>NC_092464.1:21670864-31670864 GCF_047495875.1 Pithys albifrons albifrons | reverse complement strand
CTTACCCTGACAGAACTCATTAAATCCCAATCACTGCCTGAGATACACCCATCCTGATCTAAAGAATAGTTTTTCTATATGTATATTTAAAATGTACATTGGTGAAAAAAAATCACGTAAGAAATATAGATTTAAATGATACATTAAGGCTAATGTTTCTTACATCAGACCTAATAATAAAATCATAGAATAAAATCATAGAGTCATTTTGGTTGGAAAGGACCTCTAAGTCCAGCCATTACTCCAGTATTGCCAAGTCCACCACTAATCCTCTAAGGTGATATATATACACGAAAAACTTGAGTTGCTAAGCACCTGTCTGAGGCTTCTTCTATTCTCCAAGTTTTCCTCTTGAATGGTGTGCAACCTTTATATAAGTGTTGGAACTTTTCAGAGAGAGGAGGCTAAGAAAGTAGTATGTAGGCTCAGAGACATGTCAGGACTATCTCCTTGAATCATAGAATCATTTAGGCTGGAAAAGACCTCAACATCCTCAAGTCCAACTGCTAACCCAGCACAAGCCCACCATGAGACCATGTCCCTGAGTGCCACATGTCTTTTAAATATCTCCAGGGTGATGATTCTACCACTTCCCTGGGCAGCTTTTTTCCAAGGCTTGATAACCCTTTCAGTGAAGAAATTTTTCCTGATATCCAACCAAAATCTCCCCTGGCATAACTTGAGGCTGTTTCCTCTCATCCTATTGCTTGCTACTTGGAAGAAGAAACATAAAAAGAGGTGACATCCAAGAACTTACAAAAATAACGATGATAACTGCAACTTTCTGAAGAAGCCTTGATAAATATCGGCTGGTTCCCACATCAACTTACACAATTTGAAAGCAAAATATCTTATGTTTCTCTTCTCATACCTTCTACTGTAGATTAGTAATCAATATAAATTGTCCTAAGTTGAAAACACGACACGGACAAGTCACCACAAGTTCATCATAGAGACTTGAAAAATATTATCAGGTTTTTTGCATATTGTAGAGTATAAGGAAGATTATAATCTGATGTTTTAATGTCCCCTTGTTGAATACAACCAGTTGTAGGTCATTTGACAAAGATTTTCTTTACCTTCCCTAAAGTTCACAATTTGACATCTTTTTGATGCTGTGGGGAGGTAAATTAAACTTAGATTGTACTTTAATGGAACATGAAATTTGTTAATTCAGGCCTCTTGACTAATGGGTGTAATTCTTGCTTTCTCAGTTACTGCAATTCCAGTCCTTGAAAGTATAAGGACCAGAAAAACAGCAACTGCCTCTTCAAACTACACGGATTATTCCTGTTGCATGCAGTTTTCAGGCTGCCTTGACAACTTTCCTCGGGAACAGCATACCCAAAATGACACAAAGGCAACCTTCCCAGAGCATCAAGAGTATGACTATCAACTTTCTAGTTGGTAAAATGCTCATCTCCTCTTTTTTCCCAGTCTTATCCCATCTCAAACACCTGTAGCATGAAAGCATTGTAAATACTACACAGGCAACCACCAGTTTCATTCAACTTGTAAAAAATATAAAGTGAAAAAAAATTGCCACATAAACCCCCTGAAGAGACATGAAATTGCAACAGATTATGAGAAGTGTACAATTTGCAAAGGAAATTTATGCATACCATTGGCATAATGCACTCCTTGGGCAATGCACAAATAAACAAACCTCCCCCTCGCTATTCCTTAGAACTGCAACCTAGAGCCTTCCCAAATACCCAGGTTGTTTTTCCAAAAGACTGGTTCCCAAAAGGTTGGCTTTCTCAAAGACGGTCCAGAACCCCTAGGGAGCAGATCACCCACGCAGACTCAGGAAATTAAAAATGGGTTTTCTCCTTTTCCTGGATTGCTTTAGGCCTTAGGAAAAGCAGAAGTGCCTCAGTGTTGAGTAGCCCATGCAACTCAGCTTCTTCCACGGAACCTCAAAGGAAAATGTGCCAGCAGTGAACAGAAATTAACAAACACTGGTTAAAGCTATCATGATGAATGATTTATTTTGGACTTTTTTTGTGTGCATGTGTGTGTGTTCAGAGACATTTCCTGACCACCGCTCTTCAAAAAGTGTATTTGCATGGCTGTTTTTGCATGGATGAATTGAATAGCTTTTCTTATTCCTTTGAGAAGTAACACAGCAATGATTTACGAAACTTTCTAACTAGAGGGAACACACATGGGAATCTGATGTGACAAGACAGGCAAAGCACTAAGGACCCTGATGAGAGAACATTAATGAATCAGAAGTCATGCTATTGGCACAAATCAATTAACAAGTGACCCTGCCCTGACCACAAATCCTCTACTTTCCCCAAACCCCTAAATGATCTTTCCAGATGCCACTCTCAAGAATACTGAAAATACCAACTTTTAAAGTTGGTATTTAAAGAGAATTGCCAACTATGACTATGTAACAGAACTGTTGCGTGAACAACAATTTCCCTTTGAAATCAGCGATAAAGATTTTCATGTCATCCCATACCTGTTTGCACATCACAAGTAAACTGTTTACTTGAGCTTAATTACAGGAATGACTACCTAGATGTTTCAAAAAGCACCAACTATTTTAGTTTTCAATTTTAATATTAATTATAACTGGTTTTGAGATACTGATGAGATTTGAACCAATGTCATCTGTTAACCTTGACCAATCAGTTATTCTTCAGTATTTAAGCTCCACATTTTCCATGTGTTTATACAGCAGGTAAAAACAAAGAGTTTCAACAGATTAGTTTTTGAACAAGGCAAGGACACTGTCTTCACTGAAGTGAGCACTTACACAACTGGCTAGTACAATCCGTACATGTGCTCTCACTGTGGAATCCAGCTTTATTCAGTTCACTGATTTCCACCTTTAGATTTTAATGTACAAATAGAAACTCTTATGGAACTTCTTCCATCCTTATGTCAGGTATTTGTTATAGTTGGCTTACTGAACTGCAAATTTCCTTTTGATGAGACTTCCTGAACAAGGGACCCTTTGTAGAAGGCAGCAACACTACCCTTTTTATCTGAGCTTACAGAAGCTTTAATTTGGGACTTGCAAATTTACAGCATTGCGAGATTTTCTTTTGTGCTGCTTGTAACTCCAAACCCTGGGCAAATTCTGCCTTTACTTATCCCCATGCATAACTCACATCTCAAACTGCAGTTTGCAGAACAAATACCTCAGGTAGCATTAAACTGTCCATTTTCAATTAGAAGAGCTACAAATGCTCCAACAAGAATGAGTAAACGATGAGTTTCATGTACATTTCATATTAATTCCAGTCTCTTGGAACTGAAGATTAAATGCAACAGATATGCAGGTTCTGCCAACTCTGCACATAAATAAACCAAACTTTCTGATGGCATGGGAACACAATGCTCTTCTCCATGCCCAGCACTGTCAATGCCAAAGCAAAGAGGAGTGGCTGCTTCAACACAGCCATGCTGTCAAGTATCTGTCACATGGTGCTGCTGCCCAGTCTCTCCTGGAGCAGTCTGCAGATGTTCAGATAATCCAAGTCGTGCTGCACTGGCTACCACAACCAAATGTAAAAATCAAACAACAACAACAATAACACAAAATGTCATGTATTCATTCACACAAAAAGAAAACAAAACACTCTTCTTGCTTCAACTGTGGCTGTAGCCTGTAAAGTGATTATGTATGAAGGAAAGAATTGTGTGACTTTCAGCTTTCATGAATTAGTAGAGATTTCAAATGAAAAGGAAAAACCCAAGATGTGAGTTGCAGTCTGCCCAATCTGAGAGCTGCTGTCACAATAAACACATAACCCATGACGTATCACCCATGTATATTTTCACTACCAAGCACAACAAAGACAGCAAGTATCCTTTGGCACAAAAGCCCCATGCACAACCTCCCCCTGTGGCATTCTGTTCTGATACATTATTTGCCCTAGTGTGTTCCCAGGAACTACACTCATGAGGAAGCACAACACTGTAGTCAGGCACAGAACCATCCTCTCCATAAAGTTTCAATTAGCCTTTCAACTCAATGGCATAAAAGAAGAATCTGGGATACTACATACACGATGTCATGTTTCATAAGAAATTTAATAATATATTTTATTTTTCCTATTGACATTTAGTTTGGTTTTGAATTCAAAATATGAAGCCAAAAAAGCAAAGCATATTATCCTGTGAAAGTTAAAAAAATATTTCATTGTTTTCAATAGCACTGGGCAAATCCTACTGAATTAGGCATGAATTTGTCACATATGCAATAAAGAACTTCAGACTAATACATCATTCCCATTGTAAATCTTATTTTTAGAGGTTACATGTTAACATTTTAAATCAACTCCAGGCTTAAACTTGGAAATGCAATTATTCCACAAGCAGAAAAATATATGGAAAAGTAACCGACAACTTGATCTGCTTTTCTGACAACTGCTAGTTAAGCAAGATCCTTTATGAAATACTTGACCAACCTGATCGCTCTGTCTGATTAACGGCTGTACATTTGCACAAACTCCTCTCATCCGGCACGCATCAAAACTGATGCCCGGGGGTTTGGGACGCAATTCCTCAATGTGAGGGGTTACCCACGTTTACTTTTTTCACCACCAGTACCGTGGCTCCCAGGCAACTGTAAGCATACACGTTACCCCAAGCTAAACAGAAGACAATCTTTCCGTAGCTCTATCCCTATTTAACCCCGCCACTAGAACCACATGCCATATAAGCGACGTAAAACAGTGTTGCTATTCCTAAGAACTTGTCTATCCGTAGCTTGGGACTCCGCAGGCGGTTTTGCGTGCCGCTTCACGGACTGCTGCAGACGGTGCATTCAAGACCGGCAGCACCCTGAAGCGCGATACTCCCGCGGGCTCCCCGGGAGCTGCCACGGCTCCTTAAAATCTGGACGCTGCCGGGATGGACAGACTGTTAAATCACGGGTTGGCACCGGCGGTATGAAGTTCGGGCAGGCGCCGGCCGCTCCAGCCCGGCTCTCCCTGCAGGTACGCGCAGCCAGCCAGCCGGGCCCGGCCGCCGGCGAGTGCCCGCGGCGCCGAGCGGCCCCGGCTGCCAGGGCTGTGCCCCGGGACAGCCGCCGAGCCCGGCCGCGGCCCCCGCCCCCGCACGGCCCCCGCGCCAGAACCAAACCCAGCCACAACCCCAGCCAGCCGAGGCTCGGCGAGCAGCCCCGGGCGCTCCGACACTTACGGCGCTGGCAGAGTCCCGGCACGGCCGCCAGCAGCCGGGCCGCCCCCAGGAGGGCTCCGGGGCCGCGCTGGCACCTGGGCACGGAGACGATCCCCGCAGTGAGGCACGCCAGCAGCGGCACCCACATCGTGCGCCGCGGCCGGCACCGCTCCCGCTGCCTCTCCTCGGGGCCGTGTCTCGGCGCCGCGGCGCGCTCAGTCCCGGCCCCCGCGGGGGCGGCGGCGGCGGCGGGGCCAGGGGAGGGGCGGCGGCGGGCCCGGCACAGGTAGGGCGCTGGGCGGGGGGGGCGCGGGCAGCAGCATCTCGAGGGCAGCGTCCCCGCGTCCCGCCTGGGCCGGACCGCCCCCGGCAGCGCCGGCCGTGGGGCGCCGGCCGCAAGCGGAGCGCGGATCCCTCCATCTGCCTCCAGCCCGGCGCGCCCGAGACGCCCCCCGCCCGCCCTGCCCGAGGGGTGCGGGGAGGCTCTTGGCACCGCGCGGGGAGCGGCGGCGTTTCCGCACCTCCCTCGGGCACACAGGCGGCCGACGGCTGTCCCCGCCCCCGCCCGCCCCCGCCGGGGCCAGGTGGGCGCTGCCGGCTGCAGTCCCGAGCCGGTGACGGTGCCGCTTCTCCGCGCCACGGGGCCGGGGTTTGGCGCGGCCTGGGGGGCGCGGGAGCGCGGCCGGCGGCGCTGGGCAGGCGGCTCCGCGGCGGGAGCGCGCCGGGCCCGCGGGTCCCCGCGGTTGCCAGGAGACGGCAGCGGGGCAGGTTCCGCCCGCGGGGGCGGGCCCGGCGGAGACATCACGGCCCGCGCCTCTTTGTTCGGCGACGGCTCCGGTCGTGGAACTCTAAGCTCGGCGCCGTGAGCTCGGTACCGCCGCTGCCCCCGGGCCGGGAGGGCTTGGCACCGCCGCTCTCCCCGGGTGGGGAGGCGGGCGAAGGCCGCGGACGCAGCGCCGCACCTCGCCCGCCGCCCCGTGGCAGCCCCTCCGCCCCGCCGGCGGGGCCAGCCCTCTATTCGAGTGACGCTGCCGCTACTCGCTCGTGCGACCCTCGCTCCAGCCGTCTCTTTACCCCGCAGCGCGGCCCCCCGGCCCTACAGACGCCGCGGGCCCCCCTGAAGCGCCCCGCTGGCAGCAGTACACCTCCACTCCTTTACCGCCCTCCTCGAGTGATTTCTGCCCGGAGTTTCCACCTCTCCGGGCACAGTGGGAGTAGCGCAAAGGTTAACTGTGCCCGGAAAGTACCGCGCCGTGCGGGCCAGGAAAACCCCGCCGGGCCAAGGTGCGCTGTCCGACCCGGCTCCGCTCCCCGCGGACGCGGTGGGTGGCGGCGCTTTCCCTGCAGGTGAAACGCACCTGGGCACCTCACCGGTGGCTGTTACCACGCAGATGTGCCGCTGCGGGGCTCTGGGCTGAGCACAGAGCCAGCCTGGTGTCATCCTTTCATTTCTCATACAAACGTCCGTGCACGCAGTATCCCAAAACAGCATCTCGACGCCGCACCCAAGTCTGCCTGTGCAGGGTACAACGTTAATAAATCCTGCAAATAGAACCATTGTTGTTTCACTGTCTTTATGAGAGAAAGACTGTGGAAGCCTTTTCAGACCCTGTGCTAAGCCTCACGGAGCTATGGATAGTCGTTTTATCATCTGCGTGTCAAGGTCGGAAAGTGACCCCACACTGTTTTGTTCAAGGGTGCTGACGAAGAGCTGGCAATGGAACAGTCCTATACTCCCACTCTTAAGAGTTTTTAAATGCTGTATTATCTCCTTTGCTTCACCTCAGAAAAATCCCCAGACATCTGACTGTCATTCCTCGAGTGGCCACAGCCCAAATGAGGATATATGATGTGGGAAAGTCATATGCAGTGACAGTCATATAAAAATGTAGCATCTACATTATTGTGGCATTCTTGATATAAAAGCTGTTGATTTCAGAGGTCTCAAACACTATAAGTGGTGAGCTACATGTCCCATGAGAGCTCAGTTGGGTGCTATTTGAAATAAGATACACTTGTGACAGGTGAGCTAAACCTAATTTTCTCCTATTGGACACTGTAATGTTTAACTCCTGGGTCACAATGTTGCAAATTTATGGTGATTCAAGCTTATCTGGAAAAAAGGGATTCAGGATGAAGCATAAACAAACTCAAGTAAGTTATCTTTAAACAAAATGCCAACAGAAGCAAAAGTCACTGAAACTGAGATCTCTCTACGTTGGGATTTTCACCTGTATTGCCTAAGCAGTGCTGATGGGAGCAAGAATACAGCTGATATTTCATACAGATATATTCTCTATGAATCTTTTTAATCAGATCAGAATGTAAATTATCATATGCATCATAAAGAAAATAGCTCTGACCTCAACAGCATTAATTATCTTTCAAGTTTTTAAGCAAAGACTGTTCGTCATACAAACAGGAATCGGAGTCATTACATGTACTGCTCCTGATGAGAGCGACATCCAAGGATTTAGCATCCTGGGCAGGAAGATAATACCACCTACAGTTTAATGGGGAAGAAAAAAATTTGGAAAATTTTTATATAAAATCAGAGAATAAGATAACCAAAATGGAAACACTCTGGACACTGAGAATGTAATGAAAAGGATGTCAGTATTGGGTGAGAGCTATGGACCCTGAATAGTTAAAGTCACCAGTATCAGCAGTAATAAGACAAGAGCTGAAGATGCCAATAGTTTAGGCATCATCTGTGTGTGCAGGCCACTGTAATGATCTAAAGTGCTCTGCTGGTTTAAGTAAAATGCAGCTTTTTCCTGTTTCTTTAGTTTCATTCCTCCCGTGGTGGGATCTAAAGACCTTGCAGTGATAGCATCTTTGAATCTATTGTTGTTTAGACAGTGTTTATAATGCAATAATACAATTATGCAGGAGTTTTGGAGAATAATTCTAGTTTTGCAAATAGAGAAACTGAATCGTCCAAGGTCACATAGGAGACATGTAACAAGGAGTTTAAGACAACTGGAAATTGATTTAAGTCTCAATCCATTGTCTTCTGCACAGGTCCATGAATCCTTGAAGTAATGTCGTTGTGGAATCTCTGTCCTTGGAGATATTTGAAACTCAGCTGAACAGGTCCTCAAGCAACCTGAACTAATTGGATCTGTTTTGAGCAGAGGGCTCATTGGGCCTCAAAACGCTTTTTTCCACCTAGGTTATTCTATGAATTTTTATGGTGGAAAGTGTGTCATTCTCTGCTCTTATATGGGATGTATACCAAGTTTTCTGCAGTGTTATAGCTGTGGCTTCTTTTCAGTATTTACATTTGCTTTATTGAAAACAAAATACAATTGTATATCACAGTGTTAGTGAACAGCCTCTCTTTTCAGGAAACAGTTTTGAAAATATTTCATTTGCAATGAATGCTAACTAGAGCTGGTCAAAAACCCCAAAACATTTCTTACAAAACCCATGTTCCTTTTTTGGTTGAATATTTCCAAACATCTTTAATGTGCCATTTCATGGGGGAGAGTCCAAACCAAGGTTGCAAAGGGAAGATTGATGGTGTTTTACAACTTCTAATATCACAACTTTTTTAAAATAAAAAATTCACTATGTGTTCATTAGGTGGTCATGTGATTTCTTACATTATGGCATCTTGGACACAATTGAAATCCCCATAAAAAGCATTATGGTGTACTTAAATTAATTGTACTTTCCCCCAACTTCCTTATTTTAATAATATAAATAATAATAATATAAAACACTGCTAGAGTAGAGTAATTGTTTTGGATTTGGTGGCTTTGCTGGAATGCACTGACATGCAAATTGTATTTCTTTGCTATATAACTAGCTAAATGGATCATATGCTTCTCTGTCAGATACAATTGCATTTGCTTGACTTCATTTTTTATACAATATTTGAATCTAAACTGCATCTGTTTCATATAAAAAGGTCAATGTATTGTGCAAATTTTTTACAACACATCAATTTAAAATGATGGAACAGTTCAAAATCAATGGCTATTCCCACGAAACAAGTTGCCAAGGAGTCATAGGCCTCTTCCCCAGAAGTGCAGACTATGAACAATCCACTGATGCTGTTTATTATATCCAGAAAAATTAAGTATAAAATTTCAATTCCCTGATACATTAACAAAATGTGGGGTTTTTTTTTGTAATTTTGCCAAAGTTGTAATGCTTTCCCATATAAGATATTAAAACTATGCACATCGATTTTCATTTCTAGGCTCAGTTACCACTGTGAGCACTGGTAATGTCAATTTTTACAAGAGAATCTTTATTCCCCAAAATAGTATTTCTCGTTATTTTTTGTATTAATGCCTTACCTTACTTAGCAGTCTGTGCTACTGAACTTCCTGATGCACTTGTATCAAAGAGAAAATGGTCTGTTTTAAGGTAAAACAAAAATCCAAAATGACCAATAATCTAATTAATTTTTCACGAAGACTTCCATTGATTTCACAAAGACATTTTCTGGAAGCTTACAAATTTTACTTGGGTTTGCAACTTCAGTGGCTTCAGTAGGCCTGGGTGAAACTATATGGCAACATCTGAAACATCTTTTTGCTTTTACCTTCTTGATGCTAACAGTTTGATCAATTTTATGCAGACACATACCACCTTCTATTTTCCATACACTCAGCCTCATGACTTGTATATGCTGCTGTATCTAACTGTTGTTTTTATTCATAATTTATTTGTATGGATCTGTCTGTAAGATGATTTTCTTTTCTGATCTCTGTGGCAGCAATTCCTCCCTTTTGCTTTTCTTTTCTTGCAAAACCCTGATAGTATACTTATCTTCTGTGTTTATATAAACCATTCAATTCTAAAATTTCTATATTAAAAATAGAGTATGTAATCCTCTAGAAATCCTAAATCTTGATCTTGTGTACTTCTGTGCATGCAACAAGCCCCCTGAAGAAGTCTGTGTTATAAGACAATAAACCTAAGATATTTCATACTTTTGCAAGAGATAGCAGTGGCTTCTCAGGTGAGAAGTTAGCACTCTGTTTAGCGTTTACTAGGTCAATGTGTCCCTGTCCTCTGTTTAAGAAAGAGTAGAATGATTTTTCCAGAGAGAAGGAAGCATAAGGTATTATCTACATAATTCCACAAGGATGCTTAAAAGCATAAAAATATGTATATAAGAAGTGGTCAAAGCTTAGGTTGTTTATTGAAGTGCTCCAGAAACCTTTTTCTGGAAGTAATTACTTAAAACCCCCAGAAGTATATTAAGTTGAACAGATGGATTCCAAAAGAAGAACATTTTAATTGTTGTCACATGAAAAATTTTAAAGAACACTGTTACACTAAGTTTTTGGTACTTCCACTATGCCTTTTCATTTGATGGAACTGGTATTTTAGATAGAAGTGTTTTCTTCCTTTTGAAAAATACAGCTGTAATTTGTTTTGAGAGTCTTTCTGACTTCAGAGAGATGAGGTCCCCTGAGTAAATTTTAAAATATAAAATTTACTTGAGATTCTTCTATATGCTGTCATTAATATTTTCCAGATATTGCATCACATATTTACAGGCACTATAGCCTGATTCTGAAAGAATAGTTAGAAGAGTAGTAGACCAGATGAGTTATTTCATTACCCTTATTTCAGTGAGACTTTTGCCTGAAGGACCAAAGACAAGACCCTGTATTACTAATCTGTGTGCCATTTTCCTGTTTTCCTTCAGTGACAGAGGATAAACAGCATGTAGTTTTACTTAGTTTTGTATTCACAAAGGACTGCAGCCCACCCAAAACCAGTCATAATAACTTTGATGCTATGTTGTTTTCCAGCTCCATGGAAGATGGGTGAAGGGCAGCTCTCCTCTTGATAGATGTAGGTGTAGATCCGCAGACACTGAAGCTGCTGAACTCTGAAAACAGGATAGTTTCTGACATAAACAAATAACCTTTTTATTTCTACAGAGGAGCAACGGCCACTGTGAAGTTTAGCAAGTCACATAATTTTATCAGAATTTTTTTGTTATTGCAAGCTCAAACTGTCCACAGAACACTAGCACTCCATGTGTTTTTATTTCCTTACATCCATCCATTTCCTTCTGTTCTTGTTGCCTGTCTCTGGTCTTTCTCTCTTGTACTTAAAAAAGGTATGTAATCTCCACCCTATTGCTGAGGGCGAGCATAGGTGCCCGTCAAGTGACTGTATTACACCTCAGGTGTTTTCATTTCCTTCTTCCTCAAAATTTAGGATTTTTTCTCTCTCTCTCTTTTTTTTTTTTTTTTGTTTTTGGTGTGATCTCCACTCTCCCCTCAGTCACTTTGGATAGATCCTCAGATACTTTGCAGGCCTCTTGCTTTTCCCATCTACATCTTCCCTGTGTTTCTCACTTCCCTAATGGAGCTGCAGTATTGCATCTTCTTCCTCATCCTCTTTCCATGGTGATTTCACCCCTTCTCTGTCCCCAGAATCTTGAGTTACCAAGAGTGAAGGTGAAATATTCCATAATAATATGGCAGGTCTGACATTTTGGAAAGTTTTCAGAGAAAATTCCCACATTTGCCCCTGTCACCATTAGCTCACTTGTTATTTCCCAGAGGTTTCCTCTGTAATGTTTTACAAGGAACTGGTAGAAAGAAGGTAGAATATAGTAAATAGTTAGTAGGAAATATTTTTGGGACTTCTGAAAGATTAAAGTTCCTCTTGAGAAACTGTTGAGGAAATTAATTGTTAGAGGTTGAAAGGGAAAGCTAAGTTGTGGTTTAGAAACAGCACGAGTATTGTTTACAGAAATTAAAGTTTATTTTTTTTAGCTCAGTATAGCCTCTATAGATCAGGCTCAAAGTATCCTACAATTGCAATGCAGAAAGTTGTAATGGGGTGACTGATGAGTGCAAATCATTTCTTCTGCCCATAGCTAAGCTGGTGCATTGAGCAGTGGCTAATGAATGGAAAAATCCCACAGGCAAACTCTCTGTGTATGTGGCAAAGAGGGGAAGTGTGTGTGTGTTTACAGGGGACATGGATGGGGAGTGTGTGTTTTTTCAGAATTATCAAAGGTTCTGAACTTCCCTGCTAGGATTTCAACTGATTTTGTCCTCAGTCTTGAAACATGGTGTGCACATTACAACCTGTATGCTCTCTGTAGGGTATTTATTGGCATATCCCCTCCCCTCTCTCACCAGATTGCTGCTCAAGACTCACTGCTAAAATGACAGCTAAAGTAAATCAAGAAACATTTAGTGGCAAAATCGGGAAAAAATGGAGGCAGATGGGGACATTCAGAAATAACAAAAAAAGTTACTTACTGATTTTTGTAATTGTTTCAAATATGTGTCTGCATATACATCTTCTCACCTTCCACATCCTGCTTATACTTGGATTGTTTTCATTTTGGCATAGAAGCATGTGTGTTTGGTCAGCACCTCACACAAGCTTATGCCTACTTCTGAAAGATATCCCTACTTCTAAGTTTTTTTCAAATTCATATCAGAAAATCTCTTGTCTAATTCCAGGCTCCAGTGGAGCTGCAGTTATTAGTTTTACTATGATTTCTTTATGCTACATGAAAGCTAAGATTTTTTTTTTAAATAATGTATAATTAATTTGTGGAATTCATTGGCTGCAGAGAAGAAATTTGTAGAATTTAGAAATAGATGAGGTATGAATTCCTTCTGCCTTTACAATAGCCAGGATAAAAGTTCATTACAAAGGTAAACTTTAGTGCTCCAGAACAAGAACTAACCACTGTCAGAGGCTGTAGAGAAATTTCCCCTGTGGCCCCACAGCGATGTGTTCCTTTAAAGATGATTTCCACCTTTGCTGTAGCATCTGGTCCCAGCTGTGATACAAGTCAGAGTAAGGCATGAGAGGGACTATGTGATTTAAGTATTGCAAAGGAACAGACACCACGTTTTTGGGGACAGACACTTCTAGCCTGAGTTGAAGCAGTCTAGGAGTACTTGAGTTGTTCAGCAATATATTAAGAGTGAATATAAACTAAGGAACAAAATTAAGGTCATACTGTTAGCACATACTTGAATAGAGTACACAGCTACCTTAGGATTTGCTAGACCCTGTCTTTTTCTCTCAAATGGAAAATATTTTACATAATTAAGTTACAGCCAAGCTAGTAATGTGTTCCATTAGAGTTTAGTTAGTCATACTGTACCAGCAAATAATCCTGGTGTGACATGACACGCTAATGAACAGTGGAAGAAAGAGGAGAAATAGAGATTGCAAAGTAATTTAGTAAGCCTAACTGTGATTGAAGAAAAATATTTCTGATAAAACTTCTTTGGCACATTTTTTTCACCATGGGTGGTCTTGAATTCAAGATTCAATGTCTGTATAAGGGAGAAACTGTAGATCAAACAGAAGTGTTCATGTTAAATTGCTAGGTGAAGTTGTATAGGCTATATAACACAGGAAGTCAGAAAAGACAATGATTATAATTCTTTCTTGACTTAAGTTATAACAGTCTTCTGGGCGTCCACACTTCTACAGGTAATTAGCAAAACTATATAACTTGGACTTGGAAGAGAAAATGGAACACAAGATGTCAATTTTCAGAGGTGTCTTGGCTGACTGGAAGAAGCAAAGATTATGTTACATCAAATTAAGCTAAAATTTCTCCATATGTGACAGAAAAATACAAGTGCAAAACTGAAGTAAGAGGAGCCAGCACCACAGGCAGTATGAATACCAGTCACATGCACCTTACCTATGCACAAACTATCCTAATAATAACTTGCATGGGAAGTTACGATCTCAAGAGATGTAATCCAGGTAATAAATTTAAGTATAACTGTATGTGCCGCAGAACACATATACACCTGGAACACTCAAAAGGGCAGAAGAGAATGACTAGATCTATTGCCATTAGCCATTAACTGTCTCCCAGGGAATACCACAAATAACAACCATCACAGCTTGAAAATACAGAGTTATGAATTTACTGATCGCTTGTGGGTTTTCATTTTTACGGTGGAGGCCAAAATGATGCTGTCACTAAGCTTCTTCCCATGTGTGGGAGGAAACCACTAGTTCTCTGTAGATTCTTGGTTTATTTTTCAGTGCATCATTGTCAGTTGGTCAGTCCACTTCCCTATAAGAACATGAGAGGTGTCATTCCTGTAGGAGGAGAGGTTGAACTGAAAATAAAACAGATCAAATCCTGTGGAGAGTCAAAATGGAGCTGGATGTGTAAATCAGGATTAAACTTCAAAACCAAAACCATAAGCAATAGAGTATTTTGTTGTCCAGAAATTCTTAGAGCCTAAAATAGTATAGGGTGTTTTTTTCACTCTTGAAATACCTCCTACTTAGTATTTCTTTTGTTTGCTGTTTGTGCTCCAGCATGTAATACATATATGATGAACCTATCACAGAAATGATAAGGAAATTGTTCATTAGTAATATTCTAACACTAAAATGTTGAGTAGAACTTCATTTCAAACTATAGGTTGATATTCTGATAGTTTGATATTTATACTATGTGGCCACATCACTTCAGAGCCCTTGTTCTAATTCAGGTCCATGCTCTATATTCTGCACCCTAGAAAAATAATAAAAAATTGGAGGAGATCCTCTTATAGAAGAAGCAAAAAGTAACATGTACCATATAATATTAGAAATTCTAGATGCATTAGAAAAAGTTTTCCCAACAAATGATTTCATTATGTAAAATTGATACGTCATTGAAATTGAAAATTTTATAATAGATTTAAAAACGTGTGAATAAATTGCCCACCTAATTGATGACAATTATAGATAGTTGTAGCTAGATGGAGAGTTGAGGCAGAATTCTGCCTATTAGTGGCAAAGGAAATCATGGCCAGGGTTTTCTTTTTCATCTGAGCTCCTGCTGGTTTTAAGTAACTTGAATTTCTAGACTGTCTAGAGAGGGAAATCTCTCCTCTATGGAGAGCATAAGACCTACACAATCTGTTTTTTGCCCCTGTTGTGTTATCCAGGTGATGGCTGGTCACACTGCCCTTTTTTGCTTTTGAGCCATCCATTGCTCGGCAGATTATACTTTCTTTTATACTGTTTATTTGTTCTGGCTGTCTTCTTTTACCAAAACCAAGTAATGTGAATTTTTTTGTTGTTGATGGTGGTGTTGGGTTTTTTTTGTGTTTGTTTGTTTTTGTTTAATTTTTAGATTGGCTTTCAAATTGCAAGTATGTGCAGAGACAAAGAATCATTCTTTCTTTAGCATTGTTGAACTAATATGGCGGTTTTTTCTTCCTTTCATTTGTTTTGCCGTTTTGTTTGTTTTTCTTTTTTTTTTGACCAACTTCCCCCCCCCCCCCCCCCCCCCCCCCCCTTCCTTTAGTCTCTTAGCAGTAGCAACCACAGAGGTTGCCTGTACTAATAGTAGGCAAGCATTTTCCATTCCAAACACGGGAGTGGAGTCTCATGGTGTCTTCTAAAGGAGTATATGAAACCTTTAGGTGGCAGTCAAGGGCTGCAGTTTGAATCCCTAGCTTTATTAGTGGTGTGGTTTATGGTCTCTGCCTCAGGTGGCAAGAAGGATATGATGAAGAATGAATTTCTGATCCATCCAAAAGTAAAACAAATAAAAATTCATGGAGGTGAAACAACTTTTAAAAACTGTATATATCTGGCTATACAGGAATGCACCTGGAATTTCTCTTGATCTGTTGCTCTTCCACCAAACTCTTTCAAAGAGCTATTAAAAGCACACCCTAAAGCCTAATGTCTTATTCCTATCAATAAATTTATTTTAAAAATAGCATTCAATATAATGCCTTTGTGTTGTGTTCGGAATGTGAATGATAATGTGGGTCTAGATCTGGAGGTTGGAAACCCTTGGTGGTCACTTGGCATGTACCTCCTTTGCCCCATCTCCCATCACAGCAGGGCAGTGGGGCCTGCTGGTCCCCTCGTGTCTCCCACACAGTAATGCCTCTGCAAGCCTTCTGAGCAATCTGGGGCATGCCATGGGAGACTGCATTTCTGAAGGTGGTCATTCAAATGATATCTTCAGGAATTATAGTTCCAATTTATTATTCCCATTCTGCTGTAAAGCAGAGTTCTGTGGAAATGGTGGGTCATTGTTTTATTCATAAAATGGACTCATTAAAATCCTGAGGTTACTTTACTGCAGTTAGGCAGTAGATGTGTTGAAATAGGTTCTAACAATGTGCTATTAAGTTATCTAGAGGTATGAAAATGTTTATTAATGAAAATAAAGCTCCTTGAAAAAAACTGTAGTCTTGAGGAACTGTCTTAGGGAAAGAAATACATCTTCGTTTTTACAAATAACTGCACAATGCTATCTTTTGATACAGAGCTGACTTTTTTTAACACTGTTATTTTCATGCAAGAAAAATTACTGCATTTGTATTATGTGGTTTGGGAGTTAAAACTAGAAAATGAGAGATTTACAAATAACCTCATTTGTTTTATTGTGCTGTTCCCAAGGGGGTTTTATTTTACATAGTTAACAATCACATACAGCTACAAATAATGTTGTTTACCTCTGCAATCTAATACCGCATGCATTGCCTCACTGCCCCACAGATAGGCCCAAGTGTTCAACATTGCAGGGGCAAAACCCTATAGAGTTTGCAGAGCAAATACCTAAATATGACACTGAGACAGGAAATTGTGCCGATTGCCAGCAGATGTTAAAAATCAATTAGTTTATCTGAAATTACCTGTGTTTCAGTGACTAACAAATTTTGCATTAGAATATATTACTTTCTTTTAAGCAGTTTGTGAACATGCAAGTTCTGCTTGAGTATGTGGGTATTTATTACTCAAGAAGATTATTTTTTTCTTCCCTTTACATTCTGGGGTTTTTTTCTTTTATATTTTCTATCTTTTGTGAGCCCATGTGAATAACTGGAGACATATTAATCCTTATTTCCAGTAACTCTGAATCTTCAGCTACAAGCATCTCTTCAGATGTACAGCTGTTACTTAACACAACTGCACTGAGGCTAATATATTTGCCTCCATGCAGAGCCTGTTCTCTTAGTGAACAGAATGGTCTGAGCTGAAGCACAATACAGACAGTATACTCTAAAATATGCCCTTGTTGTTCAAGAGGCACCAACAGATGATAAACAGACATAGAGACAGAAGTTTTTCACCCATAAGACACCCACTCATCTTGCACGTATATTCTTTATTACTGGCATTATGTTTGTTTGCATAACAAAACATCAGAGGTTGACTTAACTAGAGGCAGAGTTGTTAAATGGTCTGCTTACTTTTTAGTTAAATAATTTATTATTGCATGAACATTTTCTTCAAGTGAAAAATGCCCAACCCCTCCTCTTCAGGCATACAGTCTCTCTTACAGGAAAATTTATTTGAAGGCTCTGTCTCATAATAATGGTTTTCTAAGTAACAGTGACCTGCTGGACATTTATACACTGTCTTGTTCTGAACTACTCTAAGATATTTTGTGGCACATTTCACTGCCCAGGGAATATTCGGGATATGGGGATGGTTTGAAATGTTTGTTTGAATGAGATGAGAAATGATCTCACAAGTTGCCAAAAAGAAGGGCTTAGTGAAATGGGAGGTAAGAGAGGACGTGTCCAGTATGGTGAAGGAGTTACACATTAGCTCATATAAATAATAATAGCAGGTGTGGGTAATTGCACTTTAGCAAAACCGTATTTGAAAGCAGTTAAGTTGTAGTTTCTTAGCAACTGCTGGTGACAGCCACATTTTAAGAGGCCAAGGCTTTCATATTAGGCAACACCCACAGCCTGCTATACAACAGTATCAAAGAGAGGAAAACACTAAAGCAGAAGTGTTCTTACTCTCTAAACAAAACACAACAGAGGTCCAGAGCCACAGAGAAGATGATGAAATAGAAAAACACAGAAATTACATCTATATTCCTAGGTAAGCCTTTTCCGGAACAACTGCTTAGGAAGAACCATTATGGAGAAAGGTGTGATCTGTGGCCTAATCAATGCAATGGTTAGGCTTTAGGGAAGACTGACAGGGTCATAAATTTTAATTAGATAAATTTGTTATTTTGTTGGCATATTTTGTTCTGTCTTTTGCCATGTAAAATCTTTGTGTATATCAGGGTGCACATAAAGGATTTTATTTTATTTGAATGAGTGTATCTTTGTTTATCCTGAAATGTAAATGTTTTAAGTAATATTCATCACTTAAGACCACGCTGTCAACAAGATGATTTTGAATTTTGGATAAAAAATTTATCCTGGAAGAAGACTGTGATAAAGTCAGCCAAGAAGAGTTGAAGGAGTGTGAGAGTCTGAGGGATTCATCTTTTTCACTAATTGATGCAAATTTACATTTGGTTTGTTCATACTGTAGTGTCTCAGTTGTTTTCAATTCCTTATGGATGTTCCATAGAAAACAGTATTTCTTGATGTTTAATATTATGCCCATCTAGCTAGGTTTTATCTTAGCAGTCAATAACATGCTCTTAATTCATTATCCATAGAGCCATCAAGTTTCCTCTTTTGAAACCAGTATATTTTCTGGCAATATATAGGCTTAAATATATGGATAGATCATTCTGGGGAAAATTTCTTCAAACCAGGATGGAAAAACTAATGTATTACTTAAGGCATTCCCTGGATTAACAAGTTTCAAATTCTGGAAAAGTGCTCTAACTTTTAGCTCTGCTATTTTTGTGAGTGGGAATGTCAATCTGTCTCATACACAAGTGATATGGTGTATTGTGGCCTTATTCTGGCTTTATAAAATTCTTCTTATATTTTTAAAGTAAAACTTACATATGCAGAAAATGAGTGGAACTGACTTCTACAGGTTTTCAAACACCTTAGGTATTTCCATATTGCTTTCCAAGTGCAAAGCACATTTCTTTGGCTGTTTTTCTTTAACAGATATATAGGAAGATATTTCTGAAAACAATCTGTTCTAACATCACATGCCACTGTGTCCTTCATGAAGACACTGTAGTGTTTGTTTAGAATGAGATGGTGCTATACAAAATATATGCAGTCCAAAAACTTGAGAAATAGTAATCTGGTTTCTTTTGTTCAGTTCACTAACTGTTTAACTTTTATCCTATGTATCCTCTTACAAACTCCAGTATGACATATATTTCAGTATAGCCACAGTTAAAAGTCATCTAATTATGATGTGATCCAAAGCACACACAGTATTCCCAGAGGTTCTCTACGTTGTTTCTGTACATTTAGAGATAGTTCATGGATTTGGAAAGAAGAACTTATTTATCCATGACTGTTTGCTGTTAGATGGGAAGTCTCCAAATATTACATTGCTAGGAAAAGCCTTTTAGCCTTTTAATAGCATCTCATTGAACTATCTATTCAACAACTTTTTAAAAAACTTCATGTGAGACTTGCTAATCACTGTAATTCAATGAAATGGATCTGATGTGTTTCAGTGCTTCATTCCTGACATGCTTGTTAATTCTCCTATCTTCATGTGACAAAAAAAAATCTTTCAGTATGCCATTGTCCTGGTTTTTAGATTTATATTCCATGGAGTTGATGAATGCCTGTGGTTTTCCCTGTAGCATAGTACACAGTTGTTATACTACAGGGTATATTTACCAGCTTGAATTTTAGGACACTACAACTGCACAAACCTGAGTAATGATTTACTTTCAGTACATTCAATTCTGATGAACATGCTCCTCTTTCTTTCTGCAGGTGTTCCTATAGTTTTCTAGCAGAAGTACTGAATTACAAATATGAGTGGACTGCATACAGAACCCATGTTTTCAAAAGTGACAAAGAATTCAAAGTATCTTGGAACTGAGCAACAAAATTCTGGATGTCTGACTTAGGCAGGGGCTGATTTTCCTACTTATTCCCACTGAAATCAAGTGGATTGTCATCTGAAATCTGAAGATAGTTGTAAACATATTGAAATGATAAATGTCACACACATGCCACATGGGATTTTTTCTTACAGAAAGCCAATCCTGGTTCCAAACAAAGCTGCCACCCTTTTCCATGTTCGCTTTTTTATGTAGCTGAACTAGGAAAGGTTGGCTTAAATTATTAAAAGTGAATTGTCAAAGATATTGCTTAGTGTTTCTTTACTTCCGCTGTGGAATATGAATTAAGTTCCCTCAATATTTATATTCAAAATGAATGATACTGTCTTTCATAACTCAGTAGCTATTTCTCTGTTATTTTTGTATGATTCAAGCATATTGTTCTGAGTGATATTTGGGAACCACTTCTATAATTGTATGTCCCATTTACTTGGATGATATAGGTTTTTAAAGCTGTTTTCATTGGATGATAGCAGGACACCTACCCTGTAAATGAACATGGTTTTGCAGCTGAAAAGCAATAATGCTGTCTCTGTACAGATTTTGTCTATTATTGGCAATTAAATAATTGACATTTCATTTCTCTTTCATTGTCTGCAGACTGTGACTGAAATGCATCAGTGACTCACTATTACATAAAACAGGTCCATATTTTGCTTCTTAATTTTATGCTTTTCAAAGTATGGGAGTACCAGCTCTAATGTGCATGTGGCATCATTGGGAAAGAATTTGGAAGCAGAATAAAAGTATTCATTCCTTTCACCAGAAATTCCACCTATTTAAAAATTTTAAAACAGGCAGATGAGAAATGCCTAAAAAAGTACAAGCTGAGGGGAAGCAGAAAAAGAGCAGGTTGGAATGAACCATCTGTGAAAACTTTCTGAGTATCAGATATAAGGCTTGAATAGCTGGCATAGAGAATGAGAGACTCATTATCTCCAGATGATGCAGATGCTGGGTCTGCCTTAAAATATTGCAAACTGAAACAATCTTTGCAGCAGTAATTCTGCTAAGTTGAACAAATGGTGTTATATGAGATGGATTCAATAGGCTGACACCACCTGAGCAATCAAACAAAACAAGGGTCCTTCCTTTTATGCTAGTTTACACACAGGATTTTCAGTCTTGCTATATTGGGCAATGCAGGAAAGCTAACTTTGGTCAGACAAATTTGGCAATTCCATGAGGATTCCTGAAATTATTTGACTGAAAATCTACCTAAATAATTCCACTACTGGGCTTAAAAGACTTACTGATCTGTGAAAATTTATGATAAAAAAAACCTCAGTATGTAATTAGGAATAATTTTTTTCTTAGTTTTTTGGGGGGCAGTTGGTTTTTTTAAATTTATTTTGTTTTCCAGCATGATGGAAATATCCTTCCCCTTTCTTTTTTTATTTCTCTGACTGCATACATTTGAAGAAATGAAGAAACAATTATTTCATTAGCATTAATGCTAAAGAGCAATTATCTTTTTTTTAACCCCCCTATTTTTAACACTGTTGTCTTGTAGCAATATGTGGGGTTTAGCCATAGAATCTTTCCCTGAGATGAAAAAGTGATCAGCTACAAATACGAGCAGGAAGTGGTACTGGCTGTAGTTTAAAGAGATCCTCTAAAATTAACTTTAATATTCTGAAAGTAATTTTAGAGTCATCTTGCTGTGTTCTGTTCCCCCCTTTCCTCCTGAGATTTTGTTTATTGGGAGATTTTCAATTGTAGATCTCAGTTTCTGAGTAAAAACTTGGAATGTGTGTAAATAACAACATAATTAGTGAATACAGTGAGCCATTGAATTTGAAATGAAAAATTCCCCCAGCAGATTTTATAACAGCTGTTGAAGTCATGTGGATAAGCCTGCTTCCAGTCTGAATGTCACGGGAAAGAGAGATCAAAGGATTTCAGAGCTAATCATGCCTAGGGTAGGGTAAAAGACAACAGCAAAATTGTGTTTATTTTATGGATTTTGGAAAATTGCTTTTGTCCATAATTACTTTATATCGAAGAGAAATCTTGTTTTAAAACTTTCAGGCTCAATTTGAACTTATTCACCCAGATTCTCCATAGGAACAAACATGTTGCTATGGAGATGGACCAGAGCAAAGACAAAATATAGATACACATAGATTCCCAAGAGGAATGTAATTTGAGGCATAAGTACACTGCTTTAACAGTATAAAAACTGTCCTGGTGTGCCTTTTTTTTCTCCATCAAAAGTATAATAAAATATCCCTAATCCTGAATGATCTGTTGTTGTTTTAGGAATAGATTTTAAAAGATTACATTCTTCCACCATTTTGTTCACTTTTTTCTTTTTAATAAAAGACTATAGAGAAACTTTTTTGATATTGTCTAAGTACTCTTGAAATAAAAGGGGAAATCAGCAATAAATCAGATAAAACTTTGCAGAAAAAGAAGTGCAGAAGGCTTTGCTGATGTAAAGGGATCTTGCTTGCTGTGAGTTCACTATTCAGAACAAATGTGTAAAAATTTATTCCTTTTTCTTCATTGCTTTAAAATATGCTGAGTCCATGCATAACTTCTGAGGGAGAAAAGATGAGTGCTTCTGCTCTGAAAAACATGCATCTGCCACTTGGCATAAGCAAAAAGTCTTCATTAAGTTTTTGGGTAAGAGGACCTCTAAGCAGTTATTCACCAAAGGGAAAACTCCCATCAAGGTCAGCACTGCATTTATGGAAATGCAACAGCTCCGATATTTTTTTCTTATAAAGCATTATTTTCATAGGTCTCTCATTTTCTGCAAGTAGCTTGTGGAATTCAATATGCATTGCCTTTTATAGCATTGCACCACTGTGCAGTTCCACAACAACAGACAACTGAGAGGGGACCTCATCCGTGTCTGCAAGTGTCTGAAAGGAGGCTGTCCAGAGAACGGAGCCAGGCTCTTCTCAGCGGTGCTGAGCAATGGGACAAAAGGCCAGGGACAGAAACTCATGCACGGGAAGTTCCACCTGAATATGAAGAAGAACTTTTTTACTGTGTGGGTGACCAAACAATGGAACAGATTGGCCAGAGAGGTTGTGGAGTCTCCTTTCCTGAAGATACTCAAGAACCAGCTGGATGCAATTCTGTTCAGTGTGCTCTAGGATGACCATGTTTGAGTGGGGACAGTGGACCAGATGGCTGGCTGTGGTCCCTTCCAACCTGACCCATTCTCACATTCTGTGCACATGAAGAAGAAAACATCCAAGCTGTAAATTAGATAGACCACCTTCATTGATACCCCATTCTTAATATTACATCTGAAAGCTATTAAAGACAGTGGACTTCTCTTCAGGGATGTTTTATAGACAATAATGCACAGCTGTGACCACCACCCAGGTTTCTAAGTGAACTTGACTGGTTTTTTTTAAGCCCTGTGTAGTGTATGTGTTACCTAATATAGATGTGTATCTATGCTCAGAATGAATCTCCTTAGAGCACTTAAATACTTGGAAACCCATCCAAATAGCTTCTAGATTAAAATGCACAAAATGCTCTCTCCATAGTGCTTTGTATATGCACAAATACCTCTTCTTTAATGAGTTCCAGTTCCTTGAAATCTTGATGCTTGAATGTGAGTTCTGTGGATCTCTTGCATTTTCATTAAAAAAAAACAAAAACCAAAAAAAACCCAACAAAACACCAAAACCATTTTTGGAGTGCGCTGATTTTTTTCCCCCCAAAAATAGTCACTGGTGTTTGATTAAGACATACTGTCACCTCCTCATTTAGTTCTAGATGTAGGTTCTTAAAATAATGCCCTTAGAAGTTCAGATTGTTTGCTCTTTACCTAAACATTAGCTTTGTTCCTAGGGGCTCACTCTTAGTAACTCTCTCACTTTCTCAGGTTTAAAAGAAATATATTTATGCAAATAGAGGTTCATGAGGGAAAGTTTCCAAGATTTACAAATTTTCCCAGTACTGTCTGAATGAGGCTAATTTATGCATATGACAGAAATGATTTGGACCTTGAAAACAGAGGAGGAATTGACTGCAGTTCTGGTGACGTTCAAAGGGCCACTAGGTATCTGTAACCAAGGTGTAACTAAGAGCTTAAACAGGAAGGGAAAACGCTAATGCTCTCTAAAAGGTCATTAGTTTGAAAGTTTTGCTTTTATTGAAAAAGGTATACATATGCCACCAACAGACTGGAAAAACACAGATTAAAAAGAAACATGTCAAATGCAACCTCTGGGAACTAGTAAGAGTCACAGCTAGATTAAAAGCCCATCACACAAAGAATGCATGCTCCACGCTACATAGATAACAAATCAAAGGCTGGTGGCAAAGCTATTCGTGCATTAAAATGATTATTCTGGGCAAGCTCAGCTACTACATTCAGAACAAATGCACTTTCAGTGTTAGCAAGCAACACATAAACCCAGACGATTGTTTCTAAACAAGCTGTGATGATGTGGTAATGGTTGAGCATGGCATAAAAGTGAGGCATTTGGGTACTGACAACACAGAACAAGATAACTGGAAGTACAGGAGGCAGAAATGGGCAAGTAAGAGGCGATGCTGGAACCTCTCTTGCATTGTACACTGTGAGCCCTCCTCCTGAAGAGCCTGCCAAATGTTTGCACAGTGGCATGGTTGGAATTCTTGGACTGTTTCAACAGGGCCAGAATAGTTCCTACCTTCCCTGGGTTGTCTTAATGCAGAGGTTTTTTGGAATATACAGCCCTCTGTCCCTCTTAGGCAGATGTGTAGAGTCAGCTGTAAGCTGCTATACCCCTTTCAAAGTAGACTTTAGGAGACAAATTGGCTCATGTTGAAAACTAGAACATGAGAACCATTAGGATGACTGCCTTTCTGCTCTTGCATATTCATTTTCTGCTTCCTCTAAAAAATTTCAGCAAAATACATAGTTTGGTACATATGAAACCTAAAGCAAGTTTCCCAGAAAGCCAGGTGTGAATAGTCTTTTTACATATACTCAACAGGGAGGAAATGTTTAGTATTTTAGTTTAAAAAAGCACATTCAGGTACCACAAATTGAGGTTCTGGTGTTATTGGGAGTATGTAAAAACAGAGCTCTTTATAAAAATAAACTCACAAGAAGGCTTTACCTGCCCTCCCATACAATTATACGCAGTGACCAGAAAACCTTGCCCACGATGAAGTACATCACTGTGGTTTGCACACAATGTAGGTGATAAGCAAACCAATTGTAGGAGACAAAGTCATACCTGGAGATGAAAACTAAGCTAATGAAATATAAATGTCTTCCTAAATGGAAAACAATCAAGCAGGATCTTTTAAAAGGAAATGACAGTTTAGTGACATCTAGTGATATGAATGCATGTCTAGATATTTCCATCAAAAATATGACATCAAATATTGGTTTGGGAGAATCCATATTACAGTCTAAAGAAAAATACAGTTTGTGCAGATATTCAGATTTTTAGTGGGAAAATCCAATGACATATATAATTTTGGGGTTCAACAGTTTAAAATTCACTTAAAATTAAAAGTACAAATTTTGGTTCAGCTTGGCATAACAGAATTGAATAAATGCAAGCAAAGCAAGATGTAAACAACTAAAAAAAATACCCCCAAAAATGTATCTGGAGCATGTTAGTATCATGAAAATAAATCTCGTGGGGGACATTCTACTCTTCAGGTTGTTGAATATGATTAGTTTAGTTGTTCAAATATTTTATAAAGGCAAATACACATACTGTAAACACTAGCTGTAAATACTGAAAATGAACTATGGCACATTTTTACATTAGCAACAGAATTATGAAATGAGTGTGTTTTTATTCTTTACCTCCAGAGCCCCAAGGAATAGAGACTATAATGAAAACTCTGAAAAAATTAAGTGACGTCACTTTAAGACTGGCCTTTTGTTAGAGTGATAAAAGCAATACAGGATCATTTCATGAAATAAAAAATATAAAATTATGAGATGTTGTTTTTCTACAGCTGCACTTTCACTTGCATGGGAGCATTATTTAAAAAAACAAAACAAATTAAAAAAAACACTGTAAAACATATGAAGCAATATCATGAAGTGTTATTTAAAGTCAGAGATCTGTTAGAGCAGATTAGACTCAAGTCAAGCAGTATAACTTCTCATGTCATAAAAGGGACATGAGATTGAAGCCAATGAGAACATTGTTCCAGACACACCACTGCTAATTGAACAGAAGACAATAAATGTATCAACAGACACAGTTTTAATTTTACAATAAATTTACAATAAATATGTCAATCAGATTTCCTATGTGCAGATGTCAGACTGGAGTGTAAAAAATATGAAAATCACATCAATAAAGTAGACTCTTTTCCCATTATGGATATTTCTAAAAGCAGATGATGACTCATAAAGAATCAGCCAGTCTCCTCAGAATTTTCACATCTCCTCAGAACTTTCACTTCTCTCATTTTTGCATTCAGCTTCTCCATTCCCTACCTACCTCAGTTATAACCTTTTCATCTTGTTTCTTTTAGGTTTTAATTGTTGGATATGTTATGGTTTCTTTACCAACCAGATTCAGTACCATCCTGAAACTTTGACAGCAATAAAAATCGGTTTTTTGCTAAACCAAGAGGAAAAACATAGTTCTTTAATATAAATCCATAACTTCTCTGTTCCAAGAGCAAAATCTTTATTCTACTTTTGAGGAATAAACATACTGTAGCCACATGAAAAAACTGAACGGCTCTTCTCTATTTCTTACAGTGCCATTTTTTCTTGGCAGACAGGGGAGAATAGGTGTCCTTGGCTATTTATTTGTCTTTCATGTTATCTAGTGCAAAGCTGCCATCGAGCGGCATTGGCCATGACACTCTTTGCTGTGATATGTAACATGAACTGTTGATGCCCTGCTCAAAGACTTTCCTGGGAAGAGCAACATGTCAGTGTGACTGCTGAATGCCTACTTCACAATCTTATGACAAGGAGAAGCTCATATTAGCACAAAACCCAAAGCATCTAGATGAAAGATTATTGCAGAAATCAGAGGAGTTCATCTATGCTGCAATAAAATAGGCTTCCAAAGTGTCTAGAAAAGTAAATTCTGATTTGGTGTTGAGAAGAGGCCAATGTCTGATCTGTGAAACTGGAAACAAGAGCCATGATAAAATGTTCTATTCAAAAGAAGCACAAATATATGAAACAATATCAAAGACAAAAGATGGAAAAGTTCGGTGGAGATGGACAAACTGGAAATTATTATTATTAAAACTGATGAGCTGGGTATTAAATGCAACAAAATGTGTCAGTACTAGCATGTCAATGCAATCCTTTTAAAATATTCACAATCTCAGGTAAAAAGAGCATCTTCACATCTGTGTTTTCTTTTTAATCTTTTCCCTTTGCTTCATCATCTGTTGTATTCAACCTAGAGCTACATTTTCGCTTAACATTTATTAGTACAACACCAAGGGCAGGGCTACTCACAAAAGTATAGACCTCCTAGAGTGCATCTCAAAATTATCTGCATTTTGGAACTAAACCCAGAGATGAAAATCTGACTTGATTTTTATCCCTGAGTTTTATTTTTAGTGAGACTATTGCATACTACTGGATTTTTCTCAAGTGTTATACAGATATTTGAAACTAAGTAGTCTTATTATCCTGGGTTTTGAGTCAGCAGATCTCATTCATTACTATCAAGTTGACTAAAGTTTCTTTTAGTTCTTTCTGTTCTTTCCAGTGATTTCTTTAAACTTTCATAATTTGGGGGCTTTTTTTGGCCATTATGAAATCTTTCATTCCACACAGCTATTCTATGAGAGGGGTTCCCTAGACTGGGAATAAAATTTCTCTACATCCTTGCCCTTTTAGGCAGAACTCTCCCAAGAAATCTTATCTTCATTCTATCAAGTAGTCATCTGCTTGCTCTCCTTGCTGGCCACCAATTTGACATGTACGTTGTGACTTGCTTAATGATTGTCTAGTTCACTCGATGTTGCAGATCATTTAGTGTATTCCTGTTGTGGGGATTCTGCAACATATTGTTCTATTCATCCTGACCGCTAACATTTAAACTAACATTGTTATTCACAATCATTACCTGTCAGCTCAGCTATTTCAATTCTCGTGTGATCTTTGTACATCTGCAGAGGTATTTGAATTCTTCTATAATCTTTATATAACTGAATTTTACTGGGTTCTTTTAGTTTGTTGTTTTTTTTTTTTTGTCATAACATATAATTCCTCTTCTGCTAATCAATTTTTAAAGCATTTTCTTCTCATGTGGATTTCTATGAGCCTAAATATTTTTTCAGTTATTTACTCTCATAGTATAATATAATCTTAGACTAACCAAAAGTTCTCATGGAAATAAACCTCTGAAAGTACGTAGTTCAGCTTCCTGCTCACATCAGCTGTGAGGACAGACCAGGCTGCTCCGGGCTTTATTATGGCCTTGAAAATGAAGTATGGAGACAGCACACTGTCATAACCAGGCAACCTGTTTTGTCTGGTGAAAGTTTTTCCTCCAATCTAGTCTGTACTTTTCTTGTTTCAGTTTACACCCATTGCCTCTCATCTTCCCTCCACCATCATATTGCTATGAACAACCTGACTCCACCTTCTCAATTTCACTCCATCATTTTGTAGGTAATAGCCTCCTTCTTTTTATTTGGCCACAGATGGCCACTGAACCAAAATATTTGTGTTGTTTGGACATTGACCATCACCTTAAAAACCTAAACTAGTGCCATTGTGTGTGATTTTTCTAGTGCTTTTGCCCTTTGCTGCAGTTGCATTGTGTCTTGTGCTTCAGGCAGAAATTGATTTACTCCAGTCAGCTCTCACAGGACTACTTTGTCAAGTGAGTGTGAGACCGCTTTCTCTTGTCAGAAGGTAGTCAGATTGGGAAATGATGGCACTGTTGTTGCATTTAATTAAGTAATAACTTGCCCATTTTCAACAACAATTTTGGCAGTTGTGGTTGGACCCTAACTTGACTTTTTCTGGGCAGCCTTCTTTCTGGTTCTGAAGCCAAGACATTCACTGAAGATCTTGCTGTGCTTTCCTGGGCAATCCATTAAGTTCTATTATCAGATGCTGAATTTCTGGGAGTTTACTACTCTTTTAGTTCAGCTCTGTCATCAGTTTTCCCTTTTTCTTTTCAATATTAAAATTTTTTTGTATTAACTTCTTCAAATATGTCAGATAATGATTGAGATTTCATGTGTAATGTGAACTTCATCAACTAATCAGTTTGGAAATCGCAGTTACTCTTCACTTAGGCAGATGTGAGGTAACTACTGCGTCACAGCCCAAATATGAGTGCTGCATTTTAATACTTGAGCGAACCATAGAAAATTCCTTCAGGATCTCTAGGAGGACTCAGAATATTTTATTATTAACTTTGATATGTGTAGGTGTAAGACATTGTCAAGAACTGATGGATGGTTCTTTTTCCTTTGTTTTTAAAGATAATGTTATCACACCTTAGAGTCAAACCCTGAGATTTGTGAGAAGTTTGACAGGCATGTAGCATCTGCATGCTGCCTTTTGAAAAGCTTCGCTCCAATTAAAAGAGGGCAAGTTCTACAGATTTTTGACCAGAATGCCAGAAAAGGATTACTAAAAGAGGCAGCAAGCTGGTTGTGAAACTGTAGGGGAGCTATTTAAGTCCAATTTGTCCTTCTCACCAAGTCTGATTAGCTGATTCTTTAATTTTAGGCCCTTGCTGTTTTTTTGCTCATTTAAATTCCTGTTATAATTATCTTAATCATAAACCCATGACTTACTTTCAGAAGGTCACCCAGTAGGTGGTACTCCCCATCTGACCAAGAGAGAACTCTTGGCACTTACAAGACAGGGCAGACCTGCCAAGCCTGACATCCTGTGTGGGAGACTTGTGCCTTTATCTCTGTCCTTACTTTCACACAGCACAACAGGGGTGTATCTTTTCTGCCTTTTCTGCTGATCCACTTGCAGGGAAGAATTTCCAGATTTCATATCTCTCTCTAGCATCTTTTTGCTGTGGTTTCTTCCCTGTTGCACAGTCTGCTGCATAGTATAGAAAAAGGCTGAAGAGTCAGACTGGCGCAAGGGAAACTGGAAGTAGCAATGGCCAGAAAAGAGCTGGAGAACTGAGCTGAAGGGTGACATGGAAGTCTGTGAAATGCATGCCTGAAGAAGATAAACTTCGTATTGAAGTGAACACAGATAGACTGACATGCATACACATCAGTCTCAAGATTAATAATTTACATCTCTTCTGTAGTTGTTTGTGACCTTTTTGATATTTCAAGTTTCACATAATTAACATATTTCTTACGGTTAGAGAGACTGAAAGGTTAGAAAGGTTGAAATCAGCGATAAAAGGATATCTCTTTTGAGTCAACTGATTAAAAAGACACAGTGTGACACAAAGTAAAATTATAAGTAACGGAAAATATGACACAGGAAAAAAATAGCATCAAATACAAAGCAAAATGTCAAGTATTTAGAAAAGTTGACTCTGAGGTGGCTTCTGCTTAGCCACAGAGTTTCTCTGTATTTTGGTGTCTTTCATCCTTCCACCTCTCATTTTTCCCACTGGGAAACACCTCAAATGTCTTACATTCTTCCTCTTGGTACACCTTCTGTTGTCTCTGTATCTCCAATACCTTTACTATTGCCATGTTCCCCAAAATTGTCATGATGTCTTTCTGGATTACCTTTACTGCCCTACTTCCTTTCACTTTGTACCCTGTAGTAGTTTGCAAATGAAATCACCCCTTGAAAAATCTTACAGGAGTTCTAAATTTAAGTTAAATTTTTAGATATTTACTTTCTACATATGAACACATGAGAGGAAGATCTCTTTGATGTACTGGAGGGAATAATCCTTAAATTCTAAAAAGAGATATCATTTTGTTTTCGTAATTGGAGATATACTTCAGAGTAAGGGGATATTATTCTTCATGCATGAGTATTTTAGACTCTAATGATTAATCATGCAGTTGATATGATCTGAATGTTTATGCCATAACAGGTCATTCTACTAGTGGTTTTATTCTGCTGATTGCTCTCGATGTTCTTATTTCTCACCTGTGTCTATTCAATAGATTAGTGCCTGCCATTATATTTTGAAGTCTATGAAATCAGGCTTATGAAGTACAGACACCTTGTACATAAAAAAAAGATGCATCAGAAATTGCTGTATCAGAACTAAAAACACTGTCCAGAGTTAAAGGTTTGAACATTTGAGAGGTACAACTGGATTTTGTTTTCTTGTATGGTGTTGGTGAGGTGCTGAAGTGCTGTGTATATATGTAAGAGAATGCATGTTATGTTTCTAGAATCGGAAATCCTTATTTTTACCCTTCAGGTATCCTTTATTTTACTGTTCAGAGGTGGACTTTTAGGGCAACAAACAATCTACATTATATATCACAGCTATGAAATGGGAACTCAATTGCAGCACATCTTCTACTTGGTAAATATTGCATACATACTTATGTCGTATGTTTGTGCATGTGTATATGGCCCTGTTCTTTCACTATGTAAACTCTAAATGAGTTCTAAATTTATGCCACGTAAAAATGAGAAAATGCTGCCACAAACTGTGGATTTCATAATTATTTTGTCCTAGGCAATATTCCAAGAACTACTGATGTTGTTTCTATTACAGAGTCATGTGTCAAACTCAAGGCCTCAGAATAACAAGCCATAACTCATTTTCCCTGAATTGTGAAATATCTTTTTAATTTGTCTGACTTTTTTAAATCTTGGGGTTTTTTTTAGTTTTTTATTTATTTTTTTCTATTTTCAATCTGTATAAATTGGATACACATACCTATGCATACTTTTCTATATTCAAGTGTAAGTATGTGACAGTCTGTGCATAGTTCTTACTTTTCCATATATATATTAATTCTAGAGGAAAATCAATTCCAGTTGCACACACCCAAAATGTCTGTTTTCCATTGCCTGTCTGGCAGAAAATACTTTGTTCTGTTGGGGCCATGATAACAGAGCTATATAAAGTCTTTTATGTCTGCATGCATATTCTCAGTCTTCCAGTTACAATTACCTGTATTGTGTTTTAGATGTCTCAAAATGTTCTGATTAAAGAGGTTTGTCATGACAATTAAAAGTAGCCTAGTTTTTTAGTCATTGTCATATATTAAATTCTAAGTTAGTATCTTAACTGAATTTCCTGGCAGTGTCTTGCTTTCAAAGATAGAGACTGACAAGACTGTAATTATAATTTGTATAATTTCATCATTTTTTTGCCAACAAGGACAAAATGCAGACTGCATGTATAATGTTTCATTAACAGTCTTATTAAAAAAAATTCTTCAGCATCTGACTGCATTTTTTTTAATTTATTTTTTTTGTTATGATCTGTAAGATAGAAAAGTCTTGTCTCTAATTTACATGCCAAAAACCTGCACCGACGATAGAAAAGAGAGATTAAGGTCTGACCTTCAAAAGGTTTTAGTTTCCTAAAAAAGAAAAAAATCTGATTTATTCAATTCCATAGACGGAATCTGGAGTGATGTAAGTATCAAATTCCTGGTTAGTACCCTCCACACAATGTATAATATGCTAGGTAATATGCAGCTAGAAAAAAAAATTACAAACAAACCCTGAAATCCCTTTTAGGGAAAAGGGGAAAAAAAAAGAAAAAAGAAAAAGGAGTCATATCCTTTAGAAAAAAAAGATGTTAGATGTATAAAGGTTTGAACCTGCATTCATTGTCCACCAATTGTGTTGAGAATTGAAAGCACATAGTATGTTGCAGGACTGTTCACCGACAAGTCTACTCTACTTGTGCTGATCCTACGAAATGTATGAGTGCTTTTTATTGTGCCAAATAAATGCATCCTATAAAGTGTAATCACTGTTCCAAGCATTCTTTTTTTCTAGGTTGTCACTCATGTATTTAAATTGCACATTTTCTCCAAATTAACTAAAAAATCTCTACCCAGGTTTTTCCTAACCCTTTATGAGAATTTGACAAGTGACTTGATTTTTCAAAGCATCCCCATCCCAAGACTTCCTCAGGTCTTATACACACTAGTTTTGATATGTGTTTGAGTCTGTTACCGACAAAGAAAAACTGACCTTCCATTTTTTCTTTCTTAAATTCAAATTAAACATAAGAAACAATAAACATAAATACTGAATTCAAGGTTTTGTAAATGCAAAGTATTAGACATAAAACTATAAGTAGAAGCATTTTTACAGTAATCTTATGAACTACTCAGAAGTTCAGTCCATTTTTTATGAGATGCTGATATATTGATGATAGGCCCAAACACAAATGTTAATATATCTAGTCTCTTGCTTGTTACTGCTTCTAGGGCTAAAAATTACACAAGAGTCTTGGATATTCTGCACATTGCCTGTATGGCAAACACTAATTCACCACGTAAATAGTACATTCACTTTCGATTCTGTTCTAACATAATTAAATGCCCAATATACAAGATTATGTTTCTAAGTTATAACTGATTTTGTTATAAAACAAAAGAGAAACTATTATCACTTCTGATTTGCATTTACTTGCTTAATTTTGTGTCTACAAATACACTGGAATATTTAAGCCAGAGATAGATTGATTATAGTTTTTTAGTACATTAATAGGGGAGTTTTTAAAGAATTTTATGTAAACTGAATCAAAGCTCTGTTAGGTTTTGAAAATTCTAAGTTCCTTTAGAATATGTTTTGTAAATTTCTGTTTTCCTTCTGTTTTCTTCAATAGTATTTAATTCTACGTCTAATGATAAGCACAAAATTTTCATTTAAAATACGAGTTCATTGGCTGAAACATAAATAAAAGCAAAATATAGTTTTATTTCTAATTGTGTTATCCTGTTGCAAGGAGGCTCCATGAAAATACACATGCTTTTCTGGTGATTTAGTACACTGTTTTCAGCCTTTTACTTCATGGGGAAAGCTCTGCTGTCTCCATAGGGAGGAAAAAAAAAAGAGAGAGAGAGAAACTGGCAACAGAACATGTTCTGGAATAACATTATTCCACTATCAAACTAATGTGAGTTTCCAACCATTTTTGTTGTGCGTGTGGAGCGGAGTCCTCTTATAGCAGCTTTTTTATTGGAAAGCCTTTAAAATATGACTCATGGGTGTTTTGTCAGTGGAAATATTTGTAAAAGATGTTAAGAGCATTATTTGTTTTCAAACTGTCTATTAACTCTGTTTTCAAATATTTATATACAGCTCATGTTCAATAATCTCTTGATTCAAATCATCTGAACATAAGTTGGTGTGGATAAAAATCACTTCATCACACATTTTGTTCAACTTTCCATATGATGTCTCTTATAAAGTAGATTTCATTTAAAAAAATGTGTGTGTTACTGCATAACTTGAATTTAAACTTTTTAAAAATTTAAATATCTGACATCATAAAAGCACTCAATTAACTAGCTGTAGCTTGGTTAAAATAGAGTTATAAAAAATCACTCTCTTTCCTACTAGTTATATGGAAAAATGCCAAAGAAGGTAAATCTTTCCAACACAAGTTGCAGCAAAAGAAGACAAATCTTATTTCTCTCCACTCACACTGCTGAAATCTAGAAATAAAATATCAAGCAAAGCTTAGCACCTTCTAATTCAAATAGCAGAATGAGGCTGCAGTATTAGATTTTCCAAAGTACTGTTTCAGATTATGTATGCAATGAGGAACACTCACTTGATATGTTATGCTAGAAGAGCTCTAGCTACAGAATCCTTGGCAAAGAAGAAACTATAAAAATCTGTGAAGGATGTAATTTCTGAACTGCCACAGACATTTTGGCAGGAATGATTTGTCGAGGACAAATCCACCAAAAAGTTGTGAAGTTAGAAATTCTTGAAGGTGCCTGAGATTCTCAGGAAGACGATAGTTCCAAGGAAAGTGTGGCTAACAAAATTAGACACTCAAATTCATCAAAGCATTTTATGACATTTTCCATTGGCTCATAAATACATTTCCCAATGTTCAGCACTCGGTCAAATTTTGAACAGAAGGGGCACCTATTATAGAAAATCTGGTCATTCATATAACCTTTGTAGAAACATGCATGCAGACATACTTTGGATGAATGGTTTTAAATACAACTATGACTGACAGATTTTACAACTTTATTAGTAAATTTCCTGTCAAGATTCATCTGCTTCAATGCATGAGGAAGATGCTGCATAATGGAAAGGGAGATATGAGATTGAGGCTTGAGTCAAAGGGACTGGCATGGAAGCAGCACTGTTTTGACCAGAGAAATGAGTCCAGGAAGAAATTGTTTCACTTGAGCAATCTGTTGTGCTCTAGATGATGTTGGTCAGCAAATAAACATTTTAAAGGAACCAGAGTGAGGGCAATGCATTGCCAGTGTGTGAGATGTGGCTTGAACTGCAGAGCAGGAGCCTGAAGTCACACACCTCATTGTGGGAGGCTTGACAGGTCATACCTGTTTCAAGACAGCTCACAATAAGATTGTTAATGTCAGATCAGAAATAGGTGCATTTGTTCAACCAAATAGTAACAGTGTCTGTATTTAAAAGCTGTGAGGGCAGTAACAACGGGCCTGGTGGCTCTGGTAATTAATGCTCTTTGTGGGCGCATTTAAATACTCTCTTCATTGTAACGAACATTTTAACAATCTTGACTGAACTTGTATATGATTTTACATGTTTATGAGGGGAAAAAGACTATGACTTACATCTTCCAGATGTTGTTGAGGAATCCATTTCAAGACACTCATCAGGAAGACTACTCTCTGAAATTTTTCAGATTTATAAGTTTTTTTTTCTCATATTTAATAGATTAATGTTTGTGTTTCATGATTACTAAATTTTTCCACTATTAATAAAGTGAGATAATGATTCCCTATTCTGAAAAGTATTTTTTAGTATAGAAGTTAAGTACAATGCCAGTAAACTAACAAATTGAAAAGAGTAGCTAATAATATAAAAGCAAAAAGGTAGGGGTTTATATGTGCAAGTATTTATGAGCACTTCTTATGTGTTTTTGCATTTGCATTGCTATAGTCTCAACATTTTGCCGAAGAGTACCAGAATCCAATTTATATATATCTTTGAACTTGACCTTCAGCAAGAAATGCATGCAAAGGGAATTTTCAGGGAACCTCTGCCATCCAGTTGCTCAAAAACATCTGAGAGCAATTAACTTTGTAGTGTATGTTTACTGAAATGCAACTTATTTTTTGTTACCATTTTGAGATGGCTTTACTACTCTTTTTATTCATTGTTTCTATTTGAACTTCCAGCCATGAGGCAGTGCTACTGCTGGTCTAAACTCAAGAGCTCTCTGAAGTCTTCAGAGTCGCAGCTGTTAACACCACAATCAGCAGAACTCCAATTTAATTGCTTCTGAATAATCAAAGCTTCATCAGTGCACTGGATTTAAAAAACAAAGAGAATTGTGTGAGACACTGGAAGATCCCAGCTTAAGCATCGGTTGTATTATTTGGCTGGAAAATGTTTACTGAAACCATGCATGCCATTTAAAGAAGTTTAAAACAGTTCATTATTTGATCTTATCTGCTCCTGTATGTGTCAACAAAGATAAATCATTGCATTCAAAATAAAGGCAAGAGGAATGAACCTTGCAAGATTTTTGAGAGTGCACTCCCTCGAGCCAGTCAGTGCTGAAAACATTCAGCGCATTGCAGACCTGCCTTCCAGAACAGGTCTCATAAAGACCTCTAAATCCAACATGCTCCCATTTCTACAGCTTTCAGTTTACAGGGACCTAGTGTGCTGAAGTGATGTCCCCGTGTTCAATGGGTTTGATAGGGATCAGCTCCTCAGAAGATGTAAATTGGAATTACTCCTTTTGCTTCAGCAGAGTTGCTCTGATTATTAACAGCTGAAGAACCAGCATTATTACCTTTTTATAACTGCATTCCCAGCATATGCTGTGCTTAAATCATACTCTTTATTGCACCTTGAAGATTTTCTCTAAGCTGGCAAGTAATTTTAAATTAGAATCTCTGAAAGCCTGAAAGGACAAAACAGAAAAAAGAAACATGATATTAGCAGAAGATGAAGTCAGAGTATTATCTTCTTGCATTACCAATTCTCCCATGTTAGCAGCGTCAGTGCAAAAAATGTCAGTAGATGTAGGGAGTGCTCAGCTGCCACCGCCTGCAGGAAATGGCCAGGGGTGCCAGCCATGGGTGGAGAGCTGCTGGACCAGCACACACTGCTTTGGCGGTGTAGGCATTAATTACAGTCATTACGGTAATAAGAGGCAACTGGAGGTATGGTTAAGTACCATGGGCCCAGAGGGAACAGCAGCTCTGCCCAGAGCTGGCCAGGTCTGGGAGTGGCTTTTCAGACGAAATCCTCTTGAGTTCCAGCCCTATTACTCCTAAGACAGCCAGAAATGACCTTCCCTTTAGGTGGACACATTAAAGACCTTCACTGGACCTTTACTAGTGCTTCAGATTAGCCAAGTCCTGTTTTTCACGTGTAGGGATGATAATGCCAGGCCTTTTCTGAAAGAAGCGGCTCATTCTGCGTTAGGAGTAATTTTGGTGTGCTCAGAGTGCACCAGGAATCTCTTCTTATAGGAGAGATATTTCAGTTCCAGAAACAGTGTTTTGCAGATCAGGTGGTTGTAGAACTTCTGGAAAATTACATTTCAGTTATTAAAAGATGAGACAATATTACCAGGATGGTGGCAGTGTCTAGTTAGTACTGGTTGCTTGTGAAGCTGAGAGATACATATTCCAGAGCTTAGATTCCAGCGCATCAAAAACCATATACATATGCAATATAAATGTGATAATACCATTCCTAAAGAGCAAAACACCAAAATACATGGTTAAATATGCATCTGAATTATATCAACAAAAAGAAGGTTAACTGATATTTTGCTGAGTCAGAAACCTAATTGAACACCTGAGTGATTTCATAGCTTTTTCAGTGGTTTAGACTTTTTTCTTTGCATTGTTACAAGATTTTTCTTTTGAGTGATTTAGCTGATGGTGAGAAACAGTGCTTTTTTCCCAGGTAATGAATATGCAGAAAGTAAGAGCTCAGATCCACATTTCTGTATCACAAATATGTGTCAAAGTGATAGTAGAACTTAAATAATTTCTGCCTCTATAAAAATAAATAAGATCATATTACCTAAGAAAAACAAATGCAACAAAAACCTGTACTTTTTTAATCTTCAAATATGATGTGTAAGTAATTGACAAACAAAAATGTGATCAATCCAGGTATCTCATAAAATTCTATGATAGTTGTAAAGACAAATTGTTTTCCATGGTAGATGTTATTGAAACCTAGAGTCCTATTTCTAGATGTAGGCAACATTTAAAAGGTTCACTTTTGCACTTCTTTATCTGTTATACTGCACAGTTAATATGACTAAGGAATACTTAAGATATTAGACATAAAGGACTGGGTATGATAGGTCAATAATGTAGTAAGTCTAGACTATTGTTTCAGTTATTGCAGAAATATGCTGTTACTTGACTTATTTTAAGAGATCACATTTCAAGGATATATCACAGTGAGCAGTATCATGCTGTTGGATGGACGAGGACAGGTGATTGTGAGAAGGGACACAAAATGCCTTCTAGCTCCCTTCACAACTTCAGTGTTGACTTTCATTAACTACTTTTAAGGCCACAGTTCAGAAAATTAATCACATTTTGGTTTATTATTAATACAGGTTAAAGTGTTATTAAAACAGGACAAATGTTATGTAGCAAACTGAGAAAATGTTCTCAACTGAATGAATAAAACCTAAAAGCTGTCACTTCACAAGAAAGAAAACAATTTGTGGTTCTAGGTTTTCAGGGCTTATTGACTCCTATATTAGTGGAGATACAATCTGTCTTAAAGGGTTGAATAACTTGTTTACAGGTAAAAGTAGTAATTATGCTGTAATTGATAGATATTTAGCAAATAATTGTTCAAGTTAGTAAGAGGGTATAACATAAAAATTTTAATTTTTTAAGCCTTTCCAAAATTGCATTTTTATCAGCCTGAAGTAAAAGGAAGAAACCCCAGCTAGTAAATACTTACTTTCATCTTTAAATGGTGTAAAAAAGATGAAATTCTTATTATTTATGTAATTATTTATTCCCTATTTAACATGGAGACAATCAGTTCTAAGTTTGTAATGGTGCTATAATGCATTTTTAGGTCTTCCCCTGGTGCCTCAAATCTGATTGTCAGAAGCAGCTGATTTCCATATAGGCACCTAAACAAAGTCTGGTCTTTCAAGAGTGTCTGGTATCTCCTGACTCCCAGTGAGGCACCAGTGGCCAGATTTTCAAGTTCTTAACATAGTCATTGCTGATAAACAGGTCTATGTTGACAAACTATATGGTCAAAGCTAGTCACCTACTACTTAATTCAGCAGAGCTGCTAAGGATATACAACAAGATCAGATTTTATTCTTGATGTCTATGTTTTCCTATGAGCAAGAGAAGATTTTGGACATCAATTGCTCATGATCTTCTGTTTTGAACTGAATTTTACCTGTTAAAAAGTAAACTTTCTCTGGATATTGTGCTTTAATATCAGTTCCTCTTCATTTGTTGTTTTCTATGTGATTCTCTAAGGTCTAACAATAACCTTTCCTCCACAGAGGGCCTCAGCTTTCTTTTTTACGTAGATGAACGTTTTCATGAAACTTACAGCATTTTATCCAATATGAGGTTTCTATCCCTTCATTAAGCTGAACTGGTTCATGGATTCACGAGCTAGTGGTGAGGATCAACTGGAGTCTTAGGCACAGCATAATCACATAGACCCTGTTTCCTGGGGAAATCAGGTTAAAGGTAACAACAAAAACCCCCTCATTTGCTTCTTTAGTAACCACTTATTTTTTACCCAAGTGTGATTGAGTACAGTGTGCTAGTAATTTCTAGAAATATAACAAAATCTGAGACAGAATAGTATTTTTCTTGCCTCACTGCTCATTACTCTTCAAGACAAGAACTTTTTGGCCTGGGCCCCACTCTTCTGCCTTACTGCTCCTGCCTGCAAATTTTTTTTTTTCTGTCACATGAAAAATTTTCCTCAGTGACATGCAATGTAAGTGAAGAAGAATTTAATGAGGAACTGACCAAAATAGGGTTTTACTAACCTGAGAGATGTTATTATTTTGTCCAGTCCAATGCTACAGGGATCTGTAGGCATTGCTGCAAGGACTTCAGTGCTGGTCTCTGCAAAATGCTGCTTGGGCCATGGAGGTCTTCACATGTGTCTTACTGACTGAGGTCATAGTCTTGTATGCTCAACCCAAATTTGTTTTCCTTCTTTTGAGATTTCCTTGTACCTTTTCCCTGTGGGAATGGAAGAAGTGATCATTCCCTGCAGAGAACAGAAGATTCAGCTCTGGGAGAGAGAAGTTTGCTAGCAACAGAGTGAAAATGGTGTAAACATAAAAATAAATAGTCTGTTTAATGAACATGCTTTGCATAAAGTAATCTAGCAACTAACCAAACTAAACAGCTTTTAGAGGAAACAAATGTTTTCATGGTACAAAAGAAAACTTGTGAGTCTTTCTCTAGGGCACAAGTTCCAACCTACTTGCTATTTCAAGAGAGAAAGAGATCTTTCTCTACCACTTTCAAAGCTCTTCTGCCAAGTCCCTTTTGGCAAGCATATGCTCACCATTCAGGAATGCTCCTGCCCTAATGTTCTTCAGTCCAATTTTCAAGCTACCTATTCATACTAATGATCTTCTTCAGAGTTTTCATTATTTAAAAAAAATGCTCCCTTTAATATAATTTCATGTACAACCAACATAAAGGCATGGTATTCTCATTTCTACACCAAGATAAATATTAGAGGAAAACAATGATTTTCCTTGAGTTGCTGATACATAGAAATAAAAAAACCTGGGTTTTCCTCTTGGACTTTCTACGTGTTCCTTCTTTTTTTTTTTTCTTTTCTTTTTTTTTTTTTTTTTTTTTTTTACATAAAACCACATTTCACTTCCAACTTACCATGGAGAAACAATCCTCTCCTTTTTTTTTTTTGTTGTTTTTTTGTTTTTATCAGAACACGAGTAAATCTAATAAGGACTTTTGCTGCTCAATATAGCATCTTCCTTACAAACTTCATTGCTGGACAATGTTCTTTCAATCTGGTCTGTTGCCTTCAGCAGTCTCTGTAAACATTTGAGCTCTGGCTGTAGTTTTCCATACTGTGGTATTCTTGCCACAAGTTCTATATATTCATTAAAATGTGATGCCACGGGTCTTTTCAAATGAAATATTCACCTTGACTAGAGTCTACGAAACAGCCCACTGAGGATACAACATGCTTTGAGAGCTGTTTTTCTGATGTTTATCATTGCCCAAAACTGTATCCTGCCACTCAGAAAACAGGTAAAAGCTTTCTGATTGCTTTGGTTCACCATTTATCAGGAAAAGTGGGTTTTCCTGCCTGACTGGCGTATTCATTAGTGTTTGTAAAGCCTGCTTTGTTTTAGAAACGTTTGTTAGTATAAGAAATATCTCTTAAGAATGTGATTTTTGGCAATGTTAGATACTGGCAACAGCCCTAATGTGACACAAAACTGGTAGAAGTGCTTTTTCTGGTATAGATTATACTCATGGTCCTGGGATCAATAAAAACAGCCAAAACTGGTTTTGCCAGCATAGCAAATACTATTAAACATTTCTATCACAGACCTGTCAGAAAAACAGTTTCCACTCCCACACCTTTATTAATTGTTATTTCATTGGAAGGTATGCCCAAGCTGCTCCCTCATGTGTCAACATCTTTGGCCTGAATATTCTCTGCCATGGGAGTTTTTTTCCACTGTTACAGAGGGGCAGGTGAAGAATAGTATATTTGACCATGTCTGAGTTGATTCTTTATGTCCAGAATGGCCTGACATTGTACTTTTGTTTCTTTTCCCACATGCATGCGTAAATCATAGTGTAGTACAGCTCATTTTCACTGGAAGTAATTATGTAGGTAATTGTCATGAAGTCTAAGGTGCCCATCTTCTAATGGCTTCATGGGCAAGGGGTTCATATTTGTTTTCTCATGAGCTTTAGGAACTGAAACAAATGGGATGAGAACAATATGTAATGTACAGTGAAGTCTTGGTGTTTTCTATTCTTCTGATGAGAACTACATCAAACAGATATGCAGGTCCGAGAGTGTATGCTACTTTCTGTTTCAGTTATTTCATCTGTTGCAAAAAAAAAAGTTTACATGCAGAACCTAAGTGTGCCTTTTGGCCCTACAGTCATTGCTACGTTTAGCCATCAAAATATGTCGCTATTTAAACAAGCGAACAAAAAAAGAAAAAGTCAGTGAAGGGGAAAACACATACTGTAATCAAACAAAGAATGAAGACATGGCTGACATTTCCAATGCATGTTATCTCAAGCCAGCATGTAAACTATTTATGCTCCAAAGCTTTCCAGGATCCTGGCATCACTACCAGCAAGGTTGCAAAAGCCAAGGATGTATATTGGTGGCATTCACTCACTTCCAAAGTGAGATTTAGTATCCTGTGATGTTGCTTCTGCCCTGGAGTTGGCAGCCCTTCTTGCTGGAAACCAGCTCTTCTGTTCTTGCTACATTAGTTGCTGTGCTCATGTGGACAAACCCATCATGTCCAGCTTTCATCTAGGGCTTTCTATGCAAGTGCTCACATCTTCCAAACTTTCCATCTCAGAATTAAAACTCATTGTTACCCCTTCTGTACCATAAGACTCCTCCCTAAATTCCATTGGTTTCAATAACAGAAATATATCTGAGAAGTAGGTTGAGCTTATCAAATAAAAAAAAAAGTGAAAAATACATTGCCAAGTGAATCTGTGAGCATCTGCTATTGTTTTTGTCTGTGTGTACAGCATGCGGGTTTCCCTTGTACACAAACAGTGTGATTAATTAAACACTCGAAATTGCTTGTTAACTGTCCGTATACTACTCAGCATTCCTAAGGCCTAAGAGTCTAAATCTGATTTCTGGAAGACTTTGCTTTGACAGTGAGTCAAGCTGTAGAAAACTGCAATGTCTTACCAAATTATGTTCAAAGAAAAGCTGTTGAAGAATCTGGGTTTCAGTGGAGTCTGGAAATGGAAGTTGACTGGTTAAAACTGTTTCTGAAGAGATATCTAAACAGAGTATTTAAATAAATTTAAAGTAGTAGTCTGAGATTACAGAAAGGGATTGAAATTTAGAGTTTAGGATACCAAGATCTTAATTTACTGTTAGATTATATTAGTATAACAGTGAAATTCAACTGGTTTGTCATTGGCATCAGACACGTTAGATGGTTCCTACCTCAAAAAACTCCCCCAAAAACCAGAAAATGAAACATATAAAAAAAACCCCAAATACTTGCTTTCTTAGTAGCTCTGAGTAAGCCACCAAATGGTGCTGAAAATGTTTCCCTTCCCCTCCTGGTATCTGACAGGGCTTATCTGTCCTATATTTTCTATTTCCAAATCTTGAATTTCCAAACTAAACCTTTAGAGAAGCAGTTGTAGTAGAAATCACCCAATATTTCTGTAAATATCTTCTGTAGTACAAAGTGAATAACCCTGCTGTGTTACTCTAACATCCTGCTTCTGACAGCAGGATAGAGAGCTCTCAACAATCTGTCTTGTTGCTTAAACCATTTAGAGATGAGGCATTTCTTTTTCCCTCTAATGCATATGGTGAGGTGGGAAAGGATATTTTCTGGCCTGGGAAGGGGGAGGGAAATTGTTCACTTCTCTGAAGGAACTGAATGCTGCTGGATTGATGATTTAGTTGAAATGGTGTTAACATCATCATTTTTTTCCAGATAAAACTACTTGCTGATTTTCACCCCACTTTGCTACCAGCCCTGGTCAAACAGAACCACTTAGTTTGGTGAAAATTGTACATGAATATTGACCCTGTCTTGTTGATAAACAACCTGGATTCTGTCTTTCTCAAATTTTTTACCCTATCTGATTTATATTTCAGCTTTTCAGAGGCAGGAATAGAAAGCCTGTGAAGCCTCTTTTCATGGAAGGGGATTTCAGCTGTGAGTTTTAAGTGCCATAAAACCACAGGGAGCAAATAACAACAGGATAGGCAAATCATCCCTTTTCCAGCTCCCTGTGACATTCCTGGCACAAAGACTATTTTTCTTATCTCTCTGTGCCTGTAATCTTGTCCTTCTAAACTTTATTCTACAAAATTCTGAAATCACTGAGAGAAACACCTGCAATATAACATAAGGGAAAACTTGCTCTTTCCTCAAGGACATAGGGCTAAAAGGCAACTCTTTCCTCCCCACCCTCCCATGTCTTTGCATTCCCTCCTCTGTAGATATCCTAGGCCACTGCCACCCCTCCTTCCCTGCTTCCGTATACCCAGTTGTATGATTCTCTCACATACCTAAACCGGTCATACAGGTTTCTGCAATTTCAGGCATTGTACTCATTGCCTGTAAATCTAATTATTTCTAACCTGACCTTTATCAGAAGGCCACTCTTTGTAGCCCTCCCAACAATTCAATATATCTGCAACATGGTGTGTGAAAGTAGAAAACCCTAACTCTGTTCCAATGGCACACAAGCAGCACATGCTTCCTCCATCTGTCCTCTTGGTGTTTATCTCTCCTCCCTAAGGTGAAACTCCCACACCACCTCTCCTGGTTTCAGGTGTAATCATAAACCAGCCAAAGACAATTATGGGTAATGTAGTCCTATCGCTCACTGCTGTCTCTTTGAACAAGTGGTGCCAGGTTCCTGCTAGACTGCACATTCCAGCAGGCACTGCTCAGCACTCTGAAGAGGGAGGATTGCCAGGTGTGTTCCAGCACCTACCTGAACCCTCAGCACGCTGGAGTTTTTCAAAGTTGGAGCAAGAATAAGAGCTCCTTCAACAATGCTGATGTCTTGAACAAAAACATAATTTGGACCTAGGAAAAAGCTCTTGGTTTCCAGAATGGTGAGTTTGCTTTTTTTTCTTTCAAGTATCATTTGTTGTTTATGTTTAAAATATATTGAAGGATCTGAAATATCAGAGTAGCTTTTTACCTAATACTATTTCATCAGTACAATACTATCCTTTTGGCCATTGTTAGTTCCAGTTGCCTCTGGAGAAAGTGCAGAACTCATGTATATTTTGAATTGCACAGTATTGTACCCTAGGGTGATTTGGTATATGTGGAGAAAGGCACTTGCCAGGTGCTGCTGAGAGCTTAAATAATAATGAACCTCTTACAATTTTTAATCAATCAATATTAAGCTGGCCTTCTCTGTCTTTTTACTTCTTTGAACTGAGCTGCTGTAGATGTGTGTGCGTGTGTCCATGTGCATACATCTTTGTGGAGTTTGTTTTTTTTTTTGTTAAATGTTTTTTTTTTTTATTGAAGCACTATATGAATTAAAACATTCCACACATGCAGCAGTTGAATTGGCCCCTGGCTTTGTGAGTTGGGATCAGGATGCAGAACACCACATAACAATCCTCCCTGTGAATAAGGCAGCTATTAGAAATCAGAGAAATAGAGTTTAAAGAGCACATGTACTTCTGAACTCTAACATATTCACTGAAAGGTAATATCTGCAGGCTAAATGGAGGCAAGAGCTATCATGCTGACAGACCTCGAACCAAGTCCCTTTGTGGCTTAAAAATGACAGGCAGAGCTGGCCAGTCTGCTTAAAAATAGACACATTGAAATGAACGACAAGAAAGAAACAGTTCTTCTACTTTCCCCACCTGTTATTACCACTCAGCTAATAACACCTTTTCTTTCATATGGGTTTAATTTTTTAAGGAGACAGATCAAAATTCTTGCAGCTTGAGAGCAGCTTTTGACTGGCTTTACCAGGAAAAGAAAATAAGAATCCTCCTGATGGAGGTAGGGGAGGAGGGAGTTATGGTAATATGCTTCTGGTTAGATCTTTGGAGGCACAAGTTGTCACACTCACAACACTCTCCCTAGTCCAAAACTATGTATTTGACAGTAGTTAATATGAAATTCTCCAACACTAAACTCAGACACTGAAGACAGTTTCACAGTGTCTATGTTGGGTGGGACATACACCACAGGATTAACAACACAAGTTCAAGCTGGTTATTGTCATGCTAGAAGCCAGAGAATGGTGTTTGCCTTGGGTACATTAAAAACAAGCAACACTTACATTCATATTCACTAAACTACACAGTACAATAATATCCTGTGGGAATGTGTTCAACAGGCTAATTACACAGAGTCACAGAATCAAAGAATTGCTTATGTTGAAACAGACCTCTAAGAACATAAAGTCCAACCATTAACGCAGCACTACCACATGCACCACCTAACCATGTCCCTGAGAGCCACAGCTTCACATCTTTTAAATACGTCCAGGGATGGTGACTCCATTATTTCCCTGAACAGCCTATTTCAGTGCTTGACAAGTCTTTTGGTAAAGAACTTTTTTTTCGAATAGACAATCTAAACCTTTCCTTGTGCAACCTGAGGCCATTTCCTCTTGACCTATTGCTAGTTACCTGTGAGAAGAGACTGATTCCAGCAGGCCACAACCTCATTTCTAGTTGTAAAGAGCAATGAGGTCCCCCATGAGCCTCCTTTTCTCCAGACTAAACAATCCCAGCTCCCTTAGCTGCTCCCCCCTTAATACCTGTGCTGTAGAGCCTTCACCAGCTTTGTTGCCCTTCTTCAGACTTGCTACAACAATATGTTACAATAGAGGGTTTATTGAGCATTTAAATATTTGGTTCAAAATCTTGTCTCATCTCTCTTCCTCCTTTTTCTCTCCCTATGATGAGAATGGCTAATTGGGTTCAATCACACACTTCTTTGTTACTCAACTTCTTTTAACTCTTTTTCATAGTGATTTCCCCATCATTTTACTTTCCTCTCTTGCCCTCTTTCTTGAATTATTTTCAATTCATCTCCTTCAACTCTGTAATTTCAGCAGAAAATAGGATTTTTCAGAAAATGAATTCCAGAGTAAAGGTGATGTCATATACTCATGGAAAACATATATCCCTGTTGGCTCTGCAACATTTTAACATATTTTCCTCTGTTTCTCAGTACAGACTAGTATCCTACTTGCATTTCTGCACATCCTTTTGAAACTGCCAAAGATACTGCTTAAACTTTTCCTAAGAAACTTAAACTAGTTTAGAAATCAATGTGTATGAGTAATTTTAGGTTGTTCCTCTGAAAGCACTTCTTATCTACAGCAAACCTAATCTTACACTGTCTGATTTATTAGGCTTTCCTATAGTTCTTCATAGTCTGCTCTAGTGTTCATTATCTCAGTAATTTTGGTTTGTGAGCAAGCATTGTCATATCACTTTTCAGTGACCTTCTCTTCCCACTCTTCAGAACTTACTCAAACCATCTATTGTGTACTTCAACAAGTGAAGGCACTGCAGTATCCCTGCCAAGGAGCAGTGGTGAAGCTGATTCAGATCTTTGAACCACTGCAAACTTCAGAAAACTGAAACAGTTTTTTTATAGCTTGAGGCAAGGGGTGTTTTGACTTCCATTTTGGTGTCCTGGTGATGAGCAAAAGCTTCTAGGTTTGGATGTACCTGCACTCTTATGGGAAGCATATACTGATAATTTACTGACACATTGCAACAATAGGAGTCCTTTCGTTGTGCAGCTGAACTTCACCTTGTCTGCCAGCCTGATCAGAAAGAGTTGGCTGATTATTTAGCTGTGACCTGCCTTATATGCCCCCAATACTGCCTCCCCCTTGTTGTGCAGGTGATTGCAAGCTGAAATATTCTGGAAATCCCATGAGTATTTTGGCAGCCCAGAAGAGGGTCTCTGAGATCTGCTTGGGATATGTATTTACAAAAGACTCCAGATAATGATTGAGTCCAATATGTAAACAGTAGGAGAAGTAAACTTTGCCATTTTCTTCAGCTTTCTCAATGGAAAAAGGATCTTCTTGAATGACTAGAGGAATTCTACCTTCACTGGAGACTCAGAGTACTTATAAATCTTTGTGTTCTTCTGCTACATACCTGTGAGATGGAGTCCTCCACTTTACTTTGGGTAAGTCATTGGACTCCATTTAAGCTGCTGTAATGGCTACCTGCTGCTGAATGGGCTACTCCCCACTGCTCATACTTTGCCATTACTTTGCACAGGCCAGCACAGCTGAACACTGAGTCATGGTGCCTGGACCAGCTCCTGGTGAGACCAGATAAGCACCTGTGTTGATGCAAAGGAGATGTAGTACTGCTGTTTTCTGGAGCAGCCAGCCAGCCACCCAGTCAGATGGCATCCCCAAGAGCAGGCTTAACCTCAAGCACAATGCCACATGATCTCATCTCTTTTCTAATACTTAAAACACTTAGGAGACTTGACCCTGCCTCTTTCCAGGCTTGCTCCAAATTAGTTCTTTAATCTCTTTCTCTTTCCATGGAGACCTATAATATTTCCCTGCATTAACTGAGGGTTCACAAGTATTTAAATTTATTCTAAAACATATTGGTTCATACTTTAATCTGCACTGACCTCTAGTTAGATATAATGATATTATTTCAGGGTACGTATTTACTTACTAATAAGAACTCCCAACAGCCTTACTTATCCATTGTGCCAGTCATCTTGCAATCATGCCAAAGCAAGCAGTTCTATTCCCTATGGCTGAATGTATCGCAAAACATTCATGTAACAACTTGACGAGGAGTTTTTCAAGTTCACACCTGAGCCTACATCTATAAAAAAACCCAAAAGGTTCGGTACACTCAAAGCTTGTGATCCACCAGTGGCAAATTATAGAGCCTAATTTTTGTCTTATGATCCTAAATGAAACCAATCTTTGGATATGTATTTACATGGAAAATAAACTATTTTTCTACATGTGCTAAGCTGCTTAATTAAAAGGAAATTACATTATCTGAAATAACTTGGGGGAGGGTCAGCTGACAAGACTTTGAAGTGGTTTGCTTTGATTCATACATTATCTCATGCAATACCTGCTCTGAGCCTTGAAGGAAAGGCTATGATGTGATGATAACCTTCTTGAGTTCACTCTGATCCACTAGCCTTAACAGGATTTCTGTAAAGGTGGGAGGGGTGAGACACAGCCGAGGCACAAGAATTATCAATTTATTCATAGTACTGCCTTAATTCCTGCAGCACTAATTGTCACTTCTTGCTCTGCATGAAATTATTGTTCCACGAACACGAGAAACGCTAGTTTGTTCTTCTGCTCAGTGATTTTCTCTTTTCTCTTTTCTTTTTTCTTTTCTTTTTTTTTCTTTCTTTTCTTTTCTTTTCTTTTCTTTTCTTTTCTTTTCTTTTCTTTTCTTTTCTTTTCTTTTCTTTTCTTTTCTTTTCTTTTCTTTTCTTTTCTTTTCTTTTCTTTTCTTTTCTTTTCTTTTCTTTTCTTTTCTTTTCTTTTTTCTTTTATCTTTTTTTTCTTTTTTCTTTTCTCTTCTTTTCTTTTCTCTTCTTTTCTCTTCCTCTTCTCTTCTCTTCTCCATTGGAAAATTAATCTGTCCTTTAATGTGGACACTAGTTCTTCAGCTTCGGACTGAAACTCTTGCTTCCAATGCATTTTATACAATCTTCAAGTGAAATGAATAACGTCACAAACACATTTCTAAAATTTCATTAGCATTGCAAAGTAACATTTAAATTTCTCAGCAGAAGTATTTTCTGATTGAAGTGTTCATAATACCTGTCTTAAGGGGTGAGAAAAGTTAAACCAGGGCCCTCACTTTCCATATATTGGACAAACAGACAAGAAGCAAAGTTGTTTAGACCTACAGATAGATGGTGCATAGGATGTGGACGGTACTGGTTCAGCCAAGCACAAAATCCTTCAAGCTAAATTCCATGTAGCTTTGAGGAGACTGTTGGAAACTAGTGTTGCTTCCTCAGTGAGATAACGGCTTTTTTTTTTTTTTGTGACTTCAGAAGTGCTTGAACTCTGATGTATGTGTGTGATTTTAATCGCAAGGGCTGAATATATGCACCATCCAAACATAAATAACTTCACTTTATCTCACCAATGGAGAGCAAGAAGTGAATTTAATAACTTTTGGAGTTACTTTTTTGCCTGCCACAGAACAGGTAGTTATGCTCTGCCAGCAATATCCCACCCACAGTTACTTGCCTGGCTTGCACTGTTAGGTGGAGAGCAGAAAAATGCTACTAATCAGGAAAATATGTAAGACAGCCCTTTGCACCTTGGAATTTCCTGGTGTATTTTAGCTGATAATGATTGTACCCTAGTCACAAAACACACAGCAAAAGGTATTATATGCACTACTCATATCTTCTCCAGATAGGTAAGAATATCCCTAGACTTTTCCTCATCTCATGTTGTAAATGGTAGCAGAAACAGAACGACAATTTCCTTGTAGTCTGAACTTAATGGAAGTTCCCTTTTTCACCACTGCAAATACTTTCTTTCTTTCTTTTTTTTTTAATAATAATAAATGATATCAGACTTCCAAGTTTGGCTAGTAGTAAGTTGTTTTAGCAGATAAATGAAAACATAGGAGAGAGTGAACACACTGCTGTAAGGTCTGTGTGTGCGTATACATCTGTAATTTTCTGCTACCTGTTATACAGAGCTGCAGTTTAGTTGTATCTGATTTTGATATGTGATTTCTGCTCATAGCTGAAAAGAGAGGCCAAACCTAGTAATAGCAAAGGCTGTCAGGAGGGTTTATGAGTACCTGCCTTCCTCTCCAATTAATTTCCTTTTCTGGGTGTGAACACCTGGGGACAGAGAAGGACTCTTGTGATATTTATGTAGTTACTTTCAATGCCCTGGTCTTGGTGACAGTTTTCTTCCCATGGCACTTGCACGTCCTGTTCTCATTCACTGATTTCCTGAGTAGTCTGGGACACATTTGGAGCTGGAATTTTAAGGGATTAGCACATGTTTACACAAATCTTACAGTAGGGGTGGAAGACACTGGAATGTGGTTATCAGTTTCTTTGTAGTTCAGTCTTTCCATCTTGGATTAGGGGTTGGACTAGGTGACCTTCAAAGGATTATTCCAACCCGAACTATTCTATGATTTTATGTTCTGTCAGCTTGTCTGTCTCCATTTCCCCTGAGCCCTGCCTTTCCCTTTCTTTGTGCAATAAACAATCAATTTCTCATAATGAGACGCTGCTTGTTTTGTACAAAGTTTTGCAGAGGGGTGCTATTCCAGCTAGTTCTAGCAAGATATAAATGGAAAAGGAAAAGGAAGGCTTGGTTTGGGTCCTAGCAGAATAGAAACATAAGTTCCAGGGCTCAGAATTGGATTTTTTTAAAAAAATAAACATTTTCAGTTAATGAAAAAAGTGTCATAATAACAGAACTTGTCCCAGTAAGACCTAGGTAAAAGTCTATGGCCTTGATTCTGCATAGGAAGAATAAAGATGATTACTTTGTTAGATGATTACTTTGCTAGAGATTTTGGCTTTGAAATTGATGTGTAAATCAAATTTGATAATTATGAAACACTCTGACAATTACAGGATTTTCCAGGTTTTGAGCTTTCATGCCTCTGGTGTGAAAAACTGTGTCTTGGTACAAGTAGATCTGGGAGGCTGAAAACCCTACCTGTTTCTTAAGTGATTAATTGCATCTCTCCTAACATGAACAAGATGGAGCAAAAGCTCACTCTTTTTCCCTCTAGGCAAAAAGGTCCCATATGAACTATGGGTTAAGCCTTAAGGTTTTTTTAACACTAATCTCTAAAGAACTTTAAAATGAAGTTACTTTTTTGAATGCTAGTGAATGATGATGACAGACAATAAAATCAGCAATGTGAGATGAATTTACACTGTAAAGTAAAATTATCTGAACTAACTTTCGCAACAGAGCAAACTGTTTAGCTACCTTTGTCAAGGCTCTTTGGCATACTATCATTTCTGCTTGGTGTGAAATCTCCTGAAGTTCTGAAGATCAAAATTTATATCAAATATTTGCCATATTCTTACTGATGATCTGCTGCCTGATACTTGTCACTTCTTGTGGATGTGACATAGCTTACAATAGCTATCAGAAAAATGCTATATTAAAACTACGAGCTTCATAGATCATGATAATTCAAATTTGAAGCAAAGTTGTACATATTTCTCTTTATTAAAGATAAAGCAACCTATACAAATACAGCCCTGGGCTGTGATCTGACAGGAGCTGACCTAAACTGACTTCATGCTGGTCAACAGTTGGACCATGCATCTCCAAGAATACCTGCCAAATTAAAGTTTAGATGAAGCTTTGGAAGCTTTGTGTATTGATTTATATACTTCAGGCTTTTCTTTCTCTTTTTGTGTTCTGCAAATATCTACTTGTCATCAATAACCTGAAACATGGAGGTATAATTACCATAAAAGGGAAACTCAAAATGACATCCAATATATTGCACAATCAGGATTACATGTGTCTGCAGAATAGAAATAAAACAGGAGTCTCCTGTCTCATTACAGCCAAGGAGTAATGCCTTAAGCAAAGTTACTTGCCGTCACATATCAAGGTGCACATCAAAGTGTGTGTTTGATTTGATGTTGCTGAGTTAAATGTTAAAGGGATATTTATGATATTTAGGGCATTGTGACACTTGTGTACTTTAATCAAGGAACCCCTGACAGTGTGAGCAAGAATATATGTGTAATGGTAGGAGTCAGCTGATTGACCTAAACAATCTTTCAACTGTGCTGTAAATGTGTTGTGTATGTTAGTCTCTATGAAAACCCCCAAAACATAAAATAACAAATTTGATTAGGAAAAAAATAAACTGGAATTTCACATATATGATTCTTCACTATATCACATAACAAAACACACATTTTGAACCTTATCGTCTTGGGAGGTAGGAGTTGCTTTAAGGTGTAAAACTCAAGACTTCCTGCCAAGGAGGTGAGATGTGTAGGGAAATGCTTTGATCATCAAAGTCAGTGACCTTTTGGAAAAGCAGTGAATTCTTCCTCCCACATTTTGGTACAAATGGGGCAAGGACAGTAAACTTATGAAGGCGAGACCAGAAAAACTGTTCCTTTAGGGCTGGCATTTGAAAGGTGTTGCTGAATAGGCTGAGTATTTCAAGCTAACACATGGCAGGTGCTTTCAAGTTTCTAATTAGGAAAATCAAAGTACTAAAGAACTGTTGTAAATGTGGTCCAGATTTCAGTTTATTTCACTTGCAAGCTTGTATTTGATCATTTCTGTCTGAAGCAAATGTTATTCTGCTGTGACTGATCAGACTGAAACTGGCCAGTTAGAGAAACTCCAGCTTCCCGGAGGCACTTATCCTAAAAGAAATGGCCTGTGCTGGTACCTACGGGGACATTGCACCCCTTGGCTGTTTAGTGATATTTGAGATGGTTGTCCGTTACTTTCAATATGCTGTAGTCACCATTGTTAGTTCCCTCCAGCAGAGAGAGATTTCCTTTACCCCTGCAAGACAGGCTGCCAGAAAAACCTCAATTCTAGACACTTGAATGAGAATTTAATTTAAAGTAATAGTTGTAAAATTATTTTGGTTTTCTATGATGTTTAAATATCCTAGTGGTCAATCAATTTTCTCTTCTTTCTGTAGTCTGACAACAGCCTACAGAGCAATATCACTTTGTATAAGAGGTGATTAAAAAGGAGCTTCCCATGGCTGCAGAACTGATTTGGGATGATAAATGACACCCAGGGTTTTTCTGTGTAGGAAGCTAGTGAGATCATGGAATAGCAGCTTTTTCAGCTGCTTAATAGTATAAAATTTTGAAATTACTCAGTCTATATATAAAATTGGATGGTGAGCATGCTCAGTGTCTGTGAAGGGTGAGCCAAAAGACACAATTGACAGTAGGATTATCACAAGGCTTGACAATGGCCAGGTGTTGCAGAGACTGCCACACCAGTGAAAATTAATTTGTTGCTTGTAAAAGTTCTTGAAGGAGTGTAGGAGTGATTGGAGTTGTGGATTGGTTTTGGTTTGGGTTTTTAGGGGTGAGGTGAATGGGGGAAGGGAACAGAAGGGAATCTGGTCATAAAATTGAAATACTGTTATTCCATCTAAGACCTACTGATCTGTAGCCCCCCACTTCTGCTAGAAAGGCAGTAAATTCAGCTGTGGTGAAAAATAGTAAAGCTTGCTGAGGCAGAATAACTGAGTTAAAAGACTGGGGGCATATTTTGAACTGATGGAGAATAATCCACTGCATTTTTGAAACATTTTCCTGGAGATTTTCTGCAGGGTTATCTGAGAGGAACTCTGAAAATTTATAAGTTTGGTTTCATTCAATTTTTTGAACAATTTGTAACTTTATCACTTCAGCCATTATTTTTATTTGAGTTTAGCAGCCAAATTTATGGGAACAGATGAAAATTTTTCTTCAAATAAAATGATGATTTTTTTGTATATAAAAGGAGGAAATTCATGATAATTTAGGGGTTGGTGTTGGGTTTTTCTCCTCTTTGACATGTGAATGGAGTGGAGAGTCTTCTTTATTATGGAGCTTGAGCCAGGGACCCTCATTTTCTGTCCTATGTTAATTCCCTCAAAATCTCTATCACAGTGTCATAGCCAATCCACCAGTGTGTAGATAGAAAGGAAATAAGAAAAAAGGAGGAAACAACTTTATGCCTTCTTTCTCTCCTCACCTCTGACATATCAAATACAAAGAAGAGTTAATATTAGGTGCTTTCTTCTTGGCAAATGGTATGGAAAGATGTTATAGAGCTGAATGGGATACAGTTCTTATGTAGTTAGGCATCCATCACTGTATATTGTCTGCTCATTCTGTGCCTGAGAAATTACAGTTCTCTCAGTTCCTTCATCAAGTTTTGCCGTCAGTGATGTTGGCTCAGAATGAAGAGCAGGAATTTGTGGGAAGGTAGGGTGCCTGTAGCAGCCTGAGGGACAAGGCTCTTAGGAAAAGCAAGCTGAAGCTCTGCTGTCACTTTTGTGGTGAATAGAGACAATGGGAGATTAAAGTCAGCATAGAAATGCCTGGGCTAACATGAGGGACTTCTCCAATTTTTTGTACAAGCATTTAATTGATTGATTTTGGAGATCAGCCAACTGTCTGGCGAGAACCTTAGGAACAGTTTCTGTCTCTATCCCTTTAGCGAGCAGGGACAAGGGAATATACAGCTTTAAGATGCTTCCAGTGGGTAATAATATCCATTGCAATATAATTAGTATGGTTTTCCTGGATAGGAATACTAGCTTTCCACTGAGATATTGCATCTAGGCCAATGGTATGCATCACCAAAGGGAGAACTGCTACTGAAAAGACAGTTGGATGCTTTGGAGCAGTGGAGAAAATGAAGGTGGTTAAATAATACAAAGAACTCCTTATTTCACTCCTCAAAAAAAAAGAGAAAATCTTTGAAGAGTGACTGTAACCACTGCATAAAAATGGATGAGTTTGTACATGTTAGTCTGCTTATTGTACCAAGCAGTAAGAACCACAATTATAAAGGCCCTCCTCTTAACAGATAGGGTTAGACAGTTCAGTCAATGAGCCTGTAAGGCAGCTAGATTTAAAAACTAGGTTTAGACACATAAATGTATGAAATTTTGAATTTTACTGTTCTTCAAAAAGAATATATACAGTGATAATGTAGACTGATTTTTTGGGGGTTTGTTTGTTTGTTTGGGTTTTTTTAATAGAATCACTCCCATTGTGGTTATAAAATTTCCAGCAATACTGGAAATCTCTCTTCGCTTTCATAGGTTGGACTTCCTCTGAAATGTGCAGTCTTCTGTGGTCAGAGATGGATTATTAAATGGGACCTGATATTGCACGGCAGTTCATCTTCCTCTGACTTCATTTTTTTGTTGCTGGATCTCTGCCATTTTAGAGCCAAACTGGCAGTCATACTATTTCTGTAAAAATATTCAGTTAATGACACTGTTAAAGTAGTAATTAAGAGTGCAATTCAGAGACTCAAATGTCCTTCATTAGTAGAGAAACTATCCTTCAAAACATGTATGTATCCATTTGATAGAAATGAGGGCTTTTTGCTTGTCAAGAGCGTGTGTGATTGTTACATAAATGGAGAGACCACACTATAATGAGAAGTAGGTTTTTTTGCTTTTAGAGAACAAAATGTGTTTTTATGAACTTCCCTCTCTTCTTCCCTTCAAAATTACAGTGTCAAAAATAACCTTAAAATATTGGCAGGTGTAGTTTAATGGACAACTCTGATTATTATTGACAACACAGGCACAAATATTTTAAATGTAATGATGTCTCACTTCTGGAGAAGACATCCAGCCAGACTCTGGGGACTGTAATTGTCATAAAAAGCAACACAGAAAAAAGTGCGCTTTCTGCAGTATACCTTGAAAATCATCTCTGTGATTAAGATTCGCTCTCTGATGCTCTCTTTGCAATTTTCCTAAACTGCCAAGGATTATTGAAAAAGTCCTTCAGTCAAAACAGATCAATACACATAAAATAGATAACAGTCTTTCCTTGTGAATATTATCAAAATTTATCAAACATATCAAACTATTGTTTCTGGTACATGTTCCCTGTGTCTGTTACATGGTCATTCAAGTAGAGCAAAATGTAATTTGTGGATGCACTGAAGAGTGATTATGCTTACTGTTATTAATTGTCTGAACTAACCTCTAATTACAACCAGAGAAACACTTGCCAAATGAATTTAATTTCTTGTACTATATTTAAGGTAATTATTTTCCCAAAATAGGTAGTTGCCAGTTTTATTAATTTTTTCCCATGTTGAGCTGATCCTGTGTCACCCCTTTTCCATCATTTCTGCGATCTCAGTATTGATCTCCCTTTATATTTCCCAAGAGAAGTGGGACAAGTGACTGGCATGATTACCCCTTCTTCACCCTGCCATTCTTGCCTTACACAACTTGGGTATTTTCTCGTCTAGTCTATACCTTTTGAAAGCTTTCCTGACATAGTTTAAACACTGAAAAGCAAATTCTCCATGTGTATTACTGTGTTAATTAATTTTTTCGTCAGTGAGTGTGTTGGTTTGCTTGGGGTTTTCTGTTGTGTTTTTTTTTGTCCCCCCCCTCGGTAACTAATATCAACCCAAAGAGGTTTCATATAAAAAGCTCCACCTGACAGTATGGGACTTCTAACATTTGTTTTCTTTCCGTTGAAGCAAAATTCTGTTATGCTTATGGAAAGAGGCTTTTCTAGTACCTTGTCTCATCAAAGGCACAGCATATTGTAGACCCCCTATATCCTTCTCCAGGCACTCATCTCAATTTGCTCAAACTTGAACACCAGAAGCTTAAAGACACCTTTTATATGCCTGGATATCACGTACAATTTCCATCAAGGTTCTCATTGCATGTTTTGCTAATGCATCTTTAATCTACACCTGTCCAAAATAAAGTGTCACTATCCAGGCAGCACACTGACAGGCAGTCTAGTTCCACAGTTGGATATTCAAGACTGGATCCTGACATGGTGCCAGCCACATCACTTTTATTACATCATTCTTAGCCTGAAAGAGCAGAAAATCCATCTTACACATTTGCAACATATCCAGTTGATGCAGGTGCTCAAAATCTGTTGTCAATATTAAGTACAGCTATAATTTCAAGACCTTTAAGAGCTGTAAGCAAATAAAACACTGCTCTTTCTCTGCAGATGAGTTTCTTAGTGTATTCTGCCTTTTCCTGATGCTGTGAAGAGAGCACAGATCTTGCAGGATTTTTTAATCACATCACTGGGCCATTTGAGACATTTAAATGTTGAAAGTCATGAGGGATTTTTTTCTCTGCCTGTGGTCAGCCCTTAAATTTAAAAGTAATTATTTTTACGAAACATCTAACTCATAAATGCCTGGTTGTCAGTTTCTAATGAAGAACTACTTCACTACTTGACCTGGATTTGATTGTCTGGAAACCAGATCTTTTGCTTACTTTCTGTGTGGATAGTAGATGTGCTGTTTTCTATATATCAATGGAAAAGCTGGAAGAGTGTTGCCAGAATCAATTCTTTGGGACAGAGGAAGCCTTTGTGGGTTTTTTGTTTGTTTGTTTGTTTTTGCTGTTTTGTCATGCCCCAGTGATTCAGAGACATAAGTGCACAGATGTCTCAGCCTTTTTCTCCAGTTGCCACTGACAGGCAAACTACTCAGTTAAAGACCCAGTGTAACTCCTGCGTGCAGCCTGGATGTGAGAAAAAGTCTAATTTAGGGGAAATAGAAGAAGAAATCAGGGTAAGAAAATAATACAGAGTGTTTTGGTGATAACATGCACTTATAAACCCATGATCACGCTGTAGTTCACAGGGATAAAAATACCTAACATAGATTTTGAGATTCCCAGTATCTGCCACTTCTCTAGGTTGTTCAAAAATGTTGACAGTTGAGGGTTTTTTTTTCATCCTAGAAAACATTTAAAATACCTAAGGATGAGCAGCAGGGGTCTAGTTTACATGCAGAAGATGGTATATACAGGCTTTGCCTTGCTCTGCAATGTTGCATGCATCATAGTGACACTGAAACACTCGTGGCACCTAGAAATGAAAGATTTATCTTGTAATGAAACTTATAAATAAAAGGTGTTCCTTACAGAATGCTTTCAATATCCACTTTGAAAGAATAGCTCGGTTGGCATCAGTCTGTAGGACTTGTGTTATTGTAATCTCAGTGAAGGAACTAGAAGTGCTTTTATAGAACCTCTAAAACTGAAGGAACTGTCTGTGCTTCTGAAGTATGTACAAGTAGACACAATAAGTGAGAATTAAGTGATTTTTAACTATTGTTTTTAGAGGTGTAAGGAAATTAGTCCATGGAAGAATTAAGCTAATAAACTTGTTCAGTTTTCTCTGTTCAGTAAAAATAAGAAATGCAATGTAGTAGTGCATAGTTAGATCCTTTAATTCATTTGTTACTGATATCTTTACACTCCATTTCCTATTTTTCAAATATTTACCTGGTAAAGTAAGAAGAAGGTAACACACTTCTTTTCTTCTGAAGCTAAAGGGAAACTGTGGAGTATTTCAGAGTTGTAGCTGAAATGCAAAGGACAACATCAAAACTTAACTACACATTCCTGAGGCTTCTGGAAAGCAATATTCACAAATTTAAAGTTTGTAATTAAAAATAAATGCTCTACCAATTATGCTTAAAACCAGCAATTTTAGAAGCATAAATGTGTCTAATGGAAGGAAGAATACTTGTCTTGTGGAGGGAGTATTATGGTATAGTCATTTTTGCTTGAATAGTGTTCTCCAAACAGGCTGTAAAAGCAGTCAGTTCTGGGTCGTGAAGGGCTGAGTGGAGGCTATAAAAACCCACTTGTGAAGAAGTGGAAATCTACTGAGAGGATGACCCACTTCAATTCCCATTTTTGTTGTGCTGAGAGTATTAGCTCTACCCTTTAACACTAGCTGAAATGAAGTATTATGAGCAGCGATCACGCAGCTGCGCAGACATCTTTTGGGTCTGCAGAAAGCCTAAGCTCTGGGTTCACTGTGAATAGCCCTGCAGTTCCTCCAGGGTCATACATTTTCAAAACAGTAAAAAGTAGGTACCAAATTTGGCAACGACAACAAAGTAAACCAGTAGATATATCAACTGAAAATTCTTTTCTATAATTATATGAAGTGGGAAGTAATAGGGTCATACTAAAACATTTAGATTGCTGCCAATTATTATTAAGGGCTGAGAACTCTCAAGGTTGAACATTAAAAATCAATTTTGTTCCTATTCAAAGTGAGATAAAGATGCTTTCTCTTGACTGCCTCACATGCATCAGGTTAAAATAAAGGCTTCCTCACTTCAAATGAATGTCTCATTTGATATCCTGCACTCCCATTAGCTGCAGACCACAGTTCAGCCCTGTAATCAAAGCTTAGTAACTTGGATCCAAAGAATTCTCATGGAACTCTGAGCTGTGTAAAGATGTTTCAGGCCACAAGAATCAAGGGACTGATAAAATATGATCTATTACTGTAACAAATGTTTTGCTAGAAACATGTTAGTCTGCTGAAAATAGGCAGTGTTTTCAATTTGTTTGTGATGTGAAGTGCCTTCTGAAACAATCTCTCTTCTATGTATTACTGTATTTAGAATTCCTTTTCTTCTCTCTATATTATAATTTAAATAATTCAGTATATTCAGTATTTGGTCAGATAAGAAGCACTTTATTTAACATTCTGGTGCATTTACCTTGCTCCATTTTCAGAAAGAAATTTATGAAGTCTAACAACCCAACCTATACAACTTGTAAGTAATTTTCCCCCATGTGACATAAAAATGAGCCTGAGGAATGATACACAACTCTACTACCTGTTTTTGGTGCTTATCCTGTGTGTGCTAATGCATAAACTTAATCCTCTGGATATAAAGTCCATGAGTCTTTGTGAATAAGTATACGGCTGAGTAGCAGTATCTGCATGGAGAACATGTAGGAGTCCATTGGAAGACATGGCCACAGGAGAGCTCTGTTTTTAACACAACCTGCTTTTGAAGAATTAAGGTGGAATGAAAGGCAAATTGCTAGTGTTTTGCTCTGGGATGCTGATACTCTAAAAACACAGAAGAATGTGTGTTCTCTCTCATTTTTGAGGGCAAAGGCAGTGGGGAAGTGACTATTCTAGGCTTTTTTAAAAAAATATTCTTTATTACCACTATTTTAAACACAGCAGGATATGGGTTTTTTCAGTAGAGAGACTGGGAAAAAAAAGAAAGAAAAAGGTGCATTTGAATTTTGAAAGACCTGGATGAGATTTCTGGAGACATCATATGAAGCAAAAATGCCATTTGCAGCAAAGCTGTGTCCTGACTTCTGTGAGACTGAACTTTCTACCTGAGACTTTCTTCTTCCTCTAATGAATTTTTCTCCCCCTGTGAAAGTGCTGCTACCTGCTGGCCACCAGCACTCTGAATCCTGAGTCCCCTGCTCTTACCCGTCACGCAAACCACAACAGAGTCCACTCGACTGTTTCTTGCTCTCATACAGAAAAATGCCACATCTCTCAGCAGTCACTCAGATTCACTCACTGGTCACCTTGACAGGTGATCTCTTTCCAGCCTCTTCACTTCTTCATTCCCTGCTCACTTCCTACTGTGAGCTGACATACCATCAGTGAAATAATTCCTTGCGCCATTGAACACTTGTCAGTTTACACCTTCCTTATTCAGTAGTTACAGCAAATAAAAAGCTTGATCTCTGGTTCTTCCTATTCATAATTCTCTCTTTTTGCAGAAAAAGGTTTTTATCCTTTTACTTTTCACCACTATAGCAATATATCCCACATGCACTGTTCTTGCATCTCTTGTGAATGATTGTTCTGAATTTGTCCAGGTAAGTGCCTAATTAATAGGGCTGTGCTGTCAAAAGTTTAATTTGAGATGCTATTTTTTCACAGAATGTACCCATGGAAAAGCTTGAGCTTTGGGGTTTCATATTTTCTTAGTCTCATACAAAAGCACTGGAGCTTTAGGCACTCCCGGCACTAAGAATGGAGCACAGGAGAGATAGGACACAATCCTGGTGATAGTGGGTCCAGAGAAGAGCAACAAGGCTGGTGAAGGGACTGGAGCACAAGCCCTATGGGGAGAGGCTGAGGGAGCTGGGGCTGTTTAGCCTGGAGAAGAGAAGGCTCAGAGGTGACCTCATCACTGTCTGCAACCACCTGAAGGGAAGTTCTAGCCAGGTGGGGGCTGGTCTCTTCTCCCAGGCACTCAGCAATAGGACAAGAGGGCACGGGCTCAAGCTCTGCCAGGGGAAATTGAAGTTGGATATCAGAAAAAAATTCTTTGCAGAGAGAGTAATCAGGCATTGGAATGGGCTGCCCAGAGAGATGGTGAATTCACCATCCCTGGAGGTTTTTAAACTGAGATTGGATGTGGCGCTGAGTGCCATGATCTAGTAAATGGACTGGAGTTGGACCAAGGGTTGGACTTGATGATCTTGGAGGTCTTTTCCAACCCAATCGATTCTATGATTCCATGATTCTATAATGTAATTCTGTGCAGAGGGCATATTGCCCAGTACCCAATGATGTGTGTACAGCTTGTCCCCAGCATTTCCCACATCCCTTGACATGATGACCAAATCTGGTCATCTTTTGCCCAGGAATGTTTATGTATCCCACTTTCTTTCATCCTTTTCTTGGCTGGCCTGAAGAAATGCCTTAATCATTAGGGCTCCCCCATCATGCTCTCATACCAAGGAATGCTTTCAAGAGGCTGGAGGGTTATTTTTGAAAGTGGTTTCCTTTTCAGTATTGCCTTTTCTGTCTCTATGCCAGGCTAGTGGTGAACATTTTGAGGAGTTCCCAGAGGGAACTTTTAGTAAATTGCTTATTCTATTTGCAGAAGTCCTTAGCATTTATAAAACTTCCATATGCAATCTTATGTCTCTGTCGATATACTCCCACTGTGTAAAGAGATTGTTTTTCTTTCTTGTTCTCTCTTCCTCCTCCTTCCCTATGGGTTTCCTGTTTTAGCCCCTGTGCATCTATTTACATTCTTGTACCCTTTCCTCATCCTTACTTGCTGCCTCCCACTTTATACAGCTACTGAAATAACTGTGGGTGTTTTAACTATTTAAAGAACTGTTCTTTAATTTGTCAATTGATCAATAAGAATCAGTCAGAGGTTAATGCTGGCAACAAGTACACTGATAATGTCAAAAGTAAATTTACTTTTTGTAAATTTATTAAAATTTTAAACTATGAATTCCTTACCCCAGTGTGATTAAACCTTCCCAGTGTCTAAGTAGAAGCCCAAGATAAAATGTGTGTTTGTACAATGCATTCAGTTTCTCAACATTTTGAGATGCAGCAGCAAAGCAAAATTTATTTCCTTTGAAGGAGTCTGTATACATTATCAAAGACACTGGTGCTTATCAGACACAGATAGAAGAGTGATATCTTTATACAGGTGTGGAATGTCAGGTCTTGGAATTAGGGTATTGGGATTAAATAGGCATTTCAGTTTCCAGTTTGGTTCTTGGTAGCATATTACTAGCAGAAGCCAAGTATTGGACTTGGATGCTATCTTACACTATCAGCTGAAATCAGGACTTCAAAGGCCAAATAACAGATTTGTGGTAACATAAGAACCTGAAAGTCTGTACAGCCCTCTGAGCGGCTGGGTGACTGCCCAGCTTAGACTGACCTCAGCCTTGCACCCTGTCTGTGTACAAAATACCACCTGAACAGAGTGCTATTAGCTGAAGATACATCTTGTGAGAAGAACAAAAAATACTAATTTATATTTGCAAGAAAAAAAGAGAAGTCTTAAACCACGGCATCATGAAACAAAAACAGACTGCCAGCTTCTGCTTTCTGTGCAGTAATGCTTGGATACAAGATATGCTTCCTTTTCCCATAACTCACTTACTAGAACTGTAACTGAAAATTCCTTTTTCTTACAGCCACAGCAAAACCAGATATTTTTTCTTGTTTTCCAATTTAATAATGATAAAACCAGATCTACAATTACAGCTGCAGAAGTAGCAGGCTGCAAAATTTTACTCTTGAACAAAGCTGACTGTTGTATCCCATGTATGGAACCAACAAAACTTCTAGATGTTTACCTTCTCTCTTTTTTTTCCCCCTTGGGATTTTTTGCTTGTTTTTTGGCATTTTTTGGTTTATTTTTTAACCATACATCTTAGTGTATCTATTGATCATCAGCATTTATACCTCACTGCATCTGTGGGGATTCTGGGAAAGTCACTAAATTATCTCTTGATTTATAACATTAATTTAAAGAGCTCCACTGCACAAAAGATCTCTAATATTTTATTTCCTCAAGTTTCTGTTTCTGTGATACAGTAATTTCAGCATATAGGTTACCAAATGCTCCTTTGAAACTCCTGCAAGTCCTTTGTCTTTAGGAGACATGGCAGTAGAGATTCATCCTTCTGTTGCCTGCCTCAAAGGGATGTCTGTTCTGCCCTGCCTTGTCAATGGGTTTGCTGTTGACTCTCTTTTAAGCACAGCTTCTAGTTTACAGCTCTCCTATTGCCCAGTCCACAAGGAAACTGTCAAAATGAAACAGAGTTTTTTGTAGCCAGAACAAGGAAGAGGAAAGGCCTGAATATCCTCTCTTGGGCTGTTGTTGTCCTGGTGTGGGCCCCAAGGAAGGGTACTTCAAGTCATTCTTCGACAGACTAAAAGGAGACATCTGACCTGATCTTCTTTCAGGGAAAAGCATAAGAAGAATAGTAATACAGAAAGGGATGGAAATACTATTAATCGAGAAAGAAAGCAATAGATCTATCTCTTCCCTTTTAATGATTGTAGTCAAACTTAACTGAAAACAAGAATTAGGATGTTTATTTTTTTGAAAAAAAAAAAGGTTTTATTCAAGACTTACTCAATGGCAGTTATTGTAAAATTGGCTCAGTTCCAACTACAAGACAATTATGTGTTATTGTACATCACCATGGACTGAGGTTTATTAAATAGCAGCTGTGGCATCTGGTGGGTTTGATGTACATTAGATAGTAAGACTTGCTCAGGATTGTGATGGTCTTGGGCAAACTCCATAAATTTACTCATAAACCATAACTTCACTTTTTATTTCATGTCACACCACGGGACCAAAGATCAATTATTCTTCAACAAGTTTTCAAATTGCATAATTGTTGATGTTTTATATGCTTAAATGTTTTTTAGGAGGAAAGTTCTTCCAGCAGTGGAACAGATTCCTTAAGCAGTGAAGAGATTCCACGAAGCAGGTCAGAGGGTACTTTGATTGATGTAGATGACCGGACAACTTCAGACAGCTACAGTATGTCTCTTCTGCTATTTTCTGTGCTTAGGCTGTTCCATCTTTATTTCTGGAAAATCTCTTAGGCAGGCAGGTTGGGAGGAAGAGTTGAAATCTTTAACCTTATATCAACAAATGCTTTTTAGGGTACGTCTACTGGGGAAGAGAAGAGGGAGTTCTAAGTCAAGTTATATTAATTCAGGGTTTTAAGAACGAGGAAGACAAGGAAATTTTTGAATTAGCCCAATTTGAAAACTGGATCTCAGCAAAGTTGATTTATTTTACTATTTTAACCCCAAAGTTAAGAAAACTTCACCTTCCACAATGTAGGCATTCTCTTAGTTTCTTGTCCAGCAGGAAATGTAACAGTGAGCTTGCTGTGTGAGTTGTGGAGCAAAAATTATTTCCTCACTAACCTACTGCACCTGTGTATTTTATTCTGTTACCTTGGTGTGAGAAAGTGTTCATCCTAGTGGCTCAGGCTCTGCTACAGTTTTAGAAACATGCCCTTTAGGATGGGAAAAGAACCCCAAGAAAATGCCCTTTTGTTATTTTTGGGCATAAGTAATTTATTTTTTAATAGACAATAATATTCTGACTGTAATGGCATCACAGCTCAAAGAAAGCTTTTGGCCTATGGGCAGAAATAAAAGGAGTTTTCAGCGAGTGCTCAAGCAGCCTAGCCCCATCTGGTGATCCCAGTTAAGACTAGGTGCTTGAGGAGAAGAAGGCTGCTACTGGGCTCAACACACCTGGCAGCTCATCTGGAAGGCTCTTGTCAAGACAATGTTACAGCTTTGCAGATAGGCAGCTGGGAAGCAGGTAAATTCCACTTTGGTACTTCCAAATTGTCAGTTTTCTTGAATTGTGGAAAGGCTTCATGGTTTTGGCTCTTTATCAAACTTTGACAAATGAAACAAGAGGAAAAGTTTATTTAAAAATACATAAAAATAAATCTAAAAATTTATTTATTTTTATTTATTTTTGTGCCTGTCATTATTGCAATTAAGTAATAATAAGTAACCTTGGAAATGGAAGGTACTATGGAAAGGGTAATAATAAATGCTATAGTTATTCTGAAAAAACAGGAACAACCAATTTCTCTAGAAATTTAAACTCTTTCCAAGGACGTATGAAGAAGGGATGGTATAACGTCCATGTGTAGAAAACAGAATAGCAAACTGAAGTAATAGAAACCCTTAGCATAAAAAGTTACAGGTACTCTATTCACTGCAAGAACTGTAAGTCTCAACCAGTAAGGCAGTTTCTATAAACAAGTGTTTATATAAAATAAAAGGACATCTGTTCTTCTGATCAAATAGACACTACTGTTAATTATGAGTATTTTTATTAGAAAACATATCTAAATATCCTGTATAAACCCGTATTTGTCTATCAAAATACAATCTCAGAAAAAATAGCAGTTCCACAGACATTTTTCTCCAAATTTCAAGGTGCACAAGACCTCATGAATTATATCAATAATTTTTTTCTAATGGAAAGTTAGTATAACAAATTCTGCACACATTGAGATAAATTGTAAGTGTGCTGTTATCAATTAAATGCATGTGCACTACCATGAAAAGGAATCCTGAATAATGCATTTGTCTGTACAGTCTGTAGTGTATGAAAAATGAAACAGTAGTTCTTTAATCTTTGCAGAGTTGGACAAAAAGGAAAGAAATCCATAGCATTTTGTAAGATGCAAAATATTACTATAATGTAATGGTTTAAGCCTTATGAAACCTTATTGTATTCAATGCCAATTAATAATCATAGGAGATGATAATGATCAGCACCTTGAAGAGGATGCTTTTCATCCTTCAACACTAATTTGTTATCCAGAACTAATTTGTTAGCACTCTTCTATTAAGAAAGATTCTTAATTAAATCAATATTGATACTATTGAAAAACCTGAAGGAAAAATATAGGAAGGATTTTTATGTATTTCAGGAGAATAAATTTAGCCACCAGTTAGTTTAACAGACTATCACTTTGAAATGAATGGAATGTCTCAAGACTCTGTGCTTTAGGAGAATGTCTCAAGACTCTGTGCTTTAGGAAGTGCATCTATTTTTTCTTTTATACAGATGTCAGTGAAAGGAAACTGGATTTGGATATTGACTGGTCTGGTGTATTCAAACATGCCCAAGCTGTTTCCAAAACTAATCCTTTCTGGAACGAACTGTCAGGCTCCAACCCTTTCATACATGACATAGCTGCTTCAAATAGAAATAAAAATAATAAATGCCTTTCTATCTTAAAAGAAAAACCTTATTTGTTCTCAAAAGTTTCTGGCAATAGAGACTCTTTGGATTCCTCAGGTGATGAGCTAAATATTGATTGTCTCTTAAGAAAGACTTCATCAAGAAGATCTGGACGATCCAAGAGTGTCTCTGACTTCCTGGATATTGTTGATAACCAAAGATTTAATCCTCACAAGACAGCACCTCAAAAAACTACAGCCTCAGACATGACATGGCTTCAAAATGACCGTGAAGCCTACAAGATGGCTTGGTTGAGACACCGACAACTCACACGATCTTGCCTAGATTTAGAAGGCATGAGCCATAGTCCTGGATGGGCACAAACACAAGCTACAGACATTCATGTAGTTTGTAAACTGAATCATGAAGGAGGTTCAGTACAACTACCTGACTCAGATATCAACATTCATGTCCCTATGGGTCATGTATTACCAGGAGAATTCCAAGAAGTTGGTTTAAAGGCTATCCTGTCTAGCACTGTAAGTCCTCTGATAGAACTTACGCTGAGCAACCTCAACACAAGTGAAGCTATTTTCCTAGAGGTGAAAGTTGCAGCTCAAGTGAAGAATGATCCACTCAGCCAAGTTATGAGTGACATTGTGTGCTTTTTTAGTCTCAATAAAGACGGGCCTTTTAAGAAGCTAGAGAATTGCTACATTTATCAAGATACCATACAAGTGAAGCTAACGGACCTAAGTCATGTGATGTATGCAGTGATTGCCATACAAGCAAACAAAATCCAGCCTCCAGCAACTAACATCTGGAATTATGTTCATAGAACAGTCTCAGTTGGAATTTATGGCCCCAAATACATTCATCCATCTTTTACAGCAGTTTTTACAGTCTTTGGTCATAACTACATTCCAGAAAAACTCACAATTTGTGATATAAAAAAAGGGGGGAAAAGTATGCCTCCTGTGGTGTTTCAGCTGTGGGGAAAACATACATTTCTGCTTGAAAAACCACAAGATCTAAACATTTCTTTGGTATCCTGTGATCCAGATTTTGAAGTAAAGACAGAAGACCAAAGCAAAAATATTAAGGAGGAGGACTTGAAAACTGGTAAAATGGTCCGCCAACAATTCTTGTTTACCCTGCTTGGATGTAGGGAGGTGCATTTCTTTGTCTTCCTTGTTCAGATTAAAGCCTTACAAAGTAGCCAAGTTACACAGTTCCATGTTACTACTCCTGATCCAGCTCCAAAATTAAGTAGAATTTTCAATAGGCCAAAACATTTACAGAACCGCAAAGAAATCAAATCTGCGCCTTGGCTTTTGATGCCAACAGTAAAATATCCAAGGTTTCAAGATAAACCATTGAGCATTAACACTTATGGAGTGGCTTTGAAAACTGTGTTACGTCAAAATAAGATTGACTATTTGCTGGAGTATTTTAAAGGGGATACAATTGCACTTCTTGGTGAAGATAAAGTTAAAGCCATTGGACAAACTAAAATGAAAGAGTGGTACGTAGGAGTACTCAGAAGAAAGATTGGCCTTGTACATTGCAAAAACATAAAAGTGATTTCCAAAGAACAAGCTATGGATACCGCTGATAGTGAGCTAGCAACCAGGAATCTTGTTGAACAAATTGCATTGCCATTCAAAAAACTGACTTACATCTACTCAGTAGTTCTTTCGACAGTATCAGAGAGTGTTTATGACTGGAGAGCTTTAGCTGAGGTGCTAGGATACTCACATATGTCTTTGGATGACTTTAATGAGGCACATATTGATAAAGAATCAGAGAGAGTTGCACATGTTGTGAAGAGGATGAAGCAAGACTGCCATGCTAACAAAAAAAAAAGACTATTTCTTTATGAACTCATTGTTGTAAGTATTTCATGAACTAACTTGCTTATTGAGACTGCATTGCTAAGAAACTGCTCAGTAGTTAAGTATGAATAAGAAAACATGATTCTGCACCCTTGCAGGAATTTTTACAAACCTGAATATATTACTAAAAATTGTAGACACCTATAGACAGAAAATACATTCAGAGTCTCATGAAGGACAATACTTTGACAAACTAGTTCTAAACAATCTTCTGTTAATGTTCCAGGAACCTTGCTCACTTAGTAGGTTGACTGAGTTGATTTTTTGCTTTTTAAATACTTATCAAAATAGTTTTGTCTTTTGTCATAGTAAATTGCTACCCTGAGAAATTCACATTACTATTGAGAAGTATTAAGTAAACTTACATTGTGGAAATACCATTATATATATTTACTTGTCTATGCTAAGATGTGTGCCTAACTTAGCTTCATATGTTTAAAAATAAAATCATGATACACATGTTGAAGACAGGATTTTCTATCCACATATGACTTCTTCATAGTCAATGTTGTAGCAGCCTAAGGACAATATTGCAAGTATTTCAGTATGTACTTTCATAGGCCTTATTTGTTAGCCACTGGACAACTTCTATGTGACTAAATGCTCTTATACGTGAATCAAAAGTGGGTTTATTCTAAATTCTTTCAGGTAGTAAGTTGCACTGTTCCATCCTAATTTACTTACTTATCTGTGTTCAGATTAATTTGGAATTAATAGCTACTTAATACTGTCCTTGGCTCTGACTGAAAAGTCGACCAGCCTATTAAGGGACAGATTATAATTAAATTTCTGATATGAAAATAAATTATTATAAAAACTGATGTTTAAAATTTCACATTGTAGCTATCATCTAAAGCCCTTTGATTAGCCTGAATTGTAAACCTTAGCAGAACTTGCTTCTCATAACTAGTCTATACCCTGTGTTGGCAGCAATTTTAACAGGATTCAGAAAATTGTGGCTGCAGTGGCCATTTACAACTCTTAAAAGCACATTAAACTGTATGGAATAAAACAACCAGTATGAAGAACAGCAAAGTCTGTCATGTCTCTGTAAAAAAAGAAGAGGGAGACCTGACATAAAGGTGAAAACTATTCAAATTTTTGATTGAATGCAGTGAAACAGAGTTCATTACAGAACAGGCAAAAAGTGGAGAATAATTAGAATAAGATAGAATCATAGAATGGTTTGCATTGGAAGGAACTTTAAAGATCATCTCATTCCACCACCCTTGTCATGGACAAGGACACCTTCCACTAGACCAGGATGCTCAATGTCTTGTTTTGTGAGATTTATATAATTTTGAGCGATGAAGTTCCAATGAAGACCCCTGTCCTTGCAAAACTAGGCTTAAAACTAGGTATCATTTGTGTAATTTTGGGGGAAAAGTTGCTGGTTGCTTCTTTTAATTAATCTCCTATTTTTACATGTTATAGGGTCCTAGCTTATCAGAACAAAGGCAAACTGAACAACTTTGTCTTCACTTTGACAAAATATAGGGGAATTTGGTACAGTACACCCTAATCAGCTTCTCATTACTGTGCCTACCAGAGTTCTGTTGTTTGCTGTGGGGATTTTTATGGTAAAATATTTTACAATTAAATCACATAGGACTGATTATTGCAGAAATGCTTGATGTTTCACTAAAAATCAGTATCTCAAAAACAAGGAAAACATCTTTTGTTCTTGATCACTCACTGAAAAACTCAACATTTACAGTGGAATATTTCGCTGTTAAGAAGAAAAAAATACCACTTATTTTTGTCGTTAGCTGAGGAAGAAAAAGAAAGAAAGAAAGAAAGAAAGAAAGAAAGAAAGAAAGAAAGAAAGAAAGAAAGAAAGAAAGAAAGAAAGAAGAAAGAAAGAAAGAAAGAAAGAAAGAAAGAAAGAAAGAGAGAAGAAAGAGAGAAAGAAAGAGAAGAAGAAAGAGAAAGAAAGAAAGAAAGAAAGAAAGAAAGAAAGAAAGAAAGAAAGAAGAAGAAAGAAAGAAAGAAAGAAAGAAAGAGAGAAAGAAAGAGAGAAAGAAAGAGAGAAAGAAAGAAAGAAAGAAAGAAAGAAAGAAAGAAAGAAAGAAAGAAAGAAGAAAGAAAGAAAGAAAGAAAGAAGAAAGAAAGAAAGAAAGAAAGAAAGAAAGAAAGAAAGAAAGAAAGAAAGAAAGAAAGAAGAAAGAAAGAAAGAAAGAAAGAAGAAAGAAAGAAAGAGAGAAATGAAAGGAGAAGGCAACATATCTGCATTTCCTGGGTTTTGTTCATGCAACCATTTTAATTTGCCATAAAACTGTGTCACTAAATGCTCACTTCACACAGGGGAGGGAAGAGGTCTATATTTGCATTTCTGTTTAATGGTCAGCAACTTCTCAGATTTGTGGGAGGAGTAAATCAAAATGTGCCAGTCAATGTGATCAGTGATTTTCCAGGAAAGCTATAGACAAAAGACAACACCTTAGTATAATAGCGCTCTAAATTAATTTTCAAGTTTCAGGTAATACTTCTAAGGAGGTAAATTTGATGTCCCAAATATTTTTGTTGGGGAAGCCTATTTTTCCTTCAGCATCTTAAGCTTTGCAGGATCCATCTGACTCTGGAATGTTGTAGCAGTTGAATGCCAGTTTAATTTGTTTCTTAAGCTCATGGACAGATTTCCTGTGAAACTGTTGGCAACACCATTTTGTAGGAAAAAATTTACATATTTGTAAGAACACAAAATAAAAAAAAATCAGCTTTTCTGTCTATGTAGAAGTGCAGAATAGTATTATAAAGAGAAATTAAATTGTTCAGTTTGTAATTACTGGTGAAGGGTCACTAATAAAAGTTATTGTTGCAGGCACTTTTGAAAATAGATTGCCAGGGATTAGTGGCACGTCTTACCCAGGACACTATAATTTTGACTTCAGCTGTCAAGCTTGGCAAAAACTGGCGGGAGCTTGCAGAGAAGTTAGCCCGACTCACAAAGCAGCAAATAGAGGCATATGAAGTGCCCCATCAAGGGAAAAATGGAGCAGTATCTCTGGAGGTAAGTCTGGTGTAACAGTGCATGCACACTTGCTCCTCTGCACAAACATAGCCAGGGATCTTTATTCTTCCTTGCTGCGTGTGCTTCTTTCCTTTTGTACTTTCCTGTGGAGGTCTCAATCTCTTGTCTTGAACTTCAGGCGATCAATCCCTTCTTATTGTCCTGTCCACTTAACCTTACTCACTCCTCTGCTATCCATTCAGACAAGGAGAGACAGAGCATCCAGACCTTGAAGGAGCCACTTCAAATCATCCTCAGTACAGCTTTTGTTCTTTTCACCAAAGGGAAGCTGACCTTCATCATTAATACTTTTCTATGCCAGTTGGTATAATTTAACTTAAGTAACATAAGAAGAGGTTGGAACCTCTGACACCAATTCCACTTCTGTTCTATTGTATGAACATTGCAAATCTATGCTTTGTGTTCATAATTTGTCAGATAAATTATGCTATTTATTTTCCTTTGAAAAGCACTGTTCTTATGCAGAAATGTGAGTTCTCAACAAAAGTTCATTTGTCCTCTCAGATGTATTTTAGTGCATGAACATCTGAGGAGCAATTTAGGTATCTAATTAGAAATCAAGTGCCATTTGAGGTGCCCATAGGTACTCATGGCATCTATGAACTGTCAGATATGTCACAAGACAGGGTGGATCCTTGTCCACACTGCTGAGCTGAAGGTCAGCCTGTGCTCCAGGCATTCCTTTGCCTGGGAAAGAAGTTAATTCCTGTATTTCTCTGCGTTAACTCCAAAGCACACAGTAGGTACACTCTTTCCCACAGAGTTATGTGTCAACGACTTCTAGGTCCCAGATTGGGTTTTACTCTGAAAATCCTCTTTTATAAGCATTGTTGAATGATGTTCAAGCTGATCTTTCTCACTTGAGCACTTATTTTCAGGTTCAACTCTCTGTACCATCATTCCTTGATTATTGCAGGTCATACATATGATCCAGACTAAATTCCTTCTCTCTCAGCTCTTGGTACCAAAGGAATTCCTATTCTCCATACACAGGTTCACAATGGTAATAGTGCCTGTCCACACGAATGTTAGTTCAAAGCACACTATGTTTCTAGCACTTGGTGTCTCATGTGAACACTCAGCACAGTCACTGTCCTATGAATCTAATCTTAAATTTGAATACTTTCTACTGAATTTCAGGGCTTTCTTCTGACTTCTGAACTTTCTTACAGATAGTAGTTGGCCTGAAAAAAAGAAGCCAGGAAAAAGTGGGAGGATTATAAGTTTTGACTAATTATTGAGAATTATCTGAAAATGTTAACTAATTTGTTACCCATCAAGGGCTGTTCCACCATTAAGAGGAGTATTACTACAATGTGATGCATGTGTAGATCATTGCTAAGTTAATCATGCATCAGCAATGACCAATTTATAAAGCTTTTGATCCCTACATTCCATTTTTTTGCTTTCTTTTCTTTTGTCTTAGATTAAAAAATCACTTGTGACGGATTAGAGGAAACCAGGGTTTGTATTTAATATGTTTCAGCCAATTGTCTTATTGCAATATCAAACTGACCTTCAGCATAAGTCAAAGCATAGCACCTTTTGATATTCACTGTCTTCTCACATTCTAGTGAAAACAGGAGACTGTACCTCAATTCTTTAAATATCTGGGTCTAACCGGAATATAGGAAAAGGAAGCAAGAGACAGAGAACAGGCAGCATATATAGCCAGCAACAGAATTTCAGAAAATTCCAGTTTCTGTCATTGGCTACCCTAGTTATCAAGCTACATGTAGAAATACAGAAACTTTCTGGTCTCAGCATAAATACAACAGTGGTGAACTGCTTCAATTCATTAAAATATGTTGTAACATCTGTCATTTACAGTAGTACATGAAAAAATAATTTTCAACTTAGCCTCTCTAAAAAAAAAAGGAAAGAATTTATTGATCTCCTTCTTCCCCCATACATCTAAAGTACTTTGCTTTCCTCCTTTTGTAACTTTATAGTTATGACTTAAGATAGACTTGCTTAAAGTAAAAAGTAAACACTACTCATTTGGGTGAATGATGATACCTTTCTCTCTAAAATGAGAAACTTCACTGAAAGCATGGCAGGCTTAAACTCAAGACAGAAGCTACACTAATCAGACTGTGAGATGTTTTTTCTTCTGTGAGGTGTTTTTCTCCCATCCCTGTTCTTTGAATTTTTCTTTCAGACAAGGATATATTTTGACTTGATCATAATCATCTGAATGAAGAATTTGTATTACTATTATTTATCCCTCTAAGAATTTGAGAGTTTCATAGAGATGAACTAGATAAAGTTACTGGAGGTTTCATATCAACATGCCTTTTTTGATAAAGCATTTCAGCATGGCTGGGGATCAAACACTCTTTTCTTTTCTATGACTTTTCTACCATTTAGGGTTTTTTTCTTCTTTCCCCCCTTCAATAATTCAATTTCTGCAACTAAATCTTTTAATTTCTTCCCTTTTATTTTCAGATGATGTGGAAACCTGCATATGACTTTCTCTACACCTGGGCTGCCCATTATGGAGACGGTTACAGGGATGTCTTACAAGACCTGCAATTAGCGTTGGACAAAATGAAAAACCCAGTAACAAAACAGTGGCGAGAGTTAACTGGAACACTCATCCTTGTGAACTGCATGGAGGTGTTAAGAGCAAGTGCTTTCTCCAAAATGGAGGAAGAAGGGTAGACAACATAGATATGCTTTTAGAAAATCTCTTGGAAAACTGTACTGCTGATGTTTCTGTTTTAGTGATGCTTGCACAGCATGCTGAAATGAAGTTTGTTTTAACTGAGTTGATGTTGGGTCTGTGGTGCTCAACTACAGATTGCCAGATCTTACTAATGCTGTCTGAGTAAATAAGAAAAGAATGGGGGATTAAACTAATGAGGTCAACAACAATTACTTGAATTCTACAGGATATTTTCTAGAAGGAGCTATTTCTGATTGCACTGACTTCTAGGTGGAGATCAGTTTAGAAAACAGAACTATACATGGATGAGTTCAATCTGTGGGGCCTCAGTTTACATAGTTTTCAGTGAAGTATTAAAATCTAAATACTTAATACATTATTTTATTTGGTGCTCAAACCCCTTAACTCTAAGTCAATGGGTGCAGGTTAGCCTAGAAAAAGAATTAAAATTTCTTTCATCCTCAACTGGGAGAAAATTAATCTAATTTTCTCACAAAGCCAGAACTCAACAGTTTCTGGAAAAACTAGGTGTGTGCTGAATGGCTTCTGGTGTCTATTTTGAAGAAGTCAGAAGTGTTTGGTTTTGATCAATTTGTTAATGTGACTAAACAGGGTCATCTCTCTTTTTGTTTATTTGCTTATATTTAAGCAATTTTTTTTGAAATGTTGCTGAGTGGAAACTCCAGAAAATCTGGGAAGGCTTCTTTGTGTATACTGTCCATCCCTCTGATCATTTGCTTGCTTCCTCTCTGTTGCTATTAAATAAGTATACAGAGATTTTGTAGGCACAAGATCTGTAAACAATTCATGCCTGCTTCTGTTGATCATTTTCTTCTACCTTACTAGATGAAGAATATGCCTGATGACTACTATTTTCTCAAAAAAATTTAAGAGTGGGGTGCTTTTTAGATTAATTTATTTGTGGAGCAATTAATTATAATTAGGCATGTGTTCTAAAAAGAATCCCACTTAGATGGTATCAGTAAAAAATCTTTCAATTACTGAGTGGCTTATTGTAAGTACAGAAAATAGAGGCTGAATAATAGTCACAGCCTAACCAAATTTTTAAACATAATTTTTTAAATATAAGATGTTAAATATATTTTTAGTTAAGTGGTAAATCTAAAAGGTTAAAGCCATTTTGAGCATATTTTATCAACATTCATTCAGAAACATCAGCAAATACTCATGACAACCAGTTGAGAGGAAAATTGGCGTTCTGCCATCACTTGAGGTTCACAAGACAAAGTCAAATTCTTTCCGGAATACCACAGAGTAGCAGAATTTCAGTTCAGAATCTGTGTTTCCACTGTTGTCTTAGTTAACCTTTACTAAGAAGGGATATTTTGTGACTCTAAAAAAATCCAGTACATTTAAACATTTTTCTTCTCTCCTTTCCTCTAACCTTTCTTTTCTACTTTCATTAAGCTTTTCCAAAGCATCCATAGCTCAGGAAGGAGCCTGAGAAAAGAACACTTGCTCTTTTACTAGGATAGCTCACTCATCAGAAGGCCCTTTAGCACCAGGGCGTGACTGAATTAACATGTGTACAAGTTATCTGGCTTCAGTGGACTTGCCTTTAATTTGCAAGACAATAAGAAATTCAGCCCACAGAAGAGTAATTGTTTCTGTTGTTCGAGGAAGGGTGGAGAAAAAGGAGTCAGGTTGTCAAAGTTCCCTGCTGTTTCAGGTGCCAGCACCAATTTTATATGTTGCTCCACACGATTTTAAAAAAAGCTGTAGAGACAATGTAAGACAGCATTCTCTTTTGATCTGCACTTTAGTGCAGAAACCAGCTTGACCTTTTTTCTTGCAGGTAGTGAAGCCCCTAAAAAGTGAGAAAGAATCTGTTGTCCTACTCTTTTTTTGCTACTAGGTAAGGAAAAGATGCATACTGGTTCCTTATAAAATAGACTTCCTTAAAGGTAAAATGATACATTCAAATATGAAACATTAAAAACCACAGCAAACTTCCAGGGAACTTTTTTTAGGTTTCCCAGACTATTTCTGCTTTCACCTTAGACCCTGCTCATGGCAGACTGTGAAACCTGAACAAGATTTTGCAGTGGCACAATAGGTCACAGACCATCTCCCTACTTAAAACTTCAGGGAAATACATTTTTGGTCCCTCAGAGCTGAAGTACAAGAGAATGTCACAGATCAAATCTTTCAGCTTCCCCATGTTTTCTCACCAGCTGATTTTTATGCATCCCAGCAGCCCATGTTTCCACACTTGAAACCCTGCTAAGTAACTTTTTAAAGCTTTTTTTCATTCTTTTTTTTCCTTCTATTTTGTTAACCTGTCTGCAACAGCTAAGCAACTTAGCTTATATCTGTTTCTGAAGACAGATCTTGGAGTCCATCCTTTTTTACAACATCTTAATTTTTTATCTTTAGCAAGTTCATGCTTACTCTCTTTTTCAACAGTCTGAACCTCTTAGTTCAGTCCTGTGTTTTTCTGTTGTTAATACAAGTCAAAAGAGGGGGGAAAGCTACCAGAAGCACCTCTTCCTAATGGTGTGAGTCTACCAAATACCAAATACGAAGAGCAAGCTGCCCAAAGTCTTTGAGGGTGAAGGACAATCCATCCAGAGAAGGCAGTCAGGGATCAGGGATTCAGGAAGAGAAGTGTTCAGGGACCAGAAGCTGCTGCCTGTGACACTCATGGCCAGGCCCTTTCATTGTTCTTTAACAAAGTTCTTTCTGTTTTGAATAAAGTTGAATTTGGCCCAGTAAACTTAGCAAATATTGACTCAGTGAGTCAGTGTGCTCCTTAGCTTACAGAATTATGCTTCTAGTCCTCCAAGTATGTGTCTTTAAAAGGAAATTTATATCTGTCTGTAGTTGTGCTGTATTCCAGGGTCTTTTCTGGTTTGAGTTGCTAATTGCACTCCTGTTTTTGCTTTAAGCTTCTGCTGACATAAATGAAATGCGCACTCGTGCAGTATTCTGTTTACTTTAGCAGCCCACACTGGATATATTAAAAAAAAAGGTATTAAAACCCCATATTTTATTTAGTGGTCTAGTATTCAAAACCACAAAATGCCAGCTGAGAGTGGAAGCAGCTGCACTCAGCAGCAAGACACAGCTAAGAGCACAGGGCTTAGGTAAACATGCTCTGTTCTTGACCTTTTCTCCTTTCCTCCCACCCTGTCAAGAGAACAGCTTTCCCATGAGCCTGCACACATACTTGCTTTGGTTTCTTCAAAGTGAGATGAGATTAACCACTCCTCAGGAGGAGACAAGGAAAAATACCAGGCATTGGTCCTTGCCTGAAATGACCCTGTTTCCAAGTTTCCTAATTTCTTTGCATAGAAAAGAGCTGCCTCAGCTAGTTTCTTTTCCTTTTGAATGTGTTGGCAGAAAAAACCCCTCACCTTTCACCACCCTTCTTATCCTCTGCATAGGTGTTTCTTAAGCAAGGGAGCAAATGAAAAGGTTGTTGATGCAAAGGTTGTTTTATGATTTCATCTACCCATGAAAGCTGGAAAAATGGTTTCCTTGGGTGAGGCTGCTCCTGAGTGGGGCAGACATCTTTCTCAGTGGGCACTGGCAAGGAAAACCTAGCTGTCACTCATACTAAAAATGCTGTTTTTCAGTGAAGTTGAAAGCTGTTCCTGTCAAAGTGCAAAAGCATCTCAGCTCCATGCCATTTAATGACACTGTGCGGTGACGTACTTCTGAATTAATAATAGCAAAGATTGGAAAGAAAAGGCAAATTATTCCCCCCTCAGAAGTTCCAGTCCTCCAGCTGGGCTTAGGGAAGGGTTCAGTTCCTTAGGTTTCACTTGCTTCTTTAGGAAACCAAAGGTTTAGGGAAGGAAAAGAAAGTGTTTTTTGTTTTTTTTTTTTTAAATTGTAAGTAAAGGGCTACTCCCCAAGCCAGGCTCCAGACAGTATGTTAGACGCAAAGACTGAGCTGCATGTTATAGGGTGTTCTTTGTGGAATTGTCCAGGGAAGAAAAGGGGAGGAGGCATCAGCCATCCTTCTTTCTACTGAGAATAGAAAAATGGGGAGGAATGGGCGAGTGTCTATGAAGTAATGTTTTTGTGAAAATGACTGATTTTCGCAAATTTTTCCTGTAAAACTAAGCTGTGTGAAAAAAGAACATTAGGTAACTCCAAACAAGCAACTTGATTTGTTGGGTTGAGCTGACTCTAAAGACCTACTCCTAAAGTATCTCTGGATTCAGTAAGTGATCCAGCTGACAATACTACTAAATAATACAGGCAATTGTTTAGAACTGCAGAAGGCAATGCTGTATTCCCAGCTAAACCCAGTGATCCTACCTTTTCATCATTTAATAGCTTGTTTATCTATGGACAGCTGTACCAAATAGAAATATAAAGCTATTCTGGTTTGTTGTGTTTGTGTTGCAGTTATGAAGATTACCTGGGGAAAAAGACTATAAAATAGAGAGTAAAGGGGTTGGATTACCCACTGACCCCAGGAAGAGAAAGTAGTAAATGGCATTCTGCATGTTAGTGTGAGACACCAACCATTAAATACTCTGGAAATATCCTAGAACAGTTGTACATATGTAAAGAAAATGTGAGTCTACTGTGGGTGATAATCATTGTTCTTGATAGTTCTGCTGAAAAAAAAAATCTACAGACACTATTGGATATTCAAATAACCTGTGATTATTCTCAGTACAAAAAGTGACATTTTCTATTTCTTGCCAATGTGTATATATATATATATAATCTATTTTTTTAGCTTACAGTATATATTTTTAAACAAAATAAACAAAACTATATTGTCCACCAGAATCCCTCATGAATTTTAATTTGGTTTTATAAGACTAAGAAAAGAAAAGAAAGATGGCCACGGAGGGAATAATCTTTGTTCTGCAAATACCAGGAAATGAGCGATGCCTTTATACATATTTCTCTTCATTTAAAAATCCTGTGTGTTAAAAAGATGAACATACACTCGTTTTAGCATGTTCATAAGCAAAAGTAATTTGCTTATATTGCTTCCAGAAACAGAATGAGCCCAGTCTTGAGAAGAGAGCAATCTCTGGACCTTACTGAGGAAGTCAGGTCTTCTCACAAAAATATGTCCTCAAAATTTCTCTTTTTTTGTTGGAGAATCATGAAGGTAGGTTCAAATCACCATTTGAAAAGGATAGTCAAGACTAACACAAGCTTCTGAAGCTTTGGTGAAAGAAAATAATACTGCTGATTGGTTTTTAATGGAATGCTTATTTTAGTTTTCTCAAATCAAACTTACATCTGATACTTTCTGTATAAACTGGACAGGAATACAGTCTATATCTTAAATTCTAAATTTATGGTTAGGATTTAAATTTGAGACTAGGTACCAGGAGTTAGGATATGAACTAGACGCTTAATTTACATATCCATTCTGAATCCCACGTTTTAAAATGTAAATGAAGTGGCCTGCCAGGAACAGGGATGGCAGCACAATAGTCCCAGGAGAGCAGACAGTTCCACTCCACAACTTCAGAGCTTTAAACATTATGTTTCTGTTAAACTCAGAACAATATCTAAAATACAGCCTTGTCAGATACAGTACCCTGAGAACAATAGGAATCAGGAGTGACAGGGAGGAAGTGAATAAGCAACGACTTCTTGGTCTGTCTCATAACAACGAAGTTAGCAGGCAGTGGGTTTAAAAATAAACAAAAGTACCTTTGCACACAGTGAGGAATTGGGGAATATGTTGGTACAGGATATTGTTGAAGTCAAAAGCACACATGGGTGCAAAAGAAAACTAGTCAAATTTATGGGGAAAAAGTGCCTTGTGGATGTGGTGGTTTGTTGACAGCCACCAGGTCCATATATCACAGGATCGGATACTGAAAATGCAGCAAGGAGAAATATCCTGCAATTTCTTTATTTCTCACCATTCCCTCTGGACACTGTGACTATGGAGTGGGCAGGTGCCTGCTCTCACCCAATCCTCCCAGCACGCTTACAAACATGAGACATGCAGTCCTCACACAACCTGATTGGCTCCTTTCTAGTACTCACCTCTTCTCTGCCCCAGCCCCAGTTCCTCAATTTATTCAGCAACACTCATGACCTCAGGTTCCAAGAGCAGCTCATTGGACTGAGCTGTGATCCTCTGATCTGCTGCCTCTCTTAGTAGGCTTGCTGATGGGGGAACATGATCCTCAACTTTAGGCAAAGAGACATCAGCCTAAGCAGAGTCCTCAGGCCTGGCTTAGCCCCATGGCCTTTTTTCTCCCTCAGGATCCAGCACAGTCCTATTTCATGCATCTGAGGGAAAAATATATGAAGAGAGGAAGGATAAGGGGGGGAAATGAGTGGCAGATTTTAAACAAAATCTTAGACAAGAAAGTTCATTTCTTAATTCTACTTACAAGCAGGAAAAGTTATTATTAGAGTCTGAAACCATTTCATATAGTGCCACCCTTTATTCTTCATACAAAGCCCTTTGTTGCTATTAATAAAGGAATTTAAAAAACCCCAAACAACTAATGGATGATTTAATAATGCTGCTTATAAAACTAATTGTGTGTAACCGAAAAGCTCTCCCTGGGGTTCAATTTTCAGGTGGGTTAAATAGGATTATCAAATCTGAAAAAAAAAAAAGAAAAAAATCCCAAAGCTCTGAAGTCCCAGCAAGAAGAAGTTGGGACATTTTGCTGAATAATTTACAGACCTCAGTCATTAGTGCCGAGGGATTATCTCATAGAAACAGAAATCTGAATTGCCTACATATGCCTGCAAGTACAGTTAAGAGGTTTAGGTCAGAAGTTCCGTTTTCATACATACAAACAAGTCTTTTCACCTGGAGGCCTCTAGCCAGCACGATGACTTCAGTGGCAGGCCATTTACCCTTCATGTAAGGGTATCAAACATATCAAACTACTGTAGAAAATCTAAATGGACTTTGCTCTTTCCTCATTTTTTATTTGCCTATAAAAGGCCTCCATAAAGCAAAAGTGGTGGTGCAGCTGGGATGGGGAGAATGCAAGTGAACAGTGCAGACTCATGTGGAGGCTGTCTGGTGCCCATTTCCCACGACAGGTGCTGGTAGGAAAAGTTCACTTCAGTGCTTTGGAGGCACAGACCTCTTTGCAAGCCATGCTACAGGCCTGTCTTCCTAGCTACTCTCATCCTTTCAAACCATCTTACCACCCCTCTTCCCAGAGGTGTCTTCTCAGCTTAGCTGTCAGTCATTCTGTTTAGACTTCCACTTCTCAGACCTCAGCTACTCTCCCTTGCCCACTGCTCTGGGTCCTGAGAAATGAAACACCCCTTTCCTATGACACCCAACACCCTGTACTTTCTTCTTCCCCCAAAGCTCTTCCTAAACTGAATTACCATCTTCTACAGCCTTGGCTCCACAGGCTTTCTGTCACCTGCAATGTACCTCTGTGTGATTCTTCCCAGCTCTTGACTGCCCCATGCCCACCACCTCACAGTCCTGGGGGTTCTTGCTGAGTTTTGACAAATCCTGCTGTTACCTGTTGTTGGACCCCTGGTCAGGCAATGGGATGTTCTCCCATCAGAGCCACAGTGGCTGAACTTAGCCCTTTGTTTGGCTCTTTGCTCAGGAATAGACTCCAGGATCCAGCCCCTGATGAGGTTGAAAACAACATGGGTACAGGCTGCCTCAGCCAAAAAAATCTACCCACACATAATTTTTGGGGCAGGAGAGTTGAATATATTAAAAAAAAAAGAAAGAAAAAAAAAAGAAAATGGAGAATTGTGATAGTCCCATCCATTAATACACAGGAGTAAAGATGAAGTGTGAAGTTCGACACTAGACTAAAGACACCTTCTCACAGGTTTCTAGTTTCTGGATATTTTATGCATTTTCAATTAATTAAGCCAAGAAATTAAGGAGCACCAGAGTAGTTAAGGCCAGGCTCCTGTTTTAAACAGTGTCTTTAACCTCAGATGGCTTCTGTCCTTTTGAGACTTCTTACAAGTAGATTTTTACTTTGGAGATTGGGTTGCATAAAGGTAAGTGCTGCTGGCACAGAAACTCAGCATGTTAGAGTCTAAGAACAATGTTGATGGACTATTGCACTCCAATGGAAATTTGTGTCAGGTCAGTTCACCAGCGAAGGAAATGATAACAAAGTATAGGATGTGGAAGACACAGTAATTAAAACCACTACAAGACATTAACAGCCAATCAACACATTTCGAGCCCTCTTCAGTTTATTTTTGTCTACTTTAAAGTATGTCTGTAGGGGAGAGGAATGTAAAAGAGCAGAGAGAGGAAAGCAGAGGTTATTGTTACTTGGATGATTATTATTGTTATCTACTTGTACTACATCAATAGCTGGTTTGAAGCTGAGGATCTATTGTGCAGCCATCTCCAATAATGGATAGTGAGAAAAAGTACAAGGAGCAAAGTGAAGATAGAAAAGCTTTTTTTTCAAGGTCACTCAGAGGATACGCCCAGGATTTTTCTGAGCTCTTGCTCAGGCCTTATTCATTAATCGTTGCTAACTTTATAGTTACCTGGATTATCTTGAAGCTGTATATTGAGAAATACTGGTGTTTTGGCTGTAGGAAGGTTCACAGGTTCTTCCAAAAGGATTTGCAGGCTATTCACAGCGTGTATGTTTTCTGTCATCTATTCAGACAAATTCATCACCTAACCAAACTGTGGGCATCCTTTGCATGTGGGATCTATGCATCTCACTGCATGGAAAGGACACTACAACTGACCGATGGTGCACCCATGGGAGGGGTCACCAATACCCCACCATATGCAGATATAGGATGAACTTTTAGGAGAGAGGAACTAGCCTGAATTGCAACTATAGGCCATAAAGTGTGATGAGCTGTAAGATTAGCTATATAAGAGATGTTTTTATTCACATAACAGTGGACCTCTAAGACAGGATGTTTCTGTTGAAATCCTGACTGCTTTAATTCTTTTATTTCAACATTGGCAATGTTAAGTGCCAAGTAAAAATAAAAGCTAGGAAATATCTTTAGCAGACAAAGACACTAATAGAGGACTCCCTCTGTCTCTGTGTAAAAGCCAGCTGCAAGTAACACCCAAGACAGTGTAACACCAAATCAGCAAGTTTGTCTTGAGAAAAGACAACATTTAAATAAACCAAGTCTTTTCAGTGTAATGTCAAGTACATCTCCAGAATGGGTAGCAGTGAGATTTTTTACCATTTTTAATTAATTGAAATATTATTTCATATTTCACATTTGCTAAAGTGAACAGCTTTCTTGTATTGTTTCAGATCAGCTGTCTCTAGAAGACTGATTCTTTCGAAACAGATATCACTGAGTATGGGCAAACAGCATCCCGGGCTATATAATCTAAATGAGAACATGAACACACCTACAAGTATCCAAATAAGGTACTGGTGTTGCATTATTTTTTCCCTCAAGTCCAATTACTTTTGTCTTCAGGGATACCCATTAACTTAGAATAGTGCTGCTAGGTTTCTCCTTTTCTAATTAGGGCAGAAGGGAATCATTAAAAGATGTTTATAAGCTAAGGATGCTCTGACCCTTCATTATGTGCAGCAATAATAGTTTTCACTACCTATTAAAGTATCTTAGCTATACAGCCATGGTTACCTGTATTCTGATAATTTTATGTCACCAAGCATTACACTTTTAGGATTACATTCCTGCAAATGCTGACAAATTACTCTTCCAAAACCCACACTATTTCTCTGTACTTACCCATCCTAAATGGCTTATACCACAAATCATCAGGGCTTTTTCATCTTTTTTAAAAAAAGTAGTTAATATTCTAATTTTTCTCTCCTCGCAATCCCCCAGCTGTTGTGTGCATCACAAAAGGGTACAGCACCTGGTATACAGTACTAAGAAACTTTTTTGTGGGAGGTATTATTGAAATATTGGCAGCACCTGATTAAGATTATAATGAGCACAAAAGTCCTTACCCAAATGTCAAGAGGAAGCCAGTACAGCACAGAGTTTCAGACAGAGAAATAATTGCTGAGGTTAGTTAGAGCATTCCTGCATGATGTTATTAGTTATGGCCCACCAAAATTTTGCAAAACAACATGAATTAGAAGGGAATAAGCACTTAGGTCAGCCATAGTCTCAAGTCACAGGCTAATAAAAACCAGTGAATCTTCATTAATCTGGAGTTATTTCTCTTTTCTGTGTTTCATTTAGTGGAAGACGCCTCACAGTTTCCATACATGAATGCAATAATAGAAAACTATGAATTATTTTTTTCTAGCCTTGTTTGGGTCTTATATAGTTCTGGAAAACATTTCTCTGTAGCTAGTACTCTTCAAAAAATCAATCATTTCTGAGCAGAATACAGTAATCATAGTTGTGCATAGTTTTGCTTGTACACTTATTTGTAATTAGCTTAATTAATGTAGGAGAGGATCATAGGAAAGTTTAAAAGTTTTAAGTACCTACAAAGTACCTATAGAAGTTAAAGCATTATGAAATTCCAATTACATTAATGGGATTAATATGGTATTCAAAGTCTCAGTCTTCAAAATTCTGCCCTTTTTTTTTCCTATTCTGATCATTGAGTGATTTTTTTTAATTGGTTTAGTTTGGTTTAGCTTGGTTTTGGCATTTTGTTTGTTTGTTTTTTGTTTGTTAGTGTTGTTTTGCTTTTGGCTGGTTGATTTGTTTGATTTTGTTTTGTTTACAGACTGGCTTACTTTTAGCCGTTTCACTGTCATGGTGACATGAAGAGTTATTAAGATTACTTTGAAGGAAACATATAATATTATTACCCCGCCTTTGTCTTTCATTACTCTTCTATTACATCTGCACCTCCTTATGCCTCTTTGACACATCTTGCATATTGCTGTAAACAGTGAAAAAGCCATACTGTGGAGATTTGTAGTCTGATGCTGATGTGGCACAGCTGAAGGTCAGGAGATAATTTACACCAATGTATTTGAAGGGTTTTATTACTGTACTATTTGTAGTAACTGATCCAGAAACAGGCAGCATCACTACTGTTATGCTAAGCATTGCATAAAGTCAGAGCAAAGAGCAGTTGTCAAGATCTCCTTGAAGTAACCACAGAATTCAACTGTAAAGGACACAGAGATGCTTTTCATCTATGCTGAAAGGTCACAGATGTTCACTAATTTACAGCTGTCATTGTTCCTTTGATCATGCCTGTTATTTTAATACCATTAGTCATCTGATTCTGCAACAGCAGTTTGAGAACCATGGACTTAATTCTCTTACAAACAAGGATGGTACACACATAAATATTCATGATTGACTGCACCGAACAATTGAAGGTGACTGACATGAAATAAAGAATTGAAAATCTTGTGTTCTAGCCCCAGTCATTGTACTAGCCACTTCTTACATTGTCTTCTCCAGTGGTGTTGAGCAAACAGCAGTCAATATTTTCCTGAGTCAAGACTTTGTTTTGAGCACTATCAATGTGTCTGTTCCCATTACTCCCTTGTCAGAGTTCACATAACTGGCAGTATAAATGATGAGGAATAACAAATTCAAGCCCTTTCCAGGGCTGCCTATTTCACCAGGTGCTATGAGTTACTTCTGGAGGAGACCTGGATTCCAAACGCAGATCTTGCTATCTTGCTACAAGCTGAATTATTTTCATGGCTACCTCCTACTATTGGAAGAAATTTCTTTCAGTCAGCTATGCTACCAGATCTTTACCTGGTCCATGCAGCTGGAATAGTGTTCTCTCTTTACAGATCCAGGGTGGCCCAGGACCGTTATACAAGGAATTCACTCCTGCTGTTTATTTACCATGAATTTGCACTTCATTCAAGGCAATTCAAGGTCAAATTCAAGTGAAAGCACACATTTATGTAACTCCAAAGTAGACAGCACATTTATTCATAGAAGACAGCCACAAATTTGAAAAAAAAAAAAAGAAAAAACCAAAGAAATCACAAAACCAAGTAAACTTAAAAAACAAACCCAGTCTTAAGAAATCAGAAATATCACTCTTTCTATCCCCTTTATAAACCTGGCCTGCTGTCACATCTTATGAACGTGTTGTGTGCCCTGAATTCCTGCTGTTAGATTCAACTGTTAGACAGATCTTGTCAGAGAGCATGCTGTGTCAGTGGGGCATGCCGACTTTTACCACCAGTCTTCTCTTAAATGCCTTTCAAGGGATTTGGATATATTTAACTTCATTCTTTAAAACTTAAGGAGCAGATTTCCAGCTGACCAGCTAAAGGAGACATTGCTCTTTAAAGGGCTAAATGGCTTGTCTCTCCTTTGCAATTCTTTGACAAATATCTGAAATGTACTAGCCTGAAATAAAACATAACCGTTGTTTTCCTAAATTAGCTTCTACTGATTCAGTGAGTTGAACTGGCTGCCTTCAGTGTCAGAGCATGGCTTAGTTGTCTTGTGAAGTCCTTCCTTGAGTTTTTTTCTTGACCAGGAGATGTCTTACCATTATGAATTAAAATAAGCCCAGTGTCATTTTCTTGGCTAAAATGACAATGGAAAAGAGAAAAGAAAAGCAGCTAGGATGATTAACACTCTTTCTTTCAAGGATGACACAACATATGCTAGTATAGGTATTATGGCATGTAACCATAAGTGCTCAACCAGAAAACTTCAGCTTGGCTGCTTATAGATAAGCACCTTCACACCATTTCAGCATTTAAAGTAGCAGTTATCCAGACAGAAAAGGAGAAGCAATATTTCACTAAGCAACTCAGCATCACTGGACACCAAGTGAGCACACTGAATTGGTAAGGGTAAGGGTAAGGAAGGAGCTACAGCCTTTCTAGAATAGCACCATATATTACAGGTGATTCATTCTATATCAGAGGCTACCTTCCAAATTTTCCACCTAAACTTTCTGCCTATAAAACAGATATAAAACTCACATAACTATTAATTCTAAGTCAAATGCACAGAATCTGTGTGTATCAATCCAGCACCACTGATTTAAGTACATACTAAGTGAGGCTTGGATCTGAAGTTTTTGAAATAGCAATAAATATATACAAATCATATAACATAACACAACACACACACCCCCCTTTAAAAATAATTTTTAAAGTCTTATTGCAAGTGTGCTTCAATTAGAACAGTGACAAAAAATAGCTAATCACCCTCTTTGCCATCCAAATGAGAAGTAAGCTTTGCAGTTCTCTGGGAGCTGTGGCGATTGCTGTGGAATTTTACTACAGAATCCAGGAGATATTTGGAGACACTTTATAAATGGCTTGATGGTTTGCTAATCTGATTTTACATGGTTAGCTTCTTCTAGGACATAAAGACCTGTGAGACAGTCTAGGTATCTAGCTGTAAAATGTCCATTTGATGTCAGCAGCAGAATGTCAAGAGCAGGATAAACTGGATAAGGTTTAAAAGTAGTACTCCAAAGGACAAAGCACACTAATTATTTTCAGTAACACTCTGTTTGTTTGACCGTGACACTTTTTTTTCCAAACTATTCACTTACCATAAACTTAAAGTGCTGGGATTATTTTCAGTCCTCTTATGTTTATTTTGTAAGATTTGCTAAAATTATGACTACATTAGCACTAAAAAACCCCAGTGTTTACTTAACTACCTAAAGTATAGAGTATGGTTCTCATGAAAGATAAAACAAACTCCAGTGTGGAGTCTGAGCAAAAATAATGGCATCATTTGTGCTCTTTACGTCTGGGCCTGAGACAGCTTTTTTATACCTTGGGTGCTTACCATCTTTAGCTATTTAATTCAATCTCTGTGATGGTATTTTCCAGTTACCGAATAAGAAAGAGGAAGAAATACTTCTTTCTCTCTTCTTTCTCCTTTAGAGAGAGAGAGAGAGAGAGAGAGAAAAGAGGTACAGAAAAATTTTCAGACCTGTCCAGTTTGGCATAATTTTAATATGCTTGTTTACGAAGGGGTAACATCTACCCCTTTAAGGATTTTGAATAGTTTTACACCATAACAGACCATAACAGTAACAGCTGATCATTCTCAGGCAGCTGAGGGATGCCTAACTCCGCACACGCCATATGGCCCCAGTAATGCTTTCTAGCCTAATTCAAATGGAACATGAGAGAATGTATTGTTTGTATTTTATTTATTCTAAAGAGAGTCATAAAGTTGTATAGACACAGATTAGAAATTTTCTAAGTAGTGGAGGCTATGTTATTTTTTAACTAAGCCAAATGACCTCACTAGACTTTTTACTGTTCATAGCTCTAGTGAACTCGACTCTCAGGCATATGTCTTTTTTCCATCTTTTGATGAAAACCACAAATAATCTGAATCAAATGACTGAGCCAGATTCCACTTCTTAGAATGCTGACTTACCATTTACTGGTGTTAATTGAGCAACACAGGCATAAAATGCTATAGCCTCCTAATATTAGTATTTTATTCTCAGAGTACTGTAACAGTTTTTAGACACCTTAAACTACCTTAAGACACCTGTAACAGCTATGGTGGTTAAACCTTTCAGCTACCTCCTGTTAAGTGCTCCCTTGAGCAGCACTCAGCCCAACCTCAGACCTTCAGCTTTGCATGTTAAAAGTGTCTCCATCACTCCTGTGTTTCTAAAAAGAATTCTGTTTTGCCTCATAAGCAAAGTAGGGGTCCTGTAGTAGGAAGATCTTCACATCCACCTTCAAAACACACAATGAGAAATGCATAATTAAAAAGATGAATGCCATAGACTTCTACAGTGAGGAGGCAAAATTGTGGCATGAGATCCAGATTCAACTAAATGATTTCAGACTTAGAATAACAGCTATTCAGTTCAGCATGATGTTGACTTTTCAAAAAGAACCATGTGCCATATGTTTTCTTATGGATAAGTTTACATTTATTTTCTTTCTTTCATGCAAAGAAGTAGATCATCCTAACCAAACTATCATGAAATTTTTTAGAGGAGAGAGGAACTAGAAAACTATCAACACTTCAAAACAACCAGACATTTAGAATACTGCTGTTAGTTCTCTCTTTTTTATTATGAAATAATGTGAACAGTGTTGCTACAATAATACTAGCTGAGTCATACCACCTGCAAAGTAACTGAAATACAGGGTTAATTGTAAATTGTTCATTCACACTATTTTAATCAGATAGTTTTTAAGTCTAACTAATAGTCACTAAACATAGATAGAAAAGCATGTGTCTTTCTGCAACTTCTCATTTACAAAACGCTGTAGCAGACCTGAGAGGCATCACAAAACTTGAACCAAACTTTGTCTTAACAAAATGACTAAAATAGTACCTGTTTTAAAAGAGGTCTGATAGCTTCTGGGGACATGAGAGCAGCAGAAGGTACTGAAATACACACGTAGAACTGATGGCCTTGAATATCATGCTTTCCAATGGTAGTTAATTTAGTAACTTGCTTATTCTTTTAGAATTTTTTATTATGTTGTCACAGAGTTTTTATCTGGCTGCTGAGTCACAAGTACAGGTTACAAGTTGCACATGAATTGTAGTTCTATAACACTTGGTCAGATGCACTGAATAGAAGAGTTAGTATGTTAAGTAATAACACAAATTTGGTATGAGCCACAATATTTTGCTGCATCTGAAAGCAAAGCCTGCATATTACTGTGTGGCCAGTTCCCCAAGTCAAGGAGCCTTGCCTTCTTTTTGTGATATGAAATACATTCAGACTACAGCCATATCCTCTTAAGTGCCCTGAGCCACAGACCTCTCATGGGACCTCTCAAAAAGGAGACACTGGAGAGTGTTGAAATGAAAGTGTACGCTTCTGGCACCATCAAAGACAAAAAAGTCATGTCCTACTCCTCAGTGTGTTCACTTTATGCTGCTTGCCCCATCAGTTTCTTATTTCTGAGAAAATATATTACAAAGTAGTAAATACAACTTGGGCAATGAATCAGATATTTTTAACACTTTATTTCTTGTATACAACTCTATATGATTAAATTCAATCCAGAATCTTTTGCTTTTGATTAGAAAAATCTATTTCAAATAAGAAAAACTTCAAAGGAAACAAATTTGGAAGCTTTCTATGTATCTATTTTAATACAGTTTGTAGCATTTTTATGACTGAGAAGTCTAGATGATAAATGTGATTTCTAGAAGACTAACCAATGACTCATATTCAATGTAACATCCTCCCTTTCCAAAAGCCAGACTCCAGGTAACCACTGCACTTTACTTCTATTTTAAATTCTTTCCTGTAATGGTATAAGCAGGATTCACACAAAGTGCTGCTGCATGCAGTAAATAGGAGTGCTCAGGAAAGGTGATGTTGTCTCAGCTTAAGGGTCTGTATTACAATATTGATTTAATTGCACAAGGTTAATGCTGAGTCAGCCCTTCTATTCTGTACTCATTTTTCAAATCTTCAACTGTACCAGAATTTGTGTATGAGCTGAAACCTATCCCTATGACTTATGTTGTAGAAATTGCTTATGTTCACTATCATGTCCAAGACTTCTGAAGGAAAGTTTATAAAGGGCTTTTTGAATGCAATGGATCATAAAAATAGTGTGAGCTGCTCTAAAATCAAGATTGAGATTTCCAAGATGTTCGAATGACTTGAACTGTCTGGTTTTGAATCACCGGTTTGAAACAAATTTAAAGGATTGTGTTTCAGAAAATGTTCTTTTAAAATTTGGCAATTTAAGTCTGCAGTCTGCTAAAAGATTGATATGAATCCATGGTTTAGGACACTCTGGTAACATTATATTTGTGACATGAAGTCATTTACTGTTCTTGAGTGAGTTAAATTGCAATGAAAATCTAACTACTGTTGTTTCAGTTTTAACATATTCCTTCCCATAAAGGTCTAAACAAGTCTAAACTCAACTAAGTTGAGTTTTAAGAATGTTTTCAGATAGGTTAAATTATCACCCAGAATTAAGTTTCTTGGAGGTATCATAATGAACATCTTTTTGAAATGTTTCAGATCCCCAGTATAGTCTTTCTTGAGTATCTGATACATAATAGATCTTTTCACAACACTTCGAGGAATGGGGAGTCATATTCACCCTTGTTTTACAGCTGGAAAAATGATTTACCTGAGGCAAAATAGGAACCCTGAAGCAGAGGAATGCACCAAAGTTATCTCTCCCACTTCCTTGTCAGTCTAAAGCATGGGATAGTCATTGTTTCTCTATTTTGCCCTTATAGCACCAGGAAGAGGATGACACCATTTCATTGTTTCAAGTTACCAGATATAGAGGCTGAACACCAAGTGTTTGACAGCTCGGATGTAGTGCATTTCTTCCCCTTCAGCAGCTTTTCCTTTTATTCTAGAGAAGTAGCATAGTGATGGCAGAATGATGGCGGAGGCAAACTTCTGACCTTCGCTCTTGAAAAACTGAATTAGGCTAAATTGCAGGTTTTATTTCCTCACTACCAAATGGGTCTTAACCAAACTACAAGTGTGTTAAGATTCAGAGTATGTGCAATTCAGCTTAACTTCCATTGAAATCAAACATTTTTATGCTCATCCTTAAAATGTTTTGCTAAATTGACCCTTTAGCATCAGATCTGTAATATTCACTGCAATTAAGTATTTATATAATAAATTGCCATGAGTCTAAATAATTTATTTAATATAAATTAATTTTTAACACCAAAATAAATGTGTAAAAAATCAATTCTTGGAGATGCATTTACTTTGGGTTCAGAAAAAAATAACAGATGAAATATTTGGGCACAATATAAAAGCCATTTTGTCTAATAAAAATCACTAGTTTTCAAACTAATATGTTCCATTAAGCTTTTCAGCCTTCACTTCAGTACAAAATTTTGTAAAGTTGTTGTCAAAAATATGAAAAAGATTCTGTCTAATTTGATATGATATGATTGGATACATAGATACTGAATGTGCTGGTTTTAGGGAACATACAACTGATAATAATTATTTTGGAAAACTGCTTGATTACTTAAAAAATACAATTAGATTACTGCAATTATCTGAGGAAGTATCACAGTACCAACAGAAACCGTCAAGTGCTACATTTTCTTTTTCTCTGATCTATTTTTCAATTGCACCTCAATTAAAAAAAAAAGGTTAATTTAAAGGATACTGTCAGTCTCCTCACTTTTTATTTGTATCAGTGTTCCTACTAGCAAACAAATTAACGGTTAAAAGAGAACATCACTAAAAATTTGATGTACCTCCTACTGAACATGGCTCAGTTTTATTGTAGTACCTTGTGCCACAATGTATTGCTAAGGCAGGAGCAGCCAGAACAACTGGATGACCTTGACTTGCAGGAGAAAATGTGGAAGTTCATTATCAGGAGTAACCTACCAGTAAGAATGAACCCACTGCAAAGGAGCTGTGCCATCTCCACTTTTAAAATGGCACACACCTGGCTGGTTCTACTTTCAGGCAGAGGAATAAGGTTCATGACTTTTTCTGATTTTTTTCAACCCTGTTTTTTCATAAACCTGTGATTTCATGACATATTAATCTGTAATATGCATTGACTGGCCTTTTATATTAAGATGAGCAAAGACACTCTAAGTAGACATACACTTGCCTCTAATCCAAGAACTATTTTTTTTTCCCCAAAACTGTACTTATTATATGACCAGGCAACTAGAGTGGTTTGGAAAAGGCTTTCCCAAAGCAATTCCCCTGTGAACTCAAAGGAGAAATAGCAGTGTAGACAGGGAAGGGAAAAGATTGTAACATCATTTCAAAAGAACTTTAGTGTAGCTTTTTCTTCTGATTTTCCATATTTGATATTAAGAAAAGGAATCAGGTGTCATAGTATGCTCTTTCTGCTAGCACATTGGCTGTTTTTTTGATGAGTGAGAGGTTACATCAAACTTTTCCTTCAGACTGCTCTCTCTGTACCCCTACCTCTGCTGTCTCTTAGATGTCTAATTATTACACTGTTATCTCCTCTGGGACAAGAATATATTCCTTTTATAAATATGAGTCAGGTGAAAAAATCCTAACATATTCCTGAGGCGGAGTGTGCAACAATGTATATTGCCAGATAACAGACTGCAGACTGATCTGAGTGGCTCTAAGTGCGCAAGGTGAAAAACGGGTAATTTTATTTTGCTTCCTTGGCTTTTTCAGTTAAGATGGAAAAGTCTAACTTTTCATGAATGGTGAGAAATCAGCTAAAAAACCAGGTGACCCTGTATGAAACATTCCTTTCATCTAGTTAGTGCTAAAATGAAAGACATACTTCAGCAGAATGGAGTCTTTCTGTCAATACTCAGGACCTGATTCAAAGTGTAACAAACAAGAAGCCTAAATAGATATAAGGCTATACTGCATTCCTAGAGAAATAAATGACTGTTTTTCATGATTAAGTAGATAATTTTGGTACTAATTTGAAAAAAAAAAAAAGCAAATCTAAATTAATGAAAGAATGGTTCTTCCAAAACAGTGAAAACTTTTCTGTAGGGAAGTATGTTCCCTACAAGCCCTAGACTCATTAGTCATTTAAGGTATTTTAAATCCTATCATTAGATAAAGCAACAACATCAAAAATAAAATTTACTAAAGGAAAATATATTTAAAAAATCACTAAAAACTCACTCGCATAACTGTATTAGAAAGACTGTATGGAAATCTAAAAATAAAGCCTCACAATAAGAGTTTGGCAGAGTTGGAGTTATTATGCATCTTATATAGTTATAAGCATTAACATCTAAAACCAAGCCTAAAAAACTTATATGCAACTTGAGTTATGTTGATATTATTTTTCCTATAGCTAGTGAATAATCCAGCAACTTTAGTTTAGCCATAAACTCGATTAGTTAACTGTGTTTCACTGATCCTAACTTTGAACAGCATATCTTGCACTAGGCCTCAGAAAGTCACCACTGTAGATAAAAATAAATCTTATAATTTAATCAGTCCCATTACAAATTTTGTAAAGCCCCTTTGTGCCTGCCATTCTGTTTGAATTGCTCCATATTTATCTACATAGTTTTGCTCGTTAGTGCATCATAAAAACTATAGAATGCTATCCTTTATTAGCATGAAACATAAACAGCATTGAATCTCCACTTTCTTTTGTTGCACTTTGATTTGTCTCTCTTTTATTTCTATTTCATTATTTTTTCATGGCAAAGAAATGTAATAAAATCTCCTTAAAGTGTCCCTTATGACTTGTTTTCATCACCACTAGGCTTGCTAACGGTATATAAGGAAGAAAAACAACATTCTCTATGTTATGTTTTGACTCCAAATACTATAATGAAACCCCCAAATTATTAATATCATGTGTCTATCACTGCTCTTACACTTTCAATTAAAGACAGTTAATTCTTTTCACACAAGTCCTTAGATTTTAAGAGGGTACTGTGCTCAGAAGCTTTTTTTTTCCATACCAAATGCGTGTCTGAAAATAGCTAATCATTTTGCAGCTGCTAAAACAATTTATCCGTAGATTAATATCAATTTATTTTGAGCACTGAATTTCATGCAGTGTGTTCAGAGTCAGCCAGTTAACTGAATATCACAATTTCTCTATTTGCAAAATAAGTCTGACATAACCTGATGGGGGTTTTTCAAGATTGCTACAGTAGTCCCAAGTTACAAGGCACTGTAGAAGAACTACAAATCTTTGATTTGCAGGAGACCAAAACCAAGATTTCTCTTGGCTTTAAAGCAATTCCATGAATCAAAGTGCTTTGTGCAATCCTGAAATGAAAAATGCTACATAAAAAAGTTATTATTATGAGGTTTTGCCTCAAAGCTGTTAAGAGCTCATATTTCTTTTGGATAGAGGTGGTTATGAGAGTTTAGCTGTAATGTGAAGGAAAATGCCTTGCACTTGGTTGAGCTTAATATCTGTTGGTTGGAACTGGCATAGCTTCCTCATAAAGCACAGTGACCCCCAGAAACATTATTTGGTCAGTGATAAGTTTGAAGGATCTGTGCAGTGACACAAGTGGACTCATATACTACACTGGGACTTCAGCAGCAAATACTGACATTTTTCCACAGAAAACAAGATGGAATAGGGGCAAGTAAGAATTTGATCTTTACCAATAGTTCTGAAGTATTGTTTCAAGTACTGGTCATAAATCATATGCATTTTTATATTACTGAATTTGTCTATAGGCTCCAAAACCATAGAACTTTACAAGAACTCCACATTCCATAAAGGTTTGCCAGTGTATAGACCCAAACAAAAACAAATGAACTTTACACCGATATTAAGCACACATTGATTTTGGCATATTATTTTAGTCCTATTATTTTTGGCCAGAAAGCTTATTGGAACAGACTTGTTTTGTTTAGACAAAACAATAATGTTCACATTTTCCTTCTGGGCCAATTGATATATGAAAGCTCTGAAGTGCTGCTGAGCAAAGTAAAGGTATATTATTTAAGATGCTATAAAACTGTCATTTTTGGTTGAGATGTTCCTGACAGTTTCAGTACTGAACGTTAACCCTTCATATACCATCATTGCATTCTGCATGATCTGACTTGCTTTAGTTGTCTCACTCTCCAAACAGTGTTTTTATTAAGCATTAACAAGGTCTAAATAGTCAATAGCTTTTTAATACAACACCATCACACACAAAAATACTTCACCTAGAAAATTTCTGTAAAACTTTATGAAATTCATGATGATTAAATCAGTAGCTGCAGGTTTGAATTTCAGAGCAAAAAACCATAATCCCATGCCCTGGCTCTGAAGGATTGTTATGAGTTTCCCATGTGCCAGGGCAGGAACTGGGGTCCAGGCACCCATGGAGTTAAGGCAGGGAGTCCTTACCTTGCCATCATACTGGCCTTCCAGCACAACTGCTGCAGGGCCACAGGGCTTGTGACCTGCACTCTTAGCTCTCTTCTGTCAAGGTAAACATAAACCCTCTTTTTTAAAAAAGAGGGAAAATGCAAGCATGCTTTCTTCTAGCAACTAAGTGCAAGTATGGCCATTCTGCAAACAGATTTCATAGCAAGAAGGAACTATGTTCTTGAAAAAAAAAGCTGTGTATTATATTGCAACTTTATTGCTCTAAATATTCTTCATGCCATAAGAGCTGTTTCTACATGTATTGCTTGCAAACATTAGTTCAAAGATAGTCAGAGGAACAGCATGGTATATTAATATCTTAGCATAGCAGAGTAAGGGAAAATATTCCAGTCAAGGGATGCTGAAAGTGCTTCCCCATTCATCAGGTACTGCGTCACTGTAAATGAAAAACCAGAGTGCTCCATTAGAACACCCATTCATCATCACTGGACAACTGGCTTCACTTACCTACTTTGCTGTCCTCCTCATTCTGCTCCCAATTGTCAAAGTCCTAGAGAACAAAATACTCAACTTCTAACCCACTCTAATAGTTTATAAAAACACTGGTCTTGTAAACCAGATATTGAAGACTGGAGTTTTAGAGTTAGAGTTTTCACTTAAAAATTAACCTCTTCCCTCCATTCGCCCCCCAGAGTGATGCATATTTTATGGTACGTATTTGCATTATATTATATCCTATTAGACATGTCTGCATGTAGGAATACTCTACATTATATTAATGTTAGTCATGCATAGATTCTCACACAAACCCCCATTTTTTTACCTTTTTATACTACCACTACAAGGATAGACCCTGTTATGGTCCAGGAGAAAATTCACTAAATCTGACTAAAACCTATCCTTGTTAACTTATAACCCAGGGGAATCTCCAGAATACAAGAGGATCCTACCACCCAATACTAACATCTCAGGGCAACATCTCTAATTAATCTTTCTTACTGTAGTGACCAAGAAGTGCCAGGTTATTATTGATATTACCCCTCATGAGAAATCAGCAACCCAGTGTTAGTAAGATTTATCACCACCAGCTTCAGGACCGTTCTTTCCCCCTAAACCCTCACCCATCTTGCTCTTTTGCACTCTGGTTTCTCAGTCAGAGCCATAACTTGGTTAATCTTATTTTATTGCCCTTCACAGAAGCTAGTGGTTGGTGATGGAACTGGTGCTCCTTAGTTCGTAATCTCAGCTTTTTCTGTTTTTTTAGACCTTTTTGTTTGTTTGTTTGTTTTTTCTAATGGATCTCACTAAACTTCCCAGTACAGGGGGTGCCCCTATAAACACTGCTCTGGTTTTCCAGGGGAAAAAGTTCTGGAGGTAGAACCAGGAATCTGGAAGCTCTGCAGAAAAAGGACTTGATTTTCTGATGTCAGAAATAAACAAATCTATCACTTGCTGATGTCATCCTGGGCTACCAGAAATCCATTACAAGGTTCCTGTATAAATACCTCCGGACTTGGCACTGTCCCCTCATTTCTGTGCACTGGCCTCTGTCTAAAGCAAAGTTTTGCAGTCTGTTCAGACCATTACAGAGCACCAGCTACAAAGAAATGGCACTAATTAAAAGCATGCCCTAGAGCAGTAATTCATGTGGAAATGTTCCTTTCTGCAGGGAGCTCCTGGTTGGGTGAGGTGGTGCCAGTGTAGTCTATTCCAGGGCAGCTGTGGGCAGCATCAGACTGTGGGCATTGGGGAGGTACCAGCCATTGTCTCAAATGGGAAGTGGGGAGTAGCCCAAGAGCTATTGCCAGCCTGAGACTTTCTATGCCATACTGATCTCCAGGGTTAGTCTCTGCAGCAGATCATCTAAAAATGATGGGATGGAAATTATGTGCCCAAAACCATTAATACTACAGTTACTGGACCAAAAAAGAAAACCAAAAAAAAAAAAAAAACAACACTCCCCCCAAAAAAACCCAACCAAAAGCATTTCTGTGCAAGGTACCTAGTTATTCATGCCAAGCTAGAGCACTACAAAAACTCTAAGCTACACACTTATCTGACCCCTTGTGCCCCACTGCCTCTTCCATAAGCTAGGCTTTCTGAGGACTGAATTTAAATACAAGGTAAGGTAGGAGCTGAGACTGAAATTTGACTTATGTTTTGTTATTCAAAAGAGTTCCATAATTGATCTCTTAGGGGATTGGGGTAGCAGGGGATACCTATTTCTGAGGCAACACAGGCTGTGCTGAGGTCCTATAGATCTGTCTCTGCCATGGTTTTGTTTTGCTACTTCTTTAAAAGGTGTTGTGAAGCTTTTTGAATACTAGCCCCTGCATAATGATCTCCCCAGTGGCACTATCTCTCCTGGGTTTCAAAGGCAACACTGGCATTGCCGCAGGGTCTTCTGCAGGCTGTTCTCTTTTCCAGTCCTTGTGAACACTCTATTTTAGTCACCTTTGCTCCTCAGTTTCTCCAGGAGTTTTAAAAAAATGTCTCATAATGAACTTTACACAGATTCAGCATCAGATCTGCAAGTAACAAGCAGGCTTTTGTGAAAGAAAATAAAATATTTGAGTACCATTAAAAAACCCAAAAATGGTTAAAACTAGTGGATGTTTGCTGCAGAATTAACTATTTATGACTTCTGTTGGAAAAACACTTCATTTTCCTATAGCACTCACATCCATTCATGCAGAGTACACTAAGATCTTTTTTTTTGATAATAAAGCATATTTATAATGCATTAAAAATACTATTATCTGGTCAATTGAGACAAAATTGAGCAAAAGCATCACCTGAGACAAAGATACTGGGAAACTTTCTACATTCACTAAAGCCACTGTCTTTTTTTATCAAATGGTGAAACAAGCCTTTGTTTTATGTGTTGCTGAATTAGCAGCATATTTTAAAGAGAGATGTAGATTCATATATAGCAATCACCTTCTAGTTGTAAAAGTGGCTTTAGCAAAATATTTGTCTTCAATCAGCCTGCTGCTCACTATTCCTTAACAGTAAGGAACGCTGATATTTCAGTTGTCCCTTTGTTTCTCAGTCCTTTTTATATCACTAGCTCTTTCTTTCTTTTCCACCCTCATAATTTTCCCTTGAATTTCTGGTGAACCTACTGTTCTGACATAGTGAGCGAAATTTGTTTCTTATTTCTCCACAATACTGCACTGACTGTCACCCAGACTGAGCAAGAAAAAGGTGACTGGGGAAAGGATGAAAGTGCAATGCTGATGAGATGCCCCAAGTGCAAATCCTCTCCAGAGGGACATTTGAAATTTTTTCATGAAGCAGGACATCATTCTCCCCTCTTCCCCTCCTTACATTTCCACCAATACAGTCTTTAGGTTTACTGTTTCATTGAGAAAATATTTCCGTTCCATGGTCAATGTTTCTTGAAAGTTAACGTTTCATTTTTTTCTTCTCAGCAGTGCAGTGACAGATTTCCTTAGATGCAGTCTTTAACACCACCTGTACAGACACTTTGGAGTGTCTTATCTACAGATTTACATCTCTTACCATTTCAATTATGTTCTGGTCACAGGTAGTATGCATGCTTCCTGGCCATTTTCTATTTCTGAGAAGTGAGCAATCTTCTTCAATTCCAGCTTAATCGCAGTAGGAGAAAAAGTCTTATTAGATAATCAAGTTTAGAACTACACAGGAAAAGGGAGTGAAAAATAGGAAGGTGAATATGAGAAGTGGGGGAAACACACAGAAATATGATCGAATAAGTTACAAAACAAAAAGGAGATAATAAGTATGAAATAGAAAGGTGGAAAATCTCCAATGTATTTTGAGTTTTAATGAAATAAGAACATAGATCTGACCTACAGAGACTACTGACACATCCTATCCATATGCAAGAGCCTCTGTACTCTAAGACAGGAAAAAAAACACTTCTAGGTGATTTTCTGGTACATGACAAACATTGGTACAGTTAGGCTATAAAATCACTTTGCATGTACTTCTGCTACTTCAACAATCTACTGAGTTCAAAAGAGAGTTAATTGGTCCATTGGTGAAGATTAAAACTTTCTGAGGAAGAAATGTTTAGATTACATTGTATGGCATCATACACTTCCTTAATGACTGTTAAAACAACAAAACTGTCTGGCAAGATGAATGAGCAAGTCATGAAGGGTTAAGTCTCTGTATTTTCTGCATTGCCATGCTTGGTTCCTGTCCAGCTACCAGCTAGAGGTAATTTAATAATGAATTAAGGCTGTTTGTACTTGCTGAATATGCTATTTGAACACCCTCTTGGTATAGTGAAGTGGCAGTCAGCTACTGGTGAGGTTGAGAAACCCTGCTGTTTCTCCAGTCTGCAGGAAGGCAAGGAAATTCAGGGAAAGCTTAGAATGATAGTGGCTGAAACAGAATAGTCCCCTTGCTACCCTTTGGCAGTGTGGACTTGTTGCCAAGACAAGGTAAGCTTTGCCATGACACAATGAGTGGAGCTGGCACAAAGCAGAGGAGGAGATTAAGTCTCAGCATTGGTTTGAAACTGAAGAAATATTAACAAATGAAAGATTCTGACTCAAAAAAATCTGAGTTATGTTCTAAAACTTGATGGTTAGAAGGCTAAAATAATATGAAAGAGAAAATATCCCAGTCTTATAACCTATGAGGTAAGGAACTCATATGAAAGGGGAAAACCTACTTATATCTCATGTGGTGTTTTTAAAAATAAAGTAATAATTTTTAAAATTCAGGGTAGGCATATTAATTTCGCATATCACCATGAAGCATGCATCTTAAACAAGGTCTTTTCTCTATCAGTTAAGTGCCCTGAGCATTGGACTGCAGAGTCAAACACAGAGGCATTCTTCAATACTTATCTTCATGCTGGTTTATAACTCTGATGGACTAATTCCCATCCAAACTGGACTTTTCCCTCTTTGATATTTTTAAAGCAGTCTGGGGCCCTTTCTGCCCTTTTCTCCATCTGGGAGGCATCTGCCAGCTACTTGTGGCATTCAAAGTTCTGTGATTAGGAAGAGGAAAGCTGTAGAAAGTTATTACAGAGAATCCGTGAAAAGTTAGTATAGCCAAAGGGTATCTATACAGTGCAGCATCCTGCACTTTCCACTGCTTTTCTTCTGTGAAGCAGTAAAGTATCTACAGCTAAAAAAGTCAGTTTTCCTTGGAGCAGAAAATTATTTTATTACAACATGGCAACCTCTTTTTCTGTTGTCAGCATGAAGAGTTCTGGTTTCACAGTGCTAATGAGCACTCTGAAATTGATACTACTTGATGAAAACTTCTTGGATTTTCTCAGTTTTCCTTTCTTTCCAACGCTTTCCTGTGTTTTATTCCTGTTAGACATCTGTAACCAGTTTCTTTATGCTTAAAACTATTTACATTATTGTAGATAGGAAATTTTCAGTCAAGGGCAGAGAGCTCATCTGCTAAACCCAATGTATTTTCATCTCATTCAATTTCTGAAAAATCTAATGTTACTTATTTTCACATAGGGATCCCTGGGTCAGCTGGTTAATCAATATATTATGCTAACTCTTGTAATTTACAGTCTGACTTAATAAGAAGCAGTAAACTAAGAGATCTTCAAAGCAATTTCAACAGTTGTCACTGTTGTTTCACTGATGACAGTGACAAAAGTTACAGCAGAGGCAATGTACTATTTTGCCAAGTGCAAAATAAAAGTCATAAAGCCCAAATTATTTTTTAGTTTGAAAGAATCAGTCTTTGTTTCCAAAAACATAAGTGAAGTCAGAATAAATTTTCAAACTTTGCCTGGCAGTTAAGGGCCTAGAGATTTCACCTAAATGAAAGCAGACAGTCTTACAATCACCAGTCTTCAAGAGACAGGTCATTTACTTAAACAGCAAATGTCAGGAGACTTCATCTTAAAATCACAAAGTTGGTAGTGCAGAAAAGCATGTTCCCTGCAAATCAAACCTATAGAGTTCTGGCACATTTGGGTTCAATGGTCCTTATTTTTAGCACAAATCCATCTCAAGAAATAGCTTTAAGTGTATTGGACTAGAAGTCACACATCAAAGAGCAAGAGTGGTGTGGAGGCTCATGGTAATCTTAGAAACTTCCCTTGCCATCAGCAACATGAACAAAGCTACAGCTGCGCTATTGGGGGCCATGGCTGCAGCTCCTCATGTGGGGCAATGGCAGGAGTTACTGGGTGTCTCATTAGTACCCAGAACTTTGGATAGTGCTGAAGAAGCAACTTTTATATATTATTGCAAAACTTTAACATAAAGGACTTTCCAAACACAATAACTGTCTGAGGGTAGAAATTCCCCAAAAGTGAGTTGAAGGTAGGAAGTAATGGTAATGTAATTAATAACCTTGAGCGTGACTGGGAGAATGTGAATGAGCTTTGCATTTGAAGAAGGTTCTAAACCAGAATAAAGCAGGAAATAATATTAATGCTCAATACTGTAATAAGTTCTCATCATACATTAGATTTCCCTAAATCAAATTGTGTAGAAAATGACTACTATATTGCTTCAGTTACAGTAGCCATTCGAGTTTGACTAGTGCATAAAACACAATAAAAGGCTATAGTAATTTGTAAATTCCAACCGAGTCTCTTGAATGCAATTTATAGTACTGCACACCATGAGGAAATTAAAAAAAAAAAATCTTTACAGAAGGAAAGTCTATTTTCCCTTGAGAGAAAAATGAACCTAATAACTGAGATCCAATACTGCTAAAGCTCTACTTTTTCATTCTTATAGAATTCAGCAGATACCTTTCTACTGCAGCTTTCAAATTTCCATAGTAGAGGGTAACAACAAACAACAGCAGTTTATGCTTCCATTGCACGTTTTCATCTGTTGCAACTTGTCTATGATTTGCATTAATTAAAATGCCAGAGCTTTGCCATGAGTTAGGCAAGAACTATGGTCTGGATTCAAAAAGCTCATTAAATGCCAAAGCAAAAGCTGCTACTGGCTCACATTTATTAGGGCTTTTTTATATCTGTGCCATAGGCACAAGTCAATCTCTACACCTCAGGCCTGGCAAACATGGAATTTAGGAGCAGCAATTTTTATACTTTTTTTTTCTGTATGTTGGAAAAAGTGTATTCTCTCTGATTTTTAAATTTATTTATTTTAAAGTGGGATATAATGATACCAGCCAGTCATTTTGCTGTGATGGCTACATCTTGGAAAAACATAGCAAGTTACCCCTTTCTCCTAGAGTATATCTTGATATCTACAGAAACAAACCAATGAGTTCTTCCCAGTGAAAGGAGTTACCCAGCTGATTTAATGCTAAAGAAATGTTCTTGTTCCATTAGCATATAAACCTTGTACTACTCCCACAAATTAAATATAAATTAATAACTATGTGGATACTTTGCACATTTCACTTGATAGAATACTGCTGGGTATGCTGCTGAGTTCACTTCACTCCAGATGTTTAGTACCTGTAGTTTGATAACAACATATGTTCTTCTAATTAGAATTTACTAGGTTTTGGTGTATGTTCAGATTTTTTTATAAGTTTATAAGACAAATAAATACACAGAATTTGAAAGACACAGCATCAATACATTCACTCGCATGTAGCAGAAATGGGAGCTTATGTGGAGTATATACCTTTTGCAAATATCAGTTTTCCTTCAAGAAATGGAAAGGCCTCTTCTCCAAACAGTTGATTAGAAAAATATAGCCACGGTTTCTTCACTTGTTTCACTAGTCTGAAAAGCCATACACCCTAAAGCATACTGGTTATATGCAGTAACATAATAAGAAACACAAGGGATTTTACACTACTGTTTCTCTACATTAGCTACTGACTCCAAAGTGTCCAGATGCCTTTGCATTCAAGGCTCTTCATAAAGCTTATGCTAGTTATTTTATTGCTGATTGCCAATCATTTCTGCTTTTTCAAAGCTTTGCTGTGGTTGGATCACGTTGTCCATTATAGCAAGTCCTGGAAGAAACAGAGAGAGAGTCTATGTCAGAGGGAAGATGGACTGCCAGGCCTGCTGTTTCTAGTCGTAAAGTGACTTCCTTCACATTTTACTTTAATCCCAGGACACCAGTGAAAGAATTGAATCTAGAGATGAGTTTTTGGTCAGAGTCCAATGAAGACCCATCCTAATTTAGGGTCAGGAAACACCCATCACCACTGTAAGTAATTTAGAAAATTTAGTAGCTCTCCATACTGTGAAGGGGGTTGGAGTTGTGTGGGGAAAAAAACAAAAGTGAAATGAAGAGTAAAAAATTAAATAGGTGATCAGCAGCAACAGCAACTAAAACCCAAACTGCCAACCAAGTTTTCTTTGAAAGTTAGCACCTGAGGCAGACATAAACTGCCCCAGAATTTTAATTGCATAGTACACATAACAGGTTTTATTTTCTTTGTGATGGTTTGTAACATAGTGCTGTTCCTGGAATTCCAAAGCTGTAAAATCTAAAAGTAAGGATTGTTCTGAAGTGATGAGTGCCTAGTGACAGTACTCTACTAAAACTAGTGGTTCCTTATTCTTCTCTTTGTCTGACTTTAAGAGCTACCATCATTTCATCAAGAGGCTTGTATTAAAGTGCACCAGTATTCTCCGCTCTCAAAAAGACACATGCAAATCTTAAAAACTGGAGGAAACACACAATTTTCTATGTGAAAATATTGTGGGTGTCTCCTCTCTCTCCCAACACATCTACTTTCCTCCGAGCGGGTAATACTCTGGCCAGAATGGTTTGTTCACCAAGATGAGCAGCACTCTCTGCTAGCCAGAGATGACTCATCATGTGCCCTGAACAAGCCCCAGCTCGACATCTCCTCACAGATGTGTCAGTGAGTGAATATGAGTGTTCTGCACTCTTTGCAGCTCTCAAAATTGACATGCAAGCAAAGAAAGCACTCACAATCCTGCTTGTCATCAAGTGTATATGTACTGAACTTTTCTAATTAGAAGATGAAAGGGTAAAAATCATCTAATGGACCTTTTTAGTCTTCTGAGAGCACTATTACAGCAAATGTTACTATCTAGACCTAGAAATTTATTTCTGTTTTAAATATATATTGTTTCTCTGCCCCTTCCAGACCTGTTTTCCAGATAAAATGAAAAACCATCTTGACTATTTTTACCTGATTTCCCTGCAAGTAAAGGGTTAGATTTGACATTACCTAGAGAAGAAATCTGAAGCTCTCTCCTGTTCTGAATAAGAAGATTTAAGTCATTGCAGCGAAGGCAGATTATTGCTCATATCCTTTTATGAACAGGCAGAGCATGAAAAGACATTTCTATATAGCAAATCCTCATAATAAACTATTCTTTTTGACAACTCACACTGCTTCAGTAGCTTGGATTACTGGCTTGTGTGACCTCAGCCACACACACATACGACAGAGCCCAAAATAGAACCAGAAGATGAGTCATGATGTTCAGGGAAGGATTTCAAAACAAATGGACCTATTTACTCTTGCAGCTGTCTCCTGAAGGTACTACTATTTTACAATGGTGTTATTGATTTGTTCTCATTATCTGCATCTGAGAAATTAATTTGTTTTTATTTTGGATTTGGGGGAATTTGCATTAGGTAATTAAAACAGCAGTTTAGTTCTTCAGAGGAAACATTTCAAGAATAAATATGACACACACATTCTGGATGACCTAAAATAGTAATATCATAACTAAGACATCCTCAGCATTGTAAGGATTTTACTCCTTCCTTGCCAAATGCCATGATATTGTCCAGCAATTTATTTCAGCATTAGGGAAGATATGAAATAAAATGGGGCTTTGTCGCTGCACAAGGGATGCTACATGCTTTCACCAAATCTGCTATGGATACAGATGCTAACAGGTTATGTTCATTATTTAGGTCTACTAAATATTGTGACACTGTTGCATGATTAAAAGAAAAAAGTCCATTCAAAAAGTGTGGCTATAAAATTTGTCTGGAAGTATTTTTCAGGTAGACATAAAACTGTTTTAGCACAAGTCACAGTGCCTTCCAAAAGGTTAAAACTTAGTCTTTTGACCTAGCATTATTTTTCATTGCAGGCAGTTAAATGCTACCCTGACATCCGATTCCATCACATCTTGGAACCTAAGCAGGGTCAGGCCCGGTTAGTACTTGGATGGGAGACCTCCTGGGAAAATCAGGGGCTGTAGGTTCTAGTCTGAGGACTTCACTGTCACTGTCCAAGCTCACTCGGCCATGGCAGATGAACCTCAGGAGTTAAAGGGTGGGGGGGCCAGTTCCACACAAGCTGTGCCTCAGCTAAAAATTCCACTGCGCAGGCTGGAAGGACACACCCACATGGGTAGACCCCTTTCCAACTCTTCGTTCATGAAGCCCAGCATGATGATGATTTTTCATTGACTAACAATGATGTTGTGCTTCTTTTAAACAGATTTCTTATTCTGAAATGGTTCTTGCATTTGACTGCCAAATCCATAAAGTTTCAGCAACTCTAATTATCTCCTAAGTATGATACAACTTTAATACAAAAGCAATTATTATTTTAATAAGTTCACCCCTAAAGACTTAAGCCAATTGCTCCTGGCATGATAAAATGTTCATTAATTTATGTGGAATCTCAATCAGACCCTAAAAAAAATATAATTACTACATAGATCTCAGGATGTTTTATATTTCCTGCACAGCTAACTTAAATGGCAAAATCCCTGAAAGAAGATTATAGACCTAATTATTTACTATGGATTTATGTTAGTGTTGTCCCATATGAAAGACTCACCATTTATATGATGCAAAGTGAGAGGCAAATAAATCCCTAGCTGATGAAGTAGTAAGAGTTACCCTTTATTGCTGAAATTATCATGTTTATCACATGTGACCCTTGTCTAAAATCAGTAGGTTGAAATGAAAATAGAACATAAATGATTGATTTGCTTCAGTAATGAAGAAATGAAGGAAATCTTATACTGATGCTGCTTGTACTGTGGAGTTAATATCACCAGGAATTACCTGTTTGCTCACAAAATAAGATATGAAATAAGAGCAAAAATTTCATGATGAGGCCTTCATTGAGCAAGGTATTCATAAGATGAATTTACCTTTAAAATGTGACAATGCCATAAAAGATACTGTCAGATTTCTGTTGAATGTGCAATGTAATGTATAGCCAGGAGGCAGCAGAGGTCACTTCAGAAGGACTGCAGTTCACTGAAATTAAACTGAATTTTATTAATCACTTCTTACAGCTCATGCTTATAGAATTTATGATTTGCATTTGGATTAATGCTGTTTAATTTACTAAGAAGATAGTTATCTTTCTGAAAAATGCTGACCAACAGCTAAGCTGATGCAGTCTTTGTTTGTGAAAGATGTTATCCTGGCTCCCTTAGGGTATTTCAGACTCCAAAAAGGCAACAAAAAAAGCATGAATACACAGTAAAACAAAATCAATAAATGAATATTGATAATAAGTATAAAAACAATACTTATATCACTGACTACAAGAAAATAATAAAACCCCTCTTTTGTTTATATTTTCAAGGAACAATTGTGTCCTTTACTAAAGATCACTTCGTTGCACTGTCAAACTAGGGATGCCTGCATTTTCTAGGGGCTCCTGCATTTTTTAAACAAACCAAATATACCAATATAAAACTAAGATCAATAAAAAACCTTACAAAAGCCTCATTTATATTGGTAGGTGTAGTCATAAAAAGCATCATCTGCTTTTGGCTTTTTTTAGGCCAGATAATGTTTTGATTTAACCAGCTAAGTCATAGATGTGCTTACAGAATACAGTGATCATTCTAAAAATAGGACTTACTTTGGCAAAGAGAGATTTGGTTCACTCAGCAGACTGTGCCTGGTACTAAGCATACTTATTAGCAGATATAGTTTTGAACTCTTCCCTTCCTTAGCCTCTCAAAATTTATGCTGCTTATCTTTACAGGTAGAGAATTAGGAAATAGCTATTGCATTTCATTGATTTTTTTATCACTGACTAGGTGACTTTACGATGTTGTAAAGAACATTTTACTGTCTTATCTATGGAAGAAGTTCTTACCTTCTCTTTTCCTTTGAGTAAATCTCCATGGAAACTGAACATATTTTGTCCTTCTGCTGGCTGCATTTCTTTTCTACCTGAGATAGCACTTTGATTAAATGTGTTTTCAGAGGTAACTAATTAAAGGCATTAGGAGGCTTCTTCAAAGCCTCTGCCAATATTTTTAAATTTTTTTTAATATTTTGAATTAAAATAACATATGTGAAAGATGTTAGTACTGCTCAGCTATTTCAGTATAATTACAGAATTTCAACAATATGTGATGAACTGAGGTCTATCAGCATCTCTTGATACGGGATCACCTGTAGACCCTTCAGTACACCATTAGTTCCCTGCTTCACTGATTGTGTCTTTTTAGTGTCAACTTTTTCCACAACATAATTTCCCAATTCCCATTTTCTAAGTCATTGTCCTCTAACTTGCACGCATCACCAAAAAAAAAAAAAAAAAAAAAGACAGTACAGAATAATTCTTCCAAACCATAACTGGCTGTAGCATTTTCCTGGAAATATTCCCCTATGGAAGGAATGACAAGTTCTGATGACCACAGAAAAATTTCATTACATCTTCTCAGTCTAGGAAGGACAAAAATGATTTAGGAATGGGACTTGTGTTGTGGGATGAATTAACTTGTGATAAGTGCCTCAACTCCCCAAGATCTAAACTTTATGCTGATAGTTTTTATTTTCTTTGCTAATGCAGCCAACTCCCTTCCTTTAAGGGAGTAGATTTCAAAGAAGTCTATGACAGGTACCTCTACACAACACGTTACTTCCTTTTCATCCTACTTCATCTTCTCATAGGCAGAACTTTAGTTGTAGACTTACCTTGAGAGCTAGAGCAGGGGGACAGGGCATGTATGTGTGAGTGTTTGTGTGAGTGAAAGGATTGAGGAAGTAACAATTTAACCTTTTGCATGACTTCAGAATGAAATAAAATAAAGCATCTCTTGTAAGTCCTAAGTGACAACTGACTAGGACTGAAAGTGAGCCAAAACTACCTATATATTATGAGAAATAAGTAAGACAAAAGTATTAGAAGCTACATATTTTTAGGATTAAGGCAGTGATAAACTGATAAAAAAATCTGTAATAGCAGGGTTTTGCACCATGGTCCTCTCCCTTGATCTTAAACCTGCAATAAGAATAATTCTCTTCCAGTTTGGATACTGGTCACTGAAGATGGTCACAGAATCATAGAATGGTGTGGGTTGGAAAGGACCTTAAAGATCATCTAATTTCAAACCCCCTGACAAGGGATGTTTAGCAAAAAAAAAGAATTATTTTCAAGATAAAGCCATCTGCATTAAAGGCCTTGATGAGGAACTGGTATCTGTGCTATTGCATGAGCTTGCATCACACACCCACAGTTTCACCCCTCCAGGGCAGTAGCAGTGCTGGCAGGAAGCCTGGATTCCCTTACACTATAGGACCAGTCTGCTGTTGGATTTGTTATGGAGAAGGCCAATTATGTCTTCTTCTCACGCTACTCATTACTAGCATCTGTGTGGATTTCAGATAGTCTGCAGACATTTTATTACTGTATAAATCATGTAGATACTCATATGCTAGATGCTACAGCAAACCCTCAGTTATGTGATGTGAAATCCTGATCCTACAGGTCACTGTCAGTCATTGAAGATGACTGAGAGAGACTATGATGAGCAGCAAAGGCCAGTAAAAGATGTATGAATGTTCAGAGCCCAGAGTCTCTTTCCTAATTGTCAGGGAGCAGCAGGGGCACGTGCTGCTCCATGACCAGCGGGAGCAGTGATAGAGGAACAGGCCCACAGTGCCTAAGCATGGAGGGCAGGTCTGGGATGGTAAACAAGGTCATCCAAAAGTCTAATCATCATCCATCAAGTGCAAAGTGATGAGTCAGGTCTGAGGACAAGCAGAAAAGTTGTCAGTGAATTATGGTGTTGTGCTGGTTTTGACTAGGGTAGAGCTAATTTTCTTCATAGTAGTTATTATGGGACTGTGCTTTGGATTTGTGTTGGAAACAGTGTTGCTAGTTCAGGGATGTTTTATTTACTGCTGAACAGCGCTCACATAGAGTAAAGGCGTTTGCTGCTTCTCACACTGCCCTGCTAATGAGTAGATTGAAGGTGCAGAAGTTGTTGGGAGAGGATACAGCTGGGACAGCTGACTCCAACTGACCAAAGGAGTATTCCATGTCTTATGGTGTCATGCTTACCATATAAAGCTGGGGGAAGAATCAAAAAGGGGGAATATTTGGATTGATGGTGTTTGCCTTCCCAAGTAACCATTACATGTGATGGAGACCTGTTTCCCTAGGAACAGCAGAACACCTGCCTCCCCACAGGAAGCAGGGAAGTAATTCCTTGTTTTGCTTTGCCTATTAAACTCTCTTTACTTCAATCCGCAAATGTTCTCACTTTGACCCTTCTGATCCTCTCCCCTATCCCGCTGGTGGGGAAACTGAGCGAGCAGCTGCATGGTGCTTAGCTGCCAGCTGGGAATAAACCTCAACGGAGTATCAGAGCAAGGGAAATAGAAGAACATCCACAGAAAAGGCTGCAACATGGCTTAAAAGCAGTTCCTGAAAAAATCAGGGATTGTGAAAGCAGGGAACAAAAGCTCTCACAAGGATTCTTGGTAGAGCATTTCCAAAGAGTTCAAGGCTTGACACCAACACCATTACCTATGTGCCTACTGAGCCCAGGCAGCCAAATCCCAAGGGGAGGTACTGCTCTGGCACTTGTGACAGCTACGGATGGAACAAATGTTCTGTATTTTGAGGAAGGTGGAAAAGGATAGGCACATGCTTTGGGATTATCCTCTCAAAGATATCTCAGATTATGGAAGCTATATGCACCTGCTTCCGAAGAAAAGCTTTTGTCCTAGAATTCTTATTTTTCAGCTTTTGGAATTTGTTCCAACATGATATTCTGGTTCCTAGAAACCAACTTATACCTGCCTTCTTAACTGTGACTTCAATTTCCAATCTTAAATATTTCTGCAGCAAAGCCACAAGTATAAGCTAATGCAGGAATATATCTGTTTGAGCACCGTCCCTCCAAGTCTACAACAATTTGTGCAGTGAAATAAGGATCTGTGGAGAGGATGTGTTACATTAAACAGGGAAGAAGTTTGAAATCACTGGAGTCCATACAAATCTGATAGTTCTGGTACTGACATAAATTGCAGAGTGGTGGGACCTCAAGAAGCACTAACCTCTTGGTCAGGCTTCTTCAGAAAATGACCCATTTACTTCCCTGGCTGAAGTCCAGGTTTTCACTAACATTCACTGAGTGGATAACCTGGGCCCTAGAATCTCAGTGCAAAATATGCATTCCTTGGATAAGCTCACCCTCTATAATATGTGGGCGATGTTCTGGTACAGAACAAAAATGACAGAGGAAAAGAAATCTTAAATAGAAAGGATGCAGAATCAGAGTATGTTCTGTATTTAGCATGACTTTATTACAAAATAGAATTTACTCTTTCTGTTTAAAAGAAATATTTTGGAAAGCAAACAAACCAAACCAAACAAACCAAACTAGCAAACAAACCACCCCATCCCAGTAGTGAGTCACAGTATGTTGCCCCAGGGTCCCATAGGGTTGTCACTCCAAAGAAACAATGCTGTCAGAAATAGGTGACATTATTCCTCAAATCTGAAATGTCATAAAGAGAATAGTCTGTCACTTTATTTGAGAGTCACTGCTAACAACAAGCAGAGACACTAGACCTCGCTAGAAATAAGTGGTCTAGAAAATGTCATGAAGCTGTATCAGGGGAGGTTTAGACTGGATATTAGGAAAAGTTTCTTTGCCCAGAGGGTTGTTGGACACTGCAACAGGCTCCCCAGGGAAGCAGTCACAGCACCAAGCCTAACAAAGTTCAAGAAGCATTTGGATGATACTCTCAGGCACGTGGTGTGACTCTTAGGGATGGTCCTGTGCAAGGCCAGGAGTTGGACTTTGATGATTCTTATGGGTCCCTTCCAACTCAGGATATTCTGTGATTCTATAACTTTCTGTCTCTTGATAGAGATGGAAAGAACAGCAGACCAGATCTCTTTTGTGAACTCTGTGTGCTTAAAACCTGGACCCTCAGAGAACAACTAAATACTATAGATAATTTTGGTCAGAAATAAAATTAATTGTAGCTAATATTAATTGCAGCTAATTCATTAATTTTGGGATTGAGTATTTATATTGTTCATTTGATAGAATTGTATAGGTTCATGGTTTGGACCACGTAGAATGAATGCTTGTACCAAGTGTGGTGCAGCACTTTTGTTTGTGGGTAATCAGGTACAATATAAAGCAACTTTTAAAAAACCCTCATGTAATAAATAGTCATTAATCAATGCCCCTAGACCACATCCCACTGTATTCCACTAAAAATTAAATAATCTTCAAAGTGCTGAAGTCACTTTTGTAAAATCTAGCAGTAATTGTAACTATTTCAGAGTATTTTAGAAAACGATCTGGATGACAGTAAAAGGGATTGTCCAGATTTTGTGCCAGGTCAATGTTTCATCTCTCTTGACTGGGAAAGTAGGCAATTCTGCCTTCAAGAAGATATACCTTTCCTAGGGGCTGATCCTGGTCACATCATCCATTTATATCCACCAACTCCTACTATTCATGATCCTTGCTCACCAGTAATCTAAACCATGGGAGGGGTCCAATCTACTTCCTAATCTTTCATATGGGCAGCAAAAAGTTTTAACTTAAAGATGTAAAGTTTCCACATTTGTATGGCTTTTTTTAGCTTCTTGAAAGTTCAGGTGCAGCAGCATCCAGTGGAGCCCAAGGTTTATTTCATGCCTATTTTTGCAACTTATCTGCTTTTTCTGCAGAATTTGATTAATGAGAAGTTGTGGAGTTTCTTACAAGAATATGATTATGCAGAATTAAATTGTCAGGCTCATTAATTATTCTGTTCAAACACACAAAACCAAGCAAAGGCATTTTTGTGCCCTTTACAATGAATTGTGTGCAGCCAATCTCTGAGCATTTTCATTTTTATACTCTAATAAATGCCTCTTAAAATGTGAACATAAACATTCCCAGAAGCAGAGCTACAGTTTGACTTACAGGCAGCTGCAGACAGAAACCTCTTCAGCTGGTATACTGATATTTGTATGGCTTTCTGACTTAGCCTAGCAAGTCCACCAGCCACACTAGTGTGCATATGCAACCCAGTGTGCTCCTGTGATTGATCCTGCTTCCTTTGCACTCAGTCTGCCTTCATCTGTACTTCATTATGCAAACATGCAAATCATCTCTCCTTACCATTGTGAACAATTAGCTTGCAAGGGAAGTTAAAGTAATATTTTGTCTTGTATTCATCCATAATTATTCTGTTTTGATAAAAAGAATGGGGAAGAGGAGGCATCTGCTATCTATTTCTACTAACATTACCTATCACACAAATAAGTATCATGCTATCAGATATGTTTTCTTCTGAAGACATTGATAACACATTTGGTATTGTTTAGTTGCAAATCTTACATTGTAGCTAACCACTAAAAATAAACCATCAGTGAAAACAGGAATGTAAGATAGAAAAAACAATAAGGTAGCAATAGGATAAGATTCTAATAATGCTTACAGCCACAAAACCTCTCATTTTCAGGTGTCCAGGAAGGACAGAAGACACATTGTTTTTAGATGACAAAATGACTGATTCATGTAGGAACCAAATTAAAAATTAAATGGACTCATTCATTGTTGTTGCTATTTACCAATATACACTCCAATAAGGGACATAGGGAAAGAGAAGCATGAAACACCCAAATGTTAGAAACACTGATGTACATTTTTGCCTCCATAACAAAAATAATGAATTTTCCATTGAGGGACAAAGTCTTCTTGTCTGAACTTTGAAACTGCTGCAAGGACTCTCCCAGTAATCTCAAGAGAAGGTTCAGGAAGAGAAAGAAAACAAAACTAACAGCCCAAAAATATGAGATAGCAAAACCCCACACACTTCTGGGCCCAATGTTAAAGATTTCTTAAACTCCTGGTAAGAAGTCTTGTTTAGCACTGTGTTCTTATTTTTTCCTGAAGATAGTCTTATGGCTCACTCTGTAATGCTGGAGAGAAAAAACTCTTTGAGGACTGACTTCCTACCAAACAGTATGTCACTTAGGTATATTTAGCTCTGTAAAATACGTAACTTCTCCTCTTTATCACCTAAAAACTTCAAATATTTGATTCTACTAATACCTTCCTAGTTTTTGCACTCCAGTTCTATAAAAAAAAGTTAAACTAGTTCACTTGTGCAACTGCAGATAAAGAGGAATGTAAAAAAAGCTATACTGAAGTTTTGTGCTGCGCCCCAGCAGGATGACATTTCTCATTCCTCTTCTGATTCCTTCTCTTCTGATAACTTGTGTTCTCTATTTCAGTAAATCCCAACCTTTTCTGTCAACAGACCATGCTAAACTCAAAATTGTCCTTGAACTAGCATATACGTTTACCTAATTTATGACCTAGAAATGTTGCTAGAATTTTCAGACTTATTTGTCTGATTGGCCAAAGGAGGTTTCACAGCTCCTTGGAGTCTGTGCCCACCTCAGAAAGATTTGAGAGAAGAGGCAAAAGAGAGAAGAGGGATAAGTTCTTCCATCTGGAATAAATGTAAGAAGTGTCTTTGAAACAGCAGAAATACTGACTTGGACACTGGAAGCACGAAGGAATCCCAAGCCGAGAGAGGTCCAGGCTCACAGGCTGGTTTAGAGCTTCTTCAGACCATGGAGCTCTCAGCTTTACACTGGTATTTAACAGCAAGGAGGAGAGATACACTTGGATTTCACCAAGAGAAATCAGAGCATATGTTTAGGCTTCTTATTATAAAATAGCTTAGATGACTACGGGAAATGTGGGTCTCAAATCTACATCTCAACTGAACATGCACATTTTGAGAAATGTTTATATATGCACTCTGCAGCTCTTTGGATTGTGGATCCATAAAGCAGAATAACCTAATTTCTTCTAAGCTTACAAATGCTGGTTACCTTCACAGGAAGCCTTTCTGTCCATCTCACCATTTTGTAAGGCTCTCTGACGTGCAAATAATTACTTGTTGCTGTTTCAGAGGCTTGTTGGAAAGCTCTGCATAGGGCTCTCCTGAGACCCTGGCATTCCTAATGAAAGGTAATATGTGTGACTCTAACTTTGTCCATCTTCCTCTGGGAGAAATCTTCCACTTCATTACTTCGAGAAATGCCTGGGGACTTCTGCAGTTTTCATTCGTGCTTTTGACAGTAACTGGAATCAAAATAAGTACTCTTGCCAGCAAGGCTTTGAGAAGTTTTTGTCAGAGCATCACTGTCTGCTCTCCGACTGCTGACACGAGCCCTTCAGTAGCCTTCAGGGAGAAGTAATTAAGACTCACCAACAGATAAATCCCATAAGGATTACACTCATCTTCCTGTCACTAAGAATGACATGAACACAGTTTTATTGTAAGGAGGAATCAAAGGTTATGCAAGAAGGTTTTTTCCAAATCCCATTTCTCCATTTGCTCAGTGCTGTCTCCAATTACTCAACACTTGCTAGATACATACTCAAAAACTGCAAGTCTGAAATCCCACTCCATTCACTGTTCACAGTGATATCTGTACTGGTTTCAGTGCAGATTTTTCCTTCAGGTAGCAAAGGTATACAAAGATCAGCACTAATTAATGCACCCAAATTCATTCACCATTTCTATGATGTCACCCAGGACTAGGCTAGAAATGTCAGACTGGTCCTCTGTAGTAAAGCTTTAGCTACCAGTTCAAAAGCAATGACTTTCAAGCATTTGATCCTCCCCAGGTGCTGAATGTAGTTCTTCTGGACTCAGACATCAGGACTCTTTACTCCAAGTACAGTTCTGTACAACACAGTACAATGTGCAGGGTTGTAGAATGATCTGAAGTTAAGATTCCTGAAAAGTGTAGTAGAAGTACCTCTCTCCATTAAATTTCTGTAATCGAGAAATTCAAAAATTATGAAAGAGAAACATCTTTTAACTCTTTCTGTTTATTATCTTACAAACTAGTGTTCCTGTTTATTTTACATTCACTCACTTTCATGACTCGTATCCATTAAAAATGAATATAGAGCAGCATGTGTTTCCTTCCCTACTATGTCATTTATAGTTTGTTTCTTTCTATTTCAAAGTATATATTATTGAACAGAGCAGATGATGAATTTTTGATGAATTTTTGAAACAGAAGCCAGGCACAGAAGCACTGATTAAGTAAATTTTTTGTACCTATAAATAACTTCATAACAAGGCAAAATATACAGTAAAATGAAGCTTGCATAAATATCTCTTGATTTAGTGTGCTTGTGTTTCCTTCCACTAACATAAATCTCATCAGTCACTGACACTCTGGATATGGTATTTTCAAAGTGTTTGCTGCTTGGGCCAGTAAAGGTTTCCCACATGGTTGTGATACTTGTACAAACAGAGGATTAATGTCAATTGATACAAGTGTGAAGTATTCCAGAACACTTCAGAGAGCAAGACTGTGGTTGGTCTTCATCCACATAAAAAGGGATGGTGGTGTCTCATGAAACATGTCTTTTCAGAAACTAATGGCAGTCACACACCCCTAGTTATGAATTTAAACATTTCGATATTTACATTTCAAGAAATTCTGCGTAGTCCTAAGTAGACAAGGAAGAAGTGAGCAATTCCCCGTTTCCTATGCAGAACGAAATCTCTGATCACAAATGCTATTAGGGAAAGGAATTCGTTATTGAAAGGACTGATAGATCTTTTAAATTTCCTATATGCTAAAATCCAGTTGCAAAATAGAACCAATTTTTCTTTTCCATTTGTTCTCACTATGTTGCCCCTGTTTTTGTAGCTTGTATCTTCATACAAATCTGTGAAACATGTGGTTTAGCTCCTCAGTGTCAAAGAAAGAGCAGAGTTCTAGGCTTTGCTCAGAGTGCCAATTTAAGGAAAAGCTAAGAATATATCTGTCAGAAGTAAAACAAACAAACAAACAAAACCAAAACAAAACAAATAAAACCCTTAACGACAGAATCAGCTCAGATGAATTCTTGTTTTCCCTTTGTTTAATTTTTTCTAATGTTAGATCCAGCATTTTGGTAAATGGAGATTTGTCTGAATAACATTCTTTACAGTATAAAATTTGACCAGGATAAGGCAAATAACACCTAGAACTTGCTGCTGTAAGTGATCTCTGTATTCCTTATCACACTGCTGGTTTTTTTAATTTTTTTTTTTTGTAAGAGTGAACAATACAGTCTGAGCAAAAGTACTATGAAATTGTTTAGCTCTGTGATGATCTTATATGTTGCAATTCACAGGATTTTGCAAAGTTCACAAAAAGATTATTTGTTCATTTTGTGTCTTTCTTACCCTACACATCTTTCTTTTGCCCTAATTCTTAATTCTGCATGAAAGGAAAAGCTGGAAAAAGTACAAAAAATATTAGTGATAAATTGGATTAGATTTAATACCATTCCTTTTATGACCTTCAAATGCTTGTTCCCCATTCAGAAAGCTATCTGGCTGCTTTGATGGTTACAATGTCAAAAGAGATGTTGCTCTGTTGCTCCCTGTATTCAGGGTTGTCCTCTGTCATCATAATTTTCTTTGACATGCTCTTTCAATTTAATTTTCAAATCTCATTTGCATCACTTTCTGTGTGAATGAAAGAACTTCCCAAATTTTTACCCAATTCTGTCTCCCTTACATTAAAATCTCCTTATTTTTCAGGACCTCTTGTTTTGGTCTCAAAACCTAAAGTCCAGAATCTTAGCTGTTCATATTAGTCATAATTTTGAAATGCATTAATTCCCCTGAAACTTGATAACTTTACCCTTCATTACTCCCTAACTTGAAGGGGTTCCTGAACTTCCTTGCAAATTGTGTAGTTCTTCCTCTAGAGGGGCTACTGGCATATTAACATTACTTATATGAACTGTCTTTTCTGTGTTTGGCTTGTCATGTTCTGTATGTCTATAAATAAAGACATTCAGTGTCATATGAGGCATATGCTACCTCAGAGTTGCCAGCTGCATGTCATGAGAAAGTTTTCTTAGGAAAATACTTCTTTCAGCTACTCCATTTTCTTGTGACTTTTTTTCATTGAGCACAACTGGAATGCACGACCCATGTTCTCTGTTCCACATGCATTTTCTGTGTTCATTTAAACTTTCAGGTTATCAGAGGACTGAGACAGGGACAGCTCAGCCATTTATGGGATAAGCTAAAGAAATGAGATGAATATTGGAAAACTAGACCATGATGTAATGGTCCCATTGGAGAGTCAGATCATCAAAAAGAATCTTTTAAAAATGAGCTAAAATCTTATTGTTGCATTTAGGTAATGATGATAACTACCATCTTTTAATTTGTAAGCATATGAAAAAAAGCCTGAATTCCAATCAAATTAGAAAAACAAAAACAAAAAACCTGACAAACTAGGCTAAAAACAAAACCAAACCAAACAAATTCCACTTGTTTAATCCTCTGATTATTTTTTTTAATTTTATTTTTTAATTTTGAGAGTCAGAAGGCACAAAAAGAACAGAAGGAATCCTGAAAGTCGATTGGAAATCTAGTTTGGTTGTTTTGATTTCTTAAACTATTCAAAACCACATAGTTCTTGGTCAATCAAAACAAAACAGAATTTATTTTTCTCCATGTTTCCCTGAGTTTTTCAGTAGATATGCACTCATGTTTCATTTTAACAGCACTGTGTAATTCTGTCATTTTAACTCACTGTATAAGAAGTCAAATGTATGCTAAAATCCTTGTAATTGTGTCTATAAATAGCCTCCCTTGGACAAGAAAGATTTTGGTTTAGAATAATTGGTTTTCATAAAGGACATCAGACACGGTAATTCCCTGTAAACATTCAGTGTTTACTAGTTATTGTCTTTTTCCCAGGGAACAGCATTTCCAGACATTTGAAATAGGAAATAACTCCTGTTGCAGACTGCACAGCAAAGTAAACGTTTGTAAAACTGTTCTTTCAAATGCTGAATTTTCAATTTGTCTGTGTGAATGTAGCCAGGAAGTTATGAACTCCAACTAGAAATTAATGACAACTGATGAAGGAATTTTGCCAGCAATTTTACCTTCTTTCTTATCCAACAGTTGAGGTCTTGATCCAGAATCCATTTGAATCAACAGACTGAAGTCCTTCAGCTTCACCTGCCTACTGATCATAGCGTAACTGAAAATCACACTCATATTGTTAGGTATCTTGAGTATATAATTTCTATAGTCACTGGAAATCCTAAATTGTCTTAGAATATATTAGATTAGAATACTAGAAACTAGTGTATAAGTTACTTGTGGGAAAAGCAAAAAAAACCAACAAAACAACAAAACAACAAAACCAAAACAACCTACATACAGTTTAAAGTAGCATAAACCAGGAGAGTGATTTGCTAACAAAGAAATGGTCTTATTTGTTTCAGTACTGTAGGACAATAACAGGCTGAATAGAAACAATAATCCAATCTACTTCTTGATTTTCATGTTGTAAACTCTGTTGCCAAGCTGTATCTTTAACTGTAAGTACCTCAGACTTAAATTTGCCCTCACTGAATCTACACATATAATTTCTACTGATGTCAAAGGAATTCCCTGGCAGGCTTTGTTTGCTGCTCCTTCAGCTATCAGCAGGTGACTCAGAGGAGAGTTGGAGGCGTGGCTTGCTCGTTAGCAGGAGAGTGAGAAGGCTTTAAAAACATCTCTAGGGAGTGCAAGCGACCTGGAGTGCGGCGAACAGGAGCGGGCAAACAGGGCGTGGCACGTCAGTGAGGGCGTGGCACGGCAGTTCGCACAGGCAGGGCGAACAGGCAGGGCATAAGCCTAGGTATTTCTGCGGCCCTTTTTTTTTTTTCTGTTTGTTTGTTTGTTTCTCTTTTCTACCTTTCCCCACAGCTCGAGGCAGTCATGCCTCCCAAAAAAATGAAAGCTGTTGCTCCTGTTACCAGTAGAGGGGTGTCAATATAGACAGAACCCTCTAAAAAGGATGCAGCTACTCAGGCCTCTGGCTGCATAGACTGTTTGAGCCTGGACCTACTACCAGAGGACAGTATGAGAAGCGCCTGCATACGATGTGAGCAGGTGAACGATTTGCTGTGTCTGGTGGCAGAGCTAAAGGAAGAGGTGGATAGGCTCAGAAACATAAGGGAGAGTGAAAGGGAAATTGACTGATGGAGTCACACCCTTTCCACTCCTAAGGAAGCCCAGCAGGAGATGGTGAAGCCCAGCTCCTCCTGCCATCAGGCAGACAGAACAGACCATAGGGATGGGGACGAATGGAAACAGGTGCCTGGTTGTGGAGGAAAAAGCACCCCCTCTCAACCCCTTTCACCTGCCAGGGTGCCCTTAAAAAACAGGTATATGGCCCTGGACTCGGACAGTCTGTTGGAGGACAGTCAGGAGGAGGATCTGTCTACAAGGTCTTCTGGTTACCCCCAGTCTACCAGACGGGTTACAACTACAGGTAAAAGGAAAAAGAGAAGGGTTGTTGTAATTGGTGACTCCCTTCTGAGGGGAACTGAGGGTCCTATATATCGGCCAGACCCATCCCATAGGGAAGTTTGCTGTCTTCCCGGGGCCAGAGTGAGGGATATTACCAAAAGACTTCCTAAGCTTATCCAACCCTCAGGCTATTACCTGCTGTTGGTTGTCCAGGTTGGAAGTGATGACATTAATAAAAGGAGTACCAGAGTAATTAAAAAAGATTTCAAGGCACTGACCCGATCTCTTCATGGGACTGGAGCACAGGTAGTAATTGCCTCAGTTCCTGTGCTAGCCGGGATGAATGAGGAGAGGTTTAGGAAAGACCAGCTTACCAATAGGTGGCTTAGGGGATGGTGCTATCATCAAAATTTGGGGTTTTTGATCATGGGGCAAACTCCATGTTGCCCAGTCTCGTCAAACCATATGGGCTCCATTTATCTAGGGAGGGCAAAAGAACTGTAACCCATAAGTTGGCAGGGTTGGTTAGGAGGGCTTTAAACTAGGTTTGAAGGGGGAAGGGATGGCAACTGGGCTCTCCAGAGATAGGCCTAAGGGTATAGAGCCCAAGTTGGGAATGAAATCAATGGCCCAGCTGAAGTGCATGTACACCAATGCACGCAGTATGGGAAACAGACAAGAGGAGCTGGAAGCCATAGTGCAGCAGGAAAACTATGACATAGTTGCTGTCACAGAAGCGTGGTGGGATGACTCACATGACTGGAGTGCTGCTATGGGGGGCTACAAGCTCTTCAGAAAGGACAGGCAGGGTAGAAGAGGTGGAGGGGTGGCTTTATATGTTAGAGAGTCTCTTGACTCTGTTGAAGTTGAGGTCAGCAGTGACAAGGTTGAGTGCCTGTGGGCCAGAATCAGGGGCAAGGCCAACAAGTCTGACACCCTTGTGGGAGTCTGTTACAGACCGCCCAACCAGGATGATGAAGGAAATGAATTATTCTATAAGCAGCTGGCGGATGTCTCAAAATCTCCAGCCCTTGTTCTTGTGGGTGACTTTAACCTGCCAGATATCTGCTGGGAGCTACATACTGCAGAGAAGAGGCAGTCAAGGAGGTTCCTGGAGTGTATAGAGGACAATTTCCTTCATCAACTGGTAAATGAGCCTACCAGGGGTAAGGCCCCGCTAGACCTACTGTTTAAAAACAGAGAGGGGCTGGTAGATGATGTAGTGGTTGGAGGTCGCCTGGGGCATAGTGACCATGAAATAATAGAATTTTCAGTCCTCAGGGATGTAAGGAGAGCCACCATTAAAACCTCTACTTTGGACTTCCAGAGAGCAGATTTTGGCCTATTCAAAAAACTGATTCATAGCATACCCTGGAAAACAACCCTTAGAGGCAAGGGGGTCCAGGAGGGATGGACATCTTTTAAGAAGGAAATTTTGAGTGCACAGCAACAGGCTATACCAGCGTGCTGAAAGGCCAGCCGGAGGGGAAGACGGCCAGCTTGGTTAAATAGGGAGATTCTGAAAGAAATCAGGGATAAAAAGAAAGTTTACAGACTATGGAAAAAAGGGCTGGCTACTTATGAAGAATTTACAGATAGAGCTAGGTCATGCAGGAAAAAAATTAGGGAAAGAAAAGTGGAATTTGAAGTAAATTTGGCTATTTCAGTTAGGGATAACAAAAAGTCCTTTTATAAATACATTACTAACAAAAAGAGGGGCAAGGAAAACCTCCATTCTGTGTTGGACTTGGAGGGAACTATAGTTAAGGAAGATGAGGAGAAGGCTGAGGTACTTAACACCTACTTTGCCTCAGTTTTCACCAGTAAGACAGGTGGCCCTCAAGACAACTGGCCTCTGGAGCTGGTGGACAGGGAGAGGGAGCTGAATAGCCCTCCTGTATTCCAGGAGGATATAGTTACTGACTTACTGAGCCAACTGGATCCTAACAAGTCTATGGGACCAGACGGGATCCATCCCAGGGTGATGAGGGAGCTGGCAGAAGAGCTTGCCAAACTGCTCTCCATCATCTTCCAACAGTCCTGGCTCTCTGGGGAGGTCCCAGACGATTGGAGGTTGGCGAATGTCACCCCAATTCACAAAAAGGGCTGCAAGCAGGACCCTGGCAACTACAGGCCTGTCAGCCTGACCTCCGTGCCCTGGCAACTACAGGCCTGTCAGCCTGACCTCCGTGCCTGGCAAGGTTATGGAGCAGTTCATCCTACGTGCAATCACACAGCACCTTCAGGGTGGACAAGGGATTAGACCCAGCCAGCATGGGTTTAGGAGGGGCAGGTCCTGTCTGACCAACCTGATCTCTTTTTACGATCAGGTGACCCACCTGGTGGATGAGGGGAAGGCTGTGGATGTGGTCTATCTGGACTTCAGCAAGGCCTTTGACACTGTCTCCCATAATATACTCCTGGAAAAGCTGGTAGCCCATGGCCTGGACAAGTGTACCCTCTCCTGGATTAGGAGCTGGCTGGAGGGTCGGGCCCAGAGAGTGCTGGTGAATGGAGCTGCATCCAACTGGTGGCCAGTCACCAGTGGTGTTCCCCAGGGGTCTGTGTTGGGTCCAGTCCTGTTTAACATCTTTATTGATGATTTAGATGAGGAGATTGAGTCCATCATCAGCAAATTTGCTGATGACACCAAGCTGGGAGGGAGTGTCGATCTGCTGGAAGGCAGGAGGGCTCTGCAGAGGAATCTGGATAGACTTGAGATATGGACTGATTCCAATGGGATGAAGTTCAATAAGGCCAAGTGCCGGGTCCTGCACTTTGGCCACAACAACGCCCTGCAGCACTACAGGCTGGGCACAGAGTGGCTGGAGAGCAGCCAGGCAGAAAGGGACCTGGGGGTACTAATTGACAGGAAGCTCAACATGAGCCAACAGTGTGCCCAGGTGGCCAAGAAAGCCAATGGGATCCTGTACTGTATCAAAAATAGCATGGCCAGCTGGACCAGGGAAGTGATCCTTCCCCTGTACTCTGCATTGGTGAGGCCACACCTTGAGTACTGTGTTCAGTTCTGGGGCCCTCAGTTTAGAAAGGATATTGAGGTGCTGGAGCGAGTTCAGAGAAGAGCAACAAGGCTGGTGAAGGGACTGGAGCACAAGCCCTATGGGGAGAGGCTGAGGGAGCTGGGCTTGTTTAGCCTGGAGAAGAGAAGGCTCAGAGGTGACCTCATCATTGTCTATAACTACCTGAAGGGAAGTTATAGCCAGGTGGGGGCTGGTCTCTTCTCCCAGGCACTCAGCAATAGGACAAGAGGGCACGGGCTCAAGCTCTACCAGGGGAAATTGAAGTTGGATATCAGAAAAATATTCTTTCCACAGAGAGTAATTAGGCATTGGAATGGGCTGCCCAGAGAGGTGGTGGATTCACCATCCCTGGAGATTTTTAAATGCAGATTGGACGTGACACTGAGTGCTATGATCTAGTAAATGGACTGGAGTTGGACCAAGGGTTGGACTCGATGATCTTGGAGGTCTTTTCCAACCCAATCGATTCTATGATTCTATGATTCTATGAATGGGTATGATGTGAAAAATATCAAATATAATATTAAGTGGTGTAGTCAGTTGTTGGTTATGCTGAAAAAGTCTTATGTCAAATCAGTCTTCTTTATGAAGTTTTTTGAGACATGTAATTTCTTGGATTTCATGTGAAACACGTGGACTGATAAAATTTTAAATGCCTAGGTATACACTATAATCTCTGTCTGATTAGACAGACAGATGCCTACACACATGCACACACCCAGTAATGGTGTATTAGCAGTAGATAGTGTAGGGTGACGATATTTGGCAGATGCTTTTAACATCAAGAATTTTCTTATCAAGGAATCAGCTGCTACTAACAGAAGAATGTACTTGGCATTTTTTTCCTTGAAAGTTACAATAAAAGCACAAAGATGGGTATTAAGGTTTTAATAAAAAAGTAGCACTTTTATTGCAAGTGGTATTATTTTTAAGTAACTCATGCTAAGAAAATATAAGTCCATAACACTTGATATTCACTATAATTCTTCTTCTACTAAGCAAGCGGACAAGCAAGCATGGCCAAAGATGTCTGTGGTCTGTTTCTCTTACATCTACTCCTTTCCATATGATTTTTCAAATCAGAATGGTCTGGGTTGGAAGGGGTCTTAAAGATCTAACAGTTTCGCCCCCATCCCCAGCCATGGGCAGGGATGCCACCCACAAGATCAGGTTGCACAGGGCCCCATTAAACCTGGCTTTGAACACCTCCAGGGATGGGGCATCTACAGCCACCTTTGGCAACCTGTTCCAGTTCTTCACCACCCTTACAGTAACTGATTTCCTCTAAATGTCTAATCTAAACCTACTCTCTTTCAGTTTAAAGCAATCAACCACTGCCCTATATTACATGCCTTGTAAACAGTCCCTCTCCAGCTCTCTTGTGAACCTCCTTTAGGTACTGGAAGGTGCTGCAATGTCTCCCTGGAGCCTTCTCTTTGCCAAGGTGAACAACCCAACTCTCTCAGCCTGTCTTCATAGGAGAGGTGTTACAGACCTCCAGTCATCACTGTGACCTTCCTCTGGACTTGCTCCAACATTTCCACATCCTTCTTATGCTTGAGGGACCCAGAGATGAACACAGTACTACCTTATCAATGGATTGTACCTTAGCTTTCCCAAAAGTTAGATATTCTGGGGCTTGCAATAAGAGATATTAAAAACCCCCAAGATACAATTTCTTGCATTCTGTTGACTCTCCTGTGCTTTTATGTACAGCAAATTAATTGCTGAGTTTGAGGCAATTGAGAATTTTCAGTAAGAGGAAAAGAAACTGCAGCCATCTAAAAAAGGCAGGGATTTCTATTAGTGTAATGAAAGAGAACGGCACTACAAAAACAGCAGTCTTTTCAGGTCCAGGGGAATTAAACACAAACCAGCACCAAAAACCCCAATCAAACAACAACAAAAAAGAAACCATTGATATTTTAAGTTCACTGTTGAACTGGGAAAAAAAAAAGCAACCAGTAAACACTGCTGATGCCCATTATTTCCTTTTCCCACTAGGAATAAATTTATTTTTCCAAAACCAATCTCAGAAATGCTAAGGAACAAGTGCCTTTGACTACATCCCCTAAAAAGGCTACAAAACCTTTCCCCCTCCCCCTCAAAAATACACTAAAGCAAAACCAAAAAGTAAATTGACTGAAGAAACTACAAATGTAGCACCTGTAATATTCTAAGGATTCCATTGTGAAAAATGAAACAAATTTTTACTAAGCTGATCCAAATAATTGATTTTCCAAAACCTGCACCTCTGCTTATTTTCTATTCCATTTATTCTTGAAATAGGAAAATAGAAGCACAGAGATCTGATTTTCAGTTAGAATAGGTCCATTCTCATGGTGTTCAATAGGTAAAGTGGCCTAAAAGAAAGAGTTAATTATATTCTGGCTTATTTTAAGATTTTTGTACTGGTTAATCTACCAGTACAGTCACACTAATGGAAACAGAAGCTGAACAACTAAACTTCTTAATATTACACAAACAGCCACATTTGGAACAAGAAGTAAATTTAAGACTCCCCAATCTTATCTTCAAACTTATCTTCCTTATAAAATACTATCTTTGAAGGTTTCTTCCTTTTAGTATGTTTCTAACAATTTTTTCCCTTTGCTTGCTCTATGTTTTGATGAAATTCTAAATCACTCGAAATACTCATTTGAAACAGTGAAATATGTCTTCTCCCTACCTTTATCTAGTTGTTCTGCAGAACAGTTTAATGCTCATTTAAATTGAGACATAATTTATATCACAACCACATGATCAGTCACAACAAAAGCAAAAGCCACAGATAATGCCATAAAATTAGTACAATTAATTTCTAGGGATAATTAATTCAAATTAAACTAAATTATGTACTTTCTGAAAGTTTATGAATTCTGAGTTTATTGTTTTCCTTTTATTACATGCTATCCAAAACAAACATTTTGTCCTTGAAATAGTTCTTAATCTATTGAGAGACATAAGAAATAAGTTACAAGGAGCAATCTGCTTTAGCTTGGAGGGTACAAAAGATTGAGAGAGAGACTTCTAATAGATACCAGAAATTGATTAAGCGAAGGTAGGATCAAACCTTTCAATGTGAATGCAATTTTAAATCCTACAAGTAACATTAAGTTTTTCCAGATATATATTTTGGGAAAGCTTACCATATGTGAGGTCTACTCATGTAAATAAAAGATGTGTTTGATAGTAAAAGTTGTATTGAAATGCTCAGTTCTTTAGATACTACTAGGCTCTAGAAATCAAAGTGATATATAAAAATGTAGCAGAACAGAGCTCACCTCACTACTAGAAATGACATGTCAAAGTAACATGCTCATTAGTAACTGCTCATGAGACTACTCAAGGATAAACTGCTTTAACTAACAGCATTTCAAAATCCAGCAAAGTAGATACCTAAAAAGAAAGACACCATACTCACCACAATTTCTGTACACACATGCCTAAACCCAAGTTTTATTAGCATTCCTGGAACAAGAGAGGTTTCATAGGAAAGTTTTATTCAGAGCTATATTCAGAGCTGATTATGAGGGACTCAACCATCTCTTCCTACAGCTAAATATCTGTAGGGAGGAAAAATTGCCAGTGGGCAAGATGTACCCATTGACCAGTTTCAGCCACACAGATGCTGACCAGTTTGTTTCTTTTGAGAGGAGAAAGCAGTTCTATTTGTGTGGCTTCGGAGAAAAACTCATGAGAGCACATTAACGGAAGTGCTGCCTCATCAGGCTCACTACAGTCCTCAAGCAAAAGACAACTTTTTTTCCACTCTTGATAATGTGGCAAAAGACCTCCACCTGCCCTAATATCCACAAAAATAATTCTACACTTGTATTGATGATGACATACAGATTATCAAATAGACATTATTTAAATACTGTCTCTTAAACAAAAAATACTAATAAAAGTATAGGAATTGTTCTCTTCTAAAGACCAAAACAAAGTTTTAGTCAGCTCTTACACTTGTTTTCACTTCAAAATGAGATGACAGCTCTGTTATGAAATATTTATATTTTACACAAATCTCATCTTTTATCAGCTTTGAGATGAGCACTTGCAATCCCAACTGCCTTCAGCAAGAGCTGTGACTGCCAACACATCTGAAAGTCATTTTTAGAATATAACAGAAAACAAAAAGAGAACTGTAGCTTCATAGACTATAGAGTTTATTTTGTGATTCAAAGCAGTGGTACAGCTGATGTAATACTGTAAATTGTAATTCCCCACCAACCCTGCCCTGTTCCATTGCATCCAGCTGTATGGCCATCCTCCAGCCCTCTGCTTGGGCACAGCTCTGGGCTGCAAGGATGTTCACCTCCATGTGACAGCACTTAAAATTAGTCCGAGGTGTTTGGTTTGACTCAGAGTTTAAATCCCTTCCCTAAAAGAGAAGAGTTGCTGAGTTACAGCATAGACTGCGAAGTTCTGTGAGGCACATACAGTAGTAGAACATAGTAAGCACAGCCTTATCAGAAGACACACATATAGCAGGAATTCTTTGAATTTGTATGAATCCTATGGTTTTTTATGAATCTAAGAACTTGGAAATCAAATAACCTTCAAAAATACAACTCTCTATTAAAAGACTTATTTTTAGTCTTGAAGTGTAAATCTTTAAAAAAGACATACTAAACATTTCCTTTGAATTAGGTTATTAATTTCATTCTGTACTTTTCTTTATCCAATGTATTTCATAATTTTCAATGCAAAGACTACACTATAAGTAGCAGTATACATTTAAGATAATCCTGATTTTTAATGACAAAAAAAGAATTGCTTCCATGGAAATATTTTCCCCTTCTCTGCCTCTTATTAGATAAGATTATACAATTTTATTAAACAAACAAACAAACAAACAGATTGTTTTACTTTCATCAAGCAATAAAGCAAGAACTAAACAGGTTATGAATACAAAACACAAGCAATTACAAGCCCAATGCAAGTAAGAGGAACCCTTTTCCTTGATGATCCATAACAGAGTGCAACAGGTATGTGATATCTGCTGGTGACTCAAAGCAGAGCTGGAGATCTGCTGAGAGCTGAGAATCAGGCCCTGGGACATGCAGTCAGTCAGCCCTGCAGTGGGGGATTCCCCTTTTGCACCATGACAGGGACATTGAGTTATGAATGTCATATCTATAGAAATGGGTATTCCATAGATAAAAAAAAATGTTATGTCCTATTAGGCAGTAAAAGATCTCATATGTGAGTCCAGGTAGACTGGCAAATGTATATCTTGTATAGCATTAACTACACCCAATCTGAGGATTTCATTAACTCTTCAAGAAGTGAATGAAAACTCACATGCTCTTGTTGAGCTCTGTTCCAAATAAATTAATTGGGTAGATCAGCTCAAGAGATAAAGGCAATCAAGGGGTATGGTAAAGGATCAAGTGATGGGGTCCAACCAAAGACCTGTAGCTTATTGTTTTGTTCGGAGAAAGATTTTTTTTTCTTCACTCAATTTTCCCCCCTCAAATGTACACTAAAGAATGACGTGCCTGGTGGGAAGGATCTGAATAAATCGGTCTGAAGTATAAACACTTACATAGTTGGTGGTGCACATGAATATAGCTGAGATTCTCTTGTCACAGCTGTGCTGGGTATAGACTGTGCTACTGACAAGTCTCTCTTTTATAGGAGGGACTTGTAAAGCTATCTGAAAAAAACTACAACATAAACTCAGGATGACTTAAGAGGAAAAGTTAAAGGAAAAGAATTATTGGTGTTCAGCATAGCCAAAGAGTCAACAAAAAAGAATGATATAATTTAAATTTTAATGCTTTTTTATTTTCTGCAGTCAGAGACACCTAGACATTTTCTACAGTTCCAAGTCCCTGACTTGTGTAAAAACATACCCTAACACCTCCTTGGTTTGGTCATCTTTCTGTTCTCTACAGTTTTTCAAACAAAAAATTCCTCTGTACATGAAAAGTTGAATGTCAGATAAGAAAAGTAACACTTAATAATGAACAAGCTTATTCAAACTGGCAGTTTTATGTAGATCTGAAAACCAAAGATTTGCACTAACTGAAATAATAGACTGTGTCTTCTTTGTATCAGGTCTCCATAGAAGCATATTTAGAACATTTTATGTCTAACAGTTAGTAACCTAGGGATTTAAACTATGGAGACTGAATACTACTATTCTACAAAGAACCTGTCTTAGCAAAAACAGTAATAATTCTGTGGAATAATGAAGTAGATTAAACCAGTGTTAAGGTTTCATGCTCTTGAGAAATAGCAGGCTTCAGGGGATAGTTCAGAAATTTTTAAAAAGCTGAACTCCAGGGGTGCCAATAGTATCATTTTCAATCTACATAGTTCTCATTAAATTTAATGTAGAGTACACATGTAACCAAATAAATTTACATGGGAAGATTTTGAATCAAGATGAGGTGGAAACTGAATAAGGCTGTGCTTCTCAGTGCATAGAGGTGCCAACTAAAACTGGGGTTCATCCTCTAGATCTGTACAGGGATGACATTTCAGCCTTTTAATCGGCATTGCCCTTTTTCAGTTGGGTGTCAGTGTGATTTATTGGGCTGCCATGCTACCTACCTGCATTGGGGATCTTAAACCTGAGCAAAGTGATTAATAATCTAGATGCCAAAATCTAGTCTTTTGTTTTCATATTCAGGATCAAGTTCATAAAACCAGCATTCAAGTTCTAGTCTTACAACATTGCCAGAGACTGCAACTTTGCATGCAGAGCTACCATACTTCTCCTATCACCTCCCTGGCAGGTATAGGAAAGGAGGAAGCAATGCTTGTCTTTACTTTTAAGGGTATAGCAAAGTGAAAACAAGGGGGCTACCAGGCCAACACAGTTAAATTTAACAAATAGCCTGAATGAAAAACTTTCAAATTTCAACTTCCCGCTTCCCATATGAGTACATGCCAACAATAATATAAGCTTCTGTCTTTGTATGAGAGAAAATAAATGTAATATAGTTATATCAAAAGAATATATGTTTTCTGCTCCAAAAATACTCACAAACTTAACATCCTGCCACTGCCAATGGATCCAGCAGTTAACAGCACCTGATCCTGCATACTTTACATAGGCCCTGTATAATGGGTTGACACACCCATATACATTTATTAATATGTCAAAGCCAGTAAGCTTCTAAATCCCTAACACTCTTCTAAAGATTTTGTGCTATTTGACGGTGAAAAAAAATACAGAAGTCAGAGAATTCTGGATGTGCCATACTGGTGTACTGGATTTAGCAGAATAATTAAGTTTCTGGAATAATTGACTATTACAGTGTGGCAACAGTAAACAGCATTTCTTTTCTGGTTGCAGAAATACAGTTTTCTTCCTTTCATCTCGCTTTTAAATATATCCATAAAATGCAGCATCATGGGTATGCTGCATGGTTACATTAATGCACAGAGATTTCCTTTTAGTGCTGACATAATTTTTTTGGATATATGCAGAATTCACACCTTATCCCTGATTTTGTCTATTACCTTACTGGTTTAAGGAGCAGTTAAGGGGAAAATAGACTAAGCTTAAAGCCTAACCTGAGAATCTTGCCATTAATATCCAATGTTCTAAGCAAGATGAATGTAATCACGGATGAGGGATAAACTTTATAAAACTTCTGATTTCACATCTGAAATAAACTGTTAACTCAAAAGGTAGTATTCTTGTAATGTAATGAGTTTCACTTGACTCTGTAGAGACTAGATCCACAATTTATTAAGTGCACCTCCACTGGCTTCAGTGCACTAGATCTTAATTTTGTAAACCTGTTACAGGCGGTATAATAGTACTTCTAAAGACGGCTGAGATAATACCTATGTATGAGTTTCCTTAATTCTTTCCTTCTAAAAGCAACATTCATTACTTCAGGTGATTTGGGCCATGTTTTAGAAAGCTATTTAAGAGGGATAACTCAAATAAGCATAGTTTTCAATGCAGAAAGCCCTTTAAAATAATTCCAGGCAGGTGGTTATACCTGATTCTAACAGCCACTCAGCCTAGCAAAGATATCCAGTGGGTTTGACTTCCTGCTTTTTCACTGATTTGGTGATTAACTTAATCTCAATTGTAGTTTATAAAAAAGCAATATAATTTTCCTCACTTAGATGTGTTCAGTCTCAAAAATTTGAAATCATCTAATGAAAATTCTCAATAAGCACAAAGTAATTAAACAAAATCTTGCAAGAGAAGTTAAAAAAGAGCTTCTAATGAAGACAAGGCAGAAACTTTTTACTGCAGTTTCTTGAACCACTCAAGTTGTTAATTTCAATATGCCTATCTTACAATAAATTTAGTATCAGCATTTTCCATATGCACTAGTTGTGCCATTTGTAGGTGTTATGCATGGTGGGATAATAAAGTCTTCCCTTGCATAAAATCTTGAGACAAAACTGTGAGAGATACCTTTTATTAATTATGCATATTATCATAATTTCTTCTGCTGTTATATCATCTGAGTTTCATGGATAGATCCTGCATTTTCCGCTTTGCAACAGTGCAGTGCTCCAACAGTCAGAGAAAAGGTACAACTCAACACACTTTACTCAGGGCATCTATAGTTGGAAGTAGCTGCAGTTCTTGCTGCATTATTTACAGAGCACTCATTAGGACTTTATAAACACCATTTGACACATAAAGGGGAGAGACCAGATGGTTTGGACATAGGGTGAAAAAATATTTCATTAAATATTAATTCCAAATAGTAATTTAAAGTGTAGTACATGCAGCAAGTATGGCACACACTCATATATATACTCTTTATATAATATGCACATATATGGTGTACACAGTGAATATGGCATTCTGATGGAGATCTAGCTTGTATTATGCTATATTTGGCTCAACACTGTTCTATTTTATTCCTTTTGCACCAGGGGTAAGGAAACATGGAACAATTCTCCTTCAAGGGATGAACAGTAGTTTTCTATACAGTTACCTTTAGGGATCAGAAGCCTGTTGTGCTCCTCTAGAGTTCCTCTGTGACTGTTGCAGAGTGAAGTGATGAGGCTTGAGTGCCGAAAATGATGGTGAACTGCTAGGCCTTGGGAGGAAGAAAGGAAAGAGCGGGGCTTTAAGACTCAGAGGACACCAGATGTGTTCAAGAGAGGCTAAGGTAATTGTTTCTTTAAAGTGCACAATTGAAGGGTCTTCTCCTCTTCCCACCAGGAACACTTTAGGCAAGTTTGTTTTCTAACCACTTGGTTCATTCTCTCTTTCCCAATCAATCTGGGTCTTCTATATTTAAAGATACATGTGTTTCTAGATCATTATTTGTGTATCCCAGTGAAATCTCCCCATAGCAACTGAGTGCTGCTGATGCCTTAGAAGGTGCTCACACACAAGGAAATGTTGGGAATACATCTATTTTATGTTCTGATCAAGTTGTGGTCTGTATCAATGTTTTCTGCCTCCCTGTATATCTGAACAAAAAGATGTCAACCATTCATTACTCCTAGTCAGAAAGGTAAATAAAGACTACAGTAATATTATCTACCCAGACTCTCCCCCTTTAGCAAGATTGCTATGGCTGTGGTAGTAACCAGAGCATGTAGAACTACTCAAGACAGTCATGGTAACTCTACATCTGTCCTACTGCCTCCTGTAAATATGACAAACCGTATCACAAAATCACAATCTCTATGTGCAATGTGTGTGCCTTTATGTTTAACACAGAAGCAAGGTTATCACTGCCATATCAGTAAGCAGTCAGAGTTGGTACAGAATAGGAACTCAAAAAATAAGTTTATCTGTGGCTGTCTCATGCAGTATTTATTAAGTGGCATTTGGGTTTTGTGTGTGATTTTTTTAAAAAAAAAGTGTTTCTAGGAGTTGTAGGATGAAAACAGACTTTTATTTTCAGAGGAACAAGAGAGGAAAGGAATAGGAACAGGTAAAGGTGAGAAGAAGAAAGATTATGGCAAGATACGTGCTCTGAAAGATGTATCTCAAACAGACTTTACTGATTTGAAACCTGAATTACTGGGTTTATAGTCCATGTTCTGCAAGAAATCTATCTAGATGAACAAAATAGTCCCTCATAGATATAAAATCTATGAATCAAGAGACATAAAGGTAACAAATATGTAAATTAGTAATAGCTCCTAAAACATTAATCCAGTGTTTCTTCTTCCAAGCCATAGTGCCCCATCTGCTAAAGTTAAGAGAATTAAATTACCACAATCAGAGTACAACTGAAGGACAGATATATATCTTATTAAATAAGACACACATAAGACTCAATTATATTTGTCCAAGCAAAGATTTTATTGCAATGCTGTTGTACTGACTATTTTTTCTTCAAAACTGACTTTGGGCCATTTTATTTTAAACCTCACTTTTCAATGTGATAACTGTAACAGTGTAATTCCTTGTGTCATATATTTCAGTGGACCTTAGCCAGATTAGCATTTCATTTTTTCCGAAATTTTCATTCTTAAAACTAAAGATAACTTTTCATGTTTGACCTTTGCCAGATGTAATCCTAGTTGGGATACAAGGTCATTAATCTTAGTCTACAAACAGGGTTTACTTTCACCATTTATCCTGATAGCTCACCCTTTGCATTGCTACACATACTCTGTCCAACTTTTATTTAAATTATACATTGATTTTCCCCTTTTGTTTTCTACTTCAGCCATTAAAAGGGGCTGTAAATGAATGCCTTGTTGGAAAATATGCCAACAGAAGAGAGATACAAACAAGTCTGTGCATTCTGGCATACCACAGACCATGGGTTTATTACCAAAAGTTGTCACTACAAAGCACTGATAAAGGTGTTTCATTTTTCAGAGATTCTGAACTACAACACACCTTTTGAGCTTAACTTTTGTTCCTAATGCACAAGAAGTGATCTGAGCTGACTGTGCTGACCGCTTGAAATGTGCTATACTTCCTCTGCACTGATTATATTACAGGTTTTATTCACTTGGAATTAGGCTGAGCAATCAGCATGACTGCAGCACATGACATTGTCAGGTACTGGGGACTAGTGAGAAACTAATGAGAAGAATGAGTTAGAAATAACTGAAATAACAGAAATCAAGAGTATGTGCAGAATACTCAATAGTTCAACTACACACACATACCTATCGTAGAACAACACTACTGTAGCTATGGGGTGAAACACTTGCCAGTTAAGAACTGTCATAATAAGGGATGCCTCACCACCCATAGTTAATTTTATCTTATTTATACATTAGGATTTATTCACATGCTAGTTTTCCCACAAAACATCTATCTCTTCCTGAGCACGAAATTGGTAATGCTCATTTAATGACTAGTTATATAATATGTTTTATGTTCACCTTATCCTTTCTAAAGTTTACTTTGCTATCAAAATGCATTTTGAAAACATGAAGTGACTGCTTAACTTTGGCAAACATTACTTAAAAGTTACAGTGTTCAAGCCTTGGGATCTTGCTCTGAAAATCCTCAGAGTCATTGAAGTCAGTAAGTCAGTAGTAGCTAGGTCTGGATCTCCTTCACAAGCTCAATCAGGTGTGTACTAGTGAATGAATATTCTCAAGATCTTTCTTAGAAGACAATGTGCTGTTGCTCTTCTGTGTGCACATGGAAGACATCTAATCTACAGACAAAAATTAACTTGGCTTCTTGACTTGAAACATAATTGGCCTCAACATTTTTCCTTTAAATATGCTGGCAGTATCTATACTTTTAAAATATGAAGCACAGCTTCCTTTGGCATGAAGGCAAGTCACACATTCCAAGCACTGCTGCAGTTCATACTCCAGGAAGAGGAACTTTACAGTAAGTGCAATTTTTCCATTTCTAGTTGATATAGTATAGATTGCTCACAGCATTAGCAAGAAATGAAATAGGAATATGGTATGTGGCAGTCACCTTAATTATAGAAACCCAGTTCAATCCCAGAGCAGATATTTCATGGACACTGGAGGAAATGAACACACTATGTTTTTTTCTTTCATTTATTTACCTTGAAGGGTGCTTTGTAAAGTCTGTACAAATGAACTCGGCTGTGGTTGGAGGGTTAAGGTAAGTGTGCTTTCACCTGGGGTTTCATCTGCCTGCACAAAGTTAACCATTCATCTATTATTCTACTTTACCTAATTCCCTGAAGAGATGTATGACTCCTGGCTTAATTTTTTTTCTGTAAAGAAGCTTTCTTCTAGTGGTTCCTAGGCAGGCTGTAAAAAGATGATCATCATTTTATATTAACTCTGAATGTCACGTATTTCATCAGCAGAGTAACAGTGTTTAGATTCATGTAAATTTCTGCCACTTAAGAAAGCAAAATGACTGATAACAACAGTAGTTAACCACCAAAATTGATATTTAATGATGGCTGAAATAGTGACATTTAGGAATCCTGGGTTCTTTGTCAGAGAGTATGCACACTAGAAGATACGAGTTATTTGCTTCTTTCTAGAGTATTGATAAATTGTGTCTTTTCCTACCATTTCCCCTTGGGTCTTTTGTTCCTGTCCAATTTCTTCCTGCTTATTCTGTCCAGTTCTCAAGCAATTTTAGTTCAGTCCCAATTTCAGGATGCTGCAGAAGTCAAAATGCAAGATGAATGCATAAATGATTGTTTCTGGTAGATGTGTCCAGTAGATAAGTCCTTACTAATCTTGATGGAAAGCTATCAGGAAGACATAAACTTCTGTAGGGCTTTACATGCTTAGTGAATCAAAGCCAATACCCAATTATAAACTAGTATAGTAGAAAGGGTAGTGCTTACCAAAAAGCCCAGTAACAGTGAAAATTTGGAAAAAAAAAGGTTTTGGAGGTTATGAACTAACAGAAAAAGACTGACATTTTCATATGCATATAAGGATTCTATAATGTAGGGTGCATGGGTTGAATTTGCAATTGAATTTGTATTCAGAAAAATGGGTCTGTAGGGGGAACAAAATGTGTCAAAGACCTATGGATCGGCTGAAGCCCTGACAGAAGGAGAACAAATGCAAATTACAAAAAGCAGGGGCAGCTGAATTCAGGGAAGTCACATGCCAGAAGTGGGGCAGCATGAAGTGTGGCTGTTAGCTCTTCTAGATGGGGCACTTCTGCACTCTGGCTGTGAAGAAGCCATAACAGATGTTGCCAATTCAAAGGTAGACACAAAAGTCAGCTTGAAGTGAACCTAAGAGTCAGAGGTCTGCAGGTTGATGTCAGTAACAGGAGTTACCAGGAGAAGAGCTGCCAGAAGCTTGAGCAAAGAGAAGACAGCAGTGCCATTTGGTGCTGTTCAGAAGACAATAGGGTGTGGAGTGCAAAGGGAAAGGAGACAAGTTTCTGTAAGAGAAGGGAGTTGTAGTGTTTCTTTTTTGAAATGTCTGCTCTGTATTGCTTGAAGGTTACCCTGATGAGGAGAGCACCGAATCTTGACCAAAGAAAAAGAAAGTAGTATGTTGGAAAATTCTGGACTATTCAGCACATTTTTTCATGTAGAGATTTATCTTCTTTTGATGTTCATGAAAGTTTTTAATAATTTATTTCCAAACTTATTTCAAAAAAAATAACTTCTATTTTAATAAAATTCATGCCAGTTTTTAAAATGTTTTAATAGTAAAATGTTTGAACTTTTTTGTAACAAGGCAATATGATGCCTTCAAATGGTTTTAATGATGTTTTGGAAAGTGTGTTTTATAGGTCATTTTAATTCCACTTCATAATGGAAAAAAAAAAAATTTCACCATTTCCTGAAGAACAGAATTATTCCCTCCTGACCTACTTCTCTGCTACTTCAAAAAGCATTGTGCAATTTGGACTGGAAAGAGGAACACGGAACTAATTAAAGATAAAATGAGAACAGCAAGAATTAAACAAACAAAACCAAAGCAAATGCATACAGAAAACAGTCTGGGAAGAGCCCAAAGGAACAATCTATGCCATCATTCATTCAAGTAATAAAGACAAATGACATCAAGGTTTGGGAGTGTTGCTCAAGAAAACCAGCAAATGTAAAATAAAATTTTAATATCCCACCCAAGAAAATAAAAATATAAATATAAAAAACACAGCTTTTACAAGAGTGACAATAATATTTCTACCATCTCTATCCATATACTTTCCATAGATTCCCTTATTATATCATCATTCCCATTTCAGTTGCAGTCATTCTGAATATATAATTTTTCTGGAAAAGAAAATGCTAAAGTGCTGCTGCTATTTAATGATAAATAGTAATAACTTCAGAAATAAAATAATCCCCGACTTATGAGTGTTGCTGCTGCAAGTTATTTCTGAAACAATAGTTTCTGAGTGAAATGAGAGAAGGCTGAGAGAGAGATCTAAAAAAAGATTAAAAAGTTTCAGTTAATTGTGTTAGAGATGTTATATTTACTCATCTCAGATAAGGAACTTCATATGATGTTTGAACTACAGATAGACCAGTTTCAGTAAACAAATCCCACAAAAAATATATGGATGTTGCCAGACACAATGAGGTTTAAATGGATAAAACATTTTTTGACTCTTTATGGTAGAAAGAAAAGTATGTAAAAAGGTGATACAACTCACTGAGGCAAAAAGAGATGTCAAGCAGAGGTTAATATATTTTTATTATATTCTATATATTTTCTACCTCAGTCATCATTCAGGATCTATGACCACATCAGAAAAACGGATCAAGGAAAGGTGTTATTAATGTCATTATTTCTGACTACCTGACTTTAGGACTAATACACAGAGGTATCACTAATAAGAGTTTCTGAGAGAAAGGGGACAAAGAGGCAGAAGAAATGGCATGTGACAAGCGGGAAATGCAGTACCTGAAAAAGAGTTGAATTAGAGAATCATTGAATGATTCAGGTTGGAACGGACCTTAAAGATCATCTAGTTCTAACCTACTGCCGTTGGCAAGAACGTCTTTCAATAAACCAGGTTTCTCAGAGCTTTATTCAGCCTGGCCTTGAATACCTCCAGGGATGGAGCATCCACTACTTCTCTAGGCAGCCTGTTCCGCTGCCTCATTACCCTCATGGTAAAGAATTTTTCCCTTATATCTAACCTAAACCTACTCTCTTTCAGTTTGAAGCCAATCCCCCTCAGGAGTGACTGCCTTCAACTTCTGGAAAGCTGCGATTAGGTCACCCTGAAGGTGAACAAACCTAATTCTCTCAGCCTTCCCTTCTCTTCAAAGAGAGTTGAAATTGGTGAATGGGAGAGCTTAGAAATCCCAATGAAAAGATAAAGGATGGTAATTTTACCCTGAAGTTAGTGCAGAGCTAGTGAGGATTTAATTAAGGATATTAGCACTGAAGGAAATTATTCACGAAGTTTAAAGATTTTGCAAAACCATTCCAGAAGTTTAACATTGAATTTTTTTCTTATATTTCTAAATTGTGACATTCTCTATTCAATAAGATTTCCTTTTTTTTCCTATAACTCTATAATGTATATAGGCAAAGGATAAATCTTACTAGCATTTCCACAATGAGACTGCAGATATATGGAGTGGTAATTTGGCAACTAAGCATCTACCAGATGCCAAACTATTTATTCTCAGCTTCTATAGGAGCATATATTTGATGTAATGTATTTTCTACACAGGGATTTAGAGATTTAGACAGGAAGAAAATTAAGCTGTGTGAAGTGACAATGAAATATGTCTTTCAGGCCAAATAACATAAAAGCAAAAACTGAGTAACTATGATAAAAAACCACTGATGGATGGAGCACAGATAGATGAGGGAGGCAGGGATAAAAAATGATAATGAAACAAATAGTGACAAGCATAATTTTAAAAATGCTAACAAAATAAAATGTTGGAACTGTGGGTTAGCATTGTGGCAGCCTTCAGTGTAGCCTTGATGTGTTCATCTAGGGAGGGCTTATTAAGGGAAGTGCCTTCTTTATGTTTAGTGCAATGATTTGAACACATACAACTCAGCTCTGGGACAGTATATAGTATTGCTGATCAAGAACTAGAGTCACACAATAGACCTTTGATGTGACTCAGCTCTGTAAAATTACCACATAGCTGTGGAAAAACTGGTGCCAAGTGTCTACTTACTTTGCCTCTGGAAGGAAGGACATGGACACTAGTAAGCAGACTCAAACAGAGACTCGCAGCCTTTCAGAAGCCGCTATCACTTCCTCTCTCTTACATTTCTGCTAGCCAAGAGATAGATACACTAGTCAGGGTTTTGCAAAGCCTTTATTTTCATGTGCAGGTGTAAAGCCAAAGTCTCAGGGCTTTGGCTTCTAGCAAATGAACTTCACCTGGAGCAACCATAAAGATTTGTTACTGTTGGTTTTGATGGCTTTTTGTAGCATACTGGTCTTTTTCTCAAAGACCCTTGGTACTATATGAACATTTGGGTTATCAACTCCTCAGTTCTAGCTCAGGGATGGCATTTTTCCCAGAGCAGAAACCAACAATAAAAGAAATTTCTATCTGAGGGAGAGATTTTCTGATCTATCCCTATCCCACTGGCTTATCACAGAATCACAGACTATGCTAAGTTAGAAGGAAACCACAAGGATCATTGAATCCCACCCTTAGCCCTGCACAGGACCATTCTCAAGACACACCACGTGCCTGAGAGTATCATCCAAATGCTTATTGAACTCTGGCAGGTTTGGTGCTGCGACCACTTCCTCTTCCAGCACCCAGGCAGCCTCTGGGTGCTGGGAAAGAGCCATCCAGTTCTGCTCATATCTGCTGTTTAGTGAGACATCCTTCAGCATCTGGAATTGGATACACGCTCTTTTCTCCTTTCCCTGAGAAATGAAGGCTCCTCTTGTTTGCCTTCCCATGGCTTGTCTGCTAGTTTTGTTTGAAATATTCTCAAAATGCTAAAGGAACTCATGAAGAAGCTTCAAGGTAGGGGCTTGGAAGAAGAGGATGTGGGAATTCAGGAGCAGGTTTGCTGGTTGGAGTGGGGTTGTGGGACACTGTTGACTGTGGTTTTGAGGGTTGTGACTGGGTTGGGAGCTCAAGTTTGTTAGACTATAGGCAGGACAAGGATGCTTTAAGGGCCAGGGATTTCAGTGTCACTGTTTACAAATGATCATTCCATAATTAAGAGTGATTTAAAAATCAGGCTTGATTTAGAACTTGACTGGAAAATTAATTGCTGATTTAGGAACTGCTAAATGTGGATGACAATAGTTTCTGTAGAACTAGGGAGCTAAAATAATCTTGCTCAAATTCCCTCCAGATATGGACTATATTAAATGTACCACACAGTGTCAATTGGTAAGGAAAAACTAAATATTAGCTGAGAGATTATAATGTCATAATGCAATTTAAAATACCTAATGATTTGGAAAGCAGAGGTAATCCTGCACTTCTGTTTGTTTATTTTTTCACTTTTCTAATCTAGTTCATAATAGTTCATTTATTGAGCTTGGAAAGATGAAGATGCATAAAATAAAAAAGGTATTATAATCTTTAAAAAGGCTGATCTCCCTAGCACACAATTTGTTTACAGTGCAAGGAGACAGAATCAATTTCTCCTCCACAGACTGACTCAGAGGGGGTGCTTCGGAGGAGTATAATTCTGCTCCCAAAATGATAATCAATCTATATTAGAACTTAAAAATGAAGAAGTTAGTGAACAGGAAAAAATATCACAGAGAAAAAAATAAATTATGAGAGCCCTATACATTCCAGTATAAATTTTGGTGTAAATAGTAATCTCTGGATTGAGAAAAAGTAAGAAGCAAGTAAAATCCTGCTAGACTCTATCTTTTTTTAAGAAATGTCTTTTAACAAGTGTACTCAGGTGACTTCAAAAATTGAATGGGAAGACTTTCTCTGCTAAAACTGAGCATCAAAAATTTATCAAAGTTAGAATATTATTTTATTTCATGTTTTTCTTCTTGTCAAAAGAATCTGTATTTTTTAAAGTAACTAAAAATTTACTTCCATAGTAAAGCTGTTTCTAAGAAATATTACAGGAAAAAAATAGATTGAGATGAAAGAATTAAAAGTTATTGAGAACATTAATCAATCAGAGAAAGCCTGTCTACCTGAATCTTGTATAAAACTAAACGGCATACTAACCTTACTGAACATTTAGCTCTCAGAGAATCACAGAATTATAGAATCATAGAATCATTGAGGTTGGAAAAGACCTCTAAGATCATAAAGTTCAAGTGTTGAACTATCATAAAAAAGGGTAACTCTGTGAGTAGAATATAAATTAAGATACAATCAATTTTATTTATTTATTTCCTCAGTTAGTTCTAGGCATCTGTATTCACTGAAGTTGTACTGAATGATGAACAAGGCAATTGAACTGAAGTATATCAGCACATGTGCTGCAACAGCAGGGAAAACATGCAGTCTTAACTGTATATTCTGTGCGAACTCTACGTGGTTGCCACATGTCCTAATCAAGATCATAACACTCAAAGCTGCATGGAAAAATCATTTGAAGACTTCATGGACTGTACTTCTTTTCACACTAATCCACCTGTGAGGATGTACCTCCCAAGTAGTTCTAATAGTGTTCAAATAGCAAGACTGAGTCTTCTTCTTCTGGCCAGTTTGGATGGACTGCTGGTTAGCCCTCAGTAAACATTACACTCACTACGCTGTAGAAGCCACAGTCTGTGTGTACACAGCCAACCTAAAGCAGCAGCAATAATAACTCTCTCAATCCACAGCAGAGATGAGTCAGACTAGAGGTTACCATGCTTTCTTGCAGATCTCAGCACTGCAAGGGTCATCTGTATGTCAGCTTTACTGGACACAAAAAAGCAGAAAGCAAAATTGGGTTAATATTTTTATTGAAATCAAGCTAACCTGAAAGTAAGTTATATTCTGAGTATAGAATACATTCTGGCAAAATGTAGAACCACTTTTATTTTTAAAAGCAGCTGAAAAACTGGCTAATTCTCCTTAATTGTGGGTAACAAACAGTATTAGCTTAAGTAAAATATTTTTCCTACTTAATTTGTTTGATGGGAAAGGCTGCGGATGTGTCTATCTGGACTTTTGTAAAGCTCTTGAAACCATTTCCCACAATATTCTCCTGGAGAAACTGGCTGCTCCTGGCTTGAATGGATGCACTGTTCACTGAATAAAAAACTGATTGGACAGCCTGGCATAGTGAGTGGTGATGAATGGAGTTATATCCAGCAGGTCTCTGGTCACAAGTGGTGATCCCCAGCACTCAGCTCAGTGTTGGGGTCATCCCTGTTCAACATATTTATCAATGATATGGATGAGGGGATCGAGTGCACCCTCAGTAAGCTTGCTATTGACATGCAGTGGGGTAGGAGTATGAATCTGCTGGAGGGTAGGAAGGCTCTCCAGAGGAATCTGAACAGGCTGGATGGATGGGCTGGAGGCATTTGTGTGAGGTTCAATAAATCCAAGTGCCATGTGCTGCTCCTTGGTCACAACATCACAGGCTTGGGGAAGACCATCTGAAAATCTACCCAGTGGAAAAGGATCTGGGGGTGCTAGTCAATAGCTGCTGAATATGAGCCAGCAGAGAGCTCAGGTACTCAAGAAGGTCAGTGGCATCCTGGCTTGTATCAGAAATAATGTGTTCTGCAAGGCTAGGGCAGTGCCTATTCCCCTGTACAGGTCAGGCTGAATTTCAGATACCGTGTCCAGTTTGGGGCCCTTGACTACAAGAAAGGAATTGACATGCTGGAGCATGTCTAGAAAATGACAACGGAGATGGTGAAGGAGGTGAAGCACAAGTCTCATGAGCAATTGTTTCACCAGGAGAAAGGGAGACTCAGTGGGGATCTTAGCACTCTTTGAAGATACTTGAAAGGAGGTTGTAGTGAGGTGGGGGTTCATCTCTTCTCCCAAGTATTATTGTCTTTCTGTTCAAATTTTTATCTAATTGCTCTCACTATGACTCTTGATGAATTTGTCTGATCATGTTTATTAGTGAGTCAGTAATATTTACACTATGCCATCTACAGTCCTTTATGAGTAAAATTAAACATGCCACAGGCTGAGGTTATAATTTCTCCCTCAAAGCAGAAACGTTTCTAAATAAAGATAAGAGAAAGGAAAAAATTAAATTCTTCAAGGGAACTAAAGCCCTACAACATCCCAGTTAAGAGGCTCTGAATAACAGGCCAATGCTTAAATCAAGCTGAAAATTTTTGTTTCAGAGTTGGGTAGCAGAGACAGAACTTCTTTACCCCATCATTCATATATCCATTGCATTTATTAGAAGCAATTTAGAGGAAAAGGAGGTAAATGGCTAGGGCCAAAGATCTATGGATAATTTTCCCTCAAATTTGTTTTTCATCCTTTATTCTTCATAAGATTTAGGACACCTTTTTTGAGAGACAGCTTTTAAAGTTCTGCTAACTTTAGCTGCTCTGACAGCTGTATTATTAAACGCTTAGTTCAGCATGATGGAAACATACATAAAACCTGATGTAGTTAGGAATTTAACTGGCAGTACTTCATAAATTACCCTGTTTGCATTTAAAATTGATTTAAAAAAGAAAATGCAGCTTTTTTAAAACATCACCATGAACAAAAAACTATTGAACTCATCCAGCAACATTTTAAAAGGCTTTAGAATATGAAATGCATCATGACATTTTGCTTTCCTCTGTCATACTTGCTGAGAGACATACTTGCTGTGGTGGGTGGGATAACACACTGGGAAACAGTAACCATGAAGGTAAGTTAAGAGAAAGTTAATAAAACTTGGGGATTTTGAAAGGTCTGGTCTCAATTCCTTGCTTTTTCTTAGCATATGAAGTCATCTCACTGATCTATGCCTCACTCTCTCACCATCAAAGTGAGATTGATAAATCCTCCTTTCTTTTATATTCATGTCTTGTTCATCCTAACCCTGCCAAAAGATACAGTTCAATGGGTAGATCCCTTGATTGCTACCAAACAATCGCCCTCTACACTGGTCTTCTCAGGGTTGTGAGCTAATAAATTACCCTGTTGCAAAGTCTTTGTGACTACATGGAATCTGTCAGGGTGAAGGTCCAAAGAGATGTAGATCTTGTTTCTTAATATAAGCACTGTCAAGTGTTTAGTCATGCTAGATTAATAATGTTTTATAAAGCACAGTCTCTTCAAGTAAATCATCCAATGTGCATCTCCTACTTTCAAGCAGACCTACTTCTGTATCCACTAGCATACAATAGTATAAAAATATGGAGTAGAACAGCTGTAAGAGGATATTTTCATTTGAAAGCAAAAGATCTATGGAAACTTTGTGTTACATGATTTTCAGAAAACTGCAGTAGTGAATAATTGAATATTTAAATATCTATAGTTCTTTACTTGTCTTTTAAGACTGTACTCAAATTGTAGCTCTGTTGCTTTTTTAAATAGTCATGCTCCAGCATAATGCATGAATGTCAATTAATGTCAATTATCATCAGCATTTTTTCACTCACACTACTTGTGTCCTTTTATTATTTCTTAAACATAGTCAGTCTGGTGCTGACAGAAAAAGTCTTTTATCTTCAAGAATGTGATTTTTATGAAAAAAACCCCCACCTGTAAAAATATTTATATTAATTATTGGATTAAGAAATGGTCTTAATATCCTCTCATTTTTAATCGTATGACTCCAGTTTGTCACCAGTGTAGTAGAAACACTCTGGAACATCAGACTTCTATTTTCTCTACTTTGGGGAATTTGTACTCACATTTAATTGAATTTAAGGCTCATTTTATAGAGTTTAGAGCCTTGAAACACTGGTATTTCACAGAGTAGAATAAAGGAAGTCCCAAATCATCTGAGATCACCAAAACCAGCATTTAAGTAAAAGAATATTTGAGGAATAAGGAAAAAATTAAGAATATGAAGAGGGATTTTTACTCAGATATAGACTGTAAGAAAAGTAGGAGCAGAGTCAAATGGGAGAAACAGGCAAAGCTGAAGGAAAACATGACCCATGGCAGTTAGTCAGAGGCAAGGTACCTGATAGATTCATGTGTTGCTATCGCAGTGCTTTTATTCCACTTATGAATCCTAGCAGACCAATGCTGGAGATTTTTATCTTTCTCCTCATAAGACCTAGTGGGACCACTTGTGTCACTGAGTGCAAACTCCTGTTCTTGTGAATACACAAACCTGTATAATGATCATTTAGTCTTCAGTGGTCTATGGAAAGTAGTCAAAAAAGGTATGAAAAAAATGGCAGGGGTGATGGCTGAGGGGGAAGCAAAAAATCAAGGCCATTCCTGAGAAGTAGTTAGAACCCATTGTTCTTAATATGCTCCAGAACATCTTGGTTGTGTTTTGGAGCTAAAAACAGTGAAGTGACTGAGGCCCTGACAGCTTTCAACATCCTTTGAAAAAGAAAGTTGAAATTATTCACTACATTTGGATAGTACTTGCATTTAGTTAGCCTTTGGTGAAGTCAACAGAGACTAATGATTTTTGACAAGTTCTCATTTCATTTATTTAAGATTTGGGAATTTTGAAAAATGTTTGGGGAGGGATTGGGAGGTTTGCTGTTGTTGTTCTTTTATATTTTGACTTCATCCTCAGTAGTTTACGTTTTCAAGTGCAGAAATTTGGGAGGTGATAGCCTTCTGGATAAAATATTCATTAAGAAAAAATATTGCCTTTTACAGGCAGAATTATTTTCAGTAGTAGATGCTAGATTTTACATTCCTCAGTCTTCTAAGATTCATTAGTATAATGGCATTTTTTTGTTTGCTAATAAGACCAAACTGTGCATTTATTATGTAATTTTCCCTTGCTAAATATCATCCTCCAACCCTTACAAGTGAAAATGAAAAATTTATCATGCTGCTTATTCCTAGTAAGAGAAAACAAGGACTTTTTGAGAGAGGAGGGTGAGGGGAGAGCAGATTATTTTCTTTCTTTCATGAGACTTCTCTTATAAAATGGAGGTCTTTGTAAACAGCATATTGGTAATTCTCTCATCTATTTATTCCAGATCGTTGATATTGTTCTTAATTTAGGTTTTATTGATTTTTTAAAATAAACATTTTTATACCATGGTTATAATGGTAGCATGCTAGAGGAGAGGAGAAATTAAGTTCTTGATTTTACTTTTGTTCTAAGCTAAGGTTAAGCATGGCTGTATTGGACTTTTTAGAAGCAAAAAATACTGTTTTTACCACTACAATTTCTGACACAAATTCTGTTTGATAGTCTCAATTTGAGAGAATTCAAAAGTGTAAAGTTTAGGTTATTTAAAATATGAAATGTGTTGTCTTTTTTTTTTTCTAAAGGATTAAGCTGCCTTTGTGGATGGTGATTACATTAAGCCACAGACACAATCTCACCTTCAAATAAAGAAGATTTACATTAAGCTATATCCCGTACTCTTCCATATTCTAGTAGTTTGGCCAGAGACATTGGCATCAGGCAGATTCAGAGTAGAGAAGTCCTTCTAACAAGATGTGAATTCCTCTTGGAGAATAATAGCCAAATAGTGGAATTTTATCTGGGAAATTAAATAAGAGCATGACTAAGAAATCTTCCCAGGCTTTTGAAACCTTGCCTTAGTTTAACACTCTTCTGGCCTGTCTCTATAAAGACAAAAATGAAATGAGCAGTAATATAGAAGATAGATCCCTTTTCTTCAGACTTGCTCCAAGGAGCAAATATTGACAGTGTGGAAAAATTTGGACTGTGTTTAATATTTTTTTACCTCTGAAGTGAATTCAGTTTTGAAGTCAATGCTGTTAATTTGACAGCTTTGGTAAGTGCTAAATTTGCCATTAAACTTAAATAGAAAATCAATGACTAACAGCCAGCAAAAATACGATCTACTGTGACTAATGACTTCAGCTAATGTGTGAATACTGAAGGTCTCATGGCACTTACTGATGTCAATAGGAATTGGTGGTGGTGGTAGTGAAGCAAGGATTTCTATTGCTTGTTTGTCAGGCAAAATCCCTCAATGAGATGGCACAGTAGCAAAATTTTGTGCCCTTATGAAATGTCAGTGGTATCTGACAAACAATTTGAAAGCTTTTTGTTGCTAACTGCAGGAGGTGCATGAAGTTAAGCCTTGCTGTCAAGCGTGCTTCTGATGTGAAATGAAATATGTGTTTGTGTTCTCAGAGACAGCTTTTATGACAAATGGCAAAATAATAGCCTTTGCTAATTTGTATTGAGGTATTTATATGCCGCTGGTTTTGTGGCATCACTGCAGGAAAATGTGAACTGTGCAAAATGGAAAAATCCCTGCTTTTTCTGTGCTAAGAGCAAACACAAAAGAGCATGTTGTCTGCTCCAGATTTTGGGCATTGGTGCTTCAACTTGGTTTTTCTTTTTTAATAATAGAATGCAGGAAACAAAAACTGCCTTGAAAAATAAGAATAAAAATAAAAGAAATTCCATTCAAAATATTGTTCTTTATCTGTTACTACATGAATATATTCAAATATTGTTCTTTGTCTCCCAAGTCTTAAAATCAATAATTCTCATGTCAAGCAACTTAGATGTTTTAAATAAATGTTAAGTAAGTGGGTTTAGCTTTTTTTCTGCTCCTCTCTTTTTTTTCCAACCATTTTTAGGAATTGTGACTTCATAAATAATGAACCTTGCATGGAGAACCAGCTGTATTACTGTAACTTTGAGAGACAAACAAAAAAAAACATGTCCTCAGTTCCTGGAAGCCATTTAGCTTCTTCCCTAGGAAATTACCTCTAACATAAGAAGCATATTTATCCACAAAGCAGTATAGAAGTCCAGTGCATTTTGTGTCCTTCAGGCCCTGGCCATTGGATGGGCTGGAAGACTCTTCATTAAGCTGAATTAAGTGCTATGCAAGAGCACCCTGCATAGCAGGGAGGATGTTTGGTAGGTAGGGCTGTGCACACGGTATGAAATTGTCCTGCGCATGTTGCATTAGTGAGATCAAATGTTCAGCTCAAGGAAAGCTTCCTGATATGTCCAGCATGGCATGTGCTGCACAGGCACAATGTCTTAGTGGGATATTGTCTCTGTAGGATCAGCACAACTAGAGTTTGGTCTGCAATGTTTCAGTGATTTTCCTTTCCAATTGTACTCTTATTTTGACATGAGATCATTAGGTATGCAATATGCAAATTCTGAGAGAGTAGTTGTTTTGATGACAACTCAGTTATGAGTTTCTGTTTTTAAGCTTGGCACATGAGGAAAAGCAAAATTGTGTGGGAGTCATGAGTAGTGATGCATTTTTTTAAAGCAAGGGATTTCACAGTGCTGGAGGAGTACTTCTCTAAAGTAGGCTTCATCCCTGGCCAATTCATATTATCAGGAAAACAGTTTCTGTGAATAAATCGAACATGTTCCTTTTGACTGGAAGGGAAGTAGATGAGATGGAACCACAGAGGTTTCCATTAAAACCTAGGATGCAGTACAAGAAGAGTTGTGGGCTTTAAGTGCAATGTCTTCTACATTTATGCAGACACTGTTTTTTTGCTGTAGGAGGTGAAGAAAGATGGGATGTCAGCAAATGTCACAGATACTGTGAATGTACCCCTTTTTTTTTTTTTTTGTTTAGGTTGACATTAGAGGATATCCTTGAAACCTTAAGAAGCATGAAAATGTGACCTGAGTGCTCCTCAAAGAAATAATTTTTAAGTAAAGAAAATTGATATCACAAGTATTAAATGTCTTTCAAAATTGAGATTGTGTTAATATCATTTTTACTTCACTACTTCAGATTTTCTGTAAGTCATGTCAAATAGACAGATGGATTTATTGCAACTCATCTTTTTCTTTGACAGATTTCTTTGGTAGCTTCTGCAGCCTTTCATTTGGACTAATTTTTTTCATGCAATTTCCTTGCTAAAATATTTTTCTTCTTACAGTTTTCCAAAAGAGAAATAATGAAATTTTTTATCTTATCTATAGCATGTTTAAATACTACATTCATACATATACTATGTATATAGTGTACTATAAATAGGTATACTATGGACATGTAAATGTATATATGACATGTATACCCATGCATGCACATATATATAGGTTATGGTATACCCTGTGGTATGGTGGTTATGGTGAAAAATCTTTACAAATTAGTAACTTGGGATGTTTGATAACTTCTTGATTCCACAGACAACAAGTCCTTTACAGTATATTTGGAAAGAGAATATATTTTTATAGCCATCCTCATCCTCTTTTTTTTTTTTAGTCTGTTCTTTCATTTTTGCAGAGAATCACTAAAAATTTCACCCACTGTGCCTCACTGAAAAAGTCATTTAGTATCATCCTTTCCAAGGTGCTACAGAATCATTCTCTGATGGCAGAATTCTTAAGGAGTTTCCTGGTGGCCTTTCTTAAAGTCATTTTCTTTCCCTGTTTCTATACAAGGCCATTGCTTATCTTCCAAGTTTCTCTGTGTCAGCAGTTGACTCATATGCTGTGTACTAGTTAGTGTAGCAGCTCTATGACCTGAACTAACCCTTCTCCAACTATTCTTCACTTGCACCCTTGCTACTCTGGCTTCTCATCCAAGTAGTGACTATTCCTCTTTATGTTCAACGCAGTGAGATACGATGCAGTGTCAGTGTTTTATTTTATATGATTTACAGAGGAGCCTGTAATGAAAGAGAAATTGTGTGAGGGCTGAACTCTGAACTCTGTTTCTTGCTTAACCATTGACCAACATTTTTTGTTCAAAAAGTAAACCAAAGAAGACCTCTTGCAGCTTACTGCAAACAATACATATGCTGTTGTCCATATATTTGCATTTTGAATCTAAAGCCCAAGGAAATGGAACGGGGGGGAAAACAGTATTGTCAGGCACAAAATAATGTGCCAAAAAGCTGAAAAGGGATGTCAGCTGACTGGGGAACATAGACAGCACAGCTGGAGTTATTTTCTAAATTAACTAGTGTTTGTTAGGCATCGCAAAGACTTTTTTTCCTGAAGGTGGTATTAAGTATTTTATTTTTTCAGCACAGAGGGAAGATATCTTTTCCCATTAAAAAGAGACTGCAGAGTATTACTGTATGTTACTTGGGGCTAAAACATTTGCATTACTCAATGAATGTTTTGTCATGGGCTTTTGTGAGAGCTAAACAAATTGCTGATTCCACAGCTTAATGACTGCAGACCATTTCCACATCCATCCCACTCTATTCCATAACCAAAAGGCTGGTTGCAAGTCAGAAAATGAATCTCCTTTTGTTTATCCTTCCCTTATCTCATTGTTGTATGTGCTGTAAAACCAGGTGCTGTTGAAATGTAGGAAGGATGGGCTCATTAGGATAGTTGTGCTCTGCTTTTCCTGATGGTTAAGATGATAGTCAAGGGCATTAAAGAATAGAGCTTCTTTCTCTGCCACAATAGTAGCCATCTCTGTAGAGCCATATCCACAGAAGGATTTTGGCCTCTTGCGATCCAAGGCCCAATTAGATACACAGCCTCCATATATGGGTATATGTAGGTATATCTGACCTGAACTCCTAAACATCACAAAATTGACTTCCAATTTTTTATGAAACAACAACCCAAGGAGAATATGTATTTTCTGCCTACCTCTGGCTCCATGAAGGAGTCCTTCCACTGCTGGAAGTCACAGTGTTGGAGCAGGTATGGTGTCTCTTTTGCACAAAACATCCCACCATGAGGGCTGATGGAAGTTATTCTGTATTGAGGTAAATTGAGCTCACATATCATTTGGCTCTGATGAATTTGCTAACAAGCATGCCCAGAGGTGCAAAGACTACCATGGCCTCTCCTGCTGCTGATGTTCCATTTGTAAAAACTGAAGCTCATTGGAGACTCAGTATCTTAGTAGTTAAGGCACTTATCCAGACTTCAGGAGACACTCCTTTTTCATCCCTTCTTATAGACAATGCCTGGTTGTAAAACATTTCATTACTTAAAATTGATTCCCAGGTGAATATACTAGTTATAAGGCAGAAATGTCTTGCTTCTTCCTGACCAAACATATTTAATTAGTCTGAGGGGATTAGTTTTAACAAGAAGAACACAGGCAACATACTCTACAGTGAGGTATAGCTCAGTAGTTAGAGCAATCCCTTGAGAAATGCAAGCTCATATGTATATGCATTACTGATACCTTGACACCAATACCTCAAAAGACACCTGCCTAAGAGATAGAAATACATGACACCTTGGTTTTGTTTGTCTGTTTTTAGTTTGGGGTTTGATCCTCCTGGTAATCTCTGAGTGTGCCTGTTTGACTGAAATTTGCAAAACATAAAGGCAGAAAAGTGTTTCCTTTACCCAAGCTATAAACGTGTTTGAAAAGAATGATCGTGTGTTATTCTTACTCTGATTAAAGAACTGAAGCAATAATCCACAGAGTTTTGAAGATGTTATTCACAGGACCAGGTGGAGTCTAGGCACTCTTGATGTGTGGTTTAACACAACTGCAAGACTGGAGTCAGACTTAAACTGGGACATGCATGTTGCATGAGTAACATTAAGGGCTGTAATGTCCTTGGTCACACTTTCCCCCTAGATCTGTACCTGAGGAAAGTCTGAAGATGACTAGTTAGCTTTCTTGAGGAGGTGCATGTAAAATGGAACGTACACCACACAAAAATGGGATAGGAGAAAAATAGGGATTTTTATTATCTACAGAGAAAAAAAAAAAGAAAAAGACATTAACCAAAGCACACTTAAAAACATAGTGTTTATAAAATAATTTGATCTGTATCAAATTCATGTGTTATTCTTTTTTACATTTAGCCTTCTACATTTTGGACAATTAGTCAAAATAAAGAGTTTCATTTGAACCTGCAATAAACAAGTCTGTGTTTATGGGTGCAACAAAAATACAAATACATCTGTCCCATGCAAGTGACAGGGAAGTGAGGGTTTGCAGCCAGTGTTCCAGTTTTGCTTTTTGTGCACTTCCAGGTGGATAATAGCATCTGCTAGCAGTAGGGAATTTGAGTTTCTAGTAAGGTTAGCAGCTGCAGTTGGAAGGAGCTTGCTTTCTCTGTGAGCTTTTGTCCTGACCCTCATTTCCCATGAGATTTTGAAAGGATTTTGGCTTTTCTAGGCTTGGATAAGATTTAAGCAGCTCTGGAATAATGATGATATCACATATGTGAATACCCAAATGTCCTGAAACAATTTTCCTCCATTGTTCTGATTTTTATTGAGAAAAAAAAATTTTTATACCCTTCCTCTGTTTTTGCTGTAACTAACAAGTACTAGTTGTTCTCTCACCAAAAAAAGAGAGGAAAAGAGTACTCTGCCTTCTATTATTTTGTTCATGTGGCTAAAATTTACAATGTGCTCTTAGATTTTAAGTCACACAGAAGCAAGGGGCAATGTAAATGTTTCTTAATGCAACGATTCTAGGCAGATGGCTTGTTCTCCCAAAGTAATTATCCATTAAAATTACCCTCAAAAATAAGCTTTTTGTCTGTAAAGAAGGAAATTTTTGATTTCAACTATTTTTCTGTTATGGAATCTTTGAATTGGTTTCCACAGAGACAAGAGATGTACCCATTCATTTGCTAGCTCTGGTAGTATAGACTAGATATAAATGTTTAAAATCTGTTGCTTTCTAGAAAGCAAAAAGTTTTTTTTTTAATATTCTGGAATATTAGAATGCTCAGGACTAAAATAAGATACACTGTAATCCAGGTTTTGAGATTATCACCCTAGTATGTATAGAATGTCACTTAATTTGGTAGTTTCTAGGATTTACTTTCAAAATAAGACAACTGTCTAATGTAAACTAAATATGCATTTTCTGTAATCCCGATATTGACACAGTTACCAAATTTAGCAGCAGATAAGATACAGAGGATGGTTACCGCTTTTTAACTTCCTGGATTCTGGATACTGATCACAGTTAAAAGTGACTTGAATCTGGAGACTCTTTTTATATTCATGTTTTTCCTCAGATTGCACTGTATGTTCTCTGCAAGATTTCTCATAATTTATAACTTCATGATAATATTACAGTGTATTTAGAAAACGCTAGTGCCCCTTGGGTATGGCTAGCTGGGGCCATCTCCTGTTCAGACAGTAAACAGACTATGTTAATGACCATCCTTACTAACTAAAACTTGGGGTTTATTATTGCTTTGGAGTTGTTATTTTCTAAGTTTCCAGATGGCATCCAAACCTTAGAGCATCGTTTTTGTACATGAAACCTGTAATTCAGGCGAGATTATATCCCAGTTTATAAACTTCATACAAGCTTTGGTCTCTACAGACTAATATTGCAAACAAATAAGGTTTTAAAACACAAATAATGAATCTCTATGTTCCTCTGATTAAATAAAAGGAACATTAAAAATATAATTTAACAAAAAAAAATCTATTCAAGATACCAGATTTCTCCATTAGTTTTAAATTATGGTGATTGAAATACTTAGTTTGTCTGTGCACTAAAATTTGGTATTGTCCTGTGTTCTTTGTGAGAGAAAAAGAGAAGGTCTAATGCATATTTCAGGTGAATGTTGAATTCTTTTTATTTAATATCCAATAGAAAGTGTGCAGCAGGGCTATTACTAAATTAATAAATAAGATCTTTTTTATGTTTATTGTCTCAGTGAAGGAATACTTCAGAAATCTGAGGTAAGCAAATACTTATTCAAATAAATTGACAGAGAGAAAAGTACAGATGATGTCATGGGATTTTGATGTAGAAAATGAACTTAAGGTTCATTACTTTGTCATTGAGAATAAGAAAATTCTCAGTTCAGAATCCTCATCTTTCTAGACTGTTTCTTAGTTAGCTAACCTTAACCTGGAGCACAAAGCTTTTTTTTTTTTTTTACTGCTTTTATAGTGACCAAATTCCTTAGGTAGAGAGTACAAGCAATCCAGATGTACAGAAACAAAACATAAATTTTCAAAAACCACATATTTTCACAAAGGTGAGGGTAAAATTAGTAGAAAGGAAATAGGATGGGCTCACATAAAAAAACCCCTCAGAACAGGTGCCATATTTCCCATGATTACTGCATAGGGTTCAGGCACAAGGACGCAGTCATCACAATTTTAGTTTCTTTGACTTATATACCAGAAAATCCTCAGTTAATTTAAAAGTTTACTTCACACAGAACTGGTTTAGGTGACTTAGGGATACATTCTGTCATACACCAAATCTAAGTATATGGAATGGTTTAAGGAATTAGAATATCTTGATTTTGGATTTGAATTGCTTATGGTTAGAAGATAACAATACAGTGGGTGCAATGGCTATGCAAAATGTAACTATGATGGATTCAAACCTCGTTCAATCATAAAACATGTAATGTCATGTTATCTCTAAAATACGCTTTTTACTTGAGACTTGGTAGGAAACTGTGCTTTATGATGTATGCAGCTAGGGACAACACAAGTAACAATACACAATAGCTCCAGTTAAATTATTCAAAACCTGCATTTTTAAATGAATATTGAACTTGGATCAAGACAGCTGTAGCTCAGAATTTTAATTTAATAATTTTGCATGGTTCTGGCTTTCATTTCTTAATTAAAATAACTATTTCAGTTTCACATTTTCATCTCCTGCCTTGGCAATGATAGATAATCTTGACTCCACTAGCATACACAGGGAACACATGGTTAACATTTGGGGGAAAAACTACTGTTGAAGGACCAGACTTCTATGAACATCATCAGTCTTCTACCGCCACTGGCTCTGTTAGTCTTAATGCAGTCTTGTAGATTCATTGCAATACTTGACCAGTATTTGGGAAAGTTTGTTTCAAGGTGCTTTAGAAGTGAGAAGAAAACGCTTCCCATGAAAGACTTTTTTTGTTTGTTTGTTTATATAGCTTGAATGGGCAGATATCTGCTGAAATTTTCATTTAAAAAATAGTCATATGGAGGCTGAGAACATGGATATAGAGTTAACACGCCAAATATGTTTTTGTTCATAATGAAGTGAACATAGAGCTATGTTGGAAACCTAGTACCCTCCACTGCATCTAGCATTAGAAATAAAATGTCAAGATTAAAAGTATCACTGCTAGTAATTGAAAAAAATGACATGAATTTATGAGATCATAGGGAAAATTAAAGCTTTCTTGTTATAAATAATGTCAATTGCATTCTTCTGAAGTGTGCCACATCTGTATCTCTACTACGCTTCAAAAGGAGATTTTATTATGGGTGAAGCTGAAATTCAAAAAGTCTAAGTGGGTCAGTATGGTGTCCTTGTGCATGAAACAAGAAGAGAATCTAGCTGATAGATACAAATGGGGTTCACAGAGGTACACTCCTGAAACAAATTCCTTTCTGTCTCCCTGATGGTGACAAGGTGCCTCCAGAGACCCTTGTAGTAGCTCTGTCCATACTCCTGCAAGAATCTAAAATTAGTTATGCAGAATCTCTTTCAGGAAAATTGTTGTCCTGTGAACTAGTTTAGGAATTTTTCTGCTGATGTTTGGGGGAATGGTTCACTGGATGCCTTGAAACACTAGATGCCAGTGAGATTGCACCCCAACAGTTCTGTAGAATCCAGGGAGGCCATGTCAAACCAGCTCAAATCTTAAGCCTCACAGAGCAGTATCTGAAGACTTTCTCATTTACCCTGTTTCCTGCCCTCTCCTTTCATTGTAAAGCCTATTTATGCTCTGCTTTTTAAAGGAAGTATTTTTCTCCTTGAGGTGCCATCAAAATATGTGGATCCTTCTCAGGAAAGTGCTCCTCGGTTGAAAGGATATCTGCTCTGTTATTTTTGCTGGGTCCTAGCTTTCTTTCAAGCAGAGAAAAATAGTGATAATGATGACACAGGATTCTTGTAAGCCAGATCCCATGTCTGGATTAGCTCCTGTTTGGGGGATTGTTTATGAAAGCATCCCAAGCTTCAAATATCCCACAAGCAGTGCACTCTGTTTTGAAAGTCTGTGCTCAGTGGTAAGGGGAAAAAGAAAAGAAATTAAAGGAAAAAATATATAGTCTTTGCATGGCTCTTTCACAGGGAGGTTACAAGTGAGTAAGGCAGATATTTTGTCTTTCTCACAAGCCACCCCTGCAACTGCTCAGCTATATATTTGCTAGAAAATGAAGTGCAGTTAAGGGACTACTGGCACTTAGAGCTATTCTGTTTTTCTCGTGGGTTTATGTGTTGTGAATTTGGAAGCAAAGCTATAATACTTGAGATGGTGTAATGGTTTTGATAAAGGAAGCAACATAATAGATTAAAATACCCTCCTTTCAGGCATAGCCAATTGCCAAAGCAGTTGTGTTTAGGCTCAGCGGGTCATTTATCTTCAAACTCCACAGCTGACTCGGCACTGGGGTGGGTTGAGAAGTAAGCAGCTTTGACATTAGCAGCCCAAGGCTTCTTTTCTCCTTGAGAGAATTGCATGTCAGCTCTGTTAGATTTTTTTTCTGCTACTACTCTTTTGAAGCAGATGGTTAAACCTCACCTCAGCTGGGTGGTTGAGACCCTTGGAGCATTTAGCAAGGCTAACCAATTGAATTATAACTGATTGTGCCTGTAGGTATTGAGTAGCATATGATTTATGATTATGGTGTTTTAAATATAGTCTGTGGAAGCTACCAGAGCACAGCACTGAGTACATTTTGAAAAATACAGAGAAAAAAACACTCACAGAAAATCAAGCACGCTAGTTTAGAATAAGGTCTCTTCCATTACAAACAGTCTATTGTAGATGTGCTCCTGCATATATTTACTCTTCATTATGTCCTGAAATTATTTAAACATTCCACAGAATGTAGCTCTTTGCTGTAATATGTGCAGTTTAGCAGATGCAGATTTCAAAGCAGGAGTCTGTATAGATGCTGAAGTGATAAGCCCGAAATAGCAGAGTACATTCAATGAGGTTATTGCATCGGCACCTCAGCAAGCACTGCTGTTCAGTTAGGCACAAAGCCTGAGGGTAAAGCAACAACCATTGTGGAATCAGCAGTTCTATTTTTAGACAGCTCTTTTCCAAACCTCATCACACAATATTTGCTAAATTGGAAATAATACATCCCAAGCAATCTGACAAACTAGAGATCATGACTATTCATGCTGCAACTTAACAGCAATATATATTCCTCTTTCTTAAAAAAACATTCCTTAAAATGAAACAAAAATGTGTTTATTCATAATGAATGTATCCAGATAAATGCCTAGCAAGGGATATCTTATTCTCAGCTGTTTAGTAATATTACTTAAATATGTCCTTGCTGAGACTGGGAAATTTTGTAGAGAAAGGTGATTAGGAGAAGCTGAGCATTTTCTGCAAGATACTGTTGTGTGTAAAACAAAAAGCTACCAGTCCCTCAATACTATTCAATAATATACAAAATCAAATCCAAGGTGTACCTTGCAAATGACATTTTTAGTTGCATAATCTACATTTCCTTTGCTTTGGCAGAAGACAGATGAGGTCTGCAGCTTTACAAGAAGAATTTAGTGAATATAATATAGAGGACAAGTGTAGCTATTTTTAGTTCACAAACCATCAGTGAATGTGTTGAAATATGTATTCAGTTTTTCTGAACACTCTTTTTACCAGGAGGTAAAAATTTGTCTGCAACACATGACTTACTATATGCTATTCATGAGGGTTCACTATTGGCACCATGGGTTTAATCACATATGTTATCTTCTCATTACTTTTGTTTCCTGCTGGGACAAGTGAAGCTCCATAAATCTGAAACTTCTAAAAATGTTTTAAGAGTTCTTTAACTGTATTTTGTGAAATCTGCTATCAATTTAGATTTATTTGTGAATATTTGCTCCCATTAACATTTGTGAGTAAGCATGCAACTAAGTGTTAAGAAAACTGTATAGTTGCAGGTGCAAGAAAAGCAAACTGAACAAAATTTTAAAAGCATTTTTAGCAATACTTCCCTCAATTTTCTACATATCTTCTTCTTTGACAACCTGCTCAAGTATGTTTTGTTTTCCTGAGGCTAGAGAAAGCAGGCAAATGCACATACCTTGATTAGCATGCTATTCACACTATCTGAACACATATACATCTAGGGGCACTTATCTTTCTTTCCTGGGAATGGGAAGTAAAATTAGGACTTTTGAAAAGGAGGTTTCAAAAGCTGTAATGTGCTACAAGCAAAACAGAGCAGAGGAGAGAATAGATGGGCAGCCTTTCCTTGCAGATAGTCCTTCAAAATAATTCTCTCTCCACCTGACCAGACAAAAACTCCTTCCTGAACACAGATTAGTACTCAGTTCAACCCTGTATGGTTGAGGAACATGCTCCACCAGGGAACCAATTTCTTGCTACTTGAAGAAGCATAGGTCCCTTCAGGCAGAACCTCAACTTTGGTTCTGTTCTGCCTCCAATACCTTGCAGCAGTAGCTGGCCTGAGATACATATGCAGACCTGGAGTCCTCATAACAGTGATGGCAGTTCAGACTTTGGTTTTGATCTTCCAGGAATATTAGAGAAAACTTAGAATGATTTCCAAAGAATGTGTCTTTCTAGATGTGTTAAAGCTTAAATCACATTGTAAAAACAAAAGTCAGCTATTTATGGTGATCAAATAAACACTTTTTTTGGTCACATCTAACCAAATGTTTTCTTTGAAAGGCAGTTTGCCTGTTAAACAACGCCAGCACAGTCTGTTTAAATGAAACAGAACATACGTGCTCGTATTTCTAAAGTGCTAAAACAGCTCTTCCTGGGAAGTGTGAAGTGCCACTTGAGAACTGAGATATTGAACTGCTATTATTTCCTCCAAGCTGTTGGTTTCAGAACAACGTTACAAATGTTATTGCAAGGAATAATTTTAAAAATGAAATTTATTAGACATCCCTACAGCAGTATTTTAGAGAAGCTGAAACAGCACTGAAACTTAGAATTTGTCTGAATTTTCACCAGGTAGGGATATACAAGACTTTAGACATCCTTTTGTAACATCCAGCAGTGACACATCTTACAAGGGAACCACAGAATAGTCTGAATTTGAGAAAGGGTCTTAAAGGGTTAGATTTATGCAGGTAACAAGTCATGGATGTTATGGTACTATGGAGCGCATAGAATTTTTCATGTTGTGCCACTGTACTATTCATCTAGGATGAGATAACACTATGGTAACAATATAAAGCTTTTGGTTTTAATACCAGTTTAATGAACTGCATAGACACATACATATATAAAAGGCTCAGTGAGACATGGAATTTCTTTTATTCCTTCCATTTCATCAAGTCCTAATTAGTTTCATGGGATAAACAGCACCACAGTCAAATAAATTTTCATTTCCTTCAGGAAGTTAAATTTTTGTTACCCTTTTCGGCATTTCTGTTTTGGTCTTTTTACTCAATTCAGCAAAGCTGGATCTATTGCAAGCTTCCACAGTGTCATAGTTGAACCTCAACCCAGCAGCTAAGCCCCATACACCTGATTACTCACTTCCTGGCCCTTGGTGGGAAGGGGCAGAGAATCAAAAAAGTGAGAAAATTTAAAACTGGGCAGAACTTGAATCAACATTACCCTCAGGGATGAAGAAACGGAAGGGGGGTTGGGGGGGGTGGGGGGCGAGGAGGAATATTCCCCTGTGACCTTCTGCTCTTCAGCTCTTGTAAATTTAAGTGTGAAAATTAGACCCATTCTAGGCCCTCTTTCACTGAGCTGTGGTTTTGGCAGTGGCAGAATACCTGCCACATCCATGAAGAATAAAGTAGGGTAGCTGTGACACTTACAGATGTTCAGAAAGGATAATGAACAATGATTGACACCTCTTCCAGTGCTAGATGAGGATTCTCAGGGAAAAAATATTAAAAGGAACCAAACTCCCTATTATTATTCACATAAGCAGAATTTGGCCACTGAAACTTAAATCAGACTAATTTTACATTAATTAGACCACTTAGGAAATGATTCCTGCTAACTGTTCTTTCCTACACCAGAGGACAGTGTACAAGAAAGAAATAACACTTTTATTAATTGCAAAGAATTCTGCAATCAGGCAATGCATTATGTAATAGTTAGAATGGTGAGCACTAAGCAATATAATTTCTTGTGGTTTCTATAAAACATCTAGACATTTGTGGTGTTTTTTGTGGGGTTTTTTGTTGCTTTGTTTTTTTATTTCTCCTTCAACTCCTAAAATACCTTTGAAACTTTTAGTTAAACTGTGTTTTGTACCTACTTCTTTTTTGTTAGTCCCTTATAGCACATTTTCTTTTCCTATATTTTAGTGGTATGGGTCCATGCTGTTTACCGCTCTTGGTCAGATGCTTGGTGTGACAAAACAGACTTGGTTTAGTGCAAGCTTGTCTGGACTTTGTAAAGTTTTATGGAGGATACCATGACCTAAGTGTATTTTATTGAGACAAGTGTGTAATATATTGTTTGTTTGTTAATAGAAACACCCATTTCTCATTTAAAGAATGTAAACAGAGAGATGGGAACAGCCTCAAGAAGTGTATCACTATTATGATAGTGAAGATACAAATTTTGTTCCTTTAAAGCATTTCAGAGTTTGAATCTGATTTGCATCTAAGCAATGCAAAGCACAGACTCAAAGAATCAGCAAGAAATATCAGAGTAATTTTGTGCTTGATACTTATAAAGAAATCCGTAGAATTATTCAGACCTGGAGCTTGTCTGGGACACAGCACTCTTCACTGCAGGAGCCTGGAGATGGTGTGCTCCTCAGTCTCATGGGAAAGACAGATTTATGTTTAGCCATTGCAACCTGACCCTGCCATCTAGATAAAAATCACTGGAACCAAAATTAAGAGGGACTATGAGACCTCCTTTTCACAAGACTGTTGTTTTTCTGCATAGAAACTTGCCATTTTTTTTTAGAGACAACAGCATCATTTCAAGAATCTGTTTTGACAATTAGCTATTCAAACAACGGAATTTTTAGTGTCTAGACTAAATCTTCCTTGCTGCTTGAATCCAGTGCTTTGTTTTATTTGTAGCTCATTCCTCTTCTTTTTTATTCTATTGAAAATTGTTACCGTACTATTAGAGCTATGGCAGATAAGGGAGGTACTGCAAGGTATTCTCCACAAGCAGACAGGATGACTAAGAAAGAGAGAGAAAAGACAAGCAGAATACAAGGGGGAGCTCTTGTGATACATGTAGGTAGTTTATATCTTTAAGCCCTTTCTTCACAGAGGTGGTACATGCTGGTACATGACAGCTGTTTTCGGCTGCAGTGGGGTTATCTGAAGGGGCCAGACAGGTACTGCTCGGAGCAGGCAGGTTATACTTAGTATTTGGCTTGAAGACACCACTTGCTAAAGCAAGTCTCTGCTCTGTCCTGGGGTTTGGTGCTAGTGAACAAGGAGCATAAACAATTAAGATCAGGGATAGCTCTTGATACAGAGTTTGCCTGTGAATGCCAGGAACCATGAATTGCAGTTACTTCTGGATTTTCTTCCCTACTGGTTCTGCATGGGGAAAGGTAAACCTGATACAATTTGGGAAAAACTGAGACCTCTCAATAATGGATTCAGTAATACTTGGAATTAAAGGGAGGGCTGTACTACAGTGTAGGCAGGTTTGCAAACCTGTCTTAAAGGTCCTAAAACTTGAAGGATTTGATTTATTTATCTAGAATTAAGTCCAATATTATAATTATAATCCTAGATTAGGATATAAAATTCCAGAACACCACTTTGGAAGTAAATTATATGTAGCAATCATTATTCTGGATATGGAAAGTCTAAGCAGTTCCACTTATTGTAGGACCTAAACATGTTCATTGACCTAGTCTTATGGCTGGTTCTTTAGGGCATATACTAATGCTATTTCTGCATATTTCCAGGGTGTTTCCCTGGATTCCAACAAGTATGTAAGATTAGGTTTTCAATGCCGCTGTGGCTGCAAGGATTAGAATTTGGTTAGAATTCTGAAATTTAGATATTTTTGAGCTGTAACCAGTTCTAGGATTAGAAATCACCTCTAACATAGCCTTTAGGGCTTGTACACGAAAGGAAGTAATACGCTAAGTGACTTTCCATCACTTCCATTATATTGCACCTAAGTCTGATCTGGAGTTTGGGATAAAGAATGCCAAGAGATTATTATTCATTTTAATACTGTGGTTATAAGACATGTCTAGACTAAATTTAGGACAGTATTTTTTGGGCCTAAGATTTGGGGGGGAGCAGGTTTTTTTTTTTTGAGCTACCTTGAGTCTGTTGCATGAGGTAAGATTGAATATAAAAAAATGTTACCTGCCAACATTTTGGCAATTTGGGACCAGTGCTTTTAAGAATGTGGATAGTCCACATAAATTATTTCAAGTAGTACTCAGTATGAAACTAAAGTTCTTCACTGATGCATTTAAGCATATGCAATTGCTTGTGAGTAAGATGACTAACATACTTTTGTAGTCAACACAGATCCAGTTAATAAGTGATTCATCTGAGACTTAATTCACAGTGAATAGTCACAGAAATTATTATAATTCTCAGGAAAAGCTGACTGCTTGTTTCATTTAGGTTTAGGATTTGATGTGGATATATCTAGGGATGGGGTATAACCATGCAGTAATGAAATGTAATTTCAGCTTGTTCCCTAAGTTCAAAATCAAGGTGCAGCTTTAATTGATCACCAGAACTTTTTCCCTTGCACTTTGTAAAACCTATAATCTATGATTCAATGTTAAGGAAAAACTCAGTATGTTGATCAGGCACCTAATGCCAATAGCACTAGAACTAGTTTAGGAATATTTTTCAAATCATAGGCTGACTATTGTTCAACCCTCCCTGTATGTATAGCAGTCATAAGGATAAAGGTATAAAAATAGTAATAACAATAACAACAACACTGATAATAATACTAATACTTTATTCTTTTTCATTTTAGCATTTAGTGCCTTCTCACTAAGCCTCACTCTCTTCTTTCTTCCTCATCGCACTTAGGCCAGTGCATAAACAAAGATAAAGAATTTTAATGCCATCTTCCCTGTCTTATTATTTCAGTCAAACCATGTTTTCTTTTAAGTTATAAATGAAAAAGATATATGACTGGTTTCATACTCCCACATAAGGGGAAAGAACAAAAACTGAGAATGGTTTTGTAGGAATCTTTACAGAATAAGTTATTAGTACTTTAATATCTCAGGAATTGGCTGGGCTACATTATAATCTCACACTGAATCTTAAGAAATTGCAATTGTGTTCATAAGATAGCAGCTCTGAACTCATTATTTAAACAGTAGCGAATACTTCATAGAATTTGCAAAACTGTCAACCTTGTAATTATGAACCTTTCAGCACAGAAACAAAACAAAAGGTAGCATTTACAGATAAATGGACTGTATCCCTGAAAAATGCAGGAGGAGTTCCAGTTCTAAAAGCTTTTATTTTCTCTTTAAATTCAACTAATATTCTAAATTATGGCTTCAGGAAAGGACGTTTTGCAAACTGTCAAAGACAGAATAACACCAGAATACAATAATATGGTAGTGAGAGGAGAGTGTTTCTAAAAACATTAATACCTGTTAATGAAGAACCTGTTGCATGATTTTGAGCTTGGCAGAAGTAGCATAAAGTTAACTTGAATATTCTAAGCTCTTCACTGCAATCAGGAAAGCATTCTAGGTGTATCTTTGGTTCATCTTTTGTCAGTATAAAGCAACATACCCTTCCCTGAGCTTTGGGTGGAAGATATTTCTGTGCTATGAAACTGCTATTGATGTCACAACTAAGAAGTTTTAAGTATGCAGCTCTACGTTTAAACATGCAGTCAACATTACCCAGGAGTACAAAAGTAGTTTAAGGAACACTGAAGGTAGCACCAAAGGTCTGGCTTCCAGTCTTCATACATCACACCATAATTTCTGCTTAGAAAAGCTGCAGTGTTGTGAAAATAAATCCATGTGGTAAATTTTTGCATGCATCAAGACTTCCGAAATCTATAGAAGCAGCACTTGAAATTATTTAGGGAAAGCATGCTAGCCTGAAGAGGAATCATCTTTAAGACCCAAAAAAGAAACTTTGCAAGACAAATTGCCCTTAATTGCATCAAACCATGATGTAGGCATGAAATCACTGACTATGCAAGTGGAAATGCAAGAGAAACTCAAGACAACACTGATACAAAAGACCATGTAAGTAAACCAAAGCTTTTAAACCCAGTTGTGTTTAATTGTATCAAACAGTAAACAGCAAAAGTTCTTGCTTGCCATATTTCTCTTAGTTATCATATTCTTTAATGTCAGTTTTTCTTCATGTTAGCTCGTATATTGAATGAGGATTGGAAAGAAAACTATGTTTCATAGCACTACTGACTGTGAACTTCTCTAGTTCATCTGTTCATTCCTGCATGTAAAATACAGCAAAACAACAGGCAAGTAGGTATTAACAAGACCAAAAAAAGGACTCCATTTGTATCTCTTCAAATGTTTTTAAAGAGTACTTATGTGCATGGCAATTTGATGACTCTTCTAATAGGCAAGTGAATTCTGTTTATAGAAGTGAAAGACATCCTCTGAAACACTGCCTCTGAACTCAAATCTAGAGAAAGGAAGTAGTCTCTGAGATTCTGTAGGCCTATTGGTTCTCAGAAACATGCTCTATGATCTTTTATTTCTGAACATATCTCATGTAGAAATCATGATTCATGACATACTGTCATGACATATTTTAGAAGTTGCATGTACAGGAAGCAGAACACTACCAGCATGTTACAGGTTTAAAAATTGAAACACAGTTTAAAGAAGAAAGTGAAAAATTGTACCCAAACCTGTGACATGCAGATCATCATGCAAGTTCAAAGTGACTAGGCATGAATTTTTCTGATAGTTTGGCACAAATAAGTGAATTTTTATGGAGCATTTTGCTGCAAGTGCACACATTTCTTGGAGCAGAATCCAGCTTCAGTTGCTCTCTGATATCTTTATGATCTACTTTCAGAAAATTTATTTATATTTCCATCTTCTTCTGAGGCAGGTTCATGGACTTCATGAATTACATGAAGTAACCTCTGTTACTCCCCTCACAGAATGCTAGGAAAACTTTGAAGCATGCAAAGAGTTCTTTGTTATGTATTCATCACTAGTCATGATCTCTCTTTGTGTGAAATTTCTTTCCAAGCTCAAAGCAGCTATACAATCAAAATACGTCCATTGCAAGGACTTAATTTTTTTGTCTTCTATCACAAAGTATAAGTCCCCAAGATAGGCACCTTGCTTGTAAACAACCTTATAATTGCTTCGACTTTTCATTAGCTTTACAGACTTTTGTCACTTTTCTGATACAACTAGCAAATTGAAGAACTCATGGAGTTCCTTTCCTTAAAAAAATTAAGTTAAACCACTCATGAAAACTGTGAGGCAAAAATACATTTAAATTTTAATTCTGGCTTCACAAGTGCAACTAGTGAATCTGATAAAAACCCAAACCCACAAGTATCCAAAGACTTCATTGGAATTTCATGTTTCTCATGCTTGTCTTCCTTTTTTTTCCCCCCCTATTTTTCTGTATCATAACATTATAGACTAAATAATTCACAGCGATTGTGCTCCTGTCAGAGCTGCAACCAGTTTGCAAATCCTTATAGTTATGCTGAGCTCATTGGGATAAAATGTCAAAAAATCTCCATGATACTTCTCACAATGGGGAAACGTCTTTCACCCAAGCTTTTAGGCAGATATTCTTTCGTTCCTTCCTGAATCTTCATTGCTTAAAAGCCTTTATCCTTTTGAAGCCTGCTCTGCAACATCAGCTTGTTTTAAAGAGTTTATTATATGAGCTCCGCATTGGGTAAAAATTTGCTTGCTTTTGTGGAAGCGCAAACCCAAGTAACTAACCTTTTTTTCCCAGTTTTCACTGAGTTTAATTGGAAAATGATGTCATTTTCTTGATTAGAAATGATAATGTAAAATTTACAAAGACAATCCAAAGGAATTAAGCACAAAATTACCATAATAAAATGCCAGTTTGAGGTGCCCTACTACAATGGAAATTAATGTAGAAATTCTAAATGAAAGATAGTTAGCTTTCTATATTATACAGTTCAGTATTTAAATAGATTTTGTTGGCCAGAATCAATTCTTGCACAAGCCATTTTAAATGAAAATAGAATGAAAATTTGAAGTGCATGGCACACATTTAGCAGGTTAGCATTTATCTCTGTGTTTGTCCCTAAACATCATGCCACAAACAGATTGTCTAAAATATAGAATATATTCTTTGTCTTCTCTCCATTTCTCTTCTCATATCCTCTCCATCACTCAGCACAGTGATACAAGTTTACCTGTTCAGTGTCTTTCTTGAAAGAACCTTTTTAACCACATGCTTATCATTTGACTCTTTTCCAGACTTCAGTTTGCAATTTGCAAAGTCCCCTCAATGTGGTTAAATAAAGCATTTATGAGAAAAATTAAATACGATAGTGAAAAATATTTTAAAAATTTTGAAGGTCAGATCCCACCTTGTGTTACTTCAGAAGTGTTTCTTCCAAATGGCTAACAGGGATTCTGGTAGAACTGCAGATTAACTCTTGATAGGTGACATCAATTTTGTAATTTCTATTACTTTCCTTTTCAACTTCTGGTCTCCTTTAGTTCTTTTGCCTCTTCTCTCAAATCATAGCCACATGCTTAGCTACTAGTTGTATTATGATCACAATATATGATTAATATTAAAACCCATCCTCCATATTTTGTATTGTCCTAGGTACATAAAGCAAAGAAATGGTTTGGGAGCAATAATATAGATGTTGGTAGAATTTTTTTGTTTTCTATCCTTTTACGTATACAGAGAGCAAAACTACACTGGAGTTCATTAGTGAACTGTTAATATAAATGTTTAGGCAGTGTAACAGATAAAAATCTGTTCCTCATGAAACAGAAAGACCAAAAACATCCTAGACAGGAGAGCCAAGTATGTAGTTATCCACCAACCCAACATGTGAACACTTGTGAAGAAAATAACAATACAAAATCACTCTTTATGTGCTATGCTGAAGGTCTGGGTTACTCACAAATCCTTGCTTAGCAGAAGGTCCTCCTCTAGAGACTCACATCTATTGGCTGCAGACTGCATCTGGCTGCCTCCAGCATTTTGCTGGTCTCAAGTGAAAGCATTTAAAGAAACTGTACACATTGGTGGTAAACAAGTAGAGCCAAACAGATATCTCACCATGAAGGGATTAGAAGAAGAAAAATAAGCACATATACATGGCATATATACTGGACAACAGAAGTTTTTGGCAGTTGTTTAATGACAATGTTAGCCAGACTGAAAAGAACAAGCCCGAGAGGATATTAGCTCTAGAGTAAAATTTAATGCATAAGTTCAGTAATTTTCAAAAAAACCTTCCACAAATCAGGAGCTAAATTGGATAATTGTTTTTATCATTACAGAAAAAATACACTTATTTCCAAGATACATTTTTGCTTTAAGAAAGAATGAAATCTGGGCAAAGATGAAAGCTACTTTCATTTAATGGTTCAAACCACTGGAAAATCAAATATTTACAATGGTAGTCTGAAAAAGAATTTTCACCATAAATCAAAAATAACTCATGAAATGATACTGTAGTTAGACAATGAGGAGTCTGGAATAAGGGAACAAGCCTTCATGTCTACATGTCTGATTCTATTGCAGGTCTAAATGATGCAGTGATATATACTTAATAGGATATATAATTAATTATTCTATCTAAAAGACTGGTTTTCCATAAGTGCTTTTCCCTCTAGCTATTTGTCCCAATGAAGAGGGATTGTCAAATGGAATTTGTGGTGACAGTGGACAGCAGATGATAATTGAATAACGTTTTATATTTACTGCACATAGAAAACACATATTTACTGGAAATTCAGTGCACTTTTTCCTAAAATTTCTGTCCAAAACTCGTCATGATGACAATTGTTCTTGTTTGTTTCAGGATTTTGTTTTTGACTTTTCCTAGTAAAGGCTGGGGACTGGGTTTCCATTCTGCTTAAGAAATGGATGAGAAATTAGGTCTCAACTTTTGTCTTTAAATGATTCCCTGTTTTTCTGAGAAGAAGCCCAAACAATCAGGCTCTTTTGAACTGCTTATCATATTGACTCAATTATCACTTCTTGGGTCATACTCTGGGCTGAACAGCAGAGGTATACAGCTCTGATTTTCATCAGCTCAGCTGGCTGAATATTTTCAGTAAATTGAAGTATTGCTCTAGCTCTCCTAGGAATGTTATTTCGCATAGAACTATTGCAGTATGTTGTGCAAAAACTTTGTTCTTTCTTATGCCATCTGGGGATTCCCAAACACTAACTGAACTTGCAGCTGCTGAGGTACAGCAGATATAAAATCTTTCAATACCAGTCCAAAATGAAAATAGAATTTAACTTTATCTGGGAATTTCATGGCTTTTGTTTGTTCTTACAAGTATTGACTGAATGGTTCGTCTCATGTCATGGTTTCAGAAAACAAACCAAATGTCCTAGGTTATATTCAGGCCACATTTGTACTTCAGATATTTTGAATTGGTGCTTTTCTGTCCCTTGTGCCAGATTATCTGACCACTTTCTGACAAAACAGCCAATTTGGACTGACCCTATCAGTATGAAGATTAGCCCAGAGAAGCTGTTTGTCTTCTTTCCTTTGCCTAGGCATAACTGTCTAAGCTATATTTATAACTCATAAAGATAGGAAGCAGAAGGGAGCTCTAATGTACTATGCTAGGGTCTTAAGAAATTGGTTTAAATCAGAGCTGCCTTGAGGCTGCCCTAGGTTATGTTTAGGCCAGCTTTAAGTAGAAAAATTAAAATACCTGCAGTATATACAATTCCCTTTCAGTGTGATTTCAATTTCTTCTTTGTCAACTGGATGTAGGCCAAAGAGAGAATCTGGCTCAGTGTACTGTAAATTACAGGAGTCAACTATGGAATTAATTCAGCTGCGTAGCCACAGCACTTCAAGCACTTTACCTTTTGTGTCTTTAACATCTAACTTTTGTATTGAACTGCTGGAATGTCAGTGGGTTGGATTTCCTCACTCTGGTAGATCTGACTTTGCAGCCAAATGTTTTGCTTTCATTTCATTACTTTTAGAAATGAGAAACTCTACTGCTTTTCATTTGTGGTCAGTAATCATCTTCTAAATAGCACACCACACTATAATAATCTGCAGAGGAATTGACATCTGCGTCAAGTGTTAATAAAATATAGAATCAGCAGATGAAAACTCTGGTAATAACCATTCTGGCAAGGCCCTGACCAGCTTGTTCCTCTGATTCTTCCCAATCTTTTAAAACACTTAGTAAACCCATTATGCCATTTTTGCCACATATTAACTCACTCTTTCTCTCCTCTCCACAAGCCCTTTTATATTTTATAGCTGGAGCATCCGTTTTCATGTTTCCTGTGTTTTTAGATTGTCTTCTGTGGCTTCAGTGTAATGGGAAACAGGTTACTTGCAAGAGGAAAACCCCCAAACCCTGAAACTTAGACACTGTGCACGGTGTTTAGGAAAGGATGACACTGGCAGTTTAGACTAACTGAAGCTTTATAAATGTTATGTGAATCTTACAACTGTAGCCTTAAATTTCCACTTTGAAATATTCATTGCAATGTATTACTCTCCTCCATGTGAAATTCTCTGGAGTAGCCCTTCATGTTTTCAGGTTGAATTATTCTACTTTGAAATTCGTAATTCTTTTATTTCCCCATGGTAACAGTTTCTAGATATTCAATAAACTTAAGAGGAAATTTTTATAGGAAAATTACATAAGCTTATATGCTTGATGACTTAAAATCTTTGGGATTATTAGAATGAAAATGAAAGTTATATAAGAAAACTAAAAAGAATAGCCAATACTTATAAGGGGTTTAATATACATTATAATTTAATCTTACCCAGAGATTTCTTTACCAGTTGATATATTTAAAAGACTAAACCATTCACCATGAGTTTTTTATTTTTATTCCACTGATATATATATTTATAAAAGTGATAATAAAGGCAATAAAAGCAGCCTGGTACAATATTTGTCTTTATAGTTACCTCCTTGCCTGTCTCATGACAAAGTAATGAGCTTTGCCCCTCCTGCCATGTGCACAAGTTAACAGGCATTGAACACCAGCTAAAGCTTCTGAAATCAGAAAATTTGGCCTTTTAAAAGTGAATAATCTGAGAGACTTTAAGAAATCTTTCAATTAAAGTGTTTCCATTTGTGTCACTTCTTTACAAATATTATGATAAATGAATCCAGTTTCAGGAAAATTTACCAGAACAGTAGTAGTTCTAAGAGAGAATTAGAAAATAGTTTTAAAAGGGAAGTTTTTCTTTTTGACTGTAAATATTCATGCCTGACTAAGATTAATATATTCATCCTGGAATAGGGCAAAAGCATATCATATAATCTATGTGTTGAATCATCTCAGATTCAACTATTCCAAGGTGAATATTTGTATAATTATATAAAATACTATTTTGAGTCTGTTTAAACTACTCAGTGAATCATTTCTAATGCAGTTTGAGAAAATTGTGCAGTATGCTTGAGTTTGTCAGTTTTATTACTAAGGTTTTCTTCCTATATGGGAAGAAAACCCAACACAAAACAAAACAAAACAAAAAAACCCCACAAACAAATAAAAAAAAAATCCAAACCAAACAATAACAAAAGAGAGCAGGGACCTTTGTGTTGAAAAGAAATGATCTGGAATAGGAAATATTTCTTTTCTTATATTCCCATGAATGCATATTCAAAGCCCTCCTAGAATCAAAGGGCAATACAATAGAGGAAGAGGCTTAAGGAAGTCTCTTGTCCAACCTCCTCAGAGCTGGACCAGCCGGAGATCAGATTCTATTGTTCCAGGGCTCTGTCCAGCCTGACATTGAAAACTTCCAGGAATATAGACAGTACAAACATTCTAGGCAATCTGTCTCACTGCTAAACTGTTCTCACCATCAGTCTTTTTTTTTTGTCTATATTATATCCAGTCTGACTAGCTCTCTGAACACTCCCATCTTATGTCCCTTGCCTCTCAGCCTCTCACTATACACAACTGCACATACAGCAGTGAAGAACCTGACTTATCTTCTCAATAACTCCTCCATGGACCCCATTAGGCTGCTTCCAGGTTCCCTGGAACCATCTTTTCTCCAAGTTGTACAAGGCCAGTTCTGCCAGACTCTCCTCACAAAGCAAAATGCTGAAGTCCACAAACATCTTTGTGACTCTCTACTGAGCACATTCTAATTTATCAACATCTTTCTCATTGTGAGGATCTAAACACTGGATGCAATATCTCCATCTATTGGTCTGTGGTCTAATGAATGCTAAGTAAAGGGGACTAATCACTTCCCCCATCCACTGACTCTATCCCTGTTTATACAGGCCCTATGTGCTGCTGATATTCTTTACTACCAAGGGAGTACTAGTCTTATGTTCACTGACTACCAATATACCCAGAATTGCTCTGCAGCCTGAAAGTCCTCAGTCAATGCTCTTCCTTCACCCACAAATCCAGTCAGATTACTCAAAGATGCACATTTTACTTCAGTTTTATGACATACCATAATAAAGACCAGAGCAAAACCAAGCTTATACACTAAAATTAGAAATAAATCTGTTGAAATGTTGGGCATTGTGATAAACAAAAATACAGGCCCCTATGTGGTGTAGATTGATATTTATGGCAGATGAAGCATGAGTTCAAAACACTTAGCATTCCATCACTACTATAGACATTAATATGTTTATTGCCTCTTCCTCTCTTTCTATTAGTCTGTTTTAATTCGATACCAACAGGTTTAACATATCTGCACATTTGGTTCTTACACTCTCAGTGAAATAGACCCTGTGTTATTTAATATCTGCTGTAATTGAATTGAGAGAAATATCACAAAGTGATAGGATTTCATAGACTATAATGCAGTTACATTGACTGTGAATTTGATGAATATTTTTATGGCACTTCATTTTAATGTTAGATATAATCCCTTGTCCATATTTTTATGTCTGACACATGTAAAAACTTACTATGCATAAATCAAGGTATGTGCACATAAATAGGAGGAACACCTGTCAAAAGTCAAGCTATATTATACAACTTCATCTGGAGTTCTGCATTGTCTCAGGTGAAGCTGTTACATATATAAGACTGCATAAAAATGTATGTCATGGTTTTGTGTTCTGACCTTCAGAGAGACAATATGAGAAATTCTTTCAGTGTGCTCTGCTGTAGTCCAGGATTGATGCACTTAAATATGATTTTATTAGATATTATTTTATTCAGATACTTACTCTTCTGTTCAGACTTTTGCATTACTCAGTAAATTATGCTACCTGGAATTCTCCTGCCACAGACTACAACCTCCTCCTTTTCTTCAACTCCCTTAAAATAAAAAGCCTTCTATTGTTTAATTTTTCTTCCCTAAAATGTAAACTCCTGTGATTTGTAGCTTTTTCAACAGATTAACTGAGCTGAGGACACCCTTGGTGATCAAAGTAATGCTTTGATAAAGTTTTTTCACTCTAATAATTCTTTCATAGTTTTGTAAAGCATAGCACAGTACACCCAGTGTCCTTCACCCAGGTTTGCTATTGATTCTGTTGTGTTACCAAACAAAATAAAAATGAAGGTGATGTTGACCGTTCTAGACTGAACATCATTTCTTATTATTCATCTTGAAATGGAGCAAAGTCTAGAGTTTTATTCTTCTTATATATATTCCTCTTCATCGTTGGGAAATTATGCTACTAACAAGTACTTTCTTCCCAGTTTTTGGACTTGATTCGGACTTTTCAAGGCAAGAACTTTAAAAACTGAGGCTGGTGTGTTGCATAACATGGTCAGTGTGGCCTTGTACACACAATGTGCAAAAGCTTCCTAGTCAGGAAATGTTTGAGATATAGGAATTGGGGAAAGTGTCAGCCAGAATTTTATTCTTTCTTCATCAGCAACAAAATGTATTGGCTTTATTATTCAAAATCCATCCTTTTGCAAGTCTGCTGTGGTGGTTGAAATTGTCCAGCTGAATTGATGTCACAGGATATTAAGAAAGCAAGTTCAAATATTTTCTTAAGGATTGGATTTTAGCAGAAATCTACTATTAATTTTCAGAAGCTGATGTGACTACTAGAGCTATTTCTTCTGTAGAAACAGTGATTAATTTGCAATGCTATTTAGGTTCATAATAGATGACCATTATTTTGACTGCTACTTGTTAGGATCTCACTGAGATTTGTGGCAGACATCACTGTTGATGCTCATTGCTCATGGACCACAGGGACTTTATCTCCATCTACAGTATTCAAGAGTTCTGATTGGGCAGGGCCAGCTCGATTGATGGAGCCCCGAGTGTTGACCAACCAGGTGGCCTTTGCCAAATGCAGCTCCCAGTGTTTGAAAGTTCCCCCACCCAACGCCTTCAAGGTTGTTTTCAGCAGTCCATTACATCGCTCAACTTTCCCGGCAGCTGGAGCATGGTAGGGGATATGATACACCCACTCAATGCCGTGCTCTCTGGCCCAGGTGTCTATGAGGCTGTTCTTGAAGTGGGTGCCGTTGTCAGACTCTATTCTCTCTGGGGTGCCGTGTCTCCACAGGACTTGTTTCTCAAGGCCCAGGATGGTATTCCGGGCAGTGGCGTGAGATACGGGGTATGTCTCCAGCCATCCAGTGGTTGCCTCTACCATGGTCAGCACGTAGCGCTTGCCTTGGCGTGTTTGGGGAAGTGTGATGTAGTCAACTTGCCAGGCTTCCCCATACCTGTATTTCGACCACCGTCCACCATACCATAGAGGCTTCACCCGCTTGGCCTGCTTGATGGCAGCACATGTGTCACAGTCGTGGATAACCTGTGAGACACTGTCCATGGTTAGATCCACCCCTCGGTCACGAGCCCATCTGTATGTCGCATCTCTGCCTTGATGACCAGAGGCATCATGGGCCCATCGGGCTAGAAACAATTCACCTTTATGCTGCCAATCCAGATCTACCTGAGAGACTTCAATCTTGGCAGCTCGATCCACCTGCTCGTTGTTACGATGCTCCTCATTAGCCCGGCTCTTAGGTACATGAGCATCTACGTGACGGACCTTCACACTCAGCTTCTCTACCCGGGCAGCGATGTCCTGCCACATCTCAGCCGCCCAGATGGGTTTCCCTTTGCACTGCCAGCCGGCCTTTCTCCAGCGCTCCAGCCATCCCCACAGAGCATTGGCCACCATCCACGAGTCAGTGTAAAGGTAGAGTCTTGGCCACTTCTCTCGTTCAGCGATATCCAAAGCCAGCTGAACAGCTTTCAGCTCTGCAACCTGACTTGATCCACCTTGTCCTTCAGTCGCTTCTGCAACTCGACGTGTAGGACTCCATACAGCTGCTTTCCATTTCCGGCTTGTCCCTACAATGCGGCAAGAGCCATCTGTGAAGAGAGCATATCGCTTCTCCTCTTCTGGTAGCTGGTTATATGGTGGGGCCTTCTCAGCTCGTGTCACCTGCTCCTCTTCTTCTTCAGAGGACAATCCGAAACTCTCACCTTCTGGCCAGTTGGTGATGATTTCCAAAATCCCAGGGCGATTAGGATTCCCTATCCGGGTTCGCTGCGTGATCAGAGCGATCCACTTACTCCATGTGGCATCAGTGGCGTGATGGGTAGAAGGAGCTTTTCCTTTGAACATCCAGCCCAACACTGGTAGTCGGGGTGCCAGGATGAGCTGTGCCTCAGTGCCAATCACTTCTGAGGCAGCTCGAACTCCTTCATAAGCTGCCAGGATCTCTTTCTCAGTTGGGGTGTAGCTGGCCTCAGATCCTTTGTATCCCCGACTCCAGAATCCCAGCGGTCGTCCTCGAGTCTCCCCAGGTACTTTCTGCCAGAGGCTCCAGGATGGGCCATTCTCCCCGGCTGCAGTGTAGAGCACATTCTTCACATCCTGTCCTGTCCTGACTGGCCCAAGGGCTACTGCATGGGTAATCTCCTGTTTAATCTGCTCAAAGGCTTGTTGTTGTTCAGGGCCCCACTGGAAATCATTTTTCTTCCGTGTCACAAGGTAGAGAGGGCTTACAATCTGACTGTACTCAGGGATATGCATCCTCCAAAAGCCCACGGCGCCTAGGAAAGCCTGAGTTTCCTTCTTGCTGGTCGGTGGGGACATAGCTGCTATTTTGTTGATCACCTCTGTTGGAATCTGACGACGCCCGTCTTGCCACTTCACTCCTAGGAACTGAATTTCCTGAGCAGGTCCCTTGACCTTACTTCGTTTAATGGCAAAACCAGCTCTTAGGAGAATCTGGATTATCTTCTTTCCTTTCTCAAAAACCTCCCCTGCTGTGTTCCCCCATACAATGATGTCATCGATGTACTGTAGATGTTCTGGAGCCTCACCCTTTTCCAATGCAGTCTGGATCAGTCCATGGCAAATGGTGGGACTGTGTTTCCACCCCTGGGGCAGTCGATTCCAGGTGTACTGCACCCCCTTCCAGGTGAAAGCGAACTGCGGCCTGCACTCTGCTGCCAACGGAATGGAGAAAAAGGCATTGGCAATGTCGATGGTGGCATACCACTTGGCTGCCTTGGACTCCAGCTCATACTGAAGCTCCAGCATGTCCGGCACAGCGGCACTCAGGGGGGGTGTGACCTCATTGAGACCACGGTAATCCACTGTCAGCCTCCACTCTCCACTGGACTTTCGTACTGGCCATATGGGGCTATTAAAGGGTGAGTGAGTCTTGCTGACCACCCCTTGGCTCTCCAGCTCACGAATCATCTTGTGTATGGGGGTCACAGAGTCTCGGTCAGTGCGGTATTGCCGACGGTGCACTGTGGCTGTGGCCAGCGGTACCAATTGTTCTTCAACTTTCAGCAGTCCTACAGCAGAAGGGTCCTCTGAGAGGCCAGGCAAGGTGCTCAGCTGTCTGATTTCCTCTGTCTTCACAGCAGCTATGCCAAAGGCCCAACGCAGTCCCTTTGGGTCTTTGAAATATCCATTCCTCAGGTAGTCTATGCCAAGGATACACGGGGCTTCTGGACCAGTCACAATGGGGTGTCTATGCCATTCCTTGCCAGTCAAGCTGACTTCAGCTTCCAGTACAGTCAGCTGTTGGGATCCCCCTGTTACCCCAGAAATAGAGATGGATTCTGCCCCGATGTATCCTGATGGCATCAACGTGCATTGTGCGCCAGTGTCCACTAAAGCTTTGTATTTCTGTGGGTCTGATGAGCCAGGCCACCGAATCCACACAGTCCAATAAACCCGATTGTCCCTCTCCTCTACCTGGCTAGAGGCAGGGCCCCCCTAGTTCTGGTCATGGTATTCACTGCGCTCTCCCTGTGAATATGACCGGGAGGTTCCTTCAAGAGGATCGGGCATAACATCATCATTCCTATACTGTCTGGAGCCTTGCCCACGAGAGACCGGAGCAGCCTTCAACCTTGAAGAATTCCCTGTGTTAGTTGTGCCTCTTTGCAATTCACGTACCCGAGCTGCTAAGGAAGAGGTGGGTTTCCCATCCCACTTCCTCATATCTTCTCCATGCTCATGGAGGTAAAACCACAGATTGCCGCGTGGAGTGTACCCTTTCTCCTTAGCTGGAAGACGCCTGCTTCTGATGGCGGAGACTCTTGTTTGTTCTGGAGAGATATGGAAGAGTCCTTCCTTAATCTTCTCTTCCAGTTCAGCCAGTTTTGTTTCCACAGCTGAGACATGGGCTCGTAATGGAGCAGTGACAGTGTCTTCATAAATCCTGAGTTTGCTGACCAGTGCACCCACCTTGTCTTCTCCCTCTCTCCACTGCAATGTTGCAAGGTAGCGAGAATACATTTCTGGCCCAAGTCGTGCAAATTTTAACCACATCTGGGATGTGCACTGGACACCATCTGGACTTTTAGGGAATCTCTCATCCTCTGAAAAGATTATCTCCAGTACGGCTAATTCCCTTAAGCACCGGATACCTTGTTCCATCGTGTTCCACTGTCCTTGCTGTACGTGGAGGTCCTCCTTACAAAGATATCTCTCCCTCACGCTTGACAACAGTCGCCGCCAGAGGCTGAGAGTTTCCTGTCTCTTTCCAATGCCCTGATCAATGACAACATCTCGAGACAGGGATCCCAGCTGCCTTGCCTCACTCCCATCTAGAATGGTATCATTGGCTGCAGCATCCCAGATTCGAAGTAGCCAGGTCAAGATGGACTCATTTGCCTGTCGTGTGAACTCTCTCCGGAGCTCACGCAGCTCTCCCAGGGATAGGGACCGGGTGATTATTTCTGGCTCCATTTCTTCTGCTTGAGATGAAGGTCCTGACTCTTCCTCGTCATGCACTATACGAACTGATTTGGTCTTTGATTTTCTTTTCTGGACAGGGGCAACTGCTATCGGTTTCTGTTGTCCTTCTGGCTCCTCCATGGTTTGTGTGGACATGGTGCTGGTTGATGTATCTCTCTTCCTCTCTGGCTCAGTCATGGTCTGGGTGGACATGGCGCTAGTTGATGTATCTCTCTTCCTCTCTGGCTCAGTCATGGTCTGGGTGGACATGGCACTAGTTGATGTATCTCTCTTCCTCTCTGGCTCAGTCATGGTCTGGCTGGACATGGTGCTGATTGATGTATCTCTCTTCCTCACTGGCTCAGACGTAGTTTGGGTGGACATGGTGCCTGTGGATTTGCTCCTTTTCTCCTCCTCCTGATGATGCTGTACCACACCAAGCAGTGTGCGGTAGGCAGTGGCCAGGGCCCAGCAGGTTGCTGTGAGCTGCACATCTCTGGGACTACCAGAGCATCTTCCTTTCACATAGCTTAGCATTTTGGCAGGGTCCTGCAGTTGTTCTGGGGTGAATTTCCAGATCATTTGAGGAGAGAAGGTCTCCAAATACTGGCCCATATCTTCCCACTTCCCGTGCCACTCAACATCATCCGCTCCCAGGGCAGGCCTCCAGCAAGTCTCCTTAGAGAGCCCAGTTCTGACCCTAAACATGGTGTATACAGTACAGAGGAGACAAAGCAACACTAACAGCACTAACAGTAGGATTATGCTGTCCCTAACATCAAAAGGAAGCTCAATATTTTCAATGATTGTTGTAGCAGAGGTGAAAAGGTGGAAGTAACCATCTCCGCCTGTTTTCCCCACAGTCTGGGTGCTATTTTTAATGAGACCCCAGAGGTAACAACCCAAACCAGGACAGGCACACCAGACTGAATATACATTCACAATGAAATTCATTGCTTCTGATGTTATGACAACATAAACATAGTATATTAATAAAGCAATTTTGATCCTTCTCCCTGGTATTAAAGAGAGCATCAAAACAGGCACATGGTTCCCCATGTGTCGAAATATGAACAGGCCCAGATACACCATCCACATGAATACATCAAGCAACATGGTAGTCAGGGAGTTTCTGTACCCAAATACACAAAATGAAATTGTAGTTCTGACTTCTCTCTCGTGCCCCACGTTGGGCGCCAAAAGATGTGCTGGTTTGAAGGTGAACCAGCAAGGGAGAATGAACTCACCACGAGAGAGATTATAAGTCAGAGCTAAAATTTAATAATAATATTATTATAGCAACACTGACACACAAGGGAAATTGCTTTCAACGCACAATACCCCAGCAGTATAACCCAGTGTCCTGGGGCACAAACCCAAGGGGGTTTGTTTGCCCTTGTGCTGAGACCCCTGTGGCTCCCCCAAGTCCAGAGCAAAAGGAAAAGAAAGACCTGTTGGTGCAGGCGAGGGCTGTGGTCTGGGCGAGAGCGGTGATCTCCTGCTGTCGAGGTCCTGCTGCTGCTCTGGATCCGACGAGAAGTAACCGAGGTCTTCTTACCCACCACTTATGTACCCTCAGGGAGCACTCAGTCCCTCCCCCTGGGCGGGGACTCACACAATGGGTGATTGACTCTGGGAGCCAGGGGGTGTTGAGCTGTTGATGGCCCATTAGCAGCTCCGCCCCCCTCAGGCTGGGTGTGAAGGTGATAATGGCTCCCTGGGCAGCTGCTGCTAATGGCCCATTGTCCTTGGGGAATGATTAGAGGGGGTAGAATACACAGCTTTGATCACCCCCACACAGGGTTAGCTGGTCCCTCCTGCTGAACTAGGACAACTTTTTATGGCTTCCTTCAGCTGGGATAACAAAACACTCAGCATTGATCAAACAGTCCCCCTGCCAAGGCCAACAGGAACAGAGTGAGCCTCTAAAAGAAGAACTCCTGAAAAATCCCATGTCCTGTTAGTCATCTGAGTGCTCTGGGCTATAACAGCAGGTACTGTAGACAGATATCAGTGTTTATGATTTGCATTCTGATAGCATCCAAAACATGTCCTACTGTGTCCACAACCCCATAAAGTCTAGACTGAAGGACTTCTATCCGACTTTGGCATTGCCTTAGTACCATCAGAATTTCCCACTGAGTCTTTGACTCAAAGCATTTAGTTATGCCACAAAAGTAGATTTGTCTGTGCTCAATATATATATAAATATATTATCTTGGGTTGACATACTGTATTATGAATTCCACTTGACTAATTTTTTATATTGTCAAAGATCTCTTCTTTGTGAATTATAATACTTGAAGTACTGGAAGTCTGGCAATAAGCCTTCATCATCACTGTAATGCAGAGAAACCATCTATCCCCACAACCACATAGAACTAATACTGTGAATGGGTTACTTCTTGCATTAAAGTAAACAGAAGAAAGATTTATAAAATTATGAAGCCAGACAAATAAAAGAATGATTTATTGTGTTTGTTCATGCTGATTTCATCAGTTTTTGCATGTGTACCTTGTAGAAAACACTGCATTAACTATTCCAAACTACAAAACTACTGTGCAAGAAGGACACAAATGAATGTGATCAGTTAAGTGGGATTCCATTTAAATTAAAAATTCACCATGAGAAAATATAGTTTCTTTCTTTTTCTGTCACCTGGTAGAAAAATGAATTGGACTATTGATAGTTCACTAACATAGAAAACGTAAGCAGGCAATGGGAGATTGATGTTTAATAATTTCACCAACATAAACAGTGACAGTCAAGGTGATTTTCAAGGCCAAGCAAATATTCAGAGAAGAACAGAGGATGAGCTTTGCTGAAGAGAAAAGCATGGAAGTTCTTGTATCTCAGCAAGCATCAAGCAATCCTTATATTACTTGACCAGAACAAGACAGCCTGTTGCACCCTTTCTGAATCTGCAACAAATATCCCACCTCCTCTTCCTTTGCACACTTTAGATACTTTGGGGTGGACCATCTGTGGTAGTTAGCCCCATACCAGGCTTTAGTTTTGGTAGGCCTTGAAGGTGGTATATAAATTAGAAGGGACATAGGTTGTCACCTGACTTTAAGCAAACAAAGAAATATTTCATACTATATGACATAAAGCCAAATATGAAACAAATGAGGAGGAAATGTTTGGTATTTTTCCTCATGGCTGCTCTCCTGGGAACATGCCATGACCCTGTTCCAGAGAGTTGGGCCTCACCACTATTTTATTTTGGGGAAGTAAACATTTATTTTTAGCTTTCTCTCTGCTTGGGTGTCTCTCAAGAGCTCAAATTGGTGAAATTTACTACTTAGTGAGGAGTGGAGAGTTGTTATCTTTTACTTTTGTGTGTATGTGTTATATTGCTTTTTGGTTTTAATTTCTTCTTTTCTGTGGAAATATACAAACTGTCCTGCTTTAAAATTGCATTTGGTTTTTGGTTTTTAGTTTTTTTTCTTTCCTTCCCGCTCCAAGAAGGGAGAGTGCTGTCAGCTAAGTGAATACTTGGCATTTTGCCAAGGTCTAAACCACAACACCACCTTGCCTGAAAACACCAAAAAAATACTACTGGAGTACTGAGCTTGGTGTGCTTAAAACTCTTTTTAACCTTATGAAGCTTATATAGCTTCCAATTTGCTTGAAGTTTATTTGAGGCCTTCCAAAAATAACATTGTGAAATACCAGTGCAGGAGTTTTCATTACACACAGAGCAAACAACTTTATCATCATCATCATCATCATGATCAGGTGCCTGAACCCATCTATATTGAGACAGATCTAATAATGGAAAGGAAGAGGTACTTGTTAACAGAAACAAACAAACAAATTTAAACACTTCCTATACTTTTTCTTTTTAACAAAAGGAAGACAAAATCCTTTCTGCCTCCAAATCATTTGTTTTGTCATGTGTTTTGTAACTGTGCCACTCTTTTTGGGAGAGCTTTTTATAGTAGATGCCTCTTCCCCCCTCTTTCTTTGGATTTGTCACACACTGGTTCATGCGTATGGGATCTTGCTGATGTGGAATGCTCTCTGAAATTTAGGAATTTTGGTTTGGGTTTTGTTTTTTGTGGTTTATTTTTAAGATATTTCTTTGTACTTCAAAGCATTTGCACAGCAATGTCTCCAGTTGGACAATCACTGATGGAAGACTCTTATTCTAGAACTCAGTCTTAAAAACAATAAAAAATAAAAAAGGGAGTCTTCTCAAACAAATTGTGCAGTACATGACTTTCACAAAATCTAACAGTATGCTTCTTTATTTCTTATCAATACTCCTCTGGGCAGCCTTTATTTTTAGTGTGGTCAGTAAACACTATTTTTTTATCTTTTATTTAATAAAAAAATGTTGCCATTACTATTTTCAGAGCATCTCTTCTTAAATAATAAAGATGCCATCAGAAGGGAATAAGAATTAAAATAATCAAGGTGCAATTACAGAGTGAAATAACTAAAAGGTAAGAATAAACAGAGGCAGAAGGTACATTAGAGAGAAATTAAAAACTTTTGGAATCGTATATGAAATGGGACAAAGAGGTAAAGAAATACAAAAAGTTGGTCTGGATCATGGAACAGATGAACTGCAGCATAATGATTTTTTTCTGAGTTCAAATAGAAAGAGGTTACTACACTTCATATACCTCAGCATGTGCAGTTTTTCTTAATAAGCATTTTTCCATAGAATGAAAAGACTTAGACAAAGACTAACCATGGATTAAAAGTTTACAACATTGGTCTAAATTATTTATTTGAGTGTGGGAAAACCTGTCTTAAGATTTAGAGGATCAAATACACTTTTATCTTGCCTTTGAAAGAATAAATGCAAAATATGGATAGCAATATTTGAAGCAAAAAGCAGAATTTGGTCCACAGCTCCTCTGCCCGTTAGCTTTTTTTGTCCATGACTCATATTCTTGAGGTGAGATGATGTTATTCCAATTTTTTGGCATTTTAGAATTACTTCTTACTTTCTATGAGCATGAGCTTGGCAGGTGCAAAGCAAAAAAGAATAAGATCAAAGACCCATTCTTTGCTGCTGGGAATGAGATTTTACAAGAGACACCAGACTTAGGAATGTCAGATGCCTGTCTAAATAATTGACAACTACAATGAAGTGAGGGCAAAAGTCATTCCCACACAGACTATATTTAAAACTGCTAACCTGAGATGGATTCATAGTCTAGAGAACGTGTCTGAGATTCATCTTAAAAACCCTGCTGTGCGTTTCCAAGTTCAGTCATCGGCTGTGGAACAATTTTAAATGAGAGATTTGCTGAGCCAGTTACTGCACAAAACCAGCTATATGGAAAGTTACCTTGTACTGATGAAAAAACAGTATCTATTGTCACATTATAGGACTGCTAATTTAGAAACCGTATGCAGTCACACAAAACTTCTATCTGGACTCACACATTGAAAAGAAGTAGAGTCCTTTATGATCTGAGATAGGGTTTTGCTCAGAAACCAGACAAGAACTAGATAAGCTGTGAATGTAATGCTAAATTCCAGTCAATGCAGAGGCAGAGGGAACACCGCTATCCAATGAGCTTGGTGGTTGTATGCCAAAACACTAAACGGGCACCAAGCTCAGGGGCCAAATTCCTCATATTGTCAGTATGCCCTGCTCCTGCCAAAGCTGGTGGGAGCAGCACACCTACGCTGCGAGGCAGAGCATTTGGTAAAGAAGAAAAGATAAATTTCTGAAAAGAAATCTTTCTTGTGTTATTTATGAGTATTGTTCGGTGTTGTGGGTTGGGTTTGGGGTTTTTGTTTTTTGGTTTGGTTTTGATTTTTTTCATAAGGCTACAAAGCTGCAGGATATCGAGAAAACAGATATTGGATGAAATCCCAGTTCCGCTAAAGTCATTGGGAAAATTCCTATTGGCTTCCCCAGGGTCAGCTTCAGTGTACAGTACAGTCCCCTGTGTATTCTTGCTTGGTGACACCCAAATAAAATGTGCTTTGCTTACAAATCAAAACAATTTTTTTATGCTGTTAGCTCTTACAGCTCAGCATGGTAGCTGAAATACAAGCTGTGCTCTTCTCTGTATCTCCTATTATTACATGTCATAAAGAATACACAATTAGAGTTTAGGTGGCAATTTCACTGCTGATACACAAGGCAGATGTAAAATCAAGACTGTTCTTCCAAATCCGTTTTAGCTGTACATTACCAATATAATAGCCTGTGGTGGTGGAATAGCAAGCAGATATTTACCTTCATCTACATTGCTACATCTGAAGCCCAATGAAATAAGTGGGATGGATTTCCAGCCAGTGGAAAAATAATACACTCCACAATGCTGTTGCCATTGGATCTCTACAGTCCACCAGTTGGGTTTACCACAGCAACTATTCCAGGGTACCAGATCTCAGCAGAGGAAGAAAGTGGCAGTTTAAAATATTTTTTCAAACAAATGTGACTTTAAAGAACATGAATAAAAGAAAAATAGTCATAAATACAAGTAATTCTACAATATCACAGTAATCTGTTGAAATATTTTTACCTACTAAGGAGTGAGAAATGGAAGATGAGGGAGGATGAGCAGGAAAAAGTAGGAAACAAATATGGTGTTCAAAGCATGAAGAAGAACTATTTTTTCTTTTGCAGATTAACAAGTGGAGCAGGAAATGTCTTGCACCTGACTTAGGCATTTAAGGCATTTTCTTTATGTGTGGAAAACATTGTTTTACTAGCTGTGGTAGGACAGACGAACTGGTTGGCCTACACCTTAATCTGTGTAGATGTGGAACACAACCAGTATGCCAGTTTGTAGAGGGTGTAAGAAACCTGACATTTCTTTTTTTTGTAAGAAATACCTCTAACCTAATTTCTGTCCTGTTGAAACAAATTCAAGCTAAAGTATTTTCTTCTGCCACAGAATGTCATGTTAATAGCTGTTATTATTTTATAGAGAGTAATTTCACATTGATCCACAAAAAAATGGAAAACAAAATGACCAATGGGAAAAGGTAAGTATCCATATTATTTTTAATTTAAAATGTTATTAAAATCAAGTCATTCTCATGTAGTTTATATTTTCCTGAAAAAACAGTTCTCTTAAAATTATTTGACCATATTTATTTATAGATATTGTTTTGTTCTCTTCTTCTTTGTTTCTTTTTGCTTTACTGCTCAAATAATTTTAAATTGTGATTTTATGCTTATTTGGCAACACAAGGGATTGAAGCCAGTGACAACTATTAAAATAGCCTGTGTCAGAGATTATGCTGGATTTACCTCATCCTAAGGCATTTTCCTGTGATCTCTTTGAAATTAATTTAATTTGAAAATGTTGTCCTGGAGTTAAAGTACAATGAATAATAGTTGGTTGTTTTGGAAACTGAATAACAAGAAATAACTCCAGTCCTTTTTGTTAATCTACTAATTGTTTTGTTTGTTTAAATGAAGAAAACTCTGTGCCTACAGACATGTTTTGAATTCTCAGGACTATGCAGCATTTTCCCTTCCCAGCAGCAAATTAAAAAAAAATCTGTAATTAATGTTTCTTTTCACACACTTTTGTAAATGGAGAACAATGAAATCTAGACCAAAAGGCATTAATTTATTTTCAAATAAGGAAAACCTGGTTTAGTGGTTCTCCAGTTAACTGAAGACCTTTATCCTCTCAAAACAAGAGTGGAAGTCAGGGACATGACCCATCCTCAAGAGCCCATGTGGTTGTCAGGAAGCACCTCAGAAAGAAACCTTAAACAGTTGGGGACCTTCCCTGTAATGAGGATACTCTGTTGCAGACAGGCTCTGGGCTGAAGCATCACCGTCTCGGTCCAAAATCACAGAATATGTCTTCAGCAAAATCCTACTGATTTAGACCTGGAGTGACAACACTTAATTCTTTCTTCCGTGAGAGTAAATGCTACTGGAGTAGGCAGAGTGGTGACAAGTAACAAGAACCAGCCTGTAAGAAAGGCATGCTCTAATTCAAATCAGACAAAATGGAAAGCACAAGGATTATTTCTGACTTACAAATGGGAAATGCAGAAAGAAAATAAGAGCCCTAAGAAAGGGCTCACACGGTGCACAAATACCTGAAGAGAGGGTACAAAAAGGACAAAGCCAGGCTCTTCTCAGTGCTGGTCAATGGCAAGACAAGAGGCCAGGCGCACAAACGGAAACACAGGAGGCTCTGCCTGAACATCAGGAAACACATTTTTATGATAAGGGTCACTGAGCACTGAAAGAGGTTGTCCAGGGAGGTTGTGAACTCTCCATCACTGGAGATATTCAAAAGCTGTTTGGACATGTCTCTAGGTGTGACTTGTGGAGGATGGGCCAGAGGTGTCTTCCAACTCCAATCATCTTGTCTTTGTGTGGTTCTGTCTCATCAACAGTTCTGGAAACCGCCACTGCCCCTGCTCACTCTGAATCCACTGGCATGGGAAGCCCCTTTGTGCATCTGAGCTTAAGTTATTTGTGGAATGGTTTATTCACTTATTTTTAATATTATATTCAAGGAACAACTGATTTTTATTTAATGTACTCCATGACTTAATGGGAAGATAATATTCTGATTCTTATATATACTTAAAATCTCTTTATGTTGCACTGGAAATGTAGGTGTTAGATGTGAGCATGCAGTGTAGAAATTAGTTACCTTGTCACAGAAGCACATCCTTTCATTTTTAATCTGCTGATGGCCCATTAGTTTCAGTTGCACATTCCTGTTTTATAGGGATATAAGGGAATACAAAGTGTATCTGGATGAATCTTTTTTTAATTTAACTTTCAATGTGACTATGAATTTGTCTTAATATTTCACTAGCCTTGCAGATTGTACTCTGGTGAATGTTTTCTATGTTTGTTTTTTCAAGTTGTGATGATTTTTTCTTCATGAATATTATATAGATAGGACCACATAGAAATAATTCACCTGTCTTTGTATGCTAGGAAGATTTCAGTAATGGGTTTGTTTGGATCCTATACAAGTGACATCTTTTGGTTAACACATTTAAATTATTTGAATGCTTAACCAGGGCAATCACATTCTTCTCTGAAAGTGAAAATTTTCCTTTTAAAGGAGTAACCAGAATAAGGAAGCAATGATAAAACAGATACAATATAAAAAGACAGCCTCCTATAAACGACATGATTTTTTCCCTATGTTCTTCAAATTCCATATCTTAGTTTCTAATCTATACCTACAGTAAGGGGAACCATAAATGAATTATGAATGACAGGTCAGTCTTCCAGGAATTATGATTTTCCACAGGGTACTACAGCTCTGAGAAATAGCTAACAAATAAAAAGTCATCTGTGATGTGGCCGAAGCAGGCAAATCTAAACCCCTTAATGTTCTGTTGTTAAATATGAGTAAGGAAGCTTTTATTCATATCCATTCCTGCAGGGTAGATTTTTGGCTGAGAATTCATTGGTTCACCTCCACCAGATTTAAAAAAGATTAATGCACTCAATGCTTATTTTTCAGTCCATTTAATTCTGTAAATGACAGAAATTTATTTGTTTGATCTATGTTGAGTTGCATTTGACCACAATAGCTAGAAACTGACTAAAATATGCTCATTTCGATGATATTTTATCTTTTTCTTTCAATTCCCAAGTATCATGGAAGAGTAAGCAGAAATCTATGCCATTATTTCTAGAACACTATTGAAGGGAGATGAGGTACCATGGTGAGAGGGTTTATTATATTGAAGTGGCCTCTCTTTTTTCTTCAAAATATTTTTGTCATAAAAGCATCTATTTCTGAACTGTCACCATTTTTCCTGTAGGTATCCTGCAGGCATGATACAATATATTTTATTTTTAAATTGAGTTCTAAAAATAATTTATTTTTATTAATTATACATACATTTAGGACTTATTTTTAGAGGGAAAATACTGTTTTGGAGGCACCTCACTTAGATAAAAAGTTAATTTTTGAGAAAAAAAATACACAGTTCAAACACATTAAAAATTATTCCAGATATATTTGGGAGAAAAGGGTCATACTGAATGTACTAAAAGGGAAGCATCCTCAAATGGTTGGCAGGTCATAAAAACATTTTTTTTATGGGAGCTAAAACAGTTAAAATATGCAAAGCATAGCCAGTTATTTCTACGAGTATGGTTTAAATTGAGAAAGTTTGGAGCAACAGTGAGGGAAATGACGTTTTCACAAGACACAGTCTGTTCAGTCCCAATGGAATAAGAAATTTACAAAGCAAATGGGAATGAAGTCTCCTAGAGATGGCTGAGCTCACCTAAGGCAGTGCTTTTCCTCCCCTACCAAAAGTCTAGTGGAGGGTCTCTCTCAGAGTAGCACAGTCCCAGCTCTGGAAGGAAATGTTAGTCCCACGAAAACAACATACTCCCTTCCGTCAGAGGCTGTGGTGCTTGCAGATGCATTTTAAGGAGGGCATGAGAGAACCTGTGAAGGTCTTTTAAATACACATTTCCTAGGCTAAGGTCATCTTATTTTAATGTTTTGATTTTCTCTATGCACACGCAAACAAACCAATCCTCAAAAATTATGCAGCAATAAACATTTTTATAGTAGACTGGTGTAATTAATTATGTGGAGATATAACAATGTAAAAAAGGTATCAGGAACATATTGTGAAATGAGCTTTGAATCAGAAACCAAAACACAGCTCTGTGATCACCTTTTCAAGATGGAAAGCACTAAGCAGAAGTGAAAATACTATTGGAATATGACCGTTAGAAATTATTACAAAATCAGTCTTTATTATTAGCTAGGACTCACTGTTCAGCTGGTAGGGAAGCTATGAGATTTTTTTGATTGCTCAACTATAGTAATTGATGGCAGTTGAATGCAATTTTAAGATCATTGTTTGTATTCCTTCCTGCACCCTCAGTACTTTATCTTGAAACAACTGCAATTAAAATGTTCCTCAGCAATTTTTTGTGAGCTACATTCTTTTCTTGCTCACCCAGGTTAAAATACTACTAAATAAATCATTGTAAAATTTAGCTAAAGAATATAGCTTTGTTGATGTGCTGTTATTTTTAACATTTAATTAGGAGTCAGAGAGCTGTTAGCAGTACAGAATGATAGCACTAAGTCATTAAGACTCAGATGCAAACCAAAGCACAGTATCTTGTCTCACAATGGCAATTACCTGAGTAAGCAGAGCTCTCCTGGCACAAAGCTCGTCACTACCCACATGAAGGGAGATTTTGACTATGGGACCTGATTTCTTCTCAGATATGGGTGAACTGATTGGACCAAAACATTTGGGAACCAAATGCACCAATGGCAACCAGAAGCCCGGAGATGTGTCTCTAGGGATACTTGTTCCAGATATACTTGCTTTTCAGAGGTGTAAGGCCAGAATTCAAATTTATAATATTATATCTGTAGCATATACTCTTATAAATCCCTGATGTGATTTTATAAAGTGAAAGAAAGAGCCAGGGTGCCTTTGGCTTTCTCCCACTCTTAACAGTGCATATACCCCTAATCCCCTGACAGTGATGTGACTGGACAACCTTTCCAGCCAGACAGCAGGTCCAGTTGCTGCCACTAAACTGTCAGCAATATACAGACATTATCAACCAAAAATGATCTGAGCTTTACAGGTGGATGTAGCAGGACTTAGATTTAACAATATAACCTGTGCTTTTTCAGCTGTAAAAACTACTTGTAAATGTTGACAAACAAATAGCCGTTACACAGAAATATTTATTTCTACTTACATTTCATTCAGTTGTAAGATTTCTACCAATTAAACAAGGAACTGGGTCAGACTACAGATCTTCCATAAAATCATGTGTTACAGAAACTAATAATTTTCTCAGTATAGCTCAAGAAAAACTATGATTTCCAGGCATGTTGACAAATCACTCTTTTAACTGTGAGCCCTCTGAGCTTACCATTTGGGACTCCTCAATTTTCTTTACAAAGTGTGTTTCTAAAAAAAACTATGATTACTGTTTGGCAGAGAAAAATGGTTGATGGAGGTATGTACAGTTCAAGGAAAATCTTTTTGTTAACCATTAATTCCTATTATTACCTAACATTAAAACAATGTGAATAATTAAACTTTACTCCCTAAATAGTTTAATTTTTATTTTAGACTTTTAATGATTTTTTTCTGTACTCTACTTTGGACACAAAAATTTAACAACTGTCCTCCAAGGAACAACATAACAAAAGAAAACATAATTCCAAAGCTTCTCAAGTAACAGCTCAGATGTCCCATGCTCAAGGACTTCATTCAACACAATCTATGTCATCACTGGAAAAAAATTACTCAGTTGGAGATTAATTCTGATCTAATTAAAAGAACTGGCAAAGGGAAAAACCACAGTCCTTATTCAACTGCAAAACTATCCTGATTGGTTTCAGAGTAGGGCTCTTAACAGGTTCATCCCAGTTGTTTTCTCTTTCATGACTCATCCAAAGAATATGAGCAGGCAACAGCTGGAGCCTGGACTCTGTCTTTTTCTACAGGATGCCAAAAATGGGAGCAGATACAGGTCCTGAAGTTCTCGAGTCATGGCTTTCTGGGTTGGCACTACCCACAGTTACTGCAGCAGCACAAATTCCTGTCATGCATGAGTTATGCAGCCTGTCAGGTTTCTTCTAGTCCCAGTTCAGGCAGTGGTCCCAGTCAGGCAACCGTGAGCTTTGGGAATCTACAGGATGGAGGTGGTAAAAATCTCTGATTCAGCAAAGACCTTTAATGCATATTTAGTTGTACATGTGTTAGGTTCACCCTCATTCAGAAGAGTGTTATTCACATGGTGAATTCCAAATACACTTGAGTGCTGTACCAAATGAAGGCTGAAATTGCTAATATGCCTCCTAACCATTATTACTGGAATGCACTGCAGGATTCTAAAATACAATGGCAGATACATAATGTACGGAAGCACTAGTTAGACACTCGTTTCATAGCATTTTAGGTTTCAGGTTGCTTTAGTACAGTCTTCACTGTGAGAAAATATGTCAACTCCATTCAGGTCAGAAGAATTTAATGCAATCTTGATATAATGAACTTCTGTGGAATATGAAACTTACCTCACAAAGTGAAAGCCAAAAAGTGAAAGATGGCAGAATGTCAGACAGGTTAGGTAAGTCAAAACACATCTTAATTTACTATCCTGAAGAGATTGTTTACACATTTATATAGCAAGACAGTAATGATGCTATCTCATGTTCATTTTGTTTTGAACATCCAAGGTTAATATATTAAAACAAAACAAAAAGGTAACAAAGTCAGGATTTTTCCTGGTCATTGCATGTTGTTACAGTAAAATCAAAAGTGAGCAATTCAGATCTATAGAAAACCCTGTGAGACTCAGCTATCAGCCAGAAGCAGCAAAGAGCTCAGCTGCTGCTGGCTGATAGGGAGGTGGTTTACTCCCCAAGAATTCACATAGTAGGAATTCACAGGACTCTGCAGGGGCACGAAAACAGCCAGGATGAAATAATATAAACATGGGACTTGTGAGAGATAGGTCCTAACCAATTGAAGTATCTAGCGTGGTGGTGTGTAACTCTTTTAGCCAATAAGCTGTAGTCCTAACCCTATATAAACTGTGCGCTTTGTGTAATAAAATGTCTTCACTATAAACTTCATAAGCTTGTTGGTGAAGTCCTTTGTCTCCGCCAAAAATTGTTTACTTTAATTGCATCAAATAAATTATTTGAAATAAAGGCACATGTTCCTTTTTTATTTTAGATCAGTATTCTTAGCGTTCATCCCAAATGGCAGAGTGAATTGGTGGAGGCTTCTTCCAAGCAGTGACAACATGAACATCATTTGAAAACTACTCAGTTTATTGCAGAAGACAAGATGAAAATGAGATATGTTCAGAAGATGTCAGTGAGATCCTTGCAGTACAGAAGGTGCTAGGAACTGTATCTGGTAACTTCTGCATGCTCACACCTAGTATGGTAGTATATTACTGAAAAGTGTAATAGCTTCATGACTGCAGACAGGCTTCAGAAATATTTTGAACAAAATGGTCCCTGCCTTAGTAGATTTAGTAATTGTTGAGCAGCCTATAAGAGGACAGTCCATAGCAATGGTTTATTTTCTTTGCAAAGCTGGTAAATGTTGATCCTCTGTAAGTTATCACACTGATCCTCTATTGCATGTCTCTATAGCTTCACAGCTTCAAGAGTGGAGCTATGAGATGTACTATAGAGCTGTGGAATAACTTCTTTAGCTGCTCAAAATAAGAATGAGAAAATCAAAGTGCCTCTAGCTATTGTCTTACTGCAGACCTTCTTCAAGACAATCACCTGAGCAAAGGTCATAGAGAGAAGTTTTCAATAAAAATACAGAGGAGGTGTAAACATCCTCCTTTCCTGTCTCAATTTTTCATAGCAGCCTGTCTTACTAAGAAACTTGAAGAGATGCTAAGATGTGAACAGTAATATCCATGTCAGAGAGAGGGAGGCTGGAGAGTTCAACAAGGATTCACTCCTTCAGTGTAAGAACCTGTTCCTGCCTCAGTTCTTCATAAACAACATACTTAATAGCTTAAGTCATCAGGTTACTCGGGCGAGCAGATTATTTGATCAGACATATGTCAGAAGATACAGGGATTTCATGGATCAACACAGATTTCAGTTCCCAATGACGTACAGGTTAGAGCATGCAAGGCAGCCTTTGCACTAACACCTTTTATCTCACAACTCCTTAGCATCAAAACAAAAAGTCCTCAGAAAAGTTCTGAGTTTTCTATCTCACACTATTCTTGTATAAAGAATGGCATTATGTGGCCTTCTATTCACCTCACATATTCAGAGTAATAATGTATAAGGGCTTGAATTTGTACCAAGTCCATGAATACTTGCAAGGCTAAGCAAGAGATACGAAGATCCTTGATTGCTTAGACCCTTTATTATTTTCCAAACACTCTCACTTCCCATTTCCTTCATGCCTCTTATGAATTGCCCTGTTTTCCCTCTCACAGCCTCAGCCAACTGTAATAACCATATTCCTCCTAAACTCCTTTATCCCTGTGAGCATTGTTAAAACTTCTCAGCCCTGCAAGTTCCCAGAAATCTCTCTCTGATCTCCTCACCCTTTTCCAACAAGCTATGCTGTCATCACCACACTATATTTACTATCTTCAAAGGTTGGTAAATGCTCTCCTCCTCTGGCTATTAGCATTAAAAAAACTCAGAATGATAAGTTGCTGACCCCAGCTGTTGTCAGTCCGTAGCCACCTTTGCTTCTGTCCTCCAAATTGCTTGGTGATATTAAAATTACTTCATAAAAATATTGTTTGACCATGCAGCTCAAAACAATTCCTAGAGCAACCAGTTTTCCACTCTGCCTTAGATTCCTTAGTGGGCAACAACTTGTAGTGGATCAGAAGTAACGGGTCTATAAAGATCTGAGTTACTAAATGCAATTGCATGTGATTTATGTTTCTTAGATCTCTATGAAAGGCTATTTAGCATGGCACTACTGCACCAAAAACAGTCAGGAACTGTTTTACTAGTATAATACTCATGTCAGTAACAGAGGAGTACTTGCTTTAATTAGGCATTTTGGTGAAGTATCTTATACTCAGGAGCAGAGCTTCTGGGTGAACATGGGTCTACAGATGCATTCAAAGGTCTTCACTGGCAGGAAAATATCTGCTGTGGAACCAGAGTATCAAAGCACATGGCATAACTTAGGCTTTTCAGATGATCGTTCTTTCTTGCAGTTTCCACAGAAACCATAATAATGCAGAAAGAATGTTTATTTAACAGGACATTGGTGGTGGATAAAAGAGACCTTCTCAGTTCAGCTACAGACCTTATGTACAGTGTTAGGCAAGTCACTTTAAAGACCCTGTTTCATATCCTTGTATTTAACATGGCAGTAAGTTATTTCACACACACTCAGTATTTTGATGAGTAGCAGGAGACAGGATTTCTGCACAGATTTTTGATTTCTTCTACTGAAGGAAGATCCTTCAACCAACTAATTAAGCTAGTAAAAGGTGTCTTGAGTTCAACAGACTTACTTATAGTTGCAGACAAATGGTGGTATTAAAGAATAAACCCTAGAAAAAGTAATTTACAGCAACTTTCAACTTGGTCTATCTAGAGTTCATTCAATTTTCACTACCCAAGCTAATGCAGAAAACATGCCTGTCACAAGTCCTCTAACTTCCCTTGAATGATGTGCCAAGTAGTTTTAGATTCTGTCATCTCATCAGATTTGTGTGTGTGTGTATGTGTTATAAGCCAATACCTTAATGACTTGATTGAAGAAAACCAGTTATGACCTATCAACCTTAACAGTCACTTCAGTGCCACAGATCCTAGCCTTGATGGGGATGAGCTACTCATTCAGCAGAAAGTCTGCCTGAGTATTGAACTTTCAATAGACAAAATCAATGACAGCCTCTTATCTTCTCCCAGAAGAGATTCTGATGGGGTTTGCTTCTCTTTTCATAACCTCAGGGCATACTAACCTAGAGTATGAACAAAGTAAGGAGTAAAATGTACTACGAGTTGATTTTACACACACACACACGAAAAAAAAGGGCAATGTTCCAAAGGCTGTTTTGCACACATTTGTAGATAGGATGAAATTGATACAGCTGGTTTTATAATTAAATCAATAGGCATCTCCTTGTAGAACTCAAGGCACTGTATCACCCCAAACACTTAAAAGGTGTTTGTTAGAGCACTGCTCTCCCAAATTAATTGAAGGGATCCAGGTGACAAAACAGTGTAAAGAAATGGAGTCTGCAAAGTAAGGTGAAAGCAGAAGGTACCTGTGAAAAAAAAGGATTTGCAAGCTGCCATTGAGGCACAATTTTTCCATTTCCCAAAGAATGTCCTCATACAAGTCCTTCGGTCTATGTCATATATTCCAAAACAGCTCAATTGATGTGCCTTGGTACTGACTAAAAAATAAATCCATAATGTAGAAGAGTAATGCAGCTTCCAAGATTACTCATATTCTTGTTTATTTCTGCTACCTTCTACCTGCACATTAATAACACCAATGTCTAGGGAGTGAGTATCTCCCCTCTTGGAAGTGCATGAACTTATTTCTTATCCTCTAAGCAGCCATACGATGGTGTACAGTTTCAATTTTATTCACAATTTCCTAGGTTGAATTGGATTAAATGGCCTGAGTTCTGTTTTAGTGTTATAGGCCCAGTTCTTATTCAAAATAAAGATCATTACAGTATTGTTTTAGAGACATATGGAATTAAGAAATAAATAAACTCAAATTCTTTATCAGTTATGAATACATGCTCAAAAGTGTTACATAAAATGGGTAATTTCCAATGGAGAGGCTACAACCTTCTTTGGGTCTTGTGACCAGAGACATATTAAAGGGATCTAATATAGATGAATCTTTCTGCTCTGATTTCTACTTCTTCATTGCCAGTCCTATGTCATTCAATTACCCCTCATCCCACTGTGTGACTAGAATTTTTTTGTCATGAACCATTTTTAAAGTCTCTAATGACAAAAAAGAGAAAATAAAAAGCTTCCTTCAAAGAAGACAAGAAGAATAAGATTGATGACATTTGTTCATGAACCCAACAGTTTAAATTAAAAAATTCAAAGCTCCCATGACTAATTAATTTTAATTTGGAGATGGGATTTCATTATTTAACTTTCTGCAGTCATAATGAAAACTTGCCTGCACATTGAATGATTTTTTTTTTATTTTTTTCCCTTCATATTTCATCATAATACTTTTGTTATGGGAATCACAAATACAGGAAACATTTCAAAACCAGCAAGTTGAGGCATAAAGTAGTTAAATAACTTAGTATTGCAAAGATGCAAGCATGTGCTGAAATGTATGCATGAATAGTCCCATGTGAAAAGCTAATAGCCTAGATCAGCACATAAAGATGGTGCAGCACCATAGCACAAATAAACTCTAGTGATTACATGGACAAATACTGTATCCTTTCATTTTAAAGATAGTGATCAGAATATTACATTTCCTTCCTGTCTTTATTTGAAAGGATGCAAAGCAGGCATAACTCATGCAGCTCCTCCTGAGCAGTATTATTAAGTCTGGCTGAGGTCTTGCTTTGCTTTTCACCTCTCCATAGCCTGCGGATTAGAAAGTGGACACCCAGAGCACTTTCCTGCTGTTGGATTCGTTTTATATCCCTGTTTTAATAACTGTTGCATGAAGTGATTTCCATCTAGGGCACACTTTTCACAAGGTCTCTTTCCCCCCATCTTTCTGACAGTTTATTATGACTGAAGTGGAAATGTTATATAAAACAAGCTGTTTATGGAAATCTTATTTCTGTCACATGAGCTCTATTCTGATGTGACAGGAACTCTATCTGGCTGCAAGTATTAAATATATTAATTCTATCTGTCATTATGCAATTCCACTCTTATCACCACTGGTTTTTATAGACCTGGTAAAATATACTCTGAGCAGTAAAATCATTGCACCTTAGCACACTTTAACGTTTGTAACAATCTGACATAATAAGGATACTGTCATTGCAGAAACACCTTCCTACACCCATGTGGGTACTTGAAGATCTGTGCTTTCTCCATCTTCCTACATAAATATAGTAGCTTAGGAACTTTTATGCTGTGCCTTGATTTTTAATGATAAGAGATGTCAGGTACCATTTAAAACATAAGAGATGAAAAGGGGACAATTCAGCTTTAACTATAATGCAGTTCTGTTTCTCTGTAGTGGGAAAAGTGTGAAAAAATATGAAACGGCTAAAGTTTTAAATGAGAAAGCATTAAGATCTTGTCTCAGAACTCTTCCTCTAACTCTTGGATACCTAAAAAACATAAATGGCTTAAGGTGAGAGACTTCCATGCCAGGCTAACTGTACCCACAGCAATTAAGTATGCAAGATTTCTACAAATGAGAACTAAACTCTGGCCTGTAATGGTGGATCTGGTCTTCTCAAGCATATATGATGCCTGTTCTCAACACACAAGACAGTTTGTGGAGTCCAAAGAAATAAATTTAATCAGGACCTTGCTAATCTTATGTTCTTGCTTTCAAATTGCACCATGAAAATAATGGACAACTCCAGACTGTCCTTCTGGATTGTGACACCTGAGTATAGGCTCTTTACACAGGTTAATGCTAGATGTTTGATAAAAGTAAAAATTCCATAGAAGTTTTACTGAGAATAAAAACATAGCATGTATATAGAGAAAAATAGCTAAATCATTCACGATGCCAATGCTTTTGAATCCTGATCTAGATTTGGGGGATATAAGTTTCTATGTAGCTTTTTGCCTTCTTGTGAAGGTAAATGTCCCAAAGGTTAGTGATCCATACTTATGAGATCCAAGGTATACTAGATTGAGTGTCTGTCTGTTACCATGTTGTGCAACACATCTGGATTGTAAAACTAGTCAGAGTGGCAAAGCATTATCTGTATCTGAGGCACAGTAATAAAGATTGATATCAAGCAATCCAGTATGGCTCAAGTAGCAGCCCTGGACCTCTTGCTCTGCTTTTCTTTGTTGTCCATTTGCTTTGGGACTGACACAGTTCTGGCCATCATCAGAGTGACAGGAATGGCTACAGCAATTGCCTATTTTAGCAATAGGGTTTTGGAGAAGAGCAGAGTTTTGCAGTGGTGAGACACGACACACTCCAGACCTTTTAATAAAAGAGGAGGAAAATGTGTTTCCTCCTGAATTTTGACAGCAGCACCTGGGGGCAGGAAGGCCTGCGCGCACACACACACGCACACACACCCGAGGGGGCACCTTGCACGCTCGGCTGCGGGGCGGCAGCTGCGGCATCGCCCTGGCTCCCTGCCCTGCCGCCGGCGCGGGACGGCGGAGGTGTGCGAGGGGGGCACCGGGGAACGTGCCGCGCCTTGGGGCCCCGGGGCGGGGCTGCCGTGCGCCGCGCCAGGGCATTGGGTCTCGGTTTATGCATAAATATAACCGGGGTGGGCTCGCCACACTTCTCTACCCCCCGCCCCCCAGCCCAGGAAGAGAAGAGGGAGAGAAACAAGACGGGGTGGGGGGGGCGAAAACTCCCGGTGAGGTCATTCCAATGAGAGCGCAGGAGGCGAGCGGACAAGGTGGACTTTCCCGGCTGAGGCGCAACCCCTGAGGAGCGCGGGGCCGCGCATCCTCCGCCGGGCCGGCACCTTGGAGAGCTCCGCCGCGCCGGGGCCGCGCTCGGGGCCGCGCTCGGGGCCGCGCTCGGGGCCAGCGCGGCGGTGCCGGGGCCGTCTCGCCGCCCCACGGCAGCGCCCGCCGGCCGCGGATGCGCCGCTCCGCTCTGGCTGTCGGCGAAGGAAGAAAAGTTTGGGGGCGACTTAGGGCCGCGGGAGCGCCGGAGGAGAAGGAGGATGCGCGGTTTCCCCGGCTGATCGGGAAAGAAGGATGACCAAGGGAGGATGTGCACCAGCAGCCAGATCATCGGGAGCCTCCTGGTGCTCTCCGTGCTGGAGATAGGGTTAGGGGTGTCCAGCGTGGCCGTGGGGGCGGTCAGTTTCAGCCTGGTCCTCACAGAGCATAAACCTCAGCTGGGAGACTCTTCTCCGGTATGGAGCGGGGTGTGTGTACGTTAGCCATTTCACTCTCTCTTTAACTCTTTATGGCGATGATCAGACCGTGCGAAAGCATCCCCCTTTCCCTTCCTTTCCTTTCCTTTCCCTTCCCTTCCCTCCCGCGTGTGCATGCTGCGCCGAGAGCCTCGCCGGGTCCATCTGCGATGTGCATGGGGTACGGTCTGCATAGTCGTGGAGCGGGAGGCACGGCGGGGAGAGATGTGTGTGTTGGGCGGGGAAGACCCCCTCTTTCTCGCTCCTTTTCGTTTTTCGATTTTGCCGTGAACAATTGAACTTTCTGCGAACCCCTTCTCACACCTGGCAAAGCCCGATGCTTCGAGAGGAACACGGGCCATAGCTTACAATCTTTGAATTGACTGAGTTTTGCTTTTTAAAAAGAACAGCCCTATCCCTTGCCAGGAGACTGACAAAGGGTGTTTCAAATTAATGTCAAGGGTACGTCAGCTGAGTCCCGGGATTTTGGAGGAGAAAGAGGAAATGGGAAAAAAAGGGAAGCATTTGTTCTCATCATCTGGGCACTCTGTGCTTCTTGTAAAAATGAACAAAAAAATGAAAAAACAATAATGGGTTAATGGAAGCAGCATGTTCGTATCACAAAGCATTTCTCACTTCTCAAAAATGTTTCTTATTTTTCAAATTTGAGATACACATATTTCTAGAAAGAATTTTCCTCCATATGTTATTTATGAAACCGAGTAGGAATTACTGAATATTCAGCCTAAACATGAGTGGGCATTTTTTAAGCCCAAAGCAGGTTTTGGCCAGCTTGGATTGTACAGCTGTATTTGTAAAAGGATTGTTTGATTTGCTAGAGATAACATGAGAAATGCAAAACATTCTTGTTTGTTCACAGCATAACCTCCTGTAATTTATAGATTAATTCTGACAAAGTACTTTGTTTTATATTCTCACTGTCAATAATTATTAATTATTGGCTATAGTCATAAATATCTTTGGTAGTGTATAAACACACACATAAATCTGCATTGGAGAACAGGTAGGCAAGAAATGAAAATGAAGACCAGATCAGATAAGACAGTGGCCAACAGGAAATGATATTATAAAAATCACTTTAAAAAGAGAGGTTTCTGGTCATTGCTGATGAAGAAAAAAACCAACTTAAAAACATGTGTCTATCTGAAGATTTCATGACAGAGGGCAATATCCTGGGTTTCACTGATTCGGAGAGCTTTGATCAGTCAGTGAGATCAGTATTTTATGCAGTGATTGTATTTTGTGGCAACCCTTCCACAGCTGATATCATTTCATGACGATGCACATTTCCTGCACAACTGCCTCATTCATTTTTATGCATTCTGTTACCCCAGAGTTTGTACTGTCCATAGATAAAGATCCTATTACATTAGATGTTGTCTCCAAGGACCTTATAATTGAAGCAAGAGACAGATACAGGGTAAAAGGCTGTAAGGGAGTATGAAGAAACAACAAACCAAAACTGAGTGGTATAACAGGTGGTTGCATTAACACACCAGCAGTCTGGCTGATATCAAGCTGTTTGTAGGTAGAGTTTTAGAGAGGAATAAGACACAGGACAATAAAGTTGTTTTGCAGATGTTTACAGAAAATTATCCTCATATGTGAGTGCAGAGGCATGGAAGGGAACTCAAAAGGGCTTGTTCGTAAACATAACAAAGGATGCCCAAAACCGGAGCCAGCAGAGACTGGCATCAGTTGGTAGGATCTGAGCAAGAACTGCAGGTTGAGTAGGCAGAGAGGGACCTCAAAGAAACTGTAAAGTGGAAGCAAGCACTTTATGCTTCAGGTAGCAGAGGAAAGGAGAAATCACAGTGGCATGTAGAGTGGAGTGACATGGTTGTAAAGGCTTACTTATTTTTCCTTGAACTAAAGATCTGTGGTCTAAATTGTCATGATTATATCACTCTCTGTTCTCCTCCAACAGTTCAGTCTGTTAGGTTGCATTCTTCTGACCAGGGGACTAGAAGGTGAGACAGGACAAGAAAGGGGCCAGGGATTTGCCGTTCTCCAGGCTTATGGGACATGGGTAACTAGTTCCAAATTAAAACAACTGGAGAAAGGTTTGTTAGGACAATCCTTAGGATTGCCCTATTGCAGAAGTGGCATAAAATGCCTTCCTGTTCACTGGATATTACGCTGAGCTCATGTTGCCTGTATTAAAGACTATATCTTCCATAAAATATGTTATTTTCTTCCAATTCACACTCTTGAATCAAGGTTTTCCTTTGAGAAACATACACTAAGGAAAATAAAGGGACAATAAAGGAAAAAACTAGGTTTTTGACATGTTAGAATGCAAAACAATTAAGCTGAACAATGTCACACCTTCTGTTATAATATACTTCAAAATACGCAGAAAACCTTTGACCCTGTTCTATTCTTTTACGTGGGTGTAACTCAGCAGAGACCCAAGTTCAGAAGGAAGTAGATGAAGATAGCATCACCATGGAAACCTTAACCTGAATTGCTAAAATTTGGACATCTTAAAAATCATGCACATTCTGTCTTCTATACTTTCCTCCCTACAATGCTTTGCATTTGATGAACATTAGGCTTTTCCTTAAACGACTTGTTCTTACTGTTCACTACCTCCCTTCATACAGATAATTTACTAACATACCAAATTTGAACGATGTGAATCCCACCCATAGGATTAGAGGTATAACTGAAGTTAAGTGTGGGCTGAGTGACCTGATCATTGCATGCCCTGCAATATGTATAAACAAGCCAGGGAAAGTAGAGTACACAAGAGCTAAGAAATTGAAAGCCTAGGCAATGGCCACATCAAAAATTGCATGGAAATGGAAAAGTTTCTAAATTTGTTGTTCTCATTGGGTTTGAACTGGATTAAGATAGTAAGAATTGTTTAAAATTTAGGCAAAAGAAAACAACTGAAGGTGTGACTGACTTCTCAAATTATCTGGAGCATGTGAAGACAACTATTCAATTTACATCATAGCCAATCTGTTCTTTTAAAGATAGGCCATGGGTGCTAAATTGCAAAAACTTTCACCATAAAATAGTCCCAAATACTCTAAGATGCACATGTTATTGATTTCTGATTTTTTCTTTCTGTTTGTTATGATCTATTGGGATAAACTATTCCACAAACTGTAATCAATGTCTCCAAGATTTCTTGGTTTTCCAGAAATTAAGGTATAATTCTGAAATCCACCATTCCAACTCAGTTTTATGACATACTCTAGAAATGATCCAACCAATGAGAATGCTGAGCCACTAACATGAACACAGTAGGAATGATAGCATCCATAGCAAAGGCTTTTGCACAAACAAACAAAAAAAAATCAAAGGTTAATCATCCAAAAAGTATTCATAGATGTTTTGAAATGGTCCCACACTTTCCCATCTATATTTAGAACATAGTGGTTGCATTGCTACCACTATGAGTAGTGACTGGATATTCATACACACACATACACGTACAGAGAGAGAGAGAATGAGAGACAAAAGCTACATCTTTAGGTAAATATGCCATCTATCTTCATATGCAAGAGAGATACTCAATGATTCACTGATGGCTATGCCCCTCAAGAGTAATTGTTTCTTCCTTTATTAAAACAAATATCTAAATTTGTTTGAGAGATATGCATTTTCTATATGTTGGTCTGCCTGCCTGTCTGTAGATAGAGGCAGAATTATTGTATGCATGATTTTTGATGTTAGCAAAGTGGAAGTCTGCCTGCCCATTAAAAACCTGCATTTATAGTTTGGCTACAGAAATTTGTTCCAAGTTGACACTTGAAATATTTGATTCCAATTATTTGAAGGAAAAGTGTCAGTCTGTGTGGAGTTCTCCCAGAGCAAGAACATCATTTTAGATTATTAAATCAATGTTGGTGGCCTAAAATTTCAAAACACTAAATTTTGCATTTAGTTTTTACTGCTGCCAAGTTTCCTTTGGAAAGAACAGTCAAACTATTTTTTCCCTAAAATAACACTAAAAAATTCACATTATTGTTTAGCATGCAGATGTGATCCTACTTTATTTTAACATGTGCATTGCATTTTCATCAAACTGACCATATTTCTGTCTGGCTCCTGCTCCTCTCCTCTGAAATGAATCTCAGGACTTTCAGTGAGCTCAGTGGAAGTTGGGAAGAGTTCCATACCTATAGATGAAGAAGTATGTAGTAAGTGTGGGAGCTTTTTGCGTTACATGGACCCAGGACAATTCACTCCAGCTTAAGTCTTTCCATAGGTTTTCTTTATCATTCATAGACTCCAAAGGCATAAACCAATCTGGAAAATGGTCCATCTAAGGGTACTTGTAGTTTCTGGGTTGTATTTAGAGGTTCTGTTAAATATAGACTAACTTAGGCATATGCTTAAATGTTTTGCTAAGATAAGACTTTAGTTCACCTGCAGGGAATTTTTTTTTTTGAGATGTAAGCAGTCATACTCTAAACTAAATATTTCATACAAAACCAACAAAAAGCATTATTTCTTTTTGTTATTCTGAAAGGCTAAAAACAAATTAAATAAATATTATTATTTTGTGATGAGAATTTAAGTGTTTTTAGAGACAAACAGAGGTTTTTTGAATCACTGATAACAGGCAGACTTTCAGATTCAGCAACACACTTCTAAATTTTCTTGACTGTTTCCAAAAACCACTTCCCATTTCTAAAGCATCTTTGCATGTCTAGAACCAGATGAAGGGTGACACTGGAATGGAATATAAACTGCTTGAATATCGCTTGAATCAGTGAGAATTGTACCAGCAACTGAGCTGATGACACCCAATAGCACACTGCCAGATCAAGGTATTAGCTATGTTTTAACACTAGATCTCACTTACAATAGAGCCTCCACTCTCAGCATGACTGATTTGATGGGACACAAGTGTTGCTTCTACTTCTGTGTCTGCATGACTTTCGGTCCCCACAACCTCTTGCGTGAGACATCACTGTAAGTTTCCAGCCTCCTTTTGCAAAGATTATTGTGTTTCTCTGTGGAGAGGACAGAAAAACCTACTACCTAGGCTTTCTCTTTTTGCCTGTTGTAATTTTTCTTTATTTTGATTCCTTTGTTCTCAGGAGTGGATTCTGTGCCCTTTATGCATGCACTAAGAAAACGTAATTCTTGTTCTGAAATACTGCTTTGAAAAAGACCTACAGTTAGAGATACCTCCCCTGCTTAGTTCATCCATTAGAGATTTCAGGTTTTTCTCATTTGGATGGAGTTTAAATATTATTAAATATAGTCATCCTTTCCTTATGTTATTAATTTCAAATTCCTGGTTATTCTCCTGGAAATCCCATGTTTATGCAGCTTCAGTATAAAACATAGATTTTCTGGCTTAGTACTAACAACAGTAAATAAAAGTGAAGCTGTTGATTGTCTCTTGATGTTTTAGTCTTCCAAGTAGAGGATCATTTGAATAGGTATGATAAACTTCTATTTTCACTGTGTTATATTCCTTTTTAGAATAATTTCCCTTCCTCTATTTCATCAGAGAAATATGGATGGCCCAGAATTACAGAGGACTTTCTATATGCAGGACTTTTTATATGGTTGTCTTCTTTGTCATGGACAATGACTAGGGATCAAGCAGTCCTTATATCCAACAGGTTTTCTGTACTATTTTGTTCAGCCTGGCTCCAGGATTTTTTTTTCACATACAGTTTTCATTTTTTCAAGGGAATTACACTCACCATTGGTTTTGCCTCTCAAAACAGAAGACAGAAAGGTTTCTTATCTTCAATATATGAAATAAAAATACTTCTTTTTTTCTGTATAGTGGCAAGCAAGAAATCTTTGGCTTTCTGCAAATATAACTAGTTTTTATATATTAAAAAATCAGTTTTGATTTTTTTTTCAGACTACCAGGAAGAAAGTAGGCATTTTCCTGGAGAATGTGGAAGAGGCCAAGTCTTTTGTTCCAGAAATATGAAATAGGGATGGATCCAAACCACAGAACTTGAATCTAAATTGAGATTTCAGCCTCCTTACCAAAGTTTCTGGGTGTTTGGATCTGAGGTTTTGTTTCAAGCCAATATTTAATATAAAGTAAATTAAAGCAGGCTCGAAATAAACATTGCCATTTTCTGGGAGGTGCTTGGATTTTTATTCCAAAGTTCAACAGAGAAAAAGAGAGATTTTCTAATATGAATATTGAACATTAGCAGGCACAGCTGCAGTATGAATGGCAGAGAATCTACTGACGCTACTGCATCACCCACCTTGCAATCACACTAGTGCTATCAGAGTGACTCCGACTGATAGTGAATCATCCCTGAAAGGGGGATTGAGGCACTCACAGCTCACTGAGTTTAAGTATCTTTTATGCTTTATAGTATCTTTCTTTGGATTTTTTACCATTCACCCAATAGCGGTTATGCCCCTGTCTATTTTTGGATGATACACTCATAGAGTCATAGGATCATAGAATAAGGGTTGTAAGGGACCTTAAAGATCATCTAGTCCTAACTGTCCCTGCCATGGGCAGGGACACCTCCTACTAGACCAGATTGTTCAAGGCCATATACAACATGGCCTTGAACACTGCCAGGGCTGGGTCATCCACAACCTCCCTGGGCAACTTGGTCCAGTGTCTCACCATCCTCACAGTAATGAATTTCTTCCTAATATGTAGCCTAGATTTCTCCTCTTTCAATTTATATCCATTATGCCTTGTCCTATCACTAGTCAGTTCCTGATGAAATGTCCCCCTTTGGCTTCCCTGTGGGCCCCCTTCAGATACTGGAAGGCTGCTATGAGGTCTCCATGCAACTCTCTCTTCTCCAGGCTGAACAGCCTCAACTTTCTCAGCTTGTTTTCATAGGGGAAGTGCTCTAGTCTTATCGAATTTCTGGCCCTCCTCTGGATTTGGTCCAATAATTTCAATACATGCCTGCTCTGCTAGTTTTGACCCAAAACATCATGTATATATAGGAGTATGAATAAGTCTGCAACAAAAATTAACCCCAGGATCAGTAAGGATTGGTTGTAATTAGTGATTTATGTAGGTTTTTAAGTGAGCTTTTAGATCTTTTAGCATTTTATGGTTTGTTTGTTGTTTTTTTTTCCTGTGGATAATAATTAAAATGAAAGTCCAGCAGTGAGACATCTGTTTAAGTCCCAGCTGAAGGTCCCTCTCTGGCTCCAAGGACATTTCGTAGGCCTTAGGAGTTCAGCTTATCCTTAATGAAATCTTTTAGCCTTATTCTCTGCATGACCTGTGAACACTTCATGAACTGAACATTCTTTGCAAGGTGCTTATTTTCAGTGATATATTTCTTTTCCACTTCTAATTTACTGTATTTTCAATATAAGTGTCTTTGCCTGGCTTACCTCAGGTGTGACAGGGTTGGTTGGTAAAACTTGATTGAGCATAATCAATGATCAAGAAGAAAGGAGCGAGTCCTCACAATGACAGGATTAGTTAGTCATGGGCAAACTGTAGTCCAGAAGAGCTCAACAGTTAGAAATCAAGTTTAACTGGTAAGACATTTACATGAAGATGAAGCCTTTTGGGATAGCCATGAACAAAAACAGAGTGGCAAAACAACAGAACCCTTAGTGACTCTATTCCAGTTGGCAGTATTATAAAATAGAAAATTTCTAATTAAAAGCCAAACAGGAACAAACACAAGAAATTCTTTTTCAGTCTGATTTGTATTCACATCCTTTTTCTGGTACAAAGAGCTAGTGTAGTTTCTCCCATTCAATTATCAGCTGATCACAACACTGGGACATCAAAATTTTTACAGGAAATGCCTATAGCACCATGAGAAAAAAAATCCCAAATCTCTATCTATTCTATCAAAAAGTGGAGAACAGTCTATCACATAATGTCCCACGGAAATGCTAACCTTTCTGGAGGTCTCCACATTGAGAAGCCAGCTAAAGAAACTCTGCATGAGCAGTATTCCTGAGCCCTGGGTATAGCTAATACTCTCTCCATAAAGCAGGTTTCCACTGCTTCCAGTGAATCAGAAGAGAGTTGTAGACTTGGTTCATAATTTTCAAAGATTTGCATGAGGTTTAATTGCCTGACTGTGGTTCAAATTCATGCATTGGTTTTTAGCTGCAAAATGCCTGCTGTCATAAATAAATAACCATACTGGATTTAAGGCAAAACCTTTCTCCATGAATGCAATACACAGTCATCTAAAAAAAACTCCAAACAAACCAACAAGCTAAATAACTAATCTTTTGCTACTGCCCAAGTGCTTTTCTTCCAAGGTTTTTAACATATTCAGGCACATAAGTGCATTCAGTTTCACAACTTTTTTGTCTCACAGTCCTATGGATTATAAAACTTTGGCATGTTCTCACAGAGAAGAACATGGAAAAAGCAGGAATACCCACTTTTTCTGAGTTAGAATAGAATAGAATAATTTCAGTTGGTTCTCTGTTTAGTTCTTTAACTATGGGACATGTTGTTTCTTGTGTATATGTATAAATACTGTAGATGTTTGCTGGCTAGGCTTTGCAAACGATGATTTAGGAAGGGCTTTCACCACGTGGGTGTGTCCTTTGAGCCTGCGCAGTGGATTTTTCAGGTGAGACACAGCGTGCGCAGAACTGGTCCCACCCTTTAACTCCTGAGGTTCATCTGCCACGGCCGAGTGAGCTTGGACGGTGACAGTGAAGTCCTCAGGACCAGAACCTACAGCCTCTGTTATTCCCAGGAGGTCTCCCATCCAAGTACTAACTGAAGCTCACCTTGCTTAGCTTCTGAGATCAGACGGGATTGGGCATCAGGGTGGCATTTACCTGCCTATACTGTAGATGTAGAGAGAGAGAAAATGCATACAGAGTATACATGACACAGTATATAAAATACTATCATAAAGTCTTGGAATTTGTCAAGTTGGAAGGGACCCATAAGGATCATCAAGTCCAACTCCCTGCTCCCTGCTCCTCCTGACACTAAACTATATGACTAAAAGCATTTGTCCAGAATGCCCCTTTACCTTTGACAGGCTTGGTGCCATGATCATTTTCCTGGGGAGCCCATTCCAGTGACCAATGATCCCCTCAGCAAAGAATCTTCGTCTGATGAAACTTCATTCCATTTTCTCATGTCCTATCACTGATCATCAGAGAGAGATCAGCACCTCCCCCTCCACTGCCCACCTCAAGGAAGGTATGCACTGTGTGGAGGTCACCCCTGATCATCAGAGAGAGATCAGCACCTCCCCCTCCACTGCCCACCTCAAGGAAGGTATGCACTGTGTGGAGGTCACCCCTGATCATCAGAGAGAGATCAGCACCTCCCCCTCCACTGCCCACCTCAAGGAAGGTATGCACTGTGTGGAGGTCACCCCTCAGGCTTTTCTTCTCCAAGCTGAACAAACCAAGTGACCTCAGCACTCCTCGCAAGTCTTGCCCTGGAGACATTTCATCATCTTGGGCACCCTCCACTGGACACACTCCAATAGTTTGATATCCTTCTTATGTTGAGGCACCCACAACAGCACACAGTGCTCAGGGTGCAGCTTCACCAGTGTAAAGCAGAGAAGGACAATCACTTCCCTCAGCTGGCTGGTGATGCTGTGCTTGACGCACCCCAGGGCAGAGTTGGCCTGTTTTGCTGCCAGGGCATGCTGCTGACTCATATTCAACCTGTCATCGAGCCAGACCCTCAGATATCTTTTCATACGGCTGCTTCCCAGTTACTTGTTCCTCAAAATTTATGTATAACCAGTATTATTACACTGTCCTAGGTGCAGAATCCAGCATATGATGGTGATTGCCAAGCTTTCTAGTCTATTCAGATTTCTCTATAAGGCCTCTCTATGCTCAACAAACTCCACAGCATCTTTAGTTTAGTATCATCAGCAAACTTCATGTACGTTTGACTACTGCATCCAGATCTTTACTCCAGGCAGTCTGTCAGATACTTTAAATGGTATACAGTAATCACTACTTGTTTTGAGAAGCTAGTACTTTAGGGCTTGTAGATTAGTTCCATTGACTCTAACTGGAGCAAAATTAGAGCATTCTTGAAAAAATGGGTGACCTACTCTTTCATATTCTTGCAGCTTTGAAGGAAAATTATCAAATTCACAGTTTTTTAAACTAGTTAAAACTATTCTGATGGTATTTTCCAGAACTCATTAATTTTTCTATATACAAAAACTTCCTTTCAATCCTATTCACTCACTACAGAGAGAAATTATATTATTAATCCACTTAAATCTGAATGAATAGAACTTAATTACAAAGATGTCTTCAACCAATTCCTTTTGAGGTTTCTACATTAATGTTGAGAAATACAAAACACTACATGTGAAGATCTGAAGCATGCCTTCAGTGGAAGGCAATCTGCAATGATAGGACTGAAACTCCAGAACTTCAAAGAAAGCCTGACTGAAAACTTACAAAGCAGATATGATGAGCTGAAATCTCCTCTGCCTGTGGGAAAGATGTAGAGGGAGCATTACCCATTGGTGATTTTTGTTTGTTTGTTTTGTCTTGCTTTGTTTTTATTGTTATTCCAGTCAGTGGGCTCTAGTAGCAATTACCTGTTGTATGTCCTGGTATGTCCTGAGTCATTCAACACCATGATCTACATGACTCAGTGCTGTCCATAATCAGACTAATATTAAGTTCACATCCCATGCTTAATGTAAGGTAAATAATATACAAAATTTAACCACATTCATTGTGGGTAACTGATTTGATGGGTCTAACTCAGAGTAAAAACACATCTCAAGGCTTATGCTTAGCAATATGCACAAATTACTTCAGTTGGAGGGAGATAAACTATGTATCTCCTTAACTGAAATAGTGAAGTTGCAAAATTATAGAGTGTTAATGAGATGTACCTGCAATATATTACATGGCCCCTGAATGGTGTATAAAAACTGCTTAGGTTTTCAGTTTTGTTTTGTTTTTTTTTTTTCATTTCTTATGTAACACTCAGGTCTGTTCTGCGATTTAATCATAAATCAAAGTCAAACACAGTCTTTTGCTAGAAATACCATCTCAGTGCAAAAAGAATGTGGAAAAATCCAGTTTTAAAATTACAAAATTTCTTCCCAATAGGGGTATAGGGTCAGCTTTACTGAAAATAAGTAGCCTAGAATTCTTAATAAAGTTGTTTATGGGGTATAGAGGAAATCCTTTGACAGTATTACTAACACCTGGAGAAGGTCTTACTGCTTTCATACAGCTACTACCATGACTGCTCACTGTTTTCTTTGTGAAACTTTTCTGTAGGAGGAAAAAGAGACATCAGAGAAAATCATTGGTCTTTGACAAAGGTCACTAAAAAGCAGTAACATCTACTCGTATCAGCTGGTAAAGAGTGTTTCTGGTTTTGTTAATTAGTTTTTTGCCTAATGCTTGATGCCACAATTAGCAGATCAGTTTGTGTGAGGGAAGTACAAAAAAAAAAAAAACTCAACCTAAAACACAGATACATTCATGCTATCTCTTGCAAAGTGAACTATCTAGAATCTGAAGCAGACCTTCCTGTATGATTAGAGTAACCACACCAAAGGTGTACTTCTATTTACACCTGCAGCCACAGAGGTGACTGAATTACATTCTTGCCCGGAGTTCCACTGTCTTGAAGACAACAATCCACGTATGATCCCTCAGTTCAGATGATAGGATAAATGCATTAAGTGCCTAAGCTATACTTGAAAGTAGATGATTTGGATCAGTGACTACTACCTTGCTAAATTTTCTGAGGAAAAAAAACAAACAGTAAAAAAGCATTTTCTTGCTTGCAACACTGGGGATTTTTTTACAAGTTGTTTAGCCAAGAAGCTTAAAATTTGGATTTTCTTTCTTTTCTTATGAGTAATCATGCTCACTCTGATTTCTCATTCCAGTTTCTTAACAGGTAAATGTGTTCATGGTTGAGTTATAACTTCCTGAAACATAAGGTTTGTGATAAAAATGCTGACAAGTGTAATCATTGCCTAAATTACTGTTGTGGTTACCACCACAGCAATACAGTGGGATTTAAACTTCTGATCTTAAATGATGAAATAATTGTTTCTTGTTTTTTTCTTTGCAGTTTCTGCTTTGCGGCATATGTGGAATATTGTGCGCCAAAAAAAAATCTGGACTTGTTGTAAGTTTTTCCACTGCATCTATAGCACATAAGTATTTGAAAGGCATACGTATCTAAATTGAACTCTTTACTGGAGGCATTCTGTGTCTAGGTGTTTTTGATGAAAACTCAGAAAAATTGCAAGTCAACGATCCAAATAAGCAATCAACATTTTTGGATAATCAAGCAAAACAAGACAGTTCTGAAATTTCCTTTATAGGTCGTGCTATTTAAGCCACATATCCCTATTTATCCTTGTCTGGAGAAACTTGGATGGGAAACCTCTTGACACAGATTTATGTCAAGTCAATAAACATTTCCCAGTAATGCCACTGGATTGTATCTTCTCTCACAAAACAACACTGGGCTGCCATCTCAGTAAGGCTGTTGACCATGATTGATTCTAGATATTATATCTGTTAAGTGTTTTAATAAGTGTTTTTTTCAATCTGAAATATCTATAAGCCAGTATTAAAGTGATAGCAGATGTTTTCTGTCTCTTCTAAGAAACAAAAGTACAGTCATTTTTGTGACTGCAGCAAAATGGTGTTGTTACTACACAGCAGAACTTTATGTTAAAGACATGATCCTATTGTAAGTGATAATGCCTGACTTAATTTTCTGTCAGCTTGATTATTCTGCCACATACAAATGGATGTCACATAAAACCAGCGTGAGTGCAAAGGGAATCAAGGATTCTCTCTGATTATTTTTTAGTATCAGTGAGCTATCCTAAACCCTGTTACAATGACAGTGCCATTTCTCAAAGCATGTGTACCATAACTCGTTTCTAAAATCTGTCTGTTCTGGTGATCTCATGGAATAGTCACTTGCCAGTAGACTGCAATATACAGGCTCAATGCCACATTCCAGATGAAATTCTCATCCCAGTCGTGTACAGAAGCAGTCTGTAAGGCTCCATAAATTGTTGCTACCACAGTAGGTAAGTACATATGCAAAGCCATATTGAGAAACATCAAAGGCCCATCTAGGTCAACATCTGACAGGTCAGCAGTATCAAGGGAAGTGAGTAAGATAACTTAGCACTGTCTCTATAATAAGACTTTTTGCTCTTGAGTCATTTGTGGCTCAAGGACATCCTGAACTAGGGTAGCATCTTTGTGATTAAAAGCAGTAAGAGATCTTTAAACATGTCTAACTAATTGTAACCTGTTTCACAGCCTTCCAAAATTCCCCAAAACATTTAATCAAGTTAAAATCAAGTAAACCAAACTAACCAACCAAACACAGTCACCTAACTGATCTTCTCTAGAGCAGCATCACAGATTTCTTTGTTGTCTCTCTTGCTTCTTTGACCAGCACACTCACCTTGAATATTTTTGAAGTCCCCCCAAAAGCTGCAGAAAGCCTCCAGTTTGCTGTGTGATTGAATAAATCATAACTGAGCAAGAGGCAGAGTCAGATGGCACACAAAGCAAGAGAGATTCACTACAAATATGTGAGGCATTCACTCCTGAGGTGTGGTGAGAAACTGCACAATAGAAAATTGCAACACATTCTGCCATGTTGCTGTTTTACATGAAGAGATGGAAATCAGATTTGTGTCCTAGCAGTCCTTCTATTGACTAGGTTTTAACATCATCTACTCATTTTACCCAGCTTTATCTTATATGCAAGGTCAGCCTTAACTCTTACACACCAGAAGGTAATGTATTGCCTTGGAGCAATGTGGGAGCTGAGGGAGTTAAAAACAAGTGTCTCTGTGGTGTTTTGCAGTCAATGATGGTATCAAATAATTGAATTATGGTTGGTCTCATTTTTTATATGCATGAATCCATCTCTGAAAAATGTTACTGTGACATAACTTCTCTTGTCTCTCCTGACAGATGATACTTTTTTCTGCCTGTTGCATCTGTGGACTAATTGGAGGAATCTTAAATTTTCAATTTCTTCGTGCTCTCACAAAGAAGTCGTCTGCTCTCTATTCTTTGCATCTTGCCTCCATGTCTCTTGCATGCATTGGAATTGGTGGTTGCACTCTTTCTTCGTGGCTCACTTGTCGGCTGGCCAGCTATGAACAAAGGCGAATGTTCTCAGAAAGAGAACATTCATTGCATCACTCCCATGAAATGGCAGAAAAAGTGAGTTGTGCGTCCTCCGTTTTTACTTCTGCTTCTCCTGAAATGTTACTGTATGTGTTAAAGTTTACAATTGGCAAGAGATGTATTCAGTTTCCAGTTTTATATGAGAAAGAGCTTCTGGGAAATGAAATGCTGCCATTCTGTGTAAGCTTTATTACGTTGCATTATATGGAGCTATTTTTAGGTACTGTATATTTGCAGTACATCCATTTCAATGAAGTACATCCATTTTCAACATAATTTCATTGTATAGCTATTCAAGGACTTAGCTGCTAAATATAGCACTTCATAAATAATTGGAAGCCTTGTTAATATGGATTATCATGTGTTGCACTGTGAAAAAAGCACAGAATGCTTTCTATAACCATATCATTGCATGCTTCCAGGATTTAATCAATTTCTTCCTCTCGCGAGTACTCAGCTTATAAAGTAGGCTATTTAAACACAAAAGCCACAGTTCACAAATCTAGATAACTGAACCCAAGCATCTGTGGGCACATAAATGAAACTACTAATTTGCAGTCACAAATGAGTAGCATTTGCTTCCTTGCTCTATTAAAAGGAAGTTTACCAAAGTGTGTAGGAACATGTTTAGGTACTGGAACTGAAGTTCCCAAAGCTGAACACACAGGGTCAAAACAAGTAATTGAATGGAATTCTTGAAATCAGCTCCTTGACTTTACAGATCTGATTAATATTTGAGGAGTTAAATGTTCACTGCTACCCTGTGCTTGACTTAAAATCCAATGTCCTTCATTTGAGAAACAAGTAGAAAAGAGAACATAAGTCAAGGGGAATGCTCACCTAAACTTCCACATGTAAGTTTGCATTACAGTTAAGTTCAACAGTCTGTATCATATCTGAGACTTTTGAACAGCAGAGTGAGAATTAATTCACTCAGACTGTAGAATGTTTTCAAATTCCCTGACAAAACATGATGTAGCAGTTAATTGTCCATTAAATAAAAATTACTTGTCACTATTCTTTGGTTTCTTAACTGAGATGAGACTCCAAGTAGAAATAAATACTGAATGCACCCTAGATGATATTTGAAACATGTTTTAAAAGATGATATTTGAAACATTTTAAAAAGTTAAATAGTAAAGGGTACAACAGCAACATAAAGCAGGGTGATAAAATCAAGGTAAGAGATACATTTCTCCATCTCATTTTAAAATGAAGTAGAACTCTGATGAGCTATGTAGACAAGTATGGTCATGGTCTTTCAGATGATAGGCTAGATCTTGACTTTCAATGAGGCTCTTGTCTCAAAAGGGACAAAGGTGTAAGAAAAGAAGAGAGGGAAAGGAAAAAGAAATGGCCTAGGAAGAAAAACCTTTGAAAATAAAAACACCTGCCCATCCTATCAATTTGGGCTGAAGATGACTATGTGTTGTAGTCCTTCACTGCTTACTTCCCTGGCCTGTTGACCTACTGAGCTTTTTGACACTTGGCAGCAAGGACTGCCAGGTGTCCACTTATCTTGGGTGAAGCGCCATGATGCATATGCAGAGCAACCCTACTGCACATGCTCAGCAGATGTGGGATGCGCCCCACCACTGGTGGACTTTTCGCATGTTTGCTGGAGGATCAAGTATGCATGCACAGATGGCCTGACCTGGGACTTCTTAGACCTGTGGACTGCCTGTTGCTGGCAGGTTTAAGTATGCTAGCTCATGGCATGCCCCTAAAAATAAAAAAGGCTACGTAAAAGCTTACATTAAATTAGGCCCTGATTTAGAAATAGCTTTAAAGTGTTTTATATATATACTATTTTGTATATTTATGCTGATATACAGTAATATAGACATGTACTGCATGTGCATTTGTTTGTGCTATATTTATTGTATAATTGTTATATTTATATTAGAGATTGAGGGGTATTGAAATAACCGACCTGCCCAGCTGCCCGGTGATTCCCCCGACACCAGAATTACCTCCAAGGTACGCTGAACACTAGGGAGCTACCATGTTGTTATGTCACTTCAGGAAGGGCCACCTCTTAAGAGGAAGTCATAGTTTCAGCTAATCAAAGTTGGCTGATGCTATGATGTCACTCTGAGTCAGGAATGGTGCTTCCAGGCAGTGACATAACTCTACATGGTGAACGCTGCAATCTGGAAGTAAGTTGAGTATTTAAAATATTCACCCTAGTTATAGGCATCCAAATACTCTTATTTGGATGTAGTCACCATTGATTCACTCTGCTTCTAATCTGTGTGCTCCTTCATTCCTTGAATTTAGCAACTTGTTTTTATTTAAATGTAGTAATACTTTTTAAAAAATAATAGGAATATTGGGGAAAATAAATGGGGTTTGATATTTTTTGAAGTTGTAGTGACATTCTAATAGCTGATGTCTGCAGAGGATTCAAGTGAAAAAGGTGACAAAAGGAAACTTACACACACTCATGAGTAGCCTTCTGACAGATCATTGCTATCAAAATGTGGCTGACTGATAGTTCCTATTAAATGGCTTTGGTATTCTTTTTTTCCTTCCCAGCTGACAGATATCTTCAGCATAGATCCAACAAAGGCTTTAGGCACCTCCAAGTAAGCAACGCATAGTACCTTTCCTCAGAGCAGACAACCCCCAAACTTGGATCCAGAGTCCAGTGTTAGGCATGCCTGTTCTTTGTTTTTCAGTATATGAGGAGAATAAGGCACCATACAAAAACATCCAACACCATCGTCTGCAAATAGAGACCTGTGTTGTAGAAAATACTCAAAATTCAGTAAATTTACACACCTTGTTTTCTCTGAAACTTATACTTGATTCAGGAGTATTAATTGGCAAGGCTGCTTGGTTTGATGGCCCTAAGCTTACTTTGTAGAGAGGAATAGGAAGGGCATCCTTTCTTTCAAAAAACTTTGCAGGGAACAATTAAGTTTTGTGATTTACTTTAAAATTTAGCTGGTAATACCTGAGAGGAGGCATCAGGGCTTCCACTTTATGTTAAACTCCAAGTTCAGGTCTTTGCTTCTCAAATGTTGTGGATTAAAAGAAGAGAGAGAAAGAGCAAGACTAGTAATAAAGACAAAGTTGCATAAATTTTTTCTCTTGACTAAGAATCTCAGCTACTATGCTATAGAGTCAGGCTCTTTCTTTCACTCTCTCTCTGTCTAGGCCAATGAATCTTGCTTCATTTTTTTTCCTAGAAGCTTCCATAGGAAGGGAAACAAACAAATCCCTTTTATTCCACATTTTCTCTAAGTGTGCCTAGAATGAAGAACAGGTGAATTTAATCTTTTAACACAGAGAAGAACTTCTGGTCCTCATGTAACTATTACAGAACTAGTTCCACAGTGGCATCTCCAAATCATCTACCTGAATTTTAAAAACACCACAAGATGCACTTTTATGTATGCCTATTCCTGTTGCCATAGTTATATTCTCTGTCCTTGGACATAAGCATCAGCTCACTTATTTCTGCATCCAGATTCAATATGTTATGAAATAGGCTTAGGACTGCTCATAATAAGGCAGTTCTGACCATAAACTCAATGTGGCTTTGCAGCCTTGAAGGTCAGGGAATTGCTTAATTAATGTAAACATCTCTATGCTTAGGCAGCTGCTAAGTGGGTATTGCTTGGATTTCAATTTGAGAATTAGAAAATCAACCTCCAAACAAATCTGGGTTTAGGTGCTTTAGGATTCTGACTCATGAGCAGGTCAGCTTACTCTGGGATGACTCACCTGCCACTGGAATAGCAATTACTGAACTGCTAAAAATTGTAGACTGGTATATTAAGGAAAAATGAAAATCAGTCTCATCCTAAGGAAAGCAAGCAGTTAAGATCCTTAAATCCTGTTTGGATCTAGACCTACTTCACAAATGTCTATCTTAGCAAGCATTGAATGGCATCTACTTCTAGCATGTCAGCACAGAAAAGGGTTTGAATGGAAACAGAGACTTCACTACCATCTCATTCTTTTTGTATATTAGCACAAATGCTTGAATTGATGCAATTTCAAAGGAAAATGTCAAAAAACTTGCACAGATGCCATCAATGCTGTATGTGTGGTCTGAGTGTAATGTCCAACCCAATCACTATCAATGAGTCTATCAGCTTTCAAGTGTACTTAATTTATGTAGGAAGGAACCTGATTTTTTTCCTTATAATGAGATTTATCAAGCCAAATAAAAAAATGTTAAGTTTTTCTGAATGTTTGAAATTCAGAATTTGTTCAAATTTTGTTACAACTTTATCTAACTGAATTTTGAACACCATAAAGTTATTCTAATTAGTGTTTGCTATTCTTGTTCCAGGAAATGACAGACAACCTAAGCAATGGTGGCCCACATCTGATTTATAATGGAAGTGTATATTAAGAGATTTTTAAAAGTTCCATGGAAAGAAGTGGGTTTAGAACTTTCTTCAAGAAAAACAAACAAACAAACAAAAACAGACTCCAAGAAATTGAGAAAATGGAACTATCTTAGCTTTTTTGGATCAAATGTCACAACTGCAGATCAGCACAGTTGCAATTCCCTTTTAGAGCTATGTTCAAAATTTGTCTCCTAAACATTTTGCGGATATACAATATTTATTCACTTCCTGGCTACTGTCTTTCAGTTTTTTGTCTGAATAACTTTTCAGAATTGTGATAGTATTTGAAATAGACTTCTCAAGACTCTTATTCTCATGAAGACTCAAAAAACAGAAAAAAAATTAAACTGGATCACATTTAGCCAACTCACAGGAGAAGGCAGAGGAAGAATGGCTCAGGGGAATATTATTCTCCTCTCCACTTAGCAGCATCTGGTGTGATATGATGGCTTCAGATCATGGCATATTACAGTAACACATCTGCAAAATCTCCCTCCACACATTTGGAATGCATCCTGCCTCAGTTTTCCCAGTAGATCATATGAAGAGAATGCAAAGTCCTCTTCCAAAAGGCTCCCATTTCACATCCAGAGAGTAAATGAACAGTGTGCTGAAAACAACACCAATGTCTTTGTTTTGAAAGACAGAATGCTCTAAGAATGCCATAAATCTAAATCTCAATAATGCCTTGTTGTAAAGAAATTGTAAATATTTCCAATTTGTGAATGAAGTATATTTCGTAATTTGTTCATAAAAGATGACAAATAAAATGAAAACTAAATCAAAGATTTTAGAGACATCTTTTGGTTGCTTTTTTTTTCATGTTAGAATGATCTTGCAAAGCTGAACTGTCATGCTTGCAGTTTTGCACAACATGTTGAAGAGTTCCTAAAAGGGTGAAGCAAGTTCAGAAAGGAGAAAAACGAAAGCTGAACAGAGGCACCGCCAAGGTCAGAACATACTGGCAATTCTTCACATCCACAACGGATTTTGGAGTATGTTAAACAGCATGTATGCTAAGGCAGCAGCTTTAACTGACCCCAAACTTTATTGTAGGACCTACTTGCTCATATAGCCATGAAAAATTGGAGATGCAATCTGTAACAGAATATATACAGCATAATTTTCTTAGAAAATATTCATATAAAATTACTTATATATTACATAGTGAGTATATGACTGTCCTATAAAGCCCAGCACTTCAACATGAGTTTGAGATGTGAGCATTACTGATGACTGGCAACACTTGGCAATATATATACATGTTCCCAGACAGGTATGAACAGAATCTTATTACTGCTTATGCCATGCCATAAAAACTTCTATAAATTACAATAAATCATTTTGTGAATCTATATGGTATAAAATAATGTTTAATTCAACTATCTTAGAATTTTTCAAGTCTGTAAGGCAGCTTCCCATCTAACTACAACATGGGAAACACCTTCACTGCTATTAAAGTTTCTCACTTAAACTTTATGCAAATTAGTTGGATGGCTAAGCTTGTGAGTCAAAAAATGGTCTACCTTATAAGGCTTCTCTTCACTTACTTACTGCCCCAGAGAGATTTTGAATCTTCACAAAGGTCCTGATATCCTAATATTTATTACAGACATTAGAAACTGCTAGTGAGATTGTTCAAGTTTATAAGGAATACAGATACTGTCATAGCAAAATAACTAGATGTTAAGGCATCTCTGCTCAAGGAGATGCCCCTGTTTCAGGTACTACCATTCTTTAGACTGTCTTCTCACTACATTCTAGCATTTTGAGGCTCTTTATAGGTGCCATTGCCCTTTCAGTTTGACACTCCTCTTCCTCTGCAGCAGGAAGCAAGGGATATGTCTGTCCCAAGTATGTGCCCCCTACGGGAGCATTTTTGCTGCAGCTCCAGACACAACTTGTCAAGGCAACACCACTGTCTAAACAAGGTGGAGGGATTCATATATGTCGAAAAATTCACACTAAACATACAACCAGAGGAAGTGGTTCTGTAAGATTCCTTTCCCCATTTTATCAGTAAAAAGCAAAGGAAAGCAAGAGTAAGTTAAAAATTATTCAAAATTCCACCTCAGAACTACCTGGCTGAGGTTTATCACTAGCTCTGTAGGACAACTGTAAAACCACAGTTCACACAGAGGTCTTTTGTGACATCTCAGGACTAGGAATGGTAGGTCCAGATCCTGCAGTAGTTGGAGTTGCAGTTCAGAATCTGCTCAGGAATGACATGAAAGAATAGACCATAAGCCCACCCAGTTACTTAGTGTAAACAAGTACATTTCCTAGCACGCTAGTGAGAGTACAGGATAGTGCAGGGAAATAGGTGATTCTTCTATATCCAACACAGTAGTACAACAGCCACTTTCTCATGCTTTGGAAAGGAAAGGAGGATACATTTTCCAAGCTCACAATGTTTGAAGAGTTACTGCAACTTATGAAATACAACTACACTGCTTCTGCTGCATTTCAGGAGGTGCTGGAAGGAGAGAGGAGATCTGGGCCCCAGATTCAGTGGTTACAGATTTTTTCCCTTCTTTTGGTGTCAAGTCTGTATAATGCAGAAAAACTGGCTGGTCCCTGCATTAATAAATGCCTTGAAAATACAAATGTGGAATTCTGAAGACTTGCAAACAAATGTGACAAAGACTGCTTTTACCTGAGACAGAGGATCAGGATTCTTAAATTCAAAGTAAATTAACATAAATATATGGATGTGGTAGGGGAATTCCAGGAAAACTTTCACTTTGTTTAATGAAGTTTTGTCCCATAACTGCATACAGAGTTCAACTGCAATGGAAATATTTTCTGTATGTTTTCATTACTGGTACAGTAGAAAGGACATTCATTCCACTTACCTAGCTTCATGAAAAACAAAACTTTCAGTCTTCAGAATAAGACCAGCCAGCGTATCTACACCAATAGCTTGAAGGCTGGACACAAAAGTCCATATTAATCTAAACAAGATGAAACATGTATTGCCGTTGACGCAGTTCTGTCTGATTCACGTTGCTGTAAAAGCAGATGCTGGCTCAGATTCTCTCTGAGATAGTCAGCTATTTATTTACTAGGTCAAGGAACACTCTTCCTGAAGGGACTTATTTATTGAACTTTACATGTAGGACTTAGCTGATAAGTCCTTGATGTATTTTTCAATATTTTAGGCTATATTTTAGGTTATACTTTGCATTTCATTGAACCCCAGCTGATAAGAAATGCACACATGTTTTGAATTTACAGCTAATCAACAGTTCTTATTGCAAACTGTGCAGAGAAGTGTGTATAATATGTTTTAAATCTCTGTCTTGCTCAATCTTCAATATATTTTTGTTGTGCTACAACATATGAATTTCCCTTTAGATGGTCTGGAGAGGTATGAAGGACAGTGGAGCAGACCATATTCAATAGGAAATTGATATGCAATGAGCCATAATTGCAACTAGTCATGCTGATACCAGAATTCTCCCTGAGAGTGTAATTTTGAGATAGAGTGAAAAGGGAGTATAATGGTGCAAGCCATTTTTAATCCTTTCAGATTCCAGTCCCGGGCAGGTTAAGGAGTTAAAAGGAACCTCTTATAATTAACAGCTTAGAAATATCTAAAAGCAGACTGGTATTAAAACTACCATATTGTTGTCGATATTACTGCACAATCTTCCTGTCTAAAATGATTATAGCTAGCTTTCCTTTTCTATATTAAAGTGACATCTTTAGCTCCACTATAAATCTTCAACATGAACCAACCAATGTGTACAACTAAAGCTGTCATACATGCTGCATCAAGGTCTCCCTTGGCACTTCTCATCAAAGTAGTCAAAGAAACATTGAAGACACAGCATAGACACACCTACTTCTGTCAGAGAACTAACAATAACCTGTGCTGAGCACCCTCAAAATGAGTTCTGAGAATATACTAAGTGGTAGTTTTTTGAGGGGTTTTTCCTTTACATTTGATTTGCTGTAAGGTATCTTTTATGTACTTTAACCACGGAGTCACAGCAGGCTGCATAGTAATTTTGCTTTGTAACCAGTAGAAGGTTTGGGAATTTTGGTTTGTTTTTTTGTTTGTTTGGTTTTTGTTTTGTTTTGTTTTTCCCAGAAATCACTCTGAAATTCATTTACAATTCTGCCATAAACTGAAAAATGTGTCTTTATAAAAATATATGCAATTATGGCATTTTGAACACGTTGACCAGGTACATTAATTCAAAATAACTCTGCACCCAGGAAAATAGCTGTTTTGATGAACTGGCATAAAGTGAAATGGGAACATGTGAGGAAGGCAGGGAGAAAGAGGGTCCACAAACACAACTGAAAAAAACTTCGAACTGCAAAGTGTCACAACAATGCTGCATAAAATTCCAGTGATATAAACCAACTCTATGAGTTGACATAAGTTCCCTCTGTACTCCTAAGAAAGCATATATAGATTTAAGAGTATGTCGTAGGTTTGGCCTAGCTGTTGCCAACCCTGGACTGGCCCCCCTTCCCCCTCCCAGAACTTTCCCAGCAAAGGAAAGGGAAAAAAAACTGAAAAGAAACGCACTTTAAAGAAACTGAACTGAATAAAAAGAATAAATTATATTTACTAACATTTACAAACCACACTGTATACACAATACGTAGGATCCCACCCCCCAGGGGAGAGGGGAAGGGAGAAAAGGGGATTGATTAGCTGGAAAATAGGGAAGACACCAACCCAACTCAAAGAAACCGAATGAATCAAAACAAACACAATTAAAAACCTCAAGTAAGGGAACAAGAATGAAACAATTTCACTCAGGACAGGAGAAACACCAGGGACCGGAGGGACCAGATCTCCACCACCTTCCTCCAGCTCCTCAGCCAAGGACCGGAAGAAAAAAAAAACACTCTCCCACTGCTACGTGGAAGACACGTGTGGAATACTTGTAACTTCCTTAAATACAATAATTACTAAAAAAACCATGAGTCAAACCATTACAGAGTAACCAAGAAACATTAGTTATTTTCTGTCCTCTTTCTTGCGTCCCATTACCAGTAGTTAGCGTGAGACAAATCAAATTATGTTACCACAACCACAAACTTATTCAACCCCTCTCCCACATCATTAGGTGAACCCTTTTTTCTCTTCGTCTGACTTCATGCTGGTTCAAGTTAGGAGGTCACGTCTTACATCTACCTTTATCTATTATCTTCTGTTAAAACACAGCTGTATCCTTTAAAGTGTTTAGTATTGAGTCAGTTCTTACCTTCCTTGCCCAAAGAAAGCAAACACTCACCATTTCCTTCATTTTACAGTGAGATTGCTAACAAGACAAAATCAAATCTAAACCATGAAGACCAAACATGTAGACTGAGAGTATTAAATTCCTGTGGTTTACTACACTTACTGATATCATTGCTGTCTTCCCCCCTAAATCTGGGAATAAACTCCAGAAATGCTGACAGCTAATATTCTTCCAAGGACTATTTATTAACTCTGTAGCACCCTTGAAAAGTATGTGCATCAGAGCTCCTTTGATAACTATTACACATAAGGGACAGTAGGATAATACTTAGACCCACACTGTGGTGGCAGCAGCAGAGATCCTGAAATGGTACAGGAGTTCTGGATCTAAATGCTACCAAAGGCATCGGGTTCTGTACCATTGTACTTATGCAATTGATTGTTTTGCTTCTACTTTATGCTTGCTAAATATAATGTATAAAACCATGAATAAAACTGTTGAGTTTCTAAATTAAGACATTCACCCAAGAAGAAATCTCTAAATGGATTTTAAAATTGAAAAAAACCCCAAACTTATTATTAACTTTTGTTTCTGTATAGCACAAGATATGATACTTCATACTTCATCTGACAATCTTTTTATCGACCACATAACATCTGCGGAAGCAAAATATATTTTCACATGAAAAGATGTAATCTATCACCTCCCTTATTCCAATAAGCACAAATTTTCCCCCTTTAAAGTGGTCTTTTTCTAGGCAGATTTTCCAGACATTGCTATTGTCTGCTAAATTAAGGATCCTGGGAGAAACTGGTATCAAATCATGTCTTAACCTTCTCCTCGGTAAGCTTCTTAAGTTCCCTCACTGTGGGGTGGGTTTCCAGAATATATATATACATACATAAATATACATATACATATTTTACTTCTCTCCTAAACCCTTTACAATTTTCCTATGTAAACTTATTCTTTCTCTCCTGTGCATAGGAATTATGTCAGCATCTTTAATGTCTTATCCTATTCATTCCTGCCTTACCAAAGTTACATTGCACTGACAGCCAGCAGGCTAAGAGTTCTCATCTCTCCTTGATTCTTTTGAACTAATCTTTGCCCTATCAGGCTTTTTAAATTCAATAAAATTTCATACTCTCTCAGCTTTCTCACTCATTTCTTCTCAGACAGTCTATTTTACTTGTAGGAATAATGAGGAAAATAAGGATTTATTTAAAATTTATTTTAGAATCTGTCTCCTTTCCTGATTTCCACCAATGGATAGACAGATCTTTTGTTTGAATTTATTGTAGGCTATTGTAGGCAAGTTTAACACCTTAAAAGGATCTGAAAAGATTCACACTACTCCATAAGGAATGCTACAGAGCCCCTCTAATCCTTAGATGGAGAACGAGATATGGTGAAGTCATATAACTGAGGCACTCCTCACATGAACTACTTGGTCATGCTGGGAGGTAGGGCTGACAAACATGAACACAGAACCACACACACAAATACACTGCTTCTTAACATTGCAAATCATGTACAGTAATGCACTGTGTGGTGCAGGCATACTTGCACTGCCTCAAACCCATGCCTATCTCAGCACAGTTAGAGCTCTGCTCTCACTAGCTTTCAAAGCCAGCTGGCAAACAAAGCTGAAAGACTACATAGAGATTACATTCCCAACTGTCAAAAAAAAAGATGCTTGCCTTATTTTAAATGGCTTGTTCAAGAGGGAATGACCTTTCTTTCCCCCTCTTAGGCTATATGTTAGCTTTTTTTGTCTATGCTATGGACTTGAGTCATAACAGCCTCTTGGCACGTAATGGAGCCAGAATGAGCATCCAACAATACAGCTTCAAGGATAAATAAAGACTAATTTTTCGCAATTTGCCAATCAAGAAAGTGTTGCAACAGTCTGAACTCTGTGGTAATTCTATGGCTGCAGTGATGCGCTTGTATAGGCATAAAGGAGCCAGTTGCATCCCTGTTACAAGACTGGAAAATTTGGAAAAAAAATCCTGATGGGAGGGAAAAAAACCCCAAACACCCAAACACCAAAAACCAAACAAAGCAAAGGAACAAACACAAAAGAAACAAACAATGAAACTACAAAAAATCCAAAACAAAAAATAAAACAAAGCAACCCCAAGAAGGTATCTTTGAACTCTTCACTTTTGTTTTAACAATTTTTTTGTGTTCCATTTACTTTTTTATGTCATATGCCTGTGACTCCCCTATGCTGTATAGTATTATATTCAATATTTCATTTGAAAAACCCACATACATAAAAATAATGAAAAATAATTAATTGTTCATGCTTTATGAACAAAAGTAGCATGCACAGGTATCTTGTTGCTCAGATTCTCAAGTACTAAATTAATGTCTCTTTTGAGGACTATATATAAAGATGTGTTTAACAAACTGCTTCCACTGAGAGTAACAGAACAAAGACTTATGTTTATAGTTAAACCTGGACACCTGTCTCAAAAAGGATTCTTTTGTGAATGGAGGATTAACACTCAGATGAGTCCAATGACTAACAACTATTCTTGGCTTGCTGTGGTGTCAGAGTCAGAGCCTTAATCTGCATTGCACTGAACACTGCAAAAAAAAATAGAAACTGGATGTGCTGGCACAGAAATTATCAACAGAATAAATACATTTCATAAGTACAGATGTATTGAAGGACAAAAAAAAGCAAGGGACTAATAAGAGGTTTCTACTTCTTTCTCCCCATCTTTCTATCAGCACCTAATAGCGAAAAATGCCCATTTCTATCAGTCAATGCAACACAGCCGCCTTGTCTGCACAGTCATCCAATGTAGACTGCACTGTGCTTCACCCCTCAAGACACCTACATCTACAGTCTGAAATACTTGCAAGTCTTTAAGATGTCTCTTTTTAATGGTTCCCTTTAATACACTGCTCTTAACCCAGAGAAACGGTTCCTGCTTGAACACTGAAGGTTAGTTTGGAATGATTTACTTTTGGTTTCAAGTAAGTATATATTCTGGGGACTTCCAGGATATTTACTGGTTCTATCAAGGAATGGAAACATAACAGATGCTCACCAGCTTACTGGCAAAGAGAAGAGGTTTTGTCAAAACAGCACTTTATTTGGAACTAAGAATTTAATTTTAAATCTCCTTCTTTGATGACACTCGTATCTTTGGCATTTACATTTCCAATGTTTATACTACTGTCATAATAACACTTAAGTAAAACCTTATTTCCAAATAAAGTTTCATAACTTGGCAGACTCATGCTCTGTCTATAAATCTAAGAATTTTAAATCTTTTTCCATACAAACATATGTAATATTTCCTACCAAAAGTGTGTGACATTCAAGAAGTTTAATTATTCTCAATCTATAAACCTGCACAAGACAGCTCATCCAAAATAATGCATTGCCCAGGCATAATTACAAATATACATGTCCAGTAAGGGTAAATTAAATAAATACCTTCAAAGTATGAAATAGCAGTGACTTGTCAGGAAAAATATACGGTGTATTAGAATATCCTATAGGTTCATTGGAATGCAGTTGTGGTGAAGAATTATAGGGGACCTTTGCCTCACAAGAGTGTCTGTAGTTCTCTGCTGAGTTGAAAATCAGCAAAAAGTGAGGAAGACAAAGACACGCTGAGTTGTCCTCTTTGCTAGGATGCACACAGCCCAGCAGGGAGGACGCTGCCATGGAGAGATATCCAGTTCCTTCTGTCAGCAAGCATCTGTGGAGATGGTCCAAAGATGTGTAACACTAATGTGGGCATCTTGCCTTCTGCTCTGAGACACAGAATGAAAACAGTATGAAGAAAATGAAAACAGAATGAAAAAGAAAGTGTATTTTTCCAAATAATAACCTTATGTGCCCCATTGATTGCATGAGGATGACTTCAGAAGCAGACGCAAATCACCAAGAAAGCTCCGTGCTGGTTTACCCCAGATTACACAATTTTTTGGATAGCTCATGAGTAAGAGATTAGGAACAGGCCTAACTGTGGGTTTAAGTATGCTGAACCCTGTGACGTCACTCTTTGAAGCTCCCAGCAGCTGGTCAGCCTGGCTGCTGCCACCATGCTGTTGTGGAGGAGCTGATGCTTGGCTGCATGTGAGTGAGCCAGGCTGCACCACACCTGGCTCATCTGGCCTTGAAAGAGCTGGGACCACGATAAAGCACAAAATGTCCTCACACCACTACACCACTCCTCAGGAGTTCGGCTTGAGACTGGCTAGGCTAGTGAACCCCAGTTTGACATCTGGATTTTTTTATAAATCCTCCAATGAAGATAGTATAACATACTCAGACTGAGGCTAAGTCCAGTTTTAGACTGTGCAAAGTTAAATCTCACTGATTAGTCCAATACAGTGTTAAAAGATATTAGATTCTGATAAACACTCTAGGACACTGCAAACAAGGCCTTTGCAAGCATGGTGTCTTATGTGTCTTCTGTCCAAAGTTAATTATGTATTTGGCTAATTGGGGAGAAAGGGGTGAGCTCCTAATCTAGAACTCTGAATCTTTACCTTAAATCAGGAACCTGTGAAGGAACTGAGCATTTAAAAACTCAGGCTGCCTCAAGAGGATCTCAGAGTTTTAACTCTTGAACCACAACTGGACAGCAAGAGCCTGTTTTATTCAGCCTGAAAGCATCCAAGCTCTCGTTCCCATTTCTCAGGAGTTTCCACCAACTGCCTCGATAAAGGTTATGCTGGGAGGCCCTCTTCTGTTGGAATGAAACACGAAAGATTTACTGCACAGAGCACACAAAACAGTACTTCTCTGGGAACTATTGACTAGGACAGTCAGCTGCAAGCCTTGAATTTTGCTGCTGACTTGTTGCATTGTTTCTTTCAGGTTTGGGTGTTGAGGCTTCTTTCCTTCATCACTGCCTAAGCAAAAAAAATTTCTCAAGCTTTTAAGCAATTTGAGTAAGAGAAAAGAGAATCTGATATGAGAGCAGGATTTTATTCACACTGCATTTATTTTTTTTCCTACTTTCATCAGTCTAGGGAACATCAAAACTGTACCTTTGTCATGACTCTCACACAAGACTTCCTGATACTCATGTTTTGTTTTGCTTTGGTAGTTGTGTGATATTTTGTAATTGGTTGTATTTTGTTTTGTTTTGTTTTGTTATGGGGTCTTTCTGTTTTTGGTTGTTTGTTGTTTTTTTTCCTGGAGCAGGGTAGGGTGTAATTGGCTTGTCCTGTTTTGGTTTGTTTTGGTTTTTATGTTTTTCTGGGGGTTTTTTGTTTATTTAATTTGAGGTTTTTCTGCTATCACCATGACTTCTGAAATCTTGGGATTTTTACATGTGGGTGGATGGACGTGATGGTAAGCAGTTGAACCAGGTCAATGAGAACATTGTGACATGCCAAACTAAAGCATGAACTCAGCAGCAAGTTAAGGGAGAACTGAAAATCGTCTCTTTGAACTAGGACAACCTGGCAATTGCCTAAAAAATTTGGTATCTGATCTTTAACCTTGTCATTCAGAGTTGCCATCAAGTGATACCAAGCTCTGAGTCATTCAGAGGCGAGTGACACTCGAACAGTTTTCAAGATAAGAGCTACTACAGGCACAGTACATTGGAGATGACCTAAACTGCTACAGGTGCATTTATGTCAGCACCTAGAGTTGCTGTACTCAAATAAAAATGGTGACATGAAGGTCTTCAGAAGCCACTCGAAATAATGACTACTACCTTTCTTTTTTTCCATGAAGGTACATAACACTGTTATTGACAGTCAGAGGCTCAGCTCTTCTAAGAAAATCAATTGTATTAGAGATTTTCTGAAGTGATATATGCTACCTGTGAAGAACAGCAGAAAAATAATAAATCTAGAATTGTTTTACACTGATGTAATTACTTTTATGCTCGTCTTCAAGCAGAGATTTAGGAAAAATTTCTTCATAATTTAGGCAGATTTTTATACTCAAAATATTATTTTAAATTTTATTTATTATTTTTATACACAAAATATTATTTTAATTTAGACAGATTTTTATACACAAAATATTATTTTAAAATTCTTAAAAGCTTATATTTGAATTAGCTAAGGATATTCCTGGAAAAGGAATTCCAGTGGTTCTGAAAAATAAACAGGATAAACAGGCAAATGATTACTCAGCCCCTTTGGCTTACAATATAAGAACAGAATTCCCATCAGATTTGAGATATTTTTTTCATTCTTGCAGGCTAGAAACACAAGAACAAGTATTTTGGTAATACCCAAACAAGTCCACATTTGATCCAAAACAAAACTATACAGTCACCAGACTAAAACTAATCACGTTTTTGAAACTCAAAAAAAAATTGTCTCTCATTTCCATTACATTTGAGGCAAGGGCTTCAAGTTTTCCAGTCTATCAAGAGAAGAGCATATGGCTTTAACCACAGAAGACAATACAGACAAAAAAACCCAGATTAATTTGTTACCAGAAAGACAGTTTATAATAATCTATCTGTTAAATTCTGTAGATAAAATGAAAAAAAATCCACATAAAAATTCCTTATCCTTGCTTTTAATATTTCTCAAGTATCAACTCTTCTGAAATTCACTTGCAAAAATCAGACTGTAGGACAGGGGCCTAAGTTTAAAAGTAGCCTAGGAGATATATTTAACTATCTTTCAGAAGGATGGTTAATTTAGACCTCTCTTAAATGGCAAACTCCTCAGATTTGTGACCTGGTCTCCTGGCCAGAAGGATTAACAGTTTTCCATTAAAAATACAGATGCACAATTAGAAATAGCACTGTAAATAAAAAAATTTCTATGCCTCAGCAAAATGTACACAATTTCTGGAGTTTTTCTGAGCAGGGATTAAGGTCTAAATGTCTCAATGTTCTTCAATACATTATAAATATCTTCACAATTCTTTTCTAATAGCCTGTCAGAACTGAAAAGACTGAGTAATCTACTACAAGTAGAACTAGAAGATTATTTTGTCTTCTGTAGCATCTGGAAGAAGTACAGGAGTCATAAAGTAGGATGACAAAAAGACATTTTCTACTCTTAAAATTAATAGCAGCTTACTTTTCTTGAGGCAATCCCCTGTGTATCCTTAATTCCTATCTTTCCTGACAATTTTAAAAACAGTGGAGTAAAAGGTTGCTAGAAGTTTCTCAGAGTATGAGCTGCAAAAATAGCACAGCCAGATTGTCGTGAGACACCTCATTAACCGCATTTACAACCTGTGCATCCATCTCATTTGTTAGCACCACTCATTAGAAGCATTCACAGTGCTGTAGAAAAGCCTTACCATTCTTTATGTTGGCATAGGCTGCTTCCCTCCCTTGTTTCTGTGGCAACATCACCTCTCCTATATGTGGGAAAAGTCATGTTCTCATGTTATTTGCTCTACTTTAAGCAAATATCTGGACACTTCACTCACTGGCTGGAAACATGGAGGAGAAACTCAGCATTAGAACAGCAGCCAGATCTCTACATGATGTCTGTGTTATTGAAACTATGCCTTCAAGCACCAGCAAAGCCAGAGAATGGCACCACAGCCTGTACCAGCCCTCCTATACCAGGTTTCTTCATTTCTACAGATGTAAGGCCAGGAAGCTACTTGAATACAGTTCTTTCAGTAATATATTTATAGACAAGGTATTTTATCTCCACAAGAGCGATCACCAGCCATATCAGCCATTTCCCAGCAGGCAACAACCTACTTAGAGAATCAAGGGCCAAAGGCAAATCTGGCCAGTCCCTATCTATTAGGAGATGTCCATCCCAGACATAAAATGATAGAATGGTTTGGGTGGAAGTGACCTGAAAATCATCTAGTTTCAACACTCCTGCCATGGGCAGGGACACCTTCCTTTGGCTCAAAGTCCCATCCAATCTGGCCTTGAACAGTTCCAGGGAAGGGACATCCACAACTTCTCTGGGCAACCAATTCAGTGTTTCACCACCCTAACATGAAAGAATTTCTTCCTCATACCTAAGCCAAACCCACCCCCTTTCAGTTTGAAGCCATTCTACCTTGACCTATAATCCACGCCTTTGCAAAAATTCCCTTTCCAACTCTCTGATAGGCCCACTTTACATACTGAAAAGTGCTATAAGGTCTTCCCAGAGCTTCTTTTCTCCAGCCTGAACAAACAGCTCTCTCAGTCTACCTTCACAGAAGTGCTCCAGCCCTCTAATCATCTTCGTAGCCTTCCTTCAGATTCCCTCTAACAGGTGCTTGTCTTTGCATCATAAATGTCACTACAAATCAAGACAAATTATTAGCTGAAAGAAATTAACATAATTGCTGTCTTATCCCATTTCTTTCCCTTTAATGTTTTTCTAAGTCATTTCCTAGCTATTAAACATTGACCTACTAATTGCTGACAAAACAAAGCAGAGTCTGCATAGTGTAACACAGATTAAATTTGCAGCCAGTCATGCAGTTACCATCTTTCTTTTGGATGATGGCACTTTTCAGTATCAAGGCTTTAGTGTGCCATCTGGTGGATTTTAAGCATTTTGTATATTTTGTTTAAGTATAAACCATGAGACAGAGAGATTCCTCACATATTGACGGGAGTATCTATCTTCTTTGGCCAATGATAGTATTTATCTCCACAGCCCACATTTGCTCAAATTAGATGTTTGTTTGAGAGTAATAACTTAATTCCTCTCCCATTATTAGTCAAATGAGCTTTTACTACTGTAACTATTGTTAACTTTAGCTAACTTTTTACACTGACTGATTTTATATGTAATTGAATGGTGGCCCTCTCAAAAATAACTTCCACAAAACTAGCCTAACAGAATTCCATATTTAGGACCACAAGTTGACACCCTCAATGACATGTAGATGCTTAATTCTAGACCAAATATGCTAGAATTAGTCTCTATTTATGAGATGAGTCAAAGATATTGAAGCAAACCGATTACCATACAACTTCAAACAAAACTGAGTTTGAGTGGTGATTCCTCATTCTGAGTATGACAGCAACAACTGTAGGGTTAAAAAATGAAAAATGGGAAGCCAAGTAAAGTATTTGCAAAAGAATACAGAGCACGAGTTTTGTACTGTATTCACCCCTTATATGCAACTGATGCATTTCTTCATTTCTCTTTTTAGAGTGCACAAGTCGTGTGAGATGGATTCAATTTCAAAATCATAGAATCATAGAATCGATTGGGTTGGAAAAGACCTCTGAGATCATCGAGTCCAACCCTTGGTCCAACTCCAGTCCATTTACTAGATCATGGCACTCAGTGCCACATCCAATCTCAGTTTAAAAATCTCCAGGGATGGTGAATCCACCACCTCTCTGGGCAGCCCATTCCAATGCCTGATTACTCTCTCTGGAAAGAATTTTTTTCTGATATCCAACTTAAATTTCCCCTGGCAGAGCTTAAGCCCGTGCCCCCTTGTCCTATTGCTGACTGCCTGGGAGAAGAGACCAACCCCCACCTGGCTAGAACTTCCCCTCAGGTAGTTATAGACAGTGATGAGGTCACCTCTGAGCCTCCTCTTCTCCAAGCTAAACAACCCCAGCTCCCTCACCCTCTCCCCATAGGGCTTGTGCTCCAGTCCCTTCACCAGCCTTGTTGCTCTTCTCTGGACTCGCTCCAGCACCTCAATATCCTTTCTGAACTGAGGGGCCCAGAACTGAACACAGTACTCAAGGTGTGGCCTCACCAACGCAGAGTACAGGGGAAGGATCACTGCCCTGGTCCTGCTGGCCACGCTATTTTTGATACAGGACAGGATCCCATTGGCCTTCTTGGCCACCTGGGCACACTGTTGACTCATGTTGAGCTTCCTGTCAATTAGTACCCCCAGGTCCCTTTCTGCCTGGCTGCTCTCCAGCCACTCTGTGCCCAGCCTGTAACGCTGCAGGGGGTTGTTGTGGCCAAAGTGCAGGACCTGGCACTTGGCCTTACTGAACTTCATCCCATTGGAATCAGCCCATCTCTCAAGTCTATCCAGATCCCTCTGCAGAGCCCTCCTGCCTCCCAGCAGGTCGACACTCCCTCCCAACTTGGTGTCATCAGCAAATTTGCTGCTGATGGATTCAATCCCCTCACCTAAATCAATAAAGATGTTAAACAGGACTGGACCCAACACAGACCCCTGGGGAACACCACTAGTGACCACTACTGAGTGAGCACAGAGTGCTAAGGGGAAGTGTGTCTCCTGCTCAAGCCGACTGCCACAGGCACTCTTCCATTCTGCATGAGATGTAGTATATGCTGTCGCATATACAGGATTTTAATGCTGGATGCAGGCTGCCCTCTCAATGAGTGAATTGCAGCTGCCACAATAGAGCATCGATGGGCAATTGCATGGGCTTTCTACTCAACATACAATGTCAATTCAGAAACCTGGATAGAAAATGGCAATAACTGTATGGGAAGATCAGCTGAGAGGTGCTGAATTTGTGGTTGTTAATTGTGCCGCATTGGATGAATCTCCTTATCTCCTTATTGGAGTCTGGCCTTCCTTTCATAGAGCAAAGAACACAAATATAACAGAAAGGAAAAGAACAGCAGTGATTGCAACTGCAGCTTTTGGGTTTGGTCCCTATTGTTACTGGCAACCTGACCACCAGAAAAAAACAGGCTCAGCACAGTCTTATCAGCCATTGTGAGACTTGGCAAACATACCAAGTTGTGCTGTTTTAGACATTGATTTTAGCTGTTTTTTCAGACATAAGCTCACTGCAGTGCTGTTGAAAGGTCAGCCAAGACAGACTTTTTAAGCTGAAAGCTAACATCAAGAAGTGAAAAGATACACAACCAGGGAAGAAAAAGAAGACAAGAAATGAACACAGGGATATCAGGACTTAAGTGTTCCAGTCCAGAGGGTTTTAAGAACTGACCTGTGGCTGGGGGAGGTGGCAGTTGGATTGAGATGCCTCTCTTTTATAAGATATCTTTTACAATCAGGTAATAAAAGCCCAACTCATACCATGGGTCTGAAGTCTCTAGAAGACTGCAAGACAATGCTGCTTTCGCTACAGATAGGCTATGTTGCATCAGCAAGCAGTGTGAAATGACAGGTGTGGACTCACAGAGAAAAACAGCTCATGCTGGGACCAGCTATCTACAGGAAAAGAATTTCAAGAAGACAATTTTGAGTTAGCCCTGGCCTACCACACAGACTTAATGTCCATTAGAATTTAAAGTTCATTCTCCACATTACTTTAGCCTGAAGTGGGGAGGTCCCAAGAGCACTGTGTAATGAAAAGCAAGCACAGTAGCAGGGATAAAGGGAGATTTAATTAGAAAGTACAGAAACTGATGTCTGTAGGGAATTTGCTAGGGGCAGAAGTCCATGGGGATAACCTTGGATTGCTGCAAGCTCAGAAAGACAGAGCCTTTTTGGCATCATCTTGACTATCATCACTCTGACTGTCGGGTGAAAGACAGAAGTCCATATTCTTGTTCATGTTGTCTTTCCATCTTATTCTCAGTTTTTATTTTAAGAGCAGAGGTAGGTTTTTATTATCCCGGATAACGCTGAGTAAAGCCCTTAGTGTATTACATGTTCTCACTGCAAACTAAATCCACTCATAAATAAGAGTTATAAAATATATATTTCTTTTAGGAATAGAAGTGCATGCAGATATTGTATAATGCCTTCAGCCAAGATTGAAAGCATATTGCAAGGTTTAAATATGATCCAAATAAATGAAACAAAGAATATACTTATTTCTTCCAGAAAGCTGAGTGCCTATAACCTACAATTAATTTCAACAGACATTAAATACCTTGGAGGACTAAAACCACAGAGGAATACAGATTACAGCAGTTCAAGACATTTTCAATTTTGCAAGTTTGATATGACATCTGAAAGCCATTTTTATGTCAGTTTTTTCACACTAATCCAACTTTATTTGCAGTAAAGTACTGCAAATTATACCATTTATTTTACTTGTGAAAACTAATAATGTCCTGTCTTCACAGCACATTCAGTCAAAGAAAACCTTCTGGTGATGTAGTATTTGAGTAAGTTTCAAAGGCCTTTGCATCACTTAACATTTTATAGGGAGTCCCAGGATTCCTGGTATCTGACTAAAGCTTATTTTCACAGAAAAACAGTTTCTAAAGGCTCCATAGCACAAAAAAGAATTTTAACATCTTTAATGAAACTGATACATGAAAAGTTTTTATAACTCCCTATGTGGATTCAGTTTGAAAGTGTACATTACTAGAACACATTGATAAAAATCAAAATTTAAGTCAATGAGAGAATACCTTTTTAAGGTTTTGCACCAGTTCAGTTCAATCAGTTTAAAGTAAAATCTTAAGGCAATGCTGTGCAACCTGGTGTGCATGTAAAGTATGACTGCCTTTTTTGGACAGTCTTCACTAACCAGCCCCAAATTCCATCAGTTACAACAGGACAAGGTCATTCCAGTGTACAGTGCATCAGCAACCCTTTTTGTGACTTTTATAAGCTTTACCTTTCTTTCCCTTCTCTCTTCTACTCTGTGGTTGATCAAACATTATTATTTACTTCACTTGTGAAAACTAACAATGTCTTCTCTTCACAGTACGTTCAGGCAAAGAGAACCTTCCCGTGATGCAGCATTCGAGTAGTTTCAATGGCTTTTGCATCACTTAACGTGATGAAAAGATTTGTAAATTTCTACAAAATTTCCCATTACAGGCACAAATTAAATCCGGGCTCCAGCAACAGAAAACAAACTCTGTATTCTTAAAGTTGCCCTGTATAAAGAAAGCCACTTAACGCAATTTGCCATCGCGTCTTTTGTCTAAATCTCCACACGTTCAATTTAAATTTACGATGACATCGTAACACAAGTCCTGTCCAAACCCAAACGTTCGGTTTCGGTTCACCGGGCAGGCGGATGTGCCTCGGGCCTCCCAAGATGCACGAAAGGGCTGCAGACAGGAAAGAAACAGATGAGGCCGATGGGGGCGGGTCCGGGCAGGCCGAGCCGAGCCGAGCCGAGCCGAGCCGAGCCGGCGGGGCTGGCCCGGAGCTCTCGGAAGTTCGTCACCGGCCCCGCCGGATGAAAGCACGGACGGACGGATGGATGGCTCCTTACGTCATCTCCTGGCGCCGGCGCTGCGCCCGCAGCATGGCCGTGGCACGGCAAACGCTGCCGCCCCTCCCCGCCGCCGCCGCTGCCGCCCCGTCCTTTGCCGCCGCCCGCGGGCTCGTGGGGCGCCGCTACTCGTGCCTGGTGGTGGCGCCGCACCGCAGGCACGTGGCGCTTCCGCCGCGCTTCCTGGGCCGCAAGCGCTCCGGCATCCGCGCCCAGCTGGACGCGGAGCTCCTGCGCTACTCCGAGAGGTGCGGACCGGGCGGGGGCTCGGCTCGGGGATGCCCCCGGCCTGTTAGCTAATGCTGCCCCTCCTTTTCCTTCCAGCCTGCAGGGTGTGCCGGTGGCTTACGACAACATTAAAGTGGTGGGGGAGCTCGGCGACATTTACGACGACCAGGGATTCATCCACCTGAACATCGAGGCGGACTTCGTCATCTTCAGTCCCAAGAAAGGGAAAAAGTTGGTGGTATGTAAATGCCTTGGTGTCTCACGGAGCGTTTTGGGGATTGTTTTTAAGTAGTCAAAGCTTGGATTCTGTCCAACATCAAATGGTCTGGAGCTTAGGTGGAGATATATTTTTTTAGTTTGTATTAGTTTATTCATGTAGGAGTAGTTCCTAGCAATTTGCTCGATGTTGGTAGCAGTAGTTTTTGCTTCATCTATCTGTACTGTCCCTAATATGTTAGATTTCTGTATTAGCTCAGTTGGTTAAAACTTGGTTGTAATAATGCCAAGGTCATGGGTTCAATCCCCTATGTGGGCCACTGACTTAAGAGTTGGACTCGATGATCCTTGTGAGTCCCTTCCAACTCAGAATAGTCTGTGATAGTCTATGATCAGCTAAAACATTGTATCACAAGTATCTATTAAATGTTGTATAATAATTGAGCATATCATATCAATGCTTCTTCCTGAAAAGCAGATAATTCCCAAACAGTGGTCTTTGTTATGTTGGCAAGAATGTTTAGAATGGTCTCATGAAATAGTTCCTTCATTTACAAGGACATTACATCAAGTTGAAGCCTGCCTTGAGTAAAAGGAAATGTATGGCTCACAGCAGCTTTTAGCTTGTTACTACTCTTGCATACTTGTGGGAAAAGTAGGTTGAGAATTGGCTTACATTGGTTGCTGTGCCATACATTTTTTTCAGCTTGGTTTGTGTCTTTAAATGTGTTCAAGAATGAAGGGTACCCTCTTCCTAGGAAGAGAAGGAAAACACTTCCAGAGTATGTCATTTGTTCTTAGGCACAGGAAAGGGGAATATCATTTCACACCAGATGTGTCAGAAACCCACTGAATGGAGTACTTCAAAGCTTTTTATGTGTCTTCTGTATCTTCAGCTGCAAAGTAGTGCTATGCCAGCCTGAAGGCTGTTTTAGGCAACTAAATCACACTTAAAATGGCTTCAAATCAAAGCTGGTTATTGTAGTGTGAGGACAGAGTCACCTGCTCTATTCGGGTATTCACTGTGGCTAAATCCTGTTTTGACTATTTCTCTTGCAGTTCAGTTCTCTTTCCAGTGGAATTGTATGAAGGGTATACAGGAATAGCTTAGATTTTAGTGAAAGAGAGTTGGCTTACTTGTCTGGTAAACTAACTTCATAACTTTTGCATAAACTCTTGTTGAAAAATGTCCATATAGGAAATTACATATGTATTGTGTGCATTTAAAGGGCTGATCTTTGCTATATCTTCACATGACATTGTTTTTCTTTTTTAGGGTATAATTAATAAAGTGGCCCCTAGTCATATTGGCTGCCTGATACATGGATGCTTCAATGCGTCTATCCCTAAACCTGAACAAATGTCGATTGTACAGTGGCAAGAGCTGGGATTTAAAATAGGGGATGAACTGAAATTTCAAGTGTTGCACTTGGATTCCGATACAGCTGGGGTGTTCTTCATTCGAGGAGGACTCACTAAAAGCTGGTATTGTGCCCTAATGGAAAATATTTCTAACTGTTTTAATAGATTTGTTACATAATTATTTTAGTTACATCTAATCGTTAAGCTTTTTTTTTTTACACAAACCCATGTCCGTATATAATGCGTTAGGTGTTTTAAGCTAAAATTGGGACTGTTAAGGACTTGCATGGAATTTTTCTCTAGAAAAAATAAAACGAGATTTTTTTGGAGCTTCAAAAATCTGAGTGTGAACCGTTGATTGCATAAATAATAAATGCTCAAAATAATGCCCCAAGATGTCTAGAGTAGCTGTGTTTATGAATGCACATAGGCTTTTCAAGTGAAAACAGCTGAGTTCCTGAACACAGTGTTTACATTGACATTTACACACAAACTTATGTGCATGTTTTACATAATCGCAGAGTTAGATTTGGATGACTTAAGTACTTGCTGAAACACAGGAATTTCAAAGAAGGTATAAGAAAATGTATCACCTTCCTTCTTAGGCCTCTAGATTTTTAGGGCAGCTTACAAGACTTCATTGTGTCTTTAAAAGAGTTCATTGAGTCTTTGTTTTTTAAAATGGTCATTTGCTGATCGGTGTTTTTCTGCCAACATGGTTATGTTTTTAATTAAATGTACAATATGACTACTGTTCAGAAATCCATAATATTTTTGTATGGTTTTTCTTTTTTTTAATCTGGAAGGGTGCTCTGGATTGTTTCAGTGAATTTACAATTAAATTTTCCGATTTTATCTTCATTGCCTTTTGGGATATCTCCTCTTCCATGGTTTTTAATTGCATTCTTTCCATATTTGTCTTCCTAGACATTTTCTCCAGTGCTCTCAGTTGCATGATACCTGCTGGGATTTTTGATTTTGTTTGGTTTTTTTTCTTGTTTTTTTATTCTTTTTTTTCTACTTTTCTGGCATCACCTTTGTTTTAATTGCTTAGAGCGATTTCCAATTGCTTGATAAAATCAGAAGCATGTCTCATATATATGATTGAATAGGCCATTTGCTGTGTGTGTTTCTGAATGACTAAAAAAATATCGAAAAAGCTTTACTACACAGTGTGTAATTATGAATGAGGGAATAAAAGAGGAAGTACCAGATAGTCTGTACAGCATTTTAGAGAAGAAATTTAGGCCAAGATTTGAAAGAACATTCATTATGTGGTAAGAAGGAGGCTAGTAAGGTAATAGAAATTACCCTGAAAGTATTAAACTGTCTTTACAGTTTCTTGTAACTAGAGTATCATGCTCTCCATTTGTTGTTTTTAGCAAATTTTTATCTTTTAACAGCACTATATAAATACTATGTTTTAGGAAATGTTGACATTTCACTATGTGAGGTGCGCTAACATGTCTCTAATTCTGTTTATTTTGTATATTTCTTTTACAGCATGCGGCCCAAACAATCTAAGACCATTGCTGCCAGTATGAATGGGGATGAAATTCAAAAGCTTGACCACAAGGAAAATGGCTTGAAAGATTGTGGGGAAGATAATGTAACAGAAGAGCCTCTAAATGAGATGGATAATGTTGGGAGGGAAAATGGAGAACAGAAAAGTGTTGATGTTGTGAATGGATTCCATGATGAAAAAAGCAAGAAGAAAAAGAAAAAGGACAAGCAAGAAGAACAGGAACATGTATTGCCCACCAGTGACTCCAGTGGTTACCAAACTGACCATAAAAAGTCAAAGAAAAAGAAAAGAAAGCATTGTGAAGTTGAAGAAAGTGAATTATCTCAGTTGTCAGAAAAACCTAAAGCTAAAAAGAAAAGGGACTAAAGTCTGAAGTGCCTTCTGTGAATTAGATTTCAGACATTTTTGATAAGTTCCAATAAAACCCTGTTTTCAAAATGCATTTGTATATTTCTTCACTGAACTGTCTGCTCTGCTAGGTTGGATGGTGTTTGCGTGCACATGTCCAACAACAGCTTGAAAGGCAGGAGCTTTTAAAGAAATTATAGAAGAAACAGGATAGAAGCAATATCTGCTTATTTTATTTAATGGAAAACAAACCACAAAAGAAACATGGAATGTACTTACAGGAATACATGCATCACCTCTGTGTCTGCTTTCCAGTTCCATTTACTAGCCAGTAGGTAGTTGGGATGTTTGCTACTCTAATTCCATCTTTGCCACTCGATGTTTTGATTTCATAGAAGTAGATAGGATTACCTTTGAGGTTCTGGGAAATACATGTGAATTCCCAGGGGCTGAGAACAGATTTTTTTTTTAAATTGTAGTAAGAGACCATTAATGCCTATAAATGAAACTGCAGCTTGCATTAAAGGTTACACAAATTTTAGTGTCTTGGAACATTCAGAACACCTTTCACAGTACTCTGGGAAAAACTGATGAGTTGATTCATTGCAAATGGGGAAGATTGGAGCTTAATGTAATCTAGTGTAATGAAGTACCACCTGTGAGTCAGAATGCTGTTGAGATACAGGCTGATAAAGCAGACTGGAACAGGACAAGCTTTGATAAAGTTTATTTTGAGCATCAAGACTTTACAGTTCCTTTAAAAAAAATAGCGCTAAACTGCAACTCCCATCTTGTTCCAGTTCTAACTTTCAAATACTGACCTACGGTCAGTTTTTCCCCAACTGTTGGAATTAATGTTAGTAGAAAGTTTGACAATGAGAAAATGAAAGTCAAACATTAATAAATGTGCTTTTATGATGACCTAATTTTCCTGGTGTAGATGTATAATTTTTTTTGAGTGTTAGTACTTTTGGTTGCAGCTCTTTTCTGTTGTGAGGAGTTCTGGGGAGAACTGTAGGGTGACATGGTCTAGACTAAGTCTTTAACCCAAGGTAGAAAGCAATAATTACTTTGGTATTGATTTACCTGTTTCAAGAAGAACATAACCAGTTCTTTGGCAGCCTTCTAGACCGTTGGTAAGCAACATGAATGTGGGAACATCAGGTTTATCTGTCTGTTCCTAAGTGACAAAACAGTCTGCTCTAATAATTACACAGATGCTACTAGCTTACCTTAGTAGGTGTGTATACAGCTTCTAATAACATATCCACATCAAATATGTTCTGGATTTCAAGTGTGACAATTCTTTTAGGACTCATTTTGTGCTACATTAATTTTTATGCATCTTTAAAGCTCCAAAATTACCAAGACAGTTACCATCTTGATGTAGGCATGATGGCATGGCAATACATAGTAGGCATTTTAAAGTTACAAAACAATAAAGAACCAAGTTAAGACTTCTTGAAGATTTGTAAGAAGGTGAGGTAATGGCAGTGGAAACTTCACTATACTCTCTTACTCCTCAGCGTATTTGGACTTGAAGCCAGTTTCTGGACAGTCCTGAGATAAACATGAATTATTTCTGTTGTGTTTCTACAAATGATGATGCTGACGCTTGATCTCCATGCAATTTCTTGGACACTGGCACATCTGTCCACACTTGCTGTACTGTGAAAAAACCTGAGGAGTCAGATGGTGCGTGTAATGTGTTTGTTACAGCACGCTGTAAGGTCAACTGAGGGCAGTACTCTGGTGTGTTAAGTGATGCAGACTACAACACAGAAGTCTCGCACTAGTTAATGTACTTAAATGTTAGCTACAACGGGCAAGGTGAAGGTTGGGACGTAATTTACAGTCAGAAGTTATGTGCTGGCTCCACAAAGATATATATATATATGTGTGCGTATATATATATATATATGTAATGGCTTGAGGGAAGAAGTGGGAAGGGTGGGTATGAAGGACATACCAGAGAGGAGGATGGCAAGTGCAGATATTTTTTGTTGAAGCCTAAGTGAAGAGAATGATGGAGACAGTTGCTATTGCACATGAACCAGAGACGGAGTCATGTTACTTTATCTCTTACTGCTTAATAATCATTGTATCTCACTTTCCCTTTTAGGAAAGGGAAACGTATCTCCAGCAGAACCACTGTTGGTGAGTCAAGCCTCACCAGTTCATAGAACTAGTTTGTAGCACCGAAAGTTTGTCTTGGTCTGTTCCAGCTTTTCATCTGCATGGGAAGAAGGAGGCATTCAGGGTGGAAGAACTGAAGTTACAACTAGTAAGTAATATAGGTAGTATAAATGCTTTCAGAATTTTGAATGCTTTCTCCACTTCCGCTGCTTTAGTGTTCTCTTCCTGGGAGTTGCTTACTGTAATAAACTATGCAAACTGGTTTCTTAATTAGTCTTTTCTGAAAGCCTACAGTAATCTCAGTTTTGGGCCTTACTTAGAGGGAGGTTGTTTGGTTTTGGCATATAAGTGTGGCTGGCACCTGCTTGTATAATTTTTTTGTTTTCTTTCTTGGATTACAACAGAAAGGAGCAATTAAATGCAGTAGCTGGCAATAATGATTTCTGAACAAGTTGTTGGTCCAATATTACAAATACTATAACATTTTACGTTAAATTCTTGCTAGGTGTTACATCTTTGGAAGGAGAAAAGTGAAAAAATACTTAAAAAAAAGAAGGAAGGAAAAAATGCTTTACACAGTTGGAGGCAATATTGGCAGCCTCACAGCGGCACTGTTGATGTTGCTGGAGATGCTGTTTTGGCATTCTGTAAATATGGCAAGAAAACTTGGATTTTCAAAAGGGAATTGTCACTGATCGTGACTTAAATCTCTTTGGGTTTTCCCCTTAAAAGAAGCAAGATTTTCTGATATTTGGAAGTTAACAAAGAAGCTGAATTTGACACTTTGCATTAAAGTTTCATTGAAGTTGATCTCTAAAAACATTTAACTTTCTGTGTTCCCCTGGACTACAAAAGAGTTGGATTAAATTTTGAGTTGAGACAAGTTTTTTGACTACAGAGAACAGACATTTTTAAGGCTTTCAATGAGGCCGGGTGACTTCATATTTGTTTGCACAGCCCTTCTGTTTTTCAGGGTGCGTTCTAGTATAACTTGTGTCACATAGCAAAGAGAACATTAGACAATAAAATAGTGTTTTGTCCTGTAAATATACTGATAGTTACACCAAGATAACTGTGATCTATTTTACCATTAAGCTCAAAACAAAGCCAATATTTGCTTATGGCTGTGGTTTATAATATTTTGTCTGCATTATGAAAAATGCAGTTCTAATTTAATCAGCTCTAAGTTTCTAAAGTAGAAACTGCTACTTCGTAGTATAAATATTTTGATTCTGCAAACTTGTTTCTCAGTATATTGCGTGTCTCTGGCAGAAAAGCAAGCACTCTTGCAAGGAAGTATATTTAGCTCTCATTAAAACAATTGTTTCATACTCTCTGAAGCTTGCAGTGATCTGCAGCGTTAACTTTCGCTCTTTGTCTTCTCCTTGCTTCTCTTAGAAATAAATTCTTTGCTTTGACTTGGTACTTTGCTGCTGCTTAAAATACATAGCAAAAACAGCCCAGTGGATGAGCTCTAGGGAAAAGATTTTTTAAAGGGCCTAAGCAAGCTAACTGTCTTTGGGAAAACATAAGCCTTGGTCAAATCTGCCTCTGAATAAAGAGTTTGCCTTTGGAATCATCCCAACCTTTGTAGGCCACAGACAGTACAGACCTTTGCTGTGAAAGGCATGGGGGTAGTTGTGTACTGAAACCATCAGTTTTGTTTTTTTCTGGCTACCTGTGAAGAGGTTAAGTGACCTGATGCTTTCAGAATTACTATGGTTGGCTATGAAAGTACTAAAATAGTTTCATTCTAATAAGGCATGTATTTTTCTTACCACATTGTTGATTCTATTCTGCTATTTATCTTTCAGAAATCCTGTCTATTCAATAAAGCCTGAGGGACTTCAGTATCCAGTAGGCTGTGTTTATAAGAAGATACTTTGTCTTCCAGATTCATGTGAACAAAAATAAAGCTCTGAAAACCAATCCAACATTGTCAGTAAATAAGTTTTTTATAGGCACAGCTCATGATTTTTTTGTCCATCATAAATTTACACATAACTAATCCAGATTTGGGTTAAATTCAGCAGAAAGTCTTGCCCCAAGCTAGTCAGTTGACCTGATGTTACACAATCAGAAGCAATTGCAGCTTGGTAATGGCTTCAAGTTCCCCTAAGCCAAGTGTCCTAGACAAAGAAGGAATGAGCTTTAGTTTTACTGCTTTAAAGATCCCTGCTCCATAACATGAATGCATAGATGATCTCTTCCTATTTCCCAAACTGATATGTCTGTAGTGTATCACTGCATCTAAAAAATTTCTGTTTCAGTCACAGACAGTTCAACTCAAAAGAAAACTTATTTGAGAAATCTATCTGCAGAAACAGCTAAATTGAACTTTCTATACAGAAGGTGAGTGAACTGCAGCAGTTCCTAGTACATAGCAAAGAAACCTTGAGAACAAGGGCAAGAATTTTAGTACAAGACTCAATATCTTTGATGGATTTTTTTTATGTATTTCATATGACTGGAAGGTTGAGCTGTGACCTTTGGTCTCTGAGTCTATATGCTACTTAGTAAGAATACAGTTATCAAGATAGGACTACTGCACCTCGAAGCTTCCTTGCTCTTTATTCCCTGTGTTCCTCTTTCCATTTTCTTTCACCGGTGCCTTTGGTGTGTGGGAATTTCTTCAAGCAGATTCATACCACACCTGAAATATGATGTCCCATTCAAGAGCAGGATTTCATTGTGCTGCACAAATTGCTTGAGGAGAACTGTTTTTAAGAAGCTCTAGTAAGAGCTCTGTCAGTACTGTGCTGCTTAGAAGCTCACATGAGGTATATGAGCTTCTAATGAACATTGAAGTCTGGACACTGAAAGAAGCAGATCTTTGTCAAATGCTTTGCCTTGAGTTGCAATTAAGGTTGCATTCAGAAATAATACTGCAGTTCTGTCTGAAAAGCCATAATCAGTGGGCATGACCTCATTGCGATCACACATGCAGAGCATGCACAGCTTCTCCTGGAGACTTGGAGTGCAGCAATTAGTGGAGTGCAGGCTGTGCAACTACGGTCCCAGATTTCATTGAAGGTATTTTGCCAAAACTAGTCATTCATGAAGCTGGCTGAATCTAGAATCACCTTTTTTTCAAGGAGAGTTGAACTGAGCAAGAGCTGACCATGATAAGTCACAGCCTATGCTTTTATTTTCTTATAATAAAAGTGTTAGCATATGGATAAATTAAAAATTCTGTATGGATCAGTCAAACCAATATTTAAAAGTGAGACTAAAAAAAAAAAAGGCAAATTCAATCAGCAACAATAAACATGAATATCAGTATTAGAAAAAATGGAGCACTATTAAATTTTTTCACCAGCTCCATTTTTGTTTCAGATAACAAACCAGTGGCATCTGACCCTCTTTCAGGATAATGCTAGTTTATTACATTTATGCTTGAAGATTCATGTTTTATCCAGAGACTTGGTCAGCGCTCCATGAACTCAAACATGACCAGTTTTTTTGAAGCACTTTTATAGAAGGACAGCTATTTGTCTCCCTGCTGAAAAAAATCCACAACCAAGAACAAATCCAAGAACAAAACAAAAAGTGCACAGATGGTATAGGTATTTGTCATTTCTTCATGGAGTCTGTCAAAATTAGCTTGTGGATTTGTGAAGAGGGGCATGCCTTCATGTCTGGTGTGTTTAGATTCTACCCAGAGAAGCAGTTCAGGACCTCTGCCTTTCAAAGAAATTCCATATATTGTGACTAAAGAATGTGTAACACTCTACACTGATGGTGTATGGGATGCACTGATACCTACTTTTGATGATTGTCTGGACACTAAAGTGAACTTAGTATAAGAGACCTGCTTTATGTCTGTATTACTAAATCTCATGTTTTCCTAATTTTTTTCTGAGAGGAAAATTCCCTTTTCATATGGGCAATTTCAAAATTAGTTTTTTCATTTCAACCAGACATTAGTTAAACTTGAAGTCTTAGTTTTCTTGGGCCAAGGGAATGATATTAAGGACAGTGGTAAGGTTTCTGAAATAGAGAAAAGTGTCTATGCATTACAGATTTAAGTGTGTTTGCATATGCATTTTTTTACTCATGTAGTATTTCTGAAGTACTTACCAAATATGCAGATGCTCACAGATTAGCTCTGCAGTCATCTGTGTTGTGGTTATTTCTGTCTTGCTTCAGTGCTTGGTTTACAAAACCATTGTCATAAATGATCCCAAAATACAGCCCAACTTCATCATATTCATTCTTGATTTATATTTATCCTATAAATCTGTGGTTGTACAATATTATGATGATGAATGTGAGGACAAGCTGTTGCAAATAACTTTATATCTTCCTATCCATTACGTGCAAATGTCTTTTCTCAGGAAAAAACAAATTTCCCAAAGGCTGTTTTCTCATTTTGTGAATAAAAAGAAAAGATAGCTGCAAGATGTTGACAGATCTCACTGAATTCAAATACCAATAACCTAACCACAATAAGAGAGCACTCTGTTTCGTGAAGGAAGGTCATGGGTTCAATTCCCTATGTAGGCCATTGACTCAAGAGTTGGACTCAATGATCCTTGTGGGTCCTTTCCAACTGAGAATAGTTTGTGATTCTGTGTGAATAATAAAATGATTGCCAATTTTTAGCCAAATAGTAGCTGTGAATGTAAAGTGGAAAAAGAATAGTCTGAATACCTTTGCAATGTCTTCCATGTGGGTTCTCACTGAGCTTGAGGTAGGCTGCAGACTTAAACATTTTCAGGTTGTGAATGCAGCAGGGCACTTCAGCATCACCAGCAAGGGACTATAGATACAAGCAGTGCTTCTTCATATCAGAAATATACGTGGAAACTTGCTGAAGAATTCTCTCAGAATTTTCAGCATTCTCTCAGAATGCTTCTAATTCTAAATGAGAAATGCAATAAAAGAAAAAAATTCACATAGTTTTCTGTAGAATGTTGTCTTTTACTTGCCTTGAGCAAAGATATTCTGGAAATAATATTTCTAGTGGTTAGGAAAACTTGAGTACAGATAATTCTGATGCTTCAGATTTTTCTGTTTATTTTTTTAATTGTTACTGCAATAATTTATTGTAAGACTTGTTTCTTTACTGGAGCACACTTTGGAAAATGTTCTAAAAAATTCAATGAATATATGGAAAACTGACTGGGAGAGATGAGTTAAAAAAAAAAAGCTGGGGATTTATTCATAAAGAGCACAAAAGTGAAAATTTCAGTTTAAGGAGGTTTTTGAAATGTCAAAATTTTTCCTGAGACTAAAAGGGGACTTGAAGTCTTTTCTTTAAAGACATTTCTCTCATCTCTCCATTAAGTATTTTCAGTCCATTCAAAATGCTTCTCTAGTTTTTTGGAGTATGACATAAAATACATAAAATGTGCAAGCAGTCATTTCAAATAGAGAAGGTATTCTAGGTATCTGAATTGCATTGTTAGGCAGTGAAGACTTTTTTTCCTCCCAAATTCATATTCTAGTGAAATTGACTGAATTGGTTAGGGTTTGGGTTTGGATTTTTTTTTCACATATGTAAGAATACGGTTTCAAGAAAACTGCTCTACTCCACAATGACTTTGCACTTGATACGTCAAATCAGTATAGGACTTGGAAGAGTCCGGCTTGTGGAAGGGTTCTGCCTGTTCTCATGCAATGCCACATGGTGGAGTATTGCTTTTTCTTTCAAGCCTTTTCTAGTTTTTATATATCTCAAAGTGCAGGTAATACATGTACTCATTCAGTTTTTCACTGTTCATTTTTCATATTATTTTCTTAATTTGTTTATATAGGAAAAGAGACTTATGTGCCCATGCTGCGAATACAAGCACATGCAAATGCTGTGATGTGTGTGCATTTGTTTCTCCTTCTTTAGTAAATTTTTAGCTAATGGCAGTTTAGTTTGCAGACCTCTGTCTACTTAAATGAAATATTGAATTCCTATAAGTTTCATGGGAATTAATTGTTGGACAGAGGAGAGAAATTATATTAGTTCCTCTTTGAAGAAAAAGTGACCCAAGTTCAGCTGTGGTGAAATTAAGCCACTCTGTGAACTCTGTGGCAGTGGGAAAAGCTTCAGGCAGAACTTTGCAACTTATTAGGCATGAGGGAAAGGGAAGAGAGGCATCTTTAGCTCTGGTGCTGAGAAAATAACTTGGTTTGTCTATACTGAACTTGGGAGATTTTTTTTGTTTTTTACAACACAATTATTTTGTGTTTATTCACACCTCTGGTTGTGTGGTTTTGTTTTTTTTTTTCTGGGTTTGGTGTGGACTAGTTGGTTTTCCTTAGAAACAAGGGGAAAAGAGGCTAAGTCCATGTGAGTCTTGAGTTTATCAAGGCCTTTTGGTTTTCACATAAGCCCACTGTTAATCATCAAAATCTCAGTATTGGTCATATGAAATCTCAATGGCTGATGTAAGACCTGGAATTAAGATTTTAAAGGGCAAAAAAGAGGTGGGAGAATTCTCTGTGTCCCACCAACCTGTGTAGGCTGCTGTGCTGTTACAATACCACTAGTAGACACATTTGAATATTAATGTAAAAAGGGTGACATCAGATTACGCTCTTAGCCCTCTGTACTTTATCAGTCACAAATTAAAATACAGAAATTTTCTTGGTGGTTGTGACCATAACCCAGTTAACTTCACTGAAATACAGTAATGTGCTCAGTTACACTTTACTTTGTTCTTAATAAGGTAGTCTTAAGTGCTTGTCTGTAGAACTTCAATGGGAAGGTTAAAAGGTGTCTTAATCCTCCTTAGTGTGTTGAGTGATGTTCCCATCCGAACATAAATCCATGTGTTTTACATTTAAGCAATGTAACCATTAGAATCTTGCAGAAAAGGTGGATAACAAATTCTTTACTTTTAGTAATGAATTACATTTTGAAAGAAAACTGAGCCCTGCTTATGGAATGGTTGTGGGGATTTGTCTCTGAGAGGGGTTTCAGGCTTGTGTGTATGGGAACTCAAAAGCATCAATAAGACTTTGCCATGGGTGTGTGAATATTGGTCATAGAATATGATAGAATATGCAACTGTGCTTATGTTTATGTCTGTGCTCTGGAGTGGATGGGATATAATGCAATTGTGCACTAAACTACGGAAGACGTTCCCACTGCTTTCTAGTGGATGGGATATTAAAATTAATGTAGGACTCTATCAAGAAAAACAGCCTATGCGGGACCAGTTTATGCACAGGTCTGCTTATTAAAACTGTTGAAAACAGAAGTTTCTCTTTAATAGACACTATCCATGCTTAAAGATGTCCCCTCTGTTAGACTTACTAAAAGTGCCTTTCACCACTGAGCTATTTCATCTACTTTTAGTCTTGAAACATGAACAATAAATTTTGAAAAAAAAAAAATAAAAATGTCTTTCTTTAAAAAGTTCCTATTGCTGGAAAATTGGTAGTGTTTCTGTTTTCAGCTACAAAACTAAATCTAAACCACTTTTTTTCCCCTTGTGTTGGCAGAGTTTGTAATTGGAAAAACTTTGCACACATAAGGAGAGTACTATTCTCACTACTTCAATATAAAATTAACAGACTGCTTGTGAGATCAGTACTAAAATATTGTTTAAGTGACAAATCAAGTAAATTCTTCTTTTTGTGTGCCTGTACAATTTATGTAGTATGATTCATAGCAGTATGCAGCAAAGCCAAGATGGAGAATAGCAAGACTTCTGATGAAGGCCTGAAGCTAAGACAGGAGAGTATGGTTAGGAAGTTGCAAGAGAGTAAAACTATGATCTCAGTCTGCACTCCATAACATAATGTATCAATTTGATTAGTATCAGAAGAAAAAGAAATGGCGTTATCTTAGTATTTTATGCTAGTTTAGACTGAACGTCCCGAAGTATTATTTGGCACTGTGCTGGTGGTGTGTCAGCTGTCTCCAGGGGCCCTCGTCAAAAGCAGAGGAAAGTCTCCTGCTGTGCCAATACTGTAAAATAAATAACATTCTCAGAAGATTAATACAGAGCTGGAGCACATAGTGTTACTGGTGTCATAAAACTGACAGTAAAAGGGTTGCATTCTAAAAGACAAGACTAAGGAAACAACTGATCCCAGGGAAGGATAAATTTGTCGATCTGGAAACATCATTTGAGAAAGAAATGATGAGAAAGTATCCAACAGTTGGGAAGTTATGAAGGGATACATGTTCTAAATGCAGCTCTGTAGATTAACTTCTTCCAAGCACATTAACCTTGTTTGGTCTGGAAATCTCATGAATCAGAATTGTGTTTTGAATTTACACTTACCAGTATTGGTTTTGTTTAGGCTGGATGTGATATTCAAGAACTGCCATCTAGAGTGCCTTTTTCCCCTATATATTGATAGTCCCATTTTAACTGAAACTACTAAGATAAATAGGACATTAATTACTAAAAAAAGAAAAAAGGCAAGCTTCAAATGTATGTATTGTAGGCTGACAACTAAATTCCTGTCTAGTTTCCTTGTCAGTTAAGTTTTGTGTCTGATTTCCAAACTGCAGTAAAGCAAGACTTATGTCTCTCTTCATCCTTCTCCACCACCCCTCGTAAATCAGAAAGCAATCAGCAGTTCCAAACTGCTTACTGTGTGCCTACAGATATTGTAAGTGTTGCTTAACAAGAAGTCAAACAGCTAATCATAGTCATACACACTGTAGGTAATTTATGGCTATGCCAGAGGCTCCGCTGGATCCACCAGCTGGATCCTGCTGTGGAGGATCAGAGGACTGTTGGAGTGAGCTGCGGTTCCCATCCAGCCTGAGCCCCATCTTTCCTCTCAGTGGTCTGGAGGTGTATGCATAAGCACCATCTCAATTTCAAGTGTGATTGTAGCCATAGGAAGATGCTACCCAAGAACTGAGTATATTCCTGTTTAATTACAATTCTGGAATACTTATGAAAGAGGAAAGAAAAACTGTCATGAATTGAGAGAACTGGCCCTTCGATGTCCTTCTTCATATCAGCCAAAACATGTACATCTCAGTAACATAAATGATATTTCATCATCTTCCAATCATTAGCAGCTACTGCTGAGATAGAAATGGACTGTTGCTTAGGGCAGAAATGATTGTTAAGGATTTTGAGAATTTTAAGGAAGGTTTCTTACCTAGATCAGGCCAAGGGCAGGCTTTCAGGGCAAGCCAGAGGGAGGCACATGCACAAGCATCCTGGATGCAAGAACACCACACCTGGGACCCCGCCCCACCTTTGTGAGTTGCATGGAGCTTTGTGTCAATAAGTGTTAGCTTTAGAAGGATTTGATAATTTTTTTTTTCTATTATTCAGTTTTAAAATTGCTTTTTAGAACATGATATGCTCTAATTGATATTTGTATTAGTGTAATGGCGTCTACAACTTTTTCTCAGCTTTCTGGTTATTGCTTTGCCTGTGCTTCAGTAGTTAGCAGTACTCCCAACTCTAATTTTTGATCCCATTCTCTTTTTGTCACTATTTTTGTCAACATGACTCCAACAAATTAATCCTATTCCTTTCAATTGTCGAAGAATCACAGATTTCCTTTACGTTTCTAATCGCAAACGCCTGGTTTCTGCAGCTGAAGCAGAAGTTAAATTGAAATCCCCATCTGCATTTAATGTGCACTTGGCATAATGCCTATGTTATTTCTTTAAAATAATTTCTCCCTTTTAAAAGCCAAAGTTGAAAGTCTAGTCCTGATCAAGTCAATAGGATTTTTGCCATGGAGTAGTGGGGCTACTGAAACCAACCCCAGCATCCCAGCAGGCACATTTTCATTGTTTATTTTTACTTTTGGGTATCCGATTTCCTCTTGCCCTTGACTCCATCATTACTGTCGCCTCAACAGTCCCTTTAATCATAGAAAATAGGCTTAAGGTGTTCAGTCAGTTACCAGAGGTGGGAATAAAGATCATGGAATCCAGTTTATTTTAATTTCTTTTTAGGCATAAAGAATTTTTTATCTGTATGCATAATTGAGAAAATTATCTCTTCTAAATGCTTCCATTTTTTTCCCTAGTTCTATGTACCAACCTTTTCATAAGAGAAGCCATTCAAATTTTCTCTGTTTACAGTTTAAATCTACTAATCTCTTCCTTTGCATGCTTTTCCTGTTTCTTTTCATAATTAATAACTGTATTTAAATAAGAAAACAATATGTTCTCCAATCCATTTAACTGATCATGCATGAATAACCGTGGTGCTGTCTAAGATCTCAGGAACTTAAGTAGCAAATCCTGAGGTCAAAAACAAGATGATGTACTAGAGAATCCAGAAAATAGGGGGAAACAGCCATGATCTTCATTATAAAGTACCAACAAAGTCAACTGCAGTGTTACAGGGAATGTAATTATCATTGTGGGCGGATGGAAGCAGTAAAAGGTTAGTCTGTTATGGTTCCCTATATTTGAAGATGTTGTCTGGGTAGCAGAATGAAATCAATTCTTTGCTTTCTCCTGAGTAATAGAAAATATCTCTATTCCCCTTTATGAATTTGTAATCATCAGCATCAAGCCCTTAATCTCAGCACAAAAATCTCTGCAGTGAGTATTCTGGTGTAACATGATGTCCTTTATTCCTACATAATAACAGATGGCATAATAATTTTCTGTTGCTGAAGTGCTTACTCTTGGAGCAGGTTGGGCTTTGGTGAAGGGAACTTTTTTCCTGCAGAATGATGTACACTTCAGGTACACATTAGAAAAAAGATGCAATTTTTTTCCTTCCTGTGCTGACAAGTGCTACTGTTAGACATTTCTGATGTTTGGCTTTCTCTCAGAATAACTTTATGAATATCTGCATGTACTGAGTGCAAAAGAAAGCGTGTTTTGATCTCTGTCTGACTTCTCAACATCATGTCTCACACAGCTTTCCCATTTCCAGGGATCTGTTCTGAACTAGAACATTATTCCCCCTTCCCCTGCCCTTCTCTGTTTTGGTCTTAGTTTTTGATTCATATTTCATTGGGTGTTATTTTGACCCTTCAGAATCAAGCTAGTTCTTTGTGCATCATGCAATAAAACTCACTAAACACTGAATCTTTGTTTAACACTGGCTGTTACAAAGGAAGGATTAAACAATGGAAATATTTCGTATTTGATGTCAGCATAGTTCAAGTAGGGTGAGTGCCTGCGATGGTGACTGTGAACCTCAGAGCCCGTAGCAGGCTCCTGGGCAGCTCATGGCCTTGTCTCTAGGATAGTTTGAGCACCTTGTCAAGCTTGCTGAGAAACCTGTGAGTTCTGCTGTGAGGACAGCCAGCACATCAAAGAGAAGACACCTGCTCTGATGTTTTTTTAAAAAAGTGAGGCAAATGCTCAAGAGCTCAATTGCATGAATTATCACAAAGAAGCATGGGACAAGTCAAGAAAAACAAAGAGGTGAACCTAGTAAAAAAAAATCACACTAAACTCTTTTGCCTTCAATATTTTTTCCTTACAACTTTATTTTGCTTCCCCCAAATAATTTGAGGTTTGTTCCTTAATTTCTATCGCACTTTTCTTTTTACTTTTTTATTCTCATTTCTGTCTTTCTACAGAAAGTAAGTTATGAATACCTACATAGATCATAGGTGTGATGGGGAGTTACGATAACAATCAATTAAACTAGAAGAAGCTTAAGAGCACTTGTGGAATGGAAACTATTGTAGCAAAGAGGGGATCATATGTGATCTCTTGCATTTCAGCCTCTGTTTTGCCCATATATATCATGTGGGAGGCAACTACAATATCAGAAGTTTTATTTAATGTGACATTTTATGTCTCTTTCTAACAAAAGGGCTTTAGGGAGCAAAATGTAGAAGAGGAAGAAGTAGGAGAAAAAGGATTTCATTGCAGACATCCTCACATGTAACATTCCCATCCCATGTCCCTAAAGTACAATACCTGCAAGCTTTATTTATGTAAAAAATAACCCTAAACTTAATGCAGCATCACTGTGAGCTTTGATCAGCACTTAAATTTACTCCACAGCAGATATTTGGTACCCATATGCTGGAAAAACTGCTAATGTTATATTAACTGTTCTCCAGGATACTTCTTGTGCTTGCACAACTTTTGTAATTGAATCTGACCAGAAAACCAGCATCATCTTGTTACTGAGTTCTCCAAAATGTAAAGCAAAGAGAGAAATTCCCAAATGATTATAACTGAAATATTTTTTTGCTACATGTCAGCATGGTCTCACATAAAACCAACAATTTGATGTGGTTTTCCATACTTGCAGGCCTCAACCATTTGCTGTGGTAATAAGCATCCCCAAATCTTATGTCATTGATTGTTTGGCTTCAGCAATGATGAAACATGGAAAACAAAATAAAGGAACATAAACCTTGTCTGAAATTTATTTGGAGACCATGTGTGAACCATACCTGGCTTTTCAAACTTATCATAGCTCCTGACAGAAGCGACCCATTCAGCCTTAGCCATGTCTAGTTTATCTTGTCAGTGTCTGAAACAGACAGGAGAAACCTTTCAACATTGTACTTCATAAAATTGCAACCAGACTGATAAATCTGTTTATTTTTCCTTTAAATGTGCCCTGGTTTTCTTAACAGAGACTGCTTGCATAGATGCTGATGAATGGTTACTCTCCCATCACAGACCTTTATGGACACTTTACCAAGAAACTTGTTTTGTGAATTCGTCACCTTCTTTTTTTATTTTATCCCAGCACCTGAAAACTTGCAACTGGCCTAGCTTGAGAGCTGCCTTGGAAATTTTACTGGGGCTCTTACTTTGATAGCTAAAAATGACCTTGAAGAATGATTAATGCTGTGTAGGGGTTGATGACGTTAATCTGTTAAAATGTGCCTGATGTAGAGCTTCACATGCAAGAATGTTATAGCCATATTCCTGTACTGACTCAGTGACATTGAACAGAGTGTAGCAGATATGAAATATAAAAAAAATAAATTAAAAAAAGAACATCTAAAAGTATTAGAATTACTTTTTTTGAAATTGTTACCAAGATAATGCTTCTGGCAACAGCATATAAATTTAGTGAAAAATAAAACCAGGAGTCTTAAAGTACACGGGCACATATTCTCTAACTCACATAATTCTAGTAGTTGTTACCAGGAATGTAAGTACTTGCCCTAGGAATTAAACTGTCCACTCTTTCTGAACAGTAGTATTTGTAATGCCAAACTGTAGTAATAGGCTAAACTTAAAAAGGAATAAAAGCTCGGTTCAGCAGCCCAAGAAATAGGTCCATTCTTTGTCTTAAATGTATCTGTGCAAATGTGTCCATTGCTAGTAATTTTGGATGTAGATATTTAGAACACATCGGTCAATGCCTTCCTAACCTAAAAAAGAAAATACAAATCATAAGAAGATAGCTGAAGGAAGGATGACGTACTTTGCTGGACTGGTAAGAAATGAATGGAAGTTCTTATCCTTAGCCAGAGAAAGTGCATGGCTTACTATTTTGCCTTTGTGACATGGGAAAGTAGCTGAATAATTAGATTTGCAAAGGAGCAACTGGGGATAGTTTCTATCCAAGAAGTCTCAACAGTAGCTCACCCTGTGCTTAATCATGGGGACTTACATTGATGATCTCTTTGCTGTATATAGGCAACATTCTTTCATCCCAGCGTGTTTGCCTTCAGCAAAATTTTGGATAGTCTGATGAGAGGTAGATGAGTATCTTAGAAGTACTTAAAATACAGTGCTGTGTTCTAGGCCTTCTTTTCCACTGCACAGATCAATCAGCATGCTTCCATTTACAGTCTCATCCCTTTCACCAACTCCCATGTCCCCCCAAATTGCAGGTCTTTGTGGCTGCACAAAGCTGGAGAAGCCTCCAACCGCAATTTGAACAATAAAATAAACATTCTCAGCACAGACAGACTATTTTAGTTTCTACATCTGACAGTTTGGCACCTTTCGCATCACTAAATTAGTCTGAAACATTCATCACTACACATGCTCTGAGAAAGGCAAAGCAAGTACGAAGTAGGATTTGAGGCTTGGTAAACTTTCTATTTAAGGTGAAACAATGATTTAAAATGACAAGAAAAGGCTGTGAAAACAACTCAGAAAAATAACTTTTTTCTATTTAAGAGTTTGTGAATATTAATAGAACAAGAAATGGTACTAAAACACTAAAATGGGTGTTGTCCTCTTCTGTAAAACTAATTAAAAAATGACAAGACTGATTTATGTGAAACTTCGTAAAACTATTCTGCATCACAGCCTTTCCCCAAGTAGAACTTTGTATGCCAAGTTTCAGGTTGAATCATTTTTAGGGAAATGGTTCCTTAAAGCATGAGAATTATATAATGAAGTACTCATATGTTAATCCTAAGTACAGTTTCATATGTGTCATTTTTTAATGGAGCAAGGTATAATACAAAAAACATTTGAGGTGCAGAAAGAATGTACACATTCTATTAAAATTGCAGTGTGTGCAGAAACCTGAAGAACCTTACTATTGTAAAGCTTTAAATCATGCTACTGTATCTATATCCCTGGAGATAGATTCCTACAATAGAAAACTAACATTAACATTTTTGCTAATGCTTACTAGCCTGGCAAAAAGTTTTGTATGGTTTTATGGGAGGAGAAAGTAAAATGGCATTTGTTGTATGTTTTTGGGAGAAGAAATAGTTCATAAATTAAAAGGAAATTTACCAAGATGAATTTGCATGGCTTATGAAAATTCACACACATTTTGGCTCTGTTTAAGATTTTCCAAGTGATTCAGGCTGGAGTGAAGAAGCTCCCATAATTTTGGCTATAGTTCTTCAGTATCAATTTTTTGAGACCTTGTTGGCTTTCCATCATCTGAAAGTCTCCTCTCAGTTACACCTTGCTGAAACTTCATAATATTTTTCATTTTTTCATTTACAAAACAGATAATTTGCATGACTTGTCTGACTATAAAGAAAATTAAAAAAAAAAAAGAAAAGAGATCCCCCCAAACCAAAACATATTTGGATTCTAATGGTTTCCAAAGTGGAAACTCTAATAGGCCCATGTATTTATCATGGAATTTAGTGTTACTGAAGTTTGAAAACAATTTGTCAGATTCATGTCCATGAAACACAGAGGATTGTTGCTAGGATTTTTTACTTTTTGCTATTTATTTGATCTCTATGCTTACATTAGAAACTAACATGAAGGTAAGTAGCAATACTTTTATTTAGCCTAGAATTCTTAAGAGGGGAATTAAAAGGAGCAGTGGATTTAGATCTTAGTCTAAACTCTGGAAGAAGACAAGCATACTTGAAAGAAAGAACTAAAAATCTGCTGTAAAAATGCCTGGTTTGATTTTCAAAGTTCAAATATGAAAAAAGCAGGCAAACTATGAGCAGTGAAAAATGTGGCTTTTTTTTTTAATAGTAGTTTAAAGAGTTTGAACAGTTCAGACAAAGTAACCACTGCAACAATATAAATGTCTTCTACATGGTAGTTGCAGAGAAATATCTCTGATGGCTGTAGGTTTTTTGAATCTCTCAATCCATACTTGACTTTCCTATTATTCATGTTTTAACCCACATAAGATAGGCAATATTTGGATGATCTAGTTCATTCATACCAGAATATGAAAATCAATTCAAAGACCAGATAGAAAACTTTCTTCAATTTTTTCCAGGGTGTGTCTAAAGACAGTTTGCTACTCTGACATCTTCAATCATTTAAAGCACCAGATTTACACAGTAGCTTTAATTCTACTTGAAGTAATGCTGAATAGAGGATTTAAGTGGGGTTATATTCAGTTTTATCTGATGTTTTTTCTAACCTTGATGTAATCCCCTTCTTCCCTAGTCATTGCAAAAAAAAAAGATTATTATAATCATAGGGAGGGGGAGAGAGAAATAAAAATAAACAGCAACATCTGTTCCTAACTTTTCATTTTCTCAAAATTTCTTTATTATGCACTTTTCTATGTGTTTCTCTTTCAGCCTAACAGAAATACAAGATCTCTATTCCCCTCTTTCTATACAATCTTCTATTTTTGGAGCCAAGAAACAGAAATATATGCTGGCACTGTTTTTTCAAGAAAAGAAAAAAAAGCAATAAGACTCCATGGTGCCATGTAAGATAGACCAAAATACCACTTGGCATTTTTTTACAACATCACTGCAACCATCACAAGGGTATTGCTGCTACTTCTCGTGTTTATGTAACATCTAGCTAGAACACTGTGAAAGCTCAATTTTTTGTCACTTCTTTCAATATCACATCTCTTTAGACTTCCTGACAAATAAATATTCAATTTATCTTGCCAAATTCAGTGCTGTCAAGATTATTCAGATCCAAATAGGATACATGAGTCAGAAAATAATATAGTATACCTTTAAAACCACTCTAATTTCAAGTCAGGGGTATTATTTCAATACTCTCACCCTTTTTTTTTATACATTCCAACAGGACCACATTTATTGATGCCGTCTATAAACTAAGTATCCCCTGGTCTTTGGCATTAACTGTTGGGAGAAGTTGTTTGTGCACAAAACCTGCACTCTAGACATGTTGGGTCTCTCACCTGTTGGTACACTGTGTTGTGTTCTTGACCTAGACTATGACCGCATCAAAAAGTGTCTTCTGTCCACTATAGATCAGTAAGAGAAAGTAATAGCCAATAGGAACGTAACAACAACAAACCCCATGCTTTAGCTGGGCGTGGTCTCTGTTCTCAGTAGAGGGCAGCACTGGCACCAGTATTTAAATTAAGCATAAAGGACTATTCTGTAGACCTGACAGATGTGTAAACCAGCCTTTTATAAATCTATGAAACAATGCCTAGTCCTGCATAGAGCAGGACTTCTGAATGCATTCACACAAGGCGCACCTTATCCCAGTGACATGATAAGAGCACAGACTCCACCTGAGAACTACTCTTAAATCCTATTTGTAGGCACCCAGAGAGGTGGGATTAGTAATACAGGTTAGGAAGAATTCTCCAGCAGCAGAGATTTTTAAATTATATTTGTGTTAAATAGTGTTCTAGTCAAAGTATTTGTAGTGTTGTGGTTGGAACGGTACTGCACACTGTTCAGCCAGCATTAATCTGATCAATCTGGGACATTGACTTCTATTAATGCTCCAAGAAACAGCAGGAGTCTTTCAGTGTTGTCTTTTTTATGACTTTACATTGGTAATTTTCTTGTCAAAGTTCAGTTTGCTTCAGGGTTTCTATCTTTTTTAAAATACTGAATAAACTCTACTGCACCCCCATGTGTTTCAACACTACAGCTGTGAAGTTAAGAGTAGGATTTCCAGATGCAGGTTTACATGGCTACAAAACAAAAATGGACTGTCCATTATACTATCCCATCAGGCTATCTTGGAGGCCTGCTACTGTTATCCAGTCCAGTAGCATTCAGCAAAATAACCACTTAACTGTCTATAATTTTAAAATCTCCTTCCCTGTGAGACTAGCTGTAAATCAACATGTGCAAAAGCACTAGGATTAGTTCAAAAAGTACATGAGAACTTCAGTGGAAAGACTATTTCTGTGCTTGATTTAGAACGTGAAGATCAAATATCTCTGGTTCACCATTATCACAATGCCTTGGTAGTGATCAATTCTGCACTGTGTGCATGATCTGGAAGCATGGCAGTATCCATGTACGACAGCCAAGCAACTGTAGACCTGGACTCCAGAGCTTGTCCTTGGGTGGCTCAAGCTGTCCCTCCATGCCACACATGTGTAGCCATGGGAAACAGTCTTCTCATTGCTCTCCTTTTCCCCTTCACATTTTTTAAAGAAAAAACCACTGCTTTAAGAAATCAAAGTTGCCACTTTTCTGGACAATACTGGGTTCCTAATAGTTTAAACACATGGAGTCCTGCAGGTCTGTGGCCAATATAACTGACAGGCAAACTTACACATATATATAACAAACTCACCAAGCTTTAAGTTAAAGTAAAGTGAGAAAAACTAATTGGCTGAAGGGTAAGCATTATAAATTCTGCGGGGAAAGTGTAGCTGATCCCATCATAAAACAACCAGAATGAGAATGTACTATATAATAAACTAAGTGTTACTGTTTTCTACAATCACCCAGTCCCTGCATTTTGATTGATTGCAGATTCTGAATTACTGAGAAAATGGCAGTTAATTATCCCTAACACCTTTGCAGAAACAGCTTGGAGGGGACTATGAAATTAACGCTCTGAAGTCTGAGTTAAATATATCATTTTAGCTTAATGGAATTTAATAATATTTTAATTCAAATGTATGTTGCACAAAATTAATAGCTTTTAATACTGAAATGCCTTTATTTGATCTGCCCCATATTTTATGCACACTGACATTTATTGATTTCTTCTGAAATAAGCATCACTTCCAAAAACTAGAGGAGAAACTTGAAGTGCATATTTCAGGTGAGGTATTACACCAAAACCAGCAATCAGGACAGAGGTTTCATGTGCTTATCCTGATAGTTTGGCTGAATTTTTTCACCCTGTCCTTAACTCTCCCAAGTTAGTTGTATCTGGTTGGGAGCCTAAAGGGCTAAGCTGTGGTTTTCCATCAGAGCTCTTGGAGGAGAGCAGGTGGTGGAAATCCAGCAGGAGCCTCAAACCTGCCAGTCGTACAGCCTGAGCTCTGCCACAGCCCCTCCAGCTCTCACAGACTACTGGAAGAGCAGCCAGTGCAGTCCTGTCATTTCACTGTTCTGCCAGCAGCTGAGCATTGCTTTATAATTCAACATGGTAAGCTAGTTAGGCAGTGAGTAGAAATCCTCTGGAGATTACAGGAAGGGGGGCGGCAGTAAATCCCACTCTTTCCACAGCTGTATTGGTGATGTTCTTGGAGTCACAGCTGACCATGGAAAGTTTTATGAAGATTTTTGGAAATGAAGGCTACACTAGAATGTCATCTTTTTGACAGCCCTACTGGGTGGCACTGGACCATGCTCACTGCAGCTGTAAGACCCCATTTTTGGTTCTTTTCAGTCTGATTAAAACTCACACATTATTAATTAAATTATAATTTTTTGGATATAGATGAATTAAAAATATCTAATATCTAGTTACAATTTGATAGACTCTGTGAAAATTAGAAATTAATAATAGGCTAATAGAAAACATATACCCAAGAATTATCAAATATGTCAGTTTATATAAGGAAAAACCTGCAAGTCGGGTTGTTTGAAAAATATTGAGCTAGATTTTACACATAGGGAAATCCGCTTACATAACAAGGAGAAGAATAGAAAAGTGTACCTTCCTCCATCCAAATCAGAATCACATTCACATGGTGTTGGATGCTTTTCAAATTCAGAACATAATGCTTGGACTCGATGACCTTTGAGATATTTTCTGGCCTTAATGATACTGTGATTCTATGATTCCTGCTTACATCATGGCAGCAGAAGCTTTTCAGAGTCATCTCAAACCGGAATACACATTATTTTTGAGTCATATGTTGTCCTTTCAGCTCTGAATTCAAGAATAATTTGTGAATCTTTAAAGTAACATCTCTTCCATGTGTGAAATATCTGAACATGTAAAATACTGGATGCAGCCTCGATTTAGATCCTTTAGTTCAGAAATGATGTCTGTAGTATGTGATCCATTCAAGGAAAAGTTAAGCAATTAATATAGAAAAAAACCCCAATGTATTCACCCTGCAAAATCTGTATGCAGTTCTCAGTAGGGATGATAGGATGATATGAGCAAGCACGCAAGCCCAAATATAATGGTTATTTTCAGATATATACCACAAAAACAAAGGTAGTAAAAAATCACTGAGGACTAAAAGAAGACCAAGGACTATTTAAGGATATTTTATAGTTGAAAACAAGTACATACACTGAAAAGTGACAGAGCTTAAGATTACTTGCCTGGAGTAAAAGGGTCTCAGAAAAATATTTTAAAAGGTATCTGCACAAAGGATATCAGATACAGAGGCTGTATTTTATAAATGTTGACATTTGTAAAACATTGTGAAAAAACCATGGAGATGAACAAATATGGAATAAAAAGATACTCAATTTCATTCCCACACTTATTTCTTCCTATGCAGAATTTCGTCAGTGGAGTAGTATCTGTGTTTCTGAACTCACAGGATCACATCTAACTCCCTTGATTTCATAATCTCCTTAGCTTTTGTCAGATATAACATCCTTGTCTACAAGTGAAAACTTTCCAAACAGAAACTCACTCCTTGAATCAGGGACTTGAATAAATCTTATCAACATTTTGCCTTGCATTCACCCCTGGCTTTGCTATTGGGTTTTCTTCAGATTTAACAGAATAGTTTACAGAGTATTGCATGAAAGGCAGAACAGATGTAAGACAGGTAAAACCTATTTAACTTGTGGTATAAAATATTAACTGCCCACTATTTAGGAATTTGAAATACCTGCTGTGGGTGAAAATCATTTTTTACTGACATTTTTCTGTATTGGTTTCAAAATTGCATTGTGGCATAATTTGCACAACTGAGAGCTGATGCTTCCCAATCACTGAACACAACAAAAGGTATTGTTTAAAATACAATATGCATCATGACCCAGACCCGCCTGAAACCCTGTGTTAGAGATTCACATACTGCTATGCCTCTGATCCCCCAAGGGAATCACCCCAGCCCAGGGTAGATGGAGCATCCCAGCTGGGTCAGTGATGAACATCTGTCCTTAGGACTAGTCCTACTCTGGGCCTGTCTGCTCTCTCTCCTCCTGCTTTTCCATTAGTATCTATACGTTCAAGCCAATAACATTTTATTCCACTGTTTATCCACTGCATTTTTTTTGCTAGGCCACTCTTTTGACAGAAACTGTTCTCAAAGATTTTTTCCAAGTTTTTCCTTTCTTCTCAAACAGTATGTCCATAATGCTCCCTGTAAGAATGGGAATTGTGCCCAAGTGGAACAGAAAACTTAAAAGTAAAACACAAAAAAAAAATGTGGTTTTCTACTGATTATGTTAAATCTTTGCCGTACGCTTTGTCCTTTGCAAGTACTTTTCCTTAATTGTTTTTTTTTAATTTATGCATATTATATTCAAGCTAAATACTACCTTGCATGTCAGGTGAGGATACAAACAAAAATTTTGGAGCAAGGAATGAAGCATTCCTTAGAAAGTTATAAAAACAACTTCAATGAGCAGTTGGTAAAGCAATCAGGGTTCCAAACTGAAACATACAGCAAACACAGTGACCTTAGCCCTTCTCTTTTGATTTACAGCAGTGTTGGAAAGTAACTTAACTAGGTGCCATGGGGCTCCAAGAGCAGTTGAGTCAAGGTATTGTTTAAATTGTTATGGATGTTAGATTAGCAATTTGGTGTTGAGACCTGCAGAGAGAAATGAGTGTGCTCTTTGAAACCCCTTCTTCTGACCTGAAAATTCAGAAGAGATAAAATCCTACACTGGGGAAATTGGTGAGGCCCTACTGAGTCCCAGAATCCTTATCACAAGAGCTATGAAATAGCAAAGGGATTATCTTCTCTGATTTTGGAGGTAAGAGGCACCAGTATTCATGAACTTCTCAATACATCAGGGCATGAATGTCATTCACACAGGTATATTGCAGTTTCAAGTCTCTTACCAGGTGCTAATAACTTTTTATTGATGGGCTAGTGTCAAATCAGAAATGCTAATTAGAAAATTGGGGTTGCTATTACATTATTAACCTACCTACTGCTCATTACCAAAGTAGCTGAACATCTTTCATATCAGTTAAGACAATTAGTAATGTCTTTAGAAGATTTCAAGGAGTCCTTTACATTTTGCCAGAGTCTAGCCTGAAAAGCCAGAAAATAAGTACAAAAATTCCTGTAAGAAGTTTGCTTGTTTGTTTGTTTTTTTTTAATCCTGTGGAAATAAAGCTGTCTTGTGCTTTTGGAAAATACTGCAACTGACTGCTTTAATAATATGATGGCAAAGCTTTTTCCTCAAAATATTTTTTTTGGTTCTTTTTTTTTTCAAATTTATAGCAATTATACTCCTAAAGTCTTTGAGCAAATCTATAATCTTTGTCATTCAGTATCCACAGTTAGTTTGAAGTGATCATATATACACTTATTTTGCTGAACTCGGGCTACAGAAAGGAAGGAAGGAAAGAGATCTGCTGAATCTGCTCTTCTTATTGCCACAGGAGTTTCTGCAGGAGCCTGGCAGGACTGGTCTTTTTTAATCTTTTGGAGGCCAGAATAGGTCTCCTACATATCACTACAGCAATTATAAGGCAGGCTATCAAATTAAGTCAAATCTTTAAATCAATGCAGCAGCAGTAACTGTGATTTTATTCTTTTTTTTTTTTTTGGTGGGGAAAAAAGCAAATGGAATTCCAAATTGTGAAGCACCTTACTGAAACCTCCTAATTAGTGCTGAGTTCAGAGCAGACAAAAGCTACGTGAATTCCTTGATGTCAGTGCACCAGTGTCTTTTAATTCCAGTGAAGTGCTGGTACAAAAGTCCTTGATGCCAAAACACCCAACTTTTGCAGAAAAGAAGATGATATAATAAATTACTCCAGATCTTGAAGAGAGATCCTTGTTCCAGAAAATTATCTGTTGCAGAAGAACCTTGATAGTAAGGTACGCAGGCACTGGCATTTCTTACTCATCCCAAGTGATGGGCTGAAGTTGTGTTAGGGGAGGTTTAGGTTGGATATTAGAAAAAGGTTCTTTACCCAGAGGCTGTTGGGCACTGGAACAGGATCTCTGCGGAAGTGGTGACAGGGCTAAGCCTGACATAGTTCAAGACACTTTTGGGTGATACTCTCAGGCACAAGGTGTGACTCTTAGGGATGGTCCTATGCAGGGCCAGGAGTTTGACTTGATGATCCTTGTGGGTCCCTTCCAACTCAGCATATTCTGTGATCCCAGATGAATTCTCTGACTCTTAGACTTGCTGTTTTTGAGGGGAAAGGGGGTTTGCTTTTTAGCAGAGATGGGAACCAGAAAAGAAACCACAACTCCATTCTTGTGCTCACAGGTGTTACAGAAGTTTGTGATTTTATCTCCATGACTCCCATCAAACAGATGAAAATGACACAGTACATCTCATTCACACTTCTGATCCACAGGCTCTTTCATGCCCATCTCTGACTCTCACTACCATCCCGAATGTCCTGAGCCATCTGTACCTGTAGAAGGCTCATGGACACTTTTTGACATGTGCCTGGTTTAGGAAACTGCTGAAAAAAATAATCAATGCCCCTAGGCAGTCTTCTGAGAATATTAACAAGTGCAAAATACTGAAATGAGAAACAGTTACATCAATATCATCAGGATTAGTCCCAACAGCAAGAAAAGAACATTACTGCACCTGTGCCAGGTTTAATTGCTAAGAAGACTGGGAATGGCTTAGCTTTGGCATTTTCTCATCAAACCAGAATAGGGCAAGCTATATCCATACTGTCTCAGTCTGCCTCTATATTAGTATAAAAATAGCTCTGCAAAGAATAATGAACACATTTCAGGGAACTAGTTTCAAAGCACAGAAAACACAAAAGTCAGTTACAGTGCTGCCAAAAAGTGTGGTGGCCCATTATAATTACTCTACTACTTCTGCACAGCCTTCAGTGTGGTGGACATTATTCTAAATATACATCTATAGGAAAAGGGCAATGTGTGGCATTTTTTGCAACTGCACTGATGAGTTTTGGGACAAATTCTGTACTTCCTTCACTACTATCCCTTGAAATTCTTGAAGTTTGTGGCTATATCTGAGGCAAAGATTTTTTGAGATTATTCATACAATATTTACAATTTAGAAGATACTCCATTTGGAACCAGAACATGAAGGATGAATAGTCAGTCATCCAGGCACAGAGGAACTGCAAATGCCACAGTGACATACATAATTTTTAATATTATTTCCTTGGAAACAACTGGTGGCTTCTTTTCCTCCTTCCAAACAGACTGATAGTTAGATGCCAAAATAACTGTCTCACATACATGCAGATGTATATCCTCATCAATCTCTCCAAGTGCTCCTACACCTGGTGCAGTTAGGAATCACTGCTTTTTCTGACTGTTGCCATCTTTAAGGTAACTTAAAATCAGTTCTCTATTTGAGCTATGAATAAAGCTTGAAAAAGCCTAATGTCATATTGCACCACTAGAGAAATCAGAAGAAAAATCATGGTTTATGAATTACCTAAGGCACATCCAGAACCTAGCAGGTCTTTAATGCAGAACGAAGTTACCTCCTGAGAGCTATGGAGCATGACCCTAGCAGGGAGCTGGGTGCAGATTAAGCAGAAGTGGACTGAGTGTGGTGGATGCTTACTGCCCTGTGGCTTCAGCTGAGGGAGACAAGGGGAGTGCAATGGCACCAGTCAGCTGAGGATTTTTTCTTTCATTCTCTCATTTATCTGGGTTTAGATTTTAAAATAACCCTTAGTTAGGACTTTCTCCTCTCTTTCCGACTGCCCAGTGGAAGTAAAAGTGATTTATTGAGAAGGAAAAAGCACTCATTTCCTACCACAGGACTTATACCTCTTGTACATCCTGCATGTATGGGGCAGGCACAAGACAAGAATCTTGAAATCAGTCCAAGTGTGCAGCGTGTGGAAGACTGCTTGCCACAAAGAAAGTTGAAGCTTTAGCCAAGTAGGCAAAGACAGTAAGAAGGGTGGATAAAGAGTTAAAATCTTTCACAGAGTTGTTTAACATTTCAGAATACACTACTGGATTTGCAATCAGTTTGGCAGTGGAGTCTTATAACCAAACAGACGTCTCTTTTAAGAAACCTTTATATGTCTGAACAGAAAGAGGTTTGTCCTCAAGCAGGAAGCCTAACGCAGAGCTTACACAGCAATATATTTTCAGTCATGTGGCCAAGACAATAAACATGCATCTTTTGATCTGCATAGCAACAGCACATGAGTTGTAGTTTCTGCTGGGATAGAATGAGATGCAAATCTGCCAGGAGTGAGTCACTACTCTGGCAGGTTTCTGCACATCCTAAATTTCACCAGGCTGAGAGTAGAGGACTTGAAATAAATGTCTAAAGAACCCATAAAAGTATTCCAGTAAGCATGATGGTTTAACGCCCTTACGTCAAAACACAGGAAGAAACAATCTATTTTGTATAAAATATTTTTTGGTCTTCCAACTATAAATTAAAATTCTTTAAAATGTGTACTTCTGTAGGCATATATTTACCAGCAGGCTTTTCCTCTTTGTATGATTCAAAGAGGGGCAGTAATACCTCTCCCAGGACTATGGAAGGCATGGGTAGAATTTTAAAATGCCATTAAAAATTATCTTGTATTAATCGCTGTAACATTCAAATTTGAGCAATATCCTCTGGCCATTTAATACCTTGTTGTCTTATGACATATCCAGCTAACCACACTGGTATATTATTTCCTAGACTGCCTCTGTTTACAAATCAAAGTGTCTTGCTTAAGGGCAGCCTGCTGAAATGCGGTGCTGTTATTAGGAAATGTGAGTGGGCTGAAGTGGGGATCCCTGTAGAGTTAGCTTGGCAGCTTTCAAGATCCTGGCTCAACCTGATATTAAAAGTGAGTCATCAGTTTACCCACACAGCAGGCCCTCACTTTGTACTTTTCACTGTGAGCAGCTCAGCAGAGGGCCAGGCAATTCAGCGTTTGCTTCTCTAATTAATATCCAGCTGAAAGGAACTCCTTGTTCAGAAAGATTTGGTGGTTTTTTTGTTGTTGTTTTCTTGGTTTGGTTTTTGTGTTTTATGTGGTTTTTGTTGTGTGTTTGTTTTGGTTTTTTTTTATTTTACTTTGGTTTTCTTTTTTTGTTCCCCAGTTCTACCACCTGGAAGGCCAGTGTGCCGTGCATGTTAGTTGTCCAATACAGGCTGCTTCATTTCCTCTCCAGGTCTCTGGCTCTGCAACTGCCTCAGCTCCTTCAAAGTTATTTTTGTATCTACTAAGAGCTATTTGCAGCTCAAGTCTTTAATTCACATTAATTTGGGACTAGCATTTTTTCCCAAGAAGATCCATAAACAGCCTTGTGCCCACAGAGGGCCTCAGAGAGAAGGTGTTGTGTCTTTGAAGAGCTGAGGAAGCACAATACCATAAAGGCTGTTGGGTGAACATGCCTGCCAGGTTAATCAATCAAGGCCAGGTTTTCTTTCTGGTATATATGTTGAATATCTAACTAATTGGTCTTTCATAGAGCATTTTCTTGTTCTAGCAGTTTTGCAGCAGCACCTGGTGGCATGTAAACAGCGTCTGATGGACAGACTGTTTCCTGTGCTGTGAAGCTGTCTTGATTCTGCTTTTCTCTTGCTTTTATCCCAGTCCATCAATCACATTTATATGGCTCTCTGTAATCACCATAACTCCTCTGTCTCTTTTATGGCCTAAAACCAGAAGTTCATTATTTACATGCACACTTCTCTGCTTTAAAAGTACATTTTACTGAAAAGTATCTCATTCAGATTGAACTTTTTTGCTTTTTTCTTTCCTTTCAACATGAGGTAGCATCTATGTGAGCTAAAATTAAAGCCTGTGGATTTCAGTGAAATTCAGGCAACTAAATATAGATGTTTTCCTGAAGCAAAGCCTGTTATTTTGTCAGTTTTCTGGTTCTGAAGAGAACAGAAATCAGTGTGATATTTCACTAGAGGTCCTAGAAAAAAAAATGAGGCTGAGTGCAAAAAAACAGTCAACATCACTGTTATATTGACTGCAGAATTTGCATTTACCAAATTCTATGTTCCCCAAATACACATACAATAGATAGAGTTATCATTATTCATTTCATTATATGAATTTCATAGCAATGCTATAGTCTTTTTTCATGCAGCTGCAGAGCCATGAAATAAAAAAAGCATGCTTTAGTTTTGCTGCTATTCAGTTTTGCAGAAACTTAGGTCACAACTTTTGAGGGTTTTTTTTCTGCTTGTTTAGATCCTCCAAAAGACAAGAGACTGGAATAGGAGAAAAATAAAAACTGTGTTATCTATGAAACTGGTAGAAAAAGAGAGGGAAAGAGGATGAAAAAAATTTAAATCTTCTTAAACAACCAAATTATTTGAATTATGGAAACGAGTGTGTCTTATGTCAAGTACCTCTTCATCCTCTAAGTGTGCTATGAAATATGATCACTTGTCTTGAATACACTCCATCCTAACAGTAACATTCTTGAACTTATAAACACTATTAATTGTGTCAAACTTGGAATCTGAATCCTGCAAACCCTTCTTATGTTAAACTGAATGGGTCTCATTCATAGCTGGTGTAGGTTTAAATGAGTTCAAAATGGTTATGTTAAGCAGGACAAAATTTTCTTTAATAATTCTGCATTCTTTTCTCAGCAAATCTTTAAGTTACCTATTTTGAAATAGTCTGGAAAAGCCAGAGGATCCGTTTTTTATGTTCCACAATTAGGCTGAGAAAGTCACATATCAGAGACCAACAATAACACTGAATTTTCCAAAAGGAAGAACAATGGCTATGTGAAGTTAGAATCCTTTTCAGGCACCATTCTTCATTTGTACTGCAGGTAGAGCCTTTGTTGTTAGATGAAATACAGCTTTTATTCTTGCCAATGAGATTAGTATCTCTTTATTCAAAGCATATTTAAAGTACCATTGTTTTACATGAAATAGGAACAGAGAGGAATACAATGAAAATGGCCTCCTCTCAGTTTGCTTTCAATGAACAAGCTAACATATAAATAGTAGACAAACCAGAGCAGAACGTCTGTTCCATGCTGATATCGCTTCTTAAATTGGTTCTTCAACTTTGCTAGCTCAGATGTTTTACACAGCAGTTCTTCACAGCAGCACACTCACAGTGTGAACTTGGTTTCTGTCTGAGATAGAGAGGGGCACCTTGGAGAAAGATCAGTGTGAGCAGCTAGGAATGAAATCAAAATTTTAGACAAAAGTTTGATATTCCATTTTATGTTTCTATTTTTGTTTCTGGATTTGAAATAAATTACTTAACCTTTTGATGTCAGTGTTTGTAAAGTTTTTCTGGTTCTAGTAGCCTGATTTTAAGGTGTGTTGCTGGATTATGGATAGGCTGTTCCCACAGGCAGAAAGATGCTCCATGCAGGCACAGGCTGGCATCCTTCAGAGATGCCACTGTTCAGGAAGTATTTTGGGGTTTGTCTGGGTAACTCCGCCAAGTATAAAAGTCTATAGAAGAAAAAGACATTTCCTTTATCTAGTGAACTCTGTTGTGTTTGAAAATAGACTTGGGATTTTGTTTTTCTTTCCTTTAAAGATGCAAACGGACCTTGACCACCCAGACTGAGTCATACAGTATGTAATGCCAAGAAATCCTACTTAAGTTGTGATCTGACTCTCTGTGTGATGTATGTGTGAGAGCAGTGAGGCTTATAAGGAGGAGAAGCCAAACCTGCTTTGCCGTTGCACTCAGGAAGAGAGGAAACGTGGTGGGAAAGCATTTGCTGAGATCCTGGATTGCCAAGTGCAGTGAGGGTGGGCTGGAGGTGTACCAGGGTCTCCCTAAGGAGGGTGGGAGGAGGGAAGGGCTGTTCTCTGTAGTAGCACACTGCTTTCTGTGTTCTCTGAGTAACAAGAGACACAGAGAATGCTGAGATCTCTGTCCAAGCAGCAAAAGTTTTGTGCCATCATTACTCAGCTCTGTTCTGCTTCCTTTGGTCCTTTGGTCCATGGACATGCCAAGAACACAGTGCAGTCAATACAGTCTCCAGTAAGCTCTGTAACAAACCTCAACAGGATGATTAATAACAGCACATGTCAGAAAAAGAATAAATCATTATCTATATGCTGCTTTATAATTGTAAAGCATTTCTCAAGAATGAATTAGTGAATACACAAAATCAGTTCTATCAGAACAGATGGTTCACAGGCTGTAATGTTGATGAACAGGCACCTTTAATCCAAACTACATTCAGCACTAAATCCACACTTTTGGTGCAAGATTTCTTATAAAACTTATAAAACTCTGCCAAAAGCAGATAGATAATGCTAAATGGTGAGTTAATGTGAATTTCTCAGACTTCGAGTGGCAAACAGAAGGCTGCCACTGTTACAGAACACACAGGTGAAGTCTGGCTCCCCAGTCACTTTATCCAGGCATCTTACTCAAAGCAGCATCACTGACAAAGCAAGGTGTTAGTCGTAGTAAAAGTAGCACAATTTCCTCTCTTTGGCTTTAGCACATAGTATTTAAGGTCTCATATATATGAGATAACAAAGGCCAAAACTTGTTACAGAAAGCAAGATGGAGTAAAACTCTTAGCAAACAGGGAGAATGTGAACAAGTGTGACGATGAGAAAAGGAGCACTTCAGGCAACTGTCTAGTTGAATTCATGAGAGGAGGAAGAGCTGAAACTGTCAGGTGAAGCTCTGCCAGAATGACAGAGCATTCAGAGCAAAAGTAATCTCTGGAGCCATAGACAGGAGAGGCTTTGGCCAGTTTTGGCCCTGACTGTTTCTAAATTCAGTAAGTGCACTTCCTGCAGGACAAGATCATTAAAGCTTATTCTTAAAGTATAGTGTTTAAATGCTAAGTGGGTTGTTGAGCTACAGATATCTGAGGGAATGGCAAGGAGTGTGAGTCAAGATTGCTGTGTCCAAAGACTGGCTAAAGAATAGCAGATTTGGAGTAGGTGAAATAAAGTGCTGAAGTAGTTTAATAGACTAACCTGAACACCAGGCTGTGACAGAACAAAAACCAGATCACTCTGATACTTCTGAATTGCCAATTCTGTTTCACATAAGAAAGAATATTCAATCATAATTTTTCTTGAAAAGTATAACCAGATGGGCAGCCACTTTAACAGCCAAAAAACATGTCATTTGAGAGTCATTCTAGGGCATTTCATAGAATAAAACACCCTTTTCTGTTTGTTTCTATCAGCTTTAGTTTCAGGTTCTGACAAAGGCATCCAAAACTTTTACACATGGAAAATAGTGCAATGGGAACACCAGTATAGTTAACCAGCTCCTGTAAGCAGCTGAGTTACTCCATTCTTACTCAGGTGCAGATCCAGTTAACATAGTCTTGACCTGCGTAAGACTTTTAGAAACAGGGAATCAGTATAATTAGGTGCAATTGATACTTTCTGTACTGTTTTCTCCACTGTTTTCCTTGTACTGCAGTTTAGGGCAAGAACAGTTCTCCTTCAGATGCAAAGTGAACATATCTGGAAAAAAAACAGAGAATCAATTTCTCCATTTCTCCACTTGCCCTTCCCTTCAGACTAAACTTTGCCTGTTTTTTTTAGCTGAAACTAGTGTTTAAATGTACAAGGTCTGTTTCAGGGATGTGGATCAGATCACTCTTTCCTCCCTGTTCTCTGTCCTTGAGTTCTGTTCTGCTCACTGTCTAATCATCTCTCATGTTTCAAGTTTTGCAGGATTAGGGGATTGGTATGCAAATGTGGATTTGATATTATGAAAACCAAAGTGCTTATCTTTCATAATGCACGATTTTATCAAAGCGGGTCTAATCCTGAAGTTTACTATAAACACCAAGTCATTATTCCAGAGGCATATACAGCTACTGGATAGGTAAATCACTTTGGAGATACTGTTTCCACATTATTATAGAGCACTGAAGAAACAAAACAACAGAAAGGTTTTATAAAACAAAAGCAAATTCTCACATAAAACCACAAAATGTCAGGACAGAGGCAGAAGTGTCTTTGAGAAGGCTGGCAGTCTCTGTCTGTACAATTAGAGAAACAGTAAAAATACTTCTTTATTCCTGTAGCATAACACTGAAAAGAATGATGAAATTTATTCCTGTGACTGTAGCAATCATGATAGGGAAAGCACTGACAAAGGAAACTAATCAATAGTTGAAATATTTGCTAGCAAACTGTACATTGAATAAACTGTTCTAATCATGGCAGAACTTAGGAGATCTGCAACTATAAGCATTGTGCTAAAACTAGCAACCTGATATTCACTAACAGAAATTTATATGCTTTGTGTTTCTAATATACATTTATTCACGCATAGTCATAAATACACGTTGCACACAAACACTGAATGCATAACTGTGCCTGACAGTTAATGAAAAATATTGTGCCAGCACAGTGCCTTACACCTTATTTTGGGATGTTTTTTATCAAGAAAATTACTGAAGGAACACCAAAATCCCACAGGGACATCTAGGAATTCTCCTGCTGCATGTTGAAAGGGTAGGTTTACCTATGACAAAATTTATTTAAGACACAATGTTTTAGGTAATTTAACTCTCTATTCATTCTGGAGGAGCACAACTAACTCTAGATAGCAGATGCAAGTCCATAAGTTAAAATTAGTGATTTGGTTTTAAATAGTCTGAAATACATAAAAGAAAAATATCCCGAGAGTATGCGTGTGTTCCCTCGTTTGTGTGTGTTTGGGGAGGTATAGATGTAGGCAGCCACATATAATAAAGAATCTTTTTTTATATACATTATAGGTCTCTACAAGCCATTCCATGACAGATAAGCCACCATCTATCCCCACTTAAGTGAGAATCTGGACATCATATCATGAACATATTTTCTACCTGTTGGAAGATTTCGACCTGAAATTTTGTGTATAGGGAACTATGCTACATTATTTTCCTTCCACTTTCCAGGCTCAGCACATAGTCAAATCCTTTTGCAGACTTCAGGTTTTCTTTTGCATGGTGAAGTTATCAGCTTTTTGTCAGGATTGCATTATGTTTTTTGAAGGAAGTAGAAGAGGTGGGGGAGAAGGTTTACTTTACAAGCTGACAGTTAAGTCATGCTCTAATGAATTGAAGCTCGCCAACTCTCTGTCCTCTATTGAGGTTTCCAGACTTGCAAAGCTTTGAACCTTGCACATGAAAGGGGGAGGTATTTGTTGGAATCTGCTATGACTTAAACTTTGCTGCTCACTTGAAGGTATCCTTTGAATTTCACTTCATAAAATAATGAACACTGGAGCTGTCTCTTGTGAACTAGTCCAGCAGTCTTGTCCAATTTTGATAGTAATGATCATAAAAGTTAGTTGTTCCAGCAGTGAGACCAACTCTATGGCAGTCTTCAAAGGACATGCTTCTGTCCTGGCCAGAAACTAGTGTATAAGAATATCAAAGACCTAATATCCAAATCTTTATGTTATAGATGTCAACTGAATCTTTGTCCAGTATGTAGAAGGCTTGAGTGACACCATTGTGACAGAAATAACAGGTATGAAAATAGTTTTTCAAATAGATTTAGACTTTTTAAATTTAAACAATTTAACTTCTTGCATTTTTAGTTTTTTTATTTTTTTTTCCTTTCTTGTAATGAAACATCAATCTGACTTCATTTGTAGCTTACACAATCTGTTTAAAATGCATTTTATGAATAATTTTTTTAAAAACCTTACAGAAATGGTCTGTGCTGAAATCAAAATGGCATTTGTAGATCCACTACTGGTTCAAACAGACAAGCCAGGTGTTTTCTCCCACAAACTGCTTTCCTCTCATTTACTTTAGCTGTCACTCTTTCAGACTTCTCCCCTGGTCTTGCCAATTCTCACAAAATGAATAGTCTGCTACACATTTCAAAGTAGAAAAGTCCTCCAAAAAGAAATCCATAGCCATTGCTAAGTAGAGCTCAAGTTTCATTTAGTAACAAGCCTATGTCACAAGAAGATTTAGTGAATATTTACCTTACATTGACCAAGTGGGTTTTTTTGAGAAGACAGTGATATCAACTCTGCTGCCTGATATTTTAGTAACAATCAATGATATGTAAATAATTTGCATTAAATGAATGGCTTATTTCTTTTTCTCACAATGTGCTCATATTTATTAGCTTTTAAAAATCTTTTTATAAATTGTTGAAAATTTATCACCTTCTCATAGACCATTTTGAGAAAATATATATTCAAGTGAAATCACTTAGCAATTAATTATCCATTGTTTCTGAAGGACACACATAACCAAGACATAAAAATTTATTTTAAGGCAAGTTATTTAATACCCAATGAAAAAATAACTTTTTCAGTTGAACAAATGTGTTCAAAAAGCTTAAGAGTGTAAAAAGTGCCTTATTAGTTCAGACTGAAGACTGAGACAGCCCTATATGCTGAAAGAATCAGATACAACATGGAGTGGGTGTATCATCCTGGCATCCAGGTATTATCAGTTTAGGGTTTTCTTCAGCATGGAAACAGATTTTCTGAGCACTGAAAAAGGTAATTTTAAAGAGAATTCAAGCCATAGTAGCTGCATGTACGATTCCTGGTCTCTTTGCCAGGAGATACAGTAATGCACAGTGGCTACAAGAACCTATTGAGCACTCTCTAAAACACACTGTGTCACTCCCAAAATTAGCTGCATCTCACAAGCAGGGGAAGGGATTTCTCTGCCGTTTGCCCTGAGGTACCAGGCAGGGGAGTGACCAGGGAGGATGGTGTGCTCAGCACTTATGGTGGCAGTTCCCCCTTTGACTAACAAAATCACTGTTAAATATAAACCCCAAACATCTTAAAAAAAAAAAAGTCAACTATATGTTTGCTATTACAGTTGCCAGGGCCTCATAAGCTGGGCATCAGAGGCTGGGGAAAACACTGGACTCTGCCAGGCGGGATGATAAAGAACTTTGATGCTTCTTTGAGCAGCATGAAGTTTCTAGCAGAGATTAAAATCTGATGTGAAATTTTTGTTATTTAATGACAATCTAGTTCCTATGGAAAATGAGTATTAGACCAACATGATGACAAAGACTGATGCACATTTTCCACTGTTCTGAGAGCTAATTCTCCTTTCTCACATTCATTTCTTTGGTTTATTCATATGATATAATAAAAGAGTAGTTAATGTTCAAAAACATCATGTAAATATTGAAAGAAGTACGCAACCCACAGCTCAGTATATCTTTCCATAGTTACAATAAGTCTTATGCAATCCTACAATTAATGTCAGATTTGATTTCTCTTGTGCTTTTCTGCCCTTATTATAGCAATCATTTCTGTTTTTCTTTAGTCTTTTCTCTGTCTTTCACAGGAATATTTTGCATATACAATTTATTTCACTTTTGTATTTTATTCTAGTTTTTACTTCACTTCAAAATTATTGTTTTAATTTTATACTAAATTGATTTTTCTTCTCTATTCTACCTCCCACACTCCCATATTGATATCACTTCTTCCACCCTAACCTCCTCAATATTTTTGGATAGTGGTCTATGGATAGAGTCTTCAGCCGAGTGGTGTTTGAACATGGTCTCTGGTTTGTTTGTGAGGTGTCTACACCATGTCTGCTTCGACCACTTGATAGAGAATTTTATAGCCATATTGGTTTGGCAGAATCTATATATATTTCAGTGTTATTTTTATGCAGAATGTTGATCTCTTTCTAGTTTTTTTCCTAGCACTCAAAGTGAACTAAAGATGAATTGATACTGAATAAGCCTGAGAAGGTTGATTTTAAGCAAAACTTCACACCAGAAGTTAGTACTTTGGGATACATATAAAATAAATAGAAATTAAATAAAAATATTTTCAGTTCCTGAGTCTATTTGAGGAACTAAAATGAGGATTCTTTGAATTCTGTTACGAGCCAATTGTTTCTTGTTCTGATCTCAGGATATTTTTTCCCAGACCTATTTGGCTATACTGGATTTTTTCCAAAAAACTGGAAAACATTTTTGAAAGAGCATTTTAGCCTAAATTATTCCAAACATTTTCAATTTATTATTACGGCCAGTATTTTTTGTCTCAGGTTGGCATTCACTCTGGCCCCAGATAAATTTGTTTTTCCTTCCCACTGAAAAACCAGTATAGTAATTTAGAAGCTAAATAACTATTCAGTAGACTTGTCACTGATGTTCAGATTACAGTTTTACTGCTACACAAACAGAAACTCACATTTAAAGGAAAGTGCTGGATGGGGGCAGCTAGATGTTGTTACAAAAACTGGTGGCTAGAGGGAACTCTTTTTCCTTGTTGGAGATGGTAGATCTAACAGTGAAGAATCTTCTACTGCAGCAAAGCAGTCCATTAAGAAAAAGAAGGGAAAATCCTTGAAATAAAAACATTAGCTTGAATTGAGAAGTGCTCCCAGTTGCACATAGGAGTGAGCAGAAGTGTCAACGAAATTTATTATTAAAGAGAGCCTTTCAATGTCCCAGTCCAGGGACAGTTGTAGGTCATGCATGCCTAAATGCTCTCCCAATAGCAAGCTCCTTGGAAGCTGCTAGACTAGTTATGACAGTCTGGGTTACCCTGGCTGCTTGGTTTCATGCATGGAGAAAGAGAAGACCCAGACCACAAAAGAGAGCAGGGAGTTCACAGAGCAATAGGTGAGGCATTTAGGTAACAGCTACTGTACCTTTAGGCCCCTAGCCAACAAATTAATTAAGCATGTGCTTAATTTTAAATATGTGAGTAAATCATAGGTTTAGCTGAGCTACTTTGATGTTAAAAGTTTAGCAGTTTTAAAGCCTATAGGCATCAGTTTTCTTAAGCTTTGGTGTTCATCTACACCACTCGGTGCTGCCTAGGAAGTGGGCACAGGGTGGGTGGGGAGAGCTTCTGTTTGAAGAGCATGTTGGGGTGGTGCTCAGCAAAGTGAGGCATAGGGAAGCCTGACATCTGTACATTCTGACATGAAACTGGGCACAGCCAGTTTGTGTACCTTATGCAGGAAGCAACCCTGGGCACAGTAATGTGGTCCTAGAGACCTATTTTTCTCTAGCCTGTCATTGACAACTTTGGATAATGCCCTAAAAGATAATGCAGAAGAGCAAATAAGGTGAGGAGGAGCAAAGCAAGGATGAAAGATTTAGAAAGGAGATATACATCAGCTAATGCTGGCAATTAGCATAACTTTAATGGCTTGGCTTAATGCTACCTTTCTCCAGTACACTTTAGCTTCACTGAGAATAGTTAGAAAGTAGTATAAATCTTACCATTCTCCTCCCTGTTAATTTAGTAACTCTGAAGCCATGGATACCCCACAAACCTCAATTGTCCTTATATGGACTAGCTACTAGACACCAAAGTCTACAGCCTTTTTATGGGGTCACCATTACAAACACAGTAGGACCCAGGTGTAAGCACTTCAGCAAATGTTCTTGCAGATGCACTCCAAATGTTCTCAGCTGTGCTCCAACAGCACAATTTGCCAAGAGCTATTGAATGTATCTTGCATTCAGCAGCTGTGGCTATATTGCATGAAAAACACTGAATTTGACAGCTCCTGCCTGTCTTCTGTCTAAACTGCCAGTTGGCCTGGGCAAGCTTGGCCCTGAGACAGTGTGTGGGGTGTAGTCAGGCAGGTGTGACCAAAGGTCTCCGTCCTGTGTGATCATTCCAGGACTGTGTTTGCCAACTGCACAGCACACAGGGCTGATCCTGAACATGGTCTCTGTTCTCTCCATGCCATGCTATTTAAGCACTGGGGAGTTTAGAACATTTGTTTGTGTCAAATCAGGCCCAAACTCTATCTAACACTGGCATCTTGCTTCTGGCAGAGGCAGCTGGTAGTGGAGAGTATAATACTTCTTCCCAGAAATACTTCCACATCCTGCAGTAATTCATGCTTCAGCAACTTGGCCAGATGTGATATCTTTTCATTGAAAGGATTTATTCTGTCATATCCACATCACGCTGCAGAAAGGAGCTCCACGACACCAGCCTCCTGCTTTTCAAAACTGTCTTTAGATGATTCTTTTTGACATCCTCCAGTTTCACTCATCAAAACCACACATTGCCTGTGCAACCACCCTGACCTGTGTGTGACTTTGTAGATCTCTGTAAAGCGTCTGTCCTCAGACATCTCTCTAGCGGCTAAAGAATCCTAGTGCAGTTAATTGTTCTTCACCTGGAAGCTGCTCCATACCTTTGATCAGCCCCGTCACTCCCCTCTTCACTTTTTTTTTCAGTTCTACGATGTCTTTTTTAAGATGTGGGGGGCGGGGGATGGAACCATAACTGCTGAACTAGGTCACATAAAATGTTGGATGAGTTCCTGGATTTCTATTTTAATGTCTCCAAAGCCTTGGCAAAGGTTCAGAACTGTTCCGTTTTCTTCCTCTCTCTCCCTTCAGTACAGTTACTTCTATGATTAAGGCAAACCTCCCAACCTCATAGCTCACCAGTGTGCAGCTAGAAACACACTGACAGAAAGATCACAACATTTGGTCCTCTTTAAACTGAGGCATTCTTACCATATAACCTCCCTCACAAACTGATCAAGTCTCATTTGCAAATAAGCTAGTGGTTTTGCACCCACTACTCCTATCAAAAGGCTGTTCCGGCATCTTACACTCTTGATCATAGGAAATCTCCTTTCCACTCTACCTTTCTTTGTGGCTGCTTTATACAGGTTTATTTTAATTCCTCTTCTCTCTTTCATTAATATTTATTTCCCTGATACATTTATGGGACAGAAACATGCTCAGGATCATTATGTGAGGTAATTCAAACCATGTCCTTCCAGTACCTTGCATGATAGAGTTTCTGCTTTTCTTTTAGCTTCTACCTGCATCTGCCCTAGTTCAACATCAGCTTTTGTGAAGACTCATGGTCAAAGCTGCACCCAGTCTTGTGGATGAGGACTCACCATTTGGTTAACGCTAACATGACATCTGCCTTTCTCATACTGGTAATTGCCATGGTCCTGATGTGATCAGTTAATTAATTCTAATACATATTCTTGTCTGTAGATATCTTTCAGATGATGCAAAGACTTTTGTTAATAATTGCCATATATATAGCCTTTCATTTATGCTGTGGAAATTTATTGCATTTCTGTTGCTCCAACTCTCAGTTCTGCCTCTGTGATGCTCTGAACATATTGGCACAAATATTCTGAATAGCAAGACAGCCAAGTAAAGGCATCGTACTTCTGTTTTAATTGCAACCTTACTTTTATTGCTGGGCTTGCAGAATCTCTTCATTAAGATGTTTTTAAAATGTGGGTATGCAAAAGCACTTCATGGCTTCAGCAAAGTGGCTGTGTTTGCTGAGGGCTTTGAAGCTCCCAGATTTATAAACAGGAGAGTTAAGACAGTTTTAATAATAAACTGAATCCTACCCTACAGCACAGAGGCAGAAGTCTCTGTTTAATTCATAACAAGCAATAGTAATTTGGAGCATTCAGTGGAACAAAACTGATCATCACAAAGCAGAGGCCAAGGCTGTAAAATCTGACATGCTTGAAACCTCTGGTTTACAAGGCTTTAGGTTAAGCACATGTGTCACTATTTGCATGCTCTGCACCTAAATCCCATAGTTGCTGAGTTCATGGATTACAAAAGCTAAGTTATCAAGTGTGGAGCTGCTGGGATGAGATCTGCCAACAGCTTCTAACAGCCTTTACCTCCATTACTTGAGTTTATTCACGTGTTTATTGGTACAACACAACCCTTCTTAAAATAAATAGTAAAATATATACCAAAATAAATCTTTGTTTCCTAATATTAAACTTTCCATTTTCTTTCACTATGCACCATTCTCTTCTATTCTCCATTATGGCTACCTTAAAGAATGCCTAGACATTTGCTTAAAATATGTTCTCAGACAATAAGAAAGAAATCAAGTGTAGCCACATGCATGGAGCCATCCCTATCCCCCAAGAACCAAGTGACGTGTACAACTTCTTGCCTTCCAAAGAGTGATTTTTGGGTATTTTCATAGTCCAGGAAGTTCTTTTAAATATTTTTATTCTCAGGATTGTGGGAGGGGATTGAAATGTTTCATGCCAAGTTTTTCAGAAGGTGTTTGCCAAAAACTGCTGTAGGAAGATGAGAAAGTACTTAAAGATATTCAGTTCTTTTAACCCAAATTTCAACTGTTGCACTCATGCTTTCCTTCATTCACAGAGTAAAATGCCAGGCACCAACACACACACCTCTTTGTGAATTTCCTGATCCAAATGCTTTGGCAAATATACGGCTGTTGACAGTAAAAATGTAGAAAGAATTCTTACCGAATCTGCTTTTTCTCTAATTACTTTTCCTTTGTACTCACTTTTTTCCTGTTCCAAATTATGACAATCATTTAGTATATCTCAGAAAAGAATAATTGTCCTATGTTTCTCACCCCTTAACATTCTCATCACCAGCAATTATTCAAAACAATAAAACCCTGGATTCTTTTTCTCAGGAAAAAAAAAGCTACATTAAATAGAAGATTTGTGGCTGTGATTGATTACAGACTACAGAAGAACAAGATTATTCTGAAGGAAAAGTCTTAGAGATAAATGGATTATAGTTACTTATACTTGCTGACGTGGGATTGAAATACTCCATTTCTGCTTTTGTTTTTTTTTTAACCACTGGTTTCACCCCTGAAAGCCAGGTGAAACTGGGTAGAAACAGATTAGTAGCACAAATAAAGTCCATTTACCAGAGAGCACAAGCAGAACACTAAAGGAAAAATTAAATAAGATACTAAAATATCTTTCTGGTTTTGAGTTTGACCCTTCATTCCCTTATCCCGTTATACATGAGTTAATGAGGCTGTTCTACTCCCTCAAGGACAATTTAAGCTATTATTAGTAATAAATGGTTCTCTTCCTTACATGCTGTTCATCTGAGGAGCACAGAGGAAAGCCTGCAGAGGAAACCTCCTGCCAACCATGTGCCATGACTTGTACCCACAGCCCTGGACCCCCTCTTTGTGCCTCAGACAGAACTCAGCAGGTCACTGCCATCCCAAATGCCCTGCTCCAGGGCAAACCTGCACGGGCAGCCAGAGCCACACACCAGCTCTGTGGGAAGGAGGATATGGCACTGCTGTTCCCAGTAGAATCATGCCTCAAGTTCAGAGGAAGCACCCAGGAAAGGGTTTAGAGGTGACCCATTGAAACTTCTTGCCTGAAGTATAGCTGCTCTTCACTTTCTGGTATGGGAGCAACATGTCTTTGCTAGAAATCATCAGTCCTGAGAGACTTTTTCAAGTTTCAGAGCTTTTCTTATTTTTCTAAGCCTTTCCCCTTTCCCTCTGCAATAAAGTGGTTGTTGCATTTACTCATGCTGTGCTGGAATGTTTTTTTTTTATTTACAATGAAACATAAATGATGCCAAACCTCTCAATGTTAGTTTAGTACCCTTTTTCCCATCACTTTCTGTTTGTTTGCCTTTGTGCACCTAATTTTTGTTTTCACTTTGTTCTAATTTGTTTTCAGTCTTTTTTCAGACAAACATCTAATGTAGTTTGAATCACAAGTGGCTCACAGATCACAGTTTGAGTAACAAACATTTATCGATGTCTTTATTCTTTTGGTAGATTTTTGCTTCCTTTGGTTTTCTGTTACGAGTTATGCTGGACATCTGCACATATTGAAGAAAAATCAAAGAGTCTCTATTTTGATTTAAGTTAGCATTTTCTCTCACACAGGAAAATAAGAAAAAAATCATAGAAAGAAAAATTCTACTTCATTAATATAAGTAGGGTTAAATTTCATTGCTTCAACTGAAGATGTGAAAAATTTAAGCTTAGTGAACCTCTTTATAGTCATGTAGGTGAATAGTCTGTGTGCTATTAACAGGGGATGTGTATCAGATGATATATGTGTGAACTGATCTTGAATGTAGCCAAACGGCTAAACCCCAAAGATTCCAAAAGCTGAAGAGATTACGAATCAACTCACAAACATACAAATCATACTCTGTTTCTAATGACCAGTGTTGAAAAAAAGAATTATTTAGAAAATAAACCTCATTGAAGAAAGAGTTTTATATTACATGAGCAACTTCTTTTTAAGCTAAATGGTATGCATCCTTAAAATGTAATTTACTGGTACAGCTGAATTCCCCAAGGTAACAAAACAAACTCCAGGGATGCATCAAGGATTGCTCAGTAACCCACTGCCACTGAACAGCAATAAGCCCACAGTGTCTGGAACATGGACAAGTACTGGAGCTCAGACATGGAGCAAACTACTTCCCAGAACTGCTGATGGACGGATAATGAAACTCCCTTTTCTCCTCAGCTTACTGACATTTGGGGAAGGTCACTCCTGATATACACTTAGTTTACATGACATTTTTTGTTGTCGTGATGCTGATAGAGTGAAAAAAAGCACCATAATTTTCAGCACTGGAATAGCTGGACAGGGGAGACCATGAACTCAGCTTTTGTTTGGCCTCTGCAATAAATTTGATTGCACCAAAAGGTAGGTGCTTCTGTGGCTTTTCCATTCATTTCAGATGCGGCTGGGCTTTTTGCAGGAACTTTTATATTTCTGCAGAAATATTTGCTTTTATTAATGAGTTGTTTTTTTGAGGTACTTAGGAAGCCTTCCTTTCATAAAGGTCTGCAGGTCTTATATTGCTCACATGTTATAAACGTCCCTTTCGGTAGATCTGAAATATTCCTACCACATTTATTAAAATTAGACCATTTGTATAATCCCACTTTCTCTTTAAGTGTCATTACCTGCTTTCTACTTGTCCCTATCTTGAGTTTAAGTTTTTCTTGTCTTCAGAGCTCTCTACTGCTCCTGAAATCACCTTGCTTTCAGTTCTTCATCATTACTCCTAATCATTTGTGGGCAAAACCATCAGGTTTATGCATCAGACTCACATAGATTTGGAAGCTTTTATACATGAAGTTTGGTGAGGGGAATTCCACCCCTCTTGTTCTTCCATCATTGATTACCATTATTACTTCTCTAGGAATTTACTTAACCTAATTTGATGGATTTCCTCCTAAGCCATGTGCTGTTGTTGCTTCTCCTTTGGTTGACCTGAGATTTTTATGTGAAATGAAGTAGCTTATGTAATTGTTGTAGTTTGGGATTATTATGTAAATTCTCTCCCCTGCCACTTAACTGCCCAGGCCAGCGGTTAACAAAAGAAGCAGTTAACTGTTGATCGCTTGGGTGGGGGCAGGATTGTCTCTTTTGGTTTTTTTTTTTTGGATATTCTTCCCAGTCTTGGCTCGGCGGAACACGGGAGTGGGGGCTCCGAGGAGGCAGGCTGCCCTGCTGGTTACTGCTGGGGCTTTCCTGGCTGTCTCGCTGCCGCCGTGCCCGGACTGCTTTTCTGGCCACGCGGCTGCTGCTGCTGCTGCCTGCCCCTGACTGCTTTTCTGGCCGCGTTGCTGCTGCTGCCTGCCCTGGAATTGCTTCTGGCTGCTCGTGCTTTTCTGCTTCTTGGACGGGGAACACAGGGGGAAGAGACGGAGTCCACCTGAAAAGCTCACTGCTCGTCTGTCTCACTGGAAAAGGGACTGAAACTCACTCTGCAGCCAGCCGGGCTGTGACATTGACACTTAAGTATAACTTTTCCTCCCGGAGGAAAACCTGCTGGGTTTTGTTGTTGTTTGTTTTATTTTCTTTCTCTTGTGGTGTTGGGGAACTGGGTTGCACTAGTCTGTTTACATATATATATATATATATATACACATATATATATATATATATATATACACATATATATATATATCAGTTATCCTTCTTGTATTAAAATTCTTTTTTCTTAAATTTGATAAAGAGTGGTGTGATTATCGTGGAGGAGGCCCCTCCCCCGCTTGTGGGTAGATATTTTGGTTTTTTCCCCTCAAACCAAAACAGTAATTATAAACTGTGTTTCATTCAGCATTTAAACTACTCTCCACTGTGAGATTCAGAGTTTCCTACTGCACATATTTATAAGAAAACTGAACTAAACAGGAACATATGCAAAAATTAAGTTTAGAAGTCACAAAAATTATTTTTTCTCACTATTCATTTTATCCTAAAAAATGGTTTGATGACCCCAGGATGGTGAGAAAGTCTGAGGGCCAAATTGAACACTTGCTTAAGAGGCTACTGAGTTTATGTATGAAGGATGATAAAAAATAAAAGTTTGTTTATCACATGGGCAATATGTGATCCTCATTTCCATTCTTAGAAAGCTCATTAGATCCACTTAAAGTCTGTTTACACTGCCAAAGGATTATTAAGAGTCTGAAGTGCAGCTGAGAAGTGATCCCAAATTAAGCCAAAACCCACAAGGATTTCTACAGCTTTTTGCTGTATTTTATTTCAGGGACAGAAGGCTGGAATAAAGCATAGCCTAACACACTCACAATGCAAACCTCAGAACTACAAATAACTTATTATTTAATAATTTGATTTTTTCAAGTGCTGCTAGCCCCAAAAGGCCAGCTCTTAACTGCTCAATTTTCTCCATTGACTCTAATTAAGGTTTTCCTTGGCTCACGATCCTGGTGAACTTGGAGAACTTTAAGATTTTCCCTTTTTTTTTAATCTATTTTTCTCACCAGGTGGAGTGTTCTTGCAAACCCTGAAACTTATGAACTTTCCAGTACATTTTACAAGATGCTTCTGTCTACACATTTGACTGAAGATGGAGGCATTCCACAAATCCCCAGGTACAAATCATTTTATTAGCCAGTTTGTGCACTGTATACAGGAGAATATGGGATTATTTGTTAAGAAATTTACTGCCAAAAAATTTATGGCAGTAATATAAACTCACAAGTGTCTCTTTCTGCAGAGTGGGAGTTGACTTCAGTAGCCACATGACTGATGATGTGACAAAGTGTGATAGGGAATGCAGCTGCTGGACCAGAAAAAAGGTTCTAAAAGTGAGAGATAGAAGAGATAAATATATTTTAAAAGAAAGGGTTGTTGTTCTTATTACTATTCTTCTAATTAAAAATCCCTTCAAAAAGCCTGAAGATGGCTTACTTGTTTTCTTGTCTCTATTAGTTTAGAACAGGTAAAAATACAAGGGTTCTTTACTATTGTATTAATTATGTCTACTTCTTTGAAAAATATTATTCCAAATTTTTTTCACAGTGTAGCTATACTAAACTAATTTATTTTATCTTGAATTAAAAATCATTCTCCCCAGTTTTCAAGGCACTGCATGATGCTTTTGTGTTTGAAATTCTTTGTTTGAGAATGTAAGTTTTATTAGTGATTTCTACTATACATGTAAGGTAATGCTAAGGAGATTCTGACTTGTTTCTTCTTTAAATCAGATGGGGTTTTTTGCCTATTTTTTTTTCTCGTTTTAGCAGTTCTTTTTCCACCCTCTCTCTCCTTTGCTTCCTCCTCTTTTCTCTCCTCCTACTCCCCAAAACATGGAGAGTTTCCAGTTTGTTTTTGAACTCTGCAGCTGGCTACTCTGTCTAAAACCAGCTGAACCAAAACTCCAGACTAAGGCGGAGTGAATAGTTAATGGTCATTTCTTTTCTTTTTTCATCTGAAAAACCAACCCACTCTCCCAGAACTTTGTCTGAAGTCAAATGAACCTTTCCATTCAGTCTCCAAAAATGCTTTAGTTTAGAGTCTGTAAATTTAATCTTGGTTTTATTGTATTTTTGTATTCAGATTAATGAACTTTGATCTCAAATCACTGTTTTGAAATGAAACATTCTGTTTTGAAATAAACTGAAGTATTGTAACATAAAATGGAAATGTCTCCACTTTTTTAGGCCAAAGCTATTCTTGGCACTTGGCAAAAATTGTTAAATAGTTTTGATCAACCTAGAATCAATTTTCTTTATCAAATAAATAGTTTTCTTGGGGGGGGAAATCGTATATATTAGACAAATACAGAGTATTTGTTTTATCTGTATGTGTAAGCCTACCTCAGTGTAGTTCTTTTTGAAGTCTGTTATCCTAGTCCAACTACCATGAATAAGATTCAAGTGCTTGTTTCCCTATTTATGAAGGCAGGACGCGAGAATCAGAGTGGGGCAAGTACAACTGAGCACATGGGCATGTCTGCTCCACCCTCCCGCTCCCCAGAGGAGAGAAGACACAGGGTGCCTGCAAATACTGGTGTAGGTTTCTCCTTCCCCAGTACCTTTCCTGACAGCAAAAGTCAACCAGACTTTAGCCAAGGAGGCAAGTGGGGCGTTTTTGCTCCGCCAGCATTTCGCAGAGCTGAGCAGTGCCCGATGTGCCGCAGTGCGGAGCGCGGGGCGCAGCACGGGCTGTGCCCGCGGGATGCGGCGGGCGCGGGGGCGGCACTCAGCCCTGCCAGCCCGCGCTCTCCTCTGGGCTGCTGAAGAGAAACAGGCCCCGTAAAGGAGTCAGTCATGGGACCGATTTCAAAAGGCTTTTGGATGAGAAGACCTCCTCTCGTCGCTGACTATAACGGAGAGAACAAGGCTTTAAGTGGTATACAACGACCTAGATTTTGTCTTTAAAAAGGGGAGTCAAGAAACTACCGCTTGTCACCTTTTTTCTTTTAATAGCTGTTCTAAAATAAACTCTCCAAAGCTATGGCTGATAGCACGGAAACGCTTCAGTTTAAACTGGTCAATGCTCTGAGGAGCCGGGGCGGTGGCTGGATTGGGAATACAGCAAGAGCCCGTTCATCACCCAGCACACTCTAAGGCAGCTCTCCTTACATTTGTACAAAGAAAAATACCCCTTACCATATCTTTCAACGTTTATATTTCTTCTCAAAGGTAAATTAAGTCATTGATTTTAGAGCTAGTTCTGTTGAATGTTATTCAGATTTTGATTTCAGCTATTTCACACCTTTCAAATTCTTAAACATGCAAACGTTTTGAAGGATGTTGTTTGGATTTCTTTTGGCTTTGTGGTATCTGGCTCTGTTTTTGTTTATGGTTTAGTTTCTATGTTTTTCAGTTTGACTTCGGATTTCTTTTCTATTATTTGCACCTTTTTTTTACTCTCATTTGCCTTTTTTTTTTTTTACTCTCCATATTCTCTTCCTGAAAACATGGTACATTGGTGCATTAGAAACTCTCTGTAAAAGATATGTACCATTCTGTACCTGTGGTTAGGAGTTATGCCAAGCTAAAAAAAGAAAACACAGAGGATTTCATAAAAGCACGCACATAAAAAAGCAGAAAAATCTTTTGATTTCATTCTATGTTGCAGACGAAAAATAAAGATTTTCTGCAAACTTCAGTGGAGAAAATACTAAGTAGTAATAATGATTTGAAATACCAGTCACTGAACTTTGAATCAAATAAAGCAGGTACTTGGACTTTCCTCATCCAGGTGGTCTTCTCACAGGACACTGGCAGGAGAGGAATGATTATTTTTTTGTGTGTGTAAGAAATTTCATCTTTGACCTTAAATATTTTTAGGGATGTGAGGATCTCATTGGAGCTGTTGCTGTTACTGTCCTTGCTGCTGTGCTTCCACTGTGAGTAGTTTGAATGCCAGGCCCATTTGTTTTGACAAGAGAAAATTTAGACCTCAGTCTTTAGGTGAATTTTGCTTGTGACTCACCAAGCAAATGCCATAAATAGTTAATATTTGGAATTCACAGATGGAGAAGACAAAAGCACAGAAAAATTAAATGGCTTGCAGAAAATCAAAGAATGAGCTGGTGGTGGAGCCAAGAAAGGCACCTTAGACCCTCATTTTAGCACATAACTCTGGCCAAGGCAATTCAACCTTTAAAAGGGAAAACTGTGTTTTGTAAAACTGATTGTTATTTTGAGGATTGTGGCTAAAGTATGTTTCTGTCAAATTTTGGAATAACCTGTAGTTCCTTACCAAGACAGCCCTGGTTTGAATCACCTCTGGGGACTGATATATTTCAATCCCAGGGATAAAAATGTTACAGGCTTTGGAAGTACATGCCAGACATAAGATCACAAAAATGTGAAAGCTGGGTCCTGTTTCCAGTCAGAAAGGCTAGATATGGGAAGTCTTTTCTTGTCTGCTCTTGGAAAAGAGAAGTATGTTTTTATTGGAATCCACTGGCCCCTTTACGTTTGGTTTAAACCTTTGCTGCTATCTGCACGTCAAATGTAAAATATAGTACCTAAATTTCAAGGATTCCATGCTCATGAAATTAGAAAGAGGGCTGTGACTTCCAACCTTTCTTGGTACATGTCTCCACTCAGCAATATTCCAATAGAATTGCAGATACCAGTATAGAGACTTCTACCTGTCTTTTCTCACTTACTTCTCTTCACCTCCTCAGATGTAGCTGGTTGTCTGAAAACCACAGGCTAAAGACACAGGGTTAAGGTAGGTAATGGTTATACTCTGGCAGCAATGTAATTTTCAGGACAGGATTTCTTTCCTTACCATAAAGAAACCAGGTCGAAAAGAAGGTGGTTGACTGAGATACAGACATTTTTAGTGAGACTATAGCTAACTAACTATTGCCTAAGTTAATCCATTCCTATTTGTGACCTTTAAATCACATGGGGTGCTCTCATCCTAGAACAACCATTATAAATGTTTTCATTTAAGAATGCCAGACATTTAGTTGAAAGTTTCATTCTGGTCTGGAGCACATGTGCCATCTCTGCATGAAATGGGCTCACAGAACACTTCTGACCTGCAGCAGGACATCCTTCCTTGGCTCAAGCTGAGATGCCACCTCCAAAAATATAATAAAATAGTCCAAGCATAATAGCTTTAAGGGCTTGGTATTTGAGAATATTGTGGTAATCATTCAGACAGAGGAGATCCTACAGGAAGAGAGTGAGATCACCTACTTTTCTCTCTCTGGGACTTTGCAAGAGCATCACTTTTTCACAAAAAGCAGACTGGTCTTCAAAGTAAGAATCCAAGTTGCTAAAATTAAGTAATGTGAGTATGTCCCTAGCTGAATGCAAACATAGTATGTCTACTTTCACTCAGGAGCTGTTATGACTGGTTGCATGTGGCTTTACAGTGCAGGAGAAGAACTCTGGTAGAGGAATCACATTAGCCTGGCCCTAGATCAAAAAGCAAAGTTGCTGCTCATGTCAGAGAAGCACTTGTTGGCCATAAATTAACATAAATATAGTAGTTCTATTTCGTTATTAAAAAACAAACTTACAATGGTTTTAGAGTTAGAAATCCTGCTTTGTATAATGCATTATTCAGTGTAATACAGACAGTTCCTTTTGCCTCATAAAGCCCTCTAAACATATGAAGCTCTTTTTTTCTGTGGCACCCCTGTTTATTCTTCCATAGATAATTATGGCCAGATGTGTCAACAGACACTTGATATTTGCTCTTGGCATTAGTATACTTAAGATATTGCTCTGTCTTTTTTAGGAACTCTCCTTCCTAAACCACCAGGAGCATGGCAGACTGAACTGTACACTCTGTGGTTGCCCTACAGACTTGAGATACTTAATTTGCTACTGGTCATAGCAGTACTTGTAGGTGTGCATCACTTGATTTGGGCATAATGCAGGTGTTCCTGAAAATGTTTAGTTGGTGCACTGCAACCTACTGCTCCTTACCTTTGCATCTCAGAAAAGGTCACTAGAACGCCCATACTACAAGCATGTCTTAGATAAACCACGTTTTCTGCATTGTCCATGGTCCTGGAAAATCTGCTTTCCGCCCAATCAAGTACTTTTGTTTTGTGACTTCCTAACTAAACATCACCTTCTGTGTGGTTATTTGATTCATTAAGTGTTGGCTAGGGCAAAGGTGGATCTGATTTTGGCAAATCTTAATTTTGTTTATTTTTTCTTGGCTTGTGTTTCTCTATGTCTGATGGGACTCTTAGTGACCTTCAGCATGCACTGTACTCAGAGCAACCCTGCTACAGGCACTCAGCTTTTGGACACTCAGCAAGAAGAAGCATAACTTTAGGGATGATTTCTATACACTGCAGAAAGGGAACCCATTTCTGTACCACAAAATAAGGCCTTGCTTGCACTATGACATTGCTGAGCCCTAAGCTCCATATAATTTATCATTCTCTTTGCCATGCAGTAGCATACATGCTGCTCATCCACATTTCTAGTTCCATCCATCTCTAAGTGGCATTCTCATTACAGCAGACATAACGGGCAACTGCACTATTAAGGGAGCAAGGGAGGGAAACTTGACTGTCTCAGATTGATGGGTAACCTCAAATTAATTTTGTTCCACCAATGTCCATTTTCAGTCAACTATTAAGATTTTTAATATGAGGTGAATTTTACATTGTCATTTATATGGCCCAGTGTCCCTTCTTCTGTCTTGAAATACATCCTTCAAATCCTAATTCATCTAAAGCTTATACGTGTAAATAGTTCCACTGAGCTTAACAGGAGTTGACTTCTGTGAGGTTAGTACAGTAAATGGAATTCTTTGCTGACCTTTTGCTTTAGTTGGTGGTACATGGGGAATATAATTCGTTAGTTGGGAACTGAAGCAAAGACTAATGCAACCTAGAAATTTATATTAAAATACTTCTAGGGCCTTTGAAAGAAGAAATACTACTTCTGTCTGTATTTTCATGGTCTTTTCACAACAGACCTTGGCATTGCAAGCCCATTGGAAACAACTGTGTGTTGTCGCTGACCATCTGCATTTTGAAGAAAGTGAGAGATGGGAGGATTAACCAGCCCTGAAGTGTGGGGACAGGCATAGGGGCAGCGTAGTAGTAGAAGCAGCAGTAGAAGTGAAAAGAAAAAAAAAAGAAAAAAAAAAAGAAGAAAAGAGAAAGAATAAAAATTGGTAGCAATACTGGTAATGGTAGGGGCTCTTTTTCTGGACATGTTTAAGCATAATATTACAGCACATTTCATAGCCAGCCAGTGAATGTGAGCACTAGTTGTAGTCTCTAGGCAGGGATTGCACATTTCATACATCATTTAGAATTAATTGCAGTGATGCTGTGAAGTCATTACATACCCTGGATGCAAGATTAGGAGAAACTGGGTTTGCTTCAAAGTCTTTTGATGTTTCTGTTTTAAAGTATTTCATTTTTCCTTAGACAGCACCCAGACTAGCTGATGATATCCAATACACCCTCATCTCTTTTTGGAAAATAAAACTTTGTCAAAAAAAATTAAATCTTTGACAGTTTCATGGCAATACACACAGTTGCCTTCCCACTTCATACTGGAAGGCTAAATGAAGTTCGAGGTTTGTTGGCATCATTGAATCAGACTTGTAGAGGAAGGCAAGCATATGCATTGAAGCATGACTACTGAGAACTCTCAGAAATGCAATAGCCATTTATGTTTTGAGAAGGTTACATATAAATGCATGTATCCTCACAGAGAAGTTCTAATCTCATAGACAATGAGAAATACTGTATGTTCTTGAGCAGAAAGTAGTAACTAAAAGACTGTGCCATGTCTGCTTCTCACGTGGGCATCCTACATGCCAAATAAGGCAATAGCACAGAAGTGAGGTCTGGTTTCCTGGGCACTCTCAATAGACCTCAAACTTGTAGTTTGAAGAATATTTGCAAGATTTTTGAGGAGGCTAAAACAGGCTTGTGACATGAGTTTGACAGCTATATAGAAATTATATTGCACGTAGGTCAGTTTTTACTAACTGTTTATGACTTTTCAAAATATTTATGAGAACGAAATGTTATTTTCAATAAAAGTATCAGTATTATGGTTCAGAATAATTGCTTAAGATTTCATAATTACATGTTCATAGTCATGGTATTTCAGTTAAGGAGAAAAGTCTTTAAAGTGTCTCATCAGTGTTTATTTGAGCCAAAGTAATCCTATGCCTTTCAACACTTTTCAGACTTTAGGTAATTTCATATCACATTAAGCTGTTCATTAAAAGGTGTAACACCATTTTGAAGAATACGATTACAATAATTTTCCTATTCTTTCTGACATGCTTTGGTCTCATAATTAGAAATGTTAACATATGGATTGTCCCCAAAATATGGATCATACTTCGTAGTTCATGATTTATGTGCCAATCAGAATATTTTGGTAATATTCAGTATGTCAATGCCTGTGGAAGATAGTAGTAAAAATTTTTGAAATTTAGAGAAAATAATTAAATTGAACAGAATTTTCTATTTGAGCGTGAAATTTGTTTATTTGCATCTGTCACACACTTAAGCAATCCATCAGTTTATCCTATTGTTGTTTAAAGACAAATAATTTCATCTTTTCTTGAAGTATTTAGGTCGTCAGAGTCCAGTATGAGCATGTGGCTTTCAGTGTATCTTCTTTTCTTACAAGTGTCTATAAGGAGCTTTTGAAGTGCCATATTACTCTTCTCAAGCTAGGAATGGGAAAACTGAGTCAATGAAAAATGAAATTACTTGCTCAGAGACACCCATCAGGCCATGGGCAGAACTAGGACTAGACATCAAGGCTCCTTCATTTCATCACATTGTTGCCATAGCACTAGGGAAAGCTCAGTCCTTCCATATGCATTCCTGTGCTGCACATGGGTAAAGGGAGACCCAAACACAAGTAGAGTTTTGTTAACAAAGTCTCCCTCCCATTTGGCAGATCAAGTCTGGCTCCTGTTTTTGCCCTGGGCTGGGAAGAGTCAGGCCATACATGCCCAAAACCAGGGCATGTACTCTGTCATCCATCAGGGTTAAGGAAGGCAGTTTGCCTACACACTCCTCTAGTTACATCTACTCCACGCTTATTGATACAAGCATCTATCAGGCTGGCACTCAGAAAGAGAGGAATGTCAGTACCTTAATTCCTTACATTTCACTCTCCTTCTCCTCACCTTTTGAAATGTGACAGGAAATGATTATCTAAGGCGCAATCATTCCTTTTGCTTTGCCATCATGCTTTTTGAGCTTCAGAAGATGAATGACATTCAGGAAACCGGTCCTGGGTTTATGATTAGTACAAATATTTGCAAGCCCTTCCTTTCAGATAGTTAAAGTGAGAAAAGAAGCAGCAGATCAAAGGTAATTATGAACTAAAGCAGCTCAATGTATCTTTTAGTAAGCGTAAGGGTATTTTGGAAAGAAGGAAGGATCCTTTTTTCCCTTCATCAGATATGAAGGGTTGATAACTGTGGGTTGTCAAGAGACAATTTGAAGACAATGGCTGGGTGTGCAGATAATGTTGAGCAATTGAGCACAGCATAAGGACACTGGAGATTTTCATCACTCAGAACTCAGTTTAACCCAGCATCCTGTGGCAATTTGAGCATTAGCAAAAAGCAGGCCCCAGCCCCACGCTCTGCCAAGTTTCAGAGACCATTTGTAAGTTACTGAATCGTGGCAATAATTGAAAAAATTGCCATACCCTATGTCCATTTACTGATCTAGCTATGACGTTCCTACTTTTAAAGCAATCTTAATGTGTACTCTAAGCTATTGACTTATGAGCAATACAAAATTCATGTTTGCGCTTCCACTGGTTATACTATAGACAGTGCAAACCTACTTTTTTTGATGTGGCTATTGTATTTCCATCAGGATTGCAATAGTGTATTTTATCACAGAGTTTTTCTACATTTACTTATCTTAGGCTTTCAAACTTCAATATCCTTTTCTATTACTATGAGGGAAAGAGAGATTTATGAATTTGCTATTTGTGTTTGTATGTGTGAGAGTATATTTGGGCAGGGAGGGTCAGTTAAGATTTAGAGGCAGTTAATAAGGAAAAGGGTAAATTTAAAAATTTTTACTGAGTTTTGACTATACACTTATGAACTTGAAGGCACTGTTTAAAGGGTTTGAAATATGCGTCTCAAGAATTTTGTAAATTGCTCAAGGAAAAGCTCCCAAAAGCCCCATTAGGATGTCTGTGATCTGCTCACACAGACAAGGTGTGGGAATTAAAGTGTTATGCTAAACAGAAGTGATTCATTATAAATTATTCACTTATGCTACGCATGCATTTTCTTCCTTGAGAAGAGTACAGCAAATTGCTGAGATCCTTCAAAATAAAGGATACTCTAAAGAGCAGAGAAGTTTTTTCTCTTTTATTGTACTCTGTTTCCTGGAGACTGCAAAATCCATCTTGTTTTAAGTTAATAATTCTAATAATTTTACAATGAATAGCAAAAAAATATTAAGGAAAGTGAAAAAAACTAATTATAATTATATTAATTACATATATTATCTAATAGAGTATCTCCAGACTACTGAAGAGTGGAGAGATAATATTGATTTCGTTTTACCAAAGCAAAACTCTCTTCCAAGACCACACAACAAGTTAGTGGCAGATCTGAAACAGAATCTGTGAGTGTTGGCTTCTAGCTGTGTTCAGACTAAGGTGTTTGACTTCCCTTTACCCTAACAGTGGCAGGACATCACTGTCCCAGCCACAAAGAGCTGTTTGCATATTCTCTACAGGATTCCAGTGTATTTTTCTCACCTTTGGCACATTAGTAACAAACAAAAAAGTGAACACAGCAAAGTTCAAGAGCAGTCAGAGTTACTGGCAGGAGACCATAATGTAAGCATCTGATTTATAAATAGCTGAGAAAGTTTATCTCTTTGGATTTACAAAAACATGCTGTCATGAAAACAGATTGCTGCTATTGTAAATACCATGGAGCACAACATGCGTGAAGTTTAAGCTGAATATCTCTTATTATCTATCTGTTTGCAGTCTCTCCTTTCCAAAGCCTCTGCATCTGAACAGCACCCAAGATTTATAAAACAAAATAGCTAAGGGTCCTGAGAACAACTGTGCAGTGATAGACTGTAGGCTTTCACTAGACCCAACAGAGTAACAAATGACTCTGCATCCTGCTTTACTGTCATGAATCCTTTGGTATTTATTTTCCTTCTCCTCTGACTGTTGGATGCAATTGGTTCATCTGAAATGGCATGTCAAAAGGCCCGGTTTAATAGCTTGCACTATGTATTCTTATATTGTTCCGACTTTGAAATTTATCCTTTACATATGCAGTGTAGGGTAATGGGGATTGTATTATTCTTTGTTATCTGATAAGTCTCAGAATCTGCATATGAGGATTTCAAATCATAAACATAATTCTATCCAGAGAAATGCAACCTCAAAACTGTCTTTCATTTTTCTTGTCCACAAAAGGTGCATTTTGTTTTAAGAGTTCTTTGCTCATAATATAACAGAGAGGTTATTTTCCAGATATTCAACCCTTCACCTTTAACTAACAGGACAATTAAGACAGAATTTTTAACTTCCAACTCCACTAACCTTTCAGTTTCTATAGTGATGGGATCAGGATTCACCGAAAACCTAGAAATACAGAGATTATTAAATTCAGTGTTTTAAATAATTTTGCACTCCAGAAAAAATGAGAATATAAAACAGTTCAAAACATTAAATGGCAAAGAAGAAGAGAACAGTGGGTTTTTCCATCTCACCTCATTCTGCTTCATGCCATCTCCCTTCCTTCTGATTTACTCTGGGTGATATAGAAGGTAAGAACTTCATGCTGTATTGTGAAAACAAGACTTCTTTACTCTTTCAGAAGGACTTGAGAAAACTGACTAATATTTTCTTTCTTTGATCACAGTCATGCCTGGGAAAAAAACAAGACCAGAAGGTTTGTTCTTCCTCCTGAGCCCAAAGCAAGAGTAATTAGTTTTGGTTTGCTAGTAACAGATATTCTGATTGGAGAGTGATTTTAAGACTTCATGGCTTTTTTTGCTAGCTTATTCACTGATTAAAGAGTTTTTGAATGTGGTTTTAATATCTTTTGTTATCTAACAGGTGCTGGCTAGAATTCAAATTTAAAAAAAAACAACAAAAAAAAACCAGAAAAAAATTGCTGAAAGCCTTTGGCCAAAATCAGAGCTTAATCAGAACCAGAATCTCGTCTGAGTACTCCACTGCAGTAGTAAAGGATACTGTCTTCAATTAACTGCAATCATCATTTATATCATATAATTTAGAAAAAATTGACTTAGCTCACTAAAAGTAATGAATTACAGCATGAACTTCCCAACAGGATAAATATCTTAACTCATGTTAAAATGCAGAAGTGAAGTCAAAGCCTGTGGTTCAATGATGCTGATGCCAAACAGCTATCTGCGTGTGGAGGAGACCTGCACTGCACATATCCATTCATGGTCTCTGTGAAATATGTTTCTCTACAAGCAGTGAGAGCATGGGGATGTCCTAGGGGATGTCTTTTCACAACCACAGCACCTTGTGTAGTTCTGTTTGACATTGCTCAACATCATCTCATGAAACGAAATTGCCTAAACTTTTTTGAGTCTGTTGATTGAGCTGTTTATTTCCTAAACATTATCAGATTTTGAAAGATTTGTTTTGGCAAATAATGACTTTTCCTGTTTTCCTGCTGAGTAAGGTTACACTGGCTCAAATTACTTGTCAAAGATTTATTTTTCACTAGATGTTAACTATCAATTCCTTTTTTCTTTTTCCTTTCACTGTACATTCAACAAAATCAGCTGACACTGGAGGTTTACACCAGCTCTGCATACTGCAGTATCGTGTTTCTAATTTATTTTCAAAACTCCTTTGAATAGGTCCTTTTGAAGAATAGAGGCAGTCTTGTTTGGAATCAGTTTCCTCCTACAGGCATCCTGGCACACAGCACTAAATTTCCTTTCCTGAAGTAATCCCACTCAGCACCTTGATTCAGCCTCTGTCTGGTCTGTTATCTGCCTCCTTCCATCTCTTTCCTAAAACATTTATGTTCCAGGGGATAGGTCTGCAAGAGAATGTATCTCATATGGGTTAGGTAGGATGCAAAATTACCAGCTTCAGTTTTCTGGCTAATTTTAGATAAATATACAGAACACTAGATTTTCAGGACATACAAAACTAAGTGCTTTCTCATAAATTTGAGCTATGACCTCTTCTACTGCCTGGTAGAATGTGAAGAATCTCAGAACTGGTATAAAGACAATGCCAGTTCTTGGAGGCTGCCTGGTCCTGGCAATACTCATGTGAAGAAACCTTAATGGAGAAAGCTACACCTCCCTTGTACCAGAGAGTGCTTGTTGTAAAGCTCTGGCTTCCAGCTGGGACAGAGACACATACCTATCAGCCTCTGCTCTGTGTGTGGAAAGGCAGACTGCAGTCCTGAGGGACTTTGGGCTCAAGAAAGCCTGAATTTGTCCTTGACAGTATTGATACCTCAGGAGTAGCTGGGAGGCATGGAGACTTGAAGCCTTCCATGTTGCAGATGAGCGTGAGCTGTAGAGCTGCTTGAAAGGTGAACTGAAGGGAGGTCCTGAGCCAGCAACAAGGGCATTGTACAGCTGAAGAATTGCATCTGGTTTAGCTTCAGGTTTTTGTGATCATCCTGCCACTCATAGTAGGCACAGCTGGTAGATATCCTCTTTTAAAATTATTTCAGTTTAGTCCTCCTTGCCAAACAACCCTGATGCACATCATCTACTGGATGTTCATAGATGAGCTTGGTGGTTGTGTTTCAAAAATCCTTCCTAAACATAGCCCTTCAAAAACAAAATACATTGTTTAACAGTGAATGTGTTTCCTCTTACAGTTTTTAATCCTCACTCTCTCATCTTAACAGCTGTTAGTTTGGCATTTGTATTTCAGGGAATATTGACAATAGAAACTCTGGTCACAGGATTCAAGAAGTTCAAAACACAAGTGTAAATGTCAGTGTTTATCAGTAATAAACATGGTTGGAACCCCTGAAGAGACTTGTAATATAAACACATGCCATCTTCTCCATGCTTACTAAGCTAGGTTGTAGCTAAGGACAATTGCATCAACTCTGTCACAAAACCATAGGCTGTGCTGGTGGTGATGATAAGCAAGTGAACAAATAGCCAAGGTGAGTTCCAGGATGCCTTACTATACATTAGTGTTTACAGGAAGCATCTTGGAGCAGGGAGGGGTTCGCTGCAGGAGAAGGCCAAGCATTGGTAGTGTGGGAACTGACAGAGATGTCATGGTAGACTAAACTTAGAGAGTCAAAAAGACAGAGACGGTAAATTATTTAACTGAGTCACTTCTGCAGTTAAAAGATAATCAGTGAAATAATTCCACCAGCCACAGCATGTCTTCTGTCACAGCCAAATGAAGCTGTGGTACACTTTTCTCCCATCTTGGTGTCTAGAGGATGACAATCATGATGACCACTGTAGTAATTCAAATATGTTTTACCTGAGCAAAACCTAATTTAGGGTGAGGAAGAAATTCGTTTGCCTTTAACTTTGCTTGGTTACATCATGTAGTATCTTGTTTGAACTGCACCTTTTCCCAAGGAAAACTTTGTGTCAGCTTTTATTATCCTGGTGTGTTCCTTCTTAGAAGATTTTTTCACAGTTTGCTGTCCTTTCCATGAAGTACTGGAAGTACATGCTCATACCTACTTAAGACTGGGAGACATCAGGAACTCAGAAACAAACTTCTCAATCACTATAACCTAACTCACTAACAGATTCTTTGATCCTAATCTTCTACCTCCAGGTTTTAATTGAATTATCAAATTTTCCATACTTGCTCATTCCTAAACCATTTGCACAAAAGAAGACAGGAGAACTTGAGTTTTCTTATCTCGTAATTATTAGGCACTTCTACTCTGTGCAACTGTATAAATATTCAGAAGATGGATTCTATAACTGCATCTTCTGTCCAGTGATGACAGTAGTGCAAGCAACACTCTTCCAAGGTCCAGGCAGTTGTATTCAAAAAAAAAAACCAACAAAAAACCAGACCTGATAGAAAAGGAAAAATAGCACAAAAGACATCTTTTTCCCAAGAGAATGAAGTTCAATTTCCCCAGTTGCAGGAAAAACAAAAAAAACAGAGAGAGCATTTACATGAAGAGATAACACAAAACCTGTGATTAAGATTTGTTTGTATGTATTTGAGTAAAGTATGAACATGTCTGTAACTGCATACCACTACAAATTAGACAAACTCTTTATTTTGTTGGTTTTGATGTACTGTGTTCTCTATGGCCACTGCTGTTGTACAGTGTTATCTGGACCACATGTTGAGTGGTCCCCAGTTCATTAATCTGATGAAATTAGTCAGCAAGTTCCACAGACATTGTGTATGGTTAGCATGTCAGTTGTCTCTCTTCAGTTCGGCATACTTTTCTGAAAAGGCATTTCCTAATCCCCAGGCTATAATCTCATTAGCGCTGCATGATTCTAGCCAAATAAATAGGAGTGAAGACTGATTGCCTGGTCAAAGCACTGTTGCTCAATTCATGAGCTAAAAGTTTCAATGATTAATTTCCTTCAGTGGAACTATATTAATATACATCAGCTGGAAGCAGGGCATGGAAGCTTTTGTAACTTAAGATCTATATTCCATTACACCAGAGCTGGCTTAAGTATAGTAGCAGTGTAACATTGCATGGGCTAATTTGATGCAGCAAAAGCCAGGTCTGATAACTAAGGGACAAAAAGTTCTGTTTGTGCTTCTCTGTCCTTGCAGGCCTATGCTAATTCCTGCTTGGCAATTCACTGGAGGAATAGGTGGAGGAATTCTCACAATTCTAATCACTATGGAAGTTCTAAATGCTACAGTGCTACTGCTTTCACGATGTAATGGGTTGGTTTTAAAGCTGTCCCTTTAAACTGAAGGTTAGAGTGTGTCTCAAGTTTTCTCATGCACAGCCCATTATTGGGCTCAGGCTTGTCTTCCTAGAACTGTCAATTTCTGGTGATATTTTAAATTATGAAAAGAGGGAAATTTGGAGGAGACATCTCCTAAGCACTAGAGGAGGAAGAATGCAAACTTGGCTTAAAGCTGTCTTTGTGCCCTGCAGCGGCAATGGCATTCAGTGCTCCTGAGTATAGCCCTCACATCAGTACCAATACATAATATGCCTAAAAGTCTCAAAAACAGAACTACACATTTTTTTTTAGCTTTATAAAAGCTTTGTGGTGAATCCCCCAGTTTTTTTACCCTTTCAGGTGATGGAGCCACCAAACTCATGCTCATAGTCTATTCAGAACTGGAGTTTGTTTCATCAAAGCCAAAGAGCTTTTACATATGCTTGCTCCATGATGAAACTGTACGCAAATAACCAGAGAAAATAAGTGAAGATTGGAAAAATGAGTTAATTTCTTTTGTAAAGAATACATATTGCAGTATATGTTGGACTGGTTTCCTCATCCATAACTCATTCTTTTAGACCAGTCTAGAAAGATAAAACAATCGTTATCCTGTTTAAATGCCACTGCAGTTGTATTTGCCTTCACCAAGGGACCCTGTTACAAGATTTTCAACTGAGCTGAAAAACAGTATCACAATTTTTTATGCATCATTTCTTTAAGTGACCCATATTCACCCAAAATTTACAATCCAAAGTTGTGTTCCAGTACAATATTCTATTGTAAGTAGAGGGAATATTTGCACAAACTTCATCTCTCAGTTAATTGGAAGTTAAAATTAAAAGTCAAAATTGTGTCCTTATATTTGCTGTTGATATGGGCATTTCCACTAGCATATGATGTTTTTGCAATAATTACTTTAAATATGAAGCAATTAAATGAATGTAATCCACCTCTTTCAGTAGCATTGAACCTTTTCATTTATTAAATAGACCAAGTGTGCTATGTTTATTAGCCATTACTATATGGAAGTTGTGGTTTTAACATTTACACATTTCGGAACATTATTTTTTAATGTTTAAGCATGTCAAGTGATTTTGACAAGACCAGAATGCCGAATCCTGCAAGTACAGATTTACATTTTCTGCGTGCTTAAAATAAGTCTTGAAAAGAGGAGGTACTCAGTGGTATTCCTGATGTTATATTCCAACTTTTTATTACAGAATTATGGAATAAATCTCTCAAGAACTTAAATCTAACCTGAGGCAAATCATGGCCTGCATATAACAGAACAGTGGTCTTTGAAGGAATGGTAAGAAATGCATATTAGTCACCAGTCCATTCTACATCTGACAGTGCATTTCATCTAGAAGAACCTGTGTATCCATCATCATTTCCTCTATCCATATTCTAAGATCATGGGATTTCTGAAACATGCCCTAGAAGTTAATAGTCACACAAAGAGACTGTACCACTTTTCTTGCAGATATAGATGGGAAAAAACTGCACTGCAGCTGGCAAATGGAAAAGTCAGTGAGAGAGAGGCTTCTCACATCCTCAGAGCACACCCTTGGTCCCAAAGGAGTGAAGATCTGAACATGAAAGCACAAATTGTTCTACTACACCAGGGCTTAGGTGCATGACTTGTCCATGATTTCTTTTTCTTTCCTTCCTTTCTTGTCTTCTTCCTTGCCTCTTTCCTTCATTCTTTCTTTCCTGCTTATTCTGTTACCTCTAATTGCATGTTTTAAAAGTACAATATTTCTTAGCATCTGCATTTCTTTTAGAAATGTTGACTTCTCTTGAATGCATTTTTTCATCTTTTAAAATTACAAACCATTTGATCTATCAATTAATAAGTCTAACCAAACATGGTAAAAAAGGAACCAATTGGACAAGCCTTTGCATTTGGCAGGAATCTTTAAGACTTACTTTGAACAGCTGGACTCTTTACAGTCCTTGTGATGCAGATTAAATGAAAATAATACATGGCAGAAAATAGCTAAATCATTTGAACTTCACAAGTTATTGCCTAGAGCCATTTCACTACAGCTCATTAGGGAGTTTATGTTTATAATGTAATGCCTTTAAATAGATTTGATTTTTCTAAACAGGGTATTGTAAATTAGAACTTTCCCAGGGGACTAACCCAGCACAAGCTGTTCCAGTTGTGGAATATATCTTGACTGAAGAGGCAGGACTACAGAAGAACAAGTTTGCTTAAAGTGCAGAGTCCTGTGTAATATAGTTACCTGAAGGTTTAGAGGTATACATTAGAGTCATCTAATGTATGAATAATAGCCAGTGATCCCAGGATACGTTTATGGGGTTGCCAACCTCTCACTTTTGGAAACAAGCATCATCCCCTCCCTGCCCCCCCAGTCTGAGATACTACATACAGAGCAATTATTTTCTTGGATTCTCTTAGTTCTAATTAGCAGGGTCCAAAGCAACTCTATCCTCATTTTGACACAAACACAGACTTTTCACAGTGATAATTTTCAGAATTCCTTCCTTCCTTCCTTCCTTCCTTCCTTCCTTCCTTCCTTCCTTCCTTCCTTCCTTCCTTCCTTCCTTCCTTCCTTCCTTCCTTCCTTCCTTCCTTCCTTCCTTCCTTCCTTCCTTCCTTCCTTCCTTCCTTCCTTCCTTCCTTCCTTCCTTCCTTCCTTCCTTCCTTCCTTCCTTCCTTCCTTCCTTCCTTCCTTCCTTCCTTCCTTCCTTCCTTCCTTCCTTCCTTCCTTCCTTCCTTCCTTCCTTCCTTCCTTCCTTCCTTCCTTCCTTCCTTCCTTCCTTCCTTCCTTCCTTCCTTCCTTCCTTCCTTCCTTCCCCTCCTTCCCTCCTTCCCTCCTTCCTTCCTGCCTTCCTCCCTGCCTGCCTTCCTGCCTTCCTTCCCGCCTTCCCTCCTGCCTTCCTGCCTGCCTTCCTGCCTGCCTGCCTTCCTGTCTTCCTTCCTGCCTTCTTGCCTGCCTGCCCGCCTTCCAAAACCTTCCTTTCCTAACCTTACTTTGCCTTGCCTTGCCTTGCCTTGCCTTGCCTTCTTTCCCACCCACTAGTCCTCTTGGGAGTGGAATGAGTGGGGAGTCTGGCAAAGCACGGAATATCAAATACATACGTGGCAACTTGCTCCACATCTCACCACTGCCTGAGATGCTGCTTATGAGTCCTCACACCAAGTTAAAGTTAGAAGTATTATACACTATCATTCAAATTGTTTAGACTTTTTCTTTTGATTCATGCCATTGCTGTATTTTGTACGTCCTTCTGACCACTCTTAGCAGCTGTAACAACACTTGTGGTATTACCAGTAATTTGCAACTTATCAAACATGATTGAACCTTGTTCTTTTGTGTAAACGAAACAGAACTCTCTGGTTAGCTTTCTTTATACTTTGGAAATAGTGCAAAGGAAACCAAGTCTATATTTGCATGCCAGACAATGAAACATAGCACACAGTGTATACATGCCTTTGACACTGTAATTACTAGCTGTTGTTTAGACTCCATGTATGGTCACTGGCTTTGGCTGTGTTGGAATCAGCTGTATCAACATTTAATCAAAGTCTTATAGATTTTGGTTGTATATTTTTCTAATGTCAAAATGGAAATGCAGAGACTAAAAAATAAGTTCTTGGGTAAGAAACTGCATGCCTACTGCATTGCAAAAATAATGAACCTTTGTGGCATAATGAACAAAACTTTGGAGATTTTGTAAGTAATTGAGCACAACGGAAGAGGCAATTTTAAATTGGATTCACTTTTTCAAGATTCCAGCAACTTTTGGTGAATGCTTCTGGAATTTGAACTTGAAACCATGTTAATGTTGTCTTGTTTATCAGACTTTTAGACTTAGCTTGCCTAAATCTTCTTAGTAAAGAATCTTGCTAGAGACTATTGAACATCTGCCATACCTTGATCTGAATCCTATCTGATCTCTGAAAACATGTGTTGGTAAAGCAAAATGATGTATACTATCTCAGATTACTATACAGAGTCTCAATAAAAGGCACAGAGCATGAATGTAAGCTCGTAAAGCTACTGTCTGTGCTGCAGAGTACCCATGAACAACACAGCTGAGGTCTGGGAGCTCAGAACACAGCAGTGAACCCCCAGAGAGTATTGTCTGTGTGGTCCATGAAGCTTTGTACCTTGCTTAGTAAGGTGAAAGAACATACTAGGCACTTAAGTGGAATAGTTAAAGTGAAAAACATAAAAAAGAGTTTAAATTTTGATAGCCCTATGGTCCGACTGGCTTTGGAAAAAGTTTGAATAAAAGGACGCAGTGAATGGTTTGTCTGACACCATCCAAGTAATTTGACAGTCCCACTGAAATACACTTTCTGCTATGAAACTCCCTTACAGATGTCACTGTCCTCTCTGATTTTTATATAAAATAATTTCTTTTGAAGTGCCAAATTTTTTTGTTGGTTATGTCTGTAGGACTGGGAAGCCAGTGGGATTAATGCATTTCAAGAACATGATGGAAACAAGGATTTTTTCTTAAGCAAATACTTACATAATTTAAATCCAAGTGAGCAGAGGTAAAGTATTTATTTCTGAAAGTTTCAATGCATGCAAGCCCACAATACAAAAAATGGGATATCTTGCAGTTGTTAGCCATTACTCAAACCCTTTAGAGGTCCCAAGGAAAGGAGTGCTCAGGAGTAATGAGACAGGAAAAATGAAAAAGTGAGCTGAAAATGTTCCATGAAAAAGTAGGGCTGATAGTAGAAATGAAATAATGAATAAACACAAACTTTCCTCAACCTTCAGGCCATGTATGTGAGTAAACCTTTTCTTGCTCAGAGGAAAACTGGTAAACTCTTAATCTGCCTTTCCCTTTGAATATATAAGAAAGAAAAAAAAAGAAAGAGAGAAAAGAAAGAAAGAGAGAAGGAAAGAAAGAAAGGAAAGAAAGAAAGAAAGAAAGAAAGAAAGAAAGAAAGAAAGAAAGAAAGAAAGAAAGAAAGAAAGAAAGAAAGAAAGAAAGAAAGAAAGAAAGAAAGAAAGAAAGAAAGAAAGAAAGAAAGAAAGAAAGAAAAGAAAGAAAGAAAAAGAATTGCCTATATTGCTCCAGCTAGCCCTATGTTAATTAGGATTCCTTCTACATGCTAACAAGCTACAAATGAAACTTGGCTCCTTACTTTTATATCTGAGAGGTCTGATGAGTGACAGATTACCTTTTCTTTTGCACGTATTGCATTCAATAGGATCATTAAAAAAAAAAAGTAAATCTTGATAATTTCATTCACATGACAAAGAATGAATTTTCCAGAGTAATTAGTCATATGGCTGTTAAAAATATTAATATTCACTTCATGCTTGCAGCTTTATGATAGTAGCTGGCCAGAGAAGCTGACAATGCAGAAGCATTAGAGAGCTACTGAGTAATATGGAAATGGATTAAATTATGTGAGTCTGGTAGCAGTTACAAATTTCTTCAAATTTCATTTGGGAAATTAGGTAACTTTCAGTGTTTCTTTTACATGTCATTTTTAAAAGAATAATTTCAAAATCCTTTGAGAATTTAAATTTACTTTTTTTTCTCAGTGGAGTTTTTGGATACTCTTCAGTTCAGATGAAAGTATAGGTGTGGCTTCTGCGGAGGGAGAGGAATAGTTGTGACAAAGTAGGATGTGAAAGTTGTCTGCCACAAAAACTTAAAATCTCTTCAGGTAACAGAAATTTTATGAAAACACTGCATTATGGTTAAAGGAGCAGAGAGTAATGTCAATGTAATAGTGTTAATAAATCTGTTCATAAATGACTAAGCAGTAACAAGACAACCCTTCTTTAAGAATGGTATTAAACGTCAAAACAGTGTTCACCTAGTCCTCTCTCAGAGTTATCTCTAGCCTCTGAAGCGGACTTTCATGTGGCTGATATTAACACAGTAATTCTGGATTCCAACCTTTGTATCTAAAAGAAGCATTTGGCCTGATAGCATGTAGAGGGAACACATGAAAAAGTAAAAAGTTTAAATAAACAACCAAAACGACTTCTAAGACATTTCCTTGTGGATAGATTTAATTATACAAAACCAGTTGGGGGTAAAAAGAGTCTCAGTAAAACAACATTTTTTCTTGGCTAAACCATTTTCATGTTTGAACGTGGTCAATTACCCTTAAAGGGTTTTATTATTAGGGGAGTGACACAAGTAACTGCTGATGCTATTGTTACTTACAAATTTGTTTTCAGTGTAAACCCAAATTTTCCCATGAACAAAATTTGCTACAACTTTACTTTTTTGACTGCAGTGTTCCACTCTGACTTTCTCAAAGTCTGGATGCAAATTGCCACAGAATCACAGAATATGCTTAGTTGGAAGGGACCCACAAGGATCATTGAATCCAACTCCTGGCCCTGCACAGAACTATCTCCAAGAGTCACACCATGTGCCTGAGAGTATCATCCAAATGGTTCTTGAACTCTGTCAGACTTGGTGCTGTGACCACTGCTCAAGGGATCCTGTTCCAGTGCCCAACTAGGTGAAGAAGCTTTTTCTAAGGTCCAGCCTAAACCTCCCCTGACACAACTTCAGGCCACTCTCTCAGATCCTGTCACTGGTCAGCACAGAGAAGAGATCAGTGCCTGCCCCCCCTCTTCCCCTCACAAGGAATGAGGTCTCACCTCAGTCTCCTCTTCTGCAGGCTGAACAGACCAGCCATCCTTCAACATCTTTGTTGCACTCCTTTGGTCACTTTCTAATAGCTGAATGTCTTTCAAATGTTGTGGTGACCAAAACTGTGCACAATATTCAAGGTGAGGTTACTCCAGTGCAGAGCAGAGTAGAGCAAGACAATCCCACCCCTCAACCAGCTGGCGATGCTTTGCCTGGTGCCTCCCAGGACACAGTTGGCCCTCCTGGCTACCAGGGGACTGCTGACTCATATCCAGCTTGCCATCAACCAGAACCCACAGGTCCCTTTCTGTGGCACTGCTTTCCAGCATCTCATTCTTGTCTGTACGTACACCCAAGGTTGCCCCATCCCAGGTGCAGAATCCGGCACTTTCGCTTCATACAGTTGGTGATTGTCCAGTTCTCTGATTTGTCAAGGTCTCTCTGCAGGGCCTCCATGCCTTTGAGGGAGTCAACAACTCCTCCCATTTTTATATTGTCCGTAAACTTGCTTCGTATCCCTTCCAGTCCTATGTCCAAGTCATTTATGAAGATGGTGAAGAGCACAGGGCCAAAGATGGAGTCCTGTGGAACTCCACTAGTGACAGGTCACCAGTCTGATATTACCTCATTCACTATTATCCTCTCTGTTTGACCCATGAGCCAATTGTTCACCCACCACATGACGTTTATCCAACTGTGTGCTGGACTGCTTGTTCAGAGGGATATTATGTGAGATAATATCAAAAGATTTGCTGAAATCCAAAATTATTCCATTGACTGGCTTCCCTTGATCAACCAGGTCGGTTACCTTGTCATGAAAAGAAATCAGGTTTGATAAGCAGGACTTTCCTCTCTTGAAGCCATGCTGGCTGTAGCCAATGACAATGTTGTCTTTGAGGTTTTTTTCAGTACCTCCCAGAATAAACTTCTCCATAACTTTACCAGGAACTGAAGAGAGACTGACAGACCTGTAGCTTCTGGGGTCTTCCTTCTTGCCCTTCTTGAAAACTGGGACAACATTCACCAGTTTCCAGTCAGCTGGGACCTCTCTGGATTTCCAAGATTGCTCAAAAATCACCAAAAATGTTTTGCAATGACATCACCTAGCTCTTTGAGGATTTTAGGATGAATCCCATCAGGCCCCATAGATTTGTAGGCATCCAGCTAAAGCAGCAGATCCTGCACAATTTCAGGTTTGACTGGGGGTTGATCATTCTCACAGTCATGGTCCTCCAGCTCAGAGCATTGAGACCTCCTTGTTCCATCATCTGTGTTGAAGGTAGAGGCACATTTTTGTATATCAGAAAGTTGCACTAGGAAAGCACTTCTCAATGTTTCACCCTCCAGACTGACCAATGACTGAATGAAGGTTTTGTTCTGAATTTTCACTGATTTTCGCTGTATAGCTTTGTTCTGCTAAAGCAATTTTTTTGGTTGAGCAAGTTTTAAGCATTCAAATATTTGAAATTTGCTACTGAGGTTCTGGGGAGAAAAGACCATCCTTAACTGACTCCAATATTTCTCTCTCCAAGCTATGAATTCCTGAGCCTAAAACATAATGCAATAAATTCTGATGTCCTCATTTTTCCATGTATTTTTTTCGTTGCTTGTCCTTAGCTGCTTTCTCATCATAATGCTTAAGTAGCTAAAATGGTTGAAGTTGGAAATTTGTAACATAAGGTATTTGTTAATGGCCGTTTAAACCCATTCCCAAAATGGGTTTTCTTGCATACAAATTAATGGCCTGTTTACTGGTAGGGAAGTCCAGAATTTAGAGAAGAGCACAATTTCAGGAAGTTCCTCACATGCTGGTAGACAGGACATAATTAGGGTTACATTTTTGCAGGAGGAACAGCCACTCACAGAACCTTCACCTTTTGTCAGAGAAAAAGATGTGCTAAAAATAGGTTGAAAGAAGCAACAACTATGCTTCCAGAATCAGAGATTTCCTGTACACTGCTCCCATCTCATCTCAGTATATTTGTCCAATACCCTGCACAGCATCTCAAGCTTCTCATTTAGGACAGTATTTAAGTATTTCAGTATTTACCTGAAACAGACTGTACTGCAAATGGGCATGTAAGTATTTATAGGCATGGCAACCTTCCCAGTGCCCCCAGTTGGCAGACATATTTGGAAATATTTTGAAACATTTTTGAAATATTTTGAGATCTTAAGGATACTTCTTCTATGAAAGCCTCAGGATTACATCAACATCTACCAAGGAACAAGACCTCCAGATGGTGTCCAGACAATTAGTTCCAGATTGTGGAACTCGCACATTTTTATGTGGAAGAGGGCTGGTGGGATGTTTCAGTCCAAAAGAGCTTCAAAGGCTGAGCTTCAAAATAAAATAAGACAATTACATAAAAATGTTCACTAATGCACTCAAGCCCTCAAATGTGAGGAAGCAACCTGATTACAGTTAACATATAATTTAATAGTCATATACCTGATTTTGAGCTAAATCGCAAAGAGTAACTTGAAGCTATAAATTATTCCCTTGGTCTTTTAGACACATGTGTCATATTTCTGGCCAAGAAAGACAGATTCTATAAGTATCATTGATATGAGTAAAGGCAACAAAAGCTTCACTTAGGCAGCATGTTGTAGCTCAGAGAGAGGAAAAAGAAATACTGAAAATATGTTGTTTTGGAAAAGAATTTAAACAGATCTTATTCAATAATTGCTAACATACCACTTAAGTTTTATTACTACAATTTTTTCCTAAGAATACACTTTACTAATTATTATAGTTGAAATTCTCACTTGTATGCATACAGGACCTTGCATCAGCATATGGCAAGTACCAATTTTCAATAAGTTCCTGTTGTAAAATATTAGAAGTGTAAACAACATGTTATTAAATTGCCCTATTACACAGAAAACTTCTATAAACTCTATAAAGAAAAAAGAAAAATAAATAAATCTATTGCTATCTAACCACCTCCAAATAATATTAGAATAGAAACAAAAAACCATAAAACCTAATGTAAATTCCTCTTTTTTCCTCCCAAAAAACTTGACTGTTCTGTGCGTTACATGTTTGTCAACTGTATACTTAGATGCAGAAAATACGAGTATAAAGCTTGACTAGTCAAGATACTGGTAAAAAAAAATATCCTGGAAAAATTAATGAATTACCTACTTGAGTGGCATGTTTGAAGTAAACCTGTAGACTTACTTTTAAACAGTTTTGGTTACATTTTTCAGTACTTCAAGCCAAATTATTCAACACTTCCTTCGATCCAGATTCTACTGAGCAAAACTGCATCACACAGCTATTTTTTTGATTTTGTTTTGAATCATCCCTTTTCCCTCCTAGCATTTGCATTCAAACACCTCTCTGGAATGTGCACAATTTAATTCTCCCAGAAAAAAACAGCTGTTCGTGGGAAGTCTTGTCCTCAATGGAAGTGTTTAATCATCATCTAACTGTAGCCAAATTCATACTGGGCTTTGAGTATCAGAATAACAGCATTGATCTGGACATTGTATTCTACAGGGAAACAAGTCAATGGAGCATGGGGACATGCCCCCTCTGTTACTGATCTCTTGATATACTGAATTTTGAATTGTCTAAAAATTTTTCAGTGTTACTGAAAAATACCTCAATATTTTGAGCAGCTATAGTAAAAAGAAATAAAAGTACTAAAGAGTGAATGGAGGTGCTCAAATGACACTCATATTCATTAAAATGGAAGAGTATTCTGATTCATCATAGAAAGGGATGAAGATTTTTATCCCAAGTGTTACTTAGGCTGAAGAGACACCAAAGTTCCAGTTCCCATTAAAATGTTCCACACAGCAGAGATATGCTGTGAAGTTCACACCACAAAATATTTCAATCGTTCTGCTGTCCACATTCATCTTTGTTCATTTATGCTTCATCTAAGTGATGAGTTGATGATTCAGATAGAACACAAAGGAAGTCTAGACTAAAGTATGTGAACACTACTCTCCAGCTTACGTGTGTTCAACAGTTTGCCCTAAATAGGTATGTTCTAAAAGCTGTGTGCAAATAGCTACTGCAGATCTTTTTTAAAAGCTCTCTGGTACTTTTTTCACTCTGGATGGATACTTGAAATCCAGGAATGCAAGATTTGGTTGCCAGCAAAGTCAGTTCAATGTCTATGGCATTTGTTAATTATCAAAGAATGAAGGAATTAGCTCCTGTAAAACTAAAGAGAAGAGAGTGCAGCATGTGTTTACTTTGCAGGCTTTCCACCTCTGGCTGTGTGCTAAGAGATGAAGACCAAAGGTTCCTAGAAAATTAAACATCAAATTTGTGCATAGTGATGATTTTGGTAAGAACTGGAACTGGCTGAAAACTGAGCAAAAACACATTAAATCTACCTATACTGAATAGAAATGGTTGAGGCTTTATTTCTTACCCCTAAATAAATCAACAGTTACTCAAGTATAATCTTTTGAGCTGTAGTAGTCACAGCTAGTATAAATATGAGAAGAATCTCTTCCTCAGAATTAAAAAGAAAAAATTATGTAGTGCATCTGGCTTTATTGTCAAGTCTGGTATGGAAAATGGTACTGTCAGTGCCAACAATCATAGAAAAGTGAAAGATTTTTGAATGGTCTATTGAAAAATCTGGCTGCAGAAGGATAGTAAAATGCCTGTATATCAGATACTCATAGCTGTGTATGAAGCATCTGTTGGACTTCCATATGGCTGAATGATAGGATAACTCATTGTATGAATGCAATCAGTAAAACAATAAACTGTTTTTTCTCTGTTTTATATGGTTTTATTACTTTTTCTTCCTTTTATCTTCTTTTTTTCTCCTTTTTTTTATTGAATTCAACTAAGATTCAGAAGTGTGCCAAACTTGGATAAGTTTTTTTCTTTTATTAAACAAGTTTGCTGGTCTGGCAGCTCTACCCAGACCTTCCCTCTTCCATTATATTTTTGGTTCCATGTTTCAGCAAATCAGTTGATATGAGAAGACATGAATCATAACTATTCCATAAGATGTATAAAATATGTACTTTCCAAGCCTCTTGATCAGAATTAAGCAGCTGTGGTTAACATTCACAAACTACAAATATGGTAAATATATTTTGAATTTTGCAACATTTACCATTCCAGTTGTTACATGAACTTTGCAGGTGTTCAAATACACTTCTAATCCTAAGGTTTTTACTAAGACTGTTAGCAATATTAAACTGAAACCCTGAAACCAAAGCACATTAAATAACCTAAAAAAAGAATAAGTGTTGATAAGCCAGTTGAGTTATGATACAACTGGAATATTTACTAAAGAGGAAAACATAAAATTGCTTTAAAAATTCTCAGCAGCATGGTTTTAAGTGTAGTACCAGATTCAACCACTTTATGGGTTTTTCTGTTTCCTTTTCATGTGAAAGAAATATAAAAATCTCTGAGCATGTTTCTCATCACTGTGTTTTTATTGAAGCTCTTTTTGTTGATGTTAATATCTAATTTTTTATTGTCACAAGTCATAAGCATTGCTAAAGAGGGAAGAATGCTGGTTCGTACAAAGGGAAATGATAGGATTTCATTTACTTTTATGAGTATGCCATGGAGTTATTCTCAAAGTTAAAATCACTCTGCACTTACATACCCTTTCCCTTTATAATATACTTTTGTAGACTCTCACCTAAAAAAAAAAAAAAAAAGAAGACTTCCATAAACAGCAGCAAAGGATCCTTAAATTGAATCAGGTGCTTATTTGAATAAGGATAATTAGTTCTGCAAAGTGAGAGTCCTAAACAACCCATAAACCTTAAGAGGACAGTTTAGTCATTTTAAAATGTAGCCATTTCTGGTACAAGACTTACAGAACCGTCATCCTAATGAATACGGAAAAAAAAGTACATTGGCAAGTATGGGTTTATGGCAGAGAAATGAAGAGTGAAAGGTGCTTGCTGTCATTCCCCCAAGGTGCAGCAAACTATGTAGTGCAAGCACTGGTCAGGGAGAGGAGGTCTTCAGTATTACTTTTCTTCTTCTATGGAATTCCCTTGTTGCTGGTCTGTTTACCCTGGCTTGTGCTGCAGATTCTGCCGGTGCATTTGGAGAAGTGGTGACAGGCAGGAGGATTGCACCTGGTTGCATGAGGGGCAGCCACTCTGCGGTGGGCAGCAGAAACAGGCAGAGAGCACTAGCAGGCAGATGAATGAGAAATCCTGATTCCAATCTCACACCAGTCCAGCCCTGCCAAGCAACCACTGCCACCCATACCAGGAAGACTCCCACCTCCTTGTCTGGACAGATGGTAAGATCCACATTGTTGGGGTTATTTGTTCATATTACGTGAGTTCCAGAGTCTTTGCTACAGCTGTTTAACAGTGCAGCACAAATCAGAACTAAATTATAGGTGAGAGGGTTTTATGGAGAACAATGATTGGGGTCTCTTCAGGCACAAATTTTCTCCTGAAAGAAGACAGTGTTCCTCAAGGAGTGCTCCGTCTTACCATAGGGTTTTACTCCTTCACATTTGCTGTCTCAAGTTCTTTCATGACTTGACATTGATTAGGTTGTGAATACATGCAATTTTATCAAGTCATTTGAAGAAAAAGTTATAGGACGTGAAAACACATGAAACTATATCTTTTTAAATCAATTGATTACTAAAGACATAATTGCATATCCAGAATGGCCTTCCTATTTTTCTTCCTTTTAACACAAATAGCAGAACAGTACCACAATAAATTTAGGATTTATAGCTGCTGCTTTAAAGCCAGCATTTAAGTACCATTTTGTTTATAGTTTTATTAAGGCCACTGAGTTGAAAAAGGAGTTCAAACCTATATGCAGTAGCCATGTGACTTATTTAGTCAATCACAGCACAGGATATTTTAAACTCATTTTACAATGGTGTACAAAAGCTTGTCTCAATAACCATCTGGAGAATATTGAGTTTCATAACTGCTAGGAATTATTTAATATCCTCCTCCCCACAGGAATAACAGTTTCAAAATCTTCAAAGACTGGTATCTAACTGGAGAAAAGGTATTTAATGTTGTTAAAACTGGAAATTGTGTAGAGCTAAACAATTCTTTTTGATCTACCTGAAAAACTACTTTGTAGGAAGGGGAAATAGTTTCCCCAACTGTCAAGTTTTATATAAAACCAACATTTCTTTCTCTTTTCCTCATTGAATTAGTTATTTCATAGCAACCCAAAAATTTCTGACTGGAGCTCAGGATACCAAGATGATTAAATTAATAGGAAAGCTTTGTTTTTCTTTTCAAAACTCATAAAAAGGGCTTGCCTTTTCTCTTCTCCCTTTTGGGACTAGCTTCCTGGCAATCTTATGTATTTTCACAGGATCATGATGGTAAAAAAAGAAACTTTCCTCCTAATGCTTCTGAGTAAGAAGGCAAAATTGTGCTTCTCAAGGCAAGAGATGTAGCTGTGCTGAGGTCAGCAGAGATGGCTGGACCCCACCAAGGGACATCATGGGAGGCTGGAATTCAAGGTAGTAGACACTGACACCCTAGTGATGGTGTGTGTCTCCTCTGTTAGCCTGGGGGACAACTATAAGTTTCAGACTACTGAATCCCACACCGTTCTTTAAATACTTCTGAAATCACTGTATCTATATATAAAAATGTCTTTTCTAGCTACCAGTGCATTCCTGTATATCCCATGTACAAACCTGCCCATACTCTATTCCTTAACAACTGCAAAGTCCTGTCCTGCTGAACTCAACCAGCAATGCATCACTTAGTAATCTCTATTTCTGAAGCAAAAAAAGTCCCCCAATAGACAATGCATTAGAGAGGCAATTTACATTTTCCCCATCTGTGAGGTGCCAGGGTGGAAAGGGGTGGGAAAAGAATGCACACAAAAATTTTGACAGTAGCCATTGCGCTCCTACAGGCTAGTACCTTGCAAAGATTACACTTGCATAAAGGTTTAAAAATAAAATTGCATGTTTATAACTGGGTCACACATGAAAAGTGCTTAAGATTTACATATCTCAGTGCAATCCCTTCTGTTTCCAAAATGAATTACCAATGTTGTCTTGATAGTCTAGAGCACATACCATCTTGCTGAAAACACAGTAGTGCACAAAATTTTTTCTCCTTTAATTTGAGCAAAGACTTTTTATTAATATGAAAGGATGGTAACCCCCAGAGTAAACACTTATCTGTAAAATACAGAATATTCACTTAATAACATTTATTATTTTGGCATCTCAAACCTCCTGTGTAGATCAGTCTGGAAGAGTGGTGTTTATTTTCTTGCTACATGTGAAAGTTCATTCTCAGTATCAAGTTTGTTTGGTCCACTAACTTTGTTAACCTTTGCATTTACTTCTGTATTTGATGGCCTTTCATGAGCAGCCACTTTAGTAGCTAGGATAGAAACAGTTACATCAGGGTTAGAGGTCATAGCCATTATGGGATTTCAACTTAAAACAGTCACTGCTTTAGGGGGATCACAGTATGTTTATGATTAATTATTTTCTTTGTGAGAGTTTCTATGAACAAGATTATTATAGTAATATATAAACCATCTGGGTAACCTTTAATATCTACCTACTTTCTTGATGAAATAATAATCAAGACTTTGTGAAAAAATCAGTCCCTACCTAACAAGACACTACCAAAGCAGCAATGCTTTCCTTTGCCTCTTCCAAGGAATTCCGAGGAAGAAAAAGTGGGAGAAAACCTATACCAAGTGCAAGTACACTTTTAACAGCACACAATTCAATGCAAAGTAAAGAGCTGCATATTTTTAATTACGTACTTCTAGCTTTTTACATATTTTAAAAACACACATGCAGATGAAATTCTCTGCCTAAGTTAGTTTTTATACACCATTCCAGAATATAGTTTATTGAAGTCAAAACACCAAATAACATTAAAAAAAATAATAACATTATATTTAGATCTTCAGGAAATACATTCCCAATTGCACAGTTCAGATTCACAGTGCTCAAGAGACACTGAAATCATTGCTTAGAAACAGTATTTGCTGACTTCACCAGGGTAACAGTTTAATCCTTAAAGTAATCAACTTTCACCCTCTTCTTGGGTCTTTCAACTTTTAAGTTCTCACTAGTCCTTTTGAGAAAAACAGCTCTAGGAGACAGCTATTATTCTCCTCCATGGGACAGTCCACTTTATTCAGACAAGTAATACCATCTTCTGTTTACCCTCATCTGAAACAAGTGCAAAGGGTCACCCTCTACACTCTGATGTTTTACCAAAGCAAAAGGAAAGACTCTGCAGCAGGACACAACAGAGCTCCGAAACCCGAATAACCTGGGAAGCAGACTCTGCATGCCTATTTATTTCTTGCATTTGATCCTCTTGGAAAAAGAGTCCCAATATCATGCCCTCAAAGCATTTCATTTAGGCTGAAACACTGTAATAGAGAAGTCAGCTTTGGACGATATTTCCTTTTGTCTGTTTTTAAGTTGTGGGCCAGATCCTCATTTCTTGCAAAATCCCCTGACCTCAGCTTGTTCTTTGACTTGAGAAGCTGAATTTCACATTTAGTAAGTACATACTAACACTTTAAGGAGGAAAAAATATTGAAACTGTTTAGAAGAAAGAAAAAAAAAAAAGAAAAACCAACCCACAATGGTTTTCTTAGCATAGTCCAAGCAGGATGGCAACTAAATTACATGAATAAACCACAATATGGATGCAAAACAAAAGTTCTCCACAATAAAATCACTAGCCCTAAAATCTACTGGTTAAACACTAAGGAAGCAAGGAGAGCTACAAAAATTACTCTGACCAAAAATCTGAAGCAATGGCTCTCCTGCAGCTTGCATCTTAGAAAAAGCTACCAAACGTTTGTATAATGCCTTCTGCTTTCCAAAGCCTAACTTTGGCCTCTGGGAAACAGTATCTATGCGAAGAATTACTTGAGCTCCAATAGCTCTCTGGACTAAGAATAATAGTGGCACACCATTATTTTGTAACAAATAAAACCCTCTGCCCAAATGTACATTTTGACTTCTTGTGACCCACTCTCTGACTGACTTGTCTGCCTTTACTGAGTGGTACGGTCATCTGAAATAAGCAGGGAGCTGGCTGTGGGTGCCAGCAGCCTGTAACAAGACCTCTGAAAGCACAAAAGAATCACAGTTTGGTTACAAACCCCTCAGCACATGGCTAGCCCTGAAAGATATATTGAAGAGCACATACTTAAGAAACAAAAGCCTCAGTAACTTAATCACCAGCCCTCAATCTGCTTGCTGCCTGGTAGTTGACCAAAATGTTTCCAAAATAGTGTCCAGAGGGTCATCTTGCAAGTTACTTATCCCAGGTACAACCAATGGGGCTGTTAAAAGAATATATTTTAGCTGAATGCTGTCAATTCATCTGACACCTTTTCTTTGCCGATACAGAAAGCATGGAATATACATGTAGAGAGTATTTACTTTTGACAATTCTAAATGCACTTTTGTCTCCAATATAGGGTTTGAGGGGAATATTTCCACCACAAAGTAGCTATTCAGATTTGTTGCTATGCTGAAGAGAGAACATAACTTTTTCACCCAGTTAGACAGGTGCCCTTTGCCCCTGGACAAAATATCTCCTCTCCTTGACTGAACAGCACAGACTGCAGAAGATACTTACATAATTGTTTCTTGACTCATGTGTGGGTTATGTCTGACCACTCCAGGGATCCAGGAACCACTCTGCCGCTTCTATAACCACACCCAGAGGGAAACCTTTTTTTTTTCTTTTTTTTTTAGACCCATGCTTGAAATAAGATTGCTGCTTAGCAGTGCCTCTGTCAGTTGGTTTTAGATATGTGAAATCACTCAAATGTTGGTATTAGTCTCCAACTGTCCGTTTCCTCCATGAGATCTGAGAGTATTTTCCTAAACCCCTTTGATCTTTCAACCATAAGAAATCCCTGTCTAATGATTTTGGTGCTCTTAGTAACACACTGAAGTCCAGCTACTCAGTCAAAACTTGGGAGGAGTGTATACTACATCACTGATTGAGCAATCTGGCTCAGAGCGTCTTTTTCCTCTGAGATTGTCTTTTAATGCATTTATAGCCAATAAAGTTCCAAGCAGGGCTGCAGTGTTAGAAACAGTCTATCCACCCTGAGCTTGCTCATCACAGTCTCAAACCAAACATTGACACAGCAAATACACTCTTTCCTTTCTCGCTTCTCTTTAAACATGCTATGAGGTGACCAGTATCACCTCTGTCATCACTCTTCAGGTTGCTGCATGACAAAACTGAGGGCAGAGTAGTTTTCATATGCAATAGTTTCTGCCAGAAATGGTGGCTATCCTAAATGTATAGATGCAAAAAATAAGAGTGAAGTTGTTTTCCTGGGGACATGTGTTACTACTCTTTTTCACCTTTGCTGGGTAAACTACTACAGCCTATGTGGAATCAAAGAGGGTTTGACTACTTGCACCAGCTGAGGATCTGACCTTGCTCATGAGGCTGCTCTGGTCTGTTTCCCTATCTGGTTCTAAACTGAACGTTGAAACCATAAAATGCTACTTTTTCTCTGTCAGTAAAAGTATTTACTAGGGACAGGGGAGGGAGTGTTTCTCCTCTCTGGGAGACATTCTCTTGCAGAAAGACCAGGGACAAGGACTGCAGAGACCTGCGTGCAGGACTCATGTCCTGCACAATGTGTGGTGAGGAGTCATGACACCCTCCTGAGAATGTCTTAAATCTGTGACACAAATTGCTCTTTGGCACAGAAGCCAAATTTACTTCTTTGCATTACAGGGAATTAAAATATAATCCATTACTGTGATAATACATTAATACACATCCAGCTGCTGTCTCAGCATACCTCATAAACCTCAAATGTCCCTCGAAGTGGTACTGTAAATGCTTTGCTACATACCAAGTGCTCATGGTTTTTCTATTCCCACTCCTCCTCAGGGCTTTCCATCACACCATTGTGCCCCTTTCAGATCATATCCACCCTCTTGCTCATATCCTGGCTGTGAAGCACTCTACCTTCTGCAAAGCTTATTTTAGGAATCCTGTCACATCCTGCCCACTCTATTTTTTATCCAGCAGAGGAAGGCTTGACATTCCAGTTTCTAGTAAAGCAGCAGGGAAGACCATTTGTTTCTTCCCACTATATTTATTATGTTCAGTCTGCTGAGGGAGGTAGGAGTGAACGAGTGCAACGCTTGCTCCTGTTCCCAAGCAATGTCAACTGTTCCTACTTGGCAGCTGCTAAGCCATCCTCTCTGCTGGATATTAAAAGATCCTGTCACTTTTCTGCTATCTTAGAAACCCTGATGAGGACTTAAAAGGTGAACATGTGTTCCTATCCTGAAGTCAGACAGTTTCCCCTGGTGGCAGCATTAATATGAACCTCAAAGAAACTTTCCCAAAACTAAACTGAGAGCTGTACTCAGAGGTCTCTGGTGTTAAGCCAGTCACCTCCTAACTCAAAGCAGGCCCAACCACACAGGGCTGTCACTGGACAAACAGCTTCTCAGCCAGTGCAAATTTGACAAGTCTATGCTGACTGATGCAGCAAGGCTGACAATGCACACCAGATGAGCGTTGCCTGGGAGCCTCCACAGGCATGGCTCAAGAACATATCCTGGAAAGCCTTGGCTGCTGTGAGACCTATTCCCTTGCTGGCTGACAGTGAAGTAGCTGTCTTCCTTCACTACCAACTGAAAGCAGACTAGTAGATCTGTGAGTCCACCAGTAGTAAAACCCCTTGAGCACATGGGGTGGGCTGGGGGAAGAAGACCACTGTGTCTGGGAGCAGGTAGGAAGGATCAGTGCATGCAGCAGTGGCACCCAAATGGGCATTGTGCTTCCAAGAGATGAGGGATGCCCTCTATCTACCAACTCAACAGTCTGGCTCGCACTAGGCACATGCTACACTGCAAGTGGGGCATGCAGTTCATTGTCATCTCTCCAGCTTCTCAGCCCTCCTGCAGCTCAGGGAGGAATTGCTGCCTTTTTGGTTCAGGTCACCAGAGATCATTCAAGGTCTTGTTGAGATTGTTCAGAGAACAAACTGATGAGGTGAGTCAAATATTTACTTGGGGCCTTTCCTTTCTGCCTTGGAAAATGGACAATGTTTTTTTTCTCTGCACTCCACAGAAACTAATAGGAGCAACTAGCTTTCATGCTCAGGAATCTACCTCTGACTTGACAAGAAATGCAGAGCCAAAAAGAAGTTATTTCTCTTGACTTTGTTCCACTGAAACCTTCACTGCCACTTCTCTTGCCTGTCTGCCTCTTTGTACCTGGCAGACCTCCACATATCAGGTGCAGTTTACAGATAGACATAGAGCTGCTGTGCCTCAGCTTCTGAGGGCCTGAGTTTCTTGAGGCCCATGTTTTGGGTGGCAACTTCTTGTTTCTTTTGGCTAAAATTGAAATAAATAGAAGAGACTGGTTTTACTTCTTTGTCTTCACAAGAGCTTAGTGGAAATTAAACACAACCATCAAGAGAGAAAAGAGTAGACGAGGAGAAGGAAATCTCCCGTATTTTCCATGGAGAGGAGATTATTTTGAATGTTGAAACTCATGTGAGAACATTTTCACAACAGAAATACAAGGCTTTCATCTTTCAATTTTAATCAATATACTTGGTACTGAAAGATGCCTATTCTAATTTTCTAATCCATCAGTCATTATTCAGTAACATCACTTACAAAAAAAAGAATTGTTTCATACTTGCAAGGGGACATATCAGGCTCACAGTGATAGTATTATGTTCATTCCATTATAAATGTGCACATCCTGAACTTTCTTCTCTTATGAATACTTGCACTACAAATTTTTCCATTATAGTAAGTTTCAAAGTTTCTGCAAGACTGTGAAGTCTATTTCTCTCCGGTGATGCAAGCCTGTGAGAAAAACTGCATGGACACACCTATCTGAACAAGCTTATTGAAAATATAACTTAGCCAGGAGGCAGGATAATGATCCAACTCTCTCTTATACCTGCTCTCAGAGGCTGACAAATGGTGAGTAGGAGCTGGTGGAAGGGCTTTGACTGTACCTCAACAGTACTCCAGCTTTCCCAGGATGATGCAGTGCTCCACTGGTCCTCCCAAAAGGGGAAAACCAAAGTTACCATCAAGATAATACATCATAAAGTACCCATATATGCATCCATATATTAATTTCTAACTTGAAATTCCACTTGGAAACAAAATCAACTCATGTGGTCATTTTAGAACAAGATCTGTTCATGGGATACATAAAAAGCAAAATATATGTCAGGCTTCTGGACTAGGAAATCAGTAGGTCATTAAAAATGTGCAGATGTAGGAACCATGGAAGCAGAAGGGCTAGAGCAAGAGAACAATAAAAATTGTGTAGATATTAATGTAGATTTCTAACACTCTGTATTATCTTGTTCATATTCTGGTTTTATGTCTTTGCTGTGCGGATCTATGCAAGCACCAAGTATTTCTAACTTGGTGTTTGCAAGATTTAAAATATAAAATGTACAGCATTTAAAAGATTACATTAAACTGATCCAAGATACAGTTTTTATGATCATTTAATTTAGTAAACCAGTTTGTTCAATATAAAAGTAGGAACTGCATCTTACAGTTGACAATTTCAAATGAAAACATGAAGGGAAATAAATATGCAAAATCTTTGGTGGAGAAGCACACTACAAATCTTTCCTACAGTAGATATGCCATAAAAGAAATCTGTCTCTTATTGTAATATTTTTATAATGTAATTACAAATTAACATTAGGCAGGTCAATTAAAGACAATGTTTTCTTATAATAGGTCATAATAACCTTTTTAATGAATGTGCTCTATAACTAGCTGTACTAGTCAAATATGACAACATAAGCAATGAGATCAATTGAATGGTCGCTATTTATCAAACAGTAAGTATTGTAATACAGTAGTTTCTTTTCTTACTTAGAAATCAATGACATTTAATAGAGAAGTATTAACTAAAAGTCTTTTGTTTTGAAATTTCCAAAGTAAGCAGTACTTCTCTAGTCGTGGCCTTTCTAAAGCAAAATAACAGTGTGATTATTGTGGTATGGCCAAAATTTACAAAGTGAATTCATGACATTTCTCCAGACTATTCTGTGAAGCAATTTGCGATCTCCTATTTACCCAGTGTAACCTTACAGCCCATTAGTTCAGCTGCAAAAGTCACATGAGAACTAATTGAATTCCAGCACAGCCTCTAACAGGTGCATTTTATACCATGTCAGATCCCACATTTAAATGACTAAAGGACAGCTCTCTACTGGTTTTCCAAGAAATAAACACCTATTTTCTATACAGAAAAGCACAGAGAGGTTCTAGCACCTGAAATAACCTACAAACCAACTGTATTTGTGCTCATATATCTCAGCAGAAAATACACAAACCAACCTGCTCATCTATTCCTATATTATAGTCCACAGAGATCATCTGACGGTTTTAAGGACAGACTGAGCACACAAGTTTAACTGTGATCCCACATTTTTACTGATAATTCTAGGTATTGTATTCTAATGCATTTGCTGATTACATTCTGGTTCTCTTCAGATCCGTAACATGGACAGTATAACCACAGTCAATCCACAGTTGCATTTTCTGTTTCACATTTCCAACTAGATCTATACCTTTATATACAGGTTTTGCTGTCATTTCTTCTCTGAATTTATTAGGTGCTACCTGTGGAATTTATAAAAGCTCCTACAGCTGGAGAGAAGGAATGAAAAATTTTCTGTGTGTGAACAGTATGCCCTAGACTCTGCTAAACAAATGCCATGGATAAATGACATATTGTCTCAAACTATTCAGCAACTTATATGGCTGTACTTACCCACAACTGGAACTCAAAATCCTACAACATTCAAGACAGGCATTTCAATTGCTGAAATGAAGGTAAGATCTAATTACATTTCATAGTGCAATTGGTTTCTACTAAAATGTTTTGGTGTATACAAACGTTTCAAAGTCCTGTTTGTCCTTTGGTGAGGACAACCCTTCACCCTGCTCTGCTGCTTCCTATCCATGTTTCTGTCATGTGCCTACCTTTTCACTTCATCCCATGTGTGAATAAAGAACATACACATAACCACACCAGTATTCTCAAGAAGTTATAAACCATGAACAAATACTACAAGAAAAAATATATTCCAGTCGTTTCTGGGCTGATCAGATTCTGCAAAACAGTTTCTTAACAGTGGTATAGTCTTGACAGTAATTTTTACAGCTTCTGAACTTGTAGTGTGTCATGAAGGCTTCTAGTGTGCCAGTCTTTTGGTGTAAATCATAGTCTGGACCTCCAGAGTTTTTCTGATTTGCAGTAAAAATCATACCTTTTAGTGGAAAGAAAATTGCTCCTCTCTACATTCACAGTGAAATACACAAAGTGTTCCTTTGAAGAAAGGAAAAAAAAAATTCGTCATTGAATTTTTAAGGCTTTGATGATGTAGTTAGGGTAGCAAATACTGAAGGCTAAGTTAGGTGCTGTCAGAAATTTTGGAACACTCCTTTTTTTTTTTTTCCTATATTGGAAAAATCAGCTCTTTTCATGAGAAAATGGTAAAACCTCTTTTTCTTAATCAAGCAAGGCAGTCTTTTTTTTTTCTTTCCCTGTCTCTACCCGCTTTGTTATTCCAAACTGTATGCCGTTATCTTTCACAAAAAACACCATCAAAAGTAGCATTCGAAACAAGGAAGCAGCAAAAGATAAACTGCTTAAAAATAAAGCCGGCTACTGAAAAGTGTGCTTTCAAAGTTTCTGCAAGACTGTGAAGTCTATTTCTCTCCGGTGATGCAAGCCTGTGAGAAAAACTGCATGGACACACCTATCTAGAGATTAAGCTTTTTCAAAGGTATTTTTTTAAATAAATGTCATGCCTGCTTAAAAAGATAATCCTTTTAGAATCACTATGTATCTCGGGGGAGATGGGGGGGAGGGGTGTTCATAATTAAAATTTCATTTCAATTTATATTTATGCATATGTACACACAAATACTGCTTCAAATAATTTTCTCATTAGCAAATAGTCTTAATGCTTCTTTATTTCCTTAAAAACAAATCCAAAACAGTAATTTCACAAGATTGCCAGTATTCCATGAACTTCTTTATTTTTGATCTTTTTTATGGTACAGTGTTGTTGAATTTCATTCTCATGTTAATTTATCGATATGAATACTGAAATTGAACTGTCATCCTCATACTCTTTGTATACACCCTGTCACCACTATTAAGGTACCTCTCTATGAGTACTGTTGTATTCTAATAGAATTACACTGTCATTTAAGGCAAATGGTAATACATTGTGTCAGAAGTATAGTCTGTGGACATGAAAGAACAATAATCTCAGTGTGGTATTTTCAGCAGAAGAAACAAATTTATGGAAGATTTTCCAACAGCCATAAAAAGGATGAAAAGATCAAAAATAAACTTCCTTCTTCTGTCAGTTAACATGTCTATAGTTTTTTACTTTATGTTATAGGGTTGCATTGAAGGATAAATGACTGCTCCCTTCAGGTCTTTCCTGCCATTACTTTGTCTCGCAGGGGGCTGATTGTGCTTACCTGCCGCGCTGTGTCTGCAGGGCTGGGCTCTCCCTTTGCATCTGTGTTTGCATGTCTCCTGTGACCAGTCAGAGGCCTGAGCTGGAGCTTTTCAGCCCTTTTCAAAACCAGCCCTAGTGGAGTTTAACCAACCCTATGTCACTGACATCAGTTGCTCCCAGGAGTTGATCCTGCTCAATTTCTACCTTCTACTGACATTTTGACATAAATAGGCAGGCAGCCATTCTAGCCTGGAGATATGAGGGCTGGAAAAAGTGTGAATTCAAATGGGTGTTGATAAATTGCTCTATGAGGCCTTCACTATTAATTTCTCTCAGTAGACAGTAAAATGGCAATGGCTGCTCAATTTTTTCCAAAAACAACATTTCCAGTGACAGGACAGACCACACTCCGCTGACAGATTGGACTTGGTCTTGTGCAATTGGCTATTGAGTGCTATCTAAAATCATACAGCTGGTGTTGAACAGGGGTATTGTTCTCACTTCACATTACAAATTTAAGCCCCATGTAAATAACAAAGAGGGGATCATGCCCAGGTGTCTGCTCACCAGAGCAGATGGGCTTTTGTAAGCTATCTTTGGTAGTATTTCTCTTTTGTAAAGAATTTCCATATATTTCCTTTTCTGAATCCTTCCCACTGGTTTCATCTCTCTGAGTGGATAACACAACCTACAGGTCTGATTTAATACATGAGATTGACTTGGAAGCTGTCGAATTGAGATGGCTGGAAATGCTGTCAGGATACAAGTGCCAATTTTTGTTTCTCATTTTCTGAAGCTTTTGGATTCCCAATAAAATATCTATGGGATAGAGCCTGAGAACAGAAAATACCTTAGTTTGGAAAGTGGTGCACAAAGACGGCCTTTCACATTCCTGGTGGATGCAGACATAGCTGTCATACCCCCCATCATGGACTTTAAACAGAAAAGAAGATAACAGCATTGTTCTGTCTTCTTGGCCAGCTTTTATGTAGAGGGAAGACCCACCTTGCAAGCTGACAAGTCGGCATGACTGGAAGTGGTTTCCAAATGCCTATTGAAATGTGTAAGATTAATGCTGCACAGTCACAAGAGGAGCTGATTCACAAATCTGAAGTAATGTTTATCTTCAAAGTGCTTACTAAATAGACAGGATTACAAAAGTCAAGTATCGAAGTACAAGTGATCAAAAGCTCACTTGATAAGTCTGTGGAAGATCATTAGTGCTGTACTATGACTTGAGAAATCCACACTGCTAAGAAGTCACGTTAGAAAAACAGCTCAGCAGGATTAATCCCTCAATTAACTTGGGAGCAGCAGTGCTGCATTACTTGTCTGAGTCTATAATGCAGTGTACAGGTTTATTCATTTGTTTGGCACTGCCTTGTGAAAAGCTCTCCCTCATACTGCACCGGATGGTGTAGACTTGCTTTTAGCAATCTTCCTCTAAGGCTAGGTTAATGTCATGCATCACTTTGAAGCAAGAAACTATGAAGTAGATCATAATTTTGGATGTGTGCCCATTCAGACCATGAGACTGGGTGTTTTATGGAGGATTTATTCTCCCTAAAATTCCAGCAGTCAATAGTAGGTTGCTAATTTTTAAGGAAGCAAGTGACCTTCCCTAATAGTGTGAAACTTTAAGTTTGCTTTGTGGGAGCATAAAAGGGAAAAAGAACTTGTGCCAGAGACAGGGAAAGTACAGTCAGTCAGCTAAACAGGCCCATTCTCATCTCCTGTGGAGCTGCTGGCTTAGCCTTGGAAAAGGCTATGTGGTGTAAACACAAAAATATAATGGCTGGAAATACTTGTTAGGTTGAAGCATTAGATTAATAGCTGCAAAATGGAACTGACATCTGCATGACTACTCTTTAATATCCATACTATTTTAACATGCTCTTTCATACTGATTCCTGTAAAAGTGCCATTTGGCAATGGCTGTTTAAAAATGTTGTGATACTATGTGAAAATCTTTCAATAACACTCTTGGGAGACATAATTTGTTTATTTTCCATATATGTCTCCTGACTTGCTTCATAGTAAGAGGCATTTGCATGGAAGCAAGACTTATTCTTTAGGGCTCTATTTTCTTAAAGTTTTGCCCCACCATGAATTCCCTAATTTAAAAATGCAGATGCCATTGTCACACATGAAAATGAAGTGACTTCACAGGCAAACAGCCACAGCAATTACCAGCACGTCCAATTACATAATTTGCACCTACAATCATGGTGACTATACAATTTAGCTGGTCATGTAAACGTTCACAAATAGTGAATATGCAATAGCATACTTGAGTGATATAGGATTCTCCCTTTGGAATGAATCTTTTCCTGTTGCATATTATGCATATAAATTAATACATGTATATTTCTGGTGAGAAAAGAATGTGTTGACTGCTATATCCTCCTGGTTATTCCCTATAAAAATTATTAAGTGGTTGAAAATCACATAATATGGGCCAGAATTATGATATATTAGATAAATTAAGTTTTATGTTTTCAGGCGAAAACCAATTTACTGTAACTTAGCAACTCAAACAAGAATTAACTTCATATATGCATTTCTAAAATAAATTTTAAAAAATATGAAGAAAGACACAGAAAATATATGAATGCATTTACTGTATTTTAAATCATAGAGTATAATGAACTAAAACTTTGGGAACCTTAGTTTAAACTGTTACTTTTTATGAAATAGAAATGTCTGCCACAGAAGCAGTTATTTAGAAACATTACGTAACAGCAATAAATTGTGTGAGTGTTCCAAGGAAGTTTCCAGTGCCCCAAAGATCAGCCCCACATTTTTCATAATTGCAAAGGTTTTGCTGGGATGATGAGAAAGAATCTTACGTCTATAAGGCATAGCAAGGATACATGAAATCTCCCTTTTACTCCTGGAAAACAGGAAATGTGAAGCAAGCTCTCACTGCTAAGCTACTGTTCCCTATTCCATTACTTAAATGTACTAACAAGTGAGGACAATAAAGACACTTTTGTTACAAATTGACTAGAGAAAATAGAATATGAATTAGATACAAGAAAATCAAAGGAGCTTAGTTTAAAGCCATAAAGAGATTCAGTCTTGATGTTTATTTCTGCTTCTGAAAGATAAAGGAGAAGGAAAGCATTACATTTCTCATGCTGTCTGTAGATAAAAGTAAGATGTTAATTTTGGACCTAAGAAATAGAGAGCGGATATGCTTACCGGTCTTTAAATATCCAGTCTGAATTGGTACATCTGTGATATACAAATACATTCAGGTGAGCAGCTGAAATTTGCTAATTGTCCATGATCAGGACAAGCTTACTTCCTAAGTATGAAAATGTCAAAAGAAGAAACTAGGCTAAGACAACTGAATCATGAGTTTAAAGATGTTCCCTGGTATTAACTGACAGACATTCACATGAGCTGACCAGAGGTTAGGTCCTAAATTAAGCTCCTAGTTTGAAAATTGTTGGTTAAATTTACATTCAGGGAGACAGCTGTCTTGCTGGACCTGGAGAATGGCATCATATTCTGCTTATCATGCAAGAATTCTTGTTACCCAGGACACTCAGCCCTTTTGGAGGAAGCAACATCATTTCTCCATTTTGGTGAGCCCTGTTCTTTGTTCTGCAGTAGTCTGAACAAAATACAATGAGATAAAGAGAGTTACTACCCTAAAAAGAAATTTTATAGGAGAAAGAAAGAACCTTTGTGTGGAGAGCAAAAAAGGCCATGAATTTTCACTTCTAGTTTTTAATTGCTGTACTTCTTATAGACTACATCACTTTTCCCCTTCAGTGCACTGTTGCCCATTGTGAAATTTATCCAAGAATGTAGTAGGTCAGGTCTCACTTTTAATACAACTCAGAACAAAATCAGTTGTTACATTACCTGAACAGTTATTTTTTACCTACTATTTCAGAATTTATTCTCTCTATATAGTCATAATTTCTAACATCGTATTCATGACCCCCAAGCAGAATTTCTGACATTCTTTGGTGTGAATCCTAATAGCAAAGAGTCTGTTGGGAAGATGTTCATTACATTATGTCATTCATAACTGTTAATGCTCTCTGCCATCCTAAAATAAAAACAACCCAGGAGTCATTTCAGTCTCTAGAACCAGTGTGAACTAGACCCAAATAAGCAAAGAGAGGCCTTGGATATTATATGCCATAAAAATGTCATCAGGTTTGCCACCACTAATTAGAGCTGAAAGTTCACTTTCTCCAATGAGATGTTGCAGTGAGTAAGAAAACCATAATGGGCATATTGGCAAATCTCTGCCACAGTTATAAGTAGGCCAAACACAGTAAATATTTGCCAAGTGTTTCTCTGTTTAAAAAAATATCATTTCATTGTATCTTCTGCTGGTTTTTAGGCTTTCATCATGTTGAAAGAAGTCTAGACTGGAAACAGACTACTTAAACTAACAGCAGTGCTGCTGTCAAGAATGAGGAGGATGCGGAGGAAGGGAGACGACAGCACACATACAAAATGAGTGGAATGAAAAATGATTCTTGAACCTTTTCATACATTTCAGTTATAATGAAAATTCTTCTTTTTAATTATATTTTATTCCAGCATTCTGCGTTACCTTATAGAAATACATACATATATATATATATATATATATATATATATATACACACACCACTTATATATAAATATATGCAATTGAAAATGTTCAATAATAATTTAGTGCCTTGTATTCTACTTCATGTTCACAGGTGAAAATAGCTTAGATAAGCCTTCATTTAGAAAAAGCTATGATTTACCCAGTTCAGTTCTATAGAACTTTCTCATTGCTTTATGCCATTTTTTATTTTATGCTTATAAAATTTAACTTTGCAGTTTTGAAAACAAAAGCTGAGGTTAAAATCCAAATCTGATTGAAGTTTACAGGCACCTGGTAGAAGCATTACTGTTTTTCAGCAGAAAATGAATGTTACTGCACAATATTGCCTAGCGTGAGATGCAGTATTCTGTGCTACAGAAATTGGTGAAAAACCCCACAAGTCATATCTTCAAGGAATTCTGGAGATTTCATTTTTGTTCATAAGAATCATAAGCATCCAAGTCTTAGTTTCGACCTTGTTTTATTGTTGCACCCACAATGATACTCACTTTTTTTATTTTTAAGTTTGTAGGATTTTATGAATATATTCACGGGCACAGAACAGACATGAAAGATTGTCATTCATAAGACCCCAACATGGGGAACAATATTCAGTTTGTTCCTCATATGCAGTAGAAAAGCTTTCTCTTAAACAGACCTCCTTGCTGGGAGCTACAGAGTTGCCCACTCCAGCAGTGGTAGCTCTGCAAAGTGATGTAAGAACTGGTGAGCCCTTGAGCCATTAAAACCACAAATGGAACTCTTGGTGGAGCATTAAATTTCTTTCCTGTCCTTTTCCTCTCTCTAGTTTTCCATTGAATTCTTACCCTCTTCTCCTACTCATACTCCTCTTTTTCTTTCTGTCATCTGTTTATCTGCACACCAGTAGCTGTTTCTGGAAAACGTGTTCCCAGAACTATAGGGAGAGACTTCTGATCTCCCAGAGGGAATCTCTGTAACATTCTACAGTCCCCTGTAAGACTTTGCCTCTGTGTGTTTCAGTTCTGGGTTCTTATTTCTCTATTTGTCTTGCCTCTCTTTGATTAGCTTTTCCAATATTCCTAAATCCTTTCTGCCAATCACCCAGCCATACTCACCAGTATGCTATATTTTCTGCAGCATTTCCAGGTCAAGGTTTGAATGGCATTGGATTAGAAATGGGCTTAAATGCCACAATGTCAGTGAGAACCACAGGAGGATACAGGATGAATGAGCCCTCTGTGAAACACTATCTTGAAAGGGAAAAAGATTAAACACAATTTTTATCTAAATGCTACAGACATGAGAATGATATCACTTACTAATTATAAAATTCCTCCAGACTGTTCTACAAATCTCCAGAACCCACAAATGCCAAGTATAAGTCTGAAAGCTTGTTAGTCCTTAGTTTCTCTGCTAGGATTGATAACAATCATGATGTGCTCTTTGTAATATGCCCCTCTTCTTACAAAAATGAGGGTTGATACTATCTGACATTGTACAGATCCATCAACTGATAAATTCTTCTACTTGGATCACCTAAAAGCAAAAGCTACCTTAATGTATTATCTGCTGTTCAGAAGTTTTATCCCCAGGATAGCAGCACAGCAGAAGGATTATCATTCAGTCACTTCAGATTTTCTCTGTGGAAATTGTATATCTCTGATAATAGAAGCCTATAAGTGGAGATGGCCTATGCTGTCAGGATTGTATGTGTAGCACCTTAGAACTATGAGGAAAACATGCAGATTGTAATTAAGACTTTCCATTGTAGTCTGAAAGCTATTAACATGTGGTGTGTAGCTGTATTTATTATGTGTTGCAAGCAGACGATTCTTGACAAGCTGTGGTCCCTATCATAATCAGTATAAACAAGTATTTGAGATAAGGTGGGGAAAAATTATTGCATACTTGGATTTTCCTCTAATTTTAATCTCAGTGATGACAAAAAAAGGTAAGGAATTGGCAGGATGCATATTTGTTTTGTTCTAATTCCTTTTTATTTTTGGTGTGGTTTTACCATTGTTATTTGGGTAACTGAGGCAGGTCTAAAATTCATTGGTACATGGAAAATTTACACAGCCAAAAGTCAAAGTTATGGACTAAGCTCCTACAGTAATCATCTTGAAGATACCTTGTCTCACTTGGATGCACAGAGCATCATGAATTTTGCATGTATGCCAAGAGACGCTTTCAAACATACTCATTTACTTCCAGATAAGTTTGTGTTTTATCCCAGTTCACCAAGTAGTTCCATTCCAGAATTTTGCAAAAATCTCTCCTTCTTGTCATACTATATAAATTCTTTCAGTTAAATGCCTATCTTTTCATGTTTTGATTAATATGGGAAGTGGATCTTCTGTAACACTGCAGAGATTTGTATTATATCCACGTTCTTTTTCTGTTACAGAGTATAACAAACCAAACAAATGGAAAGTCAAACAAAAACTCCTTCAGCTCTCCCACAGATTTTTTTCAAATGATCTCTTGGGAAGTGCTTGAGATCTCCAGTCCCTCACCGCCTTCCTGTGCTGTCTGCTTATAATCTCACTTTCTTGATTAACTGGAAAAGATTATTAGCTGCATGTTCAACTATTCACACTTACAGCAGAGAATCATTTTTCTTACTTCCTTAGTGAAAATGTACAGAATTTGACAATATGCACTGTTATTTGAATATTATTTTCCTCCTCACTTTATCCTGAGTTTGACTATGGAAGTCTTATTGTGTTATCCCTGCAATGCTTCTTCAATTATTTTCAGGTTGCAGAGGTAACTTTGCCAAGTCAAGAGATGGGACTGTGACAACCAAAGATCTCCTGAAGATCTCTCATGCCTCTGTCAATGGAAAGAAACAAAGTGTGCCATCATGTTCTAAGTAGGATCTTCAATTCAGTATGTCATGAAGCCCTTCCTTCCAGTTCCCCCATGTCCTAAACTGAGGACATTGCAGACTGAGAAAATAATTTCAATTCTTAACTGAAAAAAAGGGCGGGGAAATTGTTTAAACCATTAAACTTGGATAGAAAAAATATAAAGGTGACACCTGAAAATGTGTCAAAAGCCAAATAGCAATTCCTTTCCTTCTTCCTTACCCACCTCCTCCTCCCTACATCTCCCCACCCCCCCTCCCCCCTACCTTCCAGTTAAAAAATACCCAAAAACTTCAGGCTTTTAAGTCAATCTCAAGATTTTTAAAAGCTTTGATGTAGCAATATTATGGGTGACTGTGCAGATGAATATTGTGTTTGAAAATTTCTTATGCTTAATTACATTTCTTCATGCACTATTTCTTTATAATACTCCCCCTGGGCACTCCATTGAGGCAGACCATGAAAAGACCATGGTCATTTGTTTGGTACATGCATATCCATAACTTTGTTTTTTCACTTCATTTCAGCAGTGAGCATCTTACCTGATGTGCAAAGGGTTTATCTGAGAAAAAAAAAAGTAAACAGAACTTGAACTAGTTTAGAGTATCCCAGAAAAGTTAAAGGGATTGGGTTTTTTTATTTCACATTTTCAAATGTGCCAGATTTTTCCATACAATTCTGAGCACTGCAACAGAATTTGCAGTCTGACTTATTTTCTAATCATAAACTTCAATGTAATTTGTTGAACAGGTTGCAATCTTTAATCCTTAGTGCTGAATCCTCTTTAAAATGATCACTGAGCTTGCTTGCAGAAGCAGGTGTCTATGGAGACAACATCTTGTTCCTTTTCATGTCTACATAATGGCAAAATGTCAGAAGAGTAAGAAACTAAACTGTCTCTTTGTCCTGCAACTCTGTGCTGGAGCCTCTCCACCTCCTGCCCTCAGTTCTCTGAATTTCTGCCTTCGGTCAAGCTGGATGTGGATGTGAGCCTTTGCTTAGCTCATTACAGAACAGAGGCCCAAATGACTAAAAGAGAAAGGAGAAATCTTGGCAGGTTGCTAACATATCAAGTGTTAATGAATACAGTTCTCTAATTAGAAATGTCTGCAAGAACTGAGTAATAGGATCCTTTGAAAATGTGACAGTTTTTAATTTCTTTTGTTTGTAGAGTTTATACTTTTCTGAATTAAAGCTTTTATCAAACTGGTATCAGACTCCAGGAATGACAACAGTACTTGAAATACAAACAGAGTTTCTTCTGAAATCACTAGCTAAGCCAACATTTTATTGAAATTCTGAGTTTCTGGACTTTATTAGGTTAATAGATATAGTTTAAGAACCCTTTTTTCCTCATTGTTTTCTTTTGCTGTTCGAAAAAAAAAATTGAATCATAATGAATGTAAGATTGGCTGGAATTTACTAGCTAATTTTCAGAAACATCTTGACTTTTTTTTCATTTAATTTCAACTATAATACCTCCAGAGATGGTAGAGTTTGCAATTCATGGCACCAGTTCAAAAAAGGTATATTAATTGCCTCTAAACTGCTCAGCATCAAGCATTTACTCAACTTAATTGTGAATTGCCTTAATATTAATTAAAACAAGCCCCTTCCTTAGCATGAAGTTTCAGGAGATGCAGATGGGTTTACTTCTGTGTTCTTGATTTTGTATCTCATTTTATATCAACATCCTCCCCCCGAAACAAAACAAAATACTGAGGACCTAGAGCAGCACATAAACACTCTGTGTCCCTTGAAGTCCTCTAAAGGAGCCTGAAAGGGATAGTTTCTTTCATTCTTGGCCAAACAGTGATAGACAAACAGGTAAAAGGGCAAGGAGAAAAATACCATTTACTCACTGTAGCAGCAGGAACTCAAGCAAAGAAAATAAACAGGATTTGAATCCTGGGCCTTTAACCTGCTAGTCAGATAGTTTTCTACAGTTTCATTCTGTGCACATTTGTGTGCTGGTAAATGATGAAGGGGAGGTAGAGGAACTGAAGGCTTGTGGGATCCCTGGGACTCCCATAGCTATGAGCACAGCTGTACAAACACATGCAAGCTTTGTTAAGGTAGGGTGCGCAATAGGCTGAAACTGCTGAGCCAATCTGACCTATAAATCCCTAGAAAAAGCTGCCTTAGAGAAAGCTAGAAGTTATGTGCAAATGTTTTACTCAGGCAATTGTTTTTTGTTGTCTTCTGTATATACACAAACCCTCTAACATCCTCCTGGATAGATAAGTCTAAGTAGGTGCTTTGAGTGCCCTGAATTGCTGATTACCTGGAGCAGAGGAGGGAAGGGAGGAATCATTGGGGAGATGGAGGAACTAATAACTCAAGAACTCATTCAAGTCAATGTAGGATTTTAAAGGATATATGATATATCTCATAAACTGACGTAGGGCTAATGGCTACAGGAAGTCTATAAAAAAGAGAACACGGCATCCAGCAGCCTATTTTGAGGAGGATGATATGAATTGGTCAGAGTAGTAACAGAAAGATTAGATTAATTATTTCAAATTTGACTGCAGTCTGCCTCTCCCCTTCCTCCCCCTAGCTTACCCCAGTAGAACTCCCACTGCTCATTTGCAGATATGATCTCATGGAAGGAAACAGCATCACCAGCCTGCACTGCCCTGAGTGCATGTGGGCAAGCCATAACAGATCTAGTCCCCAATAACACTTACCACGCAAACCAAAAAACCATCAGCACCCTTCATCAAGAAAAGAAAAATAGGGCAGCTATCTCAGAGGGGTATTTTCCCTTTCCAAACATTTTTGAACTCTGTGTGACCTCCTTTACAACTGAATCTAAGAACCTTTAAATATGTAGCAAATTTAGATACTAGAAAGCAGGGTAACACATTGCAAACTGAAGGAAGAAGAAGTAATGAGAAGTGAAACAAAGCAAGCTGAAGATGAAAATAAGGCAGTCTAAACCAGAGAAAGTTGAAATAAAACATATGGATTGGAGTACTAAACGTAGTGTGAACTGTGCAACTTGCCCCTGTATTCTACCCCTTCACCATCCCTCCCACCACCTAAAAAGCAGTTAAATTACAGGGGGATAATATCACACTTGGGATTTATGAAACAAAATCAATGAGAGCAGTGGGAGTAACGTCACTTCTGTAAATTATCAAAATCCACCAATTACAGGGAGGTGTTAATCCTCATCAGATGCACTTGCTGCTGCTGCAACATTTGAAGTAAAGCTGCTCTGGAAGTGTTACGGGACCAACTATTATCACAGCATTTGGAAAAGTAAAGTTATTTCCACCCAGACTTCTCTAAAATAAGTTGGAAGAGTAGGAGATAAAGAGAACATTAGGAGTGAGGAGGGGGTCAAGCATTGTTTTGGTTTGGTTTTTGTTTTTCTTTTTTCATTTTTTTGAGTAGGAATAAAAGAAATCATGGAAATGTTGGGGAATGGGCCCAAAATTCCTTACATGAATTTTCCTGCTAGAGCTTTTCCCTGTATGTTTCAATATCTCTGGACCTCCTCAGTGCTCTGATAACTCAGTAATTGGAATAGGCTGCCTTTTATGCTGTTTACTTTTGTGCTTTATATCAGAGGAAATCAGAATTATAATATTGTTGTGTCTGTATTTACTTTTGTTTTTAAGTGAATTTCATTACTAGATGAGTAGAGATGCATATCTTCTAAGCTGATGTTACTCAGGAGGATCACAAGTACAGGGAGCTTGCAGGATCAAGTCATAGAAGAAAAAATAAATAGCAAGTCAACTGTGAAGGTGCTTGATGGTAGTCTTGTTTGGCTTTTTTTTTCTGTCTCTAGAAATAAAACTTGTGCAATACAATGTAAAATAACAACAATATTGGTAAATATTATTATTGTATTGGTACAATATAATAAAATATAATATTGGTAAAATGACTGGATTTAACATAAGATTTCTCTTTGGGGTGAAATTAGAATAATTGTGCAATAATTCAGGAATACAGATTATGCATTGAACTGGCATCTTGGTCATGGAGAGATTTTTGTTCTCTCTCTGGAATTTAAAGCAACAAACCCAAAGCCTAAAGCTCCTCAAAAGCCTGATTTGCTTTCCTTAAGGTGGATAATTTTCTGCTGTGGCACCGAGTAAAGACAGTAAAGACAAAAGATGAGAAGTGAGAGGCGCTGACCCTGCCAGGGCTTCTAGCAGCACTCGACCTGTTGCCTGAACTCTGACTTACATAAAGTAGGCTCTCAGATTGTGGCTATTTTGCCACTGCACCCTGCCTCTGGCTAAAGGCTAAAGCCTGGGTCTTGGGTTAGTCCTGAAGAGGCTAGTGTCCTCTGAAAACATTTACAGCTACACAGGAGCTGAAAGGCAACATTGCCTCAGCAGAAGCTTCTGAAATGTGCCTTTCTGCAAAGGAAAAGGGACTTCAGTTTTGCAGATGAATTGTGCAAACTAGCACAGGCTCCTCAGAGAGGCTATGGAGTTCTGTGCTTGGAAAGACTCAAAACACAACTGGACACAGCCTCACGCAAGCTGCTGAGGTTGGCCTTGCTCTGTGCTGGGATGAGGCTGCCTCTGGAGGAGCCTGGCAGCCTCAGCCCCACTGTAAGCCCGTCACTCTGAACAGCAAACTGTTTGCTTGGGCATGACATGCTGCAGCACGAGTGACTGAGCTTCAGCAAGAAAGAAGAATACAAGAACAGTGTCACTCTCCCCACAATGGCAAGGTTTCTTTGCTGCGCTACTTTCCTTCCCCATCAGTCAGCTGCCTGACCAGCAGACAGCCCTGCCAAGCATTGCTCCTTGCCTGGGCCGGCAGGAGCTCCCCAAACCAGTGGCCATGAGCTGTGGGGTCAGTCCAAACAGGCCAGACTGAGGAATCCTGAGACACCACCAGCTACGGCATGGCCTTTTGATTGTTTGCTTTCCTGTATGATGGTCATGATGTGGCTATAAAGTGTTACAAAATGTAACAATAGCAATTCTTAAATATTTACAGAGTTTTTTCCACTACTTTTTTATTCATCACACAGTAAGTGTCCTTTCCAGGAGAGTAAACAATGGAAATTTATGCAGCGTGGTGAGAAATTATGAGACACCAACTGTCCTCAGACCCTGATTGTACAAGGAATTTACTTTACTGAAATACCATCCTGACTCTGGGCTCTGACCTGTGAGCACTTCAGCAGATGGCATCTGGGAAATCACAGTCAAAACTCTTCAAAAAACCTAGTAAATATTGTACTAATTCCTTTCAAAATGTGCCAGAACACACAAGGCAAGAAATTAATGACATATTGCAAATTTCCAATGTAATCTTTTATGCTATGTGTAATGTTTTATTGAAGTCTTAGCTTCCTGCTGTACTAACAAAATGAAAACATTTGAGGAGGTGTAATTTCATGATAACATTAGAATACAGGGCTGGTATAAAATTTTCGGCTGAAATTTCAGTTTCAGGCCTATAATGATTCTTATACTACCATGACTTTCATTCATCTCTGACAAATATGACCAAATGCTGCCTGACAAAGACATGGAAATCAGTACTTACTGCCAGTCTGAAAAAACAAAGGCCAAATGAAAGTGGATTATATTCTTTCTCCATTTGCCTTCATCTATTCCCCTAAAGGTCCAAAAGTCTATTTATAATGAAAAATAATATCATAACTTGCTTTTCATACCCAGGGCAATGAACGTCCAGATGATAAATGTTTTCTCTGACAGAGAAATCAAGGAATTAAATTTTGGTCCATCAAAAGCTAATGCAAAAGAGCCACTGACTTCCCTGGAGCTAGGATTTCATACAAAATATACCTGTGGCTCTGTTTTAAACTCTGAATAATAGAGATGCAATTCTCTTACAACATGGGAAATATGTTAGTAACATGTTTCATAGTCTTGGTACAAAGTACCTAGCTTGCAATTTATGGAGCATAGTTCATATTTTTTGAAACTGCTCTAAGTTGGGGAATCAGAGGCTTCCTCCAGAAAAAAAAGCACAGATTCTGGCTTCAAATACGGACTCTGAGAGCTAAGGTGAAAAGTTTGGGGTTGTTTTTTTGGTTTGGTTTAGTTTGGTTTAGTTTCATTTATTGTTGTTGTTTGGGTTTTTTGTTTTGTTTTGTTTTAAAGCTATTAGTAATCTTCTGCTTTGATCAATTCTCATTTGGGAGCTTTCTTGTGGAAGAAAAAAGCACTCATATGATTATTCATGTCAAGCCTAACTGAAACAGATTGTAGATCCTATAAAAGAAAAGGTTTTCTGTTTTATCTCAACTGAAAAGATGAAAATATGGGGTTTGGCAGTATTTTCCACTTGTCTTCTCCATTTCCCTGCTCCCCATCAGCCTGGAGCAATCTATGGCACAGTAAGGCCTACTGATAAGGAATTTAAAGTAAAGATTTTACTTTCTAAATTCTAAGAGTAGTTTTTAAAAATGAAGACAAAAAATCAGCACTGTTTCGAAGCATGTCCCTGAGTAGGGAATTTCTTCTGTTTCTTTATGCTCTTCTTTTGCTACTCTACTACAATCAGATCTATCAGCCGGCATATTTCACTCTTCTTAAGCAATTGACTGAAGACAGGAAGTCACTTTGTTTGTAGAAATTATAAGTTAGACCTCTGGAAGTGCTATAAAACAACAGGTGATCATGTTAAAAATATTTTAACATTTTTCAGGGGTCAAGTTTCATATAAGAAGTGTTGTTTTCCTTGGGGAACTCTAGCTCAACTAAATCACTCAAATGGTTTGAAGTTCTGTCTGAGATCCATGTGCTTGTCTACACTGTTAATCTCCTGTCTACTTTGATGTTTCACCAAGACTAAGCTATATGAGGTCCCCAAGCATTTTTAGATGAGTCTGAATGCTAATAGAATATGACAATGTAAAATGATGTTTCATTTGTTAACTAGTTCAGAAAATGTGCTGACAGTTTAAGTAAACACAATATACAGTATTAGTATTTCCACAAGTTGTATTTAAGACTGCCTTTTCCAAGACGGAGGCATGAGTAGCCTGTATGACTCTCCTGTATGTCCCTGTATTGATTATCCATATTATTTTATAAATAATTTTGAGATATTATAAAAGAAAATCCAAATATTTCAGATTAACAGTCAAAGCTTAAAATTTGTGTCATGCATGTCAAAATGAATGCCAAATTCTGCCTCTGTGTAGGCAATAAATGGAAGGGTTATTAGTATGCTTATTTAATGCTTCTGCTCAGAGAATGGCCAGGACTCAGGACTGCTAACTAGTGAGGTGAAAGACAAATAAAGCTCTATTGCAAATATCCCTTTACTGCTTTATCACATCCATACCTCTAGGGGGAAAAAGCAGAGAAAAACAGGTGGTGAAACATTAGAGGCTTCAGTCCCCTGTGCTGGGACATGTGAAGTCTCTCTGAAGGAATATTGTGAACAGAGGAGAGAGAGATGAGATCTTCCAGTTTAACACAAGTGCATCTGTGATTGACGACCCTTTCATAGATCTGACTGGTCAGAAAAATGACATTTGGGCAAGCTGAGCATCAAACCCTGCTACCAGCACTGCTTGATACTCATTTTGCCACCTGCAGCTCTGAAGAAAGTACCTTCAAGAGAGTTGATTTTCTGCACTGTCAGAAATTGTGACAGAGAATAGGGGGCCTTCCTTAAGGTATGGGTTCTAGGAAAATGCATTAAAAGATGGTCCACTGATTTAGCAGAATGCAAAAAAATGGCAGTTGAAGTTACTACTCACCCATCAGCAACATGAGATAGACAAAATGTGTCACTTGAAAATCCTAAATATGCTACATTTATATTTTGGAATACAACAAATACTTCCTGAAAGACAACACAGGTGTTGTGAATTATCACTTCTGTCATTTTAGCACTGCATAATTCCAGTCATACACTGGGAGCTTACTACTCCACACGTGTACTGACAAGGGAAATCCCCTTGTCCCAGGCTCAAGCTAGCTAATCCATAGTTTAAAAGATGTTACGAAGAAAATGAAACAAATATATTTATGAAAATATTACATGATTGCCTCCCACTTTGTCTCTGATGACAAAAGTTCTGGGCTGACATTCATGTCAAAGGAATAGCTTTAGTTTGAGAATCTTTGGTTATGACACTAGTGTTAGTCTAAAGTAAAATAGGGATACTCCAGTTGAGTGCTGTATTTCTGACTGACTGCTAACTGTAAAATTAGTAAGCTCAGAATTATTTCTGAAAGCAAGCTTTGACCAACTGGCTCACAGTATTTCCAGTTGCTGGTCCAAGATATTTTTAATTGGCTTTTCAACTGTGTTTCAAAGTGTTAAGCTATCTGTTACGATTTATTGGCAGCTTTTAAAAGTGCTCCACATACATAGGCAAAGCTTACAGCTTGACTTAGTACTTTTTTAAGCATTTACTCTGCTGTATAAATGTTCAATCTTTATGTCAGCCAGACTATTTATGAAGTACTTTGCTCAAAATGGCTTGGGGATAATAGCTTCTATTACTATGTCATGAGTTAAGGACTTAATACTGACTGAACCAGCAACTACTCTTTTCAGTTCTTTAGACTGCAGACATGGTGATCTCACTGTCTTCCCCCTAAAGCAAAAGGTTGAATATCTGGATAAGAGATAAAATATTTGAAAAGTTGAACTAAGCATAGGGGAAGAAATCAGAAAGATAATGTGCAAATTTAACATCTGGACCACTCATTTGGAATAAAGATTTCTTGATGCAGTGGTGGATAGAGTAGTCTTTCCTGGAACCGCTGGTGGGATAAGTGCCAAGAAGCAGTTCCCTGGCATTTAATTTTTTATATAGTCCCTCATTACTTAAAAAGAGATGCTGATCAGCTGCTTAAATGTAAGTATGAAAACTGAAATCCAGAGCACCTATGCAGGAGAACTTATTTCAAGTCAAATTAGACTTGTGAAATGGCTGTCGGGGCAGAGGGGTCTTCCTGGAGCTCAGCATCCAGCTCAGCAGTTGTGTGGTGCAGGTCATGACAGCACAAGTCTGGGGTGCCCTGGCTGGAGTTGTGGTTGCTGCCTCTCAACATGGAGTTTACCCGAGAGTAAGGATAGCTCCAGTTGTAGATATAAGCTCCTAGCTTTAACATTTATTTTCCTAAATTTTCGTCTGGTTTTGGATTGGTGGTTGGGTTTTGTTTTTTTCATTACTGGGGATTTTTTTTTTTTGTTTTTTGTTTTTGGGGTTTTTTTTGAGGAGAAGGTCTCTCTTTGTGGATTCAGATGTATTATAGGGCATTTTTGAAAAACTGTTACAGAATGGTCAAAAATCTGACCACTCTTGCCCAACCATAGGTATCTCTGAGCCAAAGCTCTACTCAGCAGACAGAAGGAGCAGTGAAAGTCCTTGTTTCCAAACCTCAAACCAGAAAGGATAAGACTGTATGTTCTTTCTAAACTGCAGCAAGGATCTTCTTTAAAATGTAGTATTTTGATTTATTCTACAGCATTCAAAATGGTTATGATGTAGCATCCTTGTTTCCCTGACCAGTTACACCTTCATCACTTGAGGATCAACAATTTAGTTGTGTTCATTCATTTGGCACTTTCTCCCTCTATCCTGGTTTAGGAATGATATTCTCCAACTTAATACTCCCACCAAAGCCGTGCACCACTTCCAGTCCCTGGCCTCCAGTTGGAGGGAAAAAAGGCAAAGATCACGGGTTGAGATAAGAACAATTTACTGAAAACAACAATGAGAGAAAACAAATAACAGCAGCAATATTAATAACAAAAGGTGTAAGAAAAGAAAGGATTCACATGGAAAGCCTGTGACAATAATACCAGATGGCTCCTCTGCCATATTTTCTTGACCTGAAGGAACCCCTTCTCCCTGGAAGGGAGAGTCCCTTCCCTCCACACCCATAATGACAGTGATATGAAGTGTCACAGAAAAACTCTCTGTCCTAGCCACACACTCCTCTGGCTACTGCGAAAATTAACCCTATCCTGACCAGAACCAGGACACCCTCTCACATACCTGTTTAAACACAGTCAAAACTCTAGCAAATACCCAAGGATAATAATAAGTAAAGTATTATGAGCAATTTCATTCACTGCCATTTATCTATACATAGCCCAGACATTTCACAAGTGAAAGTGCAAGTTTTCATGTGTTTTGCCACTGCAAAGTACAAGTTCTTGAATGAGAGCAGAATTTGCAATTTATTTTCAGCAAATCATGTAGGAGACATTTAGTACACCACAAATTTTTATTTTACTTTTCTTTTTTGCATTTCTGCACCTCTGTCTGCCTAATGTTTCCCTCTCTTTTACATCCCCAACACGAAACAGAAGAATTTTGTTACAAAAAAATCAAAAGTTTCAATATCTGCACTGTGCTAGAGGTCATAAAGAGAAACCATCAGTTTGCCAGGCTTGCAAAAGTGCCAAAAGGGTGGGATGAAGTAGCCATGTGCTTTATTAAAGAGGAAGAATAGGGCTTTTAACTAGTCGGTTTTCCCTTGGAGGAGTTAGTCATGTCATACACCCACCCATTCTTGGAGACACTCATTCACACTGTGCCTAGTACTGAGCTCTTCTGGTGTCCTAGAGCACTGCTCCATTCACTGGAGTGTGAGTGGCAGGACTGTTACCAAAGGTTCTGCTAACCTGGTAGTGGATATCCACCAGGAACTAGACACAGTGAGAGGGAGGAGACATGCTTACAGACCACAACTGTTTTCAGTCCAAGGCATTTTCTGAGGATGATTCAGGTTGTATTTTTGCAATTTCCCTATGCATCCTAGGGATCTAAGCCTCACAGAGAAATCTGAGCAATTTGTCATTTGTGGATATAGTAGCAAAATACACTTTGAATTCCAATCTCTCCCTTAGAAAATCTTCTGGGATAAAATCATGTGAAGAAAACAGCTTAAAGGTACTTTTGAAGGTCATGTGTGCTCTTCTTCTACCTTACATCAACTGTCTGGAATCCAGTGCTCATCCTGACTTCAGTCTATACCCATAGATCTACTAAAACCACTGACAGGCATAGTTTCTAAATCGTAATAGGTGAAATAATAATTTCAAGTCTGTACCAAAACTCAGTGATTGTGATTGAAAAAAAGAGAATGTCTGAGACCAGCAACACTGGAATATTACCTAAAATATGATACCTGTGAATATTGGTCCTTGCTGGGATTGTTGTGAAAGAATCTGTTCCCATAACACCATAAATGAAAGCACTAATAATGGCGGCACCTCAGCAGGGAGTTACTATGGGAAGGAATAACTAAGCTGGCTACTGGCATTCCCTGATGATATTTGGCCTTCTAGTCCCACACTTGGGTACGACACATGGATATTTGTCTTCAACATTTCTAGATATTTCACAATTTATGAGTTTCATCTAGTTTGTTTTTTTTCATTTCAATTATAGTGGATCATTTTTTTTTATCTCCATAAACAACATTTGGTTTCTTAATAACCATGGCTTATCAAACTAGAATTTGGAGTGACACTACATCATTGCTCCAATAGTCATATTTTGTGCCCTCTTCACTGAGCTGTTTACAATGCTGAAGGTGTCAACTTAACCTTGGCCCGCCAGCCTATTTCCATTATAGTAACTTTTCTGAGGCTCTGTGATTTGTGTGGCAAGATCATTACATCCACCACAAAGGTCTGTAAGAGGGCTCCTTATAAAACATCCTCCTGTCTTATTTCTTGTGGTGTTAGGAGTTTGTATCAATCTAAAATTATCTATATTTCAACAAATTGAAATGGGATGAAGAGAAGGCAAGGAGCCCATCTTCTTGGCTTCTGTCCATCATCTGGTGAAAAATTGAATGTCTCTCATACTGGTGTTAGATATTAAAAGGATAGTTCACAGCTTATATTATTTATTTTAAGAAATAAAAAGAACTGTGATGTCAACTTTCACTCTAGGTCTACCTGAATGTTGGTAATCCTCTGTCTCTTTATTTCAGATAGCTAACTGAGATGAATGGAGTTAAGGATTTACAAGTGATTTTAATAATTGTTTTGGCACAGCCTCAATTATAAGGGAGAGATTCTCTCTAAAATTTTGCTGACAAAACAAGAAAAATACAGTTTCACTTCTGAAATACAGTCTCAGAAGTTATGAAGACCAATGAATATATTCGTACAAGATCAGAACATATAAAAGTGTTACAAAATAGTCTGTTTAACTGTTATCAGCTGTGGCTCAGTGTATTTCTGCCTTTTACCACTGGCACTTTGCATACAGTGTGCTTACACACATGTTCTTTTAGCAAGTCTTCTTTTTCTATTACATTAAGTTCAAAGTCATTCATATTTATTCCAAAAAAATCAGCATAAGAGTTTTTTATTAGAAATGCTTCCAACCCACTTTCCAAGCTTCATCATCATGCTGATAAATGTTTAAGACAAATATTGCTAACAGTTTGATTTTTGTCAGATAAAACATTACTTATGTAGATTTTACAACATTTTAAAGTGTTTTTATGGCTAAAATATTGAGTTCTTTCATTCTTACAACTGCTGGCCATCTCTGGTTACTTATAAGCAAATCACATTTCTGAATGAAGCTGCATTTGTTCTGACACTGCAGTATTCTCCCCAAAGCTTAAAATAAGCAAAAGGATGGCTGCTTTTCCATGTACATTTTACCTCTTACTCTTTCTGCCATGTTGAGATTTTCTGCAAGTTTTCCATAATTACAATATCGAAATATGCCAAGTGTACTAAAAAACTGTCTGTAGATTGTTTAAATACCTCTTAAACTCTCTGAAGCTGGCAGATTTTTGATTCTTCATCTCTGTTCATCTCGAGGGAAGGAAGAGGAAAATTCCTACTTAACGGAACGGGATTCTTTTATGTTCTTGCAGATGCGCCCATCCACAGCACTACAGGCTTGTGAGTGATCTGTGCCTACCTTTGAATTCCTGCACACTTATGTTGGCTGCGTTGTCAGAGGTTTACAAATAATCAACAGTCCATATGTGAAATGGCCATGGCACTTGACATCATGAAGGAAAGCAGGATAAAAGAGGGCTGGGATGGAGAAATACGGTGTTAAAATGTCTGCAGACACAGAGAAAAGCAACAACTTTTAAACTGAGGTAACTGCACAGTGCATTCTTATCTTACATATGCCTCTAAGTAGAGCACCCTTGCTGACAGAGTAGACTGAAGCACCAGCCTGGAGAAAATCTCGGTGTTCTTCATGTTAAGGGACCATGGTATAACAAGCAGGGCTCAGTCACATTCTACTTGTTTGAGAAAGAAAGACCTCAATCATATTATATGACCAAATTCACCAGCCTTCCTCCACACACACCTTTTTTTTCCTTGAGATAGATCATTTCCTTCAGATCTAATTGCCAAAAAAAAATTCTGTAGGCATACAGCAGAACTGTTGCTGTTTTAAATCTCCTGTATTTTTTCAACTGTTATATGTAAGATTTTATGTTTTAGATTATTGTACAAAAAATATACAAGAGCTTTATGGAAAATGCGTTGGGCATGCAATAAAGTGAGCTATGCCAAAAGTGTGGTATGTTTCCTCACAGAGTCTTCCTTCAGGATTTCAGTTGAGTTGATTCTGGGTTGTATTAACATTGCTTTGCTAAAGTATCTTTCTCCACTGTCATCTGACTATTTGTAGAAATACTTCTTATTGGCTAACATCTTTTTTTATTATCACCTTTACATGAAGGTTCCGTTCCAGCTAACATAATAATAGGATATAGTGCCAGGTTATTCATAAACCATAAGACCGCTAATTCTAACACATTGCAGACAAGTTATATGTATGGCAACATAAAACAGAGTGACTTGTAGTATTACAAAAGCTGCCATAGAACTGGTGACCGTGTATGTGACACTATTCAGTAACTGTCCAGATATGACAATAATCATCCTAGGAGATGTATATACTGTATGACAAGAAACAACTTAAAGCACTATCAGAAATAAATCCTGACTTCAGGGCAATTGTTTATTTGACATTCTGGAGATGTGATAACATTTTTACCTAACTGTAGAAGAGTGATCTTTGAAGTAACACTTCAGAAAATAATGACTCATTTCCTGATTCAAATATAAATTCACTTCCAAATTTGTCATTGCCTTACACAGCTCTAGGTGCTACTAATATGTAAGAGAAACTCCTTATTTTAATAGATTCACTGTGGAAACAGATACAGCTATAGGGACAAAGTATTTATTTTCCATCATAATATTTTTCAAGATCTTTGGAATCAAAGCAAAAAAGTGTTAATGCATTTTTTTGAGTTGCCTTGACACAGTGAAAATTTCTTTATGCCAGTTTAACCTTTTGTAGCAACATGTAAAAACTTTTCGCTCAGCAATAATACTACTACTTTTCTATTTTATGATAGTACTTGCTTAATGAACACAAGGCACTTTGCACACACAATGTATACAAACACAGAATGTCTTACACATAGAAGGTCAATGATTTTTTTTCCTGTCTTAGAATCTTTATATTAAAGGGAGGAAAAAAACAGGCATACAAAATCAGCTCTACAACACTATCTCCTCCTGCAGCAGTGTGATGCTAACTGCTGAATAGGTATAAAATGTCAACAAGACATGATGCTGAAAATTTTCCTCCATTATGACATTCACAAAGACCTTGTTTAAATTGGGAGAAGTAATTAAGAAGAATGTGTGAAGAATGATTGTCAGGGCAAACGTATTTGAATACACCTACTGATAAAATATTTTTGTGGTTACAATAACAGTCTGTGCACCAATTCTGTCAAAATTATGATGCTTTGGTTAAGTAACATCCTTCCCTCAGCATTCCTTACTCAGTCTAATAAATTCAATAGTCATAATTATCTTGTCAGTCCTTCTCTTTTCTTGCCCTGGTTTTACTTTTACTTCTGTTTTTTTGAAACATTCATTAAATTAACTGGCTCAGGCCTAGGAAGTCCCCAAAAGCTGATGGCTGGAGGTGAATGCCTGGGAAGAAGCACAACACAGCTTTCCTGCCCTTACATTCTTCCTGATGTTGCTACCTATAACTGCTGTCAGAATTGTGGTACTGGTTGGAATGGTGTGCTGGTTTAAAGGTGAACCAGCAGGGGAAATGAACTCACCATAAGAGAGATTATAAGTCAGAGCTAAAATTTAATAATAATATTACAATAGCAACACTGACACAAAAGGGAAATTGCTTTCAACTCACAAAACCCCAGCAGTATAACCCAGTGTCCTGGGGCACAAACCCAAGGGGGTTTGTTTGCCCTTGTGCCGAGACCCCTGTGGTTCCCCCAAGTCCAGAGCAAAAGGAAATGAAAAACCTGTTGGTGCAGGCGAGGGCTGTGGTCTGGGCAAGAGCGGTGATCTCCTCCTGTCAAGGTCCTGCTGCTCCTCTGGATCCAACGAGAAGTTCCTGAGGTCTTCTTACCCACCACTTATGTACCCTCAGAGAGCACCCAGTCCCTCCCCCTGGGCGGGGACTCACACAATGGGTGATTAACTCTGGGAGCCAGGGGGTATTGAACTGTTGATGGCCCATTAGTAGCTCCGCCCCCTCAGGCTGGGTGTGAAGGTGATAATGGCTCCCTGGGCATCCCAGGTCCATTGTCCTGGGGGAATGAATAGAAGGGGTAGAATACACAGCTTTGATCACCCCCACACAGGGTTAGCTGGTCCCTCCTGCTGAACTAGGACAGATGGACTTTTGCGCTGTCCCCAGATGACCATTTTTATGAGCTGCTCTACTACTAAATTGGCTGTATGCTTAAATTACTGTGCCTATCTCTCTGCTATTTGCTATCTGAAGGTAAACATATGTACAATTATTTTCAGAGAAGTGTGGACAATTTCCATTACTTTCTCTTCAGTCTCATAAAGTGTGGTCAGATTACGTGAGAGTTTTGGCCCAAATTTAAAAGAAGAAGAAAAGAAAACTTCTTGCTCATATGACTGTAAAGAAAATAATGAAAGTAAAGATCCTTAAGGTTCAAAAGGGAGGTCGAGTCAAAACAGTAGCCTGCATTTCTCAGTATTTTTTAAATTATACTGTTTTTAAGCCAACCTTATGATTCTGGCAATCTCATTTATTGGAGTGATTTTAAATAAAGAAAGACCAAAATACTGTCTGGAGATCCAGATGGCAGATTTTCACTGACCCAGCTGATATTTGATCATTTTGGGTGGACCTCTGGATCAGTGGTTCCCAAAATGTATAGGTTTGTGGGACCATAGTAAATGATTTGGTGTTAACTCTTCATAGCATTTCATGCAGAGTTTTCAGTGAAATTCTGTACAGCAGATTTGCTCAGTATGACGTGACAAACTGGGCACTTTGAGAACTACCACTTCAGATATTTTAAGCCTGTCTTTATACTTACTGTTGACAACAAGGGGCAGAAGGATTACAATATTATCCTAAATCAGTGCTTCATTCTACGCTATAATTTCTTTTAAAGATTTGGTATAACATCTTTCATCATTCTAAATTCCCTGCTTTCTGCCTTTTGCAGTTTGCCAGGTTATATATGAATAGCATCTTCCCATAGAGATCAGGAACTTACAGTATTGTGCTTTGTCTTATCTCTTAGGACAGCAAAAAGAAAAGGGGAAAAAGCAGGCAATACAAACCCAATTATATGCTGATTTCCTAATGTTATTTTTCAGATTAAATGCCACTTTCTGTTACAAAAACTGCAGCAGCTGAAGCCGTCAGTTTTCTGAATGCTTCCACATGAAGCCCTGTCATAGCAAACAGAACTCTGGATAGTCCAGCTCCTTAGGGGGCCAGAAAAACTTTGACAGAGGTTTAACAGCCCTTGAAATTATATCTCCAAACCCTGGAAAGCCTGCTGGTTCAGTGGGAAAAGACATAAGCTGACCAAGTTATAAATAAACTCTTTTATCACAGGCAATGATGTCTTGGTGACTTCAAAGGCCAAGTAAAAAGACTGATTTCTCTGAAGTCCCATAGACAGTAAGAACTTTATTGTGCTGGACAGATGAATCCTGGTCCAGAGCTGCAATTCGATAACACTAAACTTTTTTTTTCCCCTTTCTTGTCCTGTTTTGATATCATCATCTGAATTTCTGGTAAATTGAGATCAGAAAACTTTCAATCTATATTGGATGTCAAATCAAGATGTGAGTATTTAACATTTTGATTTCCTGCACAGACTTTCTCTAATCTTGGAGCCAGCACTATAAACATTTTAAATGTATTGAAAAACAAGTCTACAATTACATACAGAGCTACTCACTCTCGTCACTCCTTCTGCAGGTGAAAACGAAGGAGTGTTCCTGTGTGCACTTTGCGTCTTTTTCCATATGCTCCAATGTAGACCACCGTTAACTACTAAAAAGGAAAAAAAAAAAAACAAAAAACAAACCCACAAAACCAGAGAAATAAAATGAAAGACTGAAGTATATTTTAACACCAAGTTTGCTTAAAAAAAAAAAAGAATCCTACAAACATTAAATGATCCTGTACCCCTTATCTTAAATGGTACCTAATATTTGGTCCAAGCAGGATGAAAACTAAAGCACTTCAAAGTGACAAAATAACAGAGGATCCAAACTCACGTAATTTTTGCAAAGCTTAGCTCTGCTAATAGTTCACTGCTCATGCTAAAAATATGCAACAGTTGACGCTTGCCTTTTAAAGGCCTAAAACATGCATTTGTTTTACTTTTCCAGAGAGATTCTACTACTAGTCACTAGCAACTTTTCATAAGACACAACCATAAGAATGAAAAAGTCCATTCAGTTTCAATGTGCATATACCTTGGGCAGTACAAACAGGGCAGCATCACCATTTGAAGCGATTTGTACTGTGGTTAGTGATGCATGTGTCGCTTTGACAGAATGGGAGCATCTCAGCCTTCTTCTTCCCCTCTTTCCACAGAACCAAAAGTCCAGCTTTCAGTATAAGGAAAGGCCCATAATTTTATCAGCCTATTTCAGAGCAAATTTAATGTTTAAACTCATTTGTGGACTTCTTTCTCTATTAAATGTTGCAAAATTTGTTTGTTTTAAGTCTGCAGGCAACTTGTTTAACTTACACTATTCAAACCAAAATATTGTATACCTCTTTTTGTATGCAATGAAAATCATGTCAGACAGAGATGTGCAAAAGAAACACTGAAGCACAGAATATTATCATTGGCAAAGCCAAGGAAAGAAGTTGACCAGCTGCCAATATTTGAGAAGAACTAGCGGAAGGGGCATTATTCCAAAGGACACATGCCTTAAACTTCAGAGATGCAACAATCTTTCATGTTGGACAAAAACAAAGAAGAAATGTTCCACCTGTTTCACATGCTGAAGAAACAGCCTCAATTTTGTTTTTGTTTTGCATCTTGATGGTAGATAAGAATTAAAGGGGCTAGGCAGTATGGTATTTTCTTTAGAAAACATCAGTAACAACCAAGAAAACACCTATAGAAGGTAACTCAGTGAAAGACTTTCATATAACATCTAAAAGTACACAAGGTCTTATATATTTCTTATTTAAAAGATACATTGCTTTTGATACCTGATTTCTTTCTGGTCCTGATATTTGAACTTTCTGCATATGGCACCACAAAATGTCACAGGGACAGATTGCACTAAAATGGGGTGTCAGAGGCCAGCTATGTCACTGGTACCATAGACCAGTGAAGGAGAATTTGTTTGAAAACAAACCTGTCAAACTGTTAAAAAGCAACCGGTGATTATTTTTTTTTAAGACACATTAGAAAGTCATGATTTCCTATAAATCTTCCCCCCCTATGTTGGATACACAGAGGCCCCAGATAGTTCTGACAATCGCAATAAAATGGATTGAACTAGGAAAATGATGTTCATAGAATATCTCACTAGTGGTAAAGTACATGCTTGAGTTGTGAATCAGTATGATGTATCAGTGTCAACTTTATTCACAGTATAAACATTTGATTGTAAAATTCTATGTATTAACATTTTCAGAGTAGGCCCTTTTTTAATATTAGCAGGTTTTGATGAAGCAGAAAAGAAATGCATCAAGAGTTTCTTTGAACACGATTCTCTTCTTGTTCTCTTCTTGACAAAAATATCCTGTGATCATCCTTTTCTTATTCCATCATCATCTTGACATTCTTAACCTGCTGTGCACATTTGATTCTCTCAACATCCTGCTATTTTATGTTTTCCTCAAGTTACCTATTTTTCCTCACATGCCCTCAAGGATCACACAAGCCAAAGACTATTTGGGATCAGTTTATTGCATTTTTCAGCCACATTGCTGTAGATGACCACAGCTGACCTACGTGTGTCCATGTTTAGGGCAAGGACTCTGAACAGGCATTATCTATCAGGTACACCTGCTATGGTACATGATATTCCCTACTTAGACCACAGACATTAAATTACTCAAAGCTAGATTGGGGATGGTCCACAACAGGTTACTTCATGAAGACAGTCAATGGTAGTATCCTAAACTTGATCACTAGACAGTTATAAGAAAAGTATATTTAAGGGGTATTTCAGGAACAGTTATTTTTGTTGAATTGTTGTGCTGAATAACAATTCTGAATTGTGACCTCTTACCCTGCTGTATATCAAGTCCTTCTTATGCTTCCCTAAAATGCCTTGAAGCTTGTTGGCATCTACCATTTTCCAATTTTAATAATTTTATAGCCCTCAGTCTAGTCTTCTGCAGTGACCCCTCCTTACCTTTCATAACAGATTTGGTTGATACACATATGTATTTTTACAAATATGTAAACCTAATTTACTATCAATAATTTATTATTTTATTTTAAAGTATACAGCCATGGCAATCACATTCATTATTCTTTTGGTATTCCTTAATTTTATACTAATTAAATCTCAATATAAGCACAGAATCTGCAATAAAATATAAACAAAAGTGCTACCCTACATCTCTCCAAAATGTCCTGAATTACCACGCTAAAATTTCAAAACCTCACGTTATAAATCCTCTTTCAACACTAAGAAAGTAGCTTAATTATAAAGACATATTTTTGCAGTTTCAAGCCTTTATACTGAATTCCTGCTGACTATCTTCTGGCCTTATGCATTCAATACATATTAAGGAAGAAGCAGAGTATCTTTAAAATTCAGTTTTCTACCTTTCTGCTCGTCCTTCAGTAAAAATGATGCTCCATCATCTAATATCTTTTCAACTCAATTCTATATCCTGGCTGACATCTCCATAAGCAAACCACTATTTATTATGGTTCTAACTTGTTCTCTGTGTTTGTCTTGAACCTGCAAGGTAGCATATGATCTTTTTAAAACTGTTAATGCCCTTAACGTCTCCTTATATTATTCTATGAAGACCTGAAACATAATCATAGCTTTATCATTACTAATTTAAGAAGCCTGTCCTGAAATACCAATGTAAACAGCTATCTGCAAATAAGAAAAATCCTTTTCTGTGAGATGATCATAGTCTTCACATCCTATGCCAATGACTGGCTCCCATGAGATTTCACTCTGCCTTTTAGTGAAAATGTTGCTGTGACTCACAATCTGAAGCCATAGTTAGATCTGGTTAGACCGTGGTCCAGACTACGGAGATCTTTCATTGACATGTACAGATTCTGAAATAGTAGATGCATTAGTATTAAGCTGTATTGGAACCAGAATTTTTCTGCTACAGGAATATTATTTTAACTGCAGATTTATCTGTAGGTAGGCTATTGCTAAAAACATCACATTATAGCCAATAATTACATCATAACAAATCACCCTGGAGCCTCGCAAAGGAAAGAAGGGCCACAGAGGAGCACACAGTCAGATTTCTGACTCAACAGTAGATTCCTTCCTTCCTTTTCCAACCCTCCATCAGCACTGTAGCTGGGAGTTCTTTGTCACCAAGATTGTTACAGAGGGAAGGATGTTTCCAGACATAGGAAATTTGGAATTCAAAAAAACCTGAAGATAAATTCCAAATGCATCAGCTGTCCCTCCATCATCCTTTGGTTACCACTTTTTTTCAGAGCAAAAGGGCCTGGCAGTTCTTGGTTATATCCATTGGGAATCATCCCAGGCTCATATTAACTTCCAGCCTGGAGCTTAGAACATGTACATATTGGATCTTAGATAGCATGTATCTGAGTTAATCTGTTTCCTGACAAATTCTGCAAGAGAAAGTGAGTGTTGATTTGTCCTAAAGTAAAAGACTTCACCTTGGCACGTAGAGATACAGCTTTATCCTGCTAGCTTGAGCCAGAATATTTACAGCTTGGCTCTCTTGTAACCTATTGACAAATCAATAGCAAAGAATAGCATAATTCTTTACAGAAGGTCTTCTGGTCTTAGGAAGAACTTGAAAAGACAAAGTAGCCTTGTGATGCCTTGAGAGACCCCAGAAAGCAGGACTCCAAGCCAAATTAGTGTAGAATAAGATAAAAAGGGTAGATTCTTTAATGTTTAGGCCTAGGACCATCAGAAATACATGATGATACACCCTCGAACCCTGGTTTCCATAGTTTTTATAATATTGTTCACCAAATGCCTTCTTTACACATCCCCTCGGTCCAGCTCTGTCCCACCCCCAGCACATCCTGTCAGGATTTGAGTCTGGGGGGCAGTGGGACCCCTCCTTCATCATCTTTCTCTTCTTCATAGCATGCAGGGCACTTGGAGGTTTTCCAGTGTTCTGGCTTCGAGGTCACTCTGCCACTGTTTATATCTTGTAGCACAGACCTTAAGATATTGTTCAGCTTTCTGCCTTGAAAAAAAGACTAAATAGCTAAAAGAATTTAAGGCATTGATATGGGGTAGGGGTTCAAACACATAAGCATTGAACTTAATACTAACACATTAAAATCTCAATTCTGCTACAATTACTTTTAAAATCTATAAAAATTAGAAAGTCAAGAATAAAAAAAAAAAAAAACAACCAAAAAAACCCTGTTGAGTGATTATGGGCAAAGCACTCTGCTGTTATATTCATCAGTTTCTTGTCTTTCATGTCTTGTAATGACGTCTACAGCAGCCTGCTCAGAAAGTGATTTATTTGTAGAAGTTCTACAGAAAAGGAATGTGATATTCATCATCCCTTTTCATTGTTAAATAAATTAGACGACATTAAATTTATAGTTATTATATTATGTCCCCAGTGCTAGAGAGGTCTGTCCAAGAAGGGAATAAAATACTAATATATTTTTAATGCAACACCTGAACCTTTGGTTCATGAGCAGAAAAAAAAAAGTAGGAAAAGGCAGAAGTCCTAGAACTGATTGATGTGTACACACAGCAAGATCTGGCTTCATGGTATGTTATCCTGTGTCAAGACATGAGAAAAGATGAGGGACCAAGCTTAGAGCTTGTGGTCCACAGGTTGCTGTCAGCAGTTGCAGTTTCCAGGCTTTGCTGGTCTATGGGTAACTCTATAGAGGAATGAATGTACTATAGGAATTATCACATTTAGCTCCCTGACAGTCTGAATTAGACTATATGGCTCTGCTGTGAATTGGCAATCGAGTGTAGAATGCAGTGTTGTCTTTCAAGTCAGGGGTTGTTAAAGACACCGGGAGTGTGCTCTTTCATGGCAAGATTTTTATCTATCACAAATACCTGCAAGATCTGCACCTTTCACAGGCTTCAACTGTGTGGTAGCTACCATTATCCTTGTCTAAAGGGGTGGAGAAGAGGGAGGCTTTGGGCCAGAGAGTATAAACAGCATGTCCAAAGCCACAAAATAGGTGTGGCAGAACAAGATCTGAATGTGTGTCTCCTGAGGGTGAAACAAGGGCGTTAATCATCAACTTTCCTAACCTCACACACCCCTCTTGCTTTTCCTTGAATTACCTTTTCCTTCCTTTCCACTCCTGTTTTCACTTAAATTTTAAGTCTACTTGGACCTTGCTTCTTTGTTTCTAGAAAGCTGTTTTATAGTTGGAAATGTTCTTAAGAGGCTTCACTGCACATTCTTCCCCACCCCTCCTGAATTCCACACAGCCATCATGTCACTCATGTCTCTCAGGAGATGGGGTGTGCTGGCTGGAAAAGGGCTGAGGGTTGAGGTGGGGGTGCTCCTGGGCACAAGTGCAACTCTGCTTCAGAGAACACTCTGCCTCTTGGGCAATTCCTTTGATGCTTGACAATGTATTTTATTCAGGGAGTCACATTTCACCTCTAATATATTTAAGTTTTGTCTGTGGTTCAAGAATCACCATTAGAATTGTTGCTTTTTCTGTGTTTTGGTCTTGGAGACCTAACAAAGCTGCAGCCAATAAAAACTCTTTTTTTTTCTGTTGTATGCCCAAAAAATATCATCATGTAACTAACAAATATCATATTTTGGTTACAATATCAGATGGGCAGAGCTTGTTACCTCCCAGCAGATTAACCTTTGAATCTTTACCGATTCATTAACTGTGCACATCAGTAACCCGATTTCAGGAAAATTTATTGCATTTAAGTATTGCTGTGCTGTGGAAGCTGAATAAGATTCCCCGTTATCAGTGCTGTTAATGGCTTTCTGAACTGTTGCCAGTTCATTCACCCCACCCAGCTTTCAATAATAAAATAATTTTGACAGAGGACCTATGTTTCAACATTTTTAATAAAAACAAAATAAAAAAAAATCAGTAACAGAGCAGTAAAGTTTTCTCTCTCTTTCCTCTTTGCCAAAACTAACAGAAAAGAAAATGTCAGTCTGGCTTGGCTCCAAAAAAAGGAGGAAATTGAATGGTCTTAGTTCTTATTCTTTGACTGGTAGCATTGTGTACATAGAAGAGTTGACTCTTGGACTCATTTTGATGGATCTGAAACACAGATAGGAAAGTAGAAGACTAGATTCTGTAATTTATAGCCAATGATTTTGTTTAAGATCTTTCAGTACCACATAACAAATCAACGTGATTTAGAAAATAACGTGGTTTCTGCCATTGACATAAGCCATATGTGAACTGCTAAGCTACTATGTAAGCCACAGCTATACATTTTAGTCAGCAGGAGGAGATTCTTTATGCTGTTCTGTTTGAAATCATTTAATCCATTATCAACATTTTGAATGAGTCCTTGCTAAATTGCAGTCTGATAATGTGCTGGAATGTCTCTCTTAGACTAAGGAAATATAGAAGGCTGTCTTCTGCTCATTTTTTTATGCAACTCACTCACTTGAAAGTTTTAAAATAGGATAAAATTATATCTTACAGTCATGTTAATATGTAACAATCATATACTGATAACAGACTAAACCCTCACTTTTTGCATTGCCAAATAGTAATAATAATGGTCAGCAATGCAAACTCCAGTGAGTAGAAGAGCTAAATAGCTGTATCAAGACTGAAACAGCAAATAAGTGGCCAGAGTCTTCCATGAAAAAGTCTGAGGTTTCAAATTCAGTCTGAAGATCTTTTGTAAACACCATGCTTCGTTATGCATCCCTTGCACATCTGAGATTTCTGTAGTTTGATGACAAAAAATGAAATATTAAACATTCATAAGACAAAATCATATACTGCCATACTAAGGTAGACCTCTTTGGGCCAGGTCAGTCCCATCTGACTTGTGTGAGGTTAAATCTTCAAGCAAATCACAATCCACCAAGAGGCAAAAATCCTGTATTTCCACACACACTCATTTGCTAATGCAGGTTTTCTTCTGATGCATGCAGAAGTAGCAAGCTAGTGAGGTTTTTCTCTTATTGAGACCAGAGGAAGAGGGAACTCTGGTACTTCGCGGGAGAAAATGAGGGATAGGCTCCTCCCACACAATGTTAGCCACTTCTATGAGTTGCTTTATTTAACTTTCACAGTTATTGAGTATTCTCAGAAAGTGATTTTGGTCTTAGACTGTTCAGTTACTATCTGGAAGCACCTGTTGGGGCAAAGAATTTCCCTGCTAAATCTGCCTCAGGTAACCATCTTCTGTGTGGTGGGATAAATCTATGCCCACAAATCACCACACTGTTCCCCTAAACTGCAAGGATGTGAAACAGTATAACTGATCAGGATTGGAAGGAGGGAATGGAGTCTATCTTTTCTAAGTTTATCATCAAATACTGTGGAATGGAGGTCTCCTGAGGAACACCCCTTACTCCCTCCCTACTGGCTAGACACAATTGCAGGTAAATCCTACTCAAGACATCAGATCTCAATACTCAGTGGATCAACATCATTAAAATAATGCTTGAGTGTAAAATGAGTGGAATAATAAATGTATTTGTTCCAAAGGCACCGGATTCCAGAAACTGTGATTGCTCTTTACCTCCTTCATCTTGATGCACCTCCTCACTGCACTATGTTTTCATGTCAGAAAAAAATTGAGGCACAATCTGTTCCTCTTCTGCTATGCCCTGGTTTCTAACAAAAAAAAAAAAATCATGCACATAGGGTGGAGGGAGCCATGACATACTCTGCCCTGGTATCCTCTCTGGAGAGCAATCCATGCACTTGAAATGCGAAATTGATTGTCTTATCTGGGTCATGTGTTGCTTCTGATGTAGAATTACTATAGCATCCTGCTATCAAAACAGGAGAGCTCAAAGGAATTAGAGTGGAAAGTGAACTACAGTACAAATTTCTTAAATCCTAGGTCAGCACTTAGTCTGGTTTCTACATCCCAAGTGCAGAAATACAGCTGCATGCAGCTTTGAGAAGGTGATCTGCAAATCTTTTTGTTATGTAAATAAAATAAATATCTAGCACAAACTCAGAGCATTTCTTGTGTGTACATATACTTTGTTTATAAAAGTGTCCTGTGCTCTTGTAGCAAAACACAGAGTTTGGAAGCAGATCTAGTGTAAAGAAATAAGAACAGATTTCCAAAGGTGAAGGGATGCTAGGAGAGGACCCGTTATAACTCTTTAAAAAACAATACAAGAGGTCAAATATTTCTTTCTCATCACTGGCCCATGAAATAATTTTAGGAAATGTACTGACTGGGAAAGTATTTGATCTGGCCCTGTGAAAGTGTTACTGACCTTGGCCATTAGCAGAATACTGGCTCTTACTGTGGATGCTACTTTGGCTAGTAAAATATTTGTATGAGCTATAGAGTACTCTGTGCAACTTCAATAGTTTGTGAAGATTAAAAGAAAATTAATAATTGTGGCATTTCCATGGGTCAGGTTTTCACAAGAAGCCATTCCAGTCATGTGAAATTATCAGCTCCTGGTTTTGTAAAAACAAAAAAAACCCAAGGTGAGATATTTCAACAGAGAATTTAAGTATAGAAAATATCAATCTCTCAAAGCAATTAATTTCATAACATCTAATGCCCTGTGAAGATAATTTATATACTTAGGAAAAGATTACAGATGTAGAATCATAGAATCGTTTGGGTTGGAAGGGACCTTAAAGATCATCTCTTTCTAATTCCCCTACCTTGGGAAGGAACACCTTCCACTAGACCAGGTCTCTCAGAGCCCCGTCCAACCAGGCCTTGAAAACTTCTACAAATGGGGCATCCACCATTTCTCTGGACAATCTTTTCCAGTGCCTCACTACCCTATCAGTACAGAATTTCTTCCTACCATCTCATGTAAACCCCTCCTCTGTTAGTTTAAAACTGTTCCCACTTGTCCTGTTACTATCTGCTATGTAAAAATTACGCTCCCTCTTTTTATAAGACCTCTGTCTGCACTGAAAGATATCAGGAGGCTTAAAGTTGCAAAAAGATTGTAGTGAGATATTTTAAAAGGGCTAACATGCCTAACAACTTCTGAGAAGCTCACCAGGTGGTTGCTTATACAGATCTAATTTCCATTAATTTTAGCAGAATTTAGACACTGTCTAGTTAGAGGTAAAAGTCACAATAGATTCTTGGAATTATACCTGCAGGAAGAAAAAGAAAAAGGAAAAAAACAATAGATAAACAATTTTGTGAATTGCGGGACTTTATATATGAATTTTTACAATGCAACACAGAGATAGAGAAAAGCAAAGAACACTTCTGGTGCTGTTACTTTGCTTTACTACTTTACCTCATTGTGTCTTTGCTGTTCCTTCTCAGAATGAACACAGGAACTGCTTATGAAGACAGAAGTACTATAAATATTATCTCAGGGGACAATGAAACAAAGCCTTTCTTGTAAAAAAAAGGTTAAAAATCCCATTTAAATCAGTAAGGGATATATATTTCCTATAATAGTTCAGTAGATTTTCTTAAAAGAATTTATTTTGCTGGAGCTTTATTTCAAATGCAGAACACTCCATGCTGTAATACTAGCTAAACATTCAAACGCAGCCAGTTCATATCTCCAAGGTCCAGCTCCTCCAAACTGCTTGAGTCTATGTCCTGTACATAGTATCTACTACAAGTTTTGGTTCACAGCAAAGCAGATAAATGGTTCCTCTTATTGAGTATTCCACAGTCTTTGTGTGATGTAACATCTGTCAGAAAGTTATAGCTTGTTGTTTCAGTTTTATTCAGTACTGTGGTCTTTGGCCTCAGAACAAAACCAAAATAAATGTGAGCATTTTTGGACCGTTTGCTATAACTACGCTATTCATTCCTTTAATCTTTCTTTCAAGAGACACTGTACAATAGTTTCCTTGTTTTAGACCTTCAGTATTGCTGACATTAATGCAATTATTTTTGACAAGTTGAAAATCTTCCTGTAATTGAGTTTCTATTTGACTTTAATGTTTGCTCCATTTGGAAGGCCCTGTTAACAGATTTCAAGCTGTGATAATAATATTTCCTTCCTCTATTATCAAACTTTCTAATCTGTTTTCTTTACAGATCACCACTGCTCAAAACGCCCATGAGATATTTTTCGAAAGGTGGAAAAGGTCCTTTTTTCAAAAGCTTAGGGTTTAGGAATTTTTCTAATTTTTTTTCACCATATATCCAAATGACACAGTGAGTCTCAAAACAAGGCAGTGAGACTAGAAGCACAAAGTCGGAATTTAACACAATTATGTTTACTTAGAACCTTTCACAAAACAGTGCCATTTTTAAAAGTAGTCTCTACCACTAATATGCCATGTATATAGATACACTATAGATGAAATGAAATACAGTTTTGCTGAAAGCATTTTCCTCAGATGTAGGTGCTATAAAAGCCATATAAGAGTTAAATTTAAAATAAATTCTTTCCTCTTCCACAAGTTCTCTTTCTTGAAATCTTTTATTTTTCTGATAGTTCTTATTTCTACACTCAAGGATACATTGAAGAGTGCAAAAATTAAAGACTCCAATCTTTACCAGTACAACTGCCACTCACAGAAATTATTGCCACAAACTTTACTAAGGCACACTGACAATGAACTTATCATTTCAATTTCAACACAATTTTCCTTTTTTCTCCTGGCATACTTACTTCAGGTCATTTATTCTGAGTAGTTCATGCCAGAGTACAGCCATGCTACTCTACAAAAGAGACTCTGGGGTCTTTGTGACTATCCAATCATTTGATTTTAAAAGAAAAAATGTCAGCCTTCAACTCTGGCTGTAACCCTCTGCCTTTGGAAAGGGCATCTAGGGAAAGAATGAATAGATATTATAAGCAAAATTGTTTTTCCTTCTACTCACCATTCCAACTGATATTTAATGGATAGAAGATAAAGAAAGTTTGGACTACAAATCAAAGCCAAATCAGGCAAACACATGGTAGTTTCACAGACACGGAAGATTATTTTTAAGTATTGCCTACTCTGAAACTGTTGTTCTTGGCTTATGCCAGCTGGTGGTCACCTTTGGCAAGGGTGTATACTGCTATTCAAGTATCACCCAAAATGTGCATACCAGCACTCATTTAAAGCATTAGTCAGATGTATTATACATTTTTAAAGGTGTATGGAAGTTGGAATCAGATGAGAGAGCTGGTAAGGTATGATCTGAGCTAATCTTTCACTGATGTAATTATTGGCAAGTGCTATGACACACCTTCTCCGCAAAATTTAAAAGCAAATCCTCTTATCACAAATGTGGTAAGCCAGAGACACAACTGTCAGGACATAATTATGATGTTCATACTTTGTGAGGGAATGGCTAAATTATGCCTACCCCCTGTACATTTTCTTGCCTTGTATACAAGGCATTTAATAGGAAGGGTAAAGGTCTTCCTGGAAGATGGCTGGCCCAGATTTCTATCATGGATATATAGGAGCAGCAAATAATTATTTTCAAACCTAAGGCCACAATAATCATCAGGAACTGCTCTGATGATGTTTCTTGAAAGTATGCATAGTCCCTGCATTTCCACATCTTTGTTTCACTTGGTTCCGCAACACACTGCCACTGGGCTGGAGCTGTACACCAGAGAGGACAACACTTGCCTTTGCAGGAGTTATAGTCAGTATTACAAAAAAGTCATCAACTGACCCCATGTTGAGGAGAAATGTAGCCATGGCACTTTTGAGGAAAGGTGAGATTATAACACATTAAAAATCTCATATGAGTGATAAAATAGTAATGCACTGTGTTTCATTGTCTTTTGGGTTTCATTAATAGATTAATAGATTAATACAACCTGCTTCATTAGCAAATACATAAATGCTTATTTGCTATATCTTATCAAATAACATAAAATCAGATTTACAAATACATGCACAAGTAAATTATTGCAATTTAGTTCGACACTATTCATGGATTCATGATCCTTTTTTTCACCAGATATTTGATTTCATGCTGGTATTCATGGAAGTGCCCACCAACTACCCCAGATTTCCTAGCATATGCCAGAAATGCACTGTTGGACATTGTTTGCTCTTTTTCTCCCATTGAAGGAGGCAATTCTTCAGATGAGGCTCCAGGAAGCATGACCCATTCCATGCTGCGTCTGGAGAGCTTGAGGCCTTTCAGATCTGAAACCTGAGGAGGGAAATTAGAAGGTGCAAACTCACACATGGCAAAATGAATCCTGTGTGACACAAGAATGTTGAGTTTCACACAGGGCCGTTGCCGGTATTTTAAGGTAGTGATGAATGTGGGGTAAAAGCCTACACCTTGCAGTGTTAGTGTTCAAGATTTTGTAGTTAGTATTTTGTCCTGAAAATATGTAGCTTATAAATTTGCTCAAAGTTTTGTCTCAGTGTCCTTTAAAAAATAAAATATATTTCTAAATATCAGTTCCATTGCCAGGAGGTTCTGCCATGTAACTAAAAATGTGCAGATAAAAGCAGAAAAAGTTTTCCGCAGAAGAAAAAAAAAAGCAAAACTGATCACTCCAAAGACAAATTGTCTGTCATTCCTATTAATGGCGTAATGCTGTGTAATAGCACCAGATAAAAGGGAATTTATTTTGAGTAAATAAGCATATACATGCAGGTTCTTGGAGTACAAAGTTTTGCACCTTCTAGCAATTTCTGGGTTGTGTTGTTAATATATGCAGTAAATGCTAAAATGTTTACTGTACTGCTCCTTGCAGCATGGCATTGTGAAGCAACTCACATTTTTTCACAGAGTTCACAGACTATTCCGAGTTGGAAGGGACCCACAAGGATCATCGAGTCCAACTCTTAAGTCAATGGCCCATACAGGGGATTAAACGCATGACCTTGGCATTATTACAACCAAGTTTTAACCAACTGAGCTAATCTCAGTTTTCACTTTATTATTTCTTCTTTTTCTGTTTACCCATTTAACAAGGTAGATTTCAGTTAATGAACTAGAATGAATATTCAGTACATGATTTTTTTAACCTGTTGTTATTATATAAATTATCCCTCAATGTCATTAACTTTCATTGGCACCTTCTAAAACACCCAGACTTGAAATTTTTGTAATTTAAGTTTCCCTGGATAAGATTCTGGCTGTGAAGAACATTTATTCTAGCACCACAGAAGATGAAAGTTACAGTTATTGCAAGGCCTTAGCAATAGGAAATATAAACTTCTTGGTTTTAAAAGATGTAAAACAATTCAGAAATATAAAAACTGGGGAAATATATTTAATGCACCATCAAGCAAAACAGAGAGCAACTCCTCAAGCAGACTGGTGAGCATATTTGACCAACAAAAATGGCATGATATAAAAATAAACTTTCTTGAACAAATTTTTTTGTTGCATTAGCTGGATGCATGACCATGTCAAGAATACAAACAGTGCCAGTACTACTAAATAATGCAGATATTTCTGCACATTCTGCTGCATTAGATGTTAGGCAGTACTGCACTGAATGTAGTTTATAGAGATATTATAGGGTTTATAATTTGTACTACTCTCCATTCCCTTATTCTCTTGTAAGACCATGAAAGTCAATCTTGTTTCATAGTTGTTTTAATTCCAGTGTCCCCATACTAGCTAAGTGGTTTGTGATTTGAAATTTTGATTGCACATGAAGTAACACTGAATTATCTATATTGTTATAAATGATATATCATACACAAAACAAGATAAAAAGTACCATAGAAAGCTTCACAAATGGAAGTTTTCTATAGAGGAATGTGTTTTCTTATTTTTCTTGGAGTAGCACATTTTATGTGGGGATCTGGTTTTTTTTTCTTTTCATATGACAGCATAAGTTTAATATTTGTGGAACGGGATGGAACTGCTCCTATTGCTGTTTTGTGACACTGTGTTATGACTCATACCTGCATGTGCTGCTTTCCCTGTGTAAATAGTTATTCCAGCCTTCATCTTAATTGTGTCTCTTCCTCTGTGAACTGAGCTCACTGTATATGTAGATCAATAAATATCCTTGTAATTACCTTAAATAAATTATTATGTTAGCTATGCAATAGCATACTTTTTTACACAGTTATACACAAAAGCTCTTCACGTTCATATCAAGGACTTCCGATCTGATTTAAATAGTTTTGTTCTCCAGTAACATGATGTGCTCTCTAAGATAATTATCTAGACTCTAACTATAACAAAGGGAGAGGGACAGACATTTATAGGAGGTGGTATGTCTCACATAGATGTGCCAGGTTATAACTAGGTTTTATAATTAGCATATATTCTTGCATCCATAGGTAGTGTTTAAGGGTCCTGTGTCACCATAGAGGTTAGAAAGTTGGGAAACTACAAAATCAAAGGAGTCAGGATTTCATTCTTACTAATAGCCATGGGATTACTTATCTAGAATGACTACTTGAGTTTTCCAATACTCTTCATTATCCTTCTTTGATTCTGTCTGTTTTGTTGTCAACGACCTGCTTTTCTACATCTAAGATGGATGAGCAGAATTTATCTTAGATGTGATGCCTCAAAGAGATAACTCTCTTTACTTTGACCATGAAGCTCCCAAATGTCAGCAATGTTTGATGAATGAACGTAATTTGTGAACCGCTTCCCTCTCTCATTTTGGCTGGTTTTCTGGTGCCCAGCAGTGCTACCTACAAATACCCGTAATTTTTCCTTCATATTTTCACATATTTTTGATTTGTGTGTGCACATGTGTGTGTAAAACATTTTCCTTTTAAAAATATTGTTTTGGTTTGTTTATTTTTTTATTTTATTTTTAACTACTTCTGCTCCCAAGTATACAAGATGCAGGTCCAGATCTATGACAAAACCATGCATAAAATATTTGGGCTGCAATGCTTATTACATGAAAGAAATAAACTAACATGAAAATCAGGCAATGCTTTCCACAGATTTGTCTTTCATAAATGCATTGGCAGGTTTTGGGGAACATTAGAATACTCACAACCATGACCTGACTGCCTAAATCCACGTAATGGAAGCTCAGCTACTGATCCAGACTGCCTGCCCACCAGCATTATCTTATCGCTGGTCTGAAAGGTGACTAAGGACTTTAAGTTAGGCATGAGAATATAATACCTACATTTCCAACACATGTTCATGGTTAGATTATTTGCCTACACAGTCTGAGGTCTACAAGGTAGTTCTCATTCAGTTTCACAGATTTGGAAATGCTATTTCTGCCTCCACCCAGGATGGAGGAATAGCACTCCATTCCTCCTGGCAAAGCTGTGTCCCAGTGCAGCAAGAACAATAGAGCCATACACCTGGGACAAGAACATACTAAAACAAAAATCCTAGTAGCCCAGTGAACAAAGGATGAACTGCTCCTGACATTGTCATTGTTTTGCTTTGCTTTCATACCAGAGCACTTCAGTGTAAATTACATTCATACTTGAAAGACAAGAGCTTATGGACACCAGACTAGTTTTGCTCTAAAGTACCATCTTCCATCTAGTACTGTGATGATGAGACTCAAGTTCAGTGCCAGGAAGGAAGGAAGGAAGGAAGGAAGGAAGGAAGGAAGGAAGGAAGGAAGGAAGGAAGGAAGGAAGGAAGGAAGGAAGGAAGGAAGGAAGGAAGGAAAATGTAAAATTAATTACACACCTTCATATCCACCTAATATTTACAAATTTTCAATGTGCTATGCTCCTAAAGCCTCTGATGAAAAATTCTGAAAAAATAAAATTTTGAATTTTTCTCTAAGGAAAGAAAGCTTGGGATCTGGAATTGATGATCAAGTGCAACCAGTGAAGTGGCCATATTGCCTGTAGTTCTAATGTCTATTTCAGAGATCTCTTTTCTATACTTTTACTATATCAAACCGCCACATCCAGTTGTTAGATGGCAAAAGGCAGGTAAAGTTGAAATAACACTCTAGTGAAATGAGTAAGGCCCATGGAAGCTGACACAGGGATTTGAGTTTAGGAGTATGAGATGAGTCTGTCTGTGAAAAGTCTTTGGAAGTTTCTGAGAAATGTCAGCTTTTATTAAATGTTAAATGTGTATGTATTAAATTTGGCTCTGTTGTTTTTCTCTGGTATTAGGCTTTTCATAATAACACAATTCATTGTAACACAACTATTATGTAACAACCTGAATGTGTCAAATTCCAAGCGTGATTTTTGCAAAGTATTAATGATAACAGCACTATAATAAATATTTTACTCTGAGAGCAGGCAAAGGCAGTGCTCTGAAGGTGTTCCTACCTTTGAGTCACTACTTTATCTTGGCATCCAGAAAAGCAATTCAGCTATTATGATTTATATGCCATCTCTGAACTAAAATATTTGTGTGGATGAGAATGACCTTGATCCTTGCAATTTCTTACATACAGATTTTTTAGACAGAAATGCAAGAAGGATTTCATATGTTGACTTCAATGAATATGACAACTTTTAACTTCAAAAATCAAAAAGGGAGGGAAGCTTTCAGTGTCAAGCTTCCCTCTGTGTTTGAAAGACCAAGCATGACTCAGAGCATTTTTTTTTGCTTTGTGTATGGGGAGAGACCAAGAACACCACTCATTTAAGGTGGTAACACAGATGCCTCATTTTAGACATTGAAATGCCCCACTACACACACTGTTAAACTGTTAAATTTAGGATTAATTTACATAAAATGCATGTTAAATGTTAATTGCTTATGCTGTCACTAGTAATCTCAACACATCACCATCATGACTACAAGTCCACACAGTGCTAAGGACTTACTTTTAGCAAACAGCTGACAGTGACTCATGAACTCAGAGGGGTTTCTAGCAATGAAGCACAAAGGAGGACATTGCTAATATCCATGTGTTCCCACAGATAAATTCAACACCTTACACAGTGATAGACTACACACAAGGATGCCTCATACCCAAGTGCTGAGGTGGTTTTTCTGCAGAACAAAGACTGGCTAAAACGCTATACAGATCCCCAAAAATGAAAGACCTCTGGCTTTACAAGTCCACTTTACAGCCTGATTTTAAGTTCTCATTTTCAGTGCCAGACAGGTTCAAACAGAGTGTCTGTTTTCATTTCAACTGGGCTAATCCATACATAACATCCTTTCCCACTATTTACTAGACTGTAGCTATCAAATGAAGATATGATGTCTGTGTTTGGGTTAGTTGGTTTAAATTCTAATGACCATGATGTAATCACTGTAATCAAGCAAAGCTTGCCTGTCTTTGGGTTTGGGTCTCTTTGTCATAGGACCAGTGTTTCTAGCCATGTCATTAAACTAACCACAAAGCTGCCTAATTTTCAATTAGCACTGAAATTGCTACACAAAGTTGTGTGGCCCTAATTTAAAGGCTGCTTCCCAAGGCTCTTTGTTCTTTCTTAACAGTTTACTAATATTTAGATAAGCAACCCTAATTTGCAGTTAAACTTTGCAAGTTGATTTGCCTAAGATTTTCTGTAGTTGTCATGAGGGTTTTTCCCCAAAAGCACTCATTAATTCTCCTCACATCCAACATAGGTTGGAGTTTTGGGCAGGGTTGCTTAGGAATAGCTTAATTTAATCAGTGCTGAAAATCTGTAAGGAAAAATAAATTAAATTAAGCTCTCCTAAACCCTAGTTCCTCTGTGTAGTTACTTTTTTTAGGGAAAATTTTAAATTATATATGTCATGCTTTCATTAGGAGGAATTCTGAAGCAGTGAAGGGAAGAGAAAAAAACAGGATTAAGACTATTGTTTTGTTTAGCTTCATTTGCCTCCATCTCCTCTCTGTTTGAAAGTTTGGTTCCTTGCATTTGTAAGTAAAATATCTGCAATTTTTACATCATTATATCAATATGTGAAGACAATCTAAAAAAAAACATTAAGAGCTAAAATCGTAATTTGACAGAACTGCACTAACAAGAAGATCTTAAAAAATAGTGAAGATGAAAAGAATGAGGGAGGAAATGTACATAGCACAATAGCCACTAATTAGTAGGACTAAAATACAAATTTATGCTAAATATCAGGAGTAAATTCTTGACAATGTGATGTTTTCAAGGAATAATCAAGTCAAGGAGACATCTATTTGGGAATTTAAAACTGCATAGGAAGTAAATGCCACAGAACAATTCTTTGTCGGCATAAGATGGGCTGATGCACTATGTCATCTGCTTCAAAACCTCAAATGTGTTTTGTGCTCTTATATTAGGGCATAGGACTTATGTATTAGCTTATCCCTAAGGAATGTCTAGTCCAACACCCTGTTTCTGACAGGAACCCATTGCCGATGCTGAAGTATGTAAAAAGAAGGCATATTTCAATAATTTGATTCAAATGTCACAAAAGTAGGTAAATATAAATAATGTGGAAGATACGTATGATTTATTTTTATTGCTACTTGTTTAAAAAAGTCGGACTGAGGTGTAAATGCAATCATTAACATTTTTTATTTCATCTTCATGCAGCATGAATTCCTTTTTAGGAAGAAAGACAATTATTTTGACACAAATCAACCAAGCTGTTCAGTCTATATAGGGATTAGTTGCTTATGACCAAATCCAATAAAACACTTACTGCAAGTTTGATTGTCATGTGTTCTACTGCTGCTCACATGAATGCAAGAGTCTTTACTGGAATCAGAAGATTTCTCAGCCTCTGATATTCACTTGGTATTTACAGTTTTACAAGTCTATCCCATTTCTAACCACAAATATTCCTCTAAAGAATTAAAAACCTATGCATATTAAAATAAATCCATCTGTGACTATAATAAATGAAAGGGTTTTTATTCAATCTTGATAGAATAATAAAATCATCACAGTTAGAGGAGACATTTAATATCAAGCCCAACTGTCAACTTAGCACTGTAGCTCCTAAACCACTACACCATATCACACAGAAATCTTAAATGAGATTTATTTTTAACATAGAAAATCATAACAGAAATTCAATTTGTGAACAGCTACACTGAAATTTTAGTTCTATGCAAGTATATCCAGTCACTGTAGTATCACCTATGTTAGAAATTGCTCATTTCTGTTCTGAGGACTGTTGTTCAAAAAAGGATTGTCATTAACATGAAGCTGGACCAAGATATGTTGAAATGAAGTGTGAAAAGCTCTTCTTCTTGCACCTGCTATGGCAAAGCAGCCTATTCTAAACTTTCTTCTCCAGTTTTGAGATTATTTGAGCTCCAAGGCCCATACAGCAGAACCTAATAAAATCTTTAAACAGACATGCAGGCACTGATCCAGCTCTGCATGCATAGTGATGGAAAAGGTCAGAAGAAATTAATCTAAACTTAAAGGAATAAAAAAGCAGGAGGCACTCATCTGGAGTCAAGTTCTGCCCATTAACATGTAGCCACGACACACTGGTCACTTCTTAATAGAAGTTCTCAGTGAAGAGAGATTTTGTAACGTCCCCAAGGGCCACATTGAAATACTTGTCACTGACTTCTCTATTTCCAGGCCTAAAGTAAAGTGTGAAGTTAGCAGCCAGCCAGCCAAAAAAGAAAGCCTCCCTTCCATATTTCCCCATGCCCAGATCACACTGAAAATGCCAGCCCAGAGAGTAGTAAGTTCCTTTTTCCTGGTATTCCCATCTGGAAAGCCTTGAACATGGATGTTTTGCAGGCCAGCCAAATTTGAAATGCCTGCACTAGCTGAAAAATAGCTTTCTAGGCTCTCCAAACACTCTGAAATCACCAGGCTAACTCTCTGACTATCTTAATCCTAATTTTCTACAGTTTTCAAAGACCCATGGAATGGTCACAGATATTTATGATCTCCCCTGTGTAAGTCAGGAGCAGAGCTGGCTGCACACCAACTAAATCCCCCAATGTGACTGTTGTGTTCCATATACTGGGTTATGTTAAATTCTGGCTTGCTGGCACATTACCAAAATCTCTTTGCCCATGGCATGTGCAAATGTTTTTTGGTTTGGTTTGGTTTGGTTTTTTAAATTTGTTAGACCAGCTTGAAACTGATCATCAGAACCTCATTTTAGCACCTGAAGGTTTGCTGTCAAATCAGGTGGTCTCTCAGCTCCCTTCTATAATTCAAGAGAGAAAGTAGACACATATGAAAGGGTATTTATCCCACCTGTCTTCAAAACCTTTCCTTAAAATGGGACAATCTGTTCTCATCAGGTGCTTTTTAGTCTCTCCTAACTATTGATGGAAAAAAAATCAGAAGATAAGAAACTGGCTCTGACCAAGAGTTGAAGAGCTATGGAATCTTCAAATGGAGATGAAATACAGCCTCTGATGTTTTTCAGATAAGGATGATTTTAAGAAATATTTTCATGTTTTGCAAAATACATACATGTATACATCTATTTCAATACATCACGATACATAAATATCTGGAGAATATCCCTCTTATTTAAATTTTGTTTACTGATTACTTACCTATCTGCCTGCCCTAAGAGACTGTGATATTGGTTGCTTTCTCTCTCGGAACACAGGTATGCTTCTTTTAGAACAAAGCAGCACTGGGAGCAATCTTGAGCTCAAGTACTGAGTCCCAAATGCCTTCAGAAAGGCAGGAAGTATTTTGTTCTAGGCAGGTATGGAACCACTGGTCCAAAAAGGATGATGAGGTATTTTTCATTTCTTACCTTAACACCTATGAATTAGAACTAAACTTACCTCACTGATTTCCTTCTACCAGCTTTCATGTGGCACGACATTATGCTACTGCTGCAACTTCTAAAAATTCATGAATGCTTTTATTCTTCTGGCCCTGTGAGTCCAAGTGCTAACCTGAATAGACTTCCAAGAAATTGAAATAAATGGAAATGATGTAATGCTGTATGTGTTCAGGTTCTTACATGCCAGTGTCCTGCAAAAGCTTTTCCTCATGAAGAATAAATTATAGATGATGAAGTCCGCTGCAAAACACCCACCCACGTTCAGTCTTTCTTTTTTTTGCCCACACCTATTTTTCAAGAAAATGAATCAAAAAGTAGCTCATGTTTTCATTGCTTCAGTCAACAACAGTGTCTGCATTATTACTATGCATTTAACAAGTAGAGGACATCACAAGCAGAAAACCATAGAACTTCTAAGGCCAAATATTTGTACATTGCTTTAGGGTTATTTTTACCTATAAAATAACATGCTAAAAGTGGTTTACTTAACATGCTTTATTCAAACTTCATTCACCTTTAGACATCTGTGTTATACGTCATAGTATAACTGTAAGCAAAATCAAGATGAAGAAGGGGAACATACTCATTCATGTAAGTCTCTTAGTACCTTTTTTTTTTAGAAGCAAGGAAATATTTACAATTTTTCTAAGTAATAAAGCCAACAGTTTGAAAAGTCCAAAACATACAGGCATTGAAACAAAAACTGTGATGTTTATGAAGAATAACAATTATTGAAGGAAGGTAAAAATAGAAAAGAGCAATGTTTAAAATGCTTTCTGGTTCTTATTTTAGAAGATGACTACACAAAGAAAACCTAAAGAGTGGAATAAGATTTTATGTTTTATTGGCATTTGGGGAAACTTTATACTCTGTCTCTGGAAAATCAAAAAGGGAAGTGGTTGCAAGGAATCCACATAATTATGTATGGGAATGCCAGCTAGAATTTACAAGGGAGTGGGCGGTGCTGGTAAATAAAAGGTTGCCAGATTACATGTTCCACAATTAATACTAGTGGGGTGTTCCACCAGCAACCAGTTTATCCATTTTCTTTTCCTTTATTACCATTTTACTCCGACTAAGACCCTAAATTATTTTTCTTAACTATTGGTGCAAAATACATGTTATTAGTAAAAGCATATCAAGTACATAATAGAAGCAGATAAGGCTATTTGCAGTTTCATAAAAACCAAAGAAATTTCCAAACTGCAGGGTGTTTTGTTTTGGTTTTTTTGCTGAGAAATAAGATTTCATTGTCAAATGTAATGAGAACCAAATATTCACAAGAATCAGAGATTGGCACCTGAGAGCCCAAGGCTGCCACCTTTTGTCTTGGCACAAAGCTCAGTCCTTCCTTGGCACCAGTGGGTCTGGGAAATTGCCATTTTTCAGCCAAGAATTGAAGACGGATGAAGATTCCTCTTCAAAAAGGAATCGAAGAGGAAAGGTGCCAGCCCACAAAGGGCTGGCCTATTTCTCTCTATTCTGCCAGACCCCCTCCTCTCTCCACTCCCGACTCCTGGGTTAGGGTTACTCTTAGAGTTACCATTAGGATTAGGGTTAGGGTTAGGGTTAGGGTTAGGGTTAGGGTTAGGGTTAGGGCTAGGGTTAAGGTTAGGCTTCTCTTTTGTGTTAGGATTAAGTTTTGGGTGTTTTTTTCAAAGTTAATGGTGCAGCATCATTAGAACCTGAGAGCCCAAGGCTGCCACCTTTTCTCTTGGCACAAAGCTCAGTCCTTCCTTGACACCAGTGGGTCTGGGATATTGCCATTTTTCAGCCAAGAATTAAAGACAGATGAAGATTCCTCCAGGGGAAAAGGTTTCAGGACACAAAGGGCTGGCACATATCTTTTTATTCTGCCATACTCCCACCTCTTTCCCACCCTGACATTCCAGTTAGGGTTAGGGTTAGGGTTAGGTTAGCATTAAGGTTAGGATTAGGATTACGGTTAGCATTAGAGTTATGATTAGGATGATTTTGTACTCTTATTGGCGCTGTATTATTGGCACCTGATAGCCCAAGGCTGCCACCTTTCATCTTGTCACATAGCTCAAGCACTGCTTGACACCAGACAGATGAAGATTCCTCCCAGGGAAAAGGTGCCAGGACACAAAGGGATTGTTGCTTTTAGAGTGTTAATGGTACTGCATCATTGGCACCTGAGAGCCCAAGGCTGCCTATTTTTATCTTGGCACCAGTGGGTCTGGGACATGGCCATTTTTCAGCCAAGAATTAAAGACAGACGAAGATTCCTCCCAGGGAACTCTTGACTTGTGGCCGGTTCTCCAGCTCCAGCCTCAGAAATAGGTATTTAGAGACAACTACTGACAGGATCTAACTAATACTGGGAAATATTTTCAGTCACAAATCATAATATCACAATTGTAAACCCTTGTGTGCATCACATGATACTTGAGGAGTTAACTGATCCTCTTGACAGAAAAGATCAAGTTTTACATGGCTCAAAGTGCCTTCTTATTGACCACAGATAGTGCATATTTATGGCTTCTTTGTCTTAATTTTAAGAAGTGAGCTCTAATGAAGGTAGATTCTGGTTTAATAGTTCCTGACAAAAAGACCTACAAACACTCCTGCCAATATTAGTAATCAAAACTTCCAAGCAAGATTCAGCAGCTATAACATTTTGTCTGTGCTAGACTCTGTGTTCCCAATTCAACTTTACAGTGGTTTTCTCCCAGAAAGGATTTTATTATTTGTCAGAACTCATCCCTGTTTTGCAAAATAGAAAACAGGTCTGTAAGGTTTAAGAAGGGTGGTGGATAAAATTGTTTCTAAATATATTTCTAGTTGAAACCGAACTAAATCAATCTTAGAGTTTCAGAAGTAAAGTATTTCCCCAAAGCTCTCACATCTGTCCATAAAGACTAAACTTCCATTAACATTGAACACGATGGGAAAGCTGACACTAGATATTTCTGTAAAGATTTATGCATACTTTCATTCCTCTAAAACTTATAATACATTGAAAGACAGTATGCCATGTAGTGTAAGTAATTTCAGTGGACATTTTCAGTGACTACATAACCTCACCCGCTCAGACCTAGTACTGGTGTTAAACTAATATATACTGACAATTTCAAACCTAACTCAAACACCCTAATGCCTGATTGTATGGTCACTATACTCAAGATTTTTTTTTGGTAATTTAGGCCTAGGATTTGGAATTAAATTAAGTTATGCTAACTACACTTGACCTTACTTATGTTCACAACTAAAGCTGAAATAACTGTACAGAAGTAACGTGAAGGCTCATGTTGGGCTTACATACAGATCAGAGAGGTATCTTGCTTCATAGATGCCATTGGTTTTGAGATTAGCTTAATTTGTCAGAATTGAGAAAAGACTAAAATCTGCACTTAGAACTAATTTCATAGTTTTAGTCAGAAAGTCTGTTCAACTAAATTTTAGTCCAGTTAATTTCTGAACTGGCACTAGCAATCCACCTGCATAGATAAAGGTATGAAGACATCAGAATTGTCTTGGGGCAAACTAGAGTAAAGAATAAAGTACAGGGCACATTATGGTGTTTGACTTTGTAAAAATACTTCTTGTCATGTTGAGGAAATATTTGGTGAGGGAAAGCAAATTTCTCAGAGGCATAGCTGCAGAAAGGAGGAACCTGTGTTCATTACTTCTCTGAGCATTTTAAAACTTCCTCTGAGAAGGCTCTTAATTTTATCTCTCCAGGCAGATGTGATACTAGCTTTAATTCAACAAACTTAAGAGACAAAACTGAAACAGCTCATACAATGGGAACACTTTTATGACGAGTGCAAGAAAAGGCAGCTCAAATTCAGAAGCTCTTCAGAAACCAAAGGAAACCAAATGTAGCCTTTCATTGCTAGACAAGCCAGAATTTGGCTTTGTCTAAGGGAATGTTTTTTGTGTTTGCATCATCACTTCTTCCATAATAGGCTTTTGATTGACAGATGATTGCGGGAATATCCAAGAATATGACTGCTAACACATGGTTTTGTAATAGCAGGCTGCAATCAGAGCCTGAACTCAGCTTGAGTCATTGTTGTTTATGAACGTGAGCCAGGAGCACTGGAATCCTTATTTAAGAGATGAAGATTTTGTGGCATCCTTCTGGCAACAACTGTGGATCAGAGGTTCACCTTCAAGACCAAGTTGGCAAACATGCTGTGACATTTGCGGTTGACACTTGACAATGGAAAATGTTAGGATGAATTTTCAGCTCATAAAAAAAACATAAAGGTCTCATCCTTACATGATCCTGACTGTTGAACCTGGCCATCTGTATAATGTTTCCACTTGCAATGACATTCCTTAAGATGAGCGGTCCATCATTATAAAGCAAACACATAATTATGGTTACAGGCTTGTTTTGACAATATTTACAACATTACTCCAACCTGCTCCAGAACCTCTTTATATCAGCTGATCTCAGATGCTTCACAGGTGACTTGTTTTCCAAACACAATAAGCAGCTCCCTTTCCTCAAAAATGAGTGGGTTATTTACCAGAGTTACTCAAAATTGGTTTAAAATTAATTTTCTTGTTTACTAGCAGCAATCTTAGTGATTCACATCTAGTGGACAGAAGATTTCCAGCCTCAGTCATTTTGTAACTAGAAACAAATCTATGAAAGACATTAATACACTAATGCTGTCACTCATAATTATTCAGGGTACTCAATTCACTACTTTCCCCGGATTCAGATCATGCATAATTTACTTCAATATCTATAGAACTGCATATATTTGAAGAGCAAAGGTTTTATATTTGTAGGAACAGAAATAAGACCTTTAAATTGCTTTGAGAGGAAAATTCTCATTCCCCATAACATGCAGTATAAACTACAGTTCTGGAATGAAATAAATGCATTTTATAACCTTTTGAAGATATATGAACGTGTATGAATCTTTATAATGGCTTACAAGAATTAAGATGTATTTCAGTAGAAAAATAGCCTTAAATACATTTTTAGAGATGCTTACATATTTTCAAAGTACTTTTTCTATAGTGTAAGTGACATGTAGAGGGTATTCGACAGTGTGTTATGTTTTAAGGATGTTGTATTTGCTAAGAGTGAGTCAGTCCTGATTTAGTTACCCATGAGTCCATTCCTGACTCACAGAACCATTCCAAACTCCATCGCTTAGATTAAAGACATTTATCTTCCACATATTAGGATATGTTTTCATATTTCTTACTTTCTTATTTGTAATCTCTTGCTCTTTTCATTGCATGTATGCACATCTGTTTACATGCTCAGGAGTTATGCATGCTTTATATGAATATGTAAGTCTCTGTGCTCTCTTTTCTATATCTAAATATGTCTTGTTTTAGCAAACTTTTTTGTTGTCAGCTTTTAATATCAAAAACTGAAGTGCCAGTGCATTAAGACAGTTTACAAGAGCAATTCGTAATGATGAGACACATAAATACAGGCTAGATAAGTTAAAAGTCAATGTGGTAGCCATTAGTAAGTATTGGGGTTTTATAGCAGTCAGAAATGTATCTGTCTTATTTTTAGTTTTCTGTTGCAATCTTACAGCTTTCATTCATGAACCTCTGGATTCTAACACTTTAAGTCATTTCCTTGTACTGTGGCCCTAGAAATTTATTTCCTGACATAAAATTCATGGTGTATTATTATTTTTTAATTAAGTGACCTAAGCAGTCATCAAAGACAGTCCAAGAAGTGTGAAATTCCAAATTTAAGAATCTCCTGGGTGGAACCAGGAACTGTGTGCCAATTGTAATGAGATTTTTCATAATGGAGGATCATTCCTTTTTTTTTTTTTTTTTTCCAGGAACTGGTGTCCAGCTCTGTTTAGATCTGATTGTAGTTCCTAACTAGTGATGTAGTTATATCAGCTCAGCAAGCCATCATTTGGCCTTTTGCCCTTTTTCAAGGCTAAATTCATCTTTTGTTGTTAACAAGCTACTCTTCTTTAATTAGAGGTGACCTTGCAGGCAGCCTTTATGAAAGAAAGTTTTATCTATTTGACTGACTGAAGGTTCTGCTAGTAAAATATACTTACTGTTTGATCTCTTTCCTGAGGAGTCTCAGGAGTGTAAGTAGTGCTGCTAGGAATGTTATTGTTGAGGAAAGAACATATTTTTAAATACCGTATAGTTTCACATATGACTTTGTTCAAATTAGGCAATATTAAATAGTGGCCACCAGCATGTTCCTTGCTCCAGGTCTTTCAACTAATCATTCCATCACAAACAGTGGCCTAGGATATGTCAGAGTCCTGGAATGTATCTTCATCTCCACACATGCAGCAGTTTACTTACTAACTTATTACATACTCTCTTACAAATCCATTATTCAAAAAAAAAAAAAAACTGAATACAATATATCTGCCATGAACTAATGAGTAAGTCAATGACTGCTGCATGAAAATGTGCCATTCAGATCATGCCTGTTGGGAATATATGGGCTGTTATAATATAAAAACAAAAAAGATATTTTGAGGGCATTTAATTTTAAAATAGTCATTTAAAATTCAGGACATTTTAAATCATTACAGGCACATTTAAACAAGAAAATAATCTTGTTTTCATGCAGTGCCTCCTGAACTAAACACGACCCTTCCATGTTTTTACTGAAGCCATTCACTAGTTTAGTGTTTGATATGTAGCAATACAGTCATACAAAGGTTTCAGTCAATTATATGGCTTCAATCATGTCACTTGAGCTTATTGCATCAGTTATCATGGCAATATGGTTGTTTTTCTGTACTAATCTCAAAGGAGCTTTGTGAAAATTCAATTACTATCCATTCAGTTTTGAGAACATACACTCGTATTATAATTTCAACTAAGTGGCTGATTCTTTCTTATTGCTGCTATTATAGAGTTGGGTCTTTATGGTTCTCTGTAAACTGTTTTGATGACACTCTTTCTTCTGTGTCCTCTAAATGTTCTAGCAGTTTTCCAGCCTCATTGAATTGTTATAAGGGGTTATATGCTAAATACAGATCTAGCTCTTCTCTGTGGCAAGACCATATAAAGAATTTTCTATTTTACATATTCTCTTGGTGGTCTACTCCATCTCCTTTTGATAGCTAGATATTCCTGCACATCTATGCAATTCTTTTTAGATGGACATGGTATACTTAATCAATTTATACTTCTGCTTATTTAAAGCTGCATGAAGTGTGTCCCACAGACCAGTGAATTAGCAGATTCAAGTGGGCCATAATCCAAGGGGTTAGGAGGTATGAGAAAGGATCAGGTAGGAAACCTCTTAAACTGACTTATCTGCAAGATAAAATACTAGTGGAGTTAAATCACAAGATTTAAAACTGTCTTTGTCAACTTGCAGAGTTAGTGCTGTAATAGGATAACTGTTTGGTTAGAAAGTAATAATTGGATCCCAGATTATGTCTCATAGCCCAGCTCTTCCAATTGAATGAAACTGTTTCCTTGGAGATTATGAACAGGTGTGGTTTAAATTTGGATTTTCAGGTATTTGTTTCAGAACATAAGAACAATCTTACACTTTGCATCTTATAAAATATATTTCTTTTTCTTATTATTTCCATATAACAGTAAACAAATTATTTGAAGACACCCAGCAGACTTTCCAAAGCTGTTCTTCAGCTCTTCCTTTTGTTGGATGCAAAATCCTCAAACAGGATCGAGCTTCTGAAAAATTTTTCAAAACACTACTTTGCTAAGGTCTCAGGACTAGTTTGAGATGGGCTGGTGTGAAATGAAAAAATTAGAACAGGTCCTAGATCCAAAGGCACTTAAATGAGAATCTCCTTCGAACTGGAACCCACCTAGCTACTCTTTTCCTGCCAGTTATGTCTTCCCATTCTTATTATTTATTCACTGTATCACTTGGAGGTCACCCAAGGCAAGAAGAATTGAATGTACAAGATTGGAAGTTTGTTGGATCATTGAAGGAAAGATGCAGAATAGGGTAGGTCTCATGGAAAGTTATAATAAAAACCAGTGAAAAAATACATGTCATGAATGCCACTTATTAATCAGGAGAAAGTGTGTGACTATGTTAAGGGACAGATGGGAGGGAATATATATGGAAAAAAAGGAAACAGTGAGGGATTTGTAAAGTGGTGTAACTGAGGTTCAGTGATCACACCTGACTGAAGCAGATGGCAGAGCTGAAAGTTCTGGAGTGTTTCTGTAACATGTGGCATTATTCTGACTAGGACATTATCAGAAGTATGACATAACATAATTCAGTCCTGTGTAGGCCTAGGGGGGAAACAGGGACTTGCTCAGCCCTGGTATCATTACACGCTGCCTCACAGTGTTCCATTTCAAGAAAGAGTGGAAATTCATTAAAACACACGGTGGTCCAAAATGTACACAGAAGGCAGTCACAGAAAGAGTTACTTTTATGAGGAGTAAAACTTTCTGTGTAATATAATATTTCCCAGCTTCACTACCAAAAAGGTAAGAGGAATCTAAATGGAAAATATAACTGCATTCAGTGTGCCACAGTATGTGCACATGCGCACAAACACTCACTCATTACATACACAGAAAATGGGGGGAAAAGGTTAACACATGGGAAATATATAAAAAGCTTATTAACAAGGGCTACTCAACATCTGTGGAAAAGTTGACAAATTCTGTAATAACGATTCTATTTTATTAAGATTGATTTTTTTTATTTGAAACCAGATCCTGGGGTTTATTTAACACTATAAAAGTCTTTGCCTTGCAGAGTATAAATATTTTAAAGTAGGTGTTATAATAGAAGATAAAGAGTATAAAGGGTTACATCCTGGAGATACTTATTTCAGTATGCTCATTCTTGCTGGTTTGGCCATGGCAGTTTTGAGTACACGGACATCCACTCCTTACAGTGAATCAGTGAGTCCTTTTTGCTCTCTAGTTCATTTTACTTCCATGTACACAAAATTGAGTCAGGAGCAAAAGGTTATGGAACTACAATCATATCAATTATGGCTTCATACTGTTCCCTGCTGCTCCCTACGATGCTTCCTCTGCAGCATCATTTTAAATGTCTATAGATCTCTAGTTGATCATCACAACCCATTTTTACCATTTCAGTATGCATTTCCTATGTTTGGCACCTGCATCATTCCATCAATGATTCTCTGAACCCTGCAAGTATCTTATTCATTTCTTTAATTAATGAGACTGTTAATCATGTTTTGAAGTACATGCCTGCTCAGTTTTATCTTTTTGTTTTGTAAGTGATTAGTACATAACTGAAAATTAAAAATCTTACACAGATTGCTTGGAATTCATCTTCTTTCCAATGCAACTCACATCCTCAAAGGCAAATAATTAGTCTGAGCAGTAAACCACATTGTTTAAATGCAACTCTGGCATTGCGGGAAAGAAAATTTGGAAGGAAAATATTTTATCGTCTCACAAAGTCCCTAAAGCTTCCCAGGTATATGTGTGCTTCATTGTTGATAGAACATTTTCTTTTATAGATTTAACTGGTAATGCAATTTTTTGTAGTTTCAGGGTTGCTTTTAAGTTCTTGTTTGCAAATCTGCAGACTAGCCTTTGTTAGTAGATTTAAGATAAGCTTTTGTCCTGCATAAATATAATATTCAACTCTGACAAGGACAGTGAAGAGGCAGAGTGACTGCAAAATAAAATAGTTCAATTTGTGCCAATACAGAGATGTGGTGATTTTGAATTAGTAGTGTCATGTGAAAGGGAGGAGAGACAGAAATGCAAAGATTTCTAGTCTTAACTCTATTAATATAAAGTTAATAGCTATAAGTGCCCTCAGGATAATCAAAACTTTATGAGCACAGCACTGCCTAATGAAACCAGGATAGAACACAGACTGGAAAGATTTTTGACTTCCTATGAAGACCTCACTTAAGCCAAAGAGAACTCATCAGCTACATAAGAACCTCCAGAAAAATTAGAGCCTTATGAAACAGCACAGCCTAACCACACGGCCAGCACACAGGTTGGAAGGACTTCTAACCTCTGCTATTGAGGCAACACCCAATAGCAAAAAAAAAAAAGAAAAGAAAAAGAAAAGAACTTTCCTCACGATAGCTCCCGAAATAAGATTTATTAATACAGGAATGTGACAATGACTATATTGGTTACTTAGTAGGTGATAACATTTAGCTGCAGGATTGTACAAAATACCCCAAAAGACACCAGCACAACACACATTTTACAGGCCATGCCAGCAGTATACCACTCCCATGACAAACTTAACTAACAGAAGATTACTAAACAAAAACACAACAGTTCAACACCACATGTAAACACACTCAGTAACCCAAAAGAAAAGCAACAGGAAAAATATAGCCGCTTCCCATTAACACATATACACCCAGTGAATTATAACAAATTATAATTAGTAAGGCATAAGAAAATAAAGTAAGAATTTAGTTGCTTACCCCTGCAATGTTGATGGAATGGGAGAGACAGGGTAGCTCGTAGGTTGCCCTCCCAGAGGTGGAAGTTTTTCTCCCCAAGTTGCAGTTAAACTGCACTTCGCTTTATACCTTTTTTTCTTCATCAAGGCTTTTCAGCCCATCACTCCACAAGTAGAATGCAGAAGCTTGAAGACTCTTGTTTCAGGGTCTGTTGTGGCAGCTGGAAGAAAACTAAAATCCATGCCTTCTCCCATCAAAATCAAAAGACTACTTCTTTTTAAAGCTTATAACAAAAAGTTATAAGAATGACATCTCATCTGACTGTTTACCCCTAAGCTAGTGAAATAAAGTCTATTCTGTCAAGAGAATATTAGAAATATGAATAGACCTGGTGGCTGCCTTTACAAATACAACAAACAATTATTCAGTGCTAAGAAAAATAATACTTTGACCACCACAAATTATAGAATGAATTGTAGATAGTGGTGTCAAAACTGCCTCTACTCAAAATGAGATCTTTGAAACCCAGCTTAGGAGGAAAAGAAACTGCTTTTCAGCCAGGGATCACTATTTCACAGATGATAATTTCCATAATTCTTTTTTAAAGTAAGAAAAAAAAAAGAGTTCTGCTCTAGGAAAGAACCTGAGTTTATGAATATGAAATGTCTTGGTTTTTGAAGGCAGGTAAGTGAAATGATTCCAGTGAAGGCAACAACACATACTGTCTTATGTTAATGGTGTTGAACTGAGCCTGCTGTTGCTGAGCTGTTTGTCAAGAACATTTTGAGCAATTGATACCAAAAAAGGCCATCCTAAATAGTTTTCCTGAATTGATCAACTTTTTGCAAAAATTCGGTTTTCAAGCCACAAGCCATATAAAAGATCTAACGCACAATTACTCAGCAAATGGTATGTAAATTCCCTGTCCCCACCCTCCCTCAGTGGAACTTTTATTTATAAATTCATTAGTTGTATTTACTCGCCATTAATTTGCTTTCCTGACTTCAAGGACAGAGGTCTAGAAGGGTTTTCATCATCCTCTTCTCAGAGCTGAGCACAGGAAATTGGGGATCTGTGCATTTTAGCATCTTGGCATCTGTGTCTCTGTGGCGCTGGAGGAGGAAGAAATGTCATGATATTTAAATCTGAAAGTCCTAGACAAGTAGATGGGACAAGAAAAGGTAACTAAGAATTCATTCTTAAAAGAAAGTTTGCTTTGTATAGGTGAGAGGGGGAGGAGTTAAGTTTGCTGTAAGACACAGGTTACAAACTGCTGTAGCTGTGCATATAGAGTCTGATTCAGCTCCCACTGAAATCAGTGAAAGAGTCTTGGCAGGGTCTTTACTGGGCATAAGTTCATCATATTCCTTGGTAATATTGTGTATAATACTAATCAATTAATTAATTTACTTCTCCGGGGACACCCCCTTGTCACGGGGGAGAAGCTTGCATGCACTCATGAGGTTGAGAGCTATGCTGGCGGTGGTTTGTGCTGCCAGTAGGGTCTCCCATGCCAGGCAGGTCTCAGCTGAAGGGTCAGACAAAGTGTGTCCATGGGCAGGATGGGCTCGCTAGCCATCCTAGGAGAAGGACAACTCTAACTTCAAACCTGGGCAGATGGAGCTCACTTAGCCCTGTAAGGCTATCCATCTAAGAGAAGGATACTCTAACCAAACCCACGTCCTGAGGTATTCACATTATGTCCTTACGCCTTCCCCTACACAACAAGCAACATGTTGTTCTTTCTAGCATTTATGCCTCAACTGTGCAAGCTGACCCAGTGGAAAAAGACAAATTCTACACTGACCTGCACCACCTCACCCAAAATGTTCCTGCAGATGCTAAAATCATAATCCTTGGTAACTTCAACGCCAGAGTAGGTAAGAATTCTGAAGCCTGAAAAGGAGTCCTGGGCAAGCATGGTGTTGGAAACTGCAATGACAATGGACGCCTCCTGCTAGAGTTTTGCGCAGAACAGCAGCTCACCATCACCAACACTACCTTTCAACAGAAAGACAGCCTGAAGACAACCTGGATGCATCCTTGATCCAAGCACTGGCACCTCATTGATTATATCTTAGTGCAACAGAGAAATGTCAGCGATGTCCGTCATACTCGAGGGATGCCAAATGCAGAATGTCAAACAGACCACCGCCTTCCGCGTTGCAAACTTAACCTCCACTTCAAGCCCAAACCTAAGAGAGGCGGCATTCCAAGGAGGAGGCTCCAAGTCAGCAATCTTCAAACAGCCACAGTAAAAGACAGCTTCCAGGTAAACCTTCAAACTAGACCTAAAGATAATCCCATAGATCCCTCTCCTGACGCACTTTGGCAACATATTAAAAATTGCCTCCTGCAGTCCTCTGAAGAGTTCCTAGGGTTCTTCTCCAAGAAAAACAAAGACTGGTTTGATGAAAACAATCAAGAGATCCAGGAATTGTTGAAGTAGAAAACTGCTCACCAAGCACACCTTGTAAGAAAAGCTGCCTTTTGTCTTGCATGCAGTAAGCTCCAACAGAAACTTCAAGACATCCAGAACAAATGGTGGCTCAACCTAGCAGAAAAGACGCAACTATGCACAGACTTGAGTGACCAAAGAGGATTCTATGAGGCCTTGGACGCAGTGTACGTATCCACACACCAGGTTCAAAGCCCCCTACTCAGTGTAGATGGTCAAATGCTTCTCACAGATAAAACCTTCATCCTGAACCAATGGTCTGAATATTTTCAGACTCTCTTCAGTGCCAACCATGTAGTTCAAGGCTCAGCAATTCAGCACATTACACAACGACCAGTGAAACATGAATTGGATGCAGCCCCTACTGTGGGAGAGACGCTTAAGGTCATGCAACAGGTGAAACTGGCAAGGCAGCTGGGGTTGACTGAATTCCACCTGAAATCTGGAAGCATGGAGGTCAAGCACTCCATGCCAAATTCCACGAGCTTGTTGTGCATTGCTGGGAACAAGGGGAACTACCACCAGATCTCCGTGACGCAGTCATTATCACCCTGTACAAGAAGACAGGAGAAAAATCAGACTGCTCAAATTACCGAGGTATTACTTTGCTCTCCATTGCTGGTAAAATCCTTGCAAGAATACTTCTGAACAGTTTAGTACCCACTATTGCAGAAGATCTTCTACCTGAAAGCCAGTGTGGTTTCAGAGCCAATAGGAGCACCACAGACATGGTATTTGTTCTCAGACAACTGCAAGAGAAGTGTAGGGAACAGAACAAAGGTCTCTATGTAACCTTCGTTGACCTCACCAAAGCCTTTGACACTGTGAGCAGAAAATGCCTGTGGCAGATCTTGCAATGTTTAGGATGTCCCCCCAAGTTCCTCAGAATGATCATCCTGCTACGTGAGGATCAGCGTGGACAAGTCAGATATGGCGATGCACTCTCTGAGCCGTTTCCAATAACCAATGGTGTGAAACAAGATTGCGTTCTTGCACCAACTCTATTCACAATCTTCTTCAGCATGATGCTCCAAAGAGCCACGGCAGACCTCAATGAAGAAAACGGCATCTACATCCAATATCGTACCGATGGAAGCCTATTCAACCTAAGGCAACTGAAGGCCCACACCAAGTCCCTGAATCACCTTGTCCATGAGCTGCTTTTTGCTGATGATGCCACCCTCGTTGCTCACACAGAAGCTGCTCTGCAGCACTTAACATCCTGTTTTGCAGAGGCTGCTGAGCTTTTTGGACTTGAAGTCAGCTTAAAGAAGACAGAAGTTCTCTACCAACCTGCACCTCAGGAAGTCTTCCATCATCCCCACATCACCGTAAGTGAATCAGAGCTTAAGTCAGTCCAGCAGTTCACCTATCTGGGAAGTATCATTTCCTCAGACGGTAAGATTGACAAAGAGATAGACAACAGGCTAGCAAAGGCATACGGAGCCTTTGGAAAACTCCATAAAAGCATCTGGTCCAATAAACACTTGAAGAAAAAGACAAAGATCAGTGTCTACAGAGCCATTGTTCTGTCTACTCTTTTATATGGGTCTCAATCATGGGTCATCTACCACCACCACCTGCAGCTTCTCGAACTTTTCCATCAGCGCTGCCTCCGTTCAATCCTAAACATCGACTGGTCTGATTACGTGACCAATGTGTCTGTTCTTGAACAGGCAGGGGTCACCAGTATCGAGGCCATGCTGATAAGAACACAGCTGTGCTGGGCAGGGCACGTCTCCAGGATGAAGAATCACTGCCTTCCGAAGATTGTGCTTTATGGTGTACTTGCCACCTGCTGCTGCAGGAGAGGAGCCCTGAAGAAGAGATACAAGAACTCTCTGAAACAACACCTCAGCCTTGGCCATATTGACTGCCATCAATGGTCCACTCTGGCCTCCAATTGGGATTCATGGAGACACACCACTCACAACGCTGCTACTTCCTTTAAGAACGCACGCAGAGTCAGTCTTGAGCAGAAAAGACAACGCAGACAGAACCGTTCCTTGCCAATATCGCCAAAGGAGACTTTCCACTGTGCCTTTTGTGACCAGATTTACCTATCCTGTATCGGCCTTTTTAGCCACCAGCACGCTTGCAGCAAGCGTGAGTAGTGCCCATCCCAAATCTTCATTCGTGAAGTCTAGCCATGATGATGATGATAAGAGTTGATAAGACTAATTCAGTTGTTGTGACTTTACTGTGTTTTCGAATCAGAAGATCCAGTGAAAGTGTAGGTATATGATTGTATCTCAATCATACAAATCGAGCTGTGACACTAATATTCTCTAAAGTACTGTTATATTTTAGGAGCACATAACTCATCTTCAAAATGACATTTAGACAATTAAGAACTTAACTGTGAAAATTGAGTCAAGATACCTCCACTATTTTAATGACTTGGACTATATTTCTGTATTTTCTACTCTTATCAACTGTCAGTCTCATCTCACCATGCTTTGTTAGGTTTTTTTAGTCTAAACCAAAATTAATTATCTAGTCTCCCACAGACAAAAATGAAGAAAGGCAAGAATATCCAAGGGCATAAAACAGGCATTTAATATCAGAGAGGAAAACCTTATGGAAATAGCTATCTTTCCCTGCTAATGACTGAAGAGGATTTGATCACTACCTTCAGCTGGACAGTTAAATTCTACACAGCTGAAATTAGAGGACATGAAACTAAACCTTAACGTATATGAGAAGTCATAATTCAGACTCGCATTTACCCATTTCCTGTTTTCCAAGTGATTTATACTACCCACCTAATGCCCCTTCAGATTTGTCTGAGCAGAGCAATATATTTGTCTGATGAGGCAAGCAAGAACTTTCCAAAATAATACTGAATTCCTGAATAGTGCTTTGCAAAAGGTCTATATTTCCTATTGTACAATCCCATATTTCTATATCAATTCTAACTTTGATGAGTTCTATTTTAATATATTTATTCTTGTAAGACATTTATACTGCACCATGAGTCAATTTCTTACCTTAAAAATTTTGCAAAATTTGCTTGTAGTTTTTTTGTGATTTCTTAAGGAATGAAATTAAGTAAGATTTATCTAAATTTTCCTTAGGTCATACTTGAGCAGTGGAATAAAAGCACATATGGCTCGTGAAAAATGATAGTTATTGGCTTCTTATGAACAGTTTTTGTTGGATTCCTCCACACATTCCCAAAAGAAATGCAAAAGAAATCTCTTCACATTTAAATTCAATTTGCAGATTAATGGAGGTCCATTTTTAACTAACCAGTCAGAGTATGAAAAATAGATATTCTGAGATCATCATCTCATATACCATCTTTTATATTGGAGTACTTCTACTCTTTTCCTCACCTAGGACACTCCAAATATTGTCTAATTTCCATATATAATTTATTCATCTTCATAACTCCTCAGTCTTTTCTTTCATCATAACTTTTAGGCTATGAGTTTGTAATGATACTCTGCTTTTCAACCCTGAATATGGCCCTTTACCATCACATTTCCAAGAATCTTCCCTTTAGTTATTTTCTGTAGATAAACTTATGAACTTTTCATTATTTGGATTTACAATTCTAAGCATCATTCCTCAGAGACTGTTTAGAAAGGTTTGAATATTGCACATATGCTGAAATAATTTTTTAACTAATGTTATGGTTTCAAAGTCAAAGGGCAGATTTTGGTCAGAAAATATCTTACTGTGGAGAATTTTGCTACTATTCAGTTTGTTCTGAAGAGTGATGAAAATTTGAAGAAGCTCTCTGCACAGACGACTTCATCTCAGGTAAGGACAATCTGTCTACACACTTCTCTAAGACTGAACACTCATTAGTCCTTAAAGACACCCTAATAAAATGAATTGAGGTATAGGGTGAAAACACAAGGAAGATGAGTATTATTATGCCTGGTCATCAAAAATTGTTCATGGGTAGAGAAATGTTAGAATCAAGTATCCTCATCCAGTGAAGTTTGATGCTTCAAAGATCTTATATTTAAAACAGAGATGTCTATTTATATTCTGCTTTACATGGGTCTAAGCCCAAATAGATTCAAATGCATATTTCATACTTAGTCATTAGGCTTCTGCAAGCAGGATGGGTCAGCTGCTCTTTCTAGAGTAAGTATCCCCCAATGGAAGTCCACCTAGGACTGTAGCTGAGTAGTTTAATTTTTAAGGTTCTTTCTGTCAGGCAGTGTTTTGGGCTCTGGTACTTTCTCTCAGCATTATGTATTTTATGCAGTGATTGTTTCATATAAAAATGAACAGCATTTTTCCTGTTAGCAATCAGAAAAAACTGTTTCTTCTCAGGCAATGCATGAGAAGTGTAATGCTTAGCTCTGATTTCTTGATTCCACTATGGGAATTGCACTAAATTACCCACAGCAACCTCTACCATGTAATACCAAAGGCTTTCAACTGGATCATGCCCTGAGATAGGAATTATCTGCCTCACTGAAACAATCTCAGACAGATGGTAAATTATTAATGCTTTGAGGTTTTTAGCAAGTTTTTTGTTATGGGAATGGACTGGATCTCACTCTACTATGGGAATCAACATATAGTGCCATATCCAGAGAGAATGAGTACACTTGCCCCTCAACTGTACAAGGCTGGATCAAGATAAGGGGCAAAGAAACCTCCTCTTTCCCCTTTTAACCAAGAGATTCAGAGATGGAGTAAACAGGGAGACATTGCCCACACCAAAGGGGCACTGGCCCCTCTCCTCCCCAGCCAGGTGCTATCAGAGTGCTGGGACTTCCAAGGCTGGATTAGGTCAGCTTCCCCTTGAGCATGCTGCACCTTCACTGCTAGTCCTAGCCTTAACTCTTTGGCTCTGGACAGAAACTTCAATGTAGAGAGGTCAGAACAAAGCCAATTTGAACTTGAAACCAAATATTTAAATCCTGAGAGGATTCAGAGATGGAGGGGTGGGGAGCAATGGGTTGAAATGACTGCTGTTGTATAAATACATGAAAACCCATAAAAATATTTACAAGATACAGTTAATCTCAAGATAACATTTTTTTGGCCATTGTAAAACTGACTCATCAATATAACAGAGTATATTTTTGGTTACTTTATTTTAACTTTTTTACAGTTAATATTTACCAAGTCTCTGGGGCCTAAAATTACCTCACCCTTTTGCTTCAGGTCTACAGCTGCAGTTTCTCGCCTCACCATAGAAACGCCTGGAATGCAGCATTGTGTTTCCTTTTCTGTTGGAAAAATAAGGGAAGTTGAAGTAGCAACTACCACCAAGACAGATAAAGGCTTTTATAAATTAATAATTAATAACTTAAAGCTACATTATTGAGTAGAATGTAGGTGACTCTTAGGTACTTTAATACTCCAACAGGCAGTAAGTCAGCTACAGTACTTGGTGTATCTTAACTGTGTCCTCAGAATGTATGTTCATCTGGGTTTATCAGTTCAACAACAGCCAAAAAATAACTTTTCTCAGTTATTCTGGAGAATTGTTTGGCTTTTCAAAACAGCCAGTGATTATAGGGGCTTTTTTTATCGGAAAGTTCAACACACAACTTACAGGACTTTTGAATTTCAACTAGGCAAGTTGAGCCCCTAGACACTAAGACACTGAAAATCTACAGTTCTTTCGGAAAATCTTGGCCCCTTTTTATTTAACGAATTCTTAAGCAGAATGAAAGCTGCATCTGTCTGAGCCAAGAATTATATCTTTTGAACCACGCCAAGAAACGAGGTAGAAAAAGATGAAAAAACTTGTAGTCCCAGAGTTGATAGGACTTGGCTTTGAAATTACTTCTGTGATCCTTCCCATTACAGTGTTGCATGACTAGAAGGAACTACAAATACTGATATCTTTTCATAATGCCCAATGACATCTTTTTATTACTTCTGTTACTATGCATGAAAATCACAGTAACCACAATGTCATATTCTGTATTTCTTGGATAAAGATTATTTTTATACTTTGCATTTGAATGCAGAAGTGTTAGTGACTGCTATTTGTCTTTTGGCAACATTGCTATAATTTCAGCCTGACAAAGTTATTACTCAGCTGTGAAGACAAGACTTGGACACAAAGTGAGTGTTGATATCAGAGCGTAGTACCATGGAAAATGAGTTTCCTAGGAACCCAAAAACTGCTCATTATTTACCTAGTCTCAGAGTTTAATATGGAGTAACGACATACATTACTGCATTAGATAATCTGCAACTGTTATAATAGATTATTCTTATGAGAGTTGCTTGAAGCAAAAAATGGGGAAAATTATGTTATCTATCGGTGACATTTCACCCTAGTTAGAACTGGGCCCGTGCTCCTCTTCTGAACATACAACATACAGTCGTCAAAGCTGTAGGGTCACTGTCAGAACAAAGTACTGCAAATGAGATCTGCATTAGAGCTGTATAACCTACTTTAATCATAGCATGATCAACATGATCGGTGTGCAGTGCTCAGAAAAAGGTCATGCAATGAAAACTTTCCTGCTGATCCCCTTACCTGTTTATGGATATTGCTGTCAATGAACAAAGACATCTGCTCTTCTTGTAATTCTGCTTTTGAACCTTTGTAAATTTTCAAACCAGTACATAAAGGTAAACTAAAATTGAAGGCAGGCTGGGCTGGATATTCCAAGAGTCCAAGACCTGATTCACATTGTTGTCTCAAAAGCAGCAACATCTGTCAAAAGAGCAAGACAGACAGCTGCAGACAGCAAACAATTCTAAATTTAATCTACTACCTCATGCCTGTTAGCATCTTTTTCTCCATCTTTTTCTTTTTTTTTTTTAATCTCTGAGCAGAGCTTGTCTTTCACTTTGCTTTTTGTTCATCTTAATCAAACACAACCCCAACAATGCAAATTCCTCTTTATTATAGTGGCGGGGAGGGGGGGGAGGGGGGGAAGTGAAGAAATGCATACTACCTTGTTAGAAAAACTCTGCACCCTGGAAACCTTCAAGATCAGATTGAACAGGGCTCTGAGCAACCTGATGTAGTTGAAAATGTCCCTGTTCATTGAAGGGGAGTTGGACTAGATGGCCTTTAAAGGTCCTTTCCAAATCAAGCTATTCTATCTTTTGTGACTGTTAGAACAGCTCTTTTCAAGAAATATGAATCCCTGACCCACAAATGTCAATGGGACCATACTATTGGTTTTCTTCATTTTTATTCACCCTGAAAGACAGCATGAGACAGTGCTTGCACAGGACAGATGACTAGATTTCAACTTTTCATTAATAGAAAGAATACAAAGAAGTCACCACAGCACATCGATCTACTTAACGTTATAACTTTATTCAGTTGGCTGTGGAAGGTAGGAAAGAAGAACCAAGGCAAAAATACTTACAGTACCAAACTAAGACCTTGTGCATAACATCAGTAAAGTAGCTTTACGTTTGCAAAACAAATCAGAATAATGTCCAGGAAGAGTGTTTTTAAGTTAATCATGTAATCGTAAAAAAGTCTCATCGCTTAAAGATAATATTAAAAACGTCTAACCAATAAAGTGGAAGAGAATTTACTGTCCTTGCTGTTCAAAACATTGAATATTTACAAACACATATAAACAAATAAAGAAATTAAGCAAGCACTGGTATCAACTTCAAATTCTGGATCAGATCACTTCTTTCACTCTGTAATAAACATCTTGCATTGACCTTAATTACCTCCAAAGCCTGAAGTACTGCCAACTACACAGTAACTCATGCCACTCCTTGGCTTGCTTGCCAAAATTGTTAAAGCATTTCTTTTGTAATGTACCATATTTAGCTTGAAGAAGGACGAAAAGAAATCACACTGTATGAAATATTTGTATCATATTTTTACACAGTCCTGGACTGGAATATTCTTTCTTTGAATGTAAAATATATGATCTTATTTCCATTGGAGCTGAAAGAAAATAAATAAATAAATAAACAACAACGCAAAAAACTATTCTGTTCAGTCAGAATATTTCAATTCAATCAGACCCTAATTCATACTTGATTCACATGTTTATAAATGGATATCTACTGTCTGAAGCTTCGTCATATATTATTATTTACCAGATAATCTTGATTTTCAAAATTCTGTGCAATTATTCACCTCCATCACATCTCTCTGTGGTGCTTTTGTCTAATTATTTGGCATAAAATGTGAGGCAAACATCTGAAAAATTTATTCAAATAATTCAGAGGAAATGGAAGAGTCAAACACTGGGATAATATGGAGTTGTTTAAAACCACCATGTTGCTCAAGATTTGCACTGGACTTTGAATTCTTCTCATTACCAAACACAAAACACCATCAGTTTCTTAAGTCCTGTCTTGCTGTTTGGAAACTACTCTTAATAAAAGTTCTAGATTACATCCTCATTCCCCAAATGGATTTTTTCTGGTTTTCAGTTTCTCTGAAGGATGGACAACTCCTTCCTTGTGCAAACACTTCTTTTGACTAACATATTTATATTGTGGTAAAAATTCACCGCTGGAATAGGTCTGTGATACAAAAAGACTAACCCTGTTTCTCTCTATCCTCCACTTTATATCGCATATTTATCTTTGTCACTTGTGCCTCAGAATTATGATAAAGGCTTTCATAACATTATCATTTAGCACTGAGCAATGGGTAGTATTTGTCTTAGAAATACAAATGAATTAGACCAGGAGCATAGATGCATTTCCTACACTGATTTCACTAAGTTATCAGATTGCACAGGTAAACTGACATCAGCAAATTTCTCTATCAGGAAGTCCTATCTTAATTCATTTTCACAAGGGAGCAAAGGTAGGGGTGATATGAGAAGAAAGATGCAAGAGCAAAGCTGAGAGGAGATCAGGGAAGGAGACTAAGATTGAAGAAAACTTATCTCTGAATTTCTTCACCTCTTCCGGATTACAGTCCCTTCTGAATACTTCATATTTGTAGCATTTGAGGCTCAACTTGCTCCTTTGTTCTTTCTTTTCAATAAAATAAATAGATTACCGGAAAAAGGAAAATAAAGAAGCTATGCAAGTCAGAGGAAGCCAGGTTGGCTTATGAAGTAACAAAAGCAGGATGTATGGCCAGGGGGATTGGAATGAGGTGATCTATGAGGTCCCTTCCAACCCAAACTGTCCTATGATTCTATTCTATGAAGTAGAAAGATAGCTTTCTCCAGGTCTATCTCTGATAGAACTACAAGTTTCCTATATAACTTACAGTCTTAATATTTTTGTTTTCTTGTCTTTTATAATTATTCACTACATATGTCAAGGATAAAGGAAATAATGCAAGTCCTACTGGACAGGATGCCCAAGATGTAATTGATTTCAATAGGAGCAGTACTAAATTTAACTAACATGACCCTAAAAATGCTATCCTTTAAAAGTAAAAGTTTCATGACTTTCTTTAGCTACCACTAAAATAATACTGCATAAAACACACAGCAAGGTGAAAAATTGCATGATTGTAAGCCCACTGAGATTTGTTATAACAGTGTGTAGAAAATACAGGACCATGCTGTTTACTCCTCTCCCTGGGATTGTTTGACAGGTCTCCCTGCAGGTGACTTTTACACTCTGTAGCTTCACCTCTGTCCACACACGTCAGTACATTCTCAGACAAGTTGCTTCCAAAAGCTGACACAGTGAGTAAACGTTAATTCCAGGCTGATTCTTAGCAGTCAGACCACTACTGCTATGTCTGCAACCACCAAACAGGAGATTTTTCTCACTCCTTATGTGGCACCTGGTCACTTGAGATCATCAAAAAGACTTGGGAACTTCTCAAAGTAACTGCCAGTAAGAAGTTTAGGAGTACCCCAATGTCAGTTCCTCACCTGAATTTTTCTCTAGAAGTTTTCTCAAAGTTATCACATCTCTACTGTTAGCACTGTGGGTGATGTATCCATAACGTAGTGTACTCACCACTTTTAGGAAGATGAGGCTTATAATCTGAAATCCTTTGATTAAGGACAAGGAAAATTCCTTTAACATAATTACAATCAACAGATGGCTGCCAACCATCACATTAGACTCTAAAAAAGTTTAACATTTTGTAAGACATTAAAAAGCAAATAGCTTTTTTGGTCTTACTGATGTTTGTAGGAGCATCTCAAACACATGAAACAAGTGCTCCCTGAAAGCCAAAAGGGACTCAATAATCCTTGTCTCTTCCAAATCAGGTAAATCTTTTATTCTATGAAGTGGAAAAAAATCATTATTAAGAACATACATTACTGAGTTACTTTGTGACCCAGTGTCCACTTTATTGCCTCTGTCTATTGAGTAAAGAATAAGCTTGTAGTTCTTTTACAGTCATGACCAGAGTCCAAAGGTTTTAACTTCATGCCTCAAAAATGGAAACATAAAATGTTCAGAACACAGTTTAAAATAACACAGAATGCAGTAAGGCTTGTTTAACACAGCAAAGCATCCTTCCTCAAGAGAAGTAGAAAAGGGTTAAAAGTTTTCCTGATACAAAGGAATTCAAGTGTAACCAATTACTTTATATCAGTGGAGACTATGGTCCTGTTAAAGTCAACCAGATAGAATCTGATATGCAGAAAAACACTATACTTACTTACCAGAATGTGCAAGGAAAAGCTTTTATAGAGAAGGCAGTAAAAATTCAGACAATACAATGAGCAGGAAACACTGGGTAGCAGAAAGTTGATTAAGCACATGTTACTTGGAAGACCTTTCCTCAGACATCCAATCACACAAAGAATCCTGGGGCAAGTCCAGAACAAGAGCTCTTCATATGAATTGCCAGGAAGGTTGAAAATGTACCCATTCCTGGAAGGCATATTTTCAGAGTGCCAAAACTCCTAGAAAAAGTGATAAAAGGGAGTAAGATAAAGAAGGAGTAAAAAAAAGCAAAGCTCCCAAACAAATAAATGATAGTGAAATTAAATAATTTTAATGTGTAGGTATATAGAAGAGTTGAAGAATGATACTGGTGTGGTAGGCCTCAACAAACCATTTCTAAAGAGAGAACAATACTCAGAAAATTTCATCGAGTGAAAAATTGCATAAGCTACACTCTGTCTGCACTAGTATTTAACTCAAATTAAACAATCCACTTGAATGAAATATGAACTTAAGCTGGCTTTCCTACAAGATGTTAGGGGGGCAAGACCTAACATAAATACACCAAAGGAGAAGAGCCAAGAGGAGAAGAACAGCATCAGTGTAGTGAAAGACACTATTAAGTCAGTTGGATGTAAGCCAAAATTTCATATTACAAAATGTCAATCTTGAAATACTGAAAATGAGTTAGTTTGTAGACATCTATCAGGGAGATGTTGGGAATCCCATTGCTTAATGGGGGATATGTTGTGTATATTCTTCCTCTCTCAGAGCAAACAGGATCTCCACATTTCCCTGTTGCTGCCTGTGAAGTGCAAGTACATGACAGCTTACAAGCAGACACAGCAATCAGACAGTACACAGCTGCCACAGAGATGTTGACAGAGCAGCTACTTTCCATAGAGCTGAGAGTATCTGATTTCCATATTGTGCACTTCAGTGCTGTGTGTTCCAATCAAAAGGAGATGATCTAGTGCATATGTCAGTGGACACCTATTTATTTTGTGTCCTTTATAGTGCTAATCACTATGGGCTGCATTCACTGCTAATACTTTCTGCCAAGGTATCCAGCATACAAATTCTTTAAGACTGTCTTCACCAAGAAGGCATAACCTGGATTTCCTGGTAAAATCAGTTAACTATTGAGATTATGTCTTGAGTCTCAAATGTGTGCTAGTTTTCTTAAAGACCCTATGCCTGGATATACATGAGAAAGTGAGAATTTCATTCTGTTCATTTGTGGTTCTAGAAAAAAAACCCTTGAATATCAGATACAAATAACTTGTGAAGAATCCAATATACAGAGGCAAATGAAAGAAAATCCAAAATGCATTATGATGTTCTCAAATTTGTGAGAGGCTGGAAAACAGTAATAAGCTTGTCATCTCCAGAAAATAAAGCAAAACCATACTGAGGCAAAACAGAATTAAAAGCTTGTGGATTTTACTAACAGTTTATAATTTATCTTGGGAAAAATAAGTTTCAAACTACTGTTTGTCTTTAAAGAAAAGATTTTGTAACTTTGTTAACATGAAGATGTGCTTATTCAGGCAAGTATTTGGTGGCTCTAGGTGCCCCTTTCCATCTAGACTATTACAATGTTCTCTATCCCTTAGAACAGATCAGTCTGGGGGACTGTACCTCTCAATTCTATCAGGAAGAAGAAGACACCCATGAGCTGTGAAAGGGGCAAAGATGAAATTTCATCCTTAATACCTTCCTGTCCTTTCCCTCAGACTCATAACTAGTAAGTTCACACTTAGAATCTTCAAAAGAATTCAACTAAAGCTTTCAGTGTTAATACAAAAGTAATAATGATAAAAGGTGAATGGCCTGATATTTTTCTCACTCTATGCCTTTATTCTTTTTTTTCTGAAAGTGTACTACTCATTTAATTCATCTATTCAGAGAGTTGCAACTGCCATTAACCCATCCGGCCTGTCAAATATGTAGTACATCATATGTAAAGATGTCCCATTATCAGTCAGTGCATTACCCCAAATATATGTTCTATAATGTAACCTACCTGAAATTATATTCATCATTGATGAATTTTTTTCTGACTGGTAAGGAATGGGACAAAAAATAAGAAAAGGAAAAGAAATAGTGTCTGTCCTTCAGTATTGCAAAGGAAAGTTTCCATGTGAGAACTGATCACAGATAGTGAGTTAGCATCTCCCTGCCTAACAAAAATGGCAGAATGAGAAGTTGGATCATCCATTTCCAATTTGTTAATGTTTTTATTAATTGTTTTAATGTTTTCATTGTAATAAAAAGAATTAAATGCTGAGGAAGTGCTGACCTGGAAGAGAGAAAAGTTTGTGAGGCAGGAAGAATAAACATAGTGAAGGACAGGTAATAAAATATCTGCTTTCATTTTCAGATTAAAGCAAAATTTAAGGTACCTGAATTTTATGGGGGATGGCAGAATTCCCATCTTCAATTAACATACTGTCTAGAAGAGCTTGCCACAGCCAAATTACATTATTCAAACATGTAAGTTCCATGCTAATTTTTCAATCCACTATAATTACAATAGCTTTCATTTACAATGGTGTTTTGAAGATTCAAGATCAAATTAAGTTAAGATAACATGCTTGCCATTCCCTGAAGACACTGGAAGTGTGCCTGGTCCTAATAACAGTGAATATGATTCACCATGTTAAAACCTTCATAAATGACAGTCTAATAATTCTGTTATTTAGCCATCAACACGCAGACACTGGCCTTCAAATGTGCTAAAAGGTAAGGACCTCTCCATCAGCAATGCCAATGGATGAGTTAAAAGTTCCACTGTTTGTTCATGCTGAAGGAAAGCCTCAAAGAATTCAGTACAAATTATAGCTAAAGATTCCCATGGCTTGCTCTCTCCTAGTGCTTAGCAACAAAAATATGGTGCTGCACATAGTTGCAGGGTCACCATGCCAACATACATAAAGATTAAGGGGTGGCAGGGTTAAAGGAAAGATGTCAGTCACATTTTAGGGAAAAAAAATACAGTACTGGCTCACCAGAAAATGTTATGGCTGACAGTCTCCATCATTATCTTATTTCTTAGTACCATAGCCTATAATTAAGAGTGTAGCTGATGTGCTGAGAAATATCTTTTCCACGATTTACAGAAAAGAGGGGAGCACTTGTTCAAAACCTGATCAGGCTTCCAAATGCTTTAAGTCTCATCCTAATTTTCCCAGATATTTTGCATTAAGAAAGATGGATAGACTTCTAAACCAATACTATTGCTATGTTAAGAATACAGAGAATGACAGAATCAACTAGGTTGGAAAAAACCTCCAAGATCATCAAGTCCAACCTATGACCTAACACCATCTTGTCAACTAAATACATTTGTATTTCCATATTTATATTTATTTGTCTCAAAAAAAGGATATAGGTTTCACTTGACAAGAAATATTGTGCTCATTTTGTGAAATCTTTTAACTGCTGAGGTACAACAACAAATTTATTATTACTTATTATTTATGAAAATTGCTTACTTGACTTAGAATTATAAACATGTATTTTATGCTACAGCTAGCTTGAAGGTTACATCTCAGCTGTGATTTTTCTTTATCTATTTGCAGGCATCACTTTTGCTAGCACACCATTTTTATTTATATAGGTACAGTGTCATAACTGAAATGGTAAAAACAGCCAGCCCAAGACACCTCAAAATCCCCTGCATTAAAAGAGGTGAGATTTATAGTCTCAGAGTGAGCTCACATAAACACAATTACCATAAGAATTCTCTGAGATGTAGACAGCATTGTGTAGGGCAATTATCAAGGGCCTCCTTACCTTTCTTTATCATGTCCCCTTCTGTATCACGTCTCACAAATAATGAGACCACAGCAATCCCTGCAGAGCCATTGAGCCAAGAAAATAATAGAAGCAGAAAGGATTGGTTAATCCTTTCTGTAAGTTAAAAGTTTTGCAATTTGGCACAGACTTTACAGGCAATGATATAATGAATTTTGTACTTACATGGCACATGATCTAAAAGGAAGTCCGAAAGTTAAGAGCATACATCTTTGGGGGGTCAGGTTTAAAATCCCAGGACTTCCAAGACATGAAGAGTGAACAGCCTGAGTATTGAAATATGAAACTTAGCATTATCATCATGCATATCCATCACTTTTGTTTGCTAATCTATCTGGAATGGGAGCAATTAGAGGGAGAGCCATGCTGAGCATCTGGCATGTACTAGAGTAGTCGAAGCATCTTCAAAAGGACCATATTTTAAACAGTTCATTCCAACAAAGATGAACTAGAATGGACTCCCTTAGAATATAATTCAATCATTAAGGAACTAATTTAACAAAACATGCGAAGTCTGGTTTAGCCCTTAAGAAGCACTGATTTTATTATATCACAATTTAGACAGTTCTGAGCCATGAGGACTCAATAAATCAGACCAACTATTTAACAGCTGGAAGTTGGCACATGCAAATTTTTACCAGCTGAAGAGTTTTTCCAGCACATTTAGGTTTACACCCATGAGCTGCTATTCATCTCTCCAGTGTCAGTCAATGCTCGTAGAAGTCACTACGAACACACAACACATATACCATGCAGGACCTCACTAGCACTCAGTAATGCACCAGCCCATTGATGCTGTTCGTATATAAAACAATGCTGTTTGAACAACTGCTGGAGTCATTTATTCAATAGGTCAGTTAATCAACAGGGTGTAAGTCACTTCATATGGCAAAGCATCATCTTACAGATGAGTTAAGCTTCACCTAAACAAATTGCACCCAGTTCACATGGTCTTCACATAAATAGCCAAAGTCCTCATTTTTAAATGGAGCAAAGTAACTGCATAGGGAAAAGGAACATGTGTGTGGGAACTTTGACATAGAATGAACTGTCTTATCCTATCTCTCCTCAGGATTTCAGATCTGCCATTCTATTAGAGAGATTGTCATGTTGCAAATCTCTGCTCAGTCTATGGCTCTCCTATTGGAGTCATCTTATGAGTAGTAACAAAAGAGATCTTGTCTTATTCACTTCTAGAGATATTTCTGTCTCCTCCTCCACAGAGGTATCATAAAAGGCCCAAACAGCCATACCAGCAATTCACACATCACACTCTTTTCACAGATTTTTGAAATAAATCTCCTGAAAGCACCATCCAGGGACTATATATACAGATGTTATTAGTAAAGTATTATAAGCTGCTTATTGAGATGACACAATTTTTATGTAGTCTTTTATGAATAACAGTTTTTTCTCTTTTACTTGATGATGGGGACCCACAAAAAATCCATATGAGGGGTTTAAATTAACTCCAAACCAAAATTTTGCAACATTTTCTGACTGATTAGACAGATGACAATATTTAATTTGGGCTTGAAGTAAAGAAGCCAAAACTAAATCATATGGCCAAGTTCTGCTTAACTCAAAATTCTCATTGAATCCAAGCCTCTTTAAATAAAAATGCATAATTGGATTCATCTTTAGCACTAAGGATATCATTGCTGCTGTGCCTTCTCAGTGAAACAGCATTACTGTTATACCACAGTCTTGGAAAACTCACTACCTGTGCAATTCATGGGAAGGGATACAACAGAGATGAGAAAATATGCTGGTTTTGAATTCCTCAAGTTGTTGAAAAAGAAGTAGAGCTGATAATATTTAAATTTATAAACATATGAACATAACAATACCCACTTTTAAGGCAAGTAATGTCAAATTGAAGTTTTAAAGTCTACATTCTCGAAATACAACATTGTATTAGTTTCATCAGTATTAGGCAAAGCCAAAAGCCAGTTGCTTGCAAATGACTTCTGATCAGATCGATAAGGAATGTGACTGCATCTGTTTGGGACAATAAATTATAATTTAAAATAAAAATAAATCTTACAGACTAAATTGGTGTATGCTTATAAATTGTCACTTGGACAAAAGCATACTGAAATCAGTGTCCAGTGTCCACACGACCATGAGGAGTGAATTAAATCAGTTACCTTGTAAGGAAGAGTGGTGTCAGGGAAGGCACTAATGTGCTAATACACTAAAAAATAGAACCAGGGCTAAAAAAAGGATAGAGATGCCAAATATGTCTGAACAAGGTAGACTGCTGCTACTTAGGGCAGACAGGGAATATAGGGGAGCAGGTGTCACTTGTAGGGGACCTAAAGAAAGCAGGGAGTAGAAAGAGTAAGTATGTGTGTGTATGTGTGTGAAATAGAGACCACTATAGGTGCTTAAGTGCTGTACCTCTTCTGGGGATGCTCCTGGGTGGTGGAAAGAGTTGACTGTTAATCCTATAATAATTCTTCTCTTATTCACTGGAGTGGGGCAACTGACATGGGTTTAACGTAACATTTTTATTTTAACTAGGCCTGAAGGCAGAACTTGAGCCTAACTGCATGGAGGCACTGAACAAAAACCTTTAAAAATGCCCCTTTTCTCAGGAAACATAAAGCTTGTTAAAACTTCTGTTCTCCTTGGACAATATTCTGAGGAATGACAAATAGCACTGTGAACAAAATATTGTTTGTGTAAAAGTCTGTGTGTCCTTTCTGAATATAACCAAACTTTTAAAAAAATTTCAGTCCACAATTACAACAGCTTTTTCAAAGAATCCTCACAAAACCACAACCCTTTCAGAAGATACACAACTCATCCAAATACTTGCAAACAGAGAAGCATAGTGGAATATAAGAAATCCCTCAGTAAAGCTCCCTATATTAACACTGGGACAAGAATTTATTCAAATGCTAGGAGATCATAACCCCATCTCCACAATTTTCCTAACTAAATTAGATATCAAAGTCTCTAGCTTCTTTATAACAGTTATGTGATAGCAATGAAAGGAAAATCCCAGCCTCTACTTAAGTTAGAATTCATCTTCAAAAGCCTGCTAAAATTAAGCTTTTGTTCCTAAGCTTCCTCCTTGGCTGCTTCTTGTGTTCAGCCCCGAAAGTTTCTAGAGCCTTGGTTATCTTTCCTGGATTTAATCCAATCCTGATGGAGGCTGAGAGAAGCCTTTGTCCCCTTCCTCCACCCCCAACCTTTTGCAAGGGTCTCTTCTAACCCAGACTCAAGCTAGACTACACCAATGCAAGTCACTGACAAAAGTTCTTTTATTTCTGAATATAAATTTGCTACTCTTCATCATGCATCATGATGAGCACCTTGCAAATATGTTAAGCAACCACAGAGAGAAATTCCCAGTCTAAACACATTAACTATATTTGTCTCAGATGGATTAATGGTACAGAAGAGGATGTAGTTTTCTTCCTCTCACATACCAGTTTGCTTTCTCTCTATTTAGAATCATTAGGCATAAAGCTTCATCAATGGTCTATGTGACTATAAAATGTTGAATAGAAATAAGAATGGATATGCAGGATGTCTTTCATTCTGGAGGTGGGGCTGTATTAGAATAGCACAAGTTCCCCCTTATCTTCTCACATTCTCACACAAGACCAGCATATTTTTTTACCAAGTATTTATATAAAATAAAATTCCATAGAAATCAGCAAAGAGAATACAATTAAGCTTCATTGGCTGTACAGAGCATTGCCTTTTAGATTTTTGCAGTGAAATATGTGAAAGAAAAAATATTGGTAAAAAATCAAGTGTTTCTTCATGTTTATAGAACTTTTTTCCCTGGAGTTTTATCTTGAACAATAATTCTGCATTCAAGGTCTGATGTGACTGTTCTATGTGTAATCTCATTATCTTCGTAACATAGAAAGTAAGAATGTAAATATGAAAGAGTTATGGCGGTTTCACTTAGACACCATACACTTTCTTTCTTGAGTTTCTGAACCATCTTGAACCTACCCAGCTTGTTATGAGCATTAGAATAGAAATCCAGTTGGGCAGAACCTTCTTGTACAGTAGTAGGAGATCAAATTCCCAGAAACTCAGTTCCTCTAGTCAGTATGCTGCTTTTGAAAGGGTTTTAGCATGCCTTTCAAGGATAAGCATTCAGAAATTTAGTTTTTTAATCTATGAGGAAAAGGTCTGCAGGTAGCTTGTACTTCACATAGCTGTTTTCCCTAGCAGGATCCTCCTTGATATTAGGTAAGACAGGCATACATTTTCATCTACTTTACTTACTTGGGGGCAATCACTGACATCCTGTCTTTCTTAGGTAGACAGTGAACTATATTTTCTTATATTTTTGGTTGTTCATAATAAAAACTCACATCTCTAATAATTCATTTCTTGACTAGGTGAATTTACAATGTTTGTGCATTCTGGATTCTCTGACTAGGGCTTGCATGTGTACCAGTGACCTGGCACCCATATGATCAGCTTTGCTGGCGTCACCCTGCTTTAAATCATGGAAATAACCATAAGCATTTATGAATTACATCCTTAGCCAATGCTACAAACCTGGCCTGCTGTTTTCAATAACTGTTATTTCTCCTGTGAAGAAGTAGTTTTATTCTTGGATTTGTCTTACTTTTCCCCAGAATATTCTTTTTAAATTCATATAACTATTCCTCTGCAACAGGCTGATTACAAGAGAAGAATTGCATTTCATCCTGAGCTCATGTGCAAATATTTCCTTAGTTAACACATCTTCATTCCCAGTAGGATTAGGCCATTGTGCCACTAATATTTCATAAGAATTTGCTGCTGGTTTGAAAAATTGAAAAGATAGCATCTCCTATACTGCGAAATCCTTTGCCTCACCAAAAAAAAAAAAAAAAAAAAAAAGGCTCCATAATGTAATAAATAATAAATATATGGTATAGCCTACTTAGGCAGAGTCCAAGAATTTTATATGCTGTAATTTAATCCTTAGAAAACCAGAGGATATTAAATGAACTGAACTGTCTTAGCCAGAAATCTCTGATTTGGGCTGCTCTTTGATGTTTTGATCTGAAAGTCTTTGATGTCTTAAAATTGTTTCAGAAATTAGAAAAAAGTCTTGACTTTGTAAATCATTTTGTAATTACATAAATGACAATATGATGATGAATGGCACAGAGTTTACAAAAACTAATCATTTCTCTGAATATTAAGTTAATCAAAAAGCCAAGACTGTCTAGTATGAGCTCCCAGTGCCTCGAAGATCCTTTGGCATTCCAGATGCACAATGAAACAAAAATAGTGTAGCCTTATTATAAGCACCTTTCCACATCTGCAATCCTGTTATACAATAAACTCTTGTTCTTTTGTAGTAAGATTGCACTGGCTCTTTTATTCTTTCTTTTTTATTATTAATTTGAAACATGTGTGGGAGAGGGTAATCCAGTAAGCCATTGGCATTTCATATCAGAGGTTTCATGCAATCACATGTAACATCAACCATCTGGGTGGAAGGATAGATAGAACTTGGTTTATATCGATAGACTGTGAATGATAGCAAGGAGAGGAAACAGTGGAGTTCTAATGAATATTATATATTCTACAAACATAGGCCCATGGATAGAATAAACTGGTTTTGCTATTAAAAAGAATAGTAAGCACTATGCAATAAAAATTTTTGTTGCATTTACAACATTTAGAATGTGTAACATTATAAGTGGATGCAAATGGATACATATGAAAAGTAAAAGAGAACAAATTGTATTCATATACATGTGCAAAAAGAGATATTTCTGTCAGCAAAGTATTTTTCTGGTTGGCAAATATATGCCATTTTGAAAGTCACCAAACTTAGTGATTAAGTAGACAATTAGAAGATAATCATTAAGTAACCTGGTTTTATTTTGGGCAAAAAGAAAGCATTATCTCTGAAAACACTTTCATTTATTGTTTATTTTCAAAGTGAACTTTAAAATTAAATTACAGTGTTTGGAAGAAAAAAGTTAAATAGACATCTGAAAGAAATAGAATCTATTTATAATTTTACCTTTTTGATGTCAAAAGATATCCTAGAGGAAAGCCTTATGGGTATAAATTCTTCTCAGACTTATGGTAAAGGCATACAGTTTTTTAAGATGCATAATCCTGTATCAAAGTTTTGTGAAAACCTGATAAAAATTCAAGAGTTCATGCTTCTAAAAGATTAAAACCAACAACAAATGCAAATAGTTAAAATTATTTACAGTCCTATGAAATCCAAACTGAACACATGTGGAGTACTCTGTATGTTGTAAAAACTGCAGTTCGGTCTGGAATTCTGTGCAATACAAACAGAGCAAAAATATATGACACACAATATCTTTGCCTGTACAGTACAAATTAGTGAACTTCCACCCTGCATTTTGGTAACATATCATCTAATCATTAAGACAATTCTATGCTGATGTTTTCTTTAAATGAAACATTCCAGATGTTATTATCTGTTCTCTTCAAATGACTGAATAGGAACCAATTCCAAGATGAGAAACTGAACACTGAAATTATGCTCTAGTTGCTTGAAAGAGGTGCTATCTTCCAGATTAGTTTATGGTTTGACTGACTGCTTGCTTTGTTGTTGTTGTTGCTTGCTTGTGAGTAGTGAGCATTCTACACAGCCTCCAGCCTTTTGCAGTCAATGCTTCATTTTAAGGAAGAATCAAAGCCATAAGCCAGAAAATCACTTAAGCACTAGACAATTTCAAGTTCTCATTGCACTTGAAGTGAATGACACTACTACTGTATGGATATCTATGAACACACACAAAAAAGTGTTTTGCCTTATTGGGATCTAATAATTTACTAAAAAGCTCAGACCTAACAGTATCAAAATATTATGCTTCATTTCAGGCATATTTTCTCAGATGCCACAACCACAAATACATTCAACATCTTTTAAGTTATCCTAAATAAACTCTCTGTGAAAAGTTTTTCAGAACCTGAGGATAAGAGGACATGTCATCTTACTCCTGTTGGGAAGACTTGTGCTGTTTCAAAGGAAAAGTGCAATAGGGTTGGAATTCCAGATTCCAAGAATCCTAGAATCATAAGATTGCTCTTTGTAGGGGACATTAGAAAGTCTCTTCAACACACAGTTTACTTTTGCTAGGTAGCACTAGATTAGGTAAGACATATCTTAGTGCTACCCTGTCCAGAAAACTTTCAAGATGAAGATTCCCCATCTTCTCTGGGCAGCCTGTTCAAGTGTTTTACTACCTGTCTGCCACAATCAACATGTTTTTGTCATCTTTGTACCTCTCCTTTGAGTAGTTACAGGTTGCTAGGTTGCTAATAGATCATTCCTAGCCTGTTGGTCAGACTAAAGAAGTCCTGCTTTTTCAGTGTCTCCTCGTTACCATCTTAAAAGTGCATCATTGTAAGCCCTTGTTTCTTAGCATCCCTCAGGTAGTAGAGAGTTCCAAGCTAGGCTTTGTTTTCCTTATACAGCTTCATCAGTGCCAAGCACAGGACAATAATAACTTCCTTTGGTCTACTTCTATGCTCTCTTTAATATAGTCCAATACATGATTTGCCTTATCTGCAATTTGAAGTATTGGTTTATATTCTACCTGTAGTCCCTCACAACCTTGTTGTTTCCCATCTTGTATGGGTACATGATGTTGTTCTGCCCCAGGTTCAGAATCCTCATGATATTTATGTTGATCCAGTTTGCTCAGGAAACATGAAAAGTAAAATGGGAAAGAGTGGAAGACAAAATCTGAATAGTCCAAGTCTTGGAATGGAGTCACTAAATATTTTTGTCTTCCTTTATCAGTGAGTGTTAGAGAACTTCTATCTGTCAGAAGTGGGGGGGGGCAGTGTTTAATGCTTTGACTTCTTGCCCTCTAAAGCACCTTTCTTTTTCCAAGAGTTTGCTGTCAACCTTAAGACTGGCCACATAGCAGTAAGTTCTATCATTGACTTAAAACAGCACCTATCTAGAGAATGATATTGCAAGTTTCTCCTTTTTCATCCCTCTGAGCAGGACTATTTTGTAAAACATCTAATCTGTGTACACATGACCAGTGGGAAATTTTGCTAAATCCACTGACAATAAAAAAGGGATTAAATATGTCTCTAAGTAACTTCGTGCAACTACCTAGATCTGCAGGTGTTTTTATCTAGTTTAATTATTGGTAAGATAACAATTTTGACTATTAAAAGGCTATGAGTTAGGATTTCCTGTTCTCCCAACTTCTTTAAAACATCCTTGCTATGTTTGTCTTTGAATAATACATCAAAAATACACAATACAGTTAAAACACGTGATCTAAAATATCTGGAAGAAATTAACTCTATTAATAAATAGCAAATGAAAAAAATTACAAATTACAAAATTACAAATTAGGGTGTGCTAAGTGTTTGATTCAGAATGCATTAAGGAACTCCCTTTCAAGACAGGCTTAGGGGAATGAGTCAAGAAATCCTGGGAAAATAAAGACTAAACCAAAACCACCATGGTTATTCTTCAACCTCCCAGGACACTCCTTCTGGCTGGCTACTATGTACTACTGTAGGTTTTGAATTCATAATGCTGATTTTCTATCTGAGCTAAGTGAAATGGGATTCATATCTGTCCATTTTTATTTATAAAAAATGAGAAAGAAAAGGGATTACCCAGTTATTCAATCTTTCTGAATCTAAAGTTAAAAGGGGTTGTTCTTCTTCTGACATATTTTCTCTGGATCTGGTCTCACAAATGAGATAATCCCAGAGAGGTTTATCTTTGAAAGCAAAAGCAAATTATTTGACTTTTCCTGAGTTTGTGAGCTAGGATTACCTAGTAATAAAGAATTAAGCTAGTAGACAAGAGGTAGTGGGTTAGTTCTTAGCTTTACAACTAATGTATTTTAGTAATCCGATGCAAGTAATTGACCCTACTTCTCTTCAGTTTATCCCTTCACAAGGTGACATATATTTTGCTGGTGTAGTATTTATATGTCTATATTTGCAATTCAGACCTTTCTACACAATGTCTGAACAGAAGCCAAGTGAAAAGACACAGTAACAATAATATTACTTTCTCCAGCTCACTTACTCTAGTGTTAGCAAAACATGCCATAGCTGGAACCCTGTATTTATGTGGGTAGCAGTAAATATCTTCAGGTCCTCCTTTAAGTGTTTACATAATTGGACTCATGTTCTGAGACTGTTTTAAAGGCAAAGATAAAGTTGTCCATGATTCGTCATGTCCTTTTGCAGAAGAATTGGTGCTGTTATTCCTCATCCTTATCACGGGGAAAATCCCTAAAAGGGATTGAGACTTTGTTATTTAGTAATTCTCTGAAGTTGGGCAATTCTGAAGCAAAGATGATCTGGGATAGGATATGAAGAAACCGCATTGAGATCAGTGAGTTTATAGAATAGGTGGACTGAGTTCTCTTTCCTCACTCTCTAGCCTTGAACATACACTTGGGTGCATTTCTTTATTTACTATTTGCTTTTGAAATTTACTACTTATATACAGTTTTACTTACTATCGTGCCCTCAAATCACCGAGTCCATGAGTAGCACTACAATTGCTGCTACAACTTTTAGGTTTAGCCTTCCTATGCTATACATTCCCTTCACTGGACAGAATTTGGAATTTGAAAAATTAAAAACATTTTTAATGCCACAACCTCTGGGCTTCATCTGTGTGACAGCCTTGCCAGAATTAGCTCTGTCTTCCTACTAAGTCTCCAGCCTTACAGGGACAGTAGGAAAGATTTCACTGTACCTCCACATCCCTACCATCAAGGTAGTGTGTACTCACAATTAGTGCTTCCCCTTCTCCAGCTAGTCTATGACTCTGTTTAGCTCTCCATGCTTTTAAAATATACATCTTTGTCATGAAAAGAATGAAAATTCATCTCTGTCTTATCTTCTGGTAATGCTTAAAGAGTCCAGTAATATCTGGGCTTTCCCTCTTACTAGTCATAGCAGAAATATAAAGGAAGATTCAATTCATGCCTTGAAGATCATCTAATCTAATATGTAATGGGAAGCAACATGTTTGTGATAAATTAGAAGGCATAACCGAGGAAAGTCTCCCCTTCTTCATGTTGGAGGGGGGAATGGGAGAAACATTTCACGTCCACAAAAGTCATACCTGGTCTTCTTCCTTGATAGTCAGGGCCAGGCCAGCACTTTCCCAGATATTAATATACTCAATTGCTCCTCATGTAGTTCCAAAAACCTTTTGCTCATTCATGATAATTATTACCTTATAACTACTTCTATTTCAATATGACATATTGTTCTGTTTGTGCTTTCCATTTGCAAACATAAACAATACTTATTCAGTCCATATCTATCAAGGACATTGATATGGCAGCTGAAAAATATGAGAAATATTTTTAAAAGCTCATATGAAATTTTAACTTATCTTTAAATCATAGCTTATATACCACAGGGAAAAAAAATAATAGGTGAATCACTAAGCAAGAGTAAGTAAATATTCATAGTAATAGCTGGTTTTCGTACTTTGAATGGCAATGAAATGTAAAGATACTATATGTTATTACAATTGGACACTACTTTTGTAAATGTGCATAAAGACAAAAGTTGTTAAGAGGGACTGTTAAGGGAAGAATTTTCACACCCTTAGGAGAATAACAAAGCCAGAAGCTAGCAAGACAATGGATGGTTGAGAAGCTGGCAAAGGAGACTAGTTTTTTAGAGTTGAGTTTCAGTTCAGCAAGTAGTTCGACCTCCTTGCTAGTTGCAGAATATGCACCTGTGAACTATAAAAAAAACTTTGGTAACTCCAGATTTTAAAAAAAAGGAGGGGAAAGAAAAGGGTAGAAGATCCTACCTGGCATGTGTACTGTCATGACAAGAAGATCCAAAGCTGAATAGGTCAAAAAACAAAATGGCTCATTTTTATCCAAGGTGACCCCATCAGTGAAATAATGGAGCCTACGTATAGGATTCTGGTAACGCATCTTGGTCCACCATCATACTGTTGATGCATAAGCAAAATGTTCACATGACAATAACTTGCAGACCAACATTTCCCTGCATTTCACAAATTATACACAGTGGAAGAGGAAAAAAGCATTAATATATGGCTCTAGTGCATAATTATATAACAATAAAATTAAATAATTGTAACAGAGGTTTGGAAAAAAAAATCTGGACTTCTAGGTAACATATTTTATTGCATTACATTTCCACAAACAATATTTATATAACAAAATCAGGATGAAAGAAGCTATGTTTAAATAACATTATATCTTTTTTGCATGTTGATGAAAAGCCAGGAAATTCAAAGTTAATTTTGACATTCCAACCTTAATACATGTCCTGTTCTCAACCTCTCCCACCCCCAAAGTTATGATTAAGGAAAAGATTATCATTGCTAAAACTTTGCAAGCATGATGAATCACGTCACACTCTAACCACAGCTGTTCATTTCATTTGTCCATGATTTACACAAGATTACAGTTTCAAAATTTTTTTCATCATTTGGTCCCATATGGAGAAATATCAACAGTTACTTCTTTAAACTCTTCAAATGTAATGCCACTGTAAAGAGAAATAAACTGCACTTTACTGGCAGAACATATCTAATTTTATTAGGTTTTTCCCAAAATATTGATTTTTCCTAATGATTTCCTGTTCAAGGAATAATGATGTTACTGAATGTCACATTTTTTTCTGGAAAAGCCAAGTTGTGAAACCTGATCTTTGTAAGTAGGTGTTTATATTCAAATGGGAGTCCTACTAAAGGGAGACTGTGACACAGTTATGCTAATACAGTCAGATGGACATAGGATCAGTGCCTGAAATTACTGTTAGAATCAGACTGTAAAGCTTTGGCTCGCTGGATATATTTTGGTTTTAAGAACAGAAGAAGTCCTTCTGCTGAACTTGTATGCTGGACTTCACCTGCTTTGTGAGGAGAGCTTTCTCACATATATCATCAACATAAAGAATAAAGTTATTATACTGTCTATGCATCTAAACTATTTAGGGAAAATAATTGCAGAGAATTCTTATAGACTCCAAACTCTAGTCACTGCATCCAAATATGAAAAGATGTTTGGGGTTTTTTTTGTCTTTATTCATAAACTGCTAATTCTAGAGCTAAGTTTCATCCCACAGAATTGAAGCCAGTATCTCCAATCTCCTCAGACAGTCCATCCAAGGTGACAGACTTTAAGTGGACTGGGAAGTTCACAAGTGCTCACATCTCTGCAGGACTCAGAATGTCCTTATGATAATTTGATACCTGGATAAGACCCAGCAGATAGATAATATGAACCCATTTCTAATGTCCATATTAGTTTTTTAACTGATGAAATCGATCAATCCTTTCCACACATGAGACCTGGGGAAGTCAAACTGAAGTAGCTTTGTCCTCACCTCCATACACTTCATTTACGTTCAACATACCACAGGTTTTGCCAGCTTTTTCAGCCATCAAGGCACTGCTTCCTCTGATCTATATTAGCTTTGAGTTTGACTTCATCAGCCCCCTCCTTTCTCATTTTGTTGCAAGCCACTCAAAAAAGTACTGACTGGTTCATTTCATACTTTTTGTTAGGCCTTCATCTTCACAGCTGACTTAGACATAAAATCTTTGAGCATAAACTCTCACAGTCCAATGTTCACTGTCTATTTAACCTCATAATGCATTGAAACAGTGATATCACAGTGAATCACATTTTTGCTATGCTTTCATCTGAATACTATGGCATTCTTCTAGCATCACAAGAACCACTATTCCACTAGCTTTGCTTAAATATTTCATTTTTATATTAATTCATTTGTAGTGTCTATAATGTCTTCCTCTTCACCACTGACTGAGAAAGTGTCAAGATATTGTCCAAAGTCCCTTTATTCCCTTGGAAGCTGGCCACATCTTCACACACACACATACTGCACTGATCCAGCCTGGCCTTCCAGGAATACAAACTGAGTTCAACAGGACTAGAATTGCCCTGTGTTTTGAGATAATGAAGTCCTGATTTGTGGACATTACCTTAATTTTCAGTTTAGCAAGATCAGACAACTGCATTGTGAAGAATTTGAGAGAGACAGTCTGCTATACACTCCATCTGTTTTTCTTATTTAGGCCAGAGTCTGGCAATGATAGCAGAGCTCTGACTGTTAATGGATCAATTAAAGGAGAGAAGATTTTTCCCATTCTACAAGTAAAGTGTATAGACTTTTTTTTTTCAGCTGTATTTCTAAATTTTTATGGTTTTCAAAGTAGGCTGCTTTTCACATCCATGCTTAGTGAGTCATATCTGATGGACAATGCCTACTTATTTCAGCATTCCAGGGTCATTACTGACTTACAGTGAATTTCCCTTAAAAGTACAGATTTAAGTCTATAACACCTCAATTAATAATACTAAGTAATCCCAGTAGCTTTCTTTTCCTGTGTGATAATATGGACAATTATCAGCACAGGCACATCGTGCACATAGTTATAAAAGGAGTATATTCTTCTTCTATTTCCATAAAAGTGCTCTGAGTTAAAATGCATGTTAACATTGTTCCTGCTAGTACAAAGGATATTTGATTTGTTATATCGGGACACTTGGTAAGAGACAATGATTTTCAAAACTGTTGACAACAGGAACATAATTAAGGTGGACAGAAGAAGATCTATATGCTTTTCTGATAAGGCTAATAGATCAGAAATGTTGTTGTGGTCTGGGTTTAAAACATGAGCATGAAGAATCACGTTATAGATAGTTCTGAAAAGAATAATTATGAAAATAACTACATAGAGGTTTGAAATTGTAGCCATCAGTGATTAGCACTAAATATTTTATGAGCAAAATTTTTATTCATGAACAAGTGAAATGAAAAGATAGGAGGTGGGTAAAAGGAAGGTAAACAATCATAGCACAAGTGGCATTCTTAGTCAAAACAAATCTAGAACAGACTTTGGAGCATCTCATCTGGTCTGAGAAGACTTGAGAGTAATAAAGCAGCCTCTTAGGAGAGTTCATCCTGCTTCTTCTGCATTGTTGCATTGCCTATGCATTGAAAACCTGTCTCTTACAGCATTGGATATTATGCACTTCCTCAACACCATACTTTTACCAATGTGATAAAAACTAGGAAATATGAAGAAAAAAAGTTTGAAAACTCTATCCTCTACTAAACACCAGTTTCCCACACAATAGTAAATTTGTGTGAAGATCAACATAGAGGTGATGAATTCACGTTTCTCCATTCATTTATTTCATTATCTGAAGTACTTGAATTTCCCAGATAATTTGAATCCTGTAGTCACACATCTTTGCTGGCATCTGCCCTTAATTTATACCTCCATGTCTTTGAAAGAAATAGTGGTCACCTCACCTAAAAGGAGCTCAAATAAGTTACTCTCGTTTGTGTGTCAGTCGTAAAAATATATCGGATCTTTCTTCCACCAAGAGTTTTTATATAACACTTAACATTTAGAGCTCTTCAGCTTACTTTTGGATGCTCTCTAGACAATACCTCTCTTTACAGATGTTTTACAGCTCCTCTTTGCCTTACTAGTTCATTCACCAAGGGTTTTATCAGACCATATTTGTTACAAAATAAGCACGTCTCTGAGTGTCTCTCTCCTTGCTCATTAAGAAAACTCTTATCGCTACTAAGAATAAAGGCAATTTCCCTGTTTCTTCGCTTTTTATCCAGCCTTAGGCACACCATTAAAGCAGGCACGCCGCAGCAGCGGCGGTGGTGGCGGTGCGACAGGATGGGAAGAGGTGGGTTGCCAGCCCGGAGGAGGAGGCAGGGGTACCTGCAGTGCCGGCACGGCCGCGGGAAGCGGCTGTCCCGCTCCGGAGCTGTCCAACATACTGCGCCCCCGCGCACCTTCCGCGGCCCCCTCACCGCCCTGCCCGCCCCTGCCGCTGGCAGTCCGAGGAGCGGGAGGGAAGCGGGGAGGGGAAGTGACTCTCCCAGGAAGAGAGATGCATGGTTCTCTCACTGAGTTGTAAATGACTGCAAGCCGGTGTCGGCGGCGGGAAACGTTTGCGGTCCCGTTGCCAAACAGGTAGCGTTTTTGCGGGGAGGGTTCCTTCGGACGCCACCAGACACCTCCTTTGATCTGATGGGCTTTGAAATCCCTGTAGAAATTAAAGACTAATTAGCACCAAAGCGAGAGTGACAACACTGCATGACAAAGGCGAAGATTCCGCTTTAAGAAGGCAGCGCAGGAGTGATGGGCAGTCACTCCTGAACACAGCAGTGTGCGTAAATCCTGTACCAAAGAAAATCGATCCGATTTGACCCGGCTATATCTGACACTGCTAGGGATTGTCAGGGCATGGCCGTTTATTTAGAGAGAGTCTATGGTGCGGGAGGGTGAAGACACAGCCACTCTTCAAGTCTCTCAAGACAAAAGCAGAACAATATCTAGTGTCTGTCCCCAAGGAAACCTTGATCAAAGGAAGGTATTCAGTGGTATCGGGTGTGCGAGTAGGTGCGTTTATGTGCATTTCATGGCATTTTTGCGTATGTATTCAGCGTTATCAGTGCGTGCGCTCAGGCTGATTCCTCTGTGCACTGCCGGTGACGGCTCTACGAAAGGTCTAAGGGCTTGTCCTCTTCTCATGGGCAGAGGCAAGAAGTCTCAAAACAAGTGCTATGAGGTTGTCTGACCCGAAATGAGCTGTAGGAAGTAGCCTTTTACTGGAAAGATGTTTGAACTCTGATTGAAGGGGATTTGAGGGGAATGGAGAGACGATTCCAACAGTTACTATTGGGAACGCAATGTCAGGTCCCTACAATGCTTACTTAGGCTAATGGAGGTCCTGTCATTCAGTTCCCATTGCGCTGGGATACAAGGTAAACATTCCCTAGTGACTCTGCGTGCAGGTTCCCTCTTCAGGACATCATTAAAAGCATACATGCAGTTGCTTGACATCAGTTGTCGGACTGGCCTCAGGGTTTCAGAGATCCCAACAGAAAGCAGGAAAATAAGCCCAGTGGAGACCTGGCTCTTCAGCTGCTGTCTTTAAAGAGGCTGAAAATCGTTTTGTTGCGGGTGTGTAAGAAGAGACAAAAATGCTCAGCAGGTAAGAGTGGAAGGTTTTGACAAGAAGGAACTGTCCTTGACCGCTGTGACAGGATTGACTCACTGGAGACCTCTCTCGGGAACATCCACGCGTCCCCTGGGGGATTGCCTTGTCTCCTCTCATCAGCATCACAGCGAGAAACTTTTTAGCTGCTCTTTTTAGTCCTGCTAATCCTGTTATTCGGGAGGTTATAAATATTAACGTAGCTGGGGATGGGGGACCAAATTAAGCCCTCTCTGAAATAAGATGTCGGCCAGCCTCTTCGCAGCCCACCAGCTCCCTGGGCTGCTGGATGAGCTGCACGGCAGAGCTCCGCAAGTGCGCTGTCCGGAGAGGCTACTGGACACCTCGATGCTGGATTTCGTGGCCGACCTTTCACTGGGCGCTCCCCAGAGTCCCCCCGGGGCAGGGCCGGGCCTGGGGCCCTGCGACGTCACCACTGGGCCTCCCTTTGGCGACAGAGCCCTGTCGCTCCGGGAGGTGATGGCCCGGGGGCTGCCCCTGGCTACTTTCGGAGATGGAGATCCCGAAGACGAAGAAGAGGAGGAGGAAGCGGAGAGAATGCGCAGCTCTTCCCTCCTGGACAGACCCAGGAGAAAGCGGGTCATCACCTACGCCCAGCGCCAGGCTGCCAACATACGGGAAAGGAAGAGGATGTTCAACCTCAACGAGGCGTTCGATCAGCTGAGGAAAAAGGTGCCCACGTTCGCCTACGAGAAGAGGCTCTCTCGGATAGAGACTTTGCGCTTGGCCATAGTGTACATCTCCTTCATGACTGAGCTCCTGGATGGATCCACGCAGGAGGAGAAATAAGGAGAGCCTGGGCCCGGTGGGATGCGGCTGGGGCCAGGCACCACCTGTGGCACCTCTCTCCTGGGGTCGCAGAGCCGGGGCTCCTACCTCGGCTTCCCACACCACAACCAGGACCACGTAGGTGTGGGATGCAAAACCAGGAGTGTTTGGAGAAGCGTGCACTGGGGTGGGGGGGTGGGGGGGCGCTGGGGAAAGGATGGAGAGGCTCAGCATATTGTAGTTTTGTCAATATATATAATTTTTGTAAAGGGAAAGCGGGGGAGGGGAGAGGAAAATGAAGGTCCGAGGCCCTTTGGGTTTTGTTACATCACCTACTTGCTTTAAAATATTTCCAATTTGTTGTTTTGGAGAAAGATTGGAATAGGGCAGTGGAGCCCTTCCAATGTGCGGGACAGGTTTCCAGCAGGTTCCATTCCTGCCCAGCTGCCTGCCAGGGAGATCTCGACGTGTGCATTTTAACCCAGCGCTTTTTGCTTTTTAAAAATTAAACAATAACTCCATTTTCTTTGAAATCCAGCCTGCCAAGTCCACGCCGTGTGTCACGGGGCCAGGAAAGTCGAACATCTGGACACAACCGCTTGTTGTCACGACTTTCTTCCCGGGACCAGCTCTGTCCTTGCGTGTGGGCGGCCAGCGCCGTCGCTCGCACCGAGCGGGAGCTGGCGGAGAGTTGCTCGGCCGGGCCCGGCCCACCCCGCCGGGGCCGAGGTGCGGCGGCTGCCTGGGATGTCTCACAGCCTTCCCGGCACCGGTGGGGCCGGCCTGGGAAGCCGTCTGCGCCCTCCTGGGAAAGAAAACATGAGAGCTTGTGGGCTTTGATTTTGGGGAGGTTAAGCAGAGACTTATTCTCTCTCACTGGACACCCCTCTACACACACAGACCAAGAAGGTTGCATTGCTGGAAGGAACAAAAATAAATAAATTAGTAGTTCTGAAAACACGGAGAGGGAGGAAAGCGGGAAGCCCAGGCCGGACATACCCTGGGCGGTGATGCACCGCGGTGATCGATTTTAGCGTTACCTACGGATGCTTCGCAGACATCTCTTAACAGGGGAGAGGTCCTGGGACAGCGGCGGGAAACAGCCGTGACAGGGCTGAGAGTGGGGCCCGGGATCTGCCCCAGAAGCCTCTCCGCCCTTTCTCTGCCCTCCCTTACCTTCCCCCTCTTCTCCCGCCGCAGTTCTCGCTGTTGCTGGTACCTTCCTTCGCTGCTGCCGGGAAAGACATGGTTTTCTCCCGCGCTCGGAGTAGACGGGCAGCAACCAGCCGGCTCAGAACCCGGTCCAGCCGTGTTAAAATGCCCATCCAGGGCAGTGTTTCCGCATGGCTTCCCAGAAAACCTTTTATCTTCACTATATAAAATTATTGTGATATTAGTGAAATCAAGATTTACCCTGCATTCAGAATAGTATAGCTAAGATTCTGTGGCTGTTTTATTCCTTCTCTCCTGTTTTGTGTCTTCCTGTGGTGATTCCTCTTCTTTTTCTCATTCTATTCATTTTAATATTGTCGGGAGAGAGCTAATATCCTGTATTAATACTCTAATATTCTTTATCTTTTCACTTGTTTTCTTGCTTTCTTTTTATAGTTGTTTTTGTTGACCTCTCTGACTCCACACATTGCATCTGCTCTCCAGTTGTCAGAATGTTTTTTTTTCCAAGAGGCAGTTGGATAGTTAATTCAGCTGGATCCTTTCTAGGAACTGGGGGGTTTCACCTCTTCAGATAGTTTTGTGTTGTTTTGGGATTTGTTTTTTCTCTTTTTTCCTTTTTTTTTTTCCTAAAAATAAAATGAGGAAAGGAATTAAGAATGAAAAATGTTCCAAAATCAACAGCTGTTCACATAACCCAAATGCATTTTACTGTTTTAGCATCATCTCAAACAAAATGATGAAGACAAATTCTTTAAGGACAATGAAATATGCAATTCAATATTCACTTCTTAGCACTATTTCTCTGTCATCTCTCACAGTACGATTACATATATTTACATTTTTTTTCTTGCTCATGTCACTGTATAAAATTAGAACTTTATAGCACACAGACATTTAAGTGATTCCTAATGTAAACATGTCTGTAACAGATAAGTTAAAAATTATTGGTTTTCTTTTCTTAGTTTAATAACAAATCTTTGGAATTTGTTCAAAATTCAAGTTTTTTCATACATTTTAGAGAGTAGAGACAAGTAAAATATTACATTTTAATTTTAATTACAAATTGATCTTGCATTGTGAATCCTCATTTTTAAGGGATCACTGGAAATGTTGCAGCAACAATACCAAACAGTAGTAACATTCTTATATAAGCCGCGGATGCAAAAAAAATACTAGAAATTAAAAATGCAGTTCTGTTGTAAGCCAATGAACACAATATGCAAACAGCACAGAAAAAGTATGAAGACACATTTTGAGTTGCCTCTGGGCCACATATTGATTTTTAGGACCTGAGAACCTCATGAAATGGGCTTTAAATTTTTGTTTTGTGCTTTTCCAAAACTGACAGAGATTTACCAAAACAGTAGCCTAGATGCATTTTTTTTCCCAAGACACACATGTTAAAATTAAAGCAATGCCCTTACAGCCATGAAGAGCTCAGTAAAACAGGAAGATGCCATACTGACCTATTACTTGGCCTCTGTGGATGTGTTAAAATCCTGAAAGCTCAGTCTGCTAAGAATATAAACAAATTATGGAAACATTGCAAACAATCTTCTTGCTGGAGTGCAATCCCATCTTCCTGAAATAACAAAACTGTGGGGTCCTTTCTCCCCTAATCCTTGTCTGAATCCTAGATAGCTGTGCTCTAGTCTACAGTCGCAACACAGTACGTGTCAGGCTTGGGAAGACAGTGAAACCCTGACTCTATTAAAGTGAGTTCAAAAGTGCTGTTAACTACAGCAAGGCTTGGATTTCACCCACTGGAGTGAAAGGCCTTTCCCTTGCTCAGAAACCCTGCTGTCACCAAAGCTGAGTCCAGCTCCTCCTGCTCCCTGAAGCACTGTGCCATTATCACCGCATTAAGAACAAAAACTGACACTGTCAATGACTTCTGGGAAAACATAATAAGGTGGTTTTTAAAGCCTTAGAGCTTTTAGATCATATCCCATTTTTAGACCCTGGTCTGAGGCTGGTTGTTTATATTCTCTTTGGCCACTGAAGGATGACTTTTGGTAGAAACGAGTTCCCTTGAAGCTATCATGTTACAATTAGTATTCAGACATGTAAACCAAAAAATAAGACCGAATAAAATCCTATTTGAGAGACATTTTAAAGTTTTTGAAGAGAAGTATAAATAATCAAATGATTTTACAATCTATGGTCAGATTCATCTTGTTTTACAGCCGCTGAACCTTTAAGAAATTTTAAGCAAATTAGCACTAGAAACAGAACAAAATATTATGATAGCACTGCAAACTTCTGATCCACTCTCTGACCAGCTACTATGGCCCCATGATTGGTGTTTATTGTTGCATTTGTCAGCATTTCCATTATAAACATTCTAGTGTGGAGATTTTATAACTCATCTACAAAAATTCCCTCTAGGATGAAATATGATAAGTGAAGTCTTCATCTGACAACATTTTTTCTTTGACAAACTTTAAAATAAACTAGTTTTTGAAGTAATGGAGGTACTAAGGAAAAGTAATGGAAAAGTGGTTTTGATTTCTTTTTCAGATCAGTGATTCATCTCAAAGAGACTTTATATGTAATGCTATTGGTCCTTTCTATTAACTTGGACCTTCTGGGTTTTGGTTTTTTTTTCTTTTTTTGTTTTAATTTAAAATAGGTGAAATAATAAAGCTTAAAATGTGACTGCTGTGCATGCTGAGTCCCTGTTTTCATGGGAATTTATTGTTTTTACGGGGCTTGAATACTACTGACCTGTAGCAATGACAGCCAAGCTTTACCTAGTAATACAACAGAATAGTTATAAGGATGGTTATACTCTTTTTGTAGAGTATACAGAAATCTTTGTGTTTTCTAAAAAGTTGCTAAATATAATTATTTCAGATTATATGCTCTTAAGCTTTGCTGAAAAAAAGCATGCTAGTTTTAGATATTGAGATGAACATTCTTCACAGCTATATATCCAGAATAAAAGAACTGAAAGAATAAAAATATTCAAATTCAATTACCTCAAAATTTTATTTTTTCAAGAAGTGTAACTCAGATATTGTTTTTAAATTTGCATTGAATTCAGGTACTCCTTTTCCCCTTCTCTTTCCTAATTTCGGTGGTTGCCTTTGGTCTGGCTGGCACTAAAGTTTAAGACTTTGAATTTTTTATGGCTACTGTTCTGCTGACCACCTGCCACAGTCCAGCTCAGTGATCAGCACATACCTGAAGTTCCTACTCCTTCAAAGAAGTCAAAGTAGGGGAGTAATTCTGTAATCTTTACTTTTGTTGTGCAATTTTCCACATTAATATATACGTATAACGACTTTAACATAGTCAAATTTTTGTGTGTGTTTCTATTATTGTGGCTTTTACTGCTTTTGAAGGTTTCAGTGCCATAACTGTTACTAAGACCGTCTCCTCCCACGCTGAGAGATTTTGAATGGTTCCCACTTAAGAGTTATTGTATTGCAGAGGGACAGGCTTCACTATTGTGTTTCCTGCGAAAGTCTGTGAAAAAAGACTCCAAGCCAATTTTGTAGGAGATAAGTGAGGAGTCACTTTAATGAGCTAGGCTCATCCAGGAATACATCGATGCATGTACCCCAAGCTCTAATTTCCATGGGTTTTATAATACTGTCTATCCAATCGTTATTTTACACATCTCCCAGTCCACCCCTGCCCCATCCCAGTCCTAACCCCTCTGATTTGAGGATGGGGGTTGCTTGAGACCCCTTGTTCTTCATCTTCTTCCTTGGCACACAAAGGACTTCTGGAGCTCTTCCAATGTTCTGACTTCTGGGTCACTCTATCCCTGTTTATGTCTCCTGTGGCAAGCTTTCTGATACTTCCATCTTTTTACTTGTAAGCAAAACTAAATAACTTAGAGAATTCGAGCTATGGATATGTGATAGAGGCTACATTAAGCTTAAGCTACTAGAAATATTAACACACTAAATTTGCTTTTGCTACACCTACTGAGTTCCTCAAATCTATAAAATGTAAAAATCAAAAAACCCCTCTGGCATTAATTGTCACACACAGCTTTATTTCAAACCAAGTAATCAGGCCCACTGAGATTCTAGGCCTGTGTATGCTTTTGTCATACCTCTGACATAAATTAAAAACAAGAGTTAAAGAGCATCCTTTTGGTTTACCTGTTTCTCCTTAGCTCTGAAAGTAGAAGAAAGATAAAAATTGTCCATGTTAGTTACAGTTCCATCTTGTCTTGTTCCAAGCTTTACAGGGGATCAAGAGAAAGTAAGACATTTTATGATTTTCTACACAACAAAGGAGAAATCTGTGCATGGAGCATCTTCAACATAAACACATGGACTGAGAGAAGGAGAATTTAATACAGGTGTTGATTTTTTTTCTATGGCATTGTTTCTTTAGTATACAGTCTTTAACCTTTTTAATGGTTATAGCTTTTGAAACTTGCATTCAGAGCGAAAAGTGGTGACTTAGCACAAATCATATAGGAATATATATACCACAGCAATTACCGTTACTGCTTGAACATTTCAGGTTCATATAGGATAGTCGGTGTCTCCAATCTGAATAAAATGTAGTTTAACAAAGACTTTCAAAATAACCAATTATTAAGGATTATTCATTTGTTTGTGTTACCAAAACAAGATAGCATATAAATATCCTCAAGTCACAGCTGAAACAAAATGCATTAAAGGTTGTAACATGAACCCATAGCCATTATTTTGGTGTATGATGGCAAAATGGAGGTATGCAGTTCCACTATCCCTTTTCTCTAAGAGTAAAGGGATTACAGCTCATATCCAGTATTGCTAAGAGTAGTGATTACAGCTCATATCCAGTATTGCTAAGAAACTATACTGCATTTTACAGTACCTGAGTTTCCTACTCAAACTCTTAGATGCTTGGCAGGGCTACTTCGATGTGGAAATCCATGTGTGAAGAAGATACTGGGCCTTGCTCCCCGCACCCAGCATCAGGAAGGGGTCACACTGTCTCCAAGGGGTGTTTATAATAAATATACCAGGAGATTAGAATTATAAAGAAAAGTTTCAACATAAAGAAACTTTTGCAAGTGCAAGGGAAGACCCAAAAAAGCTTTGGCACCCTGCTCCAATCCTAGAGCTGGTGGCTCTCTGAATTTGCCTTTTACCTCTCCACTGCTCAGTTCCTCTCTCCTGGTGTACAGAGGGCCCTTGCAATAAAGAAAAATGTTTCCTTTAGAACACACTTATTTGAGAAAAAAATCAAAACATAAAAGCTGATAGAGCTAGATCCAGCTAAAACTCAGCAGATTTCATGTTGCAAATGTGCTGCATTTTCTATTAAAGCTGGCGCCAGTGATGACATTCAGCCATTCAGTCCACTCCGTGCAGTTGTATATTTTCTTAATGAGGATCTGAAATCACTCTCCTTCACTTAACTGACAGTCTGCCAGAATTATGCCATCTTTCCAAATGCAGATATCATATGACCCATCTGTTGTCTGCAGCTATGCAGGGGAAATGTTTTCCAAAGAGAAATGTGTGTTGGCCCCAAAAGTATGTAATTATCCAAATGCTGAAGTGTTTCAGATGTTTCAAGGTGCTCTTGGACCTGATCTTGGCCATCTAAGCTCCTATGAAGTCTTTTAGAGTAATGTATGTAACTAAGTCATTGAGTTGGCAGGAAATTTTTGGAGTACAGGAATAATTTAAAAATTATTTTTGTATAGCTTTGAGCTGAATCAGATATTTAGAACTCAACAATATAATCTGAGGACATTTGGGAGTACTTACACTCTTAAGTAGTTCACATTTTTGTTAATCTTGTCACATATGAAATGAAATATAAAGAATAAGTGAATATTCAGAAAGATGTTTTAATTTAGTTTTAATAATATTTTAATTATATGCTAGAATACTGCAGTAACTCTGTATCATCAACTCTCATAACTCCGCAAACTACCAGATGCAAGAGAAGTTGTAGGATGACGAATAATAGTCATAGAGGGAAAAAAAAGAAAAGGATGATTGAGAGACTGTAAAATGAAGGGCTATCTCAGATCTTTCTCTGCCTTACTTGAAGACGTGTGGAATTCATTTCATATTGCATCTGACTCAGTTTAAATTTTCTTAGCGGATATCTTGAGTGTTGCCAAATATGATTAAACTGACAGTTTAGGTCCTCATCAGGTTCCACCTCTTTGACATACAGAACCCAAATTTTAATCATGAGCAAATGGAACTTTCACTGAAGTACTGATAGCTGTGCTTGAAGTACTAGAGCAACCCATGGTAAGATGGACTTTAAGTTATATTGCTGAAAACACATTTACCAGCCCCAAGACATTAAATTTCAAGACATGAATCTACTAATTGCTTTATTCTGTCAACCATACTTGGGTTGACAACAGCATAAGTCAGTTCTCACAGTTATATATTTCAGACCTCCAGGAACAAAATTATTACAGCATCCACTCTCAGATCACAACTGCCATACCTATAGATGGAACCACATTATACTGGGGAAGTTCTGTGATGTTAATAGCATGGGGTTCACCCTTGGAGAGAAATAAGTTCTACCAAAGCTATGATGAGAACATATGGCATTTGTCATATTTAAAATATGCAGTCAAATCTCCTGAAAAACAAAACCCAAACCAAACAAAACCAAACCCACAAAAACCCCCACCAAAACAAAACAAAACAAAAAAAAACCCAACAAAACAATTTAAAAACCCTACAACAAAACAGAAAAAAAAAAAACAGAGAAATTTCTTTTACTGTCTTTGAGAGGAGTAGAAGCATGAATCATCAGTGTACCATTGGCTAAATCATTTGAAGGATCCAGTGCATAAGCCACATCATTGACTGGAGGGCATTTTTGAGTATAAGATCAGTAGGATTTGCCTTCAAGATGAAAAACATGCTAGATAGCTGAGAATGACACAGCAAGGGAAAAATTCTAATGTCACCTACTTCAACACTGCTTCCCCTTCCAAAACATAGTTCTCGTGAAGCTATGGGTTGTTAGAAATATTTGTTGTGAGGGTTTCTGAAGCACAAAACCACCAAATATCACCCCAAAGGTGCAATGTGACCTCAGACACTAAACGAAAATACTTTATGCCCAAAGTATTTTCTTTTGCTGAAAACATCCAGTGACACATTTTCAAATGACAGAAAGTCTACACAGAGATTTGTAATGTTTGCCTTGCACTAACATGGTGGAAATGCAGGTGGAACAGTGGAGGTTTCTTAGTTAAAACCTAGGGAAAACATAAATCTATATTTGCTGTGGTTTTGTTCCATCCTGTGTATAATGCTACTAATGCCTGTATGGTGCTGCTCTGCGGTGTTTGTATTGCAAATGGGGTGATGTTATCTGCACCATTTGTGGTGCCACAGCTGTTACTGAGGAGCTGCTAATCCATCCCCTTCAATTTTGATGCCCTTACGGGAAGGAGCACCTATTCTAGCACTGATTGCACACAGCATCTTCAAATGTTCTTGAGCAAAGTTTAACTGCAACTTTTTGTAATTTAATATATTGCTGACCTCTAGGACTTAAGGAGCAGCAGAAATCTTTTTTTTTTTCTCAATGAACAGTTTGAGAGGGATATGTGTGAAGAAATACAGTAGCTCCCATTCCCATAACCACAAAGAATGAAAAGACATCTATCTCTGTATGGCAGTACAGCTTTGTTTCTGATCTACACTAGGTCTGTGGCAATATGAAGGTCTGTGTCTTGTAGTGATAGTTAAGTGACTATATTGCCTTTTCCCCTCCTGTCTATGTGCCTTACCCTTGATGTAAGCAATTATGAAGTGCCTTGTATCATACATCTGATTTAACATGAAGAACTTAATTTCCCAACAGTGTATCTAATCTTTAAAGATGGTTAATTTTCTTCTTTTTTTGGATGAAATTTCCTAACCACAGTGAATTCTGAGAGGAAATGGTAAGACTTAGGCAGTTAACCTGCCAGCTACACTAACAAATCAGATAGTTTGACATCTAGACCAGACTATTAGTTCCTGTAATGAACTGAAACATGAAACCACGGATGAAAGGATTTGGTGTTGCAAAATTTTACCTGCCAAATTGGAGGCTACACTATCCTCTCAGAAGAAACAGCCCATTCTGGGATGCATCTTCAATAAGGAGAATGTGGCAGCTGTTTCACTTCATAAGCAATATGACACTGTGTTATAGGAAAGAAAATACAGAGAGTTATCTTAGCTGATTGAAATTAAGCCAAATGACAGTGTGCCATACCACAGTCACTCAATTACATACATTGAACATAGATAAAGTTATAGTTACCCATAATGGACTGTGGCCAAAAGACAACATTATGAATCTTTCCAAGACACTAAAGGATTTCCAGTGACCAAAACTTTAACATGTCAGCAGATAACAGCTAGGTTGAAGGCCATTTGGGGAGAACAAAAATAGATCATAAATGTCACTGTAGATAGCATATGACTGTAAGCCACTGCAATATAATTGATCAAACTTCTGTCTATTTGAAAGGAATGATGACCATTTTACTGACAAATAAACCAGCAAAAATTCCTGTAGACATACATCATTCAAATTACTTAAACCTTGATACAATGATTAGAAGGAAGCAGTGAAGTAAACTCTATGAGGCTGTAGTTTGTTTTAATATTACCTTCTTTTTTTATTAAAATGGATGCTTTAAATACCATACATAGTTGTAGAAAAAGGAATTATTAGCAAATGAAGGTGTAAAGTTCACTCTTTAGTAATAAAGCCCTTGTTATATTTCATTGTGCATCCCCTGCCTTTAAATTAGTTACAGCATCTGCTGTTGCCATGAGCTCTATCCCTTTTGCAAAGTGTGCAACAGAAAAGTTGGACTAATTAATTAATTAATCATGCTTGAAAAGGATTATTTTTTAATAATGACAAATTCCACAAGTTCAGATAAATATTAAGAACAATTACATGCTTTACTCCAAAGGCAGTCTCTCTTACATATTACTTATACTGTTAGGCTGGACATGTTATAATTTTTATTTTAGTGAAAGTTTATTGACCAATTTTAAGGCTTGATCCAAAGCCCACAGAAACACTCCCATTGACATCAAAGGATTTTGGACTAAGTCCTTAATGACTGCAAGCATGAATGTTCTAAAAGGAGAAACAAATATTTCTCTGCTTCTGACATGAACTATTTTTAGTGCTGCAAGGTCAGATAATAGATTTTGGCATGAGAATAAGTTTGACATAGATACTTTTCAAGGCAGAAACAGTAAAGTATTTTGCAAGCAGCATAGATACAAATACAGATGCTTGTCTGGGAGTCAGAGTTCATAAATAGTCAAACATACATAAATACATGAATGGTGAGTGTGTTTTAATCTACTTTAATATGTTAATAAACTTCTGCCTTTCTGGAAAATTGCTTTTGGAATTTGGTAACCAAGATTTGTGATTTAGATCAACTTCAGGGTTGATGTACTATATGATCTATAATCAGAAATTAAAAACAGGTTTATGAACAGATGAATCTCTAGTGAGCAATGTACCCTAACCCTGTATTCTGGAGGAAGGAAAATTAGGTTCAAGCTGTAAAGGAAGGGGAAATGGTGGATAACAGGTCTTTAAGCATCATAGCTGATAGCCCATAGCATAAAATAATTATGACCTCTCCACTTAGAAAGAAGTATGTAAACTTTAATTCCAGACTGACTGGCTTTTCTGAAAGAATATACATCCTGGCAGAGATAGAAATAAACACCTGCTCCATCAAAAGGTCTTCTAGCTCTAGGTAAGTGTTCTTAAAAATAAGGAAATTTTGGAAAGAATGAGATGAATGCTCAGTCCTGTAAACCTTTCCCCTTCAGGCTTACCTCCTCTGCGTGGCTACAGTCAGTCCCTGTGTGGTCTAGGGCAGGAGAAGGTGGATGAATTCCAACTTGCAGACGTGACATGAAATCAGTCAAAAAATATTTCCATTTTCCTAGAAAAGCATATATGTATGTTGGGATGACCTCCATGTGTATGTTGGGATGACCTCCTGGGCCCTTTCCATCACACCAGACTTTGCTGCCTGTCTCGGAGGTAAAAGACAGCCTATTACCCTGCTTAATGTATTTCTATGGGGCTCTTGTGAGTTATGTTATTTCTTACATGACCCTTTTTCATCTTCATTTGTCTAAAGGAGACCACATATAGTAGGAAGCACAGGGGAGATCTTCCCCAGGATTGCAGACATGACTAACAAGGTAAAAGCCCACTTCCGTTGCTGAAATTCTGGTTCTAGGACTCTGACTCAAATTGCATGAGCTGTAGTGAGAGTTTGAGCCCACCCATAAAAAAGAAGGTTTTGTAGAATGCTTTATTCACCACCATGCTGGAGGTGCACCCTCCCCCACCTTGGAAGAAAAAGCAGAATTTGTGACTAAAATGTCCAGAAGTTTTACGGTGTTTCTATGGGTCAAGTGTACTGAAAGATTGAATATATAGATTTGAATAATGTGTGGGAGCAGAAAGAATAAAAAAAAATATTTATGTAGTTCAGGAAAAATGGAAGCGATGGAAAAGGAAAAAAAAATCAAAGGAGCTGAAATAGCAAATAAGCTCCATTATTAATACAAATAACTATTATTCCCTGGAGTGTAGATAAGCTTGTTTTACTAAGCAATCTTTTCAGATTTAAATGTGAAACCACATAAACAAGACCCAGAGCCATAATTAGGGGCAGAGCTACACCACAGCATTAAATATGTTGATATCTTGTGATGGGAAGGACTGGTGTTCTCTGGAACACAAGAGAAGATACCACTAAGGCTTCCACCAAGGTACTTGCATTCTGCTTAAAAAGCCACATCCACAGACATGAATTATTTCTGGAGCTGAATAAAACATATACAAATAAAATATATCATATAAAACAAGTATTGCAAATAATTTCAGATCTTAATTTATTGGGACATCTGTAGCCTATGTGGGATTGCTAATTTGGTAATAGGATATAAGTATTTCTCGGCCTTGCACGGAATCGAGAGCTGGGAAGACAGGCGAATGCGGGATACGCCGAAGGTCGGTGCTCGGGAGGCATAGCGCTCCCTGCTGCCGGCCTAGAGGCGGTAGGGCTGCGCGGTGGGACACTGGGAACACTAGGACCAACACGCCTTCTGTGGCACCAAGCCGCTAGGACTTTTGGATGAACGACCACATCACAACGAGCTTAAAAATAAAATAAAAAGCATTGTAGTAATTTTGACCATGAAACTGATTCGTTGGATGAACCCCGTGTTATCCTACTGTTTTCCAAAGCTTCCAAAAGAAGCGAGTGTCAAAGCGCCAAGGGATAGAAGAACGTCCGTAGGCCGAGGATCCGTGCCCCAGCACGGCCTTCCCCAGGGTGGGGCAGTGGCACTCCCGCAGCGTGGGGCCGCCTCAGCGAGAAAAAACACTCGGGACTCGCTGAAAGACCTTATCTGTGCAAACAGACCCGGGAGCGGGCGGGCAGCACCTCACGGCCGCTGAGCTCGGGTGGTTCAGCTTGACGGGACTTGGGTTGCCGCAGGAGCACGGCGGATGCCCGCCTGGCTCTGCTCAAGGTGGAAGCAAATCACCTGGGAGCCGCGGCCACCGTCGCAGAGGGGACAGGCGGGGAATCGTGCCCTCCGGTGGCCACCGGCCGTACAGCCCGGCCGCCGCCCTCCCCCGCCGTCCGGCCCGGCCCGGCCCGGCCCCGCCGGGCGGCCCTGCAGCTCCAGCCCGGCCGGGAGGGCCGAGCAACTTCGCGCCCACCCTTGCCGGGTCGAGGTAGCGAGGCTGTATTAAGCGAGATGCTTGTCAACTTTTCCTTGTCGCTGGTTGTACGGGCGGCCGCAGTGATAGGAATCAAAACAAGGTGGAAAATGGATCCTGCTGTCATATCTTTACATATTCCTTTTGCTCATTTGCTGTTCCTGTGCACAACTTTGTAACCAGGCACAGTGAGAGTTCTCAGACTGTTTCCCGTGCTTTCAACACGGAGCAAATTACAGCATAAACATCAGTGTGGAAAGTTGCTAGCTGTTCTCTTGTCCCTTTTGAAGGGATATGGCTTTCACCTAGCATCCATAGGAATTAAAATGCCTGGCCACAGAAGTGAGTAAGGAAACTTCAATTAATTTCAGTGGTCTTTGCAACACGTCTTAAAGATACAAATTCTAAGGAAATACTGGACTGAAGGCTTTAACATCAAAAACACTCAGGCAGCTGTCTCTAAGTGTGCACATATGTAATACTTAAATTATTCAATATTCCAAGATATTGCCACCAGTGAGACAGTTTTACCACAGTGAGCAGCCTTTGAGAGCTAAATTACCATGTGTGTATGTGCGTGCTGTATGGGGAATGTTGAACAGCCTTATTGCAATCCAACTCTAATTTGTGTGTATGCACAATGTGTATAACACATTGATGAGCAACACTGTAGTTGTAACCACCAGATCTTAAGCACATTACTTTTTAAACTTTCCACTGATAAATTAGCAGGCAGACAAAGATCTTTCATTCATTCTTAGAAATCAAAGAAAGAATCCAACTGTTGGCCTACTCCCCTCAAAAGCTGTGATGTTTCTGCCTGGCTAAGGCAGATCCTGCTTGTCCCAGCCTGTGTGTCTCAGCTGCTAATGGGTGCCCTCACAAGGTCCAGCATATAATTGGGAAGATCCCTTTTGGCTCATTATCACAGTAACTTATTCCTCAATTCATCTTCCCAGGAGTTTGTCATTTATTTTGCTCCATGTTCACACCCACACCTGTAATCTAGATGGTTGCTTTATCAGTGTTACACCTGACTTTACAGATGACAAAATGCTGGATGACAAATGCTGCCACCGCCCCATATAGAGGGCATATTTTCCTGAGTTGAGGCCCAGGGAAGCTTGCAGGAATGGGCCTCAAAATATTTCTAGAAAGGCCATGCCTGCAGTTTTGCTTCCAACTCTACCACCCAAGTGTAAAAGAGGGTTGAGATTCTCCACAATGAGCCAGAGGGATACTCACTGAAGTGATGTGTATGCACAGCAGAGAATAGGACATGGAACCTCTTATTCCATGTTCAAGAGTGTTCTGTAGGACTACGTTAGTGGCTTAGTTACCACCGTAGGAACTGAACTACGATTATTGTTTTAATGTGGAACACAAAGCCTCCACCTCAATCCCCATCAGGTCTGTATATTTCAAAGTAAAGCAGAATTTAACTGATTTTCTTTAATCTCTGCACAGACTTCAATCCCTTTCCCTCCCGACATATATATATGTATGCACACTGCAAAAGGTCAGTCCTACATGCATACACACACAAACACATCCTCCCAGGTAAACACACCAGTTTATCTTTCTCATACAAGTCCCCAGACATGATTCTCTGACACATCCACCCTCCTCCAGACACAGCTCCACACACCTCAGCACTAGGCAGGGGTGCTGCCTGCCAGCAGGCCTGAGGGATCCAGGCAGGCTGTGACAGCCAACCCAGCAGCAGGTCCCCCAGGCCAGACTGCTGCCACCACAGCTCATCTGGCCCCTGGGTCTTGCCAGTAACAGCATGGGCTTAGTTTCCTTTGCTCCTGAGCCCGTAATTTATGAGTCAAAGATGAAACGAAAGCCAAAATGAAAATGATGGGGGTTTCTGTGCAGTTATGGTTCATACAGCAGTGTGCAGGTCCCAGGTAGCACCACATGAGTCCTGCTAACCACTGCTAGTTGCTTTTGCTGCAGTTTCCATGTAGAGTATCTGACACTATACCCAAACCTCTACTACACTCAACCCCTCTCCTCTCTCCTCAACTCAGTCCTTCCCTACATTTCTCCATGTATTCTGTTTTTGCAAAACCATATAACACTGCTTGTCCACCTGTCTTTGCCCATTCCTCACCCCCTGCTCTACACACCCTCCTCCCATCCCATGACAAGCAGGGGATGTCCTGCATCCCACTCAAAGTTTAGGTGACCCAGACAAGTGGTGCCTTCTGCCAAATCATCTCAGTAGGTGCTTCCTCTCCCTTCTTTCAGGTAGCATCCTGTTCCCAGCAAGGTGTTAGTTATCCAGGTTTGGTTTCACACTTCAATGACTTGTTTTTCCATAAGAAGAATGGGGAAGGCAGGCAGGGAGGGAGAGAGGGAGGGAGGGAGGGAGGGAGGGAAGGAGGCGCTCAGAGCCACCTACAGATGCTCATCACTACTGTTTCCAACCTTTGCCCTGTAATGACACTGCTCAACATCCCTGAGGAGCACCGAGGCTCTGGGTAGAGACAAAATTGTTGGTGAGAGGAAGGTGGAAGGAGAGCCAGCTCTTCTTACCTTGGGGACAGCAGCTGCAGCCAACACAAGGGAACTCCTGAAGCTCCCCAGACAAGCCGTGGTGTTGAGTGGAGAGGCCTGGGGTAGCAGCAAACATAGCAGAGACAAGGCGAAAGCCAGGGAAGCTGTGCTGGTTCTCTGTGGGTCTGGGTGCCGGCGTGTTTTCCATTCCCGGCTAAATCGGTCTGTTTCCTCCTCCGTCCTGTTTCCAAATGTTTCCCAAAAGATAAGGTTTAAGGCAGATTGCTATGTTCTCGCACTGCGTGATGGAAGACACGAGGAAAGGTTGCCTAGGGGAGTTGCGAGCAGAGGAGCGTCGGGACAGCTCCGGCGGCGGTGGATGCCCGACGGGCGCTGGGCCGGCTGCCCCTCTGGCCTCCGCGCCGGGGTCCTAGCCCATGGCAGCTTCCGAGACACGGGAGCCGCCAGGCAGAGGGGAGAGACAGCGCTTTCCCTAGGAGAAGATGATAGCGCTTTTCCAGAAGCCTCGATTTTTTTTTTGTCCCTGGTAGAGACAATTATCGCTCTTCTACTATTCCATTCGCCCTGTCCGCACACACACTGCAAACAAGCCAGGGAGCCACGACGCTGCCGGCTCTGCCCGGCTAACGGCGATGCCCATCCAGGCGGTGGCTGCCAGGCCCACAGTGCAGGAGTGTGGTCCCCGCGCAGGGAGCACTGAAAGTGATTCGCCCCATTTACTGATGGATGGCAATTTCTAGCCTTTCCTCCCAGGCATTCCCCGTTTGAATCTGAGGTGCTGTTAAAAAGGTACACCACCTGCTCTGTGCTGCCAGCGAGCAAGGAAGGAGGCACAAGGCAGTGGATGGGAAGAAATAGCTTTGGCTGCAAACATAAAAGTGAAATTAAAATAAATAAGCTCATTTCCCAGGAAGTGACTCGGACTCTGGCGCCTTGAGGGAGGATGAACTGAAGTGAGTGGTCAGTAGACAGTGTGGGCAGAGAGGGTTTGCACACCGTTCCGTCTCCCGGTGTTTCAGGCTGGGCAAGTGGAATCTCCCGGGTTTCTCTTAAGACGAGCTCAAGGACTGGTGCTTATGTACGTACGAAGCCAGTGCTTTGTTTTCCCGCTGCTTCCACCTCTGGAGATGGCTTTCTCCGAGCGCAGTCCTCCAGCCTGACAAGACGACGCTGCTCTGCCACCCCTCCCCAGCCCAGAAATGTGCGACTCCCTCGGCAAGTCAGACCCCAGGGGCGCTGGGTGGTGGGAGAGCGGCATGAGCGAGAGCGGGACAAAATTAGGATGTGCCTGGATGCTGCCCCACGGTAATTCCCCTTTCCTCCTTTTTGCTGCCATGCCCTCTGAAGCGAGGAAAGCCCGAGAGACGTGGGCTTCCCCCGGCTGCTTCGGGGCCGTTGTCCACCAGCGCAGGCACTAAGCGGCCCGCTGTCCCCTCCGCAGCAGCACACCCCCGTAACCTCCCGGTCCAGCCTCTCAGCACCACTCCAAGGCTGAGCGCGAACCAAAGGAGTCTGAACGAGAAACCGGGGAGAGGAAAATCGAGAAAGAGGTTGGGGTAAGGATGTATGTGTGTGTGTGTGTGTAGGGGGAGGCCAGATCACTCTTGAATGGCTTGAAAAAATAATTGGGGGAGGGCGTGGAGGGGGGGAAGCGGAAACTTTCCTATAAAACTCAGCAAAAGTCCCTCCTCTCCACGTCAGGCCAATGACACTGCTGCCCCCAAACTTTCCGCCAGCAGGAGCTATAAGAACCTCCAAGTCTTCAACTTTCTCCCAATCCCAGACACCTCGAAGGGGCTCCAAGGAGGGATCGGGAGGGATTTTTTTTGTTGTTGGCGTTTTATTTTTTTCCTCTTGGATCCTGATGCCATCCCCCCTCCCCCCAAAGTGAGGTCTTCCCTCCCTCCCTTCCTCCTCCTCCTCCTTCTCCTCGCAGGCCAGCGAAGCAGCCGATCAAGGGGGAGCTGGCGGGTTAGGTGCCCCCCTCTTCTCCCTGCCCTCCCCCCCCTCCCGGCCCGCTTCTCGCGTCTCCCCCCAGAGATGATGCAGCAGGACGAGTCAAACTCTCCAGTCTCCCCCGCCGACGACAGCTTGAGCAACAGCGAAGAGGAACCGGACCGCCAGCAGCTGCCCAGCAAGAGAGGGGGCCGCAAGCGCCGCTCCAGCCGCCGCAGCGCCGGCGGCGCCGTCGGGGCCGCGGACGAGCCCTGCAGCCCGGCCCAAGGCAAGCGGGGCAAGAAGTGCGGGGCGGGCGGGGGCGGCGGGGGCGGTGGCAGCAGCAGCGGCGGCGGCAGCCCCCAGTCCTACGAGGAGCTGCAGACCCAACGGGTCATGGCCAACGTGCGGGAACGGCAGCGCACGCAGTCGCTGAACGAAGCCTTCGCCGCGCTGCGGAAGATCATCCCCACGCTGCCCTCGGACAAGTTGAGCAAGATCCAGACCCTCAAGCTGGCGGCCAGGTACATCGACTTCCTCTACCAGGTCTTACAGAGCGACGAGCTGGACTCCAAGATGGCAAGCTGCAGCTATGTGGCCCACGAGAGGCTCAGCTACGCCTTCTCGGTGTGGAGAATGGAGGGCGCCTGGTCCATGTCCGCATCCCACTAGCAGGCGGCGTCCCCCACCCGCATCCTCCCGGCAGGAGCTCTAGGTAAGACAGGGACCCCTAAACCGGCGGGGAGAAAGGGAGGGAAGAGGAGAAGCCGCCGGCTGCGCCGTGGGCCGGCACGCGTGGCCGTGGGGCGATAGGTTCCCCATCCCGTCCGGAGGGGCCTGGCTTCCAGGACCAGCCGGAGAGCAGGGCGGGTGGAGGTGCCTCCCTCACCCCGGCGCGTTCTTCCTCCTACGCAGCCCGAGGTGCGCCCCCGGCTCCGCGGGGCCCACGCGTGGCGGGGCGCTGCCGGCGGCCGGCGCGGTGGGCTGCGGAGGGGATTCGATGGCGATGCGGGTGTGCCCCAGCCAGATGGGGCCGGCCTGAGATCATTTTCACCAAACGCTGCAGAGCCAGCAGGGCTGCTGGGATGACTCCTGCTCCTGCCACTGCTGCTGCTGCTCATATTTTGAAGTGAATCCATGTCCGCCAGTTGTGCTGCCCTATGAGCGTTTCCTATCGCCGCAGCTGTCCCTTTCCTCGGCTCTGACACCGCAGGCTGCAGGGCTGGGGTGTCACACGGTCACTGCACGGCCCGCACGGCGGGTTCTCCCTTCTTCATTGCTGCCCGATACGTGTATTTCCAAAGACAGGGAGGTGTAGGTAGATGTGTATGTATCTTTCATTTCAGTAACGAGTTTTCCGCCCTCTTTGGGTTTTTGCAGATGACTTTGTTCCCACAGAAGGAGAAAATGGACAATCTAGAGACTCTGAAGTTGGATACGATTTTTTTTGGTCTTGTCTAACAAAAAAAAGGTACCAAGGATTTCTTGGAAATTAGAAGAGCAATATCCAAATTCAAAGTAGGGCGTGGGGAGCACTTAAGAAAAGAGAAAGAGACAAGGGCTTTGGACAGTGACTACCCTTTGGGCGTCTGTACACTACCCACATCTCTGCATTCTGATAGAAGTCTGAATCGTTCCTTTTTTTTTTTTTTGACGAAGAATGTTGGAATTGAACGCTTTTTTTTTTGCCCCTTTATTTTGCATGCATTCCCAAGAGGTCGTGCCTATGAGCCACTGATGAAAGGAAATACATTATTGTGGACTTTCTTCATTCTTGAATGAAACCAACCAGCCAACCAAAAATATTCCTGTAGAGATGAAAACCTTTCTTTTTTTTAGGGGGGAATAAACTGGGCTCAAACTGTTATATACCCGGTTCCTAACTTTTTTATTATTATTATTTTTCCTCTGAGAAAAAAAATAAACATTTTATTTATTTATTGATGACCCATGTTAAAATGCAAATAGATCCGGTGTCTAGATGCATTCCTATTTTTATGATTGTTTTGTAAATATCATTGTATATTATTTTTCTGCAATAAATAAATATGGTTGAAATTTTAATAACCCTAAAGTTTGGTCTATCTGAGAACTCAGGGTTAGAACTGGGGGATGCATACTTGACTGTTGAGCTGTAAAGACACCCGAGAGAGAGGGCTCTAGTATAAACAAATCAGGCAAAAAAGCAAATAAACTAGCTACTGACAGACACAGGTACGTTATTTATTGAGACAGCTTTATTATTTTGCACTGAAGCTCGCTGCATCTGCAGAGGAAGATATTGTCTCTTCTCTCTTTTTCTCCCTCTCCCCCTTCAATCTTAACTCCAAGCGTGGCAGAGTTGCGTGAGGAGCGTAGTTTTCTCTGCAGAACTCTGATGTTGTCGCTATGTTTTGCCCCCACATGTGAGGTAGGAATAAGTCCTATTCCCCAGCCCCTGGTCAGGTATTTTTGCAGTTATTCCTGAGGAAGATGCATCAGTTTTAAGCAGAAATTCGCCCATTCAAAGGCAAAGCAAGAGAAAGTGAGAGTCAAAATAGGGAAGTGTCTAGCGAGTAGTGTTTTCCGGTGGAAGTGGTTTTTGACTGCTCTTCTCTCTAGGGTTTATATAGCGATCACATTTTCATGGTGCAAAGAACGGAGGCATATGCTAACCTGCCCTTCTCCATTTCTACGTGTAGGGCGCATATTGCCCCTCTTTCTTCTGACCATACCCTCCGCGGGGTCTCAGTATGTGGCAAGAACCCCATCTGCAAGAATCTCCAAATCTAAGAGCTGGGAAAGAAGGTGCAAGGGAAGTTGTGGGGGGAAAAAAAAGGCAAACTACAAAATAACCAAAACCAAGACTCAACCCTTTTAACCGGACAGCTGATTCCACCTCTGCTGTCACTTGCTCATTTCCCAGCCTTTGGCAGCCTGGCAGTACGCGGGTAGCGGCACCTCCTGCCCCTCCGTGGCTGCGAAGGATGCGCGGGTGCACAGGAGGGACTGCCACTCCGAGAGCCGAGCAAAGTCCTCCGCGGAGACAGGGACCCTGCCGCCGGGGTTCTGCCAGTATCTACGATAAATAAGATGGAGTGTTATTTCAAAATAGAGCCTGTTTGCATAGCCCACGTTGAGCTGACTTTATTGCCTGAGTGTTTTTGTTTCCGTATCCACACATTGCCTTCTATTCCTGACATAACAGTATTATGAATTTAATATCGCACATATTTTAGGCCAGTGCACAATGTTTACAGAAGAGAGCCTGCAGCGCTTGTTTGCGCTGCCGGATTAGCAAGGACTTGAAAGTTACATGGGGGCCCTGGTGGTCGTAGCCCTCCATAATGGAGGGGAGGGGGAGCCGCTGAGAACTCCCGGGGGGCCACTGCCTTCCCCTGGCACCCCAGCACCCGCAGGTCCCCGCTCAGTGACTGCAAACGCCCCGTTCTGATGCGTCCGGCTGCCGACGAGGAGGTAATATCTCGGCTGCAGCGAAAGCGAGGGGCATGGGGACCCGGCGCGGCTTTGGCATTGGGGTTGGAGGGATTTGAGGGGTTGTGGGAGGTTTCGGTTGCTCCTTTGGGGACAAAAGTCAGACCAGGGAAGGACTGGGGGAAACTCTTCTTGTTTAGGAAGAGAATAGGTTCCGGAAAAAAATAAACAAACAACAAAACAAAACCTAGAGGAGCTGCTCGTCTGAGGGCAAGGTGCGTTTCATGGAAGAGGATTCCTGCGAAATATGAATGAGGAATCAAGTGCACTGCAAAAACCACGAAGCAAACTGTGCTCACTCTGAAAAATCTGGAGGAGTCTCGCTTGATGGACTCAAATCTAATCGACGCTGTTGCAACCAACAAGAGGCCTCTGGTCAGCCAGTGCGAAACATTTATAGCAAGCTGAATGTCCAAGTGAGAAAAATCCCCAATTCCTGTCCGTGGGGCTCATGCCACTGGCAGGTCTCCCCGACTCACCCTTGAGTCTCTCCGGCCGAGACTCTGCAGGCGCCTCAGCACTCCCGGGCACCAGACACTCAGCCGGTGCGCTTTCCTAGCTGCCAACTGCTACCTTTGCTTCACTTAAAAAAAAATCATAAAAGGGAGACAAACCTTTTTTAAAAATACAAACGTACCCTTTCCTGAGTTGGAATTGGGGACTGCAGAGGCCTGGTACTCCTAGGGCTGAAGCCAAAAACAATTAAGTCAGCGTCAGGCTTACTGAAGGAAAAAAGAAATAATATGTATATCAATTTACCTTTGGGGAATTTTAAACACTCTCTTAATCGGAAAATTAACTCTGCCTTTGAAAATCCTGATAGATTTCTCTTCCTTCTCCGAGACATCAGTCTGTCCCGTTTATTCGCAGAATCAGAAGCGGTGCGGGGCCCGAGCGGCCGCTCCATCGCACCGCTACGGCCCTGGTGGAGCGCGGAGCGGCGGTGCCGGCGCTGCGCCTCCTGCGGGGCGGCGGGCGGGGGGCGCCGGCCCCGGGCCCTCGCGCATTCCTGGGTTTGGCAGGGGCCGCCCCGCTGCTTTCTCCAAGCCAGTATCGGATTCCACCCCGGCGTATGATTTCACTTGAAGTCCTGCCCAGGAGCCCTTCAAAGTGCGCGCTTGTCCCGCTCCCATGATGTCAAGTGGTTTTCCTTGCATCTGTAATTTTAAGAAAAACAAACAAACGGGCGGTGGAGATGTAAGGGGAAACGGAGGTAGAGGGGGAGCACGAAAAGCGCAGGGAGAGAAGGGCTCACCTGTGTCGCCGACAGGTCGGGCACCTGCCGCCCGAGTCGAGCCGCCGCGGGCTCGGCGTCTCCGGGAGCGACTTCCCGGGAATGGGCAAAACTGCCGGCGCGGGTGCTCTCCCAGCCGCACTCGGTGGCTGCATTCGCCCTGTTCACATGGCACTCCCTTCACCTGCCCCGCTCCGGCAGGCAGCGGACCCACCGTGAGAGCGGGAGCGCTCCCACCATAAATTAGCATCTTTGGGAAGAGGGTGGTAGTGATGGTGACGGCAAGTTCAGTCCACCCCGCAGAAGGATCCGGGAGGCTAAACCGAAAAAAAGAAAAGAGGCTCACACAACCACATCCCACCAGGACTTGTTTTATTTGTTGCACACATAACCTGCCCGCAGTAAACATGGCACAGGATGTATTTCACATTAACTTCTGCATCAGCTTCTTGCGACTTCGGTCCACTTAATGTTCCTGGCAAATCAAAGCACGTGTCCTTTGAAGAAGGTGTGTAATTGGAGTTTAAGGCATGTGTGGAATTCCCAGATGTCTATAAAGTAAGAAGGAGCATTTGGCAGGTCACTGGAAGGTGGAGCAGGTTAAAATCACTTGTACAAAAGTTCCCCTTTTCCTTTTTAAAAAGCAAACAAGCCGGCCATTTATAAGGATCGAGTGATCCAGATTGCGGCGTTACAGAGCAAGAACAACAAAGTTCCGGAAACATAATGATGATGGGAACACTCGTCTAAAAATCCGAAATAAAACGCAAAACAAAACTAAAATATTCAGATTGGGGGATAACTCCATTCTCAGTAATTCCTCGTCTCATTCGCTTGCTCAGGAACAATTACACTCCTCTTATTTAGGTAGTTGTCTTGTCTTGGATAGCCGACACTTCCACACTCTTTTCATAAAGAGATGACATTAAATTTACAGAAACTTTACAAAAATTCCCCTTCTCACTGTATGAACGCAGGTAAAAGAGAACGTGTTTCACTCCAAAATACTCCTGATGGACGACGTTGAGATCAAGTCGGCTACAATGATAACACTCGCAATTAATACTAGCAGAAATAATAAAGGAATAGGTTTGTGACGATTAGGTGCTGATAGTTGGGCTTGGGGAGCTTTATCGGTGTTTGTGAAAAATATTAGCCTGAACAGGATTGCGAGTTAGCTTGGAGGGGGGCCGCAAACCCTGTTTGCTGGGATCCAGAAATCCCACCTCACAATATTGCGGCGGGAAGGGGACCCGCTCTGTCCTCCTAATGTGGGGAAAACTGGAGGAGAGAGGACGTAAGAGGGGGAAGGATGCTCTTGAGAAGGGATCGGGGTCGCCCCCGCATGATTAGGGTTGCTTTGTTCTGTTCGGGACGAGTCAGAGTCATTAAACAAGCAGACAAGAAAGAAGCAATACACACGGCTGCAGCCGTGGAGGAAAGGAGATTTTCAGAAGGGAAGGGATTTTGACATGCGAAAAGTCAAGCAGGTACCTGAAGGAGGTTTATTTTGACCAGATGTTAAAGCTTTTATGAAAATGTCACGTGAAGCGAACAGATGTGCAACTTGCAAATGGTGCCCCGCCTTGTAAACACTGGGAAGAGAAAAGCTCACAGAAATTCAGGCATAAATCATTCTTGCCTTTCTCTGTATGAGTGTATTTGCACATAGATATGAAGCATGCAAATTCTATTTAAATTCCTCTATATTTGTTTGTTTGCGGGAAAAAACCCAACACAACAAAACAGCTGTTCAGTCCAAACTTACTATCCTCTTCCAGTGTTCCTAGCCAAAGTTATTTTTTCCCCTTTCTCCCTTCCTCCTTTTCCTTCCTTCCTTTTCCTTCCTTCCTTCCTTCCTTCCTTCCTTCCTTCCTTCCTTCCTTCCTTCCTTCCTTCCTTCCTTCCTTCCTTCCTTCCTTCCTTCCTTCCTTCCTTCCTTCCTTCCTTCCTTCCTTCCTTCCTTCCCTCCTTCCCTTCTTTCTTTCTTTCTTTCTTTCTTTCTTTCTTTCTTTCTTTCTTTCTTTCTTTCTTTCTTTCTTTCTTTCTTTCTTTCTTTCTTTCTTTCTTTCTTTCTTTCTTTCTTTCTTTCTTTCTTTCTTTCTTTCTTTCTTTCTTTCTTTCTTTCTTTCTTTCTTTCTTTCTTTCTTTCTTTCTTTCTTTCTTTCTTTCTTTCTTTCTGTTATTTCTTTCTTTCTTTCCTTTATTTCCTTTCCTTCTTTCTTTCCTTCTTTCTCTGTCTCTTTTTTTCTCTCTTTCTTTTTCTTTGTTTCTTTCCTGGTGGTTGCCCCCTTCCTTTAGTCTCGGGTCCGTTTGATCCCAAGGAAAGTATCCGATCTCTACTGGGAGGAGAAACTGAAACTAATCAATTGCTTTCTGTCTGAAGGTGGGTAGAGGCTGATAAGAGGAGCAGAGGAAAGCCTGTGCTGGCAACCCCGAGCCCTCCGGGCGCGATGAAGGCGGGCAGCGCCGTCTGGCTCTTCCCAACACTGCCCGGCGCTCCCGACCCCGTGCCCGGCGCCGGGGAGAGGGGTCCGGGCGTGGAGGGACCCCCTGCCCTGCCCGGCCCGGCCCCGGCTCGGCGAGGGCAGCAGCGCCGCAGCTCGCCAGGAAATTAAACTCTGTCCTCAGTTTGACGTTTTTATCAAGGCTCAGGGGTCCATCCGTAGCTGTCAGCCTTGCGTTCCGGGTTGGGTTTTGTTACTTTTTAAGGTTATTGCTGTTTTCCAGAAAGTCCTCTGGTATTTTACTGTAAAATCTATTGCTCGTGTTAGATTCTCGCTGTCTGTGCTTATCAATGCGGTGACACGCTGGCAGGTGATGGGGTGGAAAGGCGTCCCTCTGCCAGCCCACCAGTCAGCAGGTCAGGGATGGACAAGGGAGAGACTCCCACTGGTGCCAGGGACAGGCCGAGGACTCTCGGACTTCTGCAAAGACCTCCCTATATTTCGTTCACAGACCCTTTCTATGAGCTGTAGATACGCCTTGCTTATTTCTGCACATCTACTGCTGCAAGTGGGTTTTACATGTTAATTTCAAGCTGTGATGGAGACTTTTATAGTAGGTACCTGTATTAAATACAGAAGTTCTCACTGAACTTCGCCAGGCAGAAACTAATTCAGTCATTATTTTTCTTTTTATGCGAATGTTTCCAAAGGCAAAAAGCTGACATTAAGTACATTAGTTTTGACAATGACACTGTGGACATTTTTCTGTATATAACACAGATAAATAGACTGAGGTGCTACCAACAATCTGTATCATCAGTCTAAAAATCCCTTAATCTAGATTTATTGTCTTTGAATTCCCATCACATGATCTTGTAAAAAACGTTTAAGTTTCTTTTTTTTAAATAAAGAAGTCCTTTTATTTAGAGAAATGGAGTCCTTTCCACCCCCCACCTCCCATCCCCCTTTCTTATCCATCAATGTTATAAACGATGGACTTGGGATACTCAGGTGATATCAAAATTTTCAGCAAATGCCGATTTGTATTGTATTCTTTAATGCAATTTAGAAAACAATAGGAAAATAGTTTTCACATTTGTTTCAGAAATTAAGAAGAAATAAGGCTTTTCTTAGCGTGTGAAAGTGTAGGTGTTCTGGACACAAAGGCACAAACATACACATGCACACTCACTTCTGAACCCCGGAGCTATCAAACATGTTTAGTGACTGAGTGAGATGCTGTCTACGAAGGAGTTGTTGATGTATGAGCCAAATTAGTATTAATTTCAAACAGGCGGCTAACTCTTCCATGGAACCTCAAGCATTTTTAAAGTGCTTTCCTGTGCTTCATATTTAATTATTTGCAATGAAAAATATATCCATTTCTCATGTAGAAAGATTAGCTAATTAATGAGGTCTTTCTTTTCTTTTTCTTTCTTTCTTTTTCTTTCTTTCTTTTTCTTTCTTTCTTTTTCTTTCTTTCTTTCTTTCTCTCTTTCTTTCTTTCTTTCTTTCTTTCTTTCTTTCTTTCTTTCTTTCTTTCTTTCTTTCTTTCTTTCTTTCTTTCTTTCTTTCTTTCTTTCTTTCTTTCTTTCTTTCTTTCTTTCTTTCTTTCTTTCCTTTCTCTCTTTCTTTCCTTTCTCTCTTTCTTTTTCTTTCTTTCTCTCCTTCCTTTCCTTCCTGTCCTTCTTTCCTCCTCCCTCTCACTTTCTGTCTTTCTCCCCCTCTAAGCATCTTGGAACACCTTTCAACTTCAAGGTTTTTACACCAATATAAACCAGATCCAGAACAGATTCACTTCCCCCTTCCTCACGGTCCTCAGATCTGAACTTAAACCATATATCATAGATCAGTTTTCATCCGGCAAATTTAGACATAGTTCCTCAACCTGTATTTTCAAAGAGATTCTGTGCTGGAGTCTGCAATATTTAATCCAGGCAGCTATTAAATGTCCTCCAGTTTGAATCAAGAATTTAAACAGGCATCTGTGTTGGGGGATAATGATAGTTAAAGTAGTTTGGAGTATAGTGTGTGTGGCAGAAAGGGGGGAAACGGGCAGAAGGATAACGATTAAGTCTTTGATTTGGAAAATTTCTGAGTTTTAGGAGTTCTGTCAGAGTATTGGTGGAGGAGGAACATGAAAGACATCCCTTTGTTCAGAGGCATGGTTTCAGCGGGGAGAAATAGTACTAATAATACGTGACAGTGGCTGACACTCGCCTTTCTTCTGCCTGCCCAGCAGTAACATGATACCTGCTCCCCCCAGAGATGGCCAGGCCAGGGGTGGGTAGCCCTCTCCCTGCTGGGGACCCGGCGCTGGTAGATGGAGCATTTCTGTGGTTTCCTCAGTGATTGATCCCACCGAGATGGCTCCCATGTCATCTGTCCGCGCTGAAGAGGCTCCCCCGAGATCTGTGCCTGCCGGGAGGGTTCCTGCAGGAGTCCCATCAAGAGGGTTTCCCCTCTCTTCCCTTTCCCAGGCCCTCTTCTTGAGACCTTGGGATGGATGGATTAGAGAACTTGACAGTACTTCAGACAGAGAAGTGTTTGGGTTTTTTTTCTTTTTTTCTTTTTTTACTTACTACCTCTGTCAACTATTGAGCTGATGGCTAGTTGAAAGATGGAGTTAGGTGGATTTCTAAAATCCTACAGGCATCCAAGGAAGAGAAGAGATGACCAGAGTATCAGGAAGAGACTCAGCTTTTGACTTGATGAAGTACATGTCAGATTCTACCATTTGGGCAATTAAAGCTCTGTCCTGATCAAAGAGCTTCATAAATCACCAGAAGTGAGCTGGTGAGAGACAGCTGTCTGTGTGAGCAATCAGGGGGCAGCTTCTTATCCCCACCTTTCAGACTCTGTCATCAACTCCCACTGCCCCCAAGGAGTCTCACTGGAAGTGGATTTTTCCTGCTGTTTTATGGGGGCTTATTTTATTTATGGAGGCATTTCAGCAGGAAAAAAACGAAACAAGTTCATGACCATTGATGACTATCCCAAGCACAGAAGTTCCACAGTATTTTCTTTTCTGATCATAGAAAAAATGCTAGATACTGAAGAAATGATGACTAAAAACATTTCCCTTATCCTTTCAGAACAAAGCATGAGATCTCTGATAATCAGTGCTGGGCTCAGCCCCCAGACAGTCCTGAGTGCAGAGCAGGTAACTCACACTCAGGAGCTCCTGGCTCTATTCCCAGCTGGCTTCACCTCTAGGAACTGGAGAGTTGAAAGGGAGAGATGGAGGGGAAAAGGATTTTGCACCTGAGTGAAGGCAAAGCCTCTTCATGCTTGGAGCAGGGCACTGGAGCCAGGGAGTTCATGCAATCCTGTGTGTGCCAACCCTTGTTTATGAGTAGTCCTCAGGTGTCAAGGACACTCCTGCAATTCAATTCCCCACTAATGCATCTTCCTATGTCTGATGCAGTGTATATAGGAGTTTACAGCTTGAAGCACTGCTCTTTGATACTGGATTTTAGGGGTGAAAATATAAGTGGTCTCAAGACACTTGTCAAATTTGACTGCTTTCTGGTGTGATTTATGGCAAAAGGTTCCTTTCTGACACTTCCAGATGCCAAACCTTTCACCTTGCAGAAAATGTGCTTGCAATAGCCAGGGTGAGTTTATGCCTGCTCTTTAAAACAGCTGTTCTGGGGAAATAAGGTGGCATTCAAGCCCAGTAAGGAACCTTTTTATGAGCTTTGCCAGTAATTCAAATGGTTTCCACAATAGTTTCTGTCTTCTTCCAGCATCCAGGCTGTCCACTGATGTGCAACACTGAACCTATCCTATCCATCCTCTGGATGGATATGCAGGACAGCTTTTCTCTCATCAAATCGTTCCTTCAGATTGTCTTAACTTGCACTTCAGTCAGCTTTGTCAATCTTTCTGTGCCCTGCTTGTCATTTGACCAGCTGAATCATCAGGAATCTCCTTTTAATACAAGGCTTTTCAGAGATTTCTCTGAGCACAGAACTACGGAGTGAGAATTTGAGACAGGAAAAAGGGGCATTCATCTTCAAAGCATATAAATCACCATGAACTCTCTCGGGCTACTCCAACAGACTTGGGATTCCCTTGCCAGCGATGAGTCACAGATAAATTACCCAAGGCCGACAGAGAACAAAAGATTTGTCCAAAAGCTGCAAGGGGATGGGTGTCCTCCAAAAAGTAGCGGAAGCCTTGCTAACACATGCCTCTCAATGGATGGTGGAGCCTGATCTGCATTCCTGGTTCTCATGAACAGCAGGAAATAAAAACAAAAATAGATCAAAATTCACTATGTGTTGACTTCTTCCCTGCATTTCTTGGCAGGTGGACTCAGATGTTTGATCTCACTAAGAGGCAGTTTTTCATCTGAAATTGAAAAAGCCCCTCCTCCCAAACTGAAAGCATCAGCAAAAAGTGAACATTGAACTTGGTTAGTACTATGTAGGAAAAAAGAACTATCATCACATTAGAGTTAGCATTGCAATGACAGCTGTCATTTGAACACTTGTTCTATGAAATGTCAATGTGCAATAAGGCTGATTTTCTAAGATTCTTTACTGCTGTGATCAAATTATGCCATATGAAATAAAAGCAACAAGAGATAAAGAAAGAAAGAGAGGAAGAAAGAGAGGGAAAGAAAGGAAGGAAGGAGGGAAGGAAGGAAGGAGGGAAGGAAGGAGGGAAGGAGGGAAGGAGGGAAGGAGGGAAGGAGGGAAGGAGGGAAGGAAGGAAGGAAGGAAGGAAGGAAGGAAGGAAGGAAGGAAGGAAGGAAGGAAGGAAGGAAGGAAGGAAGGAAGGAAGGAAGGAAGGAAGGAAGGAAGGAAGGAAGGAAGGAAGGAAGGAAGGAAGGAAGGAAGGAAGGAAGGAAGGAAGGAAGGAAGGAAGGAAGGAAGGAAGGAAGGAAGGAAGGAAGGAAGGAAGGAAGGAAGGAAAAAGAAAAGAAAAGAAAAAAGAAAATTAGCTGTGCCTGGTGCGTGGTTGTCAGCATTTATCTGAAAATTCTCAAATAATACTTACTGCCCCTGTGTAAGGTTAATGGGAAGGAGAAAATAGACCCCTCTGCTTGCATCCACATTATTTCAATTTACAAGTGCATCTGCTTCCTGTGGGTGATAAATTGATGAAACTAATTTTTTATTTTTTTTTTGTACTGAGCCGATCCTGTTTCTTTGAACCCTAAACAGAAACCCTGTAGAAAAGTTAATATATGTAGGACTGGCAGTTTGACAATCTACCCTTTGAGTGAAAGGCAACCTTGCTCCTCTCTCCTCTGTTGGCCAACCACACCAAAAAATTATAATTGCCCTTGTCCTGATGCATACATATTTTACATGGAATGAAAAGAAACTTCCCCAAACTTCAAACCTATCAAATGTTTAGCATTTGAAGGATATTCATTTTTAGGAGCCATGCCAAAAAGTCAATAAAAATTTAATTATTACTGCAACATATGGGAGCACTTACAACACCAAAAACGTGATACTGTGTATTGGCATCAGGAAGAAACTCAACAGTGGACTTTCATATTTGCTGGTCAAGACAGTGTCCCCACCAAGAGGTAACATATCCCCCTGCAACTGCAACTAATCCTGACAATTTCAAACAGTAGCATCAAGGAAGTGATTACTTGCACCCCACTTAATGAGAGTGGTGTTTAACATCTATATGTAGGTAAAAACCTGTGTTTATAAATGTAATTTTTTTGTGTGTATGGTACACAGGAAAAAGAATATTTATATTGATGTCTCTTGCTGTCTGAAATTAATTATCTCCCCCTGCATATATGGGTATAAGAAGAGAGAAAAAAATCCCAAATATTTTTTTCTGAAGAAGCAGAAGGGAAATCTTGAACTTTAAAGACAGCTTCAATATATCAATCATTAGCAATGTCAGTCTTCAATATATCAATCATTAGCAATGTCAGGGAGAAGAATGCTCCTTATAAGGCCTTATCTAGCAGGATCAACTCTGTAGGAGTCCTTCAATTCAATTCTGAGGGCAATGCCCTGGGCTACCACTGTGTTATTTCAGCATATCCCAAACTAGATTTTAGATAAAGGAAAATTCAATATGACAGAGGTAGAAGACTGAAATACAACAGCCTGAGAGGTCCTTTCTATTATTGTCACATATGATTCTTTTAGCAAGACTTGACTTCAATGCAGATCTAGGCAGTCACAGTTCTAAACACGAGAACCACAGTTTCTGGTGACATGTATCAGAATCTACTGAAATGAAACTACACATCCATGCCATTGCTTTCATTATTTTAATTAAGAAGAATAAATATGAAAGTTACCTATAACTATATAAGGTACCTAAACCAATGTATATTTAAATTACACCATATTTGTCTATCTAATGCAAACACAGTTGAATATTCTTAACCTTTGTCCATTTCCTTTGTTGATCATACCATCTCTTTGGTCACCAGTCTGTTTACTTTAGGACAATTTATTCCTGCCTTTATATGTGAAATAGATCTCTTCTTCATCTGCCTTTCCTTTTCCTTTAGTCTCAATGCAGAATAGTTCATGTAGCAAAGTTCTAAAAAAAACCAGTTGTGGAGCAGAGTTAAATTTAGGTCAATGAGGGTAAAAAATACTGTTGGCTTTTTTTTGTTTGTTTGTTTTTCTTTTTTCTTCAAATACACCACCTTCCTCTGGTATTCACAAGTCTTGATTAGCATGTGTTTGAACAGTGATGACTATCTGGAAAATACCTTGGCTACTGCCTGGTTACTAATTGGTTATCAGCTTTCTATTCCACGGATACTTATGCAACTGGAGGCAGGGCAGCTAGAAGATGTTGGCTTTATAGGGATTTTAGTAGTCTCTAAGGCTAAAAATATTAATTTTTTTTTCTTTTCTCCTCATGCACTGTTAACCCCTTTTTTTCCTCTACCCATATTTGCTTGATGGCAGACTGCAGCATAAAGGATTTATTTGTATTAATTGTTGATCTTTTGCCTTATTCATGCACATAGCCGAGTAATGCAGACATTCCAGATGAATGCCAGTATATGCCATATGTATAAGGTTATGTATATTTTATGCCCTTTCATGGGACCCTTTTTCTCACATTGAGTAGAATGTCACTCTATAAATTGCCCCACCAAAGCAAATGGAGCCATTACTGAAGTAAGGAGTGAGTTGGGATCCCAGAGCTACCATTAATAATTCTTGCTTAAAAAATGTATTAATGTCTGCAAGAGTGGTTCACTTTTGACAAGGAAGAATGGAATTTCAGTGTCACAAAGGAAAAGGGATTCACAAAGCAGAATATGATTCCTTGAGTCAATTTTGTATCATGTTTGTCAGTAACAATGTCTTCCAGTCATAGCATGAAGTGAATAATTTTTGCAAACTGTAATGTACCAAAGGAGACTGTGACCTTTTTAACTTTTTTTCCAGCAAAAGAATATGGCCAGCCAGTTAACAACACTGGACCTAATTGTCCACAAAATAAATTTTAAATTAACTGTTAATTTTTAATAAGTTTAGCAATTTATCTTTGGAAATCTTCAATAATTCAATGAAATAACATGTAAGTAACTTTCTAGCCTGGCCATTTTGCAGCCTCATCAAATATAGTGTTTGCCTTTCCCAATGCATACTCTTGATTTCCCAGCTGTATTAAGAGAAGAACAACCCTCTCAAAACCTATAGCCATATGGGCTGGTGTTTATTTGACACTTTAGCCACCTTTTTTCTATTTTAAACCTCTTCTCATCACCAGGGTTAGAGACAAGCCTATCTGTACTGTGAAGAAAAGAATCACAATCTCAAAGTGATGTGCAGCTTTCTTTACTTCTAATACACAGCACATCTTTGTTTCATTCAGCTCCAACTGAATGTATGGGAGAACAGTGTAAACAATCTTATTCTGCATTCTTACCACTTCTTTAATTTATGATAACATTTCTGTAGTGAAGAGCCTATAAAGTTGCTAGTGAAGACATCACTGATGATGGCATTGACTCCCATATTAACCCAGAAACTACAGTGAAAACATTATGAGAAAGACAAGCAAATTAATTTCTACTCCTGCAGTTTGTGTCATCACTGAAATTGCTGAGGAGGCACACTACCTCTTCCTCCAAGTTCAGCAATACTGAGCACAGTACTGAACCTTGGGGAGACCACTAGTGACAGGCCTTTGACTAGACCCTCTGTCACTGATTATGACACTCTGGGATCTGCCATTCAGTCAGTTCTCAATCCACCTCATTGTCCATTCTTCCTATGCACAATCCTTATGAGGATATGGTGAGAGATGATGTCCAAAACCCTGCAGAAATAGAGGTAGGCAATATCCACTGCTGTCTCCATATCCATCCAGGTAGTTATTTCATCATAGAAGGCAATCAAGTTGGACAAGCATGATTAACCTTTAGTGAGTCCATGCTGAGTGCTCCTGATCACCTTCTTGTCAGTCTTGTGGACAGAGATGGCTTCCAGAATGAGGCGCTCCACCACCTTGCAAGGGATTGAGGTGAGGCTGACTGGCCAGCAGTCTTCTGGGTCTTCCTTCTAGCTCTTTTTGAAGATTAGGGTGACATTTGCTTTCTTCCAGTCCTCAGCCAGCTCTCCTGATCTCCATGACCTTTCAAAATGATTGTGGCCTTGCCATGCTGTCCTCCAGCTCCCTAAGCACTCGTGGATGAATCCCGTCAATGATGCAACAAAAGCTTTTAAATGGTGCGAAGAACAAAGCTAGGATGAACAATTCTCAATATATCTGAGTGTCAGTATTGTCAAAAGATCTTATTTCTTGAAAAATTCTTGTTTTCTCAACACTTAATCATTTTACCAAAATATTCACAAGTAAGGAAGCAGAAACTTTGCTATTCCCAGCAAAATAAGCTCTTCCCTGGGGCCATAGAGAACCAATGATAGTTTCTTTTTATTGCACAAGCCTGGCTTAGAGACATGAGTAGAAAGCTTGCCAAGGCCACCTGCCCCAAGTCAGCTAGCCAAGCTTTGGAGACCTGCAGAGTAATGATCCACTGGCTTTGTATGGGGTCCACGGTAGGCATTAGGGGGCACACCCCTGCTGGAGAAGGGACTCCACAGGCCTGGTACTCCTAATGCCTGTGTGGTCATCTGTCCCACAAGTCAAGCCTTGCAGTTAAAACAGTTACTGGAGGAGACTGGCCAGGGATAGTAAAGCTAGCTATTGTCCAGCCACACAGATTGTGATTTCTTAAGCCTTTTGAATTTTATCTGAAAATACCAGTCAGATCTACACTGTTTCTCTCCACTCAACTGTAGTAACAATTCTACTTTAATTTCAGGCATCAGCTCACCTGTTTTTCCCTTCCATGGGAAAGACTAAGTAAGAATAAACATTCATTAGTGGAAACAAACTATTTTTTATGCAACATTTTCTTCATTGCTTGCCAGTTTGGGACCTCTTCTCAGAAGCTGACATACTTTTGTTATTCAGCAGCTAATTTTTACAGAATGAATATAAGGGAGTGGAGACATTGTTTCAAAGTGTTTGCTAACACAGCAGACAAAAAGCTTTTGTACTGATCTGCAGAGATGGTGGACACAAGTTGTGTTTATTTGCTACTATGCTTTGTAAAGGTATCAATCATCTGCCTTGTACTGAACTTTCTTTTTCTGCCCATAACATCAAAAGGGAAGTTTAAATCTCTATAACCTTTTCTCAAGAACCATACTCTTGAGTATTTCTGTTTCTTGTTTTGCTTTGTGGTCACTAACCACAGGAGAAATTTGTCTTTTTAACATATGCTGGAAATAATTTACTGACTTTGGAAATATTAAACCACAAGAAACCCCCTACATTAAAGTAACATTAAGGGTCTGACTAAAACCCACAGAAAGCCAGGAAATTGGGAGTTTAAGCTGCAGCTCTTATCTGATACTCCAACTTTAATTTACCTAATAGGGTATAGGTGTCTCCAGTCAGGGCAGTAGGAGACATATCTTGATTGCCTGGGTGCTCATGTCTTTTGTCACCAGCTGAACACCACCATCCCTCAACTGGAAGTACCTGACCAGACAGATCTTTAGGCACATTCTTACACTTCTCATAGGACAGGTGATTATTTTTAAGAAGGAGGGAAAAAGGTCAAGGTCCCTTTTCACTTGAGAAATTTTCAGTTTCACAAAGGATTTTTGTCACTACAGCCTAACTTGCCTTCTGCAGTTTGCTGACACAGGAAGCTGTGGAAACAGAAAGTATCAGTATGTTGAAAAGAATTAGAAAGAATCATGTACAATATATTGGTAAGCAGAAACTTAGTGAGTGGTCTGCCTCTAAGATCTCTAATAGCAGCTGTGTATGCTGAAGATGTGCAAGGCATATGGGTGCCAGACTCACAGTTCTGTTGTCTCTGACATCAAAAGAGGGCTAGATAGACCACTGCTCTGACTCAAAAGTGCTTTATTCATGTTCTTACTATTTAGCTGTTCAAAATGGTAACAAATTGCAGTTTCATCCTTAATTCTTTTTATTCTTCTAATTTCCCTTATGAAAGACTTTCTTTTTGATACTTCAAACCTCAGTCAAAACTATTGAGTGAGAGTTGTCATAGCATTGCTCTGCCTCAGGAGCCGTGCCACAAAGAAAAGAGTAAACGGTCTGTGCTCCTCTCATTCTGCTGAAGAAACACCATCCTGATCAATCTACTTTATATTTAGAGCTAAAACCAGCACATTCCTGTCCTTCTACATACACCATCTTTTCTTCCCTACCAATGGGGAGAAGGTAGAGGCAGCAACAAAGCAGTGCTTTGCATCTTCTCTTTCTTTGCCAGTCAGCCAGAAGAAAACAAACAGTTTGGGAACCACCATTGAGTACTTGAGACAGATATTTCAGAGAAGCTTGTCTGGACCTGATAATAAGATAGTACTGTTTATATTCCTTTTATCAAGATTAAAACTACCATTTCAGATGAACTGGGCAGGTTCATCTAAAGATGGTGAGATGATTTTGGTAGTCTTGAACAGTACTGAACTAATCCATCTTTCCTTTTCTGTACTGCTAACTGAGAGTAAAGTGTCAACTAAATTGAAAGCTTCTTTTAAGAAATATGGATACAGGAAAGGAAATATCACTGCAAAATGAGACTCACAGTCTTCTTTTATTAATATCAACAAAAGCTGTTAAATGACGTATATATCTATCTAGGCCTATAATTACTTATTTCAGGGGCAAAAAATATGCTATGAATGCAGTCTAGACCACTGAAATATTATAACTCTAATATTCTACCTGGGGCTTTATTTACAGTGAATAATGATTCTATTAATGAAGTAAGATGTGCCGGAGAATTAGTAGAGAATTGACTGTTACTAACAAAACCTCCAGTATTTTACAGCATTTATATTCTGTAGTGTATTTGTCATTATTCTTGAACTTCTTATCTGTGATGATCAAGTAGCATGAAGAGTTTTCACCATAATACTTTAAATTTACGAGGTATTGGACAATAATTTCTAGGCTTGTGTCTGCAGACTGCAAGCCTTCATGGAAGTCACCAGGTCAGAAAGGTTTTAGTTGCTGAGATAAATGAGATTGCAGCATAGAATGCATCCAGACTGGAAGAATCTTTCATACGTTATACTATTAATGGCATTACCTCAGTGCCCTGTCAGAGTAGGAGGCTACTCATTATTAGGCTAGAGGTAGTCACATTATTAATTTAAGGTCTATACATTTTCCCACACACTGATTATGAAAGTATGGTCACATTAGTGCTTTCATTTTTTCTCTTGACATTGTCTTCTGCTGGTTCTTTTCTAGGGCTTTCAAGAACAAATATTTCTACATACTGCGCATGGAAATGATAAACTGCTTGTTGTGACTTTACTTTGAACAAGTTCTCCTGCAGAGTATCATATTTAAGTCAATTGCCATCAAGTATAGTGAAAAACTCAATCATTCACATTCAAACAGACCCTTTTGATCATATTTTACAGTGTAATCAAGAATCACATGAGAATTCAAGTACCAACCTTGGTCAGTACTAACTAGGTGAATGAGAAAGGAGGATTAATTGTGGATGTCAACTAATTGGTGGGTGTATTAACATATAGAAACTTGCACTAGTTATTTGTAATAACTGTATACAATCGTAAAACAATCATATGTTCATAGTGGTCTGAAAATGTATGGTTACTCACAGCTGGAAGATTATTAACACTGTCTCATGTGGGTACACATACAGTTGTTCTTCCCCCTTTTTTCTCAGATAAGAAAATGTTTGGGACCTTTTTATGCACAGGGCATATTACAGTCACCAATTGGCCATTACTAATTGATGGGTTAATTGGGAAACTGTACAGACTCTGTTGAACTCAACCAGTAATTTAGTAGATAGATTTATGCAGAACAACAGATGTGGGGGCAGAATCTCAGAAGGAACACGTGGTACTGGCAGAGAACTATCTGTGTTCCTATTTAAATTACAAGTGGAGCAGAAATATAACAAGGAGTTGAGAACTGATATTGTCTGAAAATATGCCTTGGTTGAAAAAATTGGAATTTTCATCTTGGAAAATAAATGTTTCTCAGAGAGAATGTTCATACTGAATTCATATAGACACAGGGGCAGCCTGTAGTTATAACCTTGACCACTGTTAGTCCCACTCCTTTGCAAATAACTTCACACACTCCTCCCTGGAGTCCCTGAAGTGCTTTGTCTGAACTTTCCTGGAAGGTAATTCTCTCCTTCGAAACCCACTCTCCAACTTGCCTTTTTCAAGTAGAGTTGTTGGAAATTGGCCACCTAATGCTGTTTTTTTAAAGCATATTCAGAAATACCAGTTGTGACTCATGCTCAAAGAAAATTCTTTGAGACTATGTGGTTCTATTTTACTTGTTTTTACTTGAACTCTCCAGTTGTGCTATGAGTGAAATTGTGAACTAATGAGAGTTATTAGTACAACGCACATCAACTCCTACTGCTGATAAGAATTGGACAATTTGGAAAATATTACAGCTGGACCCTATTCTCCTATATTAACTTACTGTTGGACTGTGTTTGCGCCAGTTTGGAAACCTGTGCTTTAAGCTCCATCCTTCAGGGCATAGGAAGGCAGCTTCTACTGTCCTGAGTCCTACATGGAAAAGAACATAAATGAGAGATGTCTTTCATAAAGTATTATTGTTTCTACTCAACAGTGAAGTAAATCAAAATAAGTTTGTAAACGAAACTACCCATCTAACAAACCTATGATGAAGTGTTTCATTCCCTGATATCTGCTGGAACAGCAGGTTCCTATGATTTAGTGAGTTACCTGAAAGAGACACATATCTATCTTTGCTGTCCTCTCTTGTTCTTTGCTTGTTGGTGTCTGTTCTGTTTAAAACTCCTTACAGTGTAAATTGCCTACAGGCACAAGTAATCATGGCTTGAAAACACCACAAACTTCATTTACCACTTCCCCCTGTTGTTGAGAGAAGGAGAAATTGAGGTGGAATGGACTGCACCTGCTAGCCTGGCTCTTATTTTCCATCTCTAAATGAGATTGGCCACACTGAATCTGTGCATAAAGCAGGACAACTTCTGAAAAGGGGTTCCAGGACTCCCTCCTAGCAATGCATAATTAGCTCTGGCTATGAGGATAGCAATGGCTCTGCTTATATAACAGAAATATAACAATTAACATATACTATATAATATAATAGATAATAATATATAGAATACCTAGAATATAAAATATATTTTAATATATATATTATATACACACATATGCATATATATATATATATATATATATACATATATATAAATATTTTTTTAGGATGACTGTACATCCCTTTACCATTTAGGAATGAGAAGTGTGATGTGGAAGATTTTCCAGTTTTCTAGTATGTTAAATCTCTGTCTCAGACTGAGTTCTTGTTGGGTTTACTTTATTATATTTGATACAAAAGTTTTTTGGTCAGGAAAGGAATGAATTATATTACTATATTATATTATTATATTCAGATTGCAATCAGACAGGCGGTTCAAGTCAGAGCTGAGCTCAATCACAGACTACCTCTATATGTTCACCTTTATCCACTTTCCTCAGTCCTTACGCTACTGTCCCTTGCTTATTTGCATTCACACTGTGCTTGGAGAAGGAAAAAAAAATGACAGGTTAAAAAAATTAGTGGGTAAAAGTTACCAAGCTAATCAATATTTATTTACAGTTATATCAGAAAGACTATATACACAGTTTTGCAAGTAGATTTTGGGAAGCAATAACACCTGAGGAAGGGAAGGAAGAGAAGGCAGGCATAGGCTCTGGAACAGGTGTAGTAACACACTAGAGTACAGCTTCATTTCCAGCTTCTGGTTCAGTGGTTTATAGAAGGCACATCACATCTAACACTGGCTCTGGATATATTTCCATTGACACCAGTCCCAGGATGAGCTGATCTGTGAAGTTGACTTCACATAAAGCCCTTTAAAGTCATCCAAAAGTCAGATTCTTAAAAAGTCACGCAAACCATCTGCTATCTTGGAAATAGATGTAAATGTGAATTTATCTAAGATTTTAAGACTGATCAGTGATGGGATCTTGTGAATGGACAGAATAGTCTGTTTCACATCAGAATTGAAGAGTATATGTGTATGTATATATATGCAGCTTAAGGAAAATGGCACATAATTGTACTTCCTGTTGGGTGGCGCAGAAAGAGAAAAAGCTCTTGATTGTTCTGTTATCTTACTTTTTTACAATTTTAAATGTTGCCACCCCAATGTGCGCTTGGCTCCCATCTTTAACTTTACCCTTACACTTGATTTTGAGATTGGATATCTTTTAAATTTTTGTCCACCTTTCCTTGATTGTACCAAAGAAATTTGCACCAATTTTAGCTGAACATTTCCTTCCTTCTTTTCAAAAGCAAAAATTCTCTTTAACAGCACCTTTTTTTTTAAATTTGAAACTTATTCCTCTTTCTGTGCTGAAAAAAATTATTTTTTTCTTCTGAAGTGAATGTCAGCTAAAGTAGGTCAGTTATGAGTAGTCCATCTATTGTGCTCCTCTTGTTGGTGAGTATACCAAATCTTTTAGTTTTTCATCATGTGAAAACAGAATCAGAAAATATATTCGGCATCACAGGAAATAGCTAGCAAGATCTATAAAATACCTGAACTGATTATCTCTAGCACACTCAGAGTATGTCATCTGCAGATAAGAACAGTGACGTAGAGGAAGAAAGCAAACACATCTGAGTGCAGTGCTGGAGATGGTCCCTGTCTAAAGAAAAGTTGGTGTAACTTTGAGCCCACTTTGCAAAAGGTGATTTGGATGCACCCTCCTGTATACAGACGCTCTTCAGGTACCCATCAGGGATCCTTTGTTATAGCAGACAGTCTGTGACATTCCCTATTGAAGGGGGGGAAATCTCTGGGTAAGACAGAACCAGGTCAGAGGACTGAGTATATTTCTAAGTGGTAGGATGAGCTGATGAAAATACTAGAAAGATAAGTTATCTCTCTTTCTCCAGCCTGTCTGGGAAATGGTTAAATATCCGAGATGTGAACTATGACTTCTGTCATTCTCAGAATTCAATTTTTCAAATCTCCCAGGTTCAGTAATGTTTCCCCAAAGGGTAACACTGTCTAGGGTAAAGCTTTGCATTTGCTGCACAGCCAGAATTAAGAAGCCTGGATCTACACAAAAGAAACTTTAAGAAATGAATGAACTTTCCTGACTTACTTGCTTTTGCTCCATTTGGTTTCATTTAGTTTTAGGAATGTTTTCCTGAAGAGTTGTATTTGCATTGCTGTGGCTTAAATGCTGCCATATTTTGAACATTAACCCTATTAAAAACCTCTGCAAGCCTGTTGGATATCAAAGAAACCTGCACAAATTTACTTAATTTAGAATATATGGAAGAATCACCTTAAAACAAAACACCAACAAATTACACAGATATAGTATTCAAACACTAGTGGGTGTTTGAATTCCTTGGCACTAGCATAAATACTTGAGTATCTACTATGAACTGAGGGTTGTCTTCCTCAGTTCCTCAAATAGAAGGAATATGTTATAACCTAGCTCTGGTGACTGGTTAAGGACCATGAATAGTTTTTTTCCTGCAGCACCGTTCTCTTTGCAGTCTCAGTTCTAGCTTCAGAGGCAGATGGAGGCACAGAAGGAATGACTAAAACCCTCTTCAGGTATAATAGGCTATATGAGATGGAAGAAACAAACAGAGCTTTGGGTGTTAGAACTCATGAGATGTAGCACATAGAGCATCCTAAATAGTCACTGGAATATGAGGTCCCCTTCCCTTCCTGACCCGACCCGCCTCGCCCCACCCAGATGAAACTGAGAAAAGTCTTTTCAATATTATTTTCAGCTATTATTTTCAGTGGTGACATAAAACATTATGAATGACATAAACAGTAAGAGAGGGAAATGTAAGCTTACACAGCAATGCAGATTTACATTTTCCTCAGCACTTTGCCAGCTAACATAGTATGTCTCCAACTCCAGGCTCCACTTTTGCTGGATATCGCTCCAGCAATCTCATTTGTGCAGCTGGCTGAATTTGGAGGTTAGAACAACCTTCCTTTCACCCTTGATGCTAGAAATGCTAGAATCATTCTGGAGACTTACTTTAAGCAAAGGAATTCCTCAAATGAAACAGGTGTTGAAGATAAATTATTTTACTTGACAGCCTCTATCCCTGTAGCCCTGACTGGAAAAGCTTTATCCAACTGAAGAATAATAAAATTTTACATTCTTTTTATATAATATTTTATTGATCAGTCTCACAAAATTATTAGTTAATACATCTTAGTTTCCCTACCAAAAAGAGGATGCTGTGAAAAAACTTTTCTGTTTGTTTTTAGACAGTGGAAATTCCAATTAAAACTTTAACAATCTCATCTGGCCATTCTATCTCTGATCATTCTCAAGAGCCCATGTCCTTGTTCTGCTCAGTGTTGTTGCCAGTGCTTTAATTTCCACTCACTACTGTAAATACAAACCTGGAGTAGAAGGTTGCAATTTCCTTTGACTTTAAAATCCTACTCCAGCTTTTTCCCCAAAAAATCCATTTTGGCTTTAAGGCAGACAAGCTAAGGAAAGACTATGGTCTCACTCTCTGAGGGTATCCAGTAATGAAGAACAAGAGCACTTCCAAACAACCAAAAATCTCTCACTCCAGCATATGAGGAGTCCAGGCACTCACTGGGAATACAGGGAAAGCCAAGATGAGCTCTGATAGAGAAGCTGGATAGGAGCATCATTACTACTGCTGACCTCCCTCTATCTCTGCATCACATAACTGATGTGAGAGAGTACAGCCTAGAATCATGAAAAGTGGGTGCAAGTATACAAGCTGTGTTCTGTCATAGGGAACATTGTGATGAAGCAATCACTGGTATCTAACACCTAAATATGAGACAGGCATGTATGTATATAAGAGAGTTGCTGACTCTCACAAGATTTCTTTCCACACTCCTGCTGAAGAAGCCAGTGCTTTTCTAGCTAGATAAGGGATGTGACCTTCCATGAGATCCTACCCAAAATTGCTTTAATTTGGCCTGTGTCATGAGCCTGACCACTGTGTCGTGCAGCGAAGCAGCAAAGGCTTTGATCCACTGCTTGCATGGGAAAGAATTTGAAGACATTGAACTCTTTGTATAAATGAAGTTTTCTTGGACCAGCCTGAAGGTTTGCTGGGCATAGTTCCTTCCCAGGGGGTTTTCTCTGATGTGAACCAGAACAGTCTCAGCTTTAGCTCTAACAATCTAGTATATTTTACTTTCCTCTGCACTTTGACTTTTAACACAATCACCTACTTAGGCCCCAAAACTACAATTGTACCCTTGCTCGGTAACCCATGGGGCATTTTCAATAGATGAGGTGTCCTTGAGGAAGAGCAGACCATGCTATTGCCCCCTGGGGTATGTCTAATCTTGAAAAATTTTAAATACCAGTTTTGAAGCTCTTCCACTGGAATGGCTTTGTAGGGTGCTTAGCAAATCTCACAGATACCTCAACTACTGCTACAAGTATACATGATAGTTCTGACTCATTGTCAGCTACAGGGTCCTAGGAAAAAGTATGTTTCATTCAAGAAAACACCAAAAAAATCCTATTTAATTAAGTTGGATAAATATGGTGTTGAAACTACAAACTTCATGAAATTTGCATTGTGTTTCTAAGTGTCTTACATAAAAAATATAACTCAAGAAATGGACTTGAAACACTGTGACTGACTTTGAAACTTTAATTTAGCTTTAATAATTTTAAAGATTAATGGCTACTTTCATTTTGTTCTTGTCCTAGTTACAGTGTCTGGTACCAGCTTATCACTGTGTGGGTGTAACTAAATGTTTATTCTACACCCTCTGTATAATTTCTGATGAACTGTTAAGAATAGATTATCTGCATCAGCTGCCCAGGGCACACCTGATCCCTCAGGCTACAATCTGGGTGTTAGAGAAGCCTTCATGCCCAGCCTGAGGGATCATGTCTGCCAATGGGCCATCAACGATTCCAAAAATATCCCATAACTCACAGAGTTAAATCACCCATTGTGAAACTTCTCGCCCTGGGAGAGGTACTGGGCATTCTCCCCTGAACCTGAACATATATAATCCTGAGGGTTTGGAACTTCTGGTACCAATCGTTGGATCCAGAGGAGGACCAGAACCTCAACAGGACTGTGACTGCCACCATCATCCTCACCAACAGGTTTTCCTTTCCTTTTACTTTGGACCCAGGGGGACCATGTGACACTCACCACAGGGCTAATGAACATCCTTCCATTTGTGTACCAGGGTGCTGGGTTTTGTGGGTTAAAACCTCTTTTTTTAATCTGTATCATTGTATTTATTGTAGTCTTTTTATTAAATTGTAACTCTGACTTATAATCCCTTTTTGAGTTGGGTTAATTTCTCCTGCCCATTTACCTTTAAACCAGCACCATTCTTTTTTTAATTTTGAAGGTATTGAGGGACCTCTTGGTACTCTTATAAAAGTACAGAGAGTAACAGAATGACTAAATTAAGGAAAATTCTGCTACAGTGAAGTGAAAGTATCAGGATGAAAGACTTCCAGCTTTTGAAATAAGTAAGGGTCTTTCAGATAAGGGATAGGATAAAGTTTCTCCTAGTCTCTTTAACTTGCATCTGGAACTGAATTGTGGTTGGAGAAGAAATTAAAAAATTAATCAACAATTTTTTTTTCTGTATAAAAGGTAGCCTGAAAATTTGAGATGTCTGTGTCAATGTTTAATCTCACAATAAGAATATTTTTGTATGTTCAGAGGGTCTGGAGGAGGTTGGAGGCAGATGGGGAAAAAAGTGGTTTTGGCTCTTAGGTTTTCACATGATTCAGATGATAAAAAAGAATGTGAACTATTTCCCTGTATAATGTAAATTATGTTTCTTTCTTTTACCACATGGCACACATCTTAAGCTGTTCAAAAGGTGTGTGAAGGGAGTAGAGATAGTGAAGAGAGGTTGGGAGAAGCATCTAAAGGGCTGAAAGCTGTCAAATGAACAAATTGCATGTTTTCCTCTATGCAGTAAGTACATTGACATTGACTAAGAAACCATGGAAATAAAAAAAATCTTCCTACATGCTTTGTTTCTCACATTTGGCTTCAAAACCAGATTCAAATGTTGGCCAAAGAAAGTATATAAATTCTGGGGTCTGTTCAATGGGAGGTAGTGATCCTTTTCAAAATCATAACTTCAAAAGAGAAAACCATCACTCATTGAATGCACTCCATTTGGTGAAAAACATTGTTTCCAGCTCTATTGTAAAAAAAAGACAACTCAAAGGAGAGAGTTAAGCCACGTTGTACTCACATACATAGAAGAAGCTATACCAGAAGTGGAACTCACAACAGCTTCATAGCTAAAGGGTAACATATTTGCCAAGGTTATCTTGATTTGGGTTATTTCTTGGCCAGATTGTCCTGAAAGATTTGCAAAAGTAAATTTAAAATATTGTATTATATTTATTTTGGAACCATGTTGAAGAAAATTAATTTCTCTAAAATGAGAGCATTTGAGGAACTATTGTTCAATCAGATAAGGTTTTTCTTGGCTAAACCAATAAGCATGGTCAAAAAGGACTACCACTACCTAACCTGGTTAGCACCCATTGCCTCTGTATTTATTTAATTGTTATTGCTATTTTATGCTACTTTATGGACTTTTCAGTAATGCTAACACTGAGAAAAATCACCACCCTGCTGCCAGGGTCAACAGTCATATATGAGAACTTGATCAGCTTCTGTGACTTAGTGTTTGGCACACACTTAAGAAGGTTTTTTCCCTGTCATTATACTCATATTTAGACATTTCCACTGCAATTTTCTTCTAAGAAAACCCATTCTCACTGGATATCACTTATCTCAGAAAGTAACCTGAAAAAAGAGTTTTAAAGTGATGTATGAAGTGCAGGTCAATCAACTGTGCTGTGAAGATGGACCCAAAAGTTAGCTACAGGGAAAGGTATGAAGAATTCACAAATTTTCCAGTGAGCTCACACATGTTCACAAAACATAAATCCTTTTGTAAATTTTGATTTTTCTACTTCATAAAATAAATGGATTAAAAAATGCTATGATGAAGTGTAAAGTCACGGCCTCTGTGCTGATGCATATTTGCTGAAATGTCCATGGGTCCATAAGACTGCCATTATTCACACCCGCCTGACCCTGAATGGGCTTATATGTACTTGGTGACATGCTAAACTGCCAGGAGTGCTTAAGCAAATAGACCTCTTCATGGTCTAGACACATTGTGGTTGTCCCTCAGCTGAAGCTTTCAGCATCTGGCTACATCCTCCAAGAGTGTGGTTGGACCTTCAGGACCAGTACATACAATTACAGAAGTTTAATTTCAGGGACGCCAAGATGTTCCCTGGAGGAAAATCATCATTAGACTTTACATTCAGTGGAACTAAAATGCTCTATACAGCTAAGAATCAGCTCCCCTATTGTTTCAATCCCATGATGGTATATATATTCATAGCTGTGGTATGTACAGTGCTAGAGATAGACATATATGGTGCATTATAGTACTCTATGCTCATACAATTTGGCATTTGGATGGGTAGCTAACCTAAATACAGCCATGATAGTTTGGCAGATAGTCATCTAATCTATCTTAAAATACAATTCTCGTATTAAAGTGACTTCATTAAAGTGGCATCTCATGTTGATGACAAGCTCATGTTCTGTGGGTACCTTGGTGGCTTAGTTGCTTGTTTTAAAGACTGGAGTTCATTTCTTGTCAATCATCATTTTGACAGTCCTTCTTGCACTCTGAAGGATAAATAGCTTGATAAAAGCAGCCTTCTGGTAAGATCTCTGTAGCTCAGTAATTTCTAGGTAAATTCACAAGTGACTGGAAACCCCTCCACATACATCATTATTCCTGCAGGTTCAGCTTTTTAATGCAAAAAACTAGAGTTGTCATTTCTTGTATATGGATCATATGTAGGAGAAAAGACAAATCAGAACAAAAAACTTTGTAATAAATATTCACACAAGTGAATGACTCACACTCTTGCTCTCTTCAATGACATATTTCATTTGACAAAATGAAACAACATAATAACCCTAACCCCACACCTGCAGAATAATATACATTGGTTCAATAGTTAGAAAGGAAAAAGACAATAATCCATCTTATTTTAAAGCACAGAACATTATTCAAAAGCATTTCTGTGAGTTAGCATTTTATCATGCCTAAACTGTCTCCTGATCTCATAGTACACTTTACATTTCCATCTCTTTATATTTCAAAACAATTTCAAAGCACTTTCAACTGAGAAATAACATCTGACCAAATGTAAAGTGGCTGAAGTGTGCTCTTCACATTTACTGCAATAAAACACTGAAGCCATCCTAAACACATTTTTGGGCAAAACAATACACAGAAATACAAATAATAAAAGCACAAGTCTAGATTATATGGGGATATTTTGTCATGGAGTGTAGATTCTAATTAGATATAATGAAGAAAGCAGACAGAAAAGTGGGCCACTAATGATGTTAACAGTGCAATTGAATGTATAATCCAGGTGATAGCATGACAGAAATGGATCAAGAAACAGATACATACACAGAAATGCAAGCATCACTGTTTTTCAAACATGTTTGCTATGTTCCCATGGAGACTTATGTCTCATGCTAAAGTGACTACTCACTCCTCCCCTGTACACATTAAAAACATCACTTATTACAGACAAACATACAAACACTAAACCAAACACCTTTGGAAATAAGTATATTAACATGTCAGTGATAGCTGTCTTCAGTAGCACATTTCTGTTTCAATAATAAATCCATGTGGGAGAGGTAAGCATCCTCAGAGTTTGGACATTTAAAGTCTTAGTCCTCTGGAGGTCTTATTCATAGTTGAGTGTAATAAATAGAGAATTATTTCTATTTCAGTAGGTTTTGATCAGGCTTCTGACAATGCACACATGAACAATAATTTCAACTAAAACAAATGAATGCTTATTCTAACTAAAACTTTGTGCCTTTAAAACCTATTTTCAAGCATATCAGCCCATGGAATGTAACACAGCTGTTTGGATAGGAGTCTCATACAAAAGCTAAGGGATTTCTGAAGATCATAGTAAAAACCCTCAGGAACATGTATGCACAGAGGATGTGATGTTGTGCTCTAGAAGTATTGCAGAAGGCAGAATTTTAATTAAGGCCCTTTTTCAAATGCTTTAATTCTGCTCTACTTGATTGGTTTGCCTTGTCTGTATGTTCCCATTTTGAAGATCAGTTTGCATAGATGCTTTCTTCTTGTTCCCTATTATTGTTCACACTACTTTTCACCAGCTTTGAGTCAACTTTCTTTCATCCTTGGCATTAATTTGAATAAACAGACATCTTTAAGGATCTATGTCTCTATCCAACTTGCAACAAAATATGATGTGAGAGACAGAATAATTAGTACCTTCTGCAATGACAGAAATGGTATCATTGGGCAAAGCTGCTCTGATATAAACAGAGATTTTGGACTCAGGTTCTTTTAACTGTATTTCACTGTCTGAGCAAAAGTTTGATTGTCTCTTCTGATTGAATATCAAAACAGAACAAAAGTAAGAAAAAATAACTTCTAGGACTATAAAAGTTGACAGAAGGTTTGTCTGGGAGTAGCTAGTTTTTGTAGGTAATATTCACACAGACGAGCTCTTCACATTACATTCACAGGGTCTGTGTATAGCTTTAAGCCAAGATTTATATTAGATATTACTGATGCCAGGTGTCTGGAGAGAAAATGGAACTTTCCCCTCTTGATTCTTATAGAGGCAGGATAACAGACTAGGAACAAACCACTCCACCTTGGATCCCACAAAGGTTCTGGGGTTTTGGAGGAATACCTTTGGAGCAGTTAACATAGTCATCCACAGTGGAAAAAGAAACATACTCATAAACCCAAAAAAACCAGGGCAGCTCTCCTAGTCTCAGCAGGTGATAGCAAAAGGTGGCTTTAAAAGGAAGTAGAATACTTTAGTTTATTTCAAGAAGTCCTTTTAACTTCATGCTAAACGGGGATGAAGATATATACCTAACAAGGTCTGCAGGGCTCTTCATTTAGGACAATCTTTGATGAAAGGAAACCAAATCCCAAGCTTATTGAAGTCAATGGCAACATTTCTACTGACTTCAATGGGAACAGGAGGTAGCCCAGTCATTAGAGAATTACTAAGCGACTAAATTTATTTAAATGCAGATATGACAAGCTTCTGTTTGTGATCGGTTCTCATAGAAGAGATTCTGGTAATAATAAGAGCTGACTTTGCTATTTATAGAATCATAGAATAGAATTGATTGGGTTGGAAAAGACCTCCGAGATCATCAAGTCCAACCCTTGGTCCAACTCTAGTCCATTTACTAGATCATGGCACTCAGCGCCACATCCAATCTGCATTTAAAAATCTCCAGGGATGGTGAATCCACCACCTCTCTGGGCAGCCCATTCCAATGCCTGATTACTCTCTCTGGAAAGAATTTTTTTCTGATATCCAACTTAAATTTCCCCTGGCAGAGTTTAGGCCCATGCCCCCTTGTCCTATTGCTGAGTGCCTGGAAGAAGCGACCAGCCCCCACCTGGCTAGAACTTCCCTTCAGGTAGTTCTAGACAGTGATGAGGTCACCTCTGAGCCTCCTCTTCTCCAGGCTAAACAGTCCAAGCTCCCTCACCCTCTCCCCATAGGGCTTGTCCTCCAGTCCCTTCACCAGCCTTGTTGCTCTTCTCTGGACTCGCTCCAGCACCTCAATATCCTTTCTGAACTGAGGGGCCCAGAACTGAACACAGTACTCAAGGTGTGGCCTCACCAACGCAGAGTACAGGGGAAGGATCACTTCCCTGGTCCTGCTGGCCATGCTATTTTTGATACAGGACAGGATCCCATTGGCCTTCTTGGCCACCTGGGCACACTGTTGGCTCATGTTGAGCTTCCTGTCAATTAGTACTCCAAGGTCCCTTTCCGCCTGGCTGCTTTCCAGCCACTCTGTGCCCAGCCTGTAGCGCTGCAGGGGGTTGTTGTGGCCAAAGTGTAGGACCCGGCACTTGGCCTTATTGAACTTCATCCCATTGGAATCAGCCCATCTCTCAAGTCTATTCAGATCCTTCTGCAGAGCCCTCCTGCCTTCCAGCAGGTCGACACTCCCTCCCAACTAGGTGTCATCAGCAAATTTGCTGATGATGGACTCAATCCCCTCATCTAAATCATCAATAAAGATGTTAAACAGGACTGGACCCAACACAGACCCCTGGGGAACACCACTGGTGACTGGCCGCCAGCTGGATGCAGCTCCGTTCACCAGCACTCTCTGGGCCCGACCCTCCAGCCAGCTCCTAATCCAGGAGAGGGTACACTTGTCCAGGCCATGGGCTACCAGCTTTTCCAGGAGTATATTATGGGAGACAGTGTCAAAGGCCTTGCTGAAGTCCAGATAGACCACATCCACAGCCTTCCCCTCATCCACCAGGTGGGTCACCTGATCGTAAAAAGAGATCCAGGTTGGTCAGACAGGACCTGTCCCTCCTAAACCCATGCTGGCTGGGTCTAAACCCTTGTCCACCCTGAAGGTGCTGCGTGATTGCACTCAGGATGATCTTCTTCCATTCTTGCAAAAGTATTAGAGAGCTACCTTAGCTCAATTTGTGCTTAAATCATTAAAAACTCCTAAACTAAACAAGATGCCACACCCAGTTTATAAAGCATAGATTCTCAATGCAGCCACTCCTTAAAGAACTCGGACTGATTTTCACAGAGTAGCAGTTGCTAGAAAGCACAGGCATGAATTTAGAGATTTTCTTCTAAAATGTCTATGTAAGAATCAGAAGATGGTATTTTGCTCTTTCTGTTTTCATACAACTCAGCGTATTGCTGTTGCTGTTGGCTTTGAAAGTTGCATGTAAACAATGGGAAAAGATTCACAGCTTCCAATTTAGAGACTTTTGTTAAAATTAAAAGCAGCAAAAGTTCAGTGTTCTGTGTCCCTGAAAGGATGGACAGTATAGTCCACAGGCAGTAAAAGGCACAGTATGTGATGTAGCTTGCCTTGGGCATCCATTTGTAGTTTGACATATAAGCCTGCTAGTGGTAAACTACTCTCAGTGATGACATGATAAAGAGTCTATAAAGAGTTCAGTAGATAGTAAAGCTCTTGAAAAAGTAGGGCTACTTCCTGAAAAGATGCCACAAGGACTTCTATACAACTCACAGAAACAACTTCTTTCTGGGTTTTGGAGGTTTTTTTGAACTTTAAATTTTCTCATATATTTCCCTAGCTAAAGTATAGATTAAAGTAATTTCAATACTGTAATTTGAGGGATGCCATAACATTAAATTACACCCACTTAAATAGTTACATCTCTTTAGCTACAAATGATAAAATAAACATAACATGTTTAGTGCATATACTTTGCATGCTGTCATACAGCTGTTTGTATGCAGAGCCATTCCCAAAGTATCAGAGGGGGAAAAAGTCCTTCTGGTAATCTTTACTAACATATTTGATTGTGGGAAACAATAACTCAAATGAAGGAAAGGTTATGATAGAAAAATAAATGTAATCAAATAGGACTAAAAGCTACATATAGAAGGGCAAGTTTCAATCAGTGTACTTTATTCTCATTCTTAACCTCAACTAATTTTTAAGAGAAACATGATGCTTAAATTATTACCTTTTTCTGTTAGCTTTATGAACTTCTCTTTGCATACTTGCCCTCTCAGAACATGCAGCTGACGAAACTTTATTTTTAGTATCTTTATTCAAGTGGGCTAGAACATAACAGAAAACATGTGAGATAAGGGGGAAGTAGATGTTATATCAGGGAGTAGAAAAAAGAATTATTCTGCAGCCAAAAAAAATCTAAGCCTAGACCAGGCAGTGATGACTTTCTCATATTTTATTATTTGGCCCAGGAAAAAGAAAGAATATCTTTATTCTTAAAAGAGATAATCAAAACTCCATAATATCACCTGTTGTATTTTTAATCCACAGCACAGAATATAGTTGACCCTTCTGGGTTTCCAGTTCATGGAAGATATCAGCTATAGTTGCCTTTATCTCTGAAGCCAGGGCTCTTTTCTCCAGCTTGCTGTTGCTTGTACTTTGTGAGTTGCCTCCTCAGAAGGTGGTTATACACATCATCACAAATAACTTGTCTTCTCCTCTCTGGCTGCTGCACACCTGACTTATTTGCAAAACCTACTTGAAGATATATATCAAAAAAAAAAAAATGGAAAGAGAACACTGGAAAGGTATCAATTGTTTAGTCTTTGGGAGTACTTCATTCCCCTGGTGTATAGCAGTGCTAGAGATGTATCACAGTCTAAATGTGGCTGTGAATTTGGATCCAACTCCAGTTGGACCAAAGTTTAGTTTACATAAATATTTGTGATTAGTTATTTTAGAGATGGAGTTCTTTGCTGAACTTTAGGAGGAAAACTTGAGTCCATTTTCTCAAAACTGCCCTTGGCTTTTACCCTTTCAGTCTGGGGCAACACCTCAGCCTCAGGTAAGTGACCAAAATCTATGCCATCCACAGGGTTAATTATGTCAGATTTTCTTCAAGCATACCTTCAGGATTAGGCCGTGCAAAAAAACAGCTGGAACAACATGCTTCTGTCTTTTTCCCTATGTTTAGATCAGCAAGGGTTTGAGAAAGACACAGCTTTGGTCCTGCCTGGAGGGGAATGACAACTCAAAGCAGCCACAGGGGAACTGAAACTTGGAGCTCCAGAGGCAGATTCAACTTAAGTGTTACTTAAATGCATGCTGGTTAAATGTCCATCTGGAGAGAGAGGTCACTCAGGCACTGCTGTGTAGCTTAGGAGTTGCACACTGCCCCAGGAGGTAGGGGTGTAGTCCCACAGCAAGCAGGCTATGGTGATTTACAGCAGCTGTGAAGCTGACAGGGCTATCAGGGACAATCAGCAGCTGACAGGGTACTGGGGAATATAATTCATCCTGGGAACAACCACATGGCCATGTGCCCCAAACCAAGTGGAAAAAACAATAAGAAAAAAAAAAAGACCACGTATATCACTTTGTCCTTCCCCAAGGTTTTAAAATCTTAGGATTGAAAAAGAATGAAAACAGGATTTGAAAAGATCACTTCTCCTGTCTCCTGAGTCTGGCCAGCTCTGCTCAGTGTTCTGGAGACTAGAGTACTCCACAGGAATGGAAGCGACTGTGCAGAAGGGACACATCTATCAGACCAAGCAGACTGTGGATGAACATGCCTGAAACTCCCAGGAAAATGCTGGAATGCTCAGATCATGGGTACAGAGTGGAGGGAAGCTGACTCAACACAAAAGCCCTCCTTGGTGGTGCATGAGCAAGGTGATATTCTCTCAAAATACTTCCCCTCAAGAGCATAATGGAGCTTGGAGAGCAGACGAGCCCACGAACTGGCAGCCAGGACCCAGGCAATGTCAATGCTTACAGCATTAGGAAGCAGCTCAACAGCCGCTCTGGGAATGCCAGTGGACACTATCCACTGGATTGAAAGAGCCAGGGCCATGAGCACCCAGCATTGATGTTCTGCATCTAAAAATATGATCTTAAAAAAAAGTCATAAATGCCTATAGTACAGGATTTTAAAGAAGGCAGTGTTGTGGTTATAAAAATCTATATTTTTCAACAGAATTCAGTGTATTTTGTTTGTTGTCTTCAGTGAACTTCACAGAGTCCTTCTGTGCTTCACAGCACCTCCAGATACAAGGTAATTATTACTACATTTTGTGACTGGTGAACTAGGAACAGAGAAATATTCATCACAAACTTTATGCAGCTCATCACCAGCAAAGGGACATTCTGACCCCTTATTTTAACAAAAGCCTGGCTCTGTTTATACAGGTAGCATTCCTCAGTAATCATCATTAGTTACATTTTTAGGACTGCAGTCAGTCCTAAAACTTCAGTCAGTACTATTATATCTACTGTAAAAAAGTACCTTGGATTTGTGTGATCATATAGGTACTTTCTGGACCTCACACTGGTTTCCTCCTGCTGTGAGCCAGGGATAGAGATGCTAGATATAGATAATATAGGTATGGACAGAATTAAAAGCAGAAGCCAGAGGAAATACATCACAGCATCAGAAAACATCCTGCATATGTTTGAAATCTCATCCTACTTAGGAAGTCAGTCTACTGTCCCTAACACACACATTAAATTGTCTAAAAGTCTGCAAAGTGAACAGATGTGCTGCTGCCAGCACACCTTACAGGGTCCCAGCAAAGTCAGGATTGCCTGACTCCACGTATAATAACTATCACAGAAAGCTCAGCATTAGAGCTCTGCTATGGAGAATTTACATAGTTATTACTGTGTGAAGAAGAAATGGGAGATCTGATGTGATCAATGTGTTTGTTCACCTCTTACATGTTTGTATGACCTAGCACACCTCCTTTAACAAGGTTGTACCACTTGGGAATTCAGTCGTGGAATTATGCAGCAGATAGTCAAGTCTCTCCCTTAAGCATATTTCCCTTTAAATTTATAGACATAGTTCACAATGTCCATAAAATTCCTTTCTTAAAGATATGTGCATGACATGAGGAGGTGATAGGTGTTACATAGTTGGCATAATTCTTCATGTATCATGCCTTGCTTCTTCATGCTATTTGATCCAAAGATGGACATATGAGGTTGGAACTCAGCTTCTTGCTGTGATCTGAATTTAAACTTTTCTCTGAGCTGCTCAGATATTAACTGGTGTTCATATTACAGTTCATGATTCATTTTTATGTGCAGCTGTGGAATTTTCAGATGCTTTCCCACTCACCTCTGAGATTCGCAGTGTGTAAGGCTGGGCTTAGATTTTCTCTGGGTTCTCGCAGGGTTCTCTCCAGCAGCTTATTCTGACTCTGGAAAGGCATAAAGGATGTTCCAGACTTTTTGAATCATGTCCTACCACTCTACACTGTGAAGGTTCCATCACCATGGATCTGTGGGTACATGGTACCCAGCAACCACGGGAGTCTCATTATGCTTGAAATACAAGCATACTTGTCTTCATCTTCCTGGTTACCTGTAGTTAAGAGCATGTATTTTGAGCATAACACCTTAGACTTCCTAAGAGAGTCTTAAAGAAAGAAGCAATCCAAATTTACAGCAGAATAACTGTTATTCTGTGACATGTACTACCCTGCTTCCTTCATGCGTTCATAAAGATGCTTAAGCAATGGTATATAGGAGGATCTAACAGAATGTATCTTGAAAAGTCACTAATGCTGCTCAAAGGAATTCCAAGTAGGCAGAAAAGTGAAGCAGAAAAGTTTTGAGAAATCACCTGTTCCCCAGGAAACAGTTTTCCAAAATTTCTGGCTCAACCTGTAGTATAGGGCTTTGCTTTACATTTATTTGTGAGAGCTTGGTACACACAACCTATGCCTGTTATGACCCATTCATTCATTGAACCCCTCATGCTAACACAGGGCATAAGGACAGGGCTGGTATTTCTTTACTTAGTTATAAGAACCACAACATTAGTGAGAGTCTTGAGATAACTTCCTTCCAAGTCCCCTGAAGCCTCATCTAAAATGGTTCAGTTGCTATCCCATAAACAAGTGCAATGTTTATTGACATTTTTGTGCTTGCAATCTATATTCAAATCACAACAGCCAACACATCTAACAGGGTAAAGAAAAGGTCTAGTTCCTGTGTGAGGATTGTTACACAACCCAAAGAGTTCTCTCTTTTCTGAAGGTTATTTAAAAACAAGGAGCAAGTGAAGAAAAAAACACAAAGAAACTACAGGATATGATTCATAAAAATCCCACGTCTCCTCTATATGCTCATACAGTCTTCTTTGAAAAAATAAATAAAAGTTTTTGTTGTTTAGCAATGTTCCAGTAATACACATGCCAGAGGACAAGCAAGCTCAAAACAATGAGCTAAAATTAGAAGAGGCAAATTCAGCACTACAGTCACAAATACACACATACTTACTTTATAATGTGAAGGCATCTGGAAGAAATATAGTCACATGGACACTCTGGGTCCTGGCATAAAGACTGCAGCTCTGGAGATTCTTCCGTCAGCTACAAGCTCTTTCTGGATCCTCAAAGAACTCTTTTAGTCCTGTATGTGAAAAGAGGAAACAACTGGCCTTTCTGTGGCTGTTATGAGAATGAAACCCTGCATGTTTACAAGTATCTTGGACTTTTGTGTTGAGTGCCATCAAAATAAAAATATTTCTCCAAACCACTCAGTTTTATAAAATGCTCAAAAAATAATTCACTTTGAGCCATTTTGCTATTCAGAGTAAGCCTATTTCCTACTGCAATGGAAGAGGCAGAAAAAGACATGGTGCACACTAGTACTGACCATTTCTCAGCACTTCAGTATTAATATCAATCAATCACATTTTTTCTGGTGTATTTTACTCCTAGCAAAAAAAAAAAAAAAAAAAAGAAAAGAAAAGAAAAATGTTCTGTGCAGCAGATATGTGCTAGCCATGACCAATTCTCAGTAGACCTTACCAGTTCAGTCAATAAAACACTTAAATTCCCATAGGAGAGGTTCATAAACAGCAAGATCTATGCAAAGCCTGTGCCCAGGAGCACTCTTCCATAGTGTGCCTCCAGGCAGTAATCAGAGTGAGTTACACCTACAGTAGAGGAAAGGACAGCAGTCATGACTACATGCAAATTTTGACATTACAAAGAGGATTCAGGTGGACTTATCTGATAACTCTCAACTTACATCTCCAGGTCAGACACAGGCTCTAAAGGAGATAACAGAGCTGTGGTAGGTCAATGAAGATGGAAAGATTTCATTGCAAGGCAATACTATATTGTGATGATGCTTCTCATGAAATAATTTGCTGGGCATTTTAAAGGAGAATTTTTAAAGTTTTCCTGTTCTTTTTGCTGTGTAGAAATATTATTGCAGTTGTTCTTAAACTATGTACTCAACTTTCAGTACAAACCCAATCACCCACTTCAGGCAATAGTAGCTAAGAAGGAGCCAGGATAGGTTCCTTCTTGCTAAGGTGGCAGAGACAGAACTGCTACACATCAGATCTAGTAACAGACAATACACATTTGCATTTCTGTTAACCTAGTACATATTTATACAACATGATTTTGAAGGGAGGAGGAGATGCAGCTGAGAATGAGAGAAACCAATTGCAGGATTATTTTTGGTTTTGTTTCCTAAGAGTCAGTTTTATTTTTCCTGCCATATTTGGTAGCAAGAACAAGGAATCATCATATTTATTCCTGCTTGTAGACCAAATTAATTATAACAAGACTAGATAATTATAGACTTTATACTAGGTTAACTACAGCTGTTCCAATAAGAGTCTCAAGACTAAATTACCTAAAATACAGATAAAAATATTAAGCTGTTAGAGAGCATCCAATGAAGGGCAACAGAGATGGTGAAGGGTCTTGAGGGGAAGCTGTATGGGGAGCAGCTGAGGTCACTTGATCTGTTCAGCCTGGAGGAGAGGAGACTGAGGAGAGACCTCATTCCTCATGAGGGGAAAAGGAGGGGCAGACTCTGATCTCTTCTCTGTGGTGACCAGTGACAGGGCCTGAGGGAATGGCGTGAAGTTGTGTCAGGGGAGGTTTAGGTTGGATGTTAGAAAAAGGTCCTTCACCCAGAGGGTTGTTGGGCACTGGAACAGGATCCCTGGGGAAGTAGTCACAGCACCAAAACTGAGAGAGTTCAAGAATTGCTTGGATGATACTCTCAGGCACATGGTGTGACTCTTAAGGAGTGCCCTTGCAGGACCAGAAGGTGGACTCAATGACCCTTGTGAGCCCCTTCCACCTCAGCATATTCTGTGTTTCTGTGACATAGCTGAAGAGCAGAACTTAGACAATGAAAGGCTAGAGAAGTTGAGAAGAAATTACAAATTACTCCAGTTATCTTGATACTCTGCTCCTATGTAGAGTCTGATGGAATTGCATGCAGTTAGGCTGGGCTCCTGTCCAGCTAAGATAGGTACCGTGATTATGGAAAATGAACCTATACTGCCTTGGGGGAACATGCTTTTATCTTGATTGATTGATGGATATTTTGTTTTGATAACAATTAATAACTTTAACATAGACTAATATTTACTTAGATTAGGTAGTTAAAAAACCAATGCATTCAAATGCTGTAACCATCTAAATGTTGTAAAATTATGTTGTTTGTATGTCAAATATATCACAAAATAGGTAATAGGGATTTACCAAGATGTTCTATTCAGTTATTACTAATCTGTGAAGACATTCAAGTGGCAGTCATAACAGGCTGGGTATTTTTCAGTGATATGTGAACAAAGAAGTTCAGCCTGAAGCAGCACACAAGCTAAGAGTTTAAAATTTACTCAAAATCCTGGACCTATATCCTTACTCAGCTTCTAGTAAAGGACAGAACTTCATTTTTGGGTTTTGCTGAACCTGCTCCTTTTTACAGGCAAAGCCATAAAAGGAGGTAATAGGAATTTGAAACCCTATTTTACAAGTCTCCAGGAGGCCTGTAAGATTGACACTACCTGGGCCATTGTGACAGCAAAGGTTAAAACTGAACTTTTATCTTTAAAAATAAACAAAGAAACAAAAAGGATAGCTCTAGTATGCTGAAAGCATGATTTGAATATCCTACTCTTCTTGTTTGGCAGGAGAAAGAAACAGCAAGAAAGAACAAGAGCAGTGGCTCAATACATACTCATTCAGTTTTATCTCACTAGCCTTTCTGACAAAGAGCCATCCAACTCTTGCTACTCCTTTCAAAGCTGCCAATGGAAAGAAAGTTTTTTCCTGGGGAGGAGGATCTCCAGGGGAAGCAGTGAAAAAGCATGAGGGAGGGAATCTGGAAGAATTCACTCCCACCCACCTACAGGAGATTCCTAGAAGCTTTGTTAGCCTGAAGGTTTCCAAAAAACCCACTTCACTTCTCAAATGCAAGGTCAATCCTGGCAGGTTGATTTTAAAGCAGCAACAGTGTCTAGATAGAATCTCTCACAAGGCTGGAATGTTAGAAGTAGACCCAGGAGAGAGGGTTTAATGCACAAAATGCAGGTGAAGCAGCCAGAAAGATATGATGAATACAATTTATCACAGGGCTCTGCAATTTATCACAATGGAACCACAGGAAACAAGCAAAGCAGAGAAGTAGATAGATAGACTGGAGAGATTAAGATCCTTGGGGCATAGCACATTTTTGAAACATGCCAATGAAATTACATGTTACATGTTTAGATTGTCAAACAGTATTTTATTGATGGAATGGGGCTGTGTGTTTCAGGAGTTGGGGTCCCTTTCCCCAGAAAAGAAAAAGATGTGCTATTATGAAGAATGAAAAAAAAAAAAAAAAAAGAAAAAAGCGCTAAAATTATAAGATGCTGTTTTGCTTCATTTTGGTTTTAATCCCTTTCTGGAGCAGCTCTGGATACGTGCCAGGAGGTAGGGGTTTCCATGTGCAAACAAAGTGCCTGTACTTTCCAGCTACCCTCATGCCCGCTCAGTTTCAAAGTTCAGGTGTGTGAAGCTCCACACAGGAGCAATTTCAATCTGTGAGTTATTTTTGACAATGTGCAAGTGATCAAAATGTGCTCACAGAAACACAAAACTTCTTCCTCTCTTTACTGCTTTTGTGGTGTTCCTTTCTCAAAACAGGTCTGTTCTACCAGGGTAACAGTTTTACAGCAGCAGGGCTGGCGCAACACCGGAGTCCAGAGCATTGCTGCAGCATGCTGGCTATTCCTCACCTCCCACAAAGCAGGGGCCTTACAGCTTTCAAAACAGTGCATGTACTATTTAAATTGCTTCACTGGGAGGAGAATTATGTGTTCTGCAACGCCTCAGGACAATGAGCCAAAGGAACTATAGAACAGGAGCTTGGTGTTTGAGCCGGAGCTCTGCAGTGCTCTGCTTTGTGTTTCAGCTTGGTATGTAACATTACTTTTACATTAACATTTGTGGTTCCTTTTTTATGCACTCCAGCTTCACCATGCTTCCCCCTTTATATTTTAACAGTCAGAATCCTATGATCCAACCAGGGTGGCATGTTCAAAGCTCTACTTCTTTTTAGCACTGATTAAAAAAGAAAATAGGCAAAAAAAAAACTAAAAAAAAAAAACAACCCTGAGAGGACTGAACAAGCTTACTTCAAATAGCTTTTATTAACACTAGGACAAGACTATAGCCAAAGAATTATACAAAACACAAAACAAAAAGGATTTTAACAACTTGGTTGAAGACTATTTCACGCCAATCCAGAGCTCATATATCTATAAACAACAAAGTTTTGGAGCACAATATTACTTAACATTGGATGCTTTCAGATACAAAAATGTATCAGGAATAATAACAATGGTTCCTTTTACTCTTATGGAAATACTACTATTGACCTTTAAAAATGTTGCCCTTTGGGTCAGTCCTACTGATACTTTATCCCTTATAATCTGCTCTGCCTGGAAAGACAAAATACAGATAAACTTTTAGAGAGATGAGCAAAAGGACCGTTTTTATTGTAGAAACAGATAGCAACATCAATTTCCAAAGGAAAAAAATAGACATTTCAGCTGTGCATCCCTAGACCAAAAAGTCAGTGTTGTAAAGACTAATGGCGGTAACTTTGCTTAGAAAGCTTTAGTTATGAGTTCACCAGGTATTGCTTTACGCTTTCCTACTGCATTGTAACTTAGAATATTAAGCCACTCACAAAATTTAAAATAGCAGTAAACCACACAGAAAAAGACATGTGAACCTGTTTCCATAAGACATGATGTTCCCATAAGACATGAAGATCCACTACTGTCAATGCTCTTTCAGACAGACTTTTCTAGAAGCTCAACTGGCATTTCACATCCCTTATTGTGGCCAAGCTTAGATTTATTACCTTGGCTTTTTTTATAATTTTGTGTGGCTGAGTGCAAAGTTTCTTCTCTAGCTGCCTCACAGATACTTCCCAAAGCCTGTTAGAGGAGGGATTTCAGTGGTCTTTGAATCAGGACATCCAGTGGCTCTGTTAACTGCAAATGTGTCTCTGGCCAAGCAGGCATACCATCAAAAGGGGGTAATGTGTGGAGATCTTAGCAGAGAATCACTCTCACTGCACAGTACCAGTGCCAGTGGTTTCATGCATCCCTTGCCTTTAAGCCACTCACACAGGAGCATGTAACTTATAAGTGACAGCACAACTCACAGTGTGCTAATTGACATCCAAAGAGCGGTATCTTTGATGGCGCAGAACAATTTATACTTTGTTATAATCTATTCTAATATGCTGAACCATGAAGCATGGCACTATAACAGGATGAAGGATTGTGCAGAAGAGATAACATTGATAGTTGCTGGAACAACCTTTTTGGTCTTCACTCTCTGTGGTGTCTTATTTACTAGGGGTTAAAACTGAGCTAGTAACAAGATGTCATGGGACAAAACCCTTTCAGAACAAGTGAAAATATTACATTGTTAAAATCGAGTCCCTTTTGAGGTTAGAGAGGAATGTAAGTTTCACAATTTCTTTTTTTAACAGTCAGCAGACAGCCAGCTAAATCGTACTCTTAAAATACCACCCCAGTTTGGATCTGTCCCAAAAATGAAGCATTTAATTGCTGCTAGAAGTGACAAAGATAAGCTACTCTCATTTCCACACCAAGGGCAGAGGCATCTGACACAAAAGACAGACTTTTTTGTGTGGTTTTCTATATGCTACAAGGGAGGATTCAATTATAGGTACAAAACCAAAGCAAGTGACATGACAAAGAAAAATCTTGAATGATAATTTAGAACCAAACTTCTTCAAATCCAGGATGAAAAGCAGGTAGCGGAAATTTGATTTAAGAGAAATTCTTTCCTGGAAGGTTCCACACACCACATCCCCCCACCCCAGGTACATATTCTGTTTTACTTCCATATGGAGTCTGTAAAAAAAAAAAAACAACAAAAAACAAAAAAACAACAAAACCAAACCAACAAAAAAACCCCCCCATCAAAGTACAATGGTTCACTAAGCTCAATTGTGACCTTTAAAAATAAAACAACCATGCACTGCTATGCTTCTGGAAAGGCCACTATTGAGAAAAAAAAATTCCCCCATCAGTCACCTTATGAAGTGTCTTTTGGAGGTTGATAACTTCTCGGGCAAATACATAGTGTACACATCAGGACAGCACACCTGGCTGCGGCTGCTGCTGCTGCTTAGGAGAGGAAATAGTGCAGCAAGTTTCATGTTTGCATGTGTGTGGGCATGCTTGTGGGACAAGGGGGGCATTTTCCGAAGACTAAATGCTCACAGAATACCTCGTTGTGCCTGTAATAGAAGTTAGTTGTCTCACATCCATCAGTGCCTTTGGAAAAGTTCCCTCTAATTCTTTGTCCCAGACACATTGCCCCGAAAGTGTCCTGCTGTCTGTCTACAAAAATTAGTCAGTCTCTACATTCTTGTACTCTACAGGACCTCTGGTGTTGGCTGCAGCAAAACCTTTCTAATATTTCATCTCTGGTTATGACTCTCAGCTTTTTAGACAGCCTACACTTAGATAAGACACCAACTAAAATACCACATGCTTTAGAGAGGGATTCATTTTGCTACTTACATTCAGTTGGCAGCATGTTGTTGACTTTTTGCAAAGTAAAGAAATAGTCATCTTTGTTTGCATAACATATTCTTTTTCTTTTATTATGTTTATTTAATCTAGCCTAATGATTTTATTTTCCCCAGATTCACTTGCTTGGAATTAATTGTTTCATTTTCACTGAAAGTCAAATTAAGAATGCACATGATTAAAAAAGGGAATAATTCTGTCATCTTTACACTGGCAAAATTCCCATGAACTTTGATTATTCACTAGGAATGTTGCCTGAAAAGGGATCATATAATCAAGCACTTCATTGCTGCAGATTATATTAAAGCCAAATGAGCACATACAGAATTCCCGCACACAGACTCCAAAAGTGAAGTGCAAGACACTCAGGTTTCAGCAGTTCTGAGATTTGCAGTTGATGACTGTTACTCCAGCCCAGGTAAGAGCATTAAACTGGATAAAAATCATTTTTTTCTTGATAGCCTGAGTCGTATCTCTTTTAGTGCTCAGTTTCTCCTGAAGAACTTAGGAATACAATAAAAATATTTAATTATCTAAAAGTATACAAGAAAGCATAATAATACATGAAAAGCCCCACTGAACATAATATTTAGTCCCTAACACTGAAAAAAAACCAAAAAAACCCAAACCACCAACAAACCATGAATTGGAGCAAGCATGTTAGTAGTACTTGCTAATGAGGCATCTCTAATTCTGGTAGTTGGTGACTTAGGGACACCTTGATGCAGGGGCAGAGTGCAAATTACTGCATGCTTCCCCTGTGAGGCAAAGATTTTCTACAAAGGAAATGGGAGCCTGGGGTCCCTCCCCCTGCCTGCAGCCCTCGTGTCACCAGCACTAGGCAGGGGGTCACCCTGGCTCCAAGTGCTCTCTGCCACCTCCTCAACTGCACCTTCTCCATGGAATCACACACAGAAACCAACTTTTTCTGATCTTGTCTATGCATTTCAGCTTATTTCTATGTGTAATCTAAGCTCAGATGCAGATACTTTGGCAGCCAGCATGAAATATCTGGGACTGAATTTTCAGAGTTGTCAAACTCTAGCCTAAGGGAGAGGTCCATAGGAGATATGATATTCTGATGTCTCCACAAAAACAGCTCCTAAGCCTCTGAATTTGGACATTCGAAACATGCAATTCTGAAATGTTTGCAATTCGTTCTTGAATCCAGTTAATACTGGGCATTTTTAAGAATGTCTATGTGAATATTTCCCTGGAAGTATGACTAAAATTGCTGGAAGATATTTTAACTCTAACCCATGGGGAGCTATTGATGGTAATAAAAAGTACTGTGAGAAGAAAACAGCAGCAAGTGAAACTGCCCTCTCAGAAAGCCCAGGTCTGCTTTGAAGGAAGTGTTGATATTCACCATAAGCCTCAATCATTTCCCAGAGGGCTGTATGGTGCCTTGTAATGACATAATCAAAAAGTAATGGTGTTCTGGACTTAAAGGACAAAAAAAAAACAACAACCAAAAAAACAAAACAAAACAAAACAAAAATCATCAGAGCCTGATCATCTCCCATTGAAATCAAAGTGGATTTTGCTATTGACTTCAGTGAGAACAGAGTTCTGGACACAATTTGTGTGCAGTTTATTTGCACATTTGCTTATTCAAATGACCCTGACTTCAACAAATAGTATGTCTAGATGGCTGTCTGGGACTATGTCTGCACAAATGTGTAAGTGTGAGTTTGTAATGTGGTTTAATTCAAATTATTCTGGCATTTTAAAAGCATTTCCAGCTACAAAGGACAGCTTTCATTGATTTGCACCCCTGAATATAGACTTTGATTGGAAAAGCTTGTAACTCACATTTCAGGTTGCAATTCATATTCAAATTCATGCAACTAAGGACACAAACAGATTTTGCATTTGAATTAATTTTTAAACTCTATTATTATGCACTCAATTAAAACTTTGCAGACATTATTTCAAAATTAAAAGCTCTACAAATTACCCAATTCATCAACTATAGTTCTTGGTTTCCTTGATGACCACATTTCTTTGACGATCACAACAAAATTGTAGTAAATGGCAAGTAAGATTGCCATCCTGAGTCTGCTGAAAATGAAGGGTGAACTTCTCATTACTTTAGTCATGTGAACAATCCCTTCAGAACAGCCCAAAGTCAGGCAAGGTGGCTTACACCGGGAGTTAATTTAGCCTGCTGGGACTCTGCATTACTAAAACAAGCACGGTTTTGGCTTGTAAATGGGAGGTAGAATTTTATTTCATTTTCTGAGAGTCAGAATTTTATTTTGCTTTCTAAGGGGTATACATCCATTTTAGAGCAAATCTTTCAGAATAAAAGTTTACTTCACATTATAGGAAATGACATTCTCTTTTTTTTTAAATTTCCCTTTTCAAAGCATGCCCTAGATTTCTAACTTGTAGAAGAGAGCTTTGGTATAAGTAATAAAAGTCTTTAAAATTAAAATGCTAATCGTAAACAAACCCAAATGCATGAAAGATATAGTCCGACTGGATAACAAAAGAGAATTATATAATTCTATTTGAGTGAAATCTTTCATCTTTGATTTACAGGTTTGAGTCTGACTATAACTGAAACCATATTGTTCCGTATCTTTCATATCATGGCCTTCCCAAAAATCTTGTTTTAATTAAGGTTCCTTTAAGATTTCAGAATAAAAAGCATGACGGTCTTCACTTATGGCTTTAATTTTTTCCTTCTTTTTTTTTTTTTTGAATTTGGAAAATATATAAAAAATGAACATCACTTGCTTTTAAAAGCTGAACAAGCTATCAAATACTGCAAGCTGAATACTTCAAGGTATCTCCCCAGGTTCAATATGTGAGAAAGTTGTAAACAAAATAAAAGTTACTATAGCAGAGTTTTGTTCCTTTGAAGTACTCTTACATACATGCCCTATCTCTTTCTCTGACGGTAAGGCAACACGTGTAACAGTTTAAGCGTTCATTATCAGCTAAAGGCACAACTCTATGTAACGTTCTCAAATATGGAATGAAACAGCTAAAGTCACATTGCAGGGAGATCTTGCTGCACTTTGGGGATCTAAAGTAAAGCCTAAACCCTTTGAAGCTTCTTAAGCAACATCGGTTCTCTTGATGCAGGACTACATAAAAGAATCAGTTCATATTCACATCACAATCTGTAAAAAACACCCCACGCAACCTCCACAGAAACACCTGAGCTTCAAGCGAGCGGCACACAGTTACTGAAGATCGTTGCTTTGGAGTCAGAACACAGAAACATTTCAGAACAAACTAAAAACACATTTGAAAAACTATCCATACTTGATCTCTGCTGCACATATGGTGAGCGCTACTGTCAACTACAGAGGGTACAGCACTTCTTTTTAAAGGCAGAAGATCAATTGTTTTAGAGAATTGTGAATGTGCTTTTATGATAGAAAAGATTACATGAAATGGAGAGGGATGGCCAGGAAAAGGGAAGAGAAAATAAAGCACCACCAAGCACAGGACTCCGGGGGATTTATAGTACTTTCCCTTTATCTAAAATACCTCATCATAATTTAAACACTTCACTTATTCAGCTAAGAATTCTTACAGGAGATTAAAAAATTGCATGTAAAATAAGGGTGGGGTTTTTTCTTCATTACACAGAGCAAATAAAACAAATTCTATTAACAATTTAACACAGTATGAAAAAAAATTACCGAGTAAAAAGTGTCAGAAAGTGATTCATGGAGTTCACAGAGTATGTTGCTGGCTGTTGCAATTCTCATATCTATAATCTATCATGTAGAATTTTGCAATACTCTATTTCACAATTTCTGTTGGTGAGTCGGTCAAATAGCATATAAAAAGCATGCTCTAGGCTCTTTCTCTCAAGCTGGTTTTACTGTAACTCTAGAATTGTAGTGGTTACAAGATTTAAGGAATCTTTTGGGCTCTTTCAAGTCCATCCAAAGAACAAGTGAAGCTGCTATTCAGAATTTTGTGCCCAGTGTTTATATCCCATCTGATCTGTGCCACCCAAGAAGCAGACAAGACATGTCTGAGGGTGCTTTGGGGGATACACAATGATGTCACCCACAGGAAATTTCAGGGAGGACTTGGCACTTCACAAGGCTGGCTCTTCTTCCATGGGCTCACCAGCAGTTCTGTAAAAATAAACACGCAATCAGAATACGGCACAAGAGTACACAATGACATTGTAGATTTTCATGCATAATCAAAGCTGATTTTTCAGCTCTCTCAGATGTTTATTTGTGTTATTCAGTTATCCATAAATAGAGTTTCTTTCCTAGAAGTATAAACAAATGTCAAATGGAAAAACATTTTATATCCAAGCAATCACCAAAAATGTTCCTGTTTATATTAAAATATGTCAGAATATTTTATAACTTTTTGTCCAGAAACGTACATGCTTTGTGTCAACAGAATCAAATAATTTCATGAAAAAAATAGCTGTGATACTTTTATTTTACAAGCTTTTGCAACTAAAAATACATGCACTTATTTTTTCAAGCAAGCCCACACCATTAAAGCAAAATAGTTCACTAGTAGCCAAGTAACGAGTACTGTTTCCTCCAAGGTTCTCCTCCAGACCCCTAATTTTTGATTTTGTGCTTTCAAAAACACATTGCTTGCCTGACTGCAACTTTTGAGCCTAAATTCTGAACCTGATCACTGACACAGAGATGGTATCTATTATAATATCAAATCAGATTATATGTATATCTTTTATTTGAAAACCTCAGGAAAACACTTATCTTAGGCAAGGTGAGCTCTCTAAGACAATCAATAAGAAAACAACGAGGACACATACACTGAGCTGGTGTAAAGTCTTGTAATTCCTTGTATCTGACAAACTACTGCACCTGAGGAATACGATGGCAATTATAAAACGAGAAGCTTCTGAGATCAGGGCAAGACCTCACTATTGAAGGGCAAAGAATTTGGACAGAAACCATTTTTCATGTCAGTCTGTCAGAATACCATATAACAAATGAGTTTAAGGACTCCCTTAGAATAATAAATTCAAGTAATTTTGAAATGAGAGGAGAACAAAAAGTAAATGCAAATTAATAAATAAGATGTTTACGAGTTAAATCTTGTAAGTCAGTATAATAACTGGTCTCGGTCAAAAATCCCTCAGAAAGCACAAACTCATGAGACCCCATGGAAAGAAAAGTAGTTAATGGGGGCTTGCTTGGGCTTTGCTAGTTTACTCAGCAAGGAGGCCAGAGAATTTCAAATGAATCTGGAATGTATTAAAGTCTTTCCAATGAAAAATGTAGTATGTCTTTAAACTATTTTATAAAGGTTATTCCTTTATGATTTGGAATGATCACAGCTAGCATGTTGAAAAATATGTCAGTGAATGATATATGAAAAAGAAGATGTTTTTCAGACTAATCACTTTCCAAAGGGTATTGAACCTAAAAGATTATTAATCTATAAACCTCAAAACTTTTGTTCCTCACTACATGGTAGAGAATGTTTCCTATGTAAAGTAACCGTTGTAGCACTCTCATTCCCAAGAGGCAAGGTGAAGCCCTTTTTTACTCCTCTTGCATTGTTCTGGTTTACAGCAGACACCACATAGTGGCAGCCAGAGTGGGATGAAGCCCAGCCTGCTGCTGAGGTCCTCAGGCTTGATAAAGGATCATGTACCATGTGGGGAAATCATAGATAGTTTGTATTGCTGTTGTGCTGAACACACACTTCCACTTTATCCAGCAACTTTTGGGAGGCCTGAACAACCTCTGGCATAACACAGAAGTGCAAGAAGCCCTTATTAATCATCCAGAACGTTGTGGGTCTCTCCAGAAAGAGAATAATTTGGAAACGGATGACAGCTCAGTTTTCAGGTACTGCTGTGAGTAAGCAAATAAGAAGCAATAGTTGTCAATAGAATTCAGTTGGAGATTGGAAGAGCAGGAAGAAGTGAAGCTCTGGAAAACCTCTGGAAGTGGGAATGGGGGTTTGGGATAATTATAAGAACTTAAGGAAGCAGTACATGCAACAGTCTGTTCACATGTACTTGGCTTCTGGAACTGACATTCTCTTGACCGTAATACAACTGGGAGGATCTTATTCAGGGCTTTTTTCCTGGGAAATTTTTCACTGACAAGGGTATTTCTGTGTGCCAGGAAGCACTCAGACATCGAGTGCTATATTCCAACAATAGGCCAATATTCTCTATCAGCCAGAGTGAAAGAACCAATAAAAAATTTTATATGCAAGTACCAGGTGCAAGGTCCTTTTTGGAAAAGGAGAGGAGGTTAGAGTGCCCTAGCAACTGAGCTGTTGTTTCTTAGTGTGGGTACTCCCACAGCCTGCTTCAGCCTCCTTTTGAAAACTTATATGTATGCTTTAACTTCACTTGATTAGTGTCAGAGAAATCACTGGATCTAACCAAAGGCTTATCACTGAAAACATGGGGTTTTTATGAGATAACAGTCAGGCCAGAGCTTTGTGTGAGAGCCAGTACACTCTCGGGCCCATTTTGCCAAAATCAAAAACTCTCAAAAGAAAAATCAAGGGCGCAGAATCTGACAGGCCAAATTTATGTTACTTCAGCTTTGTCACTGTTAGTTACATCAATTGACTCAGTCTTTCTGTAGCTGTCAGGAAGTTGGCATAAAAACATAAAACAGGCAAACCCCCCTATCACGTATTGTAGTCTCTGACTGGTTCCTTGAGATGCAGCTGTGAGCTCAAGTCTCATCTGAACCGATTCCATGGGGTCAGCAGATTCAGAAAGACACCAATTGAGACAGTAATGATTGTAGAGCCTCAAGTGTGATTTTTCTCCAAGGCTTCATTGTGGCTCATTTAAACTGCAAGTTCCTAGGAGCTGAGCCTTCTTGCATTCACTCTCTTTATTTTGATGTGCTGGGAAGCGTGCTCACCTTTAGATCTCTATAGATACAATTCTGACTATGGCAGAATGAAGTAGTTTCTTTGCAGTTAATGCTAAAGAAAATGTTCCTGTTTAAATCTTAGAACAAAATAAACAGATGAGGCAAAACTCCTACCTCTTATATGGACAAAAATCTTATCTCCTGTATGGCTAAAATCTGGAAGAACATGTGATATCTTAAGTATTGTTCTGTGGCCATTGAGAATAAATGTTATTTATGAGAATATTATTTAAAATAATTCATATCTAAAATTTTAGAAAACTTAATATTTGAGAATACAAATAATCTCACTACATCATCCAAAAAAGTAAATGTTTCTCTTACCTGAATTTTAAAATTAGAATTATAGAAATTCCTCTTAGCTACATCATCACACATATAAAAATAAAAATTCAAAGTATGTTTCCAAGTTACAGAAACTGCTGAACAAAAGATAGATTTTCTGGGATTGTATGGCTGTTTTATGCCATGATCTGTTCCTAATTTAACTCAGCTATCTCAGAAAAGATCATTGTAATTGAAAAGCGATCCTCCTGTAGCAGAGAGCTGGGAAAGAGAGGTACATTTCTATATCATGGAGATGATTCGGAGAGACTCTAAAGATATTAAATAAGAGATTCTAAGTGTATATCCTAGTAAAAATGGACTTGGATCAAAGAGATCAAAGAGATCCAAGTGACCAAAATAGATCAAAGAGAAAGGAACTAAAAGTAAAAACCATCCTAGCTTGAGAGCAGAATAAGGTAACTACACACATACTCTCAAAAGAGGAAGCAATGTCCAAATAAGGCAAATTAAATAGAATACAAACTCTGGCAAGTTAAATGTAAACCCTCAATGAAGCAGACCAAAGGAGAGTCTGAAGAGCAACATATTAAAGGCATAAAGGATAATAATAAAAAGATCTTTCAAAATACATCAGAAGAAATGATCAAAGCATAAAAGGAGCATCAAGGAAGGTAGACCGCAAAAGCAAAATGAACTATTTATATCTGGGTTCACTAGAGAAGTGTCAGGGAAATTTTATTATTTGCAGATGAACTGTCTTAAATTGAATCAGCACTAGAACAAACCACTATACCAAACATTTGCAAATTTCTAAGAGCAGATGATATTTATCCATTAACTTCCAGGGGAATGTGATTAGGATGATGTTAAAAAAAACCCCAGTCTTTGAGCATATTCTACAGCTTAACTTGGCATTCACATAAGAGGTAGAGAAGGCAAGAAATGCAGTGACCCTTCTGAAAACAACAGGAGATACAGTAAGCCTGTATGGGGAAACTGAAAACAGCTATAATCAGTGACAGGCATTTAGGTAGCAGTAATTGGGGTAAGAGTTAGCTCTTAACACTTATAAAGATGATAAACCTTACAAATTTATTTAAAGTTTCTGAAGGAAATTAGGGAAGAGGGATCAAATTACATGCCTGGGCAAAGGAAGTCTTCCAACAATTTTATCCAAGTCCTTTAAGGAACCCAGGTTATGAGAGAAGGTCCTCTCACAGATTACCAATCCATGAACAGGAGGAAATAGAAAATAACATTGGTGAATTTTCATCAAGGAGCTTCTCAGAAAGACTAGGCAGACTACCAGTAGATTTAGGTGATAATGTTTGCTGATGATGACAAATTGCCAATACTAATCAGTTATAAGATGCCTAAGACCATTTCTGAGTGGAAAAGAAGGTAAACAAACACAAACTAATACAGAATACACAAAACAGGTGGGAGGACAGCTTTAACTGTTTTAACAGTGATAGCTAAAACTGAGAGCTTGGAGTTAATGGTAGTAGAGCAGAGAGCAACAGAAACAAAAAAACCCCAATACTAAGCTACAGTGTAAATCCACAATGTGCTCAGCACCTGGAGTCCTGCACTCAGTTCTTACTCCATCTCACAGAAACTACCAAAAGCACAGAGAGGGACAAAAATCGTCAGAGGTAAGAAATTATCTTCACACTAAGAGGAATACAGAGTCCTGAGAAGCTGAAGCCGCTAGAACCAGAAATGGGGCAAAGATTATGAGCAAGAAATGAGCTGGTTTCCTTTCTCACAATACAAGAACTAGAGGTTCCCCAGTGATTTTATTGGTTAATAAGTTTAGAGCAAAATAAAAAGAAGTTCAATGCCTAATGAGGCTGTGGGATTCACTATCAAGTACCAAAGGTATAAGCTGGTTCAAAAAAGTTTCAAAAAGTTTCTGCCTGTGTATATCCCTTGGAGGCTTTTACACAGGATGGGTCAGATAAATCTGTCGAGATCTATCAACTCACCAGAACAAGGCTGGCTCTCAATCTCCTCTGCTTCTGGTTCTTTTCTTTATGCAACCACCACTGGGGGAGGAGAGAAAGGTGGGCAAGATAAGGCTGCAGGATGACCTGGAGAAGCAGCTCCTGTGGGGTATGGCCCAGTAGGTGCTGGTTACTCAGCACAGCTGAGGTAGGTATCAAAATAGTGAAAAGGCAAGGGAAGCCTTATGAGTTGATACACAAATACCACAAGTGTCCCTGAATTGTGGCTAGCCGTACCCCATGATTCAATGAGTTGCACTAGTATATAATATAGTTCAATGTTAGTGAAACTGCAACTGGTAGCTCTGTAAAACTAAGAGTAAAAAATTATAATTTATTTTCATTTCCATTTGAGTAAAATTCATGCTCAGCTGAATCAGAGCCATAAAGTCAAATTCTGATAAATGCCATCTCAAGATTTACTGTTTCCTGTAAAAACAGTAAGTGCAAAAGATATCCTTCCATACCCTTTTCTTTTTCCATTTTAAGAAGAAACATTCAGAAGCTCCAATGTATCAGGGGCAGCAGGGTACTGAGTATTTTCACAGCACGATTTCTGAAACAGATATCTGGCCAAAGGAAAATTCTAATCGGCAAAACTGTATTTCACATAGGGAATAAAGAGATACCAACACACAAAATTTCTAGTAGTTACAAATGTTTTATAGAGCATGTCTGTTCCTTTGATTGCATCTGTAATTAAATCTGTGTTAGCATCATGGATGTTTTCTTGTCTATCCACAAACTCTTTTTTCCATACCTGCCCTCTTCTGAAGTCTATAATCAAGATTCAATTGGACCTTAAAATGTAGAGCTGTGTTTTGGTAAAATAAAACATCAAAAGCATAGCAGCTTTTCACATTTTTCTTCATTTACCCTGCCAGAGAAAATCGAGTAAAAAAGTAATCAGCACTGTCACTTGAAGAAATGAAAGAAAGAGAGAAGAAAGAAATAGCAATACTTAATATGGGCCTTAGCCAGGAGCATTTTATCCTTTATTCATCAGTGGTAAATGAGTCAGATATAAGTTGGCCAGGAAAAGAGCTGTTTTACCCAAAATCTGAGTTTAAAGTGAGTCATCTCACTCCAAACATTAATATATCCTCCAACATAACTGGCAAGAGTTTCCCACAAAGAGACTCTTGCTGCTGCTCTCTTCATCTGGCAGCCTGACCATCCAGAGCTGAAGTTGACAGGATCTCTACCATCAAATCAGTGAAACAGGATTAGAGTTGTAGGCCAGAACTATCAGCCTGGCTGACTGTGGTGGGAATTAAGAGGAAGTAAATTGACTCCTGGTGTAATGAAGAAGCCCTTCAGGTCACCTTGTCAGCCACAGTGCTTTCTGCTCTGATCCCCCCTACCTGTCACAAACAACTCTCCCAAGCAAACACTCAATGCAAAAACTTGCAACAGGTCTTCAGAAGGTGACCCATCCACAATAGTAGGAGAAAGGGCACATCTACAGTGTTCTTATAAAGAGAGCTTGAGACTTTACATGACTCCTCACATCCCTGCAGCCCCGTGTTTGCCACAGGAAGCGGCTGGAGAAGGAGAATTGCATATGTGGTTCTTTATTACAACAAACATTAAAAAATGTGAAAAAGCAAAGTTGAACTCACCTCTACCTCACTGAATTTTGTGTTGGTATGTGCCTATGAAACGAACAGTGTGCTTATATGAAATGAATGATATCAGACAGAACCAAAAGTGTGCAATGTCACAGAATCAGTCCCTAGACATCCCATAATGAACTTCCATTCATGTTCAAAGTGTAGCCAGGTCCTCTCAGGTCTTCCTGCAGTTCAGAGGACCACCAAAATCAGACCTTCAGGGCAACAATTTTTGATTCCATATTATTCCTGAACTTCAGGAAGCAAACAAAGAGAATGATGCCCAGGAGACTCAGAAACCTATCACATTTGGACTAACAATCAGTGGGACATGACTTTTTTTGTCCTGTCATTCTCTGATGGCAATCTGGCTTCATGAGACTTCTTTGTGGGTGACAAATGTGGAAGCAGGCTCCAGAACACATGTGTAGGCTTTACTTTTGTGCTGCTGACAAAAGTCTCCAGCACCACAGAAGATATTTTAAATGACGACATTCTTCCACAAAAAAATTCATCTCAATGGATTGGTCCTTGTAAGAGTCCAAAACTGAGGAAGTGTAATGAATCTGGCAGCCACATGAATTCCACTAATGTACATTTCAGCACACCTATTTTTTTTCCATTTTTCTCAGCTCTGCAATGAAATTCTGTTTTTAGAATGAGTGGGAACTGTCACAGGTTATCAGTTAGTAGGTAAAAAGTACAATAATTAAGTGCAGCATTAGCCAAAGGGTTATTGTTTTTGAATCCTGTAGGATCAGCAGTTGTTCTCAGTAGCTGCAGATTTAAGTGAGTGGAGGCACATAACAAATACAATTCTTGGTTATTCGTAGAAATGTGAAAATACATAAAATGAAGAATACCCTTTTCCAGACAATTAAAAGCTTTGCTATATTTGACTACACTAGTTCCAGCACTTTAACTAAAAGTCTTTATATATCAGAGCTATGCACACACATATGCATCTTTCTGTCCCTAGGCAGCAGAAGCATCTCATAGCTGTTAGAAATTGATATGGAAACCCTTACATTATTCCTTAGCTGAGCACTGATTAGCATAGTCACAAATCTAAAATACATCTTGTGTTCATCATGGATTCTTCTCTAAGCTTTTGTGAATTTCCAATAATACTAGCACAAGAATAGCCATACCATATTAAAATGCAATTACCACTGAAAAGGTAATTATGAAAATACTGTGAACTTTACTAGCAAGCTCTACTCCCTGTGTCTCTCTTTGAGCTGTGCCTCTTAACTCACTGACAGATGAGTGTTCCCACTGTTGTAAGAGATGTTCACTCCCAAACACATTCATAGCTTTGAACACTGCACTAGTCCCCTGGGTGCCTATCAGTTCAGTTCTGATTAAAAGATCCAACGTGGGAGACAAGAATTGAAACAAATAAGAAGAATTTATTTAAAAAATAAGTTGTCACAATATGGGAGGCATGGACCCTTCTGGCTTTGTTCCCACCACTGCTCTGCCTACCCACAGCTCACTTCTTTCTTTCCTGTTGCTACAGCTCTGCTCCACACCCTGCAGGGAGCTGATGAGTCTCCTTATAAGGCTTTTTTCATATTTCCTCCTTCCTCTTCTGTTTTCTCTGTCTGATGGAAACTGAGTGCTTCCATAACATTTTGGATCTTCCTCTACTGGTGAAGACTAGAATTGTTTGTCCTTAAAATGAAAAAATAGGAAACTCTAAAAACTTCTGTGGTGACTTTTCTGACTGTAGATGACACAGTATTCAGTGGCTATAGATTTTTCTTTTTTTCATCTGTAATTGGTAAAAAACACAACAGCACTTTCTGTATCATTTTCTCAATTTGGAAATTGAAAACAATCTTCATTAATGTAAAAAGCAGATGACAAACTGGAAACAACAATGTTTTTGTCGATCTACCTTCAGCTTGGTACACAGAAAATGTTGGCCCTAAGCCTGGGCAGAATTAGTTTAAGTTTTATACAGGCACCATTCCATTGCTTCCAGGGAAGTAACTTTTAATGCCTGTCTAATATCATTTAATAATGATTTAAGTCCATCCTTATTAAATTTATCTGACTGTGTGTTAAACACCTTCCTAGAAAATTAAAACTAAAACAGATTTGAAAAGCTTCCAATGAGAAAAGAATATGGTTGATTACACTTGATCATGTCTATTTACCTCATATGGATATTGCACTTTTTATGCACTAGTGATCATCAGACACAGGAACAAAACAAAGTTCTTGTACTAATCATGAGCTCCAGTAAAGAAATAGTCACACCAAAAAAACCAAACCAAAACAAAACAAAACACACACACATACAAAAAAACCCCAAACCAAACCTGCTAGCGCAGAATACCTCTGCTTCCAGAGGCCAAGTGAGAGTACTCAAATCCAGGGATGAAAAATTCCAGTATCCCAATTAGCAGATAATTTTAACACAACTCTAGTCTATCTATTTCTTCATCTCCCTTGGCTGAAGCAAAAGGCTTGTTCTTTACAATGATTTTATACACTTACCTGCTGCCTTCCTGAGGGATACACTGCTCAACATCCACTGAAAGAGAGGCCATAGCAGATACTGTTTCTGTCTCCTCCCTCTCTTGTTGCTGAAACTCAGCCAAAGCACAATCCACTGGCACAGAGTATGGCTCCACTGACTTCCAGTACTTGCCTAAGGAAAACATGTAATAATTTATGGGAATTTTAGCTAGCACAGTGGTGGTACAAGCACAGTAATCAGTTAGTTCAAGACTGAGTGATTATAATTTAAAATCACTGTGGTGTAAGCAGTTCAGTTGAAATTTCAGACTGCATGAAGACATATATTTTTAAACCTAAGAATGCCAAGTTGGAAAATGTTTCATTCCAAGGGCTGTGTCACACCCCTCCCCAGAAGGTAATAAACTGGAGGAGTAACACACAGACTTAATGTAGCCTTTATCTATACAAGGTGAAGAGAGTTCAGAGTAGGTTAATAACTAGAAGCTCTGATATGGCAGATAGTCAATGCATATACAGCAAAATGTAAAAAAAATGTACACTGTTGTACAAAGTGCTCAAACAGCACTGTACTGAAAAGGAAAAAAGTCAGAAATGCCAGCTCGGACTGAAGTAGTGTTGCCAGAACAATCAAGTTTGTTAGTCCTGGATGTTCTTTCTCCTCCAACCTCAGGGCGTATACTAGAACAATAATTTATTTAAAACTTTCATATATGAACTTCCTGTTGCTGGAAAGCTGCCAGGTATCATAAGGAATAGAGCCTTCTGGTTAGCTGTGTAAAATTTGCCATGTACAAACACAGCAGTGGATTAAAAACATGAATATTTTCAGCTTTCTGCCTGCAACAGAAGAGCTCCTCAGGTGACACAAACAATAATGGCAGGAGACTCATCCTCAACATATAAAATGGTCTGCTACTGCAGTGCTATTAATAAACAGGTGGATTATTGGTAACCATGTGAACAACTAAGAATTTACCTATATATTTCTTACAGTCCAGCAAAATACTGAGCACTCACTAATTGCCAGGTGGATGACACCTGGGTATTAGGAGCTTTGGGGAGTTTGGACCAGAGCTTATTCAATGTTTAGCAAGAAGCTTTCAGCAGCTGCTACAGAGGTTGGATCAGGGTACTTATCTGAGAATTGCAGAGAGGGTTTCAACAGCTGTGAAAGAGTGGGGATCAAGTAGGGGAGTTTTCTGAGGACTAAAAAGAGGACTTTGGCAGCTGGGCAGTGGGCTGAGCTGAGGTGCTTATCCGGAGGCTGGCTGGAAGCTTTGACAGCTGGGAGGCCATGCTAACAGTGGTGGTGCCTGTGCTGCACATAGGCTGATGAAAAATGCCTCTTTCGTTAACAGAGTTTTAGGCTTTTGGAAAGACGAACTTTTCCCTCTAGTGAGAAAGCAGCTGTCAATAAAGCCAGAAAATGTCTTTATTCAAAAACATCCTTGTAAGATGAAAGCCCAAGTCAATCTTCAAGAACAACCAGCGAGCATGGCCAGACTGTTTCTTTGAACTCTAATAGTGTGCACGTTTGAGTAGTTAGCAGAATCTTTAAATAACGGGGACCTTCTGGGGATAAAATGTGAAGTGTATTAAATATCCTACAAAGTTGAGATTAAGTGTTAGGAGGTTGGCTTTGCTCCAAAAACATGAAAGACAGAGCTAAAACGTTATATACATAACAGTAGGCTCAATGATTGGATCCTGGCAAATTTTATAAATACAAGACAAAATATTCTCTATTATTACTGTGCTCAGAAACTGTATTCTGTATTCACTAAAAAATACACTAAAAATGAAAACAAAAAAGTTATATGGGCATTCCACAATGTTCTCACTGATCATATGTGCAAAAGTCAGTCTTTGCAATATACACCCAATTCAAACCCTATAATTTATGAGCTAAATGTTCACAGAGTGGGTGGGGGGTTTGTTGCAGAAACAGATGTGCAAGAAAATCAAATCTGTTGGCATGGGAACAATACCCCCTTTTGCCTATAAAAGAAATGAACCCATGTTCACTGCTGGAGTTTTCAAGGGCTCTTATTCATAAAATAAAATATTAGTACCCAGCTACCACTGTGTTGCTCTCCTGCAGCAACAATAAAACAACATCAGTGAGGATTGCTACATCACATTCATTCATTCACACACAGGCTCATACACCAGCTGCCCCCTGAATCCTGACTTTCTTGTAACATTAAAACTCAGGACCATTTCAAACATGTTAGTGGGCTCTCTGTGCCCATTTAACTGCCCTTCACTCCCAGGCAATAGGTGATTTTCCTTCTTTCCCTGCATTGAGCATTATGAGAGGGGCTTCAGTGATAAAGAGAGTCGAGTCAGGCCAGGACACAGGTAATAGCACCTATGCTGCAGTGAAGGATCCTGGAGGAGGGAAATACATGGCAGGATGTTTGTGGGTTTGTGGAAGGAAATTTTAAGGCAGTCTCAATTAGGAATAGCATCCAGGTAACAGCAGGTAACTCATGCAAAGAGGACTTTGTGATTCTTGTGAAAAAGCAATGATAGATTTTTCTTTAAAATCATGAACCCTTAGTTTACAGACACCTGGGATAAGCAGAGCAGCTTTGCAAGCTCCTTTTTATCTAGGACAATGTTTATGTTTTATACGCAAAATGTGGAGGTCTTGAATGTGTGCTCAGCCAAAAGATTTGCAGGCAAAGTGTTGTGGAATGGAGAGGCAATCATAGCATGCAGCCGCAAAGGAGGTTTGTTAGAAGTCCTAGGTATGCTGTGGATTGACAATTAAATGAGCTCAAAAAGCATCTGCCTCATATTGCTCACATCTCTGAAAATGACATTTCTACTTTGCTGAATTGGAATGTGAAATTCTACCAGTCCTGCTACATTTATTGAGTAGAACTTGGTAGAGCTCAGGGGAAAGAATGAAGCATGTTGATGGTTTCATTCATACAAAACTTGAGCAATAACAGCTTGTAATAAAACCCAAAGAAATCAAATCAGTCTTCTAGGTATGCTTTAGCTTTCAGCATGAAAATGTGCGTAAGTCTCCCTCAAAGATTTGTTGGAAAACTGATTATTACCAGGAAACAATAAAAGGGAATGTTTCTGTCAGTGTTACAGACAGTTTTAATTGCCTTTCATAGATAATTTGGACATGCTGCACCATGGCTTGGTTCAAAAAAAATAATGTTTGAGGGTGGTATTCAAACCAGTGAACGGGATTGTTTAGAAACAGCATATTATATGGGTGTGTGAACTACTATTTCCAAATATATTAAATTTCCAGAGGATCTTTGGATGACTGTCACAAACAAAATATTTATATGAATTCTATTCTAGTTAGAAAAAAGTTGTTTCTTATTTTCTAAGTATTGTAGCTTCAACTTTTAAAAAGCCCAGAGGAGGGACTTACTTGGTCTCAAATATTGCTAATATTCATTATGAAAGTTGGATCACAGAAATGCAAACCCAATATATGTGCAAGGAATGACCCAAACAAATCAGGCTTTCTCAGTATTTCTTGAGGTGCCACTCCACAGCCTAACGCTCTCCAGCCTGCATTACTCCCTATAATATTCAACATGTACTTGCTCCTTGTAGTTAGATCTAAATATGCATCCTCCATAAGGCTGCACTGAACTTCCTCAGTGCTCCTTTCTGTCATCCAAGCATATTCCTTTCTAATACTTGAACTCTCTCCAGACAAAATGAGGTATACATAAATCTTTAGGTGAGATCTGCAAGAAAAGGCAGAATATTGAGTATGAATAATTCCAAACTCTGAGCAGCCTCACTTAGGTTCCAGAAGAACAGCCCACTAGACTGCTTGACTGTAGCAATTCAGCTCAAACCTAAGTGTGACAAAATTAAGTCACTATGCAGAGCTTTGGACTAAGATTTCAGACTTACACTATATATTTGCTCTTAAATCCATGCCTCCTCTCTCAACTGTTATAATTTGTGTGTATTTCTAGTAAAGACACTATGCCTTTCTAGAGGCACTTCTTGTTTGTTTCTCAATTCATCCCTTTTTCAGTTTCAGATCCATTTTCTGTTAAATATATGTCTTATTTCAAACAGAATTGCTTCTCCTTTCCCTCTGTCTGTGGCCTGTGTGCAGCATTCTGCCCTTATTATAATTTGCAAACCTGTTCTATCTTGCACAGTACGTGAATGTCCTTAACTTGCTGACTCCTTCCAGATCATTAACAGATTGCTAACAGGGAATTTTAACTCTTGAGCTCCTCTAGGACATACAACTCAGCAAAAATTACTTACTGGAACATGCCACATGCAGCTAATTTACTCAGGGCATTTGCATATCTAGGTATCTACTGGATGTGAAGGATGAGTTACATACCCATAACAAACTTTATTTGTTACTTTATAGCTAAAATCAGATTGGGAAGTACTGCATGATCAGTGGATAATGCATGGTGTCACTATTAAAACCTGCATTTATTTTATGTATATGAATCTCAATTATTTGTGATTCATCTAAAATGAAAGAAAACACTTATTATCCATTTGTTACTGTAAAGAAACCAGAAAACATTAAAACACAGGAAGCTCCCACTGGCTTGGTGAAATGGTAGACTGCAGAAGATGAGAGAACTTAAGGGAAGTGTGCTCAGTTGGATTAAAGCAACTGATGGCATAGAGAAAGCTCTTCAGTGAGCAAATTCCCTGAAGCATCTGGGTAGTAAAAGGATTGGCGTCAGGGCAGAAAAGTGAAGCAATAACATACTCTCTGCACCAGAAAGAGAATAATGAATTTTTTTTAGCATTGTTCCTGGATCAGTGCCCAGTTTGAGCTTTATAGCTTTATCTCAAGCTCCTATGCAGCTCAAAGTGAGTACCTTGTAAAGGGCTGCACAAACAGAATCTGAAGAAACTATTTGTCAGAGCTCTAATTTGCCTTTCTGTTATTGTCCCTCACTGGCAAACATCTATTTCATTCAAGCTGTTCTGGAATGGATAGATTCGGAAATATTTGGGAATATTCAGGAATCAGAAATATCTAAATAATTTCAATGTGTTCATTTTTCAAGGCTAAATACACAGCAGAGACAATGAGATGTCAAAGAAACAAAAATAAAAGCATATATATATATAGATATATATATAGATATATATTAGATACAGCATTTTGGTCTCTATATAAAACTATTGTCCACTCTTTTCTCTGAAACAATAATGTCTATGACATTAATTAATAATAAAATAACCCCAATCCCACTAACCCACCAACTCAAACTGAGAAACATACTTTGAATTTCAGTGGTCTTTTTTAAAGAAGCTATTGCATTCATATTGGGGATTTGGTGCATAATATCTTCCGGGAGAGGCTCCAGCTGAAAGAATAGAATAGAATAATATAAATATTCAATAAACCACAGAGACATAAAACAAACTGAAGCAATCTAATCCTCAGTAAAAACTCAGCCCAAGAACTGGTTAACATTTTGCTGGTATCAGTTCTAAATGTATAGCCATGATTTTGTTTTCCGTTTTCCAGCCATGTAATTGAATTCCAAGGGGCTTTTCTATTGGCTGCAAGACTAATCTATGAAGTCTCTGAAGCAGGTGCATGTCTGTGTATTATTCATTAAAAAAATGCTAGTTATTTGTGTAATTTTTGCAGGTTTCTCACAAACCAAATTCCACTGCGTCTGTATACGCAGCTGGGCACTCCAAACAAGACCTTGCTGAAGCCACACTGGAAACAAAGTGTGCACTCTATTATCTTTATTTTTCTGGTATTATTACATCTAACCATCTTACACATTTTAAGGTTTATAGGGGAAAACCATAAAACACAGCTGCTTTTACTAACTTTACATTAATTTCAAATAAAGTGGTAGATAAAAAATGGTTATGCAGATCAACAGTAATTTCTCTAAGTAATTTTTTTATAGAATCAGCTGCATTTTAATTAACCAGTTTTAATTGTATATTCTCTTGAGTAGGTCTGCATTAGCAGAAAGAAGTATTCAGTTACTGCATAGTTATTTTTGTCTTGAAATGGATAAACATACCAAGCAAACTGTATTTTGAAATCCATTCACATATGATTTTTTACCCACCTTCCATACATTTTCTCTTAGACAAAGGGTATTAAATTGTTTGGGCTAAATGTTTCTTCTTTTGCTCTAATAGCTATATTCTCTGCTTTGAGTCCAGCCAGCTTTTGTGCAGCCCCATGTAGGCTGCCATGGCTGGGTGTGCAGGCGAGCTTCCTGAGGAGTAGCAACTGTGTCAAGGTGGACCAAAAAGAACAATATCAATACCAATCTCTCCTCTCTAAAGCTAAGGAAGTTCAACCACCATTGACAGGAGACATCTGTACTGCAGACAAAACTTCTTTCTTAAGCATGCCTGGGTCTATTTTAAACTAGGTCAAGTGAAGCCCACCCAAGGAGCTTCCTCTGTGAAGTTAATAGTTCAGTAGTCATCATGCATTGTCCTCTCCGTTGCTACTGCTGCATTGCTACTCACCAACTAGATAAAATCAACTTTGATCCATGCACACAAAGTGGGAAGTAACTGCAGTGTGGATACTCCCTTAGTGGTGCTATTTTAAGCAAGTTCAGCTACAAATCCCAGAACTTCTGGGATCCAGCAGTGAATGCCTGTCAGCAATAAAGACATTGCAAATATCAGCAGTCTTTTGGAGTCTTGGTAAGTAAAATGAATAGGGCTGTTCATGTCATTATTGCCTTAGAAGCCCATATGGTACTGCAGCTGGAAGATTTTCTTGTGGCTAGAAACAATAGCACCATGTTTTGTTTTCAAATAGCATAAATTACTCCATTCTGCACAGTGACAAAATATGCAGAAAAGTGCTGGTTGGACTTGACTGGGTCCCAACTTTTCTTGGTTACCCAAGAGGCCAAAGTGCAAAGGAAGATTGCTGCTATCTAATATGTATCTTGGATTAGAACAAAGACAGTAATTACAAAACAAATAATATTGACATATTTGCAATTCTTGAACCACATTTACTTTATGATCTTCATAGGTTACTGCATTTGGTAACCGTTGCAGGTGCCTGGGGGAAAACTGTATCTACAAAAATGCCCATCAACAGATCAAGCTTTACAGATTTTAGAGCAATACCTTGAGTTACATAGATAAATATCATTTGGTTTATCACTAGTCACTTTCTGTTTAAAGTAATCTATCATTTGTCCAGGAAGAGTACAAAACTGAAGGTCTATTTGGTCATGCTGGGTACAGGAACACATAAGGGGAAGCAAACAGTAGGTTAAGATTCTGTTTTGAAAATTTCCTAGTTCCTAAGGCTTTGATGACCAATTCACTCCCCTGAAACAGAAAAGAATAGCTCCAGTCTATAGCAATGGGAATAATAGTAAAAGATATGGAATTGCCAGACTGCAGTATGTGAGAGCCATGTCTTGCTTTGCCCTTTGAATACCTTGAAATTTGTTATGCAGACTTTCTGTACTAAGTATTAAATAGGGAAAAACTGATGCAGAGACAGTTAAAGGAGATTATCTAATAAAAGGTAGATATTTTGTTGCCCTCTTTAGAACAGGATTTTCTCAGAAGCCAAAACAAAGGTTTGATTTTTCCTAATATATAAACCCCACCTCTTTATTTATCAGCATAGAAATAATTTTTTTAACAAGCAGGCTGCACTTGAATATCTAGACATAGCTGAATATTTTGAAATGGCAGGTGTGTTTTTAGGAATCAGTGTAGGCTTATGATTCCTTAAAGAAAGAGTGAAACATCCAACACTTACCCCAATCATTACTCCATCTGTTAACTCTACTAACAGATTTGTACACAGTGTGAGTATAATGCTGTTTTTTGGCCATTTCCTAAACTCTTTTTTCCACAAAATTTTCATTTTGTACACCAAACTTGGCTGAAGCAGACTCCTGAGCTGTTATGTCTTCTCACCCTTACAACCTTGGACCATCTTTTATATCAGGGCAACTTTATCAGGGTCCACAATAAAGTTCATTATATCATATACCCTGCTCAGCCCAAAATGCAGTATCATTACAAAACCACTGCAGAAATAAAGCCAGTGGGTTATGGCAGCTCTCTCTATACACTTTGAAACGAGACTGCCTGCATTCAAAAGAAGGATTTCTGTTGGCAGTTATCCACTGGCTGGATACAACTGTATAGACGTAGAGGCGTCTCTGGAAAATATCAGCAGTCAGACCCAACACTGAACAAAAGAAATCACTCTACACCTGGCATACATGGCACCATCACCTTCCCTCCTATACTTATTGGCATTCAGACCATGAAGTGTCTTAAATCTGGAGGCTAACAGAAAGGAAGCTGAAAATAGCACTGGAAATACACTATCAGGAAAGAAATCTTTCAGAGAAGAGCAGCTCAAATCTGCAGAAATTACCAAACCACTGGACAGACAGTTTAACCCAGATGCAAACGGCCACATTTTCAAAGCTCTTAAAATGGTTGAATTGGGCTTTTGTGCCGAAAGTAGCAGATGAAAGTAGAAACTGTGTCCTCTAATTTTCAAAGGAGAAAAAACAAGGTAAACGGGCAAAAATCACTTGGGCTGTCTAAATCTGCCAGAGGCATATTAACAAAAGTTTGAAGAAGGAATTAATGATGGAAATTTCATGTGGCCAGAAAGGGATCTGAATTGATCCTTGGGAACGTGGAGAGAATTTGAAACTACAGCAGTCTGTACTGAGATGAAAATTCTAGCAATATCCACACTGTCCTTAGCACTATCATGTTTAAAAGCACCAAGATTAGCTTAAGTGAAGATTGTTGCAGAGTACAGTTAGAGATTACTGACAAGTGAGGCAAGTGCAAGCATAAAGAAAAAAGCATAGAGCATCCTGCCAGAAGCAGAGAAAGGGAAGAAGGCAGACAAGTTTGTCAGGAATGCCAGGGCTGCAGGGGGAAGCACTACAACCCCCCTTCCCAGTTACACTGTGTAAAAAGCATATCAGCATATCAGCACAAAGACTGAGCTCTGTTGCTCTTATGGTTGCCTATGATTATGGAGGACTAAGTTAAAAGATCTCACAGCTTTGCTCATATTATATGTTCTTATATAAGCAATCTTCTTAATGTTTCTGCACTCTCTGTAAACAAAACACTTTGGGCAGGTATTTTTGTGATCCACTGTTACAATGCAGTATAGAAAAAAAAATCCACATTTCAGCAGAGAGTAAGTTCAAAAGCACAGAGTCATTAGCACCTACCAGTCCCTGATTTAAAAAAAAAAAAAAAAAAGTGGTGCCTTGGAATTATGTAACTTTGGAATCAGAATATTCACTGTTTCCTCAGCCAAACCACTTGCTGACTAGCACTGCCCACCTTGGGAACTTTGATGTCACCATGCTGGCCTCTGGCTCATAGATTGCTCCAGTTTCCTATCTCATCTAAACCTCTATTTCTAGGCTCTGAGTTTATGCGAGCAGCAGTTGACAGTTATCATAAAATCAGTGTTAATTATTTTCTAGTATTAGACTCAGTTTAACAATGAGGATGTGAGATTGTGAGCAAGTTTAACATGCAGTTCAAAATTGATCTCAGGCCCTATTCACTTCCACAAATATTTTCCATTTTGGAGAGAGAAATGCTTACCTGTTGTGGTAAATAACCCCTTTTAACACAGTTCAGAACCTCTTGGCAGCAAAGCTCATTGCCTAGCTGGCAAGCAGCCCCAGATTCATGCTGCATTCCACAAAGGAGAAAATGCCAATTTTTCATCATCAGCAGGAAAGCTGCAGAGTACGAGCTTTCCACTTAAATTACCACCCCCTCCTAAAAGCCAGCTCAACAGATTGTAAGAAAGAAGCACATACTTCACACTCTCCAAGAAAATTGTCCGGTGTAAGTTTTCAAGTATCCTTGGGAGCCAACCAATCACAATGTTTTGTCAAATTCTACTTCAGACTGAAATTCAAGCCAGAAGAATATTTACTAGAAGATGTTAAATTTAGTAACTTAAAAATGTTTTTACACTCAGGGCCAAATTCAGTGTTGGCCGCCACAGTCAATGAGAGCAGACATGCATCCTCCCTGCGCCTTTGTTGCAGGGTCCCGCTGGGCACAGCACACTGTGGACTGCACTTCTCTGCTTCCTCGTGCAAAGAAGAGCATGACCCCGTCTGTGACTAATTATCACTTGTTACAGACCACAGCAAACTGCTGTACCACCAAGAGCTGAGAGACACTCCCCAAACCTGTAGACAGATCAGAGGGACCATGACGTTAGACTGATTTCTGTGTCCCATGGAAATATCACACCCGTCTGCTTTAAAAGGGATGGGATGAAGGAAGAGCCAAATCCTTAGTTTTTTGACATAAAGAGCTCTGTCCTTGAAGAAATTCTTCCATACTCTTTCTGGCTGCAGAAGAATGCCTACCTGAATGCCTGGAAATAAGAGGCAAGATTTAACATACTGATCTCAGGGAAAGCTTAAATCCAAGTAATGCCTCTTCAAAAGTAATGTGGAGGAAAGAAAGCAGAACCTACCCTTGCATGTCTAGAGCATCTTACAGCCACCTGGCACCAAAAGTCATAGCTGAGGTCTTATAGCACCAAAATAGTGTGGAATTTCCACACTTCATGACAAAGCTTTTTGGGGAAAATCTCAATTCTCAATCCAATTTTCACAGACTTCTTGGAATAAAATACAAATCTGAACATTAATGATTGTTTGTTTGTTTTAAATTGAAGTAGTAAGTATATCTAGATTCAGTTTAAAAATGAGCGTTTAAAACTATATAGCCATCTGGGGAAACTTGTTGAATCATTTAAAGAGTATCACAATAAATAATTTAATTTTAAGCACATACATCATAATCTCAGAAATACTTATGTTTAAATGCAATGTGTTTTTTTCAATTATATGGATCCATCTTTTCTTTTGTTTTGACAGATGCTTTTTTAATGGACAAGTTCTCAAATCATGTTGAGAAAATTCAGGGATATTTTAAGGCAATTGATGGCCATCTTGCCTTTTCACTGTCCAGAAGGTTTCCATGTTTACATTTTGGATTTAAGGGAATCCAGCTGCTTAATCTCTTCTCATCTTTAAGGAAGATTTCCTTCCAAGGAGATAACCTACAGTGCTCCTAATTAGCTCTGCAAATGGTCAAATGGATTTTTCTCAAAGTGACATGGAAATTTTGTGCTTGTGACAGAAGCATGGAGAGGAAAATCTAAGATATCCAAAAATTTTAAAAGTAATTTTATATCTAAACTTTCTAATTAATAATTAATCTTTATAAAATTTATCCTTAACTTCAATTCTATAATTTCCTTTTTAGTTTGCCCATTATTTAACAGATTGTGCCATTTCAGATACTATAGGGTGTCTTGCCTGCTTTCTAGTTGCTGCTCACGTGTGTGGATCTTTTCTAAGTTCTACGTTAATTCTACCAGTTCTACACTCAATTTATTTAAAGAAGATTATTTGATAGGATATTCTTCTCCTAGTGCCTTCACTAACATTCTTTTAAGAGAAGATTGAAAAATTATCTTGCTGAAATTATCACTAAGCTATACATAAATAAGAACAAAATATATTTGTTTTGGATGTCAACCTGTTTTCCTTCTTGGTGATCAGAGAGAAATAAAGAAAAGAAAGCATTTTGCACTTGTAAATTTGGTATTACCTCTATATATTAGACCAGTGCTCCATCAAAGTTGGAAGCTGTGGCTAGCTTTACAATTTTTTAAAAAAATGTTATTCTGCTGGTAATAGAACATATGACACAGTGGATTTCTAATCCTCAGCACATGAATAAATACATCTGACAAACTGCAAGGTATCTCAGAAAGGCCTTTCCCAAACTTTCTAACTTGAGTTCAATTACATGTGTAGTGTTTAGAACTGAAGTTCATCTTGCCAGTGTTTTTAAACTAGGGTTGCACTGCATACCACTATTTGTGAAAGTGAAAGATAGATAATAAGTTACAATTATCCCATTAATTACCTGTAAAGAATTGCATTCAGGGAAGAATGCATCCCCAAATTACAGTGATAGGTTGTTAAAAAAAAAAAATCTGTCCTTGGCAGAACGTGCTTGGAATTTGCTGTGTAAGTTCATGATAGTAAGCTGAAGTCAAGCAATGTATATCCTGTGGGCAATGTGGCATATACTGCCATAAATCTATAAATGTCAACAGAGGTGCTGATTTCTAACTGCCAACTAGGTATCAGACTTCCTCATTAATGTCTTCTCTTTGGCAACACCTTTACTTCTTCTTTTAAGCCAATGACAGTTTCTTATGGTAATCTTAGTAACAACACACTCTCTAGAGTACTTTTATTCTTCTTAGCAGCCACAGAATATTTTGTCTTTGAAATACTGCTGCACCAGGCCATTTGACGCATGTCCTGAAAGACAATGCTGTGAGTAAGAGCACATAAGAATAATGCTTATTGCATGAGACTTTTCAAGTTATTAAGGACCATGTTTCTTTACAAGGGAATTAAAAATGGCTACATGGTTATTTCTGTCTCCATTCTCAGTTAGTGAATTTTTGTCTCTCCTGAAATTTACTTGTTATATTTTGCAGACAGACTGACTCGTCATTTACCTGATTTCCTGGTCTCTACTCTAAAATGGAAGAAAATCTTTATTCCAGTATACTTAGCCCATTCCTTTCTCTCACAATCAGTACTTTTTCTTGGATAATGTCAGCGACAGCAGAAATAGAAGGTGGGTGTGATATAGTGTTAAAACAAAATAAGGCAGTTTTCATAAATGGGTAGCACCACCAAACGGTGATACCTGGATGGAAGGACCCAGGCACCCACACAGAGGAGAACACATCACATCATCAGCATTGTGCCACTCACATTAGTCCCACAGGGGTGAAAATTTCAGGGAATGGGTTTAGAAGGGCTATGAAAAGCCATGGATGTCGTAAGTTACTATCACAGGGAAGATGACAACAGAAACCTGATTGAGAGTGCCTTGGAATGGCAGCCGATCAGGAAGGTGATGTTGTATTGACTGAGATCATCAAATGCCTCAAACTGGGTTATGTAATCCACATTTCAGCACCTAAATAAAAGGACTAACATTGAGCTGAGCAGCTTTTTCAGTAGCACATACCAAGAGGCTGGAAAACATTCCTTATGGAGCTTTTCAAAGGTGATAGTAGGTGAAACCCAACTAAAAAAACCCTTTTTCTGGGGGAACTACTTCACATTTCTGAGACTATGTTTGGAAAAGCTAACATTTTATTCATTGTATGTATAATGTAAACATAATAAGCATAAAAATACTGTTCTTGATGTGTCATAAAGATGAAAAGTAAAGGCTTAAAAGAACATTTAGAAAATCCTTCTATCCAACACCCATCAGAAGACATGTATGAAGGTGTGAAGGTATGAAGCCTCGAAATGGAAGTGGACTGACAGACTAGCTTGTAGTTTGGCACTAATACATTTGATTGGAAAGGTTATATAGCTATTAACACTTCTCCAAGGGGAAAAAAAAAGTAACACACTGTACTTTATAACAAGGTCTTGCAAAATTCACAGTTTTTTCCCTTCATAAATTATTTCGGCTGCACCTTCAGCAAGTTTGTTTTTCTTCTCAACATATTTGTGAGAAAAAAGATATTTTCTAGTGGACAGCAGAAAAAAATTCACTAATACGAATGCTTATCTTGCGCTTGTGTACTTAAATAGCATATAGTCTTATTTACTTAGTGTTATAGTCTCCTCTCAAAAGTTGTTAAATAATATATCCAGTGCTTGATAAATCTTAGAAATTCCATTTAAATTGCATACAGCTCAACTTGAATCTTAATTTATAAGTTGTTGGGTTTTTTTAAAATATTGGATACATTTTTATTAAAATTTCAGTGTCAAAATACTGCAAAAAACCATGCCTTTGCAATCTCTAGTTCCTAAGATTACGAGATACCTTTCAAAAGACATTTTTTTTCCATGACAGATGGCAAAAAGGTTCATTACTGATGCACACCAATGACTAACAATGATGTCAAATCTTGTATTCAGCCCATCAATAAAAGCAATTTGGAGGTATTAAATATTAGTCGTAATTGGGAGTAATTTAGGCATATGCTAAAGGCTTTGTATAAAGTCTAATTTAGAGGTATTTACCCAAACTAGTTCATTTGAGGTCTGCTCATTTCTAAGACATCTTCTAATTCCATGGTTTTTATACCAAATGAAAAAAGGACTGACACCATTGCTACTAAAAGAATATCAAAGATAGCAGCTTCAGCAAACTGGGATCATTCTCTCCAGCTAGTATGATTTATGTTTTACCTCATTTCCTAAAAGTGCGTTTATACAGGCTTCAGATGCATCGCAGATGGCAGTAAGGTCGTGTCCTCCCTCCAGTGCCAGCACAACACGGCCATCCGCTAACTTCAGCAATTGCTTGGTTAGGTGACCAAAACCTAGTATTCAAATACAGTAGTAAAAATAATTAAAGCAGAACAGATATTACAGATGTATTTCACATCTGGTGCATAAGAATTTAGAAGGCTCCCAAATATTGTACAGGGAGCATAGGATATAATTAGCCCAGTATCCTGTTTCTGACCATGGCCCACACCAGATGGTCCGGAGGCAGATGTGAGATAATGTCCCTCATGCTGATACCTCATTGCTGGAGATTAGTTGAAACATGAGGCTGTCTCTCTTCTTACCTTTGCTAACCATTATCACCTTGGATTCCCCTGCTATTTGCATATCAGTGTGACATATACCCATGTTTTTTAGGGAGATCTGTTATAACTGTTCACTTATGGCATCGATATGACAAATTATATTGTGGTTAAACTATGGTGCTAAAATTAAAAATAACCATGTTTTTTAATGAGATGATTAATTATTTTTTATTTACAAATTGCTTCCTCCTTTGTATTTGGGGTTTCAGAATAATATAAAACCATGGACTGAAAGGTAGTGGAAACATATGTTACCTCTTAGCTCCATCTTGAAGTGTTTTTGGAAGCAGCATTGACAACTGGATCACTTATTTGGATTCAAGGTTTTGGTGTAAGTTGAAATAGTCCAGAATTTCATGGCTATCTCTACCAGTATTGCTCACTCCTGACCAACAATGTTCAAAGAAACTGTGCACCACAGCCAAAAATGATGGCACTTCATTTTCTGTGGTGATCTATGACTATACAAACACTACCACAAAGTTTTCATCTGTGATTCAAGTAAAATTAATTTATTACATTTTAATGACAAAAAATTGCATGAAATATGTCAATTTGGAGTGAACATTTTTGAAAGAATTTTTGTGGTGGTTTCTTAGGACACCTATTTTTGTTTAATCTCTTTTAAGTTGGCAATGATGAATAAAGCTTTGAAACTATTGATGTTAAATAAACATCACATCTAGTTCTTAACTTTTCCACTTGATCTGTACCCCTCTGTGGATGGTCATCACTACGCATTACAGTGCATTTTATATCCTTAAATAACTCACTTAGAAGGCACCTGATAAAGCCTGGGCTTCTGTAAAGTCAGGAATATCAACATCTTTTTAATACATTCCAATGAAGAAGACCATAAAAAAATTAAATAGTACAAAAATTACAAGCATATTTTCCAGCAAATTTTCCAAGACACACATTTAAGACTTGATCTGGCACACAAGCAATCTCATGTTTAGTTCCATTTATATCTTGGGACTTTGTTAAGCACATATCCAACTGTTTTTAGAATAGGGACTTTAATGATACCAGATTTGGATTAGCTGTGCAGACAAAAACCCCCAAAACAACAAAACCTCCTCTACTTTCCACTTCATCTATAGATGATCACAGAACACTTGAGCTGAAATATTGTTTCCTTGGGCTGCTGCGCAATCTTCTATACCCTGTAAGTACTGCAGTTTGGATTCTAGCCAAGTAACTAGACTGTGGTTTAAATTATATAAGGGGTTGAAAAAGAAATAAAACCTTAAAATCTCATTTAAACTCAACATTTCCTCATGAAACAAACAAAAAAACCCCAACAAACCCAAAACCAAAAAGCCCCCCACCCAATCCTCTACAAAACCCCAAATTTAGACAGGATAATAAAAGTGAAGGAAGGAGTGGAATGAGGATAACCTTTAATCTTAAGCCAATTTCTAGTTTCTTCTACCTATAGGATTTATTTCTGTCTGCATGTTACATGAAATCTTTGGGTTCATAAGAAAAGAGTGCCAACAGCACAAAGTGAGTCGTAGATACAACACTTAAAGGAAATGAAGAAGAATGAACAGGCACAGACTTCCTACATCTGTGACTCTCTCTTGGGTCTGTGAGGAATCCAACACCACTTTTAAGATAGTACTATCCTTCGTGTTATACATATTCTGTGAAGGGAAAACTCTATCTATATTTCCGCTGCACATTTGGAATTTTTTTTATTACTGCAAATATTGCTACTGCCCCACTGTAATCTTCTGAGGTATGTGTGGCAATAAATGTAGATTCTTGCTATGCCTTTTTCTTCTTTTAGATAACCCTACATAATGGAACTCATAGACATTGTAACAATATTAGTGTGTCCAATTGGTTTCCTACTGATTTCCCTAGTATCAATGCTATAATAATCATTCCTGACTGAATCAGGATGCAATGAGCCATACTGAAAGCATCTTTCAGAACAAAGATCATGGTAACAAGATAAAGTGTTTCCAAGTCGAATTAAAATGATGGGGCTTTTCTTCAGTTTAAATACCTTGAGAAAGTAAAGGTGACTTGCTAGAAAGTGACAAAATAACTTTAGCCAACAGTACCAGCATTGCCAGGTGACTGAAGGAGTTATGGAAATTCTTAATAAAGAAACTTGGATCCAGTGTCGCTGCAACAACCTAGGAAAGACATTAGCTTCCTCAAGGAAATCCTCTGGAGTGCAGAAGTAAGAAAATGGAAAGAAAGGAATCTTAGTCAAGTAATAGTTTTAAGATGGGCTGTAGTTCATGCCAAATAATTAAGGAAAACAAGAAGAAAATAGCAACAAGCACCATTAAAAGAATCCATCATCTTCCCTGATATAAGGAGATCAAGCACTAGCCAACGCTAAGGTGAGAAAGGAGTCAGACAAACATTTTGAATTCTGGATCTTCCAACTCACATGAATTTCTAGAAACCAGCAGCAGTTCTTGGCCCTTCTATTGTTCCTGCTGAAATCTTGTAAATGTGATCAGTGACTTTGTACTTCAGAGAAGCAGCAGCATTTTTTTTTTAAATTAGGTTCATGCAGTATGCCAGGAAATTGTAAGAATGGGTTTGTGTGAACTATTATTTTCATAATTTCTGTAATTTAAAAGTACCTGTTTCCTTCACAGATCTAATATTTAGATATCCTGGTTAGAACTTGCAAAAGCACTTAATATTCATTTGCCATGATCCTATTACATATTATCATTAACCTTCAATTTCCACAATAAACAACATTAAAACACTAAGTAATTTTGAAATCCCCACTCATCAACTGTTTTATATTTTCTTGACCAAAAAACCCCAACTGTGGGTGCAAAACTGTACATCCAAGCAAAGAAGACTAGATTGAAAACTGTAATCATTATAAACCACATTATGAATTGGAGAGATAAGCAGTATATGAGCCATTATTGGACCTTGAAGTAAAAATATAAACTTTCAAAACAAAAAATAACATGCATTTTTTAATTATACCCTTTATCCTCTTCTAGTGCTATTATTGGAGGAGATATAATACTCAGGTTTATGTAAGAAAATATTCTATTGTGGGAAGGCAGGAAGAGTAAAAATTAATATTGTATTATACTACTGAGCAAACTGTCAGGCTGTTATTGAAGGACACAGTGTACTAATCACTTGAATTACCATCTAAGCAAGTCATTACTCTTTCAGTGGGCTGATGCTCCAGTAAGAACTCTTTTTTTTTTTTTTTTTTTTTTTTTTTTTCTGTTTGTAACAGACAAGCTCCCTGCTCACTCCTTGTAGTTCTGCCAAGCAGCAAGAAACGGCATGGGTAAGACTTCTGCCTCATTTGACCAAAGTTTGCTGGAGCAACTATACTCTGCCTGGACTTACTGAAAATGAAGAAAAAATGTTAAACCCTATAAAAAGAGAATTCAGAGTTATTTCAATTTTCTTTTGTTGTTTTTGAGGTACCTGAAATGGAAAGGGGCAAACAGAAGCTAGGTCAAACACCTCTTATTCAGGTCAGTTCCCCTCCATTATAAAACTGTGTGTTGTGCTAGATGAAGTAAAGCTAACAGGTCAGAGTCTGTATGCACAGACTCCCATTTTGCAAAAGAAACATTTGAGAATGAAGGGAACTTGTGAATATTATTCTTTACACATCTTTTCCTCAGCAGCCAGGGAAAGGAACCATATGGATGGGGTCCACTCCCAACTAGCACTGCATCACTCCTTGTTTGCATAAACAGTCATATATGCAACTCAATTTGCTCACCAGCAAATGTGCAAACATCCAGTTAGTGGGGACTAAACCTGCCTCAGCAGAAAAGAGACACCTTTCCTCTCCCCCACTGTGCATAAGGAGAGCAGATGTCTTCTGAACAGTCATTTTTTTGGGTGACAGCAGGCTGAACAAAGCCGTGATGCTGGCCCTTGCTCATTGGAAGCAGCTGGTGAAGGAATGAGGACACATCAACAACAGAAAGGTTGGCAAAGCTTTAGAGTTATGGAGAAAGCCTCAGCTTTCTCAGGAGCAGGGCCCCAACAGCTCTTCTGGCTTCAGTGTCTTAAAAGCTACAACCCAGCCCAGAATTACAGGCAGAGTTCTGGTGAGCCCTTCTGGATACTTTGAGCAGCCTGGAGAGGAATACATGCAAAACACAATAACTCCACAGTCTCTGTCCTGGACCTCCACGCATGTATTTAACTATTATTTACCATTTAATCATGTCATTACTCTCTAATTTACTTGAGAATGTGTTTTCCTCTCATTAAAACTGTTGCGATGATCGCTGCCAGGATTCTACCCACCAGTGTTCTGTGCTCTTTCCCTGTGGTTCTTTCGTGACTATTTGATTAATTTTCATTGATATTCTTCCAACAATAGCATCTAAAATTAACTGGGTCAGTTTTTACATAACTTCCTGACTCACCAGGGTACGTGTCCTAAATAAATATGACCATACAGGAGTCAAATGACCCTTCCAGCACTAGCAGGAGCTGGAACATTTTGCAAAGCTTGTGTTCTATGATAAGAGAATACATTTTATTCTCAGCTCTTAATTCAGGACCTTTTATTCAATCAAAACTTCATTTGGATTAATGCAGAGGTTTGACTCAGTTGGCAGGACATGGTCTTGAGTGAGGGGGAAAGGGAGAGTAACGCCAAATACATTCTTGTGAAAAACATTTTCCAAATGGCTGAAAATACAAAAGTTAGTGTTGAGGTACCTGAATTTAAATGGTACTTCTGGACTCCAGGCATTAGCTGATGATTTCTTGCTTTTAATACCAAAGAAGGAAGCTCAGTAACACTTCAAATTACATGTCTCAAGCAGGCATTTAATTTAGATTAAATTAGATAGCAATTGTATGTTAAATAAATACCAATGGTCTCAGGAACACATTTTAATGGATTAACAATTTATGTAATAGATGTCTTTATTGCATGCCTGTTAGGTCTACAGTAATATGTTTTTCACAATTAGCTGCTCTTTAGCTGCTACACTAAACATAACTTATTAAATCTCTATTAAGTATATGTCCAAGGATACCTAGGATAACTCTTTGAATGAAAGAAAATGCAAACCTTTCTCACTACAGTAAAAGGCCACCTTGACAATGCTCAGTAGGATGGTCTGGGTGTCTTAAACTCTCTTGAGATTTGGATGATCCAAGTGTGTCATATAGTCTGTTGCATTTGCTTAGTCATTTAGAAAGGAGGAATTTGTACACCTTCACCACACAATGGCAGCACTGACCACTGGACAAAGTGTTCCCCAGAGAAAATACAAGCAGGCTCCCCCAGACTCTTCTCCAAATTAATTCATGCTAAGAATAAAAGGAAAAGATTTCTTTTGGAACTGGAATTATCAAGCACTAGGGATTGTGCATCCTCCAAGTAAAGGTCATAGTAATGTACAAAATAATGATGAAGCTTTTAGAGCCATTATAGTGCTATCATGTGGAGTCAGAGGGAAAATATCCAAACACAGATTTCAGCTGCCAGAGTCAAAGCAGCAACCTTTGGATATTGGCTAGATGTTTTTAGCCCTATTCCTACTATCTCTTTTCTCTGTCCCTTCCTTTCTTTGTTTCTTCACATTCCCTTCATCTCTACCCAGTGTCACAGCTGGCCCAAGTAGTAACTTCTCCACTGTCCTGTCTTTTATATGTTGCTGTTTAGTAAATCCTCTATTAAGTAAAGCCAGCCAAGATGCAAAATGATCCAACCAACAGAGTTCTTTAGTGTTTTTTTCAAGAACATGTAGCTGTTCTGTATCAGAAAGCAGAAGTCAGGAGAGGAAATACAGAACTCAAATACCAAGGTGGCATTTCAGAGTCTCAGATTCAGATCTCTCTGAAAAAGTTGTTGATTCATCTGTGGATGAGGGGATTCTCTGTGGAGTTTGAGAGTTTTTTTTCTTTTTCCTGGAGATTAAAAACCCTCTAAAGGTATTCTATGAAGATAGACTAACCAGAGTAATAATTATCTATGAAAGTCTGTCCCATGTACTGTGAAATCTGCCAAGATGATATTGCATGTGGTATTACTGTTACCTTGATAATTTCTTCCAAATCTGATCAAGTTGCTGTTTTAAACTGATACACAACATATGCATCTGATGTTAGAAGTTACAGATGATTAGATCTCCAAATATGAGTCTAGATTCAGTAAGGGGTTGGCTAAAAAAAAAGATATCTGATAAAAAATAATTCAAAGTATGAAGAATTTGCATCTAATCTGAACTAGGATAAAAATCAAATACTACTATTGACCATCCAAATAAATCAGTAAGCTTGATTAAGTTTGAAGAAGCTTATTATAATGCTACTGCTTATAAAATCAATTTGACACATTTTTAAAATATGTGGTGTGAAGTTTCTGAGTATAGCTGCAATGTGGGCACTGAGTTATAACTGAAAATGATCTGATGGAAAGATCTAGTCTTATTTCTTTTTCTATCTGATGAAAAGCCAAGTCAGTTAATTTTGAATTGACCCAGGAGACTAACACAAAGGATCTGGTTTAAAGCCCATCACTCAGAAGCTAAAAATTGACTGCCATTTTCTGAAGATGGTCTACAAAATTCTGCCAAGATAAGCAACATAGACTAAGCGATCTTTCCAACTTATGCAGTTTTTCAGAGACTACAAATTAAGGTTCTCACTTTATTTGCAGTCATTCATTCACCCTGCCACATCAACATATCGGATTAAATTAAGACCTAGTTCCTTAGCCAGTGTTCATCAGAACATACCATTATCTAAAGGCCTAGTCTCCAGATGTGGATCATTCATCATTCTAAGACTAGTAACACAGACACAATAAGCATATCAGGGATAGGTTCTTGTAGGTGGATAGCTTGAGGTAAACACTCTATTTCCGGACTAATTTGGCATCAAGTCTCCTGGTGAGCTCAGTATTAGTGTCAGAAGTCTAGTGCCCCTCGGGATTTGGATCATGTTGTTTAATAAACATCATTTTATAAAATCAGAAGGGAATAAGGCAGTGCATTTCTAAGGGATTACTGTACATCTCAAATAGTTATTCACTTTCCCTCTGGCCTTGTGCCCATTAACCCCACCTGACATATGCTATAATCACCCAGAAATGCACTGCCTGTCACCACTTATTGAGAAGGTAATGTGTAAAACTCACTAAAGGAAATGGTATTGAAACTAGGTTTGGGGTTTGACTCCTTATAGTCTTCTGATTAATTGCAATTTCCAAGTAAAATACATTGAGGAACATTCTATTATGCTGTTCTATTACAAAAACATGTTAGAATTAAGGATGTGATTTCAACCCATACAACAGCCCCTTTGTACGTTTTCATACTATTAAAGGACACACAGATGCCTTGAAAAACCCCACTGAGTAACAGCAACTGTAGCTACCATTTGAATGACATAGGTGGCTCTATCTAGCCTTCTCCATGCATAGAGAAGTTATGTCAGAACCTTGTCAGTCATGTTATTACACAACAGAGTTTGCAAGAGCCTTAATGTGGTGGGAGCACAAGGAAAAGGGCAAGGAGCTGCACAGGCCTCAGGTGAAGGCAGGATGGATGCTACTTTGTTCTGATGAAGAGGAGGTGGAAACACGTAGAAGACATTTTTGTGTTCACTCAGACTGAAATATATGACTCATCCTCATTACAGATATGTATCCTTTTAAATTAGGGCTAAGTTTGGCTGCTGGGTAAATGAGAGTTTCACGTACAGTGCAACTTGTGATCTGGAGCAAGTTAATTGGAATATAAGTGGTCTCTCTGTTTCCCCATAAATCCCCCTCCCCCACCCAGTCCAAGAAACACATATGAGAATAAAATATTTTTAGAATATTGAATATCTCATCCCTGTCCTTCCAGTCTTCCAACAGTTATCAGAAAGAGCCTTTCTGTGAGCTCCTGAAGCCAAGTGGTGACCCACAAATTACTGCTTCAGAACTAGTGCTTCAGAAGCCCCCACAGAATTCTTTACTCAGTGGTTTTCTACCTTTTCTAAGAAAAAGTTAAAATGAGCCTGGGTGAAAAAAAGTACCTCCAGGCTGAGCAGTCAAGTAGTACTACTTTCTGGACTTTCTCAGAGTGAGGAGCAGAGTGACTGATTCTGCAAGATATGTATATAGGCAAATTGCCACTCTCTGCTGCTACCATAGCATGACAGCAGTATTAAGGGGAGCTGGCAACCATAAAATAATTGGTAATCTCAATTGAACTACAGAAACATCAAGACAAACAATGACATTTCTGTGCTACACTCAGACTTAAATCCAGCTAACTAGTGTCAAGGTAATTTGAGGACTCCAGATGTTGTTGCAGCTGCAACAATCATCTTAGTCATTCTCTCTAAAAGTGGGAAGTTCACAACAGGGCAAAAATCATTCATTCCACATTGAGATACTGTTTCTTGAGCAGCAACAGTAATTTCTTCTTCAGCTTTTCTAACTGGAGACACTAAAAGTCTACCAGCGCAATAGCTACTGTTCCTCCCTCCAGAGATTTAACAGCTAGAAGTAAAATAACCTGCTGCCAGAGCTCAAAGCTCCCTTCTGGCTCTAGAATCTTAGCAAACAAGGTATATCAACTTGCAACATCAGGATTGCATTTATTCTTCCTTTTCACAAAAGCTGAAGAGCCACAGCAGCTGAAAGTTTTGACAAAAATTGTCCACACCTTGTAGCAAAGTCACTTAGAAACTCTAGACAACAAAGTTGTTCAATTGTCTCACTACAAATAATTAGAGAAGATCAACAGGAAAAAGTATCCAAGTCAGAACAGTTCCTCTCATTAGGGCAGGCAGTGCTCTCTCTAGCAGAGAAGGATGAACTCTTCAGTCATTCTCAGTTTTGGCCAAAGTGGTGATGTCATTTCATAAAATAAATGGTCGTGGACCAAAATTTCAGCATCTTCCCACTGTTTTTACCTAAATTTTACTGCTGGACACTACATTAGAGGGAATTAAAAATTAGTTAATTAATTAATATTAATAACACATGAGAGAGAAGAAAGGAAACAACAAATGCAACATTTGAGAACTGGAGAATAAATAAAACTGTATGTTGTGTTAATAAAAGAGTCTGTTATTAAATAAGATGATAAATACTTATGTGACTAAAGACAATAAATGCATGTAAGTAAAATTACTGGATAAGCAGGAACAAAAATGAACGTGAACACAAAAAAGGTCTAAGCACAGGCACCTGACACATGTGTTTCAGGTGACAGGTTTGTATGTATGGACAAAAGTGTTCATAATACTTAAAGCAAGTAAAGCAATAAGTAAGCATGTACTTGACAATCTTCTCCAGGGACACCCCCTTGTCGCGGGGGAGAAGCTTGCGTGCCCTCATGAGGTTGAGAGCTATGCTGGAGGTGGTTTGTGCCGCCGGTAGGGTCTCCCATGCCAGACAGGTCTCAGCTGAAGGGTCAGACAAAGTGTGTTCATGGGAAGGATGGGCTCGCTAGCTGTCTGGCAACCATCCTAGGAGAAGGACAACTCCAACCCCAAACCCGGGCAGATGGAGCTTGTTTAGCCCTGTAAGGCCATCCATCTAAGAGAAGGATACTCTAACTAAACCTACATCCTGAGGTATTCGCTGTCACCATCCAAGCTCGCTAGGCTGTGGCAGATGAACCTTAGGGGTAAAGGGTGGGGCCAGTTCTGCGCACGCTGTGTCTCACCTAAAAAATCCATTGCGCGGGCTTGAAGGGTTCACCCACATTGCAAAGCTCTGTAGCGACAGGTGAGGGTCGAAAACGGCAGGTGATAGGAAGCAGCTGGAAGCCGCAGACCCAACCCTGCGTGCAGGTGGTTCAGGATATGAGTCATTAGAGACTTGACCCCGGAGATGACAGTCTCTTGCCGCAGCATCCTGAATGACCAAGCAGCCTTTTCTAGGGACAGCACTGCTTGCTCCACACGGAGAGGGGCCTAGCAAAGGTGGCCTAAACAAAGCTCATCTCCACACCCGGTTGGATAACCGCGGCCAATCGGCATCTTCCATGCGGTCAAACAAAAATGAAGAGATTTCAAAGGCATACACCTGCCTGCAAAGGTGTGCTCAAACTAACACTTGCATGTTGGGACATCAGAACCATGCTTGATACTGGGGATAGTGGACGTCCTGAGCATCGTTCTGCTCTAATTGCCCATGAACTGTCACGGCTCAACATTGACATTGCTGCTCTCAGTGAAGTTCATCTTCATGAGGAAGGCAGCCTTAAAGAACATGGTGCTGGCTACACACTCTACTGGTCAGGCAAACCCAAAACCGAAAGACACCTTTCAGGAGTTGGTTTCATGATTAAAAACTCCATTGCCTCCAAACTTGAAAATCTGCCGACAGGTCATTCCGATCGCATTATGTCCTTACGCCTTCCCCTACACAACAAGCAGCATGTTGTTCTTTTTAGCATATATGCCCCAACTGTGCAAGCTGACCCAGTGGAAAAAGACAAATTCTACACAGACCTGCGCTGCCTCACCCAAAATGTTCCTGCAGATGATAAGATCATAATCCTTGGTGACTTCAACGCCAGAGTAGGTAAGAATTCTGAAGCCTGGAAAGGAGTCCTGGGCAAGCATGGCGTTGGAAACTGCAACGACAACGGACGCCTCCTGCTAGAGTTTGCGCAGAACGGCAGCTGAACGTCACCAACACTGTCTTTCAACAGAAAGACAGCCTGAAGACAACCTGGATGCATCCTCGATCCAAGCACTGGCACCTTATTGACTATATCTTAGTACAACAGAGAAATGTCAGTGATGTCCATCATACTCGAGTGATGCCGAGTGCAGAATGTCAAACAGACCACCACCTTCTGCGCTGCAAACTTAACCTCCACTTCAAGCCCAAACTTAAGAGAGGTGGCATTCCAAGGAGGAGGCTCCAAGTCAGCAATCTTCAAACAGCCACAGTGAGAGACAGCTTCCAGGGAAACTTTCAAACTAGACTTAAAGATAATCCCATAGATCCCTCTCCTGAAGCGCTTTAGCAACATATTAAAAGTTGCATCCTGCAGTCCTCTGAAGAGTCCCTAGGGTTCTCCTCCAAGAAAATCAAAGACTGGTTTGATGAGAACAATCAAGAGATCCAGGAATTGCTGAAGAAGAAAACTGCTCACCAAGCACACCTTGCTCAGCCATCTTGCCATATAAAAAAAGCCGCCTTTCGTCTTGCATGCAGTAAGCTCCAACAGAAACTTCAAGACATCTAGAACAAATGGTGCCTCGACCTAGCAGAAAACACACAACTATGTGCAGATTTGGGTGACCAAAGAGGATTCTATGAGGCCTTGAAAGCAGTGTACGGACCCACACACCAGGTTCAAAGCCCCCTACTCAGTGCAGATGGTCAACTGCTTCTAACAGATGAAACCTCCATCCTGAACCGATGGTCTGAGCACTTTCAGACTCTCTTCAGTGCCAACCGTGTAGTCCAAGGCTCAGCGATTCAGCACATTACACAACAACCGGTGAAACATGAATTGGATGCAGCCCCTACTATGGGAGAGATACTCAAGGCCATACAACAGGTGAAAACTGGCAAGGCAGCTGGGGTTGATGGAATTCCACCTGAAATCTGGAAGCATGGAGGTCAAGCACTCCATGCCAAATTCCACGAGCTTGTTGTGCGTTGCTGGGAACAAGGGGAACTACCACCAGATCTCCGTGATGCAGTCGTTATCACCCTGTACAAGAAGAAAGGAGAAAAATCAGACTGCTCAAATTACCGAGGTATTACTTTGCTCTCCATTGCTGGTAAAATCCTTGCAAGAATACTTCTGAACAGATTAGTACCCACTATTGCAGAAGATCTTCTACCTGAAAGCCAGTGTGGTTTCAGAGCCAATAGGAGCACCACAGACATGGTGTTTGTTCTCAGACAACTGCAAGTGTAGGGAACAGAACAAAGTTCTCTATGTAACCTTCGTTGACCTCACCAAAGCATTCGACACTGTGAGCAGAAAAGGCCTGTGGCAGATCTTGGAACGTTTAGGATGTCCCCCCAAGTTTCTCAAAATGACAATCCTGCTACATGAGGATCAGTGTGGACAAGTCAGATATGGCGATGCGCTCTCTGAGCCCTTTCCAATAACCAATGGTGTGAAACAAGATTGCGTTCTTGCACCAACTCTATTCACAATCTTCTTCAGCATGATGCTCCAAAGAGCCACAGCAGACCTCGATGAAGAAAACGGCATCTACATCCAATATCGTACTGATGGAAGCCTCTCCAACCTAAGGCGACTGAAGGCCCACACCAAGACCCTGAATCACCTTGTCCATGAGCTGCTTTTTGCTGATGATGCCACCCTCGTTGCTCACACAGAAGCAGCGCTGCAGCGCTTAACATCCTGCTTTGCAGAGGCTGCTGAGCTTTTTGGGCTGGAAGTCAGCCTGAAGAAGATGAAAGTTCTCTACCAACCTGCACCTCAAGAAGTCTTCCATCATCCTCACATCACCATAGGCAATTCAGAGCTTAAGTCAGTCCAGCAGTTCACCTATCTGGGAAGTATCATTTCCTCAGACGGTAAGATTGACAAAGAGATAGACAACAGGCTAGCAAAGTCATACAAAGCCTTCGTAAAACTCCATAAAAGAGTCTGGTCCAATAAACACCTGAAGAAAAGTACAAAGATTAGTGTCTACAGAGCCATTGTACTGTCTACTCTTTTATATGGGTCTGAATACTGGGTCATCTACCACCACCACCTGTAACTTCTCAAACGCTTCCATCAGCGCTGCCTCCATTCAATCCTAAACATCCACTGGTCTGATTATGTGACCAATGTGTCTGTTATTGAACAGGCAGGGGTCACCAGTATCGAGGCCATGCTGATGAGAACGCAGCTGTGCTGGGCAGGGCACGTCTCCAGGATGGAGGATCACCGCCTTCCAATGATTGTGCTCTATGGTGAACTCGCCACCGGCTGCCGCAAGAGAGGAGCCCCAAAGAAGAGATACAAGGACTGCCTGAAACAACACCTCAGCCTTGGCCATATTGACTGCCATCAATGGTCCACTCTGGCCTCCAATCGGGACTCATGGAGACACACCATTCACGACGCTGCTGCTTCCTTTGAGAATGCACGGAGAGTCAGTCTTGAGGAGAAAAGACAACGCAGAAAGAACAGTTCCTTGCCAATGTCAGCTAGGGAGACGTTCCGCTGTGCCTTTTGTGACCAGACCTGCCTATCCTGTATCAGCCTTTTTAGCCACCAGCACGCTTGCAGCAAGTGTGGGTAGTGCCCTTCTCAAATCTTCGTTCGCGAAGCCTGGGCATGATGATGATGATGATTTGACAATAAGCTGGTCTCCCTAGGAGCAATCACATCACTTACACTGTCACAGAAAAAACCTAAAGGAATCCAATGCACAAGTTCCTGAATTTATAGCAGTTGTTCCTTCTAACTTTTTCGTTTCTATATCTTCCCAGACCGTGTCTTACTCTTTTGGCTCATCACAAACACCCTTGAACTATTCTCCAATATATACAAATGCTTAGTGGCAGTGGAAAAGGTGGCCTCTGTCTCTCTCCTATGTGATCTACGACTCCATCTCAAGCTGACAAACTATACCTGATACATCTAGTCTAACATGGAATAGCTCAAAAATGGCCTGGAAGTCTTTTTAACAAAAATAACAAAATATGGATTTTCTTTTACTTTTCCTTGTATGCAATGTGAACTCAAACAATAAATCTTTGCATTCATTATAATACTTGCAATGACTAAATGTTCACATCTGAGTAGAAAATATATCTGAGGACATGTCCTTGCAGATAGGTGAAGAAAAAAACCTCCAAACTGATGATTTTTGGCAATGATAGCTATTAATAAAACACAGTTCTTTAGTGCTAAAATCTATACAAATCAGAGTAAGATCTGGATGTTGCCTATTCAAGAGATGTGAAATCCAACACATGCAGCCAGCAGGGCTGATATAGGTGTGATCAAACAGGTGTGTAGTTGCAGGCAGAGGGGGCTATAAAAAGCTACGGGGTTTTTTTTCAGCTTATCCTGTTTCAGATGGCCCAGAAACAGGCAGGAATAGCTCTTGTGATGTGTTCAGACTTGGAGGTTTGTACCTTTTGTACATGCTGTACTGGGTCTTCCTCTATCCTCACTGTGTCTGTAAATGCTCAAGAGAAATTATTTTCGACATGACCATTACCTATTCTATGGGAATACTATATAATACTTGGGATTAAATATTTATGTCAGACGCTGTGATTTTTTCATCGGCAGTTGCAAGGCACAAGTGACCAGATAGTTGATGTTACACATTCGAAGATTGAAAAAAGAAAAACATTTTTATTTAATCTGAAATTAAGATTCAAGAAATAAGAAATTTAGGGCTCCACAGTGCCATTTTTGTATTACCCACGGAATTCATGATTTTTAAGTCTGCTTTTCATTATAGAAAAATGGATAACAGAAAAAACCTGATAAACAGAGCTATACGTGTATAAAGGTAAAGGAACATTTATTTCCTCTATGGTTTAGCTTTAGGCAGAAACTATGAAGTTAGCATTTACTGCTGGTTTATACTTACAACCTAAACTACGCAGGGAAAAGCAAAGGCTCAGAACAGTAGATGCTCATTTAATTAATATCTCTGTCTTACAGCATATGCAAAAAGGATCCATTGTGCAAGAAATCATAAATCTCACTTGGTCTAACTTCAGAGCAATTGACCTTGCAACCCTGTTCCTCTGTGCACAGCTTTTGTATACAAGTTCTAGATTTACTGTTTTAAAGAAAGAGTGTATAAACAATTTCAGGTAAGACTAAAGTGAGCAACTCATTCATCCTACAGGTGAATGAAAGTTTGTGCCAAACTGGAAAATTTGTTCTGGAAACAGTCTCTATTGATGCTACTTTCAGTAGATTCAGACTCAAATTTTTCATTTCTTTAATTTTACATGCTGCTGCTATCTTAATTAGGAATGAAACAAGGAGAAGAGAAATTACATGTTTTAGCAGTTCATTGGACAGCAGAGACTATTACACGGAAACACAATGACATTTTGCCAGTCCAAGAGTATTCCCCTGTCAGTCATAAAATGACTGCTACAAATAAAAACTTCTGAGGACTTCTCAAAGAAAAAGGCAGAAGAGAAAACACAGACAGCACAAATGTAAATTCTACTTGCTCTTACTATAACTGTACAGTATCTTAAATTCTTGATATTTCTTTTTTATGTAAATAAAATTTCAGGCCACATCTTAAAAAGCGCAATGTGAAAAGCACACATATCACTTTCATACGTATGTTCTAGGTGATGTCTATAGAAACAATGACAAACCCTTTCCTTGATGAAATACTGTAAAGCCTTTATTAGAAAATTTGACAAAAATGAAAATGTGTTATCTATATGAGTAGTTCTTATTAAAAATCTCAAAGTAACTGGTTCCAAGATGAATTTTGGCAGACTCTGAAGTCCACATATGGGAGTGGCAACTTTAGCACTTAGTAAATACCTAAAAATCTGCAATTAATCCTAAGAGATTCTTTTGGGGTTAGCCACTTCTGGAGAGCTCTGGTACTCTTGAGTCAGCCTCTGGAGGCGCCATTAGTCATCTCAGGATCTTGGGCTTTTAATTCAGACACCAAGGTAGGGTGGTTAAAGCTGGGGCAGCCCAGAATATCTCAAACTCCCTAGGAGGTTATCCCTGTCCTTATATCTAAGTATGGGCAATCTTTTATACATTAGACGAACTGATTGAAGTAATAATAAATGAATAGTTCAGACAGTGTAGCCCTGCTTTATGTTCATAACACTGTTTGTAAGCACATTTCAGTCTTTACTAAATGTTATATTCAGCTTAGAGACTCCCAGCACACTGCTTACTTTGACTTCCTAAACTTAATTATCCATTTCTTATCAGTGCTCATAAAATGACATCCTATAGTATCTGCTCTCTTAATGTGTAACTGAAGCTTTATATACAACAGGACAGGGATTAATTAAGGTAAAGTGATAACTACTAAATAACCAGTTCTCTTGATCACACAAATATCCAGGAACCTTTGCAAAGAACTACCACTCCTCTGACTTAAATGAGAATATAAATTAAAGCCAGTGAGTATTTCTTAATAAGAATTGAAAAAAGAACATGAACAGGGTAGGATGAATGAATTCTAAAAGCAAAAGAAATGTTTATGAAAAAGAACAGCATTTGCATTCCTATTTATTTGCTTGGGCCACTTGCCCCTTTTGTAACCTGATAAAACTAACGAGCCAATACAAATCAAGATGACTTAGTGGAAGAACAGCAAATGGCCATTGTAAAAGTGGAGGCCAGAGGAAAAGGGACGCCACAAAGGCCCCAGTCTCGCAATTTTTTTTTTTTAAGCAGATTTAATGGGTGTGCTCTGGCCAGACACCTTTAGAGTCAGACAAGCCATTTAACTAAGAAGACAAATCAGCAAGATCATGTCTAAAGGCAGTAAAATGGAATCATAATTCAACATGTTACAAAGTTCATATTTTGAAAAGAAATTAGTAGAAAACTTGCACAAACTATTTTTCATGAAAATATGTGCATTCTACAAATATTTTTATGTGATAAACCAGAAATGTTACTCTTTTCTTCATAGAGAGACATATTGGCTTGTTTTCATTGATTTACCCTGACTGTCAAAGAGCCTTCCAGAAAACAGTGGATAAGCTGAGAATTTATACAGTCCATATCAGACAAATCACTGCAAAGTTTAATTTTTCCCCTTGCCTGTTTGACAAAACTGCAAGACAGCCAAATACAGGTGTTCAGATATATTCAGACAATGCTCTTTTTTCTTTCTCTCTTTTTAATATAATATTTTGTCATTTACTCTGGTGAAAACATTATGGTTGGTAAAGTAAGATCAAGCAATAATTCTAATTTTTTAAAGCCTTTAAAGCATTTTTTGAGAAATATGGTAGTTTAGACAGCACATTTATTCAGTTTTAATTTTTGTGCTGTCATACATCAGCACTGAAGTCCTGATTTAGAACACATGCAGCTTGCCTTTGAAGTTTTGGCTGTTTTTTTAACAACGGCAAAAAAAAGATGTAAAGAAATTAAACAGCACCCAAAAAAAAAATCATAAAACAAGGCTTTTGTGCTCTTGATTTATATATTGGTTTTTAGGTCTGTTTAAAAAAAAAAAGCTTTATTCTTAATAATCTTTCATGGGAAGCTTTGCTCTGACATACCTTCACCTAAGCCTTTTCTTCTCTGTTGACCTTTCTTTTCTCCTTCCTATCCTCTCAAGGCTCTGAACAGTGCTTTCTAGCATCTTTCCCACTCAGTAGGAAAATGGGTTTATTGGAACTATTATGAAAACCAAAAGAGTATAAAATGTGCAAGTGATATGCTAAATTGATATTTTTGGATGAAAGTGATAAATATTGCAAGTAAATAGGACCTCCAAATAAAACAACTGTTTTCTGCTAGTGCTTGTTGGACTCCCCTTCTGCCCTGTATATGTGCAGTGGTATACCAGGTCCTTTTGATCAAGTTACATAACACTGGCTTTTCCCAAGGAATGTATGAAAGCTGATGGTTGCCATTGTTTGTCCAATGTGTTGTAATGAATATGAAACAATACCATATTTGTTTGTTCTGTGGCCAGATTCTTCCTGCTTTTCTCTCTCCCTTTCAGCTCAAGGATAAAATTGTTGAAACAACAAAGACATCACAACCAGCTTTATAGTTTTTCTCCTCCTTCGGGTCTTCCATTCCTTGGAAAACTGTAGTGCATACTAGCATCACCTGAAGGTACCAACACTGGGTGCTGTGAAGAATGTTTAAATTGCAGTCTACCTGCAAAATATACTGAAAGGAAAAGCAATTTCTGAATGGACCAAGTCCTGAAGGTGTCCAGAGGTTTAAAGAACATTAAAAAAAAACCCCATAATTCATAATTGTCAGCCCAAATTATATGTGTGCAGTACGAATGAGTATATGTAGAAGGATACGTGCAGGGTATTTATGAGAGCTGAAGGAGCTGGAGAAGCAGGGGCTAACAAGGGACCTAAACTTTGAGGAAGGTTAACACCGTCTTGTTGGGAATTAGCTGGAGACCTCCTCATCATGGTATTTCTCCCTTCATCATGTCATATCCATATGTTTCACGTCTGAACCCCTTCTAAAATATTGCTTACTGTCAACAGTCAAAGAATAAAAGCTGTATCTGAGGCAAAAGTTCTTTTTGTATTCCAGATCATTCATAAAATAGTGCAAAATAACAAAACCAACAGAATCTCCCATTTCCAACACCGACACTTGGATTTATGTCAAAATAGTTTTCCCCAGTGAAGTGTAGTGGTAAGCTTATTGCAAAGACACCTCTGAATTCCAAAATATCACTCTTAAAAACCACATGAAGAACTTCTGCAAATTTTTTGCTGAATATTGAAGGTTCTGCAGTTCATTTTATTTTTATGGCATTAAACTACCCATTTTAGCAACCTGATCTGTGTTAACAGAAGACTTGGTTATCATTTAACTGTATTTCATATTCAACTCATGACCTTTCTACATATTGAAGAAAATACTGCTGGAGGGAGGAAAAAAATCCCTTGATTTTAATATTTATCAGGATTACTCTCCCCTGCCTTTAACTAAGGGAAAGTTAGCTATCCTGTGTTTTCCACTCCTCCAGTCCATTTACTTCTCAGTGAGGAGAGAAGAATATCCCATGGAAGATCTGTTGCACCAATTTTCAGAAAGGAGGAAGATTTTATGGAATTAAACAGTTGTCTGCATTGCCTGTCATGGACAAATCTGGACTTAATAAGATATATAATATTCAGAAAGCCAAACTGAGAAGGGATGCTCATTTATGGCTCCAAAAGACTGTTCACATCCAGGCAGGTAAAAAATGCTTTCATCTACCAAGGTCATGCTTTGGCATTGTGAACATAGCATGCTTAGAGTAAATATGAAATTAAAGATAAATGCATTTAAATTAAGTAGATGATGCTTCTACTAATGTCTCAATAAAAATTACTCTTGACAGAGATATTGTAGGTTACAGAGCCCTACTTTCAAATCCCGTTTTATTTAAACAACTTCAAATACTAGTCACATAATACTAGTATATTATTTATATACTTACTAGAAAAATATTTTTAAGTATTTTGAGTATAATAATGCTACCTAATATATTTAAAACAATCATTCAGATTTCAAGCTAGCAGGAACATTTTTATACAGAAGCCATGGACATAACTTAAAAATCATGTTTACTTATAACACGTAAGAAGTCATATTACCACATTGTGATAAAAATCTTTTTAGCTTTAGAGTGGTTTCATCTATGAATATCTAGTAGAACATTCCCTAATTCATAAACTTTGAAAATAATTTTATAAACACAGAGAATTTCTATGCCAAACTGATTCCATTAATCCCAGTTATAATTCCTCAGACTACACTTCTTATGACTCAAAATATTTGCTATCATATGAACCCACTTTGTACCTTGCTTTCTTTGCCTATGACATACATCATCTGCTCTTTTTAGCTCTGCTTAGTACTTAGATCAGTCTCTCCCAACACTTTTTAATCCACTGTTCTTTTCTCTTCAATATACTGGCACTTGTCTGCTAATAACATGATAAAAACTTAGTAAGTGGTATGCATTTATCAGGGTGGCTTTTAGATATCCCAGAAAAAAAGGGAATTAACAATTTGTCCTGGTGTTTTAGAAGTTAAGCCACCCAGTAAAAAGAATCATTCCATCTTGGATGTTTGATGTCCAGCCTCCTCATCCTCTCACCTGGGATTTCCCAGGATGAAACACTGGAAAATGTCCTCCTCCATCATGCATTAATTTGCTGCAGTCAAGTCCTTTCTTTCAGTTTAGCAGTTGACATATCTCTAAACAGTGCTACCATAAATATCTGTATTCCTTTTAAAAAGAGACATTTGAAAGAGGGAAATGATTTCTTAGAGAAATAAATGGAAGCAAATGAAAATCGAGTCTCTAGGGACATGCTCCAAGACTGAAATCTGCACAGATCAATCTCCTGAAGTCAGCAAGTGATAAAAGTCATTGATCTGAAACTAACAAAGAAGGCACAGTTAAGTAACATAATGATATAATTATAATAAAATAGATCAGGGAATATTCCTGTAGTAGTGAGAGGCCTTTTCTCGGAACTTTTTTGATTGTGTGCTTATTTTTGATATTCTTCTGAAACAGTCTTCTAATTGTGCTTCAGTTTTCTTAAAAATTAAGGAAGCATTCAGAGCAAATCAATATATTTTTCAGATACTCTTTCTTTCACTAGAGTTTTAACAAAGAGCAAAAACAGGTAATGAGAAAGGACAGTGTTATCCATCACACTAAATTAGGTGGTTGAGTCATGAGGACAATAAGGATGGGCAAATTTTGAAGAAAAAAGTGGGCTACTCAAGACATAATGACTGATATCTGGTTTATAATGCTCTAATTGTCAGTAGTCAGCCAAAGCCAAAAGGCTGCTATTATCTTTCCTCTTCTTGAAGTATAAGTCCTATCTTGGAATGGAAGGTATTTTCCACTTTATCTTTAAAAAAATACTGCTGACATGCTCTAATGTTCAGTGGTCACCATACTAGAGAGGGCTCTACAAATAAAGTGGTTATGTGATAGGTACGCTTGTTATGTTGTAAGACAGCCAGTTCCATTAATTACAAAATTTTCTTTGAATATAATGAAATATAATAAAAAAGCAGACCAATTATCTATAAGTCTTTTCCAAAATGTACTTTTCTTACGTTTATTGTTTTTACTACAAAATGCAAATTGCAGTAAGGAAAATCTTATTGGATCTGCAAGGTAGACACTTACGATTCCACATTTGAAATTTTCTTCTTTTTTCCTTTTTCCTCTTTTTCTCTTTTCTGTTTTTCCTTTTGTCTTTTCTTTTTTCCCTTCCCTTCCCTTCCCTTCCCTTCCCTTCCCTTCCCTTCCCTTCCCTTCCCTTCCCTTCCCTTCCCTTCCCTTCCCTTCCCTTCCCTTCCCTTCCCTTCCCTTCCCTTCCCTTCCCTTCCCTTCCCTTCCCTTCCCTTCCCTTCCCTTCCCTTCCCTCCCCTCCCCTCCCCTCCCCTCCCCTCCCCTCCCCTCCCCTCCCCTCCCCTCCCCTCCCCTCCCCTCCCCTCCCCTCCCCCTCCCCCTCCCCCTCCCCCTCCCCCTCCCCCTCCCCCTCCCCCTCCCCCTCCCCCTTCCCCTTCCTTCCCCTTCCTTCCCCTTCCCTTCCCTTTCCTTCCTCTTTCCTCCTCCTTCCCTTCCTCTTTCCTCCCCCTTCCCCTCCCCCTCCCCCTTCCCCTTCCCCTTCCCCTTCCCCTTCCCCTTCCCCTTCCCCTTCCCCTTCCCCTTCCCCTTCCCCTTCCCCTTCCCCTTCCCCGCCCTGCCCTGCCCTCGCCTACCCTTGCCTCGCATCACCTTTTTCCTCTTTCTTCTTTCCCCTTTCCTCTTTCCTTTTTCCTTTTCTCTCATCAGTCTTCTCTTCCCTTCTTTTGATTTCCCAGCTTTATTATGACTGGGATAGAGTACTAAATTTGATCAAATTCAATTTCCAATTTTCTTTTGCAAGCAGTACATAAAAACTTCTCTTCATTAAGTGCCACTGGCAGTCCAGCACCACATAACTAATCAGGGAATTCAGTAGCTTCATGTCAATGTGATGCCTCAGGTTCAAAGGGGACAAATACATCCATTTTGTGTTTTGTTTCATTCAAGCTATTAAAACTGTGCAGACTCTCTTAAGAGTTTTTTAAAGCAATCTTCTTTACTCTCTATCAGTATCATAAGACATTATAAAACCAGTGTCCATTTAGACAATTTTAAAATTTGTAATGTGATTTGAAAAAAAAATTCTAGTGATTCTCAATGAATAGGAAGGACTGAAACTCTTGGTGGATAAAATTATTTCAGAACTACTACTTTTTTTCCACATCCCTTAAAGATCTTCCACTCTCATGACCTTGATGTTTTTCCTCAAAAGGCATCCTGGGAAATTCACAGAGGTGTGTACTGTGTGCGGGAGTATACGCACTCAAAAAGGGACAAAAATAAAAAATTAGGTGGTCCAGAACATATGCAATGTCTTCATACATATTCTACAAAGCTACAACTGATGCAGTTGTACACTAGAACAATAAATTTTTGTTCACAAGGTCATAAAAAAATCACGAATTTTTGATAAAGAATTCCTTTGATATATTTGTTAAGTGAATTAGAGGTTTTGAAAATACATCTTATCATTTGATAAACAGATTTTTCTTGGGCTTGATGCAGGTTTAAGAAGGTTGCTTACTCAAATATTTGAATGAGTGAAGAAGGAACCTGTTCATGTTGTCTTCTGAAGTATCAACAATGCTGGTATCCACTTTACCATTTTTTCTTCTGTGGCAATATGATTTCAAACATTGGACATAATTAAGCAACTCTTTTGAAGTTGACAAAATATTTTGAGATTCCTGGTAAATTTGTCAGTAACCGGAGTAGTTATATTCAAAAACTACTTTACTGCAGAGCTGTTCCTGTAGGAACCATAAAAATGCTTCTATAATTTTCAGCTGAAAATAAAGAATTCCTGAGACTACAGATAGAAATAAATAGAAATAGAAATAAAATAGAAATTCAATAGAAATAAAATAGATACAAATAATAACAATTGGATTTGATTTGTTACCAGTCAGTACCTCTTCTCTAAAAAAAAAAAATAACCAAACCAAACCAAAACCCAAACCTGAAAATATACCATTAATTTTTTCCATTATTTTGGAGAAAATAAACCTTTTAACAGAAACAAATAATAATTCTGTTTCTCCTTAGTTTAAAAAGAAATACATGAAAATTTTCAAAATAAAACAAATTTGTGAAGATATGCCAATTTTTATTTACATTTATACATATATATCAACTTTTAAATTGATAATTTTTTTGGCAGCATAAAAATACTATGCAAAACAATTAATCATTTGCAAAAATTCAGCTTTGCTTAATATGAAGAAAACGATGGAGAAGAGCATACACAATATGCCTAAATTACAATCATAAATGAAAACATAAATTATGTGGCAAGGTATGAGTGATCATCTTTCCATACACCTAAATCACTGTTTTCATATCTGATGTTAATTAATCTTATTAGGAAAATAATTTTGAAAGCCAGCACATTTAAAAAACCAATACTGTATTGAAGGATACATTCCACTATTAAATAGAACAGCTTTGTTTTATTTTGCTTTTGGATAACACTAATCCATTTTAAGTAAGTAAAAAACATTTAGAAACCAGATCTCACAAACAAACTGCATCTGAAAGTATGCAGTGCCAGAAATCAAAAAAGAGAAAATTTTATTTATTTTATTTTACTTTATTTTATTTTACTTTATTCTTACTTTATTTTACTTTTTATTTTATTTTATATTTTATTTTATTTTATATTTTATTTTATTTTATAGAAATGAGAGAAATCTAAGGAAAAAGGATAATATGGATCAAAGGAAACAAATATTTAAAATATTTAATTAGTTTACCATCATAAACTAAAATTATGAAGTGACTTTTTATTAACTAGCAATATTTTGTTGTTCTGAATACTTAGCTAATTATAGTCTCTTCTTCCAAAGAAGAACAACTTCTAAGATCTGTCCCTTGCTCCATTTTAGTGTATATGAATCATAATTGATGATGGGGAGAACAGAAGGAATCTGAAGTAAATAAATTACTATTAAATTAATTTCAAATGGATTTCTTTTATAGTAGAACTGCTCCTATTTCTTTACAAGTCAATTTTATAAAATTTCAGCAAGTACTTAAATATCAATTTTCTCACGTGAATATGCTTTTGAACAGTTTTTAGCATGTTTTTCTACCATATTAGTATTTATAATGCAAAGTCTATCCTGTAAACATTACTTATTTTACTAAATCTTAATGAGGTTGGTGAAGTGGTCTCAATCAGCAGGATTGCTCAAAGTGAATAAGAGCTTGGGGAATTAGAAACTCCATTCTTGCATTTCCAGAAATTTTATAGCAATCAGTTGATATAAGCAAGAAAATTTCCTTAAAGACAGCCACCACCACCACCCCCAAAAACAACAAATAAAGTAATAGGTTCATTTTTTTATGTGCCAGTGTTGGCAACTTGCACCATTTTACTGAAGATTTCATGGTATTCAGTGTTTGCATTAAAGCTGTTATAATCAGGAGATTGTAATGGAATCTGACTGTTCCATTGATAAAAAAAATGGTGCAGGGAAAAGCTTAAAATATAAAGTAATTGTGTCCTGGGAGCTCTACAACAAAAATAAATCTAAGTAGGATTTTAATAACTCTTAAAGTATTTTTGAGGTGTGAAGCAGTGTTCTTTCTAACCTCTACAAATTGGTAGTACTGACATTTCATTTGAACAATTAATAAAGATGCAAGCATCCTGTATGGTGATACATAACATGACTTTTTGAAACTACTACTAGTAATTGATGGTTTGAGTTTAAACACATTGGTAAGAACAAGAATTTTCCTTTACCCACAAGTAATTAACATACCTGTTTCAAGACCTATTTTAAGAATTTATTTTCTTTAAGATAATAGTACCCTGAACTTAGTGTTTTAAATTTTATTCTATATATTTCCTTGGGTAAAAACAACCCCAAACACAACAGCAACCAAGACAATTGCTGGGATCAAAGCTAAAAATACCAAGAAAGTCTCCTGAGGAATGGCTTGTGCTGATACCAGTCAGACCAAAATTGTACTTGAAACTGGGATAGTGTGAAAAAGATGAGTTTGCAGACCGAAAAAACAGATGGCCCCTTATCACCCCATGGGGCTAAACACACAAGAACAAACTTCAGAGACTCCTTACCTTTACCTTGCCTATCCCTATCAGGAGAGACTGTTATATTAAGGGTTATTGCCTCTCTGGCCCTCCCTGTGATCAGCTTTTGAAGTCCATGGCCAAGAGGCCAGTGTGAGAATATCACCTCAGATAAGAGGTGTTTGCTCTGTGAAATATTCAGAACAGGAATCCATGGAGCCCGTGATAGTTCAGCAGGGAACCACAAACTCCAGCTCATATCTTCTAATCCCCTGTTGGTTTGAGAACTACCCACCATAAAAAGCATAACTGTCTGTTTATTTGCACAGGCAAGAGATAATGTCTTAAAGTTACAGTCTGCCTTAACTAGTAGGGATGTGAAGCTCAAAGAAATGAACCATGCAAGCTCATAATTAAAACTCTCTGTGCTCCCTTCTTCTCTGCCTAATGAGATGTAAATATTTTGGCTGCTGTCTCTTTTGAAAGATATTAATCAATCTATCGGTTAGAAATCACAAAGGATAGTCCAGTCTTCAAATTACATGCCTTCTTTTATAGCATTTTGAAGCTGTGAACAATATGTAAAAAATTTTCCCATGGTGCAACCAAGTAAATACTTGTGGTGCATTTCTATTTATTACAGAGAATAGTTAAATTCTAAGACATAAATCATGCTCTTCTACTAAAGACTTTACAAATTCCCAAAGACAAGCCTAATTCCCAATGCAGCGATGCTGTAAAAGATCAGACACTTTGTTATAGAGAAATCCACATTTAGAGATGCCTTTCAACAATTTTCTTTCGGGACCCAATCCTGCAAAAGGCAAATGCAAGTTGCTGAACACTGTGTCAAGCTCCATTAGTTTCAAAACAGCCCAAAAATTTATATTTAATTTGCTGTATTTGTAGTCTGACAAGATTAGTACTGCCTAAGCAAAAAAATACTTTGCCATTTTCTTTCTTCTACTAAATGACAGCCATTTTGGTTTCAACAAAGAAAAAGATTTCATAAGTTTAATTTTAAAGAAGAGAGAAGATGCCACCAATTTTACCTTTTTTGTATCCTTCACATCAGTTACTGCCATTAGCCAATGTCACTACTGTAGTATGAAAGAAAAAATAACAAGAAGAGATAAGGGAAGATGACAAATAGGGAAAATAATTCTTAATGCTTCTGCAGATTCTCTTTTTTTCCCCCATTCTAATCTATCCTCTACCCTGTTCCCAGCTATTGCCCTAAATCAAAGCACAGGCACATGATGCATTCTGCAGACAGATCAGCACTGTATATCTGAACACAGTACACAGGTGGTTTTTCACTTGTATGAATTAGTTAACTAGCCAGCAGATAGATCTTCTCTTTGTGAGGCAGGAGTGGGAGTGGAAAATGGAAGTTCTCTCCTGGCTCATTTTCAGAAAGAAAGATTAAGTGAAAAAAGCAGGTCAAATCAGCACTTATTTATTAATATTTCTAATTGCATTCACTTTCTGTTTAGGTAGATTCTTTCTGAAAGATACACCAGTTAGCCAGACAGTCACTGAAAACAAAATCAGTGCTAAGATTTCTGAATCTTTCAGATGTGTTTTAAACATATATCCAGTTAGACTTGAGTGTCCCAAAATCTAAAGATGAGGACTTCCCTAGCCTCAGTAAATGAGGTGAATCATTCACTATCTGTTTCCTCTTGGTTGAAATCCATATTCCAAGCCATTGACACATGCTTACTTGGCAGTATGTGAAAGCAGATTTCTCAACCAAACATTACATACATTAGAATGAGTACAAATCCTTTCCTTAAATGATGGGAAAAAAAAAAGGGACTTCAACTTTTCAACTTTTCCTCCTATATCTTCACTTTTGCCTTTTACTATGCTATGTCCTTGAGAGGTCACTCATTTTATATAGTGAATTCCAATCTCTGCTCAACTTTCACAGGAACCAATAGACTGCTTTTCCTCATCAAACAGGATTTCTGAAATTTTCAACATTTCATATTTATAAATGTAAATGTAGTGTACATGAAAACAATGTACCAGATCCTGGAGTTACTGGCAAATAATTCACAGATATTTGCACTGTAAGGGCAAATTTAAGGAGTACAAATGCAGGAGTTAAGACAGCATAATCTGACTTGTGAGGCTGGGCAATCCAATGGCCATGTCCAAATCACAGGGCATGCTATGCTGGGAGCTAAGAGGAAAAAGAAATCAAACTGCTTTCCTTCTCCCAATAAATCCTATGAAATTAATCATGTCTGAGGGTTGGTCACCAATGAATTTGTCATCTATTTTTATGCTTGTTGTATTGCACCAACTACCATTTAAATAGTGTTCAAGAAATCACCCCAGAAAAACCCCAAACTTTCCTTTCCAAAATTTTGATGCTAGATTTTCTTGCTGCCAGTCACTGGATACTGTGTAGCTTTCAGGACACCAAAGGAATAAAATTTCTGGTATGAATGAGAAGACTCCTCTGTGAAAAACTATAACAATGATATTGCTGCAAGCCATCTCCGATGCTATTAGATCTGAGTCAAAACCTCCAGATCTATCCTTTTGGATAACCATCTTATCACCTCGAGTTCCACAAAGATAACCAAATTATGTTGACAAAATTAAATCTCTGAACTCAGAAGAGTTCAGATCAGAAGAGATATGCGCCAATTGAGGTAATTTAATGGTTTTCTGCTACCAAAAGGTATCCTACACAATCTCTTTCTTTCTTTACTGCCCGTGGAACACATTGGTCCCTCCATAACCTGATTCAGTTTCAGAGCCCAACAGAAATCTCTCCACTTTTTTGACTGAGTTTTCTGATGTGTTGATGAGTTAATGCTGCATGTATTTACAGAGAGATCTGACAAGAACAAGAGCCAGTGCAAGGTAAGCAATGGACAACTCCGAAGGGGAAGCAGTGTGCAACCACCCCTTCGTATGACCATGAGCTGTCTGGAGCAGCTCACACCAGCTACTGAAACTGTACTCACAGGTCATCAGTGCCAGACTTACCAAGATACAGCTTCTTGCACTGATAGTTGTGTCAAAAAGATTTTCTTGCATATGAAGAGATTAGATATGGCATCATAAAAGCCTGTGATGCTATTTTTGGAAACTTGGACTGTTAAAACAGCTACCAAGTCAAAACTATTATTCTCTTTAGTCAGCTGTCAGTTTGCAAGGAATCCTTTTACCTGCCTTCCTTTAACATATACATATTATATTAGCCCCACTAGTCCCAGTCAGTACTCTTTTTCAGTGTCAGAGAAGTCTTTCAGAGAGTCACAGGAAAGTGTAGTCTCTACCCAAAGACATTACAACCATTCTATCCTAAACAACTCACAGTCAGTCCAAGGTTCTGTCCAGCAGAGAGTTATAATATTATTTGGGGATTTCTTCAGAAAGTAAGTAATTCCAGGAACAAAACAAACAACCCAACAAACATATATGTCCTTTTTAGTACTTGAAACACTCAGAATAGTCACATAGAATAGTTTAGAAATAATGAAGCTGAGGCATGGGAAATTTCCTTTCTAAAACATAACAGAAGTACCAGGCTTAGACCCTGAGTAGTCCTGCATTTGAAATCAGTGATATTCAGCTTGAGTATTACCCTTTGGTCTGTTTCTAACATATATACTATACATGACACATAGTGAGAACTGGAAAATAATTTCAAGACAGAGTAGGACTGTTGTGGAAACTCAAGAAAACACTGGTCATTGAAGAGAGATTTAATTTTTTTTTTCATGTCTGAGTGTGCTATGGCATATCTAACTGTAAGGATGTCATCTATTGATAAGTCTTATTTAAGGCCTTCCAGTTATGGCTAACACCATATTAGAGTATTTGTTTCAGCAATCAGTCATGTTCTTATTAAAACTGTGCACATTATTTCTGAATTTGCTCATGCCCAGGTGCTAGGTATTTTATCTTTTTATAGCATTTTATGTTATGTTTAGAGATCTTGTTAATTAAAAATCATCACTCCCCATGGGAAATTGGAACTGAAATGTGAAAGGCAAAGCAGAGAAAAATAGGATAGGCATATAAGTTCAACCTGGTCACTCTTATTTGTATTCTGAGAAATATCAGTTCCAGTCATGAGAAGAGGTTCATCAATGGAAGACCTGTTGGCTACATGTAAGCCAGCAGCATTTTTAAAGCATTAATTTCTACCACTTATGCCGACTTATCATTTGGAAATAACCTGGGCTCCCTGTGGAGGGAAACAGCTCATAACTTAAGCCATTTTTCCATTGGTCCCATTTGAATAGAGTGTATTACAGCATAATGCATCTTTTGGTAAGTTAAGAGAGCTTTTGCAATTTTCTCAAATAAAAACATTAAAAGTTGCAAATCAGCTAAGGTAGAGTCAGTTATATTCTAGACACTGGATCAACTTTTCATGACAAATTTGGCATAACAGACAAATATCCAAACAGACAAAATATCATTTACTTTTTGAATGACCATAGTGGTATCCTTTCCTACCGCTAATTGCTGATTTTATTTTCTATTCTGGTGTCAAATAGCATCTTTGGAATAGGAGAGTAAAACAACAAGAAAATTCCAGTAAATCATCATAGCCCCTAACAAACACAGTGCTTCTGGAAGTTAAGTACCTTGAAAAAAACCTTCATTCACGCTTGACACTTTTCTATTTACTTAATTCTTTTTACTGAATGGTTGTCATTTAATGAACAATTACGCAGAATATTTACTTAAACAGTAAAAGCAATCTCAATGACTTTAATGCAAGCATTATTCGAAGGGCTGCTCTATGAAACAAAAAGAAAGTACTTCACCTCAGAATAATGTTACATGAAGATCTTCATTCAGCAAAGCTAAGTTTAAAAACAGTGCTCTTATAAGATCTAACAACTGGCAAATTTATTACCAGATCTAGCAGCTATTCTTCAGACTTGTTCATTGTATTAAATTCAAATACTGTGATAATGCTATAGATTTTAGCAGATGATGTAAAAAATAACTGTAAAATAAAGCACAAAATGTATAATCTCTATCTTTAGTAGTTCTCTCTAAGGATCATGAGGATAACAGGAAACAGTAGATTAATACTGTTTAGGCATCTCCATACTATTCTAAATATAAAATTCCTTTATTCCCTTTATTTCTTCTATCAATATTTTTTTATATTTTATTGTCAATACAATTTTTATTAGTCCTGTGAAAACAGTGAATTTGATAAAACTATGTTTTTATAATACATAATATTTTGTGTTGATATTTTATGTACTTTCTTATTGAAAAAATAATAAATTTCTAGCAATAAAAAGAAACTATTGGACAAGTCAGGAACTAAGACATGTTTTCCTCTCATCTGATTATATTTTACAACAAAATTAAAGGACTCTTAGAGTCACTGATCTAAACAAAGGGATCCCAGAGACATCAATAGTTACTCTGCATAAGAGAACTGTGCATGAGTGCTTCTGCTGCTGCATCCACCTCCGCCTTACATCTTGGGGATCCAGTAAGCCAAGCAACATGGACAGAACCATGCCAGTAATAAAGATGGACTTGCCATTGCAAAAGCTAATGAAGTTAAACTTGAGTCATAACAGAAGGGTCACAGAAAGCGAAATCTGACATAAGTTGCTTGAATATTACTGATAATCTGAGCCAGAACCTACCAGAAGTTAGAGAAGCTCCTGAGCAAGAGTTGCTACCTTTAACTGATGCAAGACCCTGGACCAAGAGGAGTACTGGAGAAGCTTAATATGGCAGATGTCTCACTTTCTTTTCTTTCCTTTTTGATGTTAAACTTAGTGCACAATGACACAGGCAAGGCCATATCTGTGAGTAAAGATAATATTTGTAGCAGACAAGAAGTATATTTGGAAAAACAAACTGCTTTGCAGACACAAACCACTTTTTGGGGGGGAAGACCTTCTTCAGGACAAAGTGACTGTGAATTCAAAAGTATACCTACTGTTTCTAATTATGCTAGGTGGTCTTATATCAGTGTTGTCAATAAAGCTTGCCTTTCCTTTCTAAGAGATTAGGAATATACTGGGACCAAAGGGCTGAGAACCTCCCAGCAGCACCAAGTTCCGCCATATGCCACCAGTCATATCAAGTCTTTGAAGCCCCTTTTTTTGTTTTCTTAACAGAAGATAAAATCCATCACAAAGTTTATGAACACGAGGTGGGTATATATTTCAAGATGTGTATTTGTACCTAGGTATATACAAGCATCTTTTGAAAGTATAGCACTTCATTAAGAAAGAGGATTGGCACAAAGAGCCAACATAAAGAAAAATGTGCTTGTGAAATTCTTGAAATTGGGATTGAAACAAATGTTTTATTTAATGTTCATTCTCAATTCTCCCTTGCACCAAACAAAGCTATTTTGCAGACAGGTGAAAGTTAGTTAAATATTCATTAGTTTAGTGAAAACTAATCAACAGACAAGGACAAATAGCAAAGGCAGTTAGAGAAACGGATTTACTTAGAGCAAGTTATTTGAAAAGTGCAATAAGACAGGAAAGATTAGAAATTCCATTCTAATATTTTTTAAACACTATCTCTTTTTCTCCCAATGGAAAAAAGACCTTTAGTTACTTCATTACTTAATATGACTATACATAATTTAAGCAAGTGAAATATCTCCAAGCTCTGCTATCATCACTGATCTCAGCTGGCCAGATTCCACCCTGCAGCTTTCTAGATGAGTTGAGAGTCACCTCAGTGTGAGAAAAATTGACATTCACATCAGATCCATGGATTTAAAATTAGCTGCAAAAACATATGATTATTTTGTTGCTGATATGTTTGCTTACTAATCAGATGTGGCAACTGCTCAGAAAATAAGTTTGTATGTCAATACAGCAAGAAAATTAAATTCTGGGTTAAAGCAGATAAAATATTTCTCAAGCTATGCAGATTTAATAAAACATCTTTTTCTGTATCTAATCACCTGCTATATGTTTGCTGCAATGCTGTACTTAGTCCAATCTGTCATCTTCATCCTACAGTTTTTAATTGGGAAGGCTGATTGTTTAATACATCTTAATTTGATTTTTTTTAATTTTTGGTTGTACTCTAAAGGAAAGACATAAATACTTCATTATCGGGCATCTAGAGGCTTCCTAGCTCACATTAACAGCAATGTTAGTAACCAAGGGCCCATCTTCTCTCCCTTGATGTCAATCTCTCCCCAATTTATAAGTGTAAAGTTTGTATTAAGTCATAGAAATTAGAAAATCCAATGTATTAAGGGTACACAAAGTGTTCAAGATTCACAAAGAAAGAATATTTATGGGTTAAAGTTTACTTTGCAAATTACTTTTATGGGGCATAAATTCTAAATATTAAAAACCATTTATTTTAAAAATTTGCATGAATAACTACTTTTAGCCTTTAATACAAAAATTTCTGTTTGGACCTTATTTTTTTTTTAATAGACTATTCATTTTTCTACATACCGCATATAGAATGTTATGTTCTAAAATGGTATGGTGGAATGTGGAGAATTTTGTTTTGGGGAAAGAATAAATTCCTTTGGCTCTGTACAAAAGGCTTTATTCATCCCTCAGGTGCACAATCATTATCTGGGTCTATCTTGGCTTTTCCTTTAATTTAAACAAGAGCCACCTACTGTAAATCACCTTTTTTGCTTACAGACACATGCATAGCAGCAGATGTGCAGCTTCTTATATTTAAAAAGTTATTATGATTTCAGCTTCTAAAAAAAGTTACAAAGAGTTAATTAATTAACTCATTAATAAAAATTAACAGCAATTTCAATATCAAACAGTTTTTCTTTGCTGCATTTTCTACTACAGTTGTTGAAGCTGCTATGCCAGCATATTACGTATGCTAAAGCATCTTACTGGTTCATCATGCATCCTTAAGGGACACTTAGAAGGCTTTCTCAAATGTTAAATACAGAGAGCTACACAATGGTAGTCAACAAAATATCTATTCTGTACCTGTTGAAAGATCTCCCTACCACAGAAGCTCATGGAATGGTGCCTATAACCAAGAACCACACACGGAAAAAAATAGTGAGCAAACTTTTTACCTCTTCATGCCCTATGTTTTACTAAAAATCATAATACACATAGAAATTATATCAAACATGCACACAGTCTGTTTTGTTTCTTTACTCTCTAGTGTAACCACCGCACTCAGCTGAAAAGCTCTACTAAAACTCAATACATCTTACTTGCAGCCACAGGGATATTCCCTCAACACACTTGCACATTAGCACCTGTGCAAGTGTCTTTGGGTAGACCATTGCACTGCTCTCTTCTTGGGAAAACATTTTGTGTTGTCCCATGGAAAGCAATTGCTATATAGTGATGTTACAGCACATTACACTGTACAGAGTGTTGCTACATCACCCAGCCTTGCTTAACATACCAGGCTCAGAATCAGTTTGGCCACAACATCCTGTAAGAACTAGTGATTTTGGTCCTACATATGAGATGTCAGACAGACTTGTCTTTCAGAAAGTGTGAAATCGCTGCCACACACACGCATTTTGGAAGACTAAAATGAACATACAAATACTAAGACCCAACAGAGTAATCTTTTAGAAAACTTTGGCCTTCTTAAACACTGCTGTAAGTCAGATTCAATGCCATGGAGCTGAAAAGATTACAATAACTAAAGACCAATATGACATCAGATTTATGGTTCCAAAATCTAAAATCTCCAATATATATTTAAAGAGAAATAACTTACCCCAGTCTTTAGAAAATGGGGCCTATTGAAAAGCATGAAACCTCTAAAATGTTATTTGAATGCCAGAAAAGTAATACTTTAAAAAGTCAAGACAAAAATGCCAAGGGGAACAGAAAGGAGTGAGTCAGAAACGCTAACATTTTCATTTCAACCCTGTCCGTGAGTGGGGCAAATGCTGCAGCTTCCATGGGCATCTTGGGGTATTAACTGATGGACAATCCTTGCTCTCCATGACACAGCTGTCATCTCACAAAATAGAAACATGGATGCAAACAGGATGCATAATAAAGTTCATAACTAGAAAAAATACCAACTCAGAACCCTGTGCCCATGATGATACCTACATTTAGCTGTGACTTTGTACCCGCCCAGTGGAGGGTCATGGCCTTCCACAGCATCAAATCCTGCTGAGACCAGGACAATCTCTGGATCAAACTCGTTGGCAGCTGGCATAATCACAGTCCTGTAGAGTGAAAAAACCCCAACATGTTAAAATCAAAAGAACACCTATCTTCATCATATAAATTGTCACAATCACAAAAAAAACCCCACAGCACAACTTATTTCAATAAAACCAGTCTGCATGGTAGTTGCTCAAAACTAAGTCCAAGGTTTCAATTAATTTCTTTCTATAGTCACTCTTTTTTATTTTTTTCTTCTATGACTGAGGAAAAAAATGCAGGTACATGTGAAAGCCTCTAATATTACTTACACATCTGTGTCTGCTTTATCCTGCTGCCTATAAAAAGCTGCCTCTTCCAGGGAAGTGACTAATGGCTTACAGAGAGCTCTCAAAGCCTGAGTGGAAACCCGGACTGCTCCAGTTAGTGCGAACTTGGTGTAAATTTGAACTATAAATTTCTTTTGGGAAAATGTTTGCTTTCCAAACTTTTTTTTTTTTTTTTTTTTTTTTTACTTCTTAACATTTTTAAATGTTTGTCGAGGTGGGGGGTGACTCTAGCAAAGGAAAAACATGAAATTCCCTTAATCAAATCCAGACTATGTTGTCAAGTCTTTCCAAGGTCAAGCATAGCAGGAATGTGACAACCACAAACTAGTGACAGCAACCCCTGCTGGTGCCAGGAAGATATTTCAGCTCCTCACAGTCACAAAGAATCCACTTTTTTAACCCCTTCATTGACGAAGTTATGTGGAGATATTTTATCACCCTGGTTTTGCCCTTCTCCAATCTCAAAGTTTGACAGATGTACTGAAGGAGAAGATAAATGCTTATTAATTCATTTTATAATCAACTTAGGCCAGAGAGATCACATTTTTATTGAAATGTTTAGGTTTTCTTTGGGAAAAAAAGCACATTAAGATTATGTCAACAGTTCTCAGGGTTTTACTTTAGTTTAGTTTTTGATCTGCATGTTATAAACTTTATTTTGTTTTGTTTTCCTCAAAGGTAATTTTAATATTAGGAAAATGTTCCTTTTACTTGCTAGTCGGAAAAAAAAGGAAAATTCAGACTAGGGAAAAAGTCTTTGTCAGGGTGTAAAGCATTTTAATATAGTTTTACATTAGAAAAAAAGATGGAAGCAGTTTCAATTTTATGTGTGATTTTGCTGAAATTGCACCACAAATATCTGTAGGCAAAGTGATACAATTTTTTAAATATTCCTTTTTTTTACATGTCATTAGTAGGCCTCTGCTGAAATATGCATTCCAGTATTCAGCACTGGAAGAAGAACCTAGATCAACTGGATAGATCAAAAGAAATGAAAACAAACCTCAAAAACCCATAACATAACTGGATAAATAATAGAATCATAATTATTTGATTTGCATAAAATGAGAGTAAAACAAGATAAAGTCAGTAAGTTGTAAATGGTTGTTGCAAGAGGAAAGAAATAACCTGTTCTGCATTTACACTGTGGATAGGACCTGAAGCAGTTGCAGCAGAAAAGCTGCAGTTCAGACACTGGAAGGAGCCTTTTAATAGTAAGAACAGATAGTAATGTAAATAAAATGTTTAAGAAAATTGAAGACTCTCCACTTCTTGGAGTTTTTTATAATAGGTAAAGCAAATATCCATCAAGCTTGCTTCAAGTTCAAGCTGACATGGCTTTGAAGCAAGAGGACAATTACTTCTCTTCTAGGTTTTTTTTTTCTACTGTTCCATGATGTCCAACTATGTAACACACAAAGTACACATATTAATACTTACAATAGACACCACAGTGACTGAACATTCCTGCGGGCTGTTCTCCACAAAGTTAGGGAACAATATCAGGAGTAAAGATCTATGCAATGACATCTTAAGTACATACCTTCTTGATATTCTAATTATATGTTCATTATCTGAAGCCATACATACTTTCCAAACTTCCCCACGTCTGCAACACATGTGGCATGGATCCTGATTACTGATGAGGACTGTGGCTGATATGCAAACTTCATCTGTCCCCATAGCACCATGTATGTTATACACTGAAAGAAGGAGGGATTCAATGAAGAATCCTCCTTATCTGCAGCCACTCGAGCTTTTGCTCTCCTCCTCTCCACTCACATTTCCTTAACTTCAAGTCAGCGTCTGTTTTTTATTTCTTCATGTCAAACAAAGTGGCAGCACCACAGAATACAGCATAGACTATGCCCAGGAGTCAGAGGATGGAGTGTGTTCAGTGCAGACAGAAGCTCAAGAAACTCAAATTACTAAGCAGTAACAAACATAACCAGGCTAACACACAAATAAGTTTTTGAGAGTCTTATAATTTGGAACATTGGGAAAATCTACCACACTTCTACCACATTTCAAGATCTTCCTCAAACGCATAAAGATGTCAGCACATTTCTTAATAACTTGGGCAAAACAATGCATTTGACCCTTAATCTCATTCACAGAAGCAGCAGAAATTGTTTAGAGACAGTTTATATAAAATTTTTGTCAAATAAATATGTCTGGCATTAAAACTGCTAGCCATATTGAGTAGCATTAGGAAAATTATTAAATATTGAAAGAAAGGTCTTTCAACACAAAGCACCAGAAATAGCTATTAACACCATCTTTAATAGTACTGAATAGGAAATAGTAGCAGATTCATAGATCTCCACAGAAATGATATATAGGAATCTGAGCTAAAGAAAGGAGAAGCCTATAAGGCTAATAACTGAAGGTGGTATTTAGAATTCACTGTTCTGCTGCTGCTTTTGGCATTACCTGAATTCACATCACAAAAGTAACAGCTAAGAGGGTTTTTCCAAAAGAAAGATTTTTTTCTTTTAAAAATGTACATAGTGCCTCTTACATTTCACCAGCAGAATAGCATCCTACTTCTGCTACAATATTGTCTCACGAACTAAGACAGAAGTATGTAGCTGATGCCACTCTGCATGCAATGTACCAGAAGAGCTAACCTATATGCCCTATGTTGCTCATTACTGTTTCATCCTCTATAATATTAAGGGAATTGGAATGTCAGACCTCATTCGTCTTATACTGTTCTTAATTTAATACTGAACGGAAACTCTAAGAACTTTTTCTTTTAGAAAGATATTAAGGAAAACACAATCTGTTTACTAGGATGGCAAGCTTGATTCTTCTCTTAAACATTTTGGGGTGTCCATGATCCTTGCTACAGCAGCCAAGACTACTACTTGGTCTTTCAAAAAGATGACAGCCACAAGTCTCTCAGAGAAGACCACATAGACCTTTGGTTCCTAAATCTTTAATCTGATCTTCTACATTAACGTACCAGCATTTAGGTTCCTTTTTTGAATAAATGCTATGAGATCACTGCTCAGAAAAGAGCCGTTTAATGTCTAGAAAACATCATAGCATTCTGGTTTGTAGTTTATGTAGGCAGGACAACTCTAATGTTTGTCTGCCTTTGCAGTAACTCCTTTGTGACACAAAACAGACAAGTAATTTCCTACACAAAAATTACAGATACTTTCCTATCTTATGAAGTTCTATAAAGAATTATATACACACACATTTTAAATATAAATATAAGCTTTTGTCATTGGCCACCTCTCAGGCTTCAGCACCTTAATTATCCCTGAATATCTGTCTTTAGAAAAATCACAGAATCATAGAACCATAGAATAGTTTGGGTTGGAAGGACCTTTAAAGATCACCTAGTCCAGCTCCCCTGCCATAGGCAGGGATAATAAACATTTTGAGGTTGGCAGTTGCAAAGAAAGTCTACACAAAGCAAAATAACGATCACTTCCTCCTCATAAGCAGTTTCTCCCACCTTAGGATGATTGGATGGGCAGGGACAGCTCCTGACCCTTCACTACCACTTGGGAGCAGACAATCATCAGACACTGTATCTTGTACCATCTATACTCTGGAGGGCACAGTAAGGTTTAAGAAAAAGAAATCATCCACCAACTACCTTCTCAGGAGCTCCCATAACCATGGCACTTCCGTTCTCAGGAGCTCCCATAACCATGGCACTTCCCTTCTCAGTTATCTAAGAACAGAACCCTCTGGATCTGAACATGAACAGAAAATATGCCTTTTTTGTTTTGTTTTGTTGGGGGTTTTTAAGCATACAACTAATGTCAGTCACACATTAATATGTATTCATGTTAGCCTTCCCAGCTCCCTCATGCTCAGAAGTCAGACTGCAGCTAGCAAGAGTTGTTACAGTGCAAAGGGTCAAAACTGCTCACCAGAAATCCTTTGCAAAGGTGGACCAGCAGTCTGCACTCAGATCAAGGTAGGAACAGTTATTATCTTATGCATAGCAGGAGCAAAAAATATGATTTGGCTGCTGGTCATAGATCACCAGACAGGTACAGACTGGGGACTTCCAGCCCATCACTTCCTGTTTGAAGCCAGTCAGGCTGTAGAGGTTATCAGGAAATCAAAAGTAGTATCAGGATCCTTCTCCAACAAAATGAGCAGCTTTTTGCAGAAGAGAAATTAGTTTTATTCTTCCACTGTGACTCACATTCTCCTTCACTCCCTTCTCCAAAATAAATAAAATACCTTAAAAGAGATATTTAATTTCTGTGATCTTGAATCAAACAGAAGCATAAATATTTGGTATAGCATATTCACCTAATGATGACAGCAGAGATACAGGGCCATCTTGCCTGGCTGACTCTTTCTTTTCTCATCCATTTTCACTAATAAACATGTCAAAACCCCAGAGCTCGATCAGTTGAATCACAGGAGTTATTTATCCATGGTAAACCTTGCAGTTACAATGAAACTGTGTCCTCCAGCCCAAGGCAGTGTAGATACTCCTCTCAGTCTGAAAGTACTGGGAACAGAGCATGTGTCTGGGAAGCTGAAAAGATTTCTTTTAGTCCCGCTAAGAAGATTTTCCCAAAGAATTTATATGTTCCATTTGGGTATGCTGCTATCTGCAGAGTTGCCAAGGGATGGCTTCCAGTTGGGTGTAGTTCTACAGAAAACATCAGGCATGTGAATTTCCCCACCAATCTGAACATCAGATGCAAGACATTAAAGAGATTCTACCAAGGGACTCTGTTCCTTTTATTCTTCCATTCTATTTTTGTACATCTAAAGCACATGGTTAGGATGCTCCCAAACATTTGTTCTCCCAGAAGAGATTGCAGAGAAATAACCAACCTAGAAATGACTCTCCAAGTACCATCACACAGAGCTGGAAATTTCCAAAGAGAGTTAAACTTATGCAAATAGTTACAATTCTTTTGCTGTGTTGGTAATTTAAAAAGGAAATGAGCAGGAATACCAGCCCAGAACAATAATTTATGTAACTGAGAAAAATAATCCATGCTGTTCTAAAATTGCAGATTGGAATAGCTTAGTAACATAAATTATTTGCTCTTTCCCTAAAATCCTCCAGTGCTTTCATCCAGTGATCTCGAACTACCTTCAGAACCCTAAAAAATGGAAAAGTTCATATCTTCAGCTGGTATAAATCAGTATAGCTGCTTCTGATTGCATAGTCCTCTAAAGCAGGCATTTCTTGTACCACTTCACAGATGAATCAGCTAAAAGCAAAAACTGGTAAAAGACTTGGATAAATTACTTAGTTGTCCCTTGAAAAATCTCAAAAGAAAATGCAGAAGACTAAGTCCATTACTTTACTAGTAGGGGAAAAAAAAGTAACTGTAAGAGCAGTGTTATTTTTTCAGAAATAACAGGCTTGCATTTTGCAAGAAATACATATACAATGTGTTAATGCTATTATAGTGAGGGTTTAGCCACCGAATGGAGACAGAGCCTGTTGTTTGAAAGAATGTAGGTCTGCCTATAGTTTCTCAGTTTCAGATCCTGCAAATAAAATATTGTTCCAAACAATAAATATGTTGTCCTAACTTAAAATTATAAAAGTTAAAGAAAATTCCTAAATGCACCCTGATATGAACAGATCAGAAAGTATTTAAAAGAGTGCCCATAATAGGAATGTGAAACTTATGGTATCTATTATTTTTATGTGTTGTTTGCATTTATGTGTTAATGTAACACAATATCAAATAATTGCTGTTGTCACAGAAACCTAAATGGCAATTCTGTACAACCCTAGGATCATATTTTTTACCACACTGATTGAGCTTATAATACTGCCTCATTAAAATTTTGGTTTAATTTCATGACATAGCTTTATGCCAATTCTACTGTCAGTCCAAGTTCATCAAGGCCAAACTTGAGAACTTTCCCCTGAAACTCTTTGCTGACTGTCATCTGACCATTAGCTTTGTCCTGGACTTATCCTCCAAGGCATACCTAAATTCTGACAGTTTTGTCTGCATTAATTTCTAATTTATATTTTACATACATTTTATTTTACAGACTTTCAAATATTTTATTTTATCCTTACAGGTTTTCTTTTTGTATCTTTTTAATAATTTTATTTCTTCACTACTTTTATAAGCACAGTCAATATTCCTGTCCTTACTTTTATTTTATAGTTACTTTATTTGCTTTCTGGAGATAAAAAATATATTTTGCTTTATTTCTTCTAGGGGAAAGACAACCACATCAATACAATCCTCAAGATTGTAAATCATAGTCATTTCACTGCAATTTGCACATGGTATTAAATTTAAGCATATGCCAAAGTGTTTAAAGGGTCAAGGTCTTCTATGGATGTAGCAGTCAGTAATTTTAAATGTTATAATCGAAGGAGTATGTAGGAGTCACTGAATTAAAAGTTTTAGAAGCACCAACAGCTTGCTTGCCCTCTTTTTCTTTTTTTTTTTTCCTGCTTTTGAAGACTTTTTGATAGCCTAAGGCTATTATTTGTGGGTTCCTTTTTAAGTGGCTAATTATTTGGACATCCTGCATGTAAGTTTCCTAAATTCTATTACAGCTGGAACTGCAAGATCTTAAGCACTCAGAAAGCATATGAAATACTGACTACAATATCTGCTCATCCTTCTATTTTTATTATTTAGAAATGTGGTTTCAATGTAATTATAAGGATTCTTCTATATTTGATCTAAGATATGCCTCTGTCAGTCTGAATTAGTACAAAAAGAAAAATAAGGAAAACTTAACAAACAGGAATATTTTGAGAAAAAATATTACTTTGTGGTTTTCAGAATTCACTTAAAAGTTAATAGCATAGTCAAATAAAATTATCCAACTTCTCAAAACACGGGCAATTGCATATACCCACGTACTATGCACATTCATGTCCATATTCAGAACAGAGTAAACTTCAAAGTTATGTGGTAATAAGTAAAGGTATTGGCTAAAAATTATGACAAGTAAGCTTGCTCAAAAATTATGGGTCTAAGTACCTCTCAAATGTGTGTAGTTGAAAGAGGTTACCTTGAAAGAATCAAAGGCCAACGTGCAATTATAAAGCCTTCTATGGAAATACAAGCCAAGATAGCACATGCAATAGCAGGATATCTGCTTATAGAACACTTCTACCCTGAAAAATAACAGAGTTTAGAAAAGAGTTCCTCTGTAGTTTTAGTCTCTGACCTGTGAAAGCACTGGCATGATGAAAAAAAATTACTGTCTTTTTACCTTTTATTTACTTCTTGTATCTCAAATCAAACCAGTTGGTACCATGCTATCTTGTAAACATAAATAAAATTTATTTACTAAATTCCAGGTGGTAGCTAAAGGACTGATGTAGCTTTCAAGAGCTGTATAACTGAAGATGATATATGAGGAGGAAGTAGAGTTTAATTTGCAAAGATGAGGCTTAAAATAAAACACTGCATGACTTTGAACAGTATCACCAACACTGAGAAAGTAAAATGCTTTAAAAATGGAATCCCACCATGTTAAGCCAATTATTTTTCTATCAAAGCCATTCTAACATGTAAGGGAAGTGGTACTCACACATGTATTCACACTGCCAATTTTACCTTCAAGTATCATTTAAGATAGCATTTAATTTTCATGGTGTAACTTGTGTCTATCAGAAAAATAAATTCATTGCTTATTACTTCATTTTATTGAATGAAAAAAAAAGTAAATTATTGGAAGCTTTTCTGACATAACTATAATCACATTTGGGAGTACTTTAAATTTTCTGTTTTAAAATTTGTTTGGTTTCTTAGAAAATATATTGCATTTCTATCAAGGCTGAGTATACTACAATATTTTTTTCTGTAACAAAATAACTATTGGTTTTGCCTTTCTAAGAGATTTCTTTCAACAGTATTTTATTATAAAACTCAGTGAACTTGGCCTAAAATGTTAACATAATAAACCAATAATACTAATAAAACAGTTCACTGCTCCTGGTAAATCTTATTATATAGTAATAAGATTGCTCCTAGTAAGATAAAAATAAATGCCATAATATCAGAAATATTTGAATACAGAGGTAAAAACTTGTCTTAATGTATTGCATTTATAGAGCTCACAAAATAAACGATAGCATGACAAACTCTCCAAGTAATTTCTTACATCCACAAAAAAGGATACTATTTTGAGCATATTCTACCCTTCAGTGCATTTTTAAGGTACTTGAAACTTGTAAAATTACTTAGCCCTCTAAGAACAGTATAAGAGAAAGGAGAGCCTAGTACCTATTTTACTTACATTCCACAGGAATGGTGGAATTGGGGAAAACAAGGAAGTGGAAGTTTTGAATAAATTAAAAGGAGAAGAGGGCTCTTGAGCATGAAGTTTCTCTCTAAATCCAAAATCGACACTCTTTATTTATGAAAAACCTTTAGAACATCTTTCCCGATTAGGCATTTAGCATAAAGTGTGACACACAGCAGGAATTAAAAAAATAGCTACCTAAAATTTACTGTTGCTGATTGTTCAACAGCTCAGTTTGCAACATTAACAATATGTTTCTGTCACCACTGAAACAATTACTTGAGACATTTAAAGTAGCTTTCAGTTTTTGCAAAAGTGAAATGTGGGGAAGGAGGGAGGGTAAATCTTACTAAAAAATGTCTGGAGAGATGAATAGGAAGGGTTATGTTTTTCATGGGAGCAATAGTTTCAGTGGATAAAAGATACAGAAATCCCTTGGAAAAAGTACTTTTACCACAAAATTTGCTACATTTCTGAAAAGTGTATTTTGCCCAGAAGTATTTTTTTCTTTCCTTTTAAATTAAAAAACAAACCCATTTTCTAGAAATCAAATTATTCATCAAGGTCATGGCCATTTGCAAAAGAATAATTTTTCACATGCCGTATTCATAACATGGTTGTGAATAGAAAGCACTTGAAGTTGTCTTGATTTTTTTTTTCTTGGAGGCTTCTACATTCTGTTTTACAGATACTTTCTTGGTTTGTCTTTCATTTTCTTCCAACTCAGGATTAAACAGAGATTTCACACATTTCTGCATAACCACTACTAGTTTAGTCTATATTGACACTTTTCCTTCAAAATAATGCTATTCAGAAAACTGTTCACATGACTAATCTCATTTTTCAGATGTTACAAAGTATTCTTTCACAGGAAAGTTGCAGACATATGCCACTTCCTCTTGTTTTTTGCTGAGGAACAACATACACTGGTAGGAAAGGAACATACAGACATTTTCTTGCACCCAAACCAAATTAACCAACAGGAAATGTCTCTAATCTTAAACAGGAAGATATTGATGCTATAGGCAGCAATAGCATTCAACATGCTTGGCAGAGCTTTGTCATTGGAGCTGAGGCCACTTTGGACCATCTCATTATTCTGGTATGTGTTTAAACAGACCAGCTGGCCTTCATTGTGATAGCCAAAAATACAGCTTCCCTCATATATAACACAGCTTTATACAGTACAGAAACTTCAAGACTTCTCACTTTACCTAAATTGAATTCCATTAAATGGAACTCATACTGATATAATTTTATTGGGGATTTAGAAGAAATATTTATAGATAACGAAAGGCAACCCAGAAAAGCACTTTTCAATCCCCCCTTCCCTACATGTCCCTCAGCCCCAGAAAATTCTCAGAGAGAAAGAGAGAGAATATATTTGTGGTAGCAGGGAGAACACTCTCACTAATGCCTTAATCCCAAGGTACCACGTGATGTTAGAAACTACAACTTTTTCTGGTATGGCTTCAGCTACTGTTTGGTTAGAAATGTGATCTGGTGTTGGCTCTGGGTAACTTGGAGGAATCCTGTCTCTTTTGTATTATCCTATCCCCTCTCTTCCCTCACACTCATTTTACACAACAAAACAGAGGAAATATGATAGACTCTGAAGACAGAGAAAATTAGATGTCAGCGCTTACAGATCAACTGAATTGAACGTGACTGGAAGGACTCAATTCACAAATAAAAGTACCAGACTTGTTCAGGGAATATCATCAGGTAGGCTAATGTTTTAAAATGAGAAACACTGTCCATCAAGATGGTTACACCTATAACTTAAAGAATGAAGCCAAAGAAAGGCTTGGAGAGAAATAAGAGTTAGGGAAATATAAAGCCAAATATGACACTGTGAGAACAATGGGAATTTTGTTTCTGTCTTTGGTAGTATGAAAAAATACAGGTTTAAACCTGAAATTCAAAGGGAAGAATTTTCATGTAGGAAAATACTTTAAATATTAAGGAATCAATGTCACAAATGAGAAGTTTAATAAAATACAGAAGTAGAAAAAGAATGTGCATTAATGCAATATATGAAACAAAACACAAGATGATCAGAAGATATTGTATCAGCTTCAGAGAAACTCAAGTAATAATAGTCAAAAAAGGATATATGTTCCATTCATATGCACATAATGAGGAAAACAGAAGGGAAAATGGAAAAACAAAGAGTTCTGAAAAATAAGGACTGAAAACAATGTCACAGAATTCAAGAATAACAGGATTATTCCTATATTAATGGGTTTTTTCCTTTTTTCTTTTTTTTTTTTTTTATTTCTCTTTGCTGCAGGGAAGGAAAAGTGAACAGCAAAGCACTTGGAATCTCAGAATAAGAAACAAAGTATGAAAATGCCAATATATTGCAGTGTGATTTAATACTGAATTTAAGCTTCCATTGACTTCAAGTAACCAACATTTCTCCTAATAGATTTTATTTGTCTGCAAAAGAAACATGGAAAGACTTGTGGCCCTAGATCAAGCATAACTCTTTCAGTGGTGTACATGGAAGAAGCCTTTCATCTTTGCCAGACATTTTACAGCAGAAGGGCAATTCCACTTACTCCTGAGAGTCATACTGATACATTGCTAATCCTAATACAATCACTTGAACCAACTCTTCATGTTGCCAGGACCTCTGAAGAAGGTCAGAGGAAAAATCTAGATGAAGTTTGGGATTTAACTGAAGACCATCTAAAAATTACATTTTGATGTTTCTGACTTTGCCTTTCCCCTATAAACTCATGTCTCTCCTATTAAAAAACTGAAGTGCTCACACCTCCTTTAATCATTTTTGGATCCTATTTGGAGTGATAAATTAGCATTCTCAACAGCACGAAACAAAAAAGACAGTTTCTACCATATGCTACAGCAATGAAAAAAGAAAAGCTGTTTCCCATTATTGGCTGGTCCATCTTCATACAGTCAGTCATCTCGGAAACTGAGACTGATTATAATTTCAAGAAAATGTAATATTGAACTGAATCACATGTTCCTTTTTTCAGTGTCTGTCTCAATTTGCAACGTTGAAACTAGCAACAAAAACATCCCTAAGCATGATTCCCACTTATAGCTTTATTTTTGTTTCACTTATCTCTCAGAGTGACAGTAAAAAAATATAATAACTTAGATTGGCCACATCAGTAAAATAATTGTGAAGTTTCAGAAAACATCATAATAAATGTAAGTCAAAAGTACATTCAAATCAACTTCACTTAAAAACAAAGTAAAATAGTTCTTCCAGATTTGATATCTGGGTGACACAATATATAGGTATCATGTAAGCCAAATTCTTCACTCTGTCCAAAAACTGGAGCTCTTACTGAGGCCAAAATATATTTGATAAAACATTCATTTTCCAAGTATTTCACAGACCCCTTCAGAAGATCATAATCATTCCTCTCCTAAGGGTTTGACTTTAAGCAGCTTTAGTGTACTTATTGCAAATAAGTTACCATTAACATATGAAATACTTTTGTAATTTCTTTACTTAAAATTGCCTACAGATCTTGTAAATTGTGCAAGGGACTAGTTCAAAAGCAGCACTTTTCATGCTGGATTCCAACAGTCTCCAAAACTCTGAACAAAAATCTTTTTGTGGTGAGTTCTTCAATTCTACTTGCCAATCTACATTTAAACACAAGGAATTTTACACCAGCTGAGAAATTTGGCACACTTCCCATCTACTCTTCATTAAAATAACTCTTCCCACATGAAATTGCCAAACCTGTCATAAGGAGTTGTGCAATTACAATGAGTAGGAGGAAGTTTTTATCATTGCTAATACATAGGACGTGATTCAGTAGATTTTTAAGTTGTGATCCCCCACAAGAAATGTTAGAAGACTCTTGGCACATAAGCAAAAAGAATTTGCCAGCCTTTCATCATGAACAGCTAAGGAAAAAATTACTTATTAGAATCATAAAATTGCATTCTTTTTAGTATTTTGCTGTAAGACAAAAGAGAACCTTAAGTTAATTTAATATTAAGGGTAGCTACAGAAGGGCTGTATATGTAATTACCCAACCTGATTTTGATTTCGCAATCCTAATTTCAACATTTTCTGACTTTTGTGAATTCATAAGATCAATCAAATAATATACAAATTTTATTTTTTTCCTCTTATTTATGGAACAATTCATGTCATTTTCCTTTTTTTTTTTTTTAAATTCAGCTCTGCACACTTGACAGAAATTGTTAATCAAGTCATTTTTCAATGAGTTTTAGTAGTGTCAAATAAATTATTTGTAATTTTTAAATTATTTACCCAGGTTAGCTTTAAAAAGACAATGAAGTAGCAAAAATATAATTTTAAATTTCATATTATAGTCTTTAAATTGTCAACAATTTCTTTATTTTATTTTATACCTTGAATTCTAATAAAATTTGAGCTTTAAATTCTAAGTGTGGAAAATTAAATCCAAACTCAAACATCAATTGGATCCCTGACATTGGGAATACTGGCAACCTGTCAGTCCAAGTGAAAACTCACAGTCAGGAAGGAAATAGCTATGTTTGAAGAGACTTGACTGTGGAATGAGATGGGAAATCTTGTTTGCTACAAAAAAACCCCCACGCAAGCCAGCTTTCCCACCACCTTGTTGCAGTGCTTTCTTCACCAAGAAAAGCAATGATAGAGATGAGGAGTGTCAAAGATAAAAGTGTGTAAAAATGAGCTCATCCTACCAAGGCTGCTATTTTCATCTCCCTCCAGCTGTACTCCATTCTCTTTAAATTCCATTGAATCACCAAAGAAGAACCCTAGTCTGATCATGAAAAAAAATAAATTAAAAAAGCAGTGACTCAACAAACAAATTGGATGTATTCTAGCTAGTAATCTAAAAAGAACTCCTTTCAGCAGGCTTGCTAACTGTTGATGAATACAGCTCAAGAAAAAGTAGCTGCTGCAGTTCTAGAATACTAAGTATTTCTATAATTCATGATGATACTGTTCAGATAAAAAGCATTTTAAACTGAGAAATGCATATATTGTTTCAACACCTACGCAGTACACAAGATCTATTTCTAATTGCAAGTGAAGCAAAATCCCAATATGAAGTTTCTTCAGACTTGTGCTTTCTTGAACAGTTCTTATATTCTCCTTCCAAAATTTAAAAAGTTCAACTAGATTTTTTTTTTAAAATTCAGAGTCACATATAAATGTAAAGAATTATTTATTTTTAAGGGAATGAAGATTATTATTAGATCAGGCTAATGTGAGAAAAAATGGTGTTCCAGAATACAGATTAAAAAAAAGGAATTTGTTCAACTTGTTTTGCGTGCATTCTTGTTCAACATTCATGTTATACATGCGTACTTGTTATAGATTCAATTTAGGCTCTGTACAGCTTTAAAAGGAAATACAAATTAGCAGAGAATAGATCTCAAGGGATTTGAAGTTTTGTTCATATAAACATGTAAATATTTTGATGTTTATTTCAAACTTATCTATGCAAGGTCACCAATACTATCAGAATATTCTGTTATAGAATCTCTGTTTCTAATTGCAGGATGAAAAAATTCACAAAGTTTTGCCTTAGCCTATGTAAAATCCTGTTAAAATTTCGTTTTATTCTGGAGTTGGACTGAGCATATAAGTTTCTTTCAGTATTCCACTATGTCTTGTGTAAATCATTAGAGTCTTGTCTCTCTCACTTCATTGGCTTTTTGGCTTACATCTGTTTTCTCTCATCTTTTCTTCTACTCTGCCTCATCTACATTCTCTTGTTACTCTGTTTTCTCTCATCTGCTTGCTCATTACTATTAGTAAAGCCCTCTATTATCCCCTTTACTTCCCAGTTGTTTCAAAGAGTTGGAGAATGCATGAGACCCAAGAGCTCCATTCGGAAAGATGTTGACCACTTTAACTTCTTTTTTGACCTGTAAACTTTAACTTCTTTTCTTTTAATATACTTCTAAGACAGTCCTGGATGTAGGCACTGATCCAAGCATGTTACTTTTCTGAATGTTATCTAAGCTACATTGTGCTGTTACTCCTGGAAGCATAAATTTCTACAGGACCCATTTGTATTTTTCATAGAAAACTGTAACTCCCTAGTGTCATATCTGCACACAGATTAGCATAAAATCATGGTATCTACTTTACTAATGTCTGATGAGAAACTCTAAATGTTTTATTTTTGCATGTTATTGTGTTTGTAGAGGAACACTCAGGAATGTGTTCATTTCAATATTAATACCCTCAATGTAATAGTGATGCTTGAATACAAGAAAAAAAAAAAAAAGACGTGCATTTAAAACTTCCTTAGGATCTGAAGCCAAATATATACATCATTCTAGCACTGAAAATGGCTTAACAATGCAGGCTTAATCCCCTACAGCTACCTTTGTGACACCATGGATGTCACAACTTCTTGCTCTAAAGCAGTAATCTAGCCACTGATGACCAAGGATAATCCCCAATCCTTAAATTGAATTCAGTTAGAAACTTCCAGCTGAAGCTATTTGTTTTCTTTCTTGATAAAGAAAAACTCTTCACAAATGTTCAAAAGAGTACAGGAAAGTACTGACCTTCCAGAAGTGTGCATGTGGTCTCACTTCCTGGGCCTTCACTCATTTCTCATGTTTGTGCAATTTACCTTGTGATCTCCAGTGCAGTCTCCTGTGATTCATCTGGAGATGCGGAGCCAAGGACACTTTAGACAAGACTATCACCTCAGTGTAAGGTCCATCACTTAAAGGGTGCATTGGTGCATAATTCACAGAATTACTGCCATATTTCCATGTCTCAGACTTGGGAAGATTGGCTGGAACCTTAACTGAACTACCAGCTTCAGTGAAACCCCCTGTACCATGCGTCCTTTTTCCCTGGGACAGGTCCCAATTACAGTAAAAGGCATCTCAAAGTAAACTGAAGTAGGAAAGTTCCATTTATATTGTCATGTCTGCCCGCGTGCCAGCATAGATCTGTATCAGTCAAAGCTTTCATTCCTCAAACTCTGCCCTTCTGCTCATGCTGCCCAAGGGGATATTTTCAATAACTTCCCCAGGAAGGGACAAATAGTCATGTTCTTGCTCTTCACGGTGACAGTGAAAGAGGAAAATCACTACAAATCGGTGCCTATGGAGGAAATTTCTGGAAACTCCAGAGACTTCTACAACTTTCCAGAGGTTATAAATGAGGTTTAGAGATGCAGCTTGCATGTTCTCCTAATAGTCTCTATCTCTTCCCTTTGATTGTGAAAACTGAAAGGTTTGAAACAGCAACTAGAGAAAGGATCAGTCCTCTGACAGAAGTTGATTTTAATTTTATCAAATAAAAGTACCAGTGTTATTCCATGTAATTTCACACTCCATGACATACAACAGTTTTTTGAAGACTACAACAATTTTAAAACTGAGATCCTAATTTGGAGCTTGGTCAGAGTGATGGTTGCTACTGAAAGATGTAACTAGCCCTTCATGCTTTCACAGACTATTTTAAAAGCCAGTATCTGTGTCACAGCCAAAGCAATGTTCATTTTTCAGTGAAATGCTGGAGTCATGAACCTGAGTGATTTGGGGCTGCCCTATTCATAAGCAGATAATCAAGGCAGCATTTTTGGAAGGCAGCCACTAGAGTATACTGTATTACAGCGTAAATCACACAAAAAAAGATGCTCCCTGTCAAGTTGGAGGTACTTTTAGAAAATATGAATTACAGAAACCATCACATTTATGTGACTATTTCTACCTTTGTTAGTGACACAAGATTATTTCATACACACTGTAAGATCCCAAATGAGTTTCCTGAAGATTTCACACAGATCACAATACAACAGGCTCTTAAATCTAGTGGAGAGGACTCATTTTTTACAGTACAATGAAGTACAGGTAAGGCATGATCTTGCTCTGACAGTTCTGAAATGATCTGCACCCCAGCTCCTTAGGGAGTGTGTTGAAATGTATCCATTTAAAGATCTCTAGCCAATGTTTCAATTTCTCTGAACTCTCATAAATATTATCAGCAATAAATTTCTGGAAAGGGTCCTCATTGAGAGGCAGTCCCTTCAGGAGTATATAGCACAACCTGACTAAAATACAACCTCATCCCACATTCTTGTTCTCATGTATTTTGGTTTAAGTATAGCCAAGATACTGTCTACGGAAGGTGCAATGCAAGGACATAACAAAAAATGTAAGACTGAAGTGGCAAACCTCCCACCTCATCAGTAAAGTGAAGTAGATACCTTGTCTAGGGATATGACTACAGTGCACACTGCAGCTAGATGCAAAAATGTATAGCTTTGAAATCAGCCAGTGGGGATACCAAAAAACTTTTGCCCAAGGGACTTAGTTCTATAGAGGCTATTTTATACTGCTAAGAAAAGGCCTCTGTAAAGCTTCTTCCAGCCTGAATGATTAGTCTGGGGACGGACATGAAAGACTGTTTACAAAGAATGTGTTTATGTTTTGACACTGCGCAGTAAAGACAAAATCAATTAGCATAGGTAATAGTTCATGAGAATTCTTCAGACATTTCATAGGTAGCTTAAAGCTGGATTGAACACATTTACACTGTCTTTGCAGGTATAGAATACAGACATACTCTGAAACACTGACCTAGAACAATATCCCTAAGCATATACAGATGAAATCATGGTTAACTGAATTTCCCCAGAAGTATGTAAATAAATAACTAGAATACAGATGCAGTTAGGCAGGAATGACATCCAAATGCATTGCAACCCCAAATGCAGACATCTAACCATATACTGTAGGAGTATGGGAACTGAGGGTCTAAACTCTCACTGTATTCCTTAGCAACAAAGGATTCAGTTCAGTTACCTACATGAAGATATCTAGCGGCTCTTGGGAAGCAGGGGAACCCATCCTGGCCACCTTCTGACTCTCCAAACAGGCACAATCTCACAGAGATCCTTTCCTATAGGTGTCAGCCACAGCAGTAAGCCTCAGCTTCTCCAGTGCATCTCCTGTGTCATTGGACTTGTATGGTTTTGAGAACTGAATCAAGGTCCTAGTCAATACAGGCAGTGGAAATTTATTCAAATAACCAGTATACACCTCTGCTAAGGGTGAGTCTCACAGCTGTCTCAGTTGGGCTGGCTGTGTCACCCAGAGCTCCCCAAAGGGAAAGGAAATACCTTGCTGACATGCAAACACCTACACTGCAGGGACATGGCTGGATTTCTGAATTTGATCCTGAATTTCTCTCTGTTTATACACTAGTTTTTAACCCTAATCCAGTGTGAAATGAGAGCCAAAAATCACTTCTTCAATATTATTGAGTCATTAAAGCTAAAAGCTCCCACAGTGAAGCCATTCTAGGAAGCCTTCCATTAATGCTGTTCTCAATCCAGTCTTAAGGTACTGGAGTGTAAAAGGTGTCCTGGGTAGAGAGAGCAGAGGAACTCAAGCTTCTTTTTCGAAATATAAAGTCATGCCTCTTCATGGTCAGAGAAGAAAGGACATAAGGAAGCAAATCACATCTGTATAATCAAATTTTTCAACTGAGATCTGAAAACATGTGGCTGCATTCCACATTTTCCTTTAGGGTACTAATGCAAATTGTTTCTACACAGCAGGCTGAACCTTCTGTTTCCTCTCAATGGCTTGTACCTTGCTGCTTTTTCAATGTAAAATTCATAGTCTGATCTCAGCAGCTAATACTGTTATATTAACTAATAACGATAATTATCTAGATTTTACCAGAAATAATAGTATTAAGAAGCAGTGTGGGCAATACCCCTTAGGACTTAGCACTTTGTTGATTCCACAATCTTTACACAACATAATATGCCACAGAAAAATGGAACTGTAGCTAAAAAGACGTGTTTTTTAACTTAAGATTTATGAATTATTAGTCATTTTTAAGACATCTGGGATAAGACGGCCTACAAACTGAAAATAATGCTTCACGTTACGTTAGAATTGAGTTTTGCTTCTGCTAAAAATATTTTAAGCCCAATAATAAATAGAATACAATGGGAAGTCTTTTAAATTTTTAAAGAATCATTGAATGTGTGTGTATTTTTCTGTATTTTATTACAGCACTATCAATCACTGTAGTTATTTCAGAATACTGTACATATGAATTAAATTAAGGAAACAGAGCTATTAGCAGAAAATATGCAACTAAAAGCACTCCCTGTTTTTTCTTAATCCTAAATCTGACCTTGTTAACAAGCAGGTGCAATACTTCACACTGTAACTAAGAACAATAAAGAAGCATGCTGTCCTCATTTTTCCTCTAATTGTCCTTTTCTCCAAATCCTATTAGTTCTTACTGGTTTTATGCAATATTCTCCACTATTGCCTTTTGTTCTTTTCAAGTTTATTGTAGTCATGGAAATAGAAGTAAAATCCTTTGATCTCTCACATCACACAAAAGTAATCTATGAGAATGTAGCATATGCCACAACATGAGAAATGTATCCCAGTTGAATTCTTTAGTCAAATGAATTATGTACCTCTGGCATCCTCGGTGAAAGTTCTCTGCAGTGAATTACTCATACTATTGTTACTGAGTACAGCAATGAAAAGGCACAGCCAAAGTGCCTTGTAATACCTTAGGTAGGTAATATCTTTAATAACTTTTCTTATCCTTTCCCAGGGTAAGAGCTGTCTGAAAGCAATCTATAATTACATAAACAGGTAAAGCAGACAGCATCCAGTTAAATGTTCTTTACAGCATTTATCTTCCAGTTACTCTCTTGTTATCAAAGAGTGTAAAAACCGGGTAATGAACAACAGAACACAGTCCTGCCAAAATGTATGTCGTGGTTGTTGCATTGAAAAGTGACTTACTGAACCCAAGTGGTTTAATTTACCTCTTCCTTACACTTTCTTAAATGATACAAAGGAAAAATAATGAAAAGCAGAATCAAAATCTACCTTTAAATTTTAACAGGAATGCAGATGGATTTTTCTACTTGAAAACATTAACAGCAGAGCAGATGGATACAAAGAAAGATAACATCTAACAGTCTTTTTTTTAAAAAAATCTGTCATTTTAAAGATGCAGAAATTTCACAAAATTAGTGAAAGTAATGAAGCTAAACATTTACTCTTTGCTCAGCCAGTGATTTACCATGTGGTCTCTGTAGTGTTTTAAAAATACACAATGCAACACTGTTACATCAGGTAAGGGCTATTAATGAATATTTTTGTTAAACTTCCACTTATTAAATTGCAGATTTACAAGCATTTTTAAGCAATGTGGGAATTTGAAATGTGTAGTCCTCAGTTCCTAATTCAAAAAAAACCCCAAAACAACAACAAAATAAACAAAAAACCCCCAAAACAAACAAAAAACCCCAAAACCAAACAAACCAACAAAAAACCACACCAACAAAAAAACAAACCAAAAAAACCCCTCTCTTTATTAATAAGCATTGTACTTCCTTAAAAACATTGTTGGAAACCTTGAAAATAAGTGGTTCAAGCATCCAGGGAATTCCTTCCTGCAATAAAATGCTTCCTCAGTCACTATCCCTGCTTGACTTACTCCACCCACCTTAGCATAACTTTACAAAGTTTGTAGAGAAATGTGCAAAGGTTAAATTAAACCACCATTGGATTTTATAATTCTATTTCTTCTATTAAAAAGATCATTAGGCATATCTGAAAGGTATGCATTAAATCACTAATAGATTGTAAAATCCCACTTCTCCTAGTCAAAAAGATCTTTTCCAATGTACTATAATATTATTACACCATATATGCTCCTCTCAATCACATTAGTCTCTAAAAATGTGAATGCAGTTGAAAGTACAATAAGAAAGGGATTATGATTTACAATGAAGGGCTATGATTAATAGCCCAAACTACATCTTAGGAAGCATGGTATCAAAAAGAAGTTTGTCTGGCTATTTGTTTGCTTGGAGGTTTGGGGGTTTTTTTGTTATTAAAAACGAGAGCAAACAAAATCTCATGCTTAATAAAGGACAGAACATCTCCCCATCTGAAAATATTGCTTGTAGAAACTCTCCTACTCTCACACTATGACACCTACACCACTGTTTTCTCACAAAACAAACGTTTGTATTAGAAGGGAAATTATTGTTTTCTGATAATTTTAATGAATTACAACGATTTGAAAAGTTATTTTCTCAGCTAAGAGAGAGATTCATTAGTGCTAATAAAATATGCATCAAGATATAACCAGCTCCCTGTGATGTTGACTGTGAGCTTAACAGGTTAAAATTTCACAAAATGTTGATAAAAATATTAAAACCTGCTGCGCCTCTTTAAAGCATATAACCGATTTGCCATTCTACTAACATAAAACATATTAAAATGACAGGCCATATGAAAGACAAGAAAAGCAATAAGCCTTGAGGGTTCTTAAATAGTAGTCCTTTCAGTTAAAAAATCTTCAGCTATACATACTTAAATTTGCATCACAGCATATTTATTATTTATAAAACAACATGAGGTGGAACTGTCTCAACTTACAGAAGCCTTCTTTAATGAAACAGTGTAGCCTTAAGGAAAGGGCTGAATACTCTGAGGAATGTATCTTTCTAATTTTTATGAAGGAATCCAAGACATTTTCAAGTATTTAAGAAAAAGAGAAATGTTAGCTCTGTGAACGAAAACAAACAAACAAACCCTCACAAAATTTACAAGCATACAAAAAAGCACCAACAAAGGAAATAATAAGCCAAAATAAAATCTCACAGAGCAGACAGCAACAGAACTGATCATTTATTTGTTTCTAATTTGCCTCCTGAGCTCATGGAAAAAAAAATGTTTGTGTCTCTTGATCTGAACTTTACAGTTTTGCCCCCATTAGAAACGAATATTCATCAATATTTCTTTTATTAAGTGCTAGTGTTGGTAATATGGGAACTGGCACAAATCTGCCAATACAATATGCTTTCATTAGTCTCGGGAGGCCCATCCTGCAAACATAAATGCACATGTGTAACTTTACGCAGACAAGGAGCCTAATTGACGTAGTAATGAGTTAATACGTAAATATATTCATCTAAGCATTTGCAGGATCCATCTTGGATTTCCTGATAGCAGTCTTTCCAGTGAGCTTGGTGGCCCCAGACTATGGATCCTGAAGCCTGAGAGACACCTCTCCTGCTACAGATCATCTAGATATGAAAACCAATTCATGCACAGAAGTTCAGCTTCTTTTTTTTCCAGTAGCACCACCAGCTGGAGCAGCTAAAGAGATTAGGAGTAAACTCAGAAATCAATTATCCTGAAGAGAATAATTCACAACTAACATTGCTGGAATACCTCAATGGTTGCGTGCCCTTACAGTACTTCACAGGAGCCTTTCTGGTTTTGGACGGCACATTACAAGTTACCCTGAAGATATCAGGCTGGCTGTAAGGAGTCAGTTCTGCAGGGTGTCAGGTCTGCAAACACACCATAGGGGTTTCCTCACTTATTCCCACTTCAAAGAAGCATTAAGAACAATTTCTCTTTATTACAGTTTTTAACTAGATTTCTTTCCCCTGTGATGATTAATTAGGCGTTTGTTACAATTTGCTTTCTTTCCACCTCTAAGAATAAATGTCCCCTTCTGCTAATCAGACACAAACAAAATGTTTTGAAAAGTAATCACTTGCTAAAAAAAATGGAAATTGGGCTTCTGTGTTGTGAGGAATGTACACACACAGCACAGTGAAATTTAACACGGGTAAATGATCTGACTACCTCAAAGTGAAGTTTCTGCCTTCCTACAGTGGCCTTTCACCCTGCCCTTTCCTCCAATCTGAGGAGAGCTGATGTTGATGGAACATATAATGGCTCCTTTCCTGTGTAGTAAAGTCAGCAATAAAGCTCAGTAATTAAGGTGACCGGGGAGGCCCAGCCCAGCAGGCTAGTGGTGTGGCGAACACTTTCAGAACTTCAAACAATATCAAAGTCACTGAAAAACGGGCCTAGTTCAGGACTGGTTTGAATTAAGCCTCACTTCCACACGCACTCTTCAAATCCAAGCTCAAACAAGAAAGCCAAGGCCTTCTGGATTTCATTACAGCCAATTATCTTATCTGTTTCATCTCAGGCCTGACCCTAAGGCTGGCAAACAGCTATTCAGTGCGTTTGTGTGGTTGTTTGAGAAAGTCTCCAGCCAGCCAATGGCCTGAGGAACTGCTAATTAAAACACAGTTGCCCCCTGCCTCTAGTGATCAAATATTTTCAAGCTTTTGTAAATAATTTTTCCATTCTTTGCCCCAAGCCTCAGAGGTCCAATACATGCAGTAATTTATTTAGTTTGTCAAAGAATACTGCTGGAAATAAAACTATGATAGAAACTTAGGAAACTCTTGTATCTTGCCCAACTTCTGCAAGTGACATTCTACAAGCTTGCAAAACATGTATACTGTTTCTTCTGTAATTAAGCCTTAATAACCTCATTGTACTTCAAGTGTTACAGTGTATAATAGGCCCTACATTTTGTTGATAATCATCATGTTTCCTCAGATGTCAACAAGATATGCAACACTCATGGGCTTCATGAGATCAGAGATGCTGCAGATGTGATGCTGAGTGCTATCTGTTCTTCTGAGATGGATGGACCCTTCTGAGAGGGTGGACCACACTTCAAAATCTTATTTGGGGAGGACTGAATCCTACCAGTAGCATATTTCTGAAACTGAAGAACAGTTCCAGAATACATGTACCCATGTCCCAAATAAATTTTAGTTATTAAAATTTGCATAAAAGACATCTGGGCTAGAGGACTTAATCCCTTCATCTATCTGCCTTTCTCAAACCCTGGGCCTTTTGCATGAGATCAAAGAAGCCAATTCTAGCCTGGTTCTAGCCTCGGTCCCTTCCAGTGCACGTCACCCTGTGTCTCACATGCAGCTGGGGCAGGGGTGGTGGGGTGGTGAGGGGGTGTACATCTCATACAACATGATGGGGAAGGGAACAACTTTTATCTCCCAAATTAATCTCTTAACACCTTACATCTTAATCATTAAAAAAAATATATTAATACCATGCATTGGAAGTACTGTCATGAACTGAAACCTATGACATAAAACACTGCACAGAATGAAAAAAAATACAGGTCACATCTTTGTACTCTATAGGAACTTGAAGAACTACCTGAAGAAGCTGTACATGCCAGACAAATAAAGGCTATCTCAGTATTATAGGAATTTAACTACTATCCACTTTTGTGTGAGGCAATACAGCAAAACAGAAATGTAATCAGAGATTTCGAGGAAGCTAATGAAGCAGTCTCGTAGCTGTTTATGAGAATACTCTGCATGTATGACCACTATCACACAAAAAAAGCAGAAAACCTCAACCCAGTATCATGCTATAGAAAATGAAATTCATAGGAACTCTCTGACATTGCAATAATAAACAAAATGGATGAAAATTAGAAATCACTTTAATAGGTTGGAATGGTAATATATTCTGTATTTCAAAGACGTGCTACAAAAAGAATTTGCAAAATTCAGACATTGCTGTGTTGTGACTTACAACAGAGAAGGTCAAAGGGAACACAAGACCTTGCCTGACTGACAGGCAGAAAAATGGTTTTGCCTACAGAGAGTGGCAGTAGTAATGTCTTGGGGGTAAAACTTTGGTAAGATTGAGATTGAACTAAAAGCAGATTTCCTCAATTAGTATATAATAAAGTTGCTGTAAAACTTCATGATGTACAGAGGAGACATACCTAGAAGAGAGAAATAAGTGGCTGACAAACAATAATTGGATTTGCATTGTCAATGAACTGTTCTCTAGACAATCACAAACCAGTAGGAGAAGGGACCAAGACCAAAAGCAGAGTGTCATTGAATCACTGGAGAAAGATCAAGGAGGAAAATATTGATTCTTCCAAAAGACAAGTTAAAGGATCTACTTGAAATGTTGGGTGGAGGCCAGAGACTATCAAGCACAGAAGTCAGAGAAGAAGGAATTTTCAAGAAAAAGACCATCAGGGTAAATAAAAGCCGATGACACACACACTAAGAAAAATGAGAGTAAAATATAGACTACAACTGTTTGGGTAGGAGGGGTTTAGTCTAAGAACAGTTTCAGAGGAATGATGAGATGCTGTTTTGGCTAAGGTCTAGAAATCAACCAGGGGTCAAACAGCAACCTGCACACTTCAAGATAATCAGACACAGAAGAGAAGAAAAAAGCTTGTGTCCCAGGTAGATCAAATGATGAAAAAGAATGAGGACCTGGTGACAAGCAAAAAAGTTTGAGAAGAACAGATGACGAGCAATTTTATGATCAGAGGCATACAAAAAAGGTGTGGGAAGAAAAGGGGAGCTAGGGATGCTGGGAAGAACCTGGTGGTCAAATAATGACTCCAAGAGAGAAACACCAAAGCAAAACAGCAGCCAATGACTGAACTTAACACAGAACAAATCAAAATTAACTGAAAAACACTCATTCACTGCATGTTTTTACTTTCAGGGGCAGTTAGTACTTAGCAGTGGCACATCTGATGGTGCAAAGTGAAAATGGAAAGTTTGGAAATACTCTTCAAGCTATTACAAACTCTGTGTTTCTTTTGCAGTCTTTGTTTGTAGTGTCTAATAACATTGAATATCCTGGGTAACTTTTTGAAATATTTTTTCTCTGTAGAACAAAATTAAGTAAATGAGCAGATAATAAACTCTCATTTTCAGATCCAAGGGGATATGTTTTCATAGAGTTCATCACATAGAAAGTGAGGCAGATGGTAATGAAGCATGATGAATGAGAAGTTCATGTGGCATAGGAATCAAAGCACTTGTTGAGGTTTAACAATATATTTTTAATCTGTAAACATCTTGATTGAAGAAGTAAGAGCGTTGGATTGGATAGGGTGGTAATTAGCCTCCACTCTTCTGTTACCCTAATAAGTCAGGACTAGAATATTTAATCTGAATCTCTCCTGGTGCAATTTAAGGCCAAGCCAAATAACAAAGGGTTAGGTTTTGCACTTCAGATTTTCTGACTTCCTAGAGTGATGTCCTCACCATGAGGTTAGAGATGAACATTTTCACAAAGGGGTTTGAAACACAAACTTATTTGTTTTCTTGGAAACTTTCAAATAGCTTTGGTTTTGTTCCAGTGTAGAAGAAAATCAGATGTCAAAACCACAGACAGTTGCTGCTTACTGGAACTGCTGTTTTAAGTCATCTCTACTTTAGTAATTCACTCCCTGCACTAGAGGGACAAAGCACCAGACTCCAGTCAATTTACCGACAGGGAGAAAAAGAACAAAATAAGCTGCATTTTTTCCTTTAGCCTTCTCCCTTATATCTTCTGATAAGCATTTACACTCCTATGCACAGCACAGGAGAAATGGATCCCAGACATAGCTATTCAACCTCGTTTATACTGTGCTGTAATTTGTTTGGTTTTCTTTCTTTTTTTTTATTTTATTTATAAATTAATGATTTTGGTAACTGTTTTAACAGCTGATAGAAATATGAGCAGAAGCCTTGTGGTAGGTAAACATATGAATCAGCCAATGAGATACTTCCAAAGCTTACTTTTGTTCAAGGCATAACAACTCATGAAACTGCCTGTATATAGTCTTTTAAGATTTGATTGCTTAATCAGGTTAAATGTATCTAAGATAAGACCCTGCCACATTTACCACATTTGCTTGGTGAAGAACCTCTGATTTCACAAACTTTTAACTGTGACTGTTGCAAGACGCTCCTGTTTTGTATAAGTAACAACTCTGTATCTTAGCTATGAATTGTGCTGGTGTGTACAACTGAGACCTGCAAAAGCTAATGACACAAATTATCAATTTACTTCTAAATCCTGGCCCTAGTATATGTGATCACAAGACAAAGACCCCAGTTTCCTGAAAAAATACACACAATGGTACGTCACTCTACAACTGAGCATTTTTCTTATACTGCCTGAAAGAAACAATTAATGTCTCAGAATTTGAAGTCTGATGGATTTCCTCACACTGCCTAACAACTTACTGTTCAAGAAGCTGCATTGATTTTATGGGCGCATTACTGGTGGCCCAAGAAGTACTGCTAATACCATGCAATCATGACTCATAGACCTCCCTGGACTTATTCATTAGATATCTATTTTTGAGACACTTCTGTTTTCATAGTTTGAAACATCATTCCACAAGACCAAAAGCTGACTTTAAAAAGTAATTAATTACTTGGAGTTGGGGATCCAACAATATCTAGTAACAAGAATCCACATAAGATCTTGCAGCACTGAGTACAGTGCTACTCAGCATAATCTGGGATTTCAAAATCTGAGTCTTGCCAGATTTTTCTATTTTTTTCAGAATTACTGAAGATTTTATTTTTTTTTCTATGAGAAATACTTATTGCTTTCATGTAATTACTTTATGGGCAAAGTGTAACACAGGTACACAAAATCATTAGCATAAAAAATATCTTCAAGGAGTCGTTTGTGCAAAAACATGAGAAGATCTATAAGCACAGACATGCCCCAGAGGTTCCCACACAAACACTGAGACACAGGTGCGTGAGCACACACAGGACCTGACAATATTTCTTTGCAGTTCTGCTTATGTTTGAAATTATCAAAATAAAACCTTCCATTTCTTTTTCTTCTCTAAGTATTAAAAGAATAATAGTGGCGGTCTCATTAGCTAAGCTAGCTAAAGAAAGCATGAATAAGAACTGTAACTGAAAGGCCTCCGATTCTGCTGTTCTTGAAACAACACTTCTGTCTGATTCTGGATAATGGGCTTTTAATAAAAATATCCACCAAAGGAAAACAATTAAACAATACATAAAGCACCAGGGTGCAATCTAGTGGTTCTGTTACATTCTGGAGCTGTTCCAGCAGAGAACATGTGGATATTTTTTACAGGCTACAGTTGAGTTCTCAAAAGTTATTATAAAGCAACAAAATTTAAATTGGGGCTGGACATCTATGCAATCACTCAGTGTTGCTGCAGGACTTTTAATTCAACCTGAAATTTATCTCCATTTAAATGCTGCTGATATTTTGACTTTTAGGATAAAAATACCTTGTGCATTCTTGTTGCCAGTTCATTTCTTGCAGGATTTCTCACCTTTTCATCAAAGTACTTAACAATATGGCAATTCTTTGCCCATACACTTCCATTCTTTTAGCTTTCTGACTTAACAAAAATTGGAAAATAGTTGTATTGGTAAAGAGTTCAGGTATTTTTCAGCACTTTGAAACTACAGACCATGTATGGCTTTGGATTTTAATCAGTTTTTAACCTGAACCACATAAACCTGACACATGCCATATTTTATTATCCTTTCTCCTCCACCCCCTAGTCTGCCATGTCAATAAAAGAAACTGTGCATCTGTAGAAAAGTAAGCTGACACTAATTAATTTCTGTAATGAAAAGTTTAACTTCTGTATTGCCAGTGAATGAGTTTTTAAATATACAGTTTTTAAAATCCTGGTACAGTAAAGGTAAAAATGTAGGGTATTTTAGGCAGAAGTTAGATTTTCCAAATAAAAATAAAGAAGTAGGAAGAACAAGAGGTCGCAGGTTATAAACACTGCAGCCAGTTTTAGTTTTATGGGGAACTTTGAAGTATAACAAAATGTTGAAAAGCTGTTTATACCAGGGTTTCAAATGCTTTTAACTCTGCTTCTCCATTTCCTAAGGACTCCGTCCCTATCTCCATGATAATAATTATCTCAACACTCAAAACATTTGTAAAGAAAAGAAAAAAGGCACAAAAATTTACCGTTATTATGAAATCTTATCCCCCACACTCAAAAAAATATTCTAAAGTCAAAGATCATGACTACTGAGTATTTATATATGAAACTTTTAGTCTAAGCAGATTTTAAAGCTAATATTTCAAGCAAACTTCTGCCTTCTTCAAACTGCTCAGATCTTGTTAACTTTCTATAGCTGTTTGGTATCCCTTTATTTGAATTCTCCCAAGACAATTTCTATGACATAAGGGAAAAGAAAGACATCTCTGGTTGAAATGTTCATCTTTTAAAGACACTTGGTAGAAGGGAACAAGGTCAGAAATGAAAAACCAATTGAAACTGTAACTCATGACTCTGCAGAATGCTGTGGGTGACTGAAAGCAAACTATATACAGAAAACATTGTTTAGATTTCCTAGAGCCTCCATGTCTGTGTTCTGTTCAGCCATAATTTTTCTTCACTAAAGCATTGCCCTTGACAATGCACAAGGACTGTGGATAACCAGCGTTCTCAACAACATCCATCTACATTTAGGTAAATCATTATTTGTCTGTCATAAATACGACTCAAGAGATTCTGCCAGCTTCTTTACACAGTCTAATGCTGAACATATTGTTGCCAACAAATAGTGAAGAGAGACAACTATAGTTGGAATAATCTTTACCAGTTTTTACAAAACAATATATTGAGAAATAATTAATTTCCATTAGAGATAAACATGGCATTTTGCTAGTCTGAGGCTATAGCAAATGGAGTTCACTGACAACACAATAGATTAAAATTCTGAAGATGTCAGAGCAGTCTGCATCTAGCTCTTTTGTTGCCTATGAGGCTGAGCAGATAATTTGGCTTTTTTTCCTACCCTTTCCACACTTTTGTCTTTTTATCTCTTTGAAGAGATATCAAATATTATCCGACATTGGAATCAGAACCTGAGCCTTACCATATTCTTTAGACCCAGTCTAGCACAATACAGCCTCAGCAGCTTCTGGAAATTACAGTCACAAAAATTAAAAGCAATAAGTTATGGGTATTTGGAATTATTGTTTAAAAGAACTTTATTTTCAAAAGCTATTCTTGGTGGAATTCATTAAACATCACAATATACCATTGTACTATGACTCACTTTAAATACTTAGGTACAGTTAGGAAAAAAAGGTGATTTTTATCTTTTACATTATTTTGTTATGTTCAGAAACCAAGGTTTCTTCTCAATTAGAGAATTATACAATATTGCGGAGCAGTGATGTCAAAGATAGCCATAATAATATTCAAAATAATTTAAATCAATGGTTTGCATTCATATGGTGTATTTAGCTCATTTCCAGAAAATAGGTGAGCCTCAGAGATGAACAATAAATGTTATTTGGCAACTGGATAGATCTCTAAATGAAGAGAGGCTGAAAATGACCAGAAATATTGTATTTTGAGAGAAGAAAAATAGGGAAGGACATGGCAGAGATCATACAAATGTATTTAAAATAGTAAGTGTGGATAGGCAAAAATGTGGGTTTCATCTACACATGTAGTACATAAATGGACATTTAATGAAAGTGGAAGACGTGATTTGACCTAAAACAAAAGAATTTTTGCTTTTCAGTCACATATACTTAAGACCATGAAATTCAATACCAATAGGATACATGAAACTTCTTAAAGTTATCTCCAGTTCCTCAGGTTAAAAAAAAAGGTTAGTACAATTCCCAGAAAAATTAAATTAATATATAAAAATATATGTTATCTATGAATACTTATATGAATAAACATAAGACAAATACAGCAATATAGTGTTCTTTGAGTTTATGTATTAAATTGCAACTTAAATAGTAAAGAAAAACAACAGTCAGTATCTATGCTGAAGCAGAGTTCACAGAGACAACATATTTGAACACATTTACAAAGTTTTTAATTTGAAATGTCAAAATTAAATGTCATCAGATCTGAAAATACAAAACTAAGGGGGAAAAAAGGGTTGGTATAGATCAATGCAATCTCTCAAATAACCTTAACTATGCCTTGTACAGCCACAAGACAACAATGAATATTAATGTTAATATTTTTGAGCAGAGATAGAATACAAACAGTTTTAAACTGCTTATTTTCTTCCAAAACAAGCACTAAGAACTGCAAAACAGGGTGAAGAGTTTCTACACACCTTAATTTTCTTCCATTTTTATATTTTAACATATGTGGTTTCAAGTATTTCTTCAATTTTGAACTTGCTTTGTTTAAAATTAGATTTGCAGTTATTTACAAATGTGCTATATTTTAAATTAAATTGTAGATACAGCTCATCCTTAACTGTCTTAATGCCACCTATTTCTTTTGAAGTTGTTCAGCTTCTTAAATTAAAATCAAGCATGTGACTGCTAAAAGATAATATTGTCATAAGCTATTTCTAATTACTCCACGCATCACACACACATGTATGTTTCATTATATGCAAGCTTTTATGGCCAGGTTCACTGATATGCAATGGCTGTTTTATGCTCCTCTGGAGTAGTGCAAAGCAGCCAGAACACACTGGCTGGTTAAGCTAAATTTACAACTCCTTTGCTGAATAAAAGCTGTGCAAAGTGTTGGAAGGCACACCCCAGTTTCCTTCTGTCTCTTGCTTCTCCCTCACTCTTCGCATCACTCACATTTGTTTCCACTGCCTCCTGCATCTTCTGTACTCTAGTCTATGGAAACATATCTCTCCTGCCCTCTGTAAACTCCAAGTACACACAGAGACAGATGTGCATGTACAAAACAGACCTAAGCCTCTGTCTGCTGCTTGCTTTACTGAGCACATATGCTATAATGTGGAAACAATGAAAATAATGAAAATAATTATTTGAACATTACTAGTCAACCATTGCTCTTATTTTTTTCTATAACTGTTGGCAGAAGAGAGTGGATTACAACCTTATAAACTTGAGTGTAAAATCACCCTCTTAGAAAATAGCCACCATCTCCTACTGTTTTCAGAGATTAAAGCAAATTTAACCTGAATAGCTGGAAGTAAATGGTGAAACAAACTCTCTAGAGGGATACTCCAGGCCCTGAAAATAATGCAGAAGAGCTGTACATTTTTGTTACCATAGGAGAAAAGAAGAGATGCCTGACCTTTAGAAAAATGTCACTATTTCAAGGATTTTTGGAGCTAGACCAATTGCTTAACTATGGTAAACATCAAAAAACAATTTTCTGGCAAAATTAAATGGTACAATGATTTGACTACTGCACTTTACGTTCTGCAGAAACTTCTCTGTCCTACATTTTCTACCACATCCTTGTAGTTATTGTGAGCAAACTTACTTTCTTAGTAGAAATGGGAAAGAAATGAAAACATTTTTTTATAAATCAATGAGCAGTGTTCATCTTCAAATTTGCTACAGCCATTTAAATCTGATTTTGCAATAGAGTTAGTTCAAAAATACAATAAACTCTTCATGTAGCAATGAAATCAAAATGGCAGACACAAAACAGCACCATAATTTTTCCTGTTTCCCACTACAGTACCGGTCCAGCCACTCACTCAGTACACCTTTGAAGGGATTACTCTGTGTTATGCCTTCAAATCTTCATTTTTACACAAAAAAGATTTTTTTTCCTGAAGAAATATTTTCTCCAAGAGAAAGAGTGAGGTAGAATATTATTCAGTCCTAAAAATATTTACTTTAAATAGATTTCTCTAGCAATTTATGTAGTGGAAGACAACTAATATTTTGCTACCTGCATATACATATATATGTGGGTGTGTAAATGCTTACACTTACAAATATATTCTGCCTTAAGAAAAATATACCTGATGTCAAATATATTGTCATATATAATACCTGATTATGAACTGAACTCTAGAGACAGAAAAACATCGTGGTCTCTTTTTCTGTGGACATTATCATTCAAAAAGATCTCTGCTGTGAAATTTGACAGTCAATCAAGCAGTAAGAAGTTACCTAGCATCAAGGCTGGTGACACTTCAAATATGTGTTTGGTGCAGTTCTAGGATGAAATTAGGGCTCTTCCGGTGAGAAAGCGAAAGCTATGTGCCTCACCTAGGGAGTTTTAGTTTATTTTAATGCAAATTTCTCAGCTCCTAAGAACTCAAAGGATTAGGCTGTGAAGGCTGTCGGTAAGCAAGAAGCCTTGACTTCTCTATCAAATAGGTTCCACCCAACTGCAAACTTATTCCCACCGTGGTTACAAGGAAGAAGACCTTCACCAACATCCACTCCTGCCTTTCCTAGGGAGTGAATTACTGCATAACCTCTCTGTCTACTGGAGAGTAGGTAGGAAGTGAAAATCTCTCCATTTTGTCCCTCATTTTTCTCTTGATTGAAGACGTTCAAGTTTTTCTCCCCCCCTTAGTTCAGATATTGTCTTAAAGTCAGTCTATTAAACAAAGTAATTTAACAAAAACCCCCATACATTTGCCTATCTATGAAACTCACTTATCTTCTTAAAAACTCATTGCAGGTCAAAATTCCACAACAACAGCTTACTTACTGGGATATTTTGGCAATGCTTCTATTGTTTTTCTCTAAGACTGTACCTTCCTTTATATCTATAGTTGAAGGAATGAACTCTGGATCCCTGTTGCCTGACTACTGTCTCACAATTCTCTTCTGGTCAAACTGAGAACTCAGGCTACATCATGTGTGACATCTTGGGTAATAGCAGGAATAGATTCTGGTCCATGGATAAGATTTCTCTTTACTAGGAGTTGTAAATTTACCTACCATTCAGATGAGATCCATAGAAAATACCCTCTGATCTATCCTACGTAATTAACAAATTTTAGTATTCACTCTTCAAACTTCCATGTTGTTTGCTTCATTGATCCACACTCAAAATTATCATACCAATCATACAAATCCATATCAATAAGCCCTACAGAAGTGACAAAGACTGTGACCAGGACAAAAGGGGCTGAGAGGCAGGGAAATTTTCCTGTTGTTGATACATATTTGGAAAAAAGAAAAACAGCAGTATCTATTCTAATCATTCAAGGATATTATACTTCAAAATAAAAGGGCAACTATTTAACACAATGTGTAACTTCCATATTAATTACAACATTAATCACAAAGTTAAATGGAAGCATTTTATATTACATGAATTTTATTTCCCTTAAAAGTGCTGTTTTGCTTAGGCACAGAGATTGAAATTTCCGCAAACTCTGAAGCAGAGTAATAGGCCCAGCAGCAATATTAGCTGCTCTAAACAATTTACTAGTGAACCTTAAAATAGAACAAGGAAGTATGTATTTGTAAATGTACTATTAAGCCCAGGTATTTGTCATCAGGACAGCAGTGGTACCAATCATGGTTACGGTCTCAGTCATGTGAGTCTTCTGTTCAATAAGCTGGGACCACCATTCTCTGCATCATTAGATGCCCACATTACTTATATCATTAGTGGGACAGTTTGGATTCAAACCAAGAATGCTAGGATGAAATTACCAGATATATTTATATCAGACAGTAATACCAGTGATTTGAACCATCCAGTTCCTTAACTTACATAAAAATCTCATCAAAGCGTTAAGATGTAGCTTGGAAAGAGCTTGAGGCAATACTGAGATGTAGAAGATTTGCAGCCTGCCACTTACAAATTGTTTAGATTCTATTTTAAATACAGGCAAATGTAAATAAAATTAAAATATTTTCCACAATAACATTGGGTTATTGAGAATGTCTAAGGCTGTTTCTCTGACTGGGGCTTAGACTTTGAATTCAGGTGTGTTGTTTACCAGAAACTCTGCATGTTATTAAATGGGCTGCACAGGAGTTCTTTGGGGAAAACAAACAAACAAACAAACATCCATCAAAAAGCACACACACAAAAATCAACAAACCAAACAAAAAGATTCATGCTTTTTATGATGCATTTTCAATAGAATATAGTCAAAAACTGTATAAACACATTATTTCAAACTAAGTATCTTAAAAGAGATTGGACATACATGTTGCTTGTCTCATTGCCTTTCTGACATATCATTTTCCACTAAATGAAACCTCTTTTCAAATATGTAGCACCTTCCCAGTCTTGAAAGGTGAGTGCTCACTAAATCCTTCCACTGGACTGCATTACAATGAAAGGAAATTGGGTCTGTAAGACAGGACCAGTGACACTCTGAGAGGTTTTGTTTTAAACTATTTTATCTTCTCTGGTCCAATGAAAATAAGACTAAAGATTAAGATGCACCACCTATGAAAGAATAAAATTTCATATAGAATGAGCTATTGAAAGCAAAGAAAAATACAGCAAATAACATTTCCTATCATTCTTACTGTGATATTTCACAATTATTTACTTAACATTTTACTACAATCTGTAAAAAAGCTAATGGTCAAATCTGTGAACATCACAATGAGTCTTTTAAGTGAATGAGGAACCCCGGATTTGGACCATACTTTACATTGCTTTCTATCTACTCTACTGGCATTAACTGCAATCAATGTGAACGTAAACAGTAATTTTCTTCTGTGTGGTGTAAATATTTGTATTTAAATTTCATGGGAAGAGGAGTGAGTAAGCTTAAGGTCATTTTACTGTCATGGTATAGTAATGAAAAAACAAGTGACTGATTAATAATTAGAAAAATTTTTGTTGATTATGCATGGATGATCACAAAATTAAATTATCCTTTTTTTCGTATTTAAGTCAGTTTCACCATGGGTCATTCTCCTGACTTTCAATATTGCATTAGCTCTTATTCTTGTGCTTATGTTCTACAACCAGTAGATGTTCAAAGGTACCGACCTGAATGCTGTGAGATACTCAACATCGCCCATAGGAGGGTCCAAGCCACCTGTCCAAGCGATATTTATGTTATACCCTTCACCAGGGCCACTTCCAACCTGAAAAGTAGGGATAAAATGCCAAAAGGAGTGAAAAAGAGGAAAAAGAAGGAGGAAAAGAGAGAGGGAAAGGGGAAAAAAAATCTCAAATTTGCTTTAGAAACAAACATCAAACAACCTGTCAGATCAGCCCAGCCTTGTTTGACAAGGACTGCTCTGGGTTATGCACTTGTTCTCCACTGGTCCCCTGCTCCCAGTGGACAATTTGCTAATCTGGTGTAATTTAAAGAACCAGAGAAGGACAAGAAAATTAGGGGTAATCATGCAAAGCAATTATCTGAAAGATACAAATAAAAATGGGGCTCTAAAGAAATAAACCTAACCTCATTTGCGGCTCCACTGCCAGGAAAGAAGTTTCCTTCATCATAGCGATGGAGGGAAACATACAGGATACTGGGGTCAGCATAAAAAGCCTGCTGTGTACCGTTGCCATGGTGAACATCCTAAAGGAGAAAGAAAACAGATGACAAATGTAATAATGTCCAACTCAGTGTAGAGAGCTCAGTTCTGCTTTCTTTTACATCCCCCTCCTCTCTCTCTCTCTCTCTCTGTTTCTCTCCCTCTCCTTTGCCCTCCTTTTGTCTTTTCCTTTCCCCCTCCCTTCACCACCCCATACTTCCTGAACTTTCAGGCAAATTACTCTTTAATGCACTCATTTTTTAAACTGGCTTCTAAAAATCAGGAAACCATAGCGAGCGTGCCCTGGAGACTCCAGATGAGCAGTCATTGAGAAATCCCAGTCCTTTTGTACAATTAGATATTTATACACCGGCTCTTTGTACTCCTTGCCTCAGTGATGGAATCTAGCATCCTGTTTTATGGAGGAATTTTATGACTTATTAACTGCCAACAGTTCATAACCCCTCAGGCTTAATTAACTAGCCTCATTGGCCTCTGAAGAAAGACTAATGTTTAAACTACAAACTAGTATTTTGCAGAAGGATCTATGGTTTACAGAGCTTTTTCACAATTCTTGACAGAACACTAAACATAAGAATATTCATTGATTTGCCAAGTTCCACTATTGAGGTCAAAGGCTCTGTGACCAGCTGAGTAAATTGGCTTCCTTGAAACATTCAGTTCAGTTCAGTCCCTCAGCAGTTAGATCCACATCAAAAGAGATGCCAGATGCAGAAAAGGACTTCATACTTCATTTTTGCAAAATCATGACGGCAACAGTTGAAGACATAGGAATATGATCTCATTACCTATTAAATCATCTGGCAGATAGGATGGTGCCTTCCACAATCAAGGCACCATATTGGCTAGCCTCCATATTTCAAACATCATATAATGACAATGAATAAAATTCTGTCATTAAATAAAACACTGAAAATGTTGACAGTATAACTATGTAACAAAGGCTGATGACATAGATTTTTCAATTTTTTTTGTAGTTTTCTTTTTTACTGCTATACCGTGTGGTTAGGCACATAAGGATTTTACAAGTGAAAGTGGAAAATCCCCTTGTTTTTCAATAAAAGTGGGAAAAACAGTTTCTTCACTGGCATTTCTAAGGAGCTGAAAAGTTATAGATATTATTAATTCTCTTCTTTTAAGCTATCCCTTTCAAATGTCTGATTTAGAGAGTTAAGAGGAGGGCAGGGAAAGTACTCTGAATGGCAAGACTGTCACTCAGTTTACTTTACAAATATTATGAAGTCTAAATCAAATTTAGTATCGCAGGAACAAGTCACATTTTCCTCAGAATTCTTTGACCCCAAGAAGGTTCACGGTGTACCTCAAGGTGTACACTGCCAACAGCACAGCAAGTACTGACCATTGCTTACCCTTCTTGCAGCTGATGTAGCCCATGAGTTTAACCCACATTATTCAGAACTCTCCACACTGATTGAGTCTTACTTATATCGCATTGTGCTTGACTTGGACCTCCTCTGGGACCTCTGTACGGTAATATTTTAACAGATTCTTTTCTTTTCTCAGGTAAAAGTACTTGAAACAACATGAGGTGGAGTTACAGTCCAACTATGACTTAATGCTAAGGTTAAATGTAACACATTAGAGGTGCAAAGGAGTACACATTGGTGTGAAGGTGTTGGAGATTTGAAGGCAGCCAGCATAGTGTTAGAAGGTTCTGACTGGCAAATGAAATAAAATCTGGCATGCAGATTAACCTTAGAAATCCACTCAGTCTTCAGCTGTGACACAACTGATTGGTTTACTCCAAAACAGACTCAAATCCTGCTAACATGCATAAAAGTATGGATGATCTTGGAATGAGGATTGCAACCTGAGAAGCCATGCTGGGCACATCAATAGATCTGCAGGGACTATGACTAAAAACACAATAGGACTTCATTTTGTGGTTTTATTTAGTCTTTCTTTTCCATGCATATTTGAGGCTTTAGACAAATCTTGTTCTAACAGTTTTCAAATGAGAAGAAAAAAATATTAAAGGGCACTTATTTTTTTTTCTTTCTTTCAATACAAATCTCAAAGCTAGCTTTCTTGTCTAAACCTTAATTCTGTGAAGGGTTACTCTGTTTTGAAGAGCAGTAACTTTTCTGTTTAGACAAAGGAATGTGTTCTTTAAGACTGTGGAAGTTAGCATGTGGGAAATGAATTCACATTCTGCCTTTAGTAGATGAAATGTATTAGGGCATATAAGTCAGTTCAAAACCAGAGATTTATCCAAATGGTGGGATAAGGAGAAAAAAAAAAACTATCAGAGGTGTCTGTTATTTTAGTGTAGAAATAAATGAAGGGAAGATTGACAATTATAAAGTCAGGAATTTATCAATTTATCATTCATTCAGTTTGGCCTGTGATTTATCCATAGTTTGCATACATACGAAATTTTCCACATGAATTTTTGTATATCATTACTGTGACCATGAAGTAGACTAGGGACTGAACTGCAACTATTCCAGGAGTGAAGTAAACTGTGTCAGCCATATATTTCTTCCTTTTCACCAGCTGAGTTATTCTGACCAATGGGACAGTTAGAGAGAGGCTGAGCATTCCCTATCTACTTTCCTGGCTAAGGACAGGCAGATTCAGAGGTAGTCATTTACACAGGTAATGATTTGCACATCTAACCTTGCCTTGAAAAGGCAAAGTTGAATTTCTAAGTGCTTATTGGCTAAGTATGTCAAAGGGAAGTGTTCTCTTTTCCTGAAAAGGCAAATGTGACACAGACAAAAAGACTTACAAAAATCCACAAAACACAAACTTAAAATAGGCTTTTCCTACTAATTAGTAAGGATAGACCGAGAGTTCATTTTTGGCCAGCACTTACAGCAATGAACTGAAAGATTCAAGTCAGCAAACAGATACAACATATAATAGAAATAATTCTTCAAAAATACTAGTTCTTGGCAGTTTATAATTGTGTTTCTACATGATATTAGACCAAGCTGAGAAATATTTGAAAAACATTCTAAGGATATTTAATCTAACCATATACTTATTCTACCACTCATTTTTCACTTGCCATTCCTTCTCCCACACTCCCCCTTTCTCTGCTTCTCTTCAACAGCCAGTATGCATGTTTAACTGAACAAAAGTGCTAGATGGTAAGGCCATGACTCCTCAATAAGATTTAATCATGAGTGCAGATATGAACAAGATTTAGACTATTAAGCCCTGCACTTCAAAAACCCTTTAACATATTTTGTCTTTAAATCTTTTATCACCTGCAAAAATTAATTAAGTGCAGATGTAACAGGTTAGGTTTTGATGCCAGGGTTCATTTCCTGTCTATGCTTTGTCAGACACCCTATTACACCTCGTCAAGAACTGTAGGAAAACAAAAATGGTGCTCATAAATCAGCATTCTACTTTCCTTGGGCTGTGCATTGGGCTGATCCTTTAAGTGCAAGGCAGAGCTCCAATTCATTATTCATGAAAATAATATAGCCAACATGCCAAATGTCATCTGCATTTAAATAATCCATTTGTTAAACCTATTAAGTATTGTGTAAGAATGCCTCCTATGAAAATATAAGACTAATCCAATGAAGTGGATTTTTAATCACATAGCTTTCCTTCAGGGAACCATCAAAACCTGGCATACATGACTTGAAAGCTTCTTAGAGGGAATGATCTGTCAATTTGTTTAATAATATTGAAGTTACAGAAGTCAAATCATTGCTAGCTGGGGAAAGTGGCTAATACTGTTACCAATGCAACAACATTCTTTAAAGAACATCTGACTATTTAAACTTTATATTCTGTAGGGAAAAGTAAACTTGGGTTCTCTAGGGTTATTTTAGTGGTGGAAGTATCAATTCATTTAAGGACCATAAAAGTTGCCCTGATCTGTGCCTTCTTCTCATTAAATTGCAGTTAACACCATTAAAGTGAAACATAGATGTTTATAGCTTTAGTACTGCTATCCTGGCTTTAATGAGTTCCCAAAATCTGAGGAAATGCACATCTTTATTACTTGTAGGTATTAAAAGCTGGAAAGTCTGACATAAATACAAATTCATTATCTTTTTTTCTAGATGCACTGAAAGTGTGATGCTTGCCAAGAATACATACCAGATCTACAATCAATATCTTGCCTATATTTAGCTTGTCTCTCAAGTATTTGGCAGTAATTGCAATTGAATTAAAAAAGCAGAACCCCCTGTGGAATAGAGAAGAACAGAAATAAGAAAGCAAATCAGTCAAGAAAATAGCTATAAATAATGTTCAGAGCATTTAAAAAATGCTATATGATCTCTGAGGCCATAAATCTCCTTCTGGGAGTACCTAGAAAGACTTTTCAGTCATCTGCTAACAATTACAGTTCTTCAGAGACATGCACAATTCAGGTGATTGCCAGTAACCTTAGTGCTCCAAGATGGGCAATATTCCCTGGTACTTACATGGCTGTTGATTCTTCAGCATGATGGCCTGGGGGCCTTACAACAGCAAAGCCATTCTGTAAGAACAAGATAGGTTTTCAATTATCAGCTTAAAAAAAATACTTGACTGAGCAGCAGGCAGATGGGATTGAAATCTATCAGAGGCTCTATTTCTGTCCAATCACCCATTCATAATACTGCCAGAAATAACATAGTTGAGAACAGTGGCATATAAACTTACATAAATACACACATGCACACACAACATGATCCAAAGAGGAGGAAAAAGGCAGAATGAGAAAGGCCTTGTTACCAATTCTGCTGTTTAGAATTCACAATTAAAGGAAGCATCTAAAATAATGTAATTTTAATTTGTTCCATCTTGAGAGGCTTCGAAATAAAAGTAGCTTGAGGTACATATTGTACATGATTATCCATTTATTGACCTTACCTCTGTATGGACTAAATGATAAATTCAGATTCACACACATGTAATTTCTAATAGTAGAAAAAGGACAACAATGAATATCGCATATTTCTGCAAACCATAAATTAAACATGAGAACCTCCCATGCTTGTAAGTTTAATTGATTCCCTAAAGTAATCTTCCAACACACTTTCTGGAACTGTATATAAATTTACTAAAGTACAGCACTAGAATTAGTGATGATCAAGGATTTTTTTTGCCTCCAGAGTCACTGAAGTTATAGGAAAAATGAAAATTGCTTCCTTCCAATGTGGCTAAGGTAAAGGGAAAATGTAGAAGTTCTGACGAGGTAGCTCTGTTCAGAAAGTCATATTATATATTCAACAAGCAAGTGTTTGATAAGGTTGTGTATCATATCAAATTTCTCTTACAAGAGATTCAGAAGTAACACCACTCCATTATATTTACACTTTATTTCATCTACTCAAGATGGTTTAATCCATTCAGATATATATTTGTCATCAAATTAATAATGACTACCATATACCAAAAAAAAAAAAGGAATTATAATCTGTACATGAGGTATCACTCAAGCTTGTATTTTCACACAACCTCACACAAATACCATCAGGCATTGTATTTTCAGAGAGGAGGGAACAGGAAGAAAAAGGTTGGATAGTTCTGTATTTTAATAATCAAAATACTCAAACTAGATAAATGTAAATGTTTCAGCCTTCTCTTATCTGAAACAAACATAACAATCATTAAACTTTCACTCATACAGGTGTAAATAAGGAGAAACAACACAGCAATTAATAGAGTTAGATTTGTTCCTGGGAAATTTGTTTATTTACAATCCAATGGATATGTGGTTTGTGTGCACCTGTGCAATTGCCTACCTATGTTGATTCACTGGCATTAATGTATAAGCACATACTATCAGGTTGTTTCATATAAATTGCTGCTAAATGTAATCCAAGCAGTCAGCTGCAAAGTTTTGTGGAGCATGACCAAAGTTCTATCATTTGCAGAAAAATTAAAATACAATGGAAACAGAGAGCATCTGTAACAATGTTTCTTCTAGCCACCATTTAAAGAACCACGTTAAAAATGCAAGATCAAGACACCCCCCCCACACGCACACAAAAAAAAAAACAACAACAATCCAACAATTAATGGCACAAAACATATATATTTTCCTATTTAGGCAGGTCTTCCTGGAGGTGGGATATAAATTGCATATAGATCAAGCACATCAGCAAAAAAAAAAGGCCTTGTGGACTCCACTAATCTGCAGAAGTAGACCAGCTTTAGACTCAGCTAAAATCCTATTCCTTATCCTTCTGAGGGCTTTTTAACATTTCCTTTTCACACAAAATATGACTCGCAGAAGAATTCAGTGAAGAATTCTTTTGTAGCATTCATGACAAAACAAAGTATGTGTATGCTGAGGAATGTACGGATAATGACATGAAAAAAGTACCCAGCAAAGAGGATATTACTAGAGAGAGAGAGAGCACATGATGCTACCTGTATTTTGTTCTTTAAATAATTTTATGAATTTGGAAAAAGTCCATGCAAGGCTTACAACTTCCACTGCTCAGCTCACAGCTCATTATCATCAAACTTTATCAGCATTCCCAAAAGATCAATATAATTAAGATGATTATCTCTGTGAGGATTTCATGGGCAATATAGTGATAGAAAACATCCACACTGCTGTTTTTGACAACATGCCAGTTACAGTACAAGCTTCTCTTTTCTGTTCCCCTACTTTGACACGAATCTGGAAGCCCTGTTTTGTTACATCTAGCTAGTTTCTGCTATCAGAACTTAACTGTTAACAGTTCTCCCCAAGCGTACAGGATACTCACATCAGTGTTGTGACCATATTTTATGTTTTTACCCTACAAAAAGTTCAGTATTCACATGGGAAATTTCCTTTTAAAAAAATACAATGCATACATTATACTGATATTAAAACATATAATACAATCAAATTATACCAAACTCTGAAAACTAGTTATCATACAGTATTAAAAGCAACTTTTGTGTAATTGATAAAGAACTTCATTTTTCCTCCTTTAAAACTTTGCATGAACACAGTATGCATTAGCACAATGGAACATGAATTCTTTTATTTAGGCAATTTTCAAATACCAGACAGTGAGCTCAGAAGAGCAGAAAAAAAGACAAAAATCTGCTCTAAAGATAGAAAGACTAACACAGAGCAGTATGTTGAAAATTAAACCAACACATATAAATCCAAAGCATTTTTGTTTAGAGCCTTATTTATACTAGGATACAGACACCTTTATAAGTAGACAGAACATTAAATTGACTGACAGACATGAACATCAGAAAAAAGGATTCATATCTGTGCCATTATGTGATTACCTTTATTTAAATTTGAGGATAAAGAATAAAGCTTGAATAGAGATATTCTAAAATCTGTGCATATTTGAACAACAAAGGAAGAGAAGTATGTCCAAACTCAGTTTAGACAGCAGATGTCTAGCAGATAAACCCACTGAGTTGGACCTTTAATGACAACTAGGAAAAATGTTAAAGCTTTTTCCACAGTAAGCTAAGTATTCGCTTCTTTCATGACTCTGAATAGATCGTTGGATGCTTGATTTTCAAATAGAGGCATCCCATTGTGGCCTTCTTGTCTTTGATGGTAGAGTTGTTTCCTTTCTGTAGTGCCCTGAGTTCCACAATTGGGCTACATCATGTTCGGGTGTCACCATGAAGCTTTCCAAGACAAGTACTCAAGATGGTACCATAACATGGGTGGTTAGTCCAGGACTTGAGACTCACCATCTATTGTGGAATTCCATTGGTGTTTCTATTATACAAGGAGGCAAAACTAGACATAGGCAATTTTTCTGTAGGGCAATATGTGGTAACCATGGCAAGGCATGAATGACTCTTACCTTCACACAACAGTGAGGAGCTTGCTCTGCCTAGATTCCAAGTGGACCAAAAGTGACCTGGCAGTCAGGTATTCCAGGTTATGGTGAGAAGCCTCACTGAGCAGCAGTGCATACTAGTTTCAATCTGGTACTGCTATAGTAAACTCACTTGGTTATTTGTTGACTGCAAGAAAAACCAATGCCATGCAAGAAATAGCAATGAATCCCAGCAGGTACTCCAAGAGCACTTCTTGAAGCATTAGAATACTCAGGTTCAACTTCTCCTTGAACACAGGCATGAATTCGTAAACATTTTTCCCACACCTGTTTGTGTATTTAGATTATGTGGTTCCATAAAGTAGATATCAAGACACATCTTTTCAGCCTGAGATTTCTAACAATAGGTCTCAAGTCATGCTCTTTCTCAGCTCTTATTCAGACATAAAAATCTTTAATTATTATTATTATTAGATTCATTCCAGCTGAAAAGACAAGACATTTAAGGTCTTCTTGTATTTTAAGTTGTGAACTACTGTATGAAAGAGCAATGCCATCTAACCTAACCCAACTATTCAAGAGGCTATGGGTACAAACCAAAACAGCACAGGCTTCATCTGAATATATGAAAATACCCTTTACTATGTGAGTGACTGAGCAATAGTTTCCAAAAAGTTTGTGGAGCATCATTCTCTGGAGATATACAAAAGCCTTCTGGACATAATCATGGGCAGCTATGTCTAGGGCCACTCAGTTTAAACAAGGGAAGTGGGTAAAATGATCTCCTGAGGTCACTTCCAACCTTCACTGTTCTGTTATTCAGAGGTTCATAATCTTTGAGAAAAGGCTTTCAGGAAAATGAGTGTTCCCTAATAATGAGTAGATTACTCACCAGAACTTTTCCCTGTGCAACTAGTTAATTACAGCTGTGCACCTTGCTAAGGACAGATCTCTTGGGAACCTCTGTGTATTTCAGATGGAGACTAGGTAACTAACTCAGGGTCTGAATTCCACACTTGAAGCTCAACATCCTCCCAAGACTAGGTGTTAAAGTTTCTATTTTCTATACGTCTAAACCCCTTAACCTATCTAGCATTTAGCTCTTAAAATTAGCAGTGCTTAAACATGGTATTATTGGATATGCACTTGTTTTTTATGGAAATGTTTTGCTTCAGTGTGTACAGGCTTCAAATAGAGCAGCAAATCACTGACGCTAATACACACTTTCTTTGCAGAATTTCTTCTGGTTATTATACAGAGTTGTATCTATTTGTCCTGTCACAAATTATATTCCTTATATTTTACATATATAATTTTGTATCCTTATAAAGTTATATTAAAAACTATTTCTTTATATTTAAAAAGGCAGTTCATACAGTATATCTGGCACATGTAACCCCTGAAGTGGCCTTAGTGCCATATTTAACCCTGCTATCTCTGGCTTAGTCAACCCCTACAGTAACAAACATCAGGGCTGCTTTAAGTCTTGGCTTCTTACAAGAATCCCTTTGCAACTGGTACCAGAAAGAAGATAACCATATTCTTACAAGTGCCACTGATGCTGTAAACGCTCCAAAGTTGTGCCATTCATCAGGGAGGGTATGCATAAGAGTGAGTGGTATAAGGCTGAGGCAATCCTCAGGTACCTGTTTAGGACAATTTTACAAGCTACTCATGCTGCTACAGAAGGAGTCAGTATCTGGCCCTGGGTAGTCTATGAATGCAGTGAACAAGAATCTGTGATTTAACAGAGCAGTATTAGCAACATGTAGATTTGACAAGAAAACAGTAAAAGACATGAGGGAATATACTGTGTCTTGTAGACGAAGATAGTAGAGGCCAAGAACACAGCAATGGACATTAAACATCTCTGATGGAAGCAAAGAGTTCCCTGTTTGCTTTCCTGAAGGTCTAAGAGGATAGCACAAGAAAATTCACATGAAAAGTTGGTGCTTGCAGACTGACTGATATACAACGATGATGACCTGTTTAGCCACAGCCAGTGTTAACTACATTGGGAAAGAAAGCAAAGAGTTTTAAGTACAGAGTGGTCATGGAGATAAGCTACGTACCACACATATAATTAAAGTTGTATGATTATATGAAATAATAACAGTCATTCAGCTATAAATACAACCATAATTGCTGGGATAAAGTATCTAAGAGACAGTTGCATGTGAAAGTTTGCAATTTTTGTAACTTTGTAAAAGCAAAGAATATAAACTTCTATCTAAAAGACTTCATCGGTAACTCTGATTGATGGCTTTTATCAATCATATATTTAACAGTAATAAAATAAGCATTCATTTGTTACTGTTTCTTACACATTATGCATTATTTAAAGTGCTGTGGCTTGGTGTGGAAAAACACCCCTTTCCATGGCCATCACACATCACAGAAATTAAAGGCAATGAGTTTGAAATAAGCATAGTGCAGAGCTTGCAGGAGAAATACTCTGCAGGAGGCACCTGAGCTCAGAGCCGTTTCCAGGAAAGGAGATTTTTTTTAGCTAACCAGAGGAGCTCTATGGTGTTTTGCGTTGTTTGAGTAGGCATAGAAATTTGCTGGCCTGAAGCTTTACTGGACAAAGGACACTGGGGGATTAGGGATACATTTGTTTTTAGCTCTTTTTGTGTATTACATCCTTAGAATGATAATTCCTTTTAGTTTCTTGTGCCAAGGAAACATAGCAGTAGAGCTGTGAAAGATGACTGAAGATTTTTATACAGAACACTTTTAAGACTAGAAAACTAAGAACTTGGGAGGGAAGGTTCATCAAGCTAATTCTGTCTAGTCACTAGATTAGTACTTACCACATGATTCCTTCACGGCCCCATGTGACAAAGACCTAGAGACCAGTAAAAAAACAAGCTCATCTGGAATGACAGTTTCAGGTTCAATTTAAGTCATCCATGGATTATACAAAGACACCAGAGTAGCAATGGCCAAATGCAAGAGGTTTATTTTGGTATTGATTCAACCTGACTTATCAGAAAGAATCATTCCAAGAATGCATCAGATTCTAGTTTGGAGGAAACTCATTTCCATTGCTTTCATTCTGTTAAATGACCCCTAACTACCAATAGGGCAACTTTACACATGTGTGTGCATGCACACATACATTTGATAAGGCAGAAAAAGGGCTTGTGCTTCACTCAATTCATCTGAAGTGGATATTCAAAACAGTTTCAGATTATGCTTTTAACTCAGGTACCTTTTTTCTTGAGCGATTTTTTGAAAAATTTCTTCTTAATTGATTCAATTTTTTTTCTTTTTTCTTTTAAACAGGGAATAATTATACAGATCCTACAAACTCTTGACAGTTTTTGGTGCAGGTCTCTTCAGTTTCAAATCTGTCAAAAATACATGGCACTACGTGTTTCTATCACAGAAAAGAGCGTTGCCATCACCAACACTGACATATTTAAAGGATATGCAAAGCAAACTAGACAGTAATACTTATTATGAGTTCCGTACTTAAAATAATTAATCACAGCTTTTAATAGTACTGAAGAGGGTCATCTGAGGCTAAAGAAAAATGTTTCAGAAATTTTCCTCTGAACATTCAGTAGTACCATGGTCTGCTCTGGAACTGAGTTACCAATGATGATGGAAATTCATCCCCCATTGCAAAAAGAAGTTCTTATTAGGTATACTCTTTTTAAATTATATTTTTCACCCGTTCAACTTCTATTCCTGCCAATCAATAGTAAGATAACAAGGGACAGCCAGCGGAAGGTACAACTTGTTATCAGAGAACAAGTTAAGACACATTTAGTGTTCAAAAAACAATACAAAATGACCATGACAAGAACAGATAACATTTTAGGGAACATTATTCAACAAAGTATAATTATTGCAAAATTATCATACTAACTTAACTATCTGAATTTCAGCTGCTTAAATGTAGCATTAACCATTTCATAAACACCTAATCCAAGGCAAAAAAAAACAGGTGGCAGCATCAGCCTGAATAAATCAGTTAACAAAGTCAAAATATCAGCAACTTAAACTCTTTCAGGAAAAAAACACTCAACAATTTGGAAAGCTAAGTCCTAAAGGTGATATTTTTGGCAGATCTGAGTTAAAAATGAAATCTGAAACTCAAAAGACCATAGATTCAGAAACAGCCCCTGTTTTCCTTTGAGACTTGTCTAGTGTGGGGTTTGGACAACCTCTATATTTGTCCATTTGAGAGCAGCAGGAGGGAAGTACCTGCTGTGTAGGATAGACATGTATAGGCAAGGTGAGAGTCTCTTGGTCACCTGTGAGTGAAGTGCCATGACAGCAGAGAGGGGAAATGAACTGAGCTGAGCATCAGAGTCGATATAAGGGAAGCAGCTGGGCCAGTCTGAAATAAATGGGAAGGGAGGGCAGAAAACAGCACCTCCTAGTGCCACCTCCCATGGCTATGAGCTATCCTGCATGCAAGAATTCATATGCAGGGCACTACCTGTATTTCTTCCCCAAGTCCTAAGGAATGTATGATAAGACTTCTCTTATCTGATAAAACTATTTATTGGATATAGCTAATGATTGTGGTGGAATTTTATTCACCCATATAACCCTCTTCTAAAAATCTATGGCCAGTCAGCAGACTTTCAAAAGTTATCTACACAAATCTGTTGGGGAAATGAGAAAGGAGCAAAGGTAGATAGATAAAAAAGGGCAGACAGGAGACATGTGGCATTGATTCCATATAACATAAATACCCCATCATACATCAGCAGCTTTTCTAACTACAAAAATCTCAAAAAAGGGTAAACTTCATGCAATACTTAGGCTCATCTCCTATTATAATATTGCCAAGATGACGTTCATAAGACATGTGAATAAATTCATGAAAAAAGAAAAATCATAGCATTAAATTCAGTATAACATCACATTTATTGCACTTTTTATTTCTGTGGGGTGATTATTTATCTTCCTCAAAAGGATATCAACGAGTGTTTATTATATTATTAAGCAACCTCTCAAAAATCCTTAATTTTGATAATTGGATATAATCACATAAAAATGATCCAGAAGAGCTCCCCAGAGAAGAAAGAATTTGTTCTGATAAAAAAAAACCAACAAAAACAACAACAACAACAACCAAAAAACAAAAAAGCAACAACAACAACAAAAAAACCCCACCACAATAACTTACTATTGCGGCCACAGTAGAATTTCAGTAAACTCTATTGTTTTACATTCCTAATACTGTCATATTGATGCTTTCCTCATCAGTCAAGGAGATCAAAGAACTCTGATGTCTCACAAGGGTTTTGAACTACAGTGAAGAGAACTCTCAACTCCTGGTCAGTTTTTGAATACTGTTCAAATCAGATGAACATGTTACTCTTCTCAATAAGACTTGTGTGAAGTGGGACTGATAGTCTCAGGAAATTCAGAATAAAGTAAAAAATTTTTTCCTTGCATATGAGTTTGACTCATGCCTGGCTCTGTAGTGAATCTCACAATTGTTCTGCAGACTTTCATCATTTATCTTGCAGTCTCAACTCTTATCAGCATGTTCTATAGCTGATAGTTCTATATAACTTATAACTATCACTCTATACAATAGCAAATTATATCAGTAGAGATCAAGGAATAAGCACAGAAATTGAAATTTTTTGTCCTTCCTGAAATGAACTTTAAGTGTCAGATGCCAGTCAATACAGAACAGTTTATGTTTCTTAGTTTCTATACTCTAGCTAGGAAGTATAGTAAAAGATTTGGGGTTTAAACCGATTGAACTTATGTCTATAAAATAATTCAACTTAACTTTAGAAAAAACATTAGACATTTTGAAAACATACATATTAATTCATAAATATGTAAGAAATATTTGGACCGCTTATATCTAACAACACTAACTTGGATAATTCTCATGTCAGAAAAGCACTTGTTAAGCTCATTATGAGACATCTTATTCCTGAGGTTTCTTGCCTCAAGACTTTGTCAACACTAGATAGTTCTACTCTGAGATTATCCTAACATCAGCATGGCTGTTTCAGAAAAAGGCATCTGTGATTCTCTAGTGCAGTGGGTAGATAATCCACTGCCTCCTTGGCTATAGTCTGAAGCACTGCTCTGTGGTAAGTCCTTTCTGTGTATTGTAAATCTGTCACTGTGAACTTCAGAACACTCAGCTCTTCTCAGAGAACTGTGGGATTTCAGATAAATCAGTATGCTTTTTCTCATAATTTACCTTTTTTTCTTAAGACGACAGCAAACTCACAGCAATCCACAGTGGTAAACATCCAGGGAAGAACTACAGTTCCTCTACTGCTCTCATCTTGCTATTTATGTGTTTCAGAGCTGTTAGAACTTGAATAAAATTCTTGGAAGGTGCTTTTTTGTCATCCAAAAGTTCTGAGGCTGTAGCAGATCACTTCAGATTCCCATCAGAATTTAATCCTCCCATTCAATGCTCACAGTACAGGCCCCAAATGATTACTTCACATGCATATTTCCCCAATGACTGCATATGAAAGCAGTCAGCTTCACTTTCTTCCCCTCAGATCTTCACAAGTACCTTACAGAACTGATATTTTCCCTAAGAGAAACAGCTATTCAATGCAACACTTATTTTTCTAGAGAAAAAAATGGCAGCAATATGGAAATGGAACATGTAAAGGCATAAAGGTAAATTGGAACATACAGGTCTTGGGTCTAAAATCTTACAGCTACCTACAGTCTCAACCTGAAGACCATGTAAAAACTCCAGAATACACTACGAAAATCCCCCTAATGTCATATACCATATGAAGGTATTGGGAGAAATTTGCTAGCAAACCCTGGATTTGTATGGATGCAGTGACAAACCAAATATAGGAAGACTCTGCCAAAACAGCTAATGTCAAATTTGTTGCATTTACAGAACATCTAGTATGTTTTTCTTCTGTTCATCAGGCACTAATAGCCCTTCCATTACCTTAAATTAAAAATAGCACATGCAGATTGATAGTTTACTCCGATGCCATAGTGGCATATAAGTCATTGGTCTTCATGCTGGAAGTCTAGAAGCAGGTTAGATAAACACCTAGCAGGAACGACAGGAGTATTCCAAATTTTCTTTCACAGCACATCTTTTCTATTTTTGTTTTCTTAATGATTTGCTATAAACCAAATACTGGGCATATCTATTAAACAATTACTTTTCCTATGTCTTATCTGCAAGTTGCATGAGACTGGTTCAATTATCTGCATTGTGGAAAAAGAGTCTATTTAGCATCAACAATAATGTTACAGTAAACCACAAACAAGTACTCCTAAATATAAAACATTTAGCACTAGATATAAACTACTTGTTTACAGACTGGTGCAATACCAATAACAAGTGAAGTCTCATAATGGCTGATGTTTGATTCTTTTCAGCTGTCTATCACACTCATATAAACAAGAGCACTGTGAAAGACACTACAAATATACAGAGGTAAGTAGTGAAGATTCTGTGGGAGACCCTGCTCCTGTCAAGTGCATGCACAGTACACATTATTATACTCAAAACTTGTTTTTAAATTGTATTAGAAACTGATGTGTCCTACAGTTGCCAAAGATAAAAACTAGATTAAAAAAATCTTCACTTTCATTAGTCCTGTTGGGTGGGAATAATGCACAGTGAGTTATGTATCCTACTATGCCCAAAAAACTTAAAAGGGATGAAGCACCCATCAAAAAGGATGCACAACAGATCCCATATGCTGCGCCCTGTCCCTGATCCGAAATTTCAAAATTTGTACATTTTGTGATTTCAGTGTCTGAACATGAAAGTTTAGTAACTGCATTCAATTGTATTAGAGCTATAGTACCGCATTTCACCTGAGATTGCTGTCATTTATACACCTATATATTCTGTGTCTATCCACACATGTACATGAATGTACCCCTTTGCAAGTAGGTAGCTAACATATTTTGACTGAAGAGAGATTGACGGGAACAAAATTCTCAAGTTCAAATAGAATTTGGAATTTTAAAAGTCATCATGCAATGCTAATTCCAAAACATTTATTTCCATCTTGATTCTGGAAATAGGACGGAACCATTAGTATGTGAGCTGAAAAGTGAATAAACAGTTTCATTAAGGAGGCATGTTAGCTCCAACAATGTTTATTGGGGCAAGCCTGCACTCCGGCTGCGTATGGTGTACCTTTAAATAGGGCCGTTAAAAAAACAAATAAAATGTCAAAGTCTGTCAGGTCTGGAGCTTTTATAAATTGTTTAGACTGGGGATAATTTGGGTTCCGTACATGATGCCCTGCAGCTCGGGCGGCACGGAGATGGGCGCGAGCAGGGCGCGGGCAGGGCGCAGGGGGAGGCGGGCAGGGCGGGCGCCCTGGCACGCGGGCACCCTGGGCCGGCCGCCCCTCTAGCTGGGTGGTATCCTGAGGTTAAGCACGTGACTAAACAACCATATTAAAAAAAAAAAAAATTAAAAATTTACTTCAAAGGCAGTGCAGCAGCCGGAGATGTGCGCGCTGAGACTCATTCACCGCGGGCTGCAGCAGCTTTGCGCTGCCCCTGCCAGCGCAGCCCCGGCTCCCGCACCGCGGCTCTGCCCGCCCCTCCCGCGCTCCCACCCACGGCGCGACCGCGGCTCACCTGCAGCTGCCGCGCGGCCACGCGCGCCGCCAGCTCGATGACACAGCCCACCGCCATGCGCGCCGCGCCCGCCGAGTGCAGCTCGTTCCAAACCGTGTCACTGTCCACCTGAGCAAACAGCCGGCCCCAGGGGGAAGGCAGGCGAGAGGGGAGAAGGGAGAGGGAGAGCATGAGAGAAAACAAACCCATGAGGGAGGGCTGGCAGCGTGACAGCCCGTGTACAATAACATCAGTCTTCCGTGCTGGCCAGCTGAAAGGCCTTCTGGACATGGCTTTGCTTATGCTTTTTCCCTGCACAGGCTTCTCCAATGGAAACACATTCCTGTCATGCCTCGCTGCCATTCCCTGTTTAGATTTCTCATTACAAACAGTGTTACATCGGCCGGGCCGGGCCTGCCTGCCAGACACTCCTCGGGCTGGCTGGAGGGGGAACGGGACTCGCGGCTGTCCATCGGGAGCAGCCGCCGCCGGCCCCGGAGCCATCGCCGGCAGCACCAAAGCTCACCAGTGGCACCGGCCGATGCCCCTTTCACACAACCAAAAAAGAAATATGAGCATTTATCTTTCCTGCCTAGACAGGGGTCAGCTATCAGGGGTTGGTCTGAAATCAGAACATTTAATTGTTTGGAGGAGTAATTTCAGCAGTCACTATTGCCATAGGAAATTAAATTAAATAAAGTGAGACCCTTTCTGCATCTCTAATTTTGATGATCTAATACATTTTGGCTAAAAGGCTCTATGTCACGTTTTGTAACAGGTGAATGTGGTTATTTAAAGCAGAGAAAGTTATCTGCTGCACCTTGTAAATGAGCAAGTGTGACATGGAAAACATACCATGTATATTACAGAAAATAATGGCAACATCATGAAGTATTATAAGGATGGCTAAGTGGCACTGCTATACAGCTTAAATCGGTGTGCTTAAATTTTACTTTTGAAATCTATTTCTAGTAACTACTTATTTGCAGAAACATACCAAAATATGTAGGTGAAATGCTGTATAGCCTTTTATGATGCTATGCCAAGCAGACATGCTCGTGTTAAATAGTCTGAAAAAGTTATCCAAAGAGACAGCCAGACTTCCTCAATGCTCCATGGGAAGTGCATTTAATTGCATCATACCATACAAATTTATCATGAAAAGAAATGCATTTAGGGATAGACAAAATACTATGGCAGATGCTATTTGGATGAATTCCAAGCACATTGCAACATGTTTTCTGTTTGAATGGGAAGCTTCTGTTCCTAATTTCTCTTTAAAAAAAAAAAAAGAAAAAAAAAGGAAAAAAGAAATTAAGTAATTGAAAATGGATGCAACTGCTCCCTCTCAACTCTGGAGGTTCTGAGGAATTTCTCTGATTAGTCATTTGAAACAGAAAGAAGTTTGATCTTCTCTACACCTGTCAAATGTCTTCACCATTACTGTTAAAATAATATTATATTTCAAGCTACTAAAATGATTTTATTTTTCAGTGTACTGTCTTTTTCTATCATTTTAATCAGTTTTGTGTGCGTGCAGCAGAACTAATGACAATAGTTTGTATTTGCAGTAGACCTGAGTAAGAAGACTGGATTTTGCTTGCAAAGTTTAGAATAACACTAATAACAGCACACTGTATTTTCATTTGAGAAACTTTAAATTTGTACAAGCATAATTAAGCATCATTAGCCTGATATGGAATGATTTATTATATCTGTTTTGTAGATTGGTGCCTTGAGATTTAATGAAATTAAGTAGCTTTCAATAGGTAAGAAAAATACAAGAAGACATAAGAAAGAAACCAATTAGTAAAAAATAATGATGTATGTAATATTAGGCAAACCTTCAGATCGTCTCTCTATTATTTTAAAGCAGCTGTGAGTCAAATTTCATTTTTAAAACAAATGAGATAAATAGTAGAGGTCATTGGTTAAATCAATTTAACCAAGTCATAATAAAGTTTGAAAAATACTGTGCAGTATTTTAAGTAAAAAAGTATCATCAAGAGGACTGGAAGGGAGTACTTTCTTACCATTTTTATGGCTAGCAAATTAAGGTTAACATGAAGGAGTGGCTGATGAAAATGATTCAGTGGCAGCTGGTCAGTACACCAGGGCACAGGCAGGAACCTGCACCCTCAAAGGGACTATGATTCATTTCCAGGAAGGCTGATTAAGTTAAAATTGTAGCCACAGCTTGAACATACCCGCCCTACAAGACAGTTGTCTGCTTTGACACGTGAGACGGCAGTCTCTCCATGCTCTAAACACTGAATATTGGCCAGGGTACAGCATTTATCATTTTCTGCTTTCAGCTGAGTGTGAGGAGACTGAACTGTGACAATAAGACCAAGTATCTTCCATTGAAAAATTTCCCTCAGAAATGACTGCTACCTAAATTTACCTGGACTGGTAGAAAAAAAATGGGCAATCAGGGAACAAAACAGTGTTTCCTGAGAAATTTTCAAGAAAGACCACCTAAATGAACACAGGAAATTCAGGATATTTTAGCTAATCTCTTGGGCATGGTACATGAAAAAAATGGTAAAGTCTCAAAGCCAGGGGTAGTCAACTGAAGCTCCATATTTTAATGCATAGTTATACAAGAGAACTAACATAAGTATATTAATAATTACCCTGAAAAGGCACAGTATTACAAACTTAGATGTGAAATCCTATTTCATATTCTTGTAAAATTATCCTCAGATTTCTGAGGGTCATATTATGAAGAATAACTGAAAAAAACTTGATCACATGGCCAGTGCTTTCGCTGTAACTGGAAAATGCCATCTCACTCCATTTTATATCTCTACTAGTTCTACGTATTGCCTTAAGTTTCAGGTGTTTAAGCAGATATTTTCTTTTAGTGTTACTCAATGCTTATTTTGCAAATTGCTGTTGAAATACAGTGGTATAAATGGCAAACCCATTAAAATTACAGCTACTAGCTGGCCCAGTTGTCAGGCTGTATATGAAATGCAGCTATGTAAAATCCTACTTGATATACTTTTCTTTATTCCTGTGAGATGAAATGCTTAGATTTTATACAAGTAAAGGGAATGGGATTAGACACTGTGGTTTCTGGTTCTAGTTCATGTATATATCACATGTATCTGACAGCCTATCTAGATGCTGACTGTGCATGAATTTGTGACAAATGTGATGGTTTCTGAATCACATTCTATGAAAAAGTCAGATGGAATTTTATAAGAGGTTATTTTATTCTTCAAGTGCTTTGGAGCAGCCAAAGAATTCAGTGAAAGACCTATCTTGATTAGGATTGTCTTTCAGACAATGTTAAGCAAAATATACAGAAAATATACCATTTGCAACTGAATTTTAACACAGAATCTTAGCCCTGTTTTCTGTTTAATTATATATATTATTTCTATTTAAGAGTCCTTTAAAAAATTGTCAGGGTAGGAAAACATTCTGAATTTCTAAGAAATTAAAAAGAACATCTTTCTAAAGCATCAAAATGTCATTGTTGACTATAAGCTTACTGCACATTTCATTATCAAAAGTCCTATCACTACTGCAGTTCTTCAAAGGAGGATTGTGCATGATAGCCCCAAGAGCCAGAGAGCATGAGCCCTGTCTGAACACCGACTTTCTAACACACATATGGATTTACTTCACTCCGAGTTTCCTGAATGAGCCCTGTAGGTTGCAGGCTTTTTCAAGCACGTCTAATATAGCTCAGTCATTGGCATGTGTAGCAAAGCTAATACTTTGAAAAGCTACAGATGATAGAAATTAAGCTACCTGTCCCTGAAGTGGATGTGGAGGCATTAAAGAGGAAGGGAATGACTTAAGTGAAAAGAAATGGAAGTAACTTCTCCTGACTGAATGCAACTAATGTTTCAAGTGCTGTATCCAGAAATTATCTGCTTTGCACTACAAAAAGAACTTGATATGAATGTTTCCTGCAAGAAATGTCTATGTGATAACTTGACTTTCACAATGAAGACTTTAAGCATACTCAAAACAAGCTAAGAAACAAGAAGCCATACAGTAGAGAGGTGTCTGCAGATAGAAAGGTTGTACTGTAACCCCTCTTGGCTGGAAAATTTCATGTTAAGGAAGACTGCCTGTAAAATGTGAAAGTTATATTATTCTATATACTCCTTAGACCATGCTCAGGTTATGGTGTATGTATCTGAAAGTGGAGAGTAAGGATATGGGAATACACCTGAGACAGAGATTGCTTACTTAAAGACCTTTCTGAAATCACTGCAGTTGATGAAACTGGAAATGTTACTTTGCCTGCTCTTTGCATTTGTCTGGAATACACCTCAGAGGGGCAAAAAAGTAGTGTGAATAATAATTCTAAAGCATTTTTAAGATATATTTGTAGCTGCTTTTTGTTTTACCTGTACCTTTCCCTGCTAAAAACCCTCTTGATTATTCATCCTCTCTTTCAGGACTCTTCTCCAGAAACCTGACATCTGCCTGATGGTCACTGGATCACAGTTCTGCTGCTCACAGTCTGACAAACCTTTCCATTTTTCCCACCCTGCATGGTTTATTCATCTGTGTGAGTTATTTATCTTTCTTAAATAATTATTGTAAACTCTGAAGTTACCTTAAATACACATCTACTGATAACTGTATAAAAATACAAACCAGACCCAAACCCAACTGCTTTGGGATGGATTCAAAACATCCTCGAACTTTCTCTCCCCATCCCCACTCACACAATTACACAAACATACGCACAAAACTTGTGATTTAATGTAAATCCAGTTTCTGCAGCAGGATTCTGATTTGATTCCTAAGTGGAATTAAAAATATACTGAGTTGTTTGTCCTGCTCTGGATTCTCTGCACAGTTGTTGCTATCATTAAAGTCAAAGCCAGTCTTAGAGTTACCACATGTCCATGCAAGAGATACTCTACTTTTTCTCTGAGAAGAGGTCAAAAATGCAATCTGTCATCTACCTGTTCATGGAAACTTTCACCTGTGATGCTCCTTTGATATAAGTCATTGTATGCTATATGTCCAATATACTGGAGAATAAGCTGACAAGTAAACAGTTCTTTACAGTAGTTTAAAACCTTACGGTAGTTTTACCCTTTCTTTAAAGAGCAGTGGTTGGACTCAGCTATTCTTGCGTGGAAGTTAATTCAGGATGCAGTTCTTATGGTTACATTTCAGCACAAATCTTGAAAAACAACTACATTGAAAAAAAATCTGTCCTTTGATATAAATGGTTATAATACTGATAAGTAAATAAAATCTGATCAGCTAACAACAGTGTACCTATATGAAGGAAACAAACTGATTAAGAAATCTGTGACACATAATATTAGAAAGTACAGACCTCCTCAGTAATACTTAAATTTAATAAAACTTGTGTTTTGCAGAGCGAATTCCTGTGCTTTAGCTTTAAAAGCATTCAGAGTCTCAAACTCTCCCACTTATGCCAGAGCAAACTGGCTTCCGTCACTGGGATTTTTCAGTTTCCTGGCATGAAAGTGGAAATTAAATATATTTTCTGAAGGTTTGCAACCTCTAAAAATTGTGTATGGCATTTTGGTATTCCTTTCAGCTAGGAGTCTGTCATTCTTGGAGACAGTTGGTGCCAACAAATGCTACCACATAACTTTGTGATACTTTGCTCCTGACCATGAGCAGTGCAGCTTCGCAGGTGTCACACTCACAGCTCTTGCCTCCCATTCTTACAGATGTCCCGGTGATCATTCATCACCTCTGTCATTTTCACTAAGAAGCAAAAGGTCCTCAACATGCATCTCAGATGCTGTTTCATCTCACCATGACTAAAGAAGCGAAGGTGTGCACATCATCTCCCAGGAACAACTTCTAATGAATGGCCTGTCAGCCATGTCTCTCATTAAGGAACAAAGGAGAAAAGGTTTGCATGCTGATGTCTCTTCCATAAATCCCACATACAGGAAGTGTGTAAAAGTGGACTACTTTAGGAAAAATATGTACGGTGGACTTCCTTTATTTTTACTGCTGTGTTAATGGCTGTATCAAAGATTTGTTCTGTCAAAGGCATTTCCAGCTGTTTTAATCTAAACTGCTTGTCATAAAGAGTACCCAGAATATCAGCTTTTCATATTTTCTTGCCTACAAGTCCGGGTTACAAATAAATTGTGAAGATGTGATCTTTAGGCTCCAATGGGATGAATAGTTCAGAGGATCATCACAAATCATTGCTTAAACAAAAACCATGGAATTTCCTTGTGCTTACATTGACTTCTGTGTTTGAATAATTCCAGTTGGAGAATTTATCAGTGATAATAGTCATTGAAAAGGACTTCTAAAAATAATTTTAGAGGCTATTAATTCTGACCCCAAAAGTGTCTTTCCAGGCAAGACCAAGGTATGTGGACAATACATGCACCCCCTGTATGTAGAATGTATAACGTCTTTCAAGTTTTACCTGCCAATTGTGATATAACTTGAAAAGCTATTATAAATCAAAGCCAATTTTCAGAAAATGCTCCATAAAAAATGCTAATTAAAGAATTAAATGGCTAGCAGAGTTACTGATGTTTGTAGTCTGCCACTGATAGAAGGGCAACACTCCTGCTCCTGTAAAAATAGATTTCATCTAAACATTTCTAAAAAAACCCAAATATCTGAAATCTGTATTAAAAATAAACAGCTTTTCCTTCAAAATGAGAATCGGAAAAAATCTGGCTAAGTCAAGCTGAAATCTGAATAGAATAATACCATAAGAAGAAATAGTTTTGTTTCTCACTTAAACTAACTTTCATAACAGGCACCCAGAATCTCTGGGTGTCATAAAGCATACATTAGACAGTGTAAAGGAACTCAAAACCTCAGTGAAACAGTGATGTGTGGTTCATCAGTAGGGGGAATGGAGGGAGGATAGCATGGATTAGATGTGGATTAGAATTTGTTTTTAGAAAAAACTCATAAACAAAACACTTAGACCCAGATTCAAGTCTCAGATATGTGACATAAATGACCAGATGCTTGTAAAAAATGTTACTGCACATTCAGACCTAGCCCTGAGTACTCTATTAATTCAACTTGACATGTGTTTTAGTATTTAATGGGTTAGTGTGTGAAAATGCTTGTGCAACTGCCTTCTTATGTTTGATCATGCAGCTTCTAGGAGTTTGTGGGCATGTAGATACAACAATGTATATTTGATTGTAAAGTATACAGTTACAGAAAATGCAACTTCTTTGTGCAAAATTCAGGCCTTATTTTTATAAAGTTTTGTCATTTACTGCTGAACACATTTTTAGTAATGCACAGCATTTCAACTTTCTTCTTGGATGTAGATGATTCTTAGAGGCCACCATGGAACTATGCTAGAACCTGGTGTTTATTCAGAAAAGGAACACAGGAACATTTCCTCCTCAGAGAGCTTTTCTGGGGTTAAACTCTGTCAATAAACACATGATGTGTTTTTAAAGTGCAAATGTGCATTTTGGTTTAATTACAGAATTCCCATTAAATCCATATGTGTGTGTGACTAAGTCTGGGGAGAGTGAATAGCAGTAGTAGATTGTATATGGTACTATTCCTCAATTTACATTTAACATATGTGTGCATATTTATATGTAGATGATGTTTCCTATTCTGGCAAAGAAGGTTTCTTTGCATAATGCTGGCCTTTGGCAACACAGCAGTTTTTAGGAAATGCAGAAAATGAGGTAAGACCTTTAACAATTGGATTTTACAGTAGTTCATTAACTTGCCAATAATCTTCTGTATTCCATGCTCTGTATCTTTCCTTGCAGTTTTAACCTGATTGAGTAGCAAGGAAAAAAGGTCCTTTGTTAAAAAGGGGAAAAGAAATTGTCTGAGGGACCAAATTCTGTATTTGGTGAGCTGGCAGGTTACCACTACTGAGCTTTCTATTCTTGCTTGTGCTGCAAGTAAAAGCAGTTTGGGACTGTTGTAAAACGTTCCATTGCACCTGCAGCAATACCAGGAACTGTGTCTCTCAGTTCAACAGTTTCACCTCTCACTGGTCTAAACATCAAGCTCTGTGGTGAATGGCAAAGGGCCACCTCAGTGCCATGAAAGGACAGGAATGGGGCAAAATATCTATCCTGTAGTATGAAGACATTTTTTCCTCTTTTTGTGGCCATAATTTTGATATGCTAAGTGTGACATCCCCTTCCTGCCCTGTTACACTTCGCAGAGCCAGAGATGAAGTCTCTGTACCTCAGTAAAGGAAGGCTATCTCTTTCTTGCTATGATCATAAAGATTCATGTTATCACACTTGTTATTTTTTCCCCTAAAATCAATGTGCCTAAAATTTGGAGCTTAAGTTGTTTTGAGTCCCTGTCAATGAAGGAAATCAAGCACCTTCAGTCAGTTCTTCTGATCTTAGGTGGACTTACTCCTGCTATAGTGGTACATATGCCTCTCCAGTGGTTATAGAGGCAAGCAAGGGTGATCAGGGTCTTTTGGCTTTGGCTTTTTCAGTAGTTTGCCTTCAATCAGATTCATAAATCTGGACAAGTGAACTGCAAGTTAATTAAATATGCAAGTTTTATCTTAATTTCTTATTTCTTTATAGTTTGCCCACTCAAGGAAGCTGTGAGCTTGTCAGCTAGAAAGCCTACACTCCCCTATGCATAAGAGAGCTTGACTAAAAATGTAATATTTATTGATGCATTACTACAAAGCATAAACCACTGAAACAGCTGAGTGCCATGAATTGCCAGAACTGACAGGGTATACCACCTAAAAAGTGCATTCAGCAGCACAGCTGGGAGTACATTATATAGCCTCATTCCCTCATACTGTGCATAGCCTGAATAGGTTTGTCTGGAACTCCACAAAGTGATGGAGCACCAAGTTCCTAAATGCTCTGGAATAACAAACCTCCAGCCCTTGCTCTGGCTTCATCCCCATTGACCTTAAGTTGTGCTTTGGGTGGTACTATGATGGTGTTTTTGATCATATATTTTGTTGACCTCTGGAGAAAATATCATACAGTCGACACTGTGTGAGTCCTAAATAGTCTGCAAAACAGATCAATTAAAATGTAATGTACCTCTGAGGCTGTTTTGATTAAATCTTTGAATTTCTTTAGGGATGGTGCTGCTGACAGAGGCTAAGGAGGTAATAATAAGTCCTTCATTCACAGAAGCCTTCCACAATGTGCTCCAAAATGTTACAACTGGCAAATTTAAATAGGTTAATAATAAGGTAAGTAATTTAAATTAATAGTGAATATATTGGCAGCATGATATACTAAGGATTTCACAATGGAAGACTTAATATTGAGTAGGTGAGCTTCTGAGAATTACAGATTGCTTTCCCCAAACCAGGAAACCAACACTTTTTTTTATTGTTGAAAGGACTATACCTATTTTGGTAGTCTGGGATATGGGGAAAGACATGAGTTAATTCTAATATCTCTGTGGAGGTGATGGGTAATTTGAGTACCCAAGCCTTAGGCGGTCAGATTTCTTTACAGAGGAATTTTTGTGCAGGTATAAGGGGAGAGACACCTAAGCAGCTTGGAGCTTAAAATTTGCTATAAGGAGGCAATGCCATTGCCAGTATTTTCTCAATTTTTGCATTATTGTACCATGGTAATGGAACCGGTTTGGTACCATTAGATATTATAGAAATAAGAGGAATGAAGTCATAATATGTAAAGGATGAAAATTCTTCCTCGGCATAAACTGAGAAGATCAAGGGAAGAATGAGAAGCAGGAGGAAACATTTTTTTTTTCCTAGATGAGTTATTAAACTTCTCCAATAGTGAAATCTTGCCTTTCTTACTGCATTTCTTCCTGTATGGTCAGGACAAAAAGTGGCACTGTCCATCTATCACAGCAAGGAATGCCAGGAAGAAATTTAACATTCATAAAGCATGAATATTTTGTAAGTTTTGTCAAAATGTAGAGCAATTTTATAGCTATACATTTCTTTTCTTGGTACTTACAGACCAAATAGTTTTCTGATATGAAAGATCTAAGCTACATGTCAGTTAATAAAACAAGACCAGCTTATCCCAGCAGAAAATCTCATCTATGTTTTACTGCTGTAACAGCAAAATTAGAGGAAATGCAATGGACGTTCCGTAATATGTGCAAGCCAATCTTAGCCATTCAGATGGCTCAATGTTCAGCCCATGAACTACTCTGTTCAGTTCACTAAACATTAATTCCTCTGAAGTCTGATTTCTTGCAGGGTGGTGTTCTTCCCCAGCTCCTCCTCTTGCAATTTAGAGGTCTGACTTTACACATTACAGGTTTGAAGCAGTGTCTTTGGTGGGGGAGGAGAGCAGGGGGGATTGGATAACTGCCCAATTTCATATGATAAAAGTGAAATTCTCTTCTGTCTGCAGGAAAATCCCCAGGGAACAACGTATGAAACCCAAACTTAAATAAAATCATATCCTGTTTGCAAACATCATATTCCCTTTGCTTCTCAGTAATCTGGACCCATAAACCCCAGCACAGCTTGAGAGCCCATTCCTCATCTAAACAAATGCCATAAGCCCCTTTATACTTTTACAACCATGTCAGAAAATAATATTGACTGCCAATAGTGATGTGATTGGAGTTGCCTCCTCTGAGCCATAAAAGCAGCAGTCTGTTATCAATTTCTCTAAATGCATCAAGGGAATTATGGGTCGGTTCAGTTCCAAGTTATAAATGACAATTCAAAAGCCACAGAACTGTTTGAAGCTGTGAGCCGATGATGACATTATCATAAAAGCCTGCTCTTCTTTGCTTTTGTGGGGTTTTTTGCCTACCAACTAGACAAAAAAATATGGCTGAGAAATGACTTCAAGATTTCTTCACACAGCAGCAGGTCAAACAGGCAGGAAAACAATCACTATTTTTAGTGACAGACTGCGACAAGGAGATGAAACTTACTCCCATTAAAAGTAGATTTCTGCTCCTCTTATTGTTATTTTCATGGCATAACAGGAGAGGAATTGCAATAGATGGATGCATTGATCAAATGATCAGTTACAGCTCTGGTGGCTATTTACAGATGAAAAATCATGGCACAATCTGGCAATCCACAGAACCAAGATATAAATTTGTGATTATTCTCCCCATTTGGCCATTTCACCTGCAATCTACCCACTTCTCCTGGAAAACTTTTTCCATTCCAAATGTCTGACCAGCTACAAGAAATCATCTCTTGTTATTAGAAGTGCTGGCCATAGATCTGCTAGTCTCTCTCCAACATGAAGAATTTCATCCCCCTGGTATTAGAATTCTTTAACAACAGTTGGTTTTGAAACAAGGCTAAGCTTGAGAAAAAAAAATAGTAAAAAGCATTATTACAAGAGGGTGCTCTTCAGTGGATGTTATACTGCTGACCCTGGATAGTCCTCTGATAAAAAATTAACCATCATTGAAAGAAAACCTGTTCTTTGCAAATTTAGGAGCTTAATTTAGACAATTTTTTCTCTCTTTGTGAGAACTGTTCAGTTAACCTGTAAAGATGAAACAGCTTTATATTCTTACATAAGAGAGCTAATTACTACTTGCTTAATTTCTTATAAAACTGTAAAGTTTGTTGTTCGATTTCTTCAGAAAGTCTAACATATACCGAGCCATATTCACCAACAATTTTGACATAATCAGTCCCTAGCACTACTTACAAGAAAATTCATATGGATGAAAAGTTTACAAAATGAGTAAGTAGTAGCTTTACATGCATTTTGCACTGCTACTAAAGATTTAGTGCTATGATGGAAAAGGTACAGAATATATTAGTCATTGACACAGACTGCCTCTTGTTCACTTTTTAAAATTCTTGGACAGAACTTTCTTTCACTGTAAATAATGTCCAAAGAAAGGGATGTCTGATGTTGACTGGAATCTTAGAACAGATAACAAAATCAATAATAGACTAGAATTAAGGGTTACAGAGATTAATTGGACTTCTGTTTGTGAACAATGCGAGCCATCCCAAACTCACACCGATACAATCTGTAAAGCCCATCAGCTGATCAATGGCTGGGAAGTCCTGGGTTACAGTCCTTCATCCAAGAACAGTTTTCATTTTCTTCACTGATACTTTCAATTCAAATTTATAAGCTGTTTGTGGAGCAGGGTCTCAGAGCAAAGACTTCACAGTATTTGTAAATGTATAATAGGTAGATCATTAGCCTTAGGTGCATGGACTGTATCCTATGTAATGCTCTGCCTTACTTGTCCACTGTTCTTTCCAGCAGTCACACAGCTTTTCAGTGCATAGTGTCAGGGTTCCCAACAAGAAACAATATTTGATCTCTTGTGTGGTAACAACAGCCATTAAAAGGTGGGATCTCTGATATTAAATACAGCCTGGGAGTGGACAGAACTGAGCCCAGGCTTCTCATCTCCTGTGTGAGCAGTCTAACCACTAAACTGTTTCATAATAGACCTGCATAACAGCCAGCAAGGTCCCTGCACGACTAGAGGACAACAGGATCAAAGAGCTCTGAAAACCCTTGTTCAAAAGCAGTCATAAAAATCTGCAAGAATAGGTTTTTTTCCATAGTGTTTTCTCATTGTATTCTGTAACAAACAAGTAATGATGCAAGCAATAAAAAAATTACAACAAACACTAAAGAAAATTCTTCCATCCCTCCTTTGATTGTTTGTGTGAACTATTCTTCCTGCTTTACATTGATTAAGCTTTACAATCCTCAATTAAGTTCAAAGTTACTAAGTAGCAATATTTCTTCTTTCTTTCCACTATCATTTCTGAAAGTAAACTTAAGAATTGCTTTCCACATAGTTTGAAGCAGCTTACATTCCCAGAACTCATCTTAACCAATCGACTGCTAAATGTCACTGAAAGACCTCCTAATCTGATTATTTACCTTGAAAAAGGTCATAACCCATTCCTTTAAAAGAGCCCCACAGCAAGCCTGACAGTAATAATATGTAGAAAGACAAACCAACTAGAAAAAAAATACATAAAAGATCAGTTTCTACGATATGTTCTTTAAACCAATTTCCATAAATTTAAATAAGAAATAAAGCATCCACAGTAGGGGGGAAAAAACAAAACAAAAAAAAAAAAGGTGAGGATGAACTGAAATGCTAAAAAAAAATCAAGTTATACTGACCAATTCTTACTTGTGTTAGTTTTAGAATAGACAACTACTGTCATTAGTAGAAGAATTTCAAAGTACATCTCTAGTCATGAGTTCTTAATATCACAGTAACTTGTTTCATAGAAAAATCTTATCCTATAATTTTCAGAGAATGACATAGTCCTGTTTACTATTCAAGGCCCTCAAATAGATTTTTTTTTCAAGACATATTTACTCAGGAGCCCCAATATTCTTTCTTAACTTTATTAATCTCTTGTTCACTTTTTAATGCAACAACAGTATGAGAAATTATGTTTTTATACACCAGTGTGTGCATATATGCATGCATGAGTGAATATGTGCATACAGTAGTTTACAGAGGTGCATGTGGGCACATTTGTCTACATGTCAGCGTGTAATGTTAGCTAAATCACATACAGAAATGACACCCAAGTTTCCAAATTAGTAAGTCATCAACTTCCAAATTTTAGGCAGAATCTTTAGCAAGCTAAGCCCACAGTGAGGGAGTTGGAACAGTTACCACTTCCTGATTCTTTTATTCTAAACACATAGTGTAAAAATCCTCAAAAATTACTAAATACTGAAAGCTAAAATGCATTTTTTTTCTTCTTTTTGGGTGTGTTGAAACCTTACAAAATGAGTATTTCTCATTTAGGGTATCTCATAATAAACCTGCCCTGTATAAACATACTAGTATGGTAGGAAATGTGAAGAATAAAAGTAAGTAAAACTGTAGAAAACTGCATTGAAAGTTAACCTCCTGAGATTATGGCTTTATCTCTGCTCAGAATATTCAGAGAGATACTCAGAGAATTCACTCAGAAACAGCGAAAGGGAATATCAGCCAGCCAGCCCATTGATATCTAGAATTCTGATTGTTTCAATTTAATATTGATGACATCAGTAAATAATGGACCCAGTTGGACCAAAAGCATAGAATACTTTTGTGTGAAAAAAGTCATGTATGTGAAAAATTATTTCTCCCTGGCATTATCTTCACTAGAATTTAATAGGACCGTGATACCAACATCTGTAGAAATTCTAGATGTTTTGCAACAATTGAGGTTCATTCTTTTACCTAGCGTTGCAACGTATTTTTGTCTGCAGATTTTTGTCCACTGTGTCCAATACTCACAAGCTGATACTTCAGGATGAATCTATTTCAAAACAGGATGCAAAAATGTTCACAGAATTTATTACTTTAACAATGCTTAAGTTACTAGCTAGCAGCCAGTGAGCCCTTTTCATGCTAAATGTTAGTTTTGGTAATTTTATTGTCCTTTCTGCGAAATGTGAAACTATATTTACTTTTCAACAGTACACAAAACAGCTTCTCCAAATCTCATTGTGCTGTATCAATTGCTCCCATATTACTTTCCTCAAGAACAGAGCTCATGTAAAAAAACCTCAAAGTAGGACAACTAAGAAATGGGTACATTTACACAAAATGTATTCCTATCTAACTGTTCCAAATGCTTATTGTAATGTGCTGTCTTCTATTTTTGAAAACACAGTGTGATAACAGCTCAGGTTTCATCTTTACATTTTTTTATCAGCTTCTAAAGACTTGGAACTGATAATGCAATAGTGCTAAAGAATTAATAAATGAACACTTCTGTTGTGTGCTGTCCCTCTTGTGAAAAAACAAACATCTACTTACCCCAAGTCCCCCACAAGGCAACAAGGAAAAGAGTTTTTGAGACACGTTTCCTATATATTAAAGAAAAAAAAAAGAAACAATAAGCAACATTTATTAAAAAGACATTTAACTACTGGAACAGTATTTCCTTACACTTTACAGTAATTCAGATTTCAGTATTAAACTACGAAAATGGCATATAGTAGTATAAAAAATAATAATAGTACTTAGAAATCAAATCAGACATGGGAAATTTAAGTTACTGTTATGCAACAGTGACAAATCTAAGGATTGTTAAGCAATAGATTCAAAGGAATATAATGACCAAATCTCCATAGGAAGTCAGTCTGAACTAGGGTGACTAATAATCCCAATATCTGTAGCTGATAAGAAGCTTGTCTAAGCAGTCATGTCAGCTTCTTCTCTAGCCAATGGAGTGAGCCTGACACCTCTTTCCAGCCTAGATGACAGATGGGATGAATCATGCTTGAGAAGTACCTGTTTCTTTTCACTGACAACTGAGAGAATCTCATTAAGCTTACATGAAACTGATAACTAATTTCTTAACTTTGTCCCTCCAAAAGAGTTTCTCCTTTGAAAAATGCAGCCTTAGTCTTCCTATCTGTGTAAAAAAGCATCAATGAATATATTAATATTTTGAAAATACTTAACATGAAATACTAGTTGTTTCAGTCTTATTCAGTGAATACATTATACTAAAGGGAACAAAAACTTAAAAGTTTTAGAATCTAATTTTTAGCTAATTCTACTCTATACATTAGTTAGTATAGAGTTTATCTTATTATTTATACTCAATTTTTAATTTTTTTTTTCAATTTTTTTTTTACTACTAAACTAACTGTTTATCTTGATAAGGACAATATGAAAACCGGGTGAGGATCTCAGGATTTGATGCAGTTCCTATCCCAGTATGATATCTGGTCTGAAGACAGCCGTGGAAGAGAACATAAGCTTTTCCCCTGCCACATCACAGAACTGGCTTTTTAACTTTGCCATCTGGAGGAAACATTAGATGTGAATCACGGGAGTTAACCTAGAGGAGCCACCCATTGTTGTGGCAGGGACAAATTCTGCAGTTTCTCATGTTTAGCAGGTGACAATGAAATGCATAAAGACAATTATAAGCATCATCTTTGAAGTGCAAGACACCAGACTGCAAGGTCTGAGACTAAGAAAGTACTTTACACTTTGAGTAAAATCCAAGATGCATTTTTAACCAGCTAGAGGCCTTTGATCAGTTTGCACAGTGGGCGAGAGAAGACAAACAAAACCTCCTGTGGAGCTACCAGGGGAAATGCAGGTGCAGCAGCTATGCAGAATATTCTCATACTGAGTTCTAATGGCCCCAGACAAGGAAGAAAATGTTGGCTGCAGGAGATTGTCAGAGTAGAGGTACAAGTTGGAGTTTCCAGATCTCTTGCTAAGCAGGTCCAGGGACCAATTTTCCACTTTTTACTAGGGGGAAGGTGAAAAAGTCCTGAGCAGATAACTAAAAAACTAGTGCCGTTAAAGTGCCAGGAGACGTTAACAGAAACATAAGATGTAATTTGAGGTAACAGAAAGCATTTTTAGATTATCAAATGACTAGAACTTTTTTCTTAAATTCAGTTTCAGAATTGGGACATAGGAGAGAACAGATGTATTGTTATTTATCTCCCTGCAGATGGGCACATTGTGCATGGTAAATACTATTACAAACAACAAACAAAGTAAAACCAGAAAAGCAGATGGTTAGGAGGAACACTAAAATCAATCAATCAGTAGTACTAAAATAGAGGAAACAAGCACATAAGCTTTCAGTGTCTCAAGAAACTTTCCTGGATATTTGCTTCATATTGCATGATAGTTTAAAAAAAAAAAGCAGTTAACAGACTCTGCAGAACAAGAAAAACATTGATGTTTCATGAAAAGAACAGTAGAGAAAGGTTGTACTAAGAGACAGTGAGACCATCATTTAGCTAGCCTCACAAAAGGGAAAGAGCTCACAACACTCTGCCAGAAATTAAAATCAATAGCATAAAGCTACCCTGAAAATGAATTGAAGAATTTCCCATGATGTTTGAAGTTGATGTCCCAAAAGATACTGAAGATATTGGGATACTTCAAGTAAGGTAGAAGACAAATTTTAAATAATCAAACATTTTTGGCTTTGCACTAGGGCAGTTTGTAATCACCAGCAAACCACTTGAGATTCAGTACAACAATTTACTGATAGAGCTAGAAGTGATCCAAGATTTTTATTCTTAAATATCAGTGCAGAAAGGCAGTAGAAGCTGGTTTGTCAATTAGGTGCTGAGGCACCCATAACTGTCTGAGGTCGGGCCCTTACAGAAGTCAAGTAAGCTGCTTAGGATGTTGATAAGTCTGTACTGAGAGTCTGATGAACAAGAAAATTTATAGGCAAAAGACTCACTTTCAAAAAAAAAAAAAAAGTGTGTCACTTTTTAACCTGTTTATTCTCAGTATCATCCCTCAAGAACAAAGCCACTTCTTCTAAGTGTTTAATTCTTCACTAACTTGAAATTGCAATTGCATGGATACTTTCTGAATGCATCTTTTAGTTGTACTTTCAATACTGACTCACTGTCAGGAATATGTTGACAGTATATTTCTCACTTTTAAAAAATTTTAATAATTGGAAACTTGACTTTTAGTAATATTTCCTTAATGACAGTTGGAAAGGGAAAAAGGAATCAAATTTTTAGAACTGCTTACTGTTCTGCCCTTGAACTTACTCAAAGATTGTATTCTGTCACATGAAACCATAATGTGATGTGACACATAGTCTGCATATTACTATCCTTCGTGTCAAGACAATGGTAGTGCAACATGTTGCTTAACACAACACACTATAATACATCAGTCAAAAGCTTAACTACACAATAGTGTAGAAGTTGAAGTGATCAGCTGGAACAGCTGCATTTGTAGACCCTGATGCAGGGAAAATAAAACCAAACATTGAAGCAAGTTTATACTTGTAAACCTTTAGGAATAGGTGGACAATAACTGTGTGCCTAATTCTCACTGGTATCAGTAGTTTATAGTAATTTTGTTTTGCAATCTTCCAGAACATTTTTTTCCTTGAACACGGAAACACTGAAATAGGCATTTATGGACAAGTGGCACATTTCTAGCCATAGTCATACTTAAATTTTATTCCTTCAAGTGTTTCTTTTCTATTTGAAAGGTACAGAAGATGCTTGTTAGGAAAAAATTTAAAAAAGGAGCTTCAGACAAAGCAAATGCACACCTTTGAACAGGGAACAAACTGTTTTATGGAGCCTGAACTGAGAACAAACGGTGCCTCTGTCTTGTTGAATGGGTAGAGGAATAAGGAAAGGAATGGTTAGGTCCTCCTTTTCCTTAGGATGTAAAGCCATCATTTGATGGAAGTATTTCTGTAGAAAACAAAATGTACTTTCATTGAAATAGATATATTTTCAGAGGTGATGTTACTGATGACATTTTTTAAGAGAAACCTTTTCTTTAGATTTTTCTCCTTGGTACACATAAATTTCTGTACTATAATAAGATGTTAATTTTAAGGTCAGGATTGGCTAGGTTCAATCACACTGAAATGGGGACAACAAAAGGTGGAACAGTTACACTGCATTTTGGAAAAAATATAAGAGACAATTAAGTTCCTTGATCCAAGAGTCTAAAAGCCTACATGATTAGAGCTTCCAGCCAAGAAACTGGCACATGCAAATGCATGTGGGAAGGGTGCTTTATTGACTGTTGTCTTGGTAAAAGGCCATGTGAGATCCAGCAAGAAAACATACTAGAAATAGAGACAGAAAAGGGCATTGAGCCAAGGATGCACTCAGAATACATTCTAAGACTGTGATCTTGATATAAACTTAGTCAGTAAATGTTTGGAAGACTAAGTGTCTAATAAAAAGGACAAAGAGTGTCAAGGAAAGAACTATGGGCAAAGAAATGTTTTTCTAAGGTAGGGTAAACAAAGCTCTCTGCATTCTTTGTACTGCAACAGAAACATAGTTAGGGAACCTGGGTCCATTCCTTTTCTCACCTTTTATCAGCAACTGCACACCGCATCCCAGATGCTGGTCAACCACTGAGATCCAAAATTGGAACAATATTTTATATCAATGTATGTTATATTAAATAATGTGAAAAATAAAATAAAATTAATCAAACCAATACAATTTAAATGAAATGCTTGACTGTATCAAAAAGGAACATGGTGACAATGTTGATGAAGTCAAATCAAAATGTTACCAAATTGTAATTTTGCAAAAATTTGGAGCTGTTTCTTGGAAACACCTGTTTTTGATTTTTTTTAAACAAGGATTTCCTACCTTAGAAATTCAAGCTCCTGAGAATCTATTATATTGTAAGTATTTTCCAGTTTTGAAGTTGCCTTGGCTAAGCAGATGTACTTATGTAACATTGTGATCAAGAAATTTTTCTTATCTACTCTTATGACTTACAGAACAAACTTAGTCTGCCTTACAGAAGAAACACTTAGGTTCCAAGATAATTGCTATGTATTACTGGCATTGTGGCAGCAATTTCATTTGTTGGTTAGTGTTATTTTTGTTTGGGTTGGATTTCATTACATTTAGGAAAAACTCCAGATCTTAGAAAAATAGTTATAAAAATAAATGAGAATTAGAATGTTGCACCCAGCGTGCAGAGACATAAAGGGAAGGATTTCACTCACAAAATATAACCAAAACACATTAGTTTTTTTGTATGTTTCTGACAAGTAGATCTCCTTCATGCTACACTCATGGTAGAGTTCAATTTAATCCTACTTTTATAGTATAAAAGGCATACACTGAGCGTTGGCTATGCATGAAGATACTTGACCTGAAAAACCTGTCAGTTTTCTGCTAATCTGTACATTCATAGTGGCATTTAATACTTCAATATGTTTCCCCTTCTATTATTCAGAATGATATCATATACTGCATAATGTGAAAACATTAAAATAAAGTTAACTTATTAGCAAGGTAATCTGCACTCAACATGGCTGAAATAATTGAAATAAAGCAAATGAGAAGAGCAAACAAGCAATTCTGACAAGCAAGTGTATCTGAAATTCCTCTTTTCAAATCAAAGAACACAAGATAGAAAACTGTGTTCAAAATTGCCATTGACTTCCGATGGAGAAAAAATTACAATAAAGGGTTAACACTGATGATTTTTGAAGCACATTAGGAGAAACGTCTATCACTGCTTATGAACCCGTGCATTTTGCTAAACTATATTTGGCTTCCATTGTAACATTCTCCCTACACATAGCAATGCATTTGGAAAAAGTGAATTTTTGTCACACTGCTTGCCAAGTGTTTTAAACTGACACCAGCTATGACTAATGACAGTGCTGGAATGTGCTGTTCTCAGTAGAATAGAGGCCTGTACAGACCTAGGAGTTTCCTGGGGTCCAGCTTCTGTCTGTTCAGGGGACTGGTGCCATACAGCAGTGAATGATGTTCAGAGTGAACCAGCTGTATTTCCTCCAGACTGGCTTTTCGACCTCGAATTCGCTGAAAGAAAACAGCAGAGGGCTAGAATATTCCACTGACAATATTTAGGGAGAAGAGGGGGAAAAAAAAGTAAAGGTCCGAAATAACATTTAGTATGATTAATAATGGGTTGAAATTGCGTCATGCAGGAATGTGACACTGATTTGTTTATTAAAGTAATGCTATATGAAAAACAAATGCGTGTGTGCTTTATCACAAAGTGCCTCATTTCAGTCTTAGCAGAGTTGACTTAATACAGTGATTCACATACAAGAAAAAGAGTCTGCCTCTTTTTTTAAATAACACATTAAGAGATACAAACAAAAAGGTAAAATATATCTTAAGTAAGAAATCTGGCTAGAAAAAATCTAATTTAGAGAGTGAAAAATTATTCACACCTGTAAGCTGCAGATGTGTTTGGAATGAGGATTAATGTTTTTTGCATTATTACTAGTACTTGTGATTTATGCTGGTAAGAAGAACAGGATCAGAGTGAGGAGAGACAAGGAGATGAAGAAAATTAAATTTAAATGCTTTAATAAAATATTTCTTTATATTTTAAGGTTTTAAATGTATGATTAGTATCCCAGGGTAATTTTTGCTGTTACACATGCTGACTCACTTGCTTCCTTACATTTTTGTAAGTGAAGTGTGTTTCTTTAATTGTTTCTCCAGCCTGTACTCACCCGATGTAAATCAGCGTTAAAGAATCTGTGATGTTTCTCTACAAATCCATTGAAATGTAATCAGTTTAGGAAGGAAGGAGAATAGGGAGGAAAAGATAAAACTAACACTTTCAACATCTGTTGCGTGTATGTATTTGGAGTTACAGCTTGTCATAGATATATTTATTTCTCTGCTTGTGCTAGTGCTGCACAGCCTTTGCAGAGACAGCAACGTGAATCAGATTTTGCTCATGATTAGGCATAATAAACAGCACTGTCAACAAAGTTCTGGTCCCAAGATCATCTTTCCTGTTGATACTGGATAAAGTGGAGAGAAAACAGTTTGGTTTTAAGGTCTTGGACTCTATTTGCAGATCTGGTCCTTAGGAACACCTAGGGAAAAACCTCTCTCAGCTTAGACTGTGGATTTGTCCAACTGTCAAGGTCTACAGATAAACAGACACACAAGTTATCTAAATAGACCACCCTATTTTCAATCAGACTAATTAACCTCTTACAGGAATGCCATTTAATTCTAGTTTTATTAGGGGATATGTTGTAATTCTTATTTATCCAACACCTTAACATACACACTGGAAAGCACCAACCTCTGCACAAAGAGAAGAAAGCAGGATATATGAAAGAGAATGTGCACTACAGAAGAAAGGAGCTGCCTGGGGTCAGAAGAACCATGCACAATTTACATTGAGTTAAACAGTGGCCATTTTTTCTGACTAATCAGGGAAAATATCCTAAGAGTTAGAGCTAGATGACTGTAGAACAAGCTCCCCCTCAGGGAAATGGTGGAAGCCCTATTTCTTGCAGTGTTTAAAACTTGACCAGACGCAGCAGTGGAAAGAATATTTTAGGGTATGATCCAAGAACTAAATGACTTAATAAACCCTTTTTCATCTCTAATTTCTTCAAGCCTCTCCCAGTCTCACATGAGAATTTGTAGCAGTGCACTCACATCCTTTTAACACACAGTTGCACAATCAAAATCAGCACATTATGTTACTTCATGGAGTCAGTAAACTCTGTAATGGTTCTTCTGGGTCAGATAAAATATTTTTCTTCACAAGTGAGTTGACTGGTAACATTTATTCCTTCATCCATTCTAATTAAGATCTATGTTTCCAACAAGCTGCTTTAAAATCTATATACCCAATTCTCCACAGAAAAACTGGGAAGGGAGACTGGCTTTTAGGGCAAATAAAATAAATGTGTAAGAAAAGTAAGTAGGCATTTTATGAAGGTCACATCAAAGAACCTTGAGCAAATACTCACTCTCTGGTCATATATTTTCTACAAGTTATGCAAAAACTCTGAGAGATGTTTCAGAGTTAATTGTCTGGCTTTTTTTTTTTTTAAAGTGCTCTTAAATGCCATATTCTTTTAACTATAAAAACCCACAGTTATCCATAATTCTTACAATGGAGTGATGTATGATATCTGGTCTGGAAGTGGTCTCTCAAAATGTTTTGCCAACAACCTATCCACTATGCAATATCACCAGCCAGCTTCTCTAGGGCAGAAACACATCATGCAGAAACAGGTTTGGTGCAGAAATCAAGTAGCACTGAATGGGACATCCCACTCCAGGCAGTTCTTAACAGTGAGGTTCCAGGAGTATAGCCCTAAGCTGAGCTGCCAGGGTAGGCAGAGCCCAGAGCTCCTCTTTCTCCATAGCTTCTCCAGCTCTGACCTTCAGCATCGACAGGTACATTTACACTCTAGATGGTAGGATGAAAGGGAAAGGTAAACACTGCACATGTCTGTGAGGTTTCTGCATTCCCATCTCCTCATTTAGTGTTCCTTTCATACCATCCTTGCAGTATCGCTGCTTGTCAAATCATTTTCATGAAAGTTACAATCACAGCTACCTAAGGCTCTATACAGAGGTAAAAATGTTGCATTAAAAATTACCAGCAATAAGTTCTAAGGATAGTTCTTCTCACACAGTGAGATTTAGCAGATCTACACAAGCACATGTCCTAAGTCTATTGCCAGGGTCTGGAGTCCTGTAACTTCAGTTTAGCAAAGTGACTGTTTCTAGCTCTCACTAGCATGAGTTATCAGATAATGGAACATATGCCTTTGTATAACTTTACACATACACTTCTAGTCACATATTTTTAGTGTTGAAGTGTCTTTCTTAATTTTCATTGACCATAGTAGTATCAGAACCATAAAATACAGAAGAAAATTGGCATAAAGCCAATGAAAAAGGAGAAATAGCACAGAACATATGAACATATGATTTTTTTCATTAAAGGGAAGTTGAACACTACATCCACCCATCTACTACATCTTTAGTGGAAGGCAAGTCATCCTTTTCTAATATGTATGACAATTTATTTGTTGGCTTTGTCCTCTGATATATGCAGTTTCCTCATCAACAGAGATATTTATGCATCTCAGGAGGGTAAAATACTTGCACATGAGTGCTTCGAAAATCAGTCTAGAACTAGAAAGCTACTCTCCCCACAACAGGAAAATGCTTTCACCTTTCACAGAATTTAAGGTCAAAGAGGACTGTCTAGTTGGTCTTCTGTTTAAAATAGACCATTAACATTTCACACAGATAACCTCTATTAAACTGAAAATTTTGGTTAGATTTTCAACAGACTAAACTCATGCACAGAGATTCAAAAAGACAAAGGTGATGCTGCCTGTTTCTCTCTGCTGAACTATCAGGAATTGTTGACATAGATTAAGGAACATTTCTCACCGGAGTCTCTCAGTGTCCATTGCCTGAACTACAGCTATTTGGAAGGAAATTCCCTTAGGTTATCAAGTTTGTAAACAAGGTCTTCAGATTGTTTCCTGCCTTTCTGAGATTTCTCATGGTTGTTAAATTCTCTCTTGTTTTGAAAAATACTCACAGGTAGCATGTCTTTTGCCAGTCAGTATACCCACATGGCTTGTTCTCTCTCCATCATGTGGGAATTGCAATCATACCTCTGGCATGCATGTACTCACATAGAGATGCATTTACTCGCTCCATGTATTTTGGTCCTCCAGGGCCTAACCTGAATATGTTGCACATTAAAAATTTTTACTCTTAAAAAAAAGACTTAACTTTTCCTGTGTTATTTAATCTTTAGTGGTAAATTGAGGTACAAAGGGTGGAATTTTTTCATATATTTCAGTCTATGTGATCTGGCAGTCTCAAATTTAAATTCTTTCCTTCTCTCCACTTTGCTCCATAAGATGTGGACACCAGGAGGTGTAAGATGCCTCCCTAATCCAAAAAACGATCAAAACTGAAATCAAATCCCAAGCTGAAAAGAAAAATGCTGTTGGACTACAGGAAGGAGAGGTGGGGGCACATAGTGAGACCATGTCTACGTTTTTCTTTTCTGAAACTGTGCTGTTTACTGTAGCCTAATGTCAGTCATGTGTGCATAAATTACAGCCCTAAAGGAGTTATGTAAATACTTCCTCACCCTAGAACAAGTGGAAAGTAGACACCACTACCAAAACATAACTCAGTCTATTTTTGTCCCAGAGGTAGAGCGGCATTGCTCTTTACCAAGGAAAAACTGCAAACAAGCATTTCAGTAAATATACACAAAACTTTTAAACTAATGCAAAGATACTGTGTCTGAATTTCATTTTTCCTATATATCTATACACCAGAGCTATAAAAAAGGTCACTATGGGCATGACTGTGGATGTGTGTGTGTGAATTACTTCACTCTCCTGCCCTGGACTCAGTCAGAAGACTGTGTCTCAAATCTGTCTCTCCAGTGTGGCAATGGTATGAATGTGTTTCTCCCTCATCATGAGGAAGCTGATGAGGGAAATTAATCTGTGTATTTGGAAGAATATGACTAAAAAAAATAATCTGAAAGCTATATATAGTTTCTCGATTTAGGAGAAGTCCTCGAAACTGTTCTTTGAATAACTAGAGCTCAAACATCTACGCCTAGAAAGACAAAATACAGTCTGAAGAAGCAAGTCTTCTTGGCTTTGTCTGCAGCAGTAAACTAAACAGTGCCAGGAAACATTCCCAGGCAGAGAAACACAATCATCTGTATTATTAAATTGCTAAAGTGGTCCTTCACACCGTTTTGGCTGAGCTGCAGCTAACACTCTTCCAAACAACTCCCAGACATGTTTTGGTCACTGGCATGGGCCAGGAAGCATTCCTGGTAGTTTGAACATGGGCCTTTCCATGCCAGATGGCTGCAGGGGTGGAGAACAGTCTCGGGCACATTTTATTTTTCAGTCAAGAGAAGGTTTGAGTAGCCTATTCAAACCTTTTTATGATTTTACCAAGTTATACTTTAAAAATACAATGGGGTAAATATGAGCAATATATATAGGCAAAATATAAAGATAACAGATTAATCTTAGATTAATCTACCTAAATTAATCTATGAATTGCAGCAGTCATGGTGTCAGCCTAGTATATATTACTTTCATCATCCTATACCCAGTTAGAGATGACGGATCTCTGTATACTCAGCCGGATACCTCTCTTTTGCCAAAGACCTGAGTCGTGTGAGAGGAGTTAATCCACACCACATGATTTAGGAAGCACATATAGCTCCCTGCTATAGATAAGAAAGATTGTATAGATACAGGTTGTTCATTTTCATAAGGGTTTCTTGTTAGATTAAGAAAATAGGGAGGGCCCCCTGGCACAAGCCTGTGCGTAAGGATACACACATTTCAAGGTAACAAGATCTGAGCTACCTCTGACTGAACTACCTTTGATCCTAAAACTCCTCATCAGACAAAGAGCAGGACTGCAGCCTCCTATGGGACTACTGATTTAGTAAGAGAATCAAAAAGAAGGTTCACAGTTACTGCAGAGGATTTCCTAAGAAGCTGTTGCATGTTGTTGTTCCTAAACTGCCCTTTAGACTTGGTGTATGAGGCAGTGCACATGGCAAAACTTGAACAGTGATCTCCCCACTCCTTCTGACAAAAACTGGTAAATTTTACTGAGAAATTGTATTAGAAATACTAATGTCCATGAGGGGGCATTCAGAATTCAGCAGAAGAGAGTGCAGTTGCCCATGATGCTTTGACTATGCATCCTCAGTGTGGTATATACCATAATGCAGCTTAATGATGGCCTTTTATATCTTGGATAATGCGGTAACTGGTTCTTTAGTGACATGAATTAGCTATCAGATGAATGACTTTCCTAAAAAAACAATGCATCAATTAAATGCATCATTATAGCCTTCCTTATTCTGGAAAGTGAGCAGTTTTAGGCACTTGTTTGATGTCAGGCAAGTGCTAGATAATTCAGTGAAGCAAAGGACAGATTTCATCACCAAATATAGTCCTGTCTTTAGCTGCATAGGAGGATGTAGATAAACACCAGGTCTGTGTACCAACTTCACACTGAGATTTCTCAGTTTAATTATCAGAGTTTACATTTTGACAGGTCATTTCACATTCCAGCCTCATTTCAAAGCACACAATTGGGAGTCAAAATTAGCTGAATGCTGTTCAACATGAAGTGACCTATTTCCTCTCTGCCCCCAACTGGATTTTGCAAGACCTAGTAGGCTATACTTCAGTTTTTGAAATTGCAGAATTGCAAGAGAAAACTTTAGATCTTCCAGGAAACTCTTGGACTGCATGCACCTCAGACTAACCTATACCACTTTTCCATTTTTCACCTTCTGCAGTTCCACACAATTTGCTGTTCAGCAGTATCTGTTTGTTATTGGCGAAAGCAGTACACAGTAGCAAACATTTTCTTATTTTCTCTCTCTTTTGTCTTTTCCTTATAATATGGAGTCCTGAGCCAAGAAGGCAACTAAGCTTTGTTTCATAAAGCACTCAGCTACATGTTTAACTTACTTTAAAGTATGAAACCCCACCAGTGAAACCACTCATATGATATGTGGCCTTAAGGGCCTTGCTGAAAGAAAGTATCCTTAAAGACTGAAAAAAATTATCCAAGCTTAAAAAAAAAAAAAGAATTTGCCTGTTAGAGTGCTGCCATCTAGTTAGATGAGTGCATACAACAAATCCATTTATGGTGCTTGCAGTATCTCACTGCCCACTACGCTGGGCTGCCTGCCGAAAGTCTTCATGGACAGTCACTAATAGCTATCCAAAGGGATCTATTGAACCAGTTCCTTTTAGGTTTGTAAAAACATACATATATAAAGAAAAATAATTAAAGAAAGTGGCATAAGAGCCCTGGCAATTCTGGAACCTTGCAAAACATAAGCGGATTTGTGCTGAACTTTGTTAACTTGTGCTGCAGTGCTGTAAGCACCCATGATTGCTACAGGCTTCTACAGAAGTTGACAGTGCTGCACAACTCATAGGAAGCAGGGAATGGTAGGAAAAGGCTATTTTTAAGTAACCCAAATCATATATAAACCTCATAGCCTAGATTTGATTTAAACATGTTTAAATATGCAAATTTTTTGAGGGAAATCAGAAGGAAAAAAAAAGAAAAAAGAAAACAGAAGAAAATTACTCATTTCCTCTGATACTGCCGAGAAGATTGTGCTGGAATGTCTTGGGGTTTCACATAGAACCCATTATATAGCAGGCAAAGGAAAATGCTATGAAAACAGACTTTAAAGTCTGAAATAAGACAAGATGCAATATTCTTACAGAGTGATGCAAACTATGTTAAAAAACAATGGTCTATGCTACAGAAGTAAAATTCTTAGCTTTTGAAAAGTTAACAACTGTGTTATAGGAAGGACTGCATTTGCTGTTTGACTACTGCTTGTCTATCTTTCTTTATAAAGGTGAGGAAGAATCATGTCTGGATTTTATATTCTGATGCATGTAGATAAATGACAATGTATAAATTCTTTATTTTCTGATTGGAAGATGTGTTTTCCTATAATGCATTTTTTTAATATTGTCGGTTAAGACTAAATCATTCCTAAGACAAATTACTCTCTTATTACAGAACTAAAACAGATTTAGCATTTAATAAGCTTGCCATTTACTTTAATACCTCAGGTATTTGCTCTTAATTCTTATTACCTCACACTTGTTTAGCAACCCAGTTTCTTGCAGCCTTGACCAGATGCTTTGGATTCTTCCAGCATGTTCGGGGTGATTAGCATAGTTCCCACACATACACTGGTGCTTCAGCATCAGACTGTCATACACAACACCTTCAACACAAACACAACAAAATAAGAAACAGTAAGTGAAAAAAATGCAAGTTATATTCACTGTCATGCATTCTATAGCAAAACTGGATTTTATTTGACAATAAGAGCAAGATGAAAATCACAATATCACAGAGTCATTTAGGTTGGAAAAGACCTCCAAGACTATCAAGTCCAACGTTTGCCCAACCTCCACTTTGTCAACTAAACCATGGCACTAAGTCCCGTGAATTCATTTCTTGAATACCTCCAGGGATGGTGACTCCACCACCTCCCTGGGCAGCCTGTTCAATGCCTGACAACCCTTACTGTGAAGACAGTCTTCCTGATGTCCAACCTGACTGCCTCCTAGCATAGCTTGATGCCATTTCCTCTTGTCCTGTAGCTGGTTGCCAGGGAGAAGAGGCTGATCTCCACCTGCCTACAACCTCCTTTCAGGTAGTTGCAGAGAGCAATTAAGGTCTCTCTAGAACCTCCTTTTCCCCATGCTAAACAACCTCAGCTCTCTCAGCTACTCCTCATATGGCTTAATATCTTTGTTGCCCTTCTCTGGACCCAAATTCCTCTTTCCTTTGTGAGGCTCTGAATTTTGATTTACAAGACACGTCCAATAAGGCAAAAATTAATTCTCAAGAAATTATATTAATAAATACAATTAACTGTAAAGAAGAAAGGAAATTGGGTAGTGTCTTGTTAAAGGTTTTATTGCTAGGGAAAAAATCAGTCAATACTGAACCACTTGTTTTCTCTTTCTCTAGTGAGTAAGATCAGTTGAATCTGTTAACCTATATATAACAAGAAAATGTTATATATTTATAGCAGTGTAAGGAAAATAATTCAGAAAAACCTTCTAAAATAAATTTTGAAATGGCAATGCCACTCTGCATTTGTACTGCTTAACTAATGCTATATTAATTCCAGATCTCAAAGCATATCAAATAAAAGTTTCAGAAAGTTGAAACAGTGGCAGCCAGAATCATTAAAAAGTTTCACCCACTACTCAACTAGGATCAAATCCTGTTGTTTGACTGCAATGCAAGGTACCTTTTCAATTTTCTATGGTCATTTATTCAAGGACAGAACAGCTTTATACGAAACAGCTATCAATATCACATTGCTCTGTAGCTGTGTATTGGGAGCCAAAGAGAAATTTTAGTGAGGAGGCTAAAGCTAAATTCAATTTTCAAGGCTTTCAAACCAAGTCTGAAACACTGAAAAAATATTTTCTTTATTGTTGCTTGTATTTGCCTTGGAAATGTCTGGAACAACAATTATTTTCCTTACCCCTGTGGACCATTTTCATTTGGGAAACATTTGGATTTTTCTTCCCCTTACAGTTGAAAGGGACTTAACAGTTTCTCCAAGCTGCAATATTTGGCATTCCAAACCTCTTTCTTATGTGCCACCATGGCTGGGGATGCCAACACAGTTCTGGGAAAATTGTGTTAGTCTGCTACTGAAAAGTTAGCCAGTGAAGAAAACACAAAATTAAAGTCCAGATTTGACAACATGCTCAATATATTGCACCCTTATTTGGCATAGTTCTTGAATGGATATTGAACATTTAATAAAGTCTTTAAAAGCCCTACTGAATAAGAGTCTGTAAACATTGTGGGCAATTCAAAGTTAAGGTTCTGAGATAATTCAGTTAGAATGCAGCCAGAAATTGTATTGCTGGAGAAATATCTATGCTGCCATATTTCTTAGCTGATGCACTTTAGAACTGATTCTTTGGGATCTTGCTATTTCAGCCAAAATGACAATACAACAATTATGTTTATCTTAAGGACAATGCAAACATAATACCTAAGTGCATCATGTCTACGTTTATACTAAATGATCATCTAGTAAACATAATAGTTTATAAATTCGTGTATTTGCTTTCTTGTTTTGTTTTTATTTAAAGAGAAAAAAAAGGAAGAAGCACCAGCAAAAATCTGGAGCTAATAACCTAATGCAGCTTAAAATATCTGCTGGCATTATCAAAGCACTTAATAATTTCCTTTCTCTGCAGTTCTTTTTCTTCTCTATCATGAGATCTTGTAAGTTATCTGGAGATATGCACACAAATAAATGCATGTGCACATACCTCACTTTCCTTTTCTTGGCATTTAAAGATTTAACTTCTACAGTCTGTTGCCTACCCATATTGTACAGTTTGGCAGTGGTCATCATACCAATAGATAAGAAAGTGTTTCCTCCCATCCTCCTGACCAACAGAGAAGGTGCTTAGATGCTAAATGCACATGCATCAAATTCTCAGAAGCTTTTAGGCAGAGTAGGCAGCTATAGTGAATGGATTTGAATGGAAACAATTGTTAAACATTAACAAAATTAGCTGAAAGGTGAAAGTACCTCCTACCTGCCATCTTTCAATTAATTTTTTACTTTAATTATTTGAATAGCCCAAATGGCAGTTAGTAGAAATAAAAATATGTATATTTTACTATCTTATTGTTACACAGAATGGAGTGTAATACTTACACTTTTTGGCTACTTATATCAGGGTTGCAACCAATTTTGAGGTGAAACACTGAAACTGTATATTCAGGATGCCTCCTCTGGTTGATGTGGATATAAACATCCCTTTTTTAGTGCATTAGCATTTTTCCCAAAAGAGAATATAACTAAAAATGTAATTTTATTGTACATGAGTTATTTTGACTAAATCAAAAATCAGTTTAATCAGGTCAAGTCAGTATTACATGGCAGAAGCATGTGTTCCAAATCTTTAAATACTAAGATATTTGCACCACTGAGTGTAAAATTTATTTCTAGAAAAATTAATTGACTTAAGAAAAGACGCAAATATATGTTTTCATTTATTGCAAGCATTTAAATTGATTTAGGATGCGCAAGTGATTCAGATGTGTGCCTGCTGGTCATACAGCACATGTGTTTGGTGCAACACCAGAATGCAGGAGTAGAGCTTACTGCTAAAAATAGCCTATAGGATTTCCCTAACAGGATTCAGCCAATAATCTCCCCACCCCCAAGAAAAAAGAAAAAAAAAAAAAGAGAGGGAGACAACTGTTTTCAATTGCAGACTGCTGTGAAATATTAATAAAAGATGGTTATTCTGTCTCTCCAGAACAAACGCCTACAGCCAGATTCTGCTCTCAGATTCCTTGTGTAAATCTGAGCAGCTCCACTGAGACTGGTGGATTTATTCTGGATTTACACCAATATTACTGAGGTCAGAATGTGGCCCTGATGACAGATGTGAACGGTGCCACCACTGAACCACATAATGATAGAGGACACAGGACAAAAGAAACTGAATTTGCATTCAATCAGTAAAAGCCAAGGTGGGGATTCCCTAACAGTAATTCATTTCCAAAATACTTTATAATTGGGTCACCTTCTTTTAAAAATATTTTAAAACGAGGGGAGAGCAAGAGACCTAAAAATTGTTGGCTAACAGCATGGTTAGGAGATTAATTGCCCCCAGAGAACAACAGTACCAATAAGAAAAATGCAAGGGAAGGCTATCTAATAAACTATTCCAAAGAAAAATCGAAGCTAACTAATGTCAAATATTCTGTGAACTGTCTAAATGAAAATTAAGTAATTTCTTTTTTTTTTTTAATCTTATACTTGTTATCTGGTGCATATACTGTGTATATATTGCTTAACTGTCTCACAACAATCACCATTCTAATTCCCTTCAGATATTTGGCTAAAACCATTTTCTCTCATGACTCACAATAATATAGGCTCATTTTGATGCTCCTGTAATAATCTGCCACAATAGTTTTCCTGTGACCTTTTTTTTTCTCTTCCAAGAACATATTGTCTTTAAATAGGGAAGAAAAAAACCCACAAATAATAATTCGAAGCAGGGAAGTGTTTTTACATTTATTGCTAGACTCTGAATTTGACCTCATATTATGATGTACTAGAATTTTCTCCCTTTCAACCCAACCATTCCTTCCTTCCATGCTTTTAAAAATGGTAATATTGCAACTGCTGTGGTCAATGGCTGGTTTCATCTTGTGCTTTATTAAGGGAGAAAATCGCAGAACCACAGGACAGCTCAGTTTGGCAGGGACCTCCAGTGATCTACAGTTCAACTGCTCAGAGCAGGTCAGCACTGTGAGAAGATCAGGTTGCTCAGGATTCTAAAGCAGTTTGTAGAGGTTGTATAAGAATAGGGGAGAACTGGGTCTGGGTATATTTCTTTCCACTGATCAATGAATAAATGCTAGGGCACCATCCAGATCCAGAAAACACTATACTCAAATAAAGCCATTCTATATCATAACATACCATATGTTAATAATACACACGTTGATCTGTTTATTCACAGAAACTGTATTAGAACTGTTAATGTTGCAAAGTCTCTGTTCATTGTTGGTCCAAAGGTGTGAATCTCATAACATAGAAAATAGCTTTATTTTCAATACACTCAAAAACTGCAGTGATAAAGCTTATATATATATGGCTGTAAGCCTGGACACATGTCAGGGAAAGATTTCTTCAAGCAGAAATGAAAGGCTTAATAGTTAATGCAGAGGTATGTGCTCTGTTGGAGCTAGTCATAGATACAGCTCGGAAGCAGCTATAGCATTGCAGTCTTCAGCAAGTATCTGGAGGATATGAAAAGAGTGAGGGTATACAGAGCAGAAGCGGAGAAACAGAAGCATAAGGTTGTAGGGCATGTGGAAATAAGAGAATTTTTTTTTTCAGTAATTGAAAGAGAAGATTATCTTGAAAGAGCAGAGGAGGGGGGAAAAAGAGTCAATAAAAGAAGAAAAAATTATTCAAGAAAAAGATGTTTCAGATTTAGGGAAAGGAATTCAGTGAAGGACTAAGAATCTCTGTTGGAACAAGATGGGTTTTTCTCTCTTTTTCCTTATCTGTTTTTGGTGTTATTCATGTAGCAATGCTTTACTTAAAGGGTAAGGCTAGACTCTCCCTAATCTTAGTACACCCTGACTGTGCATGCACTGTCTTCATTTCCATTGCCAACCTCATCAGGCTTTGTTGTGTCAGATTACAAGCCTTTTATGCCAGGGATGTCCCATTCCCACTATCTCCATTCAGTGTTTGTCCTTTTTTAATTCTGCTACGTCAACTTCACTTTTTCTTACTTGATAAGTTCCACTGATGTGTCAAGTCCATCTATCTGTGTAACCCCCTTGACCTTAGCCCCATGATGTCATGATGTCAGCAAACCTTAGCAATCAGACTGAAACAGCAGCCTTTACTTTTGTTACTTCATTCAACTTGTTCAGTGGAACTTCAGATTTTTGAATGGGACAGTGAAGCCTAAACACAGTGAGCTCACTTTTGGTGTGCTCTGTGAATCTCTTAAAATGAGTTTACAGATTAGAAAAACAGTGGCCTGGTTTAATAATCCTATCTATTTACAGCTGTTCTTTTAGCAGAAATTCATGGAAAGGGAATTAGTATGTTTCTTTCTGTACAATCCAAATGTTTGTTACCCAACAAGTAATAATTTTTTGTTTTCCAGTTTCACATCCTAATTGGAAAGATAGGACACTGTAGCATCTCACACAGTCACATACATTGCCAATTAAGGACTCCATCCTACACCAATCCATGGTCATGGCCTGAAAAGATGCAAACTTTCAGGGCATGGTAAATTCTGCCAACTGATGTGAAGAAATTAGTACTTCTGGCATAAACACTAATGAATAGTAACTCCAAATATTTATTTCCTTTTTTCATTTGTTTGTTTGGGGTTTTTTTTGTGCACAAAATGACTCAACTTCTAACCATGGTCTAATGTTATACTGACATTAGGGCTTTTAAAAAGATGAACCCTCCTGCAAGGTTAGATTACCCATAATAAGAAATGAAGTTTCTGTGATCATTTTTTTCCCTTTGACTGAAGATTTTTTGAGTTCTAATCACTTTGCTTTGGACATCCCAGAAGATGTTCCCTGAGTGACTGGAATGCCCAGGACCACAAAACATGCCTTTGCAGACTCCACACAACCACTGAAAGACACAGAAGTTTGTAGCCAACATCACCTAGTAATCTCTACAGCTTTGCTATTTCTGTAGAGAAAGTGACCTTACAGTAGAGACTGACTTGTCCAATGAAGATATTGAGAATTACATTGCAGCTTTTCTCCTTACTGGTGGTCTTTCTTCAACTTATTGGTGGTCTCTTTTCAAAACAGGAAACAAGAACACAGAGAAAAGAACCAGAGAATAGAGAAATGATCAAAAATGCACCTGTTGCTGTTATTGCCAGAGCCAGTCAATGATAATAATTTATGACTGTGTGAATATTAACCCTGTGATTTATCAGCTGCACTGTTTGAGTTGTCCATATAGCATCATAAAACAGAGGAGCAGTACAGCTAAAACAGAACACACTGCTGCAGGAGGTATTTGAGGCATTTAAGTCTGTTGATCCCACATGAACAAATGCATTTGCCCTGCCTATTAAAAGCAGTCTTTAGGGAATCCTACCAGTTGTGTAGACATGATGGCTGGACTGGTCCATGTCTGGGTGAGGTAATGTGGAATCAGTAGGGGAAGATGGGGTCCCGGACACTGGTTGATGTTTATCTAATCCTGCCATGCCAACTGTAGCCATCTGAGCCTGGTAGATTTGCAACTGATGGACATGCCGATGTGCCAGGAACTCCTGTTTCCAAGAAAACAGCACAGTAGAAAGAAATGTGAGACAGGATCAAGTAAGACACTGAAGGAAACATGTCAACAAATTAAGTTCATTAGGTCAGGACTGTAATAAACAGTGTGGACCTCCACCCCCAAATTGCACCTAGCGCTCAGTCAATAAATCCATTCAACAGATGTTTTCACACTGACAGTGTGGGCTGCTGATTTTGCTGAGAGTAAGTGATGGCAGGCAAGCTGTCAGTTCTCCCTCACAGGAAAGATGGCTTCCCATGCAAAGGCTTATAAAAGGCAAAGATTTTATAACATATTAAATACATAATATGATGTTAGAATATACATTTTATGACCCTAAAAAATAAAATTTAAATTTCCCACAGCTGAAAGTGAAAAGTGGTGCTCTTAGTACTCAGTACCAAATGTGCTGAGGAACTGTGAGTCAAGTTTCTACAGAGGACTCTGTTCCCAGAGCTCCCAGGAAATGGGAACAATTTGCATCTAAGTTTTCACAAATCATTTGGAAATTCAGGAATTATTACATGAGATTCCACTTAGGAATCATCTTTTTTTGTCATAACTGCTGCTGGCTGTAGGCCATGCCAAACACTTCAGGGAAGATAGGCAGGTGTGAAAAGACTCTGACAGAGCAGAAAAGATTTTCTCCTCTGTTTTGTTTGTCAACAGATGGGCACTTTTGATGACAACAAAAGCTGAAACTCTGCTGAAGCCAGTATAAAACTTGGCATTCACTCACTCCACAGAGTAGGATTGCTTCCCAAGCCCTTTTCTTTCTGCCTTTCTTTTTTTGTGCCTACGGTCCTAGAACATCCACAGAAAGTGAATGTAAGAGAGATATTTTCAAACAACTTAATATGAATTCAGATGTAATTCACACTTGTGTCTTACAACTGCAGGCTCTGTTTATCTTCACCTGGGCTCAGTATACATAATATGCAGGCATATACATATATGTATGTATATGTGTATAAATATATATATATGTCCTTCTTTTTTTTTTTTCTTTTTTTTTTTTTTTTAACCCAGTAACAGTTAGCAGTGCTGTATGTTGTTGCTTTGTAGAGCAGCTTCGAAGCCTGACCTGGCCAAGGAGGGATTGCTGGCTGCTCAGAGAGGTGAAGCTGAGTTCAGGCTGTGTGGGAAGGCAGGTGGGAGTACCCGGGAGCACCCCAGCCCCTCTCACACAGCAAAATAAATTGACAGCTCATAGGATGTAAGAATGTCTACCCTGCATGTAATGAGTCCTTTATGCAAACCAGTGCTCATCAATAACAGCTGAAATGAGAACAAATGCTTTAAAAGGCAGCCTCAAAAACCACATTAATGACTAAGGTCACCACTTCAGTGAAAAGACATAAGGTCATGGGAAGGATAGATCACCTGGGACCTTGTCATAAGTGACTAAATGAAGAAAGAAAATATGAGTAAGCAAAAAAAGGTTTTACAGGAATTACCTTGGATTGGAGTCATTGAACTATTTCCATTTCTTTAAATACATTTCTCAACTTTTCCTATTGTGTTTTTTATTTTAATGTATGATGACAGGATGGTGTTTTATATTCCAGGAATTATCTCGAGGCATCTGAAGAGATCTTGCTATCCCCTTATGAAGGCAACATAACTTAATATTCAGGATTTTTTCCTGAAGTACCTAAGTGCTTAACTTCTGCTTAGTTTCACTCATGATTTTAATTCTGATAAATTTTCAGATGAGATTTTTTTGTCCTCATAGGCATACGTATCTTTTGTACCTTTTGCTGAGAGAGCCTGTGACTGGAGAGAAGTGAAGAATGCATGGACACTATTGTGTTGAATATTTTCCCTGTGGAGAACAGAAGCAGATACATTTGTTTGTGAGAATTTAGCATTCATATTCCTCAGTGCTGGCTTTAGTGGTCAATAAAGGAAGCACAGGAGGCATTTTGCTATCTATGGCATGATTACTTCCTGCATCCTAGGATCAAGGGTTGACAGCAGCAGTCTGTCTGATGCTTGTGTATTTACCATCTCCTGCATGGTCTTCTAAATTGTTAGCTGAGCAGTTTGGAAGAAGTGAAACTTCGACCTGCAGAGAAAGTTACTGCCACACAGGAAATTAGCAGAATAGTATTATTTCTGTTGCTCTCCTCAACCTCATAGGTTGCCTTCATTGCATTAATTAAACAGTTGATGTCTGTGTGGTTTTTTGAGCAAGGGAATTTTTAATACCATCTTTCAGTGTTCACACTATTGATAATTTATTAATTGAGTTCACTTTTCTGATAATTACTAGAGTACAGAAGACAAAAGGGTTTGTTCCCAATTGGAATGCTCTTCAAGCTAGTAAGGAGGCATCAGTGGATTCTGGCAGTCTTCATTAAACAGTATTACTTAAATATACTTCTTTAAGAAATCTTGGAAATTCAGCTATCAGTGAGGGGTGGGTGACTGATGCAGTGCACAAATGTTTCTTTTGGGACTTTTCTCATTGCTGATTGACTGAACCTTTAGAGCTGCATTGTCTGCCTCTTTTTTACTTTCAGACCTGAAATTTCTGGTCCAATAGCTGCACAATTTTTTTCAGAGAAACTGTAAGTTTGCCATTTAATCAATATTTAAAATGTGATCTTTCCAGGACTCTGTCTAAAGAAGTCACTTTAAGTGTTTTGGGATTTTGTTTGTGTCTTTTTGTTGTTGTTTTGTTTTGTTTTGTTTTGTTTTTTGTACAGTGTCTTGAAGAATAAAAGAAAAATTCTGGAACACCACAAAATAGGTAATTTGGGAAGTATCTTTGCTTCTAAAATGATTACATGTTTGTGTCTGTGTAGGCAATAGAAACACTATTTTTTGTGCATACAAATAAATCAAGGTATTTTTTTGTGCTAATAAATCTGTGTGAACATCACCCAAGTCAGACAGCTATCTATTTAAGCAATTCGTTACAGACCAAGAAGAAAGCCTGTTCTTGCTGTCCTGGATTTTCTGGTTAAACTGTGTTTTGTTTATATCATTCTCCCCTGCTAAAATGAAACCAGATACATACTGAATATTTGATACATGTTTATCAACATAGTCATTTCAGGGAAGGAGAAGAAATTTGTGGAGTGTTCAATGGACAGTTATATGACGCCTGCTTTAATTTCTGAGGTCACAGAAAACTTTTTGCATGTGAAAATATTCTAAAATTTGTTAAAAGTACAGTAATTTGTCTCACCAGGCTTACAGTGAGGCTTACGTCCTCTGCTGACTTCCAGATCCTTTAACTATAATTTTAAAAACTATGTATCAGCAAAGTTTAGACTTGTTTGAATTTTAGTCAAAATTTTAGACTAAATTCCTGATTAGGATTCATTTTGCAGACAACGTTCACTCGTGAAATACATATATTGTTTTCCAGCCACCTACATATTTATGCTGTGAGCATTACAGATACTCTCTATCACATGGACAAGTGGATTAATGCAAAATGAGTAATGTGGATAATCAACACACTTATCTGGCTCCCCAAATGCCCACCTGGCCTCTGGAAGGGATTAAAGCAACACAATGAATTCATCTTCAGGTTTTATGTGCTACAGCCCTGGAAACACATGTCTGTCTCTCCAGCAATAGGACAAAAGCAGTATTTGCACATCTGCAGGGCTAGTGATTTGTGTGAATATATTTGGAGCATTTCTTAGGTAACCTGAGCCCTGTCTGCCCGGCATGGAGCCTGCTAGTTCCAGGTGCCTGAGATTAGTTTATTAGTAGAGGCGAGCAATTAGGGCCTCTGCTGAAGCCAGTGCAGGGCTATGGATCCTCTTCCCAGCAACCAGCTCAGGCCCTCGGTAATTATTTTGAAGAGGATTTTTAGAATCTGTATCTAAAGAGAAGATGAGACATTTAGAAGCATGGGAGGTAAATATTTGTTATTCTCCTAGTATTACTGTAAAGTTTGTTTAGCAGGAGTTGGAATGAGAGTTGGTGAGAATACTCCTTTTGTGCAGATGTCTGATTTGTATATTTTGGTGCTTAACATTGTATAAATTCTAAGGACTTTAATGAGAGCTATTTCCTTGTTTCTACTGGCTGTGAGAACTGATAACCCACAAGTGCGTTCTGTTGGATTATTAGATGGTCCACGTTGGATGATAAAACATAGGTGAATTGTCTGTGAATTAGTGCTCCTTTAAGTTATTATGGTTTGTGAAGAAAAAAAATGGGGGGTTCACTCAAAAACTTTTCTTGCCTCTCAATAGTCTGCTTTCAATTTAATTTGATATGTTAATATTTAGTTTGATCACAGTGAAATAAATCCTAAGATTGCATACTCCTAATTGTGTATAGGCATAGGTACACCTCTCTTTAGGGTTTATGTTTTGGCTTTTTTTCATTGTGGTAATTTTTTTTTCCAAGGAATATCAAATTTTGAATTTCTTAATAATGAAATTACTACTTATAGTCTCTCATATATTTGTGGCCATATTTATAGCCCTCTGTTTTTGTGCCTCTGCTCTGTTCTGCTGAAGTATGAAGCATGTCTATTAACTGTTAAAAGTCATTCATGTTTTGCCCATTCTACCCTCCTCTCCCAAAAGACCTTCAGCACTACTTACAAAGCTTTTTGTCTTAAAGCATTTTTGGTGGCCTGTTTGCTAATTTCCACATTGTTTTCAGAAAATTACCCAATTTCCTGAGAGGGAAAAATACACACATGCACTGCAGAAAGTTTTGCCCTAGGTAAGGATGAAAACAAGACCTGCTGCCTTTTAGACCTGCAGTTCCTCTATTTCCTTCTTCTGAATGGTATTTCTGACAGCTGCTCTGCTGCCTTGTCTCACTCCATGGCTCCATGTTGAAAGCCTTACTCCTTAGCCCTGTCTAGTCCCCTGTAACAACCTCAGAACAGAGCAACTTCAGATCCTGCTTGCTGCTTGTTTTCCACCCTCCTCAGCTTCCTACCTTCCCAGTGCAGTTGTGAATGCATCCAGGGGGTGTCCAGGCCAGGCAGTGACTGTATCCAGTGAAATGGCCTCTGCAGCAGACAGAGCTCACTCCTGCTTCAAGGTTTCCATGATGGCAGCCTTGGCCAAAACCAAGACAGTACCATCCAAAGACTGATTCAGTCAGAAACTCTGGGCACCCAGAAATTTCTCATTCAGTTAGATGTAGGTAGTTAACAGTGCTTCAGAAATAATGGATCTCATACAATAAATCAGTAGGTCTGACCTTGGTTATCTTCAGAAGTGAGAGAAAAAAACATGGAAAGCAAAGAATTTCTGTACAAAGGAGTATTGTGACAAAAAGAACTGTAGGCAAACAGAAGTTTTAGCAATTTTAACTCAGGAGTTTTGTAAACTACTATTCTGCTTTCTGTCCTCAAACAAAACTATAACTAGTTGCCCTCAGGAATGAGCAAAAATAGGCCCTGAAGTCTTCTGAAAATACTTGTGTGAACAAATGTGAAAGTGCAGGAATGGCATATGTCCATCAATCTATACAACCTAAAAGAGAAATTAGGCTGAAATATCCTTGAAAATGAGTATGTTGAGTGATCTTTTAAACTGCTCTGTCACTTGAAGAAAACACATCACGAAGAAACCCTACCAGTACTATTTTTGGCAAAACCACATGCAAACCCACAAACTTTCATGGTCATCACTTTCAAAAAAACCCGGTATCACCATCTGAAATATAGTCAACCACAAATTCAGAACCAGCATTTTTACAACAAGTAAATAAATTGCAAGTATGGATACAGACACATAGATTGAATAGGTAGAAATGGGTTTAGACTAAGCAAAAGGATAGGTAGGAGAAAAGAAGCATTTACCCTTAAGGCATTTGGGTGTATGGTAAGTTACATATTATCAGGATGTTTATAGATTTTGGATTTCTCTTGCTGTAATCCAAGGAAAACAGTGATGACTAGAATATGTGTAAACACAAATGAAGTCTTATCAACTGAATATTATGTACAGATACCAAATGGTGGGATGAAAACCATACCTCAGAACTGCCTAGAGTCCCAGGCAGATTTGCCTTGGGCAGTAACCAGCTTCTCGCAGCAAAACAACCCTGTGCTCTCTGCTTTCCCCTTGCCTTCTAGAGGGCTGTGGAATGGCTTATTCCAGCTGCTGCCAAGGCAGATCTTAGCACTTGGGTAGCCCTACTGCAGTGACTGCCTAGGGCATGGTCATCACCCTCAACCAGTGTTGTTTTTCCCCTCTGTTTCTGGAGCAGCAAAGCTGCTGCTACAGAGGTCTCTGCCCCTCTCCTGCTATCCTTCCCTTCCAGGGCAGGAGCGCCTTTAGGGTGGCAAAACATGTTACTAAAATTACAATACTTTTTTTTCTAGTGGGCCAAGCAATAGGGAAAGAGACTTCTCCTTCAAGACATGTAGGAAAAGATGCTTTCTGACCTTGGGTTGCTAATATGGGAGTCGGGGTTGGGGTCACGGGGCTGCCTCTGGTTGTAGGACAAAGCAGCAGGGTCAGGACCCTACCTTTTGATTCTACTCTTGCATGGGAAGGTGGATGGGTTGCTGACCTGTGGTTTTGAAGGGAGAGAGAGTCAAAGTTACCTCTCTTGAATGGAGAGTTTCCAGAAGTCTGAGCATCCTAACATGGTGCATGCTGGTCCAATGGAGGTGAGGAATCAAGATGATCACATGGGCTAAGAAGTTTTCAGCTATCTGCGTGAAGAATAGGAGCCAGGCAGTCATGCTGAAGCCTGGCATGATTAAGAAGAGAGTGATGGAAGTGACAAAAAGGAAGGCCCTAAATTCGGAGCACTTTCTACTAGAGGGAAGTTCCAGGAGTCCAGTTGAGCTGCTGGTTTTACTCATGGTTCCTGCTCCTCTGAGACCTACATTCTGATAGTGGCAGGTACTTGACTTCTATCACTCCTGCTAAAGTGCTGACTCTAGAGAATGCATAGCACACATCCAAAGAAAATGCAGTGCCTTCTCCAAAGCTTGATCTGCTGGCTGAATCCTTTCTTCACTTTCTGACTCTTCCAGAGATTTAATGTAATTTTATAAATAATTGGGAGTACAATGAAGGGGAAGAATAGATCTTCTGAACATCTTAAGTGTTTCCTTTTTTTCTTTTTTTTCCTCAAGAAAACTACTTTAGAGGATTTTTTGTTTTTTTTTACTTTATTGCTTTTACTAGAAAAACCACATGACTTTCCTGAAGTCGTTTGGTACTTTCCAAAAATGAATACAGAGAAGCACAGAAATGAATGCCAAAGAGAAAATACAATTGTCCGTGCCTTGCCCTAACTTTCCCTGTTAACAGTTATTTGCTTCTTTCACTTTGATGTGAAGAATAAATAGGCTCTATAATAACATTTAATGGTTACAACCACCTAATCCTAGCAGCTTTCCAAAATCATTAAGTTGATATGTTGGTTGGCCAAAAGTAATTAATGGCAATGTCACCTGTCCCACATGTTTCATTGGTCTGCAAAATGTCACCCAACTCTCTTCAACAGTATTGACAAATCAGTTTGGTGTTAGTTTATGCAAATCACTTCAACCACTTTAATTTTTCTGCTCTTCATCACAACTACTTCTCTTAGCAGAATTGCATGGTTTCTTTTAAAGTGAAGACTCATTACTTTGGCCTTCATGCAGTGAAATAATACTCCCCAGGCAAAATTCAGCAATGGTTCTGCTGCAGATCTGTGTTTTCTGCATATTTCAGCAGATTGTGTTTTGGTTTTATAGGCAATTCTTCCGAGTTCAGGATTTATTGTAGAATTAATGGAAATTATTTGGATTTGACATATAAAGAGAAAACCATGGAAACCCTGCTCTTCAGTGTAGAGTCCAAACACACTAACACACCAATGTCTAAACATAAAATCATGAGGGTGTATAGATGCCTTCTGCAGATGCCTCCTCTCTTGTAGGGAGGTACGTAAGGTCACAACAGGGAGCATCAGCTGACCATATGACTGCCAAGTATAAAAGCATAACCAAGATGTTGCACCAACTCATTTCTCTTTCTCTAGATCACTTGCATAGGTTGCTGTATCTAAAAAACCTGAATGCGGGTGTGTACTGCAATTGTCCACACCAGAGCTTTTGTGCACCAATCATGGATTTCTGCTGTTGGCTGTGTGATGGGAGAGTTGTAACTTGATAGTTACCATGTTCCAGTCCTTTGCTGGAGGATTCAACCCCAATAGCAATACAGGCTGGGAGATGAACAGGAGCCCTCCTGAAAAGGACTTGGTGCTGCTGGTATATGAAAGGCTGAATGTGAGCTGGCAATGTGCACTTGCAGCCCAGAAAGCCAATTGTATCCTGGGCTGAATCAAAAGCAACATGGCCAGCAGGATGAAGGAGGTGATTCTGTTCCTCTACTCTCCTTTTATGAGACCCCATCTAGAGTACTGTGTCCAGCTCTGGGGTCCCCCAGCATGGGAAGGACATTGACCTACTGGAGCAAGTCCACAGGAGAGCCAGCAAGATGACTAGAAGGATGGAACACCTCTCCTACGAGGAAAGGCTAAGGGAATTGGGATTGTTCAGCCTAGAAGAAGCAAGGCTTTGGGATGACCTAATTGTGGCCTTCCAGTATCTGAAGGGAGCCTACAAGAAAGATGGAGAGACACTATTTACAAGGGCATGTAGTGACAAGACAAAGGGGAATGGCTTCAAACTGAAAGAGAGTGTTAGATTACATACTAGAAAAAAATTCTCTGCTGTGAGGGTGGTGAGGCACTGGAGGAAGTTGGCCAGGGAAGTTGTAGGTGCCCCATCCCTGGAAGTGTTCAAGGCACATTGGACGGGGCTCTGAGCAACCTGCTTTAGTGAAGGAGTCCCTGTCATTGGCAAGAAGTTTGGAACTCGGTGATCTTTAAGTTCCCTTCCTGTCCAAACCAGTGTATGATTCTATGATTTCTATCCCTCTGAAGATTTCAGAGAAATGTATTACCAAACCTCATACCTTACTTCAGTGTGGTTAAAATGTCAACAGAATTTTTTTCTCCAACACATATGTAGTAGGAGTTATAAAATTTCTTTAAAAAATATGTATGTACATACACACATTTTCTGGTGTCTCAAATCATATATTGGGGAAGGCAGCCCTGAAGATAACTCCATTGCTGGTGCAGTCCCTTAAAGCACCTGCCTAATAGTAGTCTGATGACAGCTTGGAAGGACATCCATATGCTAGACACTTTCTTGGAGTCAGTGGCTGAGCAGCAAGACCAGAAGCAGTCAGGAAGGGGCAGATAAGACAGTGGGAGGTGCAAATACCTGAGAACTGTGCAGGTGCAGTCAAAGGGCAGAGGGCTTCCAGAAATTCTCAAAAGGACCTGACTGTCACTGGAGATGGCAACCTCCTCCAAGAAAAAGTTCTAACACATTTAGCTCTTTTTTTGCAGCCAAACTGGATTATTTACACAGGTCTAAGTCTAGATAGACTAAAGGGGAACCAAGAAATTTATCATAGGTTTTCACTGGGATATCTGAGAGAAAGGTTTGGCACTTCAATAACGGCTTTTTAAGGCATTACTCACAAAGAAGGGAGACGCTTCTTGAAGCCACACAACACTTGGAAAAATTATATACTGGAAAATTTTTGCACCAAATCAATAGCCACAATTTTAACTACATCTAGTGAAACCTGGGAGTGAGGGAATCCTGAGAACCAGTTAAAGCAAAATGTTACTTCTAATTGTTGTATTTAGTTGGCCTTGTCTTGTGACAAGTTTGTTATTATGCAGATTTCCTACCTGCCAATTCTATGGGAGGATTTTACAAAGTGAAGTTATGCAGGCAATTCCCCTTGCTTTTTACCTCTTTATTCCTAATTATGCTGGCCCTGTGTTCACTCAAGATAACATTATAGCTGTCCCCAAAACCTCTAGATTTGAGGCCTGTGACAAATGAAATATTTTAGTGTTCGGAATATTTTTTCCTTATATTGCAGAAGTGTAGGTACTAAAACGCTGAAAACAAAGCTGTGCTTGCCTGTTGTCTGACAGTGGGTTAGTAGTTTTAAAATATTTTCATGGGTGTAATTTCTTAAATGTCCTTTTTTTTTCTTCAGCTGTAATATACTGTCCTTATGCTTTTTTAGGTGGTTTTTTCCCCCTAAGGATGTTGTTCTTCTTGCTCTTTAACAATTTTTCTGTACATGCTGCATATATATCCTTTGCATGACACCATCCTATTAAAGGTTATAATGAAAGTAATCTTTAATTCATCTGCTTCATAGAAAGTATTTTTGTATGGAGAAGCTAAGGTGCAGACATTACAGATCCAAAGTGCAGAGGGATTATAAACCTTAATTTTTAAGTCTTTGCTTTAACCATTGAATCAGTAATAACTGTATTACATGAATAATATTCTCCACTTCTAGTTGGTTTAATTATGAAATAAGGCAGCACTTTGGCTTTCAGTGGTTCCTATTACAATAGATAGTAGTAGAGGTACAGTCAAAAGTTGATTTTTTTTTCTGCTAGATTTGACAAAGGATAGGAGAAAGCAGTTGGAGTCGTTGGCACTATAAAATGTTACAGCTTTTACGTACAGCTCAGACAAATTAAAGTATCCCCACTCTATAGCTTTAGGCTGGTGCAAGAGGGCTCTGGGCAGACTGGGTGAGGAGAGGGAAGCCAATCATCTCTGTGACCCACACTGAGCCATTGCAGTGAAGGGCCTCTTAAACTTCTCAGATGCTGTCTCCCTGGGCTGTTGGGAATATCCAGTCCGTTTTCTTTTCGGCCTCTGGGAGGATTAAACTTATTCAGAGAAACCAGAAGGAAATGTGGTCCTGTAAAATGGGTGTACACATCGTGCCACAGCCAACCCTTAGGGCTACTGTGAGTCCTAAGAGATATGCCAACAGTGCACTCCAAGACAGGCAGTGCCAAAGCACTCCAAATAGCCAGCACCCCATATTCATGCCATTGCCATTGGGATGGTCTGGAAGCCCTGCAAGGCATAGGGGACCTTCTGAAAAAGAATGGATGGTGTCAAATGTATCTCAGACCCTTTTCAGAGCTTTAAACAGGGTTTAAAGCACTGGGTCCTACCAGCCCAGCATATTTCTGTTGGAACTCTGTGAAACAAGATATGTTTGAAGGTTTCTTCCCAGGAACCACAGGAGTTAAACCCGATGTGATTGCAATATCAACAGATATGCTAAAACATGGCAGATTTAGATCTGAGCCCAACCAGAAAACCTAACGCTATCCTGACGTCAAGCTGCAGCTAATAAAGCTTCTAGGCTCCTTCTCTTTCTCCTTTTCCAAATCCTCCCCTGGCTATGGATATTGGGGTTTCTCTTTGCTACTCTTAGTGCCAAAAGGTAAAACAATTTAAAAAAGTGATATTCAAAAAGGGGGAAAGCATGTGAGATTGTGGCTGAGCTTCTGACTTTTAGTAACAATTTTAGAAATATTCCTGCTTTTCATCATGAAATTTCAGATTCACATATCCAAGTGGCCCTTTGGACATTGCAATGTGCTATACATATGAATATAATTTAATTAATAGGAATCTAATGGCTGCTACTTGGCCTTTTTTGCCTATTTTTAGTCAGTCTACAGAGAATTTAAGAGCCTTTTACTATTCATTTGGAAATCAGAGATGGGATTGTTTTTCAGTTTTTCTTGTGTGCATTGTGAGGCATCAATGTAATCTATGACCAGTGTCTTGTTTTTTTTTTTTTTCCCCAACCTGGACTTAAGCCCTGATGACTGTTGCTGTCACACAGCAATATTTTCCAGTGTTGTAATACAACGTATCCTAGATGTTATATCCTTAAGAGGTTCCCAGGTTTCATTCTTTTGGGAAGAAGGAATCATGAAGTTGCAAGACTTCCAGTAAATTTTATATAAAATTGTAATTAGCTGGAGAAATCTGATTTCTAGGTATATTTATGTTGGTCCAGATACAAACCCCCCAAAAATGCTTTTAAAATTTGGGCTCGGTATAACTTCAGATGAAAGTATCTGCTAACCTCATTAATCTCTAGCCTTTTGTGTATGTGACAGTAAGCAGTTACTGAGCTCTCTTTCAGAGCCAGATGTATTTCTGGTGTAACATCTGTAATACCTGTAGATTCAACATATCACTTCAGTATAAAAAGTGCTATATAAAGTTATTCAAGTTAATAAGGCCAAAATTGCTTTGAATACAAAGTTTTGCTACTCATGCAATGATTGCAAAGAGCAAAATTCATCTCACTACAGAGGAAGTAATACACTCCAACTTCATGTGGCAGGAACAAGGGCACTGTGCTAATTTATGAGGAGCTGCCATCTGAAGGCATTGAGATTTCAGACCCATTGAATCTTAACCAAAAACTGGGGGAACATCAGAGGCAAAAGCTAGTTATCATTACATTTTAGTTTGTTTCAACTATGAAACTGTTCTTATTTCAACCCATGAGTTTTAATTTTCTTTCCTGATTCTCCTCCCCATCCCACTGGGAAGAGAAAGGAGTGAGCAAGTGGCTGTGTGGCACTTAGTTGCCAGCTAAGCTTAAACCATGACAACATCCCAAGCACCTATTTGTGCCTATATAACCCTGGCCAAGACAGGCAATACCGACCATGTCAGTGCTGTTGTGTACAATGCATTCCCATGGAGGGAGCTTGGGATGACCAGGGCACATAGCTGGTGCCTAAACCAGAGGTGTGAATTGTCTCCTAATCTTTGTATTTTAATGAGAAAGGAGGGAGTGAAAAGCCTGGACCAGGGATCAGTGGCTGGCTCCTTCCAGCTGTGAAACGTTTGTGTCCCTGGTGACCCTCTTCTCCCCAGGGGTAGAGGGGGTGGAAGAGCCTCTCCTTTTCATTTAAGAAGGGTTGCAGGACCATGCTGCCCAAAGAGCTGCACCAGCGGCTGAAAGTCCCAAGAGAGGTTTGGGTCAAGTTAGATTGCTTTGGGAGTGTTTGGATCTGTGAAGATGTTTTGTTTTCGTTCTTTGAATTATTAATTTAATTTAAGTGAAATACATAATCTGTCTCTGAGGAATGCTGTCTTAATCTTGTCTCTTAGAAGAAAAAGCGGGATTTCCAAATTTTATCTGTTACTGATCAGCTGTATGAGCTTACACCAGTCTTCTAACCTCTTTGAGCCTTTGTATCACCTTATCTCATTCTGGATTTATCTCTAACTATGGAGATGTTAAACAGTTGGTCCTTTGACAGTTCAGTGCTCAACACTAAGGGTCCCTTACTGCAGTTTTTGAGCTAAGGCAGTAAGTAATACTCAATGAAAAACTACATCAAAAATACTCTTTCTTCCACCCCACTGGCTCCCCAAAAAAAGTAAAAGGAAAAAGCTGTGAGTTTCATTTAGTTTGTTTCAGTACAGTAATTACAGATATAGGTCCAACTACATTGCATATTATTTTTTTAAAAAAAGTAAAAAATTAAATACAGGGAACCAGAGCAAAAGGACAAAGAGTGACAGAAGAGAAATTAAATGGGAGCGGGATGGAGAGAACCAATAATCCAGCTTCAAAAGAGAAATCATAAATAACTGAGACCCTAGATTCAGACACCAACATTGTCATCACCTGGAAATGGTCAGAGTATCACAACTGTGGGTTTTGGACATACATACACCATGAGGTTCCATTGAGGAAACCCTGATGCCCTATGCCCTCCTGCAATGATTACTTCTTTAAAAGCTTTTAAGTTTAGATCACCTTTGTTGTAATATGAAGGCTTTTAAATCTGTGATTATTTTGGAAGGGTTTTGTTTATGGTTGTAGTCTCCTATGGAAGTATATACCCGCTTGACTCAATTCCTTCCAAAACCCCACAAAAATTAATTCCTGTAGTGTATGGTTGTGGTAGCCCAAATCAGCTGAGAAAGCAGGGCTGGTTGTGCACTAAGTGCAGCGCCTGCCCACCGCTGACCACAATAACTAACCTTTTTGGGAAAAGTCACTTCCATCAGTCAGGCCACTGTAGGGCAGTGGCCGCAAGGCAGCAAAACACTGCTTGGAATAATTCTTTGCAGATGCCAGGAACCGGAAGTTTCAGGGAGAAAAATGAAAGCCATTCACTCTTCCAATGACACAAGGCTTTGATACCACAAAGTCATTTGGACAGAGAGTTCCAAGGTCAGGAAGGCACGTAAAGATTGGTGATTAGAGAAATACTATATCAGCAAAGTGTGGCAAGCTATTAAAAGAAACTGTAGCTTTTATGATTGTGTAGCTGGAGCTTCCCCAGGGCTATTTGTATTAGATATTGAGTTAAGCATAACTTATTTAGCCTCAGCATTCCAGAAAACATTTTGATGTCAGATACTGAAGGAAAGTAAACACAAAGAGGAGGAAACAGGGCTGATCCAAAACAGATAAAAATATTGTAATTTAGTTTTTTGAACCTATGCATGTTAGAGCATTAAGAAAGAAGAAATTTTAAAGGCTTGATTTGACTTAAAACTTGGTTAATAAAGGTATTTAGTCACTGTGTAGCTGGGGGAGGATGGGTGGAGAAAGAGAGAGACTATTTATCACCTTGAGTACTTGCTACACCCTGACAAAGCATGAACACAGCTTTCTGTAGAAATTTTCATCTAGAGCAGGTTTAATGCACATGTGTGGTTCTCATCTAATGCTATGGGCTTGTGTGTATGTTAGGCCAAACTATTTGCTTAGCTGGGCTGTTTGCCCAGTGGATATCCTGATGACTGGTGACAGGGATTTGCCTGCTCTGTAGCAAGCAATTAAGAGTCTTTGGGACTTTTCACCCTTTCATTTTCCTTTAACTCAAAAGACAAGATTTATAAGATTGTGAAGACCATAGTTTGGTGCAACTCTTGATTAGCATAGTTCCAGTTCAGGGCCCTCTTATTGCTCATGAAATAAAGTTTTTCACTCTCATTGTGTAATTCTACATTTCTGTATTCTGAGTGGAAAGATTTTTAGCATGAGATGAAGAAAACCTCCTGTCCCTTCTCACCTTGCTATGTATATTTTTTGTGCTAATGTTTTCACGCAAAGAAATTATTCACTACCACAGGAATATCTTAGATCTGCTGGGTACATAGTAATGACCAGTTCTCCCAGACAGAGGATCATATTCCAATTAGCGTTCAAATGTTATGTCTGCTGGTTACCAAACATCACATATGGGACTTAGCAACTAAGGCTTTATTTTTGTGTCCTCTGCGTAAAACATACTAGTTAAAAACTTTCTACATATATATATTTTTTTTACCTTAATTACTCAGCCTCACATACTAGTTCTAAGTCTTGGCATATTAAATAAGATGGTGCTGGGCTAAAATTCTCTTAATTTGTAGCTCACCAGTTCAGTGCACTTTTAGGCTGTGTTTAACAACAGTATTTTACTCAGGTATACAACTAATGCATTTTGCATGTCATGAAGACAAATTTGAAGCTTCATTGGACCATAGCTAAAAAGGGAAAAGGGTTATGTTGTTGACTGTTTATCCTGACAACCATAACTCATGGCTTAAAAAAAAGCATAAATGTGCTTTACCCTAAAGCTAGAGAGAAAAATAGTACACAAATATCTCATGATTTTGTGGATGTCTCAGTATTCTGTAGCAGAGTTAGAGATGTTTACCCAGAAAACTGCACTTTTTCAGCCTTCCATGGTGATAACGTGGCCCTGCTTCGCAGTTGTACAAATCACCTTTCTGCTCAGCATTGTTGACAATGCGCCTCTCACTGATGTTCATGCTGCAGCTGCCTGGCGGCTCACCTGCTGAACAGAGAGAGGACGCTGCTGGCTCCCATCAGGCTCCTTCCTGGCCTCAGTGTGCCCCAAATATGCCACCTCTTCTCCAGGCCAAGAGAAGTCTAGCAGCCAGACAGGGAAATTATTTAGGTGATATTCACTAGAGGAGCATTTGAGAGGTGCATTTTAGTTTTGTTTAAATGTTTCTGGTTTATACTGTCATGGATTTGCATGTATAAAAGCCCCAGATTTATGTACAACAATGTATGAACTTTCCAAATGTATTCTCTACACTTCTGCAGTAAAACTTTTAGCTATAATGCAATTTAGTAAAGAAATAAGAGATAAACTGCAAAGGCTGAGACCAGCACCAAAGTTAGAGGTTTGATATTAAATATATAGCCTCTTTCTAATATTTTTAAGTAGGAAATAAATCTCCTTTCTGTTGAAAGACAGTTCTGCCTTTGAAGATAGAATAACGTTTGCATAAATGTTAAGGTCGTCTTTAATGTAGCTTTCATTATCTCCTATGTTCCCCCTTTCTCTGAAAGCTCAAGTGACTGATGTCAAGATCAAGGGAGTCAATCAATGTAGATACACTCCAGGACTCAGATAGGATATAAATCACCCTTACTCCTAACCACAGTAGACACCTAACTGAAGGACAGAAGTTTACATATTTGCTGTCCTTGTGGGGGAGGTTGAAGTTCCCAGCCACTTACCTCACAGGAACCCCTCATTCATTAACCAATTGGGGTGCTTAGTATCACCTATCAAATAGGCTAATCAAAGTTTGAGATAAAACAGCTCTTGACCATTTCTTGCCCTTTGAACACTCCAGAGCCACCTCGTGCCCCTAAACTTTTATCTAATTAAAGTTAAAGAGGGGAAAATTAATCCATGGAAGAAAATGAGATAACAGCCACCATAACAGACCATCCCAGATCTTGGTTTGGCTTTCATCTATTGCTATCTGAATCTTCAGCAACACAGCAACCCCATTTTATGGGAGCAGAATCTGTCCCTTTACACATGAGCGGCATTTGTATTTTCATTTCTCACTGCTCAATGTTGCAGTTCCTCTACTTGTGATGGGTGTGGGTGAATTAAAAAGGTCATCCTTCACTTTCCTTCTCAAGCTTGACTTAGTGCTGTTTTCACTTGCAGAACACAAAAGTGAAAACTGTAATTTATTACAGTACCAGCAATTCAAGATATTTTGCTTGGATCCTGTGCTTGCAATTGGTTACCAACATTCCAACTTTTCTTGCTTTTGTTGGCTACTAGTTTATAACCCTCAATTTCATTCTCTAAATCTGTGCTTAAAAAGACATTTCACAACACAGGGTTGTGGGAGTTTTTACCTTGGAAGAAAGTGTGATGTGTCCCCTTTGCAGTTTCACTGCCATTTTTGTGGTACTACTTGTGTTCCTGTTTGGTGTTCTTTTATTTTAAATTCTTCTTTTTTAAACCACCTGATGGTAAAGTTTCTGAAGCCCAAAGGATCTTCCTTTACGATCGCTTGAATTTTTCAACAGCTGGAACTTTGGCACTGTGAATATCAGAAATAAGTAACTCTGGTAACACAACAGTTGTTAGCTGCACTGCAAATGGAGAAACTTGTGTTTTATGAGGTACTTGGGAGTCCTGAGATCTGGCCATGCAGCAGCATGCTCTGCTCCTGCAGCTCTAGCAGCACCTGCCAGCAGCAGCGTGTCAGGGTGTGGGAGCAGCTCCAACACGTCACCCTCACTGGCATTTCAGGTTTTGGGGCACTGAGGGACCAATAGCAACAAAGTCCATTTTTTTTTCTAAAAATACTCTGATATTTTGAAGGCTGCGTTTATAATTTTAGAATTTTAGCAAGAAGCATTGGATTATAAAGTCTATGGGATAGGCACTTATGGCCAAAATTAGAAGTGCTGAGGAAATCCGCTTACACTGTCTCAGTGTTGCAACATGCACCTTGAGGCACTCAGAGGTGGGCAAATACCACAAAGTAACCCCATTTGGACTCTTTTCTAGACAATGAGAACAGTTCTAATAATTATAGGTATATTTTGGTTTGGAATAGGGCACTGTACTATTTTGGTTTTCTGTAATGCGTTTTTTTCTTGTATTTTTTTTAAGCCTACAAAGACTATGTGTATCTATAGCACTATAGCCAGCAGAAATCATTAAATAATTTACAAGACTAACCTTAACATCGTCAGTACCCAGTTCCTAGGACTTCATAATGGGTATCCTGCAACACAGTTAATTACTTGCAAATGGCAGCTGTAAAAGATAATAGGGCTCAAACCTTTTAATTTACATCAAAAAGAAACCCCAAGCAAGCTTCCAAATCTCTTCCAAACTCTGGAAAATTTTTTTGTCCATACCAATGTTTGAACTAATATCTGGCCTTCCCTTTAGCTACCTGAACTAATCCATCAGACCGACAATTTAGAACTATGACCTGCAGCTGTTTGGGTATGGAAGGGATGCTGGTAGAACTTTAAAGGGGGATAAGCAAGTCAGTGAAAATGAGATTCAGTAATCCTCCTGTATTTTTAAGGTTTTTTGCACATGGTGGGAAGGAGCTGAGATTTTTGCTTGCTTTCCCCATGACAGGCAGCAGTGGGGGGATATGGGAGCTCCTTGGGCTGCTGCTCACTCAGTGCCCCCGTGGAGGCAGGTAGCAGAGGGGTGTTTGCCAAATCCCTCCTGCAGCTGCAGTGTCAGAATGGGGAGTTCATGAGACTCAGTTAAATTCAGGTATTAATTAATACCAGCTGCTTACTTTTCAGGGTGGACAAGACCTACTAGGTACTAGAAAATCTGTAATCAGGAAATTTTGTACTGATAGGGGGATAGGCTGCGAGCTGTAATAAATCTTTCCATCTCTACTTTCTACATATTTAATTTATATAAGGCACTGCAAACTTAAATTTTAGCAAACTTTGGTCATGATCCATAAGAGACAGATTTGATCCAGTGACCCAAAAGTGAAAGGTTCTGCATTCCATTAGCAACTCCCTATAACTGCAGTCCCTCACCGAGGTTTTTATGCCAATAACTAAATACCACTAACCTTTACAAGCTATGTGGTAACATTTTCAGTCTCCTAATTCTGAGTTATTTCACAAGCAAAGGGAAATTTGAGTTTGTCATAGAGATAAAAATGAAACTTCTTCAGCATTTTACTGTTAGACATTTAGGAGAACAATTATTTTTGAAAGAGAGGGGAAGCAGGTTGGATTATGACTGTGTATTCGGAGCATCTAAAAGGTGCTGCCCTGGGAGAAAATGTTAGGCACCACTCCCACACTACTGTTGCCACTTCTTCTGTGACTGATTGTGAGAGAAAATTCTTCTCTCTCCCATACTGCCAATTTTACATCTTCTACTCTATTGCCCACTGGAACAACCCTTGGAATTCCCTCCAGGATCCAGAAGTTGAGGGACTTGATTTTGATACTAGTGAAACTTTTAAGTAAGACAGAAGTATTTTCCCACACCTTTTTTGAACAGGCACAAAAATGCATACCAACTAAGAATATATAATGCTATTTAATTTCTATTAAACATAAAAATGTGGAAATAGCCAAAATAAGTTACATAGAATAGCAGTTGGAGGTCAGCATTCATGTCAGAGGTGGTCTTGTTCTATTTCTTTTTCCCTTTTTTCCTTTACCTACAAACCAAACACCACTAAGCCAGAAACTACCAACCAGTACAGTCTCACAGTAACAAGATATTAATAGCCCATAGAAAAATCAACATATGATTTTATATTATGGTCCTTACTACAGTCCTTGTATTTTTATATGTTCTGACCTAACTGTAACACGAGAAAAGGCAGTGCAGTGACATTCAAAAATGTGTGCTCATTTTAATTTGCAATATATTCAAAATATTGTTGATACTTTTTCACATAATGTGTTTTTAAGGAACCCTCACTTCAGTCTCCTACCTCTTGAGGGGGCTGTCTATGGGACTGCTGTCCCCACCATTAGTTATATAGGCTACTCTCACACATGAACTCTTTTGTCGTTGTTGTTTTTGCATAAAGAAGTGGACAAACAAATATTTTTACTAGATAGCAGAGAATGCATTTGCATCACCTGTATGGACCTCTGAGGAAATCACCACCACACAGGCAAGTGCCAGGAGGTGTCTTCAAAATAGGACATTTTAGTAGTTTTACTTAAATGACTTCACAGAGGTTCTTGGTTGAAGCATGCCTAATGCCTAACTTCTCCTTCTTCATATCTATGCATGCTTTATTGTTCCCTGCCACATCTTTTATCTTTGTCCCTTTTTGCATTCATTCCTTTTGGCATCAGTGATTTGGAATCACTTACTGCCGTATTTCCTAATTCCTTTTATATCTCTTAATCTTCATACGTGGGCCACAGATTTTTGTTTGCTTAAACAATTGATCAATCTCTTGATGTCAAACATGCCAAGTCCAGCAACAATAAGAGAATTTTCTGATTAATTGAAAAGACTTGGATTTGCAGCCTGATGTCCTTGCACAGGTATGCAAACAGTTTAGCAAACTTTGAATTGGTGTCTCTCAGCCATCACCTCTTGGAAAGACTGATGCTGGTTCAAAAGAGCAAAGCCCTTCCCTGATTCCAGGAGTGTTAAAGTAGCAGAAAAAACATCAAGCAAAAGAGAAGGAATACAGACACAGCTCCTCCAAAAACTCTCCCTCCAGCAATAAAAAGCAAGCTTGGAAGGAAGAATCCACTCAGCAGGCAGGATTTAGAGGATAAGATGTTATACATATAAGCCCGTTCTCATAGGCAAGCCAAGAGTTGCACTCAGCATGCAAAAGTAAAGTTTTAGGTCAAAGTAGAAATGTCAGAACTTTCCAAAAATTCTAGATACTTCAAGTGATGCCATGGAGGTAATGTGAATGCCGACCAGGCTGAATTTCAGGATTGCTCCTAGGACTCCCTGGGTCTTAAGGATGCTTTGCTGCTGTTTGTATTCTGATCTTAAAATGAGATTAGACACTTGGGAAAACACTGTGTTAATCTGCTCCACAGTGATTCATGCTGGTCACCAGACTAGAGCGAAGTCCTGCTGAAAAGCTTTAAAATTAGGCAACAATATTGGAAGCAGAGCCAAACCAACAGTGTTATTTCTAAAGCTGAGGGCTCCATTCCAAAACTACTGTCTCCCCTTCTCAAGCAGCTTAGTCTTCAAGAGAGGTCCATTTAGTACTAAAAATTACCATGATTTGGGGATCAATTTTTTTTTTTTTTAGTGATAAACCACAAAATGCCCTATGAATTGATCTACTTCATGTTGCCATGGAGTTTGTCATGTTCTTTTTTTCCACATACCCAAGTATTTCATTCTGGTCTCCTTGAAATTTGGAGGACTTGGGTTTCTCCCTCTCCCAAGATAGTTATCATTGGCCAGTACATCAAACAACGTCGTCTAGTGAACTCCAGCCACAGAACAAATACACCACCTACCAAACCAAAAGCGCCCTGTTCAAATCATAGTGCCTTTTGGCAGCCAGTTACTCTCATACCATTATACCCAGAGCAAACAATAAATCTTTTGCCTTGGACACTACTCTCTACCTCAAGTGCATAAAACTAGCTATTACAACAATTTTAGTAAAATGAGTAACTGCTAGAAAGGGATTGTGCTCTAGGTGTAACACATTTCAAAGAAATAGTTTCATATAACTCCAGCTTTTATTTTTCAAAATTCAAGAGCTTCACTCTAGGAAGCTTGAAGCCATTTCTTTTTTGTATCTGCTGCTCTTTTTTTCTGTATCTTTGCTTTTTTTTATTTCTTGATAATTTGTTGGTGTTGGTTTAGGGTCTTTTAGTGGGTTTGTTTGTTTGTCTGTTTGTTTCTCCTGTGTGGTCTTTGACATTCCTTGAGAGCTAATAAACATATCAGCATTGCGGTAAACATCCCCACACATGGTTCTATGGAAGGAAGAATCTCACCATTGCTGTCTTAGGTAAAAGGTAGATTTGAAAATGCCAGACCAATTAATATATGTTGAGAACAAAAGCTCACTGAATTGTCATAGATTGTTGCAGAACTTTATTTAATCCTGAATAGTTTTATCTTCTGATTATTTTAAAAGGAATTCTTGATCATACCGAAGGTGTGGGGAAGTAAGAACTCCTAACAATTCCTCACTATAAACTGCCAGAGAGCTATGCATAGAAGGGTACCATTTCTTTTTTTTTTCCTCCTTATTGAAAACAAAATTAACATCTACTCCACTGGTACGTGCTTTGTTTAAAACATGTTTTCAAACTGCATTTCTCCATACTATACATTGGAATTGAGAGTTTGATAAAGCCTATAACATGGTAGATTTTTCTAATCCAAATCATAGTTTAGGACAGAAGCAAAAGTTTCAGCAAGGCAGTTAAAATTGCAATCCAAAAGCAATGACTTTGGATTATATGGCCAGAGCTTTCATTGCAGTTGTCAAAAGGCATACTAGTGTCCTTGCAGACATGAAGGCAGCTTCTCCACCTAAGGCGTATTTGGCTGTTCGTCCCTTCAGGCACCATATACACCGCTCCAAAATGCTTGCTCCTACTGCCTCATGAATACATGTGAGAGAGGGGAGGGATGACTTTATAGGGTATGCAAAGCTGCACAGGTTACTTTCCACTTTCTGAATTTAGTCACATCTGCACACTTTGTACTTTGAGTTAGATTTGCTCCCTATCTAGTTACTTGGGGAAAGGTATTTTTTCCCACTGTCACGTCAGATCCAGCTAACAGGAATTCCTTTACTACAGGGACTTAAACATCATTAAGCCATAATTTCTTTTCCACAAGTGTAGCAGGCATAACCAAGATGCTTTCAGGCTCCCAGACCTGAGAAAAGGAAGAGACTGCATTTCTTGAGTCACTATAACAGATTGAAATCCTTTAGTCAGAAGGAGAGAACAAGGTGACTTGAAAGAACTTTTTTCTCTCTCTCCCTTCAAAAGCAATGCAAAAGTTCCCACAGTGTGCTTTTACAATCACACTGAGCAGGGAACTTGTCCCTACACAGGCAGTGTATGCATCAACAGTGTTTTCACTGTAGCAAGCCCCACAGTCAGCTATGAAGATAAGCTGCTTTCTTATCTTGCCTGCTTTTGTATGCTCTAGCAAACCTTCCTGGAGCTCCTGCTTAGCCACAAATAGAGGGGAGAGCTTTTTCCCTTCCTAAGCAGTCTTTGCTCAAGTTCACTGACAAATTTTAGAAGCTGTAGGAAATTAGTGAAAATTAAGCAATTCACATAAATGCCCTGTCTAAATGAAATGTAAGAGCACCAGATTTACAGAGGAAATCAAAGTCTGAAAAAGTAATTACTCTTGTTTAGATTAAATATGAGAGCATTTTAATAAACAAGCAAAACCTCTGGCTAGCATCTTTTTTCTCAGCCTTTCTCTTATGTTTAAAATTAGATGTGTTTTCTCCTCAGACCCATAATCCCCAATAAATTATCCTGTCCAAATAACACATGCACAGGATAAAACCATATCTTTGATTTTGATTACATTGCTTTTGGTTGCAATTTAGGTAGCCTTGATTCCAGCCATTATTTCTGTGGACTTTGGGACCCTTAAAATGCTGAGAAAAATCTCAGTTCTTACATGGATCTAGTTAAGTTGTTGGCTGCAAACAGATAAACATACCTCTTTTTGTTGACAAATGACTTAAAACCATAATTTTGCAAATATGGTGCTTTGTTTATGGTATATCGTTGCTCTTTGATAGGGACTCTGAACTTACACTGCAGTAAGCTGAAAAAAAGTATTTGTGAATGGGAATGGTTTTATCTGTAAATACAATTTCCAAACATTTAACATAACTACAGGAAACATTACATTAACTGAACTGTTGCACAGATACAGCAAAATTGACACTATTGAGGCCATGCAATTTCTTGAAGTCCTACAAATTATCAAGTGGGTTTTGTCTCTTATGAAAAACTCAATGTAACAAAAATAGCTTATTAGCAAAAATACCTTGCTTACTGATAGATACCATATGAACTTCATATTACAATACTGTAAAGCTTTAATACATGTTAGAAACAGTTCTTTGCATTAAAATAGAAGAAATAATGCTAAAGTAATGGCTTGTGATAGAATGTGAAATGTAAATGGAGCATAGCATCCTTTCAAGTCAAGAAGGCTCAGCCTCCCTGCTTGCAGGGCCCCTTCAGCAGCAGTACAAGAGTACATGACTAATGTGATAAGAGAAAAAGGATGTACCCAGTGCATACTGCCACAGTTGTGGGAGATCAGGATTATAATAGGTGCAAAATGAAGAAGATTTTTAATATTTCAAATTTCTATTATTAAACCAAAAATTAATTCTTACTTTTTCTTTGACTATGGGTAGTACATTGTCACACTAATAAAAGACAGGTGGATTTTAAAGACAAGTTTTAGTATGGCTACTTAAAATAATCTGTAATTATATCACACAGTGCATGTATTAGAGTTATAGCACATTTAAAGCAAATGTGTTATAAATCACTGAGATGAATCTTAGCACAGCAAGATGCTTGTTGTCATAGGCACAAATAAAAATATATCTGAAGGTGCTATTACTCCACTTCCATATACTCATGCTTTTGTGCATGCAATTTAGTAGCATAAATTTAATTTTGGAGGAGCTGTTTTTCAAGTAAGCTGGAGCTTCTGGATTTCTGGAAATCAGGTTCTTAAAAATGTGGGATTCTTTCCACACATCCTTCTGGTAAGTTCATTCTTCCTAATTCAAAAACCGCAGCAGCAGCAGCCACTGCGTTATGGCATGACAGCCCTTCTCTGTCTCCCTGCTCCTCAGTTTGTCATTTTTGGACTTGAATAGTGCAGCATACTCTTGCCTGACTCTTCAGTATGGTAGTTTTCACTATGCCCAGTCTTTCCAGAACCACACTACACAAGACAGTATATTTTTGGGGGGGGAGGAGGGAGGGGGAGGTTGGGCTTGGGAGGTGGGTGGAGATAGGGAACAAGGGTAATGTTGTTGATGAACTTCAGCACATTAAACTTTTCTTGGACTTCCTCTGATTTAGGCAGAGCTGTCATCAACACTTGCTAAGTTACAACATCCTAAAGTTGTTATAATAGTGTTTTCTATAAGTCATGTAAAGACACAAGTGCATAATTTGTATACAACTTCATGCACACCTAAATACCTATGTGTACACAAAATTCATTAAAATGTTCAGTAGTGAAGGAAGGCAATTCCTGTATAACCTTCTTTTTGAAGTTCTTAGCTTGAGAAGCATGTAAATATATGAACTGCTGTATGGGGAGTCTGAAGCATATGCCCATACCTGTTAAGCAAGTGGGAAGTAGTGTCATCTAGTGGTTAACTCAAATCTAAAGGGGACAGGAGCTGTAATTCAGTATATAGTAAATAACATTTTTAATTCTTGCCTTGCTGTACTGTGCAACTTAGAGGAAATAATTTTTATTTATTATATCTCATTGATTCAGATAGAAAACACGAAAGTAAAGCCAGCTGGAGAATCATACACTGGAATATCAGAAATATTGAAACTGTTAAGATGGACACTTTCCTTTTATGCATCCTGCCCCATCAATGTTTCTCCCTGATGATGTAGACTTCTTTAGAGCATATTCACAGACCTTCTGCCAATCTTCTTTCATACAATCTAGTTCAAAAACCACTGTGTCAGGATGCTGGCACACTATCATATAATGAGGTAGATTCATTTATTATTGAAACTTATAATAACTGAAGTTTATTCAGTTTCCTTAAATATAAGAATAGGTAAGTCTTTCTATGTCTAGTAATATCTAGTAAGATGATTCTTTCCTCTTCTGAAACATGATTTTTAGAAATTATATCCTCATATATAAAAATACTCTTTAGTACCACTTCTGGGTGCAGGAAAAGGTGGTCCTTGCTTACAAGTGAAGGAAGTGATGGTGTTAAGAACATACTTAAAGCTATAATAATAATATAATATGAATGGTTTATAATATGAATGGAGTACTATAATCTATCTACTCTTAAATTTTGTTAAGACTTAAAGCTGTAATTTGCAGGTATTTCTTACATAAAATAATTGTAGAGTGTTAACATAAAAGCTGACTTATACCTGGCTGCAATATTACTGGTATGAATATTTGCTATGGAATCTTAATTAGTTTCACCCATAAGAGTTTCATCTATTAAGATGAAAGAAATTAAAATCTACTGAAACTGTTGAATGAGCTAACCATATTAGAGAGAAGCAGTTATAAACAGAACTTTTCCAGCTGCCCTTGCTAACAGGCAATTCTGAAACAGTGATGAGTGTCTTAAGTTTCTGCTAACAAAGCTGATTTCTGACCAGAAGCCCAGAGTATTCTTTTTCATCTATTAAGCCCCAGAAGTGACATTTCTTCTTCATATCCCTAATATTTCCTTTTCACCTCACCAGGGCCAAAATGTCATCTTTTCTTGTAAAACAAAAAATCAAAGCCAAATGGTTAAAATGCAAAGTTTTGGTTAAATAAACATTCTGTATTTCAATGGGTTTATCTGCAGCCTGCAGAGCAACTAAACAAAGCCAAGATATTGTCCATCTCTTTGACAGACAAAGAACCTCAGAGGTCCAGAATGACATGCCCGGGGCTGGCACGTGATTAGAGTAATTAAATTAAATAGCAGGAAACATGTTTTCCATATGCCGTTGCCTGGCCACACACAAACTGTAACAGTAAATCTTTTATATTACATTGGTTCAGGGAAATGTATAACCATTTTAAAAATACATGATGCCCAAAAAAATAAAAGGGATGTAGTAGCATACTCACCAGGCTCCCTGTCTTTGGTCATTGGTCTAAAATGCCAAACAAGTTCATTCCTTATTTATTTATTAAAGGTACAGCGCAAAAGGCCCTGAGCATGTAAGCATGCAGGAAATGTTACTGGATTTACACTGGAAGGGTAGTGCTGATGCTCCAATTCCAGGGGGTAAAAGAAAAATCCTCCCAGTAAAAAACATCTTGGTTATCTTCCAAAATGAGACCCTAACACATTTCTGTCAGTCTTTTACAACAGCTAGGCACTCCAAGCACAAATTATAAAGGATTTTCTGTTTCAGTTCTCTTTTTCACAGCAATATGAACTCAAATTCCTTTGTTCTCATGGCCAGTTTTCAGAAAAGCCAACATGTTTATCCATGCCATAATACTGTCAGAATTACTAGTCAGTGGGATCATCTGTCATCCTTGAATTTACTTGTCACTACACTATTAAGATCAACTAGAAAACTCGCTAATCTATCTTCCACTCATCTTTTAGTCACTGCTTATGCCTAATCAAATCACTGGTATTTCTGTTTTGTTATGATTTTGCACAATAGGGAAAAGGCTGCAAATCAGTTTGGGAAAAGCTAGTAATCAATGAGGACACTGATTGAAATGTGCAGTCCTTGAAATTTTTCAGAGATAACATACAAGAATACTTCCTATAAATGAGGAATTCTGAAGACTGCAAAATGCTCTTAATGTGAAGAACATTAAGAATTCAGAAAAAAACCATTACAACACATGAAAAGATGTCCATTAAAAGTAAATTAAAAATGAGTCTCACTATTTTCTGATGAAATATATACTGGATAATTTAATAAGCATTTTACGTATTCCATCTTCACTTTATCAATTGCCTTGACCCAGAAAAAAAACAGTGGTAATTTCAGTGTTTCCCATATCAGGTCCATTACTGAACTATGGTATTAAGTTTATTAACTGATTCAATTTAACGAAATCAAAGCACAAGCTTCCAGCTGGAAAAAAAAAAGTAGTGTAAAAGATGATAGAACATTGATACTCTTGGCTCAGCAGTTACGGTATTTCTCAAGTTACTGAAGTGAGATTCAAGATGTAGTCAGTATGGAGAATTAGAAATTTAGAATTTTTTCTTCTACTCCTTTGATTCCTTTCTTTAATGACTAATCTGCATTGTTTGATCAGGCAAACTTGTGTTTAACAGTAAATCTAAAATAATTAAAGGAGACAGCAGTGACAGGTCAGTGAAGACTAACAACTCATTTTGGTAGTAGCTGATCTGGTTTTTCTAATATTTCTTTAACTGTCTGAACTCTTCTATTCCCTGAAAGGATGAGCGTACTTCAACTTAAAATTATTTAGCCTGAACTCTCTATTCAATGGGTTAAAATAATCAGTTAAAAGGTAAAGAAGTTAATCCCTTGTTATCACCATGCCTTCTGAGAACAAGGACAATGGTGAAAATACTTTGCAGAAGGTAGAAATCTGGAGACTCTTGGTGTGTTGATGGTCATCCTCAGGAGAGGATAGAGTTGCTCTCCAAACCAATGAGGGCTCTCAAGCCTAACTACAAGATGTCTGTAAGATGCTTGTCTACTGCTGCTTCACATCTTCTGCCTCTCAGCATTCCATAAGCCATTCCATGGCAGTGCCAGAGGGAGGACAAACCTCCATCTACTCCCTGGCCGGCCTTGCCCTCCAGCCACTATGCCTTCCCTGGGCCAAACACGTGTTCAGTCAGGGCCCTTCCCAAGAGGATCTCTTACACTTTCTGATTGTCAGAAATGGGACAAATCTGGAGAACTTGGCAGAGGGGCTGGTACACCAGAGGACACCTGCATGGACAGCCATGAAAGGGGGAGGGGGCTGAGGAGGCTTAAGTTTAGGAGTTACTCACTGAAGGGGAAAAACACTGTGGTGGCTTTGGGTCTAATTGTTCTTCTGATATTGCAAAGTATGCTCTTGGAAAGCAGCTCTGCTTTTCACCCTTTGGTGCTTTTCCAGCATTAGCCCCTTTAGGGACACAAGATTTATGCTGGGAGGACCCTCCATCTCTGGGAAGCTGCTTCAGTGGCACAGAAGAGATATGGCCTATAGAGAGAACTTTGTAGCATTTCTTTACTGTTACAATGCTGCCCTGTACTTAGACCTACGAAAACATCTGAAATTCCATCCAGTGGCTTGTGCCAATGTTAAAGAAAGTAATTCACTTTTGCTCTTGATGATGTCCATGGTGAACTATACAGTTTTGGTTTTCCTGTTCTGGTTCCTATTCGTTGTTCCAAAGACCTGCTAGAAGCCCTGAGGACCTCCTCCAGCACAGCATTTCTCAGAAGCTATGCAACGCAGGGGTTGAATACAGCAGCAGCAATAACTAGCAGTTCACTGCTGATTCAACAGCACTGTAATAGTGATCTGTGGAGAAGGCAATAACTGAGGAGTGGGTCTGGTTTTTAACAGGAGTCAAACTATTTTCCAACTTCTCATTTTGCAGAGTATCTCTGCTGTGCAGTAAGCTGCACAGCTTAAATCTCCTTGTTTTGTTAGGCCCCAGCTCTTAGTTCAATGGACAAACTTTGTAACACAGAAGAGCAAAATATGTATATATTGGCCCTTCTTGGCATAAATTACTATTGCATTTACATGGTTCTGCAGGTTAAATACAGGTAACCTCAGCAGGATTGTGTCCCTGTTTCCCAAATTGCCAAATCTTTCTCCATTTATAAAAGTCACAACTGAAAAGTCTTTTTTTTTCCTTTTTTTAATTTTCAGTACTTAGAATCCACAGTGAAACAGAAGAAAGGAAAAAAAAAACCAGGAAATGGCAGAACCATATGAATCGTAAGTTGCTATGAATCAAACATTAAGGGCCCTGTCTTGTCATTTCCTTAATTACTAGTAATCATGAGGAAGAGCAAGTAGAGACAGTACAGCTGATCCTGGTAGCAAACCTTAGCAAAGATCTTGGTAAAGATACTGATCCTGCTAAAAAGCTTTAAAAATTTTTGTTCTCTAACGTATCTAACTCACTTTTAAGTATCTGTATATGAATTATTATTCTACCTTTTGTGATGACGCTAAATATGCAGGTGGTCACAGCAGTAAGAAAGAGAACACTGATTTCTTCCTATTGTTCACCAGCCAAGTTCACAGTATCACTTCAGGCTCAAATTATCAACTCAGTCATGGACTCTAGGATTGGGTACTGATAACCAAAGCTATGAAGGAAATTGTGTTGTGAAACTGTCTCTCAGGGGTGACAACCTGCATCTCACTTTTACAACAGAAGCTTCACAAATTCTGTGCTTCTGCGAGTATGGCATCCCACCAGACTGAATCCACTGCTTCTTCTCTGAGTATGCTCTATGCCAACTGATTTGCAACCTGAAAGAAATTTGAAAGAAGAACTTGAAAGTTAAAATGAGTTAATTGGGTTTGAGTCGCTTTCTTTCAGTAAAAGATGAGGGGAAAGAGACAAAGAGGTGAAAGAAAGGGTTACTTCTTTTATAGGAGGGTCTAAGCTACTGTAATAGTGACATAAAACGGTACCTAACTTGAAAGCAGTTTATGGACTTCAGAAAATGAGCAGCCTGCCTAGTTGGTGCATTATCCTGTAAGTAACAGTCCCCATGCTAATTATCAGCCTCTTGCTGCGGGAATAGATCTTGTTTCTGTTCCTTTGTCCTTGCTGGTCCAATGCTGCCTATGTTTGTGTTCTCAAAGCTTGCCTGAGAAGGGATGGAGGTTGTGCTGTGTGAGCGATTTGTTTTATAACAAAGGGTAATGCTGTGGGTATTTTAACTGAAATAATTAACATCCTTAGAGAGACCAAATTACCTACAGAAATATCCAAATCAGATGTATGGGTGATAGTTGTCCCTGGACTGAGCCTAGGGTGATGGCACCTGTATTCAGCACTTCTATTTTTATTTCTCTGTCAGAAACAGTAAAAGAGAAGCTTTGAATTGCTTTCTATAAAGTCAGTAGCTTCAGAAAACTGAAATCTATGCAGAAACTTATGGGAAACTATGATGAAAGACCTGAACAAATTTAGGTAAATGGTGAAAACTAAGAAGTTACAGAAAGAAAGATGACAAGGGATGTGCTGTTGGGCTTGAGTGCCTTTCATATGTTAAGGAAAGGTGTCCAAATGGATCAAAATGGCTGAGAAATTAGGGAAACCTGATCACTGCTTGTCCCTTTTGTGCAGTTAGGTTAGCTGAGTGATGGAGTCATGCTCTCTGATGTGTAGTAACTCTTCAACTTTTATTTTTAGTGGAGGAAGATGTAGGAGAGCAAGCCTTGGAAGCAGTTGTCTCAGTAGCTATGCCTCTGCACACAGGAGAGCATTTCCCAACAGCACTTCTGCCCAGTGCTCCTTCTGGGATTGTTCAATAACAGAGATCTGCTTTAAAAATCTGGGGGCTGCCACCTAAAAACTCTCATGCCACCCATATCAATGGGAGCAAAAGGAAAAGACTAAAGACATAATGAGAGACTGAATCCTCCATGCTGTACTAGCTGCTTCACAGTGAACCTGAGCAAAGCCTTCTTAAGTTCTTTACATCACAGCGTTGCTTGCAATCTCATGGATCCAAGGATCACAGGCCAGAACATTAGAACTGGCATAAAAAAAGAGGATTATTCTTCCTGTACCATAGCTTTCAGAGACCAGAATTAGAAACCTGATGGAGGTGGACAGGACCTTAACAGTATAGACAAGAGCAAGCAGGCTAAGTATTCAGAGGGAGCTTCTTTGTATGTAGATAAATGGAAAATATTTACAAAACAAAAGCAGTTCCACAGCCTTCCATCCCCTTGCTCCATTCCCACTAGATTTGTCATAGTGCCAGCTTGTGTTATGTAGGGGTTGTACTGAGACTGTGCACTCATGAACTGGAGACAGGGCAAGAAAGTACAAGGTTATTGTCTCTCTTACTGGCTGCAAAGTTAAAGGAGACAACTAAGGTAGCATGCAAAAAGAAAAAGGGATGGGCAAATTAAGACTGCAGTATGTTATTCAGTGGGGTGGAGCAGAGTAGCAAGTTTATTTGGAAGTCTGAAATTCTTCAAAACTTATATTTCCTTTTAACATTCCCTTCACAACACTTACCAAGGCCAAAAATGCTGTGACCAGCTTGGAAGGATCAAATGTACAGAGGGATACTTTTAACATCATATCCTCCAAAGAATCTCCCTGGTATTTCACGGCTATGTACTGTTAAGAGTCAATACAGTTACTTCCAGACAACTATGGAAAATAAGTAAAACAAATGCAACAAAGACTCCACAGCCATATTCAAAACATTCAACTTAATCAGCTAATTAAGGCATCAGATCACTTACAAGTAAGTATCTGGTCTTTCAAAGCAACTCCAGTAACTCAGGCTGTGTAGCCATCACAGCAAATGGCTAACTGATTTCAAGTTACTAAGCTAGTACCCTTTTAACTCTCAGCTGCTGCTGAAATAACCCTTGGGGGCTCCAACAGATGTGCATGCCCACAAGGAAGTTATCTTGTATGGGCTAGATGAGTTATGAGGCCAGAATCAAAATAAGCAGAAGGATTGTGACACTTGAGCTCCACAAATGGGGACCAGAAACTGGGACAAGTCTGGAGGATGTGCCTTGCCAGTCCTGTCTGTGTGTGCAAGTGAGTGAGCATGGGTGAGAAACCTGTTTTTTCTGCTGGCTATGCAGTTCAAAAAAACATTTTTTGCTTTCAAATCTTACTCCAAATTAGGCTGAATTAGAAAAGAAAAAAAATGCAAAGCACAGTGTCTCCCAAATAGAGCAGTAAAATCTGGCTCAAAGAAGATAATTTCATCCAGGATGCTCTTCTGTTTACCTGACCAGCAATTCAGCAGATGGTGTTCTAAACCATGTTCTTCCACTGAGAAATGAGGTACAGAAGCTCTGTTACCACCCAGATGATGGGAACTGCATAAGGAAATCAGAAACTAAACAAATAAATGAAAATCAAATAAACATTTCTTAAGTGGATAAGTAGGACATGCTACTAGCAGGACAGAATACAGTAAGGAAATTAATTTAGTTTAGCTAATTTTGGCTGCAAATTGTGAAGTGTTCATAAGGGGGAGAAATAAGTAAACATTTTTAGACTGCTGCTTGGGACTCACAGTTATAGATTTTTACCTCAGAATGCCAGTGAAGATAAAAACAGGGTGTAGTTGGCTTAAGTAACATGGAGTAAATCTTAGTGATCCTGATGATAATGAAGATGAAATGAAAATAGTGCACAAATGAGTGGTGGTAGTGTCTGAAGTGCTCCTGCTTTGCTGAGGCATTCAGCTTTTAATACTATTTTTTTAATGCCAGAAGAAGAAAAAATGCTAATGTTACAGTACCTACATTCCAGTAATGTGGGTATGTCTTGAGTATGTAAATATTATGAAGCTTTTTTCCTCATTCAGTAGCAATTACTTCTAAATCGGCAGCTGTACTGGCTTTATTTTTTGAACGATGGGGCAGAATTCACATATACTATTAAAAAACGCATTCCATTCTTGGAAAAAGATAATGCTTGTGAATTGTATTAAATTATTATTTTCTTCATTATGGGTGCTTTTGATGCCTGGTAAACAAATAATTTAGGAAAAAATCTAGGTGCAGCCTCTAACTCAGGAATGTTGTAAGTTGAAAATATCTATCGCTTTTAATTCCAACATAAGTATTTAAATAAATGGATACTCAACAAAATCCCTGTTGAAAGCATGATTTACTTATAGACATAGGATTCTAAATCACTCTAAACAGAAGAACAAGCAGTATAATACTGTTAATGCTTGTTTTAAGCTTTCCTAAGATAAAACTTGACATTTTATCTCTTTTTGTGTATGCATTACTGATGAAACATTATTTTGCTGTTATATCAGTGAAAATAATTGAATTTATTTGCAGAACTATTTATTTTTACATAATTATGTTGCTGAAAGCATTTTATTTTCATGTAAAATTATACCAGAATCAAAGCTGCTTAGAGCCAAAGGACCAGTTAAAAGAGCTAGAATACAACAATTTCCTGAAGTCCTTTGGTAGTAATAATTAATGTACTGTAGCAACAGAGATTGCTACACAGTACAAGCCGTTTCTCTCTGTAGATCCTAGGCAAAGTTCAGGAAATGTCACAAAGCATTTTACATCTTCATGGTGAAGTTCCCTACAGTAGGACTTCACTGCCTCATGCTTTAAAGTCTGCCAAGTTCCTTGATTCCCTCTTCCCCAACATATTTACAGGGGGACTCTTGCTTTGCAAGTCTTGATGAATATCAGAGAGGTCACTACAAGTACATTTTCAGATAGGGGTCTAGGCAGGGTTTAGAAATGTCATGGAAATTATTTCAGTTCATCTGAATTTTGGATAATGAGAAGCCAAGGCACTGGTATTCACTTTTACCTTTCCTATATGGTACAATATGTGATCACATGTTCAAGACAGATGTCATGATGGGAGAATGAGCATGCATTGATACTATTCCACATTCACTTAAACTTATAATGGCTGATGTAGGATAAAACAAGAGACCAAAAAGAAAGACTTTGTGTAATTATTGTAAGAATACTGTAATAAGAACCTTGTTCCTGAAAGTTTAAATTGTTTCAACAATGTGAAGCAAACATATTTTGTTATACAAAGCGAAAGCATAACTAAGTTATCAAATTTACACAAAGTCAGATATCTGGAAGGGGATCTTTTAAATAAAAACTTTATTTGAGAAAGGAAGAGACATATCAGAAAGCAAAAAAGAGAACATACAAACAGAATATATTTACAACACAAAACAAGAAATCACCTCTAAGGGTGTAAATTATAATAAATACAGTAGATTTAAAATGTAAGAGACAATAATTGATTAGAAATGTGGCTGTTTAAACCCAGTTTTCCTTTTCACTGGTTCCAGGTAGTTTCTCTTATTTTAATTTTATCCAAATTTGAAAGATTCTGAAATTAAATTTCACTAATGTATTGGGGGTTCTCATCTGAATGACATTAGAAAAATATCTTCTCTCTTTTGTGAATACATGTCTTTGAAGTGATATTGTACAAAATTCTTCTCAACTGCAAGTTTCTCCCCAAATGTATTTTAAAAGATGCACTATCCCTTTTAGATAAGGCTGAAGTTAGATTTCAAAGAAAATTAAAAATATACAGAATAGGAAACATTTATAATTTCATTTTATAGCCTTCACTTTTTGAATGTGAATGTGATTTTTTTTCATCCAAGATGGAGAAAGATTTCTGTTCAAATATGAAGCACACATAAAAGTCACCTGTGTTTTCTCAATTAATACATCTTTTCTATCTATTGAGGCCTTTCATGTTAATAGCAACTATTTAGTCATTTGTTTGAAGACCTACTAGGAAAAAGGATAATGTATCTTTAGAAGTTACAACATTTTAGAAGATATTTAACCTTAATAAAGCATAATGTAAACAACACATGCTAATAACTTATTTTAGAACCATTTCTACATTTGGCAAAACAGCTATCTCTTTTGAAACAGGATAGTGCACCTTAAAATACCTTAGCTTTAGAAATATAAATATTTTTAATAGAAAAAAACCTGACAAGGAGTCCAGGTCAGTTTGGGATTATCCATATTAAAGGGATCTTAATACAATGAATCTTTAACTAGCTTAACAAAAGTAAACCTATAAAACAAGGTAAACATATCAAAAGGGAATATGAAGGAAATGTTTCACTGGAAAGCTTCCTTAACAATTTCCCTACTCGCTTTGTTATTTTCTTTGACAATAAATCAATTCATAGAGTGCCTTTAAAAACAGAAGGAGCGCTGCCCCGTCCCCCCTCCCTGCCCGCATTCCTCAACACATGAATCACTTGGGCTTCCTGTTTCCATAAGGCATTTCCTGCCCCCCCTTCCAAAATCACTTTTCTGCAGGAGAACAGCAGGGACCTGACAAAGTATCGCCTTAAACAAACAGGGCCTTGCTCTGCACCCAGCCTTGCTCTGCCCCATTGTACAGGGATGGAAGCAGCTTGAGGGCTGCACACACGCACTGCGCCTTTCAGCTCTGGGGAAAAGCTCCCAGAGAAGCTGAATGTGCCCTTTGTCAAGGTGGCATTTTATGCACAGTTGTTATTTTAGGACTTGTCCATGAGACCCCAGCAGTAAAGGTTATGTGATACTGTATGATTAGTCTTCATTAAAAAAAACAAACAAACAAGTGATTGGATGGCAGATGATAACAATAACAGTTCTGTGCTTTTCGTGCAGTGTCCTAATAACTGACTGGAACCTAATACTGCATTTTACTTCTCATCAGTACTTGCATATGCTTGCATTTAAGGATGCCTCTCAGGACATTATCATCAAATAAGACCAAATGAAAAATTAACTAAGCAGTGCAAAAAAAGAAAACAATGCAATTTTAAAACAGTGCCTTGCCTCTTTATATTCACCTTTTCTCTAAATTAACTTTATACACCAGCCTAGGACCGCTGATATAGCAGTCAGTACCTGTGTACTGGGGAAAAAATATCCTAATGTTAACAGTGTTCAAGACAATGGTATGGTACAATATATACAGACAGCTGAAAGCAAAAGTCAGAGGATTCAAAATCAGAGCAGAAGAATGTTTCATCAATCAGGTCTGGAAACTAATTCCAGCAATTGCTGTTCTCAACAGCCTAAGTGATATGAGATCTCTTTCACTAGCACTAAGTGATGTAAGGTAATTCTGGGTTAATACAAAGTGTACCAGCTATTATGCAAAGATTTATGTGGAATTGACTGCAACAGGTATTTTCTCAATTAGTGGCCATAAGGATGAGCTTCACTATGGTTTCAAGTGTACATACAACACTTATGCACTTGTTAAATTCTTTGAACAGTAAATCAGGATTTGCTAGATCAGTGAATCAAAACACAACTGCTTATCAAAGCCTAGAAAATGCATGTGATGTTCAGATAATAACCTTAATTACAAATCCTGGAGCTAAATCTTTGCCTATTACCTGTTGCATAAAAGCAGCTTGCTCCCCAGATTCCATTTGCTGGGTTTGAACATCCTCATCACTGTCCAGTGGCTCCTCTTTGACTTTCACAGCCCCCACCTGCTGTCCTATTCTGTCATCCACACCAGCACTGCTGCTCTCAGCCCTAATGCTGGCACCACTGGCAGGAGCTCGCTCTTCCTGCATCGACTGGTCACTGTGAAGCTCTTCTTCAGCTTCCTCTAGGTGACTGCCAGGCTGCTTGAGCTGCTCAATGGACTTAGAGAGCATCTGAAAAGAGAAGAGAGGAACAGTTACTGACTACTTTCACTGATGCCAAACACCAGAATTACTAGATTTGCCTAGGCAAAATTAAAGCTTCTGCAGCAAACCTATGTAGCTATGCACTGCCAAAATATTGATAAAGAGGCTAAAAAGAACAAAATACCCTAATCAAAGAGTCAGCTTTTATTCTGAAGTAGAAAATGCTGCATATGGAGTGCTATACAATAATAATAAACTAAAAATCAGGCAGAAAAATGAAAACATTACACATCTGTTTGGCTGTTACAGCTGGTAATGAAGAGAAATTAGTTTCCCCTCATACTCTTCAAACATGGATTCAGAAACCATCTTACAGTTAATTTTCCACAACACAAAATAATAAAGAACACAAAGTTATAGAAAATTAGTGATTTGGTTAATGTTTTGTTGTAAGAAAATTAGGGAATGTTCACACAAACTTCTCAATCAATTAATGCGTGAAGGCACTGAAAGCCAAGGAAGGAGCAGTGACAAAGAACTGGTGTCAATCCCCTATCCCATGGCACAAAGATATTACAAGCACATCTGTCCAGGACTGGAAAGACTACAGTTTTTGTAGTGCATAGTACAGTTATCCCAGTTCCAGCAATAATGAAATAATACAGCTACCCAAAATACTGGTTTCATACCAGTAGCTGCTATTGCAAAGCTCTGCTGAGGTGCCAGATGCCTGAGCGTTGCAATCACTACAGTTTTACATTTTGCTATTTAAGAAAAGTCAATGAATTTCAAACTAGTCCAAATATAGTCCAAAACGCCAAACTGAAAAAAAAATCTCACTTTGTTGAAAGAGGCAAAAATCAGACAGGTGAGTAAGAATTTCCAGCATCAAGTGAATAATTATCATTTACTCAACTGGCCCCATTGATTTCAAGCAAATACTGGTTTGTATCATCAAAGTCAAGTATTGAGAGGAAAAGAACCATCTTTTACCATTACTCTTACATATTTCCCACTTCCCATCTGCCTCCCTCCCAAAATAACAAGTTTTTCAAACTGAGTTCTAGCTAGTGCTATATACTGAGTTACTGGATGGCTTCAGTATATCTATTTTTGTCACAAACCATGGACCATCCAGTTTCTTTCAGCTTGCTGGTGCATACAGAAAAATGCCACTCTAGTGCAGGGCAGTATTGTCATGTAAACTGTGACCAAGAAGCTAAAACTGGATTTAGGAACTCCCACAAAATCACCAAGTAGAGCTGAAAGATACTTTATGCAGTTTTAGTTGATGCTCTGATGTGTACGCCTCATCAGTGGAAGCCTGTCTGACATCTGTCACAGCAAACCTTCATTTTGGTGTGTAATGGGAGTTTAATGGTTTACTAAAAAGCAAATAAAAAAAATCCATTTTCAATAATGTAGTAACTGGCAAACCACAATACATGTATCCCGCATGCTGCAGGTGGCGTGCCCTAAACTGAGCAATCCTTACTACTGCAACTAATGCAGTGTCTCCTTTTATTAATCAGCATCTGAAAAGTTTCTCAGATCAAACACATAAATCTTTTCCAGTTGTTTCTTAGGGGATGACACTGACCAAAAAGGCACTAAAACTAACTACATATAATCAGCTCAGGTAGGCTCCTCTCTGTCACTGAGTTATTATTTAAATTATTATTATTTATTAGTTAAACATCTGTGGGCAAGCCCTATGGTCTCTTCAAACATGAAGAGAAAGGCAGGTCCAGCTGTGTGGCTGGCTGCTAGTGAGCAAATACAAGCTGAAACATCTGTGTGACAGATAATCATATACAGCTACGAGAGTCACTGAAGCTGATCCATCTGTAAACCATTCCATGTGCCAGTTACTTGACACCAGGTGGGTTATTCTGGAAGGGAAGCCAAGAGAAAATGAGTGCATGTCCACAGCAAAGTTAAGACACATATTTAGCTCATTACTGCTCTCCTTTCTTTTATGCTTTTCCACTTTTAGGTCAGGTTTTTTCTTAGTCACGCTGCTGTATGGGCACAGATCTGCAGCTGAGCTTTCTGAGGCAACACATGACGGACTGCAGTAAAGAATGAATACATGGATCAGCTTCAAACACTTTTTGCATGCAATCAGTGGAGTGAACAAGCACATGTAAGGGGACTGCAGGGATTTAGAGTATTTGTACGCATTTCAGTTTGCAGTGTTCATGTTTTGGGGCCTGTTCCCATGCCATGGCAGTCAGCAGGTGATCTGCTTTAGACTTCAGCAACAGGAGGACATAAGCAAATTAAATTTTCTAAAACTCTGTGAAATGAAAGTCTCTATATATTTACACAGTAGATTTTACAAAGTGCATTTATATTACCTTCTTTACTGCAAAATTTTATTAAAAACATCCTTTACACTGTGACTTTAACTGAGCCTCAGGCAAGGGGTTAAGAAGCACTAAAGTCATGTCCTCTCATATGAAGGAGCATGACAAAAATGAGTAGATGGCATGGGGAGGGGCATGACCCTGAAGATAACTTCTGCTGCTCAGACTGCTCAGTCACAGATGACTGCTTTCTCTGTATCACCACCATGCCTTCATATTTGTTGAAGTGTTTTTAAAGACAGCTTGGTCCCATTCTACTCCAGTAACTATGTTAGTAGCATTACCAGGAGACTGTTCAGTTCTCCTAAGACAAAAACATCTTATTTTATATTTCTTGGTAGTATTGTGGAAAATTACCTATCTGGAGACATGTGAAGATAATAGTTTAGAGTAAATAGTTCTATCTTCTCTATCCAAAGATGGATTACAGAGCAGAAAATGAGTTCTGAGTGAAACACTGCTCAGGTTCTTTCACTGCACAGTTGGATACTTCTGCCTACACTCAATGTTAAAATCTTACACTTTAAATCCCTACATCCCTTTTTTTCTCTGAATTTATCTGTAAGTACATGAAGGAATTTCTCCTCATTTTATTTTGAAAAAGTGATTGTTTAATCTGACTTTTAACAAAACTGCATTTAAAAATAATAACAAAACCATAGTTTATGTCACTAATAAATTAAGACTTGTAAATTTTGGTTTAACCAGTATACTTTACTGTTACCTGTATTCTAACTAAAGTATTCACTTAAAAATGGCTTCATGATAATGTGACCTGTAGTTTTTCTGCTTTTATTTCCAGGAAATTAAACTGTAAGGGATATGCATGAGCCAAAGTAAATAGTGGCAGCAGGAGAGGAAGCATTTACAGACATCAACTCCATTGTATAACTGCAAGAGCCCAACTAAAAAGAAGACATCAAACATAATCTAACCTACTTGCTTGTACAGAAGAATAAGTGTAAATAATTTGCAACAGACCATGTCATAGGTCCTTCAGTTGCAGTCCCATCTTTGTTTCTCCTTTGAAATGATAAGCTCTTGTAAAATACATTACTTTAAATAAAATGTCTTTACAAAGAGATGAAACATGAAATCCTGCAATAGCCACCCCACACTTTTCCATTCTTAATTACCTGTTCATTTTAAATACATGGCATTTGTTTCTAAGAACTCGTGTATTTACTTAGAGAACACAATTTTTCCCTTCTCCCCTATGACAATCAGATTACTTTGACCAGCTGTGTATGTTGTTAGCTGTCCCATTTTTAAGGGACGTATTTATCTTTCAAAACCACCCTTCTTCATTATGGCTTAAACAGTAGTTCTTAATAAAGGAGAACATTCCCTGGGCATTTTCTAGTTCCAAACACAGCCAACTGTTGCTTTATTTTAGTCCCAATAATCCCCTGTTATATGCAATATTTGAAAGAAGGGCTCTCACCTTCAGAAGATGCTAGTCAGATGTGTAAGCCGCAAAGCCAAAACCTCAGTGTAATATGTTTAATGAAACTAATTAATTTACTACTTCTGAGCCTGGTCCAGTCTTCCATATTTCATTAGATATTATTCAGAGAAGAGAAAGATTTATCTGGGGTTAACTGTATGCTTTCAATATTCCTGCTGATAATGAATAATCTTCCTATTTTTTCCATCAATAAATCAACATAAATTTCTGTATTATTTTTCTTTTTTTTAAGAGATATTGGTCAACTATGAACACCATTTTCATTTCCTATCTATTTTTTACCTCATAGTCTTGCCCAGCAAGTGCTTCCCTATACAAAAGTGCTTTATAGCAGTTGACATTCTGCAATGAAAACTGAAATTCAGGTAATTCTTACCTAAGCTTTAACATTATCCATACTTTAGCACCCACTATAAACTGCCCCCTTATTTTAACCTTTGCTTTACAATACTGAGAATTTTACCATTGAAAACAAATTGTGAAAATGTTATGAATATACTATTTAGGAACACAAATAGGGTTTCCACAATGATCAAACAAAATCTTGTTCCCAGTGAAGACAGTGCTAGTTAGCTTCAGCAGAAGTAGGCCTTATTCATCATACATGACAAAAATAATTTTTAAAAACAGAGGGTTTTGTTCATATACTCTTCACATCATGTTTTCAGAGACTTTCTTGGACACAGACTTCTGCTAGGGGCTTTGCACTTAGATTAGTTATATCAAAATTCCTTTTCTTCAAGTGGCAGTGTCAAAGCTTTCTAGGAATAGATATACACAAATAATATTAAAATTTTAAGTTTTTTATTATACTAGTGGTTTTTTGGTACCCAATTACTAATTTTAATTGGGAGTTTTGGACTTTGGACTCCCTTTAGTGAGCAGAATTAAGATTTGCAATGGTGATCAAAGGGTGTTATGAGTAAATAAGCTGTCATTTGGACAGAAATATATTAAAGCTGACAATGGCAAAGCTGATCTTCCCTAAGACAAGCTGAGTTCAGGTTACTTCACATATTAATTCTGGGACACGGGTTTTTCCTACTTTTGGATGAGATGTCAACATTTGCAGAATGTATTCAGAAGGTCGGCATAACTAGATTCCACAGGTATAAATGTCAGACTTCAGTGGAGATGTATAACGTTTCCCACATCAAAAGCCTGGCATCTGACAGCTGACCAGAAATAAACCATAGGGGATCTTATCTTTGTTATGAAGGACAGAGGCACATCTTTTGGCAATGACTTGTTTCTTTTCAGAATGGAAATGATCCAGGGGAATCCTTTACCTCTGACCTTTATTAGATTCTGCTTATCATCCTCGCGGCACCATTGGTTTTCTACTGAAATATATTTTTTCCTCAAAGAAAAAAATGGGTTTTTTAAATACAAGATAAATACAGAAAAAATGGAGTGGGGGGAAAACTGGTTCTTTTCCTCTTTTTGTTGTTACAGCAAGATTCACCTATAGGGCAGCCAAAAAGATCTGACCAAAAACTGTTTTCAGGGAGTGCTGATGCATGTCACATCATCTTAGCTCAGGGCAAACATCCAAAGGAAAAAAAATGGAAAGAGAAATAGAAAAGAAAAAAAGAAGATATTAATTTGTTCTAAGGTCTTGATCAATTGGCATTTCATAGACTTGTCAGCTTCAAGTGGTTCTGATCTTTATCACCCAAACTTCTAAGAGAAGGTTTGAATATTCCTCATTAAATAAAACCTCTTCATCTTCCATGAGTGAAAAGGAAGGAATTATACCTCAGCGCAGATTTCATTATGCAGCCTATGCACAGGACAGTAAGGGACAGAACAATAACAAGTTCATGTGTTCACTTGATACATCCCAATCTTGTCATAAGACATGAGAACATATTGGGTTGCTTTCCTACCTGAGCTAGAATATCTACTGTTGAAAGTTGCAAACAACTAGAACTCTGCTTTGCAGAGTTTGATTGTAAAGCCATGCATAATATGCAATGAAAAAATAAGTTCAACTGTGAATAGAGGCAAGTTTTGAAACTGAAGAAAGTATATTCCAGCATGCTAGCAGAGTTCAAAAACTTGATGTAGGTACAGATGTTCAATCTGAACTTTTAGTTAAGCAGTACATAATATAGCTATAAAGTCAATATTTAAAAGCTACTCCATGATTTGATCTTTTTACTCACTCTCTTTTCTATGGGCTACCCTTAAATTCCTGTTTTTGAAAATCAGTTTCCTTAAGTATGTAAGAGAGGCCCCTGGCTTTCTGTGTCCTGGCGAAGGACAGATACACAGTTAAGAGTACTGACATTTTTCAGTACTATTCATCAAAATGGTTCTTCAGAGAACAGAGAAGAACCTGGATGCTGCAAACTGTAAAGTCTGATAAACCACTGCTTCTGTGGCTGCAACATGATCTCATTCCTCCTCAGGTATTTGCTGCCCTGGTGAGTTACTGTGCTCCTGAAGAAGGCTGGTTGCTCCGAGAATAGGGCTAAAGGAGACTGAGAAGCTATTTGAGGCAAAAGTACGTTATAGAGATTCAAGGCAGAGAAAGGCCCTAGAATAAACTGCAGTTTCTACTATCTGCATATGTGTATAGCCTATACTGTACAGAGTAAGAGCTACGTTCATCAGGTTTTAAAAAAGGGATTATTTTGTCTCTTCATCACAAAGAACCATGGGAGAATGAAAATGTATTTCAACTATGACAGGGAATTATTCTCATTAATGTGTATTTTCATTGTAGTTTAACTAAAAAAAAAATGTTAGTGAAACAAGCATTATCCCAAACCAACTCCAGACTTTTTACCTCCTTATTTGGTCTGTGAGGTCCAATGCATTCCTAGTCCTATGTGACTAGAATCGTATGTTTATGTGCCTCAAGTTTAATTTTCACATTCGGGATGAACATACATATATGCCACAGCACATATCCCCAAATGCTATGGTAGAATTTATAACAATAAGCATATTATCTAGCAAAAATATGTAAGTGAGCTTTGCTTTGTGAGGAGTGCATGAACTGATGGGTTTGTAGTAAAAAGACTCAGTACTTTACCCATTAAAGATTCTTTTTTTTATTGACGATTGAGGGAAGGTAAGGTATTTTCAAAACCTGAGGCTATGAGATATACATATGCCATCTTGATTAAACATATGGAATGCATACTCAAAGAAAAGCCAACTGGAGTCCTAGTTGAGTAATCAAAACACCCAAGCTGAGAGGGGTTAACATGCAAGGATCAGCTCTGAACTTTGAAGTTTTCTGGTCTTCATTTTTCCTAATTAAGACAAGATTTAATAACCAAACCACTGTACAAACTATGTTCTTAAACTCTAGGTTTGTTTCTAATTTTGTTGGGAATTCTTAGTAGATTCCAAAGAATCAGTAACCCTTGGGAAATTCACCAGTAAGGTGGATTGATTTTTTTTTTCCTTAGGTACAAGGGCCAAACATCCGCTTTTCATCTTCTCTACCATTGCCTCTCAAATATACTTACTGAGTAATCCTCAAACAAAAGAAGATCACTAAAGATGCATGATTAATATTTTTGAAATATTAGAGGAGCTTCAGTGAATGACTTTTGGAAAGCAAGGTAGTAAGTGCAGAAAAATGTTATCTGAATGAAATAATTTAATTACTTGCATATCTTAATTTTAGAGCACGGAACAGCATCACATTTGTTGTATAAGCATTAGCTCCATATAAATCTATTTAGATTCTGCTGCTCTTTGTTTCTTAATGGATGGTCTCTTTTCCTCTTTCCCCTGCTCAAAATAAAGTGTTATTGTACAGGGAATCATGTGCTGCATGATTCAACTCTGTATCAGATGCTGGCAACAGCACATTCTTCTCTTTCTCCTTATATGGTCACTTTATATCACCACAAAGATAACAGACTTTCATGTTACTAATTGACTCACAGATAAAAATTCAGTTTGATAAGAGCTGAATAAAAATTTCTCCAGATATTTAGTAAGCTTCTTCAGCACAACCAATAAATTTAATCAGCTGATTCACTTCAAATGAGTTATCTATTTATGCCACATATTAGTCCACAATTAGAAAGGTTTCAATACAATTCAAAAACTGGATGGAATGACTACTGAAGCTCACAAGTACACATAAAAAAGCTGGAGAGAAATCTAGTCATCTTTAAGGCACTATTTATCATTGGACAGGAAAATACCTGTAATGTAAAACTGTAAGTTACTTTGAACCCTCTTTTGTTGAATTGTACCCTATTTCAATAGATGAAAATTAAGTTCTCTACAAATATATGTATCAACCAAGCATAAACAAACAAGATACTCATGCAAGAAGGTCTTTACTGTCCATGATCACATGGCACCAATAACTAAACTTCCTTATTAGTTTTCAAGCTTTAAGTTTATTGGAAAATCTTTACTTTGGGAACTCACCTTATTCATGTGGATCTGCTGCTGATATTGTTTCTGCTTCTCCAAAAACTGCTGATGTTGCTGCTGGATGACCAGCTGGGCCAACGTACTCTGAGGAAGAGGAGCTGACTGGGTTCGATTCAGTGGCCTGTGACGAGGCAATTTGTGGGCAGCTCTGATGCCAGGTGAGACTCTCTCCTTTGCTGCTAAAGGAGACTGTGGATGAAGAGGAACCGCTCCTGCAAAACAGGGACATTTCACTCCCCTGTGAAAAATAGCAAACTAGTAGTTCTAATAGGAGAGAAAGCTTTCAGTGAAAAAAAGGGGTGTATACTGCAGAACTCTGCATCAGGACTGATGCAGTGGGATGTGCACCATGTGCCTTGCCATGCTGGGAAGTTCAGCTGCTGCAAAAGAATGTGATGAAGTAATCATTTTCTCTTTTTTGTAGTCACTAAATTCTTCCAGGCTAACAGACTAGAACAGAATCATTAAAAGGGACAACAAAGATACTGCCCTTTTCTACCCTTCTGCTTTCCCCAACAGTTAGGATGTATGGTATCTGTATTACCACATTTAGTTTAAACTGAATAGAAAGGTCATTAAAAACATCTTAGTATTGTTGAAGCTTTTATCATTACCAGTCACAAGAAGTTTTTGCTGTCTCATTTGTTCTTTCAGTAACAGATGCTGCAAGAGAGCTTGATGGCTGCTATTTGGCTTTGCCTCCAAAGCAATATGAGGATGAGTCGATGACGGAGGAATGTTTCCTCCATACTGTCCAGCCAAGGCCACTCCTTGTCTGAGTGATGGGGTCTCCCCCTTCTGCTTTTCTTTGAATGAGGATGAAGCCTGTCAAAGAATAACATCATTGGTAACTGCTTTTCAGAGACCTCGCCATTTACACCTCCACTTGATTAGATGGTCGTATGTCACACTTTATGAATACACACAGAAGAAAAGGTTAACATTCCTATCCTACACTTTGACCGTGAGATGAAAAAGGAGGAAGAACATGCCGGTTAAATGTAACACTGAGAAACTGCGTAATGAAACCGCTTGAAAAAAATCAGTAATAAAAGCAAAAGCATAAGGAACTGCTAGTTAGAATATTATTAATGAAAGGACAGGACCTATCCTTAAAATTCCTGAAGACCTTCCCACAGCCTTCTGCACAGGAAACTAGGTCATCAGAGGAAATAGTTTGCATTGAGTTTGGAATAGGCAAGGCTTGGTTTTTCACATAACTTTCCATCACATAGCAAGCCAATCAGCAAAACAAAATAATTACCTGTAGTAGTGGGAAGCTATTACTTTTCCTGGAGCACTCCCTGACTCCCTGAAGGACAGCATAAATGTAAGTTTTAATCTTTGCAAAGTAAATTTGTACAGTTAAATTCTCTCATCTACAGAATCATCAGGAGCTGTTGTATGTGTGTGGCATTTTAAAGTGCCCTTATAAATTGCACAGTTATGAATTAAAGCTTTTGGAAGTTTTGGTCCTTCAGCATTGTAAATGTACTTTTTATTTCTTTGTTCTTTGTCTATTTTAAAAAAATCTTCAAACAGCAGTTAAAGCAGAATAACAATTTTTACACCAAGAATAATAACCTAACAGAAATATATATGTTGAGGCTTGCAGATAACTACTTATGGTGTATCATGGTAAAAACAGTATCTCTTATAAATCTAAATTCCATAAATTCTAAACCAAGGCTTTCACCAATATTTTTTTGGTGTACGCTTACTTCACACTCTGGTATCACCCTTCCCTGAAAAACAAACACCGAAGTAAACTTTACATTCAATTTGCAACTGCTTATTCTAGTAACAGAAATAAACAATTACTTGTGTAAATGAACCCCTTTGTTTTTTCCAATGCCAAAAGTAATATTTGGTGCTAGCTGGCCACATCAAAAGCTTGTAAGATCTGGGTGAGTAAATGAAACATATTTTCATTTCCATTCTAATGTTATAAAATTACTTTGAAGCTATTTATATTTTTTGTGAAATAACTAAGAATTTTTTCATTATGTCCTCTGAAAAGGTAAGCAGTATTCTTTTGTGATCAGTTCAATATTTTCATCCCTTAAAAACAATAATTTGCTTATCAATATCTCATAAAAGACTTCTAGAGAATTGATTTAAGGCTTACACATTTTTCTTTGCAGAGTTCTCTATCTGATGTTAAAATGTTGGATTACAGCAATATATAACTGCTAAGAATAGGAAATGTATTGAATAAGCCATAAAATAAAATGGAACTTTGACTTGAAACTATGTTTAGCACTGGAATTAAGTAGCATTTATGACAAACCATAGTGGATTGTACAGATTTAATTTTTTTCCCTCCATGGAAAAGCTGTGCTTGCAACTCCTAGATTTTTTTCATAGAAATTACCAGTTCCCATTCTAAGAAACTTAAATTGCTAAAATTTCTTCACAATGCATTGCTGTATAGAGCCACTAGATATATAAATACTTTTACTTTCTTTTTGCTGGAAAGCAGGTAGGTTTTGACCAGTAGGAAAATTTTCAGATATTTTACTAAGCCTCAGATTTGACCTCCAGGTTACTTTAACCTGCTTTACGTCTAAAGATCCATCCACCAGCATGGATTTCCATACATACTGTATCTGTGTTTTCATACATTTTGCATATCAATTTAAGATTTATCTCTAAATCAAGATTATTGATGCAGACTGAATAAAGGGCATGTGAATATAACTTGTCACTAAAATATTAAGCATTGTTCGCTTCTCACCAATTTTATTGGTCTGAGTGATAGCATACTCCTCAAGTAACAAACCTAACTGCAGAAATACTAGATTCTGCCCCTACTGTGCTCTAGCTCAGTTTAGGTCACTACTGAATCTCATTAAAATTATAGGTGCTGTAATTTATCAAGTAGGGATGATCATATAATTTGAATTTTTATACTAAATAATGTCTTCGTATACTTCTTACTACATCTGATATCTGTTATCTTACATAAATACAATGCATGTGGCCCACATGTAGCTAAGCTCCACACTGGCACTTCTTTATTTGGGATTAAGAATTATTATTGCTTTCAAGTTGTGCCCTTAAATATCCAGATGTTGTCCAACGCATAGAGAGGTCTGGTTCCTACTCTGAATTGCTAATATTCCAAAATGCTAAAACTAAAGAGAATAATCACAAAGTAGGTTTTTCTGGAAGCAAAAGTATACAGGGAGGCTTGAGACTGGTCACTTACACTGATTTGAGGTTGTATTGCTGGAAGTCCCAAAGTAATATTGGGTAGAGAAGGGGATGTGTAAAGACTCAACAAGTTCACTGATTCATCCTGTATCAAAAGGCGTTGCTGGGAAACCAGATGCTGGAATAAATGGGAAAAACAACAGAAGTAAATCTCCAAGCTTTTTATCTTGGTTATTTTATCCTCATATCCTGATACATTGAAAGTCAGTTATGTATCATTCATTTGTCTGCATCCCAAAGGAGTTCCAGATAAGCAAAATTACTGTTTCCCGTAAAAAAGCTGTTGATAGTTATGTTCTTAAGAAAACAACTGATATACGTCTGGGATTATTCCTTAGTTAGTAAATCAATTTTTCATGCAAAACTGAAATCTTGACGATTCCTAGACCATCTCACCAACTTCCCATCAGTTCAACATTAGTTCTTCTCTCCAACTGGATTTTCACTACTAGAAACTCAATGGGAATGTAGCCAATGAATTAAGAAGTATACCTAGCTGCATTGAAGGTGTCATGAGTGTGGATGTATTAAACCTTTACCACAGCTATTATAATTTTTGTCCTAAGGTATGAACTGTCGTTTCTAAGTATCCCATGTCTTTTCGAAGCCAGAATATGATATGGGGATGTTTCAGACACATAATTTACCTCCATTGGCAAGGAAATGTTGTGTAGAAAGTAAGGCAGATTGACACATCTGCCATTTAAAATAATGAGCTGTCACTCTCTCTGCATATACACAAAAGCAGTGTCCTATCATTCCCTGGTGATGGGATACCTTTCACAGCTTTCCTAATTCTGTTCAAATTAAAATCTTCAACACTTCTTTTGAAGTTTTGTGATATAATTTTCAAGGCTGTGGAACTGCTGATATATTTTTAATTACCATTGAATGAAACCAGACATTCTACAAAGATCATCCTTTGTCTTTCCATACATTAATTGGAAAGAAACATAAAAAGTTAGATTACCACAACAGGAATTTTTTTGAAGCCTTTGTCTTTCTGCTTGAACAGTGATGTTTTTCAACATATGGTCTAGTATAGTTGCTTAAATTGTATTTTCTGTTTAACTCTTGCTTCCCTCCCAGAACTTTAACACAATAAGAGCTACAAAGGTCTTATTAGACTTAGGAACTCTGGCATGATATGGTCCCCAAGGGAACAACATCCTTGAAAAAGAATACTCTGTGTAACAGTATGACACAGTGACTGCTTTCTTCCCAAACAAAAAGCATATGGGACTCCAATAATAGACCACCTCCAAGAGGGATACTGCACACTCGGGCTTTGACTAAAGTAAATATAATAACTTGTCAAGCATGTTGTGGGGAGCTATAGATTTTTCCCCGGACAAACCTGGAATATCAATTAACTCTGTAAAATACTTTGTGTTAATACAATGCAACTTCAGACCATCAATGAAAAGTGGTTCAGCACAAAAACACAGGATGTTATTCCAAAACATAACCTTCCTCATACAGTTTGTTTGGAGATACGACCTATCACTGAGACAATAACAGTAGAAGTCTATCTCTGTAATTTTCTTTGGGTACCTAGGGAATATCAACAGATAGCACAGAAAACAAAGAAGCTCCACTTCTATATTACATTCATTCCTAGCTAACAGTGACTTGCCTTGATAGCATCCACCTTTGACCATGAATAAATCCAAGTATGTGAAGACTATGGAGATATAATGAAGGGAGTTGACAAAAATATAACTGAAAAAGGACACTGCAGCAGCTCTAATGTGCCTTCTAGAATATAATCAAATTTGGAGCAATTGCAGCATCTATACAAAGACATGTCAAAGATATATGTTTCATTTTACGTTTGTGATATGCCACTATTACCTTCTATGATCAGAATTAATAAACCTAACAGTGGCAGGGTGCATAGCAGTAAAACACACTCTCACACTAAGGTCAGGCATGATAGTTTCATCAGGCAGAATCAATCATGTTATGGGAGTTTAATATTGAAAATGGGAATTTATTACTATAAACATTTACATCTAATTTCTAATACCACTAATAATCTGTCATTTTCATTTTGGTAAGTGATTGATTTTTAAAATTATTTTCAGGTAATATTAGCCTAAGCATCAGTTAAACCTCATATCTGAAAATAAATGGACTAGTCCACCTGCATAGATTAGGGTTCTCTGCATCGCAGAATCCCAGAATGGGTAATGTCGGAATGGAGTACTGGATATCATCTAGTCCAACCACCCTCCTCAAACAGAGTCCCCAGAGGCACAAATACGTGATTCCAGCTTCAACTTCTCTTTTTACACAGTAAACAATACCTTGCAATGGTGGCAAAGCTGGAGTTGCCAGCACTGTCATTTGGCAGAACAATGGCTTAAGTCATGTCCTTGTCCTACATGCAGACATGGTGGTTTGGATTGGTGCCTAAATTACCCCAAAGAGCAACTTGCCCTACTTGCTCCTCTATGTACTTACTCATTGGGTCCACTGAACCTGCTTCTTGATGCTTAAAATAGCCCATCAACAGAGTTATCCTCTTTCTTATACAGAGCACAAGAACTAAATGTAACAGTGCATGATCATCAGCAAGTAACCATGATGAGAGACGCACACGACGGTTGTGCTACTGGGACATGCTGAGAAGCAGGAACACCCTTGTGTGCATGCCTCTTTGCACATTTGTAGATTATGAGGGAAAGACAAAATGGTTTGGCTTTAATACATCTCAATTGTGGAACTACAGTATGGTTGTCATAGCTTTCAATATTCACAAGTACTTGCACTTGTATCTCTTGAGGCTTCTGTAATGTCTTTTTTTAAAAAATTAATTAGACTCTCTTCACATACATTTGATGCAAACCCCATCAGTACATCAGAAACCTACACGTTTTTCCACTAGCCCCTTAGAAAGATCACCTCAGGGAGCTAAGTAGTAAAAGCACAGGGCTACGGGGTTGCACAAAACAAGTATGTGGTTATCTACATGCCTGTAATTTGTCTCCTATATAATCAAGTTATATTCTACAAAATACTGCTCTCTGAAGCACAAATGAGAGAAAGAAATTGATCTGAAGCCCACTTACACCAACTGGAAACTTTCCATTGCCTTCAATGGCTTTTGACCAGGCTGTGAATGCCTAAAATTAATCATTACACATGACTAAAGCAGGTTGTCCCTCTGAAGTCAAGGGACATGCTGTGCAGCGGCTCAATGCTCCTTGCATTTCTCAGGCAAGAAGATTTAGTCCCAGCACAGCAGGTGACCTGAAAGTGCACGGCATACTACAGGAGACAAATAGCTACTGCAGTGAACCTTGATGATACTGGAGACATCTGGGCCTAATAAAAACAGGATTTTATTTATAAGGTGCAATTAAAATCCTGAGTTTAACTTTCAAGTTTCATATAATGAGACCAGTGTTTTAACAAATGGTACTGAAAGTACCATTAAGGGAACTGTGATAGTAAAAGATTATCTGCAAAACTGCAGCATTTGCAATGCACCTTTATTCATTCAAAAAATTGTAAATGTCTACCCACTGTCTGTTCCAGAGAGTAAACGGTTTAAAAGTCTCGCTATTTCAATGGATATGGTAAAAGTACTTTAAAAATCTGTTTCATTACTGATAATGCTCTAATTCTGCCCATGCACTAGAGTGTAATCATTTACGGTATTGACTCATGTTTTACTGGTAAATCGTTCTGTCATAGCAACCTGTTTTCCCCCAGCAAAAAGTGGTTTATTTTCTGCAATGAAAACTGTAGCTATCCACCCACTCAGATATGAGCACAACACTGCAAATGTCACAACAATGATTATGAAACAACAGCAGTGTGAGTCATGCAGGATTACAGAAAAACAAGTGATATTTTGAGTGATTTGGAATACATCCTATTATTAAAAACTTCTGTACTTTGTGTATCTCATGAAAAATTGATTAGATGTATAGCCTTTGAGAGCTGGCAGATAATGCTAAACTAGGAAAGAGATATATGTAGGAGTTTGGCTGATGTTAAACTACCAAAGAAAATCCCACTAAAATAAAAATGCACTGAAGCTGAGATTTATGGAAAAATGTTTAAGACCACAGGACCACAGCAGTAATAGTCAAGCAACCAGAGAGGTAAAGAAATCCCTGACTGGATCCAGAAATGGAAGTCTGTAGTTTCAGCTTCTTAGCACACACAGAGCTCAACTTCTAAAGAAACTTTTTAGGCTCATTTGAGTGTCTTTGATTGTATGTTGGGGCTATAATTTCTGATGTCTGACACAGTGATGGCAAATGACATGCAATGCAGAGTTCTATTAATGAGCAGAAAATAAGTCTTCTGGTTCTTGCTACAACCTTTCCAAATCTTTCTAACCAGAGACTGCCAGCCTGACCAGACTGTATCCATTTCTGATGGTGCTTCAACACTATGGACAAATGTCCAGGAACTGTAAGATGCAAAGCAACAAGCACGTGCATCAGTCTGAGACATTATTCCTTTTGCATTTTGCTGTATCCTCAAGTCAACTAAAGATCCATTAGTCAAGATTTCCTGTTTGCTACAGCATGAACACCCACATTATTACCAATTTCTATCTAAAACATTCCCAGCAGTGAAATATACAGCTTAATTGTACTGAACTCAGACCTGATCTAATCCTAATAATGGATCCTACTCTGCATCTTTTAAATTTCTTTGTCTTCATATGTGGGGGGCTATGAGGCAAGACCACATGTTAGCCATCAATGGAATTTTTTTTTCTTTTTGGTTATGGGCCAGAGAGAGGCTACTAATCAGTGTACAGAGGTCACCCACCCGCCCCCTGGATCATAGTTCACACACACAATTAATTCATTATGGCGAAGAGTCACTGCTGGAGGTTGAACTGCCCATTCCAGCTTTTTCTTTTTTTTTTTTTTTTTTTTTTTTTTTTTTTTTTTTGAGGTGAATGTCCTACCACTGACCTGGAGAAATAGCTCTGTTAAATCACATGTTCTTCTGCAGTTTTTCTAACATAAACAGCATAAACCAACAATTAATAGAAAACCTTGCCACCAAAGCAGGAGCTGCTGTAAATGTAGGCACTGGATACAGAATATTGTGGAATTTGATTCTTAATCACATTAGTTTACTACCCCTTTACATATGGAAAGCATGACTTAGGCATTTTACCTATGCTAAATGATTATCACAACTGATTTACCATCTCCATTCCTGTTGTTATAGGCATGTATGTATGAAACAGAAAAAGGAGTAGTTATGATTTCTTCTGTTTAAAATCTCACTTTACAAAGCAAGTATCCAAGACTTCCAGCATGTCATTTATGGTGGTAAGTACTGCCCTGATAAGGAAACTGAGTTACAGTAAAATAGAAAGCATATGTGACAATACAGTAATTACACAAATCTACTTCAGCACTCATCTGAATCTGACTACCTTAACTCATGTGTTAGGATCACCAATGCCTAAATCACTCTTTTGTACCTGAGAGTTCTTTATCAGTATTTAGCAGTGAGCATCTCTTCAGGTTGTCCCAGCTCTTTAGCTGTTCTTTACCTGAACATTACTCTTCAGGTAATGTTCTGTAACATAGGTGCTTCCAAGTTTCTTTCACAGCTCACTCCCACTCTTCCAGTAGCACTAGTGCTGCTTTTTCTTGGACTTTTGTTACTAAACAAAAGTTTAGTTTGTTACTCCTGAACATGCATCTCATATATGACGATATATCTCACATATAACACGCTTTGATGTCAACCTGCAGTGTCTTGGTATACTTGATAATTACATCTTTTGCAATTGTTCTGCTTGTGAGTATGATCAAATCAAAGTTTCCATCCTCTCTAGTCTAGGAATCTTAGCAATTATCTACACCACAATAATGAGTCTTACCTCAGCTTGAATGTTAGATGGCAAAACTGAGGTTTCATTTTCTGTTGTACTGCTGGTCGGACCATTGCTTGGGGAACTGGGACCTGATCCAGGAGAGCTGCTACTGACTGAGGATTCTGAGAAACAGATTAAACATACATGACTTTCACACTAGAGAGGTACACATGATCTTGATTAATTATATCCTCTTTATGGCATAGGGCTTTTTTGCTATTGAAAAGTATGTATCTGCTATGCTATTTATTTACATTAATGATTTTTAATTAATCCTCCAATTCTTTTGGTTTACCTTTTACAGTGCTAATGAGGAAAGACACTCTTGGTTTTCCCCCCTTCTGAACTGTCTGTTTCATGTAGGAAGAATTTACTATTTATTTTTCCCACAAAGATGATACTCAGTATCTGGCAGGGACACAGACATAGAGCTTGTAACAACTAAAGAAAAGAAACTCTTTCCTTCTTAATTGCAAAGAGTCCGGCCTCTCTCTGAGATCTAAATGACAGAGGTAACAGGCCTGCAAAACTCACAATAACATGTAATCATTACATGAGATCTACTGCCATCTCTTTCTAGTTAGGACAGGGACAAGCCCAGTGTGGACTAATCATTACATACACAATACTAGTGGCAAAATATACAATTTCACAACATCTTGGGCACAAATATTTACAATATGCAAAACTATTAAAATACCATTTGAAAAGCTGTATGTTATCTTGATTTAAAATTATCTGAGCTGTGTTTAAGACAAAGCAGAAGAGAATGATCTCATTGTGTGTTGTGTTATTTTAATTCTATACTGATATAAATTACATTTAGGTAATGGAAACAGTTAAGAAGGTTCAAGATGGAAGACTGCAGCATTAGTAGAGGTAAACCTATTCATGGGATAGCTTTCAAATTAAAGCACTCAAGAAGTTAAAATAATTAATACCTAAATGTGGCAGTAAATAGTCTATAGCTATTTCTTTTCTTCACTCTTTTGGCCTTAGTTCCCATACAAAAATAAGTTCTTGTTTTGACTGACATTACAGGAGACTTTCTACCTCTTACTTGGATCTCTTATTCTTCGATTTACTGAAGTGGATCTATGCCCAGCTACACTAACTGTCACGCCAAGGTTCTTGCACTGTATTTTCAACAGGTCATAAACTTAATTCTTTTTTTCTGATGAAAGGAAGGGGAGGGAGGCAGGCAGAAAGGAAGACAGGAATAAAAAGAAAGAAAGAAAAGAAAAGAAAGAAAGGGAGGGAGGGAGGGAAGGAAGGAAGGAGGGAAGGAAGGAGGGAGGGAAGGAGGGAGGGAGGGAGGGAGGGAGGAAGGAAGGGAGGAAGGGAGGGAGGAAGGAAGGAAGGGAGGAAGGGAGGAAGGGAGGAAGGGAGGAAGGGAGGAAGGGAGGAAGGGAGGAAGGAAGGAAGGAAGGAAGGAAGGAAGGAAGGAAGGAAGGAAGGAAGGAAGGAAGGAAGGAAGGAAGGAAGGAAGGAAGGAAGGAAGGAAGGAAGGAAGGAAGGAAGGAAGGAAGGAAGGAAGGAAGGAAGGAAGGAAGGAAGGAAGGAAGGAAGGGAGGAAGGGAGGAAGGGAGGAAGGGAGGGAGGGAGGGAGGGAGGGAGGGAGGGAGGGAGGGAGGGAGGGAGGGAGGGAGGGAGGGAGGGAGGGAGGGAGGGAGGGAGGGAGGGAGGGAGGGAGGGAGGGAAAGGAGGAAGGGAGGAAGGGAGGAAGGGAGGAAGGGAGGAAGGGAGGAAGGGAGGAAGGGAGGAAGGGAGGAAGGGAGGAAGGGAGGAAGGAAGGAAGGAAGGAAGGAAGGAAGGAAGGAAGGAAGGAAGGAAGGAAGGAAGGAAGGAAGGAAGGAAGGAAGGAAGGAAGGAAGGAAGGAAGGAAGGAAGGAAGGAAGGAAGGAAGGAAGGAAGGAAGGGAGGGAGGGAGGGAGGGAGGGAGGGAGGGAGGGAGGGAGGGAAAGGAGGAAGGAAAAGGAGGAAGGAAAAGGAGGAAGGAAAAGGAGGAAGGAAAAGGAGGAAGGAAAAGGAGGAAGGAGGGAAGGAAAAGGAGGAAGGAAGGGAAAAAAAAGAAAGAAAGAAAAGCAAGGGGAAAAAGGCTTCACACAGCAATGTTTGATCAGGGTTATGAAAGATCCAAAATGTCATATAGTCAATATCAATAATTATAGCAGCAATCTGAAAGGCTTCAAATTATTGTCAGAGCTGGGAATTAAAGACATCTATTTTCATGTTTCTGCTCTTTCAGTGGCATCAGACAAAAAGCTTCTGAGCACATAAAATACAAAGAAATCAGCTAAATCTAAGAAAGTGGACATCAAGAATCTCATTGAGTGTTCAACAAATGGAATTAATAAATTAGCTGTAAAAATTATAATCTGGAAAGAATTTATAAGGAAATTATTTAATTATTTTCATACATACATATATATCCATGTCGCAGTTTCACACACGACGTACTGTGAAAAGTTGTCACAAGCATTGCACATATGGAGACACGGACATGAATTTGTTCATGTTTTTTTTATTTCCACCTTAGTGTCATGTAATTCTGACATACCAAGTGAATTCAGATACTTGTCTGACAGACTAGTAACAACTGCTTGGATAATCACCTGAACAAGCCATTAACTAAATATCAGTGCAAAGTTAAAGCAAGAATTGTCAGAATGAGGTCAACTACTGTAAATGCTCTCTTTATTTAGCAAACAGTTTCGCTTTTGAAGTCTGATCACTATCCTGTGAGCCATCGCAACTGATACATACCTGTCACCTCAAAAAGGCGCTTCTTGAATGAACTGACACTTCCATCCTTCCTCCTGAGCAAAGGACTGCTTCTCCTTTCTGTCACCTTCTGTTTTAATCTTGAACGTACCTTCAAATTAGGCTCTGAAGCTGGATACGAAGAGAAGAAAATATGTGACTACAAATCAAATTTCTGCTTTATTTCAGGCACCACTGACCCTGTAGGACCTCATCTCATCCAAGGAGGGCTTTGGAGGAAGAGGTTTTACTCCCCAGCCATCCTGCTGCTCCTCACAACCTCAATTTAGATTAGAGGCTAAGAAAGAAAGGAAGAGATCTGAAGGGCTTCAAAGCCCAATATTGTTCTCATCGCATTTCAACTTTAAAGGTACCCATTAACTATTGTTAATATTGTAAGTATTAATTATAGATGAATGCAAATTTATTTGACATCATTTTATCTCTCTTGTAGGAGAAAATTTGGATGAAGACACATCTTGGAACTTGGAACCTTATAACTGGATTAAGGTCTGGTTACAGAAATAGAGAGAAGCCTCCACTTGTGTCTTTTGATTTCTCTTAGCAATATAAATTACAACAAGGCTTGCTGGCAGAACATTTCTTGGTCAGCAATTTTAGGCCCAGAACTTCAGTATTTCCTGAGTAACACACCAAACAACTAGATTTATGACAGTGTTCTAAGAACTTTTACAGAGAAAAATATATGCTCTGAAAATGAAGAAGTAGGATTGATTCCCAAAACCTAGGATTATATTTAATGCACCTTGGGCAAGTTCCACCTTTGTTTCTTAAATGGACACAGTCTTTTCATATGAAGGCCAGCTCTGCTGTACTTTTTACTTTGCAGTATTTTTAGCACAATAAAATCTTTCATGTACTCATTTATCTGTTCTTCTAAGTAAACCTCTATCAAATAGACTTCTAAGAGGCAGTGAAAGATAATAGTAGCATAGAATTTGTTTGTATTACCCTTTCTGGAACTGAGGCTTGGCTAAGCAATATCTCAAAAGCTGGAAACTGGCATCAATTCTCTCTCCTATGCATAGACTTAAGCCCAGCCTCAAAGAAGGAGAAAGAGTTAGCAGAAAAGCAAAATATATTATATCTTCACTCAATTCAGAATTACCGCATTGTCACTTTGGGGCAAGAACTCAATTCTACACTTCTAATTTCAATCCCTGCCTAGCATGTCAAATTGCGTATCTTTTTCCTGCTGTCCCACTTGTTGTTCCTTCAGGGATAGATAGGGAAGTTAAAAATGCTTACTGGAGAGCAAAGGGGCTGCATCTCGCCAGAGTGCTGCTGTGGTCTGCAGTACCTACAGTCACACGCTGGCAGTTGTCACTTATTACACTGCACTTGTCAAGAGCTTCCCTCTGAAGACCCTGTGCCTTGAGGACATTTCACACCAAGATATAGGCCAGCAAAACACTGGAAATCATTAGTAATAAAAATATTAACAAGAAATTTACTTTTTATCACTTACTATCACTTTCAGACCAATGGTTCTAACAATGAAATACAGAAGACTTGTTTGCTATCTAAGATACGATTTGAAATGAAACTGAAAATAAAAAATATAATAATGGGCTATGACTGCATTACACACTTCCAAGCATAGATCTCACCAGGTGTGATGACATTTAAAAGAATAGGTGCTCCATCTTTTTGCAGTTATGGATATTTCCACTTATACTATTCGGTACTCTTAAAAATTAGGTAAATATGTCTGTACCCATGACAGACTAATGTGACACAAATCCTCCGCAATACTCACTGGAGAAATTCTCCACTTCATGCTCAGTCATAGCAATTGCCTTTCTATTTTTACTGCATTCTCATCATATTCTGCGTCTGAATCAATCATATAAGCACAGAAAACAGACTTTGAAGTCAATGTCTGAAGTTATGAGCGATATGAGAAGATGCATGCAAGATGGCAATAATTTTTAAATGGAAATAATCTATTTTAAAATTAAAGGCATGGAAAAGAGTGGTTATAAAATCATAAAATAAACCTCACAATAAAAACCAAAGCCAATGTTTGAAGAGTGTTAGCTTCAAATACTGGCATTCCTGAATGTTCTCCACGAGATACTGCCAGCTCCTAGCATAGTATTTACTAGGACTCAATGGCTAGCAAAACGGATTCCTATTTCAGTGCACTAAATATATAAATCTAGCCAGTTTGAGGATATCTGCTCCAATGAACAAAATACAGAACCAGACATTGGTTTCTTGATTCCCAGCTGTGGCTGAGGCATTGACTTGGTGTGTGACTGTAGAGATCATACTCTGCTCCACCAAAGCTCCCGCAGAATTGTTATTGTTGACTGCAAGAGGTAAGGATCACAACAGCAATCCTACGTGCTTCAGTGCACTCCTACATGAGGGCAGGAATAATAAATTTATAACTCTCAACTCTCTTCTGATAGTTAAAAAGGCAAAGTTAAGTATTTTAACCCTCAAGTATAGAGCTGGGGATTAAAAATTATAAATGTATATCCATATTTATACATACTGACTTCCCCAAGGCAAATACATAAGATTATTTAGAAACTATTTTAATCATTTAAACTCTGACATGTGAATAAGTGAGCAAAAAGTGGAAATAAATATTTCAAAGCCTTTTTTTCCTTAATTAAAGTGTTCCCCTATTATTTGAAAGACACTTAGAAATTCTTAGTGGTAAATGGTAAAGAATTACTATAATTAATCTACCTTATGTTTCAAATGAGTATTTGGGTCAATATACTCAAAATACTTTAACTAGTGGTTCTTAGAAGTGGTCTATAGAGGGATAATGGTCAAAATAACTGTTTTGCATTAGCCACCCCATAAGTATTTCTATTGCACATTATTTGCTCCTTTGCTCAGCTTAATTAATACACTGCCAAGGTTGACTTTGTTCATCACCCAAAGGCATTTTCCATGTGGACAAGAAGTATCACATGGGGAGTAAGTGCCAAGTAACTTTTTGAGGGTAAAGATTTACTTAGCAGCTTGCTGTGGAGTAGTGTCCTCATGCAAATACAAGCTCCTAAAAATTAACCTTTTTTATTCTGATAATACCACAGAATTATTTAAAGACCTTCAGGATGTCTATTACTTTATACAGTGATTCAAAAGTAAACCAAGACACTGAGCAAGCAAGATAATTAGTGCAGGTGGCTCACTTGCTGTACATTAAGCATCCTATTGAGGTCCAGAACTAAAATGTAGATTGATTCTATACCATATAACAGACATCCTGTACCTCACCTTTCTGAGGAAATGGGGCCCTTTCTACAGTGCTGGAGGTGCTGAATTGGGTGGGGTTGGCTGGGTTAGATGACTCCAACTATAGTAGACTGAATCATCTGACCAAGGAGACCAAATGCCACATACAAAAGAAAAACACAAGAACATATGGCACGTGAGAAAAACAGGATGGCAAATTTTCATGCCAGCAGTCTGGTAGGTTGGGCTATGAATTTAAAATCCTGCTAAGAACCAGTATACATCTGACATTGTTTTAATTGGTCACTATTAGGCTACCTCTTTGCTCCACAAATCTTTGCACATCTACTATATTTAGCATTTTGGAACAAGTAATAAGCAGTTGCCACTTGAAGAAAGGGAAAATATATTATTTGAGAGTTTTTCATTGCAAAGAAAACAAAAAGACACAGAGGTTTTCTCTGGAGGACATCAAAGCCCATGTTATTGATCTCAATGGGAATCAGGTGATACCCATTTGAGTGATTCACTTGAGAGAACTTCAGGAAACTATTTTGTTTATGCAGCTATAGCATAATTTGAAATAACGAGATGTTGCAGTATATGGCTTGTTCAGTTTCAATACTGTTACCTGGATTATTCTCTTTTTAGTGCTAGTAATAATGGACTGGTAATACTCTTTAAAGGACTGTAAGTGGGAAACAGATATGAAAGATACAAAAAAAATAGTTTAAATAACAACAGAAAGTATCACAGGAAATCTAAGCATTGGTTACCAACTCCTTGGCATAACTTGTAATGATTTCAACAGAAGTGCAAATATTGGTTGTAGGTGAAGGACATTGTATCAATGATTTTTCTCCAGTTTATCGCTTCATAGAGGAAGAAAGAATTAAGTAACTATACTGTTAAAAATGGAAAATATGCAGGGTTCTATGTAGTTACACATTAATTTCATTACAACAAACATCACTGATATGGTGAAAGAATGCTAGTCTCTCCTAAGAAACATGGTACTCAAATACAAGCATAAGAGATAGGAAAATGATTTGGTGAAGTCATTATGTCCTATACTCCACTTTGCTTAATATTAGCAATTTGAAAATACTAGCATTAAAGAACATAGCCTGGGGCCAGATTGCTCCCAAATGAGCTATTTTTGACAAGGCTTTGTTTCACTGTTTCTTTTTATTAAAAACACAGAGATATTTAAGAAGAAGGGATAAAAATCCTTTTTACGCATGGGGAGAAGATATATATGAAGGGAATGTAAAAGACAATAATGGACTACTTTCTGATGGTTCCTGGAACACAGTACTACTTTTGTATCAGAAGAGCATGTGCCAACTTCAAATCAGCATTTAATGAACCCAGGCAGGAAATGGGGGATGGGGAAGGAGTGCACAGTGAGCAGGTCCTCATCTCGAGGCTAAGGCCATATATAGGAAACCTGAAGAACAGAAAATGAGCTTTTGTCCATAGTTCGAAAGGCTCCAAAGTGAAAGGATTTCTGTTTTCTCACTGGCCAGACGACTTAGAAAAGCTGTGGGGTAGTCAAGGTAAATGATGCTAAGTTTGGCTAAAAAAATTCCAACAGCAGCATGAGCAACAGCAGCAAAATTGACATCTTACTCGAGAAAGACAAACCATGCCTGAGACTGACTGAAGTCTAAGTTACAACACAAAAGGTTGATATATGGGTATAGGCCGTCAAAAGTGCAAGTGAAAACATTAGGATGGCACTGGTTACCACAACGGTGGCATTGTAAGCATACTAGTGGCTTATTCTTTGTGAATGTTTCTAGCACTATGGCAATTGAAAATTTTCAAAAAGATACATGTGGATAATGAGATAACTTGGAGATCTCTGTTGTGGTTTCTCTTGAAGCAGGAGGGGCAGAATGGGAAAAAAACCCATACTGTGAAGAGATCCTCATTTTGTTGGGTCCATTGAATAGCTCAATAGGTTCCTGGATCCATGTTGTGGGGTCCCAGGCACCCTGGTAATATAAGTATCAAAGCAGCCTGCCTGCCTATGCCATGCCAGGAGCTGGAGACACATTAATACTTCCCCAAAACCAACCAAAACAGGCATATCTTAAGTTCCTAAGAAGTTTGTGAGTAGTGGGCTCAGGAGAAACTTCCTAGTTTCGCCCTCAATTGATGTAGGCAGAAAGAAATGCATAAAATAGCCCTAAGAACCTCTAGAAAGGATAAATGAGAAGATGATCCGGGCTTCCTCACCAAAACTATGAATGTGACCGAAGACTGGCAGAGAGCTAGAGGCACAGAGACAGAGATCAGAGATCAAAGCTACTTCCAGCTTCCTCAGCTGCTTTGTGGAGAGTTGTGAATGTGTCTGTCCTTCTGAGACCTGGTGGTCTCACAGCCTTTCCTCTACTGCACATGGGTCTTGCAGACATGCAAATTTTCTCTGCTCTGAATGGAGTTTCTGACTGCTGCTCTGGCTTCCTTTAGGCAGACAGACTGTTCAGCCACCTCCACATAGATGAATATACAAGGCATAGGCAAATGAGGAGTGCCCTTTTGTTTTCATACATGACTGACTGACATCTGTTGTAGAAGGCCATGTCCCAGGACAAGACAATACTGGACAATGAACACAGGGACATCCTCCCCATTGGATGACAGACTGGAAGACACCAGCATGTAGTAAAATTCTGTGGGTTCAGTGACTTCTCAAATCCAGCAATTTAAAATGCCATTTCTGAAAGCATTTTAAATCAGATTCATGAGACTGAAAGCTATTTACACATGCCCTCTAAAGCTCTTCCAAGAACTACATGGACCTGACCACTGGGTGGTCCCAACAAGGCAGGAGAACCAGATATAGCAGTACAGGATGGAGACACTTTGTTTTCCTGGCTTGCATCACCTAATGTGTTTTCAGGATATACCAAAACTGTTTCCTGCACTACCATTCACTTTAATGGGAGTGCTGGTCATATGTGAAATGCTTTAGTCCTTTGCTCTATGTTACTCTTCTAAAAGGTAGAATGCTTTATTTATCCAGACTAAGGTAAATATCCATTCTCTAAATAAAAAAACAGGTTTAGTGAAACACATGGTAAAGAGCTAATTAGATTAGAGGGGATCTTGCATCCCTTCTGCTCTCTTCAGGCTAAGGAAGCCAATTTAACAAGATTAGCAAACTTTTGTTAATTTTCTAATGCAGCTTCAAAAATGTATTCCCTGAAGCTATTCTAAATATCTAACTTTTCCTTGTTATTTACTGCAGTCTGTACGAAACAAAATGTCTGTTTCATTATCTACACAAAAAAGTGTTTTCTAGGCATGATTTATTGAGTTAGATGTAGAAATTACTTATTGTACTGCTTGGATTTAGCCAGATTTGGAGATGTTTATATTTTTCATGAAAATCTGAAGAGTGTGAAGTATTTCCTGTTGATGTACATTCTTCATGGAATCTATGAAGCAAAACTGCAGTTGTCTTGACAGTATTTTTAATAAACTCTATTTCCTAGCACAGAAACAGCATCTCCTTGCATTTGCACTACTGGACTATGCACCAGTTTCAATGAGGCCATGGTTTCACTGGTCCCTGTGAGTCCTCATTATATTTCAAGTCTGCTGAAACCATGACATATTATTGCTATGTCAGGTCCATCTTCTTACAGCTAAACTAACATTTTTTCCAATAATAAACATGATTAAAAAGCAAATAATACTATACTGTCTTGAACCATAGAATAAAATAACAAAAATATTTTAAAATTAATTCCAATTCCCTGCACATTGTCAAATTCCATAATTTTGTCATACCTTACACATACATAGCACTTACAAGAATCAATTCACATCTGAGTTCTCAGGAGATGTGGAGGAGAAAGAAGGTGTTGAAACAGGCCCCTTCAATACAGGGCATCTCGCATTTGAATGATAATAGCCAAATTAAGATATGCATGACTGGCAGTCTTTCTGGTTAGGTTTCCACTGGTTATTCTGACCATCTACACTGGTTGGTTCTAGCTGGGTAGAACTAATGGGAATATAATATATTATGCAAATATAGCAAATCCCACTCTTCAGTCTAAGTCCTTCTCCCACACCCACTGAATCCCAAAGAAAAAAAAACTCTCTTCAGTGAAGAACTGCCAGAGATAACTCCCTAGCCTCCAAAGTTGAGGCTTTTGTCAGAGTTACAATTTGACCCCTGGATACATGATTTATTTTTTATAGAATAACCATGTTCATGATTATGTTGCTCCCCAAGCCCCATACAAGAAGGAATAGTTAACAGGGTGATTAAATCCCACAGATTTTAATCTAGGAAAATATCTAGCAGTGATAACTCACTCATGGCAGGCAAAATGTACAATCTTTCATCAACTTTCAGAAATCCATGATGAAATACCATCAAATTCTCACTCATCAGTGTCATCACTAAATGAGAGCTGGGTAGGTCTAGATTGCTGAAGCATAGTCTAGAGCTGTTCAAAGGTTCCAGAGAGTACAGGATGCCAAGAAAACAAAAGCAACAGAACCACAATATATCTTGCTTCACTAGCAGATGAGAATCATAGGCCAAATTCATCTCAAAAGTAGGAAGGCACATCAGCCTCACTGAAAATAAAGGAAGATAGCATTGGCTCCAAAGCTGTTTGGACATTCAAAAGATGTTTGTGTGACTTCTGTAGGTAAGGCTGACTTTACAAAAGTATCTCTCCATGTTAAGGGAAGCACGGAGAAAAACCTCATGTGTTTTAAGTGATATTGGATACCCATATAGCACCTTCACAATGATGCTGAATTAAAACAAGTTTACTTTTAGATAGGTTCTTTATGCTCTGGGATATCATTCCAGTCCTTTACAACTTAATTAGCTAAATATACAATGCAACCTTCCATCTGGTAGAGTAATTTAACAGGAATAATTGTGCACCACCATAACTCAACGAGACACTGAGGAAAACCATTGAAATGCTATTTCCTTTCCTTTGGAAGAGAATTATGTACAATTTCAGCATGCTTTGCATTTCTAACAGTTAAAGCCAACAGGGAGGTATCACTCTCATTTATATCACTTTCCCATGAGAAAATCAAAAGGAAAGTACAAAGCTTATGCCATTGCTCATGAATGGCCCTGTAATACTTACTTGGCTTTAGCCAGAACATGTTATTTGGCAGCTAAACCCCTTAATTAGAGTTGTGGGTTTGAAGAGATTTTTCAGTGAAACTATGTTTTGCAGGATTTTGGAGAAGTGCAATCTTTACTAACCAACATCATCTATTTTGGATGATCTGATATACCATGTGATTTCCACTTTTCCCTTCCCTGTCTCTCTTTTTGCCATCTTTTAGATGTTCTTGTTTACTTTTCTAAAAATTTTCAACTGTCCCTGCTCTAGATACCGTGGAAGAAAAATTGTAGTCCTACTGAAATCAAACAGGACCATTTCTACTGACTTCAAAGAGTCTCAGATTTTATATGCAGTATTTTTAAAGTTATTTATCCAGAGGGAATACGCTTTGAAATGCCCATTAAAACCATTCGCTTTATTTTCAATGGACGTTATGCTCTTAAAATACTTTAGGTTTTAGGACTGCACCCTGTCCCTTATTGAAACAGTTTCTTTAGGTTCCAAAGTCAAAAACATGTCTAGTAGCTGATTACCTGCTTATCAAAAAGTTATGCAAGATACTTAATAATGCTAATTTATAAAACATTTTTGAAAACCTGCAGAGTTTGGATATGAAAACCTTTATGTAATCATACGGTCAATTTCAGTTATGCACTGGGCAGTAAAAGAACAAAGTGGTATTTTGACCAAGATTGTATAATTAGTCTAGCCACAAAAGAAGTTCAGTATCTAGCACCATAGAGTAATTACTGGCAAGAGAGAACACGATGTATACAAAAGTAGTGGGATTTTTGCTAAAACAGAAATACGGTGAAACTTGAAACTGAGTGAGAATCATCCATGCATAAAAACCTTGCTTCCTTGCAATTAAAAGCAAGTGTTAATAGAGGGATAACCTTGCACTGATGGGAAGACTATCATGGTCTCCATGGGAGTGATTCTGATGATGACTCCTGTTATACCCTGGTGCAGGCCCTGACAGCTTTCGTGATACCAAAGCATACCTCTACAAGTTCTCTTTTCTCTGACAGTATGATTAAGCCTACCCTGGCATTCATTTTTATTTAGCTTTAATCTATCTCAAAAAATTTCTCCTCTAACTTGAGCTAAATCAGACTGACAGGATATCCCTCCACAGCCCCAGCTAAGGAGGCTGCAGAGCTCTGATGGACCCAGATGACTGCAGCCCAGCACAGTAGCTACAACTGCCTTACATTCCCTTGGAGCTGCTGGCTCCTGTGGGCTGGACATTGTTTTGGCCTGTTCATTACACGCATCCAAAAGCTGTTAACAATGGTTTGCTTCAGATTCACTCTTCAATTTCAAGTGAAAGTTTCTTCTCTTTCTAAAACCTCCTGCTGCTAATTACGTCCTCTGAAGTTAATGGTAGGAAGTTTGGGAAAGGTAAAAGTATTTGGTGATTAATGGGAAAAGGAGTCAAGATAAGGACATCTGTTTTTTCCCTTCTCACTGTGATAAGCAGTGATGATTTCTTTTGGGTCCAAATTTGTCAAGACATTTCACTAACCCAGGAAAACAAGGACTCTGAGAGTCAGGAATTCTTAGCATTCCCTGAAAAATGGGATAAAATTAGGAGAATCATATCATGTTTGCCTTGTTTCCCTGCTTCAATAAACAAAGTGCCTCCACCATTTATTGTGCTCACTCCTAAATTCAGAGAAAAATAACACTTCTCTCCACTGAGCTTGACTTCTTCATTTTGGCAGACATGGTAATTAAGGGTTTGGGATACTCTTAAGGCATTTTTTTAAACTGAAGATCAAAATAAATTCAGCTTTTTCCTATACTGTTACTTCACAGCAGAGTGTTTTCCTAGAAAATGCAAACAGAAATAAAATTTGGTGGCACAAAAGGGGAAGGAAGAAAAACCTTCACAGACTCAAGATGTTTTTCTTCTCCATTTCAACTGCTCCAGTAAATTACTGAGTCACTACGTGAAGAAAGAATTGTAAGGAAACATTATAATTAATTTCTTTTCTTAAAAAAATTACATCTGCTGATTTCTTATTCAGGAATCTTTCACTCTCATTGCACAAGAGCTACACTGTTATTCTACTGCCTGATCAGGTTAACTTAAAATGGTTTTTACAGAGTGTTCTTCAAGGCTGTGCGACACAGCCCTCTTCTTCTCTTTCATCACAGTATTAAACAATCCTTCATCTCCTCTTTTTTTTCCTGTATGAAATTACACAATGTCTTCTTTCTGAGCAAGAACCTTTTACTATTTGCTAAATAGCCCTATGCTCTGTTTCCATTGAGCATGCTTCCAATTTTTGGAAAGGGACCTACAAACATCTTCTCAAATTGTATTACTGTGAGAGATCTTCAGATCCCTAAGCAAAACGCAAGTCATAAGCTTACAACTCCATCTGCAAAAAAAGATTCAACTGGCACAACCCCCAAAAAAATAGAGATACTGATTGACATTCCCACTCTGCCATGATTGTCCTAAACTCAGGAAACAAAAAAAACAGCTCATACTTGATATGATGATGTCCCCAGGAATTTCTTCCAACAAAAGCCAAAACATGAAACAAAACACAAAAATTCCACCTATAGAAACATTTTTTAAAAGTATGCAGCTTTGGCTAGAGAGCTAACCTTAATTGGACCTTACTGGCTTTTGCTGGTTTGTATCAACACTTGCACACAACAATTTTACAGATTGAAGTAAAATGCAAATGTTACGGCCATTTCCTAGAATTTCTGCATTTAGTTCGACAAGGTAAAAAAAAATAACAACAACAACCCCCCCCCATGAAAACATTTCTTTGAAAAGATCTTCTGCCTTACCAAACTCATGTTGCTTGCTCTGTTTTTGTTAGTTTCACAGGTAATATTTTCCTGGACAGATAAACACAGAATAAAGGACCTCAACAAGCAAAAGATCCCCAGAGTAAATGATCAGGTCTTCAAAAGTGCACAGCTCCCATCAGAACTCTTAAAACAGTATGAATTTCAAAAATGATAATAGGGAGGAATTTTCAAACCTCTCTGGGTAATCTAGATGCATTAGTCTCATTGAAAGTTAATGAGCCATGCACTGCTCAGGCTTTTGGGTGCTTTGCAGAAAAAAACATGTATGACTGGTATCCATGGTGGAAGGTATTTTTCAATTTTGAAATTTCGATCTTATGCTGTTTAGACTGAATTCTGCTCTTAGCTACAGATATGTAGCTTCTCCTTATGGTATGTTTATGTATCCAATGAAGCAATAGCTCCCCTTGCTCTGCTCTTTTCAAAGTCTGCCATCTGAGCATCTGAATGCAGCTGTGCAAAGGGTTGCATATGCTGGCCTCGAGCCCTTAGGACAGTCCCAATCCTCCATGCAGCTAAACTGTGTGAAGCCCACTGTTGACAAGTTCTGCTGTGTCTTGTACAGAAAGGAACAATCCAGACAGCTGAGAGTTGTTGAGTAACCATAGTCACTGCAATAGGATGTTAACTCTGGCACCTATCTGTAAACACAGAAAGAGCAAGGCTCTGAAGTCTTTCCCTAGTTATCTATGCATCCCATCATTCTAGATGCTAGAAGACTAAAAGCTGCAGAGAGTATTTCCCTCTTTACCATACTCTCAGAATTAATTTTTAAAATATTAATAAGGAGAGATGTCACTTCAGGACTAATTAAGCAAAGATCAAATGTACTGCTGAATAAGAAAGCGAGCAAGTGAGACTCATGATTTACAATGCCTGTGTGACACTTGGTGTTTCCTTAACACTGAAAAACACATTAGGATGTCAGGAGAGAATCATTCAGCTTGTTGTGCATTAAATCTGATCTCAGAGTAACTGAATCAATCAGAATTATCTTCCAAGACCATTATAATTAAGTTGGAAAAGAGGAAGATACCTCTGTATTTTATAGTATAAATAATGAAAAAAACTCAATCTGGAAAGCAAAACAAAGCTGTGATTAAAAGCCACAACAGGTATCCCTTTCTTAAGACTGAAAAGAATGTGAAGTCTTCTTTCATATGAATTGCTGACTTCACGCAGGTTCAGCACCACAGAGTGTTGACCAGGAGCCAGTGGAAGTAAGTGTTCATAGCCTAAAGGGAAGGAAAAGAGGTTCACCCCTCATGGCAAAGGTCAGCTTTCTGAGGCTTGCAGCCTGTCCATATACATGAATGTTCATGGGACATCTTTGTCTAGTAAGGTCCCATGAGGATGACACAGGCTCCAAAATGTCCCCTCTGCCTGGAGGATGGCCCTATAACCACACGGATCAGCTTAGGGTCATTTGACTTGTGTCGATCTGGTTCCTGTTGCTTTTACTCTCAGCCTGATGAGCAATCATTGAGACCCTTGTGGGGATGTTGCTGAAGGCTGAAATTGAACAACTCTTGTACACAGAGAGACTGGATGTGTAAACAGGATATTTAACAGTTGCTATTTTCATGGATGTGGAGAACTATCACATATCCTCCACCAGTAACATACAACATGCTGTACACTTCATTTATATTTGCTTATCAGAATCGCTATGTAAGTATCACAGAAACAGTCATACTAATGATTATATTAGTATTTGTCTATTTATTCTGTGGATATCTTTCCAGAAAGTTATCATGTCCTTTGTTCAATTTTGGAACCGGTGCACTGCATGCCCAAATATTTGGAATAACATATACAAAACATCTGGATTTAATTATATTATAGTCCTCTTATGCAGACAATGGGAATTGAATTAAGGAATATTTTGAAACCCCCACAGAGATATAAAAGTATTAGCAGCTGCACGAGAACTTTACTGTTACAATGTTTGAAAATGTTTTGTTTTACAGATCAACAGTCTGACACATCATAAATATCAATCATAACATTTAAGATATATACACATGGAAGAAAAATTAAAGCTTTCATTTCAAAAGCATGTAGATGAATTCACAGCATTTAGAAGTTGTAGAATGTATCCTTTTGTTTAAAAAATAATTAAATTGAACAGTCTATTGGCACAGAAAATGTTGCACATTGGTATTAAGCAGAGAACCACAATAAGGGCTTATTGTGATGAATAACCTGAATAAGATTTTATAGAATCTTGTTATATTGCCACCATATTATACAAAGGGTAATTCAGCTAGAATATATTAGCATTTCGCTTTTCATCCTTTCATTCCTTTGCAAATATTTGGGGAAATAATATGAGCTTAGAGAGTCTGCTCCAAAAGATTAGATACAGACTGGATGTTCTTTCTGAATGTATGCTGGTTCCAAATGCCACTTCTTTTCAAGACAGTACTAGTTTTGCAGTTAGTTTTCAATCTCCCAGTGGCTAAATCACATTCAAAGGCTGTTAGCACAGTAGGGGGTCAGACTTTCTCTCTGAATGTAACTATATCACTCAACAGCAGACTCATGCAATAAGCGATCTAATGTTTTCTTTTCCTTTCTCCCCCACCTCCTCTGAATGTCTCCCTGCATTCCTGGATGCCAGTCACTGCACCAAGGACCTGAGGCAACAGCCTCATGGACTCCACTGCTATCCTTCTAGCTTTCTTTATAGTGCAAAAACGTCAAGTCTACAGTTCACCTGCTGTCAAAACACAACATTCAATTGCTAAATCTTGTAAAATATTCAGAAACCTTCAAAATAACATTGTCTTGTACTATATTACACATTCCTATGTGTAAGAAAATGTGCAAATGTGTCTATTTGCACATATGTTTACAAACTTTGACAACCAATAACACAAACATATACTAATCCAATTCCTCACCTTTCCATGAATTCCCCAGGAAAATGCCCTGAAAAAAACATTGTCTACAGGCAGAAAAATGTCTGAAGATAGATACTGTATTTACCACACAAGACAGAGTTATTAAAGCTAGAAGCAATACTGACACAAAGAAAATAAAGGTCCATGAAATGATGGTCTGTATAGAAACTAAATTTATCAGGAGTTAAGTTTTCAATGGCTGTTAGTACTGGGAAATACTGACTCCTGATATTCTGTGGCCAGTCTGACCCTGTAAAGATGGAGTCAGGATCTTTGAACTTACCTGTAGTATCATCCTGAATAGGATTTGTGAAATATGGTATATGCCTTGCTGATGGACAGCCTGGTTAAAATAAAGGGTGGGAGTACTGCTGGGCAAGGAGTTCGAATAAACTATGCTAACTCACCCGTTTTACGAAGTGGAAAATCATCCTTGGCATCCTGTGCTCCTGGTAAAGTGTATTTGTATGGTGGCGAGGCCCCGCTCAGGGGTGGAGAGCTTTGATCCAGTGAGGTATGGTGGGCAGCCCTGCAGCAGAAACAGAGAGGTCACAAATTAGCAGTCGCTGAGGTGACCAGCAGTAACTATCTACACATGTTGTACATATGTCTCAGCTGTATTTATATTCTTATTCGTGTAAGCGTGAACAAACCACTGGCTCATGTAACTGATTTTACTCTTACAATAAGTTATGGAACTCCTTGGAATTCCCAAGAACACACTTTTTGCACTCATTATAAAAGTCAGATAGGATAAGAGTCGCATTAACCTAAAGACAGGATCTGTCACCAGTTTGGGGAATTGACCATTTGAGATGGCTGCATTTTAATATGAATCAGCTGACACACAGCAAAACCCATTTAAGTCTTGTTTATCATGTACAAATAGATGTATATTGATTCAGCCTCCTCTATCAAATATGAGGGATTTTCATGGCAGCGGGGCTTGTATAAAATTTCAATAGAAATACTGAATTATTATTATTATCTGTTGAAAAAAACAAATAAACTAATTAGTGGACAAGGTAGATAAAATCTTGCATTTAAATTCCATCTGTAAGTTTCATGAGCATTCTGCAGCACATTGCACTCAGATCAGCAGACAAGCTCCAAGCTGAAGAATGTTTTCTGACAACTGCTGGATGCAAGAAATAGTGTGGCCAGACCTTTCTGAACACAGAAAGTGCAAATTGCATAGAAATGGCACTGTTTGGCTCAAAGACAGGGGTTGGTAGCTTTTTTAGTGTTTAGTTGGGTTTTTGGGGGGATATTTAGAGGGGAAGAGAGGGACAGGAGGGAAGTTTTCAAACTTTGTGTTTATCAAAACATAATTTTACTTGGCCTTTTACAGACTTTCCCTGTCTTTCTAACACAGTTCAGTTAATCAATACCATGTCTCTGTCAAAAGGGGCACTACCATGAGAGGAAGTATTACATTCTGTAGTATAGCTGAAGGCATTCTCTGCAAAGCTCCTCGTTCTAACTCATCTGAAGGCTCAGAACCAAGCTCAGATTATTAGTTCAGAAATCTTATACATTCAAAATAATTTTACACATTATATGGAAGAAAAAAATTAAGTACTGTATCTCCACCAAAAACAATGTAACTATATATTAAATCATGCTACCACAGTGTTCTTTGGGTAGCTTAGAGTTAAAACTCCAAGGTCAGGCCTTCAGTCATCCTTCTCAAAAACAAGCACAAGATGAATATCTAGTGTACCATAAGCATTTCTGTTTGTCCTATTGAAACTCAGTTTGGGCATGACATTTAAGTCTTTCAGAAATGTGGCCAGAGTTCATTTTGTAGGACTGATTTATGTGTCTGTTGCAGTAAGGCAGACAAAGAGGAACTAATTAGCACCCCCCCAAAAAAAAAAAAGGGAAGGGGATCAGAATAAACACTGTAAACTCTTAACATGTTAATAGACACATTGCAGGACTCAACAAAATCATTTGCTTCAAGGTCTAAGCATATTCTTATCAACACCAAGGCATCATAAGATGATACAGCTTCAGACACTAAAATCCATCAGAATTAAGTAAAGTTAAATGACCACTATCTTTCTCAAATTCCTTTTGAGTTACCTATGCCATTCAAGGAACTTCACTGGAATTAAAGCAGCATCTCTTCTAGAAGAAGTAAGTTTTGTGATTGATTCCAAACCCAAGTAAGGCAAACACAAAGTTGTTCTAACTGCAAAAACTGAAGATACTTGGAAAATTACAAGAATAGTTGTACAATTTGTGATAGCATCAAAAGATGAACCAGTTGAAATACCAAAAAAAAAAAAAAAAAGAAAAAATTCTGACAGAATCATGTTCTGTATACCTCTCTTCTTGTCAGTGAATACCGAGTACTCAGTTCAACCAGTAATATAACTCTTTGGGCTTTTTTGCTGATTTTTTGGTTGAACTCCTGTCTTGCTCTGGAGGCAGAGTCTCAATAACTCTGCTGCAAAAGCATTCTGGCAAGTTTTATCTGTTATCTCAACAAGGCAAGGAAGCAGCTTAATACTGAACATACGTGTACCAGAGCTTGGGGTGGCGGCTCATGGAATGATTCTTCCCATTTGCTGGAGAGTCTTTTGTTGCTGATTTACTCAACAGGAACTCTTGAAGTTTCTGCTTCACTTCTGTACTGGCCACTGCCCCTGAGACACACAGAATTAAATGTATCTTATCTTGAAAAAAAAAAACATTTTTAAAGAAAACAAAATAAAAAACAGAGCTCATGTCCTGTTGCTGGAAGTGCTGTAAACTAGTAAAAATATCGGTGGAAATCAGTCAAAATGAGGTAACATTTGGATTAAATGTTTGTCTGTCAAAGCCTAAAGTTGGCCATAACCCAAAACTCCAGTGAAGTCATAAGGAATATTTCAACAGTAGATGAGGCCATTTATCCAGGGCCAGATGTATCTAAAGAATTTAAATTATTTCCTAATAATTCTCAAATACAAAACCAAGGATAGAACTAAAAAGACTGTGACAAAAGGTCACTTTGAGTTTGCAATAAAGAATGTTTTTTTTCTTTAAGCAAAGTAATAACACAGCAAACTGCCCTCTAAACACTGTCTTGGTTATAAGCAGAACACTGCAGAAAGAGTCAGCAGTGAGGCTTTTTACTGAAGCCCCTTAAGAGCCTGTACCTCTGATGTGTGGAAGACAGAAGACAGTGCATTTTGACCTCTTTTGGTGGCTAGCTCAATATAGAACAAGAAATAGAGCATGTCAAGGTAAGGTTAAACCGGCAACTCTCAACTGCATCACAGGACATGCTTCTTTACTCACAGCCATAATATTCTTCATTTAAAAAAAAAGTATGAAAAAGGAAAATCTTTTGGATTTTCAGTCAGTGACAAAAATAAAAAAAAAACAAACTCAAAAAAGGAAGAAAAAACATTTCTTTGAAAGTAGCAGCACTAAGGCATATCTGATTGACCATGTATTTGGTAACTCAACCCTGATACAGCACAGCTAGTTGGTGAGCATGTCCCTCTGTGACCCAGCTCCCATAAAATATCTCTACTACTCATCAGCTTCATACCCTAACACCCCTCCCTGCACCTTCCTTCCCTTCTCTACTCATTAGGCAGATCATCAGCAACAACAAACACTGGGGCTGGGACTAGGCCCAGAGGGGTCACAGGCTGCTTGGCTGGTTTTACATACTGAACAACAAGTAAAATTGAGAAGGGAACCACTGAGTTCACATTTCTGCTCTTCCTCTGGCAGGAGCACTAATAAAGCCCAACTGTATATATAGAGGCTGGTATTTCAATACCAGCAGTTTCATTCCTGCAGCTTCTACCACCCTCACACTTCTGGGTCAATCGGCTGGTGATGTTTTTATGGGCTCACTGTTCATCAAAGCACTGGAAGCATTATGAACAACTTAATTTCTAAAGCCTGCAACATAGTACACTTACAACTGTTGAACTGATACATTTTCCACCCAAGAAAAAAAAACAGGTTAATGACGTACAGCTCCCTTCTGCTTCAACCTTTGTCAGTTAATTTTTGTGCTCATTTAGCAGGGCAAGTAACAGTACCTGTCTGTGGCCTCATTTTGAATCTTTCCACTGTACTTCAACCTGATTTCTAAACTGACCTCACTAAGAGAAATTATTTGTATCTGTCTCCCTCTAGTGAGCACCAAATCCCAACAATCCTTTATAGCTGTTACTTTCGTTAGAGCTATACATGAGCTAAAAATAACTCTTGGTTGGGCCTCATAATTGCATCAAGAACCAAGACAAGCAGTTTGAAAAAGTAGTAGCAAAAGTATTCACAAGCCTCATCCCAGGATAATAGTAAATATTTTGTTATATTTTTAATCTTGAAACAGTGCTCAAATTTGTTTTTCAGCAAGCAATTTGCTTTTTGCTGTTTTGTAGTGCTTTCTGTATTGAGAAATAAGCTCTTCAGAAATAAGTTCTCAAGTGAAGCTTTAGGCTTTCAAATTCCATCATTTTTTTATAAAAAGCTAGATTCTTGAGAAGCACATACACAGGTCTGTCAAACTGTGCTTTCTGGTGGTCCTTCAAGTCTGCTCACAAACCAGAAATGTGTTTCTGTGGGTGCAGTGGGTGGCCCTGCCCCTCTCCAAGCACAGCTTCAACTTGTCAAGCTGCATATTTCACACAGTAATAGGCTTCCTTCAGGTTTCTGTTCATAGTCCATTTTGGCTGCAAGAATGCAAAGGGGAATAGATTAATTTCTTATTAAGGATTCATGGTACATTGGTTCTTACTTTCTCGTCCTCTTTCTTTGCCTCGAAGGGGAGGAAGCTGTTGCTCCCTGCGATGCCTCTCCAGCTCCTGCTCTTGTCTTTGCTGCTCCAGTTTCTGCTCTTTTTCAAGGAGTTCTTGCTGTTGTTTAATGGCTAGAAGTTCCTGTTGTAACTTGCACAGAACAAAGACGTGAGAAAGTGCAGTTTGCACTGTTTTCTACCACAGTGCTGCTTAAAAAACCCCCTTGAGTAACTGTGGATCAGTGCTTGCTTTTCTGCTTCCACTTGTTTTCATCTCTTAACTGACTTCTCCCTGTCTCTTATGTGGGATAGTGCATTATGCTGGATATGAATGGATATGCTGCATTATACAGGATAGTGACATGGCTGTCACTAAAATGAACTGTAATGTCTGGTAGCTGCTCTGGTTTCACTTCTTTCTCTTTTGTCAAAGATACCTGGAACCTGCACAATGTTCCTTGTCTGTGTATCATCCAACTCTGGCTGCCCCATAAAGTGGAAGCTCAGTAAAAATGAAAAGAAAGGCAAGATCATGAATTTCCAGTCAAAATCCACTACAGCAATGCTATCATAGTGCATGCCATCCCACAAATAATTTCCTTTTTATATTATATAAGGCAGCTCAGAGAGGAGTGAAAACAACAATTTCATGGCCTGCTTCCATTGTACAAATGCAAATACTATGCACTTGCCTATTATTTTTATATACTAAAAGCTGCACATACCAAAAAGACAGCCTTACTGAAGTCTGGCTGAAAATCTAAGCTGCAAAACAAGTAGTTTCATTTTTTGTGGATGTGATGGCTTCATGAGCTTGATGATCCTCATAGTACTGCCTTGTCTACTGTAAGCAAGATGCTGATAGGTGCTAGGGCTTTGGCTTGAAAAAGCTTTTATAACCCCAATATAGAATAAGAAACACTCAAAAACCATCTCTCAGCCACAGCAAACTTTACAGACATGTTCCCTTTTCATGTCTGCCTAAGGATATTCAGTTTGCAGATAAAATGAGGGATAAATGAAAAATGTTGCTACCTTTATGTGCTCCTGGAGCTGGGCCTGATGCTGGCGGGTCAGGTTTTCATGCTGCTTCTGAAACTCTGCAATCAGCAGCTGTTTCTGAATTTGCTGCTGCTGCTGGATCAGGAGTAGTTCCTGCTGTAGCTGCTTTTCACGCATAATTGGGTCCACCATGGGAACCATCATCCTGAGATCAGTTCGCAAGTCTAATGGTGAGATAGGCTCTAACCCCACAGGAACCTCCGACTTTACATCCACTAGGGAAAGAAAACAACAAAACCCACATATAATATAATATATAACTGGAGAAGGAGAAGGGAGATTATTCCTACCAGGAAAAAGACCAATTTCACTCAAAGATTGCTTTAATAGACAGGCCTTTCAAAACATTAATGCAATCTGTGCTATATGGAAACTTCAGACTTTCCTACCAGTGACTGGAGATTTTACAAATTATTTAGCACTTTCTTTCTATTCTCTGTAAAAGTACTCCCAGATTAATATTCTGCTAAACAGACTAACAAGCAACCCAGTTCTAAAACCATGACCCTTTCTAGTGGAGCAGTATTTAATGAGAATCTGCTAGGCACTATTAATGCTACACAATAAACACTTGGGGCACTTCCTCCACATAAGATGAAGGCCTTGCAGTTCCCACTGCATTGCAAGAGATTTTTCAAAGCTAATGCGCAGATTTTCTGAGGCTGGTGTTACACATGAACAGCAACTCAATGCCACATAGCTACTAAATATAAATATAACTGGCAAACACAGAGGAATGACGCATATAGCATTATAAGAAAATCATTTCAACACAAAACAAATTTTAATACAGCTTTTGGAAAAGAGACCACCATGCTTGAAGTGGATTAGACGTAATACAAGATATATATTGCTTGTAAGAAAACATCTTGAATTATTCTACTTTGTTGTAGCTATGTTATGTATTGTTAATCCAGTATCAAATTACTTAATGTGTTTTTCTATTTCCTAATTAAAATATGAAGGGCTAAAAAGCAGCAGAAGAGAGAGATTTGATAATTTCCACTACAATGCTTGTAAAGCTCTGGTTTACACATTAAGTGAAGAAATCGAGTGTAGTTTTATCTGCTTCAGAAGAACAAAAAACAAGCAAGTAACATTTCTACGAGAGGAAAATAGATCTGATAGAGCTCAGCAATTCCGACTCCATCCACGAGAGGGCGCTGGAACACAAACTCATTCACTCCTGTTTCTAGTCCTCCACAATCTTCTTTGAAAAATAAGATTATTGACTGAAAAGAAACACGCTGCCGGAAATGACTCGTGAACAAGATTTTAAGCATATTTTCTACTTTTTCTCCGCTTAAGCTTTATTGTTTTTCATGGAGAAAACCAAAATTAAACAGAAATATTCTAGCAAGCAGAAGGAGCAAAACTGAAGCAGCGAAACTTGTATCTGTAGCAAATGGAGAGGACTGAATTCTAACTGTATGATGACATCTATCAGTAAAAGAATTTATAAAAAGAGAAGGCATCAAATCTGTTCTTCTGATCATACTTTCTTCTTAAAATTCTGAAAACATACAATTTTCTGGCCCCCCTTTAAAAAAAAAAACAAACCACCAAACTTAGTAACTATGATTGTAAATCTCAGAGTATAATTTGCCTCCTTAACCCTCTATCCCAACAGAATGATTGTGTCTAAGTGCTTACTTTTGTTCTGAGACTAATCACTAAATTTTAAAAAATCACCTTTAACTTACAAAAACTACTCTTGATTATAAATAATTGCCACAGACCAAGAGAGACATACAGGCAAAACCCAGCCTTTCATCCCATGTATTCAGCAGCAATCCACATTCCATTTGTCTAGACTAAATATAGCTGCGTTTACACAAGAAATCAATAGTGCTTGCAGAGAGCAGAGCAAAGACATGAATATTTCATCAAACCCGGAGAGGAATGGCAATCAGCAAACTGACAGCAAACAGTGTAGGCTGACGGGCCCTCCAGATAAATCTCCTGCACTTGGACAATGGCTCATTGCCTGCAAGTCACAATCTTATCATTAGCACTCTTCTATTTTTAACATTAATTGTGTTGTAGGTGACAAAGGTTTATCATGTTTAAAGGGGAGAGATGGATTTTCTTACATCTTCTGTGATAGGATAATAAGCCTTACTAGGAACAGTAATAGTAACTGGAGCTCAGCAAGCAATGCAGGGTCTGGTTAACAGTAGTGTTTGCAAACCGAACCCTGCAGGGTTTGGTTCACAACAGTGTTTGCAAACTGAGTCCTGCAGCTCATTTTGCAGGTACTGGCTGGAAATCAACCCCAACGTATCTGCATGGTGATTCAGGATGATTATGCTTCCTATCAAAAACCACCATCCCACTTGGTCATTTTCAGAGAACTTAGCATGAGAGGAGGCTTCCAGACTTTTCTAACACTGGAAATTTCCTTTCATTATTAGTAAAATCTACAACCAGGCTCAATTTGTTAATCTACATATTTTCAAGAATTTTTACACACTCAAATAATAAATCTAGCACTGGAATAGCTACTTCATCAAATTGACCTTAACCTTGTTCCTTAATGTGGGGCAAAATAAACACTAAGGTAGTTCTAGAGACTTGAATCCAGAGAAATCATAGAATCATAGAATCGATTGGGTTGGAAAAGACCTCCAAGATCATCGAGTCCAACCCTTGGTCCAACTCTAGTCCATTTACTAGATCATGGCACCCAGCGCCACGTCCAATCTCAGTTTAAAAATCTCTAGGGATGGTGAATCCACCACCTCTCTGGGCAGCCCATTCCAATGCCTGATTACTCTCTCTGGAAAGAATTTTTTTCTGATATCCAACTTAAATTTCCCCTGGCAGAGCTTAAGCCCGTGTCCCCTTGTCCTATTGCTGACTGCCTGGGAGAAGAGACCAACCCCCACCTGGCTAGAACTTCCCTTCAGGTAGCTCTAGACAGTGATGAGGTCCCCTCTGAGCCTCCTCTTCTCCAGGCTAAACAACCCCAGCTCCCTCAGCCTCTCCCCATAGAACTTGTGCTCCAGTCCCTTCACCAGCCTTGTTGCTTTTCTCTGGACCCGCTCCAGCACCTCAATATCCTTTCTGAACTGAGGGGCCCAGAACTGAACACAGTACTCAAGGTGTGGCCTCACCAATGCAGAGTACAGGGGAAGGATCACTTCCCTGGTCCAGCTGGTCACGCTATTTTTGATACAGGACAGGATCCCATTGGCCTTCTTGGCCACCTGGGCACACTGTTGGCTCATGTTGAGCTTCCTGTCAATTAGTACTCCAAGGTCCCTTTCTGCCTGGCTGCTCTTCAGCCACTCTGTGCCCAGCCTGTAGCGCTGCAGGGGGTTGTTGTGGCCAAAGTGCAGGACCCGGCACTTGGCCTTGTTGAACTTCATCCCATTGGAATCAGCCCATCTCTCAAGTCTATCCAGATCCCTTTGCAGAGCCCTCCTGCCTTCCAGCAGGTCGACACTCCCTCCCAGCTTGGTGTCATCAGCAAATTTGCTGATGATGGACTCAATCCCCTCATCTAAATCATCAATAAAGATGTTAAACAGGACTGGACCCAATACAGACCCCTGGGGAACACCACTGGTGACCGGCCACCAGCTGGATGCAGCTCCGTTCACCAGCACTCTTTGGGCCCAACCCTCCAGCCAGCTCTTAATCCAGGAGAGGGTACACTTGTCCAGGCCATGGGCTACCAACTTTTTCAGGAGTATATTATGGGAGACAGTATCAAAGGCCTTGCTGAAGTCCAGATAGACCACATCCACAGCCTCCCCCTCATCCACCAGGTGGGTCACCTGATCGTAAAAAGAGATCAGGTTGGTCAGACAGGACCTGTCCCTCCTAAACCCATGCTGGCTGGGTCTAATCCCTTGTCCACCCCGAAGGTGCTGTGTGATTGCACTCAGGATGAACTGCTCCATAACCCTGCCAGGCACGGAGGTCAGGCTGACAGGCCTGTAGTTGCCAGGGTCCTGCTTGCATCCCTTTATGTGGATTGGGGTGACATTGGCCAACCTCCAATCATCTGGGACCTCACACAATCAATACACAATATTTCATATAATTTCAGTGCCAATGTTTACTGGTAAATAAAGACAAGCATTTATTTTCTGGCATAAATACTGCTAACAGTAAGGTTACCTACAATACGAACAGCTGCAACATAGCAAATACTAACTTTTGGGGGTAATTACTATCTTAAAACTGTACTTAATAATAATTAGCTCGGTAAGAGTCAACCTCATCAGTTAAATTATTCTAAACAAGTAACTCTAAGATTACCAATCAAACTGAATAATTTGCTGTTGTCTGTTCCTCAGTACTAATGCTACAGGTAATTTACACTCTACTTACTTGTTAGAAGCTGACAAGAAAAAAATAAAGCAGCACTACATCAGTTTGAAAAATGTGTGTGGAGCAACAAATCAGAATCAGCATCTTTTAAAATTTTTACTTTTTACTGAAGCATCTGTTCCCCTTGCACCCCAATGCAATTGTCTCTAGAGAGGAAGGGTGATGCAGAATGTTAACTCTCATTGAGGCTTTATATGTTTTTTCACCCTCTACACAGATATATGTATTTTAAAGTTAAAAAAAGTAATGTCCTAATCAGTGCCATCAACTTCAACATCACAAGAAGCAGTGGGATGCATGACTTAAGCAACAGGATTCAACAGGACATTAGACAAAGAAGGGAAGAAAATATTAATCAGAGTTTGATAAAGGCTAACTTCACTTCTTTTGCAGGATTTTCAGTATCACCAGTGGAGTAAGGTTGTAGCAGGCATGATACAGAGTGGGACCCTGCCCATACTCTTTCCACTATGGTCCAGAGTAGGTCCTTGCCAATAGCTCTGCCAACTACAGAGCAAGCCTGGGATTCCTCTCTAAGGTTAAATAAAGACAAACTCATGTCAGTTGCGGTGAACACAACAGTAGGCTGCAGAATACTAACTAAATATGTTAGTGAAAGCTCAGTGATTCCAGGAAATATGCCAAAATTTGAGTAGAAAAATATTTAATTTTCAGCTACAACACACTGCAAAAGGCATATGTATTTATTTTTCCTACAAATACTCAGTTGCCTTTATCTTGAAACATAACAACAAAAATAATTTCAGAAGAGTGTCCATATCAATTATATTACATAGATGGCACTTCCCACAGTGCTTTTAAAATTCTCTGGAAAAAAAACAATGTTAGTTGAGTGACTTAGATGTTTGAAGCATATGTAGAAAGAGGTAAAAGAGCTTGTTTTAACCCTCAGGCTTGGCTTTTTGGAACCATTCCTGAAAATGGGAACACTGAACAACTGTTAAGTCTTCCACTAAGAGATGGCATTTCAAGCTTTGTTTCTGTTGACCGTTTTGAATTCCTGGTGTATTAGAAACACAAACCTTCCAAATCACAAGTGCTAAAGGAAAATACCAGAAAATAAACCAGACACTTTCTTACCATCATCTCCCAAGAGAGGCAAACCTCATTTTTTTGTTGGCAGTTACCTTTCTGGGCAGACAGTTATCCCATTTTTAAAACCAGAAACTTAAACAAACGATGCTTCCATCAGCTGAACAGTCACCATTCCTGATTTAAGATGCAATGAAAAAGAATTCTTGTAGACTTGTTTATCAGACCATCTTGTCTAGTACATTTATGATCGTTTCATAAAAGTAACTGTGAATTTGCTGGGACTGCAGGGATCCAAGTTAACCTTTTCCCAAGGGAATGTCTCAGTTTCACTGTTAGACTGGGACAGTAAGGAAGGCTGGACAGAGGAACCGGGCATGAAGATGGTGAGCTCATTGTCCTGCCTTTGTTATCCAAGACAGACTTTTACTGGAGAAGCAGTTAAGGTTTATGAAGTGAACAAGGAGGACTATGAAAGTTGAAACACTATATTGAAACTACATGTGACAAGAGACAGATGACAAGCTCCTCCAATTAGAGATTTCAAGTATTAGGTAATAAAAACATACTCTGAAAACACAAAAAACCCAAGTAAAATCTAGAAGAACCATTTTGCCTAGAAATGGCCCCACCTTGTCCCAGACATCATCTTGGTGAAGTATTACAAGGAAAAGAGAGAATGAGAGAGCTGTTTATATTAGTGCTACTCTTTTGAACTTTACTCCACAAAACAGATCCCCCTTAAAGTTATTATTAGCTTGTACAGTACTTTTCATAGTTTTCATATGCTTTTCATAAAGCAAAACCAAACCAGAACAATTTTGTAAATTTTAGTGTAAAAGAAACTGCCTCCATTTGGCCTCTTCTTTCAAAGAAAGTGAAAACTTCATTTATACAGGGTTAGTCATCAGTCAGTTATGATATAATCAGAACTATAAAGGACTTATAGAAAAGAGCTCTAAATGGTAGAAAAAGTAAAAGATTCCCCCCACTCCCCAGTAAAGATAATACTTTAAATTTACTCTTCAGTTTAAACCTAGAATTTTTTAACCAGATTTATGTGCCAGCTCATTTAGGACTTGAAAAGCACCAATACCTGAAAAGCTGTAACAGTGTCTTTGAAACAGATTGAAAAAGGTCTTTGGAAAGACTGAAAAAATGAAATAGTGTAGAAGACTCAAAGTTCCAGGAGTAAGGATCAGAAGGTAAAGAGGGAAGCTTTGGCAGCCAGGTGAGACACAAAGCAACTGGAAGGAGTGGGACAGAGAAGGACTGGCCACACATTAAGCCACAAGCACAGGATGAAGCACAGGAAAGAAGTTAAAATTTCTGCACTGAGAAGCAGCATCATAGGACTGCTGTGCACCCCGTAATCTAAGAGCAGCCCTGGCACACTGGTAAGGTGGCAGTGACGCCACAGTATAAATAAAGAGCTAACAACAGGGGAACGATGTTCTGTTGAGAGGATGCTGAGAAATTAAGCAAGCAAAGTGGTTGTGAATAGTCATAACTAAAGAGGACAGAGTCTGGCATGACGACTGCTACAGCAATTGTTCAGTGTTCAGAATTGTAGAAAATGTACTAATCTGGAGCTTTTTCCCCAGAGGACAGGCAGCTTTCTGGGGGAAGCTGTGCCACAACTAGACCTGCATGGCAGACAGCAGCAGAGAGAAGTTGAAATGTTAAGAATAACTAGTGACATCAGAAGTACAAGTCAGATGATCAATAAACTGTGAAAGGTTAGGTTACCTCCCATGGGATGCTTTTATCATTTCAGCTCTGGTAGCTAAAATCTTGTACCTCAGTTGTCAGCTGGCGTAATCTGTCATCCCTCTGCTAACTTCAATATAGGCAAAGCTTCCTTATGCCACCTGAGAAGCTTGATGCAAAGCCTCTCTCAAGAGAACAGTGATGAAAGAAGACAGCCTTGAGAGCATCTCATTTTAGCATAGGGACAAAAGGATTCAGATTTACGATGACACTTATAAAACTTTTTTTGCAGTATTTAAAATCTTCTCCACTCTCACAATTACACTATAGAGTACATCAAGCTAAAAGAAGCGTCATGTAGATTTCACTGAATGTTATTAAATATTTTTGATTCATTATATATCCTCATTCATCCACTGGATTTTGGTTGTCACAGGCAAGGAAAGCAGAAAGAAAACAGCAAACTCAGATGCAAAATTTATTTCTAAGGCAACATGATGACTTTTTATGGCAGTTAAGTACTCAACTGCAGTTTGTATTTTTAAGACTTCCTCACTTGGAAAGCACAAGAAATTAGGACACATTTCAAATTTAAAAAAAAACCCACTTTCCGGTTATTGGATTACTCCTCAAGAGGCAGTAATTATTTTAAAAAGTACTATCACTGAATTAGAGGTATAAGGGAACTGTCAAACTTGATGAGGCACTCAATTCAGTTTATAGTATTAAGGAGAAGTGTAATAAATTAAACTAGAAATGTATTCCCCTTTGTTCTATAAAAGGGATCTTATTATGATTATACTTTTTCCCCATTTCTTTTAAGTGTTTGCATACATGGCATAATGAGAAGTAAAATAAATGCAAACAGCGAACTGGGCTTTGATTTACCATACTCTTATTTCCCCAGGGCTTAGAAAGGAAGCTCAAACAACCACAAACTTCTAAAATGTCAGTGAGAGGCCTTGAAATACCAACACTGAAGTTACAGCTAGCTGGCTTTTGTGAAAAATCAAAGGCTTTATTATATTGATTTACTAAAATCAGATTCCTTCTCTCCAAATACGCTTTTGAGTCAAATAGTCATAACAAACATAAACACAAATGCCATCGAATTTAGGGTTATCGCAAAAAAGTTTTTAAATGTTACAGTGTTTGCTGTTTTGTCTATACTGAGTACATGACCAAAGTTCCACTTACAAGCCTGCCAGAGTTCATGCAAATATCAGACCAGCTCCTTCTGTTGCAGGCATAAAGGTAAATGAGCCCAGAAATCACATCAGAAAGTGAAACATTTTTAAACTCAAACATGGGATGATTTCTTATCATGAAATCCAAGCTGAGCTATATTTGGGTTTCTGAGTTATTTTATTTATATTTAACCTAGGAGAACCCTTACGTACACGTTCTCTACATCCATCAGCACACAGGCGTATTTTCACTTTTCAGAAAAAAACCCTAAATTCTAGGTACTACTGCTGCAGGTAAGATAAAAACAGGACAAAGATAAATGCACATATAGTTTAAAATGTACAATTTCTATGTAACTTTGCTTTCAGTTCCAAAGTCTATGACATACTGATGATACTACTAAATAATGGTAACAAATCAGTCTTAATCATTGCCTCAGGTTAGTCAGTCAATAATGTGTTATCTATATGGCATCAATGCACAAAAAAATGTCAGGGAAGAATTTAAAATAGCATTCTTTTGGCTGTGGATCTTCTGTGCACAGATCAGTATCACTGTCAGTGAGAAGACATTGAAGACAGCAAGTCAGGTTTGATTTGGTGGCAACACCACTTAACAGTTTTAGAACTAAGCACATACAATCTCTACAAGTCACAGGTACCAGATTATCACTATCTTCCAGTCACTTCAATACAGACTTAAAATTAATTAACCGAATTGAAAGCATGTGTGACGTAACTATGTGTGTGCATTTGCATGCATACATACATAATTCTTGCATCACAACCCGAAATGCTAAGAAAAATTACGGAGCAGACATGATTCAAGAGGATTCTTCTCACTTTCCTTCTTAAAACACATACAATTATTGATGATACATACAAATGAGAAAGACAACATGCTTTCAGTTGTGCCAGTATCATTCTACATTATAAGTGACCAAAGTCCACACGGTTGCTAAGGATGACTGAAAGGACACCATGAGAGACCTGCAGTCTTTGCCTCATCACCACTCAGAGGCTATACAGCACTGCTGCAAAGGGTACCAAACACATGGTTTTCACTTCCTTTCATCTCTTCTCTACCTGTAAATGCTGGAGGCACATTGGTGACAATGTTGAGTTTACATCTGCTGAGTAATTCCTAGCAGTGAGGCTACCACTATTCTGATATCCAGATGATGACAATAGTGAAATAGAGGAGAGAGGAAAAAGTTCTTCCATGAAGTGAGGATATCAAAACAGCTACCATCTGGGCATGGTGGCAGGTGTATCCTGAAGTATGACAGGGCAGCATGCTCCAGACAAATTAGACAGGGGGTGAAGATTTGCTGAACAAGTATGCTCAAATAGCTTTGTTATTTCAAGGGTATGATAGACAGTGCTACAAATGAAACCCTTGGAAGGCAAGATACAGGGCAAATCTTTCAAGGAACTGTTTCCAACTTTGTTTTCTGGGAAAAGGTATGAGTGATCCCAACAATGCATTGAAAATAATATTTTCCAGTTTTGGTTTAGTTTGGTTTGGTTTGGTTTTTAGCAGTATGAGCTCTCCAAGACACTGCCACAATTAGTTTTGTTTTTTCTCCTTTTTACTGCATAGCAAAAACTAGCATGTACATGTAACTTCGTAAACTTAAAATCTGTCTATTATCCCCAGGAAATCAACCAGGAAATCAAGAAAGGCCTAATTCCAACATTCTTAATAAATATTTATGGAACATCCTGATCTTTGACAAGCGTGAGGATACAAATGGTGTCAATCCCAAGCTCAGAAAAAAGGAGGACTGAACTGAAATCTGCCTGATGAGGGGGAAAATCCAACAGAAGCGTAATAATACCTCTTAAATAATCTTTCCAATGAAAGAGTAATTAAGATGCCAGTCGGAGAGAGGCAATACAATACTACTTACTGTGCTAGCTCAGAAATAAAGCTCTTATGTATCCCATGCAAAATTAACAGTTGCGGATGTTTATTAGCAAAGATGCATTTGTTTGTATTATATTTTTTTTTCTATTCTGCTCCCCTTTGTACCATGATGCCTTGAACTGTAACATTCTCATAGGAGTCTATCTTCCTCTGCTCACATAAAATACTTAGCATATTTGCATAGTGACTGAAATAAAATGAAAAGATAATACTAAATCACTGGCTTCCCATTTTTCAGAAGTCCTCCTGCTGGATTACTGATACCTAGCAGCAGAAAAGTTGGCAACACGCATAAAGAAAATGCTGTGGGTAAGGCAGGAAAATGATTGGAACAGATAAGGTCCTAATAATCAATCACAGTTCATGGGAATATTCAGAGTTCTAAGTGATCCACACACGGATCACCAAGTCCAGCTCTTAAGTGAATGGCACACATGCAGATCAAACCCACAGCCTTGGTGTTATTAGCACCATGCTCTAATCAACCGAGGTAATCTGTGACGTAAAGCTAAGGAAAGTGGGGTTTATTAGACTGCAGAATTGAATTAGGCATGGGAGAATATGAAAAGGGACAAAGACAACACAGCTGATGGAAATTATATGCAGCAGACAAGCCCTGAAGTTGGATGGATAATGACATCATCAATAGGCAGAGAAGATGGGCTACTCTACAAAAACTAAGGAGGAGTTACTGAGGATCTCTCTCAGCTTGATGAAAGGGGTTGTGAATGTTTAAAAGGTCTTCATCTAATTTATTTTCTACTGCAGAGTATGTCTTTCAGGGAACAACCTTGACTACCAAGCAGATGGCCTCATTTCCATTACTAAGACATTACATAAGGCAGGCACTCCAGTAAAAGAGATTACATAAATACACAAAAAGCATTATGAACCCACAAGCAAAGAAATGCAAATCTTCCAGGATGCTTTCTTATATTTTTATCTCACTACAGCAAAGACAGTTGTGGCTTTGTAGAGCATAGATCCAAACCATAATCATTTGCAGTAAGTAATTATAAGAAGTCTCTTTCTCATACTTGCTATTTGGGATTTGGGGAAACTACTTGAAAAAAGTAGACAAACATCTTAGGTTCACCAGCTGTAATCCAAATATTGCATAACCCTTCTTTTTTTATAATAAAAGGGTGTCTTGGCAAAGGCAAACTCTTAGATGTTTGCTTTTAAAATCAAATAATGTTCTGTGCTGAAAAAAATTCCAAACTAGGTATATAGTATCTTTATCATGTCACTTTGTGACCTACTTAGCATCATCGCTATTACACTGCTTATCTAAATTCAACCTTTCCTTTTTTTTCACTTTTCACCACAGTGATTTCAATCCTACTGTGTCCATATCTGTGTTTCTTTCTATGATCTATTTTTGTTCTTTGAAAAACTGCTGTAAATCTCTGTTTTAAGTTAAAAATATTTTAGATAGCAATTATAACTTACTACTAACACTACACTCAATATGAGAGCAAGAAGAACTATTTCTATGGACTTTTTAATGATATAACACTAAACTTAGAAAATATTATTCATGACTTGTGCCCTCCGGAATGAAGTGATCTCTGAAACGCTCTTTGATATGCAGAGATTTGGTTTCAACCACCAGAGGGAGTCAATCTGTTTTTTTTCAAAACAACTACAAAATCAAATGAACAGTAAAAGCACTTGAGAAAGGAAGAAAACACTAACAATTAACGCCATTTAATTCAGATATATGTGGATACAGAACATAATGAAAATAAAAGCTTAATTGGGATTGTGTTCATTGAGATAAGAAAATCACCTTTTTCACTTCAAATGTTCAATAACTTTCTTGTATAACTTCAGATTAATAAGATTTTAAGGAATAAAAATATAATATTTAACATAATAAGAATACTTGTATTTCTACCCAAGTTACTACATGTTCCCTATCTGAGTTCAAGATACTACTGTATTCATGGCTTTTTGCCTGCTGTAAATAGAGCAGTTTTTCTTCAGTTTATTTATGGTTCAGTTACCTTAGTCAGCCAGTGATGATGGCAAGTACAGGAAAGAAACAGATGTTTCTCCTCACTCTGCTAAACATTTACCTTTGTAAATTTCAGCACTGGAAAAGCAAACTATAGAAATTATTAAGATGATGGAAACTTCCTCAGTACCTAAGCTGGAGATATTTTCTGTGATTATTACTCTAAATAAATATGGAAAAAATGGTTCTGCATTCTGTAATATTCCAGGATCTAATGAAACACTTCTAAGAAGTTCATCTGCTATGTTAAAAGAAACAACAGACATTGAAAAATTCTATACTTAGAAAGTGAAGTTCAGAAAACTGGAAATCCAAAAGTTATTACCCAGTTTTGGTTTTCCACATTTCAGCTGGTTCACTTCTTACTAGCAAGTTGGTTGTTTCTCTCTTCATCTCATCTGATATGCAGAAAGTCAGTCAAGCCAGTGGGCATTCCTTCAGTTTCAAATGAAGGAGTCTTTCTCAAGTAAGCTTTTCCAGAAATTAAATATCTATTAAGAAGTCTACAAAAATCAGTGGAAACTCTTCCCAATTTTCAAATTCAAGTTGACTAAAGGAGTCAAGCACTTGAAATTACTCTTGAAGAAACTCTTTGAGCACTTTGAGAATCTCAGCGTAATAATTTAAATAAATCCTAGTCATATTGAACCCCCCACTTAACATATTAATCATTCAGAGTAGAAGTTCTCTCTTGCCAGATGTAAGATGAACAACTCTCAGCACATTGCAGTAAGAAGAACACTGAGTTCTGTTGAATGAGCTTTTGAACCTGGCTGGAAACATCATTATAAGCTAAAATTCTGCAATACAAGAGGCAACATGAAAGTAAGTGCTCAGGTTCTGCACTCTAAGCAGAACTTTTTGTGATCAGTGAGACAGCATTTACAACATGTTGTGGAATTATTCCATCAGACATTGCATATTAAGGACTGGGAGAAAAAGACAGCACAACTAATTTAACATTTGCCATGAAAAAGTCGTAATACTAATGTTAAGGTAAAGCACTGAGAAAGCTTGTTACCTTAAAGAAGTCAATAACATGCTTACTTTAACATAAGACAAACTGGAATCTAGCCTGAAACTTTCTCATCAAGGCACTGCAGAAGGCGGAGTCCCAAGACTTTCAACAAAGCATTGTAGATGCAGCATCCCTTATGAAGTTCTTCTATTCTATATAACTTATTTTTTTCCTCAGAAATGTAAAAAATTTTCCTGACTGCTTCACTTTCTATCATTTTTTACATTTGTGCCATGCACACTTACATTTCTTAGAGTTATGCTGCTAAGAAATGGGATCTTATTTTGGAGTATGAGGTTATTTACACTAATTTTTAGATGTGCTTATTTTTCTTTTTCCTTTTTTTTTTTTACCTTAATCTGATAGTGCATGCCTGAACTGAAATTTCTAACTTGTTACGGATTTCCCTGCAGCCAACCTTGGCCCAGCACTCTCTCTGTCTCTAAAATGTAAAGTTTAATTAATTAAATTAACCCTGAGGCCATGGTAGTATCCATAATGTATGTTTCACACAATGTCTAGAAACTGAAGGTGATGAATATACTGCATGAAGCTGACTTCCCCCTACTGATCAACATAAAACCCATCATTTTCTGTAACTAACACAAAATCTACACTCATCACTGTGCACAGAAAGTACAGCAATAGTAGGGTCTGGACATAGAATAAATAAGGAGAGAAGGACCAAAAGTCAGCCCACCTGCAGGAAAGAATGTCTGGAAATACAGCCAATGGAGGTGTCATTGATTTCACTCCAGCTATGTGAGTACTACTCTGTCAATGGAGAGCTATCCACTGGATGAAACACCAAAGAAAAGCTGATACCCAATACTATCAACTTTCAGCTTTTCCACAACTCAGACTCCCAAAGTGATCAACTGACTAGCTCTCGGTTCAGAAAGAGCTTACTTATGCTCCCACAAAATTTCATTTCATTTCCAATCACACCTACATCTTCCAGACAAAAAAACCCTGAAGTTGATAGTCAACACATATGTAAAAGTGTTTCTGACCTTAAAATGCCTTTCAAATACAAATAAAATGAATGGCTCAACTTCCACACCAGAGATGATAAAAAGCTAGCATATGATCTTTCTTCAATAAATGGGGCAACTACCAAATGTCACTCCATTATACTCTTTATTCATACATTTCCAGAATTTGCACCATCATTTACAGGCCTTACTCCACATCATCTTAGAGGACATTCTGATAAAGAAGAGAGTAGTTCCAGACTGGGATGAAGTTGCTGAGATTTTACCATGAATTACAAGGAGGCTGACTTCAGACAGTGTGCTGCTATATTTAGCACCTACCTCTAAAAAGGTATGGAAATCAAATACCATGAAGTTTCATGGCTTGAGGTCACAAGGTTGAAAAACTGTAGATACTGCACTCCTTGGCACAAGGAGATCAAGGATTCTTTGTTAGTTACCAATGACATACATATGACCTTACACAATATATGATACAATTTTGTGCAAATACTCTTATTCTGAGAGCATGTTATTCTGGTGAATATCTCACGAATGCTACTGGGTGGGATCACACTTTCTGTTGACAGAGGCAAACTGTTAAAGCGAACAATTACCAAGAAAATTATTAGGGATTATTTGAAAATCCTTCTTTGAATCACCTGACATAATTTTTGCTGCTGTCCACTTGAAATATAGTTTATTGAAAAGAGTAATTTTTGCCTGGAAATTATATATGACAAACAGGATAATTCAGCTTTTGATTCCTTTTGATTTTGGCTAATATCAGCCAAAGGAGCCAAAGGACACAGCATCCATATCCAGATAGAGAGTTTTATATTCCAAAAAATGAAATAACAAAAATAAGCAAGCAAACAAAATTGAAAACAAACAAAAAATCAGTAAATGGTCCTTTATGCCATTCAAACCCTCAATAAAATCTAAAGAAACATCATTGCACAAGTTTCATCCAATGTCAGCCTTTCACAGCTATCTGAAGACACACACAAAAGCTTGTCAATCAATCAGAAATTTGGCTAAAGGCTCCAGATTTCCAAAACTGAGTGAAAATCCTGCAGCTCAACACACAGTTGCCTTGTGCAGTCCAAATGTCCTAAGAAACTCCCTGTGTACAAACTACAAAAATTCGGTTACTCGGTTGGTTCCTGAAAAATGACTGCCCACATGGAACTACCCCTGAGCATGGCATGTAGAGAAACTACTGCTCTCTGAGATCTCAGAGCAACATTAACCATTTTCAGAACTATCTTTCCCTTTTCAGTGTGGATTGCTGGTAATTTTTCATCAAAAGAGGGAGCTGAGATGGAAAATTACCCACTAGGCTTTCCAGCCCTTTAGATAAAGCCTTCTGTCAGATCTTACAGGGCATGTTTTCCCCATGTGTGTGTTCAGTTCCATGTGCTTCCTCATTCAAAACACTGCTACCACCATGAGATTATCCCAAAAATGCCAGGCAGGTTCACATTACACAGGCTTCAATGCAGTGCCCACTCAGACTCAAAACTCTGCTGGATTTTCCAAATTTGATATTAAGCTGGTGGATACACTCAACGATCTACCTCCTGAAACTTCCCAGCTGCAGCAACTGCCATCATAAATTTCTTCATTGCCATTACCACAAAGAGAGAGAAAAAGTAACTTACAAAGCAAAAGCCATTCTGACCTGAGAAGTACAACTTCTGAAATAAACGTTACTCGGTTCTAAGAATTTGCACAATTCACTTCCTTTGCTCTTCCTTGGCAATGTCTATTTAGAAGAGATCTATTTATTCCTCAGTGCATTTCACAGTTCCTGTTTCTAAGTGAGAATCTTATTAACAAAGAGTAGAAAGAAACAAATGTAACTCAAGAAAGCAAGATTGATTTCTGTAATGTATGTACAGTGTTGTTTCCAGAGGAGGAAAAACTCCAAAGCCTTCAATGACAGGCCTCAATGCAGTTTGCCTTTCAAGACTTACTGATCCTATCATGAACTTGCTGAAAAAGAGCAAAATGAAAAGATGTTTAAAATAAAATGACTAACTGAAAATATTGTATTACACTATAAACAGTTTCCAATTTACTGTTCATAAATAAATGTCAAAACTGACCTTCTTCCAAGAAACAGATTGCAACTATTTCATGATAAATGACTGTCTGTTCACTTACTATTGTCACTTGGATTACAAGTACTTCTTCCTTCCTGTAATACAGTGGACTTCACATTAAAGTAATTTCAAGATGATATATTGTACTTTCCAAAAAAACTCCAAGCAGATTGAAAGGAATTCACTTTCCACAAATTGACTCCGTGCATACTGATTACTCTTACCTCATTATTTTCTGCTCCGACTAAATCACCAATGTTCTACTTCATATTGCAATATTTTGAGCAAAAGAAGTTCAAATACATAGAAACCTTCTGAAAGAATAACAAGGTAACAGCAGATACAACAAAAAGAGCAAAGGAACTGTGGAAAGAAATCCTACCCAAACACAACCATATTTAAGGAAATTGTGTTGTGAAATTAAAATTGTTTTCTGAATAGACACTGTGTTTTTGTTCCTTCCCATGCAAGTTATAAGCTCTTCACCATCATCTCCAGGTACTACTTTTGCCTATGGAACTAATGCCTCCTACCATTGTAAAACTTCACTGGTCAAGTCCCTAAACCAGTGGTATATGTTGGCATGGGCACACAGAGCTGTTTGGACCCCTTTCCTGTGGTTTCCTTTTACAATACCCAATATTCCAAGGCACAATCTGAACCAGTATAAATTTCCTGCCCAATGACTGTGATTCTAGTCCTCAGCCTGACTTGGGCACCAGGGACTGACCACAGTCTCTTGAGTGCAGAAGTATCAACATGCTACTGGAGCTGCTGAGTAAAATGATAAATATATTGAAATACCTGTCTTTGCTAGCACAGTATGTTCTTAATCATTTTCTTAGGCCTTTTGGAATCTCTATCTTGCAGTGCCATAAAAGATTAAAATAAAACACAAACCGATGAAGGCTTCTTCTCAAAACACATTTTTGTCCACAGCATGAACTTCACTGCCATTCCAGTAAGTAATCTATTTGAAAGTAATATTACTTGAAAAGTATCTTTAAAAGGCAAATTCTTGAAATTCCCTTACATTTATATTTTTTTATAAATCTACATATCATTTTATAATAATTGTATTTTTTATACTTTCAATTTTATTTTACTACTAAAAATGCTACAAACACACAATTCACTTGAGAGCTGCAAAAGCATTGGGGTCTGCTATTATAAAAAAAGGTAAAAAAAGAAGAGCAACTTAAAAAAAGTAACTTCAACTTTGTTTGAAGTTTACATTTGAATTTGATATATCAAGAGAGAAAAAGCTGGATTAAGCAACAGACACCATCAGGCTCTGCCAAGAGCTGCAAAACAAACAACTGTTTGGATCATATTAGAATAGAGTATTTCTTTTTACATAGTATTCAAGTTAACAGTTGGTATGGGAAGCTAGAGAAAAATGGCTCAGGTATAACTACTATTACTAAATCCATTAAGAGCTTAAAATTACACCTCAGGGAGCTATGCTGGTTCATGCTGTGCATAAGCTGCACATCTCCTCTCCCAGCAGTTCTCACCAGCCCTCCCAAGCAGGGTGCAGGCTGTTAGAGATTTGCTGCCATAATCCTATCCCTGGAGAAAAGGAGGAGCTCCCTGGCCTTGTTTTACAAAAGGAGGTGAGACACTGGCTGAAGTTACTCTCAGTATTTTCTGTCCTAAATGTCCTAAAATGACAGCCACATGAGATACAGTCAATGATAGAGAGTCCTGATTGCCTTAAACCAATATGGATAATCAGAGTCCATAAGAAGCAAGTGTGAGAGCTGTGAAACATGCAGGAGTCGTGTAAGCAGGGAATGCAAAGAATTATTTCTTCATATCTCTTCATATTTCTTCCTACATCCCACATAATCCCGTATTTAATACAATTAAGCCAATTGACATGATATGAAAATTATTTAAAAACTTGTCAAGGTGGACAGCCTAGCGCCTTGGGAACAGCCTTCATTCAGCAATGACAAAACCATTCTTTCAATCTCTCTTATCTGGGCACATATAGTGGGATATGAATATTCTAAAACCTGATTGATTACACTAAAAGTTTCCCTGCTACAGCATCTTAATATTTGGATTGGCAAAGAAGAATTTGCAGTCTCTTGAAATGATCTTATGAAATGTCTTTCTGGGTTTTAAATTGCACTTTTCAATTATCAGTTTTATTAATACAATAGCACTGCAGTTTTTGTGACTATTGCATAATCCTTTAGTCAGAAATCCTACAATGCAGTGTTATTTATATGACAGTCTACTAATGCAGTTTCCCTTCTGAAAACCACCATACAATTTGCTTTTCAAAACATATTAATTAATCCTTCACAGTATTAAACTACTTTTGTTATTTGTCATGCTGTTAGCAAACAGCTGGCTCTTACCAACTTCTGTGTAATTTGTGTGCTGCTTAGTGTCATCTTCATTACAAAAAGCTTTTAAAGCTTAAAAAATTGTCTGTAATCTGAAAGTATTGTTACATGGTATGTTTAATTTATAAGCACTTTCATCTGTAGACAGTATCTTCCAAACGCATTTTTGTTTGCAATTTTGATGGCAAACTACAGATAACAGAGCAGTCAGCTCTACATGAAAGTGGAGACACAGAGCAGCTATGTTTTGCTTAGACAGGTATGCAAAACAGCAGAAGGTATGTACAATTCAGAGCACAACAGCTCTTTGTGGATAAACGATGTAAGATATGATTTCTTCCAGTGAGTAGTAAGTATGCATAACAAACAGCTGCACCACTGTTTGCTACTGTTTTGGGTTTTTTTTAAGAATATACCACAAAACAGGGAGAGGTACATACATGGATGTTATCTGCACTCTTTATTGACCATTTTGATCATGCTTCTATGAATATGTCTCATGAACAGCTAAAAAGACAAAGATTTAAAAATAGGTCATAGGCATTAGGAGCAGATTATATTGTACAGGTGGGAACCAATGTTTTCTGGCACAAACGCAGATTATACATGTATTCCAACATGTAGGAAGCCTCTGACAGTAGAAATCAGCTGCCACCAGTGCTGCATGAGCTCATACCATTGCAGAGCACAGCATGAACCTTTGACACAGCTCTATTGCCTTCTGTAAGATACTTCTATGTCAAGGGAGTAAAAAGTCAGAAAACAGAAACATTTTTAAAGTGTGTTGCATGAACAGATCTGTGATGTGTGCTTATAATGAAAGAAAATTGCATATTCCTGATAGCTGCTGGTACTGGGTGAGAAACTACAGAGAATTACACATAAAGCAGAGACTTGCTATTCCTAGAAAACATTCACATCTAGGGCAACTGAGGTATACAACGCTTGTAGGGCCAATTTTCCCAGGGAAACATTGTTTACGAATGCCAAAGAGCACAGTATGATTGTATGCTCTTGAGAACCCTATCTGAACAGCTTTTCTTCCCCTAGGGCGGGATGGGCACCAGATAGGTCATGGCCAACAGATAGGTTATGGCCACCTCACTAAGCACCCAAAGATCCTAACTGCTTTCCTAAAAGGCACAAAATAAGAATGATGCTGGCTGTCTTGCCTCCTCCTGAGATGCATTTTTTGGACATAGCATTCCTCTGTCCTTGTCTTGCCAGTTCTCTTTAAAGGGAGCACTAATAAAGGAGAGCATGGCCCTAAATCAACAGCAGGGAAGCAGTCACATATTTGTCACAGTTCTTATAGATGACACTTCCTTTGATATTTTAATAAAATCTTACCATCCTACAAAGTTCAATATATGTATGATCATGGAAAATATGACATTATCAAACCCTTGCTTCTCTCAGTCATATAGTTTCAAAATAGCAGATTTTCCATTGTAGCTAGTAAGTTATTCCTCATTACTTCTGCTGTTGCTTTCTGTCCTGCCCATAAGGCAGAAAGAAAGGGACAAGAGTGGAAAACCTGTCCAAATGGAACTTAAAACCACTATATATTCAATGTAGCATCCATAGACAGATTTCCAGAGGACAAACTGAACCTAAGACTAGGACTTCAAGTATAATATAACTTTATTCCCCTTTGTTATGTTTTGTTTGTTTTGTTTTCTTTTGTTGTGGAGGGGGGGGTTCAGGAAGAAAATACAGAGAGAATATGCAGAACATTAAGAAATAAGAGTTTTCGAGAGAACTAAATCTTACACTGACTTATAATTTAGAGCCAAAATTGCTAACGAACAGTTGAAATCAGTTCAAGATGGATTACGATCACAGATTCATATGCAATCACAGAACTGTCCCCACTAGACACACCTCTTAAAGAAGTAAAAAGATTCCTCATCTGGTTTTCAGTCACTGGCTAGCATGCCACAGCCATGTTCTTCAGCAGAAAACCATGCAAGGGAAAGAAGAAACCATAAATAGTACCAGAGATCAACTGCCAGTTGAAAACTGTTGCAGAGATAGTCTTTTCCTTCAAAAACGTTTCTTCATTCATACAGAATCCTCATCAACAGAATTATTTCACACCTGTAAGAATTCCATTTAAGGCAATATATTGGGTTTTTTGGTTATTGCTGCTTTCAACTGCTAATCATCTTAACATTTTATTTCCTAAGAAGGAAACTTGTATAAAGGATGTAAGAGAAAATGTTAATCAACTGCAGAGATATATATTTAGATAAAATATAGTTATTAAATTAGATATTAAACTGGCCCTAACTTCAAGTAGATAATCAAGAACAGGAAAAAATAGTTTTATGGCTGTTAGTCTACATCAAACATTGAATCACTAATGCTTGTTTTTTTCCAAAAGGTTTTTTCCTCTCATCACTTCCCCAACTCTCGCCACATTCTCTGCACTCAGCTTTTAATTCTCAGTTTCTTGCCATCAATACAAGCTCAGTGTTCCAGTTTATTATCAGGGTTTTTTTTTCCTTCCTACTCAGGGAAAACAAGTAGAGTAACTAAGCACATGAATGATAGATGTCCTTTCCGTACTTAGATCCAGGTTCAGATTCAGCCTATGGCAGACAAGAACTAAAACAGTCGAGCTCTGAAAAGGAACATGTTCAAATGCAGATGAGATGAAATCTTCAGGTTATCTACACAGTTCTAAAACTTCTATCACACGGAAACTGGTTTTACCAAAGCCTTTATATTGGCAAACTGTTTATAAAAGAAGTAAATAAAATGCACTTCTCTAGTATGACAGTATTAGCATGTTCCTGCCACAACAAATTCCAAACCTGGTACTGAATATGTACAGTCCCTACGCTCTTAAGATCAGCAGAAATTTTAAGTAACTTCTGGCAGGCACAAGACTTGATGTTCATGCCTTGTTGTTAAGCTCAACATACCCACAGAAAGTAGCACAGACCACACATCTGTGAACACTGAATTTAGAAATTTGGAGGGAAATTCTGGCTGCACCAAAGTGAAAATAAAAAAAAAAAATCACACATACTTCAACAAGGATAAATTTTACACACACTTTTAAGAATCCAATAATTATTATGGCATTCTTCTTCTGATTGAAGTCCATTGCAAAACTTAACTTCTACTTCGACAGTCAAATGGAATTTCAAAATTCAGGATCGAAGGTGCTTTGTTGCATAAACAGAGCTCTATGAGATACAAATATTTCTTCATGAAATTATAAGTCTTAAAATTTCCAGGGCACCTACAGGTATTGATTGGGGTGTGTGTGGGTGTGGGTGTGGGTGTGGGTGTGTGTGTGTGTGTGGGTGTGTGTGTGGGGGGGGGGGGTGGGGGGTGGGGTGGGGGTGGGTGGGTGGGTGGGTGTGGGTGGGTGGGTGGTGTGTTTCCTTTTCTTTTCTTTTTTTCCCCACCCCACTTAGTTTCCCAAACTAAAAGAAAAGAAGGTAAAAAGTTAACACCCTGGAAAACCTTTACAGGTGCCAGTGTAAGCTGTTGGGTTTTGGTTTTTCTGAAAGCACACATTAATGTGTAAAACCTAAAATACAGAGGAGATGGATTGCATCAGTGATACAATTGAAACAATGCTATTCTTAAGAAACATTTATCAGATCTAGGTGGATGTAACAGTTAATACACAGCAATAAACTACAAAATCTTGTAACTTGTTACAAGCAATCTTGTTTCTAAGAATGAATGATGCTGAAGTTCTAATTTTTTCTAGTGAGAATTTAGCTAGCATGCATCTTTGGAATTAGCCTGAATCAGACGAAACTTGAAAGTTCGCAGCATCAGTGCTTTTCCTCACAAGATGCTGACAGTAAGAGGCTGCATTTTCAGCAGACACAGGTAATCACTTCCTCCTCCTATTATAAGAGACAGTCCTGCACTTTCTGAAAAACAGAGATCCAGTGAAAAACAGTATTTTAGGAGAAGTCCTCAACTTTTTCAAGCAATAAAATCTACTGAATATTGTTTTACTTGGAATGAGTAAGCATCTTCTATGGATAAAACTTATATGGAGGAGTTTCCCTACCAAGGGGACACAATGTTAGTTTCCCTTTGTGATACTATGCCTGGAATAGGCTCCTAAAGCAAAACTATTTTCAATGTATTCATATTAACCTGTCCTAATAGAAATTCTAAGTGTTTTACACCTCCTGACAGATAGTTAATTTATTCTTGGCTTATGCTTCCATGAGTGAAACCCCACCTTACTTAGTTACTGAATACACAGAAAATTTACAGCATGTTTATCATGTGTCAGAATGAAAGACATCAGTGAATATCTAGTTGCCTAGAGCCAGATGACAGGGTTGCTTCGCTGACTGAAATGGAAATTTTGCCAATCTGCACCACCTTTAACATCTTGCTAGATAAAGCAAAACAAACTAGAATTCACAATCCATCCACTTTATGGCACTATAAAATGGCTTGTGAAATCATTAGTGCTAGTGAGTAATGTCCTGACAATATGAAACAAATTTAAAGCTTGAATGCTGGAGTCCTCTTTGCACTTTCACTATATGCCAGCCTTTCCTCTGCTTTCTCAACCAAGAGTTCTCCTCGGGTTTTTTTGACATTCTGGGGTATATTAACCACCAGTAAATGCCATTAAATCATGAAAAATTACTTCTGTCATGATCTTAAGAAAGGTAGATGACAGTCCAACACTAAGATACTTAGTACACTAAGTATTAATGCCTCTTGAGGCCAAGTAACCTTTTTCCAATATCATTCTTGATATGAAAAGGTGCAGAGTCCCCCAGAGTCTCAAATCTGGACATGCTTTCAAGGGGATTTGGAAAAGAAAGAAATGTAGTAAAGTTTCACACTTCTTGATGATTCTAGATATTCTAACAATGACAAAATATACCAGCTACTCCTTTCATTCATATTCCTTTCTCTTTTACTGAGAGCTCATTAGCTGTTCACTCCACTGTCAAATTACACCTTAAAGACCTATGTTAGTTGAGAGCGGCAAGGAACATGATATTCCCCACACTCTCTGCCAGTTTCCCTGTAAAGAAATCCATCTGACTCAGCCTGCAGAAGGTAAGTAGCAATTTAATCACTATGCTCATTCAATGCTCATTCAATTCGTTAAGTCAATTATCCTCATGTCAAATTCTTTTATCTCAATATTTTTATGTGCCAGCTGCAGGTACTGGATTTTCTTCCAAGAACATTGGAAAATAATTTCACAGCCATCAATGACAAGGACAATGTATTTTCACTGGCATCAACAACCAGGTAAAATTCAAACTGGTGCTCTAGTGATGATGATCTCAAAATTATTACCAACCCCCTGAGCATACCATGCATTCCTCTAAAATGAACTTACTGATTCTGTCTAAAACTCATTTCCATTGCTCACTTTTGCAGTGTTTCCAGCAGGGTGCTTTATATTAGGAGCAACCTCTCGTACAGAAATTCTTCCTGGATGTCTTATTGACTAGACAGAACACCTGTATAAATTCAAGGCAAGTCTTTGCATTAGCCATAATCTTAAACTGCTGACTGGCAAAGATCCCATGGCTTCCCTTTGAGAGTACTATACCAAAAGTACCTCTTTAAATTCTATTTAGTCTCCTTTCTTTTAAGCTATGTAGGCTGTTCATATCCTTTGTACTACAAATAGAACAGATACAGTTAATTGAAGGCATCCCTGCTGCTGAATTTAGCCTGCTAGTCTGAAACTTCAGAGGAAGTTCTTGTAACATAGAATGAAAGACTAATTTCCTTTGACCCTGTTACAGACCAAAACTTTCTGATATAAGGGATTTTTTGATACAATAGGTAGAAGCAGTTTTCCCCTTCCACCAATATGCTTTTAGCACTCACATCAAGCAGAAGCTGGATGTCTTACTGGTATACAAACACCAGTATACAGGAATGATATCAGGATACAAGAAACTAGTAGGAAAAGTTTGGTTCCCCAAAGTGAAACTTGTAATTCACTTGCAGCAATACACAGAAAATATACCAGAATTTGGGGATGGTTTTAAAAACATTTAGTTCCTTAAGAAAGACCTTAGATGCAAGGTCAGGTGTCAGCAATCATTGGCCTTTCATGTGCTTTCAAGAATGCTAAGTTCCTTCCTGCACTGCAGAGTTTAAGTGCTATTTTACCACAATAATACCAGCTGTTCACTTGTTTACATATCTAGAGGAGGAATTCCTATAACCTTCTGTTATAGGGACTGTGGTATTAGAATTCTGTGAGTGCTCAGATTACATTGGAAATGTGCAAGCATAACTCTAGTTGTTGGAAAAATGTCAATGCTTTCTTTGCTACAGCTTCATTTATGCCTAGCTATTAATTACCAGATCACACTACCTACCTTATACCTTCCTTTTTTAAATCCTTCCCAAGGAAAGAGAAGTTAGTGCTAGTGAACCTGCTAGAATACATAATCAAATAACCCCAAACCCTGCAGAAGAAATTTATGTCATAAAGCTCAATACTACTTTTTTTTAAAAGTGTACCTTAATGCTACTTTTAAATATTTTAATATCTTTAGGTAGTAGGGTATTCAGAAGCCTGTGATTCTGATATCACTGTTTCCATTAACCATCTTACCCTATTTAGAACTTCTATTGCTCTGATGTTTTGCTCTTAAATGAGACTGAGTTTAGAGGTCTTGACCTCATTTTCTCAATTACATTTGCAAATTTAGCAAAAACATCTTTGAGGTTGGGACTGGAAATTCTTAGCTGTTTCATGATTTCTGAGTTATTTTCTTTTGCTCCTATCATTTCATATGGACATGCCTTTGGAAATATTATTTTCCTAGGTCATTAAACTGTAAACTGCAGTGGTGCCTTTCTGGAACTGGGGAACATAATTGGAAAAATGATAAATGACCAAGTTGTTTTATTTAGAAATATCCTTTTACTGAATGACAACTACTTCCCACATAAATTTCTTAATAATTACAAATACAAAACATTTGTAGGTGAGACTGAGCAAGTCTGATGAATTTAAGGTGATTTATTAAAGCAGACTTCAAAAAGATTTAATGCTAAACCCTGTGGGGTCTTTTCCAATGCATGCTTGCCTCTGCAGTGGTGAGTTACAGAAATTTTTGAGAAGAGGGGAGAAACTACCACCTATGTCACATTAGAAGCAAATGACAGCATGGAATGCCTTATACACTACACCCTTCTCCTGTTTGCACCATACAAAGCTGAGTCACAGTTCGAGGATTTAAAAAATTCTTTAGTTAGCTATCTCACTCAACTCAGCAATGTGCAGAGGAAGGGGCTTCAATGAAGGGCTCTAAAGCAAAGCCCTTAATTTCAGAAGAAATGCATACATATTTTTGTGACTTCTTTCTTTATGGATAACCAAATACACTTAGCTGCATAAGAACCTGAACACAAACTGTGGGGATTTGTTCTGTTGCCCTCCAGCACCACAGTGTCAGCCTTGGATGTCATGGGCTGAGAGAAGCTGGACCCAGAAACCCATGAAAGCAAAACAAACCAAGATGCTCCAGAAAACTTCCAACTGTGCTGTTACACTGGGATGGGGTGCGGGTGGGTATGTTTTCTTTTAATGAGGGCTGAATATTAGTGAGATCTTAGAATGTTGTTCAACACTGCAGATACTGTTGATAAAATAAGATGCTTTTTGTACTAAAGGGACATTTATAGAAAAATTAGCACAGATGGGGTGAAATTATAAATATGTTGTCTGGACATCTGTGTCATTTATACTGAAAAACCTAGAATGAATTATAATTATCTGCATTTAGTAGAGCAAATGAGGAAAGCATATTCACTGTGTAAATATGTAAATAATACAGTGTGCATTTGGCCCACCTCCAGCAAAATTATATAGGCAACAAACCTTTAGGCTCACACTGGATGCTCTGATTCTTATCTAGGCCCAAAGTAGCACTGGTTTTACCCCATGGTGAATCTATATGAAGAATAGGATCCATTGGCCTGTTTATTGGATCACTTCCCCATATTTCATACACCAATTTATAAGAAGAATATGTTGAATGACTAAGCCTTTAAATATTGCTAGTAATTTATAAAGATTTACCAAATTTATAGCATGCAAAAAGAAACCTCAGAAAAGAGCTGAAGGTTCTTCAATAACATTAGCTAACCTGAAATGTCTTAACTCCAAATTATACACTGTTTTCCAGTTCACTTGTGGTGCTCTCAAATCTGCATTTTTTATGAGGATGGTCTGGTTTTCTTCTAATATTAATTACTTTTCTGAAGTGTTTTTTGTGACTGTAAAGTTCAGTAATACTCAAAAGATGATGGCAAGACTTCCTTAGGACTTTTAAATTACTGTCTATCATGCATTGGTTTTGAGTGCACTTTCAGTCACAAGCATTTTATTTATCCTTTAGGGTGATGTGTCCTTTGAGCTCAATTGTTTATTTCAGAAAAGGCAATAAGAAAAATGACAGGTGGAGCATATTTTTAACACATCTCTCTCCCCTAAGACATCAGTTTTCCCATGGATGTTTTGTGGCATCTATTGTATTTGGAATGGCTTGTTCTCCTCTAATTGAATTCCAGATGATTATTTTTGTCAAAAACAAAGGTTTTCTGTGTTCCTAAAGTAATTAGGCCTGATTGCAAATCAAATTATCCAATTTAAAAGGTTTGTTTCCCTCTCTGAAATGCCTGTTTAAGACAGCCTACAGATGACTAATTCTTGTGTCATCTGTGACTTTATTAGGAAAATGTTCAAAGTCCTTCACTTTCTCTGTAATCAGAACTATAATTTCTGCAGGTTATTTTAAGATCAAGATACAGCTAAAGCAGGAAACTCAATTTTATTCTGAGCTCCAGACATGTCGACACAGCAAAGCAGGGCTCCAGTTTTATAGGCTATCTTCTTACATAAAGCCTAACACTGGTATTAAATTCAAGTTCTCTATGAGATGCACCATGCTGACTACTATCAGATAGCTCTGTTCGTGGAATGAAGTGTGGCACAAATGTTTGTTTTGATAATCTGTTTATAAGCTACCCTTGTAGAAACAATACAGGCTCAGTATGGCCACTTCCTTCTCTCATTTATTTTTAAATGAGTAAGGAAAACAATCACATACCCAAATGAAAGAGAAGAGATAGTGTAACAGGAGAGATACACCCTCAAACTGCCTAACAGCAAGCTTAGAGCACATGCTTGTCAGTGGTATTTGTTTCAGTAAAATTTCAGTAAGTTATAAAATTAATTCTATGGAGACAGACTATTTGCTCTTAATTCTGCTAAGACACTTGATCATGATGTAAGCTGTTACACTACTAGTATAAAGAAGTACAGACACCCTTCACCTTTACAGATGTTAAAAATATATCTTTAAAATGTAAAAAAGGTCTAACAAAAGCTTTGGGAACACATATAGTGTGCTCTAAAAAACTAACGTGTGATGAAATGTAGAAGTAAATTAGCAGCGACACTGCAGCCATGAGGTTAACTTGAGGCTGTGGAAAAAATAGAACACTGTTAGTATTCCACTACTTTTCAACAGCCTAAAGTTGGCCTCACAGCTAAAATGTCATCTCACATTTGATTTTCTATTGCTAGAATATAACTTAATTACCCCTTTTTTGCCTGTTTGGTATTTGTAACTGAATAGAAAATCATTCCTGCTTTTCTTTACTGTCTCCTCCCAAAAAGAACATGAGGTTGCTTACAATATTAATCTTCCTTTACACTCACACTTTCTCATTTTTCCCCACTAATGAAACCTGTCTTCCACCTCCTGTTTTATCCTTTTACCTTTAATGTCTCACACTCCCTTTCCATTGGGCACTGTGTACCAAGAAGTACACAAAAAGGAACTGATGCAAACAGAACCGCTTACTGCTTCCGGAATAAAATAATGCTCTTCTCAGTGTCCACTCAAGCTTTTATCCTGTCTTTCTATTTAGATTTCATACTTCTGGCTTATTGCCATTGGGAGCAGAAACACAGTCCAAATTTATTATTACTTCTATTATTATTGCGGTTATTAATATTGTTATCATTACTATTACTAAATATTTGCATATTTCTAAAGCTTTATAAACTAATAACTAGATTATGTCCCTAATGGGAATTGCACATGAAAAGGAAGGAAAGAATAAAATGGAGCTTCTTCTCTCCATATAACTTGTCTTTCCTTTGAAACCCAGAAGGTATAATTATCATAACGAATCATTACTGTAGTTTAAATGATAAATCCAAATTAGTGATGACTTTTGAAATACTTCCTTTAAGATTAAAAAAATCAGGGACTTAAAAAATATCTAATGAGACAGGATATAAATACATGAATGTATTTCCCAAGTTAAGAATTATTCCAACTCCAGCTTACAAAAAGGATATATATCAGTCTGATAATTTTAGTTTAAAGGAGTAGAATGGTCCATAAATGAGTGACCTGTGTAAGGCTATGAGATATCCTCCAAAAGACAGTCCAAGTCTCAGAAAGACACTTCAGTAGATGAACTGTAAAATAGCTTATTTGTGTCCCTAAGTTACATGCAGAATTATGTATTATTTTGATTCCAGGCTTTTTATCTGGAATAGTTACTCTTATGTCACTCCCTTTGCAGGAATCCCTGTGTCAATGGAAACACTTCAAGGACAAGCAAGTGCAAAGAGTGAGCCAAGGCTCTTTCAAGTATCAGCAGATTATATACTTGGTTAATCAGAGGCATTAATATCATTACATTTGGTTAATGTTAATGCTTTCAATAGGTGAGAAGAATTTAGAAGGATGAATTTAATCTGGTAACTTCATTGCACAGTTCATTTTACTTCAGAAAGCAAAGCAGCTTTGAACAGTGACCACAATAGAGCACCTGCGGCTGGAAAGCAAATGGATTTGTTATCCCTGACCTGAGCATTACTAGTAAGGAACATTTCACTCAGCTTCCACTGAAGACCATTCAAAAGAGTACACTTCTCACTCTAGGTAAGTCATGTATAAGCCCAAAGCTTCAATGTTCTGCATGAGAAGACAATTGTTGAAGGCAGTGAGAAATTGGTCAGTTCTGCTTCCAAGACAAAAGCTAAGGAGACAGATGTATTTAAAAAAAAAAACAGCCAAGGAAAATCAGATGCACCTCTTTTTATCCTTACCTCTACTTAACATATTAACATTCATACATGCAAGACTAAGTGTTTTGGCTGCGAGAAAGACGGATCTCACCATAGCACTCAGGAAGAAAGAGAGAATGGTGAGGTGTCAGCTTGGCACATTAGAGAGGAGCACTGAAACACACTGAGTTCTTTTGTTCTGTCTTGCTGTAGAAGTGACTGCAGAGCATCAGAGGAAGATCTCAAGGGTCCATCTTCCATAGGGATTCTAACTAAGACATACAAACAGTATTTACATCTTTGTAATGCAGACAACTGCCAATTAATTCATTAAAGAAGAAAAAAAATTCTCCTACCTGTCAGAACTGCACATATAGTGAACCTCTGTTTCTCAGTTCTCCTGACTGAGAGACATGAGAATGCATATGGTTACAAATACAATCAGGCTTACATTGAAAACTGAGCTGATTAATTGGAGAGGGGCTGACATTAAATAATGTCCTCATGACTGTTTGAAAATTATTGCCAAAGATTCACAGAAGAAATATTAGTTTCCTCCTCCGCCTCCTCCTCCTTTCCTCCCTTTCTCATCCACTCCACTTCAGCATCACCCTGTTCATTACAGCTCTGTCACGGCAGCTATTGGACTCAGCTGGGAAGATATTAAGCTGTTGGTTTTCCTTCTTGTTGCAACTTAAGAAGCTACCAAGAAATGAGAGACTGGAATTTTCTAACTCCTGGTTCTTGAAGAAAAGTTCATAAATAGGGTCTTCATCCCAAAAGCAGTTGGAAGGATACTTTTTTGCTATCCTAAGGTAGCAGGTTTGGGATAAGTCCCTGGTCATTGTTAGCAAAGTGCACAGTGTTCCTCAGAAGGCTTTCTCTCTATAAGCTCTAGGAGCTCCCTAGAATAAGTGTGCAAATTATAACCATCTGCACAAGTAGCTTAATTCTGACATACTCCAAGATTCCAATTCAGCAAGCTTCATAAGCCAGAAAATCCCTTTCAGGTGTTTTTATTTCTATTGTCAGCTAATTATGGATTCAAAGGCAAAGTATCCATAGACATTTTGATGATATATCCAAAGCTAATCTAAAAAAAAGGCAGTATGTGCTAATGAATACAGAGGGATACTATTTGTATCCAGGATATTTCTGAAATTGTGGCAGTGAGTCAGCAAAACAACAGCTTGCATGTTGGAGAAAAGCCACTGGAAACAAAGAAGTACCATGGAAGATAGTTCACAAGAACTGACAGCATTTCTCAGAAATATTATAGTATGAACTAATTTTGTATCAGTGCTCACTGTCAGCAATTCTTACCTAAATAGTCTTTAGCAAAAACCCAAAGCAATGGTATGTTTGAAGAAAATGTTAAGTCTGAGAAATCATATGTAACATGTTCACAAAGCTGACAGAGGGCTCAGGTAATTATTTTTTGCGAAGCTCACTTCACCCTGCACAGAGATAAATAACCTTTTACCTCATAAGAATATTTTCTTTTTAAAAAATGAATAAATGAATATTTTTTTACATTAACTATGTTAAGAGAACTCTACTCAGACTACAACACTAAGCCCCAAAATGTTGCCCTACACAACAGTTCCATATAAAGTAAGCATGCTGAAACCTCAAGCCCTTACCTGTTTAATGAGAGCACCATGGATTCATAGATATACAGTGCCTTTGCATTTTAAATGCTGTTTGCTTTAGTTTCCATCCATGGCACAGCAACAACAACCTCTTATGTTTCACAAAGGGTGGTGTTTGACTATATTAGCATTTAGGAAAGTTGCAAGAGGTGAACTCATGAAGAAATTGACAAACAGCGTCCTGAGAAGGGTATAAACAGGGTGAAGTTAATAATGCTTGCGGCCAGCCATGGAACAACAGTGTTATAGAAACATTTTCATCTTTCATCTACTCTGGACATAGATAAAAGTCCTTTAAGAAGAAAATGTGATATGATTACACAGTTTTTAATCCTCGTGGCTTCTTGCACTTTTGTCTTTTCTCAGGTTTTTTATTCATTCTTTGCAACTTCCTTCCAAGCCACTCCTGGCTTCTATCATTCATCCAGTTCTATCCTTCCCACCATGTCCCATCTTTTCAGTAGTCATCAACCAGACAGTCTCTCTGGCTGACTAGTCAGTTTCTTCTTCCCATTCAGTTTTATTTTTTTCCTCTTCTCTCCCTTATGCTTCTTGTTTCCAACTGACCCTTCACCAAAGTCTGCTCATCACCATGATGGATACAACTGGATCCCACCTTTGATTAAGGCACCTGGACATTAGCTGCCCTGCCCTGAAAAATAAGACTGATAAAAAGTATAAGAATAGAGATGCTAATTAAAAACAGACTATCTTGCCACAAAGTAAAACTTGATCTGCTATTTAAATTTAGCCAACAAAAATAGATTTGCACAGTGAAAGTGAAAAGTCACCTTTCAGCCACAAATATCACATGCCAAGTTACCGATCTAAAGCACGAATGGCACTAGAGTTTCATGCTCTAGAATAAAACAGACTGGTAAAACTTCAAGGAGAGAATAGTTTCTTTTTGTCTAGCTCCTTTCTCAAAAATGGTTTTGGCCAAAAATAACATGAGTTTAAAAAAAAAAAGAGCCACATTTACTTCCGTAGAAAGCTGAATGGTACCTTCACAAGCCTCCAAATATTTACTGTTATTCCCTTCTAAATCATAAATGTTAGTAGCACACCACAGTAGTCTGAAAACCTCAAAGATAAACTGGTTTAAAAGTAAGCCTTATCATTTTTGACCACTGCTACAATGATGATTCTGTTATAAAAAGTGGGCTTGATCAGACAAGAAAAAAAAAAACCTGAACAGTAAGAATGAAACAGTTACTGGCAAAAAAGAAAAGTTATACTAGCTCCTTTCTGCTAACAGATTAACAGGTTAAAAATAAAGGCTAACATATAACTTTTGGGACTTCATAGTCATTTCACCTTGCTATCCTAAAACACAATTTCCCTTGCGTGTTGGAAAGGTCAGGTAATCCATTTTCAGGCAACTGAGAATGTGTCTATCCCATGTAAGTTCTCATACAGACTGGTGAGCGCTGTTGTTTCATGAATACTAAAATATATTTACCAAGTTCTTCATAAGCATGAAAGCAAAAATTCATTTCCTCTCCTCCCAAAGGTACTTGCTCAGAATATCTACCTCTGCTTTAAGGAATATAGTTTAGAAAAGCACTTTCAAAGGTTTCAGTCAAGTTTAAGATGATGATGAATATCCAATCAAAGTGCCACTGAAAAAATCCTTATAATTTGAAGTCTTGAATACTTACGATCACACAATTTTTTTCAGTCTGCTGAGTTAAAGATCTAATGATATTTATTACAATAGAAGAAGTGTAAGACTTCATCATTTTATCACAGCTATTGTAATCATTCATAGAAAGTAAAAACTAAAAATCATTATACAGTCATTTAATCTCACCTAATTCTTTAAACACAAGGAAATTTTTCTTGACCTAATGTTCTCAGAATCTGCCAACAAAACATCTTCTGTATAATGCATATAGGTAGTGAGGTCCAGGTATAATACATACCATTTCAGATTAATGAAAAATGCCTGGGTCTCTAAAGATCAGAGCTTTAAATATAGGGAACCTGGTGTCTTGGATCAGAAAAAAAAAGTCAGCAGCTTGCAGGAGAAAGTCCATACAGTGATCATCAGGCATAACATTGTATTTTCTTCATAACTTATCAAGAATTTATTTCCAGACTTAAAAACTGAATAATCTACGTCCCTCTCCCCACAATGGCCTCCATGCCTGTCTTGGGGCTCCTACCAATGATGTGATCACACTGCAGTAATGAAACTAGGACAACAATTTTCATTTACTTCTCTGCTTACTTACAGCAAAGTAGCTCCAGCAGTAGGGAGCTCAGCACAGCCTGACTGCCTGTATCGTTTTCTCACTTCTCCAGCAACAACGGCAGTGTAGGATCAGGTGTCAGAAAAAAATGTGCAAGAATATGTAGTTTTGCAGAGGCCTCAGGCTCAGCTGTGCACGGCAGCCTCGGGGCCTCCATTCTAAAGATAAAATATTTCCTGAAAGACTGAAGAACATCAGCATGTGATTTTGTTCTTTCTATAATAAGTAAGAATAATACTTAATTTCATGCTTCCTTTTTCAAGTTCATAAAGTATGTAAGACTTCACAGATGCACAGCATTTGTTTTTGGCCTACGTACAAGCAAATGAAACTTCAAATCAGAGCATAACTTTTTCTGAATATTTTTCCATTCAAGTGATTGAAAGAAAATGGCAATTTAAATCCAGACTTTACCATCTGGCATCAGATATAAATTAAGATCATTAACTCTGGAACAACAGTAAATGTTTAGATTTTGGACAAGTTGGATATCTATTCATAGCACTGTGAATTACTGATCAACATTTTGCATTATTTAGGAGACAAAGTCAAAACATGAAGTGGACAAGAACTGGCACCCATCTACTAGACATGCCCTAAGGAACACTGTGAGAAAGTGTCTGTTACAAGTATAACTGAGAGCTGTTCATATTTTGTGACAAATTATCCAAGTAATTTAAATTAATTCTAAAATCTGCATACACAAAATACAATCAGTAATTATTCTCTAGTTTTTTGTTTTTTCTTCTTATTTACCCATTTCTCCCCTCATAATAACAGGTTTCACCGCACCAAGGGAGAACCCAAGCATTCAAAAGGTGTTATGACTACATTCATAGCATTGCATTAATTGAGAAAGAATGGAAAAATGACAACAGAAATAAAAACTATGAAAAAAGTTGCTCTTAATCTTATTTAATTTTGGGAAAGGTCAATGCAAAACAAGGATACTGTCAGTCAAGAAGGTGAAATAAAGTGATAAGGACTTTTTACAGTGTAAGACAGATGCCTCTTGGCAAAAAAAACATTGAAGTATTTATGAACAGATCATTCAAAACATAACAAACATTAAATACTGAAATGTGTCACTATGCATGCCAAATAACTAGACTTTTCATCTCAGTGCTATTTTCACTCATTGGAAATCTGATGGGCTGCAGATTGTTTGCTTTAGTATTTAATCTAGAAGATCAAAGAAAACATGCAAGTGACATCTTAATAATCTTGGGAAATTCACACTAATTTTTTTCTCAATTTCTCTATTTAATTTAGTCCATTCCAATTTTTAACGCACTGCAAAGTTCTTTATTCTTTTAATGCATAGGCGCCTTATAACTAACATAAACAAATACTATACATGTAAAAAAAACGTCCTTCAGGACAAAGAATCCCAAGCCAGACATTATAAACACTTTCACTTTATTTCCTTCATGATGGGAGGAGTACATTTGTGTATACAAGGACCACCATGCAGCTACTATCATGTCCCAACACCTCTGAGTTTTTCTAAGACTTAAAGCATTGCAATTCAGGGAGGTCCAAGCAGAGGCAGCTCTGCTCTGAAGTACATGGGTCATACCAGAAAAAAAACCATGAGAAAGACCTTTTATGGTATATGAGATACAACCTTCTCAGGAAGGCAAACAGACTCAAAGGTGACAGAGGAGATTATGGCAAGCCCTGTGAAGAAGAAAAATAAAGAAATACTATGTTTTATGCAGACTGCAAACATATGGGTCTGTACTAAAGTTTTCATAAATTAAATCAGATCTTTCATTTTCTAGCAGTCTAATCTCTTAGATAGGCTGAATTTTTCCCAAAGTACATTTGTTTCATCTAAGTGAAATTATTAGTACTTGAAAAATTGCCAGTATTCAGACACTGGCATGTCTGAAGACCACTGAGCAAAACGAGGCAAACTACTCAGGAGGTAGTCAGTACCTGCTCCACAGAGATGACAAGCAATTACCACTGATTTCCAAGCTACAACAAGCACTCTCATGAAAACCTATCTCAAATCCAGGAGGAGCAGAGGTATCCAGTCTACATAACACTACTACAGAATTTCAAAGGTTGGCCACTGACTGGGAAGTTATTCTTCCAGCACTGCCATCTGGCCGAAGAGGGAACATGGTTTTAAATGAGGGCCAGAAGGGATACAAAACGAGGTGATAAGTATCAAATCAAATGCTGTCCTCTGCCACACAAGATCTTCATTGTTTTTCTCAATTATCGACATGAAATAATACTATCAATTTATTAAGACAGAAATCTTACAAAGTTTCAAAAATTAACAGTTAAGAGGCACAGAGCAAAGCCAGGGAAAACGGCTAAATAGTAACTAAATGTCTGACAGATAAAGGCCCACCGGATTTAATCCACTGACATTTAAAAATCTCAGGTTCAGGTGTGACCAAAAGCCTGTAATTCAAGAGGAGACCCTGCCTAATTTAACAGCAGTAGAGATATCTAGTAGTGCTAATAGCTCAAGTGTATTAGGCTACTGAATATGAAATCTTGAGCAGAAATGAGTAGACATTATATTACTCTTCTTGTAAAAATATAGGTACTTCTTGAAGATACGCAAGTCAAATATGATTTGATCAATATTATCTGAAACAGTATTTTCTATGCATTTTGCATTTAACAAGTAAAGACTCAAGTCCCTCAAAAACTATTATAGCCTAATGGATTACATATTAGAAAAGCAGAGACAAAACCAGCTCTCATTAATTTAATATTGCAACATTTTCTTTTGTTGTATTGTTCTTATGACATATAGAAGCCTATGAATACTGGGAAAGCCATAAGTTAGATCAAGTAAGTGGTATGTCATCTGCAGAGGTCCAAATACACCTGTGCAGTTTTCCACCCTTACTCAGTTGATTTCTCCCTCTCTCTCACTTATACATTCTCCAATGTATTTGACACCACCTAGAAAGAAATCTGGTCTTTCAAGCCTCCTCCTCTGCTCTCGATGGGACACAGTGCGACATGACTTCTTTTAGCTGGGGTATTGCAAAAGCATCTCGTTCAAATATTTTAAATTTCAAAATAAATGCCCAGCATAAGGAAGACCCCCAGACACATTGAACTAAAGAAGAAACAAAGGTAAACATGTACAACTGATGACCTAGACTAGAAACATTGTTTGGAGAGATCTACAGCCGCATGAGAAATGGGATAGTTACAACACTCCATTCTGGGGTTTGTGCCCTATCTCCCCCTTTTTTCTTCTGTCATGACTGCATCAGGGATCACTTTGAAGCATGCCAGCTTCCAGCCCACAGAAGCTACTTCATTCTAGTGAAGACAGCAGTACTCGGCAAACTGCCCATGTTCTTACATTATGTACAATTCAAAGAAGCTATTTTGCTTACCCAGAAACCTAAGGTTACACTGTTCAAAAGCCACAATCTCATAGAGGGACTGTTGAGAATAGAGGACTTCTTCCTTCTGACCTGAATAAATAATAGGAGGAGACTCTACTATGATTAAAACACCATGAACCCAACTAATAAATGAAGTTATAATTGACTAATAACATTTTTTACCCTTAATCTGGGTAAAGCTGCTCACTAATCTTGGAAGGAATGTTGTATCTATACTACAGAATGTGGCCATTACAAAAATTAACAGGTAAGAAAATTAAAAATGTTTGCACCACTAAGTCTGGCCCTGTGAATTTTGTAACGTAAATGCATTTAAGAGTAATTTTAATCTGTATCCAAACAGCTGTAGTTGGTGCTTTAGAAACTGCCTCAGCCTCCTACCTTAATTATTTATGTTTCTGCTCTCGACAGCTCTTACTGATAGAAAAAAGTTCTAACATCTAACCTAAACTTTTCTTGTCTTTGCTTCAGGCTATTATTCCATGTTTCACAATCTTTTGAGAACAAATAATTCCCTTCCTTCATTTATATTGTTACCTTGAAGTTATTTATAGCCAGTGCCCATGTCCCTCGAGCTCTCTCTGTTAGAGGCTATAAATATAAGTCCCTTAATCCCTCTTCGTATGTTTTATCCTCTAGTATTTATATCAGATATGAAATCTTTGTATTTCCTTTTATTTTTAAACTCTTTGGACCACAGCTCCAGACAGGATTGAAAATGACAGGTGAAGAAAAAAAATAATTATTAATTTTAAATATTATTGCTTATACCAACATAACTGTAAACACACAAGTCAAGATTGAAATGCATAAACTACTGTAATTGCTTTAATCTCTTGATATTTTTAAAATTAGTTTTTTTGAATTTAAAATTTCTAATGTTTGGCCTTAACAAAAATTATTCTAGCCAAGTGAGAACCATGTATGTCATTTTAAAAGAAAAAAGGGGAAAGAGCTATTCTTTCCCGTCATGTTCTCTAAAACTATATCCCCTGTTAACAGTCACAACTGAGTCAATTTTTGTGTAAGCTTGTTTAATCTCATAGACATTTAGGGAACAAATCAAGTTTGATGAAAACTGACTTTGTAAGATGCAGTTACGATCTTTGAATTTTAATTGCATAAATATTCTGAGAAAAAGCATAACAAATTCTTTCAAAGGGTTAACAAAATCGTGACAGTAAAAGGGTCTGGATTTCACTGGGGCTGTGACACTTGGTACTAGTCAAGGATCTGGTCCACAGACTTACCCGAACTTACAAAATGTCCTGCTCTGTAATTTTATGTGAAGTTACAAGAACTCTATCACTGATCAGAAACAGTTTTAAAGATAAAAACCAGAAGGGAAATAAATACTCTTTTTGAATTTATAAAAAGGTTGATAGTGCAGTTAGGCAACAGTAATTGCTATTTTAATAGAGGTCTGGAAAGAAGAATAATGAAAAAAAAATGATTAAAACCACAGATGAAACAAATCTCTTCAGGATATTTCATGGAACGCTCTGAGGAATGCCAGAAGTCCTCATAAAGCTTTGTGATTAGGAAACAAAATTGAAGAGTTCACTCGTTTTTTGCATGTGCACAGTAATTTCTATTGGGAGGAACGAGTCAAATGTACCTTACTGTGCTTCATTAACCTTAACATAACCTTAAAAACAGATGGCTGTCTTTGCAGACAGCTCAGTAACAACATGTGGTCAATGCACAGCAAGATTCAAAACTGAAAAGTACAGAAAGCAGGATAAAATTAAGTTTTCATATTCATCAATGAGGCTTTATCATCAGGAATATTTCAGTTCTGTTATCCAATCTCAAAGGGAGCCACGTCAGAAACAGGAAAAGACTAATTGGATTTAAGATGATTAAGAGCTTGGAAAGACTTTCATAAGGACAAAGAGTCTGATTTTCATTTGTGCTACACTATGCTTTTTTTGCATGGAATGCATACTATTTATATCCACCTAAGCAACCATCCATCTATATTGAAGAGGAAACCCATATTATAAATGAGAATTATTTGCATAACTACAGGGCTTCTGGGGAGTGCAAGTAAGGGTTATATAAAAACAAAGTAGATTTAGTGCAGAAATCTAAGATTAATATACACAGCCTTTCTCCTGCAGAAAGTTACTGTCTTCCTGGTAGACTTTTTAATTGCTTTCAGAATAATGAAGTTTAAGCATCTGAACATGTTATCTAAGGAGAAAGATGAGTTTTCCTGTCTGCTGAGGATTTGGACAATTAGTCAAATACCAAGTCCTGACAGATGGATACAACATGCTATTTCATAAATGATTGTTACTAACGCTTCTCTTTTTCCACTCTGTACAACTGGGGACACAGTTTGTAGCTGTCACTAGTTCAGATGTACACTTTCACAGCAAAGCAACAGCAATGAAATCTCTCTCCAATCTTGTATCTTTATGTCTTCAGAATCCAGAAAGGTCCCATCTGACTGGAAGCTGGTGAACATTGTCCTGATTTTCAAGGGCAAGAAGGAGGACCCCAGAAACTACAGGGTCTGTAAGTCTCACTTCTGTGTCTGGTAAAGTTATGGAGAAGATTACTATGGGAGGTACTGAAAAACACCTGAAAGACAACATTGTCATTGGTCACACCCAGAATGGCTTCATGAGAGGAATGACCTGCTTATCAAACCTGATTTCCTTTTATGACAAGGTAACCCACCTGCTTAATCAAGGGAAGCCAGTTGATACAATCTTTTTTAATTTCAGTAAACCTTTTGTTACAGTCTCTCACAGGACCCTTCTGGACAAACAACACAGAGCTGGATAAAAAAATCAAGTGCTGAGTAAGCAATTGGCGCACGGGTTGAGCACAGAAGGTAATGGTGAATGGGGTTAACATCAGAGTGGTGATCTGTCACTAGTGGGGTTCCACAGGGGTTTTTCTTGGCCCCTGTGCTCTTCACTATCTTCATAAATGACTTGGACATGGGACTGGAAGGGATATCAAGTAAGTTTGCAGACAATACAAAACTGAGAGGAGCTGTTGACTCCCTCAAAGGCAAGGAGGCTCTGCAGAGAGACCTTGACAAATTAGAGAACTGGGCAATCACCAACTGTGTGAAGGGAAATTGCTGGATTCTGCACCTGAGATGGAGCAAACTTGGGTGTATGTACAGACTGGGGAATGAGATGCTGGAAAGCAGTGCCACAGAAAGGGATGTGGGGCTCCTGGTTGAAAGGGACGTGGGGTCAATTTGAATATGAGTCGGGAGTGCCGTGGCAGCCAGGAGGGCCAACCGTGTCCGTGGGTTTATCAGGCAAAGCATTGCCAGCTGGTCGAGGGAGGTGATTGTCCCACTCTGTTCTGCACTGGGGCTTGGGACACCAAAATATAAGAAATGCATTAACCTATTAGAGAGTGTCCAAAGCAGAGCAATGAGGATGGTGAAGGACCTTGAGGGGAAGCTGTATGAGGAGCAGCTGAGGTCACTTGGTCTATTCAGCCTGAAGAAGCAGTTACAACTTCCTTTTGAGGGGAAGAGGAGAAGCAGACACTGATCTCTTCTCTGTGGTGACCAGTGACGGGATCTGAGGGAATGGCCTGAAGTTGTGTCAGGGGAGGTTTAGGTCTGATATTAGAAAAGGGTTCTTCACCCAGAGGGTGTTAGGGTGCTGGAACAGGCTCCCCAGGGAAGTGGTCACAGCACCAAGTCTGACAGTTCAGAAAGCATTTGGACAACGCTCTCAGGCACCTGGTGTGGCTCTGGGAGATGTTCCTATGCAAGGCCAGGAGTTGGACTCAATGATCCTTGTGGGTCCCTTGCAACTCAGCATATCCTGTGATTGTGTGATCTACTTTGGTTCTTGCTCTGGAGAGCACAGTCATTTTGAAGGCATCTGATCCAAAAAATGTCTGCACTTTGTGTCACCAGGCTCAGCACAGTGTAGTGCCAGCCACTATCGTCAAACTGCCTTCAACATGAAACTGCACTCAGTGAGAAATCTACAGCAACAACTGTGGCAATTCTATGGTCTTTTTGATCTGTGTTTGCTAAAGCGTCAGCATCAGTTAGTTATTTTATGGTTTGGGTTTACCCTGGGAAGTATTCCATACCAATACCTAAGTAGCAACTAGGGAACAGCATCACACAAAGGAAACTTCTTCTACCATAACTTGAATTCCACTGATTTCCAGTTGTCTAGGAAGTCTAAGGACATACCAGGGCAGTCTAAGGTTACACAAAGTGAAGGAGGATAGGAGGGAATACAGTGGGGGAATCTCTCGCCAAACATGTTCTCCGGATATAAAGAATGAATCAGAAATTGAATGCAACAGCTATGAAGGCTTTCCTGGAACAAACTCTTCAAAGGACAATGCATTAGGACTGATACAGATTTGAGGTGCAGACAGCTACTGGTTCCAGTATGTTTAATTTTGGTGCAGGCTAGGGCAACAAAACAATGTACACTTCCAAGGTATTTTCCTTTAATATTAACAGTTGAAATGGCCTATGGATGATGAAGGGTAAATTACTGGCAGCTTCACAGGGACTGAATTAGCATAAATTCTACTTAATGGTAAAGTGCTGGACAGTTCACTGGAGTTTAGCAAGGTGCTTAATTGAGTGTGAAATTTTAGGCTCTGTCCTTTAAACGTTGAGAGGAGCAAGGTATGCACTCTCCAGAAGATTTCTCAGGCAGCAGTTTGACATATATTTGGGGCCACCATATGCCAGAGCTGAAGTTGAGAGGAATGGTTGTCCCTCCTTTCTCCACTCATGGACCCCCCTGCCCCCAAGGATGATGCCCTCCTTCCCCCCCCAGCAGCACACACTACAGTGGCAGAGGATACTGGGGGATCACATTTTTACCAGGGTCATAAGTCCCAATGGACACATTAATACCTGTGTTGGTACAATCTATGTGACTGTTAAGAAGAATGGGAGCCCAGGATGATAGAGACAATGGGACTGTTGCTCCTCCTTCCCAACAATGCCAGCTGGCACCTCAACACACCTCCCTCAATCCTATGTACTGAGGCCTTACATCTGTATTAGCACAAACATAGTATTTACAGAGAACAAAAATAAAAAAAAAATTAAAAGGAGAAAGAGGGAAATTAAGAAAGGAATAGTCCAGATTTCTACACTTACTCATGTCTTTCTGAGCTACAGGACAACACTAAAGCCTATCTGGCTGCTAATGTTTTAAAACCTGCCCTGCACCTACAGTTCCTAATCACCATGAGAACAGATCTAGCACTAATATTCCCTAGAGGAAATAACAAAACCAGCTCCCTGAGAATGAGTTCCTGAGGCCTTTGGGAACAAACATGTGCTGCTGCAGACCTCAGGATGCCTGCAGATGAACAGCAGACAGACAAGCAGGTTTATAGGATGTGCATCCACCTTTGGTGGACTGCTAGGTCTTCAGTAGAAGGAAAATAATTTTGCCTTAGGCACTTGTTTGAGCTTACCTGAACTAACTTGTGAAACCCAGTGCTCAGAATTTTTGACATACCTGACTATCCTTAGTGAGGACAGACAGAGTGAGACTGGTGGTAAGTCTAGGTATATACATCTTTGTAAGTATATACATCTACCAGTGACAAATAGATATGCATGACCAATTACCAGAGAAAGGCATTCATTCTTAGACAAGGTTTGAGAGTTGTAGCACTAGGGTTATTTTTTTAAAAATATTCCCATTTCTAACCATTTATTTTCTAAACAAAATAGCTGTGTCAGTATTACCATCCTTAATCATCCATAGCATCACCATTACTTAATTCAGCTGCATTAGCATTCCTTCTTTATTTCTTTGCCTATAGCCTTTTGTTGTATTTTCCCTTTTCTCAGGAAGTTCTCCAGCTGCCCCATTATTACCCTGTATACATCGGCACAGGAAGTAAAAAAACATAAACCCCCAACATAAGCACAGAGCTCAGAAAACTGCCTACTAGGTCAAGTAGAAAAGGCAAGATAGAGATGGTGCAGCTGGCAGAGGGGTAGAAATTTATAGCAAGGCTCTGCTGAGATTGCTCTGCTCTGGTTCTCCAGGAAAGTTGGAGTTACATTTGGAGGGAAAGAGTTCAGGATGGTGAGATGCAGCAGAATTTGCAGTGTCTTCATAAACAGACTCTATGCCTTACACATCTCCCTCTCACAAACCTCATTCTCAGACCAAGAAAACAGAAAAATAATCTCTACAATGGTAACAGAAATTCCTAGTTTATGTGTCATTACAAGAGTAACACAGTCCTGTGTTGACAACTTTTGTTGATTCTAAAATAATCCTATTTTTCCATGTATTCTTTATGATGGCAGTGAAGATTTCTTTGGCAGAAACTTCTCTCATCTCAGTTGATTGCCTTCCTAACTGTTTTCACCTATATTTGTCCTGTGTTCATGGACAGTTAGAATTGTACTTCAAAATCCCCTCGTTTCCACCTCCCACATAGTTCTCTTGCATCAGTGTCTTTCCCACTCTCCCTCACAACAGCATTTTAACATAGGAAGTGCTTGTATAGCTCATCTCTGCCCTACTACTCAATTTATAAATTCTCTCATAATTTCTTCAAACCTCTTTTGCTTCTTCGTCTTTCTCTCATACTCCTTGAGAAAGCCTAATTAAAACTTAATATATGCTATGGAATTACTTCAGTCATAATTACTGACAATTCTGAAAAGTAATGATAGAGTCAAACTTACTTCTTCTGAAATAGAAACCATAGGAAAAACAGGGACAGCAAATAAAAGGATACCTACTTTCTGATGTGCGTGTGGGAAGGAGGGTATCTGTCCTTGGAGCCTGCAAGAGGTTTGAGCATACGCATGACACAGACTGGTGAGTGAGTGGATCAAGTTAAAGTGCTCTCCTGAATTTAGGTTCCACTTGATTCCATCAGCTGCTGTGCAACGATTTTTATGATGAGCATTTTGAAGCATCCTAGCAATTTCTATATAGTCCTTTAACATTATGTGTGTACATGTAACAGTAGCTACGTTAATATAAAGGCAATATAAATACAAACACTGATCATTTTCCATTTGCTATTTCTTATACCATTCTGTGCCTCATACTAAAACATTTTTCAACAGGGATGTTTATCTAGAGATAAAGCAAGTAAAGGAAGAAAAGAAAGAACTTACTGCATCCACAAGAAATGGAGTTGTGAACAGGTAAAAATATTAGTTGTGAACTAATATTTTACTAAATGGAAACAGGGATAGGAAATGCCAAAACAAATCTCTATCTAAGATCAAGTACTAACACAGACTGTTTTCCTTACTCTCTCTCATATTGTTATTGCACAACACCAACAAGGCGATGGCCTTCCGCACCAAGAAGGAATAAGGAAACTCAGATTAAGAACACAACAATTGCGGAAAATTATTAAATTAACATTGAGCTTTCTCACTATCCATTCAAGACTTCACTGAAATTGAGTGACTGTTGTTCCTCCCTCTGGCATGCACACCTTCAATCACAGAGATCAGGAAAGACAACAATAGCCTTTGATTGTAAAAATATGATTTATATATTTGGTATTTTCAAAGAATTCATTCTGTCACTTTTTGTCTCCTTTTGATGATTTTCAGTTTCACTACTAGAAAGAACATGCTATCATTAGAACAAAGCATCCTCCATTTCTAGCATATTCATCTGCAAAAGGCTTGAATTCTTGGCGTTCTTGTCATGTTTGTATACTCTGCAGTCTAGATGGCGTTTACAACTATGTGACACACAACAAATAAAACAAACGTGTTTATGCTCAGATTACACTAAATGCCAAAGTACCTTTACCATCATGGACAGAACTGCCAGGGTGACAACGGGAAATAAGCTCCTTATTATATAATGGGAGTTAAACCAGCCCTGTTATCATTCAACCTTGCAGAGGCTTCCACTGATTTTGCGACTTTTTAGACTAGTAACATTTTAAAGTAGAAAAAAATCAGGTGCCTCCTGATTACACACAGAATCTGCACAAAGACAGAAACATGCCATTTATTTAGAACAGAAAGCTAAAAAATATGAAGTTTATTAGATAATTATAATCCATTAATATTTCACTGTTCTATAAATTGCCAGCTTTCTGAGCAACAACCATAGGGGCTGCCCTGAAACCCAGCTGAAGATCTGCTACTTTCCTGTATTTGCTGTTCTTTACTAAACTGTCACTAAAAGCTTGCTCCTAGTTACACACATGTAAGCACAAAGATCCCAGTGAACTTCCTTAGAAGAGAATGAGCCTCACTGTGTTCTTGAACAACTCTGCTTTAGGTTTAAAGTTTTTCTACTGAGCAGAAATATTTGTGAAGCAGTAATAAAGAACAATTTGTTAAACAATTTGCTGAAGCTTCCTGCTATATCTTTTGAAAAGCACCTAGAAAGCTAACTGTGCAGCAGACATCACTTTTATGTAAAACAAACTAGAGGGGTCCATTTTGGTGAAGCTGTGAGCATATGTGACATGTTCACACTGAACATGGAGCTTGACAGTGCCAGGCCCTAAAAATAGCACCTGGTTATCCTTGTTCCCATAAGCAACCCCAACCCCGTCCCTACTCTGTCATTTGGTGCATCAATCCAGCATCCCCCTACCTCCTCCAGAAGAGAGAGGGGCAGTGGTACCCTGAGGTACCTTGTTTTAGTACAGGTAAGATGTTTGCATCTGCTGCAAGCACACATTTTAAACAATATCCCCGCCCCTCAGCAGGCAGCTATCATGTTGTTTAGGCAGCAGGAAGGAATCTGTGGTTTTTCTTGAATGTTGCTCTTCTTTATTTAAACCACCAGAAATAAAGCAAAAATGACAGAATGCTCTGTCTATAAATAATCATTCCGGTGTACAGTTATATTAGGAGGTAACTCAGATGGCATGATAACGCCTAACAGGCTAATCTTAGACCTGTAATGCCATAAGATGAAAATAACTAGGCTAAGAATAACTGACCCAGAGGAGTCAGCCTGTTAAAGAGATCCACAGAACAGGGCATTTTAGATTTTCATGCTTTTAACAATAATATCTGCCAATTAGTTTCTCCCTGATATTTTGAACTGTACATAGGGTACCAAACTCTACGCCCAGTAGTAGCTGGGAAAGGTTAAAATGCAACAAACCTCCCCCACCATCTACACCAAAACCTGAAATGAATGTCTATATACAAATACTTTGTAGGCTGTCTGTCCTGTTTTCTCACAGCTTTTGCTTTCTCGGCAAAGACTGTGCAGAAGAGACTGGGCAGTTGGTACAGAAACACAGGTCTGATTAAAGCTTTGGCAGCAGGATGAGTTACAAGCATTCCTCGTATCTAGTGCAAATCTTCATGAACTAAATGGATTCCACATATAGTTTTACAGGACACAAGACTCTGGCTGAGACTGTTTGAGGGCAGTGCAAACCAGTATGTATTCTAAAGATTGCTAAAGCAATAAACAGCTGAGATAAAAAGCTCTTTTCCTATAAAGAGATTTAGCTCAACACACTAGAGAGAGGGAAGCCAGTGTCCTAGTGACAGCACTACTGAACCTCTATACTAAATACTAAATGCAAGGTTTAATGGTCTCTGGAAAAATGCTGAAAGTGGTGGTGAAGTAATGTTCTGCATACTTTTTAATTTAGTTTAAAGCTTTTCTAACTTGCTATTCTTGTCAATCTCGTACTTTTAAATTCTTATTCCCAGCTTTTCTCACAACCTATAAATATATCTTGTAATACAAAGCAAGACTTCAGAAGCTGGGACTTGAATAAAGAAAAAGAAAGAAAAGACAATGTTACAGTGTCAGTTGTTACAGAATTAGACACAAGAAACTGGCAACATTGGTCTGTAATCAATGTCTTCTCAATAATGTAAAATAAAACAAGCAGCTTCATCCGATTTTACCACATTTTTGTTCAACTGAACAAAAACTGTGTCTTGTCCAGCATACATTGGCTGGGCAGAGCCTCTACCCAAAATCAGTGGAGATGTTAACCACATAAGACCTGCAGGTCTCTGTTGCTTGTTTCTTCTCATTGTATTAATTGTATAGGGCTAAGGCCTTGCTCTTCCCTAACAATTAATTCAAATACTCCAGATACTAATATGAAGCACTAGATTTTTTTTCTACCCAGCCTTTAAAACAGACACTGAAAAAGCCACTCCAGCTATTATTCAGAACTTCTCTGTACTGAACCTCCATACTCAATTTTTTCATTACTCTGAAGAGAATCACAAAGCAAAAGCTCAGCATACCTATTCTCACTCTCTGCTCTCTCTGATGTGTTATTACTGCCCGAGATACCAGATATGCAACATCTTATATCTGTAAGATATTACCTGATTCAGATATGCGAATATATCTAGATTTTCATTAATATCAGAGCAAAACTTTAAATTAAACTGCTTTCTGCAGGTTCTCCACAGGAACAGGTAAGCAGGTAAGGTTTTGTTTGGCTGGAAAAAATGGGAGAGCAAACATCAAAGAATTTTCCCTGAAGGCAATATAAATCCATGGGTAAAACAAATCATGTGTATGCAAGGTCATGTAGATACATGATAGATACAACATAAAAGACAAAATCTGTACACTGGTGTTTACTGGGGGAAAATAGCTCTTAAGAACCTGTCAAGGTGTGCAGCACTGATGCTGATACAGCTGGAATTTCCTGACTGGTGCAAAGAATAAAATACTCTACATTCACTTACTACATTTGTGAAATTGCAGGTGTTTTACAAGCCTGTAGGTAGATTAAGTCAATCAAATTAATCATTCTGGATCATTATATTCCCTTTAGAATAGTTTTGCTCTATTGATTCCTGAGCCCGACAGGTATCACTTTCTGTATTTCACTGAAGGGTTAGCTGACGTAAGCAGGATTGTGTAACTTGCTCAGGTCACCTGTCATCCCGCTGACAAGTCAAGCTTTAAGCTCACCATCTCCTTGAACTCTTGATTTTTCAACACAACAGCTCTGGGCAGGAAGCAGAGGATGTCTTATCCAATAAAAGCCAAGGTACAATTTAGCCAGGCCACTTCAAGGCTGTACATCAAGATATGACCAGAGGAGCTAATTTAGCATCCTTACTGTTTGGAAAAACAGCATAGTATATTAAATCACCGAAAGTTAATGAAGTTGGCATTACTTCTTGAAGCTCCACATCTACATATACCATGGCTGAGTAGGTTCTTCCTACTCCTTCACACAACAGCCATCTATTCGAGAAATGTAGCCCTGCACTGGTTATTTATTAAGTTTTAATGAGTGTTCTTCCCATTGACTGTGCTGAATCAAATGCTTTTTTCAAGGATTCAGGGTTTATTTCCTGTTATTGTGACAAGATCAGAGGCCAGATGAATGTTAGGGTCCGCTGTGGCATTGCATACATATAGAAGTCGAGGGGGCTTTGGTAAAATAAAAGGGACAGCACAGATAAACAGTAATTCCAGCTAAGTAAGAGGCTTTAGACTCCAGAATTATTTTTTAAATTTTGAAATTAAGATAATTATAGTATCAAACAAGAATACATCAGCATCATTTTCTTAACTAAAGATGCACAGCACTTGCTGCTGCATTTTAGAGCAACAGTACCATATGGGAGAATCTAGTTCAGTCTTCTCAAGATAGCTGAAACTGCTCTCTGCAGTAAGGTGTAGGTGTCTGCAAATTGCACAGCTTCTTGAGTCAGTGCCAATCTAGATTGCTCCATTCATGATTAGACTTTTGATTGGTACCTATCCAGATCATCTCATTCATAGTATGACTTACAAGCAGGGATGGAGACAGACAGGCAAAGCAGTAATTGAGGGAATATCAGGAGAGCTGTTTCACATGACAGAAGTATTTTCTATGTCTGCTATTGTCAGAATGTTCTTAGACATTCTGCTTTACAAACACGCATTCACTGAAACTGTCCTCTTTGGAGATCACTCCAGTCCAGTTTAAAATCATAATTGCATAATATACGTGCATTGCATCTGGATACCAACCTAAAAATCTATTGACTGCTTTAAATTATTCTTGAAGTCTTTGAAACAAGCACGTCAAGGGCAGAAATTGCAAACTTTCAGGGATCGGTTCTTTTCTTAAACATGTGCAACTTTTTAACCTGACTAAAAGTCACATACAAGTAAGTGATGATAACTTTAAAGCAAGGATACTGCAATAAGCAAAATTCAAATGCCCGATTCCAGTGACTGCAAATGCTACTGCATATCATACCCTGGCTATTTCTTTCTTCCCTATGTGCAGCATAACAGGAGACAATACCTGAAAAGTCCCCAGGCCTGATACTGCCAGATTCTGAACTTGAGGGAGGAGAAGGTAATCAGGAACAGCATCAGGCTTTGTGGTTTCACATGACATGAACTGAACTGAAGACTATGTACAATGTCAACTACTTGCAGTCTAGTTGTGCATTTTAAATGCCAACCAAAACACAGAGGAATAATTTGTGTTGTACAGAATACACATGCTTAAACATCTTTTACCTAGATAAAGTTCTTAATTAAGGTTTTGGGGTTACTTATTTTAGTCTAGAAAACCCTCTATTCTACTTGGCAATACAGAGGAAACTGTGAGTGTTTAGTAGTACCTAATGTACTATCAGATAAAAATTCTTATTTCCAGTGAAGAAAAGCAGAGCTATAAGCTTAAATTATTTCTTTTTCTTGAGTTTCAAATGAAAAAAATGCTATTGCTCACATAAAATTAGTTGGTAGCTACAAGGCAGCATAGTGAGATAAAAACCCCAGATTTTTACTTGTGTACAGTTAACTTCAACTTGACATAGCACTAAGAAAAACAAACAAGAGGGAGAGGAAGCAGTCAGTCTTATCTCTGACCAATACAAAAGTGCTGGACACCTGTTGAGCTGTTCAGGAAAAGTAAGGAAAAGCAATAAAGAAAAGCAGTAATTCTTGAACAAGAGGTTGACACTGTAGATGGTTTTCCAGAAGTGTAAGACTTTGAGAGTAACTTTTGCTTTTACCCACTGTCTTTGCTACAGTTTTGTTGTTAATACTTATAAACATATCTTCACCTGATTTGTCTCCTTGGCAAAGAAACTGCAACTGATCAACAATCTAAATTGTATATAAGAAAAGAACACAAGTGGAACTTGAAGCTCTTTTTCTATAAAGTAGGAAAATAAACAGGTTTTTTTAAACAAACAAACAAACATGGTCTCAAAAGAACAGGTAATATGTGAAGAGAGGTCTACATACATAATTCTTTTTAAAAATTGAGAACAGTTGAGTTTTGTGAAAGAAGAAAAAGAAATAAAGAAAAAGAGAGAAAAACAAAATAGAAATTAAAAAAGGCAAAAAGAAAAAAGCAAACAAAAAGAAAAAAAGACAAAAAAAAACAAAAAAGGGAAGAGAAAAGGGGGCATAAACTCAGGCCAAACTGCATGTAAACAATTCACCCTGCATTCTACATATGGGTCCTCTATAAAGCTAACTTTATGAAGAACAAAGTCAGAAACCCAGGTTTAAAAAGAGTTTTAGCCCAATTAAAAAAAAAAAAAACAAACTTGAATTCACGGAGTTTAGGAGAGAATAGGCAAGCGTAACCTGAAATCTTGACTTTTTTAGCCTGTCTAAACTGATAGCTGAATGGCAACAATTCTTCCAAATTAATTCATTCTCAGTGCATCATTTGCAGGTCTCAAACCCAGCTTACAAAGAAGCTAGAAAACACAACAATAGCTTCAAATACATGAGAAAACATGCAGTGATCTTTCAGAGCAGCTTTGAAATACCTTCATTAAACATCAAATTTACATCTCAGTGGATTATTACATACAACTAGCATTGCAGGTTAACAAATATTTTTAAAGTAACAAAATAAGCCATGCAGTTTAAAGACATTTTAAAGTAACACTGTAATGAAAAGAGAAAAGTATTGGTATTAAAGTCCCTTCATATGCAAACTAAGGGGGGGAAAAAAAAGAAAGAGCAAATCCTGTTTACAATAGACATATGATTAGAATTGCCTATGAGGGGCTCTAAGTTCAGCCTCCTGACAAGGTCTGTCTGAGGAAGCCTCTCCCTGTGAATAAGCCTGTACCATTTTGCAACCACGTAAGAAAACAAACAAGCAAACCCAAACTAGATTTCAGTTGTGAGCATTTTGCTGTGTCTGGAAAGCAGCATAACAAAGGAGACAAACTCTGCAAAGGCAGCAGCTGCTATCTAACATACTACCAGAACTATTTAACAACAACTTACATAAAGCCCACAAAAACAAAGTCACTTCTTTAAAGGAAGGGTGTTTTCTTGTCATGCTAGGATGTATTTTACTGGTCATCCACTGTAGTCTAAGGCACAGAGCTGTCTCTTACCTGAGCTGATCATACTGTGCATTCTTTGCTGAGACAAGAGCTGTTCACGTCCAGAAACTCCATCTGAGGAAAAACACGATTCACTCTCGTAAATTGTCTGCAGCATATTCCAACTGGTCTGCACTTCAGCTACACAAGAGATTCATCACTGCACTTTGCACATAGGCGTCGGGCACGACCCTCTGCGGTCCTACCTCCTCCAGCGAGGGTTGTAAGAAAATATGCTTCGGCAATTAGCAGTGTTTTAGCATTTGCACAAGTATCTTATCAGAAGACGGGGAAAACACCCAATCCGCTGGAAGGGAGCCGTGAGCGCGCGGGTCTATGCGCGGCCGCCTCGGAGCGGCTGCGATCGGGCAGCCAGCGGCAGGTGGAAGAAATGAAGTATCTCTGCGCTTTGGGCTTCCTGGCAAGGCGGGGGGTAAGCTGCCTCTAACAAACCATCAAACCGAATAAGCCACCTTTCCAGGGACCAGGAGGTTTTAATCTGAAGGACCCCAGGCTAGACCTGCGTTGCTGTGCCCTCGCCCCTCTCCTCTCCAGGCCGCCGGTCCCTCGGCCAGGCGGCTGGGCGAAGTTGGCGAGAGCAACAGCGATAACTCATTTGCATTTGAATTGACACCCTCGTGGCACAGCGGCGGCAGAAATAGAACAATGGCCGGCCTGAGCCAAAAATAGGTCAAGCATGGCCGGGTGATTGGAGCCTGCATTAATGCGTTTAAAAATACCACAGCAAACACAGCTGTCCAGTCTCTGTCTTTCAAACCACCGCCCGTCCTCCGTCCGCCGCTCGGCCTCGAGCTCTATTAACCCCTTCCCCCTGCACAGCCCGTGTCAGTGGGGAGACTCCAGGGAGGGAGGCCAGGAGGGCGGGAGCGGGACGGTAGCGGGACAGGAACGCTCCCCGCCTGGCACTCTCGCCCTTCTCCCTCCTCACCCTCCCCCGGGGAGTGTTTTGTGAAAAGCGAGCAAAACGCCACGGCCTCTGTCTGCATCGGTCCTAAAATAACGCTGGGAGGTTTTGCTGGCGATGTGGTTTCTGCCTCGCCCACGCTCAGCCATCCTGCTGTTCTATTTTTGCTGCCCGTTTCTCTGGCTACGCCACAGTTGGCTTTGGCAGGGCAGCCAGGCGGCTCCCCGCTCCCGGCAGGACCTGCCGCCGCCGCCGGAGAGGCGATTTCTGTAGCTAATCGGGTTGGGGGGAGTAGAAGGCGGAGGCAAATGTCAACGTGGAACCGGTTTTTGTGCGTGCAGTTATAAGCAGCCTTTCCATATTTAGCAAGCTTCTGAAATTTTTACACGAAGTGACCAGTTGAGGCACAGCATTTCAAACACGTTCACTGACTATGTACTATTTGGTTAACTTGCTAAAATTTGGAGAGAGACTGAGCAGCTCACTCTAATTTTTAGAAACATTAGGCGATTTGCACGGCATCTTTTTCAGTTCTACAAGCTGATGTAGTTTCAGAAGAGCAGCGTTTGACAGTATCAGACAGCAGCACCATGCTCCTCTGTGGTTTGGCAGTTTTCACACATGATATGTGAAGTTCATTTTTCAAAATGGTATTTCAGAAGCTGCGTGTCTCATTTGCTGATTAACATACCTACACATAGATAACATTCATTTCACTGTTACAGATGGTATTTCACTTCTCCGGGTCCTGCTCTGCCTTACAGCACTTTTTACACAGGTGACTAAAGCCCGTTGCTACCTACCTATATTATGCAGCAGCTTTTGACCACTCATCTACCAAAATTACAAGTCTCCTTCCATGTCTCTGCTTTAGGGGAGCAACAATGGCCACTGGGATGTGATTCCTCACTGTAATCAAGAAGCCAACACAGAGGTCATCTTGGGTTTTTCTAGAAATCCACCAAATTCTCAACTAGCTAACTCTCTATTGACATAATTTTTTGCTCCTGAGGACACAAGAATCAGTACATTATTTAAGCCATAGTTCTGCCTTTTAATTTACATGATAGATCATAGCCAAGGCCAGTATATTTGTTTATATACGTCTCACAGTTGTGTTACCAAAGAAAAAAATTCATGATAACGTAGTACTGTGACACTCCTATGATATTTGGATACTTGATGGCACCTGGGAGGTCCATGGGTCATGTCTCCCCCATCATCCTAAACCTTTGCTTCCTCCATGTGCCAAGTGACCTGGTCCTGCTGAGAGTTAGGAACTGTCCCAGATGGACAGATGGAGACCACAGCAGCTGGCAGCAGCAGGGGAAAATTTTCCCTGCAGGATCCTCAAGTTAGCACCTATTGCTGCTCACAGCCCTGCTTTCCTTGCCTTTTTTCTTCCCTTCCCCCATTTCCCACTGGAACACATCTCCTGGGGAAGCAGTGAAGCTCTGCAGATGGCATCTACCCAGCTCTGCAAAGGGGCACAGGCATGAAGAGGGGCAGTGGCAGCACAGTGACAGGTAGGGTATTACAGTGCAAGACAGCAGATGAGCATAACACATACCAACACATCATTAACAGCTGACAATTTGCTATCGTAAACATTTGCTCTGGACAATAAAAATACGCAAATGTTTTGTGGGAAATACATGCCACTTTCATGGCACAGGGCAAAAGAAATTTAACATAGTGGAAGGGGGATCATCAATAAAACAGAAATCTCTAATGCAGACAAAGCTTTTTAAAGAAACAGGCAAATAAGTGGAATTGCTTATGCCCTTCAGCCAACAAGAACATGACACTGTTGGTGATTCAGTGCCTCAAAATAATCAAGTTTTGAATTACAGGGAAACACTGCAGGAATAAGTTAAAAACATGTAAAATGGTGGAGTGTGGGATCCTGTTATTAGGTACTCATACATGTTTATAACTTCTTATATATGCAGCTGCATTTTTAAAGATAGCCTTTACAGCTCTAAATGACTTCAAATACTTCAGTGACTAAATAAAAGCAAACCATATTTAAGAGTCGAAAATTTACATTTAGATATTTAGCTGCAAATATTCTTAATTCTGGCATACATATTTTAAGCTGACACACATCAACTGTCCTATGTTAGCTAATTCACAGACATAATAACTAAGGAATTATGTTGTATGTTTTAGATGATATATAAAAGCTGTATCAAAATATTTTAGTTATGAAGTCAGTCACCACAAAGGTGGGGCTTTTACAACCTGAACTCTTCCGATTTGCTTTGAGATATTATGGGCCTGCTTTGGTACATGCTTAGCTTTAAAACATGTGTGTAAATCCATTTCTTTTCAACATTTCTTTTAAGCACATGCTCAAATTCTATTGATTGCACTAGAATTTAAGCACATAGTTAAACGCTTTGCTGAGTCAGCCCAGACTTTAACTGCATGATCACGTGAATTTTAAAGAGCTCCTTAGGAGTCCCATGGGGGAAGGATAAAAGGTTTGTGCCTGAAGAAAATCTGTTTTATATTTTTAAAGCTATGGATGTTATAAGGTGACATTTTCATACAGGAATGAAGGGGGGAGTGTGTTTTCTGGTTTTTCAAATGCATTTCCCCAACTTGGAGAAATTTAATGACAATGGTGGTAAGAGTAAACTGCTGAAATGATTTAGTGCTGCTGAGGTGACTATAAATGCAATCAGCAACTTTATAGAAAATGTAAGGCATGTTAGCACTAAGATCTCATTACAGCGTTTTCACAATGTGTTTCTCTTTTTTTCCCTCCGAGTTGTTAAAAACAAATAAATATAAGGAAATTAAATCTGGAAACGACATTACTGCAACATTAAGACTAAGAAATTAAGTCCTCAAATTAGAAAGAGCTAAGATTTCTATTACATTATTAATTCTGCAACATTATAATTAAGTAACACTTTAGTCTTTTTTTTTAATTTTATTTTTTACTTTCCTTTCAAAGTACAAACAGTATATTACTGGTTGTTTTTAGCATATCTTATTTCTCACTCATGTGATTCTGGAGCATAGCCTTCATTAATATTAATAGCTTATTTTCAACTTTTGCTCTATTCTCACTTGTAAATGAATACTCGCACAGATATTTTTATTATTGTTTCTTGCTCAGTTGTATCACATCAGTATTACACATAGATTAAATAAAGAGATATTCCCTAGCTTCTATTCATATGCTTAAATGAGGACACCAGAATCTTAGAAATGTCCTATTCAACCGTCCTTTAGCCCCTTTTTCATTTGGCAAGTGAAAAGGCAGTAAGACATAATATGCATCAATATCAAATGATTCATAAACAAGTGGGAGCTAAGTTAATGTTGCATGGATAGTATTAAATTTAGCCTATTTCAGTAATGAAAGTTTGAGTTCTAATCTTTGCAGCCTAAAGATATTTTTGTATATCTAATCACTGGGATTAAAAAAAAATAATTAAAAAAATTAACTATTGTATAGAACAGATGTTTCTGTAGCTACAGTTCATTAGATACCATTAGTACCACATGAAACTCAAACATCCAGCATAAATTACTACAGCTTACGCTAGAGGATTAACTATGTTAACGAACAGCAAAAGACTATTACCACAGAGAAGCAGATGGTTTGGGATCAGTAAGAAATCAGGGGAGATGCTGTACTGGTCTGGTCCTGCTCCCTCTTGAAACCAAGGGTCTGTATTCCAAGTCCCTGGGGAAGTTGAAATGGATCTCTTAATCCACACGCTCTGGTTGAAGATAGGTAGTGCATGGATATTTCTGACCAATTTTCTGTGCAGCAAGCCTTAGTATTTCCTGTGCAAGAATACATGTTGCTTTTCTTTGCAGTGCTGTGAAACCACATGATAGATATTTTACCAGTGAGGAGAAAACTGCAATTCCACTGTTTAAGCTCAATTCAAGCTTCAAAGGAATTTTCTGGGACAAAGAAAGGTGTATGTGTAGCTGTAGGGGATTTTGTGACAAACAATGGGAGAATAAAACTTTGTAAAGTTTTGAGGATAAGAAGCGCTATGCTAGATAAATGTATGGGTCTCATCATCTCTCATAAAGAGAATACAGAGAGCCTCACAACTTTCTCATGCAAATTAGCTTAGGGGTTTTGTAACTAGTTGATGACATCACTTCCTTCTCCTCTTAAGATATGACTTTTTGTTCACATAAATAAGTCTACTAGAAATTAATTGTCAGATTCAGGACAACACCTCAACAACACATTATAAGCACAAGGCTTAGGTTAAGCATATGTTTAAGGGCTACATAAATTCAAAGATACGTTTCCTAATTAAAAAGCTCAAGTAATAAAAAAATCCAAACACTAATGTAGAGCTATGAAATAAATAAATATTTTGGTTAGGAAATACATTCACAATTCATTTATTCTGCTGACAGAGTTGTTTATGAGGTTGGAACTGAAATCTCCATGTTTTGTGGTAAGACTGCGGTAAATTGCGTATAAACAACACAAGCCATGCAACCAAAAGCAACATCAGATATTGAAAAATAAAAGCCTCAGACCAGAAAAGTACTTTGTCCCTTTTATGCCATTAATGAAGCAAGTAGAGACATGGAAAATATGAGATTTTACTGGCTTTTCCATGTCCACCTTTCTTAGAGACATTAGTGCATATGTGTGCTGTGTTGCTCGTCTGGCTCCACCAGACACACCTGGATGGACATGCATACAGGAATCCTAAAGCACATAACAGCTGGCAACATGATGAGCATCCTCCAGGCATTTTAAGCTTGTTGCACATCTACTAAGCAAGTAATCTGTACATCCCTGTAGTGTTTTGCACATCATCTCCTGATACTGAGTAGTCTGACAGGTCAGATCTACCTGGTCACTGTTCCTGGACAACAGACTACTAAGTCCCTATGGCCGGAAAACCAATAGGAACACCATTTCTAGTTTGTAATATATGCTTGAGTTTGAGTGATTTTTTTTTTTTTTTAAAGACAAGAATTGTAGACCATGATTCCTGTCTTGAGAACTGAACTGTGAAAACCAATGGACATACAAAGTATTTAGGATCATAGCAGAAATCAGCCAACCAAATACAAACTCCTAGGATTACACCAGGACCAAAAAGGCTAACAAAAATCCTTGGATATATAACAAGTTTATATTTAGTAACAGCAGAGAGGTGATATACATGTACTAAAGAGAATCATCTTGGGATACTGTAACTTGTCCAGAACGAACACTCGAAAAAGAATGCTGAAAAACTGAGGATGGCTAGATGGGCCAGACATGTAAAATAGGTTTGGAAAACCATTGAAAACTGAAAACTCAGAACTGCAATACTAAGTTAACTGAAGAAGGTCAAGGTGCCTTGGCATTGGCTAAAATACACAAGGCAAGATGTCCAGTGGTGTGGTAAAATGGTCTTTCTTTTAAAAAACAAGGCTTTATGAAAAATCCATCAATTAGAAAAATTCAAGCCAAAGGTGGACACACGTTGTAAACACACATTAACCACTGCGGCAACTTACAAATGAGCTTTACATCAATATTGACATGTCTCTGAAAAGAAAGCTCTAACACGTCTGTATGGCAAACTTAAGGCAGATTTTGTTGTTAAGACTCCAAGACATGACCCTTGACAGGTCAGATCTGGTTATCATGAAAGCAGAATCATAAAATCATTTAGATTGGAAAAGACCTCTAAGACCATGAAGTTCAATCATTAATGTAGCACTGCCATGTCTACCACCAAATTCTCACTTTGGATACTTCAAAGCTAATAAGAACTAGTAAGTATTGCTTAACTGATAGAATAATAAAACCTAAGCAGAATAATTATTCCTGCATCAGAAATAGTTTTCTTCTTTTAAATCACCCTCTGCAAAAAGCAGATGTATCATTCTTTTTTCTTTGTTTGTTTATTTTAATCCAAACAATGTTTATTTTCCTATGATGCTAGGTAATTTTTTTACAAGAGTAGAACAATGGATTGCACTGTAAATAATTTGGGGGGGAAAAAAACCAAGCCATGAAGTGTTTGCTTTGTCTTGCTACTCAAAGCTGCCCTTTTACATAAAATAATTAGATTTCAAAAGTCATGTCTTTCTAAATTCAGGCCTGGATTCATGAAGTGATGAGGTGGCTTTACATAACATGTTACAACAAGCCTCTAAAACTATCCTAGATTTCTAGCAATTTATAGTAAATAGATACAAATGTAGATTGGGACAATTGCTCTGTTAAGTTTTGAAGCAAGTAAGATGTTTTCCTAAATAAAAAAAAAAAAAATTTAAAAAAATATATATGTATATATGTATGTGTGTATATATATGTATATATGTGTGTATATATATATATAGTCAGAGAACTGCTACGAGAAGCCATTGGAAGTTTGTCCAGGAAGAAAAAATTGTGTGGGCCAAGGAGTGGACCTAAGATACCAGACCATGTGCCGGGCTGTGGGCATATGCTAGTCTCTCTCACTGTTCTGCCTGCATGGATTTCCTTCCTCTCAGCATCTCCACCCCTCCAAGGGGAGCGTTCAAGCACATGGAGAAACAGCATTACATGTACAAACATGCCTCTGAGAGCAGTAACAAATTGAGCATTGCTGCGTAGGTAAAGGCCATATCTCATACTGGTCAATAACGTTAGCTGGACCAGCATGCAGCAATTCTCTTCTGGGGTTTTTTTCCAAATGTTTCAGTGAACCCAGATCCAGTTTTCATCTACTTTTCTTTGCCCTCTTGAACTCTGGTAAGGAACTGATCTTCAAACCAAAATGTAATCAATATACACCTGCTTGGGAGCTACTTTTACTGTGCTGGTGAATTTAGGGCAATTTTAAAAGGATGAAACTGTGATTTCAGTGGATAAATTGTAAATATTTTGCGTGACTACAGTAAAAATAGCATTTCTCTTGAGGAGCAATATGATCTTAATTTTCCTTGTATAGACTGGACAAAAAAATAAAAATACTTTTCCAATATACTATGATACTGCCAAAATTTGTCACAAACTTTACTTTTGGAAATACAGGCATCCAGCTGGTATTCCTAAGGCCAGACCAACCTTAAGAAGGCTTTTATCCATCCTTCAAGCTGATTTAGCCAAACCACACAATGTTCAGTTTGCTAGGCGGTTTGTCCCATAGAAGGGATGGAAAAAATGGAGAGGAAACCTACAGCAAAGGGCCACCTCAGCAGGCAGATGTGGGCAGCTGCAACTGCTACTTCCACATGTCCCTCATCTGCCCCATCTCTGGCACCACATAGCAAGAGGCAGGTACTCAAGTTCTCTAGGACGAAGGGACAAGGCTGGTCCCAAGATCTACAGTTTCCTAGGATGAGAACTGTCCATAAAAAACCTGCCAGATTATTTTAAGCCTCAACCACTTTGCAATGGCTAAAAAATTGCACAGGCCAGAATCAGTACTTTGCATTAAAAGCATAGGGAAGCAGGAAGATAAAACACAGAATCCATTTCAGACAACTCCCATCAGATATATTTATATCTTGCAAAGAATCTGGGAGGGGAAAGCTTTTATATTAACTTCAATCCTAATTGCTGCTGGGAAAGGGCAGTCAAAAAATGAAAACTTGCTAATGCTGGAATCCCAGTGTAATAAGCAAAGAAGATAGACTATTTTAGATGAGCTTAAGCTTCTGACTGTGCAAAATGTAGGATCAAACTTGGGCTCAGGGCCTGTTCTAAAAATAGCATAGCTCTATTGCAGTCATCTATGCACTTCATACTCTCTTGATGGGTAGTCAAAAGAACAGGATGGCAGGCTATCTGATAATGGCGGGAAAATAACACCTTTCAGTCAACAAATCAGAGGATCTGTACTATCACAAGCCAGGTGTCATATATGTCATCAGTCATGGATGGACTGGTCTGTGTATGCTATGATTGCACTTAGTTTCCAGTCCCTTTCCCCCCTGTTAAAAGCACTTGCCAATGAAATAAACTGCTAAGAACATTTCCTTGAGATTTGAATTGTTTTTTTTTTTAATTTTCAATCTGAATGTAATCCAAATAAAGTGTTATTATTACTCTATGAGAAAAATTAGTGCCTTTTCAGCAGCCCACAAAATAATGCTGTATATGGTATAAGTGGCAGATTTGGCTAAAAGTAAGCAGCGACAAAATGATACACTTCAAGGTAGCAGGTATCACCCATGGACTGTGTCCCCAGGAATGAATAAATAAATCACAACTTAAATTATCTTAAACTTCAATTGTGTTCTCCATCTTCTCGCCTTACCTCTGCCAGAATTCTAGAAAAAAAAGAAAAGCTAAAGTAGTGGAGACAAAACTCGGACAACTAAAAAGTGCACACACGGTTTACAAATGGATTTTTTGCCATGACTGAGGAAGCTTTCTACATCTCAGAAGACAAAGGATCATAACGAAAGCTGTGAGACTGACTGGTTATTTGTTATCTGTTAAAGGGATGCAGGAACATTGGGCACCACCTTAACTAAAAATAGATGTGGTGTAATAATAGGGCTGGAAAAAAACGCCACATAAGGAAATTACCAGCGTGATGAAATAGGCTTAAGTCTGGTCAGGCTTTATTTTTTCTTTTAATTGCCAGTAAGAATGTTTCTAAAAATAACATCCTCGTATTTTATAATATTAATCTGCTTACCCTTCCAAAGAAGGACTTGTCTCTATTTTTGGGCCATACACAAATGTGAAAACATTGCATTTAAGAAGTAATTTACTTGAAGTAACACAGCAGAGCTGGTTTTATTTTGATAACTTCAAAGATAATGCTACTGTAAGCTATTTAAACAGTTTACTTTCAATCACTATTTACAGGCCTACAAAGCCTATTTCTCATAAAAACCTTATATGTATAAATCTCATATATATGTGTATAAGAATATAATCAGATAAATAAGCACTTTCAACTACTGGTGTCACACACTACAGTTGAAATACTGAAGCGCACGTACACTGACATAAAAAATAAGCGGAAAGGTACATAAGCAAGTGTCTAGCTTAAAACATGGGATGATAAAGTGTTTTATTGAGTTGGGGCCTAAATCATTGTATGCACTCTTGTTCATTTAGTGCCCTCTCAGATGCAGCAGAAAGCCTCTAGCAATTCAGAGAGACAGTATGCTATTCTGGGACCCAACAGAAAATGAATGAGTTGAGAAGTGGAGCAACTAACTATATTTGCAAGGGGAAATCTACAAGTCATATCTACCAATAAGAATATCAGGCTAGAAATATAGTAGGATGGTTGCCAATAGAAATAGTTTATTAGTAAATCTTTTACAGTCCTATGGCTCCCATCTCATTTTTTTGCCAAGTTATTTAGCACTGCAGACACCAAAGTTTGGGATGTGCTTTCAGTTCTCACACACTTTTTCTGGAACTCAGCTCTTGCCTTTTGATCCAAAGACCACAACATTGTCACAGGATGCCAAGGGAATTTGTGCATACTCATGCGGTGTGAGGAGAAAATAAGTATAGAGGTGATCAGCAGATCATTAGTGGATATGAACCGACTTCAGAGTGAGCTGCAACTCTGGAGGGCTGGACTGAATGACCATGGTAATTCTTTCCATTCACTTCTAATCAAGCAGCATTGGAAAAGAATGTGTTTCTAGGCAGTTCATGAATCTGAGGACAGCCATTTCTCCAGCATCCTAAATATGACCATGCTCTAAAGAAGACCATGTGTATTAAACAACACATTTATGGAAGATATAAATCAAACCAGCTCCTGAAGTATTCTTGGCACTGCTGCACTGCTGATCATACAATGATGTTTACTTGGATGGGACAGAGAGGCTTCCCTGGCAACACCATGTTAAGGGGTCCCCCATGTCCTTGTTCAGCATGGCAAGGTTTTACATATATTTATTCATTCTAAAAGAAATCATATCGGATCTCCAACACAGCTCAAAAAGACACAAGCAAAAGAAGGAAGATATTTTTATTGTCATGAGGTCCTCTGCCTTTTCAAGCCAGGAGAACAGTGACAGTTCAGAGGAGACAGTGCTACGCTACACTAACCCAGAACTCTTTACTGGTGACAGATGTTCAAGAGGACTTGCATATTGAAGACATCGATGAATCACAGAAAATCTATATGGCCAAGGCAGTATATATAATCAACATACCTGACTACCCAAACTAGTCAACACCATTTAAATATATGCACAGCACTCAGATGTATTTGGAACACTGTGGGGAAAAATAGTTTAGAACTGAGAACCCAGATTTTTATTAAAACCTCAAGTTTCTAACAATTAGTAGCCATGTTGATAATGATCTAAATTGCATTAATTAAATTAAAAATTAAGGTCTCCTTTGAAAATGAGAATAGTATTCTTCAATTAGTTTCTATACAGAACAGACTGCATTTTCTGATGATGCAGAAAATGGAATATTAGGTTAAGCAACTTCTACAAGGCTTCATCTGATGCCTTTATTTTTCATCACACTTCAGACTAAATCGAAGATACCTCAGGACTTAGACTACCCAATGGACTTTGTTTCCTCTGCATCTTTCAATGCTTATGTGCAAAACTCCCCCAACCAGTGTGTTATTTTCTTGTTCCAGAGGATGCAGCAATTAGAACATGCCATTTATGCACTGAGAGGACAAAGGGACATTCCCAACACTGCTAGCGTAACAGGAGAGGCTGATAAACAATCCATATCCTTTGGCCACCCCATTTGATAAGCTTTACATTTCTTTTTATTGTCTTTGCGAGAGAAAAATGATACACAGTCAAGCTTGTTCCGTGTTATTCTGCTCAACACACAAATTTGAAGAGAAATAATTTTGCCCATCATTAAAATTAATAATATAGTTTTCAAATTTTGAATTTGGAGGCAAGATATGATAATATCCTACCCAATCTGAAAGAGGGTCGAATCCTTGTCATCTTGGAAAGTACAGCATCATTACCTGATATCACATACAACACAACAAACCAGCCTGAGCACGTCTCATGCCATTCACTTGTCATGCAGAGCTAATAATCTATTTCTGACTCACACGGATGGTCAGTTCCCATATTTGACAAGGTAACATTTGTCTGTCTACCTGAAGCAATGTAATTCTTCACTGGCAGAAAGAGAGACCTGCAGCAGTCTTAGTCTGGCAGTACCAATAAGGAAAGTTGTTTTTCATTCACATTCACATACAGAAAGGAAATTTCTGCTAGATACACACAAAACTCTAGTGGACTTTTTAAAAGTATTTTTTTGTCTTACAGATTTCTGCTTTTCCTCTGGTAACACTCAAAAAAATACTGTGACTTTTTAACATCTATTTATTCATTACATTATTTCTTAAAGGTGTCCATGAATATTTTTAAAAAAATAGAATACGGTTGTTAGGGCACTTGGGATTGAGCACTCTTGTGAAATCACTGATCACAGATTTTCAATGACTGGACATCCCATGCACTCTGTGTTTCCAATCCCCATGTTAAACGGGAATAAACAACAGTATATTTCACATTACTATTTAGAACACAAGTGCTTTAATGGTGCTCAGACATCATGGAAGTGGGGAACATACACTTTCTTTAGACTAAAATACTTTTGTCAAACTACTTCAACAGCACTCAGACAGCTAGGAACTGTGAATCTGCATCCTTTCACAGAGAACTGGCAATTCTGATTACTACCCATGACTCTCAATGTTTTTTAGAGCCCACTTTACTTCAGATAGTTGATTATTACCAAAATAAAATTGGATGTGATTTCCCCAAACCACACAAGTAGTTGTGTTTTTTTTCCCTCAAAAACTAGAGACATGCACAAAGAGCCTGTGCTTGTTTTCACATTTAAAAAGCTTTTTTTTACCTGTGTTCCCTTAACTTCTCCTCTTCAGTACATTTTATGTAGTTCTGTAAACAGACTATTGCCACTTGTGAAAAAAAAAAGGTAACCAAAAAAAGTTTATGTCTCTCTAAGTTCCCAGGCTTATAACTTAGTGATATTTCCATTCACAGGAAGAAACAAGACAGTTCAGCAACAGCTGTGGCAAGCAGTGAATCTCACTCTTATAAGCCTGGTGTTAAAGAAAAAATTGTTTATTTTAGCTCAAGACAGTGAATTTTAAAAAAGCAACAAATAGCTGAAAACCAAATGCATGCCTTTAGGCAAACATCTGTCATTAAATCTGTTGCACATTGATGAATTAATGAGATCAACTGAAGGACTTTGTCCCCATTCAGCTAAAGCTGTGGCCATATACACCTGCTCCAATTTCATCTCCAGCACAGACCTGGCATGGTCACTTAGGTTTTGGTCTATTTTTGGCATGAGGATATTTGAACAATGATTGACTTGATAAATTGTTTCTGTCCTCATCAACATTAAACTAGCCAGTTCCTTTTACACCCTTCCCATAAGTCTGGAAACCTCATTTGAAAATGGGGTAAATATTTCTTTAGGATGTCCCTTTCAAACTGACCAGAACAGTCTTTATATTGCAAGACCCATGTTTATAAATGCAATCCTTTCCATCTTTGTGTACTACTCCCACCAAAAAGGATGGTGTATTCCAAGAGAAAAAACGGTAACTGAGGACCATTTTTTCTACATCTTTCCTTTCTTGCCATTAGTCTTTCTTTATTATTGCAAATACACAACTGTCAGTTCTGCTCTTCTCCTCTCACTGTACCTTTCATTCACTAATGAAATGCTGACTCCCTCCATGCTTCATTTACTAAAATCTCAGATGAAACACACTTCTGAGGTTTCTCCCATGCTAGTTCTGTTTCTTTTCAACCAGCTGGTAAAACACTCTTCCTTAGGTCAATATAACGAACTGAGCTCCTGTGCTCAAAAAATCACTGACCAGGTAATATGGTTCTTTTCTTCCATGTCTGACTAGGTATGGATTTTATACATACAGCCAAGATATTTCCATCCTGGCTGAAAAAATTACTGGGAAGAGGCCTTGTGATGACCATGAACATAAAGTGCCTCCATCAGATAGAAGAAGAGGTTGTAGCTTTGTAATGTCATTGTACTACCACTGCCATTGCTACTTTTCTGTACTGACAGAGCCTCAGAGATCCTCCACAAATTTGCCAACAGCTGCTTCTGCAAGATAAGTTCTTCCACTGTCCTGCTACCAGCTAAGAAAATACCCCATAATCATTGCAGTTCATACTTATTCCAAATTCATTAATTCAGAACTCACTTTACAAGGTTTTAACTGCCATAATCTCTGATGACTGTTGAACTGAAAAAGAGATGCAAAGCATTCCTTAAAAAACAGCTCATGTCAGACATCAGGTCTTCCATTCTTTTCATGCATAAATGAATGCCTCTGTCATTCACAGTTTTCTCTCTTGTATTTTCTTTCTATAGTTTCTGCAAAGACTGCTCCACAAATTTGTTTTAATCTTCATCAGTCTATATTTATCACTATATTTCACACCTTTGCCTCTCTGTCTTTGATCCTTTAATAGACATTGTACCCTGCAATTTCTTTATTCTTATTAGCAGTCTGAACATTCTTCATCAAACATAATTAAGAATGTGTTCCTTACCACTTGTTTTCTTATTGTACTTGCAAACTTTCATCTTTTTCTGTCTATAAAGATGCTGCAGAAACCATTGTCTCAACCACTGAAATTCTCCCTTTGAGTCCTCAAATTCAAAGAAAACTTCAAACACAGACAATTTTGTCATGTTTCATTCCATTTTTTTGGAGAGGGCAATGGTAGTTTTAGCACTCAGAAATCATCCCACATTTTAAGTTTCATCGCTGTTAACTTTGTGTCTCTTTCCCCTGGAAATGTCTAGTTTTTTAAAGACCAGCCAAAGGGGAGAGACTTTTCCAGTTTTGTCATGTATTCAAATAACAGGGGCAATTCTTGAATTCAGCATTTTCATGTGATAAATTGATGGAATATCAATGCTAGTCAAGTGAAAGGGGAAGCATCCAAAAAGCATCATTTCCATTTGGCTATAAAGACTCACCATGTCAAAGCGGATGTAAGGACACTGACAACATACTATGAGGGCTGCATTCATAATTTTTAATCTTTCCACAGGCAGTTTTATCTTTGTTATATGGAAAACAGAGAGGCATAATGCCCTTATTTTTGCAAACATGAAATAAAGGTAGGCTTTTTATTCCGTAAGAGAAAACACTCTTCCCACAGTGCACAGAAAGGCATTGACACCTGAATAGAAAAGGAGGAGTGGGAGGTGGCTGCAGAAGAGGGATGGTTACTGTGCAACTTGGAAGCTTGCTAGAAAAACAAACACCGAAAAATGGCAGTTTGGGAAAAACCACATTGTTTATCAGTCTGAGACTGAACAAGAGACAATGACTTAAAACCGTATGTTCAACGTCACCAAAGGATGACCAAGCATAAGTAAAGCTTAATGAATAAGCCTAGGATCTACTAAAAAAAAAAAAGTCCAGATTTCTACTATTTCTTCAGTTCTCTATGGATACTTTCCTATGCCTGGCTTAAAATATGTTCAAGGCAAGGAAATACATCTGGCATACAGTAACACTGTTCATTTAGCCTATTCAGCATCTTCTGACTATCACTAGGACAGTGCAAATTCCCAGCCACCTTTACACTATTCCTCTCTTGCTCCTCAGGCTGCAACAAGCTGTGCATACAGTTCAGTCATATGTCTTACATGCTGAATATGGTAGGGATCCACTAAATCCTTACATTTTCATTTCCAAAGTGTGTTTTCATGGAGGGGCACTTCATATTTTTTTCTTTTAAGAACAATGCACATGCGTGGTGCTACAGAAACCATCAGAGACTTTATTTTAAAGCAACTCATACACTTACACTCACACATGACACAAAAGAACTCACAAAATTTGCTGTCTGTAGGTCTGCAACACAGGCAACAGTCTTCCTTTATTAGTTGCATATTGAAAAATATCATCAAGCATTATGCCAAACAGTAGAAAGCTAAGTTACTCAAAGAGAAGAGGTAACTGCAGCAGTCAAATTAAAAAAAAAAAAAAAAAAAAAAGAAAAAGCTACCTAAGTAACTCAGTCTGTTTTCATTATAAAACAAACTTTCTAGAAATAACAACAACAAAAGGTAGTGAGGTCTATCATTCTATCAAGACATTCAGCCCTGCTGTTTACAGGTGTATTATACCAACTAAGCAAAAATAGCAAAGAAATTACCAGGTTATATTAAAAGAAAAGCTTAAAATAATCGTTGTGAGCTAATGTTAGAGGTATGCAATGAAGGTTACATCATGCCTACAAGGTACTGTTGCCTTCAGCTGTAAGATCTCCTCTTTGAGCTCTAGAAATACACTAGTAGAGCTAGTGAGGAGCACATCATCAGGAAACCTTGCATCAAGCCATCTGTCTCCTTGTTTTTCATATCTGATAAGTATTAATAAATATTATGCCAATTTTTCATTCCATCCTTATTTTAAGAAAAAACTGATGGTTTAGTTGCAAAAGTTCCTGGATTGCTTTATATATTCTTATTTATATGAGAATGAAAAGACAATAACACAGCAAAATAACGTCTGTTAAGATTTCCTCAAGTTTGTTGCTTTTATATTAAGTGCAAGGCTAGAGACATGACTGCTGCCTGTCCTAACCCCTTCCTCACAAATATGGTCACATCATGTCACAAAAGATGGTGTCACATCTAAAATTAGAAGCAAATCTCAACTGTGATGATTTTAACACTGAGCCTAACCTTGAGAAATGCTGAGCGCCTTCCAAGAGGTACAGGAAAATGAGTTTGAAGGTTCTCAGCAATATACAAATTTTGAATGCAGAATAACAAATCAAAAGACAACTGTAAAATGAAGGTGGGAGAAAGAAAAAAAAAGATATAGAGATCCATTTAGAATAGATATTATGGAAAAACAGAGTAAAAGCGGCAGGATTAGGGCTATCCGTTTATATTTAATACTTAGGGAATGCTTTTCTAAAGACTAAAGTACTCTTAATTTTAAAAGTCCAATTAAAAAACTAAGCCAGTTTAACAGGAATAAACCTGCTTCAAATTTTATTTAGCACTGCAGATTTGACCCAGAGAAAAAAATAACGACATTGCATGTTAAAGATAAGCCTTAAATGACCTTATTTACTTTACTGTACCACCTGACAGCATTGATGAGATCACTAGCTGTATCTAAAATATCACAGAGCACAAAAGGGGAGGTAGAGTGGGGACTCTGGATTATGAAAACACAACAAAGGCAAAACTATGAAACTAACAAGACACCTTCTCCTTCCTGCTACTTTGCAATTGTTTGAACTACACTTCACATTCCTTTCTGTTGTCTTTGCAGTTCATATGGAAACTTTGCACACAGCTCAGTAACTAACCCCATTTTTAAATTACTTAGAATGGTCAATACACCAGATTAAAAATTAATATCATAATTCATAAATATAATGTCATTAATCAAGGAAGATTGGTGTGTCACTAAATTTAAATCTTTAACAGTATCCATTTTTAAGCAAGCTAACTTGTCTACAGTTATGTGGAAAACAATTTTATTTACTTCTGTGTAAGCTGGGAAATGTGACTTTGATGGGTGGTTGCATGAAGTATGAAATTTCTTTTGAAAATGTCGTATCAGTGGAACATTTATGACAGAAAACATTTCTACTATATAAGGTGTGCAATGCATGATGTACCATCCCTCTTTTTATAAAGCTTGTTTTCTTCAGATTACATTGCATGAAAATCTTTCAATTGTAATTATAGACTTTCTGACAAGAAGCTGAACACTATGTGTCCAAAGCTTTATGTGTCTGACTTCCAGGAGAGACTTTGAAAGCTGCAACTGGATCTGATACTTCTCAATAAAGTACATGGGCTGAGTTGTTTTTCCTGTTGGAGCCAATGGACTTTTCTGCCACTGGCTCAAGCAGCTCTAGAGTCCACCCCTGTATCCCATCCAAAAGACAACACAGAAAATCCAGCCCAGTGAAATATATGTCTGTCTCACAGCATAAGGTACAGTGAAAAGATCAGTAGATCTTTTTCGTATTTTATTTTACCTTAGTGAGCCATGAAGGATAACTGTTATCACAGGGAGTGGAGAAAAGCATTGAAAGTTGCTGCCATGACCACACAGACAAAATAGGAAAACTTGAAAAACAAACAAAAAAAATTACTTGCTTATCAGAATACATATTCCATATAAATATATTACATGAAATATTCTCAGAGAATCTGGCTCACAGCTGTGGCACAACCTGAGCTTTCATTCAAACTATTAAGCTTCTGCTGCTACTGTCAGGAATTTATCTGAGCTCATGGTGTACACTGCTATGGAAGAACCTGCAGGAGAAAAGCTTTTGTGGAGATGTTTCTGTTCCAGCTTAGAAGTGGCACAGCCAATGTGACTTGAAGAATAAAGACTTTATTTCACATCTTTCCAATCCATAGGAAATTGCCTGCTGCCACCTACAACTGAAAGCACCAAAAATAGAGTAAAATTGATTTCAAAGAGGAAACTGATTGATTGGGAGGGGGAGAATCATTAGATAGAAAGAGAAAAAAAGTTATTTACTTCATTTGATAGGTTATAAATTAAAATTCCCATAGCACTTAGCAATGAAATATGTGTTCCATACACATCTCTTTTTTTGTTTTCCTCCCTAGAGATAAGAGTTGACAGTGCAACTGTTAGTTGAATTACTGCTTCAATAAAAATCTGCCACCATAAACAATTCAGTAATAAATAAAAAAAAAAGGTGCATTATTTCAAAAGCTTATCAAAACCACTAGAAACCCCTTTCATTGCACTAAATTAAGTGTTGTGACTTGGCAACTTATCATAACTAACTAGAAAGCATGTATAAGCCTGGTTTGACCATGTTATGACACGTCAAAATCACAGAATGGCTTGGGTTGGAAAAGACCTTAAAGATCATCTAGTTCCAACACCTTTCATTAGTCCAGGTTGCTCAGAGTCCCATCCAACCTGACCATGAACACTTCAAAATGTACTTGTCTGGGCAACCTGTTCCAGTGCCTCACCACACTCACAGAAAAAACTTCCTCCTAATATTTAATCTAAACCCAACCTCTTTCAGTTTGAAGCCATTCCCCCTTGTCGTGTCACTACGTGCTCTTGTAAAAAGTCTAACTCTGTCTTTATTGTAATCTGTCTTCAGGTACTGGAAGGCCACAATTAGGTCACCTCTAGACTTGCTCCAACAGGTCAATGTCCCTCCTGTGCTGGTGACCCCAGAGGCTGGACACAGCACTCCAGGTGGGGTCTCACAAGGGCAGAACAGAGGGGCAGAATCACCTCTCTTGACCTACTGGCCACACTGCTTTTGATGCAGCTCAGGCTACAAATAGCTTTCTGGGCTGCAAGTGCACATTGCCAGCTCATGTCCAGCCTTTCATCCACCAGCATGACCAAGTCCTCCTCTGCAGGGCTGCCCTGGAGTCCCACAAAGAACTCCACGGGGAAAACATGCATCTTTTTGTGTCAGATCTTCTTACTAGAGGAAACCATAACACAATCATGAGGCACAATGCTCCTTTGTTATAAGAAAAAATGAAGGAGAGGGAGGGGAAAAGGGAGGGAGGGAGGGAGGGAGGGAAAGCACACAGCAGGGTCTGCGACCTCTTCCTGGGGGGTGGTGGTCTCACCTCCCTGGGCAGATGTCTCCAGCAGGCTCACTAAAAAAGGTGAGAGGGCTCATGCTCTTGGCATTGGTGGTTCTTTCCCCAAAAAACACAGTAGGGACACCTGCTGTCTGCCAATGCTTAGAAGATGTAGCCTCTGCCTTCGGGGGAGTGTTCTGAGTTGGTAAGACAACCTTACGTGAGTAACTGGTGACTGGGGTGCTTACACGTTTGGGCTTGGTGCTTTAGTCTCCCTCCTTCTCTCTCCCTTCCCTTTGGGTTCCTGCTATTCGGTCACTCCTGTTAATAAAGATACTGTTTTCTGAACTCTCTTTTCCAGCAACTGTAGAACCCACCCTATTACAGTCCCCATAACATTATACTAATAATTAACTATGATGCCAATAAAGTCCTACACTTGGGGCTCCCCAGGGACAATGAATCATGTATTTACATTTGAGCCAGGCAAGTAGTTGCCTGGTATCAAGGATGTTCACACCTGCTGCAAAATAATTACAGGGAAAACATTAAAGACCAAATTAAAATAAAACAAACAAAAACCCCCCTTTGTGATCCTTTAAATATAATTTAGGAACTTGGAATTCTACACAGTGTTAGTAAAGAATTACCTTTTCACACTGCATTTTTTTTGTTGTAAAGTATTAGGAGCCTTTCTAATATTCTGAGGTGACATAAGGAGATGAGGGCAGATTACGATAGAGAACCAATTTCTTTTTATTCTGCTCAGTATTCTACTAGTGAGTTTGGAGGCATGAATACACCTGTATATAATAAAATCCAAGAAACATGGTAGTAAACAAAACTATTCTTAAATTCTAAAGTCCACAAAGTTGTACTTAGTGCATTACTGAATCTAAAGAGGAGACAATTTCCACAAAATGTCCCATCATAAGTAATCTAAAAGAAAAATAATTCCATCTGGCTATTCCATCTTTTGGGTGATGGAATTGCATCCAACTTGCAGTAGTTATGTCATACAAGCTTTTCACAGATCCCTTGTATACTGCCTCTGTTTTTCTTCACATACTTGAATTCAACAGTTAGATGTTTAGTTAAGAATTTACCTTTTCATATGCACATACATACGCGTATATAAATATATAAATAAAAAGCTTGTAAAATTTGTTTGTTATGTATAAAATTATTTTTATCCTACAAGGTTCAAATTAATGCTTGAGAACATTACATAAATTTTCAGCCTAAAAAAAGAACAAAACAAGGCAAACATAGGACTGTCCTAAAGATACTCAAACAGTATATAGTTATTCAGTAAATAGCTTCTGAAGTTTTGAGGACTGACTCATGACTTTTATTCTGGGTTGGCAATATAGCCTCACTGTCTCATGCATTTCCTTCACTGGACTATGAAGTCAGAGCTGAGCAATGAAAGATTCTCTCATATTTTTCCAGGAATGAAAGGTGAGGACTAGTAAAACAGGTACAATTTCCTGACATTTAGTGCAGATTTTCACCAATGGTAAAGCTAGATGAAATAATAAACTTTTAAAAACAGAAAAAAAAAAAACAACAACAAAAAACCCAAACCAAAAGCCTCCACAGAAATAGCCCAGAGACTCTTCTTTTCTGCTCTTCAATGAATGTGCATTATTTTGACTGAATTACTTTTAAATAGCAAGTCCTTGTCCTCTAAGCAGAGTTTAGGTAAAACCATATTACCTAGTAGCTGATTAAAAGGGACTGCCTATTATCTGTAAGTATAGTTTGGGTCACATAGTGGATCATCTGTCATGCAAGAAGAGGCTGAGAGATCTGGAAGTGTTTAGTCTGGAGAAAAAGAAGGCTTAGGGAGATCTTGTGAATGAGTATAAATACCTGATAGTAAAGAAGGAGACCGAGTCTTCTCAGTTTGCCCAGTGAAAGCACAAGAGGCAATGGGCACAAATTGAAACACAGCCAATTCTGTGTAGAAATAAGAAAAAAAAAATCTCTCATTTACTGTGAAGGTCATCAACACTAGGACAGTTTGGTAAGACAGCTGGTGTAATCTCCATCTGTGGAGATACTCAAAACCTGACTGGACATACTCCTGGCAACCTGCTGTAGCTCACAGTTCTTTTTTCCAAAACGGGAAAATGAAACTTCTGTGGAAAATTCAGAACTTAGTAAGACATGCCATGCATGAATAGCTTTTTGTTCTTACAGTGGAATTCTCCATCTTTTTTGGTGTCCCACATCAGTAAGGAAACTACCCAACAACCTCTCAGTGCAAGACTTAAGCCTTAGATCTACGCTTCCAAGTTCATGGGTTTTATATTTTATTTATTTTGTAAGTAATTTATGATGGTGGGTCAAGCATAGATGGGTTTATTTAAGCAGCCTATTTGGGTGAATTTAAACACAGAGCTAACAAATCCAAGCCATGAATAAACTATCTGCTCCAAATGTAGCCCTGCTGGTTTGATGTACTGGTGTTCTCATTGTAATCCAGCGGTCATGCCCACTGCCTGAAAACACTGCTAGGCGAAAGTATTTTCACTTGAGGAGAACACCAATCAGACGACCTATCAGGATGAGTCAGATGCTTCTGCCTTCAGTGCAGAAGCTGCACAAGTCCTTATTCTGGTAAAGTTTTGGAAATAATAAGCCCTAGATGGAATGTAACAAGCCCATGGCATGGATAATAAGGCCTTCAACTGGCACAGCTATGTGAAGAGCAGATATGGGCACCCTGGACATCAGCTAAACTGAAACAATCTTGAGGGAAATGGAACAGTTTCTCTAAGGTTTAAATTCAGGCTAAATTCATGTTTAAAGGCAGGTTTTACTCTACAGACGTAAATCAAAGCCTTAGCACTTCAGTGCAGACATTCTCACATTGCTTATCATTTGCCTGAGTCAGGCTGAATTACACTTTTATGAACTACATGTGTGGTTCAGAGCTTGCTATCTTACAATAGTACAAGCTCATGTACAACTGCATAAAGACTGGAGAAGAAAAGCTTGGCATTTTTCTGAATGATGCAGGGAATCCACTCTCACGACTAACAAGCAGTATTAACTGCCAAGTATAGAAGTGCTGGCACCAATAGTTTTCAAATGTAAAGTAGAAAGTGCTGTTTGGGAAAAAAAAAAAAAAAGAAACCACAAAACAAAACCCAACAAATTTCCATTAAATACTTGCGGGGGGAGAAAACAAAAATTGGAAAAAAATGTTTTGGACTTTCTACATACAATTCCATTTTGGGGAGATAATTTTTTTCAACGTTTATATTTTTTCTTGATTTTGCATATCAAATATTTCTGTAGTCATCCGAAAAGCCAGAAAATTGTTTTATTTATTTACTTCATAGCATTGCAACATCTAGGGATAAAATATACACTTGCTGTCAGGACTACAAATCCATACAAAGTTATTTTCAAGGGACATAGATAAGATGAAGGGTGGGAGGAAACTAAAAACCTCAGTACTGCAGTCATGCCCCTTGGCCCCACCACTCGTCAGTGTCCAAACTGGACCTGTTCGCTGTGTCTGAATGCATCAGGAACAGAGTTATGCAAGGCCCTGGTTCTGTACACATCAGGGGTCTTGATTTTGCTCCACAGTCACTAAAAGGCCTTGAGCGACTCTCCACCCCTAACACAGGCCTGGCAGCAGACCTGTCTATTTGTATTCTACTCCCCTGGAGTTGCAGGCTTTGGATGCCACTCAGAGTCCAACACACCCTGCAGCACCCAAGATAGCAAAGCTGCCTTCACCACCAGATACAGGCACAGGACAGCCCACAGCCCAAGCCCTTTCACTCTGGAGTCTCTATCCTGCAGCTATGGTGGTTTCTCCAGGACAGAGACTGTGTGTGTGCATGTGGTGGAGACCAGCAGCTCCATCAGCCAGTCACATCTCTGGGGCCTCAGATTCTTCCAGTTTAGAGAGTTAAATGTTTCGAGCAGGGAGTTCAAGTGCATGACCTCACCATGTGAATGAACTTATAAGAAAGCATGAATATTTTTAGGACAGAATTTTTGGAAGCCTTCAGCATTGGCCTAATTCTATTTCCACTGATTTCACTTCTACTAGTCTAAGGACTCCCTGTTCATACTATTATTTAATACAAAAGAAACCTGTTAGAAGCCAACATACTCTTTAAAGCTGTGGCACCTTAATATTTTAAAAATTAAATACATTGTTAAAATAAAATTTCATTGTATTTTAATAAAATCTACTTTAATACTAAATTATTTTTTCCCTTCTCTCTTAATCCTCTTTTTCCTACAAATGTACACATGAGCTTTACTGAATTTGTAAGGTCATGAAGTCATGCCAGTTTACACAAATGGGAAGCCAGTTTGAAATACATTATATGATTAATCGAGACACCAGACTTCATTCTAATGAGAGTCATGAACTTTTCAGCTGCAAAATCAGTATCTGAATTAGTATCTGATCACTCTACATCAATCCTACAAATATACTGAAAAAAACCCAAATCCCATCATCAACTCAGGTTTAAATAGCCTGTGGTTCACCGAAACCTTTGTGGACAACAATAAAGTATTAAGTGGAAAGTAAAGTACCTTACAGTAATTAGATTTAGACTGCTACTTAAGGAAAGTTGTGATTCAATACTAATAACTAATTTTACCTTCCATGATTAGTGAAAGCTGATTAGAACTAAGTATGTTATCTGCTGGCTCTGACATGATTATTGTCTTACAAAAAAAGCCTAATTAGTTTTGCTGCAGCTACAAATTTCTCTTTAACAGGTATGCTCAGCAACACTGCAAGTATTCCATTACTCATCCATTACTATGCTCTCTTAAAATGTGCAAAACTCTCATGTAGAATTCAGAAACTTCAGTCATTGCTCTGTATGGACTGAATTCTGTAAGGAACTGAGAAACTGTGGGTTTAGGATATATATTCTCATACATAAGAGAGATGTAATATAAAGTGAAATCACAATTTTCACAGTCCCAGTCAATAACAACACAAAAATACATGGAAGTGAAAACTTTCACAGGCTTCCATTGATACTAACACATTAAAAAAGATGTAAGTAAACATGGTAAAGGTGAAATTACCTAGCCACAGTTCCATTTAATTTTATTTACTCACATGACAAATGATTTGTTTTGCCCAGACTGAAACATGAATAAAGATTGGATGTAGCAGACAGGTACATAAGACAGATGGATCTTTAGAGCAATACAGGAAGGGCCAACATCTACTGCCCAAAGGATCTTGACAAACACCTGGAATCCCACAGTGGCTACACAGAAATTCCCCACTGAGAACATGCAACAAAGTTGCTCACAAATGGTTTTACTAACGGAGTAAGAACTACCAAGCATGTGGCAAAAGAACTACTACATGACCTGTAACATTTATTTGATTGTCAAGTAGTGCCATTCTGGAATAGATGCCAGTGATGGGTACTGTTATTTCAAGAGAAGAGAGGCAAATTTTTCCCCTCTGAGAACTATGAAATGAAAACTCATCATGACAGAAAAAAAAATATCCTTTTTGTATCCTGCTGTCAAAGGATCAAATAAATATTTATTTTCCATACATTTCAGAAATCTAACAAAAATTTAGTAACTTACTATTTGTCCTTCCTTGTTTGGCCAAAGTTAACAGAGGAAAGAAACACTTGAAATAGTTTTAAAACTGAGATATTATGTTCTTGAAGGTGGCAGCTGTTGTTCCTTTGACTAAGTTTCTCACATACATGTGTTTTTTCGCTATATGGTGACTAGTGACACATCAATTTCTTGAGATAAACATCACCAGGAATTCTCTATCATCAACATAAGGCTAGTATTGTCTTACTTAACAAGGCAAGCTCTGTCTTGTTCATGCACTATGCACAATTTAGTTGCTTGTTTTTTCATTTAAAGTTAACTAATTTCAGAGATCCAAGCAGTGGCATAAAATAGTAAAATTAATTTCAGCTCTTGACATAAGTAGGGGCAATTCTGTTCTTTTGAACAGTACTTCCTGTTTAACTATGAGTGTTCATGGTCCCTGAAAGAATTCAAGAGTTGCTCTGGTATCTCTTCTTAAAGTAGCACAGAATTTCCCAAGGACAAACTTAACCAACTTTGCCGTCAAGTTGATGAATAAAGTAACTTCCTTGGGCAGGGAGTGCCTGCCAGAAAAACACTGCAGCAGCCACACATGTTGCTTTGCAAAGGAGATCACAGGCGATCCAGAACCATTTATATTTGGTTTGGAGGAATTTCAACGAGAAAGGGGAACTACATCACAGGACACACTGAGGCTGTAAATTCTTGTATCAGCCTAATGGTCCAATGAATCCCCTTACCTCAACAACAAATGTTCTTTTCAGAAAAATATGATGATTGTTGCAATATTTTTTTCTTTTCTCCCTGTGTTTTCCTCTTTTTCATATATCCTCATGCTAAGTTTCAGTTGAAATTTAGGCCACAGTTCACAAGCTGTATGTTTGCCCTTCTGTCTATGCTGTTCTTCATATAGCTACTAGGTTTCTAGTTCTCATTCAGGTGAGCATAGGGCATATTACAAAACCATTTTGTAAGAGGAAAAATATAGTTTTGCTATGCCTTACGTAGGGCTGTGTATAGGTTATTAATGTACATGGCAATTTCTTACTTTCCTAGAGATTTCTACAGCTGCTTTATTGAGTGTTCTCTGGGATTAGACAGGGAATCTTGACCAAATCGAGTCTCTTAATAATGCATATGGACTGTGTCAGTTTTATTATTGGGGTTTACTGTGATGTAAATGAGAACAGAGACAGGCCTTGGCTCCTACCTACAAACATCAGAGCCCTTTATGTTTATGCATCTTTTATGAAGTATTTTTAAGTCAGAGAGTGGGACTGTCCCCATAGGCTATTTTCCCCTCAGGTGCCAAATCTAAAATCAATTACTGAATTTACAGGAGAAAAAGACCTTTGTAATCTTTCCAGATCCCAAATCGACACCCTCTATTACAGCATGTTTTATTTGCATGCAGTAAGGTCCAACAACAATGAAGGGCATGTGGGCCCCCATAAACCCTACGTACTAGTTCCACTTCAGTGAAACCGAGTGAAGGAAAACTGGCAGGTTTGCTGAAGCTCAAATAAAACTTATTTTCTTGTACTAATATAACAGGGTACCTGAAAATTCACCTATTCAAAATCTGTCTCCTCTGCCATCTGCTGGAGCCCTACAATATAAACCCCAATATACCGTACTATAATATTTGAATTCTACCACAAGGAAACATTTTTATCATGTAAAATAAATGGGATATATAATCTGAAAATCATAAAGAATATTGCACTCTAATCAGATTGATCTAGCACAGCAAGCAAGCTTTGATCTTGGATGTAAGCAGTTAGGTCAGCATCCCATATCACATAAATAAAATTCTCCCGGGCCTTTTAATAAATGAGCCTTAAAGTTATTGGCCCAAATATTGGCCTTTCTCACAATATAGGTCCAGTTACTCCAATGCAGTTCAAATAGATACCTGAGATGTATCTATTTGTAATGGAGTCCAGACTGTTACATTATTTTTCCTCTGTGTTTTTAAAACGTGTCAAAAACAAGTTTCAGAGTCTGAGAGTTGCATACTACCCATATGCCTTGTAGCCCTCTGTAAAAAAGGCTGTACATGCTGGTGCCATGTGAAAATGCATTTTGAGCAGTATATTTCAGGATCATTTTACAGGCATGATGCAGACTGTGGTAAATCAAAACTGTTTGGTTTTTTTTCCTTAAACCATTTCAGAAATGATTCATATCAACAAAGAGGCTTTAGCTGCTTCTGTTCCCAATGGCTTTACCAGAGATTTACTATAACTTCAGTTAAGCCATGATTTTGCATGTTTCAGAAAAGTGACAGAGCAAGTGAAGAACCTACCACTCAGGTTATCCAATGGTTTCATTACATTACCCTGTACTTGGCTCCTCATAGTTGCAAAATAACTTAATCTGTTTCTTAACTCAGCTGTTTTATCTCCCACCGTTTTCAAGGTCTGGGGGGGCAAAGTGGAGATAAAACATCTGAGCCAGCTAGGACAGCTCTTTAGGAGAGGAAATCTGGATAAAGGGAAAAATTGTTTTGCTCAGGTAAAATTTCTATCACTAACACCTCCAAGTATCTTAACATCCACACTCCCACAGTCTTAGAAATAGGTATCAAAATTTGCCAGAGAAGATATTACTTGACCAGAATATTGTCTTTTATTGTTCCCACCTAATTTTTTCTTTTTAATTATGGACCTGAGAACAGCATTTAAACACTGTGCAAGGAAAAAAAAAAGCTTTCTGGAGACTAATAAGAAATCTATTTGTTGATCATATACAAAGTAGACCTGCTTTAAGAAGGGTATTGGCACAGAAAACCTCTGGAGGTCCCTTCCAACCTACATTTTTCACTGTTACCTGAAAAAGGCCAGTCTAGCCCACAGCTGACTAAGACTCTTCTGGAGCTTACTATTTGGCAATGTCAGAAATTTCTGCCAGAAATGCGAACCAAATCATGAGAATGTCTATGGGCTACTGGTTGTCAGCTGGTGGAGCTGACATTACACATGCTCAGCTTGGAGACTGTCACCTTCAGGAATACTGAGTTAGGAAGCTTTGTGTGGATGAAAAAAGAAACTACAAGTAGTGAAAAGTCCTCGTTACAGAAGCTGACCACTTCCTGAGATCTGGGTTCTGTCCTTGTCCCGGTACACAGTTCCTGCTCATGTGATTGACCAGTGATTCCTTACGTCCCTGGGAAGATGAGGGCTATAGGTCAGCACTCCACAGATTCCATGTGAGACATTTTCCCTTTGCATGAAAGACTGAAGGCATGTCGCTGGGCCAAGCCTATGCCCAGGGCTTACTGAGCCTCTCCCATGCTGTTTCCATGTAGCCATCTGCTGACTGGAGCAGGCTGTAAGAACTTCCCTCTACAGAGGGCAAAGGAAAATTTCACTGGCATGACACTGAGTACAGTGAAATTTTGATGTGATGTGCAGTAGTCTCCAGCTAAGATGTGATAACCACCCAGCTCTCCTCCCTGTTGCCAGCTGTCTCTCAGGTGATAGCACCACCAGAACCTCACCTCCACCCCAACATGGAGAGGAGGTTTTACGCTTAGAATAAATTAAAGGGGGTTTAAGCTAGCTTTTTGCAGTATCATTAGCACACAGCAATAAGGGAGTAACTAGCGGCTCTGCATTTGAGCTGTTAATTGTTGGGGTTTGCACTGGGTTTGTTATCTAGGTTACTTGGAGGAAGGGAGCTCATGTTTCCCCAGGTATGCTGTCACTCTATTATGTGAAACATCACCCTCTTCCCATGGCTCTCCTTTAAAATAAAAGTTTATTCTCAGTTATGTTAAGAACAGAGCCTGAACATCTACCTCGGTGTCATAGTTGCCCAGTGGATGGAGGCAGGCTCTTGAATTCTGAATAAGGTGCTAATGCAGGAGAGATGAACAGGATACTGCACATACTTCTAACCTCAGTATTTTTTTACTGGGTAACTGGGAGCAGCCCATTACAGACCTCCCTGCTTCTCAGGAACCTGGAGTAGGACTCCTGCCTCTCCCCAGGACAGCAGAGTCTGTTTGTCCAGGATGCTGCTGCAGGAGCCCAAGAATTGGACAGCACAGTCTAACTTTGGTTGCACAGGACCTCTCTGGGACATAGAGTGTAAGCCAAATTTATCCCAGGCAGCACGTGTGTTTTTGCTGTTTTCTAACTGAATGATCTGATATTAGTCTGGGGGTTTAGTGTAGATGTTCTACTGAAAAAAGTATTTGCAATTGAAGTGGAATAGATCTGACCCAAAGCACAGTGATAATATTACTGTTCTGTGAGAAGCAGAATTTTTAAAGTTGGGTAGCTATATTGCTATTTTAGATAACCTCTGAGGATATGTCTGAACAGCAGAATGCTCTGCAAGTCAGAGATATCCTGTCTTAATATAGCACAACCATAGTGCTTCACTCAGGCTAATTTGGGAAGTACGATGCAGAACATCTTATTATACAGCTTCTGGCAGACTACCTAGCTCTACCTTAACTAGCTAGAGTAACTCACCAGCAGCACCCTGAGTTTGAGTTGTCTAGCCATAAAATAAAAATAACACCATCTCATCTTTTAAGGCCATTATGAGAAAATTTACCTGTGAAACACTTAAATAACACAGTCAATAACCACTATCAAAAATGCTACAAGACACACAAAATGCTGTATTCAGTGCAGGGTTGAAGGGCAGGGGGAAATAAAGTTAAAGCTGTAACCCCCACAAAAAAAAGACTAAGACATATTTACAGAACAACCTATACAGCTGGACCATCTATCAAGTATTAGCAAACAAACCACATTCTGTAGAGAGGAAAAAAATCATGATATTGAAAATGAAATGGCTATGCACAAAAGGAAAGGAGAAAAACTGAGGGTATATAGACAATCTAATTGCGGTTTAACTCTTCTATTTTAGCATACCACTATTTTGCCTCTCATTTTCTCTCCCTTTGTTTTTCAATTCCATGTGGGTATATCTCTCTCACACACCTCAAATACCGAAATATATGTAATATGTTTTTCAAACTAAGAATTTGCCATTCTACCTGACCAGAAATTAGATGATGGCTGTCTTTCCTCAGATTTTATAGTGAACTGTTTTTAAAAAATCTATATGTACACACCAAGTTTCTAAATCAAGCTAAAAAACCCCTGTGTTCTTTGTTGGAATATTACAGTCCTATATATATGTAGGAGTACTGCATTATTCCTCTGCAACATGACACCTGGTTCTGCAATGGTTACACAAAGATGGTTATTTATAGACAAGGAAGCACTAGCCTCCCTCCAAGCTCCCCCACTCTGAGGGTCACAGAGCCCTCACCTGGTACGAGATTTAACATGACAGGTGATAACATAGAAGTAAAAATAACTTGCCAGTATTCCCTTCAAAGTCAGACAATTACTAGTTTAAACACAGTGTTAAACACAGGGATGATCTGTGCTTAATTACAGAAGATTTCATTACAACAAAATGCAAATACATGCACAAGTACACTCCAGCAGATTTACATGTATGCAGACACATATATACACACACATTACTTACACAAGTTTATTTGGGTCAGAAGCCCACATGAAGTTGAGGCTAACATCAGTTTTAATTAAAATCAGCTCAGAAAACCTGGTACTGGATTTCCAGTACTAAATGAAGGTTTACAGGGCTTTAATTAGGATATAAAGGCTCTGTTCCCAATGGAACAGATCCTCAGTAAACCCCTCTGCTCGTCCATTATCCCCAGCCCAGCGTGCGTCATTAGGTGCCTCTGTCTATTTCAGCCTCATTAATGTGTTTAGGCACATCCATCAGTGAATTAACACAAACTGGTCTAAGGTTTCAGGATGAGGGGGCCAGTCATTTTCATCACATCAGCTTTACTTCTCACCTTCCAGAAAAATAAATAACCCACTAGTTTCCCAAGTAAACTAACTGTTCTAGATATATAGCAGGCTTCCAAATAACATACTGCATTTCAGTAAGTTTATACAGCAAAGAGGGAGAGGTTTTTTAGACAATATCCAGAGACCTAACTCAAACATTTAGGTTTTGATTTACAAGACAGACCTGCTCTCAGGACTGGGGATATCTCACCTTACAAGTACCTTTTCATGTATCCTGTATTCTTGCTCCTCTAATTCTATAGGCAAATTACAAAGATCAAACCAGACAGATGAATCCTTTAAATAACTAATGCTTTTAAATAACTTTTCTTCCTCAGTAGTATTCTAAACAGCCATTCAGTTTTATTACTTTCTTAGTTACCTCTGCTATTTCCCAGAAAACCTCATTTCAACCATATATTGAATCAGAAAATGTTTCATTATCAAAACATTCTATCTCTATGTTTCTATGACAGGTGACTATTGAACTCCATAAAATATTTCAAAACCACTTGTAATTTGCAACAGCCTTGTCAGATTAGTCATCAAGAAATAGCTTATTTGGGCTGTGCTCCAAGTGTTTATCTTAAAATGGGCAAAATATAGGAATGAAATAAATGTAAGGCATATACCGATCATTTATTCTGAACACAGTAATTTTTCTAAGGCCTGCTACAGTACCACTGTCAGGAAATTAGACACAAATCAGTCATTACACTCAGTCATACTATAAGGACAACACCTTGACTGAGAAATTGTTTAATCTGTTTGTAAAATATAAAGACCTTAAAATCAAAGCCAACAGGAAGAGGAAACTGTGAATAGCCAAAGCCCATCACCTGTGCACTGCAGTTCTGCAGGTGACCAAAGGTTAGGCACCACTGTTTTAGGGGGTCAGTATCTGGTAGGCTCTGCCCTAACTGCTGTCTAACACAGCACTAAAGTCACTGATCAGAAACTACTTTTAAACCTACCTAGGTTTAAATGGACACAGCTAATTAGCATGAGTCCACATCTTCTTGTGCCTTTAACACCTCTATCATAGCAATAGTACAGTGTGAGCTTCCTCACTTGACAAAATGAAGGTCAGTTAGGGTAGGTAGGGAAAATGTTCTGAGAGGCTTTCTTTCATCTTTTTTTATACTTCCATTGTCATAATGAAGCAATCATTTTCCGTATAATCAAAACACAAAGAAACCTGACAGTATGCAATTGCTTTCTTTAATCTGGAAGAAAGGAATTTATGTTGATGCTAATTGACTTCCTGGAATCTGTTATTGTCAATTGATCAAACAACTCTTGATTGAATAGAACATATGGAATATTACTCAGTCTTGGTTTAGCTTGGTTTAGCTTTTTAATAGAAATTTCATCTCTCTAGAACAGCCATATATATATATATATGTTATTTTTATTTTTTCCCCAAAAGCCATGATAAATCTTGCTGGGAAGATCTGGAGAACACAGAGAAACAAAACCTATCAGACTACCACTTAACCCTGAAAATGTAAACCATCTGCAGAGAAGGTTATTTGAGTGAGGCCTCCTTGACCTGGAAACAAGAAAGGGTTGAGGGTTTGGGATGCTATGAAATCTACTGTCACAGAGGTAGTTCTTTGCCTTTCTACTTATGGCAGAAGTTATAACTAGTGGCATAAATTCTAGCACCGTACACTTTATGACACTACATAATGTTGTATTTACTTGGAAAACAAAACTCTTCAGATTCATGGGTAATTATTTATATTTTAGTTCATGCCTATGTTTTCACACTATAATTTTGAAAGCTGGTATTAGAATTGCAAATCATTAAACTTTTTAAGAGATTCTGGGCTGTAAAACTTTTTTTTTAAAAAAACCAAAGCACTGCATGTTGACTGTAGCCTAACTTCTGTAGCATGTACTTCTCTGACTAGTGATAGCTGAGATTCCTTTCACACCAAAAGGTCAGGCTCTAAATCTAAAAAGAAAAGATAGAAGGGTAAATAACAAGACATAGAGCTCTTATGGGTATAGTCACTTTTTCAAGGCCACTTAGCATAATAAGAGAAAATGCAAATGAAATCAGGTCATTCGGATTTCCAGTCTTCTGTTCTTATCACTAGATAATAGCATGTTCCCCACGTCCCCTTCAGGAACCTACCCATAGAATATATCCTATATATAATTAGGATAAATATCAGTTATAATCGTGAAGGATCATTAAGCAATAAGCAAATAACAGCAGTGAATAACAAAAAAGAAAATTAGCAATTGTAGTTTATATATGCTTCCATCATATTTGAAACTTTAAAATTTCTTTAGTACTTGATAAGAAGTCCATTCTTATGGAAAGAGCGCAAAGTCAGTACAAATTTAAATATTCATCAGGAAGCTGAGGAGCTTTCTGCCAGTCAAGCTTTGCCTTTTTATGAATTCGAAAACTAACATGCAGCAAAGTGTTCAGACAGGAAAAAGGAACAATAACTAATGTGTTGCTCTAGCCACAGTTAACACTCAGAAGCATTATTGAAGTATTTGATAGATCAATATAAATACCTTATTTACTGCTGTGAAGCAGTCGAGAAAAAATGCTGTGAACATTTAATTATTGCCAAGAATCCAGAGAATCTAAGACATTAAATATTCAATTACCTATTGAACAAAAATCTATTAGGATTCTGTCATGAGCATAGCGGCTGCTTGTTAACTCTCCAGCATGGCAATAAAACTTGGGCAATGAATGCAATTGTACTAGGGATCAAAGAGCTGAGCTCCTACTGGGAAGCAAGTGTATACACTGCCAATATTTCATCATTCAGAGTCACTTTCCCTCCTCTAATATGAAAGCTATAAAACAAAACAAAAAAATCCTTTTAAACTGTTATTGTTAAAGCCAAAAACTAATTAGCCATTGCTTCCCAAAGTGTTATGTGAAAAGTCTCTAGAAATAATGGGCTGCATTCTCAAATTTTATAGGTTTACCGAGTCGAGTGTTCTCTGGTATTTCCTGTTTTCCCTGCTAGGGAAGATTGAGTTGAGTTTACAAGTCATCTTGAATAACATGCAAACTTTTCAATAAAGGCAATAATCTGTAGATTCATAAAGCATACACTTAAAATAAAGACATGGGTGGTAAACAAAGAGAATAGCAAGAACTTTGCTATTGGTTTTTTACCTAAAATTCCCAGCATCTTAAACCTTTTAGCAGCATATGATTTGCCATTTCAGTAGTGTTTGGTGATGCACTTTTGTTTTCCCACTTAAAATATATGAGCTGGAAAGTGGTAATACATCAGCAAGGGAGGGGGAAAACTCCAACACATTCATTTAAGTCTAAAATACTATTTCTGTGTGTTAATATAGATATAACAGCTATAGACTGCTAACAATATGGGGAACAATTAATAGCTTTCTGTTTCTTTCCTTGTAAGACATTTCAGAAGATCTCAAAACGTGTTTTATTTAAAGAACTAAATAGATCCTTGAAACACCTATATATGTTACTTTTCCAAGCTATGAGCATTTCAACAGTGCTCCAAACAACTAATGGCAAGGAATCACCTTTTTTCTTGGTAGCTTTACCTACTATAAAAATGTGGTTAAATGTCATGACCCTTGGTCAAAAGCCCACGATGATGATTCAGACCCCTGGCCCCATCGCAGTTAATGGAAGTTCTTGGCTATTTCCTTTATTATGTCAGGATTTCAACTTCTGAGATAATTTAGTTGTCCCAAACATATATCACGCTGTTTCTGCTCTACAGCAGAACTAAAAGCATGTCCAGAACTGCAGCCATAATGTTGGGATTGAACACTGCTTTAGTGATGACTCAAAAGAGTAAAATACCATCTTTCAGAAAAACAATTCCCAAATCAGTCCCTGAATTTGAGCACAGTTCCAAGCCCTGTTCACTTTGACATCTAGCACTGTCACAGCCCAAGTGAGAATTGCTGTATTTTAGTTTACTTTCTTCTTACATGGTCACTACAAATATACACTGTTCACGAAAACATTCTCCCAACATAAGTTAAAGCTTTCTCTATATCAATGCAGTTGTATCTGCCCTCTTTCCAGTATTGTTCGTTGTTCATTACATCATCAAAAAGACACAATCTCCAAGCACAACATTCAAAAATAAAATACCTTGATTTACTTAACAAAAAAACAGGTGCATCTGTATGCTCAACTACAATATTGTTGATAAAAATAATGACAAGATGCACAGACTCTTTTTTTCTAAACTTTATTTGTGTGTTCAACTCACATACATGTCAGGTACTGAAGTCTAAAAGACTCTACTGCCTCTTATGGCAGCGTGATAGAAGCAGCAGGATTGGTATTGAACAAAAAGTCAGATTAGAAGAAGAGACAGAAACCTGGGCAGTTGACTTGACCCAAGCCCCAAAAGATATCTGTTAGCAAGGCAGAAATTTTGCATGTTTTTGTATTTGCTGACTATTAAACTGCACAAAAAAATACCTGGAGATGCAGCAAACTTGTAATGCTCCAGTTAAAGACAGGCTTTCTGTAGCAAACCTCTGCATTGCAAAGATGCCTTTATCCAGTGACCTTTTTAATGCACACCATACGAATGTGCTTAGTCTCATCATATTGTATGCAATGTGTTTTACATACATTACAGTCTTGAGTAAGTTCATAAAAGCCAGAGCTCTAAATTTGTCTCTGGTTGCTGTTAATTTCTTAAGAAATGTACACATCTGGATGCAAATAAGGGACATCAGTTGAGGTACTCCCATCTTGTACATAGTCCTGAAAAGACCAGTTTCCACAGGTGAAGAAGCTCTTGCTCCCTAATCAGAGCTGCCTCTACTTGGTGATCTGGCACAATATGTGCAGTCTTACAATAGGTGACAAAAAAGGAGAAAGCTATAAAATGCATATGTTTTATTTTATGCATACAGAGCCTCTGGGTTTTAAATGTTCATAAAAAATATCAAAATATTTTTAGAATGTAAATCCAAGATACCCATTTTGAATAAACTCCTGTGTTCTGAGGTAACTGGATTGCAAAACAAAATATTAACAAAAATGTTCCAGCAGCTTAAATCTGTTGTAATTTAGCAAATTAATGTACACCCACCCAGTCGTTCTGTGCTATAAAGTTACTTTAAACTTTTTACCAATGTATTTCTAGCAGCAAATCTCCACTGCAGACCATTTATTTGACCTCTCTCTAGCACATATCATGTTATAATACTGAAATTCTTCATGCTTCTAAAAATAGAAATGCAGAGATTCTGAAATGATTAATGACAGTTAGAACTGTTGAGTTCGATGTAGAAAAATAAAATAGGGTATACAGCCATCCATCTACTGAAATCTGTAAGATTACTTTTCCTGTTCTGGGGTGAGGATATTAAATTTCCTAAGAGCTCTCCTCTTCAGAGATTGTCAGAATGTCAATGGCTTTATCCAATATTTATCCTAACATTTAATATTATACATAACTGCCTAGAGGTACCAAAACACAGGCAGCAACTGAAGAGTGGTTTTCTAAAGACATAAATAGGAATACCAGACATGAGTTTATTGTGAAAATTTTGAGACTCTTAAGGCTCAGGATTGGGATCTCAATCACAGCCATATCCCTGCAAAGCATCCTTCTGTTCAAAGTGCTCTCTAACAAACAAAGTCATGATGATTCCTTACCTTTCCACAGCAGACCACAGCGCAATATGCTTGAACAACCTCATTAAGCACCTAGCACTGCTACAGTGAGTGTGTGAAATTTCTTTACCTCCTTCATAGAATTGCCAGTGTTCATTAATGAATTGCACAGAATTAAAACACTGATCTCTAAGAGTGTCTGAGTATCTCTTGTACTGGTAAGAAAGAACCTTGCTCTGTCAGAAAATTAAAGAGATGAACGCATACCAATAAGAAAATTACAGTGATATTACCAGAGAATTACTCATATACTTTCTGTTTTAAAGGTTCACCATAAAGCTCACTGCTTGCCTCCACAAGATAACAGAAAGACAGCTCAGGTGGGCAACCTCAGATGTGATTTTGATCTGTGATTCAAATTGGGTATTAAAGGAAGGAAATGCCTGAGTTTTAGATGGATAAAGTGATATGAGATGAACTGTGCTCTGTGCATCTTAATGTCACTTTGTTCACTCATTCTTCTAACTTAGAATACAAAATTCTTCTTTCTAACCATGTTAAAAAACCCGACCAGTGTGAAAGATGTTACACACAATGAGTGCACGTTCAGTTTGCTTTGAGCCTACTCCAGTGATGAGCTGCATGTCAGCTGTGTCTTCCATGTCTACCAATTCTAGCTTTCTCAAAGATGAGGAGAAGCACTACGCTCCATTTCCAACACAAGTCAAGGGTGGAACAGTGAGTAGCATGGACAGCAAAAATTTTCCCTGTTCTTTGGATGAATAAGCAGATGTACAAAATGAGATGCACAACCTGTTCTGCACACACCTCTCATGCAGTGCAGGACAAAACAGAGGAGACAGCAAAACCTGAAGACTCATTATTTTTTCCCTGGCCCCCCAGTATTGCAGTCCATCACGTAGAAATGGCCCTGTTCATTATGAAAAGGATGAATTAACCTTACAAAGGAGTCGAGAACTTAGTTCACAACCCATTTAATTCTCAACACTGAGATGTGAAATAAGAGTAATTTCTGTATGAGTATGAAGAAAGAAAAGCATTAAGGGCTCAATGCTGACAATTTAAAGAGCGAAAGAAGCCAGGGAAACAAGTCAGGATTGCTGATGTGTGGTAGCACATGAAGTTTTGTTTCATTACTAATTTGCTTGGTGTTCATTGCTGGTAATCTGCAGGTGTCATTGCACTTGCCTAAGAGCTTTCTCGTAATGAAGGATTGATTTTACATACTATTAAAATTATAATGCTGCCGAGACCCTGAAGGACAACAAGCTTAAAACTATAACTGAAAGAACAAGGTACAAATGTGTTCATTCTTCATATCATATGCAGACATTTTTCATTCAAAGAGCAAATTTTACTGCTCAAATAATAGGATTTGTAAGTAACCTAGATCTATAATTCCCATTTCAACACCAGCTATATTTGAAATATTCAACATTGCTTTTACAGGCCTTATGATTTCAACATACATTAAGTGAAAGTGAGTGCATATAGAATACATGTTTCTTTCAGTATCTTTTAGTTTCTTTTAGATTTTACAAGGAATAACTAATTACAAAGGAGAAAAAACCTTAAGTACTCTAACTTAAATCTGGTGAAACTCAGCCAAATAACAGATAACATATTTTCACTTATTACTTGTTTGATAATTACTTAAATTGTTTAAATAAAAATAATTCAAAGTCCTTTCATAACACCTAAAATTGCATTGACAATTATTAAATTAAGCTAAGCAAGCTTTAGGTGTATTTGCATGGCTTTTATACCACCAACTCAAAATGGAATAAATTAAACTCTTGCAAATTTTCAAATGCAGAGACAGAAAATACAATTCTTCTTGGAACACTCTTGCTCATCAGCACTTTTATGCATATTAGCAGAGCCTTTGAGTTCTATTCATGAAAGTGTTTTCCGGAATGAGGCCCTCTGGAATAAATGTGAAAGTTCTACTCTGTTTTCTAGTATTAAATATAGCTGAGGAGTATCTAGTTTTTGAATAGCCATTTCATTCTTTCTGTGTGTGAAAGCCAGTGCCTCGTTGGTGGCAATGCTTTGAAATTTCTGGAATCCATTCATGTAATATTGGGAGGTGTTCTTATTTTCATGGCATGAAAAGTTTTGTTGTTTTTCTTTTAATGAAGGAAAACATTGCACTCAAATTTCTATTTCCATGAAGAAACACATACCTTTGAGGTCATCCTTGTAACCAATGTTTTTGTTTCAACAAGATAATTCTTTGTAGTTTTGTATCTTGATAGCTCTTCACAAGCATATTATTCTGTATCAAGATACTGGTTTCCTTTAATCGTTATATTTTTTAATTTATTCTTTGCACTTGCTTTTCTGAAGATCACAGAACAAGAAATAACTTGCAGATATGTTTTGTATACATTCTTTGTGCTAATGCATGAGAACTCTTCTTCCAATACAGTGACAGCTCATAGATACGTTTCAGGCAATTTTTTACTTTTTGGTTTGCAGTCATTGAAATTTTAATTGCCAAGCAGCATTAAAATTATGAAAGCAAGATATTAATCTTGCATTTTAATTGTGTGAGAGATAAAGCTATAATTTATAAATAAAGCTATTTGTTAAATGTACTTGATCTTTTATTTTTTTTCAAATGGTATTTGTAGACATATAGTTTAAGCCTTTGCCACATTTTTAATAATAAAACTTTGAAAAGAAGACAAAAATCAAGATCTTTCCAATAACCAAAATATCTTATTATTTGTATCAAAATATTTTATTTTGTTCTGGACTTGTCATGCTTCACATTTCAGGTTCCTGCCTACTTGTCTCCAATATTCATCATCAGAATTTCAGTAAAGACAAAGAGAAACAGATTGAATTTCATAGCTGCCCAGTAACGAAGTTTTTCCAGTGAGAAAGCTCTAGCGATACTGTCTCTAGAATGATCAGAAAACTGAACTAATACATAGAAATTAGGCATAGAAAGGCAGAATGATGTGTCCAAACATGCTTATATATACACATATGAAACACTTTTTTGGACTTTGAAGACATCTTCTCTATTGGAGGAGACAAAGTCAAGCACTTATACTTCTTTCAATTCAATTAATTTCAGTCATCTCATACAACCTGGGAAACTTCTACACTCAAAAAAAGCCCTGAAGGGACACCATGAAGGCCAGAGCATATCAGTGAAAAAGTTTAGGGAGATCCTGCCCAGAGTTTCAGAAATCGATTAAGACAGATGAGCAGGGCTCAGCACACCCCGACTCAACAAGCTTCAAAGCTCAGTGCTGTGTTTTGCTTCCTGGTGTACCTCTTCACAAGTGGAAACATCCTGTGTCCTGCAAAAGGGGCTGTTCAGTCCCAGGACCAACTTAACTGAACAAGACCATTCTAAAAATCCAAGCCTAAACATCGTCAAACTTTGCCAGGAACCACTCATTTACATGACAGAGGAAATATCTCTAAGGATATTTATCTTAGATGAGAATAAAATCTACTACCCACATACTAGATAAGATGAAATCATGAGTAGAAAAAAAAATCCTTACATTTTTTAGGACTTGAATGCCTATCTTTGTTCTATCTTGATTAAAATAAATTTTTCTGACTGAATGTCATTATTTTGTTACTAGTAAAGTACATATTAAATGAATTTAACACTGTGCAATAGACACAAAACTAACTTAATGGGAAACCATCGCTATTAACAGTATTAAGGAACAACATTTTGTTTAGATGAGGTCCCATAAGGTCACTGCAAACACTATGCACTATTTTTATCCCTCATTTAACACTGCAAGTGATGTAAAATCTGAGTGACAAAGCTGAATGAGGAACTAAAGCTCTGTTCACTTCAAGAAGAACAAAATAGGTTCTAAAATCATCAGCTAAAGGAGATAATGTCTCCTTTGGACAACTGAAGAAGCCGAAATTCACATGACCCAATTCTCAAGATGGAGGACTTCAACCACCTGTTACCTGCTGGAAGGATAGCAGAACAGAGCACAAGAAATCGAGGAGGTTTCTGGAAGGAACTGATGGTCACTTCCTAAGATAGACCTGAGGGATGGACAAAGGCAGGTGCTCTGCTGGAGCATACTCTCTCATACTTACCAGTAAGGGATTGGTCAGAAGGTGAAGTTCATGGGCAGCCTTGGCTGCAGTGACCATGACATCGTGTTCAGGAGAGGAGGGCCACTGGGACCAGTGGAAAAGTCTGGAGCAAAGACTGATCATTCCTAGAGGATGACCAGGTTGAGGAAAGGACAAACTTGACCCTAAAACCTGATGGAATGCACCCAAGAGTTATGAGGGAGCTGGACTGCATGGAGGAAGATGATTTTTTCACTCTGTTCCACACTGATGAGACACATCTGGAAGTCTGTGTCCAGTTCTGGGGATAAAGACAGCTCCTCAGTACGGGAGAGACAAGGACATACTGGAGGAAGTCCAGCAAAGATCTACAAAGGGACTGGAGCCTCTCATATGAGAGGCTGAGACACCTGGGACTGCTCAGCCTGGAGGTGAAATGTCTACAAATGTCTGAGCAGGGATGGTGTTGTAAAGAAGACAGAGAGGGATCCTTCTTGGTACTATTTCGTGAAAGGACAAGATGCAACAAGTAAAAATTAAATACAGGAAGTTCCAACTAAAGAAAATACTTTTTTTTCCTGTGAGAGTGGTCAAACACTGGGACATGGTGTCCACAGAGGTTATTAAGTCCCCATCTCTGGACATATTCAAAACCTTATTGGACTTGACCCAGACCAATGTGTGGTATTTGACCCTGCAGGGAGGAGGAGAGTATGTGATCTCCAAATGCTCTTTCCAAACTCAACAGTTTCATGATTTTGTTACTCGGTAAAACACATTGTAGTATTTTATGGTAATTGGAGTATGCAACAATCCTACCCTTTTAACTTCCTATGTTCGATCATGCCAGAATTAAGGAAAATGGCCAAATCATCAACAGAATTTTGTGTAAAAGGGCAAACTTAGGTTCAGAATGAATAAGCACATTTGATACAACATTGCTTTTGTTAAACTAGAGGAGGTACCACAGAGGCTGATTATTTTTGCCATTCTTATCCATAAGCATTTTATTTTTCAATGTTCACAGAGAAAAACTTAATGAGATCCATTAAGATTCTTTAATCAGCTTATATTGTGAAAAAGTATTAAAGTCTCCACTTTCACAACAGGCACATGAAATATACAGTTTTATGATATATTACTGGCACAGGAACTCACCTCCCCCTTTCCCCTGAACCACCTGCAATTTTTAATAGTCATGTATCGCCAGGGTACCAGAAACCCATAAAAGTTTAACCTGCCAATTAACAACTAGGTAAAGTTCCAGCCTTGTACAATATTTTGATTACTTCCATGAGCTTTTCAAAAAATAGAGAAAATATTTCCACAAAACTACTAGCTAGAGTTTTAATCTGATCTACTGAAAATTGAGTAGTAGGAGAAAAATACAAATGCAGTATGTATGAAAAAAAATCATCAATTTCTGTTTCTTATAGCAGACCTACCAAAGCCAGCTCTGGACTGAAAACAGCTATTTGTTAAGAGAAGACAGGGGAGGGAAGAGAAGGGGGGAAGAAAGAAAAAAATTTGAAGACTTTCGTTCTAATATTTCCTCTCAATGGGGAGACAGACAGTAAGGGCAGAATTCAGCTATTTGATACAGTTAATCACGGTGTGAAGCATAGTGCAATAGTGTTCAATGTACTTCATGACAGTCCATCAAAGAGATAATGACATCAAATAACATTAGCTTGGTTTTCAGCAATTCTTTAAAGACTAGCTAAGAATGCATAAGCTTTCAAAACATTTTCAGGAATACACAAATTGCAGTGGAAAATAGTTACAGTTAAGTAGATCTGGACTGGGAGGTACATACTGCAGCATACATTTTTTGGCACTGCCATTGATAGTCACAGATCCTAAGCATCGACCAATACTCCCATTAAGGCCTGAAAAAAAAGAATAAAAATATATCTACCTCCAAGAGTTTCAATTATAAAGTAAGGAATTCAAACGCACATTGACAGGAAAGAGATCATAGACAATATTGTTCACCAACCATAACAGGCAGTAACTCATACCCATCAAAGTAACTGGTGCTGATTTTTGTAGATTCCACCCCGTTTTCCAGATGCATACACAATCTCCTCAATATGAAAAACATAAAGACACTGCATAAGTTTAACAAGTTGGTAAAGACAGCTGTTGAGAAAAGACAATACATCTTCTCTATTGGAGGGCAGATGTCAAGAGTAAGTGGGATGAAACAAAAGGGGAAAAGTCAAAGTTAGTGGGACATGGCTAAAACTGCAAGCCTGGAACTTCATGAAATTAAACAAATTATTTAGAGAGATACTCCATCTAAAGAGGCTGAGAACAAATGAGAAAAGGGGAGCTAAGAGAGAAAAGAAGCCATAAACTACTTAGGGCATAAGTGAAAGGACTTGGCCTACAGGCAATTAAATGATAACTGGAAAAGAGTTTGGGTTTACATGACACCTTTCTGCCAGAGGGATGCAGGTACTGCAGAATGACCTAAGCCCTGGCACTACAGGATTACAACTGAGCACATGGCTACATTCACAGGGGACCTTCAAGACACCCCACAGTTTGACTACTGCAGCTGTACCTTGCCTTGGAGTCAAAAAGTATTTGAATCCAGCTTGTCAAAAATGTTGATATTATGCAAAATTAGTGCATGCCATTTAGAGGAGCTAATTAATAGCCCTAGAAAAGTCCTGGATACACCCTGAATGAAGGTTCAGGACATTTCTAGTGATCCAGTCAACTCGATAAAGAGAACGTGCACTGAATTTAGAGACAATTTCTTATTTTCTGATCTTTATCATAAAAGAAGAGCAAGTTTATGTACCACGAAGTCCAGTATCAGGACAAGGGTAAGTTTATTAGAGTCTTAGCTTTGAAAAGATTCTACTGTACAGGAATCTCAACTTGAGGTTTTTCTTCTGCTTTCTATTCCTTTTACCTATCGTTCTGCTTTTCCAGACTGTAATAAAAAGTTTGAAACCCGGTAAGTGATTGGCAATGACTAACAAGCAATTTGAAAGAATCATTATTAGCAGTTTCAAGCTCCTGTGTTTTTTGTCAGACTAAGCTACAGTCTAGGTCTGCAGGTTTTTGTGCGCTGACTTCTAAAAGATCATTTTTCAGGAGATGGCCATCCATTACCATTGAAAAAAATTTAAAATATCGTCCAGCAACTCATTTGTGCTCCCTTACCTGATCACAAACTAACTGAAGAAATAACTGTGGACTTTATGGCACACTCAAAACATCTTCCAGCTTTTTATAACAAAAAAAGCAACCAACCAATCAAAAAAAATCTATCTCCTGACTAGTCACTTAGATTTTTTTAGTCAATTCTTTTTGTCTATGTTTATGAATTATAATAAAATCAGTATTAGCAGGACCAGAGCAGGAAAGGAAGTGGGTAACATACTCAATAAAATCCCACAACTTAGCCAAAACAAACTAAAGAACCACTACCAAACCCCATAGACCTAAGGTAGGCAGACATAGGCTATAAACCCTAATTGAAAACATTTTGACTTCATGTTATTTTTATCTTCACCAATTTTAATTTCATTATTATAAAAGGAAAGGGATCAAAATCATTTACAAGTGCAGATTAAAACAATATTTTACAACAAAAATGCAAGGATGTGATGTTCTGGTAATATCTAATTTATAATTTACTTGATTCCACATCTCCACTATAAAATCAAGCACATACTTCATTACTAATAATCAGTTCAATGCGCATTCCAATAAAAACAATAAAAATCAGCTTGTGTTCATATTTTGTAGGAATGGCATTTTAAGAATTTCTTGGAGGTTCTTGACTTCTCAGGAAAGAGCTCTCAGAAAAATGGTTAAAACAGAATAAGTAATATTTATTTCTGGTTCTCCAGATGTTCAATATAAGTTTTATTTCAGAACTATCACGTTTATTCAAGACATTTTAGATTATTTTTTTCAAGTATTAACGGCTTGGCATACAGTATTGAATTTCACCTATAAGAACGATAACTCTACATACAAAGCATTATTATTACTACTACTACTATTATTATATTTGTTTTTATTGCTATGATTTATTTTTCTTTTTATTTTACATTGCCAATGTACAATATATGCTTGATTCAGAAGTCCTTCCAAGTTTAATTGAAACAATCCTAATGCTACCCAAACAACAACAAAGAAGATGTCAAATAACACATTATTTCCTCTAAATTGTAACAACTTAGATAATGCCAACATAGTAGTGAAGTTCAACAATGTACTGTAAAATAAAAACTAACTTCTATTTCTCGATTTAAAAATTTAAAAATTACACAGGATGGGAAGATAAAACTGAAAATTTCATTAGGAAGATATCACAAATGTTAGATTAGTTACTGGGAAAGGAAACTGTTCAGTCACGTTGATTTGTGGCAGTCCCTTATGCCACTTTAGCTTGAGCTACGCATGGCCAAGAAACAGCTCCCACTGTAAAACTGCAAATTAGGGAAGCAAGACTGACCCATCCCTGGTATGGGTCACTCCTGATGACTAATCTGCCTAAAAGGTAGAACAGTCTACATTTATCTGTTTCTTCTATTTTGAAGAAGAAGGGGATTTTCCTGACTTTAATATACATATCTTAAATTATTTATTGCATTTCATGTTCATGAAGGAAAATGGATTACTAAGCTTAACCACAATATTTTACTCTTGGCCAGTTAAATAACTGTAGAAATTAGCTTGCCACACACCAATCATATGTCTCTCCATTTTTCAGTTTCAAAAAGAAAAATAAAAGGAAAAAGAAATCTACTTTTTATTAACCAGCTTCTAAAACTAAGTAATTTATGCTTCACTCTGCTGAAACCTTGAGCACCAAAGGAAAGGTAAAGCAACTGCAATAATTTTACCAGTAGGCTGCTTTATTAAAATCTGTAAGGTGAAATTTTTCAGCACAATCAAATCATCATAAAATATGTTAGTACTTATGATAAATTAAATTGCTATTATACTCCTTTTCTCTCTAACACCACCCTTGGAAGCAAGGGATTTTGAAGGCTCCAAATATGTGTTATTATAAGGTAGTATTCTACTGAAGGGTAAGTTGCATTTTCCATTATAAACCCCATTTCCAGGGGTTTATTATTCAGCTGTAATGATCTGCTTGGGGCTGGAATATGGCACATAAAGACTAAATTCAGCAACATTTTTTCAATGAACATTCAAGAAAAAAAAAACACCAAACACTCTAGCTATTTTTAAATTAGTAAAGTTTCAAACATTCAATCAAATTCCACACCTGCAAATACAGGAGTCCAGATCCGAAGTACTGACAAAAATAATCTAAATAATCTCTGTGACCATCTGCCTGACCAAGCCTAGCACATTCCCTTATGGTAAAATAGAGCTAGCAATACCAACTGGGCAGTCTAAACATTGCAGCACTGTCTTCAAAGACTGCCCTTTCCAGTCCCTTTCATGAATATTTGAATGGTCTCTCAAATATTCCTCCTTTTAGGTGTACATTTTTCAAAGCTACAATTAAATTATAATTTTCTAGTTCAATTCCTAGATGCTACACTTAACTTTGACGAGCATAAATAATTATAGTATGTTGCTGATTTTTTTAATAAAATATCAATAGGTCTAGCATTAAAACTTCAAAACTATTTCAATGAATTTGCCATTATTTAATTTACAGTATTAAGTTATAGTGACATAGGAATAGATGTCCTGGGTCAGAGCACAGGTTCTCTTAGCTCTGCACCCAGCCTGATGCAGTGACTCATGCACAGGTACCTAGACAAGAGTAAGAACATTCAGTAATTTTCTCTGGACATTTTTTGTCTGTTTGTTTGTTTTAGCACACAAAATGCTAATGATTTATAGTTATTCAGTACAGATATAGTGATACATTGCTACATGTTTGTGCACCAGCATGTGACCACACATACACAGCAACTCAAACAAACTTTAAAAGGTTCGGTTAAAGATTAAAAAGGCAGGAAACAACACATTAATCTTGAAGGTGCAACTTTCATTTTAACACCCTTGTGCACGGCTGCTGTAACTGAATCTCTAACCACACCTCTACATGCTGGCTTTTTCTACAAAACTTCTGACACATTTGCTCACAGCAGTTATTGCTCTATCTCATGTTTTTCTATGTACTCTTTGATCATTATAAAATCTTCACTCACACCTTATTCTTTGCATGGAATAGTAATGCAGATAAAAAGATTTCTTTCCAGGCTCTGGACATTTTCTTACAGGTTTTCCTACGATTCACACTGCAGCCACATGCTCGATTTTCAATTTTGCGAAATCTGGTAAGAAATGCAGCAGGTTACTGATCCACTGAGGGAAAAGTGCTACACTAGAAGACTGAAAGCAAAGAGGAGCCACTTGGCTGCCAGCATGGGACATGACCCATGACATTACATTTCTCCTTAAGCAGCAGTTAGCACTGCTCAGCACTTACAGCAATCCAAGCACAATTGCTCTACATTTCACACCGATCTCTTCTCTGTGATGGCCAGTGACAGGCCTGAAGTTGTGTCAGGGGAGGTTTAAGCTGGATATTAGAAAGAGGTTCTTCACCCACCCAGAGTGTGGCTGGGCACTGGAACAGGATCCCCAGGGAAGTGGTCACAGCATCAAGCCTGACAGAGTTCAAGAAGGGTTTGGATGATACTCTCAGGCACATGGTTTGACTCCTGGGAATGGTCCTCTACAGGACTAAGGGTTGGACTCAATGACCCTTGTGGGTTCCTTCCAACTCAGCATATTCTGTGATTCTGTGAAATGTTACAGTGGATTTCTCTCCTGTCCCAGTGTCCTAGTTCAGCTGGAGGGACCAGCTAACCCTGTGTGGTGGTGATCAAACCTGTGTATTCCACCCCCTCTATTCATTCCCCAAGGACAATGGGCCATTAGCAGCAGCTGCCCAGGGAGCCATTATCACTTCACACCCAGCCTGAGGGGGGCGGAGCTGCTAATGGGCCATCAACAGCTCAACAACCCCTGGCTCCCAGAGTTAATCACCCATTGTGTGAGTCCCCGCCCAGGGGAAGGGACTGAGTGCTCCCTGAGGGTACATAAGTGGTGGGTAAGAAGACCTCGGGAACCTTCTCGTCGGATCCAGAGCAGCAGCAGGACCTCGACAGCAGGAGATCACCACTCTCGCCCAGACCACAGCCCTCGCCTGCACCAACAGGTTTTTCTTTTCCTTTTGCTCTGGACTTGGGGGAGCCACAGGGGTCTCAGCACAAGGGCAAACAAACCCCCCTTGGGTTTGTGCCCCAGGACACTGGGTTATACTGCTGGGGTATTGTGAGTTGAAAGCAATTTCCCTTGTGTATCAGTGTTGTTATTGTAATATTATTATTAAATTTTAGCTCTGACTTATAATCTCTCTCGTGGTGAGTTCATTTTCCCTTGCTGGTTCACCTTCAAACCAGCACACCCAGTCTCCCTGCCTATTCAGTCCCAAGCTGCAATCCTGCAGTCTCCAGTCACAGTGCCAGTGTCCCTGTCCAGGAGATCACTGTGACACCTCCACCACATAGGTCCCCTCCTTCAAACGTCTTCCTATTTCCAACTCTTTGGATTTCTGTTTGTGCACTATGAGGTCTGTTAACCTTCCTTGCTCTGGGCTCTTTTCTGAAGAAGTCCAAGTGTGCTCTGTACAGGCTTTTCTTTTTGGCAGTTCAGATCCAAATAACTAAAGTGGTTCCCACAGGCATTAGGAGCACAATGGCAGGAGAGCCCTGCCCATCTCCAGGGTTCAGGGAGCAGAGAAGAGCAGTGCAAGGCTGTAACATCTTCTGTACATCAACATTAGAAATGCCTTTACTAAAGTAAAGGTTGTAATTCAGACAAATTACAGAGGGACAGTTTATTCCACTTAAAACTTATATTTAATTAGTCAGTGCATCTTCTATGGGTTTAATATTATCTGAAGTGTCAACATAGACAAAACCTTTTCCCCAGCATTTTTAAAAGTACTGTTGTAGAATGCTGGTGCCATACAGTGCCGGCTGATGATTTACCTGCAGCTGTATTTCAGTGAGCAAATCCTTTCCCAGCTGCAATACCTGAGCATATCCGCTTCATTCTGTGACAAAAAGCAATGGCAATGTAAATCCTTAAAGATTACATGGCCCCTAGTCAACAGTTAAGTGGAGATTATTTAAAAGACTTAATTACACAGAAACCTAACACACTCATTTTTAATGGGCAGGCAGACTGCTGTTTATTTAGTTTTTGAAATCTAGTCTAAATTAGGCCTTGAGAAAGAGAAAAGTACCCTAGGTTTCAATTAACAGATTGTCTTCCACTAGTCAAGGGATAATTTGAGCTTTACACATAAGAAGTAAAAATAAAAAATAAGTCCTTCCTCATACTGTATACTGTTTTGCATCAGCCTAGTTTTTCAATGGTCCATCATTGATATTAAACATATATACATATAATGGTGTGTGTGTGGCTCAGCTTTGCGAACGAAGATTTGGGAAGGGCTGTCCCCACGTGGGTGTGCCCTTCCAGCCTGTGCAGTGGAGTTTTAGGTGAAGTACAGCGTGCGCAGAACTGGCCCCACCGTTTAAATCCTGAGGTTCGTCTGCCACGGCCGAGCGAGCTTGGACAGTGCCAGTGAAGTCCTCAGGACTAGAGCCTACAGCACCCGGCATTTCCGAGTATATTAACATAACGTAGCACTGTCTCTTACTATCTAGAAATAATTAAATCTTTCAATAACATCCAGTTTATCACCAGTGGTTTAGAAAAGACATCACACAATTAAGAGAGGGAAACACAGAAGCTTTTAGAAGGCAACTATGCACCAAAGGAAGTGTGTCAGTTGATAGCAACAAAATATTTTCATAAGAGAGAGTGATACTACTTAGTAATATCAGTACTGAATTTGGAAATGTTTTGACTGCAACTATGCAAATCAGTGACTGCAACTGTCTGTGTAGATATACTGGAAGATATTTAAGACACACATGTTGTGTGGTTTGTCTGTTGAGAAAAAAATATAAAAAAATTAATTCTTATAATCTGAGAAAAAGACTTCAAAACCTTAGTTTCATAGTTTTTATTCAGAATGGCATAAAAATTAGTTCCTTGCTGAGGTACTGAACTATAAGAGAAAAAGAAAAAAACAAACAAAAAAGCAAAAAACCCAAAGCAATATTCCTTAAGAAAATAACTGTGTTACTGATGAAAAGGAGGAGAACTTCAAATTGAGTTAGGAACTAGGCATACAATAGGGATTTGCTGTTCAAATTGACTAACACCTAGGTCCAAAGCAATGAAGCATAACATTTTCTCTCTAACGATTAGCATGAAAGAACATATGCACACTGACAGCAAAAAGTGCCAGGAAGGAAATTGTACACTTAAGTAAGACTAATTCAGGTTGCTAACTGGTATGAATTTCTGAGTTTGTAGTGTACTTCAGTGTCAACAGACGGCAGGATGGTTATCTACCAAAGATTAAAGAAAACAAATTGACAGCATTAATACATTTGTCATAAATACTTCTTTTAGCTTTTTAAGTTTACACATTCCCAATATTGTGAACAAATAAGAACACAGGTGCCCAATTGCAAGAAAAAAAAATATATAAATAACTATTTTTTTTCACAAAGTTAGTTTCTATTCTAGCTGTACCAAACAGTACATACTACTGTGGCTTGTCTGTACCCATGTACTTTAAAAAAGCCCAGGGAAATTCAATTCCTGTTTAAAAAAAAAACAAAAACAAAAAAAACAAAAAAACAGAAATTAAAATATTATCACAAAATTAACACTTAATAGCTTTATAAATCCTAATGCTTTCAGTACGCAATTAGTAAGCTAAGCTGTCATACACTCGTTGCTGCACTTGTAGACTTTCTGTCATGAATTTGAGACTTCTGCTCTTCAGGCTGTAATTTCCCGATACATTTTAAAGCTTGAGAGGAATAGACAGAGGGTATTACCATTTTAGCCCTATTACCTCAGGAATGCAGGCCAAAAGTCCTGTATTTGAAACTGTAGTTTCATTGCTCTAAAAATCTTAACAATAAAAGATAACAGGATTTTAAGTGTCATGAGATTTTTGCTATCATTTAGGAAAAATTTTTAAAGAAGTTTCATATATGAAGCATGCTCAACTTACTATTTTTCATCAGTTTTACATTACAGTTCATTAAACACTTCAATCCTTCAGTTCTCTGTCTTCTATCCATTTGAAATTCCCATTGCTCTTGTGAAATGACATTTTTCGATCTGAGTAGGAAAGCAAAACTTTGAACCATATGGTATCTACACTAAATTAGCAGACATTTCACTAGTGCCAGTGGAAACCAGAATTCATCTACCCTACAGATTGCATTCGCATGTCATTGTTTGGGGTTAAACTATTCGTGTAGTTTTTCTGTCTCCTTGGGGGAAAGCCCTGCCAGTGGGCAGGATTCGTTATCTGGCATATCAGTCCAGGCAGCATTCAACCAAAAACCTAAATAGTTTTAACTTCCTGACCTGCCTCACCTATTTGAAGCATGCTGGAAACTCCCCAGCATGTTCTTGAGCACCACAGCTGCCCAGGCAGCTGCTGTTGCTTCAGCATTGCCAGGATGCAGCTCCAGCGCCAGCGGAGCCAGGCGTGGTGTCCTGCTCCACAGTGTCCGGTAGCAACACACCTGCTGCCCTCACCTCACTCCCTCGGACAGTCACTGTGCCCCATCAGATGCCAGTCCGTTGCTGAAGGCTTTGCCAACAAGATCAAAGCATCAAGCCTCCCCAACAACATGTTCAAAGCACTTATGTACAGTCACAGAAAACACTGACAAACTGGGAACAGAAACTACACGGGCAGTAAAAAGAAAAAAAAAAACCAAACAACACACAAAAAACCCTACCCAAAACAAAAAACCTGAATAGAATATGTTGCACATAATCTGTTTTTGTCTTTAATTCCTCCATTTCTAAGGCATATAAAACTTCTGTAAACCATACATTGAAATACTACTGAACAGAATGAATTCCCAGCAGAAGGGTCTTAGACTACATCAGGGTTATGGTTATTGCCTTAAATGGTGAATAAATATTTATAAGTTGAAACATTGCAGGCAGGATCTTTTTTCACTGTGGGTTGCTCAGATACAGTGTAAAATCTTCTAGATGTATAGGGGATTTTGAGTTTAAAATACCATTATTTATTTTTAGATCAATTTATTAAGGCAATGGTTAGGGGCCCAACCTGAGATGAGAATAACACCGAGAAGGCTCTTAGTGGGGACCAGGGAGAGAAAAGACCAACTCAGGACTCTGTTGAGTGGATGTAAAAGTCAAAGAAGGGGAGGAGCAAGCGCCAGCCCATGTTTTCAACTGATGCCAAGGAAAGAACCTGGAAGCAGAAGTGGACTAGACTATGCTCCTGTTTTAATTAGAATATCATACTCAAACCCCTTAAATTTTCATTCCTCTTTAACCAAACATCCTATCACAGTGTCACAGTTGCTTCAGAAAAAGCACCTTTTACACACGTGTAAAAACTTCACTATGAGTAAAATTTTCTGATTGTTCTGGGTACATGAAGTCCAAAATCCAAATATGAGTTACTATGAAAACAAAATTGCAGTAAATTTAGGAATATTTTTTCCAGCCTCTGTTGTACATGGCTATATTCTTGTTGAATCAAAACATCCTACAAATATGGTTTTCATCTGATGAGCTCATGATTGATTCAACCAACTAGTTATCCTTCAAATCCCAGATTGCTGAAATAAACTTTTACAGGAATATTCCTCCCTCCTGTAATTCTCATTTATGCACATACCATATAGTGGTTAAATTAAATGCACTTTTAGTAAGTTTGGTCTACAATTACTTACTTGTGCAGGAACAGCTTGTACACTCTGGGAAGTTTACTCTATTAATTTGGAGTCCATTGCTAGATATTTATGCAAGTGAAATTACCAGGACATGTAAAGATTTACATTCCACTGTGCTCTGAATAGACCACAGTTCCTTCAGAAATCTTAGTACATATTTATATGTTAAAAGACCAATCTAATATATAAATATATATAAGGTTCTGCCAGCTCCTGAAAACTTGGATATCCTGGATTTACATGCATGAATTCACAGTGCAAACAACACAATTTCAAAGCAGCAAAACAAAGTGTGGAAGAATGAGTTTAAAGAAAGAAAAGGAAAAATATACCCTAGTTTATGTGCCCCATCAAATACCACCACAGCTGAAAGGAAGAACCATTAGTCAGTCCTTCACTGTGCTGTCATGCAGCAGCACTGGTGCTCAACATAAAACCAGCCTGCAACCAAAAACTGTTCTTTGACAGGGCTGAGACGATGCACCGCAGCTGTGACTTGCTGAATTTAAAGGGACGATCAGCAGGAAGCCTATTATGGCTTTCTGCTCACAACACAGAAATCAGGAGTGTTCATGTCCCAGGTGTCTTCTCTAAGAAGATATAGCCCCTGAGATACTCAAGTATTGAGGGCAGTCAAAGAAGAGGGTTGCCCAGTTGTCTTTCCCTTTCATCAAGCATTTCTGCAGCTCTAAGGTCCCAGGCACTTCCAGCATGACCTTCGTATTGCTCTTTCTGATGCTAGAGCAGTTTGGGCTTCAGCTTCTGGAATGCTCACATGTAATTATCATTTCATCAGTCACCCACAATTTCCCTTAGCATTACATCTGGCATAAAGCAAGTGGTAATTTTTAATACTTTATAGTTTCAATAGTGCTAAAGAAAATCAAGAATCTTTGTGTCTGGCAGAGCTTTAAAGCATGTTACAAACAAGTGAAGTGGGAAAGCTTCTCAAAGCAAAACATACTTGAGGAAGGTTATACAATGGGAAGAGTATGGCAATCCAACAACAGAGGCTGCAACCAGTTCAGCTAAGAATCACACATCTACACATACATTACCATTATTGTATTTTTTCATATCTACCTGTGCCAAAATTGAAAATAAATAGTACTTGAAAAATAAATTATCACTAATTAGTTGAATCTCAACAGCAAAGTGCTTGCCAAATCCTTTTAAGTGATTAAAATTAATTTCATATACTTAGCTTTTTTTTTTTTAAGTGGCGAAAAGAAGTCATTCAGCAACTAGTACCTGGGTCCCATGAGCTCTTCGATAAGATCATGCCTGTATTCAAAATGTTTTTGGAAATCCTTGAGTACATTTCCAGTATATCAGAAATAAAGACAACTGTCAAATATTCTTTATTAATCAGTTGGAAAAGACAAAACAGCCCAGTGGAAGGCTGAAATGTTTTATGTTGATGTGATTATGAGTCACTGCAGTTTTGGTTGAAACAAAGCCATTTATATGAAAGTCTGCTGCCCAAAAAAGACTCCAAATTATGTAAACCCCTTCTTTTTTTCTTTATTCTCTCTTTTTCTTTTTTTTTTTAATTGGATATCTTATACAAAAATTTGTTTCCATCACTTTATGCTGAAGAATTTTCTGTTGGCCCTTCTGTAGCATGATGCCTGTAACATCCAAAACAGAGGGCTCCAGGATGTCTGCCATAAGAAAATATAGTGGCTTCCTTTATTTTTAAAGATTAATACAGTTGGCAACCATGAGGACATGAATGACATGATTTACAAGTTTGTGGGCCAGACAAAGCAGGATCAAAAGATTATCTGCAAGCAAAGAATCAACATTTCAAACTGAGGAAATAGGAACAGAAAAGGCTCATCTGTTCCCAGACCAAATCTTTCCAGCAACACAAGGTAGCAGGGAAGAGAATGCAAGAAGTCCTCTGCGCCAGCTCCCTCTGCAGGGGTCTGGCTGCAATCCTGGCCAGCAGACTTCACCCTCGGAGCTTATAATTGCATGTAATTTCTGTGTCTGAGTGGAAAACAAACACACAAGTGAGCAGATCACTTCTAGTGGCTGAAAGAGAAACCTAAGACAAATGTCTTATTTGGCTTTTTTTCTTCTTTAACCTAGGTATAACACCTGAACTGAAGTGCTTGCATTTTTAGTGTCTAACTGGCTGCAGTTTGGACCCTTGCCACAAAGAAGACACTTGTATACTAAGAAGTATCACACTCTCAAACAAAGGTCAATGACTTGACTGTGGCATGAGCAGTTTGTGAATGAGTGAGCTAAGCTACCTTCAACAGCACCCCTGAAAATCAGTTGTTCCGTCTCTGGACTTCAAGGCACAAGCCTTGTGAGGCGCATCTCATGTGCCTTCCTTGGGAATTGCTCTCAGACTTCTTTCAGATCTGCCTTTATATGACAGACACCAGAAGCAGCACCAGAACAGGAGCTGCATGGAAGTTTTGTATTGCAAGTTCTGAATATTGACATTACTTGGCCTTTTCTCCTGGTTTCCAGGTTTTCACAAAAGACAACAGACTTGCTGGTTATGAAGATCATATAAACTAGAAATTGCCAGGAACAAGCAGATGGGGACAAAACCACATAACATGTCTACTTGTAAGCTACAGACCACAGTCTGGAGAATTCAAAATGCATCAATTATTCCTGACTTTGAAAGACTTTTTAAAGACATTTCTGACTCCTTCCCACACCAGCCCTAAGGGAAGAAACAACTGTCTCACTCTGCTCTTAGCCGGCATGGAAAGTGAAGGGCTGCTTCAGCTGCACCATCCAACACAGAAAAGGAAAGGAGAAAAAGCAAAATCTAAACCACGGTGGGATCCATGAAGGATGCTGCAGCCAAATCAAACACTTTCCAAATGCTGGAACAGAGCACAATCCTAAATACAAATGAATCCTGCTGGTTTTATGATCTGCACGATGAAGTTTATCAAGATATCAGTTCAAGGCTACACCCTATTTACAGATACAGCACTCAAGCCTGTAAAGGGCTGTGGCAATACTAGATAAATACATTCTGATAATGACTTCTTCACAAGGATTAAGCTGTTGCAGTTTGAAGCTGAACAACAGAGATTCTTGTTCATGTTTCCTGGTTTCTCCTTTTCTGTACCCAAATGAATGTTTTCTGAACACAGTAACTGGAAAAAAAATTGTCTTTTCGCTCAAGCATTTAACCAGTCAGTCCTCTAGTGGATAATAATACCAAAGAAAAACAATAGTAACTAGATGGACTGAACTCCAACCAACAGCTCCCCCTACCAGTCAATTCAAAGAGAATCAAGAGAAGCAAAAAACTAAGTTTAGGATTCAAATGCACTATGAACTAAAAGGTAAGTTTTCCAGTAATATCAAGATAATTTAAATACAAGTGCAGATGCTTGTGCACAGAGTTTTGTGATAAAAAGAACCTTACACCACAGATTATGCCTCAACAGAGTGCATCCTACAAGTCACTAAAAAAATACTGTACTGAGCTGTAATGCACTGTTTAAACCTACAAGATAAAGGGTTTCCATTCTGTTATATAATGAGAGGTAAATTTTACTGTAGCTGTGTTGGAAGGTAAGTCATCAACTTTCGCAGCAGGAAACAGCATACATTTGGAGGCAGAGTTTGACTGAGTTTACTGCAAATGTTCCAGATTCATAGAAGCACTCGAGTTCAAAGGAACCTTGGGACATCTCCAGCCTAATGTCCTGCTCTGCCAGCTCACCACTGAATTTGGATCACATTGTCTAGGGCTTAATCTTGTTGGGCACTGAAAACCTCCAGTGGCAGAGCGTCCATAACCTCCTTGAGTAATCTGTTTGCTTTATTATCCTCTCATAGATTTTTTTTCCTTTTATTTTCAATTTATGACAACTATTTCTTGTTATCTTACTGGACATCTCCATAAAAATCCTAGCTCTGCCTTCATGGCAACATCCACTTACATGGCATCAGAAAGCTGCTACTTCCACTTTTATTCCTACCTTTGTAAATCCATTTAACTAAAGGGCAACTTACAATGGTTTTTTGGACACATGACACACACATTGTCTGTATCCAGCTACACATGGAGAAAGAACTCATTTATCATGAGTCTATGTGATCTATCACATAGACATCTCCAGACGTCCAAGTTGGCTTATGCATGTTACACAGCACATAGATAAATCTACCTGTCTTATGCACACAGATCTAGTCAGCATACCAATAGAGTATCTCGTAGTTTGAAAGCTGTGGTTTGCGCAGAGATTTTCAATTCTGAAACAATTTTCAACATTCTGAGCAGCTTCAAAGAGCCATTTGCATTCCTTTCTTAAAAGAAAAAAAACAAATCAAGCCAAAAAAGAACCATCAAAAACCCACAAAAACAAAAACCACAAAACAACAACACAGAATATCAACAAATCCCAACAAAACACTCAATTGTTTAATCAAAATGTTTTCCTCTGCTTTCCACCAACTTATCCACCCACATATGGTTATATGACCTCACTCTATAACATATGTTAATAGTACAGTGTAATAGCAGCATGTCCAAAGCATGAATTTCACATGTGAAAATGTGAGATCCACAATCCAGTGCAAGGTGCAAATACATATTTTGAACACTTAAAAAGATCCACTGTGTTGATTCTAAAAGTTGTTATATACTTATGAGTCAGAAATCCATTTCAATTCCTTTAGGATTATGTTTATGACACTCTCCAAGCCCTACCTTTGAACTAAGGTACTTATACCTTATATAAGCACAAAAAATAATACCTCTAATACCATTTAAAGCCTTCTAAAATGTTTATTGGTTTCTCTAATACTTGGTGAGTATATAAAAAACTCACTAGTGAAATGGAGCAATTTAAAGATTTTAATAGCTCTCTAGAAGGAAAAAACTGTATAATTTGTTTGTTGCTTTTTCTCTTGTAAAAAACACAGCTATACCTGAAACTTGTGCTCCAAATCAACTCATATACATATATACTGCATGTAGATTATGGATTCACATTTACTGCCATATTCTATTTCTATACAGCACAGACTGACACTTGATTATAACCCTACAGAAATCAATTCCAGAGTTCCCACTTACGTCACAAGGTACCACTGCCTTCAGCAGCACAGCACAGAAAAAGCACAAGCAAAGCATTCAATGTTGTGATCATAGAGAGAATGAACAGCTGAATACATCCCACTTTTTCACTTCTTTTTTCCCCCCTTGAATTGCAACACATTGCAGCATACTCATGGAGTTGCACATTAGAAATTTGCCCTAAGAGTAACTTAAATTTCTCCTTCATCTCACACATTTTTGATTGATGCTATGTGGCTAAAACCATACCATTTGAAAATCCCCAAGTGCAGCTAAGAAACCACCTTTTCTTCATTGACATAAGTGAATCACTGATAGATATTACAATTCAGCTTTTCCAGGCACTTGAAAACAACTTACTGCACTTCGACTTATGCTTTTTAATTGGTCAAATGCAATGCCTCAAAAAATAATTATTACTGTGAGAACATCAGTTCATTGGTTGCTAAAAATATAATAAAAACATTATATATATCTACAAATAGATATTTCATCATCTATCTGTAGTTAGATTCTATTTATCTCTTAGCAAACTCATTGTGGGGGGAAACAGTCAACAAATTTTTCCTATTCTCATTAGACACTCATCTTCTGATCTTCTTGGTCTAAAAATTTTCATCAAAATGCCAAGTTTTCCACCTGTGTTTGCATTATGTTGTATTTTCATAAAATCCATATAGAATTAAACTTAAAAAATACTGTTCTTATATACACATATATTACTTTTTGTGCACTATTATTTATATGAGAGTCCACACACTTACTCAGGCATCTCAGGAATGCTGTACAAAACCCTGTGTGCAGTCTCAAGCACCAAGTGTACAAGAGAGGAAATCTGTGTTTGCTTTCATAGTAGTAAATCAACTTAATATGAGAGACAGAACAAAATTCTTTCTTACTAGTCACCTGCTAGTTACTTTCATATACTAAACATGCAGAAAATAAACCATAGTTAGCCACACAGTTTTAATTCTAGTGTCTGACTTCCAAATACTAAATACAAACCAGCCACAGCACAAATATTCAAAGTCCTGTGAAAAGCAGATGCTGTACTGGCCCACACACTCAGTGGGTTCATCAGCTGCCCTTTGGAGCCCAGCTCTGCGATTCCCTGCACTGGGAGCCCAGAAGGTCCACAGCCTCACATGCCAGTGGCTGGCATCTAGGCCTACCAACAAGTTTCTTAGGGTTCATACAGGCAGACTCGGACCAGGGGGTGTACGTAGGAGATGGCTAGAAATAGGAGATTATAAGGATATAGAAATAGGAGATTATAAGAATATAGACTGCAGAAACCACTGATGAATGCAGTGACCCATAACCTGGCTTCCAAGGGACAAGCTCTGTCTATATCCTTTTCTTTCTGTCTTCACATGCTTTCTCTTTCCTGACCCACTTTCATAAACCTTTGAACCTTCCCCCAAATATCCCATACCAAATCTTATACATTCTCACAACGCCATCAAAATACTCTATAATAAGCTTTATACAATCCCAAAATATTCTGGCTGCTGGAGCTCACATAAAGTTCTCTGACATTTCAAGCAACAACCTTGTTAAGATCTTGTGCTGGTTTTGGCTGGGTGAGTTAGGTTTCTTCATAGTAGCTAGTATGGGGCTACACTTTGATTTTGTGCTGAAAACAGTGTTGATAACATAGAGATGTTATTGCTAATGCTGAGCAGTTTTTACATAGTGCCTAGGTCTTTTCTGCTTCTCACCTCACCCCACTAACATAAGTAGGCTTGGGATACACAAGAAGCTGGGACGGACAAAGCAAGGACAGCTGACCCCAGCTGGCCAAAGGGACATTCCAGATCATATAGCATCAAGATCAGCATATAAAGCTGTGTGAATAAGAAGGAAGTGTCAATTTCCAGGAAGTTTTTCATATTTTTTTAAACTGAAAAAATAAATTCCGTTCCAAATTGTAGCCCAGTGAATCTCAGCAGAAAAAAGTAACACCAGTAATAAATGTGTTAACAATTTTCAAATTTCATTTGCAAGTTCCATAGTCCTAAAACAGAAATAATGTATTTCCTAACATTCTCACGGAGAGATAACTGAAATTTCAAGGAACAGCTGAGAAATGCTAATGATCAATAAAAGAGATTGACTTCAACAGTTCAAAGTTTGGGAGTAGTATTGAATACATCCCTTTCAGAGCCAACATTGTGTCGGTGACCCAGATTATTGAAATGTCATTTTTGGCACCCTAATTCTCTCTTACTTTTCACTTACAAAAGATCTAGTGCCACACAAAATTGACATTTCAAATACTACAGCAGCAGTTTATTTCCTAAACAATTGTATGATACACTGATTTCCTCAAAGTAATAACAAGCAAACAAAAATAATTATATGGCACAAGACAAAGACCTAAAAATTTTGGTGAGAAATTCAATCTTGCTATGAAGTCTCTTGACAAGTACTGGCACCTGAGCATTCCATAAAGTATCTGTTCCTGCCCATCTGATTTCCTTAAGCATGTCACCTATAAACCTGAAAATCCCAAACTCGTATGCCATTATCCTTCCCAAATATACCTAAATATTAGCAATGCTGCTGTTAGGTATTAGATTAACGAATCTTTTTTTACAGAAAACCATTCTGGTTCTGTCTTCCTTAATCCTGTTTCCTTTCCACAAAAAAAGAGTGTAATTATTTATGCCTTACACTGCTGTTTATGCAGTTTAGTTATATATAAAGAGGAAGTTGATATGAAACAGTTGGTTCTACTCCACTCTTTGAACGATATTACATTTCAAGATTGGAAAAGAATGTGGACATTTCAAAACCCACAGATGCTTTACTCAATTCTTTTGGTTTATATATACTTTTAATGAGGATTTGTAAGACCGTGATGTTTCTTTTAGAGTAGGTGCAGCAGTACCCACACATATTCTACTCAATTTATTATTGAGCTCTAAAGAAAAACAGTTCTGAGTTCAAATACAAGATGACAATTCCACTGAGCTTAACAGGATTGCAAGAATTTTATTTGAAAACAGAAATCATCAACAAGATTTTCCCCAAATTTAAACTGGAAGTATTGTTTTAATTACAGACATTAAATTCACCATGTCTAGATGCATTATGGAGTACTACCTGATCTTCCAAATTCACCTTAGTACTGATATCAGCCATTCGAAAATTCTTAATCCACAGGAAAAATAACAATGTAGTAATTCTGAAATAAAATCAAAAGCGTGAGAAAAAAGCATAGATGACTGCTAATTGGATTATACCTTTTAGGCTTCTGTGAGATTGGTGCACAGACAGCATTTCAGTTTTGAGCGTGAATAATCCTATTGATTCATCCAGAAGTATTCATATACTTTAGATGTACTATATATCTCCATAAATTGCTAGAAATTGCACAGTGAAGATCTTAAATGAAGTGGAGAAGCAGAATCTTCGTTTCTAAGAAAGTGAAGTAGTCAGATGCAAATAAAAAACTGTTCTCTTTTTCATTTGTTTCTACACATGAATATAAGGAAAACAAACCTTAGGAATCAAAACAGCCTCCTGAACACATTTCGGGTTTTACTTAGTAGTTTTTTCATTCTCCCTAACAAATTTTCCAGGCATTTAAATTCAACATATACAATAAAGTACTTAGAAATATAAGTAATGCTCATTTTTAAAAGATAAAAATACATCAGATTCAGAAAACTGAGTGTCACTCAGAACAGGCACAACTGGCTATGGTAAAAGAATTAAAATATTATGTATAACTTGCACAAATTCATCAGAGACAACCTCTTAATGAAAGGTAAGGAAAAGACCACATCTTAAATTGAAGATAGCTGTTGAAAAAAGAAAAGCAGAGGCTAAAGTGAAATCATTTCATTCCACAGCTCTGAGATGCTTGTGAGTTAGATACTGTCTGCTGTTCCTAGTATAATCCTTTTTGTGCCTCAAGCTCCAGCAGGTCCCTGAGCCTTCACACTGCACTCTCCACTTCCCCACACATGTATGTTCTGCAAGTGTTTGTACAGCAACACAATACGAGTATTAGCCCAATACAAAAACATCCAAGTAGAAAAGTGTTTAAATTTTGTATTAAATTAAATGTAATACAAGTAAATGTTTCAGTTAATAAAATGTCTCTGTAATAACTGTTAATCATTGTGCATTAAGATAACATTCATCATAATAATATTCATTACAATGAATAAGCTGATTTGTTAATCATGCAGATGTCACATGCACTTCAACGGGATTCCTTTAGTCACCAACACCACAGCCATTATTTTTAAGTGCTTCCAAAAACATTAATGTGCAATGTTAATCTGAAATCCATACCTCTGTTATTTTCATGAAGCAACCAGCAAGATTTGTTTAGCAAATTTCATGCCAAGCTTCAGAAGTGTGCACTCTAACCTTCTTCAACACATAATTCAAGATAAACACTTTCTTCATGACAGACATTTCAAGAGATGGAGGAGTGGAACAAAGGCAGAGAGTGACATGAAGCACAAGTTCTGCACGATTAAGATGAATGGACCGATTAGCTGGAAAATCCATAATGACATGTTGTGCTGGCTGAAGCAGTTCTGTTTATGTAATTACTGCTTTGTTGTTTAAATGAAAGGAAGCTCTGAAAAGGACCTTTACCTTATTACCCCTGCACCAGCACCTTGCCAGTACTTCAGTATCCCCATCCACTGCAATCCACCTGACATCTCATTAAAGGTTTTAAAGTGTCACCTACCAGAAGACAAATGGTTCATTAGCTGAACAGTTACAGGCTAAAAACAATCTTGACACAAAATGGGCCAAGCAACATTCAGGTTTATTGCCAGCAAGGGCAAAATAAAAGTCTAGCAACATACTCCCATCCAGCACAGCCAGTCACTCGACCTACGTCTATGGCTGCCAACACACCATCTTCTGCTTGCCTTTAAAAAGAGCTCTATCTGGCCTCCTAAGAAGCAAAAACTGGAATTGCAAGTCTGTGTGTGCTTCACTCTAAAAAGAAAGATCAAAGCAACTTTTCAAGCAAGTAAGCCTGCTGCAGCCAAGCCTGCCTTCTCAGTTCATGTTTGCAGCAATACTGAAGAGCACAATACAGAGGCGTGCAATGAATTAAAACCTGACTAAGGTTTTTCTTTCAGTAGTGACTTACCATGTCCTAACTGACACACAGTGATTTAATAAGTGATTACAAGAGGAAAATTACCTATGAGTGTGGCCAAACTGGCTCTCCTGGAACACTAGGATCAAGATAAAATAAAATAGCTTGAATCTGTGCATGAGTGCTCTGCTTTTCTCACTAGGAAATCCACTGAAAGCAGCTCAGAAAAACTGAAATATTTTTCTGAAGTTACAAATATCTTAGTTTCATGCTGGCTGAGCATAGATTGTTGAAGGACTTCTTGTGTGCAGAATAAAATGAAATTACTCTAAAAAGGAGAATAGATCTTCTTATGAAACAGAACACCTGCACCCAACCTAATAGATATCTCTGTTTCTATTTCACAGTCATATAATTTCTTTATAGCAAAACTAGCATAATGAGAGGTAATATGTGCACAATATGTGCCAAAAACTACAGGAATGCTGGAGAGAATGCTTTACAGCAACACAAATTGACTTTCTTATTCCTGCAGTTGAATATGAAGTTTTCCTAGTGCTGAACTCCAGGAACTCATAGAAAATGAGGAACAGACCAAAATAACCCAAATATTAGCATAATAAAAGTTGCAGTAATCATATGACACATTTTCAAGTCTGCTTCAAGAAGGCATTCTAGTGGCAGAGCACAACTTCTAAACTCCACGGTCACAGTTCCTGTAGATTATGTCATTGCAAAGGATATTAGGTCATGAAGAGAAAACCATGGCAGACACTCACACCCAGGGCTGATGTATGAGTTATTTAAGGGGTAAGGGAGTACATCAGGATATGGTTCCATGAGTAATTCTTTTGTAGCACATGGGAAATCCAATATTCACTCATATCACAGACTAGAATATAAATAACAAAAGTTTTTCAAACTCCAGATCTCCAAAGACAGTTTTCCCGAACTCCCATACACCAAAGCTCACCAAGTGCTTTTGTCTGGGTCTGAGGAAGTTGCAGGTGTCCAAAAGTCAATCTTTGGGTAAACCACAACTTCTTTGGTCCAAGGTATGCAGTGCTTCAGTTGATCCTGACCCCTGACCAGCACGGTAACTAGGCAAAGCACCACCCCAACCAGCCTTATGCTCTCTACTTAACTAAGCTGTACCAATAAAATTGGATTTTTCTCAAAATGCAGACATAGCAGCTTTCTTTTCAAGGTACAGCTGTCCCAGAAAAGTAGCACAGTTTCCAGATCCCAGCCAACTTTCCCCCAAAAGCCCAGTTTAGCAGGAGATGGAAGACCCAGATCTAGTTTGCTTCTCAGCTGAAGGAGGTCCCAAATGTAAGTTCTGCTTTCTAGGAAGCTACCTGAATTCACAGTTGGAGAGTTTGGGTATCACAAGGTAAAAAGCAAGCAAAAAGACATACCTTGCTCTGGCTGAGCGGTGAGGCAAAATTTAGGTCCTGATGACTACTCTCAAGATTATTTTATTTTTATTGTGTCATCCAAAGTTCAAAACCAGAGTCATAGCCCTATTACAGGCTTTCAGCCTTCTTTTTCTTAAAAAAATATATTACAACACAGATTTAAACTCTTGTATCATACATCCTCAGAACATTTGTTAGGATTCTGGGCAGGGAAACTTTAGTTGCTATAAAATCTCTACAGTCAAAGAAAGTGATAAATATAGCTTGCAATGTGATTATACTGAAACAGTTTGTTCCAGTCATACGGGACTCTTGACATTCCAATTAAAAAAAGAAGCGACAGAAAAAACATTCCAGATGCATACTTTGGTATTAAAGTCAAGGAAGCATGAAATTTTCTTTTTCTCAGATAAAGCAATTGGAACAACCAACATTTTAGCTACAGCAGTTACTTATATTTCCTATAATTTCATTTAATTTCTAGATGAAATTAGAAATAAACATGCCAAATTACTTCTACTAGCAAAATTTTCCATAACTCTCTTATTTCTTTTTCTGACAGGAAAATTTCTTCCACTTTGTTGGTCAGGGTCTTGAGAAACAGGTATTTGACCTGGCAAACAGTGGGCTGTGCAGTTCAGACTCTGACCTGATCATCTGGACAGCTTAACAAAGCAGGCTGTTTTCTCACCATCAAAGTGCATCCCACTGAAAGAGATATCGATCCTCTGGGACTTGTCTGGAGCGCCAGTTGCTCTCTCACTGTCAGATCCTGCAAAGGAAGGAATGTATTCCTGCTAAAGGGAGCCAGCCAGTGCTGAGTTAGCATTTGCACTTGGACTAAAAAGAAGCTGGGGAAGGGAATCGATCTTTCAAGACTAAAGAAAAGTTGGCTAAGAGTTCTCCCACTAAATGACTGGCACAGATGAAAAAAATCCTCTCCCTATGCACAGCAAAGGAAACAATATATTAAATTTCATATTTGAAAGACAGATAAACTGAAAATTCTGGGAGCAGTACCACTTTTAGTAGCTTGACAAAATTATTTTGCTCTATTAACAATCAAAACTCAGTTAAAAAGCAAAAAGTAGGTATGAACTACCTAAAATCCATCTATTATTACAAATGTTGAGTTCTCTGATCTCATTTTGGTTGCTGCCAGGTAGGCCAGGCCAGAAACAACATATGATTTCCTTTTCACAGTTCAAAGGAATCTGAGTTTAGAGTCTGTAAAAGGTGCAGCAGGAAGAATCTCATGCTTGAGTGTCTCGAACTTTAAGCAGTTTTAACAGCAGTTTAAATTTACTGCTGTTATATAAAAACCCAACCAACCAAACAAAAAGTAGCTGCAAGGCATAAATTCAGTATTCAGTGTATCTGTACAAGCTCACAACAGTGCCAGGTTCTGTCATGACAACACACCAGTTCCCAGGCTGCTTGTGCAGTGGACTGAGGAAGAGGCCGGCTTGCTAAACTTTCTGTTGGGTTACGAACAATCTGCTTTCCAAATCAGATGGGTACTCTAAATGATGCCCTCAATTCAGTTCTCTGTGTATTTATTTGTTTTGAATTAGGGGAGTCTCCTGTATACCATTGCTATAAAGACTTACTAGAAAGAAAAAAATTATAGGGCTAATTAAGGCTGTAAAAGACAGCTATCCACTTTTTATATCATTTTGTACTGATGTAAATGAATGTTTCAGATTAGAGATAGAAGACTCTTAAAGACACTGTAATATTCACCTAAGATATATGATGCTGAGCACTAACTTCCACTCTGGCCCACCTCCCCGCATCTATTATTCCCATTCAAGAAGATCAAAGCTGATTAAAAGTTTCAAACAAGTTCTTTTTATCATCTTTGGTCACAATAAAGAACTGTAGGCACAGCAGCATTTACGCTTAGTTCTGCTTCTCAGAGTCAATGCCCATTACTTGCTGAATTTAGCTACACAAGAACTTTTCATCCACCTCACCTATCTGATACCACTGGACCGCATACAATTGGGCTTTGTGTCTCATCTTTCACAGTTGCCTCCTTAAAGAACCAAATTGTGAGAATGCTACTAAGGACATGCAGTTTAACCATCTACTGTAGCAAACAATGACCTCTTTACCTTGGCTTTTCTTCATTACCAAAAGCACAGTACCATCAAATGGCTGGAAAAATCAATGACAAGAATGTCAGCAAGTAGACAGTGCCATGAGCCCCAGTACAGTTTATACTGTACCACATAACACAGATTAGGGTAAATCACCCTTTGGGCATGCTTAAAATATACCTTTTTTTTTTCCAGAAACTATTCTCTACATGTCTGGATGAGGCTCTCCAAAATGCCTTAAAAATCTAACAAGGAGCCAGGAATTCTTGTGGTTTCATTCCAGTTCTGCTACTGACTTGTTGTGTGGTCTTGGAAAAAGCACTTATACTTTCTTTGGATTTTGTTTCTCACATGTGGTGATATTAATATGCAGTAGAAACCAAGGCCATATCATCTGTGAAGCTGAGAAAACAAGTTGACACGCACAGTAAAAAAAAACCAAAAAACAAAAAAAACCCAAACCCTCAACTATATTCATGATCTGAAAGGCCACTTTTGCTTTTTGGCAGATGAAAACATTACTGTGAAGAACACAGAACACAAGTGCAAAACCTCTAACTGCTATATGTTATCCACCTATGCACACTGTCCTATCCAGTAGTGTCTTGACATACACTTTCTTGCCTTTCTCATCTAGAAGTGTACCAGTACAATTTACTTGGAGTCGGTGATGCATTGCAGGAGGATGTCTCGTTCAGTCCATGGTATCTTTTTCATACACCATCATTAATCTTAATTTCCACTGCCTAGTCCCTCTCCCTAAGTAGTCTGAATAAGGAATAGCAGGTTGTGTTTCATCATCATTATGCTCAGCAAACTGAAGAAGTTACCCCCAGGGCCAGCAAAAGTTTTTTGACCTATGAAGCCAAGGTTGCAGCATTCACGTGGAAAATACACATACAACAGCTCTAATTCCTGAGCTCTGCATTTTTATGTAGATAGTACTAATTTAAATAATTAAAGTCACACATCAGTTTTTCAGTATTAATAAATTCAGTACAATATACTGACATTATATCTAAGTTTACAGCTCTCAGCTTTGAAAAACTGTGATGGGTTCTGCAGAGCCAGTACAGTAAATGACATAGAGATCTAAGGACAAAATCATCTACATGCAGTATATTAATAATTTCTGAGATTGCCTTAAAGAGCGTGAGTGACGCATTACAAGACCAGGGCTCAGTGGAATGGCTGCTGATTCTCACTGAAGCCTACCAGGTGCTGTTGAGCAAAGGGCTCTGGAGTCCTCTCTGAAAGACAGCTCCTGTCCAAATAAGAAGAGACGTGAAGATCTTCTCCTAGGGAAAAATACATTTTTTGCCATGGTGTCAAATAATTAGACTTCAAAAAATTTCCCACTTTATTTCAGGGATGAAATAGAAGCATTTAAAGGGAAAACAAGAAAGAGAAACAGACTCAAATTGTTGAGTAGCTGCACAGCTGGACACTGCAGTGTTTGCCCCACATGTAACCACAGCAAAAGGGGCTCCTGAATGGATCAGGAGGTGTCAGTTCTCATTTGAGGATTTGTTTTGGGTTAGTTAAATTAGTTCTTTTGCAATAAAAAGCTCATACTGGATCCACTGACAACACCTTCTGAAGCTCTGGAGGAAAGTCTCTATTGCATCTTTCAAATAAGAGATCAGGCAGAAGGTCATGAAAACCACTCTGGAAATCATCACAGGATTTAGATACATATTACATAAGAAAGTTATTTTCTAGGTACTCCACTGGAGCAAAATGGCTCACGGGGTTTGATTTAAACCTGTCCATTGTACTGTCAGGAGACTCTTTGACCTGCAAAAGTTGAGGAGGGTCTCATAGCTCATTAGAACACAACATGAGCCTCACGATAAAAAACTTTTTTTTTCCATTGGAAATTCTTTCATGCATAGATAACTAGTTATTTTTATAGAAACTGTGAAAAAGAATCATATCTGATATGTCATAATTTACCCTAAGGTCCATGAAGCCTAGAACAGCAGTGTAACCAATTTTTAAGGTACAAGAATGATAAACAATATTTCACACTGGTGCTACTGAAAAGATCGATTTTATTCTGCCTCAAAATCCCTCCTGTAGTTCCCAGGAAAGCCAGCTGGGAAAAGGGACTCATTCTGTTATAATTTCCTAATGGAGAATAACATTCATACCTAATTTTGGAGAAAATATAAAATGACAGTTTCATTACTACTTAGTGGATTTTGCAGCCATAGAAATATCTGCATCAAAGCATGACTATGAAAGAAAATGCTTTCTGATGCTTTCAGGGAAACATAAGTAATATGCCCAGAGAGTTCATAGCGTCTATAACAATTTCTTCTCAAGAAAAAGTGTGCCCTGTTTTCACTGATATTCACAGTTGTTCTACATTGTGAAAAAGTAGTAAAAGATCAATTTTATCACTAGCTAATATTTTAATGATGCTAATATTGCAGTTGTAGTATAAATAAATTATCTCCATACATTTAAATATTTAGATTTAAATTCTTCCAAAGTTGGGATATGTGCATTTGGTCTGTTTCTTGTACAGCTAAAACATCTGTTTGGGGGAAAGACACAGCAACCTAACACCTGCTGTTCAAAGCAATGCCCTGCAATTTCCTTAGTTTTCTCAGTCCTTATTGCAGAGCTAGGACAGCACAACAGAGAGTACATTTGATTTTGCCTAAGAGAAACACACTGTAAGGTTCCAGCCCTTTATATCTTAAAAGTACTCTTCAAATATAAGCATCTTTCCCAAAGTCATCTGTGAAATAGGCAGACAAAAATACCACTGTGCACCTGATGCAGACACTTGTCACTTGCTCCAAGGTCTTAGAGGATGAAAAACAGTAGGAAAAGTGGAAGTTCATCTTTGAAAGTCCTCTTATGAAGAAGCAGGTGTTTGTGGCCAATGTAAAAACAGGATTTGAGAAACACTTCCTTTAATTCCAAAATTAGTGACATGCATGTATGTCATGAATCACCTGTACTGCTTTGAGATCTCTTGTTGCTAGAAAGCAGGAAAAACAAAAAATGGGGTTTTTTTGTATAATTATATGTGTACATCTGGGTGCTTCCACTTTCAAAATGTCACTATGCACTGGCATTTGTTGTCTATTGCATCATTCAGAGGAACAATTCAATAGATTTGGAGGTGCTTTTGTTTGGGGACTTTTTTTTTTCTTTTTAAACAAAAAAATAACCCTTTTATTTACAAAAGGATAAAAGATGGAGATATCCATTTAAATTATCAAGGATATCTGTGATTACTGTTCAAATAAGTCTAAACACATTCTTTCTCACATTTAAATTCTGTTTTCAGAAAAAGAGCTGCAATATATACCAAATGAAATACGTGAGACCTTACTGCCTTATGAATGCATCACAACTGGAAAGTTAAGGTTTGATGACACCTTGTAGAGGATGTAACACATGATAACAATTAATAAAGTCAAGTCTCTGACAAGGCCACTTTATTTTGAGTGAGTGCTTTAGATAACTAAGGCTCATTTCACTCTCCTTTAAAGTTTATATCACAAGCCAGCTTCTTCAGCACTAAATCTCTGGCTGGAGACACTCACTGGGACAACCTTTTTCTTTCAGAACAGCGCAAAGAAAGAGACAGTAACTTCTCCTGCAGAACTAACCTAGCACCATGCATCTGTAGCCTCCTGCACTCGCCCCCCACTTTGTTCTGAGGTTTCTACACATTAGCTACCGGCACTCCTTTCCCCTCCCCGACTTCCCCAAAGGACAAAGTTAACTTTCATAAACAGCAAAGTGTGTTAATTCAAACAAAACACAGGACAGCAGTTCTTTTTAGGCAGTAAAGTCCTGTCTGCATATTTTAGCCATTGCATAATTGTTACCTTTAGCTCATAAACTTCAAGGTCAATTCGAGGTCAAGAGTAGGTGTTTAGCACATGAAACTCAGAAATGCTGCTAGAAGCAGCATGCTTTATAAATCATAGCATTTTCTGCTCATTTGTTTGGCTTTTTTTTGTCTATTTTTTTCTTACTATCTGGGAGATTTTCATCTGCCCTTATACAATGTACATTTACACAGCAATTTCAAGCTAAAAATATAACTGATATACTTGAAATGCAGAGTAGAATACTGCTATACTCCAAATTTGACTATTTTCCTTCTGACATCCACATCAAATGTTAAAAGTTTGTTTGCTGAAGAGCAGAACTCAACTACTGAAACAAGGTAGTATTTATTCAGAGCAGGTATCAAGCACCTGAAGGAATTTATGCAAGTTAGAGAACTTCTCTTACACAGATTATTACAAACTGTTCTGTCATATTGAAAGCCATGATAAAGTTTACACTTAATTTGATTAAATACAATTGAATTTGTATTCGTCTCACTCACTTTTAGTAGTAACTGCTAGACTATCTTTTCTTTTGTGTCATGGATATTTTACTTTGCTTAGGACAGAAGTACACTGTATAATGTTAAGCATTATATGAAGATAATTAGAAGAATACTGTGATAGTGCAAAGGGGTTCACAAACTAAATAATTTCTTGAATCTTTGCTGACCTGAACTTTTACACAATGGTAGTTTCTGTGCACCCCCTCCTGCTTCCATGCACTTGATACACACCAGACAGCAAATAATGTCACCGATTTCCTCCAATTACATTTCAAAGGACTACTTTGCACCCAGGGAATAAAAGGTTATGACAGTAGCTTTTGCATTCACTCAACAATAAAATCCAGCATTTAGAATGTGAATAAGAAGCACACAGAAGGAGGGAAAAAGTCATTTATTAAGTGCACTTTAATTCTTCGTGGTATAATGAAAGTACATGAGAATTTATGGTTAAATGGCACATATATTTTTTTCCCAGGAGAAAAGCCTTTCAAAACCTACTTATTTCTGTGGCACTCAGGAGTTATGAGATCCAAGTCCACTCATACATGTGGTGTCCTGCTGAAAAGTGATTTCATAACCTTTCAATTAAAAATAGTTTAATGTCCTACTGGGTTTTCAAAACACAGATCAAAATGCTCAACCACCAGATTTTCTTAAAAAGCAAGCTTTAATGATGGTGCATAAAATTAGTTACTTGTTCTTTAAAACGGGATCATTTATTGTTAAGCAATTTTTTTAATCATTTGATTAAATAAAGATTTGGGTTACAACACAATAGCATATGAAGGTCAGTATGGCTACAGGAGAAACCCTATATCCTGTGACAAATCAAATAACCACCAGGGTATTTGGTTCATAGAAATAAAGCATTTATTAAAATATTTTGCCGATTTGCTAAGGTACTGGGACAACATTTTGCTGAAGGCATAGCATGACATTCTCAGAAAGATATATATTTTATAGTAAAGTTGTCAACAAATTTGCTCATGGGATAAACTGTTGGCACTAAAAAAAAGTGAAGGGTATATGAATAGGTGGTGAGGACTGGGGTGCTAAGAGTAGGAAGGGTGAAGTAGAAGATGAAACTGCTTGCTCCCCATCTTCTTCTGCTTATATAGAGAGGAAAAAGGTGAAAGGTACGCTTTTTTTCATCATTTGCTGGGCTGAACAGAAAAGATAAACATTCACAAATTGTAGTTATCTTTAGTTTTTGAAAAGACGTAAGAGAATCCAGGAAATGTGTTACTACAGTATTTCAAAACTGAAACAGATGTGATTTGTGGTTGGAAGGGGAACATCTCCCCAGGCACTGTCCAAAGCGGCACACACTGCCCAGAACGTGCTGCGTCAGCGCAGCAGGACACACAGTCCCCTCCGCATGTGCACGTTCACCTCCTCGAAACAGCGTGGTCAATAGCTATGAACTTCAACATGTAAATCGTGAAATATATTTTTGAGTAGTACAAATAACAGTATGTTTAAAACTCTGACTGAAAAAGTAGGAATAAATACTGTATTAGAAAGGAAAAATAAACAAACAAACAAAAAGGCATAATTTACAACTCCCAAGTAAAAGTTTGTCGTTCCAGTTCTAAGGAAGGTTTCTGGCTCCCTCTAGGGGTTGCCACCTGCCCCTATACAAAATGTAGTTTTTTAACATCCCCTGTAAAAGTATTTCTCTCTCCTATATCCTAGTAAGGGAGAAGACCATGATTCTGATGTAACTAGACATTCCAATAATATATTTTACAGTTTTGGGTAAGAGATGGTTTTTTTGCCCCTTTGTGGAAGTAGTAACAGCTATAATAAAGCTCTCCTTTCCTTTGCCTTAACTGCAAAAATTCAAAGTGTACTTTTTCTTAAATCTTTACAATCTCCTAGCTGTTTGTGAGAAAATATTTCAAACCAAAGCAATTATTTACAAATCCTTATAATTAATAATCTCACAATAATCTCAGACAAACTCTGATGTGAACCATCACTGATTTTTCTTCAAGTAAAATCATCAGTCATATTTATGCACATTATCAGCTACAGGTTTTGTTCTTACTATTATTCTAAATGGTGTTAAAACAGCATTATTTACTTAATTTTTTGAAATTAAAATTATGGCCTATAGTTGTGTTTGAAACCTATCAAACAATAGCAAACAAATGAATTACTTTGTTGCAAATCCTAGTGTAAAATCTGTTACATAGTTACATCTCAGCTAACATTTACACACTGCTAGCATTCAAGGAATAAGCTCCCCTCTTCAAATTAACCCCAACAGTAACATAGCATGAAAAAATAGCAAGGAAGAGAAGCAGTGAAATTGTTGTTTGTAATCTGTTACAAAACACTTCTGCTCTCTACACATACACTAAACAAGGTAACAAGGCCTCTTATCTACACTTCACATCTAACAGAGTGCAGGTAGAACAGGTTAACAATGCATAATTAAAGTGAATTCAGAAGATAACATTATTAGGACCTTTTGAACAGCTAAATCAGCTCTCACAAATGTTAGCACTGGCTCACATCCCTGAAGAGCGAGCGCATGCAGATCAAGCCCGTCCCAATTGTATGATTTCCTCGTAGAGTTGATCAGCTCACGGTGCTCGGCAGGCTTGGCATCAGCAGATGGCTGGGGGACTAGGAAACGCAGCAAACATTTAATACAACACTAAGCAGAAGTAGCTACAAACCCAAGCAAGCTAGCACACACAAAAAGACTAAAAGCAGCTCCAGGTATCAGTAATTCTGTCCAAATGCATTGCCCCAGTGTCTGTAACTTGCTCAATTAGAATCTAATCAAAGGTTTGGAAGGCTGTTCAGGGAAACGCAGGCTGACCTCTCAAAGCACCAAACAAAGTGAGCCACAAAGCGGCACGGGAACAACAAAGCTATTGCATGCATGCCCGCTGCACTTAGAGGGATTAGTGGGGGGTCAAGCTCCCATGGCCACACCTGCAAAGCTCAACACTATGACATTAGCTAATATCCTGCATAAATCATATTCCTTCTCTTTTAAAAGCAAATAAATAGCTGTGCATGTGTCCTTTGACCTTCATTGCTGGGAAACCTATGCAGTTTATGGTGATAAACCACGCTCAGCTAACCAATGCTGGCAGGACATCTCTCTATTGTGTTAAACAGAAATGAAATTCCAAATGTCTGCAACAATAAAGATTTTATTTTCTTTTTAATCCTTAGAAAGTTGAAGGGATTTTAGGAAGTGTGAAATAAGGAAACTTTAAAAAATATTTTAGATCATATCTATGAACTATACAGATAGAACTACACAAAAAACTTGGATGTATGCCCACAGAATAACTACTCTGATATTTCCCTCATTTTTATAGTGTAGAATACTGTAGGGACATGGTGTAGTGCCCTAGCTAATTGTAGAATCCTTTTATGACATCTAAGAGATTTTAAACAACTTCAGATATCTAAGCCAGGAAGAAACTGCAAAAAAAATCCATTAATTTTAATAATCAAGTCTATTCATGTGTAATAAATATGTTATGATGAAAGTGTGTTTCTCACATAGGCAGAATATTTATGACAATATAAATAATATAAATAACAGAAAATATGTAATACATTAAATAGCAGAATTAAATTATTAATAATTAGAAATAAAATTAAAATTTAATTCTAGCTTCTTTTCAAACTGACAAAAAAATCTATATTAAGAAATAAATGTCATTTATCACTTCTGCATAAAGATGCAGTGAAAAACAAATCTGGAATATGCTATGTAATTACATAAAAGAAAATGCATAAACTGCATAGAGTACCACCAGTGTGAATATAAATTATTAATTGCAAAGCCAATGCATTTGACTGACCACATTAACCAATGAGCTTTCTTATGAAAATACAGCTGTGAAACAAGAGTAGAATAAAGTGTATTCAGGTTTCTTTTGTACATGGGATTTAATTTCACTTTGAAGTTTGGTAATCCACACTGTATTCCAGAACTATCAAGGCTCCTTTGCACAATAGTTCATAGGAGCAACAGACAGTGTATAGCTTGTAGGAAAGATATCTCTGCAAGCAGGACAAAGGAGGAGAACACAAACCTAAGCATGACACAGAATCCTGAGAGATTTGGTATCAAGAGGTAAAATGACTTGTGTGAGATCAAACTAGACTGCAGCATTCTTGGGAATGCAAATGCAACTTTTGGATTTAAACAAGGCCATGCTTTTTCTATTTTATTAGATAAATAAACACTATATGTAAAATGTTACCTTTCATTACACCACTAAAACCTGCTTTCCTCAGTCAAAATCAACTTAATGTCACGGCTCTTTTCTTTCTACTTTTCCTTTTTCCTTTAAATTAGATTGAAAGCAAAGACTTTGATACAAAAAAAAAAAAAGAAAAAAAAAGAAAACTGCTTTAGCACATGGAAAAGCACAGGAACAGCTGATAACCTGAAAATCTCAAGCTACCTTCAGGCATGAGTGAGTTTTAATCAGAATTCGTCAACTGAAATGTATTTGCAGTAGTCTGTATAAATCAATTCAGACGGTGGTTTTACTGATATAAATGAAAAAAATTAAAAGAGTGACAGACATGCAAAAGGTTTTCTAAGGCAAAAGTAGCATAATTGAGTACTGGATTTTTCCCAATACTGTTATTTGAAGATAAATCTGACAGAATTCTCTTATTTCAGTTTTGTAGAAAGATTTAAAAGGGGAGGAAAAAAAACCAACACAAAGAAAACAAAACTCCAACAAACATGCAATATCCAAAACATCAAACAAAGAAACACACACCATTATTTCTTGCAGGAGTTTGTTGTTTACAACTTCATTGGCTAAGTTCAGTCTTAGATAAGCTAAATTTAGGGAACTAATAAACTAACCTAGAAGATGAACACAAAATCTGAGATGACTTCTCATCTCACAAGTACAAAACAATTTTAACTCGGTGCTGTTTAGCTATATAGTTTATATGAGCTCACTTGCTTCAAGACTATGTTTTTGATGGATACGGCCTTCTGTTAGTTCAGCTGTAGAAAAGAAGAATGCAATCCAGGTTGACAGTGAGAAAAAATATAGAAAACTTCATAAACTGAAGATTCTGTAATTATGATACCAGCTTCAGATATAAACTTGAAAAAAAAATAAGCATTACAACTCCTGAACTGACATGTAAAGCCAATAAATGATTATCAATATAACAAGAGAACAGAAGGAAGTAAAAAAAAAAAAAGACCCCAAAACCTACCAGAAAAAAATCTAGATTGCATTCTGCATTTTTTTCATCTTCAGATTTTAATTAGCCCAAAAAGAATATTTCCATCCCTCTCTGCCACACAAATATCTGTGCATTGACATAAATATGTATTTGGAAAACAGGATAAGCTTAACCTTTAATAAACAATAACTCCAACGTATTTCACAATTTTTTTCAAAATAGTGGAGAAATTCATTTTAACTGCTTTGAGAAAACTCTTATTTTCTTCCTGGCCTAAGACACAGAATTACCTAAATAAAGCTTCATGTACTTTGGTTAGACACCTCCATCATGTAACCACTCCAACTGATAGGGGCCTGCTGTTTCCTCCCCAGTTTCAAAAGATTCTGCAGCAGTACCAGGGTCATGAACCTGAGAAAGAGGTGAGGGATCTGGAAACTGGAGTTTGCTTTGGCCATGCCTGGAACATTAATGATAATAATACACAAGAAAGCCAAACATGCTTTATTTCAAAATACTTGATGAAACAACTAAGGCCAGCAGAGGGACCCATAAGGCAGAAACAACTCTGCAATCACAAGAAATTTCTCTTCAGAGAGTAGTTTTGGGATGGTTGTTGCAAGTTTAGCACTGTGTGACCCCTTCCCAGGGGCTTCCCACAGACTGTGCAGATCTTAAAGTGCACTGCCCCCTACAGAGAGCTCCTTGTGCCACTCATCTGAAGAGGATTGTTTTTATTCCATTCTCCTCCCTCACTGCTGCCAATCCCAATTAACCAGTCAGCCTGGGAAGCACGGCATCCAAGAATGGCTGGAGGGTGAGCTTGCCCTGACACTTTCGGCAGCAGGATGAAGGATCTGTGCCTCCACAGGCTGGTTGGTAAGAGATGAGAGGTGAGCAGTTTGTCACTTTCTCTGAACTGGGTCAATTCCAAGTGCTTTTGAAAGAATAACAAAATTTAACTAGTTCTATCTCTGTTGATCACCCTGGTGTTTCTTACCACAGATCAATGCAGTAGAGCAGATGGAAAACAGCAGTCTCACACAGAATCATAGAATATCCTGGCTTGGAAGGGACCCACAAGGATCACTGAAGTCCAGCTTCTGGCCCTACACTGGACCATCCCCAAGAATCACATGTGCCTGAGTGCTTTGTCCAAATGCTTCTTGAATTCTGGCAGTGCCGGTGCTGTGACAACTGCCCTGGGCAGCCTGTTCCAGTGCCCAACCACCCTCTGGATTAAAAACATATTCTTAATATCCAGTCTAAACACTCCCTGACACAGCTTCAGGTCATTGCCTTGGGTCCTTTCACTAGTCACCACAGAGAAGAGATCAGTATCTGCTTCTCCTGTTCCCCTCATGAGCAAGTTGTAGACAGTGGCCTTCTCCTGATGCTTTCACAGTAAGCCCATAGGAAATGAGAAGGCAAAAATTCTGTAGAAAGACTCAGTGAGCCCAACAAGCCAAAGCAAAAACTGATCAGATCAAGCCATTAAAGAAGAAGACCTACCTTAATTATTCCTTTTTTTTATGATTACAAGGGAGAATAATCTGCAGTTCTAGCTACACCAATAGACTTGTCAACTCACTATGTCAATTTCAGCGCAAGGCATCAGATAACATTTGCTGCTTCAGTTCCTAGATTGCACCACGAAATGTCATTAATGTGACATAATTTTTTTAATCTCTGTCAATACTAGCTGGCAACAGTCCCCTGCACTGCAATTCACCTGGACACTGGAATTTAACCAAATAGCCATGCATGAAGTGCTTCAAATAGAGTCCTCAAATACTGGGGTACCCAGCAGCGAACTGAAAGTAACTGCACTTTCAGGCCATGCTAAAGAAAGCTCTGCAATTCTGTGCAAAAGAGAGATAAATGACAGAGAGGGCAGCAATGATATACAGGTTACACTCTGATTTTAACCCATTGTAACTGACTTGTAATTTGCTCTCACTTTTTTACTGCCAAAATCATTACTGGACCTCTATGGTACAGCCCTTAAATAATATATACCTTAATTACTTTTTAATGCAACACTGCCAGTTTGGAAATGAATTTGTATGTTTTTGTAGTATCTAGGTGACTGCACTAAATCACGACAGTGAGCCTATGACCAATATCCATCAGAAGCTTATTGTACTAATGCCATTGTGAGTTCTAGTCACTAACCACTTCTGACCAGATCCTTGCTCAATGTAAATTGGATAGAGCCAGATTAGATGAGGTATGAGACATGTGTCTTTGACATAAAACTAAGGAAAGTTCCAGACATCTGCCTCAACAGGATTTTGTTCAGAAAACACTCCTACATACATAGTTATAAATATACAGAAGGTTGTGTATATTTATTCTAGAAACATGTATTTGATAAAGATGACCTTCTCTGCAGATTGAATTGGAAAAGTTTGTTGGTGGGAAAAAGAAGCATTGAAATGAAAAAGGGTACAGACAGCACTTTGTTTGATCACAGCTCATGTTCAAAGAAAAGACTACAGCAATGCAAACAAATCGGAGGAATCTGGTTGTTTGCGCTTTTTTGCCCATTTAGATATATAATAAAATGCAGGATTGTGCTGTCAGTATGTAAAGCAATTTAACTATATGTGGCTGTACTTACACCACTAACATCAACTGCCCACATACATATGGCATGGAAATACCATACAGCCTTTAGTTCCTCGAACAAATAGGGCTGAACTGTCTGAGCTTTCTCTCACTACAGAAGGAAAAGAAACCTGTCCATTTGTGGGGTTGGTTCCAGCCGGGAGATGGCAGTAGTAGGCAAAATGATTGCAGTAGTTCCCTCGTTTATTTTAAGTATATGATCTTATGGTCCTAAGGTCAATAGTAACAAAAAATAAAAAAGACTGGGAAGTGAAAGAAGGGGAAAAGCATTTTTCAAGGTCACAATATTTACAGTTACACTGACCTCATACTTTTGTGGTTTCTGATACTCACTGTTAATTCAACATTATGAATGGCAATTAACACAAGCAATGATACCCTTATGGTTCCTAAGGCAATTCATGACTACTAGGTAGCAAGTGTGGCTGTCATTTGAGCAGCTGTCTTCATGTCATTTAATGCACAAGGATTTTTTTTAAATTATTTATTTTAAATAACAGTAAAGTCTCTCCCTCTTATCCCTCCTTCTTTTCTTCATTGTTGATAGATCCCTCCAAAGTCTATCACAGAACTCTTCAGACTGGTTAAAAAGTTCTGGGACTCCTCAAGGAACTGTGTTCTCTCTCCTCTGGAGTAAGTACCACAAATTATTCATCTGGTAGTGTCACCACCCCAGCTGCTACCACTCCGCTTGGCCATGGTGTCAAGGAGGTGGCAAAAAGAACCAGCCAAATTTGAAAACTCATTACATGAAGAAAGTTCTCACTAGTAAAACATTTCAGTCCAATGTTACTTACTCTATTTTCTCAGAATTGTGGCTGCATCTAACACATTTTCTTTTGGATGAAACCCAGGTATAACTATTAAGTGTAACTAAAATGCAAATAGTCAGTGAATAGTCAATGACATTTTAAAAAATTAAGGGAGGAAAAATAAAAAAATATTGCATACAAAGATATTACAATTAATTCTAAAAGAGTAATGACAGCATCCAATATTTATACATACATTGAAAAATGCCTAAACATAGGAAAAGAGAGAAAGCAAGCTAAGAAAGATTCTCCAGCAAATATTTTCCAAAATTAACAGGAAGGCATCAACCTGTGGTAGTGTCCCCCTGTCTTACCACTGGCCCAAAGAGCCAGAGCACTGCAGGCAAAACCTACCACAGGTTCTCTAGGACCAGGGAGAGGAATCTAAAAGGTGTAATGTAATAACTGGAGGTCATAAGGCCTGATAGTAACTCTGTACCTTAAAAATCAAAGATATAAAACTACTAAATAAACAAACAAAAAACCCCTTGGTATTGGCAGCAATAGTTTTCAGTGAGCTGATCTTGAAGCTGGGGAATTAATCTTCTTTTCAGCAACTTGTTAACAGAGATAAATTTCTCAAATGTAAATATGCTGAAACACACATTCTCAAAGATCAGGCATTTTTTAAATTTATTACTATTATAGTATGGCTTCATTTTGCAAGGAGATTTGGAGGTTACAGAAAAAAAGGTTTTACAAAACCTCAAGACTTTTTTCTTCCTTTTTTTTCCCATACATTAAGCTCTTTTAAACAAAGTAATATGAGATATGCTAAGAATTTATCTCCACAGTAGTAATTTCAGAGGGAATCAAAATTTCAATAGGATAAGAAAAGCTACTTAAAAAGAGAAAAGTGTTTGTGAATTTTCTCAGAGCAAGAAAACAAGACAGTTGTTTAGTTAACCACATAAGAAAAAGAAACTGTGTCTTTGATTATGATGTACTGTGGGCTTACAGTTAAGTAGGCGATATCCTAGTTAGTAAACATGATTTCACCCATTTTTAGGAAGCTTAAGAAATGCCATCACCAAGATACTTGACTTAGTCAATCAGAATAACCAAAGTAACACATACAGCTCAAGCTGTAAAGAAGGACTAATACAAAAAAATGGCACTTTAAAAATCTAAAATCCAAAGCATCCTACTTGGATGGGTATTTCATAGAATCATAGAATCATTTAGGTTGGAAAAGACCTCTAAAGATCATCCAGATCAACCCAAAACTGTCAAGTCCACCACTAAACCATGCCACTAAGTGCCACACATATATGTCCTTTTAATTAGCTCCAGGGATGCTGATTCCACCACTTCCTTGGGCAAATTATGCCAACACCTGACCACCCTTTCAGTGAAGTAATTTTTCCTAATATCTGATATAAACTTCCCAGGATGCAACTTGAGGCCATTTCCTCTTGTCCCTATCACTTGTTACTCGGGAGAAAAGGCCAATCCCCACAGTGCTATAACTTCCTTTCAGGTAGTTGCAATAGGATGAGACTGGCCTTCTTGGCTACCTGGGCACTGTCTCACCTTTAAGTTATCTGTGTAGATGTTGCTATGAAGGAGAGAGAAAAAAAAAAATTAAAATTTTTGAGATTTTGGGTGATAATGACAAGTCTCAAAAATAATTTCCGTGGCTCCAGATTTTTTTTCACTATAATATCAATACTAATTTAAAGCACCATCTGTAGGTTTCTCTCCATTATTTGGTGATTTTGCTGAAGACTGAAGATTCATTAATTCCCAATTAGTCCTCTACATGGCTATGTCCAACATAATAGAATACTTCAACTCAGTCAGTGATGAGATAGAATGCTAATTTCTCAGACTAAACCAACATACCCTAAAACCAAATTGAGATGCAGAACTTCTTTAACATTCAAAATGCAAGCCTGACATACCAGAGGAAACAAAAATCAAAGAAAATAAGGATGTAAAAGAGAAAGGTGATCAACATATGCAGGTGAGTGTAGAAACGTGAAGAATTTCACCTTAAAAGCTATTACATCCAAAAGGAATAGTCCACTTGTGTGACCAGAGCATTTAGGTAGAATGAGAAAGGCTAAGCAACTTTCGTATAACTAAAATCCAGAAAAGGCCTTAAATAAGCAATACAAACCCCACAACTTTAACTTCTCTCAGATAATGCAATTATTTGGACAGGCATAACTTGTATATACCTTGCATTAGATAATACCTGTTCCTTTAGGTACTTTTTTTTTTTAGAAATAAATACACTTATTAATGCATTTAGCTGAATCTAGAAGGAAATGTCAGACAAGAGAGAGACTGGCATGGTTAGTAGCAAGAAATTGCACCACATTGGTTTGGGTCATTTTTAGTGGCACTCATCAGCAAGGGAATGCCATAAATATATTACAGAGCTATGAAAAAGAGGACACTTGAAAGCTTGCTGTGTTAACTGTCCCTCTTCCAAATTTGCACAACTTCATCTGGAAAAAAATCTGAGAATTTTTCAGGGAAATGGAAATGCACCTAGCACCCAAGGGCTGCTTGCATCATTTGCAACCTCATATCAGGATGTCCTCACTGATGACACTCATTTCAAGCAGACTGTGATACAGATACATTCACTCCTCTAACACAGCATTTAACACACATCTTTTCATCTACAGGCCACTGCATGCATACCAAATGTGAGCAAGAATTTTAGGCTCATTGTAAGTGAAACTTGTCTATGACCACACAGTCAGCAACCAGCAAAGCTTTGTCAGTGCCTTTATACGTGCAATGCACACACATTCTAATGTTAATATAACCTAAAAGACTGGTCATATGCCAAAACACCGGTATCTATCCTGGCACCTATGTAAACTTTAAAAAAAAAGTTTAAAAGTATCATCAGAGGCAAAAGTTTCTCAGTAGTTCTGGGTCATGCCAGGACAATCAACTATTTTGCATTTCTGAAAAGACAGATTATTTCAATTTAGGTAGCTAATTTCTTCAGTGAATCTCTCAAAAAACCTGCTTGGAGTGAGCAAAACACCCTTTTAAACTTCTAGATGCATTCTTCATGGTAAATAATTAATTTGCAAGAATAAGTGGCAGTCTGCACAAAATATGGGACCTCCATATCTACAACAGTGTACAGTACATTTTACTGCTAAATGCCAATTTACATTTCTCAGGGTAAAACAACACACTTCAGAATCACTTTTATTCTTGATGCACAAAACCTGTGCATTGCCCGTTGCAGTTAGTCTGCACTCAGCAGGTTTCATTGTTAGAAAATAGCTCACAGAAAAGATGGAGCTCCATTTATTTTGAGCTGTGGAATTTAAGCTATAATTGCCTAATTAGATTTCAAAGCCCACTGACAAACACAATCTAACTCTCTTTGAATATCTCCTGATAGAGGCAATGAAGTGATCCCTACAAGATGTGGAAGCTTCATTAATGATGAACAATTAGGAAATCTAAAAATATAAAAGTCTTAATAAACAAGGAGTGGTCAACTACAACAGCTGTTGTGACTTTAGGATTTATGACAGATTTATGCCTTGGTGTATGCTACAGTACATTTCCTACACACTCAGAAGCAACTTCTAGCATGTAAACCAGATTTTTTTGAAATTTAATTAGAAAAAGGGGACAAAAATATAACCCTTGCATTCCTTTTTGAAACAAAATTTTCACACGCCTTTGATTTCCCATATGTATTGTAGCATCCTCTGTCCAATTTCACTTTACACATACTTTCAAGAAAACAAGTAAATTCCAGGGCTAACTCAATAAAGGAAACTAAATTTTATGCGGTAAACAGACTCAAATGCAAAATACAATGTTCAGTACCTTTGCTTCAACTACAACACATTTCAGTTCATGGGAAAATTGGTTTCCTCAGAGAACAAACCACAAAACTAGTGCAGAGAGCAAGAACATCCTAAAAGTAGCTAACAGCAATCCAAGGCAGACAGACACTATGTGAGTCACTTGACTCAGCTCTTCATGATTAAAAAGATTAACAGAAAAGATTAACACCAAAACTGATGTTATTCCTTCACAATGCCAAAAGCCAAAAAGACATCTAATTTCTCCTAACTTTTTCCAGATTTTTCCTCAGAATATTTAGAACAAGTGCCAGAGTTTACATGGGATAGACCCACAAGCCTCAAAAGCAGCAGCACACTGAAAAGAAACCAGTAGAAGAGACAGAAGGAGAGGGAGAATAAGAAACAGCGAGGAGGAGAGAAACAAAGGAGTTGCAGTTGTCTTGCAGAAGTTTTATTAGGTAAAATAAGCCTGGTGAACCTTGCAGATAAACAGGACCCTATGCTGTAAAGGAAGGAAAAAGAACCACATTAGTTCCTGCCAGTATGACTCAGAGGAAAATTCCTTCCTATCCCAAAAATCAAACCATTAGTCTATCCTCACTGCATGCATGACATGCCATTCAGCCAAGTCTCTTCAGATCCTGGGGTTTCCTTCCCTCCCCTGCTTTGCCAAAGCAGCTCAGCATATCTGCTTTACCGGGTCTCAAACCACCACCACATTTCTGGTCCTCACAGGATTTGCATCATCAGTTCCCATCTAGCAAAACCTAGCCCAGCACAAAGACTTGGCATTAACCTCTTCTAATGAGATGTGAAGCTAAACTGAGCTTTCATACGGGCTACCCTGCAATGCCACTGGCAGTACACTGACCAAGGCCAGGGCAACAAAGCAGAGTTGGGACAAGGGATGTGAGGAGAAAATAGCCCTGGGAGAAAAAGGTGTGCAAAGAAGAGACAAGGGGGAGGCTGTGCCAGGATGGGGGAGGCACAGAGAATGAAATTCCAGCACTGAGACTGCAGTTCAAGAAGACATCCAGTTTCACCTACAGAACTTACACATAGCAAAGGAGTGGCAGCAGATGGGAAAGTGATTCATATCACCCTTTGAACCATAGACACTTACAGTTCACCCTTTGACTCTCTTCTTCTCCTTTGTTTTTAACTGCAAGGGAGGCAGAAAAGCTGCCCGCAGCCTAGCAGAGAGAAAAAAAAAAACTTTCCAAGTACATTGGCCCAAAGACAACTATGTTTTTTCTTTCCTTTAACTTCCTACTTGAAAAACTAAGACACAACTCAACTCACTACATTCATTCTGAAGATGAGAAGAACATTCTTGTCCGCTGCTGCTATGGAAATTAATACAGCAGTTTATAACTGGGTGCAACTCCGTACATCTCATTCAAAAACACATACAGGCATTACTGTCCTACAAGAAAGGACACCACGACTGTCCTATCAATAGCATAGCTTTCCACGTCTTTCTTTCAATGATATATTTTCTGAGAGAGGACAAAAGCAATATTACGAAAGCAACTGTCACTTAGGACTTGCATTTACCACTATTGCAATGTCAGTTTACAGAAGCAAATGTGTAGGACTTGTCTGTGCTCTCGCATGAGATTTCCAGCAGGACTCTCCTATTCTTCAGCATCTAAGAAATGCTGATGAAATTCAAAATAGGAAAAGCTCAATACACCATAAAATGGTAAATAATACTGGTGACAAGAAAAATACAGTTTCAAATGCAGAGAGAGGATATGAAATACATTAGATTGATATTCTCTTGCTTTTTAATCTCCTTCCTACTGAGAGCCTTTACAGACTATTTATAGTTATGATACAGTGTGTTTGGTGTGTCAATGTGCTCTATGATTCTACTAACAATTCAATTACTAAAACCCCTTTTTTGCCATTAGACTGTTAACATCTGAGATTGATAACAAAAGCACAGGGTAATTAGGTGGGGATTTTTAAACCAAATGGCATTCATGCATTTATTACACACTTGGTCGCTTATCTAAAATTAGGTATCTAATCTGAATATGAATGATGAGAAATAACAATGATGGGGAAAAAAATTTAAAAACACAATACAGAGAAAAATGCAATGAGCTTTACTCTTTTTAGCGGTAAGTGCCATTTCTATTCCTGATTATAAAAGCAGCCTAATGTGATTTCCATTTTGGTTTATGACTGCAGGCTGGCAGCAAAGCACATTGTTAATTGATCAGAAGAAAATACTTCATTTCTTTCAGTTTATGTTTAGGCTTTGATCTTAATTTCTCTTGTGATTTCTGCCAGAATTGTTTGTCATACTTTAACAAAATCCATGAACCACAGGGGAGATGCTAAGCTTATATCTAGGCATTTGCTTATGAATAATCTTCCTATAGTCTAATTTACATAATTTTATTGTTTAGTGGATTCTTCCTATGCAGATACATTACTGCCAGTGCAACGGTACTTACAGTGGTGTCAACTGAGTATGCTACTGAGACTTATAGTTTGCATATTAAAATCAACTCTGAGATAAAATATAGCATATACCACAATGCAATGCCTCAGAGGAAATTCAGTTAAGAACATCAGGAGGAAAATCAGTTATATATATTAACCTATAGGAATGTAAAACACAAATAGAAGATAAAGATTTTTAGAGCATTTCTTACAGCTTAAGAATCTCTTGGTTTGTTTTGTTTAATTTTTTGGGGACAGTGCATGTAGAATTCTGCCCTTGGGTTTGGGGGGCTTAAGAATTAAAACCTAAAACTGGTAATTAATTTTATGTTTAGAAAGGTTAGCTTTCTATGGCAGAATATGCTGGAAGAATCATAGAATCATTGAATCTATTGGGTTGGAAAAGACCTCCGAGATCATTGAGTCCAACCCTTGGTCCAACTCCAGTCCATTTACTAGATCATGGCACTCAGTGCCACGTCCAATCTGCATTTAAAAATCTCCAGGGATGGTGAATCCACCACCTCTCTGGGCAGCCCATTCCAATGCCTGATTACTCTCTCTGGAAAGAATTTTTTTCTGATATCCAACTTAAATTTCCCCTGGCAGAGCTTGAGCCCGTGCCCCCTTGTCCTATTGCTGAGTGCCTGGGAGAAGAGACCAACCCCCACCTGGCTAGAATTTCCCTTCAGGTAGTTATAGACAGTGATGAGGTCACCTCTGAGCCTCCTCTTCTCCAGGCTAAACAACCCCAGCTCCCTCAGCCTCTCCCCATAGGGCTTGTGCTCCAGTCCCTTCACCAGCCTTATTGCTCTTCTCTGGACTCGCTCCAGCACCTCAATATCCTTTCTGAACTGAGGGGTCCAGAACTGAACACAATACTCAAGGTGTGGCCTCACCAAGGCAGAGTACAGGGGAAGGATCACTTCCCTGGTCCAGCTGGTCACGCTATTTTTGATACAGGACAGGATCCCATTGGCCTTCTTGGCCACCTGGGCACACTGTTGGCTCATGTTGAGCTTCCTGTCAATTAGTACTCCAAGGTCCCTTTCTGCCTGGCTGCTCTCCAGCCACTCTGTGCCCAGCCTGTAGCGCTGCAGGGGGTTGTTGTGGCCAAAGTGCAGGACCCGGCACTTGGCCTTGTTGAACTTCATCCCATTGGAATCAGCCCATCTCTCAAGTCTATCCAGATCCCTCTGCAGAGCCCTCCTGCCTTCCAGCAGGTCGACACTCCCTCCCAACTAGGTGTCATCAGCAAATTTGCTGATGATGGACTCAATCCCCTCACCTAAATCATCAATAAAGATGTTAAACAGGACTGGACCCAACACAGACCCCTGGGGAACACCACTGGTGACCGGCCGCCAGCTGGATGCAGCTGAGCTATTTTATAGGGGCTTGTCCATTCAAAAACATTTGCTAATTGCTAGCACAGTGATCATCTGTTAATCAGATTATAAAATCTAAAATATTGTCAGTGTCACAATAATACTTTCTGACCTCGCTGCCCAACACTATACCTGAGCAAGCACCTACAGATTGCTTATCTGTTATTATGTGCTACCCCCTTCTGAATTACCTTCACACCTCACAATCTTAAAAAGTTTCTTCAACACCAGGGAAACTGAGACTTAATATACATGGCAACTAAGTCCCACTGACTAAAATGCCAAACCCCTTTTTTTGCCCTGGTTTAAGCAATTTGGGCCTCTTAATTCTTGATCAGACCCCAAAGGTCTTCTGCACTCTGAGATGCTTTTCTACACTGATCCCAGGTTAGGGCAGCCACTGAAAGGAGTAGGAAATTAATGAAGAGGAATGATGCCCAGAAAGAGTTCTTATGAGCCAATCATCCAACCTACCTCACCTTCCTCCCACATCTAAGCAAGGCTTCCAGATTCACTATCACTTCACAAAACTGGACAACAGCATTATCAAAATTGAAACTGAGCCCAGTCAGCCAGACCACAGGAGAGGGCAACAACCTCAGGGGCCTGACATTTTCTGTCACTGAGAAAGACTAAATAAAATGCTTACTCTCCTTCAACCTTGAGGGTGCAAAGTTAATTTTTTTCTGTTGTTTTCATAGGCTTTGATCTAACTCTGTAGCTAAGGCAAAGCAGATATTTAGTGTGTTTTTATTACTAGTTTTGTTATACATAGAGGGGAAAAGTGGGAAAATTGAAAGAAATCTAAATAATTCAGATACCATTGCAATTTGCACATTTAGAAGGCATAATTAAAATTTAAAAAGATACAACTATTTCCATTACAATCCTAGGCTGCATTCGCATGGCGTAATATGGGCAGGCCTCCTTCTTGCCCTGCTCCAGAACTACATCAGTGTGATGTCAAGCCTGAGATCCATTAAGCAAGTTTGTCAACTCTGAGATTTTAAATACAATTCCCATATTCTTCATAAACAGCTTTCTCACTGGCAACACCTTTGTAAAGATGTTTTAAATGTACCCTATACTTCAAGTCATAAAAAATACAGTAGAAAGCTATTTAACAGTAGGAGTTTACTGCATTAAACATAAGAAAGGAAGTGCTGTAAAGAATGAGACTCACCATCACTCCATCCCAGTTAATGGAATATATCTGATTCTTTGAGGAGCAGTTAACTCTACACAATTTGGCAGCACAATATATGAAGGAAAAGCTTTCAGTACTAAATATTTTCTGTCTATTCATGTTTGAAATTAAACTTTGAAATTAGTATTGTAAAACTATTTTCCTTTGTATTTCCCTGTGCATGTATAGTTTTGTAATGTTTGTTTCCAGGCTTCGGTGCATTCCTTTTTTATTGACAAATTTTTGCTTACTAAGGATTAATTTTTTTTCTTTTCTCTGTGCAAGGGAAAGGATACTCTTGGTAGGATTTCCATATTGATAGAGATTTTCAGCTTTAAGGCCAGTAAGAAAACAAATTAAACCTTTGCTGAAAACAAAATAAAACAAAACAAACAAGGAAAAAAAAGTTTAAAAAATATACCACCTACCTGACTATCAAGAGGTATTTTTCTGTGTAATAAGAACAAGACTGTATAGCAGCTTCATACAAAACAATCACACCTCTCCTCAGTTCTTCTAATAATACAATGTATATCTATACTACATTTTTTGTGATCACTTTTTAACACACACTTTATTTAAACTCCCAGTGAAGTCATGGGACTGAAAAAAAGAAAGCAGATATGAATAAAGTGTATCATAATTTGATATTAAAGCAAAACATTCCTAGCTCACGTGGACTGCAAGGCATCCTCAAAATAAATGTTTACAAGCCAATCTACCTACTTACCTACTGGTATTTCTGTAGTTGTGCTTAGGCCAAGAAGGCAAGTGAAAAGTTCATACTGATTTCAGTTACATATTTTCTGGAAAGCTAAGAGAACATGGAAAAGCCTTAGGCCAGAAAGATTAAAGTCAAATCCTCAGGGGAAAATTTTCAAGTATTTAATGCCACAGACACCAGTTTCTAGGTAGTCAGACATATATGCACACCACAGCAGGGTAAGCTAGACTGGAGATTTACAGATACCTGAACATACTGCTTAGCCACTGGTGTTGTAATAATTAGGATGGAAAAGTTCTCCCAAGTGTTTTGTAAAATGAAGCACTGACATGGTTGCAAGGACACATGAATGCCTTTTCTACTCATGTGAAAAACCAAATTACTGAAAATAGACTTATGCTGAAGAAGTCAAAAGGTCTTCATAGTAAAATAGATTTCCAAGAGCTGTGATGCAGACTCCTTTGAAAGAATGAACTCAGCTCAAGTTTTAGCAACTGATCTAAAAGTCATTTAAAGTTAAAAACTGAAATGCAAGCAAGGCATAACCATGGCAGTACATCAGAGCACAATTTTAATGAACAAATGATCTTGTACACATCTACTTCTACTCCTGCTCCTCCCTCCTATGACACTGGTTCATCTCAGTGAGTGGAGAATGATTTTGTCATTCTCAGCAAACAAGGCTTAATGTAGCTGCAAAAAGACCCAGTTGTGTTCATTTTCCCTGATAATCTTTCCCATCAGCCAGATAAAATTACAAAATCAATTTGTAAATTACAAAAGCAATTGCAACACTCCAGTGTTTACTTTTACCTAGGGTAATAGAATTTGATATTAGAAGCAAGAGTCCAAGCAAATATAAGAAATTAGTTACATGCTAAGGCTACACTAATTTTTAGTTGACATTTTCCAGAATGGCCTCAGGAAGAAAGTTTTAAATCTGGGAGAACTTTCGGAAGCAATCTGACACACTCTAATTTTAAAATGCCTGAAGGCTGAGGATATAATCTGAGATCATGGCATTCATTTTTATGTATTTATTTTATTTGCCTAGCTCAATTTTCATTTCAAAAACAATTTCAAATAAAAATGTAAGTTAAATAAATTATCCTGCTGTTAACGAATTAGGAAATTACAGAAACTATCATTTTGGTTTGGATTTCATATGAATATGTAGACTCTCTGTCCTACAAGCTCTGATAGAATGATAATGCTTTGATAGAATAGTAATGCAAAAATGTTGTATGGGTTTCCAGTCTAAAACTGTAAAAGTCTGAAGATGAGTAATTCTGACAAGTTATTTTAAACTAAATGAAAATTAAAGCAGTTAAAGGCCTGGTTTTCAGAAATAAAAAATTCAATAATCTCGTTAAGAAAGTTGAAGGTTAAGGTGGTAGCTGTCAGTCTATTGTGGAGTTGTTTTTTCTTTCAGTTTTCCGAGTCTGTGATTTTAAGCTATGGCAACTTGGTTCTGCATAATGCAGAAATGAATATAGAAATTATGTAGCTTCATCACACAAAGGGAAGTATACATATACAGAGTGAAATATACATATACAGTACAGTACATTTATGTTAAATTGTACCCTTTGATAAAATACTGAAACTACTAAAGGATATCAAGTACAATCCGTTCCAAAATTAAATACCTTACTAAATAACAGAAAACAACAGGACAAAGCAGTCCAAGATCATATCTCAGTCTTTATTTCCTAAACTGAGCTTGGTTTTCTATCCTAATATGCTCCCCTATCACTTAACAGATCTCACAATCATCTCCTTTCTCCCTCCCAAAACTTGTAATCCACTTGTTTTTTACCTATTATCATGTAGACTCCCATGACTACAATGTATTTCTACAGCACCCATTAGAGGCAGAGATACATTCAGTAGTATTCATTCTTCCTGAAACATGCACATCTTTTGACAGCACCGAATACTTATGAATTATGACTTCTAAATCCAGAAAATAAGCTTAAGAAAATTCTAAACTGTTTTCTGCTAAAAAAGCATTCAAACAGATCTGAAACAAAATGTATTTTTTTTCTTGAACAACACTTTTTTAATATAGTACAACACAAATGGAGTCTGTCATGTTACAAGTCTTAAGGCACTTCACAATTTACAGCAAAAGCTGACAAAACTGTGTCTAGTTAGATATGACAAGGAAAACAGATTTTTCAACTATTATCATGTGTCTTAACACAAGAAGTAAGTGAATCTTCACAAGTAGGTGATCTTCAAAGCAAAAAGCAGAACAAGTTCAAGAACAAGGTAGATATTAGATGTAAGACTGAAAGGACTCTTGAATTCAGGGTTAGAAGTTGGTAAAGTCTTCCTTCGGGCAAATGGAATTTACTCATGGATAAATTCATGCTTCAGACCACACATGGATCTGTCTTTTGTTACACAAGCTGACTGCCTCCCGAATAGTACTAAAACTCATGTGTTGTATAAAATAAAGCTCTAATAATAAAAGCAGGGCATCAAATACATGCAGAAACTAATACAATTTCTGTGGCAATCCCTGTGTGAAAAGCAGCAAAGACATTTTTTTGTATCTGGTCTGTACACATGTCCACAACCACTTACAAAATTTTGTCCACTTGCAATATTACCTCTAACATCTGCAATCTAAATTTCTTCAGAAAGAAACATCTTTTTGTTCAACACCCTGCAGAATCACATCACCACCACAGCCCTCACAAAAAAAAAAAAATAAAGGCACTGAAATTTTATAATAGCCTTTTTATTATTTTGTACATATTTGGAACGTGACAGCTCATAGTCAAACAGTCACGAGTCAAAGAAATTTTAAGGAGAAACAGTGACTAGTCCCAAATATTCAAAGGTTGCTCTGTCTCTCCCTGTGTAACACAAAGCTAGTCAATATAAGGTTGGGACCTGGAGAGTTAACAACTTCCTATCATTCTTGTAACTCCCAAATATTTTACAAGTGATATGCAGAGGAGTTTCTTCATGTAATAATACACAAAGAACTAGCACTGGACATACCAGTACAAAAATGAAAATGTATATATATATATATATGTGAAGAGTCATTATAAGTAGCTGATTGTCTGACACATACAGAAAAAAAAATGGTTTGAGTAACACTGAAGTTAGACATACGAGAGTACTGCACAGTGCATCCACTGTTAACATCCCAAATGATATATACTTTTACTGTTGTTGTGCAAGTTCCAGTGCAAATTGTTTTGTTACACCTTTGTTATACTATCATAATCACTAAACACTCCACTTTCATATGGAAGACTAAAAGAGTATAGATTCGCCTTTGAATGTAATCTTGTATCTACTGAATTACATTTGCTTGCTTCGGGATACCCACATGGGCTAATGTACCTCACACATGAACATCTGTGCAACTATTCCCAGGCACTGTAAAAGTAAGTGCAGTAGCCCCAAGACCTTTATAGCATATCATGACACAGTAAAAATAACAGTTGCCTTGCTCTGGTTAAAGGGAGTAATAGATGGAGATTTAAAGCATTGGGATTTTGTTTGGTTTTATGATTTCCTAGATCTGCCTAGAGCAAGCACCCCAGAGCAGGATTCTTCCTTCTTCTGTTCTCTGTTGAAAAACAATGTCAGCACTGCTGAGATCTGCTGCTCCTAACATAGTTCCACTTTGCGCCCCAAATATTCTTCCCCCTCTATAGGACAGAGTGGACTGGTAATTGAAAACTTTAGTTCCTTCCAGATACTTTTTGCAACATAAGTGAGAAGTATATATACATGGCAGAAAGCATGTATTGTTGTCACTTCATTATTTGACCATATATCTAGCATGAATGGGAAAGCAGTAGACATGCCAACTAAATACATGGCATATAAATGCAATAAATACATCAAATACTTCTATTGAAGAGCAACAGTACATTTATACCACTTTCAGATTCCTTTTCCTAAACTATAGCAAACTTAAGTAAATAGAAATATTGACAACATGGCAATTCCACCCAACCCTTACAGACCTGTGGAGCCCAGAGGTACATAAAAAGCTCACTGTTTGGAAACACTTCACTTCTACACTCACCTAACACCATGCACAATAACGTCCTGGCTTGCAACTTGCGAATGAAACGTTTAGGTGCAGCTGCAATACAGGCAACCAGCACTACCTACACACTTAATTAATTATATTAGGCTAGAATTAGGCAAAAAACTGCCTGGAGAATTATTACTGTGCCAGCTCTTCCGATGCTTACTCTGTTGGTTTGTGTTGGGTTTTTAATAATCTTACTGCTGCCAGGAAAGCATCTATCTCTTTGTTTAATGAAAGCTTATAGTTTTGGTAATTAAACCCCTGCAATTCTTAAAGCACTATACAAAGCCAAAAGTTAAATGTTGTTTTCAAACAAAAACTTGATGAGAAATTGTAGCCTCTGAGAAGGTGTTAAGATGTGCACACACTAATCTCATCAGCTGGTAATATTAAATTCCTCTTTAGAAACTAGGCTAATACCCCCTGGAAATGGAAGTGTTTATATATATGCTTCTTTTTGATGAAGCTTACATAAAAGGAGATTCAAAAATTACATGCAGCATTTTTTTCATCGTTACTCACAAACTTCCAATTAAAAAACTATGGTGATGGTTGGGATTTTTTTTAAAATCTTATGTCAAGGGGGTTTGCAGGCAAATTCCTTTGCTTGTATTCATAATTTTAAAATAATAGAAGCTTAAAAAAATTAAATTACTCAATTTCCACAAATGTATGTATCTAAAAGATTCAAAGTACTTTCATTCATCACTTAAAACATGCTTTCCCAATCACACATACAATATGGGACTGTTTCCAACAGGACTTACCCTAGGAGCAGTAGAATAGGTTGGTCCTACAAACATACTTTTAAATGCTTCAGATAACAGACTCAGCTATGTAAATCTAACAGATGCAGAGAGAGGAGGCTCACACTTCAGAACAAGGTTTATACATCTCCAGAGCAGAACAACTGCTGTCTGTGCCAGCATTTGCAATATGGCCCCTTTGCTGCACAGTCACCATAAGGCAGTATCTCTCACTGATAGAGAGAGAATGTTTCCCTGCAAGACTCTGCTTTCTCTTGGATCCACTAAAGTCAGGGTAGGTTTCTAAATTTTCCTATTATGACAAAATATTGACAGCTCCACATGGTGGAGGGAAGCGGGGAGCAGGGAAGGTATACAATGAATAAAAATCCAGTCACTGAATTGAAATGCATGCATCAGAAATAGCTGCACAATAAACTATGGAAAATAAACCATTCTTTGAACTGTAAGTATTTTTGTGCCAGTTTCCTCAGAACTTCTCTCTTATTCAATTATTATTATTATTATTGGCATTTGTCCAGAATGTTACACAACTAAATGTCATTTTCAGCCTAATTTTTTTATAAAACAGCACTGACATGTCCAAGTTATAACACATGGATAAGGGCATTTACTCTATTGCTACTTCAGCAGCAGTCAGGGTTTTTTAGTAAGTGAAGATCAGCTCAAGTAAGAAGTCTCAACACTTATAAAGCAGTAAATTTTCTCCTTCATCTCTTTTCTCCACTCAAATCTATCACAAAAATAAAACATTAAAAAAAATTTGGGGTTTTTTGGTTTGTTTTTGTTTTGGGTTTTTTTGTGGATTTGGTTTTTTTTGGTGTTTGTTTTTTTTTTTTTTTTTGCCTGTTGAGCACATCTTGACCCCACAGAAGTATGCTGGAATGACTCCAGTGCTTTCAATGTACAGCGGCATTGACCAATCAGAGTTAGACTGGAGACTCTCTTTCTCCGTATCTGAGAAGGGTGTCAAGACAGCACACTTGAGAGCAGAAGGACAGCCTGCTGAAGAGAATGATTGTCAGCTCAAATAAGGGAGATTGGAGAGGGCTGGGCAAGGATTCAATACCCTTTGACAAGTTGAACCACATCCTGGTGCACAAGTAACTTCACTGCAGTCAAAGGACTGTACCAGAGCAAGGCACTACTCACTCAGGACAAACAAAACCCAACTGATGAAGAAAACAAAAGTCTGATTTTCTCTTTCTTTTGATTATCCATGGAAGTATGTTATAGTAGGTAATGTCATCTTGTTGTTTAACCCCTAATACTCCCCACACCAGAGATGTTGACCCTCAGCCAGGCCAAGGCCCAGCCCCACCTTGTTCCCTAGCTTTCAAATCTGCCCTTCAAAAATTCCTCTTGTTCTGGATTGTCCCCGTCAAGTCCCTTTTCCTGGGACTTAGCTAACCCTTCCCTTCAGCCAGTCCATGGATCTAACACAACACTCGTGGATACTGCATCAGGTATGGCTTGCTGCTGCTGTGTGGCAGGCTATGCACCAGGAATAGACCAAAGAGCACCTGGAAAGCTACCTGGAAGCAAAGAGCCACTTGGAAAAGGCAGCACTTCACAAGAAATTGCACTGCAAAGGCACAGACGCTGTCGTCATTTCCCAAATATTACAGGAAACAGAGCCTTCATTTCACTTCATTCCAGTATTAGGGAAGTCTGAATGTGCTATTTTCAAAGAGTAACCTCTAAGTCTTTCCAATTCTTTTATTACTTGAAATACTTTTCTAACATTGAAACATTTTCTCCCATCTGCCAAAATATCGCTAGCAGAATAAAGCTAGGAGTAATTTGTCAAAATATTTAATTGCAAAAATGATCTTAAAATCAATCCCAACTCCTTGAGCTCCTTAGAATATGCTGTCAAACAGACAAAATGTTTTCAGCAGAGTTTGAAGGATTTAGCTATATTCATGATAAAACTGTTTAAACAAAAGACTAATGCAAGTAGCAAAATACATAGACAGTGAAAATTGAGTTTCCATTTTGTGCCTATATCTACAGTTTACCATATATAACTTATATAATGAAAATGACAATAGTGCTTCAGGGAAACTATGTATACAGCTAGGCAGGCTTCCTCTATTAATTTACATCTCCTTAGTGGAAAAATCACCATCACCAACAAAAGAAACAAAAAGTCTCAGAAACCAAAACAATCAAAAAACATTTATCCATTAAGATTTTCAACTACAATCCAGTAAGAAAAAGCAAAAATCAGAACTACACTGTTTCATGACTCTTTCATACCTTTGATATACATATTTTATGAACATTAAACTCTTAAAGACTATTAAGACCACAAAGTTAAGCACTTTGAAATTACCAAACTTTGGATTATGGTTGTCTGTGACATTTTAATTTGGCTGCTCTTCTTATATGGATTATGGCAAAAATTTTAATTAAGTGCTTATATGCTACTTAGGATCCTGATAGCACGGATGAATTGTACTCACTTAACAAAAAGCTTTTATAATTTTTTCTCCTTTATTCACTGATTAAGGATCCAAACACAGTTTATGGAACATTATCTACAGCCTTCATGGAAAACATCCCTCCATTATGAAAGAATCCTCTTACACTAAGAAGCAGAGTGACCGCAGTTAAGTTCCAGTAGTCCCAGTTTCAACACACTGCTACCCTGTGCCAATATCCACAACTAGCCAGTAACTCCACCAGCTCCCAAAGTTCCCTATGGATGCTATGTTAGCATGTCTAGTTAACAGACCATGGCTTTACCTGACAGTCTTTCCACTATAATTTTACTCAGCCTAGGCTATTGCTTCTCCAAATCGGAAATACTGTTCATAATAAAAAATAAAATAACAAAAAACCAAACCAAACAAACCAAAACTAGGATACACCTCATCACCATGACACTGCAATATAAACTCTTAGTTGGACCTGCTCAGCTTGTATAAATCAGGTGCTGTGTGGACCTTGGATCCTGCAGGAACTTTTTCAATTCTGCATAACATTGCAGTGCTGGCAGTTATTCCACACCATTTAAATGTGTGTCAAAAGACATTCCAAGCAATAGAAACTTCCCTTTTTTTTATATATCTTAGAATTGCATAAAAGTCCTGTATCAGATCTTGAAACATGTTTCCATCTGTATGCCTTGTCTAAGTTCACCTCAAAACTAAACTGGAGCTTGAAAAAAGTGCTTTAAGAACTGCTTTTTTGCAAAGAAATCCTCAGCCATTCCTTGAAGTTTGGACTTTACAAAAGCTTCTACCATGCGTCAAGACGGGCAGGGCAGATGTAAATGTCATTCCCTGAACTTCTGTGGCTTCCAGCCATTTCATACAGTATGAGATTTTCCATATCATCTTTTTATTTCTTTTTAAAAGTGTATTTTTTTTACTTTCTCTTTTCTTTTACTGCTATAGTTACATACTCAGTGTCTCTAGCAAGCGTCTGTGAAAGTACCTGAAGGGCAAAGAAGTATCTGCCAAGAAAAAAGGTGGACTCTCAGATTTGCTTTGAAGAAACACTAGTAAGAAGACATTCTCTCTTTAATTGTGCTATCAAAAAGCCTTCTGAATGATACAACTTACACACCACTCTTCTACAGAAATACAGCTAATGGTACAAGATTCCACATGCACTGTTCCATATAATCTCTGTGCCAGGGGTATGAATGAGTGTTTATTCTTTCACATTTAGGGGGCGACGGGGAAGGAAACAGCCAAAACAAGGCTTAGGTTATTCATGTCAAATAAGTGCTCTGAGAATTGCAGAATGAAAGCAGTATATGCCCATCACTGTTTTAATTTTCAGTAACTATAGAAAGCCAGAATCTGTAACACACACACTGTTAAGACCCATGGAAGCAGGATTTGACCTTAAGCTATAGAAGTTGTATCTTAGACTAGCCTTTTCCCGGTATATCAGTATAATAGTACAAAAAATGATAAGGATTTTTGTTACCAAATTGTAATTTGTCTAATACAGCAGATTTGGAAAGACACAATAAAGCTAATCTGCTTTTGAAAATTCCAACAAACACTATTTTTCCGCTAAACTTATTCATGCTTACACATTAATTTCTGAGAATCTTATTTAAGGGAAAGAGGAATGGGAAGTATAACTGACTGAATAAAAAAGCTCAGTTTTCCTGAAAGCAGTGAGATTTTTAAGCTCCTCCAAAAGCTGCTTATGGCTAAGTACTAAAGAAAAGAAAAAAAAGGCATCTAAGAGGACTGAAACAATAGACCATTATGCTCTTTCTCAGCTAGATTTAAAAAACCTGCTTACACAGATATTTAAATGTTTTTCAAAATACCATATAGTGAACTGTTCTCAAAAGGGAGACACATAAGGCTTCCTTGCTGCAATGCCACTATGCTGGCTTCTTTTCCAACTTGTCCACCAAGATCTCCAGGTCCTTTCCGCAAAACTGCTTTCCAGCCAATTGGTCCCCAGTCAGAATTGGTACATGTGGTTATTCTTTCCAAGGCTGAAGTTCAACAAAGAGAAATGCAAAGTTCTCAATGAGATTCCTTTTGGTCCATTTCTCCAACCTGTTAAGGTCCTTAATGAAGGTGTTAAGCAGTTATAGCACCAGTTATCCACCCCTGGGGAGCTCTACTAGTTACTGGTCTCCAGCTGGAACACAAGCTGCAGATTACAAAATCTTTGAGGCTGGCAGCTAAGTCTGTTTGTAGTCCACCACTTTGTTCACTTACCTATCCAAACTTCATCGATGGGAATGTCATAGGAGACCATGCTGGAAAACGTACTGCAGTATAGACAAAAAACATCCACCAATCTCCCTAGCAGAAGCCTGCCAGATTGATGAAGTATGATTCTCCTTTCTAACTGCCCACTGACTACTTTCAATCACCTTCTTTTCCCTCATATGCTTGGAAGTGATTCCCTCTTATTTGCTCCCACAGTCTCCCAGGGATCAAGTTGAATATAACCAGACTGTTCCCTGTATCTTCCTCTTTGCCTTTCATAAACACAGAAATGACATTTTCTTTGTACTCGATACCGCAGTCTTTCAAGGATAATCAAGAGCGGCCATCACAATGACATTGTCCAGCTCCCAGAACACTCATGGAGGCAACCCATCTGCTCCCACTGACACCTGCATGTCCAGTTTGTGTTCCTCAGTCTTCCTCAATTGAGGGTCAGTCTTCTGTGCTCCAGACAGGTCCCATGGGCCTGATTCCTGAAGGTCAGCAACAAAGAAAAGGTGAAGAAGGTACTGAGCATCTCAGCATTCTCCATGTTCCCTGTCACCAGATCCCCTATGCCATTCAGTAGTGGGCTGACATATTCCGTAGTCCCCCTTTTGTGGCTGATACACCTGCAGAAGCACTTCTCATTGTTCTTGTTCGTAACACCTCTTGCCAGGTTCAGCTCCAAAGCTTCAGCCTTCCAGACTCAATATCATCCTGTTCCTCCAGAATCACCTGTCCCTGCTGCAACTTCCTGAATGCTTCCTTTTTATGTCAGATTTCTATCCATACAGGCTCCCAGAAGTTTTGCTTTACTGTCTACACATCAGCATGGATTCCTGATCTTCCATGGGGGAGATCCTTGAGAAATCAACCAGCTTGTCTTGATCCCTCTTCTCTCCAGGTCTGTATCTGTTCTAGTTGTGGTGTAGCTTGATAACAGGACTGTGCCTGTATGCACATCCAGTGCACATAAGTCCTTAATTCCCTGGGTGGCCCAGGAACTCCCCAGGTAGCTCTCTACAGAGCTGAAATAAAAGGACCTGTTTATGAGTCTAGTTGCAAATATGTGTTTTGACTAATTGCTTGAGAAGCTTGCCATGCAGGAATTTTGGATGGTTCTAATGATTCCCCCAGGCAGGTCCTGCTGTGCCTTGACAAACTCATCTGCTTCAATACACTGATTATCATCCTGAATGGAGTCTCTGGCCCTTTCAGAGAGACACTCAGGCAGTTTCTGCAGCAAAATTAACCAAATTGTACACAGATAAGACACTTGCAAATAGCCACTGAACTGTTCCTCTGTAAGTAGAAATGGTCTCATACAACAGTTTTTGTAGTTAAGGTTACCTTGGAGATGGCTGTACATAGTTGAAGATACTCTATAGCAAAGACCATGCATGTGCCAGAGAGGTCCCAAAGACCATGAGTCAGCCGGGTTACAAGAATTCAGCAGAACCGTGGTTTGGGGAGTCTAATGCAATCCAGATAAAGACACGGTTGCAAGAACCCACCATTCAGACCAGCAGCTGATTACTTTGTTCAGATCTGATGGCTCTGTTCAGATCTGTAGGAGTCTGGGCAACATTCTTCTAATATGGGACACTACCAAAGTGTATTTGTTTATTTTCACTGTGTGAGTCCATGACTTGAAAAGCCATCCTCAATCACAAACCCTTCATAATTACATGATATGTGTTTATTTATCAGTATCAATACCTTGTAGGCACCTGCAATGTCAACACAGCAAATGAAATACAGCCACTTGATGTATAAAACTGCTACTGTTGGTATACACTACACAGGCTGAACAAGCCAAAACAAAAAAATAATGTGATTACAATTTCTATCTGTAATTAATTAATTGTATTCCTGCTTCTAAAGTAATTTTTCTTTCAGTGTTACACATTTATACTACTACACTAGTATGATGATCTGTAAAATAAATATAGAATAAGCATACAAAATACTTTAAACATACAATTAAAAGACATACACTAACAACCAAATACTTCAAATATCATTTTTCAATAAAGGATCATAAGCAGATCACTACTCTTTTTAAAAAGCCTCACAAATAGCCACTGACTTGGCATCGGTACTGAGATAGGACTAATAACTTCACAGGTATGTGATTACCTGAAGAGAATAGGGGACTATAGAAACACTACAATTATTACACAAATACATACTTTAAAAGTACGTAGTTCTGCAAACAATTTTATTTCTTTTATGAGTTCGTCTTTTCAGTCTTTTATCTATTCTTGACAATGCTGACACATAACAAAAAGTTGTGCAAAAAACAACTCTGCAAAGATTCCACACATATTTTTAAAAGATATTACAGTACATAGACAGATTTCAACATGGGTTGCCATGGGCGGTCATTTAAATTGTAGTTTATTTCATTTTAATACGTTATTAAAAGGTCCTCCATAAAAAGTTCAGGTCTCCATTTCTGAAAAATATCTGAGTAACAAATTAGCTTACAAAATGATGGAGGAGGATGTTGTCATAAGAATCTATTTTGATAATGTCAGCATATTCACTGAAATAATTAATTTGGTATCAGTCTCACATTTCTTTTAGAATCCTGAACTCAAGAAATTACAGACAAAAAAACCAAAACTATGCAAAAAGGTCAGACCAGCTATATTGTGAAAAACTGTAGTGAATAAAAAAGACTGCTTACACACACTGAACCTAGAGATGTACAAATCTAATATAGTCAATATAAATTTTATGAAAATTCCCATTCTTGCACCTATTTTCACCATATTCATTTTCCTGTACTATACAACCTCAATAGATCAAAAAGAAATTATCTTGGCAGCATTCAGATGGTTCTTACAATATTTCAACTCTTCTTCAGTTGTGCAAATTGCTTTATGAAATTGCAACTCTGAATATTGAAATGGCATTGCAATAAATAATTACGGACTTTTTTGGATCCACATGTAGAAAAATCTCTACCTAATGCATGAAAACAAAACTTTAATAAAGCCTGACACTTAGACATTTATTACTGAAGATGATTTTACAAGAACAAAGATTTAATTAGCTAGTCCTTCAGATAGACTTCTAGGCCTGGACACCAATTCATATATTCCACTGTTGTTGGTATGGACTTAGTTAACCTACTAAGGAAAATGCAGTTTTACTAAATGACAAACTATTTTGACAAAGTAACTGTCTTGGAAAATCCAGGACATAGTTACATTGTTCAGAATATTTTTGTAATATAAATATGAAGAAAGGAATACTATTTTAAATGCTTTGGCGTTGTGCTCATTTACTTCTCCAAATCATATAAGATTTTGTGTTGCTCACCATCAAGTTTATGAACAAATGACAGTAATTTACAATATCAATTCCCATTAAAGGCAATTAGACTGAGGAAGAAAACATAAGTAGTTAAGCTCAAGTGGTATTTTTAAGTATGGTAAATGATTAAGGCAAAGTGAAACAGAAAGGCCCTATTTAGGAAAGAGTGTTCCATTCTCTGCCATCACAGGGAATGGCTCTATGATGTGACTGGCCAAATTCGCAATACTCTTTCTCAGAGTTCAGGACAGAAAGTCAGACAACTACTTGTCAAACACAGATGTCACATATCAAGATCTATGAATATCTGTAATCTAGTACTGCATTCCTTATCTATGTTAATATATGAAGAGAAATGAAAGAGAAAAAGGGCAAACAAAAATTAAAAACCTTTCTCTGCAGACTTCTAGTTCTTTGGTTGGACTAAGACAGCTCTCCTAAGGACTGATAATATGAATTCCAAACATGTGTAACCTAACTCTGTTCACAGTAGTGCAAGAAGTAAATTTGAGGAAAAAATGCAAAATATGTCCATGTATGATTACTATCAACAGCCTTTAAAAAACCTAAAGGATGACACATCGTATAGGGAACATCTTCTATAAACCTTTAGAAGTATTTATCGCACACAAATAGACAGCTAGACCAAAAAGTAAAAATAAATCAACTTTGAATTTCCTGTCTCAATAATAAAAACATCTAGTGTATGCAATACCTCTAAACTCTTATAAATTAGAATTAATGTCTCATTAAAAGGGTACTTTTTATCATTAAAATATTTATGCAAAAAGATTGTAGATGCCACATTTTATATGCAAGGAAATATAATTAAGCTGATGCTGGAAAGAAAAGAAACAGATCTCAGCCAGCTGGACATAAGCCCAATATAAGACAGAGAGCAAAGCATGGGGCTGCTTTATTAATTCAGAACTCACAATCACAACTCAATTCAGGGAAAATTGGGAAACATTTCTCTAAACAGACCAAGGACTGAAGTGGCAGTATTGTTCTGTGAGGACAGCATTTCATTTTACTACATTAACTTTGCCTTATTCTATTTTGCCAAACCCTCACTCTAAGTTTGATGTTATGTTCATCATCTACAACTGCTACAACATATTTTCATAAGCACATCTTGCACCTGAATTCAGAAAGGGGTTCAGCAGAATCCCAAACCACTGAAAATGAGTTTGCATTTTTGTAGATTCATAAGCCTTTAAAGCCAAAAAGCTGTGAAGGTTACTTTTAATTACAAAAGGCAACATCAAGAATTCATCACATAAAACTTTATGACTCTTTACATGAACTACCCACCAACTGGGATTTATCCAATCTCATTACAGGCAAATTCTGGTGGCAATAGATAGGTCTCGCCCACCAATGCCAGTCTGTTAGTCTCAGCTGAAGCAGTGAAGCAGTGCAGAAGACGGGTTTTTCTAGATTTTTCTTTTTTTAAGACATTAGTTATTTCTCTTGTCAGCCCTGAAATTCAAGGCAAGAAATGGAATAACTGCTGACTTCTGATGCTGAAACTTATCTTTAGGGAAGCAGTGTCTTTCCTGTAGTTATTGACTAGTCAGTGTGAGAAATATTTAGGTACTCCCTCAACAATTCCCGTATGAATGTATATTATCTCATTAACAAACGCTTCACATCATGAAAAGGCAGGAGAAGGAAGAAATGGGAAGAGATGACTCCTTTCCAAACCATCCTGCTCCCACTTCAGTCTAGATGAGAGGCTATGGCTAATTTGTATTCTGCTTGCCCACAGGTTCTCTCTAGCTAGAAGCACAACTCACGGTTATTGGTCACCTTTGCCTTTTGGGGACACAGTTGTTTGGGCCCTGCTAACTAAACCAAAAACAGCATTTCACAACAAACAACATCTTAGGCTCTGTTTGTGCCACCTGACTTCAAAGAGAAGGTTTCTTTTTAATCAGTCAAGGAAGAAAAGAATTTGTATGCAAACAGAATTAAGCTATCAGTAAAGCACGACAGTTGAACATGGATTCATTAAACAGAGCTTCATCTGAGGACTAAATTAGGCATAGAAAATAGAAGGGGGGAAAAAATGTATATCTTAAAATGTGATAGGGTCCATTTACTAGATAAGATTACTTTTCTCTACAATACATTACCCAAAGGCATTTCCAAAACTGAGGAAGTATATTACATGGTACTAATCAGAACTTTTTTCCTAAGTAGGTCAAATTTTGAAAGAAAATCTTGAAATCTTATGCACTGTTAAAAGAAAAATCTCCTGAAAGCATTACAGCCAAGGTGCTAATCACTTTCTAAAATAAAAAAAAACCTTCTGCATAAACATTAAATGTAGCACTTTAAAATGCACAGTCATACACCTGAGGCTGTTCTGTCACTGTCATCAGTCTGTAATAGCAAAATGAATTTCAATTAGATGAATGACTTTATTTGCATATATAGCTGTTTTAAAATCACACACACTGACTTGTTTAATTTTTTTTTTCCAGAAATTAAAACATTCCCAGTTCCTAAAGGTCAGGCATATTTAGACTTTAGACTTTGTTCACAAGAACATTAATATGACAAGATAGGGTTTGGGATCTTCTTCTGGTTTTATTTACAATAGGTTTATTACACCACTGAATAGTGTTGATGGAGAATGAGGCACGATGGTGCCGGACAGTGAAGGAACCACCAAAACTGAAGGAGAATCCCCTCACTGCTAAACTTCAGAAGAGAATTCTGACTCAGGTTCCAGGCAAACACCAATTACACACTGTCCTATATGTATACTGTCCTATACTGAGCATAACTTTGGTAATTCCCAAATTAAAAATCTCCCTAGCAGAGTGCATTTTCTAGCCATTTTTCTAAAGCCTAATTGAAGCTTATCCATTATTCTCTTCATGCCTTCTTTCAAAATTCAGAATCAAAGTACATACGAGTCTGTATATGGGTATGGAACAGAGGAGTTACCGTGGATGTAAATGGAAATACCATTAATGTCTCTGAAAGCATATGCAATACAGCTCTGCCTGCTTCCTGGGTTAACAGATAGTGGTTTAACTGCAATTAGGACAGCACTGAACCCTTGCTGCTAAGAAATATGTTCAATTAGTTCGGGCATAGAACCAACAGAGCTTTCTGTAATCTCAGGATACAGAGAGAATCATCTTCCAGCTGTTTGAAGCATGAAAACAGTAAACTAACATCTGTCTAAAAAGAACATGTTGACTTACTGATGTTACAGCTATAAAATCAGAATTAAGATTATGAATTTTGCTGAAGTATAACTGAATAGGGAATCATGACTGGAAGCAGCTGAATCAAATTGGAAAACACATGTTAAATAATTAATTTTCATTTAAATGGAATGGAAAAAAGGGGGTAACTTGCTGGAGAGTATAGGACTATACTTTGGTATTGAAAATAGAGCCTAAGTAAACAGGTGAGATTTAGAAAGGCCCAAGAGGAACTTGCACCTTTACCACCCAAAAAAGCAGCTTAGTAATACATTACATCCAAACTACTGCAAAATCTATTTCAGGAAGAGCTTCACATAAATGAAAGCTATTTTTTACTCTCTTCATGGGTTTGGAGGGTTTCTCTGGTCTATAATTTGGAGGTATTTGTCTATTATTTTGGGACAGTGTAGTTGGGTTTTTTTTATTTTGTATTGGAATAAAGAAAAATTCTTGAAAAGAAAATAGCTTGTCAAATAAGCTAATGTGTCTTCTAGAAAATGTAATAAAACGAATATTACATGAATATTGCATGAATATAGCTTGAATCCCTTTTAATGTAATTCCTTATGAATCAGAGAGTAGATAAGCAAGATCCTCACAGAATCACATAAAACTGGAGTCTAGAAGGCTATCTTGCAGAAGGAACTGATTATTGCAGTGAAGAGTACTTGAAGGATGAGGGTTCTTCAAAAATAAGAGGATCCTACACACAAAACTCAACATTACAGTCCAATTGAAGGTTTGCTTTGCTTATTTTCTTCACATACATAACTTGTAGGCTATACAGGACTATTGTCTATGAGTCTAAAAGTCACACAGTAATAATATAAAATGTTATTTTTAAGACCAAGTCAAATTCTGGAATGATTCTCTATTTTCCCCCTCAAGTTAACTTATTTTGTCTTAACTCATGGCAGCAAATGTGGTTTTGTAAAATAATAAGTATTCTTCCACACATTTGTTCTAGTCTACAAGTATGTGTTCAAGCATGGAAAAGAAACTAGATTAATTAGCAAATAACTAACTTAAGGGAGAACAGTCTTTAGCAGACATACTCCAAGCTTTGTCGTGCCTTCATGGAAAACAAAGTAGCTCTCCTAATTCACTCTCCACACTATTTTCTTACTAGACACTGTGTGACATTAGAGAGAGAAGGTTTTGGTTATAAACCATAAATATTCATTAAGGAACTATTGCATGGCCTTTTCAGAAAAATATGTCTGAACAAAGATTATATTCTGTAAACTTTTGCCAATTTATTATTAAACGGCATTCAACTGTCTGTAACATTTCTAAATGCAGCCACTCAGAGTGAGTAAGTACATGAAAGGATAAATCTGGTTCACACAGTCTAAAAACTTCACAGTCTGGGAAACCACTACAACAGGGAAAAAAAATTCAGAAAAAAAATCTTCACCTGTCAGTCAAAGATTCTCCTGGCAGAACTTCAAAACTTTACTCCCACTTTGCTATACATTTTGATATAAAAGTTCATCCTTTCAAATCATCATGTTAGACTCATCTAACAATCTTGCTAGAATATCTGCAAACAGAAATCTATAAAAGAGTAAAAAAATCATTGCAATCTCCAAAACATTCTTATGACCTCACACCTTTAAAATTCAGTTTTGTCTGTTCTTAAATACTGTGTTCAACTGCCTAAGATAGTCTGCTTATGGACCTTTTTTCTTCACCCCTCTTCCTATGAAGACAGATCAGAAAGAAACTGGAATCATAATACTAAACATGAAAAGAATATGCTGCTCACATTTTTCAGTGAATTCTACTATTTACTTCCAAATTTTATTCAGTGACTACTTTCTGTCATATGGAAGCAATGAATTAAATCCTGCATTTTGTATCTTAGTTTCAGAAAAAGCATAGAATTTGCAAATAGATCCCAGGTGAAAGAAAGAAGATGAAACCTCCTGAGACATAAGATCATTTCTTAAATAAATGGCAGCCATAACAATCTTTTGCACATGAAAAATTTAACAAATAATAAGAAATTAATGAAAATCTACAATTACCTGAATTATAAATTACAGAATCAACAGCAGGATTGTTTTCATTTACAAAGCCAAATGTAATTATAAATAATAAGAGAACTCTAGTAACAGCCTTGGTTAAGAGTATCGAATGAGTGAGCTGAGTATAATTTGAAAAATATAACACTAAAGAACCATCAGAGTAATGAAAATTTTCAGCATCTGCTATTTCACTGCAAAAGTACATCAAATCCAAGTGTAAATATAGGGGGTTTTAAGCTTTCGCACAGAGTCGTACACTCTCCTGCTTCCTCTACCTTCAAACACAGATGTGCAATAATCATGCTTCATACAAGAATATCTGATGAAAAATTAGGGTTGAGAATAAAATCATTTACCAATATTTATGACATAAGAGGTGCTACTTTAAGCAGAAACTCAAATAGTACAAATGTTTTTCAGCTTCTACTAAAATATTTTCAAGTTGTTGTTTGATAATTTCAGCTCTATTCCTACAGAATTCCTGTATACTATTCAAACTAATTCCATTCCACTTCATCTTCCACCGACACTGGGCAGAAAATTAGATTAAAAAAATTAATTGTAATATTCAATGAAATATATTACTCAAAATTCTCCAATAACTCTTGAAACCTACACTGCCAGGCTGATGCTGCCATTATCTGAGGTACAGAGGAGGCAATTTAGAAGGTGTAGACAAGCTTTAAAATGCTACTACTTCCTATGAGTTACAAACCCTTCTAACCTGACTAATTTGGACTTCATAACCACAGTCTTTTTCCATTAAAAAAGGTGGTGAAAACTCTTAACCCCCACCTTTATTCTAAACACAACTGAAGTTACATTTCCTATAAGCAGTCAGACACTGAAGATGGGAATGCACCATGAAAATTAAATAAAATTCTAATCATGGCCCATATGACATTTGCTCTCTGCTGTAACTACAGAAGATGACAAATGCAGACTGGACTTTGCAAGTACCTATGATAGGGAGGGAGATTACAGACAGATGAAGCATAGGAATGTGCAATTGCCACAGAGACATTGCAATAGAACTGCTAAGTATCTTCTCCTATAAACCATGATATCTGAGACAGATTCCTTTCTTCCACATGCCTCTAGAAACAACCACATAGATAGCAAAATGCTAAAGATTCCATCACCATTCCTCCTTCTGACATCCTCCTATCTGTGATCAGATTTTAAAAACATTATTTAAAATATCCAGCATGCTCTACCACTCAGAGCAGTGGTCCTACACAGTATGCTATCTTGTACTACAGTAAATATTGGATTGGGAACATTGTTTTGAAACTCTGGATGGCTTTGGGGTACCAAAGGTTGGGCTCTGGTAACACAGATACAGTTTAAAGACTTCCAAGTCATGATGGCTACTTCTAAGACCAAAAATAGATGGCCTCAGAAAAAGCACTAAGCATATCTGAGTGCTAGAGAGAAAAGAAAAAGGAATTGGCAACCCAATAACTTAAAAATTCAACAACAGATCCTCCATGCCAATTAGCTAAGATATCATATTTTTTAATCACTTTTTGCCTCCCATTTGGCAACAAAATTGCTACTAACATTTAAAAAATCTTCCTCTGCACACAGAAGACCTAAAAAGATATTTTTAGTCTGGCTTCCTAAGGAAATGAAACTTATCCGTTAAGCCCTCATCACAATAACTTCAGAATTCATAGAGTGATTTCTGCCAGGTCTGACAGAACGTAAAACATATTAGGACCCCAAAAATGGCAGCTGAGAGAGGAAAGAGAATGTAGCTAGTGCTCCCACTGTGGGGCTGCTTTTGCTAGGCATCAGGGAGAACACCCAGGAGCTTCTTCCCTCCATCTCTGAGACCAGGCTGCTGTAGGTGTGTTGCTCAGGGGTCTGGGTGGAGTGGGGAAAGGAGAAGGCTGGTTTTGTCTGATTGTCTTGTTTGCTTTAGTGAAAGCTGGGATGATCACATATTTGTATGATTCCCATTCATTTTGAAATGAAAATAGCATTGACCAAATCCCTCAGTAATATGTATCTTGTCACAGATTCACCGAGACTTTTAAGAACAGTGTAGGTTTGCTGAGGATCCAGAATCAAGCACTGTGATGCAGTGAAGGATGAAGGGATGAAATTGATTATTGGCATGAATGAAGGGAAAATCTCAAAAATTCCAAGGAGATCTATTGTAGCTGAAAAACTACGTAAAACAATAGCAACAAAATTTGGTATAAAGAAGTAGACAACAATATTAATGGTTAAGATGTCTGCAAAACAAACGTATTTTGTCACTTTAGTAAGAACATTGCTAATGACATTCATTCCTCAGGTGAGGGATGTGGACGGCCTCAAAAGGCAACACTTTTGCAGCTATTACTACTCTAACTTATTCACTATTAATTTTTTTCTTCTGACACAACTTACTGGATATTTTCTTTAATGGCTCTAAAAAGACATTAATATTAAAGGTAAATTATGTGGAAGCCTTTACATTACAGCACAACCATATTGTAGAGCAAGAGGGACTGGCAAGCACAGAGTTGCTCCTAAGCTAAACACTCCACCATGTTTTCTTCTGTGAGATTCAAACTGAATTACTTGGTTTTCAATATGAGATCATAAATATAATCATAATAATGTCAAATCCTTATTTTATCAACCTCATGAAGCTTCTCAAACATTTGACTTAATATTTTCATCTTTCAAAAGTAAATATCCAAATATGAAAAGAATACATAGAAGCCATTTTGTAAATACATGCTGTAGAAACTATAGAGTATCAATGTGGATAGACAGCTCACAGTAAAATAAAATATATTAATGAAGGACCCAAAATACATTAACAACTTCTTAATGATGCCTTCCTTTGGAAAAACACCCATTACTGGGGTTTTTTTTCCTGCTTGTTTGGGTTTGGGTTTTGAGCTTTCATTGCTAGGAAAATTATCATTAAAAGGCTCCTAATATATTTCAAGTAATGATATTAAGTAAAAATTTATACCGATGAAAGAATTTATCTCATCCTACTAACTGAATGCTGTAAAGTAGCTTCTGAACTGGTGTGCCTTTCCCCAGTCTTGGAGTATATTTAGCCATATCACAGACACATAATCAATAAGACAAAGATAAATAGTTGTAACAATTAAAACCCGTTACAACTTTTGGCTGCATACTAAGAATACAATCTAAACCCCATTCAGACCAGTAAATACAAGCTAGGACTGCCCATTGAACTGCTGCCAGGAAACCAAGCCTGAACTTAGAATTTATGGCTGATTGACAGCTTGCACAGCAAGCATAAAACCTGCTTATTTTAGCCTTAACTGTATGTCTCCACTGTAAGACTATCTCCCTTCAGGTTATTTACTGTATTTAAAAGTGCAACTAGTAAAAAGTATTTGCTTTTTCATTTAGCCTATTATTTAGAATTTTTAACTATAATAATTATTACTACTAGGACCTGCAACTGAAATCATCTAAGAATTTTCCAGCCACCAAATAGTAATATCAACCTACACAGATGGCTTCAGCTTGTGAAAGACAGCATAGCACAAGATATACTACTTGTGAAAGAAATCGAAGTTCATTTTTCAACTCATTCAAAAAACATCAATTAAACTCCTTTTCAGACCTTACTGGCTTGGCTTCATTTTTCAACTGTTATTATTATTTTGGTAGCTAGCTTGTAATTTGTCAAGTGAATATACCCTACTGATTCTGTATAAAGTTTGTTGATGAGGCAGGTATGTGTCTAGATTTATTTACCATTAACAACACGGAGCAGCATATGTTTTTTTACAATTATAATAATACAAAGCAAGAAATCATATTCAATTTTTAATCACTGAGGATCACTTCCAATTCCACTTTCAACTTAGATCTTAAATGAAAATAACTTACCACTTAGAGCATACATGGTCTCTCTGATGTAACTTATGGTGGTTTAGAAAGCTAGCAAGGCTGTTCTGATATTAAAAGCAACAATGAAGGGAAGTGGTTAGTCAACTCGCTGGTTCTGTTATTCCCTCCCAGTTCTTAAAGCAGTAACTAATCCTGCGGGGTCATAACTCACCTTACTATCCAAGTCCCTACTTTTGTTTGTTTAAAAAAAAATAAAGAAGAAAAGAAGAAACAAACCACTTTTGCAGGTTTATCTGTGTTCCAAACCAGATGTTCAACACTTAACAATCATATTAAAATACTAGGTACAACATCCAATAAATAGTAGTCTCTCTTTACTTGGAGGGAAAATAAAAAAAAATCAAAGAGAAACAAAAATCTAACTAACAGTACATTTTCTCATTGCTGCTTTGAACTGAAGATAACAAAATGCAAACCATTCTGCACTAGTAGTATGTATGTATGGCCAGATTTCATGAACGAAGATTTGGGAAGGGCTCTCCCCACGTGGGTGTGCCCTTCCAGCCTGCACAGTGGATTTTTTAGGTGAGGCACAGCGTACACAGAACTGGCCCCACCCTCTAATTCCTGAGGTTCATTTGCCACGGCCGAGCAAGCTTGGACAGTGACAGTGAAGTCCTCGGGACTGTCACAGCACCCAGTACTAACCAGGGCTGACTCTGCTCAGCATCCAAGATCTGAAGGGATGGGATGGCAGGGAGGCATTGAACTGCCAGGGGACGATCCGCACTGAGACTCCAACTCAGGGCCTTGGTATTCAGAGTCCAGAGTGCTATCCATTAGCAGTAATCGAAGAATAAATTAGCTGCATATATAAATAGTCAGGTTACCTAACAGACCTGACTAAGCTGATTTTGAGTAAACAGACAGGAGTTTTTATGCAGGTATTTATGCATCTGTATACGAATGAAGGATGATCTCTAACAAAATATCAGTATTTTATAGTCACTTCAAGTGACCAAGGGTAATGAGAGACAGAAAAGGACTAAAAATGACATAATTATTTTTTAATTAATATGTTTAATTTTTGCCTCAAAGACATATTTTTTCTAATACACAGTATTTAACATCACATGTAAAAGAATGCTAAAATAATTAACACAATCTCAGTGTCCTCATTTAGTAAGCTCCTTTAAACACCAAGAATTTCCATTTTTAGCAGCAGTATTTGGGGGAAAACCCCCAAGACATCTCCCTTTGTTTCTGTGCATTAAAATAAAACGGATCAAGAAGAGTTGGTTAAAGCTAAGCCAAGGAAATAACCCAAGTTTATCTTTACATTTTGTGGTCTTACGATTTACTCAATGCTTCCCTTTAGCATTTGTACAGTACATTTAAGATTTAATGTCTGCACAATGCAGGGGTTTTGGTGGTTTGAGTACTTTAGATAAATCACAAAGTAGATCAAAGTTCAACTTCTCTCCCTATCAAAAAAACCAAAAAACAAACAAACCACCTTTCATACCCAAAAGCCACAAGGAACTGCACTCTGTGTCCCCCTCCATGTCCCTCTCTGCCCAAGTCAGAGACTTCAGAAGCTCTCGCTTTCTTTGTCCCATCCATAGGGATTGCCCATCTGACAGAAGGGAGAAACTGTTTTGCAAGAACTTTATCCACAAACGTCTATCACACATGCATCACCATCCTCTTTCATGGTAGGTCAATTCCAATAGCATTTTTGTTGCATCTTTCCAGCAACTTAGTGTCCAGCTGGATATCGCCAAGGCCCATTTGCTATAGCACGACAATGCAAAAGACTTTACAACAGTATTATTAATTTCTACAATATTTAGTTTCTAGACAGCCTCTGTGTAACCACATTCCAACTCCTGGGAGAAAAAGACAAAAGGATCTTGAGAGACAGATATCCCCTAAAACCTGGTGAAAATATAACTTGTGGAGGTTATTAAAGAGAATTTACTCAGTAGGATTAGAAATGTGGACCTGTTTTTGATGCAATTTCCTGGTATAGTAAGCAGATATGTCATCTGCATAAACACACCACACTACAACTGCTGTGAGTTCCCCCTATCTCTCTTGCAAAATACTGTCCCCCAGTTTCACTTACTTGATGGTTAAAACATTTACGGGATTTCGACATGTATGTTGAAATAGCTCATACAGACTATTCACAGCTTCTCTGTAATCACTGCTTTTTAATCCTAAAGCTGTCCTTTAGCTTAGGGACACCTTTCCCTCCCTGTGCAAGTAAATCTCAAGCTTTGCCAGCTTTCCACTACATATATTCAGAGAAATTGGGGTTGAGCAGGTGGGTGTGTTTTTATGCAAGGACACCTTCCACTAGATCAGGTTGCTCACAGCTTCATCCACCCTTGCCCTGAACTCTTCCAGGGATGAGGCATCCACAATGTCACTGGGCAACCTCTTCCAGTGCCTCGCCATCCTCACAGTAAAGGATTTTTTCCTAGTATCTATTCTAAATCTACTCTCTTTCATCTTAGATTCATTGCCCTTGTCCTATCACTACATGCCCTTGTGAAAGGTCCTCCAGCCTACTTGTAGGCCTTCTTTAACTACTGGAAGGTGCTCCAAGGTCTCTATGGGGCCATCTCTTTGCCACACTGAACGGCTCCAACACTCTCAGCCTGTAACTATCTTTAGTTACTAAATAAACAACCTATTATCCATGAGAAGCCTTCAACATTTTTCATTAAAATCCACAAATATGGGGCCTTTGGAACTCATCAGATCCTATTACCATGCCCTACTTGTGAGTCTTCTCTGTATCTGCTTGTGTCTTTCTTCAGATTATGGGACAGCATGAAGTAGAGCAGTTACTTAAATAACAAAACAGAGCTACATTATCAGTGTAAAGGATTTCATCATATAAAGGGTATACTATCTTCTTATCTAGAAAAATCAATTTAAAAATTGTTTCAGCATCTGCTGGAATCTCAGCATTCATTTGTACAGTGGCTTAACCAAGAAACAGTAAACTTTGAAAATTAAGAGCAGATAAAAGTTACTGTACTGGGGTAGTGCATAAAACTTCCTTCATTGGTCACAATACCCATAACTGATACATATGCCACATGGCAAATCTAACTGACATCCGGGCACCCCATACATTTTAGAATAGTCAGCTACAATGTGTACTACTCAACTCATTCTACTACTACAAACACTGCGGTGTTTGCTCAGATGTTTCTACAAGGTTAACACCAACACAGCAGAAAAATCGTTATGTGTTTCAGACCAAACATTATAAAGCAGGAAAACTTTTATATATTAAATATCTATTTTTCTTCCACAGTAATTGCTAACTACATCATCCTTAGTCTCTTCAGAAATCATTAGAGTCCTCCTCCTTATTTAAAATAAATTTAAAAATATCTAAACTGTTTTAATCCCCATTTAGATCAGCTGTTATACATTACTGAAATTCCTTGAGGAAGTGTAACTTTTTACAAATTTAGACAGCTTGTTTCATTTCCCTAAGTTGTTTCCTTACAATATCTTTGCATAAAGGGCAGGGTTAAAAAAGAAACCGCAGAATCTAAGAAAAGGTATTCAAATGGACAAAAGAGAAACGGCATCTTTTAAAAACTGACCTGTTATTACTAAATATTTGGTCTGTTCAATGGACTGAAACCATTCCTAATTAATTTTATAATGCCAGGGCTGCTCATCCCAATGTCTGTAGCATGTTCTATAGTACCTGAGCTACCCACAGGACTTTGGTTTCCTGGAAGATTTTTTGAATAGCAATATTTTCCCAAGGCCAAGAGCTCCATGAGAGAAAAGCTTGAGAATTATTCACATTGCAGGATAATCAACCCCAGCTTTCTTTTTCAGACCACCTTGAGGCTTCTCCAACACAAAGACTGAAACAAGCGCTAATTTAAATGAGAATGCTCTTTGTCCTGTTTAGGGTTACACAAGTAGCAAATTTACTTTATAAAAATGTCGTAATTTTGGAGTCTAGAAGACAAATCTAACGTATGTCTGGATCACTCTTGGTACAGGCACCTCAAGCTGTTCCTGGATGGAGTCACTCCAAGAAGGTTCAGCACTGCCTCCTCCATGAGTGATAGTCACAAAGCAGCATCTCTCTATGTTCTTATGTTACTTATGTTCCATAGCCAGAAAAGAAACTTATTTTGTACATATTTGTTCTTACCTTATGGACTCTCACTGTGTAAAAAGACTCTGAGCATGCTGGAACTTCCAAAGCTATTTTAGGTCTTTCTTTGATAATGTTTTCTCTTACAATCCAATATCCAGTTATCTTTGACTATGTGACATGGGCCATTGTACACAGTTTGACTTAGAGATGACAGAAGCAAGGTACATGAAGCTGTTAAAAAGGCTTGACATCTGAAGAAAACTCTTCATAGAAATTTACTACTCAGTTTAAAACAGGTTTTTTTGGAAATTTTCTTACACACCTCAGTCAAAACCCAGAGACATCTGCACCTTATGCACAACAAACCAAAGCACAATGGTCTTCTATGTAACATGCTGTGAAATTTTTCATTCGCAACAAAAATCATGAGTTTCACACTGGTGCAGAAGCATTTACGCGCAAAATTGTAGCATCTTTTGTAACATTTCTTGTAACAGCTCTGGGTTTTCCATGCTTACACACATATTGTACTTCATAATACAATCTAGATACTTTCTTTACTCTCAGTGTAAAAGAAGACAAATCAAACATTAAAGTCCATTTATGATTCCACTGCTAAAAATGACTGTCACAGGATGCTCAAAGTGAAAAAACTTCAAACAAAATTAGATCAAGACAGGATGAGAACCTTTTCCCTCTTCCAAATTTCAGATTATGCAGCAGCTATGGAAATAAGCCAAAATACTATAATGTGCAAGTCAAATTAGGTATAATTTCTCATTGAAGACTACACATTTCAAACAAGTTCAAAAATACTAAAGTTGGCTCCCAAAACCCTTTTAAAATTTCCTTTAACTTCTAGATGACATACTGAAAATATGAAAAATGGAATAAAATGTGTTACAGATCTGGTGTTTGCAGCAGTACTTCAAAAAAAACTCATGTTTTGGATGTTTTTTTATTCACCTTTAGTTGCTTTTAAGACTTCAAATTTTAGTTTATGTTTTGCAGATATATCAGTCCAGTGTCTTAAAGAACATAAAAATAAATGTGAAAATGTGAGTCAGAAAAATAAAAAAAGAAATACAAATTCCCTAGTCAACTTGAAGAGTACTGACCTGGTAGCCAGCAAGTTTACATTAGCAGGAGGAAAAGCTGGTGCGGAGAATAAGATATTACAAGTCTGTTATTTCCATATGGGTGGGGAGGAAGATAAAGGACAAGTGTTGCTGCATTGACTCTTATTCTTTATCATGCTTTTAACACATAGCATGGATGCACAAAGCTCCAAATGAGCACATTTTGGATGGACCTTTTATTTAAAATTACAAGAATAAACAAGTGAAATAGAGTATGAGGAGGGAACACCATATACAACGCTTTGTTCCCCTTTATCAAATACAAGTATCTTACACTTGCTCTTCAAACTCAGTATCAAAACACTGCAACTGTTGATTTTGGCCAGAAAAACCTCAACAGGATCGCTTCCCAACTGCCCAGATTTCACAGTTATAGTGGTTGGTGATATTTTTGGATTCTCCTGCCTTCTTGCCTATAACTTACCTATCATTTAAGTTTCCAGGCTTCATCTGAAATTTGTATTAGGATGAGATCTGGACACGTATCAGCTATTCCTCTCACAGTTAGTTCCACAGAAAATAAAGGTGGGGGTGTAGCCCAGACAGGAACTGCAGCACAAACCCGTAAGTACCCATGGAACAGATCCAAGACATACAGAAAGATCATTAAATTCACTAGGATTTTTTTTACTTACTTTTTATTTCGAGAGTACAAGTCAAAACACCTAATACAAGCTTGTGCATTGAATTTTTAACAGCAGAAAGACTATCTTACCTCCTATACTTCCATTTTTTGGCACTACTTTAGATACAGTGATGACTGTTGGCTCAGAGGAAAATTACCTCCATTTTTCAGGGAATCCTAAATGCAAGAGCTTAAGTTACTATATTTACTTGTATTTACTTGGTCTCAATACACTCCAATACAGATAAAATATCGGGGGGGGGGGGGGGGGGGGATTGGGGGTGTGGAACAGAGGAGGAAAACCTCATAAGGATTCTTTTCCTCAGTTTATCTCCTAATTTGTAATCTCAGTTTTGAAACCTGTCTTTTTCTCCTTGTTTCTCCATAGCAGTAGAAACACAGGTAGTTTATAATACACACACTCACGAGATAAGCCTGTTCATTCAATGATTAGGAGAGAGGGAAAGACAAAGAGGTTAAAAATATATACATTGAGTAATTATATGCCTAATTCCAGCTGATTTTTTTAACCTCTCTGCTTTCCCCCCTAAATTCTTTATGCCTCTCCTTTACCAACATTTTTTTCTCTTCTGAAAGAGAAGTTCTGCATGATCATGTCTTTTATATAGACAGCAAATGATAGCAAGTTGTGTGTAGTTTTTTCAAAGTGCAAGTGACTCATAAAAGAAGAAAAATATTTACCCAAAACCAACTAAGAGCTGATTTTTGTTCTTATTTTTCATAATTGCTCCAGAGGCTTTGAAAGCTCAGTCAGTTCTGTCTATTCAGTCAGCTTTACACTATGCAGAGCTTGATGAACAGAGTAGCTCTAGGTGAATTTTATTAGGTTATGCCTTAGGTTCTAGTTATTCAACACCTAACTGCAGCTTAATCTTCTAATCTCTTGTTCTGCTTATCAGTATGAATTTTACATATGCCAATCTCTAATTGTTTAAGGGAAGCTTAAAGAATAAAAGCAAAAGGAGAAACATTTAAAGGTTAAGATTTTGAGGGACTTGGTGCACACTTCACATTTTCATAAAGAAGATAATCTCTTCCACAAAGTACAGCAACTTCTACATAGGAATGTTTTAACCCTCAAAGCGATACTTTCTATCTTTTAAATAAACTTTGCTATTATCTGAGGAACCATGAAAAATTTTGAATCATATTGCACAAGTGATTGTACTGCAACTGTTTTCTAGTTTCTAAGGACATACACCTAAGTGCTTTCTCAAGTAACCTGAAAATCACTTCCAATATTGTCTCAATTTTTCATTCAACAGGAGACAGCTGCATTTGGCTATCAGTGTCTTTAAATAGTAAGCAAACGCTATGGCTCTGCAAGGTACCTTTTTATAAGAAAAAAAAAGAGCCTGCAATTATCACTGTGTGACACCTTGTATATAAGTGTGTACTAGACAATAAGAAGTGCCTATTATCTGTACTGTTCCAGACTACAAAACGAGCACATTTAAGGCAGTACAGCAATTTATCATGGATGGTGTGTCTTTAAATAACTATGTTAGAAGAATGAGTATTAAACAAGTTTAATGGCTGCAGCTACACCAAACTTTGTGGCACTAAGCCACAGACCTTTCTCATCTGAAATTTATATTTAGATACATAATTTCTTTTATCTGTATACCATTTCTCATTGTTACAGAACATATGCTCTTCCTCAAAATAACTTGCTATTTTTGTACTATTACTCAGCCACATACTTCCACAAAGCTGCAAGTGTTACTTGAGATAAACTTAGTGGGTTTTTGGCTAATTTCCATGTTGCTTCGATGATAGAAAAAAGACTATCTAACAAAGCCTAATCCTGTACCCCATCCACCAAACTTGGGTTTGCTTGATCAGTCCCTAGTTGACTAGTGGGAATAGAGGGGAGGAAAAAGTACAAGTTCTTGCACATTTCCCCTCTGGCAAAAGTCCTTGAGACAGGAATGGTATCATATCCTACCTCTTAGTAACTCCGATGACTTTTTCTGCTATTTTAAGTATTTCTGAATGGAAAATAGTAGTGATCCAAATTGTACAATTACCTCACCAAGGGGTGGATGAAAGAATGTTAAACATTCACGAGATTCAACAAAACAGTTCACCAATATAGTAAGTATCTTTCTAAGTCTTTGATTTGATACATTCAGCTACAGCAACTTTAATTTCAAATGTTTTCAGTAAATTACCATTGCCTCACTGATTGCACTTCAGATGTTATGCAATCTTTGAATTTCCTAGCCCTGCTATATACTACCTCTTCCAGAACATTTTTACATCAGCTGTTATCATGAGCACACCAATGCCATTTTCCTCCCCCAATCAAATATGACTGTGCAAGACATACAGTTCAGCAACAAAAAGTCTTATTTTATCTTTAAAAGTAACTTACTGCAATCATAGAGATATGTGGGGTTTGATATGTATTTTTTAAAATAGAGACACCCCACACACTTCATACAGAAATAAAGTCTTTCAGTATTCTTCAAAATGAAACAGCAGCTTGTTTCCTACAAGATTTGAAAAACACTGACAGTCTTTCTGTCCATTTTGATCATCATGATAAATTCAGATTTGTACAGATAGGGAAAAAATAGGAATTTAGCAAGACACAATACTACTGGCTAAAACATAGCTGGTTTTATTCTAAGTATGCATCAATTTCTTGTCAACTATATGCTTTTTTATCTGTCTTAGAAAACTATTTTGGACCACATTACATGGAGTTTAAACATAAATTAATACATGCTCATGCAAAAAATCTCATTTGCTCAATCACATAAGTTGTACACATAATCAATCCTGCTAAAGTCTACAGAACAAAAATTTATCACATGGAATGCAAATTATTTCTAATCTAAAACAAAAAATAAATTCTATAAATAATTTTGGCCCTAGAAACTTATTGAATCCTCATTTTATAAGCCTAAAAAAACTTGCTAAACTTCATGATTTTAGGCCACTGATATTCCCCTGTAACTCCTCCCTAAGGAAGCTATAAAATCTCTGTCCTGAAAGATCTTCAATAAATTTTGAAAAACAAGGTTTCCATTTGTTTGGGGATGTTCTGAGAAGAAACATACTGCTTTCAAGAACTGCTTAAAGCTACAAGAAAAAAATATTTTGGCCACAGGACTTCTGAAAAAATGAATGCAAATTGATTGCTTCATCACATAGTGAATGCCTTATATGCTGCTTGCACAGCTCCAGTCCAGCAAAGCCATAGTTCACTGGGTCACTTCTGGACATCCAACAAGAATAAACAATCTACAAAATGTGAATTTATTTTCTCCTTGTGTGTATCTTACCACTTTTTAATATCAGTTCGTTTTAAACTACTTTCCATATAGTCCTCAGAGAAGACAATTATTATCATATGAAAAATTTTCCTAAAATGTTTGTGATCATAAGTAAAATTGACAGGACATAAATGAGCTGAGGGAAGCAACCTCCAGCTGAGGAGCACTGAAAGACGTGAGAAAGGGAATACATGTTCAGCTGCTCCAGGCAGCACCCTAAGAGAAGGTCTGACCAGCTTCGGTGTTAACCCCACATTTAACAGAAATTATACTTTTATAAATGTATTTCTATTAGAATTGTCCTATCAACATTAGCTATGTTGTAAGCAATTTTTGCAGTTTTCCATATTTGTTACATGACCCCTGCTAAGGACTGTGTCATGTTACACAGCTCATCAGGATGTGAGAAGCTCTATGGAGGAAGTTGGGAATATTCACTGAGAGGCAGGGAGTAGACAGCAGTAATGTAGTGACCTTCTGGTTTCACATTTCCATGCTGTACTGCATTCCACCTGCTACTGGTAAGTAAATTACTTGGCTTATTTAAAACTAGCAGGAAAAAAGAAAAAAGTGCAATTGCCAAGCTGGTTTAGTCATTAGAAATCCATTCTTTCTTACCAAATTATTCTCACACTTTATCTGCCTAGCAGTCAAATAGCTGCCTCACATCACAGCACAGCAGGGCCACTATCACTTAATCATTATCATCAAACCACCTGCAGCCACATAGGCAAGACTAAGCTGGAGTATTCTTTGCCCCTCTGTATCACTTTGTCTCCAGCTGGGAAACTAGCCTGTTCTATTTTCACAGAAGCATTAGGTTACCACAATATGTTTTTGTTGCCATAGTACTGCTGGCTAGCAAAATAAATTTAAGTATTAGGCATTAATGGGTAGTTAAGAAAAACTTCTTTAGCACCGTTGTCTTTGCTGGGCATACTTCAATGAAGAAAGTTTTAATCAACCAAAAGGAAACTCCAGTAAAAATACATATAACAGCAAGACAATGAGCACAATATTTGTCACATGTGTGTGAATGATCTTGTAGCCTGAAAGGGGTCCAACAACGTCAATTCATAAGTAATAGAATGAAAAGTAACAGGGAAAACAATTAAGCAATGTGTATACAGCAGACATGCTTGAATCAAAACTTGTTTTTAATTTAATGTGTTTGAATAAAACATTAAAATATATGAATCAAAGCTTGAATTTAGTGCATTTGAAAAAAATTTAAAGTATAATCAACAAAAATTCTAGACTGAAATTTTTGACTGAATTTTGTTTAGAAGTGTCCTAGTCCACAGTCTTAAAGAGCGAACATTCAGTTACTGAAACTATACTTTATTCGAAAGTCAGGAAGCTGTGCATGTAAGAGAGCCTTCAAATACCTCGATACTATCTTGTCAGTTTCTCTCGATTAAGTGACAGTTAACTGAGATCAGATTACAATTTTTTTCTTTTTTTAAAAAGAATAAACTACAGAAACTCCAAATTTAAGAATTAAGAAGTCAACAAGATAACGTGCAACCACTTGAACTGATTGTTAGATGAAATATAAGACCAATATCTTGTCTTCATCAATTACCTCAATCGGCTGTCCATGCAAAAAGAACAATAGGACATGATATTCCCCTGAATATCATCTTTCAGACTCCAAAACCTTTCCATCCCTTCCAAGGAATTTTCTGAGGCAGATATTGTGGTACACTAAGAAACCTTCTCTGTGTACTTGTTCAGACTCCCCTTAGATTTAAAAAAAAAAAAAAAAATAGCACCTTCCTTTATTTTGATCTTGTTTCTATTAGCTTCATTTGATACCCTTTAGTACCTCATGGGAAGCCCATGTTTGAGCAGCTTCCTGCCAGGACCTGTGGATACCCTGGGGAGAGAAACCCATACCGGAGCATGTTTGCTGATAGGGCCTGTGACCCCAGGAAGGACCCATGCTGCAGCTGGACACTGTGGAAAGGTAGCACTGCAGTAGTTCATGAAGATCTGCAGCCCATGGGAAGGACTCATACTAGAGTAGTTCATGAAGAACTTTCTTGCATGGGAGAGACCCACACTGGAGTAGCAGAAGAGTGTGAGGAGTTCTCTCCCCTGAGGAGGAAAGAGTAGCAGAGACAATGTGTGATGAACTGACCATAACCCTACATTCCCTATCCCTCTGTGCCTCTGAGGGGCAGAACTAAAGAAAATCAGGAGTGAAATTCAGCTTGAGAAGAAGGGAAGGGGGAAGGAAAGGTATTTTAAGCCTTGGATTTTACTTTCCCATTATGCTACTTGGATTTGACTAATAATAAATTTAATTTCTCCAAGTCAAGTCTGTTTTCACTGTGATCATCACTAGTGAACGATCTATCCTGGCCCTTATCTTCATGCATGATCCTTTCGTTGTATTTTCTCTCCTCTGAGAAACTGAGAAGGGGAGGGATAGAGCAGCCTTGGTGAGCACCTGGCATCCAGCCAGGGTCTACCCATCACAACTGGCAAAGAACATGGCTATGTTTATACATGCCAGTCAGAAACCTGTCATCTGACACCTGAAACATCTATTTGGCCGACACCATACTGCAAAATACCTCCAGAGCTGAGTGATTCCATGCACTTGAATTACCAAGAAAAAAAAAAAAGAAAGAAAAAAGAAACAGCAAAGAAAACCCACTAGAATTATTTAAATCATTATTTAATTTACATGTCCGGGACTGCACTCTCCTGGTTTCCCAGAACTGATTCCCAGTGTTGTCCAGCTCTCTTGGATCTTTAACATTCTGAAAATACAGCAAAACTTCCAGTTTCTTATAGAACAGCATTTCAGGCTCCTTGAGTTTACTTAAAGTTTGATCCACTATGAAAATGAACCATTATTCAGATGAGAGCTTTTTCTGGTTACCTGTCTAAAATATGTGCTGTTCAATTTCTGTGTTACATATTATTGTGATGGCATCTCTTATGCTGTAATAAAAAAAGAAAAAAAAAGTAAACAACCCCAAAACACACAAACACAGCATGCTTTACATTACATGCATGTATTTTTAAAAGCATGTAATTTAAAACAAATGCTTCAGCAAATTATTATTGCTTATTAAGGAAAACATCTTTCTCAAAGTCCTACATTTACATTAAAATAATCCAAGAATTTGTCAATCACAAACTATTAAGCAGATACCAGAAACATAGTATTAGGAGTTTGAATGACACATTTAATGGTAAAATATGAATATATTCATTTTAAGTGTATATTTCTACATCACAAACCAGATTTAGTTTTCCAACTACAAGAAAACTAACCTCTTACAAATTCATATAGAGCCTACTGTTATACAACCCTGAATACTGTTAACTCTTACAGGTCTTGCATTTTTTGGTAAAGAAAATTATCAATATCAAAAAAAAAGTATGTTAGTGTACCAAAATACAAACTTTTGAGCTTTGCTTATGAAAATTAGCAACTTCTTTAAATGTAATAAGTAGTTTTATCTCCTCAAGCATCCAGGAGATATGCTGAATGCATATTTAAAGAAGTATTTGCATTTATTTTACCTTTAAATTGTTGGCATTTCCAGCAGATTAGAATATAAGTATGCAGGAATTGAGAGATATGAAAACTCAAGCCCTGTGAAGCTATTTTCAACAAAATTATTTTATTCATTCAGGGTAGAAATGCAAATAAATCTTTTGAACACACACTGAGCACAGAAAATTGCAATAAGACTCCAATGTGATTATTATAACATGAGGGGGAATGGAGAAAAGTATTAGCGTGGATGCTTGAAGTGAGAACTTTCAAGAATAAAGACACCAGATTAGCACTAACAGGGGTTACACTGCCTTTCAATCTGAGTGTAAGAACAATTTTCAAAGCTGTATTACAAAATCAAGCAAAATATTATAACTTTTTGTCAACAAGCTGAATATAAAATAACAGGTTAGTTAAAAAAAATCCATATTTTTAATCCAAGAAAGATGAGAACCACTAGTATGCTTTGTAGTTACCCAAGGCTGAGAAGACCTTGTGTGGGCTACAGTTGTCAGATCTCATGTACCTTCCTTTTGCCTCTTTCTGTTTCCTCCAGAAGACATTTTAGGTAAAAATAGTTTAGGTTACTTCAAAAATAAATTAATATAAATTAAGGAAGCTAATTTTAAAAGCATTCTGAACAAGGATTTAATGAAATGTGATGAATGTACTTCAAATCTAGTTAGTGCAGAGTAATTATTTGAGTGTCCTTGTGTAAAAAAGCCCAAAGACCTTAGAAATATTATCATGCAGAAAAAAATGAACAGTTTTAAGTTCACACACTAATCATACACACAACTGAGGCCCAGCTCTGTCAGCTTCAGCAGCCTTTACACTAGGCAAGGTTGGGTATGCAAGACCCTCTATAAGTGTAAACCTTTATTACAGCTTTTTTTTTCCCCCTGCCTAATTTTATTTTTAAAGCGGACAGTGGCATTTAAATCATTACATTTGAAAATTTTTTTACTTTAATAAATTCTCTCTTCTGGTAGAGGTTTTAAAATGAGGACAAGGATCCACTTTTAAACTAATGCTAAACATAATCACAGAGCAGGAATTCCAGCTAAACCTAGAAACAGTCAAAATCAACTGTCATTTCCACACTGGGGAATATTTATTTTTATATAGGAAAGAAATATTAGCATTTTTGAGGAAAATACAGATTTTTATTCTTATAGCATAAAAACAAATTGTGCACTACAGGAAACTCATTATTTGCTATTATCAGTGTTCAAACCTTATTTATACGCAGGCATAAAACAATTCTAAACAAATTATTCCATGTAAAAATTCAAGCAGATATCCATCATATACAGGAAACACCAAGAAAACCTTGCGTACAATAATTCTCAAGCCATGCACAGCAAGAAGTAAAGGAGGAAAAGAAGTTTCTAATCTAAACACAGAGTTCTATGAACATAACCTGACAGCCACACAACTGAGGCCCAGCTCTGTCAGCTTCAGCAGCCTTTACACTAGGCAAGGTTGGGCTCTGCTACAATGGAACAAGGGAGAATCCTGAATGGATAACTAAAAACATGGAGATATTGAGTATTTCTCAGTAACCAAGGCCACAATCTCCTGTACTTGGTAATGAGTTCATTTAGTTCAGTTAACAAGAAATCTGCAAGCTACAGCAATGCTACCTCCTATTAGCCTATCTTCTTCTCTTGTGCACCAGGATATTTTTTCACACCTCCCATCCCCTAACTGGCTGCACTTTTATCTGCTCCAGCAAATGCTTCGGAGAGTATTTCAGCAGAAATGTACCATATTAGCAAAACTCTCCCACACAAACTATGGATAGCAATCTTGATACAAGGTGTGCTGGTTTAAACCGGCAGCAGCAACAAACCCAACACAAAGGAGATTATAAATCAGAGTTAAAATTTAATAACAATATTACAATAAATGCAATGGCACAAAAAGAAATTGGTTTTAACCCACAAAACCCAGAAGGATAACCCAGCACCCTGGAGCACAGACACAATGGTGTTTGTTGGCCCCTGTGTTGAGATCCACATGGCTCTGCCAAGTCCAAAGAAAAAGGAAGTGAAAAAAAAACCTGTTGGTGCAGATAATGGTCGCAGTCTGGTAAAGAGTGGTGGTCTCCTCTGGTCAAGGTTCTGATCCAACAAGTGGTTCCCAGAGGGTTTCAAACCCCAAGATTATCTACCCTCAGGTCCAGGTGGGAATGCCCAGTACCTCCCCCAGGGTAGGAAGTTCCACAATGGGTGATCTGACTCTGTGAGTCATGGGGTATTTTGGAATCATTGATGGCCCATTAGCAGACACACCTCCACAGGTGGGGTGTGAAGGTGCTAATGACTTCCTGGAAGGGAGTTATCACAGCTCTTATCTCACAGGTGTCTTTCACACCCAGCTCACATCCTGAGGGGTCAAGTGTGCCCTGGGCAGCTGCTGCAAATGGTCCACAGTTAACAGTTCGTGGGAAATGAATAGAGGTGTAGAATACATAGCTTTGGTTATCCCCACGCAGTGATAAACTGGTCCCACCTGCTGATCTAGGACACAAGGGCATGTATGCAGTGATAGGACAAGGGGTAATGGGTTTAGACTCGTTTACACTAGATATTAGGAAGGAATTCTTTATTGAGAGGGTGGTGAGGCACTTGAACAGCCTGCCTAGAGAAGTTATGGATGCCTGATCCCTGGAAGCATTCAAGGGCAGGCAAGACAGTGCTGTGAGCAACATGGTCTAGTGAAAAGTGTCCCATTCTAAAAGCACTAGAATGAGGAATTTTCCCTTGCAATGCCTTTTAAGTGAAATAGTTAGATACTTCATGAGGCACTTGTAAAGAAAGTTACTTGTAAAGGAAATTTTAGAAGTTAGAATAAAATCACGAAATTCAGAAGTCAATTATTTGCTCTAAACCTGGTCAAAAGCAGTCATTCTTGCTCTTCTTTCCCTTAAAACTAACGAGTTCCCATTGCACAAATAATGTACTGCAAATATTTTTACTGGCACAGCCTACTTCTTTCACATACCCATTCAGATGTGCTGAACAGCACAATCAACATAAAGCTAATTCTATGTCTAATCTTAACCTCCTCAACAGATAAGCATGAAAGGGTGGAAAATGGTGAATAAGCAATACATTCTCTCCTCTACCAGGCTCTTGACAAAGGAAATGCTGAAGTCTCAGCCAAAGAGCTCAGGCGATCTTACTTTCCCTTCCTCTCTTGCTCTCCTGTTTAGGAGCGGGTCATAATTGTCCTAAGGTAAATAGAGTAGTAACCATTTTTAGGTCACTGACAAAATACTTCAGTGAGAAAGCCTGGAAGCAATCAAATCATCACAGAGCTTTTCCTACAGCTGGGATGATCTAAATCCAGGCACTCATCTGTTTAAGACTGAATGTCATGCACACAAGTACTTAACAATTCAACTGCACAGCTTATCACTTCTGCTGTCAAAAAACAGTAAATTGTTCTAATTTGATTTCAAACCAAAACACCTCAGAAACTGACTCTAAGTGTTACTATTTTAAGAAACACTTGCAAATTAAACCTGTAGTCATGTTCAGGCAAGGACAGATTTGTAAGTTCCTAAATTACTAGTAGTTTCAGCCAATAATTAAACAGACCAAACAAGAGTAATTAAAAAAAAGAGTCACTAATTGTATTTTCAAAGCACTTGTGAAAGTTATTTTCATATTGAAATGCTTCCAAAAAACGCATGTAACCTAGAACTCTGCTTGCCTTCAATTAGTATCAAAAATTACAGGCCACAGAAAGACTGAATAATCCACTTCCTGCAGTTAAAAAAAATCTCAGGACTCATGAATATGACAGGTGCAACAGAATTAAAGCAGAGAATGCCACACTACCAATTTCAGATGGATTTTAATTGTAAATAGATGTAAATATAAGCATTTAAGAAAGTAAAACAAACTCATCTTACCAATCCATCACTAAGCTAGTTCAGGCAGCCAGTGCTACCCTTAGAAACAGGTTGGAATTTTTGTGTGGTTTCTCATATAAGGTTTAAATTTATAAGATGCTGACAATTTGCATGGTAGACATTGAAGCTGAGGCATTCTGGAAGATCGGATGAAGGAGACAAAGGAAAATCCCTATTGAGCAGAAAGAAAATTTTATAGACATAAAGGTGTTTCATTCAGAAAATGCAATTATGTTTTTTAATTACAGCAAATATGGCTAAGGCAAAGAAAAAAAAAAGGTTAGAATATCAAAAAAAATCAAGATCTTAACTAAATCCAGTTACCACAGAAAAAGTAAAACACTGATGGGAGAAGGATCTGGACACATTTAATCACTCCATATGCCTGCTGTATGCCAACTGCTAGTAACTTGTCTTGTCTGCCTGTAAAGCAGGCACCTTAATCCCATCTTTCAAAAGCCTTTGCTTAAACCAAGACTCATTTTCTGGATATTCTGCACAACTGTCTTCATCTGATATCACTGCTTAAAAGCTGATCACTTGCTTTTCAGGTTTGTACAGCTTGGCTTTCATTACAACAATTCCTAAAAGAGGCTACTTCCTCCAATACATTCCATCTCCTTCCCCCACATTTTCTTATAATCATAACACAGGTGTAGGTACAAACGTATGACATTGAATAGCAATTTATATGCACACAGAACAGTCTGAAGCCATGCAATTTCACGCTATCTTTCCCCAGAGGCAGATCAGTAGACCTCATAAATAGAATCAGGATGATTCTGTAGTTTGAAGTATTAGTCTTCAAGACTCCACATCAAAACATAATCCCCTGCCCCAGTTACAGATCAAATAAAGTAGACTTGAGCTTCAGTTTCCCACTTCCTAGACTAGTCACTGAGATTCCTAAAGACAGTCTGAAGACAAGTCCCCAACATTAGGCTGATGAATTGTTGAAACTGTCAAGCCTCAGAACAGGTTTTGGATTTAATACAATCAGTTAAGCAAAAGTGGGCAAGGAACCCTTCCTGAAATCATGTGGGCTCTTTGATGTACACTTCCTCTACTTTCTATAATGCCTTACACCTCTGCAAACTCACTCCACAACAGTGCCACTGATTATTATACCATTAATTTAATTTATATTGTTCTTCCTTTGCTTTTAGTGGGATTGTTCCCAGAATAAGAGCCTTGTACAAAGATGCATAGTCTAAACCAACTCCTGCTGAATACAGCTGTGAGCAGTTATTGTGCATGCCTTGGATTTTAGTGTTATGTAACCTTCCTCTGGCTTACCCACGTGGTGAAATATTAAAATAAATTAACATTTTACTGGCTCTCTAATTGGAAGTGTCTGTTCAAAACAATTATGTTTATCAAACAGTTTGACTGGGAAAATACATTACTCTAGCTGCAGTTACCCAAATTACATGCTGTCTAAAGCAAAAAGGGCAAAAGCCATCTGGCTCCATATAACTTACATTTTCTAGGCAGCTTGCAGCTGGTTCTGATTAAGCAGCATCTCAGTACTCCCAGAGATCTATTTTTAACTCTGCAACTTTATTTTTAGTACTCGCACATCCAAGGCACATGGTGTTTACATTAATAAATGAACAACCGCCTACAGTTAAGAAAAGCTTTGTGCAATTCCTGTCACACAGTCACGGCACAACATAGATGGATGATTAAATAAAACATCATCTGTTCTAACTAAAGAGACCTGGCCCACCTCTTAGCTATTTACAGGACTGCAGAAATCATCCTTGAAGAGCCTGAATGGCAAGGAGACAGTGATAGACAACAGGATGATTTCCTTCTTCTGAAGTGAACTTGGGTTGCATGTCCTAGGAAGAAAACACGTATCCCTTGGTCCAACCCCCTCCCCAGAAAAATATCCTTTTTTTTATATGGAATAACTATCAATGTACAGTTCAGAATGACTGAAATCTGCTGCTGAAGCCCTGAAATCATCAGAACAGTGGATGCTGCAAGACCAGGAAGCATTAGCAGAATTATCTTTTTTTTTAATAGACAGACTCACATAGACACACAGAGTTTATAGATGATATGATTGTAAAATACCTGGTCATTCTTGTACCATTAAAATATCCCTCTCATAAGGATATTAAACACATGCACCAGAAAGTTTAAATGTAGAACATGTTTTCTGAATTTTTTAAGGTTTCTGTCTTTTCTTTTTATTATATAACTGAACTGCAACATCATAACTGGGGGTGAGGGAAGATTAAGACCAATAACCAGCTATAATGACCTTAGACAGTTAATCTAAAGATAAACCATGCTACAATTCTACAACGTTAATTCCATTTTGCATGAACTTGCAACTTATTCTATTGTATAGACTACTATATACATGTGACCTTCTCCACTTCTGATCCCTTACTCTTCCAAATCAAAGCAGGTAACTGCACCAGACAGTGTGAGTTATCAAAGGGACCTACTAGCACTCTTCAAGAGGGTATGCTCCCAGAATTTGATTCTGGACAGTTATATCGAAAGCACTGTTAATCCTGAAAGTAAAAGGTTTTTACTACTTCCAGGAACACTTCCCAGAGGTAAGAAAACACAAAACATAAGAGAAGTAATCCAGATTTCCTTTTAACATTCAGTTAAAGGAATTTGCTCTTCCAGTCCATATCCACTGAGCTACATCACTAAGTAACAGCATTGAAACTAGTGCCAGCTAAACACCTTAAAATCCCTTCAGTGAGAATGTTTTCAACACCAAAAAGTACTGACTAGCTGTAAAACCCTAGTCAACTTTGAAACAGATCTCCATTTCAATGGCTAGGTGCAGAGGACCAGAGAAGCTGGTCCCAGTTCCCTCGTGACACTGAGGACCAGTACCAATAGAAGGGAGGTTATTTCCCCAGGAAATTCTTTCAAAAAATTTCTTTTTCTTATTCACAATTTAGACACACTTATTCTCATGTATTCTTGGGTTTCTGTATATGTCTTCTCTATACACCTTTTTTCTAATGTCTTTCTTCCTAATTTTTTAAAGCCAAGTCCAGTGCTTTCCCCATCCATGGCTCTTAATATCTCCACTCATTTTCCCTTCTCTATGTTCCTATCAAGTCACTGTGTCACTGTCTTTCTTCCTAATCATCCTATGCATGCAAATGCTGTGTTTGTTTCATTATTCAGTTAACTGGCTGGGAACTTTCTTACTGAAAGGATTACATTATTAAATTCCAATATACAGACAGATCTGCACTCTAAAGACAGCCACTGCAGCTGTGTCTCCCTTCCAGAGAAATGAATGGTGTTTCCACAAGTCTGTAGGCACTCCTAATCAGTTCATCAAAATCAAAACATTATTGCAGACTCCTTGGATCATAATGGCATAAGGAGTGCTCACAGGAACAAACTTTCTTGCGTGTTTTGTGAGGGAGGGCAAAGTAGACCCCCTCAAGTGTATCCAATAACATGGTGCAAAAGGCATGTTCTAATATACCAGTCTGAAACACTGAAACACTGGTAAAGTCACAGAAATAACACATGGAAAAGGTGACACAGCATTTCATGTATCAGCACTGTGTTTCGAGTTCCTCTCTCTTCTATTCTTTACAAAGTAGCTGAACAGAAAAAAAAAACAAAGTACTCAGTGGCTATTTCAGGCTTTTCCTGATTTACCTTACACATACTTGTGAATTTGCCAACAAAAAAAACTTGTTGAGGGCAACTGCTCAATGTTTAAATGGATTAAAAATGATATTCATCAGGATCTGTGGCAGCTTTTGAGCAATATAAAAAGAATGCTCTCTGCACCCACAGCAACTACTGAAAGCTGTGTTGGGGATACCTACATGAGCTGTATTCACGTTAAGTCACTAAAGATATACTTCAAGGCTAGAGAAACAGCTGCATGCAACTTAGAGGAAGCTCTGAAAGATATCTGATGTCTGCTCTCTTCATGCAGCTTGAAGTTTATGTATTTTACACTGGCCTTTATTCCAGGGTATTGTCTCAAAACAGTGCTGTTCTAATATACAGAGTAGATGTATTTTTTCATACAAGTGGTGTGTTACACAACGCAGAGCATACACAACATCTCGTTGTTTCCATACTTACAGACAAGTTTTTTTCCTTTACCATGCCCCAGATCTGTAATCCCTTGGGAATGTCTCATTCGGGTCAGATAATACTCCATCTTCCAGTGCAGGAAAAATCAAGAATACAGACAACATGAAACTTATATAAATTAATGACACAAACATTTAATTCTGAAAAACCTGTGAACTCCTTCCTGCACAGCACAGATCGAGCCTTACAGAGCAGTACACAGAGGAAGCCACGTGCGAGGAGCTGTCATCTACATAACTCACGCCATGGCAATGTCCTGCAGTCAAGCACTGAGGGTTACAAACCCTTATTAATCCATAATCCAGACAATTCAAAGTGACGTATGTGCAAATTGAGGGCTATTAAGGAATGAGAGATTAATAAACAAGTACTTGCATAATTTTACTTTTGTGCAACAGAAATTTTCCTGTCACTTCCAGGTGGTACCTTAGCAATCTAGTACCTTAGAAAATTGAAAATATGAAAAGATTTAAAATTGTGATCTATGAAAAAAGATTAAAGAAATGAATTTTTACAATCTAGTAAAGAGAAGACTGGAAAGAAACACTAAAAAATGCTATCCTAAGAGAACATTGAACAAGTGAGGAAGTAAAAATAGCATGACATAAGTCACTAGTTCTCATGTCTTCAGATCAAACAGCCATTAATTAAAACTAGTAGCAAAGGGAACTTTGGGTAGGAACTTAGAAATTCTAAAATAGCTCAGTGCTTTGTTTTGTCAGAAACTGCCAAAATGTTGAACCAGAATTTTTAAACTCAAAGTATCCTTTGTATAATGAATGGGAGTTTTGTCCAATTCTCTCATGTTGCCTTTTTCCTTGCCAGAATTTTCAGCTAAAGACTAGCACCTGAAGAAGACTCCATTCTGGAGCAGACATTGAGGTTGACAACGTCAGCAACTCACATCACAGACCCTACAACTCCAGTCCTCACCAAAATGACCCATTACCCCAGGATCCCTGATAGCTGCCCAGCTTTGTCATCACTAAGAAATTTAAAAAGAAAAACGAACAAACAAAACAAACAAAAAAAAAAAAACTAAACAAAAAAACCCCGAACTGACAAAAATAGCATTATCTAGGTATTACATGACATCAAAATCCTTCCCTGCAGAGAATAACAGTCCAAAACATGATCTTTTGTGTTAATCTGTTTTAGACCTCATTAAACTTTTAAATTAATTCTCAGAGTTTACAAATGTATAGCTAAAGTGCAAATCAAAACAGAAATACATATAACTAGTAGAAATATAAACAGAGTAGAAATTTTGTGTAAAATCACACATGGAAAGAGACTGTGGACTCATTGTGGTGTTAGCTTTTAAAACTAAAATGTGTCTAGTCTTGTTAGAGATGACTTTAAAAAAAAAAAAAGCCCCAAGGGAGGTTCAAACCATGAGTTTCATTGGGTCACCAGAGTTTGTATCTATCCACAACGTGCACATCATTGCCTGAAGTAAAGTGTGACACACACACTCCCCCAAATTTAAATCATACCTTAAGCTCCCTTTAGACATTCATTTGCTAAACACTAAAAAGCAGTGCTTAATTTCTAGACTAAGATATTCCATGCACTCTAGCATTTTAGACTTTGTAATGAAGTTTTGAAATTGCCACCAGTTTCAAAATTAAGGTCTAACAATAGAGTCTGCTTTTTGTGCATTACCGAATCTGCAAATTACCTGTTAGAAGTGTTATAATTATCACTTCAAAAACACTTATGCTGCATCTGGGCTGCCAGAGACAAAATTAGGAGGTGGTGTGTGGGTGAGAAAACATTACAAGTTGGCAAACATGCCTTTTTTAGGGTATTCCATATAATCAACATTCATGCAGCTAACCTAATAAATGAAGAAACTAAAATAAAGGCTTTATTCATGGTGTTTTATCCAACTTTCTGTATAATGTAATATTATATGATTTAGTATTAATCATAATACATAATTTCATAATCCTTCAACAAATCATAATTCACATAAGCCTACCAGCTTCATGTTGCATTTATCTTAATGAACATGAAAGAATGCCTGGCAGTCAGATGCTGAACTATCACTTCAGAAGTTGTATGCTGTATGACAGATGATGTGACCTTGTTGGTCATTTCCTTCAGCTATAGAGCTGAAAAATAAAAATGTTCACTGAGACTCCAAATTCTGTGCAGACAGAACTGGGAATGCTTAGAAACCATAAATGGCCAGTAAAGTGAAGAATTCCTTAGTATTACTCTCCAGTTTTACCTAGGGTTAGGCAGTCCCATGGTTTTGGAGGACCATGCTTCTGCTCAGGGATCAACCATGGTCCTTTCTTTCCAATACAGAACATGAGTTAAACACACTTTTTCTCTTCTCTCTTCCTTCCTCACCTTTCCAAGACTGTTGATTGTGTGGTTATGTAGTAAAACACAACAAGGAACCAATTCAGGATAAAACCAATCATTTTTTCTTGGGAATAGCTGAGCCTGGATCAGTTCCTGAATCCATTTCATTCTGTGGTCACACAAATGAGCACACCTGGCACAACTGAGCAGTCAATCAGATGAGTGAGAACAATGGGCAGGCAGTCACTACAGCTGCTTATTTTGGCACTACCACTGAAAGAGTCATTTCTGAAAAGGTAACCTCCCCTTGCGGTGGGGGAATCATGCAGTTTGCTGGCTCACAGTCTCCCACCTGCTCTCCTACCCTAGAGGTGACTCTGTCCTGTCTTCTTCCCCCAGTAAGACAAACACAGCAATGAGTCTTGACACCACATCATTTGGTAAGTGATTGAAGTAACACAGCTATCTGATGAGTACAATCACTCAGGAGGTAAAATGTGTTTGCAGTAATGTTTGCAGTAATGCAGGGAACCATAAGCATCTTCCACACTACTTGTATTTTCAGATATGAAGAACCCTGCTAATAACGAGACCATAAAAGCATTTTTGTTGTTTTTATCTGGATACTGCAACAGCAATTCTCCAAATTGAAATGTGACGATTGGCAGAGATAAGAATTAGGAAAGTGACTGACCTGCCAAACAGAATATACAAATGAAGCACCTGGAGATACCAACCTTTACTTTATAGCCTCTGAGCTATATTAATTACATATTTTTAAAAACCCAACTCCCCAGATTCCCTCCCTGTCCCCACCCTCCCAGCCCCCAGGCAAACAACACACTAGACAGTACATTAAAGCAAATAATGTTTGTAGAAGACCACACAGATTAAGGGTATGCCAAGACTAAGAATGGAATTCAGATGACTGGGGCAAGGAGAGAAGTTAAAAAAAATTGTATTATATATTAAAAAAGAAATTTAAAGGAACAAAGAGTACAAAGGAAGTTGAAAGATGGTAGTGAACCTCTCCTTTCTCTAATAATATAAAAATCTAGGCCCTGAACCACATGGAAATGGAGCACAGGAGGATACTTATCAACTGCTGAAATCAGATGGTGAAGGGACATTTCTTCAGTTGAGCTTCTTCGGATTCTGACTTGATTTGGAATTACACAACGATTTTGTTCCCAAAGAAATTTCCTATATTTAGGGAAAGCTTTACAGGTTAAGCTAAAGAGCTTGCTTCAAGTAAAGCCAAGCTTCCATAAAGCAATGCAGGATGCTCCCATTGTATAAGCTTCCAGCAAACATAGTGACTTTAGGATTACAGACAGTAAAATAATAAAAGCAGAGTTGGTTAAATATTTCCTGTGAGACTGAAATACAAACTTCTAAATTTGGAGGCTTTCCAAACTCACTTAGAATGATGGCAGACTTCAGCAAAAACACACAAAAATTTTGTCATACACTTAGTGACAATCAAAGCAACTTCTAGGTGGCTATTGGGATTTATAGCTTGGAAGGATGAGCCACATGAGGAATCAATCTCCCCACAACTATCCAGCGTAATCCAGTGGTTAATTATCAACACTGTTACAGAACACTGTATTTTCACTCTATAGAAAGAATGCAATCTTCTGATTTGTCTTCCCTAAGGTCACTCAGTTTATAAACATATACATTTGCCTGTTTAAAGTTCACTAGGTTCCAGTGAAAGTCTAACAGTGCCATCTTGGTTTAATGAACTAATGATAGCAAAAATTATGATAACTCTAAAAGGACAGTGAAAGACTGTGTTTTGTTTATGGACAGTAACTTTGATGGCTATTTCTAGAGGTGCATGTTCTAAGTGAACACTAAGGATAAATTATACACTTAAAATGAGAAAAAGTTTTCACCTCTAATTTAAAAGGGCCATTCTGAATAATTTTTATAAGCTTCATAAACTTTTCAAGATTTATTCCCAGAAAGCTAATTTAGATGTTAAGATGCTAGTGCTCAAAAAGTCAGACCTGTGCTTTAACTATATGGACCAGCAAAACAGCTATTTTGAGAGACAAATTCCTAGACAAAAAACAGTCAGCTGCCAATATTAATAACTGATTCCTGAAAGAAAAAAGCAATTCAGTTCTAATTTTCAAGCACAGTATTTGTTTGAAGAGATAAGAATTTTTTATGTATGCATAGGCTAAAGTTTGTATGTTTATATCATCTTAAAGCACTGCAAAGTTATACCAAAATATACTCTTCAGATCTGTTTTCTTCAGTTAACCCAAACCTGCAGAAAGTAGTAACAATGCACTATCTAGGTGTTGTCATTATTTATTCACGTAAAACCTGAAGAGTTAGCACACAAAATAACAGACTTTCATGAACATGTGCAAGTGTGAAAGCACAAATAAGAGCACATCCATAACACTTCAATGCTTTGATTATCAATTTTAATTGTAAATGCTGGAATTACTTCTAAGAGGGGAAAAAACACCCCCATAGTAAGTAGCTGAATGTATTTACAAACTTCAATTACTAGAAAGTCAACAAGATGATTTCTTATCTAATGCCATGCACAAAACATTTTATTCATTATTTGGTAGCCTTGTACATTAAATCTCTCGAGACAGAGCCCATTCTGAATCCAAATTTTTCATTCAAGATAGTTAATTGTTGGGATTTTACCTGGAAACACCTAGATAAGGATGTCAGTCTTAAATTATTATGAGAAAAATACACAGAGTCCATAAACAGCAACATCTTTTACATTTCATAAGGGCAAAATGAAGATCTATGAAGCTATTTTGGAGTTCTCTAAGGAGACTCAAGAGGTCAAAATTCGAGCTGAACATCTGAGTCATGCTTTGCATTCTAAGTTAAAAAAAAGCCAGGAGTGCTGTGGGGGAAGAATCCTTCTTTTGCACACTTCATTATGGCTGAGCTTGTAGATTTTATTGTTTCCCTTTTGATATCCTAAATAGCTCCAGTACTCACTCATACACAGACAAACAGACATAGATAACATATCCATTAATCCTGAAAGTTACTGGGCGATACTCAGTGAATTCACCAAAAATTATATGTGTCTAATCCATCTTGTGATGTATTTCATTTTAACCATGAAAAAGTCATCACAAAGTTGTCACAAGGAACAAATGTATATGATTCCTTCAGTGTGCAGCCAGACTTCCAAAAAACATCCATGCACTTAGCTTCTATGGAACTTAAACACCTGCCAAAACCAACCTACATATGAAGAATAGGTTCTAGCCTTCTGGTATTTTTTTACATTTTTCTTTTGGACTCAGAGTTCTCTCAAATATTTTTACCAAAATACTGGCAAAATACATTGTAAAGTAACATACATGAGTATTCATCAAAATATTCATCTGTTCACAACATCTAATACTGGCAGTGAGACAGTTACTGGACTGCCATGTAACATTTCACTGCATTTTAGATTCAAAGTACTAATGAAAATAGCATTTCGAAAAATTTTCTATACTTAGTCTTTACTAATATGAAGAAAATTATTTTTAAAAATGCAGAGCAAAGCAGAACAAAAAAACAGGAGGAGTCAACTTTGCAGTGAGAAAAAACTAAGCTATTTCTTATGAGAGACAAACAAATGCCTATCAAAGGAATTCAGAATCAAGACAACAGAAAAGTGATCCAAAAGTAGGAACTGGCAAAATTTAGCACGCAGCTCCTTTCTGTTCCCGCTCAGTTTATTAAGGACTATCACTTTCCTTGCCAGCAACAGGCCACTCTTAGAAGGTTCAGAACCTGCAATGGCAACAGAATGTAAACATTTCCTTAATGATCTTACAATTTATAATAAGCAAAGCAAACATCAGCACCTTTCCCTGTTGGGATTCAGCATTTTACTTTGTAGCTCTGCAGATTAGCAAGAACCTGGTCCCTGAAGGTTCAAAGTGCTGGGATCAATTTAAGAGGTTACAGTGTTGTTGCAAGTAGATGTTGCTATGCTGGAGATCTGTTGGTTGCATCATACAATGCAAGGAAATACCGGTGTGCATTGGTGCTGCAAACAAAATTTATCCAAAAAGGTTCCTCAAATAATGTTTGAATAAAACATTCATTAACTTTTTGCTTGTTCCACATCAGGTCTTTCAATGGGCTGAGAATTTAGGTATGAATGGAAAGCAATTCTAAAGAAATACGTACATAATACAGTATAAAAACACAGAAATCTGGCACACAATCCTTGAACCTTTCTACAGCATTTCAGATTTTTAAATTGACAGAACAAGCCATTCATGAAGTGGATGGGTCTATACCATTCATCTACTGAGTAGAACTGGTCTACAAGCTTGCTTCTTGCTTTTTCTTCCTTTTTTTTCTGAAAGTATACTTATCTTCCGTGTAAACAGCACGTATGAATGTACATACACAAGCGATATATATGTGGGCTAGACAAATTGCAAAAAAAAAATAGTACATTTACCATTTTGTTGTAACTTACAACCACGACCCAAAATATCAACATTTACAATACATTATGAAAATTTTCATGTTCTAGGTACAAGGTACACAGATTGATATTCAAATAAGGTAGCATCCAGGTGTTACACAGTGGAAAAAAAGTGGGTTTAAATACTGTTTGTATACTGTATGCACTTAAAGTTTTCTGCTTAGAAATTATTTTAAACTGCCCTAACCACTGGCTGTAACTCAATACATCAACCTCTTCTTTAAAGAAGCTCGAGATCCATTGGAGTAAAAATGAAAAGGCACAAAACTCCCAACCTAAACACTACTAGACACGTCTCAATTGGGCTTTTGCCGTTTAAACTGTGTCATAAATGCAACAACTGCCTTCCATGGGCCCACCATAACAGGAACAAGCTGCTCATATCACTGCCAATCAAATCATTTTTCTCCTGGAGTACTAGGGATACTTCATCAACTCCTGGAGCATCTTACAAGTGAAATAAGTACATTCTGATAACTATTTTAAAGCGGTTTTAAAGCTGTCATGAGCATCAGAGAGTCATAAAGTAGTTTGACTTGGAAGGGACAGTCCTTCCACCTCTTCATCTCATAAGGTTAACCTTCATAAAAAACAAACTAGACCAGAAAGAAAAAGAAGGACTAAAAATTGCAAAGGGACAAAGACATGTTTGCCATGTAGGAAAAAAATGCATATGCTTGAAGATGGCTGGGAAAGGGGAACTCAGTTACTATGGACACAATAAGAAACTATAGCAATTTTAATCTCCTAAAAAATTCTAATCAAGTGCTAACTGCACACAGAAATGAGAGGCCTCTCCTACCATTCTATTCCCTACCAATCTATTACAGCAACTTTACTTGAACCAGAAATTTGAATGACTGCAAAAAGGTGATAGAACACTGCACAAAACACACCTCAGACTCCCTCAATCAGAAGGCAGAAGAGATGGCCTCATCCTCATCCTCCTTTAGTCCACAGCATTTACTTTGAGCAGGATGCAAGACTTAAGTCCAAATAAATTCTGCCTCATTTCCCTTTCACAGAGGGAAAGAAAAATGAGGATTCTATGACTAACACTGCCCTTGAATACTGCATTTCTGTACATGCCACAGAGGTGTTTTGAAATGGCTGCGAAAGCAACGTGGGGTTTTCAGAGGCAAACGCTAATGATCAGGGACACTAAGTGCTAGATTTAAAGATATTTAGGTACCTAACTCCTAGTAAAAGTAATGTTTCTGAACTGTCTAAATATCTACACAAGTATTTTGATTATACTGGATGTTTCTCCTTTCTTGCATTAGAGGTAGTCTGCAGAAACAGATAGGAAATATGCATTCATGTTTGCTATCTTCTTTCTTCAAGTAGCAAGAGTACCGGAAAATTTACCTCCTTTCTGTGAGAGCCAATTTTGTTTTGGGATATTTCCACAGACTACATTTAGCAGAAGAGATGTTAGAAAGATACCCAGTCAGCTGGAGTATCTTGGCATTTGAGCTGCATGTTTAGGAAAGTACAAGATTATTTCATATTAGGCACCAGAGGAATACAGATAAAGGTATGCTTTTCTGCTGAATGCCCTGTCATGCTTTGTATGGGTAATTGACTGAACACACCAAATTGCACTGCGAGAAGAGGCCAAGTCTCAAATCCAGCTATGCTTGACTCTACTTAAAAGCAGTCATTGCCAGTTTTCAATATTACAATTATCAATTCTCCAAACATCCTCACTGAATTAAACTTCTGTGAGATAGGGTATCTACAAACAAATACAGCTTACAAAGTATTACAGTGTTTTCCCTGATGCTTTTATAGGCTGTTTGCACAAAAGCAAAGCAGGTTTAAAGTAAGCCACCTGTAAAGGGTTATTTTACCAACAGTAGTAGAAATAGATACTTCAAGTGTGGGTGAACAAAGCGTGAACCATATGGGATGTTGCACAGATTTGAACTGGGGACTCTCACTTCTCAAAAGACCTGCAGTGAAGGCATCTTCCATATTCAGCATTCTTTTCTTGGAAGTTTAAGCACTGGGTACAACTACTGATAGTTCACTTTCTGTTAGGTGAACCTGCAGTAACTCCTTTTGCAGACAGGATAAAGCAGATTCAGAGATCACTGTCAATTACACAAATTTAAACAAGGAAGCTCTGCAGAGAATGCCCATTATAGGCAAATAGGACTTTGGGCCAAAAAAGAAAAATAACATAATAGCATTTGCAGTCTTTTTTTAAAAGAAGCAATTATGCAAAGGCAGAAAATAAATTAATGACTAATTACAAATATTAATAATGAAAATGTTATAAAATGCCTATTCATCTCCAATCATGACTAATCAGTTTCTTAATAAAAACCACAAAAATATTTTAAATGCACTGTATGATTACACTAGCTTTACAATTCAGCTTTGGTAAGTTATTTCTAAAATAGCCTTTTATGCCTGTATAGTCACTGTTCTGTTATATCATATTGTATGAAGTGCAGTTGGCCTTTCAGTCACTTGCCAAATTCATTTCATCGACACAAAGAATTAAGTGCTTCCTAAGACAGCACACCGTTCTGCAGAAGTGAGGTAAAAATATAAACTCACCTGGTGTTGTGGAGCTCATTGTTCTTAATGGAATGGTATCTTGTTGATAGTGTAAACTGTGGCAGAAATCTAAACTGTGTTTAGATTTTCAGATTCTTCCAGAAGTGGGGTAAATCTGAGTAAAATAAAGAGGGAAAACCACCTTTGACTATACATTGACAACACAGTATTTTTAATATATTATAATTATGTCAAGCACACTTAAATAGAAGTATATTTGACATCTCTCACCCTAAAGGTACTTTCTGTCATGTACATTTTGCTGCAAATTCAAAAGCTGATGACCAGTGAAAACAAGAATAAAATGTAGAAATTCTAAAGCTTCAGAGAAGTCCAGATTCAAATAGAAACTTGTACTACAGCCCATTTACAGTCCCATAAGAATACAAGAAAATAAAGGATGAAATGCCATCCTGACGCCCGATCCCGTCAGATCCCAGAAGCAGAGTCAGTCCCAGTTAGTACTTCGGATGAGAGATCTCCTGGCAATACCGGGGGCTGTAGTTTCTAGTCCTGAGGACTTCACTGTCACCATCCAAGCTCGCTCGGCCGTGGCAGATGAACCTCAGGAGTTAAAGGGTGGGGCCAGTTCTGCGCACGCTGTGCCTCACCTAAAAAATCCACTGCGCAGGCTCAAAGGACACACCCATGTGGGGAGAACCCTTCCCAAATCTTATTTGTGAAGCCAAGTCATACATACATACATGATCAGGTCACTATACAAAATATAAAATTTGAGGAAGAAATATCTGGATTTTATCCTGATAGCTAAGCAGTGGATAATTTATAGTTTTTCTCTTACTGTAGATGTCTGCAGTCAGCATCAAACCATGAATGTGCAGAAACAGATCTGCATTCAAATATCTCTCTAGAATAGCTACTACTTCCCTAAGCTCCAGTGTTTAAACAGCTCATGAACAGAACTTTTTGAAATAATTAGCATAGTTGAGAGGATCTCCCATGACTAGCTAATGACATCTCTGACACTGTGAAGACAATTGCTAATAGTGTGGGCTGGTCAACAACAGGGCAAGGAAGGTTCTACCATTTGGCTGAATCCTTTCACAGTCCTGTGGCTTCCTCAGTTCAATGCAGAAGCAGAGGCAAAAATGTTCCTCTAATACTCCCATCTGCTGAAAGTTTAAAGCTGCAGAGAAGAGGCTTTCAGGAAACTAAAATATATTTTCATTCAAGCATGATATAAACAGCATCATGAGAGAAGAGAAGGTTGTAGTGCATTATGACTGTGACTATCCTATTCAGCCACTGCTCTTAAGGCATCTAAGTAGTCAAAGATATTCTTAGTGCTGAATATTTTAGCAGGTTTTGTCACTTTTTTTAAACCACCAACTGCACATTTAGTTTCAAGCTGAGCTCAGCCAAATTCCAGATAGTAAATTATATTTTAACCAAGTATAATCACTTAAGTTTAGCATGATTATCATTCAAGAAAGGAAAATCACACATTTAGATAAGTAACTTCTGCTTTTATGCCCCATAAAGCAAGCTGGACACACACTGCTCTAATAGGCATAACTGGACACATTCAGCACTCCAGCAGGTAGCACCCATAAATTCATACTTCATGAAAATCCTAATTACTTTTTGTTGCTTACCTCATGCATCAAAATTCATCACATATCAGAAGGAACTGCTATTAAACTGAGCAGACTCTACAGTTAACCTAATCCAAATTCTGTATTTTGGTACATTCTTACTTTTTCTGAGTCAGGCTTATAGCTCCAAGATTCTTTAATATAAGACACACCAAAACCCAACAGAGTAGTTTTAGGTTCTACTTAATTTTAGAGAGCTCATTATTATCTTACCAGCTACACAGATCATGGAAAAAAATACTTTCCAGTGAATCCATTCTATTAGTATCCAGTCTTAGCTGGGCCTGTGAATACCTCCTAGAAAACAGAGAATGCTTCACTAAAGACTTTTCTAGAATGAATTTTGAGAACACACTGAAAGTGAACAGTATTTTGGGGCATTAGGAAAACTCTGGATCTTAGTATTAGACAATTTTTTAATATTCTAAATTCGCTTATGATCATGGTAGCTAAAACTATCATTATGTGTAAGTTGACTTCTTGTAGAGCCTTCCGTCTCAGTGGATACTTGAAGCTACTATGGCCAGAGGACATGCAGTCAGTCAGTTCAGACTGACCCCTTAGATGGCTAAGCTTTCTCCTCCAAAACAAAACTTCACCTTTTTTCACCAGTAAACATAATTGCAAGTAATTTGAATAGCTGTGTGTGAGAGAGATAGATCGGTAGATATGACTGGCCTGCTCCTGTCAGTGCAAATACTGACATTCCACACTCAAAATAGTGGTCCCATCAATCCTGTTATGGGTTATGGATCCCAGCTTTGCTGAAACTCTGTAGAGATAAGATGTTCCATAGCTCTTCCTTGCTCTTCTGGAGCAAGGATCACTTACCCTTGGAGAAGAATCAGGCTAGAGAAGACTTAAACAAGCTATACATACACACGTTTATGTGACCTGATTGGATAGATGCTCCTCTGAGTGCTGAGAGACGTGGACAGTATCACTGCAAGACCACTCTTAAAACAGCTTGGAAAGGTTGTGAAGATGAAGAGAGGCTCAAACAGACTATACAAAAGCAAACATCACTCCTGTCTTGAGGAAGGACAAGAAGGGGAAGACAGAGGACTAAAGGTTTGTCCACTTCACCTCAGTTTCTTGGAAGGTGATGGAGAAAATAATCCTGGAAACAATTTGCAAGTATGTGAAGGACAGGATGGCAATTGAAAATAGGTAGCATATATTTATGAAGGAAAATCATGCTTGGCCAACATAATAGCTTTCTACAATGAAATAGATAGAACATGGACAAGCTGAGAATCTTGTTCATCTTGACTTCGGCGAGGCTTTTAGTGCTTCCCCCCAGAGCACCCTCACAATTTCTGAAAAGGAGGTAGGAAAGTGGATAGTGACTGAAAATAGGTTGCACTGCCAGGTTTTAACAGTTGTGATCTGCATGCCAAAGTCCATCTAGAGGCCAGTAACTCTAATGTAGCCCCCAGGGGTCAATACTGGTGCCAGTACTGCTTTTCATTATGGATGTGGCTCATGGTACAGAGCATAACCTCAGCAATTCTACAGAGGTTTCAAAATTGGAAGGAGTGGCTGACAGAGCAGATGGTTGTGCTGTCATTCAGAGGGACTTCAATGGGCTAGAGAAAATGGATCTACTGAATGTTGTGGGTAGTGGGTGGGCGGCAGGAAGAAAAGTAAAAAACAGAAGGAACACCAGGTCAGACGAAAAGGAGGTGCTTCATTGCAGAGCAGCTAGGAAAAAAGCAGTGAAGAAGACAGAACAGTACTCTTCTAAGTGACCCCTACTCACAGAAAAAGATGCATTGTGCACAAACTGAAATACAGGCAATTCCATTTAAACATTACAAGGCACTTTTTCCACTGTTATTGAGGCCAATCATCTCAGGAACAGGCTGCTCAGAGTCTCTTGAGTTTCCATCCTTGGAGGCAGCACATAATTTTGGGCAACCTGCTTAGTTGACCCAGCCTTGAGGAAGTGTTGGGATAAATACCTTCGGAGGTCTGGAGCTATTTTGTGATTACATGATGCGGAAGTTTAAGATTTTTTAAGATCATCATAGACAGCATCAGCACTGAATATTTACTGCAGATAAACCGATCAAGAATAATTCCTGTATACGAAAGCATTCTGCTGTGATTCCCATAAAAAGATTTCTGTTAGGAATTTTGTAAAATCAACTGCACTGGTAGTCTTATATTTAATGAAGTGGCAGCTGGCATCCTTCCTGATACTCTATTTCTATATATTACTTGAAAATGCAAAGCTTTCACTAAGCTGAATGTTGTTGTTCAGGTTCAGTTTTAACAACTCCTTGCAAAAATCATACAAGGCTCATATTGTCAAAGCTCACATTAAGAACCATGAAAAATTCTACATCACCATATACAGAATTACATTCACAAGAGAGAGACTCTCATTCAAATACCCTTCTACTGATAAACTGACATACTTAATTTCTTTATTTTAATGAAGGAATGTCCAAGTGCAATTTAGACACTAGGAACTGCAGTGCCATGTATTTTTTAATGTTAGGACTGAACCAAAGAGAAAAAAGCACAGCACCGGCCATTGTGCATTAAAATTTCATGTGAGATAATACACTCACTGGCAGATGCATTTGTGCTCCACCTCCATCCACAGAAACCAGCACACAATTCCTGACCAGTCAAATCCTGAAGATACTAAGGTCCATCAAGTGGCTCCAGGATTTAGTACAGACAAACTGCACTTCCTAAGGTACTACATTTTAACTGAATGATAATTCATTCTTTATTCATTATCAACTTGGCATATTAGGCTATACCCTACATACAATAATACAGCAAACTAACTTCTACCTTCAGATATATCACTGGAGATGATGCTATAAATCAGTGACTTGCATTTGCTCACCCAGGAACAACAAAACCTTTTCTTCAAAAGAAATTCAACAGCTCATATGCTGCAAGGACTGATGCACCTTTGAAATTGCTACAGAAGAACAGTGCAATATGGTATGTAGGTCTTCATTACCATCATCCACAACAAACCTTTTCATGCCTATATGTAGGTACAGTATTTTCAAACACAAGTAAGCACTTCAAGTTAATACTATTTCTTTAAACTGTCATCTCTTGCTGTGTTGTCCCAAAACTATTCACTGACTACATTTTTTTCTATCTTGCCTATATTTCAAAACTCTTTGGAAACTGAGTTTCTGAAATAGGATACAATGAATACAAATTAACCAAATTCAGATGAAAAATATATTTCTACTTCTATTTTCCTCATCCCCAAGATGAATTTTTCATGAGAACCTCCGAAATGAATCCACAGTGTTCAAAACTACGTCCTGGAGGTATCTTCCAGATCTTTCCCCTCCAGGAGGGTTTTTTACCCAACTGCATAATATCTCTATTTGTAAAGGGGTTTAGAAAATTATTAAAATTTTGCAGATAAAATTATAGAATTATACACTTCATTGAATTCTGACCATGACAGGTCAGGACCCCTAATAACACATCTAGTCAATTCCTTGTGGCATATATTGTTTTCAAATAGCTTTAAGTTACTTATCAACAAAATTATTGTTTGGAATTGAGATCAGAATGCTGGAGACCATTAGCCTCAAGTGTCACAAGAAAGGAAAAATAATCACTTCTCACATTCAACAGCTTGCTTGTTGAAAAACTAAAACATCTAAAACAGCTGTCAGTATTGGTAAAAAATCTGTTTCCCAATAAGCAGTTCAGCAAAAACCTCAAAAGAAATCTGAAAGGTTAAAAACAAAAACAAAAGAGCTGTATTGCTCTCTATAGAATTTGAAAAACATGATGGTTAAAAAACCCTCCATCTTTGAAATGAAAGATATTTTACAAAAAAAAAAATTATTGAATACCTATTCATACTGTACATAATGAAAATCAGTTTTAAAAAAGAACAAGCTAGAGCTCTTCAAAATAATAATAATAAATAATGACAACATGACGACTTGAAGATAAATCACATTCAACTTTTACTGAAGTAATTTGCACCCATGTAAGCCAAACCATGAGTGCCAAATCCAACCTTTTTAACCTTGTATGAAACTTATTAAGAAGTAAGCAGCATATGGAAAAGGTGTTAAGGTGTTAAGAAATGGTGTGAATTCTAACACAAAGAACTTAAAGACATCAATTCAAAGAGCAAATGGCTACTCTACTTGGTTTACAGCTGTAAAGTAAGAAAAAGCTAAACTAATACCAGGACATTATGTAACACATGCTATTATGCAGTAATCTTTATATGTAAATACAGTGCAGATTTACTCAGAGGTATATAACTACTTTCAGCAGAATTCAGCAGTCCCACAGCAAAATCTTCAGAATCCAAAGATCAGTGCAGGATTAAGTATTTGACTATAAGGTGTTCAGGCATGTTATTCTTAATTAGGTATATACTTAAAGACTTTTTAAAGTCTACAACAATGTTGCAGTACATACCTTTGAAGGTTCAATATTAAATAATCACTCTAGCAGCAAGTTCTGGACTGTAATACTCTTTATATTTCCCTAACAGAGTAATTTTTGACATTTTAACAGATAAGTACATCTTACAGAATCTGTAAAGAACATGCAACAATTTCTTTTGAACAGTAGATTCAATTACTATACTTTTCCAAAGACCCATGTGCAGTATTAAGCAGTGTTATACCTCACACATGCTGTGAGTACACTGTTTGTGCTGATGTGAGAGACTCAGACTTCTGTCCAGTAAGACAAATCCTCCTTCCCTAAACTCTCCTAAGCAAGCAACAGAACCATGCAGCCATTTTCACAATCTCTTCTACATTCACCATCTACTACAGAGATGAAGAAAATAAGATTCCTAAAAATCAAGAACATCCATTTCCCTAAATGCATAATATTCAGTGTAATTTTAACCCATGAAAAAGATTAATAACAGGTTACAGTAGAAGGAATGAATTGGACTGCTTACTCTATGTCTGTATACACATAGAATAAAAAAAACCCACCCCTTCAAAACACATTCTTAATAAATAATTCCACACACACACAAAAAAGTTAGGCATACAAACTTTTACCATTCATGTCATTAAAATACACTTTTCCCCACAGCTTCGGATAACTCAACATAATACATAGCACTATAACTATAAACTTGTTCTTTCAAAAGAACAAGACACAGTAAATGGAGCATTTCTGAAGTCCTCTGAGCCTATATTATGAAGTTCACAATATTTCAACTTTGGCTTATATTTGCCTTTTCACCAATTGAAAACCAAATTTCTCTCAACCACTCCCCCTTCTTTTTCCTTAATACTGAATTGTATTTCAGCTGCTATTGAAACATGTTACACAGCATGGTAACTAACATACAGCTACCAGTAAAGGACTTTAAATGGTGACACAATTTTCTCCTATTCCTTTCTCTATCTTTTCAAGTAAAGGGCAGTACAAGAAGTTTTTATGTTTTAAATTTAACCTGAGATGCACAGCACCTGAAACATTACAGAAGTGAGACTTTGTAACTATAATGTATTAGAACACCAAAGCCTCCTTCACACAAAAAAGCACTTCTGCATTTCTGTAACATTGTATTTACTTAGAATAACAGAACATTTTTCACAAAACAACAATTATCACTGCCCTATGGAAGTCTGTCCATCTTAGACTCTACAAGAAGAAGAAACTACTTATCTGGAAGAGAAAGCCTTCAAAGGGAATCTCACATTCTTGCCCTGGGACCTGAATTGCCCTCTGAAGGAATCAGTCTTGCTTTCCTTCTTGGCTCTTAAAGGAAATAAAAGGGTATGTGATGGTTAAGTTAAAAGGAAAAAAATATAATAAAATTTCAGAACAGATTTGTGCATAAACTTTCTGTTATGGGTTTAGCTAAGTAGACCTAAATTTAAGTTTTATATTTCAGACTAGGCCCGAGACTAAGCTGATTTGAGCTGGGCTGGGCTAGCTGACAGCTGACTACTGGTCAGTAGTATTCCATACCATATTCCGGCATTATCTCAAAGTGTAGGAGCCAGTGTGGGAGTGGCTTGGTCAGTTCCTTCGTGGCTGTGGTCCCAGAAGGACCCACCGTGCTGTTCCAGGCAGGACGGCAGGCCCAGGCCCAGAGCACCGACTTACTACGATGTTATCTTAGGGAAGTAAATTGTTTGTTCTTAAGTCTTTCTCTCTACTTGGGTCTGCCTCTGGGGAATTGAGTTCTCTAGAGGGATTTGTAGTTAGAATAGTGGGATTTGTGTTCGATGCGAAGTGGGGAGTTATTTTTTGTTATATCTAACTTGTGTAATTGTGTGTTATTGTAATTTCTTTTAATTTTCTCTTTTCTGTATAAATATATATAGTTAGTTTAAGTTTAACTTGTTTTGAGGGTTTTTTTCCTTTCCTCCCTCTTCTTGGTGGGAGAGGGAGGGAGGCTTTGACTCTGTATTGGGCAGTTGGCATTTTGCCAGCTCAACCCAAAACCCTTGCTTACACACTATAAAAATTTAATTTGGAATCACAAGAAATACACTTTCAATGTAATTGTTTGCATTTGTTTCACTTAGATATATGGTAATAAACGTTTTCTAGTTTTAAGACAAAAGGACATACTCTCCCTCACTGAAACCTTCCTGAGTATGTAATGATTAGACAACTCAATGTGATTGAAAAGCTAAATATAAACACTTTTCAATACAACCACTGCCTTCAAAAAGGCTAGAGTGAACTCTGATAAATACCCTTGAAAAATCCGAACTCGTGTTTGAGTGTATGTTTAGATAGAGATATTAGCATGGATAATCATATTCAAGAGAACCTGGTTTGCAAACAGTTCATATTTTTAGAACACAATATGTCTCTGTAAGCTTTTCTTTGACATTTGGTTTGGATGAATTCAGATAAACCTCAGGGTGAATCATCACAATATTTTGCTGCTCCCCACCCTTCCACAGAGGCTACAAAACTATTCTGGGTTTCCTTGGAACTACTTTTGTTACTTCCATTAAATTAGGACCTAGATGTTCCTTCCAGGATTCAAACCATTTAGTAAGCCATTCAATGCTCTCTTATTTCTTTTCTGAAATGTCAAATATGGAAGAGGTCTTACACCAAGCCTCAATGGTCTTGAACTAGTACATTCATGTGGACTACAAAACAGAGCTCTCACACAACCTTCTCATGTGTACTACCTTATATTCAAAATCTGTAGAAGTGTTACCTCATTTACAGTTAAATTCTTATACTCTTCTCTACTTACATATATTTCTGATTTTGGGAAAATCTAAGCCATTTATGAGATATTTTTTGAGGGAAAAAAATGGTTCCTGAATTTTATTGCTTATTGGCCTTAAAATATTAATCTGAGAAACAAGTATTTGAAGAAAATACAAAGCAGAGAACTTGAAATCTGCAGGCAAATTTGGATCACTGGCAATTCTGAATTATACTAGACAGAAACATTGTCAGAAACATAAATATTACACAGGAGTAATACATGCAAAATACGAACTCATGACAACTTCATTATAGGTCAAGAGTCACAAGGATACAAAGAAAGAGAAGCAGTTGCATGTAGGTAAACCACAAGCCAAGAATCATGGCAATCACCTACAGAAAGCAGCCAACTACTGCCATTACATAACTCACAGAACAAGATCGTCTTGCGTTTATCTAGGACTCAAAGGAATTTCTCCTGTAAGGATTTTGGAACCTGTGCCAGCAAACAAGGCAAAGAGGGACAACAGGGCTTAGTACAGGCACCAAGCACAATGATGAGTGGCAACTGACATCTTTAAGACTTTTACAAATTTATGAATTCACACTAATGAGAGAATCAACACAGGAGAGGGTCTATACGTACACAGCTTAGCAAGAAGTAGAAGCAACCCCTACGTGGAAATATTTCATAGCTGTGAATCACTATACAAGATGCTGTCCAATGTTACTTTATGTATTAAAGCAACTGAGACGAGTCAAAATTTTCTATTGAAATCTATGATGGAAAGGTGAGTTTATCTGTTTAGCAGTAAAAGGATTTTTGACTTCATAACCATCAAGAATCCTTCAGCTTTTGTTGCTTAACAGCCAAGTAGTTTTCTGTTCATTGAAAACAAGTTACAGTCAAATTTTCCTCAGGAAAAACATATAGATAGCCAAAGAACATATGAGATGAGTCATTTTATAAAAACTTATCAAATAAAAATATTTTTGCTGTCACTGAATTTTCTCAAAGATTTTTTCTCAATTTTTTTAACACTAGCTTGTAGATACATTAGGCTTCAATTCTGGCTTTTCAATGTCCAAAGAACTATTAACACTAATTGTTTAATTGTTGAAACAGTTATTTGCAGTGTTTGATAAGCACAAATTTTGTAGAGCTTCTCTTACAAGAAAACAAACCTTTCGCTAAAGCCGATGCTTTGAAGAACATTTACATTTAATGTCCTTTGACAATAGATTTCTTTACTGTAGAGCTTTACTTGTTTTCACAAGACAAGTTTTCATTCTAAACTGACATTTTTTAAAGGTATGATTCAACAGAGACTAAATGATACATGGAATTTTGATTAATACTTTGGCATTTTCAGCAGTGGCATACAAACAACGAAAACAGACTTTCTGTATCAGGCAGTTAAATTGGATCACAGGTAGAAATCCGAGAATTCATTTTGATTAGTTTACTGTGGTTTCACCAATGTCACTAGGACAACACAAATACTATCTTTGATAATTTATACATTAGTGTGGTGATATATCTTTCCTACCAGAACTTGCCAGCCACAATGCAAGAGACTTATTAATGCATCTGGGTGATGACTTCAACTCATAAAGTCAAACTTGAGAGAGAATTCTGACCTCTGCATCAAGTGAATATTGTCATTTAGCAATAGCACTATGACACAATAAAGGGAAAAGCTAATGACATTCATAAAGGTCATAGAAAGTAAGTTGGGGGGGGGGGGGGGCAGGTGGGAACAAAACACAACCCACATTTTCACCAAGTTCTTGTCCGCTCTTTCTTAGTGTCTGAGGGTTGAGCAAATAAAACAAGACCCAACACACATCAAATCAACCAGCTGATTTTACCCCCATCGGATACTATACATAAACATATATTTGCAACTATTTTTAATGGAAATTTTTTTGTACATACACTTAATTACAAGGAGCTTACACCTTTGTAAATCTCACACATAAATATCAGCTATCAGTTCCTAAAACAAAAGGTTTAAAAATTTTATCCAGCAACAAGCTCCAGATTTAATAAAATTATTCCATATCCATGCACTTTTGCGTGTAGTTACACACATACATACAAAACCAGTGGACTTCCGACCACATGACTCAGTGTCCCTTCTTGATAGAATTAGAACTGTGGCAAGTACTGGAATGTGAAAGATTTCACATGCACAGTTGTTTTTGTTTCAACTGTGTGGGCTTCTTCTTTCAACACTAGAATTCAGTTTTGAATTGCAGATTTCAAGACCTCGAGAAAAATCGCAGCTAAACCCACCAAGTTTCATGAAGACCTGGGTGACAAAAAAAGGAAAAAACCAAGAAAACACACATACACAACAGAACAAAAAAAAAAAAACCAAACCCATTCCTATGCACATACAAAAAAATCCCACCTGATTCAGGTGAAAACAAAAGCACAAAAAGCAAAACCAGGGATAAAGATGACTTGATGCTTGTTCTCCATTAAACAAGCAACCTAGAATGGATGAAAAGATTGGAATCAAAACTTCATGGTTTTGGCAAACACTTGAGAAGCACTGCAGAACATTGCACCTGCCATCATAAACAAATAAAACATATAAAGATGATGTTTAAATACATTAAAAGCTGCATTATTTTCCTTCCTATTCTTTCAAAATCAGCAATTTGAATATTCATGGAAGAGACTGCATTTGTGAACACCCAGAAAAGAGATCTGGGGATCCTTATTTATAGCAAGTTGAAAGTGAATCAACAGTGTGCCCTGGAAGCCAAGAAGGCCAACCATGTCCAGGGGTGTGCATCAGGCACAGCATCAACAGCTGGTCAAGGGATGTGATTGTCCTGTTCTACACAGCACTGATGTGGCACCACCTCAAGCACTGCGTGCTGGTTTGGCTGCCTCACTATAAGGTCACCAAACTATTAGAGTGCGTCCAGCGGAGGGCAACCAAGATGGTGAAAGGCCTTAAGGGCAACACCTTGTAACTCTTGCCCTGTAAGAGTGGCTTAGATCACTTGGTTTGTTCAACTTAGAAGAGAGAAGGCTGAGGGATGACCTTCTCACAGCCTACAGTTTCCTCAAGGGGAGCAGTGAATAGGGACATGCTCATCTCTCTTGCAGCCAAAAGGTCATAGCACAAGGAAATGGAATGAAGAAGCCTCAGGGGAAGTTCTGGTTGGACATTAGGACAAGGTTCTTCACTGAGAGGGTGGTCAGTCACTGGAACAGGCTCCCCAAGGAACTGATCATGGCACTGAGCCTGTCAGAGGTCAAGGAGTATCTGGTTGATGACCTCAGTCACACAGGTTAGTTTTAGGTAGTCTGAGAGGGGCAAAGAGTTGGACCTGGTCATCCCTTCCTGCTTGAGATATATAAATTCTATAGTTTCACGTTAAACTCTGTTGGTTCTTCTAAGTTTGTTAAAGATATGAACTTAGAGTGCTCAGATATGAAAGATGATTTTGGTTTTCTTTTTTTTTTTAATTGTTATTCTGTAGGAATGACAACCAGTCAAACAGAACCACAGAATTCATTTTATGCTTTACTCCTCTTGCTGCTGCTTCTAGAACAGGTAAAAGAATAGCAAAAGCTATTTTCTCACACATAAAAGAATATTCATTCCTGTCTTGGCAAGTGATGTCTCACTTAATCTGAGTTTTATCTAAATCTATATGTTAATCACAAACATTAGACGATGCAATGATTTTAGTTACTGCTCCATAACTTTAAGAAACTGATAGAAATTGAAAATGAAAGGGAAATATATCATCCTTAAAAAGGGATTTTCAGGTTGTAGAAGCAACTCTAAACAAACCATCACCTCTCAGGCTAACATAAACAAACTAATGCCTAACAAAAGAGGACATTTCTTAAGCCTTTAGGACTCAAAGAAAAGTGCAGAGATGGTTTAACAAAGGCACAGAGGCAGGAAGTGGCACAATAAATGGAAGGAGTGGAACAGAACTGGGCTTCCAGCATATGTCTAAGGGAAGGAATCTGACAAGCAACTTTTCTATGTAACTTTGAGCAAGACAGAACTTCCAGTAGTAGAGGGGAATGGGGGGGGTGGGGGGAATAGCCTCAGATACAGTGCTTGTGAGCGTATTAAAAAGTAAAGGCATTTAGGAGTTTACAAAATATTCAATATAGACTTTAACAGTCCACTTTTAGGAAAACTCAGGTTTTAAACTCATAGAAATATAATTTTCATCTCTTTTTTAACCATATAAAAATCACATATGATGTCGAAATAAACTGCCACCTGTCATTCAAGCATAAGTCACTTTGGTAACCGTATTTCTATACTAAAAGAGAAGTTAATGAAAGCAGTCCTAGATTTTTTTCCCACAACAAGCAATACACACAAAAGAGTATAATAAAATTACAGTGTTAAATTTCGATTTGCTGGCAAATTGTTGTAGCAAGTCCAGATACACAAACAGGAAAAGATCTTATTTTTATTGGCAGTGTCCCAACAACCTGTCCACAGTCCATGACTGCTCACACGGCTGCAGATTTTCTGCTGCAGACTCCTCACTGCAGGTATCTAACACTGCTTTTGTTTTGTTACAACACCAGTCATATTGAAAATTGAACTAGAAACAAGTTTCAACAGAAGCTGCAACATTATATTCAAGGATATTAAGCACGCCATACCACAGATTGGTAAATAAATATCACATTGAAATATTTTCCAGTATATCCAGGGTTATTTTACTTAGTATAAAGATACTACTATATTTTTTATTTTATTTTTAAACTTTAATAGCATGGTAATAAAATCCCTCTTGACTTTAGGACACATGGACAACTTCATGGTTAGATTTGTCTAAACAGAGCAACACCAAGTAAAACCTAACACAAAATTTGAAAGGAAGCAAACCAGCAAAAAAATACACCCTACCTAGTAGAAAATGCCTAACCTAATTAATTACTACATAATTGAAACTATTTATTTCATAAATACAAACAACTTAAATAAAGGCACAGACATTCACAATGAGAAAGCTCTTTGTTCAACTACAACTGTACTTCAGTGGTAATATAAAAATTGAGTTTAAAGCAAGTAATTATAGAAAAACTACAGTGTTCCACAGCTGGAAGAAGCTACTTTCCTCATGAACATAAAAATCTCAAACCATAAACTTGTGGCTAAAATAGTCTATGTAAAACCGGATGAGGTTTCCCAAAAAATGAGTGCAGTGAACGTCATCTCCTTTCAAAACCCACTCAAATTTTGACTGAGCCAAATCTCAGGTCATTTCAGGCTTTAAAAACAGCAACCAGGCAAATGCAGCATAAGCCTTCTTTTCAAAGATCTCTAGTCTAGCTAAAGATTGAATAAGACTAAGAAGCAATGACCAGTATCTGTTACTAAGGATTTTTCTGATTAATATATCAATTTGACATAGTAAATCAAAATTAAACCAAAATAATAATAAAAAGTACTTTCTACTTGCCTACTTCCAGAAAGACAAGGAGGAGGATCCTAGAAATCACGGGACTGTCAGTCTCATTTCAGTGCCTGGTAAAGTTATGGAGATTATTCTGGGAAGTACTGACAACATTTCATTGGTCACAGCCAGTACAGCTTCATGACTTCCTTTTTTGAGAAGGTAACCCACCTGGCTGATCAGGGTAAGTCAGGTGGATTTCAGTAAAGCTTTCAATACTGTCTCTCACAGGAACCTTCTGGATGAACTGTCCAACACTCAGCTGGATAAACACATCCTGTGGTGGGTGAGCAACTGGCTCACGGGTCGGTCACAGAGGGTAATAGTGAGTGGGGTGACATCAGAGTGGTGACCTGTCACTAGGGGGTTCCACAGGGCTCCATCTTGGGCCCTGTGCTCTTCAACATCTTCACAAATGACTTGGACACAGGACTGGGAGGGATACTAAGCAAGTTTGCAACAACACAAAACTAGGAGGAGCTGTGGACTCCCTCAAAGGCAGAGACCCTGCAAAGAGACCTTGACAAATTAGAGGACTGGGCAATCACCAACCATATGAAGGGAAAGTGCTGGATTCTGCACCTGGGATGGGACAGCCCTGGATGTAGGTACAGACTGGGGAATGAAATGCTGGAAAGCAATGCCACAAAAAGGGACCTGGAAGTCCTGGTCAACAGCAAGTTCATTATGAGTCAGCAGTGCCCTGGCAGCCAGGGGGGCCAACCATGTCCTGGGGGACATCAGGCACAGCTGGTGAAGAGAGGGGATTGTCCCACTCTGCTCTGCACTGGGGCAGCCTCACCTTGAATATTGTGCGCAGTTTGGGGCACCACAATATAAGAATGGTATTAAGCTATGAGAGCGTGTCCAAAGGAGAGGAACAAGGATGGTGAAGGGCCTTGAGAGGAAGCCGTAATAGGAGTGGCTGAGATCACTTGGTCTGCTCAGGCTGGAGAAGACTGAAGGGAGACATGGTGGCAATTACAACTTCCTTGTGAGGGGGAGAAGAGTTACAGGCACTGATCTCTTCCCTGTGGTGACCAGTGACAGGATATGATAGAATGGCCTGAAGTTGTGTTTGGGGAGGTTTAGGTTGCATATTAAAAAAGGGTTCTTCACCCAGAGGGTGATTGAGCACTGGAAAAGGCTCCCCAGGGAAGTGGTCACAGCACAAAGCCCAACAGAGTTCAAGAAGCATTTGGATGATACTGTCAGGCACACGCTGTGACTCTTGGGAATGGTCCTGTGCAGGGCCATGAGTTGGACTCGATGATCCTTGTGTGTCCCTTTCAACTCAGCATATTCTGTGATTCTGTAATTATTGAGTATTTGGCTATATCAGCACCAGTCCATAACAGGACTTCCCAGTAAAAATGAAGAATTAGCTTCACAGAATTGATATTATCGTATATGAGTAAGTTAAGAGAGACCTTAATGTGTCCCTTCAATAAAGGAGACTTATAAAGAAGATCAGAAAGGCTTCTTACCAAGGCCTGTAGTGACAGGACAAGGGGCAATGGTTTTAAATTGGAAGAAGGTAGGTTTAGATTGTACATAAGGAAGAGATTCTTTATGATGAGGCTGATAAGATGTTGGAACAGTTTTGCCAGGGGAGTTGTGGATGCCCCATCATTCCAAGTGTTCAAATTCAGGTGGGATGGGGCTTTGAGCAACCCAATCTTGTGAAAGATGTCCCCGTCTGTGACATGGGTTGGACTAGGAGAATTTAAAAGCTCCCTTCAAACCGGCACCATTCAATGATTCTAAGTTCAGTTACATACACTTTTAGTTTGACTATGTGAAAAGAAAGACTAGTTGAGGCTTCCGCTAAAAATTTAAAGTTGTTATAGATGTTGGTGTGAGGTTTCGTACTGATGAAACAGCTAACTACTGATAAAACAGCTACCAGTGTGAAGCAAAGAAAAGCCTTATCAGTTATTCATTGCTTTTCTAGCACTACTATAAGAAATTCCATAAATCATACAGTAAGCACACAACCAAATCTATGCTGACAGAAGTTAACAGCATGTAGCCTTTTCAATTTTTTGGGCTAAAAAATAGCTGGGCAGATGCTGCAGTTATGCATCCCATGTATTGCAGTAGTTCACTAATACTGTTCCATTTAGTCACATTACAAAGCTTTTTTTGCTTTTTTTTTTAAATGCCTAGAAAGATTAAAGATGCATCTGTCTCATTATCACTGAAAAAGTCTTACAAAGCTGGCATGCTACATTTTCAACCCCTCTTTTTTTGTAGAACTAGGAAGAAGACCACTTTCTTAGAGGCAGGTAAAAAGATCCAGTTGTAGTCAGACAAGAAAAAAATAACCCCAAAGCTGAGAAACAGAAAAGGAGACAGAAGAGGACATGGAAAAGGTTAACAGAATTTGCTAAGCTGCCAGAAGATGATGTAAGGAACTGAGCTTTATACCAAGATATACCTTCAGCTAACATAGTCAATTACTATGATAAAGAGAGAAGGAAAAGAAACAGTAAGTAAAAGTTATAATGGTGAAGAGAAATACAGAATTTCCATTCAGAAATAAATGAAAGTATGACCACATCAGTTTGGGGCAAAGTACACAGGAAAAAATAATAAATAAAACAAAAAAAGAGCTGCAAGGCAACTCATAAAGTAGGCAAATCAAAGAATCCTCAGTTTCATGTACTTTTTTGAAGTTTAAATAAAGCAAGATAGCAAACATTTCAATTTCAGCAGGAGGAAAGTGCGAAATACATTTACCAATGCAATAATAAAAATCTATGGCAATGTTCCACTGCTTTCATTTCATAACATTTATATATTTATTGACAGTTCAAATTCTGGAAAATACAAAGTAGTAGTATCTATCACCTCTTTCACAGATTCATGCTTTTTTATCCTTACTTTAACAAAAATAAAAGATCTTCACATGCAGACAAAAAAAACAAAAAAAAAGGCAATGTGCCAAGACCCAGGAAAAAGTTCTCTGTCTTTCCTCTTTTTCTAGTCTCCTGATTAGGGAAAAGTAGGGAAAGTAACGGATACTGGGAACTCACCAGAAATGCCAGTTTTTTTCATGATGCATGGCATACAGCAAGAAAATTAGGAAAAAACTTAAGGAAATAAAATGATAGGCTTTTCTTGAATAATACAATACCTTTTTCAAGTCAGGAATATCTGTTAGTATTGTCAGTGACAAAGACATTTTTTCCTCAGAATTTGGAGACTTTCATTACCTGTGTTAAGTCACAATTAAATGAGGGCATCTGCCAAAGAAAATGCATTATAGATCTCTGTTATGAAAGTAGAAGCATTTAAAGCTACAGCTCTGCTTCCTCAAAATGAGAAACAACTTTAGTGTTATACACAATAAATGTTGACATTTTTCTTCTTCAGATTGTGCTTTAATAACTTTCCATAATTCCATTCTTCACTGGCACATTTCCACTCCCAGATGACACATATCCAACCGGTTGAGTGTCACATGTGTTCATCCGGCACCACTTTCTACCTAGGCTTCTCTAATCACCTTCAATCACAGTAATATTCTGTCTGGTTATCTATGTCAACCTGTCAATCTATGGGGTAGGAATAAATTTGTATATTCCTGTAATATCTTTTTCCTGTAGTATTTTTCCAGATACATAACTATATATTTATTTGCTAATAATATAACAAAGATGATCTTGTTTAGATGTGCTCACCAGCCATTACTCCAATTATCTGATTTTTTAAAAATTCTGTCACTTCAACATTGCCCGCTGCTGTTACCAAATTCTGATTTGCCTTGCCCCATCTATGGGGTTTTTTTCTTTGACTACAGCACTTCCACTGTTGCTGAAACATAAGAATATTAAAAGGGTTCTTTCATCTCATGAGTCACATTCATCACTAAAACTGAAAGAAAAATCATGTAAGAAAACTGACATTCACAAAATAAATCTAAGAGCTTTGCTATCTGTGTATGTGTCATCATTGTTTTCTTCAAAAGGTCTTTGTGGTTTGAAAACAGAGAAAAAATTCTCAATCTGTGCAACCTTTGCTTTGAGCTAAAACCCTCACTTTATACCAAGATTATTAGAAAAAATACATTATAATCTCCCTAAATTTAAAAAACTAAAATCACTGAGTAAGTCTTCAAAGACTACTACTATAATCAAACTGACAGGAAAAGATCAAAAACAGCAAGGTAAATATCATTAAATTTAGACAGGTACAGTTCTACTTTTAGAGAGCACTGAAGTTTAGAATCTGTCACAGGTATTTTGAAAGGTACCAGTCTTTAGTTTGACTTTGTGTTACTTCAATGTATGCTGAGCAGGACCAATTTCTAAATTATGAAATTGAAATTTGAAAGGAATAAACTTCAGAATATATAGCTAGATTTAAGAGACACACGTATTTCTGATAACATCTACTAGAAGTATATATGAAATTTAGTTACTGACTATAACTTGCTCTGCATTCCATTTGCTGGTACTTGGTGTGTGACAACTTTCCTCTATGTCAGCATTTAAAATAAAAATGAAAATGGATGAACTGAACTGAAATTAGGCAGAGAAGAAATTAAGTTCTGTAAAAACAGTACCTATGACCAAATATATTGTATTAAAAATATTGCATGTATTTATTGCAATAATGTATTTCTTTCTTTTCACAAACAGCTTTTCACCACATGCTTTAATAAATAATAGCTTAAAAATTTACTTAGCAAGAGGCTTTGCTGCACACAGTTTTAGGCATACTTTACTACTGAGTCTTTTACTTTCAACTACATTAATTTTATTTTTAAGGGTGTGATGTATCTTAGCAAGAAAGAAGTTCAGTATAAAGTACTGTGAAATAAATCCAAAGAAGCATGGCCAGAAGGTCAATGGAGATGATTCTGCCCCTCTATTCTGCTCTCACCTGGGATCCCACCTGGAGTGCTGCATCCAGCTCTGGGGTCCTCAGCACAGGAAGAACATAGACTTGTTGGATTGAGTCCTGGGGAGGGCCAAGAAGATGATTAGAGGGATGGAACACCTCTGCTATAAAGAAAAGTTGGGAGAATTGGGATTATTCAGCCTGTACAAGAGAAGGTTTAAAGTGAGGAGGCTGACAAGAAAGGTAGAGAGGGACTTTTTACAAGGACATGTACATAGGGCAAGATGGAATGACTTCAAACTGAAGGAGGGTAGGTTTAGATTAGAAAATACAAAGAAATTCGTTACTGTAAGGCACTGGAACAGGTTGCCTAGAGAAGATATGGATGTCTCATTCCTGGAAGTGTTCAAAGCCAGATTGGATGGGGTCTAGTGGAAGGTGTTCCTGCCCATGGCAGTGGGGTTGGAACTAGATGATCTTGCACGTCCCTCCCAACCCAAACCATTTTATAAATCTATGACTTTATAATAAATCAAGTAAATAAGGTGCAATATTCAAAAGTCTAGATATCTAAACATTTTTACAGAAAATAGTGTGTTTAAGAATCCTAAAACAAATAAGTCTTCATGGCTTATAGAAGCGTATGAAGAGAAAAGTGCAACCTCTGTGAATATTTAATCCACAAATACCAAAAATGTAATCCTTCTCGGTGCAACAACTCAGCAGAGGTACAACTGTGACATAAAGAAAAAATGCCATGGAAACTACTCTAGGGAACAGTGAACACAGCATGAGTGCTTTTACAATCCATTCAAGAAACTACACAGCGCAAACGAGAAATGAGTTAAAGAAAGGTATTTTCAAAAACAGGTAGTTATAAAGGGGAATTTGAAAGACAAAAGTTTTATTTTTGAAAAAAGCATTCATCCAGAAAATTAAAAGCTCACTTGGAGGAAAGAGGTAAAGAACTACTTTTTTAAAGAAAATCTGGTTATATGCTTACTGTTAATTTCCTAGCAACTGCAAATGAATTTTCCCTTATGAACAAATGAAAACAGTTAAGTGAAACTATGTATTACTGTTTAAGAGTCTTAAATTATTTAGATGCATAAGTCTAACTTAAGCCCAGAAAGCTTTGGGCTGTCACTTATCTATGCCATTTTTAGAAGCTGAATTGAGGTCTTTTTTCACATTGCAACGTGTCTACATATCTACATTTGATGGTGTATCTAATCTAAATGAGATCTGACAGAAGGGATCCATAAATGGTACAGGAGAAAGGATGAATTGTTATGATCACTCTGAACAGAGCAAAAATATGACCTCTTCAAGTGACAGCACTGTACACCCCCTTAGAGCTCCAGAAAAGGAGCAGTGGTATTAATAAGTTCTTCACTAATTATCCTTATGAATGTGAGACTTTCTGTAGCACTTGCTGAATACTTTGTGTTCTCCTACCTTTTGAATGTTCAATTCAGGAAAGAAATGTGTATCACTTAAAGAAAACTTTCCGGAAAAAAATATGCAAGGAGCAAGATAAAAAAGGTTTGCTACCACATTGCCAAGTCATTCTGTATCAACTCTCCCCTTAGCAATTCTCTACCAAAGCTGGCGTGTGAAATTAGAAAAACAGCCATTTCATTTTTAAAGGAAATCACTTGGCACAAATCAAGAGTGGTACAGATTATACAGCAATAGGGACGTCTGGGAGCCATTTGTGACCACACATGGAAGGCCACATGTGGATGTGTAATTCTGCTACCAGTAAGATTTCATGGTCATAAATCAGGACCATGAATAATATCAGGTATTCCAGAAAGGAATAGAAGGAAACATTCTAAATTGAAGTTTATAAAAGTTCAGCATCCAGAAATTGAAAGCACTATCCTGGGCTTCACATAACATCTACCCCTTCCATACAGAGCATGCAGAGGCTGCCATGAACCCTGGTAGTGTATTCTAGGGTCACCTTCAGTGAAACAAAGACCTCAAACAAGTTTCCTGGATCTCACTGATTTCCTCTGAGGAAGAATTGGATTAAGTCTGTGTCTACAGCTACTAATTTTGCCAGCTGGACAGAAAGGGTTCAAGGGTAAAGATGTGTATGTTCTGTCTAGAGGACACATGCTCCTCTAGATATTTGACAGACAACCTGACCAAGCAGTAAAAACAAGGAAGCTAACACCTGAAGAAGTCAGAACTGCCCCTTTACATTTATCACCCTCAAACTTGCTCTTACATGAAAATCACCTCAGAGGTGCCAAAGTTTTAGGCTAGATACATGAACAGGTACCTTGATCTAATGCAGCAGAAAGCCAGATGTTACAGGCTATATATCCTGTCCAATTGCTAGCCCTGAGAAGCAAGAGAATTTAAACCTATCTCACCATGTGCATCCTACAGGAGGAGAAGATGAGAGCATTCCTCAGCTGCAGGACAAGAGGAAACAATGACTTGCAAACTTCACCATGCAAGATAGACAACTAAGCCCTGGACTGAGATAGCACCATGACCTCTTGAGTACAGCTCTAGAGATTTCAGTTCTCCCAGCACTCTTGTTCTCTACTGGAACTGCCTGTCTGCAGCTCAGTAGACAGGCAACCAGTATCTCTGATCAAGCTCGGAGCATGAAGTACTGAAGACACTTGAGAAAGCATTCATGCCTCTCTACTGTCCCCAAGCTTTCCAGTTGGCTTGTCTAGAACTGTGTGCTCTGAGTTAGTAATCACTTGTATGCTGAGCAATGGCAGGATGCTGCTCAGACTTCACCGTTTTCAGTCTGACAAGCTTGAGTTTCTTTGGTTGTCATCTCCTTTCTACCATCAAAGGTTGGCTACATGAGACATTCTCCTAGCCTAGCCTATAACTGGAGATTCATGAAACTTGGACAAGAAGCATTAGAAGTTGCAGGCAAAGCTGAATGGTGGTTGGTACACGTCTTGTGACTCGGAACAATCCACTCATTCAGCAGGTTTTTGTGATTTGGGTGCTGAGCATAGCAGAACCTGTCTCAGGAAAATGTAAGCTCTTTTTTTCCCTTCCACTCCAAGTGGTCCCTCCTGATTCTAAATCACTAAGAGGCCTATAATCCAAAACTCTGCATCATTCAGCATTCAGGACAGCAAGAGGAAAAATCATAGGCTAGGACTTGTCCATGTTGGTCATCTGTGGTTGGTAGAGATCTTTCTGTTCAGAGCTGGAACACAGACTGGAACTCAGGCTGCCACAGGGAGCGGGAAAATGCTGTGGGGAAAAAAATATAAGGAAAAAAAACCATCCTCACTCACAAAAGGAGGCATCACCATGTGTAAGAAGGTCTTGTACCAGCACAGACTGTATCAATATTAGCTCAGTGTGTCCCCTTTGTGTGTATAGGTAATACAATTGTGATTACCCATGACTACACATCCACTAGGCCAATACACCAGCCAGCTATTTTCCCTGGGTAACATGCCTCCTCGCATCATTTTTTTTAAACCAGCTATTTTGTGGTGGGTTTGAAAAGAGACAATGTACACAGACACCTTGCAATATTCCTGGGCTCCAGACCCTTCTTCACAGGATATAGTGCAATGCAGTACTCAGAAGAAGGGAAAAAATAAGTAGAAAATTAATTGGATTGCTGGACAATATAGCCAGCACCTTGCATGCTTAAGAATGCTGAGACATCCAGATAAGCCTATAGAAAGACGCCATGGCTTGGGTTGTACGACTGAGCAGCTAAAGGATGTAAAGCTGTACATATAGGGAACTTAATGCCACAATCAAAAGCCATTTCCCCACACATAAATTCAGATTCATCTTTTTAGAGTGGCATCTAACATTTCTCTGTGCAGGAAAATGAATCCCATTCTTCATTAGCAATCATGGATAGAACTCTACGTGCTTGGTTACAGCATTCCACTTTATCTAAACAGAATTTATGCCCACTGGACACAGTAATTAGAGGGTTACTGAAATCTGAATAAGAAACAAACATTCTTCCTGCATGAATCATGAAGAAAAAGTCCTCCTTTGATTCAAATGCAGAGAATGAGAAAAATACAGAGTTTAGCTCTTTCTTCTACAGATAAGGGCACAGTTTCTCTCTAACTCACCATTCTAAAAAGTAAGGTGTTGGATGTGCCTTCTTTTTTTCACCTTCTTTACTTCCACTGTTAAATCGACTCTAAACTGTCTTACACACAAAACTGCAATTACCTTCTGTGAGTCAGTAATAAGAAAAAAAGGAAAAACACACTCCATTCTACAACAAAATGGCAGATTCACCAAATGCACGGCCCTCCTGTTGATGCTTTCTCATTCTGGGAATTATATACTGAATAGTGAATAAACTCCATTACATTATTAAAACTAATTTATTTCCATTGGATCATGAAAGATGATTCCTGCTAGCCAGGAAATCAACATCAAAATAGAGCAGGCCTTCAAAAAAATCAAGAAATAATCAACCTCACTATTATTTGACGTTATTGTCCGTCTAAGCATAAATTATTAAACTCTGTATATTGTATACATTTCCAGCACAATGGGAATATGGCAATATATATGTAACAAAAATATGGTGGGTTTTTTTGTTGGGGGATTTTTGGTCTGGGGGTGTGGGTTGTTGTTTTCACTTTGAGACTCTCTTCATTAGCTCTTTCAACATTTACCTTATTCATTATATGTCTCATAGCTAAGTGAAAGGAATCCTTTCTTCTGCAGTACATAAGCTGTTGGTATTACCCTTGATCAAGTGGGAGAAAGACAATAAAATAAGACACTCTGGAATAGGTTCAAGATAGTATTCCTTGCAAAACCGTTCCATAGTGACCTCTTCTTGCAGCTTCCAGTGTGAAGTTAGAGGCAGGATGGAGATGAAGAGTTCTTTGATTACATATTCACTTCCTAATGCTCCAGGTGATACTTCTGTAAGAGACAGTGATTTCTAGCTGCCATCAGCCAAGCCAATCTTGCCTCATCCAGTTGCCTGTGTTAGCCCTTATATCCAAGTCCAAAGCTTCCACTTAAAAAGCTTCCCAAAAATACTTCCATTTAAATCATTAAGATTTTAGTGGCTTCCTCCTCACATGAAATTCTTATTTTTTTATCCTTTTACTAGAGAACTGCAATAAAATAGGCAAAGTTTCTATTCATTTTTGGGTGCATTGCAAATGAAAAATCAATGTAAAGAGAAATGACAGAATTTTAATGTAATGCAGTTCGGAAATGGGAACCTAGCAGTTAAGAAACTAAAGAGTTTCCTCATCTACTGCAGATTAAAAACCAATACTTTTCACTTGCTTTAACTTCCCTTTATTTTTTCTAGCAGCACTGTTTTTCGTGTCTAATCAATACAATCTTTAATGACCAATACAGAATGAAACATAACTGGATTCAAGTCCCAACTGCTACATAGCGTCAATGCTTACTGCCCAAATGCACAGCACCACTTTGACTTCTAACAATTACCCAGGTGCAAAATGGTTAGAACCATATGAATTCCTGATTCAGAGATGACTATTTCTTCAGATATCTTCTACACAAAAACTGTATCTACTTTTCTTGTTCGAGTGATGCCACAGCCAACATTATTCTACACCAGGGTAAAGGAAGAGAATTTAGAAGTAACAGTCATCTTTCAAAACAGAAATATTATCATAAGTAATGATAAAACTTCTGTAATTCACTATTACATAATAAAGTATTGAAATAGATAACAAAAGAGGTGAAAATCCTAGAGTTATGCATTTATTATTAATATTAATCCTGCGCCTTTATTAATAGTTTCTGCAAAAGCTTTCTGACCAAAATGGGTACTTTCTTTAAACAGTTCTTAGTTTTTCCAGAAATTTACATGTTACAGAGGAAGTTCCACAGAACTTACATTATGCTTCAGATTTTTAAAAATCACCCTCATACTTTATGAGAATCCAATTGCCATTAAAATTCTGGTGACTGGATGATGATATGCAATTAGATTTAATTCAGTATAATTAGACTGAATCACTAGTTAACACAATTACAACCTGATGCAAGTCAGATTCTCATTTTATTTACCTTGATATGTGTCAGTAATAACAGTTCCGTTAATATCAATATAGTTAATTATTCCTTCATCTAACTGGAGCAGTAACATGAGTGGGAAAATCTATAGGTAAGAGAATAACAGACTGCATATGAAAATCTGACAGATCATTGCACCAATGTACAGTAACTGCTCTAAGGATGAAAAGGAATTGCCTTTGCTTTGATTTATGTGGGCTTAGCACATAGTCCACATTCTGTAAAAAAACCCAAACAAAACATGATATATATAGTTCTGGAGTTGGGCTTCTATGCAGCTGCCATTCACTTTAGAATGTAACTATAAATATAACCATAAATGGGAGATATTGGTCTTTTCATTATCTCGATTTTAACATATTTGGAACAGGAAGCTGTATAACGTTATTTTTCACAGAGGAGAGCAACATAAAATGACCACATACATAACACAGCAATAGCAAACTAAAAAAGTAGCAACCACGATGCTTTAAGAAAAATACTTTAGCTTACATATCACAGAGCTAATGAATTTTATGCAAGATAATCACCCTCCATCAGAGTAAACAAGCAAAATTTAAAACACGTTTTAAATCTAGCTTACTTTTCATTTGTTTTGATTATATTTATGGCCTTTTAATATGAAAAATAAGCCTTTTCAATTCTCTCTCCGGAAGCACTTAGACTGAAATCACTGCAAAAAATACATATCTTTTCCTCTTAACATGATAATGGATTTATTATATTGCTTCATTATCTACACAGAAGTGTCTTTTGAGCTGACATTTCTATGCATAAAACCTAAATTATAGTCCAAATGTCAGCTGAAAAAGACTCTCAGTTGTGCGTCCTGCCATGTCTCCCAGTCCTGTCTCTTTACAAAGACAGCAATACAAACACTGCACAGAAATTAAAGGACTGAGGAGAAAAGATGCATACAGACTCCACAGGCAACTGACATCCAACGTCAGCTCTCTCCAAAGGTATGGATGACCATTCTGAGGACAAATATATGTGAAGCAAGGTCAGAAATGACACTCAATTTGTTACTACAAAGTCGATCAGCCCATCCACATTTCTCAATAATGTATAGAGTCTTCATAAAAATTGCAGTGAAATTATGGAAGAAGCTCTGCTGCTACCCTGTGACCCAGAGGAAAAGGAATTAATTTGCAAGACATCAAGAAAAATCTCCTACACATACCAGCACGCTCTGTTTGCATGTAATCAGAGTACACTGAAGAAGTTATAAACTTATATTTAGGCATCACTACGGAAAACTAGCAGTGGAAGGGACAGAAGCACAAAGACAGATTGATGAAGGAAAAATGTACCCAGAGTGTATGTCAAAATCTGCTAAAATTATTTAAAGGTAATTGATAAAAGATGGCAAGGAAGAATTATCAAGAATTATTTTTATACACTTTTCTAGCTCCTCCACTGCTTTGACTGTTGGTCTAAACTGAACCAGCCTCTTTCTGTTGCCGTAATGGTCAATAGAACATTTAACTGCTACTAGATGCAATCCCAGCTTCCACTCTCCCTTTTCTCCTCCTGGCTCAGAAAGAGATATTACAGTCTTCTATGGTACATGTCTTCAGTAGATCTGAACACTGAACAGGGCTTTCACAAACTCTCCTTGTAATCTTACCTGTTTCTCTCATTACAAACAGCCTATCAAGAGGTGACAATTGCACATGCAAAGGTGTCACTTGGATCTCATAACAGTCAACACCAAAACTCCTCATAGGTAAGTAAAATCCTCCACCTCTTCAATCAAGGTCCTAATACTGTCCTCCTAAGCAAATTGTTTAGAAGATGTCCTTTCCACCGTCGTCTTTTGAAATAACGCATTTTTTCATAATCTGGATCAATATAAATGTCACACATTAACATAAGGAAAAAGAATGGTCCATCAGTTCTTATCAGTCTTAAAGGAAGCCTCATCATATTAATAGGCTGGTACGGTTCCACTCATATGTATCTCAATAAAACACAGTAAGAACCTAAGGTTACACACCCATTAATCACACTAAACCTGCGTCTTTTTCACTAGTTTCTGAAGAAACCTTCTTGACCAAAAAACCCACTTACTAACTACATTTTCCAGTCAAAAGAGGAAATGCTAAAGACTGAATTGGCAACTGTATCTATTTTACATTGTCAGTATGTTCCGGTAATTTTAACTTATATATGATCAACTGAATAGCTTCTATCTAAGAAACAAGTAAAATATCAATAATTTATACATTTTATGCACAAAACACAGTTACTATGTGCATGTTGCTTATTTCCCATTTTGAATTAGGTGTTTAATTTTTTTTTTCCCTTGGAAATCTTACATTCACGCCTGCAGTTCATCCATCTCCTGTCAAAGAAAGGTTTCAGTTCAATAGTTAGATATCCTGGAGACTTAATGATAACTGTCAAAAACATGAATGATCCGAATTCTATATAATTAAAAGCCTAGATATACAGAATGTCTATGTTATATAATTTTCTTTATATGCTTCTATAAAGGAGATATATTAATGCATGTTTTAATAAAGTGTTTTAAACTAAAATTCCAATGTCACATTACTTCCCTAGTCCAAAATAACATGATTCAAAAACTTTCCTGAGAAGAACTATCAAATATTTTGATGCCATGTAAGCTGAATAAAAAAGCATGAAATAGCTTGCATTAATTTTACGGTTTCAAGACAGTCAAGTTCTGCTTAATGCCTTATCAAGGTATTCAGGGGCTTGAGGACTTCCCCTGGACCTCTTCAGCCTGGACATGAGGAGGCTTTAGCAGGCACCTAACATCAGCCTGTCAGCACCTATGAGGAGGTTACCAACACGATGGAGCCAGGCTTTTCAGAAAAATGTATGGCACAAAAAGGAGAGACAATATTCATGAATTGAAACTGGGAGGCTATGACTCAACATAAAGAAGAAAATTTGCTATCAGGATAATGAAGTATTGGGTATGATTGCCCAGTGAGGTTGTGGAATTGCTTTCCTTGGAGCTTTTCCAGATAGAATTGAACAAATCCCTAAGCATCATGGTCTGAATTCTATGTTGACTCTACTTTGACCAATAGGTCCCTTCCAACTTGAACGTTTCTGTGATGTAGTGTAATCATGAGCATTACAAATAGGAACAGGAAATGAAACTTTTGGTTTGACCTGAATACAAGCTAGGACATATCAGTGAAGCTTTTTAAAAGAGAGATGGGAGTATTACCACCCTTGGACAAGGCACTAATGAGATATCCATGGGCCCAGACTACTTTCTGGTCACTTTTGCCGAAGTAATATAAATTTAGATTGTAAAGGATACAGAGAAGGGCACAGAGATATCAGGTGGAATAGAGATACTCTCACACAAAAATAAATCAGAAAGGTAAACTCAGGCTGACTAAATGAAGGCTCAGAGGATATATGACTTCTGTTTGACCAAAAAGTAAATGAGGAAGTTACCACGTAATTTGTTTTTACACAGGTATAAATTGGCCATGTACCAATCTATCATCAAACTTACCTAGACTTCTCATTACAAATCTGTAAACATTTCTACATTTGTTCCTGATGTACTTTCACAGTTTATAGCTGATGACAAGTAACAAAGCCAAAAATAAGTTACTTTTGTGGAAAAACAAAAGGCAGGAGAAGAGACAAAAAGAGAACACAGAAAAGAGGAAAGGAAACTGGAAAAGCAAAAAAAGGAAATGAAATGGGGAAAGGCAAAACTCCCTCCAGTGGCTAGTCAAGAAGAGAACTGACAGGGTCTCCTCAATAAGTATCTTCTCCCAAGTGTCCTCTCCAGTGCATCAGGTGGTCCACCATACTACTTTTCCCATGGAAACCACACAGATTTCCTCAGGAGCTGTTCAAATTCCCTATTGCCTGTTCCCATTTACAATGCTATTAGCACTAATTGCAGTAGTTTTTGATCAGAGGCTGGTGTTGCAAACCAACTGGCTGTTAGGTTTTCCATATATTATTGAGGAAAACTTACCAGATACTTGTCTTTCTCCTAATGCAAACTAAAAGCTGCAAAAAGTGGCATAAGAAAAGGATGGTGAAAAGTATGACTTGGACCAGCGGCAATCATTTCCCTGACATAACAGGAATAGCACAGTGTGCAGGTGCAAAGCCATGACAATACCAGTGTGAGACCAACAGTATGAGATCAACAGCATGAAGACAGGAAAGGAAACATTGCCCTAGAAGCTTTGGTGAAAAGTTACAGAGCTGCAGTGGAAAGGCAGCTGCAAATGGAAGACCCCAGGCACCACAAAAAGTTGAGGCACCAAAGGCACCCTGCAGCACATCACTTATAAGTTCAGGTTCAAGTCTTCTCATACCTTGCATGCACACAAGACTGATCTCTTTCAGGGTTGCCAATTTCTTTAGTGCACCAGGCATCACCTTTTCTAAACACTCATTAGACCAGGTCTTCTTTTCCCTCACAGGTTAAAAGAGCATGGCAAGAGAAGCAGAACTCAGTGAACATGATGGCAGCAGCTCACACATGCTAAGCCTCAGCCAGATAACTGGACTGAAGTGATGCCTAAGGATTTTAGTATATTTTGTAGATTTTTGGGGATTATATAGGTTACATGGATTTTACTGGGTTGCTCACATATTAGGTGGTATTAGAAGTTACTTAAACATTTTCTCATATATTCTTAAGCTCTCTCAAGGACACATTGTTTTGAAGAAACCACCTGCAAGATAACTTGGAGACAAAACACAAGCAAAAGACCTAGAGGTCCTAAGGAATCGGCTTCTCCAAGGGGCAGTTCTGAAGACCTCTATGGGTGGGGCACCAGAGGAAATGAGAACCATGGTTGATCATAGATATCTCATATGCTAACTGCTGGAGAGGTTATAAAAGCCATGACATCCCTGGTCACATGTGTGCATGTGTGAGCCTGTGATGTGTGTCGACAGGCCTCGGGTGTGCCCACTGAAGGCTTTCAATAAAGGTATACCATCTTTCTCCATTATAATTGTTTCTATTTTCACAGGAACTTAGGCAACAGGCAACACAAGAGTGAACAAAGCCCCTACAGTGACAGTCATGCATTCTAGAGAAAGGACACCCTGTATCTTGAACAGAAATGAAGTAAAACAAAGACAGAGAGTCAGAGCAGAAACCAAATGAAGAGATAAAAAATCCAGCATTTTCTATGTGAAAACTGAAGAACTAGGGACAAATAAAAGACATACTGTGAGTAATCATCCTCTTACAGGCATTTCTAAGCTACCTTCACTGAAGACCATTTCACCTACTTAAACAAAAATAATTTAGTTATTCAATAGTTTTAAAACAAACTATCCTGATAATTATTACACCTTATAAAGAAACTTCAACAATGTATCATGATTTGTGAGTCATAAATGTTAACATTTATATTGAAAAATACCATTATCAAGAAATTACTGAAAAACAAGAACAAATATTTGTTTCCTACTAACTTTCCATCTCATAATTTATATACTACATTGAATTAATGCTAATTAATTCAAGTAAACATCTCTTGAAGGTTATACAACAAAATTTTTCAATCGCGTTTCCCCATAAAGGAATTACTAAATTGTATAATATCACTTTGTTCACCTTGACTGGGAAAGAATGTATGAACACCAAAATCTAATCAAACCAAATACCTGTTCAGTTCAATATCTTGTCCCCAGATTTCCAACAGCAAATGCATAAAGAAAAGTGAGGAAGTGCAATGCAACCATGTATTGATACCTACCTGGAACACTCTGAAGCTTTCAGAATATTTGCCAGTTTGGAACATTCTGATTTGGAACCATTATCTCTCTACTTTCCAACCTTTGGTATGTTTTGTTATCTCAGAATTTGTCCAAATCATTTTTTTTTACCTCATGTTAACTTTTTGCATTGAAAAACTTCTTTAGCAGAAAGATATAAAATTATATATTGTATAAAAATGAAGAAGCATGGACAAGTTTGAGTATGTCCTCACAAGAAAGTTATACCATACTCTGCAGCTGAAAGGATTCTAAGATGGCCTCAAAGTTTTGAAACATCGTTTTTGAGCAGTATTAAGCACTACTTCACTGTAATTTTTAAGTTGCTTGAAGACTAAGCTATAGATTAGCGCAAAGAAATAAACTTCATAATTTGTTATAAAAGCTGTAATAATTAACTCAACACTAGTGCAGTCTTACCCAGTATGGACTGATGTTCACAACGTAATGCATTCATTACAAATAAGTTATATAGAATAAAGAATAAATTTCTTGGTCATGTATGATCATCCTAATTTAAAAACTCAAAACCAAAAGGAGCAAATGAAAGGTGATTTCATCAAGTAATGTTGGCTCTAAATGCCTTACTCATGTATCAGTTTCAGGAAACAATCAAGTGATTCAGCAATGCAACATTCTCTGAAAAAAAATGCTTATTTATCTGGAACTCATTAGGGAAACCCCAAAGCATGTCAAATATGTTTTATCATGGTATAGTCCAATGTTCTGCCTTTACACAAGTTATTTTTAATTTAGCTCATCAGATGTACTATGTACCTTCCTATGTAAATGCAGGAACTTAAAGAACATTTTTTTATATCTGTTTGAGCAGACTGGAAAACTCTGAGAAATAAATAATCTTCCCTTTAACTTGGATTTCTATGAAAAGTTCATGTAAATTGCATGTATGTAGGACACAGCATATAATCCTCAGCAAATCTAGCCAAGTTTTTTTCCATAAAAGGGAAAAAACCTTACTCTTGAGATACACTAAGCTCTCTCAGGTAAATGGTTTAACTATGACTATGCTACAAATCAGAAACACTTCCTATTGCAGTTTGAACACAGATACCCTAAGTAGCTTTAAGTTAGGTAATATGAATCCCAACAAATATAAAACAACAATAGACATCCAGTCTGGTAAATATGTGCTTAATTTACCAATTTGGAGATGACTAGGCTACATCCCTACTCTCCCAACCCATTTTACATTGCTTATAGTTGTTCATACAAAACAGGATTTGATTATTCTCAAAGCTACATTTCTGCTACTAGGCATTAGTTGAATACTAAGAAACTAACCACTCCAGCTACATTTAGTTACCTTCAGTATTCATGGCAATCCACACCAGGATTCATATCATTTTCAGGACAGATAAACAAAAATTTGATCAATATTTTCAGTATGCAAAATGTATTTTTAACAGCAACTTCTATGGAACAATATCAGCTAGTCATATGAAGAGGTGAAAATTAATTTCCACTTTATATGCTTTTCAAAAAGCATATTGTTTTTATAACTGAATCTCTTTTCGATGCTATTTTCCATAAAGAAATTAGAAAATACATATGCCAGTCAATCACAGTATTATCTTTTTTTTCCAAAAAAAATCTAATAGGAACAACTGCTCTAAATGAAGCATGTGCAAGGAATTTCAGGATTGAAAATGCTATTTTGCTTTTGTTTTTAAATTGCTCTGGGCACAGGAAGGTGGTGGAGAACAGAAGATATACAACAGCTTACAAACTACTATTGCTGTTTCATGGTGTGGACTGCACTTCATTTGTGGAAAAGCAGGTTAATGGAAAAACAAACACTACTGTTTTGAAAACTGACAATGTAATGACAGATTCAAAATATTTGGGTGTACTGCGCATTCACATAGACTTTGATACCAAAATACAAAGGAATCTGACGCCAAGAGCAGTTTTTTGTGTAGGCTTAGCTAACTATGATGCTGCGGTCACATCAGCTTGGTCACTAAGAAGCATAATGGCATGTTTTTCTCTTCTTTGGAACTCTGAACTGGCAATGACATTTTCATGCAAAAGAGAGCTGTTTCAATATTTATATGAAGAAGCTGGCACCAGTGGTAGGTAAATACAACTGATTGCATATTTTCTCTGGAGCCATGACATGTTTTTTCCCTAATGTTTTGGACCACATCTTTGCCATCACAATGAAAAAGACGCGCTAAAATAGTGTATTTTTGCATAATTTATGGTGGAAAGTTACATGTAGTTGAGACATGGATATTTTACACAAATAACAATGCAGCAATATGAAGGGATGGAATTGTCTTCCAAGACTGCTCTGGTATTACGACAGAGAACAAGCGTGCATCTCTTTGTGAACAACAACACAGGGGTTCAGGGTACAAAACATAGGAGCTGGGACCACTGATACAGCAACACATTGCACATGAGAGAAAAGTTAGAAACACTCAACAAAAAGATACCTTCAATAGCTGAGGGGATGCTGTTGGGGTTTAGGGTTGTAGGGAGAGAGATGAGAGAGAGGTAATAGGACTGGGACAGGACTTTTGAAAAACCTTAATGTGAAATACCTCCCTTTTTTTGTTCATGAGTTGCCAGTTGTAGGCCTTTGTGAGCTTGCAAATTAAATCCTGAGTAACTGTCACAAAACTATTCCTCTGTCACAGAAAACAAAATGTCAAGAAACTAAAGCTGACAATGTTGAAAGACAAATGTTTTAAATTCCTCAGTTTCTGTGTCAGGCCTTGTTCTATGCTGTTTGTGACAGCGAATCTCAACAGCTTTTGCATCAGAAAAGCACATTCATGCATTTTCATGTCAAAAGGTCTCCAATATTCGCTTTGCTACTTCCTTCTCAATGATCAGCTTGTTTTAAACATTTCTCCCTTCTTATATTCTCATACAGTTTAACAGTGGGTTGAGACCTCTTTGGAGCGCTTACGAACACAAACTGCCGTGGGCTCAGGATAGATCTTTCATGAATGAATACGCATTTTGTGCATGACAAGTAACATCTGCTTTTTCCTGTAACAGTGAAAAGCACGAATGATTACTAATTGCTATTATGTTCCATCTCAGATCAACACTGACATTTTAGATGACTCAAAACAATTGTACCCTTGCTGGAAACTACCTGTCCGACGCCCTGTGCTGGCAGCCGGGAATATACCGACCGGGACGCACACGCGGCTTTGCCACCGAAAATACAAAATTCTGGCCACCCAAGCACCCATCCGGGACGGGACAGGACACATCCGCACCCGCTCTCCGGCCATCGCCTGCTCCGGGTAGCTCTGACACCGGCCCGGCGGCGGTGCTTGAGGGGTGCTCCCCGCCGTGCCCACCTGTTCGGTCCCAACCGGGCAGCTTCCCCGGCGCCCCCCGGACCTCCCCAGACGCTCCTCAGCCGACCTTGTGCAGCCGGCACCGCCCGCTGAGCTACAGTAGTCGGTCCCTTCCAGCACCCGGGCTGCCGTGGGTGCCCCCGGCACTCCGCAGGACGTGGGGGTCGCAGAGGACGCCCCGGACCCAGCAAGGCACACACTCGCCCAGCAGGGCAAGCCCTGCCAGAACTGCTCTTCCACTCACGTTCCTGCGAAGCAAAACTTGCGGAGGGCGGCCGTGTCCCTCTCACCCACGTCACCTTGCCCACCCTTACACGGTTGAACTTCCCGAAACCTTCCCAAAGGGCCCAAAAATACCGCCCCGGCAAGTCAAGGGCAACGTTCGGGCGGCGGGACCGGCCGGCTCCGGGAGGAATGGAGCGGAGGGCCAGCCACCCGATGCCACTCACCTTCCCGCGCCTCCGCTTTATCTCTTCGCTCGCGGGCTGCAACTTCCAGCGCTTCCCCCAGCTGCCATCTTCCAGGGGAGCGGCGGGGTAAGGAGCGGACCGGTGAGCAAAAGTTGCGGCGGCAGCGCTTAGGTAGCCATCGCGCCGGCAGGGCAAGCTGTGCGGTGCGCGGCGGGCGGGCGGGGCGGCAGCTGGCGCGGAGCTGCGCGCTACGATCGCCGCCCGTGGCGACGCGGGGAGGATTTGCTAAAAATAGCGCTCGCTCGGCGCGGCGCGGCGGGCGGGGCGGGGGAGGCGGCCCCGCTGAGCAGCGCTCCCCGCCGCGGCCGCTGGGGGCCGGGCGGGCCAGGCCGGAGACAGGGGCAGGGACAGGGGCAGGGACAGGGACAGGGACAGGGACAGGGACAGGGACAGAGACAGGGACAGGGACAGGGACAGGGACAGGGGCAGGGGCAGGGGCAGGGGCAGGGCCAGGGCCAGGCACAGGGACAGGGACAGGGACAGGGACAGGGACAGCGGAAGGGGCAGCGCCGCGCCAGCGCCGGGACCACTTCGGGCGGCGAGTCAGGCACCGAGCCCGGGGGACTGCGGCTGCCCGCACTCGCCCCAGCCCCCCGGGACTAGCTGGCGGCCCTAACTTGTCTCAGCTCTCCGGGCAGGGGATGCACCTGCCCGCCCTGCCAGCCAAGGGAGAGGGGTGACGGACCCCATCGTGCAGCCCCCGCGGGGAGGCAGCGGGGCCCGGCAGAGTTGAGTGAGGACACGCGTCTGGGGCCGCGCCCGGCGCTGCTTCCCGCGGGGCCCTGGCATTGGCCACCGGGAGAGAGGAGGTGTGCAGGCTGCTGTGTGGTCCTTGCGTGGTAGCTGATCCTGTTCCCTTGTGCTGTCACATCTCGAGATGGTTGCACATTTCTCTAGTAGTGCTTTCCTCTCATGGTCTTTTTATTAGTCTTGATAACTCTTAGTAACTTCAACTAAAGGATACTCACCTTTATAAACCCACATCAAGTCTGTCTGGTAATGTTTAGGAGTCTCCAGAACTCTCTTTTCCTAATACTGTTTTATACAGCATGTAAAGCACTTTAGTCTATAGAATCTGTCTTAGCCACATTTCTAATCTAAATTTATGGATAGGTGCCTTCATTACTTAGGAGAGAAAGGAGTATCTCCTTTTATTTCTCTCATTCAGGGGAAATGTTAGCTTCAAAGGACTTCTTGGAAATATAAGCAATTTTTTTTTAAAAAATAGATATCTTCCACATAAAAGCTGTGCAATTTTCATTTATATATATTGACCTCAGTACCATAGAAATTTTGTGCTGTGTTTTAATCTATTTAAAGATTTTTTCCACCGTGTTGCTTTCAGACATTAGATTTTCTGAAACAAATGTTTAAAATCATTGTTTCCAAGACTGGTGAAGAACTAGCTAAGACTAAAAGGTAAAGCTGATGGGTAAAGAAAGAGGTTTGGAATTTAGGCCTAAATGTTGTTGATTGCTAAAGGGATACAACAGATGAAGACTCAGCTGTAGTAAGCAGTGGTCTTTGTGTCCCTCAAAATAAATCTCCTTTCTCAAAATTAGAACTGAAACTGAGTATGTTTTAACTTGGAGAGGAGTCCCATTAGTTTGTTTTGGGTTTTGTTTTACTTTGCGAAATTGGTTTCAGTGGCATTGCTGGATGTTGTCATGTGACAGATCCTAGCCCAGACTGGCTAATGAAATCACACAGCTCTGTCTCTCTGACAGATCAATACACTTCAAATTGATACATACTTTTGTTTCATTATATATGGTTGCCCTCTGCCTACTCCAAGGAAGCATCAGCTCTCATCATCATCATCATCATCATCATCATCATGGCTAGACTTCGTGAACGAAGATTTGAGAAGGGCACTACCCACGCTTGCTGCAAGCGTGCGGGTGGCTAAAAAGGCCGATATGGGATAGGCAGGTCCGGTCACAAAAGGCACAGCTGAATGTCTCCCTAGGTGACATTGGCAAGGAACGGTTCTTTCTGCGTTGTCTTTTCTCCTCCAGACTGACTCTCTGTGCATTCTCAAAGGAAGCAGCAGTGTTGTGAATGGTGTGTCTCCATGAATCCCGATTGGAGGCCAGAATGGACCACTGGTGGCAGTCTATATGGCCAAGGCTGAGGTGTTGTTTCAGGGAGTCTTTGTATCTCTTCTTCAGGGCTCCTCTCTTGCGGCAGCCAGTGGCGAGTTCACCATAGAGCACAATCTTCGGAAGGCGGTGATCCTCCATCCTGGAGACGTGCCCTGTCCAGCACAGCTGCGTTATCAGCATGGCCTCGATACTGCTGACCCCTGCCTGTTCAATAACAGACACATTGGTCACATAATCAGACCAGTGGATGTTTAGGATTGAACGGAGGCGGCGCTGATGGAAGCGTTCGAGAAGTCGCAAGTGGTGGCTGTAGATGATCTATGATTCAGACCCATATAAAAGAGTAGACAGTACAATGGCTCTGTAGACACTGATCTTTGTACTTTTCTTCAGGTGTTTATTGGACCAGACTCTTTTATGGAGTTTTCCGAAGGCTTTGTATGCCTTTGCTAGCCTGTTGTCTATCTCTTTGTCAATCTTGCCGTCTGAGGAAATGATACTTCCCAGATAGGTGAACTGCTGGACTGACTTAAGCTCTGAATTGCCTATGGTGATGTGAGGATGATGGAAGACTTCTTGAGGTGCAGGTTGGTAGAGAACTTCTGTCTTCTTCAGGCTGACTTCCAGCCCAAAAAGCTCAGCAGCCTCTGCAAAGCAGGATGTTAAGTGCTGCAGAGCTGCTTCTGTGTGAGCAACGAGGGTGGCATCATCAGCAAAAAGCAGCTCACGGACAAGGTGATTCAGGGACTTGGTGTGGGCCTTCAGTCGCCTTAGGTTGAATAGGCTTCCATCGGTACGATATCGGATGTAGATGCCGTTTTCTTCATCGAGGTCTGCTGTGGCTCTTTGGAGCATCATGCTGAAGAAGATTGTGAATAGAGTTGGTGCAAGAACGCAACCTTGTTTCACACCATTGGTTATTGGAAAGGGCTCAGAGAGTGCATCGCCATATCTGACTTGTCCACGCTGATCCTCATGTAGCAGGATGATCATTTTGAGGAACTTGGGGGGACATCCTAAACGTTCCAAGATCTGCCACAGGCCTTTTCTGCTCACAATGTCGAAAGCTTTGGTGAGGTCAACGAAGGTTACATAGAGACCTTTGTTCTGTTCCCTACACTTCTCTTGCAGTTGTCTGAGAACAAACACCATGTCTGTGGTGCTCCTGTTGGCTCTGAAACCACACTGGCTTTCAGGTAGAAGATCTTCTGCAATAGTGGGTACTAATCTGTTCAGAAGTATTCTTGCAAGGATTTTACCAGCAATGGAGAGCAAAGTAATACCTCGGTAATTTGAGCAGTCTGATTTTTCTCCTTTCTTCTTGTACAGGGTGATAACGACTGCATCACGGAGATCTGGTGGTAGTTCCCCTTGTTCCCAGCAACACACAACAAGCTCGTGGAATTTGGCATGGAGTGCTTGACCTCCATGCTTCCAGATTTCAGGTGGAATTCCATCAACCCCAGCTGCCTTGCCAGTTTTCACCTGTTGTATGGCCTTGAGTATCTCTCCCATAGTAGGGGCTGCATCCAATTCATGTTTCACCGGTTGTTGTGTAATGTGCTGAATCGCTGAGCCTTGGACTACACGGTTGGCACTGAAGAGAGTCTGAAAGTGCTCAGACCATCGGTTCAGGATGGAGGTTTTATCTGTTAGAAGCAGTTGGCCATCTGCACTGAGTAGGGGGCTTTGAACCTGGTGTGTGGGTCCGTACACTGCTTTCAGGGCCTCATAGAATCCTCTTTGGTCACCCAAATCTGCACATAGTTGTGTGTTTTCTGCTAGGTCGAGCCACCATTTGTTCTGGATGTCTCGAAGTTTCTGTTGGAGCTTACTGCATGCAAGATCAGCTCTAACTACATTTTAAAACACTGTTCTAATGCTATGTTGGGAACTCCTGAATTCTCACTGGAAAATAACAGGCATCTCTGAAATACCACTATGTTTTGGTTACTGCTGCACTTGCCCCACTTATTTCCGCTCAGTGCTAATAACCATAATAAAGTGGTACATGTTGGTAGTATTCTTTACTTGCTTTTGCAAAAGTATGGGTATGGGTAGCTCTTCATTCAAATGTAGCATTCCCTATTTTGTCACTGTCTTTCTGAGTTATTACAAACATTTACTGAAAGTCATGGGGGTGAGAAAAGAATGTGGTATGCCTGCAGTATAATTTATAAGTTTAATTTATAAAACATGAGATGAGGTGATGCAATCCTGAAAAAAACACACTGAAACAGAAAAATTGTCTTCCCCGTGTGTGGTTCCTCACTTCAGTAGTGCCTTGTAAAGGCACTAGGAGAAAAAACATATTTTCTTAACACCCCACCCCCAGTCAAATAGAAACGCTGAAAATATTGAAAACTAATACTTAAAAAACACTATAACATTCAGTAAACCATTTCACACATATTTTATTTCCATTATTACTGTGGGAAAATACCTTTCAGAAATTCCATGTCTTTGGAAACTAACTTAGGTATTAAAAAGGCACTGAGGTATAACAGCTCATCATGGAGCACCTAAGACTCATCAAGCTGTGAGCAATTCCCTTGCTATGATACTGAAAGGGAATGTGTAGGACGTTCTGCACTGTGTGACCAATAAAATTAAAATAATACTCATCTATGTCCTTTTCCAATCCAGTTCATAAACCACCATTTCACAGAAAATGATACTAATCAAGAGGAACAGCAAAAAACCCTAAAAATTTAACAAGACCAAACCGGACTTCAAATTTACTTGCGCTTGTTACTTTCTAGATCTGAGTAAGATGAAAGTAATGTGTATGCAGGAAACCTGTTGAGGAATGAACAAAAGCTAAGTGTGCCCCATTAGTTGACCATATATGCCAGCTTTCTCCTGAAACAATCAGTCCTTTTGGTTGTATTTCTGTTCCTCAATGACCTGAGAGCAAATCCTTTTCATTATCTCTGGCAGTCAAGAGGCTTCAATTACTATTCTTGGTTGCAATCTTGCAACACCCATGCTTCTAGTCACATCCAGAGCAGACTGACAAGAAATACTTTACAGAGATAATTCCTAAATTCAGCATGAAGTTCAAGGAAGCAGCCACCTACTTACTGAATAAGATGAATAAACACCTTGAAATTTAACTGATGTCTGTTCCTTATGTTCCTTCCCAATTTTCAATGGAAATCATGGCTCTGCTTTTTTTCTTCAAAGTTTGGGGAGATCCAGTCTATGTTGTAGTCCTCTGTAGAAATCCATACCAGATGCCTCTTCTCTGTCACCTTATAGGGCTAGATGCTTCTGATGCTTCGGATCACTTCTTTTTTAATGGAATTAATGTACTGTTACATAATTGCATGATTATCCATGAACCATATATGTCTAAATATGTAGCTCTAACCACTTCTGTGCAACTCTCTCTGCATGTTTTATATATGTATAAATGCTTACAAGAGTATCTGTTGTTGCATTTATTTCTATTATGTTAAGAATGTCTGCATTAAGTCCCTCTCTAAAATTGTCTTCCCTAAGAAACTTATCAAAAATGAGTGAGGAGAAGGGTGTAACTTAACTTGTGGTGTCTGTTATTTTGACTGAGAATTAATTAAAAGCTCTTCTTTTGGGTGAGACTTCCAGTCTCTTAGTAGCTTGTTCAGTAGCTCATAAATATTTATATTTTGTATGTTTTAGATTGGCTATTATTGTTATTTTGTTTACAGAAGGTGCTTGGTTGTTTTCCTGAGAAAAGATCAGTGGTCTACCTGATCAGACAGCTTTATGCAATTTGTAAATAACCACTGAACCGCTACTGTTAACTGCAATCTAAGTAAATCATCACAGATGCCAATACTTTAAAGATAATATGAATTTCTAGATTTATATTTTTTAAAAAATAGAATTTTTTTATATACTTAAATGTCATGTGAAAATATATTTCCTTCACACTAGAGATATTTTAATGTGTGATTATCTCTTTCAGTAGTGCGGTCCCATGGTGTAATGGTGAGCACTCCAGACTCTGGATCACAAGATCGTGAGTTCGAGTCTCAGTGGGGACCGTCCCCTGGCAGTTCAATGCCTCCCTGCCATCTGATCCCGTCAGATCTCGGATGCTCAGCATGGTCAGCCCCGGTTAGTACCGGGTGCTGTAGACAATCCTGAGGACTTCACTGTCACTGTCCAAGCTCGCTCGGCCGTGGCAGATGGACCTCAGGACTGAAACGGTGGGGCCAGTTCTGTGCACGCTGTGCCTCACCTAAAAAATCCACTGCACAGGCTCGAAGAGCACACCCCCACCTGGGGAGAGCTCTTCCCAAATCTTTGTTCGTGAAGTTTGGCCATACATACATCTCTTTCAGTACCTAGGCTTTCAGAAATGTGTACACATACCTACATTCAACAGAACTATTCAAGTGGTTAAAATTAAATTTATTTTAGGGCCAGTGGTTAGCCAATATTTGGAAATTTATGGGCTATTTCTCAGAAACATGATAGAGTCATGTGTGTTTTGATCCTGGCCTACTTTTATGCACAGAATATAAACATATCTCATGTCCTTGAACACAGTAAGTCGTGTAGTGAGTGACCATACTGGGCTGCTCACTTGTAAAGCCAAGCCTGCATGCAACTATGCCCTCAGCATGGTTCTTTCACTCACACAAAGCAAAGGTTTTTGAGTGATCCCTAATTCTGTGGGGAACTGCACAGAACTTGGAAACATTCATATGAAAAGGGAATCTAAATATAAGGCTTGAATGTCTGTTGAAAGATTTACACTACCTTTGGACTAACTGGAGCTGGAGCTGAGGCCTGTCCTTACCTTTCAATATTGATCTTAATCTTCAGTCCTCTTCTGTCCATCTCCAACTGTTGTGGTCTTGCCTGCTTTTTGTCTGATTTCTTTTTTTCCCATTTTTTTCTGCTGCCTAATTATCTGAACTTTATGTTGAATATATTGCCATGTCCCATTATACTGGTGCAAGGGACCTCTCAGTTTTCATAACCCTGCTCTGATCTCTGACCTCATCCTTTATTCATCCTGAACCAGGTGTCTTTCCCAAAGTCATCTGACAATAGACTCCAGCAATAGTTTTATCTGTAGTCTTGTTCAGGCTGAGCAGCAAGTTTTGTCACTCTGTGTCCTGTTTACATGTTGCTGGTGTTCTTTTACTGTCTCCTTGATTTTCTGATGTCCTTGCTTCTTCCTGGCATATGATGTACAGTTCTCCCAAAGGAGTGCATTTGTATTCACACTTCACTGTACAAATGTGGACTTACAAGACTGAGCACCTTTTTCAGCCTTGTCATGTTTATCCACAATTTGGAAGGTAGTTTCTAGTCTTTGCCATTACTAAGCTAGCAAGCATTAAATTATTCCTTTACTTACCCTGAACAGAAACTAGGTACAAGGATAGATCACAACTATATCAAGAACATCACATCATAAATATGTCTAGCACAAAAAATTCCAAATGCATTAGTCTTTGCAAAAGTGCTCAATAATTACAAAAATAAAATGGCTGGCCTTTGCATTTTGGTGTGTCTTATTTCTTGCTTATCATCATTTTTAGAGGGTGAAGAGGTGAATTTCTTAAGGTCCTAACGGAACTCATGTGAAAACAAGCTGTGTTTAGGTCGAGAAGAGGAACTCTCTGAGGAACACCCTGTCATTATACCAGACCAAAACGTGCTTGTTCAGGTGGATCATTGCATCAGGTTTTGTCAGCTGCATTAGCAGATAATATATGATTCTGAATGAAAGACTGAGTCTGAAATTACACAGATCTATCTCACTATAATGATTCATCAAGTAGTGTTTCAGCTTTCTGATTTATCTTTTTTTTTTTCTATTACCCCATCCTCTGTAGTGATGACAGAATTGTGATGCAGAACAGGCAGAAGTTACTGCTTGGGAGCCTCGTCACTCAGATTGATGCAGGCAGCTTGGTCCTGATGGGGATTCGCTGATGTTCAAGTGTAACGAACAGCTCTATGAGAGCATCTGAGCAAGCCATTTTCTGGAGGACAAAGCAATTTGCTGTCATTATTACCCCTTCTTGTAATTTCCTACTTCCTGTTCTGACTCGTTAATTTCCAGTACTGTTTCTTGCCTGAGATCTCACTGGGTTGTATGAACCATGATGTCCATGTAAAGAGAGCTTTTCCTGCACAGTTTTCATCCATGAGAGAAGGTTATCATTGACTTCATCTTGGATTTCCAGACAGGGATAGATGAGCTGTGTTGTAGATGTTTCTTTTGTCTTGGTTGACTTAAAGATATATTCTGTTGTTACGGCCACTCCACTGTTAAACAGATAATCACACAATAAAAGGATAGTTTTGTAATAGAATTTGATATTAATATTTAAATACATAATTTTTATTTTTATTGACTTCAGTGATGTGAAAGGCTGTTGGAAAAATAAAAATCAACTGACCTAGGTAGGTGGTGATGGGAGAGAAGGGCTTAGTCCCCTTGTCTTTTATGAACTTTGGCAAATGTAGTATGCACTCCCTGCTTGCAGGTGTTACTGTCAAGCTGCATAACTCTTCTTTCATTTTAAGGTAGGGCCACAGGCACCCTGCAGTTATCGTCTCTACTTGACAACAACTTTCTCAGCTCCCTCTTGGTGTTCATGTATTACCAATAAAATAACACTAGTTTCTGAAAATGACCAGTTCCATTTACATTTCATCATCTGTTGAAAGGAAAAACGTTTGTGACTGAGTAAGAGAAGGAAGGAGCTGTCAACCCTGTTTTGTGATTACTGCCCACAAATGTTCTCACATTTTGCTTTAAGAAAGTGTTCTGACAAAAATATTAGCACTAATAGTACAGTATACATATGTTCTCAGAGTATAAATAGTGCAACTTCATCTCATGAGATAGCTCAGGGCTCTATCCAATGACTTTAATAGGTTTGAGGTTGCTCAGTATCTCACAGCAGGCGCTCAGCACACAGGAGGAAGGCAACCTGGTAATCATGTGAGGCAAAAAGCACCATCAGTACTCGTCCAAACCAACAGGAGTCACAGAGCCTTGGTGCCTGCAGTGTCAAACTTTTCATTCTCCAACAAAAGCCAAAAACAGTTTCTTTCTCTGTCACAGTGCATGAGCATACCAACAGACGCATCCTACAAACAGCAATGTATGCTGGCATCCTGCTTTCACAGAAGTGAAACTCCTTTGTCCCAGCTTAGGTGACTGCATTACCCTCAACTCTCTGTTCAAGTGATAAGACAGAAATACTTCCACAGAATATTTTTCATTCAAATATAGGTGCTGAGCACACCTGAGGTGTCTGCTGCCTTTTATTCAGGTTTTACCCATTTCTTTTTTATTATGTTGTGTCTTACAGGGGAATTTTTATCAGTCAAGTTGACAGAAAAAAAATAACTAATTTTGTAGACCACCAGGAGAGACATGTCTACTCTTACAGAAACTCTGGATCTGTAAAGTAAATATTAATTTACAAATGCATATGCCAGCAAGGTGATGTATTGTGTTCAAGATTGTCAAATGGATACTCTTTCTAAAATTTCCATGTTTTGCAATTTTAGTACTACAGGATGAAGTGGACACCCAAAATCAATTTAGAAACATTGATAGACTCCTGATAAATCTGAGAGTAATTTCAGGCGAAAGGTCAGAAATGGTAATTAACAAGGGTTGTCAATTACTTACAGAAAATCCTATTAGTAATTAGCCTATTTTAAATATTCCACTCTATTTTTTTCTGTCCTCTACTGTTTCATTCTTTTCTTTTTAATCATTCACCATGATTATTATCTGTCAGATAAAGAAACTCAGGAAGTGTTGCTAACAAGAGCCTACCATTTCTTTTTAATGCCACTGAATAACACTGTTGAGGTCACTTTACTGCATGAATGACCAGTTTCTGAAAGCTTTCACACAGCCTGTTGTACCCTGAAGCAAAAATATACTTCCTCACTGAATACCAACATATTCTGTAGGAGTAACATATTCCAGGTTTTGGAGGATTATATATTTTTTATGCTAATGGTTATTTAAAAAATTACACAGTACAGTATAAAATCAGTATATGCATACATATATTATGTCTATTATATAGTTCTAACATCTAAATTTGCATATAGATATCATATTTATATGTAGGTAGGTATATTTATAATATTTAAGCATGTGCATACAGACATATTCGAGGTTATAGCTGAGAGCGCTCTCAATTCCCCTACTCAAAGTGAAAAAAATTTTCTCTACTTTCTGCAGTCTTTTTCCTATAGAAAAGGAATTCATGATTATATTGAAATTCACCAGTACATAACCTTTGAAACTCCTCCTATTCCACTGAGTCATAGTACTAGAATTACATAAGAAGAAAAGTAGACAAAGACTTTTCTTTCTAGATTTTGGTCCTTATGTGTAAGGGAGAGAAACTATGATCTCTGCCCGAAATCTTTTCTGCATACAATATAGCTACTGATGAATATTCAGATATTTTAAAAAGTAAGATTAGTAAAACAGCCACTGCTTTATTTTTTACAGAATTCAATGAACACACACATTTATTTGTGTAAGCCTGTTTAAATGAAAGGTCTTACATTTTTTCTTGAGGATTGCAACTATGCAACTGAAGTCATCACTCTAACCAAAACTCTAGAAAATCTTAAATTCACCTGTAGAATTTCACTTTAAACAAGGATTTTTTCACTGAAAAACTTCTATTTATTTACTGTTATTTATCAAAACCTAAGACAAACATTTTTAATGTAAATGTTCTGGCTATATATCACATAAAATATCAAAGATATAGCTAAATATAATAATTATCTTTTTTGTCAGTGGCATATATGTAAGACAAAATCAAAGTACTGCAGGTCCCAGGTTTTCCCTCCACACCTTCCCAAATAAGTTTGAATTTGTAGTTTCTTGACTAGGATATAAAGGACAATTGTCTATTCTCTATCAAGCCACATTTTGGTCATTGACCAAAGCCTTAGGCAGGTATTTATGCATTTGTTTTATAGTTGTTTGGTGTTTTGATAGTATGATACTATTAAAGTTTTGGAGCACAGACAGTTTTTGACATAATAAAACAATCTATGGGGAAACCATTATGATGACTAAAACTCATTTTGTCTTCCAAGGTGGTGGAGTGGATTGCTGTACTGGTCAGTAAAGACCAAACGTTTGTAATCTTGAATTAAAAAGGTTTTTTCATTATCATATCTTATAAAAATTGTCATGCTGTTATAATTGTGTCAGTGCCTGTACCCATGGCTGATGTCTGGCAGGCTTTAATACAAACCTAAATATTGTCAGCACTGCTGAAACAGAATGATGAAGCTTTGTTTCTTCTTGGATGATAAAGAATGGGAAATCATAGAATTGTAGAATCATAGAATGATTTGGGTTGGAAGAGACCTTAAAGATCATGTCATTCCAACCACCTTGCCATTGGCATGGATACCACCCACTAGACCAGGTTGCTCAAGGCCCAGCCAACCTGGCTTTGAACACTTTTAGGGACAGGGTATCCACAACTTCTCTGTGCAATCTGTTTCATTGTTCCACTGTTCCAGAGACTCACCACCCTCACAGGAAAGAATTTCTTCCTAATGTCTAATCTAAACGTACCCACATTCTTTATCTATTAGCTGATCCCTGTCTGCTCACACAGTTTCTCTGTATTCTTACCAGGCTACTTGTCCATGTTTCCACTCTCTGTAGGGTTTGTCCAGGAGATCCTTGGTCATCTATGCAGGTCTCTGTTTGTTTTTGTTTGACACCCTCTTTGTTGGGAAGCATCTCTCCTGAGCTTGAAAGAGGTAATCCTCATTATCAGTCCATTTAAAAATAATTTTCTTTAGAACCCTATCAGAACCCCAATGCCCAATTTTATGAATGACAATTACCTTGACAAATTAGAGGACTGGGCAATCACCAACCATATGAAGGGAAAGTGCCAGAAAGCACCTGGAATGGGCAGCCCTGGATGTAGGTACAGACTGGGGAATGAGATGCTGAAAAGCAATGCCACAAAAAGGGACCTGGAAGTCCTGGTCAACAGCAAGTTCAATATGAGTCAGCAGTGCCCTGGCAGCCAGGGGGGCCAACCATGTCCTGGGGGGCATCAGGCCCAGCATCGCCAGTTGGTTAAGGGAGGGGATTGTCCCACTCTGCTCTGCACTGGGGCAGCCTCACCTTGAATATTGTGCGCAGTTTGGGGCACCACAATATAAGGTATTAAGCTATGAGAGCATGTCCAAAGGAGAGGAACAAGGATGGTGAAGGGCCTTGAGGGGAAGCCATATGAAGAGTGGCTGAGATCACTTGGTCTGCTCAGGCTGAAGACTGAGGGGAGACATGGTGGCAATTGCACCTTCCTTATGAGGGGGAGAAGAGCGACAGGCACTGATCTCTTCCCTGTGGTGACCATTGACAGGACCTGAGGGAATGGCCTGAAGTTGTGTCAGGGAAGGTTTAGGTTAGGTATTAGAGAGAGGTTCTTCATCCAGAGGGTGGTTGGGTGCTGGGACAGGATTCCTAGGGAGGTGGTCTCAGCACTAAGCATGACAGAGTTCAAAAAGCATTTGAACAATATTTTCAGACACAGGTTTCTCTTGGGAATGATCCTGTGAAGAGCCAGTAATTGGAGTCAATGATCCTTGTGGTCCCTTCTAACTCAACATTTTCTGTGATTCTATGATCTTTGGCAATCATTAGGTCCAAAGAATTTATTTTTTTCCTGTTGCTCTGTCTAAACCAAATCATTCTAGCTATATATTTCTGGTGTTTTCTTTATTGCTCTTTACTGTCTTAGAGATCACCTTGCAGCATCATATTAAGTTCCAGTACACTGCTCATATAAGAACTGGCTGCTACATTTTTGCCCAAATCCTGAAGAAAACTAACAAGCAACTCATCAGGATTTGATTGTGTACTGGGCATTAATATCTTATGCCGTGGATTTTTTGGTTAGTGCTTTGGCCAGTGGTACAGAGGCAGATTATCAGCAATTACAGGTAGTTTTTAATGGTAGACTGAGAAGCTGAAATACAAAGCAGCCTCCAGATCTCAGCTGTGGGCAGCTGGAGGGTGAAGACTTATCCAGTAATTTCGTCAAAATGGATGCTGGTCTTGAGATTTACACCAAATCCTTTCAAATACAGGCACATAGATTTGAGCACACAAATTTAGTCACTCATTTTTCTAGATGGCATCAATGAAATACAGCGATCATTTTTGCTCTGGTTTCACCATGAAGTTCATGTAGAACTTGACAGAGAGTAGATGTGATCCCTCATGCTGCTGGTATGTTTCAGATTTCTTTACGTAGTGAAGGGCACCTTATTCTTATATGGGCCAAGGTCTCCCTTGGTTTGGGACTGCAGACTCTCTGGAGATGGAATTGGTGGGTGGGATGGGTGATGGCAGGGCTGTGGCAGCACAACATGTCATTATCTCATTAGTTCAAGGACTGACAGCCTCAGGAGGAGCTGAAATGGGATTCTGGTTAGACTGAGGTAAGCTTCAGGAGAGGCAAGGAAGGATCAGTAGGGCTTGGTAGTATCCCCCAGTGCCCTGAAAATAGAACAGGGCTTCCACTTACATATTCATGAATTCAATTACTGTAGCACTGACTTAAAGGAACTTGTACTCACATGGGTTAAATTTTGCCTTCTCATTGAAGAGTTATTATCTTGATCCAGGCAGCCTCTGTCCCCTCTGTGACACTAGGAGCAGATATAGTGACAGAATAACACAGTATCCTTTCCTTTACCCACTGTCAACAGCAGTCCCATTAAGTAGCATATGTGAGTGTCTAATATAAGAATTTAGAGCTCAGAATTTTGAACAGTATAAATATAGAAATACCTATATCCCTAGGTATTGAAAGATCTATTTGCCCTGAAGGGAAGCCATTTATTGAAAGGAGCCCTAAAGTGCTTCTATCTAAACATGGATGTTTTGTTATTGAACTTGAATTTTTCTCAGGTCTGATCAATGGCTCCCTTAAAAACATTATCTGAGAACATGTTGCTTATTTTATCCCTAGAGGAGATATCTTTCCTTTTTTTACTGTGATTAGAAATATGCAAGTACCTATAGGAGAACAAGGCTGACAAACCTCAAGCAATTAAAATCCTAAAAATTAGTTTTCTGACAATAAAAAGGGCTGAAATGGTTGGTGCTTCTAATTTTCTGATAAGCTTCATCACCATCAGAATTACTGCCTAAAGCTGTAAAACTAGATGGTGTAGTCCCATAGCAATCTGATGATTACCTCTGAAGTAGCTAATTCCTTTTTTTTCATTCTGAAAGCATACGTGCAAATATGACATTTCTTTAAAAATAGTCAGAATTATTTCTCAGACAAATATTTTATAATATTTTATTACCAACAAGTTTTCATGGGTTAAATGATTGAGAAGGAGAGACATTATAATTTATTCACACATAGTTCCATTAGAATTTATTCACACAGAGTAAATCAACCTATAAAGTCAAGAAGAGACATACAAGCTCAGTTCAGTAAGGAACTGAACAAATGAAAAAAATGTTGACGTTACGTTTTAGTAGTTTGTGGGAAAATTAATTATGTACACCTGAGACATTCGTTAGCCTTTTCCCTTAAGGTTTTTTTTCATACAATTGAATAGAAGGGAAGATACCTGGGAATATATAGCTGTACTCCTGAAGAGCTCTGAGATGAAAGATGCTGGTCCCTGTTCTCAAACAAGTATTTTAATGAACCAAATAAGTCTGTCGTTTTCCCAAATGTGGCAATAAATGCTGATGTCTTGTAGCACAGAAACAGTAAATTTATTTTCACATTTGTGAAATAGCAAGCATTTATTTGAATGTATGTCATTAAGGCTAAGTGGATGGTCTGTAACCAGACAGAAACAGGAGAGCTACCCATTCAGAATTCAAGAGCTTAAGCTAAACTACTCAAGATAGAAGAGTCTCACAAATATTTCTGAATATTTTATGATCTTAAGGAATGAACACAAGTTCATCTATATGCTAGTTACATAACACTGTCACTCTTATGGAAATAGAAAATACTGAAACTTCAGTTCTGCAAAAGGTATCACTGCCCACAGTGTTCCAGTTTATGGGTTCAGTCCTCCAACGCAATAAGCACTTTGGTCCCAGTCCAGCAAACGACTCATAGATCTGCTTAACAGTATGCACGTGAATAACTGTCTTATGCTAAACTGCTACTATAGCTAAATAAGAGAATCACAAGGTCCTGATATCATAGTTTGCATCTCTTCCTCACTCTGTGTATGAAGTGTTAGCATTACACTTACCTAATTCACTGGAGTTTTAAACACCACCATTCATAAAAGTCTATAACGTGCCATATGTGCCATGTGAGAGGACTACAAAACGGATAAGAGGATATTTTCCTCTAACTAGTTTCTTCCAGGAGGAGATGTTTCTTAGATCTTGAAGGGATTTTGAAAATTGGAGCAGATACTAAAGGAGCTGTTGCTGCCTTCTCTCCACTGTATATGATGCAATGTATGCTGAATACTACATAACTGGGAGATGTTGCCTGTCCTGTTCTCACCTCTTTATGGACCTCTGCAGAATGGGTGAATGCAAAGTTTTTCACTGTCTTTGCTGTTTAGCAAATTGAGGCAGTTGCAGTCAAAAAGGCTTATGCTGCACTCATTGTGAGATTGAAGCTGCTCCAGCATGGTGACCGTCTGAGCTTCCAAAACAGTTCTGTCTTACCCAGCCAAGACTCTTTCCCATGGCAGTATGATTCATCTTGCCTCTCTTTTCCCCATTTGGCCTCTTAATATCAGAAATAGGTTGAAATCCATGTCAGGCTTGGCCTTTAGTGACACACAAAGTTTATCATCACATGAGTTGTGCTTTGTGAAGCACATTATTACTAATAATTCATCAACATCTTGCGCATCTCACATGATGAATGTGGGCTAGTGCATTATCCCATTTTCTGTGTGCATCATGAAGCTGCTCCCTTCAATCAGCATTGTTGCAGTGTCAGTTATTTGCTTTCTTGCTATCTATCCATCCGTGTATAATATGACACATTTCCTATTCTAAACTCAGTATGAAAACACCAAAAGAATTCATACATCTCCAGAGCATCGTAGGTTACTTTTTACCTAAAACAATGTTCAGATGGCTGTCACAAAGAAAGTTAAAGTGAAATGTCAAAAGCTGTAAGGATGAAAAGCTGCACATGGTAGATACAAGATTCAGTGCACGGCAACTCCCTCTTAATAAACAAGCAAAGATTTATTGGAAGGAAAAATTCCCTGCATTTGAAATTTAACTGCCAACCCTCCACATCCTACACATAACTGTCAGAAAGGATGTCTAAATCTGTCCTCATTTATAACATGTGTTGTGACAAGATTTGACAGTCTCTGAAAGGGCTATAATTGCCACCTAAACATCCAGCATTTTGTCAACTGCGATCATGTTTAGAGAAAGCATTTATTTCACTTTAGAAAAGCTAGCATTTTTTCCTTCTTCTGAATGAGATGACAGATTTTTTTCTTTTCTCATTAGGCCTTGCAAGTCAGATCTCAGGGTTTTTTGTTCCTTTTTCCGTTTCAGGTTTTTATCCTCTGACAGAAGTTGGAACTTTTCAGATTAAAAGAATGATTAGCTTGAGGAAAGAAAGAACAATTTAACAGAAATATCCTAAGGATGTCTACTGACACCACTGAAAATTTCTGAATGTCAAGCTGGTTTTGAAAGGCACTCTCTCCTGAATATCACAACAGGTACCTAGGTCAAAAAGTGGGAAGAGTACCCTGGTATTGGCCATTTTATTACTCTGGATAAATGGCATCCTAATGTGACCATGAATGTTGCTACAGGATAGAGACGGGAGCTGCTGGTGATATGCCCCCATCCCATGATGGAAGCCGTTAACGTGAGAGCTGAAAGAACATTTTGTATTAGGGAAATGAGACCTGTCTCTTGGGCATTAACAGTCCATGTAGTCAGAACTGCAACCAATGCATAACCAATTAACTACTCAGGTGGTTCAGTAGTAGACAAATTCTTACCAGGCCTGTGTCTTAATTGTACTTCCTTGAAGTACTGAGCACTAAAAGTCCCTGCTACAACAGTGAACACTCCATAGCAGTATTAACTCTGGCAGCATTTGTGGTTCTTCTGTGTTTATTCACCAAAACGAATCCAGCAATCAAATTTAATTAACAGGAACATTAGCAAGATTAAACAACAATCTGCACTTTGGAGAGTGCGGGTATTAGAACTGGAATTTTTTCTTATGTGATGGATGCAGCAGGGACACAGCAGCAGGACTGCATGTAAAGTCCTGGGGGTCCCCAGTTCCAGAGCTACTCACACTTGCCTGGCCTGCCCTTTGCCAGGTGCACTATTGGTGAGAAGTGTTTGTCCCCTGCCATGTCTGTACTGTGTAGCCATGGGGCTTTTGAGGAAGAACACGGTAAACTCCTTCTCTGTTGGCTAAAGGGGTCAGTAAATGTACTAAACATTTCCTTCTGACTGGAGCTTGACTTGGAAATGGACTGGGAAGCCAAAAAAAAGATTTGCTGTACAAGTGAAAGCACAAGTTTGCATTAACTTTCTCCACCTGTTCAGTCCTAATTGCAAGACTTCTACACACTATATTCTTTAACTGCCAGTTAAGTCTCTCCAACCCTCAAATCACAATCATTATTGGTTCCTTCACACACAGTTAATTGTCCACAATGGGTGTCCATGCTGCAAACCTGAATGTCAGATAGAATGGCCACACTGTGTAGTCATTCCAAAGCTCAGTTTCAGTTCAAATTATAAGTCATAAAATAATAATATGACACCAAATAGTTAGTTTAGAAACAGGAAGAGCCTTACAAACTAGTAGCTGCTATTTGCCAAATGCATTTCCTTAAATTTAACTGGAAAGGGTAGTCCAACATTCATGAATGCTGCAAGGCATTCAATAAAACATGAAAAGATAATCAATTTATGCCTCTATCAGCTTTTACCTGTTTACACTGAGATACTGGTAACCAGTACATTTTGTTAGGAGTATCCTTAAACAACGGAAAATTTATTTCAGGGAGAAAGTAAATAACTGATTCAGGTCTATGATCTGTTTATATGGGCACACATAATTACTGCTTCTGTTTCATTTATATTTGTCCTCAGTTAATATCTGCCCATAATTCACACTGAGCTGGAGCAACTAATAATGAGGGTGTTGGGTGGTGTTGCTTTTTTTTCCTGTCTCAGATTATATATCCTTTACCTGTACAGAATTTTCCAGCATTCTTGTGTTTCAATGATATTGCTTGCTTAGCAAAGCCAGTCTCCTATCCATATGCTCCGATTCCTATGTTACGTATAATGCAGTAGACTTTTTGAGTTCTATCCCTAAGTGGATACTGGAGTCAATGGAAGCTGGAGGAGAAAATACAGAAATACAGGACAAATTTATGAGCTGACATTATGGTCAGATATTCAGCACCTTCAAGTGCCATGGTGACTGAAGACAGAGGGACAGACATCTCAGGTTTTTCCAGCAAGTAACATCTTCCAGAGAAACAATAGTTTCATTGTCTATTTATCTGTACCATGAAGCTTTTAAGCATAAGCTTCCTGAATTACCTAAAAACAAGAAAATGGTAGAGGGAAGTTGGAAAAGAGAAATGCTAGTATAAGAGTAGGGAATGGAAGTATTTTCTGTGGGATGAGGGTACGAAAGAGCCATGTAGAACACATGCAGAAAGCTTGACAAGTTTAAAAAAAGAACACTTGGGTGGAATTCTAGGAATAAGAGTAAGGAGTTCTTGACATGGAAGGGGATGGAAGGAGGCAGATTTCAGGAAATCTTTTAAATTGATGAGAATGGGAAATGGCACACTGGGACCTGAAGGAGTCTCTGATAGATGCAATGCTCAGGACTTTCAGCAAAAAAGTGAATGTCAGAGCCCCTTTGATGTCAGGTTTTAAAAAGCTGGACTTCATGGTTGAAAGTATTATCAACAAGTATCTATAAAGAGAATTGCTAATAAAAAAAAAGACAGATATATTACAAATTTTAAGTAACCTGCCTTTCTTTTTGAAGGAAACGAATAAACTTCTGCTCTTTCCTAGTAAACAATGAACAATTTAAAATTTTGACTGAAGTTTACCTTTCTGATCAACTGTATTAGCAGAGCAATATTTTAATAAAACAAAGCATGGAATTTTCCCTCTGGTTTTTTTTTTTTGTGTTTTTTTTGTTGTTGTTGTTCTTGTTTTTGTTTTATGATTCCTGGTATATATCTGCTAATTCAGACAGTATATCACTCTGCAGTGGGAATACATCCAGGAAATGAGAGCAAGCAGAGAGAGTTTTTGAGAGGTTCTTTCTGAGAATACTCCCCTACTTGAGTTTGTAAAGGCATGCAATTAATATTAAGCTGTAGATCATAGTTCAATGCCTTTCCAGATGCTAATTTGGAATTCCCTTTGGGGTACCTTTGTCTGGTTTGCTAAATAGGAGAAAGATAAACCGTTAGGTGTGTGACCCTATGCATCCAGGTCACAATTAGAAGAGATCCTTTCTATCCTAAAATGCCATCCTAACTAGACCTAAATAAAGAGGTTTGAATTTGAGTGTAGCTTCCATCAAAATTTTAACTACATAGATATGAAAAATTTAAAAAAAACCTTAAAAAATTGTGTGAAAATTCCATTCCTTAATTCAGGAGAGTTTTAATGACCACAGTCATTAATGACAGATAGTGGATATCCTAATGTTTATGTCCTGATTACTCCACTGTCAGAGACTTAAGTAATCAGTGTTTGCATTTTGCTTTAGAGATCAGAAACATATTATGCCATTTTTTTCTGAGTCACCTTTTTCTTAAAACTGAGCAGCAAGCATTTGGTTGTAAAAATAAGACTAAAATAGATGTTTTGATGCTCAAATGGATGGAGTTGTGCAGCTCTGAATGCTAATAAGCTGCAGGTAGAGAATGTTTCCCCTTGTGGGAGTTTGCTCAAGATAAAAATAACCAGCTGACCTGCCCTCATCACAATAACATTGTGGAACTTGTTTCTCCTTGCATGACTGAAGAGCAGGTGATAGAGTCATACATTTTAAGAAAAAAAAGCTGTTTTTCTTCATCTGGACTACCTTAATTCTAGAATACAATTATTTATGTATCTGATGTAGAAAATCTGCTTTGTGAGTTTGCACATAAAAATCATTCAAATATAAAAGTCAATTCAGGAATTTCCCAATTGTTATTTGTAACAAAACACCTCTGTATTATCCGTCCTTTGCATTCTCTTCTGTTGCTATGATACAAAGATGCTAACTTCAAGTGAATTGGTGCCAGCAGGCTAATGGCCACGAGAGGAGCACAGAGGGCCTGGCATTAGCTGTCCATCAGGAGGTCTATGGGAAGGTGCTTGTCAGAGGCCTCAGCTGAATGTCCTTTGCAGACCATGTGAGATAAAAAGCTAATATTGACAGAACGTGAGAGAAAAGCTTGCCATCTAATCCTCACAAACATGTTGTAGAAGAGCAAAAGAACTGGAAAACAAAGGACAGCAATAAGATTTTCACATTCAGAATGGGCCAATAATCGATTAACAATTACGAAATTGCACTTAAATGAAAACACATTATCTCTTTTGGCTATGTTTCCCAAATATGTTCACCCTACATAAATTCCCTCATTGTAGGATGACTTAGCTGCTGTTTGAGAGAAGTTTCACCTTCTGTTTCCTCATTCTATTCCAGGGAATGCAGCTGCACTTGTTTATTGTTGTTAAAGACAGCGATGGTGGTGTTCTGTGACTACATAAAGATGACCATACAAACACACTGACAACAAATTAATTCTGTTCTGCAGTTTTTCTCTCTAAGATTAAAGTATTTAATAAAAAAATAGTTAAATGGAGACAAGAGTTCAGTTTGTCTTTATTATGCACTCAGAGTTTTATGTGAAAGGTGATGAACTGGAAGTAAATATTTTGAATACCCCATGTCAACAATATTAAATGTAATGCATTTTCTTTTCTGTAAAAACTATACATTCTGGATTTTAGAAAGTAAAATATGTATCACAGAAAAAATAGACCATCTGTGCCTTGTCAGACTTGAGAGAGGTTTTTCTTTGCTGATGCTCTCAAAAATCTCTAAAGGAGACTATTACACATCCTCCTATGACATCTATTCTAGTACTTAGCAATCCTTACCCCAGGAGTGGCCTGGTCTAATTTAAACTTTCTCTCCTGCTGCTTTGCAGAAGTACTGAGGCAGTTCAGTGACTCATTGTTACCTAACAAGACGAACAATTCTTTTGGCCTAGCAAAAATAACCCCAAAGACATTATCTGACAACGTAGCCTCTACAGTGACCATCTGGGAACTATCGGTGAATGCTGTGCAGACCTACTTACAAAGTGTAACCCCTACAGTTTAGTTACCTCCAGATTGCCTGCACACCATTAATATATTAATTCTGTCTTTGACAATACAGAAAACAATTAGTTTGCTGCTGGCAACATAACCCACTCACCATGTTACATGAAAACAGACAAATCTGTTGGTAAAAAGAAGTAAAAAATTGTGTACTTTTTTTAAGAAATTGAGAGACTCAGATTGTGGTTTAAAGGACTGGAAATGAAAAATTGCATATAAAATGAGTATCACCAACAATCATTATGGGCTGCTCCTTTGGAAAACTGCAGATGGATATCAGAGTTCCTCAAGTAACTTCTTCAGTCTCTAGATTCTGTCTTTCTGTTGCTCCCTATATTCACATATAGAATAGAGGCTCTCAATTCCCACTTTCCCTAATGTTTCAGATTCTCAGGCTCCCAAATCAATGTCCCAACATATTCTCTTTGAGATATTTAGTATTACACATAATAAATATAATAGAATATATTAAACATAGATCCATCTAATTAAGCCCATCACCTCCAATGTATTCTACACTGGAGAACAACCTGTCATGTTTGGATCCTCAGTAATGACGGTCATGAGAAAGAGATAGGCTTTGTCTTCTCCAGGAATAATTTGAGGAGAAGCTTCTCTTTTCCACTGTTCTCCAGGCCATATGAGCACCCTCTCATACAGTTCATGCTCCAGACTTCTTGTACTATCACCAATACACATGGGGAATAATTAATTTCTTTTGTCTTTACAAGAGTCTTCTATGTATTTGTCTTGTTGATTGCATGTCAGTATATAAACTTATGAAACACAATGATTTCTGAACTTTTCCTATTTTTGAGTGGGTTTTAACAATTCTTAGACATTTTTCCCAATACTAGATTCCAAGCCATCCGATTTAATGAAGAATCATATTTCCTAAAATCAATTATCTTGTACAGAGTAACTGTCAAGTCTTCAAACACAAATCCCACGTAAATGTATATCTTTCATCTTTTCTAGAATTTTACTTGCTTCACATAAAACTAACTGCAACTTTTGATTAAATATAACTTATTTTCTTAGGGTTGAAACGTCTCTTTTTCCAAGAATGTTTCTGCACTCTTCTTTGAAGCCTGGGATTAAATAAGGCCACTGGCATATTTATTTTTATATTTAAAAAGGCAAATGATGATCCTGACCACTCAGTGGTTGTGCCCTATACACCATAATCTAGTCAGATTCAATAGCAAAGGCCTGCTGCCAAAGCTATTTGAGATTTTTTGGAAGGAATTTAGTATATAGATTTTTTTTCAAGTATGAACTCCGAGGAGAGAAATAACTTTACTCTGACACTCAAAGAGGACCTTCCTGCAAACATAGTAAATATTAAAGGGATTGAATAGAAGAAAATAAAAGTCTGGAAATTTTGCAGTTCAAAGTGTAATTTCTTGGAAGTCACAACTCCACTTGAAAGTTTCACAGTCAGATGAGGCAGTGTTTCATGTACAACACAGAGCTCAACAGGCTTTGATTTATTTATATGACCAAAAACATGTTTAAAAGCTGTAAACAAGTAACAGGACAGAGTAATCAGTCATCCAATACAGCATTTCTCTTCCATAGTTCATTTTCATCATTTGTATTAATCACTGCAGAAAAAAAGTATTAAGGGTGACCCAAGGTTAAAACAAAGGATACAAAATAATAAACTGGAGCCGTAGCTGATAACTTGAAAAATTTCCTGACTTACAACTCTGAGAGAGCCTGTTGTGGGTTTCAACATCAACCTCATGCGAGTCTATTTCCCTTTTAATCAGTCAATCTCTGATCATGGGGATGTTTACTTTGCATTAATTTTATCTGCCTTTGGAGGTAATGTGACTGCGATAAGAGCCAATTAGTTTTGCATCATCAAGAAGGACAATGAATTGTGACTTGGCAAAACAAAGATAAAATTAACGATTTGCCTAAATGGTGCTCTTCATTGTTGTTTTCTCATAAGACTGCTTCTGCAATGTTCAGCTCCATGAACAAAATAGCTCAGGATATGCAAGTTTACCTAAAGGAAAACATGTTCTGAAATGAACACTACAGAAATGTAGCAACCTGCCCAGTAACTCAATGCGCATTTTCCACAAGCCATTAGGTCTGTCTAAAGATTGTATTTCACACACATGAATAAGTGATGCAGTGAGGAATAAGTAAGCAGTTCAGTTCTTGTGGCTAAGGCTTTTAAAGCAAGAAGTAAATTGAGTTGGGTGGGGAATGCTTCATACCAGCTTTGAAGTCCAACAAGGGCGATTGCCAGATTCTGCAATCGTAATGAGGCAACCCTGGACGTTTGTACAGACTGGGAAACAAGATGCTGGAAAGTAGCACTGCAGAATGAGCTCTGGGAGTCCTCATCAGTGGGAAGCTGAATATGAGTCTGTCAGGCAGCCCTCGCAGCCAGGAGGGCCAACAATGTCCTGGGGGCATCAGGCAAAGCATCACCAGCCAGTCAAGGCTCTGCACTGGGGCAGCCTCTCCTCAAGTGCTGTGTGCAGTTTTGGGCAGCCCAATATAATAAAGACATTAAGCTATTAGAGAGTGTCCAGGAAAAAGCTATAAAGATGGTGAAGGGCCTTGAGGGGAAGCCATACAAGGAGGAACTGAGGTCACTTGATCTGTTCAGCCTGGAGAAGAGGAGACTGAGGGGACATATCATGGTCTACAGCTTCCTTGTGAGGGGAAGCAGAGGAGCAGACACTGATCTCTTCTCTGTGGCAACCAGTGACAGGACCCAAGGGAATGGAGAGTATAGTTCTGAGGAAAAGAGAAAGCTGAAATGAACCATAACTACAGCAGAGGAGAGGATCAGAACTCAAAATCATATTGAGAGATTAGCAGGGAAACATGAAAAAAAGAGATGAAATACAATAACAAAAAAATACTATGCTTGGACAAGAAGAGTCCACAAATACAATCTTTAGGTAAAGTTACTTTGGAACAAGATCTGAACCTTACATGCTATTAGACAGTGAGCATGAGTTAGCAGTTTCATGCTGCTATGAAAAAGCCAAACATCACACAGGAGTCGATTAACAGCAATAGAGACTGCAAGAGACCTGGCATAATATTCCTGTTCTGTTCAGATAGATTGATTAGATCGCCTCATAAGGTTGCCTCTATTCCTTTTTATAATGCCGACAGATGCACTGCTACAATGCTTGCCTTATTTCACCATAATAACTTTTCTTTAGATCACTGTGATGTTGATGTAAGGCTGAAATTTTCATAAGATCCAAGTACCCAGCTACTAGAGAATTCAAAAAAGTTGGGTGTTGATGATTACTGGGCACTTTCTAGGATGTTTGAGAACATTAGTGAGTGCATCATTCCAGAAAAGATTATATGCTTTTTAACATGAGTCAAAATGTTCTCATAACTAATACTTGAATGAGATATTATTCAGATATTATTCAGATATTATTTTTTGTTAATTAATTCTATTTCTGTTAGATTGCTACAGCCTAATTCACAACCCAGACTTTTCTCTTTTGGGAATCTGTAAGGATAACAACAATTGCATTTTGATCAAATTTGTCTTTGTTTGGAGTCTGTGTTTCTTTGATAAATCCCACTGCTTCAGAAAGACATTTCCATCTCTATTTGTCTTCTGTATCTAAACCAAGAATTTGGAAATACCAAAATCCATCATTACTGAAACACCAGAAGATTTTCGTTTTTCAAATAAGTAACTATTTACTGTTCAAAAAAGAATATTTTGGAATTAAACCTGTTTTTTGAAAGATCTTTAAATTTTTATGTATCAGAAAGTTTTGTATCTTTAAAATACCCCTGAGACCAGTTAAGATCTTAAATATGAAAGGAAAATAGTCACATTCCATAGGAATAATTAAAGGAAAGTTACTAATTCATCGTAGAAATAGGAAAAAAAATAGAGAATCAATCTACAAAACTATGCTATCAAAATAAAACACATCATAACCTCATCTAATAGGCAGATAAGGCCTATTACAGTTTCTTATTTTCATAACAGAGAACACAAGGTTACATGCAATGGATATCCTAATTCTAAGGGCAGTGATCTGGACAGAAGATAACAAAGCATAGTGTTTCTATACTGATGTTTAAAGAAGAGCAGAGAAAGCTGTCTCAGGTTATAAACTTAATATATTCTCTCAGAATACAGACTAAGTTTTTTCCTGAATTTCATTCACAGACATGGAAAATGAGTCTGCTCAAAGAATTAGGCTTCCTATTAGCACATTTGGAAATCTATTTGAAGATGTGCACCTCTGGAGGAATTCTGCATCATTGGAAAAGGTACAGTGGTAGCTATAGTAAATGTTTTAAGCACAAAGGGAGAATAAGAGAGATGGATCCTTGTTCTATTGATTTCAGCTTAGTTTACCTTTCTGACTGTTTATTTCTGGGTATTGATGGCAACTTTCTAACATGCTTATGTAATAGTATGAAGTCAGGGAGTTCCCAGACTCCCAGACTGTGAGATATAGGGAATAAGCAAACTATAGAGGAGTATACAAAATAAATACCAAGTTACTTTAAAACAATTAGCTTTTCCATGGAAATTTGTGCCTTTCCTAGCTAGCCTCTTTTAAAAGAAAATTTATCTCTGTTCTTCATGTAGTACTGAAAATATTGCAATTTCAGCAGTTAAATCAGTATAATTTGACATTGTTTGATGTCATAGTGATTATAAATCAAGAAAATAATTTTAATTAATATTAATACTTAGAGTGGTTATGACCCATAAATAAATGCTTTCAAATGAGAGTGCATTAAACAAAACCAGCTCTGGATGCCTCAGCATCTATATAAACAAAATTGCAGGAAAACCCAGTCCAAGGTAAATCATATTTTATCATTCATGCTTTCTGCTATGAGGGTGGTAAAGTTCCTGGCACATGCCCATGTAGACATAGACCTTCCAAAACTAAAAATGTACTGCCTAGAGCTTGCACTCAAAAACCAAAACTGGCCCATCGTTTCTTTCACAGCACATATTTTTGAGGAAAAAAATGTGACAGTATGTATAGCCTTGTAAGACAGTATTTATCTGAACACTTAACTGAATTTCTGAATCTGGAAAAAGAGATGGAAAATACCCTAGAAGTCCTTTCGAGCTGGAAGCCTAAGAGTTCAGGATTTTGGTTTTTTCACACTGAAAATAAAAATGAAAAAGCTGAAACTCAGGAGACTACTATGCCATATGGAAAACTTTTAAAAGCATTGGAACCAAACTGCCAACCTTTTTTAATGACACTACTTCAAGAACTAGTGGTGCTGTCAGTGCTCAGCAGGCATGAGAGCAGGGCTCCATGCCCACTCTTACAGATCTTGGTATCTAATATTTCAGTTGGTTGCAATGAAAGAGAATAGGGATTTTGAAAAGAGAGATAATTAATGATTGCATATAAGGAGTTAGTAGGACTGAAGTAGATTATGTATTTTGCCTTGACTTAAATTGTGTTAAGTGAAAAAAAAAAATATAGGAAAGCTTATGTTAGGCTTGTTAGATCTTGTTTTAGGCAGAATTGGTGGAAGAACCACACCTCTTGGGGGATGTCTTTTTATTTGTTATGTTTGAAACCAAGTCCAATTACATGCATTCTTAAGAACCAATATGAAATTATAAAGAATAGGGAAAGACTTTTAAGTATTCAAAGACTTTCAAGGTATAATCTAAAGCAGTGGTACACTTTTGCTTAGCAAATGGCTGTGAAAATGGAGATGCCATTGCTCCTTCAGGTGCCTGTTACAGTCTAGTGTACTGCCACTCTGTTCCCACAGTGGAAGTATCAGACTGCAGCACATTAACATGGCTCTTGGTTGCTTCTGGCACTAAGCCAGCAACATTGCTTAAACCATCATGGTCAGCAGTGTCACACTGGTTAGCCAACCATGTTCCCAGCTGCTAAGGGGGTGAGAACCTTCAGAGGAAGAAGCTAAGAAATGGCAATAATCTGTAAACATCTGAACTAGGTTTCTTAGTCAGCCTTTGGGAGAATAAAGTATGTTTTGTGGATCCGTCAGGAGGTAGTTATCATAGCTCCATTGCCTGGAATTTGGTGAAGTGAAAATACAGACTACTATGCAAAGTTAATAGAAAATTCCCTTATATTATTTAAAGCATTTGGTTGAGTGCAAAGATTTTAGTGGTCATCCACAGAGAGTTTCTGACTTGAAAAATGGAAAGTAAGTATGTAAATTACAGGGACTACTTCCCATATTCACTTGCAGCACTCTATTATATTCCTTAGTCATCACACTCAATTAGACAAGAGTTTGGGATTGGATATCTATGAATATGCAACAATGCATCTTGAAATGATAGATACAGCAACCCCAAAACTTGAATTATCTTCATAAAGCTATTTAAATTAAAAATTAGAAACTGTCAGTCTTATCAGCAAAATCCATGTTACGTAACAGGATTGGATCAGCTGCGATGCAAGCAGGGACATGGTTCCTTAGACTCTCCACTAACCCCTAAATATTTAGCCACTTTCGAAACCAATTTTAACTTTGGACTATTTAGCTAATTTTAGAAACTATGAACACCATCCAAAGTATATTAGGTCTGAATTACTGTCCCACAAGGAGTTTAAGACAAAAAAGAAAGTAACATTTCAGTCTAAGCAGGAGATTTTCCCCTATCAACCCTAATCCAAAGAGCTAACGTGATAAACCCTGTATGAGGGTTAGCTAGAGCATACACACATTTGTTCCCACTGTTCCCACCTCAGTTAATGGTGAGTTTCATGTGGCCACAACTGAAGGCACAGAATGATTTGTCACTGGCATCAATTACAGTAGGATGGGATTGTTTACTATTGAATCAATTAAAGGCAAAAAAAAAAAGGCAAGTTTAGAAATAGTTTCCTTCTTGTTATGCTTAATTTCTTCTCTGGCTTCTACTTTCAAAGTACAGCAAATTAACACTCTTCTACCTAATAGTGAACATTTTCTTTAAATTGTACTTCTTGCCTTCTTATTCACTCTTTTTTTCTAATCTTCATACTATGCATCTCTTATTTTTCCTTGGGTATCAGTTATTTAGAATATTTCCTTTGGTGAACCATATCATACCAAGGGTTTGACTATACAGTAATTCCTGTGAAAGTTACATTTACTCATCTATAGTTTCACATACACAAAAGAATTAACCAGGATGTTCTATAACTTTCCAAGTTATCAAATGCTTAGTGCTTGATAATGTATCACATTGTATTTACTTTCCTCTCACAAAGAAAGCAAACAAAGCTGGTGAAGGATCTAGCATGCCAGTCCCATGAAGAACATATGGGGGAAATGAGGATGTTCATTCTGGAGAAAAGGCTGCTCAGAGGTGACCTTATCACTCTACATCTACCTGAAAGGAGGTTGTAGCCAGGTGGGGGTTGGACTCTTCTCTCATGTAACAAGCAATAGGACAAGAGGAAACTGCCTCAAGTTACACCAGGGGAGGTTTAGGTTGGATATAAAGAAAAATTTCTTCTCTGAAAGGGCTGTCAGGCGTTCGAACATGCTGCCACTGCCTTTGCCACATGGCGGAGTCACCATTCTGGGAAGTATTGAAGATGTGTAGATGTGGTGTTTTACAGACATGGTTTAGAGGTAGACTGGGCAGTGTTAGGTTAACAGTTGACTGAATGATCTTAGAAGACTTTTCCAACCTAAATAATTCTATGAAATTGAGAGAATCCACTGCTTTCTTTTTTTTTTTCCTATCCAGAATTAATCACTAGAACATCTAGTGTGATCTTAGTGCTGTTTCAGAAAACACATTTTCTGTGACCAGGTAGACTCTTGGCTAAATTTTGGTTTAGTTCATGTATTAAATACCTAGTTTAGCAGATAGTCCAGAGCTTAGTCCATCAGCAATAACTGCTGAAGTTTTATTGACAACAAGTTATGCTCTTCCTTCCTACCTGCCTGCCATTGTATCTTCTATTGATGTTTGTCAATGGTTTTGCAAAGAAGTTCTCTAGTGAAAATCCCAGCTCCCTTAGTTTTAAATTTTAGATTTTCCAACTGAAAATCACAGTTTTTGATTATTGATCATTGCTGTATTTCAAATGTATGTGCCTGAAGTATCATGGTATGTCATTTGAGATCACTATTTAAATTCTTCACATAGTTCAGGTCTTCATAGGAGGAAAAGGAAATCTCTGATTTTCCTTATGCATAGCACTGAATAGTACCCTGAACCTCTCAATTATGAGTCATGTTGTCACCCTCGGTAATTACTTCACATTAATATGAAAGGTGGCCATTCCTTTCTCTTGGCTTTCTTTGCATGTCTAACTGAAAACCGGAGTCATCAGTCTGCAAAGTGAACCTCTCTGCAGAGAACAGAGTAACCCGGCTTGATTCCCAGCTGACCATGCTTTAAGCAGGAGGTAGGGCTAGAACCCTCCAGGGCTCTTCCTTTCCAGCTTGGATATTTTTATGGCCCCATTATTTAATTCTTCATGTGAAAACTTCCTTTCTACAACCATCAACCCACTGGTGCTTATATCTGGTTTCATCTTAACAGACCCGTCTGAACCCACATTGGTGGCAAACTACTATGACAATGACACGAGCATAGCAACATGTGTGAAAGGTTGTGAAGTTCAGTAGGGGATAGTTCTGCTTTAGTACAAGCCTTCATTAACTTATTACAGTTATGTAGCCTGGTAAATTAGCCTACCTAAATATACAACTGCATTTAATGGTATCTGCAGTAAATTTCTAGAAGAAACTGGAATATAGCTTTCATCTACTGTGCCAGTGCAGAATCATTGCTTATCTAATGATATTGCCTTTCAGGTGGGTGTACATTGCCTTTGAGGACTCTGCCTGTTACATGACAAATGCTTACCACTGTCCTTCAAAATTAAAAAGCAAAAAGAGAAATAGAAGTAAAATAGTGCTGAAAGCTCATTATCTTTTGCAATTGTAGTAATACAGAAACCTCCCAAAAAACTTTCACCATAACAACGATATGCTATGACTGCTCCTACCTGCCTTTTTTTTTTTTTTGGTGTGGGGTGGTCATTTTGTGGGGTTTTTTCCTTTGTTTGTTCCAGGGGGTTTTTTTGTTTGTTTTCGGGGCTTTTTGTGTTACTGTTGTTGTTTGGGGTTTTTATTTTTTTGAGTTTGTATTTTTGCTTCAAAATGTCAGTGACCTGATCAGAGTTCCTCCAGAACTGCCCTGCCTTAGGTTGACCTTGGACCAATGCAGTGATATTACACCATCACTTGGTGATACATGGTTTGCCCTAAATAATTCCTGTGTCTCATTTCTTTTCTAAAGAACATGAGAAAGTCTTATCCTTAAAAAGGAAGCAGTTTTCAAATTTGAAGTGTGACCAGACAAAGAGTTTGCAGTGAACCCACAATGTTGTTGCAAATGGCTTGCAGAAAGCCAGAAGAAAAGGTGACACTGCAACAGTAAGCAGCCCAGTCACAGGCTGAAAAAATGGTGCAGGCTTTTGAGGAGCAGCAACCAGCATCAAATACTTGAAGCAGCAGTAGTAAGGATATTAAAGTCGATTTATTCAGTAATTACTGACTGGTTTGACCCCAAATATGATAAAAAAAGAATTGGTAGAGGGGCTTTGGAGTCAGGAGCAGACTCTTCCCAGGCCTAAAATTCTATTCTTTTTATAGGAAAAACTAACCTTCAGGAAAGTAAAATCTGAGTGATACCCTCTAAAATCCTTTTGGTCAACGACCTGGCTAGAGTACATTTTAAAAATCAGAATAACTGTTATCACAGCTTGTCCGGCTATCATTTTCAGCATTTATAATGTTGCATTTACAAAAGCTTGTTGGCCACTATGCTGCTGCTAAGCCTGCATTAAAAAAATATATGGAATAAACTGCCACCTAGAGTTAAATCCTTGATGTTAATATTAGTTATATTTATGTTCAAGAGAGACAGTTTTATCATTACAATATTCAGGACCCAGGTACCACAAGTCAACATAGCCTTTGGACACTGGCAAAGGGAGTACACATTTGTCATAGATCACAAATGGAATCTGATGATGTGCTTAATTTCTTGACATACAAATCTATTTAAAAATCACTGTGGAACTAGAGATCACTACTAGCACATGTTATTCTCACTCTGTTAATGGTGATCAAGAGGCTGAGCAAGTATCTTTGTAATCAAGGTGCCATTTTTTTACTTGGCAGTCACTTTCAGTCCACTGGGACTGCATATACATTAGCAAGTCTCCATAAATTCATTATCTGATTCATTTCACCCTAGACATGTTTTAAAACAAGTAAATATCTCCTGCCCCCTATACCTGCAGCAAGAATTCTGAATTTTATTTTTTAATTTGTATTTAAGCTAAAATATTACTAAATATGTTACGTAAGTGTAGTCAATTGACCTTGGCTGGCTGCCAGGTGTCCACCAAGCTGCTTTGCCAGCTCCCCTCCTCAGTAAGACAATGAGAAAAGAAGACTAAAAATTCATAGGTCAAGGTAAAGGCTCTAATGAAGGAAAAAAAAAAGATGAAAAAGGGAATATTTATTTTCTACTTTCAATCAGCAGGCAGTGTCCAGCCACTTTCTGGGAAACAGGGCCTCAGTATGCATAGCAGTTGCTTCAGAAGATAAATACCTTAATAAAAAGTGGCCCATTTCCACCTCCCCTGACACCCATCTCTTAGCTTTTACTGCTGAGCATGATATCATATAGTATGGCATATCCTTGTGGTCAGTTTGGGACAGCCTTCCCAGCCTCCCAGATCCTTGCCCACCCCAGCCTGCTGGCCTTTGGCAGAGTAGGGATGAAGAGACAGCCTTGATGCTGTAGAAGCACTGCTCTAAAATAGCTGAAACACTGGTGTGTTATCAACATTACTTGAGCTACAAAGACAAAGCACAGCACTAAGGTACTGCTATTGGGGAAGTCAATTCCATCCCAACAAGTAACTTGAAAGTGCTTATAAATCCTGTGTTACCCTGTAGAAAAATAATCTCTGCATCAAGGCAGCTGTGACAGCTGAGCACAGCAGTGAATCCAGCAAGTGGTCATTGACCAGAGTACCGTGAATACCTACCTTCTCCAGACACTGATGGTTTCTATAATCTGACTTCCCAGAGCAGTTTACACAGATTTTTACATTTAAAAAGTGATATCTCTATTAGAGATACAACAAGAAGTACATCAAAGATGATCACAGTCTATGGCAGAAAGGGAAATAGACCACTTCAATACCTTCCCTTACACTAACACTTCTCTGTCCTCTAATGTAGGACAAGCTTATTACATTTTTTTTGAGCTAGTTTTCTGATACAACGTGATTGACTAAATAATGCTAAATCAGTAATGCATTGGCTTCTACAGACCAAACCGGAAAGATTTCAATTTCTCCAAGCTGTGAAGAAACCTACGCTTGAGTAAAAAGAGGATAAACCTAAATTAGCAGTGACCTAGAAAGGAAAGGCCAACAAAATAAGCCATTTTATCTCCCCCCCACCTTCTATTTTGCAACTATATGATCATCTTGTGCATAACTGCATATATGAAAAAGCACATGGTTTTGGCATTTATCTGGTTTGCCATACAGAAGATAAGGTTCAAAGGAATATGAGAGATAACTGGGGCTATTGCAAGGGAGGGAGGCATTAGGAATAACAAGCAAATCTATAACAAACTAGAGATGCCCTCAACTGACATTTGTTTGCTAATGATTTCCTAATCCTTGCCTTCTTTTCAATTAAGAGACTGGGACCACTCAAATGACCGATGAAAATGAATTCCAATCAAGAAAATACTCAGCTGTAAGTTATTAGAAAATACATGAACTTTGAAAAATCCAGTATGTATATTTTTTCAAATTAATAAACACCCAATTAAAAAAATAGTAATCTGTAAGACATTCTCTCCAGAAGAGAAGAATCCAGAAACTTTGCACAGAAAGCAGTAAGTTTCAGCTAACAGAATCTACAGTGCTCTTGGCAGCAAGCATGTAAGGAAAGGCTGAAAACACAGCAAAGATTTTGCTGATATTCTCCAAGATCTCATTCCTGGTAAATAAAGGTCAGTACAGCCCCAGGATAGATATGCACATTGAATTGCAATTACTCATGTATGGGCCGCCAACAGGTTGCACAGCTGGGGATTCAGCTTTCATGGTGTGAACATCTTCAAGGATGGGTAGAAAGAGAATAGGTTCATCTGACCAGATGGGGGGAAAAAAGCACCATCTTTGTTAACAGGCCAACTAACCCAGTGAAGAGGGATTTAAACCAGGGAGAAAACAACCAGCAATTGAATGAGGATCACGTTTGGTAAGCAAAGTTGTAGGAAGGGGTGGAGGGTAAGGCAGACCTTCAAAACAAGGCAGAAAGGGGGAATAAGGCATTGACAAGGGGGATAGTATGAGAGGGAATGACTTTTCTTGGAAATCAGCACAACTGGGAGCCTCTTGAGTGCCTGAACTAACATTCACAACATGGGGAATGGACAGGGGGAAGGAAAAGTCTGTGTGCATCTGCAGGACTTAAGTCTCATCAGGACCATGGCAATATGGCAGAATAGCTCATGTGACTGGAGAACTGTCATGGGTGGATGTAGGCTTTTTAGGAAAAGTAAACTCAGGAGGGCAAGGAGTGGGACCTGTCCTTTGTGCATGAGAGCAGTAGGGGTGCCTGGGGCTCTGCTCTGGGATGGGCAATGAGTCAGTTGAGAGCTTATGGACCAGGATGAGAGGTCAGGCCAGAATGGAACGTGTTGTGGGTGTCTGCTACAAACTTTCTGATCAGGAAGAAATAAATGAGGCCTCTTCAGACAACTGAAGCAGCTTCCATGTTTGTAATCCCTAATGTTGGTCAGGAAGGGCTGGAACCACACATTATCTGATGGATATCTGAATATCTGAATCAGAGGAGGGCACAAGAAATACAGAAGGTTTCTGGAGTGCATTGGTGGTCACTTCCTAACACAGACAACTGAGCACTGAACAGAGGCAGGCACTCTGCTGGACAAACAAGGAAAAACTGGTTGGAATGTGAAGGTTGTAGATAGCTTTGGTTGGAGTGACCAAGATATTGTGGAGTTCAGAATCCTGAGAGGAGGAGACAAGGCCAGTGAGCAGAATCACAACCCTGAACTTCAGGAGATGAGACTGGTCTGTTCAGGAGGCTACCTGGAAGAATCTCATGAGATAGTACCAGAGGAAAGAGAGGTCCAAAAGAGCTGGCTGTTTTGCAAGGATCCCTGCAGCTGAGAGGTGGGAGGTCAAGCAAAGGTCTTCATGGATGAACAGGGAGGTCCTGACAAAACTCAAATATAAAGAGGAAGTTAAAAATAAAAGGTATATTCACTGTGCATATTCACTGTATTGTCACTGTGTGCTGAAAGCATGATGTCTTTCTCCACTGTAATAGCTTACAGCAAACTTCAAATCCACCAGTAAATTTCACTTCAGACAGTAGCTGACATGTTACAACCATATTCCCTGTTACAGAGCTGTTGTGCACCATTAAGTCTATCACTAGCACTTTAGAAGCATTTGTAGAAACCATGCTGCTACTGTTGCTATATCATGGTGGCAGTTTGTGAAGACTTGTCACATCACAGATACTGAAGGAGTGAAAAAGTTTGCACAAAGCCATTAGATGTTCAAAAAGTTGCATCTATTCTTAAAATTGAAATACTGAGTTCTCACAATACAGGGAATCTATGCAGTTCAGCTTATGTCAAATAGTTCTGTATCAAGCTATAAAGTAATAAATTACTGCTTCCCTACTTTGTAAGTCTACTCTCCTTTCAAGATTTTCTTGACTCTCTCATGCACAGCAATTTCCTTTCCTTCTAATCCTCTTAATTTTGCATAAGTCCAGTGACTTAGAAATGAAGGTTTTGACAGGTAGTAATGGCATATAGTCCATTTCACACGTTTTGAAATGTTTGTTTAGTTTCATTATCATTAGATTTATTTAAATATAAAAAAGAAAGAGAAAATATTATATGGGATACATCTTGTTTGCAGTAGTTAAAGGATCCTTTACTTCCTTTGGAATGTACCAGGGATATACAGAATCATAGCATCACTTACTACTACTTGAATGGGACACGGTACGTGATATTTTTAAAAAAGTTATATACATACTTTGTATTAAAAATACATTTATCTTTGTAGATGATTACAAAGTTCAAGACAATACCTTAGTAACAAAGGTGGCATTTATCACAGTAGTCAGCCTTGAAAGCCTTGGATACCTAGGACAAGCTGTGTGAATACCTGCACTATCCATAAATGCATGACTATTCCCTAGAAGCAGGTCACATTTTTTTAAATGTAGAATCGCTTTCATCTGCAATATTTACCAACGGCTTTTTTCAAGTACTTGTGCATTTCCATACTTAAGCTCAGTGATAGACAACTATCAAAACACTGAAAAGCTTTTGAAAAAAGCATACTTTTTTCATTCAGACAACTTCAGTCCTTCAAAATCTAGGTTTCTAACTAATCACCTTTTTTGGTTTGGTTTTTTTAGATGTATGTAGAGGTTGGGTTCTCTGTTACTCTGTTAGCAGCCCAGGCAGCCTTTGTTCAATAAGTAGCCTGGATACTTGCAAGATAAGAAATAGCAGGTATAAAAATAAACTGTAATGACACAAGTTTTAAAATAAACAAACACAACCTATGACCTCCACTGTCTAGAATTTTGAATCTCAGTCCCATCTAGAAGACAAAAGAAAGGGTCATATACCTATGTTTCTATCTGCCTAACAATTTTGCTTTGCTGCAGTTGATTCACTAGTCACACGCTTTGCCAACTTCATCTAGGACCACTGAAATCGCATGAGTGATATTGGAGCTAGTGCTGCACTCAAGAAAGATGCTGCTTCATTCTAAATATGCCTCTGGTTGTAGAAACCCTCTGTATTGCAATTTGGAAGTAAAAAAACTCAGCAGTTAATAACCTGCTCTTATTTCTGTTGTCATTGAATAGGCTAAGACACAATGAAGAACACAGAGAACACGTAGCACAAACACATAGCAAATTTTCCCAGCAGACCTTCTTCAGAAATTCTAATTCTATTAATGCATACACCAACTACTGATAGAGAGGCAGGATTATTTTGGATTAAGACCTTTCTTGAGGAAAGAAGTTCTTATTTCTGAATGTCACAAGCTAAGCCCAGGCACCCATCAGGAAAGTGGCACCAGATCATGGTTTCATTTGGTAAAAATCTTATTTTCTGACAAAAAGAAACTAAAACTAATAAATAGTCTTAATAGGGTTGTCTGAGCTGAATTAAGGTAGGAGGACTGGACGCAGCAGGCTGAGTCAGAGCCCTGTTTCTCACTCTGCACCCATGCTCTGGGCTGCCAGCCCTGCTGAGCATCACCACAGGGTACTAGCAGAGACCACAGCACTAGGGTGTGCCACAGGGGGATCTTTAACATCCCTTCCAACCCAAGCCTTTCTATGATTCTATGGTTTCCAACACTTCTTGCAGAATTACACATGGCAAACAGATCAACATGACAATTCATTGCCCCAGTATAAAACCAACAGCCCCTGGGGGATTAGCAAAAAACCACATAAGACCTTTTAAAACATAAGGAAGCATCCAGTACCTTTGATTCTTCTAGCGAAGCACATTCTTACTTATTTTACTCATATTGCCTTCTGCACCCCTCCTTCCTCTATTTTCTCAGATGCTACTGTGGAAACTTAGATCAAGCAATAAATTAGTTGCAGACTTTTAGACAGGGAACTTGTTTTATTAACTCTATTCTTAAATGTTGAGCAAGAGGGCTTCAGAAAGAATATGTCTGTAGCAGTTAGAGAAAACTGAGAGTTTTGGCATAGTTTTGCACCCATTTACAGTCAATGGTAAGCATCTAAAGTAAAAAAAAAAAAAAAAAAGGACAAGACAGAGCTTAAATAGAGGTCTTGAGTCAGAGGCTGCAGCTGTGTGGGTCCAGGTCTCAGGTGATGCTTCTCACAGCAATTGCAGTCTTTTTGTGCCCTTGGGGCCTTGACATGAACCATATGTCTTCATTCACCATGAAAATTCCTCTGGTTACAGAATTACAGTTGTCCTTGCTAAAAAAACTTAACTCAAAAATATTGCTTTGAGTGGCTCAACTGATACCATTAAAGAACCAGAACACCTCTGAAATACATGCACAAAAACAATTATCTTAAAAAGGCCATTTAACATAGGTACACATTTAACAACAGCAGCTGGGAAAAAGACTGGAGAAAATACTTATTTCCCATTGGTTATGATCTGCATTGCATCAGAGAATGCAGTTTTTAGTCTTCAAAAGACTTGGTATGAGACAACTGTTGTGTTGAATAAAATTCAGTAATTCTTGAAAACATTTTGTCACAAATTTTATAAGAATTGTGGTTTTTGACATGGCTGACTCTCTGACAGATAGCAACTGCATTAGATGCAATTTATGACCTTTAAATAATTTCCTGTATCTATATACCTATTAGTAACTTTCTCATTTGATTGCACGGGGTTTTATTTTAAATTTTTAGTCAGTTTTTCAGTTAAGCATAAAGGTAGAGCCATCACAGTGGAAGATGTAATGTATTAAATTAGGTCTTCTGGGGCTTATATGGGAAAAAGAAACAAGAGAATGTGATTAGGAGGAAATTCAGACAGATTGTTATGAAGTTGGCAAAATAAAGAATCTTGTGGTATTCCTGAACTAATGTTAGAAGCCTGGGAGAACATCAGAAACTACTACAGATTTTCATGAATAAACATAATTATAATGGGATTGACAGAGACAATGTAGAATGAGCCTCCCAACTGAAATGCTTATCAGTGACACCCTGCACTCACAGTCTAGGGATGGCAAAAGTACTGTGGAAATGGCAGGCCTGGTCTATTATACGCTTGGGGCCATACAGCAAAGGGTCATTCTGGAATCCATATCCAGGGAGTATAATGTGGCTCTCATAAATGAGACATATTGATTCAGAGGCTCATTCTTCTTCAGCTTTTGTTGGCTTCCCTCTTTTTAGCAGCTCAGAATCATACACCTAACCCAATATCAGTTTATGAGCCAACCCATTAGGCAGAAATGCATGGGCTTCAAAAACATAATGCTCAGAATTACTTTTATATTATTATTCATGGAGTTTATGTTAAAACAACTATGAAAAATGCAAAAGAGAGTAAGAAGGTACTATGACTCTTTTAAAACTTGGATTTTGGCTTCTTTTATTGTGCACTTCCCTCAGAAAATGAGGGTTATGAAATGTTTCTTCTTTTTCAAGTTCCCCTCCCAGTAACTTGGCACCTAGCAGCATCAGTGACCACAAAAGCACTGAGGTTTCACAGCTGGTACATGCACTCATGCTTAGTGAAAAAAAATGACACTGGAAGAGAGAAAAGAGCTGCTACTAGTGTTCATTAGAAGAAAGACACAAAGAATGGAAATATTTTACATCTGATTTAACAGATCTTGGCTGATCTGCATTCACTGGCCAGGCAGCACATGTGTAACTGAGCCAGTCATAACATACACACAGAAGGTAAAATTAAGATAGATTTAGGATATGCTGGGTGCTGGGGTATTTGGGTTATATTTGCAAATTATGGTCAATGTTGGAGATATTGCTAGGGGTGAAGCGAGCAAAGATCTTGGAAAAGACCAGATTCTGAAATGGGTGTGCTATATGGACCTGGGGCTACATGGGATTATTGCAAGAGTATATGACTAGGTCATAAATCCATAGAAAACCAAATTTGAATATTAATTTCCAGTTTTTAGGCAGCTTATTTTGCTCCTTACCATTTATGTCTAGAGTTTAAAAGCAATTTTTTAACTTAAAATTACCAAGAATATTAGGTTTTGTAATTCTAGGTCGTGTAGAAAGACATTACAGGGGCCTCAACCACTTTATTTTGAAATCTGATGCCTTAACAGAAATAACAAGAAACTGTATCTTTAGTAGGATAACTTTTCTACATTGTGTATATTGGCCTTTGTATTTAAGTAAATATGTATGTAGTTATAAAACAGTTTGCCTATAAATATGTTTTTATGATTGAACTATGACATGCATCCACAGATATCTGAAGTTTATAATGAGACTCTGGTTTATATATCAATGGTCTTCCATACAGATTTCTATAGTAAAATATTTTAGAAATACTGACATTTCCAGAAAGCTCCATAAAAGATCATAAACTCCATAAAAGCTCCCAAATTCTTACTATATATATGCACCATTACATGAAAAAGCTACTGATGTTTGCCTTTAACGCAATAGTTTCATGCATGGATGATGATTACTTCCCCAAATGTCATTGCTAATTACTTTAAAAGAGGTAAATAGTTCCCTTTATATTTTCTTAATATTTTAGAACCTGGAAAGTCTATTGGAAAATCAATGCACATCAACTCAAGTAAGAATAACAATAAATCAATCTCTTCTCCCAATTTCTATTTTAAATGCAGTTTCACATAGAAGAAAACTTCAGTAGTTCAACAAGCATTTTGAATATGTTTGCATACAGAATAACCAGAAAAGACTAAAATACAACTTAGAAAACATTTTTAGTAGAATTATATCCTATGCCAAATGGGCAGTGCCTTTTCTACGCAAATAAAAAGAATTCTAAAAGTAGTATGTGACTGTGGTATTGCTGTTGCTGTGGGTGTTCTGCATGTCCTCCTTAACATCTTTGTCCAGTTAACATATTAACATAGAGGACAATACAAGGACATAAAAATTCCTGAGTCAAACCCATAAAACTGGTTTACAAAAAAATCTTAGATTATTTTTATAAGTGTGAGGTTGTGGGCTTGTTGGGGTTTTTTTGTTGTTTGTTTGTTTGGGTTTTTTTTTAATTTGCTTTTTCATTGCTACATAATTTCTTAAAGCTTTCACTTCAACCACAAAGCTAACTTTGGGGCTGGGAGGGGTGGCTGCTAAAGAAAATTAAGATAGAGTAAGTCATAGGACTCTGACAAAAGTACGATAGACACATGTGAGACTAATGAGAAAGGATAAACTTTTATTCAGCCATACAGTATTTGGATTGGAAGTGTCAGACAAATGAAAAAAAAAACACATCAGAAAACCAAACAACAAAACCGTTGTAAAGTATCAAGTGGGGCACATTCTGCGAAGTTTCTTACACCTTCAATTCCCTTAAGCTATGAGATCTAGTGCTGTGGAGACCTTTGAAGGTGGCTGGTAACACCCAGTCTCTGCTAGTCCATGGATGACTTCACGGATGAAAATGGGGTAAGAAGCTTCTGCAAATCTATCTTTAGATATTTCAGTTATCTATCTGTTGCAGAGTATTTCCACACACCAGAGGGGACCCTAGAAGATAGAAGACAGGCTAGCAGGGCTGGAAGTATGTTCCTGCAGGAGGCTCTGCCTGTTTGGTGATACTGTCTGCAGGGAACAAATATCTACATGGGATGGATGGAGGCAACGGGTACCCTTAAAATTCTTCAAGTAGATTCATGAAGCTGGGTATTCCAGAGACTTAACATCTGTAAAACCAAAGGCTGGACAGGAATAGAGGACTTGGAAACACTTCAAAGTTGGTAAAGAAAGAAGACATAAACCCCAATACCCATGCAAGCTGGATCCATTTTAACATGCATCATCCAGTTTAGGCATAAGCCAAGAAAGTCTCTCTTTTCCACAGATGAGATATTTATACAGGTTATCTTCAAGGTAGTTTCCCTAGTGTCTCATACTGTGTGCATTTACACAAGAACTTTTCCATTAATCAGTACACTGATAAGATTTCCTTATTTTACTTGGCCATTTTCCAAGCCTTGGAGGAACACACTTATTTTTAGAACTATGGTCCTAAGTTAATTTGGTTGGAATTAGCCAAAGGGCTCAAAGACATTAATGGAAAATAGAGAGATAAACATGCATGTGTGTATGCATTCAACACTCAGACACATACATTTGCACCCACGCAGGCAATTTTGTTATCTTATAAAAAACCAATCTGAAAATACAATTTGAAACACACCCTTCAGCAGTAATCTCATGTTATGCAACAGCAAATACATAAAAATGGCTGACTCTTTACTTGGTTTTGAAAATTTTCCTATTGCTCATGAAAAACAAAATTAAGGATTAATCTTATGTAGAAAAAAAATCATTATTTTTATAGTCTCAGCAAGATACTTCAAGTATATGCAAGGCCCAGCATAATGAAAAATTCCCTGTTTGTCAAGTTAACAGCATGGCGGTCTGTAATAAGCACTAATATAATATAGCATGTCAGAGATCAAAGTCTCAGTACTAAAAGATACAGAATAACTCATGGAATCGTAATTATTGTTTTGACTTAATCCAGGCAGTTGCTTAAAGCATTTTTAAAGGTGTGCAAATATTTCAAAGTAAACAATTTTCTGAAAGCAAAATAGGAAATACTCTGATTCCTTGTCCTTCCTCTTTTTACTTCATGGCACACCTACTTTTGATATTATATAAAAGGCACATATCCAAGATACTAATTCCCTCATCACAGTTTTCCTTAGTACTACTGTCAGATGCATCATATTGAAGTGAAAATAGATTTCTTTTCCATAGGTCTCCTGCTTTGTGCTTAGTATCATATAAGGTATAACATGATTAACATGTGCAGTTATTTAAGATGCAAAACTTCAACTTACAGTTTTGCAGAATCAGGTCATGATTATACAGTCTGTTTAATGTGATTAAATCCTGCAGATTAGATGCAAAAATGGGTGCATGTGCTCCTTAACTTGCCTGACTATGTCTGCTCTAAGGCTTCTGTGCTGGTACCAGCTCTAAGAAAAGAAAGTACCAGCATTAAGATGAGAGTGAGCAACTGGGTACAGGAGGAGAGAGTCAATCTGTGTCAGGTTAACATGAGTTTGTAGCCATCACTGCAGCCATTTTTTGCAAGTTAACAGTATAGATGTAGTTTTACTTATTTCTATGAAGCATTTCATACAACTGGGATACTTTAAAAAGGTGGATTTTCCTTGTTATTTTTGCCTTTTTTAGCTAAACAACTTAAAATATTTATTATGAATATAACACATTGTATTAGTTCAACCATAGAATCCATGCTAATGCCTACACACCTCAAAACTGACCTTGGGACAATTTATGGTCTGCATAACAAGTTATGTTTTTCCCTTGTTTTTCTTGAATAGAAAGGTCTACCTCCAACACTGGTGAAGCCAGCAAAGATCTAAAACATACAGCTCCTTTAATACTCTAGGAATACATTAAAACTGGGACCAAAAATAAATTTGGGGTTGTGTCACTCACAACAGTAAGTATAGTCTTACACATTAAAATTGAGACTCTTGGAAAGAGATACAAGGTGGCCTGTTCTGTGCCTAAAATTGTGAGAATTACAATCAGTAATCATAGTAGTAGGCCTATGTACCTGAAGCAACAAAACATTATCTTAAAAAGAGCTCAACTTTTAAAATTAAATGTCATTGCTCATTGGAAAACAAATCACAAAATGCCACTCACACTGTTTCGTTCTGTGTGTTTAAAAAGACTTTCTGCATCCCTTATGCAATCTTTTAATCAGAAGCTGTATACTTTACATACATGATGAGAGTGTTAACTCCAAAGGGGGAAAAAAATAAGAAGTGTTCTGTGGATATATCTGCAGTACATACCTCTAGTTCATTTCAGATTCATTCCAATTCATTGCAATCCATTCCACAATTGAACTTTCTCTAGATATAATGTAAAGTTTTAGGAAAGAATTTACAAAGACTTCGACAACTTCTGCCTAACTAGTCTAGTCATAGCTATGTGCATACCAATGAACTAGTGCAATTCTACTCCCTTTTTCCTTATCACCCCAGAAATAAATGTCCTTGTTGAAAAAAGCTCTGTCTCCTTATAGCTATTTTTGGGTAAAGATTGCTAAAGTGATAGAGAGGTATTCTGAGTTCTGGAAATCTCCAGATTTTGGAGAAGATGACTGATGATGTCCTTTGAAATATTAATCTGCTTGTGGAGCACTGCTTGGAATAGAGCTACCCAATCCTAATTAGCAGGCAGGGGGCAGAAGATATCTGAACGTGCTTTTGTCACAACCCTACAGACACCTTAACATGTCTGCGTTAGTTCTGTGCATTGAGTGATTATAAAAGTTATTGCAGCAGCAAAGTTTAGAGATGCAAAAGTTTTTGAAGTCTTAAAGCGTTAGAAACAAAAATGGAGGGCTTTGAATCAAGGGGTATCTGTATCAGAAAACAGAAATGCATCTTCTCTAATTCCCTGGTTTTCTTAGGCTTCACATAACTAAGCATTTCCGTTCCAAGAGGAAGGACAAAAACTTGCTTGCCTACAGCAGAATCTTTCATCATCACATGGCTCAGACACATGCCTTCACAGATGGCAGCTTTAGGTGAAGCAACAAAACCAACCACAGGACCTGCTATAAGGATGAACTCTTTGTTTTGTCTATTTAAAGCTATTCCATATTTTTTGAAAAGCTATACAGTTAAAAGTTACAGAGCAAACATGTCCTTTCTCCATTAGTGAGAATCCAGAAATGCTTTTGGTAGCTACTATCAGCCTTATCCCAGAGCATGTTTCTTCTTGGAGATAGAAATTCTTTGGCTTGAGGGAGTGACAAAAGACAGATAAATCCTGGCAGCTTGTGCACTCCTCTGGGATGGTACCCTCCCCAAGTGTCAAGCAGAAGACATCACCCATATTCATCCTGAGCTATGAGGTATTTTGGCAAGGAATATGGATGTGTTGCTACACCAGGGAACTAGGAGCTGAAAGAATGGGGGAGTCATATTCCCTCTATGAAAATGGAGGAATAGAATTAAAAAAGTATTACCTCCAGATATTGCAGAATGAGGAACAAAACAAAAAAAAACCCCACAAAACCAACCAACCAACCAACCAACCAACCAACCAACCAAATCAAAACACAAAGAAAAAGGGCACTGAGTGAGCAGAAAAAGTACAGATGGATGAAGATGGACACTGCACTTTGCAGGGCAGATGTTTTTCTTACAGAGCAGGATGTAGAAAGGACTATAAATTTTTTTTTTAATCTTAAATTTGCCTAATAAGTATATTATTCTACCTTGGTTTTGTTTCTTTATCCTGATATGTTTTCTAACTGTATGTTCATTGGACTGCTTCAGAAAGGAACAAGAAAAGATCTAGTGAAGTTGATTTATGTTTTGTAACTGGAAAATCTCTGTTCCAGCCTTGCTCTTTGTCACTTTTGCCAGATAATTTGCAACTTAAATTAGAAAACTAGATGCTTTTTGGGTTTCAACTCTGGAAATACCTGATGGCATTACATAAATTTTTATTGCACCATGTATTGTAACTGATGATTATATACATCAAGAACTTGATGTATATAATATTGTTCCTAAGTGGAAATTTTTGAACTTAAAAGGTGAATAAAAATTAAAAATTAAAAATAAAAAAAATTAAAATAACAATCTTAAAAGCAGTCATATATTAGCCTTGCACAGAACACATTTTTTCCCCTTTGTCTTTTCACCTTCAAAACACTGGTGAGTTTGGAGTAAATTAGGTTTTTTCTGGCAGTTATCTGTATAAATTGAAAATCTCTTAGTATGATGACTAAGCAGATCTGAATTTCAACTCAAAACTGCATTGCAGACTCCTGTGCACAGCTCTTTAAGAGATTTTAGCTTAGGCTATTACTTTGCAATATCAACTTTGACTCCAGAGTAGTCTGGGTCAAATGATGTTTATATTCATTGTTTCCAAATAAAATCCATGGGATTGTGCTGTTGGTTTAATATGAAGCAATGATTTGACTGCAGTATCTGTACTGCTTGTAATATGGGACATAAATAAGCCTAAAGTACTGTATTCTCAGACTGAAGAAAAAGGGATTCTCTTTGTTAAACCCACTGACATCAAGGTGAAATGGAAAAACAAACCATGCATTTTAGGATTACAAATCCTATTCAAGTTGGCATTTCCAGAGAAACTATTTTAAGAACAGCAAGAATTATCAGGAAATCATGGAATTTAACGTAGAAAATGTCACCATCCTACTTTAGGATATGCCTTTGTTGCAAGAATTAATACAGAGGTGTGTGAGTCACTCTGCAAAAGCTTACCTAAGATTATGGCTTTACTGATCCTTTGTGACCTTAGATATAGTGCTGATGTCCTCATGTCAGCAGCACTGGCATACAGTGTTCCAATTCTGTCACAATAAACTGTGGAGAAACCTGTCTGTCTTTTTGGGAGCTGGAGGTAAATTAAGAGGACAAGTGGTGATTAGTCCTCTGGTAAAGTGAAGGAAGAGCACACACAATCAGAAAGATTTATCTTTTTCAAAAAGTAACATCAGAAAACAAAACAAAACAAAAAGCAAAAAACCAAACTTGTGAAAAATTTGAGGAGAAAAACAGAATGTCAAAGATAAAGCAAACAAACCATGGAAACAGCTAGAGGTATAAAATCTACCCAATTAAAGATTCTTTATAATGGCCTCTCTGACTATGTGTCTAACTATGAGGAAGAGGAGTGCCTGAGGAACAGGTTTTTCTGGAGAAGGAAGGATCTGGTAATCCTTGTAATACATGCAAAACAATTTGGCATTGACACAGGACCAGTTTTTAATGCTCCTTCAGGGGAGTAGACACTGCTTTGTGTTGTAAAGGACACAGAGGAGAGTACTCTGAGTCTGCTTTTAACAAAACCAGAGAAAATGTCATTCAAATAAGAAATGATTGTTGTACTCCTCTGTGTTGTCCTCTTCCCAATGCATTACAAGCAGCATTTACTTTCAGGAGTTTGAATTTACTGTGGTTGTTTCCAAGGATTAAATGAAATCTTTATATTTTGTAGAGATTTTTCTCCGCAGTATTTGTTGTAAAGAAACTGCTGTAAGTGGGGAGCAAAACAACCAACCAGAAGAATGCAGGCAGTTTGCAAAGTGGCCTCAAAGGTCTAAAGCTTCAACCCTGAGAGTACAGATGGTGCCAATAAAGTTCTTCACCCAGAGAAAAAATGCAAACCTCAGTGATGCACAATGGAAGAAAAGTATAATAAACCTCTCAGTATTCTCACAGGTTTTGCCAAGTCCTACAAAATTATAGTGACTTTGCCTCCTCCTTAAAGTTTGTGGAGCCTGCATTGCCAGAAGAAAGAAGCTTTTAGAAGAGTTTGTAGCATTTATGATTGCAAAGCAAAGCCTGAAAATATGACTTGACTACTTCTTAGAGGTTCAGGAGACAGGGAAAATGAAAACAATTTACAGTTCCCATGTCATGATTCTTAGAGCTTGGCTAATAGCTGTTAACACCTGAGGTTGCTGATACTGCAGATGGAATATTTATTCTACTCTTAGCTATGCAATTCTTCTCATTTTCTCCCCCACATACACACCCTATAAACAGATTAACTGTTTTAGAAATTTTATTGCTTATTGATTAGGTATTCAGGACTTAGTGGAAAACACTACCTACAAAAAATAATTAGAATCACTTCTAATTTCTCTCTGCTCAACTTTTGTTTTTAAAATATATTTCCTAACTAAGGACCTCCCATAGCATGTGTTAACTGCAATACAGTTATTTGGACTTCTCAGACTTCTCAGGATGATATCTTCATCTGGGTTTATGTAAAGATAGACACTGATTTTGCAGAATACAAATATGGTAAATGATGCTAAATTTTTTAATGCATAGTAAATGACTTTCCTTCCTATTTGTCTTTCTTTTGCTTGCTGTTAGTCCTGTTAGTCTTATTAACTGGGTATTTCCTACCAAAATGTTTTAGATATAACCCATTTTGTGTTCTCCATGTGCCTGGATATCTTAATTTTGTTCTTAAGTCACTGGCGAAGTTCTGTGTTTTTGTAACACTTAATCACAGTATCAGTAACACTGTAATCACTATGCAATCTGAAAATTCAGGCCCAAACACCTGATTGGGATATACACCTAAGGCCTGGAAGCATAACTATGATCGAAAGATGCAAACAAATTCTTCTTAACAGAAAGGTAAATGGAGTCCACTGGGCCTCCATCACCAAACAAAACTAAAAGCCATGTACATAAATTGTTTGCAGTATGTTCTAAAAATGCACATATGTGTGCTTGAGAGGATACCAAAAGGAGGTACTCTTCAGATCTGTGAGCCCATCACAAAGGCTGATCTACCTGCCAGATGCACTCAGAGGTTGAAATCTCAGAAGACACACCACACAAACCCTTTTGCAACAGGCATTTGCTGATACCAGGTCAAGTATGGGTAACAGCAAATACTCTGAAGAGCAACAGAAATATCTTCAAACCACAAACACGTCCTCATGTGTCTTAACCCACCTGAAAGAAGAGGGATCATTAACCATAATGTAGAATAAAAATTCCATTTAACAGCTTTATCTTCAAATTACGGTATCATTCAGATAAAGTATTGCCTTAATTGCTTCTAAAGGAATTTTAAGGATTCAGATGACTTTTCTAAACAGTTTGTTGTATTCTTTGTTTGCTTGCATTTGTAACAGCAGTGTAAAAATAGCATAGGGAGCCTTCTATTTGCATAATTTTCACAGTAAATCCCCAGCTAGAAGCTAAGCAGCTGGTGACTAACACCTGTGTTATGATTCTGACATGACTCTAGTCATGCCACGATAGACTTCTGAAAAAGACAGCAGTGAAATTTTGAAAGGGTTTTCTTTGAATTAAAAATATAGTTTATTCTAATACTTACTTAGACAGCTAGGATTAAGCTGCTAAGGCAAACAGTGTCTCTCTAGCTTCAGACAGCTCTTTGAATAGCAAAAAGTTCGCTACAGAGGACTCTTGTAAGCTGGCAAAAGCTTTAAAAGTAATTTAACCCTCTGGCAAACAATTCTGATAATATGAACATTGGGGAAATATTGCATCCTTACTGCAAATGATGAAGCAGGAATTAAAGCTTCTTCAGTAATTACTTATCTAATGCCCAGCATTCACATCATATTGTCTGGAGTGGCCCTTTTGTACATACTCTTGCAATTTCTGTCTGTGCTGCGTCTCATGTTAAGTGTTGAAAAATCATAAAGTGAATGAGATCTTTAATTGGAAATTATACAGTTGTGATCCTGATCAGAAACAAAACTCAGACCAAAGAGCTTAGAATTGGCAACATCCTAAAATAACAGAATATTCAAATTTTACACATAAAAGATGCTTTGAGTTCCCCTTTCAATCACGTTGCTGTGTAGACTTTTGGAGTCATGTGATCATATTTGAAATGTAATGGAATGCAACCTCACCTTTGCCCACACAAAGGTGAATCTCAAACGAAACAACTGTATGCAAACTCCAACCATACTGCCAGCCTGAGCTACAAGCAATGTTAACAAGAGAAGAGAAGCCAAATTTTGGGTTACATCAGTTGTTATGGACAATCAGAACTAATTTACAGTATTCAGAAATATTTAGTTCAAAGATCTTTCTAGACTGTAGAGAAAGGCACAGAAGTTCAGGCTTGCTGATGACATCAGAAACAGTCTTGTAGTCACTTCCACGAAGCTGCTTAGTAAAGCAAAATTGGTGTCTGTTGTTCATTCAGTCTGTCCCTCCCTCGACCCTGCCTGTAGTTTCCTATTTCCTTAGTCTTCCCTTGTTTTCTTGTGTAGGCCAAGAGAACACATCCTTTTGCTCTCCAATTGCAGATAACTGCTCTTTCAGAGGTTATCATGATGGCAATTAGGTTGCTGATTTCATTTTTCAGCTGGTAAGCTAACACTTATTTAGGTTGTGGAACTGGCCTCCTTTCAGGGCTGGAAAATAATTTGCGCTCCTTTGTGCTTTGCTGCAAGTTGGCACAGTTGCTCTTTTATTGCTAAATCTTGCTTGTGCCCCTGCTTCTGTGTGCTGCCTCCACTCCCTCACAACTATATTTTTGTCTCTTAACTCAGTGCACTTGCTATGCTATACTTTACAAAATCTTTATCAACTTCTGGGTGTAGACCCTGATGATGCTATCTCTACCTCCTCTTGCTGTATTTCAGATTTTAATACTGCATTTTCCTATCATTTCAGTAGAAAGCCCCGCAGCTTCCAGTGTCCTCTGTGGGATTTCAAAATGTGGATCTAGACTATCAGGCAACTCTTCTTGCTTATAGACAGTGAAAACTGTAATGAGTGCAAAGAAAAGTAAGATGTTTGGCAAAAGGTAGTGTTTTATAAAGATGAAGGTATTTGCAGCCATCATATTCAGGTACTCCTAGTTTAGTCAAGCATTTGTCTAGGCCTAAGAGAAAAAACATTCTCTGAGTATTTTAAGGACTGGGTGCAAAAACTTTCTGCTGGGTTTGCATTTGATTACAGATATAAATACTTGCCCTAACACAGTTCTTCACACTGTGTTTGAAGGTTTGTGGAAGTGACATGAAAATTAAGGCATGTGCTGCTCTTCCTGGATGAGTGTGGTGCTAACGTGTCTGCCCTGCTGCCGTTAATATGCTGGCTTGTTGCACCACCAGTCCCAAGCTGTATGTAATAAATGCACAAGGATAAAATGGATAAAACTCTCTAACTCATCAGATCCAATAACATTACTGCCACTTGAAGATGGGGTCAGGGGAAACAGATAATTGTTCTAGTGCTTATGGCCTACCATTGATAATTCTTTCAGTCTCTTGAAGCCTTGTTTCCAGACCTGTTCATATTAGAAAATACCCTCATTCCCAGGAAAAAAAAAAAGAAGAAAAAATTTGTACATTTTTCCAATATAGTCTAAGAATGGTAAGAAGGAACAGGCAGCATTACTGCAGCTTTCTTTTCACTTCCTTCTTTATGCTACTCCCAGCAATTTTTCAAGAAGTCTTTCTTATCATTTTCTTTCCAAGCTGCTGCCTCTTCTCACCTCTGCTTTATGATGCTGCCACATCTTCTGCCTTGGGCCTACTTTTATGTTGTTCAGTCCTTCCTCAAAGCCTCATTGCTGCTGTTGTAATTAACTGCCTTTCCCTTTTGAAGTTGAGATAGTATTGACCAAAAATTAGAACAATGGATTCAAGCATTAGTAAAACTTTTGAACAATATTAAGGCTATATTGACCCGGTATAAAATCAGAGAACAGTTTTCAGTTGAAGCATTAGGAGTTTTATTTCAGCAGTACAAGAATGGAAAGTGCTTCCCAGGCTAGTATGCTTTTGGGCTGCCAAGTCCCCAGCAGAAGTAGGGGCAAGTTCAAGTACAAAATATTGTGACTTCATTTTGCTGGGACATTTGCGTAAGATTTGTTCTTCTGTTACATCCAGCACACTTAGGATATACACAGTTTTGCAAAAAAATTTCAAAGGGGATTATTTCTTTTGAAAATCTCAACCGCTATGTGTAAACATACAAGGGAAAGAAATATGGTGCCAATAGACAGTTTCTTTTGTTAGACCATTACCTTGGTTCAACTACTATAATTTACATATAAATATAATGGGATTTTTACCTCATGTTTATCCCTTACATTTTATGAACTGGGTAATTTATCTTATCAGTTCATGATACTGTGCCTTGCCCAGAGGATGTATTGGTTCAATAAGATGGCAAGCAGTAGATGATTTAAGTATTTTGGTTTCATTTCCTCTCTAGCTAAGTATGTGTTGAAGTTTTTGCATAATTACACTACTGATGGCTCACTGATCACTCTGCAATTTTATGCATACCTTCAGGGTTTCCTCTACCACAGATCCGAGCACAGGGCATTATTTGCTTGAAGAGAAGTATGATAAAAGCCACGAACACAGAATGATAGCTGTGTACCCAGATGACTGTCTTCCAAATAAGCACATTCAAAATATTAGGGGACCAAACCAATACAATGGAATTAGTATTTCACAACTCCCACTGCTCAGTGTTTTAAAACAATGTTTAATTTATCAAGATGTTGAAATACCATGTGCAGGACCACTGCATGGTTCTGTTATTGTCAAGTCTATTGTTTAAAGTAGAGTTATGCGTCCTGTGAGATTTGGATTTTCTCTGAGGGATCAGCTTGGAGGAAAGAGTATTGCTAACATGAAACATTCCAAAATATAGACTCAGAAGTACAAAGCATACTAGATACTTTTTAAAGTTAGTACTTTTTATTATTTAGAATAGGAAAATAAATAAGTATGGATATAAAGGGTCTGCTCTTTTCAATTCATGTGACTAACAGCTGGGTCTCTGACAGGGGAAAAAGGGTTGTATGAGTAAAACTGAAACTCAGTAATATTCAAAAATAAAACTAAGAAGGGGGCAACCTTAATGTTCTAAATGTTTAACAATCCCCGAGAAAATTACAGAACTTCTACAAAACCCACCGGCCTTGAGAACTGCTTAATGTGCTACACATTTCTGCAAGAAAACAAATTTGACCTTTACTCAGGGACAAAAACCATTGCAATTGAAGAAGGTTGGGTTTCTTCATGTTTTAATAGCAGTGTTGCTTTTCCTCCATCTTCCCTTCTAACCACTACTATTTCTTTGGTGTGCATGTTGCCCTATTGGACACGCAGAAAAAAATCCCAGGTTATTTCTACTTTCATATTGTCCCTGAGACTAACTTTAAAGTCTAGTCAAAAAGCAGACAAGCAAACAAAACCCCAGAGAACAGCGTTTAAAGGAAGAGCAACAAGTTTCAGACAGGACTCTTTTCCTGTGTTCAAATGCTGAGCTGTGGGGACCCCTCATCTCTGGAGCGGGGCCCACAGCACTCACTGGGCTGTGGCACACATGGCTCTGGTTCTGAGACATGTGCCAGTTCTGTACTTTATGCCAGGACTTAGCAATACTGTAGGTGACAGACTTATGGAAGTCTCCCTCACGGAATCACAGGTTCAATTATGTTGGAAAAGACCTTGAGCTCATCAAGTCCCACCCATGGCCAAACACCACCCTGTCAACTAGACCATGGCACTAAGTTCGGTCTTTTCTTAAAAACCTTCAGGGACAGTGACTACACCACCTCCCTGAGCAGCCCATTGTAATGTAGAACCCTGCTTTCTGTGAAGTTCTTCCTTTGTTCAATCTAAACCTCCTGTGGCGCTTAAGAACCATGTCATGTTGTTCTATAGTTTAAGACTATATCCTCTTGTCCTATCACTGGTTGTCTGGGAGAAGAGTTCGACCCCCATCTGGATACAACTCCGTTTCAGGTGGCTCTAGAGAGCGATAAGGTACGGCTGAGCCTCTCTTCTTTAGGCTGAACACGCCCAGCTCCCTCGGCCGCTCCAGGCAGGACATGTGCCCTTTGCTGACACGCGGGGCAGGGACAGACAGTGCTGCACACGTCACTGGTAGATAGCGGCAAACTGCTTGGGCAGAAATGTAAGAAAATATTTCCATTAGCGCTCACAGAACAGCTGCCTGGCACCAAAGAGCTCAGAGACAGATCACACCACGAGAAACTCAGCAATAAACCCCGACTCGCTCGGAGCGCCGCTCCCCCCGCGTTCCGGCCGGGCCGGGCCGTGCGGGGCGGGGGCGGCCCCGAGGGGCGTGGCGCGGCGGCGCACGTAGCCGTCGCAAGATGGCTGCCGCTCCGGAGCGGGCTGCGAGGGCGGCGGCGGGGCCGGGGCCGGGCGGGTGCTGAGCGGGGAGACGGCGGTGCCGGCGGCGCTCGCCTCCCGTCCCGTCCCCGCGGGGTGCGGGGCAGCTTTCCGCGCGGCCGCCGGGCTTCACCATGCTGCGGGGCTAGAGCCGCCGAGGCGCCGCCGCAGCGCAGCGGGGTAATAATGTTAACAGAGGTAAGAGCGCTGCCGGCGGGGTGCGGGAGCGCGGGGCGCGGCGCTCGGTGCCGCGGGTCTGCCGCCCCTCGGGGCCTCCGAGCTGCTCGGCGAAGAGCAGCCCCTGCCCCTTGGCCGCGGAAGGCAGAGTCGCTGTCCGGCTTGCCCAGGGCAGCGCCGGGCCGCGCTTATCTCTGTCCCTCCTCTCTCGGCAGGGCGGGACGGGAGAGGGGCTCCCAGCGCCGCGGCGGAGCCCGGTGCGCCGTGCCTGCTCCCTGCGGCGGCTGCGCCGGGCCCGGCCCGTCCTCCCCGCGATCCACCGGGTCGTGGCAGGCGGCGCGGAGCGCACCTGGGAGCGGGGCCCGCCTCGCCCTGCACCGCGCCGGGAGGGGGCCCCCGCCTGGGCCCCGCTCCGGCTGCGGCCCCTCTGGCCTCCTCCACTGCGGAGGCTCCGTGAGTGCGCCGTGTTTGCTTCTTGGAGGGCTCAAGCCGAGCTATGCTGGCAGGGGGCTGCGGCCATAGGTAATCATTAGAAGTTGGCTGCCCCGGCTCGCCTCTCCACGATGGGGGGTTTCCGTCCCGAAGCAGCCAGGCAGCTCAGCAGTGAGGCAAGCAGGTATTTGAGGATCAGCGTGGGCTAGAAATATCTGCTGTGTCCAAAGGCACTCTAAAAGGGGTAATCTGGCAGGACTATCTGCCAGTGTTTTCTAGTTGCTGGGAATGAGACTTTACCCCGTATTCTGGTTCCTCTTCAAAGACCAATTGATTTTCTATTTTTGATTTGTCAGCAAGGTGTCCGGAGTGCAGATACTTCTCCAACACGATGATTGGATTTCCCGTGCTTTATAATTTGCTATTTTATCCTACAGTGAAGGTTATTCGTCCAAAAATGAATTGTCCTAAGTCTTGCAGGGTTAAGGATTGCTTTCTGACCCCCTGAATGTCATTAAAAAAGTATCCTCCACCTTTCAGTTTGCATAAGGGCATTAAGAAAGTGGTTCTGTAGAGCCACGAACTTTCAGAATTCCCCAGGAGGATAAAATTTGCAGAGTGAATTAACCTGTAAAAATACATGACCTGTTTTTGCATTGAGGGTATTTGATGAGTGGTCAAGATTATTCATCTTCATTAAAGAGAGTTGATGAGTGTGATGTGTAAGCATTAGCCATAGTAATTTAGATTATTTTAAGGGTGACATAGAACATTCTGTGTCAGTGCCTCATACTGGACTGTTTGTTCCTTTTGATGATGGCTGTGTTTGCCTATCCAATACACTTCATTGTCTTGGAACTGAATTTTTTTTTCTAATACTGCTGATACAGTGTGAGTAGCAGTGTGGATGACACTTGATCCATTGGCTTTTTGAAGTAAAACCTAGTGCTTACTAGTTATGATACTTAGCCCTGTGTTAGGAGGACAGGATTCTGATGTCTCCTTCTAGTTCCTGTATATAAATTGTTTGTAGACAAAATGCTTCAGGATAAAGTATTCCAAGCTTGGTGTCTACCAAGGAGATGATTTTAAATTTTAAGAGAGTCTAGCAAAATTGCAGGCTTTGGCTGCCTGAAAAGCAGTGGTAGGGAGTTCTTCTGGTAATCAGAAGCCCTTCGTTGTCAGGAGTACCTGCCTAATGTGAACTGGAGAAGTCCTTTTTCAGCACACCTTTTTTCGGGTGTTCCAATGGTGGCTTGGTAGCTAAAACACCCTGTGAAAACTGTGCAGTTGCACCCAATAAGGCTTACCAGACTTTGGACGAAGATGCAGGTTGTTTTAAGTCTACTTATGCATGTATTTCCCCTCTTCTCCTTTTTTTGTTTTTCTTTATATATGAAAATTGAGATGGAATGTATGGTAGGCTGATAGTAGAAGCAAAAACTGCACTTATTTTGATGCTAGATATATGTAGACTTGTCTAGTTTACTACTGTCTAGAATGACCCAGATCACTCTAATTTTTTTTAGCCATTAAACATTTAGATCTATAAGTTTTATAACATAAGAATGTGGACAATATTGTTTCTTAAATATATTTGATCATAAAGGAAAGACACAATCAGATTCTATATGTATTGTTATCATGCAGTTAAAATATAACTTAGAATTTCTTAAGGTCAGTTCCTTACATCCTTTGACTGTATCCATATATGCAGACCCCAGCAGATTCATTTCAGTTTTGTGTGGATGCAGTTAGGATTAGTACTTTGTCATCAGTAATTTCAGGGAAAAATCACACTTCCTGTCAGGAAGAAAGTGCTCTGTGTGTTTTTTTATTTGGCCCTTACTGCCCGTCTTATTTTAGTTGCATTCAGAAATCGTGTCATTGGATGCCAAGCTCATACACGTCTTTACCTTCTTAGCAAATGCCATTTCCCAATTTTTCATCCTATTGGCCATCAAAACTTATTTCTGCAGTCCAGTCGAATACATTCTATCTGCATTCAGATTCCTGTTGCAAGTGATCTCTTCCCTAGTCTGTCGTGTTGGCCGTTCCGTGTCTTTTCACTTGTTCCCCTTTTCTTGCTCATCAGATGTCTCCTCTGCTTTTCAAGACCCAGTGTGGCCTGTTTCCATGTGACTTCCTGTCTCAGCACTTTCTCGTCTGACGAGGCTGATGGGCACAAGTTGCAATGATCTGTCTCTTGTGTTTTCTGACAAGCATCTTCATCCTGCTGGCCCTTGTGCGGTAGCAACTGTACTGCCCTGACTACAGTAAGGCAACTGGTGTTTTACAGCTCTGGCTCTTGGTGGTCAATAGTGTCTAAAATTCTTATGGGAACTTAATTTACAATAAGTTTTAGATTGTCTTTCACGTTGATGCCCTGTGGTGTTGGCATTTGCAGCCTGTGCTAGCTCTGAGGAAGGCACTTGAGATAAAGTTGAGGAATAGATTTCTTTTTCCTTTTTATTTTTTTCCTCCAGTTAATCACTAAACTGCTTTGAGATGCTTTGTGAGGACTTCCTTCAGAATTTTTGTCAACTTAAGTCTCAGTTTAGCAAGAGTACCTTGTGGCAGTACTAATGATAGTTGAGAAGATTTTTGAAATTTGATGAAGTAGGAAAACTTTTTCTTATCCACAACCAAAAGAGAACCATAAAAAATGAGCTCTGATGTGTTGGTATTTTTTTGTTATTGCCATCTGTCAAGATAATTCAAAAACTACATGCAGCATTTCCTTTCCATTAAACAATCTTTAAGAAACATTTTTGTTGTTAGATCGTGATAACTACTAGCCATTGAGAACTACTTTTGAGCAAAGCTGAGTAAATTTGCCTGATTTTTAAGAATAAAGGTTGACTGAGCAGCTTGCTTTGACTTACTTTAACATAATAGTGTATTAGCCTTCCTGCAATAGTAGCACATTGTAATGTGTGTTAGCCCAGCTCTGAAAGGTGTAGAACACAGTTAATTGGGTGATGTAGTGTAACATTGTTAACGTTATCTGTTCCTTGATACATGGCAGTGGCAGGTTACTCTGATGTTTCATGTGTCTCAACTATATTCTGCTGGTAGACAGCGTCAAATGTGTAGACATTTATCAGGGTGTCAAAAGAAATTAGTTTTCTGTCTTTTTGTTAAACTTAGAAGCTGGGGCTTTCTTTGGTGCCAGTGTTTTGCTGGATGAGGTCTGGCTGCAGCATTATTTGCAAGCCCTTGGGAGGTAAAAAGCCTCTTTCTCCTTTGGTATATTCTGTAAGTGAGATCTACCCTGTTGCTGGTCTGCATTGTATCCCTAATTGTTGCTATAACACCTCTTTTAATAACTCCGTATTTTGGAAAGTGTCAGTTAAACTTATGTGAAGAATGGTAAAATTAAGAAAATGAACCTTCTGCAAAGAATGGTTGTCATATGTTCCTATGTATTTGTTTTCAAGTATTTAACTGGCTACTACTAAAAGACTGTGTCTAAACACTCAGGACTATTACAGTTTAGAGTTGGGCCTGAACTGCTGAGACTGAATGTAGAGTTCTGCAACAACTCTAAAATGTTAGTCTGGACTAACTGTGTAGAAGAAGAATAGTGTGAAGTTCCTTACTTCAATAAAAATAGTAATAGCTTGTCTGGTTAGATAGCTGAAGGAGCTCCAAATGATGATTTCCTCAGTCTGGTTGCACGCTAGGGAATTATCTCTGTTTTAAATATGTTTGTCCTTTTCTCCCCACCCTTACAAAATGATAAAGCATGTTTTCCTTTGAACCAGCATTGGCAGAATTGCTATTATTAGAAACAAGAAAGCATTGGTGTTGTAGCTAAGTCATTTGCAACACTTAAAGAATTAATATTTAGAAGCCCCATTAACACTTTTCGGTGTTGCTTGGCTGAGAATACCAAGACTGAAATGATGGAAAAATCGATTGCAGTTGTCACTTGCAGTTACATGAGAGAGAAGCTTCAAGAAGCAGAAATCATTGTGCCCAACTGCTTCTTCTTCTCCCCCTGCCAAAGTAACGTGTGATTTCTGAATTAAAAAAAAATGAGGCATTATTTCAAGATGTAAACACATTGCCAGGCTTTAGCAAGGGCACTCTAACTTTGTTTACATAATTTCTATAGCATTGCATCTTTAAATGATAACTTTGTAATTGTGGTTTACAGGTATAAGGTGAAACGGGGGTTTATTTTTAATGTGAGTAAGCACAGTTGATAGGTATGTTCAGCTACAGGGACTCCTTTTATAACTGCCATGTGTTTTGGACAAGAGATCAACTCCTACCCTGTCAGAGTTTGGGAGTACCTGTTAAAGATTACTATTTCTCTGAAGCAGGAATAGCTATAAAATCCTCAGAGAGTGGAAATTAATTTCTGAAGAAGTTATGGTTGTCTGTGTTTTCTGTATGGAAAGGATGTGATCTCAGAATTGCAGTTAAAGTAGTGCGAGTCAAATTTATTGCTGTATTTTGATTGGCATTTTACAAACATCTAAAAAGCCCTACAGATTTGCAACTAGTTTTGTTCAAGTGGGATTCTATGAAAAATAAGGGATTTCCCAGGACAGAATACAGAGTTTAACCATAGTGGTTGGCACAGTAGTTTATTTTGAAACTATTTTACCAATGACAGTGAAATTTGTTCAGTCCTGCTGTTTTACATATTTTCTTGAACAGTGAGCACAAGACTAATTTGATTTGAGCCTCACCAGTTCTTCAGTCCACTAACTGCCAGCAGAAGAAGGTAAACTCATTTCTGCTGGCTTGCTTCCCATTAAATGCCTTGATGATTCAAATAGCTGCACGGTGTCCTTTCTGCAACTTCACATGGAAGAATTTTTGTGATCAGAAATACTAAATTTCAAGAACTTCTTTTTTAAAAATTATTTTTTTATTTCACTGGTGGAAATAGTGTTGTGTTTATTCAAGTGAGGGCTAATGTGGCTTAGCTGAGAGTTCACAGGTAACAATGATGTCTAAAATGTTTAACTGAGTGTCCCATTGTAGCTGAAGTTTTGGCTAGGAGGGTGAGCTTTGCACATTTTCTTTCCAAGAATGTTCATGCACTTGGGAATGTAGTTTGAAGATTATTAGCTGCTTAAATGTAGTTGTGCTTTTGTTACAGTGGTATTTCTATTTTTGTCTGTTCCATTCCTCTGCCTTTCTTCCCTTAATCCCATGCTTCTTGGAGGAACTGGGTGATCCCAGTTCTATTTCAATAAAATCTGTTTGTGTCAGAATGCTATTATTTCATAAATGTCACTATTTTAAGATCACATACTCCTGTTCTGTGCGTTTTTGCAATTCTAAGAAATGGCTGTACTCAATGCTTCTGCTGGTGCCTCTGGGGCAGTGCAGGTTAGGCTGTGTAAGGGAACTAACTTGAGCAGGAAGTCTGAATTGCTACATATCCTGTAGGATCCTCTGCATTTCCACTTTTCCAGTCAGTGCTGTTAGACAAGGCCAAGTAGAAAATACTCAAGAATCATGAAATTCTTGCCTCAGCTGTCCCATGGATTATGAAACAGCACCTCAGACTTGGAGTAATTTCTTTCATACCTGTTAATCAGTACTGAAGGCAATGGGGAATGAACCTGTGTCATGTTCCCAGTCGTCCTTTATTCAGCATTTGACATTCCAGACTGCAGGGATGACTTGAGTATCTGGTAGAGTACATGCTTTGAGAAACAAGTGTCCAAGCACTGTAACTGCAGAACGTGTGATTGCTTTAAAGCCTTGCTGATTGTCAGGATGATCTTGGAACTGTTTGATCTGGAGAGATGAGGGACCTTGCTTGTTTCTGTGCTTCTGTTCTAACAGCTGTTGCAGATGAAATGTCTGAGTCTTGAGTCCTTTCTTTGTGAGGCCAAGTTAAACCTTTGCACTGTGGACTTTATAAATAACTCGAAACTTTGTTATTTTCTGTTTCCCTGTTGTACTGTTTGATAACTTTGTATCAACTTACTTTTCTGAAGTACATGTAATAATTTCTGTGATACTTTGAAAATAATAGGTCAGTAATAATGGTAGCTATTCCTTATCCACCAAAGGAACTATTTGTGCATGAAAATTACATCTGTATTTTGGTGTGTGTGTCTTATATTTAATTCCTATTTTTTTTTCTAAAAACCTGTGTGAGTGGTTCTTTCCCGCAGCATATCTTAGTAGATAGATGCCCTAATTTTTGCTGAAAAGTATATTTGATTGAGGTATCTAACCTCTTGTAACATACTTGGAACTAAAGTACTTTTTTTATAGTTTATATGCTCAACTTAGTATTTCTGATCACAATGCTAACAAATTGAAATGTCATCAACTTTGTAAAGCAAAATCATCTATTATGGAAATCTTAAATCTTGTGATTTAGTGTCTGAATTACAAATCTAGTCTGATGGTATATGTAATGAAATGGTAATTAATTATAATTATTTAATCTATAAAATTAAAATTTTTGTGCAAAACAGATTGTTTTGTATGAATATATTTTTTTTTTGATAACAAGGTATTGCTTTACAACACTAGACTAGGAGAATAAGCTTTTATTTTGAATTTTCACACTTACCAAACTTTTTCTTTTCAAAATCATATTTTTACTAAATTGAATCCTTTGCTGTTGGTGTGTTAAAAATAATTTGCTCTTGCTTTTTATGTACAAACATTTAGTATTAGTACCTTACTTTATGGACTTATGACTACATACTGCATTGTCTCTCTTGTGCTTCATGCTTGTATTAATTTGACTTGCATGTGTGCCTAAAACTTTGAAATAAGTTTTAAATTTATTTCTTTATGTTAGTTTTAAGGTCTAGACTTAAATGGTGCTGGTCTTCTGTCTTTCAGTTGACAGTTGCACCACTACAGCTTCTTAAAAAATTCTTGAGAAGGTTATGAATTAGCAAGAGAGAGACCAACAGCAAATAATATTTCTATGAATGTTTCTAAGCTCTTCCATTACGTTATTGGATATTTTCTTTTATTGAATTCTCCGGTTAATGGTGGTCTGCTGTTGCCCATTGCTGTTGCTTTTAATTGTGCTTTTTTTAACTGATACTTTTCTTCTTTTCTATCCTGTCCTTTTGAAAACAGGGAATGTCATCATTCCTTCTGTGACTTCTGAATGCATATGTGCCTCCTGAAAAAACTATGCGTAAGGTTTGGTAGCTTTTTTTTTTATTATTTTGCTCTTGATCAAGTGGCATTGATTGAAGTTTTTAGCTATCTTCTGTTAACTTGCCCTTAGAGCTGGGTGCTCAAATGACTCAATTAGTTTAATTTATAATTAGTTTGTCTATAATCTTGAAGTGGCAAGAGTTGATGCACCATTTCTGTGGTTTCCTTTCTCCTTCCAAATTCACTGAAATGTGTTGGAAATATTCCATGCACTGATGTTGGAGAGTGAAGTGCTCCAGTGAGTTCATAGAAATGTTCCTCTATGTAAACATTATTTGTAGGTACTCATGTTTGCTTTCCTTCTTCAGTGTCTCAGTGGGAGAGGTAGTATATACACCTGGGAGGTATCCAGAGAAGAGCTGACGTGCTGATGCTGGGTCCAGATTTTTTGTGAGGAAAGAGGAGACTACTCGAGTCTAGTCTTCTCCTTCCTCTGTCCATTTGACAGCAAAGAGGAGTCTTTGTTTCCATAGAGAGGCCAGATGGACAGAGGTTTTGAAGCAGATTCTTGGAAGAAATTGGAGGAGGCTCCACCCTGCTTACTCTTACCTGTTTGCTTCTGAGCCACACGCGGCAGTGCTTGTGAGTGGTGTTCTGTAGCAATCCCTTGATAAAACTTGCAGAGTTTCTTAGGGATGTGCAGGCAGTGGACAATGGTTTTCTCAGCAACAACATTCAGGGAAAGGCAAAAGTGTGCAGAGGACCATGAAAGAGATGCACAGAGCAAGCATCCCTTCCCAAAAGGAAGAGAGTGGGTAAAGCACACAAACAGTAAGGACTGGAGGAGGGATTGGGAAAGGGGGATATTAAATATGTGAAGGGGGGGAAGATTTGGTTCGTTTTTATTATATTCCCATTACATTTATCCCACTGGAAAAAGACAATAATACTTAAACACTCCACCCACTTTTAAGGGCATTTTTGCCTTACCCTTAAAGTGCTAATTTTTTGTGTTGGCACTGTCCATTCTGCCAAGAGTTAGGCATCAACTGCTTATTGAAGAAGGTGCTGTCTGCCCTGAATATTGTGGACTCGTGAATAACTTGATCACACTTAACTAATCTCTGTCTCTTGCTTTATTTTATGCAACTGGATGGTATTCCAACAGAAACACGGCTGCAAGGAACTGGAAGTTTTGTGGCTTAATCTAACTTCATAGAGCTTTGTGTCATTTTGTATAACAGCTGTTTCCATGGTTATTTTGTCTTCATCCATTAAGCATGCTTCATAGGAAATTTGACCTTGTAGGAGTTCAGATGTGCTGTCAGAGACCACTGGGAATTTATAGTGAAGGAGTAGTTGTATCAGTTTCTGTGTTTTGTAACTGGAGAAAATCTATGTCACTCAAAGAACAGTACCAAATTTAAACTTAAGAAGGAAACAGTGGAGTAACATCACAGTCTTCAGAAGAAGGTGCTAGTAGTTAGCATCTGTCAGTTGATTTAAGTTTCTTAAAAAATATACTGTATTTGCAGCTTCAGATCTATTTATTATTTGTGTACTGAAAACTGTTTCTTTATGGTTCATGCTCTGACCTTTGAAGTTCCTCTATTTTTATATCCATTTCATTTTATATTTTGCTAATTAAAAAGCACCACATACTTGCAAATAATGTTGGGGAACTATCAGGAAATTTTTGACAAGAGAACTTAGGTATAGTGAAGGGACGATCATAGCAAGCAGGAGTCCAAACTGAAACTAGTTCATGATGCTGGCATTGAATGAGTTCTTGGCATTCAAAGAACAAAACAACTCTCCCAAGTATTAAAATCAGTGAATACGTTGTTGGTAGCTGTTTCTTCAGATTCCAGTGTTTAGGCAGTAGATACCCTTTAGTAAGTTGGTGGTAGATCTGTAGAGACTTCTGCTCTTGCTTATTTTTGCAGATAATGGTGAGAATCAAGAAATGGAGGAAGGGGATAATACTTTTAAAAATTTTGTTACTTGTTAGTCACATAAAAGAGAGTCAGAATATTAATTCGAAGCACCAACAACCTTTCTAAATCTACCCTTCCCTTGGTGGCCAGAGTAGCCAGTCTGTGGCTTCATTATATGGATATATTTTGGTTTTGCACCAATGTATTTGTGATGGAATTGGATGTGGTACATTAGTTTCCAGATGGATCTGTATTGTAATGGGGAGACCAAAACTGGACTAAGGACTCCAGAAGTGTCCAAATAGAGAGGAATGATCACTCTGCTGGACCTGCTGCTGACATTTCTGTTGATACAGGGTAGAATACTGTTGTCTACCTTACAATGAGGGCACAGTGCTGACTCATGTCCACCTTATGGCCCACCTCTGGGTCCCTTTCTGTAGAGCAGCTTCCCAGAGAGTTGGCCCCAGAACTGTATTGTGGCCCAGGGTTAGTCCATCCCAGATGCATAACTGTGCTTGTTTTTTGTTGAACTTCCTGAGGTTGCTGTCAGCCCATATCTCTCGCCTGTTGACACCCCTCTGAAGTGTCCAGTGTATTGAGCAGTTGCCCCACTTTGCTATTCTGTCCAGTTACTGAAAGTTTGCTGTGTCCCATCACCTGCACCGTTAGGACATTAAACATCGTTGGTCCCATGTTGATCCTTAAAGGTTCCCACCTTGTTACTGGCTGCCCACTGAACTTTGCACCACTGATGATGTCTCTGCATCCAACAATCCAGTCAATTTTTCACAGCCCATACCTCACCAATTTGGTGATAAGGAGTCTGTGGGATATTGTGCTGAAACAGGGTGCACATTGTCTGAGCTTCCCTTTGTCCTTGGCGTCAGTCGCATCATAGAAAGCAACTGGGTTGATCATACACGATTTGCATTTGGTAAATCTCTTTTGGTTGCCCACAACCTTCTTAGGGACTGAGATGCTGACTGGAATGTATTTTCCCTTCCTTCCTGGTCTGGAGCTTCTTTCTTGCTGATCCTTTTCTGCTGCCAGTATAGTCTGGCATTTATGTTGGCTTTCTGTTGAGCTTTGGCTTTCTGAATTCCATGATAGTGGATGCAGTACTACTGGTAGTCAAGGTGCCATTTGACATTATAGCTGAGAAACTCAGTGTGGTTTCCTCTTGCAAATACTGCATTATTGCTTAGAGCTTTTCTTCTCCTTTTTAGTAAATTAAAAAAAAAAAAAGACTTTTACAGAAGTGATGAGGGATAGGGATCTTTTAACTACATTATTTCATTTACCAAAGTAGTTCTGCAAAGATATGTGACATAACTGACTAGATAAAAACAACAGTCTTGGTCACTAGGGACAATGTAGAAATTTTTTAGTCTTGTTGAGTGTTGACTTTTTGAATGTTGTGTAGGACGATGAAGGTTACTGAATTAAGATAGATAATATGAATGGTCTTCTTTCACCTACATTCTCTCACAATTGTAACCTGACCTAATAAGCCAAGTATCTCAGAATCTTGTCAATCTTTATATTTGGTCCAGTCTTGGATAAAAATACTCTGAAGTTATGTTGCTAGCTTAGTGTTTTTAAAGTAACTTTTTCATCTAGGTGAGAAATGTTGCTTATTTGGGAACTAATAGATTTGGGTACGTACTATTAGAAGAATACAAAGCCCTCAGTAAACCACTACACTGCATCCATAGCAATTTCATCCTAAAGTTAGTGGGATAATGGTGAAAATTGTGTTGCAAGTAGCAAATAGTGGATATAACATCACCAGTGGATTGAAGAAGTAAACAAAACTCTTGGATGACTAATTTTATAGCCTGAGGAAGCCAAAGTACTAAAAGGTTATTAAGAAGTTAATGACTAAATGTTTCTACAGTAAACTTAAGTACTGGATTTTGTTTGTGTATATAATATTTATGTATATGTGAAATATGTATAAACACGTATAAGTTTAACTCTCAGTAAAAAGAAATCATGCCTCCTACAGATCTCTGTTGTAATGTATGGTTTATCAGTCTGCTTAGAAGAAACTACTGATTTTAAGGAGTTTGCTTCAAAATTATTATTTGCTTATTGATAGTTCTCGAGCAGGTCATCAAGTGGCAGAAATGAAAATCTTACTATTTTTCTCAACATAAAAGTTGAAGGTATTGTCTGCGGTTACATGGGATGAGTTATTTAAGGAAATAAAAAGGCTTGATGGCTACTGCAGCACTGTGCAGTTCCGAACTGTTCAAAATTTTGTGTAGTTTTTCTTAGATCTTCATGTCTTTGACAGTTTTGTCTTTGCCAAAACTTGGCACTTTTACTTTCTTCCACTGTTTCTTTTTGTGTGGTTGTTGTTTGAACCAAGATTTTCCAAAGCAGATAATGTATCACTGGGCTTTTTTTTTTTTAATTAAGCTTATTCTATCTATTAAAGATTGCACAAACTATTTAGCACACAGCCACTGCTGTGAAATGGTGTAGAACCTCCATAGAAAAAATAATGGATTTATTTTAAGAAAAGTAAGAGTTGTTCTTCAGCTGTCTTATAATCTACCTTTTTCCACTTTGTCTTCAGTTAAGATCATAAAGAGTAATGGCTTGCCTTTGGATAGAAGACTGTGTCCCAGACAATTTATATATAAATAAGTATATAAATAAGTTAATGGCATAAATTGAGTGGTATGATGGAGTCTTAAGTTCAAGGAATTGTATGGCTCCGCTTCGCAATGGATTCTCCCCACATGGGTGTGCCCTTCCAGCCTGCGTAGTGGATATTTTAGGTGAGGCACAGCGTGCGCAGAACTGGCTCCACCCTTTAACTCCTCAGTTTCATCTGCCACGGCCGAGCGAGCTTGGATGGTGAGAGTGAAGGCCTCAGGACTAGAACCTACAGCCCCCAGTATTGCCAAGAGGTCTCCCACCTAAGTATTAACTGCGGCTGACCCTGCTTGGCTTCTGAGATCTGACAGGATCAGGTGTCAGGGAGGCATTTAACTGCCTGAAGTTCAAGGAATAGGTAGACATTTATGGCCTGGCAAAAAGGATGCTCAATTGAAGTTACCATACCATGGAAGAAGAGCTTAGAACTAATGAAATTTCTACCTTTCGAAAGCATAGCTGTAAAGGTGTGAAGAGCCTTTTTTACAAATGTGTCCCATGCAATTGTTTCTGCAGTATCCCTGAGCTCTGCCCTCTTGTTTTTATTAGAAGAAACATAAAGAGGCAGCGTATGAGATCTGACTCTTATGGAGAGAGATTGATGTAATGTATTTGAATCTAGATAAAAATTGGGAACCTTAAGTGGTATAAATTGCTCTAGAAACAAAGCTGGTGATTAAATTCATTAGGTAGAATCAAGTTTCTTTAGCGCTGAAAGAAGAAAATATTGGTGAGAAGAACTTCTAAATAACTCCTTGCTGCAGCTATAGGCAAGAAAGTAAAAAGCTTAAAATGCTGCTTGAGTGGTAGTCACAAATAAAATACACAAGAACAGTTTCTTGACTAAAGAGCATGTGACTTCATTATTTTTAGCTATTTAGGAGAACAGAGGTGTTTTTTTCACTTGATACAGATTCTGGGGCTTCTCCCGCTCTCCCCTTTGCGTTGTTTTGCACTAGAAAGACTTAAAATAGATGTAATCTGTTTATCCAGAGGCTGAATGTAGAATAGTCTAGATCATCTCACTGGCTTGAATTCAAGGTAGAGTTAGAGGGATTACTTTATTTTCTGACTTTAGATCACCTTAGGTGATCCTGTCAAGCAGTAAACCTGGCCCTGTTTCAATCACCTAAGGTGATCCAAAATGCTTTCATCCTTTGTGTCTTGTTTTATGTCCAGATAACTAAATTAGCTTGGATACAAGTCGAAACAGATTGTTACAATGGAAAAGGATATTTTCTTGGAAATAGTATTGAGGATAAGTTTGAGTATGTCACTTGTATATTTAAGCAATTCCTATTGCTATCCAAGATGCCCAAGTGCTTCTTTTAAATTTGACCAAAACTTCATAACCTTTTAAACCAGAACGTGATTCAGAGTGGATTTTAATGCTTGCATAATATAAAAGAAAAGTGTGTCTGTGAAGGTTGTCTCTTGTTTTCATAGTAAGAGAAATACTTAGGCTCAAGAAACAGTGACACGAAGTGAGGCTTTCTGTGCCTTGTGATAGTTCCATGGTATATTAAAGTAGCTGTTAGGGATGAAAATAAAGGTTAGTGAAATGAAGGTCAGTTTAAAATTAAAATTTTCACTTCCTAATTTCATGTAGTGATCAGCAGTGCTGGCAGAGCAGGTGTGAGAGAGGAAGAAGAAAATAATCTTTACTAATTTTGACTTTTGACTGCAGGCTGAATTTTACTCTGTTTCTTTTCTCTTGAAAAGAAAATTTGGTGTTGAAAATATTTACCAATCCTGTTAGAACTGTAAGTGTTAACCAGAAGATTGGTCTTTTTCATGAAAATAACAAATTGTATCAAAATATGGAGCATAATTTTATATTTTATTGTAATTATAATACTAATTGCATAGTAATATTCTGACTAGAAAACAGGTAGGTTTTACTAATGGAATTTGTTGCGCTCTCAATAAATACTGAAATTGAAGTAATGTGCTCAATACTTTTAAACTTTCTAGTTACACTAACGTTATATATTTTAAGAAAATGTTAACATGTATTTTCATTTAAAGGTTTGCACTTCTGAAAATGAGTTTCATGAATAGGCAAAACAGTGCAGTGATAGTGGTCTTAGAGTAGAGATGAAAAATTATTGCCTATCCTTAACAGCCTAATTTGTTAGACTGCCTTGTAAAGCTGTAGGGGTAGGGGAAAATGATCTCAAAAGCTTGGCTGCTTTGTGCAATGTAAGGAAGAGCAGGAAAGTCTGAACTCAATACAGTTAGACATGAATACATTTGAATTAATCCAACTGTTAATGAGTTAAGACATCTGACATACAAGGTGAGTACTGAGTGGAAGAAAAGGTGAGGTAGAGAGTGGGCAGATGAACTGAATGGAAGAAAGGAGTTTTCAGCCTCTGTAACCAGGAGGGATCACCAGGAATACTGCACTTACCTAGAAGAAGCTCCATTGGTCAACCTTCTTAACTCTTAACATTAATTGTCTAAATTTTTTATTTAATTAAAATATGATTGGTATATATTTATATGCTTTAGTATTTTAAGCTTGCTTTGGGAAAAGTAATAAATCTAAACTTAGAACAGTAGAAGCAAAATAGACTATGCAAAATTCCTTTAAAAAAATTTTAAAATCCCAAGAGTTTTCTTGTGAGTCCTGCAGTAAATCATTGAGTGGATTCATTACAATTACTTTTATGTAGTCTGAGGTTGCAGTGGAACTTAGGGTTTTGTTTTGCTTTGCCTTTTGGGCTTATCAAAGAAAAGGGCAAAAGGATAAGAAGAAAGAGGTTAAAAAGAGACCTTTAGTGATGTTAGGAAACCACAATATGCAGAACTCTTCAAAACCCTGTTTGACATGTCTTTCGAATGCCTGCTGTTACTTTGGCAGATAGGAGAAGGTAGCTACAAAGTTCTTAATGGTTTATTTCACAATTGTTAAATATTTCTCTGAGTAGTGTACTATAACAATTTTGATGCAGTGAAATTGGCACCCTAGTTGGTACAGCTTTCCAATTTTACTTGTCATGCTACTGAAGAGACAGTAATTTGAAACCTAAAATAGTGGTTTTAATCACTTGACAGAAATGACATTCACTTTAATTATAGAAAGGTTTGTATGTGAACATGCTCCATTTACACTCAAAATGGTAGTCAAAATAAAAGGCAGATGTGTAGAATTAACAGAATTAAACTTGACATCTACTTTATGTGTAATCCCTGACAATTTTTTTTAATGTGAACCCAGAGGAGGCATTAAATACGTCTGGTAAAGCGTGATAGTTTGAACTACCCAAATGACAAGGAATGGTTTGATTATGTCTTGTTAGGGATAGGTCAGATACAGTAATTTTTAACATATTAATAGACAAATGTAATTTGATTAACACAGTAAAAGAACTGTGAGCAAAGAAACATGTTTTTGTTTTTAAATTACATTATTCTTTCAGAGTTCAGATTATTCTGTTGCAATCATTAAATTTGAAAACAATCACAATTAGCAATCTTCCCAAGTGGTATGGGCCTGTTGGATGCTACTCTAAGACTTCAGTAGTGTTCTGTTGAAGCTTTAAGATTGACAAGAGGTGAATTCAGAGACTGACCTTTCTGTATGGATGTCCTTTATATCCTCTCATACTGCACCTCCAAACTTGAAACCACTATTATTCTCTGTGTGGAGAAATTGGGAAGGGAGGCAAATGTTTGGAACAGGAGCTTCTTGCTGGAGTGTGAAGACAGTCGCACCCAGAGCTTTGAGAGGAAACACCATGTGCCTGCTGTTTGGTGGCAAAGGGCAGGAAAGGAAGAACCTGTCATCTAGATTTCTGAAGTAGCACTTGTTTTGCACTGAACCAGAGACACCCATGTGTCTTACTGCCAGTTGCAAGCTAAAATTGACAGGACTGGTTTAAATCCAAACAAACTTGTGTTACCTTGGTGAATCGTTTTAGAGAAAGGTGTGGCAAGGCTAAGGATTTTGCTTAAAGATGGGAGAGGGGCAAAGATCTGAAAGCTTGTCAGCTTCTTTAAACAAACAAGAAACCTATTGAAGCTACTTTTTAGTAAGGCATAATTGTACTTTTTATGGGAATAAATCACTGCTGTTGTGGCTTTATATAAGGTCCTGTGTGAATGGTCATGGTAAGTCACATAGTTTAGCTCTGCTAGCCATAATGGTCTGCAACTAAGACCATCAAACTGTTGCATTGAGTAGGAAGCAGAAACCAAAGAAAGAGAAAGCAGATGTATACAAGAAAGCAAATTCTTCATGTAGTTGTCCTTCTGTATACTGTGGGAAAAAAGCTCAGTGGGAAAAATGGACAAAACCTATTAAAAACAAAAAGAAAACTGATGGTGTCATTGAGATGATAGTCCTGTTATCTCTAAATGCTGAACCAAGCATGTGTGAATATTCACCTTTGTCTTCTCTCACTGGATAAGGCTCTGCAGTGCACTGTTTGAGCTTACATACAACCCTTTACCTCAACTGCAATTTATTTTGCTAAACCAGTTCCATACTGTGGAAAGCAAACTACTGTGTGTGACCACGATGCTGCATTAGCCCATTGCATATATGACCTTAGTAATACACTGCAGGAGTTGTTGTGAAATGTTAACACTTGAAAGCTAAGAAGTGGTGATGATGGGGCAAACATACGATATCCGCAGTGGTGGTAAGCAAAAGTGGCTAAACTGATAAGATGGAACAGTTGTTGGTCTGGAATAGAGATCTTATCTGTATGTGCATGTGTGTATGCACACAGTGTGTACCCAAACATGCCTGCCTCGGGACTAAGGCCTGTGTTCTTCTTTAGCCTTTAAGTAACTGTCCCTGCTTCCTTCAGTCAGTGAACAGCAAGCACTGTGCCAGTTCAGCTTGGATGTTTGCCCTTCCAACACAGGGAATGTCAGCTTGTTCTAAAGAGTCTTGATAGCTGTGACTTAAATGCCAGCATTTATACCATTTCTTCAGAACACTGGCTTGTTCTTTCTGTGAAGAGTGATAAGCATTTACCATGCAGTTAACTTTAGTAAGGCTAGACAGAGCTTTAGTCATTCTGGGAATCTTCTAAAAAAATTAACATCATAAGCAAAACAGATTTGGAAATAAATTGTAAGTAGAGTTTGAATTTAAATATCTGAACTATTTTCATAGTGACCAGCTGCATAGTCATATTTGTGTAATATTTAGATGTTCTTTTAGTAGTTGATTTTGATATCTTTAAGGAACTTTAAACAAAATTTTCATTTTTTCTTAGGAGTTACACAGCTGAAGTACCTTATAGAAGAGTGAAGTTTGGATAAATTTTATTTACAGTCCTCCAAAAGAGTACCATCCTGATGATTAAATTCCTTTGAATGTCTCAAAATCTGCAAGACTATAAACAACTCATTTAGAATATACAAGAATTGGGCCACTATCTGTTGTACTTACTGCAGTGTACCAAGTTGTACAAATTTTAAGAAATCCTATTAAAATACCAAATGAGATTTGAACCTCTGTAGCCGTATGCTAAATTGCAAAACTAGAGCAGAGGACAAAAGGCTACTGTTTTATTTATTAGAGTTATAGAACTTTCTTTGTTAATTATGCATTCATCCAACTCTGAATATGCATCCTGCCATCTAGTTTAATTAAGTCATTTAGAGTGCTTACTCCATATTTAGAACTTAAACTTTTTAAAATGATGCCATTAAGCATACGGGTTTTTTGGCAAAAATAGGGACCATGATTAAATCTTATTTTCTGTGTGCATGTCTTTCTTACCTTCCTGATGTTTGTAGTGTTCTGCAGAAGTTTAAAAATGTGTTGCTGAGGGCATGAATAGACAGTCTTCTTTTGTATTGAAATGTAGATGTATAATGATGCCTCATGTTTACTTAATTGTTGTATTAACCAGGTTGGTGTTTGGTTGGGATTTTTTGGTGATATCTTTTTCTGTTTGTTTGCTTTCACTGGGGCTTTTTTTTTGTCTGTTGGTTGAGGTTTTTTGGTAGGTTGGCAGGTCTCTCTACCCTTCAAAGAGTTTATCATGGAATCATAGAATGGCTTAGATTGGAATGGACCTGAAAGATCATCTATTTCCAACCCCTGTGCCATGGGTACGAACACCTTCCACTATACCAGGCTGCTCAGAGCTCAATCCAGTCTGACCTTGAATGCTTTTAGGGATGGGGCATCCACAACTTCACTGGGCAACATGTTCCACTGCGTCACCACCCTCACACTGAAGAATTTTTCCCTAATATTCACTCTAAACCCTATTCTTCAGTTTGAAGCCGTTTTCCCCTTGTCCCTTCACTGTATGCCCTTGTAAATAGTCCCTCTCTATCTTTCTTAGAGGCTCCCTTCAGGTACTGGAAGGCCACAATTATGTACTCATTTACTTATTATGAGTCAACAAAACAACAAAATCTTCTACTTAATTGTGATCCAGATTTTTGTTTATTTATTTATTTATTTTAGCCCCAATTCAGTATTTTAGCTGTGTGGATTGTATGGTTTATATCATCTAATAGCACACTTCAGCTTAAAGAGAACTGAATAACTTGCAACGCAGTTTTTTAATTGCAGCGCTTTAATTGCACTCGTCTACATACTGGTATGTTTAATTTTTCCCAGCCTCAAACATTATGTAAAAAACCAGTATAGCTTACATCCTTTGCTAAGAAACTTTAAGAAGAATATAGAGTTTCATATAAATGTTCCATTAAACTTACAACTAGGGAGAATTAAATAATTCTGGGTATTACAGTTTAGATCTGTGAAAATGTCTCTTCAGAGCTGTGATTCTGCTTTTTGGCTTTGCTCTCAGAAAATAATCAAAGCTGCTTTAGATATGAGTCTTCAATTTGTGTTATTTTTCATTGTTTATAGTAGTAGGTTTCTAAAACTTTTTTTTTAAAAAGTTGATTTAAAAAAAAAATCCTATGCCTAAGATGAAAACATGAAATCTAAGTAGTCTTTGAGAGAAATGAGCTGTAGCCAAGCTTCCCCTCTCCTCCATATTAAAAGCTAAAAAAGGGCTCTCTGCAAATATGGTGTTCAATCTCTTCTTGTTTTCTAAATGTCAAACTGCAAGACGAGTTTATTTAAATACTTCCTTAGTGTTACTTGTTGACATAGCAGTTGTCTGAGTTCCCATCAGGGTATCATTTGTTCACTGTTAGGAAAGGCATAAATTACAGGGGAAGAAAAAAGAGGAAAAAAAAAAAGAAAAAAAAGTTGAGAACCTTGAAGCTGGAACAGTTTTGGTGGCCTATAAATACTTGCCATGATTGGTTTCATACTCCTGGGTCTTGGCTGAACATGCTTTACATATTGAACAAGAGACGGGATTGAATTAAATTTATAAAAGCTTTGTTGACTGCATTGCAGCATTGTGAAGGTCTGAAAACTATTGTAGCTAAGATCAATCAGGTTTTCCGTACCTTGTTTTCTTAGATTACCCTGCATATACATATCTGTATATGCATACGCACATCTGTCTATGTAGATAGATCATGTATGTTTACATAGATATGTGTGTGTATAAATGCAGTTACACTGTAACCTGTATTGGCACAGTAGCCTGAATCTTGCTGCTTTTTTTTGGTGCTCATGGTGGTTCCACCACTGCAGGTGACGTTTTACCTGCTGCATTTATGCAAGACATCAGCATCAAAGTCCCACCAGCCCCACAGATATTCTTGTGGCTAGCTTTAAGTGCCCTATAGACTCTTCAAACAGCCCTTGTCTCCCCACCTCTGCCTGCTAAGCCTCATCTGTTTTAGGAATGTGGTAATTCTGTGTGGAAAAAGGGTTAGTATGGGATCTCTCTCTTGCTCTTCTTGGTCTGTTTGTTTTATATATTTATATAGTAAATGTCCTGACTTTAAAAGAAAATCGTACTTACATATTTCAAAGAATTGTTTGAAATGCTCTTGTTTTCTGTAGTAGTAATTATTAGAGGTAGTAATCAGTTTTCTCCCTTTTCTTTATGGGGGAGAGTAAAAGTGTACTCACACCAAGTATTTGGTGCACCTGTTGACTCATCTGTGACTTGACTGAAGAAAGGAGCACATTTTTAGTCTTGCAACTGCTTTTATGTAGGGAAAAAATAGCATTGCTTGGTTATATCAAATAATATGGTTAGGTGTGTAAAACAGTGTTGTATTCTGTCTCAAAACCTGCTTTTTTTATTGAAGTGATGGTGAACTTTTCATGGGGAACAAGAAGGGGGGATCTCAAGGATCCAAAAGTGCACAAAATGAGGATAGAGAAGAAAAAGAAATGGCACCTTAAAGTGTGTCATCTGAAATGAGAGATGAGTAACAGTATATGAAAGAAAAATACTCCAGTGTTGGCTAAACTGGACTACTATCCCATGCATGTTTGATAGCAATGTACTCTTTAAAACAGAGGTAATTTTTATTTAATCAAGCAAAACTTATTTCCTATCTAGTTAAAATGTATCAAGCGTTTTAGAAGCTACAAATACTGCTCTGGACATTTAAAGATGTATGAATATCATATTAATTGTTCCTTTTCTATGTGTTCTTGTTTGCAGACCAGTCTTTCCATATGGGGATGGGGAAGTCTTGGCCTTGTGCTTTTTCTAGTAACTTTTGGACCCTTTGCTATATTTTACTTTGCATTTTATATCCTCTGCTTTGTGGGTGGGTAAGTACACTACTTAGTGTTTTGTATAATTTGCTGTGAAAGTAAAATTTTAACACGAATATTAGCAAATAGCTTGCTCTGAAAATCTGTAGTGGTTTTATGTAATTAATATTTCCCCATTTGAGCAGCCCTTTCCAAGCAATGGTTTTTCCTTGTAATCTCAATTTAGCTATTTATAATGTGTGTTAGAGGGCAAATGCTCACATAAACCAATGTTAATCAGTTCATACTTTCTGTTGCTGTGTCAGTTCTTTTCCCAGATACTAAGTAATTATCTCCTTTTCTATCACTATCTTATTTTCCTACCTAAGACACTTGATTCATGAGGAAAGCAAGTGGATGTTTTCCTCTGTGTGTGTAAATGGTGCTACACTTTGAACAGGTAGATCAGTTCAGCAGCTGTAGACGTTTTGTACTTTATGTAGATAGAAAGGGAGCAAATAGGTGAAGTTTTTATAGTCTTTGGCACCATTATTGCATTGTATATTATGTTTGCCTTGTAATCGTTAAAATTTTCATTTTTAATGCCAAATCAAAATGTCTTAATGGGCTAATCCTCCTTCTTCTCTCTCATAAGACTAATCTGCAGGATAACAACATTTCTAGGCTCTCCAAGGGCTGCTTGATTTGTAATGGGGTGCATGGGCTCTCTTTAATTTTTTTTCCTTCCTTTGAAACAGTCTTTCAACCTTATTTGATACAGTACAGAATATATATATGTTCTTGTGTGTCTCATCAAAAAATGTAATAGACTTTCATAGCTAGAATTGGAGTGGCTGTGCTTGAATTTCAGCTATATTAAGCTTGGTATTCCATCTTGGAGAAATCAGAATAGTCAGTCTACTAGAACAGGGGTTTAGTTAATGTAAAACTAACTGTGAGTAAATGGTTTTGTCTTGTTCAGTCTTGATGCCTCTATGACTGTCATATTTTGCTGGCTGTTTGTCCAGAGCAGAAGGCTCTGAGTCTGTCCAAAGGGCAAGAGTTCCTCTGTTTACTGTTTCATCTTACCACTTCCTTAGTATTTGCAGTATTAAAATAAGAGCTTATCCTTCATTCTTGCTCAGTTTCAGTTGCTTGGCTTTTCAGAGCTGACAGTCAAAGCAGTCTCTCATGTAGCCAGCTGCAATTTGCCACCATGAAACTGTCTGTGGTACCTCAGCTCACTCATTATCAAGTCAGCTCTGATGTCTCTCTTCTGTGTTTTTTCTGCTGCTTTGGGTGATTTTTGTAGCTAGTCAGTAAACACTGATCTTAAGGATAAATTCATCTAGTGATAGTATATCTGTTGAAGCAGAATTTGTATCCCCCTCCCTATTATGTGTTTACTGACTGTGGTAGTTTTAGCTAGGCTTCAGTTTTAGTAGGCCCTGAAAATCTGATGTAAGATGAGGAGAGGCAGGTGTCACCTGACTTAATCAACCAAAGAAATATTTCATACCGGATGACGCAAACCTGAGATATAAATACAGTAGTAGGAGGTGTTCACTCAGTTCCCATCGTAGTTGCAGTAGAGGCAGGACACGCAGCCGCTGTCCTGCTGTTTGGGCCCTGCTGCTGCTGCCGCTACTCGTATTTGGTTTTAATTCAGGGATTAAACATTTTATTGTTATTCTTTCTTTCTGTTCCTTGCTAGGTGTCTTTGGAAGTGTTTTATGAATCTAGAGTAATGAAATCTGGTTTTGATGGGAGGTAGAAAATTGTTGTTCTATCTAACTTGTGTGTGTGTTGTATTGTAGTTTTCTTTTAATTTTCTCTTTTCTGTATAAATATATAAACCTAGTTTGAGTTTCCAAGTTTTTTTCCTTTCTCCCTTTTCTCAGTGGGGAGAGGGAGGCTTTGACTCTGTATTGGGCAGTTGGCATTTTGCCAGCTCAATCCAAGGCACTTACACAGATGTGAAATCTCAGCTCTTCCAGTAAAATGTCATCACTTCATTACTTTAACATACACATTTTGGCTAAGGCTGTGATCAGTCCCTTTTTTACACTGTAAATCTTTTTCAGAGTGGCACACTCACTTTAACATTCAGCACACAGAACCATGAGTGCTAACTAGGTCAAATAGGTTTATATCTAAGTTATTCTTGCCCACTTTTTTTTCCAATTAATTCCCTAGAATTACATAAAATGCTGAGTCATGTTTCTCTCAGAAACAAATTAATGTTATGAACTAACTTTTCCGCTTATGATTTGCATCATTTATGTAAAAACAGAAAATAAAAATCTAGTTTTGGATCCAGATTACAGTAGTGCCCATAACATTTACTGTATCCTTTGCTGGAGCAAAATAAGGGTTTTGGACAGGGATTTTTATTGTAGAATTTTATGGTTAATATTAGCATTCTGTAGCATTTAAATTGTATGCCAGTGAGCTGTGCAGGAAGACAATCTGTCATATCTGTATCTGTAATCAATCTATTTATACTGCTTAACTTCTATTATGTGCTAATTCCTTCTTTTTGTTTTACTCTCAAACAGATCATTTGTAGTAAGTGTACTATTGGGGTTTTGTGTACATGGAAAAATACAGAAGCCATTAGTGTATTTGAATAAAAGATCTTAATCAAAATTTCTCCTTGTTTCAAGGATGATTTATAAAGTGTTAGCCTTTTTCAGCTCAGGATCTGGTAACTCATCACGTAGGGAACTGAGCTCTTTTCACCAAAAGCAGGAGACAAAATACAGATCTTGGTTCCTTAACCTGTGTAGAGTATTGCAGGGTGTTACTCTTTGTGAAATACTTTTTGCCTCTTTTTCCAATATTGAAGCAGATCCCTTAACTTGAGTTCTGGGCCTGTTCCTTATTATCTGCCTATTCTTTCTACTAAAAATTAATTGCCTTATTTTATTTCCTTCTGTCTTTCAGTCCTAAGGAGGAAAAATAGAAATTACGTGAATGTGGCTCTACCACCAGGCTTGGGCTTTTGATGTTGCAAGAACTGAAATTTCTTAGGTCATCAGTTGCTTTGTCATTTAAAGGACAAAGTTGCTGTGTCATTGAAACCCATAATTATTGATACTCAGTCACATCCATATATATGTGATTGGCTGCCATGTGGTGATTCTAAGTGCTGACCAAATCAGAAATGTTTCTGAAGCTGCTTTTTGACTTTCACAAAGCATTCAGCTGAGACTGTTACTTTTCAGACTTGAGGGGAAAATGATAAATCTATGGTCTTCATTTTTCTGGTTTTTACCTTGGCTCTGTTGTTACTCTGTCCTTGAGAAAAGTTGATCTTCCAGTGATCTTTGGAAGAATTTTTTTAAAATTAAGTAAAATACAATTGTTTCCTTTTCCTGTTCTAACCATTTAGAGAAGACTTAAATGATTTCTCATTTATTGTATTGACAATCCTCTTGATGAATTAGATAAGCATTTACATTACAAGATTCTGGTTAGATAACAGGTGCCCTGAATAATTAGACTATGTATCCTCTAATGCACACAAGATTTTAAATTAGAAAATTTCTGTTGTAGAAGCAGAAGCTCCTAGCATTTCTAGCTTAAAATTCAAAATACTTAAAGGCATCTAAGAAGAGGAACATATTTTTAAAAGATAGTGGTAGTATTAATGTTTTTGAATGAGTCATTACCTTTAAAAGTGTCAAAACATATGTGAGGAAACAGAGATATAATCTACAGTAGTTATTTCCAAGACTTGAGTCCTTTTGAAGAAAAGAAGCAGCTTGCTGATAGATGATAGAAGTTAAAACTGATTTTAGGCCAAATTTGAGTCTACTGCTTTCCTTAAAAGACCACTGAGGTTTCTCATAGAGAAGTCATAGATAACCAAAAGAAACCCTTAACTTTTTAATAACTAAAACCAAAAAACCAAAATATTGATGAAGCTAATATTGAGACTTTTCTAAATAAGTTCTTGTCCTTGAATTGAATTATGATGCTACTAGTGTAATTGGTTGTAATGATTTTAAAATTACCTGGAGCAGAAGGGCAATTAGACCTGCTTTTATTTTTTGCTGTCATATAGCAGGTAAAGATGGCTGTATGGGAATAGAGTATCAAGTGAACTTTTCTTATGCTTTGTCTAGTTACTGATAATAATTTTTTATTTTCTCATTCCTTGAGTTGTTGAGGTATTAATGACCACCTAGTTCCCTGCTTCTGGATTACTGAGCCTCTGGGGGACTTCAAAAGAATGGTTCTTGTTTTGGAAGTTAAAACCTTCGAATGACATATTTTAGTTTGGATAGGAATTTTTCTCTAATCTTACAAGGAAGAGTATCATATATCAACAACAATCTATATTAAAATCATTGTTTCACCCCATTTCAAGCCTGGAATAGCTTTGTGAGTGTCTGTTATCACAAACACTGGTTAGCTGGCCTTTAAATTGAATGCTTTGAAGCTTGACTAAAAAGCTCTGTGTATTTAGACATCCCAAGGCCAGTTTGAGCAGTGACTTCTTTACTATGCTTGGTGTTTCCAAGCTATGTACTTTACTTATGCTGTAAGTGGTACAGGCATTAGGTTTTCATCTATTTCTTAGTAAAACCAGCCTCATGTTTATGTGTTTTTGTGTCCTAGTGCCATAAGCCGTAAATAAATTATTGCTGTTGTAGCAAGTTTGAGTGCAATCTTTAAACACACGCTATCAGTGGTTCGTTATGCTTACTACATCAGTTTATTCCTGGACTGAGCTTTTGTGGCTTATGCTACAGTGGAGTGCCCTAAAACTATCAGTAAAGAGTTTATTTCTTCATAGTGGTGAAGTAAAAGAATCTTTGTATAAATACAAGCAGAGCAACTTCTTTCCACATATTCCTCTTTCATATTTGTGAGCACAGGCAGTGTTGCATCACAGGTTCTTCTTGTGCAGCAGGCTCTGTAGTATAGACTTTGCTTTACTGAGCTGCTGTGTGATAAGAATATATCAAGACACATAATACAAGACTGGGAAACTTCATACTTTGTTTTGTGCCAGTTATTTTAAGCAGCATGCTACACAGTGAAAGAGTAGGAGAGTAAACAACTGTGATATATTGTCATTTTATAACTTGCTGTAAAATATATTCTAGGGGTGGGGAAAGATGGTGATTGTTGTAGCTGGTCTTTCTTTTTCCATTTTAGGGGTTTTGTGGTGACTCTTTTATTTGGAAAAAGCAACTCAGAAAAATACCTTGAACAGTGCGAACATTCATTCCTCCCTTGTACATCAGTTGGGATCCCTAAGGTAAGGAAAGTTTTCTGGTCTTAACTTCTAGATCAGATTTTATAACTTGGGAAATCAGAATGACACTAGTAATCAGTTTTAATTTAAGAATTGTGCCCATTTCACTCTTTTTAGCTTTCCTTTTCTGAATTCTTAACAGATGTATCATTTTGGTTGATGCACCTAAATTCAAGGATCCTCATTGGACAGATCTGCATCTTTTAGTACAGAAAAAGTTATTAGTAGCCAAGAGGTAGAATTTCTAGGAATTCTTGGTTTATGAACCAATATGTCTTGGTAGCTCAGAAGCTTAGTTATATCTTGGCCTAATCCATTTGCACTCACCAGAACAGAGAAAACAGTTTAACACAAAGGTTGAATTTAACATACCTAGCAATCTTACAGCTGTAACATCCTGTTCTTTCATAGCTATCAGTTAACTACACTTAATGTGGTCTATGAAAAAGGATGAGTGTTCAACATTATCGGTAGTCCATGGAAATTTATCTTGTGATTCAACAGTATGTTTTCTAATTACAGATCTTTTTTTGTGACTGGTTCATAGCTTGGTTGGCAAGTGGCCTTCACTTAGGTTTGTTGAATGTATTGAAATAAGCCTATAACTTAAGTATCTTCTAAACAGTAAATTCACTGGTCCAAATGAAAAACAGTTAAGGCTGAAAAGGGGAAAATCAGTAATCAACTAATGATTCTGTTCCATTAATGAAACCTCATTTTAAGGACTAAGGTTCTTGGTGCTATATAGACTTTAGTTCTTACATGGATTGCGGAGTGTTAGTTACGTCATTGTGTTTTGAGAGCAGATTGAAAGAAGTTTTTCTGTCTTTAAAATTTCCAACGCATGAATGAAACTTTTTTTTGTTCAGTTTTAAAAGAATAAAATCTTGTGGAGATTTTCGTGTTATCTTCACAAATTCAGTAGTTTGACTTCTATAATTTGGATATGGATTATTGCCACTCACTTTTTTCAACTGACCTGCCTCAACTAATCTCTGAGTTTAGGTTTTGTAATACCAAAGGTATTTATTTTTAGCTGACTTACAAAATGCTGTTTGAAGTTGTTCACCAAATAAAATGTGTTTGCCTTGTACAATAGCGTTTGACATTTCTTTTTTGCCACTGCATTAAAATGACTAGAGTTTTTCAGTAGCAGTGCAAAAAGAGAGGAGTCCTAACCAAAAGCAAATGTGTAGTTCGCTTGTGATTCCTATTTGCTATTTCTGCTGACTTATCTTTGTGGAAAGTATTTTTTTTAATTTGAAATTGTTTTCCTCTTTAAAACCATTGTGGCCCCAAGTGGTCTTGAACAAGAAATATTCTTTCTCGTGGCTAGTCTGTTTAGGTTATACTTCTTCCATGAACCAAATACAAATTGCATTCACCTTAATATGAAATTATTTTCTGTTACCCTAAAAAGTAATCTGGTGATATACATTCTTTATAAGCAGCTCTTTTCAAAAAGACAATTAAAACTTTATCTCAAACCAAGACACCTCACATTAAAGAGAAATACTTAATGTACATTTGAGAGAACATTATATACCTTTCTGCTATTTGTTTTTTGTTTGCATACAGGCAGGGAGGCTAAAAAATTAGGATTAGACTTGCATTTATTTTTGCAAGTCTTACATAACTTTTGTGTCAGAAACACACTCGATGTGATAATGTAATGGCTCTGCAAGATACAGTTTTCTGCAGAGTTATATTAAAACAACGTTGAACAGAGGGCAAGTTTAGAGCCTTCTGTTAACTTGAATGCTATTTTCAATTAGAATTACAGAAATGCGGAATGTTTGGTCATCTCTATGCTTGGGTATGTTTGGATATCTCTATGCTACGCCCAAAAGACAAAGAGTTTCTGTAGGCTGGATATAAGATTGCCAAATTACTGTAAGATAACAATGATAACAACTTAAAAGTGCTAGTTGCATATTTGATCCCTGACTAGTTTCTGAATTTCTGTAAATCAGTGAGTCATATGCTATATTATAGATTAGATGTGGATTTGATGCTGTTCACTGTTAACTGATTTGAATGAGTGATACTTGGGGAGAGTCACACAGAACAAACACTGGATATATGGATTATAATTTCTTCATTTATAGTTTTGGCAGTCTGTTTCCAGTGTAGTCATAACTTGCTAGATAAAGAAATTATTGCTTATTTCGAACAGTAGTGTAAGTTGTTGGGTTGTTATTTCTGTGTAAATAGAGGGGGTTATTGCATATTTAATTAAAACTTTGTAGAAAGACACTGTATTAGTCCACTTAGAGAAGCACTGATACAGGGTGTTCTTTTTCACTATGTCACTTGCCAAAGGTCAGCTCTGATGAGGTCATTCTTGGAGTTAACTGCTCTGAGTTGCAACTTCTTCTGTAGTTTCTTTCCTCATCATCAGCTGCTTTCCAAAGACTCATCTGTCAAGTAGCAATGGTACAAAAGACTAATCTCTTTTCTGGCATATATAATAAATTGGATGGATAAAGAAACCAGAAAAACCCAACTGCACCATTACCTGGCTGAGATTGCACAATCACCTAGGGAACTGGAGTCTTGCACAAAAACTATCATATGCTCCTGTCATGTCTCTTTCTTCCCTCCTTTTCTGGCTATTTGAGTTTTATTTCCTTCTGATCTAGTATTTTAGCAAACACTTGTTCATTTACAATGAGTAAGAAGTAGATTTTAAGCTTAGTTCCTCACCATTATTTAGTATATAGTGAAAAATACAGATCTTTTTGTTGCCCAGGGAGGTGGTGAATGCCCCATCCCTGAAAACATTCAAAGTCGGGGCTCTGAGTTGAAAAAGTCCATGCTCATTGCAGGGGGATTTGACTAGATGACCTTCTAACCCAAATAATTTTTTTCTGCTGTTACTATCTTTTCTATAAATTATAGTAACAGGGGAAATGTATTAAGTCGTTACTAGAGGTATATATATCATGATCTGTGGAGCTGTTTTTTAGTTAGAGTTAAAACCTGCACAGTTACATTTCCCAATCTCTTTCAAGTGCATAGAAGAAATGAAACGTGAAGCCAGACCCATTAAGATTGACAGAAGACTGACAGGTGCAAATATAATTGATGAGCCTTTGCAACAGGTAAGTTCTAACCAGGACTATTTAACTTTTTTTATTGTTGTTCCACGTACTGACTGTATCATATATAAATAGTTGAACAACGGATAAAATTTCAAAAATATTATCGTATTTGAGAGTGATAAGTGGAAAAACAGTGAAGATGAGCAAGGATATTGGACAATATCCGAGTATGTTTTTCATATATTATAGTTTGCCAATACAGTAATGAAGAATACTTGGAAACGAGTATTAAAAGGAGGTTTCAGTATGTACCATTTAAGGTAACCGCTCTTGCATTATCAGGCGGAAAAAGCTATTGAATATTTTTTGTCCTTTTTCATTAAGTCATTTTTATTTTTCATTCTTTATCCTATTTCAGGTAATCCAGTTTTCCCTGAGAGACTATGTGCAGTATTGGTATTACACACTAAGTGATGATGAATCGTTTCTTCTGGAGATTAGGCAGGCTCTTCAGTATGCACTTGTTCAGTTTTCTGCCAGGTAAGATTATTTGTATTTACATCAATACACTATGGGTTGTATGGTAGTAAATAAGTTATTTAAGTTAATCTATTGACATATTTCAGTGCATTTTAGAGAAATTTGAAGGTTAAGAACTACAGTCTTTGATCCCTTAAGGAAATAATGGATATGATGATGTTTGAAGTCAAGGTCTTCTGCAAAATGGCCATTTCCAAATTTAGTTTCATGTCTAAAATTACTGAGTAGCTGCTTTTTTTTTTTCACAACCTAAGCATTGAGTTTGTGAATCATCACCTCTTTGTCCTAAGGTCTTTTTCATAGAAAGAGTAGGTAAGTCAACCTGAAAGTCTTGAATACAATATGCATCAGCTCAGATAACTTTTAAATCTGGTATCACTCTTCAATATGTAAGAGTGGTTATTTTCATATGAATATTAGTCTGGGGAATTAAATGCTCTGTGACATAGGTGAATTATTTTTTATAATATGTGGTTGATTCAGAACAAGTGGATAGTTTATTAATTTCTCCATATTTTTTCTGCTGTTTCTATATTTCCTGCTACCTGATTAAGCAATTTGTCTGTGAAATTATTTACCTTATTTAGTATGGCTGATTTCTTAGCCCACATACTGCATGCCTTTAAATCCACCTACTTTGTTAATTTTTTTATTTCAGGTATTCATCCTTTGCTGATTTTTACCTATTTTCCCTTCAGAAGAGGCTATGGGTCACCTAAATATGATTAACATTTTAGCAATTTTAAGGTGGTGTTATCCCATCTTTCTGTTGACTTGTAAATGTAGGTCAGTGTTTTTTTCTGGCAAGAATGGTCAGAGATGTAGAGCTAGGTTTAATACTAAGAAAAATTCATTATACGATAATGTTAGCGATTGTGGAATAATGGAAATCATTGGAAATGGTGTTGGAAATAGTGAAAACTATGCAACATACACTGTGTGTTACAGCAACCAAACCTGGGTTTGCATGAAATAGACCTGGCCACCCAGCTTCAGTGTTTTTGTCTGTTTGGTGAAGTGACTTCATTGGGCAGAATCAAGCACTGAGTTTGTGTCAAAGCATTCAAGTTACAACAAACTTATTTTTCTTTCCTGCAGTACTATAGCTCTTCAAAAATAGGCATTGCTCCTGTGCAGTTTTGTTCTGCTATACAAAGCAAATCGAATTCACAGGTCTGCAGCAGTTTTTCTTATGCAGAGATGATGATTAGTGTATTTATAATGTGTGAGCTTGTGGAGAGAATGAATACAGTGGGAAGTTTTTTTCCCTGAGAGCTGCACATTTGGGAATCTGGTGTGATGCTGCCACATAGTGGTTTTGTGTGGTTCTATCATTGTGCGGATGATGGAGCTGGATTCTTGGCTGCTCTTTGGGACTGCTCTGCTTCTTATTCCCACATCTAGACTTTGCAGTAGGCATCCCTTTCTTTCAGAGTTTCCCATCCTTCTTGAGAGAGAAGAAAGAGCAGGTGAAGGAGAAAACACAAAAAAGGAAGTGTAGAAGGATTCTGCTATAACAAAGTAAATGTCTGAGGAAGTCCAGGTAGTGGAATAGTTAGTCTAGGCAGCCGTCACTAACATCAAGTTTCATTAAACCTATAATGCGCAAGAGCATTTTGAGTTTGGCTAGTAAGGCACAGACATCGTAAGAATATCTCTTTATCTTTTTCATACTAATAAGGAAATAGTTTTACGCAAATCTAACAGTGACTATATTCTGATATAAACTGATGTGCATTGTTGGGGGTGCATACTAATTACCTGATACAAGCTATGAAAGCAATTGTTGATAATATTAGAATTGCTTTTACTTTCAAGTGAAATATGTGTTTTCTCACTTGTGTATATACTGCAAATTCAGAAGAAAAATATTTTGTTTAGGTGCCTTCCAAAATGGTGGAAAGTATGGCTGAAGAAGACTTGGAGAACATTTTAGCTTTAGGTTGTAGACTGTTTCTATCAGGATTTCTCACAGCTATTTGGCATGATCATGAATCAGAATGCTATTCAAGATACTAATGTTGATTTTAAACTAATTCAAGCATAATTATTACTGTGGTGCAGGAGTGATATTTTACAATATTTGGTTTGTTTTCAGTGAATAGACAATTAGGAGAGTGATTTATTTCTTTGCTTTTCCATGTTTACTATCAGTGTTGTTCTTGGCAGGGAGGAAAGAGAAGTAGAAATTTATTATTTTTCTTTCTGTTCAGGATAAAATAATTCATTTTCATGGATGTCCTTTTCTATTAGGTCAAAGGAAACAGATTGGCAGCCTTATTTCACTACACGACTTGTTGATGACTTTGGCACTCATCTTCGAGTTTTCAGAAAAGCTCAGCAAAGGATAGCAGAGAAAGGTGATCAGATGAAAGGTGATGTAAAATATTTTTGACTCTGAGTAGGCCACATGTGTGAAATATGGTTAGCTTTATTTTGTAATCAGGGTTTGCTCTCAGGTTTCTAATCCTTATAAAAGTGTGTTTCTTTTTGTTTGTATAGATCAAGCTGAGGAACTTGTAGATACATTCTTTGAGGTTGAAGTTGAAATGGAAAAAGAAGTCTGTCGTGATCTAGTCTGCACTTCTCCCAAAGATGAAGAAGGTCTCTTCATATTATTTTCTGAGTAAATATTTTAGTATGGGAGACTAAATTAAAATACTAACAGTTGTGTACGCCATATGAAATATATTAAAATCTTGGCATGTGACTTACAAAGTGAGATCATCTACTATACATATACATTTCCTCTAATTCGTACACACATAATTACAATGAAGCCTATATATATGTAAACTTTCTTCCTTTTCCTGGAAGAATTTTAAGATATAAATACATTTTCTGGGAGGCAGGGTATGGTTTTGCAGAGTCTTACTGCTTTTTGTTAGATTTGCCTTCCTTATCACTCTGTAGTTTTCATTAAAAAAAACAATCAGTTAATCTTTTTAGGCAAAGTGTTGAAGGAGGGAAAAACCCCATTGTGTATGTTAAGTAGGGAAAATATATTAGGGTTTGGGTTTTTTGTCTTGGAATTTGGCTTTTGTCGTCTTGGTTTTGAGGTAGATCTCTCAATTAGGTTAACATCAGTGATGCTTATATTCCATTCTGAAGGGGTACTACTGTGATTCTTGGACTGTAAGATACATATTGAACTTAAGAATTTATCTAAAGGATTTTATAATATTAGGTAAGATGTGAAATAACATAATATAAAATTATTGTTCTCCTTCTTTAGGATTCCTAAGGGATCTATGTGAGGTTTTACTGTATATATTGCTACCTCCTGGAGACTTCCAGAACAAGATCATGCGATACTTTGTCAGGGTAAATACAGACTCCAAAACCCATCCCAATTCTTTGGTTTAATGCCAAAAACTTTTGATCTAAATTGCTGCTCTTATTTTCTAAAATTGATCTAATTTAATACTAGGGTATTTTAAATGCAATGCAGTTTTGATGAGTATTTAGTATCAGAGAGCAGTTTGTGTGAAACATTTTTGAAGGTTCTTTTAGCTTTAGCAACGTTCGAAAAGCATGATGAAATAGATGTTGCTTTTCTTTAGGTATTAACATTTTGTAATGTTAATTGGAAGAGAACGTGCTAGTGCCTATTAAATGTTTTTTTGTAATGAAAATTTTTTAATTTAGCCTTTATGCAGTGATTTTTAAATTGTTGCAGTTATATTACTATTATGAATAAATGTATCAAATGATTTATTATCCTTTGTTTTTCAGGAAATCCTCTCCCGAGGAATTCTTCTTCCATTAATAAACCAGCTCAGTGATCCTGATTATATTAATCAGTATGTCATATGGATGGTAAGATTTAAAGTGTTTAAAATGAATGGTATTCCAGAATATTTTCAAATGAAGGTTTATTTGTGTTTCCTGTAATCACGGCGGTTAGACGTCTGGTATAAAAGTTACCAAAGGATATATTGACAGAGATGGTGAACTTATGACTGCTATGCTAAATTTTACACACACACAGACACTCACACTCTGTATTGTCTGGACTCTTCGTTGTGATTGTTTGGCAAAAGTTGGCTGACTGAAGACAAATGTTTGACAGAGTATAAAGCTGACTCCTTTGACTGTTTTACTTGGCTGTTTAGGAAATATGGCAGTAACTGTAGAAGTGTTTTCCCATGACTGTTTACAATTTGTGCTTTAAAGCTTAAGAGGCCTCAAAAATGAAAAGTAGTAAGATTTATTTTTAATTTTCTGCTAAGGAATTTCAAGGCAATTCTTTTAGTACTGTTTGTGGTAACCCTTATTAATTTAACTGAATGGGAAGAAATAAATTCTTTCTTTTAACCCTCTAATGTACCTGCAAAAGAGCCCCCAAACTTTTAAAAGTGGTATTATATAGTAAAGTTAACATGAGTAGAATATTGACACCTTAATTAACATTACTGATTTTTGGCAAAAGAAGGTAAAAGTTACTCTTACAGTTTATTATCCCTTATAGTTCATGATAGGCTAAATTTTTTCTTTCCTCAAGTTCTCGCTTTTTATTCATGTATTTTAGCCTTGTCTTGTGCCTTTAAATACTATGCTGAAAACACCCTTGCATTTCAAAGTTCTTATGTATGGAATTATGGAATGAATTCAGATGTGCATGCACAATGTTTCCTTCACTCCAGCTTCCTCCATTTCATGTAAAAGTTTGCTTGCTGCTATTCTCCAGGAACCTAGCTTTAGTAAGAAAAAAAATTGCTCGTGTAGGCCAGACTTTTCAATTTTTTATTCCCCTTTCCTCCTACATATATTCTTTATTTGTAACTTGGCCTTGTTCTTTGTTTACTAAGCACTGCCCCTTACTGCATCCAGTGACAGAATTATGAGGCTTTTTTATAAAGCTTTCTGTTACGATGGTCACGTCCCAAATATTAATTCTCAAAATTGCTTTTTGAGATGAGGAAGTAAATGTGCTGAGGGAAAGATAAGGAAACATAGACTCTTCCAGAAATTTAATACAAGTCTTATGGAATGAAGATTGTTGCAGAAATTAAGGTCAGAAGTAGAGATGACTGAAATAATCCTGGCTCTGTTTGGAACCTTTGACATAAAATCAGATTTGAATAAAAACATCAGTTTTTGAAAAAGAGAAATTTAATTCCCGGTTTCTACGCATACCACAGTTTGATACTAATTATCTTGCAGTAAAATATAAAGCTTCAATATAAAATTAGAAGTTAATTCAAACTTCTCTCTTCACTGTGAAATTCACATTTTTACTAAATGTTTGAAGTTCAGTATTGATTGTACTATTACTTCTAAAACCAGATTTCTTTGGAGATTTTTTGATTAACTTTAGTCAATGGTATCGAGTCTTCATTCTCTCTGCTTCGTGCAACTCATGCCAATGCACTTCTGTGGTACAGACCAAGCATTACATTTTCATATCAAAGTGAGCATTTATAAAACATTTGGATGAAATGACTTTATTTGCCTTCAGATGATAGACAACATTAGAACTCAACCCTCAGCACCTGCATGCACATGCTGTAAAGCTGCCAACCTTCCCCTGGTCTCCATGCTGCATTCACAACAGTTTCCAGTGATCTTGGCAGCACAGCAGGCTTCTTTCACTTGCACAAATTCCTTTGAGTCTCTAGAGCAGGTTCACTCTGTGCCAATAGTGGTAAAATAGTATGTATTGAAATAGCTTAATAGTATTTGCAAGAGTATCCGAATTAGGGTTCTGGAGAGGATATTAATTCAGTTATTTCTATTTCATTTTTTCCTCTCAGTAGGTTATGATTACATTGTAGAATGTTTTGCTTCTTTTTGTAATTCTGTATCTCACAAAGCCTTATGTTGGGAGCAGATACACTTGCAGGAGACCTGGGTAAAGCTGAACCCTTTCAGTGGTCTCACTACCTTCTGCCTATTTAGCTAAAGAAATGTGTAATACCTGAGAAAAGTTGATTGGGTTTTGGTCAAGATCTTCATTAAGTAGGTTGACGGACTTGCCGTGTATCTGTGTTGTACTTCTTGAAAACAAAAAGTGATGGTGTGAAATAGATTTTGACTGTGCATGCTTTTTCTTTCTTAGTCCATGTGAAATTTCATTATCAAAAGGAGTGTTTAGAAACATCAAAGAGCTTTCAAAATGCCACTTTGCAGTGCTGTATCAAAGTAGTTTATGAAACATCATGATGTAGGCTTTTAGCTGTTTTGCATTACTCACACTGTAACACTTTGTGTTTCAGATTCGTGATTCCAACTGTAACTATGAGGCCTTTATGAATATTATTAAATTAAGTGATAATATAGGAGAGTTGGAAGCAGTGAAAGATAAAGCAAGTGAAGAACTGCAATATCTTCGATCTCTAGATACAGCAGGAGATGGTTAGTGCTGCATTGTTTTGCAAAATATGAAATGCATTTACCAGCATGATTTCTGAAGAATAGTCCAAAAATTTAGAAAATAAAAGCTCTGATGCAGTGTAGTATAAAATATTTTATTTAAAAAATAACAAAATTACATGTGAAGTTTTAAAACTTAAATTTTCCTACATGATTGGTTGGTTGGTGTGTTTGATTGTTTGTTTTAAATATAGATTATTTGGTTAGGTAAGTGTATTTCTGCTAAATCGAAACTGCCTAACTGATGGTTCAGAATTTCAGTAATACTTTAGGTAGCAGTGGGTAGTCAGCTGCCTATTAATCTGAAAAAGGGAAGAGAAAAGTATTTCTTCTTCACTTTCATCAGTAAGGTATTTAAACTGAAAAATCCCCTTCTCTTCAAAGGTGATTTGTTTTGTATGTGGATTGTCACTTTTTGTATGATATTTTTAGAGCACTTAAGAAAAAGTGTTTGTTTATTCATCTGCATTGCTTAATTCTCTTTTTCTTTCAGATATCAACACTATAAAAAATCAAATAAACAGTTTATTATATGTTATAAAAGTATGTGATTCAAGAATTCAGAGGTTGCAGTCAGGAAAAGTAAGTGTTACTTTTTTTTTTTTAGTTCTGAAAGAGTGAAGCTGCAAATGACTGGACTGACTGGTTGTTCTCTTTGCTTGTTCTGTAATTTACGGCTGACAGAGTTGGTATGTTTGAGTTCACTTAGTTTCTTGACTCTCTTAACTGGACCTAGATATGGCTCCAAGATAATGTAATATTGGACATACTAACTATTATAGTGATAAAGGATTCTACATCTGGACCCAGAAACATCACTATAGTATCAAGAAATGTCATGTTGACAGAAGAAGGTTGGACAGAGGTGAATTTAAGTTCTGGTAACCTGCAGCCCTTCAAATGCTGAAATTAATTCATCCTGTAAATTAATTTTCTGCTGGTGTCACTGTTGGTGAGGGATTTGGGGTTAAATTGACCTGTATAGGATTACATGAACAGCAGTATTAACAACCAGCTTCTCATGTAGCAGAATAACTGTAGCCCATGTTGAAGACAAATAGTTATGAGAACATGACCTTATAATCTAGATCTTCACTTATTATTGATTGTGAAAATAGCTATCATTGAAAGGCTACTTCATTATTTGTGATTATTTTTTAATCACATTTACTTTGTGGTAAGTAGGAGTTATAAAAGCTCATTAAAAAAAATGAAGCCTGTGAACACACTGAACTGTGTCTTACAGGAAATAGATACTGTGAAACTGGCAGCAAACTTCGGAAAACTTTGCACAGTCCCTCTGGACCATATTCTGGTAGACAATGTTGCACTACAATTTTTTATGGGTAAGTATTTTAATTTAACTGATCTGTTTTATTTATAAAAAGTATGCTAACTCACAGGACTGTATGCTTGGAATTGCTAATTGCCATTAATAAAAATATTTGTCTTCATGGGGATAGTCCTTTTAATGCAGTCAATGGAAATACATTACAAGAGAGAAGAAATAGTCCTGGAAGTTCATGGAGTGTGTGTGAAAGATAACTTCCTGACACAATTGGTGAGGAAGCCAGCCTGGAAAGGCACCAGTCTGAACCTGTTGTTTGCAAACAGAGTACGTGTGGGTGATGTGATAGTTGGAGACTGCCTTGGGCAAAGTGATCATGAAATGAACACCCTCAGTCAGTTTGAAGGTGGCACCATGTTGGGTGGGAGTGTTGGTCTGGTGGAGGGTAGGAAGGCACTGCAAAGTGATCTGGACAGGCTGGATCAATGGGCCAAGGCCAGTTGTATGAGGTTCAACAAGGCCAAGTGTCAGGTGATGCACTTGTGTCACACCAACACCACATAGCACTACAGAGTGTCTGGAAAGCTCATCGGAAAAGGTCCTGGGGATGCTGGTCGACAGCTGCTGAACATGAGCCAGCAGTGTGCCCAGGTGGCCAAGAAGACTGATGGCATCCTGACTTGGATGAGCAATGGTGTGGCCAACAGGACGAGGGCAGCAATCATCCCCCTGTACTCAGCACTGGTGAGGCTGCACCTTGAATCCTGTGTTCAGTTTTTGGGACCCTCACTCTAAGAAAGACTTTGAGGTGATGGAGTGTGTCCAGAAAAGGAGAATGGAGCTGGTGAAGGATCTAGAGCACAGGTCTTATGAGGAGTGGCTAAGGGAGCTGGGATTGTTTAGCTGGGAAAAAAGGAGGCTCAGGGGAAACCTTATCACTCTCTACAACTACCTGGAAGGAAGGTGTAGCCAGGTGGGGGTTGGTCTCTTTTAAGGAGCAAGTGACAGGTCAAGGGGAAACGGCCTCCAGCTATGCCAGTGGAGGTTTAGATTAGGAACCATTTCTTTACCAAAAAGGTTGTCAAGCACTGGACCAGGCTGCCTGTGAAAGTGGTGGAGTCACCATCTCTGGAAGTACTTGAAAAACATATATCTGCACTTTTTAGTGATTGTGAAAATAATCACCTTTGTGACATGGCTTAGGGACATGATTTAGTGGTGGACTTGGCTCTGGTAAGTTGATGGTCTTGAATGTCTTTTTCAACCTAATGGTCCTGTGGCTGATATTTTAGAATTCCAGTTTGAACTTCCTCTTCATTTTTGTCATGCTTTACAAGCCTATTATATCCACACAGTAATAATGGATTCACTTTTTACATGTGTATTTGAGGCTTTAGTGCTTTTAGTGCTTAATTCTTAGACTTTGCTCTCAGTTTAGTTTACTAATTGTCACCAATATGTATATAGTATTTTTTATTGACTCTGTGACAAGTATTCTAGATGTATAACCAGATCCTGGAGCTCCACGAGTAGTTAATGTCATAGAGAATTCTTATTCTGAGATGGACAACAATAACTACAGAAAAGTGTGGTGTCTGTTTTCTGTAGATTACATGCAGCAGACTGGTGGCCAAGCACATCTGTTTTTCTGGATGACAGTGGAAGGATACAGGGTTACAGCACAGCAACAGCTGGAGGTACTTCAAAGTCGGCAGAAAGATGGAAAACATCAGACTAATCAGACCAAGGGTCTATTAAGAGCAGCTGCATTTGGAGTTTATGAGCAATATTTATCAGAAAAGGTAGAAATATTTTATTTCTGCATTGTTTGGCATTTATTCTTTGTGCAGATATGTCTTTGATAGTTATGGCTAAGTTAATATGAAGTGGTTGTTATGCAGCACAAGTTGTTTATGCATTGACATTTAAGCTATTGTGTGTCTTTATGTTAAGCGGAAAGAAAATGTCCTCCTTTTTTCTCTCTCTGTTTTAGAAGGCTTGTACTGCTACCGACTATCCTGTCAAATGCAATGAATGTGTTCCCCAGAAGCTTTCTAGAATAGACAAACTAGAGACAATGTGAAGACAGAGTAATAAATACTCTTTCTTTGCATATGCTGCCCTTTCCCTTCCTTTTACTTTGCCCTCCACTCTTGCTTGTGCCCTTAGAACCCAATATTTATCTAAATTTGGATTGAGATTGGGTTTTCAAATGAAATAATTTCCTGTGCCTCTCTACAGTTGTATCTTCCAATTGGCACTAATGATATCCATTGGATATCTTCCAATAGGCACTAATGAATTCTTCTGTGAAAGAAACCACTAGTCAACTTGTGTTAAAGAAGCATCTTGATTCTGAATTTGTGTCTGCATAAAAATGACCTTTCACTCAAAAGCTTCCTTGAAGAAATGATCTCAAATAATCTAGCAATGTTCTCCTTCCACATATTTTCCTTTACTTTGTTTTTTCATCTCAGTAGTCTGTCATCGTGGTGGACTGTGCAGAGCTTGCTCTTGAGCTGACTGGCTGCTCACCAGTTTGAATTCAGGAGCCACTTAACACTTAATAAACTCACCTTGTCAGCTACACTATCAAGTGAGCTGTGCTGAATCTTGTTCAGTGCTGGCTTCCTATCCCTGTTACAGAAAATGGGGGAAGTGTGTGAACTTAGGCTTGTCTAAAAGAATCCTTGATGGGCAGTGGTTTGAAATACGTCATACCAAGGAATGACTGGGAATATCGTGAATGCTAGTAGCTGTGGTAGAGTCTGCATAAAAAGCTTCTCTGTTTGCAGTAACTTCTCCAGAAGCTGGCAGAGTTGAGAAACTGTTAGCCTTTCCTCAGAGTTGCAGGACTTTATTCATTTACTTTCTTATTGGCTTGTTCTTGATTTCTGTATCTAGGTATTTCTAGTCATAAATAAATGAAGTCTGTTTTTAAGTCTGGGTAAATATGGTTTAGATACTGCTTCAAAACAGTATGCATAAAATGTTTTTGAGGCAACTGTTAGTGTTTAATTGTGAGACTTCTAAGTTTTAATTTGAATTCAGAACTTAATTTTGGTCACAGGAGTGGGTTTGACTCTTGTATGTTCTAGACAGTTACAGAGATATTTGTCAAGAAGAAATGTAGTTTACTTAGAGAATTCCAGCATTGGATTGGATTTTACTGTGAAAATGCTTTCTTATTTTTATACTGCAAAAGTTGATTTAGATCTCCATGACAGGCATCTCCAAGAGTTAATATAGATGACAACTTAGTAGCAAAACTTGCAGAAACATTGAACCATGAGGATCCAACACCTGAAATCTTTGATGACATTCAGAGAAAGGTATACTCTATTCATCCTGTATTTCATTGTAACTGTTAATGCTATAGGGTATTAAACAGCATTACAGAGATTGAAAAAGAAGGAACTCAGATACCTAATCCTCTGTTAACATTTTGCTGTTCCATAAAAATCACACTCTATAAATTGTCAACTTCTGCTTACTCATTTGTTAGCCTGTGGTTTTCAAAGCAATAGACAGAAAGAGTAGGTACCCTGTATGAAATTAACAAGGAATCACAATTTAGAATTATGGTACTTTTATTTGTTTATGCACCAATTTTAAGCAACATATACAGAGTAACTAAGAGGTACAGTTTTGGTTCAGTTTTAGCTCTGTTTTTTGGAGGTTGATATGATGGTCCCATATTAAATTCTGTATCTCTTTCCAGAAGTTAAGCTGCCGAGTGTAGTACTAAGAAGCAGCAAGTACTGAGGAACAAAAAGTGTATCACTCAAGTCTAACATCTGTATTTAAACAGGAGATGTGAATGCTTAATACTCTCATAGTAACTTCCATACCCAGTCTGGGAGGTTTTAATTTAGGTCATTAACTTAATGCTCTCATTCATGCTAAAAATTAGTGATATGAGTTGTAGAACTTAAAATCACACTGTTGTACTGGAGGCCCACATTTAAGACTAAAGAAAACATCTTGTGAAATCTGTATTGCTCAAAGTAGGCTACAAGGGCAATTTATACTAAAAAGCATAAATTTCTCGTGTTATAAAACAAATTAACTTCCTCAGACCTGCATGAGTTGATTTTTTTCATTCTTGATATATGATAGGACTTGAACTGTATTCCATATAAAAATCATCATTAAAATATTGTAGAGTTGACACGAATGTCCAAATATTATGAATTAATTTCAGCTATGTGTAGATACATGTGTATATACTATGTACTCTTTTTTTTATGTGATATGTTTAAATCTTTGTAAGTGGGGTTGTACTGTATTGGCTGAACTGGAAATTGTCAGGAAGGTAGCATATGGTGTCTTCCTGCCCATCCTTTCCCTCTTCTCCCCTCTCACCCTGCATGTTTGCAGATCTACCTTTATAATTTATCAAAAAAGAAGGACTCAGATAACTTGTCACAAAATGGATAAAGACCAAATATGTGTATAGTGCAATTGGAAGGGTTAAGAGGAGAGGATGGAAGCATTTACAACTGTTGTGCTACTTCCCTTCTCATGTGTGCATGTCTCACTAGTTAGATATTTTCTGAGACTGTGTTACACTTCTGGCACAATTAGCTCTCATAAATTTTTCCATTAAGAGGAAGCCAGAGAAACATATTAGTGTTTCTGAAGGTGGCATTTTTGTTTCAATAAGGTGTATGAGTTGATGCTGCGAGATGAAAGGTTCTACCCTTCATTCAAACAGAATGTGTTATATGTGCGGATGTTAGCTGAGCTGGATATGCTGAAGGATCCTAGTTTCAGAGGATCAGATGATGGTGAAGGAGGTGAGCTCTATATCTGTAAGGGCTGTTTCCTGAGGTCATTCTTTTCTCTGCTTTAAAATGAAAACAAGAAAATTATCCGCACTGGTTTTAAGAAATTAAATAGTTCCTGTGGTATCTCTGATATTTAAATTAGGATTTCTGTCTTGTGTTTTTGTGCATAAATTGTTTTGGGACTCAAATAGGGTTTTCTCCCTGGTAACTTTATTAATCTCTTAAATTTTTGTCAGGTGTCTGTAACAAGTGTGTTGCTAAAATAAATATGTGACTATTCCACCCTAATTTTTTTATTAAGAAATATTTAAGACTTTTCAATATGTGGGGTTGTTTTAATACATAACTATACTGTTCCTCTGGAAATAGAAACTGAAAGTGTGTAGGAGATGTGTCCCTTTAAAGCAAATAAAATCCGTGTTCTTGTTAACTGAAGTACAAATCCAATGGAAATAGTTTGAAGTACGAAACTAACTCCTTAATGGGGCAATGTCATATGGGGATATAAACTTAAAAAAATGTTACCTGGAGTATTTATTTAGTATCTATACCTTTATAAGCTTATATTTCTTTATATGTCTTTATTGGAAACTTGAAACACTTGTATGTTGGGTGCAACATTTTGCTCAGTACCACAATTGCCTTTATTTTCCATAATGTTTTATCCATGCATTTTTATTTATGTGTGGCCCTACAACAGGAAGAAGTCTTCTAACCGTTTTTTCCTTTTCTATTCCTCACTGCTCCCAGAATCTTTTAATGGGTCTCCTACTGGCAGCATAAATCTGGTAAGTGATTGGATTTTTTTGAAATTATTTTTTGTGTCTCCTCAAGAGTAGAGAAAGTTTAACTTATGTGCATTACAGGTTTTACTGCACTGCAGTTTAATTTCTGACAAAGTTCTTGAATCAAGTTGAAAGACGCAAGTTATTACTCTGTAAGATAAAATTGTCCCTTTTGTACTTTACAGTGTTTAATGAATTTTGCAGTGTTTCTCACAGAAACAGTTAGTTTATATAAAGCATACTTTCTTATCCCTGTTTGGTTTTCATAAATAGAGATCAATTTGGAGTTAGGAAATAATATGTGAAAACAAATCCTTTGAAACATAAATCTCAAAGGATTTAGTTCAAATAGAGTGTTAAATGAGGCATTTAATTAGATTTTTGTAGGGTTTTCTGTTTGTGGGGATTTTTGTTTTTTTTTGATTTGTGGGGTTTTTTGTCATTAGGACTTAATTTGGACATGTAAAAGTATCTGAAGTTTATTCCAAACATGAATCTTTGTTTTCTAATCTGTCAAATTTCAACTTTTGGTATTTTTCAAGTGATTCTTGATTGTGTCAGTTAGTCAGAACCTTTTTTTTCAATGTACTAAACCCAAAAATCATATTTAGTTAAAAAATAAAAAAAAATATGATTTATGTCCTCCCCTTGCTCTTACTTATTTCTTTAGACTATGTGTAACTCAGCCACAAGGTATGCAAGGTTCAGTTTTGCATATGAGAATATGTCTCCAAACCTTTATAAAGGTTTATGTAAAGGTTTATAATCTGCATGCCATTTCCTGGCTTATGTGATTCATAGGCCCTTACAGTTCATTCTTGGAAAATGCTGTAGCTCCTTAGGAGTTGCACTGCATTGATTAGATCCTGCTTACATGCAGAGGAATGAGTGTATTTTGTAAACAAGTAGACTTAACATTAATGTGAATGTATATCCATGTGGGGTTTGGTTCTTTGTGGGGTTTCATTTTTTGTGTTGTTTTTTTTTTTCTTTTTTGTTATGTGGGGTTTTTTTGGTGATTTCATTTAATTTAAACTGGAATTTTTTCCCCTACTATTTTCTTCTTGTTTATGTTTTGAAATGAAAAAAAAATAAAAACCCAAACCAAAAGGAGAGGTGGTTAACTGTTACAATTTGTGCAATTGCCTGGTTGAATGCAGATGAAGATGCAGTAGAAAAACATAATTTAGTCATATTTTTAATACATGTACATGCGGTTCTAGTAACATTTCACAAGAGAGTCTTTTGATTTACTAATCAGTTAAAATCTCTTAAGATTTTTCAAATCTCTCTTATGTACTGTTTTTGATAATGTTCTGACTTATGAGAGCAGTATTTTATGGATGGGGATTTCTCATAGGGTTATCTGGCTAGTGGCTCTCTGCCGCTTAGTTTCATGTGACTTTGCAATTTAAGCCAGAAAGTCTTAAAGCCTTTACCAAGCCATGTTGCAATACAAATAGGTATTTTCATGGGACACTTCAAAGTCTTGATTTTTGGTTTTGTTGTGAAAAGGGTATTTATAGAACACTACATTTATTAATTTTACAAAGAGTGAAGAACATTCTAGCAGAAATGCATAATAAATTTCTGTTTATGCAGAACCACTTTTGCTTTTCTGTGGTCCATATTGTTCAGGGTGTTCAGTGCTTTTACAGGTGTTTGAATACTGGTAGATTAGTTTTTCCTGGCTGAATTCCATGTCAAGAATAAATTTCAGTACACATAGTTTAGATCCCTTGTGTTAAGTCTGTTACACAAAGAAAAATAGACCTTGGAAAGGTTACTTCAAAGGTCAGGGAATTTCTGTTCTTGCAGTTAATGACAATGTATTAAACAAGATTGAGTTGTGATGTGATATTTTTTGGCTTTTAATTAACTTGTATTCCTGCGAATATACCTAATGGCAAAGATATTAGGTCATATTAAATGTCTGTTGTGTTATCTGTTTCAATCTTTTCATTTGCTTGTATGAATTGTTGCTGTAGAGTGCCTTGCCACAGCAGTTGAGTGTTTCCTTAAGTTTCTATTATAAAGTACATCACCTGCAGTTTATACTTTCACTGGAAAAATCTGGAAGAAAGACTCAAAACTATTTTGAGGAAAAGTTATTTTACAAAAATATCTTAATTTCTGCCTTTTAATTCAATGCATTAGTCTACTATATTAAACCAGTAGGACAAATTTTGGGGGTATAAAACCATTTTAAATATTTACAGACTCTTGCAGATTTCCTCTAAATGGATCCATAATGTGAGCTTCACATACTGCTTTTGCATTGAGAAAATAGGAGTTACACAGGTGTTACCTATCCAAGACCTTAAAGGGCAGAAATGACTGGGTTGAACTTCTGACACTCATTACCATAAGTCAGCTGAAGTCCATTCACTTACCATGAATAAAACTGAACTTCAGTTACAATGAAGAGAAGCAGAAAAACACAAATAATGATGCTTGTTAAAAAATTATAACAATACCTTAATTTCAGTATTCCGTAACAAACAAAATATTTGAGCAGTTGACAGTTACTTGTCTTCTTTTAGGACATCCCTTTCATGTAATTGATTATCAAATTCTAGAGCTTTCAGAATATCAAACACCCAAGCTTCCACAAATGCCTGCCATTCACCAGTCTCGGATGATATTCTGCTCCTAAATTTGGACACTGTAGTAAGGAGCAACACACCTTACAGGATCATTGCTGTCCAAGAGTGACTTGCTTGAGAATGGACTAGGTTGGAGAAAGTCTAGTCCGATGTCCAACAATGGCTGAAAGCAAGTGTAAAGATTGAAGGAACAGCCCACTTGTGGTGATACTTTACCAGAATACTGTCCATCGTCCAGTATCTTACAGATTTGGGAATTCTTGAAGTAAAGATGTCTGCTGTAAAAAATAATTTTGCTTGAATACATTTGTTCTACCATTCAACAGACAAGAACTTGGAGCACTGTAGCATGCAGTGGCAAAACAGATTTTCCAAACTCGCTTTTCTTTCCTCTACCTTTTCTTATTGTAGTACTTCAGTACTTTAAGTCTGCAACCTGTATAATAAAATTGCCCAAGAGACTCCTTAGTGTGTTACATGTTAAAGCATAGTTTGTGTCCAGACCCTTTTAACCCTGCCTTTTATTCAGTGTCCAGACCTTATAACAGAAATGTTATATATCTCACCTTCCATAGTGAATGCTAAGACAGAGGCTGATTGAGGTGATTGAGGCAGAGAAGAGCCATTCCTTGTAGAGAGCGGGAGGAGGAAAGAGTGGAGTATTAAGCTGGGATATCATGGAGGTGATAAAGATTCAAATGAAGAAGGGGCAAGAACAGTGTTTATAAATAATTTATGCTTTCAAAATGAACCTTTTTATTGTAATTACATAGATGGGTTTATGTTTAAGGAAACAGGAGTTTTAGAAACTGGATTGATGTAGGATGAGATTTTAGTTTGACACAGCTATGGCACTGCTAACCTGTAAGTCCCATTCTAGGTAACTTTTTGTGGCAAGTTGCTGTAAAACTGACTTGGTTAAAATGATAAAAAGATAACAGATAGCTATATTCTCTCTGAACATGTTTCTTTGGAGAATTTTTAGAACTTTGAGGAAAATAAATAAAGTATCTGGGATCTCTGTGTCTGTGAATTCTGCTTAAGCAGCTCCAACACTTTCTTAACCTGGTAATGTAAGATTCGGTTCACGTGGGTAGTGGCCCATCCTCTATTTCATTCTTGTGTATCCAAGGTTTTCACTTGAAGAGCTTTATTCTGTTAAATCTTAGTAGCCAGATGTATTAATTTTAAATAATAGCAAAGCTTCTTTTAAAGACCATTAGGCATTTTTTGATCTCAGTAATTACTGAATATGGAAACAGTGAATTAGCCAGCTAAGAATGTACCTGCTCATTTTTTACAACAGAAAACATTCCTAAGAAAAATTTTTGCTGCTTCTTTTTTTACATACAGCAGAGAAATTAAAACAGAATGGTATAAAGATAAAATGAAAATATCTCTTATATAACATCTGTATCTCCCCAGTTGTTTAGGAGGTTTTTTGTTTTCCCTAAGACTCAGTAATAACTATTTGTAGCCATACTTCCATTAGAATTGAGATATCAATCTAAAGTGGCAAATACGTTTGATCAAATATGAGTGGTCACAAAACTATATGTGCAAATGGCAAAGGAAACGAAGGGCCTTAGACTCTGTGAAAGAAAGGCTTTGGTAACCAGGTAGTACAAACACTTACTTGCCTTGTTATAGTGCATTAATTTATTAGAGTAGCGAACTGAAAGTTTGAAAATTAGATACACTAATCAAAACACATACCAAATGAGATGTATCTATGATCTTATTTTTTTTGCCTCTTTTTTCTTTCTCCCCTTTCTCCCCCACACTGCAGTCCTTAGATGACCTTTCAAATGTCCCTTCTGATGAGACAGTTCAGCTCCATGCATACATCTCTGATACTGGTAAGTGAAGCTGTTACAATGTCTGCTTACTTGTTTTCCACCATTTATTTTGAGTTTTGTAATATTACAGGCCCTTGAAATCCTAATCTTCTCATTTATTTTGACCTCATAAAACGTTTGAATTCATATTTTCCATGAAGTCTTTGTAAGGGAAATCTTTACAATATTTGTGCTGTAGGTTATAGACTCTATATTTGTCCTTAAAAAGTGATTTAGTTTTTGTTGTTTATGGTAGTAGTAGTAGTAGTAGTAGTACTACTACTGTCTCTGGAGAATCATCCATTAAATTTAATATTGAGTAGTATTTATTTTAGCAATTAAAGAAACTCTGATAGCCATCTCTTTCTTGTCACACAATTAAAATTCTTGACTGTTTACTTCTCTTGCTATAATATTTTACCCCTATTTTTTGTGTTTCCTTATTGATCTAACTTAATTTGAGGAAATTAATTCAGTCTTTATAGTGGTGGTGGCATTTTTGGTTACCTTTTAAAAAAATCTCAGATAATATTTGTAAATATTCTAAGCAAATGAGATTGCATTGGGTAATTAATTTGTGAATTTAACTTCAGATACTATCGTTGGTAGATTTTACTATTTGTGAGAACAATCTCGTCTTGAAGAATTTTTAGAGAGACGAGTTGAAGGAGCAAAGCAAAATAGGGTTTAATGGCCAAACTGCGCGCACAGGGTGCCTCACCACAGCGAAGTCGCCGGGGAGCACACCGGGGAGGGGGAGGTCACCCCCATTTATTTCCTTCACTCCACGCCCTCTTGCCTCCCTTCCAGGAGTCCATCCCTCCGTAGTCCATGTATGGTCCCGTGCACGCTGATTTGAGGTTACTCCATCACTTCACTTCTTCACTGCCTTCTTTGGGCAATTTCTTGCTGCGTCATCAACGCTGATTGGCCCATCCAGTCGCCCTATCAGGCCCTACCACCGTCCGCAGGCCCTGACAACAGCCCCCCTTGCTGAGGCTGCTGCCTCACAGACTGCCCGCCAAATTCGCCTGTCTAACCTGCATGTGGAGAAATCCCCCCCTTAAAGGGCCATTCCGCTTTTCCAAAAAGCAATTAACACAGAACCTTTTAATTCAACTGTTCAAATCAACTAAAACCCCTTCCTTCCACACCTCCCACAATGAACCCTCTCTTTTTATTTCTCACACTATTCAATAGGCTTTCACATCTATGCATTTATATAGCAGACACATGAGCTGTAAGTGAGAATTCAGCTACTTGAACTTGTAAACTGTTATTCTAATCTGGTCTGAGAGCTTTGTGCACTCCAAGTGTCATGGTAGTCAGTCCTCAGAGAAAGGGGAAAATTACTTGAAAGTTAAGAATCATGATTTTGCTTTTTTATTAAAATCGTATATGATACTTTTTTCAGAGTTAAAAGTTTCTTTTTACCTAAGAAAAAGAGGTAATCTTAGTACCATACAAATGGTAAAATTTATAATTTTGCTGGCAGCGTGCATTGGTAACTATCATCTTGACTCTGTGAATCCATAATGCTCCAGTTGAAATAGGGAATATGTCCAGGTTTTTTTGAACAGGAAATGCAAGTCCCTTCTTTGGCAGCAAGTGCACCTTGCATCTGTGAGCAGGCTCTTTTCCTTGGCCAATTACTGTGCTTTACTGAGTTTGTATGGTATATACAGACAGGATTATCTCCATGTGTTTCAGGACTCACATTGTTTTGTGTTGCAAAATAAATACTGATTAAGAGTATGACATAAGGGGCAGTGGAATAACTTCTTTCTTTTTCTGCCACTCCTGTCCTGAAGTGGTTCTCCTAAAGGTGCAGCTTAGCAGTGCCCCTGAGATGTGGTCTGATGGTTGCATGGCCAAGTGGTCAATGTGAATGTAGAGGTTACAGCTTGTGCAGCGTTTCTGAGCCTGGGCTTTCCTGGCTCCATCCTCTGGTCAGCCTTGGCAGCTGCTCTTGACATCCTGCTCTTTCCTCTTGGGGTTCAGCACTCAATATTCTTCTAGCGGGTAGATGGCAAAAAGATGTTCTGTGTCCATGATGCACCTTTCTAGTGTATAATTCTTGTGTTGTCAGCAGCTGCCACTATCCTTTAGGTGCTCCCTGGCTGCTTAGACTTAATCATCAGACTTCAGAGAGGTCAAGACTGGAAGCACCACAGAGGATGGAACTGATGATTTGTCAGAAAAAGTGTATTGTTTTGGAGCTTGGCTGCATTGAAAAGTTCACAGACCTTGATTACAAAGTATTTTCCTCTAGCCATGAGGCAATTATAGGTACTGGGTATTGGTTCAATACTTAGAGATACAACATGTTGCCAATTTAAAATATGTGCAGTGTAAACAATATTAGTTCTAGATTATTCTCTAGACTAAATTAAAGGTAAGGAAACAAACCATAGTGGGAAAAATCTGTGATGATGGAATGTCCAAGAGGACTTAAATGAAGAACAAAAAGATGCTTGTGTCTATTTCAGGTAGCTCTCTGTGTCTTTTTCATTTACAAAATAACTTTTCCATAAAATATGTGTGTACACACAGAGAATATATTATATATGTGTGTACACATACGTGTCTGTGTATATAGCTTGTGTTGACTAAAATAGTGTGGGGAGTATTTTTTATCGTAGAGTTAATAACAAACTGCTGATGCTAATAACAAAACTGAAGGCTGCAGCTTGCTATAATTGTATTTATAGATTATTTTGATGGGCAGACTTTTGCAATATGATTAGAATACTTTGCAGACTGGAATTTCTTCTGGTTCCACAATTGTCTTTTACCCCCATCCTGACTTCATCAGGCTAAAATATTTTTTAAAATATTTATTCACTATTTTAAAGTTGATTTTTATTTGTTTGTTTTGCATGTCAGTGAAACATGTCTAACTTTAAAGTTGCTTAATCTCTGTTCACAATTACATAGTAAGTTTTTGGAGGGTATCATTTATACAGTATTTTGGATAAGGGATAGCTTCCTTGTCTGCCTGCATGTCCATTTTTATCTTTCAAGTCTGTCATTCCAGACATTTCTTCACTTCACATTTGTGTCCTTTCGTCTTCCTTCTTTCTGTTTGTTCCTTTTTTTTTTTTTTGTTTTTAAAACTGCTAGTCTATGCTGACTCTGACCCATATGCTGTGGCAGGAGTGTGTAATGACCATGGCAAGACATACGCACTGTATGCCATCACAGTCCATCGGCGAAATCCGAACAGCGAAGAGATGTGGAAGACATATCGACGCTACAGTGACTTCCATGACTTTCATATGAGGATCACTGAGCAGGTCATTAATCTCATAAAAATCTTTATAGGTGCACATTCCTGTCATTTAGTAACTATATAATTGCTCTATGAAAAGGAAATGAAACTTAGAAAGTTCCACCCCTCTCCCCCTCCTGCTTAATTTTACTTTAAGATGTTTGAATGAAAGTGCTATTGGTCTCAAACTGTCGTGTATTAGTTATATTTGTCACACAGATGAAGAAATAAAAAATGAGCTTGGGAAATAGGTATTTAGGTTTTCAGTGAAGTGTTAAGAATTGGTGGGGTCTCAAAAGGGTATAGCTTGGTAGCACTTCAGTATACTGCTAGATAGTCTGCCTTTTACTGCTGTACTTTTATTGTCAGTCTCTTAATCCTTCTAAAATGTGAGAAGGAAGAGAGTTGTAATTTACCAGCTGGTACAAAGTAGAACCTGCTGATATGGAAAAATGAGGAAAATAGTGCTTTTAAAAGGAGGCTGAAGTGCTTTTAAGCCTTTGGAGAAGTCAGATTTGACTGCATAACCTTTGAACTAGTCAGAAGCGTCAGTTTGTATCCCTTTACTCTGTTATTAATAAAGAGGAATAGAGAACAAATTCTGTGCAGGTAGGTTAGGATTTAAAAGTAATAGCAGTAATAAAAATGGAAAAGGCTTTATTGATAAAGCAAATGTGTTTAATATTTGGATTAATGGTAAAAGAAGTCTGACCTTCCTTTGAATTTCGGATGGTCTTTGTGTTCTGACAGTAAATTTAAAATACCAATTTTTACACTCCTTCAAGCTGATTTTTTTTTTAATTTATTCACTGTTTTGAATGGATCTTATAATGAGTTAATGTTTTGCTGATATGAGGCAGTCATTTAAAGCTAACCTAACTGTAAATGACTAGGAATAAAGGCAAAAGCAAAAATGTTAATGTCAGAGCTCTACATTGCTTGTTGCTAAATCTGATCTCTTTGAATTTATGGAAAATAGGAACGTTATCCTGGAACACTAAGATTGCGAAGAGTAAACAAACTTCTGTGTTTCGCTGTAGCATCTCAGATACTCCCAACAGTTTTGCTTAGTCTTGACAATAACATAGACATTCTTACTGTCTTGTGGACTTGTCTGAGTCATTTTTATTGACATGTTAAGGGTAAAGGTTAGAATCATTAATTTAAAATTAATAGGAAGGGTAGGGATTGTGTATGATTTTAGAGAAAATAGGTAGTTGATCCAAAACGGAATTAAAGTTTGCTGTGTAGAGTATCTGAGGGTTTTTTCCTTAAAGTACTGAATAGATTCACATCAGTGGCTTTAGTCAGTTGTTAATAAATATTATTTGAAGTAGGTACCTGTACTTAAAATAGAGGCTGTTAATTGCTTACGTTGCTTCTGCTTAGATACAAGTGTGCAAATAAAAACTAGACCGTATTCTGATCAGTTATTTTCCTGCATGGCCTACTTGCAAGGGAATGGGATTTGCAAAGTTAGAAAGAGTTATTTTTTGGTGCTTCCTACAGACCATAAATTTTATATGAGCTTTGTGACCTTACAAAGCTTCATGATGCAAGAAGAGATCTTGCAGGAACTGAATGGAATCCATCTCATTAAATCTGTAATTTTGTGGTCTTTTCTTGAGGGAATAGGATGCAGTCTGGTTCCAGGTTATTTTTTAAAGCCTAGATACTATATGTTTCCTTCTTTACTGCCTTAAGAATATTGTTTATTAATTACAGGAAATGTGGATATGCGGATAGTCCTGATTCTTCAAGCTTTGTTCTTGTCACTTCATTTCTGTGCATCGTACCAAATATATTTGCCTTCTTAAGTGTTAGGGCATCTTCTTTCCCTGCTGCTTCCCCAGAACTACCATTCTTTCTGCAAAACTGGTGCAATGGGATACATGTCAACCAGTGCCAATCACTGTCATTGCCTGGAGAAAAGGCACAGGTGATGGCACACTGAGCATGATATGATAACCTATGTGTAAACTGGGTGCTGCCATCTCTCGAGGAATGAAAGCTTAATCATTTCCATAGTAGGCTTGATCAGAATAGGAAAGGGAAGAGATTTTAGAAAGATATACAAGTTCTCTCATGGAGTCTCATAACCCTAGTAACTTCAGCCCAAATAATAATGATAAATCTTGAGCCTAAGACTTTTGCACACTGTATTGTTCTGTATTTCAAAAGTGAATATCAAATGTCAGTTCAGAAATTTATTTTATCCTTGATAATCTCCTGGGAATTTTCATGCATTTGTTCTCGACAGTGTACCTTTCATTTTGGCTTCTTGAGGATTCTGAGTGTCAGGCATGGTGCAGAAATTTTTTTATCAGGTGTTATATGAAAGAATAGATGAATGTAATGGCCTTACAGAGAATTTAAATTCTTGAAAACAGAACAAAAAATTTCTCTTTTTTTCTAGTTTGAAAACCTTGCAAGTATACTGAAACTTCCTGGCAAAAAAACATTTAACAATATGGACAGAGAATTTCTGGAAAAGAGGAAAAAAGATTTAAATGCATATTTGCAGGTAAGCTGTTAGGGGATTTTAGCTCTGTGCTTGGTTGGAATTATTTTTCAGAGGCAGTATCTTTTTCTTTTTTTTTTTCCCTAAGTAAAAAAAAATAAAGGGGTGTTGTAGGTAGCATGTAATCCTGAATAATATACCATGAGACAAACTTATTAGACAGAATCAAGATCTTTTCTCTGCTACTTTGGTTTATTCTCAGCCACTTCTGTCACAACTCTTCTAAGCTGGTGAGGTTCCAGCTGTGTTGAGTTTGAGCTTTAACCAGTGATTTTCTTCTGTTCACACACATGTTCGTGATCACTTTCTCTTGTGCTATTGCATATGGGTTTCTGTGGCACCCACTTTAGTAGCGTAGCAAACCACACAGCTCCTCCATTCAGATGATGAGTTTCAACCCAAGCAAAGGAATTCAGTTGGCTTACTCCACAGGGACTTTCTGGGCAATTTAGCATTAAAGTAAGTTGACAACTCTATACACACATCAACAGGAAATAATGAAGATAAGTAAAACATTATGAAATGACAGTTTTAGTGGTCATAAAGATGTGTATTTTCCTGTGAGATGCTATAATGAACATAATGGTTAAAATGATGGGAATTACCACGAAGCCCATTGTTTCCATCTTGAGAACAGTGTCATGTTGGAATAAAATATAGGAATAAAATTCGTGTTTTGTTCATTATTTATTGAAATAATGTAATAAAAATTATTTTACTCAGCTCTTATTGAATCCTGAAATGATGAAAGCTTCTCCAGCTTTAGCCCATTATGTATATGACTTCCTGGAGAATAAAGCCTACAGCAAAGGGAAGGGGGATTTTGCACGGAAGGTAAGAGTATTTTTTCTGTCAAAGAAACTTTAGCGCATTAATTTGTGCAATGATTGCATTAAACAGACATGTTGAACTGATATTAAACAGCTGTATAGCACTTTGAAAGCAGCTTACGAGTTGCTTTAATACTTTTGAGTGGTAAAGTATCTGAGGACATGTGGGACCAAAAATGAAAAGTTTTGTAATAGGTAAATTTTTCTGTATGACAATGAAATAAAATTTTCAAATTGGACACCACTTCAAGACAACTCTGAAAGCGTATTCATTGCAAGTTGCTTTCTGTCAGACGTCTGGGATTTTGTTTTGTAGTCTTACTCCTTCTGTTTTCTTTTTTCAGTTCTTTACTCTGTATTTGCTGCTGTTACCATGCTTTCCACTCTCCAGCCCAAAAGACGATAAGTGCTTCCCTTCAAAAGCACCTGTTTTGTATTTAGGTGTTGTAATCATTCAGAGTAATTGGTCAAATTCAGAGCTCTGGGTTCTACATCCTTTTTGTTAAGCCACCAGAAGTCTCTTCAGACACATGATTCTTTGTTGAGTCAACCAGTTTGCATGGGCATCTGCTTTGCAAATGCCATCATTTCTGAACTTTCAGTGATTTTCATATAAAGAACATCTGTGACTCTGTTGTCACTTCAAGTTGTTTTTCTGCCTATATTCCTTAAATACTTAACAATGAAACGGTTAAATATTTATCAAGGTTTATGAAATGACTAAGATGTGATTTCCAGCTTATGAGATTCTTTATAAGCTTAACTTTTTAAAAGGCATCACACTAATACTTGTACTTCTTTTGGACTGAATTTAGAGTATATACTGAAAGAAAAATGGTAAGAGTTTCTATAGAACTACATTATGGTTTTAATTGTACTTGCCATGACACTAAAGCATACTACTCCAGTGCTGTTCAAAAGAGACATGTTTCAAAGATGAAGAGTTGAAAGCAAAAGTGAAACATCTGGAAATAGAAAGGTTGAAAGTGAGAAATGGTATTGAATGGAGAAGAAAAGGAAAATAAATTCAAGCTCAGAAAAGCCAAGGGATGGGAAATGGAAATGACTCGGGAAAACATCTGTTGAAAGATGCAAATAACTACAGTAAGGCTGTAAGGAATGAGAAATATAAATGGAATTGAAGTTAAAACTTTTTTCTACATTCTCTAAAGAAGTTCAGTAATTTGAGTTTGGTTTTATATTATTGTTTTCTGGAGCAGTGTGATACTTCTCATAGTATATTAATATACTGGTGTCCTCATAGATTATGCAATTCTGGTTAAACATCTTCCCCTTCAGATGGACACATTTGTAAACCCACTGCGTAACTCTATGAGAAACGTTTCAAATGCGGTCAAGTCTATCCCTGACAGCCTGGCAGAGGGAATGACTAAAATGTCAGACAACATGGGTAAAATGTCAGAGAGACTGGGACAAGACATAAAGCAATCATTTTTCAAGGTAAGAAAATATTGGTAGTTAATACATACTAGTAAATTAATAAAAGATTCACTATTGACTCAGTTAAGCCAATGTTACAGAGTCAATTTATTAAACAGAAAATCAATCTGCTTTGTACCTACACCCTTTTAGTAAGATGCAGGAGCCATTATACTACAAATATGAAGTTCTCTTTGCTATTAAGTGGCATGTTTTAAGATGGCATCTACAGACTGTTACTGTGATCCTTCACTTATTTCAATGCAGCCACTTGAAAAGTACTTGAGATTCACTGATTTTTCTAATTTTTTTTTAATCAACCATTCTCATAATTTTCTGCATCTACTGCTTTCATTAGGAAAAAACCCCAACATATCTTGAAATTTAAAACAGGGAGATAGCCTCTTTCCTGCTTACAGCTTATTGAATTCTGATTTTGAATTAAATTTTCTTTCTGTCTTTCTTGCCATCTTTCCTTGTCTCTTAGATTCCTAAAATATAGTACTTTAGAGGTGGGTAATGGTAGCATGGCATGCCATCTAAAGGTCCTATGAAAGTAGTGATCTTCATAACATGTTCATCTTCCCTTTGCTCTCCTGTCTTCCTCTTTCTGTGTGTAGCTGTAAGGTCTGTCGTCAAGGACTGTTCCATTCTGTGTTACCAAAGCAGTTATATGTGGTAGATGTAAAACAGCAACTGAGATGAGCAAGTTAACCCTTAAACCATGAAAGGCAATACAAATCAGTAGCAGGGCATGGTAGTGGTGGGGTTTTTGTTTTATTTTTGTTTTTTAAATACCATGGGCTAAAATGACTGCCTCTGGGCTTTCTCATTGCTGGTAACCTCCTGATGAGTGACTCACAACATACCTGCAGTTATACTCACTGAGAAGTCTGTGACTAGGCAGGACATAAGATCAATGGGAAACACCAGAAGAAATACCAGTCTCGTATGAATTTTTAGGTAGGTTTCACTTGAAGCATTAGGCACTTCAGAAATTATATATGGATTGTCTTAAATATGTTGATAACTTTGATAGCTATAGGAAAATATCTACAGACTTGATTTTTGGTTTTGGAAGATGAAAGGACTGCTATATGCTTATCTTTTGGACTTTTGACCAAAAGGTTTTATTTTTATAAGCAAATTGCGTATGAAAATTCATCAGATTTATTCATACTCTAAAGTGTTTTTTTCTTCATAAACGTAACGTTTTTTATTGTAGGTGCCACCTCTGATCCAGAAAACCTATTCAGATCCTGACCATTGCCGTGTCGCTGCACCAATTGATGACAACGTGAGTCTGATAAAACTCCTTTCAAAGTTGACTCCTCTGAAACCAAATTGATGAGTTATTTGTTCTGTGTTAAACAACACTTTTATTGTTTTCTGACATTATATCAGACACTTACAAAAATGTACACACTTCTAGAGTTGATATCTTTGTTAGTACCGAAATGGTTTGCACAACAATGGAATAACTGTGAGTGTACATACTACTGCTTCTGTGTTTTGTGCTTGGGGAGTTGTTTTGGGGATTTTTTCCCTCCTCTCTCCAATTTCATTTGTTCAAACATAGTGTGCTACCAGACTGTTAGTATCACATCAGCTGGCATTTTATGGATCTGATTTCTTTAGTGGATCAAAAGAAGTGTTATTGTGGAAGCAACCTTCAGAATGTGTTTCTGAATAATAAACTTTTAGTATGCGGACACCTAAAATGTGTTCAGTTAGTAGTATTAGAAACTTCAAAGTCAATTTTAAGCTCCTAGTGTTATCATAGGCTGTGGTATTTTGCTATTGTTTTGATTGAAACATTGATCATATGTGTGCAAACAAATGGAAGAAACCCCTTTATCTCTAAGTAGGACAGAAAAGCCATAAGATTACCAGTCATTACATGCAATTTGCTATGGTCTTAAATCTGCACCTGTTCTGCCCTTCATGTTTCAGGTTCTTTGGTCACATCAAAGCCCTTCAGTTTGTACATGACTGCTATGATGGCTTGTTAGATGTACTTTAACTCAGCTAACATATCCTTAAGTTCTTCTGGATTTTCTTTTTTCGCATTATTTTTCACTGTATAAGTCTGTATCCCCAAGTTTGAAATTACAATTGGAATTGCAAGTATCTTTGATACTCCTGGAACTTCTGTTTTGCACAGGCAAAGCAAAATAATATAACTCAAATTTATGAGCAGCTTCTCTGTAGGTATTTAATTGTTCTTCTGTAAAATGTTTAGAAGCTACAATTTTGATATCTTCTAAGTTAACATAGCAGGTATTGCTTGAAGGCAGATTTCAGTTATTTTAAAACCTTTGAACTCTCAACTGTTCTTGTAAGATCTATTGCTTGCAACTTTCAGTCACTAAGACAAAAATATGGCAATTTGAATGGAATTTTACAGGGAGAAGCAGTACTGTAAAAGTAAGCTACGGGTCTATAAAATCTCCATCTGAGTTATAAACCCCATTGTCTGTGTTCCAGATGTATCTAAAGATGAACTTGTGTAGTCCACCAAAATAATAATTCTAACATGTTTTTTGTAAACTAACCTGTGTAACATCATCTATTAAATAATAAAATTATGATCCTTTTCTTAATCTCCAAGCATAAAAGCACTTAACACCTCTTTGGGTTAGAATGATCCCTAAATAAAAGGCAGTACATTGCAATGAAATATCATTTTTTTTAGCATCCATAAGAAAGTGATGCAACAAAAAAGCCCCTTTCAGAGTTTTCGTGTTAGGCAGTTGGAAGCGCAGCAACCAAAGGAAGAGGTCAGAGACCAGCTCTCTCTGGGATGTGTATTAATTTTATTCAACTTTTGTTGTAACTGTGGACTTTTGAAATAACTGTTTCTTCTTGTCTTATTTTGAAAATTCAGTGTATCTAAGTTTATCTTTAATTTTACATATATTAATTATTAATTAGTTTACTAATGATGTTACAGAAGATTTAGGGAAGATTTCATGTTACAGTAAAATACAGAGCAGAATATTTCTGTCATTGCTGTGCTTATATTGAAGCATTTGACCTCTGGCATAGCTACTAAAACTAGCTTCCTCGAGCTGAAATAAAAGCATGCTGTTTGTTTTTTTTTTTCCCTTGATCAGGTGGATGACAATATTCCACTGAGAGTAATGCTCCTTCTTATGGATGAAGTCTTTGATTTAAAGGAAAGAAATCAGTGGTTAAGAAGAAACATAAAAAATCTGCTTCAGCAACTTATTAGAGCAACATATGGTGACACAATTAATAGGTAATGCTTTTCTTACATAGAACAACTGTGTGGTTGAGACTGCGTAGTCTGTGTTTATAAATCCTTCTTAGTATTACTAAATTACTGTTTTTTAAATCTCCATGCATTCCCCTTTGAAGAGGATCAATAAGCAAAGTACAAAAGTGGTGTAAAATGGAGATAAACACGAAACAATGCTGAAAGACAAATGCTGGTAACTCTTATATGCCAGAGAACTTAAAAAAGAGCTTTCATGTACAACAAGAGCTCACATTTCTGTGAACATAATTTAATACTGATGCTTTTTGCCCTGTACCTTTTGTTAGCAATATTATGTATTACTTGTTGCGCTATTTCTGCTTACATCTCTTTCATGCCACAAAGGATACACTGGCACTATCAAATTATGTGAACTATACTGACTTGCTATGTCAAGTTTCTGCTCTTAAAAGATGCAAGAGGGCAAGGAAAAGAACTGTTATGGGGTCTATTCTGCCTCCTCCACTTTATCTGTAATTCACATGTACCCTCAATCATGCAAATGCAAAGCCAGTTAATAGTGCTAAGTAAGTAATGTTACTTGCCATCAGCTTAGACATATACAGTTTCCAGACATGCCCTTCTGAAAATTTGTTTCTGAAATGTAAACAAAAATGTTGAATAAGAAAAAATTCTAGATACAGATTTTAGCACTGCATTGTCACTTTGGATTTAGGGCCGTGAATCAAAAACTTAATTTCTAGCAAGTGATAGGTAGTTTCCTATTACTTTCTTCTAGGATAATCCTAACTGTATATTTTTTTTTCCCTTCACAAGTATACTTGTTATGTTTTCACCATCACTGTTAAACATAGAGACTTGTGGTAACAGTAGCAATGAAACCATGTAATAAAATAGCACTTGGTCTTTCTTGAATAATTCTTTGTGGCCAGGTGACAACCGCTTTGAGATAATGTGCTTCCAAGTACACACTGCCCTGTTGAATGACTCTGAATACTTTCTGCTGTTTCCAGATTGTAGTATAAGTAGCAGAGTTTGTGCACAGGCTGCTGCTTCCGTATTGCAGAGATGGCTAGTATCCTACTTTATTTCTGCATTTGGAGCCATTCCAGATGCTCATGGCTTCCTCTGCTTCAGCGGGCATATCTCATCCTGGCAAGGTTTTGGAATTTAATGGCATTGAGCAGCAAAATTGTGGGGTTTTTATTTCTTAGAAAACTGAATTCAATTTGAGATTAGGGAAACAGTCCTAGAATTATGGATGCATATATAATTTCTATAAGCATACCGGATTTGGATGTAGAACTGTGTGTGTGTGCTGATGAATGAAGGTCTGATGAACAATTAGACTGTATCTCCTGCTAAGGATTATGAAGTATCTGCATACAAAAGTATGGTGTTTTGAGATTCTGAATAGGTCATTTGCTTACAGAAGCAGAACTTGGAGTGCTCCATGAAGAGGAGTGCTCTACGAGCAAACCAGTTATCTAATGCTGATGGGAAATGCAACATCAGTTTTGCAACCAAGCTTCATCATCATACACTTACTGAAATAGAAAAAAGCTTCAGCTTTAGGGAGTGATCAGTGACCTTAGACTTTTATCGTAAAAATCACTCTTTGTCTTCCAAGTAAGCGCTATTGTAAACCTATAAGATTGGAGAAAGTTGAAATTATAGTTTGTTTGCCCTAGAGTGCTCTTTAAAATGCTTCACTTAAATGTTCTCTGTTCTAAAAATTAAATTAGAGACTTTGTTGATTTGATTTTAGAAAAATAGTTGATCATGTTGATTGGATGACATCTCCTGAGCAAGTAGCAGATGCGGTGAAACGCTTCAGGTATGTCTTTTATCATAGATGTTAAATATGAAGTACTTGCCAATTGATGTCTAATATCTATGTATCCTTCCTAGTCTTCTTACATGAGGAAATCATTATCTCTCTACAGAATACCAGTTAGATCACACACTGCTTTTTGCATATGTTAAGTGAGAGAAAGCAGTTGTCACAAGAGGAAGAGTATTTTTGAGTTTTCTCCTCTACCTTAAAAACTTGTTAACCAATCTGGCAGAAATCGAATATGGGTATACTTAGGAATTTCATCATTCATCACTACTGCATATAGTGTCTTTGTCTTTCAATTTCCTAAAAGTCTTAATGACTTCTACATTTTTGCTGAGAAAGAGTTACCCACCCTTTTTTTCCTGTAGTTTGTTGGAGTGAAAGACATAAAATAGTGAAGTGTATTCACCAAAGGGTCACACTTTGCAAGTATTCTGATTATTCTTTAATTAAAATGTGTAAGAATGTGTGCTTTTTATTCAGAAAAAGATTGTCATTCACTGAGACCAAATAGCTTATTAGACAGAGGCATGTCTTTTTTTATTGAGCTTTACACTACACTGAAACTACTGGATCTTAGCCTTGTTGTTAGGCCAAAGATCTAATGAAGCAATAAATAGACCTAAGCCTAGAGTCTCTCTCTCTCAGTGACAGTAGAGACTAATGGGTAAAAGCAAGGCTAAGGTCTATTTTATGTAATAACTATGTGGTATTTTAATGGTTTTAGTGTTTAATACTTTATTAAAATTTTATTTCTTCTGATTCTTGTACTAAAAAAGTACATGGTAGCTACTAATAGATGGAGTGTACTGTACTACTTTCTTTTGATTTCTTCTTCACCTTTTCTTTTTCCTCTTCTAAGTGTGTGTTAGGTTGTGTGCAAATTACTTTCTTGTATTTATTTTATGCGGCAGTCCTGTGGTGTAAAGGAGAGCACTCTGAACTCTGAATCCCAGGGTCCTGAGTTCAAGTCTCAGTGGGGACTGTCCCCTGGCAGTTCAATGCCTCCCTACCATCCCATCCCGTCAGATCTCAGATGCTCAGCAGGGTCAGCCCCGGTTAGTACCAGGTGCTGTGAAAGTCCCGAGGACTTCACTGTCACTGTCCAAGCTCGCTCAGCCGTGGCAAATGGACCTTAGGACTTAAACGGTGAGGCCAGTTCTGTGCACACTGTGCCTCACCTAAAAAATCCACTGCACAGGTTGGGAGGGCACCCCCACGTGGGGAGAGCCCTTCCCGAATCTTCATTCACGAAGTCTGGCCATACATACATACATTTATTTTATGAGATATCTTTGTGGGATTTAAAAGAGCCTTTTACTTGATAAGATGTTAATGTATTTTGACAGATTTGCTTTTGTTACAGAGATGCTTTTTGGCCCAACGGCATTTTAGCAGAGACTGTTCCACGAAGGGACAAAGCTATTAGAATGAGAACAAGAGTTGCAGGGAAGACCAAATTACTGGAGGTAATGCCAGGTGAGTTAGTTTGGGATTGAAGCCTAATAATCCTTACCATATGTTGTTAATGGAATTAATGTCAATATTCTTGTTGATTAAGTATTGAAAAGAAATACTGATGTGTGAACTGTATTTAAATAAAAAGATTTCCAAGTATTAAAGCATTGGACATTTTTACATTTACTGTGAATTTGCAACTGTAGGTCTCTTAGAGCGAACCCAGTATTTAGTTTCCCTAGATGATTTTAGTGTGTGAAATGTGTATATTCCAATACAGTATGATTTCTTGTAACATGGTTGCCATGTATACAGGATAAGAGTGAAATAATTTTCAGAAATCCTTTGTGCTGTAAGAGAACTTTTAGTTTAGTCATGTTATGTATAATAAAGGTACTGTTATCTCAAAATTCAGGCTACATAGTTTGTAAGTCTTAATATTCAGTTTAAGTTTGTTAAAATGGAAGTATAATTTAGCTTAAACTTCTGGGTAACTTCTGTTTTTGTAGATGAACTGAAGCACATCATAGGTGCTGAGACTACACGGAAAGGCATTCTTCGGGTCTTTGAAATGTTCCAGCATAGTCAACTGAATAAGAGAATGGTGTATGTGTTTCTGGAGAGATTCCTAGAAACCTTATTTCCACAAAATAAGTTCCCTGAGCTCTTCAACAAACTACATTCACGGTCAAAGCAGATGCAGAGATATAAGCAAAGACTGCACTCTACTCAAGCGCCTTCCTTACAGAAAAGGTGACACTTCAAACCTATTAAGCTGGTGTATGTTTGTCCAGGACTAATTACTTGGGCAGATTCTCTGGGGCTTCAAACTCACATGCTGTCATTTCTGCACCAGTCTTCTAGTGTCACTTATTAGATTATAAATGTATCTGTAAGACCTGTGGATCTTCTCATCTTCATGTGTAATTCAACCACTACCAGAAGGGTTTGTGTGTCTTAAATGATTTGGTGCGTCTTCATGCAACATTGAGAAGAAAACTGGCCCAATACAAAAGAATGCTGATCCCTTCCATTCCTGAGTTGATGTTTTGCCAGCAATGAAAAGTGCCAGACTGTTCAAGTAAAGCACAACTTAGTGATACAATTGAGGAAAAAGGTGTTTTGGCACTGGGAGATAGCGCAATGTGTGACAGTCAGGTGGAATTGCTCTGCGTTATGACTGTTGAGGCTCCGTAGGGCTATTTTAACATTCCTGTAAAGGCTAACCTAACAGGAAAAGCAGTCTCTGGAATAGCAGGTTCATAGGAGAGGGGAGAAATAGCTATAGCCCCATCATAAAAGTAGATTTATTGAAGAAAGGTTGAGATAATGTGACTTTTATGCCACATTTATATCACCTTTCATGTTTTGGAAATTAAACTAATGTTATATCTAATGGGGGTTTTAGTAAAGGCAGAGGTGCAGTAAAAACAAAAACCCTTTATTCTGATTATTCTGTAGCTTTAAGGGCCATATGCTGCTCTTACAGCACCTGGCATACATTTTGCATGTGACTTCAGTGGAGAGGGAGCATCATATTTATGTTCAGTTGGTCTATATGAACATATGTCAGGTTGATAGTTGTAGAAGGAAGGGAGTATATATTTCAAAGAGGATGGATACTGTGTTAGAAGATGAGGAAATTGCACTAAGACACAGTATGTACACAACTCCCCATTAAAATCTGGAACATTTCAGGGATGTAAAAGACTATGTCCTACTTACTTAAAGATTCCTTACTTTATAGTGTGTAAGCCTCATATGGAAAAATGTTAGAATTAGTTGGTTTCTCACAGGTTAAAGATTTCATTTGTCATATGCAAACACTTGGAAATTTCTGAACGCATATCAGTGTATATATGAAAATAAAATGGAGATAAAACTACAATATTTTTTTAAATAATTTTTTTATTTTTTGCATAGTGTAAAATTTTAATACAAATTTTTGACATCAAGGCCCCACATCCATCTTTTTAGTTTCAGTGAAAAAGTTCTGTCCGATTAAAAATACACTAACAACAAATCTTGTTTGGCCACAGCATATCTCAGTTTATGTTTTTCATAGTCCCCACCTGTTTGAGCACCACTATCTTGAGTGAACAGAAAGTAATGTTAGAGTCCCTTTTTTTCCCCTGAATGCTAAACACAGGGTAAGATATAACTGTGAATCAAGGATCCCAAGGATCCTTGTAATAATTTGTGTCTTGATGAGAACAAATGGTCCTTTTATGTGAGAGAGGAACACAGACCTTGTATGAAAGCATTCTAAGAAAAGACAGAAGGCTCTCAAAGGACCTACTTAAATTGACTGAAGCCTCTATATAGATCATTTTTTTCTCATGGACTCTATTAATGAAATGTAGCCTTTTATCATACTACTTAATGATGATCATATTGTACTGTCAACATTCTCATACAGTATGCATGGGCTCAAGTGCACTTTTTTTCTTTATTGCAGAACTAAATGCTGTAAATTAAATCCCTTTCTTTTGTAATCCCTAGGAAGACAACTTTGTAAATATGTAAGAACCCCTCTCTCTTCCTCTCTGCAGGTTCTGTAGAAGTGTGATGGTTAAATGCTTTTGAATTTAACAAAATCCTTGAGTTCTGTGTGAAGTAATCAACATAGCCAGCTCCTATTGTTTACATGCCTATATCTTCCTCTGATGTCAGGGTGCTCAGGCATAACTGATATCTGACTGATGACAGATCGTTCAGCAGTTGTTCTTGGTGATACAGTAAATATCTCATTAATCCTACCAAATCTAATTTATGTGTTTTAAGTCACTGAATTTGTTATGCAGTATGAAAGTGGGAAATTTAAGTACTGTTTTGTCAAATCTGTGGAACCTTTTATCTATCTCTAGGTACCATGAAAAATTTCAAGAGAATAGTGATAATATACAAATTTGGGATTTTTTTTAATTATCTGGTACATTTCTGTACAAAAATAAAATAATATCTCTAGGAATGTGAACTGAACATAATACACCGTGCTTATTAGTTGTTTTACTTAATGAATTTGTTACGTACATATACCTATACACACATTTATATACTCATGTGTGCATATGTATATATGTATTGAGGTTTTGTCTTCTGTATTTAATTACAGAATGTGGCTTCCTAATTCAATGGTGCCTGTTGGCTGGCAAGAACCATCAGAAATTAATACTTTCTGTTAAAGCGAGTTTGTAATCTTTATTTAAATGGTTTTCCTGTTGACGATTTAAAATACCTACCCTGTCAACCCATGTAGCCTATTCTAGAAAGTTTCCAAAACTGAATGTTAATATGCAGCACTTAAGTGTCTGGGTGTATCTTCTGGCCTTTGGGTGCTGTGACTGGCTGCTGAAAATTGTGCCATGGTCAACAAATGCACTTGTTTTAGCCTTAATTATTTTTAAGAGAAAATGAGCAATTGAGTTTTTCTTTTGGTTCATCCTCAAGCTTGTGCTACTGGTGTTTGCTAGAACTAAACAGTAAATTTTAAGTGCTACCAGAATGTCTACCAAAATAAACCTAAATAAATTCCACAATCTAAATTTTAATTTTGTGCAATATTTTCATTTAATGCATGTGTATTTGAATAGCTGTAAAATAAATTTTTAATGTTCTGAAGTCTAGGTAAAAAATGTCTTCTCAGCTGAACAATTTTTCATTCTGATGTTGCATTAGTTTATTTAAGGACTTGTTTTAAAAGTCTTATTTGTTTCTCCTTTGTTCTCAATGATCTTTGCTCACCTAAGCAAAGCTCATATATTACAAGGGAAGAATGTGAAGAACACATCTCATAAATAGAGCTGTTATAAATTACTTATGCATATCATTGTACAGTAAGTGTCAGCTGTGTGCCTAATTGTTCTATTGATGCTTTTCCCCTCCCGTCCCCCTCCTCTTGTTTCTGTAACAAAGAGCAAACATGGAACAGGCTGCCATGGTCACTTCTACTGAATGGCAGAGGACTCTGAATTTTTTTGGAGTTTGCATTTATGTTCTGTCCAATAGAAAGCTAAAAAATTACACTAATAAAGTATTAACAGGATTATTATAAGTCTCTGTTTGTTTTTAAAATAACTTTCTTGCTATCAGATATGAATATTTCACAAGTCTGAAATAAAATCACTAATTATAAAAAACATTGCTGTTTAAATAAAGCAATCATTCGTTCTTTTGTTTGTTTTTTTAACGTTTTGTAAACTGGTTTTTCTTTTAACAAATTAATCTCTACGTTCATTTTTGACCAGTGTTTGTAGAGAGTCCTGTATTTTAAAAGGACTTACACAGAAACAGTGGGATTCTATGATGTTGGGGGTTTTCTACTGTGGTTTTTTCCCCTGGGTTTATTTTTTCAGCAGCTGGATCTACCATGGGATCACAATTGTTACCCTTGATATGTTTATTCCAGCTGTTTCACATTCATCAAAAAGATGTCCTGAGCTACAGAGATGTTAGTTCTTTGACCCCTGAGTGAAGTGTTTACCACTTTCTCTAACTTACACACTCTCGCTACAGGATATAGACACATCTCAGGAATTTCTTTAGCAAATTGAAAGTTCTTACTTGTTGAAGCTGTTATCCTAAGGTAATTTCATGGCAAAAAATGCATTCCATACTAAGCTTGGTTTTAAAAAAGTCTTAAAAATATCTACCATTTGCTAACTGAGGATTCAATGTATCTGTGGCTTATTTAACTCTTCTGTCTACCACATGTTTAATTTTGGTTTTGATGTCTAATGCACATGTGAGAATTGTTGAAGTTCTTGTGAAGCTGAGTAGTCAGCATCATTCTGCGTTGACTTTACAAATTTCATAATTTATCTCTTGTAAGAAAGGAAATTATATCATGAAAACAGTTCCCTTCTGTTATGTATTTCAAAAGAAATTGAGCTTTATTTCTGTTAAACACTTGAAAGATCTATGCCACTGCAGTATGTCCCTCCCCAAAATACATTTGACTACTTTTGTATTCATGTCTCAAATAACTGTTTCCCAGTTATCTGAGATACTTGGCATGTCCATCTGAATTGTTATGGCATGTTGGAGTTGGGATAATCTACATAGGTCAGTTAAATAATTTGATATCTGGTTCAGTAAGGGCTAGCTAGAATACTCATTTGGCATTTTAGAATTGAAATAGTACCTAAATTCTGAGATTGATTTTAATTAGAGAATGAGTTTATAAGGAGTTTATTGTCAATCAAGACCTACTAATTGCAAGTAAGGAATGTAAATTTCAAAAATGGACTTGCTCTTTCTGACCATAACACTTTTTTAAAGCAAGTCTTTTGAGTCTTTGTTCTGAATTTTCTCATTTTGAGCTCAAGAAACATGTTAATTCTGAATTCAGTGGAACAATGCTGATGAAACTTACTCGAGCTTTAGGTAAGAGAGTCTCATAAAATTGTTTGAATTGAGAACACTGTCGTTTAGTACACATAGAAGATGGTTCTGCAAGTTACCTGGTTATTTCATGCACAGAATAGTCAGAAATTTTTTTGTTTATTTTAGTGTTTTCTTAAATAGCCAGCCTGTATTAGGGTAAACACAAAATTTTCTTTGCAGAAGTCATCTCCAGTTAGAAGCTACAGGTTTCTTATTTTTTCAGTGTGATGGTGAAGTTAGAATTTGATTATCAAAGACAATGTTTTTGTTTTCAAGAACCTCATTGAAAACATTCCTTTATAGTTTGTTTAAAAAAAATTTGTGTTTTATCTGCTGAATTGTGTATTATTTATATTGGTTTAAAATACCGGCTTCCCAGTAATACCAAACATCATTTCTGCAAACAAACTAGACCTGCTTGTATCTAATGTGAGAACACGGGTATCTAGGGGAGAAAAGTATAGGATCTTCATTCAATATTCTGCTGTCTTGGGGAATTGTATCAGTGTGAAACTGGGATGTCATGCATCTGGAAATTCACCAGTTTTGCTGACTTTGTGCAGTGCCATGTAAAGGAAATAGAGGCTCAAGGTTCTCCTATGTATCACATAGGAAAATGTTAGTTTTCTTTTTATTACATGTAGGTTCTAAGTGGTGCTGGGGCTAGTGGTGAGTAGTTGTGCTAAACGCCTTTGAACATGTTAAAGCTCCATTGTTCTGCTGCTAAGTGGAGCTTGTAGAGGTGTTTGTGTTACGGACAACAGTTCTTTAAAATCAAGATATGGGCTGTCACTAGTGAAAGAACTTGCTGAAGTGATACCTGAGTGATACCAAGTGATTCCAAATGTAAACATTTGTTCTATTCCACTTGCTACAGAATCCATATTTTTTTTCTTTCTGTCAGTAGTGTTGCTAGTACCAAGAATACTGTGGTCTCTAGAGGGTGTGTCATCTTGAGCCTAAGTGTAGTAATACTTAGTAGATAGCTGTTTGTGTAGGTGGACTCCTGGCTTGACAGTATTAGGGACAGGAGTTAAGTTCATGGATGATGCTATAGAGTATGTTAACTAGCATTTACATAAAGCTGTAGCTTACTGAGTAAGCAAAAGTAAGTACATAAACAATTACTTGAGCAGTCATTTATTTTCTTAAGCTAAATTTTTATTGTTAAGGTACTTTATATGACAAGATTGTAGTGTGATAAAAACTACTAAGATTCAAACACTAGAATCAATCATACAGAAATCACAGCAGGTAATGATAAGAGATTATGACTAGCTTGTATGGACTACAGTGCAGGAGGGTACTGGACAGGAAAACATCTGTTGAATTTTTTGTGACTGAGATGGAAAACAGAATCTACTGCATTCTCTGACCATTCTGGTGATACCTTTATGTAAAGAGAGAGGGTGCTAGTTACACAGCAAATTGTGTTTTGTGGGCATTATGGATGTTCAGGGCATGAAAATTACTGAGTTGTTAAAGAACGCCTTTTCAGTATAAATGCAAAGTGAAATCTTGGCTAACAGAAGCAGATTACAAAATAGTAATGTACATGCTGGTCGAGCACTGGAACAGGCTCCTCAAAGAAGTGGTCGCAGCAACAAGCCTGCCAGAGTTCAAGAACCGTTTGGACAACACTCTCAGGCACATGGTGTGACTCTTGGTGTTGTCCTGTCCTGAACCAGGAGTTGAATTCAGTGATCCTTGTGAGTCTTTTCCAACTCAGAATAGTCTGTTGTATGATTGATGAATTTCTGTCAGAGTCTGTTTCAAACATGTATCATTTTGCCTTCTACATGGTAGCTGTTCCTTTAAGTTAAATGAGAAAGAAACCACATTTAGGACTTCTACTTCTGTGCCCAGTTTTTATGGGCCTGGAATAATTTCATTTAAATGAATCTTTTCTATTAACAATTCCATATGTAAGTTAAATTCAATTCTAATAGCCTGCTGCATCTTTTAGGCAATTTCAATTCACTGGCCCTAAGAAGACAATATTGCAAGGATAACTACCTGAGATTTTCCATATTTGCCTAGTGTAACACCTCAAGTTAAAAAAACCCTACGCTTGGGATTTTTTTCTTTTCTTTTTTAAAAATTATCTTTGAAGTAAACCAGACAATTCTAGTATTGTTTGTGCTCAGTAGAACAACTGCAGCAGCAACTGTCTACTCAGTTTAGGAATATATATGAAAGACTGGTTTTTGTTAAACTAAATTGAACTTATAAAAGAAAGTAAAATATTTCTAACTACATTTAAACCAGATAAAACACTTTTTAAAATGTGCTCTTTTTCAATTGTATGGTCAAGATTTAACAAATTTTATTTGTTTCTCACATTGTTTTGTTACAAGCACAAGCAGGGAATAGTGTGTTTCTAAAAGCAAATTTATTTTGAAGGAGATTGTACAGTGCACATGTAGAGTTGAGTGATGCATGTGACAAGGTACTTATGAACAGGCAGTGAAGTTATTGAATGCAGTTAGGAAGAAATAGAGTAGAGGAGCTGAAACTCCCTTGAATTGTAGAGGTTAAAAAGAGGTCAAGCAGTGAAGTTCTTGGATCTACACCCCTTCCTCTTGTCCATCCTTCCTGCTCCCTGCAGAGTGTTTTGGTTATGCTTTATGGCTTCACAATTCAAGGAGCTTGTCTCCTGGCTTGATTTGCTGCAGACATTTCATAAGAATAATTGGTCGTATGAGATGAAAATAAGTACTTTAGAAATATTTATGAATTTTCATCCAAAACTTCATGGCAGCAAGTTCCAGACCTCTGTTCTCATTTATTTTAGCCCTGAATCATATTCCCAGTCTACATTCCTCTCTCTTCACAACGCGTTTTATGTGCTGTGGTTTTTATCAGTGTGTGATGGGCCAATAGTGGCTGAGATCTGCTTGTTATAAAGTGATTGTGTATGATCAGTTCATGTGGTAGGAGCACTGCAGTGAGGGAAAACTGACACACAGCAGGTGCGCAAGAAATAAGCAAAAACATTTTACGATGATAAAGATCATGAAACTGAAGGCCAGAGAATGTCAACTATTTCTAAGACCCCTGACATTTTCATAAAGTGGTCTTACAGTAGACACTTGCCATCATCTGTTCAGCTTTGGAGGGTTTTGGAAAAAAAAAAAGTTAATTCAGTGCTGCGTTCTTTGACAGAATCCCAAAACTTCATGTTATTACATCAAAGTCTGTAAGTTTAAAAATTACTGGAAAGTCTTACTTAAAGTATTTTCTCCCAAAGCATTCAGTCTTTGTGCATTGTAGCATGTTTAGGACTGTTTGTGGGTGGATCATGTTCTGCAGTTCAGTTTGTGGCGGGCAGGAATGAGTGTGTCTGTTTCTGAGCCCACAAGGTAGGGCTGAATATTTGCAGCAGCCAGGCATGATGCAGGATGGGCATATCCTTGCACAGATTGAGGTAAGCTCCACCAAAGGTGTTTGTTCTGATAATTCTGGTGGTTTGGGGAAGAGGGAAAGGTCTAATTTGAAAGTTGCACTGTGTCCACAGACTCTACTGAAGTTCTCTGATCCCACAGACCTTTTGTGTCAGAGGAGAATTTTCTGAAATACCAGGGCTGTACAAGGATGTTGTACTGGATTTAACAGTTAGATCTGGTGTATCTTCTGCTTAATATTATCCTACCAGAAGGTTGTTTTTGAGTCCGAGATGTCCTTGGCAACTGAATCAGATCAAGAGAGAGATGACCACTTTGTTTGCAGGTCAATTTGCTGAAAATCTGCTGTAGTTTTCCTGCTAGGAGAGAAGCTCAGAGTAGGAGCAAGTTGTGTGAAGCCTGCACTGAGCAGAAGCCTTGAGAAACCTCTGGTGAGTCCTCCATGTGAGAGTGGGGCCAGGCTTGGTGCTGAGCTCACAGAAGCCTTTAGGATGGTCCTCATAAGTTTCAGCATATTCTCAGAACAATAACTAGTAAGACAGCCTTGAATTATGCAGATAAATAAATCCATTACTTCGTCAGCCTGTTGCTACTTTAAAGCCCTGTGTTTAGTGCTACTTGCTTAAAAAACAAAATTAAATCCAGTTGCAGTCACCCAGCATATACACATACATATTTTTGCCTTGGTGTATCAGTCTGGCCAATCCAACTTCACAGTAGTTGGCACTTTCACCCTCTTGGAAAAAAAAGCCTTCTTGCTACAGGTGTTTTTCTTTTTCCATAGGGGTGTGCTAGAAGGTCACAGAAGCATGAAATCTATCCTAATTCAGCTTAGCTGCTAATCACACAGAGAGAAAGGAAAGTGTGACTGAGTGTCGAGTAAATGTCAGTTGGCACCTGTTTTCACAATCTCAATTTGTTTTTCTTCTCACACCATATTACACTTCTTAATTTAATTTGTGACTGGCCTTTTCTCCTCCCAGCTGTCCAGGGCTGCAGGGCACACCTTCCAGCTGGTGTTACCAAGGGCTTTGCTCAGCCCAAGGACTGAGCTGAACAAATTACCCAAGTCCCACAGCCACCCGGGATCTGGGTGCTGTCTTGCTGCCTTATCTCACTTACAGGCTGGTAACTTGATTCCCTGGACCTGAAATGGGGTATACATATTTCAAATACCTTTAGAAAATCTTTCCCATCCTAACTATGTTGTTTTGGGATTAAAATGGACTTTAGCTAACAGAGTGGCCCATTCATCAGCTTAGCAATAATTACAGTGCAAATGTGGATTTAAGTTTGTTTTTTTGAACAAAAAGATTCCTAATGCTATTTGCAGAAGGGTAGGCTGCCTGTCAGATGTACTGTGAGTGTGTCACGTGTAAGAGCTGCATTCTCCTTCCCTCCCGTGTGAAAGCACAGGAAAGGCAGCAGGGCTGGAGAAATCCAGCATCCCACTCCGTGCCCCAGAAAAGTTTAAGACAGTCCCAGAGTGACATTCAGAGAAGTAGCAAATTTTATTTCTTTGACCCCTGGCTATGGTAGCTTAATCCTTCCTTTCCAGAACAGCTATGTTCAAAAATAAAATGCTTGGCTGTCTGGCAAAATTGACAGACAGATTGAAAGATGATGAATTTTTAAGATACAGAAGCCAGTGTTATCTCCAGAGCTTCTCTTAGGTGTTCTAGGTCAAGAAGAAGGACAATTGCCCAGCCCTTTTCTCCTTGAGCAAATGTTTCTTGTCTTCTGTCAGCTCCATGAATTTCTAAAAATTGTGTGTATGTCATGGTGTATATTATTAAATAGGCTGTTAAATTGCTCTACAGAAGCTAGTCTCTTACAGACTCTGACTACCACTGAAACTTACTGTCACAATTACTATGACTGCTGTTACCAAGTTGTCCTGTTTTAATTTGGGAAAAGTCCTGCAGAGTGTAAAACAGTCCTGTATAGCACTAAACAAAGGGCTTTAAAGTAGCACCTGTGTAGTAGTGCATTCTCTATGTTAAATGATACTGCTACTTTTCCTCTCCAAAAGAGTTGTTCCAAATAGTGAATATATTAGTACTTGTCCTTGAATAAGTAGTTAGACTGAAAACATATTTCTGAAAATAGGTCCTAAACTGAGAAGCTGCATGAGGGTTGTTTGATTTGTTTTGTTTGGGATTTTGATTTAATATTTGTTTCATTTTATTGTTGTTTGTTTTAGTTTTGGTCTGTGGGGGGGGGGGGGGGGGGGGGATGTTGTTGGTTTTTTTTTCTTGTTTGGTTTGGTTTTTTGGGTGGGTGGGGTCTTTTGGGGTTTTGTTTTTTGAAAGGAGGTATTTGTGACTGCATGACAAAAAAAAACCACCAGACATTTCATTTAACAGAGTTTTGGTCAGCACAGGCTGTGGTTGCAGATGGTTTTGGCAGAGCATGATCATGTAGGTGGAAAGGCCAAAGATCTGGATGGAATGGCAGTCAGCCTGGCTAGCTCACAGGGACTGTGTAAAGAAGCTCTACAAACTCTTTCTAATTTTCCCCAACCCCCAAACAATTGCATTGTTTGCTTTAAAGATGGTCCAGTATCATACTTATTTTCAGCAGATCATTCTTTCTTGCCCTTCTCTATTACTTTCTTGCCTCTGTGAATTTATAAAAGTTCCTGGTGGGCAAAGGATCTGACATCTATTGAAATGTTACCCCCGTTCTGCATGTATTTCATGGATGTGGGATGGATATTTGAGAAGAAACAATCTTTCAGTCTTCAGGTCTCTGCTTGCATATGATGACTAAAGAGGAATTTTTAGAAAAGTCACTCTTGTCACAGCTGGTGACTGCTTGAAGCTTGAAACTTAACATGTGTCAAGGCTATTATCATACAGGTTATTGCAGCTTGCTTTTCCCCCCAGCCTTGGCAAGTGCAACCTTACTTCTCCAGACTGCTGCCACAAAGACCATATTTTTAACTTGGGCTATTATCATTTTCTGCTTTTCCTGCTGTAGTTGTTTTCAGAGTCCATGGTCTTTTTAGTCCCCCAGAACCTGTAGAAGCACTAACAGGAAAAATTAAGCTGCAGAAAGATCCCATAACAAAGTCAGAAAAGTCCTCTTTGGCAGTTTTTGGCAAACAATATTTTAAAAAAGGCACTGCACGCTCATTTTTATTTGCAATAGACTTTTTTTTTCTCTTTTATTCTTCATGAAACTGTCCCAGCTGTACTACTTTATAGTTCTCTTAGACCTACTTTCTGTGTACAGCAAATGCACTTCAGGCAAATGTGAAGCAGGGAGTCTGGTGCCCAGGTGCAGTCCAGTGGCTGCTGCAGCAGCTGGTAGGAGACCTGGGTCTGCTCTTGGAGTCGCATTCCTAATCACCCTGGTGTGATGCATGAGAGAGATACATCTACCTAGTGATAAATGTTATTTTTTTCTTCATTTTTTTCTGATGTTTGTTCTCCATATAGTGCCTGACATTTGGCAAAAAAATCGGAAGCTTCTCTATGTTTTGAATTTCCATACGTTCTTCATCTATCCCAGTCTTGCAGGTTTGCCATAAAAGAATTATTAGGTTGACTATTTTTTTGTTTATTTGTCGATATTTACTTACGTTCTGTGCTGATTGCCACTACTTCAAGTCAAAAATGTGCAGACAGTAGCTCCTGATTTTCACAGTTTTCTAGCTAAACTCAGAAAAGTATAAGATTTGTATAAAATGTTGAAAGATAGTTCTGATTTGCTAGGAGTCTTTCCTCTCTCTTGCTTCACTTTTGCTTGTTTATTTTAACCCTTACATTAAACCCTGCCCTTTTAAAAGGTATCATAGGTATGATATGGCAAATAATTTTACTTGTGTGCCTATTGCTGATGACAGAAATGTCAGGTAAAACTTCAGCATGTACAGTTTGATCTGTAGAAGCTGCTGAATTTCTCTTCCATTCTTTCTAATGAAAGATGTTTCTGCCTAAGATTGTCACACTGGGACAGAGAAAATAAAAGTAAAACTTGGAAGAGATGTAAACACTGGGAAAATATATTTGCCTAATTAGCCCTTGTGAGAGCAGACTGGATTGAACTGCCTAAGATCCTTGTGTATCCTGGTGAACTTTTATTCTGATAAGCACAGAGAAATTCCCTAACCAAAAACGAAGACTAAGGTACTTGGCTCTAAAGTAGGACCAGAAGAAGTCTTCTCCTTTTCCTGCAGTAAAAGTTGCTATTTGACTATTTCAGCCCCAGCACATCTTGGAAAGTCATGGGGAATAACATCCAAACAAAGTTTGTAAGGAGAGGTGGTGCATCCTTTCTCTGCAAGGCATGGGGAGGAAGAGGCTTCTATTGAGAGAAGCTGTATGTTCAGTCAAAAGAAGCAAGGAGGTCTCCCAGTTGAAAGTGCAGCAAGATTCTCTAGAGAAGAAAATAGAGAGATTTATTTACCAGCTCTGAATAATTGAGTCAAATCTACAAAATGAGACTTGTAAAATTATTACCTTTCTGTTTTAGAAGGTTCCTGGTGCATGGGTACTGTAGTGTCTATACCGTTTTTTTCCTGTCAGACTGGAACTCTTGCCCTGTGTCTGTTAAATTGCTCGTACACAGCTCCACTTCCCACCCCAGCATGGTACAGGAAGAAGGCAGTAGACCTTACACCATGCAGCAGAACAAGAGCAACAAAGCTGATGGAGGCTCTGCAGCATAAGTCTTATGAAGAGCAGCCTGGAGAAGAGTCAGAGGAGACCTTATTTCTCTCTACAACTGACTGAAAGGATGGTTAGTGAGGTGGAGATTCTCCCAGATAGCAAGAGACAGGACAAGAGGAAGTGGCCTCAAGTTGCTCCTGGGGAGGTTCAGATTGTATATTAGGACAAATTTATTAACCAAAACTGATGTCAAGCACTGGAACAGGCTGCCCAGAGAAGTAGTGAGTTATTTAGAAGACATGTAGATGTCACCACCCAAGCTCTCTTGGCTGTGGCAGATGAACCTTAGGAGTTAAAGGGTGGGGCCAGTTCTGCACACGCTGTGCCTCACCTAAAAAATCCACTGCGCAGGCTCGAAGGACACACCCATGTGGGGAGAGCCTTGCCCAAATCTTCATTTGCAAAGCCTAGCCATGATGATGGTGATGGTGAGATGTGGCACTTAAGGACTTGATTTAGTGGTGGACTTAGTGAACTGGTCAGACTCAATGATCTTAAAGGTCTTTTTTAGCCTCAATTATTCTATGATACTCTGAAGATTATATGAAGCCACTGCTGCTGGAAGATGACCTGGGCACTCCCTGGTTATTCTTGTCCTACTCTCTGCCTGAAGGACAGTATGAAGGACTCCAGTCATGTAGCACTGCACTATTTCACTGCTTCAACCAACTATATCCACTTGGATCTTTTTGCATGGCTGAGAATTAAAATTAGTGTTTAAGGTCTTTTGATGACAGCACTTAATAATTAATAGGTGATGTTTTATCAAGCTATCTTTGTTAAACACACCTCTCTGTTTCTTACTGTTAAGATTTTATAATATGGATTTTTAGGTTAGACATGCTTCTTTGTCAAATCTACTCATTAAAGGAAAATTTGCTGCCTCAGGTTTTTATGGCTGACTACCTTAACTTAAACACAGACACAGGTTTTCCTGAAAGAACATATTTTTCAGAGGAATTGTGATTTTGCTTTTGACTACTAACTCCTGTAACAGTATCACAGTGTATAACTAAGGTAGGAAATACATAACTATTGTAGTTGCCTGTTTCATTTTTGCACTTGTTACTGACAAGCTCTCAGACAAATAAAATGTTCAGAAAAGAACATTTGGCAATATTCACTGCAAAATCAGAGTTCAAGTAACAGGTTATATTAGGGTGTATTTATCTTTTTTAAAAACTGCATTTATTTTAAAAGTTAGTAATTTTTATAAAGAACTTCTCAAATAATACTTAAACTGATGGATATCTAGCATTTACTGAAAGGTGACCAAGGCTTTCCACATGCAAGTATACCTAATCTAAGGGGACTGAAATATAACAATACTACTTTTCATGTTTGAAATGTGCAGATACTATGTGTATCCCAAACTGTAAGCTAGTAATTGCCTTAGAAATCATACCTAACTCATTTTATCAAAGAAATACTTGATTTTGCAAAAGATTTGCCTGGCTGTCTAATTTGATGTTTTCAATCTCTTTTACCTCCAAACTCCATAGAGTTAAGGGAATTGAGAAGAAAGTGATGGTTATACAAAATTTTTGAAGAAATGTACACTGTCACCATATATTCTAGATCATCCTTTTTCTCTTCCTTCTCACTGTTTTTTCTAAGGCTGTGCTGGGCTTTGGGCGCATTGCCACCAGTGTCCCTGCCTGTGCTGTACCCTCTCTGCCTTGACAGCTCTCCCATTTCACACAGGTGCAATAGTCTCAGGGTGAGGTGGAACTGCCAGGGGTTCCCTGGGCTCTGGGGTGTCCCTTTGGCACCCCCATGCATGGACTGACAGACAGCAGAGCTCTGCATAGGGAGCACTTTGAACTAGGAGTGGGGCAGCAGCTCTCTGAGCAAAAGTTAGTGAGAGGAAAAGTGTTCTCATGCCCAGAAATGTTTTTGTGATCCATTTCCAACTCTTCTGTAAATATGAATTGTTCTGTGTTTACTTCTGGGCAGTCATGGAAAACTTGGCAGAAATTTTTCTCCACCCCATCGCTGTAGCCTGTGATACTCTTCTATCAGTGAGACAAAGGACAGCTTCTGTCATGCTATTTTATTAAGTGTCTGTGTGACAAAGTCCATATTCAAGGGAAGAAAGTTTATTGTCTATTTTGCAAAACTTAGCACAATAGTGGTGCCCCCCAACATTTTCCTTCACAGAGGGTTGGCTGAAGAGCTTTCTGGCTGTGCAGAAAGAAGTATGCTGCTGCTTTTTTATTTTCTTATGTTTACCAAGGAGGGGTGCTAGCAGCAACCGTGTCAAACTTGAGCAAAGGGTATTTCCCAATGAGCTGATGACTGACTGGTTTTAATGACCTGCAGCTTTTCTCTGGGTCATTAACTCTCCTAGGTAGTTATTAATCCCCAGGAAACATCCTGGGTCTCAATGTTCAGTGCTTAAAGACAAGACAGTCTCTTGCAGATATTTTCCCTATGAAGCATCCAAAACAAACATTCAACTAAATATTTTTTTTTTGCTTTCCAGATGTTCCAGTGTTTTTCAGTCTCCTAGAGGAATATTCTCTTATCTTAGTGATTTATTTTAGTCTTATGTTGAGTTGTTATGCAGTTAGTACATGTCTGCAGATTGAAGGTTTCCACACCCTTTGGTTTTGTGCCTTCACTCTCACTTCATTAAGTGAACTGGATATGTCTGTGCACAACATAATGATTGTTGTGCTTTGAAATATAAAATTCATTGGCCTAATTCTTGTTTTCTATCCTTTAAAGTCACTATGCTGTGCTGATGCCCAGAACACAGCCACCTGGAGAGGATGGAGAGACTGATTCTCCTACAGGCACAAGTTCACCCTCTGCAAGTAACTATTAATCAAGTACTTTCAGAGGCAGAGGATGAGGGTCTCTGCACCTCAGCAGCCACAGCAGGGCTTGAATGGATGATGCTTCAGAGAACCAAAAATACGTTTATTTTACTATTGTGTGCTCTTATTTCTTTTAAAATAGGACTGCTTAAAGTATCTGGAAGGTTCTTTGAAAAAATTTACATGATTATGGAAAAGCATCTACTGCAAGGCACAGCTGAGCCTCAGAGAAAACAGCCCATTTCTGCTGCTGTCTTGGTAGGTGCAGCCATGCATTGATGCACCAAAAGCTTGACTTGACATGTGTCCAAAGTACAGTGCTGGGAAATCCTGACACTGAGCATATTTTGGGACACTGCTGAGAAGCCTCAGCTCCTGGTGCTTTTTGTGGATGAGTTCTTTCTTCAGCATTAAATGCTTAGAAATCTGTAACATCTGAAAAGAAGTGGTTTATTGCTACCTGACTAGACTTCTGTAGAGATTGATCTCTGGGTTTTACACACAGCTTGCAAGAGGGAGTTCTTTTCTCCAAACCAAGGATTTCTTGAAACATTTCTAGGATGGAAAATACCAAATTATGTCACAAGTATTGCTTGTGTTACCCTAATCCCTTTACAGAGCAGAAGCACACCTGTGACGCCTCTCAAAGCTTCCAGTAAAAGTGTTCTCTGTGAGACACCTCTGTCTCTCAGCATGTCTCTGTCTGCATGCAGGACCATGGAAAGGCAAAATGGCCAAACTTTCCCTAAATGCACAGAAACGCTGTGGGCAAAGAATAGAGCTGAGGAGTGAAAAACAGCCCAGCCTTGTGTTTCCTCCAGTTCAACAGTGATCACAGATTTTGCTGTGGTGTATCTCTTATTTCCTTTACTGAGTAAGGTGTTTCAGGTGGGAGTAGGCCCTGTGTAAGAAGTAACTCCTTCCCCCTTTATTTGGGGCAAATTATTTTAGTCTTCTCTGCAAATCAGGTCTGAATTACTTTGCTGTGTATGCATTTTTTTCTGAATACCTATTCAAATAACCTTTGTGTGTGTGTGTGTCAGACACCTATTAACTTTTTATTACTCTGTGTTCTTCCAGGAAGCAAAATTTCGGCATCATTCCTATACCGAGTTCTTCTGTGCTCATTTTGTGAGGAAGGCAAATCACACCTCCAGTAAAGAAGTTTTCCATTCCACCTACCTCCACTTTAAAAGTTCTGTCTATAACATAGGCCCATGATCAGTTTTGCAGCCCTAAATGTAATTATAAATAAAAGAACAGATACAAAATAATTCTACTTACCAAAAACAACTTTTAAAAATTATATTATTTTCAGTTGAAATGCTCAACTTTAGAATATATTTATTTCTAGAGATGGAGATTTGTTTCCTTTTCTTTTGATGTTTTCCCATAATAAGCATAAGCTGTCAGTTTAAAACTGAGTTAGTTATTCATTATTTGTTCTGAAGGCACACAGGTCACAGTCCTGCAGCCAGAGTCTGGCTGGAAACAGCACAAATGAAACAAGATTGCCACCTCCTGGTTGGAAACAGCTAAATCGGATGCATTGATATTTTTGGAATTTCATGCAATTCCCCAATCTAAGCCTGTAAATAAGCTGGCAAATGTTGGTTTAAGCGCTGTGATAATATCTCTGTATTCAATGTATGGTTATATGGGTAACCACTTGCAGCCTGTTCAGCTCCAAACCAAGGGCTACCTCCTTGAAAAGTAGGAACTGCAATATCAGAACTGAACCACTGCACCAGTGGATCACAAAATGTTACATTTACCTTCCTACTGCAGATACTGGTTTTAAAGACATATTTTTAACAGTTGTCCTATGTCAGTCTGAAGAAAGAGGTACTACAGACCTTATGACAGTGTTTTATAATAAAACTGTATTCCTAATTTTAAAAGGAGTATTTTTCAAAACTTCCTGACTGGGACAACTGTGGGTGGAGAGCCCTGCTGAAGATCCCCTATCTTGGCAGCTACCTTTGCCTTGGTCATGTGCATGGGTGACAGTGGTCAGTCCTCTTCCCAGCTGCCAAATTATGCTTGTGCTGTTTCTTGGCTACTGGGTCTCGCTGACTAATCTCTCCCTCAGGGCACTAATAACAGAAACAAGCAACATGTTTGTCTCTCTGCACAGTTTGCATTAAAACATAATTTAGTCTTCTTTCCCTCTTGTCTTGAACAGCCTCACTCACTGTCAGCTCTTTTCTGCCATCCAAATGCAACCTGAAGTGACACTTTTGCTATACCATCATAATTGAAAACTATTTATGAAGGTTGAAATTACTTCCCTGACCTTTTTTCAGCTGTAAGGCAAGGACAGACAGATTGTATGGAAGTTCTACAGATGTACATCCAAACTAAGGATAAATACACTTCTCCAGAGTGTATGAGAAGTGGTTAAATGCTGTATCATCTAAACAAAATTAGGTAAACTCCATTTACTGGCCCCTGAATGGGTTAGTACATTGTATATAATTTTTACCTCATTCATTTAGTTTGCACAAATGCAAATAATTATATATGGCTATAGGTTACAATACCTCTTCTCAAGTGAATCGGGCTTGTGTCTGCTACATACAGCCTCCTGAAATTCTCTTACATTGTTACCTGGCAATAAGGAAAAGGTACAGAAGAAAGCCTACTCATGAAAGAAATTTTTTCCATGTGTATTTTGTTAATGGAGTCCAGAAAATGCAGTTAGAAATGATACTGAGGATGCTAATTACATATTATTTATTAATGGTTATTGAAGAGATAGAAAATAAAATTCCAAGCTTTTGAAAACTAAACCCTTCCAGTGCTCAAAGGTGACTCTGGCTTTATCCAACATTGTTTCTGAAAACTGAAATAGTCTCCTGCAGTGCACATAATGTGGAAGATCCCAGGTAATGTCTCAAAGTACCCTCAGAATTGAGGATATGGAGCATAATACTCTAAAATGTGTTTAAACTGCTGCATGTTGGAGACTGTTAGTGCTCTTTGGTCATTTGTATGACAGTGACATCCAATCGGGCTGTGGCTGCAAGGTTGTAGTTGCAGGGTTAATCTCACATTTACTGGGGTACAGCTGGTTGTGTGCTGCTACGGCAGGACGAGTCTCACACATGCTGTTTCCTTCCCCAGCCTGGGTAAAGAGCTGAAGGGTACGTATATCTGCTGTTATTTATCTGCTGGGAATTGGGCTGAACTGACTGACTCACTTAGCAGAGGTCATTACTAGCTCTTTGCAGCTGTTTCAGTCACATTGCTGAGAGGAAGACTTCGGTCTCCAAGGCATGAAGCACTTGCAAAGTAATGCATTAACTCCTATTACATTCAGCACTTGTTCTTCCTTTTTCAGGATTTGCTTGTTGAAACAGCAAAACGAAAGTGTATGCCTGGAGACAGACCTATAGCATGAAGCATTTCTGCTGAAAATTTGAGGAGAGCTGCCAGCTAATTAACACATCCCAGCAGCTTTGCTTTCCTGCTGAGTTACAGCTGCTCAGCGACTATTGAAGGAGCTGACTGTGAGCACAGTAGTGCTCTGTGCCTTTCCTGAACTTCTTGTATGTGAGCAAGTGACAAAGTGGAAGAAGAAAAACGTTCAAATTAATACTTTTAAAGGACCTCAGAAATTACATAGAACACACATTCCTGTGAATACTAATACGTGATTTGAAAAAAAATGTCCTGCATGGAAACAGTGGAAATATGCTTAATACGGAAGAGTTCTTTTAGCAGGGATTTTCATCCCTCATATTTATGATTCTGACACCTTCTAAGAGTTAGATTTATTCCATCTCCTACTTCACCACCTGAGATCCAGATTTTCAGAAGTAGTCATTTGAAAACATAATTCTAGAGGCTCTTGGTCATTTGCAAACACAGTGCATGATTTACTTTTTAAGAAAGGTTGGAGTTTGTCCTGTGGGAAGTCTGTAACTCCACATGTGAATGGACCTTTCATTTCTGTGAAGCTGCACTTAGATATGAAATTGTGGCCTTCATAAGCCTGTGCAAGAGCTTGTGCACCTCTCACCTGGGTACCTACTAGACCCACCCAGGCATCCTGGCCTCTCCTTTTCAGGTCTTATCTACAGCAGCATCTGCCATAAGCTCTCATTTACAACTAGACCACAGACCACTTAAAAACCTTTGCTTGTACAGGTAGACCCTTTCTCCTGTGCAACTGGAAAGAAGCCTTATAGCAGAACCTGTCCATGACCTTTATGCAAAAGACTTCTAAGGGGAGTGGGCACTGGCCTTCCATGGGCAACCATTGCTCTTCACTCTGATGGAGCAGTGCTGCAGCTATTACTTAACTTGGTTTTGCTTAGCTTTTCCTCTGCATGGACTAGTGCTGGATACAGACCATGCCAGCTCCCAGCTGCACCTACTGTGTCCACAGCCTGTAAACAGACAAGCTGTGGGGGTCTCCAGGAAGAGTAATCCACCAAGAGTGCTGAAGATACAGCACAGTCAAACAGCAGGGGCTGCTGCTTTCCTTTGGTATCAAAGTAAAATCAACTTTTACTTTCCACCTTTCTCTTTGTAATCAGCCTTGCTACTCATTGACTTACTGACCAAATCAATGTTAGAGATAAGCCCAGGTTTTGGAGCATTTTGCTGCTCCTTTGGTCTTACTGAGTGGTTTTGTGAGAAACTCTTGGTCTGGCACATCTGCCATCTCTGTTAGTGTATAGTCCTCACCAAAAAGTTTTGAGCATGGTGTCCCATGTTATTAGCTCTTCAGATTAAGAAAAGTCAGGTTCTAACATCAATTCCCCTCATTTTCACATTGTTTTCTCAATAAAAAGCAGCAAACCTACTACATGGGCTACTAGTTTAAGTTTTAGTAATCAATAACTAAATCGATACAAACAAAATAAGTTGTTGGTATTATTATTACTACTACTACTACTACTCCCCAGGCTCCCTAACTGAACATTTAGAAAAGTCAAGCTTCAGATACAAGTTAGTTGTTTCTTTCTCCCCCCATGCTGGGTCTTTCAGTTTATGTGGTTATATTGCCATTCTGTACACTATAAAGTAATATCTTTACGTGCTGCATTTCGAGGCTTTAATTTCTCTTTTAAAAATTGCTTTCCTGTTTAACGTGACAAAACCTGCTAAGTTAAACTGAGAAAAGCTCTTAAACAAGGCACATAACTGTGCTTTTCAGACAAACGGCTGCAACAACTATGGGAGAAAATACTGATGAGCTTTAAATTAATTAATGTAGACCGATGGACTTGTAGTGCCACCTAGTGAATAAGGAAGAATTAGCCACTCTATACAATCCTACTAGATGAATTTAGGTTCTTACAATTATATCAGAAAGTGTGAAAGAGCAACTTAAGGATTAAATATATTTTCCTTAGATTTCAAGCTTGGAATGCTTAGACATTAAATAACAGACTTTATTTAGGTTACTGTGGTAAGGTTTGTCTATTTGGCAAAGTATTGCCAAAAGGTGATTTTATCACATCATGGACTTCTTTTTCAGTTTTTTTTCAGATATGTAATTTCCCATAAAGCCCATGCAGGTTATTTTTTTGTGACCTCTTTGAAAATTTTCCTTTTCTATGTCTTTATAAATTGTTTTACACTCAATCCTGATCACAGAGGTAGCATTTGCTTTTAACAGTATTCCTGAGTGATATTTTCACTGGTGGAGTTTAAGTATATGACAGCAGGAAATCATGATCAGGTGGCCTGTGGTTCTGTTTATTTAGTTGGATTTTTTTGTGTATGGTTTTGTTTGTGTTTTGTTTTGGATTTTTGTTTTTTTTTTCTTTTAATAAGATGGAATTCTCAGATCTCAGATTTTATTTGTGATATTAAGCAATACTTTGTATCTATCATCTCCATAGTGACCTGGGGGACTGGTTTCTGCCTGATAGTATAACTTTACACAGAGCTATGTGCTGTAAATGTTAGTCTTATGCACACAGAGGATATATACAGGATACTCAGTGTTTTGCTTTTCTTATCACAACATGGCTAAATGCAAACAGGTTTTTGAAGGTATTGACTTAAAGATGTGCACAGAAAAAAAAGTAGTTATTCAAATAACATGGAAGGAAAAACAAGAGAAAATGTTGCTGTTATGTACTTGGTAAAGCGGGTTTTTGTATTTTTTTCTTCTATTTAAGCCACCTGAAGCACGTATTTGAGATTGAAATAGTTACTGGAAACAAGATCATTTGCCATCAATAACCTTGATCTTTCACAGTGTGTGCTTCCTGCTTTGAAGTATTTGTCTTTTGCAAGAAAAGAGACACTAAAAGAAAAAAAAATTATAGTTTTAATCTGTTTGAATTATTTAGGAAAATTTGTCTTTATTTCTTTCTTGTAGTTTTGGTTAATTTTGGTATTAAATTCTGTTAATTTTCTTCTATGTCAGTGTCCATGTGCTAGGAGCTATCAGCCTGTAGTTGAGTGTGAGTAAAAGCTCCCTTATGACCCTGCACATGCTGACTGGACCCTGTTGTGGGATAGCTCTTATTTAGTTGTATATTATTATTGGATTTTTCCCCCTTCCCTACTCTGAATTGATCCCTTTAGTTAGTTTCAGTGGAATATGAAGGTTTGTCATTGCTCTGCTTAGCAGTTCTTTTTCAGTCAGAAATAATGGAGCACACTCTATCCCAAGTGCCTCAAAAGCACTTCCAGGTTGGATGAACCTCTTTTTGAGTGGGGCCACAGCAAACTGTTGTAGAAAGGAAATGCAATTATGGAAACATCAGCCCGAGCACTTAGATATGAATCTTCAGGAAAACCAACCAACAACGGATGTATAGTCTATTGCTGACCTCCAAGGTTAAAAGCTGGAACATTTAAGAGAAAAATGCTTTGGTGACTAATGGAGCCCTTGCAGTAACATTGTTTCCCAGCCCAGAATAGTGGCCATTCAGATTCATCAGAAAAATGCCTCTGAAATGTATCACAGCCTTGATAACTAATCCTTTCAAAGAAGAAACAAATTCAAAAGCATTCAAAAGGGTCTCTAATCTTTTATCTTTATGCTGTGGGTAAGAGTGTGTGCACTTTGGGCATGCTATGAATAGGAATGCCATAAGTGTGCTGGCAGGTATTTTTTCTTCCAAGGAGGCCATTCTGCTTAATGCACTGAATCTTACTCATATGAAGTTCAATTTCAGATATAAAACTAAAAAGTGGGAATTTAGAGTTTAGGTGGCTTGTTGTTACCTTAGTAATAACTCCCTTGTGAATAATGTGCATTTGTTTTGATATCGGAATCTTTCAAGATACATGATATAATCATGTAACACTGACTAGTCTCACCAACTAATATATTTTATGCTCATGATGTAACTTTTCCTCTTCAATGTGTGTATATTTAGAGTGTAATGGGTAAACAGTGGGATCAAAGTCTTAAGATTTATCCAATCCCCACACAGCCTCTTGGTCACTCTGCCACCAGCAGGGCCGGGGAGAGAATTGAAAGGGAAAAGCTAGAAAATGCATGGTTTGAGATAAAGACAGTCTAACAGGGAAAGCAAAAGCTCTTTACACAAGCAAATCAAAACTAAGAATTAATTCACTGCTTCCTATGAGAAGGCAGGTGTTCAGCCATCTCCAGAAGAGCTGGGCCCCATCATGTGTAATGATGACTTGGGAAGACAAGCACTATCACTCCAAACCACTCTTCATCCTTCTTCACCCCTAGCTTAATATACTGAGTATGATGTCTTATGGTCTGAAACATCCCTTTGGTCAGTTTGCGTCATCTGTTCTGGCTGTGCCTCCACCCAGGTTCCCAAGTACCCCCAGCCTCCTCACCAGTGTGGCAGTGCAAAAAACAGAAAAGGCTTTGGCTCTGTGTAAGCCCTGCTCAGCAATAATGAAAACATCTCTATACTATCAACCCTGTGTTCAGCACAAATCCAAAACATAACCCCATACCAGCTACTATGAAGACAATTAATTCTACCCCAGCTGAAACCAGCATAAATACTTTACTAAAATGTGAGGTTCTTGTCTCCATAAAACACAAAAAAATCCAAAGCATAAAATGGTGAGAATACCAGGCTGGCACCCAATGTTTATAGGCACAGCATGGAATGGGAAGCTCCAGTGGGATGGGTATAGATACCTTTCTCATCTCTTCTTACTGACAGACAGCACAGGCAAGGGATCACACAGCTTTGTTGAGTCAAACCAACAGATATCTGGGTGTTATTGAGTCAATGACAATTTCCCAGAGCTCGAGAGAGAATCTCGTGTTGCATCCCTGTCTTAAATGTCCTTTGTATGCCCCATTCCTAACTAGAAGAGTAGTGTTTGAGTAGTTTGTCTTCATACTACCATACTAGTGGCACTTTTTTTCTTCCTCTTCTTGCTAGTCTAGGACCATCCTGAAGAAACAGGTTCTCTCACTGGAACTGAAGGTTAGCTTTTAATACTGGCTCTGCAAAAAGTCCAGTTTACTCCAATGTAAATAAATAAATCAATAAAGTTAATTAATATGTTTGAAGAGATCTACTGTGTTTTGCCAGTTTCGCTATTTTTGGTGCTATCAGTAGCTCCAGAGGCACTGTAGCTTTCTGTGTACTCTCTCTTTCAGCTTCTGTTTGGTTAGCTGTGTGTGGGCTGTCCTTTTGAAAGACAGAGGAAAAAGACAGTCAATAAGCTTTGAAGGCCATTTAATTTTTGTCCTTTCCAGCTGAGATAGCTATCTTTAGTCTTAAATGGTTGTAGTCAGATGGCAACTAGGGACTGAAGTCATTCTTTGCTATGAAAAATATGCTAAGTGTCATGTATGGTCATCGCTGATTTCTGTAGGCTACTGTAGGCAGCTTGCTTCAGTACTTTTCAGAGGGTCAAAATGAGAAGCCTAGATTTTTAAATGCAGTGCAGATGGGTATAGATATCAACTGTGCATAGCCCCAGACAATCACTTGTGCTGATGTGACTCCAAGGAAAATTCATCTTGCTTCCTTAGCTTTGACTTATATGCCAGCTAGAGCCAAGGCAGGAGGGCTCTGCAGAGGGATCTGGATAGACTTGAGAGATGGGCTGATTCCAATGGGATGAAGTTCAATAAGGCCAAGTGCCGGGTCCTGCACTTTGGCCACAACAACGCCCTGCAGCGCTACAGGCTGGGCACAGAGTGGCTGGAGAGCAGCCAGGCAGAAAGGGACCTTGGAGTACTAATTGACAGGAAGCTCAACATGAGCCAACAGTGTGCCCAGGTGGCCAAGAAGGCCAATGGGATCCTGTCCTGTATCAAAAATAGCATGGCCAGCAGGACCAGGGAAGTGATCCTTCCCCTGTACTCTGCATTGGTGAGACCACACCTTGAGTACTGTGTTCAGTTCTGGGCCCCTCAGTTCAGAAAGGATATTGAGGTGCTGGAGCAAGTCCAGAGAAGAGCAACAAGGCTGGTGAAGGGACTGGAGCACAAGCCCTATGGGCAGAGGGTGAGGGAGCTGGGACTGTTTAGCCTGGAGAAGAGGAGACTCAGAGGTGACCTCATCACTGCTATAACTACCTGAAGGGAAGTTCTAGCCAGGTGGGGGCTGGTCTCTTCAGCCGGGCACTCAGCAATAGGACAAGGGGGCACAGGCTTAAGTTCTGCCAGGGGAAATTTAAGTTGAATATCAGAAAAAAATTCTTTCCAGAGAGAGTAATCAGGCATTGGAATGGGCTGCCCAGAGAGGTGGTGGATTAACCATCCCTGGAGATTTTTAAACGCAGATTGGACGTGGCGCTGAGTGCCATGATCTAGTAAATGGACTAGAGTTGGACCAAGGGTTGGACTCGATGATCTTGGAGGTCTTTTCCAACCCAATCGATTCTTTGATTCTAAGATTTCTGTGTGCCTTTTTTTGTTTATGTGCAGTGTGTTTCCATTCTGAATGAAGGAACAGTATTATGTTTTTGTAGTACTTTATTGACTTGTTTGTCCTGCTGAAGCTGGTGCCAATGGTGGAAGCATTTATAGTTTAACCTGACTTTCCTGAGCTGCTCTTATCAAGCAATGATTATGCTTTGACATCCGGTAAATACTTTCATACATGGCTTTCATAATAATTCTCAGTGACTCTTGCTGAGAGACTCTAAAGAGATATTCCTACTGTAACAGGATTTGCAGAGAGATGCTGGGAACTTGGGCCACTATCTGGCTGGCAGATGCTCTTTTCCTGCTGATGAGATGCCTGCACATGCCTGCAACAGCTGCAGGCTGAAAGGTAACTCCTTTTCCACTGCTAGATGTCATTGTACCTTGGGGTACAAAATTCTGCAAGACTCTGTTCTATTAACATATTCTTTCATATTCTATGAAGAATAAAAAATCGTTGTTGTTTATTTGTTTTATTTTTCCAGCTGGAACATGTTTTTAAATTATTATGCAATATATCTATTCAGTTAAAGATGTGTTAATTTTGTGCTTCTTAATATGGGGGAAACTGTATCTCAGGTGTTTTATTTATAATCACTACTTTCTAAAGGTAATTTGCAGCCTCAGCTTGAAACTTGGCTATCTAATGATGTGCTAGTAGGCAGAGTTGTACCTTTGTAAAGCTTTCATTCTGTTGCAGAAAGATTCAGAAAGGATGCCTGTTTGAGGTGTTTACTGGCTGGAAAAGATGACTTGGGTACTAGAACATGTACCTTCAAAGTGAAGTCATCCATTCCCACACCTCATAAGCTCTTGCAGGCTAATAATTAATCTACTTCCAATCTAGTCTTGCATCATCAAGGGCTGGTGTGGCGAGAGAAAGGAAAAGTTACTCAAGGAGCAAAGAAGAAAATTTATGGCTTCAACTGACAGAGGCTTGGCACAGTAGGCTGACTTCAAAGTGTACTAATACTCTGCAGAGATCAGTAAATGTGATTAATATATAGTCTGTGGGATATTATTTTCTCTGTGTGTGAAGTTACATGAAAACAAATACAACTTTTATGTTTAAAGTGTAATGTATTCCATCTGAGGGAATGTATATCAATACGTTCCTATTAAGGGACAGATGAGGGACAAAGTGCACAGCTTAGTAGTAACTTAGTCTCCAAATAGTGCAATAGCACTCCTCTAATGAAAAAATAATTAGCATATGAGTTTAAATTTCTCGTATCAATATGTTTAGAAAAGCAGCAATATGCTCCTCCAAATTTTCTCGCCTGGTCTTGTCTAGCAGACAGCCTGGGGAACCATGTAGCTCTGATACTAATTTTTATTCTGTGTTGGGTCTCCGGTGGTCTGTACTACTCATGCCAGTGTGGCTTTACTGGAAATGCTTTCCCAGAAGCCACTCTTCCTTTGTGAGTCTTAATTTAGCTTATTGAGTGATACATCATCTCATCAGCGGATGTGATGATCCTAGAGCAGTGCACTGGTGGGTCTTTAGTGACCATCTGATTCAGGTGTTCTGAGTCATCTCTTCATCTCCCATTGTTTCTTTAAATGTCAAAATTTCTGGGATTTGTGAATTTGTATTTTGTACACTGAGAAGAGTCTCCTTTGGCTATTTGCAGGGCAGTTAAATTCCAGTCTTTTTCTCATCTAGTTAAGGGTATAATCTGTGCTGTTCTGTTATCGCTGGTCTTTCAGCTGGTGCAGAAATTTGTTGTCTGTAAATGGCCATGTCATTGTCCTGTAGTCCTTCCTTTTAAAATGGGGTGGGGCAAGGTGTGTTTAATGTGTTTTCTTTCATCCTGAATTTCTTCTTGAAATTATCTGTACCAAAGCTATATGCTGTTAAATTGTAGAGTTTCCCATTCCTCCTTCTTTTTTCTGCAGTTTCTGAAAACTGCAGCTGTGGCTTAAGAGGAGAATTTTGAGGGCTTTTGTGATTTTCTGCTGGCCCCACTTGAGTTTGCAAGCTTTTGTGCAACATGTACGTGCTCCCTGTGTCCTTACTGCTGTAATTACTGTGACCCTGGAGAATACAACCTTTTCGTACTGTTATATAAACTACCTTGGCCAGCCTGTGACAGCTGTCCTTTCATCCAGAGGCATAGCCTAGCATGGCCTGTCAGTGAATGCAGTGAAGGGTGACTTGTTTTTCTTCATTCAACTTATTACTCCTTTGTAAAGGGCTGTTATCCAATGTGAGACATTAACTTTTGAAAACTAAACATTGAAATTCAGTGGATTCCAACCTGAATGGACAAAATGCTTGTATACATCGTGCTAAGAATTGCCCAGTTATCCACTATGGATTACCCTTTTCTTCTCCAAAGAAAAGGTCAATTTTTATCCTTTCTAATAGGAATTTGGAGCAATTAATGTATGTAAAAGCAATACAAGATTCTTTCTGTTTTGGGACTATTATTTAAAACAAAGCATTTTGAGATTTAAGTCTACTGCTGTGCATGTCCAAGAAAAGCCAGCTTTCTTGGCTTATGGCAACTTCAGTGAGTTCTTCACCTGTACACTGCCCTAGCAGGCCAGTTTATCAGGGTGGCAAGAATGGGATGTGGCCCTTTGTTATAACATCCTGCCATTGCAGAAGAAATAGCACTCTCTGAATGTCATTTGTCCACTTAGAGACAGACCATGGATAACCTGCATGTTGGAGCTACCCCATTCTGATTTTAATAGTAACATTGCCAAGGGAAGACTTCCAGGACTAAGTTTCTGAAGGTAGACCCTTTTTTGTCAGCCTGAAGGGTGGGATTGTTGCAGAGCATGGCTTTCTTGCAAGATGGAGAGAAAAGGTTTAGGGTGTTTTCAATGCTATGGAGTACCAGTAATTGTGAGGATTTAAGTGATGCTTGTGAGGTATTATGTTGGGATTTTTATTTCTGATCCATGACATGAAGTTTGGCTAATCAAAGCAGTAACATTTGCAAGGATTTGGGTTTGTTACAGTTGATTTAATTTTATGTCAATTACTGAAATTTGTATCTACAGTTTTTAAACGTGTTTCTATTGACCTGTAATTTGACAATAGATCAGAAGAATAAAACCCTATTATACCATGTTGGCACTGGAAATCTGTTGAGGATCTATTCAGTCTGCTGAAATCTTATAACAGTTAGGTGCTTTACTCAATAGCAACAGACAATTAACCCAGAAACTTATATATGCAACCTTTCCAATGCAGTTGCCTTTCTTGAATAAGCAGCAGTGTGCAGGCTTTGACTATTTAGTCAAAGTATATTTATACTCTGTACCCAAGATGTGCAGAAAGTGGATACATGGGGTTTCTGCTGGGAACAATGAACCCTGGGATGGAAATATTAATCCTATTCATATTCCATCACAAGCAAAGTGATTAGGTATATACTATTTGCATTATCAAAAGCTACTTTGCAATGGAATGGCAGTTTGTTCAATGGAATTCTTCTCTTGAGGATGAAATAAAAAGGCTCAAGGCACTATTGGATAGGGAGAGATCAGGCAGTGACATTTTCCACAATCTACGGCAATCTTTAAGATTGAAATCCATTCCCCTTTGCCTTCTGCTATACCAGTCTTGATTGAAAACGCATTAAATGATCCCAGGGTACAAAGAGTTAATTAAATATTAAGATGTTTTAATTAAGGATTTCCCCTCTCTGGATTTCATAGTCCTCCATCAAAGAGAAATACCACAATGAGCTAAATATTTTGGAAGATATTTTTCCTCTGGGAGAGAGAAATTTACAGAAATTCCAGACATTAAAATGTCAAGTGTTACTCATGTTCTCTGTGGCTTTTTTCCCCCCTTTTTGAAGTATATTTACTTCCACTTGGTAGCTGAGGGTGTCACTGCTTGTTATTTGATATGTGGAACTGGGGCACACAAAAGGATGACTAATCCCATTTACTGGAATTTTAGAGTTTTCATCAAGGCCACATTTTCCGTTCCGAACTTTATAGTAAAAGCAAAACACCAGCTGGCACATTGACTTCTGCTATTGATGTATTAAATTAATATGGATTACTATTACAGTAAAAGGGTTTTTTTGAAGGTTGCTTCTTAAATTGAAAAGAAACTTACATATAAATACTTTTTCAGAGATAGTTTATAGTAATTATAGTACAAAAAGCTCCCTGTCCTTCACCAAGCAATATGAGCAAGTATATAGCGTTCTTTTGCAAATATACACATTCTCTTTTTCTGTGTCTCTGTCTCCCCCTCTCTTTCTCTCTTTAATTTTGTGGTTTCAAGACCAGTGGTATACATCTAGGCTGAAATAAATTTCCTGTTATAGCTATGTGACTCACATAGTCATCAGTGAAAGATGCATGCATCGCTTGTATCTTGAATAATTTTTTGCTTAACATTCACAGATCTTGAGGAAAAAGAAAAACCTCATAGTCACTGTCTTAAGCTATTCCTTGGAAAATCCTTTTCTTCTTCCAGTTTCTCAATGCTTCTATGGCAGTGGTGTTTCTAGAGCATCAGGGAGGGAAGCTATTGCAAGTCTTCAAAAAATGGTCTCAGCTTATTGTGAAAAATCTGACTCCCCTTTATTAAAAAAATATTTTAAGATAGCCATCAGTTTGCATTCCAGCAATAAATCCCTTTCACTTATATTACTGTACTGGTCTCTCCTCACTAGTCTCAGATCATACTTACTGCTTATCCTTCTTTCCCTTTCTGCTTCTGTGAGCTCTAGAGAGTATATGTTATATTTTGTTCCATCTTGCACTCTTCATAATACACCTGTTGTGTACAACTTTGGGACCTGCTTTGAAGTCAGTTGCTACAAAAGTGAACAGCCTTTTGAATAAAAATGTAGACATAACAAGATCAGTTATATATAGAAATAAAATCAGGATTCACTCTTTGCTTTATTGCAAATCCTACAGTACCTGGTACTTTCAAACCCTGAGCTGCTGCAGGTTTGCCTACATAAGGTTTGCCTTCTGGGTGATGCTGGAGAAGCTAACTAAATCAGTTCTACTAGATGGAAATCACAAATCTGGAAACGTCATGGGTTTTAAACCAAATCTTTGATCGGTCCTGATTATATGAGATCTTTCTTTATTCCACCATGGATTTTTCTCCTGTTTTCTTCTGGAAACTATCTGCATAACAGCACCAAAAGATCAATGGAAACTTTTGGAGATAAGCTAAAGATTGGGCAAATCTGAGAAGATCTGTTGTAAATTCATCAGACTCTTGAAAACTGAAGTCCTCTCTTGCTGGCAGCACTGGGACAACTTTGTTCCTTGAGACTGAATGCAGGTGTTAGCCATATGCTGGTTCCATGTTGGGACTGGACAGACCAACTGTGCTGCCCGAATTGCTTTGGAGATGGGAAATCTGGAATGTCCCTATGTCAGGCACACTGGGTACAGCCTATTGGCATGGTGGCAGGTCAGGCCAGGGTCTGTTCAGCTGCATGGCCATCCTGCCCCATCTCACAGGGTTGAGGGCTTGGCAACAGCAGCACCCAGTGCGCATTTTGCTCTGGGCTGAGTCAGTGCCAGCCACCCTGGTGTGTTTGGGCACAAGGTTCGGTCTCCTACGAGTACAGCCAAGCTCACCTGACTAATACTTTATTTTGTCAGTTGTAATGACTCTTTCCCATGTGATTCAATTTCCTCTCCCACATGATCCCGTGTCCAAATTAAAGGTCAAACCCTCATCTGGTTTAAATCATTATGGCTATGCTGATTTCATGCTTATGTATACTAACTAATGAGCTGGAAATTTACAGCTACCACAGTTATACAAGTAAATGGAGACTCATGGCATAGGGATCATCAGTGACAATGTGAGTAAGGATGTTGAGACATTTTGGAGTTGGTTCTTCTGACATCAGTAGTTGCGAATTTGGAAAATCCCCCTGCCATACTCTTTGTGGGGGCCTAACGGCTCTGCTTTTGGTTAGATTTCTGCCTTTTAGAGTAAACTGTCTGTACTCCTACACCCTACCTGGATAAGCTGTTCATCAGAATAGCACTGCTAGGAAACTGAAAATAGCCACCCCCGGATCCCAGACCTTCCTTCTAAAAATTGTATTTGCTTAAATGGCAACCAACCTCAATGCTTTTTTTTTTTTTTTTTGGTAAGTCTAGTGAGACACAACAGAGCCACTCTCATGACAATATCTTGCAAGTGGTCTCAGAAACTACTGTTGATGCTGGCATAACTCCTTTGTGTGTGAAACACTGAGGGAGCCTCAGATGAAACTGGGAGCTGTGCCATGACAGTAGATTGTCAGCAGCTGTACTGTTCTCTAGAAATGGAAACCATATTTTCACATTTTCTGCTATTCTCCCCTAATGGATTTTGAGGGTTTTTAACCTGTTTTGCTTGCCAGTCCAAGCAAGTTTTCTAACCAGCTGAAGCCTGTGTGCTTCAGGTACTCTTCTCCTTTAAAGACTTCTATTATTAACACAAGTGTCTCTCTCAGCATGCAGTATTACTTTTAGTCAGTATTTCCAACAGAATACACTTCAATCCAGCAAAAATATTTTCTTCTGTTTTTATTTGCTTTTATCTTTGCAAGATGTTGAGAAAAATGTGATATTATGACCACCTACACTTGAGTATTCTTTTATGGAAGAAAAAAATATGACCAGACTAGATTTGTTTTATTAAAGAGCTGAAGCTGTAGGGTGGTTGTAACAGCACAGTGCATATATTTGAACATCTGAAGTCTGTCAAGAATGAGAGGTCCAAAGCTGATCTGTGTTGATTCATATCCGTCCTACAAACACTCTCTTCCTCTACAGACCAGCTTTTCCAGATTTTCCAGCTCCTCCCAGATTTTCCAGAAGGTGTCACTGTAATGCAGTGATGGGCAAGAGTCTGTAGGGTTTAAAAAACAAGTGAAAAGGAAATAATGGTTCTTATTTTCTTGCAATGATTATTTAACTCCTAATAAATCAACAGCAACAGTTTAAAACATTAGAATAGGAACAAGAATGGGGAGTATCAGTGTTTCTCTGTAGTTTGAATAACAGTCTGTCTGAGAACATGTCATCCAAATAAAATTCAGCTGCTCAGGCCATTAGTTCAATAGCTGAGAGTGCAAAATTACCAAAATGACTGCACAGTTTTAAAGCCTGCTCTTTTAATTCTCATTATGTGCACACAAGGGTTTGTCTGAGAAGCACGTGTGCACACCAGAGAATGCAACTTCATAAGAAAAAGCTGAAAACAAAAATATCTTATTTTCCAGGTACTCAGGTACTCCTCTGACTGGAGTGTAGCACTGTGAGAGTGGATGAGCATGGGGGTTCCAGACATCCAAACAGGATATACATATCAAGATCGAATACAAACGCTCAGACCCAGGAAAAACAAGCCAGAGGCACGTCCATAGGCAACAAGTGAAGAGACAAGAAGAAAGCTCAAGTTATGGTGGTGTCTAATAAGCTACTGATATAATCTGTCATGACAAGTAAGTATGGGCTGGTGATGCCTTGAGATCCTTAAAGATTTGTAATAATAATATTAATAATTATTTTAATATTATAGCTGTATAACGGAAACCAACCTCGGGGGAATGACTTCTCAGAGAACACACCACACACAACATGGGGGTGAAATCAAAAAGTGTTTATTAATTGAGAAACTAACTTTTAAGTGGTCGGTTCAGGGAGAGGCTTGGAACGGGGTAGAACCTTAGAAGGGATTGGGTGAAAGGGGCATTACACATCCAATGAGAGGAGATCTGAGGGAAGGGCTCTGGAACTTGGTCACGATAGATCAAGGGGAAGGGTGAACTGGATAACTGGCAACCCAATTAACCAGTGGGGAAACACCAGTCAAGTGACAGGTGCCATTTCTGGTGGACCACTGGTCATGTGGGGCAGGGGAGGCGTCCCCGGGAGGGGCTGCCCTCATCTGGACCTGCTGGCCAGTCCTGGATGCTGCAGCAGCGGCGCAGCACTCACGGCCCTTGCCCATGCCACACAGTGCAGGCACAGTGATGTTCCCTGTCAGCGGCAGGGGTGCTATGGTGCTGTTGCTGGGAGATGGCAGTGGCAACAGCCTATCATGGTGGCAGCGGGATTCGGGCGGCCCCGCAGCAGGGGATGTGCCCAGGTGGGACTGATCCAGCCCAGGAGAGATGGCACCAGTGCCTCCAGGTGTCAAGGTTCGTTAGGAGAAACCGCAGGGGGACACATGGGGGAGGGGAAGAAACGTGGGGAGGTGCAGGCATTGTGCAGGGCGAAACTGTACAAAATCTTTCAACGTTTAAACTTCAATCCAATTCCCATTGATTCTGCTTCTTCACTGTCCTCCTCCATCCATTGCCAGCAACACTGTTCCCATTTTTTGTATGACATTTGTTTCCCTACAGCTCTATAGTTTCTAACACTTGAGAACACCAGTTAACAGTTACTAAACCCCTTTCTCATAGTTTGCATCAAATTCTCAAAATTCTTGAGATTTTGTTCAATACTATTTTCAAGGAAGAAAGATTTTTGCAAGAACGCCTAGTGTGGGACATATGCATAGAAGAACACAAAAAGATATCATTGTAGTCCAGGCAGAAGGCCCAGAAACCTTGGAGAAGCTCCAAGAAGGTATGGGATGTGAGGATGATGATGGTGAAGAAGTAAGAGGTCTTGAGACCTTCGACTCAGTTCTGGGGAGGCGTGCCAAGGGGCAGACCTGAGGGAGGTTCTAGGGGTGTACAATTCTCAGGTTGGATGTACTCATTAAATATGATAATTAATTAGCATTATAAATTTGTAAGAACCTTATACTGTGGTGTGCACTTATGTATATTGCACCTAAAAGTGCTTTTAATTAAAGGACCTGCTGTCTATTTTATCTATACTAATATTATCTGGAAAGTTCTTTCTTCCATTTTAGGCATCATTGGAATCAAGGAGTTTTCAGTGAAAGTGGAATAGGTTTAGCGTCTCTGACCTGAGGCTGACTGAGCACTCACCTGGAAGACTTGACCCAGCTGCAGTCCTTTGCCTTGGGAAGTGGTGAGTAGGGCTGGAAGTGGGAAAACACTAGCATGCTTAGGGAGTCTACTGTAGCATGCCAGAAACACTTTCTAGGGTGCAGGAAAGTGGCAGCACAGTCTAGCTGGTGGACAGTGGACATTTGAGCTGGAAAGCAAAGTAGAGTTTGTGACGAAACCTTCTCTGTTTATTGTAAAATTAACTGTAGGCTATATGATGTTTTTAGTTATAACCCAAAACTGGAGTTAACAGTTCTGAAGGGGCCTGTGGCCTTCCTGTTTCTCCATGAGATAATAATATGCCCACAGGGGTAGGTGAAGCCCCTGAAAAGGTCCTACATGACCTATGATCTGTCTCATGATGTCCCAAGCATAAACCGCCATTGAGTATTCTTGGGGAGAAGGCAGAGGAGAGCAGCCTTTCTGCTGCACACTCTGTGCAGACATTGGTGTGGTGATAGTTTAGCAGCGAGGAGATGAGGCCTCCAGGCTTCTGCCAATCTCATTTATTTGTTGCTTATTTTGAAATGGACCCCATAAAATAGAAGAGTCATTTTGCTTTGGTCATGGTAGTTTTCCTGGAGGAGCTCTTTCATGTGAAAATACACTGTGGTAGAAGCAGTTTTCGAGCAGAGGTGGATGGGTGAGTTCCTGAGGCTTCACTGACTTCAGTGGGCAGGGGATGCCTCTAAAAAACAACTAACAGTGACCATGACAGTCCTGGTTTCCCTTTGTACAGGCTTGGTTTGTGGGCCCTTTGAAGTCGGCGATTTCTTCTCCAGGACAATCATGGGAGAAGAGAGGGGAAGGAATAGCAGGAGGGAGTATGGGGGAGGTAAGACAAATGCTGGAGTTATGTCCCTGAAGGACCCTACCAGGGTAGAGTTTCAAGCACTCATTTTTACAGAGCATTCTTTAGCAACAAATTTTCTATTTAACCAATGTGCTGACAAATAAATCCTGATTTGAATTTGTACACTGCTTTGATTCTGCAGGTAACTCTTGGATACATAGTCAGATTCTTAATATAGAGGCAACTGGAAGTAGGTCATTTCTACCCTTCAAACACCATTAAAAAATTCTCTCTGCTATAGAAGAGAGGGAAAAGTTTTCCCTGTCTTTTCATCTTCCTAAGTTTTACTGTGGAAAGCGCCCTATGAAAATAAATTGGCATCAAATAAAAGTTGTTATTTCCTTTTTCCTTAGATTTTACTCTTCATCAGGACAGTTTTAATGAAATCCATCTACTTAGTTCATGGGATTCTAGTAATGTACCTTCTCATTATACCATAAATAATGGTGAAGTAAGAATCTTACAACTATTACTTTTAAATCAAAGTTATGAGTTTCTTAATGGATTCCATAATAGAGATTTCAAAGTTTACAGTAGTTTAACCATAGACAAACATTGTACCCTTCCCTTCTTTGTAATTCAGCTGCTCCTTATTTTCTTTTGCAGCTTCATATAGTTTAAACATCTGGGCTTTCAGAGCCGTTATATGCCTGCTCGGCTTGTTAGAGGGTTTGATGCTGGAGCCTCCAACAATGCCAGAGTCCTTCCCTTTGTGTTCCTCAGTGACGTACACAAGGACTTTGAGGTGGTGTAAGAACAGAAGGATTCATGGCTAATAAATACTTCATCTAAATGGGTGAGTGTTTGAGTTGGGCTGTTAGCTTAATTCTAACCATAAGGAGCAATAACTGCAGCATACTTTGAGTGGGGGAAGACATCAATCACTGTCACTTTTCAGCAGAGTAAAATGAGTGGAGAGGGAAGAAGCTGGAGTAGATTTTGGCTTTTGGAAACCGGGATGTAAGTTTCTCATCCAGACTCTGGGTTGTGGTGTTCGTAAAGTTTTTTTTCAGTGGTAACATTTCTCCTACCAGGTAAAAAAAGTTGATTAGTAAGTGTGTTATGACCAAGTCTGGCTACTGATATGTTACTCAATTGTGTTAGATCTTAGGAAGGCCATATTGGACCATGGGTGTGTGTGGAGGTTTTCCACGGTATGTTCTTTGACATGCCAGAACTGACATACCTCAGTTGTGCTCTGAAGTTTGTTCCTAATTATTCAGCCATGGGAGGTCTTGTGTCTTGTCACAAGTTAACATGCTGCCATATCAAGAATTCAGTGATTTCAGAATTTTCTTTCTCATGGTCATTTTAAGCTTAATTTACATCACTGTTAGTAGGAAATGTAAAGATTTGCTTTTAAATCACTGTAGTATATTTACTGGGGGGACAGTGTAGTAGAGGGGTCTGGGTGGGGGGATTCCCTGGCAGAATTCTTTCTGATGTGAAAATTATTTGTTCCCTTTAGTAAGTTTTGCATTAACTGTTTGACATGCAGAGAGTGAGCTCCTGGTTCTGCAGATGCCAAAAGTTTAGCCCTTGACTCCAGAATTTCAAACATTACCTTCAGTCTTCAGTGGAGTCTGTATCCCCACAACCTTCATTTCCCTGACAGTCTCCTCAGTGTTCCTATGACTAATAAAAAACTCATTGACACTGTCCCTTCCTATTTGGTCTTTAGACACTATGTACACCCAGGGAAATATCATTTTCGTCAGCAGCAGCCCTGCTGTCAGTGGCATGGGGAGAGGGGGGCAGCTGTGACACTGCATCGCTGTCTGTGCCCATTACCAGCAGAAGAAACAGATTTTGTATATGTCTTATTCATTTAGAAGGGAGCCTTTTTCAATTGCAAACCTTCAGTCTCTTAACTATAATCACCATAGATGTTTTTTTTCTTGCAGACATATTCTGCCATGTTGAAGCAGCCAAGTTTTTGTAAAGAAAATGTGTTTTCCTCTTTCTTCTGGAAAATTGCTGGCATTCAGATGAGTTGCTACTTCTCTTAAGTCTCTACCCCTGCCCAGTTCAAGAGCCAACCGAGTCATATAACAATACATAAGTGAGACTTAAATGAGAAGGGATTTTGCTTCATATTTTCCCCAAATCATTATTACTCTATCCATGTCAGCTTCAGATTTACAGCAGATTAAATTTTGAATAGAAGGAAAGCTGACACAATCCAGCAGGACCTCCTAATTAAACTCTTTCAAGCAGTTGTATTCTTTTTTCCTTTTTGTTGTAATTTTTCTAATTTTTGTGGCCTGATCAGCTTGGACATGTTCCACTTGTATCTTTTGTAAAAGCATGCATGACATTTCTGTACTGAAATGATCATATGCAATTTTGCCATTCACTTCAGTAGAGCTACGATCTTGCATCAGCAGAAAACCTGCAATACCCATTGATAATGTGTTTTTTTTTTTTATTTAGAAAGGAAAAAAAAAGAAAAGAAAAAAGCACATAGCTTTTAAGGGCAATAAAAATAAAGTTTCATGATGCACTTTTTTCCCCAAGAAAAATATTTCCTAAACAGAACTTTTAAACTGAAATTATTGGGATTTTTTTCACTTTTAATTTCAGCCTGACTGTTAAAAAATGTAGTTGATTGAATGGTTTTTTATATTTTTTACTTTTTTTCTCTTTCGTACCACAATTTCTTTGAATCTTCCTTCTATATTGCATCTGTTTTGTCTTCTAATTAGTGTCCATTTTTATTTGCTTATGTATATCTGTTATATCTCTATATATGGATATGTTTTTTTCCTTTTTGCTTTTAGTATCTCTCCACTATTTGAAGTCTCCATTCCCTTCCTGGCTCTCCCATCTCTTTTGTTCATAATCATGCTTCTGCTCTGTTACTGTGGAAGTGACTGGAACCTCAAAATATGTTTAAGATCATGGTTTTACTCCTCTCATTTGAAAAACTGAGTTTCTTAGCTCCTCTGTCTACCATGCAGCTGCTAAGGAAGGCAGGTAATTCACCAGGCAGCTGGGACCTGACAGTAATACCTCCACAATGGAAATGGACAGTAAAGCACGATTCCTGAGCTGGTGTTAATAATGTAAGTGTTGGAGGAAAAGATCATCAAGCATTGTACTTGGCCTCCCTTGTGGAGAGGCTCAGCATAAGGTTGAACTCCAGTGGACTGCTGGCATGCGAAAGTCCAGCAGAAGCCTTGGGGAGTGTTGAATGCTTTCACTGAGTCTTTCTGAACACATCTGTGCATGCAGAAGTGGCAATTTGCTTTGATACCTGCACAGCTTTAGATAAATGCATGGGGGGCAAGATTTACAGTAGTAGTTAAGCTTCAGTTTTGGTACACATGCAGACGATGGAGAACTAGAACTCTGATGCAACAGAAATTACTGGCAAAAGACATTCTCAATCTCTGAAGATGATGATTGGAGTGTGCACCAGAAGCTCATATGGTTTGACTAAACTCCAGTCAGTAGCCTGCCTGACGCTTAATGAGGTTTGGGGTCAAGAAATTAGACTTCCTTGTGCCTTAGTTCTTTGAAAATTTTGTGTCTAGGCATGTGATTTCTAGTGTTCCTAATGCACAGTGATCATGCAGGATTCATCTTTGCATGTTGGTGTGTATGCATTGAGCAGTCTCTTGAAAAATAGCCAGAGATCAGAGAGCTTTTTCAGAAAGTGGAAGATTTAGATCCTAAGCACTTTTCAACTCTGAACTTTTTCAACAGTGTTGTACAGATGAAATTAATAATGTGCGCTTGGAAGAGTACTCCAGTGATCTTTTCTGAGTATCTAGATACAGTCTGCCTTATTTTAGCAGTGGGATTTAGCTTTATACAGTTATCTGAATATTTTTTGAAGCACAGAAAAAGATTACTTTCCAGCCCAATAATTAGGTCCATTGCCTTGGGAGATGAGAAAGTAGATTTCAGATATGTGATTATTTCCAATTATTGTCTTGTGTTTTAATATGAAGTGAGAAAAAAGCAATGAGAGATTGAGGGTAACCTTTACAATACCAGTCTACAACTTGTTTATTCAGACATTTATTAAGGAACTAGATGAAGGAAATGTGAAACTCCTTAATAAATGGAAGCAAAGTTCCTATAGCTGTGAGCATTTTTTTTTTAGGGTATGGAGAGAAAGCCTTAATCATTTTTAAATCTAGTATTATGTTTCTCCAGACTCTTACTACAGACACTTTGAACGATGTACTCTCTATCTAAATCAAAATTTTCTTTCAGTCTATGACACTTTCATTTAAAACCCCTCTTTTTTTTTTCTTTCAGCCAAATCAGTATTTTTATTTCTAATCACTCTGCATTGTTTTGTTTCCTTTGAATCAGTTATCATACTTTTCTGGTTACATTTTTAAATCATTCACTTATTTGACATAAGTGAAATGAAGACTTTGCTTTGAAAAATTCTATGCCTTTCTTCTTGTACACAAAATAGAGGTGGCTGACCAGACTAAGTCTGCTCTTATTTTTGAAATAGTCCTCGGCTGGGAACATTCCACACAGTGTTTGATGTGTGAATGTGTTTGCCCCTGAAGAATAAACATGTCTGTGCCTACACTGCCCCTCCGCCCCACCTCTCTATCCCCCCCCCCCAGCCCTCTCCCAACTACTGAGGTCTCCTCATGATCTTGCTTACTGACCAGACACTGACAAAGCACATCAGCACTGAGAGCTGTAGTTGATTATGTCAAAAGGAGAATCGAAACCACACAGCTAAAAGTTGTCTGGAAACACTTTTGGCATGTTACTGAACATGAAGGCTATTCATTTTGAGATTTCTCCATAAACAACCATCCCTCAACCCTTTCAACGAATTAATTAAAAATATTTGGCAGTACAACCTTGACAGTCTTTCAATTCATTAGTATTGGAAGCATAAGCTCCTTTACAATAATAAGGAAATTGATCTTGGCATTCAAATTACTTCTGCCTATTCCACACTGGGTCTCTCAAATGACTACTGCCACTAATTCTCTGGTAATTCATGTGAGTTACTACATATCTTTTAATCCTGTTAAGAAGAGAATAGTGATTGTTTTGTTAAAGAGCTCATTGGAAAAATTATCTAAATTGTGCTCTGAATCATTAAACAAAACCCATAACTGAATTGTATAACACTGCAGAAAAAAAATGTTATTACTCCAGTGTGTCAGCAATAAATATCAGTTTCAAATGCATTTAACTTTGACTACAAGCATGAAAAGCAATGTTATTCTTTGTCACTGGTTCTTACTTTTACTCATGTCAGTACTGAATTAATTTAAAAATTTGGGATTGGATTGATTCTAAAAAATATATTGTCATCCTCTTGTAATTCTTCTGAGCAAAAGGAAGCATCTGTCAACTCAACTTTATGACAGTGTGAATATTCACCTCCTGGTAGATGTAGTCCAGGTATTAGTGCATTTGAAAACTCTCAGTTTTATTTTGTTTTTCTTTTGAATATATAAACTTTATTGCTTTTGAATATAAACCCTGACTATATGTTTCTGTCTTAAACCCCATTCCCCACCCTGTTCCCTAAAGAGATTTGTTGTTTTACTGAAAAACCTGCCTGCCACTTCACCAAGAATCCAGCAAAAGTCAAGACACTTCAGGAAAATTTCAAAGGGGTGGTGGAAATTTGAAGTGCAGTGGTCAGCATGTCTCTTGAGAAGATCTAACCAGTCTTGCAGGAAGAACATTTATCTACTTATGTAGTAACAAATGACAAACCAAACCATGTTTTTAACTTTGCTCTTCTCATAAGAATATTACAGCATCAAATAGCAGCGCAGACCATATGACTGGTGCTTGAAATACCTATTTTCAACATTATGAAAGTTGTCGGATTTTCTTTTTACCCATTTCTTATAGCTGAAAATGTTTCTAGAACTTCACTTACCTTGTTGAGTAAAAGGGCATTTCAAACCCAGTGTTAGATCTGTAGTTAATGCTTAGCCATATGTCTTCTGAAATATTGTATTAGGCATATGAAAGCAAAAAAGTGTTTAACTACCAAAAAATATAAAAAACAGTCTCACATACCCTCTCTCTTAGTGCTTTGAAAGAACAGTTTCATAAAGCTGAAAAAAATTAGGGGCTAAATCATTTGGGAGAAAGCTTTTAAACAGAAAAATGTGAATGATAATTGGGAGCTGCTTAGGAATATTTTACTAAATGCTCCAAAAGCCACAATTGAGAGAGAAGAGCATTTTGGTTTAAAAAAAATACCACCCAAACAAAACAAAACAAAATAAAATAAAATGAAACCCTGATTCAAAGGGAAAGTGGAAACAGATATCAAACAAACAAACAAATAAACCAATCAACCAAACAGGAAAAATAAAAATTTATATTAAAATGAATGAAAGGAGAATTTGACAGTGGTATGAGTCAAAACCATAGAATCATGGAATGGTTTGGGTTGGAAGGGACATTAAAGAAAGTAAGAATCATTCAACACTTGTTGATTAAAAACAAGCAAATAAACAAACAGAGAAGTTTTAAAATATGCTAGGAAATCTTGCAAGTATATTGTTCCATTGCTAAAAGTGTCTATAATGACACAAAGAGGCAGAACTGCTCTTTAAGTAATCATGTCATACAGTATTTAAGAAGAACATCAAACACATACCATTCAATATTTTAAAATAAGTTAGCTTGATAATCCTCCATGTAATCATCTATTCTAATCTCTATCTGGGAAAATTAATCACATACCAATATTTTAAAAAAATAAGAGCATGATCCCAGTAGCTGGAGAATATGTGGGAAAATGCTAAAGGACATGAAAAATAAAAGGAAGGTCCCAGTATCTGGATCAATTGACATAGGCTTTCAGAAAACAGCTTTTACTGTCTGGTTTTTAAAAAATGGAGATAAGTTTAGTTGAGAAAGACAATGGCTCTGAAGCGTTTTACCATTAGTCATTCTGTCCAAGACATGAAATGGACAATCGATAATATAAGATAGACTAAAACCCCATCATGATGGCTCAAATTTTAAGCGTCTTAGGGAGCTGTCACTAAGAGAAGAGGTGGTTTTCAGCCTTTACATTGGTAACATTTTTATTACTGATATAAAAGAAAATACGAAAATTATTTCTGGTAGAGTTTTTAGAGGACCCTGAGAATGAGAATGAAGAGAACCATGAAAACAAAACAAAACAAAACAAAATAAGGTTTCAGAGTGCAGATACAGAAAGAAAGAGAGAATAATCTATTTTTTGTTTGGGGAGGCTATTCATCAATGAATGAAACATTACAGCAATGCAACAGAGGATCTAATATCTGTGCAAAAGTGGTGACAAACCCGTGAGCAGACTCAGAGGATGGCTTTCCTTGTATATTTGGTTTCATCTTTCTGTCTAGCAACAAAAAATTCATTAGTGTAGCTAGAAGTATACTTATAGTTCATCTACTGCTGTCATTTAAGGCAAGTTTGTTTTGTGAATTAATTGTGGAAAGTACTGCAGCCTGTGAGTGGCTCCAGCTGGATGGTCCCTTACAATCTATGAAGCTGCAAAGGAAGAAATGACCCTCCAAACCAGGAAACCCAAAGGGGAAAGGGGAGAGAACTACTCAGGTTTGAAAATACTGCTGCAGATGTAACAACTCACAGAACATTTGGAGAGTTTTAGGCTAATGTAATCCATTTCTGTAAGAATGACACATCTGTTTCCACTTTCTGTTTCTTATATTATCTTTGAAACATCACTGTAGACTCCATCTGGAACTGAAATTCTCTTTAATTTTTTTAAAGCAGCATTCCTGATAAAATCTGGCATTGTAATGATTTGAAGGCAAGGATAAGCTTGGAGAAGGGAACATTTTTTGTCTCCTGCCCATGTAGCCGTGGTCATTCTCTCTCTGCAGGCACACATGGTAAAGATATATGCAAATATGAATGCATTTACACTGCATGTATACTGTGCAGGAAAACCCGACATAATTAGGCTGAGAAAGTAGATCCTTGCTTTGTATTAACATTGTACTAATCCTAAAAACAAGTTAAATTGTGTATTAGAAATGTTTTAAATATTAGAAGGTATGATTTCTAACTTCTTAATAATTGTGTGCTGTTTCTTCTTCTTATTATTAGTCACGTTTTAAAATCTCCCTAGCCTTTGTAGTCAATCCAGACTGCTGGGACTTGGCCTTGTCTTACTGCAGTTTAAAGGAATTTTGTCATTGACTTCAGTAAGAGCCAGCTCTACTTTTACTTTTGCTTTGCAGACTCTTTTAATTTCCTTTAGTGTGTGCATTAGCCCAGTGGTAATACTCCCAATCCAGTTATGGAAAGATCATTTTTAAATTTCAGCATTTAACTATTTCTGTAAAAGTGTGAATAACATTGTTGTGTTTGTGTTTTGATGGTTAGTACTGAAGGGAACTGTTAAACTGTATCCTCAAGCTGTTTATCTATGCACTTAACTCCAAAAAACATATTTGGAAATCCCAAAATGTTCTTGGTTAATATGGAATGATCCTTGGTATATCTTATTGCACTAGGAAGAATGAGTAAAGTGATTACTGGAAAAACGGTTTAGTCTCATGTTATATTACCCCTAGAGATCCCAGTACAAAGTCTGGAGTCAATGAAGGGTTGGAGTGCAAGCATTCCTCCAGTGCCTTTGGTTTAGCAATAACAGTGTCTTATTAATCTTCAGTTGCTGGATAGGGTAAATATCTTTCCAGGAAAAAACGAGCACTAACATTTTGCTCAGGGGAACAGAGGAAAAGAAAAACAATTTAAAAGAAAAAATAATTAAACAAGAAATCCATTGAAACCCTTTTAAAATGCGAGGGAGCTAATCAGGAGGGTTTTCTGATAACTTAACAATCTCTCTGTGTCTTTTTCCTGGCTGACTAGTTGGGCACTTCAAGGTTTTTACTGGGCAGGAAAGGAAAGAATAAGCAACATCAATCATATGACAAAACTTGAACGTGGAGTAAAAGAAGGCAACTCCGAGGTGCACTGAAGACCACTTCTCAACCAGGTTCATAGCTTAGTTTAATTTTTTTTCAGTGGAGGAAAGGAAAGGAAATATTTTGCTGTGTCACATGTGGTTATAATGGAACTATCTCTGGACTTCTCTTTCTTCTTTTGTTTCCTTGCACTCCTGTTTCCTGCCTCAGGTTTGGGAAGGAAATGCTCTGCAGTCCCAACACAATGATCTAGTCCTTCACAGGGTGCGGGAAAGGTCTGAGAGCTTTTTAATGGTGGTGGCCTGGCAATATCCTTTCTCTCCTTACGAGAGTTCGCACGACATAACTCATCCTTATGACTTCACTCTTGCATTTTTTCAGTGACTTATCTGTGTGACAGTAATACTCAAAAGGCATTTTTCCTGGTAAGAGCTAAGCAGGATCTTGAAGCCATGGTCATTTTTTAACTATTCCATCAAAGACAGAGAGCATTTTGAAGTGCTTTTCCTGTGCCCAAACCAAGCAGTGAGTAATGATGCCATCAATCCACCCTGGCCATCTAGAACTGATAGTTTTACTCTCTCCCTTCTTGTCTAATATGAATACCTATCTATCAATCTAACCTAGATAGATAGAATGATTGATAGATTTATAGACAGATGATTGATAGATAACTAAGAAAATGAAGGTGCTTTTAAACTATAGTAGCTTTTAAAACATCCCAGGTATAGTCCATGTTATAGTTCATGGGGCTATTTAACTCTTTAAAAGTCTGTCTTTCAACAAAGATTAAGCACAGAAAATAAAGTCCCTAATAATTTACAAAGACAAAAAGAAATCAAGAAGGAAGCCTTCAAAGAGTGAGAAGATTTCTGTTGACTTTAGAAGACACTGGATCAGCTCTCTGGCCACATCATGTCAGTCTTGGCTGTCAAGTGATACACATAAATAGTCATAATAGAGTTGAAGATTGTACAAGTGGTCAAGGTAAACTGGACGTGCTTGTGTAAAAGTCTTGTGAAGATTTTAAAAATCTCAGTTGGAAAAAAATGGCGTACCCAGCAGTTTACTTTTTTGCTAGCAATTCAAATCAGGTGACTGAAAAGCTCTGAAAGTTGTCAACACTAAATAAAGAAACTTAGTTTGCACTAGTAAGGTAGTTTTGGATCTGGACCTACTGCAAAACCTGCTCCCATAGCTAGTGCAGTTTTCAGTAGAGGCATCTGCTTCTGTTCTTGAGGAGAGAATAGGCATTGTCATTTCAACTCACAAGGAGTTAGCTAAAGGATTGCCGTTTTAACTCCCTTTTGGCCAGATGTGAAACATTAGGTAGTGTCAGAGCTGGAGCCAATAGAGTCTGGCTGAATGCTCTGTACTCTATTTGCTTTAATATATCTATTACCATATTATTGAGAGGTGTTGCAAGCACAAATGACAGTGTAACTTAGGTTTGCAGTTTATGTAAAGAACCTTTTGAACCTTTCCTGGGGGTATATAGAAAATTAAAGTGAAGATAAATTAGAATGAACTGAGTATATCTCACATTGCTACTTTGTGCTGTCCAAACAGTGAAAAGAGTGCTCACTGCAAGTGGGAATCTGTTGTCTTTTATAAGGACCTAGGAGCATGAATTTTCTGTAAAGTTCCTTCTAATTTTCTCTGTTTGAATGCAAGAAATATTTAGGAAGTTGATCAAATTTGTTGCAGGCCAGTTCTGATCTGTAATGAAAGTCTGAAAATATTAATTGATGTTATGGTTTTCAGCATGGCGCTGAGTGCCATGATCTAGTAAATGGACTAGAGTTGGACCAAGGGTTGGACTCAATGATCTTGGAGGTCTTTTCCAACCCAATCGATTTTATGATTCTATGATTCTATGAAAATTGTTCCATGTAAGGAAAGTTCATTATTACTTTTTGTACTGTCACGTGTTGAATTGAGTTGTGCATTACACTTAACTACCTGCTTACCTTTTTTTTTTTCACCATAGAAATGGAACTGACAATTTCATGTAACATTTTTTCCATTTACAGAAAGTACAAAGAAATTATCTATAAGTTTTAAGTTTACTTTTGATTTAATTTAACACTTTTTGTGATAAAAATTAATTTAAGAATTAAAATATTTTCTGATCAAAATGCCAAAAATATTTTCCCATTGGAAAGGTGTCAGGCTAAACACAAATTTGCAAAAGCCTCTGGTTTTTCAGAAAGTAGATTTTTTCACACAACTTCTGCAGCTTGTAAAAAAAAAAATCGTGTTAATCTTAATTTGTACTGATATGAGAGTGAGAGGAGAGTTGGGCCACATGTTCCCATTTGCTCATTCTAAGTCTCTCTGTGAAATGACCAATTGTGGTACAATCATATCAGATTTGAGATATCCACAGGTACGCTCTGAGATCAGCGAGCTAGAAATACTTTCAAAGGTGGTGATACAAGTCAGTGTGTGTGCGTACATGCTCCTTTGGAGGTTTCCTTTGGGGTTGTGGATTGTGATTTCATCCAATTTTACATGAGCCATTTAGTTTAATGGAAGCTTTGATCATTTATAGCACAAAACATCTTTCACTAATCAAATTTAGAATGCAGAGGATGACTTAATAGTGATGTGTGTGCTTACGTTCATACCCCTGCTTCAGTGCAGTGTGCTGTTTCCCTGCTCTTTTCCTCTCAACCCAAGAACACCATGTACTGTTCTAAAGATTGAAGTTGTTAAGGCATAAAGAAGTTTCTTTCAGTAGAGTTCACTGGTTTTGTTACTTAATTCTACTTTGGAAATCATCAGAAGTCATCTGTTGTGGAAATGATCAAAAGCAAGAGCTATGACATTACAGAGAAAGATATCTTGTTTAAAATGAATAAAAATGGTCATTCAAGGATTGCCTTTGGAACATTCAGCTCTGAGGGGCCAGGGAACAATGATACAATTTCACAAACATTGCAAAATAGATTTTTGCTAAAGTAATAATTACAATAGTAATAAATAGGTACTCTTAAAAATTTTTATTATGATGAATCTCTTGCTAGTTGAAGCATATTAGAAAATAAAAGCAGAGTCAAATAAAAAGGTATTGGCATAGCAAGATAGAAATAAAATCCTAAAAGAATGATCTGCTCTCATTCCCTGGTCTGCTGTGGGACCATTGGAAAATCTCAGCTTCAGTAAATCAATGCAATTTCATAGTAAATTCAGTTGACCCTCCTTTGTTTTTTTCCTTTCCCTTTGCTTCCCCCCAATATATGACACATGATAAGCTTAAATTTGCATCTTCATATGCATTCACTGATGAAATAATGACTGTAGAAAATCCCCTGATGTTTTTTAGTCAGGTGATAATTGGAGTGGAAGAATAATTATTCAGAAATTAAATAAAAACACCCTTAATTGTAGGAATTTGTTAAATAATGAAAATACAAATTCGCACAGATTTCTTATAATGAACTAAGTCCACATATTCCTAAATATATGAACATCCCAAGCGTTTTCAAAGAAATCTTTGAGTATCACTGTATGTGCTGATGCTGGAGTTTCAGCCATAATTCTTGATTTCTTCTACCTGTATATTTGTAAGCTAGAATACTAACATTGTTTTTGTAACACTTCTATGTGTTTGACTATGTTTTTTACAGCATGTAGTCAAACAGCCAGGTCAGAATATAAGATAAGCCTTTCTTCCTTTTTGCTTCATGTATGGCATGTGACAGCAGAATGGGCACAATATGAGTTTACTAAGTTGTTTCTTTGTGTTTCCTCCAAAAAAAGCATTCCTTCTCCTGTAGTTGTCTGAAGGTTTGGGCTTATTACTGTGTGACAGTGTGTATAAGACACTACTGCATATGATCCTTTTCTTCATAGTAGTCCTTCTGAACTCTTCAAAGTGTTTTCTTAGGAGCCTGTTGCTAACTCAGAGGAAGCCAGGCAGCCAACCAAGAGCTGATTCAGTATCCTTGTGCAACCAAGTGCTGTTTGTTTTACTTATACTACTACATTACACCACAAGAAGCTCTGGAAAAGAAAAGGAACAGAAAGAGAGCTCACCAGCTCTGAATATGATAGTCTTGTCTCTCTAAAATTTTTTCAGCCTTCATTCTTAAGAAACTTCAAAAACCTTGTAAAAGTGATGGGTAGGAAAGACTTGCATTGGAGATTTATCGTGGAGTTAAACTATATACCCTCTCACACAGGTGGTTTTGGTTGTAATAGAGAGCTTATGTCATGTTGTACCTGCTTGAGTATTCTCAGCAGTACATTTACTGTGATCTCACAACTCTTGACCAGAATTCATCCCTCTGATGTGACCCCTGAGGGAGGGATAGGATCTGTCCTTCCAAGAATCATTGCTACTAAAGAGTTTCCAAGGTCAGCGCATCTCCTTTCTGACTGTTATCAGGATGTTGATCTCACAACCTATTCACTAGTGAAGCAGAGGAAAACCAGCTGCTGTTAGACTGTTTCTGAAATAAGTCCACTTTTTGCAGTTTGTTCACTCCAAGACTACATTACACTGTGGACCAAGCTGGAGAGCTTTCAACTAGAAGAGATCCAGCTGGCTCTTCATGTGCTTACACCACTTCTAACCCATTGGGTCAGACTAGAACTAATCTGCTGTAAAATCCTCTTTAGTTTGCAAAGTGGAGAAGCTGGGTCCTCAGGAAAAACATTGCCTCTCTAAAGATATGCTCTTATTACAGTCCACCACTTGCTAAGGCAAACACAGGCAGGATTTCAGTTTCTTGTGAACATTGGCATTTGCTGTAAACTAACGACTGAGCAGCTTAGTGTGGTAATATCTTTTATGGACAACTTTCCTCCAGAGGTTGACCCTACCATGTCCAGCATCTAAGCATGGATGTTTCCCTCCTTGGCTGCTTCTCATGATTCAAAGAAAAGGCTGTGGCTTCCTTCCTGCAGGACAGCAGACCAGCCAGCTGCCACACCTTTTTGCTGATGGATTAAAGTGTTTTTGGGCCTCAAGCTGTATTCCCTTCAGCTGCTACTGATGTATACAATTTTTACTAGGCAAGAATAATGGGATTTAAGGGAAGAAAGAATAAAAGTAAATTTTCAAAGGAAATCCTGCTATTGGTTGCTGCTATTTCCTTCTATTGTTGAATGTTGCAGATGCTGAAGTAAATTTCTACTGAGATGGGAATCCCACATTAACTGTTGTCATCTAAGTTTGGTCATGGCCAGCAGTTAAATCATTCTTCCTTCTCATTTGTACAGCTGAAGCTTCCAGTGGTATTTCAGACATTTTTCTTAGTAAGCATGCATAATGCTTCCCACAGGTCACTGTCCTCTGACATGTGCCAAAAGGATTGAAAAAGAAATGTTGAACCTTCCACAAACTCTTTGACAGCTTCTATGGAGTTGCATAGAGAAGGGTGCTTGCCAAAACAACTTGTAAGTGTCATATTTGTTTTATTTTCTTTTTTTTTCCTCTTCCCTATATTTTGAACTTAATTTATGTGGAACATAATTGAATTCCTCAGCGATACTGTTGATTTTCTCCATAATGAGTTGTGTAGGAAATTTCCAAGAATCCCTTCCAATCCTAAAATTCTTCTCAAATCATTATCCTTTGAAAGCATAAATTCAGTGTATGGGGCAATCTCTGTTTTTACGTGTGGTGCTTAAAAGAGGATTTAGATACCTCATTGTGAATCAGTTCTAAGTGGGTTATGTCTGCAAGGGGGATGCATGGGCCCCCTTCACTGACCAGACATGCAATATCCTTGCAGCCTTGATTGTGTTTTCTTTAGCATGTATACTCTTTACTGGGGAGTGTGGGTTACCAGTGTTTGCTCTGGTCTACAGTTCTGCTCACAAAAGGCACTAAAATGATCCAATCACCCAAAGAAACTATCCAAGCAATAGGTTTGGCTATTAGTGTTTGCCAGTACTTGTTAGCTATTAATGCTTGTTAATACACTGAAGATTCAATGAGGGGAAGAGTAGAAAGACAAGCAGCAACCCAACCTGTAATATAACAGGCAGTGTATTTAATAACTGTTTTACTTAAGAGAGAGTAAGAATCTAAAAGTTCTCTGAACATGGCCTGTAGATGTTTCCTTCAGAGAACAATCTCCTAGCTGTGTCAAATCTGTCAAGTCTCTGTTTCCCACCATTCCCTCCCCTACAGCAATTGGCAGCACGAGGACTGCAGGAGGCCCAGTTGTGGAAGGACATGCTGTGAGCATGGGCTGAAATTACTCAAGACATTGGCATTGCTGGAAAGGCTGGCTTTAAAAGTTTTCTGTCACTCCCTCTGTCCTGGTGCCCTGTATTCTCTGTGCTGGTGTTTACCATACCCTCAGGTTGCACTTTTGTGACAAATTAAACCAAGCTGAGTCAGCACAGTCATGGTCTCCTCTAAATACTTTGCTCTGGCTCTCCCCCACTTCTCTTGTACTACTTAGGGCACTGAGAGTGCCAAGCTACAGAAAGTGCTGTTAATCCCTTTGAACCAGCCCTGAACCACTGGGAACCATCAGTGCCAGCAGCAGAGGGGTGGAGATCACAAGAGAGACAGGCAGGATGGTGGCAATATTGGTTTAGATTGGTTTAAGCTGTTGAGAAACTTCAACCTCATTGCAAAAGAATAGCAGCATGTGGGGCTACTCAGTGAGCTGAATTACTGAAATTATGTACGTTTATAATAAAACCAAACCAAACCAACCAACAAAAAAAAAATCCCACGAAAAACATAAAGCAAAAACTCCCTTCTTGTAAAGGGTTGTGTTGATGTAGCTAAAGGGTCAGTGAACTACTGCAGAGTATTTGTTGCTTTGAGGTCACTATGCTTCTCAGTTCACCCCATAAATTTCATCCCATAAATTGCCTCCAGAACTAAAAAGATCATAAAAAAAGAAGGCTGTAACGCCTTTATTAAACTGAAAGTGGAAAATTCTGATTTGGATTCAAGGTGCTTAATTAGAATATTAAATTCAAACAGCCTGTTCAAAATTATTGAATGTATGTGTTGATACTCTGCATCTCAGTTGAGTAAGAAAAACCTGTTGTGCCTTTCAGAAAAGATAGTTAAGTCTCCTAAATGTGTTTCCCAGAAATAGTGGAATATAAATCATCCAAACAGAGTGTTTTGAACAAATTAAAACCAGTTTGTTGGAGTGACAACATGCTTACTTAACTCAAGATACAGTAATGGGCTTTTTGATGTTGTTCTAATTGAACCAGATTTCCTGAATTATTTTCTACATTTAATTTTAATGTCTTCAATTATGTTTCTGTGTCTTCTTGAAATAAAATCACATGTTTTCTCTATTTTTAGCTGTAACACCACCTACTTTGAAACATTTTTGGATAAAATATTTATAATTTTGACAGAATTTTAGGTAGTGGATCATGATGTTTATTTATTTATGTGAAGGATGGCAAAGCTTTCTTCCTTATGAAGTATAGAGGTAATCTGAGCGGCTGAACTAATGTTTGCTTCATCTTTATTTTTGGACATCTCTATGTAAGGATAACATCCTGTGTAAAAAGCTGTGCTTGTAGTTAAATAGATCTTTTAACATTGTACACTTCCCAGGACAGAGAATATAGCAGGATTGTACTTAATAACATGCTGCATCTTGTTGTTTTGCTATTTATTAAAGAAGCACATTAAGACATAACATCTGGCTTGCTGGGTGCCTAATTATGGATTTTACTCTGGTTGTTCAAGGGTCTGTGCATCTCTCCTCATCTCATTTGTTCTGTTCCATTAGTACCCACATCAAGTAATGTTTCAGTTTCCATAGGAATTTTCAAGTAATTTTCCAAGAAATGAAACTGCTGCATGGTACCTGTCCTTAAACTATGTTGATTTGGTTTGTCTGTACTCATTATTTCTTTAGAACAGCCATGCCTTTGTGTTCCTGTACCTAGATTGTAAAGCTGAGTTGACTGTCTTTTTTAAATCAGGTCTACTCCCATTAGATATGACAGCAGCACTGGTGTGGACATCAAAATTCAGATAATTTCATGCCTTGCACGCTTTTCTTTAGGAAAAATAATAGATGGAGAAGATGTAGCATCTTTAAAAGAAGTAGCACCATCTAAAATGAACCATGGTTGGTTCTGGTGTCACTAGTTCACATGCTCTGAAAGGACGCCTTCAGAGCTGTAAAATACCCATGGTTTTCATCACAGGGCACAGCTATGTCCAAATCACTTCCCTCATCTGCTCAGATGACTTCAAAGAAACTAATGAAATGCAAAAACCAGCCTTGTGGCACAGTGAGCTGGAACTGATGCCTTCTACTGAGATTTACAGTTATATGTGGATGAAAAGAAGTCTTTCTGTTCTCTGTCCTAAATGAAACAAGAGCTACACTTACAGACAGACTTATAAAGGGATGAGGGTGCTGGCTCTAGATTACTACTTTCTTTTGTTGGGGGGAAAAAAGGAAGAAACTCTTAGTGGAGGTGAAAGAGAAAGTGAGCATTTTAGTATTTTGTATTATATACTTCTGTTTCTTGTCAAACACTCTTCATTCCTGTTCTATTAACAGAGTACTTTGCAGGGAAACAAACTGTAATGGTTAACATCTAAGAAATCCATAGGCAAAATAGATTTTAAAGGCCCTTTAGAGCCAAACCCAAAACCATACAATTTATTATGCTAATTTGAGTTAATGCACTTTGACAAGATTCAGAGTTGCAACTATTTAAGTGGCATAAGTAACAGAGGCTTGTTGTCACTGTTTCTGATCTTCTGCTGTTTCCAGTAAATTCAGTGAGAAAACAGAGCACTAGAGATGGAAAGATTTTTCCCACACCCATCCCCATTTCAGAGCTGGGAGCAAAAAAAACCCCAAGAGATAACTCACATTCAACTAAATACAGAGTAAAAATCACACTGCACAAGCGAAACTAGCAAAGGCTCAGGACAAGAGTTAAGCATTTTGTTGGCTAGATCCCAATCCAAGGAATGTATCTTGCAGGTGTTAAATGTTGGTAGCTGTGTTCCCCCAAGTTCTATGGAGGTAGTTTGTCAGATGACAAAGAAGGTATCTTTCTGGAGAATTTTGCTGTGGAAAGTCAGTTCCTGTCCAGAAGCGGTGGAGAGGCACCAGTTTACTTTATCTTCCTTTATTATGGCAATATTGAACAGGTTCTTCATTATTTCTTGAATGTGTGTTTTCTGTGGCAAAGTACAGCATCTCTAGAGGTAATGCAGAGGTGCCAAATGCTACAATTGTCCTCAAATGCATATATATCCTGGGAATGATCCTTATCCTGTTTGACATAAAATTGTATTGTCTAATCTTCATTCCTAATATTTGTATTATTAGAGTTAAGAATTATGATAAATTATATATTTTTCAAAGTTACTGCCAACATAAAACATAGAGGAGCATTAAAAAATTTACTAACAGAATGTTATATTTAGGCATAGTAAAACATACTTAATTTCCTTTCATATTGTTGAATTTTGCTTTTAAAGTGAACTTGCTGGCAGTTCAATTTTTTGATTTGAAGCAACCAAGACAAGACAGTAGCACTCAGCCTCACAAAGCATAGCCAAAAGTATGCCAGCCACAGCTGTGTAAGCTTTTCCAAGATTAATTTTTAAAGGACTTTAGAATAGGCAGAGGAGAATGTAGTCTCTGAAGTTCAGCAAGACAGGCAATGGCTTGAACCAAAATTCTTTATGCTGTTTGTGAAATCAGAGGTTAGGATGCTGTTCTCTAATTTGCCAGAAGTGTCAATAATGACCTCTTGCTTCTTCAGTAAACTGTCTTTGATTTGCCTGAACTGAAATCTGAAAAAATAATAACAAAGGTGTTCCAAATAGAGGGAGCTTGCTGTGTATCAGTCCATATGGGTGTGTAGCTGTGTAGGAGTGTGTACCTGCCTGTGCTATGAAATAGGGAAGTGTTTGAAAACAAACTTTTTATGATGCTTGAATATTAATGTAAAGTGAGTCTGACTGTGTTTTCTGCATGCAGTTATAATGCAGTCAGGTTAAAAGGGGGAAAGAAACCAGGAAAGCAGTCTATTATCCATGGTGCTTTGACCCAGGGGCCTCTGCTGCCTCCTGCAGCTTTCAGTAATGCTGACTAAACACCACTGCTAATTCTGATGCATGACCTTAAATAAGGGTGACAAAATCTCCTCACTAAAGACTAACAGATAAAAATCCTAGACTGAAATTCTCAATTTTTTTCTTGAACTTGAGCTATAGTGACATTTTTCTAAAAAAAAAAAAAGATTGCCAGAGAATATATTTAGGAAAATATATGCATGCGTATCTCACATCCTGAATATTGGTCTTCAAAGGATGGTAATGCATTTTGCTCCAACTGAGGAGGAAAGCAATTGATGAGGTTTAGATATTTAGAATATTAGCTGCCAAACTATTTTTTTAGTTAAACCACTAATAAAGGAATTATTTCTAGATTTTTTGTTTTGGTATGGGTGCCCAGAAGGTACAGTGGTGTCTTTGTTTGTTTGTGTGGGTTTTTTCTCAAAATAAAAAATCTTTCCTTGAAATTGCAAAGCCTGACAGCTGCTACTTAAAGATAATATGAAACAACACTTAACATTCAGTGAACTATTCTTAGCATCAAAGTAGCTCTTGTTAACCTTAGTACCCAACTATGTGAAAGATCTGGACAGCAATACAATGCACCTATTAAAAAATCATTGCTGCTCAAAAAACAGATATGTGATATCATTAATGCCCATTTCAAATTTAGGAAAAAAAAACAAACAAAAAACCCCCATTACAATATGATGTTGAAAAGCTTTATTTTTAACCAAAAATTGTAACTTGTTTGATGTCTGAGTCCTGAATATAAAGCCTATCTTTTCAATATAGGATTTTTCACATTTTATTGAGCAATTTTCTACTTTTTTGCACATGGCTCAATACTGTATCCCTTGTTTCAGGGTGTGGTATCTTACCATATAAATAGCTGGGATTAACTACATGCCTAAATACTGAAGTGGAACTACTTGCATAAGGAACTACCACTCAGTGGCAATAAAACAGAATTGGGTGTAGAATTATTTGTTTATTACTCATCAGTCAGAATTACTTGACCACACAAATGGAGTCCCTGAGGCAGTATCTGGAAGCCAGAAGTAAAAAAAAAACCAAAACAAAACAAAAAAAACCCCAAAACAAAACCAAACCAAAAAACCAACCAGATTACACTCTTATAAATGGTCTTTAGAGTGGATTTTTTCTTTAGTTTTGTTCTGCAGAGTTTTTTTACAGATTATTAATGACAGGGTTAAGAAAAGAACATTTGAACTTAATTAGTGATGTAAGATAATACATATAATTGCAGTATGAAGAGAAGCTAAAATATCTTGGTACATACAGTGGCTGTATTTATTCCCACAGTAATTAACCTACATATAAAAGGACTTTTCAGACCAGATTCTTGAAGTTAGTGGCAAATTTCAATAGCTTTGTAAAACTACAAGAGCCTCACTGGCGCCATCCGACTGCCTCTGAAGTCAGTGGAAATTTGCCTGCAACTTTGGTGGAAGTAAACAACAAAATAGTTTGGAAAACAAAATGCAAAAGTTGCCATTAGTGAGTCATGAAATCTGGAATTAGCTCAGAGAGAGTCTCCATGTCCTCCAATCTCCATCTAAGTGCACAAAGCAGAACTTTTAACTTCTTTTTTTTTTTTTTTCCCTAGGAGTGCTAAGACAGAGAGCAATGTTGTAGTATGTCCTCATATCTGAACCATTAAGCAAAGGCCCATGTTGTTGTACCCAGAGCTCTGATTTTACAATCCAGCCTTTTTGAGTCTTATGTATCTCAAGTATGGCCAGAGATGTGGGTATTCAAAGCTTAGAATTTTGTTAATTTATGTTTGCCTAAATTAATTTCTCTTTTATTAAAAGAGCTAGAAAAACAATCTTGATTTTTATACTGTAAAAGTTTTCATAAATATTTTTTTGGTAACCTGAGCAAAGAAAAATCATGGCTAATAAATTTTGAGAGTATTCCTTGGAATAAGCGTACAAATAGAACATGGGATTAACACAATTAATGGTAACAATATTTCAGAGTGAGGGGACTTTTCCTGGCAAGGTATAATGAAAAAGCATTTTCCCACACAAGATTCCTTGTTACCTAAAGGGTGAAATGCTCACATCAGGATAGAAGGCAGGAGAAAATATGACTGACATGGAGTTAAATCCACAGTGAAAGTACTACAGGAAAGTCCTCTTCAATAAGGGCATAATTGTGTAAATAAGGATTTCATCCACTAGTCTGCCATGGTTTCTCAGAATACAACAGTGGTTCAGTTTGAATTTATTGTGTGTATATCTGAGTTCTACACACTGGATGTCAAGGCTCTCTCTTCAGACAAAGCCTTATTGTTTATTAAAATGTTTCATTAGTCCTTGCTGTGGGAGCCACAAACCTCTTGTTTCCACCAGAGTCAGATTCCGCTCAGAGCACAGTGTGGAATGCATATCCTTGTGAATTTAAAGTACAGAATAGCCTCTCTGTGGCCTGTGCTAAAAATCCATCTGAACGCAATAACTTTCCCCTAAGCTTAAATGGGCCACAGTGTTTTGTGTCAGAATAAAAGCGTACACTGACCCTGACACTCTGCTCTGGCTGAAAGTGAAACAGAGTTTAGAAAAAAAGAATATTTTTGTCTGCTTCTGAGTCTACCTGGGTTTTACCTGTAGTATAGGTATGAACAACCTTATTCAGGGTTCTGCAAAATTTTGCTTTTCTGTGTCTTCTCCAAAAGACACTGAAGCAGAGGAATCTCTTCTCCCCACTTTGTATCTACCATAAGCATGAGCATTCCAGGCCTTCTCTAGTGGGTCAGCCAAGTGGACAACACAGAGATATTGTGTTCCTTCTTATTCTTCTGGGATTTTGTTCCTCTGCAGCACCAGAAACACTACAGAAACTGTAGTGTAGCAGATTTAACCCTCACATTTTCTAAGGTTTAATCTTTAAAGTAGAAATGTAAAGCATTTTTTTCCAGTAGGGATATCTTCATAAGGCTCCTATAATTACTTAACAATGATTCTCAAGACTATTGTCATTGTTCTGGTTGTTTGAAATCTGTTTTTGTGTTTCTACTTACAGTGGTTAGATATATTACCTCATTAATATTAGACTTGAAATCTTGTTTCCATTGGCAAATGGAAGTTATTTATGGATAAAATTATTTTACAGGGCATCAGCCACTACAGAATGGCTGTCTTTTATTTATTGTTGCTACATAATACTACAAGTTTGTATCGAATCACAGCCCACTGACCCCTTTGCTACTTACCAAGAAAACTACAATTACCACTGCAGCCCATGGGTTAAACAGGTTCCTTACTGCTGGAGAAGTGGGATGTATAACCTCTTGAGTAAATGGCATTGTAATTTTAAATGTTACAAATATTTTCATGGTATTTAACATAGCTTCTTTTACCTAAGAACACTACTTTGATTCTCAGTTTCTAAAGTCTTCTGATCCTAAACAATTCTGTAGGTGGCTCAGGCTGTATCATATTATCCTGTCATTTCCTTAAGATTAGGACCTGTACTCAGGAAAGTAAAACTTCCATTTTGTCTCTCTGTCTCTCTCTTTTTTTTTTTTTTTTTTTTTTGGCGAGGTGTGGGGGGGAAGTGGGAAGGGGATGAGGTGGGAAAAGGACAAATTAAATTCTTCAGTGGTCCATGCCATATGTTTTAGATCAAAGACTTAAACAAAAAGATATAGGACAGCAGGATAAGGAACTAAAAATGTAACAATAAGTACATCTTGGATAAATATACAGAACAAAGGGCTCTGCCCTCTCTTCCTCAAAAGTATATTTTAAATATAAATATAAACTAGGGTTTTTCTTCTGAAAAACCTCAAACCCCAGTGCAAGCACATTTCAAAATAACTCCTGGCGTGAACAGCCCAACATAAACAATGGCCCACAAAAAGCATTTTTGGACCATTAATGAACTTTCCAATTTTCTTCAAACTGACAGCTCAGGAGAGCTTCCAAATGCATGGGTATGTGCAACATATCAGTTAGAGCAGGAATGCTGTCATGTACCCTATCAAAGAGAATGCATCAACCTCAGCTCCCCATAGTCAGTGATGCGGCTGTACAGAAAATATCCATCACTGAAAGCTTGCCACATCTCAGCACAGGCTGCTGCCTGTCTGGCAGTGTGTGTGACCTTCCTGTAGAGCAAATGTTCACGTAACTGCTCACTAGTGTGAGAGAGCAACATGCTGTGCTCCCTGGTGAAGTGCCACAAGGCGAAAGGGAAGATTGCCTACAGGTTGGGTTGGCTTTTTATTCCTTCTTTTTCTAATTTCCCATATCTCAAATGTAGGATCACTGTCTGATGTTGGGTTTTAAGCCAAGTGTATGGGGTTTAACTGAAATGAATAGTTTTCACCAAAACCTTTTGCCTGTACCTTGCTAAAGGCTGTTCTCATCTATTTTATTTGAAGGCTTAATCATCTGAGCGCTAAACACTTGCTGCTTTGCTCAACTGGGATTTGTCTTGCTGTCTGGTTTTTTCATCATTCTTTTAGTAATATCCCAGTACAGACATGAGTGTATGTGTGTAGGAGTAAGTACCTGGGCAACCTGGGTGTAGGAATGACACACTCTCCTGGTCTCAGTGGGAAAATGGTGCATTTGCTTCTAGCAGTTTTCCTCTTGGAAGTGAATAAACTTCTTCTTAGTGAAATGAGTGCCCTTCCTGCCCAAAAAGTTATGACTAGACAACATGCCTCACCCCCTTAGCATGGAGGATGATGAGGAAGCATATCTGAGGAGGGCTTGGCTTTGTTTTGGGCTTTTGAGGCAAGCTGCAATGCTTCTGCCTTGTTTTGGGGTCCAGCCACTACTGTCACTGTTTCTCTTCCATTCCATGCCTGTTTTCCTCCTGACCTTTGCCAGAGGAAGGAGAGGAAGGGAGAGAAAAGAGATCTACATACCCAGAAAACATTTAATAAATCACCACAGCTTTGTTTCCTACATTGTGTCCATGGAAACACCTACAAAATTAGAATTTGCTCAGCACAAAATAGCACAGGAATGTCCTGCTCCTGTACAGTGTATACAAATCAATGCAGAGGCCTCTTTAAATTGAGTATCTTTACTTGAAGGAAAGTTAAGGATCCATAACCGGACTGTTTCACAATCACTTAAATTGTCCCCCTCGAAAATCTTACACAGTCTGCTTTTTTTATTTTTTGTTAAACATATGATATTTGATGAGCAAATGAAGCTTTTGTTGAAATATGACTTAAAACCTTTTTTTTTTGTGAGCATTTTCAAACAAATTCCTTGCATTTAGGAAGGCTTGACACTAAACAATAAGAAATTAATATTTACTGGTGAATTTAAGTGAAATGCATTCAGGAAATTTTCAGCCTAAAAGGAATTTTAGGTTATAAAGATGACATTCCAATCTGAGCATAACTTTAAGATATGCTGAAAGAGTCATCTACATATCCAAAACACACAGCATAAAAAGCCTTCATGCTGCCTCTTCTCTTTTCCATTTACCAATTCTTTCCTGATGACTGACACAGTTGCAACATCCCTGCTTTGCCCTGCCAGGTACCAGTCCTTCCCCCTTCATGCTGGTGACTGTGCCCGTTCAAACAGAGCTCCATGTGCTGCACTGTAATTATTGATGACAGCTTTTCAAAGGCAAGGAGGGCCTGGAGGATGGGCTGGTCTGCAGCCTTTGACTCTTAAGCCTTTTGGCTTATTTACACAGGACATTTTTTTTCCCACCTACTTACCTGTTAGATGGGTGAGTCATGTCCAGTGCATGTCCATAACGTCACTTAGGTAAGCCTGTCTCATCAAGTTCAGGATGGCAACATCTATACGGTGTCAGACTGGGAACAAGAGATTGCAAGCCTTGACTGTGATATGAATATCCTTTTCAACATGTATCTGTATGTCAATCTAGAGTAAGACTCCTGTGTTATTTGGGGCTTCCAGGTGTAACTACAACTATCAGCAGGCAGTAAACAACAGGATTATCTCATGGCCTGTCAGAATGTAAAAGAAAGAGAACTCACTGCTTTACCAGCTCAGGGTTAATCTCATATTTCTGAGAAAAACAAATGGCTAAAAATGTACCAGCCAAGGCCATATGGTCCTAACACGTGTTACTTCTCCATCTAGCTGCCAAAAACAATGTCTGTGTCTGTCTAAGAGGTGCTGAGTAGTTTCTTCAAAGTCTGTAGCATCTCTGTGAAATCTCAAGGATAATAGTGCTGCCAGGTCTCAAAATAACACAGAATCAAGTCATGACAGCTGGACACTTCTTCCTTTAAAGTCACTGGGATAGCATATAGTGATTCTGGGAGCAGAGGAGAAAGCTGCAAATTTGCCATCTCTCTTTAAACCAGAGAATTTCACCCTGCTGACACTGTGTTAGGTACACAAAACATTTAAGTTAGCACAGTGATGCTGCTCTTGTATCCTGGTTTGAAACTTGAGGTTGCTAAGGTTCTGTGTGTTGCACAGAGCTGTGGGAAGGAAGTTAAAGAACACTGCAAATATTTACTATAGGCTTTACCAGCAATTAAACATTGTATTTATCCCTCCTTTCTGAGTAGCAACATATTATAAAGGCCTAAAGTTACATTCTGCCACTGCAAAATATGCAGAGCATGGGTATTTCAGCCTTGTATATTTTATACATATACAGACTAGGATATAGGTGGTGAAACCAGACAGGGGGAATCCTTATTTTTCTCAGGAATATGGTTACTGTGTTGAAGTGCCTGCCTTAACAGCAAGCCTTTCTGCTTCAAGAGCTAAATTCCTATCACAGATACTAAAGCAGAAAGTAAGCTACCCTAGATGCAATGACTTTCCTAAAAGTCTGGCATCCTAAACTACAAACAGTGCAGCATTTCTTTAAGGACTGGAATGAAGCCCCTATACCAGAAATAAGAAAAAAAAATCTAAAAACGATAATATGTTAAATAATACAATTAGGTCATACCAGCCTCAGCACAGTTCTCTTCATAAAAATTGTTCTTTGTATTTTTATATTTCAGATTTAAGAAATTGAACTATTTTTGACCAGAAGTTATCTAGACTCTTGAGGAGTTATGGGGAAAGTGAATGGTTTCTTCAGTGAGATGAAATTTATGTTCATCATCTCTGAGAACACAAGGGCAGATCTCTATTATAATGGTTGATTAGGATGAGGAAGGGAATAAAACCTGGAAGAAATTAGATTATTTCTAAAATGGCAAAGGAATTCTTCTTTGATGGCCTATCACCCCACAAAGCCAGGCCCAGAGCAGTCCTGGCTCTCCTCCTCTGCTGTCAAGGGCATGGGAATTTGAAGAGCCCACAACCACACCAGCCAATAACACAGTGTAGTTGTACAGCAAAACTTTCTTCCCTTCTGTTTTCACTGCTCTGACACAGCACAATCTCAATGTCTGTATGTTTGCACCTTGTAAGCAAAGGTGGGCACCATCCTCCCTATTCACTTACCAAAAAACCCACCAAGTTTTTCTCCAAGGAATGTGGTTACAGAAGATGCACTGTCACTGTTTGTGACATTCAGAACTTTTAAACTAAGAATAGTGAAGGTACTAGAGGTTTTGCGCCAGCCAAAAAGAATCAGTGTATTTTTCATGTCATCTGTCAGCTTAATTCTACTCTCTTCACTACAAAAATACATTAATTAAAGGACAGTTTGTCCATTTACTTTCTTTATAATTATTCTCAGCTATCAGTGACAGCAAACTCGAATTATTTTTTGCCTAATGAAATTGCAGCTGCTGCCTAAGGCATTTATATACAGATGGATTGACTGTTCAGAAGTGAAATGTCATATCAGCTACTGAAAGATCTTATTATATATATTTAGAACAAACTATTTTTTTCCAAAAGCCATGTGACAGAGTAATATTATTTGTAATTTTTACTATGGTTTAATTTCTTGGAATCAGTCTTTATAAAATTTTGCTTTATGATACATAAAATACTTCCAGTGATACCTTCAATGGGATGAAAAAATCTCTCAGAAACCTCTCAGGATTAGTACCTTCTGTTTATAGGTCCAGCAAATACCTCTTTTGTTATTTTGCTTTGCATGCTTGTATAGGCACCCCAAGGAAGGAACTTTGTGTTAGTAATTAGGATGTGATCTGTCCAACAAGTAGGTGAAGAGGAGAAGATTGTACAGCAGCATTAACACAACCAGGTCATAGTGGCTGGACACAGTTCTTCCATCATTACAGCTTCAGGGTTGATGTTTTCTGTGTCACGCATGACAAAGCTCTTTCTTTTCTGCTTTTCAAGATTATATGTACTTTAACTGTTTATGGGAATTCTTTCTGTGGCACTGCATCCTCGTAATAGAAGCTAAAACTTTAACATTTTCAAAGGCATGTCATATATTTACATTTTGCATGATTTTAAAACCAATGCCTTGAAACATGAAAGTTCCTGACAGAACAGTCAGTTTTCAAAGATTGCCCTCTCTGTAAATAATATAGAGGTCCTTTCCACATACATGGTCCCATCCTCTCCCTGTCATTCCAAAATCTGTTTCTCCTCATGAGATCTGTCCTCATTTATGCTTACATTCTCTATTATATCTCACTATAATAATATAAGCACAGAATAAAATAATATCTAGCTACAGTTCTACATTAACTAGAAAGCTTTTTGCAAAAAAAAATACAATTTTTCAGCAAGTAATGAAAACACAAACTCACTTGAAAGATAGTAATATTTTTGCTTTGTTAGCTATGCATATCTACTGTTACATTTAATGACTTTTTTATAGTCTGGTATTAAGATTGAGCTGTTTAACAAGCAAGTATTTATCTGTTCCCAAAGTTCAACCAAAGTCACACCAAAGTTAGTTCAAAGAACACTGGACACTCTAGTACTCAATAGTACTTACTAGAAGACAAATTTTGGCTGAGAAAAAAATATTTGAATAATCTATTTGCTGCTTACATTCTTTTTGGTTCTGTATAAAAAATCCTCTGCTATTATGCTCAAGCAGAAAATAACAAAGGTTTGGTAAACTCAAAAGGAAAGATTCAAAAATTATAAGGAAAAAAGTTTAATTCAAATAGGAGGCGTTTTGGTGAATGAGAAGCTTCAGTCTAAATTTAGCATTTTATTCAGAAGCATCCTGCTCCTCTATAAATGACTAAGACTGTGTACACACAGATTTTCCTGAATGTGATGTTTATTTGCAGATGCCAAGATGTCTTTCAGACAAATATCTAACACAATATTACAGAAAGTGGATGCAACTCTTGCTGTCAAGAACAGCCAGTTGGCTCCTGTGTGGCCAGAAAGGGATTCAGACTTGAGAGGAGCTGCTGGGAGGTGCATCCTCTTCAAATTGCAAAGGCTGTTGCAATCTTAAAAGATTCTCTGAGAGTGATTGTGTTTAGAAATTAAAGAGTGAAAGATTTGTGGGGTTTTGTTTGTTGTAATGTCCATGAGGCAACTGAACCCAGAGTGTCAGCACAGAGTGGAGACCTCCTCTGAAGGCCAGATTAGGTTTAAGTGGTTTTAAGCACAAAAGCAAGAAGCTGTTTCTTGAGTGGTGACAACACAAAGCAATGAAGGAAATCAGGTCATAGAGAGCAGAGACAAGGTTTTCATTTGGAGGACTCTGTATTTCAGGCAGGAAAAACAGATTTGGTTTTGAGAGCAGCTGAGCACCCAGAACTGCAGCTCCAGGAAACAGCAAAGCAGCCCTTGAGGTAGTTAGGCACATAAAGTGCCATACATTGTGCTGCTGTGTTTTGTTTCAATAGTAGCAGAAGTCTAAAAATATATTTGTGTGTATTTTTGTCATTGAAGCTTTCTGCAAACACAACTAATTATATCTCTATTTCTTGCTTTCCAATATTAAAAATTTTTAAGGCACAGAGATGCTGATATTGGTTGTAAGTGGTAAAATGTATGTCAGAGAACATTTTGTTGAGAGCCTACTGAAAAATGTTACCTGAGAAATTGTAAGAGTACCAGAGATTATCAGATCTTGACATTCATCTGCTTCTTCTTTGAGAAAACTCTTACCACTTTCAGAGCTCTAAATGTGAGGTGAAATTTAACAAGACATAAACTGTATTTTCAAAAATTAGGTATCTTTCTGCAATCTCTTCTCATTATCACAGCATTTTATCTGTCATGTTAATATTTTTAATACAGACTCTTTATAGATGCAAAGAGAACCTTGGAGAGCAACTCCCCAGTGTTCTTGGCTTTGCTATCAGAAATAACCTGACCAGAATCTCATCCACTGAATCTAAATATTTTTTGGTGATGAGCTCCTAAAAGAGCTCTTTTATAATATCTGGACCTGATACTATAAACTCCAGAGAAATTCAAAATTTCTGCCTATAAATAGCTATTAAAGCATAGAAATTTAAAGCTTTACCTTCACACCTTTATTTCATATTTTAAATCATTCCTTCTGTGTCATAGTAACTAATTTTATTTACTGGAAGTGTGTTTGCATTTCATGCTCCCAAAGTTAATTTAACATTGCTCTTTATATTCTTAATAATCATTATTATAGTAGTAATATTTAATATTTTACTTTTGTCTTTCCTTTTTACAACTTTGTATGTTTTCAAAACTTTTATGCCAAAAAAGAAAAAAAAACAAAGTAGGGAACTTCTATTACATTGGCAATAATATATTACTTCAGCTCTTCTCTGTCCTTCTTAGAAATCTCTCGCTATCTCTTCTTTTAAAATTGCACCTTTTAAAGACCTAGTGAGATGGAGGTGGTTTCTGACTGACTGATCTGCTTACACATCGTTCAAAGCAATGGGAGCTCATTCCTCTTGTTACTCCATCATCTTCAGCTGCTCTGTGCCTTCTAGGATTACTCCTTCTCCCAGCTGCCATTTGGATATTCTCTTCATAGCTAACATTAGCTTTACTCCCATTCCCAATTTATATAGTTCTCTTTGGGCTCCTGCATGCCATTCTAATTTTCTGCTATGTGCCATCCACTCACTTTCCCTCTGTCTGCAAAACCAGGTTTTGTTAAGCTTTGTGAGATCTATTTAATTTCTAAAAGAATATGCAGCCCAACAGTAAATGTAATATGCATTCCAGAAGACCTACAAACAAGTTTTACTTGGCACTCACAGCAATGAGGTAAGAGGATAAAATGAGTTTGTGGTCACATTACCAGACCACCAGCAGAGAGCTATGAGAAAGCTAGACCCATTTTAATTAGGAAAAGTATAAAAAGCTTACATGAGAACCATGATTATGGTCTTCTATGAACCACAAACTGTAACTATGTGAACTATAACTATGAATTTTCTTAGCTTTATTCTTGGATTTTAATATCACCTTACAAAAATAACCCAACTGATTTTCCTGAGATTATTCTAACTCTACCTTTATTAAAAACACCCATTTTTTGAAAAAAAAACCAAACCAACAACAAAAAACCCAAACCAAAACCAAACAAAAAAAACTCTCAAACTACAAGAGATTGGACTTGATAAACTTTACCTTCAAAATTGGTCCATGCCATTCTATAAATCTGTGCAGTATATGTTTTAAAGGCTGGTTTCTACGTAAGTAGAACTGTACATCTTAAAAATTGAACCCTTTGACTTCTGTAACTGAGAATTTAAGTCTTCATCATTTCTCTGAAACAGTTATGTCCTGTGGAATTGTTTCACATTTGAGAGGACAGTGGTCTTATGATGGATAGACTGTCACTTATGCTGATAGAAGGTGATTTCTTACAATGCAGAAGTCAGATGCAATATTTTAGCCATGTAGTTCAGTATTGTAGTGACAGGATCAAACTTTTGCTTTGGGGACTTGCTTAAAACATAATGAAATAGATAAAAAGAGTCCTCAAGTAGCACATTCTCTGCTATTTGATTACATCAACAAGGATATGGCCAGATGGAAATAGTTCAATGTCATGTTAGAAAGCTGAAACTATCACCAAACTAGTTGATAATGCTTCTGCGGCTTAATTCCATACCTTGCTCAGTCATTAGTGACCAGTTTGGGTACCAGCAGAAATGGAGCTGAATAAACATGATGCAGTGTCTGAACTAAATAGCCATGAGACTGTGTTTTCTGACAGTAGTGGATCAGTCTTTGCTTTCTTTGGCAATATAACTATTTGTCCATCTGCTGTTTAGTAAAAACATGAACCTATCTTTTCTAAGAAATATGTTGTCTGTTCATCAGGAACATCTACACTATAGTCTATAGGAAAATATAGGAGAAAGTCTGAAAAACTTAAGTAGGGTAGATTTAGCACCTAAAGCAGTGGAACTGTGGGATCTAGAGTAAACTTGGAGTGGAAAACTGGCTATTATAGGTGGCAGAAAACTTTCCTGAAGAGAGATATGTGGTGAGGGAAATGACTGGCTTTGTTAATCTTTGCTGTTGCTATTTGATAGCCTTTTTCTTGCACCTGTTTCCTATTTAGTGGCTGTGGTGGTACTGCACTGCCCAAATTTAATTCAATAATTCAGTGATTTGGACACTAATGCAAATGTGAGAAAGCCAAATTCATTTCATCCTAATGTTGAATTTCAAGTCTTTACCATCTTCCAAGCAAATGCAATGAGCTTGTGGTATTTCTACAATGTGTATAACTGCAGTGGAAGGGACAGACAATGACTGAAATGAATAGGTCCCTCCTGTTGAGGCTATTTTATTTTAATTAAACATTTGTGGTCTCATGAAAGCAACCGCTAAAATCATGCTCAATGTCACAAAATTCATATTTCATTCACTCTGTCAAGAATCATTTAGGTAATTCTGCAAGATGGTACAAGGGATTGAGAAAATTGTGTAAGGAAGACTTCTATCCAGGATCCTACAGTGCTTGCTCAGAAGGTATGCCTGTCTGGCCAGGCAGGGAGAACTGCATCCTGGGTGAGTGATTCAGACTTTTGGCTATTACTATCAAATCCAGTTTAAGATACACTCTATTTTTGTGTCTGAGTGCTGGGCAGCCCAGGACTTCAAAACACTAGCAGTACAGGCATCTGCCAGAAGCATAGGGATGTGTCCTGTGCTTCAGGAGCATGATGGCACTGGTGCTGTAGGTCTGTGACTGAAATGTCAGCTATATCTCTGTAGGGTAAATCAGGATTCAATTTATGACTCTAACACTCCCTGCAAGAGTGCAGACCTACTATGCAAACACATGAGATATTGTCACAAGATATAGGAAATACTGTTTTAATATGGTAGCAACAATTAAATAAAGCTCAATGCAAGCCCTGATGGGAGCATATTATTTAATTTAAAATTAAAACTGAAATAAAAACGATTTTATCCGTTTTTACTTGCTCTATCACTTCCACACCAAGATGTGTATACAAGTAGTCCACTCAATGTGCAGGCAACAAGAAACGTATATCCAGGCATTTTGTTTATCATTCTTTGTGATGACTTGGCATAAAGAATGTCAGTTGGTGAGTCCTTACATCCCTTATGTTGACCTTGGGTTGGCAGTCGTCTCCTGCTTTAGGCCATGCTCTTTCTGAGCCTCTCTATCCCATCGCATCCCATCCTATCTTGTCCCATCCCATCCTATCCCATCCCACCTTTGTTATCAGGACTTGCGCACTGTACTTGCTCTTCTGTATCCTGAAAAGTTCCAGGTGACCTCCTTACTCTGGTGCCATCAGCATGTGCTATTCATATAACATTTCTTCCATGGCTTTTCCCACTGGGACCTTTATACCCTTACATGGGTTGGATTTTTTACAGTAACTTGAGATGTTCATCAATGTGATTTGGAACTTAATTAAGCCCCAGGTTCAAAAAAGGAAAAAAGAGGCTTTTCAAAGTAGTATTTTTTAGTCTTGCTTAGGTAAATTCATTGCTGATTACCACCAAGATAAACTGCTAAAAGCTAAGGCACTTGTTTAAGTTGCTTTTCTTGATGAAAACAGAAAAAATCCCCATCCTTTAATGTCAAAAATGGAGTCCTAAGCCTTATCATTTAAAAGTTACATCCTTGTCATGACTAATAATTTATTTCAATTACTTATCTGGCAGAAAATACCAGTAACCCTGAAAATGTGTGATACTCCAACAGCTATCTCTTTCTTTAATGTTTTTCTTTACTTCAGGCCAAGGAATTTACATTTATTTTGAAAATAGATCCTGCTTTTTTGAGTTGTCCTTGGAAGACAGGCCCTGGAAGAATTAGTGTTTTGCATAGTTAAAGTGTTTCTTAAATCTTTAATTGTTTCCTTACGCTTCTGTCCCCATATGTGATCTGTAGTTTTACCTCTCTTATTTACATTAGCCCAAGAACAGATTTTATGTTCTGAGTTCATTCTTTTATGTAGCTTTGGACAAATTAAGCTTGTATAGCTGCAGACTGACCCTAGGAACCATCATGGAAATTATTAATCTAAAAGGCACTAGCTCTGATCTGCTCATTTTAAGATTAGTGAGTAATCTCATCAAAGTCCAAAAGCTAAATGCTTATGTAAACATTACTTACAGGAATAAAATTTGCTGATTCCTTATCTTAATTTCTGAAGGTGGGATTTCCTCTCCCCTCCCCCTCTTTTCTTTTTTTATTTCTTGATACTAGACCTCTGATCTCAGCTGGTCCAAACTGAAATCCTTCTATAAACTCAGTTGGACTGATGCAGAACAGCTGAGCCACTGCACCTCCCTTAATGTACAGACTTTGTGCTTGCTCTCCATGCTTCCAGCTGTGCACTCCTTTGACGATGGCCTTCTACAGCTCACTAAAAGCTATTTAACTTTTTGTGTTTTCCTCACATAAAAATCTTTGTGAAGGAATGCCATCAACATAATGTAGAAAAATCTGAGACTTTCTGACCAGAAGAAACACCTTTGCATCAAGTTTCAAGCAGAGCAATATATATCAAACTTGTGTCCACATTACAAACATGGGATCTAGTAATGATCTTGGTTTCTACCAGACCAAGATTCCATGGTCAGTAACAGGAAATTATACTCTTCTGGATTGTTTAATTAGTATATATTTGATAGAGACATGTCAGACAAACTCCAGGCTCTGTTTGCCCTCCTGGCAAACTGTGGGATGTTGACTGTGTTGTACTATGGGGTTGTTTTGGGATAGCTCTATCTAAGGCTTACCCTGATGTTGTGAACATCAGCCACATTCCTGTATGGAGTCCAAAATATTTGTGAAAAAGGAATTCATTAACATTTTCAATATTTTTGGAGAGGTTTATGTGCAATATATATATATCTAGAATATAAAAATATATGTCTTTATAAAATGTACTATAATATAAAGATAAATGTTGCATACATATATTATGTACTATAATATAAAGATACATATTATTGTATTTGTGAAATACTTCATTTTGAATTGCACATCTATTTTGGGACAATGTTTCGGGACAGAACTTCATGCTGGAGAATTTTCTGATAGATTTGATACTGTAATTTAGAGAATGCAGAACTTGCACCTACATTGGGTGTCTTTTGTGTAATATTTCAAGAATACTCAAATTGAATAGTTTGTCACCTTGCCAAAATTTTTATGCCTTGTAGTGTGCTGTAGGCAACAGTTGCTTATAGATTGTTTACCCTCATAACTTCTCAGCCTTACACAATGTAATTTCCTGTGTTTGTGGGCCAACTAGCCCTTGATTGCAGAGGCATACAGACCAGTTTAATTGCCCACAAGGGGTGGTTTGGCATAACTGGAGGCAAAATGAATGCTAATATTTTGCTCAGCAGCCTTCTTCTCTTTCAATCATTTTGATAGACGCTTAAAACCAGTTATTTTAATTCTGTAATTAAAATCAATTCTGTAATTTAAATCTCTGTAAAAAGAAGGTTTATTGTTTTCAGTTCAAGATATACTAGAGGATTCAGAAATATTTTCATAAAGACAAGCAATTAGTGTATTTGGGTTTGTTGGATATTTATATCTTATAATTGCAGTTTATGACTAGCTTGATGGCTGTTAATTGTTCACTAAAAATACCATGAAGACTGAAAGTTTAGTGAATGTTAACAACAATTCTCTGAGTTTTTATGGTGCACTGCCAATTTCCTAGTTCTGTTGCTCTAAGGGCTGTTGCTGTTTTTCAGTTCTATTAAGTCTTTTGTCCAGATTTTTTTCATGATACACACAACAGTGAATTTTCAAATGCATGGTTCTTCCCTGATGCAACCAGCTCTGTAGAACAAGCCCAGAAAGAAGAGATCCCATTTAAGTCTGAAGCTAGATTTTGTTATAAATTATTTTGAAAATACTTAAAAACCCCCTCACATACAGAGAAATCAAGATTGGTCAAGTAACAATTGATAGTCTAAAGAAATATCAGTGTGTTGGGTAAACTATTTAAGTCTTTGAATACAAAAATGAGAAATTTTGGCTTGTGGTAATGTAACTATAATCAGCTGCTTTGACTTGTCAGAAATTACTCTAATGCATCTTAAAGTCTAACTATGTTTTTCCCCCAAAAAATGAGGCTAGAGAAACAGATAAACTTTAAAGTACTTTACAGATAAACCTCTGGATCACTAGCAGCAGTCATATCTAGTTTAAAGAAGGTCAAAGACTTCTGGAATTGAAACATATCTTGTCCTGTATGGATAGATAATACCTTTAGCCTTTTCCTATACAACTTTTGCTCTTCATAGTTTAAAAAAGCACAAGCACAGGGGAGATGCTTGTCTCTGAATTATATAACTCTTCTTTGTGGCTGTACACAGACAAGGTCTGAAACTTTTCACTCAAGGTGATGGTTTCTTCTGTGGGAAACAGCAAGCAAGCCTTTCTGCTAGACACTAGAAATAAAATTGCCTTGTTGTGGCCAGATTTCAGAATAGTTTAGCTGTTTGTTTCAAAATTATATCCATAGTCCTTTTCCCAGACTTTTTCAAAGACCCAGACCTTATAAACACTACTAATCCATTATCTGCTGCAAGGATGAGTAGGCACAGTGAAGACACCTGCCCTATTACATCATTTAATGTCTGCTGACATGAGGCCTAATATCAAGTAAGTCAGAGAGGAATTTTCATGCCATTTAACTGAACTTATGTACTTAAATAAGGAGATTTGTTTCATTTCACTTTGGGTGTCTGGAAGTTAGATAGCCTAAACTACACGTCTAGGTGTCCTGCCTCTGTAGTTACTGGAGAAAAGAGCAACATGACTTTGCTCCTGGAACTAGAAATTTATGGCTTCTAGCCTGAGATAAAATCAATTCTTTGGTGGTAAGAAACTCTTCATTAATTAGGACAATGACTTTAGCTAAAAGCTAATTTTAAATAGTGAAAGCTATGTGAGATAAATTCTCTTCTCCATGGCAAGTTCTGAAGGCAGAAGCTGTGTAAGAATTGCTTTCTGTGAAGCAAATATTAATGGAATTGTGATCCCAGAGCACCACAGCTTAAATCCTTGCTCTTATGGAGTATTTGCACTTTTGTCCCTGCCCATGGCATTGTCTTAGGTAATGTTCTTAAACAACCACTTTCTGAAGTTATAATTACATCATATGTAAAAATGAGTTGTGATAATCTGATTTAATGTACTATTCAATTAATCCCATACTACTAATGTGACCCTTCACAAGACAGGGATGTAGAAGTAAAATAAGGTTGCATAGCACTGTAGAAATTCAAAATTATCAGGAAGGAAAACCAGAAGTATTCTGAACATTTACCTCAAACACCTAAGAACTTAGTTATATCGTTTGCATGGACTATTTTATAGTCATACTCAAGAGCTGGCTGCTTCCTCTCATTTCTTACCAGAGATGCACAGTTCCCTGTCTTCTGTGCTAAGGACAAGCTATGCAAACAGACATGGCAAGTCTACTGCACTTTTGACCTGCTGGTTGCCTTTGTTTCCTGTCTACCTGCATTAATTTTGGTTCATTTGCACAAGTCTTCATGTACAATAAAATGAACACAAACTCCCAGTGTAACTTCTGACTGTGATTAAGTGGAATAATTAACAAGCATTTCTCCTTCATTTCTTTATATAGCTTTTACATGCAGAATAGATATAAGCACCATGAATAATGCCAGAGGTCTCACTGTTCTAGGTCATTTGGCTTTCAGACTCTGAAGCTGGCCTCTCTTGGGAAGGTTTGATCTCTTCCAGTGGAAGGCAGGAGGAAATGAAAACAACCCTGTGGAAAAAGAAGAGAGGAATATTTTTCCTTCCTTACTGGATTATATTCCCTTAGGGCTCAGCAAAAGTCTGTACTGCATACTGAATATGCAGTAGATGGTTTTGCTATTGCTAATTTTGTGGTAATAACCAAGCATGATAAAAAAGCTAACAGGCAGCTCATGTGTTTAAAAAAATTAGTCTTGAAAAACACATTTTAAAAATAAATGTATTCCAGAAGATGAACTGGAAAGAGACATTATTATATCTGAATTACAAAAAAACACAAACAAACAAACAAACAAAAAACCCACCCCACAACCTACATTAAAATCGATGTGAGTTTCTCTCCTGAATTCTGTTACAGTAGAATTTCATGATGCAGTTCTTGAGAACTTTGCAGGCGATGTCTAGCATTAATGCAGAAACAGGTTTGTGGCAAATCCAGATACCTGTGGAGTATCAGGATTTTTCACAAGTGTAACAGAACCCAGTGAATAACTACTGAATAATGAATGTGTACATAATTCTATTTGTCAGCTTCATTGCATATGAATGTAGTAAAAGGTTTGCTATATTTTCTACTTAAAATCCTGGTGGTGATATGTCTTTTGCTGCCCATTTATACCAAGAAATAACAGCAGTACCATCTTTTCCTTTGGTAGTTTCCATCTGCCTCTGTGATATCAGCTGTTACAGCTTCTTCACTTGTTTTTGCATTCTTTCTGTGTGCTGCCTTCCCTATATTCCTTATCTTTCCTGTAAATGCTTCTGTTAACTTTTTCCTGATGCCTTCTTCCTATGGCTTCCATGTGGCAGCACACTGATTACTTCCTGTTCTTTTTTACCTTTCTGTAGCAAATATCTCTACCTATCCTTATTTCTGAAGTCCTTCCACTCCTCTGTCTACAGTCTACAGGGGTTTTGTGTTTTTTTTTTCTTTGTAGACATCACTTTCCATGTTTTTTTTATTGTGCAAGACATTGTGTATAACAAAAGTACTAATTATAACCTAATCCACTATCTATGAAATTTCTGTCAAAATGAAAAGATAAGCAATGACTGACAATAAAGCACTGAAGTGTTTAATAGTTATATAAAAGTCAATAAAACAAAGGCATTGTCTGGGTGTCTGTGCAGTCACAGTTTTCTTAGAAAGTATTTCAGACTTACATACATAAAACCTGGCAATTCTCTCCTAATTCTTATTCTGTAGTTAAAGTTTCAGAGTCCTCTATCGCAATAGCAAAATAAATCTGCAAAGACTGTGCAGACATTTGTCGAACAATTGTGGAAAAAATGAATAGTAACAAAAAGTAGTCAAGATCAGGACTGAAGATCTTTTTCTCCCCAGGTCAACACACAGTTTTTTCAGTGTGGAATTATGAACACACAAGTGGAAACTAATTCTTTCTAACATTGGTGCAAGTATATACTGTCCTTAAGTGAAAAGAGTAATACTGGACCATAGTAGCAAGTGAGAGGATTGTATAACTTGAACAGCTTGCTGAACAACAGATCATATTTTCAGAAGGCTTCTTCTGAATTTAATCAGGATCTCTCAAGAAAAGTTTTAAATTACATCGGTTTTCTAATTTTCTTGATTGCATTATTACAAGTCTTTATTTTTAACTATACTAGCAAATGCAACAGGAGGTGAGAAACAGTTTCAAAGGCATCCTAATAAGTTCCTATATAAAAGGCTAAAAGTCAGGTATAATGTCAAAAAGGAGCTCTTCATAGCTCATGTTCTGGACGTGCAAACTCTATTTATGCCTTCTGAAAATCAGGTGATCTGATGTGCTGGTTTTGGCCAGGACAGGGTTAATTTTTTGCAGTAGCTGGGAGGGGGCATGGCTGAGGGTGTGTGGCCAGGACCCACAGGTTATGCTATCCCACTCAGGGGGGAAGGGGCTTTTTGGCTTCTGAGAAGAAGGGTATGGCTTCTGTCAAAAAAAACATGTCAGGCTGGGGAAAGCCATCTGCCATTATTCATTGTCTTGGTGTCCACAGTGAGAACTTTTGCATATGAGTTGCCCTCTTTTTTGTATACTTTTGTTATTAATATTTTGTTGTTACTGTTCATTTTATCTCATTGCTATTTCCAATTAATAATTTTTATCTCAGCTCCTGTTTTCACCTTTTGTGCTTCCCATTCTTAACTCCATCCCACTACAGCCGGAAGCAGTGAGGACTGAGAGGGCAGCGTGTGGTTTGGGAGTGTCCCAGTGGGGGCACTGAATTTGGGAATACCATCCCTAGATCACAACACATGACTATATAAGCCGATGATGCTATCACATTTAAGCAAGAAAATTTGCAGATTATATTGTTCTGTGATCAATTTGTCATAATACTTTAGTGACTTTGGGACATCCTGAAAGTTGAAGGATTATTATTGACGGACATATTACAACCAAGTCTTTACAAATACACCTATATTTTATAAGTTCATTTGCTATGTCATTAGTCTGTATTAACTACAATTGCAAGACTAGATTGCTCATTGTCTTCACAGCTAAACAAATGAATGTTTTTTTTTCATTTGAGCCATTCTAACATTTTGTTTGAAATAACAGACTTTTGATCTCTGAGTACATTCATAGCATGCTAACAAAATGAAAACTGTTACTCTAGAAAAATGAAATGTGGTTAGGTTTTCTCATACGGATGCAATAAAACCCACTTCTGGTGGCTTGACATTGTACAGCAGAATAGTTTTTGACAGGGAAAATATGTATAGTTTAGTCTGAGCTTTGGCAATACTACAAGTTATTAAATACTTGCAGTAATCCAGTAAGTGAAACTTTTTTATAGGCAGGTTGCTTCAAAGTGTATTATCTCCATAGTTACAGACATTTTCATTATGTTAGCCTTTTTCTATATGGATGTACAGCTTTTTTATTATGTTTATATTTTTTGATGGACTTACCAATGGTCTTTTTGAAGTTTTCAGTTTTTCTTACTTCTCCTCTTCTCTTTTCTAAGTAGGATGAAGTTTTTCTGAAATATACAGAACAGAATGTTCTGTTAAAATAATTAAAAAATGTGCAGAGCTGTTGTTGAAATAAAGTATACTTACACTCACTCATGGGGTTTTTTTCAATAAGGAATTTTATTGAGCACTTCCATGTCTCTATTTTGCAAAAACAGTACTGTATAACAGTGTGTATGTTACCTCACCTATCCTTTGGTCTCTCACTACCATGGCATGATAGTTCTTCAGTCTTTATGTTCTTCTCTTCTAGTGCAGATGCAGAAACTCGGACACTTTTGTGGGGGCACATGGCATGCAGTGCAGATGTGTGGGGACTTCCAAGGGTGGTATAAACAGGAGAGCTCTGGCCCTGCCATGGGAATGGCTCCAGTGCTACGTGCCAGGACAGTTGTACAGTGTCTAGAATCTCAGGTAGAATCTCTCCTGAGAGTTATGTGATATCCTGCAGGTGAATTATCTGCTCCAAGCACTGGTCTGGACTTAGATAGGCAGTCTGAATTTGGGTGAGGATACGAGTTTCATGCTGGTAAACTACATGACCCAATTGAGGAGCATAGTCTCTGCTGCATTCCTTCTGAGCTACAAACCACCAGAGCTGATGGTCACAGAAGCACATGATAGCAACCTTTTGGCTTTGACCAACATTTGTTCAAGCCTGGTGCAGAGACCCAACTCAATAACTGTGCTTATGGGAAGGTCTCAATGAGGTGTGTTCTACTCTTGTTCCAGGGTCACAACTAAGGATTTGCAACAAATGCCTTCGCACTTTGAAGAGGGGAAAAATGAAACCCCATTCTTTGGATTGATTGCACAAAGGAAAAGGAAAAAGGAAAAGATTCACTTGATGGGATATCTCACCAAAGGAGAAAAAAACTCGGAATGAAGGTGAGACAACTGTGATTGAGGTATATAGGTCATCAGAGTAGAACATTTTTTTTCCTCTAGTAATTGCAATTTTTTTCTGTCATGCAGAAATGTGATATGAGGTGGCATTGAAGGTAAAAGAAGGAAAAGATGGGGAATGATAAACTTAGAATTCCAACAGTGTTAGGTGAAAAGTGGGCAACAGGGTGATGAAACAATTTTACAGAATAAGATTACTTTTCAGAAACAAATTAAATTCCATTAGGTATTTCCCTCGTGTTTCACAGAGTCTGATTTGGTTTATATTACAGAGAAGAATTTTCTGCAAAAAGAGTAATGGAAAAACATTTTAATAGATCAGAGTGTATGCAGTAAAATAGCCAATGCTGAAAATCTTGCTGAAAGCCACTGAACTACTGTAAACCATCTTATAAATGACAAGTTTTGTATAAGATAATTCTATACCATATTTTAAAATATTGCACAAATAATTAATTATCTTTCTTACGATAAGAAATTTGTTTCTTGAGCTCTACTAGTTTTTAGCTTTACTGGCATTGCCCTGGATGTAACAACAGAGACATTTTTCAATATTTTCAATGGAATAGAAAATTTTAACATTTTATTGTTTAAAAAAATCAAATATTTTTCATACAGTGGACTGTTTTGTATAAGCCCAACTGAAGGACTCCTACTGTGGAAGAAACCATGCAATTTTATACAATCATTCTTTTGGGACTTTTTTTAATTATCATGCTTATAGTGCAAAGTGGCTGAGTTTTCTTCATATTCAAAAAGCATCAGTATTAGCTTTTCCAGAGTTGAGCCACGAGTGCTTTTGTTAAGTTCTAATTGTACCAATCGTGCAAAAATCAAGTAGACATTTGGTAGAGATGCAGAAGGTTTTGCAGCTATGTCGAAAATTTAAGAGAGTTGTTTATGTTTTGTGTTATTTTTAACAAATATTCATAAGATAAATATTTACTAATTTGTAAATCCTTAGTGGATTTCATGAGGGAACTGAATGTTACTCACAGTACCACAAATATAAGGCTTGAATATTACAAAGGAAGGCACCTCTGCAAATAGCACTTCTGTTTGGTACCTGGTAGATGCTAAATTGTGGGACTGGTGAGAATGGGACAGGGCTGAGATTTATCGTAGTCATGATCAGAGTTGATGGAGGCTGATCTCAGTCATGCAGAGCAGGGTGCAGGAGGGGGAAGTGAACCTTTGTACTGAGCTGTGAGACTGGTGCCAGTATACCAAGGTCAAACATTTAATAGCCCTCTTTCATTTTACAGGTTTATTCCATGTGTGAAGGCAGTCTAGGAATCCAACTCAGATAAGATAAAGGCAGAAATACATCTTTTGCTGTCCTCCGATTTATGTATGTTTTATGTTTCTCTACTATAAAACTAGAGCCTTGAGGAGTGCCATGTTCCTGACTCAAAAACCTAACATAACTGTGAGCTAAACACCCATACTGCAGTGCACTGTGTTCAGGGAAGTTAGGAGGAATCAATTCCAGCTGTTGCAGTTGCTCTGAACTTCTTGGTGGTGGCTTAGAGCCATTTTTGTATTCTGACTAGAAGAATTGCTTCACTCTACAAGAATTTCAGTGCTCTGTAGAGACTCCTAAATACAATCAGGTAATGTCTGGTTATAAAAACACAACTCTTCATCAAACATTATTTAACTAATATAATAATTAATTGTATTGGGTTTGACTGAGGTGGAGTTAGCTTTCCCCATCGCAGCCCTCACTGTGCTGTACTTTGAATTGGTGGCTAGAAAGGTGTTGATAACATACCAGGCTGTTGAGAAGAGCTCACACAGCATCGACACTGTCCCTCCAACATTGCCCCTGCACCAGTAGGCAGGTGTTGGGTACGATCATTGGAGGCAACTTATCCAGGACATCTAACCCAAACTGATCAAAGGGATGTTCCATACCAACATGATGTCTGCTTAGCAATAGAAGCTAAGAGAAAGGAGAAGGGGGGGGGGGCATTTTATTATGACATTTATCTTCCAGAGCAATTGCTCCATGTACTGAAGCTCTGCTTCCCAGGGAATGGCTGAAGATTGCCTGCTGGTAGGAAATAAAGAATATATCTTCTGGTTTTCTTTGCTTTTGAATGTGAGGTCTTTCTTTTATCAAACTGCCTTTAGCCTGACCTATGAGTTCTCTTCCATCTTACTTTCTTCCTACCCTATCCTAATGAGGAGTGAAGTGATAGAGCAGCTTGGTGGGCAACAGGTGTCCAGCCAGATCAAACCACCATATTATTTAAAAATATGTTCAATGCGTTTGCTACCCACTTCTCTCCAGCTAAGAGAAAAGTCACCTAGTAGAAGTTGAATGAAGCCTAGAGATAGGAAATAAATATTTAAATCTTCAACCTACAGGTAGTAAACAGTACTGTGACAGGTGACATTTCTCTGGAGGTCAGATCACATGCTGGAATATACAAATGCAGGATGGAGCAGAAGAAATTCTTGGAATTTGTAGCAAAACTCTGTTGGCTGGAGCATCACCTAAATTTCTTTTTGAGGCTCTTTGACAGTAGATCTGTGTTCACATGGAAGACAAGTACCTTGAAATCTAGTTGGTCTCACCTTGAAATCGAGAGGAGGTATAGGCTCTTGTTCTGCATCATCCCATGGGAGACCTCATCTCCGTTGACAGCACAGTGAATCCTGTGAGATTAGCAGCTGACTTCAAAACTTCTACAGAGTTTTTGAAATGGAATTACCATGAACACCCCATTGCAGCATTCACCCTCCACTCCCTCAGTGGGATTACAATCATATAAAGATAGATCACATGTTCCTATGGGTCAGAACCAAGAGTTCCTTTGTATTTTTTTACATTACTTAGCTCAGTAGAACTCCATGCTAGCTGATTCTTTTCCAGATTACTGGAATATAAATATTTAGTCACAAGTAAAATAACTCTAGCTTGTTGTGATGTTTATTTACATGTGCTTTTTTATCAGTTTCTCATAACATAGCAACCTATGATCTGTATCATGGACCATATCTAGAAGCAACAGGACACAGCTCTATGAAAGTATTCAACATTTGTGCAAACCAACAAAACTGGGAGTCTTTATGCTATATTAATAAACATTATTAACCCATATTTCCAATTAATTTACTTATTGTCCCACTAAGTTTATCCACAGTTGGCTTTCTACACTGACCTTACCTGTGACAATATATTTACTCAAACAAATGGATCCTCCTCAGTTTTATCATAGATCAGTCTGTTAATGGAGAATAGAGGAAGAAAAGGAGAGAAGAGTGTCCAGCTCTTTTGGTGTCTCAGGAATCTATTTGCTCTTATTTCAGTTCGTGCCATTTACTTTTATCTGCTAAAAGATCTTTGACTTGCTGACTAGAAGATGATTGTTAATGAATTGTCATGAAATACATCTGAAATTGTAATAAGTGAACTGAAAATGCCTCCCTGTGGGGGCAAATAAAACGTCTTGTGAGAGTCCTTTTTTAACTTGATAAGAATGGACTTCTGCAGAAAAGCTAATACTGAGAAATATTATCATGTGAAAGAAATCCATGTTTTAAGTAGAAACTTTGTTCACTGACTAAGTTTTCTATGTATCAAAGCTTGTCTAGATTTAAATTTTCCCAGGGGTCTACAGAAACAAGTAATTTATGTTTATGTAAAGAGGAAGGGATTCTTTGCACAAGTACAGTGGTAATAGCTCTGGTATGTACCTCGAGGTCTGCAAAATTGCTTTTTCTGCGGAAAGCAGTTCATGAAATTTCCATAGCTAAGGCAAATTTTCACAATCCAAGTATATGTCCTGGGATAGTCTCTGAGGGCTAAAGGGCTGAGTACACCCACCACACATCATCCCACTGGTAGCAGTCATGGAGGCCAGCAGTCGGGGTAATGGGCATCCTCTCTTCCATGTCCTCTGAAGACATCTCTCTTCTGAACCCATCTTTATGCCCCATTCTCACAGAATTATAATTAATAATAATTCTATTTAATAACATTTTATTGTTCAATAACACAAAGGCAAAAAGCAGACTGATTTTCAGGGAATCAGATGAAAATTTGCATTATGTTTAGGATGGTGGCAAGTTCTTACACAGTTGGTACAGACATTTTTTGCAGGATTTTGCATTGTCTTTATTGCACTCAGTACACATGAAGAAAAGAAGGGAAATGTACAACTTCTCTCTCCTCTATGTAGCATTAAAAGACAAAGAATATAGTTCTTTTTTTTAGCTTTGCATTTAAAGTTCAGCTTTCACCCTCCATATTCTCCAACAATCTGCTAAAATTTCCAGCAGCGACATTTTCCAGTGAAGCCAAGTATAGGATGAGGTTTTCCAAAAGGTGAATGAAACCATTGAAAATGTCAGTCAGAAGCCAGGACATAATTTGATTTGGTTTTTTGATCCTTGTTCAGAATTCAAATGATTAGCATGTGGCAAACTGTAAAACGAAATGGAACAAAAGTGCCTGAAATAAATTTCACCTTGACCTGATTTCCACTTGACTGAATTTGTTGTAGTAAACTGGTGACACATAGTGGATAAACAGTAACACATGTCTGCATTCAGAAAGAGAGAACAGATGGTAAACACACTGATATAAGGGCTGTTACACAAGTGCTCTGTGTATAATTCAGAAAGGTCAAATCCCCTGAAAGACGAAACAAGTTTGATAAGGGAAAAGGATTCATTGACAAGAAGGAGTCATGTGGGCACAACTGAAGCAGATAAGGCTTCCAGCTCCTCAGTGGGTTTCACTCAGAAAAGGCATCTGGCCACATCTGTCTTCTTTTGTAAAATCACTGTCAAAGGTGTTATTCACAGGAATACTTGTTCTGAAAGGCACTTCCTCAGAAGACAGCACTGCTGTTTCACTGGTTGAATTTGTGCCACTGCCCTAAACCCCACCTCTTTTACAACAGTAAAATCCATACTTTTTGTGGTTTGGGAATATATTTGGCCTTCCAAAGACTTGATTCACTGGATCTTGACTTCTGCAGTGTGGATTATCTGCTCCCACTGGTGACTACAGCTGAGCCTGAGCACTGTGTTGGGTAAGGGAATTGAAGTTTGAGAAGGCAACTCTCTTGCATGCCTTTACTGTCTGCATGTGCACGAAGGGTTACTGTCCTCATTTCACAGCCTGGGAACAAGCAATTTTTCCAGTGGGCACCTGGGTTAGAGTAATGAGTAGAACAGAGATATCTCAGATGCACACTGAAAGGATTTGGTCAGGATGGACTTGGAAAGGAAAGGAGCTACTCAACCTCACACACAGTTGAAGTATTCATGGTCAGCAAGAGCAAAGAGGAAGACAAAGGAAAGATGAAAACCCAAATAAGAAGTCATTGCCAATGGTGGTAGTGGTCTGCTCTCAGTCTGTGTTCCAGATGCAATTCAAGATACCTGAGTTAAAAACAAAATCTATGTAGACTAAATTATAATGTTCTTTACAAGGACTTGTATTTTATCTTGTATGGTTCTAAAATCTGAATTTTTGCAGCTCAGAATGCACCAAAATATATCTAATAAGAGTGACAGACAACAAGTAATTTAGGAGAAAATAATTTCTGCAGATTATGAAGATGTTAGTTTTCTAAACTATTCAAAGAAATTATCTTAAAACGTAATTTACGTTATATTAGTTACTCTACTTTAAAGAAGTTTCTACTGTTAAAAATATACCTAGAGAGATTATTTGTAAGTCATATTTTTTCAATCAATTTTTGGCAGGAGACTATAAATTTAGAATTGAACTTGTTCTGTTCAAGAACTCACAGAAAACAGAGATGGAGTGAAAAATTAGGTGCTGAAGTCAGGCATGTTGAAGGTTCAGTTTGTATCTGTTTTCAAGAATTAACAATGCCAAAGTCATTTCACTTGTGACTTATTTAACAGCTGTCTGCAATTGGGGATCCAATTTTAGTCTCCTATCACATCTTTTACTCTAGGGGCTACTTACTCCCTTAAAACAAAAGCAAGCCAAAAATTTTTACAAAGAAAAGGATTTCTCTTTAGCTAAAGCAGGGACCCTGCTGTTATTCCTGCAAAACAAAACGGATTTCTCTACCTTTCACCAATGAGTCTGAAATTTTTTCAGTCATTACAGCTTCAAGTCTAAAGGATTTGTGGTCTTGACACTTGCAGAACCAAAGATGGATAGAGGTGTTTCATTTTCTTCCCCTGCTACTCAAAGATGGGAAAAAGTCACTTCATCTATCCTATATCTCCATCACTGGGTACTATTGGGCATATTTCCACAGTGACTTTTACATATGACTTGGATGATCCCAGAGAAAGCTAAAGTGCCCAGAATATGGCACAGCTCTGTACTTTCTGGGAAATTTGTGAAAAGAAATGAAAATGTGGCTCCCTGTGCAGTACTCATGCTACAGCCAGACTGCACTTCCTGTGCACCTGCATCATACTCTAATTTAGCCTCATCATAAGCAGTTCAGCTCATGCACTCTGAACCCTGTTTGGTCTGTGAGTCAAAGCACAAAAGGAAAACTGTACGAATAATTGTATAAGTGCATTGCTAATCTAACCTAAATGGGATAAGCATTAGTTGCAGATTTAATCACATATCCAACCTGAGAATAATAAATATTAAAGAGCTTATTGGCAATTCTTTGGTTGAAATGCATTTTTACAGGGAAGGTCCTAAGTGAAAAAAGTAAATCCACACAACCCTAGGTCTGCTTCTGAAGTATTTGGGGACACAGAGTACTGACTTGTTGGGTTTATTTATGTGAGAAAGCAAATCATTGTCATTTTAGCAGAGCAGTTAGCACATAAATCCAGCTGGCACTTTCTCACTCACCTGGGAGGTCCTGCTGAATATTTAGACTATTAACATAAAGAATATATAGCTCTAATATCAAATCTAAAACCAGTTGCTAAAAAATGACCATCTGAGAATCAAATCAACATTTTTATTCAAGCAAAAAAATGAGTAATCTTTAAACCATCCAAGACAGAAGCATTTGTTTTAAGTGGATGCGTATAGAAGGTAATGCCTCAGAATTGGCATATATAGAGGTTTCTGGAATCAGATGTGTACTTAAGAAATGTAATATGGTGTCGTATTTCTGTAACAGCATATTAACCTGAACATAGTACTACAGATAGCTTTATGCTATAAACCTGGAAATATACTGTGATTTTTTTACATCAAGTGACATTTAAGAGAGAGGATCACTGACAATGCCTGAGTGCTGCTCTTTCAGAATCACTTAACAGTCCTGTCTTTAAAGGTCACCAATAAAGGGCAAAGTTCCTGCCTCTTTGCTCTTAAGAGTACTTTTGCCCATTATTTTTACTTTATAGAGAATATTTCATGTTTGTATATGCCAAAGCAGGGATTTAAAAAAATATGGCAAGGTAAATGGCTATCAAGTTTGTCACATGTTTTGTAGAGGGACCACATTATCAGTGCATCACATAGATTGTTATCAGCTTCCACAGAGTACATGCCATCAAATGGCATATTTTTTCTGTTCAGTACTTACAAGTTCCACTTGTGCATCATACATCCCTATGGCTATGTTGAGTTTATTATCATTTCAGGCATAAGCTTATAGTAGGAAATATTACAGAATTGATGTGAGGCCACATGAGGACCACATTTTGTTTTCACATAACTGCCTCATCTCTAACATTTGATACTGCAATTTGCTGTTTTGTAAGAGTAATCCTGCCTGGACAGGGAATGCAGAGTTCTCAAAACATTGTAAAGCAGCATGCAGAAGTATCTGGTGTGCAACAGCCCATTTGGGGAGCATCCCAGGTGAAAGGCAGAACAGTGTAAAATGGTTCCAATAAAGATTAGAAAAATTTAGGATCAGGCAATAAGCTGCAGCTTTGAATGGAACTGGGAAAATTCTGCAAGATGTAGAAGCTCTCCATGTCTGTGCACTTCAGTCCAGGTCCTATCTGTACGGAATTGCTACTTCCTGATGAATTTAAGCACCCAGTTGTGACTTCAAGTTACTTTTTTAGTACCTAGAGGCTGTTGAGAAAGTACTTTGTTACCTGAGCAGCAATGAATTGACCTCTTGAATAGCTGAGATGGTATATAGGAGATTCCCAAATTTTCCTCTGAAGTCAAATACAACTGGAATAAATTTTGTCACTGACACTCTCATATCACCATCATTACATGTAAATGACACTGTCAGAATGGAAAAAATAATAAATGATAAAACAACTCACAACCAACCATTAAAACCTCTACCAGTTTCTAATTTAATCTATGGGAAAAGCTTTTCTCACCTTCTGATCTGATCAACTAGAGATGATTAATAAAAGTAGGGTTTTTTCTGGTTTTGATAACTCACACCCCAGTGAGACCCAGTTCAGCAAATGCCTACATGAAAGTATAATATATATATATGGCTTTCCATAAATGAAACAATTATTAGTTGTTGAACAAAGGTGTAACAGCTGGCTATGTTGGATGTTTACTACATCCATACCACAGAGCAACAACAGATATATTGAGCCTTATATTTCAGCAGTTTAAACCCATCCAAAAGACTAACAGCTTTGCAAGTAGGGTGTCATATGAAGAGTCCATTAAACACCAAATTCTGAATAGTATGGTTATAACAATACATCATGGACATATTTTTAAAGGTGCGTGGAGTGTGCCACTAACCATTTTCATTAAGGTCAAGCACTGAGAGTCTCCGAGCTGTGAATATGTGACTAGACATCATTCTGAAATAAACTTCTTTCACAGGAGCTTTAAGAAACTGCTTCATATCTACTAGTTAATAATGTGAAATAAAAGTTTAAAAAGCAAATGTATGTGTGGGAAGAAAACTTACATGTGTTATCAAAATATTCACATTTATAGAACAACCAAGGAGGCCTTATTCTATGTTACAATACCTTGAATCTTTGGAATGCTTAAAAAAGAATTGGAAAGCTTAAAAAAGGCTAGTTTATCATTACAAACAATGGGGTAACTTTTGTTTTTCTAATAAATTCCTATTTTTTCATATTTGCATATTTCAATCCTATTTATTATGAGAGTTATCATTAGCAAAATAAAAAGAAATGGGTTTTGATGTGCAAAAAATAATACAGATTTACTGTAAACAACAACTTAACTTAAATGAAAATAAAAGAAGTTAAATATTCCTGCAAGATCAACTGCTAATTTTTTAACTCCTTTTTATATGAAGTGTATTTGTCTTCTAGGTAATGAACTATGAACTCAGAAATAAATATGTTGCCATTAGATATTTCACAACGACATCTGCATAAACTCTGTTTAAAGAGAGCATGTGTTGCAAGAAATATGCTACCAGTCTAAATATTTTCCAACCTTCCCTTTTTCTTTCTCTTTCTTTCTTTTCTGTTGGACCTCTGCTTGTAGTAGGAATATGTTTCTATACAAGGCCAGGTAAAATGTGTGCCATAATTAAAGAGGAAATCAAACTTATCCCAAAATAAAAGCCAATTAAAAATCTGAGGGCTTCAGTGAGAAAGACATGGAGGGTGTTACTGGAAAAAGTTCTGTGTGTAAGTGCTTAAAATCTTTAGCAATCTCTGTTTCATTTACAATGGCAGTCAAAAAAAACCTAGATGTTGAGTAATGACATGAACTGGAGAAGTAATTTTGCCATTGTACACAATTGCTCACACATTTTTTTGATTATTATGCGCAGCTCTAGTCTTCAATACTCAGGGACAGTGAAGTCAAAGGTGATGACTTCAACTTAAAACACTTCAGGGATAAAGCAGCTGCCTTCTGCAGAGGGACTAGGCCTGCTGGGATTCCACCCTGCAAAGCGTAAGGTTGGAGTGGGTTATGACAGAAGTTTACACAATTGTGAAGAGAGCAGGTAAAATGTGGAACTGTTCTTCACCAAATCTTACAATAAAAGGACAAGCCAGAGCAACTATGAAGGGATTTGGATACCGAAAGACAAATAGGAAGAGATATGCACTAAGGCAACAATTCTGAACACTGGGGAGAAATGAAAAGAGTGCATCAGAGAACGTAACCCCATTATGGTGTCTGATTCTCCTTTCATTACAGTTTCACCCCAATTGGACTGACCATAATATTTTTCAGGAATAGTGTCATGGGATTCACACTGTAAAGCTGTGTAGATGGCTCATCAGACTTCCATACTATATCTCTGTTACATTTTGGTTTTACAGGAGAAAATAGACATGTCTAGGACCACAGTCATCCTGGTCTTCTGGCCATCTAGCATTTGTCTAGTATGTAAGCCCTTCTACTTTTTCTCATACATTCATTACTGCCAAGTGCTGCTATGGGAGTCTTCTACATTCTATTCACTGCATTTTACTTTGAGTAATATTCTCCATAAAGTCTGTATAAAAAGTTATGGGAGATTATCTTGTAGAACAACTATAAATATTCCTCACTCTGAATTTACCTTGATGCCTGTATTCAAAAAGAGAATGCAAAAACTGAAAAGGAAGTTAAAAATTCTATGCGTGAAAATTATTTGGACAGATTTTTGAGAGATTTACTGCAACACTAAGCATCATGTCTGCAGCCTAAGAATCATGTCTGCAGGAAATTAGCTATGCATTCCAAGGGACATTTAAAGTGGAAATTCAGAGCTAACTCTTCTCTAATGTACTCTGGGAAAATACAAGACTAGAGAAACTTCCTGTCTTTCATCCAGTCCATTTATATAGAAAAAAATTGACAAAGAACATCTTATTTAATCTTCATATGCAATAAAAGTTCTTTCAGTGTCTTTCAAAGGTCTAATCAGCAGTCTTATTGTATCCATGAGGCTTTAGGGTAGACTTATAATGGCACCTCTTAAGGAGAATTGTGGTGCCATCCATCAGAGATATTTTTCTGTTTCTGAGGACAGAAGTGAAGTCTGATGTCTCCTGTCATGCTCAGCTGGTGTTTCAGTCTTTAACAAAACCCACAAACATTTATCCTTTTTTTTTTGCCTATAATGAATGGAGGAGGAGCAAAATAAAGTAAGAATACTTTATATTTGACAGTATGTCAGCATTGGGATATTAAAAAGGGAAAAATTAAAGTTGCAATTCAACCATAATTTTTTCACATGGGTATTCACTGATACTACCTCTCCATGTTACCCAGGTGCTTCAGAACAGCTCTGATCTTAGTCCCAAGAGGCTGCAATGCATCGGCCTCCACTGCCCCTGACTCAGAGCAACAATGGGACTCTCACATTGCTCAGTACTTCGGGGCCAATCTCACCTTCTGACAGCCTCCCCCACTGAAAGGCTCTCCTTTTCCTGTCCACTAAAGTGCTGGAGAGGACTAGCTGTCTACAAGTGGGATCCCTGGTGTCTCTGGGTGAGGGAAGGGCAGTGTGTGAGGGGGGAATTGTCAAAGGGGAGGCTGCATGACTTATTCTGTCCTGCAGCCTGCAAAAGAAGTGTGCAGCAGGGCTGAGCAGATCTGCAAAAGTGATTGGCAGAAAATACTGTTCTTTCTGCAGCCTTCTGAAGCATCTCTCCTTCTCTGAAATACCTCCACTTCTGCTTCTCAAGGTGTTTTCCAAAAATTTAATAATACTGTAACAGATGATAGTCCTGAGATGTTGCTTCTACATCCCTGAATTGAAGAAGGTTCATATGACACTGCATATTAATTTTGATTACAGGTTTGTCTTAACTGACTTATAAAAATTAAGTAATAACTCCAAGTCCTTATTATTGTAAGATTCAATTAAGGCTTTTACCTTGAAGATACAGATCGGTTTTCCAGAAATTTATAAGTTGGTAAAATCTTTCTGCATCTTATTTCCCTCTAAGTGCAGATGGTATGCAAGTTTATATTAAGCTGTCATCAAAACCCATGGCTTTGGGAAGCACACTGCACTTTCGTGTCAGTCCTACATAGGCAGTTCCTTGGCTTACTCTCAAATCAGGAACAGGCATATGGCAACTCAGGTTGTACACAGACGAAGGCCTTTTCCCCCTCTGTTTTCAAGCTTACAAGATCTAAATATATTTGTCTTGTACTCTCTTGCTAATGCTTTGCTAATTGCTAATGGCTTTCTGTGATACTGTTCTAAATCCTTATTAAATAATACACATGCACGCTCAATTGCATTGCAATTTTTTTGAGATCCCAATCAGCTAAAAAGAACTCAAAGTTGCCACAAGTAAACAAAGATTGTGTTCAGTACAAGGTAACTAGACGAACCAGTGGGTTACATTTATATTCACTGCAATTTAACTTTTCTTCGGTGTATTAATATAAACTATTTTATCAGCTTAATACTTTCCTATTGCCAGTCTTTACTAGTGTAATGGCACTGGTATAACTGATATCAACATCAGTCAAACAGATTGCAAAGGAAGTTCAAACTGGACTCATGCAGCAGTGTATAGGAAGCAAAAGCAGTCTTTAAAAAGAAAATAGAAACTAGTTGCTGCATTTGTATAAATTCAATTTTGTATTTTCCATGAGTGGTTGAAGCTGGTTTGGGGTGATTTCAAGCAATGTTTATCTTCTTTTTGGGTTAATATGTGTCTTGTCAAGACAGACTTAATTTGTTGTAGTCACAGTCACCAGCATTGAGAGAGGACCACATAGGAATGAATGTAGGTTCTACAGCAATCCTGGCATGACTTATTTGCCAAGAACCATGTGTGGCAGGTTAAACTCAGAAGGTTCATATTTGCTGCTGAACAAACTTACAAGTTAGTTAGCACTAATGAAGACCATCCCTGTTAACAGTGAGATTCCACGGACATGTCCTGAGGCACTCTGGGTGAGCTGGGTGTATCCATATACAGTGGTAGCCAGGTACTTCCTCTGCAGAGCTGACTGGTATATGCTCACACCACACATACAGGGGTGGTGTGTTATGAAGCACCAGCAAAGATGGGAAAAGATTGGACCAGAAGGTTTATGATATAAGGCACAATTAAACAGAGCTGGCTATCGTCCCGTTTTATGTGTGACAGTCAGTAGCAGGCCTAGAATGACTGAGTGACAGATGGCTGGTACGGATGTTAGAAAGGTTTGTGTTTAGGCACCCCATGCTAAGCCAGCTAATCTACCTCACAGATGTCCTTGCTTTTGCAGCTGTTTTCTTTAGATGTCCTTGAAAATTCAAAATCTAATCTACAGGTACTCCTAGATATACCTGATATGATTTGTGTTTCAAGTTGCTTTTGCACAGTGTTCATTTAAGCACTGTGAAGATGTAGCATGATGATTGTATTTGGCTAAAACATATCCCTGGTCCTAGCATCTCAGCAATCAAAATTGTATCCAAGATACTCTGACAGAGCATTTATATCATGAAGTGGATTTTTCTACATAAATTTAAAAAAAGTGATATGCTTAATCAGACTGCATGAGGCTAGTCGATTTCTCGGCTTTGGCAACTGCCATCAAATTCAGCATTCCATCAAGATCTCAAGGTTTCTGGGGGAAACAGGAGTTAAAACCAGTTTGTAAGCAAACAGTAAGACTAGCAGACAGTTGTACCTGAGGTATCAAAAATAGATAATCTTCCTCAAATGTCTCCAAAATATTTGGATGTTTCTAGATAAAAAAATATTATAAAAAAAAAAAAAGAAAAATACCTATAGTGTATGAAGCCTATGGGTTTAGCTAGAGCTACCAGTACACGATGGACAACACTTTGGTTTGTGTTGCCAAAGATGGTCCTGCTTAAGGTCGGAAGGCCCATATGCTTTGGTATTGTGGTATTTTAAGTTTTACTGCAACATGCAGCTGTCAAAATGCAAAGGTATTTTTGAGAAGGGGCACGCTACACTATAGGTACCTGCAAATACTGCCTGCCAGTTATCTGTTCAGATACCAAAGCCTGTGGAAATGGTGTTGGCACTAGTGAATGAAATCTGCAGAAATTGTCACATCAGTTAAATTTAAGCACAGATCTGAAAGCTGTGAGGTTGTATGGATCCTGGATTTGCAGGTTTTTTTCTCAAATAGTGGAAACAGTTGTAATCACAGAGTTTTCACTGCCTGTTAAGTGTTTTGCTACTTTTTCCTAGATAGATAACAGGCCTATGATATATGAAATATAGTCCAGCATTTACATTTGGGCATATGATAAAAATGTCTTCTTTTTCCTTCTAGAACACCTCCAGAAAAAAAAATCTGAAATTCAAGGATCTTGTAGGATGCGACATTTGACATCTCTTTTTTTACCTTTCCTCCACTGAAATTTGAAAGTATTGCTGCTTTATTTTCTAGTAATGTGCCATAAAATAGTGAATAGTAGGGACAGAATATGTTTAAGTGTGCATATTTTACAGAAGCTGTAGTCATGGTTATAACAATACATTATGGATGTCTCTCCAGGGCTGTGCTGAACATGGCCCTTCCTCAGTAACTGAAAGAAGAACTACTATAAGGCTCAGAGCACACTCAAAAAAGTGATTTAAACAGGAACTAAATTTTGACAAGATCTGTTTTAGATGTACTGGAATAAAAAAAAATGTAGCTATTCTGGGTTTATCATTCGCCAGAGATGCTGCTTTTACATCCTTCTTTTGAAGGTAGCTGAAAGTGAGAGCTAAGGCTGTGCTTCCACAAGTAAAAACCCAAGTTTAATACCCATTCAGATGATCTAGGTGGAAAGATGTTGCTTAATGTTATTTTACAAAACTGTGTATGCAGAAAAGAAGCTTCTCAGTTGGAGAACAGAGAAGTAGAGAAAAAAAGGATCTTTCACCAAAGCTCGCAAAATCCTGCCTTGGAGACAGTAGGCTTTGAGGTAGAGGTGTTGGCTGAAGGCTAAGTGTTTGTTTCGTTGTATCTCCGAGAGAAAGATTTTGTACATTTTTGAGGTATGTGTCAGCCTCAGAACCTGCTGGGAGGCAAGGACTTTTTCTTCTGTTCCAACCACATTAGAAGGCCATTTTATTTCTATTGCATTTGTCTTTTACACTGCTAGAATTTAGTAGTATTGTTTTTATTCTGACTAAAGCTCCTTAGAAGATGCTAACACTTCTTCAAATCTAGTACTATTTTTTATCCTACTTGAAATATCCCAGGAAAACCAAATATTTGATAGCCACTCAGGCTAGAAGAGCCACTTCTCTAGCTTTATAATAACATTTTTCCATAGGTTCTTTCACCAAATGCCTAGCAAACTGCACATATCCTTGAAACACTAAGAAAAAGGTTGATTGTCCATATGTCTTTGAGCAACCCAATACAGCTGAAAAAAGTAACATCTTATGAGAATTTTGGATGGACAAATAAACAAAACACTAATTTTCTGAGCCTAACAAGAAGACAGTCTTTGTATAAAATAACTATTTATCTGCTGGTCAAGGTGAAACCACCAATCTTAGCTCAGAAAGGGGTAGTTCAACTGATACATCTCTTCCTTTCATGGGTTTATATTCTGCATGTCTCTAAAATTTTTGACGACTCAGTATATCTTTTCCATTCTTCCTCCTTGTTGCCCTTACTGGCCCTATGAAAGAGAATTTCCTCAAGGAGCTGTAAATGTCATCTGATGACTTAACCACCATTTTGTGCAGCACTGCAGAGCTGTAGAGAATCCAAATGAGCAAACTGCACCTCTGGTTCTCTGAAAAAAATTAATAAAATTTCTAAAATGAAGAGCTATTAGAGAGACAGCTTAAAATCTCCCCTGAAAATGAACAATATCAAACATAAGTTATAAAGATACAAAGGAATTAAACAGTGGCGATACTAAGTAGTCCTTTAAAATGCATTTTGCAGGGTGTCTTTTATTCTTTCCTATTTCTAACAGAGATGGATAATGTAGGTGTGCTGGTTTAAAGGCAAACCAACAGGGGAAATGAGCTCACCACGAGAGAAATCATAAGTCAGAGCTAAAATTTAAAAATAATATTACAATAACTACACTGACACAAAAGGGAAATTGCTTTCAACTCACAAAAACCCAGCAGTTTTTGGGGCACAAACCCAAGGGGGATTTGTTTGCCCTTGTGCTGAGACCCCTGTGGCTCCCCCAAGTCCAGAGCAAAAGGAAATGAAAAACCTGTTGGTGCAAGTGAGGGCTGTGGTCTGGTAGAGAGTGGTGATCTCCTCCTGTCGAGGTCCTGCTGCTCCTCTGGATCCAACAAGAAGTTTCCACAGTCTTCTTACCCACCACTTATGTACCCTCAGGGAGCACCCAGTCCCTCCCCCTGGGCGGGGACTCACACAATGGGTGATTAACTCTGGGAGCCAGTGGGTATTGTTGAACTGTGGATGGCCCATTAGCAGCTCCGCCCCCTCAGGCTGGGTGTGAAGGTGATAATGACTCCCTGGACAGCTGCTGCTAATGGTCCATTGTCCTTAGGGAATGAATAGAGGGGGTAGAATACACAGCTTTGATCACCCCACACACAGTGTTAACTGGTCCCTCCTGCTGAACTAGGACAGTAGGTGAGGTCTTTTCTTCAAAAAGAGAGGAAAACTCTAATGTGAAGACGAAAGAAATGTTTAATCTTTAAGGTTTTGGATCCAGGATCCACACGAAACCCTGTGGCAGAGCAAAAGGATGAAACCAAGTTTGTTAAGTGCTGTCAGGGGCCTCCAGCATCAAACCATCCATTCATTTTTACATTTTTCTTGAAGCTTTTCCAGATGCTGCTTCTTAATGTATCACAGTCATGGGGGAATGGTGGTATGGCTATTCTCAAGTAGCCTACGTAAGCAGCCTGCAGACCAGGGTGGAGTGGGCTTAGCTTAAAATCTTTGGAATTTTAGGGGTAGACTAGAGAGAGAACAAATAGAACAACATTACTGGGACTCACTAGCATAATGCATTGTTAACCTGCCAGGCAGAAAATGCATTTTATTATCAGGCGTTCATAATTCCACAAAATCCACAACAATTTTTGGTTTTAACATCTGAAGGGACCTTGATGTTTACAGCACAAGTTTGCTCATGATCTACTGTGAAACTCATCCCCCTGAGAAATGTTGCTGGCAGGTATGACCTTTTGGGAAAGCTGGTAGTCTGCTTTAATGTTTTGTTTGTGTCTTCTTCAAAGCTAACAAGTAAGTAACATAGAAAGCTGTCTCCCTTCTCTGATATGAGAAAAGGTTATTTTGTTTGTTAGCTATTGAGAATTGATTTATGGAAATTCTCTCAGCATTTCTGTTACCACCACAGGTTTTCAAAAAGTAGGGTGGTTTGCTTTGGGGTTTGTTATTTTTTTTCAGTACCTGAAAACTGTGGCATCTACACAGTAATTTTTCATTCAGAGTATCAAAGCCAGTCTCCTGATTGTCCCCTCTTGCTGTACTTTGGTTAGCAATGTTTCCAGGACTTCTGAAACTGGACCCTTTTTGGATGAAACTAAACAATAATATGCCCCAGAAGCAGAGCTGATGTAGTCCAGCCATTGCTGGGCATTCAGTCCATGGAAACAAGCAAGAGATGGCCTGAAATAAAAGATCCCAAGACATGTAATGTAGGCATCAGGTCCTTATCACCACACAAAGGGATCAATTACTCAGCAGATCCACTTCTACTGACCTGTGCTATTTCCTAATGTTGGCATAGTCAATAAGCCCATTACAAGATTGTAATTTCACTTGAACTCATGTAGAAAAAACCATAAATTCATAACTTTTACAGAAAGAATTACTTCCATTTTAGTCAGCTATCTGAGTACATTTACGATGTAGAAGTCTGAGTTTTGCTGAAGCATTTCACATTAAAGAAGCACAGATAAATAAATAATGAGTACCAGTACATGATAAAAACTGTACATTAGACAGTTAGGCTACAGCACAGTAGAAGGAATTATGCATATAGGTAAGAACAAAGAATACCTCAGATACTTCCATTGTCATTTAGGTGCTTTAGGAAAGCTGTTCCACCATCAAGTAGGAATGGAAACACACAGAACACCAGCCTGAATTTAAAATAATGCCTTTCCTGTTTCCTGTGGACCATCATTACATTTCTGGATTCATTTACCCTACAATATGATAAATTAGCCACACTTTTCTTTCTTTAAGACAAAACTGCATGACTGTTAAAGGATTTTTACATACTCCAAACACTAAATATTTTATTTAATACAGTTTCATACAAACAACAGAGATACAGCAATATAATGTTGGGAAGAACTATTGAATAAAATCTGGGGACTCATCATACATTTTAGATAATCCAAAGAGTTTCTTGTGATCTTATTACCTATGAAAACATTTTGTAGTTTTCCACCAAATGTGGACGGCTCAAAATTTCATGCTACCTCAGCACTTGTCTGAAGTTACAAGGTTAAGATCTGTAAAGAAAAAGTCATACCTATACAATGTACCAACCTCCTTATCCTGTCTTTAGAAAATGGCGGAACGATAGTTAACATGCACACTATATATAATAGAGTTCTTTAAATATACAGTATGAGAAGCTAAATATATTAAAATCTAATTTATCTCCCTTCCCAGTGGTCCTTTTTTGTCAGCTAAGTTGTACTGAGTGCAGAGACATTTCTATATGGTGTTAGTAATTCCTGGAGTTTGAGTAGAAATTAGGATCTCATGATTAAACAATTCCTGTGTCAGTACCTTCAATCTAAATACACTTGTGAAAAAACTCTTACCAGAAGAAAAAAAAATCAGTGGGGTGAAATGATGTACACAGGGTTACACAGAAGATCTCTTAAAGAGCCAGCTTGACTCCTGATAGTATTCTGATACCTTTGCTATGCATGAAGTCACTGTGGGAGTGTCAAAGACATCTCTTTTGCCAGTAGTATATTTTTTAAAAAGCAGGATGGCATAAAACAGTGTAAGAGCTTATACAATGTCCCCTCTGCCTTCAGAAAGAAAAAAAAATCATTATTGAGAACTACTGTTCATTTAAAATGCCCATGATGGAAGTTCTGACAGTCTGAGAACTGTTGCTTTTTTCAGAACAAAAAGTTTTGCTTTGAACCATAAGAAAGCTAATGGAATGAAAATGAAGTCATTTACACTAATACATTTGGACTGACTTGGAAAACTGTTTAATAAACTCTTCACAACAGTCTGCATAGTAGTAGCTGGAAAGAAAACAGTAATGATGTAATAACAGTAATCAGCTGAATATAGTTAAACATTTGTCTCTCAGACACTACAGTCCTATTCCCCATCAACATCTGCCTTAGTTCAACACACTCCTAAGATGTAAGAGCTATAGTAAATGTTCTTTAGATCTGCATTTATACTCTTGAGATTTTCTTGTAACCTGCCAGTACACTATTTTTATACCAAGGTGAGTATTGTGTGTCTTACAACGTGAGATGGCACTATTTGTGTTGTATCAATTGCGTCTGATGTTCTTTGAGGACAATTTATTAATTCATTGTTAGTCTTGCCCTCCCAAACTCCCCCAGGTTATGCATCCTTTTCTTGCTAACTAAAACAAGTTTGCTGCCTCAGAGAGCTCATGATCAGACTTATATGCAAATACAGTGGGTATGTGTGATTTTCTTCTGGGTAATCTGATGTATCAGGTCCGATCAGTCAAACTGTCAACCATCTACTTATTTATGACCTTTTTGTCAGTAATTCCCAATTAATTTGGACACTACTCCTTGACTAGAAATTCAATATGGTGGTATCTTCTCAAATGCTATAATTCTATACATGCGTCATGACATTTGTGTTTACATGTTACCAAGCCTAGCCTGCAATACGTGCAAAGCAAGGGATAAGCCACTAGAGCAGGGAGAGCTATTCTTAGTGCTCAATTGACTCAGCAAATGTATCTGTTTTCTCTTTGTAAGTTACCTATTGGTCCCTGCTGGATGGCTCCCAAACCCACAGAAGCGCTCCTAATGACCACTGCATACCTCTGGCATGAGAACTTCTGTAAGCATGTAATCATGACAACTTCTCATTCCAAAAATAACTTTACAGAAAAAATGAACATTAAGTTTTAGAGGAAGCAGTTGTACAGTGACTTTCACTCCAAATTACTCAATTGCAGCCTGAATCCAACCACTTTTCCACAGCTGTTTATTTCTGGTGTTCTCTACCTACAGAATACAAAAGTAATTACACAAGGATCATCCTTAGCTTGCTCACTTCTACAAAAGTCAAATGTTACAGTTGCAATTTCCATGTCTGCACAGTGCTGGAAAGTCTGTTGGCTGATGTCTTTTTGTACTTAAGTAGTGCAAATAAATGTTCTTTTTGGGGCTAAATCTTGCAAGGCATATTTTAAAAATAGATTTTAAGGTGGTTCTTTGACTTTTGAAATCTTGTGTCATTTGCACTACCTTTATCTTGTGAAATAGCATTGGAAAGAATGGGTATACTTCAAGGAAATATTAATGCTTGTCACAGTGGAAAGCTTTTCATTTGTCAGTTGAGCTAAATTCCTTACTTTACTCCTTCTTTTATGCAGGGACAAGGGTTATAAAAATCAATTGCAGCAAATGGAAACAGGTCAACTAACCACAAATGTGGCTGATTAGAAATTTAGGGAAAAGTGTCCTACTCTGAGATTTCTATTCTTGGAAAACAGTGGGGAAGCTGGACCACAGCATGTTTGTTATTCATTGTCTCCATTTATTATGTTAGAATAACTACCCCATTTTTTTGTGCAAGTCCAAATGGATAGCAGAGTACAGAGAATGAAACATTCAACATACAATTGAATATAGAAGTCAAGTCAGCCATTAATAGTTCACTCCCAAGCATCTGGATCCTGAATATGCAGTTATACAAGTTGAATTAACATGGTTGTTTACTCACATTTTCCGGAGCATTTTCAGCCATCAGCCCTTTGCAACAATATTACACCCAGCCAGGCTGGAGTCTGGTGACTGGTTATTCTTAAGCAGATCCCTAAGCAAACTGCTGAATAAAAAGATTAAAGCATAGTATTATTCCTCTTTACTTCTATCTGAGATTTAAGTAATGTGATTTGAAGTTTGTTTAACCTTGAGTTGTGTTCTCATTAGCTATATTAAATACAGTAAAAAGTTGGCTAGCACAGCAATAGTTTGAAGGTATTTTGAAAATCCTAAACTTTTAACCCCACGGACTTTTCTAAATACAGCCTGTGTTCAAAATGTTAATTTTACTTGGAAGCAAAACTGAAGCTTAGCCTTCACCTGTGGAACTTAATTATTTTTTTCTTTTCCTGTATATTCTGAAAGTATCATGCTTAAGGAGAAAATTCAGTCAAGGTAGCTTTGTCCAACTTGAGGATTATAGTTGAAAATTCAGCCACTGACCCAGCCTCTTTTTCTTTTACTGTCCATTTTTTCTACACATTTGAGAGTTTTCTTCAAGGCTATGTACAAGCTGTTACTTCAGTGGACTCTCCAGCTACCAGTAAAATTTCAGTTCAGGTTCTAGAAAGCCCTTACCCTAAAATGTTCCACATTTCTCTGGAAGGTCCTATCAACTGAAAGGAGTGTTACAATTATTTGAAAACCAGAAAAAGTCAGGATTGTGTGACTTTCTTCCCAGTGGAATTTAAATCTAAGGTCCTGTTTGCAGCCCCTTCTCCAAAGTGAAGATTAAGGCTATTTCTTTTTTTTCCATGAATTATAGCAGCTCTTCACAGTAATGCATTTACTACCTAGGCCAATTTCCTGAACAGAGACACACAGCAAGGCGGGGGTTTTTTATGATACAAAGCATCATCCTAATGACATTTCTTCCCAGAGGGAGACAGAGGGAGAGAGGGAGAATTTTCTGTTTTCCTGCTTCCAGCTTTATCTACTTTGGGATCAACTATTCAATCCAAGCTTAATAAAGTAATTAGGTCAGTGTGAGGCAGTTTCCCAAGGGCACAGCCTTTTAGAATTTTTTGTTCTTTCTTAAATGCAGAGATGTTATCCTATATAGCATGGTTCCTACAAACAATGTTGTGTAATGTACATTTAATCTGTATATATAACACAGCACCACATCAAGTCACGATTACTCAAACTAAACCTGGCAACATTTCAATGTCAATTTCTCTCTCCCATTTTCCTTTTTCCTCTTATTTTTCAGGACCCAAAGAACTTATTTTTCTTGTAAATAGTCTTGTTATCTGTTGCTACCAGCAATCCATGGAATTTTTCTCAGCCATTAGGAGATTGTCTGTTTGACTTCAGTTAAGTACTTTTTCACTGTCTAAATGAGTCCATTGTGGCAGCAAGTGACCATACTATCTACACAACAATGTGCACACAGTTGTATCTGTACAGGATACGACAAAGAGGTTCATATGTAACTCACACTGCCATTAATATGTTCTTCTATTAATAAACTATACAAAAGTCCCATGACGTTCTCTACATTGCATTTCTGTTATAACTGTAGTTTTGTTTTGTTGATATGAGTAACAGTCAGCTACTGTTTCTGTACTGTTTTCTGTACAAACTAGAAATGCTAGAGTGAAAAAGGTACTCTTACATCAGTTTAGCTGTAAAGATTAATTGCTGGAAAGCCATAAAATACTTATGTGCTAGCTAATCAGTTTAAGGAGCAATAATCTCTTTCTGAAGCTAGAAATTCATTAATTAATCATCCCAACTGTAAATGCAGTCTAGGCAGAAAAATCAATAAAAGCCCCAACCACTCTTTTAAGGTCAGATGTTATCAAACAAAACTCTGCTGTTTCACTTATGCAAGACTGCACATCCAGTTAGAGATAAGGCAACCACTGCTGAAAAAACTCTGTATTTATGCTAATGAATTTTCATAAAGACTGGGAAAAAAGTATTTTCATTTTACTGAACTTGTTTTTACCTCATCTTTCTCACACTATTGCTGCCTCATCCATAAGCAGAGAGGTGAGTAGGATTTTCATTTAGCATAAGGCAAAAGGGCAGTTTTGATCAGCACTGAATCTGTAGTCTTAACAGTTACTATTATTCAGAAGGACCTGGGAGATTTTCCCAAGTATGAATATAAATTCTACTTGGTGAAAAGTTTTATGTATGTTCCGGAAATTCATGTAGGTTTGAGTAATAAATCATTAACAGCTTCTCATAAGAAAGGATGGGGCAGGGGCACTCAAAGAAAAGATAACAAATCTAAAAAGAGCTAAAGACATTACTTTTCAAGCCCATGTGTGGTACTCAGTAACCTAAGATGCACTTGGTACTGAATCCTAAATTGCTACCAGGTTTATCTAAATCAAAAAGCTTTATCCTACAGAAGAATTTGGAAAGAAAAATCCTTTAAGGACTATTAACTACTAATAAGAATTTCACATTGCAGATAGCTAAGACATGTATTCTTACAGTTTTAATGCATTCTTTTCCTAAATAGCTTCAGACCTTTGACAGAGGCAGACTCTTTGGCCTTTAGTCTTTTTTAATGTGAGTACTTCTTATCTTCTGCTCTAGCTTTTGTATTTTACAACTCATCCATATTCCTGTCAGCAGATGACAGTATGACCCATGAATGTAAGTAGAACAAAAGGGAGTTGATTGTTTTGGAAAATGAAGTCTTCATCAGAGTACAATAACAAAATAATCCGAACTATTTTCATTTTGGAAATTTCTCTTTAAGAGTTAGGCAAAAGAGAATTAAATGGTTCTGAAACACATCCCCTAAACCATTACATAATGTGAAGCAAGAAACTAATTTTTCAGGAAAAAAACCCATGAATTGAAGTGCAGCAACTAATTACCTAATCAAAGGGGAATGGCTGCGTGAGGTGGAAGGGATGTTTTGTGGGCTTTTGGTTTTTTGCAGCAATAACTGACAGAGATTATTTGAATATGCTAATTCCAAAAAAGCAGACCAAAGCAAAGTCCAAAACACAATGGCAGATGAACTTCATGAAAGATTGCATTCAAAGAAAGGCTAAACCAGTTGGGTTCACCTCTGCCTACATCAGGGAAAACAAATTGTCAATTTTGAAAGAGATACAAAGTTATAACCAAACAAATCCCTGGTTATGTAGGTCAGCCACCAAGTGAAGTCATTACTCTGTGAATCATTCCTTGATGTTCTGATCTCTTTTGAAAGAAACCTTCTCAGCAAATCACCTGCAAATTTGCAGGTTTTAATGAACTGCTTTTTGTTGATCACACTATTCTCATAATAAAGTTACACTGGCTCTCAATCTGTGTTTCAACTTTAGTATTTCCTGCTTGGAGTATTTGCAGCTGATGCCATGTTGAACACCAATGATTAAACCATTTCAGACCATTTCAGACCCTTTCATTTAGGTACCACTTCTCTTCCTTCCTATTTTCCTCTCCCCATCCTTTGAAGACTTCCACCCTTCTCCATCTGACTATGAGGAAAAGATAAGCTTTCCAGTTTGATGAAACACAGCTGAGCTGTACACCTAAAATAAGACAATGAAGATGATGAAAATGCCCATTTGTGTGTAACCCAGTGTAGAAACAATGCAGAGCAATCCCTTTGGAAAAATACACACTAAGAATCGGCAAACTTCTCTCATAGTCCATCAAAAGAAAATCTTCTAGTGGGGGAATGTTTCTAGGCATGATTTTTTTTTTCTCATAAGAAGATCTCACTGAATATTTAATGGAAAACTTTTAAAATAATTTACTTATTTATGCTGTATATCTTTCCAAATGCTTATGGAGAATAAGCATATTCAAGAGCATAATTTAAAAAATGGGGAAAAATTTTATATGACAAATCATTAATATGTAGTCATATTTAAAAGCAAAGAATTTTGACAAGTTATCTTTGCTTCAAGTTGGAATTCTGTAGCTAAAGATGCTATCCTGTTCAGAATGCAATTTAGTTGTTAAGTTTCTGTTTACAAAACTGAATACATTTAAGACTGCAGTTGGGCAGGAGGGTCTCAGTGTTCATTTCAACTGCATAAAAATTTGTAAATTGCATCCTTACTTCAGGAATTTCTTCATTTTTTCATTGGCTGTGTCTAACTATGAGATATAAATTTTCTTATGTTAGTATAATGGAAAGAATTGCTGTTTTTATTTTTATTTTGCTTGAAAAAAGTCAGTTTATTTAGATGATAATTTTATCTATGTTTTGTTAAAAGTGGAAACACATTGAAAACTTTTGTTGCTCCTACTTCTGTACAGTTTGAAGGAAATAATTTTATAGAAATCTTCCTCAGCAAGAAAAGCAAGAAAATTAATTCCATTCAAACATCTGCACCATTTCTGTGTATTCCTAATTTGGCAGTTCTTGCAGGGGTCATTTTCATAATGTGCTGAGCACCACCCTCAGGAAATCTTTAAGATGTCCTCCATAAAACTGGAGAAATATCATATCACTACTTTCCAAAATATTTGCTTTTTTCATTCAAGGAAAGCTAATTATATGTGACATATGAAAAACACGAGACCTCATGCATATTCCAAGTTAAAAGAAACCTATAGCCTAAAAAAATATTTCCACAACAGGTAAGATGAACAGCAGGTGAGAAAAAGATGAATTGGAGGAGAATCACAGATTATAGCTACCCATAGCTAATTGCTGTTTAGATGAAACATGTGCAACTGTTTTCAGCAATTAGTGGGGAGATCAATAGAAAACATACATATTTAATTAGACATATGGTTCATTTTACTATAATTGTAACCCCATGTCACTTCTGGCACTCCATATGCAGTTTGCTCTAAAACGTTTTCTGGGATGTATTTGCATCATCTGGAAGGTGAAGCGCAAACAGCAACTGATACTGAGATCTCATTGTCTCATGATGCTGTCAAATGTGGGTATTATGGTAATTTAACCAGGCCAGAAAACAATAAAATTTTGATTTAAAATATCATTTAACTCTTTCCATGATGACTGACACACTGCATGTCTTGTAACAATCACAACTGTTAACACCACTTCTATTCACCAGTCTTCGAGCTTACCAGTATTTTGAAGAAAGCCATTCCCAAAATCTCTAAAAATTAAAGAGACTTTCACTTTTCAACCCCTCTGAGAAACAGATATGTTCAGAATAAGGAAGGATGGTCATGGAATCATGAAATTTTACTCACTGAATATTTCTCAGTCAGTGATTTTAGTTACAAAACCAAACCAGAATAAATAAAACCACCAAAAAAATTTCCAGCAAAGTGTAAATTGAGAAACCCACCCCAGCTCCCCAAGTTTTTCTGTTTAAATAATACTTGGTTACTGTATGTCAATCTCATATATATTAAACTATAAATGAGGGAAAGCTTCCTCTGTAGTGTCCAAGAGAAGACACAAACAGCAAAAGAATGCAGGAGGAAACTAGTAAAACTTATTCTCAGTGCCCAAACTGTCTGTACATCTGTGATAGCATAAAATGTGTTCATGGACATTTTAGGTGTTTAACTCCAGTGTCTATCTTAGACTAATATGCTTATTAGTCTTAATATCTTATACTTCTATATGTGAACTTAAATATTTCCATATTGCTTACCAGATTTTTTATTAATTTGGTAGATATGAAAAGATTGAAACAGGAACATTTTAAGGAAAATCACCGTTTTCCCATAGTTCTTGCTCACAATATGTCACATTGTAAACATCTGCCTGGCTCAGCCTAAAGGATCTATTTTTAGTAGAATTGTTAACAGACAGAGCAAGAAAATTCTGTTAGAGTGAGTAATAGAAATGGTAGAAGGAAAGCTGCAACAACAGTAGCTGACTTCCATGTTAAAAATGTTGTACTCAGTCTAATAAAGGATGCAGATACCAAAAACATGGCAGGGAAAGTACTCTTTTAGAGGTGAATGGGTATGTATGACCTGTTAAATGACCCTGTAGCTAAAGCCTACAAACTGGAACTAAGAGCTGAAGTAAATCAGATCTTTCATCTGGATGAAAGATTTCAAAACCACCTATCAGAAAAGCAACTTTGCAAACAGATATGGGATATTCTAGGTAACAGAACTTTCCAGTCTTCTTATTGTATGCACTGGTAATGTCAGGAAAGGATTGTTGTTTCATGGAAACAGAACAGTACTGAATCTTGTACTGAATCTTGTGCTTGGGTCCCATCCATCTGCATTTTCCAAGGTGCATATGTGCATAAACATTCTTTGTTTCCAGGATTATGTTTCAGAAATGATTATCTTTGGACCAAATATTATAAACATTGGAGTCAAAACTGAATATTTTCTTTCAATGTCCTTCATTAGAATATTTAACCATATCTACTAAAAATGTCACTTTTCAGTCTAATGTAAATATAAACAAACCATGAATCCACTTTACCTGAATGTATTGTCCTAAACCCTCCTGAAGTGGATAGGCAGCCTTTTTGTAAGAGGCAGAAGTTACAGATTTAGCATTCCTCAATTTGAGGAAAAATTTGACTTTCTTTCCATTTCTTAGGGAAATATTCTAAACTAATAGTAGACAACATCCCCACTATTTTTGTGAAGTCTGGCCCAGACAGTGAAGGAGGGCTGGGAAATTATTCCTCTCAAAGGGCTTTAAACAGAAAAATGTCTTTTTGTAATTAGTTTTGGGAGAAATTAGACAAAACTCTCTTCAAAAGACAGCAAGCTTGGATTTCGGGTACCTGAAGAATGTTAAAATTACAAAGTAAAGGATTCTTGGACTTAGAGTAAGTTTATCAGGAAGTTTCTATGTTGCCATCTTGGGTGTAGATCCTGAATCTCTAGCCATGACTCCTTTAAAAATTTAAGTCCTTTTCTACTTAGACATATCCCTCTTTAACTATACAAAATTCCTACAATGTTTTTGAGTGCTCTTTCTCTGTCTTTATTCAATCCATATTGCTAGAGGAGTCTGTTGACCCAAAAAAACTTTTGTCCTAAGATAACAGCTATATAAAGATACATTTCCAACAGACAAGTCAGCGGCATTAATTTGTTTTATCAGAAAGTTGTTCTTTATCTTAATCATACAAATGGGCTCAGAACAGAGCAGCCAGGGAACAAGTAATAGAAACACCAAGGAACATAATGTAGTTTCTTTCTCACACATTGCTTCAAAGATCCCCTTTGTCCTGCCTAATATTTTTTCCTTCCTGACCCTTTAGACTGAAACTGTCCAGATCAAAAGTATTACTCTTGGACTGCTGCCTGTGAATATTGTTGGTAATTGCAGGAATTAATGGGAATTTCTAAGTATTATTGCCATTGAATAAATTTACATTATTAGCTTTGTTTTACAAAGGGAAATTTCTTTCACCAGTATTTGAATTCTTGCTTACCTCATACTGCTACTTTGGATATTGTTGCTGGATAGAGGCCTGGGCATGGAATGCACTGAAGGCCAAAATAAAAAGAAAACAAACCAACAAAAAAACTCCCAGTCTCTCTAGAAATCCACTGTAAGTGAAATTGTTAGTGAAATTTTGTTTTCACAGAGTTGACAGAAGTGCATCTGGTTCAGCCAGGGAAGAGAGGAGTTGAGCTGAACTCTGATGTGATGCCTCTCCTGCAAGAGGGGGAAAGGAACATCTTGCTTGACAGTACCAATCAACTTTGCAAGAGATACTAACAGTTGATTTTATCCTTCCTGACTTTGTTCAAAATTGTTGTATAACTCAGGAGAGCATTGGTCAGGATTTTCTAGGCTTCCCAGTCACATCTTGGCTGCATGGCAGAATGTGACCCACAACTGGTGGTCATAAGAAAAAAGCATATTCAGACCAACATAAATGAGTAACAGTGTGTCTCCTAGCTCTCACTCAGGTGGTGAGTAGCTCAGTGACATTGACAAAAGCACTGTACAATGCAGGACATTGTTTAAGTAGAAAACCCTAAGGGAAGGCAATAGAGCAGCATCACCAGTGTCTGTCTGTACTCACCAAGAGCCTTTGCCCTCCAACCATGAGTTAAGCACTGGACTGATCCAACACTTTCTTCATATTAACACCCACACAGAGATTATGCCTCTGTTCAGGTTGAAATTATTACTTTTTACCCCAGCCTCTGCCACCAAGTGTGGTAGCAAATAATTGGTTTTTTATTTCTAGCCCTATTTTTAAGAATCAAAAAGAAAATAAGTCTAAATAAAAGGTTTTAACACCATCTTGGGATTTTTTTACATTTTATGTGTGATTTATACATTTTCTAATGAATGACAGGCTTATCCTCTGCTCTTAAAAGGGATTTCAAAGTTCTTTTGGCATCAGGAGGATAGGTACAGAGCAGGTAAATGTTTATGGACATAACTGCATTGCATAGATATCAGACATCTGTGCTAGGAAATGCAAAACTACTGCTGACAGCTCAGTGAAAAGCCCACTGCTTGTAGCCATCTCACTAACAACTTCTCTGAAGATTTAGCTGCTCTAAGGAAGGGGGAAAATGCCATCTCCTCCCAGCCCACAGTTATTTAAATGCTCTAGTGTCAACCAATATTATACTGCTTTTATATTTTCTCCATTAGACAGCTGCTGGATCTGCCTTTATGGGAAAGCCACCCTTGAAGTCACTTGACCTCTCGGTGCCTTAGTCAACACAGATGGAACATTGAATAAAACCAGGATGTTGTAGAAATCATATGACTCATTTGAACTGGGGAGGAAGGGCATTTTTGCGAACTGTTTCTTCTTTCTCCTTGGGTAAACAAAACTTTGGCTTATTTAATTATAGGCAAAGGTACACAGATTCTGTTCTGCAAGGATGTATTTTCACAGTCTAGCAGTCATCTTTAAAAGGTCAACAGTTGTATAAGAAAAAAGCAGCACATTTTCATCTGAAGCAAACCCTGTATTTGTATTCAGATAGCAGGATCACTGCATGGGAAGCATTGGCATATAGATGATATCTGCTTTATATATCAAGACTTTAATTTGGTTTATAATTCTGTTTAGAAGTGTAACAGAGTCTTTGTTACAAGTAAAACAGTTTAAAAAAATTGAAAATATATTTTTTTTTTCTCAGAGATGAGATACCACAACCTACAGTGATGACTTTTTTACTGTATGACCCAGCAGCCTCCTGAAAGAGCTGCCAGCAGTTGCCTGGAGGTCATGAGCTTGTTTCCTGCCCTTCTTTCTGGCCTTCTGCCAAAGCAGACTTGTTCAGACATCAAAACCAGCTCTATTTGCTGCTGCAATATACCAGCAATACCTAGTCATCCTGCTCTGCCAAATCATAGATTAGATTTACTGAAGTACTACAGAAAGTAGGACTGAAGAGACCATGTTGATTTAGAAATGGGCTGAATGTAAGAAAATACAGAGACTTGAAATTAAGAATCATGTGGCAACACAGGGGAAAGTGGTAGAGCTTGAAATCACAAATTGGAAAAATGCATGTGTTATCTATTAAACTATCAAAAGGACAGTTCATAACTATTTTTCTCATATTTGTCTGATTGATATCAATTAGATACTCAGTTGTAAAATATCTTACTGAAAAGAAGAGACATTTAAATATTGATTTTATATGAAGCTGTGAAATGGTGAGCAATTGCAGGAGGCTGACCCTATCATTTAAATTGTTGCAATGCAGACTGAGAAATTCTGGAGAAGCATGATAGGAATTCTAGTACTTCCTTATCATTATGTGTCTGGATACAGAATACCTCTGCTTGAAAACAAAGATCAAAGCTTTTTTGTTTGGAATGCAAAATTCTGCCATATTTTGTTGTTTTGCCACAATGCTAAACAGTGCATGATCAGAAGTTTTCCTTTCACAGTGCTACAAGTGCTTTACCTTTGGTGAAAGAAGCCTTCACCTCATCAGTCCTGATATTTTCATTGAGCTTTCATGTTTAATTTCAAGATCAGCAAAATTTACATTGAAAACATGACATATTTACAGCTCCACGTGACTTTTGGGACCACTAGTACCTTATGAAATGTTTGTGAGCTTCAATGGGTCAGTTGTCAGTCCTGCTCTGCACTATCTTCTGAACGGGAAAACACCAAATCAGAATGATGTCAGAATACTAGAATGTCTCTGATGATGTGGCCCTCTTAAAATTCTGACATCCATTTATTGGGAGAAATTAACTCCATAATAATGGCAATAAAATAAATGTCTGCACACACAGTATGAAAAAATTACATATACTGGGTGACTTTAAACTTCATAAAAGCAGCACAGCAAAAATAGATGCATCACTGAATCAGAAAACAAAGGGCGACAGCTAGGTCCAGAGGAGAGGATACACAAGCAGTTTAGAGCCATAGCTGGAAGCCCAAATTATAAGGAAAAAGCCTTTGTAGAAAGGGTGACATTTGTTAACATGGCTATAAAGTAGGAGCTGCGTTCAGTCTTGGGGTCTACTGGTTTCTGCTCACAGGAGGTGTTGATGGTCTCAGTGAGAAGGGACCAGCCCATAGAGAGAGACAAAGAACAGGCTTGTAGCTGGTACACACACCAAGTACACACTACAAGCTCCAGAGTCCTGGGAAATATTTTAATCTCTCCAAACTCCTTCAGGGAAGGTGCAACACAAGATGGAGCTGCACCTAAATACCATAATTAATTTCTCTGTTAATGTGACAGATACTTTTTAAGTTCAATGTGCTCACAACACAAATTGTGTGGTTAAGGCTGCTGGTTATTTACAGTGCACTTCACTGAATCCCAGCTTGTCTCAGTTAGTGATGTGTCCTGTTAAGTACCCTATTCATAAGGCAAATAAAGTTATATTGACCATGATCACATGTTTGTTTCATAACCCCTTGCCTATTGTGAAGCGCTGGTAGATCTGTGTAAATCGGAGACCTCCCTCTTGACCTACTTCAGTGATAACTGCTTTTTGTTCCATCCTTTGATAAACACTATTTCACATCTGGAAGACAGTCCCACATATTTTAATATCTATAACAGATGTTTTGTGTATAATTTTAAAATAGTTCTTAAGTGAAAGTTTAAAGTGCTGCTGCATATTACTTTTATTGTTGTTCTTATTTATAGCAAATAATTTGTAAGTTTTCTTCCTCCACCATTACAGAAGCAGAAATGCACAGTGAACTTCATGTCATTATAGCAGAGTTTCCCAGAGAGCAAGTCACTTTCATGAACTTCATTGAGTAGCACTTTTATTAACCATCAAAGCAATATCCTGATTCAGAATTGCCCCTCCAACTCCATATTAGAAGCATTTATCTCATACTGAATCTGCTTGTGAGTTACAAAATGTCTTTGCATTTCTCACAGTCTGTAGCTAATCAAAGGTATTGTTTATCTACAAATTTCATAAGTGGCTTAAATTCTGATATCAACATTGTTACAGGAAGAGTTGTTTTGTGTGCAGACATGCAGTCTCCAGGCATAAACTTCTGACAGATTTCGCCTTCCGTTCTCTTTCATTGATATTGACTCCCATTAACTTTAAAATGTCTATTTTCATTATCTCCTTTCAATTCCTGGCAAGGCATAACAGAAATCAATGCAGCAGATGATGCCAGTAGGCCTGCCTCTTCAAAATCTCAAGCATAGGGTAAGTGTGGGAAGAGCAGTACCTGTTTCGCTGTCTGCAAACTACAGCTGAATCACACCAGTCAATGGCTCTGTTGCATCTTTTTTTCGGCTTTTGAAAAGGGTTTCAGTCTTCAGTGTGCTCTAGATGGTACAGCTTTTGAGTGAATTTTTGAGGAAATCCATTCTCATCCAGTAGTGTATAACTAAAGAAAAAAGCTTCACTGCTCAGTGTTAAAAGTGACTAAATTTTTTTACGTAAACATCAAATAGGTTTGTTATCTTTATCTGCATCCCTGTTGCCGCCCAAAAATGCATAAAGTTGTTGAATTGCTTGTTAATAAAGTTGCTGAATTGTTCATTGAATTAGCCAACAGGATTCTTAACTTTATTGCTAATGGGACTGAAATAGTTATTCACAATCCAAATATTCACTTCCTCAAAAACAGTAAGAACGAAAGGAAAAAAAAATCTTCATTTTGCAACAATAATAGCATACTGGAAAGTTTATTACACTATAAATAGTTGTTTTAAAAGAGTTTTCTTTGGAGCAGCTATAAAATAAATTAATGAAAAAAGATAAACAGAGTGATTCATATGTTCTTGTGAACTCTGCTAAGCTACTTACGAAATCAATGAGAATTAGTGGTTTGTAAGAGGCCTCTGCTTTCTTAGCTATGAAGTTTTGGCATTTGACAGAAAAGTCTGATTGAAAATAATTACCTCATCCACTGATTTACAATTGACCATTCTGTTATTAGGGATATAACTAGGCTTTCTGCTAATTAGAGCTTATTTGGACTCATTATGTAGAGATTGACATTTTTCATAAAATAAGAGGGTATGCTAGAGTCATGTATGTCTCAGCTATAGCCTGGAATTCCAGTATAATTTGAGGGCTGCAATTCTGAAAAATAACTGAAGACCTCATGAGCAGTGAAGAGGAGGAAGAAGGCAGTATAAAGGCTTGGCATTGTGCCACTGTAAACATAGAAGTGTTTGCCATCTATCACATCACTGATCTGGGCAGTACCCAGAGTTATGCCTCCAGGCCAAAGTCAAAATCAGGTTTTGTGGCTCTCAAAAACAATTAACTGAACCAGATATTTGTTTAACTCTTTCTTACTTATGGATCTTACATGAAATATATAAATCAACCACATATACTGGCTGATGGTCATGTAAACTTAAAGTAGGGTGTAGAAAATATTCAGATTAAAGAGCTGTAGTGTTAAAAATTGTTTCTTCCCACATGTGGGAAGACAAAGATTTAAGAAAACATTATTTGACCCTCAAACATTGTAAAGAACATTACAGAATAATTATCAAAATTGAGGGCTTTTTTTTTTCTGCTTTCATAACTTTTTGACACATTTCCAAAAGTTCTGAAAACCCAGTGAAGTCAGTGAAGTTTCTTAGGTACAACCGAGACTGAAAATACATCTTTCTGAGTTTTGAGAGTAAACATGAATACCTATGATTATGAAAAAATCCTGACAAACCAATTGCATTTTCAAATGTTTTTATAATATTTGCAAACAACTGCAGTTTTGGGCCTTACTTTCTTCTGATGCCTGAAGAATGTGTGCATACATACTGATGTATCTCACATTGCTTGTTTCTGAGTAAAACAATGATTAACCATACATTCCTTTTCCTAACTGTAGAAAGAATATCTTGGCAGATTTCCCACTCTCAAGTGTTTGTATGTCTCAGTGGAGGCATGTGGTTTGACAGCACCTTTTAATATTAATATAAACCTTGCCATAGCAACATGAGGGTTGCCACAAAAAGGTCACTGAAGTCACCTAGAAAAATAATTTGAATTACTGTGGTGAAAAATGCAGATTAAGCCCAGCTTTCTGAAATTGTTGTAACACACACAATTGTTTCAGTCCCACACTCTGGCTCAGTTTTGCATTCCCTGTCCATTTTCAAGAAAACAGGGCTTCACTTTTCATTAGATCTTAATAGCAAGATGTACGATTGCACAGGGTTCTAGTTTTAATTGTTAGTAATTTGCAGCACTTACATGTGATGTATGCTGTACAAAGAGAATAACTAATAAGGTTTGACAGTTCACATCCTCAGTAGATGTTGTTTCCCTTCATGGCAGCTCTCAGGAAAGAGTGTCTGTAAGAGTGGTGAACCTCCTCCAAGAGCTCAGGGCTCCAGCAAAGGGATGGAAGGAAGAACTGAGTCCTCAGAACAACTTCAGTCAGATGCTGAGACCACCTGGTTGCAATCATCAGTACCTTAGACTGGTCTGTCTGTTACATTTAGGACACAGAACAGGGAATGAATAATAAATGGAAACCAATAAACCGACCAGTGTAGAGCTGAGATTTGAGTCAGGCAACAGACAGTTCTTATAACCTCTACTTTCTTTTTACATAAAAGCAGGGAACTGAAGTTCTCCTATGTGAGTTCTGACCATCATTTTCATTACAAGAGAATTAATTATAGTGATAAAGGATAGCATAGGTACATAACAAACAGTTGACCTATTTCTTTCAATCTGTCCCTTCACTTACTCTCTGTTTTGCAAACCACTGGCACAAGATTTTCCAGAGGAGAAGTTGAATTTTATAGGTGAATCCCTTGACCTGAAGAAAATAACACTGAAGCCTTCCAACACCAACCTAATAACTCATATGCAACCCTGTGATTCCTGAGTTCAGGCCAGAAGACAGATAGAAATACAATTAGAAGCCATCTCGGGTTAGGCTCTGCTGCCATCCCTTTTTCAGACAAAATTGTGACCCCACCGGCTAAGGTTATTATAAGGGAATATCCACTGTGCCTTTGCCTTAATTTTGTCCATGTATTAAAAACAGGAACAGAGGAGATACCAAAACCAACGCTACCACTCCAGCTGTACTCTGAGCTCAGCTACTCCGAGGAAACAACTCTTTACATGCTTTTTTTGAAAGAACTCTAAAGAAAAATGAACAGACTTCTGTTTTTAAATGAGATGCAAAATCTGATTTAGCTGTTCTTTTTTAAAACTTTGTAAACCCAAATGTATTCATAGAGAGATTTCAGAAAGAAACTGTGGGCTTTTCAGAGCATCTCCACTTTGAATTGATGCTTAAAGATGCAAAATCTATTTGCTTTTTGAAGTCCACTCATCATTTGTCAAGGAAAGTACTGGGGAAAATTTATAGGATGTATCTGGTCCTTTGGGCAAACATGAAAAGATGTATTAGACAAAAAAATAAACCATAGAATTTATTCTTATTGTGTGCTCAAGAATCATAAAAATATTTCACAAGAATCAAATAACTGAAATGGGCATGGCTGATCTGATGCAGCACGAAAAGACAAGAAAATTAATTTTGCTGGGATTTTAAATTGCTGCCTGATGTGTATTTTACATAATGATGACAATTTCTTTGCTGAAGATGAGAGAAAGCACTATGAGTGGTGACTATGAGATAATAATGAAAAGAGAGTAGGTTTAGATTAGATATTATGAAAAAAATCTTCACTGTGAGGGTGGTGAGGCACAGGAACAGGTTGCCCAGGAAAGTGATGGATGCCACATCCCTGGGAGTGTTCAAGACCCAGCTAGATAGGGCTCCAAGCAACTTGGTCTGTTTGAATGTGTCCCTGTCCAAGGCAAGGGGGTTGGAACTAGAAGGTTTCCTTTCAGCCAAAACCGTTGTAGGATTCTAAGATAGTCTGTCCCCATTGCTATTGGGAAGAGCCAACTGTAAAACCATTATTATCCATGGGAAGATATGGAGACCACACCCTTTGAGGGATCTTGGTGTTGTTCCAAAATAATCCCAAAAGGATCTTCTAATAGCTAAAAGAAGGCACAGTCTTGAACCTGCTATGTCACAGAATCACTGAATCAGTTAGGTTGGAAAAGACCTCTGAGATCATCAAGTCCAACATATGACCAAACCCTACCTTGTCAACTAGACCATGGCACAAAGTGCCATATCCAGCCACTTCTTAAGCACTTGCAGTGACAGTGACTCCACCACCTCCTTAAGCAGCCCATTCCAATGTCTAATCACCCTTTCTGTGAAGAATTTCTTCCTATGTTCTACCTAAACTTCCCCTGGTGCAGCTCAAGACTATGTACTCTCATCCTTTCACTGCTTGTTTGGGAGAAAAGACCAGCCCTCACCTGGCTGCAACCTCCTTTCACGTAGTAGTAGAGAATGATAAGATCATGCCTGAAGAACTCCAGCTCTCTGCTCCTCGTAAGACTTGGGTTCTAGTCCCTTCACCATCTCCGTTGCCCTTCTCTGGACACTCTCCAGCACCTCAATTTCCTTCCTGAACTGAGGGGCCCAGAACTGGTCACACTACTCAAGGTGTGGCCTCACCAGTGCCAAGTACAGGGGAAGAATCAGTTCCTTGGTCCTGCAGGCCACACTATTTCTGATACAGGCCAGGATCCCACTAGACTCCTTGGCCACCTGGGCACTCCACTGGCTTGTGTTCAGCAGCTGTCAAGCAGGACCCTTAGCTCCTTTTCCACTGGGCTGCTTTCCAGTCACTCTGCCCTCAGCCTGTAGCACTGCATGTGGTTATTGTATCTCAAAGTTTTGTCCTGAAAAATAAGCAAGCTAGAAAATTACTGAGTTTTGAAGTTATTAAAGCTGCCAAATGAATCATGAAAAAGAGTAATTTAAACCCCCCTCCACTCCATGTATATATGGCAATAGGGATCTCAACTAACAAATTTAATTGCTTCCAGGACCTGCTGACTTGGTAAGTATACAGGATGGTGATGAAACAGAACTGCTGAAGAAGTCCAGGTCCTCCAATATCCTGTCAGTTGAGACTCAGAGGCACAGAGCCTGCTGTGTGCTCCCACTTCCACTGAGCTGGGAAATATACAGATGCTATCCCACATAGGCACTACAGTCCTGAGGAACACAGGAAAAAAACAAGGGAAAAAAACAATTGTGTTTTGACTAACATTTAACAGTTTGCAGTAAAAATGCCTGGAGGCCACACACTAAACACAAAGTGAAAACTAATTGCTATATACCTACTTATTAGGGATACCCCATCCATGGTGAGCATAAGACAAGACAAGGGTGGTCTGGCATCCTCCCTCAGTGCATATGCACAAAACAGCTGAATTATTTTCACAAAGAGCCCTTAAGCCTACTATTTCCTAACTTCTGAATTTTCTGGCTTTTAATATTGTGGTTTTTTGGATAGTCTGTATGTGTATAATGTTAACATAAGGCAGTCAAAGAATTCAAATGAGTACATTACGCTTTCTACAAACCTGCTGATAATTTTTTTCTTCCTTGAAAAGCAGAAGAGTTCTTTCCATAGATGAAATGGATTTTTGTTTCAGTGTTAATTTCTCACATGAGCACATGACTTTAAACCAAGGCATCTTTCTTCTGCTAAATATTCAAGTCAGGAAAGTTTGGAGAGATTGATTAAACTTACCCTTCTGTTCGTTCACTTAATACTCCTTTCTGACTTGCCTTTGATGCTTACAAAATCTAGGGTCTAATTTTCTGCATATTTCTTTCTGAATCCTGACATCATATAACATATGTGTAATTCACGACTAAGCCCTAGCATGTTGCAGAAATATCTTAGTGTGTCTTCCCTCTCAACTTCTTTTAGGACCCTATTTGATAATTTCAAGAAAAACACACTGATTATAACCCATGTCTCCTCCTATAATTCATCACTAGGAAATCAGTGTTGGGAGGGCTTAGGAGGGTGGGAGACCAAACTGCAGCTCTTCCATCTGCCTAATCTGTGTGTAGGATTTAAACCTAGGTCCTCTCACCACTGCAAAGCAAATCTAGAGATTTCAGTTCTGATATTGCCTCAGTCTCTCTTGTCCTACTGTGCAAAAATTCTTAAAGATGCATTGATCTTGGACAGAGTATGAAATTTACGATATTTAGATCACAATCTCTGCTCATACAGCTACTAATGTGTGCGCAAAGTGGATCACCTTCAACAAACACAGACTTTGCTCAGCTTATTCTAAGTGTAAGGGAGCTCTCTTGGGGGAAAGCAATTTTATTTCAAGGCCTTGCTGTAATCAGATGTAAGGAGGACTTGAACATTAGGATTCATTGCTTTGAATTCAGCTAGGATGACAGCCTCCCTCTTTTGGCTTTTGTAATATCACTTTTGCGACGACCCTACTTCTGGACTTGATTTGTAGCTGTGAAGTATACATTAACAGAATCCTCTGTTACTCTACTCCAGAATCCACAGATGAACTACCTTTTTAAAAAAAGCCAAATCCTGCTGTTGTCTGGGAATTCCCTGTTGGCCAACTTAGGTTGCCTCCCATGCATCTGTCTATCTTCTGGCTCCTGGCTTCAGATATTTAAATGTACTCTTATCAGTTGCCTGGCACTAATTTAGCTGTTAAGAATTGCCCATTTGTGCAACTGGGACTCGGCTCCCCATATGTGCTCAGGCCAGATGGGAGGCAGGGTGATGGCTCTAAGGCCTCTTTGGAGGCTGGAGGGACAGAAATGGTGGCACTGCCTCCTTAGTGGGGTAGAGTGCCTGGAGGGAGAAAGTACTGGAAGCCCAAGGTCAGGGGGTGGCAGCAGGTGGGGCACAGCCCACCCCTCTCTCTGACAGCACCTGGGGCAGAACACAGCCCTGAAAATTCAGGCAGTTGTGCAAAAGCCAAGTAGAAAACATATGGAAAGAATGAAATCAGGGAACTTCATCAAAAGACTGCATTTAGAAAGATGAAATATATGGAGAACAACCTGAGAGGCTTTGCCTGAAGCAAAGGCTGTGGGTACTGCTAGCCTTTTTTTGTGTAAATAGAAACCCTCTGCCAAGATTTGAGGTAAGAGGTAATTGGTAGCAAGGCTATGATTAACCAGTATCAGAATGCTACACTTGCAGTATTTTAATTTTAAAAGGCCCAATTTTAAGAAATAGAATACAGTGAGACTTCCAACACTTATTGCACTTGATAAATCCAAAGAAAATAGTTTGGATTCCTCAAAACTTTTATTCACATTTTCCTCTTCTGTTCCCCCATCCCTTCATATTCATAAGAAACTGTGATCTTCTAAGCCATTTACCAAGCCAAACCTTCAGCTGACCCCAGGTAAACTCTGTCAGAATATTATGTCCCTGCTCCATTTGTTTGAAGAGTGAGAGGAAGTTTTTGATTCCCTCTGTTTGAAGAGTGAGAGGAATGTGTCTCACCCCGGGGAATCTCCTCACCATAGTACGGCAGAAAGCCAGCAGCTCAGTTGAACCAATACAGCTAAATATTTTACTGACACATCAGTTATGGTAGTGTGTTTTGCATCTTTTGTGGTGACTATAAGCAAAATAAGGGCTGGCAAAGATTTTTCTTTGAATACAAGTGTCAGTCATCCTTCAAAGTATTAGAATATTTTGAGATGGAGTATATTTTAAGCATGCAATTAATTGACTTATTTTTTGCAGCTGAGTTGCTTGTGGGATTTCATCTGTGCTTATATATTACACAGACTTTTATATTTTGCTTCCTGCTCTATGTTTGCTTTATGACCTGTAAATATATCACAGGAAGGTTATTGCCTAGGGATAAATGAAATTAACATTTTCCAATTAATAGATTAAGAATCAATAGTGGGCTACACTTAACCTTTCTGAGAATCAAACTTGGAACTTTTTAAGTTGATAAATGTTCAGTGGTAAATAAAGCTAACAATTATTCATGCTTTTTAAATAAATACTGTGTCTCTTCCATAGGCAAATGTAAGGACTTTGCTTATATAATAACTAAGAGAAATTATTTATGCAAAAAATTAGTGTTTGATAGAATGCCACACACAAATTAAACAAATGAACTGATAAATGAACGTATGTTAAAGAAATAGAGATAAAACGCATACCTCACATCCACCCCTCCAAACTACTAAAACTGAAATATCTTTTTCAGGCCATAATATATTTCAGCTCTATTCTGTAACAGCCTTGAAAAGGACTGTGTAGTGTCAACATTCAGCTTTTAGCTGGTGCACCTGAAATGCAGTAATAATTAGTTATTATCTGTACCTGTCTGAACTTGCTGTACTTGCTACTCCAGGGCTTCTTTCCACATTGATATGTCTGATTTCTTTGCTTTGAAACAACCAGTCTGTATTGTGGGAAATAAACAGCTCTGTGGCACACCTACTTAATTTTTTTTGTTATGCCTGCATTATCAGAGAAGGAATGTACACATTGCAGCCTCTCCTGTTTTCTGTTAATGTAGAGTGACTATAGAATTCTTTCTGGATTACTCTGTGATCTGCAAGAACAAGCAATTACAGTAGGTACAAAGTATTACCTATCAAACCCTGTGTACTTACCATGTGAGCAATGAGTGCTTACATGACTGCCATGTGCTGTAACTTAGTTATCTAAACTCCTGCTAAATGTTTCAAAGACATTTTCACAGCGTTCTCCACAAGTATAAAAAAAAATAAAAATTAGTAATGTCTGTAGATGATACATAGCAGCTGTGTTTTTACCAAGACAGGGCACTGAAAAGCATCCAAAATAATAGTTTATGAGACCCAAACTAATTCTTCACTTATAAGCACAGTGGGCATTCTATTATTCAGTGTAACTAAACCAAAAACCTTTGCTTTAACAACAAAATTAAAAACATCAGAAAAAAAATAAACAAATTAGTCATCTGAAATGAATGCAATCCATCTTTGATCCTCAGTCTGACAGTTCTAGGAGAAGTACATTTAATTCTAAATTACTCTGAAACATCTAATTTTTTTTGAACTGTTTTTTTCAGCTCATTAAAAATAGACGTTAATAATCACTTTCCCTGTTGAAAACTGATTACTTACTCTTGCTTTATAGCCAAATCCTTACACATGACAGAACTTTACCATATGTGCTATTGCCCTTTATTGAATAAATATTAACTCATTACCTTAAAAAATAAGTATATCTCTCAAACAGCTTCTAATTATTTATAGGCTTTTCCATGATTTCTATCAGCCACTTATTCAGCAATCAAATTTTTGTACATACACTGAGATAATTCTGATAAATTGAGCTCAATTTTCCATGTGTTTAAGAAACAAAAGGGTTGTTTAACCATAGTGGACAGCCATCAGGTGTGCAAAGGTCTTGTAAAATTACTTTTCAGTTCTGCTAGGAGTTGTCAGAGCCTCTTCCACTGGCATTTGTAACCCCTTAGAATCAGGACTAAATTCTGTCAGTATTTCTTCACATAGGTGAGCCTGGGCGTGGTGTGCAAAGAGTTTCCGTTTGCCTTCAGGAACACCTTGAAACCTTCCTTTTTCCCCCCTGTCAAAGAGTTAAAAAGAATTACTGTGCCCTCTCTTAATCCCTACATATGTTCTCTGGGACTGGCAGAGGATTGGGTACAGGCAACCGAAAGGTATTCAGACAACAAAAAGGGAAGGGACCATTTATCACATTATCAGCAGATGATGAAGAGTTTGTTCTTGCCCAAGGAATTCTGTGCCCCCTGTAAAGTACAGGCATATTACTAAATAAAGTTTAGAAAAATGCATATCTTTACAGTGGCATGTGATGCATAAAACACCTATTCTTGAGACTTCATTGCAAAAAATCTTAAGATCAGCATCTACCCTGAATAACATCTGCCCTTCAATACCTCCACATGCAGACATCTCTCTATGTGTTTGTGAATAGCTTTTTTGTATCTGCCTTAACCCTATATTACAGGTCTCTCAGTTACATTAGAAAACAAAGGCTCTTTTTGTTGAATTACTAGTAATGAACCATTCAGAATTACATTTTTAATGAAGGTTTTCTTAGATGGTAGATTTTATTTGGATGGCATTACACTTCCATAAAAACAGTAGGTCTTTATTGTTTCCATATATACCTATTATAGTTGTTTTTTTGAGTTGGTGATAGTAAAAGCTGATGTCATATAAAACTTCTATGGAGGGAGCCTTTCAAATTTTCTGGATCATTATCACAGCAATGGAATAGAGAAGAAAATTTCTGAAAGGCCAGAGGAATTTTTACCAAACTACCTCTTTCATATTGGGGTATGTGGTTCAGCTTTGCTGTTCCTGACACTCCTTACACCTACATGAGCAACAAAAATCCCAGTTACTGTGGTGTTCTCTAGCCATGTGTTTTGGTTTGAATACCTTTTCAAAATGTCAAGTATAAACCAAAGGACAAAGCTCCCTCCCCCCTCCCAGAAAAGGGGAAAAAAACTGAACACTTAAACTTGAACTTAACTAGATATATATTTACACAAAAAAGGGAAAATTAAATGTAGACTACAATATAACACACCCCCAAAAAAGTTAGAAATAACAAACAATAACTCCCCACTTCCCACTGAACACAAATCCCACCATTTTGGCTACAAATCACCCAAGAGAACTCAATCCCCCGCAAGACAGACCCAAGCAGAGAGAAGACTAAGAATAAAAGTTTTCCTTTCCTGTAGATAACATAGTGGTGAGGTGGTGCTGGGCCAAACCAGCAGAGCAGCACAGAGCACATCCCCCTACACAACAGCCATCAGGAGAAGGAGCAACCTCCTCCTCCACTGTATTTATATTCCAGTTGGTGTCACCTGGTATGAAATACTGCTTTGGTTGCTTAAGTCAGGTGACACCTGTTCCTCCTAATCTACGTAGCACTATCAGGGCCTACTAGAATCAAGGCTTAGATCTAGGGCTAACTAAAACTAAGACCTAAACTACCACACCATGATAAATTTTACTGCTAGGTTTTAATTTCACCTATAGTAACTGCAGATCTTTACACATAAAACTTCCAGATGCCTACATATAATGACTTCTAGGACATTGTATTGCACAAGCATAACAGATACAAGTCCTATCAACTTTCTATTTTGATTAGTCTAAGGATGAGTTGCATCTGTAGTTCCAGTTGAGCAGTGTCAAGCATGTATGATCTCAAACTCTGGAGTAGATATGAAGGTCTTACAGTTTTCAAAACCTTCTGAAGATACTAAAATAGCTACATGAAATAATTTTGATGCTATTACACAAGGATAGGAATTTTCCATGGTGACTTAGAGTGAGGAGCTGGATTCATCTCATATGACTTAGGCATGCAAGTAATAGTGGCAGTGTATAAGCTGATTGCCTAGGCTTTTTCTGCAGGCACTAGAAAGAGATGAGAACATCTGTGGGGCAATTTATCTCACTTGACTTAATAGTCCTCAGGAGCCTTTGGATCTTACATAGCTGCCACATTTTTGGGAGTAAAATTGTGGTAGACACACTAAAATATCGCCATAGTAATGATGTTGTCACACAGCAAGGGAGTCTGTGCTTGGATATACTTGAAAAAACATCCTTCTTATTGGCATCAGATAATGGCTAGCATGATTTGCAATATGGTGGAATAAGTGACATGAATGAGGCAAGCAGAAATGTTAAGTATATCTTCTCCCTATCTCCTGAGATGATTTATATATATATATATATATATATTTATATATATATATATGCATATGTATACTTCAGCAGGAGTGTTCATGGTACTTTGCAGACATAAAAGAGCTCCCAGAGAATTTGCCATCTCAGTTTATTTGTCAGTGCTTTACATGAAACTACCAAACTTGGCAGGATCCATATGCTTTTTGAATATTATGAGGGATAAAATAAGCAGCCAGGGATCCCACAGACTGAGTAATGCTAAAAGAAGGTGTTTCATACTATAAATCTGGCACCCTTCACTTTTGTATCTTGATGCATCTGGTCTCAAGATGGCCTGGAGTGGAAATGGACATCATGGTCATATAAAAGATTCCTCTATCTTAGCTGGAGAACTTGGCTGCTCCTGAGCTGCAGGTGGTCCTCTGCTGGGGACACTGTCTCTTGCCAAGAGCCCTTAACTGAGATGGGAGAAAGGAAAGCTCCAGAGTTTCCTGTTTTCTTGAACTAAAGCATCAATGACCATTATTTATTAACTGACAAAGGGGCCTTTTTTCCCTCTCTTTTAATTAAAAATTACAATAACTTGCTATTCAAAGCTGAAAATACTTGAAATGATCCCAAGTAATATTCCAAACCAACCAGCCTAAAGCTGGCAGTTAGAAACCCAATGAAATCTGATCAACTGGCTGAGCCCTCTTTTTCCTACATACATACTCACATACACACACATGCTCCCCTTGCCCCAACAGCACAAAAAAAAGATCCCAGAGAAGGTGACCACATTCCTTTGAAACAGCCATCTACATTTGTCACACAGCAGACAACTTGGGATCTATCCATGAGAGATTACACTTACTGCTTTGAGAGACAAAATCTCCTTTATGAAACCCCCCAGAACAGACTAAGGAAAGTACATCCATTTCACAGGCTATATTTAATTTCATTCTAGGCTCCTCACAGGGTTTTATAATCCTCTTCTGTGGAGAATATCTTCATGGTTTGAACCCCTCTTTAGCAGGATAGATTTATCATTTGCTGTGGGAGGGGAAAAAGCTAAATGAAGCTGTGCTGAGTTGCAGCAGCTGCTCCATCGCAGGCTCTCTCCTTCCCCAGTGAGCATGATTGCTATTCTATCTCGGGCCTGCAGTGCGCACACACAGAGACACACAGAGGCACACAGAGGCACACAGACACACTCAGACACAGACACACACACAGAGACACACACACACACAGAGACAGACACACACACACACACACACACACACACACACACACACACACACACACACACACTCAGAAGATGTGAGGGGTTTGTGTTTTAATGGCAGAGTTTGACAGACAGCTCGCTGCTGAGATTCAGCCAGATACACCTGGTCATCTGTCTCCCATGCATTGAATTTTGTCAGAGTTTATTTGTAATGGATGGAGTTAATTGTGAAATGCTCAATATTGAGAGAGTATGGAAGATACAACAAGCATCTGTTCTGGATAAAACTGAAATGCTGATACAAAGCTGTGCTAAAGCTCAACCAGTTTAAATGGCTGCTTAGGTCCCATGTGTTTGAGTGCTCCTGGATTATTTAGTCTGTCTCATCCCGTTCTCCTCCTAACAAATTCCTCTGTCATAACCTGGTCATGAAAACAACTTTTGAGCCTGTAATTGCACAGTTTTGCATCTCAAAATGTGCTTGAAGATTGTGGTAGGACACAGATAAGTAAGATTATGTCACAGATGTATAAACAGCGACCAGTTAATGTATGACTGAAAGGGTTTCAGGAAGGGGGACTTGGGATGGGGAGTAGACAGAACTTGGGGAGATTGGAAATGCATCAGTAGTGCAGATGTGAAGTAGGGACTTGAGTTTTGCTTGAGGCATGCCCACACCATCTCAAGTCCTTCTAGTATGGATAGTCTGTATTTCTTTTGCACAGGAATGCCTGTCTGCAACATGCTTATTTAAACTGGGGTCAGATCGTCTGTGCAACGTCCAGCTGTTCCTCTTCAGCATCAGCAGGATCACTGTCAGCTGGTGACAGAGATCTCATGATGTATTTGACACCAAGTAGAAAATAATTTTTAAGAGACTTTTCTGAGACATTACAGTGCCCAGAAGTTTCCACAAGGAAAATATTTAACCTATCTGAAAGCATGGAAAAAACCTTTCTCTATAGACCTTCAGTTAATGACTGCCTCTAGAAAATAAAAGTTTGTAGTGTAGGAATAAAAAACTAGCCTGTGGCACTTTTCACACAGTATAGAGATCTTTTCCAAAAGCACAGTATTTATAAGAGATCATGTTTCATTTCCATTTGCATAAAGTTTTATCTTGTGTTCTTATAGCTATGCTTGGTTATGTGTTTGATGTCTCTGTCCATGAAAGCAAATTTCAAACAAGAAACTTCCAAGGATAACTATATTGTGTATAGCTGGAATATACTTTCACCTTTGTTAGCCTTTATACAGGCACAGAACCATCAGTGTTTGCAAAATATTCACAACACAACGCACAATGCATATGCCAAGAGTTACACTTACATCTTACTGATTCAAATGTGACTTCATCATTGTAAGTTAAACACACAAAATCTTTGCAAAATGGTGCCTCAAACCCTTGTTAAAGCCTCCCTCTTTCATAACAAAGGGTCATAGTAATTTGGAGTTAGTGCTGCCACTGCTGAGTACTTTGATCTATGTAACAAACTCTTCCTTGTTATCTGCTGCACATCTGTTTATCTTCTTGCCCAGTTGCACTCCATGAGAGCCTGTGGGCTCTCTGAAGTCTAATTAATTTATGTGGGATGAAGCAGAAATTCAGTCATGATCTATCAGAAAGGCTAAAAAAACTGACACTCTTGAGTTGGGATTTAGAAACTGTACCAGATGTGAAGAGGAAGAAATTGCAGCTAATTGCACAAAACTGCCAGCAGTCCATGGGAAGAGGCAGAACTCAAGGAGGAAATCACACAAATTTCAGGAACTTCAAAATTCCTCTTGCCCATGCTGCCTTTACAGTCTTTCTCTAAACCCATTCTCTCTTCCCTTTAATGGCAAGTTGCTCCAAAGAATGTATATCATTCTTTGCTACTTTTTTTTTCAATCTCTTTCCCATCCTCCTTCTTACCTCCAAAAATATACAAGTAAATAAATAAGCAGTGACTGTGACCTCTCCCTGACTCTGTTATGCTTACAACAGAAACATGGTGCAGGTTGATGCTTGAGCAGAATTCATTATAATTTTAATTCTTTTGAAACAAATGTTTCAATGTTTTTGTCATCGAGAGCCTTAGGAACAATAACATACTGTCTGTGTTTGTTTGCATTGTTTTCAAGATCTTTATGTCTATTCAATTTTATTTGTACATATTGTAGTGTTTGCTACCCAACAGAGACAGTGGAGTCTCTGTAGAGTCAAAGCTATCTGTGGTAAATCATTCAGAAATTTGGAATTTGCTTCCATGTTCAGAGAGTCAAACTCCTGTAACAGATCAGCTTTGCTCTCTTCCAGACCAGAAAAACAATATTAAACCTGCCCTGATCACTAACAGGTTTTCCCCTTGTCTTTAAAGTGCCATCATGTGGAAGCCTGTAAAAACAATGGATTTTTTTTCTTAATCTTCCCAGTTCCTTTATGCAAACAATTCTCCATCCTTTATGATTGTATTCTTTCTCTTGCATCAGCTTTTCTAGAATAAGAAAACTTTCCTAGTCTGCCAAAGATATGAGAAATTCTGCCACATCCATAGAAGGGCAGCTTTTCCCCATTGATTCATGATTTGACATGTGGTAGGAAGACCATAAGAAAGGGGTCCCACACCAAAACCCTGTGACTGAGTGAGTACAAGGCTACAAATATTTCTATTATGTGGCATTGAGAATTCCATTCTAAATGCAATAGGTAACTAGTTTTAGACATTTTGCCAGGTGTTTTCCCAAGAAATTTATGGATTTGCTCAGAATAAGTGAACTAGATTGCCAGACTGTCAATTATCACTTTCTGAAATTCTTCTTTGGACTCCACATTGTGAGTGTATGCTTACAGGTTTTTACTGTAAAATAAAGGAAGGCAATGTTTCAGCTTGTCCAGCTGCTAAATGTCAATATTTACACTTTTTTATCTATATTAGAAATTCATAACATGTTAATGTAGTTCACTTTTCTGTAGGTATGCAATATGTACTGATTTCTTTGGGCCATAAATACCATTTCTTGTTTTTAAGAAAATAGAAGGATTAAATAAATACTGATGAATAAGTGTACTTTGAATTTTCCCAAACTTTAATCTTTGAAGAAAGAGCTTCAAATGTGTAGTTATTTCTAGGACTTGCAATACCAAGTCTGAGATCAAGCAATTTAAAAGAATATAAAATTTATTGGAACCATGTTTTGCTTGTTCTTAAAACCCAAAATTTTGGCTTTTAAGCTCAGATAATTTTTGTGGGAAATTAGTGCTTGCTACTAATAACTGGATTAAATTTCTAAGAAATCAGGAGCAAACTTTTGATAAAAATTAATTTGTGAACTTATCACATGGCCCAAATTTAAATTTTATCATGTTCCCTAGTCTCTTTGTTTGCATTATTGAGGGCTTATTCCAGCATTAATGTGGCTTAGTTAGTTGCGAATTTTTGAAGGACAGTGATGATGTTCATTATTGCACAAAGCCTGGGATTTTTGAAGAATTTAGTGGAATTAAAGATCCAGCTTCCAGTGGAATGTAGACACCTAAAACTCCTAAATTCTGTTTATATTATGACTAAAAGATGTTCTGTTACAGTTACCTCCTTACAGAAGTGTTATGCTGACTATTATTTAAGTTTTTCCCAGAGAGCTCTGTTGTAGGCAGGAATGTGAGAAGTACATGACCCATATGTAGCATCGTCTTTCTGGGATTTCCAGCCACAACCCATTGACAAAAATTCCAGGCATGGCAGTGTGAAGAAGTAACCTGTGCCAGGGAAAAGCTCCTTGTTTTCTTGCTTTCTGAATAGATCATGGGTGTTAACAGAAAAAGGACACCAGAAAAGATGAAAACTGAAGCTAATGGTGCACATCAGCTTCTGCCACCTCAGTAATGTTGTAATCTCAGCTATTAGAACTTGTTATTGATGTTTCTTCCATCCCCCAAAACCTGCCTCAACAAAACCTCAGTACGAGATGAAAATGTTGTATTTTGGATATATATATATATAGCAAAAAAGAAGTAGTTTCTTAATGTCAATTTTAAACAGTTTTATAAAATCAATCTGTTTTGCTTCTGTCTTCTATTATACTGTTTTACTGTCTGCAACAGCATTCTGCACACCAGTTTGTGGTACCATTCACAGGTCTAAAACACCATTCTCCTCACCTGTGCTGGCCAGGGCCATGGGACCTGTAAGGTCAGCTAAAGTGTTAGCTTGGAACTTGGTGACTGCTACCAGTGCAGGGGAATGAATAAGAGTAAAAATACTGAGTAACTCTTTCAACTGTTCCCATGAATCCTGGGTAGTCAAGCAGAGCAACTGCTTGGGGAAGTTCAAGGTCAGGCAACATTTCAATCAAATATAGTGATCTGAAGCAAAGGGAGAAAATTACTTCCATGGGAGAATAACTATGCTGATGGGAGGCAGGAGTGCATGATGAGAATTCCCACTGCTGTATAGTACAAAATTTTCTGAGGTGGACAAGCTGTGCAATGCATTGCTTATTGCATTGATTTTAGTGGTCAGGTTCAATAAGATGTCATATGTAAATTTATGGGATTATTCAGGCCACAATATCTCATAACAAGGGAATTTTTTAGCTGCAACTAATAATTACGGAGCTTTAACTTGGAGTTGTGGTTCAGATGACAAAGATCTGCTAGCAGTAGCATCTTATGATCTGGTCTGGTCTATGTTACTGACTGAAAGAACAAATAGGCATCACCCGTCTTTCAGTCATTCATTTAGATCACTCATGGCAAAACCCAGAATGGTTAACATACACACTCACTTCAGATTATGTTTCAAATTGAACTGACACCTCTCTCTTCCCATTTACTTTAAAACAAGTAATAAATCTCTGACATGCTGCAAATGAGAAACTGGCTAGTCCTATTACATTTCTGGAGATGAAAACCCCCCACAAACCAGAACCCAATAGCCAAAAGAGAACTAGTTTATTTGCAATACAATGGACTAAGTTTTTGGCTGTAAACCCTACTTGTGGTGTCCTTTAGTGTTAGCAATTTCTCCTGGATAAGACAAAATTTAATATGGTTGCTCTAAAGTACGTACATGCAGAAAAAGTCCTAAGCCTTATCCATTTTGGATGTATTTGTTCTTATCTAACCATAATAATTTAAAAAATATTTTGGCAGTGTAGCATTGCATTATAAAGTTTATTGCCTTTTGTTTTGGAAAATGAAAGCTTGTGGTTTGGAAGCTGTTTGCAGAGCATGTACAGTGTTTCTCACTGGCATACACTTTCACTGTATTTTTGTTTTGTCAATGGATCACAGACATCTCATACAGTTAGACTTTTATGGCCCTTTTTAAAGCCCCTTAAAAATGTAGGTGGACTCTCAGTTGGTTTAATTTGAGTCACTCCTATGATATTAAAAGTTATGTATTATACAATAATAAATATAATAATGATGTATTATACCACCTCAGGCACAGTTACTTTATGGATTATTGTAGAAAGTTTTGATTTCTTACTTGCTAAGTAAATCTCACCTTTTCTGAAAGGTTTTCAACTTATAAAAATATATTCTTTTCTGAGACTTATTGAATAAATAATAAAGAATGAAATTCAACAATCTTTTTTTTTATTGTGTGTACTGTCTGATGCCAAGACATACAGAAGTAGTGAGAGAGGTGAATACAGCAAAGTAATTTGAAGGGAAATGACATCAGGGGTCTACTGTGGATGCTGATTCAACAAGATTGCAACAACAACAACAGAAACAGGTTTAATACTGATAAAGGATCTCAGTATCTATGGCTTAGGTTATTTTTTCAGGACACTGAATATACAGAGGGGTAGTATCAGGATGGAGGTGGTGCTTACCCCTTACTTGGTTTGGGAAGGCTGTTGAGTAGCTTCACATATAGGGGCACTGGGCCTTCAGAGTTGTCCCAGCATTCCACTTTGCCTGGAGACCTAGAAGGTGGCCTGAGGCTACCACTGGAGTACTAATGGATTGTACACTTTGTTCTCATCAGTACTTTCGGGTCTTACAGTTGTGTTGTAATTATTCTCGTGTCTTTAAATCAGGATTTATCTTGCACTCACTGTGCTGCATAGTGATGGGAAGACTCCCTGTCTAATTTGCTCAAAATTAATCAAAGTGTGTTGAGATTTCAAGAATTATTAGGGTAAAAATTAGGGTGTTTCTGCCCAAAGCTTATAACAGAGATGCAAATGCTGTCAGGTCTCCACGGGCCAGACCTCTTCTTTTCCTAGCATGGTCACAGGAGTAATTCCTAACCTGGGATACATAAATTTAGTTTGGGGAATATTTCAGAGATTTCTGTGTTTCCTCCCTTTTACAGACAAAATAGCAAACTGCTGTTTAAATCCATCTCAGTGTCTTTTTCATACATTTTTTCTTCCACTTTTTTATCACTGTCAGTGGTACAGTAGCTTGAGCATGAAATAACTGACAGTTTTTAAAAGGCATAAAAAAGTTCTTTGTTTGTTCACTTTTATCTCAGGACAGAAAGACTGCTAGAAGTATAAGGAAATAAATTACTTACTTATTAAAGCTCTTGTCAAAGAAAATAGGCTCCATTGCATCGTTCAATGTGCGAGTGGAGAGGAAATGGGGAAATATTTTTCTAGTGGAAAAATACTGTCTCCAGCATAGTCATGAGAGTGGGCAGGAGCTAAGCAGTGTCCGGGTGCCAGCCTCCTCCCACCACAGCCATGTCTGTGCCTGGCAGCATTCAACCCCAAGCATGCTGGGGCAAGCTCCCCAGATTATGGGTTCCAGGTGTGCCTAGGGCCACACCTGCAGGCACACAGTACATGGAGTGGAGCCTGGCCGTGAAGAAAAACCCGGTCAAAGGGCAGTGGAGATGTGTACAGAAATTCAGGGCTCGAGTAATCAGCCTGAGGATACAGGCTTTTAAAGACCACAACAGGTGGGGAATACAGACTACATTTTATATGTGGTTAAGCACATATTTAATAACATAATCAAGCAGAAACCTCAGTGACTCCACACACAGTGATTGTTCTCACACTATTTCTTTGCTATTGCCTTCTGTTATTGTAACCATGCATTGACATACAACAAAGATATATGGGTGTAATAAATATTAGGATGCTCTCATTTATGGCATGCCACTGAGGGGAGTAAAATCAATAAAGAGATAAAAGAGGAAATGAATCTTAGAGAATGAAGTTATAAATCAATATCATGTAAAGTTCCAGTCAGATTTATTTTGTGCCTTTACTGCAAAAAATACAAAGCAGTAGAAATTGGCTTGTGTGGGATAGAATGGCAAGTAGGGCACACAACTGCACCTTTACCTTTGCTGCCAAGCTCTGCCCCTGCCAACACAACTGTGCTCTGACTTACTAAGCGTCACCTTTCTTTATGCTTATTTATCTACCAGCTCTCTGGCATCTGCTCCGGGGGTCCCTGACTGTGCGTGGGGGCCAGCAGACACCTGGTGGTGGGGGCCAGCAAGGCTGGCAGGCTGCAGAGAAGATGATCTTCCAGCAGTGCTTGCAGGCCATGTTGTCAGGCTGCTCCACTCCCTCCTTCACAAGAGTGTCCTTCTCCCTGTCTCCGCCATGGTACAGACACATGATTCCCCCAGACCAGTACTACATACTGGCCCAGGTGGGACCCAAATACTCCTACGAACTGGATGCAAACTTATTTCCAACACCTTTTCCAGGGACCATATTTTCCCTGCTGGCCCAACTAGGAAAGATAAGTGTAGGTCTAGGCTGGGTTCCCAGATCCTGAAGATAGCTGCTGGGGAAACAGAGGTGCTTTTCTGCAGCCTGGGCAAGTGTTTTAGCCCTGCCAGTGAGCAAGTGGGCACTGCCAAGGGGCCCCTCCTCTAGGGCAATGTTTAAAGAACGTGGCAGTCACGAGTGTGTTCAGCATGCTTTGCAAATACCTCTCCGACCATGGCCGGTCAGGGATTTAGGCTGAGGAATGCCTGTTTCTCCAGTTCCCAGCTGCTTAGCCCTGTCAGAAAAGGGCCTGCTCTGGTGATGTGCTGAGATGTGCACCCTGGCACCAGTGAAATGCGGGGAAAGAGGTAAGAGCCTCTGGTGTTTAAGTGCCAGCAGGTTTCTGCAGCAGCTGTGTGCTGGTATTCAGGGGCTCAGTTCACCACCTGAATTCTGCTTGAGACCCACAGTGTAAATTCAGGACCTGGATCCACCCCACTTGGAATGCATTAACTGGCAATGGGTCTTCACTTCTTTGCTTCTATTCCTTTATTTCACCTCTTGTTGACTCCATGGCTTTCTCTGGCCCCTACAGTTGACCTCCTCTCCTGACTTATAGGCCAGGTCCCACCCTGGCAGGTCCCAGTCCACCCTACCAGTACTTTGTACAAACTAATCTTTCTCTCCCAGTCTTCCTCCCCAGGGTCTTTCCTGGCTCTGGCCAGGAACCACACTTGTGGCTGGTCTGCCTCAAATTATTTCCCCAAATGTCTCCCAATTTTCTCTAAGGCTGCAGTCAGGATCCCTCCACGATCTTGCAGCCCCAGCGAAACAGCTGCTATTCAGGGAGTGAGCATTAGTTTCCAGATGAAAGGGCTGACTTTATGTGGGAACTGTAGATTGTTTTGGATTATTTTTTTGTTTTACTGTTTCCCTTTCTGAAATCCTTCTCTGTGAAGGAGACCACAGGTAACCCACAACAGTGCATTGTGTAACTTGGTGCAATTATGTGTTTGCTCTGGTAAACAAACAGGGTGCAGAACTCAGCCAGTTCCCAGATTTCATACTTTCCCCAAATGTTTTCACAGGAAAGAATTCACATTTCACTTCTGTTGTTGCAAAGGTTCAAAGCATTCATACTTGGCATATGGTTTTATTTTATTTTGAGCTTTATTTATCCTTGTTTTTCCCTGAATATAGAAGCCACAACTAAACTGTGTTGTAATTCAAATACATGTTTAACTACATAGCGGAAAAATGAAAAGCAAATTTAAGAAAAAAGTAAGTGAACTCGGCACTAAACCACAGCATATTTCCAAATGAAACCACACAGAATCATTACACTGCCTGTGTGGTGGGATAAAAGGAAAATTACCTCCATGAACGTTTTTCAGCAAATGTATTCTGAAATGTAACCTGTATAACAAGCATTTTACCATTATTTTTCCCCCTTCTCATATTGAAAGCTGTACTTGGTATTTACCTCTGCTGTGATTTTTTTAAGTTATTCTTTTTTTGGGAAGTATGACTGAACTAATTTCAACAGCTGTTGAAATTTTCAAAAGTAGAAAATCATTTATTGTAATATAGCTTTGAACTACACAGATAATTTTGTCCAAAAGTCTGATTTCAGAATTACTTGGAAACAAACAGGATATGGCTCAAAAAAAACCCCCAAACCCAAACAACATCAGAATAGATGATACCACATCTCACCTGAGATTCCAAAATTATATAAAAAAAAAGTCTTCCTGTGAAGCAGTGAACTCCATACATTAGACAGACTATACTTTTCGAGCTAAAAGAGTATTAAACGTGGGATTTATTAGTGTGGGCGGATATCAGTCATTTTTCCTACATTTACTCCTTTAAAGCCAAATGCTCAATGTAGATTAATAGAATTCCTACCAGTCACTGAAAATGCTGCTGTTCCAACTGGCTGTCAGAATATGGGAGAGTCATAGTTAATCTCACTGAGAACAATGAGTTCTTCAATTAAAAAATGGGATTTTCTTCACTACAGTAATTTTATATCCCCCATTCAAAATAAAATAATGATCAGACAATTTGCTGTGCAGATGTATTCTCAGTGCTTTAATTGTGTCAGGGTGAACAAGTTCTAACAATATGGTCCTTAAAACTGATCATATTTCAGTCCAGAGCTAAAAGAGACTGGAAGTTTTCAGTGGATAAGTACTCTAAGACAACATCTTTCATCTTTATCTAACTAGCTGGAAGCAGCCCAGGTCAGTAGTAAGCAGAAGTTTTTATTGTCCTGAATAAAGACCTTCTGAAGTCTGTTTTCTTGGTGAAATGAAGAAGCACTTTCAGTTACACATACCAGTAAACCTCTCACTGTTGTCAGGGGCTTTGTAGGCTACCTCAGCACACTGGCAGGAGTTCACCATTCGGGACTGTGCATTTACATCTCACCCCTAGGAATATTCCCCTGGATGACAGGTTGGGAGAGCTTGCGGTGGGAATGTCTGCAGGACAGACAGTATTAAAGTCACACATGCTAAATTAACATGTAAAATATACAAATTATTTCAAATAATTATACTTTTTTATTTGACATGTTAAGACCTGCTACAGATCTACTAAGCATCTTCAGAGGCTGCGGGAAATGTACTCTAAGTCACCTGGTACATGATCTGCAGAACATAGGCAGATTCTGCTTTATCTGCACATTCTGCACTATTTCTGTTGGTTGGTCTGTTGTAAAGGAATTATATTAACACTCAGTGAGAACTTTGTACTGTTTGTTTCTGAATTTTAACCAGTCAGGAAAATGTCTATATTAAATTTAGACCAAAAGACTTGCCTTCTTTCTTAATTAGTGTAAATGATTTTGCTTCAAGTCAATACCACCTCCAGAGCTGTCAGACTTATGGGAAATGATGAGTCGACCTCTACTTTGCATGTAGGAGAAAAAGACAGGAGGGAAAAACCCTCTAATTTATTTATATGAATGATAGTGTTTCTCTTTTGCACAGTGCTTGAGGTAGTCTCGTTGAGGAGGTGTTGTTCCTGTTTTGGAAATGACACCCTGTAGTGAATCTAAGCATATGTACAAAACTTGAGACAAAAAGAGAGATGGCTGATGGGAGGGCAGAAGCAGCACACATCCTGCCTGAGTAAAAGAGAGCTTTCAACATGGTGGCAGAGTGACTGAAGCGATTTTTTCACCTGGTCTTGAATCGCCCAGCCCTGTTTAGATGTTATTCCTCCTACTGAGAGCTTCTCTGTGGGACTGCTCAGGCAACTCAGCGGAGTTAATGAGCTAAATTTGTGAAACAGGAGCATATAGTTAATGCCACAGAGATAGCTCAGGTCAGACTCATCCTGCCTCTTTGAGCAGGTCTGGACAGATATGTAAAATCAGTTTGGGATGAGAGGGAATTGTTTTCTAATTGTCCTGGAACTAATCGGTTACATTTTTGGACTGCTTGACTGATACTAATTTTTTCTCTTCTAGTTTCAGATTCTGTAAATAACTTTCCAATCAAAATCAGTCCATATTCCCAGAGATCTCAGGATGCTTTCAAAGAATCACTGTAAACATTACTGGTGGCAAAGACTGTTTGTGACTCTGCCTTCCAGCTTCAGCCGAAATATGACCCTGCAGGATTTTCCCATGTACTGAGAAAATCAAATGTTCTAGAGCAGACTGGAAACTTGCCCTCTGGCTTTTATGTCCCTATCACAGCATGTACACTGATGACCAAAAAAAGGGGAGCCTCTGAAGCTAACTCTGTAATTGATATGTATGTAACTTACAGGTGCCACAGGCAGAAGCCTTCGTGATAGATTTTGGCTTTTGCTCTTGAACAATAGTAAAAGAATATGTTGGACAAGAGGACCTACTTGACTATTTTTAAAGTTCAAAATGTATTTTTGAAGAGTTGGGAAAGAATAACAGTAACTCCAGATTCAAAAAATTTAATCTTTTGGAGTAGGAGAAAAGCCCTGAAAGTCTTGAAAAAGAAGTTTAAGAAAATAAGCCTAATAAATACATAAACATTTCTTCAAAGTTGCTGCTCATGCTACCAAGAAAGATAAGAAAGATTGTCACTTTACACACATTACAATGTCATTTTCTAGCAAAAAACTGCAGCTCAATGAAGACTTTTCACTCTGAAGGCAGGAGCCTGAACATGCTTTTCTATGGCACACACAAATAAAGCTAACCTGGGATAAGCATGAGTTTGACTATAAGAAAGTTGACTAGAAGGCAATCAAAGAAATTAAAAGGACATACATTAGAACTGTTCTTGCTGCAAATGAACTGCGTTTTGAACTCTAATGGATTCTGGTTTTGCTATAATGTTGTGTGCAAGCTTGAATTGTAATGGTAGGTTAAAGTTACGTGTTTATTAAAAGAAAAGCTACAAGGCTTAGCCAATATGTGATCATCCTAGATAAAAGCTGATTCACTTTGGCCCAAGGGCAGAAGCACTGGGATAAATCCCACTAAGCGCTAAAATCAGAACGAATCAAAGCTACAAATCTGGCGTGCAAGAGCTTTAATCTAGAAGCACTCTATACATTGTATTATAGTTTTGATTTTAATGTACTCATTGCTTGAGGAAAAACCATCTGCTTTCCATTACGCCTGTGGTGCAGAGTACATTGATTTCACCACATCTCTGTGCAGACTAACAATAAATGGACTGTGAACCATTCTTCAAATAACTTCTTTAAGAATATAACAACTAGTGTAATATTTCAAGGTATGAAAACATAAAGAGAAACAAACAAAATAACTGCAAAAATGCACTTTGAAAGCATGTTTTGGAATGGTCTTGGCCATCTCCTATTTATTTTATTGTCCATTTTGATAGTTATCTTCATCTGTCACTGAAGAATTTGATTCAAAGCTTTCACTTTGTTCCTGTTTTAGAGATACTGTATTATATTTAGAAAAGATATTGATCTTCTGCAACATGAGAAGTGCAGGGTTTTTTACAAGAAAGTTATTACTTAAAACAGTAAGGAAGAAATTTGAACTTCAGATTTTCAAGAATAGATTAAAGCAAAAACCATTTCTAGGCTATACAAATAGCTGGCTTAAAAAAAATAAAAACCCCAAAACAAACACAAAGCACAGTGCATACAAGTATTTTGCAAAAGAAGTCAATAACCTGTTTTGATGCAGAAGCGAATCTATGTGGAACTTTCAGAATAGCAACATAGATGTGATGATGAGCATAATGTTACACGAGCTTATCATTGTGCAGACATTATCTACAGCATAGAGTGACATATGTGGTTATTATGGTCATCAGCCAGCACAAAGAAAGTTCAAAGGATGAGGTAAAGAGGTGAAAGCAAATGCAGTCAACAGAACAGTTTTCCATGACTTTGATGAGGAAAGTATGCTTGCTCTATGTAGTGCAAGGCAACAGTATTACAGCAGCAATTCTTCCAGAACAAATTGTCATATAGGAGCCTGAACCTGCAGTAGTAGGCAAAACATAGTGAGCTGAACTTAAGTGACTGCATGATTTGAGGAGCAAGCCCTTAGGCCCTGTTGTTCTATCACCGCATGACCTGAATTCCCCTGCTTTGGAGGATAAATAGTCATTGATCAACCATAGTTGGGCCAGTGATTAGAAAATTTGTCCTAGCCATCAGAAAAATTCAACAATGCTTGGTAACTTTGTGTATGGGATGGTATGACCATAATATTTAACACTGAAGGTCTAGTTCTGATGATCTAGAAGTCCTTCTCAACTGATTTTGGAGAGCCTTTTTGTTTACCCTAGACCAGACTCCAGTATCTGAATCACTTTCCAGACTTCACTTGACTATTGGTCCGAGATCTTTATTGACAATAATAATTGAAGTACTGACATCAAGCTCCACATGTACATTCTAAAATTAGGCCACTGAGGACTCCCCACCCTTTCACTCTATTGTTTCTGTTGCACTTTTCAACTGTATGAGTCAAGACAGCACTAAGTATGGCCTTGCAGACTTGCTGGCACAGATTGTTCTGATTCATCCATGAATCTGTGAATCAAAAGAAGTTTCAGATGCTCAGCAAAATGGTCTCATATGCTGAGGGCTGCATACATGAAATATGGAAACATTTCTTTTACTCAAGTTTAATTAATTTAAAAAGCCTCAAGTTTAAGTGGGGTTCTAAAGAGTAGTTACATTTTGTTGTTGGGATAATCTCCCATGCTTTGGGTCAGCCCCACTACATGACTCAGTGCTTCACAAGTGAGCAACCAGGAGTGCAGATTCCCCATTTCCATCAAGACCTAGCCATACTTATGAGAGAAGACAAACAGCTCACTTTGGAATGAAATCTGCTGCTGCAAAGGCAATAAAGAAAAACAAGAGAAACCTTTTCCATGGGAGTCCACTCATTCTCTCTGTTCAAGCCAAAAAGGTGCATCTCTAGCAGCTTCTATGACTGCACCTAACTCTGTCAGAAAAGAAAGGACTGGAGCTCTTCTGTGAGTACATCAAATAAGCTAAATTTCTTTGAACCTATTTTGACATATTTGTGAAGACAGAAAAACCAGGAAATGTCTAGCAATAAAAGCAATATAGGTAATAGGACCCCAAACTACTTTACACTTACTTTTTCATTTATTTGCATTTTATTTTTAGCCTGGGACTGAAAATTATTTTGATGTAGGAGATCATCAAATCATAGAGCATATCAAGTTGAAAGGAGCCCATAAAAGATCATGTTATACCCTAAGCCTTCATTTTTCCTGTTTGTGGACAAAGTACACTTCTCTCCCTGCAATAGTCAGAGAAAGCAATCATACGTTCTAGTTATTTTTCTTGCAGCGTAAAAAATGACTATGAAAGGACAATAAATCATGCTAGATGCTAAATCACTTTGTCTGATGTGGCATTGTATATATTCGTTTCTTCCTCAATGTAATTCATTGGCTCTCAGCATACAGCAAGATAATGAAATAATGATGAAACATAGATTCAAATAGGAGAGGAGGTTTTCACAAAACTAATCAAAGCAATAGCGAAAGACCACTAAATGGGTCAAGGGGATAAAGAAAAATATTATTATCTTGACATTAAACACAAAAGATCCTGAAGATCTGACCCTACCTGGCATCTGTTGGGACCCAGATGTCAGAATATATCTGCAATGTTCAGAGTCTGGCAGAAGTGGTCAGGGGTTCTATGACTTCAAAGGACAGTCATCCCCAAGCAAAATGTGTTGTTCAAAAAAAACCCTTAAGTAAATGACCTTTCTGGTAAAGACCATGTTGGTATTTCAGGTAAATCAGACAGTGCTTTAAAAAAAATGCAGTAAAACCTTAATGAATGCCTCTACATTTGGCATAAAGCCAAAGAAAAATGCTGTACCACTGCTTTTCAGAGAAAGTGAAGTTATTATTCACTTCATGGGTGTGGGATAATTGTTATGCACTTCTTTGAAGCCAAATTTTCTCAAAGGCTATTTAAAGCATCAAGTAAATTGCATGTATTTTGAAAATAAAATATCTTTTATTGACAATACAGACATTTGGCCAGGAGGAAATCTATAAAAGGAAAGATTTATTGGCAGAAGTGGTAGGAGGGTTTTTTAAAGATTAGATCTCTGTAAAATACAATCTTTTTGTTTTGTTTTGAATTTATATATATATAACTGCCTGATTCCCTTGGTGAATGACATGAGTTCTCAGTCTTATTCACTTCACAGGGAAGATGCAGATTCTCAGCAGTACACTGCCCAGAACCTCTCTGCTCATATTTTAACTGCATTTGGAGTAAAATCTTCTCTGGGATATTCTGAATTATTTAATCACTCGCAACAGCTAATATGAGAGCTTACATTGTGCACGTGTCCCAGGTGAGTCCTTCCACACAGTTCTCTGAATGTTTTGAGTCACAGATAAGCCAGTTTGTAAAACTGAAAAATTGCCCACAGAATTTTTGGCCTGGTCAGCAAGCTTGTCTTTAGCCAATTATCTCATCTGCAAACAGAAAGACTCTTCAGAATGAGAAATAGGAGATAAGAGGGGAGCAGTTATGGCAGACCTTCTATTGGAGAAGTGTATGCACCATCTATGAAAAATAACCAGCACTGCTCCAGCTAGCTGATGCTACCCAGAAACATGCAAGGCATATGCTTGAGGGCTCACAATGAGCTTTGAAAAACTTTGCTTCAAAGATATATTTCCAGAAATGTACCTCCTCACCAGGCCACAGACCTGGAGAAAAAAGAGTTAGCATAGAAAACTAAGCTGAGTGCCAACAGTTTCAGCAGAGCTGAAGTGTTGGGCTCATTGTATCTGGCTTTTGTTCTTGCCTAAGGCAGCCTGGACCGATAGCTGCAACACCCACTGGTACTGGCAGACAGCCTGCACCCTCTCACTGTAAAAGGTTCTGGTCAACTTTTTTATGCCCTGTCACAGAGAGAGGAACAGGCAAGGTGCCACTGACAGCAAAAAATGGATGATTCCCAAGGTCTTTTGCTCACAGAACACTTAGAAGTAGGATGCAGCCTAGCTGAATGTGTTGGATAATTGATAGAATGGTTTTATATTGAAAGGTGAGCACCAGAGGCCCAAACTGATGTGCTATCAGGGGGTCACATTTGGACATATAGACTATGTTTTCTTCAGTGAGATGAGATTGTCAGTTTTTGCACATAAAAATATATGTTACTTTTGCATTCCAGATGCTCTGGTGATACAATTATCTTTTTTAAATTTGAAAAAGTTTTATCAGTACAACATAGACCAGTTATGAGCACAAAAGGACTGTGACCTGGAGGATTTAAAACATAAGACGTTACAAAATTCAGTTTTGCCCTCCTGATTTTCATTCTGTGAGATGGTACCTACATCAAACTGATTGCCTAATGACATGTTAAATAAATCTACATGTTAATCATGTCAGAATGTAAGAGAGATATAATTATTTATTAAGTTTTTTCCTCCTAGGTACTCCTCAACAATGTGGGGATGCCACAACACGGCAGTGATTCATATACCTGAAATAGGCACCAATCTCTCCTGGCGTACCAGCTACTGCTGCAAAAGATTGTGGAATTGCTTATGTAGGTACTCTGGACAGCCTATAGCTAAAATGGCACTAGATGTCTCTATTTATGTCCCTGAACATCTTCCAGTGTGTCATTCATTTATGTGTGTAGGAGAGTGAATTTACAAGCTCAGAATTTCAAGATTTATTTGTGTGACCACTAACTGTATACCCTAAGTAGTTAAACAGCTGATCTTGATCTTATACCTTAGTCTTGCTCTTGATATTCTGTAAAATACAGAAGAGAGTTACATCGGCATTACATCTGGTTACAGATCCTTTCTCTTTGCAACAGTGAAGTATTTCAAATAGTCACTTTTCATTCCTCAGAGTTAAGAGCAAAATGGATGATGACATTATCGCTGGGCAAGAAAGAAAAATGCATACCAGTATGATTGTGTCAGTAGATTGCTAATTGCTGTGTCAGAAGATTGCAAAGGCTTCAATTTCTCAGTGAAAGGCAGAGATTACATTCTTTGAAACTACACAGATGCTGAGAGAGACTGAGTTGCTGAGGAAAAAAACAGAAAGGAGGGACAACACAAAAGCTGATTTCTCCATCTGTAGAAAAGCTAATCTTCCAAAGGTGTTTAGAAAGGTATTCTATTGCCTCAACTTTTTCAAATACTATATCATCTTTTACACAGGTAGTGGCAGGACTGAAATGTGGAAAGAGCCCAGTTTTTCTTTATTGTCATTATTTTCTATCTTCCCTTCTTTGATGCTGCAACAGTTGTAGCAGAGATCAGAAAATTAAGGTTAAAGAAAGACCACAGTCAGTGTTTTCCAAGCTATATATATACTCATTTTTAAATGGTTGTAAGAACTTTCCTCTGTTTTACATGAATGACAATCAACTCCATCTTCAGAGGCAGTAATCATTACTGCTGGGATGGGAGCAAACTTAGGAGACCCAGAGGTGACATTAGGAGCCAGAGACTGCCAGAAATGTTTTAGATGTATGTGGACAGTACAGTTATTTCCACAAATATGTTCTGTATTTTTCTACATGAGCAGGCAGAAGTGATCTCTTCCCTGAGGCATATAGTTCCTAAATAAAATAGTCCACTTCTAAACTCACCTGTCAGCTTTAAACAAGGTAATTTTTTTACTTTGCAGGCTGAACTAAATCCACTGTGACTGGGCCTCCAGGTGAGGAAGAACAGTCAGGGTACAGACACCAGCAGGGATAAAGGGGAAGACAGAAAGTCAGTGGTTAATCTAGGCTCATCTTTTTGTTTGTTTGGGTTTTTTTCCTATTGGCCAAAAGGATTCCACAAGACAATTTTGGAAATATTTCAAACTGGCAAATGGAGGATTTACATGTAATTTTTGTAAAGAATCTCAGATAACTTGTGCTGCAATTTGTCCAATTCAGTGAGGTAAAGTAATATCAGGAGCAAAGGAAGATATATGTTCAGATACTCTAAAGCATCTTGATAATAGCTGAGAACACCTGCTGCAGGCTGAGATATGACACACAAAGGCTGTCAACTAGGGAGTAAACACCTTCCCTATCCATTTTTCTGGATGGATTTTGAAATGTTTGTGTGAGTCATTTCCAAATGTTTTGTATGGTCTTCAAAAACATATGGAATCAAAAAGATAAAGCAATGTGGCAGGCAACTATGACCCTTTTAAAAACACACAGGCAAGAATCCACTCTTGGGCTGTGCATACATGTTTTTTTCCACAGAATGGAAGGCCCCAGTCATGGACTAAGCAGAGTCATGAATAAAAGATGGGAGAAACCCATTAAGTCATACAAATTGTTCCCAGAGTACAAGCTAGCTCAGTCTAGGTCTGAGTGTCCTACACAATGGCATCTAACTAATCCCCAAGGGACCATCATTGGATGTCCTATTACTCCCTGAGCTTCCTTATTATTGTGTTTTATCTTTTTCTCACAGTTCTATTTAACAGCTCCCTGCTGCTTCCTCCTCTGTCAGAACAGTTCTCCCTCACCTTTTTATCTTGATTATTTGCAGACCGTCACCTCTTTCAGAGTATGAAGAAAACAAGGAATTCTTAGTGATGAAGAAGGAGACACTGGATAGGCACTTGACATGAATTTGCCACATAATGCAAACCAAACCAATACAAATCTTGCATGCATAAGGAATTTGCTCACCCAAAGAAGGAGGCAAGAGATTTCCCCCTGTTTATATGCCTCTAATATGATGAACAGTCAATTCAGCTAATGCCTCTTTCCCAGTACTGACATAATGGACTGCATTGACTTTCAGAAAAAAAAACAAAACAAAAAACCTCCCCCCCCCCCAAACAACAACAGAAACAAAAAAACAAACAGCTTGATGAAGCAAAAGGCTGTTGAAAATACAGTAATAAAAACAGGCTTGTATTACACGCAAAAACCTTGAGGATTTTTATTGAAAAACTGTCCTGTAACAAACAAAGAGTAACTGGTCACCTGCCACTTCTGCTGGATCAGTCTATTTCTTTTTACTTGTATTTTTCCTTGTTTATACCAATTATTTTATATCATGGTGTATGGAAATTTCAGTCCCTGAATATATATTGTTTAAATTGACTAAGGGTAATAGTCAATAAATATTTTGTTGTATGGCTGATTGGAAGGCAGTACCTTGAAATAACTACATAAAGAGACTAGAAGGAAGCAATGAAGAGCAGAAAAAGACAGGATAAATGAAGAGAAATCTTTCTCCCAGGGAGATCTCATACAGGCCTACTGGGCTTTTGAGTGAATAGGAGGTACCACAGTTGCCCTAGTCAGACAGATGAAGCTTTTATACAGCAACGAACAATCCTGTTCTGTCAGTGAGAAAGAGATGATGTAAGAAGTCTTGGCATCATTCTGATTCACTAGTAATGTTTCTGTTTACTGATGCAGTTGAATAAAGTTAATCAGGTGCTGTACTTCTACTAAAGGCTCTGCTGTGAAATAAGCATTTTGAAGGTTCCTCACTGATACACAGCATTTAAACAGCCTGATCACAAGCTATAGAAAAAATAGGTCATAGGTTGTTTATGCAGCTCCCCAGGAAACACTCAGAAGACTGATGACAAGAGTTTGAGCACAGTATAGCTATAATTCAAAGCACTTGACTATTTTTAGTTTCTAGTGTCCCTTTAAACAGGCTTTGAAACTATAAGAATCAGAAGAATAAGAACAGGATGCAATTTATCATGCAAGGCCAAAAATGCTAGCCTAAAGATCCCCCTAACATAATCTTCATGGCACTGTACTGACAGTCATCTGATGTAAATGACTTTATTTAGGCAGACTAACAAAAAAAAAATCTTAGAAGCCACAGAATCTGTGCTGTGGTTACACATGAGTATGATCCCAGAAGAAGATAAGATGCTGATTTGCTCCCAAATGTGTAGGATCTCAAAATACATTCATGATGGGTGAGACTTTTTTAATCTCCAGCCAAGAGTTACTATATTTTCTCCTTCTGCTACTAGACAAAATGTGCCTGGACATTTTACAGTGTGTCATAAATTAAAGAACACCAGAGGGACCTTTCCTCTTTATTATAGCAATCCACACCAAAACCACAGTCTGATTTTATATTGTAAATAAAACAACATATCTGGTTTCTTATTCCAGCAAGCTGAACAGCTAGTTGTTAATGTGGCTCAGAAAAAGCATTTTGTGTATGATTTAAGAAGTTGAGAGTAGATAATTGTATCTGAAATTATACCACTATAGTGTGGCAAATGAAAGGTCAGATACTGGCTCCTGAGGGATGGAAGGACATTCCTTCATCATTTGTTGCATGCAATTTTTAAAGAAGTGTTTCTCAAATTTTGGTTTACAACGAGGAAGTTATAAAAAGTTTCAAAGATGCAATGGGTGGAAGAAGTATGTACAAGTTCTATTCCTCTAACATGAGGAGTGATGAATGAACATGAATGGGCTGCAATACCTGGCTGAATAGCTCAGCCAGAAAATTACTACCTACCTCTCCCTGCTGGAAGCAGCCTCATTCCTCCTTGGCAGAGGAATTGACTCAGGGCTGCATGAAGACTGACAGGCCAAAAAGTTGAGAAAGATTGCTTGGAGGGAAGATATGACTCAGAAGTGACTGGCAAAGAGAGAGCTGAACTATTATTTGAGTCTGGTACTGGGGAAAGCTCCCTGCTCCCAGCATGCTGGGGGCAGAGGAGGAACAATGATGACAACGTACAGTCCCAAGCCAGGTATTCTTCTTGCTAGTGCTGCTGTGGGATAGATGGTCAAGGCCTAAAAAAAAAAATAAAATCAACCTCTTCTCTAAAGCTGAAGAGCTATTATTCAGAAATTCCCTTTATGCTACAAAGTAAGAAAAGCTATTTAAGCTACCACACATAAACATGTACATTAGATGTCTGCGTTATTTCCAGCGCTTTGAGCTGCTGTAGCGGAACCACTAACAATGTGCCACAGTAAAGAGAGCAGCTGGCAAAGCAAGGAACAGAGAGCAGTGACAAGTTGGAAAGAACAGTAGCAAAGAAGTGTGGCAAAGCTACAAAAAGCAGATAAGCAACTTAGTAGCTGTTCAAATTGGGTCCTGTTATCCGACAGATTTTATCAATTGAAGGCTGCTACTTAAATGATATTTCAAAGTGGACAAGAATTGACCCAGCAGTTGCCACATCAGAGGAAAACAGATTCTAAAATAGCTTTGTATTTGCTTTAGGCATTAGGTGTTATAAACCCTCCTGTTTAACCAACTTGTTGGAATTTTCTTTTTAAATAACAATGTTAGGTGATCTGTGTTTGCAAGCAGGGAAGTCAGCTCATTTTGAACATCAATTCAGATTTGTTATTCCAAGTTCCTGGGTGGAAGCTCAAGTGGTGTGCTTGTTGCAATGCTCCACACTTGAATACAGTCCTTCCTGCTGCCAGTCAAGTCCTGGCAGAAAGCTTGTACTAGAACCACAAGGCTATTTCATAAAAGGGAGTCACCAGTCAGACAAGTCTGGTCTAGGAGCTTACAGTTGGCTCTAGGCCCTGTGGTGTGTGCAGTACTTAGCACTACAGATCTTCCTGCACTGTCTGTACAGTAGTTAAGAGCCCTGGCAGCAATTCTGAAGTATATTTGTCCTTTGTACATCCTCTTAGTGACTTCAGCTACTGTGCAGCATTGCAGCAGGAGCCTAGCTACCTTGTTCCCTGACAAATTGGGTAACTGCTCCAGCCATGAAGCAACTGTTCCTGCTCTACAGACTCCCACAGGCTAAACTCATCTGTCTTAACCATCTGGGAGCTATCCTCCAAAGTAATTTGAAGAGACTTTCATACTATAGCCCTTTCTGCAGAAGTTACACAGTTGTCTACATTCAGAAGCAGCAGATGCCACAAACAGTGATAATATCTAGACCATAAGCTTAAATTAAACCTATTGTACTATTATCTATTGCAGGAGATTCTGTGTAAGGTTTATATTACCCCTAAGAGTGGGTAGGCAAGTGTGTCCATTAATATATAAATATCCTAGTTCTAAAAATAAATAAAAGCAATGAAAAAATGTTCCAGTCGTACATCCATTCATGTCTGGATCTTTTGCCACGTTTCACTTTTGTCCAGATTTTAGCATTAGAGAGTAATGGGCATGCTGACTTCAAAGCACTTTGAACTTCCCCAAGTTTTGAAATCACAGCTGAGTCAGAAAATCTGTATCTTTTTCATCTGTAGCAAGAAGCGTTTTAAATGCTGGTTTTCAATATCTGCAAAACAAGGAGGGAATGAAACAAACTTGACGAATGTGACTTCAGACAGCTATATTTAAGAGGAGAAGCAAGAGCTCAGGAGCATGTTGATGAGGTTTATCTACATTCTTTAAACTGATCATTTCCACATTTTTGCTGCTTAATAGTAATATTCTTAGTCTGCAGATCCTGTGATTATTTTACTTTACAATATTAAAATTGAAATATAAAGTTAGTAAAACCTTTTTTTGCCTGAGAATTTCCTTGCATTTATTTTATTAAGAACTCTCAAGGAACTGAAAATAGATTTGAGCCATAAAGCTAAGTACATAAAAGTTTATGTACTGATTATAAATCTAGGTCTGAAGTCGAATGCAGATCCTTCTTTATACTGAATGAAGTGTCACAGGCTCTTATTAGCCTTTCAAACTTTGATTAGAAGCCAGTATAATTAAAACATTCTCTGGCACACAATCATGTGCCTTCATGATCACAGGCTGCTCTGGGTGCATGCGTGTGCATGTTATGCAGCAATGACCACACTACCCACCGTGAAAAATCAAACGCCATACCATTTTGTGCAGTAATTTTAGGGACTTCTGCAAGCATTGACTGTTCAATTTTTCATAATGATTGGCACTACTGAGAAGTGACTAACTCTTGTCATTGTATTTGAAGGTCTACTCGTAGAAGGTCAGTCTTCTCTTATATCACAGTTCAATTTATAACCTGGATGAACAACTTGCAACTTCTGTAGAAAAGGTTCTCAGAGACATGTATAATTAAATTTGGAAAATATGTGTTTTTAAAAACATATGGAAGCATGGACAGCTAAAATCAAAGGGAATAAACTCACTGATAAGGCCATTTATAGCATATTTTGGCTGCAGAGATCCTTCATCCTCTGCAGATGTGAAAGAAACTATGAAGGGTCATGCTGTTTTGTTTGTGAGGGTTTACATTTAAAACTCCACCCAAAATGGATTAAATTTCTTCCCTCTAGAGAATGAAAAAGATGCTGATGAAAAGCTGAATGAATGTCCTAATTGCTGGGTCATAGACTGCCCTGGGCACCCAGCACATCCTATTGAAGAAGGGAACAACCTAAGAGAAGAGATTTTTTTTTAATTTCAGGGTCTCCTGTGAACCACTAGTGTGACCATGATTCCATTCACATCCAAACTCCACACACGGCAGAGGATGGACAAATTTGCTCAGTATGTTCTGAAACACTTCCTGGTTTGGGCCCAGCAAAGATACAAGAAACACCTGGCATGCAACTTTGAGGGCTTGGTAGCCAAGTAGTTCAGTGTTGCCAGGATCTGAGTGACTATGGAAGAATCAGACAGTTGAGTAAGGACTCTGAAGAATTAAATTTTGCTCTTTAAAAAAGTATGGATTATGATTCAGAAACTAGAGAAGAATACAAATATCCTCAGATGTCTTTAAATCCACTGAGGGTGAAACTATCCTTTCTCTTCCTGCACCTGCCCCTCAAACTTAACTGACTAGTGTCACAATATAATTTCCATGTTTCTTCTAATTTAGCAATTGTTTTTATTAACAAGGAGTCAAGTTTCTCTGGCTCACAACAGAAGCTCACTATTCATGTTGTGAGAAGTCTTCCTGTGCATAATCAGTAAAAAGGAGAAAATTTCACCAAAAATTGTCACTTTGTAAATACACGCTTGTTCCTCTTTTTGTTATTATTATTCAACATGAAGGATTCCAATTAGTCCCAACAAACCCAAGGCTTCCTATAGTAGTGTTTCGGTTTTGTTTTTTTTTTTAATAATGGAACTTCTCAAACTTATTTGCATGGATTTTACACATCCTAACACTTATGATCATAAGCAGCCTTCAAAAAAAAGTGCTGAAGTATCTGTTGAAGTTCTTAATTACTGAATGTTGCTTATAATTTTATTTGCATCCAGGCTGGATTCAAGAGAAGATAAGAGTCTGTTGGCTTCAGTATGAATCATAAAAATGTTTGGGTTGCAGAATCCTTCTTCAAAGACTGTCTGCTTTATTTAATGCTAATAACATTGTCTGCTGGACATTGAACAGAAAGGTCAGGTTATAAAGAAGAAACGTCATTATCCCATCAACTAATCACATCTTCAATTTCCATACTCAGTTGAATCTTTGAAAATTTTTCACTTAGATGTTGGCTTACTATTATGGTCCTTCTTTACTTGTCAGGAAGACAAACTTCAAGAGTTTGCTAGAGTGGAAAAATGGATGTTTCTGCACAGAGCTGGCTCAGATTTCCTGGTAAATAATTAAAGTGAGTATTGGTTTCTGGAAGGAGTGGAAAAAAAACAGGGGAAAGTGAACAATGGTCCATGCTGGAAATCATTACATGTTTAGATTATGCTAAGTGTACAGTAGATGGAATTTCAGTATTAGTATTAGATGTTAATTTTTTTTCTGGATGTCTAAAGCTGTTTTGGTTTAGTATTACTGCTTTAGGACTACAAGTGTCAGCTAATAGGGAAGGATGTTTAGGCAAGGAGGGAAAGAGGCAGGAAGATAATTTGTCTAAAGAATAAAAATATTAAAAGTGGAATCAGGCTCTTACACTAGATAGTAACTTTAACCCAATTTACTAACCAGATCTCAGATCAACAAAGTCACCTGAGAAAAAAACAGCGCTCAGATTAAGTGTGTGAGTGGAAAACATAGTTCCTCACTAGGAAAATCTTCAAAAGTTTTCCAAAGCTTCAAAATCTTTCCAAATAGCTCAAAAGAGCTACTTATAAGAGCTTCCCTCTGATAGAGTTCTTGAGAAAGACAATGACTTCTATGAACAAACTGCCTGAGCTTTTGATGCAGTGGCCTACTGCAGGTTAGGGACCATCATGGTTATTAACTGTCATATTGAATTAGAAATAGAAGTAAAACTTCATAATCATAAAGAAAATTGATTTCTCCAGAAGTACCTCTCTCCCTTAAATAAAACTCAACAGTGAGGTCCCCATGCTTCTGGGAATAGGTTGATATGTGTCCTGAAAGTATGCTCTTAAAAACTGCAACAGACTACAAAAAAAGGATGATCAGTGTTGCTTATATTATTGCTTGATTATTTCCAGATGTTACTTAATAAATTTGAACTCTTGTTGACTTATTCTTGTATCTTGGTATGTCAAGAAGAGTAAGCCATGGGACCAACATACAGAGTTCACAGCCTAGTACTGATTCTGGATAAGGCACAGGTCTTAATGCCTTACAAGACAATTGTGTAGTTGAAACCAATTAAATTCTTGTCCATCATGTCACTGAATCGAAGAACTACTGTAAATTTGGTAAACTGTACAGGGGAATACAGTGAAACATTTGATTTAGCATTGCAACTGATTTTAAAAGATTATCATAAAAACACAACATAGCACACTGAAAACAGTATTCATAAATAGAAACAAAAAGAATTGTTTTCTTAACATAAAACCACTATTTATAAACTGGCAATAAACAGTCAATAGGATACTAATGGCGATCAACAGAACATGCTTTTTTTAGCAGCATCTATGCAGAAATCTGTTCCTGCCTCAATACTGTTCAACTATGAATTTACTGTGACTAAGAAATGAATATAAGAGGAGCCTTTCAACTACTAATTGTGGCTTTACTATTTACAAACTTTATTTATAAACTCATTTTCATGCAAGTATAAAATACTAATTCCATGGACAAATACACATTTGTTCACCACTCTAAATTATATACATTGTATTTGCATCTAATATTCAGAGAAGTGCAAAGTCCACAGTGACGTAAATAACAAGTTTTGTAAACTATTAGATGACAAGCTCTCAAAAGATATTAGTAATGGTATGATAACAATTTTTTTTTGTATACTGCTGAAATCAAACATTTTTGCAGTAAAACAACATACATTTCAGCTACATTCAAGTGATTATTTTATTACCATGTATTATGTCTTACAAACTCTAGTGGAGATGAGCAAGAGCGCTACAGAACCAGACCTTAACGCAAGAGGTGTATTGCATGGTATGTGCAGGCATAGCAAAGGAGAGATAAGGACTGGAAAGAAAAACAAGTTAAGAAAACTTGCACAAAAATGGACACTGACTAACACTGGGCTATAATCTTACTTACAACAGACCTGAAGGGCTAATAGAGATCCAATTCAGAAACACCTGTGCACTGTAGGTACAGTTTGGTGCAGATCAAGAGTGCACTAATACAGTCAACATTGTATGCATAAGATAATGCACAAAATACGCTGATATGCATATAAACAACTAATTTGTTTACATTAAATAGGGCAGCACAGTTTTAGTACTGCATTCTTGGCACTTAGTGATAGGAGAGCATGTATTTGGTTTAACTAAATTAATAAACAGGATATATATTGGTTTGTAAGATGGAAAACATACATTATCCCTTTGAACCTTCCAGTTTTACAGCATTTTTCTAATTTTCAAGTTCAAATGCAAACATGATACACTATCTAGAGGTGGAAGACGTTTGACATATTGGCTTAAAAAAGACCTTCAATTACAAATATGACAGAAGTACAAATTCAAATGATATTAAGTAAATCTGTTACCGATGTCTTGTGCTGAGAACAAAATCTGAAACATTTAAAAAAAAGAAAAAAAAAGCAACCTCATAATACAACCCACACTGTCTTTATGGGCTTTTCCTGAATAGTAATTGCTTCCTTAATGTCCCTTTCATATATAGTAATTTTATTTAAAAGAACTGCCGAAGTTATTAATCTGAAAATTTGTAACAGATTTAGACGTTTGGCCTAGCATATCATATCACACAGAATGGAAGAAAATATGCTCGTCAAAGAAAGCATGTTTAAGCTGTGAAAAGATTCCAGTTTTATGTGATTGTCCTTTATTAAACAATATTAACAACTGTCTGGAGGGAGCCAACTTACTTTTGCCTGTTTAAAACAAACTGGCTAAATTGCCATTTTATATTACATATAACAAATGTCATAAAATTGTTCTTAACATATAATGATGAAATGCTTCAACATTAACTGTTTAAAATATTTTACAAAGACATGATATATGAACTATACAACACACAAGAATATGAAATATTTTGAACATTTACACATTTCTGTGTTTTTCATGTAGATTATTATTTAGCACCAAACATTGGTGTCTGCAATTTAACAGTCCTCTCAGAAAAAAGCAAAATGAACCCTCACAATGTTTAGTGGACGTGTTTAGGTTTTTTTCTTTCCTGAAAATAAAACCTATTACAAGGAGAATTTCTCTAACGACTTTCTTCTTTCCTCAATTTCATATTTTTCACATGGATCAACATACACAAAAATGAATAACCTCTGTTCTTTGCAGTGCAATTTGCCAGGGATAAAGTTTAAACCAAAACTGACCCTTTCCCCACTACTTACATTGAAAACTGCAGTCAATGACAATACCAATCACTACTGAGGCTCGTTTACCCCTTATTGAAAATGCAATCCTTTTCAATATCCATTTTAATGAAAATATTTGCATAGAGCAGCCTTTTATTATTTCTAAAGAACATTATGAGCATTTTAACACAAGATAAGGCACATGTTTTTCAGCATTAATAATCTAAAACTAATCCTGAGGATCTGCTCCTCCCACTCAGCAAAATCTGCTTTTTTAATACACCCTGTATTACCTGAAGAAAGCAGAAAATCAGTATAGAATAAACCCAAACTCTTTAGCTGAACTAAATTCAAAACATCAATAACTCCTGATAATAGTGTAACAAATCCACAGATAAAGAATTAAGTCACACTCTAAACAAATTATTGTTAGAGGGAACTTAAAAAAGATACGGCCAGTAGCACTGTAGATGTAAACTAAAAGTTCACAGACTGTGGATGACATTTATAGTGAGTTTTGCTATAATAAGCTCCCATCAGAAACAAGGTAGCTAAATTGTGAGGCACTTAAGGTTGACATGAAAAGGAGGAATGCAAGGGGTCTGTTTCATAGAAAACCTGAAGTTGCATATCATATCCTTGTATTAAGCCTTCTATTAAAGTGCTAGAAATGGAGACTTAAAATAAAAGGATTTAAATACAAAATAAGTGATTAAAGAGCTTAAGTATGCATTACAATTAAGTGCTTTTGATTCTTATGAATTTAGAGCTTTTTAATTGCTTTTACAAAATAAAGTCTGGAAATAATCCACGTGAAATTATCTTCCTTGTGCCATCAATGCTATTTGTAAAGTGCCCAATTACTTTCTAAACAAAACCATTTGCCTTATCTTATGTTCTATAGCATGACATACTCTGTAGTAGGTATGCAATCCATACTGCAATGATACAGTCAATCTGACGGCAAACAGCACATGCATACTTGTAGTTGGAAGTATAATTCCACCTGTTACACTAAAAAGCCAGGTCTTGGATTACATATCCACCATATAGTGCAACCAACCTCATATTCTCAAAATGTAATTTAGCTGTTAAAGTCTAATGCTCGAAGAGAGACTTATCAAGCTTTTCCTCAGAGCAGCCTGACACCCAGACAAAATCACAGATGGAGCTCTAGATCTGAATCACATAAATCCACTAGATGCCAAATCTGAGAAGGATCTGGGTTCTTTTGGATGATGAAGAGGCTGAAGATGTGTGGCAGTCTGTGCATTACTGATCACGTCTAACTGAGAGGGATACGATTCATTTACATTTCCTCCATTGAAACTGTTTGGGAACTGGCAGGAAAAAAGAGAATATAAATGGTTATTATGGGGAACCAATTTATTTATAGGCATTTAAAAATCCTCCTAAAGACACATATTGGATGGAATAATCTTAAAATACATTGATTATCTGTAATTTTTTGTTAATGATGAACAAGAAGTTAATTTACACTGAAGTAGGGACTCAATCATCATGAAAACCTACTCATGCTGAAATCAGTGGAAGCCCTACCTCTGGCTAAGAAATGGTTCTATTATCTAAACCATAATATAGCTTCCATTTGTAGAAAGTATGGTCTGACTGAGCACTCCTAATTGTCACATCCAGCTGTTGCATTTTACAAGAAACTTATTCACACCGTTCCACATCTTCAGTAGGATCCAGACTTTACCACTCTTCCAGGAACGCACATGCACTCCCATTGGAAAGCTGAAGTGCAATGCATTCAATCTACTGGTTGAACTGTTGCAGGGTGGGCTTTTTTGACAAATGGTCTTCATATTCAATGCCAAGTAAGAGCAATGAATGATTTTCATCAATCTTAACATAACTGTTCATGGGATTATTTTAATCATCTGATGTAATAATTCCTGTCATGCTATGAAAAAGTCACCTTATCTACAAAATACTCCATTCAGTCATGCAAAGAAAATAAAACAAACTATTTCAAATATTTCCATCATCTCTTCAGAAGTAGCTTATATCCTAAGTACTCATTCATTCAAGGTTTGTCCTCAAAAACATGTCTTATACATTCATTCATGTATCAAAATATGCTCCATTTTGATTCTTTTTTTCCCCTCCTATGTAAACACTGAAATTTGACTAACTGTGCACAGTTCTGCTAAGTTTTTAGCAAGACTATAGCCATATGAATTAAGTTTTTAATGAAAGTTGACATACTTTTAGAGACAGTACAATAGCATACACTGGGATTACTTTTGACAGAAGCAGATTATTTCAATATTCTTCATTAACAAGATGACCATGCTCATTAAAATTTTTAGGAGCATTCTCAACACAGAATCTAGTACTTAGGAAGGTTTCTCCTCCCAAATAAAGGAATACTGACCCCAAACAAGCAGCCAAACTCTCTAAGTCCTTTCTGTCCTTCTCCATTACTGAAAATATATTTAGAATACGTCGGCTATGATATTACCACAATTACAATTTACGCGGAAGGTTAAGGCAGATGACCACAACAGACCCTTCTGCCTTTCTAATCCCTAGTCTTTTCATGTAGAAATCAATGGGAGGTAGAACTCTGAGGAAAGGATAGCAATCATGGTTTGTGCAGCAACATCTGTCCTCTCTCTAGACTCTAACCACTGACAGGGATGTCCGTGTGCTAAATCCATCCACAAAGACTGCCCTACTTTGGTCTGGCTGTGTGTGTACATAGGCTCAGACAGCAGTATCCTATCTGCTTAGTCGCATGAGGCTTCTGCTTATGCACTGCTATCCAGCCCCACAAAGCAGAGGAATATCCTAACAAGAGGGGCTGAAATTGCCTCTGAACAATTTAAGTAAGGAGAGTTTTTCACAAAGTGGCCTTCATTAATTTTTTATGACAATAAACTAAATGCAATATTGTTATTGCAGCACAGTATTCTTGTAAATATAAAGCAATAGACAAATCATTTTTTCAGAGATGGTGCGTTAATCATCAAATATTTTACAGATAAATGTGAAGAAAATGTAAGGATGAAAATAACAAAAAGAGATCATGATTAAGGCAGTGTAACAATAAAATAATCTGAAAAATAAATTAAATTGAAACCAAACATTAAAGAAATGGAACTGTGATTGCACTGGCTGTTCAAAACACCAGTATAGCTTTTCTGAAAAGAGCAATTCTTTGTTATATAGACAAACTTGGATGACCCTGGAACTGCTCTGCAATCCTATTATCAAGCACTATGAAAGACTAACAACACTGAGCACAGCCAGGCAACACACAGTCAAGAAGTGCTCAAGTTTGCACACAGCAGTTTGTCAAAGTCACTTCATGTTATTTCAGCCCTTGGGCACTAAGGCAGAAGCTATTCATCATGTCCTACATTTTAGGTAAATTTATGCAATTCAGCAATTGTGTTTCCCCAGTAGTGAAGGGTTTTTAAAAAGGATATGTTTTGTACTTGTATTAAGCATATAAAAGAGCTGGATATGTTCTAGTTGCATTCCTCACCTTTGTCTTGCATAGGTTAAATACCAATTATTACTTTAATTCTAAAAATGCTTATGCATGTGCGTAAGTCTTTGCAGGATCAGTACTTCAGAACATTAACTCAGAGGTTAAACAAACAAACAAAAATTGTCTCTCTGTACTTGAGCAGCATTAACAGAAATAAATGGTACAACTGAAAGTACTTCAACAAAGTTTATTCAGTATCAGGAATTAGTAACTGCATTTTTTTATTTCTAAGTTAATTTTACCTCTGAAGAACTGTGTTTAAAACTGTAGTCTGTGCTTCTGCCATGGTCCTCTCTTCAGTGGTTTTTATGGTGCATTCTCCATAGTGAAAAAGGTCTAACTTATCTTACTGTGACTATAACTGTTTCCTACTCTTTTGTCTTCAGCAGATAATTTAGACAGCAGCTTGAGCAATATTTTTTTTCAGTAACATCGCATGCAGGAGTGCAATATTCCATTTACACATTATAATCTAATACTCTCAGTATTTCTAAAATCATTGAGGGATCTGAGCAGCTAAACAATACTAACACTAAAAGCAATACTTTTTTTTATCCTTACAACATAATTAATGAAAATCAACATGCCAAGCAATATTACTGACATCACTCCTCTAAAAAAGGTATATAAACAAATTCCAAGGTTTTGACCAACCTTCTTTTCTTTGGCTACTACCAGAAAAATTACTGTAGGTACAAACTGATTAATACTTCTGAAGAGAACTATCAGGCTGCAGATATACATACATATAAATTGGACCAAATACAATTCTCTTCAATCTTATGAACAAATAAAGTTAATTCATTCACATGCTGCTAAGCTTCGAACTCCGTGATTCAGTCATGACAAATTCTGCGCACTGGTAGCCACACAAAACAATATAAACTCAATTCAAAATGCAAGCAATGCAGCAATGCTGTTTACCATACCTTGTTCACCAACGTTTGTTGCTGTTGATTTGTCATCATAGGCTCAAACTGCATTTGATCTGCACAGCTGGGCTGTGCCTCCTGCGTGCACTGGTACATAGAAACAGCGCCTGCATAGCATGTTTGAGGAGTTAGCACAACCGACTCAGAGTTTATCCCACACTCAGGATTTTCAGGGACTTGCTGCAAACAACTTAGAAAATCCTCAAAGTTGGAAGAAGTGGAATAAGTCGATCTGTCAAAACCTGCTGCAGGGAAATCCATCTGAGCAAAATTAGAAAGCTGTGGCATCATTGCTGTGGGTTGCTTATAAGGAATAAACTCTTGCCTACAGTCATAAGGAGAAGTGTTCACTTCTGATTTGTAAGAGAACTCAGATGTAGTGGCATGCATGCCAGGGAACACATATTGCTGGGGCTGCTGCTGTGAGCAGTTAAGAGGCATGCTGATGCCAGAGCTCCAATTTGTGAACATCCCATTGACTTGCATATGTTTCATCTTTTGACAGAGTTGCTGTTGCTGTTGTTGCTGCTGCTCCACAAGCTGTTTCTGGTGCTGATGAAGTTGATGTGGATCTAAGTCTTGCTGTACCAAACAGCCTTCATTCTGGACCAAAGGCTGCTGCTGGTTACAGTCTGAATATAAGAAGTCAGATTTATTTAAGGAATCCTGAACATAAGTCAGGATTTCATCAGTTATGTTGATGTCCCCAATGTCATCCACATCAGATAACTCAGTTTTAAAGAACTCTTCATCCTGTTGAATACACTTTAGATCTTCAAAATCAATACCCAGAGTTTTCATGATACTGTACAAATCACTGGTTTTGTTATCCTGAAAGAGTGCCGCACTGTCTTCAGGAAGTGGAACAGTACTGTCCTGGGAACACTCCATCAGCTCCCGCTTGAGAATGTTGTGATTTCCAGCAGGCAGGAGATTATCTGTCCAGCCACTGCTAACACCACCCAGTTCATCCCTACTGTCTCCAAAGAAGTTCCTCTCAAAGGAAAGTTTATGTGATGCTGGAGGGCAGAGATAAACAGACTCATCTTGCCTTAACATGACACCCAGGAGGGAGTTTGGATCCACGGAATCATTGTGTAGTGTTGCTTTGGCTCCTTTTCCCATTGCAGTTTTACTCTTTGTCTGAGAGGGATCCATAAGGCTTGACATAGGGAAAGATACCTCATATAACACAGCCTCACCAGTGGCAAACATGAAGGGCAATTTCATGTTGCGCTTCCGTAGATGTTCTGCCCCTTCTTCATCTCTGAAAATAAATCATATATATATAGCATAATACTGAGTATTAAACAGTTACCATAATCTTGTTGTCCCCTGGAATTAATATAAAAACTGAACTATTCTATTTGTAGGCATTTTTCAAATTCCTGCCTATTCCAGCTCAACTTGTCTGGGTTAAACCAAGAGGCAGATTATGAAATAAGGAGCTTATGACTGTAATACCACATTTACATATTACATTTCTAATTAAATCTAGATAGCATACACCATTTTCTGTGCATTATGGGCTGAAATGAAAATAAGTGGGCTTTGTTCCATGCATTATGCTTTTCTTGGTGTGGCAAGTAAACGAATACTTGAAGTATCTCCTTTTCTCCATTTTACAGGCTCATTAGCAAAAATTATTTAACCTGCATAACAATGCTGAACTCCTTATTATGTAGAAATTAGTTCAGCACTATAAAGGATTGAATTTCTTTATATTATTTGTTGTTGAAATCCAACTGCAGTTGAATTTATCAATTTTTGCTCAAGGGGATACTGAGTTAAAAATAGGGTGGATGGAATAACTTTGTACTTGTATCACTGCCCTTATTTTTTATATGAAATCAATATATCTAAAGTTTTAAGCAAAAAGGAGTATGTCACATAAGCACTGAAATATAGGAATTCTTGCCAATGTTTGTTAGCAAATTGAAAGAAGTTTTCCTTTTGGAATTCAGAATTTAAAGGGTGTTTATCAAAAACAAAGAAATCCTTTCAGAGTATAAACAGCCTCAGAAGCTTTCAGTTTTTGAATTATGCTCCTTTATGCAATGATGACTTACGTAAGAGGTCTTTGTGTAGCAATGATGTAATCTGGTCTTCCATTTTTGTAAACAAGACGAGCATTTGCCTGTACCCAGGCCCATCGATTTTCTTTGGTTAGAAGCCTAAATACAGTCATTCCACTCTCACCTGTCTTCATCACTAGAGTTAAAGGGTAAATATACTGTTTACTGTCCAGCAAACAAAGCCATGAAAATCTGCACGTCAGGAAAGGAACCCCACCTGCATAGCAATTTTACAAATCTCATGTCCTCAATCACTCAATTCTGTGTGGCACTAATGCATTCCCAGTGAAACAGGATGGCTGATCACTTTAAGATGTCTAATTTACCGGCAAAATAAAAGCTGAAACTGCAAGCAATTGTAAGTTATCCACTATAGACTGGCAGCATTCTACATGAAGCTTCATCCATTACTTCTTCAATAACAGAAATTAATAAATACTAGAGCATTTAAATGACAACAACTTAAGACTCTCCCATTTCTGAAAAGTTACCTTTACTTAAGCAGTTAGAAAACACATTAATTCTGAATCCAATTCTTTCACATTTTGACTGGTTAATGCAAAGGTACTTCAAAATCTATTATTTTTCACTCCCACTAACACTTCACTAATAATGCTTGATAAACATACTACATTTACATTGCACATTGCTGAAAAAAATACATTTTAAGCCAGAAAAATTAAATAAGTAGTATTAGGACAGTTTAAGAATCCTATGCAAAAGCAATCTTTGCTACAATGTCCTCTTTTTTTCAATCTTAGCACTCTAAGTGGAGCAAAACCAGTTCAGACCACTCATCCCAAAGTTTCATCCCGTTCTATTCTGGAACCATTTCTTATTCCTTATCAAAGAAACAAAGCCATTGATAGGCAACAGTGACTGAGCTATACCTGAAACAAAAAATATGCTTAATATAGGTTGAGAACTAACTTACTGAGGGGGTTAGTTATTTATATATAAGGGGATAAAATAAAAAATAAACTTTCAAGAGAAGTCAATAGAGAAGAAGCACCAAAATATCCTGAAGATGATTCTGTAAATTCCAAAGACAAATGTGTTAAAGCTAAGAAGAACGTAAAGAACAAAGTACACCAGTTATATATCAGATAGTTGATACTTATTTCTTTATCTTAAAACACCATACTTCTATCAATAAATGGTTAGTTAAACCAAATCAAGCTGCCAAGAATCAAAATCAGAAATTTACTGGTCACTAGTATGTTTAATCAGAGATTAATTTCTGGTGAAAATCTTATACCAATATCAAAAGAAAATGCTTTATTTAGCTTGCTAACAGGAAAGCTATTTTTGAAATAGTCCCCTCGCCCAAAGGAAGTTGTTGAAATAGCAGAAGTTGGGTTAAGCAGAGCAGGAAGTGAGAACAGCAAGATGTGACAGAGACTGGAATATATATCTCAAAAGGGTCTAGGTAAGAACATTAAATATTTCTTCAGAACTGTATGTTTTTATAGGGAGGGAAAGATCACATGAAATGAACAGTGTTCTTTTTGTTAATGACCTTTTTTCAAATACTACTTCATATTGCATTCACACTGACAAATACTGCATGCTTTGACTTTTTATCCTTTCTTATGGAATGAAACTTACTTCGGATGTGATTTTCAGCACAATAAAGCATATCAGCTGCATGAATAAACTGGTATCCTGTTCCTCTCATACATAGCTCTGCTTCAGTGTACCCCAGGACAATCTTTCCTCTGGAAGTTAAAAACAAAAAATTGCAACACTGCTGATGAACCAACTCACAGAATGAATGCCAAGCAAGTTAATTATGGCTAGAACATTTCAGACACAAGTGCTAACTACACTTTGTTGCAATACCAATTGTATGCGGAAGCATGACAGCTCTAATTAAAAAAAATAGTTAACAAATCATAAAAAATTAACCAGCCTGCCAGGTTGCCTTCAGTAACTAGAAATGGTTACACAAAACTATTAGATAATAAGAAAAAGTGGATGCCTACAGTTGGAGTCTCAATTTCATACTTTTGAACACACTCACTTCCAGCAGGCAGCTCCCATTTGTTACAATGAAAGACACTGTTTTCTTATCCCTATTTCATAGCATTTACCTGTATGTGCTGGCATGTAGAATTATATAGGGATTTAACTTTAGCTATATAAAACTTCTTGCCTAAATTAGTACTTTTAGTAGGTTGAAGTTCAAAACAAGTTGTATCTCAGAACTATATCCCCTTTACTGTTGATTTATTTGGAGGTCTAGCATTTGCATTTAAATAAGATATGCCTCAGAGAAGTACTGTCGAGAGTCATGTTTGACCCTGGTAGCTAAAATTAAGAGTACTTTACTAGAGGTTGGGAGATGAAAAGCTTAACAGCATTCATACCACCTCAATGAGATACAGAATAGAATAAAATAGTCAAAAAGAGACTTAAACATGATTTGGAATAAAGAAATGGAGATTCAAAGACAGAAAGGTTAAAACAAAGGAGAAAGTAGGTATGGGGAACAACATATGTAGAAGTATAAATTGTGACAAAATTTGAAGATTTCAAGTGAATGAAAAAAATCAGAGGAAAGAAATGCTTGAGTTAAACAATTTGTTAACTTTTACTTGTGTCCCTTTATAGAAGTCAAGTAAAATGTTTTGGTCACTCAATAAACAGAATACCAAATAATTTGAGTATATTTTACAAGTAGGCATGGAAATTCATATGAGATTCCACTGAAAATGAATCTGAAAGCATTATCAGTCCAAAGTTGGAGGAGAGAAGGAAGAAAGAAGCCCAGAGGCTCTTATTTTGATAAAGAAGCATCTTAATGGGCTTCTTGCCACACTGATGCATAGTTACGCTATTTTGATCTAGTAATGCAGTAGTGTTTCCAAATCTTACATAGGGAAAAGAATGGTTCGGAACTGGGTAAAAGTCATAGTATAAAAAAATACTTAATTTGTTTATTTTGAAGAAAATGACATTTACATTGTATTTTATATTTATTTGAATTGAAGGAAAAAATATGCACATAGAATAAAATTAAATACTTTTTCTATCAGTTCTAAACCAAAATTTCTAATCAGATTTTAAGCACAAAACTTTTCTTCTTTCTTAACTCAGCAGTATTCTGTCTTTTGAGCTTTTTATTTTGTGTTGTATTTGTGCCCTCTTTGTTTTTTGGGGTTTTGGGTTTTTTTGAGGGGGTGGGTGGGGTTGTTTTGTTTTTTTAACAATTGAGAGTCAGAAAGCAGTATGCCATTTTGAGGAAATAGACTGTGAAAATCCCATTTCTGTTTACTTACTAGCAGGGATGAAGAGAAAAACCTTAACAGTTTCTAAGCAATCATCACTGAAATAGTATATATACTGAAAGAGTAGCCTGCTTTATATTTCAAATACATACGTGAGGCCTATCTCATCAGCAAATTATTAGACTATTATGTAGAATAATTTACACCTACTTTGCATCACAACCAGTAGGTGTGAAATCCAGTTTGTGTTTAGTTCTGAAGATGAAATTTTTGGTTCGTATCTCAAGGATGGATGGCGGCTGGAGTGGAGTAGCTACTGCAAACAGAGCAAGCTGAGGAGACAAAGTAGCACCATCCTTCCCTTTCTTGTTTTGTCCATGAAGAAACTTCAAACGGCCTTGAAAATTCATAGCCTTCGGATGAATAAAAAAGTAATTGTTACATGTTAAAGATATTTAAGAGCATGATATTTCCATTATGATGTAAAACATGTGTTTTTATTTTTTCTAAGATCCATCAGATTCAAGCTTTGTAGCACAGCATACATAAAAGTTACCTGAAAAGTATAGAATACTGTTTTTGTACTCCTGAGTGTGACATTTTAAGATCTCCGAATAAACTCACTGGCAAGCAAATTAATAAGAAGGTTATTCCATAAAAAAACTAAAAACCAAATACGTAATAGCAAATGTCAACTAGGACTTCTATTATTCTAATGAACATGGCATTGTACATACATACAATTACAACAATACGTCCCTTGCAAACGTGTGTATTTGATTTTGCAATTGTAAACAATTCTATTTGTAAAAAGTTACAAAGAGGGTCATAACAAATTTTTTCTAAAATCTAAGTGATTGACTAACAAAAAAAGCACTAAAAATACCAAGCACAGACTTTCCCAAATAATTAACAAATGGTTTTGTTAATTACTCTAACTTAGTGCACCTCAAGATACCCAGCAGAAAATAATCTTGTAATGTTTTTTTATCTGCACTTCACACAGTAATTTACAAAAGTAGATGCTTACTTGCATTTCACTGAGGAAACTGAGCCATGAGAAATGAGAGAACTTGCACCTGGTTGTGACAACATGTTGAAGGAGACACATATGGTATCACTACCTTACACATTCTGGTTGAAGCAGCTCAGATATCTTTGGAGACTTAAAGTAAGTTTATGTATACCTTGTTAGGATAATGTAGATATCCAACTTTCAAGCATATGTGTAAGTTTTATGTAACTCTATACTCACCAGGAATCCAGATGAATTATCCAGGAGGCATCGCAACCTGCAGATGAAATTCCTTTCCATAAAGGAAGAATTCTCTGGAGGAAGTTGGTCTGGGTTATAATAGGTTGCTGGCTGTGAAAAGCCATTATCTCCTGCAGGAAAGTATTATTTATAAGGATTATTTTTGGAAGAACACCTCCTGAAGGCTATCTATAACAAATGATCTTCTGTCTCATAAACAAAGCATTAGGTCATGACCTGAGCAAGAACAACGTAAACTGGAAACATCCTCTGAACCTAAAATGATTATAACACTGGTCAAGTATCAGTTCTTCTGATGAGATTACATTTTACAGGCCATGGTATTTGAAAACCGCATGCAATTTATTTGTGTTTTTCTTTGGGGGTTTTGTTTGTTTTTAATTTATTCATTATGTTTGCCAACAACCTAGATTCTGAATCAGTTGCAGAGAGCAGAGTTCTCAGCAGAGAGCATACCCGTGTTCCTACAACAGCAGTGTATCCAAAAAGGAACCCTGTAGTAGCAACCACAGGAACTGAGTATTCAAAAATTCAGATCAGACAATGAAACTGTTGCTTTCCAGACAGTCAGGTGAAAACTGTAGCAATTAAAAATAAGCATCTTTAGGAAACCACCAAAATAAATCAGCATGGGTACTTTCTCTAATGGTGCAAAACCACTCTGCTAAACAGTGAAAAATATTTCTAGATTCTGCTGATCAAAAAACCATAGTTATCACTCCAGAGGCACCTGGAGACAACACTTGTGTTTTGTGTGTTGTTAAAAAAATACTGAAAAACATGAATGTCAGCTAGGATAAAAACATGGTATCCTACCCATTCAGGAAAAGCATTTGCTGTTAAGTGGCATTTAAAAAACAAACTTAAACATTTGGAATATAAAGTAAAACCAGAAGAGAGATCAATAAACTTCAGATAGAATACATATGTTTGGCATGAGACTACATATACAGAAATACCAGAGTGTGTCTACTCACAGCAAATTTAGCAAAATGATCTTGTTTGCAATACATATAAAAACCCACAAATTGGTTGTTCCCTAGGAATTCAGACATGCAGCAAATTAAGAAAAAACAGTTAAAAAATGCTATTTTAGAGTTTTAAATACTCTGTAATTCAAAAACCCAGTCCCTGTACTCTGAGAGAACTGATTTTCACATATGGACAAAAGAATAGTACAGCTTTTAAGAACCCATATTGACCTTCCAGACTTGGAGATGAGGTGGGGAGAGCATATCACTTAATAACACACCACATTATGTTTTATGGAACATAATTTTGTCTTTTGGACAGCTGGAAAAACTTACAGATAGGTTCAGTGTTTTGCACAACGGCAAACCAAACCCAAAGGAAAACAAAGCATTACCAAAATCCAGTTCAGTTTAATCTCCTGTTAAGTCAAGGGGCAGAACTGGAGCCAAATGAGAATGCTGATGGCTCACCTTGCAAGACGCCTTGCAACCTAAGGTCATCTAAATCCAACAAAAATGTTAAGTTATCCAGGTTTTCAAATAAAATCAGGAGACACCTTTTTTCATAAATGAACTGCCATGCAAGATCAGTTTTTACTGAATAAACTTCAAGATATGAACAAAAGGAAAACAGGCTCTAGGTTATAGTGTGTACAAAAAGGTATAATCTGATATCACAGCCCTGTGCAGAACTGTGTATTGGCCAAAGTCACCATAATGAGTTAATCCACAGGCACAGAAACTCAGATACTTGTAGTATAAGAGGAGTTACCAGCTAACGTTGATATTAGAAAATAACAAATTCCCACACTCATCATATGGGTGGTTCTCAACAGACGGACAAAGCAAATTTACTTCCTTACTTCCTACTGCTGCAGATTTTATTTATTTTATGAATTGCCTAATTGCTGGTGAAAAATTTCAACACTTCTGAGGCAGTGCTTCTTCAATAAGAGGTGCTGAAAGAGGTTGGATGCTCCCTGAAGAAGCAATGACTATGAAGAAAGAGCAAAGAAACAGCTTGCAAATCCTAACATAATTAAAAAATGTCAGCTCTGACCAGGTACAGCTCTAGTACTTATTAATAAGTGCAAGTCTTTTTGTTGGCATCATTGGCACTCGTAGGTATGCCCTTCAGCAGTTCTGCCACAGGAGAAACTCAGTGTTATTCTATTAGTAAATATAGAGCTTGAATTTCTAGATTCAGCAGGTTCAGCTTGGTTCTCCAGTGTTTATGAACTTCCATAGTAAAATGGAAGCCTAACCCTAACCCCATCCCAGCCAACCTGGCCTTGAACATATTCAGGGATGGGGCACAACTGGCAGCTTTTAGTAAACTAGAAACATAAGATACAAAATTCCCAATTGTTTGTAATCCTGCTCAGGGCTTCCATTCATTCAGTCAAATCTGATGTCAATTCAACCTGGTGTTGTATTTTTCAAACACAACCTTTCATAAATCCATATGCACTTCCTTAAGCACTATAGAACACCATTTCACTCTAACACAAACAATAAGTCACCACATAAAAATCTGTTTTTCAAGTGCCAGCAGCTGTTTGCTATATTAAACTGTACTATTAACTAGTTGTGCAGTATGTGCAGCTGGACTGCTTAGATCGATCCACAGATGCTATAACAATGTTGACCACTAAATAAAAAATTGAAATACACCGAGCTGTGTTTCAAACAGCATAACATTTGTTGGTTTTAATTTTTTTATCAAATCATGGCATTTCTATACTCCAAAATATTAAATATGAAACTGTTAAGAGTTTTAAGTAAAATTACTTTTGAATGGTAGATTTATTAAAAAACAGTACGGACTTTTTATGCATTAAAAAATCTACAGTGAAGTCAAAGGAACTGAGAATTTTACCTACAGGTTTCATCAACAGTTGTGTAAAATGGAGCAGTTGTCTCAATGGTTTTATTGTCATTATAAGGCAAGCATATGCATTCCACATTAAATGTAACAATCTACAAATCTTTGTTCTGATGTACAGTCAATGACTTTCCCCTGAGTTATTTCTCAATATAGCAGGTCACTTAAGCATCAGCCAGTAACATGTGACAACTCAATGCTCTAACAAACACACCATTTGATCTTTTATATTCTCTGCCCAAGAGAAGTGTTGGTCTATGTGGTGAGGAATGCACTATTCCCTATATTAATGCCATCACTGAAACATTCTTAGACTGATCAGACATGTAAGACATTGTCATTTATAATCCAAATTGAAGTCTTCCAATTTAGAGTATAATTAGTATTTTAATGGTGCTGTGCTACGAATAGAAATACTTATTTAAAGTACAAAAATAGTGATTCTTACTGTTGGCTAAATACATCCATAAAACTCTAATAAGTTTAAAAATATGTTATTCCTTCCTTTCTTGATATAAAATTATCTAAACATTTTACATAGAGAGATTAAAACCCCAATCTAATTAGACAGGCAAACACACAAATTGGCTGCACTCTTACCTTGTACACTTGGTCCAGAATCTGCTGACTGGGAAGGATTTAATGCCCAATGTAGCTGCCGCTGAAACTCGGGTCTGTCTTCTGTGTGAATCAATTCAAATACACTCTGGTGTATAATATCCGACTGTGCAAATGGAAAAAGGTGGGAAAGAACAAGAATAAGAAAATTATATGACAATATGATAAAATCTGTCTGGTTGACACTGCTATGGATATGGGAAAATCCATTTTGTTCAAGGATAAATACATAAAGTCATGTGCATGCGTCAAAGCGTCACAAAACAATTTTTACTAGCTATTTCTTTACCTGTCTTTATCTAAGGAAGGCTGAAACTCTCATGCTGAGGTTAAGTAATTCAATTTGACACACTGGTAAATAAAGTATTTGTCACCTAGTACTTGACTTGACCCACCATAGGTGCTACAGGAATACAAAAGAAGCCAAAGACCCTGAACCAAACAATTGCCAAAACTGAGTCAAGTAGATTATGAACAGTGGATTTGTTTGCCTGAAAGCTTTGTCGCTCCTTAGGTATATGTTAAAACATGTAATTATTAAGCTCTTATACCATCACCACTTGTGTGGTTAGGAATGTGATCTAAATGGCAAAGGTACAACAGTGAGGATCAGATGTTGAAGGAAATTAAGGTGGAAAAAAGCATCCAAAATATTAAAAAAAAAAAGACTCAGTTGACCAAGAGGAGTTAAGCTCCACATTTTCAGCACATTTTGAAGACCCAACAATTACATAAACAGAAAATATTTAAAATAAAACATAGATCTAAAGTAATTGAGATGAACTGTCAGAAGCAGAATCCTAACTCAAGTTTTGCTTTGTTTTCATAAAACAATCAGCATTTACCAGAACACATAGTCTGAAATGCTAATTTTTGTAAATTTAAGACTTCACTTCTATATCATGCACTTGATTTACTAGTATTTCTATACAAATTTTATGCCAATTTTTTTCCATGATTTTTTCTTTTTTCATTCCCCAATACTGAAAGAATATGTAACCACAGGAATACTCATATTTTGTTTCAAATACTTTCTTTTACACAAACATTCCCCAATCTCTTATCAGTTACCTAAAATTGAAGACCAACCAGAGTTTCTCCCTATTTTTAGACAGCAACTGAATCTATCAACATTAAATATTCACAGATATACATTGATAACAATAACTAAGTTTCTATCATCTCTACATAAAGTAATCCCAGGAGTTCTGTAATGAAGGTAACATTTGCCTGCTACCTCTTGGTCTTTACTACTTTGGTACCTCGCTTGCAAGCCCAGTAAAGTCAGCCATATGTGACCTGCACCATAAATAGTAAAAAAACAAATGTTTATTTTGAAAGAAATAATAAAATAAATAAACATGAGCAAGAGAACACTAAAATTCTAAAAATACTAACATTACTCACTTGGTGTTTAACATCTCAAGCCATATGGAAATAATTTTCCATGAAAGGTTTCTATTAAAATAATTACCTTCCTATTGAATTATGCCTCACTCAGCATCATAAACTGGGTAACACCACAGTATAAATTTCAAACAGTTGTTCCAGTAAAGACTAATTAAGTGTGAAAACTTCCTATCTTGCCTAACTCAGCTTTGGAAATTATATTCCTGTTGTGCTTGGCCTGCCATCCTGGCTATGTAAGTTGATAGAAAAGTAATATAGTTTCAAAGTGATCCAAACCAAAGTACGTAACAGATTTTTATTACACAAACTATCAGAGTATAAATACAAACACCGATGTTCTCTGAAATTAAGCAACCTCTGAAAAAAATAGTCAAAAATAAACTTACTTGTTGGAAGCCCAAGTAGTCTTGGATGGTAGAGGAGACGTAAAAAACCAGAGCATCTGCTGTAACAACTAACACAAACCCATTTAATGCCTGGGGAGGAAACACACCAATCTGTCAGCTTCAAAGGCAAAATTCCAGACAATTATAGTGGCTGTAAGTCTAGTCTCCCAATAAAATGTGAAGCATGCAAAAGCATACCATTATGTAACAGCATAAACATGATCCTTCATTTTTTCTCTCTACAGCATTCCTGCTACAATGAAGAAAACGGCATCTAATGAAAAAAAATTTAAAATGTTCTTCTAGAAAATTTAGGGGAGAAGTAAAACCCTGTTGATGACTTTTAAATACTCTTGATTGTAGGTAAGGGACAGCAGTATGAACAACCATTAACATTTTCTATTATCAACCACAGTTCATAATGCTTGCATGACTCAAGTCTTTGGTACCCCCAGCTGCCACCAGTGCAGATGAGGGCCATGTCACAAACTGAGCCTCAAAATCCATTCTATTCACAGTGCAGACAGGCCTCTGTGAACAGGAAATCATGCTATCAAGATCCCCTATATAGTCCAAGAAAACATTTTATAGCTTACTTAAAATAGAAAAACCTCTGCACAAGGGGACTGTTGCAAGTAAACAGTGTTTTTGAAGAGACTTCCCTCTCCATGAAGCAGCAGACTAGGCGGCTCCATACTCAAAGTCACGCAAAGGGCATTTATCAAAACTCCCAATCAATACGGTTCATGGCAATTGTTGTGATAGCAAACAGTACATTTGTGACTTGGCAGCTCATCTGAAAGGTGCCGATTTACTTCTATGGATTTCAGTCAAGATTTAACAAAAGGCTGTCTCAAGGGACTGGATTGAGCATGTTGTGCCACTTAATTTCCTCAGCTGCATTCAAAGGCAAATTTGGCCAGCATACTCAAAACATTTTCTAAAAACTCCTTTATTATGCAAAATTATTGTAACATAGAAAATGTCAAGTAAGTGAAGGATATCTTACTGTATCTATATCTTACTGTAACAACCTAATAATAAAAGTTAAATATCTGGCCTTTAAATGCGTTGTACTATTCCTATTTAATGTGCAGACATTTCTTAATCTACTCTCATAACAAGTTGTGAGCACTATAAAAACTCCTTACATAAGTTTAGTGACTCTTAAAGAATGAGCTAAAACCCCCTCAATAATCATCTGAAATTAATAGCATAGCCAATCCAAGAAATCTTGATTTGTTACACAGAATCCTTGGCTTTGATCAGGTTTGCAGTAATTTCAAGGGAGAAGAATGCCACAATGGCAGGTGCTTGTGTACTCTGCTGACCTATTCTGCAGGGCACTTCACGTCAAATGGTTGACATAAAAAGTCTGCAAGCTGCACAGTATCTAACTGTGTCTCCAATGTTAAAATTGGTTATTCTGGTCTACTTCATACAAAGCTATGTACACCTCCCGTACCTGGAATTCAACCACATTTTACAGCAGCTGTAATACACAACTCATCTTGAACCAGGGCTGTTACTAAAACAAATCATATGCATTCTGTAAGCAAGAAATACTGTAAAAGGCAAGTGTCTGGATAGATCAATAAATGGGAGATAAGTTCTGATGGAGGCTTTTGCAAATTACAATCCCAAAAGAATTATCTCTAGCATAATGAAATTTCTCAGTGATTTTATTATTCTGAGGCATTGAAGATAATATTAGTGCCTCTAAAAATACTCTCAATACTTCTAAAACAAAGGCAATTAAAACACTGTTCATTATTGGGAAGAAGTAAAAAAAAAGCCATCTTCAGTTATCATTTAAAGGGAGGATTTTATCAATATTTAAATCTTAATGATTCCCAGTATCTTCTAGAAAATTCCAACTTTTATCCCTCATGAGTTCTTACTGTACCTAAGAAAACTCTACCTGCATATTCATTCTCATAATTTTTTCACATATATAAAATATTTACAAAACAAATTAATTTAAGAAATTCAATTAATTTACTTACCTCACAAGATGGGCAGAATTTACAATAATTAGTATATCACCCGTTTAATTTTCATACCAGTTCCTTCCTATCACATCCACTTGGAAGTCATAGAAAACCCCCTATGTATTTCACATAAAATAAACGCCTCCAATATAAACCATATACTTAACATTTTTAGATAATTTCTGTTTAAAAGAAAGCAGTTCACCTGCAGTAACTCCATAACAGTTCTTTTTTATACTTCATTAAAGTTAGAAAATTACAAACATGTTCTAGTTTTTCAGTTGGTTAGGAAAAAAATTTCAATTAGTATTAATTTAAAGTAATTGTTTTGTGGAATTCTTAGAACCTTTTTTCATTTCTACTCTTTGAACACTGAAATTAGTTTTGTTCTAAGCAAACAATTGGCTTTGACAATGATTTGCCACTTCTAATAGACACATCAGTGGGAAACCTCTGATGAAGACAGATAATCAACATATTTCAAATGAAGCTGCAGGTCACAGTAAAATCTATTTCGTGTAACTAGTTAGAACATTGGAATACTTATATCTGTAATTTCCTAAGTTTTATCTGGACCTAGTATTATATCATTATTCATATGCTTTAACACTCTGGGACATTAAAATATGCTAGATAATTAAAAAAAATGTCATCACTCACAATTTCTTTATTAATACTTTCCATTAGTTCATCATAGTTGAAGTTATTGAAGCATTTTAAACTTTGTCCTGAACTTACACTGTGGAAGCTGAGTTCTTTCAAACCCCTGAGAAAGCGAGTTATTTTAGCAAGCTTGAGGTCATTCAAAGAGAAATCGCTTCTTTTAGTCAAATTAGTCACCAAATTTACAGTAAATTACTAACTTATCAGCCCCTTACAAAGACTGTTTCTTTATATTAATACCTGTATTAACAATAGATGCAAAGAGATGGGAAAGAAACCTCTAATAAATTACTGCTACTACCAGAAAAAGTTCAAGAGCTGGATAATATCACCCTAAGGAAAATGAGAAATAAGACAATAAGAAATAAGACAATAAGAAAATTTATTTTTTCAATCTCATCAATGACTCTAGCATGCCACATAAGATTTTTTTATATATATATAAATCTTTGTACAATATATCCTTTGCAAAAAATACCTGCAGTAGAAGTTCTCCTTCCAGGATCTGCATCCCTTCTCCACATTTTGGTGTCCTACAGTTTTCCTGAATACCATTTCTTTCTGGTCTTGTAGAGTTAGAAGAGTTTAATGCAACTAGAACAAAGACAGAAAAAAGTTGAGCTATCTTTAAAAGGCTCACTAGAAAATTACATAATTATGTGCTTTTTTTGTGTAAGAAGAAAATGTATTTAAAAGATGCCTATAAAGTCAATCTAATGAAAGATTTCTGTTTCCATGCCAAAGATTTTCCTTACCTTTAGAGCTAACCCCCAAATTTATCATCATGCCCCTTTCTATACTATGATACTTTCACTGTACAGAATCAGTATAGTTGAAATCAATCAAAATTCCATTATTTTATACCTTTCTTTTCCTTCTCCTTCTCTTTACCATAAGACTCACTTCTAATTTGTCACTCTTGTGACAAACAAAGGGCACTTGTTTTTATACACCAACCTCTTATAATCTGATAACAATTCTGTGGTAAGGTATGAAAACACACTTATTCTTATCCCATCTATTTGCAGACATCAGACTATGGTTCATCGAATATGTAAACCTGCTCTAGATCTAAAGCTCCCTTCAGGGAAAGGAAAGAAAGAAACATGATACTTAAATGCATGTTACACACTAAAGAAAACAGAACAAGGTATTTCAAACAAAAAGGTTTGTTGCTTTTTTTCCTGTCGTAGTTAAATTTTAACCATTTACATAACTAAGCAAACTTTCCAATTTCAGATAAAATACTATAACCATGAATCATTACTATTCAGGTCATGAATATATCCAATTGAAAGAAAAAAATTACTTAATGACTAAAAGATCGTACTGTTACAAAGTTCCTGAAAGACATCCCCATCTCTACATCCTTCCACTAAACAGGATGCTGTCAGGTAAAACTAGTTATTCATAGATCATTCATAACTCAGAATTTACCTACATTGCACAGTTCCAAAGAAAAAAAAGAAAGCCCGAGTAGGTCTGTAGCATCTAAACAGTTCAAAGTTACTGGAGCGACTGTACCTTAAGCCTTTACCATAAAGCTAAAGGCCACCATGTCCCCCAGCTCTAAAATTTCTAAGCTGCAAAGCATGGATAATTCATAGAAACAATTGCACTTCTGTAAAATACCTCAGTTTGTCATAATGATGATATATCCAGCCTAGATTCCACATAATTTTAAACCTGCTGGAAACTTTCCATTTTTCTGCTAGCTCAGAACTTTCATCAATGATCCTGAAAAACTTCTGTTCATTGCTTTTAAACTACATTAAGTTGTATTTTACACTACCTATAATGATGTCTTTCAGGTTATTTTAAGCTATCACTGCAGCTAACAACTTTCAAGCCAGACAGTTTTCATTAAAATATCCCTCTAAGGCAGCGTAGAGGAAAAACAAGTTCTAAAAAGACATTGTCTGATTAATCAGATCAGAATTTATCTAAGGGTTTGCTTTGAAATTTAAACCTTAATGCTCTTCTCCCTACTAGATAGTAAAAAAGTCCTGTAACAAACCACACGGAGTTGCAGTTGCAAATTCATTTTAAATTCAAGTGAACAGAATATGTAGTCAATTTTTTTGTGTGTGAGCATTATTAGAAAAGGATATCGAGAATATTCACTAAACACACCTGAAGTTCACAGACAGTAGAAGAAAATTTACTATCTTTTTAATTTATATTGTATGATTATTTAAAAAGCCCCCTTCACCTGTGTAAGTTGCAAGTAAAGATGCCTAATCACACTTGCCATTCTGAAAAATACCATATATAACTATACACATGAAGGGTTTTTTTCTTTTATTAATGTCTTACAGAATAAAATCTGGCTGATAGATAAAATCTTTCAATTAACAGAGCTCTAGAGCTCAAACACAGCTGAAGCACTAGTGGCTATATTCCTCCTAACTTTCTAAGCATAAAAAAGATATATTTTCTGCAGATCACAGACTATTCTGAGTTGGAAGAGACCCACAAGGATCATTGAGTCCAACTCTGAAGTCAATGGCACACACAGGGGATTGAACCCACGACCTTGGCATTATTACAACCAAGTTTTAACCAACTGAGCTAATCTCATGTGAGGTTAAACATTTTCCTGAATTGGAATCTACACCTTTTCAGAAATCAATGTGCATGGTATCAAGTTGTTGTAAACTGAGGCAGACAGAAAATTGGTGACAATCATAGATTCATAAAAATTGAAGACACAGTGGAAATTAGAGCTGTATCCAACTCCTCAAAAAAAAAACAACCAAATTCAAATTTACCTTGTTTTGACAGATAAACGACAGGCCTGCTAGTGCCCGCTACAAGCCACCCAAGTCCCTGGCACTGAACAATCCCAGCTATGTGGACACACACTTGCAGTCAAATTGAAGGCTACCAGAAAGAAGGGACCTCACAGTATGGGAGGGCCCCTTTGCCGGGCAGTAATTCTGAACAGACTTGGCCACAGCACACAATGATGTGGCCTCAAGAAATACCAGCTAGAGAGATATAGTAACAGGCAGTGGAAAGGAGAACTAAATCTAAAAAGCATAACTCATCCAAAGGTAATATTACAGTCTACATCACCTACCTGAAAATCCACCATGTGTTCTGTTAGTTCTCACAGCCTATGTTACTCATGTCATCAGACAAAATAATCCCAAGTTCATTACTTTATAGTCTTTGAATCTCTGAATTAAGTACAACTCATTTCAGACTATCCCCTCTTAATTTTCAGCCACAGGAAATTAAAACATGAATACTTCCACAGAGTAAATAGGAAATACGTATACGTACTCTAGAATACATTTCACAATCAAATTACTTCTCGTAATTTCCCACTAATAATCTTAAATAAACAAAAATAAATCAGAGATGTTTATACCTGTAAAAAACCCAAATGAACAAAAAAAAACCCAGACCAAAAAACATCGGTTACACATTTGCAGCAGGAGGGCTGGATTGTAAGCACCTGCTTTAAGTAGGTTAATGATTGTCATTTAATCCCCTGTCAAGCAATAAGCAACATTTCCACTATCTAGAATTCTCTGATTAGAAATACAAGCTGAATCATGAAGATATCAAAACTAGATAGTGACCCTTGATAGATTTTTCTTGACATAAAATAACATTGTATTTTCAAGTATATACATTTCATGGTTGTGAAATTCTTTAGCACCCAAACCAGCAAATGTAAAAGACAGTTTTATATTATATATCTATAAAGATAAATGCTGACAATATTGACATTAGCATTTACCAGCTTCTTATCTCAGGTTCTGTTCAGGTGACAAGATACTTATAGGGAGATGCAGTGTACTTTATTAGACTAATGGTATGTAGTGGGGGGAAAAAAACACACCAAGTTTGACAAACACCTACTTCTTCAGGTCTGAAAGAGAATTCCAGAAATTGAGTTCTACCTACTGCCAAAAGCCATCTTTCATCTTAAGACCATGTAGGTATTTGTTAAAAAATGATTTTCCATACCTAAGGACAACAGGTATTAAGCAATCTTTGTTCTTTCCGGGGACCAACAGTCAGTATAAGTAACCACATAAGTTATAAGCAGCATGCAGAACCAACTGATAACACATTATAGCCTAACTTCGTGAATTATCTGTTGAGATATTCAGAAGTTAATCTGAGGAAAACTATTAAAAATTAAGTCTATTAACCACCTCAATTAACCTCCATGCTGTCCTCACAGAGAGGCCCTAGTCCAGGATGAAAAAGGTCTTTTTCACCTTCAAACACTTGACCTCTAGGGTTTATACTTGGTAGGTATGCTTTCCCCCAGCTTCAACTCACAACTGGTGCCCTCTTGTTTCTGGGCTGTCACTTCTGCTCTCAATGAGAACGTTTCCCATGACCTCCCCACATGACAGCCAGGTGCTTCACTATTTCACCCATTTCAGCTTGCAAAATCAATGACCATGCAGCCATCTGTACCTACCAGAGCACCTTCAGCAGGAATCTTGTAAATGGTGACTCCCTAATCTGTTAACCAGAAGTTACAACAGCAGAGAATCACAAAATTGTCACAAAGCAAGTGCAAATACACTCTACTGATTTACCTGATGAGGCCTTACCTGTACTAGTCTTGCAAACTTAAAGTAACTGGAGATGCAGAGAATTCAACACAAGCTACATATGCCAGCAACTATCTAGTCAAGTTTCTGATGGGCATTCACATAGCAGCCTGATTTCACACACAACTATGTCAGCTGTCGACTTTCCTATTACTTTAAGAGAACAATATTGACAGTTAAATTTCTTAAAGTAATGGAGAGGCATTCAAAAACCATTCTAATTTCCCTTTTCATGAAAGAAGTGACAAACTTACAAATACTTATACAAATATTCAAAGGCATATCAGTAAAAATGAAATCTAATAAAAACGCCTTTAGCCTCCACCTGACTAATGTCTTATGCAATAATCAGCTGACTGTCCACAGAACAAGAGAGCAACATCCATCACAGTGTGTATCAAGTAACTGTCAATACCCATCTCATCCAATCCAGATTTATTGTACAGTTTTCCTCAAATCTAGAAACTACTACATTTGGAAAAAAAACCCAACTTTTTTTCAACGCATCAGAAATAACAAAATAAACAGGAAAAAAATAAAAGTGGGTTTTTTTCTCTGTGTTGAGTAAAGGAAGTTCTTCTGACATAAATCAAGAAAATATACCACATTTGCCGGTGCTCAGCTGTGGAGTCTAGAGAGAATATTCTTCATTGAAACCTGAGCATTCTCACACCAAATGTCTCTTCTTATTATCAAAGAAGTGAAGAAACGTGTGATTAAACTTGCCATCTCAAAATTCATTAAGCCTGCCATGTGTTATTAGAGTGCTGAATAGAAACCATTTCAGCAACTGCTTGCTGAAAAGCTTCATAGAAACCATACTGAAACACTCAGTGGTTAGAACCTTTTCTTTTTCCTACCTTTTCTTCCCCAAAGAAAAAGCATAGCAAATAGTTTCAGAGGAGCCAAGGTAGCTCATTGCAGAGAGGTGTAGAAAATGGAATATCAAGATGCCAAACGTTAGCCAGACCTTTCAAAATTGTATTGAGATGCAACAAATGTCTTTAAATCAGCCTCAAGATAATTTTTACTTTTAGGTTAATGATCTGTTCAAGTCTAAAACTGCATTGAAGTAACACTTGCCTAATATCACAAGCATATTCCTAGCACATCAGTCATGCAGTCCTGAAATTCAATCTTAAAAAGCTTCCCAGAACTGCTGTGTATCAAATCTTGGCAGAGTTATTACAATTTGGCCAAACAGGTCAAAGTTTGCAGTCAAAGACAATTGAGACTGTTTCATAACCTTTTCAGTAGATTTATAAATTCTACTAGTCTGTTCTAAATTCCTTTAAAAAAAAAACAGTTCTCTTGAGGGGGGTGGTCTCACTCCCTTCAGCAACAATTGCTAACCTTCAACATGAAGTTCACCAGCCAAAACAAGACAAGGAGGGCATTACTGAGAAAACACAGTTTAATATTAAACTCTTGCCTAAATTATTAACATAAGGTGAACTGTTTATAGTGGTGAAAGATCCATTTTAATTGAGAGAAAATACTTTGAATCCATATATCTAAGTACAACCTTAGCTATCTCCATTATTTAAGATTACATAAAATATTTTGCACCTGCAGATTGTGATACTGTAACAGCAAAAATGTTTATACAAGTCAAGTAATATGAAGAAAAACTACAACTATTTTTCCAGAAAGATAAAATATACATTGACTGCACATTTTGTAAATAACTATACTTCTAGATAGTAAAACCTGTACATTTCAGTAATAAAACTTCTGAAGATTTGCTCTGTATTTAGATATACAAGAGAAAATAAATACAATTCAGAATTATCATAACTGTAGCCTAAAGCTTTAGTTATGCTACACAAAGAGGCAAGATGGACTTCTGCGTAGGCTGCACACACAAGTGAAATATTACATATAGTGGGGGGAAGCTTTCACTGGATTTTGCATACTTAAGTTTTCTGTTTCCTATCTTTTCATTTATGAATTCTGAGCAACTTTCAAGATAGCTTCGCATTGCATCATCCACTAAAATGTGGATGGGATGGAGGAATATATGACAATTTTTAGATTACTATCAAAACTCTAGAAAGGAAATGCATTAATAAAAATGTAAAAAATACATCACTTTTTTGACACAGTCCAGAGCAATATCAGCATAAAACAACTTACAGAAGTAGTCATGGAAGATGAATAACTGGATTTTGTAAACATAAGAAAAATAACAGTGAAATTGTATATTTGGGAGTGACAAGTAAAAAAGGATACATTTTTTGTTCTTAGGCATCAGTGAATGGATGTCACAATTTTGATTTAGCCTGAAAAATCATTTCCACTAATCAAAAAAGGAGAATGGAACAAGGGTATAGACCAAGTGGTCAGGTTCTGGGCAGTTCCTGGGCTTTTGAGAGTCAATAACAACTGCTGTACAGATACAGATTGTTTACTTATGTGTATAAAAATTTCTGGGTATGCAGATTTTGTGCTAGTGACTCAAAACAAGGCCCCATGGCACCACAGACCCACACTGCACATGTTTCAAGTTCTGCACACATGCACTCCTCCATTTCCAGTCATCCAGTACCTTCTTTTTAACCCAAATTCAAACCAAGTAAATTGTAAATTCAGCGGCTGTACAATCAGACAAGGCAGAGAAATCATAAGTCTACCCAACTGTGAGTATGTTCAAGTATACAATAAATTTTATTTAAGGGAGAAAGAAATGCCCAAAAATGCTTAGGCCAGAGAGAAAAACTGAAAAAGGAAATTTTCATCTCTAAAACAAAAGAGTGCAAAGGTTTAAAATGTCTTAATACAAACGGTTTTGACAGAAGCAGATAGGGAGCTTTAGTGGATGCCACCAAAGCAACGACTACAATAAATCTGTGCTTGTTTCCTAGACTGTAGAGAAATATTTATATTTCTGGTATAATCAACAACTTTCCATATTAAGATTCTATTAAGACCCCTACTTGAACATGTCGCAAACCATGGATGAAAGCAGACCTACAAACCAAAAATAAACCAGTAAATATTCCATCAACATTGGACTGAAATTACTCAAGGTACAGCTTCAGAACTTCCCAAGGGCCCCACTGTACTTACACTTCAGACATGTCTTCATGCATATTTTACACTCAACAAGAGAAAAGCGCAGAAATGCTGCACATTACTTGAACTTCTGCAAGAGTCTAAAATAGTCTCTTCATTGCAATCAATATATAACGAATATACATGAGGAATAAAACTAGCACACAGCATTTTTCTCCATGCCAAGTACTATGGTTTTGGAATGTGTGATATTTCAGATTAACCTAACAAAACCAATCTAATTTTAAAATGACCTTGGGTTTCCCCTACTATATAAAAAAGGTTTAAAGTGCAAAATATTATTTTTCATTTATCTGTGATCAAATACTGTGCTTAAATATTTTAGCATGAACGCTATTTTTGGCATAAGGAAGTCTGTTGCTTGCCCTTTCAAAACTGACATGTCTGTGAGTTCAGATCAGTTCTACTTGTTTTCCAGGTCTATGGCAAGGATATGTTTCCAGTGTTCAGAGTTATAAATCATAAAATGGACAAAAACTTGGCAGGAATATCACCACTTTTTCTACCTAAACTTCAATCAGGTTTCACTGGACAAGACTCAAAGGGGGCCACGAATTTCCCAGAAATTACATTTCTGGATCAGAATATTACTTAGGAGATAATAAATGAGTACACAGTTCTACTGGGGCAGGACGAACTGCATTTTTTTCAATTAGTTTTGCTGCTTGGTAAAAATCATCAACACTAACAACAAGCAGAACAAAACCTTTCAAAAAGTTTCAAAACCCTTCTGTACAACTTTTTGATAAACCACCATATCCTGGAATGGTGTAGAGTAGTATTTTAATTCCCCTTTTTTAATTCCAGTTTTGATATTTTATACTTGAACATGCTACATATTTGAATATATATGTTTTGCAGATTAAGATTTTAATTTAAATTTGTCATGTTTGTCATTGAAATTATTATTAAATTATAGAGAGAGAAAAAAATTCAAACCCATATGAGCTGCTTTTTAAAATATCTTAAGTTTCACAAGGTGAAACAGCAAGCCTGCAACTTATTTGCTTTTTTTACACTGTTATGTGTTTACTGAAGCACAATTTAAATAATAAATCTCATTTACAATAAAACAAGGAGATACATTTAAATAGCTGGTTGTACTGACAAGCCACTGTTCAGCTAACTACATGTGTAAATACTAAACAGGAGGAAGATGAAAACCATAAACACTTTCTTTCTAGAACCTGAAATATGGGAAAGTCTGTCTGCTCTAACTGGGAGAGACTTTAGTGCCCCATGTAAAAATCATATTAGATAACAAAATAATTTAAAGCTTGCAATTGCACAGTGTTTCACTATCATATTTCCTGACAGTTTTGGCTTCCTATGCTGAGCTGAAGTTTATGAATTAAAGACCTATGAATGGTCATAGCCTCAATATAACAAACAAGGTAAAAATTCCAATGGATTTCTATATAAAGAGCAGAAAAAGGGAAAAAAAGGTCGGACTGGATATAATCCCAGGGAATTTTACTAAAGACTGTGCTTAGGAGGTCACACAGGAGAGAGGCCTTTATTTCTGATCAAGCATCAGAAAACAGAAATAGCAACAGCAAGCATTATATAACTTATGTTGCTAAGGGTTAGATTGTGACTGAGAAGGGAAAGAGAAAGGCAAGGAATGCTGCAAAGAAAGGGAACTAGAGCAAACAGACTAAACTCTAGAAGAGGATTTAGGGGAAACAGGAAACTCTGCCTCTGTCACTGGTTCTCCCCCACAAGAATTCATTTCACAGAGGCCCTGTTTTAGTCCATCCACAAGTGAACCTGACAGAGGTTGCCTGATAAAACCACAGACAAACCACAGGTGTAAGTTTTACAAAGGTTATTCTGTTAATTCTAACATTAGAGGATCTTATGCTGACTACTAAAGTATACTTTAGATACAATGAGTATTAACACAAGCTTGTTACTGGGACAACTCATTTATTTATCTTTCAGAAACATAACTGCTCAATTGAGTTGGACATGTATGAAGACAGACACAGTAAACATAAAGCAAAAGGCTACTTTGATTACTGGCTCACCAGGCACATTTACCAGCTCTAACAGACAAAACCCTTTTTTCAATACTTCAGAAGGATTTTTAACATGTTTTATGCTTTTAAGATTCTAAAATATAGTTTTACTTATTATTTAAATAATCACTCCAGTTGAGGCTCTATTCCCAATAATTCTAAATACAGAAATGATACATCGTTTTCATAGCATAAGCTTTTCAGTAAACCACAAGCTACATGATATTGTCTTAGTATTTTTAATACTTCCATTCTAGTTTTATTAAACTGCCTCAGAAATCAAGACAGATACTCAAAGTTATTCACTAAATGTCACAGCTTAACTGACCCACAGATACACAAACACAGAAAGCTCCTGTCATGATAAGATTGCCCTGGAGGGCAACCACACACATTAAAAAAAAAAAGGCACGATAGTATCTCAGACTTTTAATACAAGATTTCAGTTTCTTATTGAAGTTTTGTGTTTTAGAAGAACTATGTGGCTTGTCTGTACTTGCAGAATTTCTTTGGCTGGGGAGAGGAGGAGTTCAGGGGTGTTGAAAGTTTTGGGGGATTTTGTTGTGGGAAATTTTTGATTTCTTTGAAACTATTCATAAATACAATTTCATCGGAGAATCTGATAACACAAGGGACCTTTCTGGAGTTGGGACACTACCTGGCCATGGAACCTATAGGGAATCCATGATGTGGTGTTGCAGTACCTTGTACTGTCACAATATAAAAGAGATTTCCATCTGTTCCCACATAACTTGGTTCCACAATTTACACAAAATACAAAACTTTGCTAGATTCATAGAAGGAATGGCCCATTTCACTGACTCTTTGTCTTACATACATTACTTGCTTGTCTGGGAATTCCATTATTTTTATTTCTAAATAAACTGACATTTGAAAGGCTGTACATAAGTAATTACTGTTGCCTCTCAAAATGCTTTTTGAAGTATATTCAACCTTCACTGCACCTGAAATGCCATTAAAAACCTAAGCTGGAAGATGCAACATCTTAAAGGGGATAAAGCAACTGCTGTTACACTTGAGAGTGGCCACACCACCACAGTAAATACCTAGTTAAATCTCAAGAACACTTAGCTCCTCCTCTTTTTTTTTCTTTATTCCCTTCCAGAAATTCTAGTAAGGCTTATTTTGATACTAGACATCCTCAAATATCCAGTGACCATTTTATCACGTCCAGTTTATTCCTATGTCCTTGTGACAACACTGCCCATTAACTTCAACAGCTCTTCTCCCTCTCAGTGTTACCCTACCTGTATATTCATAGACACTAATAATAATGCCTTGCCTGCATTCTGCCATACTAAATATGAGAAAATCAGAGTCTTCTCCTGTAATGTACACTCTCTAGGCCTTCTTTCTACCTGTTCCAATTATATTCATAAGACCCTAACTTGATTTTGCAAACTGAATGACATCTCTCTCTCTCTCAGATCTACCAGAGAGCCTCTTCTTTTTTTTTCAAACTCAATCTGATAAATGGAGTAACCGTACTTTAAAGGAATGTACCCTCCAACACTATCTCTAAGACTGCTTCAGGAAAATTTACCAAAATTTCCAGAAGAGAGAAACAAAAGACAGATAAGTTCTGCATAATGAAAAGTCCTCCCCATCATAGTGTTTTAGCCCCATCAGAAAAGCTGAAACAAGAACAACTACAAGTTTACAAAAATATTTTTATCAGTATTTATTAACTGTAACTACTGGAGTGAAAAACACTCATAACCTTTTAGTTTAGCCTATTATTGTGTGGCTCCCAGACTTCTGAAAACAGTTACATAATAGGAAATACTGTTTTAATATGAACAATTGCAATAGAGAAAGACATGGCTGCAGCCCAGAGTACTATACAACAACTGCAGAAGGCCAGACCTATTTAAAGGACCTGATACATGACATTTGGGGTTCTATACCAAATAAACTGTTTGGAAACTTCATAACCTAAATACTGTACACACTTCATTTTCCCAAGTTTCACTGTAAGCCCCACTATGCAGAGCTGCCATACCACCCTCTGGATGGGGAAGAATGGTTTGGCTCCCACTATACACTGATCCCAAACACCATGCAGAAACTGGATTTCTCCTGACTCTCCCCCTGTACAACATAAATCCAGGTTCCTCTGACAGCTGGTAGTCTAAGTCTAGAGAAGATTACATAGCTCTTTTTTACAGTATCAGGATATAACCCCAGGTTTATTCACTCCTCTGCTACAGGAGGTTCCCACTCCTTTTTTTTCCCACTGCAGGAGAAGTCTAAAATCTGGGGGCACAGGTAATACCCATTCTTCCTGTTGAAAAGTATCTACCATACAGAAAAGAATTTAAAAAAACACCCTAAAACAACAACCATCCCCCACACACCAAAACCAACCAACCAACCAAAAAAAACCAACAAAACCACTTTCTTGGGTCTGAAAGTTAAAATCAGAAAGCAGGTTTCCATCTGGGGCACTAACAACAAAAGACAAGATCAATCCCTGATCCAGTCCCTGCTGAAACAGCCATTCCTCTCTGTTATGGGATAGATGTTTTGTGGGAAATGCATAACATAGTCCAGAAAATTCACTTCTCAAAAGACTTTAGATCTCATAAAGTACTAAAGAGGAATCAGAAGTCATATAAAAGGCAGCATACTGAATTAATCTTGTCAGCACATTTCTTATGTTGTAAAAGGTGAGTTTTATTGGTAACGCTACACCACCAGTAAGGATATCTGCCCTCAGAGAGGACACTACAATAGAGAATTGGCAATCACTGATATTGGCCACCAAACAGAAAAAAAGAAACAAACTTAGAGCCAAAATTTGATTGCAGTGTTATTTATAATGTATGAAACAAAATGCATATATTTGCTTGTGAACACCTGCATGATATTAAATTTGTTTTTACAGTTACACAGATTGTTCACATTCTTACCAAGATAAATGTACTTTGCTTCAAAATTTAAGTTAGAAGTTTGTGCCATGCCTTTATCAAGTATATTCATATTCATATTAGAGTAAGCACAAATCAACTCATTTTAATGGTGCCATCTGTCATATTCTTTTGTATTCTGCTGCCAAACCAGCAGAAGATCAAATGAAATAAAATCTAAACATGAGGTTTCATTTACCCTGCCACAAGAAATAATGTTCAAGGTGGCAAAGGCAGATCTGTTTCATAATTATGTATTTTCTGCTAAATTGTTCCATATGCTTAGAATATTTGGGATTTAGCCAGGAAGAAAAGCAAAAGCCCTTCTGGTAGTTGAGCAGTTCCCCTCTGAAGTGTGCATCAAGTTATCTTTGCACAATGGATTCTTAAGTAAAAAGATTTACATTAACTGCTTCTGCTCACTATGTTCACCAGAAAAAAAAATTACAGAAATATAAACCCAATTACAGAAATATAAACATTTAGCTTAACAATGTAAAATATAAGCAAAAATCGTGCAATAATTCTTTGAAATACTTTACTGACAAGTTCACTCAGGTCACTCCATCTGATTACTAGGTCATTTGAATTATTAATGTTAACATTAAAATATATTCCTTTTACAATTGTAATTAATGACAAGATATTTTTGTACAAAATAATCCAGTTGCAACTATTCCCCATATTTGTTTTATCTTTTAATAGAAATAAAATTTTTCTTCCATGTTTAAGACATTTGCTTTAGTTCTAAAATTAATCAATTTAATTAAAGATTAGCTTTGATAAAACAGAATAAGAATCTATTATTAGTTTTAATATGTTAGTAAGGCAGATGCATATAGGACAGATTACAAATGACACAGAGCTCTCTGCGGGATTCAGATGGTGACTGTTACTGAGAGGAACACCACTTCCTTCCTGTGTCCCAGCCCTTTATTCAGGAGGATTCTGAACTCGGCAAGATTTTTTTAATTAGTGGTTGTAAATTACAGCATATTCTGATAATTTTTTTTTCAAATATACTGCCACTATGAAGTGTTTTGTACAAATGAGTATTGATTGATTCCAGGCACAGCTTCATACTAATTGCCGTGACCTTACAGAACTAAAGGAGTAACAACAACATTAGAATTTTTGGCAAAAAGCTTAAATGTGTCTCCCCTATCGCTTTGCATGTCACCACTTCTGTAACACAACTATCAATCAAAATTCAAGGATTTAAAACATCACATAAATTTATAAAAAGAAACTGAAATATGTTTCCATTTCTGAGCAGTTTTCATCTCTATTGGAGAAGAGCTTGACCACACTTACACACAAGCCAATTTTGATATAGTTTATTAAATCTGCAGTTCAGCTTCAGATATCTGCATTCCAGATGAATATTAAGGTGAATGAGCCTCATTCTTATAGCAAAACACAAGTAATAACATGGAAAGAAATGCAATGGTTCAAAGAACAGAAGAGTTTGATATGTGAAGGTGAGACAACCATCAAACACTACCCCCAGCTTGACTTCCCACCTGAAAGTGGACATTGCTCACCCTACAACTTGGGTAGTTTTAGCAGGGAACTTATTTGCCTTTAGGTTACAACAGTTCACAGCATACAATGCTTGGGTAAAACAAAAACAATAGTGCTTCCCTAACACAGAGAGTAGTAGACCACCACAATTCAACATTCACTGCCACCCAGCTTCAGCCTTTGCTGCAGAGCTCAACTGCTAGTGCAAGTTAGAAGCCTGAAAAAAGTTTAATAGAACATATTTAGTAACATCAGCTGCAGCCTCCCAATTTTAAGACTCCTTTGCATATATTAGCTGTGTCTAAATGTGATGGCCAAATATTAAACGTCACTGAAACCAACATTATATTTATCATCGAAAAGTAGAAAATTACCATTATGATCTTTTTTCTGCAAATTTTAATATTCCACAACCACCTAATAGCGTTCTCTGATGCAAAATATTCAACTAAAACAACTAGGCTGTGAAAGGTTGTTATTTTACAAATTTGGAAGAATTGAAATGAGCCTGTACTGTTTCCAGCTTTGTGGTATATACACATATCATCTACAGAGCAAAATAATTTCAAATTGACCCTGCTGAAAGGATGACTGGTCTCTCAGGTATGTTTAAACACAAAAATTCAAGTGAAAAAAGGAAATTAAGATGACATATTATTGGTCTATACCGATGTATGAGCAGAGGATGGTAATGACCCACTCAAAGATAAAAGAGCAGGTGGAATAGAAATTTTCTGTTTAGCACAAAGCATATACATAACCTCTGAGTTGGAATGGATCTTCTTCAGTCTTATCAAAAAGATAGACAAAATGATCAGGCTCTCTTTCAGGACTTGGCTTTCCAGGGAAGACAAAAATATTACTATGAACTTTCCTATCCTACTTCTAGCTTTAGTAACAAAAGATGCTATTAAACCAGTAGTGTCTACAGCATCAGATTTCTTTACCTGATCTTTATGCATGAAAACTATCAATACTCCTCTCTCTCCTGAAGGATAACTGGCATAATTTAAGGATAAAATATAAATAAACTATAGGGAATTCAGTAATGTACTCCTTATGAAAGGAACTGTGGGTGTTTGGTCTAGTTAGTACTGTAGGAATTTACAGCTTTCTGCTTTTATGTACCAAATGGCATTTTCCTCCTTAGATCCTAGTGCCAAAAAAAAAATCTACTTTTTCATTCCAAACATTTAGCAGTATTATACAACGCAGACATACAGGTATAGCTGCCAGTCTTGCAGAATAAATTCAAGCGATAAATACTTTACATCCAACATGGAAGCAACTTACTCTGCAAGTATACCAGCAAAAACTTCTACAAATAATTCATCCAACCCACAAAAAAATTGTAACTGATTGTAACTTTCCTTGTTGTATGGCATAAAAATACAAAAAAAATCAGCTTCTATAAAATAATTATTTGCATCTGTTAGATCCATTTCTCTTATGCACATATAAGACATGAGTTCCTATCAGGGAAAAGTGACGGAACCCTGGTAGGATCCCTGTAGGAATCACATAGCTCTGGAGACAGTGCCATCGTTAAACCCTGAGTCAGAAAATCTGAAAATAAAAAGTCTGCAATACAGGAGCATTCTCATTGCAATAACTTCTTAAAGAACAAAAAACCCAAACACCAACACACAAACAAACAAAAACAAACAAACAAACCCACAAAAAAAACAACAGAGACTGAAATGGAAGTAATTTCTCCAAAAGTCTCTTCCATTTAATTTGTGTCTTTCACATTTACTGCAATATGTCTGTGGGATGGGGTTAGCTAATGCAGACAAAGAATCTTCAGAATATTTGAAAGATACCTCAAGTATGAAAATATTTATATACAGTGTTTTCCCATTTTTCTTTTTATCCTGAAGCGAATGGGTTTCCTGGGATAGTAGAGGTAAAAATGAACATAGCTAAATTCTTTTCCACAACACTTCGGAACTTAAATTGGGAAAATAAAATGAAGGGCTAAAAATGAAGGAGAGATTTAACTGTTTAAGTTGGTCTGACTAGCTTAGTGACTAACAGACAGGTATCCTCAGTTAGAAGAAGGCAAAGAATCAGCAGATAGTTTGTCTCTACTCTTGCTCTTCAAATAGTGTCTCTCCACATTAAAAGGCAGACTGAAAGCTATCTATAAAATGTAAGAGCTCTCCCAAAAACATGTTTTTGTATATAGATGAAGTGACTTATTTGAGCCATACTGTTCCAGAGAGGAGATGCATTTCACAACATGAGCTGCCCCTCAGCACTGCCACTTGATCTGGTGAACAGAAACATAAGTAAATAGTAGCAAAAGAAACATCTCTTTCGCAGTAGACAAACTGACTGGAATGGATGTTGCAGGTGGCATACAATGCTGGGAAAGTAGTTTGAAGTTACAAAGTGTGAAATGAAAACACTTACTAAGGCTCCTCTCACAGCCTCATTTCCCAATTTTATGCAAATTTTTGTTGCATTCTTCTGTTTTGGTCTAACTCAGATGAATTCAAATTGTGTAGGAAACAAGCTAATAAGATTTCACCAGTGTTCTTGCACTCAACAGGAGCCTAACATCATGTTGTTTTTAAGAGTTTGCCTGCTTAGGTACTTCCTTTTCTGACATTATTATCTCCAATACTTTCTTCTCTTAAGTTAGAAAAGATGGGGTAAGGCTCACTAAATTTTTTACATTATTAGTAATCCAATTCTTTGCTTTAGCTATTTTTTCCTATATAGCTTATAACAATTATTACAATATTGCAACATTTCATCTCTTTCCAGGTTTCCTTATTGCTTAATGTAAAATGTGCTGCTTTGATAGTCTAACTATGGTTTTAAACTTCTCACTTGTGTACATGTTTTTTTCCTCTCTCTTTTATCAAGTGTCTGCCTTATTTAATTCTCTGACTGTACATCTTAATGATTTTTTAAATGTCCTCTACTTTCGTACACTCTTGGATCCAATTCCATATTTTTCACAGTATATATTTTACTGGAAAAGCATTTTATGAAGAAGTCAAAAATACTCAACTGATCTATGTCATGCATTCATCACTTCTTGAAATTTTGCCCCAGCTTTTGAGTTTGAACATACCCTAAATCACATTTTATGAGCAGGCAGTTCAGATCCATTTGGTGAAGGGTGATCTGCTTGCACACACAGACCCATTCTCAGAAATCTCTTTTTCTTTGGTTTGTTTTTTGGTTTTTTTGAGTCTCTTTATTATTTACAAATGTTAACCTAATTATTTGGCCTGTCCAGCAATACAAATATTATTTTTAAGCCTGTTTCCACTACTGCAAGCACTTTCAATTTAGCAAGCAATTTTGTCTGAGAAGGAAATCACCTTGGACAAAATAATATCCAAAAGTCCCAGCAGTTAACCACCTTTTCTTTTAAAAACATTGTCAATCAATGATCCTAACACAATGTATCACTAACACAAAAATGTTAAAACAACAGAAGCATGGTAACTTATCAAGCAGTGAAACTGCCCAGCAATTTTTTCTTCTGCTATGGTTTGAGAGAAGCAAATGTCCATTTTCCTCTTGAATTCTGAAGAGACTTAAGTATGCATGCTGGTTTTAAAATGTTTTTAGAATACACAAATCAGTCTAAACCCAAGTGGAAAGCCCACTGACAGTGTTCTGTTAAATTTTTCCTAACTAAGTTCAAATATAAAACTCTCCTAACACCAACAGTTTATCCTCAAAAAAATTCTTTACAGGGATCTCTTGACTTTGGACATACCAGAAATGTCAGGCCTGACATCTAGTATTTTGGGGCTAGACTCATTAAAATGGAAAACTGGCACGAACATCAACAATTATGTCTAAGCTGTTAATGCTGTTTTCTCGTTCCCCCCAACAAATGTACATTTTTTTGGCTAAAACAGACTCCTGAAGTCATGGCCTCTACTGTCCATAATATTTACTACTACCAAACAGAACACTTGCATTAGTAACTACAGAAAAATTAATAAAAGCAATAAATAAAAAATGCCTGCTGCATGCTTAGAGGAAAATGCTTTGCAAAATATTAGTTGTAGAGTAAGTGAACTCTTTCTTATCGTATCACACCCTTGCAGAATCAGCATTTCCTTTAAAAGCATTACCAGTAGCTATGACATTCTTAAACTTGGCTGCAGCTATAACATTGAAGTAATACATTTACTGGTTTTAAAAACACTTTACAGAATGAAGACATTAAATTTTGCCTCATATATATACCATACTTTGTTTTAAAATATTCACATAACCCAAGAACTTGAAGTTTAACCAGGTTGTGTATGGAATTTTCCTCAACTTTCATAGTATACTTTCTTTTGAGCAATTCCCAAAACACAGCTCAGCAAGCCCTGAACTGCTCATTGAAGCAGATCAGTGTTCTACCTAAGACCATTAAAAGATTAAAATATATAAAATATGTGCTGTTGTACCCGTTTACCTGATAACGGAATTTTAGCTTGGGCCTTTTTTTTTAAACACACAAAAGGAATAAAACTTTACTTTTGCTTTTATCTTGTACTTTAAAACAGAAAAGTAAATCTCAGGAAATATGGAGTTGTTCAAATTTCTAAACTTTCATTTGGGCTTTGAAGCTTAACAACCACATACCAAACCATATATTGCTTGTGGTTTCAAGAGTTAGAGGCAATGAATTCTCATTCCCTAACTATCACAGAGGTGACAGTCACCTGCTGAATCACCAAAACCGTATCTTGGCACACACACATTCCTTCTGAACTATTTTCCATTCAGCTGCTTGTCTGGGTACATCTTCCTTGCTTCTACAGAAAAAGTCACCAAGAGGTGCATACTTGTAAATCATAACTTACTGTTGGAACTATTCATATGATACTGCCTTTTAGCCATAAAAAGGGGAGAGGAAAAAAGCTTCCTAAATTTTCTTATTTTCTTTTTTTTATATTTAGGTGCTACAGGAAGCAGCAGCACTTCCTGAGACTAGGGTTCTTATCTTGCTACTTGTTCTGGATTTGAATGTTTAACACTAACAGTGTCAAATTCCAGAACATTTACGTTATTAGAATAGGACAGAGTATATTTTAAGCTCTGATCTTGCAAACAGAAGAGTCAAGAATCCAGAGCAAAGCCCAGAACCATATGCTTAAAACTAATCTCCCAATTAACAATGGGCTATGGAGAAAAAACAAATGCTCTGCACGCTGGGACAGGGTTTTCAAGAAATTTTACAACAGCTTTGTGAAACATAAGAGGCTCCTACACTGACATTGCATATCTCTTTGATTAAATAATACACATAGGGCAGAGAAGAGATAACTTCTCATTTGTTTTCCTTTCAAAGGGAGTTCTAACAATGATTAACATGCATCACTGAAATACTGCCGTGTAATAGCAAAAGCAAATCCAAAGAACACGTTAACTATTAGCATTTGTACATGGTTTCTTCTCTTTGTCTTACAAATACATTGACATATTAAGCTCTTACTCTGTGATATAAACAGAATCTTCAGTTTTAGATGTTCAATTTGGGTTACATTGAATCTCAGTTGCATCAATCCATAGGTGTACAGAGCTGCCCAACTGCATTAGATGCCTAGTAACACAGCACTCCTAAAAATAAAATGTTTCTCAGCAAGCTAAGAATGAGTATGTAACAGTGAAAACAGACATTTTGAGATCTAAAGTGATGTCACAGCTACATGGCTTTAATCATCATTTTTGAAGATCAGAATTTAGGACTTCACAGCCTAAATCCTTACTTATCTTGTGTTACGTAAAACACAGTCTAAAATAGCCTGCAGCAGACAGCCAGAAATGCTCAATATGAATCTCAGGGGATTGCGAGCAGCGGGGGAGGTTGGGGAAGGGAGTGGGGGATAACAAAAAAAGACAAGTACTGCAGTGTGAAAGAAAAAGCACGGATTAGGAAATAACTTGAATAGTATGATATCCTTACACTGAAATAACTACATAATTCCAAGGTTCACATTTCGTAATAATTTTGGATTGGGGCCAGGGGGAAAGCCAGTACAAAAGGAAACAAAAGGTTTGTTTGGGTTCGTTTCTTTTTTCCCAATTTATTTTTTTGTCCTCCAACTCTCGGATAAGATTTTAAGCAGCTTCTTTAAAACTGTGAAAATTAATTCATATGGTATAAAACACCGAATACAGGAAAGCTAACTAGACAGAGAACAACTTAACTTCCAAGGCTGAAAAACAAGTAAGTTTAAACCTGAATAATATTTTAACAGGATGATGTATCTGCTAGAAAAATCACCAAGACATGTCATGGATTCTCCATTTAACTTCTCATAAAAATCAGATGGTGCTCTGCAAAAACCTCAGTCTCTCAAATTATGGAGTATTTTCTACCTTGCGAGTACAAAAACAGCTCAAGATAGAGTCATGAGGCAAATACTACCTGTCAAGCCCCCTAGAAACTGCTGGCAACACTAAATTCCTATACAGCATCAACATAAACACCCAAAATCAGTAAGCGTAGCATGACTCCACTTCTCTAGAGGGCATTAGGTTTTCCTGAGGTGGGAGTGAAGAGTGCCTATGAATGAAGCAGTAGGAGCAGGGAGAGGAGGTAACATGAAAGGGGCAGGCACGCTTTCCAAAAATACACAAGGAAAGCTGCGTTAGAGAGACACAGCAGGTAAATATAGTAACTGTGTGAAATAAAAGTTAAGTCAGGACAGATATTCTGTATTATTCTGGTCTTACTAGGCTGTGTTTTAATCATTTGGTTTGTACTTTCAGGTTTCTGTTACAGACCACCACCAGACACTTGACAGAAAGGCTGGGTATATCTGCTAGTTTAAGAGATATCACTGTCCTCAACGTGACAGAATAAATACACTGTTTGCCACCTTGCCTGTCTTTCCCATTTGTATACCTTAACCATACTCTCCAGAGAAGGAACTACATGCAATCTCTTCTCTCCAGTACACAGTATGATAAACAGGGGGCATCACAGGAAAAAATACAGTATCAAAGAATATATTTTATGTGATGATAATGAGTGCACTGCAAATTTGAACTTTGCTATGCCAAGGAATGTGTGTTAACGATACTATGAAGTAAAAAAGGGCAATACAAACTTACAGGGAAAAAAACCCCACTTAGTTATTTTGTTATTGCTGTGCTTGCCAGAATCACTTGCATACAACATAAGAAAACAATTCTAAACTAATGTTGAGCAGAAACTTTCTTCTATAAATGCAAGAATACTGTCCAATAAGCAAGATGGAAAAAAACTCATATTTTAAACCACAGGAATTCTTAGTGAAGTGGATGAAAGGATAATTAATAAGCAACATGTTGAATTTTGTTTCTAATGTATTGATATGCACACATAGCAGAGCTACTTCATTTTAGATTCTGCAAGCCTCTCCTTTATTCTCCATATACTTTTAAAAAGAAAAATCATGCACCTAACACTAAAAGAAGTGATTAGTCACAGAAACTCTAACCCTTTAATCTGTTTCACCAAAACCCTGAGAAAAATCTTTAATAAATGTTTTTCCTTACTGCAATGAAGTATTTAAGTGATTATCAATTGATCATATAAGGGATAAAGGAAGAGGCAAAAGGGCTTTTTCCTTCTGTATGCATGGAGAACACAGTCTATGCCTAAATGATTATCCAGTTGTGCTCCAGATGCTAAGCTCACACTAACCTGCATCCACACAAAGAGCTGTTGCCCCATATTCCACTGTACATTTTTCACTGCTGAATGCACACATGCATGGGCACTTAGCATCAAAATGGACTGAAATAATACCAGGACAACACAAAGTCTTTAATGATTGTCAGCAGACACCTGCCTGATTTATCCTAGTCTCTTAAAAATAAAAAGCTTGCCTTAAGCCACTTTCAGAAAGTATCTTACATGCACAAAATAAACACTCCAGTGGTGATTTAAGCTAACCTGCTTGACTTTAAGGACTGCTAATCCACTTGAGTACAGACAGGTAGCACTGCACTGCTGAGAAGCGACACCACCCTAAATTACTTCTTAGCTTTGACTCACCACACAAGACTTTATATAGAAACAGACTTGAGATGTTATTTTAAGACACCACTGAAATTTCCTTCTTCAGTACAAGGTCAAATTTATACATATAAAGAAATGCCAGAGTCCCTGACATGGGGATGCAGAAAGCCTTCTGACACCATGTGGACGTGAGACTAACCGGACCACACAAAACTAGAGTATCTAAAGGGTCCCTTTGCAGCACTGTAACTTCACTAATAAATTACAACAATTGAAAGCAACTGCTAAACAGAATACAATCACCAAAACAAGAAAATAAGATGTTTTGAAATTGTAGAAGAGAAAAAGTATGCACACTTATTTTACTACAACCTGAAATGTGGCAAGCATTGAGAAGTCTACTACATTTCAGTAGACACTACAGAAGCACTCACCTGTCTTTAGCTTCGAAGAACATTCTGTACCATTTTAATGACTAGGGTCAGGGAAGACACTTTTTTATTGGTAGGGGGTTTTTTGATATATATATATATATATGTAACTTTTTGAGATGTCTTTCACAAAACATTTCTTTTTTTCACCCCAGACTTCCGCCTTCAGAAAACACATTCACTCTAGATTATTTAAACTTGGAAAAATGCAAGTGTTTTCTTTGAAAAAAATATCTATTGTTACAGCAAAAACGTGGGTTTCCTTTCAAGCAAGATCATATGATTATGCGTTTATATTTTACTTTCCGCAGGAATTTACACACCCCCCCATTTGCATCCTGTTATTCATTTAGCGTTTCCCTTTACTTCAGCATGCTGCCTTAATAAAGTGGAGCAGTTGGCTCAGTGTAAGCACTCAAAATGACAATCAGAGCTCACTCTTGCATGTGTCAGATTTATTCTACAGGGTTTTCTGCGTATGTCCAACTACACCAAACACTCCTTCAAAAAAGCCATCCTGAGAACCACTGCATAGACAGACCATGAAAATCTAACCCAGGGATTTTAAGGGTTTTTTGTTCATTCAGTTATTCAAGGCACAAATTTTTCTTTTGGTAGGTGAATTTCACTGAAAGAGATCCCATGTTATTTAAGAACATTAGCATAAAAGACCCAATTTTCACTACTTTCTTTGCTGTAGTCCTAAATTGGTTACTTTTGTTTATCTTCCCTGAAGTAATTGATGTTAGTCTTTAAACACCTTGAGATGGAGAGTAATGACTAACCTGCTTTGTAGTCCTACAGTTCAAAAGCCTGAAGAGAAGCAGTAAGAAGATTGTTTCTGCTAAATAAATGTTGACAACTTCTGCTGGACCTACTCTATCTGAAGTTATAAATTAAACCTGCTTCACCTTACACTGTTCAAAATGTCTTGCAAAAGGTAAGAAACATCAGATTATTTATCTTTTCAAATTTACCAGGCTTTTTATAATATGAAGACTAAAGGAAAAACATTCTCTTGTAATGCACTCCCGTACATGCATGTGTTGCTTGAAAAGTCCTTTCCTACAAGGTAAATCCAAATTCGACTCCTTAATTCATCATACCACTAAAAGTCCTATATTCTGCAGCTGTGATCCACTATGGTAGAATTAGCTACAAATGTTTGCCTGAAATTGATACAAGCCTAGTGCTATGCTACTAAGTTTAAAACACAGGTTGTGCTTCAATTTTAGATCCCCAGAAGTTAAACTGCAACCTGAAACACAAATAAAACTTCTCTACCATTAATCCACATCTAATTCATCATCACTCTAAATGGCTGAAAGCTAATACCATATTCAAATTAGAAACAAGTAACTGATGTAAATTTTGGTGTGAAGGAATTTTGAATGTCTCGTTACAGCTAAAGCCATGATTTTTTTTTCCTATACAGACCCTTTATTCCAGGACCCTCAAGTACAAACTGAAGGGAAGGGGAGGGAAAAATAAAAATCAAGCACTTCCACTGCATGAGAAATTGAGATGAAAACCTGAGATTTGTTATTATTATTCCATCTCAAGTAAGATAAAAACTTGCAATATTGGATTTATTTCAGAAAACATTTAAAAAGCCATGACAAGACACATTTCATTGAGACTAGAACTACTTCAGTTTACCAAGAGGGCACAAACAAGCAAATAATTTCTTTTACAGCAGCCTACCTGGGATATCTTACAAAGATTTTCATGAAACTGATACACCAAAAGAACAGTCTCATTTGATAGGAGAAAATATTTTCAGGTGAAAAAGCACTAATAGAAATATTTGACCAACTCTAGCCCTAAAGTAGATTCCATACTAAGAATTGTCCTGAATAAGCACAGAAATCAAGACACTAGCATATATTCTCCAAGCAATAAAACACAAAATATGAATTTATGAGCATTAATAAACTGAAGTCAGTTGACAGAATAAATGTTCTGTATTCCTGCAGAAAAAAGTGGAACCATCTTAGGTTTCTTCAGTTCTTTCATCCATGTTATAGAGATTGAAACACTAAATCTCAAATTAATGAGAACAGAGGTTATTTTAATGTCCAAAAACAACTTGAAATTTAATATCAACTCCATTGCAATCAAGATTCTTGATCAGTTGAGTTTCATCTTCAATATAACATTGTAAAATCTCACTGATTGGTAAAAGAAAAGGACAATTGATTAAATAAAAGTTTCTTGCTTTATTCCATCAATGAAAAGGACCAGACTATTTCTGCCTTTGAAAAAACTGGCATAAAACCAGCCAGCACATCTCACCCTATAGAGCAGCTCAGGTAGCAAAGGAATGGAGTAGAATTCTTTGGCCAGCTCTGAGGTGGCCAAGGATGCAACACTTCTGGCCTCATGAATACTCCAAGCGTTTCTGTATTACCCTTGCCAGGGCTGGGGTCAGTGACAACCTGCCCACACAACTGGAGAACCTTAGATGTCGTCTTAATACCTCGTGTCCTGCAATAATCAGGGCTTGGACCCAGGAAAGACTTTGCCTCTATTCTTTAAAAGTCACCTTTGCAATAAACTATGGGAAGACGCACCAATAACTACCTTATATCAAAGCAAAGTCTGTTTTGATGCATCATTAAGCAAAACATATAGCCGATAGGAAATACGACATATTTGGAAAAGCAATAGTTTTATGCAGGCAATTTTCAGAGGGGGAAAAGAGAAATCTCTTGGGTATCTTTGCTAGTCTGATGAAAAGGCCTGGAGGACTCATTAAAGGTAGTATCACTCCCAAACGCAAAGCTTTGAAAGACTGGCAACCTAAGTGAAATACAAGTAGTTACATTTGGTTTCAAGAAACTGGAAAGCTTACTTTATACAGTTACATTGTATATATCCACACAACTGGAGGTTCCATTAAAATCCAGATAAATTTAACAGTTTTAAGTACTTGAACAGCTGAAATCAACATACAGTATAAACAGAATTTTACAAGCAGTTCAAAACCAAATAAATTCCCAAAGCTTACCATCAAAAAAACTTTTGGCTCTCAGGTAACTGACACTAAGCCTGAGCACAGACAGCTTGTCCAATTTGGCGATAACATCTTGAGGGAAAGGCAGAAGGCTGGCCAAGCGGTCCAGCTCCGCATTCAAGCGGTCCCTGTGTCTCTTGGATGGGTTGGACTTGACTCCTTCAGCTGGGGATGGCTTTACTCTGTGGCAAAAAACAACACAATATAAATGCAAGTTCCTTTCTAAAATGAGTGCAAATACTCACCAAGCCTAAGGTTACAAATTGTCTCAAACTTTAACAGCCAAAATGTTTTCCCAAGTGATTTTGTTTCCCATCAGAAAAGAAAAATTAGCCTACAATGGCTTAACCTCACCTCCAACACACAGTGTTAAACGAAGCAGTTTGAGCTAGAATGTGTATTTGAACATTCAATGAACATTTGAAATCTTTGAGATTAAGCATTTTTATAAAAAGCTTTATACACTTTCAGTTAAATGTCACTTATTCTGCCAAATGTTATTATAATAAACAATACATAATATATCTATAATAATTATTATAATAATTCAGTAACTTTTAGTAATATTTGTGCACAAATACATTTGACAGTACACTTTTCCACTCCAATAATTATTTCTCACAGATGTCCTTCATTTTTGTCAATGTTTGGCATAGGCTATTTTCAATTGTATACAACAAAAGTTTTAGTACCTTGCTGGATGATGAAGGATCCAAAACTGCACAAAAATCCCCATGACACACAGCATGTAAAATCTTTGTAGCAAATGCTATTGAGTTCATCCCTTAAGTCACCTCTCAGCTGAAGGCATTTCATTTGAGTACTGCATGGTACAAATGCATACATTTGTACCTTACAAAGAACAATTTAAAAAGCTTTCTGTTACAAATTACATAATGAAGTTTTTATAAGCTTGTTATTTTCTGTTCATATCCATCCTAAGCTCCAATTCCAGATGCCTGGATACTCACACCTTCCCATGTACATAGAAGTCTGGGAACAGGTTTAAACCCCTACTCACTTGAATTACAATTAGTCATTAATAGCCAATACTGAAAATAAATAATTTTATCTGCACAAGCCAGGGTAGATTTTATTATCTTCATTAAACATTTTTCTAATTAGAGTGATTCATTCTCACTTTTCCAGTATTGCAGTTCTATATGAGATCTGCAGCAGTTATCAATTTGTGCTGCTCTCAAAGGAATGTTGGTTCTGCAAGATTCATCACTTGAAAATACTGAGCATAAAGACATTCAGCAGCTAATTTCTTCAGTATTTAATTTAGTCTGCTTCCAACTGTCATCCTTACATCAATTTTACAGTAAGAAATTGCAAAAGATCCAATAGTTATTTTTGCCACTGCTTAAAGTAAACCATACAGAAAAACAATTTCATCTTGTATTTCCAGCCAAATGAGGACTTATAGAGTGAACATTCTTATTTTTAGCTTATTTTTACTTTATGTTTCAATGACTCTTCTTGCTAGTTTAAATTCAAGCCTTTCTTTTTACAGCCATTGTTTATTCAAGTGCCACTCGTCAATAACTTGCACGTAAGCCTGGTTGCCTGTCACCAGCATGACTGTCCTTTTGCACATTAAAGAAGGCACACACCTTATGTAGGGCCTGGAAACACAAAAGTGCCATAATACAAAATGTTGGCAATAGACAGATATATCAGCAGCAATTACTTACTCCCCAGATGGATAAAGTTACACTTGCTGCAGGTTAAATATTGTCTAGGACAGAGTTTTAGTAGAGCTTTATCCTAAAATCATTGGAAAAAAGTGGGCAAAACTAATGAATGAAGAAATATGAAGAAATATGAAAATTCTTTCTCTTGAAAAAAACCATAGGTTTATCATTAACAGCCATGGATTACACACTAACTATTTGGTTAGATGTCTGCTTTGGTCACAAGTTCTGAGTTTAACACCAGCAGTTCACCATATTCCCAAGTGAATATTAAATTTTAAATAATTTAGCAAAACTTTCTTCATATTCTCTTATGCTTGCAGAATATTAACCTGTACAAACCATATGATTACACAATTTAAATGTAACCTTAATAAAATATGGTTCAAAATCACAAAACAATAGCAGTAAATTAGAAGTTATTTCTTATTTTACGTATTAGACTGCCATAAATGTCTGAATAATAAATTCCAACCTTTAAGCAAGTACCAGTTGTATAACAATCAGTGAACAGCTATCTAATATCAAATCAAACTGGTCTGCTCCTGAAAAGTGGAGGACCCCACAGAAACCATTCAACAGACACAAACTTTTTGAACTAAATCAGAACTAAATAACAAACTACTTTAGCAACTGTTCTCTGATTTGCTTTAAATTTGCAATTTGACAAAGTAGTTGAAACTACATGCAACTGTGTGGTCATCTCATCAGGTTGTCTGTTAGGTCTGGTTGTTTTTCTAATTTACATTGACTTTTTAATGACTTCTCTCTTTTCTTTTAATTCAAAGCATTTCTGAATATTAAGTTACTAGCATTTGCAGCACAAATCTTGCCATATTCTCTCCCTCCAAATCAAACACTAATTATCCCTAATTTTCCCTTTGTCATCCAACTAAAATAATTTATATAAAAATGGATCCTTCATTGACAAAGGGAATAAGGGCAGAAGTACCAGGAACATGAGCAGCAAGTTAAACCATTTTCCATCCACTTATACAAACTCTCGATGCTAAAGACAGCCCTAGCTTCACTGCAGAAAATTATCTGCAAAGCAAATTATGTGCTATGTCAAGATTAAATACATGCATGTGCTTTTATTTAAAAGAAAAAAAAAAAAGTCGATGTATTTAAAGCTGATCTTTCAGTTCTTAATCTTCTACCTTCCACAGGAAATCGGAATTCCCTAATCAAAGGCCAGAGGTCTCTGTACACTCAGCGTCTCTGAACTGAGTTAGAACCCCTATCATCCAACAGCTGCAAGACAAGCAAGACCACTTAATTTTTGATTTAACAATTTTAAAGGATTTGCTATCACAACACTAGCTGACTATTGTTTCCACAGATCTGCTACAGCCCACTTAATCAGAAATTTTCACTACATTTGCTTATCATGTACATATTTACAGACATTGATATTAAATTATTAAAAAGAAAGTGCACAACTACCTGAGTCTTAATTATTATCAAAAGGCCAAACTTAGTTTCAATATTTACATGCTAGCTTTATTATTTTAAAGGGAAATTGAAGCAGTTTTTGAGAAAATGGAAAGAGAACACAAGTTTATTTGTTCATAATATGACAACATAAACTTTGGGGGAAAAAAACAAACAAAACACCTAATAACCAAGCACTGAAAAGCATGAGGCCCTATTAACAAGACTGAAGTGTGAAACAAAGGCAGAGAATACAAGAATCTGCAAGAGCACTAAAGATACAGTGTTTAAAAGACACATGTAACATACAGCTACACCAAGACTGACAAATATATATGAGAAGTTTATTCTACATATGATAACAGCCTTATTGCATCCTTTTCAAATGATAGGTGCAAACTGCTGTTTGTAGCAGATACTGCTTCACACAAAGGAATATTTCAATGATTATTTTTCTTTTGTGATGAATTTCCTTTTTGAAAGCTTATTCTGGCACTTCTTATTTGTTTTCCTTGAAAGAATACATAAATAGTTTCAACGTTTTAAATAAAAATATCTCTGTTCTGCCTTCTAACATTACTAGGACTACTCATCATTAAGTACTCCAGAGGTCTGACTCATTGATTCTTAATGTCATAAATATATTTAAGACAACATAGAAAAAACCTCCCTATCATAATTTTTTATTCAGTCCACTAAAGAACCAAGACATTATGGTTTTTGCATCTGCACAATATGAAAACATTTAGAACTCCCCACCCCATTCTTTGTCTATTACATTTATCCAGTTATACAAAACAGTTCCTATCCAAACACTGAAAATAAGTAAAACCAAATCAGAGCTAGTAGGTGGAAGGACAAAAATTGCAAGTTGAAGCTGTACTTATATAACATCCTTCACCTCATGTTAGAATCTATCTGCAGTAAGCCCCACTTCCATAAAAATTTATCCTTCCTACTACAACACTAGTATATTAGTTCACTTAATCACTAGACAAAAGAAATTCAATCTAGAAAAAAAAAGATAAAAGCAAAAAGCAGGGGTCACCCACTGCTCCCCAAGCCTAAGTGGGGAGTGAAAAAGCCCCAGCCCTTTTGCCACCAGGGGGACTCGCAGAGTTCAAACATTAAATAGAGAAGAAATTGAAAGACTACAGGGTATTTAGAAAGTGATTTCTGCAGCATATTACAAGCCATTCGAGTGCACATGTTTAGCATCTTTTTTTTTCCCCTTAGATGGCAAGATAACAAGATGATTTGCAGGAGCAGTTGCCTATCATGTTCCCCCATGATTGCTTTTCTTTTTCAGCTGTGATACTAGAATTCCCGACTGAATCAAAAAAACCACATTTCAACACTTGACACTGTTAGGCAACAGCCTTTGATTCCCTCTCAAGTTCAGTTCTTTACATGGCACATAATAAAAATGGGGAGTTGAAAGAGGGAAGTTTCTTAAGCTGGTTTTGAGTTATCACCATGGCTTTCAGGAGTTATTTGCACCTGAAACAAGAAGTATTTCTTCTATTTCAATTTTTTTCCATGGCAACTATAGGACTGTATTAGGACATTCTTACATTTCTATAAACTATCTGCCCATCACCACAGGTTGCCAATTATGCTTCATTCAGAGTTATATATGGGAAACAAAACATTAGCAATATCAACAGAAATAATCTCTTTTATAAAAGATAGTAGTTCTAGTAATGTATCATGTAGTAATATCTAGTAATGTTGGGGTTTGAGTTTTTTTGAGTTGGGGTTTGAGGTTTGGGGTTTTTTTTTATTGTGCTGAGGGTAGGAAATATTATTATCAACTTCAGATAGATTAAAATGACAGTAGTGTCAAAGCTTTATTAACCATAACTAAGTACATCTTCCTTCTCTCCCTCCCTCAATCACTTAAAAAACCTTATTATCTGTCTCTCTTTTTTTTGGCCTAAAGGTGTGGTCTGTAACTAGTTATGTGAGAAATCAAAGCCCTCTGACCCACTGGAAATGTTCTGCAAGGTTGGCCTAACAGAAGCAGCAACCAAAGAGCATAGGCATTTTGAGAAGAAAAACATAAACATTACATGTGAGATAAATGACTTGCATAAAAATAATTTCCAGTAACCCAAACAAGGTAGGCTAATAATCAGCCTCCACTTTGGTAACTATTTCAATATGAATACTTTTATTTTGAGAAGAAACTTCTCCCTCTGGTCCTAAAGGGCAAAGTCCCTCAATAGATAAATAGTTCCCATTAGTCATAAAAATCCAAAGGCTTCAAGTTCAACTAATCATAGCAGCTCAGACAACTTATGTAACGAGGAGATACAGGGAAAAGGATTACTTATGTAGACACTACAGTAATGTAAAATAGAAGGTTTCACATCCTCTAGCCAAGGCTAACCAGAAATGAATAGTAAATCAGACATTAAGTGACCTCACCAGGCAAGGCAGAACACCTCACCCTTTCACAATCAGAACTATTGGCCTTTAGCTATTAATAGCCTACAAATGCCACCAATATATTTCATTTCCTCATGAAAAAAAAAAAAACTGTTTTCATTCTTAAAAGTCCAAATCTACAGTGTGAGTTTAACTAGGTACCTCTACATTTTTAATGAATGGTCAAAAAGGAAAGCACTGCTCTTTTCATAATTAATGCATTTTCTAGCAAGAAAATTTAAAAAATTGATACATTTTTAGACCTTCTGTGCTAACTTGTAGGGTTACATGCACTCATTCTAACAATTCCAACCATAAGGAAGCAAGTGCTCAACTTAATTCCCTTCCCCCGCCAAGACAGTTGCCTGCTGTAAATCTAAAACCATATCATTCACAATAGGATTTCATTAAATATTTGTCATTCTCTCCTTTAATGTTTTTGTAATACTGACATTTATTTCACATCTACAGAAGTACCCCGCAGAAATGCACAAGGATTTTTCGAGCTTTGCTTATTTTTCTTGTAACTCAGTAGTTTAGCTTTGCTACTTTTTATGACCTATAGATTCTTGACTTCCAGTCGAAAGTGCAAGTTAAGCATCTCTAGCTTGAAAAGTCCCCTCTCATGAGAGCAGCCTTTAAGTGGAGCATACAATGCTTAGGGTGCAAACCTAAAGCAGGTGCATCGTACAAAATTACTCAGGTACTGAGCTGTTCCCACAGTTTCAGAAAGACAAATTAACAAACAATTAGCCACCATACAGCCAGACTTTTTTCCGTCCCCCTCTTTTCACCGGTCTACAGCACTTGGGTTTCTTTTGCACAGCACAAATTAAACGCACCTCGTGCAATATCGGAGGCTTAAGAGCTGCGGATTCAGCCCTTCCGGGCAGGCTAAAAACAGCCCTAAACGGTGGGAACTGTTCAAGCCTTTCCTGGCTCCGACCCCGCAGAGACACCTGAGCGGTGCGGGGAGGGGGGAGCGCTGCCCCACCCGCGGCCCCACCGGCGGGACCCGCTCCGGCGGGGCGAGCGCGGCCACCGCGCGGAGCCGTCACCTCAGATGCCTCCCAATGTAGGTCAGGCTGCTGCGCCGCGCTGCCGGCACCGCTCCCTGCTTCCACCGCCCCGACCCTCCGCGCCCCGACACTCCCTTCTTTTCTGAGGCAGAGGAAAAACCCTAAAGACAGTAACAATGCTGCCAGCACCCCGCGGCACCCCCTCTCCCGGGCGCCCCTGCACCGCGCTGCCCCACCGTGGTCCCCGCCGAGCCCCCGCGGCGCGGAGCGCGGCCGGACGGCGCGCCCCAGGCAGCCCGTCTCCTGCACTCAGCTCCGCGCCTCGCCCCCCGCCCGCCCGCGGGGCCTCTTACATTTTCTGCACAGGTTTCCGCCGCTTGCGACTGGCGTAGGTGACATTGGGGTTCATCCTGCCGCGGGCGCCGCCGGCCGGGGCCGCCGCCCCTCCTGCCCGCCTCGCCCCGGCTGTCGGAGAGGGCGAGCCCCACCAGCGCCGCAGCGTTCGCCTCGCTTCGCCCGCGGGCCCCGGTCCTGCTGCTGCCCGGAACGCGCTCGCTGCTCGCGGTGGCTCCTTCCCCGGGCGGGCGAGGACGGAGGCGGAGGCGCTACGGGGCGGGATCCCAGGTGATCGGCGGCGGCTACACCCACTCGCCACTCCCGGAGGGCACAGGTACGGGGGCGGTCGGGATTTTCCCGCGGCGGTCGCCCCGCGTCTCCCCGCCGAGGCGATACCGGCTCCCGCTACGGCGGCGGGAGGGTGCGCGGCCGGCTCTGCACCCCGGCGCCGCCGCCGTCTGCTGGACGAGCGCCTGTCAGCGTGCGCGGCGCCGGGACCGCCCCGCCCCGCCCGGCCCCGCTCCCCGGCCGGTCCCGCCCGCCCGGCTGACAGCCCACACCGCCCCTTCGCCGGGGAGGCCCCTGGCGGCGGCGACGGGGAGGAGGGAGGAGGGGGCGGCCGAACCGCCATGTTGGGAAGGTCAGGCGAGGAGAGGGGGAACCGGCGGGGGCAGCGCGGCGGGAGCGCTGCGGAATGCAGGTCGGTGGGGAGGGGAAACCCCCGACCCTCTTGTGGCCAACGACGAGTGGGCGGGGGCCTCCCGATTCCAGTGACAGGGAAGGTCATCTCTGATCGCTCAGGTAGTCCAATAAGAGAAGCAATCGTGGAAAAGGAAAACAAACAAAAAATAGATCGTTCACGTTGGAAGACAAACGACACCAGCTGAGTGGCACGGTGCGGCCCGCCCCCTTTTACCGCCTCCCCGGGGCTGACACCATCACAGCCGCAGGTCGCCCGGCAGAGAAACGCGAAATAACACTCGACAGCCCAAAATAGGGGGTTGCTGGGGGAGAAGCACCGAGCTGCTCCGGGGACAAGGACAGCAGGACACCTGCGGACGGAACGGGAGTCACTGGGGGCAAGGCTGCCTCGCCAAGCACCGGGAGGACCAGTGGGGCTCACTGGCCGAGGGCGCGGCTTATGTGTCATTAGGGGATCAATCCCTGAGTTATCACACTGACATTTTCTGTTAAACACTTATTTTAAAGGAAAGGAACAGCATCGGAAAGAGTTAGTACCAAACTGCTGACAAGGAAGGCCGTTCGAGGAGAGTCCCGATGCCACCTTGACCCGCCGCCCCTTCACCCGCCCGTTCTCTCCCTCCGATCCCTTTCGCCGCCGCCGCAGAAGCATCAGAGCTCTTCCCTCCCCCGGAATAACCGCAATAAATTTCTTCTCAGCGCTAAACTTGGGAGCCTGGGAGTCACTCTGTGTAAACACAGGTTGTTCGCGGTCACGGCTGAGACAAGAGGGCCGGGAAGAGCTCCCCTTTCTCCCTTTCCGACGCACCCGCGCCCCGCGGGGTCGGTCCTGCCACGCCACCGGAGCGGGACCGCAGCTGCGGACTCGGCCCTGGCCCCGCGGTTCGTTCCCCCCGCAGCCACCCGTGCCCAGCGGGCGGGAGGCTGAGGCAGTGTCCGTGGTGCTGGCCGGGCTGCCAGCATCGCATCAGCGGTGGGGGGCTCGCCCCTTCCCCCGCTGTTTGCTGGATCCCCGTTTAAGACAATCGTTTCTGCTCCGCTCTGCCGACGGAAGCGATAGCGGAGGGCCTGGGATTACCGTACGGTGTAAACCTGGGGCTGTGCAAAGCCAGGCCCCCGCCTGCCGCGGGATAAGCGCGGCGCCCACCCCAGGCACAACGGCTTCCCCCGCGGCAGCGGCCACGGACCGTCCGGTCCTGTTCGTCCCGTCTCGTCTGTCCCGTCCTGTCCCACACGTCCCATTCGTCCCGTCCCGTCCCGTCCCGCCGCCGGCCGTCTCCGCTGACGTTCGCAGCGGGCGTTAGGCAGCACAACGCGCTCTTGGTTACCACCTTAATCGCTCGGGTTTAGACTCCTGGGATGCTGTACTAGAGATAAAGTACTCTGAAGCCACAATATGCAGATGAAATTAAAATTGCCTACATCTTGGCTATGCTAGTGGGCTTGTCAAGCGCCTTGGGGTTCGACAAATGATGTTTTGAAAAACCTATGTCTTAAGCAAAAAGAACTTTTGAAAAATATAGTAAGAGGACCTTATGCCCTACGAGGTCAGTGCTTTGCAGTCACATTCCTGCCCACATTCCTGGCAAAACACCTTTGCAGAGGACACCAATTCTTTGCTAGCTTCTGTCTCTCCTCAGTCCCTTTCCTCTCTGCTCTTGGCTCTCTTCACGAGATCCTATCAACATCCTGGAAAAACAGGCAGGCAACACTGTATATGTCTTACTTCCTTCTCTTCTCCTGTCCCTTTCTTCTTTTGACTTTAGGGCTGAAAGTGGAAATTCATGCTTTTCTTTGCCCCAAACACACCCATCTATCCAAGCACTTAGTTTCTTCCAGCCTAAACCTCCCAGACCCTTTTAGTACTCTTTTCAACCCTAGCCTCTCCCTGCTCACTGGATTCTTTATCAAGCATGCTGTGACCAATCCATACAACATAAACTGTTGCTCTGCTTTTGTTCTTTGCTTCACCTACATTATCTTGGTGTTGAAAGCTTACAGTCTTTGTTCAAGACTCCTCTCCTTCTAATTTTTAATGTAATTGCTTCCAGTCTGTTTTTTATTTTCTCTGGAGACTTTATTCTTCACTGGACCTCAAGATCCCAACTATTCCATGATTTTCTGTGCTACCTACATAGCAGAGAGACACTTGTATGTATGCTGTCATATTTGCCAGCTCCAAAGATACTGGGGGTGACATGAAGAAGGAACTAGTCTTTAGCCTCCCATGATAGATTTCATCTCCTAGTTGGGGTCCATGGCACCAGTGAGGTACTGTGGTTACTCTTCAATTTCCTGATTTGGAAATAGGGAAAAAGGTAAATTCATGCTGCTAGGCAGATACCACATCTTTGCATTGACAATCTACAGCCTGCTGTTAGAAATCCACTCCTATGGATCAGCCACCTTTTTAACAACAAATGTGAGGTTTCAGATGTTCAGCACACAGAAAATTACAGAATGCACAGAGAATGACCTTATGTTATCACTGGGCCTTTTAGGCATTTGCCTAAAATTTTCTATATCATGTTATCCGCAAGTTTTGCAAATCTGTCCTCATCTGATGTTCTTACTGTCTCTTTGCCTAATGCATTGTCTCAGTTTTTGCTTTTCTATTTGATAATTTGCCTCTTATTCAGGGTAAAACAAGCACAAACTATACAACCGTGATTCAGCAATCTTAGAGCCTTCTTTATAGTGTAAGTTTTTTGTTGGATTTTAATTATTATTCTTTTTTGAGAACTTATGTTTTGTCAAGTTTAACAACATGTTTAGTCTTGCAAAGGATGGTTGTGGTTGATGTCATGTAGACAATTAAAAAGATTTAATTCCTGTACAAATCACTTTCATGTGTATTGTACAGCTCTCATCTCTTCTCATTTTATCTCCAGGCAACTATTCAGGTATTTTAATCGGTCTAAATGAAAGAATACATATTTCTTTAACAAATTCTATCAAACCAATAGCAATCACTTTTCTCCTTATGCTTAAATCCATCATTTTTGCCCTTACAGCCATGAATCATGATGCCATCCAAGGATTAAAATTTTTGAGAAAATTGTGTTTGTGCCTCTAGTGAATTGTGGCTTTACCCATCCCCAGTATGTGTGAGATCCAGTAGGCTTTGTGGTTATCATCCTCTGAAGCTTCCAGAGCTCTCACTTGTCAGCAGTCACACTTGACTCCAAAATGAGCAATACACTTTTGTTCCACACAACTCCATATTCTCCCCCATTTCTGATTCTCTTACCCTGAACAGTGTGTCCCCTCATAAATTTTGTCTCCTGGTCCCTCACTCATTGCACAAGGCAGAGACTGTTTGAAAGAGACAACTTCTACTAAACAGACAGAAATTCCTGAGTGGGCTGGAATTTCACAGGGTCATTATGAGACCAACAAAAATCTTGTCATTTCGGAGGAATTTATAAGAATTATAAACACTGCTTGTTATCTTAGGGTCATCTCTGACTCATTGCTAGCTTTTATCTTACTCTTTCTGTCTGTGGCCAAAATTTTACTTCCCTCAGCTTAATTCTATGTGCTGACTTGTTCTAGCTGTTTGCAGTGTAAATAACAGAAAAGAAATCTAATTTGGTTATCTGTCACTTCTTTTCTGCTTCCCTGGAGACAAGAAAAGAGGGTTGTGATTTAAAACTGTGATTTATGCATGTCAGATTTTGGGGATATACAGAACTACTGCTGATTTATCTGTTATTTTCCTTGTTCAGCTAAGAAAGAATATCTATGGCAACTCAGATGAGTTGCTACTCTTTCTACTCATTTCAGGGAAGTAATTGTCCATGGAAGTTGATTCAGTCAGTGAATAACCTACATACTGATTCTTTGGTGACTGGAAAGGTCACACAAACATCACTGAGAGAAACAAGGATTATTGAGGGAAATGCTACCCCAATTTTAAAAAATGTAAACAGACATAATTATATAGATAAAAACGAAATTCAGCAATAGGACTAATAGAACAGAAGCCTCATTTTCAGTTACTAATTGAACTGTATACAGTTTTAGTTAGATTGACAAGAAACTTCCCCTTTCCCCACCCTGCTATTTGTGTATTTTTGTCAACACAGGACAGAACCAGCACATTCTTTTTCTATTCTCCCATCCCCACACCTGGCTTCCCCCTCCCACTACCCTTGCTGGTGTTCTGATGAGTTAGTGATTAAAATCACACCCAGTTTCTATTGGGGAGCATTTTCAGAAGTGGAAGAGCCATATAAAGAATGAAAAATATGAAATATAATTAGTATTTGGGCAAGTAGACTATAATCTTCACATAATGGTTAGTGCTGAAAGGTCTTTGTTAATAATGATATGTTAATTATTTTAAATTCATTGACTTTCACTTACCCAGTGAAATCTATGGTCTTAATTGTTTCAACGGAGCCTAGAAAAAAATTCTTGAGTAGACCAAAACACATTTAGAGACGGTGTTCAAGATTTTTCCACATGAATAAGTTTTGAGAAATTAGGCAGGACCATGATTCTGCTCCAATCCTATGATATGTAAAGTGAAAAGCATGTTTTACTTGTAAGCATAGGAATAAAGAAAAAACATTACTATAGAGTAAGTATAAAAGTCAGTACGTTGCTTACTATTCTCAGTTTTCTTCTCATGTACACAAACAAGCAGAACAAGTTTATACAGAATCTGCCTCTCTGTTCAAGAGAACTCCCTTTTTAAATCTGAAACTGAAAAGTGCTGAAGAGCTATACAGATGTATCGAGCAACTTGAATGAACCTTGCCTGTCTAAAGCAGTCAGCAACCCTCTTTTCCTCACATGAATTAAAAGTAAACTATCATATAGCTAAAATAGTCTTACATTATAATTTTCTATTGGTTTCATTTTTGTCTTCTAAAGTAGAGAACCACTCTTTATTTAATCCAACATAATCCTCTCCATTCAAGTACCAGGACACATAAAGCAATCAGTGACAACAAGTCATCCCTTCCCAAGGGCAAGTCAGGATGACCTGGCATAGCCTCTTAACGAAGACACCAACAGTTTACCAGTCTGTATCATCAACTGCCACTCCTTCCTTCTCCGCTCCTTCCTTGTTGATGGAGTAAGTTTATGTTTGCTACACAAATATACAAAGAGTTATGACTGCAACAACAAACCTGTTTAAAGAAAAATGCGGTTTCTGCATATATTATGTGATGTTTTCTATAGTCAGACCTCCAGGACTGACAAATAGGTTATGATCCCTGGATCCTTCCCTGCCACTGAGGTTCACTGGCACACAACAAATCAGATCCAGACTATTATATTTTCCTAGTTTCCAAACTAAGGTGGCTGCATGCAAACTGAAAATGGCCACTGGCCTGTGCTAACCCCTGAACTGCCACTGGGAATCATGTGGAAACATGCTGAAACTGTCTAAATGTTCATTCTAACTATTTAAAACCACCAATAATTGAGTTTTAACATCCTGAAAGTTCCACTTGTTAAATTTACTAGTACAGATATAACCTCAGAGTATATTTCCCATGCTTTTGACCATAAATGTTACAAATAACCTACAATTACTAGTATGCAGAAGCAGGAAAGTTTTGGTCACAACAATAAATCACCATGACAATCAGCAAATGTGGGCAGCATATGATCCAGCTCCACCAACATATGATCTTGCTGCACTGAGACCTTCTGTTCTGTTACACATGTAATGAATACATAAAGAACTGATCATTTTGCTTCTGCTTTAAAACCAGTACTGAGCTATATGTATTAATAGGACTTTGTTGTTAAATTGGCTTATAATTTTAACAAAAGCTGTGGTTTGAGAGGTCCTGGAACAAGCTTACAATGTTGATGGCTAGCTCAGTAGGCTGCAAATTTTCTTTCTGCTCTCATTAAGAGGAAAGGGTATACACAAAGACTAATGAGTAAAAAAATTATCTAAAAGTGACAATGCAGTTGCCATGCAAAAGTTTAATTTTTGTACCAACAAATCTGAGCTAATTTTAATTAAGAGATCTAGTTATAATGAATCCTAATTTATCCTTATAAAATCTTTCCATGACTAAGACAAACTACAGGTATTGTATTAGTGGCAATTATATTCTCTCTCTTTTTAGTGGGACTTCTTATCAAATCTAATAGGTATACAAAGAGAAGAATATGACTAAAATACAAAGAGATACACAAATATCTAAATGCCAAAGGAGAAGGCTGAAACCAATGCAAGATCAGTACGATTATACAGAGAGATTTCACAAATGTAACGTGTAATGAATAATAGTCAAGAACAAGCAAATAATGAAGCCCAAACACGGTGATTTTAATGCCTACTCAGGAAATAGCTTGTTGAGAATAAAAATGTGGTCTGTGTTAGTTACATTCAAACTATGCTTAATATCATGATACAAAATGCAGTTATTCATTGAGTCCATAGTTCTTGAAATCATAGTGAGCTGTACCTGTGTCACCCATGACAGCTAATTGCCTTACCCATCATTTATAGCCTTCTGTCATAAGGAGACTGCAGCCTCCCCAGGTAGCCTGTTCAGGGCTTTCTCCTAGAGACTGTTTCTCATTGAGCAATTGTAATTTTTATAGGTTTTGTCATTCAAACATCTAACATATTTTCCCATCCGGACTGACTACAATTTTCTATCATTCCAACAATATTTTTTCTTTGATTTCAGGTCTGACTGAAACATCTGAGGAAGTGAAGAAAGGAGAGAAGACAGTGACTTTGTTAGGGCAGGAAAGCAGGGTAACAACTGCCTGTGAAGAATTAAAGGGAGCATGAAACCAGAGAGCCACCAGGTTGCATAAAGCAAACAATAATACTGAAGAAAGGGTAACAGGAGCAGGTATCCTTTCTGTGGGGAAAATTGAATGCTTTTCTTCTGCAAATAGTAGCCATGGCATGTTATTTCTTCTCAGCATTAACACAGAATACGTGTGTACTGAAAACTGCCCACAAACCATTTGATGTATTGTTTGCTTTTTCCTTTCTATTTTTTCCCAAATTTATCCTGTTAAGTGTTCTAACCAGACTGTGTTTACATGTATCCCTAAGCAAGCCACAACTGTTGCTAGCTACATATCATCTTTATAGTCTCATTATTGCTGGTTCTCTCTATTCTGTCTGGCTCGCAGACTAACTTAAAGTATTTAACACGTGCCTCTAATGAGTCTTCTGCAAACCTTCTAATCAATGTGCCCTGCATATAACAAAAATATTTTCCTCCTCAGTTATGGTAACTTGCATGTTAATTTTCACTACTAGCTACGCGTTGAACCGGTGTTGTCTGAAAAGTAAGATTTTAACAATCTCAGCTATGCAGAAGATGTCTCTCAAATGTTTTTATTTTACAGACATACAAAAGAACACAGACCAATATCTAGAGTGTTCTTTTGCAGTTTAGAATGTCCTTTAAATATTTTTCTGTTTACAATAATAAAGATACTGAATGATGAAGATACTGAATTGAAAACTATCTGTCCAGTGGAAAATAAAAAGTCATTCTTCTGTTTCTTCTAAAGAATGTTGCCTCATTTATCTTTTGTATTCTATATTATATATAAAGATTATAACATCCCTGACAAATAAAATGCTGGAGTGGATAAAAATATCAGGGACACTCTTTGCAATAGAAGACCTTTTACAAAGAAGTGCTTATTTTCAGTTTATGTCTTTAATCTTCTAAAAAAATAGTGGGTAACACCAGATTTGAAACCTGCACATTGACATATGTCAATACTCTTAGAAATTCTAGTAATCTCAGCACAATAGCGTTCAGAACTGTTTCTTCAGTGTTTTGCACAAATATTCTTACTGCGCTGCTGCAGTTACAATAGATTGCATCAGCAAGATACCACAAAGCCTCAGAAGTTTATCATTTTCCCTAAATAGTCAATGGAGCTGTTGTCTATCTACCACACATAAAAATTGTTTATTTCAGAAGTATAAAATATTGCTTGTTGTCTCTGAGGCCATATATCTGGAGCTAGTTCCCAGCTTCTTTCATAAGGAAGAGTTACTAAAAGGGACATCCTAGAGTCAGCAAAACTCTAGCAAACATGCAATTTTCATCCAGGATCCCTCTTACGAGAATTCCCTGAGTCTGCACTTGGTAAGTTTGAATCTGGACTCTTTCAGCTTACAGAGTTAAGGATGAGGTTTCTCTAGTAATGGGCAGCACGATAGGTGATCCTTCAAAAGTAGATGAAAGTCCTTTCAAGGAACATATTACAATCTTTTGAAGTAGAGTTGGATTTGAAAAGAAACCAAACAATAAGAACAGAAATTGGGTGAGGCGATCCTTGTCAAGAGAGACAAAAAGCTGCACTTTGGACAATCTGAACCTTTCATCTGACATTCAGGCTTGGCTGAGGGTGACTTGTGGTCTGCATAATGTCCTAGGACCAGTGTGATGTGTTTTAAGTGAGTTTCCAAAGATGAAAGAAGTAATTCCTGATCTTGTTGCTACATTAAGTCTGAAAGAATCAGGAGTTGCAGCTGCAGATTACTTCAGTTATTGAAGTTATCTTATTGAATGGAATGCAACAACTGTCAATTTTATTTTTTTTTCATGTCTTAGTAAACATTCCTACTAACGCTACTATAAATATAAATAATTACAATAATATGAAGTGATTTGAGTCTACGTTTCATCCAATTCCATAATTCCATCAGATCAGAATATGTGGAATAGTCTTGTGCATGCTAAATAAGACAACACCAAGTTTTTCTTGGTGCAATTATTCACTCCTTTTCTGATAGAAGTAATTAAGCATCTCTATACAATCTTGAGATGTTTAATTAAAAAAAAGGTCTTGTCACAATTTATTGGAGTCACAGAAATTTTTTAAGTATTACTTTCTAAAAGTGGGATTCAAACTACATTCCTAGATATGCAACCAGAATTGAACAGGAAGATAAAACTGATGAAAAGCAAAGAGAATAAGCACAGCAGATAAGGAAATAGAGAAATAATAATAGGCTGAGAGCTAAAAGATGTGATTATTACAGAGAAAATAGGTCGTTATTGAATACAAAACTGGCAATGGCTAAGGAGAAACTTGTGTCCAAAAAGACATTAAAAAAAATTGGAAAAAAGAGACAGAAAATCAGAGTTCCAGTAGTAGCTCATAGAACCATGGGAACTATTCTCTTGTATTACTTCATTTAAGAAAGTCACTGTAGAATCTAGTGATCCTACAATACATTAAAGAGATCTTACATTAAATTTTACATAAGATTGTTACATTAAAGAGATCTTTCTAGAGTTTTCTGTGCCGCAGTTAGAGTGACAGAGATACAAACAAGGAACTCCACAAAATTAACAGTATATGTATGTCTGAACTGCAGCATCTGGGTCATTGCTGACAGCTAAGTTCTACTTAATTTCCTAGGTAGATGTTGCCTTTTACACTTATATTCTAGAATTAGCCAGTCCAAAAAATGGACAAAGAAAGGAAACGATACGGGAAGAATCTTCAGTTTGTTCCTATAGAACCTACTTGTGTCTTTTTGCTCTGCAGAGCATCTTGTGAATTTACAATAATTCTTCCTCAGTGAAGCCCTGAGGGAAGAGTATACACAGGGAAAACTTCACCTCCCCCACCGCACAGTCCTTCTGTGGTATAGAAGGAAACCTTTCTAAAAGGAGACACGAAAACAAATGTACTTTGGGATATTAGTCTTCCTGTCAGAACCTCTTCCAAACAACAATTGTTTTAGCAGTCCACGTGCCAGAATGTTATGGCTAGAAAATGTTTGTTCAAGACGTATCGCTGCACTTGTATGAAATATTTATGCCTTTCCCATAATATTCTAAATATGAGCAAATATGTATTTTGTGTTCTCCATTGTTTAAGGCCAAAGTTTGAACTAAAGTCATGGCAACATTTATAATGTACACAATGAGGCAATTATGTTGATCAGGGCAGAACCTGGCAATACCTTATGTGTGTTTTCCCCTTGTTTTCCTTCCCTTTGTAGCTATACAGATGGAAGAAACACAGCTCAGTGGGTTTTTTTGCCCTTCATCTCAAATTTTTCTATTGCAGGCAGAGCAGAATAAAGAAAACTGCCAGTTTAAAATTTTAAACCTAAAATAGTACAGTTCCTGATGGTTGGAAATATGGTTAACCTAAAATCATGGCTGTGGGTCACCTCAGCTGCTTTAGTAAGATGAGAATAACATTAAGCCCAAGAATTTCAAACATGTTTGTGCCATTCTATTCCTGCTACGGTTATTGAAGCTCTGACTTTGCTGAGTTTTTTGCTTCAACATCTACGTACAGTCTATCCATAAGCACCTGAATAGTTGCTACTGTAACATAATTTCAGACAGGCATGATGAATGACATTGAATATGGTGATGATATTTAGACTTGTGGTGGCTAAAACAACCTGCTGTGATACTCACCAAGCTTATTACAGCTGCAGTCCATAAGCGGTGAAAGCCACACTCTCTCTCACTCTCTCTGTATGTATATGTATATATGCATCAAACTATCATTAAGTGATTTATATGTGCCTAATGTACAGTCAGACAAACAATAATTTCTTACATCAAGCTATATGCAAACCTAGAGTAGAATTTTCCACAAGTGAATAAGTGATTCTGGTGTAAACCATAATGTGCCACAGGGGAGAGAAAGAAATAATATGATATCCGTTTTGCTGTTGAATGACTAATATTAACACTAGGCTTTTAATGGAGTTTCTTGATATTCACATGGTGTAGGAACATCCAGTATTGATAATATTTGATATATTATACTCATTTATTTGAGGTTCTTTTACATTGATAATATATTTGTGTATATCCAAACAGCAGAGGTAATACATGTTTTCTGAAATATTCAATAACTTACAGAATAACCTTTGAAGTTCTGTATTCTAACTCACCTGTGTCTTCCTTATGAAATAAAATGTTATTTTTGAGTGGCTAGGTCATTTCCATCTATAAAAAGTACAGAAATCACAGTGGTTTGTCTGATAATATTTTCCAATCCCTTCAATCTATTTAAACAGATGTACAGAGGCACAGACATGGAAGCAAATCAGTCCTTTTCAAGCTTGGTGCTCAAGAAAATAATCAGGACAGCAAGCTGGTGACACTATTCCTTGTCTCCTTTGTAACTGAAACTGTTGCAATCATGATGGGGGAGGAGGCGGGGGGAGGGGGAAGGAGGAGAAGCATATTATTTTATAGAAAGCTATGTATTCCATGTGTGTTATCTAATATCCAGCCTGTCTCATTCCCAGAAATCACTCCAGTTCAAGAGAAGTGTCTCTCCTACTCAGCTCTGAGCATCATGATGCTTCTGTTGAAATTAATGGTTCATCCAAACTGCAGGTGCTGTTTGACCCTGAGCCTGGGTGCAGGTGCTGGCTGCATCCTGTGGTGGGATAACGTGAGCTGCAATTCAATATAGTTTTCTCTCTTCCTCTACCCTTATTTTCTATACTCCAGTTTACACTGGAAGAAGAAATATCAATAGGAAGGAAAGTCTTCATGTGTGTTATGGGTTTAGCCAGGTGGGCCTAAACTTAGGTTTTAAAGTTCAGCTAGGCCTAGGATTGTCAGCTGATTTAAGCTGGGCTGAGCTAGCTAACAGCTGACTTCTTCCAGCCAATAATATTGTATTCCATACCATACTACATCATCTCAAAGGGTGTAAAATCCAGTGTGTGGGAGTGGCTTAGTCAGTTCTGCCATGGCCGAAGTACAAGCCGGACGTGATCCAACTTTTGTCTTGGAGCAGGTCTTGCTCCTGTTGCCTCTGCGTGCATTTTGTTTGCATTCAGGGAAGTAGAAACATTTTTGTTGTTACTTTTTCTATTTCTTGCTATGTGTCTCTCAGAGTACTTACAGATCTAGTGTAATAGACTTTGCTTTGTATTATTTGGGGAGTGGGAAGTTATGCCTTGTTATATATATGTAACTTGTGTAAGTGTGTGTTATATTGTAGTTTCCTCTTAATTTTCTCTTTTCTGTATAAATACATGTAGTTAGTTTCAGCATAAACCTGCTTTTGGAAGGTTTTTTTTTTCCTCTCTCCCTCTTCTCTTCCCTTAGCTGGTTGGGGGGAGGAGGAACACTTTTTCTCTGTCCTAGACAGTTGGCGTTTTGCCAGCTCAACCCAGGACAATGTGCTGTGCATTATGGTGACTGAACACCAGGATCAGTTACAAAGTGCTTGAACTTGATAGTCCAAATGTGATCCAGGAGGAGATATTACTGAATATACAGTCAGAATATGACCACCTTTACAATTTCATCACACTCTTTTTAAGAAGTGGTTATAGTTTTCTAAGGAGTGATAGCATTCACTTGGATAGAAAAAAATCTCAAATGGTGCTCTTGGGTTTGATAAGAAGCCACCTGTACTGCCAGATGTACAGATCCTCAGGCTTTCCTACCTTTCAAGTCAGTATTCTGCAACCCAGTCACTCCGACCCGCAATCAGGTTGGAAATATTCAACATGGCTCACTCAGGAATTTCAACTGGGATTTGACCCCGCAGAACTTTCCTTGAGGGAACTTGTCACAGCATGTTTCTGCTGACAGACGGCTTTAGAAACAAAGTAATTTATATGACTTTTTGCAAGGTAAAAAGCCTTTAGGAAAAGTAATAAATAAATAAATCTTTGTGAGCTAATCCCACCACTGAAGAGAAAGCAAACAAAAAATTCACCCTGTTGTTTTGAACAGATATCAATGGCACATTTTTTATCACATCTTCTTTCTCTTCAAACTTCAATATATTTGAAGGATTTTTGATATTTGTGGTTTCTCCTGATCCAAGGATTACTGTATTGTATTCCTATGAAGTACCCTTATCCCAACCCACACAATGTTCAAACACTTTCCTCTATAGTTTTGAAGAGATAGAGGAAGTTTGTACCAATATCATTATTGTACCTTTCTATCTCACTTTATAAACTCTTCCTTTATTGCTTTCTTTTATCTAACACCTTGCTGTTTAGCAGACGGGCAATAAGAAAAAGTCAGACAAATTACTCATTGAAAAAACCTCCCTCACCCTTCACCAGAATCTCTTTTGTTTCTTCTGCAGCTGTATGCAGCACAAAGACACATTCAAGAAATCACACACAACTTTGGTTATTTTGAAGGCATAGGGAAAACAAGCATCAAGAGAAAAACAAGTAAAACATCCAGAAGTAGAAATATTCTGTTTAGATGCTTTCTTACTGAAATTAAACTATATTCTTGAAGAAAATGCTTAAGGTGTCTAAATTAAATACATGTAAATTGATATTAGATGCAATGAAAAAAGTACTTTTTATTTAATAGTTCTTATGAAAATGCTTACATGCAGTTTTACCTACTGTGACACTTACTATGTTAGGAAACAAACGCAGGAGTTGAAAATAGAAGATATAAATATTTTGGACTTATAAACACAATGGAAAATTACAGGTGTAGTGTGTAAGTTGAGGCCTATTCTTAAATATAGACTTTTTTATTTCTTTTTCCTTGAGACAAAAAAAGAAAGGTGGGAAAGAATCAAAAAACAATCATTTATTTGGGTTGAACTGAGGTGGCAGTAATTCAGGCTTCCTAGAAAAACGAACACTTCCATATGTCCAAGTTTCTTTTACAAAAGAAAATTCCTTCATTTGGACATGTGTTAAGGTGTTCAGCCTTTGGAGTAAACACTTAAAAACACTGCCATATTTTTTTTTCAATGTCAGCTGAAAAAGAGTCAGGATTAGTGCTTAGTGGATTTTCTGAAATAAGTGAATCTCATGCATATCATAAATAAACTGCTTGGATCCAGCCGTACTCAAAATGGATACAAATTTTCTTTTTGCCATGGTGCTTTTTACAGTACCATGCAAAATAACCCCAACACAATTCAGGCTCAGATTTTGAGTGGAGTCTCAGGCACATTTCCCATGTGTTACTTATTCCACCTGAAACTATCAAGATTAAATAAATAGACATCAGTTTATATTCTACATAATAATCAATACATAGATTTGAATTATCCTGAGAAACTGAGTTTTGAAAAGTCAGTATTAAATTGAACATCCTGCCTGAAATCTGACAGTTATGGACTACCTAACATTCCCTTAACATTCCGTATTACAAGTACAAATAGAATCACAGAATCATAGTATCAACTGTGTTGGAAAAGACCTCTGAGACCATTGAGTCCAACCCTTGATCTACTACCAGCACAGTTATTAGACCATGGCATGAAAGTGCCACATCCAGTCTCATCTTAAAAGCCTTCAGGGATGGAGAATCCACCACTTTCCTGGGCAGCCCACTCCAATACCTGCTTACCCTCTCTGTAAAGAATTTCTTTATAATATCGAACGTAAACCTCCCCTGGCAGAGCTTAAAGGCCATGCTTCCTTGTCATGGCAGATGCTTCTCTCGCCTGGGAGATGAGACCAACCTCCACCTGGCTACAACCTCCTTTCAGGTAGCTGTAGAGAATGATGAGGTCTACCTTGAGCCTCCTCTTTTCCAGGCTAAACAACCCCAGGTCCCTCAGCCTCTCCTCATAGAGCTTATGTTCAAGTCCCTTCACCAGCCCTGTTGCTCCTCTCTTGACCTGCTCCAGCACCTCTAATTCCTTCCGGAACGGAAGGGCCCTCCACTGGACACAGCACATAAAGGTGTGGCCTCACCAGTGCTGAGTACAGGGGAAGGATCACTTCCCTGGTCCTGCTGGCCACACTGTTCCTGATACAGGCCAGGATCCCACTGGCCTCCTTGGCCACCTGGGCACACTGCTGGCTCATGTTCAGCTTCTTGTCAATCCAGATCCCCAGGTCCCTTTCTGCCTGACCACGCTCCAGCCACTCTGTCCCCAGCCTGTGGTACTGCATGGGGTTGGTTGTTGTGGCAAAAGTAAAGATCTGGCACTAGGCCTTGTTAAACCTCAGACCACTGGAATCAGCCCAACTCTCCAACCTGTCCAGGTCCCTCTGCAGAGTCCTCCTGCCTTCCAGCTGATCAACACTCCCCCTCAACTTAGTGTCATCTGTAAATTTGCTGATGGTGGACTTAATCCCCTCATCCAAATCATCAATAAAGATGTTATTTAGGACTGGGCCCAACACTGACCCCTGGGGGATGCCAGTTGGATGCAGCACCACCACTCTGGGCCTGGCCATCCAGCCAGTTGCTAACAAAACAAAAGTCAACCTTCTCTCAGTTTACAAGTTCCTCCATGAACCACGTGTTTCAAGATCAACAGAGGCAGTGAAAAAGCAGGGGGTTTTAGGGTTGTTGTAAGCAACCTCAGAGTGCAATAGAAAATTCACACCAAACACTGTAACAACTTCACTAGGAGTGATCTAAGATTCAAAAATCCATGTAGCTCTAGTCTTAAGGTGAAGTTCTGATGGCTCTGGTAACAAAAAGCAGGACTATTATTAACTGGCACTTGTTTACCTCAGCTTGTGAAGAAGGAAAGAGATCATAACTAATATCAGTGTAAATTCAGGGCTTATTTATGGAACAGCTAACTAGTTACAAAAAAAAATAGTTATGAAATTAAAGAGAGAGAAAAATCCTAAAATATGGTGTTTAGGTAATGTAATCCTCATGGAATCAGACTATATAGTGACAATGGGCCTATAAGTAGTAATAAAAATAAATAAATAAGTAGCTAGTATTGAATAAATATAGTAACATCAATAGATGGGACAGAGTAGTCTGGAAACAGCACACAAACTATTTCCAAAATCAAGAAGAACTGATCTAAAGCTTGAAGGCAATGAAGTCAAAGAGAGGTTAATCTGATCATGCAGCAATCCTTATGACCTCTTTATGTTGATAGGATCATTCCTCTTAAGTGGAATTAAAACTTATGAAGGAATAAATATGCTAAATTATGCTGAGACAAAAATGCTGAACAAATTATACACTGCTGAAAATAGCTGTGCTGTGAAGGCTGCCCATGAGACAGCATTTGCCATCACTGAATCACTATCTGAATTACTTACACGAAGGTCCAGACCAAAACAACCCTTTCATTTTGGGGATCCTACTGCATTTCATGGATCTGGAGTGTGTGACACTAACAAGAAATTGAGGTGCTGAATAACCTGCTTCTGTAGGAATCTGTTGATTTGCCCAGCATGTTTCCTTACTACTTCAGTAGTCTTCTCTCTTCTCTAGCATCTAGTAAACCACCATGAGGCACCTAGGTTTTCCATTTCCTTCAACTAAAAATAATGCTATGAAATATCAGCCATCTTCCTTCATGACTGCTCTGATTTTGCCAGACTAAAATGGGTAGGTATGTCTTTTGTATCGCAATTCATACAGAGATCCAGCTGTTTCAAGAAAAAATTAATATGCCTATTATTTAACATTTTGAAAGAAATCCAACAAATCCAGAATTTCTGGTACAGATTGTGAACACAAGATATTGTGTAGTGTGCATAAACACTGAAATAAGGTTAGAAAGCTCAATCAACTTTCATTCTTTGAATCATCTGGAGGTCAAAAAACATTTTTACAAGAATGGCAAATGCACTGAATAAAAGGAAAAATAGATTAAATGAAAGTGCTTAAGCAAATATTTTTCTTTAATTATGATGTGTTACTGTCAAGCTTTTAGCTCACTATCATTGTGTCTTCCTTTGGATGCAACTAATCAAATTGCCTCAGCATAATTTAATTCTTTTGGGTGTAATAAGCTTAATGCTTTATATAGCAGTGCTAAAGCCAACAACTGTACAGAGACCTGTAAATGCGAAGAGTAATTCGTCATTGCATAAACCATCGTGCGCAGTTACCTCAATCTAGACAAAGCTGTAAACTACCTCAACCAAGATTTCAGAGATGCAAGCAAAATTTCCAGCCTCTAAAAATGTATTTAAAAAGCATAGATGCATTTTTTTCATTTTGTAAGACTCCACAGCATAGCACGCTACGTACTAAACTCCACACACATTAAATGCTCAGATGCAGTTTCAGAAATCATTGCAGTAACTTATCAATGACTTGAAAATAATTGCCCTCAAATATTTCCTTCCTGAGAAAATTTCTGAGTAATAATGCTTTATGGGAGTGAGATGGAGGAAGGAAGGCAACTCATAGACACCTTTTATCATCATGCTGAAGTGTATGTCTGTAGCTGGTAAATTCAAGATGATTTCTGAGTATACTGACAAATCTCCTATGAAAAAGTAACCAGCCTTTTATTTCAAATATAAAAAGATATTTTATATATAAATATATTTTTAAAACCCTCTTTAACCATATTCAATATTCAATATTTCCATTAATATGAAATCATATGATTAAATGAGCTGTTTCTTTTGGAGTATAGCTACTATAATTAAGATAAAGGCACAGTATCTTTTATATCTGAACTTCTTTTCATAGATTTTTTTCTAAAATTTCCCTAAATTGAGAATTGCATCTGCTCTCTTACTGTAAAGAATCAGTTCTGGCAGGACTATTTAAAATATCAATAAAAAGCATTTGCTGTTTATGATAGGTAGCCATAATACTTGGATTATTAGAAATGAAGGTACGATATGAATTCCAGTTTATCTTGTGTGATATTTGCTATTTCCTTTTTTTTATTAAAAAAACCAAACAAACAAACCCCAAAACAAACAAAAAATCTCCAATCAGGAAAAACACTTTGTCTTATACAATAGAAAATACCAGAGTTGTGAATAGAACTGAGCACTTCGGGATTTGTGTCATGATGTAATTGTATAAGTTTTTTTAGTGTGTGTGAATTATTCTGCAGAAAAGTGAAACCCATTTGTATGGTTTCCCTGTTATGCAACTTGCTGAGATGACAATTGAAAAATACATGTGACTCATAGTGTCTCTGATCTGGGCAAAAACTTCTGGATTCTCATAGTTCACAAAAGAAGAAACCTATGGAAACCTATTAAATTGACTAGGCACGTGACCAATTTCAACCACTTCCCATCTCCAAACAAGACACCAGTTGTCTCTTCTCTGCTGCTTTTGTAACAATTGGACTCTAAATCTAACATACAGTGGAAATATTGAGCTTAAAGACTGTTCTAGACAGAACAGCAGATAAATGAATCTCTCATTGCATTTTACACTTGGGAAGATACTGAATGAAGGAATGAACCAAAATATAGGCCTAAGGGTAAGGGTATGAGGGTAATATCCTCCATAAGGGTGTCAGCTCTCTTGAGGATTAAGGCAAAAAAAGCAAAAACTTGCACCATACTGGGGAATTACCTCTCCTTCAGAGGGAAAACTTTGCCTGTCTCACTTTAGTAGACATCACAATACTTCTGTATTTCATCTACAGAGATTGTAGTGTCCAAGAGATGCTAACTATTGTCAGATTTCAGTTCTCATAACTGCTTTACTTAGCAAGGAACAGTAGAAAAATTAAAAAAAAATTAAGTGTGACTATAAATAGTCAATCCTTCATTCAGCTTGATACATTTTCTCTTTCTATTATTTTTGCCAAAAGAAGGAAAACCAACCAAAGGTTTGGGAAAAAAAAATAAAAAGAGGAAGAATAGTGAGGTAAAGTGTTTGCTGGACTTCATCAGACTTCTTTATTCTCAGAATTTCTTTGTCTTTTTCACACAGAATCTACACAGAAACACACTGGCAGTGCTAAGTCCACTCAGTTCAAGTTTACTTCCCTTTTCCCTTTAACATAATAAAAATAGTAGCAAGAATAACAAAGATGTTCCAGGCCACTCATTTCCCAAGAAATTCAACAAGTATCTGTGACTGGTGTGTACAAAATAAAAATTCAACAATACACTTTTAAAATTATAGTCTCTACTGCAGATTAAGTGGTTCAAGAGGGCTTTTTTTGGGGGGGGGGGGGTGGGGGGGGGGATGCAGCATGATGTAAAAGTTATTTTGAAAGATGGGAGAAGATAGAAGATTGAGATCCAAACCTGCCATTCAAACAATCTTAGGATTTGAGGATTTTTCACACATTTAAATCTAGGTATGAAAACACCTGTATGTCTACTGGCCCTAACCTACACACTCACACCAAAAAAAGCTGGTATGCAAAATGGCTAAGGCTTATCTGAATTTGATGATGCTTACTATAGGTTTGAGAATCTAAGTTATTAACCTTTTTGCTTTGCAGGAGGCACTGTCTTTCTAAAGCTGTGAATGAAGACAACATCTACATTCAGGAACACTGACCATATACACATTTACCATTCAGAAAAAAAAAAAAAAAAAAGAGAAAAATAATAGAAAAACCAAGCACCCACATTTGGACTTACAGTCCTAAATGGGAATGGATTTCAGTCTCAGGAGTTTCTTCAGAAGATGCAAAGTCTCAATTAGCATGTCATTTAACTTGTTCATCATACCTGGGAATTTGTAAAACAGGAAACATTATTTCTTTAGCCATCACCCAAGAACACTTTGTATTTTGATAAAAAACAATGCAAAGAGCAGGATAAATTCTCTTCTTCTCATCTGTGTGCAAAATGATTGGATAAATTATATCTGCAGGGCTGGAAGTGGGAAGACTGGAGAGCTGTAACCATCCTATTAGCACTTAGGAAGCTAGACCTAAAAGCAGAACAGTCAGAATATAAACTAAAGGAACTGTATTTGATCATAGTCTTTAGAAACAGAAAGGTTATAGATTAGAGGATCCATCTGTTAATGCACGGTATCAGATACAAAATTAAGATATATCTATAACTCCAAATACATTTAATACGTGAAGAGAATCTCCTGTAAAATTAATTGAAATACAGAAAGGGAAATGAACAATGATATTTTTGACAACCACTACCTTGATCCTTATTTTTGGAATTATTCAATGATTTACCCAACACAGGTGTGTATGTAAATCACCTCTGGGGCTGTGTGGGCTTTTCAGTACATGAGTACTGTCAAATATGATATTCTGGCATTTATTTTGTGTTCCTGTGATTAGAACAATGGAAGGGATGATGGGCTCCCCAGCATCTTGCTGTAATCATCACTTCTCAAGAGAAAGCAGCTCCCTGCAAATCAGAAGTATTCACTTCTCAGGTGCTTTCCCACAAAATCCTTCAGATGAGAGGCTTAAAGTAAGCCTTTAAAGGGATCAGATTGTGCTCCTGGGGAGTGGTTGCTTTTATGTTCTCTTCTTTTTCTGAGAAAAGGATCAGCAAAACATCTGTTGTAGGATATGAAGTAGTTAGGAAAAAAAAGAGGCTTTTAAGAGGCCGGAAGAATAATGACGGAAAAGATGAATCCTAGAAAATGGATAAGCAGTATTAATATGCTGCTTGAATGGAGTTGTGTTAAGAACTTTTGTCATATCTACCATTATTACCCACAAAAATATAATAAATTTTAGCTTACTGTAAAGAAGACAGTAAAACTTCTAGAATTTACAGTCATTTGAGAAACCTTAAATCTTCCTTTTTATGCAATTTTAGAGAGATCAGAATAAACATGGAGTGCTGTGGAATAAAATGGCATGTGGTCATTTAATTGAAGGCAGTATTGTAATAGGTATATACAAATGCAGCTACTGGTATCTTTTCTTTCACTATAGAGTTTGTCCTCTATACTCAGCAGTGTGTAACATTTTTCACTAAGCAGATCTGTCTTCATGTATTTCAGTTCTAAAACTCATATTGCTTGGGACAGCCCTCAAGACGCCAGCTGTAAGACACCTCAGATATGGAGAAAATTTATAGCTGTGATGTAGTTTTATGCATGTTTCATTTGCTGAGATAAAATGCCAAGGAGCCTAATAGGGTAGCCAAGAACTTAATTCCTATGGAATATACCTACATTGTCGTATATGTTCAAATAATATCTGGGGAAAAAAGTTAAAGAATGTTATTTAGGAAGTAAAAGCAGCTGTTGAAATGTAGGTCTCATAGATTATGCAAGAAACACTCCAGCTCTGCAGTAAGTTCTGGGTTCCACAATTACCCACTGCTATGGAGGTTTGGTTGCTCAGTCTTAGAAGGTCCAGGGAAAAGACTTGAGAAACAGAATATATTGAAAATCATTTGAAAGTTTTGTGACAGTAGTCACTGACACCTCGACTGTTTCCAGTAACAAATGCCCTGAGGAAACACCATAATCAGCAGCTATGAAGTCAAAAAATTAGAAATCAGTTTAGCATAGAAATCAGTAATTTTGAGGAAAGGAGACAACTGAAGGCTACTTCATGCATTTGGCACCTGGTGAATAGTTGCTCTGTACAGTATGGAAGGATATTGTAGGAAAATATTTGAAACATACTGGAAACTAGTAGCTTAAAAGAAGCCTTCTGGGAATTGAGAAAGATTCTGTGTTGATATCAGTATAGAAAAGATAAAATATGAGGATCCTGGGAAAAGGGTGAGTCACAAAGAGACATAACTAGGAATATGACTGAACTGAGCTATGTATCATTTTCTAAAATGTTAGTGTGCAAGAATAAGCAAGAAATAAATCTCAGCAGTGAAAAGAACTGAAATTATCAATACATAATTAACTACATGACAAGTTAAAAAGTGTTCTTTTTAATTTTTTAGAAATACTAATGTTAATCAGTTCTTAAAATGGGCCATTTCCATTATGAGTGAGAAACGTGGAACTGGGAACTACCATATTAAACCAGCTCTGAATAATGATTTAATACAAAGCTTTGTCTACTGCTAGATGAAAGAAGGCTGTGAGTAAACTAATGTTTTTTAAGCCCTAATAGGATTAAGGCAGCAACATGATGCAATTTGATTATTCTTTCCAATAAAAAGCTGAAAGCATTTGGTTTTCACTGCCATAAAAGAATCACTTTTTTCTAAGTGTTTTTTATTTTGATGGGTTATCCAATAAAACATTATGTGGTTCAGCTTAAAGGCAGTTATGTTTGATTATTTTCCTCTCTTTGTTTATTATGTTCCTACTGTTATTTTAAATAAAAGGATATCTGTACCTCTGGGGAGAACATACTCAAAAGCTGTAATTAACAAACTGTAAGCATGGGAGACTCCAATGTATGCAAATACAAAAGAAATCGAGCCAACTCTGAGCATGATTACTAAATTATTCTAAGAACCATTATTTAAATATCATCAGCAATGTCAGGAGCAAATCATAAATTGAAAACCTGACCTTATATTTTCCCTAACCACAGGCACTGAAAATTTATGAGCCTGACCTGCTTATAATTGTGAGCTCCTAAATCTCTGTTAGAGAACTCGACCTCAGGCATGAGACTGGGTCCACAATTCCCTTTTGTAAGTCCTGTGGCCACATTGGTTTGGGTTTTCTCCTCCTGACACACTGTAAGAGGTGATGCACATGTAACTATGGCCTACCACACAAGTCTGCAAGTCCCCTTTGACCTTTAGCAGAAGCAACTTCTCCACCCTTTTCCTTCCAGGCCTTTCTTAGCTCAGTCTCTGATTTTAGTGTTAGTCTTCTAACCAAGTGATCACTTGTTTTGTCTGGTTAGCTTCTCATGAAAATGTCTACTGCACTCATCAGCAGGCTCTGAGCATTAGCACATCAACATTCCCCTGCATGTTAGTACTGGATAGGTGTTAATGTATATCTCAGAAGTCCACCTTTCTGACAAAAAGAGAAGGTGTCATTTCTATTTTGTCAGATTGCAAGCCAGTGTCTTCACATATACAAGAAACATAAAAAACAAAACAGAATGATGGTGTGGGGAGACAGTCTTACTCAGGCATTCCCAAATCTACAGCTTCTGTACAGGTTGAAGGGCCCTCAAGACACCTCTGAAATGCAAGCGTTTACTACTGGCAAAAAAATAAGGAATTTTGCCTTGGGAAATTGCTTGTAAAAAGCCAGGTCAAAAGATTCAGAGAACAGAGCTTTTTGCTACTTTCAAGTTGTCAGGTTTAGTTTGTGCTAAAAGGCACTGTGGTCTCCAGTGAAAGGTAAGAAGCTGTTTACACTGCACAGAAAGAAGAAGCTACTGTTAGCTGATGTTTATGAGAACTTTCCTGCAGCCAGAATCCCTCATAGTGCTGAAACCTGGTTTACTTGCCCTAGCTCTCAGGGTGCTCCTGCTAGTGGCATCATTGCCTTCCTAAGGGGGAAGGTCAGATTTCATATGCCAGATGCCTACCTCGGTATTGAGGGAATTCTTCCTTGACTTCTTGACAACCAAGGATGAGAATTAGGTCCGATTAGTCCCAGTTTTGCCATGCTTGGCAAGAAAGAGAAGTATTTGTCTCTAAAGTTTCCATCTTTAAAACAACGTTAAAAAACCCCAAACAAACATATTTGTGGGGCAGGGTAGTTATTATTGCTATTTTAAAAATTTTATTTGGGTGGATTTATAGTGAGCAGAAAACATTAGTCTTTTAAGGCAGATCTGCAGTCAGTGACACCACATTGACACTACAGTCTGTTATACTGCAGCAAAGTACTTTTGCTTTGGTGTTGACATTTCAATTTTGCATTCTTGGTAGGCTCTACAGAGTCCTTAAATGGATGACTGACACCCTCCACACACACCCCTATATATCCTGTTCCCTTTTATACTCTCCCTGCCCCTTCACAGTTTGTCTGGATATATTTCAGACCAAAGCAATCTAGTAGTGCTTTAAGGTTTACTCTGGTGATCTGTTCATCCACCTAATTTAGACAGGTATTGTTCCCTTGCCATTTTTGGCAGAGTTAAATACTCAGAAATATCAGCTCAGAAGTGAAAATTACTACCATTTCTTGACATTCATACCACGGAGATATTAAACCACTTGATAGACAACACATCACTGTATTTGTTAATAAGATAAAATGCTGAAAATTCAACCACGACATATGTTTGTTCTAATACCAGGTTCTCACTGATACAACTAAATAATGAAATACAGATCCGAAACTACATCCATTGCTTCTGAAACAGACAAAATCTTCAGTGGTATTTCTCCTCCCACTATATTTTTCTGTACTCCTCTGGCATTTTTAATCTATAGGCTTACACACCCACACAGAGCCAGTAATGAATCATCTTTTTCATGAATTACCCCATATCTAAAAAAAATAAAATTGAATAAACGAACAGTTACCTGTCATGTTGCCATGGTTTAACTCAGTATGATGCAGCTGCTTGCTTATCGTTCCCCACCCACAGCGAAAGGGGGTAAAATCAGGAAAAAAGCTAAAACCTGTGGGCTGAGGTAAGAATAGTTTAATAATTGAAATAGAATAGAACAAAATACAAGAACAACAGCGATAATGATGGTGATAATGATAATGGTAACAACAGCAACAACATTAACAATAATAATAATAATAGTCATGGAAAGGGAGACAACAAACACTAAGAGAGAGAAATAAAACTCAAGGAAGATAAGTGATGCATAGTACAATTGCTTACTACTTGCTGACTGATGCCCAGCTCATCCCTGAGCAGTGATAAGCCTCCCCCAGCCAACTCCCCCAGTTTATATACTGGATGTTCTACAATGTGGAACATCCCTTTTGCCAGTATGGGCCAGTGTTAGAGGTTTAGCTAGGCCTAAATTTAGGCTTTAGTTTTTAGAGAAGGCTACAGATTATCAGCTGACTTGAGCTGGGTCAGGCGAGCTGACAGCTGACTTCTGCTGGCCAATGGAATTCCATACCATATTCTGGCATCATCCCAAATATAAATACAGTGTAGGGAGATGCTTAGCTCAGTTTCCATCATGGCCAAAGTATAGACAGGACACACTGCTACTGTTCTGCTGTGCTGGGCCTTGCTGCTGCCCTATTGCTATGTTCCATTTTGTTTTAGTTAGGGAAGTAAACATTTTATTGTTATTCTCTCCCTTTTCCTTGCTAGGTGTTTCTCGGGTAGAGTTTGTGAGGGGATTTTGTAGCCAGAATAGTGAAATTTATGTTTGAAGGTGTTCCGTTTTCTGTTGGGTGGAGAGGTGAAGGAATTATTTGTTATGTCTAACTTGTGTGGGTGTGTGTTATATTGTAGTCTACTTTTAATTTTCCCCCTTTTTGCCTAAATATATATCCCAGTTTCTGTTTCAAGTTTAAGTGTCGAGGGTTTTTTTCTCACTTTTCTTGGCCAGAGGGAGAAGGGAGCCTTTGTTGCTTTGGTTTATACTTGGCATTTTACCGAAGTATTCAGACCAAAACAATCAGCTGTCCTGGCTATGCTCCCTTCCAGATTCTTGTGCACCTGTTCCCTGGCAGAGCATGAGACTGAAAGTCCCTGACTGAGGCTAAGTGTCACATAGCAACAACTAATATCTGTGTGTTATCAACATTATTCTCATACTGAACGAAAAAACACGGCACAGTTACTAGGAAGAAAATTAACTCTATCCCAGCTGAAACCATGAGAGGTTTTTATAAAAATAACAGGAAACATGACTTCTAAAAATGTCACCAATGTCATAAGTTCTGTAAAGGGCTTTAAATGAGGTTACAGTTGCATTTAGAGACAGCGTATGTTGTGCTGATCAAACTGTCAGTTCCCTATCCAAGGGAGGATCCCTCTCAAGAGCATCTGATCACTTCCATGCAGGAGCAATCCCATTGAGGTAAGAGGAATATATGATTGTAAAGTTTAGCTCAGCTTATTAAAATGTCAGAGAACAGGGAAACACCCACTACACTCCATGACTGCTTTCTTCAGGCATCTCAGCATTCTTTTAGTGCTGGCTAATATCAAGAAAACATATATGATACACCTAAAACTGTGCAAAAGTGCTCCATTTTGAACAGTAAGAAAAGAAAGAAATTCAAAGAAAAGTAGTGAGACAAAATGATGGCACACCACCACTGAGGAAAGCTGTAACCAATGATGAAATAATCTTTCTTATGGCCACAGGTGAATAGGTCAGTCTTTGAATACCATGCTGCTTATCCAACATAACACATATTTCTGCCTTTTGGTAGTAGAAAGCAGCCAAAGGAAGAAAACAGTCTAGGCGGAGATAAAACATCTGTTAGAATAACCAGTTAGCTGTGGGAATACATTTTCACAGGTTTTGAAGAACCAGCCAGCATATATGAGCTCATATGTTGTTTCTCATATTCTCTAAATTCTAGAATGCAATTTTCAGTTTAATTTTAATAATTAAGACATGGAGTTGAGCTCTTCAATGGACAAGTAAGCATACTATATATATGTAACACTGATTTTAAAAACTTTTTTAAATGTTACTAAAGGGCAATTTTCAGCTACTCTATTTTCCTCTCTTGTCCTGTGAAAGAAATGTAACTTTTCCCTGTATTGCAAAACATTAACAAGATACGGGTGGAAATTTATGTTCAATTATATTTTATATGGTATACCTAGCTTGGAGAGCATGTACCTCTGAGGTTTTCAGCAGGGGAAGATTGTGCAGAGGATCTTTGAAATTTCTGTTAAATGTATGAGACTGAAGAAACAGGAAAAAGAGAAGGCTGAATATGAAATTACATATGTATGTTGACTGCATGAGTACTTATTTATCTAGAGTGAAGTCTGTTGCAAATATTGCGGCATTATACCTCTGCTCTTGATAATTGCAGTGGAATTGCTTGGAATACCTAACAAAGCAGATAAAATGCTAGTCTTAGTGACTGCTGCAAAATAGTTATACACAGGGAAATTTATAACTGTTCTAGGAGCTAAAACACTACTTACTTTTGTCTGAGAATTCACTCAGACTGGATCACATGAAGAGTGTGAAGGAGGCCTCCTAAATATGAGTGTGGATTTCATAGAAATTTGCTTTTGCATTGTTTAAACTTAGAAAAGGCATGGATATAGAAGGGTGGATTTACACAGTACTGGCTGTTACTGACTGGGACTGCTACAATCTCCTGTAGATATCTTACCTTACTATTGTGTGTTCAAGGCTGCAGAGAAGTATTTTTACCCTTAGAGATGGTTAGGAAATGGTTAAGCATCTGCTAGCTGTGGGGTTTTAGGCAGGAAGATAAAAGTCCTTAAAAATTTTAGTTTTTCCCGTCTTTCTTTTCACTTTCACTATTCAAGAAGCACATTTCTTTAATGTATATGCCTTTTGATTAAATAAGTGAACTAAATAGCTTAATAGCTATTTAGCAACTTAAATAGGTACAGCCAATAAAGGTATATAATACCAGAAAACTCAGAGAGAATTTCTTAAACTAAAACCCCTTCATAGAAGCAAATCTTTTTGTCATTTCACTACCAGTCTGCATACCTGGTGCTTTCCCTAATGCAGTTAAACATATCATCAAAGCCTCAATACTTAGATTTCATTGGAAAAAATTGTAATCTTAAAGCAACTCATTATTCTTTGTACCTTCCCATGTGCTAGCCAAGCAATCTATATCTGTGCCATTAAAATCATCATCATCATGGCTAGGCTTCGCGAACAAAGATTTGAGAAGGGCACTACCCATGCTTGCTGCAAGCATGCTGGTGGCTAAAAAGGCCGATACGGGATAGGCAGGTCCGGTCACAAAAGGCACAGCAGAACATCTCCCTAGGTGATATTGGCAAGGAACAGTTCTTTCTGTGTTGTCTTTTCTCCTCAAGACTGACATTCTCAAAGGAAGCAGCAGCGTCATGAATGGTGTGTCTCCATGAATCCAGAGTAGACCATTGGTGGCAGTCAATATGGCCAAGCCTGAGGTGTTGTTTCAGGGAGTCCTTGTATCTCTTCTTCGGGGCTCCTCTCTTGCAGCAGCCGGTGGCGAGCTCACCATAGAGCACAATCTTCGGAAGGCGGTGATCCTCCATCCTGGAGACATGTCCTGCCCAGCGTAGCTGCGTTCTCATCAGCATGGCCTCGATACTGGTGACCCCTGCCTGTTCAAGAACAGACGCATTGGTCAGGTAATCAGACCAGTGGATGTTTAGGATTGAACAGAGGCAGCGCTGATGGAAGCGTTTGAGAAGCCACAGGTGGTGACGGTAGATGATCCAGGATTCAGACCCGTATAAAAGAGTAGACAGTACAATGACCATTAAAATAAAGTACCAATAATTTAACAGAAGCAATGTATGACCCCAAGGACTGTTTGTGTATGTAGAATCATAGAATACCTGACTGGAAGGTGACCTCAAGGATCATCTGGTCCAACCTTTCTCAGCAAAAAGAAGCCTCTGGGTACAAAGCAGTGTAGTAACTGTGGCATTTTGTAATGATTTCCTGGTTTTCTCTTTGCTAGAGTAAAAGCCCTCTTCAGTACCACTTCAAACAGGATTTCTAGTAGGGCCAGTGTACTCCAGCAGTACCTCTTAACTGTGATGAAAGCTGGAGGCTCATCTTTGTCTATAAAATAGCTATTACACAGAAGAGAGCAGTACACTCCTACATGGTGCTTGCACTTTTTGTGAAAGAATGCAGAACTCACTCTTCCCTCTTCATCCACATTTGGCAGCTGGCATTACAGCTGAAAAAATATGGAAAGGGTCATTTTATCTGTAGGTCTGTCAGTGCTGTGCTGTACTGTTCATGCACTCAAAACAGAAGTAAAATATAGCCTGTTTCCTATGTCATAGCAACTGTTAGACAAATTGTTTCTGGCAACTCAAAATTAGTACTGAAGTAGAAAATAAAAACATGTTTGAGTTATTTCTGATTTATCCAAAAGTCTGCTAAAGCCCTTAACTGAGAAAATAATATAAACTTTTTGAACAGTTGATAATATCAAATATTGTGATACACAAAAGAAAGCCACAAGTTTTGTCTTTTTAAAATTCTCCCTCATCTAACTTCTTAAAACATGCTAGACAACAGTGTATTGACATTTTCATTACACATGTTTGCCCTAAACACAAACATTTTGAAGTTGCTGAAGATATGCAAATATACAGTGATCTAATTAAGGCAGCCTGAACTTCAAAAACCTCAGAAGTTTCTTGTCCCTCACAGGATATTAGCTTTTGTAAGGGACATGGCTTAGTGACTTTGCAGTGTGGAGTTAACAGTTCAACTCAACGATCTTAAAGATCTTTTCAAACCTAAATGATGCTTTGATTCTATGAAAATTTTCACAGCAAAATTTCGTGGAATTCCAGTTTGCTTCCATATTACAATACACAATGGCAGCATTGTATTGGCCACAGAGGGATTCCAGGAAGCCCATCTGTGTGCACACTCTGTAGTGTGAACAGTTATATTATTTCACCAGAAAGACAGTGTTGAACCATAGTACTAATTCTAACTGTTATCAAGGGAAACAATTAACTGTTATGTATGTACAGAGCAAGAAAGGGCTGTTTCTGTATCTCTCCAACTGATGTGGGTGCATTGCTAGGTGATCTGCAGGTAGTGCACATCTGGGCTGCTTTGAGATAGAAAATACAAGGTGCACCTCTAATTTGGTGAGAAAGAGGTCCCATTTCTTATCCAAGAAAATTGCCTAAGCCATGAAGTATTGAGGAAGGCAAGGTGGCTACATGATAGGCACCACTGAACATGTAACAGTAGGTCTTCTAGTTCTGGGAGTTGTCCTCAGTTGAGAAAGGGGGCAGAGAAACATAGGGATACAAAAGTGTGGATTTCTGGTCTTAGAGTAAGAAAATCTCTCTGCTCTTAAGACTTAAAGCTTGATTTCCAGTTGAGCATTTCTTAGTATCGTAAGGTGTTGGTCTGTGCAGTAGCAATTATTATATTTTATGGAATACTGATTTTGATTATAGAATTTTCAATTATAGAAGTAGTTTGCCCTGCAATAAGAGTAATATGCATCTAAACCCTGGAAACTATGAAAGTCATACGCATATAAATATCACATAAGGTCTTTCTTTCTAAACCAGGAAAGTATTTGATCATACAATTAGTGGATAATGGGCCAGCTCAAGTGCAAGTGTGTCAATTGTGTTGTCACTTCTCTTGTGGTGAGTCTATTCTTACTAGAGAAGGGTATAAAAAATATATATTCAGCCACAGACCACAGACCATCTACATTTCAACAGATGTTTTCTCACAGCAGAAATTTTGGAAACAAAAAGTCCATGTCTTTAACCACAAGATATGAATCACATTGCAGTAGTGTGGAAACCAAGATTTGAATATGATGCATATTCAGAAATAAATAAAACCAAAGATAGCAGTCTATTGTGATAATTATAAGTATTAAGAATTTCTGCTGTGAAGTATTGTGTGGTTTATGAGCAAATTAAACTCCATAGTCTACTTATGAATGAAAGTGATTAAATTCTTCCATCTCTGGGTATTTAAGTTTATATTTATTCTCATATTTTAAATATGAGCTTTGTAGATACGAGACACTATGTTGTGCTGGTTTAAAGGTGAACCAGCAGGGGAAATGAACTCACCACGAGAGAGATTATAAGTCAGAGGCTAAAATTTAATAATAATATTACAATAAATATTAATAATAATATTACAATAAATTACAATTACTGACACAAAGAGAAATTGCTTTCAACTCACAAAACCCAGCAGTATAACCCAGTGTCCTGGGGCACAAACCCAAAGGGGTTTGTTAGCCCTTGTGCTGAGACCCACGTGGTTCCCCCCAAGTCCAAAGCAAAAAAAGGAAATGAGAAACCTATTGGTGCAGGTGATGGCTGTAGTCTGGTCGAGAGCGGTGGTCTCTTCCTGTCGAGGTCCTGCTACTCCTCTGGATCCAACAAGTCCTTCCTGTGGTCTTACCTACCACTTATGTACCCTCAGGGAGCACCCAGTCCCTCCCCCAGGATGGGGACTCACACAATGGATGATTAACTCTGGGAGCCATAGGGCATTGTTGAACTGTTGATGGCCCCTTAGCAGCCCTGTCCCCCCAGGCTGGCTGTGAAGGTGCTAATGACTCCCTGGGCAGCTGCTGCTAATGGTCCATTGTTTTTAGGGAATGAATAGAGGGGGTAGAATACACAACTTTGATCACCCCCACACAGTGATAGCTGGTCCCACCTGCTGAGCTAGGACATATGCGCACTTATAATTTACAAGAATTAAAAATAGTTGATTTCTGTTTCTTAAATCCTTCCATCACTCCTTTGCTACACCATGTTCTAGATTCTCTTTCTTTTCTTCTTGTAGCACTACTGTTTCATCACTGCAGGACTCGGGAGTCACAACCAGCTTCTGTCCTGACCATCTGGTGTCTGTGTATTAAAAGTGATCATTACAAAAATCTGAGTTTCTGGGCATCTTTAATTTAAATAGGGTTTGTTACATCCAAGCTGCTAATTCTGCAAATAAATGTAACCTTGCAGGGAGGTCTCTGACCCAGGTCAGCTGTGTCTGCTCTGCACCAGGACACAGGTCGGGAAGGCAGCACCTGTATCAACACAGCATGGTTTACTGAAGAGATGCTGGATTGGCCACTGTTTTGTTGTGGTTTTCCCAGCAGGTGTAGAGCTGGCTTCAGTACAATGCTCTGCTGGGGGAACTGCACCTCACTTCAAGAGTTGCCTACCTCATTTGTACTTGCATTGTGTTCAACACTTGCCTTTCTTCCTCTTTGCTGATATGCCTGATAAACTTTTTCTCAATACTAGTAGTAGTTACTCAATATTAGCATAATTTTAATTTCATCGTATAATCTGTGTTGTAACTGTGGCATAGACGGATAATGAGAAAGGAGAGAGATGAAGGGAGAAGTTACGTTAAGTAGAAATTTAAGTTTCTTGTTCCTTGTCTTCATGAAAGAGTTGTAAACCTGATGCACTAGAGGGTTATCATTTTACCTCCCACAGACAGCTAAACTCTGACATGTCTGAATGTCCTACAGACATTTGTTTAAGGCTAAAAAAGACAGATCAGCATATCATAGAAAGTAAATGTACATAAGTAAAAGAATCCTAAATATATGCATTTTGTTAGCAGTCAGCAAAGCTGCATGCAAATAAAATTCATCTACCCTATCAGAGTTAGTGTAAAAAGCTCTGCTCTGGATCTATAGTTTAATCTCATTACAAATTTTGATGTTTTGGCCTATGGAATAAAGGGTGGTTTGGCAGAATGTAGAATATGTTTACCCTTCATCCACCTTTTCCCAGCTCTTGTTAAGCAATTCACAATTATCCTGCCTTTAAATAATAGAAATGACATAATAAGCATGTATATATTCAACAAAATCTTAATTGAAATTTAAAAAAAATAATTTAATATTAATACCCTTTATTGTTCTTCAATACTGCAGGGCAAAAACCAAGCAATAAATAAAACTGAATGCAACAGACCTCTGCCTTCAGCTAAAGTTGAGATTATTAATGCATGCAGGCAGGTCAAATACTGTTGTGGTTTCACATCAGTTTCTTCTGTTTTACTTCCATATTTTTGAGAGCTTCCCTTAGGTAAGGAAGACATCTGTTTATGTCTGGAGACAATAGATATGCTCAAACTGGAATGTGGAGGAGGTTTCTCTTCACAAAACAAGCACAGCACTCTCCTGGCAGGCTTGCCAGAGGGCACAACATAACTAAGAATATGAACTGCTCCACTTACCATCTCTGTAAAAACACAAGATTTTTCTACAAACATGCCCTTGATGATACCAGGAGAAGGTATCTGAAGCTAATAATGGAATATTCCCATTTACTTCCTGACACTGGGATAACCTATCCATCAAAACTCACAAAAGCAGGTTACTTTCAGCGCAGTATCATTCAGATTATTGCAGTACAAAAAACAGTAATAAGAAAAAGGCAATATGCCATATCAGCAATACACTTGTGCATGTGCAGAGCAAAAGACTGGCCACCCTACAGTCAGAGGGTCCTCATTTTGTCCTCCTTTGTAATGAAATTAATGTTTAACCTTAAATGTCTAAAATTACTCATGCAATTAAACAAGTAGTCTATAGAAAGAAAATCAGGTCTACATTAACATGCTAAAGAAATTAAGCTAGGTTTTAAAGAATAAATCATGAAGAAGTTACATTTACACTACTAGTATGAGATCAGTGTTAGGGATAATGCCTTGGCAATGATATTTCTTCAAGCTATGGTGAGAAGAGTAAAATGCATTTTTAGTGCAGTCATTAAGTTCATATATTTCACAATTAATAAATAATAATGAGTCACTTTCTGGGAACAGCATTAAAGGAACTTCAGGACATAGTATTTGAAGAGAGAGAATTTTGGAAACACAGAATAGAATCACAGAATATGCTGAGTTGAAAGGGACCCATAGGGATCATCAAGTCCAGCTCTTAACCCTGCACAGGACAATCCCTAAGAGTCACACCATGTTCTTGAGAATATCATCCTGACACTTCTTGAACTCTGTCAGGCTTTGTGCTGTGACTGTTTCATTAGGGAGCCTGTTTCAGTGGCCAACCACCCTCTGGGTGAAGAACCTCTTTCTAATATCCAACCTAAACATCCCCTGACAAAACTACAGACCACTCCTTTGGGTCCTGTCACTGGTCACCACAGAGAAGAGATCAATGCCTCCCCTCCTCTTCCCCTACTGAAGAAGTTGTAGAATGCAATGAGGTCTCCCCTCAGTCTTCTCTTCTCAGACTGTACAGACCAAGCGTCCTCAGTCACTCCTCATATGGCTTTCCCTCAAGGCCCTTCAACGTCTTTATTGCTTTCCTTCGGATGCTCTTTAATAGCTTAATACCTTACTTATATTGTGGTGCCCCAAACAGCACACAATATTCAAGGTGAGGCTACCCCAGTGTGGAGCAGAGTGGAAAAATCCCCTCCCTCAACCAGCTGGTGATGGTCTGCCTGATGTCCCCCAGGACATGGTTGGCCCTCCTGGCTGCCAGAACACTGCTGACTTATATTCAAATTGCCGTTGACCAGGACCTCCAGGTCCCCTTCCGTGGCACTGCTTTCCAGCATCTTTCCCCAGTCTGTCTGTAAATCCTGGAATGTCCCATCCCAGATGTAGAATCTGTAACTTTCCCTTGTTGAACTTCACATAGTTGGTGATTGCTCAGCCCTCTAATTTGTCATGGTCTCTCTGCAGGGCCTCCATGCCTTTGAGGGAGTCTACAGATCCTCCCAGTTTGTTATTGTTTGCAAACTTGCTTTGTATCTCTCCCAGTCCTGAGTCCAAGATATTAATGAAAATGCTGAAGATCACAGGGCCCAAGATGGACCCCTGTGGAACCCAGCTAGTGACAGGTCACCAGTCTGATATCACCCCATTCACTATTACCCTCTGTGCCTGACCCCTGAGCCAATTGCTCACCCACCATGTGATGTGTTTATCCAGCTGAGTGCTGGACAGTTTGTCCACAAAGATCCTGTGAGAGACAGTATTGAAAGCTTTACCGAAATCCACCTGACTTCCCTTGATCAGCCGGGTGGGTTACCTTGTCATAAAAGGAAATCAGGTTTGGTAAGCAGGACTTTCCTCTCTGGAAGCCATGCTGGCTGTGACCAATGAAAATGTTGTCTTCAGGTGTTTTTCAGTACCTCCCAGAATAATTTTCTCCATAACTTTACCAGGCATGGAAGTGAGACTTACAGACCCTGTAGTTTCCACAGTCCCTCTTCTTGAAAACTGGGACAATGTTCACCAGATTTTAGTCCACGGAAGACCTCTCTGGATTCCCAAGACCACTTAAAAATCATCAAGAGATGTTTTGCAATGACATCAGCTAGCTCTTTGAGGATTCTGGAATGAATCCCATCAGGCCCCATAGACTTGTAGGGTTCCAGCTTGACCAGCAGATCCTGCAGAATTACAGAGTTGACTGGGAGTTGATCGTTCTCGCAGGCATGGTCCTCCAGCTCAGGGCACCCTTGGTCCATCACTTATGTTGAAGACAGAGACAAAGAAAGAGTTAAACACCTCCTGTGACAGTGTGGAACTGCATTTCATAATCATCCAGGCAAGTGATTTTAAATAGCTTTGGAGGGAAATTGGCGATTTCTTTCAGTAAAGATGCATCACGCAAGGAAGTACTGGAATCTTACAAGCAAAATGAAATGTCACCAAATGATACAAGTAACCAGCAACAGAGTTCTGAGACAAGCAAACCACAGCTTTCTGGTGAGTGTTTTCTCAAGAAAACTTGGAGGATTTAAGGCAAATATAAAACAGAGCAATTAGACCATCTCATCTTTTAACCATTGAAGACTTAAATGTTCAGCAGATGATACTGGTAAGAAAATTACCACTTTTCTATTCACTCATGTTTAAATGCATATTTTCATATATTCATAGCATTTCTTTAGGATTTCCAGTAACACAGTTGTTGAGAATCCAACAGTGAATGGAAATCATGTCAGTTCATATAATTATGTGCTGGTTTAAAGGTAAACCAGCAGGAGAAATGAACCCAACTCAAAAGAGATTAGAAGTCAGAGCTACAATTTACTAAAAACTTTACCATAAACACAATTATACAAGGAAAAAATTGTTTTAACCCACAAAGGAACAGAGGTATAACCCAGCACCCTGGGGCACAAACAGAATGGTGTTCCTCAGCCCCTGTGCTGAGCACCATGTGGTCCTCCCTCAATACAAAGTAAAAGCAAAGGAAAAGCTGTTGGTGAGGATGATGGTCACAGTCTTGAGAGTGGCGGTCACAGTCCTGTTGCGGTTCTGGTCCTCCTATGGGGTGATGGCTCTAATAAGGTCTTGAGGGAAACACCTCAGCCCCCCTGGAGGGATGCTGAAAGGTGATGGTGTTACCAAAGAATGGAATGTTATTGAATTAACATGGCCTTTCTTTGCCACACCCTGTGGCACCCTGCAGAAGACCCAAGAAGCCACCCCTCAGGCATCTGTCTATCACCCTGCCTAACAGGTATAAAAAGAGATTGAGTATAAACCAAAACTGGGGAGAAAAACTTCCACCTCTGGGAGGGCAATCTACGAGCTACCCTGTCTCCCCCATCCCATCAGACATTGTAGGGGTAAGCAACCAAATTCTTAATTTATTTTCCTACTAATTATAATTTGTTATAGCTCACGGGGTGTATACGTGTTAATGGGGAGCGACTATATTTTTCCTGTTGCTTTTCTTTTGGGTTACTGAGTGTGTTTACATGTGGTGTTGAACTGTCGTGTTTCTGTTTAGTATTCCTCTGTTAGTTAAGTTTGTCATGGGAGGGGTATACTGCTGGGGTGGCCTGTGAAATGTGTTTTGTGCCAGTGTCTTTTGGAGTATTTTGTACAATCCTGCAGCTAAACGTTATCACCAACTAAGTAACCCATATAATCATTGCCATGTACTTGTATTAATAAATGTTATTTCGGGAGTTGTCGTGAGGAAAGTTTTTTTCTTGCTATTAAGTGTGGTCTCATATCAGAGGTCAGAAACCCTTCCAACCTGTGTGCTATCCACATGTCAGTAGGCAGTGTTGGGAACATAAGGCTCTGATTTTCTGGAGTTGCTTTTTGCTATTAAGTTCTCCCTGGCTTAAGTGTGGTCCTCACAGGAAGGACAAAAATCTTTCCAGCCTGTGTTCTGTCCAGTGTTTGTCAGGCAGTGTTGGGTTCACAAAGCTTTGATTGTTCTGAGGACGCTTATAGTTATTAACTTTATATTAATGCAGGTGAGACTAAAAATCTTTGCATTTCTGTCTCTCCTCCCTTTCTCATGACACCTCCTCTGGATCCAACGAGTAGTACCAGAAGTCCCCAAACCTCAAGACTATATATACTCAGGTTCAGGTGAGAATGTCCAATACTTCCCCCAGGGTGAGGAGTTTCACAGTGGGTGATTTACTCTGTGAGTCTTTGGATATTTTTGAAATCTTTGATGGCCCCAAGAGATGAGCCCTTAGGCTGGATGTGAAGGTGCTAACAACTCATTGGAAGGGAGTTATCATGGCTGAGTCATCACTGTTAAGGCAAAAACACCTCCCTACTTCACAGGGTCCTTTAATACCCAACTTGTAGCCTGAGGGTTCAGGTGTGCCCTGGGCAGCTGCTGAAAATGATCCCTTAATAATTTATCAGAAAGTACATAGAGGACGTAGAATATACAGTTTTGTTTACGCAGTGATAAACTGGTCCCAGATGCTGTAACTAGGACAATTTATTTCAGTTGTAGCTTAAGTAAAAGGCTGGGGTAGTAGCCCCTGCTTCCAGGATTTGATTTTAGTCAGTGATGATCCAATGTAAATGCATACATCAACATGATCTTACATTAATGTATAAATTGCATTTTAGTTGTGTCCTTAGGAGTTGCATTGGGTCTGTCTGAAAAGGAGTTAAATTTCCCCACAGCAGATCTCACAGTGCTGTGCTTTCTATTGGTAGCTAAAAAGTTGTTGATAACACACCAGTGTTGTGGCTACTGCCAAACAGTGCTCGCACAGCATCATTGCTGTCTTTCCAACATTCCCCCCTCATCAGTAGTCTTGTGATGGGCAAGATCTTGGGAGGCAACATGGCCAGAAGAGCTAACCCAAACTGGCCAAAGGGATATTCCATACCATTTAATGCTTGCTCAGCAACATAAGCTAAGAGAAAGGACGAGGAGGTGGGGCAGGGGGGGCAGGGATGATTTGTTATTTACAACATTTTTCTCCTGGAGCAACCACTATGTGTACTGAAGCCCTGCTTTCTGGGAAGTGGCAAGACATCATCTTCTGATGGGAAGCAGAGAATAAAATATGTTTGTTTCCTTTCCTTCTGCATGCACAACATTTGCTTTTCCTTCATTAAATTGCCTTTATCTTGACTCATGAGATTTTTTCCATCTTATTTTCTCCCTGGTCTCTCTAAATGAGGAGGGGAGTGATAGAGCATCTTGGTAGACAACAGGCATAGAACCAAGGTCAATCCACCATAGCAGAGTACTCCAACCCCTAGACTATGCTCTCCTTTTCACCCCGTGACATCTCTGTATTCAGCAGCACAGATAAATCAGCTTCAACTGCCAGAGCAGCACCTCACTCAGGCTACTACTCAGCCTAGTGGTCAGGACACAGATACTGAAGACTCAGGTTCAATTCTCTCCAGTCTGAAAAGTCTGGTACTACCCACTTCCTATGGCACTATCTACCCTCATCAGACTTAACTTCATATCAAACTTCTCAGATTTTCCTGCAAGACTTTGATAAAGCAGCTCTCTCCAGCACAGCCACTGTGAGCAAATGTTCTGAAATACTGAAAATGATGGTTGGTAGAGAGAGAAACTCTGAAAATTCCAAAACTTTTTATCTAAGAATGTTTTATTCAAGGTCTGGCAGTCCCTGAAATGAATGAAGTAAAATTCAAGTTCCCAGATCTTCTTTTGGGTATCAGATTCTGCTCTACTTTATGATGAAATTCCTTATATAATCATATCTGATAAGAGGACTAGTCCTGCTTGTATTGGGGAAGAGGAACCAGATCCTATGCCATAATTTCACACTTCTCTAATTTACTTCAAAAGAAAGGAAAACTAGATTAGTATGTTTCCTTCCTTCTCCAGGAAAATTACAATTCTTCCCTGAGGCTTGTGCATCTACCAGAAGGTTAATACTAAAATAGTACATTTAGTAAATATTCCCAGGAGGTCCCCCATCCAAGTACTAACAGTGGCTGACCCTGCTGATCTTCCCAGATCTGATGGGATCAGGTGTCAGGGAGGCGTTTAACGGCCTTGGATGGGAGACCTCCTGGGAATACCAGGGCTGTAGGTTCTAGTCCTGAGGACTTCACTGTCACTGTCCAAGCTCGCTCGGCCGTGGCAGATGAACCTTAGGATTTAAAGGGTGGGGCCAGTTCTGCGCACGCTGTGCCTCACCTGAAAAATCCACTGCGCAGGCTGGAAGGGCACACCCACATGTGCCCTGCCCAAATCTTCCTTTGCGAAGCCAAGCCATGACATTTAGTAAATGCATATTTAAGAAATTGTACTTTTTATTAGTAAAACCTAAAGACTTTTGTAAAGTAAGATAGAAAGTTTAAAGGTAATGTAAAAGTAGATGTAACTTATCTTCTCATCTTTCTTCTGTATTCTGCTTTTAAAAAAGTCTTTCTTCCTGAGATAGTTATGTATCTTTGCCTTGCATTCCAACTCTATTACACAAAAACTCTTACTAAGCTGTTTTTTCCCTCTAGTAATCTTTTTTCCCCCTTCTAGCAGAAAGATGAAAGCCAGGTAATTTGTCTGGAGTGTGTCCTGAATGATGAGAAGGAAGACACTCTGCACAGAGGAAGTTCTGTGCACACATAACTAAAGAAAACTTCACAAAAATGTGTTTCTCAGTGAAAAAACTATAATTTGGGACAAATAATTGATCAGTTCATACATTTTAGGCATTGCAATGAGATAGTAACAGTCTGTATTTTACATTAAAGGAGAATGTTTCCACTGAAGGCAAAAAACCCCCAGAATTTTATTTTGCATGGGAATTACAAGAAATTACAACCACATATTTACAATCTTCCAGAATAGAAGTATTCAATCCTCATCCTTAAAAGAAAGCTTTATGAGTGTATTTTGTTTTCATTAGCTTTTTTGTAATTATAATCTTCCTAATTCAGGAAGTAAATTGGAAGCATTTCTTCTTAAAGTGATAAAATTTACATTTTGAAAGCTGAAAGCATCCACACAGTGCTTTGTTGAGCCTATGACAAATGTTGAGCTGCAAGTTGTATTAGACACGTTGTGCTTTTGTCTTTTGATAGAATTTCAGCCCAAAGTGTGGAAATAACTGAAGTCAGATTACTCCTGCAGGTGAAGTAAATGGATTCTGACATGAGCAATAGAAACAGACAACCCAAATTACTTTCAAGAATAATGCCTTTTATCTAAAATAAGTAGTCCACCTGCTTTTTTTTTCTGTTGTTTTAAGACTGACTCTTCATTTGAAGAGAAGTTTTCTTCCCTGAAGAGGAAATATAAAGAATGGGAACTGATATCAAAAGACAACAAGTGCCACAAATGTATCCAAGGGTTACAAGCCCGCAGTGCCTCAGGGTGAAATTAAATAAAAAGAATGTTGTTTCTAGATATTTCTAATTTTTCATCAATGACAGTCAGTCCATAAGAGATGGCATTGTTTTAACTTAGTCACTCACCCCAACAAATCCCCAAAACCCTTGGACAAGGAAAATATTTCCAGTTCCTCTGTTTTCTTTCATATCTCAGAAGGGAATCTGTGTTATAAGTCAACAGATAGGTAAAGAGAAAAGTAGCAGAAACCAGCAAGCCAGCTAGAGACTTTGTTTTGCCTTTGTGCTCTTTCACTCCAGAGGCAATCAATACAGATAATTCTGTTCACATTAAACCTGTTAACAGATTAAAACATAGCCTAAATAACTCTACTTATTCTGTTTCACATCACTGAAGGAAATGCCACCCCCCCCGTAATTTTTTTCTTCTGTAATTTCTTTTAATTTTTGCATTCCAGACAACATAACATCAGCACAGTATAATCAACAGGTGACTTCTTGGGGATCCCCTCCATGCCTTACCACAGCTTTCCTTCCATCCTAATCTCCTTCAGTCTCTCTTCTTTCATCCTAACATCCCAGTGCTGCCAGTATGCCCTACAGCTTTTCAAAGGCTCAGTGGTGTATTATGGTTAGTGTTGTTCAAGGGCTATATTTACTGCAGAAAACTGTATTTATTAGCTATGAATCCCATGACAGGTATGTGAAATACACTTGTGTCAGACATCACAACTTTTCAGAACATAAGCATACCTAAAAAATATTGGTTAAACATATTGTCTTCAGGCTAAACATATTTTCTTCATTCTTTCTTCAGTTAACAGTAAAAAATGAAGATAAGGCAGATGACCCCGATTTGTTTTATTACATGAGTGATCTGAAACACACCCTTTGCCCTCTAAAATCTATCATCAAGCATTAAAAACATGAGAGTAAATGCTCACAAGTGCAATATAACATCAACAGATTTTCACCAGGTTCCTTTCCTTTATGTATGTCACAAGCTAAAGGCTGTCTTACAAATACCTGAATTGCCTCTGTTGCTTTGCTGTCTTTGCACTGCTTTACTGTGGCATGCTGGTGTAGTTACTCTGTGTGTATGACTGTCATCTGGTCATTAACTGGACAAATTAAAATAGCTTCAAGTGAGCATTTAAGGATCACACTTTGAAACATGCAACTCCGGGTTTTCAGATAAAAAGTCTTAGTTTAAAAGTTTGTATGCCAATCTCAGAGGAAAGTAGAAAGCAGTTTCTTCTGCAGGTGAGTTTCTCTATCATCAACGTATAGGTCATAGCATGTTTCAACCAAGAAGGACTCTCTGAATGCAATACTTCAATAAGAAATAACTAATGTACAGCAAACAAGATCACACGCTGTATACAGTTGCCTGAAAATTCATGCAGTGAGATGATCATATATATCATAACATGTTGCTGACTCATTGCTAGTACAAGAGAAAATAATTATGCCTCAGAAACAATAATAGCTGATCTGTTATATCTCATTTGCAAAGAGAAAGAATAGTAACCTTGAAGTCATATCAAATGATCTCCATCTTTAATACCAATGAAATACTGAGGTGGATCTGGCCAAGTGAAACTGTAGAGATTGCAATTGTAAAAGGAAAATATCTGCCTGGAAAAGACTGTATGTTGAGACATTGGACTTTGTTTTAAGAAGATTGTCAAAAGAACAATGCTCAGTTATGATTTCTGTAGAGGAATATAATGAGGCAAATAACAACAGCATATGTTGTACCTGGGGGGATGGGGGAGGGAGACAAAAAAGAAGTGTCTTCTGTCTGAGTCTGGCATCCATGAGAAACAACAAGTTCCTTTCCTGAATAAGTTTCTCTTCTTAATAACTTCCTAAACTCCCAGGATGTACTCTTCATTTTGCTCTAAGGAAGTCGAAGCCAAAAAATTGAGAAAAATTATTGCACAACATCACAAAGGAGAGACTATGTCTGGTTTAGTGAGGGAGCAGATCAGTCTATGAAAGAAGAAACTTTGCACTTGTGAAATGTAAATGTCAGTTTAAGCACTTACTATATTTGAAAACATGTAGATGCTGAATAGGTATGTTTTTGTTTGTTCATCAAAACATACAGAATTTTTCTTACTATTGATCTAGTCAATGAAACTTCACTTTGGTAAGGACTGGAGCAACAATAGTCTCCCCAGCTTTGTTTAGATGGGCTACTAGCATGCTGAGATAGATGGTGCCAATCACTCCCACTAACTGTGCAGTTTCAGTAAATATATTTATGGGGAATCTCCTAATTCAGAGCCTCATTTTAGTCCTGTCTGGTTATAGTTTTACTTACCTGTGGTAAATTTACCTGTGGTGGAGGAGGCTCTACTAACACAAGTCCTTCATTTCTTGTACAGTTAATAGACAGAAGGAGATATATTTGGAGACCAGGACAGGAAAACCCAGTCCATCCACCATAGATGCTTTCCATGTCTTTGGATGCACAGGCAATTTGTAAAATCTTCTCCAGTTAATTTTTGTTCAATATCTAGCTCTTCTACTGAGGGTATAAAGGACTGAAAAAATGTTAGAAAAATCAATATCTTCATGAGCCAACTGACCTAGGTTTCTCTTGAGAAGCCTAAATGAATCTTATAATATGACTCAGTCAATGTAAAACAGTTCTTAAACTTTAAATCCTTTGGATCATCTGGGAAACTGCTACTGATAGAAAAAGACACAGAAGCTGCAACGTAAGCAGACTTTTTTTTTTTTTAACCAGGTTTCTGCCCTGTGAAGGTTTAATAGGCAACTGTAGCACATGGAGGAATAACCTGCATTTGGGAGAACTGAGCTCAGCAGTCCATGAAAACCACCTGGTGAGGCTGCATTGATGTAATCTCTGTAAAGCCTATGAGGTACATAAAGCTATGCTGAGTAGCTGGTGATATATATTAGGCATCAGTGAATATAGTCAGCTCACCATAGCCAGCCTTTCTTGCTCAACCTTTGGGTCTACACAACTGATCTTCCATCAAGCACGGAGAAGTCTGGTCCTTTACCAGTAATTATGGGCTTCAGTTTTCCATGTGGTAAAGGACACTTTATTCTGAAGTCTGATACTACAAAAATCAAAGTGGACAAGAACCTTGTATCAAGGCAAAGTTAGAGTTAGTCTCAGTCTGATTAGCTCACTGATTCTCATGTTGAGAATTTCTATTTGCTACTGACAATACCATGAACATGCACGATGTGGATTGCATCATGCTTTTGACTGTACAACCTCAACATTCAAGTACATATTTGTGGGTGGGAAAAATTTTTGGAAGGTTTGGATTTCAGTTTTTCATCTCTGCAGACAGATTATTGACCACTATTCAATGTGATAGCTATAGAAGAAGAAGCTACTTATCTCCAGTAAAGACATCAGAACTTTTTGATTTTCCCAAAAGCACTGTTTTCCAAGTCAGCAAGAAGTATGTACAATTTTGTAAGACAGAAAGAGAGTAGTAGTTATGATCATTGTGTCCTTGCTTTGAAAGCTTTTGCTGGAAGCAAACTTTTATGATTTAATTCAACTTAGAAAGAAAAGGGTATGGAATGACCCAGCAAGACCTTTCACAGTTGAATGTGCTTCTATAATTTAAAACATGCACCAGAAAACTAAAAAAATCAAGAAAAGTAGTGGTGGTGTTATTGCCAAGATAGTACCCTATGTATTGATTTAAATTTACTCTTTATTCTGCCCTAGGATGGCACCCAGAACCAGTTTTTAATTTGTTAATTTTCTTTTAACTAGAGGTAAACATTTCATAAAGCATTTATCAGATCTTAGATGATAAAAAAGATAAATCTGTCCAACATGCAGCACTGTGCTTCTCTTCTGAGGAAATTTTTCTTGGGAGAAATGCAAGCATTAATACAGAGCATATAATGTATGTTTGTAAAGGCACATTTTCATCATAGCCATTACACTGTCACTTTGTCATAGTCCTAGATAATCCTAATGCTTTTTTCTTTCAGCATCATTTGCATATTGTAACTCAACCATTGCAGAGACATGGGTAGATTATATAATTACACTATTGCTAATTCAAAGGAATCACTTAGCAAAACTACAGCTAATAAAATAGACAGTAAGTGTCCATACATTGCTGTAAGTATTCGTATCCAGTAATGTTCAGATGGCAAACCTTCAGGATAAACTTCCTCCCTTGCCATGTTGAAACTTTCCCAGGCTCTTTCTGGTCCTGCCTGCTCAATGAGTGCAGTTTGTCATATAGTACTGAACTGATAAAACAAGTGGAGGGTAAAGTTTCTAACAGACTAGATCAGTGTCTGTCCAGTTCCATCTGGTGTGACAAAGCAACAGAGCCCAGAGCTTCAGCTGCTCCATGTCCTACTGACTGAATTCCCAAAGGAATTCAGCATCAATGAAGAACAAATTTTAAATGTGTCTTCATAGTATATATTTTCATTTATGTAATTAAATCAATTCAAACTGACAATCTGAACTTTGGTATTCCTTTTGCAACTTCTGTTTAAAATAATTTCAACACCACTTACTGATGATAATGAACCTGTATATGTACATACGTGCACACAGACACACACACATACTTTAAGTAGATAAACTTATTGCTTTGTTTAACAGCCTGCTATTTCTTATTTTCACTTTTGTTATCATGTCTTGAATTTGAGAGAGCTCCCAGTTGCTCATCTTAGTACAGGTTATCACTTTATTTTTATTGACTATCGAAATGAATATATTTATTCACAATATAATCTGTTGCATAAAGTAAACTAAAAATAAACGGCGGAGGAACTGAACTTCACACAATCTATGAGATTCATAGTGAAGACATTTTATTACACATAGCACACAGTTTATATAGGGTTAGGACTACAGCTTATTGGCTAAAAGAGTTACACACCACCATGCCAGATACTTCAATTGGTTAAAACCCATATCTCACAAGTCCCATGTTTATATTATTTCATCCTGGCTGTTTTCGTGCACCTGCAGAGTCTTGTGAATTCTTACTATGTGAATTCTTGGGGAGTAAACTTCCTCCCTATCAGCCACCAGTAGCTGAGCTCTTTGCTGCTCCTGGCTGCTAGCTGAGTCTCACAGGGCTTTCTATAGATCTGAATTGCTCACTTTTGATTTTACTGTAACAGTTGCAGCTCTTTTTCATTTGCATCATGACATGGCACCTACAGCACAGACAGGAGATCAGACTCAGACAGCATGGACTTAGGAGGGGCAGTTCCTGCCTGATCAACCTGATATTTTATGTCCAGGTGACCTGCCTGGTGGATGAGGGGAAGGGTGTGGATGTAGTTTACCTCGATTTCAGCAAAGCCTTTGACACCATCTCCCACAGCACACTGCTGCAAGGGCTGGCAGCCCACATTTTGGACAGGGACACTTTCTGCTGGGTTAGGAACTGGCTGGATGGCCGGGCCCAGAGAGTGGTGGTGCTGCATCCAGCTGGCATTCCCCAGGGGTCAGTGTTGGGCCCAGTCCTCTTTACCATCTTTATTGATGATCTAGACAAGAGGATTGAGTCCACCATCAGCAAATTTGCAGATGACACTAAGTTGAGGGGAGTGTCGATCTGCTGGAGGGTAAGAGGGCCCTGCAGAGGGAACTGGACAGGCTGGATAGGTGGGCCAAATCCAAAAGGATGAGGTTCAACAAGGTTAAGTGTCTGGTCCTGCACTTTTGCCACAACTACCCCAGGCAGCAACACAGGCTGGGGACAGAGTGACTGGAGAGTGGTCAGGCAGAAAGGGACCTGGGGGTTCTGATTGACAGCAGGTTGAACATGAGCCAGCAGTGTGCCCAGGTGGCCAAGAAGGCCAATGGCATCCTGGCCTGTATCAGGAACAGTGTGGCCAGCAGGTTCAGGGAAGAGATTCTTCCTCTCTATTCAGCACTGGTGAGGCCACATCTTGAGTACTGTGTCCAGTTCTGAGCCCTTCGGTTTAGGAAGGACATCGAGGTGCTGGAGCATATCCAAAGAAGAGCAATGACGTTGGTGAAGGATCTGGACCACAAGTCCTATAAGGAGCAGCTGTGACAGCTGTGGTTGTTCAGTCTGGCGAAGAGGAGGCTCAGGGGAGACCTTAATGCTCCGTACAACTGCCTAAAAGGAAGCTGTAGTGCGGTGGGGATCAATCTCTTCTCCCAAGCAACCAGCAGTAGGACGAGAGGGAACAGCCTTAAGGTCTACTAGGGGAGGTTTAGGTTGGACATCAGAAAGTTCTTCAGAGAATGAGTGACTGGACACTGGAATGGGCTGGTATTAAATATATATATTATATACCCTGGGGGTATTTAAGAAGAGACTGGATGTGGCATTAGTGCCACTAGTGCCGTAGTCTAGTAGGCAGGGTGGTGTTAGGTCAAACACAGGTCTCCCCTGTGTTTGACCTCACAGGTCTTTTCCAATGTAATTGATTCTATGATTCTATGATTCTGTGATTTTCCAGCACAACGTGTAGTATAGTGTGTGATTAAAGAGCATGAGTTCTTGTAAACTTTGTGAGAGAAATCCAGATCTCCCTGAACTCTGCTGAACTCTGTGGTTCTGCTACTAGCCATGAAGAGTTCATCCTTCTTCCCTCATCCTCTCTGTTCTGTAAAGAACCTAGACACCCTTTAACTCTGACTGATATTAGGCGAAAGAAACAATAAATGCTGGTTGTTGAAGCTTCCTGTTTTCATGGTATTAGGAATGCTAATAGTAAACTAATCCTTACCACATACTTGTGAATGACGTGAAGTGTTCACCCTTGTCCATTGTCTTAAAACTGCCATCATTTTAGAATCTGGGGAAAAAAGCCAAAAATCAGAAGCAGAACTCTGCTAATGATTCATTGGTGATTCAGAGTGTTGCATTTATCCTCTTTTTGTTACCAAGGGAACTTGACACCCACTTCCTACCACATCATCATTACAACCAAAGAAGTTTCAAGCCACAATATTTCTTTGTTTCTATTTATGACTGCTAAATGCCAAGTTCTTGTAAAAAATAACTGTATAAAGTGGGTTTTCTTAATTGTCATCATTAAGTTCTTGGCTTAGAGCTATCAGTGGCCAGCTAGAAATCACATCAGAAAAGAAAGACATGATTTGCAGCTTCTACTCTGTCTTTTGCAAAACTTTTAAACTGGTTCAGATAAGTCACCTGAACTATAGAATGTTCTGAATCTTGCATTGTGTAAAGAAGTTGATGGATTTTTACTGAAATAATTGTCTTGACTTCTAAATCCATCTCAACAAGATATAAGCTAAAACTGGAGATACTCGAAAGTGGGTTTCTGTTTTGTAAAAAAGTTCTTGGTTGGTTTGGTTTGCATTTTTTTGTTGTTGCTTTCTTTTGTTATGGGGGGGAGTTGTATTTTTTTAATGTGGTTTACATTCAAGATAGATTAAAGCAATCTTTTTCAACAGTTTCAATGAACTACAAACTTCCCTTATCCAATACTAGCGAGACCAGCATTCTTGTCACCAGATATGTCTGCTCTGAGCACAGGAAACTGAAGTGGCATCCAGTAAATTTTAACTGAAAATATTTAGGCTCGAACAACGGATGTCCAAAGAAAACAACTTGCTGAGATTTTATGTCCTGGTATACTAAAGATATTTCATACTTTAAATCAGTTTATCTGAAAATAATTCCAAATTCTTTACAAAGTCTCATGTATACTTTAGACTGTCCTGTGGAATCACTTGATGACCTCCTTTGTCTTCTTCAGACAGCTCTCTCTCCATCACTTTAGAAGAAAAAGAAACGTTGAAGAAAAGCAGTTTCTTAATGAATAATACAATAATAATACTAAACAATTTTTTTTAATTCAATAACAGTGTTTTATGTATCATAGTATTTATATTATCATAGTATTTCAAGGTTTCTTTGGACATTTACCTGTCAGAGATCCTGTTCTCGCTGAGGCCTGGACATTACAAATTGCTGGACATATATGATATTGGGAGCATCTCCTTGTCACACACAGAAAATTTGTCTCTTTTTGTATCAATACAGAATGAATCCAAGAAAAGCATGGAAGGGGGAGAAAGCTCTACTGCCTACTAGGCAAGACACTCCTTCCAAACATAGAGTTTAGAAATTCTGCACTAAAAGTCAATACTTTTTTAATTCAGAGTGACCTTGTCAAAATACTTGCTTTAAGCCCATGAGAAAAGACTTATAATTAAAATATTTTCGAATTAAATATTAGAAATATTTTGTAATTAAAACCTGCATCTTCTAGAAACAGAGTAAAATCTACTACCCAAGATAATCTAGGCTCTATGGCATATTTTCAGTAGATATTCATCTTCTTCTCAACAATTTTTAAATTTCTCTTTGCCAAACCAAAAATTTTTGGTTTTTACTAAGCTGTGTTTTGACAGAAAGAACTCTTGGCAAACCCATTTCAGTGTTAAACATGGTGGGTTTGGTCCAGCAAAACACTTATATTCTTAATTCTAAACAAAGACCTGTTTCTTATTGTTCCAGCTACTTGAAACTTGAAATTATGCAGTGTTCCTTTAATATCAGAGATGTAATAAGATAGGAACTTACTAAGAATATATTCTAAGACAAACACTCAACTATGATTCAAATTAACTAACAGCAATATGATCTAGAAATTCATTAAAGTTACTCTACTTTGGTTTAATTTTTCAAAAAAAAGTAAAAAATAATGGGAAAAATATTTTTGAACTTTATAGTTTATCTAATTCTTCAAGAATTGAAAGTTAAACATCCTTTAATTACTATCGAAACCTAGAGCCTCGGGTAAGAATTATTCTGTAGCACAAGAAGTATGGAAATGGAATACAATTCCATTTTATGTATGTTTTCTTTTATGTCATATTGTATAATATCTTTTTGCAATATGAAAAGTAAGTATACCTAACTATAATGGTATCTAGAAAACCTATTTGCATTTTAATAAGAAGCTGTACATATTTTCACCTGTTGGAGATATGAAAATGCAAATACGAGTGTCATCAGAAGGCAGAGATGTTTGTTTCTCTCTTCCCAAAGTTGTGTGAATAAAAGTAGATTGTATTCATATACTTTTCTTTATATGCATCTATACGCAGAAATAAGTAGGAAGAGATTTTTCAAGGTTTCTGCATTCAGTGTTTGTCACCTAAGAAAATAAGTATCTCCTACCTTTTTTGGTGTTTACATACACTTCACATAAAAGGTGTAATACTCATGGTTAATAAAGCGATAAGGTAAAGAGATAATAAGAGTAGGTAGATAACAAACAAGAAAAATTCCTTGTAAGCATGAGAAAGAATTAGAAGATGACCAGATTATAGTATTCATGGCGTATAGTCTATATTTGGGGCCAGAAAATATTTTTTCACTGACTTATCCACTGCAATGCGTAGCTGGCTGGGTAAAGACTAATGACTGAAGCTGGGGTCCACTTTCAAGGTGCTGATGCAGAACACCTACTCCCCAGGACTTGTTTTTTCATGGTCTACTGCACACACTGGAAAGTCTTTTAACTTGTCAGGAAACTCAAGTAAAGTGAGGTGATTTGCCCATCCCCAGAGCAGATTTAAGAACCTGTGGCAAGAATGAAGAACCAGTGGCTCTCAGCGAGCTTTTGGCTGCCATATCCAGGACCTTGGGGCCTCTGCAGGGTGGATGCTGACAACCAGAGGAGAGTGTGCGACACATCAGCAATGGCTCAGTGTGAGAGACCAGGCTGGAGTGATGCCCTGTGTCTTTAATGATTTTGAGAGAAATGCAGGAAGGAAATATAGACTTCAAAGACCCATTATATTGCCAAACAAGCAAAAAGGAATGTAAGTATAATTTGTGAATGTGGCCAGCAGGGTTACTGCTAGAGCTGGAAGCAAAGTTCTGTTTGCTTCCTGTTAAAGTTTCCTTGAAGCTCCTCTTGTTTCAAATATCAAGCATACTTTAGAAGCTAACTGTTTCTCAACACAATTTTAACTAGTTCACTTGAAATCAACTACAGTTCTTTTTTTCTTACTTCCTTGAGACCAGGATTTGACTGGAATTCAGGACCTTAGAACATTATCAGGTTACTTGTAAACTTTTCTCACTGATTTCTTCTGAAAGAAGGTATTTGCATCCACAGAAAAAGAAGGATAATCCTAGGTCAAGTACTTTTGGGAGAACAGACCACACTCTTCTGAATTTTCTCAATAATATTTTCATGCCCAGAAGGGAGGCTGAACAACACATCCCTGTTGTGAAACTTTCCTTCAGTTACTACTAAAAGGAATGCCCTAGGGATTTTTCCACTTTGAAAGCATCAAGTTTTGTAAGCTTAACTTAAAAACATGAAAAGAATATATTTCTTGACTGACTAGGGAAATTTTTTTGAGTCAAGAACAAGTTATATATACAATGTTATAAGGTAACATTTGTTTCCATTCTGTAAAATGATCATATGTTTAAGAGATTTTAAACACATGATTAGTGTTAAGGTTGTCATCATTATATTTTAGTACTCTTCTCTATTCCTAAATTTTTGATGGGCAAATTGGGTAAATAATATGAAAACTTTGTTAACTTTTCTGTTCTACAGAAATACTTGGTGGCTGCAGTGGGACGTAACAGTCTTTCATCTGACCTTTTTTTTTTTTTTAAAGAGGTTTTAATTTGGTCCCTCAGCACCTTCGCAAATCCTCATTTTCAGAAACAGTTTCAGAAACTGTTACTTTTAGATTCTCCTTATGCAGACTTGTCAATATAACAACGGTCTGCACCACTCCTGAAAACAGGAGGGCTGAAGCTCTTCTCCCTGCCAGCTGAAGTCTTCAGGCGGCTGTTCCAGGAACTACATCAGGGATTCAATCTACCTGAAAAGTGATCTGGTGAAAGCAAAGTCAAAACAAATCCAGCAACCTGCACTGTTACGGAGTGAAAGCAGCTCTACAGCTGCAATTGTAGCAGAGCTGACATTCACTGAAACATAGGATGGCCTTGAAACTTTTCTGTAATATTCCAGACTGCCATCCAGCCAGAAAACACCTCTGACTTCAGCAGGGGCCTGAATGAAACAGCTTGTCTGGATTTCTGGGTGGATAGCCATCTATCTCAGCCTGGAACTAAATAATATTGTTGCTGAAGGTATTCATGTTGCTACCTGCTACAGATCTCTGCTTTCACGCATATCAGAAATGTTTGCTGACTTTGAAATGTTTCAGACAATTGAATAACACCCTTTTCTTTCCCTGCTCTATTTTCACCCCAAAAGGGAAAGCAAAATAAAGCAGCAGCCAGGTAATTTCAGGGTTTTCCAAGTAAAAGTTACGTTGTATTGTGCATTGTCATGTAATCACAGCTGAAATTAATGTTGTTCTTTTACTTGGGTTACTAAATCCATGCTTTGAACTCCAAGTGTTGGTATGCATTAAAGTCAGAAAAATATCAAAAGTTCAGTGCTCGAAGGCATGTCTCCCTTTTTAGGCAGTGCTCAGGTCTTGAACTTTGGAGGAAAAAATCTCATTTATTCTAATACCAATGTGACTACATCTGCAGCTGTCAGGACATCTATATCCAATAGTACAAAAGCCATTTTGAGATTAGTTGGAATCAATTTTTAATGTGAAAGAAATAGTTTAGTCTGTTTTATTAATTCCATTTAACCTCCATACACTTTCTCCTTTTCTCTTATGCTACCAAGAAGACTGTCAGCACTATCTCCAACATCATTGGAGGATATGGGCTCTTGTTGTAGAACTATGAGTGGAACATATTTTCTTTGTACTTCTTTACTGTCTTATGCCAGAGTTCACTAAAGTGATTCAAGGTAACAAGTACTGGAACAAAGAGATATATTTATGGGCTGCTTTATTCAATGCTAAATTATAGAAAAATGCAAAAAACCTCTAATCAGTAGCTGTAAACCACTCAGTGTTTTGATCCAAGAGTTATTTTTTCCTGGATGTGGCTGAAATCACTGCTTTTATAAAATGTACTTTGTGTTGTATAAATAACAACATACACTTTTTCGTATGTACTACACCTATTCATTCTAGAAGACAGCTATAGGTAGCCACTGCTTTGCCTTCAAATAATGCTTTTCTCTATTTTTCTGCCTTTTTTAATAAAAAGATGTGTTATCAAGGAGTCTTTAGTTACCATAAGTCCTGAGAACAAGAATGTTATACCTTATTTGAAAAAAGACTCTTCCAAGAATAAAGATTCTCAGCACTACAACAGTGAGCTAGTGGGTTATGTCATTCTGGGATTAAAGTGCATTTCTTACAGGGCCACTGTCAAACATGTTGCGGTCATTTATTTTGTCCTGATGTCACCCTTCTCTATGTTAAAGTAATAAAATGCTTATTTGTTGGTAATGCATGATCTCAGTGTAACATAGCAGCATACAGACCAGCTGCCTTGATTGCTAACAGAATTGCCCTGTGAAAGTGACTTGGCCATTTGCAATCACTGTTGAATAGTTGGATATTCTGATAGTGTGGCCACTGGATCTGGTTGATTCTTTTTAATTGAAACCTTTAGCTGAAAAAATAAGGATTTGCCAGAAGTGACATTTTTCACTAGGAAAACTTCTATCTTTCCAAAAATATTTATATTTTTATCTCATATTTTATATTGATGTCATGTTTTAAGTCCAATGTAAACTTTTATTTGCCTTTTAACAATAAGTGAAGCTATACCTTAAGTAGCTTTTGACATTTCAATCACCTTTGCAAAACCCAAACATTGTTCTAATAAAAATAAAATATATACGTGAAATACACATGCAATCTTTATTTCCTAAAAGTCTCAAAGAAATACTTAATTTGGATTATGAGAACTAGAATTATAGATTTAGTCCATCTTGAGTTGCTACAAAAAACAAAAGGGAATTTTATCCCCAGCTAACACAAGAGTCATGGCACTGGTTTTCCTACATTGATGAGTCTGTTTTCAATCACATGACCAGAATAGGAAAGATTGTTGAGGTCTAGTGGTGCTGAAGGGCTGCAAGAAAAAGTACCATCAAATGAAAGACTTAAGCCATCCCTTGTACAGAAAACTTGACTTACTTCAGCTTACTTTGTAGTGAAAATAAATTCTCAAAGTAATAGTTTAAAGCTTTAAATAAATCTCACTGAAGTGACCAGGAATTTCCTTTTGATCATTTGTTCTGTTTTTGACTCTGGATATTGAAGTCAGCTTGAATAGTGCTAGTCAAAGACTGACTTTACCCCCTCCATCATGAAACTGCAACCACCAGGCAGCAGCCCCAGAAATCACAGCCCACTGCAGCTTTCTGATACTTTGTGTGATGTTTTCAAGAAGAAATTGAAGACATGGAACTGCAATGGTATCGAAATCTTCTTTGATGCACACTGGAATAGTTCCTTGCCACCTGATAGACTGTTTTCACTCTTGTATCCATATTATGAATGTGTTCTTTTTTGTTTTTATAAAACTGGCTTCACAAAAAACATGTGACTGAGCAAATTGTTCTGAAAGGACTGACCAACATCAGGAAATATAAATAAGATCTTTTAACTTCAAAGACCTAAAGTCTTTTTAAATTGCTATGCCAAAGAAAGTAGATTTAGATGTATCTCATGTTCCTCAGTCTTTTAACTGAATTAGTAAATGAGAACAATCTTCCCATTTCATCCAAGTGAAGCTATCTTGGGTAACATTGCCCTAGTGCATAGCTGTATTTAGGTTAGGTACTGGCTGAATATTTTTTCATGGTAACTAAATCTCTTAGCCAGCAGACATTACTGTGGAATTTAAGAGAGATTAAACTTCTAGGATCCTGCCTAAAGCAATAATTAAAGTAACTAGGATATGCTTATATAAACAACTGTCATTTTATTTTAACTGGGACTCTTGCATTTTGCTAGTGTCAAACAGAATAATCTTCCAGAAGACCTGAGTTTCAAGATGTTTCCTTTAGTAACTGTACCTTTCATGAAAGAAAATATGGGTTTTTAGTACAACACAACATTTGCATACTCTGCCCCTGCTAAAAGTATAAGCTCTTGAGAATTAATTATTGAATTAATGATACATCAAGTTTTGAACAGAAAAAAAATCATGAAATTGCCAAGTAAAAGATTTTTGATTAATAAAAAGATCAGAAACATGAAAAAGGAAAGGAAATAGTTGTAATGACAAAATATCAAGCTGGGGAAATGCAAGAAAAAGCAGTAAGTAACTTGTTCTGCAACTGTCTGAGTGCTCAGGGCACCCAACCTCTTGCCCTGGAGGAGGTGTAACTTGTCTGGTCATAGCTGCTTATGAACATCAGTGACAAATGCTCATTTCTCTAGGATGAATCCTGGGTAGGGCAGGTTCCTGGGCAGGATGGGCAGCAGAGGGCTTGGTCCATGCTGTGAAAGGAGGGATCTATTCATTAGTAGGATAGTGGACTCCTGGGAAGTGCATGTTCCTCCTTCCCCTCCTCTCACCTTGATCCCACCCATGCTACACATGCACAGACACAGCCTGGGTGTGCCCCAAGCCAGCCTTGAAAGTCCCTCGGTAGGAAAGCGAGATGGGCAGCTGGGGACCTGGTCCCCATCTTCCCTCAGAGTACAGGCAGGAGAACAAGGCTTCCAAAACTCAAAGTGTGTGTCCAGCTATCAGGGAGTCCTCAACTATTATACAGGGACAGCAGACATGGCACAAACCTCTTCTGTTTCCTGTGGAGACCTACATTATGGGTTTGCTGATGGTGGGCCTCTTGTGCTTTCTTTTCTTCAGTTTGGAGCCCCAAATCCAGTCTGTGTCTTCTGTAGGTTAGAGTGAGCTCCTATCCAAGTGCTTCATGACGACAGCTCCCAGTTTTATGGACTTACTGGGTACTAATAGGAATTCTAGGATGCAGCCCATGACCTGTTGCTTTTAACATGTGTTTCATTTATGTCTCTATTTTTATTGCATTATTTTGGCAGGAAAAGAAGGAAAAATTTGTGTCAGGCTGCTGAAAATCCATTCTTAGCCACTGGCAAAACCAGCACTTATTTTTCATTCTCCTCTAAGTCCTGCTTGGAGGACAATGGTTTTAACTCTATTTTCCTGTCCTTTAAGCAAATTAAAAACATTGTATTAAAAACAATGCCAGCAATGTTTTCCCTAATAGATTGATAGAACTACAGTGCATAATTAAAGGCAGATTGGTCTTTAAAAGCTAACAATTTCCACAGAGTCTAAGAGTCTGTCATTGAATTAAGATGAAGCAGTAGATGTATTTCACGAGCTATTTGCTGAAGATCTCCTCTTAAAACTCAGTGCCAAGTTTCTAGGTAAGCCTAAAATAGTCTTAAGAGTCCCTCCAACTCTCAGGATGCACATTATCCCAACCATTTTAAATCTGACTGATTTAGTTAAAATTCTGACTGATGCAGATCACACTCTGAGGAACTGGAAGAGAAAGGTGTACAGGAAAAAATATCAGGAGGGTGTAAGAAATTTGAAATTAAAGGGATCACCAACTACTTTTACACAGATTATGTTCTGACTTTGTGCCAGTGAAACTAGCAACATTTTAGACACCCATATAACAAATGCTTTACAGCTTTAGAGAGATTTACAAATGAAAAACATGCAGAACAAGGAATTTCAGATGCTATTTTGTATGTCTTTTTATAGAGTTATTTGCTCTTTTTATTAATAATCAATTGTGAATAGCATAATTGCTGATTATTGACCCCAGATATGGTGATCATGAATATTGTCTCTCCACCTGCAACCTGTGTCCAATCTGACATTAACACATCCCCCTGTCAGAAATCGAGACTTGAAGGCTGGTCTGTCAGCAAAAAGAATGTGTGAGAACTGGGCTATACTTGGAGTTTTGTTGATTCTGGCATTCAGTGATGACATCTGTCAGTTACCAGTTCTCACAGCTGTACAAGTATACAGAACTGGGTAGAGGAGATGAGTTTATTTGAAAAGTGCAGGCATTTCTGTGAGTTAGGCTGACAACTCCACAATGTTGATGCAGTGGAACAGTATTTTCATTTCCTCCCTTCCTTCCAATACTTCTCTGTACCTAAAGCTTCTGATTCTGATAGTCCCACTCTTACTCATCTATTATTCAAAAGCTTTATATTGCTAAGTTAATGTTTAATCTGTATTTTCACTGTTCATCATTCCAGACAACTTGAGCACAGTTAACCTGGGCAATTACTTGCTCAAACCAATTTTCTAAAACAAGTCAGCTAGGGAAAAAGAGTAATCAAACCCAGGGTGTGGCTAAACAGAACCACTACAGAGTGATACATGACAGCCAGAACCTTGAGCAGTTTTCTGAAGAAAGTCAGGGTAGGGAATCCACTATCAGCTGATACGTTCTTCTTTCTACCATATTGGTTATTGGCATAAGAGAAAAAGGACTATAATCAGGAAAGAATTTACCGGGATACAGCCAGAGCTGTTACTGTAACAAAGAATTTTTTGTTGCCTGGAGCACGGTTAGATTCTCTTAGGTACAGAGGACAAACAGTACATTTCCATAGCTCATTGCACTCATCTTCTTTTGAAAATATAGAGCAAAACATTTTTAAATATGCAGGCACTGTCTGCCTGTTAGGACTGCCTTCACAGATTTAAAGACAAGTAAATCCCTACAGGCCTTGCAAGCATAAGTAGACACTTTCAGAAATATCCTTTTGGTAAGGGGAATACAGTACACAATACTGTTCATTTAGACCTCAGTAGAGAGTAAAACTTGGGTAAAGCATGGATGCCCAGATGTTTTGGGGCAGTCAAATCACATGACTGCTGCTGTACTGCTTCTCTCACACAGATGTACAGCAACACTGCCACTGTGATCTCCTTAAGTAACTAGAGTTGCACTGTGCAACTAGAAGTCAAGAGCAAGGTGTCTTCCTTGCTGACAAATGGAAACAGAGTTCGGTTCAGTCTTAACGAAACTGAAATAAGAACCTGTCGTCACAACATGAAGCATTGGGTACTGGGGATCATGCCACTATAGGAATGTTAAAGGAACTTGTACAGACCAGCAAAATATGAGAACTTCAGAATATAACTAATATTCTTGGAACAAGAATCACCAAACCAGTGGTCCACTGCCCCAAGAATTTTGTTGCCAACATCCCAGCAGCCTAACTGCAAAAGACCCATGAAATTCTACCATTTCAGCCTCAGCCGGTGAACATTTACTTATGTATTCCCTGAAGCTGGAGGAGTTATATTTATGAATATGATTTATGAAATTTTTATGGAAATATATGAAAATACCATGTTATTGTATAATACCAGGAATGTAGCCACACAGATACATAGCAATGCTACTCGTTTGCACAGTTCTCACCCTGACTTGCAGGGATCACACAGATTAACAGCAGCAGTCACATGTCAGAAAATGACCAAGCTGAGCAGGACTGTGATCTAAAATCATCAGGGGATTCATAACACAGGCAAATCCCAGTGCGTGATCCAAAGGAGGGGCATGTTAAAATTACAGAAAGCACCAAAGCAAGGAAGGAATTTCCATTTCATGCTGAACAATCTTTATATCAGGAACTTGTGGTATTTCTTCATACAAAAGATCTTATAAGTGTGGAAACTGTCAGCCTAGTTTAGTGTAGGCTCCTCTTTGTTCAATGCTATTCATAGTAACTTCTTGCAGACTATGTTGAGCATCTTGTGGCACAGGTGTACGATGTATCTCTCTCTACAGCCTGTTTTAGCATTAGAATTCTTGAAGTGCATGTAGACTATTACCAGGAAATGCAATGTGGGAAGTCATCTAGCTTGCCTAGGTCTAGCTACACTTAAATAAATCTGGCTGGGGAACACCTTGCCCCTTTGATTGACAAACTATTCTATTTGGTTGATTTCTGAAAGAGAACATAAACTGAAAGTGCCGGAATGCCCCATAGAAAAAATCCCACTGTATTACAGTTATGACCATTTAAAATATTTCCAGTTTGAATATTAAAAATGGTTTAATTTTCTTAGTTAAAAAAGTAGTTTTAATGGAAAATATGGATCATTCCATTAAGGTGTCAGAGATGCTTTTTAAAATATATATTACTAAAAAAATCCTACACAACCTGTTTTTTCAAAAAAAAAAACCCTCCATAATCAGTACATTTTTCCAGACTTTTGGTTTTCCTTGATTTAAGCAGCAGTTCTCCTTAAACCATACTATAATTGCAGAAGGCAAATGGGAATATGTGTATACATAAATCCTGCACAAAGAGAGGAAAGTTTAGCTCTAAGTGCTCTTCAGTTTTTCAAGTAATCTTCACATTCTGGATGGACACACTTATTCTAGAGGAACTGACATCATCTAAACTTGAAATAAATTTAAAATAATTACTGTACTTTAATCACTTAAGAAGTATACCTTATTTATCATCACCATTTAGAACTTGATAAGATTACTGAAACTGAATGCTGACCCCACTCACTTTATTATAATCAATGTAAAAAAAGAAATTCTGCCAAGAGAAAGCACAGATGACTTGTCAAGTGACAGAGAGTCTTTGTTGGCCACTACAGGCTGTAGTAGTTGTCTATATGATAGCATCCCAAGGGAAAATGAAAACTTTGTAAAGCTAAATTGCCAGTGATTTTGTAACCTGGAGCTGTTTTGTACTTGCTTTTGATGGAGGATCATCAGCCCTGAGTGTGCCTCAATTTGTTTTAATGTTAAAGTATAGTGATGTATATGTATGCTCAATGTAAGGAGTATGTTTTAGGATTTGAAACTTAGGGCTTGCAGCAGTTTCAGAGCACCTTTTAAAAGTTTGGAGGAATATTTCTAATGCTAACTATGTCTGGCACCATGACACTGCCAGGCCTCGTATTTCAAGTATTTCATGGTTGCCAAACACATGTGCTAGCAAAGGATGCCAGCAGTAAATTTAAGGTTAATTTCTTTTTATTTTTCTTTACATTCCTGCAGTTTTTTCCCTCCACCTAATCCTCAAGATCTAAACATTATTGTCTTTAACTGGGGTGAGTTGTATATGTTTGCACTGAATTGGAATAGGTAATACTTTCTTCTAAATGCTCTGCCTATTTTCATTAATGTAATAAAGTCCATTCTTTTTGCATATGGAATGTATAATTTACACAAACTAGACTAGAAGTTTGAATAAGTGTCATGAGAATTTATTGTTATTTTGCAAATATGTAATGTAAGTACTGTTTACATCATTCTTCAGGTGCTCTGAAAAGTAACCCAGTCATCATATTTGAACAAATAGGGAGGGAATGGAGTGCTAGCAAAGCATTTGCAGAAAGATTTGCATCAGGAGCAATTTGCTTAGCAAAAAGAATAGCAGCAAAATACTCACAGAGAGTAAATCCCAGGGTTCTTGTGCTTGTCTTAGTTGGGAAATACCACAAGGACCAAAGGTACCTTGAGCTTTCCTAAATGTGTTACAGCTGCCACGAAAAGAAGTTTGAATGAAAACAGTACCAAATATTGGCTTCACCAGTTTCAGTGCAAGTTTCACCAAGACCTAAACCTGTAAAAACACTCCAATTTGGGCTTTGAAGAAAGGGTTGTATCAGGGGGAAAAAAATTGAGGAAATTTAAACAACAATAAGCTTAGTATCCTGGCCTGGAAGTAATATTTAATGAAGAGGTGAAATATGAAGATTATGAGGCGTAGAAGGGAAAATTATGCCATTTAAATAGCAAAACCTCATGGATATGCTAGGTATTAAATGAAGATGAACATCTCTACATATGTGCTGGACTTGAAGCAAACCAGGGTTTATAGGACTCTGTTTAAAACCTCATGTTTAACTGCTTATCCACAGCTTACCCCACAACACAGATGTCTAATGAGCAGATATCTATGTTGGACAACTATATAGCTGAACATGTTTAAATCATTTGCTAAGAAAACTAAAATTTTATGACAGAGGTGCAGAGACAGCGTAAGGACCAAATTCTGTTCTTAGTTACTCATACATAATTCCTCTGATTTCAAATTCATGTACTTCCATGTAAACTGAGAGTAGATGCAGGGAGAAAATCAGATTTGGTCAGAATTTGATCAGTTTATGTCACCAGAGATTTGGATTTCTAAAGTCTGCTTTTGTGGTTCTTTCACTGAGTGAGATCCACCTGCACATTCAGTGTACTATGAATCAAACATGAATGTTGTTAATTAATTTTAGTTGCATTAAATACTACCTTTAATGCTGAGTAATTCTGGATCAAATGGAGAGGCATTAAAGTGTCTCTAAAATACAGTGGGTCAATTGCCACGGCAATCTCTAGTAGCAGAAATAAAACTATTTCTCCAAATGCACACAGTGTATAACATAATGTTACAAACTATGGCTCAAGAAAGCAACGTAGACCCTTCATGAAGAGATTCTGGGTGACAGTTTCAGTCTCAAGTGACACCAGTAGAATATTTTGATACCTATTTAGAGAAAACAAAGTGAGCATTTTGCTGTGATATATCTTCATCAAGCTAACTGTTTTGGGTAAGTGCTTCCTATTATTTTTCATAAAATTTGCAGTGAGGTAAGCAGTATTCTCATCTTTGATAGGACTGGGTGCTCAGCAATTTTGTAGGTGCTGCATTGTGTAGGTTATAGCTCAGGAATAGGATAAATTACACTTTCCGTGTATAAGAAAGGAGACCTCCTGTGGATGATACAAAGACTCATCCATATGCATTGGTCCTTACATGATTAGCAACAGTTAGATAAAGAATTTTATGTATTAGAGCAAAAGGTTTGATCACTAGAGATATCAAGCCCTTGCTTTCCCCTACAGGATTCTGAAGCCATAGGGTTTATGAATGTTCACATCAAAATAATTTTGCAAGGAATTATTCCCCTTCCTTTTGTGTATGGGAAGTTTAGTTTATCCTTGGAAGCATCAAGTTTTAAGTTTTTTGCTCAACAATGCTTGCATATTTTACAACCTAGACTATAATTTCTTAATGTAAATTAAACATAACTTTTATTCACTTCATGCTTGCAATTTACACTATGTTGTTTATTCTTAACAATGAGGGAATACCTTTGAAGAGCACAAGGTAGTTGTGGGAGACAGTGTGCTCTGTTCTTTTTTTTAAATGATTTTCACATAAGCCAGATGTTTTAACGATATATATATATATATCAAAGATATAATATATGGAAGGATGCATTTTCAATACATTTATATAATGCCAGACTGAAATAGTTCATTACTTTCTCCTGTCTTAGTATAATGACCAGGCTAACAGTCCTTCAGTGAAAAGTAAAATTATTCATGTATTAGAAAATTATACTGAAAATTTAAAGCTCCAAGCTTAATTTTCAGTGGATTAGCATTCCTGTGGCAGGTTTGAAAATAATCAAGGAGGGATAAAACAACCCTAAGTGTGTATCTCTAAACTTATGACCCAAATCCAGGTCAGACATACTTTTTTTGATATGCAGATCTGGATGCCATATTGAGTTTCTTTCTTTTTCAGCCTTTGCTGAAAGTATCACATGCTCCAAAATGATCTGAGTTAGAAAGGTTTTTATATAGAATGTGCCATTCTGTTTGCCTGTCACAATACAGGACAACACCCATCTGATCTTCAAATCTGATGCTTTTCCCTTTCATATACTCCTGAGTAATATCACTTGTTACTGATCACAACAGGGAAGAGCATGTTGAGATGCAGAAGCCTTAGATCTGACCTAATATGGTTGTTCTCAAGTTTTAATGCAACATTCATCAATACCGTCATGACGTATTTTTAAAGATAGAATGACAGCACCAAACTGACTTATAGACATACTTCATCTTGTAGATATGAATTATCTGCCTATTATCCCCAGACACCAAAGATGAGTCCCTTAACAACACCATTTTTTCAGACTCTTTGTTTCATGAGAATGCTTACCACAGGGTTAATACCTTGGTAATTAACACCGAAAAGCATCCTCCATATTAGTGAGCTGCCAGTAAAAGATAGAAACAATTAAGCAAGGGGTTATGATTCAGAGCCACTGACTTCACTGTAACAATGTCTCCTTTATCATTTCAACATAGATCATAGTCCCATGCCAAGACAAATTGCCAAAAACAATCAGAACAATATCCAAGCAGGGGGTTGGAGCAATAACATTCAAGCATATTCAGAGGATGTGTAATGTGTACTCACACCCATTTGTTGTGTTGTATAGGACTCAGAGAACTCTTTTAAGACATTTCAGGTTCTCCTGACTAGGCTGAGCCTATTTGCCATGGTTTAGTATCTTGTGGTTCTGACCAGTTATGTTTATTTTGAGAGAGAAAAGCATTTACTCCAATAAATATCTGGGTGATATAAGCAGTACTGTTTCTTCCTGCACTGAACAAGATTCTGAGAATGAAGTTGATATTTTTGGTCACTGTGACAACCTCAGAGCAGCGATATGCTCAGAAGCCACAATTTCTGAACAGTGGAGGACTTTGGCAGTGAATAGCCTCAGACAAAATGCAAGTGCAATCATGTGAAAAATGAAATGCTCTTTCAGCAGGGTACGTGTCTTCAGAAGAAGAAATTACTTATTTCTGTATCTTTTACAGCTCCTAAACAGAGTTTCTTGCAGAACTCACTGTGTCCCCACCATTAAGAAGACATGCATGCTATTTACTGTAATTAGTCACGAGGTTTCCTTATCTGCTTTCTCCATTGAATGTAATTAGCCTTAACAATTTCTGAATAATAACTGCTTACTAATATAATAAGAAAAACCAGGAATGGAATTTTCAAAGGAGAGTAAGGAAGTCAACTCCCATTGAGGGTTGTGTTTTTAAAGGGAAGGGTTCACAGGCAATTGCTTTTATGGAGTATTACTCACTAATTAGTAGCAAACTGCCTAGCAGATTCTGCAATTTATGGAACTGGCTGATATCTGAGGCACAATTTGCATCAGAGAGATTATTGGTCTTAGGGGAGAAAATCACTTCCTTTTTTTCTTTTTCATTAACAAAGAGTCAGATAATGGGAGAAAAAAAATGATTTCTAGTTGCAATTGTAGTTCGTGTTCTGCTCTACTTAAAACTCAAGTTGAACAGGGGGATAGTTAGATCCTCCCTGTGGATCTTTTAACTTTTTCCATAGTGCTTTCACTATGGGAAATGGGCTTTCAAAATGTTAAACACTGATGCAAACACTGAATCCTCTGTTTCTACAGACTCAGTAGAATCAGGGATCAAAGCTCATTCACATATTTTTGCAAGTCCGACATTACCAAACACATCAAGGCTACAAGTCCTTAAATAAAGGCATTTGGCATCATTTTAGACATCTCTGACTGTCTGATTCATCAATCCAGGGGTTACAGTATGACAAAGTACAACTTGGGAGACCTGCAGACTTCAGGAAAAAACTGAGATATGCTGAATAGTCTAAAATGGCATCAGACACTTATGATTAAATCCAGTAATCTCTTCTGGGGAAAAATAAAAGAGAAACTAGCTCCTCATTTTAATGAAAGTGAGAAGGTAGGCTTTTCTTATTTTTTTTTTTAACTTAAGACAGGAAGATGAAACCTCGTCAGAAAATTAAAAATTGTTTGCTGGCCTGTTCTACTTATGGTTTAATGACTTTTGTATATTTTCTGAAGGTGTCTGAATAGTCTGTCTTCCCAAGAAGTTTGAAATATCTGTGCAAGTTTCTGGGAATAATCAAACTATTCAATAAAACAATCTCAAATTCCTCTTATGGAGTTCTTATATTTGATATAAAATGGCTTACAAGTGCTCAGACACCTTCAAACTAATGGGTTTCTGATTTCAGTAAGAGCAAAATCTACACTACTTTGAACTATATTCTCTTTCTCATAGGCTTCAAATGGCATATACAAAATGGACATGACCTCAGCCATGTCACCTCTGTCCCTCAGCCATATCATTTCATCTGGTAAAAATATGTCTTCATGCTTTTTCATTCATTTGTACTTCTAAAGATGGTCTTTTCTGTGTTTCCATAATGCTATTTTTACACAAACTTATCAGCAAGTTATTTCACTTTATTTTTAAGACAAAAATATTTTTTTCAATTACTCCCTGTATCTGCAGCCTACTGATATGGGACAGTTCATAAAGAAGTCTACAATTATGGCTAAAGAAGTGTGGAAAACACCTGTCTTATTTCTCACTTCTTGAGAATTCACTTCAGAACATCCTCAAATGTTTAAAGATGTGCCCTAAAACTAAGATTATTTTAAAAACACAAGAAGTTACATAAGCATATTCTTTTGAAAGGACTCAACAATAAAATCAATTATCTAATTCTATCCCTTTCAACTAAGTATCTAAAGCAGGAAACCTTTTTTTTTTTTTAATCTAAGCAGCAATCAATGCCTTGAAAAGGTAGTAGTGGGTATATTGTAGGACAATGTATCCAATAGCCTTACCTCCCTCCAAAGACACAAGCTTTTGCAAGGCACATCTGCTATGAATCTTCTGTGCTTAAATTGAGGAGTACTAATTGAAACTCTTGATTCTTTTCTTCTGCCAACAGCAGTTCTAAGATGTAGATAATTACTGCATTGTATGAGCTACAGTCATGCTTTCACACCTGCACACCTTCATATGAGCAATGCTTTTGGGACATGACTTAAAAATACATCCATGACAACAGAATATCTGCATTTGTTTACTGTCTGGTTGCTCTTTCTGTCACTTGAAGTTTCTCAACAAGCCTGGCCTAAAAAGTAGTTTATTCTGGAGGGAAAAGTAAAATTAATGATGAATAATTACATTGTTTGGAATCTGATATTCCAAAACTCATAAAGTCTTCAGAATAAGAAGTAGTAAATATTCCAGTTTTCAGTGTCTTTACAACATCATTGAAATGATACGTAATATCAAAAAAAAATGCTTTCAGTAAATTGGCAATAGCACCCAGTGAAACTTATATAACTGTCTGGGTTCAGAAGAATACTTGTTTGAATGCCAGTGCTTTCCCAGATTGTGTCAGACACTCCTTTCATGGCTGTAAAAAAAAAAAATACTCAGAGCCTCTCCCATCAAGTGAAAATAAGCTGATAATCTTTTCATTAATGCTAGATAACAGGGAGCTACAGTGAAGAGTAGCTGAACTTCTTCATGTTATCTGTTGAAAGAGTTTGCTGTCCCAGTCCGAGAGCATAACAAGATCACAAAGTGGAATCTGAAACAAGGAGGAGCCCAGCATGTCAAGAGTCATCTATGCTACAATTAATTTCATGCAATCCTTTCAACAGTTATGCTGCTAGAGCCAGGCCAGCCATGTTGCATTTTGAAAGGGCTATTTTTGTATAACAATGTTGCCCAAAGCATTTCCTGTTCTTATCACTCCTACAGCAGAATGTCTGGAGCTCATTACCAGTAGCTCCTACTTTCAATAGTCAATCTTTTGCAAAAGATACTCATTCATGATTTTCCCCTTCCCCACCAATTTGCCTTGTGAATTTTCTGATGATACATTACTGTTGCACTGATTCACTTAGGAAAACACAGACCTATTCACATCTCAAGAAAAATTGTTGAACAAAAGGCAAATTCTTAGACCACCCACTCACCAAAAATCTTCTCTACCTTGCATCTAAAAATTCAGAATCTTGAAGGAATTCATTTGCATTTTATTATTCAATATTTGTCAAGTAAGTAATTAAGTGGTCATGTTGAGAAGTTGGACTATGCATTTTTTTTGTTTCTCTTTTATTGAAAAGTGTATACTGAGAACATTTGGTAACAATTTGGTGTGTATTTGTTCTGTGCTGATGGCCCTCACGTGCTGGTTGTTACGAGCTCATGGAATTATCTTGCTCAAATACAGTATCAAAAGCATAAAACAATATAAACATAATATATTTTTGAAGCTTCAAGGATAAAACTAAGTTTATAGAAAATACCTTGGATGTGTGGATGAGGGTAAACTAATGAAAGGCACTCTATGATGTAATAGCCAAAGCAAGTTTATAAATCAGAATGTCTCTTTCAGGACCAAATTCTTAGAGTCCTATTGATGGATCAAGATAAACTTAAGTTCTAAAGTGGTTATGGGAAACCTGAAGCAAAATGGGAGAGAAGGCATATTTATCACTGAAGCTGAAGGTTAACAAGTAATGCAAGCATATGCCTATCTTTAGGCCCAAAGTTAGTCCTGTAGAGAGAAATGCTGCCTTCACTGATGTTACACTTGACATTTTTCAGAGATTCACCAAGGCTCAAATCTCTGCTCCAGTCCATTAACTTTAGAAACCTTCATAAACTGCACCTATGTCTCCACCAGCAGACTTTGCCAACAAGAGTTTTCAAGGACAAATTTCACCAAGGAGTTTTGCAAGCTAGTGGGAATTGCAAGCCTGCCTCTCTGTTCTTCAGGTGAGATGGATGCTGGACATAAGGAAGTAGTATTCATACAGATTCCATGGGGCATTTAATTTTTGTGCCAAACCAATGGAGGAGGACAGCTTTCTTAGTTACTTGATCAAAATTAACAGCCAAGGCATTGGCTTTACAGATTTCTAGTTCATCCAGTGACTTTGACAACTCTACCTCCACTGACTGACCACAGCACACCAACCCCATGCCAACCTGTGGGGGACTGATTGCACCAGACCCTGTGTCACACCATCAAGGTAAAACAGGAGCAAGAAAACCACTTTTTTTTTGGCAGTGGAGATTTCTGATGGTTTAATGAGATTAAACTAATTGCAGTGCAGAAGCTGCTAGGGATCAGCAGCAATGTCTTGATCAAGAATGAGAAACAGGGTGGCACTATAGTCACCATCGTTTCCTTGGGCATTTAATTCAAGTCCTGTGATAATGACTTAGATGCGAAAACAATAAAGCAGCTTTAATTCATGTCTGATATGCATAAACTTGATCTAAGCTTTTGTATATATTACTGGGGGGGGGAGGGGGAAATACAGAAAACACAACATTGTAAGACCTCAGTGTCACAAAGACTTACACTCAGGCTTATTTGTCTCTGTTTTCTAAGTGACACTCCCAGGAATATATTTCTTGATAAGAGAAATAGTGCTGTCAAAGTCAGACGTGCTACATAAGAACATGTGAGTTACCAGAAAATATTTCTAAGTGATGTTCAAAGAGTGGCTGGAAATAGCACATTATCTAATTTGGAGGATTTAAATTTTTCAGTGAAAGACTTTTTTAGTGTTGCGAATAATTAAAAAGAAAGATAAAGCTCCTAAATCAATGGAAGTCGTGCAGGCATGAATTGTACAGTGTTCAGAAGTGAGCAGTCTCCTGTGTACCAGTTACTGCAGGGTTAAGAGCACCATAATTGCTTCCCAAAATAATTTGGCTAAATGCATGTTTTTTTCAGTAATGGGCAGGCTGTTACTGGAAGTAGGCATAGAAGTACCAGTATTTGTATGCATTATAAAATCTGGAGAAGTGTTATATTCAGGAATTCCCCAAGACTGGCTCTGCAATCTGAACCTCTGAGTCAGATTCTGACTTCTTTTGCATTCAATCAACACTTGTATAAATCCAGTCAACTTAACTGAAAGAAATTATTTTTACTTGCAGGATTGCAAAGAGGCTTTATTCTTTCTGTTTTCAAGGTAGCAAGGTCAGCGTACTGTAAACCAGAAGGCTGATTTGCAGTCCGGTAGCTGCTTCTGAGAGCTACTTCATCCTCACAGTGCCAATCTGAGAGATACACCTTCAGCACACATAGACAGGACCTTGGAAGAAATGGAAAGGAATACAAGTTTAGATGTTCAACATAAGAGTCTGTTTTCACAAGGCTCCCTATAATACCAAGGGGTAGGGCCTAAGGACAGAGGCCTCCCTTTCTCTCCTCATACATCATAGTCTTTCAGTCATTAGGACAGACAAAAATAAATGAACCTCCCTCCTTTGTACCAATGGAGTTGCAGCTCAGGTCAGCTCCTAGATCTACTTCAGCACGTGACCATACGTGTTTTGAAGTTGACACAAGGCAGGGAGAGGTGCAGAGCAGTAGGAGGGCAGGCTTGCCTTTTCCAGGCATCCAAGTTTGAATCACACTGATTCTCCTGTGTGAACAAGTCTCAGCCCTGAATTTCCTCTCATCCTGGCTGTTGTCATTGACTCTCCCAGTCACACAAGTGAGAAAAGTATTAAGTGTGCCTAATCAGTGTGCACCCATAGCAGTGGAAAAATCCATAATGAGTTTTAGTATTAGAGAATTATGAATATTTATATTGCTGTAGACCAATGTAGTCAGACTGTGACAGAAATCCTCTATTTTTCATGCCAAAACATTAGCATATGGCACACTTTAAGCACCTAAATTAGGATATGTCAAGAAATTGGGGGTTTGTACTATTTTTACCTCAATAAAGAGGTTGCCAAATATCTTACAATATTCTTAGCAAAAGGAGTTTGAAAAGTTTTCCTGTAAGCTTGACATTTTTTCAGAGGTTATTCCAAAACAAATTCCTAGCACTAAGACCACTGAAAGATTGAAAGGCAAAAAGCTAACAAACTGAACTTAGAACTTCAAGTAATCTAGTTTTAAATTGCTGTAGTCTGAAACAACTCTGTGGCTCTCAATGTGACAGGAATTATGTCCTGCACATTCATTTGTGTTACAGGACATTTACATTATGAGACAGTATTTAAACCTTGCTTTGTCCTCTTAAGGATGCATGACCTAAAACATATGCTTAAACTTCTGCCCAAACCACTGGGTTTCTTACAAGATTTGTAGTCCATACTACTAAATAACTAAGGATGCATGAAAATCCTCCAGGTTATGAACCTCAACAAACTTTACCATGCATGAGGCAGAAGTTATGTATTTGCAATAGAAGCCCACACAAGGAAAATTTAGGCTTCCTTTCTCTACAGAATTTCTGATGCCTGTTAGGTTGAAAACTCATTTTCAGTCACAATCCTATTTCTGCTTACTCATCACTTTGGATTATTAATACATAACCGTGAACTCAGGTACTGGGCTCATCATAGAGGTGATTTTTGAAAGGCCTTGAAAGAAAGACATTCTGCTGTCTAATTTAGGCATACATTCATCTTTTGCTGCATTGCATCATTTCAGCTTGCAAAAATGTGAGTATTACTGTAAAGATATGTTACATAGTATATAGAAATTTCTTCTCTTAGCTCATACTGAATATGTTTTTCCCCTATGAGCCACTTGATTAGCTCATTTAAAGCCAAGTCTACAGACTATGTGAGATGACTAATATAAAAGGTAAACTTGCATTTAAGTAAAACACACTAAGAAAGTACAGAGTTAAAAATCCTACTGGCAGAGGTCTCTTGTATTTGGAAGCCAATTTTCTCATTTCTGTCTGTGAACAGTGTTGGAAATGAGGTTCAAACTAGCAAGACAAGTACAAAATGTTTAAAAGCATTTGTTTATACAGCAATTCTTACTGGGCTTTGCCCTTCAGTCGTGCCTCTGAGAAAACAAATTGAATTTCCTGATTTCAAATGGCAAATTCTGCTATTACATACTTTGTGATTTCAAAGAGCATCTGTCATCACACAAAGACAAATACATTTCTTAGAGAAACATCTGGTGCTTTTTTAAACAAGCCTCAGGCCAGGTCTGCGCAATGAATGAAATATGTACTATAGATAGATTGTTATTTAGTATTGCTTTTCATTTAATCAACTGTGTGTGGAATGTTTGTATTGTGTTAACTATATCTAAAATATTGGCTCTCCTGCCACTTTAGGCAACTGTTGCCTTTTAAAAACTAAATACAAAATTATGCTTTGAGTAACAATAAAGAGCAGTAAATCTGCTCCACTTGACTTCCTAGTTCCTTGCAGGATATCTGTGGGAAAAGCAGTAGATGTTCACACACCTCTAAGAAGGCAAGTATGCTTTGCAAAAAACAGCAATAAACTCTGTTCTTTTGGCTGAACTTGCAATAGGGAAATGAATACAGATCCAATTCCACCCTTCAACTGGCCTAATATTAAAAATCTGTAGTGTACCTCAGAAAAGAATGCAGGGCAACTAATAATCATAGAGGTACCCTCAAAATCCTGTTTCTCCAATTTTGATTGCTTTCTTGCACACTTCTTGCTGTGGTGGCATTAAATCAGCTAGTGGCAAGTTCTGTGCCTTCTGATGAGGTGTCACAAGCTCATTTGTAACATTGCTCTTATGTCAAAACTCAAAGTAGTGATGGCAGCATAGAGCTCCCTGATTTCTCTCTGTGGTTAGACTTTATCATGTCTCTTGTCTGCATTTCTTTACAGTATTTCTCAGCAAATGTATAAATGGAGGGAATGGATGTGGGCAATGCTATGTGTATAGGATGCTGGGAAACTGATCTATGGCATCCTGTTAATACAAAAGCCAAAAAGAGAGAAGAAAAGCACAAGGATGGAAAGGAGGTGAAGTATCTACTCCAGATCATGCAGAATTACTATAATTATTCATAACTGGGACAAATATTCTCACTTTTGTGTAAATGAAAGAGCTGTGCTCTGGGTTTGATTCTCTGTATTGCCCATGTTGGTGTGTTATTCAATATTGTCCAAACATTTTTAAAGAGTAGTTTCTAAATATGATGCACACCTTGCTCTATGTCTCCTTGGATTCACACTACTCTCGAATGGCACATGTTCAATGAGCAGATTTGACCAATCTTTTTATGTCGTCTCTCTTTCACTGTAGGGAAAAGGACAGGATTTCAACTGCATTCCGTGCATTCACATCCTGCTTTTAGGTGCATGGTTCAGCAGTCAAAAATGCAACTAGCACACTAATGTAAATATACTGTGTACATTTGGAGGACAAAGAACCAAAATAGCAAGTATGAATAAATAGATGTCATAAAGAACTAAAAATACACTGAATGGCAGAATCAAGCTTAGTATATGCCTACATTCAAAACAAAACAAAACAAAACAAAACAAAAAGGGCAAACAAGATCTCAGAACACATAAACAAAAACTGAAATTTAGCTACAAAGATCTATTGCTAGGCAATGTAACATCCTTCCCATTGATGTGTCTTTTGCAATACTGTCTGCAAATTAAATCTTCTAAACCAATCCTTGTTCTTATTAGGGATGTGTGTCAACTAAGAAAATTATTTTGGAATGCATGAGAACTATCATGCTTAAATGCACAAAATAATCTCAGACTAATAGGAGTCAGTAGGAAATTTACATGAATAGGAAATTATTCCATACAAGCTACTGTAAAATTTTATCCATATTCTTCTGAAGCAAGTGAAATGTGTCTCTGTTGGCTTGAAGATTGACATAGAGAGTAACAATAAGATTTGAGCAGTTTAGGAGGTTTTTTTATCCTCTAAAAATGGGGGGGAAAGTTCAGTAGACATCATATATTTCTTTTGAGCTGAATTCTTTGTTTTAATGTAGCATTTTAGAAAGAAAACTATTCCTTTAAAAGGATGATGGTAGCCTAGCCAGCAGTATTGTATAGCACATACATTCAACAAGCAGCTCAAATTACAAAGAGCTTTTCCACTGTCTAAGCCAATGATCACAATGTTTGTACTGATGCCAAGTTTTGCACTGACAGATTTGGGTGGGCATTAGTGGCACTGAACTACAATACTTTTTAAAGTAAATTTGGTATCAGATGCTAAAATGTTTACCATCCTTGATCCAAGCTATTCTGTTTCAAATCCAATGACCAAGTAGCTGTGTTCTAACATGCTCTCTAAAACCATGTGAATATTTGAAAACCTTAGAATCATCGAGTCATTTAGGCTGGAAAGGACTTTTAAGATCATCAAGTTCAACCATTAATCTAGCACTGCCAAGACCACCACTCAACCATGTCTCCAAGTGCCACATCTACATGTCTTTAAATATCTCCAGGGATGGCAACTCCACCACTTCCCTGGGCTGTGTGTTCCAGTCCCAGATCACCCTTCTTGTGATTTTTCCTGATATCCAATCCAAACAATGAATCAATGCAACTTGTGGCCATTTCCTCTTGTCCTATCACTTGTTACCTGAAAAAAGAGGCTGATCCCCACCTCACTCCAGCTTCCTTTCAGGCACTTGTAGAAAGTATTAAGGTCTCCCTTGAGCCTCAGCTGCTCCTCAAAAAACTTGTTCTCCAGACCTTTCACTAGCTTTGTTGCCCTTCTCTGTCCATGCTGCAGCACCTCAATCATAGAATCATAGAACAGTTTGGGTTGGAAGGGACCTTAAAGATCATCTAGCTGCAATGCCTCTGCCACAGGCAGGGACACCTTCCATTAGACCAGGTTGCTCAGAGTCCCATCCAGCGTGGGCTGAAACACTTCCAGGGATAGGGCATCCATAACTTCTCTGGGCAACCTGTTCCATAGCCTCTCCACTATCACAGAAAAGATAATCTTGTTAATAACTAATCTAAACATACCTTCCTTCAGCTTAAGGCATTCCTTCTTGTCTTATCACTACATGCCCATGTGAAAAGACTCTCTCCAGCCTTCTGTAAGCCCCCTTTACATACTGCAAGGCTGCTATAAGGTCTTTTCAGAGCCTTCTCTTCTAAAGGCTGAACAGCCCTAACTCTCTCAGCCTGTCTTCTTCATAGGAGAGGTGCTTCATCCCTTTCCAATCCCAGTGGCTTTCCTCAGGCCTTGTTTCAGTAGGTCATGTCTTTCTTATGTTGGGAGCCCCAGGCTTGGATACAAAACACCAGTGGATCTCATAAGAGTGGAGTACAGGGGGAGAATTACCTTCCTCGACCTGCTGGTCACTTTTCTCTTTATGCAGCCCAGGATGCTCATTGAGCTTTTAGTTAACAAACACCCACAAGTCTTTCTGCACAGGGCTACTCTCGATCCATTTTCCTCCCAGCCTGTATTTATGCTTGGGATTGCCCCAGCCCCAGCACATGACCTTGCACTTGACCTTGTTGGCCTGTCAAGATCCTTCTGGATAGCATCCCTTCCCTCCAACATGTTGACTACACCACACAGCTTGGTGTTGTCAGCAAATTGGTGACTCAATGTCTTTCTTGTAGTGACAGGCCCCAAGACTGAACACCAAATTCGAGGTGAGACCTCTCCAGTGCTGAGTACAGGGGGATGATCACTGCCATTGTCCTGCTGGCCACATTACTGCTGATTCCAGCCAGAATGCGACTGGCCTTCTTGGCCACCTGGGCACACTGCTGGCTCATGTTCAGCAGCTGTTGACCAACACCTCCTTTTCTGCCGGGCAGTTTTCCAGCCTGTAGCACTGCATATGGCTGTGTGACCCAAGTATAGGACCCTGCACTTCACCTTATTGAGCCTCACACAAATGGCTTTGGCCTATCATTCCAGCCTGACCAGATTCCTCTGCTGAGCCTTCCGGAGCCTTCAGCAGATCAACATTCCTGCCCAACTGGTTGATTCTGCACTCAATCCCCACATCCAGGTCCTTGACAAAGATATTAAACAGGACTGGCCTCAGTACTGAACCCTGGTGACCAACTGCCAGCTGCACGTAACTCCATTCACCACCCTTTTGGCCCACTGAACAGTGCACCCACCCAAGCCACAAGCAGCCAGTTTCTCCAGGAGAAGGCTGTGGGAAATGGTGTCAAAGGCTTTGCTGAAATTCAGGTAGACATATCCACAACCTTAACCTCATCCATTACATAGGTCATCCTGTCATAGAAAGAGATGAGATTGGTCAGTCAGGCCCTGCCTTCCATAAACAAATGCTGGATTGGCCTGATTCCCTGGCTGTTCTGAACATGCCATGTGACAGCACTGAAGATGTGCTGCTCTGTCAACTTCTCTGGATTGTCCTTCCAGCCCATCTTGTAGATGGACATCACATTTGCTGACCTTCAGTCAACTGAAACCTCCACCATTAGCCAGGACTGCTGGTAAATGATGGAAAGTCTCTCAGTGAGCCATCTGCTTTAATACCCTTGAGTGGATCCCACCCAGTCCCACAGACTTGTCAGTGCTGTAACACATCACTATTTCCTGTTGGACTGTGGGGACTTCAATCTGCTCCCTGTCCCTGTCTTCCAGCTCAAGGGTGTGGGAATGCTAAGGATAACTGGTCCAGCTATTAAAAAGCTGAGGCAAAAAAAGCATTTACTTCCTCAGCCTTTTCCTCAGCATTTGCCATGTTTTCCCTTACATTCAACAAAGGATGAAGATTCTCCTTAGCCTTCCTTTTGTTGCTAATGTATTTATAGCAACATTTTAATTATCTCTTATAGCAGTGGCAAGATTAAGCTCTAGTCAAGCTTTGACCCTTCTAATTTTCTCCCTGCATAACCTCATGACATCCTCATATCTTCCTGAGCTGTCTGCTCCATCTTACAAAGGTGATGCACTCTCTTTTTTCCCAAGTTTCAGCTTCTGTTCAGCTAGGCCAACCTTCTTCCCTCTTGGCTCATCTGTTGGCATATGGGGACAACCTGCTTCTGTGCCTTGAAGATTTATTTCCTTCTTAAAACACATCTAGTCTTCCTGGACTCCTTTGCCCTCCAAAACTCTCTTCCAAGGAACTGTTTTAACCAGGTTTCTAAAGATGCCAAAGTCTGCCCTCAAACTGCAGTGGCCAGAGCAGACTGCTCACCCTGAGCACAGAGCTCCAGCTTGTCCTGGCATCTAAGCTTTTCTGCCAGCCTTCCCCTGCCCCATGCACACACTCTGCTCAAACACCCTCATTTTTACTCTTTGTAGAGCCAGCACCAGAAAATCTGAAGTCCTGCATTACACTCCCTCATTGGGTCCTTCATGAGGCAGGCGCACAGCCTGGAGATATGCAGGAGGGTTTATCCTTATTCCTCTAAGCAAGCATTGTCTTCCCCTCAGCTGACTGACTGTGTGGCTGACTCACATCACTGCTCTTCTGTGCTACTTCACTCACCATCCTCTGGGTAGCAGCAGCCCCAAGCTTCCAATGTCTTTTCTTTTAGGACCATTATCTTTACCCAGTAGTCTTGGAATAAAACTAATCTATGATCAAAAAATACTCCTTCTCATGCTAAATCTGCAAACATAGATTAGTCGTCCCTACTCAAGTTTGGATTCCGGTTCAGCTATAGTTCAGACAAATTCAATTATATAAATGAAATAACAAAATTACTTAATTTCCTTGATGTTGTCCCTGTAACATAAAGTTATAAAACTGAAAAAAAAGGTTAAATAGGCTGAATTATTGGCTAGAATAATAAATGGCTACATCATATGAATGTAAACGAAGGTGATGGGAGAGGATATAAAATACACAGAACAACAATTATTTTGCTTTTAACTAATGTAAATTTAAGAAATATCAGAAAGCAGAGAATATAACTCCAGTCTTATTGTAGGGTAAATGTAATAAATATCCCACATATTTGCAGTCCTAGGCATAAAAAAAGTGTATTTGTATACATTTATGTAGTTCTTTGAGCACAGACTATTAACTGATTTCTGTCTTATTTCCACAGATATCAGGTTACACCAAGGGACAGAGCGGAGCAAATAACATCCCGTAGGCAGGGCAAGCTCTCATGCAATGAGGGAGATAGCATCAGTCTGAATAAAGCTTTCTATTTGATGGAATGAATTCATATTGATTTAAAACTGATTAAAACCTCTTTGTTTCAAATAGCTTTCTTTTGTGGCCTTTTTCCATGGATCAGCAATGATGTATATCTAGTGCACTCTAATGTTTATGAAACCCTTGGCAGTAGGGACAAGCAGCACCTCTCGGGTAACCATGTCTGGGAGGTTTAGGCCAGGGGCACTGTGTTGTGTGTCAGGGGATGAAGCCAGAGAAGCAGGGCTTTAGGAGAGCATCATTGCCCCTCTTACCCACTGCAGTGTTTGGGCTTGCTCTGCTGCTTGTTTGTAAACAGCCTGGAGCAATTTATTAATGCCAACTTGCTAATTCCTTTATTTGCTATGGCTTACCATTGGGAGGTTACAATATTTTGTTTGCTGTAGAAGGAAGGTGATAAAAAGATGGGAAAGTAGGAAATCAGGGCAATTAGACCCTTTGTAAAGCCAAACAAGTTGGGAAAGGAGCTTTATGTGGCAAAAGCCAATAAGGCAATGAGATGGTCCCCAGAGGCAGAGAGATGCAGTGTCAGAGCAGTTGGAGAATAAGAAAACTTGTGGTGTGATTTTTCCAAAGAAGGAAGATGTGAGGAGATTACAGGAATGAAATTAGGACAAGAATGTTTTCTTATACTAAGGTTTGGGAATTTTTTAAAAATCCCTTTAATTTCCTCATTCTTTATTACTGACAGAGTATGGTCTTGCACAGTTTTATGCAGTTCAATGACTAATATGTGGTAGGTACGTTGAAAGATATTTCTTTTGTCTCTTTAACTGGAAATTGACCTTGTGAGAATATTCCCCATAATGCCCATCAATAAAAATGAGAAGTTATGAACATGTTGCAACAAAACATAATGGGTGTTGAAAAAAATTACTAGTGGAAGAAAATAGTAAAATATGCTGATAGTGACTTTACACATGGTTATAACTTCAACAACCTAAATAAATTAAAAATTCTCAACCATACTTCCCTCCAAGTTCAAGTCTCTATTTTGACAAAGCTGTTTCACTATTAAAACTGACCAGGGTATTGCTTGCCCTTGAGAATACTTCCCTTAAGACAGTTTTATACCACAAAATGTATTTCCATCAGGTCTTACTGAAAACATAATATTGTTGACAGAAAGTCTTTCTGGTAGAAAATCAGCAACTCTTAGTGTTCAATGAAAAGAAATTCTATTAAAAATTACTAACCTTGCTTAGTTTATAACTGGATAAACATTCAAACAGCTTAGGAGTCCTCTTCTAAAAAACAGATATTAGGAAGTCACTTGTAGATAGTGGTGTACGAAACGAAGCACAACAAACTAAGGCTAAATAAGGGTGACAAAATACTGAAAACTTGACATTTACATTAAATTAATTCCATGTTTGAAGTCTGTTGTTTGATTGTTTTATTTTGTTTAAGCTTAATAAGTGTGATTATTAATGTAAGCATGGAAAGAGACATACAACACACACAGACAATGTAATAAAGTAGGTTAAACCTAATAAAATAATTGCTTTGTTCCTTCTTTCACAAACGTGTAGTTCCAAAAGGAAAAAAAAGAGCTTTTGTGAAAAGCAGAACAAAGCAAATCAAGGAACATACCTGAAATGCATTAATAATGAAAGTATAGATGAGTTATTAATATAAGCTTAAGTTCTACGATAAGTCAAGAACTAGGAAATAAAATCCTTAAACGTTCTTTTAAGCTAAGACAGAAAACCCCATCTACCATAAAGCCAAATACTTGCTTGTGGGCTTTTTGCTATATACCTTAAAGATTCATATTTTGTTCTAAGTTTAGAACCAATGTCACTGCAAACTGAAAAACCAGCACTTTCTGTTGTCTTCAGATAACACAGTTAAATATCTAAATGCAATGAATTAACCAACTTAAAAGGTAACTTATGTAAAACTGTTAACTCCAGAGTTAGAGATTCTAGCATTACTAGGTGTGTTCCCCAGCTACTACTAAATACAAAATTACTGATTCTTTCCAAGCCATGACTCCCTACTCTTGGTATGAAGTTATGCCAGTCACAGGGATTTTACACAATAACACTATCCAAAGGACTGGAAAATACAAGGGCAAAAGACAGATCAATTCCAGGAAAAGTTCTCATTCCTTGTTACAATTAGCACTGAATAGTAATGTCAATGTGCAGGACTTTAAGAAAAACAATCCAGGATATGCCTCATGTTATGTAGCATAGGCTAGACTAATGCCACAGGACAAAACTGATAAGGTCTTACTAAATGTCACTTCACACTGAATTTTATTTACTGTTGTTGACAATTATGCATGTAAAAATAACCTATTTAGACAATAAGGATTTTTAAAGATGCGTCATATGTTCATGGTTAAATATGTTAAATGTCACATTAAAGCTGACATGCATATGGCTAAAGGCAAAAACACTGTCAAGTTGCCTACGATCCACATGTGGTGTATGTCATCAAACTGATTGTTTCTGTTTGACTGTAGTTTATACTGCATAATATTGCTTATCAAATGTCCTGAAAAAGTGCTGCTTGCCATGAGAGAATTTTTCATCCCCTTTTGGGATTCAGTTTTAGTTAACTCATATTACAGCTGCTGGCAGACACTGCAGATATGTTTCAGTTAGTACTAGCTTCCCCTTATTGGGAGATATCTCTATATATGTACATATATTTACATATATATATGTGAGAAAACTAGAAGTAAATAAACCAAAATAAAATGAAATTGCTGTGGAGACATACTGCTCAGAGGAAATCATAGCTCTACACTGTGTAGCCCTACTATAGTAAGCAGACTTGTGCATGTGTGGGAAAGGGAAGATTTCTCCACAAAAGTCTTGTTAGACTACTTATGCATCGGTTGCAAGTGCTCTTTTGATAACAATTTTTTCCTCCCCAGGCTCTGGCTTTGTCTTTTTATTAGCTAAAAATAAATCAGTGTCCGTAAGATCTAGGTTTAGAAAAGCTTCAGTAGCAGTTGAGCCAGAAGGCTAGCTCTGGAGCAAATCTTGTTGAGTGGTTGTTTATAATATTTTAATTGTCTTTAATATATGGATTTTTAACAGAGCTGGATGCACATTGCAGTTGTACTGGGAATCTGTACTTACTGGCAGATAGCATAGCGGAGTTTTTGCCAGACAGATTTCCGTCACCACTCATAACTTTTTTCCATTAAGTGGGATATTTATAAACACTGTTTCAAGCACGTGTTTGCAGCATGCTTTATCACCAATTAAATCCTCCAGGAGGATTCCAGTTCTTCCTGAAAATAAGCACTGTTAATGTTTTTATTTTTGCTCTAGATATTAATGAAAAAAATAGAAAAAAACCTTGACTTGGACTGGAGAGAGCCTTTCAATGACAGTTGGTTTTACTCCAAGAGAAAACCCAAGAAGTGTTTTTAACATTATGTCATAAAATGCTTTTTTCAGTTTTGAAAGGAAAAGCTAATGTGATTTCTAACTAGATTCAGAACACTTATTTTCTTGCAGCACATCAGTTCTAATTATGGCACTTCAGAGAGAGAACAGAACCAGGTAGGTTTCTGTCTCTTTCTTCTCCAAATGTGGAGGGCTTTTCACTCATTTGAGTGAAGACCAGAGGGCATACTCTCTTTTCTGTTACTGCTGTAATGACTCTGAAGGAGCTTTATGGGGATTTCACACACTTTCATTGTTGTGTTACACTGAGCCACAGTTTATTTCCTCTTGCCTAAGGCAAAAACAAGACTACCAAGTGATATAACCAGAACTCATTGGAAAACTTTGATGGAGCCATTTGGCATTAGAAGAGAACTGCTTCCTGTAATCATGATCCCTCCAACCATAATTTCTTTCACTAAAACAAAAATGGGTCCTGAAAAATACAAAAATGAATGCTCTACAGTTAGAGAATGAAATATTTGACATTAAACACCTTTTTGCCTAAGTAGGAGGTAGTGGTAATTACCCATATTGTCATGGAAACTATTTTTTTACATTTTTGGCTTCCCCTGCCTCCACCACATGAGGAATTTCAAATTTTGGAGCATCTGTTCCAAACTGGAAACAAAAAGAAATGTTGAAATCCAGTGCTCTTTCACAAAACAGATTTTCCATTCTCAATACATCAAAAGTTCTGCAGAGAACTTGAAGTGATAGCTTAGTTCTGGTTTCTCTCTTCAACTGATAAAGTGAAAAGGGGAAAAACAAGCTCCGTTTGGTCCCCTGGGGAGTGTATTTAGAGCTCAGAGGTTGCCATGATGGCCTGTGAGGAGAGAAGAAGGAGATGGCTATCAGCCTGACATACTCACAGAAGTGGTGTCACAAGCCTCACAGCTTTCAGGGCTAGGTAAGAATTAACACCCAGTAGAGTGACTCATTTCTCCATATGGATATGAGGGAATGCATATACTAGTTGTGCATTTTTGTTCCATTAGGATCAGGCACAATTTGACAGCATGTAGGAAAAACAAGGGGGTTTATTCATGTCTTAAATACTTTTGACATAAATAATTTCTTGTTGAAGAATAAATGAAGTGCACTGCTCAAGTTAGTATGTGAGTGTTGCTTGCAACTCCATGGCCAAAGCCTGCAAATCTCTAGTTATTCTCTGCCAGATCTGTAATGAGTAACTCACTTATTCCATACAGTTTAGCCCTCTCACCAGCTCTGTATCCCTGGAGAACTGTAAAGAAAAGTAGGTGGGAGGAAGCTTCTCCGATTCACTTCTGACCCCATCCCACCACTAACACTCCACAAACATATACAGAGACTGACAGAAAAGACACATTCCTACACATTTTTGGCAGATTACCAAGTTTTACAACACAGAGCATGCAAGTCCAAACATATTTTATAATTGTCTGTGAAGAAGTGTCTTATACTGTCTTCTTCACATTTTCAGAGTCAGTGGAAGATATTCTTACATTGCATTTTTTCTTTGAAGTGCAATGTGAGATACAAATCTAAGGCTATTATAGGAAGGCACAGAAATAAGAAAACTATATAAATCATAAGTCTGGAAACTGGTTTTCTGAAAGAAAAAAAAGAGTATGTCTCTAATATTCATCCATTACTACTGACTTCGTGTGAGTTTTATGATTCTATATGAGGTTAGGATTTTGGCACTTCTGGGGCTGAAATTCATGAGTAAAACTAGCATTAGATTGTATAATAAAAAATAAATGTGCTGATTTACTTTGTATAGCTTCCCCAAATCTGCTAAAATAGTTCATCTGACATCATTGTATGATTTTTTGCACTGTGCAGAAATTACAGAAAAGGTTGGCTGGTTTTGATAAAATAGAATGTGCCTCCCAGGGGGAAATTAAATTACACTTGACAGCTAAGAAGTATCCACAGCACAAAAAAAAAAAAAAAAAAAAAAAAAAAGGAAGAATCAAAGTAAGTTGTTGGATTCCTGATCTGTTCTGAAAACATTTTTGTCTGATTCATACTAAACAGTGGTTGAAATCTTAGTTTTTTTCTGAACATCTACTACAACCTGTCTCCACATAGAGTGCTTCAACTCATGGTGCCCCTTCTCTCTTGATCCAAGCATCTGGGCCTGTTCTTATGCCAGCAGGCATCTCCTTTTGATCTGTGAGCATGATTGAGCTCAGACCAGCTGTGTGAGTTCAGTTCTTGATGGGTCCTTTTTCTTGTGACTTGATTTTTCCTAACATAGATAAAATCAATGTCTTCACATGTCTCTGATTTTAATCATAAAGTCGGCAGTATTGACTGTGATGATAAGTAAGAAGTTTTAGTGGAGGAAGTAGAGCACTGGCAGAGAATGGCAAACTATTAGATAAAGGCAAGAAACAGCAAATGTATTCAATCAAGTTCCATTCTTACAGTGTCTGCCCAGACAGAGCATTGCCAAGACATATATATATTTCTTATTTGTTGCTAGTAATGAAATCTGGATTACAGAGTTAAGCACTGCATAAATGAAGTCCTCATTAAAAAAGATCATCCTGTATATAGAAATTGTAGACAGAAAAGATTAAAACAAGAAACAAAGGAACCAAGGGACAAAGTTGAAGTGATGGACTCAAGGGAAAACATCAATATAAGAGCAGAGGGAAACTAAAGGTTTTTCTTCTATTTTTTTACAGAATGCAACCATTCAGTTCTACAGATCTAATCTGAAATGTGCTCTTATCAGTAGAATTACACCCATGGAGGTTGGCTTTGGAAAGAGACATTGATTTTGGTTCTTCTATTGAGATCACTTATTGTTCCATGTTCACAGCCTGTGTAATGTCTGAAGGCTCAGAGGTCTTCAATAGTGTGTTCTTGCTAGAAAATGCCATTTCTTCTAAATCAGCTCTTTTTATGAGAATGAACAAGCTTCAACTTGACACGAGACTCTTGGCTATACTATTCTTGAAGGCATTTCATGTTTTATTAATAGTAATTCATACAGACTGGGGAGAGAACACTGATTGGAGCAATTGCCTTATGTTCACCTCTCTGATCTGCTGCTGTCAGCACTGAGGTGAATGTTCTGACTAGCCAGCAATACTGGGAAGGGCTCCCTCCATCTCTGCTGTGAAATAAACATCTTCGCACCATTTATTTAAAAATCTTTGAAAAGTCTTGTTGGTATCCCAAAGTTTGTATGCTTCATATTCTAATTATGCTCTGTCTCAGATGAAAACCAGAATGTAAAGGTGCTTTTCATGCCATCTGTGCTCTCTTGCTGGCATACTGCTGTCTACAGCACATTCTGCAAGATTTGCTTCTATCCCTCCAAGTTCTCATTTCTTCCAATAGATGGTCATAGGGTTGCTATATTTTTATGCTTTTGAAAAATCTCTGAGTGAGACTTCAACTCCAAATTGTGCTCCTTGCATATATTTTGAGAGGAGTTATTTTTCCCACAAAGAAATGATGGTACATAAAACATCCCTAACAATCTGGATCAGTGATTAAATGTGTATTTTCTGTCTTTCAGTTACTACCATGTTAATTTGATATTCTGGCTGACCAAGCAATTTGATTTTGTAACCATATCCAGCACAATTTAAACATAAATAGGGATCTGTCTATGAGATAGAAATGTTTCTCCTTAAACCTTAAAAATAAAACTAATACAACCCATTAAGGTTACAAATGTTAAGTATTTCAAGTTGAAGTTCTCATAGCCCTTCCTTGTTTGTTTTTTTTTTTAAATATGTCCAAGATTCTGCACCTGTTGAATGGTTTCTAGTGTGAAGTATAAACTAGGAAAAATAAGTGCAGGTTTTAACAAGAAATGATAGACAGCCATCTGCACTCTATTAGTATAGTATGGCCAAACTTCGCGAATGAAGATTTGAGCAGGACTCTCCCCACGTGGGTGCGCCCTTCGAGCCTGCGCAGTGGATTTTTTAGGTGAGGCACTGTGTGTGCAGAACTGGCCCCACCGTTTCAGTCCTGAGGTCTCATGGTGTAATGGTGAGCACTCCAGACTCTGATCACAAGGTTGTGAGTTCGAGTCTCAGTGGAGACCGAACCGGGCACTCAGTTAAATGCCTTCCTGCCATCCCATCCCGTCACATCTCAGATGCTCAGCAGGGTCAGCCCCGGTTAGTACCGGGTGCTGTAGACAGTCTTGAGGACTTCACTGTCACTGTCCAAGCTCGCTCAGCACTCTATTAATGTCACTGCTAAATAAGGGTCTCACCTTCCTCTGAGTGTAGTTTACAGTATTGCAAAAAACATAGCTCATGTCAGTTCAATTTCTATTCAGCATTTAGTTCTTTCTCTCCATCAAAGATACAGAGAGGGTATTTGAAAAGAACTAGCCTCTTCTAATAGCATCAGGTCATCTCTCCAGGCACAAAAATGCCTTTAGATGTGACATAGAAGTGTTCACCTATTGATTCTATCTATAATACTATAAAGATTGGATAGTATTTTACGGCTTACAACACATACTACAGATGCTCATTTATTTAACTGTATGATTTTTTTCTTCTTTTCGAACTATCTGTAAGGGTAAGAAATCATAAAGAGTTCAGGCTTAAAAAACTTTGCACCAAACAGCTATGGCTTTACTCTAGTAATTCCTCTCCATTCATGCATTTATGTCCTCTTATCTTATAGATTCTCAAGAAAACAGTTTCTGTCAAAAGCAGTGACTATGGGTTACACAACTATGAGGGAGAAAAAAATAAGAGGAGCATATGTTATTTTGCATAATCTATTAAAAAAATCAGGTACTTTAAACATAGGCCGAATGGGTTTTGACTCTTTGACTGTTATATATATGTATATATAACATATCACATGTTTATATATATATATATATATTCATGTAAATAGGTTTTTATGTTTCTTGCTGGATGCTAAATTTAATCTAAATACACAGGGCTTTTTTCTTTTTCTATTCTTATTAATTTTTTTCCATTCTTAAGAGAAATTAAGTGGTACAAACCACAACAAACTGTACAAAACCCATTAAGAAGGGCAGTTCTTCAGAAACACTGGTAACTGCAGAGCAGATAGCACACTGTACAACTGATTCTGCAAATTTCAGCGACTCACCCACTTTTGGGCCCCTTCAGAGAGGAATTAGCAGCCCTTAAAATTGTAGACAAAGCTTTGCTCCTCAGAGAGTAACAGAGGTTCTTTTCTTCCATTTGATCTTGTATAGACCCTGGTGGATAAACACACCATCATTCATTTCTGTATTCAGGATTTCTTCCTTTTCTAAAAAGATATGCTAACTGTTAGGCTATTCACCATAAAAACCTCAAGCAAGTGCTGCTTATAAATCAGAAACCCCAGAGTGTAGTGAATACAAGTAAAAAGAAATGTTGGTTCTGTAGTCAGTGTTTGGTAAGCCATTAAGAAGTCTGCTACACGAATGAAAACCATGATTTCCTTCTCTTCTTCTGCTCCCCAACATTTGTTCTAGCCATAAATGATTTTCAGAGGTAGATTGGTTTGCTTCTGAAGCAGAGTAAGACCTTGATTCTTTTATAACACTCTCTGTGGAGACCAGTCAGGCAGGGACTGGAGGCTGAAATATTACCATGAGACTCAGCTGGGATAGAGAGCTTGCAGGAATTTTTTTTATTAGATGTGAGGAGTAGAATACCATTTATCAGTTCTGGAAGTAGAAATAAAGCTGAAACTGAACACCTGAGGAATGGGAGACATCAACCCAATGGAGCGTGATGTCACCATCCTTGGCCTGGAAGACAGGCCAGCAGAGTGAAGGTAGGCTGAGCTGCAAAAACTATCATATCTGCCATCAGTGGTAGAACTTTCCTCAGGATAAGCAGTAATTGTCAGGATTTTGAACAGAGCAGCCTTTATGTCATTTACTAGTAAAGGGAAAGGCAAGTTCTCTGTGCAATTGCCAGTTGTCTAGTGAGCTTTAGACCAGCTATGTCAATGCCTTATCAAGTTGGTGGCTATTGTGAATAACAGGAGGCACAAATAGTAATTTTGTGAAACACCAGCCCTTTGGAAACCTTGCCACAGACCCTTTGTGTGGAGAACTGAGGACATTCCAACTCATGATTCCAGCTCATTGCTGTCTGTTGCTGAGCATGAGCTACTGCCACCAAATTCAATAGCATGGATTTAACTGCAGGGTAAAGAAAGCCTGTCCCCTTCCCACTGTGCTGCAGCCCTGGGCTGTGAAGAAGTTAGGGTCATAAAGAAAGGCTGCCTGAAATCTGCAGCCTAACTTTAGGACTGTTATCAAAACTAATATCCATCTTTGGTAAGAAATAGATATCCAACCATTTTTATTGAGAAATCAGCCTATAAAGCTCTCTGTCTGATCCTGAAAGATGTGTATTGAACCCACCTCCTTCCTGCCATCTATTGTTTATGCTCCTCATAGCCACTGTCATGTTGTATTTTCCAGGTACCCATCCCAGGTTACAGGTATGCTTCAGTGACTATGGACTAGTCTACAAGAACTGGCAGTACTGTGTACAACCAGCTCCCCCCTGGCTACTAACCAGCTATCTGCAGCCGAGCAGCCTCTCTGATCATCAGCTAGTGGCCTTGTGATGTTGGGCCATGCAGCCAGAATAAGCCAAAAGCATGTTCCATATTACTACCTGCTGAAAACTTAAAGCTTGGCTGTAGGCATCCACAGTTCTAGGAAGATTTCGGCTGTCATAATATTTAGACAACAGTAAAAACAACAAAATAGGATGCATTAGACACCAGGCACAGTGTGTCTGTTCTGACAACTGCAGATCAAGGTCACTGCTAAATGAAGCATGGTCTCTGCTTCCAATGCAGTGCAGAGCCAGCCAAGGAGGCAGGAAAAGCCATGGAGAGAACACAAACCTTGTTGAATGAACTCAAATCAACACAGAGAGTCAGACTGCGAGGTCTGCGTCTTTCTCATTACTCCCTAATATACATCATCATAATGGATAGAAAGGAAATACCAAATCGAATATGTTCAGAGAAGGAGCCTAAACTGTAAAATGGCCTATTCAAAGCAAGGAGGACATGCTTTTTACCTCCTCTAAAGTATACACAATTCCAGGCATGTAAATTGAGCTACTCTGGCTCAAATTAGAGTGGAAAACAGCAAAATTAGGTTTTAGTCTTTTTTTCCTGATTCTATGATTTCATTTTCTCTCTAATTTCTTTTTCTTTCATGTTTATTGGTTTAAAAGGGAAAATTTACAGATAAGGAAGTTGTGGATTCTTTTTAACTGTCCAATAGAAACAAAACCCCATTTACTGCAGAAATGTTATTTTGGGAAAGGTATTTGCTGTGAATTTTCATAACTTAATTTCATACTGTTGTATACTTTTTTGTCTCTGACTTTTTTATAGGAAAAAAACAATGTAAGACCTTGGGTCTCTGAGTGAATTCTGAGAGAAGGGGTTGCAATTATCTTCCATATGCTATACTGACGAATGCAAATCTGCCTGGTTTTCAAAAATAGCTCTCTCTTCTCAATGCCATTGAAAATTCCAACTTCTGAATTTTTTTTCATTTTGAAAGAAAGAAACGTAACTTTTGTTACTGCTCGTTATTGGTTTGGACTGGACTGTTATAGGTTTATCTGGATCTCAGAAGCCAGCAGGACAGAAACTGAGCAGAGTTTTTTTTCCTCTCATTTTTCTATAGATGTGAAGTTGACAAGACATCATAATGTTCATGACTTCATTTTCCCAACACTCTTACTAAATAGGGACCTGAATTTTAAAGACGCCACAAGAATTTTGGAACCAAATTAACAGACAACATGACTTTTACAGTTACTGACAAAGTTTAGGTTAATTAGCAGCACTGCTAATTTATTTTATGTTGTTTCAAGGGAGTACTCAAAATTTATACTCATATTTCATCATCATGGTGAGGCTTCATGAACAAAGATTTGGAAAGGGCTCTACCCATGTGGGTGTGTCCTTCCAGTCTGTGCAGTGGATTTTTTAGGTAAGGCACAGCATGCGCAGAACTGGCCCCACCCTTTAACTCCTGAGGTTCATCTTCCATGGCCGAGCGAGCTTGGACGGTGACAGTGAAGTTCTCAGGACTAGAACCTACAGCCCCTGGTATTCCCAGGAGGTGTCTCATCCAAGTACTAACTGGGCCCAATCCTGCTTAGCTTCCAAGGTCTGAAGGAAGGGTGGCATTTAAATGCCTACTCATATTTGAAAGCTGTAAGTATTTTGGCCTGTCTGTCAAACTTGTGACATAACTGTAATACTTTTGATAATTTTTTTAATTTAAATGTATATTTCTAATAGATGGCTACCAGACACATCACTCCAAAACATTGTACTGACCTAATTTTACTTACAAACATAACTGTGTGTGATAGCCACAGAGAAAAGGCTGCTGCAACTCTTTTCACCCCTAATTCACTCTTTCCTTTTTAAAGTAGGAAACAAAGGCTGCATGGACACAGTAGAAGTACTTGCAAAACTGATTTCTGTCAATGAAAGAGAATGACTATAATGCTAAGAGAAAGATACAAGGTTTTGGGGTTTTTTTAACTTTTAGATTATTATGCAAAGCCTATGTGCTCAGAGTGGCCCAGCCTGGTCTTTCTGCCTGAAGAATGGCAGGGAAGGTTTGGATGCCAGCATAGCATCAGCTCTGTGATACCTTTGAAGTCTCTCTAATGCCGCATATCATTACCTCTGTTGTCCTCTGCATAGTTAAGTGGATGGAAATGGTGGCAAGTACCTAAGACAAAATTCACAAGCTGCTGCAGCAGCACATTGGGCAATGCTTGGCCTCATCAGCCTGCTCCTGCATCACCCTCTCTGCCAGGGAAGTACAATGTATGCCTAGGTCTTTGACAAGTGAACAGATTCAGATAAAAAATAACCCTCCCCAGAAGCAGTGTTAGCTCTGGACATGGCTCAGTGGCCAGTTTTGGTGCAAGGCAGAAGCCTGCAGTGGGAGCTCCACACACCAGTGGTTTGCACCGGAATAAAAAGGAGTGAAATGAGAGTCTCAGATTGACAAATGCCAAACAAGTGTTTGCTCACGTCAAGTCAGAACCATCTCAAATCTCTCACACTGCCAGTGCAGACTGTAGAGTGCATAGCATCTTCACAAGGTGTCTGTCAAAGCACTGTGCCCTGTGCTCATCACATTATCACAGCTCTCAGTGCTGACAGCAGCTCCAGCACTGTGGACAGCCTTTGCTGCAGGAGCTGCTGGAATAAAGATAGCATGAGGAACTCAGCCAGACGTCTGCAGAGCAAGAGGGGAGAAGAGTTCAGGTCAGTAGCAAGAGGCATTTCAGTCTATGAAATGCTCCATGAATTGAAAGAGAGTTAAGATACATCTAGAATAAAACCATTGTTCTTTAGCATTCTTCGATTGACCTATTACAGTTGTGATACTGATAATAAAAATTTAATGTAATTACTAGAATTTTGCTCTTTTCTTCATTCTATTAAAGGCTCAAAAACATTCAAATACACAAACTGCTTGGAAAAAAAATACACTAAAATTGTACTTTCAGTAAGCTTTCATAACCCAGAAAACCACCTATAAGGGAATAAATAGATGAAAACACCTGCAGGACAATGCCACCAAAAGCAGATCAAATACATCTAATATAAGAAACTACACCTGCAAATCTAAATGTGCCTTCTTGCTCCCTCTCTCTATTTTGACTTGCTGCCTCTGAAGACCTCTGAGACTGCTGTGTCCTGAACATGGATGCCTCAGTACATCCATAGCTGGTTTAAAACCTCCCAGTCTTTTCCTGTCCTGGTAGGTCTGTGAATTTCTATTTATATTTGGATGATGTGTAAGCCCTTCAAAAATGCTCCAGTTGAGCTGAAAAGTAAGTGGAGTGGGGACTCTCCTGTTCTGCCTAATCAAATCCTTGAAGTGTTGAATACCTTCATTGCAACTATTTCTTCAGACCTACCATGTCTGCCTTCCTGAAGTCAAAGTTTCATTATCTACTAAGATCCAGACTGTTGAACAGCCCAGCATAGGCACTTGCTACATCTGCTGCATAATTCAAAGAAATAAAATAATTAGATATATTCATTCTGGTAAGCATCATTATTTATTACTTCCTCACAATGACAAAAGAGAAGAGATACAATTTGTCCCAAAGTCTAGTGACAAATATGAGAGGAAATATGTTTGAAACTAGTGACAGATATGAAAGGACAGCATACTCCAGGTGAATGAGGAGTAGGCAAAATGTCTCCTCCTTTCAGATATGTTTCTACAAGTCCTTTTTCTTTCTTTAATTCATGCTGACAAGCACACATCGAACCTAGCAGATAAATATTTTACTTAGATTTTATGCTGTCACTGACATGTTTGCACAGCAAGAATCAAGTCTGCTCCTCATTTTCAGGGGCATGCCAAAGCAAGTGCCAGCCTACACAACTCTGCTCTTCAGAGGGCAGAATTCTCTGTGATGGCTACCCCTGGCAAAGTACAGCAGGGCAGAGCTGCAGCAAATAGCTAATGACTTGTCAATTCTGTAGTCCAAAAAGTTAGATACAACCAGTAAAAAAGGCCAGCTTCCAATATTGTTTTATTGGGCATTTTGATATTCAACATCCTGCCAGTGGGAAAATGGCTTCAGCTGCAGGAACTGGGTAAGGAGGCTTCTCCTGCTCAGAGCCATTGCTATGTTAGCAGGACTGGGGACAGTCAACATTGGCTCTGGGCTCACATGCTTTTTACCAATATTATTAACCACAGCTGCATTTCACTAAGCCCAAAAGAGGATTTGCATTAGTTATTACTCAATGCTGAATTATTTTCTGAATCAACTGGAAATTTCAAGGCTTGATATAGCAGTTATAAAACATGTACTATGCTGCTGTTTAGATGGCAAGTTGATCCAGAAATGTGGTACTGCAAGTTTAATACTAAGCATATGAATAGGAAGTTAGGGTACAGGAACTTCTCAGTTATGTAAAGTTACTATTTATCATTTTACTATTGTAAGATATGAACTGATAACTTGCACCAAGTTCTGTTCAGATGACTAGTTAGTTCAATAACAGTAGAAAGAGACATTTCATAAGCACCACTGGGTATTGTTGCCAGCAGAACTTTTGTGCTTTTCTCTTTAGAATAGCAGCACCTTCAGCTTTTACTGTTAGGTACTTTTTATTCTCTTCTTAGCTGTTCACTCTTCCCCTCATCTTCTTTTGCATGCTCTTGGAAACTGAACACAAGAAGTGAAGTTCCCAAGAGACCAGTGGCATGATAATAATCATCTCTTTAGTAAGATGAAACAAAGTTAGAAGATGGAATTACTTGCTGGCTCTCAGATGTTAGTACAAGGCACCGCTAAACCAAATCTGCTGAATCCAGAGTTCCAGTCAAACAAAAAACAGGTTCATATGCTGCTGATGCAGAGAGAGATGAATCACAAAGTTTTCTGGCAACCTTTCTTTACCTTGGCATGGCCCAAGAAATGTCCAAATTACAAAATAACTGGAAGCTAACTTTCTTTGAAGAAAACAAAATAATCAGGGAGGGTGCTGCATTGAAGAATGGAAGCACCATGTCGCTATGCTTCAGGTTTTACACGCACAATCAGTGTTGCACCTTCCTTGGAGATCTGGAGAATGACAAATTCACCACATGAACATCAGTGGGGTGGTAACATTTGGTGTGGTGAGGCTGATTTCTCCAGCATCGTGTGCAGTGGGGAACACTGTAGTAATGAGAGCAGTCTACTGTCCAGTCTATTGATACTCTACCAATAGACAGTTTATGGAGAGATCAAGCCCTACACAGGATTAACATACACAGTATAAACTCCAGTTTTGCAAATGCGCAGATAAATATGGCTGTAGCTAAACTGTCTTTCAATAGTAATGCTTTTTGTTTCTACTTTCAATTATTTGCTTCCTCAAATTTGTTTTGGTTCTTGCTTGATATTAGGATCTTTCAAAACATTCTTTTAGGTCCTTGGTATGGGATGCTTTTTCAAAGGATTTTACATTTAAAGCTTGAAATCCATGGGAAGCAAATGTTTGCAATGTCACTCAGACTCAAATTCAAATACTTCAATATAGTGCTACAAATTCCAAAAAGCAGCTGCATTTTGTCAGGACATTTTGAGAGGTTTTTCTACACTGATTTTGAAGAATAAAAAACCTCTGCCATCCATTTTGTGTCACTTTCAACATCCATACATTTATTGATGTTTTCCATGACAATAAAGTATTTTTTATGTTTCTTGAGTGACACAAACTGCCAGCTAGACATCATACTGTTGTATGTATTTCTAACACTGACACTTAAAAACTATGTGTATGCACTTATGTGCAAATTTACATGCGAGTAAAGAACTACATTAAAATGGTAGTCATAAGCAGATTAGTAGACACTTTGGCAATGTTTATGAATCATATTAAGGATATTGTTAAAAAAGTGGATATACACAACAGATATGAGGCAAAAAACTCATATTCTTTTGATCAATATTTGTACATATATATTTATCATGGGATTTTTTTCTGACTTGTGTTTTCATCACATATTCCTCCTTTGCTTTGGAATTATTGCTTTTCCAGGTCAGGATCCTAAGCAGCTGTCCCTAACCAGCAAAAAACACTTCTAAAATAATATTTTGCTTATTTTACTTTACTTATTAGCTTCTGCAAATTTTCAAGGAACATATTTACCTGTGAATTGCTCAATAAACTGTGTCCACACACAAAATCTTGTCTTTGATTTCTTTCACTGTGCAGCTTTATCAAACACGATGATGGCAGGAGGAACTCTGGAGGATGCAAAGAACCAAAGTTTCAGAGTGCTCAGGAAGTGGCAATAAGTGTAACAAGTAAATGAAAAGGCATCCCTTGGTGAGATTTCCAGATGCATTCATTCTGGTTGCTGCCAGGGTAGCAGGAGTTGTGCTTCTGGTTGAGAATTCTTTCCTCTTGTTTGACCAGAGAGACACCGTTCACAACTCATATCAAAGGCCCCTGAAACTCCCTTATTCTCACCTCAGTAACCCCTAGAAGGCTGTCATGATGCAGTTCTAGTAAACTTGGCTCTACACAGTACTCATATGTAAAGATGCTACTCATTATGTGCCAATTTTCGGCTAAAATACTTAACAAAGATAGCAGTTTTCCAATTTTAATATTTCATTCTGAAAAAGGTTGTGAGCCAGACAAACCCTTAATAACTCCAAATAACTCTAAGTTCTGAAGCTGGCATGACAATATGTTACTAGTATGCCTGCTTTTTTTTTAATGCTAGCTGTTGATTTGAAGGTATGTGGGGAAACATGCTATGCAGAGAATCTTTTCTGATGCGTTCTTCCTCCTCTGTTTTTCAGACTTAGGCAGGACACACAACTCTTTGTTGCAGAACTTAATTCCTTCACATAATGTAGAGACTTTCAGGAACTCTTTACCAGATCAGATTGCTGATAAATACCAGAGACCGCAGGGCTCTGCACTGGTGCAGTCTATCCTTTCAATATCATTGTTACCTACACCTAACAGGGGTTGAGGAGATATGGAGAAAGTTACTCAAGTTTTCACAGGGACCTAGATTGCTCTTACTTCAAAGTTTCAGTAATGTAGGCTGGGGTGAAGACCATAATGAGCTAATTCAGGAGCCTTAGTCTCTGAACATGGCCTAGAGGCAGATCTCAATGCAGATAATTTTCCTTCGTGGTTGTATTTAGCCATTTTGCTTAACATTAATTAAATAATAGCAGTATTTGCCATAGAGTCCCAGAATGATCCCTGACCAGTCATAACTCTTTCCCTTGAACTCTGAAGAAAATCTTGAAGGTTCAGCTTCTCTGCTCCTGAACTTTATTTGCAACAATGCTTTGCTCATTGTTTCTTCAGTATCTGTAGTATAACCACCATCCAGCCTCCAAAGAACATCACCAGAGACAATGACACACTACAGAAGAAATTGTGGAGTTAGTCCTAATTTAGTGTTTCTACTCCCTGCATGCCCCAAAGGAATTTAAAAAGAGGTATTGCCATATAGTTCTGTCAACTAACAGTGAGACTAAAAGCTAGTCTTTCCTCCCTCACTGAAAATAAAAAGTTCAGCAATCTGAACAAAAAAAAACACTAAACAGTAAAAAAGACAAATACAAAAAGCAAAATTTTGAATTATAAGACACAAGTCCTGTGTGGCAAAGTTTAAGAGACTGTTTCAACATGTGTCAGACATTGCTGAGCTTCTGGAGGGGTGACCATCATTGTACTGTATTGTACTGTACTGTGCTATTCCACCCCTCATCTTCCCTACCTTAACCACAGCTGCAAGAAAAGACCACTTTTTATTCATAAGATTGTTTATGCCAGGTACCAGTGACAGCTGGAATCTCCCCAGGGCAATAAGATTCCTCCTTTATGTCATCTCTAACAGTAGGGCATAGAGGAGTAATTCAGTAGAGGACTCTCAAACCCTGATCCAGCCAGGCATTCAATATTGAAGTGAACGTTCGGCTTCAGTCAGGAAAGTTAAACAAGTACTGGCTCACAGAGAGTGAAAATTCCATCACTAGTTTTTATCAAAAACTAACTAGCCTCAGTACATCCAAAATGGAAACATTTCTGCCATGTCATTTGTGATGACATGTTTCAAACCAGCCATGCATAAAACTGCCACAACAACAACAGGAAGGGAATGCCCACTCCCTGCCCTTCACAAAATTCTTAAGACTCCAAAATATCTGTGACGAAGCAAACTGGTCACTCAATCCCCTTTGCCAGACACCCCAAACGCAAAGCATTTTAAATACACACATAATTTAGTTTATTGGCACAAGAACCACAAGGTAATCTAATGTGGGATCTTAAACTGCCAGCAAGAAACAAGAGGTAGGAAAGTGTGATTCAAAACACCATGAATGTAGCCCAGATGGTAATTGAAACAGCAGCTTTGGTAGTTTTCAGTAAAGCTGTGCAGACTATGTATTCCTCTTTTTCTTATCCTGAAACGTAAGATGCCACACCATTACACCTTTGGTTTTCCTTCTTCTGTTGTTAACAGTGCTCTGCACAAGACGTGACCAGGTTGTGATCCATCAGCCTTGGAAATGACAAGTAAATCCACTCAATTTAGTATCTTTTAAATTAGATCTCTAATGAAAAACTTAGCAGAGAAATGTCTTAGAAACCTGAAACAATTGTATAAAAGATACCACAGCTGCTTTTTTTTCCTGTCTTTCTTTTCTCTTACTTGGGCAGAGGCCAATGTGTGGGCCAAAGGCCCTTTTCTGTACAGAGGTGCCCAAGATGATCTGGTTGTAAGTTAACAAGCTCAATGCAAGGGAAGGTTTTAGATTCCCCTTTTGATTAAATGGAAAGGCCGTACACATTTTCCACCATGGCTTGTTTATGATGTAAATGATGGTTTAAGCATTGTTCTTCACTGAAAGTAGTCCAGCTGCCCATAATCTGGCATTGATTTTCAGTGCATATTTTGCAGCTTTAAAATACAATCTTGGCAGGAAACTTAGAAATTTTAGCCTATCATATTAAAATCTGTAACTGGATTTGAGTGTGGAAACATTTTTCCAGGTCTCTAGTCTGCTTCATTTTAGGATCCATGAAAATGTTGCATTTGAACCTTCACCAAAAATTGTACCATGAATACAGAAGCATCATTCTTCTGAGCCGTCTCTGAACACCAGGAGAGCCTGTGGCTTGTTCTGGCACTGTGCATCTTTGCAGTTGCTCTCCCACTTTATGGACAAATTATCTCATCATCTAGTTGGAACTCCGTATTGGTCCTTTTTAACACACTATAAATATTTGTAATTCTTGAAATATCTAAACTTCAATTTTATGATTCAGTGCAATCTTTTCATACTTATACCTAATCAATAAAATTAAAAGAAAAAAAGCAAAAAGAAAATTCTTTCTCTGGTGCAAACGATGAATAAAGTTGCTAATACTCTGAATGCAAGTGTACTATTTAGAATCTTCTGAAATACAACCATTAAGATTTTAAGTGGCAGATTTATCTCCTGACTAATGTTGAAGTTAACACGGATTTCAGACAGACAGTGTAAACTATGGCTTATTTAAACAGTATCTTTGTGAAGAATAAGCTTCCAGACACACACACAGCACTACACCAAATTACACTGCTGTGAGGAAAATATATCTGGAAATCATTGTGCTATAATACTAGCCCTCCCTCATGGCACTTTCTCCTGGTTCGGCAGCTGGGACCAGTTTATGACTACGCGGGTGTGATCAAAGCTGTGTGTTCTCCAACCTCCATGTCATTTCTCATGAACTGTTAACAATGGACCACTTGCAGCAGCTGCCCAGGGCACACCTGACCCCTCAGATTGTAAGCTGGGTGTGAAAGGAGCCTGTGAGATAGGAGCTGTGATAACTCCCCCCGGAGAGTGGCTAGCACCTCCACACCCAGCCTGAGGGGGTGTGTCTGCTAATGGGCCATCAACGATTCCAAAAGTACCCCATAACTCACAGAGTCATAGAATCATAGAATCGATTGGGTTGGAAAAGACCTCCGAGATCATCGAGTCCAACCCTGGTCCAACTTCAGTCCATTTAATAGACCATGGCACTCAGTGCCACATCCAATATCAGTTTAAAAACCTCCAGGGATGGTGAATCCACCACCTCTCTGGGCAGCCCATTCCAATGTCAGATCACCCATTGTGACTTCATTCAATAGATGTAACCTGGCAGGGTGGAGATCAAATTTCGATACTTTCTGGTGTCAGACCAGAGCAGATCTCAGACCCGAGTTCCCTGGTCATAAGCACTACCTGCATGTTGATTCGCCCACTGGCATGGACCTGGAGTGGGACAGCTGGCTCATGAGGCAAAGAGCTCGGTCATGGGAAAACTCAGGAGCCCTCACTCCACTCCAGGTCTCACAGCCACTAGGAGGGGGCCTGTGCAGTCTGGCCCAGGGGCTTGGTTGCACATTTGGGCACTCTTGCCGAAAACAGTGTCTTACCATGCATAGGAATGAAATTTGTGCTGAATGTGTAATACCAATAATGCAGGCTTCTTCAACACAGACTAATGTCGAGAAATTCCTCGCCCTTAATCAGAGATGACCTCAAAAGATTGTTGCTTGATTTTACTCCCATCATGACTGGAAGTTTAGTTTATGAAATGTTCAAGATGTAAAAAGAGTTTCATTCTGGGTTGGCCACATAATGGGAGAAAAAAGGATAATTTAGCATTTACAAAAAAGCTTGTCAAGTTTGGTTTCCTTCTACCAACATTAGAGAGGGAGGTTTGTGTCTTGCTTGTATGCAGAGTCTGTAGAGAAAGAAGGATGGAAAGGTTCCACATCTGGCCTCTCTTTCTCACCATGCAGAAAATCAGTAATGGATCACCCAATTTCCTTCTCTTTGTAACCATTTCACTCTGCCAGGCAGATGTACTGTACTAGTGTAAGCACCAAGAAATATGATAAGAAACCTATTGGATACTACGGATGTTTTCCAAAAAATACAAGATAAGCTTTTAACTTCCTCCTTCTTTACTCCATTCATCTCCTGCTCCTGTTACTCTTTAAAGTTTGTTTGAAAACTTCTGTTCTGTCTCTGTTTCTCTTCTCTACACTTCTTGTGCATAACTGAATTACTATTTCACAAGCATTTGAATATTTTTTATGTTTTCTTTTCTCATGCTGTTATAATTCCCTAGATTTGTTTTCATTCTCATATTTCATGAAATATTTAATCTCCAAGTTGGCATTTTTTTCTGCATCTCTCTCCCACTTATTCATCACTACACACTCCTCCAAAGGCTAATTCCTTATTCTATAGGTTATTCTTCCTATATAACCACCCTATCACACTGTGTGTGACTCTCAGAAGATGTAAAGATGTACCTTTTCTTCAAAATTACATCACATCTGTATTTAAAGTTCCACAGATTTCCACCTCTTCTAATAACAAGGGGAGGAAAAAGAAAGCATAAATGTTTATTTTCAATGGAAACTGTACTGTTTTAACTGCACCAGATTCCTTGGAAAGTGTAACCAGCTTACATCTGTGAAATGCTTCCAGCATTAAGAACACATGCCAAAACTGAAAAGCGTGGGTTGAACATGAACATATTTGGAGATGCCCTGTAATAATTACAAACACTGTATGCTGACCTGCTTATTGGAATAGTTACTGTACAGATAGATTTGGTTTTGTTTAATAGTTGGAAAAAACAGCTAGGACAGAAGAAACTAGGGACAGAGAAGTCTGTTTTCTCTGGAAAAGGGAAGATATTATGTCGGAGTAGACCCGGAGTTTATACAGTGGCAAAAATACTACAAGAGATGGATAGACGAGGACGCCGAAGTCCAGGAACCCGGCTCCCCGAATATGGAAGCTCTGTGAGAGATTTATAAGGACTCTAATAAGTTCACACCCTATATTGGTGTTTCCCCAGTTTGAATGTTATACACCCCAATATGTCTTCCCTAGTCACTTTCCCTTAGTCGTTCCTTATCCAAGTTTTCTCTTCCCACAAAACCCTCTGGGTCACAGCCCCCTGTCCTGGCGCGCCCCGGACATGGGGGTGGTTGCCGGCGGGGCCGCCCATGAGTCGCCACTGGAGCCCAGACGGGGGTTGTTCCTGAACTTCGGCGTCCTCGTCTATCCATCTCTTGTAGTATTTTTGCCACTGTATAAACTCCGGGTCTACTCCGACAATATTAGACAAGAAGGCGTCTAGGTAGCAAGGAAGAGTAGCAGTTTTAACAGCAGCGTGTTCTCGAGGAAGAGAATTACTCTGGGAACAAGACTGAGAGGAAGGCACTTTTCCTTTGGTTGTCTGATGAAGTCAAGCCTGGACTGCCAGCCTGTGGACCCCACTGTGGTTACAAAGAGCGAAAACTTTAATCAAGAAAAGAACATGTGTCTCTTCAGGACCAGAGCATTATTTTGAAGTGATTTTTGTGATTTCCATATGAGTTGATTCAAAAGCAAAATCTTGTAACTTCGGTTGACTTGTGTGTCTGAATATTTCAAATATTCTGAAGTTCCCTAAAGCTGTTTTAACACTGGTTTTAAGCTTTTTGATTTGTGCAGAGTGGCCAGTATTGTTCCTGTGTGAAATTTCCCTTCATCTCAGGCAAAGAATTTCTTTGTACATGCCAATAGTCCCTCTCCATGAACAGAGCATGAAGAAAAAACCAAAAAGAAATCAGCCTTTGAAAAAAAGACCTCTTGCAAAATTATTGTTAAAGAATAGTTAACAAAGCACAGAAAAAACATGTGAGCATACTCCAGCCAGTTATGCATATTTTTCAGATTTATAAGGCCTTCTCTGATGAACCTTAAAAATCTTGGTTCTCCATTAGTATCCAGTCTTTGAGTCAGCAACCAAGAGGGAATAATTCAGAACTGACATCACAGGAAACTTCACAGTTTAATGTCAACGGATGACAGGGGAAGGGAGACTTGCATCAGGTTTTCATCAAACCATATTTAGAACTTATCATGGGTTTCTAAACATAGATCTGACCAGTCTTGCATTTGGCACCAAGTGCAACCTTGCACAGTGTGCTTTGGAAAGGATTTTTGTGACTTGATTTCTTCCTTGTCAAATGCTTTAACCATTTTTAGGTGACTAATGAATATTTTTATCTGACCTTCTAATCTCCAAGTGTGTTACATGCCAAAGAATGATAACATGGGAGACCATGTTGCAAAATAAATTATTTCATTGAAAATCAGAATCCCTTACCTAATTTTACTTTAGTTAATGTTCTACAATACACCAAAAAGATGAGACAGGCATCAGTATGATTAATTTCACCGCTATTTCCTTTTCTTCCTCAAACTGGCCACTGAGGCCACCAAACTGGTATGCACAGGCTTACACTTAGCACATGTTAACTGAAATGTTTGTCAAAAAATCACATTCCTTTTTCCATTAGCTGGTGTTTGGTCAGCCATCTTGAGCTAGTATACAAGAAATTAGTATCAGATGAAAGGTTTGCTTTTGAATTTCCATCCATGCCATATTGAAATGGGTAAAAAAGATTCACAATAGAAAAGTAATTTTGTTTACAAGATCTAGAGTACAGATTTTAGTTTGTTGGATCAAAACCCCCTTGAGTACGTCTTGGATCCAGAACAATTTAGAATATTTCTAGATTTTGAATCTATTCTCATTTAGGATCTTACTTGTAGATTATGACTAGTAAGTGATGTTTATATTCAGTACTGCCCACTGGCATACAGTTATGAAAGTCACCTATGCCAGCTAAAGTTTCATCTATATTTCAAAGAATGAAGTGTAAGCTCTGTCCATTGAAATCACATGGCAATTTTAATTAATAACATTAAATTAGTTCAAAGCTCAGGTCCAGAATAAAGGTTTGAAGCATGTATGGAACTGCTTTTTATTCCACAGTACAAAGAACACCTCCTTTTTTCTACAGCAGTAAGTATAATCCTACCTTCTATTTAAAGCATGCAGTTTATTATCCCACTTTTTTATTTACATTTTTCTATAAGGTCTCTTAATCCATTTCACTGAAAACAGGATTTAGCAAGTGTAGCACATATCAGATTTCCTGGTAGACAAATGGATTTTCTGGGTTTTTTCTTTCATTAGTAAATGTAAAACTATTTCTTTTTTAAACTTTTCATAAGTGGGGGCTGAATGAAAATATTTTCTTTTATTTTTTCCAACTACTATACAAGAGCCCTGTGTCTACAAGTGTGTTGGAGAAAGATCAGAGAAATATCCATGTAGTGTCATGCGTGTGTACAAAATTTCTAATTGATTAATCATACATTATACAAACCTGTCAAACATGATGTTAAAATGTATCCCAAGGTTTCTAAAATGATGAATTATTATTAAGTCTTCTGAGTTTCCCAAAGCAGATAAAAGATGACTGAATTAATCCTCATGATGATTATATAAAACAGGCAGTATCTCACTTTGAAAGACAAGGATTATTTTCTTCAAGGACTTCTCAGTTTGAACCTTCAGTAATAAACTTCCTGATATGGATTTTTAGGACGTATCAAAAAGCTGGAGATTGCAGTAGGTCAGATAGAGCTGTACGTGTTGTCCCCTGGAAAGAAACGACCTCTGTCATTACGTCAACAGGCACATGAAAAACCAACAGAATTTAAGTTCTCTATTAACTGAGTTTTCCAACAAGAGGAAAGGACTCTGACACAGCCCAGCTGAGAGGTCAAGCCACCCAACTCCACAACTTCATTGTGAAAACATCATTTAGACTATCCTACACTGCATTCTAGGGCTCAGAAACTTCTATATTGGTCACATCTTCTTTTTAATAGTTACTCCCAATACCACACAGTGTTTTATTGCAAACTATTATTGTTTACCATGTACCTGTATTTTAACTCTCCTTTACGTGTGCCCTTCTTGATTCTTACAAGAGTTGCACTGCAACTTCATTACCTGGTGGCTCACAGAAAACTTTTCAGATCCCTACACTAAAAAACAAGATCAAAATCCACCTCTCTTTGGTATCAAGGTGCTGCATCTACATATGTGGAAGTAAGAAATGGAAACAGCTGTCTAAAAAGGAGTCTTGACAATCGGATTCTGCCTTCTGTGGCAGTTTCAGCTGCCAGGTTACTAAGGTAGGGGAAAAAGGAAGGAAAGTGGAAGAATTTATTTCAGCTCTCCTTAAAAATTTCCCATGACTCAGAGAAGTTCAGCTAAAAATCTTGAGTTCATAAGTTCTTGAGCACACTTGTTGGTGACTTCTGGAACTTTGAACACTTCAGAATCATCAGCAAACAGCAGCACATCTGACAGTTTTGGTAGGAGAAACATACAGAACTACATCAAATTTCCCATTCAGCCACAATTCAGAGCGCTCTAATGCCAGGAGGGTCAGCTGTCCCAGGGTTGCAACTCATACCAAAAGTATTCACAAGGCTGGAAGGCTGAAAGATCCTGGAGGCATTGTGCATATCATAGAAAACTCAAAAAGAGGGAACTCTGGGGGAAATTAATTGACAAAAAGTGAGAGTAGTTCTCCAGGTGTCCTCTGCAGCTCACTGAGCAAGTATCTATGTCCCAGCACAGTTTGGGAATTGTGTTTCAGATGCCTTTTAGGCTTCCTTCCTCTCCCAGCTCTGCTTCCAGAAACACAAGGCATTCCTCAGGAGGAAGCATTCAGGAACAGCTTGAAAACAACACAAATTTCAAGAGTTATATTGTAGCTGTATCTGCTCTTGTAGGCAATGTACAAAATGATACAAATGGAAAAACTGAACGCAAACCATGACATTTGTTATTTTCTTTATCAGGAGGTGTCACATCCAGTCCCCCAGATGATCCAAGCAGAGGGGCCTCTCTAGAGCAGCTGAAGTTTGGCAACATCTTCTAAGAGAAGGGCTGATGGATCTCATGTTGTGGGTACCTCCTATGTGTGGTGCTCACCAGAAGGAGTATTTCCACCTTTAGCTCGAGTCAGCACAGCAGCTGAGCTGGAAGAGAGCCATGCACCTGCAGATGTGCAGGAAAAGATATTTAAAAATCAAAAGACAGGCCAAACCCAACTTGTATTTATTGGTAATCTTGTGCTTGTGGAGTATCTGATTAATGACCTGAGAAGTTTCATAGCAGACAAAATTCAGGACAAGCTTCATTTAAATGCAGAGCACAGTTCAACATAAAAAGTAGAAAATAATGAGAAGACTCCCGGTCTGAAATTCAGGGACTTGGACTGCTTTTGCATCACTTCCCTGAATCACCTGTTTGCAATTTGAAGCCTAACAACCTGATGACATTTTAATGTCTCTGTAGTTATTTGGGGACTTTTTATAGCTCTAGGGAATTCTGCCTAAGCTTTTTCTCCAGCTTTCTTCTAGCTCTGCTAGCTTTCTTTAGTAGGAAGATACTCTGTTACAGTATATTTTGGAGCCTCTGCTTCAGCAAAGGCTTTAACATTTGCTTTGAAATAAGCCAATAATGAAAGGTTTTGTCTAACAAATTGCACATGATCTTGTAGTTGAGCATCAAAACTAGTTTTCAGGTGACTTTTCAGATTACTTCAGATAATACACACTCTCCAGTGCTGTTTTCTCCTTAAAATCTTTAAGCATTTTTATCTGGAAGGAATTTTCTACTTGAGAAGAAGAGTTTGGGTTTGTTGAGCCTGTTCACTCCTTATTTGTGTTTATTTATGTCAGACTAGCATTTAACAGAATGGGGACAAAGGGAATGGCTATGAAAAAATACTGAACTAAAGCTGTATGGGAAACGGCTGCACAAAGACTGATTACACAGTTTTTTGTTTTTATTCTAGGGTTGATAACTTAGCTTTGGCTTCCAGATAATTAAAACTTATTCTAATTATCCTCATGAATTATATCCTCTAATTTAAAAATTGTCCAGCTTCAAAGACAGGGATATAATGAAGGTAGAGTATGACAGCTATGTACTACTTTGCTTCCAGGTACCCTGAAGGAATTAGTATATATTTATACTCATTTTTGCCTTGTTTGGGTCTTATTCCACTTCCTCTGTGGTTGACTTGCTCTGTGCCTGTGATGACAATCAGTGATAAAGGCAGACTACATAAAACTGAGCTGCAGACTCACAGAGTAAAGTACAGAGAGTAGGAATGCACACCATAAAAATAGTTTTTATTAAGGGTATTCATGTAATCCCATCCCTGTCTTTTTCTCCTCTCCTCATTTCCCCAGGGAACAATTAAGTTTAAGAACAATCCCCTGTCTCAGAGTATTTGATCAAGGAAAATTAAATTAGCTGCTTCCCTGGCTACAGTTCCTAACAGTATTGTGAAATTCTTCATCAAGGCTCCTCAAAACCCCTTCACCCCTCTTGTTAACTCAAAGTCCATGGTTTATAACTACAAACCACAACAGCCAAGAAATGCCAAGTGGCAAAAAATGCCTTATTCAGAGAATATATGCAACTGAAATATTAGATACAGATAATTACTACAGTGGCTTATATTATGATGGAGTCTTCCCACATGACAGGCATACAAACTGGGTAGTATTTCTTCTTGTGGCTTTTGGCTTGGCACAACTCTAGTTTATGAGGGGTGGGATGGGTGGACAGAGGCTAGGAATTGAGCCAGTGGTGTGTACAAAGAGTAATGTAACAAAATAGCCTTTTGGGAATCCTGATCCTAACTATTCAAAAATAGACTCCAGGCAAGAATTTATTTTCCTGTAAAATTGTAATAAAATGTAGGTTGTGCAAATTTGAACACCAGAAGAGCAAGAACATTGAAGAACAATATAGAAATACTGTATGCTAGGAAAAAAAAATTAAGGGACTTTAGGACTGCTAGGCTGCATGCAAGCATTAAGCCAGACCACGTTACAAATAGAACAAGAAACTAGGGATAGATCCAAAGCCCACTGAATTCATAGTCAAATATTCCTCTGATTTGAAGATAATAGGGCTAATGTAAAAGTGCCCTCCTTAATCAAATTCTAGTTTTGTTAGCAAATACTAGCCTTTTACCATAATTTATCCAACTATAACTATTTTTCATATATAATCAAATATAAATATATTTTCCAATATTTTATGTTAAGAAATTCTAAATATATATGTATACAAATATTAACTACAAATACTTCAGTCTGTTTGGTCTGAGGGCATCGTAGCATGTCTAAGAAGCATGGCTTGTGTGGTTTTTTTCACCAAAATAGGGGAAATATGCTACATATTGCAGTAATTTTGATAGCTGTACATGACTAGAAAACCAGGATCTATAAGCTAATATTACCCACTGGAAGGTGAAGCAAAGTGACCTGGCTCCTGGGTCTGAGTAACCTGAAGTAGCACCTGTAGTAAGGTCTTAGTTTAGGGTGTTCAAGGGTTTCTGCATGCCATAGATGTGGGGTGTTGTTGAAGGGGCTTAAGCATTATCTTCAGATGTTTTAGTATTCAAAATGAATTGGGGAAAAAAAAAGCATAGTCAAGGATTTTATTTTTATTCTAGTTGTTTAAGTATACATGCTGATCTCATTTGATTCACCAGTAACTAGATATGAGAAATATCAAGGTAAGCTAAACAAAACTAAAATAATGTTTGTACTTTCTTCTCTGACTTGCAATCTATATTCAGAGAGAAAGTTGAAAATCACCTAAATAAGCTCATTTGTTAAGTTTACATTTTCCAGTGAGAGCAGTTTTTATGTTGTGAAATGCATTTATGTGTTCATTTTGCACAGACCAGTTTCCAAAATGTTACTGTCCAATTTTTTAAAAAATGTAAACTGACTTTTTTCTTATTGGCTTTGTGCTGGCCAAGATGTATTTCATTTAACACTGTCTAAAGTCAGAGGCAACATGGTAAAATACTCTAGAGGTTTTATATGTACATTGGAAAGAAAATATCATGAGGGTTGTATGGAGATCAGGACCAAAAATGTTTAGCCCTGTTAAATATCTTCTCTAGCAGTCATATACATTGCTATAGATCACTTTGGTCAATAGTTAGGTAGGGAAGTCAAATACAGATGGCCTTTTAGAGTTGCAAGAGAAAGTTATCAATTCTATGAGGTGCTAATGCAGACTCAGGGCCAGAGCCAGCATTTGCACATAATGCAAATCTATCTGCATTTGTACCTATGTTTGTGTAGAGAAATCAAAACATTCAAACATATTCTCTTTGAAACTGATGCAAGAAAATCTGATTTACCCTCAGGGTGCAATATCAGGATTCTATGATGACAAGAGAAACATGACTGGAAGGGTGATAAGTGATGTTCATCTGGACAAGGGGTAACTAGAGAAGAGAGAAGGTACTTGAACCTAAAAACTCTCTCTTTCCATGTTTTTTTCTGTTGTTTTTCTGGGTGCCCCCATTGGTAGCCACCCATCCACAAACAGCCCATCATCGGTGCCATTTTATTCTTCACTCCTAGATTTGGTGCCCAGCTGCTGGGCTCAAACCAGAACTGAAGCCTCCGTTAAAGAGCAGAGAGGGCAGACGTAGTTTTTTTATACTTCTCCCAGGCACAGAAAGGCTGGTCTGGCAAAGGCCAAACATCCCTTCACAGGTGAATAGGTGAAAGAACCTGTCATTTTTATTTTTCTTGAGAATACACCAACTTTATTACTTGTGTGAATGAAGACACTTAAATTATTAGAAATTATTAAATTAGAAACTATTAGAAATCCTATGTCCAATCATCCTTTTAATCAGAAACTGAATGGAATATGCAATAGGCTTCTTTGCTAAAGAATTGGCAATCGTATTTCAAATGCTATTTGTTTAGAGTCATGACTGCTTATTTTTCCCTTAACCTCTCAAAATTTGACAAGGGTAAAAATCTTAGACTTGCTGGCTTGCCATAAAATATCAATATTTAATTAAGTCAAAAAGAGGGCTGTCATTAAGTACCTAGAATGATCTCAAACTCACCAGTCCAGCCATATTAAGATCAGTAATAAAATACACTCATTAGATCACAAAGGATAAACAATAGCCTGAGATTAAAGTGCTTTAATCCTCTTGCAGTACAGCAACAGCAGCATTTCAGTTTAAGGTCATCTGGTCTTATGAGGCTTGATATAGTATTTCTATAACTAAATACACCAAAGTGCTACTAATACTGGTTATACAGAGCATTCAGTGGGATTTTCCATGCCAAGTGCTGAAATGAAGATATGGACATGGGACACATGGACTTGTCCAAAATTCAGCAGAATTTAGCAGGCAAATCACAGAAATTATGCTGGAATCACATCATGCAATGTTGCCAAGAATTAAGGGGTTAAACTCTAACAAGGTGAATCAGGATCTCAAATCAGAACAAACTTTAATTGACAGCTGTTCTTCATCTCTGCCCCACATCTCCCACAAATAATGCCCTGATGAATATTGGAGAGACAGCTCCATTCTCACACTGGCAGCACTAACAGTGATGTGTAATTTCTCTTAAAAGCCAAAAGTCAGGAAGCAGGACAGATCCCATGGGACAAGTGTCGCCTTGCTTCAACTGTCTTCCAGGTCCCTCAGCTGAAATGTTGAACACTGGAGCAACAGAAATGTTAAAGGAGGAAGGGCACATGAAAATCAGGAAAATAGAGCTGCAAGTCTTCATCAGAGAGCAAGCGGGAATGATGATTGTAGGTCAGAGACAGCTAAAATGAAAAATGTGCAAGGGCTGAAACCAAAACAAGAACACAGGAAACAGCAAAGGCAGCAAATATATCAGATGAGGCAAATGCTGTCTGCAAAAAAAGGAACAGGGTGTGAGTCACAAACTTCTTCTGAGACCAAAAACTAGATAGAAGGAGGGAGACACCCAAATGGTGAGAAATAATTCCAAAACAAAAAAAGGAAGAGATAAAAGGAGATACATTTTAGATCAGTAATTTGGAAAACATTCTGTTTCTTAAGAAAACAGTTACTTGACAGGTACAAGTCAAATTTCTTCATTGCAAACATCAGAAGTGGAGATGCTTTGTGGAAGTGGAGGAAAGCTTTGTGATTGTACTAGTGGGATAAATTATGTGACTTGCACATACTAGAGGTGAGGGAAATAATAAACAAAATTTTTCCCAAAAGGTCAAATTATTCCATTTAAACACTTTTGTGAGATAAGAACTTTTTTTGACATTCAAAATATCTTTTCTAAATGTCCCTCAGTTTTGCTTTTTTGACCAGGACCTATTTTTAACCTAGTTCCTTTGAGAAAATTGAGGACTTCTATTTTGGATAACCCTTCCCAGGATGGATTTAACCAACTGTAAAAATAGTTCACAATTTCTCCTGCCCATGCATGCAGAGAGTAGCAGAAACCTGCATGAAACTACTTTTCTTTCTTATTTTAACTGCCAGTGAACCAAACAGAGTAAAAAATTAATCGTTCATTCAGTTCTAATCCAGAAAATTCTTAACTGATGTTTTATCACCAACGCTTTTGGGCTCTTGGTGATGTTCTGATTGCATTTGCTCAGCTCTGGAGAAGGCCCATAGATTATAAACTCTTTCTGACAAGGGCTCTCATTTATTTTCTGCTGCCTGGAGTTGCCTTAGGGCTGTATCACGTGGTATGGGAGGCCTGAAAGATTGCTAAAGCTCCCTTTCCCAGAATTGTCTGTGCTTTGTTACATAATTTAGCATAAACATAGATTCCATAACTTCTTAAGTTTTGGGGGAGTATTTTGCTTTGTTCAACGTTCTGAAAAGCCCTCTTTTATTGAGTTCTTGAAAACATTTCAGCAACATAAATCCAAATATCATGAATGTTCCACTTCAAAATTCATCTTTATGATGCTTTTTACTGACAATTAAAATAATTAGCAACTACTTCATACTGTTGATGTCTGCTTCCAGCTTCATGCTCCAGGAATATTACCATGCTCTACTGAACTGGGAGCCTCAGGCTGAAAGCCAGAAGCAAGAACTGTGAGAATAGCTTTGATAGCTCACCTCACAACACATTAGAGTAGGAGCTTTATCAAGACTGAATTATTACATTTGGCTTGAATGACTTGACAGACTGTAGTCTTGAAGTACATTAAGAGAAAAACAATAACTCACTAAAAAGTGGAATAAACATTTCACCATTCCTTGCAGGATATCTTATTTGGATTGGGCCATTTTTCTTAGGCACTTATGAAGTCTGCTCTACAGCATAACATTGATAAAATATCTAGGACTCTGGTTAGTGGCAAGTAGCAATTACCTACGCAAAAAGAAAAGCATAAAACAGAGATTACCACATAATATTTTTATAAATTAAAAACTGGCCATCACTTATTTAGTGTGAGGTGATTCTACTATGATTAATACAGCTACACAATTTATTCCCAGAGACTTGGACTTTATTTACAGGAGAAAAAGCTTAGTTTTGTGACCATCTTCTCTGTGAACCATTTCTCTTCCAAAAACACTGTAGTTGAAAATGACCACGCTGACAATCATGTGTTGAAAATAGTTGCTATTTTTGGAAGAAAAATGGGAGTGTTTATGCAGATACAATAGGCTGTGCTTTTGTGTTCATAAATTAGTGAATACCCTTTTAGGAAAGCTGATGCTGCCAAAAGACATGTAGCAATGGAGGAGGTCTTCTAACTTTATTAGTTGTTATCATCAAATTGCAGCAAAGAAAGAACTGTGAAGCAAAAGATGAAACACAAGAAGGAAATACAGTAATATTGTCTATTAAATGGGGGGAGGGTGTCATATTTAGTAATCTGTATCTGTGATTGCACATAGTAATTCTGACTCTTGGAGCAACAAAGACTTGTTGCCACTGCTGATACCACTGTGTTTAATTTTCTGTTTCCTGTTCAGAGCAACAAAATTCTATCCATGGTTCACATTTTTACATTTTCCAAATTCCTGTTTTCAGGAATATGCCCAGGTATACTGTTCTCATTATCTTTCCAAACCTTTCTTTCACTTTTGTCTCTAAGCTTCTCTCATATCTCTCATTTCTGTTAGATATTCCATCAGTCCTTTTCTCCGAAAGACTAGTCTTCACTCAATTCCTCCTTAACACACATATTTCCTGGGAAGGTCAACACTAATCTGTTGGAGACAGAGATCATTTAATATAATAAATCTGCACAACCTGAGAGATTAGACCCTCATCTGATCATTTCCCACATTTTATTTATGTGCCTGCCTAGTCTTGTTTATCTCACTGCAAACGTGTAATCTAATGGAGTGGCCCTTAAGGTTCAAAAGGTACCACAGTCAGTACAAATGCTCTATAAAATACAGTTATGGTCTACAGTTTAAAAATCAGCTGATGATTTTGTGAGTCCAAGTGGATGACAGTTTTCAGAACAGTTGGTATAGCCAACTCCACACCATCATGAATGCTTAAATGAGGTAATAAAAAGTTGTTAGGCACAGAAATTAGGTTGGTATAATCATAGGAACTGCATTTCAGGACATTAGAAAATAAAAGGAAAAAAAGCCTCTCTCAACAAATGAGAGTAATTTCTCCACAGTATACTAGAAGGTATATTCCAGCTGTAATTGCTGAAGAGTAAAAACATGAAATGAGAGGAAAATTACTAAAAAGAAAGAATAGCATCTCATGACATGAGTAATTACTGAATTTTGTTATATCTTCTACCTGGATTCAAATATTTAAATGACTTTTTTCCCCACCCAACATTTTGAGTCCTGGATTTAACTCTGAATTTTATGCCCGGAAATCACTGGGCTTCTTCTAAAGAGGTAAAAGAAAAAAAAGAAAAGCTTGCTGTTTTATATGTGTGCACATTCTGGATATGGACGTAGGAATTTTTTTTTTCTTTTTTTTTTCTGAAACAGGCTCTTTAGAAACTAACTTTTCTTTTACTTCATTACTTTCCAAGAAAGTTATCTTTAGTTTACGGATAGCTGCTGTTGACCTGCCTATAGAAGAGGTTTCATTAGATACCCCAAATGAAATCACTTTCTCTAATAAGTCTTTTTCAGCATCACAATACTTTTACCATTAAAATCATAGCTCAGGCATAAGAAGACATTGGGAGGTACTATCAGGTATAGCTACCGCAAAAACAAATAGTCTGGGATGCTGTGAGGAAATGGCAATAAAAATCAATCATGGGGACATTTTCCCTGCAGCCACTGGATCAGATCAAAGCTGCAAAGTCAGTGGAAAAGTTGGCATTTGACTCAATAAATGTAAGCCAGTTCCATGCTCAAGGGCTGTACAACTCAATCACAGTGCCCTGCCTGTGCTAATGTTGCTGGTACTGTTGTGCCCCACATCCTTTCACTGTCCACACAGAAAGTTCATCCAGCAGACCTAGATGATTTACATGCTCAGACATGGAAATCCAAAATAATAAGCTATAAAAGTAATTCATTTAGCAATGTAACACAGCTGACTGTGCAATTAAAAAAACAAAAATTAATAATGAAGGTGGTTATTTATAGGTAACTTCTAACCCACAGAGCATCAATGCACTCACCATATTTTACAAATTGATTTATAAACTGCATATCAGAAGGATAACATCACTTAGCAATGAAACCTCTGGAACAATATTTCATAAAGAAAAGTACAGAACATAATATGAGGAAGAAATAATGCACCAATTGAACAGCACAGTGTTGGTGTGTGCTGTGCCAACCAGCATTTGCCCAGGACTCCAGAGCTAACCCCTCTAATCTTGTGAAAGTACTAGAGCATCATAAAAAATAATGCCTGGTGTTTCACCCAAAACACAATAAAAAGACTAAAAGTGCAGATTATTGATCACCATAGAAGTAATTTTGAAATTCGTTTTCTTTCTTTCGCAGTTAACAGTTCATTAAAAGCTTTTGTAACAGTTACTGGCACAACTTGCTTTGGCTGCTACAAAGTACACTGCAGTGACTTAGACAAAGCTGTGACAGATCAGAATATTGGCTTCCTCACTGTTTACACACACCTACATTGTCCCCCTCCTTACTCTACATAAATATGGAAGTAGATTTATTTACCAAACTGAGGTGGGAGTAAAAGTGTCCTGTACTAACATCTCTTGTGTAAGATTTTATTATCAGTAAAATAAAAAACATCACGTATCTATTGACTTCTGAATCACTAAAATTAAGTAAATAAAAATCCTATTTTGGATCTGAGACATGCACAAAAATTAAATGACTGTGTGACTTGAAAATAGAATGTGTAATAATATTTAGTTTAATTCATTAAGCTATAGAACCAAGAAAAAAAATGCTGTATTTCCTGTTTACAATAATACTCTCTTATATTCTAAATTTTAAATGTAGAATACAAAATGCCTAGTATTTAATGGAAAATTACTATATAGATAGATTCTGGCTCACTTTCATGTAAGAAATTCATCACCCAAAGAAATCTGTAAGGTGCTCAAACATGAGAATAAACACTTTCTAACAGTCAAATGTTTTATTTCTCACATAGCATTAAGGAGAGTACAGGGACTAAGCTGAAAACATCTGTGTTGCTCCTTGTATATGGAAAGTATAACAGCCTATGTATAGTGCCAATATCAATATACTGCTTCTTATTTGCCAAGCAGTGCTGGTTATCATCAGAAGCACACCTTTAATGGAGTATCTGAAAGGCACAGATACACAACTGTATTTAAGTAAGAATGGGATAAGGAGGTGATTGTGTCTGAATCTGTTCCTCATCATTTGACATCCCAGATGAGGTGAAAGACAGAAACGCTGTACCTCATTCCCAGCTCTCTTTAACTGGTGACACATACTGGTTTACCTCTAGCTCCACCTTCAAATCTGTCAAAGTCAGTGCTAATGAAATGTGATCTCTCTCCTTCTTCTTGCCTACACAGCTGTTTGATTAGAAGACTTAGTAGTTGGACTCGATGATCCCTGTGGGTCCCTTCCAACTTGGCATATTCTGTGAAATACATCATAAATATCAAATGTGCTCATCTCTATATGGGTCCCATTAACAGTATGCTCCAAGACAGGCTCCAGGGATTTCTCGTTGGTGACAAAGATGCCTGCGTAAAGTAGATAAACCAAAGAAACTCTTTTTCCACCATCTGGTACTAACAGCATAAACAAAAAGTCAGCAACTCAAGTTCCCCACCGGCACAGCTCTTTTCACAGTGATCACCAAAAGAGTTCATTCCCCCAGCATCCAGGTGCTGTACACTGATAACTTTGCCTTTAAATTCTCCCCAGAGGGAACAAAATGTTATTTAATTCCATGAGTTTCAGAGATCATCCTTCTTTTAAGACCAGGAAAGATGTAACACAGCAAAGCTGGGACCAGCCTGAATTTCCTCAAAGACAGATTCCCTGCCAAAGGCATGCAGCTTGGTTTTTCCACCCAAAAAGGCTAACGCTATCCTGCTGGGGTCTGTACCTACAACACCCACAACAATTAATTAAAAATGGCATGATGTGTGCTTGCAGAAAATAAATTATCTGGTGAGGATGCAGACCAGGAAGCAATCTTTTATGCAACTAGACAGTAGCACCACTAATTGCACATGGGTGTCATTTAGCCCTCACTACTGATACTAGCCAATTCCATATATATGCCCAAACAATGTATCTTCATATGCTATTTTTTTTTTTGCAGACTTGATCTTCCAAGTTAAAAAGGTATCAAGATATTTTTACAGAATCACAGAATATTCTGAGTTGGACAGGACCCAAAAGAACCAACAGGTCCAACTGTTAAGTGAAAGGCCCTTTCAAGGATCAAACCCATGATCTTGTTCAAACTAACTGAGCTCATCTCTTATCTTGCACTTAATTATCCTTCTTTTCACTCTTTTAGCTAGGCCAAGATTTTCTTTCCTCTTTTTCTCCCATCTTGCCTTAGGAATCGCTTCTCACTGTATTCCCTCCTAATAATTAGTTACAACATCTTCACAGTGTTGACTATCACACTTTGCCCTATCTTACATGAATTTCTTACATAATGAAGGCAGTAATATCTGCCATGTGGGCAATAAATTTTGCCAGTTTTGCTACACAGTATGCTCGAGACATTATCCTAACCCATGTTAGGATAAAAGCAATTTGTGTTAGCAGCTTTCTGCAAAGATCCTGATAGAGAGCATGTGTATCTGTTGCTTATTAGCATTTGAATGTAAGTATCCTTCGTATGGTTAGAAGAAATGGTAGCAGCAATATGCTTCATAGCTATCAGCATAGTGATGGAGAGTGCATGATAAAATTCACAGTTGAATGAGTTTCCACACTTATCACGTTAGCATGACTAGCAGTTACTCCAAATGTTCATATTTTACAAAGACTACAGATATCCATCTAAAGCTATTTGAGAGACATGTATAATTTTTCAGAAACAATTATTTGAATCACAGTTTGGTAAATCCTGTCATTAAGCTGAATTACCAAAATTTTAACCTTAAAATACACTGTCTAGCATTGGATATTTTCACAAGCCCTGTGAAAGAATAAGCACCCAAATAATAGCTCCTCATCTGTAACTTCTGTATTTTCATCTCCTTGGTCTGCAAAATGGTGTTGGAAATTTTGCAACAGATGTCTTCCAAATTGAATGTCTGGTACTTCCTTTTTTTTTCTATTAAGGTTGGGAAAAGGTTCAGAATAAGACTAATTTCAGCACAGCAGTATTTTACTTCTCCTTCTGATTAAAACCAGAAAGGTATTTAAGGGCAGACAAGGATATCTAGTGAGTGACAGCACAGGTAAGAAAGGGAAGTGTTCAATCAAATTTCCATGAACTTCAGCGAAGATCTAGTTCAAATTCTAAGCAGAAGTCTTAAAACCACTGTTAAAATTTATTTTAATTCATTTTTCACCTCAAATCTTCATAATATTTGTTTCCACTGCCATTTTATGTAAGCTGTATGATTGTCCACTACTACAATAGGATGCTTTTTGCAAGCAAACAGTACTTGAAAGCAGCATTCAGAGTTGGAGGGTGGACAGCAAGAATAAGAAGCCAAACCCAAGAGTACATCTGAGGTGCAACAGCTTAGCCGTGCCAGTAGGATTAAGAGAGAAATAGCCTAAACTCTTGGAGCAGCATCTAGTTGAGCCAGCAGACAAATCTTTGCTAGGCAGGAACACTTGGGTACATGTGCCCCATCGTTTTTCCCTCCATGAACTGTGGGAGGTCTTTTTCCTTCTCTCTCTCAAGAAAAAAAATCACTGACAAAAGTTTATCAGCTGCATCTTCTCTGAGCAGTGTAACGTGGGCTCTGTCTTGTGCGGTCTGAAGCAAACCGGTGTGCCTAACCTACAAGCACCACCTAAGGAAATACTGATGGAAAGAAGGTAAAGGAAATTCAGGCAGTACATCAGAGTGCTAAACATTTAGCCCACACATAGTAAATGTAATTTCCACTCCTCTGGGGACTTCTCTGTAAATCTTACCTCCTGTTAGTGATTACACTAGAAAACCACAAGCATACCCAGACATAAATGACATGCAACTAAAAGGACCTCCATTTCTGTTTCAGCAAATGTTTTGGATCAGTAGAGTTAATTAGACAAAACTTACTAATAGAAATTTGGGGAAAATTCCTTCTTGAAAATGTGGTAATCCCTATGATAAACAGAGGTATGTTTAAAAAGGGTGACCCAGAGATTTCTATTGATGTGCAGTTGGGAAGTTTGTGTCTTAGCAAGAAAAGCAGACATCACAAAATTGCTGTTTTGTTTATTTAGAGTTAAATGAAAAGAACACATTAAAAGGAAGGTGAACAGCACCCAGTGGTGACAGAAGCAATTTTCCAGTGTGATAAATATGCCAATGTTACTAGACATAATGGCAGCATTCTGCAAAGCCTGATGACAAACAGCTTCTTCTTCAGTGCTGGTGCAGCACTTAAGGCTCCAAGACTGACAGGGAAATGGGAGGAAAGGAAATGAAAGGAACTTTCACATTGAGTTTCAGTTAATTAGAAACAGAAATTTGGGAAAGGAAGTAGTCTTACCTTTTGAAATCTCACTTGGCTCTCTTTAGATCATACTATGCCCAAAGGCTGAATGAATATTCTTTTGGTGTTTGGAGCCAAATAATGACTCTGCTCCACAGATATTCTCAGTTTTGATAGATGTGCCATACAAAAAGTTGAATCTATATGTTTGGGATTTTTTTTTCTCCAACATCAGCAATGAAAGTAAAACAAGAACATTAAGCATTTGTGGTCAATTAATTCTGAAGAGGAAAAAAAAAAAGAAAATGCAGATCACAGGAAATCACACTTCTATTCTGCAATTGTAAGATTGCTAGAAATGAGGATGACTGCAAAAAGGAAGTTAAAAATCTGGCAATTTATAAGAAGTGACTGCTTCCTTTTTAGGGACTGTCTTCATATTCTGATTTACTGAGGCTACACCAGACTAGAAATAAGCCCTCTACAGTAGTTCCTCTCTTTGTTAGAATCACCAATAACAAGTAGGGATTTTCAGTATCCATTCTAGTAGTTAGCAATACCTCGGAATTTGTAAATGCCTAATAAGCCAGAAATTCCAGGAACTGTCTCAGAATCTATTTGCATTAACTTTTGTAACTTACACCCTTGTTTCCCCATTTCACCTTCTTAAAAATAACACTCTGTATGGTCCAAAAATTTGATTCTTTCATATTAATGCCAATAAAGGCTTTAGTAGAATAATAGATTGTGTATAGTGATTGCTGATTACTGACTTTTAGGGGATAGTTTGCATGAAGTGTTAAGATTTTGCCTGCAAAATCTTTCACGCCCTGATCTAGGAAAACATTACTGCATTGAAACAATTCCCATAAATTTGATGTGTTTTAGCTAAGCATTTGCTGTTGATTTACTTTATTTTATTGCAGTTTAGTTTAGCTTAGTTTCCCACCTGGCTAAAAGGTTTGCTGTTGATCATACTCCAAGGCACCTTGGTTTTAAGAGAACCCATCACTTGACACTGCCGTTACACCCAGCCCCAGGATCCAAATTATCCTCCGAGCACACAAGCAGGTATGGGATGGGATCACTCTGGGTTTAGCAAATACTCTACCCATGAAGCTAATGAAGATCCTCAAAAAATGCCAGGAAAACCATCACTTTCTTATAAACACTTCTAGTTATAGAAGGAGGACTACTGTGCCTTTCTCCTTTTAGCATAAAGCCCCATTTCAACAGTATAGACAGTATCATCCCCCTAGAGTAAGGCTTTAGTCCACTTTCTGGGATGAGTAGGATGTGCAGGTTAAAATTCCTCAACTAAAAAATTACTGAATCCTAGAATTTCCACCTTTTGTTGGGCACCCTAACCATTACTGTACAGCATAGCCATAACTCCATACTCACCCCACCCCTCAAACATACTGCAAGAAAAAAGCAAGGTCATGTCATTTCCTCAAAAGCCCCAGTGTAGAGGCCCTTAGGTTTGAGAGCGAAGCTCCAGTGACAGAGTTTCACAACTGGAAAAATCCTCCCTCCAGCCCAGACGGAGGGGGAGGCAAGCAAGAAGAAAGGGTTCGTAGCTCATTCTTGTCCTTATGGTTTATTCTTGGCCTCTGTATACCATGTTCGTGGACTCTCCTGGTCACAGCACTGTCTGAGCAGGTCTTGTTAATCACTGTGCTAATGATGGAACATCCATGCTATCCACTCAGGGAGCACTGACTCCTGCTGCCTCTCATCTCACATGAGGACAAAGATGACTATTGGTGTTATTTTTTTCTACGGTAACTTTCTTCAGCCTACAAATTCTGTCTTGGCAGGGTGACTACAGCAGCCTGCCTCTGTTCCTGGTTGTCCTCAATAACTTCCCTAATAAGCATGATTTTTTTTAACAGTATGAGAGGAAATGCAAGCCATTAAAAGGTATAGCTTCCTGGCAGAAATTTAATTATTAATTTCATCATCTGAGACCCCATCTCCTATGACTCCAGTGCCACAACAAAAATGCTTCTGTACTAACATCTGACATCATGCAGAATTTGAAGGCCCTTATCTCACTTTTTATTTGCTCTAGTTTTGTAAAATTCAGGCCATCCAACCACTGCCTCAAATGATTTGTTTTGATATGACCTTTTTCTGTTATAACCTCTTAACTGTGTTGTCCATCTTGTTCTTATAGCGTATATCTTCTCTGACATTTGGTTGTGGTTTTTTTTTATTTCTGAATGAGTTCCATATAGTCTTGCTTGATTTTCAAATTAACGTTCAACTAGTAGCCTTGAAAATTATTAAACTTAAATTTAAAATATGTATGTTTAGTTACTGTAATTATCTATATAAAAGGTTTTACATTCATGTTTTTTTTAAAAAAAACCTTGCAAACAAAAGCATATTCTTTTAACTGTTTGTGCTGGTTTAAAGGTGAACCATGAGAGAGATTATAAGTCAGAGCTAAAATTTAATAATAATATTACAACAACAACACTGACACAAAAGGGAAATTGCTTTCAACTCACAAAAACCCAGCAGTATAACCCAGTGTCCTGGGGCACAAACCCAAGGGGGATTTGTTTGCCCTTGTACTGAGACCCCTGTGGTTCCCCCAAGTCCAGAGCAAAAGGAAATGAAAAACCTGTTGGTGCAGGCAAGGGCTGTGGTCTGGGCAAGAGCGGTGATCTCCTCCTGTCGAGGTCCTGCTGCTCCTCTGGATCTGACAAGAAGTTCCTGAGGTCTTCTTACCCACCACTTATGTACCCTCAGAGAGCACCCAGTCCCTCCCCCTGGGCGGGGACTCACACAATGGGTGATTAACTCTGGGAGCCAGTGGGTATTGTTGAACTGTGGATGGCCCATTAGCAGCTCCGCCCCCTCAGGCTGGGTGTGAAGGTGATAATGGCTCCCTGGGCAGCTGCTGCTAATGGTCCATTGTCCTTGGGGAATGAATAGAGGGGGTAGAATACACAGCTTTGATCACCCCCACACAGGGTTAGCTGGTCCCTCCTGCTGAACTAGGACACAATTGTTAAAGCTCAGTATTTTCAAATTTTGTTCTTGTATTATTTTACTAAAAGAACATATATTCACTTTCAACCCAGAGCTATATCACCTCTGGAGGCCAGAAAAAAATAGGACATGCAGACTTACATACATGCATTTCATATTTCCACTCCAGAATACTTATATATGATCATTATACATTTGAACAAGTGACAGCAACACCATGAACACATTATTTAATGAGTAAAACATGGACACTAGCAACACAGGAATTTGCCCTAGAATATAGACAGGGAAGGAGATTAAATTTGTATTGGTGGATGTTTCATTGTTGTGAATTCAAGTTTTACAGAATTAAAATCTGCTACCCATACTAAATCTGAGGAATTCCTGTGGGGTCGGTTCTTCTCTTGGAAAAATGAGAAGACCCATGTAATTTCCTTCCTCATGTTGGACTTATATTCATTAAGCTAAGGTGCTCTTTCCACAGAGATGAGTGTGAAACCATGTAGGTAAGCACAGCTGAGACAACACAAACTACCAAGAAAGGTCTGCTCCTTCTCCTCTGATGGGATCCACAGGGTGAGCCCAGGGACAGTATTTCAGTAGCAGTTAGAGCTGGTATCCATCCACAAAACAGAGGTTGGAGAAAGTGGACCTTGCTCAAGTCCTTGAAAGTCAGTGTGTTGTGTAAGCAGATACCTCATATGTGAGAGCAGCAAATTAGAAAAAAACAGGACTAGTTGTGCATATAAGATCTATGGAGCAGTAATCAGGAATAAACAGCTCAACTTTGGAGATAGAGGTTTCTTGGTAAGAGGGGACTCATCTCAGGCACAACTCAACACCCAGTCTCAGCTCCCTATTAAGGATAAGGACACCTGCATCCAACAATTGTTTTACTCAGTTTCTTATTTGTCATTAAAGTGGCTTCATGACACATCTTTAGGTCTTTTCATCTCTTTCTATGCTCATGCTCAGGAAGAACAATTTGAAGTCTGACACAACCCAGGGAGAGCTGATGTATTGTCATTCATGTTGGAGATAAGTACCTGCTACTTTGGCAGTATTTCTGCTTTGACTAGATATAAATCTTGCCTTGAAAAAGGCTAAAGAGCTTCAAAAATATCTTAGATCTCTGTGGGGACCAAACAAAAAAAGGACAAGTTATTTATATCTGGTTAATTTGTAGAGCACCTTTCACATTTGGCTGAATTTTCACAACACATGCTTTGTGGTTTTTGCTTGAGGAGTCTAGTGAGCCCAGTGCTTAATCTGCTAACACGAAACAATAGTGAAGGTATATGACATTACAGTTTTTGATGACTCTTTCCTGACCTCTGTGTCCTGAAACTGTCTCACTTAGAGGTGCTGCAGGGAATAAGGACAGCCAGAAGGGGTGAGGTTCACTTGAACTTGTCTGTCTGAAGGACAGGCACTGAGCCAATGTTCCTCTATAGCAACAGGAGATACTAAGGCACCTTTTACCTAATCCTTACCACAGGCTGCACTATTTTCCCCTCAAATGCCTCTCTATCTGTCTCTCCTGCTCTCCCTAGCTGTAGCAGAGCCTTTCTTTTGCTAACTTTTCCTCTACTCACTTCCCTGTACTTCTGTGTTCCAAGCAAGAATGAAAGAGGAAGTGCTGAAACAGCAGCACACTTTTCTCACAGTATTTCTTGACAAAATGGAAGTACCGAGCTCTGGAAATCTGTCCAATTTTGCACTCTGTAAACAGCTTCTATAGCAACATAGCTGGGACCAGACAAGCTATGAATAAGAGTATAGGCTTGTGGACATCAAGGATTCCAAGATTTTATTTTATTCCATTTTACCTCTACCCCAAAATTTTATAAACCATTTGCCTTCGGAATGAAAGGGAATAAATAACAATCTACAATCCCTTCTTCCTTTTCTTTTTTTTAAGGGGGGAAATACCTGTCAGATTTTCCCTCGAAAAACCTACTTTGACATCTCTGAACTCAGACCTAAAAATGTTGTGATTTTTTTTTTTAAACTTTTTGGTTCAAATAAGCACAGTTGTGTTCTTGTCAAGACGCAGAGTACAACATAAGAGAGTACAATGTAAAGAGTAACAAGCTCCAATCTTTCATTTATATGCTGCCCTTGTCTCTGAATTACTTATGTCTTTTTTCCAGAAGTGCCATATTACTGATTACAGAATCATGCAATCATAGAATATATGAAGTTGGAAGGTAGTGACAAGGACCATCGAAATCCGGCTTCTGGCTCCTGACAGTCTGAAGAATCACACCATGTGCCCGAGAGCATTGTTCAAATACTTCTTGAACTCTGTCAGGCTTGGTGCTGTGAGCACTTCTCCAGGAAACCTTTTCCAGTGTCCAACCACCCTCTGGGTGAAGATCTTTTTCCCGTATCGAACCTAAGGCTCCCTTAACAGAGTTTCATGCCATTCCCCCAGTTCCTATCACTGGTCACTAGAGAAAAAAGATGCCTGCCCCTCTGTTTCCCCTTGTGAGGAAGCTGTAGACAGCAGTGAGGTCTCTCTTCAGTCTCCTCTTCTCTAGACTGAAAAAGCCAAATGACCTCAGGCACTCCTTGTGTGGCTTCCCCTCAAGGCCCTTCACATCTTGTGGCCCTCTTCTCTAATAATTTTATCTTTCTTATATTGCAGTGCCCCGAACTGCACACAATATTTAAGGTGAAGCCACCTCAGTGCAGAGCAGAGCAGGACAATCCCCTCCCTCACCCAGCTGATGATGCTGTGCCTGATGCCCCCCAGGACATGGTTGGCCCTCCTGGCTGCCAGGGCACTGCTGACTCATCCAACTTGCCATCAACCAGAACACCCAGGTCTCTTTCCATGGGCCTGCTTTTCAGCCTTTCATTCCCAGTCTGTCTGCACATCCAGGGTTGCCCCTTCCCAGGTGCATATTCTGGCACTTCCCCTTGTTAAAATTTGTATCATATATACATATATATATATATATATATATATATATGTGACTGCCCAGCCCTCTCATTTGTTGAGGTCTCTCTACAGGGTCTCTCTGCTTCAAGGGTGTCCACAGATCCTACCATTGCTCACCAGTTGCACGATGTATTTATCTAGCTTCAAGCTGGACATTTTGCCCTTGTTTTTTTTCATTTGCAGTCTCAGAACTTCAGTATTCTCTGCTTAACTCCCATTGTATGAAAAAAAAAATTCAGATGTGACCATAAATTCTTTGACCTTGTATTACATTTACCTTGCATGAAACATATTTTTGTGACTGATGTTAATAGCCATATATTCTTTACTTAGTTAGAAAGGTAGTTTCCAGCCTCAGCAGTTCCATAGATTCATGCCACGCTTTCTTCACAAACCATGGCAGCTTTAGCCCTGTAGTCCAGTATTTACAATACAAACTTAATTGTCTTTATTAGCCATTATATTTTTCTTAACAAATTAACATTTGAAAGACTTGGTAATTCTATTTACAGGGTCTGTTGTGGGAAAAACAACCTCCAACAAATAACTGAATTCCTCAAGCTCAATGCAATCATAATTGCTTGATACAAGGTACAGATTGCCTTTGTGTTTCCCTAAATGGGATTAATGCCTGGAGGATTCAGTAACTCCTCATTAACAGGCAAAATGATTGAATGCAACTGACTTCCAAATAATGGCTTTGGTCAGATTATGAGTGTGCCAGAGAAACATACACCCTAAATGACTCAAATAGTCCTTTCAGATTTCCCTTCTGTGCAGACCATTGAGTTGAAGGGATAATAGACTCTCAGCTAGCATAATTGCACGGTATTTTCTTACTATCTCTGCTAAATAACTACATGGGCCAAGCAGAAAGGTAAAATTTGAATTTCATTTCCTGCCAGTGAAGAAGCAAACCATAATATTGTGGCAATTATCACAAAAGAGAGATCCTAGATGCATATGTGCTTTTGTAGCCCAAGCAGGCCTGTTCACTGTATGACAGCAACAGCCTCTAATGTAATTTAGAATTTCTATGGAAGGGGAAGGAAACAAAAAAAAAGCATCATTTGGCACTTAAGAGGACTCATGCTGTTATTTATTTCTTAGTGCTTGAAGTATTTTATGTCTACATGTTGAAGAAAAGGTAACTTCTGTACTTTGATAAGGCATTATGCACCTCCAATTACATAAACATCTGATGGAGCCAAATAAGGATTTGGCACTGCATCCCTGATCTCTTTTTTTTTTCTCTTTTTTGCACCAGTGATTAATGATGCTACCAGGTGTCTGATGCCAGGATTTTGTTCACTTTCAAACCCCTGGCAAACTCTTAGACTCAACAATTTGAAAGCTTCCAGATAGGTAACTGAAGAGCTCTTGAGTGACCCTCTCAGGGCAAATGACCATGACATTAATGGTATGATTTAGCTCCCACTGAAGACAATGAAAGTCCTACCATGGACCACAAATGAGGCCAGATCAGGCTATTGTAATAGTTTTACTTCCACTTCTTGAGCTGTAGCAGAGAATTCTAACGCAACAATCTTAACAGCATCACAGACGCAAAAAAAAAAAAGCACATCGCAACTTAAAATGAGAATATACACATAAAACATACTTCCTGCATTAATAGGGTTGCTGTTGTTAAATTAAAGACCTTTATTTACCTCTTAAATATGTTGTTGAATTTTGCTTTCTTTGTTCAAGATTCCATTATTCTAAAGAACAAAAGAAAGAGGGAGTGGGCCTTAGGGGGTGGGTGTTTTCTCTGCACATCACACTGTGTATCTAACCAGTACACTGCTGCTGGCACTCTGAGAGAGCCCCACAACCTCAGCCGCACCAAGAACAAGCAGGAAAAGCAGTTCTTGCTCACGCAAATTTATATGTTAAGTACTGCTACATTTTGAAGCAGTTTGAAGTAATTGAAGAGGTTGGTTTTTATGCTCTGGTGATTTCCAACTGCAGAATGGAAATAAATTGAGCACTTCAAAGGGCTGAAGTTATTTACTCAGCATCTTCTAAGTTATTAATACAGATCAAAAGACAAGATAACTGAATGATAATGCGCAAGGGTATTGCATAAACAGCTTTTAAGCATTTCTTATGAAAGCACTGTGTGGTTGGATGAGATAGTATAACTACTTTCAGCAAGCAATGTACTCCAGGAAATTTTAATGGGTCAAAAACAAAAGGGGACAAATAGGAAGCTATAAAATAAAGTTTAAGTGAGAACACTTCCTATTTAAATAAAGACTTCATCAGAAACATGTAAGATTCATATCAGCTGAACAAGCAGAAAAGCAAGAGGTTTTGTCTGGAGTAAGGAGAAACTGTCTTACAAAAATCAGAAAAAATTTCATACCCTAGTTTCCCCCCTTAAAAAAGATCTCAAGATGCAAGTTAGGTTTCTTATATCTCACATGACTCAAAAATATTCTCTTTATGTCACCTATAGGCACAAAAGATAACAGAGTATAAATCCTTTCCATGCCACTTGTTTGACTCTTGAAAGAGAGGAAAAGGCCTAAAATCAGTGACCATTGGGTGTCAGTCTTTCTAGTCAAATAAAAAGTTCACTTCCTTATTTTATACACTATTGTGCAATACAGAGCAAACCAAGGAAGCAGGGAGTACTATGAAGCAGCATTGCTACTGATCCAAGGAAACTGAAACTCAGCATGTGAAATTTCTATTTAATCTTCTCTTCTCTTGGTAGTAGGATGTAGAATTTGTAATTACTGCTCCCATTTGAAGGGTTAACTTTTCTTCTTCCCTGCTGCAGGATACAGGAAAAGTGCATCTCCCTAGAGGGAGTTGCAACAGCATACCCAGAATAAGGGTTTCCAAAGGGAGTTGTTCCTCAGAGAGGTGCAGCACATACTTCCTTAGGGTTTATGAAGTTAGGCAAATGAGTTAAATACTTTGTTTTGACTGAAGAAATACTTGCATTTGCATGGGAACATTATAACAACTTGTGCGTTTTCAATTCTGGTTGACATAGTTTCTAATTTAGACCTAAGTTTCTGGGTGGGTTTTTCTAGAAATTTAGAAACAGATGGAAATTTTCAATTAAATGGTTTGGTTTTTCCTTTGTAAATTGTCTGCTTTTCTGGTTTCATTCTAAATGCCAGTTAAGTAGGAAAATAGTCTGAGTGGAAAGAAGGGGGGGGAGAGAGAGGGGAAGGGAAAATGCAAATAATCAGTTTAGTATCACAAAGCATTTATCTTTGCAGCTTGTGAGAATTTTCATTAAAATAATCCAGTGTGTCACTACATTTTGCCCTGCTTTTCACATGTGCAAAAACTCTCTTTCAAGAGCATTTAATATGATGAAATTCTCTCTTTTATGCTTAGTAATATTCTGGAATAATAGGAGATTGAAGTTAAAGAAAAACCATTTTACTTCTTCAACACCTCACTAACATTTAACAGTGATAAAATAGTTTATTAAATCATTACTGGTGGCATAATACTTTTGTACATAAATTGCTCTCTATTTATACTCAAAGCAAAGGAATTTGTTTCTTAACCATGTATGGTGTTATCTAACGCTCAATTTTCTGGAATATTTTTCATAGTGTGGGTGGTAATGATGATGATTAATGCAAAAGACACAACCAACCTTCTCAAAGTTTTTCTTTCAGAGATTTAATACTTCCATGTCCAAACATGTACACTGATGAGAAAACATCAATTTATGCTAGACTATATCAGAACATACACAAGTTTTGTATAATTGGACTTGTTCCTCTTAGCCAGCAACCATTGTGGGAATCACAGGTACCACATGAGAAGAGTGGATATGATTTTCAGTGCCTGCTGCAGAAAGTTGCATTAAAATAGGTTAAACAGTGAACCTGTGGCTCCAAGACTCACGAAGAGCATACTGGTCACAGGCAGGGAAAAAGGTGGGGCTGGAAAGTACAGTTAATATGCCAGTGTGTTGTAAGCTGCCAGAATAGGACTGTAAGGAGGGCAGGCATGCATGGTCATGTCCTTTGCAGTCCCAAACCCTGTTGCCTCAGGCATGATGCTTGGGACTGGCCACCTTACCTGGACTTCTTCTTCAAAAAAAACCAAGGTGCAGAGCAGGAAGACTGACACACACCCACATTTGCAAGTTGAGGGGCATGTCCAGATCCCAAAACCTAGACACAGCATAAGATGTCATACTTTTACAGAACAGAGAAAATTTATTCCCCGTTGTCTTGAGACTGGAAAAGTGAAAAGTGCATTAAAGGTTTACCCATACCTATGCAAAGCATGAGTTTAATGGGAGCTGAAAGCTTTCAACAACTTCCCAGAGGCAAGTATAAAATGCTAGTTTAGAATGCTTGAAAGAATTTACCCAAATATAAATAAATGTGACAGTGGAGGTAACTCTGTTTACCAGTTAAGATAAGCTCTTGTCTAGGCTAGATAGGCTGAGCCCTGACCTCTGGGCCAATCAGACCATTAACCTCCTGACCCACACTCTGACTGCTCCTGATCCCAACTCTGTGCCTGCAAACTCCTGTGCAATGCAGAAGTTGAGCTTCCTCCTCAGCAAGACAGGTTGGAACCCACCCAGCACATCCAGCTGTTGCAGACTGAAAAGCACCATGATGGAGAACACCACTTACTAAAGTCAAAAGTATTTGATCACCCCAGATCTGTTCCTAGAGGGAACAGCCATGGCTTGGTCCCATAATGCAATAGAGAAATAATACTTATATAACAAACCCAGCAATAACTAGCACTGATTCTAGCTAAGCCCACCAGTTTAGGCATCTGCCCAGAATGAATCCAGAGACTAATCAGAACAAGTGTCTGGATTCAGTATGAACTATACATGTGTGTGTGTGTGTGTGTGTGTGTGTGTGTGTGTGTGTGTGTACATATATATGCATTTATGTTGCACATGTATATGCAACATGAAACAGAACTGGACTTAGCCAAGAATAAATGTCAGGGCTGTGCAGTGAGTATGCAATAGATTTACATCCCCTCTTGACTGGACCTGGTAGTTTGCACTGAATTACATATGAACAGTTCTGTTTCCCAGATCCTTTCTTGCAGTTTTACCAACAGTATCACTCTTTATTATTAAAACAATTCACAGAATTGTGGGGATAATGCACTTACTCATCTAACCTGACATACTGTATAATAAGAAATGAATCAAATTTTACATAGTCATTAACCAAAGGTCACCGGCCATCCCAACTTGAGTAAGACAGTCCTAATTTTGGTGGGAAGTATCTTCAGGGCAGAGACTGACAAAACAAACATTAAAATGCTGCAAACATGCAAAACACGTGATAGTGAACACCATATGTACCCTGGCTGGCTACTTAGTGAGACACTACTTCTGAGACAATAGACTGAACATCATTCAGAACCTATAGGTTTAAAAAAGCCAAGTAAAACCAGACCTCAAGTCACCATTTTCAAACACAAGCCAGACTCAAGATCCTCTGACAAGTATCTGGAGACATCTCTCTTGGAAGTGACTACAGAAGGATTTTAGGGAGATGAAAATAGCTTCAATGCAGGTTCATCTGCAAGAATCACTGGCTCTATCCACACAGTCAAAATCTGCCACCAGGAAGCTACTGTGGACAGTACTCTCAAGACACAATTCTAAATTCCTGCCCCATCTTTGCTGGTACTAATACTACTTTTTTTCCCAAAAGAGATTAATATCTTCATTGTATGAATCATAGACATTTCTTATGGTACAGACTGGTTTCTGTTTCACTCAAAATCTCATTGTCACTACACCTTGTCATGCACTGACCAACTTTGATGATATATGTGTCTGTTCTTAATATAGTTGACCCTTTGCATATTTTTGGACTGTTTTCCCTCCTTGCTTACTGGACAACCCAATAGCTGAGGTAGCAAGGATGAATCAAATAAAGGATTTAACATTATCACAATAAAATATCATAGTAATAAAATATTTTTTCTTTCTCTCAAATACTGGTGGTACAAAAATGTTTAAAAATATATTCTGAAAATTATTTTGTTACAGACATACAGTGCATATTGCTCAAGCTGTAGTACTGAGCAGACTAGCCTGATTGTTCCTGCTCTTTCTGAGCCATATAATACAGGAGCTCAAAACACCTACAACCCTAAGTTCAGAGAACTGTGGCATTATTTGACCCAATTTCAGACACCAAAAATCACTTGTAACTACCCAATTCATCTGTAATAATCAATAGTGTAAACTTGTGATGTTTTAGTTTAAAGCTGTTAGCATGAAATCCTCCCAGTTTTTCAAGCTGAATAAAGTTTGAGACCAATCACTTGAAATCTGATTGCTTGGCCATACCCTGGGCAGCAAACCAAATTTGTTTAAGACTAATTTTATTTCAGGCTTGAGAATCTTGGTCATCAAAGGTTGCTTCAATAATCATGTTAGCTTTGCATGGGAACACATGCTTCTAATTGTAGGACTGAAGTCCTCAGCCGAAGTTTTTACTCAGACAAAGTCTTTATTCAGAAAAAATTCCAATTTATTCCTTTAAACACAAGCCAGCATAATTTTGAGAGCCCTGAAGGAGGACTAGAGGCTGAGTGAGCATCCCCAACTGGAATTTGTCCTGCTTCTCTGTGGATGACAACTGCTACCTAAGCAGAAGATTCAGTAACATTTCTAAAATATCTCAAAAAACGTGGTAATTTGTAGGGGTGAGATTAATTTTTGCTGTAAATTCTGAGAGTAACATGTTAATGTTGAAAGTCTGGAGAGTAGTTTGGACTTATTTAGTTGCACGGCTTACAGTTGCAGAGACAAAAAAAAGATTTGGATGAGGACAATCTAACAGGAAATAATAAAATTTCATTCTACCATTACAGGTTCTTATTTGGAGGTCAGAATACCATGAACAGTGCAATCTTCACTGGCTTCCCAGCCTTTCTGTGAAAATGAATCAGCAAGTAAACATCACAAAGTTTTTAACCACTTTTTACTCTTCTTGTTGGGGAAAACATTCTTTTCTGTGGAGCACACCTAAGAAATAATTTGCACAATAAATTGCTACTGCACCAGTCTCAATAATAGTTTTCTCTCAATTGTGAGAATCAATTCCTCAAGCTTATACTTTGATATTACAGTTGAGTTGTACACAGCTGTATATGGTATAGTAAAAGTTAATTGGGACATAGGTGGACTTGTCTTGGATGCAAGTTGAGAAAGAGTATCTGCTGAAACCCAAAGCTCTGGGACATTTTCACACAAACATGATCACATCAAAATATAAATATAGCAAAGTCAAATTCTTGGAAATATGCAAAGAATACAGATAACCTCATACAGAATTTTGGCCCTTCCTATGGAACCACTTAATGAAAAATAACATAGAAATCTGATGGCATAATAATTAATTTACTCTTCCATGAAAAGTTTGCATACTGTAGAGTGACAAAGGCAGCTTCACCTGCTGAACAGCAACTTAAATGTTCACAAGGGTCTTCCAAGAGAGGTTTGTGCATGTACCAAGTTGAGAATACACCTTGATCAGGATGAACTATATGAATAACAATGCATCAGCTAAATAATTTTTAAACATCAAAATAGTTTCCTTCCCTCAATGCTCCCTTATCACAAATTGGATAGAATATGATAGCTTCAGAAATTACGCTGAACAGGATTATTTGCATAACCCTTTTCTATCTCAAGGTGAGCTGATTCTGTTGGATCAAGGTTGTGTTTGGTTTGGCTTTAACTCAGCAATGCTACAGTTCTGTTTTCAGGTCTGTCTGTATTTCGACTCCCACACCTGACAGGTTTTATAGTATCCACCTACCATGTGCCTTTCTTAGATTAAAGATTTCTGCAGTTAATTCCTTTTAGTTTTTCCATTCAAGTATGACAGGTCAAAACCACAGGATATTGCTTAAAAAAATCACATTAAATGTGAAACAGTGTAATAATAACTTTCTGAGAGATCTTTGGGGGAAAAAATATATAGGGACCTAAATAAACCCAGTCTTCAGACTCGGTTTTTGAATTCGAGAGAAAAGAACTGATTTCCTGAAATCTGCAATGATCTGTTCCAGTCCTTATCTCATCCCTCTTGTTCATTTCCAAGAATAGATATTAGATACTGTTTGATGTGATAATGTGTTATGTTTGTAAGTCTGATATGAATCATCTTCAAGAAAAGCTATGGCACCAAAGTGACTGTGCCCTATACAGATCTGGCATCAAATAAGTCTGCTGCCATAAATTTGAATTATGTCACAGGAAATACCAACTTTACCACTTACCCACTAGTAAAACCAAAATACTTATCTGCATTATTTGCCCTCAAGTGATTTAGACATGACAAGTTTGAATTATGTGTTTTATGCTGGACCTGCTCCACCAAGAAAAGCTCGAAGGCAAGAAAACATTCTGAGGAGCTACAATCTTAAGAAGCTTTAGTGCAAGCCAGTTAGAAACGCTTTTTGTTTCATGCAGAAGTTAAAGCGATGTTTGCGTGTGTGTGTGTATCAGCTGTCACACTTAGGGTCTAACTGATGGCTGATCAACACCTAACACTAGGACCAAACAGGCAGAGAAAATCCTGGGAAGACAGCTGAAACGCTGAAACAGTGTAGACATCATTCCAATGAAGGTTTCACATTTTATTTATTAGCACCATGTGCCTGCAAAACAGGAAAAAGTCAGAAAGACTGAAAAAGCAGGCTTTTATTACAGTACTGTGTGTCAAACCAAGTTTTTAACAGATTTCCATTAACAAAAGAAGGTTAGTCATTGAATTATTTTACAAGTTGAGTGCTGTACTTCATATTAGAACAACTTTTAAAAGAAGAGTGAGATGGACACCCACACAAACACTGTACTACACATTTATACAGAGCCAGTCACAGAGATCAACACACACAGGTGCTCTCAGCATGCACAGCAGTCTTATTCTGTTCACATCACTGGCTGACCAGGATGAACATTTGTTTTTAGGCATACATGTCTCCATATGCACAAGGGAGAACCCTGTAGCAGCTGTCCAGCCCAGACACTTGATCTTCCCAGTAGCTGTGCATGGGTCCCAATCTCCCCATGTGCTGGCACCAGAGCATACAGGCCTTGGTTTAGAGCCCTCTTGCACACACCAACACATGCTTCTCAGCCCCAGACACCATGGTCTCTCCAGCAGTTGTTCTGGACCTCCTGGACCCCATGTAGCCAACTCTTCTGTTGGTCTCACACACAGTGACACACATATCTTATGGCTGTCTTGAAATCTGGCTCCCAAGACGGTTTACTCTACCTGCTGACTAGGCCAGTTTGGTATCTGCTAGCTATAACATACCAGCACACATACTATCACTCAGTGTGACTGCTGGCACCACAGTCATGTGGGTCACTTGACCATGGCACAGCTCCAGCTATTGTCATATAGACCTCCAAACACATATGCACTCAGCACGTGGTACCCTCACACAGGGAAATAGCTAGAAATTGAGTTAATAAGAGGGTAGAGCAGATTGAGATGGTCAGGCACAGGGGATGGCCACATAAACCCACTGATCATCAGGCTGTTTACTTACAACCAGCCTCAATTCTATTTTCCCACATTTCTTCCTCACCAAACTGCCTTGATTCCTCCCTCTCCATCTCTTTGATTCCTCCCCTGAACCTGCCAAAATAAATCTTGTATGACCTCCAAATGTTATTCCCCTGCATCCAGCAATATGTCCCATACCTCTAGGCAGTGCCCCTGAGGCGGGCTGAGGGTCCAAAAGGTGCTCTGAAGAGCAGCTGTCGCTGGTGTCATCCTTGGCACATGGGGCTGAAGGCACTGTTGGGACAGTCCTAGGAGGGATCATGTCCCTTTCCATGACTGGGGTTTGGAGTTCTCCTCCCTGCCGTCATGTCCCTGAGCCCTTTCATGCCTGTTGCAATGAGCTTTTTATCAAACAACCTAGAAAAGTATATCTGTTAGACTAGGATCTGATCATGCATTTTTGTGGTTGGGACATGAAGGGACCCTGTTATTCATTTCTAGGAACTGAGGACAAGCACTCACCTTTCTAGACCATGGCAAGTCCCCAGAGTCAGTCTCCATAAAGCATCTGGAATATTACAGGCAAAAAATTCACGACATCAGACTGAATCTTGAAAGGGGCTATGTCATTGTGAACACAAGAAGGGATCAAAAATACCATGAGACCTGAGGCAAAAATCTCCAAGTTCACGTTCTCAGCACAAGAAGTCCCACAAATTAGAGCAATAGCAGACAGCAAGATGACATATGATGTTTGGAAAAGACACTCTGTGGTTTATATCTTGTGCCTGGGTTTGCATTACCATTCAAGTGTGCAAAACTTGGGTAAATAAAAAAGGCATCAGAGTAGCTAGGTCAGGGCAATTACTCCTGGCATAAAGAGCAACATTGCAGTAGCTATTTATCAAACTGCCCTTCTGTACTGAAAGTAGAAGGGATTGCATTAGTTTTGATAGAAATCTGTAGTTTGCTGTAGGAAAGACCTGCAAATCTGGACTAAAACCCTGGGCATCAAGGAAACCTCACTTCTCTAAAGTCTGAATAGCTCAACCACATTAGCCATTGCAGCTGGTTCCCAGAATATCCCGCTGTTGCCCTAGGCCACTGAGATGGTAATAACTCTTGGCTGCTCTGCAGCAAACACCACATGCATCAGATATTAAATGCCTCCAGACTCCCACTTCATCCCCTTAATGTGTAGGCAAAAATAGAAAATGTTTTTGGCTGCTTTGTCTCAGGCTATTTGCAAATGCAGATGAAGATACTGACCATTGGTGTCCAGTGGCCCTTCCACATCTCCTTGCAATGGAACCCAAGGATGGGTGCTCCCAGCCAGCTCTTCTGGGCCACACTGGTCTGGGTCACAGAGATCTTATCAGTATTTGAAATTCCCTTTCCTGGCAATATGCACTACTAGTTAATAAGCCCATTATATTTTTTGAGAAAAGAAGGTGGAGGGAGAAGTACCCTCAGGAGTCTCTTATACCAGCTGCTTGGAACCACCTGTATGAGACACCTTAGCCTTTATTATAGAGTAATGTTTAGAATGTAGACAAGGTGAGGCTATTGCATTCTACAACACCTACCTTTCCCACATCCCTCTCTTCCAACAGGCTCCTCAGTTGTCCAGACAGCACGTGACAAGCCTTAGCACTCCCACAACCTCTGCCCCCGTGATTGCACCTCGTGGATAAGTAGGGGCAGCTCGCTGGGGCTGGTACATGCCCAGGTATTGCTGCAGACTTGGAAGACAGCCCAGGCGCATACCTGGGAGGAGCTGAGTCACAGAGTGAGGCACTCCTTGGCTCCAAGGTGCTGCTGAACAACATATTAAGTGTTGGGACCCCAACCACCTTTCAACACAGTCCTCAGCCCTTTTACACTACAAAAGTAACACGCTTCTGTTGGTTTTACCATGCATCCAACTATAAACCTGTCACAGTGAAAGCAATGGGGAAAAGCTCTCAGTTTCTTTGTCCAGTGAGGAATTTTAAAAGGAGAATTAATATTCCTTCTGTGTGCTCTGTTTATGAAGTAACTTTACCATATGCATAGAGCATCTTAAAGAAGATTAGATTCTTCCAGTTGACAATGGAGGGAAAAAGATAGGATAAAACTAGATTTTTTTTTTCTCCCCAAAACATGTAGTTTCAATAAAATTCTTACACAGAACATTTCATTATCATTAGTGCTAGGGATAAAAATAATCTCTTCCATTTTCAAAGTAGCCCCCATTTCTGTTATTCATAATTTTTCCTTGTAAATTATTGTAAAATACTGCTGCTGTTGTGCAATCACGTTTCTGGCTGCACTGGGAGATACCATGTTGGGGCTACCAGAGTAGCTCTTCTGTTTGAGTGCATTACTCTCCATCTTGCAAAAGGGTTTTCCACTATTGTAAGGTACATTTGTGTTATGCTTAAAGCATTTCTACCCTCAGGTAGTGTCAGACTGGCATTGCCCAGAAATGCAGCCATGACACAGCGATGGTCTTGTTAAATGCTGAATGAAAGATGTTAATATTCTAGAGTGTTGCCCAGGGAAAAGTAAAGGGCTGCGCCATCTTGCACCCACTGTACAGTGCACTGCCAGCAAATCCTCCCCTTGCTATACTGCACAGCTCTGCCTTTGGTGGTGCCTTTGTGTGCCTTTAAAATCTTTTAACCACAAGCTGGAAAAAGGCCATTCTGATTTAGACTCAGTATGATTTTTTGTTTTCAATGGTCACATGTTTCAGATGCATTTTTTTAGAGCATTTAAAATTCTTTTTAAAAGGTAACTCACATCACATTTTTTTCAGGTTCCTCTTTAATTAGAAACCTAGAAAGTACATCCCAAATTGCATCACTCATTAAATACACATGGAAAAATGTAATAATAACCCAAGAAACTGTGCAAGAAATTTTGTATGCCTGTATACGTTCTCTTTGACCAGGGAAGCTGATGCACTCACCAAGATAACAGTTTCACAGGTCCCTCAGACGCACAGGGAAAGGTACAAGAGTTTCCCAAGAGGATTTTCTTTCTCCATACTGTTGCTTATTTCTCAAAAATATATGCCCAGCTTTATTAGTGATCAGTGATCATTTAAGTCAGTGTTGAAGGCTCTGTCTGTCTCATCTCTCAACTTCACTCCTACAGTCCCAGTCCCATAGGGTCACATCAAAAACATAAACCTCAGTCACATGATCTAGAGAGGCATGGATACCATGAACCACTGACCAGAGGTAAGATCTCCCGGATCTGTGAAGTGGAAGAAACAGCAGTGAATGTGAGTGTGTGAAAGCCTCTGGGAAAACTGGCACTGGGCTGCTGATAACACAGAAAGACGCTGCACCTGCCTCGGGGAGCCTCTCACCCTAGAGAGCAGCAATGCTAAACTTCAGCTGCCAGAAAGCAGAGAGGAAGTAAATGCAAGGTTTGCCTTTTGCAAAGTCATTGATAAATGCTATCTTTCTGCAAAAGAGTTAAGGCATTTTAAAGTTCAGCACTGCAAGAGATGCAATAGGACTTTCAGAGCCTCATTTAGTGACTCTCTTCCCTCTCTCCCAACTTGTAAACTATATTACAAAAAGCCACTTTATTTACATTATGTTTTATATTTTTGCTATGTATTCCCCACTAGCCACCTTAGCTGAAAAATAACTGAATGAAACAGATCAGACATTTGACTGACTGTGGCTGTTCTTATGTTGCCTTCTCATTCAATTTGTATCACTTGCTCAAAAAACAAGGGTCACCTCCGCTTGGCTCTTGCACTTTGCATACTGTGTGCACCTTGCTAAGTGGTATTAACTGACCTGTCGGTATAGCAGAACTTTTCCCTTGCATTTTCACAGAACAGGACACAAAAAATTAGAGTGCAGCCTTGTGAAATCAAACTGACAGTTCCTATAAATTCCCAGACACCTCTTAGACAGCACAGCAGTATTTCCTGACCCTTAGAAACTCATGACAATGATATTAAATGAAACATTTTAGCGTTATCTCTGTTTAATTTGTTTTTCAGTTTTGTTGTTACAGTACCCATGGTGATGCATCCATTTAGTGATGAACTCCCAGCACAAGTTTAGCATGTTTCCTGTAGTTTTAAGACTACTCTGAGGTGTCAAAACACTCAGCCAAAAGTACCTTTTTGGTAGATGAAAAAAATGCAGAGACACATTTCTTTACCTTCATTCATCTAGAATGATACATCCTTGCAGATCATCGCACTGACTGTAGTCTTAGGGGAAAGATACACAAAAATCCCTCCTACATCCAGATGGTGCATTCAGAGGCTGGAGTACATTGAGAAGCTCTGGAGTTCCCTGCCTGCACAGAAGCAGACAGCCACTTCCAAAAGCTACACAAAGGAGCCTCTGTCTCTGCAGATGAGAGATCCTTTTGAAGCTTAGGAGTCCTGACTGGCAGCATTTCATATCTGGCCATCTTTAGGTTGGAGCAATGAAGAATGATAAAAAAAGGAAAAGATGAGAAAGGAGAGAGCAGGGAAGAAAAAAGGTAGGATCAGCTCAGAACAGGTCTGGCTGAGAGCCTGTCACAGCAACATGCATTTTGCTATGCTATTTTTTTGCTTTCAGGCGTTTTTATCAACACAGAAATTTCCAGTTTATTTTTGACTTTTTGACCAGAGAGTGGGCAATTGCTCTCAGCCAGGAAGATATAATTCACTACTAAGAAACACAAAACCTCCTCAATATAAAAGTACATTTTAAAACATAATAAGTCTAAACCAAGACCATGCAGTTTCATTTTAAAGAATGCATGCATTGCTAATTTCTGTATGAGATTAAAGGGAATTCCTTGCATAAATATTCCAGTTACCTGCAAATAAAGTAATTATGTTTGAATTCGAATATTTCCAGGCTTAAAAAACTCTTAGCTCCTTAATGGTCATGGTTACAAAATATTTTCTCACCTCTATGTCTTGCTTTCTCCAGTTGTAAACCACACAATGTCCTTGTTGAAAGCAGTAAAAGTGCTGCAATTGATTCTTATACAGAAGCAAACATCCATTCTTTAAAGAAGAAAAATCTAGAAGTTAAACTTGCAGTATTAACAAATCTGTTCCCTTGAAATGTTTTCTTCACCACTGTCAATTTCATGTTTCCCTAATACAGAAAACAGAAAAGCTTCATTCATCTCTCTGATAAGTTGTTCTGTTGTTGGTAGTAGTTGTTGTTGTTATTCAACCTTATTCAATTAAATGCCATTTACTGGAGCTGTAGTGTCAAGAAAACAGCTCACAAAATAAATTAAGCTTTCACCTTCAAGTCTTTGAATTCAGAAATAATCAACAATTATTTGTTGATATTCTAATATTGTTTATTCTGCTATATTCTCTTCCTCTCTTTAAAATGCATAACCTAGTTCTTACAAGCAAAGAATATTAATATTAGATATTTCAGAGGGACAGTAAGTGCTAAAGATAAGACTTTTCTGATTGGATGCAAAAGGGCTCAAGAAAATACTCTCCACATTTAAAAAAAAAGGATGGGCTGTGATTCAATAAAGCCAAAGCAAGAATGATAGAGAAGTAAAACTCAAGAATTTGTGACTCTATCATAGTTTTAAAAAATTTAATCTCGTTTTTTTGAAGTGCCAAACTTTTACTTTCTTACAAGTATGCTTTCTCCCATGTTTTCAACACTTATACTTTTATCATAAATTCATAGGACTTCAGAATTTTCTTCATGACTTTACTGTTAGAGGCTCTCTTATGAAAAATTTGGCACAGGGATTGCCTGATCATGGTTACTGATCTGCACGCAACTCAAAGGTGATGAACTATGACCAGCCATAAAGCCCTGCTTGGGTGCTGCCATGCTTAAATACCCATGCAACGAGCCCATGCAGGGCTCTGCTGCACTACACCTCCTCCATGTCCTGTGTAGGGGCCCAAGGAGGCTACTGCCACACTCACCTGGCTATGAACCACCTTTCTTGGAGCTGCCTGTCTACTCCAAATAGCTGATGCTTGTCTGGCTGTGGAATAAATGGGTATGAGGGGAGGAACAGTAAGAAGGGTTGGCTATTCCTTGAGCCGTGCTTTCATTTCACTGTAATGTGTGAATACCTCAAAAGAAAGAGTAAAAAAAAAAAAGAAAAAGAAAAAAATGAGAACAATATTCAGCATTTTCTACTTAAACTACAGTTCAGTGTAGGAAATTAAATAAAACTCCCTAATGATTAATTTAATGAGTGAGACGATAGCCATTTTTATTTTACACTATTAAGTAGGCAATAATGAATGCTGACACTTTTCTTTAAGGTCTAAAATCTGTCCTCAAATCATTAGGAGTAGCTGGATGAAAGTCTGTGCTGTGGGAGAGACATGGGAGACTGAATTACTACCCTTCTTAGCCTCAGGAAAAAAAATAATAAAATATTTAAAGCCTATGAATATAATTTATTTGTGACTTGCCTTCAACTATTGTGCTCACTGATTTCACTTAATCTGCACTGGCAGAGTACGTCAGCCTGGCAGAGCTGCTGCTACATTACAGTGCACTGACTCCATTAAAACACTGTGCAGCAGCTAAACTGGGGCAGCCCTGCACTCCTGAAATCCTCGGCTGGCCCCGCTGACCCAGGAGAGAAGTCAGCCCTAGTGGAGGGGGAGTGCAGGCAGGCTGCCCTCCACTGCACACCTGGAGCCTGCATTTGCCAAAAAGAAGTCCCAGTGATTCCTCCTGTCAGGGGACTGACATCTACCCTCACGAGGATATTGTGCTCCTGGAAACAGCATCCCTTTGCACATGAGGGAGCAGTTGCAGAGCCCTGAGCAGAACCACTCTGATTGCACTTCGGTTGTGCTCATATGTACTTAACTTGGTTGCATTGTAATGATCAGACAAGTGAAAAGGCAAAACACAGCAGCCATTAAGAGAAGACTTGTCAGGGATCAAACATATCCACAACTCTGCCACAATTCACTTGATGGGGACCAACAGCCATGACTGAAATCCAGATCAGCACCGAGTCAAATATTTGCCATCTCTTCAGGCAGATTCCCCTTGACATCCAGTCTGGCGCCAGCTGGATTTCTGGCTGTTAGCTGATGAGACATCGTAAAAACCCAGAAGCAACAGTTACCTCATATGCAAACAGGTACTTATTAACATCTCCTTATTGGGTCTGACACAGCATAGCACATCCTGTATTCTTTCTGAAATAAGTACACAGAGGCACCGAGAGCTTTAGTTATAACTATCATTACTGTTAATGGCTAGGAACATCAGGGCACTTACCACCAGCCAGTTGCTCCCCACCTGGGAATCTCTGCCAGGAGCACAAGGGGACTCACCTGTCCTCTACCTCTGCAACTTTGCTCTTCCTTCTCCTGAGTATCTGAAGTCCACATTATCATTTTTAGGCTTTATTTTGTATATTTTCCTTTTTAAAAGAATTTTTTTTCTTGCCTGAAGTCCTGTGGTATATTTGCCAGGTTCTGTTACTCTCAATGGTCAGACAGGAATTTCACCAGGACAGTTACAGTTCCCAGTTTCTCCTGAAACTTTGGGAGGCAGAGATAATTACTTTCACTCAAACAGCTGAGGACCTTCCTCTTGGACTTAACACATTCATAAAGCATGTATTGCTATCTCTCTTCCATCCCATATCAAAAGGCAACGTAGCTTTTATACAGACATTCAGTCACAGCAGTTTAAACTGGAGGAACTACTAATGCTGTTTTCAGATGGGAAGCTCCATGCAGAAAAGTCAAGTGACATGTCCCAGGTAACAGAGCTGATATGACACATACAGTAGTGAAACCAAGGTCTACAGCACACAGGAGGTTTCCTTGTGCAGCATAGCAGAGCTACAACAGGGTCCCACTCCTGAAGGACATCTTTAGGATCTTCCACAGAATAAATAAATACGATTCTCCACTAACACTCCAGGCATTTCTGCTATTAAGCTCTTCTCCAGTTAATATAGCAATGTCAAGAGATCAATAGATCCACAATTATGCTCAAAAAGATGTTGCTCAGACTGTCAGAAGCAAACAAAACTTACAGCTTGCTCTCTCTTGGCATGAACTGCTTGCCCAAGTGGCTAGATAAAAGTTATATCCCTGGCAGATGTCACACAAGTCAAAAAAGTTTGTTCTCTACCATAAATTCACTTTATTCTTAGCATGTTGGATTAGCATCTGTGATAAAGAGCTTTATGACTGACTGAGAGAAACATATTTTTGCTTCTGAACAGAGCAATAGCTGACTTCTCTGGACCTCTGTCTTTTCATCCAGACACCTAATTGACTTGGGAAAAATGGCCTGTTTATCAACTTAAACAAAACAACTGCTTTCCAGAGCAGACCAATAAAATAGAATTTATATGAGGAGCTGGGGGTTTATTGACTATTGGTTTAAGCTTTTTGTCTCTTTTTAGGAGAGTATAATTTTTATTAGGTTTTTTTGCCCTGGTAGAAAAGACTACTAATTGCATTGTCATAAATAAGGAACTGCTTTGTTCAATGTGGCCATTAAAAAGGAGGTTTATAGATCACATGATCACAAGTGTTCACTTGGGTCTCATAGTAATTAACAGAAATGGTTGCATAGCAGCAGTTCACAACATGCTCTTGTTTGACCTTTTAGACCTACATTTTCAACCACTTTGAGATGATTTTATGTAACCTCTCCAAAAACTGACCTTCGTTGCCCTCTGCTGGCTACATCATTTTCTCATTGCACAACTTAATTCACTGTGCACAAGATGGGATGTGCAGTGGTTTAACCCCAGCTGGCAATTGAGTTTCACGCAGCCACTCACTCACCCTATCCCACTCGGTGAGACGGGCAGGAGAATCAGAAAAATAGGTAAAAACTCATGGATTGAGATAAAAACAGTTCAATGACTAAAAAAGATAATATAATAACATTGACAGCAATAATAATAAGCAAGAGAGAGAAAAATAAAACCCAAGAAATCCAAGTGATTCACAATAAAATTGCTCTCCACCCACTGACAATGCACAGTCTGTCATCAAGCAGCAATCAGCCCCTCCCAGCTGGCTTCTCCTAATTTATACACTGGGCATGACATTCTGTGGCATGAATATCCCTTTGGCCACTTCAGGCCAGCTGTCCAGGCTATACTTCCTCCCAGCTTCTTGTGCACCTGCTCCCTGGCAGAGCATGGGAAATTTAAAAAGTCCTTGATGGAGGGTAAGCAACAACAATTAACAACAACTATAACATCACTGTGTTATCAATGTTATTCTCATACTAAATCAAAAAAACACAGCACTGTACCATCTATTAAGAAAATTAACCCTGTCCCAGCTGAAATCAGGGCAGATGTAGCTGGACAAGCTACAGGACATCTGAAGAAGGCTGATAGAGGTACGAGCTGTCCCAGGGATTGCCAGCAGCAAAGCTGTGGTCTAGCTTTGCTGTCTACTGCAACCATCGTACTGAGCTTAATGCATAGTTACCTACAAGTATACTACAGCAAGCACACTACTAGTTAGGGCAGAGATATCATCTTAGGAAAAATCAGAATGAATATTTCTGCAACAAAAAAAAAGTTTTTAAAAAACTCATTTATCTTCAAAATTGTACAATATGGCTTGCTCTGATAATCCAGCAAAAAGGCAGGCACTGTTCTTTAAAAATACATCTTAAAAACCCTTTTAAATGCCTCCATTTAAAATAATTTTATTTCAGGACCAGTATAAAAATAGTCAACTTCTGCAATACCATAACATGTGTATTGGTCTTTTGAAGGAACTGGTCAGGAAACACACAGGCATAAGCTACTGATAGGTATTGTGTTTCATGTCAACAGTGAATGGTACTTGTTGGAAATATGGTGATAATGTGAAATGTGGCTATGGGAACAATCCAGCCCCTCACAGGTGCATTATCATGAGACCAGGGATTTTTGTAGTTGGTTATTTGGTTGGCAGGCACAGCAGAGGGGTCAGAGCTGTATCAGGCATTGAAACAGAGCTCATCTCTGCCTTAGCAGTGAAAAGAATACATCACATGTTAAATGTACTGGAGGAGTAGGGACCTTTATTTACACTGTGGCTGCCTTTAGTACATATATTTCTTGAGGAAGTACATTGTTGTTGTGCCTACTTCCATGAGCAGCTAATTCATTAAACACTGAATAAGCTGTCCCTTCATACAATCTCCATGTGCTTGGCAGGTGGTGATCACACTAGTAGGAAGCTGGCTTTGAAGGAGTGCTGAAAATCCCCACTCTCACAGAAATAATGTAGCTCATTACTCTCTGGCTCTTTTATTTTATTTCATTCATATCCTTTTCCTTGAAAATAGTTCTAAGAAGATGTTTCTACCAAATAAAAGATGACATATTTGGTAGAGCACTGTATAGGCATTTTTTCACCACGCTGGAGGATTATATTACAAAAGTTTATCTCTACAGATACTTCATGTAGGAAAAAGATTTAAAATGAGGAAAACAACATTCTGGACACTGAATTTTCAGCAATTAGATTAAGAGAAAATCACAGTGTGGTGGATAATGTATTTTGTATATGAGGAAGAAAGGATTGCCTTAATAACAATAACAAGGAAAAAAAAGAGGAGATAGAAAGGAAAGTTAAATGAGTCGTTGTCTTGGAATGGAGAAGTGGGTATTTCTCTTCTTCTGCCCAAGCTCCTTTTCAAAATTAACAGTGATAGTCTCCTGCAGAGACTATCTGTCTCCATCAGACTGCATCCATTTTCCCATTGTTCATCAGTGGACTTTACCAATGCTGTCTATAAATTTCAAGTGAGTTAATGGAAACTCTCAAGACTCTGCTAGGTCTCCTAAGTAAGATAAGATTTTCATGAGATCTCCAAGTCCCTTGCGCACAAGAAAGTAAGGAAAGTACCCTCTGTGTAGCTGCCATAAGGGCTTTTAATGCCAGATACACTGTTCCCTTTAAAGGAAAGACAAAGGGGGAGACTGCTATTCTATTAAATTCACCTTTCAGTTACAAGTTCATACAGCTCCCTGGTCCCTGTCCCTCATTTATCATCATTGAGACTTAGACTATTCTCAACCCATTAGTGAGTATTAGGCCATAAGAAGAAAGCCAGGCTTTTCATTGGAGCAATAGACAAGACCCCAGTAACAGCTTACAGAGAAGATGCTCAGCCTTCAAGGACCTTCCAGGCTTCCCAAAGTGCAACATGTCTCTAGTTAAAGTTACAAAGCAAGTCACAAAAGGTTAAACCTTAACTTAATTCATCTGATTTCCTTTGGTTTAATTTGCCTGTTAAATCTACACATCTTGAAGCAGAAAACAGCTGTGCTAAGTCCTGTCTGTACCTGCATATACCTAGAAATGTGAAGTATTCTCTGCTCTAGCTCAACAGAGTCCCTATGGCAACTTGCAGGTTTATCTCTTGAGTGAGGGTGAGTCAGATATGCACAGTACAGTGTGGGTAGAGGAAGTCTCCTCAAACTGAGGTAATGCTGAAAGTGATACAGTCAAATTCTTCAGTATCACAATGGTTTCCCACCTGTGACTCATCTGTCTGTCTTGCCATGACCATGTATCTGCTTCACAGAGTCCCGGGAGGGAACACTCCCCGTCACATACCTCCTGAGTTTGAAAATAAACATACATCGTGACCTAATGCTTCATATCCAGTACAACTTAACCTTAAGAAATTATATTAAATGATGTGGCCCTGGAGGCTGTTATGAAAGGCATATGTTAGAAAGCTAAACAGCTGTCCAGTTAGATGATATTTTGTTTTTACACATTCAGGATTCTGAACACTGAATGGAGTTAAATGCCAGAAATAAAGTAAGATGCATTTGGGATTAAAAAAAAAAAAAAAAAGGAACATCATGAAAAGTTGAAAGTGAAGCATTTACACTCCCAGGAGATCAGACAGAGAGGCCATAAATGTTTCCCTGTCATTAGAATGGAACATTAGAGTATCTGTCCTGTTCAAGCAAACCCACAAATATGGGAAATGTCATTTATGAATAATTATCCCCTTTTCTTGGCTCTTACTCACTTTACTAAGCCATCTGTAAAAGTGACCCCACCTCCATCAGAGCAAAGGTAAACGAAAACTTATTTTTGACAAGATGACAAAATGCCAGGAGGAGTCCTCAGCAGGATTCTAGGAAATTGATTAAAAAGAGGACAGACTTCTTTTTAAAATGGTATGAAATCAGATTTTCTAGTGGTATCCCATGGTTTTTTCTTATTCCCCATTAGTCTGGAATGGAAAATGTTCAAAAGATCTTGCTGTGAATACACTTCCTATAGAATAATGAAAATCTCTGCTTCCATTTTGAAGGCAACATGAGCCTGCTATACATTAAAATAAGAGACAAGAAAGTTTCTGGAAAAGGAAAATCTAAACTTATACTCACCTCTTCCTTGTCCCTTTTGATAGCATACATACATTCATCAAAGAGATGCAGAAATGAACTGAGTGGAGGATAACAACTCTGAGGAAAAGTTTCAGAAAGTTCTGGCTTCTCTTTGAACAAATACCAAATCAAGAACACATCATTAGGTCATAAGAGACCCCATTCAAAATCAGTGAAATCAGTGGGAAAGCTCCCAGTTGGCTTCAGCATGTTCTGAGTCAACAAGAGAACAATTACAAATGCTTAAAAGTTCTTTTCAATGAAATCACTTTTTAATGAAAAATTATTCTTTCATAACGGTGAAATACTCTTAGGATCATTTGTTTTCATTTATGTACCTCTCTTCTTTGGTGGAGCAAGCTGGAAATAAATATATTTCATCTCACTCATCCTCCAAACTTTTAAATTTTGTTTCTTTATTTTTTACTGGAAAACAAGTATGGCATGAAGAAGGGGTGTGTTCAGGAAGGCAGCATCATGGTCAGATCAGAGAGCTGGCCCACCTGGAAAGCTGGATGCCTGCCAGAAGCAAGGAACAAATGATCCCAGAGGTAGCAAGCTTAGCCAGTTCTCTTACTTTCTTTGTTGTCCCAGCAAGTAACTCCTTTCTCCTTTGCTTTTTTGGATGTTCCACACAAATTGATTGCAGAAAGGATACTACATAGAGTGTAAGAAAACTTTCAGAAAATTTAAAATATGTTGGCAGGATTGCTAGATCTCAAACAAATACTAAATTTGAGCAGAAACAGAAAACATCAGTGAAATTTCTTAGTCAGCTACAGGTATAGGAGGACCACAGGTGGTCACCCATGACCCATGAAGAATTCTCCTTCATCATTCTTCCCTTTTCTGTCCATTCTGTTGAAATGAACCAACACTGAAATACTGGAAGATCACCTTGCTGAGCTTCTGTGCAATTCTCTTCAATGGAAGGCACCACAACTGATCTGCATTCAAGAAGTAAAACACACATGCAGTAATGTTAAACACCTGGTTTTGTGAATATGTTCAGACTGGTACAGTGGTAACCATGATGAACATGGAAACATGGTGACCATCTATGAATATTTAGAGATGCTCCTATTTAGAAGGCAAGAATTATCAGCTGGGTTGTTGTAGTTGGTGTTCACGCTGCACACCATGGAGCACCCAGTTCTAAAGTTAGTGGGCATTTTGTGAAGGAATAGCAGCCTGTGGACAGGCCACACAGAAGCTGCTTTATCTGAAGGACTGCAGCCTGCAGAAAGACCCATGCCAGAGCAGCAGGAGGATGGAGCAGCAGAAAGGGGAACAGCAGAGGAACTCTTATGGACTAACTTCAAACCCACATTGCCCATTCTCCCTGCACTGCTTGTGGGGAGAGGAGGTATAGGAGTTGAGAATGAAGTAGTGACATGAGCCTGAGAAAATAATGCACAAGTAGGAGGGAATGTGTTGCTTTAGTCTTTCTTTATGCTTTTCACTGTCAAAATATATTTTCAATGGCAATAAATTAAATTCATTTTCTTTAAGTCAAGTCTGTTTTGCCTGAAGTGGGAACTGGAAGTAATTTACCCATCTTTATCTCAACTAACAAGTTTTTAAATTTTTTGTTCACCTCACTTGAGGAAAGGAAGTGAGTGAGCAGCTGTTGGAGGGTGTCTGGCTGCTGGGCATGGTCAGCTCAACACAATCCAATACCTTTCTGTTGGTACTGAATCCAATACCTTTCTGTTGGTACTGGCTATCAGTTACACTGCATGAGTGTCTCAATGCTCCAGATAAAATGTGAGTTCCTTTACTCAAGTTGTTTCAAACACATATCTCTCCTCAGTCTCTGCCAGTTCCAATAGGTTAATAAATGTGTAAGCTAAAGCACTAAGCAGCCATCTAAAAATATATTAATGACATGAATTTTTCCTTCTTTCTTTTGAACTCTTATAAAGTGTTGCACATATTTCACACTATCCAGGCAGCCCCTCAAGAACAGCCTCTAGCTTTGAGTTTAGCATTACTAAAATCTGAAGTAATAGTGTCTTTCCTATTTTTTGACTCCCCTCCAAATGTGTTTTAATTAGCAAAGTCTTTGAGCCTTGAGAAGATATTTACTGTGTGTAGCACATGAATTCACGTTATTTGAGTCCATAACATTTTCTCTGTTATTTAATGGTCATAAAGTACTGCATTAAAGCATCCTATTTGTTTTGCTACCTATTGAGGCATATTGGTCAAACACATTTGCTTAGATCTGTGCTTAATAACAGGCCTTCTCAACAGAGCTGAGAGCTGGGAAGGTCTGGTGGTCTGCAGCATCTGAAGGCATTATACCCACAGAAACTAGGACAGGCAGGACATGCAGAACAGTCAGATTTTAAACTTTCTTATCACACCCAAAATGTCTCTCTTCTGATTTGCAGTGTTTATAAATCCACTTAGCTGAGTAGGCCTCACTGCAAGAGCTAAGAGCATGAGTTAATGCCTCACACTTTGACCACAATAAACCAAATTACAACTGGCTACTTGGCCATCAGGTAGGAAGGTCAGAAGTGACTGGACATAATGACAGCTGCATCACCCCCTTATGAAGCTATGACCTGCATAAACGAGTCTATTCCAACTGCACTAGCCCAGAGGATTTATGTAGACACTGGTATAGGCAGAAGCTCAAATAACTGTCTGGAACAAAACAAACATCGCTCTAATTTATGTCTTTCTACCCAGTGATTTTATACACCATACACAGATTACACATTTGCATACATCCTTTCAAGAATGAATTGTCAGGACAAGTATCAAATCGGTCCTGTCTAATGCATCTTTCATCTGGTCCTCCTCTTGCTCCTTCTGTTTTTCTCCTCTTTTGCACTCCTCTAACAATCCTTGCTTCATGTGAGGAGAAATAGCTCTGCATCTAAACTGACATGGTCTTACTGGCTGGCACAAGATCTCTGTGACTTTTCAAGGTAAATTAAGTTTCTTAGCTTAGGACATGGAGATCTTGAGATTAAATGGGTCTTACAGGTAACATCCCAGTATATACTAGAATTTTTCACATTTATTCAACACTGTAGCCTTATGTTTTCTGAATGCTGCCACATGACTTGAAAAAAAGATGCAAAATGCATATACTTTCAGTGCATATGGAAGTATGTGAAAAAATGTTTGTTTTCCATATGCAGGAACTCAATGAACTGTTTTTCCTTAAATGCCTTCAGAGTTCCATGACCACATGTGAAAATGTTTCCTGTCATCCCTTCATGTTTCTATAAAAATCCAGTATGCTACCATAAATGTCAAGAATGAGGCCAGATAGTTTCAATTACTTGTTTCAAGAAGATGCATTTTCAATCACAACTTCTAACTTAAAGGGCAGCTGCTTGGGTCACATTACACGTCAAGAGGCAGACTTCACGATTATTGAAATTTTCTGTATGTGTAAGTCTCAGAAGGCAAAGAAACCAGACTGCCTACATAAAAGAGCATTTCATTGTGACAAGTACTTCAAATACATAGGCTACCACTGAAAGGATGGAAATCTTGACAAAAATATGCCTGTACTGGACAGTTTATTTTAATTTGATGTATATTACTGTGGCTAGAGCTCCACAGAACTGCATCTGTACCATGCAAAGTTGTTCCCAGCAAAGACAGGTGAGGATTAATAGATGTGGTTTCTTAAGAGCCAAAAGCAATACCTTCTAAAGTCAGTGAAATCTTAAGAGCAATGAAGAATTTGGGATGAGAAGGTATTTTCTGGGATTTAGCCAAGAGCTTAAAGACAATGTAAGCAGCTGGCCATTGTAGATGACTTGTTTTGTTGTTTTTTGGGTTTTTTTTAGTTCCTACCCTATTTTCAACCTAAAAACTCATTCTTGGAGTCAGAAGGGTCTGGAAGACATGCATCCTGAGAAACCTGGGACAGCAGTGAGACAGAGCTAAGAAATCTTGCTGAGGTACACAACACAGACCAAATCTGTCAGGTAGGCATGGATTTGTATTACTTATCCTCTGTTAGGTCATTAATTGAAATACCTCTGGCAGACTGGGACAATACAGTTCAGCTGCAAAGCTTCCCGATGAGGTGGTTACAAAGGCAGACTCCTTTTCCTATTTATAGACTCTAACAGAGCTGAGTGAGTCCATGAATAAAGGCACTCATGCTTACTCAAAAAGATAATCTCTTTAGACCTACCATGGACTTCACATTAGCTGAATAATCCCACAAGCTGAACTCTTCAATTTTCAGAATGTCTTTCCCACCCTGTCTTAATGTAAGGTGTTTCTGTGAAGCTGAAATCTGTCCCACAGGAGCAGGGACAGAGTTCTTTACATAAGTTCCATTAAACTTGCTCATTCTTTCATGCAATGACCTAAACCAACAACAGAACAAGGGATCTCCTCCACCTGTGAAAGGATTTGGGAGAACTACCAGAAAGCGATGGCTTTAACAAATCAACTCAATCTTTAAACTCTTTCATTAAAGATTAAAATAGTCCTTCCTTTTTTTGTAATATTATTTTTTTAGAACCATCAAAATTGCTGCTTTTTCATCAGAATACTGCCATAGTTCTGAAAAGGAAGTCCTGTCTAGACATTTTTAGACATATCTATACTCTATTCATCTCTAAAAAAAACCCAAAAAACTAGGGCCCTTTGTGGTAAACGCAGTTTGGCTGATACAGGTAGTGGTTTGTTAGACTTCTCTTGCACATCTTGTTCTCTGAACCAGAGTGAAGCAAAGCTAACTATAAAAAGCTTCAAACAAGTTAACTTTTTGTAGTAAGAGATGTAGTTCTACCTGGGGAGAGATACAATTGACTGCCCATGGAACTTCCACGTAGTACTTTTTTTTTCAGAGTATTTTTCTTAAAAGTACTTTGCCAGTTAATCTCCATCTTGGTGATGCAAGAGATTGCATTTCTCTTTGTCTTCTAATAATATTCCTTATCTGCACTGTCTTCTAAAAGCTTATCCTCTTTTACAGTTTATATTTAAGTAATCATTTTTATCATAGCCATTTGCCATGAGAATACAAATAATATTTCAGGATGAAGTTTGCACATGATGAGGAACAAATTAAATTAAATAAAAATTTCACATTAAAAACTACTATTACAGTTCATCTGTTATAAGAAACACTAATAGTGAAAATATTACTGCTCATTTTTTTGACTTTCCAGGAGTCATCTCTTTGCCCAGCCTGAAACCGAACTACAATAAAATGTGCTATAAAAACTCACATGGATGTTACATCTCTGTGTCAGGACAGTTCAGTGAAAGCTCAGATGGTCACAACACCGAGCATGAAACAATTATAGCTACAACTGACAGACAGTGTCATCATAACACACATATTGTGAATGTATTATAATCCATTTCCCAGGGGCACAAACACACCAAAAATACTGTGACACCATAACATATAAATGGGTATTTCCAAAATAGTTTCTGAAAGTGATAGTTCACAAGCACCAGAGTTCCTGAGGCTCATCATGAGTATAACCAAAAGGCATCACCACAGCGTAACAGAAATTATAGCTCAGACAAACATAAGGGAAATAATGTTACACAAGTAAAAAATGAACCCACGGAAACTACAAAATATTGATTAGTTGTTAAAATGTGACCACAAATTTGAAAGATTTAGTTAATTCTTTGGAAAGCAAAATGTCAAAAAGACAGAGATTCAAGAAGTATTTCCAGATGTCAGGGATCAGCAATATGAGAATCAAATGGTAAATACAATAAAATCCCATGAAATAAATTATGCAAGTTAATGAAATAACAGGTTACCAGAAAACTACATGACTTTTTTTTATTTAGGTTGTGTTTTGGGTTTTTTATTCATAGAAGCTGGTCATAAGTAACCTACCTTCAACCTTCACCTTTAATGTATAAAAGATTAAGCATTATCAAGATGTTCATGCATTTTTAAGATGATCATAGAGAAGATATAGGAATAAATGGATTTTGAAAGCGACATTCTCCATCATTTCTTCACTGATGTAAATTATATAAAAACAGTAAGCAGAGGAGGTAGACACATTCCTCTAGTGGCAATTATCATAGAAGAGGTTCACATGTCTATGTTCAAAGCTATAAAAGATACTTCTAATTTGTTTCTTCTTGTATTGGCTTACGTAGTAATACTTTAAGATTGAGAATAAAAGAAAATACTCCCACTCTTAGTCCTGCTCAGAGACAAAGGACATATAGAGCCTGATTTTTGCCTGTTATGCAATTGACTGCATCTCCTGTACTTCCCTCAACCCACTGGCTTGTCCTGCAGTGGGTTATTCCTACAGTGACCATGTGACATTGAACAGACATGCAAGTACTATACGTACTTCACCAGTTACCAGTTTAGGGCCTCCTCCACAGCACAGCTGACCTCACTGGTGCAGAATGAAGCTTATACTGAAAGAAACAGGACAAGGCTAGAGACCAGGGACCAGTAGCCCTGTGTTGTGTTTTGGTATTGTGGTATTGCAGGCACCTGTGAGTTAGGAATGTTATGCATAAAATAATGTGACAGCTAGGAGAGCATAAAGAACACTTGAAATCTTTTTGCATTCCAGACTTCTCTTATGTGCATCCTGGATAGACACAGAGAGATGGTTCAAATAACCTGAGCCAGGTTACCTTAACCATCAATTTTAGAGTTAATTACTCCAATTTGAGAAGAAATAGAAGAGTTCTGTTATTTCAACACTATATTTAGGTACTGTGAACTTGTTCTCTGAATTATTTAGGAGTTTCTGTTACAATCACAGCTTATCAGCAGAGTCTGGCAGAGGAGCACCATGTAATCTGAAATTTGGCTGGGGTACTTGATATCTTTGTTCTCTTTCTCTACCTTCAAGACCTTCCACTATTTCTTCTGCTCTTTTCCTCATGCAATAGCTTTATCCAAATAGTTCCCTGTTTATTTTTCATTTATATAATTTCTCAGAAGTTTTGAAAATGCTCATTATTTGCTGTATAATGATTAAGAAATAGATCCAGATACATTATTGCCCCTATTGCACAGACAAATAAAATTCAGACACAGCACTCACCAAAGACATTGTGTACAGTATTTTGATAAAAGCAAAACTCAGAACTAAAAAATAGTGGAATAGCTGAAAGGAAGACTAGTACAGCTGCAAAAATAGGTAGACTGGGTACTTAGGATAGTCTGAGCCTACTATTCCTACATAAAATTCCTTATTTTTTCCATATTATTTCTACATTTATATATTTGCAATGGCATTTCTCTCAGCACACTAGTTAGTTTACTAGTTTCAATTATGCCTGTTGAGATGATTTTTTCCAGGTTTTTTGGTTCTTTGTCATGTTAAAAAATGCTTTTGAGACTCATCTCTAGGATAAATTCTGAGATATATACATATATATAATTTCCAAAACTCTTTTTCTATCCACTATTATATAAGAGAGAGATGAGCATATCAAAGGTAGTTTTATGAATCGCTTACAGATTGTGCCATGGACAAACCAGAAAACTAGTTTGGTTCTCCTCATACCCAAGAACTTTTCATTACTTTAAGGCACTGTGGTAAAAAGAGAATGTTTATGAATGTAATGTTGCAGACTTGAGCTTTAAATCTTTAATTGTGAACTGCTAAATCAAATTGAGAGATTGCCTCTAGGTCCCTGGCTGGTTTTAATCACATGATGATTCTGTGGTTGTCCTATTCTAACCATTTCTGCTTTTCCACTCTGAGCATTTCTGCTGGTTGTTTGAGTGGGTGAGAAAGTAGCTGTGCTTTGTTCTGAGCCTAATTTAATGTGATTATATTTCTGGAGTGTCATGAAATTCAAAAAGAAAAAAGGCAAAGTCCTGAACCCAGGATGAGCTAACACACTGCAGAGGTGCAGTCTGGAGACTGAGCAGCTTTAATAGCAGCTCTGCTGAAAAGGACTGGTGTCTTGCTTGACAATGTGATCAACATGACCCAACAGTGTGCCCTGGGAGAAAAAAGGGCCATCAGTATCCTGGACTGAATTAACAGGAGTCCTGCTAGTGATTATCCCCCTTTACATGGCATCTATTAGACAACACATGTAAACCTGTATCCAGTTTTGTACAACCAAATATACGAAAGATGAAGATAGACCTTGGCAAGTGTATGTAGCAAGATACTGCCAAGAGTTAAGAGCTGGAGCCACTGACCCAGAAGGAAAACTAGAGGATTTGGTCTTGTGCAGCCCAGGGTAGAAATGTTTTAGCAAGGACCTAACAGAAGCCTGACAGTGCTTACTGAGGGGTTAGAGGGAGACAAGCCTTTCACTGGGAGAAAAATGTTGTAAAGTAGAGCAGGGAAGGTCCTAACTGAATTCAAAAACTCAAAAAAGAAATCTCTGAAGATGATTAAACATTTAATTAGGTTACCCAGAGAAGTCACAGAGACCCTTTCCTGGAAGATTTTCAACACCCAACTGGACAAAGCCCTGAACAGTATGGTCTGAATTCAGTGTTAAATCTGCCCTGAGCAGGAGATTAGACTAAAGACCTCCCAAGACCATTTACAACTTGAATTTATCTGTATTTAAACACCACTAACAAGTTTGGATTTAGCTAGGAAACAGGAAACATATTTCTCTTTAAATAATTGAAGAAAACCGTGATTTATCCATTTTAAAAAGCATGTTTTGGAAAAAGTCAAAATAGCATGACCTGACAGCCAAGAAATAGAGTTTATAAAGATGAGAGGAAGAATAACAGGCAAGAAATTGCTAGGTTTTACACCACTATCTTGTTACCCAAATGCCATCTCAGCACTGTAGCTTATGCAGTCCCTCTGAAATGTGTTGTGTTGTACAACACATTTTGCTGTTGCTGTCATAACTTCTGCCTTTGCTTGCTTTTTAATTTGGTGGATCTTGTCAGTCTAAAAGACTTTGCTTCAGTAAGAGCCCAGGGTTAGCTTTCTTTCCCTGAGGATAGGTTCATTCTGGTAGCTGGTTTCTTCAGAGGTTCCTCCATTGTGTTCCCTCTCTCTCATCCACAATTGAAACCTATGGGGTAGATTTCCCTGTACACAGCTTTGTGACAGATTTCCACAGTGCAGACTTCCATATCTGAATTAGTCAACTTTCATGAAAGTGCCTTATGATCAGTGGAAATAGGAAATTTAGAGATCTCTACCAACCTATTTTAGACTTCTGTGTTAGAAGGCATCTAATCTAGTGTATATGTCTGCATTTACCAGAGGGAAAATCCCCATGTCATTTGCTTCCTGTTCATACTGGAACTGGGCTTTTCATCCCAACTAGAATACAAAAGCACATTCAGTTGTGCTATGGCATCCATATAGCACTCTTATGCAATTTATGGCTACTGGCAAGCTAAGTTAGAATTAAATCAACAGGGAGAATGTCTTTGTAAGCCACTAGCATTCTCCCACACAGTCCAGTTCCCAGTGATGGTGAGCTGTGCCAGTTACTTCTGCACTAATGCTGCATTGTGGACCCAGCTCAGCCTTCAGTCTATTTCGTGCTTTTATGACAAAGAACAGATCTTTTATTTAGCATATTTCAATTGATCTTTGCTATGTCATTTGTGTTGGATTTTCCTGACATAATTAAATATTGTAATTAAATATTTTTTTCCATTTTTTTTTAATTCATCTTTCTTGCAACATGAGCAAGTTAACTCAGCCATTGGTATACACTACTTTTGATTCCAGTATTGCCACTGAAATCCTATAAATACTAGTGAAAACTAGGTAATTTTCCTTCTGTCTTCATCCCCTCCCAAGGAACATTACAAAGCACTGCACAATGTGTACAATCTGTATGCACTTCCCAAATACCAAACTGTAAAAACATTTCTCAGTTTAAAAGTAAAAATAAAAATGTCCCTTCATGTTCCTTCAATAAACTCTGTAAAAATTTCCTGAAAATTTTTCTCTCTTCTCCCTCACATATGTTCTTGCCTTAAAAAAAAAAAAAAGGTAGTATAAAAGCCCTGTTCTGCTGTTTTACAGTGTCATTAATGCTTGTGGACCAGGACTAGAACTGTTCTTATATATTATCCTGAATAACTGTGGTTAAAATAAGGATTTTCCATCAGTTAGGAAGATCATGACAGAAAAGGAATTTTAAAACTTTTTTTTTTAAACTATAAAAACCATTAGGAAACTCTCTGGATAAAAGTATATGCTGTCAAAAGATGGGCTCATATTTCAGAAGGCATACCATCACATTTCCAGAAGAAAAAGACTGCTGAAGGTGACAACAGACCACAAAGGAGAAAGATTTTGCTCTTTTTTGTTGAAATGAAAAAAAGTACTGAAAATAGCCCCAAAATTTTGTGTAAAGAAGATAAATACAAGACCTATGTGTTTTACAATGATCTACATGTCCCCGTATATTTGAGGATCATATATTTTTCCCAAATACATTTTTTTTGTAGGCAACAGTCCTTGCAGAATATGGAGGAATCTACAGTCAGACAGACCAAGGCATCTCACTTTACAGAAGAGGCCAATTTTTCCAGTATCTGTCTCATGAGAAAGACAGGTTGTCCCAAGAGGGTAACTGGGAACAGTATTCAGTAAAATCTAGCTTAGCCAAAACAGGTATCTTCCTCCCTAGCCACATGAAGTTAAGAAATGTGACTGCCACTTCACAACCTGAATATAGTGATCTCTCTGTGAGCTGTCTCTAAATTGCAGTGGTGTAAGCTGAGAGAGAAAGTTCATTCATTTCCTTTTCATCATGGAAATGCAACGTGGCAGAAGCTGAGCAGAACCCCAGAGTAGTTGCAACCCACACCTTACCACAAACCACGCTTCCTGAAACACTGCACCAAAATCTTTAAGCCAGTTGCAATGCTTTGCATGTATATGTAACAATAAACTATTTCTCATTCAAGAAAGGGAAAAAGATAAAGTCATTGGAACCTCTAACATCATCTTTTGTGCAACATCACCATTATAAATAACAAGGAACTGTCAGGATATACCTGTCTACTGAGGCACCTCACTAATTCAAATAAAAGATCATCCTCTATTCTGAAGAAAACACATATGGAATGTGCTACAACTGGAAGCTCTTATGCAGGCCTTGGAAATGCTTGTCAGCAGAATACCAGTAAAACAGGTGTTTGGTGGGCTAGGGCATATAACAGACTCTTTAAAATTGGCTTCAGTAGTAGTAACACAGAATTTAGTGTTTCAGATATCTGGATCTTCGGGCTTGAAATCTGTTTTTTTTTTTTGGGGGGTGGGTGATCTCACATCTATTTTGGTGTACGTGCTAAAGAAGAATGCAGAGATAATGTGAACTTCCAGACATGTAGCTGGAAAGATATCTACAAAGACTAACATCAGCTCATAGGAGCCAGTCTCCTAGAGTGTCTTTATCTGGTGCCTCCCATCCGGGTCCCATCTGGCTTCTCCAGATGGTAATTTAGAGTAGGCTTAATCCATATGTTTGCAGTCATCTCTGTTCATCTCCATTTCCTAAAGCAGTGGCTTTAGGGAGACTAACCACTTTAGGCTAGGCATAGCCTGAGTGAATACTCCTACAGAGGAAAATGGAAGATGATTCAGTTTTCCTCACTGTCCTCAAGGCCAGCTTATCCCCATCTTAAAAATACTGTTAAAGACAAAAAAGGCACTCATATAAAAAAATCTTTTCACTACTGGGCAGATATTTCTGCTGAAAGTCGGTGCACTGTCAATTGGGAAATTACTGGAAGAAAAAAGATGTGGGTGTAGTCATGGTCAGTCATAGGATAGATCATATTATGATTGATCGTTAGTACCTAGCATATGAAAACTGTAAGAGAGGCAAATGGCACATGACAACGTCTTTTCAGAGAGATAGTAGTTGCACAGGCCCATGGAGGACCAAGTCTGGAACACATGGGTGCATCTCTCTTCAGGAACTCTGAACTCCTGTTAGAATAAATGCAGAAAAGGGCAACTTGATGTGGTGAACGAAGAAACTCAAAATCTTTTCTTTCTTCCATCCAGAAGAAGGAAGACCAAGCTGAGATATTATTTCCCTGCAGAAATACAAGCAAGCGAGAGAGAAACAGCATTTAGGGTAATGCTGGCAAAAGAACACTTGATCAGAAGTTGCCAAGTTCCAGCTAATTAAATCAGAGTTTCTCCAAAGGAATGAGTTGCAAAGGCAGCCTTGAGAAAGAAGAATGGCAAAATTCCTAAGTAATTTTAATGCATATATAAGCAGGATATTATGATGTGGCTGCCTCCAGTGAAGGACAGCACTTGATGACTTAGTCCTATGTTTCTGTCTGTCTCCTATTAACCCTTGGCTTTAAAAAAGCAGCAACAAGAAAATACTGTAGCTAGAGCTAATCTGAAGCTAAATTTTTCTCTGCATCACTTATGTGGGCCCTAAGTGTAACAACAAAATAGCAAAAGGTTATGCTTGGCCAGGCTAAAAATATATTCCAACAATAAAAGCAAACTGTTACTCAGTGGAAACAGACTGTGATAATTAGCAGGTTTTAATGCTCATGGAGATAAAGAAAATCAAGACCTGGTATCTGGTCAATATTTCAAGTTACTCGCATGTACTTTTACATGTTCCCTGCCTCCATCTCTGCCATTCAGAGTGGAATTGTTTTCTGTCAGGTAATGCTAAATTCATTGTTTCTCAGATGTGAATTGTAGTAACAGGAGACCATAACAAGCCATAAGGGTTTTGTTTGGTTTGTGTTTTTTAATAATTCTGATTGAAATTTTCTGAATATATTAAATATTCACATATATTCTGGAGAATAATTATGGAGAAAAATATATGTGAAAGAAGCATTCTATTTTAGGAATATGGAAGTCTGTTGTCACTTATCTTTTTCAGACTGAAAGGAAAGTGCTCAGTGTGGCTGATAACAGGTTGCAGATGAAGAGATGACAGCTCCATGGATTGACTTCAGTGAACAAGCTCAGGCTTAGAGTGATGGGTGAGCAACACCAAAGGGGTTAGTACAGGGACCTCAGGTTGCAGCTCTACAAGCTGCTCAGGTGAGCAGTTCTGCATTGTGGTGGCCAAAGCTGGAACATTTCTGTTCGTAAAGCAGCATGGTCTGCTCACTCCATGAGGAATGATCTGTTAGAGACCATTTCTAGCAACTGGCTGCTGGGGATAAACATGGCTGCACCAGGACAGGTACACATTAGAAGAGAGGCTTGTCTGGCTTTTTTAGGAGAAGTTTCCTGGAGACTTGCCAGAGACCTCAATCCCATATTCTCTGATCCAGTGTAGACACTTGAGAACATGCTTAACTTTAAGCATATGAGTCGTCCTGTGGACATCAATGGGGTTGCTAATGTGCCTAAAGTTAAATACGTATCAAGTGCTGTTCTGGAATGGGACCAAGGACTCAAAAACTTACAGGATCAAGGTTTGGCTGAAGAACAGAGAGTAAAAAAGGAGACAAAAGCTGAGAGAGACAGTTGCTCTCATGCCCTCTTGTGTCAGTGCTTCACAGAAGCAAGCCCCAAGATAAACCCCTTATTACAGTAAAATTTAAAGGAATACCAGTGCAGAGAGATGAAACACTAAAAGATCCTACAAACACTCATTTTACAGTACACAGTGGTTTTTGAGTTTTAGATGTCAGTGGATTTTAAAGTAGATACAGTGATGTCACTGTAGGAAAACATCACAAAAATATTGCAGCAACAGGATCTCTTTCAACAGAGTCCTGCTTGACTCACTCTCACAGCTGCAGCAAAGTAGTCCAATGTGTTTCTGGAGAGCATTCTTGCTTGTGAAGTCTTTATTGGGACACTCTGACTGCAGGGAAATGCAGCCGCTTTTCATTTCTTGTGGCAGTCAGAAAGTTTCATTGAATATTTCTGAGCTCTCAATCTCTTCCAAAACACATGCTGAATTTCCTGGCTCTCTTCCTTAAAATCTGGTCTGGGTTTCTACCCTTGTCACCTCTCAAATTGCTTTATGTGTACACTAAAATAAAATAAAATAAAATAAAATAAAATAAAATAAAATAAAATAAATAAAATAAAATAGAATAAAAATAAACATTCTGATTTTTCAAAATTAAGTTTTAACTTTTTCTTCAAACTACATGATTTTTTATAAGAAATCAGTTTTATGTTTAAATGACCTGTATTATGGACTTATCACTGGAATCCAGCAAAGCTGAAACAGAAATATTTTTCCTTTTGCTATTAGTAATGCAACACTGCCAACTAGAGGCATTGGTAACAATTAAATTTTTGTCTTATTAGCCACATTGATAAAGGGTTGCATACCTATAAATACTAAGAGATTGTATTGGTACTAGAGAAATCCCACCAAGTCCTCCAACTACAGTGATACTTGCATTTCATTTTGATTAGATTTTGATGCATCAGTATGTCATTTATTGAATCCAAACACCTCATTGCATCGTCCAGAAACTCAAACAAAATCAAGTCAGATATCAAATTACCTTAGGTTCCTCAAAGAGTTACTGAGCCATTCTAACAGTTTAGGAAATACGTCTCCACAACACATTCTATTTTAAAAAAAAAATTATAACTTTAGGGGGAAATTCAAATCTAGACATCATTTTCTTAACCCACAATTTCAATAAGACTTCATCATTTACTGGAATAAAGAAATCATAGTCTATTCAGATGGGATCAAACACAATTTCTGTATAAGTTTTCAGGTCTGTAAGATAGCATTCACTTTGAGGAAGGTGTTTGTTCACAGTTGAAGTAGTAAGATTGAAAATAGAGAAAACATGCCCTTGACCAGAAAGGCTCAGCTACAGCCTGCTGCATGTGGTTCCCTGACATGCACACGCTTGTTGGGTCCCTGTATGAGAGGTAACTCAAAGCAAAGCCATTGCTGTTCATGCCCCACGCAGAGTGGAGCTGCCTGGGCCCCACACTGCTGCCCCTGCCCTCTTCCCTGCCAAGCCCATGAGTGTAGGGTGTAGCAGTACAGATACCCAGAACGCAGCAAGAGGAAACTGGAACAGAGGGGAACAGGGACCTTCTGTAGGTCCCCATGCTCACCAACATCCAACAAAGCCTCAGGGAAGGACTCATTCCTGCTGCCTCCAACCCCTGCTGCCATATGACCAAGTCAAACACAACTCTGTGTGTAGGCAGTCTGCTGTCAGGGAGAGAACTGAGAGCCTTGAGGATGCACCAGGCTTAACCACTACACTCCAGACTTACAGAGTGCAGGACATACAACTCTCCCCATTTCTGATTAAGGATAGTAAACAGTGGCAACCCTTCGTGCCTCTTTACAGCAGCCGGGACCTTCCCAGCCATGGGCATGGAGTGCACTGTACCCCTCCTCTGGGCTGGCAGTGTGTGCCTTGCAGTGCACCAGCATCTTGAGAAGCCAGAATAGCTTCCAAGGCTTCCTCCAGCATGGCTAGAACCACACTGTAACAGGAAGATCCACTGGTAGAAGGGAAAACTCTGCCTGCCAGGACTCACGCAGCATTAAACAAACAGTCCAGAACAGTTTGTACTTTGGACTGAAGGAAGGAACCAACATCTAGCACTGGTTTCCTTTTATTTACCAAAACACATTTATTCCATAAATCTCAGCAAAATTCATGAAGAATAATAAATTACATTTCCCCCATTGGAGTCTTCAAAGCTTTGTATCTATAAAAAGTTCTGGGAAATCTGAGAAGCTTAGAGGGCAGGAAAAGAATCTTGTTGGGAAGTGAGAGCAAATAGACAGTAGTGACTCACAGAGGCACAGAGCTGCAGAGCAGCTGAAGTAAGGTGCCAATTAAGTCTGAAACCAAGTTTTCCAGGGGCTGTACCACAGGGTAGTGTAAGGATGGAGAGGCCAGTTTCCAAAAAATACAGAGAAAGCCCTGGAGGGGTTTGGAGGTGAGTGCTGGAATAAGTTGTAGGCATAGAAGTGAAAGCATGGACACTGGCCTGGGAAGCAGAGAAAATGGTTTGCAGTCAGTATAAACCACTGTAAAAACTAATCCAATAAATGTTTTTCCACTTACATTATTAGGCTTATGTTCCATAACAATGTCTTTACAGGAATACGAAGCTAAAAATGTACAGCAGTCCAGTGGAAGCAAATTACTGGGGCACAGGTAACACTGAAGTAGTTTCTTCACTTGAGCAGTACCTAGAGGTCTGCTTTTAGGAAAGGGGACTGGGGGGAGAGTACATCTGTTGTGAATCAGCTTGTAATACCAGAAGTCATATTTCCACAGTTGTAACTATTTTGAAAGACACACTCAGAAACAAACCAGTGTGTCATATCTAGATTTCTTTAAATTACTTTATTGAAATGATCCGGAAATTTTCTAATAATGATTTTTGGCTGTCAGTCAAAACCTAAGCCCAACAGACATTTGCAGAGTTTTTTCACTTATTCTTTTTTTTTTGTTTGGCAGTGAAAGCTTATGCTCAGCTCTTTAAGCTCAAAGTGTTGCTCTCTGCTCTGGTACCATGTGCTGCTTGAATGTACCCCAAGATCCAGACCCACTCCACACCAAATACATGTGTTAGGATCCAGCAGTACCTCTCATCCATGAAAACATGTGTTCCATGAAACTTCCTCCTAATGTTTGATGCAAAATTTGTTTGGGCATTTGTGGTGATGCATCTCCCCTCTCCAGGCCACACTACAACCTCTCTGTGTAATCTCCTAATTAATTTTATATTGATTTGCAAAGGCACACTGATCATGTGTAAAGTCTTTTGTAGAGTTATCAACAGAGGTTGCAGGAATGACCCTGAATTACAACTGTCACAGGAGCTGTGATCTTATACCTTGCTCACACATGAGCTAAGGCAGAGTTGGATAGAGTAAGAACTTCATCAGCAACTTAATCTGTGCAGCACTATGCAAATTCAAATTTAAAAGTCAGCTTTGCTTTTCCCCAATGGCTTACATGTATGGATACGTACCTAAATCTGCTGCTGCATGACTCACATGAAAGCAGTAGCACGTGATTCCAAGTGTCACCTATTGTGCAACATCTTTCTAAAAATCTGTTCTCTTCACATACTTTATTGCTGCCTTGTTCTGCCCTGTATTTAGCTAAGTGTTACATTTCCTCATTTTGACCTGGATAGAACTGTATATACACAGTTAACCCATAGTTATCTGTACCTCCAACATTATTCTTTTCGAGTAGAGAAATAAAATGCAAACACCTTTGACCCACATTACCCTGGAGACTAAGATGGCCAAGAATGAGCAAGAGCATGCTAGTCCAATGAATGAGTGCAAAAGCATGTGTTCTACATTTCAGAGATTCAATATTTTGGCTGGTAACTGCTGCTGCACAGGTCAGCCTTTTGAAAGTCAGGCAGCACAGCTTTTGGCTGGGATGGAGCTCTGGCTTCACACTCTGTTCATGTGTGGATGCTGAACACATGCAATAAAAATCAAGAACAGAGAGCCGATAAGATCCCACTTCACAAACAGTGATTAAGTAGCTACACTGAAGGCACCCAGCTTGGATTTATGAATTATTATAGTCACTTTCTTTCAGCATTAAACATTGACAAGGTCTTTTTCACCAGGGCTGCCAGTCTCTCTGTGGCAACACTGACCAAGCCTGAAGTTCTGACCTTCAAATTTAGAGACAAATTGCTGAACATCATCCTAAAAAAGGGCACTCACAGGTAGCTCAGCACTAATTTTAGTCTATTTGACTGAATGTCAACCCCTTACTCCTTACAATAAGAAACCTGTGCCATGAAAAACACAGTACCTCAGGGCTGAATAACACAATATGTCAGGAATGAGCAACAATACACTTCAGTAATTTTGGAAAACTTCTGTATTTCTAACTATAAGAAGTGTAACTGTACAGTCCATATAAACAAATACATGGGAGATCAAGAACTAAAAGAGGATTGCTTCTGATTTCCTTGCAAAAGCTATCCAAGAAGGAGTGAAAGGGTGATCCAGCTCATTCCTTCTTTGCACAAAGCTGATGAATAAAGGGCTTTTCCTGTATTCATCATGTTCTGTAAAATTATATCAAACATAATGTCCAAGAATCAGATGTTTTGAAACTTCAGCTCCCAGGAGCAGTAATCAGGTATTTTAAACCATATTCTTTTAATAAATAATTTTATTTCCATCTCAGAAAGAAGATAAGTTTGTTTTATCTCTTACTTATACTTCCCTACACAAAGTAACCCTTGTGTCTTCCTATTAAGTTCATACCTGTCTTCAAGCACCAGAGAACCCTGCCTTTCTCTGGGAACAAAAGAACCTACAGTTCCAACTTTCATTGGTGGTTTCCTTTTTCACTGGATGTAAGCCAGACTCAAACTGTCTGAGGGGGAAGTAGCAGACACACATAAGCCACTATTTATTTCCAATCCTCATACAAGACACCTGATACAAGCAAGATGGAGAGAAATGAGAGGATTCAGTGTATAAGCATGGGAATTCACAGGAGTGAAAGTTGGAGGGATGGCAGAAAAGGAGGGGGGAGGGGGGAAACACAGTAATTTGGTTTTCGGCTCAAAGGTTCCTCTCATTTTTTCCCAGGTGAATGCGTTGTTGTTGCTACATAGAGACGTGGGCAGCTCAGGTGTTTTGAGCTTAAATCACACTGATTTTTAACCATCCAGTTCCAGGACGAGGACCTTCGATCGGGAGAACTGATTGCTTCTGGTGAGCAAGTATTTCTCATTCTTAACTCTCCTTCAGTACAGCAATGAGGTTTGGTTCACAAACACCTTACAAGGCAAGTTATACAAAAAGACAAATGCATAGAGATTAGCTAGCAAATGTTTGTTCTGGTGGAGAGTTGAAGGCAATCTATACGGTGCTGGCTATAATTTTTTTCTCTGAGTCAATTAACTAACATTGGATCATGTAGCATAAAAAATTCAGAATATTAAATTTAAACTGCCTCTAGCTGCAGCTCCATAAATTATCCTTCAAAAATCCTATTAATTTTCAATAGGATGGTAATCAAATATTAAGCTTTAGGTACTTATACCTCTGATTTGAAGAGATTTACGCTCGGATTTTTCATTGTGCATCATGAAAGAAAGAACTGAATCACGTCTTCCATATCTGCTTTACAGAGACATTATCTGGTGTGATTTCAAAGCCATATCTATTTATGTTTAAATAGCATTTTAACATGTTAATAGAAATGTTACATTTGGTTGTTAACATCCAATAGGTAAACTGATACTAAAGATAGTTGCTGACTTTCACATAGAGTTGGTACACATAGTCATTTGTCAGGAGTGTAGTAGTCTGGTGTAATGATCTGCTTCAGCTGACTGAAGTTAGTGGTTCACACAAATATGGGAGAAACCTAAATGGAATTTTTATTGAGGATTTATTAAAAATCCTCAGCCCTCAGACTTAACTAAAAATTCCAATCTCTATTTAGGAAACACTGGAAAACTTCTTATTTTCCTATTAAACCTCAATAATCTTCAATCATCAAATTACTTTGCATAATTAGTAAGTTCCAAAGGAGACTCCTTTCCAAATCTCAGTCAACAGTAGCCAACATGAATGAGCCTAGGAAAGTATGTGAAACAAAGAACAACTCTACAGTTTTCAAGAACATAAGATTCTTACTACAAGATGATGATTTCTTTTTCTAATTTTTTGTAATTTTAATGTACAAATCTTTCTCCACCTGAACAGAATTCTTTCCTCAGTTTGATATTGCCAGTTATTGGAAATGGAGTTTTAATTTGTTCACAAGAAATTTAACTGCTAACAGTGACTCTGTGATGTTAAGAGATTCATTAAAACATCACTTTTCATGATTCTCAGTCCTAAAAAGCATGAAGCATTTTCTTTTTCCAGTGCTCAGAGTTGTAATTACATACTGGTTATCTTTTTTTTAAAGTCAAGCTTGAAATTTTCTTTATCAGTATCTGAAAAGTGAAATATCCCATGAGAACTGATAAGAAAACTGGGTGGTATCCTGGGCTATATGCACTACATTGTTTATCTCAGTTGAAACCACCAGGTATCCACCTGAATATCAGAGCTTTAATGCCTAAAGATGATTATACTGGACAGAACGACCCATCAGTCAAAAAAAAATCTGTATTTGTAATGCTTTTCTGCAGCTGTCTCTTGGTTCTCCAACTTTTATCAAAGCCAGAAATTACTGAATTTCTTATAATGATCTTTGTCAGGAAGGGAATACTAAAGCAGCCAGGAGCAGAGATGAATTGTTTCATTCAGAAGGAGTTCACCTGAAACTCAGTGTGAAAAAGCCATGAAGAATGGTGAAATTTTTCAAGTTTTCATTGTGAGAAACTGTTGAAAATTTCTTTGATATTTATTTCACAGCCTTTAACATCCTGGTTCAGAGAGTGCAGGCTTACCAAATTTTGTCAATTTCAACATTTTGGATGGCGTTGCCAATATAAAATCTTGGAAGCAAGTATTTGCCAATTTTCCTATTTTACTAAGGAGGATATCATTAGGCATCTTTTGACAAAAAAAAATCTCATGGTGTTCTGCTTTACTGAAATTAAAACCCCTGTACTGCTGTCTTGATACTGTCATGATCCAGTATTATAGCATTTACTAGTTTATAAGAATCAAATGAGAACAGTTCCCTGCAGTTTTGACAGCTGAGAGCAGTGCTTCACAGTAAAATTAAGTACCTCCATTTTACATTTTTCTCACAAAAGAAGACATTTCTAGAAATAACCAAAGCTACCTCTGAAGTATAGATTGTTAGGATGCCACTAACACATTGATTTACACTGTGCTGGGTGACACATCCAAGTGACTAAAGTTGTTACTTTATTTTCTAGTTTCCTTGCTGCATTGAAAGGGAAATAATGCTCCATTCAACATTGGCCTTGTCTCTCCTGCTAATTGCAGTCACTTCCAACCTTGCAATGGCAATTAAAAAGGAAAAGAAAGCACCTCAGACACTGTCAAGAGGTATTTTATATTTACTGGATGTAGTTACCTCCTTACCTCATCATATAGGCCGGCAAATACTTTTATTTTAATGTACTTACTAAGGTGTGTTTCTCTAGTGTTAAGTGACACTCTGAGTAGTGCATGTTCTTACTTCATGTCATTTAATTCCATCAGTGTATTATTGAGGATATGGTTGACAGTCTCCTATAACGTGTATAATTTATGTAACTCACAGTGACTCAGTAGAAGCAAATAACCCCAACTGAGTCTCTCAGATCGGGATGTACTTGCAGAACTATCAGTGAAAAAATATTCTTTCATATACCATCTGAATTATATTTTATTACGGCAACTCACCATATGAAATGCAGTTTCATAACTTCAGTTGTTATGGGACAATTTTTCTACGGACCCATTTTGTACACAGGACAACAATTTAAACCATTGGTGTCGTTTTCTATATGACCGTTTTTTCCCTTTTGCTTTTCATCAGATATCCATTGCAAATCATGGCTATAAGTAACTCAGTCCTTGTAGTGCATAATTTTCAATCCAGACGTTAAATAAAGACTCTGTTTTAAATTATTTGTATCTGATCAATCCTTGGAAATACAAGCAGAGAAATATCTTAGCAAGCTATTTTCCCCTTCACCTTCCTTCTCCTTTTGAGACCATTCACCAAAAATAATCTCCATCTCCCTTTCTGACTTTTTCTGCATGCTGTACAAAGCCTGTAGATCCCACAGCTCACCTCTGAGGTTTCCCTATCCTGGCAAAGTAGCATATGTCACAGAGGTTCCCTCTGAGCCTAATTGCTCAGAGACCACTTGATAAAATCATATAACACCTGGACTAGCCAAAGCGAAGTTTAAAATCACTTTTTTATAAGCAGTGTCCTTGGTTATAATCAACCTAGCATGTAGATCATGATTTATTTTTTCCACTAAGTCTGAATGCACAAAAAGATAGTAAAAACCTCTTACATTCTGGTGGGTTTGAAAAAAGAAAAAAACAGCGACAAAGCAGGTGTCACTTTTCTACATCTGATTTCAGGCCTTTCAGGATGCCTTGCACATTTTACATGTAATTTTCACAGATCAAAGGGGAATACTTAAACCTGCTGCAAGATGACTCCTCTGTGTAGTTCTCTTCAGCAGCAGCTGACTGCAGCCAGGGTTGGGAAGCCACTGGTCAGCATGCCCAATTTCCACCATCAGCCAGACCGACTCATCTACTGAAAGAAGAGATGATCTTGTAGCATCACAAGCAATTGGACCATGAGAAATCTAACAGCAAATCTGGGCTGGTCCAAGCACTGACCAGACAGTGAAGAAGAAACAGAGCTCTAACATGGTCCAGATGCAGAAATTGTTCTACAATTCTCATGAGGACTGTCATGAATGAGATACACTGCTTAGGATGCAGGGATCTACTACACAGGGGCAGATGCCTTTGGGAGCTGAAGGCATAAAACCAACTGGACAGTTTGCTTTTTGAGATCTGTGTATCACCAGCTAAGGATGAGCTATGAAGCTGATGATTCATTGTGATTTTGTTTCAGTAGAGACTTTTATTTAACAGCCATTCTTTTATTAAATTATTTAATTAAATTAAGTACTTGCAAGTCCAGGGATTGAAGTGCATAACTTTGGAGATAAGTTTATACCCAAGACTGTTCTAATGACATTCACACTAAAGCTGATCTTATTTGAGCTGTCATAATTTACTTTTCTCTCTTCTATATGCCTGCTTCTCTTTAAGTCCCAGGTCTACAAAAAGTATGGAGCAGACAAGATATAAAGGATTTGGGTGCTGATTTAGGGACCTCTGAGCATTTAGAAAGATAACCAACTAGTCTGTCAAAGGGATATTCAACCAGCTGAGATTTTCGGGGGGAGTTGGTTGGTTGTCTAGGTTTTTTTATCCTCTTAGTGTACTTATCAGGAGATGTAGAATTAGCATATCCATAATGTTAGAGAACCTTTGACTAAAAAACCCAAATCCTATTTGTGTGCAAGTGTTGCTAAACATTTTTGTAAAAAAAAGGTATTTGTTATAAGTTACTTGCCTGGCCAACAGCTAATCCTTCTGTTATATTTCTAGGATGGGGAGATGAAATTACCTGGGTACAAACTTATGAAGAAGGGCTTTATCAAGCAAAAAAAAGGTAAGACATTAAAAAGTAGTATGAGGACTATAATGAAACAGAACACAAAACCATCGTGACAGCTGCTCTGCAGACCACCCAGTTAAATAAAACAGACTGTGTCTATAAATAAAAGCCCTTGTAGGAATCTTATGACTCTGAAGTAACATTATGGGCTGACAGTGTACCACAGTCATTTCTTTGTCACAAAAGCAGTGTTTTCATTTGAATTGAAAATGGTAAATACATACTATCATTTTTAAAATTGCATCTGTGGTGTTTTAGTATCATGTACCTCTGATTACTTCCTTGAAATCAGTTCCATTTGTTCTTGCATGGTGATCTGCTGCCTCTGAAGTTCTACCCAACACTTTATGAGTTGGAATGTGTCCATGATATACTCACGATTTCTCACTATCTGGGTAGAAATGGAACTTCCAATTTGAATGTTCTCTAGAACTCAGCTGAAGACACATTTGAGAATTCATAACAATACTTACCTAAATATCTTTTACAGTTCATTTTAGATCCCAATAGTCTAGCAGGAGCTACTGCTAAATAGAAAACAAATTATTTTTAGAATGAAAGACAATTAATGTCATGTACTGAATGTGAAAAAGGCTAGAAATTAACAACTCTTGATAGTGATAGCAGACCAAACATTAGTAACTGATTTGCTGAACACTAAATATAGCTTTAAAAAGATTACAGGAGAAAATGCAGAGAATTTTTTTAATGTTTTGACACCCAGAATATAAAATTTTGATCCTTTACCAAAACATTTACAGAAAAAAAAAATACTATGTAGCTGCTCAAGAAAGCTTAAAGCATATGAAACTTATCAGGGGAAGTATCTGATGACAAACTCAATCTTTAAAAAAAATATTCTTGTTCATGCAGATTATTTTTTATTTTCTTAATCATGGAGAATTTTATACCTAAGCAACATTAAATACCTCTTCAGTTTGATTATTTACTACCTAGGAATGACACGATGATAGAAATGTTGTTTCTTTCTTCTGCAGTCCCTTACTATAGACAACCTATACTTACTATAGATGTAGAAACTCTATGGGTTTTTTTATGGAGTATTTATGCTCCTTCCCATTGCTCAAAAATATCTGTAATACTTTATGGAATTTCTGTATAGTTTTACGTAAGATTAAACACAATTTGCCTTTTTCAGTTTCTAGTAAAATCATCCATTTGCATACTTGTCAAATTATCTAACTACATGTTTTATTATTATTAATAAAGTAACAAGCCGCTGATGGTAATTCATCATTTGGAAGACTGTCAATACTGCCAAGGTAATTTTGATTTTTTTGCCTGTAAAAAACTATCTATATAACTGAACCTATCTCTATATTTATCTTGCACTTACTGAAAATTATTTAAAGAAACAAGCAAGTGAAAAATTATCTGAAAAGCAATTAATTTATTACTGTTATTTACAAAAATTCCACTGTGAAACTACCCAATAAAGAACATGAAAAACGGTGCTGCTGTACTGCTATCCTGAATGCAGCACTCAGCAGTTTAAATTAAGAGGCACGGATTTGCTACTGACTCATTGAACAGATTTAATTTTGTTTGGATCTTCTGAACTGGTAACTAAAGAATGAGACAAGGATAGGGCTGCTGAAATTGATCTAGCAAGAATTTTCTGAGCATAATGCACTTTTGTCAAGCCAAGACATCGTATCCATCAAGACAACAGGCTTCATAAATGACAGAAGAGAGCTTCCATTTTCACAGCCGGGAGGTTGTACTGCCATGGGTCAAAAAAACCCCAAAAAGTAGTGATAGAGCCCTTAAGTGTCTTCTCAGGAATGTGAATCAGCACAGACAGGAACAATGTGGCCAGTCTTTGGCCAATGTGGTGCCCAAACACAGACAAAAAGGCAGAATTTGTGATGGACTTCACAGTGATCCTGTCTTTTCTAGCACTGAAGAAAGCTTTTGCAGAAAATGAAGAAATACAGGAAATGGCCCAAAATAACTTCGTTATGCTGAATCTCATGGTATGAAGGGTTTGGGGTGATTTGACTGGTAACTTTTTATGATCTGTGTTTTCTCTCTCTTTGTCTTGCCTTTTCATGTCATTTTAGCTAACATCTCTGGCATTTTAGTTATATAAGTAGAGGCACTTGTGCATGTGTATTCACACATAAGTAGTACCGTTTTGGTTTTGTACTCTGGTACAAGGTTATTCACAGGGGGACTACTCAACAAATATTTTAATAGCCATCTTTAATTTTTCTACCAGCATGAAACCACAGATAAAAACCTGTCACCTGATGGACAATATGTGCCTCGAATCATGTTTGTAGGTATGTACAATATTTATGTATCTTCAAGGATGTGGTATCTGAATTATGCCAGTGTTCTCCTTTGGGGACATCAAAATCATTCATTTTGCAAAAGGAAAATAGCTTGCTATCTCTGTTGCATTCTTTGACCCTTGTAAACGTCCTCTAATTGCAGATGTGTTCTGGAGGGTACCTAATCTGGGCTTGGGGACAAGATGCTTAAAAATCAGTTAGCATCTGAGGTTTTGCTCTCCATGCTTCTCACTAGTGCTGTTACAAGACAAAGTTTACTGAAAAAGTCAAATATCCAACTGAATGTAGATGTCTATAGTGTGGACATTACCACAGGATAAATCAATAGTCAGTGGCATCTGAGGAATGATTTATTCCATTGTAAAGTAGACTTCTGGAATGGATCAAATTAATTATGCTCCTGAGTGCCTGTTCATTTTGACCAATTGTACAGGCAGTGAGTAGCTCTATGGTGGCATGCAAAGTTCAGAGAGATGAAGCCCACACTCAGAGAGCAATGTAGTTAGGAGTCAGCTAATTACCAAAAAGCTTGGAAGGGGAACTGGGAGAAGATATGCCCACAGCAACCTGTTCCCATGCTGGGAACATCAGGAATCACAAGATTTTCAATCTGAAGGCTCTGGGTAGGTCATGCTAATATTGCATTAGGGATGTATGACCCTCCCTATGTATGTATCCAGTCAAATTAGCCTCTCCTGATGTAAACCCAGAACCCGTAAACACAGGATAACTTCCTTTAAATATGGATGAAATGTGTGACCTAGCACTTAAAATGGCTGCATAATATAAAAACGAGCACTAGCTTTCGTTCAGGATTTCTCCAAGTACAGAGCAGTTGGTTGGAACAGAACGTAACGGTCTCAGAATTGCCTCGTTGATGGAATCAGAAACAGGGTTGTCAAAGCAGTAACATACCATCACCCACAGCTGTTGTGGGAATGCAAGGCAGTGGTTAATAGGATTACTTTTTCAGACCCATCTCTCACAGTAAGGGCTGACATCACAGGAAGATACTCCAACCGGCTTTACACTTATGAACCACAGGACGTACCATTCTGTAAGTGACCCCTTTGTTGTGTTTGCATTTCACACTGTAAGCAGCCAGATAACCAAGCCCAATTTGAGATATAAATACTGTGTGTGAGCATTTGCAATAAATTATAATGGTCTAAGCTGTTCTAGCAAAACAATCACACCTATTGTCGCATTGAATTTGTTTGGACTATTCAGGTAAGAAAAATTGAAAGATCATGGGTGAGAACTTTCAGGATCAAGATCTGAGTAGTTTGCTAGAGAATGGTGAAAGTTATACTTGTGCAAGTCATACTTGCACAAAAAGTATCCTACTGCACAAAAAGTGTCCAACTGCACAATATAAATAGCCAGTGGTGAGAGGGAACAGTAAAGAAATGCTTATCTTGGCACCACCTAACACTCATATTTCAGAAAGGAATGTGATTTTTCAGGTTCAACCAGTCCTTACTCTGTATCATCTATTTGACACCAGTGCACTAACTCACCACAAATATGCACATCACATCTGATTACCAGCTTGCTATTAAGAATTAAGGGAGTTGAAAGGAGCCTTGTCAAATCCCTTTAAGTTAAACATTTTCATTCATGAAAACTTTTACCTTCTGTTCTAGTATCAATGCCAGAATTTTTACAATAGAAAGCTCTAAAATATAATATGGGACATAAATTAATTTCAATGTGAAAAATTTACTAAATCAAACTGGGTGGGTTTTTTTTAATTGTACAAATGGACTTTTAATACATTTTTACACTTCTTATTTTTCTTTCAGTAATAGAAAACATGAAGAAAGCACTACGCCTCATTCAGACTGAACTGTAACCAACAGTGAAATGACCGTAACCTCTACGAGGTGAAACTGCACCTCTGTCTCCACCAACATTTTGAACGCTTACCAAGCAGCTTTTGTATATCAGATTTCTTAAGAAATTTATATGTAAAATTTGGAAATCAAACATAGAAAGGCCATTGCATCCATTCAGAAAAAAAGAGAAGAAACATATTAAATGCTTTGAAATTATTTATCTGAACAACTGAAGGCAATGGTTTAAGGTGCAGCAACCTTCAGCTGTATTTTATAAATCCAACTCTGACTCTATTAAGTCAGCTAAGACTTCTGACCAGAAGTTATAAACAATCTTTTTGATGTCTATTTGCGATTTATTACATAACTGAATAGCTGCATGTTGGCTCCCATTTTAATTTTTATTGCAAGAAGCTTGTTAGTTGTTATTGTACCTCTGCTTTATACACTTATTTCTCATTAAGGGAAAATAAACTTTGGGGTTAAATCAGACAGGAAAGCTCTACTGACAGATTTTGGAATAGCTTATACAGGAAAAAACAAACAAACAAAAAAAAATACCCAAACCAAACAGTGATCTAGGCTTAGACTTCCCCTGCATAATCCTTCAACCATTGTTCTGATAGCTGAAAACAGGACAGACATTCCAGACTGAGCATGTGGTCTCAGTGAGGTGATAACCATCAAAGAGCAACTACAGGTTTTGCTATGATAGAGTGAAGCAAGAGAGATGGAAGGAGATAGTCCCAGAACCCTGCTCCTAAAGCTAAGTGATGATTGTAAAGTCTGCTGTGGGAAAAATGAGGTTTGTCCTTGGTCTTTTCATTAGTTTGGTGTGGGAAAAATGAGGTTTGTCTTTGGTCTTTTCATTTAAACAACACTCGAATCATGGGAAGCTCATCTCAGGTCAATGACTCTTATCACAGCATTCCACCATGTAGGTGGCAGCTTATTGAGGGAATCTGTACATACAAAGCCTTTGCAAAATTTACCCAAGATCACCTGGGTAAGCACTTGTTTTCAGTAAAAAGCTGAAGTTGATTGAAATAGTTTATTATCCCAGTAACACAGTTTTTTGTTAGAGCAAAATAGTCAGCAATTCACCTGCAGTAGGACCGTGTATGTTCTGTTACATGTAAAGCATCAGTGTCATTTGTGCTACTTGCCATTTTCTGTGGTGCTGCCTGTATACACATGTAAAAGATGAAGGAAGGACCTCTGCAGCACAGCTTTGCTAATTTATAATACCTAGTTAATTTGTCATGAAGTAGTTAAATTGCACCTATCTAAGTCTTCAAAATCACTTCAAATTTGGATAAAAGTGTATATTCCAACATAGTGATGACCTGTACACTAAGAGAAAAAGAATTATTATATTAGTCACTAACAATAACAATATCTTAGTAATCAGTTAAATTATTTTTTTAACCTATGGAGAAAATATTAGTATTAAAATTAAACTGAAAATCACATTGCTTTCATTTGTGTTTAGCTCCACTCATTCATGTCTTTATCTATTCCAGATCTGGCAACATTTCCCAGTCTGTGGGCATTGCTCTTTCAAGCATGCCAGAGATGTTCAAGCACACCAGGAGAAAAGGATGTGAGCTAGCTGCCAGAGATGACATAGGATAGCCATGACAGCCACTCAGCCTCCTTTTCCCCAGGCTAAACAACCCCAGTAACCCCCTGATGCTCTTCATGACACTTGTGCTCCAGATCCTTCACCAGTTTTGTTGCCCTTCTCTAGACATGCATCTGCCTGTTGGCCTTCTCCCTGCTTCTTACCCATAAACACTCAATCCTATCATCATCAGCAGCAAGCTCTGGACAACAAAAAAACTCCCTAAAATACAGGGCTCCCCCATCACCTGTCCTTCCTTGCCTGTCCCTTTTGAAGGGTTTATAGCCATGCATTGCAGCACTCCAGTTGTGAAAGTCATCCCACCATGTTTCCATGGTAGTTTTCCTGCTTCATGGTGTCTTCCAGCTCTTTCTGTTTGTTGCCCATGCTATGTGTATTGTGTAGATACACTTCAGTCAGGCTATTGGTCCTGCCATGTTTTTGGGGGAGAAGTCCTAATTCCTACATGACCATTCTCAGGCACTTCTGTGGTTTCTAACACATCAATAACCCCTGGGTCTTTGCTGCCGCGTGGATCTTCATCTCCTACCTCTGCTGAGATGCAGAAAAAAGGACTTTGCTAGTACACTGTCCCTCAAACATTTGTGTGCTACTACCAGGCTTATTTATAGTGAACATGGTTTTACCCCCTCTTCAAATCCAGTTCAAAGTTCATTATTCCTTTAGTGAATCCATTTAAAAGCAAGAGATGTCTGTCAAGAACCCACAAAACTGAAATCCCAAAAGATTTGTTATACAGGACCATAGTCCAGAATTTGCTTGATCTCAGGAAAGCTTAAACTCTATAGTCCGTCTCTCCTCAGTGCTGTAAGAGAAAATAAATGGTAGAATTACCACTTATTGGGATTGTGAAAGAAACAAGTAATGCAAGCCCTGGGCCTAAAAGGCTACTGTTGTTTTGCTTATTTTGGGCATTTGATATTGAGTCAGCAGACAGGAAATATACTATGTGAGTTAAATAAAATAAATAACCAAATTTTCATAACAATACAAAGATCACTGACTTCATTGTTGAACAAAAGTTAACTTTTAGATCTATACTGGAATGCATGTTGTTTTAACATTTAAAGAAAATCTGGATGAATTTCCAAAGGTATTATTGATACTGACTACACCTATAATCTAGAAGACTATTTTCTACTGAGTAGAAGTTTCCAACAGTTTTAATGAACCACTCATTCAAACAGAAAGCAGCTGTTTTCCAGAGATATCACAGGCATATGAGTTCCACCGTGGCAGATGAAATCAATTTGCAAAGTGTCTGAGATTTCACCCTCCTTTCCCTTCTAAAATCCCCATAGGTAGCAGGTTGAAATCTGTTCTCAGCCTTCCAAAATGGGAGTAACCCTTTGTGATTCTTGAAGATTCAGATCCAGTCCTTTTGGTGGAGCTAGATATTCAGGTAAAAAAACACTCTGTATGCTGCACATATTTTTTATTCACAGCTTCATCCAATATTCATCCTTAATTTTAGAGCTGCTACTATATTTCTGCCTTCTCCTCTTTGAAGACTGTTTTACCAGGTAATATTTCTATCGATGGAAGAGAAACTCAGATCTCGTATTAAAGTTCCATTGTTCCATGAGAAGACAATAAGTCTGTAACCTGTGCAATGACAGACACAATGTGATTTTTTTCCCCTTTTTTCCTGTGAAATGAATGGCATGATAAATTGCATGATACACTACTTTCTCTTTTCTTACTTTTCTATCCACTTGCATGCCACACAGATTTATTCACAATATGATTTTTATCCATATTTTTCTCTTTTTCTTAAGAAAGAGTGGGAAACTGTTCTTTTTGTTCCTTGGTTATCTGGAACTAAATCAACCAGGTTTTTTTGACCTTCATTATTTGTGTCAGAGCTGAAGAAGGAGAAAAAAAGACTGAAAAGGTGGATATGATAGCAGAAACTATTTTACAGTTGCAGTATAAGGACCAATAGCTGAGAAAACCTACCTGTGCACACTGTGTGCTTTTACAGAATTCGTATCCTGTATTAGCTATGTGTGGATGTTAATATTAACATGAGCATAATGCAGCATCACCTGTGAAAGTACATGTTTTATACAAAAAAGACTTTTCTGAGTTCTGCTGTTGCTATGAACACAACATGTTCTGGGAAGCAAACTTTATTGCCACTTGTTCACATATCCGTGTCTACTTTACTGTCTGGACTTATCTGTTGTAATCAGACCAAGGGTAGTCAAACAAACGTGGCCTTAACGTCAGTGAGGTGAGGCACAGGAATCTGAGAACTGACAGAACAGGATCCTCCCCTATGTATCCGTCTCAGTGCAGAAAGGCGTGGCCTTTTTCAAGCAGACATCTGGCCTACTGGTTTGCAGAGCTAAAACATTTTCCTGTGTGCAAATATTTGTGCTTGACCAGAACAAAAGAAAAGGCACCATACCTTTGTGTACCATAGAGGTGAAAGACTGTGGGACACCTCAGACCTTAAAATGTAACAGTAACTTGATCTTGCAGAATAAGACTGATATAATTTGACTTATTTCATGTACTACAAAAATTCTTGCCAAAGGTTGACACAGAGAAATTTTCAAATGCTGAGGTGTCCTTCACAGGATCAACCAAGTTATTGGTCTGCTTCCTTTTGTTGGTTCCTGTGTTCAAATGGACATACAGATCAATGGATGTTCAAATGGATGCACAGTATGATTCAGGTGGAAATAATTAGGCTCTATGGCAATTAAAAAGCCCAAAACCACCAATCAGAAGGGGAGGAAAATTAACTTTTTCATCAGAAAATCTACAGGATATGCAGTCTATATATCTATTATTTTTCCTTGATGTTCAAGGTTCTCGTGCTATTCATCACTTGCCATCTTTGGCTGCTACCACATATTGCAAAGTAACTGACCCACTAGTCAGTAAAAGTGAATCTATTTCAGCAAACTGTTTTTCTCTTAGGAGGTATCAGATATTTGCTGGTCTCTTTAGAATAAGAGAAGACACACAAAAACAACAGCTTCTCCTACCTTTGCATAATAAGAAGGACCCCAAATACAGTGGATTATCCTTTAGTTCTTGCTCCCATGTCAACCACCGCACTTTGAAATTTCCCTATAATTCCAACTCCAGCTGTTTTTAAGTAGACGATCATCAAGTCACCCTCTGTACAGGTCTAAGTATGACCTGTGAGAATGAGAAAAGATGCAATAATTTTTCAAGGTTGTAACAGTCATGTGACACCACTCCTCATGGGATATTTTGGTGCTTAGACTTGGTTACTGCTTCAGGAAAGAGCTTAAAAGCACTTCAACAAGATCTACTGTGTCATCTGTTTCTTTCTGAGATATCACTCCTTATAAGTTTGTACACCCTGGCTACATTTCCCTGTGTGAGTGTTTGTAAAAGGTTGGCACACATGAACCCACCCTACTATTTAGCCTTCAGCCAGCTGCAGAGAAACAAGTTCACGTATATATACAAACCACTGGCTTCACCGCTTCTGTTCACATACAGGGAAGAGGACAGGGACTGACTGGGAAAGAAGCTACACCCTAAGGTGAGGATTATTGTACAGGATGAAGAGAACTGGAGCCTTGCTCTCCTAAGGGTTTTTTGTTTACTTCAAGCCTTCAAAAGCAGGTGTGTCTGTGGTTTTACACAGCTCCTGAGCATTTGTATCAGAGAACCGTAAGAGCAGAAGAAGAGCTTGTATCTCCAAGGCCTGCACTGCTTCTCTTGGAAGACAATTCCACATCAAATAGATGTTGCTGTTATCAAATATTTTCACATATGCATTCCCACTGAGAAGCATTCTTGCCCTAAGTGAAAAAATATTCCCTCATGGCCTCAGTAGATTGTTTCTCATTATTTTGTACTCTCAACCTTGACAGAGAAAAGACAAAAATTCCTAAATCCCTCAATGAATTTCCAAAAGGGAATTCAAAGATTCAGAGCAGTAGTTACCCTAGGCCAGGAGACTCAATCTTTCCTTCCTTGGAAAAACGCCCTTTCTTATTTACCAACCAAACAAATTAGTACACGGAGTCATACTCCAGTGAAAATGTATTATGGGCTGTCCTGCATTCTTGGACTAAAGATATGGGATGTGGAACAAATCTGTTAAAGAGAAAGAAACCTTTAGTGTTTATTTGGTTCTTGTTTATAAAAGCCAAGAAACACCATTGTTAATATCTCACAGAGAATTTTAAATTAATAAGTATTATTTCATATGCTATTTCTAGAAGGCATCAGTGCAAATGTTATCCCACCTTAAGTGTTTATGTAGTATCCACTCTATTAACACCATCAACTATGACCACAGGGGATACCTCTAGGCTGCCCTTTCTGACCAAATGGGTTGGCTACACAGATGGTGATCCGAGCTTGTAGAGCCCTAAGTACAGCTATAGGGCATTTCTGGAGCACAAAGGACCAAACATCTTAAGTGCTAGGCGAAGTCATGTCCACTGGCAAGTGTGATGCCTGAAGGTTCCCCATGATATGGGAGTAGCATTAAAGAGACTGATGACTCCTTTGGTCATTTGCCGTAAAGAAAGTTGCAGGAGCTAAGGGTGCTTAGTTTTCCTTATTTTTATACAGAGAAACTAAAACATAGACAGGTTAAGAAACAAAAACATAGGCAGGTTAAGATCACACAAAAAATATGTGGCAGGACAAGGAACCGAAGGTGCATTTATTCAGCTAATATGAATTAAAATTAGCAGAAACTAATTAGCACTGCCTTTTCCTGACTGTGAAATACGTTCTATTAGTCATCTGAATTCTTGAAATTAAGAAGGAAAGGGCATTGTGCTAAGACAAATGAAAGATAGCATCCAAAATTTTGTAACCAACACATAAACATTAAAACCTTTCCTTCCTGCACTGAAATAAAAAGGATACGTGTCCTTTGAGAGAGAGGATGACTCACCAAGAAAGCTAAAGAAAATTCTTGTGCTATATAGTTTCATAACACAGACTACTGAGCCATAAAACCAGTAGGAACAATGTCTTTGAGGTATATATTTGTGGTAAACTTAATTCCAGGGTGCTAGAGTGGCAGAGGTTTTTTAGTAGATACCCTGTCTCCAGGTAAAGTTAAAATTCATGTAAAGAAATGAGGTTCCAAGTTTGACAATAGCAAGTATTGTCAGCAACAATAAATATTTTGGCATTACACGATGTGTATATTTCAGTTATGTTGGCTCAATACATTTGTGGCAATATGCTGATAAATCATGGAAATATGCAAAGGGACTATAGGGACAAGTTGCCAAAAAGATGTCAGGCTGGTAGCCACATTTTGAAACAGCTAAGTTGAAAACTAAGTAAAATCTCCCAATAAAGGTAATTATTAATTTTTAAAACAGTGCAGGGAAAAACAAAAAACTCATCTATTTGTATGACTTGCAAAATCTGGAATAAAAAGTACACTTCAAAGGGTATTTCATTTATGGATGTGTAGATTGCTTTTCATGCTGATACAGGGGTGGGGGAAGGACAGGTGGAATGATTATGGCTTCCATGCCTTTTATAGGTAACCAGCACAACTGGGTGCATCTCTGAAACTGCCTTTCCACCGACACACATGGCATGGGGAACAAACAGGAGGAATAAGAGGTCTGCATGGAGCTGCTGGACTTACTAGGACTCCAATGGAAGTGTTCAAGGCCAGGCTGGATGGTGCCCTGAGCAACCTGGTCTAGGGGAAGACGTCCCTGTCCATGGCAGAGGGCGTGGAACTGGATGACCTTTAAGGTCCCCTCCAGCCCAAACCATTCTGTGATTCCATGGCGGGAGGTAGCAGGGACAGAACTTGGCCCCAAGAGCAGCACTTACAGCTAACATGAACACATTTCCCATTTTGGGCCATTATACCTCTCACATGGCAAATCAGGTAAGTGATTAATGCACAAGTAAAATCCACTTTTCCTAGGAGACAATACTGGCATTGCTTTGAGGAAGGGAATCTATGGTAGCTGCTATTATTGTTCTTCTTGCTTCATTTTTTCACATGATTAAACAATCATCCTAATCCTTATCTGAAGTTTAGCCAAATGTTAGTTTGCCTTGTCCAAATTAAGGGGAGAGGCTTATGTTTTGAAGCCAGAGTATCCACTACAGCCCAAGGCAGGCTGCAAGAGGAGAGAAGAGTGGACACTATATCTACCAAATATGAAGGTAACTTCTATTTAGAGTACAAAATTGCCTCAGAGCAGAGCCTTGGCCTTCAGTGTACAGCTAGTTTCCAACCATCTTGAAGTTTCCTTTACCAGCCTTTCCTCTTATGTTTGCAGTATTATTGTAAAATCAGAATAACTGTTAACACGAAGTTCCTGGATTAGAACAAACTCCTGAATTTCCCATTTTTTCTTGAAGGTGGGTGTCCACAAGCACCATGAGGACATATCAGTCTCCATGTGATTTACCTACACATCAAGTGCTTTCATACAGTTTATGCACATACTTGTAAGGTATTGTCTCTTCTGTAATGAGTGGCAGCATTTTAATGACTAATTTTATTACCTCTAAGAAGGATATAAACTTACTGTATAAAACATCAAACACATTGTCAAGTGTTTCTGCAGTTAAATTGTCAGAGTGGTTGTAATCCCTTTATAAAAATCTTGACATAGAAAGGCTGCCTCCTCCTGGTATATGCTACATTTAATCACTCCTCCATGCACCTCTTCAGGCAAAAAAAGATATTTCTAATTATCCACATAGTTACCAAGGCAATCACTATGCAATGACTACAGAAAATTTTCAAATTCATCTCCTATATAAGCTAGCCTTTGTGAAACCAGAGTAAAATAGAAGATAGAATTTATTGTTTAATAGTAAAAGGACAGCTTTTCCACAGCTGAAGTCACAAGGCTAGGCAAGAGTAGAAGCTGAATAAAATATAGATTTCTTTGTTAATTTTAGGCTCAAATTGAGAAAAATATGTGGTAGCTTGTAATGTGACTTACATAACTGTAGCCATTCTACATATTAAACTTGAAAAATGTATTCTCTTCCTACCAGGGTGTTTTTAATTTTTTATGTTGACAAAACCACTTATACCACATGGACCTAAAATTTGTCTTTATATTTCAACTAATTATTTGGATAAGAGAGCAAAAGAACATAGGTGGGCGTGATAATTTAGCAACACATGCTGCCAAACCACAGGTTAATTTACTGCAAAACAGTTCATACTGAGAAACATGACAGTGATACATTTTTTTAGACTTATTTTTTAAATAGCACACATGCATTTCAATTCTCCTGGTCATTATTACCTTGTTTGCACAAAATTTTTACCTCCCCTGATTTAAGAGGAAAACAATGAAAGAAAACAATGTCAAAAATAAGACTAAATTTGGACAACAGTAGAAAAAGAAAGGATAAGCTATTCATTGAAAAATTCCTCTCTATACCTTAAACTACATTTTCCTGAACTTGAGCCAGAATGAATCCAGGAATGAAAGCCTTAGGGCTGTTTTTCTCTAGGAAAGAAGCATAAGCCAGTTGTCAGTGGTTGCCCGGTGGAGGAGGGTCATCACTGACAGGTACTTAAAATAAATATTGTAACATAGAATCTTGTCCGACTCAACAAAGGATAGAGTGACAGGGAAAAAATTATCATGGGTAGTAAAGGACAACAGTGCAAAATGTGCCTTTATAGATTCTTTTCTCCATGCAGTCTATAGCTGGGAAGTTAAAAAATAAATTCTTTGCATTTAAGACACTGGTCTGAGTTACCTTAAGCTGCCGTTTTCCAGCATGGAGTTACTGTTAGGGAAGGAGCTCAGGAATGTGGCCTCCCCATTTGCAGTGATTACACATTGCTCTCTCTGTCATATCACTGGACCATGCAGCTTCCTTACACAGGCAGGTTGTGCCTGGGCCTTGGTCCTTCCCAGGATGAAAAAGAAAAGGAATTACAGGCATGTCCAAAGGAGGGTCACATGGATTAACTGAGCTAATAGATGAATCAAAGGCAAGAGTGGCAGCTTCTACAGCAAGGGCTATAAATAAGAAAACACTTTTGCAGCTGATTTATCTCAAAAGTGACTAGAAATTATTTTATCATCAGAACAGATAATCTAAGTCAAAGGAATTTTCACAATCAGAGAAAAACTGCTGTTTTTAAAAGACATTTATTTTTAGGTAAAACAAATATGATAAGGCTTGTTTCACTAAAACAGCATTTTGTCTTTTTTTGAATTATAGTTAGATGCACATTAAAATAACCCAGAAATGGACACGTATCCATGATAGCAAACTTCCAACACTTTTATCATTGTCTGGTTTATTAAATTACTGATTCTATATATCTGCATTTAGAGATTCTTCTCTCTGAAACAGCTGGGAGAACAGAAGGGAGCCAAACCCTTGACAATGCAGCTATTCACTGTGGATTCCGCTAAGCAGTTGCTCAAGATTACTCATGTAAGGAGTGGTTGCAACTGTGCTTACAGGGTTTGTGGGAGGCTTTGTGGGAGATAACAGCATCCTTTCCTACGTTACAGGAAGTTCACACCATAAGCATGTGTATCACTGCCCTGATTCTTCACTTCCCCCTCCACCACAGAGGTGCATCCAGCCAGGAAGAGCTGTCAGTGACCAACATACCCTCCCTTTTTGTCACAGAAAGCACAGGGAAGTTTCTCCCCTTTTCACCACATGATGACTCCTGTGTTTCATTGAGGATCTAGCACATGGCAGGCAAACCAGTCCAAGCTCCTATCCACTTTCCCCTTTCCTCCAGCATCCACCCAGCTAGGCAAACAGGGCAAGGCAAAGCTGTGTTCAGCTGCAGCAGCAGCCAACCTGCACAGCGATGCCACTCCCTCTGCAGAGGCACAGCTTAAATTTAATTTTCAGAACAGATCTATCCTCCCTGGTTAGTTTGCACAAAGCAGTCTGTGTCCGTTAATGCTTTTCCACAGACCCAAAACCTTCACTGAATGCACAGCAGCACCTCACCCTCGGCAGTGAACTTAATGGGACCAGCTCAGGGGTCAAAGGTCTTCCTGCACATTTATAACACAAAAAGAGTGGTCAAACAGTATGTCAAGAATGATCAAGCACTCAAGAATCATTCCCTACCACTTTATTCAATAGGATATGCTGTTTCCTATGCTACTTCAAGTCTAGAATGTTACAGGGGGCAGGAAGGCAGAATATTAATCTTCAGTAATCAGGCAAGAGGGAAACAACTAGCTTCAGTCAGAATGCCAGCCTTCCCTTCACAAAGGTATACTTTAGGGGCTTTGTTGAACAGGCTACCACATGAAAACCTCCTGATACTCCCCCCAGCACAGCAGCTTAGTGTAGTGTCTCATTTCTGAGCTCCTCACCACAGGAATACAATTAGAGCCAGCACTGAGGGACTCCTCAGCCTGGGCTGGCAGAGCTGACACCATGCCCTCTCCTTCACCAGAGAAGCACCAACCACACCATGGACATCACGCTAGGCACCTTAATGAGACAGTGTCTTTTGTCAATGGGCAGATTCATCCAGCTTGACGGTCCCCATTTCCAGACATTGCTTATTGGCTTGGAATAGATTCACCTTTAGAGGAGCAGGGCTGCCTGTTGGCCATGATGGAAAGACACTCTGATGGATACTGTTGATGTCACTCTTCTCAAAACAAGAAGAAAAGTACATGGGGCTTTTCAATTTTGCAATAGCAAGCAGTAGTCTTAATAGATATCAAATGTTTAAAATGGCCATGAAAAAAAGCTTGCTTCGTGTTCTCAAATATTAACTGAAAAAGGGGCCTTCTGCATCCCTGCTTCAGCAAGACCTCTTTTCTGTTCTGAAGGCCACATGTATACAGTCATACATAGACAGATGTTCTGAAAATGTAAATTTGACAGACAGACACAGCAATTTGAAATGTGTAGATCAGATTTGAATGATATATGGAGATTTGTATTTATAGAAACAGGAAAGAACATCAGTGAAAGCACACAAGATTTAGGATAGGCCTGAGATCTAGGACAAATTATTTTAAACCAACCAACCTATAAATAATTGCTTAATACTAAAGGAAGTTCTTAAATTAACAGCAGCTTGAGAAATGGATAAATATAGCATGGGTATATCTAATCCCTGAAAGTGTTCTTGAAAACATTAAGTCAGTAAGGAATAAGGAGGTAGCCATTTACAATCTGACATGTTTTCTCTCTATCCGTCAAAGTGTTTTTTAAAGGGATTTGCATTACAAGAATTCTCAAGAGATTTGCTGTTGCTTAGCACAACATGCTGCAAGTAGAATAGCATTTGCAGCAGACCTATTATCTGACCTAGGTCATCTCCTGATTAAACATATATAGATTGGAAGAGATTAGTCATTAAACAAAGTAGAAATACAAGCCAAGCTACTGCTTACATGAAGAAACTATATCCAATTAGCTTTGCAAGTGAGCTAAATGCAGGAATTAAGAGGAAGGTAGTTCCAGGACACTTCTGCCAGCATATCCTGTTCAGGATGCCTGAACACATGGCTGCTCCACCCTGTGCATTACACTGAGTTATATTTCCACATTCTGTGCCACAGGGACAGTGTTTCAAAGATTATTAAATCCTGACATCAGTATAACTGGGAAAAATGAAAAATTAAGGATTTAAATAAGAAAAGTTGAGTCAGGTAACAAAAAACTTACCCTGCCATGTTGTTTTAAAATCAGAAGTTATAATCACATGCATTATCATGCCCATAGGTCATTCAGCGATCAGGCTGAGATCTCACTCTAAGCTGGTGCCTTAGTTCAAAGCCACTCCCCAGGAACTGGACAGGAACCAGGACATAACTGAGCATTAACACGACACACAACCAGTACCTCAGACAGCTTAACCTTAAAACTATGTCTGGCGGAAGTGAAACTCTTCATATAGTCCTGGCAAAGGAAGGGCTACTCCACAATATAGCAAAGCTCAACCAAGAAATGGGTAGTTCTCCAGTGACTGAGAGAAAAGGACAGTGTAGAAATGAAGGCACCTGACTAAGCAGTCAACTGTCACCCATAATGATGAGCCTGATGCCTTCCACCTGTCAAAATGATGGTATGATCACTTCTGTCTCCCCAAAAAAACCTTGTGGTGCACAGGCCAATTTTATTCCTTTGGAGATCAAAGTATCACACAGTATTATATCAGATAAGCCAAGATTTACCACTCATAACAACTCATGCAGCTATGCTGTGACCTGCCATTTCCTTCACTGCTGTGTGTACTTAAAATATCACTCTGCTCTGGTAGCTCTGGCAGCTCTGGCATAGGGGACACCAATCTCGCAAGCACCCTGTGCTCTCATATCTCCACTTATATTACTTCTCTTTTTGTTTTTATAATAGTAACAGTTTTAGAACTGATCTATGTGAATAATTTTACAGGTTTACAGTTGTTGGTTATTTGATTTTCTCTTGGAGATATAAATGGTAGACGTACTAAGAAAAACTGGACTCAAGGTTTAGATGTCATACTAAGACATCCCACAAGAACTCTAGAATGGCCCAGATTCATGTCCAAAAAAACTCCTTCTGAATGGTAAAAGCTGTAGTTATTGTGCAGTGCTAAACAACTAACCCATGTTTAACAAAGTGTTTCTAATCAACAAGAACAAGACTTAGGAGAGTCATGAATAAATTCAGTAATAGTAGGCACAAAATGCAAAACTGGGTTGTGGATCCAAGTCATGAGTTCAAAATCGGTCCGATTTCTGTGACATTTCGTTCTGGAGTTGTAAGTTGAATGAATAACAATTTCAAAAATTTGAATCTTCTAACATTTTCAAAAACCCTAACTGCGCTTCAAGGAGCACTTACTTTACTCCACAAGGAAAAATTCTGCTATCTGATTTTCTACCAAGAGTGGGAGACTGCTGTGGAAAACTACAAACTTCATATTTTACCCCATCCCCATCTAATTATTACTTAATCAATTTCATCTAACCAATTTCCCATGAGAGTGTTGAACTGGTTAAATCATTTCTAAAATAGACTTTTTAACTGATTCATGCTTTCACTTAAAGAATTCTTCACACTCCCAGCTCTTATTGGATCTCCACAAGTAGAGGCAGCACAGGCAATTCCCTACAATACACTCTTTTTGAGATGTGAAGCCAAAATATATACTTTTTCTAAACAAGTTTTATTTCTTTAATGAGAAACTTTGAAAAAATCTTACTTTTCATACCCAAAATTTTTTTTCCAAAATGGCAATTTGACAATAAAAAGCCCCTGTCTTTGATCAAGCACTCATATATTAGGCACAAAAACATCAGTATTCCCAAAAACATTTTTGTGATATCACTGTAAAGCTGTTATGCTTCAGACCGAGTCCCTAACTGTGAGTAAAGCAAAGCTTCACTGGAGTTTTTTTATGGGTAGGGTTGTTTTATTAAAGTGCTTGGTTGGCAATAAATAAGTCTAGATCTGAACTCATCCCTTTCAAAAAGCTTGCTTAAATCACAGTTTTCATCCCTCTGCAAAAGTCTGGGGAAAAATGAAAAATGAATGAATGAAAAAAGGGCCTGAATCTGACTCCACTGTTATTTTGAAGTTGCATCATGCAGAACCAATGGGCAAGCCAAAGGGCAGGGGTACCTTCACTAAAACAAAGAACTAGTATTATTATTACAGCTTCAAAACATGCATTTGTTTCACAAAATGTTAACACTGGCTGCTACAGCTAATGGGGAAAGAGATATTGTTGGGTCTTTCATTGGTATCTTTCCTAAGTTCATGACAGCTTGAACTGGGGAATAACACAGTCTTAAAAACATAGAATAATACAACATAAAACCCGAAATTGTAGGGTGGAGCTTTTATTTGCACTTAGTTTTATATCCAATTCATTTCCTGTTGGAAGAATTGTGGTAATACTCTGCTACAACTTAGCTGCAAGCTATTGTTTGACCAGCACAGTAAAGCCAGCATTAACTTTTAGCCGTCTCAGATTTACTGACTGAGCTCTGCATTCCTGCATTAGGATGCCCTCTCCAGCACTTTCAGAATGCAATACTGTCTTGCATAAAACACACACACAAAAAAGGAAAATAGTATCTTCCCTCAAGGATAGGCTAAAATCTTTGTCATTTATCTACCATAATACTTAAATCTCATTACTGTCATAAGTCACAGGTAGGCTCTCTTTCCACTTCCATAATCAAACTAAAGGCAGCAAGTAGAACATTTTGATTAGTTAAACAAAGTCACTCCCAAATTGCTATGGTACCACAGAGCAGAAAACCAATAGCCATGGCTGCTGCTATTGCAGATTCCTGCTCACCAGCTCTGCAAACTATCCTAGGTGAAAACTCACTTACCAGGCAGAATTAAGTGAAACCGAGCAAATTGGAGAGGAGCATTGTCCTGCAACTGGCTAGAAGGCTTTACAGAATTCAGGTCTCACCACAATGTATCTGCCACTTGAACTAAAGCATTTTATCAAGAAAGTCTGGTTTCTATATAAACCAGCTTGCAAGGAATATTGAATTTATCATACCAGCTGATGTAGTCAGAAATAGCAAAGGGTGTTCAGTTTAAGAATCACTTGACAAGAGATGACCTGTAAAAACTGAGATGTTTTTCAGGCTCAAGTGCCCTAATAGACCACCACAGTACCATTCCTGTGCCAAAATGAAAAAAGAAATGATCTCTTGAAAAGGGGTCAAGAACAGAGCTTGGGTTTAGTCTAAAACTTTTAGAAAATGCAGTAAGATTTACATAAGAGATAGCTGGATATAGAAGTTCAAAGATTAAGTCTCTCTGCTTAGTGTGAACCGGATCACTGAATGAACTCACAGAAGAATTGTTTGCTCACCAAACAGGAAACAGAAAAGAATCATGGCAACATGGTGTGCTCTCATGAAGGCAAGACTCTCGTGACTCTCCTGGAAGGGTCCTTGCTAACAGAATCAGGTGCTGCAGAGCAAAAGGAGTCATTATCCTTTATATGAGCAACTTTAGTGACAGGAAGAAAACCTTGTGATTGTGCAGTAAAAAAAAAAAAATCCCTGGAATAATTTTTCCTTTCAATTTAAATTACCTGTAAACACAAAACACTGGTTTCATTTTCCCCAGACTTCTGTGAATGTAACGCTTTTCCCCTCAAATGAACACTTTTAATTTTCTAACATTAACATAGAATACTCTGAGATGGAAGGGACCTACAAGGGTCATCAAAGTCCAACTCCTGGCCTTGAACAAGACACCCCCAAGAATCTCACCATGTGCCCCTTTGAGTATATAATCTTCCAAGGCATGTGTCAGTTATCTGGAAAAGATTTGTTAAATTAAACTCTTCCCCCATTATTCAAGTTCAAACTAAAAAGACTGTCAGTGATGCAGACCAGAGCTCTGCTAGACAAATACACATGCAACAAATGGTCCACTGACTTCTCTGGAGCACATCACAATGTGTGCAATACAAGGCATTTTCACACCACAGGTTCTAGCAGGCCAAGCTCATACAGATAGATTCCAACAATATGGCAGCTCATAGAAACTCTTACAGCCTGCAACTGAAATAGTTAAAAGGTAGAGCTACTCACATTAGGAGTTTTATATTCCTACATGTTCCGTATCTAGCAGAAAAAAATAGAGTGGTTTTATTTCAAAACCAACCTGACTGCCTCAAAGAGGCAGCTGGAAAATTCTTATTATTATGGTGCATTCATGCTTAAGTTTCATTGACATAGCAATCTCAATCACCAAAATGATGGTCTCATAATTCAAGATGCAGCTTGCTACTGCTTAAATCAATTGTAAGGCTTTTATGATGACTCCTCTTAAATTACCCAGTAATAAGAATGTTATTTATTTTTTCGGCTGAGCCAGGACAGTGAAGAGCAGAAAGGAGGACGGATTCTGCATAGCAGCTACACAAGTGACAAAGTCAAGCAAACTAGATGCTGATCTATTGCACACATCAACCAGGAAGTTTGCAAGGAAATACAGGTGTGACAATCTTATTGGTCAATGGAAAAAAGAAACCTGAGTATATCGAGCACCTCTCAAAATGACGAAGGCATCCTTAGTTGGACCAATAGACTCAGTATCTTCTAAAAGAGTAGAAAAAAGAAAGATTTTACAGGAGATCATGACAAAGGCCCCTACTCCTAACCACAGAGAACAGCTTTGCACACACACAGTGTGACATTTGCAATATGCAAGTGCCCACATGAAGCTCATACAAACTGAAAATCATTTTAGATTTTTTAAGATTTTAAAATATAAAGTATAGGGAGCTAGATCAGATGATGGAGCCTACGAGCTGTTTAGAGCTTATTATTTAATTACCATATGAACCAGGTGAAAGTCACGCCTATCACATAAACCTTTAATAAAAATAATAATTCTTACAGGTTTCCACGCCTCTGGTCTTTTGTCACGGGGCACCCACATGAGTATAGCACTGAATAATTGCTTCTCTACAAGTAACTGACATCATCTACCTGACTGCTATTCATTACCTTCAGTTTGCTTTTTAACTTTTTGATAACATATCTGACATTTAAAACTTCGAGTCAGTGGAGGGAGCAGCACTTTGTACTGAATTAGCAATTTGGATTCAGCACTGCTAGCCAACCCACCAAGGCAGCAGACATCAGACCTTCACGATTAGCCAAACAAAGACAGGCATTTCCCCCATTCCTCTGCTGCTGATTTATGTTCCCTCCACCCATGCCAGAAAGCAGGCGGGTGCTACCAATTGGTCCCTGGTTATTTCTGCCCAGCAACACCTGCAGAATATAGGAGGCTGCCTGTTACAGGCAGCTTTCTGCCTGCTGCCTATTTGTTTGCAGCTGCAGCTGTTGCATGATATAATATAGGAGTGCAGGAACTGAAAGCCCAACCTGCTGATGTGTTTAATGGCTCAACGCTTTCGACTCTGAAAACTTAGCCAGCCAAAGCAGATTAGCTACAGATCTTTCTACAGAAAATAAGAAATTACACCTTATTTCTTCTCATTCAGAGGTGTTAAAAGCAGAAACAGCTTCTAACAGACAATTGACATAACTCTAGTATGTGCATTTTTACATATGTATGATTCCTGATGAAGTTTTAAGTGGTCTACTTCCAGATCACACTCCCATCCCACCTATTTCCACATGATTTTTTTTTTACATTAAACCACCTTGACTATATGGGAATTCCCTGCCTCCTAGGGAATCTCGAAATGATACAGCTAGATCCAGGGAACAGCTGGATGTAAAAAGACCATATTGCCTATGCTTGTTTCTATTTAGGTCATTCTCACAGCTGCTGGAATGACCTTATGGAGAGGGAGGGCAAATGAGATATGGTTGCTCAGTTTCAGGTTCTGAGCCTCTATGCTAAGCATAGCTGAAACAGATCTCAGCCTTTGGACCACTATAAACTAAGCATTTTCCAAGATTTGGGATAACATTGCCTACACAAGTTAGAAAACAAACAAACAAAAAAGAAATAAAAAGAATTTCAAATGATCATTGTGCATTTGAATGCCAAGAAAGAGCCACGTTATCATCAAGCCACCAGCTGGAACAGTGCCAGCAGGAGAATAGGAACACCCATCCTCTATCAGCTCCCTGTGACTGATACTGCTTATTTAGTGTCACCACCTGTGGGAGTGTGCTTACCATTACCAGGCCATAACGTTTAAACAAGACTTTAAGTACACGTTGCCTTAAGTCACTCTAAATGGCTTGAACAGCCAACTAGCTATCCTGATAGGGATATTACAACTGTATTTGTACAGTACACCCATACAGTGGTGAAACATGAGCACCTCATGGGGAAAAGTTAATAACCATTCATTACTGTTCCAGAATAATATCCTCAATTGTGAACATAGTATGGCATCTTTCATTCATTTAGCTTATACTGGACAACAGGTCAGCTGTAGCCAAGAGTGGGATATGTGTGGGTTCAATTATAAGTTCACTTTTCACCTTTGTACTATTTAACCTTTTTTTTTCATATTTACTACATATGTGAAGTCACAAAATAACAGAATTTTTACATTTGGAAGGCATCTCTAAAGACTGTGTTGTCCAAGATCCCCGCTCAAAGCAGGATCACCTACAACAGGTTGCTCAGAACTGTATGCCATTGAGTTTTGGATATATTCAAGGATGGAGATTCCACAGCTTTTCTGGATAGCATGTTCCAGTCTTCAATCATCCTCATATTACAAAAGGAAAAAAATATATTTTACATTTGCATGTAATTTCCCAAATAAACAATATGGGCTCACTGACTTCTGTCCTGTCACTTGATGTCAGAGGAGAGTCTGGCTTTGCCTTCATTACTTAAAGTCAAAAAATCATAGAATGGTTTGGTTTGAAGCGACCTTAAAGAACATATAGTTCCAACCTTCCTGCCATGGGCAGGGGCACGTTCCACTAGACCAGGTAGATCAAAGCCCCAACCAACCTCAACCTGAACACTTCCAGGGATGAGGAACCTACAGCTTCTCTGGCCAATCTGTTCCTTAGCCTAAGCACCCTCATAGCAAAGGATTTCTTTCTTATATGTAATCTAAACCTACTCTCATTCAGTTTAAAGCCATTCCACCTTGTCCTATCACTACATGCCCTTGTAAAAAGTCCCTCTCCCATTTTCTTGTAGGCCCCCTTTAAGTACTGGTAAACGCTATAAGGTCTTCCTTGAGCCTTCTCTATACTAAACAACCCCACACCTCTCAGCCTGTTGAAGACATGTTCAAGCCCTCAGACCATCTTAGTGGCCCTCCTTGGGACAAGGAGGTCCCCACATCAGGTATTTACACACATTGATGAGGTCACTCTGAGCCATCTCTCCTGCAGGCTGAACAGTCCCAGCTCTCTCAGCCTCTCCTCAAATGAGAGGTGCTCCATCTTTTTACCATCTTTGAACCCTTTGCTGTATTTGCCCCACTGTATCTGTATCAACTTATCCAGAACTGGACCCAGCACTTTGTATGTGACCTCATTTTCTTTGTCCTGCTGGCAATGCTTTGCCAAATGCAGGTCTATGGGCTGTTTGTTGCCTTGGTGCAAGGGCATGCTACTGTCTAGTGTTCAATTTGCTGCCCACCAGGAATCCCAGGTCATTTTCTGCTAAGCTGCACTCTCTCTGGTTGAACTCCAGCATGTATTGGTGCCTCCTCAGGTGCAGGACTTTGCACTGCCCTTTGTTGAAATTTATGGGGTTCATTTCCCTGAGCTGTAAATGTCCCTCTGCATGATATCACAGCCATCTGGTTTATCAACCACTTCTAGCAGCTTTGTGTCACCTGCAGACTTACTGAGGGTGCACTCCTTCCATCCATTAATGAAGATGTTAAATAGTATTGGCCCCAGTATTGACCCTGCAGTACACCACTGGATTGGCATCCAGCTTGTGTGTTGCCAACTAAAACCCTGGAAGTCCATGTCACTCTGCTTACTTAGTCCATACTTTATTGTATTTCCCATGGGGATGTTATGAGTGATGTATCTTCTCTCATGCACGGTCAGTATGTTCCCTGACTCAGAAAACAGGTCAGTTCCTTCAAGAACGATGGTCTTTGAGAAGCCACCATCACCGATCCTGCTCCTGTGCTCCTGTTCTTCACAAACATATTCTTTAGCAAGAAACCCAGGGTAGTTTACAGGTAACATATACTAAGAGATTATTAGCAGTAAAATGCTATACTTCAAAGAAATAGAGGGAAAGATTCTTATCCCTGTGGGATGGATTATTTTTGCAGTAAGCAGGGTTTAGGTAGGAGGAACATTGAAAATTCAGCAAAAGGTTTTACTTGCACAGTTACAGAATTCATAAAGAGGAAGATTTCTGTTCTGGGATTATGTCAGGATTTGTAGCTCTGTGGGGATTTCTAAAGGTGATCTTGGTGAAGAACTTTAAAAGGTATGTCCCTAACATTTCAGTTAAATTGGCAAATAAATGATTATTTTAAGAGCCAGAATATAACTATAGCAGAGCAACCCAAAAATAACAAACTAAAGAAAATATGAAATTTGAGGCATTCTGGAACAGAATTACTTTATGCAGTGGGAAGACAAACCAGTGGTCTATGACACATCATTAGGATAATGTGTAACAAAAGGGACTACATTATGTCAATACTTGCAGACAAGGATTGTTGTGAGATGTCTTCAGAAGTATATTCAGCATTCTGCATTAGGAACTACCTCACAGCATGAACAAACTGGAACAGAGTGCTGTGCTATTTCAAAGTTCACATTACAAACAGCTGAAGGTCAAGCAGGATGATGGCACTCTTTCCAATCTCATCCCCTTGCATGACCACTGAATAATGGCATTAATAATCAAACTTTGATGAAAAAGCTCTTTGAAACCTGACATCAGAGTTGCCCTCCCACCTCTCTGGGTAACTTGTGCCAGTGCTACCCTATCCTCCTCATGAAGATGATTTTACTGGTGGGCATTGTGAACCTCCCAGGCCACAGCTCAAGGTCCTCAAACTGATGGGAGAGTTTGGATCCTTCATCTTTGAAGCACCCACTTAAGTAGTTGCAGGCTGCTATTATATAGTCCCTCATCCTCATCTACAAATTAGACAATCAGCCAAATTCTTGAATTTTAGTAGTAGAGGTCAGTTGTGACATTGGACAGAAATTCAGTGTACTGCACTCCAGGGGACGGGTGAAGGGGGGAAGAAAAAACATTTCCTACACCCCCAAAAAACCTCAAACAACAAAAAAACAAAGAACAACAACCAACCAAAACAACAAACAAAAAACCCAAACAACTAAGTAAGAAGGTGAAGATATAGAGTAGTTTATCCCTGGTCTAAATTTGGATAGTTAGTTTTAAAACTCAGAGTCTGAGGCCCAGAACAAAAAGGTAATACTCATGATCTTAGAAATCCAACTTAGAAATGAGGCTGCTAAATCTCAGATTTAACCCTGACAAGGCAACTGGAACTGTCAAACAAAGCCTCCCATCCAGCTCAGACTGAAGTAGAGGGAGAAAAAAAAATGGCACCATGATGTTGACACAGTGGGGACATGACAGAATATCTGAGACATGACAGCTGTGAGATCTGCTGCACAAAGGTGACCGAACCTCAACAGTGGAATCCCTTAAAATTGTGCAGCCTGTGGCTGACTAAAACTACACTATGACAAATACACAAGCCAAGGCAATTTCAAGAATTTGGGAGAAGATGGAGGGTACTGTGGAGTACAGCAGGCCATGCAGACCAGAGGATGTCAACACCACAAGAGTCTGCACAGCTTGGAGAAAAAGACCAGCAGTATCAGGAACAGAGAGAAACTTGGCAGAACACATACCCTTCATTGCAGAGGTAATGCTGATGGGGAAAATGAACCCAAAGCAAAAGGAGTATTAAATAATGTGAGGCTAGCACACAAGAAGTAGAGGGGCTAAGAAAGCAGTTGTGTCAGTGGGTTCAGCTGGAATTTCACTGAGCAGATATATTTACTGCTCATTCATTAAAAAGAAAAATAAACAAAAAACCCCCCAACAGAATGGAATCCTTTATCTTTGCAAACTTTCGAGTGAATTAGTATAAATAAAGAGACTAAGGAGACTCCCATCCCTTACTACTTAAGGACCACTAATTCTGGAGTCAGAGCTGGGACATCACATCACTGGTACTCACTAGAAACCGAAGTTTTCTGATATTCAAGATAAAGTATTTGGAAAACTGAAAGAGTCTGGCGTACAGACTTCTTCCCAGGCTGTGGTACACCTCCAGCTTCCCAGTCCTTCTCATCACAGAATCCCTCTTCACTCATTCACTGCCTTGCTGTGCAACTGAACAAAACATTTCAAAGTAAAATCTAAATGCTGCCAGGCTTTCTCTTACTAAACACAAGCTGAGCAATTAAGTGCCACATATGATGAAAACCTTGACACTGGTGTAACAGACCATGACAGTTTCCTTATTGTGTGAAAAAGGGCATTAAACAATACATGAACAAGTATATACAATATGGGTCTTCAAATGACTTAGTGATTTTAAAATGTGTCATTCAGCAATGCCTTCCAGACAACCCAGTACTTCACAGCTCAAAACAGAGTATGTTTTAAGAACTGGTTACGTGACAAACCCACATCTTTATCTAAAACTATGTAAGGGATGCTCTATGCTTTTCATGCCAGCCTATATCAAGTGATGGTGATTTATATTACAAACATCCACATGTAAATGAAGAAGAATTCCTTCAGAGATATCTAAATCCTCATAGATTGGTCTTCTGTTTTGCAAGCAGTGACTAAAGGGTCAGAATTTCGTATTTTAAATCCTTACCATCTCTTCTGCTAGCCAATTTGAAAAGTATTACCAATAAACCATAGGTAATGCAAGTTAATTGAGTAATTCACTCACGAAAAAAAGAGGAAAGTCTTAGGCTGACATCTTTTGGGAAATCATCATCCTTCAGGACAAATCATCAGATTATTAGCACATATTTATCTGAACTCCAGTTACCAGCTTTAAGTATTCAGCAACAGAAATCTCCTGAACTTCCGAGTGTCCAGCTCTGTACTGAAATGTGACTTTGTACTGAAAATAAAGTGGATGGGAGATGGTTGAACTATAGTTTTCCAACTCTCAGGAGAATGTTTTGACCACTTACAAAACACCAAGTCCTTCCTAGTCTCTCATTTAGTAGTGGTCTCCATTTGCACATATTAGCAAACATTTCCTGAGCCAATGTGAGAAAAACTGTTTTCTCGCCTAGCAGACCACAACCAAGCTGGGAAGGGGGCTATCTGGGGTCTGGGACCTGCTCCAGCACAAATGGCAATTATACAAAAGAAAGAGTCTTGATGTGCGTGACTGGGGACATTGATCATGAGAGCATATCCCAATCCAGATAGTACCTACCTATAATATTCTTTATAAGGATTTAATTTTTTTCAGGGGAAGAGCAAAATAAAATGGAACCTGCATCTCTCATGGATTTCAGAGGTATCTCAACTCCTAAATTTTGGGTTGTAAGGCTTTCCAGAAAATCTCAGTCAAATTTCATCCACAGAGCTTTTGGGTAATAAAAATGTTACTAATCAGTTCATGCAGTTAAAGCATTGACAACAGAAATTTGATCAGTTCTCAAACAAATTGATTCTGCTTTCAGTCACTGAATCTTACAATACACTACTACTTTAAGAGAACTGGAAGCTTCTTGATTCCCAGATCTGACTAGCTCTAGCTTTGACTCAGAGTATTGCTAGTATGGAACTGACTATACATCTCTTTCATTTCTTCTCGTTCCCCTAATGTAAAGTTTTGATATTCATTCTGAGCACTATAAGACAGAGAAGCATGTGTTTGTTATGAAATCAGGAGAAACAGCTGAATTCGAAACCTTATGTATTACAAAACAAGATAAAACAAAGGACTTCAGAGAATACCTTCAAAACAGCTATAACCTCAACCACCTGAAGCTGTGCTGATTTCTGTATAACCTAATGAACAAAGGCACCTCAGACGCAGGGAATCAAAATCATATTAAAAGTCCAATGACTAGTTTTGTAAAGATGTTAAATATTAATGGTAATGGGGTCTACCAGATCTTTAGAGCAAAAGAGGAAAAGCCTTCTGGGACAGTCCTATTTTGTTCCAGGCTCTCTGAGCAATTCCTGAAGGATTTAATCACTAAGGCAGAGAAAATAGCCTCTTATAAATGGCAAAAAACTAACTTAGTGTCTGGGTACAGTCTCAAGGTCTAAGCAGAGGGCTGAGGAAAAAGCTGAGCTCCCCTCTTTCTTCATTAACAAGGTGCAAGGGTGACTTAGAGACAAATTCAACTATCTACATTGAGATCACTGGGCATGAGCTAACAGGGAAGCCCCTATGAGCAGCTGTATTTGAATTACTGAGTTTCCTGTAGAACACAATTCTTTCAGAGCAGAACAAGGCCATGTGGAAACAGGCTAAGGTAAATGCATTCCCCAAAACCAGGAGAAAGCCAAGGTTCAAATGAAATGGAGGCACATCTGAGACTGGAATCAAGGAGGGGGGGGGGGGGGGCTTCATTCTGAGGATGCATTTTTAGACAAAACCCAATTTTTTTTAAAAAAGTCTGTGAGTGGGAGCCTACCTGCTCATTATCACTTCACATCACCAGAAAGCAACTAGAACTTCTGTTATGGGCTTTAAAACTACCAAATGGTCTTAGATGTGACCGAAGATAGTCAGCAAGAACATGTTAAATTACAATTATAAATTTTTTGAGCAGAGACCAACATTTCAGAAATGAGTACACAAGGTTTACTTCTACAGCTGCACAGAGGTGGATTAAGTGTGTAACCTGACTGTCCAAAGTGAGTGGTCCTATGTCCAAGCATGGATCCTGGAAACTTATTTTGGTGTATGATTTGAAAGAAGACCTGAGTGGATGTGGTTTGGATAGACAATATAGAAGCTAACAAAATACATCTCTAAATCTTCACGGAGAAGAAGAAGAAATTTTCTTTTTCAGGAAAACATGTATGTATCACAAAACATATAGGAAGGGAAGTTTAAATGACTGATGCCCCTGGGAGCTTTAGTTTAACCCTTCTAAGTCAAGCAGCTAAGCAAAGCATGGTACTACTGAATATTTGTAAGGAAGAGCAATGATTTTTTTAGCTTGAGTTCACCATCTTGCTTCTGCATCTTGTTTTTCTAATTAATTATGAAAGAAAAAATCCAAATCCAGATTGTGATCCAAAGCTCTTAATTCTCTTACATATATTCGTAACAAATGGGTGCTGTTAGCAGCCAGCAGAGAACACTGAGAATTTTAAACAGGAAAATCCATATCTGATGGATTTCATCTACCCAGCTGAGCAATGTTAAGTACTCACTGCCCATCAACATGTGATTTTAATCTCACTGAAATTTATGAGGCATATACCAAGAACATACTGTAGTTTTAACATACATTTTCTGAGGACCGAAGCACACCAACCTCCCTGTGGAACGACCATCTGTGGACAGCACAACAGTAGGAATGGCCTTCCAGACACCCAAAAAGGTCTCATTTTCCTAAGCACTGCACTATTGTATGCCTATCTGAAAACTAAAGTGATTGGTGTTTATGTTGCAGTTAAAAATAAATGTCTACACAACTACTTATCATGAAATTTGAATTAAATTATTATTTAGACCCCTGCTTATAAACACAGTTTTTTTGTTATAGCTTCAAATGAACTTTCTTTTAGGTATTACTACAGTTTTTCTATTTGTTGTTACATGTGGACGTGTACACACATATCTGTATAATGTGTATGGTCATCAATTTAACTTTTTCTAGGGTCTAAAAGAACAGGGATCCATATTGATTTTCCAACCAATCAAAGAAAGACAAATCACTCTTCAGGCAAATCAGGAGTCTTGACTTCAGCTTACCTGGACTTGGTTCTTTGCCAACCTTTTAAAATCACCTTTCAATAAATATCCTGTAAGTTTACAGAAATGTCTCTGAGCTTTAGATACAGTGCCTGAGAGTAAACTGTAATGTTATTTAATTATTAAATTAATTCTGAATGTTTTGGTGGGGAAAAAACTTCAAAGGTTAGCTCTTTGGAAGTGGTATTCAAATTCAAATCTTGTGGGTGGAGTTGGGTTGTGAAGGTGCATAAATAGGCAGAAAGAACAGCAGCATTCACAAGGGAATACCTTCGCACCCTGGCAGGCGGAGAGTAAACAAGGTAAGGCACTGCACACTCACTGCTTCAGAAAGTACTGGGCGAGCTGTGAACTAGTGCTCCTGGGGCTGGAGAATGTGATCAATAGAAAGAAAAGACTGCAAGGCAGGTACAGTCCAGGACAGCTTGGTATGAGGGAAAATTGTACAACAATGTTGGCTTTGCAAGCTAAGAGAACCAGCAGCGGAGGGGTTATTTTGGAAAACTTTTCAAAAGTGTACATATTCTTCCAGAGTCAAAGTTTTTAAGGAGCAGGTTTAATGTTCCTCTGTCTTTGCTTTCTGCACTCTGCCTCCAAAACAGTATAAAATGTGCCTGGTCTTCAATTTCCTGTTTGTTTCATACCTTTTTTTTTTCTTCTTTTTAAAGAAGCATTACTTCCTCCATACAGCTCTGGCCAAAACAACTCTTGAGGCAACCCTGACTATCCACAGAGCTTAATTCAACTTCGTGCAATTTTCTTCCTTGACAAAAAGACTTTTCTTACAGCAGAAAGTTGTATTTCATTCCCTTGAAACAGTGACTGTTAAAGATGTTTGAGCTCTGCTGGACACCCCAGTAGCAAAGAGCACTGAATCACTGATGGAAACTCAGCTACTGTCTCCTCCTGTAGTTCCTACCCAGAAAAACACTTCTGTTTCCCTGAAGTTTAATTTTCATTATCTGAACTTTAAAAATTGTCAGCCTGTTGTTTTATTAGTTTTGGGGTTTTATGAATCTTTTGAATGTTCTGTGTCACTTTTAGAGTATCTTTAAATTCTCTATCATCATTATATTGGTTCTAGTTTCTAGGAGGAAATGTAATGAGAAAACAGTCAGGTTGCTGAAGTGGTTGTACCCCTTTAGAGAAACATCCCAGCAGAAAAGCTGAGGAGCTTCCCAACAGACATGTCTGGTCTGCAGAGTCTGGCTCAGGAAAAGCTCTGCCGTGTGCTGCTTCTACTCTCAACACCCATTTCAGTTCTCACTGTGCAACACAGCAACTCCTCCCCACTCTTTTTATTATAGATCCTGCTGGTTTTAAGGATTAGTTGATACTTTTAAGGGAGAAGACATAATTGGAAGTCTCAACACCACCATAAAGCCCTGTCTATATGCTAACACTGACTGTAAAGCATGGCTTAACATCTTGACTTCTCATCTGACGCTCCCAGAGCAAAATGGGGGGAAAGTTGAAACAAGTTAATTTGTCAGCACCTGCTGCTGGGTTACTAGAGCACTGGAAGATCAAGGTAGAATTGTGAAATTATTAGAACTTGCAAGTACTTTGGAATTGCCAAAACTTAGTTATTTTACTGAGCAAATTCAATATATGTAAAAAGAAGAGAGAGAAACTAACAAACACGCCTGCATGCACATCCTAGAAGGGTCACAGGCCAGTGGCATGAGCAGGGCAGTGAGAAACAGGTGGGTCCCCCAGGGCACTTTGCTCAACAAACCTCCGGGTTCCTCGCCGTTCCCCAAGCCCAGGCCCCTGCCTGGAGCGATTCCTTTCAGCTCTGACTCACCTCACTGCATATTTGTGACCTGACCTGCTGCTCCACCCGTCCTTATCAGCCGTTCACCTCCCAGCACAAGCCGGGGGGCATCGCAGTGACCGAAGCTTCCCATGTATTCCTCCTATTCCAGGACCAGCCATGGAGAAGAGTTACATGTCCATGTTCCTGTTGCTCGTTGCCATCTCCTGTGCTCTGGCAAAGGATGCAGGCAAGAAGGATACAAAGGAGACTACTGCTAAGCCAAAACTGCCTCAGACACTCTCCAGAGGTAAAAACCAAACAAGTAAAAAAAAAAATTAAAGAAAAAAGTTCAATCGTGTGGACGCTTTGGCTACTAAGCTCCTCTAAAGAAATTAGTTTTCTTGTAATCTATTTTGCAAATACCTTTTCTAGTATTTCCTAGCCCCCTTTCCTCCTTCATTGCTGATTTAAAGCACCCTGGCAGCGGGGTTGTTCCAAGCCGCTGCCGGCAGAGGTCGGCAGGGGCAGGACTCGAACCCGCGGTTGTAAACGCTGTGCCTGTGTGTGTCCCCCCACCCCCCTCCCTAGGCTGGGGAGACCAGCTCATCTGGACGCAGACCTACGAGGAAGCTCTGTTCCGTGCCAAGCACAGGTATCCACCCTGCCACCCCTGCGCACGCCCCGAGCCCCCCGCGACCCCACCGTCCCTAACGAGGGCTCTTCTTTTCCAGCCAGAAACCCCTGATGATTATCCACCATTTGGAAGACTGCCCGCACAGCCAAGGTAATCCTTTTGCACTGGGGAGGGCGGGGGGGGGGGGGGGGGGGGGGGTGCGGAGGGTTAGGGAGGGAAGGAAATTCCGTTTTCAGTTTCTGGATAAGGGCTGTTTAAAATGAAAAAAAAAATCAGCCACCATTCTGCTTGCTGGATAAGCGGATAAGCCTTAGTGAAGTCCTAACTTGGACAAGCATGGTGAGTGTTGTTCTGGTTGCTATCCCGCACAGGTATCTTCTAATGTGTAGAAATAAAATAAAAATGGTAATTCAGTAGTACATGATACAGAAACAAGCATGAGTCAGCAGGGTTTGATATCTGACAAATACAGTTTTGCTTCATGCCACAATCAGTCAAAACCAGTAGCAAGACCAGGAGTAGAGAGAAACAATAATTTATTGGAAAAGACATATTCAGTTCTCAATATCATCAATGACTGAAACTGAATCCAGCCAGGGACTCAATCAAACCAGGCTGAAACTGAGGTCTTGCAGGACTTCTGCCAACTGGGACTGCTCTTTTCCTAGTGTATCTGTGGGCCCTTCTTCCTGCAGGTTGATCCACATGGCAAGACCTTTGCATTTGTCCATAGCTGCAGTAACTCGAGAAGAATCTTTCTACGATAATTAAAACCTTTCCAAACATTATAGGCTGAAGCCTTACATGTTGTATTGTCAAGTGCCTTAAGAAACAGCACCAGAAACTGCAATAGTAGAACAGGAGGTGGGAAGGGTCAAATGCTCAAGTTCAAACCTAAGCAGACAAATCTGAGAGCCAGCTGCACTGTCTGAAGATGGGACATTTCATACCATTATAATTACTCTTTAATGCAGAATATAACTGAGCAGATCATCTTCCACTGGAATGAACTGGAAGTCCTCATTTGCTACAATTGTAAACTGTGAATTCTCATTTTTATTCTGCCACTTTGCTTGAGTTTCTTTTTTGAGGACAAACAATTTCAGGGGCATATTTTTAATTTTCTTTCCCATTTGTTTCCACTCTAGCTCTCAAGAAGGTCTTTGCTGAACACAAAGATATACAGAAACTGGCTGAAAAATTCATTCTCCTGAACCTTGTGGTAAGTTTCCCAGTTATGCTTCACTAAATAAAAGCAATAAAGTTCTATTTTTAATTATGACTTCTTTAGCTTCAGTTTAATAGCTAGAGTTGGCTAGGAAGATAACCACTGCTGAAGCATAATAGATTTAGTACTAAGTTGTTTTTCATTTGTAGCTATCATAAACACAAAATGTGAGAAAATTTAAAGTTTAACAAGAGCGTGACCTGTTGTTAACAATTTGAAATTCCAGTTGTTAAAAATCTGCATCCCAGGCAATTAATCTCTTAAACTGCAAAATGCATTGTTTGAGCTGTATTTCATAACACAAAGTACAATGAAGGAAAAAGATCTTTATGTAACATGGCCTCCTTGACTGGAAATCTTTTCTGTTTTCTTTAAGTATGAAACCACAGACAAGAATCTTGCACCTGATGGCCAGTATGTCCCTCGGGTTTTGTTCATAGGTGAGTACCTCAAGCATCAAAGCTGAGCTCAGAACAGAGCCTCTGCTGCACCATGCATCTTGAATCCTCAGGCTTATTAACAGGAATTTATTCCATGGAAGTATAAAGGTTCTAGTCAGTTTTAGGGATCAAATATCAAAGCAACCCCAGCCAGCTTTACAGTTCCAGCATTACCCCCTCAATGACACAGTGCCACAGTCCCTGGAATGGGTAACCTATCCCATTCTTAACAACCCTGCAAACATAACACTTAAAATTGAAATGCCAGTAATTGTTTTGAAGAACAGTATCTTGGCTGTTAGCGGAAGCAGACAAGTCTTGCAGAAACATGTAGGAAGCAAGTAGGGCTGCAAAAGGTTGACTTCCTTTTATTTCCTTCCAATTGAAGGTTAGTCCTATGCTCTACAACTTCTCTCATGTTTTTTTCTCAGATCCTTCCCTGACTGTGAGGGCAGATATTACTGGAAGATACTCAAACCGCCTCTATGCATACGAGCCCTCTGACATTTCACTGTGTAAGTAGTGTTCTGAAACATTCTGAAAAAGCAGTCACAGTCTATTCATCAGTCACGTTTTTCAAGCAAAAAAAATAACACTAAGCAATACAGATGCCTGCTGAAAGACATTTAACTAAGATTAAAATTAAACAGGATGCTAGACTTAAACTCGGTGAGGTGAGGAAAATGATGGCAGTACCCTGGAGCCTTAAGCATCCATCTGTTTTAAAGGCAGTAGGAACTTGCATAATTCAGCAGTGTTCACTGCAAGCAGTGGTGAGAACTATTGTACACAAGTCCTGCCAGGCCAGGTCAGGAAACCTGGGAGCAGGGAAGGATGTTTGCTACAGCCCTCTCTCACTGTTGCACAGCTCTTGTCTCTGCCCTGTGAATGTCCCTGCGTTTGCATTAGCAGATGTATGTTCTCACCAGCCAAAATTAAACGCCATGACGTTCACAAATTGCTTGGAAGATCACAGTGCATCAGAATCCCTATAGCAATAGGCTTGCGATTTAAAAGCTTTAAAAATAATGACATTTTCTCTACAGCATTTGTAGCTGCTGGCAGAGGAAGTTGCAGCAAAAATAACATGCATGAATATTTCATTTCTAGTGTATTCAAATATGCAGAAGGCACTGAAGCTCCTGAAGACTGAACTGTAAGGGGAAGAAGGAAGCCCTTAAATATTTTGAAGTCTCATCTTGCATCTCTTCTCCATGCATTGACACTGGTGAAGAGACTACTTAGAGAGATATTTAGTGATGTGTAATGATGGTTTCTATACATAAACTCTACAGTTCTATGTTAGCACTTTTGTACTGGGCAGCATTTTTAAAAGCTGGAGGCTTTTAATTTAAGGCATACAGAATACTGTATGATCCAACTGTAAAAATGATTTTTTTTTAAATAAATTCACTTCAAGTGTTTACATACAAAACATTGCTGTGTTTTGGATTTTTTCCTTGTCTTCACCTACCATTATTAGAAAGAGCAAAATCACTACGTTAAGCTTGAGACCACAGCTTGCACTTGACATTTCAGCACTTTGGAAGGAAAAGGGCTGTTGTGGGTTAATCTTGGCCAGCAGCTCAGCCCCACACAGCTGCTCGAACTCTCACTCCACTCCAGTGGGCTGGGAGAGAGAAATCAGAAGGGTAAAAGTGACAAAACTTGTGGGTTGAGGTAAAGACAGTTTAACAGGTAAAGCAAAAACTGTGTGCACATGCAGAATAAAACATAAGATTAATTCACTGCTTCCCATGGGCAGGCTGGCGTTCAGACATCCCCAGGAAAGCAGAGCTCCAGCACACATAATGGTTACTTTGGAAGACAAACACCATCACTCCAAACATCCCCTTGCCCTTGCCTGCTTCTTCCCCCAGTTTATATGCTGAGCATGGCACCATATGATATGAAATACCCCTTTGGGTCGGCTGCCTCAGCTGTGTAGCCCTCACACCTTCTGCAGCCCAAGTCTACTTGCTGGCAGGCAGTGTGAGGAGCAGCAAAGATCTCAATTCTGTGTCAGTGTTAGAAATCACAGAAAATCACCTCATGTTATCAGCCCTTGTTTTGGCCACAAATCCAAAGCCCAGCATCATGCAAGCTACTATGAAGAAAATTACCCAACCAAACTCAGGGGAGGAAAGCAGATTTTTACCTCATTTCAGCAGCCACGTAAGCTCTGTATTGCTCGGTCTGCTTTATCTCCATTTATTTTCTTGTAGCATCAGCCTATATAGAATTCCTTTCCTTTCCCTATATTATCATTCCTTTCTTTACACTGAAGATAACAGGAAGTGCAAACCTTTCCCAGAAAAGTATTTGAGACTAGAGGATGGGTTTGCATGTGAGCTTTTTTATTTCCTTTTTTGTTTGTTTGTTTTTAAACTGCATTCTGGAGGGATTTAAGATAAAACTGCTTCCCTTTAAAGGTCCCTACTTACATCAGATTTCAGTAAAGCCTTGAGATGATTAATAAAGTGATACCAGATTGAGTATATGGTTGGTTCATAACTGTTACAGCTTGTGATTGCTTATTTACAAGCCCAAAAGGGACAAGAGAAGTCTGAAATAAAGTTAATGCTGCAGATGAACACCATGAGAGTACATACCACCTTAACACTTCGGCAAAAGGGAGACTTTCCCCTCCCCAAATATCTAGGAATTCAGCAGCACCATCACTGAGAAAAGCTTTGCCCAGGACCATACCTTATCTTCTCAGCTCTTCGGCAATGACAGCATTCTTACCATTATTATTACCATTACTGCCACTACCAGTCATGGTGAGAATTGTGAAAGAAGAAAACACTTGGGAAGGCAGGAAGGTGAGAGAAGCAAGGGTTCCAGCTCAAGGGAATCTCTCAGCAAATTAGAAGGAAAGTACTTGCTAATGTGTCTTTTGCAAGCTATGTGAACTCTACCAACCAGAAAATCTCAACTCGCACCTGGAAATGGTCCCAGACATGGAACCCCGTATTCCTTCAGCAGTTCAGTAAGATGTTTCTATTGCAGCATCCAGAAGACAGAGGAAAAAGAGATGCAATGAGGGGCAAAAATATTCTATTGAGGCAGCTAACAGTGACGAATAGCAAAATAAGTTGTCACATCACTTAGCAGAGGGGCAGCAGAGGCTGAAGCAACTGGTTATCAGAATCATCTTTACCTACTTCACCCAAACTACACTTGCGAGAGCTCTGTCTCTGATATAAAACAAAAGCTGCCTGTGCTATTATGTTTTAAAAATGTTTTTATAACACTACTAAAGCTGATCATTTTCTTATGCAGATGTACTGATCCCATGGGTAACATCCAGCAAATGGACATAAGGCATATAACCTACAAGGCTCTAGTAGCCTGTCTACATGTTATAGATGCAAATATCCAAGCTAGCTCAGCCTGCAAGTACCAAGAAACTAGTTTTTGAAACGGAACTAATTTTTTTGCACTCAAGGCTATGCTTTTGTCATTTTCAAGAAATCTTAATAAATGGTCAACTTAATCCTGCTCTTTTAATTCTCTCCTAGACATACACATTATTTAGGTTTACAGAGCCACCAAGCCAAGCTGAGATACCTATAAATGCCTCTATTTCTTTGGAAAACCTGGAAATCATTGCTGAAATATTTAGGTCAATAACCTGAAGTACATGTGATATGGGCTTTTCAGAAGTCCACTAGCATTCAGACAATCTTTAAATAATTGGACCTAAAAATAATAATGCAAGTTGGTAACTCTAGCACATCCCTGTTCACTTGTCAGCTATAGCTTTTAGGGTATATTTTTAAAGGTATCACTGCAAGTTATGCAAGTTTTTCCTTCTGTAATAGTTACTTTCATGTGAAAGAAAGCAGATACTGTGCCGTAATTTCAGTATGTTAGTTAAGGTCTGGATTCACTTTCTCATACAGATTCAAAACAGTTAGATTCATTATTTTCCAGCCAATTATTTTTATATGATAAAAACATATAGGTGTTTCGAATGAAGTCAAGATAACTTTCTACTTTTTTCCAGAAAAAAGAACTTTTAAGATGAGAGTATTGCAACACAATTGGGGTCAAAAGACACCTAATGTAAGCAATATGAATGATCCAAGTTAAATCACTCCAATACTTTGATACCCTGCTGCTGTAAATAGCTTCTAGAAAATCTGGAAGCAATGAAGTCCAATTATCAAGCAATCTGGTAAGAACTGAAATGCCTCTCCAGAAAACAAACAACAAAAAAGTCTATATGGCAATGACTCCTTTTTCAAGAAGAGAAGGCAAAGAAAGAAAACTTCAACAAAACACACCAAGAATAGGTGTCTTTTTTTAAGTGCTCTATTTTGACATTTAAGAACAGAACAGTGTCTTGTATACTCACAAGAGTCAGACCGCCCCTGAGAGGCCACCCTCTTCCCTTCCTAAAACCAAAGTTAGACTCAAGGTGTTTCATTGGCCCCCTTCAGGATCAGGTTTGGAAAGTGAATCCACACCTCTAACGAGAATATCAAGGTTTGTGTGCGTTGGTTTTGGGGTTTTTTTAAATCACAATCCTGAAGAGACAAAGTATTATTAAAATGATAGAAAAACTGCAATCAAACCACATGATCTACCAACCCATCTTTTGATCACTTAAACAAATTCACATTTTAAGACTTGCATTTTTGAAGTGGTAGTATTTTCAGTATTTTCCACACTGATGCACATTTGCATTCCAATTTTTAGGAAACCAGGCCCACCAAAAACTACACACTACAAAATAATTAGGAAAAAAAGTCAAAATTGAAGCAGCAATATGGTATTATTTTAATCTTCAGTAACCCTTTCCATATGACTCCTCCTTGCTTTACTACTGCAATGTGCAAAATACAGAGCCTGTCTAGACTGGGAAAATGAACTGTTCCTAAAGGCAATCACAAGATCATCACTGTCCTCTTGACACATACTGAGGACGGCCAGTTAGTTGTTTTAAAAGGGCAGTAACTGGGGGTATGAAGCGCTGCATACATTTACATTAACCTTCAGTGTCTGAAGGCTCTTAAGGTCTTCCAGCATACGAGTGAGCTCTTACCCTGAATGTCCAAACATGTGCTCGAACCAGACAAAGAGCAGGACAGGCACAGCAGGAATTCAGAGCAGCACCAGGAGGTGGCGCTGACCGCGGATGTAGAAGAACCAGCTACAACCAAAGACAAGCAGTTCTAGAAGTTCCTCACATCTCTCTGCATTGAAATTCCACTCTTCCCCTTCCAAACCTCGAGATAATTCCTTCTTCAGGAGTAAAAGTATGAAACTCTGCTCTGATTGGCATGTATTTCAACTTTATGCCTCTGCTGCAGGAGTACGAAGGCATTTCCCTAGTAAAGACAGATTTTGAGAACCTACTTATGTCTGCCCTCTCTAACTTCCTTTCCACGTGGCTCAGGTGCTGTATTCCTTGGCAGAGGGCCTTAACACTCTTTCCCTTTTCTTCCTGCAGAGCTGTATTTCAGGCTACAGCAGCTGCCTACCACACCAGAAGCTGCAACTGTATGAAGAGGTGGAGTGCAAGTCTTGCAGCTCAGCGTGATTAGAAACAAATGGGACATTATGCACCGCAGGTGATTTGATGTCTGCTGTTCCAGCTGATGCAGCACTTCTGTTACAAGCAGGAAGAGGCACCATACTTTCCTTAAGCTCAGACAATAGGTAACATACCCATCGAACTTGAACTCTTTGTTAGTAGAAAACAAACTACTGGAAACCATAGTTTTGTTTTGTTTTTTCTTTTCTTACACATCATTCAATCTCTCGTGAAATCAAGACTGTTATCTGGATGACAGAAATATACACTGCTGAGTTATTACAACAATAATTTTACACCATCTGAAAAAAATAACTGTACAACAACTTTCCAGACGTCAAGTTTCTTACATCAGAGATGACAGACATTGATTGTGCAAATACCAAACTTCATTCACTTGTCAAAGAAAAAAAAAAGTTTCAAGTTAATCAGCTGCAGATTACATTCTCCTGCTTTTCTTCATTCATTGTTCTCGTAGTGACAATATCCATTAAAATTATTTTTACTCTCAACAAAATTCTAAAGCTACCAGAAAGCCAAAACAAACAGGGAAGGGGAGGGGTGAAGGCTACAGTAGTCATTAACACACACTTATGTGCACTACAGAAAATAACATCTTTAGCTTCTATTTTTACCTTAACAGGAAAGTGGGAGACAAGAAGTTTACCAGAGTTCATCCTAAAACCTAAGCAAATCATACCCAACCACCCACCATACATTTTTATCATTTTAGTGAGAATTCATGTGAATTTTTGTAATCAATGAATACAGCAGAAAATACTTCTGGTTTTTTTTGACACCAGATAAGCTAGTAGTGCTATAAAACTCACTGTATAGAGTTCACTGTATCAATTAACAAAGTCTCCACAGTTTTTTAACCAGCAGTTCAACTCTGTCCAGCTACTGAATGCACCCATCTACTTTAAGATAGAGATTCTTGGAAGAAAAATAGTGGAAATTAAGTATGAAAACTACACATTTTCTTATGGAAATTAGATTTTATTTTGGGTACATGTAGAATTCCTATTATGGAGAAATACCAAACTATGGAGAATCAGTATTTTTAAGTAGAGGGTGCAGAGACAAGATTCAGTCCTTCATAAGCTTATCAAAGAAATGCACTGGGGTTTGCACGAGGATCCTTTTGGTTCCTGTATCTGTAAGTCAGCCAGACTCCCAGAATCTGAAAATAAAAACCAAAGACACTATTAAGCGGAAGCTCCTACCTCATCTTCTGTCAGTTTTATAAAATTTGTTTTAAACACAAGCTTATGATACTGTACTGCTGCTAAAGTTGTACAACCACACACCAGCTTTCTTAATGAGAAACAAGATGCACCTTCTCCAAAAAAATTCATATGTAGCAACAGAGAGAACAAAACAAAAATGCCAAAACTGTATCCACAATGCCATACAAAATATTACCCACAGGTATGTCTAGAGCTAAATTATTCTCCCACTTCTCCAAATGATACATATCCACAAAACTGTTTTTTGTATAGTGATAAACAAATCCTGCAAATTGTTTCATTTTACAGTTACCACTAAACTAGAAGGCTATTTTTCTAATGCATTTTCAATCTTGACGTTCTCTCAACCACATCATCCCTTCTTCCCAGCAGCTTCACTTTTTCAGTAGGGAAATTGATGGCTGAAATCAGACTGATTCTGTTTAAGTTGTTGTCTCTCTGTCATTGCTGTAGTACCTATAAACCTTCTAAAAACTGCACAAGGCAGCAGGAGTATTTTCACATGCTGTACTATGGGGTCATTAACAGACCTCCTCTGAGGATTTTTTGTGCACAATCAATAAGGAAAATTATGTATCATCATGGTAGTAAAACAAAGAGTCAAAGATCTTTATTTTAACCTTCTATTTCAATTCACTCATCCTGTAACTCTATCTTTGCACTACAGGTGGCACAAAAAAAAATCCTGGAAGACTGTGTGTCTGCATGAGAGGGGAGAAGGTGGAAGGAAGAGGGAACAGGGTAAAAAACCAGCACTCTTTCTATTAATGTTGGAAAACAGTAAGACTGAATAACTAACTTTCAAAACAACTTAAAACTTTACAGTACCACATTTGAATGTTGCAGTTTGTTGTCTAAATAACACAAAGTTGCAAGAATTCCTGGTGCTGAATAAAGACAAGCCTTCCTTTTGGCAGACTTAAGCAAGCTGATAGCCTTGAAAAACTTGACCTAATTAATTATTTGACTCCTGAGACAGAACTGAGATTTCCTGTAATAGATGCCCTAAAATTAAGTGTTTTGCAAAACAGAGCCTTAAAAGCGGGGGAAAAGCACTCCATTTTCTAACCTCCTACTCACCTCTGTGAAACTGAAGAAAAGTCCTATGCCTCCAACAAATCTCAGTACCATTCCAGAATATTCCTCTATTATCGGTGCACATGGTTTACACTGGCGAGTTCTAAAACAATCCTGTAGCAGATACAGAGAATTTCACTCCATTTTCTGATGACAATTCATTGACTGAAAGTATCCAGTTTGCTCTAGAAGAGACTGCTAGCCATGGACAAACTCCAGCAGTTTTAAAGCCTCCAAAAAAGCAAGCACATGAATGACTGTAACAGAGTATAACCCGAGCAGGGTGCTCTGAGATTGTCTTTCCAATAAGGTAACACAGAAGAGCTCAGTATCACTGCAACAACTACCTTATACATTTGTTAAAAACACTCTTTTCTGTAACTGGGAAAAGACTTGAACAAACACAGCGTGAAATTTTTGAACAAACACAGTGTGAAAATGTTACGTTTTTTCACACTTGAAGAACTTACAGCTGCACAGGTTTCATTTGGATGAAAAGCTCTGAACCCACAACAATTCAGATTTCTCTCAATATCTGTCCTTGCGCTGTTGGTATTATTCCATCCCACCTCCAGAAGTTCACTCTAGAAGGCATAAGCAAACACATATTATATTAATTAAACTGTTCTCAATTGCAAACCAATATGAGGCCAAGGTGATAATGCGCTAACTAAAGCCTTCAGATACTGATGTTTAATAGGATAATATACTAAAGAATACTTGAGTGTCCAAACAGTCTGGGGAGCTAATGAAATAACAGCACCTAGCAGCAGCACATTCATGGGTATAATTAATTTTCTTTCTTTGTTTTTCCTAAACCCAACAAGAGCACTAGTAATGGGACATGCAAGAAATCCAACTGGGACTGCTCAGACTTTAAACAAAAAGTGTGCTCACATGCAAAAGCTGATTATTCAGTCACTGTACCCTTGCCCACTTCTTATGCTGGAAAAAGTCTCATACCACATGGACAATGTTTTACTTTCACATGTAAGAATCACCTCTGTTCCTAATATAGTTACAACATTTTCAGTTACACAAGAACAATTCAGTGGCCTCGCCACCTTTACGTTATGATTACTATAGATTTCATCAGCTTGTCTTAAATTGCTGAACTCGTGGTATATTCAAGGTACTATTGCTGCTATACCTGTGACAATAAATCTACAAAGAAAGCTTAAAAACAAATCAATTAAAAAAAACCCAAACATCTGAAAGTCATTTCAGGACCCAGATGTATTTCTTTCTAGCTACCAGAGTCAAGCACTGATCAAGATCTAGTCCTTAATTAACAGGATAATGCCAATTTTCTTAAAATATCCTCTCCCCAATTTGTGAAAGACTGTACACAAATATGTGTGCCTGTGTACATACATATTTATAATATTATGCTATACATTAACTGAAAGTCATGAAACTTTTCTTACCTGCTGGTCCTTGTTTAGTGCCAAACAAGCACAGGAGACAGAAAACTGGACAATAAAGACTAGAAGAAGAATAATCATGTACTGGAAACAGTAGTTAAGGATATAGTTTCAAATTCATTTTGCTTTTATTACATATACACATAATGATATTATTTCATTGGGTAACAGTAAGTCTTTTGAAACAGAAGAACTATAGAAGCAAATTCTGACTGGATGTCGAAAATATGACCTAAATAATGTTCCCAGAACTCAATCACCATATATTGTCTCTTTTTGGCTATTATTATACATAGCTGGCATTTCCAGGTTAGGTACTTCTTGCCTAGCAAGAAAACATGAGCAGAGAAGTTAATAAAAGGAGCTTGGAGAGGAAAATCTACAACAGCTAATTTCTCCAGTTTTAGGGGCTTCATGTTGTAGAAAAGAAAGTATTTTTCTGGTATTGCGTATTCAGAATATTTTTTTCAATGATATAGTCTTGTAATTAATTACAAATAACTTTAGCCTAGACTTAAAAAAAAAAAAGTCAAGAGTTGCTCTTGGAACACAGTCTCACACACTTTTGTACTAATGTACCTGAAAACAATATAAAAAAAAGAATAAACTTTGATATTAAAGATGGCATTTTGACAACTGTGGACTGCCTTCACAATTTGGCTGCTGTGCTCAGAGGGAGGAATGTACCTCACACAATTAAGTTGTTTGTAAAGTGGAGGTCAATACTTTTTCACAGACCACAAAGGTTAAACATTAACTGTTTGCACACTTCAGCTCTGTGTAGGCCTGAGCGCACAGCAAGAGGCACCTGTGACACAGTGAGCCACCATAAAAACCTGTCCAAAAACTACATGTGAATACTGTCCTCAGAGCACAAACACGAGAGAAAAAAAGGATGCCCAAATAAAGTTAAACAGGAAGGAAGTCTAACTTAGACTGTACTTGATCAAAATAAAATTGTGAATATCTGTTCTGTTTCTGAAGCACCTTCCCCATCAGTCTCAGCTGACAGAGCAGGTTGTTTACATGGCAATCAATGCAGTGTGTCAGAAGGATACAAAGAATAGCAATACTTGATGATGTTTCACCGCACCAATCAATCCGACTAAGGCAATAAAGAAAAGGAAGACTCCAACTGCAATTACCACTCCAACAACTCGGAAACTAGAGATGAGGCCAAAGCCAATTCCCCATGCCGCAATTCCAATCAGCAGCAGACTCACCAGCTGGAGGGAAGAGAAAACACAAAGTTAGTCTGCATGTTAACAGAGAATCTGATCCACGGATAAATTTGTTACGCTGAAGTTGTTAGTAGAAAGGTACAACTTTCCTTTCTGGTGCAAAGAGAAGCAGCACAATGCTAAACAAACCAATACTCCACTTCATTGTAGAGGTAACTTCAGTTCCAGACGTTTAAGTCACACATGTTCTTCAATACTGCTGATGTGGAACTGTTACAACTTAATCTACCTACAAGTCAAGCCATGTTGCACTGTCTGTGACTGACTAGAGATACTAAACCATAGATTAACATAATTGACAAATAAGCTAAAAATCATCCACTTTAAGTCACAGAGTAGAATAAGAACAAAAATTCCAGATATTTTGTGAAACTGAGGCAGTGTATTTAAAGAAAGTGGAATATACAGCTCCACAGCTCTGATGTGTAAAAAAGTGCACTTTGCAAAGCTGATCAGGGATACAGCTGTATTAATTAGAGACGTGGCTGCATGATTGATGATACAACGTAACACTTAACAAGGTCACACAAAAACATATTTTAGATCTGAATCTCAAGAACTTCATGCAGTAAAACACTGTGTCTCAGCAACATATTTCTTCAAGAAAACTGCTCTACTATTAAGTAAATCCTGTTTTGATACCCAAACCACTTATGCTGTTTCCTTGCTTTTCAAGATGGTATTCAGGGAAGGCAAGCATAATCTGTCCCAGTTAGTTCACTGGGATTTATTGTTTATATGGGCAGGAAACTCCAGCCTTTCCTGTTTCCATGCCAAAACCCACACAATTGAAAAAAAAATTCCAACATGAAAAGCTGAAGAGAAATCTGTAATGAGGTAAAGCAGCAGACAAAGCCAACCCAGATGTCCAGTGCAGTCTCTGATTTGAAACCTGGTGTGACACATCACTCACTACATTCTCTGTTAAATGACGCCAATTCAACATGCAAGTTTTAACTTTCCGAAATGCCGACCTCACAAAAAAAATCCAGAAGTTGTATCATTATTTAAAAACAAAACAAAACAACCCCAAACCAAACCACAAAAACAAACAAAAAAATCCCCAACAAACTCAAAACCCTCAACATGAAACAGTAAGCACTTAGTCTAGTCCAACTCCTTGGCTGTATTTGACAACAGATACAGAGCAAGCACTTAGACCTGCTCTCTAGTTTCCATTCAAACAAGGCACACCTCGTGACATTTTACTGCTTACCTGGAGGTTGGCGGAGGGGATTAAAAAAAAAAAACAACAAAGGAGGTAATTTCCAACTTGCCACTTCAGTATACCTACTCTACAGCTGGGCATTTTTGTTGGTTTTAATGCCAAATGCATCCACACTATTTTTTCAATTTACGTACATTTTAGAAAACTGACTTATGTAATGCTGCTTTTGAAACAGAAAGCTAAGGTAACATCAAGAAAATAAGTTGAGATGCTCATCAAGGTCAAAACATGGTGGGTATTTTTTTGAGTGCTCCCACAGGAACACATCTCAAAAAACTCTTTACCAAAAGCCAGTAATCCACACAAAGAAAGTTAAGGGTCTGCAAGAACAAAAGCAGGATACTTGTCATACTTACACTTCTCTCAACACATGAAGAGACTAAAATCCAACATAAAATTCAAAGGAATTGTTCAATACCAGCAGAGTTTTAGGATTATTTCACTTTTATCTTTGTTTCTCTTAAACAAAAAGCCTTAATTACCATGTTTATTTAAAACCAAAACAACAGCCTAAGGTGTCATGAATCAAAACTGTAAAGGGGGAAGAAAAAAAATAGAAAACAAAAGAAAAAGCCTTAGCTCTGACACAGACAAATTTTCTGAACCATTTTGCACAAGGCTATAGACTTCCTGGTATTAGTAGATTAAAAATTAGCCTTGCTAATCAGACAGTTAAATGCAAGACCTACCTGTTCCAATCTATGTCTACCCACTTTATTTAATTGTCTCATTTCACTGGTAAGACTTATTTTTCCATGCAAGTGCCACAAACATGCGAGCAACAAAAGAAATCCCCAAACCCAATTTCCAATCAAAAAATGCTGGCTGATATCCCATGCTATTTACCAAATTTTGAACACTGAACTCGCACTGTCACTACACAGCATCTCAAACTTACTAAAAAAAAATCTCAACAGCAATGTCGAATTCCAGTTTATTTCACAAAGAGCAGATGAAACTTTGTTCCCAATGATTTCCACTATACTTTTCTGAAAGTGGAATGGATCAGACTCCACTTTTGATGACATCTTTTGTAATATAGTTATATACAAACATTTGAATTTCAGAGATGTTTAAAAAAATAACAACAAATCTAACAAATCTCCTATTTTGCTCTGTTCTTTAAATTTTAGTTCACTTATGCACATAGCTGTTCCTTTTCCTCACTCCTGGAAAAAATGTGTTTCTCTTCACATGTACCCTTTGTATACTTACATAAAAGCTGACAGTCTAAATCACCAAAAAACCCCCAAGATATTGACAGATTATTTGTGTAGACAATGCCACTGAGAAACAATTCAAATGCTAGAGCCACTTCCTCCTTACTACATCAGCAAGCCACCAGTAAATCTGCTGGTTTGACTAACTGGCAACCTTTTGGTATTTCAAGTAGCTCGGACTGCCGGCTAGGAAGGAAGTCATATGCAGAAGTTCATGTTCCCACAGCTTTCTTACAGCCTCAGCCCAATGAGGAGTCAGTAAAAACTGCATTTCAGAATTTAAATGTCATGAAATATTGACTCACTATTCCCAGGTAAAGAGATTGGATAGCCTTTATACGGGTACCAACAAGGGAAATATTCACAGAATAGCTGTTAGGCTGGATGTGGAACAGGAACTAAAACCAGGGAGATTACACAGATGATGAAATACATCCTCCCTAACCTCTCTCTCCACGTCTAAGTTTATATTTCACTACTTTTAAGGGGACTTTAAACCGTAAATGGCATATATATTGAAGGTAGAGCTGTTTACATCACTCTCCTCTTCAACTTGGCCAACCATTTCTGCACAGCCATAGAGAATCAATTAGAGAATAGACAACTCTTGTGTTTCCCTGGAGTTCATCCAAAGCCACCACATTAAAATTACAAGCAAACAACAGTATATAGTGATGCATCTTTAGCAAGTTAAGACTAAGTTGAAATGGTTTTTATCACAGTTGTAAGCTACTCAACCTGTAAGGAACTTTATCTCTTTACAGAGTTCCTTCAGCTTTACTGTAAGCAAAGGAAAGCTTTAGGTATCTCCAAAGGATTCCTAACAGAAAGCAAAATCTTCTACCTTTATGTGACTGACTTAAACAAAGAGTGATCAGTAGTCTGGTTACTGAACAGCCCTGAGACATGCAGTGTGGAACAAGCAATTTATGTGAAAGGCAGAATTCCTGACTCTTACCACAAAAGCCTGTTCTTTCAGTTTCAGGACTAGTAGAGTTACTCGTGTTATTGGCCATGTAATAAACTACTTTCATGCTAAAATGTCAATGAGATTCAACCCCTGTTCAATACTCCCTGGTCTTTGGAAAGGCAACCTTTCCACTACACAGCAGTAACAATTGTCTTCTAAAATGTTTACTTTTGCTTGCATGTTTGTTTGTTGTTTTTAAGAGGTTGCAAAATGTTTTCACGAAGCCCGATGATTCCTCTTCCATTCATATATCACCCTCAACAGAAAAACAACAGTACAAAGAACACAACTAATGATATAAGCTACAGGACATCTACAGGGCACTCAAAGGGCCTCTCCATAATTGCGCTGGTTTTAGTTTCCATCTGCACCACTCAGATGGCTACAAAGATCACCGGTATCAAACATACCATGCCCCATGTAGCCTTCTCCTCCCTGCCCTGTTGTTCTCCTGTTCTTTCCCTAAGGACTATGTGCTTTCATAGCTCTAAATGCCACTGTGCACTCTGCACATGACAAGGGAGAAACAAAAACCCATTCCTGGGTCTAAAGACTCAGCATGTCTTGATTCTGAGATGGCACCACAAACTGCCACACTTGGGCTATAAACTGACACATGGAGTAGCGAGGGCATTCCCCAGCAGTGGCAAGAGATCCACAAATACATATCTGCATATTTGCTGTACTATTCTGTGCTCCTGAGTGTAAGCACAGAAACCTTCCCAAAATGTCAAGGAGAACAAAACCCATTACCCTTCCTTGCCAAAGACCTGGCGACTCCTGTACCACTGTTTATTTACACATCGAGACCAGATAGCACAGCTTATACTGCTGCCTTCAAAATGTCCTTGAGAGTGACAGAAATGGCTACAAGGCCACCTATCCCATTTGCTGAGGATCCAGTCATGACAGTGAGCAAGACCAACACAGAACTGGCTGGTGCTGGGGCAAACTTAATGCTGCCCTCCTTAATGCTGACCAGAATCCATCAGACAGAGCAAACAGTATCCTATTTACTTCTTACAGCTGAAAGCAAACTTACACAAACCAAAACAGAATTGCACTCAAGAGATCACAGACTGACTTACCACTGTAAAAGAAATTGCCACTTGAGGCAAGAACTGTGATTCTCTAATTCCTGTCTGCTTGTACCTGGCTCTGCCCAGCCACTACACCAGTCAGGAATTATATGACAACACAGAACACAGTCATACACCCCTTCCCTAGGAAAATCCAGACGTTCACCTCTTTAACAACAGGTTTCCCCTAAGCAGCAAAATGATGGAGCTGACAGATTTGCATGGAAGATGCAACATGGTCACTCTTCTGCATCAGGAACTCTGCTTGTAAGACAAACATTGCAAAAAACTTTATGAATTAAAAACTCTATTAAAACCTTCAAGGCCAGGTTGGATAGGGCTTTGAATAACCTGGTTTAGTGGAAGGTGTACGTGCCCACAGCAGGGGGATTGGACCTACATGATTTTTAAGGTCCCTTCCAACCCAAAACATTCCATGATAACAAACACGTGTCGTCCAAATCCGAGAACTCCTATACCCATCTTTGCATATTCCCATAATACAGGCAAACAAAATTTGATAACTAGGGCAGATAGTACAAATGCACTTTTAATAATTATGGCATCCAGAGAACAAGAGGCAGTGATGGGGGAGAGGGGGGGGGAGAAAAAACCCCAACCTTTCAAGCACAATTCTTTGAAAATGGATGCAAAACCCAGGACATTTAATAGTCAAACAAAAAAACAGGTTCAAAGAGCAAAGTAACATAAAAAGTAAATTAATAAGGTATCTTCTAGTGTAAAGAGGAAATGTGTGTGCTTTTGGGGGAGGAATTTTGTGCTACTAAAAAGTACATACTTCTAATGTAAAGGTACTATACGTTTTACTTTAAATCAAATGGCCAATCTAGGTGTAAGAAAAACTGGAAAACTGCTCATCAAAACAAATGTGAGATGTTTACATACTAACAAGAAATGGTTCATGTTTGCTGCTGCAGCAATAATTAAGAAGTTGTTTGGGTGACAAAACCAGCACACACCATCTGAATGAACTGTCAGTATTTTTTTAATTCAAATATTTAATCTTGTGGCCCATCTACCATGTCCATCTTTCACCAGTAGGTAGGACTTTGGAATTTCCCTTTCCTCCCTGAAAATCTGATTTAGAATATCAACTATTTGCACTTAAACACAATTCCTGAAGACTTCCTTGGAAGGAACACTGTCTAGCAAAGGAAATCCTTGTCTTGTTAAAGTGAGGATCTAGAGTTCTTATACTTGAAAGACTGGAATCCTTAAGCTACAAATAGATCCTGGAATTTGGATTAATTCTGTGAAGAGGCAGTTTAAACAACTTGTATAGACTTGCCATTTGATCAGAAATGTAGATTTGACTGAATAAATACAGAGAAAATTAGTCGGATATCAAAAAGTATTATTTTAAAGGTCTTTCTATACAGACAGTTCTCCAACATAAGGCTTATTCCAGCAATACACATCATTATATGCACAGAGTCAATAAACAGTCTCAATTATTCTCCTCTACTCTTCCTCTACCCGTAAGAAACAATACTGAAGTCAGCAAGACTCAGCACAGATGCCAGAATTACTCATATAAAATAAATTTAAAAATAGAATCAAGGCTGAAGGACATTAACTTTGTCCAGAGAAGAACCAAAAGCCACCAGCAAAGTAAGATCTGAAAAGAACATTAAGTGAGCAATTAGGTTACTGGGTTTCTGGTTTCTTGCCTTTAACCAGTAACTGATTTATTACTGCCAGGACATATATTTTATTAGTGTCCTACTATAAAAAGTAAAACAAGACAACACTTAAAAAAAGAAGAAGAAAAAAAGCTTGAATATAATATCCTATCCTAGAAGTGTTTTAAAGAAAAACAAAATATAAGCTGTAACCTCCAATATACAGTTCTGAGGGCTAATTCATTCCAAGAATGTCATACAGACATCAATGCTGGCTACAAAAACATTCAAGAAATGTTACCTATCCCTTCTTACCCGCACTACTTCCTTCTCAGCATTTTTTAGTGAATTAACGTCATGTAAAAAGATGATGATGTAGTTATTGCCCTGATTGTCTTCTGTATTTTTTTCCAGTTGATAGAAAGTAAGTCCATCGTTCATTGTGCTGTTGTAACCCAACTTGTGTTGTCAGAGTTTTGCCTAATCAAGGAACACAGAAGCTCCCACATTTTACTAGATCACCTCCACTGGGCCACCCAGGTGCCTTAAATGTTATTTCTGAAACTCAGAATTTGAAAGCATTAGTCTTGTAACTTAACTGTAATTAATAAACAAGACTAGCAATAACAATTGCACAGTCTAGTAACTATCATTCAAAAATGTCAGTCCTTCCCTTTAGCAAAAACATATGCTCTGCATAGGTCAAATGACAGAACACCAAGTGACACCCACAAAGTAAATTCTACTCAAGGAGACATCAGAGCAAGATTCAGGTCATAGGTGCACTGTACAGATATCACAAACAGAACTACAGACATCCCAAAGATCAACTCACCCTTACTGAGGCCAAATATGCCCAGAAGACCTACCAGACTCCTTATACCTGGTTAATAAATGGCTGTAGGAATAAGTAATGGAGTCTTTAAAAGAAACAAAAACAACTGGTGTCCACAGGACAACACAATGAGATTTGTGCATGTATTATATGGGAAAGATCTAAATTTCTCTCACTCTTCTGTCACTCACTGAACAATAACAACAATAACAAAGAAAGTCTTGCATTACCCCCTTTTTCACTGAAAAGTGAAATGGGGATGGGACAACCCAACTATAATCCGCCCGCTAGAACTGGAAAATCCCACAAAAAGTAGGTCATGGTCTTTTGGGGTTCCTTTCGATCTGGGCTACCCTGTGATTCTATCTTAGCTGCAATCATGACAGTCTACATACACTAAACTTACCTCCAACTATAGATATCTAGCGAGGCAACGCCCATCTGCTCTGGCTGGGAGCAGCAACACACGCCATCAGAGGGATTCCAGCTGACACTCACAGTGGGCACGCTGGGCTGCCTAAGCGTGCTCCAGAGACTTTTTCAGAGTCATATTCTGCTCTGCAACCTCCTCCAAGGAGGGAGGGCAAGCAGCAGTGCAGCCTCTCCCACATAAAGGTTTATGTTCTGCTCTTTCCTGAGGAAAGGGGGGAGTCACCTCATACACCAAAGAATGTAACAGCCAGCTATGGTTTCAGCACAGGCACTTCTACATCCATTCACGCTCCATCCTGGGGATCACCGTAACCACCACCAGCCATGAGAACGGCTTGTTCTGGTGACCAGCGTTACATCAGTTTATTCTCTGCTCTTGCCTTCAGCCGAGGTCAGGCAATGCTTTTGGAACAGCACCGGCAGAACTGTCCACAAGCACCAGCTGGCCTCAGTTTCAGTCTACTGAAAGTCAGCCCCAAGCACAGTTGTTAACTTGAAACATTAGAGGCCTCACTACCTCTCCAGATGTGCTTTGAGAGGAAGCCATTACACTTACTACTGTTTCTTGCTATTTCTGTGTCATTTAAAAATAGATAGCAAAGAAAAAACCCTATAGCTATAACACAGTTAGAGATTTTATTGTTCTCTGTTGAAAACAAGTCCTCCAACATGCCGGAGCAAAGCCAGGCACCTGCCTGGAGCTCCCCACAAGTCAGTTATTTCAGTTTAACATACTCCTTTCCCGTCTTTCTCACATATGTTCTCACCACCCGGAGCAGCGAGACTTTGCAGCTCCCTGGTCCATCCCAGAAGACACCGATGGGGAAGGCCTGGGGGCCTTGTCACTGACCGAGCTGCACTTATTTCGGCGACGCTGCTTGGATGAGCAACAACAAATCAAACCCTTGCCTGTCTCACGCTTGGATTGGTGCAGCGCCCTTTCCTGTCGGAGAAAAAGGGCACGGCGGGCCGGGCCCCGGGGCCGCTCTGCCGGGAGATGCGGCACCGCCGCGGCCCTGGACGGCAGCGCTCCCGGGCCGCCCTGGATTTTGATCCCGAGGAGCCACGTCCGCGCGGTGACAAAGCTCGGCCTAAGCGCTATCACCTCCTCAGCCTCCCCACCCCACCCTCCCGAGCCGGAGGCCGCGACGAAAAGCCTGCCGAGCCCCGGAGCGCCCCCAGCCCCGCAGCCACGGCCCGCCGGGGTAAGCGCGGCGAGTCCCGGCGCCTCGCCTCGCCTCCCCCCGCAGCCGACGGCGGAACGAGGAAGCCCCGCTGGCCCGGGCCGGCTGAGTGCGGCGGCACTCACCGTGTAGAGCAGGTTGAGGGCGCACAGGCAGTTCTTGGAGCAGGCGAAGCCCCCGCACGCCATCGCGGCCCCGCCGCGCCCGCGTCCGCACCCGCGGAGCTCCAGGAGGCCCCGGCCCCGCCCCCGGTGCGCGCGGGTGCGGCCGCAGCAGGTGAGCGGCGCCCGCTGATTGGCTGCCGACGGGCGCAAAGGTAAATGTATGCAAATATGCGGTGACGTCACGCTCCCCCCTATTGTGGCGGCGCGTGCGGGCCCGCCCCCCTCCCCGCGGCCTCCGGGCAGGGCCCTGTGAGGGACATCCCGTGGCCGTGTAAGGGGCTGTCCGTAGCCGTGTCATCCCGGGGACACCCCGTGGGACGTGTAATCCCAAAGACACCCATGGCCCGTGTGAGGGACACCCCGTGGGACGTGTAATACCGGGGACACAGACAGAGACTGACTTGTGCAGGCCGTGAAAGTGTTGGAGTACTGTTAGATTTACCAGCTAATCATTGAATCACCAAGGCTGGAAGAGATCTTTCAGTCATAAAGTCCAACCACAACCTAGCACCACCACTGTCCACTTGTTTCTATTTTTAACAGTTTTTAATTGCCTTTTTTTTTTACTAAGTTGTGTTTCCATTGTGCCTCATTACATGTTTGGGGGCGGTCCCGTGGTGTAAAGGAGAGCACTCTGGACTCTGAATCCCAAGGTGCTGAGTTCGAGTCTCAGTGGGGACTGCCCACTGGCAGTTCAATGCCTCCCTGCCATCCCATCCCGTCACATCTCGGATGCTCAGCAGGGTCAGCCCCCGGGTGCTGTGACAGTCCCGAGGACTTTACTGTCACTGTCCAAGCTCACTCGGCAGTGGTAGATGAACCTTAGGACTTAAACGGTGAGGCCAGTTCTGTGCACGCTGTGCCTCACCTAAAAAATCCACTGCACAGGCTCAAAGGGCACACCCACGTGGGGAGAGCCCTTCCCAAATCTCTGCGTCTGAGAAATTTGGCCATATATACATGTATATATACATTACATGTTTACATCTGTACATTTCCTTAGTTTTAGGGTTAAATGTTTTCACTTGCAATTATTTTCCTTTACAAAAATCCTGTGTCAGTAATTTCCTGCTATTCAGTACCTAGTTTTTATTACTGTTCTTAACTGATTTGAATGGTGTCCCAGTTTAGTAGAACCCTCCAAAATCCTGTCCTCACAGTTGCCATGGGCTAGGCTCTGCTGAGTGATGCTTTGGAACAGCTACAACAGATCTCTTAAGTGCTGGTTATTTCAAAGTGCACAGGTTGTTGCAGAATTAGTGTCCAAGATAGTCAAGGAGACACGTTTCTCCCTCGGGGTGTCTGTAAGGTGGCATCACACAGTAGTTTTACTTTGTCAGGGTTTGATGCCAGAGAAGAAGTTGGGATGATCAGTTCCCAGTACACAGAGGAAGCTGCATCTACTTGCTGATGAATTCACAACAATTCTTAATAGGAGCTTGTCACCAAAACAGTTCAAGGAGGAAATTCCAAAAGCATTTTGTTTTCCGTAATTTGGCTGGCCTTCATCTGCTAAAGGAAGCCCCAGCAGGCAAGTAATCCTTGCCAGCAGTGAGACACGGAGAGGTTGAACACCAGCATGCTTTGTCTTTCCTGGTCTGTTACTCTGGTCTTTTGTTTTTCTTTTTTATTATTACTTTAAACATCTTTTTTCTATGCTCTTTGATGTTTTGCCAAACTTCTGCAATTAAATATAACACACATTTTTTTCTCATGCAAATAGCAAAGACTCGCTGTTTTTTTACTGATGTATACCTACCTCTCAGCTGCTAGACAGGCAACAAATTAAGATTCTCCAATATTTGTGACCACAAATTAAATCTGAATGCTCAAAAGTGGTGAAGCTTTATATATGTTTGTTTCTCAACTTGATAGACACAGACTATCCCTGCTGCTGGGACTCTGTGAAGTGACAGGAGTAGTTACAAATCTGTTGGTTTATTGTTTTTTTTTTCCTTGATAATTAAACTGACTTGATGTTGTGCCTAATTTAGGCGATTGACAGTGCAGATTTACTGACTGGAGCTACTGCTTTACTGGTCCACGCTTCTGATCTTTTGGGCTCAAGTCTGGCAGAGAATAAAACCAATATAAAGTCATTTGGTTCAGTGCAATTTTACCAGCTGCTTTTAATTTTGTTGTAAAGACCGGTTTCAGAAATTGTTTGATGTCCACTCAATTGGAAACAGTATCTTTCCTGAACACAAGAAGCCGACAGCATATCAAATGTTTTTGTTGGATTTTGTTGCAAATGCTCACATCTAAAGTTACTGTGCCATTGTTCCTTTGGTTATAGTGTTGAATTATTCAATATTATCATCTGCTGCCCTTAGTCTTAGGAGATCTCTTTCATCATAAATTATTAAAAGATGTACCTCCACTTTCTTAATTAATGCTGGTGTTTCTTATTAAGGGACTCAGCTCCTACAGCCCTTTATGACTGGGAAGTACCTCTTACATGTTTACTACCTCATGTTCAGGTATGTGTCTAACCATGTCTGATGCAACTTGGTTCATACCCACTGCCAGCCATAAAATCTGGGGCACAGTTCTGCTGGTATAAGCAATCAAAGGCTCCAATTAAGTAAACAAAGCTGTGACAAATGAATGCAGCAGGGGTGTCGTTATCTCTCCCCACCCTCTTCCAATTTGGATTGTAAGTTATAGGACAAACTTGGATTTAGAATAATACCTTTGCTGATATGGCAGTCAGCTGTGCTGACTGTGTAGTTTGTGATAGTGGTTAGGAGTACGTCTGTGCTCCCATTCCTCATCAGCACTTAGCTTGTATTCTGGCTACAATTAAATTGGCTTAATTATTTTAAATAGCTCATTATAATTTATTAGTTATGAAAAGACTCTCCTGGAGTTGGAAGGAAATCTTTTCCCTTTTGTAGGGAAAACATAGATAGCTGGTCCAAGTGAGGATCCTAGGTATTTGTCTCCTCAGCCTTTGTCTCTGTAGAGGATGAATTCTGCACTCCCATCTGTTAGACGAACCCAGAGCTGCCAGACATAACCAAGAGCAGAATACGCCTTCTCCTTTTCTTCTCTCACTTTTTTTCTGATGCTTATTCTCCGCTTCCTTGCACAGTCTTTGTTCTCCTGCCCTTCTTTAGTGTGTTTCAATGGCACTGCTGGCAACAGGAGGAGCTATGAACAGAATGAATTAGTCTTTCTTTCATGGGAAACTGCAATGGAGAGAGTACACTGGGCACTTGTAATGCTGCTGACGTGCACTTACAAGACAGTACAAAAAGTAAATGCTCCTGCAAAGGGGAAAGGGAGTGAAAACACAGAGTTACTAGGGCTCAATCACAGCACGCTTCTTCCTGATCAGAAAAGCTTCAAATGAAGCTGTTTGGGTAGTTTGTTCTTCGTTTCCCTGTAAACTCACATCAGCTGCATTGTTTTTTAGGAGATTTTCTGCATGGAGCCTTCTGCTGAAACAATGTGAATGCAAACTCAGCTTGTAGGCAAATCTTTTCTGTTTCTGTTGCCTGCGACCCCACGATTGCTTCTGGTTTCTGTTATTTGTTATGTGCCTGACATCTTAAGGCCTGTGTCACTTCTGAGGCACAAACTTGAAATGTAAAGGCTCAAGTATATACAAAATCCTTCTAAAGTATATACATTGTCTTAAAATTAAGATAGTGTGACTTTCTGTCTCTCTGCTGTTATGGAATGTCTGAAACACTGCAACTGAAACATTATTTGAGGAAATTGATTTTTATCACTTTATCTTTCCCAGGTTTACAATGAGTTGTTGACAGCATTTTAAGTATTTTATTTCACTCTTTGTTTTGCAAAGTCATTTTTCTTCCTCTTTTGTTTGTCTGAAGTCTCTCATGCACATCAAAATCAGGGAGGGGAAAAACAGGGTTAAAAACAGCCAGGTGTTTCCATCAGTAGTATTTATTGTGTTCAGTTGACATATTTAGATGTTAGTCTTGAGGTGAATAATGTATTCACACAAAGGGACAGGGTTTCAGCTGGCTTAACTTGGAGTAAGTAAAGGCCTTATCCTACCTTGGCAGTTGACCATTAAAGCAGGTTCTGGTCTTTGGGCCAGTTATATATTTCTGAAGTTTGATGATGGCTGTAGAATCTGTCAACAAAGTCTGTGAAGTAAAATGCTGTTTATCATCAACCATGTCTCAATCGATGCAGAGTTTTCAACGTCCAGTCATTTCTTGTGTCACTGAACAGGAAATCTGAGTCATCTCGGTCACCTGAACTGCCTCACTTATTGAGTCATGTCAATTAGTCAGCTTAGTTATCAGCAACGTATGACTGAACATATGAAGTCAATAAAACATACACTTAAAATATGGGCTGCAGTAACAATAAAGAATTTTTTTTTAAATTCAGCACAGATGTCCTGTGGATATACCCCAGTTATTTCTTGACGTGTTAATAATGAATTGGCTGTGCCATGGTGTTTGCATGCAGTCATGACATTCTCCTTGCTTTCTGGAACAGAACCAGTTCCCAGCAGTGCTATTGCGCTTGTGCCATCACATCCTCCACCTTAAAGAAGCCCTTTCTTGCACCAGGCAGTGAGGAATAACATGGGTAGGCATAGCTGTTGTGTGAATCTTTGCTATCTTACAGGTTAACACACAAGATGCTGTAGTGGCATTTCATGTTGATGATCATTATGAGCCAGACACGATGGAGGGATGAGTCTGGCATACAAAATAAACTTGTCTGTGTTGTTTGGATCAGAGGTTCTTCCGTGCAGAGAAGAAAAAATATACAAAATTGTTTGGCCTTTATTTTTTTTTGGTCAAGTGGAGCATTGTAGATTTAGAAAGGGAAATTAGGACAGGAAAATAGGCCATTTAAGTATCATGGCTAAAGCAACCCACAACTAGGTCAGAAATTAGCTCCTCTAAAAGCACAAATGGTTTACTAAATCTAACAAGTGGTTACAAAGAAAACAATGGTTTGTTCATCTTTGCTCTTGGACAGACAGATAATGAATCTAGTATTTGACAAACTTTCTGACAAAAATCCAAATGTCATAAAAAGCTTTTGGATTAAACCTGGAAAGTTAAAGTGCTATTAGAAAACTACCTAAAAGAGAGGCTCATTCAAGCAAAAACAGTCACAGGCAAGTGCGAAACTGTTGGTCTGGATGGAGTGTCTGGATGGCCAGCCTTGCTTTTTAAGCTTTTCTTAATGATTTCTACCAGGTCTGCCATGCAGTGGTTGAAAATAACATTGGAATATAACAATAGCATGTCTACTTGTTAATTTAATTGATGCCCATGTCTTTTGAATTGTCTCATGAATGGGGCTTGCCAGATAAAAGAAAGGCTTGGTGAAGTTTGTCCCTCTAATGTTTATAGACAGGTGAAGGGGAAAAAATGCCAAAGAACAAAACAAGAGCTAAAATACCCCCAGGAGTTTAAAGGGAAAGCCTATTTCAAAGGTCAGCCTGCTAAAAATAGTCAAAGAGGCAAATACTCATTTTATAGGTTCAGAAGGTAGGTGTTGGTATATCTGAATATATTAACTGTAGGAATCACCTTCTGGCACATTTAAAATCCATTTGCATTAATCTTATAGAGGTTAGGACAAGGAGGGTTTGTTGAATCTGTTGTATTAAAAAAACAACTAGAGACTGAAAATACCAGTATAATGATATTTCGAATAGTAGTACGTGAAAGGCTTGACCTAAAGCCCAGTCCTTCTGCTCAAGATTAGGATTTGGAAATGTTCTGAAATTGGGCTGGTTTTAGGTAAGCGTGGAAGAGAAAAAGGCATAATTCTAATACAGGAAGTGATCTAGTGCCTCCTGCAGACAAATCCAAACTTACTTGTCCTGTTAATGTATAAAGCATTTGCGTGTCTGTCTGCAGAGGTGGATAACTGCTGGGAAAGTAGCCTCCCAAGGACTGTGTGTATCATAGTCTGTGTTCACGGGAAGTGGATCAAAGCAACATGCTGGCACCTGACCTGTCACCACATCTATTCTTCAGGTCTGAAGTAAACCCAGTAAACTTCAACAGCAAATATAATTTAAGACAATAACTCTGTCATTAACAGGACATGTTAATGCTTGAAGACTAACAGTGGGGTGTAAGCATCAGCAGAGTAAATAGTTTTTAGATTAATTGCAGGTTTTATTTGGTTTATATTATGTCTGCTGCAGGTTCTTATTACCATTGCTTCTCAAAGATTTCCTATTCATCACATTCAGTGGAAACCAACACCCCTTGACATTGGTTTAAAGAGAAAATGGATACCATCTGCCCAGTACCCTCCCAGGTGATTCTCTGGGAGAGTTCCAAAAATCGTAAGAAGCAGAAATCCAAAGTCTTTACAAGTATATAGCAGAACAGTAGAGGATGGTTTGAGGAAGACCCTATATGGTGGAAGTGGAAGGGTGAAGAGAAAAGCTGGGCATTACAAAGGAAATTCAAGCACTAAGGTTCTGATGTAAGCTGATTTGCTAAGGGGTCATCACCAGGTCTGTCTGTTGGCTGTGTTGCTGCTCCCTCTGTGTTTGTTAGCTGTGTGACAAATTGTGTTGTGCCTGTCACTGAACCATGGAGAACGCAGGTTGGAAAGGACTCCTGGAAGTCACCTGATCCAACCTTCTACTTAAAGGCCAAAGCACTTTTCTCAGAGAAGAATTCTCAGGGAGTCAAATTTTGAACATCTCTGAGAATGAAGGGTCACAACAACTTGTCATAGTGCTTGAGTACGCTCACGGTGAAAACCTTTCCATTATCAGAAATAACCTTGTTGCAACTTGTGCACATTGTCTTGTTCTTTTGCTGTGTTCGTCTGATGAGTTTGGCTCTGTCTTCACTCTAACTCCTTTTTGCAAGTGTAAGACTGCAGTCAGATCTAGCCCCAGCCTTCTTCTGTGTACATTAAACACAGTTCTGTTGTCATTCCTACATCATTTGTCCAGGAGCCAGAACAGTCATTTTTTTCCCTGTGAAGTCATGAGCTGATATTTTCCTTTGACATGCTGTTAAAGTGCAGTAGATCACTTGTAAGAAAATACAAGCTCTTTCATTCAAACTAGCAATCCCCAGGTGAAACAAATTCACAGGATGAAGAGAAAGACAGAATGCCAAGGTTTGTTCTGTCTGTTTCTTTCTGTGGCTTATGTAAAGCACAGTCAGTGTGCTCACCCTGGTCCATCAGCGTGGCTTAGCTGTGATAAAGTTAGCTGCTGTGGTCCTGTGATGATGTAAGAATCTTTCAGAAATGGGCAATTTGGTTATGAGCAAAGCCTTGGAAACATGAGCAGTAAATGGCTCAAAATTCAGAAGGTAAATTTAAAGAACCTAATTTCTTTCCTTATATCCAGTCTTAAACTAGTGTCAGAACTAATTTAGACACCTGACACACATTTTGAAGCAGTTGGTTCAGTGATAATGCTATCTGCCCCTAGAAAATCATCTTTTTTCTTTGAACATGTCATTACTAGAACAGCCTAGCTTCTTGTCTTGCAAAGAGAAGACCTGGAGCCACGAGCTGCCAGTATTGTGAATGCAGTACTTCTGAGTGTGCGTGAGGAGCATATAGAAAAAGCTATGACTCTTTAGTTAGGAAAACAACCTGCCACTGCCAGCCAGTTCTGCTGCATCACCACCACCATCCGTGTGCAATCTGGGGACAAGCTGGGAAGCAGTTTTATCTTCTGGTCTTTTCCCTCAATGGCACTAAAAGCGTATCAGGCCCTCACATAAAATTTAAAGCAATATGAGTGCTCAGGAGTCTGTTCAGCTACAAGAACAACTCTGTTTAGTTTCCTGTAGTCTTCTTGCAAGCCGATGACACTAACAGCAGAATGGGTACCTAATAAATAGGAAAGAGAAGAAACAAACTTTGTTTGTTACTTGAGTGTCAGGTGATATCCAGAGTCTGATAGTGAAGCCCTGAAGTCTCATGCTTATTCTGAATTTTCTGCATTGCTCTTAAGCTATATAAATCCCGCTCCTGTACAGTAGCAGACATATCACTGTGAAAATCAGCCCATTTTTCTTGGTGTGGAGTGCATTTCTGACTTTATGTAAACTAAGGAGTATACAGGCTTATATATTTAAATTTAGCTTTGTATTTTATCCAGAAGTTAGCTGCTTATGGAGTCTAATGTCAGTGCTTTTTGCTATCAGTGCCCAAACATCTGCATTAGGGACATACACAAGCTGACAGGCAGATATTGGTATCTGCATTAAGTAATTAATCTCTTAAGCACACAGGAATTTTCTATCAGTCAAATTGGCTTGGTACAATTTCCCTAAAGAAAAGATAAAGCTGATGGGGCATGGCTTATCTTTCACCAAAATTTCTTCTTGGAGTCCCAAGATTTGCCTCTTTTTATTGTCTGGCTTCCCAACTTGCCATCACAATGTAGGGTTTGCCCTTTTGAAAGTGTGGGGGTTTGTGTTTCTAGTTGGTGTTGGTCAAAGCAGCCATCAGTTGAAAATGGTTTTGTATGAATTGGATGGGTATGAGCTTCGGTTTGTTCTTTTTGTCTATGCAGTTGGTTTTTACTGTACAGTTCACAAGATGAGAAGAGTGTTCTGCCAGTATGTTAATACAGTTTCCATTTAATTGTGTACTTCACATGTGTCAAGGACCATTCTTCAAGAAAGTAAAAGCAGCAAACATTTAGGGATGAAGGAAGAATCCTAGAATAGAAAGAATATTTGCTGTGATTGTGCTTTACATAATGTACACTAAGCAAATCCAAAGGTAAATCTAAACTTAATTCTGCAGAAAATTTTAAATTATGGTGGATTTTCAAGTGTAAAATAATGAGTTTACTTCCTAGCATCCGCCGCAAAGTGTTTTTGACACCATCTTGTGATTTATTTCCACCTTCTATGTATGAGTGAGAGCTGGCAGCTCTGGAAGCTACCAGCCTGTCACCACAGGAGTGCTTTTGCTTCTGGAAGTGTATTGAAACTTGATGGCACAGTTTCCTTATAGCAGCCCAAGTCATGGCAGCTTGCAGTATGCTTGGTGCTGCTTTGTCTTGTTGATGCCACCGAGAGAGACACAGCAGCTGACAAAGCAATAACTGGGGTGCTGATGAAAAACAAGGCTGCTTCACTAGTAGCAAAGCATTCTATGTATGAACCTACCTTTTAAAGGATCCAGCCTTAAATAAATATTGTGTACTCTGAATAGAGTGCTCTTGAAGGTTGCTTTTCCCCAGGAAATATTTCTTCATGTGATTTAGGAAGAGCAAGAAATCAGTCATATTAGGAGCAGACAGATCTGGAGCACTGACACCTTGTGGGTGCATTTGTGATGTGGCTTTGCACCCGTTCAGTGGGATTGCTGCATGAATGATAAAAGATTACAAGTGCTATTGGCTATTACAAGTTACATTATGATAGGAACAATACAACAAATGTCAGAGAGACTTTATGGCCCCCCTCTTTGTCAGCAGCATGCTGTTTGTTTCTAGTCTCAACTCTGGCCATTAGTGCAAAGATTTTCTTTGAAAATGAAAGGAGTGGAATTCAGGTCTCTCTTTGCTGCTTTTCATTGCTGTATCTGTGTTGGGGCTGAGACACCACAACTTCACCCTCCTAATTTTCTGCTGTCACAAGTCATGCAGTATTTCCAGGTATCTTGATGTCAGGCTTAAGTGCCATCTTCATCTCTGAGCCAACAGACAGGAAGGTCACAGGCTTCACAGAACAAAGCAGAAGATCCCTCAGAAGGTTTACTCCAAACACTGTGTAAATCCTTAACTGCTAAGACACTTCATTTAAATTGTATAAGATTTTTATTTGACACTCCTATCTCAAAGGCATGTGCGCTGCACTAACCAAATACTATAAGCACCTCTGCATTTAGGGAGTAGAGTATAATTGATATTTTTATTCAGTAGTTGATGTTTTTTCAGAGTGCTTTATCAGATCTGTTTAATATTATTTTCCTGAGCTGGGTGATTTCTGGTTTTTGTTTGCCTCTGAAGAAGAATTTATTTCTGCTCCTTACAGACTAGGACAGCAGTGAAAGATGGCTGGTGAGAGGTGGTTCAGTAACATAGTGATACCATCTCCAAATGTCTTCTCCAAAAGTAGGAGCCTCTCATTGTCATTGGGCAATCTGGTTCATCATGGGGGAATACTTTGATTTCTAATGCTTCCATTTTATGGGGTGGAGTAAGAACCCTTGGGAATTCAGAATATCTCTGGGTTCCTGATATTTTAAGTGACTTCTTATGAGAAAGGTTAGCATGAATTTCAGTATGGAAACAAAGTTCCAGCTTAAATGTTGTCTACAGCATGGTTCAGACCCTCCCACAGTTTCAGGACTGGGAGGTTGTTGCTCTGCTGTCACTCTCTCTTTTATGTCTGTAGAAGACCATGCTTTTGTGCTTTTCCTCCAGTTTACATTTAGGTTCCCATCTATACTATTAAAATTGTCCTTAGTGGATTCTTCCTTTGATATGGCAAGAAGTTTTACTCCCTCTCTATTAGTATTCCCAGGAAAACCACACTTTTCCTCTGTGCCTTTTTCATGTTAAAACTTGAGGGTTGCTTTGCAGCATCAGCACCACCATGTGTTTCTCTTCAATCAGTTGTCCATAGGTCACTTAGAGCTTTCAGACCTCTCCCAGGCCCCGCGGAGGCCATTTAGAGTTTAGGGGCATGAGAACCAGTTGCTTTAGGACTTCTTTAGTAAATATATTTATGTCTTTGATTTATCCATTCTGGTTCTTCTTGCCTGTATCTGATTCTTGAATTTCATCCATCCTACTCATGTTTAGTAATGTATAAAGGTGAAGTTGCACACAGGCAGATCATAAACAAGTGTCTGCTTTGCTAGTCCTTGAAGGGAGGCTTGTTTTACTCAGTTTGAATACATCATTCAGATATATGACTGTATCATTTTAGCTCCATTTTGCCCCCAAAACCCCCCAGCTTAAAGGAGCACCATGAGCTGCTATTCCAGGAAGGTTTCTTAAAAAAATACAGTTGCTGTAACAGCCACTAAATTATAACATAAACATAATGAGACCACTGCTACATAAATCACTAAACTATAACCAGTTATTATAAAAATACTAAAACTCACCCACACAAACAAAACTAAGAAAACATTTAAGGGGAACTGTTAATGTGATAATGCACAAAATGCAGCTGAAAGCTGAAATAGAAGAAAAAAAATGGAGATGAAGCAGTCTCTGCTGATCAGTAACAGGAACCTGTGTGTGACTGTAAGATGAGCAGTGCATACCTCCTGTTTGGTGCAGAAGGGACACACATGACCTTGAATGATACAGGTATTCTTAATTATCTGTCTGTCCTGGTTTTTGTGTCCTGTACTTCTCTTGGGACGCTACTTTTCTCTATCTGTCTTTGCAGTGTTTGCTGGCATTTTTCCTGACAAGCTCCTGGCCTGTTTGGTGTCTCTGGAGAATGCATCCCCACAAATCTGGCTGCTGTGATTATTTTAGCACTCAACGCAGATTTCCCTGAGGAACAGCAGAATTGTGCCAGATGTAGTTCAAGTGCTCTGCTTCCCCTGGGCCCAGCAAAGAGATTGTGTGCTGGCTGGAGGGGCACCAAGAGGGGGCTGAAGCAATGGCACCTGGGCCCTGCCTCAGACCCTGGGAAAGGAGGGATCCCCTTTTCTTCCTCTGGGTGAGGGGCTGCAGGGTGTGTCACTGCACAGGCTCTTCAGCAGCATGGGAGGGCAGGCAGCTCTGACTGCAGATCCAGAAGCTTAGCTGACGCTCACAAAATGTTTTCCCAGTCTTTCTGGAAATCTGGGCCAACCTATAAGGAAGAGGAAGTTGAGAAACCATGGTGAGAGGTGATGTGTCTGGGAGCAGAAGACATTTCCATGTTGGATTTTTTGAATTATGTGTGGTTTGTGATGGGAGAGACTTCACAGGATGTTCTCACCTAGGGACAGGATGAGATACCCTTGGATTAGAAATCAGCCTTAATGAGTACTTCTGGAACAGCTTTACTGGTCCAGAGTTTTCTGGGTTCATTGTCTTAAGCTCAAAGCAAAATGCAGAAGATATGAAGTCTGTGATAAAAAAAAGTAATACAAGGTTGTTTCCATTAATCGCCAAATCCCAGTCTTGATGAAACCACAAAAAACCTAATTTTTTATTCCAAAAGGTAGGAGAAGTGTAATCTTCCATGTCTGTCCATACACTGCTTCCATTTTTTGACACCAGAAAAATTTCTGGTTGTGGAAAAATAGTGTAATCTCCAGGCCCTTTCAGAAGATATCTTTGCAGTGGCATTATCCCAAGGGCCTGGATCGTAGGGACAGACTTGTAGGGATGGACACCCAGCCTTGTGATAAATATCATTTTTGCCAGCTAGTGCAGTGCTGTCCAAGACCCTTTAGTAAAGGTGGAAAAGTCTGAATTTCCTTCTTTAGGTCATCAACACAGTAAAAGAGAGATTCTGAGACAACTTTTGACATTTTCTTTCACTGACCTGTCCTACTTATTCCATTAACTCTACATTTTCTGCCTTCTCATTTCCCTTTTGAATCTCCTTCAATATCACAGATACCATCTGTTTTCTCTCAGGTGGTCTTATTGATACAAATCTAACTAAATTTTAGATCAGTTGTTCCCAGCTGGTTTTTATTTTTTCAAGGCTGCTGCTTCTGTTTTGGACCTAGGGAAGAACTGATGCACTTGAAAGCTTATTGACTTTTCCCAACTAGACTAGTGGGTTTAATAACATAGAGCTGGCTACAAGCCTTATTTTGGTGATATCCTTGGATACATCAACAATGCTGTTTTGTTATTTCTTCTGGCATAATTTATGGCTTTCAGTGTTATGCAAATATCTCAACCATATGGAGAGTATTATGTTGGCTTGTCAGCAATGTTTCTAATCTTCATCAGGGAAAAATTAAGAGAAAGATCTCAGGCAACTGATGTACTGGGAGAGACTGCAATGCAAATGCATCTTCTTATTATGAAGTGGCCATGATACAATCATTTGTTCATTATGGGTTGAATCAATCTTTTCTTATTCCCATTGTGTTCCTAAGTCAGAGAAATTTAGTGTCCAGGGTGTGTTTCTCCCTACTGCTGGAGTTCCAGAATAGTGAGTGGTGAGTGTAGGACGGAGTGGCACTTGTTAATGCTGAACTGGTAAATGAGACACTTGAACTGAGGTCATTGAGTTTCTGGCAGCAGCCATGGGAGTGACAGATCCAAGTACCAAAATGTTACCTGTCCAACTGCAGCTGAGTCATATTAGCAGCTCCAGCACTTCCCTCATGCTGACAGGGAGAAGATGGTGGATCTTGGCAAATACAGTCTAGCAATGCCTCTCCAGTGCATAGAGGACATGTCCTATATGTCTGTAAAACAGAGCCATCCATGTGCTCCTGCTTGGTGATGGCTGAGATAGACAAGTGCATTTCTCTTTTGCATCCATGTGGGACAGACAGTGGGAAAGCAAGTACGCACTCTTTCCTTCTAATCTGGATCTCCTCAGGTGAATACTAAGGACACTGCTCTCCCAGCATGGCCCCTGGTGGCCCAGGGCATCAGGGAGCAGTGGTGAGGGGAGACTCCGACTGCACAGCTACTACTGAAGCCCATAAGGTCCCTTGTAATCTGGTGAATTTCTTACAAGAGAATAATGTTGGTAAACTGGAGAGACCCAGAGGGAGCCAAGCATCTGAACCCCCTGCTAAAGCATGGTGTGATGTGAGCTATCAGACCTCCGTGGGAGGAAGCTGAGGCCGCCACAGTGGTGTTAATCAGATTCCTGCCAGGAAAAATAGCAAGTGAGCAGGTCATCCAGGACACCAGCACAGCAGCTCTATGACATCGGCCAGTTATAGGTTATGTGTACAGCCTGGGAGTGCTCACCTGCCTGAATTGTGTCTCTGCAGATGTCGGCGTAACTTCCTCTGTGGTGATTTGTTTCCATTTACATGAAGCTTTAAAGGCTCATGTGGCTGCAACAATCAACTTTTCCTTAAAATACCACAGCAAAAACAAAACCAAAAGCCTGTGGAGAAGTGGATGAAGCCAACCCTGACGATTTGCTTTTCCCCCCTTCAGAATCAAAAGATGTGGCTTTTTTTGGAAAACATATACTTATGTAATTTGTCCTAGTTTTGGTTCTTAATAACCAGCACAGCTCAGCGAGTGCTGAATGGTTTGCTGCAATTAACCCATATAATGTTATTTGTGGCTTTGTTTGACAAAGGACTGTTTTGTCTCAGCCTACAAGCCTTATTTTAGATAATTCCCATTTTTAAGTGCAACTGTGGTTTTAAAGGTAGTTACTTTTGTCCATGAACATGACAGGAACTTAAAGCAAAGCCTTTGAGATACCAGAGGGACCCATTACAATTTCCAAGCAGTCTACCAGTGCCTCAGTAGGGGCGTGCTTGGGAGCAACAGGTATTATTCTCCACCTGCTGTTTAGACAAACCCAGCAAGGCTGAATCACCACATGCCCTAGGACCTGCAACCACTTTAGGCCTGAAACAGTTGATTCTGGAAGGTCACATTTTGAGGAAGGGGTTCAAAACAGAAACCAGACTTCACCAACCCCACACTCTTACATCACTTGGGATTGGGCCACCTTTGCTTGCCTGAAGTGCCGGGCTGTTAGTGCTGAAGTGCACAACCTGTCCTGAAATAAAATTGCACCTCTTAAATACAAGACGCAAAGAAGCTTGTTTCTTGCTGCTAATGCAATATCATGGATGCTTGTCAGTGCCCTGCCCCAGGCATCACCACTGAGGAGCTGTGCTTGGAGCTGGAGCCCCACAATGAATTGCACCAGGAACCTTAAGCCTAAACCCAAGTGCTACATGCAGGAGGTCCATCAGTCCTGTCAGTGTTGCTCAGGTCAGCACATGGGTGTTTGTTCTGATCAAAGTTCTGCCTCTTACACTGTGGATTATGGCTGCATTGAAGGAAAACATGACTCACCCACCCACCCATTTATGAGACATTGTTTAACAGTACCTTACACCACTAAATGAACTGGGGGTTGTTTTTAAAGATTTGAGAAAATGGCTCTTTGTTGCTTACAGAGCCCCTTTCATGTAAAATCTTAATTGTGCACACTCAAAACCTCTGACGTATCCCCCCTCTCCCAAGCATGGTCATGGAATGGATCCTAGGATATTGCAGAGGGTCTGACCTGGCAGATGCTGGTTGTTCTGGGTGCTAAGTGCCCTCCTTGCTCAGCCAGCTGGAACTGCCCTGGAGATGAGCTCAGGGGTTTTTCCATCACTCCTTTTGGCACAGGGCTGGCTGCTGGGTTTAGGATGTGCTGTCCAAGCAGATAAAGGGGGATGCTGGCACAGGAGGTCATCACATGTTTTGGGGGTGAATCTCTAATGGCCAAAACATAAGGGTCAAGCAGGATTGCTGCTGAAAACACTGCAGGGAGTGTCAGCTTGATGATAGTTTGGGATCTGTAGGATTACTGACTGTTGTGGGGTAGAAAGTCCCTTTGTACAGGGCTCGACACAGACAAGCCTGCATGCAATCAGGTAGTTGAAACATAGTTGTAAGGAATTGTCAGCCCCTTTCAGATTCCTAACCAGTGCTTTAACCAAGTAGACTGCAAAATCTCACTGCTGCATCCCAAGGACGATGTGGTCCCTCTCCTGGAGAGCACTTGCACTCCAGAGGAATGTTTTACAGCAATGTAATTGGCTTTCTTAGTTAAAACCTCAGCATGATTTCAGAAGGGAGAGGCCAGAAGGGAAGAATCACCTTCAAATTCAGTAATTGCCACTTTGAAGTGCAACCCATTGCAACTTATTGTCAAGTAAAATACATATTTACAGTTTTGACATTTAGATTGCACTGATGTTTCAAAATTGAATGCAATGTATTATGTGAAGCACACTTTCTGTAAAGTGTCTTTTTATTTTTACAAGACTGATTCTATATTTGAAAAAGATATTTAGTGCTGACTGTAACTTTCACTTCTCTAGCAGTGATGCCTCAGGGTTTTTTTATTTTTTGATTTTAATTTTTATATATTTTAGAATGTAGATTTAGTGAAAGTGGATTTTAGTGTACCAGTATTTCTAATAGCTTAAGTTCAATGTTTAGACATACCAACCCATACTCATATCAATCTCTCAAAATTCTGTTAGCTGTTTAGTCTTCTTTTCAAGGTAGAAGTGCTGAAAAACATCTTAAGGCCTCCACCAGGAGACACAAACATAGGCAGAGTGACCTCAAAGCTCAGGACCCTGAAAGGACTCCAAGAACCTTTATGTGCTGCAAGGAAGATGATGAAGGAAGGGCCCCAACTCCCCCAGACTCAATTTCTGGTGGGTGTGCCAGGGGATGAGAGAGGGCAGAACCAGGGATGGGTGAACAGGGATTGGACAGACGCTCATAAAAACCATGAAGCCAGAGTTCAGGCACGTTCATCTATATGTATTCCTGTGGGCCTCAGGCCTGGAATTAAAGGACCTATTCTTTTTCTCTTATACACTAAGTTGGCTGAGTCCTGTTTTCTGTAGTCTTTAAAGGCAACACAGAGAAACACTAATTCAAGGGATGTGTTGAAGAAATGCTTTGGGTTGGGAACACTGTTAACTGAAATGCAGACTCTGGAGGCTTCCAGAAAAGGGCACTTTGCCTGGAGAGTCACATTGAAAGTTCCACCCAGTTTGTAAATCTCAGGTTTCTTGAAAAATCTTATCATTACACACATTTGCACTGAAATTCAGTCTGATGCAAACCAGATCTATTTGTATTTGTGCCCCTGCCTAGTTTAGTTACCACCATACATATGAAGTGCTGGATGAAAAAACACACATATGCGTTGAAGGTGCTCATTTGAACTGATCTGAGAGATTAAGTGGGGAAAACTCCTGAAAATGAGATACAGAAACACCCAGTGCCTAATAATTTTGCTGGGGGTGGGTGGCAAGCTGAGAGGGGGTCCTAGAAGCTACACATCAGACTTGATATGAACACAGAAGATGCTGGAGTTTGGGCACTGCTTGACTGAAAAATGGACAACTCCTGTCAGCCCAGAGTGCAACTCCTCACACTGCTCCAAATCACAAGTCTCACTTGGCCAGCAGCCCTGTGCTAAAAACACCCGTTTCTCTTCCAACACATCTATAAATGGGACAACTGCATGAGCAGTCACAGTATATCTCAGCTTGGCAGGGGCCCATAAGGATCACTGGAGGCAACTCAATGGGTGCCTGGCTTGTAGGTACCTGAACTTCAGTGAAGTGGATCCCACTCAGCTTTGCTTGTATCTGCATTATGACAGTTGCAACAGCCACCCCAGATTTGCTGCCTTTGGCCTCAAAGTGCCTCCTGCTGCTGCTGATCCTTGTCTCCAGCAGATGGCCCAGCCAGCTGTGCCTTGCTGTCCCTGGCAGTCTCACCAGAGGGGCAGTATTATCCTAGATTGGCACCTTTGAAGTCAGTCTAAGTTTCAGCTTATATAAAAAAGTGATTTTATGTACACCACATTAAATATTCACTAGTACCTCAGAAAATGGCCATGTTTTTAGTAACAGTGACTCCACAGCAATGACTCAATACTACCATATCACTGCTGCAGTTTGTGAAAAAAATTACCTTCTGTAATAACAAAGACCAAAATGAAAAGCATGCAGCTAATCCATCAGTTCTACTTTTTAAATATGATTATCTTATGGTTTCCCCTAAGTTACTGAAAATATCCCTATGACATATTTTCCCTTCCAGAGACCTGTTACAAAAATAAATGCTGTTCTAGATGGAAAGGTGGCATTCAGCAATACTTGATTTCCACCTGCTGTTTGCTGTTTCCAGTAAAGCTAGATATATATTGAGACAAGAGACTTACAGCCATACAACCTGTGGTTTATAGGAGGTGTTGACTTTCCCACAGAAAAATCTGTACTATTGGTTTCTAATGACAAAATACACCACTTCTTTAGTTAATTATGCTCTTTCACGCATTTCCCCTCTAAGAATACAATCCTGTCTTTTCTAAACCTGATGTAAATAAATTTCAGATTTCACAGTAATGATTTCTAGTCATGCATGTTTTGAAGCTAATACTTCTAAAATGAGAGGATTCTCTTGCAAAACTCAGCAATCACCAGTAAACTGCATGTAGTTTGAACTGAGAAGAGCGTATTATCCTACTTATCATTCGCATAAATTGTACCTGCAAAATTGCGACTCCACAGATTTGTTTCTGTACCTTTTCTTTGAATTAATTGATGGAATGAATCAACATTTGTTACAGAATATGGTTAATCTGTCTAAAGTTATATGGAAGGACAGGAATAAAGATTTGATAGTGATCCCAGTTAACTATGGTTGCTGATTTTTTGGGTAAAAAGTATAAGAACTGTCTCTTGACATTCTTGTTTAATTTTCACTTGAAGAATCATAAAAATTTTGGCAAGCCAAATTGAGAAAGCATACATGGTAACACCACAAAACTAAGATATAAAAGCCATTTATTCAAAAAAATGTGGTGGTGTCAAATCACATACACAAGCCAATATTGAGCTACAAACACAGACCAAACAGTTCTATAAACAGAAATTGGAGTGTTCATATACCATAGTACCTGAAAAAGACCGTTAATAAAAAGGAGTCCATAAGTATTTCATTTCACTTTTTCTATATGGCTCCCTGCTGGATGTGTTTGCCTAAGTTAGTGTACAATGACCCAGAGGTAGAGTCCCAAGTAAAGCATCTAATGCCTCAGGGCTCCATTAAAAATCTTTATTCTTCTAAACAAAAGGAAAGTCTAGTCTATAGTTTTCTGTATGACACTGAAGTAAAGCCTCTTTGCTTGAACAGTACGGCATTCCCAAGCGCATTTGGCATTAACCTAGATTGAGACTGTGCTTTGTGGAACCGTCTCAGTTCTCCTCCCCTTCAGACTCCGACTCTGGAAGAGAAGAAAGTAAAACACTTCATATAGATTATGCAAGGACAGTGATATGAGTTATTCTATAAAAATAACAAGATAGCCTTCTAAAATGAAAATTTTCATCACATGCAGTACTTCCTAGGAAAGACTGGCAGATCAAATAGAGTAAGCCGGAAAGAAACATACAGCTTCAGAAGATGGAGGTCTACTCTGCTGCCCTCCACGGTGGAGCTCTTCACTTACAGATCTATCACTAAAATTTTCACCACATTGCTAAGAATGATTCTGGCTGTGATCTGCAGAGATCTAGCCACACAATGCATATCTGAGCTGCATTTAATAAAGGATCAGCATTATTTGCTCACTCTTCTAATCTCTATAAGTAGACTCTACTGATAGCATCCAGGATCCCTTAAACCTATTTGCTCTGCAAATATCAATCAGCATTATCATCTAGCCTATGTAGGAAGGCAGAAGTGATGTTACCCTGCAGGTAGGTATGAAGCCTGTAAAAAACAAAAATGTTATGATTTGCATAGCATAAAAGTCATTTAGAAGTAGAAGCAGGAGAAGTGGAAGTAACTGAGAAATAGTAATACACATGGTGGTTTTGTCACCTAAAGCTACTTTGGATCATACTGTATTTCTGTCTGTGTTCACCTGACAGGAAAGGGCTTGCTGCCAACAAATATTACACCATAGATCAGATTTCTCACAGCAAACACAGTCTGTGTGTTCTTACAGAAACATTTTGTCTCCGTTCGTACTGGACTTTGTAACGAAGGACACCTGGCAGAGGGGACATGCAGGAAAGGATAGAAATAAAGAGCAGTTGAAAGGCATACAAGCAGAAAATTAAAAGGTCAGAAATATTGCTTAATTAGACCAAGATTGCCCATCCAAAATCTCAAGTGTGAAAGGAGCTGTCATATCTATACTGCTACCTGAACACGTGATTTGCTGCAAAGTTCTATGTGTTCCTTAGTGTTACTACATATTTGCTCCAAGTTTATAAAAGTAATTACATTAAATGGATGCAAATGAACACTAATAATTATATCTCTATCTACTACACGTGGATTTATCTTCCCAAAAGATGTGGAATTCTTTTTCCATGCAAAAGAAGAGAACTTATTCAGTACAAACCAAAGTATTTTCCTATGCAGAACATGAGAAAAATCAAGTTAAGAACTAAAGAAATTAGTTCCTCTCCCAAATAACCATTTTAAAGCAGAAAATACAGACCACATAATCTTAGTTTGACCACTCAGCATAACTCAGTTGCAAGTGCCATGGCACAAGCAGGTGTATGCTATGTTCATGATGCCACTAAACATGATGCAGAGAAGACACCAAGACTAAAAACCATTTGGTTGCATGTGCTAACACCAAGGTACTTCATGCTGTCATCACTGCAAAGGTCCTCCCTGAAGAAGCTTAAAGAGATGAGTGGTGACTGAGGATTAAAAGCACTTCACAGGGACACCACAATCACTAAAATGCAGCAAATGTAGTTAAGCTTAGGCATGTCCAGAAACAATTTGGACAGTGATGCCTGCTGTTTTGTATTGTAAGTCCTGTATATTCCTGGTACAACTAAAATCAGAAAAAACAGAAAAGACACTACCATAGTTCCTCAAATGAACCCCTACCTTCTTCAGCGTTTTGCAGCCACTCCACAAATTTCTTCATCTGGTCAAGAAAAACACTTTTGCCTTTAGCAACATGTGCTTCTTTATACCACTTGAGGATAGCTTCTTCACTGAGAACATCAGCTGAAATACAGATCAGTGTTTGTGAAAAATCACCATATTTTTTAGAGATTAACAGATTTTGAACATGAGAGGAAAATGACTTTTTTTCAAGGCAGCATAAAATAAGTCAATATGATCGCAGTGGAACAAGCTTTGCATGATCTATATTAGGCTACAAATACAGAATATTTGCTGCATATTACAGGTTCCAAATGCAATAAAATGTGTAATGTATTAGGCTTAAAATAAAGTATTAAATATTGTTTCTCTCTAAAGAGTCCTCTATTCATCTGCTTTAAATTCACCACATAAGATGGAGGGTTGGATAAAAGAAATCTAATAATCAGCCTGCCCATCTTGCAAGTTACCACAATAACAATTACCATGCTTTTTCTTGCTGTTGTCTCACAGAACTGTGCATGGTTCTAGAAACCTGAACTGACATCTCCTGATTAAATACTTAAAAGGCAGCCAGTAGGGATTTTTTGTAATCCCTTAAGGCTTTATATTGTTTTAAGGTCACTATTCAGACCACCCATTTGAAGGATCTGGCTTGGATGGAGAGCACAGCGGACATTTTTGGGACAAGCACCAGGAATAAAATAGCTGTCAGTGAAGAAATGTGAGGCCGAGTACAATTCAGAATAAAGAAACAGTAATAAATAGCAAGGACACTTATTGTTTCCAACAGATGCAAATTTAGGTCTTGCAACAGACCTCTAGCCCCAGGACAAAGCTTCTGTGATCCAGCCAAGCCAAGTATCTCAGTAATTGATGGTTGCAGAGGCAAAATCTGGGATCCACAATGGCATTTTAGCCGTTATATAATGCAAGAGGCGAGAACAAACATCAACAACAAAAAAATCAAACTGTGTTCTATAAAAAGACTCAAGACAGCTTTCTACACCTCATTAAGATTTTCATTATTTTTGTCTTTGAACAAACCACCCTCCCTTGCTCTGCAAAATCAACACATTTATGTACTTCAGTGCTTCCTTGAGCTCCTTGGTGCCATCCCACCCACTGGGATTTGCTTGCCAAAGCACTGACCCTGACCACCACCTTCTGCTTCAGCCTAAAGTTACAGCAGATGTGGCAGGGAAGAGAAGATGACCAACTGAAATAAACGACATCAAAACTCCAAAGCATCTGATCAACTGAGACAGAGGACACATTTCACATATGCTGTTGAATAATAAACAGATGGAAGCAACAGGGATATGTTCGAACTTAATCAAAACTATCCCAAGACATCTAACAGTAACTGAATATGAAGTCTCCCTGAAAATCAGGAATTTAGTTAAGTGCATGTGACTGGAAATTACCTTGTCTCTCATTCAGACTCTTTTCCAAAATAAAAGCTCTTCTGCAGTTTGCTGCATCTGACCGTAATGCAGAGAAAATGCAGGGAAAACAGGACTGTGCTGGCCCTAGGCTTTTTTCCATACATATAAATTGTGCTTAGTGAACCCTACAAGCGGGTTCACACAAAGCCAACTATCGTCCTGAAATCACAACCTGCCACAATGCACTTTTCCTCAGATGTTACAGAAAGGCTGGAGCTAAGAGAGAGGTTTCAAACATGTTGCATTAGATACTTGCCACTATTCCTTAGCAACAGCTCAAAGGCATTACATATTTAACAAATCTGGATTTTAATTTAGCAAACCTGAAAATATTTAACATGGACTCATGAATTTGCAGTTTAATGTAAATGCATGTGAAAAGCTTACATTTATCATAGAGTCCTGAAGTTCACACAACTGTATCTGAAAAATTACACTAGGTATGGCACATATTATCATTCTTACAGATTGGCAAAGAAAATCAGGGGAGATTTCAGAAAAAAACCTCAAAAGAACCAAGCAACAAAAACCTCAAATCAACAAGAAAAAAATGAGTAGAGTAACTCCCTCCCCAGCTCAAGCTCTGGGGCACTGTGGCCATTTACAAGCATGAAGTTGCTGTATAGAAGAAACTGCTGAAGCCTGTTGTCACTGTGTTACAGTTCACCCTACGATACTGTACAAGGACACAGGTAGGCACATAGCTCAGTTCAAGAGTAATGGGATGTAAGTCTGGCTTTTCGATTTGCAGTCTGCTCAACTGGTTTTGTTGCCAGAGAGGAAAGGGGATCTTCTCCCTCCCCAAACCCCTAATCTGATAATAGCAGCACACAATCTCACTGTGTACCATGAAGATTAAAACACTCCAAGTGCAGAGGATGAAAAATTTGCCTGTATGGAACTCAACAGTGATAAACCTCCTACCCTAACAGAGAAGAACAAAACGTGCTGAAGTAAAAAAGGGGACAACTGCAACTCTCATTTCTGAGAAACATTATCTGTAATACATTCATGCCTCCAGTGCTCATAAGGGATGACATTCTTCTGTCAGAACACAGATTAGCAATTCAACAATCATGAAGGACAGGGTGTAGTTAATCATACCTCTAGGTTGCTTTGAAGCAGTGGGAACAGTGGGGAAAAATGGAAGAAGGATGAAGGGATGATTCATTTTGTATATATACAGTTATTCCTCATTGAAGTTGATTATAGATATATTATAATGGCTGGAGCTGAACACTGTGGTTTGTGGGTGTGTGCACATCATTTTCACTGCAGTCCCAGGTGATGTCAGCCCCAGAGCTGGTTTTCCTGCAGGTGCAGCCAACTGCCACTCAAACCACCCACGCCAGAGCCTCCAGGGATGTCCCTCATGAAAGGGAGAAGCTGCACTGCAGAGACTGAACAGCCCAGTGTCTTTACTTCAGGGTTAATGGAGAGTTACTTGAAGTTCAGGTCTGGACTTTGTACTCAATCACCTGGTTCAAATGAATTTCTGCTTTCAACTCAAACCACATAGCCACAGGCAGCAACAGGAAAAGCACACCCTGGCAGCTGCCAACAGTCAATCAATCTGTAAAATTCAACTCTATTGCAGCTAACTCAGCAGGGAGAACAGAGCCTTAGGGCAAGGGCTCTTTCAATGCAAGGAATGTCACCCACAGCATAGTTAAGGCCTTTATGGTTTGTTTTGGGTTTTTCCCAGGAAAATTTTACATCCAGTACCACAAAAAAGTATTCAAATTATGAAGATATTTAAAAATAATTGTGATCCATCAAAAACCAAAACCCATAAATGAAGTAGAACTTGAAGATCCTATTTTTATAAGTGCAGAATTCAGAGTTTGAGAATCTCTGAGAGTCTGCATCATTTGGTCACTGTACCTCTGTACGCAGGAGAGTGTACCTGACGCCTAATTATGCTGCAAACCAGAGTCCTACTTCACCTCCACTTGTGATCAAATTTTTTTTTTTTGTATTTTGTACATGTCTTAAATTCTAATGGAAAAATACACAGAGGCTTTGGTTTGCTGTTTAAAGGGTGAAATCCTGATCCTTATGAAAGAAATGGGTATTCATTTCAATAGCATCAATTTCACGTTTGGAATTTCAAGGATGGACACAAACTAAAAGGAGATTCAACAGGTGAATATGATATATAGCATGTAACCCAGTACAACAGTGCTTGTTTTATCCACAGTAAGGAATACTGCAACACAGAATGAACTAACAAATTATGTACATAATGCAATGCAAGCAAGGAGACTGGCACACTTATTGGGTGTCACTCAGGAGAATTCAAAAATTCTTATTCTGCAACTGGCTTTTAGATTATTGGTCAAAATGCAACTGGCAGATTAACAATTTTATTGGCTTTAAGTGAAAACCAGAGAAGCAACATCATAGCCAGGGATCAGTACAAAACTGGACAGCTGTGCTGGTTCCAGCTAAGGCAGAGTGAGGGTAGGGTTGATCCAGTCCAGCTGGGCTTAAAACCACGACAACAGCTTATTTTTCTATCTACTATATCGGGAACACAAACATAGACTAATAATAATGTCAACAAGCTTTAACTGACTACATAACTGCTTTTGCTGATTATACTTACAAGCTGGTAAGAAGCTGCTACTACTTAAGGGAAAATAGGGCTTGATTTCCGTAAGGCAAAAAGTGAATGTTCCTTCTTGTTTAGAGACAAAATAATAAATAAAAAAATCAACACCACAGGCTTTCAAGACCTTCTAGGTGCTAATTAGCCCCAGCTGTCAGTATGTTTAGGTATTTTCAGGTAATTCACAAAAAAGTAATCCGAGTGATGTTTTATGACAGAAATATGGAAAGCGCTGAGATTCAAGATGTTGGACGTGCTGATGAGAGTAGTCATAGAACTAAATATGTCAAAGCATGACTGGTCTTTGGTGCCTATCATCACTGTTTTCATGCCCAGGAAGCATTCCCTAATAATGAGTAATGAACACACTGTCCACATTCATGCTGGTAGAAATCTGCATTTCTGTCTGCATATTCACAGATACTTCAAACACCTCTATCTGTCACTAGATAACATTCATTAGGTATCCTGAAACCTCTCCAGATCCTGTGCAGGTTACACTTAGTTAAACAGAAAGGGGAACATGGATATCTGCTGTACCCTCACAACCAACATGGCCAGTAACAGCTTTAGGGGGATGTTTTCCTTAACTATTAGGAAATAGAAGATATGCAAATATCATCAGCAAGTTAGTCATACAAATTAGCAAATTTATCATACAATGAAGTGTATGTCTCTAAAATGACTTGATGGCTTGTATCTTGTGGATAGGCATGAAGTGGGGAGAGAAAGGGTGAGATCTACCAGCATCGAATCAATGATGAGGCAGGCAGCATGGCTCTGGACAAGCCAAACTCTGTCAAAGCTCAACAGCATCCTGTGGGAGAAACAGGAATTGAAGGACTTGTACTCCCAGAATCTTCCCTGGTTAACGCAGGAGCATGTTTTCACCTAATGGACACTGTTTAACTGCAAAGCTGCCATAAACAGATGGAGCTGATGACTTCCTCGCTGTGTCCAACGCACAGAAAGGCCCTGCGGCAGTGGCTGTGAACTCAGGCGAGGAGTTTCTAGCAGGAAGCAGTACATTTGCCAAACAGGGCAGATCCAGCTTCAGCCTAAATGGGGCCAGGAAGGGCTGGCAGCTGTGCATGACTGCATCAGATAGCAGAGAGGCAGGTGCCGCTGCATGCCTGCCCCAGATATTCCAAGAAGGAACACAGGCACAGGAGCACATTGCGCATGCTGGACACACCAAACTCATGGCTTCCACTGACAGGCCATACAGTAGCTTCAAACACTCTTCCAGACATCATGTGAATCCTTAACAATGTTGTGGCATCTGCAGTGCTGAGGCTCATCTTCCCAACCCCTCTGAACAAGTGCATCTCCAGAGTCAGAACAAGAGCAGACCAGGTGAGCAGAGTAAAGGGGAACTGGGTTCTTCAGGCATGTTAAGTTTAATGTACAATTAGTGATTTATTCTCGATTTAATTTTAAAATGCTTTAGAATGTCAGGGTTGCTCTTCCAGGCTAACCCAGTAAAGAATCTACAGAAATTCTGAAGCCAATCCTTCACAAGACTATTTCTGGTTTAACCATCCCTTATGCTCTAAGCACACAGAAGTTACGCCTCCCATTCATCACGTCTGAAGCGAATGTTCTTTTCCAAGAAAATTGAATAAAGTGCTTGCTGCAGATTGCAGTTTCAAGTTGTTCTACAGTCATTAATATTATTTAGGAATTGTATAATTTGAGGGCAGAGGGACAAGGTGTGTAGCTTTTTTATTGTTGAGGCCACACTATATTGTCACAAGGAGGGAAATAAATCCATATATTTCTCTCACTTTTGCCTTCTGCCTTCTGAAGCCATGAAATTATTTTAACAGTCTGAACTTGTTTGCCTTGAACATGTACCTGGACTCATCAGGGTGAACAAAGATCAACACTGTGTTTCTAATCCTGACTTTTCTCCTTCAACTATTTATAGCAAAAACGTCAGAACAAACTGTTTGGCACTCACCCATCACACGCAGTGCAAGACCATTAGTCTCTATGACAACCTGATCAGAATAAACTTGTGAAGAAGTCAATTTCACAACAAAAATGAAAACCCTCAAACTATAGCACCTGCAAGAAATTGGCAGGGAAAGAAGAAAAAGGAAAGCTACTTCTGGCAGGGAGTGACTTGAAAAAAAAACAACTCGAAAACCCTGAAAAATCTTCCTGCCAAGAGGGTTTGCACTTTCAAGGTTTCTTAAAAGAGTTAAATGCCAACACATCCTGCTCATGTGCCATAACTGCTGATACCTCAGAGGCAAGTGGTTGGCATGGAGAATCCAAGCACAGAATACAACAGTGGGTATAGACTTTTACCTTTATAAAAGAGTACCACTATCTTCTGAAAGGCTTTCATGAAGTGGATGTTGTCATAACAGTACTCCTGCACCTTCTGGAGAAGGATTAACTCTGACTGGCCTTGTGTGCTGAACACAGCAAGCAGGGGGGCATATTGCTGAAAGAAAGAGAAGATAAAAAAAGTGTTAGTATACTAAAACAAAGAGAATTTTTTAGAATATGCATCATGAATTTCATTCCTGAAAATCACTTTCACCAAAGCCTCAGATTTACTTGCGCACTGTATTTTCTTAAACACATACAATGCATATACATATTCATGGGTTTTTCTAGTGTGTGCTGCATGCTGTAAGCTAAAATTCACTGCCACTTAAGATACTGAATTTTGTAAAATCAATTTATAAAGCCCAGTCTGGGAGCCACACATTTCACAAGGCAGCATACTGCTGATTCAGGAGTGATGCTTTACTGAGGTCCATAACCTAACACATCCCAAGATGAAATGCATGAAAATAAAAATCCCTAGTTTCATAGGGGTTTCAGAAGTCCCAGGAAACTAAAAGAAATTAAATTATTCCAAGTAAACTGTGATCAAGTGTCATTATTTTTTCTCATTACCACAATAAAGAGTATCATGACAACAATGCCCTGTGTGGGCCATTGATTTAGAGTTGGACTCGATGATCCTTGTGGGTCCCTTCCAACTCAGAATAGTCTGTGATTCTGTGAACCTTTACTAATAAAGAGTATCATGACAACCTTTACTTTAGTAAACAGCAACATTTTCTAAGCAGTGTATTAACTGCTAATGTTACTCTGACAGGAGAGTAATGGTACATTCATTGTCTTTTTCTTTCTGGAGTTTATTCACATAATAAAAGATAAACCAAAACCCTATTTGTTATGCAATTTCCCCCTCATATCAGATTATGAAATTAAAAATTACATTAAAGGACCATATCCTGTTAACTCTTTTCTTAAAAGCTAGTGCTTATGCCCACATCTCTAATTTCCTGTCATCTTAGCCTATGATGAGTCCAGCTAAGGCTGCAATCGTAAATTTAAGGTAATATTAAGAGCATTTTGCAGAGATGACGGTAAGACAAATTACTCTTGATCTTCAGAGCCCCTGGCCAAATATACATTAATGTCACTGTTAAAATTGTACCGATAAGCTCAACCTTTCTTAGTCGACTTTTTCAGTAACAGCCACTCTGGCACTGTTCAGTTGGATGTGCAATGGCTTGGTATCACAGAATTCTGGTACGCGAAACTAGAGCTACTGATGGTCTTGGTAAGGTAACAAACCACCAATCACTGATGGGCATGATCAACAGTACATACACTTCAGAACTTCTCTACAAGGCTAAATCCTGAGAGTTTTACCCAACACAATCCATGGAAATAACTATGAAAATGCACAAAACTGAAATATGAAAGTTTGGTCAAAAAAGTATTTTGCAATAATTTTCAGCTATGAATTTTAAGACAGAGAGAGCAAGAAATTACACAGCAACAGTAAGGAGCATCTCAGCAGGCAGACAGTATTTCTGGAAGAAATTCCCTTACACAGCAACTATAAGAAATTGCAAGATACAGCTAACACTAGAGGTTAAGTTTTTCTACTTCTGGCAGGTATAGCCACATCTTCAGAAACAACATCACTGCTTTGGTAAAAGCACTGAAAAACTTGTGCAGGCTTTAGGCAGCTATTTTTCCCGTTTTAGCCCTTGCAGCATCCAGCTCTTGCAGGGAGGCAGGGCAATATACATTGCAGTTGGTTTACTTAATAGCTTTAGCAGAACTTATGTTCTTATACATATGTTTGTAAAGTGCTGCTGTCTATAAACATTAGCTTATTTCTACTAAAAATCCTACAGAAGTGAAATATCTTCATTTTGCTACATCTGACTCCCTTTGCATTCCTCTCACCTCTCAACTGGTATAGATTTACAGTTGTGAGTTTAGCAAGGGTCTAACTGATTAAGGATCTATGAAATTAGCTTGCTTTCATTACTGGCTGAGCCAAGTGGCATTATTTTCCATTTGTGTCAGGTTAGGGCGCAGTGAGTCAGCACCTGCAGTTGTCATGGAGCTTACCACAGCCTCGCCTCCAGTGAGAACTGTCTGGAGGATTCTCCCCACCCATGGAGAAATCTCTGCATTGGAGGTGGCCAAGGCAATAAGCCCCAGTGTCACAGTGAGGTTACTGGGACGATGAGGAGCTTATTCTGTAAGACTGAACAGCTTGCCTTGTCTCCTCCCAAGTTCAGCTCCTGCTGGCCCTGCCATATGGATGGGGCACGTGACTTTTACTGCACTGCCCAAGTATGCTGGTTCATGGCTGCCCACCTCCATTAGGCAGCCACCCATTCAGCAAGGCTTTTTAAGGTCTGTAAACTAGGTCAATTTTCTTTGCTTTGACAGGTCTTTTTAGGCATGCCTTGTATATAGCTTACTAAAAGAAATCAAATAAATTAAAGAGACTGGTACCTAGATGTCAAAGTTTTGGAAATGTGCTTTGTCAAAATTATCTGTCAGTTAGAGCCATACAAGAATAAATCCCACCACATGACATGTAACACATCAAGTATGTATTTATAGGCATCCTGACTTGCACCACCAGATCAAAACAAGTCCCTGATTGTTTCCTGGCATGTCAATGCACAGGAGGGCACTGAACTAAGCTCTGTATCATGCTAACACTGTCAATCCAGTTTCTGGAGCTAGTTCACACACTGGGTCAGCTGAGAGCCCAAAGAGAAGAATCCAAGATCTGCCTCCACCTATCCCAAAGAAGGATGCGAAACAAATTCTGTAATGTTTGAATGCTGAACTGTAAAGAAGTGGTTATTAAAGTCTAAATTTTCTATTTCTACTGCTTCTATTAAAATCTTACCTGTAAGTGCAAATAGTAAATATCCCTACAAATCTGTCCTCTGTTTTTAGAAAGTGGATGCAGCTAGAAAGATGCCTATCTGACATAGGCAAGATGCCTCACCTCATGCACTGGGGGTACATATATAGCTGATGGCTTGGGCCAGGGAGATGCACAGGATTAAACATCTAGTCAACAATATCTGCACAAAGCCAGATGTGTTTCTCTTTTCCCACTGTTCAAATATTCCAGAAAGTGTTTGTTAATTTGCCCTGCAGTACTAGACAATAAATCTCACTGGATACTTTGTTACAACTCAAAGAGATATGATCAGTTTTTACATCAAAAGATAAGAAAAACAATGTCTCTCCTCCTTCTAGAAACTATTCTGCCTCTACTGCTATTTGGGTCACTTGAGAAAACTTCAAGGCATTCAATCTTACCATCAAAGACTACACAATACCCCAAGTGACTTCGTTTCTATGATGACTGATTGGGAAAACAAATTCAGATGAAAGGACAGCAGCAGTAGGAACTAAACCACTGTGGGAACTTCCAAGTATGGAGAAACATCCAGTATGAAAAAAAGAGATCCATTTTACCATGAAGAATAAAGCCCAGATTTCTTCTATCCTAGGGCAGATCTTTACAGCCCTGGCTATGAGGGGGTATTCTCTTGGTAATGTTTTACGAGCTTAAAAGGACTAACTCTGTTGAAAATCATCTCTGCCTCTATTCTCAGCTCAAGCGTCTTGCACTGCACAATTCCTTCAGACTTAGATGAGGAATATTGATGATAACAATGACTCTGATGCCTGTGCATTGGGTTTTGGTTTTGGAATTTTTTTCACTTCAAGATCTTAAGTTTTTGTACCAACATGCAATGGTGATTCCCTCATCCACAAGGATGGTACCTGGATCAGAGAGTAACCACGTTACACAGTTCATGCAGTCCCAAGCCAGCTTCTAGATCATTAGTTGACAAGTCACTGAGAATCCAAATGGCAACAACTGTTGCACAGATTCTGGCCTCAACATTCCTGCTTTGATATAACCAGCTCTTTGCAAAACCAGCATAGATTCCACCTCACCATGCTCCCAAAATGTCTTTGCTTCTGGCAAAGACATAGCAAAGGCACCCCCTGCAGGCTTGCTAGTCAGATATGAACAGGCTGAATCCCAGCACCTGATTAGCACTGTCCCCCATGCAAGGAGCATCTCAGGACCTGGCTCACTGAGAAAGCACAACAGAGAGGTTCAGGCTGTGATAACCTGAGTGCCCCCTGGCCCTCTGCACTAAGTGCTTCAGGGCACTCTGATCTGAACTAACTCAGTTTTGCATTTGTTTGACTGAACTCAGACTATAGACAATGCTTGGTGTGCTCAGCATCAGCCTTCAAAACTCTACATCTCCTGGATTTAAACATGCGAAAACTTGACAGCTATAGGATGTATTGTGAATTCACAGCTTCCTTCCCCTCTTCACCCATGCATGCACCTTCAGATGTTTGAGGGCCTGCTCTGCAACCAGCTCTTCTTTCTTGTTCCATTCCACAGCATTCATAACACAGGTCCAGAGGAGGCCGATCACTGCTGGCTCTGGCAGCTCATTTCTTTTCATTTCCTCTTTCACATAAAGCACTACCTGAAGCAGGAAATAAGTAACATTTCCAATGAACCAGAAATGATGCTGACTTTCCAAATACTTACAGTCATTTACAGATAATACCATGGTGCACAAGTAATAAAAAACAAAAGTAGAACAAGAATAATAAAAAGGAAGTATTTAGCATGACATTACTATAACTTGACTACAAGTTTTGTCCCTCCCCTCCAACCCGACAGTTAATGCAGCTAAAGGAAATACTTTGTTAAGCATAAATGAATGGAAAACCCCCAACTCCATAATCTGCTGCATTTGCAAATCCAGAGGTTATTTTGTTGCTTTAGCCTTAAGCACAGAATGAATGGATGAATAAATTAAACTAATTTAAAGAAAAACAGAGGAAATCTATGAGGAAAACAGGGGAAATCTGTTTCTCTCTACCTAGTGTTGATTTAAGACTTTGACTATGATTGTATAAGCAGAAGGGTGTAAAAAACCACTTTTACCTCTTTAATTGGGCATTCCTGAGAGAGACGTTCTTGTAGTTCTTTTTGAAGTTCTTTACGAGTCCCCAGTGACTGCTGAACTCTAAGGAAATCTGAGAGTTCTTTCAGACCTGCTTCAGTAAAATACTTGGCAAAATGGTCCACATTCTGCCGGTTGGCTGGAAAGAGTTCCTAAAAAGACAGGAATGCTCTCTGTTAAATAATCAAGTATGACTCTTGACAAAAAGGAAGGAACATTTTTTCAGAATGAACAATGGGAATAACCCGGTACTGAACTTAAAAACAGCTTGTATCCACACTGGAAAACTCAACACTTCATTCATATTGTTGTGTTTCATTACAGTGAAGGGAAAAAATTATGTCCAGTCACTCAAATAACTTAACACTGACTCCACGTGAAATGTATGTACTTGTGAATAGCCATGAGCTGAAGAAGTTGATCAAAACAGTCCTAAGAGAAACTATACCTTTTCCAGATTCAAGAGTCTTGTGGGGAATGTACACAGGACTAGATGGCAAAGCCATTGTATGGAAAGCACATTTACCATGTCCTTTCAGTGCATCCACATGTTTATCTCGTAAGACAAATATGCTCAGCAATACCCAGTAAGTGGTCCAGGGTACCCTGACCTACCACTAATGCATCATTTAACAAAAATCAAAAAAACCCCACTATATACTGTTAATATTAACTCCTACAGGCATTTCTAATTCAAAGATACTGTCAATTTATGAAAGTACAGGTACTTAAAAAAGTTAAAATTTTTCTTAAAAATTGTTATAGCAAATGCCTCATCTTGGCAAGGATTCAACAGCATTTGTTTACCATCCAGTTCTTGGTGTCTTAACAATGATCTGTAGGATGGATAGCACTTTTTTTAACAAAAAAGCTAGGAACCCTCCATCTGCTTGCACTGACTAATGACATTAAGAAGACACTTTTATGAAGGCATCTGTGCTAGGTAACATCATCCGATACTTTGTTTAATATAAGCAGCACAATGAGAGTCAACAGCTGAAAGATAAAGTCAGTCAAGTCTGAAATACAAGGAAGATGCACTTTGTCTTCCCCTCTCTAATAAAGAGCATAATCAGCCCAGTTCCAAGTTTAATGGCAAATTGTTTATGACCTGGACTCTTAAAATCAAATACAAATTGAAGAGATGAAGGGGTGTGGAAGGCTGCTTCACTTTTGAAAGATACTTGCTTAATTATTAATTATTGAAGTAGAAACAGGAAATACTGCTGAGTCTCCAGGCAGTAGTACACAGGATGTGTATTTGACTGGATTATCGCAGCAGCAATCTCTTTGAGGATTAAAAAACTCCTATTCATCTTCAGAAAAATACTGGGAGAGAAAGGTACATGACATTGTTACATATTCATATATTCTCTGAATACCTTGCTACAAGCCCAGAACAGGCTTTGAGTCCAGAGGCTGAAAGCCTTCCTGCACTGCACCTACTAGGTCTGCTGTAATAACTGTAGGACCACTTATGCTACCGAGATGGCTACTGCCTCAGAAAATTAGCTGACTGTGCATTTGCCGTTGTATTTAAACACCGTTGCTTCAGAAACTTACCTTCTAATCATAACCCTTTGTACTTCATTATTTGCAAAAGAAAACATATTAAAAAATAAAACTTCCCATGCCCAGTTGCTAGTGATGTGTGTTTTGTTAGAAGTGGTTAGAAAAAAAAAACTCTTTTAGTTAACTCCCAAGCCCCACATGCACAGTGTCTCAGAAGGCATTTGACTACAGGAAAAATAGAGAAAGAATGTAAAAACATGTGATATTTAATATTCCTGAACAGCCCTAACAATATTGCTGTGATTCAAAATATTTTAAAAATGCTAACAGAGTCTGAGGGAGAGTTAACATGCTAACAGCAAACTACCATCTGCATTTTATTTCCTTCTTTTTCCCCAGGAGAGATAAGGATTATTGAAAATATATTGTACTTACTAGCAATCTCTTATCAAGGTTGGCTTTCCTTAAAGCAGAGGTAACAGAATTGGCATCTTTCTCTGCCATCCATGCTTTAAAAAGCTTTACAGCAAAAGAGGCTGCAATCCCTGTTTGAGAAAGGCACATTTCAACAATTTTCAACATGAATTAGTTGACTGTAAGAATTACAAGGTTACAAAAAGTTACAAGACTATGGAATGAAAATATATTTATGACTACAGGACTAAACAAATAGACCTGAAACACTTATTTTCTTCTTTAACGCAATACTAGTTTCCTGAGGTATGCAAGATTGTTTGAAAATCTCCTCATGCTGTATTACCCATCTCCATTCAATTTTTCAAAGATTTTCTTTGCAATTATTTTTCCTACATTCCCAATTCACAGACTGAGTCTAATGCAGAAGGAAAAATTAGGCATTAAATCAGTTAGGAAACAAAGGCACAAAACAATAAAGGACAGTCAGGAATGAGAACTGAAAAAAATATATTTCAAACATTTTCTTAGCAAGCCCTGGAATAGGGTTAACTTTGCAACTTCAAGGTGACTGATTGTACTGTGTCCTCCTAGAAGCCATTTAGTAGCTTGTAGGACCAGGCACAAAGACTACTTTAAGTGGAAAAATTCCTTCCTGAGGCATAAGTTAGTATTTTGTGCATTTTATCAAACCTCTGCTAGCAGGGTAGCTCATGAAGCACTAGGCCCATATCTCCTGTTTACTAGAGGGGCACCACCTCAGCTCTGCTCCAGCTGCTGGTCTATGAGGAAGTGTAGGGAGCTGAAGGAAGCCAAAAGGTCTCAGAGATGGAGACCCAGCTCATCATGGGTCAGTTATTCTCCATGCTACACTCACACCAATATCTGCAGTGCTACTGAGGGCAGTGATAAAGCATAATGAAAAGCATAATTCTATGCTACTGTCAGTCACTGTAGTCTTCTGTTTCACCTTCAAACAGTCCTGAAGCTCTGACAGCTGGATGGGCCTTACCAGTAGGAAGGAGCTTCATTGCTCTTAGCTACTTTATAGATAGATATGCATTCTTTTTATTTTTAGGCTATGACTAAATGAGTCATCAAACAAGAACAGAAGAGATTATTCCCAGAGCAGTATAAAGTTCATCGACAATCATTATAGATCTTGATTGCTATGACAGTTCCGGCAACTGTATTTCAGGAGCTTAGTCATAAGGAATGATCCACAGAGAAGTACTATATGGAACCATGGGCACACAACGCCATGCCAAGAGGGGCCTGCAAATACTCCTTTGGGCTTGCTTTATGTGTTGGACAGCAGGTTTCAAGAGGAACCAGTGCAATGCGGCAATCCTAAGTGCTGTAGGCAGACTAGTCAAGACTCGCAAAACCTGGGCCACCAACAGGTGACTTGGGCATAGCTCCTAACTGCAAATACATGTCAGCACATCCAGGATGTGCTTATAAGCTCAATACCAAAACTGAATGGAATGGTCTCTGTCACCAAGCACTGTCCCAATACATGTCCTAATTTCAAGTTTTAGCTTAAAACAAAGTAAGTTTTATGTCAGCATCCATGCCTGAGGTTGTGCTAGGGCTTCACTACCTCCAGATTCTCAAACTTGCTTCTAATTTACTGTCCAAATTTATCAATGGCCAGTTCCTATACTCTATGCATGTGCTGCTGTCTTTTCCTTGAAATAGCTCTTCTCTTTTCCTGGTTGTTTTTTGGTGTTTTTTTTTTCTTTTTCCTATTTCCAGAAAGTAACTTTAACCATTTATTTTATTGATTAAATCCATTAGCTGCTCTTTGCATTGCACTGTTTTTCCAGCATGGGTGACAAGAAGGGTACACTTAACTCTTAGGAGGTTCCATCACCACCTAGACCTTTCTCTGTCTGCTGCAAATATGTCAGCAATCCACACAAGACATTTTTGTTTTCCATCTACATATGACAGTAAAAGTAATGGCAACACTGAAATAGGGTAATCTGAAAATAGATTAGGTGTTTGCGCTCAAACTTGTTAGATCTCCTGTTCGCATAATCCACTCTTGGTCTCACTTTCAGCCAATGATTTGCCAGTGTTACAATTTCCAAGCTGATCAGCAACTCCCTCAGCACACCTAATTGTTTCCTCGTGTAGTTTAACCTCAGTTGACTGCAGCATTGCTTTTGTAAATTAAAGGAAGCTTCAAGTTTATTCATATGTGATCTATGTGTTTTGCCTTGCTCTTTTCCCCTTTTTTCAATTATCTTTGCATCTTTAATTATTCTTCCATAAATTGTCTATTCCAGGGCACTCATGAACAATCTTTCCTCAAATGCTGTCATAGGTACATCTTTAGGATATATAAACCAAGCAAAAAAAGTATATGTAAGCACCTGATAACAATTTAAGGCTCCTAGAAATGTAAGTTCATAATGAAAGTAAGAATTGTATTCCTAAAATGTAAAATATAAAATATAACTATTTACATGATTTTTAAAAATTTGAATTTTCAGATGGCTCTAGTCTTCCCACAACTAAGAAGACTTTCATTTAAACACATTGCAGACAATCACTCTAAAACATGGATTAGTGCTTTTGATTTTTTTCCTAGTTCAATTCTGATTCCAAAAGCTGTGAGTGATGACAGAGCAAAGCTGCAGCTGTAGCTTTTCTTTCTGCAGCATTTAGAAAACAAATGTAATGGTTAGCATGCTGCAAATGAGAACATGAAGTTAGAATAATTATTTTTGATTGAAAGTTAGAATACATTTTGGATAATATATAACATTTTAAACAAAACAAAAAAAAGGTCATGAAAACTGTTCCACACTGACAGTACATTTGGAATTACGTCAGAGAAAGAAACTGTTGAGCAAGCAGTTGGACAATCAGGGCTCCAAGGCAGATATATAACAAAAATTCTTTAAAAAAGTAATCTCAAAAAGGCATTATACCTTAAGACTGAAAGAACATTTACTCATCATATGGTGAATACAAGTCCATGGGACGGTTTATCCATTACTGATCACTACTATGAAGGCAAACTGAGGGACTGATTTTTTTTCTTCTGCAGTATCCTGTTGGCCTGCATGTGCTTCCTGTCCCACTTTCCACCCACGTGCAATTAGCAATGCTTGAAAAAATGCTAGCAGACATATCTCAGGAATAGATGTTATACTTCACACCCTTGCACAATCACAGTAATACATACATTCTCCAATTCTGCACACACCAGTACGACTTCCAGAAAAACATAAATCCTTTGGCATTTGTTGATGCTAGTTGTTGCTTTTTTCTATGTTTGACTGCTCTCTTACTAGATTTCAAAAAGTATGTGGGTCACTGCTGTCTGTATATGCTTCTGCTTCAAAATACTGATTTTTGTTGTACCATCACAAGTTCCCAACTTCCATTTTATTGCCATATATATATTATGTTGCAATAAAATACATCTCCTATGAAAAACTAATGCAATAAAAAAACATACAGAAAATTACCTTCTTTGACTATATTATCAGTGAAGAGGCTTGTTAAAATTGTAGCAGGAAGAGTCCCATTGGCTAACAGGATGCCAGAAAGCATTGCCAGTTTTGTCTGCTCCGTCTCAGTAAAGGCTTTAAGAAACAGCAGGAGCTATGGGTCAGACAAGTAAAAAGAAAAAAAGAAGATATATTAGAGGCACAGGCAATGACAACAGGTAGAGATGAATATTAACAAACAGTCTAATTTCTTGTTTCTCAGAAGTCTCACTACAAGTAATAGCAATCACATCAAAATCTATCCTGACGCGTGGTTGTGCCATTTCCCTGATCCCTTGTAATTTCACTTCCTGTAAGGACACAAGCCAGCACCTGAAGGGAGCCTAAAAGAAAGATGGAGAGAGCATGTAGTGACCTGAAAAGGGGGAATGGCTTCAAACTGAGTTAGATTAAATATTAGGAAGAAATTCTTGTACTGTGAGGGTGGTAAGGCACTGGAACAGGTAGCCAAGAGACGTTGTGGATGCCCCATCCCTGGAATTGTTCAACACCAGGTTGGATGGAGCTCTAACAACGTGATGTCATGGAATGTATCCCTGCCAATGGCAGGGAGGTTGGAACTACACGAACTTTAAGGTCCTTCCAACCCAAAGCATTCTATGATTCTACGGGCACTATGGCCTTAGCCAGGTAGAAAAGACCTGTCTTCTCCAAAGTATGTATTATATGTGTAAAGATAAAAGTGCTTGCTACAGGCTTCAGGTGCACAGAAACCAGAGACAGGAGCCTGCCTATCTATCCACATCTGTAGACTTCCAGCTAAGCCACAGAAAGCTGCCATTCATTTTCGAGCTTTTGAAAACTATTGCTGATGCAAACAATAAAAGGATGAGAAAGCTTCCTGTTTTTCTTTTGGAGAAGGGAACACAGCACAATTACAACAGATTTTTTTACCGGCTAAAATAAGAGATATATTTAAAGTTCAGACATTCTCTACAAAGTTGACAAAGAACAGACAGGAACACAAGCTGCTTTAAGACCTTGCCATTCCCAGTACTAATTAATACAAGAGAAAACAAATAGCTTGAGAAAAAATTACAAATCTCATCACCTTAAGTGCTAGAAGACCTGAACTACATATATACCCCTCAAAAGTCTAAAAATAACAACTAAGTCACTGTTTTAAAAATCCTAATTTCCTATGTTAAGATGAATGATGCGAGAGTATACTGATGAAGTACATTACACCCCTTTTCCTTTATATCAGGAAAAAAAGTAGTGCAAAATGAGCTTTTGTCACTGGTGTTGCTGTTAACAACAATATGTTAATATGTTGTTAGCAATCACAATATGGTTGATGAAAAAAAGAAGGTGAGACAATAAAGGACACCTTCATTCAACACCAAAAGCTGCTGAGTCCCTCAGATGCTGGCTCGCAAATTTACCACCACCACAGAGAAAGATAAAAAAAAGAAGAACTAAAAAAAGGAAAAATACTGCAGATGTGATTTTCTGGAGCTAAAAAGGAATTCTCATTTTCTTCCTCATAAGGAAGAAGAAATGACACCCGTTCAAAAGGGTGTCATAACCTTCTACTGTCATGACACTCTTTTTTCTTTTCCAAATGAGCAACAGATGCAATCAAAGCAAAACAGCTTGTTCTGATGGAAAATTCCCACCAGGTTTTCACATTATGCATAATTCTTAATTATCAGATTCTACCCATACAAAGGGACAGAATATCACACATGTCCTTGTGTTTGTTTGTTACCATGGACAGTGAGAGATCTTCTCCAAGATATTTAAGGAGCTTATCATTAACTGTAGAGCTTTCTGAATGCAGTGATGCTTTAAAAATCCAGATAACTAATGAAGTTATCAAACTCATGCAGTGTTTTATGAATAGTTCTTCTCTGTAGCAGTGAACAGAACTGAAAAAACCCTAATTCATATGGCAGTACTTACATTATAACATCAGCTTTAAATTACAGCTTTAATTAACAAGCCTAAATGATTCAGCCACAGACAAATCATACGGGATTTTTCTTAGGGGGCTTCAGCCACATGATTGCAACGTGCACTTTTAGCTTAGAAGAAAAATTATGAAACTATAAAATCTCAAGGTGTAAGTTTATTTCAATATGTTAACTGACTCAACCAAAAATTTATAAAAATTTAGAATGCAGAAGAAGAGAATTATTATTTCTAAATCCATGAATGAGAAACAAGTGCTGTATTTCCAAATGCAGCAACTAAGTGGTGCAGAGAAAGCAACGATAGAGCCACATTTAATGTGAAGACTTAAAATATTTTTAGAGAATTTCAATATAACCCTAGTGTAAAGTGGAAGCCTGGAGATTTAAAGCTTTCTTTATACAAGATTTATCAACAACACTGTACTAAAATGAGATCTGCACAAGCAAAAAAATCAGAATTAGACCTTTTGTTCTTTGCTGTAAGTATTGAGACTGTTAAGAAAGAGGAAACGGCTTCAGATTTCTGTGTAGCCTTCTTAACTCTTTTGCTACCCTAAACAATAGATGAGGATATTATTAGAAAGTGGCCACACTGACAACTTTAACATGACAACTTTTGACATACTTCTGAGCTGTAACCTCCATCGGGTCTTGTCAGTAACGTAGTTCATGAACAGTTATACCTATTCATGTCAGATTTTAGTTAGGAAAGCAACGATGTCAGGAAATCCACCTGCAAAGCCAGAGTTACACGGTACAATACGGAGATGGATTCTATGAGAAGGACATCCAAAAAATTATCAATTCTAATTTTGAGAAATCTGTATTTGTTCAAATGTTTTGGAAGGTCTGAAATTACATGTCTGCACAGTTTGCAGCGTTATCTTCTTCCCTTTCCTCTGAATGTGCTCCTTGTAAGTCTCTTAGCATGGTTTCTGGTGTTCTTGAACTGCACTCCACTGCAGTATGTTTTGAGCAGCACTCTCGCCTTCTACACGTTTCTCACTACTTAAAGTACTGTTTCCTACTAGCACAGATTTTGTTTTACTAGTAGTTTTTAAAAGCAGCTCAAACTTAGGCTTGCCATTTTCTGCTGTTTAAGCATATTCTTCTATATTTTCAAGCAATTGTGAAACACAGCCTAATTTAGAAGACTGGTTCATAGGAGGAATCAAAACCTTTCATAAACCCATTTTAAAAACATCAAAAAGAACAAAAATTTCAGTCTATAGTTGTTATTTCTGATTTTTATTTCTGATTACTTTAAGAGCTCTTCTTTTACCATCACAATTACAAATCTCAGCAGGGAAGTCACAAAATGTCCAAGTCACTTCACAATAATACCCAACCACACATAGAATGTTCTCCAAGCAGATGCTTCCCTGCTGTTAGTCAAGCATGGATATTACCACTTTGCTTAGAGATACAGACTGATTCCAGGCATAGAAAGCACAGTCCTGGCTCACAGTTTTGTGTTTCTATTATAGCTATAACTACTCTTACCTATTTAAATGGGAGATCAGAAAGCCTAATGAGCACAAGACCAGACCTAATGTGCTGTTCCACACTATTTTTGTCTTTTAAACACAAGTTTTGGGCATAAAAGATATGCACAAGACACACATGCAACATTAAAAAGCAGACAAGAAACATTTCTGCTCTCCTCTTGTGATCTGGAAGTCTTAATAGTGAAAATTAAGGAACTCTACCCACACAGAGAATGTGGTGTCTTTTAATATCTTCGTTATCTGAACCGGTCTGTTGCTGACAGTTTGTCACACCTGTAGACAGCACTGAATTGGCAGCAATGGAGAAGGTGATGCCTTAACATAACAACAGATTTCTGCTGATTCTTGCCTTCAATTTACCTGACTTAAAGCATCTCTGTTTACTCCCCATTTGATCTCAGAATGTTATTCTCCTCTTATTTCCTAATTCCTAGCTTGATTTATTAGGAAAACAGGAACACAAAGAAGATCACAACATCTCTCAGCACTTCAGACTTCCTCATGTGACTCAGTAACATTTATCTGTACTTTACCCCAATTTTGATAATAAAAACCTGTATAGAACCTATATACTTAAACATGCAGCACAATATATATACAGCTAATATTGCATTCTTCATCCACTGACCTCAACAAAAATACATACACAGAGGAAGATGAACACAAATTTGGAATTGAGAATTTTACTGAAACTATTGGAAAATGTTGTCATAGGTCTGTGCCAGTACACTGGGTAATGCTCATGTGAACTTAAGCTGCCTACATAAAAAAACAAGTGAGGAATGTATTTAAACCTCTTTGTCTTCTGTTGAAATCACTTGCACAAAATAATTGAGCTGTAAAACTTTAGAGATATGGTTTGCTTATGCCATTAGAAAAAATAATTGGTAATTTGGGGGGGAGAGAGTTAAGAAATAAAACTAGAAATAGACAAAAATGAGAATATCCTAATGACAAAGTTATGATCTAGAAGACAAATACTTGTGCAAATACTTTTATTTAAGATAATCTCTCTTGAAAGACAAGTGTCACTGACACCACTTCTTTAGAGTGAAACTGCTGGTATTGCCTTCATTTTTTTGGCATGCCTTTTTCTGCAAGAAGATCTACTTTTCCCCCAAGTACTCTATCGGCCTAGTGAGTCTGCCAGAAAAATCACTTTATTTGTGGGACAGTGACACATGAAAAAACATCAAGGAGTCACTCTCTACATTTCTAACCACCACTAATTGCAGCTGTCTTTGAACTACTTGATCTTGCAGTACCATATTTTAAAAATATGAATGTACATATCTTCTGGCCCTCTATGGGCAGCTACTTTTGGACACGTTACAGCACACAGAGATTAAAGGATTAACTGGTTAAAAACCCAGCAGACTGATCAGTGAGAATACAGTCACTTGGTGGGTTCACACAAGCAGAGGGAGAGAAGGTAAGCAAAGGACACCTACAAATAGTCTCAAGGGTTTTAAGGGCAATAGCAGTGCAGGTGCAATACACAGGCCCAAACACCTTCACAACCACCTTCTTAGTTTCTATTCTCTAATAAATGCATGAACAGAGCACCCCTGGCACCCCCAGAAGCCACACCAAGATTCGCACCCGTGCCATGGATGGTGATGGAATGGTAGATGGAAAAATTTCCCCTCAACCAAAGACCACTATGCAAACCTCATCCTGTGATTTGTCATACAAGATGTAATCTGTCATTGAAAACTACACAAAAAGCACGTACATAAAATTGAGGCTTGCAGTCTGCAAGGTGAACAAGCCTGCTCTGATCCCACGCTGCCACAGCTAGGATGTTTCCAATGGCTTTAAATGAGTAGCATGGTTCCAGTCATGCTGCACCTCAAACTACTGCTTTCTTTTAAGCTGGCATAAGGCTAAACTTCACGTCAGAGGTACCTGTTTCTCAACTGAAGAGTTAATTATTATGTATTAACCACAGTCTCACTTTGTCACTAAGTGTGCAAAGTGAATTTTCAGAAACTTAGAGGATTCAAAACCAAGCAAATTACAGAAGAGAGAGGAGGCGGCTTGAATTGCCATGGCATTTGCTTAATATGCTGAACACTCTCTGAAACTTGAATGCTGTGAGTCAGCACTTCTCATGTCAGTGATTATAGTAATTAACAGCAGGAACATTAGATTTGTGTGGGGATAGAGGTAAATTTAGGTCTTTAGAATGATGTACTGAGTAATCAGCATCAGTTGATAGGCATGCTGGCCATAAGTGTAAAAATAATTTCCTATATGAGAAAGAATGCATAAATCAGAGCCAAATTTATTCAGCCACAAGAGGTGGTGGTGAGGCATCATGCTCCAGGCATGCCCTCATTTGACCCTTGCAGCAATTTTTCTAATGTCTAAATAATATGGAAACCCACTTTTACGTTTAACAAACATGGCATTTTATTCACAGGATAGGTTTTGCCATTATCAGTATGCCTGTTAAGTTACAGCACAATACAGTGTTTATTACTTGTTCAGGCCATTAGAAAAAGATATTACCAAGAACTCAAAATAGACAAATAAATCTGTATTTTGTTTTTCAAATACTTCTACCCTGGTTTCTCCTGTCTCCTTAGAATTCAGTATCACAAAACAAACAACATCCACAAATATCCACTATAGTCTTATCAGGCAAATCCTGAGCACTCTGCCATTGGTGAGGACTTCCCCTTGCATGTATCTGTGCCCTTAATTACAAAAACCTTGTGGTTAGCATTCATTCCACAATGCACAAGTGGTTTAATACTCATAGATCAAGTGACATTCTGCACAACAGATTTGCATTTATTCTTTGGAAAAAAACACAGAGAGCTGTTCTATTAGCGGAACAGTAACGCCACCTCTTTTTAAGAACTATACCTCAAAGCATATCAAAGTTCTGCACAAAAAAGCCTGGAATAAGAAGGTGAGTTTGGTCAGAGCAACCAAAGGAATCATTAATTCAGAATTGCTCTACATGGACTGCTGGCTGCAGTATTCTCACAGAGCCACACCTGCAGAGCAAAGCTGCCTTCTGTAAATTCCTTCCTCTTTTCCAGTAGGGCTAAATAAAATACTTAATATAGTGCCACATTTATACATTTACAATTATATTAGAAATAGAGCAAAAAATATTACCATTTCAGGAAAGACCACCATCATCATTACCTTTTTGATTTCATCTTCAAATGCTTTTTCCAGATATTTGTATCTCCTGATAAGTTTATTGAAGACCTAAAGATAAACACAGATTAAAAAGTATAATAATCGCAGCCATTTTTCTTCACAAAAAAGAAAAAGGACAACAAGACTGCCACTACTGAATCCATAAAGGGAAACTTTGACTAATCCATGACAAGACATTTTTTTCTTTTTACTATCTCCATAGCAGGAAAGAAAATGTAGAAGGCACTGCTGGCATCTCACATTCTAATATTGCACTGCACAGTTTCTTTAGACATGTTTCCAGGAAATAAGCAACTTGCAGAATGGTATTTCTGCAGTTATCTGCTGCATTGTCTGCCTAATGGAGACCATGAAACATCCTTCTCTATCAGTTTATTCACAAATGAAAAAAAAAGTTTTGTGATTCTTGTTGGACAGAGCAATGCTTGATTCAGAGAATTTACTGCAGCTTGAGTCTTGTTTTTGCATTTCTCAAAATGTTATTCCTACGCTACTTTTCATCCCATGCACATATCAAAAGCAAGGGAGAGAAGGAGAAAGCTAACTCTGCCCCCTTCCCACAGTAGTGCAGTTCTGGGGAGGCTGCCAGCTGAGGCTGATGGAGGGAGGCTGTCAGGATGCTGAGCATCTTCAGCAGCTGCAGCATCTTTGCAAATCAGCTAACATAAATGTTTACAACAAAACACACTACTGACAAGGAAAGAGAAAGAACATTTGACAAAGCTTTTACAACAATTATGTTACTGGAAACACTTGTTCTCCAGTTTTCACCATTCGTTTCCCATCATGCGACCACAGATTATGAAACTAGAAGCAACACAGGTGCAGAGCATTCAAGGTCAAGAAGGAAGAGATGAGAAATTAAATATACAAATGATTGCTGGCAGGACTGTACAAAGGCACAAAACATATGACTCACTGTCAGAAGTAAAAACGTTTATGTGGGGAACAAATGACATCATTGCCACACTGGATGGGGGTTGAATTCAGTGTAGAAAGTTTTAATTCACTTTTCAGGACATAAAATACATCCAAGCATCCTAAATGGTAGTATTTTGTCTCAGAACAAGTGAAAAATCAAGTTGAAGCTACACAGAATTTGAACAAAATAAGGTGTAATATGAAAATGTAAGCTACTTTCTTGTTCACATTTCCAAGCAAAATTTTGTATATTTTCATAAGCTCTTGTAAATGACAGAAGTACACTTCATATGCAAATAATCTATTAAAATATAAACACTAGCTTTAGTCTGTTTACCTGAAGATTTTTCACTCTTGTAATTGTTTCCATGGCTAAATCCACAAAAAACCCCACACTACTGGTTTATTTGGCAGTCAGAGGAAGAAGTTACCTTAGAGTTCTAAACAATATTTTAGATTAACTCCACTTTTTTGATAGTAGAATAAGAACTCTGTTTTCCATTATGCATGGAAAAAAAACCCTGGCAAGGTCAATAAAAGGACACATCTCTTCAGGTATGTGTCCTCAAGATACATACCTGAATTACAAAGTGTTGACTTATTTTGGTGGGTTTTGGCTTGAAATGCAGAGATTATACTGAAAATTCCACTGCTTCAAATCCTGCTTCAATATGCAAGCTTCTACTTTAAATTTCTCCTTGGAGGACTGGTATTGCCAATTTTTGGTACACAACCATTAAAACATTAAAATTCAAGACAGAATCAATGCTTTTACCAGTAACAGAGATTTTCCTGATTTAAGAAATGATAAAGCTGATACACGAGAAATATTGATCCTTTTTCCCAAAACAAATATATTTAACTTCTTTAGATTATCAGAGATACATTTTTAACAGAGATTTCTGCTATTAAGCAAACATTTGTTACTGATGCAGATTTTGATCTCAGCACCCTTTAAATCAACCATGCGTGTGTGTGTGTGTCTCGGCTTCGCGAACGAAGATTTGGGAAGGGCTCCCCCCACATGGGTGTGCCCTTCCAGCCTGCACAGTGGATTTTAGGTGAGACTCAGCGTGCGCAGAACTGGCCCCACCATTTAAGTCCTGAGGTTCATCTGCCACGGCCGAGCGAGCTTAGACAGTGCCAGTGGAGGCATTTAACTGCCTTGTAAATCAACCATGCACCTTTGCAGCAACTTGCCACCTTAGGAGGGACAGTGGCTTTCATGCCTTTACTTGCTGTCTCCAGTATTCCAATAATAACAGTTATTTTAAAGGACAAATATATTACTTAATTAACAAAAGATTTCTGACATATGGGAGGTGCAATGGTACTGCATTTTTATGCAATCCTACTTTTATCCAGAACTGAATGGTGGATTTGAACTTTCCATAGAATTCTTACTGTACTTTCTCATATATCATTATCTTGCATTAAGTAGTTAGCTTCCTGTCAAGAATGCTTTAGGCTTCACTGCTTTTTTTGTGTTAATTTCATGTAGGTCTATTTATGCAAGCCTCATTCCTGCAAGAAGAAACTATGTACCACATACGATGGAGAAATAAAAGCTCTTGGAATATATGCCCAATTCCTAACTAGTTATAAAATGAAAGGTTGGAGGCAGGATCTTTATATTTTCTGTCATTTTTATACTTCGCAGAATGGTTAGGTTGGAAAATACCTTTACGATTATTGAGTCCAACTGTTAACCCAGCACTTGCAAGTCCCACTAAACCATGTCCCTAGGCACCATGTCTACACATCTTTTAACTATACCTCAAAGGATGGTGATTTCCCCACTTCCCTGAGCAGTGTACGGTAATGTCTGACAACACTTGCAGTGAAGAAATTTTTCCTACTATCCATATAACCCTCCCCTGGCATAACTTGAGGCCAATTCTTTTTGTCACTTGTTACCTTGGAGAAGAGGCTGACCTCCACCTGGCTACAATCTTCTTTCAGGGAGTTGTAAAGAGCAATAAGGTCATCCCAGAGCCTCATTTTCTTCAGGCTAAACAACCCCAGCTCCTTCACCCACTCTTCCTAAGACTTGGGCTCCAGACCTTTCACCAGCTTTGTTGCCCTCCTCCGGATATGCTCTGGCTTCTCAATGTCTTTCGTGCAAGTGAGGGGCCCAGAACTGAACACAGGATTTGAAGTGAAGCCTCACCAGCATCAAGTACAGAGGAACAATCCCTGCCCTGGTTCTGCTGGCCACCCTACTGCAGATACATGCTGATACAGTTCATCCCTTTCTAAAAATATGTTCATACAAATCTTTCAGTCTGCATACAGAAAAGGTCGACAAAAATAATAAAGGTAGTGTCAAGAAATAGACTCAGCAACAGCAGACTGAGATAAAGGAAATGGCTTTTTGTAAAAGAAAGCATGGCCAACTGTGATCAGATTATCTTAGATATCCTATTTTCTTACCTAAAATGTATAGGTTAGAGCAAATTACTCATTAACTGGATTTTCAATTGGCCTGTAACTAGCCTAGTATAGCCTAGACAGTCTGCAGATGTTCCACTGTAATCCCTTTTGATACGTAAATGGAAAACAGTAATCAACTAAGCCTCTACCGACCTGAGCATAATTTCGGATGGCATCATGATCTTCATCTGCAAAAAATACACAGTGGTTGGTCATCTTGGTCTTATCGTTGTCATCTATGCGTGTGCCTCCAGGAGCTAAAAGAAAGGGAAAATAAGGTAGGGGATGATTTCTTACTTACAGGATGTTCTGTATGTAAGATTTACTAAGTCTAGTAAGTCTCTTGTCAGGATTACTGAGGCAAAAGACCAGGGTAGGAATTAGAAGGGGAAAGGGAGGAACAGAGAGAGACTAAACTTTGCTAATGTGTGGTGGCACCTGACAGAAGGGACACTTGGCCATATGCTCCACCTTAGATCACACAGACCCCATAGGACTGAGTGATTCAGTTCACACTGAGGAATCTCAGCTGGTTTTGAGAGCTCTGACAGTGACTAAACAAATATGGGCTGGAGCACAACCCTTGCACATATTTTAACTACTACTTTAAACACCACAATTATGAAATCCTTTCCAAAGAGAAAAGTGTTAGCACTCTGTTAGTAATGTGAGGACACAGAACACCCTACCAACCCCTCTAATGCTTACCAGGCTCATGTAAACATTCAAAACACTGGCTTATTTTGTTGAGTGTTTTGTCATACGTATTTCCACTAGCTTTTGTTTCCAGCATTCCCTCAAATCTTACAAAAACATCTTTCCTTCCTACATACTAAAGAGCAGGAAGCAGGACTCAAACCAACTTGACCAGTAAAAGAATTCAACTTATTCAAAATACAGAGAAAGGTGAAGAGAATGTTTTTGCCAAAGCTGCCCCTGACACGTGGGAGAAATGTCCTATGAACATCCATAAAGCACTCCTCATGACCCTTCACTTCTCCTCTCAGCTAGCCTTTGCTGCAACATCTCCAAAGCAAGACTTGCAACAGTTAATAACCAGAGTGCTCTATTATACCTTTTTACACTAATAAGGCCCTCTGTCTGCTTTACTTAGCACATCTGTCATTTTCTTTGCTATTGCAGTTACATGCTGGTTTAGCTCAGACTGAAGGGTTCTCAGAGCACTATCAATCAAGTGCAGAGGGTGTTCCTGCACAACAAACAGTGCTATGATAGAAGATGCAAGCAGTATCTAGGCAAGTGAAATTGTAATACAGGCTATAATTTCCATTGTAAAGAAGGAGAGCATCTTAAAAGAGGCAAACAAGGCTGATCATCAAAATTGTCTTTCAGATACTCTGCAGGTTACCTAACATGCTGCCAGCTACCAAAATATCAAAGAGTGTGTCAGCATAGCGGCGATAATCAAGCCGTGAGCCTGCTGCATCCAGAAACTTGGCTATAGCCTCCAGGTCATTCCCAGCTTCATTGAGGCCTTGGACAATCGTATCCCTGAAGACTGTGGGTTCAAATTTCTCCTTTTCATCTGCAACAGAGATTAAGGAGAAAGAAAAGGAGAGAGACAGTTTTTAAACTTTCTGTTAAAATCCTGTATCAGTCAGCAATTTAAATGACCACGGCACCCAAATATATTCTTGTCATTCTAGTCAACACATCAAAAGTTTGTTTGGCTTGTGCTGCCTCTGGAGATTCTGCAGTGTTTATCCTTGCTTCCCTCTTCTCCTCATCTCCCAACACCAAACCTTCCCATTTCTCAACACTAAAACACACACAAACATATCAGAATAAATAAATAAAGGAGAGGAAAAGCAACTACTGAAATTGTTTTCAAACTTCATACTCTTACTTCTCTTCTTGAAGGAATTATCACATGTGCATTGCTAATCTGAGAGCAGAGTGAAGCGAATGTAGGAACACTCTGTTTTTCATTTCTTGTTATTTTTCTTTAAATAACTATGGTCACACAGCCAAAATGTTTTCAAAAAGACAAGTCTTCAGAAAAAGAGATCAACGTATTAATAAAACTAGTTTTGTGTAAACATTTAGGACCCAGCAACACAGTGTAACCAAGAATTTATCCTTCATATTCACAGACCTAAACAGCACTAGGAACACAGAAACATAGGGCTCACGTTGCATTTTCTACAGCTGTCCCTTGCTGAACTCGATTAAGGCACAGTCTGACCCCCAGACAATGTCCCTATGTCAATGTCATTAGTCACAACAGACGTAACTGCAACCTTCAGATAAATGTAGGTAGACTTACCCATACCTCCTGCTGCCTTTTCATGCAGTCTGTCTGTTAACAGCTCATCACAGACACTTGAAGCTTCTTAAGAAAATGTGTCCCAGCTTTATATATGGGCACATATGAAATACCTGTTACTGTCAAAATAACTCTGAACTTTAGGAACAACACTGAAGCTGTTCCACGTACTCAAACCCCAGGTTTGTTATCACCTGCTGACACAAGTATTGATAAAACCTCCTGAAAAACCTGCACGTTATATCCAGAGATTCAAACCAGAGATTTTTTTTACTTATTAAGATAAAACAGGATTGGTTAAATTGATGTCTAAACATATGCTAATGCAGTCTGAAACTTACCAGCTTCAATTCTTGCAGACTTTTTGTGACAAAAGGTTCTGGCCTTTACATATCCTCTGGCTGCAAGCTTCGGTTCCCTGCTACTCATGGTGCAGCTTCTCATCCCAGCCATTAACCAAGAGACCTTGCTTTCTAATAGTCTTTCTTCCCCAATCTCTTCCCTCCTGCCACAGTAGTCTTAGGGCAATAACTACTTTACACACAATTCCTACTTTTACTAACAGTTTTATTTCTAATACACAAAAGATTTTCTCTCTCCTTGTTCCCCTGCATGCACCTGGGATGCACCCATTTTACTGTCTTCAGTAGCTCACTTGCACTTTCCCCACCACTTCCAACACATCCTCTTCCTCCATAACAATCATACCTGGAAGGCACAAAACAGTCCCTTCCACTCCCAGGCCACTGGAAAGCTCAGGTGACCCATCAGCCTGTCCTTCCAAGCAGCCTGGCAGCACAAAGACAGCTGCCAAAAGGCTGTCTGTCAAGCACAAAGCACTGGAAAACTGTAGCATTCCCTTATTTTCTATAAATCCCCTGCTATGCCTAGCTTTTAGTGACTCACGGAGTCTACTTCCCATCTACACATGAATTGCTTCCCCATCCCCCAAACTCTGACCTCCTCAGACCAAAGCTGAGGATTACTCAACTCCATGGACACCCAGACATATGCTTATGAAACCTAAGCCAGCTCATCCAGAAGTGATGCACAGAAGCACAGAGCCAGCCTCGATTCTCCCCACCACGTTCTCATCATTTAATACACTACTTAATTAACATGGCCCTTCTCTGGACTGCAAATCACTTCTTTCAAAGCTTTTTACTTCACCAGACCCTGACATTCAGGCTCTCAGCTGTGTTACCTCAACTTCAGCTGTGATGGAAATCCAGAGCGCCATTCAAGTGATCATCTCTCTTACCTGCAAGGGCATGCTCATGGTAGACAAACCAGAGAGGGTTGACAGGGGAAAGGAAAGAACATGCCTTTGCTCTGGGGGAATGCCTACAGAGAAGCATAGTACTGGAATCCCATCTGAGTAATCAGACCTATTACCAAATACTCAATTGCAGCTCTCTTCCATCTTCAAGTACAAAAACCAAGCCAAAATAAGGAACAAAGCAACCAACCAACTCTCAAGCCAACTAGTCTTTTACTGAAGTTTAAGTACTTCAGTATGTGTACTTCAAGCAGTTCTATTTGTACACACGAAACACAGTTCCACCCATAAACAAGTATCTGAGTATAATTACTTTCTTCTAGATTACCAAGTAAGTATGTATTATTTGCAAGACAAAAAAAAAAGCTCAATGATACGTCAACCAGCAAGAAGACTGAGTTCTGTCTTAAGAGAGGAATTAAAAAAATACTCCTGCTTTACTTTTTAAAATGTATTTCGTCTAAAAATTTAAGATGTTTACATTTAAACTGAAAGGTGTTATATACTTGGTATCATAGGTAGGTACACAGTTCTCAGTACAAACACCATGATTAATACCAACTCTTTTAAATACTCTTCTCCTGTCCCAGAAGTCCTCCTCTCATCTGTACTACCCTACTATTTTCTTGTCTATCACAATCTAAAAATTTTACACAGGAGAATTCATTGCATGAAAAATTATTTATAATTTTACTGAAACATTTTCCTACCAAACTAACGTGAAGAGAAATATGCTGATGTAGTACAAGAGGGTGAGTAAGAAGCCATCATCAAGAAGGGGTGACAGTGTGTGGAGGTGTCAAGTGCACAATTATTGAACAAGCACAGCTCCAATCACAGGATAGCAGAAGCAGGTGTAGATTGCAGATGTGATGCACACAATATCCAATACAGCAGTGCTATACACAGCTTTTCATTTTCAACATGTTCCCAGATCCTTATATCCTTGCTTTTGTTTCTAAGAAAATCACAGAGTATATTTATACCCCTCTCCTTCAAGAATTAATTTTAAGTCCTCAACAGAAGGCTCATTACTGTATTCTGTGGGAGAAAAAAGATGGTTTGGCCTCTCTTTTTACTTCATGTTAAAGGTGCAAATGGTGACGTTTTACTACATAATTTTCTTCCTGAAAGTATTAGGCATAATTTTGCAGAGATTATTTTGCACCATATTTTTAGTATATACGAATCCTATGTTATCTATACCATGGCAACATATTTAGGTATCAGGTATTGCCTGACAGCTTACTTCAAACAATGTGCACTGTTTGTTCTTGTTAATGCTTTGGGAAGCTTTTTGTCCTGTAGGTATTTGTCAACTGTCTGGATTCATAAATTTTCCTTACTACCTACTGGCATTTTTGCTACTCCTATTTCTTCCTCTTTCATTTTAGAACACACAAAGACATCCCTTTGCACACATCCATGCAGCCAATGCAGTCCACATCCCTGTTATCTGCTCCATGGTACAGGGATACTCACAAAAAAAAGCTGTATTCATCAAGTACAGAGATTATACTGAGAAGAAACAAAACTATTCTCTTTGCCCAAAGTGCTGCAAACTTGATATGGGACTGTGAGATGCCTTCTTCCCTTGCAAGGTTCTTCCCTTAACACCATCATTCCTCCTTCAAACGTTTTTAAAGTGATTTTAATGTCTGCCATTATGTATTTTGGAGGCAAGGCTTATTCCTTTTATTTGGTCAACTAATAGAACTGGAAACAGTGGGATTTACAAGCTCCTCCTTCACGGTCCTCTCTCAAAAATACTTTAGAGTCTAAGCACATTTTCAAATGTTAAAGAAAAAAACCATTGTATTCTGGGTTTTTTTTCCCTCTGAAAGCTCAGAAGTTGTTCTCAATCAGATTAGTTGCAGTTAGCTGACCAGTGGTAAGAGTTCATATAGGAACTAATTTTATTAGATGCCTGACTGCAGTGTCACTCCTTGCTGTCTCCCCACATGGCAGCATTCCAGGGAGCTACAAAAGGGAAAAAGGAGTATCATGGGGCACGAGTCAACTGGTAAAAACAAGTCATCTCTCACCCAGCTTTCTGTCCCCAGAGTTGTCACATTTCAGACCCCACTACCTGCCTGCCTTCTTGCTACACACAACAGGATAGACTTTGACACCTGAAATGCCATGGTCAAGCCAAAGCCACTGCACTCTGTCCTACCTGGGTGACATCTCAGGACTCCTTGATAAACTGAAAGTCATAATAAAAAAACCCTACTCTAAGTCCAAGACATAATAGTCTGTTACACTGCTGTGATACTATATGCAAAGAGAGGGGAATAAAGGTATTTGGGAGTAATTTCTCTTCCTCAAGCCCTCTGCTTCTAGAAAGAAACAACTATCTACCATGTTCTAAGCAGGATATTCAAATGTTAAGGCATAACCATAATCCCCCCATGTTTGAAGAAGAGATTTTATGCTTTGAGCACAAAAACTAATGTTTCCATGTTAAAATTTCTATATTAAAGCCATTTAATATCCACAACTCCACTTAAGTAACCTCTCTCACAAAAGAAACCAAAACCCCACCACGCGATCTTTCAGACTCCCAAACACATCTTTTGCTTCTTCCATGTAGTCAATGAGTTATCTGGTAACACTCCCAAACACTGTAACAGAAATCCAACAATAGGCACTGAAACACAAATCAAATCTCTTTATTTAGTGTAATTAGTCTAATTACTGCTTGGAGTCAAAGGCCAAATCTGAGTTAGGAACCATTATGCCACAGTGCAAAACACAGGCTGAAAGTTTGCATGAGAAAGAGAATGCTTTCTGAGACAATTTTATCAAATAACACATGTGCCAGTTATAACTGAGTGACCTTGACTGGAAACCACATAGGATCAATGCAGAAGTGAGCCTGTCTCATTGCTTTCACTGGTGGTCTGACAGACTTATTTCTTCAGGGATTGTTAGTTCCACCCCTCTGGCTGTGTCTATATGGTTGCCAGTTACTGCAGGGTACAGCTCCCACTGCACAATGCTCTGGACCATGCTGATGGAAAGTTAATCCCAATAATTAACTGGAGCATTGTGATACTTAATAACAAACAACACTAGTTTTTTAATTAGTTATACTACATTCTGTGTGCATGATAGAAAATACACTTTGCATTTAAGAGACTGCACCAGTCAAATAAACTGAAGAAGGGCTGGCTGCAAGGGAGGAAAGACGAGAGAAAGCTGGTACTGCCCTTTAACATGACTGAAACCAAATTATTTTTTAATTCTCATCCTAGCTTTGTGATCCTCCTAGATCTCAAGACACTCACTCACTCATCTGTTTAGACTCGTGAGAGGATTTGCAATTTTCTGAGAAAGGTTACCAAAAAAGCCTCTTTCTCTTTCTCTCATCCCAACTAAGAAAAATGCTCCTTTTTATATTTTCAGTCATAAGACATTAAAACAAGGTGTTAGCTCTTGATCAGAAGCAGAAAAGTCAAGATGGAAAAAGTCTATTTCATGTCATGCAGGAAACCCATCTGTCTGCTGAAATAATCATAATCTGCTATTGCACAGCAAAAAGTCTGAGCTTTCTTTTCACAGACCAGACTTTTTGTTTTGGTGGTGGTGGTAAGATAATTTATTTCATATAATTTTGCTCTCTGCCTCAAACTGTTGGGCATTTATCTCAGCCACCAAAAATATGACAAATGAACTCTCAGTATCAGCAAACATGTTACAGAATCCACTGTACAGAATACCTGCATAACCAGTATAATTAGCCCCACTCAGCTTTTGTTAAAAATTGATGCTTACAGTACATAAGGAAAGGGTGTTGGTCATCTTTACAGAAAATCAGTATCACAATGAGTAAAATGGGACTCGCACAATGGTAATTGTTTTATTTTAACAATAAAAAAAGACTACAGTAACACAGGAGAAAGAAGTATTTGTGAAAAAGGAGCTTTCTGACTTCCGTTGTTCCACAAAGCAGGGCCAATGAGATCATCTGACCATGTCATAGAGAAGGAAGGTGAGACAATTCCTTTCTAAATATGAAAGGTTCCTTTATAAACATAGCATTGATTTGAGTCAATGAAATCAAAACAAAAATCAAAACAAAAAAAGTGAGATAATTTTCTTTACAAAATCTTTAATTAAAGGTCATATTTTGCTTTAATTGAACACTTTAAGAAACATGCAAAAATGAACAGTTAGTAAGTTTTCATCCTCATATGTAAATATACTGTAAACTCAGAATTCAATTATTAACTGAAGATTTCATAGCTAATAAAAACAAATTTTAAATGAAGTTCTAAGATATACAGTGAAAATAATAAAATTCATAGAGTTAAGTTAAAAACAGCAATTGCAGTCTTAACATGGCTGAATAGAAGGGGATAAAAACCTTAATCTACTCTACCTGCCCTGTTTATAGCCATTTTATCAAAGAAAAAAATGAAGTAAGAAATGTAACCTACCCCTCTTCCTAGTTTTGAACCGCTGGCCTGTTAGCACTGGCTTCTGATTCTTATTCATAAAATTTCTGGAGAAAGAAAAAAAGGAAAAAAATATTTTTATTCTGGCATTTACAGACAACAGTTTAATCTAAAGGCAAAAGACACTCATTGCAGTAAAATCCTAACATATAAAAGGGCAAGAGAGTTCTTGATGCATATTGAAAGAGTAATTCACATTATCTTAAAGATGAAGAGCACTACAATCCAAGAATGACTATGACTTCCCCCAAAACCTGGCTCTTGGCAGGAAGGTGATGGAGCCTCTGCTCTTATTCCTGGGGCAGTACCACTGTCCACCCAGCTCATGGGGGTGCTGGGGGCACAGAAGTCACCAGGGCAGAGGCCTGAGGACCGTCTGGTGGGGCTCTTCACAGCACAGGTCTCTGTGAACACCCCTCTGGCATGTTCAGCAGGCAGATGAATCCCCGGGCTACACACTGTTCTGCTACAGACATGACTTTGTGATCTAACCACAATGACAGTGTTTTAACCATCAAATCTCAACACACAATGTCAAAAATTTTGGGAAGTGATAATATATTGATGCCATTTTATCTAAACAACACTATTTCTCAGCTTCAGATATAATCAGTTTAATCACACAGACACGGCTTCTGCAATGAGCTGCTATACCGAGAGTTGAATGCAAACAGCAGCAAACAAAAGGAAGCTTTGCAGCACACAGAAATCATCATGGGTCATCCCCCTGTTTGTCAACAGCAAAGGCCAGCCCTGAGACTCAGAGGCCACCTATTTCATATGCTGCGTGTCATTACGACACTGTTATGTATGATTTGCTTGTCCAAAATTAAGCCTTCCCTTCAAGACTTTGAACATGTTCTAATAATTTCAGTTTTAACAACATCCATATTATTGCTAATTCTTCATTGTAGACTCCACAGGTCCAGTTTAGAAGTACATACATTTGCCAACATTTCTTCCTATCATGAATGGAAAGAAATTCAAGCTCCATAGCTAGAAAGATGCCATCAATCACCTTACTACCCAAGTAATGCTTTCTCTTCCCCTCAAAATTCATTTAACTCTGTTAACAGTGCTCCAGCTGTACAATGTGTTACCATTTGCCAGACTACCCCCTCCACTGAAGCATTCCTAGCTAGCCATTTCTACAGCATTTCAAATGTTTAACTTGGCAAACCACTGCTTTCTAGTGTAGGTTTATCACTTATCCACAGTCAAAAACTGCACAAAGGCATTGGAAATAGCCAGTAAACTTCAGAGTCAAGGCTGGGTTTGCTTCGTGCAAGTCATAAAAACACAAAAGACACAAGAAGCTAAACTGACAAGTTCAGATTTATCACTGAGATTTAAAGCTGCTGTTGGAACAAACTAAGGAGCATTCTGAAACAACTGTGTCACTAAACAGCCTTCTGGAAAAATTATTTGCTCATCTGCAAAGAGAGTTATACATGGCAAGTCCCTGTATCATGGAATCTTTAAAAATGCTATAGGATCCAAGCATCCCTTTACAGTAGAGCCCAAAAGGCTCCTTCCCCTCCTTAACTGTCTCGGTGGCAGAGAACAGAAGGTGCTTTACAAATTAATTAGGCAGATAATCTAGCAGTCTCCAGGGATAAGCAAGAGTCCAGCCTTTTGCCAGTGATGGGCTGGATTTGACATACTTACCTGGTTTGTCTTACTGACCTTCAGTTATTTGTAAAGACACTGATCTGTAACATTCGTCCAGCTGTTTCTCATTTGGTTTTATGCCTGACCTGGACACCTTATGCCATGCTCCAGGTCCGAAAACGTTCAAGAGATGGCAGGAGGAGCCCATAAGGTTTGGAAACAAAGCATCAAGTGAGCCACACATCAGGTAAGAATTAATCTGCTTGCTTATCACAGCTCTTCCAGAGCACAGACGCCATCAGGCTGGGACCAACAATGCCCACTTCCTTAATAAACACACGAAAGTCTTCAATGCAGCCATACTGGCACACTTTCCCCATTTCTATAACAGACAGAAATGCATATGCTAAATTTCTAGCACCAGACTTCTCCTTTCCTTGGATGCAGTGTATTTTTAAACTGCAAGAAGAGTTGCATGTACCTGAAGCTTCACTATCAATTTTAACTGTTCCCTGTGAATATAAAATATGTCCTTTAAGATAGCTGGGAAAAAGATTTTTAAAAAAGCAGTTAAAGTAAGACTCACTGCTTGTGGCAGATTTAATGACTAGACATTCAGTGCAACAGAAGTGACTCCTGAATAGTTAATTACTAGGAAGACAGGATATGCCTTCTTCTATATTTAGCTTTAAATGTACTGTGCTCTGATCTGCTCGAGTGAGGGTCTGGCTTTATAAGGCACTGCCTCAAGTACTGGCCCAGGATATTTCATCAAGGAACTGCAGCATGAGGCTGTGCAAAACCAACCCAGTGACCTACACAACAAGCCAGGATCATACAAGCAGCACCAGCTCCTGCAAATGAGATTTTAAAGTGCTGTTGTTACCACAACAGAAACCTGGATGATAGCTCAGAATTTACAGAAGTGGATGTATGCAAAATGTTTGGGTTTGGTTTTGTTTTTGGGGGTGTTTTTGGTTGTTTGTTAAATCACAAACACATTGACAACAGCACAAAAGTAATGGCTGATGGTTGTACATTCGGGGGGCAGCACATAAACCTGTACACAACACGTCTGATGGCATCAGAGTGCAGCCAGTGCAACCAGGGCTCATGTAGCTGTAAAACCTTGAAATGACAAGACCTTGAACTATTACACATATTCTCCATTTTGAAAGGTACATCTGGGCAGGTTAAATCCAACAGCAGATTTTGAAGTGGCAGCTAGAGAAGTCATAATGGTTTCAGAGAACAGATCTTAAGGATAGATAGCAGTAGGAAGGCAACAGCCTCCAAAATAAACCCCAAACCACCAGTCAAACTTGGATCTTGCAGCCCAACATCCTCCAGGATTCATATGAATTGTCAGCAGGAAACTGAGCACGAGTGTGAAAACCACAGCTCACTCCCTTCACAGGCTCCACGCTTCTACAGAAGATGGGAGAGGATCAGCAACAGAAGCTTTACTCTCAACTTACTGCTCAATGTTCAAGCAGATGTCAGAGAGAGTGCAGAACCAGGCATTACACTCCAGTGTGGACTGTGGAAAATGGCTCATTTTTCATACAAACCACAAATGTCTAAGCCTGCTAACTTTGAGCTACAAAATTAATCAGAAAAATAAAAAAATACATGACTTAAAAGTTTCCCAAATTTCACACCCACTCTTGTTAACAGGCTTGTATAAAACAGATTCATTCTTTAAAAATATGCAAGTTATTGAGTTGGTACATTCTCCCAAGCCTGCCTGAAGTCCACGAGCTCAGCTTTCTCTATTGTAACTCCTCATTTACAAGCTGAAGACCCTAAACAGTTAAAATAAAACTGAGGAACGTCTACCATTGTAGATATCAAGACATATATTATACAGCAGTTGCTTTAATCGACCAAGCCTTCTCATGCAATTAATAAAAATGTTTACAGCTTTAATTAATAAATCCAGAATTAATTAATATAATTAATTTACAAAACCTGCAACAGATGAAGTAAAAGTTACTTTGGAACTTCAAGTATGAACTTGCTTAACAAGATAGAAAAATGAAGCCTTTTATCCATACCACAGGGAAATTCTTATGATGATTAACTCCTGAATTATTTAAAGCCTTGGTAAGGCTTAAGTTTTTACCAAACTAAAATACTGGAAACGTTTGTTCTTGGGAACATATTGCACAAATTGAACAAAAAAAAACACACTGAAAACCTTTATGCATAGCAACACTTTTTCTAAGTATCATTTTATACTTCTTTTAACCAAAAGCTCAGAATCATCTGGTATTGTTCAAACATTCATATGCTCAGATGAATTTGGGAACAGTTACTTCACAGCAGAAAAACTCCACTGCCCTAGTTATGGAGAGAAGGAAATTAGTGCCAAACAATGTAAGAAAAAGAACAACAGCTTATTATTAAACTCCCTACCAAGATTTTACAGCTCCATGTACACAGAGCACTAACAAAAGCCCACAGGGGCAAGCAGTGACCATGTGAGTGGCCCAGTGGAGGGGGGCCCTTGGCAGCAGTGCCCCACAGGACCCTGCTGCTGTGGAGACTGGCACTGATGGCATTTGACTGACAGGTGATGGAGAGCTGCCAAAGCACCACCAACACAGCACCTCCAGCTTTCACAGGAACAGATGCTTGGCAGGAATTATTTCCATCCCTTCCCTTGCTGAGATACCAAGTAAGATGGGGCACTCATCACAAAGTCCAATCAAAGAGAAGCATAGATGGGGAGGGAGAGTTGCTATGAAGGGAACACTCCAACCCACATAACAAGGGCAATTCCCCATCCCCCAAAGTATCCATGACTTTACAGGACTTCAAAAAGGACTTTAAAATGCTTTACTGGGTCTTTTTCATCCACCAGTGTTACTGGGCATTTTCATCCTCTCACAGTTACAGTTCCAGAGTAAAGAGGGTTTTCCTGTTTTTTACAGCAGTAAGACAAAAAGTTACATTAAAAGCAAATTATCAAACTTGAGCAGCATGGAGGAAGAGCTGCCCGTGCACTTCTGCTGGAGAGGAAACATGTCAGCACACAGCCAGCAGTTGTCTCTGCTCTCCGGGAAGGCAGCAGGCAGTTAGATTATGAACTAACAAAATCTGTAGGTGGAAAACTCATAAATCATTACCAGTACAAAGGCAATGTGAGGGGATGACAAGACAGAGCAGCTGAAATGCAGTCACTGGTTCTCGCCAAATCCTCTTCAGGCTTCCCACTTTCTATCAGGACACTAAGTCCCTCTGGGGGCTCTCACAGCTCCTCCTTTTCCACAGGCACTTCCCAACACATGGGTGCAGTGAGCAATCACAAGGCACACTGGTCATGCAGACTGTGTGGTTGCTGCAGTATTCACTGCAGCCGAGACAGCTGTGAAGCCTCTTTTGTTTTAACACCGTTTCTGCACCCTCACAAGGCTCCGAAATCCAGCTCGGCTCCTGACATTTCCCAGAACTGGTCAGTGTGAACAAAAAGTGCTTTATTTCCACAGTCAAAGCTGTACAATGGCTAGCACACAACGCGAAGAGCAGTTGAAGTATTTGCCACCTCCTGCTAAAAGCTCACTTTGATATTGTTGAAAAATAAGGAAATAAACAGCTCTATTTTCTGCTTCCCAGGGTCGCAAGTGCTCAGAATAGGACCAGAGCAGTGTTAAGAAGCCACCTCTCCTCTCTCCTTCATTGCATATCTGGGGGACACAGCAAGAGCAAGACTTAGTGATACACATCAGGTCTTCTCTGCACAGGTTGACTTGCGCCATTTCATCAGTATTTTCTGACTGTTGCCCTTCTGTTTCTGAAAACATATGTGGTTTCTTAAAAGAAGTGGTTAGCTAGGTTTATCTTGCTGTTTTGCTCTTGGAGACACAGTTACAATGTTTATAAAATCTTTATCCCTAAGGTGCCATTCACTGGGAACAGTAAAGCTGGAGCCAGGCTTTTGCTACATTAAAATTCCCTCACTGATTTTATTGCACAAATGACCTCAACAGCAACATGCAGGGCAGTCATGTAAAGATGTGCAGGGCAAATACAATCAACCTCGTGTTTTAATATCTACATGAAATAAGGATATCACTAATCCACATATTTATTGCTGAAAATACCTTTGATTTCATACTTGGAAGCATGCCCAGGTCACCAGTGGCTATTATGTACATCATCTTACGACAGTGCTCTAATAGGTTTTCAACACACACTGAATGCCCTGTGTTTCCCAAAAGAGCTTTCTAGAAGATTTCAAGGCCCTTAATTCTTTTTCAAATGTTTATTTTTTTAATCACAGAACAGTGTTTGTCCACAATAAGAAGCATCTACTCCAATAAAAGTACTAGTCCTTTACTAGTATGTCTAGTGGGAGAGAGAAAAAGACACGAAACAAGCAGAATTGGTTTCATTCTGCAGCAAGTACAAACAAATACCTGAAGAGAATGAAACTTACCACACATTAGATAAAAAATAAAAACTGGTGCTCATGCAAGATTCTCCACCAAGAATTGTGCACACAGGCTGTGAGTAGTTAACCTGGAGAAAAGGAGAGCAAGGAAGACCTTACTGCTCTTTGCAGATACCTTAAAAGAAGAGGTGGTAGAGGGGCAGAACCTGGTCTCTTCTTCCAAGTAACAAGCAACAAGAGGAAACGGCCTCATCTTAAGCCACGGGAGGTTTAAACTGGATATTAGGAAAAATTTCTCCACTGAAAGGGTTGTGAAGCATTGGAATAGGCTGCCCAGGGAAGTGGTGGAGTCACTACCCCTGAAGGTGTTTAAAACATGGGTAGATGTGGCATTTATGGACATAGTCTAGTGGTGGCTGTGGCTGTGCTGGGTTAATGGTTGGACTCAATGATCGTGCAGGTATTTTCCAACCTAAACAATTCCATGACTCTAAGCCGAGAAAAGAATGAGAAGACAGACTCACAAAGTTTGCACCATAAATCACATCCCCTAACTCCTAAACTGGGATGCATAGGAAGATGTTTCTTAAAAAACTGTAATAGGGTGGGTTCTACAGTTGCTGGAAAAATGAGGCTGAGCACTGCAGAGAGTTCAGAAAACACAGTATCTTTATTAACAAGACTGACTGAATAACAAGAACCCAAAGGGAAGGGAGAGAGAAGGAGGGGGACTAAAGCACCAAGCCCAAACGTGTAAGCACCCCAGTCACCAAAGAGTTACTCACATAAGGTTGTTTTACCAACTCAGGATACCCTCCCAAAGGCAGGAGCTACATCTTCTAAGCATTGGCAGAGAGCAGGCATCCCTGCTGTCTTTTTGGGGAAAGAACTACCAACGCCAAGAGCATGAGCTCTCTCACCCTTCCCATTGAGCCTCCTGGAGACATCTGCCTGGGGGGGGAGGAATGAAGCCTCCATCCCAGACCCTGCTGGTCACTCTTGCTCACTCTCTCTTTCACCTTGCTCCCCCCACCATCAGCTCTCCTCCCAAGGCTGTCAAACCAATAGGAGAGACTCAAGTAACTTTTGTTTATGCAGTCTGTCTTCAAGGATGAAACTTTCACTGTATAAGCTTTTGTTCCCTAGAACTTGGCAGGAAAAGGATAAATCTTTTGACAGGTGGCAATGGCAAAAACACAGACCAAAATGTCAACAGTTTTTGATGTCCAACACAAAAATAGCAAAAAATCCCCACTTCCCACTGCCATCAATGAATGTACAATCATACACTGCATTAGAGATCCATCTCACTCCACCTATTTCAGGAGACTGGGTATTTCTTAGGTCACTAACCAAAAATTTCTACCAAAGTGGCTCATATGAATAACACTACTGAAGCACTCCAGATGCACTTCACAATGTCAAGAGAGCTGTAAACTGAAGCACAAAGAACTTCTCTGTCTTGTAATTGGCATCCATATGAAAAATGTGTAAGTCATGGCACAGTCAGTGAAAGAAAAAAAAAATCTCAGTAATTGACAGGTAGATATACAAGTCAAGAAAATAATCATATACTCAGCCTGACACAGAAAATGTTCTTTCAGTGACAAGCTTTCAGCAGCTGAAGGGGAGGAATTAGATGTAATTCTTCAAGGACAAGATATTACCAGGAGCTTTTCTTGCTGCTGAGAGCTCTCTTAGGTGCTGTGCTTTTAACTGGAGTAAGCTGAGATAATGGAGATGCTGTATTGCTACAGATCAATTCATATCCAATTAACATTCATTTTAAGGTGATGGCTAGTCATCCAACTCCAAGCTTGCATACCTTGCCAACGGAGAAACCTCTCAGAAAAAGAAGGGGATAAAAAGGATTGGCAGAGATCCGGGTCAGGTGAACTGAGAAAAAAAGAGGAAGACAATACTCTTCCAAAGCTAACAAGGTTTTTATATTGTACAAGACACCACTTTCAAAGGACTGTATAAATGTTAGAACAGGATTCTTGAATTCAAAGGTATATTGGATGTCTTGTTTATCCTGAAAAAAATTATCGTTTCAGAAATTGCTGTAGAGATGATTTTGCTATAGGAAAAATAGTATAGCTGAAATTCTGCAAAAAACACAATTAAAAAGGTACTGCAACTTAGCTCAAGCCTTCATTAACATTTAGCAGAGAAAACTGTATTAGTCACTGTTCATAGTACACTTGTGAAAAATCATTAATGGAGTTACTTTATAGGGTCCCCTCAAACCAGACCTCCAATAAACCACTAAACACAAGTATTTGAAAGAAAACATGTTCAAAAAATTACCAGAGAGGCTTCATTCCCAGCAATGAATGCCATCAGATAAAAGACAATACAAGAACAGTTCAGTAATAAAGGACAGTGCAGGAAGAGCAGGAGGACACAGCACTGCAGCACCTGAAAACTCAAAACTGCCTTAAAAATTATGAGGGCTAAGCTTAAAAATTAAAAATAAATAAATACAATCTATGCATTCTCCATAAAGCAATGTCTCCCAGCTGGTAACAGTTTATTATTTCATGAACTAAATACAGTAATTGGAGGAGGGATGTATTAATAGCCAGCACCTCCTACACACTGCAAGTGGTGAAGGCCTTGGCGTTAATAGAACTGCTGTAAGCACTAAAGCAAGTTTCAATTTAGAGTTCCCTAATTATTCTTCAAAGCATGGGGCAAGGAGTTCTCCAAGGTAACACACAGTTTTTTACCTGCGGGAAAGTCAATCAGCCTCCATACACCTCAATTCTGATCCTTCTGGCGCATGAAGAGATGGCACAAAGGGCCAGCAGTGGAAACACACAACCCTTTGCACCATGTCAAGCATTCCAACCACAGCTGTGAACACCAATTATGCTGTTAGCAGCATTCGCCTGCACAAAAAAGGAGTCCATAACTGACTTGTACTACTCTGCATCCCAAAAGCAGTCCCATGTTCCCTGTGGGTGCTTCTTCCTCCTCAGGGCAGACTGAACATTCTGACAGAACACACTAGTTTTGGTGAAAAATTCCAGGAGCAAGGAATAAAAGCAGACAATGCTCAAACTGCTTCAACATGCAGTTATTTTCTAGGCAGTGGTGGGTACAATTCCTCTCAGATCAAGTTAAGATAATTCTATGGCAATAGATACTGATTCATATCCAAGTTAGGTGTTGGGAAAAAAAAGAAACAAAGCCCACCTAACAGTGTAAGGCATGGTGTGCCTACACAATCAACTAGTTTTCTAGGTGAGTCAGAAAAATAACTATTACAGACCGAGCACACAGAGAGAGGGCACACACTTGCTATCCTACCCACTGCTTGACAGCTCCCATAGCAGCATTCTCAGGCTTATTTCAAAAAGGCATTTCTTCAATCTACATAGAAGCCTGGAAGCTCTTTAATTAATTTGTGGAGAAGAGTCTATCAAGGGCTATTAAATACAGGGATGATAAAACTTTCTAAGCTTGAAAATTGCTGTGAGTTTCACAAGGGCATGAAAGATAGAAATGTAGCCACTCTCATGTCTATTTTTATACCACCACATTCTCCTCCCTACTCATTTTCTGTTTTCCTTTTTACACCTCTCAGCACTGCAGGCCACTTTCATAGATGAGACTCCAGACCAAAGGCCAGTTTCTCCCAGTAAGCTGAGCGTTGGTATGAGGAGACTCTCTCTTAAATTCACAAAAACACAAGACAAGCTTTACTCACCCATCACAGTATACTCCACCTAGGAGTATTATGATAACAGCACTCAGAGCTGGGTGGCAACTGAGTAAGGCCAGGTGAAGAGCAGAAGTAAACAAAAATCCCAAGAGGACTGTCCTGGGCCACTACTAATTTTGTAGAAGGCCTTTAGGTTGCTTCTTCTAAGATGAGGGAAAACATTCAAACTAGTTATCTTCAGTGATGAAAGTAAAAAGCTTTGAGCCAGTTTGTACAGAATATTGCAATTCAGCCCATCAATATTTTTTCCCAGTGACTGGGGATGCCCAGCACCGTGCCCAGTGAGCATACTGTAGAGACTGCTAATACCAACCCCATTGGTATTGTGATTGAACTGTGCACTGCAATGCTTTACTTTGTTATGGGCATTTACAACTGTATTATGTTCCCAGTATAATCCGTATTACTGTACTAAATCCCACGTAATATCAACTATCTCCCATGTGAGGAAATTAGATATTAAACATCACATCCTCCACATGTGGAATACGTAAAATATGCTGGTCAGAGAGAGTATTGGATCCTGACACTATTCACATAAAAGAACTGGTAGATCAGTCTTGGTTTGGTAACCAAAAACTCAAATGCTAGGCAATCATGCTTCGCTTATTTTGTAATACCTTGCACAGACACAGTCATGGAAGTGCTCAAAGCACCACATCCTCTCTCAATTTTGACAGTTCAACTTTGCTTTTCTTATTCTTCTTCCGTAACTGACATTAAGTACAACATTTAAAATATAAACACAAACTCAAGAATATGCCAAGAATATGTCTTTGTTGCTAATCCAGACTCAGTAGACTTTGAATTCCACCAAACTAAACCCAAAGAATTCACAGTCTATCTATAAAGAGAGCATTGCAAGCAATGGCTATTATGAATACATCTCAATAGTTTTGTTCTCAAAAAGTTATAAACAATTTTGATAATAACTGTAACTGGATGAAAACTCAATTTTCAAAAATACATTTATGTACACAGGTGGCCAGAACCTCAGAATTAAGAAAAACTGCTCTGAAAGGAAGTCAAATAAAGTAGCAATGTAAACGACAGGAGCTAGAAAAAAAAAATACAGAGTAACAAGCCGGTTGAGTCAATAATTTGTATCTATTTTCCAGTACTAGCGTCATCTCCTAACAGCATACAAAATAGAAGTTAGTGAGACATCTGTTTTACCCAGATGTAGACCAAAGAAGGTATATTTTACCCCACTCCATCACTGAGGCAGCAAATCCCACCAGTGAGCAGGGCTGAACACACTGCAGCGCTTTCTGCCCACACACTGGCAATGGAAGCATGGGCAGCTCAGTCAGCTCAGTTCAATGCACAACCCAATAATTTAAATGATACTGTTTGGTGTGAGGATCACTACCTGTTTCACTGTCCATCATTTTAGAAGGCAATCAGCTAAGCCAAAACCCATATCCACCTTTTCTCAACCAAACAGCCAACTGTCAGAACCCAAAAATGGGGTGCATTTGACCTAACTTTAAAAATTAATGAAAACAGACACCTCACTCTGACCCTGCAATCTTTGTCTCTTTTCACCATAAGAAAAAACAAACATTTCCAGAAAACAGCTTATCTAAAACACTCCTCTTGCCCGTGTGAGAGTGAGATGGGTGAAGAGCTTCACAGCTTCAGTTTTAGGCACTTTTTAAAATATCTAAACCAGATCAAACTTCACACCTGCAGATTGGCCATCTGTGTGAAAGTCTATAGCTCAGTGATCCTTATAAACATCTTAGGCAGAGTTAAGAGTTTAGTTACCCACCCAAAATTAACTCTAGAGCAATTACTATTGGTATATTATTCAGTTCTATAGTTGATTCAGTAGACTTCTTGTTTGTCTTTCTGAAATGATTCACAGAATTTTCATTGTTGGCTGAGAAGTTTCAAAATCCAGTGTACCACAAATACGCTGTGAGAACAGGCTCAGTGTCAGACCAGAGCCACCCACTCACACCAACCCAGTTTCTGAAGCCAACATTACTGAGGAGTTATGGATTTCTAACTGCAATAGCTGAAGTATCTTCTTTAAGGGGCAGAAAATATCACTATGCCATACAGCCTGGCTTCCTTCAGAGAAAGCACTCCCACTTTGCGGTTGTTTGGACTGTTTCAATACCAGCTGGGCACAATGATATCTGACACTATTAATAGGGAAATCTATTACTTTGTTTACAGCATTGCTGTTCATGCACTGGAAAGACCAGTATCAGCAACTTACTTCCACTGATAACCCAATAAAGGTTCCATGGATGTGTATCTGTAGGTGTCTGCGCACACACATACACACATACATACAAGACAGCAAGAACGCCAGTAAAAGCCATGTTGGCTTTCTACAACTCACCTTCCATGAGGATGCAACATACGAAGAATTTAAAAGTTTTACTAATGAAACAGCTAAAGGATTTGTTTTTTCTGAACTGAGAAGCCACAATGAAAGGCCTGGCTGCTCCCTCTGAGTCCTCAGAAGGAGATGTCAGTTAACCTCGGGCTCTTGAATGTGGATCTAGAAAAACATTCTACAATATACATGAACTTTCAGTGGAAAAGGGGCATACACCTTCCAGTGCAACACTGCCTGTCCTTTTAAATGGAACAGAAGTTCTTTAACAGCCAAAAGCCTGTTAACAGCTACTGCATCTATCATAAAATGAAGAGAACAAAAAAATTAATTCCAATTTTAAATAGTGAACTGATGCTAAATCCCAAAATATAGAGCTGTTCAATCATGGATACAGCCAAACTCTCCCAAGTCAATGAGCAGACTGCTAAAGGTCATACAGACCAACATCTCTGCACCCCACCTGAAATGTTGCTCTTGATGTGCTCTGTAGAGTTGAAGAACTAGAAAAAACTGGCATATGTTCTTTGCTAATGGAGGATAAAAATGCAAAGGTAGCAGAAATGCCAATCTAAATTATTTTTTTTAAATTCTAAAAGAGAAGAGAGCAGATACTCAACATGACTCTCCATTGGGGGCTTTGCAATAGGTGGTATTTTTTTTGCTATTCTTGAAAATGCTTCAAAAAGAAAGTTGATATTTCAGATGAAGAATATGTTGATATGAGCCTTCATTAACCAACTATTAAGCACACAAATTAAGGTAGCTTATTCAGTAATCTAAAAGCCTAGTTTTCAACAGGAATTGAGAAATTTATATTGGGCTTACAAAAAAAAAGGTAACAAGTATGTTGAAAATAATAAATGGGAAACATGACCGACAGTAGGAAGACTTGTTCCCATCATCAACATCTTGCTCTCCCTCAGCTTCAAAAGACTTTTTTGTGTTGACTCCTCATACCATAACACTTCTTTTGCAGTACTGATACCCACTGAAAACATCAACAACTGTTTAAACTGATAGGACAAAGGAAAATGGGGACAGAATCAGGCCTTCCTACATCCAGGAAACAAAATACAACTTAGGGAGAGCAGGAAGCTACTAAACTAATCCCAGCATCAAACAGGCTACCCATGAAATGCTTTGGTTTGACACACCTGGCTTCAGGGAGCTGGGTACCACTGCCCATGGATAAAAGTTTAAGAATCACCAACTTCCTCACAGGAGAGACCTGACAGCAGGATGCCTTGATGATTTAGCAGCACAGGTCACTAAACAAGCACTCCAGGATCATCATGAAGGATCTTGGAAGCACAACAGCAGTGCAAATAAATTGCCATACTGATGGTGAGGCACATTAGGAAAAGGCACATTTCAGCCTCCACCAATAAACACTTTAACAACAAGAAAACAAATGACAAAATAAAGCACTCCCCTTGGCTCCTTCAGATAATTATGAGTATGCTTTCTTTTCTGTAATTCAAGAAGGCTTTTACTAAAGTTCCACAAAACAAGACAGCCAAACTCAAAATTTGGCAAAACACCTCACGCATGTGCTTGAGCACAGGAGCAGCAGGTGCTCCCCTGTTCTGTGAAGGGAGCTGAGATTGATGTGCAGGATGATGAAACTCAGTGTCAGAGCCAAGGATTCCTGTGGCTCTGGGGACACACTGACTGGGGCCTCTTTTCACATGAAATGTGGGGGAAAAACCCCACACACATCTTGGCAGAATATGGTACTCAACAGCACAACATTGGGCTCCCATAGCACTGGCTGATGGTTTGGGGATCCTCAGGTCTCAGTCACAGGAAATTGGACATTAAGACAATGCAGTCAAAAGAGACCTAAGGCAGAAGAGACTTAAAAACACGTAAAAGGCCTCAGAGGTGCAGAGACATGGCATAAAACCAGCAACAAGACTTGAACCAAACTCCTGTCAATACTGGTGCATACAGAGAAGGTTGTAGATTGAAAAGAAAGTCACCAACCCCTCTTCTTTCTAAAGGATTGACTTCTTGAGATTTAAAACAAATAACATACTTTGTTTTTATAATTTTCTACTGATCAATGCATGAAATGGTAGTGCAAATAAATTACAAGTCCTGTATCTACTCATGCTCAGCAGTATTTTCCCAAGATTTCATTCCTGTGTCTTATCAGAAGAAAAATTATATATAATTTGATGTAAAATTGAATGCACTAAGTGAATCTTCCCTCTTAAAAATATTTCTAGAGAACTAGAGGATTTTATTTATGGAAACAAAACCTAAAATGAAAGGATCACTTTAGCTTGCAAATTATAAACCACTGAATGCTTAGACTTCTTTTTCTGCATGAAAGCACATTTAAGGAAAACACATGAAACAGTGGTTATTACAAGGAAGCACAACCACAAAGCCATATTTAATTGTTCTGCCTGCGGTAGTTGAAGGAGTTGTAGTAGGGTGTGTAACTCTAAGATACTACAGGAGATGCCTCCTTCCCGGATCCCTGGCCAACCTCTGTCCCTGACTGTGTCTAGCAATTCCTTTGCCTGACTTGTTTGTATTTAGTCCTAATTTTCACTAGAGGCAATCCATCCTTCTTACAGGCTGACTAAACCCAATAATCTTGCTAGTCCACCACCATGAGTCTGTAATAACTGTAAGCAATCTCTAGACAAAACTTCTCTGTCTGACCTAAGAATAATTCAGATTTTGCAGAGTGTAGAGAAAGCCCAACTTTCTGCAAGGTCCCCCAAGAAATAGGTAGCAGATGAAGATCTCTATCCATGTCTCAGTAAGCATCTTACCTATGGGAATACCTTGAGAATAGCTACTGTGGATACACCAACTATGTTTGAACATGTAGGTGCTCCCCAGTTTTAGTTACTCTTTTGTGGTCTTTGTATAGTCTCCCTTCTGGTACAAAACACGCCTGAGCAATGTTGACAGATCACATCAAAGATCAAGTAGCTGTCCTGAGATCCAAAAACAGATAAAACTTGGAAAAAACCCCCACTTAAAATAAAATTAAAGTACTTAAGGAAGTCAGAATTATACAATGCCAATCCACTGATTACTATTTGTGAGATCTGAGAGGAAAAACAGAGGATGGTTTTAGCAATAAAAACCCTTTGAACTAGCATGAACTTGAATTGATCTAAATGAATAATCCTATTAGATCCTCTTAACTTTGGCCAGGATATAATTATAAGGATTGGAGACAGTCGGACCAAAACCCAATGGGAGTCTGTCTGCAAGGCTCAGCTCCACTGGCAGATCTCCCATAGCCCAGGCCAAACAGGAAACAGAACCATTTTATGAAAACACACTTGGCAACCAACTGACATGGCTTATACATAGGAATAACTAAATATTCCTAACACTTCAGCTTAGCAAAAACACAATGGCAGGGGATAACACAGGTCTGTCAGGCATGCCTGTACATCAAGGGTGAACAGGACCCAAAACACAAACTGGAGCTTGGGGCATCAAAGGAAACCACGAAGTAGCAGGTTCAAAAACAAGTAAAAAGGGGTCCTCTTTCAAGCAGTTCTGAAAGTAACAATCATGGAATTTTGCATACACACAATTCATCTACATTCAAAAAACCCACCACAGCCTATCATATATAAAGGTAAACACAAAGACATCACTTTTTGCTGAGCAAAAACTTAGCTGTGAACCAGTGAGATGTAAGCTAGGAGAATAAGTCACAGAAATAGGAGTACTTATTTGACCTATTATTTTATTTTCCCCTAGGTAAAACAAAGTGGGTCAGACCAAGTTTCTGACCCTGCCCGGCCCAGGCACAGAAAGAGGCTGTAGGATACACAACCCCTGCTACCATCAGCAAAGCAGCAAAGTGCACAGCCACAATTCAAGCAAGCCTCCAAGACACAAGCAAAGGTTGGTCATTTGAAAAAAAATAGCTTAAGATCAGTGAAACCAGTTGAGCATTTCTTTTTCCTTTTTCCTCTCTTCTGTGTCCAAAGACCGAGAGTTTCATGGTGCACTCTCTGGGGTACAGGGCAGTCTTTTCTCCCTCAGCTTGACCCAAGAAAAAGCTTACTGTTTTGTACAGTCACCAAAAACAAATGTGACTTAATTAAACAAATCTTTGTTATTTCCTTGCATGAATCTTGCTCTCGACAACTACTGAAAATGTCAGGCATTTATGATCACTGACACCAACAGCCATCACAAATCCCCACTAACACATCTGCATGAACTAGAGCCAGCAAACCACTGGGGGAAAATGACACCTCTGGTTCCTGCTTTCACAAATCACGAGTATCAGCTGTATCACCTGATAAGGAAATAGACAATGGTACACTTATCCTTTGAAATCTAGAAAATATCCTCAGTCATAGTGAGGTTAACATTTCCTTCTCCCTTTGCAATACCCAAACCGTAAATCATTAATTACCAAACAGTCGTACCCACAGTCTAAATATGTGAAACAAACAGCAGATAAAAGAAAATGCATTAAGGGGCAAGACACAAACGTACAGAACCTACATTTTCATGTTCCAATTCCCTGCCCTGACACTCACTCTCTACACTGCCTTGACAAAAATCACTTGTTGCCTCCATGCTTCAAATTATGTTCATAAAATGGAGGCAAAGCCACTGAATTACTTCACCATCTCGCAAGGATGAACTGGAGATTGTGAAATGTCTGCATGTTACAGGATCAAAGGTCACATAGAAAACTTTCACAGGTAAGAGCAAGAAATATTTTTAACTAGTGTTAGAAGTATTTTATTACCCTTGCAGATGAAGCACTCCTGTAGCTTTAGTCACTAAGTGAGCTCCACTGACACAGCCAAGGAAAAACTGTTTGCCTGCTCACTCTGCAACCGAGGGTGCGACAACAGTACTGACATTTTCACATTAAAAAAAGGAATGTAATATGCATACTTTTGTACACTGAATGCCCAACAGGTTTTGGGGTTTTTTTTAATAGGAAAGGAAGCTTGAAGGCTCTTGTTATTTAATAGTGCCACAGAGATTATCAGTGCACTGTAATATCACAAAATTTGTTCACAGTGGGGGAAATTTACACCCTGCAGTGAAGCAACAAAAGACCACTTAAACCCTAATTTCAGCTTTCATGGCTGAGTCAGTGACAGACTTCTGCTAGCACTACACGGGGATATTTTTCTGGATCAGCATATTAAAAGCACATTTGCTTTTAGGCAATGCTTTGCAGGTATTTCCTTCAAGGCATTTTTGTCCGCCACAAAAAAACCCTCACAGGAATCTGTTATAATCTCAAGTCCAAAACAATCAATCTTATTTACACGAGTTGATGTAAGTAAAACTAGATGGTGGTACACTCCTGTATTTCCACGATTTTTAAAATTATGAAAACATAAAGAATTTTGCTGTTTTGTTAAAATAAAAACGTACCACATTTTGGTTTTGTACCCAAATAGTTATGAAGATACACGGTACTCAAAGAGCATGCTCTTCCCTGAACCAGGAAGCAAACAATGGGGCTTCACCATTTCTGAAAGTCAGTCAAGCCATTAAGAGACGACAAAACCGAGAACAGGTCAGTATTTGAAAGAGAAATTCCAAAATGTAAATAACCATGAGATGACCTGCACGTAGTAAGGAAAGAAAAAAAACCAGCTTCCTGACAAAGTTATGGCTTCAAAAATCAGTTAGAGGAAAAAAACGGTTTCCTTAAAAGAAAGGACACAAAAACTATACATTGAAGAGTAGGGCAAAAGAGGGTAAAACGTCAGCACCAAGTATCAGGGTCCTGCTTTTCTCTCTGGTACAAACACAGGGAGAAATCAAGGATGTTAAACCCAGCCTCTGTCCCTTGGAGGGGATCTGCAGGATAGTCCCAGTGCCTACTGAGCTTCAGCTGGAGTAGTGGAAAGTTGGATCCGTAACAAAGACCATTTTTCCATCGACAGTTTAATTTTAGAAAGGCGCCAACAAAAGGCACCGTTCTGACCAGCCCGAGCTCGTTACTTCCCTTCCCGATCCATCAGCGCCCGCTTCCTGCAGGAGACACGACGCCGTGACACAACCACGGCTTCCCTCGGCCACTTCAGCCGAACAAACCACTTTTCCTGCTTAGGAAATGATAATAATGAAAAAAACAACCACCACCTCAGAAGCCGGTGCCACAAAAAGGCAGAGAAGCAGTATCACGGATGGAGGAGCGGGCGGGCCCCGCACACCCGCGGCCGGCGGCGCTTCCCACCCCGCGGGGCTGCCTCGGCCCGGGGGCTGCGCCGCCCGCCCTGCCCTGCCCTGCCCCGCCATGGCCGTCGCGCCCGCCCGGCCGCCCCAGCGCGGCCGCCCGGGCAGCGACCCAAAGGGCTCCGTCGCGGCTCCCGCCCGGCGCTCTCCCCGTCCCAGCCGCACCTGTCGGGTGGTTGCGCGGTCCGGGGCGGGGAGGGCGGCGGGCGCGGCGGCAGCGGCGGCAGCTCCGGCAGACAATGGAGGAGTGAAGGACGGACACATTGACACACGGGCGCCTCCGCCCGCCCCCACCACTCGCGGCACCTCTCGGGGGGGGGAGGAACGGGAGAGAAGCCACAGAGAAGTCTCAAAGGGGAGACAAAAGAAGAGCAGAACGCGTTTCACAACTTGCAAAGAACGGGACAAGATCAGACAGGCTCCTTCTCTCCGGCAGCGCCGGGACGGGAGGCCGGCGCAAGGGAGCGGCCGGCACGCAGTGCCCCCCCCGGCTGGGCAGGGATGGTTCGCCCCGCGGCCGGCCCCGGCAGGGCGGAGTTGCGGGCGGAAGGTACCGCCAGGAGCGGGGCGGGGTCGCTGCCGGCTAGTCCCGGGCCCGGCCCGCTTACCGTGCGCGGGGGCGCGATGGCTCCCCCCAGGAAGGGCGACCTGAACCCGGAGGAGAAGGACTTGCTGGCAGTGATCGCCACCGGTGAGCCCACCTGGCCCTCGCCACTCGCGGTCCTGGGCCGCAGCTCCGGCCGTGCCATGCAGGGCTCCTGCGGCGGCGGCGCGAGAGACGCCGTTACCGCGCGGGCCGCTCCGCGCCGGGCCCGGGACTGCTCCTTGGCCCGCCGCCCTCGGGCAGCCCGGGCCACCCGCGAACGCAGGGGAGGGCACGGTGCAGTGGGTCGTGGGAAGCTCAGCTGGGCGAGTCTGACTCCGCCAAGGAAAGCTTACATCTCATTAGTAATGTCTGTTGACATTTGCCTAATGATTGATGTTCGCGTGCTCTGCCAAAAAGAAGAAAAAAAAAGTTTTCTTGGGGGTAATCCAGTCCGATTCCTAGAGCAGGCTGTCCTGGCAGTCAGTTCTTAAGTTAACAGAACTTGGGCTTGTCCAGGGTGTTGTGCACGTCTTATCCCTTATACGGTCTTATTTTATTATGCCTTGTACTATTTTACTACCGTCCTCTTAGAGAGAGGAGAGGAGACCTCCTCAGTGTCTTAAAATCTGAAGGGAAGGTGTGAAGAGGATCGAGCCAGGCTCTTCTCAATGGTGCCAAGCAGTAGGACAAAAGGCAACAGGCAGAAACTGATGCACAGCAAGTTCCACCTAAATGTGCGGAAGAATTTTGCTGTGTGGGTGACCAAGCACTGGAACAGATTGCCCGAAGAGGTTGTGAAGTCTCCCTCACTGGTGACATTCCAGAACTGTGTGGATGCAATCCTGTGCAATGTGCTCTTTGATGACCCTGCTTGAGATGTGGTCCCTTCCAAACTGACCCATTCTGTGACTCTGATTTTGCATTTCACACAAGTGTCGTGTTTTCACCACACACATGCTTATTGCTGGAGGGCTTTCTGTCACGCTTTCTGTAACATTTGGGTTTCCTGGTCCACCAACATGAATTCCACAGCCCTGTCTAAATAGTTATACTCCAAATGACATTTGGAAAATAGCGACTGGTGGTCATTAGTTGGAGGTAAACTAAAACCACTTGGTTTATCTCATGCATTCCTATATGTAGTTTTCAGGCAAATTGAACCCACAAGAAATTTTATTTATAGTTTTGGGACTTCATTCTCAGTTACGTAAAAATGTTTCTCTGTGTCAGAGACACAGGGATAGGACAGTCAGCAATGAATTTATTGTGAATCAAAATCAGTCTGATTGACCCACTTTAATCAGTTTCAGGCCTTTGTCTTGCAGACACTTCTGTCTAACTTACCTGATCACTTATGATACGGTCTCAGAATGATTCAGGTCCGAAGGAACCTCAGGAGTTCTCTAGGCCAACCTCCTGCTCAAAACACATTAGCTGTGAGGTCAAATGAGATTACTCAGGGTGTTATCCTATCAGGCCTTGAAAACCTGCAAGGATGGAGGCTGCAAAATGTCTCTGGGCAACCTGTTTTGCTTTACTGGGCTCATAGTGAAAAAGTTTTTGCCTATATTCAGTCTAAAGCTTCCTTTTCTTTCAACTCTTGGCCTCCTTGCATGCGCCACTGTGAGCAGCCTGGCTCCAGCTTGTAGCTCTAGACAACTTGTGAGATCTGAGCTCTTTTAGACATAAGATGCTCCAAAAGAAGTCAAAGTGTATTAAAATGCTCAGCATCATTGTGCTCATTCAGAATTGTTGCGGTGCTCTTTATGAAGATATGCATTAGTGTCCTGTTCTCATGTGTGTGTAGATCAGCTACTTCACAAAAAATGGATGTTTACTTCTAGTGCATGCTCTCTGACTTGCTTGTTAATGTTGTGACTTCTTGGCTTTTAACTTCTAGAGCAGAACCCTGTTCATTCCTGAGCTTCTTCACTAAGTGTACTTGATTTATTGGTAGTTGATCTACATCCCAAGTAGTTAATCTGCAAAGATTTTGATTGTAATGAGGAATGGAAATAATCATTTTCCTCTTGATTCTCAGTTTATTCTTTTTCTCACTCTACTTTCACCTCTCTGTGTCTTTTTTTTTATTATTATTAAAGGAAACACTGAGGAGGCTGGAAGGCTCCTGGGCAGCAAGAATGTCCGTGTCAACTGCTTGGATGAGGTACAGCAAAACTACAAGCATTATGCTGAGTTTATCAAGCAATATACTAGGTCTGAAGGCCTTACTGTTGTTAAATAACATTGCTGGAAGTCAGAGTTGTTCTGAAGATACTGCCAGCCTGCAGCTGAATAATGAGCCTTTGAAGAGTTCTTACTGGGTGTTTTTTAAGAAAGGTTAAAGATTAATGTTATGTAAATTACTACACTGTTTGTGTTTTCTCTGAGTTTCCAGCATGAATTTTGGTGTCTGTAAGGTAAGGTAAACACTGCAGCAAGACACATAGGGGTGCTCCCTGGCTTCTGTAGTCCCTTTGCAGCAGAGAGTGGGGATAAAGAATACCTGTCCCTTCTTGTGCTTGGGTCTCATCACTCAAAGTCCTGTCTTTGCCAAATCGTAAACGTACTTGGAGGGTGAGTGGCTCAATCAGAAGTGGAAAACACAGTCTATTGCAGAGGCAGATGAGATAGATATGTAGAAGATAAAATCCTTAAGTGCAACCTGATGATGAGATTAAGTTAGTAGAGAAAGGAGCCTGGTGGGATGGTCTTATGTTTCCTCTTCTTTTTCTTTTTACAATGTCTTTCTAAAGTGTGCAGCATTAATATGAAGTGTAACATGGAAGCAAAACTGTAATTCCCCACCGTGCATGTTAAATCCATGAGTAATTTATTAATTTAAATGTCAGTTTGTGGGATTTTTGGCAATTTTATAATTTCATAGGATCACTGGGAAATTCATGCAAGAAGGGACCTCAGAAAGTCTCTAGTCCAGCCTCTGGGTCAGAGCAGTTTCAGCTCCAAGGTCAGATGAGGTTGCTTTGAGCTTTGTCCTGTCTGGCCTGGTAAGCCTCCAAAGCTGGAGATTGCACAATATTTCTGGGCAACTTGTTCCACTGCCTTACTGTGCTTCTGGTGAAATTGTGTTTCTCCCTTAGTTTGAACCTCAGCTTAGCCTCGGTGTCTCTTGCCCCCCTTGCCACCATCACTGAAGGGTTTGTCTTCTCAGTGACCTCTATGCTGGCTCTGGAAGGGTGCCCTGGGGGCCCCCCAAAGCCATCTCTGCTCCAGGCTGAGTGAGTCTGTCTCTCTCAGCCTCTCCTCACCACACGAGCGCTCAAGTTCCCACCACGTGTTGGTGGTGTCCAGCTGAATTTGCTGCTGTTAATACACATCTTTGTTGTGCTGGTAGGCCCAAGATTGGACAGAGTATTACAGTTGTGGTCCCCTGAGTGCTGAATGGAGGAAAATTACCCCTTCATCTACCAGATAACTTCCTGGAATATTGTTAGCCTTTTTTGTGCTGCCAATAGATCCATTTTCTGAATGCTTCTAAGTAACTGTTAAGTATTTAAACCTTAATTTCTATTGCATGAATTGCAATAAGCTTCTGACAAACTCATCATGCTAAGCTTTACAGTGAACTTTAGGAACCCAAGATACAATATGTTTGCACATGTTCTTTATTGTAAGGTCATTAAAAGATTTTCCTGTAGTAGAATTGCTGACTGCACCCATGATGCAGTGTTAATGCAACATACAGGATTACTGTCAAGAGGATGTAGTTTATTAATAGAAACCATAACTGAGTTATGCCCGAAGTTATTGTTAAAGAAGAAATAGTATTAGCAATGCTTGCCTAATGCTCACATCTGACTAGATACAAAAAAGGCACATAAGACTTAAAAAATTTATGCAATGGACTTTTTTTTTATCCCCCAAAGTGGTCTGTAATCACACATATTGAACAGGAAAGAGCTCAGATTTGTTTAGGATTCTTAAGTCCATCAGTCATCCACTAGAATTTTTCTATTATAAACCATTTTTGCTCCAATGTGTTACTCAAATACCTATACAAAAGTAAGAGTGTATGAAATCCCAGTGAAACGTTACCTTCATCTGTTATTCAGTGTCACCACAACTGGAGAATGCTCTCAGTGCATCAGGTCTTACTTGTTTTTCTCTCTTGCCATAGTTGTTTATCCTGAAATTCACATTATTATTATTATTTTACTAATGTTAAGAAATAAGGAAACAGCTCTCAAAATGGAATGCTTAGGAATTGAAATGGGAGCACAATTTATTTGGGAACTCATTTTCATCCTGAAAGTCCTTTCTGCGTGAGAGAATCCACAGAACGAGCACAGCTTTAATGTAATTCTGTCTTCTAGTTGTGGTACAAAAAGAACGCATCACAATTTAATAATTTCCACAGACTGAGAAATTCACAGCACACCCAGAAGCAGGATGTTACATGTTGCACTTCCTAATGTTAAAAAACCAAACACACAAGCTGTTTCTTTCATTTTCGGTTTGACCATATATTCTAACTCCTGGGATCTGCTTTATTCTAGATTAAAAACTCCTGACAATCAGCTGTCTTTTCTCTATGTACCTCTAGACAAGGATCAAGTCACATTTTAACATCTTACACATGCACTAACCTCTTAAGTATCTTGCCTAAAGATATGTTTCTGCACAAATTGAGCTATAGTTGTGGCTCTTTTCCAAATCCTTTCCATTTGTTTCAGCTTCTTACTTCAAAAATGTAGTCATGAGCTGGAAACAGTATTTCAGCATTGCTTCTGCTGTTGGTATGTGTATTTAAAACCAAAAAGTTACTGTTAAGTCTGCTCACTTTTTCTGCCCTTGTGCCAAGACTCACTCACCCTTCACCTCCTGCCATCTGCAGAGCTTTGCTGGCAGCAGTAGCTCACTTGAAAGCAGAATAAGATCACTTTATTCAAATGAGTTGCACAGATGCCCAACTTCCAGAAGGCTGGAGATATCCAGCAGATACAGTCCTGCTTTTTCTCAGCACCCTTTCTGACCAAATATATTTTTCTGTTGTTGTTGCTTTGTGGATTTAGGTAGATGAAAGGAAAGGTGTTTAGGCTTTATCACTCTATGTAAACAAAGAAATATAATAGCTCTATCACAAAACTAGTCTTTAACAGCTTCACAACTTAGAAACTTCAGGGACGTTTAAGCTCAGGTATCCTAAAACATTAGGACAAATGTATGGGCCATGGAAAAGGATACAAAATAAACGCAAGTATATTTCATTTAAATGTACACCACTTAGGCATTTTTTGATCTCTTTTAGATGGAGTGGTTCCTAATATGGAAACTTAGTATAGAAGAAAGTGTTCAGGACTTTTCTTTCCCCTGAGAGGGCAGAGTTTGTAAATAGTGCTGTGACTTCATGTTGGCAATTTGCTGACTTAACTCCCTCTGTTTGCAGCATGGCTAAGATATTTCAGATTATTACACACAGAAAGGCAGGCCAGAGGAAGCACATGGTCATGTTGGTAGTTAAGGTTTTAGTACTACAGTGCTATATTTTCTGCAGATCAAGCAGAAAGACTTGACCTGAAAAGGCTTCACAATTTTTCTGTATTTAAAATAATTATAAGGTTGTACATAATCTTCTTATATACAGAACTATCACCTGGCTTTAGCCACTTTACTTTTTTTCCCTCTAGTTTGGTAATTCAGCTGTTCAGTTCTGTAATACATCTTTTAGAAACAGTATCCTTCTATATGCTAATTACAGAACCAAATACTTCCCCAGAATTACAGCAGGAGCCTTCTTATTAATGCCTGAGACATGTCTAGCTTTAGTTGTACTGATTATGTTCAGCAGAGGGTTCTGCAGTTAATCTTTCTTGCTATTTCAGCGTGAACATCCTATGCCAGGAGAAAATACCCAGATCCTGGGCCTTTACTGAAGAGAGCATTGTCTTTTGATGTTTTTTACATAGTAATTCAAAATACACAATCCAAAGAAAATTCAACAGCTATTAAGAATTATCTGGTTTCAGTTCAGATTGCTGACTGATGTAGACTTTAGCTTTTCATCACTTTCAGATGAACTGAAAGATAATCAGAGGAATCTAATGCATGACACATGGGAAACCAACAGTTGAGCTGGATGACTGTAAAGGAGAACTATAGCTATGATAAACACTGAACAGTATTTCATATTCTAATTAGTTCATACTTAGCTGTAGCTAAAATTATTTGTGCATGTGACTGTTGACTAGCTTCCAAATCCTGCCTGCAGAAAGTTTAAGATGGATCAGGGTATTCTTAATCAAAAGCTTTAAGGATGAAATTCCAAAGGGCCTTCATCCACTGGGAAGTCAAGTCATATATCTCGACTAGCAGCATTCAGTACCAAAGAGCTGATTTTGAAGACATACTTGAAGACAAGTATTTCTGTCTTCCTTGTGGCACCTGTTCTTTTTGCATCCTGTTTGTTTCCTTTTTAGTAACTTCCCAAAATACTGTCTCAAAAAAACCCAAACCTACAGTTTTATATTTAGTTTATAATTTTTGGAATTGAATAAAACTGGTATAGGTGGCTGAATCTAAAGAATAAAATAAGACACTCTTTCCATATTAGTGTGAGGCTGGGTTCCTCATTGGAAAATGAGCTGGAAAAGAGAAAGATGGATGCTTTTCAAGAGAAAGGCTGAATTTTTGGTCACAAGAATGTTACATAGTAGCTGTTAGAATTCTTCATCTGATTTTCCATAGTGGAACAATAAATAATTTGTTTCATCTGTACACTTAATAAACCATCTGCTAGTTTTGTCTTTTAAGTGTGTTGTATTGACAATACCAGCATCATCTGTGAGAAAACAGACTGTTGCTGGACCTGTCTTTGACATTCAGGATGAGAAAAATATTTGCAGTCATTTCGGTTTCTTTGTAGGGCTAATACAGGGTACTGAGCTTTTTCCAGATAAGCTTGTGTCTAGCCTGACCCTTTTTTGTTTGCTGTGAATGTGCAAATCTGACATTAGTGTGACTTTAAATACAGTTTTCTGTTAACTGTCCACATACTTTTTGCTTGATATGTTTATTTGATCCACACCACAGCCTGACACTTCCAAAATTGAATCAAAGGATTTAAAAAAAAAATTCTGTGAGGAAGAGATGATTAAAACCAAACCCAGTCCTATAATCTTCAGATCTTAATTGAAACAAGTGACATTAGATATAACCAAACTTAATTCATTGTTCTTTAAAAGTTCCTTCTCTCATCAAAACTGTATTGTGTTCATATCCCCTTAAAACAGTCCCTTTCTGTGCTGCTAAAGGAGGCGAATCTGTGCTGTGACTTCCATTTTTATGGGACATAACATAATGAAGTGTAATACAATGTAACGTATTTTGTATATTAGGACAAAAAGTCTTCACTTGTGGCATCCCAAATAAAACCTAGCAAAACCTTTTTTTTTCATGTTTGTGAAGTGATCTCTTCAGATCTTTTATTTCTTTAGTGGCAGTTTGTATTGCAGTTTACCAAAATATTTGGCTTGCTAAAATATGAAACATCAAGTAATCACTTTTTATTGTTTTCAGTCAGGATGGGGAATAATGAAAATATAATACTTTAAAATTGTTATATTAACTTTCCCAATTTCCTTCACCTTTAGAAAGTTTTTGAAAATTATACTGAAAAAGTAAATTCATTTGGGTTTTATGCTATTATAAACCAAAACAAGTAATATATTAATGCTTAATTTGGCAATTACATTATTTCAGAATAAGTATCACATTACCATGCCTTTACAGAGCTGGAGTAATGTGTGCATGACTGTGTTCATGCACACAGCTTTGACAAGCTAAAAAAGGAACAAAATGCCAGTCTGATTTCCTTCCGGAACAAACTAAAGTCCATTCCCGTGTATTCAGTTTTGGAGAGTGTTCTTGGGCAATTACTGTGTCTTGGCGGATAACATGAATCCTGGCTCAATGTTAAGTGAAAATAAACAGCATATTGGAAAAAGCACATTAAATTCTAAAAATGGAATGTCATGCAATTTTCTCAAACAGAAATGTGCTTCTCCCTGCCCTTGGAGAGGGAAAGAGCCTGCACTCACAGTTCTGAAAATTTCCCCAAGGGTTTGCCCAGGCTTTCATTTATAATTACACCAGCACAGCTCCAGTAAAACCTCAGTGCCTGCCGTGCCGAAGCAAATCCGGTTTGTACTGGGGCAGTTGATCAAACAGCAAGGTTTGAAGCTGTGGTACTTAAATTCTAGTGAGCTCTGTGTATCTTCACAAGGGCTTTCAGAGCTCTGGCTGTTTGTGGACACAATGCCAAAAGGGTGGAGAAGTGGGAGACAGGAGGATGGCACAGTTAGCAGTAATCCCGACTAAAGATAAGCAAGATGGGTTTCACAAACTGCACATCTTGTAATCTTTAAAACAAGAGCCTATTTCTAATTTTCTTGTTGCTTAACGTATAAGCAACAGCAGGGAGAAAAGAAATAATGTAGGAGTCTAATAAGTTTTCTAAAATAAGCTTTTCTCACTACCAGAAGCATTAGTTGTCTTTAACACAAATGTCTTACAAAAAAGGCCAATGAGAAATCGCCAGTAAATGGTTTTCATTTATTCAACACTGGTCTGTTTTCCAATCTATAGCACAGCATAATCAGAAAAGTGATATGGAAGTGGAAAATCTGCTGCTTATTAGTAACCATATATTTTTATGAAGATTTCTTAATGAAGATTTTATGAGGCTTTTTGTAACTTTCAATACTATGTGAGGCTTTGGTAGTTATAGTGAATACGCCTGTACAAGTAAAAATTATAAATGGTATGAAGACGAGAGATGTAACATTGTTCTCTGTATGCTGCTCGCTTCCCCTTTGTTTGGCCAGCACGGCATGACCCCCCTGATGCACGCAGCCTACAAGGGCAAGGGGGAGATGTGCAGGCTGCTCCTGCGACACGGCGCCGACGTGAACTGCAACGAGCACGAGCACGGATACACAGCCTTGATGTTCGCGGGACTCTCAGGTAACTGCTTACTAACTTAGGTCACTGACTTTTGTGACATCAATGGGTACAATTTGCCATAAATAATAATTTAAAGGGCAATATTGTCATGCTTTTACTATTGAGGTTTACTGTTACTTACATGAACTATGGCAATATGTCAAGACCAGTAGCATCATTAGGACAGTGGAACAGGAGAGTTACTGTTCAGGCTTACAACATAAAAGTTGATTTTTTTTTTCAGCATTTTGAGACATTTGGTCTATCTTTACTTTGTCCTGTTTGTTACAGATCCTAAAATTCAGTTTCCTGTGACAGTTTTCTTGTGCAGTGGGATACATTCTGTTTACTTACACTGTTACATTGAAAAAGATGCTGCACCAGACTGCCTTTTTAGGATTACAGTTTTAGTAATATCTGAAACTTCTCAAATCAATCCAGCATTTTGCAAATTTTGTTTTCTCCTACATTATTTTTGCAACTATCCTGTGGGCTTTGAAAAATATATTTAGTAAGTTTTAAAAACATTTTTTCCAACAATTAGTTTCCCTCTCCTCTTACATTATTTTTAATTTTCATGGAAGTGCTTATAGCTGTATATATCTTCTGCTGTCTCAAGTGGTGGTTTGCAGCTTTCCTCTTCCTATTCTTCTTCCCTGATGACAGGACCAATTATTTCCTTGAGTGGGAAAAAGACAGTACATGGTTCCTTCTGGGGAAAAGATTAGATTTGGGAATAATCGGTTATTTTAAGTATCTTCTTTACTAGGCCACTTAATGTCTTCCCAACAAGGATATTCTAGGAAATTAAGATTTCTTAGCAGGTAAAGTTTAAACTGCATTCTTTAAGTATATAAAAAAGAAAGGCTTATGTGTGTATATGAACTCTAAGTGGATCATCAGATTGCTTTTCTGCTAAAACTTTGGTGAAAAGATTTGGGAAATTTCAACGTTCTGTAGCATTGAGCAATGTCAGAGCTGCTGCAAATAGATGAGAAAAACACTTAGAGGTTGTTAAATTACTGCAACTTTATGGAAAATGCTGGACTTTTACCATTTTCTCACAGCTGAGCTGTTAACCTGTCATTCTGGGTGTGAATTCTTCTGAATGTTGACTTTAAGGTCTGTTACCTGTGAGCACACAAGGTACACGGGCACTCCTGATGCAATGACTTTGTTTTTAAACTAGAAATGTTCGTTTTCATCCACCACTCTCTTTTTATATTCACTTTTCTGTACTTAGCATCTGCACTAAAACTGATAAAGTAAGAATACCTTTGAAAGCAGTACCAACACAAGTGGTGACAAGTGTCCTTATTAGACTATGAAGGGCACCAATTAAGTCATCTAATCTTCCTATCAAATTTTAGCTTCATTTTACTTGGTATTTAGCCCAGTCTGAACACCCAGTTCCCACTATGGAGAAAGGAACAATCCGTTCTCTTCTCTGTGCTCCTGCTGCATCATAATCCTGAATTTGTTTTTCTTCTTAGAATAGCAAATGTAGTTGAACTGTCAAACTAGATTAGTAGAGTTTGCTTCTATACTGCTATCCAGAGGGACCAAGCTCTAGTGTAGCTACTTGCATACAACTCTATAAGCTCCATGGGAGGCTGAATGTGCATTACACAGAGCAGAGTTACATCCTCTGGAACCATAAATAAGCACTGTGCCTTTCTCTTAATCAAATTTTAAAATAATGACATTAAGAACGTTTATTTCCCTCAGTTTTATGCCTGGTCTTTAAGAAATTCAGTCCATGTTTTTCTAAAGCATGAAGAATTCCAAGTTCTGATTGGTTCTCACCCATTCACCATATTTTCCCTGCAAATTCAGGAAATAAAGAAATCACCTGGATGATGTTAGAGGCTGGAGCAGAAACTGATGTTGTCAACTCTGTGGGAAGAACAGCAGCTCAGATGGCTGCTTTTGTGGGTAAGGTGAAAATCTATTATCATTTCCTAAATTCCTAAAGAAGAAAAATGTTATATCCTGATTCTTTTTTGTTGAAGAAAGGTTATTTAATTATCTCTTCTTAACTGACACATTTGATGAGCTTTTCTTTACACATCTCATCCTGTAACAGTCAATTTGTGTTTCATTTCCATGGTTGGTTTCATAAAAACACAGATGATCTTACCTGTGAGAACAGATACTGCTGTTCAAGAGTGTAAGTTTTTGCAGTGTTACCACTTTGGAAATAGTAAGAGGGAGCTGGTAACATTAGAGGTGTCTGAAGTGCAGTACGAAGTGCCCAAGTGGAGTTTACTTTGTGGGAAGGAATGACCTTAGTGCTTGGAGTCTGTAACTCTGATCTGAGCGTTGCCACTAGTGTGCTGTGTGCTGCCAGAGAGCCACTGCCTGCCCTTCTCCCTCTGCATCTGGGAGAGGGAGAAGTCTTGGAAGGTATTCTGAAATAGTCAGTGCTTATTGACCTAAACTTCTCTAGAACAAGATAAAAGATTTGTCATTCCAGTATGCAGTGTTATCCCCAATGAAACATGCAACAGGCTTTTTTTTCTGTTCTTGTTTCTTTTTCTTATCTTTTTTCTTGTTTTTATAAACTCTTTTTACTTGTTTTACCCACCTTGGCAGTAGTAGGAGATTCCTGGATTAATGTTCCATTTTTTCTCTACTTGTAGCAAGGAAAACTGATAAAATATTATGAAGAAAATTGGAGTCATTTTAATGATACAGCTGTTGCTGTCCAGAGAACCTTCCCAAAAACCAAATATGAGAACCTGTATTTTCTTTCAAACACAACCTTCTCATGGTGTTTGAATGCATTAGAACTCCCTTTCAAGACCATTAGGTGTTCTGGATTCAAGAGCCTATCTTGCTATTTAGATTCACTTCCTTGAATAGTGGTTTAGCATTAAGTTTCAATTTCCATCTTGTCTCATTCTGTTCTTTAAAGAGGAAAAGGCTGACATTGTTCACTTGAGCTCTGAGCAACAAAACCTTAACTATTCACTTGATGTGTCAGACAAGTTTACTACTATTAATTTTACTTCAGATTTGGAGAGTCTTTTCCAGTGTGATGCTGTATGGGCATATTAGTGAGTGGGGAATATTATTTCCAACATAATTTGGGTGAATTCTTGTTTAAAATCTCATCACGTCACCAAGAAAGAAGAAATACTTTCAGGCATACTGAGGTACACTACTCTGTAAAAGTCTGAACATTGGAATATATTACTGTTCTTTTTTATTCTCTGTCCAATCAACATTAATTCATCTGTCTGTCTGTGAGAATACTTCTTTCCCTGTCATTTGTCTTACACTGTGCTCTATTAGCTCAGAACTGTCTCTTCTAAAACAGTGAAGGATTTTAAGTGCTGGAATTTGATTGGCTGTGTCTTCTACTGGTTATAGGATTAGTGCCAAGACAAATCAATCACTTTAAAGAATGTGGTCCTGAACTAGAGAAGCTCAGTTTTACTTTCCCTTTAGCCAAGTAATCCATCATATTGTCAGATGTAGAAAAACAGAAGGGTGTAACTTTTCTCATCTTGTTGATTTCATCACAGTCCTTTTGTTTTCAGTAAATTTTAAGCATGTTCTATTCTTATAACTTCTCCCACTTCAGGTTAATACACTTGTGGTGGTTTAAAGGTAGACTGGCAGGAGAAACTAACCCAACGCAAACGAGATTATAAGTCAGAGTTTCAATTTAATAAAAATATTACAATAAATGCAATGATACAAAGCAAAATTGGCTTTAACCCACAAAAAACAGGTATAACCCAACACCATGGGGCACAAAGAGAATGGTGTTAATTAGCCCTTGTGCTGAGCCCCATGGGGTCCCTCTGAGTGCAAAGTAAAAGGAAAGGAAAAAAACCTGTTGGTGAGGATGATGGTCTCAGTCTGGTCAAGAGTGGCAGTTGCACCTCTCTCGAGGTTCTGGTTGCGCTCTGGATCCAACAAGTGGTACCAGAAGTCCCAAACCCCAGGATTATATATACTCAGGTTCAGGTGGGAATGCCCAGTACCTCCCCCAGGGCGAGGAGTTTCACAATGGGTGATTTACTCTGTGAGTCATGGGATATTTGTGGAATCTTTGATGGCCCATTAGCAGTCAGTGTTAAGGTGCTGATGCCTCCCTGGATGTGAGTTATCACAGCCCATTGGTGTGAAGACCCCATCTCTAACACCCAGCTTGTAGCCTGAGGGGTCAGGTGTGCCCTGGGCAGTTGCTGAAAATGATCCATTGTTAAACAGTTTGTTAGAAATTACGTAGAGGGTGTAGAAGACACAGTTTTGGTTACACCCACACAGTAATGAGCTGGTCCCGGCCACTGTAACGAGGACAACACTACTATCTGTTCAGGTCTGACAACTTGCAAGTCCAATGCAAATGTCATTAATTTTTAAAAGTCCAAAGTGGAGGAACTTCCCTTAAACATTTTTAACACCAGGATGATACTACTCATGTAGCATAACTTGGGGTAGAAATACCTGTTCTCTTAGTTTTGCCTTGCCAGGGAAAGAGGACACAGGAAGGGGAGAGAGTTTTCAAAATGAATTTTCATAAGGGCACTCCCTGCTGGGAGTCAGTAAATTACACTTAGTGAACATTAAATCTACACCCAAAAGAATGACAAGGGTTGTCTGTTTTCAGTACAAAAGTATAACATGCAAGGCTCCTTTGTGGATAATTCTCACTTGTATTGCTTCTATTAGATTTGGTTTTAGGTTGGATTTTTTGTTATATTTCACTGCTGATTTTTGTTCTTGTGTGTTTTAGGACAACATGACTGTGTGACTGTCATCAACAACTTCTTTCCACGTGAAAGGCTGGACTACTATACTAAACCTCAAGGCTTAGATAAAGAACCAAAACTGCCAGTAAAATTAGCTGGGCCTCTGCATAAAATTATTACTACTACCAACATGCATCCTGTTAAGGTGGAGTAATATGTAAATTGTATGTGTTTGTTGGCATGGGAGCCATTGTTTTGTGTCAGGCAGCATTCAGCTCTTCTGAGAGTCCAGCTGAGATCAGAATCATTATACACTAATTCAGATGCTTCTGAAAATGAGGAAGAATCAGGCTCAGTGTTTAGATGTGATTAAAAACCCCCTCTTGCAGTGTTTGTACACATAAGAATCTTGAGCTAACACCTTTAAGTAGAGAGATTCTTACTTTTTACATCAATAACCATAAATAGCTTTCTTTTGGCTTTTTTTATCTAGCCCCATTTGAAGTGGAAATACAGAACAATTTCCTCTCTTAACAAAATCTCGTTGTTCTCCCAATGCTTTTCTCAGCATGTATCTTCCTACTGTCATCACTGGTTTGCCATAGTAACATCTACCACTGCTGCTGTTTCTGAAAGTATGTGCAAGAGAATGTTTATTTCTACTTCCCAGGGTATTTGGTGAAAATAATGTTGTTTATGATTTGCTCCACCAGTGTAGTTCAGAGACATTAATACACCTAAATTCAAATACAAGTTCCTTGGGCTTGCCATTCAAAGTCCGGAATTTGTCAGAAGTTGCCAACCAAGTGTCTGTGGTACATACAGACAGGCAGCTCATTTAGTGAGTGGAGCATACAGTTTCCTCTGTTTTCCTCCTGTGAATTACAGTAAACCGAATAATAATACTAAATAATGCCTGAAAAAAGAAAGGGAAAACTGCATAAGAAGGAAGTAGCGGGATATTAGAAACTCCACTGAAATTTAGCTACAGTGAGCTGTATAAGCATTAATGCTAATGCACAAGTTTAAAAATACCTGTATTAAATTTTCTTCAATCTCTCTCCTAGATCGTGTTGCTGGTAAAAGAGAACCCTCTGTTGGCCGAAGTAGAAGCCCTGCAGAAATGCTACAAGGTTCTGGATCTCATTTGTGAGAAATGTATGAAGCAGAAAGATATGAATGAAGTACTTGCTATGAAAATGCACTACATCAGTTGCATCTTCCAGAAATGTATTACATTTTTAAAAGAGCGAGAGGATAAACTAGATGGATTTATCAAAAGGTATGTATTTCTACTGAGAGGTCTGAAGGCACATGAACACACCAGCTTTACAGACCAGAAAAAAAGGCAGCTGCAATAATAGATTGGATTGTCTTTGACAAAGGCTATGCCAGATAAATGCTGAAATAATCCTAGCTTCATTTACTTCAGGGTGGCACCAACTCCCTTTTTTCTGTCTGAAGTGACAACGTCCTTTTCTGGGTACAAAGAAAACATTCCAAGAGTTTCAACTCTGCTGGAACTGGTTAGAGCTTGGCATTTGTATACACAGTGTGAAGCAGCAACATGTGATGGAGGGAGAGGGGAGTGATGGGCTTGAACAAAGAATTTCTAAGTGTCCAATATGGGTCATCTGGGAACATTTCTTGTGCCATCTTGCTCTCCAGCAGTCATGCAGGGTGAGATTTTCTTTTCCAAAACACTTAATCAACTGAGAACTGCAAATCCCACAGACTCTTGATCCAGAGACTTGGACTCTTAAAGCATGTAGACAGATCTTGAGAATCTCAGTTACAAAACTAGCTGCCTGATCTTAAATATCAAAGTTAAGTGACCTGGCCTTTAGAAGGATCTCATTTCCCATAGACCTCTGTGAATTTTTACTGAAATCTTATCAGATAATGAAATAAACTAAGAAGTCAGCTTTCATCTACTGAAATCAAATAGTTCATCGATGATCCATGTAAAAAAGCAGGAGCAAACCAGATAGGTACAGAGGTTAAATAAGGCAGAATTTATATTTTAAAGTAGTGTGTGCTTGTTTGGTCTTAAAATCCTTATTTTTAAGCACCACAGAGCATTTTGATATTTTAGTCAGATGGCTATCCTAGTCTACCTGTAGATGATTATTTTTCTCTGTGTGGTTGAATTAATGAGTCATGGTTTGAAAGCATACATTTAATTATTGTATATTTCATAATGATGGTACATTAGAATAAAAATAATTTTATTTGCATTTTAAACATTTCTACATATGAAGTTGCCATATTATTTTGAATTATAATTCTTCTGTATAATTTGAAAGAGGACAGAGTACAGCATGCTGTATGTTTGTTCTAGAATATTTACTATGTGATTTCTTATTTTACTTGGGTTTTTAAAAATTTAGTCTTTTAAAAGGGAGAGATAAAGACGGTTTCCCTGTGTATCAAGAGAAGCTGATTCGAGAAAGTATCCGCAAGTTTCCTTACTGTGAAGCAACATTGCTCCAGCAGCTTGTGAGAAGTATTGCTCCTGTTGAAATAGTAAGTTTTTCCTACCAAGAAGATACTTTCTAAGCAACTTGCATAGTAAATTCAGTTTAAGCCATCCTTCTGTTCTCAGCTTCTCCCATGTGAAGGTTTTTGATGTCCCTGAACTCTGGCTAACTGGAATTTGATTTGACATATTGGAAGAAAATGCTCTTAAAATACTTCAACTAGTATGTGCCCATAGTGAATGCTTAAACACCTCAGCTTTTAAAGAAAACTGAAGCAATTTGTTTCTTGTCTCAGAGCTTTTTTTTCTTGCTATGGGACATCTGTTCAGTTTTTCCAGTTTGCTTTTAGGAATTGTAGATTTAGACACAAATGAACCTTATCTTGCACTGTTTTTTCACAATGTCTAAATTCAATTTAAGATTGAATAATTTCCTAAATTTAATGCATTCAGTAGTTCCACTGTACACAAGAAGTTGGTAATATATGATGGTAGAAAAAATGTTCTGTGAATCTCGTTTTATCACAGAGGGAGGCAGGATGACACAACGTATAGCAAAATGTGTATCTAAGTTAGGAAATCAAAATTACAAGCAAAACCAAATCTATCTTCAGATTTCTTCATATGCCTTTGCTAATACACTTCATTATAGTACTGTTTATTACTTCATAATTAATTTTACACAAACGTTGCTATTCTTTTTTTTGAGCATGTTCTTTCTGGTCTCTGAGAGTAAGATGTTGTATGCACAAATGCTGGGGCAGTGGAACAATCTTGCAGTGTGTTTGGATTATGTTGAGGGAATTAGAAATAGCCTCCATTTTAAGTGGCTCCAGGTCTGCTAAAATACCCTGAGGTTTAATGCAATCTCTACTGTTTGTCTAAGCCAGGCACACACAGTGTGAAAACAAGCCATTGTGATGCATTACCTACCACTTGCTTTAGAGTAAACATTTTCCTTCCTATCCCTTTTTTCTTACAAGAGCTTGCAATCTTTTCTGCCTTTAAAAAAATGGTTTATTCTATTGGATTTCTGTCCATTATGCAGAACTGGAAAGGAGGAGACACTATTCGGAAGCCTTTGGACCTTTATCAGGGCATAATTACTTGGATTCAGTCTGGGCATCTCAGTGTTGTTGTAAGAGTTATGATTGTGCGTGTTCCATGGTAGTCTAAAAGTTTAAGGACTGACTTAGAGCTGGAGCAACTTGGCATTTTTTTATCTCTTCATGTTTACATCATTGCCCAAAAGAATAATCTTAATTTATGTTTACCATTAAAATACAGTAAATCCTACTGCTTGCATTTCATGTGAAGAATGGTCCAAGTAACATCTAAATAGTAATAGGCAAATAATTGTTTTGAAGATTTCAGGTTCTGACCATTTGATCTGTAGCATGGGAGTGCACTGAGCACAACAGTGTATCACTGACAAGTGAAACATATTTGTGTGGTGCCAGCACAGAGACTGACCTGCAAAAATCGGCTTCATAGGATCTACAAGTGGGTGACAGTGTGTAAAGAACACCGAGTTCATGTATATATTATTAATAATTTACAAAGTAAATTCTACAGAAGCTGAGGGCTTAAGTTAACTTCATATACAGAAGTTTAACTAACAATATGAATGTTGTGTGTGTTATTTGATGTTCTATGATTTAATTTTATGTTCTTGTTGTTACAGCAGCTTCAGTGAGACCAAAGCCTCCGTCAGTCATTTTGTTTTTCCCTCGTGTCCCTCTTTGCAACAGTGTTGGTTTTTAATCTCATTACCACCTCTTGTCTTGTCTTTCAGGGCTCTGACCCTACAGCTTTTTCTGTACTTACACAAGCAATTACTGGCCAAGTGGGTTTTGTGGATGCTGAATTCTGTACAACTTGTGGGGGAAAGGGAGCAGACAAAAGATGTTCAGTATGTAAAATGGTAAGAATCCAAAAATCGTGCCATTGAGGTGCTAAGAATCTTGAATGCTTCCCTATTTACTGTGTAGACTTAGGAGGAATGACATGTATGTCTGCATTGAGAATGTTCAAGCCAGCTACTTCTGGGAAAAAGGCCTTAAATTCACAAGTAGGAGTACTTAGCTTTCCAAGTGTGTGTGCTTAAGAATGAAGAAAGAGTAAAATTTCTGTATGGTTAGGGTTAATAAAACAACCAGCTGTTCTTTACAGATTCTTATATAGGTTAGAATCACTCCATATGACCTTACAAATTGCTTACAAATGCCTGTAAGTGCTGTACATAGGGAGATCTAACTTGGCCCACTAAGAAATGCAAGGATATTGTGGGGTTTTTTTAGTATGTGAAAATGAATTGATAACTCTGGTAACTTTCAGGTGATGTACTGCGACCAGAACTGCCAGAAAATACACTGGTTTACCCACAAAAAAGTCTGCAAGACCCTGAAGGAAATTCATGAGAAGCAAGAACTAGAAGCTGCCAAAGAGAAAAGGAAACAAGAAAAGAAGCAAAAGAAAGGTTAGGATCTGTAGTTTGCTTGCTGAAACTAATTCTGCATTAACTGCACCACAAAGAGCAATTTAACAGGTCTTTATCAGCTGAGGTTGGGAGAAAAATCTTTGATGTACCATAACAGCAAACCTGCGTTTGTTGGGATTCTGGTCTTTCAATTTACAAATATACTGGCTATGTTCTAAACCTGGTTTTGAATGCTACAGTTGCACAGCGTTCTGCAGCTAAAGTGTTCGGAATTACACCTCACTGTTTCAAAATCCAGATCTTTAATCAAGCTCATGCAGAAGTTTCCTGCTGCTCTATCTTTTGTTGGAGATGTTAGAACAAGTTGGATAATAAGGAAGCAGCTCACTCCTTCCAGTTGCAAAGGCTGATAGAATGTTAATTTTCCTCTAGTACTTTCTCTTCATAATCACAGTACTGAGTTGTGTTGTGTACTGGAATATGAAGCAAACATTAGTCTTTAAACTGTTCATGGTGGTTTTCTCCTTTCGAAAAGCAAATAATTACTACATAACAGAAAAGACACTCTGTTGCCCCGTCCCTTAACTTACTCCGATGCAATGTTTCTCTTAAGTGAAATAATAGGAAAAATGACTTTTTCTCTTTTAGAAGTTACTGAATTTAAATTCCCTTGGTTTAAGGATTGTGGAAGTGCACTGACAAATCACACTTGTCTGACAATGTAGTATTGTTCATTTCAACTACTCAAAAAACTATATCAGGATATAAATTAGTAATAATTGAATTTTTCAACATCTTCCTTCAGTGGTTCTGTTACAAGAGCTACTGTTGCATGGGATCAGAATGACTGTGGAAGTTGGAGGCAAGGATACTAGAAATCCCTGATTATACTGCATACCAGTACAGCAAAACATAATGAGCTGTGAGCTGTGATGTCTCACACCGGTGACACACACACACTTGCAGGGTCACATTTACTGAAGGAGTCTGTGGCCAAGTATTGTCCTCTTCAGAGGGATCTGGTGGATGGCTCTTCTCTCTCCCTTCCAAAAAAGGGAAGCTAACATTTTTTGATATGTTTCTACTGCACTATCTACATAGTAATCTTCATTAACTTTTTCAGGTACATGGCCAGTACACTATAGACCCTATCAGATTATGTATTATTAGGAAGCCACTGAATTTGTCTGAGCTTCAGGTCACCTATAAAGGGTGTTGTGTCAGAGCACTTCATATGATCAAGAGTTTTATTTCAGAAAGTTAGCAATACCCGTTACAAATACTGTTCATAAGGAAATTAAAAAATAAAAAAATAAATGCCACAACTGCAGCTACAAGCAAACCCAAGAGCTTGAGTTTCCACTGTCCAAGGGTGAGTGTTAAGGAAGTCCCTGCTTCAGCCTGTGCTTAAGGCCATTAGCTCCACAGCCACATAAGACCTTGGCAGGGCTTTGCCAGGGTTGTGGCTAACTGTGACAGAATTTTTGTCTCACTGTCAATCCTAACAAAGAACAAGAAACCAAGATTTAACTACTCCTGGCCCCAATTAGGCTTTCCCTTGTTCTTTTCAGAATTGCTGCCACACAAACCCTACTTAGCAGAATCAGGGCAAAAAGTCACTTAACAATTTTTCTCCGAAAACATGGCATGAAAAGTAAAGTTGCAATAGCTGATTCCGTTCCATGTAATCAGGTTATAAATTCTAGCATGACTCACTTCAACCAAAGGTCATTGTGGGGTCAACTGTTTATTTGCAAATTATTTATTAAGTCTGTTATATGCAAAAATGCTTCCTACGTAGTGACCCACATGCCCTTTTTATAAAAACCCAACTCACCTACACTCTCTTTAACCAGCCTGCAGCCATTCTTTGAAAAGCTAACAGTAAGATTAGTGTCAATAAAGCACGTTTGAATTGAAAGTGAAAATAACTGTAGTGTCCTACTATGCTCCTCTCTGTATATTGAAAAGAAGTGTGACGAAATTGAAGATAAATTAATGAGAGCTTTGGGTAGGGTTAGTTAGAGTAACCTTATACCAACTTAAGCAGAACTTTAGTGTTTGGGTCTTTTTTCCACAGTTTGGTTAAATTAATTACTTGTAATTGATGCAAAGTGTCCTAGTGTTTATTACGCTAAAGTAATAAAAATGTTTGCTTGCAAATGAGTTCAGTGTTTATTAATTGTGTGATTTCTCTTTTGCTTAGATGAGATGCAATTAGTAGAGAGTAGTTCTACAAGTGAACAGCAATCAAATCCTGATCCAGATTCTACAAAGGAAGTGGATCCAAATAATCCTACTGACCAAACAGAAGAACCTGAAATCACCAAAGAGATGGAGACACTGGCCCTGCACCCTGAAAGTGAGACTAGCTTAGCTGACATTGATCTTCAGAAACTTCAAGGTTCTGAGGAGTAAGAAGAGGGTAGGAAGGGACTGAGAGTTCTCAAGTGTACTAAAGAATTTTTCATGCTGACCATGTCTGAGTTCTTAGAGCATGGCTTATGCAAGACTTCCTTTGAAAGACAGAATATCTCCGTTCATTATGAGATGAAATACTGGCTACTTTGTGTATAAATACTCCAGATTCTGTTGTAAATTGTCAAAATAGATATTTATTATCTGCTAAAAACTAGAGTTGCATCGATCCATCTGTATATATACCAACAGTAAGCCTAGTGAAACTCTATGAGTATGGAAAGCATTTGATTTGGATTATTCATGTTTTCAGAATCTAAATTTTGTTTTAATGGTAATTTAAATATTTTTTCCTGCAAGTACATAGATCTGTAGTTAAAAGCACTGGGAAGCCAACTGTTAAATTGCCTTTTTTACCAGTTTGTGAAGCTTTATCTGAAGGAATTCAGTAGCAGTTAAGCTTCTGAAGATATTCATCTGAACTCTCAACTTTTCATGACATTACTGTAAATATTTTGGCTAGTGAGAGCACAATAACAGTGTCTATTTTGTGGCCATTTTAGTCAACTGTTGTTTCAGGTGTCTCAATCTGATGGTAAAATGTGTGTTTAACAGTATTATTTTACTATTTGGTCAGAAACAGTCCAAAGTCTAATGAAGGGAAGACCAGAATGACTAAAAATATTTTGTCTGACAAGATTAATGGTTTCTAAATCAGTTTTCAGGTAAAGATGCCTTAGAGTACACTGAGATGTTGCTTATGAATTATTTCATAAATGTAAAAAATGCTTGATAATTGTTCATGCTTAGCCTGGTCACAGATGGGAAAATTCATGTGTGCATTGATACAGCTGAGATTTCACTTTGGCTTTCAACCAGATCTAGAAAACAGCTTCCTTTAACTATGCTTTTCGCTCAGATTTATTACTGTGTCTCATGAAATCCGTGGGAATAACACAACTGAAAATATCACTTGCTGCATAAGGATGCCAAAATTAGAGACTGTCTTATTGTTGGCTGAATAACTAGTGTTTTGAACATGGCAATATTCTTCTAATGAGAGGAGTAAGGAGCATCCTCAAAACAGAGGGAAAATGCTATCAATTTTTTTACTATTTAATATGTTGAAAGTTTTTGTTTAATATTCTGAAAACTGTACAAGTGAAGATACATAAATGCACCTGTGCAGGGAATGTACCTGTGTTTTAATTTCAAGGATTAGTAGATTGTGAAGAATAAAGGGAATTTTTTAGAAGAAGGAGGCTACATGGCAGTTTTCTTTACTGTGTCTGTAACACCTGTTGGGACACACAGTGACCTTCTCATGTGACATGCAGGGGCCTCCCATAGCTTGAGTGTACAAGTTTAAGTTCATGACAATTGCCAAGCAGGAGATGCCTGCCTGGAACTTCGATTCATGCTGTAGAGTCACCATCCACTCTGGGGTCTGGGAATGCAGAAGTGCTGCTGGTTCCCTGTTCCAGACATAGCATTTGCGGCCACAGGGGTGTGTTGCCCCTTCTCTGAAAAAGACCCTTCAGGTCAAAAGATTCAGTATTTTGTAAGTGTGCTAAAATCCACAGCACAAATCCCACTTGCATTCTCCCTGTTGTGGTGCCTCACTCATTGGAAATACTTGATTGCTCTAGACAGGCCACCAGACAACCTCATCTCCAACCTGCTTTCAACAGGAAGGTTGGACTAGATAAGCTCCAGAGATCCCTGCCAGCTTAGACTGCCCTGTGGGTCTGTGGTAACTCAGGAGAGAAGGACAGAACTCAGAAGACAAGTCACAGGCTGAAGAAGACCTTTGATATGCTAACAGGCATCACTGACTTTAAGCCTTTGGCAAAATAGAGGAATAAATATGCGAGGAAATGTATTATTTTCCATCTGTATACACACTTTCCACTGGCTTCCTTAGTGCTAACAGGTTTAGAAGCCAGAAATGACAGGTGTGCTGCAGCACTGTGTGACCCACGTGGTTATAAAAGAGAATGTTAAACCAGTCCATCAGTGTTGGGGCAGTGCCCTGGGCCAGACCTGTCTCTCCAGAATGACCAGTGAGCACAGGCTGCACCCTGGGAGAGTATCAGCAGCCACAGACAGGAGACAGATACCAGTATGCTTAAGAGATCATGGATCCCCTATATTGGAACCAAATGAGTATCCTGATATAACTGACTTTCCAGCACATTCATGCAGCATGCAAATTAGCAAACTGATACTTTAATCCCTCTCAGAAATGATAAAAGGTTAATGATTGCTTTGTTAATGATGAAGAAAATTACTGCTAGAGAACAGAGTAAGTTGTAATTCTCCAGCAGAAACTATGAGAAATGAAAGTATTTATCCTTAGTTTCTTAAAAATTAGCATGCTGTTTAACTTTCTGATAACAAAAATATGGTAAGAATTGCATTTCAAGCAACTTTTATCATAATATTGACATTATCATTTCTTATCATAATTTCTTCAATATTTTACATATGATAAATGTTACACTTTTTTCCTGGAAATTCATTTAATTACATGCATGTTGTCAGGTACTTGTTTTACAGAGAGAAATTAGTCTTTTCTTAAGGAAGAAAGGACTCATCTGAATTGGACTGTCAGCTTCTCAGGAGGCTCTTCTGCTTTGTTTTGAAGCCGTCTTTCTTGACAGGTGGCTACCTTGTTCCAGTCCACAAAGGAAAATTCTGATAGAGATCTTGTCACTGCCCGTACTAAAACTGCATCTTCAGGGTTCTCAAATGGTACTCTGCAAAAAGAACACACCAAATGTCCATTATCTGAATGTTTCCAAACTACTTTGGAACTAATTTACAACACTCAGTGTAGAAAGTAAAGTTGGTGGTCATGATGACACTAATACTGAGGATTTGACAACTTTCAATTTTCAGAAGGTTTTCTTCTTTTGCCAAATTTCAGAAAGTGAAACAAAATGAGAAAAGGTCAGAATCACAGGATTCTAATGGGGAAAAATCAGTTATAAATTATTTAAATTACATTTATTGTAGTTCTTAAAATAATATTTTTCAATTCCATCTCCCCTCCAAATTATAATTGGATACTTTTAATGCTCTGATTCAGTGGACATGATTCAAGCAATTTGATACCAATTAATGCAAATGCACATTTATTTTGCTGTGGGTCTTTTAACTAGTCCTTGGTCAAATCTCCGTGCTCCAAGCTCTGAATCCAGAACACTGAGAGCTTGTGTTGTTCACGTGTCCTGCCACAGCTGCAGCTCATCAGGCTGGATGAGAAAAGTGGGAGATCTGCATCAATGCAGGACTGACAGGGACTTCATGTTAGAAAAAGCTTCCACCTCTGATACAATATTAAAAGTTTATCTTGTAAGAACTTACTTCTTAGACATGTACCTGTAGTAACACACACCTAAATATGAACTACAGGGCTATCTCCACTGAGTTTAATGCACTTTGTCACGAAAAGGCTCCTTTGCAAAGCCTCAGAATTTGCATAAATAAGACTTGAGGAAGCCATACATCCATTCTATCAATGGGGACAGCTAACTCCACTGAAAGCAGGTAAGAATGAATTTTTCAACATAAATTAGCTTGATTTTAAACAGCTACTGTCAAAGGATACCATCATAAGTAGGGTTTTATTATTTCCTTTAACAAAGCAATCAGGAGAATATTTCCTGGACCATAATATAGAACAGATAATCTGATGCTCTAATACTAAGAGCATGTTTTTTTCTAGTGATCAGTATTTGTTTGATCTTACAAATACATGGCAATTGTATATACCCATTTCCAAATGTGGAATACCTTTCAATAGTAACTTTCGGACAGCAGGGGGTGGGTTGTCTCATCAGAATAGGACCGAGTTGCAACTATATTGAATACAATGGCCTGAATTTTTTCACAAAAGCTTATTTTTACTGGATGTTTTCTCTGGTTAGGGTATTTTTTTGGGAACAAGAAGCGGAAATTATGTAAATGCTTCAGAGATGCAAAAGGAAAAAAAAATCCAAAAAATTACTTACTTATTTGTGTTCTTTCCAAATTCACAACCTATAACAAAAATTTCCAAATAAGACTTTAATAGCTGTACAGCAGTTTCAGTAGTTGAGGATTACCATTCTGATCCTAAGTTGCTCATTTCAATTAACTAAAAACTAGCATATTACTTGAAATGTTTAAGATCATATTTCATTAGATTACTGTGGAAAGAAGTACCTGTTGTGGGTTTTTTTAAGTTTGTGTAGTTTTTGTATTTTATTTCCCATAGACATATATTTACAGACCTTTTTTTCTTTCACGGAAAATGATGCCACTGTCTCTATAAGTGAATGATTGAATAGTAGAGACAGACAACTGTACACCTATTTTGATAATCATCACCAAAACAAATAAATATTATTAAACTATCCTCCTCCTAACCACTCCAAAATTACTGTGAAATAAACTGCTTTCAACTCTACTATTGTGATACATACATTTAAAAAACTTGCAGATATTTTATTACTTACCAAAGTTCGTCTACACTACTGTTTAAAATGCTAAAATTTCAGTCATCTATGCACAATTTCATAGTTTTCTTATTCTTAAAACATCAAAAAAGCAGCCAAGATTGTGTGGGATTCCAAGGTTTGCTCTGGATTGTGATACAGTACAAGTCACAAGGTTCCAGGTGGTATTCACCTGCTTTCCTGTGCCAGGATCATGCTGTCTTCAAGATCAGAATGTTTTCAGAACGCTAAAAATTGCCCTATATGATAAGACATCATTAAAATATTCTTACCTTTGAATCATAATAAAGAATCTTCTTATAAAACTAGGCACAATATGTAAAATTCAAAACACTAGAAAGTGCTTTCGTTGAGACATTATTTTATAAAAGCACTAGAGGGCAACAAAACTCTATGATGCTGTCTCTGCTGGAGACTTGGCCTAGAAGTGTATTGAGATGTTTCAAATTAAATAAAAGTAAAACCAAACACTCACAAGACCTATGTTGGAAAAAAAAAATTTGTTTGTTCAGCTATCTTTACAGGTAATTCTGTAACTATGGGGAGTGACTAGAACTTACTTTCCACAATACTGTCAGTGGAAGGATTCATTTGTTGCCTGTTGCTGTTACTACTACTTTATGAAATGATTTGGTTGAGTTTCTGACGCATTTATATTTTATTTATATTTATTAAAATAACTTTTCAGATGCATGAAAAAAGTGTTTCTAATTCAAATGACCTAAAAATGAATGCTTTTCCTTCTATTATTATAAATACCTGAAGGCATTATCAGTCCTCTGGCTGGTTGAGTGCATTTGTTGGATCCCTCTGGAATCCCGAGGGGTGTATTTACTCTCTTCCCAAAAGCAATTGACTGCATGAGCAGAGACCTTTCAGGGTTGTAAAGATGAAGTGCTGATTCCCTTTCTCTTTGTGTAACTACTGTTAAGGGGATATAAAAAAAACCAAAATTACCAATTGAAAAGGCAGCATGCAAAAGGTGATTCACTCTTTTTCTGTGCAGAGTTTTGTACCAATAGCAGTGTAAGTTACATAATTTCACAACAATTCAAAATGGAAGCATGGAGTGATAGTTTTGAAGGCTTTATGGTAAAGCCCTGTAAAACAAATTATTTTCTTTTGAGTGCAGTAGGATCACAAGTTTTAAACCAAGAAACTAAAAAGTAAGTCTTTTCGTACTGCTTAAATGAGATCTGTTGCAGAAGTCAGTAAAGATTTGTAAGTTTCTTTATGAAGAGCAAAACCAAATCCTGGTTTGAGGCCACTTAATTCCCACTGGTCAATTACAGAGAAAATCTAGGAGTGCAATCAAGAAAAAAGCTTGAAATTTTCCTGTTTTGCAATTTAATTAAAAATTACTTTAAATTTTAAACACATATTTTGAGGCTGTTAAATCAAATTGTGGATTATAACTTCAATTACATGAACTTTATACTAATCCAGTACTTCAGCTCTGAGACAGAAGTGAGCTAAAGTTTAGAACAAGTAACTGGCAGAAGCATTTTGAATTCAGGGAAGTTTTGGAGTCATGGTGTCTAGGGGACCCATTAGGAAGGAACTGCAATAGTCATGCCTGAAGTGCAAGCACATCTTGTGTAAAGGTGAGAGCCAGGACTATGCTGTGGAAATGTTCCACAGATGGTGAAAAAGCTTTGTAATGTCAGAGAAATAGTTCACCAAATAGGAAGTCGAGGATACAGCTTGATACAAATAATTGCAAGTCTTAATCCAGGACTGATTACACTAGAACTGTATTTAGGAGATTAAGTCCAGGACGTTTTACAGAAGTGTTCCTAGACATGTAAATGCAACACATATTTTTCAGTGTCAGTCATCGCTCCCCAGTCACGAGTGATCATTATTAGCACAGTCTGACAGACATGTCAAGCACAGCTGTAACACAAGACCAAATACTGGAGACTGGAGGTAGCAGTGCAAAATTACTGTAGGCAAATGGCCGTGTGGTCAGATCCAGCAGTTCCTCATCAACCCTTGGCACAGGCTGTGGCCCATCCACCAGCTTTCCTTCATGACAGAGCTGCAATCTCCCAGCACCTGCAGATGTCCTGCATCTGCCTTGCTCAAGTCTTACGTCTTGATTGTCTCAGAGACTGGGAACAGGTTTTCAAGAGGGCACTGTTTTTCCTTGCTACTTTCTTATAAGCTAGAGCTGGGACAAGAATCAACCCCTTTCTCAGTGCTCTCTAGTAATTTCCAGTCCTCCTGCCAATCACATGGCTTTCCAACCACCAGAGACAAAAATCACCACAGTTGATTTTCAGGTTTTGTTGTGACATGTATGGATTCACTGATTCAACATCTGGCTATTGTTAAGACAATTTTTTTTCTGTAGAATTTACAATAGACAAGCTGTGAAAGAGCTCTTGGTGATTTATGAATATTTATATTTTAAAGCCTGGTCTGCATCTACCTCATAAAGAAATGTGCATATTCATATTTAAACTGTAGAGAAACATGTAGATAGCTGAAGATATTATCCATACCTAAGTAAATATACTCACCCAGGTGATTATACCAGTCTGAATGCACAACTGCAGGTACATGTTTCTAAGCACAGGCTTTATGTGTCTTACCCAAACAGACCAAGATACAAGAAAAGCATGCACAATTTAAAGACAGAAATCAAAAGCAGTTGAGTAAGTAAACTCTACTTACTTGACAAATCTTGCAAAAAATGGGTATCTGCTCATTAGATCTTTTACTATATCAACAAATTATGTAAAAGAACTTTACAAGGCAAGATAATTTCACCTGTGTTTCCAAACTGATTAAAAATTAAAATCAAAAGCAACTGTCTGCGTTTTGTGAGAAGAGGAAAGCAATCCTTACACTTCCTATCAAGGAGCTGAACTGAAGGAAGGAAGTATATCACATAAAGTCGGTAATCTGGATCATGTACCAGAGGGTTTTGGAATAGGTCTGCAAAAGGTATACAGAAAAAACAAATAACATTACAAAAAACCAAACTCAGCAATGGAAGAACAACTTTGCACGGCAGGAAAATTAAAGATCACTAGGAACCAAAGATTTTTTACAAAACATTATCGAATTCAATTTGTTCTTACGATGGATAAACAAAGCACAGTCTCTTTACACACATGAAATTGCTCAACTAAACATGGACTTCTGGAATTGGCTTATTGCAGAGTATGCAAAACACTACAGGCAAGAACTGAGTAAAGGTGTCATTGTGCACTCCAAACCTTTGAGGTTTTTTGTATTTTTTAAGATGTATAGAAAAACCCGCTAGGTGCTTGGCTTTGATTTTCTTGCGTATTGTTAGGTGAGGACTATTTTAAATAACAGTGGTCTTTTAGGTGTGACAGCTTAAAGGTAGGACGTAAAATTTGTAGGGGAAGTGAGTTATTGAAACCAGATGAGCTTTAGGACACCTAAGGGTTTTTTTCAGAGCTGATATAAACACAATATAAAATGTAAATACCCAGTCTTGTGATGTTTTCGTAATGATGAGTTTGAAAATGGAAGAAACTTAAGAGTAAAATGTTTAATGGATCTAAGTTGCTGAGAACTGGGGTCCCCACTAGCTTTCCTTGAGCTCCAAAAGACCATTAGTGACTTGACTAGAATGCCTATATTTGGGCTCACAATACCTGTAATAACCAAATATTTGCAATAGAGACAGGTATCAATCGTGAGCTGCTGCTTTGCCAAATGTGGAAACTTTGCCTAGCTGACAAGTCAAATCAGTTTATTTCATGAGTGATATCTAAGCTGGATCAAAATAGAAACTGTCTCATTCCCAGATCTGCTAACAAATAAACAATGAAACAAACAAGTGTTGTTGGGTGAGGCTTTATTCTAAATGAAAGACATGACAATGCTATTTTTCTCCTTAAAAAAACACTGTTCTTCTAAAACAGAAAAAGTAATCAGGAGACGGCCACCTTGAGATCAGAGCAGAGAAAAAAACCCTAAATTAATAATTCAGACAACTTCTGCTACATGGATCTGTTTTTCTCTTTTTGAGGGAGGCTGTGGCTACTATTCACTCTAGGGTAAAAAAATCCTGTTACATGTAATTTTAGCAGTTAGAGGGGGAAAGATGGTATTACAGAAGCAAGTAAGAGACAGTAGAAGAAGAAAAAGTCTGAAAATATATATACACAGATTTCTAAACCACAAGACACCATTTCATGTTCTTCAGGACAAGTATGACTGCCAAAGAGGGCTCAGTGCTTGATGCGATACAGCAGTTCTTTGGAAGGTGCAGTAAGGCTGGAATGGGCATTTGGAACTTCTGCACAGAAAACACCTGCTCATGTGTCCAGAGGAACTTAAAATATTTTTCTTCTTTAAAGAATTTTTAAAAATCACTGACGTAGAAACCCACAAGGTGGCAGCAAAAGAAAGTTCCATTTTTACTGAACAAAGCAGTATATAGCTCTTTTTTTTCCAGAAAGTGTTAATCAGAATTAATATAATGCATATATCTGATAAGTCTCTCCTTGAGTCAAGAAAACATGCAAAAGCATTCTAGAGAAAAAATGTTTCAGAAAGATCTCTAAATTAGGTATGTTTGGTCATGGAATGAAATAAAGATTCAAAAGAGATTTTTCCAAGGCACAAACTGGTGCTGATACTAAGCACTTGTGAATCTGAATGGTACATGGAGCAGGTCCCTCCTCATCAACACTGATTTGTAGGTTTGTTTTAGAGAATGTGAATTTTTTTAGTGCTTATTTTTACAATAAATCCAACCATTGTACAGATCAAGATGGTCTTGTTTTACAAAACATCTGGGATCAATTTCTGGCTCAGTTATCTACTTTCTTGTCTAGGTCATGCAGTTTTACTTCTACAAATTAGGGATAATGCTTTCTTCCTCCACAGTTTTGTCTGTTTTCTCTATTTGGAGTACAGGAAAACAGCGTGCCTATGCCACATGGGGCAGAAATACAGTGAAGAACAGAGATTTCTGAGGTCTAGCAGCAGGATGTTATCAACTGAGGACAATAAATCAGTTGAGACAATTTGCAGAGTACGTAACAAAAATCTTGGATTCCAAAAGGGAGATGTGAGCACAAGGTGAGCCCATAAAGAAACCCTCTGTGTCTCCCAAAAGGCTGCAGTTGTGAGCAACACATGCAGTAAATCTTTCAGTGCTGAGTGTCTTCCCTAAAGGCCTGGTGAAGGATGGTGTTATGCTACACATCCAGTGCAGGGCAGTGGCTAAAGATCACAAGAGAGCCTTCAAGAAGAGGAATGCAATATTTTGGCATCTGGATGCTACTCCTGAAGTAACAATAATAATGTGTTTTAATAGTTCTGTTGTCCCCAAGAGCTACAAAATAATAAAACGTTAAGCATCCAGGAGCTCTGTTGAAGGCAGCAAATGTTTTTTTTAAATCAGATTGTCTGGTAATAAAAAATGATCTACCTCATAACAGTGAGAACTGTCACTGGTTTTGTTTTATAAAAATGAGTTATGGGCATAGCCCTTTTCAAAGCTACATAGTGCAAATTTAGCACCCATTTCATATTTCTTAATAATGCAAGGAGGCATATAAATGACACAGTAATATGATATGATATACAGGATATTATTTTTATGATTTATTTTGTTTATTTGCTGATGTAATTTACGTAAATATGACATTGTATTTTATTAAAACAATGGAGTCCTGGTAATTTGAGAACCCATTATTTTGAAATCTCCTTGAAACAAACACCTTTACAGTTTTTTCATGACTGCAAAGGTCAAGGAGGAACTACTTTAATGGTAATGTTATTAAGCTTCTTCCACTGATTACTTTTGTAGAAATCATTCAGCTGAAGAACAATTTTTTTTAGTTAGGGTAGATTGATATATATATTGTTTGACTGTTCTTTCAAACGTTTCCTTTTCTATGGTGGTGGCCTGTCCAATTTGCTCCCAATTTTCACTATGCCTTTGTGACTGCCATTCATAATAACTCAGCAGCACTTTCTTTAACTGTCTGCTCTGTATTCCCCACAAATGGTTGAAAGAAGTACAGTAAAATTCCTGTGCCTGTTGAAGCTCCTTATTTATTTGTAGGGTTAACATTAAATTCAAGTGACTGAACCCTTCATACATAGGATGTCTGTCCAGACTTTGCCTAATCATTTCAAACAACTGCATTCTTAAATGGACTGTTTTTTCTGTCTTCATGTAATGAAAAAAAATACAATAACTTGGCTGACATATTTCTAAATACTTGATTTGTTTTTTTAGTTTTGGCCCAGTGTCAAGCTCAATTAAAAGTGTGCTTTTTAAGTCATATTTTCCTTTCCTACAATCAGACATTCAGTTTTCTGAATGCTTAAGGAGGTGTTACAGTCTGATGATATTCACCTCCTTAACCATGTCACTCAGGCATGAAACTTGTTTCCTGTTTTCTCCAAGTACTGGCATCTGTCAGGACCTCTGTTGACATTCCTTTAGGAACTAGGGAAAACACTGCTTATATTTTCACTTTCGGTATCTTAGTGACATATAAGCCTACTTCCCCTGGTCTTCACTTCTTACCCTGTAACTTAGTGGCGCCAACACTGTCTTATGTAACCTAATCTGAAATTTCAGATTCAGTGCCATTTTCATTTCCAGCCGGTGTATGGGAAAATATCCTACTTAACAGATACTGTTGTGAAGAATACCTAAGTATACTTATTCTTAGCTTCTAGAAATCTGCAGTCTGCCAAAGAGATGCAGAAAGGGAACAGAATTAATGAGGCAGGAATTTGGGTTCTATAACCTATCCCTCACACTCTCAGCAGCGATAACACCCATTTTTCAACTCTGCCTCTGTGGTAATCTCACTGGACTCCCACATTCCCTTTCAAAGGAGCAGCAGTAAATTGCCTTGACACCCACCAAGATATTCATCCAGGATACTGGCTAGCCAGCAGCCAAAAAGAGTTAACTTCTGAACTCACTTAGCAGGTTTTTTATCTCAGTTAAGGTAGTCTGTGGAATTTTCAGGTCTTAGAGATTGCTGTCTCCTGTCAGATTTGGTTGAAATTCATAATTATATTCAAAGCTATTGGCAAATGATATGGAAAGCGACAAGAAACTAAAAAGCTACTACTTGCTGTTCTGCAAAATAAAAATAAGGGATTACTTAGAGTATGCAAGCTTATCATTCCTTTCAATTCCTTCACTGTTTTTCCAAGTTTTTTTAACTTGTTGTTGTGAAGAAACAGAATCTGTAATGAACATAAGTGTTTCAGAACACCTGAAATAAAATGAAAAACAACAATTAATTCTCATTGCAACAGATTGCTTTCATTAGATAATTATTTTGTTATTCTGCACATTGAATTTGATATTTTAATTATCCATCTATGCCTGCCTTTTGGTAACACATAGCATGACATATTAATTAAAAAAAACAACTAGAGCTATCCAATAGCCCTTTCATCTTCATTTTTCAATCCAGTTCTTTACATTTCCTTACATTACCCTTGCATCAACAGATCAGCATCAACAGCAACCTCTCTTTCTCCTTCCTTCTTTCCTGCTATATCCCAGTAATCCTTGATTCACTTCCTTTTACCATGACCTTATACTACCTTTGCCTCACGAACAATACATAGTGAATTCTTTAGAAAATATTTGCATTTCATATAATTATTTAAAAGTAAGTATTTAAAAGTTATAACAAAATATTTTTTGGCTGTCCCAGGCTATGTGTTCACATCATTACACCACATCAGGACTGGATATCTCATTTTGCAAATTCTATACAATATTTCCTACCCACATTTCCCTATAAATGATACCCTTCTCTTTAACCATATTTTGTTATCATCCGTATTGTCTTTTTTACTCATGTTTATGTCTTTCAAAGATTAATTTTTCTCAGAATCTCACAGAAACTAATCAACATAATTTCTCATCCCAGCACTTTATAGGGACAGAGAAAAATAAAGCATTAACATTTAAAATGTATAAGATAGACAGAAATTTATTATGCTTTGGACTCTTTATTCACAAATTCACCAGTCTGATACAGCCACTTTCATCTACAAGACCAGGAAAAACTCATATTTTGCAATAAAAAAGTTTGGCAGTAACTTTGCAAAATACTTCTGATTATAAATTCTCAATATGAAGTATGTGCATGTAAGACCAAAAATATGTTACAATTGCAGGACATAAAGTGAGCGACATTTCATCCCTTAGACCAGGGTAAACATGTCACCTTATTGCCACTCAGGTATGCTGGAACAATCAAATATCTAATAATTAACATTTCTTGTTATACATACATAGCAGCTTTCAACCAGTAAGTTACTTGCTGTGCCAGGTTTTATAAATTCTAATGCCAATACACAGAAAAGAAAGTATAGGCCTCTGCTCAATAATCCAAAAAGGCAATATTGGTACCTGATATATCTGTCAGTTCATTATTGTTGAGATAGAGTTCAGTCAAGCAGTAGTTTTTGATCAAGAAAGTTAAATCTTGTATCTGAAATTAGAGTTAGGCAAACTATTATATGTCAGTCAATGTAATGTTGGAGAATTATAAACATGGTGTCTTGAAAACTGCATAACTATCAGCAGTTTCTTCTATTTCTGTTTAAGACTCTTGGTTTAAGGATTCTCATGATAGCTGAACCTTCATTCAGTGTTAGTTAGAGAATGTCCTTGAATTGTGCCAGTGACTCTAAAACAAACTGTGCTTTGCTCTGTGCATTGACTGTACCTGAAAGCAAGAAGGAAGAACATAAGGCAGAGGTTTTTCCACTCACTTGTACAATGGTGTTTTCCCATCTTTGACAAGTTTAATTTTTAGGGTCACCTGAAATTTACTTTTTTGTGATAAAACTTTTGAGTATAGAAACTTATACTCCATTAGAGCATTTAAGTGAAACTTTTCCTAAGAAAAGACGGTGAGTGGCTTCTCCACAAAAGTTATATAGAATATCAGAAAAATGCTCTTTATTAATACTTAGGTAAGAAACTCAGATCTGGGCAAAAATCAGATTGATTTATCTTTTTTGGTCAGCAAGGTTAGTCCTGCTTAGTCATCAGGCCAATTTCTTCTTATTCTTTATCCTCCTTTAGAGATACAAGCAAAACCCTTTTTATACCTATGTTCAATCTTCTAATGTATCTATATGTTTGCTTTTTTTGAAAATAGGTGGATAACCACAGATCTTTTGATGAAGTTGAGGTAAGATTCCATATAATTGATGTTAGCCCGGGGCAGCAGATATACATACGCTCCAAAGAGACACAGAATATAGATTTATTTTTCATGCTGCTCACAGATCTACTTATTTACCTGAGCAAGGAATTCTGGTGTTCTAAGAACTTGAGCTCACTGAAGAAGTCATGTAAACTACTGTACAGTAAGATATTTAAAAGCAGGTTAAACTTCTTGGGGTTTTATTATTTTTCTTGCTTTTCAGTTACCACTGGCTAATGATAAAGGTTTGGATACAATTCAGCCATTTAATAATGGTTGGCTATGCATATGGAAATTTAGTATGGCAAGGCTTTGCAAATGAAGATTTAGGAAGGGCTCTCCCCACATGGGTGTGTCCTTCGAGCCTGTGCAGCGGATATTTTAGGTGAGGCACAGCGTGCGCAGAACTGGCACTCCTGAGGTTCATCTGCCACAGACGAGAGAGCTTGGACGGTGACAGTGAAGTCCTCAGGACTAGAACCTACAGCCCCCGGTATTGCCAGGAGGTCTTCCATCCAAGTACTAACCGGGGCTGACCCTGCTTGGCTTCCGAGATCTGATGGAATTGGGTGTCAGGGTGGCACTTAACTGCCCTATATGGAGATTTATAAATCAGATAATACTACTGTCAAGTAGATGATTTTGTGTGAGATACAATGTGCTTACAATTGGCTGGAAATTGTACTGTCTGGAGATTTTGACAGAGCGTTGTCTTAAAACCCATACAGGATATAATAAATACTATAATCTGGATATGCCCAGATAAAGAAAGTAAGGCACGTGGTTTGTGTAACTGATTTAGGGCCACACACTGCATTGGAAACAAGAGAAATTCATGTGGTCCCACTCTGACCACTTGCCTGGAAATCTCTTAAATCCAACAAGTTTAGGTGGCACAACAGCCTGTGTAACAGCAGCAGATCCCCATCATCCCTAGCATTGCAGTGCTGCTTACCGTGCACAGGGAGCAGCTCATTTCAAAGAGTTTTATGTCACCCTTGTGTGCATGGGGGCAAAAAGGAGTCTCACCTCAACCACTATCCTGCCAGGAAATAAACTGCATTTCTGCAAGTGCACAAAAAAAGGGCTGCGCGTTTCCTGCAGTCCCCTCCTGTCCTACAGCCACATCACCCCTTGGGCTCTGGCCCGAGTTGCCCACTCTGCTGGGCAGGGCACACCAGCTGCCCTGTGAACTGCTTTCTTTATGTGGCTAAGGAATTAGCACAAACGCTCAGCTTCTTGAATACACAAAATTTATGTCTGATGTGCATCTAAAGGAAAATGAATTAGCCTATACTCTGCAAGGTAAAAATAAATAAATATTATTTTCCTTAAATCTGTTACATTTGACAGTTAAATTTGCCTGGAAATTAAAAATAACTTATAAGCTTGACAATTACACAATACTTCTCATTAGAAAACATTACAAAATAATAATCACGGAGCATAGGTGAATTGTTCTGCTCTTTACATTAATATCTTATTACCTTATTGTTGTTAAGCCACAAGTACCTTAACCTATGAAACTGTGAGAGACTTGGGATACTTCTTAGTCCTCTGGTGGAAGAAAATGAAAAGAGTAGCAAATTTCTTAACATTATTAGTGCTCAATAATTTTATAAATAGTTTAAATTTTTATAAATCATATTATACAAGAAATAAAAAGGCACACTCCTTAGAAACTGTAGCCGAGAAAGACACAAAGAACAAGATGGCAGAGACAATGTAAGCATTCTACACACCTGAAAGCAAAACAAGACAGCAGATGGTAAAGAAATGCAACAAAATAAGTAACTAATTGTTTTTCCATAACAGCATTTCTTTTCTAGAGGAGTCAGAGTCCCACGAACTCTGCACTTTGTAGAAATCCTACTCAGAACACAGGAGTAGAAATTTGGCACGCTGGAGACACACACCTGAAAGGAAAATTGCTTTGAAGGTGCAGTGGGGATTGTCCAGCCAGTGCCAGGGAAACCAACAGAGCCAGACATCAAGCACATCAATGCACATTTCTTGTTATTTTTCATATTAGTGCATATTGCAAAATCTTTTGCCCTTTTTTCCACTCCTCTCTTGTTCTCATATAAATTTAGTATATCCACAGAGGCAGAAACTATCTCACATGTGCCAGTAGGGTTTTTTTGTTTAATTGTATATCTAGCACTTTGAGCTTGCTAGTGTTCTACAAATAACAAATTACAGGGAATATTGCTGAGCTGCTCAGTAATTTTCACTAATTGCTCCTCTTTATTTTTCATTGCTTTAAATAAATATTCTTGATTTCCACTAGAATAATTATAGATGACCTTTATTTGACAAATTTTAATTGACATAATAAAATTTTCCTTGTGGATTTTAATGTGTTCCAAGAACAGGCCGTGTTTCAGAAAAAAACTAACAGGATTGATAAAAATTAACCTCACATCTCAGCCTAAAATCATGTTTGTTTTCCAACTGTGAAGCCTAGTCTCTAGTTTCTCATGTTGGTTTTTTTCTTTTATTTTCAACACACCGTCCAGGTACAGACAGAGGGAGGTGCTGAGGTGTTGTACTTTTATTCTCCTGTATTTCTGAAAGTCAGATTATCCCATGCTGTTCCTTCATTAAAACCTTTATTTGGCCTCCTCAGATAATCCATAAAAACTAACTTTGCAAATACATACATATGTGTGTATTGTCACAAGTAACCAGAAAAGACATTACTGCAAGTGTTTCAGACAGGCAGATGACTGTTGACAGGACATACAGAGGTCTTACAGAGCTACTTCTAATTCTCTTGTACACACCTGAACTATTTTTCAGGTAGCAAAGTCAAAATTTCCTCATATTCTTTGTCACTGCCATTCTATACCTAGTTTACAGGTTTACATTTAATTGGCTTTACTCCCTGTCTAGTTACAGCCTCATCCCGACAATTTCCAAGCCTTGATCTGTTTGGGGTTTTTTTTTGCCTAGTATTTAAGGCATTTAATTTGCCCCAGGTAGAGCTTAATTCCTCTAACATTTTGAAAGCGCCTGTCCCTTTCTAGATGCCTTCCAGACTTTGTATGTCTTTTATAAACTGATCCTTTTTGGCCTGCAGCACTCATTTTCTACCTACTGCTAAGTTAATCAGTTTTCCTAGGATGACAGCTTTCAGTATCCAAATGTACATTGTTTCATGTCCCTTTAATAGTAGCATTTTAAAAATATAAACCCATTCCCTCTTATTTGATTGACTTTAATTATTTTTTTTCATTTTCTTATTTCAGCCAGCAGAAAAAATATGTCAAACCGACAGTAGAGGAGGCATGATCTGAAATTGAGTTTGGCTGAGGTTCAAGTTTATATAAACTGGTATAGATTAAAAAGACTTCACTTCTAGCCAATCATCAAAGAAGGCATCTTGCATCATCTGTCTCAAAATGGTTTCATGGGAAGACAGATCACTTCTCTATCTGCCATCTAAACACCTCTTTATATTTATACCAAAAAGTATTCAAAGCCAGTGAAGGCATACATTCAAGCATTTAAAATCAGAAAATGTGCCTAATAAGACTGTATACACAGTCTTAATTCTCTTACACATATACATCATAGTAATTTTCTTATCTTGTTTAAAATATTTATATATGTATCTTGTATTTTTCTCATTATTTCAACTTCTCTAATTTTTATGCTTTCTTCTTTCTAAAATACATATTTTTTAAAAAAAGACAGTAACTCCATGTTTTATGTTTACTTTTTACAAAGCATCACATACTTTCCTGGTGTAATAAGGAGATGTGGTAAGGAACTTATACATACTAGTGGACATATTCAGATTTTCAATATCCCCTGATTTCCACCAAAAACAGGCTAGACAACACTGAAATTCCATAATTCTTTTTTTTTCTTTCATTCACTGGACCCAGGGACCTTGAAAACCTTGTCCCTGAATTATTAAACTACATTAGGATCCTATATATGATAGCAACCATACAAACAGTAAATGCAGTTGTGAGGCTGCAGACAGGTATGTAACACTTGGAATTATGCCCTGGCCAGAAATTCAAAGCACGCTTTCCAAAAACTTTGAAGTATGTCCTGTCATGCATCCATCCCTCTATGGTAGCCTCTCAGCATGTTCATACTACAACATACACCTCTATCAACCTAGATCACCCACAGGTTCACGAAAGCTTTGCCTTCCTTCACTTAGCATGGCTTCTTCTCCTCATCTGCCCTACATCTCAAGGTGTTTAATAAAGCTCCAAGAGATCAGTTCTGTGATCAGCACTGCCTGCCCAAAACAAGCATTCTTGTGCTTGTATTCACTTCATGTTGCCCTGCCCTCCCTTCAGTTCTTAACAGCAGAAATGCAGGCAATTTCAAAGGTGCTACCAATAAGTTTTGCTTTTGCAGTAACAGATTTCTTCAGGGAGGTCAGAAATTTGGCAGTCCTTAGACTGGGCAGGTCCTGTGTTTTTTTTCATTTACCTCCTTGATGTTCCTTCCACCCAGCCTTATGAGCCAGTTAGAACAGGCTGAGATTAGCCCATCAAGCCTCACTCTGCTCCCACGGTAGAAGTTAACGCACAACTCTGTGAACTCACAGACCCTGGAGCAACTCTGTGTTGCTGGAGACAGATAGTGTATCTAGGGTTGAGGCACTTAACTGCTTTACACTGAGCACAGCTCTGTTGTGTGTGTTACTGTACCTTCACCATTTCTTCATTCACATGTATGGACTAGGTAAAATAAGTTTTACTGGTATTTCTCATATAAATGATGTTAAGAGACACAGATAGCACTATGAAAGGTTACCATTTACTGTGTGCTCTACTTACAGTAAAAGTCAAAAGGAGAAACATATTTTACTTACTGTCTAGCCAGATACAATCCTACAACATCCCCTCTGCTCTTAAAGCCACAGATCTTCAGCTGGTTTTGTACTGCCTGACAGTATATAGTACATTTGTCAGTATAATATACTGCATCATTATGGATTCATTACCACATAAACAAATTCAATATGCACACCAAAATGAGTATATATATAAAAGCACCTTGCAAACTATAATATAGTCTAAGAGAGTGGGAGAGATTATCAGTCTCTATTTTAAAGTGATAAAAATATTTCATTGATTATGCTACACTTGCACTAATTTTCTTTTTCTGTGGAGAATCATAGTTGGTAGACATGAAAGTGAGAAAGTAATGTATATTGACTGGAGAATGGGCTTCTCACTAAGGTCAGCCAACCCAGTATCTGTGATAAATATGAAAACTGCTTACTTTGCAATACAGTTGCAACTTTATTGCATGCAACTTTACTATACGCACATGAGATCTTAGAATTACACATCCAGAAAACTCTGCTTGTACGTTAAACGTTGGAAAATATAAGATGCAATTTTGATTTTCAGAGTGTATTGTTGATATGTTGTAATTTGTACAAGCAATGAAAACCACTAAGATAAGAATTACGGGCTTCCTTTACTAGTGGTTGATGAAAACTAAAATGTGTATCCGAAAAAGTGGGTTTTCTACATGAACTATTAGGCCCAACATCAGTAAGATAATTTGTTTAAACCTCAAAACTTTACAAATATGGAATAGCTTGGAAGCACCAACAGGCATGTTGAGAGTGGCCTGTCTTGTCTGCACACCCCCTCCAGTGTGTTCTGGGCGCGTTGAACACACACAAAAGGACTCCCAAGCAGGGGGTGCCCGTGGCACTTGCTGGGCAGGGGCAGACTGGCCCCCTCGGGCCCGCACAAGCTCCTTCCACACGGCGCAGTGGGACGGGCCCGTCCGCTCAGGCTGCAGCTGTCAGGGAGGGGAAAATCTGGGAAAAATGGTCGTATTTTCCTTCTCCACGGGCAAAATCTGCCTACGGAACACCAAACGTTCTCTGGAGAAAAGAAGCTGCGCGACACCCCAGGTGTGCTGCTGCCTGTCCTCGGCACGGACGGACACACCGACGGCGGGTGTGGACGCGCCAGCGGGGAATGCACACCCGCTCCGGGCAGCAGAACTCCGGGGCTGCGCGCTCGACACTCAGGAAGGCTGTGCCCGACGATCTGTACTTTGCATACTGCGCTTTGTGAGACCTCCCCGCACTGGAGCCCTGGAGGGGCGCCCCGAGCTCTGCGCCACAGCCCCCGAGGCGGGGCCAAGGCCCCCGGAGCTCGGCTGTGGGCGCTCCGGGCTCTACCCACTGCCCGCATCGAGGGAACGGGCCGGGGGCGCTGCCGGGCAGGGGGCGGCCGCCAATGCGGGCGGGAGGCGGGGGAGCGGCGCGGCCGGGCGGGGCCAGGGACGGGAGGGGAAGGGAAGAGGAGACACCGCCCCGCTCACCTGCGCGGCGGGGGCCACAGGCGCCGCCATCGGGGAGCGTCCTGTGCGGGGCCGGGAGCGGGAGCTGAGGCCGGGGCAGCGCTGGGGGAACAGGGGGGACGGGGGCCCGGCACCGCACCCTGCGGTTTTAGGGTCACAATCGGCTGGTTGGAAAAGACCTCTGAGATCATCGAACCCAGTTTATAACCGAACACTACCATGTCAACGAGACCATGGCACTAAGTGCCACATCCAGTCTTTCCCTTAAAAAGGTCCAAAATGGTGACTCCAACGCCTCTCTGGGCAGTCCATTCCAATCTCTAATGATCCTTTCTGTGAAGAAATTCTTTCTAATGTCCAACCTAAATCTCCCTGGCACGGCGTAAGATTGCCTTTCCGTCCCGTCACTGGTTGCCTGGGAGCAGAACGCGCCCGGCCCTGGATGGCGCTCCCGTCGGGCCGGGCCGGAGGGGGATGAGGGTCCGCTGCGCCTCGCTCTCTCCAGGCGACCATCCCAGCTCCCTCGGCCGCTCCAAGCAGGACACGTGCTCCAGAGCTTCCCCCAGTTTCACTGTGCTTTTCCGGACACGCTCCAGCACCTCAGTGCCCTTCCTGAGCTGAGGGGCCCAGAGCTGGGCACACTGAAATGGTGTAAGGCCGAAAGGGGACCCCGAGCCAGGGTGTTCCTCAGTGCCGGGGGAAGGCGGGGACGAGGGGCGAGGGCAATTCTGCAGGGGCCGGGGCTCGGGGAGGGGCCGGGGGGGCTGGTGAGAGCCTGAGCACAACTGCGGTACCTCTGGGAAGCCACTTGGGTCATGTTCACTCACAATCTGAAAAAGTATGCCTTATTTTTTTTTTAAACTACATCCCTATGGAGTTTTTTGTTTGTTTTTTTGTTTGTTTTTGGTTAGGTTTTGTTGTTTTTTGGGGGGTTTTGGTTGGTTGTTGGGGGTTTTGTTTGTTTTAAAAACACTGTTCCGGTGTGCATGTCTGTATGTCACTGAATCACAGACTCGATTAGGTTGGAAAAGATGTCAGAGATCATCAAGTCCAACTTACAACCAAATACCACTATGGCAACTAGACCATGGCACTGAGTGCCACATCCAGTCTTCCTTTAAGACCCTCCAGGGACAATGACTCCACCACCTCCCTGGGCAGTCTATTCCAATGTCTAACCACAGTTTCTGTGAAGAATTTTCCCCTATATATATGTCACTTATAAAGAAAACACTTGTGAGTTTCATTTACAGCTAATCCACACCATACATATTACTCCCTTGCAACTTGCAAATCACCTTGGTGCCTGGGAGACCCTCTCCCGTGCCAGCTCCTGGAGCAGCCCCACTGCTGCGACAGCGCCTTGCATTGAGCTTGGCTGTAAAGGAACACAAAATGTTTATGACATCCACATGTGCAAGCAACTGTTGCCATGTTGCTATTTTTGTAACCATTTTACTGCATAGCACAAGCTGAAGAATAGAAAAAGCCATTACCAGCGTGTGTGTGTGTGCACTCACTCAAGTGCATGTAGGACAATAGAAAATGTTTGATCAAGCTACAACAAAAATATGTCTGAAAACTTGGAGCTTTATTTAGCATTTAATTTAAACAGAGTACTCAAGTTAGCAGAAATACTCATTGTAAATTATGTGCAACTGATATACAAAGAGCAAGAGTTGTGTGTGCAAATATTTGAATAAGCTGTTCCTCATGGAATTAATTATGTGCATGCCATTGCTTGTTCAGACCTCTGAAGCTGGATGTAGTATGCATGATGGAGGAATGGAACTACAGTACAAGTATTATATTGCAAATATATAATTTTGTTGGAAAAATTATGTGGGTGGCTTCTATTTCAGTGAGATAGCTTTAAACAAATAGAAACCTCAAATAAGAAAGAGTAGATATCTTAAAGGTATGAAACTCACAACAGAAAAGTCTTTAATCCCTTATTTTAGCATGTAAAAATATCTCTAGGGTATTACAGATATAAAAAGGAAATGTAATGGAGAAGAAGAGATCCATATTTTTTTTCATTCTACATTCTAGTTCAGTGTTTTCAATCAACAAGAGAGATCTACCAGTTTAGCATTGCAAAAGACAAGATGGTTATTAAGGAAAACTTTAATAATAAAAGTGACATATCAACTAGTCTAATTAACATGATAGGACAAGCAAATTCAGGACTAAAGTATGGACTGAGAGAGGGAGGGAACCTCTGGAAAGCATTTTGCTGCATTCTGTCACAGAGGTGTGACATTTGTGGGTTGAGGTTTGTTTAGATTTGTTCTGGGGTTTTGAGGTGCTTTTCTCTCAATTGGTAGCTGGTAGTCTGGATGACAGTTTAAAATTCAGTAAATTTAATATATTTTTCTTTCTGCATCTGGTACGTAAAATCCCCACTAAGTTCAAAGGACCTTAAGCAGAAGATGAGTATTTTTTTATTCACATTGAACTATCAGCATATTTTACAGTGACTTGGTGGTTTTTTTTCCAAAATACATAATCTGTCACCTATTTAATCCTATTCCCGGATTCCTGTCCATAAATGAACAAGTGAGATGAGCTCAGTTGATTAGAGCACAGTGCTAATAGCACCAAGGGTGTGGGGTTTACCCCTTATGTGCCATTCACTTAAGAGTTGGACTTGATGATCCTTTTGGGTCCCTTCCAACTCAGAATATTCTGTGAAATTCCTGTGAAATGATCACTTGTCCTTTGGGTTATTCAGAATAATGACTGACTTCATATTGACTGCATATTTTCTCCAAAAGTTCTCCTTATATTTATGTAGTAAAAATGCTTAATATGCTTATACATGGATACACAGTTACAACAAGATGTGACCTCATAGTATTTGATAACAGAACATAAAAATAGGGGAAAACACAGACAGATCTGTTTTTACAGATAAAGATGATAGGGCAGAACAGGAGATTATTAATTTTGTAAACCACCAGGCTACAGATGCATTGGGGAATTCATCTGGCCCATGGAGTGACAGCTTTTCTTCCCTGCTTCAGAGGCCTCCTGGTATGTCCATGCTTCAACCACAGACCAAGGGTACGGGAAATAGTAATTGTATCATTTTAGAGACCACATTATAGAAATATGGATTTGCCTTGGATAAAAAAATTAAACCTGGTTTAAAACATAACCTGTCACTGTTGAATGCTCTCTAGTACAGTCACCCACATTCTCCACCCTCTCTGGGGAAAATATGGAAAAGGTTTATCACAGTCTATGAAGTGAAACTTGGACAATGATGACATGATGTGCTAAATCATTCTGCCATTTTTTTTACTTTCCAGTGATTTTGACAGGGCTTTACTGAAAAACTGATAGCACAATAGCTCTTTGTAACTTAATCTGTTGTACAATGGCTGGGAAAGATGGAACATACTAAACCCAATGTCAATATGTGATATTTTTAATCACCAGAGCTTATAATCTTCAGAATTCAATTGGTTTTTGCCTACGATATTAGAACTGTTATTTATCAGGGTTTATATTCAATTTATGTTTTTCAACTCCCATATCATTTCTAAAAATTGCCTTTTTGAATGTCTCCATTTCTGAATGTATTATACAAGTAGGAATTTTTGTTTCATGGAGTGTCCCAAATATTTTAAGTAAGATCTGTGTTCATTATCATACAGAAAATTTAAACTACTTGCATATTAATCTCATCTTTATAGTCTTATTGACCTCAATTTAATGTTGTGAGTTTCAGTGCATCTCCCTGACAAGGCCTGTAGTTTTAGAGCACATTTATTCAGTGTGAAAAGAAAAATATTGAACAGTGAAAAATAAAGTAGTAAGTTTGCACTCACTCCCTTTTTTATTTTTGAGAAATTGGTACAATATACATTACAGTGTGGTGATCATATAGTTATTTACTGTCTCCTAGGATTAAATACTTCTCATCAAACGTACTGTGCTGTATGGCTTTTTCACGGAAGGATTTTTTAAAAAGGGCATCTTTATTTTATAAAATCAACTAACTTATGTTGGAAGGGATTTCTGGAGGTCATCTAGTCCAACTCCCCAAAGAAAGTAGATCCTACTACAGAATTATTTTCCATCTCACATGTTTATGCAGTTTTGCACACTTACAGATCATCCATCAAAAAATGAGCTTTATCTGAGACAAATTTAAAATTGCCTGTGTTATACTAATGATACATAGAAATTAGTATAATTAGCTTGCTTCTGAGCTTGTTAAATAAATTTCACTTGGAAAGAGAAATGAAAAATACCATAGATAAATGCATATTTCCTTTTTTCTTCTTGTAACCGGAAATATGTTATCAGTGTTTATCAGGTGAGACCCAGAAGCCTGAGGAAAGATCAGTAGGATATCCCACCTGCATTCCAGCTATTCCTCCAGAGGAGTGCAGTTCTCCTGTAGGTCCAGTAGCTGCAAGCCCTGTGCACATGTTTCAAATACTCCACACTGTCTAAACCATTCAGGAATTTGAATCACTTCTCTTGCTCACACTATTAATCTTGTGGATGGCACTCATGACTTTCCAGTGACCCTGTAACATGTTCAGGAGCAGAATTTTGGAAGAGTACTTTTTTTCCAATAAACAATACAAACTTGATCCTATATCTAAACCGATTAGACAATTTTCAATTTGAAGCTAGTGATTAACTGGAATACTTAGGCTCCTGCCTGGGAAACTTATATTTAATTTTTCTAGTATTTAATTTAATATAAGTTAATATATTATACTCAATGTTAAATACAAGGGAGGAAGATACAATAGTCCAGTTGCAACCTATGGCAAAATTCTCCCAGCAGACTACATCATATGGATGAACTATCTCATTCTAATCCAGCTTCACTCTGACTTGAAAACTGAATACTACCCTGGAGAATAAAGAGCACCACCACCACAAATGTGACAGACCTGCTGGAGAGGAGTTCCAAGAGATACATAAATACTTTGCCTTGCTTTTCTCTCAGCACAATTTGGACATATATTTCATTTCAACACAGCCAACTCTTAACTTTGTTCTCTGGCCATTCTGTGTGCTGGAGTGTTCCTGCCGTCTGGCGTCCAAGTCTGATCATCAATCAGAAAAGAAATTATTGTCTGCAGCAGCTCTTTTATGGGTATATAAGCAACATTCCATAAACAATATCATTATGTCAAATGATCCTGTTACTCTAGTCTCAAAAATTTGCATCCTAATCTTTCAAAATGTTGTAGGTGCACTTCCACAATAGTTTGTAGCTATCCTAATAAATATGTTTATAACTATCTATCTCCTATCTATCTCTTATCTATCTATCTATCTATCTATCTATCTATCTATCTATCATCTATCTATCATCTATCTATCTATCTCTTCATTGATATGATCACACATGCTATCCAGAACATGATAACTGGAATTTTTGGTTCTCTACAACGTGCAAGCTTGGAATTCCTGAAGCTTCATGGGAAGATATTATTAAGAGAAATTATAAAATATCACTGTTAGTCATGTAAGTAAATCTGTATTCAATACTTGAAATCAAGTTACTAACATTGTTGGTAATTTTCATAAAAACATATTGTGCATGTTTAAAACTTCTAATACTGCTTCCTAACAAAGTTGACTACCTTAAAGTTATTACTGTTTTCTAGAAGAAGAATGTCTGCAGATCTCTGTGCAGGTAGAATTCTTGTTCTTACTGATGACAGTGTCCCTGTTAATTCAGAGCAATCTTCATCACTGGGCTGCTTTCATAACCTGCAGATACTGAAAAAAGCCCTTAACTTTTCATTGCAAATAATTTTTTAATAGTGATGGCTGCCAGACTAATTTTCAGATGTAAATTTCTGGTATTCTGTCTTAATGTGTTGGCAGTGGGGTTGGGTTTATATGGCGCAAGACTGTGCCACATAGAGATGCACAAAAGCAGCTCTGAATAAATTGCCTTGGGGGTTGGAGGGTCTGTGTCCATTGCTGGCTCCTGAACACTATGTGGAACCAGAAGTGTTCAGGGAATGTGTTCAGATAACATGGGCATTCCCAGTGACAAGTGCAAGTGTAATAGCTTAATCAGTCCGTTAATGCTGTGGAGATACAACATGGCAAATATGTGTCCTGTGGTGAATTCATACTGTAATATTATATAGATACAAATGATTATATGCAATACAAAATAAAAAACTAAAGTCTGAAGAAGAGTTTGAATTTATACAGGTAAGAACATACATTCAAGGGAAGAGGAGCGCAATCTCAATACTGTAACTCTTAAAATAATTATTTGAATTATACACAAAGTCTTTATTTATGTAATACTGACTATACATCTTAATCTACATATGGGATACATTATGTTTATTGGCTACCTGGCACTGAAATTGTTTCTTCATGCCTTCTGCCCTGGGAAAACCCCTGATTAATCTGCCTCACTGAACTGAGATTTTGGAATATGTAAGTTTTGTTTAGTCTATCAAAGCTCTACTGACCTAAGCTGCATGAATGAATTACTTATACAATATGTTGTAATTACTACTATTCTTATTATATAACTATTACCATGTACTCACTACTGTACCTAAGTTAAAGGTACTGAAAAATAGCTAAAGCTAGTAAAAGAGTTAGGATCAAATGACATCTGGGCACCATAGCAGCATATCAAAGGCAATTAATGGATTAATTATCAGTGGTATCTTTTTGTACATGGCAAAAGCCACTATTACAGTACTGCTCTGCTCAGAAAATAGGCTCAAACTTGGATCAAATCAAGTGTTTTTCTCTTATGTTCATGTAATCACATTGATAAATTTGTTGTCATTGCCATTTAGCAGCAGAATGAAAAATAGTATAATTATATTTCACAACTGTTTCTGATTCTATTTATTGTTTCTTGCCTTCATATTGGAGAAGAAGGGAGCAGGTAACACTGAACGGTGAAAAGCAAAAGAAGGTGCTTGAAGAGCAGCTTCATGAACTTGAAGATTCTCACAAACTATGAGTTGTTACTGACTTCAGAGATTTTTTTAGAGCTGGTAGGCATGATGATTTCACTGTCCCATAGGAAAAGTTTAATAAATTTAGATTAAAGTTTTCTTATGTCCATGTTTTCATTTTTCTTAGTGTTTTCATGCAATGATATGTAGAGGTATGGTATGTATACTGATATGTAGTGGCATTACTTAGGCCAATGACTAACAGAGGTATGAGATCAAGTTCACAAAACTGTATAGGGGAGAAAAATACTTGAGAGTATATTTGTAAAATTGGTAGAAAACTCAAACAAGTAACAGTCACTGTAGCCGAGCACAGTTTGAATCCAATATGAACTCTTTCAAACTGTCAAATGCAGAGGAATTGCTCAAACAACATGAATTAGAAAGAGAACTACTTGGACTTCTAAGTACATTAGTCCTTTGAGAATTTGACTTTTTGTCTGTCAGGATGAGTCTGTAATTTCTGTTTAAAAAGACACACAGTTACAAAATCATATATGGACAGAGCCCATTTCCACTTCTACAGAAAAACCTGGGATTTTTAAAAAAAATTACCAGATGCGTGTACCAGCAGACCTTAAACGGAATTATCATCGTAGAGAACTGTTCTACCTTTATATAGTTTGATGCATAATACAGCTTTTTTTCTCCTCTAAGTATAATTGATAATTACTTCAGCCCCACAGTAGGGTCTTTTAGTGAGTTCTAGGTGGGGTGGTTGATTAGCGAAAACTGGTATTTTGTGGTTGCACAATCTGTAAGCCTCAGCTGAAGTATTTTCAATACATATACGTTATGGATATTTATATTTCCCCAGCCTCCCACCAGTTTGATTCCTTGTTAGATGAATGTTTCCAGTAGCTGCAGGTGTCAGAGCTATCTGATTGTTTGCCTTGAGGGAACAGATTAGATTAGTTAAAGCTTATTGATATAAGAAAGCTCCTTATTTTGCATGGATAAGTATGGATAAGTAGGAAAAATTTTCCATTAAAAATTGTGTATCTAATATGATAAAAAAAAATTCTAGGCACACATACATAACATTGGCTTTTGTTAATTTGAGCTTATTCAAGATGATAAGAAGATTTTTACCTCAAAAATGTTACTCAAATACACTGTTTTGTTAAAACTGAAGATTTTTTAAAAGTTCTTGAGATTCAGGAAACTTATATAACTTCAGAATGGAAAGGAGAGTTGCAAGAGCTGAACTTCTGCATTTCAAAAACACTACTTTGCAAGAAAGCATTTCATGTATTTACAGTACTTTGTTCAACAAGAACAGGAATAAAATAGTCTGCACTGGTATAATTTTCTACAAGATTTCCCGTGTCTGTGCATTGCTGGGAATTTGCTGGAGTTAGATACATATCTGTAAGCTTTCTGTACAGTACCATCTTAAATTTCAGAACAGGCTAAACCACATATTATTAGGAAATTAGTAAATGCCAGTAAAAATTCTGCTTTTTAGTGCTAGTGCTAGGTCACTAGTAAGCAGTCCTGAATATTTGACTTCTGAGTAGATGGTATTGTAGTTAGAGACTTTTTTTTTCCCCAGAATAATTACCCACTAAAATCCCCACCAGAAATAAGAACAAGCTGAACTGCCATGCATTGCAACTGGGTTTCTGGTTTGGGATTTTTGTTGGTTTTTCCCCCACCCCCCTATATTGTTGTGCTAACCACATACATAAACAACTCTGGCATACAATGTGTGTGCTAAAATTAAACAGTACATCCTGAACAATTTTCTCTGATCTTCTCCCATACTGCCTAAAAGAACCAAAGGAGTCCCAAGTAATGTTTTGGAAATAGCTTCAACAAAGGTAGAAAGCAGTTCTGCATAATTCTCACAGAACTTCAAAAGTGATATAGATAAATATTTGGAACAGGCACCTGAGACATCACACAGTAACATTCCAAAATAGTGTTCCGCAGCCTCAAAGCATCCTTACCACGTCAGCAAGGTAAAGTTAGACCTCATGACCCTGGCAGAACAACAAGCATGGACAAGTGCCTTTGCAGCCTCCTGTCAAAATCATAGTGTGACACCTCTGTCTTCAATGCTCTGCTGGTCTTCAGGACTTCATTGATGGGCTTTAAAGCTTTTAATTGTGCAGCTTCTTATACCCTGACTCTCAGCAGACTCATTTACATCAGCGATCCAATATCACCAATATTGTGTAGCCCATGTCTTTGTATCAGAAGGATAGTGGAGGAACAGTAGGCAAGAAGGAAGAAAAAAAGTAAATAATAGAGACATAAGGATAAGATCAAACACACTAGAAATAAGTACCCCTGTTTTAACAATCCCATTATGAAATGTAATTGTGTAAAAATTGCCTCATTTCAATGGCATTCTTTGCACAGGGAAGATTATCTTCTTTTTATCTAACACTCACAAGCAGAAGACTTTTATATACATTTAAAAGGGAAACATATGAGTTCCAAAATTTAGTATTGCTGTGTCTGACTTCTGGAAACTTTCTCACTTACAAGAAATTCATAATTTTGAGTGAACTTGCCATGCTGGAAAAATTAGCCGTCTAGAAGGGAATTAATTGAAATCAATTTGCAGGGCAGATTGTAAACTGAGCTAGCCAACAGAAAATGCAATTTGCAGCTGTGACATCCATTAGGCAGCTCTGACATCTGTTAGGTGCCCAAAGCAGCCCAGTGCCCTCTTCCTCTGCCTGCAAAGCATGAAGAGAACACTCAGAGGTCAGGGGCACAGGACTCCTCCTCCTGTCACAGAGACTGTCCATCATCAGCACAAACTGCCAGTTCCATCAGTCTTTCTGTGCGTACTTTATTTGGAGAAAGACTTATTTGCCCCAGTCCAATGAGTACAGAGGACCCTAAATTGCTCCTTTGTTGGATTTGTGACAGGAATTTCTGCCAGGAAATTCTGAATTTCATCCATGAGCAAAATGCAACTGCTAGTTCACTGAGTATACTGCAATGGTAAACCTATTCCACTTAGGGATTTTAGGTGTCAAATTTGGTCTAGGAAATCCAGATATCTTAGAACTTTCTGTGTGAGCCTAGCAACCAAAATGAATCTCATTGGTTCGTGTGAATAAATACTTTCATCAATAAATCCTGAAGCTTTATACTAAAGAATTTATTTTTATCAATGCAGAATTCAAAGCACAGAATGCTCAAAGCACAGAACAGCAGTGATGGAAATAAAGTCAAGATCTACTGACTTTCATCTCAAAGACTAAATATCAGCGCTATCTGCAATTGGAAAGAATTGGGAAAAAAAAGAAGTGGATTCAAAGATATTTTATTAAAATAGTTTTTAAAACTTTTAAAATATTTAATTGCATGCAGTGAAGTTTAAGCCTGAGAATATGTTTTTGAAGTGTCTAAAAATTAGTGTCTTAAAAGTGATCCTGCATTCTTGCTTGACTGGGACACATACAGGATATAGTGATTGTTCCCATGTTCCATCAGAAGTTTTTAAATAACTTCTGAAAAAAATGGTCTGAAAAGCAGACCATTTTTTAGAAAGAAACATACTCTTCCCTCAGCCTGTGCTTTGTCCAAAGGAATGTGGTCACTCTTCTTTAAAGATGTCTCCATATTTAATACTAACTTTTGAGACAAAGAATTTTTAAATGGAAACATTGTTTTGTTCTCAGCCTCATAAACTAGGAACTTCCTTTATATCTTATTTTGTGAGGGCAGATATAAGAACATATAAGAAAAAATGGTAGTTGAATTGAATCTAAGCCTATACTGTGAGAATATATTTTCATATTTATATGAAAAAGGCACAACTTATAGAAATAAGGAATTTTAATTGAAAAATGCTGTCAAAATGCCAACTATTTGGACTGGTTTTGATTTCAGACATAAAAGAGTCTTAATTTTATAGAAAAGACATGATGAGACTATGTATTATCCAAAGTTCTCAATTGTCAATATAAATATTATGATCTTGTTCAACAGTAAGGGGATTGTATTCATTTTGGCACTATTCAAAATGCAATCAACCGTAGATTATGAATGTCTTTAGACACTGTGCAATGGTGCATAAACCCAATCAATTATCCTTTTTGACTAGGCTTATCTGGCACTGAGACTGGAAACCTGTTTTATTGTGAATTGTTTGCACCTCAAAAATACATACAAACTATTTTCTTGTTTTTCTTTGCTTAATTAGTATACATGACATTCCTAGTTGATCTGGGCATGGGAATGTTTACCATCCAATTTTCACATGTGTTCTACTTTCAGGAAACTTATCTAGAAGTTAAATAAACATCACTCCTTAGAACCTTCTTGTATGTCTCTTGTCTTTAGTCTCATGAGATACCTCACAACATCATTAATTTACATGTGCAGCATGGAACTCATGACTGTGCAGCATACCATGAGATTTTTGCAGCCTTTTGAGCTCCAGATGAAAGTGAAGAACTAAATGAGTTTGCACCACAGTTCTCTGAATAATTACTTGAATTATTCCACCTGTATAGGTCAGTTGGGTTCTTTGCCACTACCGCTATTTGTAATTCACATCAGAAATAGACAATTGTGCCAAACTCTGCATCTGTCAATGGGCTCCTATGAAACTCAGCAGTACCATCAAGGAATTTCCTTGAATGCTATAAAGTGGTCTCCCACAGAGGAACAAAGGAGGCAGAGAAAGATACTGTATTCTCTGAGCTTCCCGCACATCATCTACTTTATTAAAAATGCAAACCCCTCTCCTCGTGGCTAAATAAGCCATTTGTTTAAGACTTGATTCCAACCAGTATTGCACTTCACCATTATATTAAAAATGGCACTTCCCATGTATCACAACTGTGAGACATGGAAGTTTTCTCCACATTCCGTAGTATATGTTGCATTTGGAGGATTCTCTCTTCAGTAGTGCTATTACTGCCTTGACAGTTTAGTTATTGTTATTCATGAGGCCTTGATGCTTATCTGCAAGTTGTTCAAAGAAGATCACACAGCGATGACCTTGAAATGAGAATGAATGAGGCCTTTGTGTTCTATAAATCACTAAGAGTCAGGACAATGCTTGTATTTTTCTCCTAGGAGAAAAAAATGATAACTACCTGTGGCCATACGCTTTTCTGCTTGTACATAATACCTGTTTACTAATACAAAATTAAATCTGTAACAGAGGGGGAAAAACACCCAACAAATGAAAGCAAAAAGGAAAGTTTTCAAAACCTGTGTTCAGTCTAAGTTGCTAGAGCAAAAAAATACTGTATATCAGAGAAGGCATCAAATATACATGATTCAGAGTCTCCGTGCAACACTTTAAAGACATTCCAGGACAGCCTAAAACCCCAGAAAGAGCTATAGATATAGAGAAATGCATTAAAGGAATAAGCAAATAGCATATTGGAGGAAAGTGCAAGTTTTACTGAAGCACAGCTAAATATATTAGCCTGCTATCGCAAAAATGAAATACTCTTCAAAATACTAAATGAATAGCATTGTGTATAAAATAGTAGGTTGAAATCAGTAAGGAAGAAAATCAAACTATATTCTCCAGAAGTAATTTTTTGAACCTCTAGGAATAAAAAATAGGGAAAAGTTACCTGTCATACTAGAAAAGCAACTATCAGATTGATAATACAGAATGCTTGTTTTCACCACTAAGGCAGTTGAATCCCAAAGTTGCTGAGAAGCCTTGGCATTGTGTGTAAAAACATGTAGCTCTAAGGGGAACTTAAATGATTATGGAATTGAGCAGCTACTTGATCTGGAGAGACAAAAAAGGTTTGGAGTCTTCAGCAATGAAGGGAGAAGGCCGGGAAGAAAAGTGATGAAGGGTTATGTAGTCATGATAATCGTGGATGAGGTACAGACAGAACTTACATTCACTCTATCCTGTAATATGAGAAGTGGAAAATAATAGAACATCAACTTCAAACAAATCTAAAAAGCATTTATTTAAACACAAAGTAGTGGACTTCTGGTACTTGCAATCACATGGAATTTCAGGGGCAAACTGTCAGGAAGTTCCACAAAGAATTAGACAAATGGATGGACAATATCACAAGAGGGTGAGGATGTACCTCTTGCCACCCTGATAAAACAGTGGTGTATTGTGGGAGAGAAAGAGGAATGGACCTCTGAGAACAGCTGGGATCATTAATCTCTAAATAGCTTCTCCTATTGCCGCTGTTGGAGACAGAAAACTTGCCTGGATAGACCACTGGTCTAACCCAGTAAAACCTTTCTTATATTCTAAAATTAAATGAAGAGCTTTATGTAAATGAAAGCATCAATCTGATTGGCATTATTAGTCCTAAAAGTGAATATAAACCTTGAATAGTTCTGTTTGGTGTTAAAATAACTTAAGAAATCCATGTTATTTACCTTGGCCTCATAAAAGTAAAAATTCTGTGTGCATAGTAAAAATTATTTCAGTAAATGATGTCCTGTCTTTACAGGAATACTACTGATTTCTGAATTGTAAGAATTTGTGTATATTTTGTTTCAATTATACAGCTTGTGTATTTTAAGTTTCTTTGTTGTGTCATATAAGGGGAAAGTACTAAAAGGTTGCATGTGCTTGTGAATTTACGGCCAAGCTTAACCTAGAAACCAGCATACAAAAATGTATTATAGCTCATTAGAAATATAGTGGTGCTGATAATATTTCCCCAAACTCTGCTTTATTTTACATATATGATGTGGAAAAGTCCAGGCTATTAAACTCATTTGTTGCCATAAAAAGGGTGATTGAGTGAGGTTTTGCTGAGGATGAGCTCACAATAGATCTGCAAATTTTCATCTGTATGAGCTCACAATAGATCTGCAAATTTTCAGCTGTAATTATGCACAGATGTGATTCTGTCTCCATTTTTTTTAATTTTAAAAAAGACACCCTATCCCTCTCTTTGTGTGCTTCATGAGAAATATAAACATAGCAGACAAAATACATTTTTCAGGCAAATGTATAGCATACATTTATCAATAATGCTGTCTTCAAAATTCTTCCAAATTCTTTTGTTGCTGCTAGGAAATTCACTAGAATACACTGCTGCTGGGGAGACCTCTCAAAACATTCATCCAGTCACACCAAGGGAAAAAAATAAAGGGCATATTCTGGAAGCTAATTGTTCAGGACTCTGTTTGACTAAGGGCAAAATTTTGATCTAGGGCTTATTGCTTAGCTACTACCTGATATACCTTAAGTACATGCAACGAACCCTCCAGCAAAGAGGAACCTGTCCCAGTTTTGTTTCAATTTTGTAGTTCACTTTGCTGGATGAAAGCCCATCCAGGTAGTGTTTGCTCTGCAAGTAGGTTTAGATGAGCCACATGAATGACGTCTACATTATTAAGTAGTGCAGGCTAATGAGAATGGATTTGTGGCATGAAAAGGTTAGTGCTGAGAACATAGCATCCACATTACATGTTTCAGGAAGGTGTTTCTAGCCTGGTCCTGTGGCTGGAGAATGTAATGAGCTTTTGAAGCGTATCTTCCAGTTCAATCTCATTCAAAAGCTACCTAATTCCTATGCTTTAAGATTGCTTTGTAATGTGAATAAAAGCATGATAAATGCTGCAGAAGCACAGGCTAAAATGTCAGTGGATAAAAGCTGCCATGAGTATCATCAACACCCAAAATTGGCTACATTTCAGTACTTTTAGCATTGCCTTTGACAGTTTGGGTTACTTAGAGGCCATGTTTGTGAAAGATTTTGATCAGAATAGTATTTCTAAACTTCCTTTAGCATGAGGTTGGATAAGTCTGGGGAAACTGTAAGATATCTGGGCAAAACCACATTTTACAGAATAAAGGGGAAAAAAAGAACTTGCAAATATAAACATATGCTTTAACTACATTTATCCTCCATATAGTGGCCCACAACAGCCCTTTGGACCCATGTAAGTGAATGAGGAACAGTTGAATGTCTATTTCACAAACACCGACACCAGATTTTTGAAACTCACATTTTTCGATACTTGAATGCTCAAGGGAAAATTTTACATTTTATCAAACTGCCATATCTGGAAAGAAAGATAGTAAACAGTGCTCTTTATTGCTGCACTACATTTCACCCATTTTCATCTTTCAATGAGCAATGGAGGCAGGAAGCTCTCAAGTGCCCTTATTTTATTAAAACTGCAGAAAATCTGCATGGTTTAGAGAATATTGACACTAAATTAATTAATTCAAGCTGGTTTAGGAAAAGATTGGGCTTATATAAATAGAAAATATTCAACAGTCTACTCAATGACAAAATTTTGAAAAATGAGGCCACTAAAAAGTGGAAAAATAGATACTTTTGATTAATGACTCAATAGTGGAAGAATGTTGCCCATACCCATCTGTGTCCCAGACAGAGTGAAGGAGATGGTTTATCTCCTGCCAGGACAAAAGCCAGAACAAAAAGATCTTACAATGGAGCATTCTGGTGAATCTTCACTTATGGTACCCCGTGGAGTCTGTAGTAACAATAGGGAAAGGAAATGTGACAGACTAAAAAAATCTCACAGAAATCCAGAAGATAATTTAAGCTTTTATACTGAATGGGGCTAGGTGCATATTTGAGTGCAATCTGGTTCTGTGTTTATGAAAGAATAAAATACCACTTTAAATTCTCTACTAGCAAAATAGTAAGACAAGAAAAAATGAATAAAAAATAAAAATAGAATCTATGGTTTCTGTAGTGTGTTGTTCATTATGTGTGTCAACTAAACTGAAGCAGCTCATGGCAACAGACTGTACAAACTGCTTCATAAATTCCTGATATTTAAGCCAACACTTCCAGTACTTTTTCAAAATGAGGAGTCTAAATTTGGCTCTTAAATCAGCAGTCTGATGCTCAGGTCTACCACGTGCCCAATCATATCTGCTGAGTCAGCAAGAACTGTAGTGCTCAACGTTTTACTATAACTTACACAGCTTTTCAAAGTTTTCCCCTCACCTTTGCTACTGCTGTCACCAAGATATTCTCCTCTGCTGTTTCATCTTTCTTCTGCAGAATGAGAACCATTGCTGAAGGGGAATTTGTCTGTTGGACAAGCGGATAGATAGTCACGAGTAAAGAAAAGTTGACTCCATACTATGAAAATCCCACACTCACTTAACTTTGAAGAGTGTCAGTGTTTCTTTTCCTGGTGTTCTTTTTCACCTGTTTTGGATGAAGAGGAAGGTTCTGGAGCTATCACAGTTCAGGAGGTGGCTTCACTGTTTCATGGCCTCACTCTGCTCCTGCTTTGTGCATATCAGTCCTTCTCCCAGCAGACATTCCCTCAGCACAGTTCTGTGCCTTGACCTTGTCCATCTTTTAGCCACTTCTCAAGCAGCATGATTTGTAGGGAATGACCTCCTATGTGGAGAACTGGCTCAGAATGACAAATAAATAACATTTACAGAAAAAAAACCCCAAACAAACCAAAACCAAAACCAAACAATAACAACAACAACAAAAAACCAACCCAAAAAGCAAACACTCAAGAAGTCAGGCTTCTTTTGGCTTTAAGTCATAGATTTCTATGAAATGGCTAAGGTAAAGTGCATAATTTGATATAAAAGTGATTAGTGATGATATGCACTATTTGGCACCTTATTAATAGTATGCTTCATCCTTTTGTTCACTGTATTCTGTCTCAAATTTTCTGATTATGTCCCAATTTTTGTGTTTAATCCTTGTTTATTAGTAAAAGTTTGGTGCTTTTTACTTCTCAGTGACTTCTACAGCACTTATGAAACATGAGGTGGAACTATATGTACCTTTCAGTGGTTTAAAATGTCATCATTCACTGCCTTTATTCCTTGGTATGCACCTGGACCGTAGCACTCTGCTCATATGTGGGGCATCAGTAATTGCTAAAGCCTTCTGCAGATTCATGAGTTTGCCTTGATGTGGTACAGAAGAAATAGATGGAAATTTTGGTCTGAAACCACAGTACTTGCTTGGACACATAACCTTGCTCCCTGTTCACAAATGGCACAAATGGCACCAACCTTCATCCCACAAGTTCTCGGAACACTTTTCATGTCCCTGAGAGCACCAACCTCCAATTTCTGTCCAGCTTTAGAACCTAAGACAATATCTGTATAACTTATTCATAATCCAGTACATTTCAAAGAGATCAGTCTACTGAATCTGGAATTTCTAATCTAGATGCTTCTATAGAGAATGCATAATTGGACTGTGCAGAGGTACAAATTATCAGTATCCAATGAAAAATTAGCAAACAGCCTGAAACAGACCTACCTCTTATTATATGATCCTTTTAAAAAAAAACAACCTAAAACAGAGGCAAGGGTAGTAATGCACCTCAACGAACTAATTTTCTAGAGGTATCTATTAAAGCTTGTAAAACGTAGGGACAGATATAACTGTTTTAACAAGTATTCTTCACTCTGACACTGCTGAGAATTTGATAGCACTGTTCCTGTATTAGATCTTTGTCATGAATGCCTTGATGTTTAGTACTCAGTGTATAGCAACCCTCATACTGTATTCTTAGAGACAAAAATACCTCCTTTGTTTTCAGCTGAGTAGGTTGGTATTATCTGAGACACTGAACAGTGATAAATGAGAGAGAAATAAAAGAAGACTTAGAGATCATTGAAACTTGGTGGGCCTGCACCTTTACAAGGGAAACACTGGGTAGTATCATAGCTGAGAAATCTTTTTGTGGCCAAGAAGTGAAAGCCCAAATTTTCAGGCTACAGATAAGATACATATTTTTAGGAGCAAGGGTGAATGTCCAAATTAGCAGAAGAGATGGGTTCTGCATCTGCTGAAGTCTTCCTTCACATTTCAGTATTTTTCCGAAACAGGTTCTTTAGTCAAATACAGGTAATTAAGTTCAGTAAAAAAGAACACAGATGTATTGTATAAAATCACCTAGCTATCTCCCCTGGCCTTTCCACCTTAAAAAAGCTTGGGAAATGAAGAAAAATTGAAGCCATGCTTTGTTTGGTCTTACAGTTAAAAAAGAATAAAAAATAACATTTGAATACTTTACTTCTGCACGTCAAGTATTTTGCCATAACTGTAGCCTTTAGAATTAATAGTTTGCATAAATTTTTGTGGCTTTCATACTCTCACATTCTTGGGCTCTAAAGAAAAACAGCACCTTGCTTTAATGACTGCCTTTTTCACATAAATGTCCAGCTGATAGAAAATAAACTGTCTTTGTGGATCAACTGCAGACAGCTGGTTTTCTTTGGCTCTTTTAAAGACTTCATCAAAAATCAGTTTTCCTTTTTTTATGTTTCTCCTACAAACAGAAACTCAGAAAAAAGAAAAATTTGCTTTTCATACACTTAAAAAGAGAGCATTTTTTTTTCTGTATTTCTTAACAGTTATCCTTGGGAAAAAAAACCAAACAATTGTATAAAGACTTACAGGTTGGAGCACAGAACAACATACACAACATGGCCAGTAAACCATATGTGGAAAACTAAACCAAAATTTTAATGAATACTAGGTCATAAGAAGCAGCATCAATTCCTATAATTTCTTTCTTTTAAAATGATACTTGTCCAATTTTAAAAGAATTCTTCCAAACACTCATTAAATAAAAAGGGGGGTGGGGGAAAGTATGTAGATTATAGTTTACAATTTGAAAGAAGAAAATGTATTTTTTAAAATATTTTTGTTTATTATCTCTACCATATGTGTTGTGTTTTGTCCATTAGTATTCTATGTATAATTTACATAAAATGCTTGGGTAAGGACTGGCCTTTTGGCAAGATTGAGGTAGCAGGGAATACATAAACCAAGAATCAGTGTAATCTCTTTCTTCTACTGAAGCAAATTTTTATTTTTTTGAGACTTTTGTCTCAATATACAAAAGTGCGGTTTCAATTTGATTTAGTATTTCTAATGTCATTTACTAAGTTCTTTATTTTTTCAGTCCTAACTAACAGCATTTCAGTGAATGCTGCAGCTACTCCTCAGCAAGCTCGATCCTGCCTTGCTTATGCACAATTGCAGTGGAACTGCGCGAGAGTTCCTGCTTCTAAAGAAGCAGACATTTCAGTCCTAACTTGTGTCGAGCATTCTTGGATCTTTCAACATGCTTGATGCCAAAATACAATGCTACATGACAGTTCTGTAAGTTAACAAAATGAGCCTTCACTGTATCCTCCATTTTATTTCCACTGTAACAAAAAAAGCTCATGATTTTAATATATGCATTCACCTGATATTGTTACTAGTATTGTTTTCTTGCATGCAGTACTACTTTACCCTCTGAATTACTGCTATGCTTAGTATTTTCTTTTTGGCAGAGAATACCAGTCTGGCAAATGCTTGGTAGTAACATTCAGTTCTTCACGCTTCTGTAGGAAAGTACTTTTGCTTGTCTGCAGCCTGACTAAGGCTTTATACCTAGCAGCTGTCTCATCTGCATGCAAGACATAGGAACTAATATCCAGATATATCTGTCAAGAAAAGCCTAATACTCTAAGCATTAGCTTCAATACACACAGACTATTACTATGCCAGTCCCAACGAAATAATTTCACTGCTTCTACCTTTCCAGGTACTTACTGGAGTGGTAAAGTTTACAATTAACTGAGTATTTTGAAAAATCCAGGGTCCTGGACATTTCACGTATATGAAAAAATGTATTATTCTTTCAGCAATGGCAGAATTCTGGTGTAGTGTTCCTGGCCAAAACTTCTGTGGTCCAAGGTATGTGTTGTGCCTGCATGTCTGATTGTTGCTCCCTGTGCAGTTTAGTCACATTTAGGTGATTTTGATTGAATGCAGTTTGCAAAATCTGTTGGGACTTTTCAGGATGAAAAGCACTTTATAAATGTAAAATATTTTATTATTACAGCTGCCTCCAAGAGAGAGGTTGTGTTTAGCTGAACATTCAGAAAGAAAATTTACAGAAGTTTTTTAGAAACTTTAATTTTGTTTCCAAACCACAGTCACTAGAGTTCCAAACTATATATCTTGAATTGTACCTGCCAAATTTTGATGACATGAAATTCCCCCCTCCCCATTTGAAAGAGCAGGATTGACCACAGTCATATTGCAGACATTAAAGTAACCTGCATTATTAGGTTTTCTCCACATTCCAAGATATCTGCCTTAGGGTATTAAATGCTACTTTTATCTTCATGAGGTTCAGTATTTCCAAATCCAAGTCATAAGGCCATGTCTAGACTACAAACTGAAAAGTGGGTTTGACTGCACACATGCACACCCTAAGCCACATGTCCCACAGATTTTCCATCTCTACTTTTGGACATACACCACTCACAGTTTCATTTTAAATAATTTACACTCTTCTAAAGAAAACCAACTTTGCAGGATTAGCTGATGAACCATTACTTTGATTGATTTTGCCTGGGTGCAGGCCAGGGAGGCTGCCTGAACAAAAGCTTGGCCCACACAAAGCCATTGAGTATAATCTGTGTTTCTGAGCACAGTGAGAGTTTTTCCACCTCCTGGCACTCATGCTAAAATAACGTCTTGGTATTAGTTTAAGGGTTTGTGATGTGAATAATGGCAGAGTCAGGTCTTGAGAATATTCTGATATTCCCACATGCTTGACAGTAGAGATGTGAATCCTGGACATAAAAAGCATTCTAATGGGCCCAAAATCTTGAGATTAGATTAACAAGACATTTTCAAGTACACCACCAACTTTTGATGCTGGAGCCCAAACCAATTAGGGTTCAGAATACAGCCTGAACTTTTACCGTGCAAAGATTACATGTGCCACAAAGCTGAAGGCTAGATTTGGAGACCAAACTCAGTGTTCTTGTTCTTCAGGTGTTTTGGTGAAGGGAAACAATGAGTAATTTTTGTCCTCTGCAACTTCCCTAGCCAAAACCGACCTTAATAACCAAGAGTAATGCTGAAGTAAGATTACATTAAGCAGTCTTTAAATTCTTGGTACTGTCTTCCTTCCTTTAATCTTTCTGTGTGGGATAATTAAGATATTTTCATTTTTTTTCAGGTATTGTAGTTTCACAAAGTGATGTTAAGTCTTACGTGATGATGTGGTATTAAATCACTGCTACATTACCTATTGTATCAAAATAAAGAGCAATTAGTGATACAAAAAGGACTGAAATGGAAATGAGAGGATTCCCAAGCCTTCCTTTCAAGGAAATTCATAGATTTCTTGTAGTGGCATTGCTGCATATGGCATGAGGTTGAAATCGGAGTCTGAGTGTTGAAAGTCTATAGGAAGCAATGTATATCACGGGGGAAGGGGCTGCTAGGATATGATGCATTCACTAATGACCTCAAAGCAGACAACTTCTCTCAGGAAGAATGAGCAAAAGTCCTCCACCACATGTTTGGAATGAGTATTTGGGAATGACTGCCACCAACCAATTAGCACAAGTGTGCTGATATTAGTAATAAACATTAAGTAATAGAAATACTGAAAAATGTAAATTATTTTAACAAGCTGAATAAATCAAAAATTTTATAACCATGCTATTCATAAATATAATGTTTCTTTTTAACATGGAAATGGGAATCTAATAATGCTAATTAAACAAGAGCTAATAAAAAGACCACACTGGTCACTGCCCATAGACAGTTAAAGTGCATATTTGCCTTTTAGACTGAACTGGTTGAATACCAGTTTCCTGGGCTGGTGGTGACATGCCATTTCTGTATTTACATTTTAGACTATGAGATCTCATGTGCCACCTACTGGAAAGATGTTTTGGGCTCTGAACACAGGTTATCAGAACTCGGCCAGCTACTCTCTTGGCAGGCAGTTAAATGCCTCCCTGACATCCGATCCCGTCAGATCTCGGAAGCAAAGCAGGGTCAGCCCCGGATTAGTACTTGGATGGGAGACCTCCTGGGAAATGCTGGGTGCTGTAGGTTCTAGTCCTGAGGACTTCACTGTCACTGTCCAAGCTCGCTCGGCCGTGGCAGATGAACCTCAGGACTTAAATGGTGGGGCCAGTTTTGCGCACGCTGAGCCTCACCTAAAATCCACTGCGCAGGCTGGAAGGGCACACCCACGTGGGGACAGCCCTTCCCAAATCTTCGTTCGCGAAGTTTGGCCATTCATACATACTCTCTTGGTGACTGTTTTACTGCATGGATGCTCTAAACTCAAGTCCCTCTAAGACAATTGAAGGATTTATATTAACTTCAGCAAGGATCAAATTGAATCCTTAATGCATAGCTGGCAGTTTATAAAATAAATGATCTATCTTAAACAGTTTATTTTTGACAGTAACTGTTTTCTAGGATGTAAAATAAAATGCATTTCATGACCATATATACCTTTGTCCTTAGTAACTATCATAGCCATTCATTTTTGTTTATACTTGTTGACTGAATTAATAGTAATAAAATAACAGTTTTCATCACTTAAGAACAAAGAAAGTCATTAACGAATACATTGGCTTCAGCACTTCAGTTGTAGTTCTTTTTCTAACAAACCTTATACTGATACTGAGTGTTGACAAGAATTATGTATTGGGTTGCCTGGAACGAAATATTTTTTTTCTGTTTAAGACATACTTTTTTGTGTTCTCTATATAATTTTTTAGAAGGAGCACAAAATACCTATTCTATGCACTATTTATAACAGGCTACATATGTAAATGTGGTACAGTTCAAGTAAGAAGCAGTTGTAAAATTTGGTATTGACTGGTATGGGTAAAACCTAAAAGAGATATATTAGCATTTACTGATATCATCTATAACTATATAAAAGAAATTATGCTATAACTACTTGTATATATAAAAGTAATTTTTAATTAATTTTCCTTTATGTAATTTATTTAAAAGAAAAAACTGTCATATGAGGTTCTTTACTATTGTAAGGAGCTCTACAGTACTATGATCTGTCATTGAAACTGCTAAAATTATTTTCCACTCATTTTTTTCATAAAAATTTTCTATGATTTTATGATTCTATGAAATGCATTGGCACCTACCAGAATTCCCTTAGAATACCCGTTTTATAAGATTTGTCCCCAAATCACCTCCTAAACCTGCATTATCTACTGGCTTTTTCTGACACTGTGCAAGTATGCAGCCTTCAGAAGTATGTCCAGTGATTTTCCTCTCTTGAAGCTTCCACCGTGCAGTAATTTCTCTGGAGACATGCCTTCCCAATCCTCTGTCTCCTCTGTTGGTTACTAAAGGTGCTTCCTACACAGAGGAACCAGGTAGACAGACATGGAATGCCAGGCAGTTGTTACCGCATTCTTTATGCTCCAACAGCTTGCCAGAGTTTGCAATGGAAAAAGAGAAGGAGGGAGTCAGCATGGGGAGCTAATTCCATTCATCTGTACAAGAGGTAGATGAAAATGAGCATCTGTGATGCAAAGCTCTGAAGGAAAGCTGGAATAACACTCCGTGATCCTACCCTCCTAACAGGTAGCAAAGGTAGCAAATAACAAGAAAAACAGAAATGAAACAAAACCCCAGCTCTTAGTAGCTGTGTATACCAAAGTGGTTTGATACATCCAGCCTTATGAAGGAAATAGGCATGCCCTAGACTTAACAGGAGCCAGTCTGTTTACCATCAGGGAAGACTCAGGCCAGGGATTTTCACCTGCGGGATTTTCACCTGCAGAATTTTCCATTTACAGTAAAAATTGTTTTGTTGCTCTAATCAGGCAGGCATGAATGTGTGACATGAGAGCAACATTTCAGATGAAAACTCACAGAAGGGAGGACACTACTCTGGTTTTCCTCAGAACGAAAATTTATTGGAAATATTCCACCTGAAAAACAAACTCAGATGTTGACAGTTACGAAAGCTTTATTTGTCTAATGTTTCCATGTTAGGATACATTTTAGAAAAGCAACCCTGTGAAAAGCTTTGAAGAATTGCAGAAAGGCCAAATGAACAAACAGAATGTTCTGACATTTCCTTTCTTGAATACTGTTTATATGTCATCTGAAGTAGTTAGTAATTCCAAATAGACTAACGATTGAAGTCCCAAAATAAATGTCACTCACAACAACCATGCTTTGCATTGGAAAAAGAATGTCTTTATGGCCTGAAGGTTACAGGCATAAATAGTGGTAAGGTCTTGAATATGGGGTAACATGTTGTGGAGCCTATTTAGTTCCTGGACAGTGATGTGAGGTGTAACAGTGGCAAGAGCTACTGTTAGAGCCGGTTTTGAACAGTATGGACAAAGTTTAATGTAGGAGAAGTAGACTTTTTAAAACAAGCATTGCTGATTATCTCTGCTGACAGTGGCCTCATTGTTGAGTCGTTTTGTAACCATATTACTTTAACTGTACTTTAATTCTAAATGCTAATCGGTTGTAATCATATAGATAAATAAAGCATTAGATGAAGACTGAAATCCCACTGCACTTCAGGCTAGAGGATAGTTTTGCTTAAAACTCTGTGATCAAGCAAGTACTACTAATTACTTATTACCATGAAGGTACACTGAGAGAGTTCTAAGCTTAGATATGATAAGATAAATAATCCTCTAAATCCTAATACCATGCTTGAGGCAGGGATTATCCTGCTGCTGTTGAACCACCACTATTAAAAGTCAAGATTAATCAAAGAAAAAAATCAAAAATAATTACATCTGGTTAGATTTTCTTTTTTTCTCTGAAATTTCTTTTGTAAGGAGTCTTAGAATGTGAGGGTTTTTTCTGACAGATTGAAGAAAAGATTTTGAAATCTTGACATCTACTGCGGCAAAGAATTGCCATTCTTGATCCTTCCTGAAGTGTTTTGATACAAAATTTTACATAGAACCTGCAGAATGGGTAGCACGTACTGAATATTTATTCACACCTCTCAATGTTATGGCAATGGCATTTTTCACATTTCGCCAAACTGACTGTGCATATGTTTCTATATATTATATTTGTGAGTGACAGGAGTCAACAACAACAAAATGTTCTCACTGTAAAAATGCCCTAAAAACTATTAGGCACTTAGCCCTAGAATTTTGGAAACTTGACTCTCAGTGTGCATTTTGACACTTTAATAGTTAAGGTTGTATTGTAGTCATAGTGAGTTTTATTAAGCTTTACTTCACTAAAAATGTAATTTTGTTATTTTAAAAGAGTTCCTAGAGCATTCAAGTAAGGAGATCTTCAACCAGCAGGGGTCTATCAGCTCTTTCTGTTACATTTTCTTTTACATGTGAAATCAAGGTAATTAAAATTGCTGGAAAGGATGTCTGGAATGGGCTGTAGTGTCTGTGTGGTCAAGTGATACTTGGTTCGGTGTCTTAATTTCATTCAGGCTGACTCATTCATTTATTGCATGAAACAATCTGAGACTTAGAAGAGAACTAGATGACTGAAACTAACTACAGGTAGGGAGGAAATATGCTCAGTGGCTGAGAGTAAAAACCAACACATCAAGATCGATCCTTTGAGAAAGATTTCCATGTTAATTAAGGTTCCCAGTGTTTAAAACTGTGTCTGGGCTGATAATGTGGAAACATTTGCTGGTTTATAACAGAGTTTATGTGTGCAAATAAGAGATTCACAGTACTGTACAAATGCACCATCATATTGGAAGGATTAATTTTAATAAAATAAGCTCTATACACTTAGATTAAATATATTGTGGTTCATGGGCTAAAAGTGAAACCCTGAGTGCATGGCATGAATTTGTGGTGCAGAACAAGCCTTTTCTGTCTCTTGGCAGGGAAAGGATTACACAGTATTACAATTATTAAAATTCTAGTTTTGGGGGCAGGTTTTGCCCTCAGGTACTTCCTTAATTTCAGCAGGGAGTTGTGCATGTTTATCTGATTGAAGAATTTGGACACTAACATTCTTGGTGAAGGCACCTTTCTTTTCTTTAACAAGAATGTGCACCAATCATATCTAAAATCTGAAAGCAGCAGGGATGGGTTTCCTACCAGGAGACAAATGTCAGTAACTGTTTTGTTTTGATAAGGTAAAGTGATTTCCTTGTAAGGGAATTGGAGATGGTGCAGAAGGAAGGAAGGGGGGAACTTCTTCCAGATACCTTGTAGGCTTGTTTTTAAATTATGACTTTGGATATAACAACAGGTTTGGCAAGTGTTTCCCTAGGAAATCCTGACACTGTGCCAGATTTTCTTAGCTGCTTTGTTGTAGAGTGTGCATTTTTTAAATACACTGTAATCATTTCAGACCACATAATTAGAAACACAAAGCAGTTTACTGAAACATAGTGATATATTAAGAATTCAGTTAATTACATGTACAGAAACAAGTCAGACTTCAAAACTTTTACTCGGTTTCTATTTTATTTGCAACTAGGGCATGTTGATGGGACTTTGCCTGTTTGTGTAGGAGTTTCAGAATTTTAACCTGAGGGTAAAATTTTCAAAAGCATTTAAGAGACTGGCTCATTGAAAATCAATTGGACTTTTACTCCTTAGGGCAACACTTTAGCAAGTATGTAGATACTGAAATTCAGTTGACTTCAGTGGCTTTGTGTATTAAAAAATTCCGTATTTACTGCCCTAAATCTCCTTAAAATAGAAGTGTTACATTTCAGTGTCATCTAAGAGTTTCCAGTAATGTTATCCCAAGTGGACAAGCTGTTATTCTCATTTTTTTTCATTTGTAAAACATACTTTGTTTTTCTTTCTTCTTCAACACATGCAGAAATCATAAAATATGTTATAGATGATAAGCCACATTGTCTTCAATCTTGTGTTAAAAATCTTACTGCAAATGCTCAAGAAGAGGTAGCAATTTCAATTACTGCAGACAGTTCTTCATTCTACTGTAAATTTTTGTAGAATTTTTTAAAAAATTAGATCTGCCCCCTTTTCAGTCTATTTAATGTCTTTTTTGATAAAAGTGGTAAATTACCTCCTTTGAAGCCACAGCCTGACCTAAATTATTCTGTCTACATTATGTATAAGAGCAAGTAGAAAAAAAATTAAAATTGTAATATGGCATCTTAGGGAAACAAAGACATAAATCAGAACTAATTGGTCATTCTTATTTATAAGAATATATGCTATATTTTCCATTGAATCTCTCAAATGTAATTTAATGAGAAAATTTAAAAGTGTCTGTGTAGAAAAACCTCTGTCTTTACAGCAAAATGTATTCAAAAAAATCTTTGGGTTTAGAATCTGCATCATGGGGGTGTATCTTGGTTCTCTAACATGTTTCTGTATGAGCTTTAAAATTATGCTAAATTGTTGCACAACAGCATACAAATTCTCAACAGTTGCATTTATTACAATTTTACCTCACTTTCAGACAAGTTATCTTATCATGCTCCAAATCACATTTTATGCTGCTTTGAAGTACATTACTAATATGCTTATTGCTTAACAGAAAATAGCCTGACAGTCATTTCTGTTTTAAGGTGCAAAGTAATAAATGTCAGTTTCTTTTCTGCAGTCATTTATCTGAGGCTATACTTACTCTCCAAGTATCTGCCTTTGAAAACAAGTCAGAAGTGCAGTTCCCTAATGGTCTTCTCTTTGGGACTAACAATAAAAATATAAAACCAAATTTTGAACCTTTCTTTCCATGGTGCCTTCATTCTAATTCTGGCCCTTTCCTGTCATTATTAAAACAGGACAAGCCTAAGTTTATGAAAAATTGAGGATTCCTTCTTATTTTGTGCATCTTTGGTGATCCTGTGGTTTGCAAAGACAAGGCTCTCTGGCAGTCATTTGTACCTGTCAGTGCATACCCTTCTATTCCCTGTGGCTGTTTTGTGCTGCTAGACAGGTGTGTGCACTCTGCACAAAACCTTGCCCTTTGGACATCATTATAGTCCAAGAAACATGGAGAATGGGATCCTGACAGACTTATAAATGACCATAACAAAGGGAATTCTCTTTTGGGATCTTTGTGGAATGTATGCCTTATATTATTCCACATCCATCGAGAGAAGTGTGGTTTTTCCATCACAGAAAATGGAAAAAGCAAGAGTTAAGTTGTGGATAATTCTGGACACCAGTCTCTCTGAAGAGTGATGGATGACTTTATCACTATGTTTAGGTTCACTCAGAAACCAGGCTGTTAAGATAGGAGGAGCAGCTAAGCTGAAAAAAAGTGTGTAGTTAGATGCAGCACTTTATTTCTGGGTACATATACAAAGATTTAAATTAACCTGGTTAATGTGTTTCTGCCCTCTGCCTCCCCCCCAGTCACCTTTCAAGCAGCTGACTAAACAGTGGCCTTTACAGTATGCCAAGTAGCCAAAAGAAGCTCTCTTGGATCCTTAGGAGCAGTGAAATCCAGACTCCTGGACCGTTCACACTTAGCATTCTATCTCTGCAGACACTCAGGTATAGTCAGTATGCCCCGCTGATCTTAAGCATCATAATGGAAGATAAAGGAGATAGAATTTATTGCCTAGGACTCAAAGCATATAGGGTTTTATAGATCAATAAGAACATCCTGAGTTATGCCCAGAGGCAAAAAGGAAGCCAGTACAGACTTCAAAGACTTTGTGTAATATATTCCTTATGTCCAATAGTACAGATTAAGCAGAGCAATGTTCTACACAAGCCACTGAATCTGACTAGAATGAGGACTGACTATACATTGCATAAGTCTACTTTGGAGGCTACAATGGTAACTTAAAGCTTTCACCTTTGTGAACTTATCACAACATCTAACTAATGACAGCAAAAAATATTTTAAGTCTGGGAATGAACTTTGAGCTTAGCAACAAGAACCACCTTTTGATTCTGAAGTTTGCTCAGGAAGAATAACGAAATTTGACTGATCAGAATCCCTTCTTCTCAAGCAACTTCTAATCTCTCTCAGGGAGACTCAGAAAAAGTGAAAGACTGGGAGATCTAGGTTTGATAAAGAAGGCATAAATCAAAGTAACTCAAAACCTCCTCAGAACTCTGCTTACCTTTCAAAGCAGGAGGCTGACAGTACTGGGCAAGGAACTGAAATCATATTTTCATACAATATTTTTAACAAGTGAAAAACACAACTAAAATTAAAATAATGCCTACTCTGTGTCTACTGCACAGAAAAATGAGGGTAATATGTATTCTCTTTCTTCTGGCAAATTCAGGGCCAAACCTTTGCTTTACAAAGGCTGTAAGAGGTCTTCCTTCTCTAAGTGACAAGACCAAGAGATGCACATGACAAACTTAATGGTTTCACGTAGACTAAATATGAAAGGATGATCTTTAGCTTTCATTGAAAGCTGAATAGATTGAGCCACAGAGAGCACCTTGTAGACCCAGTTCTTATAATCACACCAAAGCCTCATTCATTTTCCCTATGAGAAGATTATATGCTTTATTTCAAAGAAAACAGCTCTCAAGGAAACTTCTGACTTTCTTAAGTCTGGTCTAATGTGGGAAAATCTTTCTACTAGGAAGAGGTCCCCTGACTGGTATACACAGGTACTGTGGATAACTGGAAAATTGGTTCCATGCTTTTAATTATAGGGGCTCAGTTCAGCACAGAGACTATCCTGCAGGGAAGATGAGATGTGTGAAGATCTGTGTGATCTGTGAATATGAGAAAAAATGAAGTAGGACTTGAACATCAAGAAAGAAGACCTTTGGATCATTGTTGCTGAAAAAAAAATAATGCTCAAATATGGTCATTAATGTACATATCTTTTTTGATAATTTGCTTAAGAAAGCATTTCTTTAAGGGAATGTAAAATGCACATCTCTGCTTTTGTGGTTAAATTAGACATTCCATGAGATTGGATCTTGGCACTTTGGTGGGGGTTAGCAGAGATCCCACTCCTCCATACAATACTCTGCTGAAAGATCTCACTCTGCCTTGCAACATTCTTGTTATTCCAGAACTGGGTTGGGCTAGTCATAATAGATGCAGGCAATCAACTCAACTTCCCCACACACAACTCTGCCAGTAAAACTCACTTCACCTTCCAACACTCCTGGCTTTCCTGTGTTCTTTAAGCAAGGGCTGTCAATTTGACACTTACTGGGGATTTGTCATTACTCCTGCTGAAATCCAGGATAACTTAGTGATGCAAGAGGAAGGTGTTGCTGATACAGACAAATGTCTGCTTGTGACTAGGATGAAACAAAGTTGTCTTCTCTGGATGACTGAGATTTTCATTCTGGCAGTAGAGGTAACTAACTTGTGTTTCAGTTCCGCTTTTATTATAGCAATAAAATCCAGCGTGACTATAGACATCAACTCAGTTATAGAGTGTATAAATGAGATTAGAGTCTAACCCTTACATAATGTGGCCTTCTGCAAGGTACTTTTTTTCAAGTAAAAGGTTTCATTAGAACCCTAGAGCTTTCAGTATTGATCCCTGTTGTTTTAGCAGTCACCAGGCTGCAGACAAGCATGGCCTACTGGCAGCATCTCAGTTTACACTAGTGTTGGGATTTGGGCCATTTAATTTTATGTAAAATCAAGTAAGTGTGTGACACAGTAAAACACTATGCCAAAGTAAGGATTATTCTTCTAAAAATTTAGAAATTTAAAATTTGAAAGAGATTTGCATGTTTTCTCTAAGCAAGGTACAACCCCCCAAAAAGACCAGTTTGGTGAATGAGCATGGTGAGAAGCTATGAATATGGATATGTTTGTACTTAGGAGTCTAGAGGAGACTTTTTTTTATGTGTGGTGATACAGAAATACATACTTGTAACTCTGCACATCAGGGAGAGAATATTCCCCTAAAACAAGTAATTTCTCTTGCAGTGTTCCCTGTTGATCAAAGCTGCATAATTTAAAGCATCTAGAGGCAGCTTTAAATTATTCACAGTATTTTTAAAAATTATCTTGCTATACTGCAGACAGTATGTGTGTAATTAGCAGTCTTCTGTAAGTTCTATAAATTTTTGCATCCTTACAGAGCTCGTCTCATTCGAGAAGACAGTACATAACTTTGCATAACAGACTCCTTCTGACACCGTGTTAGTCACATCTCACAAAAGTGCTAGGCACACAGGACCATAGGGAATGGCAGGACAGAGTCGGTAGTCTCTAGGTCTCAGCTTGAATTCTGCTTTTTGGTGGTGCCTCAGAGTTTTCTGATACCCCCAAAAGCCCCAAATAGGAATTCTGCAATTAGTGTATCTAACTCCTCCTTTACTGCAGTCTTCTCTCCTATTGGTGAAAGGTCTTCGCAGCTCATGTAGGGATCCCACCCCTTTTGTGGGTTTTCATTCTGAAGCTATCCACAACTTTACACCTGAATGAATGCCAAACTTCTCTGAATATATAAAGGAAATCTTCAAGAGCAATTTCAGAGTTACCCAGAAGAAGCAGAAGGAAAAGCTTTCATCCAGCTCTGTCAGACAGACTAAATCAGCCATGCTTCTCCCTGCCATTCACTTCTATGGCTTTCTCCTGGCTTGCATCTTCACGAGAAGCTACTTGGCTTTCAAGAACGATGCCACAGAGATACTTTATTCACACGTTGTTAAACCCGCTGCAGCGAGCCCAGGCAGCAACAGCACGTTGAATCAAGCAAGGAATGGAGGGAGGCACTTCACTAGCACAGGATCCGACCGTAACAGTGAGTATCGCACCAGCGGCACTTCCAGCGCGTTCCGCAGCTCTGGGCGGCAGCTCCGCCCGGCCGGCCCCGGGAGCGGAAGCGGAGCCCCCGACCGCAGCAGCGCATCCCTCCGCAGCGCCCCAAGCCCCCTGGCCCGAGCGCGGCGCTCCAGCGAACCGGCGCCGGGGGGACGCCGGGGCACGGGGATGATGCTGGTGTCGGGCCGGGATCTGCCTCACCAGGCGGCCCCCGAGCCAACCACCCTCCCTTCCTCCCTCCCCGTGCTGGGGAGTCCTGTAGGACCGGCTCGCTCAGGCAGGTTACTTCCTGAGGAAGGTTCATCCAGGAATACCGTGTTCCATGGGTTATCCGGCAGGGAAGCGAGATAAAGCAAAAGGAGTGAGAGGCATTTCCAGAGCCCTTGTTTTCTTAACTCACCTTCCCATTACGGGCAGGGGAGGCGTCTGAGCTACTTTTCAAATGCAATCAAAGATTCTGAATTTTGTTCCCGCTCTGTTTAGTTTTACTTCCTGCTGTAGCGCCTAACCGCTTAACACCTCCAGCAAAAGTAAACAAATCAGCTCTAATTTGCCTATGATCTCTGCTCTAACTTGCCTTTTTACATTTAGTCTTTTCCTGCTGAGTTTTATGTATATATGTCAGATACGTGGGGATCTGGAGACCTGCTGACTTTCTCTGTTCCCTCCCCTGCCCACCTCCTTAAAATGAAAGAAATCCAAATAGAGAAACACACACACACACACACACCAACCCACAACAATTCGATAAAAACAGCGTCGAAAGTGAAGGCAACAAGTGACACCGATACCTTTCAGCTAAGCCAGGTGTGTCAGCTTCTATGAATGCTAAGGGTTTAAGGGCACAGGAAACATCTCATTACGAGATTACTGGAGCAGCCCAGTAGGTATTCATTGTCAAGGAGCTGTCACTGGCAAAAAACTGAACCCGGGAAGACGAAAAAATGGAAGAAGTGACAAACTCAGATCTGTGACCAGCTGCTTCCAGGTATATTCCTGAGTGCAGCTGCAGGAAGGTGAGCTTGAATCTTTTCTACAAGGCAACAGGAGACCAGTCCTGTCACTAGTCTCTGGGATCAGCCTGCAGATTTACAGTTCCTCTGCCTGCCCACCTTGAGACACAGGGGACAGGGTGAAGTAATCTTAATGCAGTGTGTCTGTTCAGAACTTGCTGCCAAAAATCCAAGTAGAAACAGAAGCAGCCAAGTAGCTGTGATATGTAGATGTACCTTCAAAGTCTTTTATGATTCACTCTGAAATGTTTCTAGTAATTACTTCTATTTTAAAAGCGTTAGTTAATTGCATTGTGTGTAGAATCTGTGCCGTAATTGTCCTTTAGAAAGAGGGAGAGCACAGCCAGTAAAGATTGCTTATTAAAATTAAGCACACTGTGGGCGTTTATTTCAAAGTGTAATTACTGAAATAAACAGTTGTGTTTATTGCAGGGTGCAGAGCCGCACATGTAGACGGGTACAAACATGCCTGTATGAGAAGCTCTGCATGTTGATTCTGTCAGTTGCCTGAGAGAATTTGCAGGATCCTCTATGTTACATGCAACATACAGACTACTACAGATACAAAGATAGTGTTATCTTAAGGGCAAAACGACCCCACTGAAATTGTTACTGCTAATGGTTCAAACTTCATAGGCAGAAATCATTTCCCGGTAACTTCAGCTGTTACCACCTCTGCAGTATCTGTGTTTGGAGCCAGAGTTCATGGGAGATGCAGTCCACTCTAACCATGGAATGAGAAAAAACACACTATTTGAAATTAATTTAGAAGCATATAAATCATTTCCAAAGCACTACTTTCCCCTTGCTAATGATCCAACGTAATTGTAAACATCACAGAGCAGATTCCCTAGACTGAGAACAAACAGGAAACATTTCTTTCCTCAGGGCATTTTTTCTCTTCTAAAAGGTATGTCCCTGAGAAGGATAGAGAATAAAATTGCCTCTTCTACCACAACTGCTGAAGTGCATTTCATTAGGATTTCTTTATGCTCTGGGATTACCCAGAGATACCATCGCAACTTGAGGCCCTTGTGTTGGGGGACTCAACAGTAAAGAGATGTCTTGTAAAGATTACAGTCTACTTTAAGTTCTGCAAAACATACCTGGTTAATGTGAAAATGACTGGCTAAGGAAATTGCTCCATTCTGAATCTCAGTGTTTATTGTTTTCTGCATTCTACAGATCGCGTTCAAGTTGGTTGTCGGGAACTGAGATCCACCAAGTACATTTCAGATGGCCAGTGCACCAGCATTAATCCCCTGAAGGAACTGGTGTGTGCTGGTGAATGCCTCCCTTTGCCACTGCTCCCCAACTGGATTGGAGGAGGTTATGGAACAAAGTACTGGAGCAGGCGGAGCTCGCAAGAGTGGAGATGTGTCAACGACAAAACTCGCATTCAGAGGATCCAGCTTCAGTGTCAAGATGGAAGTATAAGAACCTACAAAATAACTGTGGTCACAGCCTGCAAGTGCAAGCGATACACTAGGCAGCACAATGAGTCCAGCCACAACTTTGAGGGAACCTCTCAAGCAAAACCTATCCAGCACCACAAAGAGAGGAAAAGAGCCAGTAAATCCAGCAAACATAGCACAAGTTAGAAGTCAAACGTTCTCTCCTCTCTCATCTCCCTCTCCTTGTGCCAGAATTGAACTCACCTGTAACCATTTGCTTAACCCTTCTGACTGCTTAAAGACAAGTCTGCCATTGCTATGTTCTCAGTTGACACTACATGCTTAGTGCTTTGACCAAAATCAAAAGGGGCATTTTCAGCATATGGACACTTTGGGTGATTTTCCAAATGCTCAAGATGGGGAATAACACAAGCCTTCTAAACCCACATTATGAACTCTTACGTTTTCTCCAGCCATGGAGGCAAAGAAAATTTGCAGAGTATTCACTGAAGTCTATTTTGTAAAAAGATGCTTTGTTGTGTGTTTTCCTGAGTACAGTTATCACATCTATTGCCTTCTATATCATGTTTTATGAACTTCTGACAAAGGCTTAAAAATACAACACCTTGTATCTGCTTTCAGATTCATTCTAAAAAAATACTTTGCATGCTCACCTTTCTCTTATCTCAGTATACCAAAAATTAAAATATGCATGGCAGCAATCATAAAGTAAAGCTGAACAAACTATTTATTTGTTGTTGTAATTATTTAAGGAGCTTTTATGTGTGTTATTTCCCTTCAAAATTTCCTTATGTTTATAGCCTTTCTTATGTAGCAAAGTATTTTCCTATGATTTGTGGCTGGATTAGAACATAATGCTGTAGATAATGTAAAATAGATATTTTAGCATTCTTGGTATATATATTTTAATTTTGAACATTCATAGACTTAGGTGTTATGTTGAAGTAGCAACATAAAAATTGTATTTTTCATTCTGCACCCTGTATTATTTTTGTTTAAAAAGTGTGCAATCTAAAGAGAGATATGACTTCCTTTCAAATTCATTGGTTTCTTTTTTTTTTTTACAAAAATAAACACCACTAACAACCTGTATTGTCTGGCCATGTGTATGAAAATGCATACATTTTAATAAGTCACAGCATTTAATCTTAATAAGAGGGAGAACATTATTTGGTTTAAAAAAATCTATCCATGAAATTTAACATTAAAATAATGTTTCTGGATGTAAAAATCTTATATGACAGCTTAACAGATGGTGCTTAATTATGGTCTAAGCCAGGTTCTTATTTAACAGTTCTCAAGTTGTACATTTCAGAAGAAGTGTATATTTGGGAAGTTTTACAAGCTAGTGAAACACTACCACTTTTTTTCTTTTTTGTTAGTGATGACCAAGTCAAGGACCAATGGTGTAAATTACATATAGTAGAGTCCCTCACATTTATCCACAAATTCTTATGGAATGTATCAGAAAATACATAGTAATTAATCTACCTTTCAACACATAGTGTATGGATCACTTGTTCTTAATCTTTCAAACTATATTGAAACACTATGGGCAAGATTTCAACACGGGATTCTGCTGTTCTTAAATCATTAAATTTTACAAACCATTTGCACCCAAAGTAAAAATTACACAAGAGAAGAATAATGAAAATTCTTGCCTGATAAGGTCTCACACAAGCTCTCTTTGACCTTCTTTTTATCTTATCCTATTTTGCTTTTTAATTACAAAAGATTCATCATGAAGTTCTTGTCAGAGATCTTTCTTGTTCATTAATGTAGTAGAAATGTTTGAAAATCACTGCTACTGTTTGACTTACTGAATCTTGAATTTTATCAACAAAATTTAATGATTTTTCCTAAAGTTATTTTCAAGAATTCTCTTTAAAATCTGCTTTGTGTAAAAAAGATATATATTTTTTAATTCAATTTAAGTGATCTACATGGTAGCACAGTTAAAAAACCCCATTGCATTAATGACCTGGCTGTTTCAATATTTAGTTTTGTGGCTGTGAAAATATCAAAATGATGAGACCAAAGTCCATGTATATTTAACTTCTCTGATCTTAAAGCTGCTTCTTTTAAGCATAAAAGGAGAGATGATGAGTAAAGGAGTTAGCAGGGAGGGAAGTGACATGGCATTGCTTCTAGGTATATCAGTCCAGCAGACCTAGGGATACATTATTTTTTTATTTTAACAGGCATTATAGCCTTATTCAATCATTTCATGAGGGAAAATTTTTTCCCAAATGCCAAACTTCTATCCATTTTTAAATTGTTATCCAGCTATTTTTTCAAGATAATAAAACGCAAAAGATTAAGATAATGGACCAAAATTTAACCCAAATTATTTCCAAAGCCCATAGTCACTAAAATCAGTAAAGCTGCCTTACCTGTTCTGTGTTTGACTCCCAGCAATTATGATGGTGAAAAAAACCTGCACATCTTGCTCATAACTCTTCTCCAGTCATTGAAGTTTTACTGTAGGAACAATGTGCATGTTTAATAAGAGTTTGCATTTAGAAATAGAGATGATAGCTTCTGTTTTGTCTTTTCATGAAGAACTACCCAAGGGGGAATAATCTGACATGCTCCTGCTTAAATGACTTCATAAAATTTGCTGAACATGCTATAGAAAGACCATGGGGCTTATCTCTAAGTCTGGCATATTTGAGGGAGGTTGAGGGAAGCCAGCAGGAGCTTTGTCCATCTGCAGCAACTTAACTCTGAAGTGCCACCTGAGTTAGCTACAGTCTCTTCTTTGGCCATGACTTTGGCCCTTTGTGGGAGAGATCTGCAGGAAAGCAGCATTAGAAGTATGTTAATCTTGAATTTTCTGAAGGAATAATGTTATTCTTTGTGATGCAACTCCTAGCTCTGAATGCTTCAGTCTGGCATATACAATGCGCCTTCTGTTTCATCCTGTTATATGTGAACTCACAGGGGTCTATGCAAGGATACAGAAAAAAGGCATTCATTATATGAGTACATCTAACTAGTTTCTTTTCTGTATGGAGAATTACCAACATGGAAAGTTGTGGTGGGGAAGGAATGGGCACTTGCTCTTGTGGAGACAGTGGAGAATCTGGCCTAAGTTTAACAAAGACTTAGTGAACAAAATAGTACTGCTTAAACTAAAATAATTTTAAATATGATACATCTTAAGTTTACTTCAGACTTAAAAAGGAAAGACAAACATGCTAAAATTTTCTTAGTTTTCACCTAAAATATTAAACCAAACACATATGAGAAACATATAAATGTTTTGAAAAAGTAAAATGTAGATGCAGATTAGTTAAGTTTTTACATAAATTAGACCATAGTCTAGATTTAGTACATGAACAATATGTAGAAGTTGACTTTCTCAGTGATGTTGGATTGCATGGGCAGAACACTAAGTTCAAGGGTTTCTTAAAAGGCATTTCATATAACTTAAAAAGAACCTAATAATTTTATAAATTCTCATACTTGCTTCTTTAGAAAACTAAAAGTGAACAAATTAGAAATAATCTGATAATCTGCCATCACTATTTCATTCCTTTTGATTTGATGACATCTGCCCCGAGCTAAGGGGTAAATTATTTTATAATGAATGTAAATCAATTTTCCTTAGACAACACTAGAAACAAAGTTAGCCAGATGCTGATTGTTTTGATAACATGGTAGCACTCAGAGGCAAACTTCATAGAGGCAGTGGTAGATTGTTTGTGTCATTAAGATGTTTATCAACTGTGCAAGTCAGAAGGGCCTGACATTTGCAGTGTATACTAGAAAGGCCCTTGAGAAGTTTATTTATTCAGTTTTTTAATAATAGTAACAAATCTGTTGCTCTCTCCATCAGTTTTGGAATCAAACCCCCCCAAATCCAAGCTCAGTCATTTGTTTGGAAATAAAGCAGACATTTGAATAACACCCTTCAAAATACCTAACAGATTTCTGCTAGTAAATCACTTTAGTCCTTCTAACCTTGACCTTAATATCCTTCCTGAAGAAGCATAGCATTAATCAAGAAAGGGCTGTTCAATACATTCCACTGAGAGAGTCTTGTTGCTGCAGTATTAACCTGGAGGTGTTCAGTTGAAAATTATAAGGAATCCTTAGAGTTGGAAGGTATCCTATTCTCATGATGCATTTCCTTTCCCGTAGGCCAGGCAAGGGGCTTTGATTTTCAGTTCGTTGACATACATATAAACATTGCTCCAGGCTAAACCTGAAAATTCTGCAGAGATTTATGAGTTAAGCAGACATTCTGTCACTTGATTTGTTAATTTTGCCTGAACATGGCCTCCACAACAAAAAGCCTGCCCATGCATCGTTCTGAAAGACATTTAGCCTTTCAGCTCACTCCTTGTATGAGTTATGTGGGCTGACATACTAGAAAAGTGTGATTTACAAATGATATTGCCTACCACTGAGTTAACATTCAAACATCTACCTTCCTCAGTGCTTTCATTATAAGAAAACACTCCTCCTTTTAAATTAATGCGTATTGAACTTCACATCATAAAAATAAGTAGCCTGTACTAATGGCTGAGAAAAACCTCTACAAACACTGGACTGTAATTCCATTTTGGTGGTTTCCATTTTCTTAACTCAGTTTGGGTGGATGTGACAGTGACATGACCTGGCTGGAGTTCAGGCCTTCTAAATGCCTCTATACAATACCAAAGCGATACAGAGGATGTCTTAATAGAAATGAAAATCGGGATGACTTCTTTAATAGGGCTGTTTGTGGAATATGGTACTTCATTAATCTAATAGGGAAAGCAAAAAAAAGCCAGCTCCCCAGAAAAGAGGCCTAGATCATAATTCCCTGAAACAATAATATAGTTCTGCTTACTAAACCAAGATAACTGCTGCCAAAAGAGTGACCTTTGCTACCATCTACTTAAGTAAAACATATTAAACCCCCAAAAATGTTTAGTTGTACACTTTGACTATTTCTTTTCCCCTGCTCTATTTTAGTAGTTGTACAATAGTGTACAATTATGTCATTATTTCAATCCTTAGCTGTTCTGAACCATATCAATACAGCACACTTGCTTTTTGACATATAAATATTTTAATAAATAATTTAAGTCTGTTTTTAGAATGATAGGATGTAACATTTTTTAATTTTGACTACTGAGAGGAAGAGTCATGCTCTGACTTGGCCTAGGAGTTCCACATTTGATTTGTTTTGTTACCCCTAGTGAGAAGTGACTTGGCGAGGAAATTGTAAAGGAATTTAGTAAAAGCATAAACCATTCTGTGAAGTCCAGTGCTTTGGCGGGCTAAAGAACAGCCAGCCAGGCACATCATTAAACTTCTTTTATATGAAACAGTGGACAGTTGAGGGACCGGAGCTAAGGAGAAACGTACTTGAAATGGAGGGACTATGCAAAGCTTTGAAACACAAAAAGCACAAAGACTATGCTTTAATTGCAGCTGAAGCAAGTTTAAACATCTGTTGCTTGTTAGATTATTATTTTATTTATTTGCTTATTTATGTATTCATTTAGTTTGGGATGGGTTGAAGAAATCCATTTTAGATTCCTCATGGCCATTAAGCTGGGATGGAGAACAGAGGTCTGAATGTTTCTAAAATGTAAAGCTGCAAAAATTTTGGTTATAGCAAATAACACTTGCTTTTGGTGGGGTTTGTTTTTTTGTTTTGTTTCCTTTTTAAAATTTTTTTTAATCTTTTCCCCACCGACAAAACCTGCTGAAACTTTTGCTTTTGTGCATCTTTATTGCAATTTTTAGGACAGTAGTCAGAACAGCTTATAGCACCTGTAACTAGTTGTATCACTGCACTGCATCTTCTCTTTTCAGATATTGAAATGCCTGAATTTGGGTATGTCTAGAAGAGGAGAAAGAAGAGAAGATAGATTAAAAAAGTGGAACAAAATGACATGTGGAAGACAATATGTCCTATGTGTTCTTCATTTTCTTCTGATCCTCATAAGTTTTCATGAAACTTCAAAAGACTTGTTCTGTCTGGAGAATGACAAGCCAAACAGTAGCCCATGAACATGCCATCCTTGGGATTTAGCAAACTGCTAGGTTTAAACACACATGGTAGATAACCATTTCTGGCTTTGTGTCTTCATTTCCCAAGCAAAGGGAAGAATGTGCAGCACAGTGTGTCTCTATCATTTCATACTGAACCGGGACAAGTCAAGGAGACTTTAAAATCTGCCATCTTCACAGAAACGTGTATTTCACTGCACTGTTCATGTCTTCTGGTGGGTGACCATGGCCTCCTCTTTCTGAGGAGAATGAATATTGCCTAAGCTGAAAAGGTTCACATAGAGGTTTCTTAGCTATCAGCCTGGACTTCCTTGTTGAAGAATTTGGCTCAAAATCCTGCTTACATTACATATATTATATATCATATACAAGTATAAAATTACAGTAATCTCATTTTGTGAACAAGAACATCAATAATATAACTAGTAAATTATCCATAAAACTTCTTCTAGGTGCTCTGCAACAATTGTCCCCATGTTTTCTTTTGATCATTTTGTAATCGGTTATGAATCTTGACACATCTGCCAGAAGAAAACGTTTGCTAAATCCTCTGCCAAGAATAAAGTAAATATTAAGGATTTCTATTTTTATTTGCTTAATTACATACTTCTTTGCATAATTCTTCCATAAAAACCCTCATTAGACAGCCCATTCAAGACACTGTCTGAACCTCAAGAATGTAGTGCTTTGTGGTACTCTTTCTCTACTCATCTACTGCAGCCCCTTGCAAACCTGCTTGCTTCTGCCCTTCACTTTGAAATTTCTGGCTCTAGCAAAACCCAAATCCTCTCTCTCATGGTGTCTCAATGACCAAACTCTTTTCTTTTCAGTAGTCAGGTTACTTGTTCAACAATTCTCTTCCAAACGCACACACACACAGACGCACAGACACACAGACACACACAGAGAAAGAGAGAGAAAGAGAGAGAGAGAGAAAGAGAGAGAGAGAAGGATGCATTACTTTATCCATTTTCTTAAGTGTTCAGTACTGAAGAAAACAATGTATGCAGAAACACAAGTGTACTGGCACAGCTAGGTGCAAAGAAGAATTTTTAAAATCAGGTGAGTTGGACTGCTTTACTCAGAAAAACAGTAACAGGATATAGAACAATTTTCATTAAGTAGTTTGTATGTTGGAAAATGGTTAACCTTTGATGGTTGCTCAGTGGTGTATGTTAAACAAGCTGAGTCTCTATATAATTGCTGGATGACAGGTAGCCACACTGCTGCAGTTGGGAAAAATCTGTAACCTTGACCTTTCTGAAAACTGAACAGGATCAAAGGATTGACCCTTTCTAATCTGACATTTTCATGCTAGAACTACACAACCCAGCAAAGGATGAGGAAAAGGATTATGACAAGACTACTGTTTTTAAGGACTATCCTGCTTGTTTTGCTCATTATAAAGCAATTGCTTAGAAAAAGAGAAGTTTCATAAACCTTACCACAAGGCAGACTGCATTTTAAGGCACTTCCCATACAAACTGTCAAAAATCACAACAGAAAACTGAACTACCTCCACATGATTTTTTTTTGTCTAATGTATACCATATAAATCCACAATAAAGGCAAAGTCAAGTTTTTGTGTTGGATAGTATCTTGTCTTGCCTGCTGCAATGTCAGTCCCTGATGACATAGCTAGGACCAGTCTTCATTTATTAAGTAAAAACTTACATGGATGGAATTCCTCTTCCATGAACTCTGACAAACTGACTTTATCTATATTCTTCAGACATAAGACTAATGAATAACATTCCTGGCATTCTTAAAGTAAGAACTATTATTAACATGACAAGAGATGCAGAAGCAGTGCTTTCAGTATAGTAATAAATTGTAAAGTTTGTACCCCTATTCATACCAAATCTGCAAATTTTCCTTGGTGTTCATTTAATTCTCTCCATCACTTGAAGTCTGATGAATTGTTTAATATTCCTTCACAAACATTCCATGGATATAACACCGAACATGGTAAAACAATAAAACACAGCATTATAATAATCACACATCAAAATCAAAACAAAAATTTGGAGCAGTGAAGATCCCAATTCTATTCCAAATCTAACTTCAGCTCTTAAAGTACTCTCTGATGTTTCACTACATGATTCTGTCTCACCGGCATCTTGACATCTGTGGCTCAACACCACTTTTTTAGTGAGTTCATTGGCTATCTCTGCTTCCAATTGTCTTGGGAAAAGGAAACTGCCATTAATGTTTCCTCAGAGGTAACTGTTTCTCCAGGCATGGCTCGACATCAGTAAAAAAGAATAAATTAAACACTTCTTTTTGTACTGACATGATAGGCCACTATCGTAATGGCTGGTTCTTGCTGTTAAGTCACAGTGACAGTGGAAAACCATCTTAGGGATTTCTGTACCTCAACTGCCATGTCTTTGTTGGTGTCACCATCCAATGCACTCCAACAGTCAAAGACCCTAAACCACAACTCCTGTTACCAAGCACAATGCGTGGTGATGTTAAAGTGCAGCAGATATGCCCACCCAAACCTCGCATTACTTAACATCTGACCAACGCACCCAGAATCTGCAAAAACCCTTCCAAAGCCAAGTGTTTAAGATTAGTTAGCAATTTCTAATGAAAAATTAAGAGGCCTCCACCTCGTCATCTACTTGCCAAAGTACTCCCCAAAGCACTACAAGTCCTTCTTCAAGTCTTTAACCTTTCTGAACTTCACAAAAACTCCAGCAGTCAGAGACTCTCACTCTCATGAATTATTGGATTACGTGCTATGGGATAATTCTCTTATCTTTAAATTATTTCACTTTGTGTAAGCAAAATCCTCATTAGCTCTTTAACTAACCTTCCATACCTCAGATAAAAGACCTAGAGGATTAGTGGGTAGAGGATGGATAAACACTTAAGGTGGAATATAACATTTTAGGGTGAAGCTCTAAAGTGTGTGTCAAACATCAAGTGAAATGTTTGTCAACTTTTTCTCTAGCACTTGCACAGAACATAAGCAAGATGCTTCCTCTGTGTATCAAGTATCCATAAGCTCTTGAAGAAATTGAGCTACCAGAACCATGTACAACAATGCCAAAAATGTGACATAAACCACACAGGATACAGCAGGTGAAACTCAATGTATGATTTTCAATACATCTACAATGACATGCAAGTATGAAAACACTTCACTCTGTTAAAAGACATTTCCTTTGCATTTGTACCATTCATATTCTCCTTTTATACTTTAGCTATTAAAACTCCATATTTTGCAGAACTTCCTATGAAGGCAATAGCACCTAGAATTCCCCTTAGGGATCTGATCTATAGGTGAATCCATGTGCACTGTATATGGAGAACGTAAGCACTCTTTGATATTTGATTGTCAATTATTTACATCATTTAAGATATGCATGTGCGTAACTCCCTTGCTGAATACATGGTGTTTTGATCTCAGTTCCACATAGCAATAGGAGCAAATCAATAGCACAACACTTTATCTAAGTATTCCACACATCTATAGCATCTTTCATCAATCTCAGAGCACGAAATAAGCCTTTGCAACCATACTTGTAAAAACACAAATATAAATATATGCTAATGTGAAATAAGATAAGATTTCCCTGAAGGTGTTAAAGAAAATATTTTTGCCTTTTTTCAGCATTCCCCTACCTATTATACTGCTTCAAGCTCTGTATTCCCTATGACACGATATTGATGTGGGAACCACTGTCACCACATAGGAAATACTTTGACGCAGCTGCTGTGCAACAAAGACTGATATGGCAAAGACATAAGTCAGTCCAATAGAACTACATGGAGGGCTGATCAGCTGATCAGCCATCTCAGGCAACAAGTAAAAGATTGTGAAGAGCATAAAATAAAACCATCACATGATTGTTTTTTCTTGTGACCAGAACTGAAATAAAATATCTGGAAACAATGCTCAGGCTATGGTTTCCATGAAGCTTAAGACTGAGATCTTGTATAAAGTGCTACAAATGGCAACAGATATGCAAGATAAAAACTGAAATTCTGTCTTTTGGGGGACTTTCAAATCTTTGTAGATATGCAAAGGGCCTGTGTCTATTCCTGTGAACAGTGACTTCAACAGTTAGAGACAGTTACTGGTGACTTCAAGAGAGCCAAGACTGCTATCCTACTTGAACAGAAAACCTCTCTAAATACAATGGGCATTCCACTTGCATCTTTACAGCTCTGGATTTTATGGCTTGCCACCACTGAAGTAATAATTTATGTATCTGGATAAAATTAGTGAAATATAAGCCTGCAAACACAAGGTTCAGGTTAAAAGCCTGCACCACTGCTCAGAATGCTGTGGGTACTGTGTTAGCTTGAAGAATGGCTTTCAGATTTAAAATAGTTGTAGCTTTATGCTGTCTTTTACGGATCTTGCACTTGCTTTTACAATTCACTTTAACTTGCAAAATGTTCCTTGATTGTATGCATTTTCCTTTAAAACACACACAATAATGAAACTTGCTGCTTGTCAAGAAAAGGCAAAGTCATCTTATTTTGCCTGTATTAAAAATAAAATGCTTCAAGAGCTTAAAATTTACTCTGATAAAGGATGATTTCTCAGTTATTTTATAACACATCTACAGAAGACTCAACTGAAATTTCAAATTAAGAAATTTTATTCTTTTACTAATTTTTCACAAAAACGTTTCAGAATGATTTCTACCACCCAATAACGTAATGTTTTCTGAAAACCCTACTATGAATGTCAGTGATAGATACAGATGATTTTTTTCCCCAGCATTCAAATTTTCAGGTGAATTTCACTACTGTAATTTGATTCCAATTTGTATATATCTTCTTTCTTCAATTAAAAAAAGAAAACCCCCCACTTTTCAAACATATGATTGGCATATTTACTGCATAATGGCAAAGTACTGCTGTGGTTTCAGATGTCATTCCCCTGCACAGAAATGATGGATTAGCCTGCTCTTTACTTGCTTTGAGGTAAATGTTGCCTCTCTCCCTTTCTACCCAATTAAAAACTGTGTAGAATTGTTCTTCCAATATGTGTGAATTTATGTTTTACTCCACTTTAAATGTTTATATATGAGCATGAATATATATGCACATGAACCAAAATATTAGATTGACTCAATACAAACTGCATAATAAAATGGAACTGAAGGCAATTTATGTATTTGCAAAATGTCACTGTGCTCCACTGCATGTTATTAACAAATGAATATTAAAAAGTTGTAAACCCCAAAATCCCAGTTTTCTTAACTTAGAGTCAAACACAGCATAAATGGATAAGGATGTTAAATATGCTCTTTCTTCCACATCATTGTCTAAGAAAACAGAAAATAAAAGAAGAAATGGCAGTAAAAAGTTAAGTATAACCAAGACCCCAAAAATCTATACTGAAAGGCTTCTAGAAAAACTAACAGGTGCTACCAACACAAGAGAAGAATCTTTTGACTACATAGGGACTATGTAAACTTCTGAAATATTTGACATTCAAGTGCAGCCAAAAGCAGCTTCAAAGTGCTTTTTGGCTGGGTCATTAAAACCACCGTGTCAAGAAGGAGGGGGAAAATAGTTCTGAAGGTTGTGTTGGTGTTCAAGAATATCCTGCTTACTTATCCCTAAGAACTGATGTACAGTGGGAGGAGCCATGGACTCTAAGAAGACCTTATTTTGCTCCTTACACTAAGGCAAACAATAAAAAGGTCTGGAAAATCAGGTAGAGTTGACCAATGTTTGTACTTTTTATGAATGGAAACATGAAGACCTGAGACAGGAATTCAGAATGACTGTTACATTGAAAAAGAAAAAAAATGGGAATGTTGCAGAACAAGCTGCCATGAATATGTTTCTGTTGAACTTCTGCAAGAAAAAAGTAGAATCCAAGATGACTTTGGACACTGGAAGTGCCTATCTCAAGAAGAAAAATCCATTTTGGCCATCTGATAATAAAGAAGTGATACTCTACTGATGGCAGTCTGCACAGGGGGGACTCACAGGGCAAACCTGGAAGTCCTGAGAAGAGATAACAGACAAATCTATGTCATCAGTCAGGAATTAGGTGTAGTAAAATATTTTACAAGAAAAGAAAATATAAGACCCACTAAAAAAGAATATGAACAGTTAAACACAGTTTCTGAGCAATGAATTTTTGAAAAAAAAAATCCCACATGATAAACAGCCCTGAAAACAATGAGACCAACACTTGTCAGGAGGAAGACAGTTCAACTTCTAGCTAATGCCTTCACTGATGAAGAGTCTCCATTACGTAAGTTTTCCAGCAATCTGCGAAATTCACACATTTTCCTCTTGTTTTTACATGCCCATTTCCTTCAATGCCCATGATAATACATTTGCTCCTTACAGAAGCTTTTGAGACATCATTATCTGGAAGGCATATCTTTATGTTTCCATTCAAAAGGTTTGCCGTCAGACCCTCATATGTTTCACTGCATGGTACAAGCCGATATGATTTCTGTTGTCAGAACTGTCAAGACACCTCTGCATGTAAAGTATCCATGTTGTCCCAGCATTGTCCAGTTTTCCAGGACTTTCCTGATATTGCAGATAACAAGGATATCTGTGAACTCTTGCCTTTGCTAGGAGGTACCTCTTCACTCCTATTGTATGACACTTACTTATGATGCCTCTGCAAGCCCTTATGATCATTTTACCCCATTCCACACCTGGCACTGGCAAAGCAGCCCAGCTGGAACATAACAAATTTCTTTCCATCTTTCCATGCTGGTTTTTTGATCAGATCTATGCCTCAGAAAGATTGCTGCGTGTGTTCTACTTCCCTTCCTTTTAACACTGCTTACAGAACCCCTGACCCGCTAATCCCGCGAATCTCGGGAATGCCACCGCCCCCCAGCGTGGCCCGGCCCCGCCCCGCCCCCGCGAGTCACCCGCGCGCCGGGCGTTTAAAGGGCCCCTCGCTCCGGTGCCCCCGTTGTCCCGCTGTGTGCTCTGCCCCGGAGCCCCGGGCGCTGCCCCGCCGGGGCCGGGCGCATTCCGCGGGTCTGTCCGCGCCCGGGAGCGCCTCTGCGGGGCCTCTCGCAGGGCGGGGCGGGCGCGGAGTAGGGCCCGGTGCGCGCTGGGCAGGCGAGCGGGCGGGCGCTGGATTCTTTGTATCGCGGACGTCGCGGGCGAATAAAACATGCGGGCGGGCGGGCGCGCCGTTCCTGCGGGGCGCGGAGCGGAGATGGAGCCCCGCGGTGTGTCGGTGTCGGCCGTGCTGCCGGCGGGCGGCAGCGGGGAGCGCCTGGGCGGCACCACCCCTAAGCAGTTCTGCGCCGTGCAGGGCAGACCGCTCGTCAGCTACGCGGTGCGGGCCATGGAGAGGTAACGAGGCGGCGCCGCTCGGCCCCCGGCCGGCCCTCGCCATGCCCCGGGCTCCGCAGGGCCGCGCTGCCCTCGCCTCGGGCGGGTCTGGTCTGCGTTGCGGTGTCTCCCGGTCCCTCCACGCCCGGTCAGACCGTGCGGGGAGCGGCAGGCGGGGCAGGGAGCGAGTGTGACTGGGCCTGCTCAGCTGGGCAGAGGTGCCGACGGGGCCTGGGCGCTTTCCCCGGCCCAGCAGGGCTCCAGCACTGCCATCCCGGACTCTGCTCGCGCCCCTGCCCGGCCCGTGCCTCGAGGCCGTGGCACATTCCATGGATGCCGCAGAATATCGGCTCCAGGCCCCGTCAGCCTCGAAGGTCTCCGTAGCTGCAGTGGTTCAGTGAGCTACGAGCCTACCACAGCTGCTGGAGACAGTCACAGTGCTGCTCTCCATCAGCCTTGCGGAAAGATCTATTCTGGCACAGCCATTGGGGGTGGGCTTTGTAACAGACCTCGAAGAAAGGGCCACTCCTCAGTGGTGTATAGCACTGCATTGTGCTATGGCAAACACCTTGCATCAGCAGGAACCTTAAAACTTTAAAGCAAAAAGGTTCATTTAAGTTAAGTTGCTGGACTGGAAGCTTATGTAGCGTAAAGCTGTGCGTGTAACTTTTCTCTTTATGTTGTAGTGATAGGACGAGGAGTAACAGGTACAAATTGAAAGAGGGGAAATTTAGGTTAGGTTTTTTGGAAGAAATTCTTGACTCAGGGTGGTGAACCTGGGACAGATTGCTCAGGGAGGCTGTGGGTGCTCCAACCCTGGCCATGCTCAAGGCCAGCCTGGATGGGGCTTCAGCCACGTGGTCCAGTGTGAGGTGTCCCTGCCCGTAGCAGGAGGGTTGAGACTAAATGCTCTTTGAGGTCCCATTCAACCCATAACATTCTGTGATTCCATGCTGGAGCAATGGATTTAAGAGTAATAGGATATCTTAGGTTTTTCCTTTTCGTAAGGCTGTTGAATTTTAGGCATGTGACTGTTAATATATTGTTGTCAAATGTTGACATAATGTAAGTTTCTAGTGTCACTCGAAACACCACAGGTAGGAGCAGAGTGTCAGGTGTGTTCTGGATGTGTTGCAGTAACTTGAAGGAAAACAAAACTTTAGATTTTTAGAAAGAATAAATGAGGAGAATAAAGGAGGAGTGGAGATTGGTGAAAAATGAAATTGCCAGCATCTCCCAAAGTTCCGAATTTATGGAAACTTGCGAATTATGGACTCTTTTTCCATATCCACCCAGAGAGGCTTCCCTCAGGTCACTTGTTACTTTATGAAAGAAATATTGCTTATTTTCGCTATTTATTTTTCAGCAGCAACCAGTCACAAAGCACATCAGTAAGCAAAACTTCCCATCCAAAGCTTGCCACAGCGGTAATTTCTGCCAAAATGTCATGGGAATCTACAGAGTAGAATAATATCCTCACTCAGTATATTGGAGACCTGTAAACAAGAACAGAATGAGGTTTGGAAAGAAATTATATTTGCAGGAAAATAAAGCAAAAGAAAAAATCTTTATTTTTACTGCCAGTAAGCTCTGAGAAAATAACTGTACTTTGAGCAGTAGTGTTGTATTTATGTCCTAAAGCTCCAAAAATTAGAAGGTTGAATTCAATTGTGCAGTCCAGCTAAGGTGATTGTGAGAGAAACAATTATGTGCTTTAGCTTTGCAGTGCAATAACTGCTGCCAGTGCTCTGACAGGCAGAGCTTCCTGCCATCTCTGCTTAATTGGCATGTTGACTGGTATAAATGTGTATGAGGAGCTGGGAACCAATGTACTCCAAAGCTCTGAATGGCTTTCACTTTCATCTTAACATTATTACTTCTGGGTCTGAAACTGCAATGGATGTGCCTTTTTTCTACTTTGTGAGAATGTAAAAGCTAAAATGTGATATTGAGGAACTCCAGTTTGTCGCATAGTCTGTCACCCAGAAGTGGCAGACTTTGTGTTTAGCTTGATACTGTCTTCTGATGTCCGTTGTTGACCTGATGTAATTGAATGAATCATTGACCCATTAGCCTGTAATAACTTCTGTTGAACTGGTTATCTCAGCTACTGTTACTGTTTTTGAGCTTTTTTTAATCTGGGGAAAATGTAGTAATATATAGACAAACATGAGCAGTTCAAGGATGTGCAAGCTGCTTTGCATGTGCATTTTGGAAGTTGGTAGAAAAAGATTTTTATGCTGTTGAGCTGAAAGTAGTGAGAATCCTAAATATCAGTGTGGAAAAATAGGCAGATAAGACAAGAGCAGACATAGATTAAGCAGCGCATCCTGTTGCATAGAATGACAGCGTGTAGAACATGGGCCTGCCAGCAATTACAGATGATGCCCTTAGGAGAGGAGATGAGCAAAACTAGGGTTAGGAGAAATGATTGGCTTTCATTGCCAGTACAGTGGCACTGATAGGAAGGTCAGGTCTTACCTTGGCTCTAAAATTACAGTATGTTAGAGAACTTAAATGTCTGTTTTTTCCATTTTATTTGTTTCTGCTTTTGTTGAACTGTTGAGGGCTTTTGCAACAAGTTCAACTGATTAAGAATGGCATTTCTCTTTTTTTTTTACTTCTGTAACAATTAGTAGGGTTCTTCCTGGATTTGAATTTTTTTTTTAAATGCATGCATGTTTTTTTAAATTAGAACCTTTCTAATTCCTTTTCTGAGACAGGGAGGAGTCTTGGCTCTCTGCATGTGTGCACATGTTATTTTACTAAAGCTATAGAGAGGAAAAGACTAAGGTGGAGGCTGATTTTTAAAATCATTGTGGGACAAATAAGGTGCTGCTATTCTTGCTGTGCTTATATGTTACCAGTTGTTGAAAGTACAGGGAGAAGCTATAGAAGAGGAAAGAAGAGTTAATATGTTTACTGACAGAATAAAGATTTTCTTTAAAGATTGCAGACAGCTTAGTTTGCTTTAATGTAGTCTCTCAAAACAGGTGGAGGTCTCTTAGAAATCACCTGCATGAAGCCTCCAAAGGAACACTTCTTTGGAAATGTCTTGCATAGTTTGTTTGCCAAGTATTTTTCTATGTTGGCTTATGCATATTCACTGGCTCTATAGGTCACACAATTACAGTTTTGTTAAATGTATCTACTGTGATAGTTCTTTTTCTCCAGTTATCATTAGCTTATTCTTGAAATAGTTTATAAGCTAAAAGTATTAATAACAAACATTATGGAGGTATCTTTGCTATGTTCTCTGACTCATAAGGAACATTTTATTTCTGGAAAAATGAATGGCTTCTGTACATGAGATCCTCCAAACTTCCTTAATATATCAGACTTAAAAGCTTCCTGCTTCCATTTTTGTATGTAAAAGATACATATGTTCATATATTTTTTCATATACCAATGAAGTCATAACAAAGCTGTTATGGAGCAAAAGGGAAGTTGTGTTTGCATTCTCCAAATGCATTTTGGTTTTGATACTTCTTTTTCTCATTTAGTGAAGATCAGCAGAAGTAATATGATGATTTGTCTTGCACCTCTGGGCAGTTTCTGGGGCAGTGGAAGGTCCTGTCTAACACTGCTAAAGCCATTTCAGCAGCAACTGCCTGGTCCTGGCCTTGCTTTGCTGGTCTTGATGGGTTATATTGTTGAATAGTTTGTTCCTGGCACAGTGAGAGTTGCAAAAGATTATGAGTATTTAAGCCTCACACCAGATTTCAGGCTCCACCCTGAACTGATGGAGGGTTAAACCTGGGTAACATTTGTACCGGGCCATTTAGGTGATACAATTTCAAAGGTGTTTTGTTTTATATAATTTCTTCTGCAGTCTGTATTGTGAAGTCACATAATACCTTACTCTGTTGCTGAGTTAGTGAGCTCCTTTACTTTGAGTTTTAGCTCAGCTACTGTAAATGTTCTTTTGTTTGAAATTTAATGAAACAATGCTATTTTCTACTAGGCAGTAGGTCTGTCTGTAGGTGATGATGAGAAGGATAGTTGCAGGAAATAAACATATAGTCCTTTTCTGCCTCATTATTTTCCTTGTACTGATACTGAGGTCTTCCTAGGGCAGTTGTAAAGTGATTATAACTGGGGTTGCTATTTTTCTTTCATCTGGTCAGACCTGATTTTCCACTTCAGAACTACAGCCTATACTGAATTGAAGCACTAGAGTTTTGTATTGTTAAAGCAGGTTGGGGTACAGTATGATCTTTTTCGTGCATCGTGCTGATTGTTGCTGAAGCTTGTGCTGTCTTGATTTAATTTTACAGTTATAAAATTGAAATGGTGTTTTTAAATTGTATTTGAGCAGGTCCTGAACTGCTTCTGCTTATTATTTCAGTAGGAAATCTTTCTGAAGAAAAGGATGTGACAAATAGAGGGACAAAAACCCAAATTCATTTACTGCTAAATTGAGTGTATACTGATACATTTCTACCTCATTAAAACATTTTGCAACGTTTCCATAACCAGATCTTTGAAAAAGCAGGCACCTGTGTGGTGCACATTCCTTATTGATTAAAATTTATATTTACTGAATTAGTATTTTCCATGAGTTTTGATGGGACAAAACCTGAGCTGTTCTGGTACGTAATCTATCTAGAGGATACCTTTATACTCTCATATGAATAGGTTACATCCCTAAATCCCAGCTCTAATTGTAGAACATGAGTCTGGAATAAGTTTAAAGAGGACATACTCAAGTTTACCAATGTGTTTGTGCAGACACAGGGTGGAGCTGTGACCGCATCCTGTCACTTTTTGGTGTATTGTACCACTGGGGGCCTTGGGCCATTCTGCCCACCCTGTGCAGAGATTTATCACAGGCTGGCCAGTTACTTCTGTTGTTTTCCCTTCTTCTTGGATGATACTGTGTACTACCCAGTTGCCTCATAATCTGTTTCCTTTGACTTCAGAAAGGGAAATGTCAGTGCTCTCCTTATGCAATTACCAGTGAATGTGCAGAATGTCCACCGTTTCTGGTAACTGTGTATGGATATCATCTTTCTGCAAATAGAAGTGCAGAGTTCTTGTTCTCATTTAGTGTGAAATAGCTCTTCTTGGATTTTGCTGTATTTAAATGACTGGCTCTCAATATTCAAAAGAAGAACTGAGATGAATCCAGTTAGTTTGCTCTAGTTCTAAGTTGAAGTCATGCAGAGATGCTGAGTTTTGTGGGTAAATGTAAGACTATGCCAGAACTCATTTGAGAGGTTTTAAAACCTTTTGATGATCCTATGGTGAGTGACAAGTTGAAATGAAACTTGAAACCACATGGCTTCTTCAGATGTTATATTTGAAGAACTTCAATACTTTAAAAGCACTAAGAATATGGTGGTTTGGCTGTTATTTTCTGCCTTTGTTAATGATAAAATGAACACAGGGACAAATATTTTTCTTTTGAAGAATACTAATAGCACTTCCATTTATTTTATTTTTAATAGTTATTTTAAAATCCATTGAAATAGTTTTCTATGGAGTTTTAATTGCAAAAAACCCAAGCCATAGGCAAGGTGAAAGATGCTCTTGTTTCTTGTGGTTCTGGGGGACTTGTTTGTATCACAGATGTCTTTGCTTTTGGAGTAAGGATGGTTGACAGGCAATGCCTTCTCCTGTGTTATTGCAGGAATCAGTATCTTGAGCCTGTGTAGTTCTGAACTGTAAATGTCTTACTGTTATTTTTATAACTGGAAATATTTAGCACCTTTGTTCTTGCTGTGCCTGCAAAATGAGTTTCAATAGCCTTACTAGTTTTACTTGAGAGGGTGTATCATACTTGTCTCTCTCTAGTTGGACGTGTAGGTTATACATGGGTGATTTTAACATAGTAAGTTTTTGGTTTTTGGGTTTTTTAATCATTGCTCATCTGATGAGTTTCTTGTCTGACATGTTAAAAAACTCCTGCCATCTGTGAAGACACTTTAAAGTATTTTTTAATGTTCTCTACATAGCATTTAAAAAATAAGACACTAAAATGGATTTGGTGTATGGTATTTCCATTTTTTTAAGTACAGTATGCCACGTGTGACTCAAATTTGTATTCTTGGGTCCTTTGACACAAGTATGACTTTAGCCTTCCTTCACTTATGACTGGTTTTAGTCTTGTGGTTTGTGGGTCATTCTCCCCCTACACGACCCCTCAAGTGTAGAGCCAGTCTGAAAGCAACAGTACCAGCCTGAAATTCTCCAACAATATGTCTTTCATATTATGATATTCTTAACTAGCACAGCTATGTTTTTACATTATTCTAGCTTCCTAGAGCACTGGAGCAGAAACATTTCTGTGTGTTTATATATATATATTTATTTTTGCTTCAAACTCCTGGTATAATATTTCCCATCAATACTCAAATGTTACAGTATCATTCATTAGCAATCTGTCAATTATTGCTCATGGCTGTCTTCATAGTGATCTTTGTTTTAGAGTTTTTCTAGATCCTCTTATTTGTTTGTGCACAGTGTACTTCTGTAGAACATGGAGTATTCCAGGTCCCAGGATGTACCAATTTATTGGAAACTGATTAACTAACTGGAACTGATTGATTTAGAAATTTTGTTTGAAGCTAGGAGCAAGGCTGGAGTAGGAAATGCTTTGAAGGCTTTTGGAAAGGTTATTAGAAGATGCCCCTCTGCAAAGTGGTTGTTGGAAGCAAGTGCCTTCCCAGAACTCCAGTTTTATTGGTTGTTATCCCTGTAGTGGTAGAAATCCTCTGTTACAGCTCTCCCTTTAGGAGTGGAGTATGAAAACATGGATTTGAGTATATTGAGAGATGCTTTATTTTACCATCTTGAAATTTTGTTACTATTTTCTTTTCTTCATATATCTCTACTTTTATGTAGTTATTCATACCTACTTTCTCTGGTTTTGTGCTATTTCTTCTAGGATAAGTTGGATATCTGACATTATTGTGGTGGTCTCTTCTGAAAATATTGCAACAATGAAGACTATAATTGAAAAATATGGCCACAAAAGAGTTATGGTAGTAGAAGGTGGAGTAACTCGTCACCGGTCAATTTTTAATGGACTGAAAGTATTTGCAGAGAAGGAATTTTCCAGCCATCTGCTCCAGAAACCAGAAGTAGTGATTATCCATGATGCTGTGAGGCCATTTGTTGAAGAAGATATTCTTTCAAAAGTGGTTATGGCTGCTAAAGAACATGGGGTATGTACTGTACAGCAAGGCAACTCTGCAATGTGTTTCATACTGTACAACATGAAATCATGATTGATAAATAGGACTTTTCTAGAAATTGTATTAATGTGAGATGTTGGTTTTTTTTAAGTAGAACAGATCCAGAATCCCTATTAAGCAAAGAAGTCAGGTGGAGGAAGGTGACACTTTGAAATGCCGCAGATGTTATTTTCTACAGGGAATAGTTATTGCCATAGAGACTGTCAGTAAGAGATTGAATTAACTGGCAATTTGTTAGTTGAAGGGTAGATTGCATAATGATAGTTTGCCTTTTCTTTTCATACAGAATGATCACCTAATACGAGAGTAGTTCTGTCAGTGATTTCTAGCAACGGCCAAAGGATGTATGTACTGCATCGTTTGACTCTCAACCTTTGTTTTAATTTCAAACTTATATGCAAATCTTGAATAAGCAGCAAGAGAAATATCTCTGTAGTAATGCTAAATTGTTCTAGAGCTTGTAAGCATTGCAAACTGCTGTGAAATGGGCAGTGGGAAGCCTCCAGCCGTAGGTTGGGTATTCTCCTGTTCATCACTGCATCTGAGTACTGGGATTATTCACAGAAACCAGAAAGATTTCTGAGAAAGTAAGTGATATTTGAAGTGTAAGAGTTGGTAGAAGTTGTATTATGCTAGTAGAAGACTAGGAAAGGTATGCACTAGCAACAAGAACTGGCTAAGGCAGAGATGTAAGAAATCAGGACTTAGCCACAGACTTGCTTGTAACAATTTTCTGTCCTTACTTTGTACTTGAATTTTCCATTAATAAGACAGCATAATGCTTCCCTGCTTCAATGAGATGGTTTGAGGTAGAAGTCATTAGTGACAGCAGATTGGGTACTAGAAATCTAGGAAAATTTACCACGCTTGTCTTTTCCAGAAAATGTGTTAAAAGATGAGCTAATTGACAGATGAGTCACATTCATTGGCAGTGGAGTAATGACTCTGAAAAATTAACTGTAGTATTTTCTTAGTGCTCCTTCACCATTTTTTGAAAGCTCATAGTGCGAAAGGGGAATGTATAGCTTGCTAAAATATTTATTATGAAAATCAAATTATGCAAGGTCTCTGAGAACATTGATAGAAATCTGAATATATTGAGCCTCTTACTAGCAGGCCTGTACTTTTGTAGATAGGCTTAATAAGAAATAGTAATAAAATAGAAACTCTGCTCTCTAGTTGTCAGTGATACAGAACATAAGTTTCCAGTCACTAAAACGTAAATTCTGTTAGAGTTTTAACAAGGTTTTTGACCTTTCTCATATAACACAAAATAGCATTGCAGAATTGATTCTCTGCCAAAGACTTTGAAATAAATCCTCTTTGTGCATAGGTTTTAAATGCGATTCTTTGAGAGTGGTAGAAGAATGGGGTTAATTGGACTGATGTTGAGTTGAAATGCCAATAACTTTCCTGAATATGTTTGTGTTTAGGTGTCTTTGCATGTTAAGGTAAATCCTATCTCATTTGAATTTATGTTTAATTTTTTTTAACTGGTTCACTTTTTTCTTGAAACTCGTGAGATTTTAATGTAATCTTCTAGTTTTCTTTTTAATTGTGTGTAAGACATTTTCTGTAAAACAGCAGAGAACCAAGGCAATCTCCATTGATGTTCTCAAGTCAGTGTACTCTAGTTTATCTGAACTTCCAACTGGTAAATATTTCCTTACCTGGATCACTGAAGTGTCACTTGATCTCAAAAAGATAATCCTTACATGTATCATTGTCTTTTTTGTTGTGTAATGCCTTTCTGAAATGTGCACAGTATTTATTTGCTCTGTTGTGGCTTTTTCAGTTGATGTAGATCCTTAGAATTTAGTGAGGCTGGGCCATCACAGGATTGGACTCCCAAGAGCTGTGTGCTATTGATGACAGAGTCATTGAATTAAATAACATGAGAAGAACTACATTTTATGTAATGAATTGGAAAAGCTTCCTCCCAGAGACAGTTGTCTGTCTTCACTTGACAGCTGCAGAATTCTGAAGAAATGGAAAGCTGAAGAAAAATGGAAAGCTATGACTCTTCTCAGAACTGATACACCTGGTTTTAAATAACAGAAAAAACTGAATCAAGAGAAACTTCCGTCTATAGTTCTTCCTATTATCAGATTCTTTGTGTATCTGAAAGGGAGTCAGTTCTTCAGTCTTTCAGTACCAAAAGTAATTACTTCCTTTTGCATTATGTAGAAAGGTAGAAAACCTGGCAAAAACATGATACTAAATCACTTGTGTTAATAGGGGTAATGCTGTATTGTTATTCATCTGCATACCATATAGATAGCGTAATTATGAGAAGCTGTAATGTTCTTTAAAATGGCAATTGATCAAGTAAGTTATTGCACTTCTAGCTGCCAATTGTCAGACAAATAAACTGCTTTATTACACTTACTAATCAGTTTGTTATTTGCCTGTAGGAATCAAAATGTGCACCTTAACCAGAACTAATAAATTATGCCTTAAATCTTCCAAACAGTTCCTTGATTATGAGAAAATATTACTTTGTAACCAATTAAATTCCATTTATGTTTTTGGGGTAATTTTGCAATTAAAATTACATGTTTCTCTACACAAATTCTTTATTGCTAGTAAAAGTTGGGAAAAGTGGAAGCTTTAGAAGGCATGAGTCCAAAGCCTCTAGCAATATCTCATTGCCAACATTGCATTTTGCAGAACATAACTAAAAAGAAAAATGCTTACAAGAAAAAAACATCAAGAAGGCAGGGAGGAACTTGTCAGTTCTGCTATTGAGAATTTAAAAAAAGAAGGCACATACAATCAAAGACTTTTTTTTCTCTCGTTAACATAAACTAGATTTGAAAGTATAGTTTATTATTTCAGGAAGACTGAGTCAAAATGGCACTTTTAAAAGCTGTTTTCTGGAAGCTGTCTAACATCATTACTTTATTCTCAGCTTTATGCAGTCAGTCAAAATAATACCCCCAGAGAGAAAACACTGCATGCTATGCTCAGTCTGTTCCTGTTAGTGCTGCCCTTCTCAGTCCTTCCTTACTGTAATGAAAGGCTGGAGCAGAAAACAGGTACCTGTGCAGATGCTGTTATTTCAGCCAGCTACAAAAGACACTTTATTTTGTTATCTGTGATTGTTGAGTTACATCAGCAAAACCTGGTTGATGGCAAACCAAAACTCCAGCTCTTTTTCTCCACTGAAGTTGAAGGGGGGCTTGAGTGGATAAGTAAGGTCATCTGGTATGTTGTACTTGAATGGGGATGGAATGCTGGAGCAGTTCTGCCCATTCTGACCTTTGTACTTTTTCTTTTGAAAGTGAGTATCTTTTTATGTTTTCTTATCTCCTCTGGTTTTGTCCTATATAGAATATTTTGCACATTATATTTGTCCTCACTGTTATATTCAAAGACTGATTTTATCCAGCTGTACAGGCTACATCAGTGACAGATGCCCTGGATCATCTGACGTCATCCTCTCTCTGTGTTCTCAAAAGTTCTACTTTTGTTGTATACTTGGTGCTTTGGGAAGCTCCAGTTGTCCTGTCAGACCCTTCTGCAGAATCAGAATCAAGAACTGAAGGCACATTACCATCTTGATATGGTTTTTATTTCACTGATAGAATGAGTTCTGTAGTTTAGGGAAGTGTCTGATGTCAATGTGAAAAAACTTATGAGTGAAATGTACCAATTCATTATTATGTAGCAATTTTAGAATAAAATATTATAAGGTCTGCATACCCCTAGCTATGCTAAAGCACATGTAGGACAGAGAGGTGATTTTAGAGAGCTGTCATGGCTTCACTAAGGGCAAGTCCTGCCTAACCAACCTAGGGGCCTTCTATGATGGAGTGACTACATCAGTGGACAAGAGAAGACCTATGGCTGTTGCTTGTCTGGGCTTCTCCAGGCATTTGACACAGTCCTCTCCATTATCCTCCTCTCTAAATTCGAGAGAGAAGGATTTGATGGGTGGACTGTTCAGTTGATGAGGAATTGGTTGGATAGTTGCATCCAGGGGGTTGTGGTTAACAGCTCAGTGTCCAGGTGGGGATTGGTGACTAGTGATGTTCCTCAGGGGTCCGTATTGGGACCAGTACTCTTTAATACCTTCAGCATTGACACAAACAGAGGGATCAAGTGCACCTTCAGATAATTTGTAGATGACACCAAGCTGAGTGGTGCGGTTGACATGCCTGAAGAGTGGAATGCCATTCAGAGGGACCCGGACAAGCTTGAGCAGGGGGCCTCTGAGGACACTGAGGTTTAATGTGGCCATGTGCAAGTTCCAGTACCTCAGCTGGGACAATCCCTGGTATAAATACAGGGTCCGGGGTAAAGGGATTTAGAGAACCCTTTGGAAAAGGGCTTGAGGGTACTTGTGGGTGGAAACTAGTCCTGAACTGACAATATGCACTTACAGCCCAGAAAGGCAAGAGTGTCCTGAGTCAGGAGAGGTGTGGCCAGCAGGGTGAGGGAGGTGATTATACCCTTCTACTCTGCTTTCATGGGACCCCACCTGGAGTACTGCATCCAGCACTGGGGCCCTTAGCAGAAGAAAGACAAGGACCTATTGGAGTGAATCCAGCAGAGGGCCACAAAAATTATCAGAGATATTAGACACCTATCCTATGAGTAAAGGCTAAGAGAGTTGGGCTCGTTTAGCCTGGACAAGAGAAAGTTCTGGGGAGACCTTATTGTGGCCTTTCAGTACTTAAAAAGAGCTTATATGAAAGATGGGGACAAGTTTTTTAGCAGTGTCTCTTGAAATAAGACAAGGAGTAATCATTTTAAACTAGAAAAGAGTAGATTCAGACTAGATATAGAGAAGAAATTTTTTACCATGGCAATGGTCAAACACTGAAACAGGTTTTCCAAAGAGATAGTAGATGCCTCATCCCTGGAAACATTCAAGGTCAGACTGGACAGGGCTCTGAGCAATCTGATGTAGTTGAAGATATCTCTGCTGATTGCAGTGGGATTGGACTACATAACTTTTAACCCAACTATATAACCTTTAACTCAAACTATTTTGTGATTCTACATTATTGTGAACATCCAAAGCTCTTCAGTAGCCCTAGAACTTTTCTGAATGTGTGAAGAAATGAAATGTGGTTTTGTTGTTGTACAGAAATACTTATACAATGCATTGTTCCTTTTTAATGGATAGCTATAGAAAGCATACTGATGTTTCCGTAGCTTATGGCATTATTGGTCCCATGAAAAGCTGTAACCTTCTCAGTCAAATTGTTAATTGTCTTCTGTGTTGACTGGAGAACTAATGTATTGTTATTAAATACTTGAAGTCTTAGTTCTAGCAAGATGTAGTGTTTGATGGTGGCAAAGCATTGGTAAGGGGAGAAACAGCTCTGTCATTTCCCAATCTCAGTGATTTAGATGATTCATTGCATTTCTTAGGAAGGATGCAACTCAACAAACTGAAATACATATATCATAGATGGAAACTTAAATTGCAATCTCCCTTTCTTTTTTGCAGCATTTCTGTGTTGTGCTAACAGAGCCAACTGTGCCTAACACAACTAGTGTTTAATCCTTTTTAAAAGGTGACTTGATCCACCATTTTTTTGCCTTCTGGAAGTCTATGCAAATAGTAATTTTACCCTCCTTTTTTTCTTTTTTTTCCTTATTTTTTTTAAAGAGAGTTAGTTTATTCTGAAAAAAATATTTGAGTATAGTTTCCTGTACTTAAGTGGTTGCTGAGGTAGTTTTTGTCTAGCGTCTATAAAATGTACCTCCTTTAAATTTAGAGAAACTACATGTATGATACGGCTGTTGTTTTGAGCCTAGTTAAAATCTATGTGTTTTATCTGAGGAAACAATATGAATTTTGGGAAATGAAGCAGCAGTTAGTGAAGATGTGTCTGTTTAGTCACTCAGATTTCTTCCTGCAGCAGATTAAAGGATTAAAGAACAGTTCCTTAAAATAAGGGAAATCTTACCTTGTCCAGCATGAGTAAAGGCCTTGGATCATTCTAGCAATGCCTACAGGGTGAGGTTTGGAAGATATCCTTAGTCATATCTCTCTGGCTAAGGATTAGGAATGTAAATTTTTCCCTTTTTCACCAAATAATGCACTGAAAAGAAACATTATCTGAGTTTTCATCTAGAAATATTCCCAGCTGCATTTTGGCAGAGTTTATGATCTTGGTGGTTGTGGCAGGGAGAACACCAGCCCTGCAGGTTAGGTGAAGCTTCTGAAAGCCAACTTGGCCTGTTTCACATGGTCTAATAGTTTGCTGGACTGGTTCTGTACTTATCATCCTGTTTCCAAGAAGCAAGTGGGCTGTGATACAGATAGAACTAAAACTGCCTTGAGGAGCCTTGGAGCATGTAGGAGAGAATTCATGAGGTATCAAATTCACACATGCGCATATTGAAGTCACTGTTTGAGCCAAACTGACATGGTAAGGTGTAATGATCTGTTTTACTAGGCCCTGGATAACAGAGAAGGTGTTAGCTGAAGCTTATATGAGGAGGTGACTTGAAATTTTTCATATAATGAATGGGCTGTAAGAAAAAGAAGCTCAGGTGCAAGGTTTCTTGCAAGCAGAGGGCACAAGCAGTTCCGAGAGAAGCAGCCGAGCAAGTTCAGAAGGCAAAAACATTTGATAAGCAGGTGCAGAGCTGGTTTAGAGCAGTGTATGACCACAAACTATAGTGCTGTGCATTTGGTTGCTCAATACTCTGTGTGGGAAAGAGTTATAAATTAAACACTAAAGTTTTGCATTTGGTTGATTAAATTGTACAAGAGTCTTCCTGCAACACCTCAAGATTTTTCTTCTTCTTTCTTTATAATATGGTGCAAATCATGTGTTTAATGATAAGCAATGGAGTAGTATCATTCACGTATGATATTGCTGATTTTGTAGTGATGTATATTGTCTGGAGGTAAAATATTCTTCAAGAAGAAAGTTTTTAAATGCAATTATAACTCCTGTGGCAGTAACATCAAGATTTCTATTATACTAATACAAGTGTTAACTTATCTTTATGTTGATTTGCACTAATATGCAAAATCATTTGTGGCACAGTGTACGCTCACTGATAGCTTTTTGCAATGTAAATCAGTATTTGTGGTGTTAAGAACAGATGGCTCGCTGACTGTAAGTTGTATTTCATTAGTTGTTAATGCAAGGTAATATTATGCTGCCAAAGTAAAATAAACAATCTTAGTAATTTTAGAGGCAAAAATTACTGTTTTCACAGTTCATTAATTTTTATAGCAAGTATTTTGTTTAATTTTACTGCCTAGATTTGCAGTATAGCTCAAGTTAGAACAAGAATGTGCTAACTTGTTATCAGTTATCATCTTCTTGTCAGTTATGTTGAATGAATGCCAAAATGTAAAACTGTAAGTATGCTTTAAAATATTTCTAAATATATGGAAAACTGATGGTAGCAAACTGACCACATGATTTGCTTTGAAGTGTTTGGATTGCTTAGACTGAATGATTCATCTTATAGAATTCATCGTAATTGTGTATAAAGTACAACTCTTGCTGACAACTGAAAAGAATAAATACGTTTTAAGAAAGTCTTGAAGCTCCAAACCAGCATGTGCTGCTCTTGAGGTGGGAGATGTTCTGTGTGGTCTGGATCATGTACTTAGTATGGATCTTTGGTAGTATTATACAGACTTAATACAAACTTTAAAATATTTTTAAAACATCTATGAAGCACAAAACAGAACCTTAATAAATAAGAACATCTTAAACATTACCAGTTACTGCACTGTGACAATAAAATAGTGAAATATATTGACTAATGTAGTAAGATTTTTTTTGGCTAATAATATGACAAAATGTATTTTATGGAATGTACAGTACTATATCTATGAAAAACACTAATTTCCTTGGCCATTCTTGAGTTTCTCACAAGGAATGCACAAGAAATGCTAATTTTTCTGACACATTAAAATTGTATATATTGGTTTAATGCTGCTAACTTTTGTAATTTTTTGCTTTATTGTATTAAAAATTTATGGCAGCAATTCATGATACAAAAGCAACATAAATGGAATTCTTGCAGTCTGCTTTTGTAAAAAAATCCAATTTTAGTATGAAATCAAAACTTTGCGCACTTGTATCATTGTTTGCAGTACTGTCTTTACCTTTTCTTAGTGCATATGTATATTCTTGGTTTTGCTTTTTTCCTGCTGTATGTTTTTGATCATGTTTTTAGTGCTGTGTTGAAAAATTGCAGCCTGTGATATGCCTAGTTTTGCTTTCATCATCTACTTTATACACATTTATTTTCAGTTGCGTATTCCTATCGTTCTCTTTTTGAAGGGAATCTTTTTTATTTAATTTGAGAAGTCTTACTTTTTCCACAGAATAACATTTAGAATTTAGCATGTGGTTGATTAGAGCAAAACAATATTTACTGATGCTTAGGGGTAAATGCTTTAAATGCAAAGAACTGATTTTATGTAAAGTAAAAACATTTGCGGTCTTAATTTTTGAGCAACAGTTTCTGTTATCTTCTTTAGTTTGCCATAGCTAACTGGGGCTCTGACGTGTCTCTGATGTACATGTACCATCCCCAGTTACTCAGATAGTATGCTCTGATAAAGGTGACCTCATTAGAAGAAATGTTTTCTTTTTCTTAAACAGTGTTATAAATATACATTACATTTGTTTAAGGCATCCCGTGTCTTTGAAGTCAGTTCAATGTACAACATAGTGTCAGCTCATTAACATTGGATCAAAGTGTATATTAAATTTCTGATTAAACATCCCCTCTTTTGCAGCTAGGAATAAACATAATTATAGCTTCTTCCTTCCTGGTGTGGGTTTAAGATTAACATGTGCCCAATTTTAGTGAGTTTGACTGTTGCTTCTAGCCAGCTGGGTAAACAGACTTGAAGGAAATTAGGTGAAGTTTAGCATACAAGCCTTTTTTCGTAGTGTTCAAAACTCCTGACATGTGTCCTAATTAACCTTCTTTTTGTCTGGCTGATGATTAGGTTTAATATCTGTGTTAGACCAGTCCTGTTTAACATTTCAACCAGTTCTGTCCTTAGGCAATTAGAAGCTGCCAGAGCAAATGTGTCAAGGTAGCTGGAATTGCAGTTGCTGGTGATACTGTTTACATACAAGAAATTTTGGTGCTCACTAATGAGAATCAAACATGCTGTGCCTGTAAGGATTGCCAATTTTGGGGTTTTTTCCCCAACAAAGTTAAAAATAAGGTAATGTAAGAAGTATTCTTTTTCTTACAGAGTATGTAGGCAGAAGATACCTGGCAGAAAGTTGGCAACCTTTATTTTTTTCAGTCTTAGTTCCTAGTGGCTACATTAGAAGATGTCTGGGTTGCACATCATACTTGTTTGCTGGTAGAAGGAATCCTGGCCCCACCACAGCACAGTCCCACAAGTTATGTCTGTGCTACATGGTAGAGTCTGGGGGCGAGTGTGGGTGAAAGTATGTCATGCTTTGGATTCAAATGTATGTTTCTGTGTGATAGTGAGAGTAGCTCTACTTTTACTGTGTTCTGCTATGGTTTACGGAGTCATCTTGGTTGTCCTGCAGTCCAGACTGACTGCGTGCTGTACCTGGTCCCTCAAGAGACGTGTGCAGCTGAGGTACCGGGCTGGGGGCTCTCTGGGACGTGACATTAACAGAAGGAGTTACGGAGGCAGTTGGTGACTGATTGGAGTTGAATCCATGCAGCCAGAGCACTGCCTTGCCTTGCTATACACAAAGCAGGTGGGTTCTGGGTGCAGAATGAGGTTATGAACTCTATGGACTATGTGCAGGCTTGTATTACTTCAGTTTGGAAGTTTGGCTAGTTTGGGCTTGAATGAATGTTCACACCTAAGTTTAGAAAGCTTTGCTCATATAGTCAAAATTGTTCCCAACTACACTTCTGTATAGGATGGTGGCTTATAGTTTGTGTCATTACTTTGTTTATGCCCCCATCTTTTTCATCAAAATAGAATTGTTTTGCTAGAATTTCTGTAGGTTGGAGGAGGAAATACTCTAAATCTTTCATCTCTCCAGTGGAATCACGAAACTTCTTGTAGATAAAAACTTTTGGTTATAGAGAAAAAAATGTAGCCCAAGACAAGAAGTGGATACAAAATGCAGAAAGGCAAAGAAAAAAAGAAACATAAGAAAGTAAGATATGGTATTTCAGTGCTATACCCTGAATATGCATTAGAAGTATTTCTCTAATTGCTTTATTTTCTGAAAAGAATTGCGTGCCTTTGTTTTACTAGATATTCTCGCCTTCAGATTTATAATGGAAGAAATTTGAAAAGAACATCCTTTTAAATATGTGAAATATTTTAATCTTATAATTAAGTTTTTGAATTTTGCTTTCAAGATGCTGTTTGATAAGTATGAAATAAATCAGTAGAGACAAGTCTAACTGAAATGGTGATTACTGAGTGTGGCTGAAGTATGTTGATTACTATAGATACAATTAGTTTGAGTGCAGATGTCTGAATAGAAATACAAGTTTCTACCTGTTTCATGCATCACAAGTACTGTGTTTATTTCTGTATTTTTTTCATACTGTAGATGGCTGTGAATGCCCTTCCTGGCAAGCAGTTTGATCTGTATAAAAGAATACTTTCTCTGTAGTAACATGTGGAAACAGTTTGATGGACTAAAATGAGAAGAAATTAATCATAGTTGTTCTGAGCTTCTTTTGCTGCTTTGTAGCCAGACCTAATTTAGACCAAAATTCTTATGAGATGGTAGTGTTTGGATACATTTAGATAATCTTTCACCCAACAAAAAATATTCCAGGATGTATTTGTAAACTGCTAGATACCTAGTTTGTCTAAATTATCATTGATTGTTATTGTTATGTAATTCAACACTGTCCTAATGCAATCGTTGTCTTCATGGAAAAGCAAGATAAAATTGTTTGTATGTTTATCAAATTTACCTTTATAAAACTGACTTTAATGGAGGTCCAAGATAGATGTATTTGTCCTACGAACTGTGACAAGTCCCACAATTGCTAGCATAGAATTTCAAAGAGGTCAGCTACTTTGAAATGATGAAAATATATTTCTAATGTACTTCTATTTTCAGTGTATATATGCAATGCAAGTTTATTTTTTCTAAGACAGGGTGGTTAAATTATTTGTGAGTCTTGCCTCAGTACTATTTTGCTTGTCAGTGTTGAAAACAACTCTGATTAAAAAATTAAAATTTATAAATAGGAATACTGAGAAAATATGTAAGAGCATATAAAATAAATAGAAAATGTACACAATGCTACTAGACAGCTGAGAAGACAGAAAACATAGGGAAAACGAATTTCAGAAGAGATAGAGGCTCTGGATCAGGAAAAAGAGTATTGCTGGTGTAATTAAAAAGTAGAAGGGAGTCAGAGGGGTGGAAGACAACTTGTTTCTGACTACACTCTGTAAAGTTTTAGATGTGATTCCCACTCACTTCAAGTTCAGGGTTGCAGACTGGCCATGTAAGTGGATTTTGTGGATCTACACTAGTACTTGGGACCTACTGGGGACAAGGGCATGCCAAAGATGTAGGGTACTTTTTTTTAGTATGCCGGCCTGCAGGATCTGTGGTTGTCTGAGCTTGTTACCACAAGTGTTCTAAAACAAAAGGAATTGTAGTTGTGGTATTTTTAAAATTATTTTAGGCCACTGCAACTTTTTTTTTCTTCCTAATCCATATAATTCAACTTACTGAGCTTTGCAGCTATTTAGCATTGCTCTGTTTCAAATCTGGCTACCCAAAATGACCAGAGCAGCGATGTGTTTGTGTTGGTTTTCATGCTCTTTTGGAGATTCTGGCTCTTTGATAGCTTGTTCTTGGTATGCTGTGTTGTAGATGGGGAGTGTTGATCTTGGATGAAGATTATAATTATTATAATCCTTATAAAAATTTTAATGGGTTCTGTTAGGGTTTTGTTTTATTACCTTACATTATCTTATTTGAAACAAAATGAAGATTTTAATTTTTTATAAATATTCAGTAGAACTACTTTGTGTTAGCCAAGTTGCTGTGTTGTGTGCAGGCTTTTGTGGTCCTAAACATTAATCCTTCATTTTGTAGTAAAAGATGTCATTAATACTGTTTGGATTTAACTTTCCTTGAACTGACTGTGTTGTCTGATCTTAAAGCACACCCTGTTTATGGGTTCACTGAATACATGCACCTAAACAATTTCTTGTTAGGGTAGAAGTGTAATAAACTGAGAACAATACAGTGTTCCTGTTTAGTGAAAAGGTGAATTAGTACGCCTTGGATCTATTGAACATACTTGTGAGGTACTCTTACACTGAAGTGCATGATGCACTTCGTTCTCTACCTTCTTTCCAGTCACCATTGAATCTTTAAATCTTGAATGTATACTGTGATCTAGAAAAAAAACAATACAAAACTGAGAACCTGTTTGTAAACATTTTTGATTTGTGCTGTTTTAAATTGGTCATAAAAGACATTGATGCTGAAAGCATCTGTAGGTGGGTTCAGTTTGAGCAGATGAATCTGTGAGCTTGCTTCTGAATGATACAAGTCTGTCACTTCCCCTACAGCTTATGGAATTCTGTGTTCTTAGACATTTTTGGGTTGCTTTAAGGAAGTGATAGATTAAAAGGATGTTTCTTCTTCCGATATTTTGTTTGCAAAATAAAACTAACCTGTCAGCAGTATTTTCATCAATGTCTGCTGTGCTATGAAGGAATATTTTAAGAGCTTGCCCACTGATATTTTGATTCTTTACCTGATTTATTTAAACAAAAGGTGCAAAAATGGAGGAAAGAAGTGTATGCATTTTCTGGACGGGCAAGGTTCACCAAAACTAGTGCTTAACTGCATTTGGAGTAGAGTGGCTTGAAGGCTGTAAAGTGGACATTTACAGAAATTCAGATTAGCTTTCCACTTCAGATTCAGGAAGGGTGTATGATGCATTTTGTATATGATCTTGAAAGCAAACCTGCTTGAGACCTGGGTCAAAATTATTAGAAACTGGAAGATGAGAACTCTTGAGCAGGGAAATGTCAGTATAAGACCCAAGCACTTCCTTTAGACTCACAGGATTTGTATTTTGTGGCATGCTAATTCAAAGTGAAAAAAAGATTTGTAAAACTACAGTGACATTAAAAAGTACTTATAATTTTAAATGAAAACAGATTTTCTTTGTTTGATTCATTTTTTTTAAGTTCATGTTTTAACCTCTTGCCTGAGAACTGGGCCAAATAGCTGTGCATTCCTGATGTTAAGGGTTCTCAGATTAGAACAAATAAAATTCAAATATCTGAGACTTAGTATATACTTTCCTTTTCTAATATGGAAATAATTATTTGATGCTGATTTACACAAGAGCCAACATGAAAAATTCTTGCAAAGAATAAAATATTTGTTATTGTAACTGAATAGATTTAGACTAGCTGGGTGATTGTGCTCTTCACTTACACCCCATAATCACCAGGGACAAAAGTCCCTTTAGCTACAGTAGTGCCTTAATGTATTATTTTCCTCACTGTGCCCTAATATTTAAGTTTCTGAACTAAAAAATTTAGTCTTTAGACCTGTCATAAGCTCCTAAATTGCCTATGCAGTTCAGCGCAAGGCTGCTAGGAGTGGAATTCAGAAAAGGTTTTGTGCCTTTCAGAGTAGAAAGGGGACTTGCACTAACCAGAAGGAAATACCGCAGAATGAGCCATACATCTTAAACTGTACCCTGCCTTCGCCTTTGTACAAGAACAAAACTCACAGCTCAATTCTGTTTTTGCACACCAAGTATTTTGCTCACACCATGAATGAAGATACTCATGAGCCAGTTTTGGAAGCAGAAGCACATGTGGTGAGGTCTGCGTAAGCCAGTGTGGGTTTGGCAGCTGTGTTGGCATATACCAGCAGTACTGCAGATGAAAGGTTTCGTGTGTGAGGGACTCCGCTCTCTTGTGCCATATGACAACATTGCAGGGCATACGCAGGCCAGTATTTTCCCTTGCTTGATGCCAATTTCACCCAGTCTGAAAGAGGCCTTAGAAACTTACGTGGTTCACAAGTCACTGAAGTGGTATGTGCAACCCTGTGTGTTGGGTCACGTCATTTGGTTGAGGGAGTCTGTGTGTGTGCGCACTGAGACACAGGAAGGTCCTGCAGAAAAGTGAGCCACTACTGAGCAAAACAAACAACCAATTTCTGTATCTTGTCTCAGGATTTTGAGATTTTGACTCAGTGCTGCACCTTTGCAAGTGTGCTCTAGCTTATGGTTTTGGGGCATTTGGATCCCGGCTGCTTATCATATGAAGGTCTCTGTGCAGTAGAAATTTCTTGGTTTTACTAAGCACTACAGCTCTCTATTCATAAGCTTTCAGTTGTGGACTGAGTTGTCCTTTTTTGGAATAAAACCTGGTTTTTTGTTTGCTTGTTTTTTTGAATCAAATGACTGCTAATTATCCTGTTACTGCATACATAGAATTTCTGTCCCTTGCATGATTTTAGAAGTCAGGCAAGAGTCTTATTCGTTGTATTTCATTTCATGTCTTAAGTGAGTGTCAGGTATAGTTTGGGTGGACGTACTGCAGAAGAAATCTTAAGAGTGCCCAACTTGTGATTTTTTATTGAAATGGTGGGAAGGCAGGTGAGAAACTCTGAGCCTGCCATGCTGGACTCAGTTCTGAAGTAATGTAAAGCCAAACTGTAGTTGTTTGATTTTAAGTGCCGTGAAGCTTTCAATTACTTGAGAAGTTAATTGGGGGCATTTAAAAAAATGTTGCATTTGGATTTAGTTGAAATTAGTTCTTTCTGAATCTTTTGGAAGAGCTAGGCTTCGGCAGAGCGGGAGTTGTGGTTCAGTATTAACACAAAGATACTGATACAGACATTCATAAATTTTTATTGTGCAATAAGCCAGATGGCAAGAAAACAATGTCTTTCAGAGTTCTTTTAAGAATATAATTTTGAGTATTCAATTTTATTTAGAATTGCAGTTTGGGTTTTTGTTTCTCAGAGTGGATGTTTCACTTGAGAGATTTGGTTATGCAAGTCACATTGTATTCTTTCAGCCTGTTTTATGCTTAAAATGTAACATGACACGATTGTTAAAAACTGTAATAAAATATTGGGTCAGCCTAAGGAATTCTCTTTTGCTGACTGGTTTTCTGGAATGGTAATTGTTTCAGAGAGAAAATTTCAGATATACAGCTAATTACAGAAAAGCTGTGGCTAGCATGCTGCTCTCTCTCTTTTCCCATGACCTTCTAAGTTTACAATTTTTGTATGTGTGTGTGACCAATTAAAATACGACAGCAGAGCAAAATAACAGTCCAAATGCCCAGCATCTGGGATATAGATGTAATAATCCATGTCCTTGAATCACAGGAAACAGGGGACCAGTTGCAGATAATTTAATCTTTCTACTTCTGCTATGCACAGCTTTTGCTCTAAGTACGTCTATTAAATTTACACCTCATTTAATTCATTGATGTATTACTAAAATTATAGTGGTGTTTAGTTTTCTCAGTTTGTCTTTTTTAGTACAGAAGGAAAATTGATCCTGCCTAGGATAGAAAGATGGACTAGATTACCTCTCGAGGTCCTTTACAGACAGTTCATAGTTTTTGCTGATCTTTCTGTGCCACGTTTTACCTTTGGATGATAGTGTTTTGCTCCATGTAGTGTTTTATGTAGATATCTCTTCCCATGTATTAAAAAGAAAAAGTGGTTTTCAGATTTTGAGAAAGTAGTTAAAAAATTTCTTTTGTCACACCAATCTTTTGAATCTTTTCTCTCCCTTCACCCTGCCCTGGTAACTCATGCATATCAGAACTTTTCGGGTATGAGAAATTGGTTCACATGTCTGTTCTCATTCTGGAAAAGAATGAACTAAGAAACTGTAATTTAGAGCTCATAAAGTGCTCAACACTCTGACTGCATTCCCTTTTGTTTTATTGTTTAGTAGTGTGAAAGAGAGTGAAGATCTGGTTCTTTTTCTTCTGAGAGTACAAAAAATTGGACTCATTTTTTTATCTCCTTCTACCGTTGTATGCTTATCTGAGGTCAAAAATTTTCTAAAAAAGGACAGGACTCCTTTATGAGGGCAGGATTTGCCAACAGAAATAAGTAAAAGTAATAGAAATGCTCTTATGTGACAAGAGACCTATTCTTTTTCTGTGTCAAAATTCACTAAACCTCAGAAAATCTTCTGTGGCTTCTGTGAAATTTGTCCAGAGTTCAGCACTGGGGATGATTGTCTAGGTATCCTGATGTAAGATGTCATATAGATCCCAATGTTTTGAAATAGCATCAATTATTATTTTTAATTCTTAAAAATTGATAGTAAGCAATATAAGGAGAACATGCCGTTTTCAGTGGTTAGCATAATTGGGGAGCATGCTTTTTGCCCTGGACTTGATAAGCAGTGTTCTGCCATTGCATTCTTTTCTTCATTATTGTATGGACAGCTCCTGTCCTAATGGCCTTAAGCTTTATCTAAAATTCATGTGAGTGTTTGACAAGTGACTGATGAAGTGTGGGTGACTTTCTGGTATCAAAATGCCTAGAACCAGCTAGGAGAATTCTGTTTCAGAGATGCCATAGATGTCTAATATTATATATTGAGGAAAACATCACAGATATATGTTTAATTGATTTCAGAACTAGGCAATACTAAAACTGAAATATAAGCATTTGAATATCTCTTCTGGAGCACAGTGCTGCTGGATATTGATTTGTATGTGTTGTGTTCCCTGTGATTTCACTGATAGGTGTGGTTGCTTAGTATTTCACATGGTGAATTTAACACAAAGGAACAAGATCAATTTTCTGAAAGTTTTCTTTCTATTTTTGAGCAGACAAGCTAAATTGAAATCTGTAAAAGCAATAGGTGTTGTAGATTGTTGAGACCTCTCAGGTGTGTCTGCTGCTGTTTGATCCTCGAATAGGCCTAGAACAGCCCTTACAGAAAACGCCTACTATGAATGCAGAAGGAAGTCTGAAAAATGAACATTTCAGGTCTGTACATGTATTTGCAATAGATGTTTATGAGGGACCTAAGATTTTTTTTTCCTTATAAATTGTCTCTCACGTACTTGTTCATTGTTATGTTAATGTTGAAAGTCTCATACAGACTAGGTAGTGCGACTTAGCATTGTGAGATACAGAAAAGATAAAGAAGGAAAAAAATGTATTTTAAAGTTTTTTTTGACTACAGCTATCTGATATACATTAATATTGATAACATTTAGGTCTGTCTTTGTATTTTGTTCCACAGGCAGCAGGAGCAATTCGTCCTCTAGTTTCTACTGTCATTGCCTCTGCTGCAGATGGCTGTTTAGACCACTCATTGGAACGGGCCAGGTACAGAGCGAGTGAAATGCCTCAAGCTTTCTTGTTTAATGTAATCTATGAAGCATATCAACAGGTAAGATATTAAGACTTGTTTTAAAGACTTTTAAAAATTTAATTCAGTTAAAAAACCAAGAGAAATAGTTTTATTTCCCTTCTTTCAAAAATAGATTTGGCATCTAATTAAGATCACGTCAAACTCTGTGCATATTACTTCTCAATGTTTTGAAAATTCCTTATCAGTCTAATCTATTCAAGTTTTTTGAATATCAAACTGCCAAATACAAGAGTGGGTGATGGGTTTAAACAGTTGGAAAGATGGATTTGCTGTCATTTTTATTATGCATTAAATAGATTACTTAAATGAGTGGGTTAATATGTTTAAAGTTAGGTATATGCTAAGTATGTATTGTTGACTGAGAGTATCAAAGAGTTTTGGATGCACTGTAGTAATGATATTCTATAAAAATTTAATAGGATACAGGCTGTTATAAAATATTGGGATAATCAATTTACTATAGGTAAATGTGTAATTTGTTTCTTGTTGAATGTATATTTTACATAGTTTGATTAGTGGATGAAAATAATGTTTACTTAGTCTCTGTTGCAATTCTCTATTTTTTCCTAATATATTACTTTAATTTCAACTTTATGTAGGAAAATAAAAATTGTAGGTGGTGTATTAAACCTGACTTTTGCCTTTATCTGCCCTGAAGACTGCTTTCATTTGCCCCACCCTGCATTCATGGTTTACTGGAAACACTCCAGCCTTTGGTCTCAACATTCTACTTCCTTTTCATTCATCACCTTGTGGAAATTGCTTGTCCTCCAGGTATCTTCCAGACTGACTGGAAGCAGAGCATTTCTTCATTTGTCACTTGGAAGGAATTATTTTTCACAGTAATGCTGACAGTCATGCTTCCCATCAGTCTTTCATTTCTGAACAAGCCCAGATTTCTGATAATCACTTTCAGAGAGTACAAAGCTTAGAAGTCACCAGCAACAGAACAAATGCGAGGACAGGCAATGAAGAAGAAACTGTTACTTAATTGTTAAGTAATTTATACTTAGAAATGTTGGCAGAAATCCCATGTCATACCCTTTTGCTTGCTACTTAAAGCTGTTAGATGCTGAAAATGAGGACGGTCCAAAGTGAAGAGCTATCGGAGTGATTGGACTGGCTCCAACCTTTTTACTTCTAATAGGAAACAATGGGGTGTTCTTGGTGTATATCATGACACACAACTAATACTTCTGAGACTGCACCTTGAATATAGTGGGTATGCTCATGATAAAGACAGCTTATATGTGCACAGAACACATTTCAAGAGACAACAGCTACCACTGATTATACAACTCTTTCGTATAGTATCTCTTTTGGCAAATTGCATGTTTATGTGCTGGTTCTCAAAACCCCCCAAACAACGGCCTATTTTTTCTACTGTGTTTTCTCATAATTTTCAGATAGCAAAGAGCTGTCAAGTACATAAAAATCTCTTGCCCTAAATGCCTCACTCAAAAGACAACGATATTTGCAGTCCCTATGCTCCTCTGAGTAGTGTTCTTTTCTCACATATGCATTCCATCAGTCTTCTTTTTTGTATCCCTGTTCTTTCAAGAACAAGCCACCAAAGTTGTTAGAAGCAACCAAAGCTATGGTTCGTTGTCCCCAGTTCCCTTTGCTTTGGCTAAGCTCTGGTTGTTTAAATGTTTTGTGCCTTGGAGTCCTGGGAGGTATAACACTTCACTAAAACCTCTCAACTCATATTGTTTCGAATTATTTATGTTTCAATGGTGTCTAACTGTCCAAGCCAAGGATTAAGACCCTATTGTTCTGAGAACTGTACAAACAAGTAAAGAAACCAAGATAATCGTTGTCCTGAAAAACTTAGTCAAGCTACTGTAGGACAGATTTTTGTAGGAATGGATGCAGCTTATGATGCTTCCTAAATATTAAAATATTCATAATTAATTCCCACAACAAGCCGGTGGAGGCAAGCATCAGCATACAGATGAACCAAACAGAGAAAATAATTTTGTTACTCATGTTTCAAGTCATTCACAAAGCTGGGAATGGTATTAATTTTGACTGACTTAGCATGAGATCATGATCCCAGTCCTCTGTATTTTATACAGTTTTGAAACCATTTTGCAGCAACAATGTAGGGAAAGACAACAGTCAAACACGCATTCCTTAGAAAGAAACTGTTCATTTAAATTATTGCTTCAGGTAACATAGGCTTTTCAGCTACACTGTGGGTAATGTGGAATACTATTCTTAAATTCCATCTCTGTTTAATGCACCATCTGATGTGAGTAGGTAGGTTTAAAGTATTTATTTCCAGATGTGTTCTCTTTCATGAATGAAAGATTGCTGAGTATATTGACCACAAAGTTGCAGAATTCATTTAAGGGTCAGTTCTGTGACCGTTATAGATTTGCTCTATTTTTGTCTCCTCTTGTCTGCTACCAATCTGGGTGGAGCAGACTAGAGCTCCTTCTCCTTTTATTGCCATTTTAAATTTATTTAGAACTAGAAAGGAATGAGGTATCAATGCTATCAAAATATGAAAAAGTGCTTTTGTGTGATCTTAACCAAATTAAGTAATTTCCTTAGAAAACATTTTCCGTTTCTTGCTCAAATGAAAATATCATAGTAATGATTTGGGAAAAAATACATGCCCTGTTGAATCTACTTCAATTAATTTTATATACAACTACCAAAGATTGGTTTACAATATTATCTTAAAGTATTTGGGTGCTACAGTGAATCACCTTTACATTTGGCTCCAAAAATCCAGCACAGATTTTGAAGACATTCAGACAGGTGTTCACATGCATCATTGTGATGCATTTCATTTTTGTTTGCTGGATCTCTGTTTAGTTTTCACTCTCATGTCTTCTTTATTGCCTACAACATACATATTCTAAACAGATCTTTGTTCTGATATATATTATTTTCTGATTTCACTGTGATGATGTCAAGATTTCTGACATAAGTATTAACTTCTCACTTTATAGTAGTGCTTTTCAAACCTTTTAAATTTTGTTGCTCAAAAATTGCATACACTCCGTTGTCTTTGCAATGGCTTTGAGAGATGATTAAAAAAAACATTCATCACTTGCTGGTGAGGTCCTGGATACCGTTAGGTTTTCTAATGGTTAATTTTGAATTTTTTTTAACCATACTGAAAAAATAGTATAGTTTCATGGAAATATTTCCTTAAAATAGTCTCAGACTCTTTCAGTTAGCATCAGTTTTAACATCAGTGGTAAAAACAACCGTTTTTTAAAATGTCTGTGTATATGTTAGAGAGGGAAAAAAAAAGGCATTCAGATGTCCTATATTTTTACTTTTTTATTTGGGGAATGCAATCAGTTTGAGAACCATTGTTGTTTCTTGGTGAAAAGCCTTTTTTGATGAGGCAGGTAAGTGAAGGTACAAGAGGAAAGGGAAAGCTTTTCAATGTTCTACCTCAAATGAAAATCGCTCCAATGCAACAGGATCAGAAGACCAGTTTAGGAAGTATCTACTCCTTCTGCTCCAGAGCAGTGACACTGATTTTAACATTTTATTAGGTTTCTGCCACTTTTAACTCAGGATACCTCTTGTCTGCTGTACTGGACATCACATAAGACAGACTGAAAACATTTAACATCCGTATTGAAATTAAGCAGCTGTTCAGAGCCCACAACAGCCAGTGGAGCTAAAATGATGTCTTGATCTTAAAAGACCTCACTACTCTGACTTACGTGTCATTAGATGGAGCACTTAGCTATAATAAATGAACAGGCATAGTGTGATTTTGGCAGATACAGACACCTAATCATATGTAGCACTGCTTAACCCTTCTTGTTGCAAATCTCTGTGTTCAGCTTAGGAAATACAGCATTGCTTTCATGCCCTTCAATTTGTAAAATTTATAAAATCTATAACATTTATAAAAGTTACAGCTTTTATTTGTGCTATGTGATAGCATATGTGACGCGATGCCTATGTGACCCAAGGTGAACAAGTGATAGATGCCAAAAACTGCAAGGGGAGAAAGAACTGTATTTATAATATGTGTGGTGTCTCGCAAGCAGGAGGCTTTACCTTAGCCAGGGGTTTTCCTTGTGATTTTGGGTAGGAGGAGCTATAAATATAAATGTAATGTTGTATCAGTACATGGTTATGATATGTCATATTTGTGAGTTCTCATTTTCTGCACAATGTAATGAAACACAGTACATAATAGTAGTAGAAAAGTTAATTTTTAAAATCAAAAATGCAAATCTCTAATAACTAGTAAAACCTGTGGAAAAGTTGTAAAAAACGGCAGAACCCATGATTTACTTCAATTTTAATGTACTTGGTACAAAATCAGCCAGTTGGATTTTTTTTGTTACTTATATTTTAGTATGTTAATAATAATTAAATTCCTGATCTTTTAAAATACATTTCTTTTCTGTGCCTATCAGCCCTAAGGGAAATTAGGAAAGTTGAAGTGTTAATTGAAAATCTACCCTTTCCAAAGATAGTAAATAAGGAATAGATTCCTTAGACCAGACTTGTTCATCTTTGCTTAAGGTAGTTTCATGTTTCTGTTCAACTTTTTATTTTAAATAGGAACAAATGTGATGTATGATCCTGCAAGGGAGGGGGAAGACTTGACTTACCAGAAGTCAAGTGTTCCCTGGAGCAGACCTTTTTAAGGAATTAGAGTATCAGGAAGTCAGGTAGACCATCTTTTTCCTTTAATCAGGATAGGCTGAGACTGATTTCTATAATACTGTTTCTGACATATTGTAAAATGCACAGAGATCTCAGAGGTCTTTTTTCTATAACACAAAACATATTTGGTCATGTCACATTACTGTACCAAGTAACACACCCACAATATATAAAGGCTGAAGTACCTGGATTTAACAAAGCATTGAGAATTTGAAAGGTATCTGCTGAAGCAAGGAAGGTAGTAGGAGCATCTAAAAAGCTTTACCTTTCATGTTTTGGCAGAGAAAGAACTGAAAATAGAAGAAGTGGAGTGATATGTAGAAGATGCCGACCAGCTTCTATGTCAGAGATGTAAATAAACAGCCTAGGGACAATGATATGATGGTTAGAGAGTTGTCAGCATGAATGCTGGGGCTACTGTAGAATTGTTCACCAATGTGACCAGTCCAGTGAAGCCGAGGATTTTGTGAGAAAATAGCTCCAAACAGCTGAAAAAAAAGAGGAACATGTTAGAAAGCTGTTCTGCAGAAATCCTTCATGGCAAAGTGTGATGACTATTCAAAAATAGAGAGATAAGTATATAACAGTGCTAATATCGAGAAAAATTATTTGATACACCTTTTTTCCCTGCTAATAATTTATACATTGTTTTACAATAATCCTCCAGATTTGCTCATCCTGTGAAAATTTACCACAAAATTTACTTTTTTTGAGGAGGGGTGTTTGTATTGCATATGTAGTTAGTTAAATCAGCTGTTGATAGCAAACTTTTGCAAATTATGGAAGTTTATATTTAACTAATTAGAATGAAGTTGAAGTAAAAAGAAAAAAAAGAAACAGAAAATAGTTACTGAAGGAGAATGAGCTTCAACACATTTTAGAGATGTTTCTCTGATACATGTCTATAGCCTCCTTACACATACCCACACAGATCAGACTGATCTTAGGTATTCGATCCTATCTGTATATAAAGTGTGTAGAGATTAGTACTTTTTGGGATTACACTGAATTAGTACATCTGTTCATAGCTAACATTACCCACTTTTTGAATAATAAGCAATCACATTTACTTCCAGGGCGTTACAGCCTCTGCCTGCATAGGAGAGAGCTGCTATATATAAACACAGTAATGACAAGATACAAAACAATAGTTATGTCAGGAGGAATCATGCAAATACTTTGATGCTGAATTCTGGGAGGCAGATGTTATTCCACTCCTCAAAAAAATCATTACAAGATGTCTGCAGATGGGGTTGAGATATTCTGCAAACTGTCCAACCTGATCATTAGTGGAAGAAAAGGAAACCCCCAAATTGTCCTCCTTTAACAACCCCCTGCGAATGTTCAGGGAAGATTTTGCCAGAGTAAGAAAGGAAGTGGCCTATTGTTAGGCCCATTGTAGAAGTATTTGCTCGAAGGATTGTCTTTTCTGTATGTAAATAATAGGGAGTGTATTCCATGTGGATTTTGTAAACTTCTAAAGTGCTTTTTGAAAGGGCACAACGTTACTGGGATTCTTTTTCAAACATGTGTGAAGCATTTTAGTATCCTCTGTAGTAGGAAAGTGGAGTCAGCTGTAGCAGTTTAGCATTATTTTGGCATAGGTCAGGCAAGTCCTTCGAGGCAAAATGTCTAGACTGATTTGGGAATTTTCCTGTGGCTTCATTTTGTATTAAAGGAATCAATGTCTGTTACATTATTATTGCCAGGAGCAACAGATGATTAGATGCACAGTAGCGGACAAATTGTTGGCTAAAACCTTGGCAACTTTGGGAGCAAGGGCCAGATTCAAAAAGAGGACTGCAGGGTCGAAATGTGAGACAGAATTTGAGCATTTAATTCTAGTGCTGGAATCCTGAAAAAAAACACTGGTCATCCTCCCCTACTGAGACTACAGATATTTGAATCTTCAAGGCACCTCAACCTTTATTTTTAACATTCACTAAACATGAAACTGTGTGTATGTCAAGGCATATAAGTTGTGGCAAGGCTGAAAAACTTAATATTTATCTCCTGTAAACATTCACTTGGAGAAATTTTTTTTGTCTGTTACTGTTCTGTTGGGATTTGGTGATATGGCTCAGAGCTGTTCGGTTTTGTACTATAAAAACACTGAAAAAGAGATCACAATTGTTTTTAAAATATGGCAAAATGTATAAAAGATATATAGGTTTTATCATAAGCTGTAATGGTTTGTTTCTTGGCTGTTGTTTTTTAAAAAAGCACCAGACATCTTTTATTCAGTATATTGTATCGTAAGGATGATAATGTTGCCTCATTCTTATTGAAATGTGTTTTGCGGTTTCTATGTGCTCTCTATATGTGTATGGAGATCCAGTTCCTTTTCCACCATCCCCACTTTGCTTTTGTATTTTGTAGTTATATGTTCAGGTCTTCTAAATATATGCCATGTACATCATTGTTGCATAATTCTGTATTATAGTATGTGCATATGGGTTTTCTTCCTCATTAAAGTTATTCTGTAGTACTGAGTCGAGAAGTGATTTGTGAATTAGGCTACAGCTTGCTAGAATGATAGTAATGTTGTTGTATGATTTGTATGAAGACAAGACTACAAACCAATGTTCTTTATATATAATACTAAAGGCAGTGTTCTTCCATCTGCCTGTGATATGTAACAGGTAATTACAGTTTTGGTTTAGCTACCTGCTTGGTTGGTCCAAGTCCACCTACTTGGCTGAGCAGTTTGTTGAAATTCCTACCCCTAATTTTAATTAGCTGTGTGCTACTAATATCAAGTTAGCAAATATCTGTGAGTTTTTTGATGTGCGGTCTTAAGCATGTGAAATAACCTAACAAAAAGAAACCTTTCTGCTGATTTGTTCATGAGTCATTAGGACTTTAGATATGATTCTTCAAAAAGGAAGTCTGTGTAGCTCCTAAATGTTAAAAGAAAATTTATTTCTTCTTACATGAGAAGTTTCTGCTTCATTAACAGCAATCTTTCCTTGTTGTGGTTCATTTCAGCTTGAATTTTATATCTTGTAGTCACATTCTAAAAAATTATTCATTTGGAACTTCAGTAGAACCTGAGTTTCATTCCATTTAATTTGTGTGAATAACTGGTATTTTTGTTTGTTTGTTTAGATGCAAAATTGTAACAGAGCTACTTTTTAAATAGTGCAGTTTTACAGAGGATTTTGTTCTGCCTTTCTCCTTTCATCTTCAGACTGATGCTTGCAGACTGTTGCTTAAATACAATTTTGTCAGCCTCACCTAAATGAATATCCTAATTTTGTACAGTTTTCATGTTGTAGTTCTCAGATCTCAGTTACTTCATCTGGCATCTCTTTATCCTGGCAACTTTGTCCTGAGATTTAGAGGATTAAATCCTTTATTCTCTATCCTTAAAACCTACCCAGTTCTACAAAATGATTTTCAGAAAAAATACGCTAAATGAATTTTGTCAGTAGTGCTTTCATTTATGCAAAAACTGTAGCTAGATTGGTGGTCTATTGAGAAAAATATGCTAGTTTAGATTGCTCTGTACTTGATTAATTCTTTGGCACAATGGGAGAGCCAGGATATTGTCTGAATCCGCACCTTGCCCTAATTAATTTCTGCCATGAGAATGTTTGGAGATCTGATGCCTTCATAAGAAAAAAAGGTTTTTTGCTAATGGGATAAAAAATTCCATTTCATGTCACTCCTCATCCTGTAGGATCTCACAGCACTTTGCAAATTCACATATTAGCTCTTGGAACTGTTTGGTGCAATGTTGCAAAGCTTCCACTCCCTGGTGAAGTCTGGCATCTTTATGGCAGTGAAAAAGGCATTTTGTCTTCAGATATAATTTGGAAGGTGTATGTTAAGGAGACATGCTCCAATTATTCATGTTGAAAGTTAGACTGGATTATGAAAATACTGTAAGTGTTACTAGATTTGCACTGTTAAGTGTCCTCTATCCACAAGAAGTACCTGTTTGGCACAGGCTCAGGAAATGCAGAATGCTGAGTGAGAATCCCATTATTCAGCATATGGGAGACCACCCACCTAACTTGCCATCTGTTGCTTATTCTGAGATAGCAAAGAAGAAGACAAGGTAGTGATGCTGCTAGGGGGTTTCATATCTTTGTTATTGACAGTTTAATAGGTTGAAAGGTGAGGAAAAGGGCCATCTTGCATAATTTCAAGAAGTGATTTTTCTCAAGTAAATTATTCCAAGAGTGAATAATCTTACCTGTTAAAAAAAATGCATTTTTAACTTGGCCTGAATTTGGCTCACCTCTGCTTCCTAGCTTGATTAAAAGTCTCTGGTGGCTGCTTAATTTTAGAACTTGATATATTTAGAAATCTTTTTTACTGGGTGAATGTGAACAGTTACTTCTTTACATGTTTTTAGAATAACCTAAGTAATATTTATTTTTCCATACTGGGACAAGATTTTTCTTGTCTTTGGTTTGTCTGTATAATTTTTCTCCAAGTAGTTTTCCAATTTAGAAGATAATTTTAAAACTTTGAACAATGAGTCCTAACACAGTACTTTGGCTACTACTGTTGCCACATGGAATATTATATTTTTCTTATTTCTTCACATTGTAAATAAAATACGACTTTTTAAAAAACTGAAATTTTATATGAGGTCTGAAATTCCGTGTTCAGCTGCATAGTCAAAATGATTCCTTTATCACACAGATTCACCCTGAACCAATTAGTTTGGAAAAGATTTCAGAGATATTGAATCCAGCCTTTGAGAGAAAACCAACATGTCAACTAGCCAGTCTTTTCTTAAATGCTTTTAGGGACAGTGACTCCACCTTCCTGGGCAGTTCATTCCAATGTCTAATCACCCTTTCTGTGAAGAAATTCCTCTTAATGTCCAACCTGAGACCCACATGACACATTCCTTTTCTGATATCAGAAGAATCAACTCTCTCTCACAGTTACTCCGGGTCCATTTTATGAAGTCAATCTGATTAATTATCCTCACCTATCTTGTATTCTGATTTTCATTACGTTAGTTTGTCTGGACTTGGGGAAGTAACATTAGAAAAATGTTGTGTGTGCTACATATTGTCTATAAGGCTTGCATAATTGTGTTTGAGAGTAAATTGCTGTATCTGTTCTCTTCACGGTGAAGCACTATTGCATCTGGTTGTATGTCACAGCAGTTTTAATAATTAACTACAGTAAAAATAGTTTCAGAGGTGAGCTTATCTGAACTCACATTAATCTCAGTGTTTCCTCATTCATGTTTTCTCCTTTTTTTTTGCTGCTTCTGCTTTTTCTCATATAGCTGTGGTGTATTGCTGTAGGCTCAGCACTTGCTGAAAATCCACTGTTGGATTCAGTGTTTTTTTGGTTTCCATGGTAATGAGCATGGCAAAAAATATCATTATGAAATACAATAAAAATAGTCGAATTCAGGTTCAGCAAGAGCTTCCTTTTTAACTCAGTAAAATATTCCTGATGATGAATGTTCCTTATGTATTCTGGCACTTCAGCAGTGGAAGCTTGATTTTCAAGGATTTGGAAAAATCATAAAGCTCTGCTATTGTTAATTAGTTACACATTTTCAGTGCAAGTATTCTGATGCTGGTATTGAATAGATTTACATGGGAAAGTAAAATAGAGACCCTGGTGACAGTGGAAAAAGTGCTAAAGATGACACAGTTAATTGTTACAAAAGTGTAAATGCTTGTTGTATGCAGCTTTAAAGATACCTGTGTGAAGAAGCAAAATGGTTACTACAGAATCACAGAATCTGCTGAGTTGGAAGGGCCCTGCAAGGATCAAGTTCAACCCTTAACCCTGCACAGGACAATTCCCAAGAGTCACAACATGTGCCTGAGAGTATCATATAAATGCTTCTTGAACTCTGTCAGGCTTGATGCTGTGACCAGTTCCCTGAGGTCCCTGTTTCAGCCCCCAACCACCCTCTGGGTGAAGAGTCTCTTTCTAATATCCAACCTAAACCTCCCCTGATACAACTTCAGGCCATTCCTTTGGGTTCTGTCACTGGTTCCTATATATCCATTCAAAATTTTTATCACTATAAAGATACAGTAAGGTAGTTTTTAGAGTATTGGAAACAAGAGAACATACAGGGTATTAGTAAGTGCCAGGAACACACAGGCTGTGTAGCTACTCCTTTCTCTAACCCCTTGTTCCATGTTTACATCTAAGCAACAGCAGTTTACCTTGCATTTTAGGAAGTAGTACTATTTTTCAAAATACTCTCAAACTAATTGGGGGGGGTGGGGGGGGGGGCAGAAGAATTGTTATAATGGTAAAATTCTAGATTTCACTCCACCCAAAGCATTTTATTCAACCATCCACTCTTGGAAAACAAACAAACAAAAAAGCCACCCACAAAAAAGTCTCCCGGAAACACCTATTAGAATGCCTTTGAATATTCAACAGTACAAAAGCATTTTTAAGTAACATATTTTCTTCTCTGTCCTTTAAAGAGCTAAACTGTTTTCTTTCTTTTGTGAATATGTTTTACGCCAATATTTCCAGCTGTTTCCACCATTTCAAATCTGTGGTCTGAAACTTAAACTATGTCTATTGTTTCATAAAGCTAAATGTGCATGTCAAGTTCAGTTAACTGTACACTGTCAAACTTTATGTTAAAAAGGTTTCAGTCATAAAGGGACTTTAGAAATAGGAGTTTTAAACAGATTTTTGTATTGCAACTTGACTCTAGATGTATCCTAAGTTACATACTGAAGACTTAGGATTAGAATGGTTGCAAACCCAGGTCAGTAAGAATTCTCCTCACAGATATTCTGGAAATTTCATAGAATCATAGAATATGCTGAGTCAAAGAGAACCAGAAGGATCACGGAGAGTCCAACTCCTGTCCCTGCATGGGACACCCATGTACAGGAGAGCAGTGTTCAAATGTTTCTGGAACTTGGTCAGGCTTGGTGCTGTGACCACCTCCCTGAGGAGCCTGTTCCTTTCCTCTGGGTAAAGAACCTTTTCCTATTATCCAACCACAGCTTCATGCCATTTTCTTAAGTCCTGTTGCTGATCATCACAGAGAAGTGATCAGTGTCTGCACCTCCACTTCTCCACACAAGGAAATTGTAAGTGCAGTGAGGTCTCCCGTCAGACTTCTCCTCTCCAGTTTGAACAAGATCAATGACCTCAGGTCATCATATGGTTTTCCCTCTAGACCCTTCACTGTTTCTGTAGCCCTCCTTTGGGTACTGTCTAATAGCTTTCTGTCTTTCTTACATTGTGTTGCCCAAACTGCACACAGCAGTCAAGCTGTGGCTGTGCCAGTGCTGAGCAGAACAGGACAGTCACCTCCTCTGACTGGCTGATGTTCCTGAAGCACAGCTTATAGGTGCTCCCTAATAATGCTTAATTTGTTAACTGAATTTCTTACAGCAACATGGAAGCTTTTGAATTCTGCACTTTAAATATGGATTTGAAATTTCACTTGTGAAGCTATTCAGCATATGGGTGGTATATAAACAAAGCTGGTTTTGTGCTGATACTTCATTTCATTGTTCTCTTCTGACATCAGGGTATCAGACTTGTAGAACAGTACACAGTGACAATGTGTTTAGGTTGAAACAATTACAGATAATAGGAATGGTAAATGTCATGATATACAAATGTTAGTGAAATATGGTTTTAATTATTACTTTGCTTTGTGTTGCATTTCATCCCTTGACGCCAGCAATACCCTCAAGATGCTTTAGCCCATTTATGGAACTTCTCCACTCCCAACTAATTATTTGTAACTAATACCTTGCTAAAATGTTGAAATATCTTAGTTTTGTCCTAGTTGCATTCATTGCCCATATATTAAAAAAATGCAAAGTAAAAGTCTTTCTTTTGTTCATCTCTTTTATTAAACTTTTCGAGGAAATGATTTTAAAAAAAAAGGACAAGTTGTAGCACTCTCATTTTATTCTTTAACCCACTTGGATTTTTACATTCTTGACAATTTTGATTTCTTGAGTATACTGGTATATTTGAAACATGAATTTGCAGACACATGGTAAAATTCAACGGTGGAAGGGTTATTTCAAGTTTTGTAAAAGAAAGCTTATGTATTGCAGAGCTAATTGTCATTCTCTAAGGAGTTAACTGGCTCTTGTTTGAGGTTTTGGAAGCTAATAACAACCTACTTGTATAACAAGATGTTCCACAGAAGCTTTTACTAATGACTCCTTAAGGAAACTTAAAAGATTTGATGGATTATTTTTAGAAGATAAGAAATAAGGTAAAGTGCATGTCCAGTTCTCATAGCAGGAAGTCACCAATGGAGTTTCATGATGGCCTGTGTTGAGACCTAGGCATAAATAATTTGGAACAGGAAGTACAGATGAGGTGAGGGCTAAGAAAGTTTTTAGAAATTCATAGGTAAGCACAGATAAATGATCAATCTTTTACCCTCCTTTACAAAGTTTTGAAGTAGCTTCCACAAATGAAATTACTGAATAGATACTGATCTCTTTATCTGTAGGAAGATGTGAGATGTGGCGAAGCATTTTGAAGGGCTGAGAAGATGGTTTTGCGCTCCCTTTTCTGTCAGAACAACAGAGCATGTGATGAAAAGAGTGATGAATCAGATTCTCCCTGATGCAGCTGCTAAAAAAAATATTGCTATTGAAAAAATAATTGGATGAATTCAGGATTCCTGTAATTCACTGAGTAGTGTTAAGGCAGTCACTTCTGGTTCAGTGTGTCCCTCAGGGACTTTTTATTTTAGGGATTTCTGAAGCCCGAATAATAGCTTTGTATGAGGCCAAGGGAGTATTCTGGGAAAGTAAGAAGATATGATTACCTCGTTCTTACTGTTGGCTAGTCACTTTCTAATAGAGACTGGATACTGTTCCTGCTTTTTCTACCTATGTTTTGGCTCAGGAGATTCTGCTCCCTACTCAGTTTTTCACTGATAGGATTCTTATAATCACTACTTATAGGAAGCTGAATTGCTTGGGAAGGGTGTGTTGAGAGAATAGCATCTTTTCTAGGTGATTAAAAAGTGAACAAACTTTATTTTTGGTGTTGTTTTTTTTTTTTTTTTCCTGCAAGGCTCATGAAGCACCATGAGACCTTAATATTTTTGTGCAGGTAACTGGAGAAAAAGATGGAGGGAGTCACATAAGAAATACAGAGGTTCATAGTTACTACCATCCTTTTTTGATGATGCAACAACCAACATAGACATGGCATTTGAAGAGTCATGCTTCTACAGTTTATTAACTTGTTCCCATGCTCTAAAGGTTTGTCACTGGAAGGTCAATGGTGTCTTTTGGTGAGGCCTCCCCTCAACTCCATCAAAAATCTTTTTATACGTATAACTTCTCATTCCTTTAGTTAACAGCATAAAGATTTAGCAAGATACTTGCAGCACCTAATTAAATTCATCTGTGCTTATAAAATGTTTATTTACTTATGTAACACTTTGCTGGATAGCTACAATTTGGCATAAGCTTCTTGGAACGCTTTTTATTTCTGATCCATCCTGAACCTGTCTTCCTAATACAGATGTATTGTTCTGGATGGGGCTGTTGAGATGTAGTGCTTAATTAATGAAAAAAATCTGTTACTGCTTTAAAGTATGATTTCTTTACGGCTAATTAAGGATTTTTTTTCTTTTTAATTACTACAGTGTACAGACTATGATCTGGATTATGGAACTGAATGTTTGGATCTGGCTTTGAAATACTGTAAAACAAATGCCAAACTTGTTGAAGGAACAACTGACCTCTGGAAGGTAAAGGCAATAATCATATCTAGCTTTTATATATAATTTAAAATTGATAAAATTTGCATGTTATCATAAAACTTCAGGTGTGTTTTCAATTGTAAGTTAGGCTTCTCTCTTCCAAATTTCAGAATTGGTTTTGTATCATTATGAGCTCTTTTTAGAGTTTGTTGTTGCAGACAGACTTGGGCAAATGCTACTGGAGATAATGAAGACAGTATTTTTCTCTAAGTGGAAAAACCAGCTGGGTACTTGTCTAACCTGAGAATCTGTAAAACTATAAATCCTTAGTCTCCAAAACTAAGAAAATTGTTTTATGATATGAGCTTTCTCCTGATATTTCTATATCTTTTGTCTATTTTTCTCCACTTTTCCGATGAGGACACCACTGTTTTACTGATGCCAAATACCTGGCTATCACGAGTTTAATTTTTAGAGCAGTTTCTTACATTCAGTAACACTGTAATATTTAAGATCTCTTCAAACAATCTTGAAAAATTTTTTTAACATAATTCACCTTGTCTGGTAATCTATAGGTTCTTCACAACTAACAAAGCAGGTGTGTGTACAGGTGCCAAAGTATACATCCCTGCTGCTTGAAAGCATTGCATTTCATTGTTTTGGGTAGTGACTCATTCTTTTTCAGTAGCTGTTGTGTCATGCAATTTTTAAAAGTTTATTTTATTTTATTTATTACCACATTGAAGGATCTGGAAGCTGCTCAAATCACTCCATCTGTCTTTGACAGTAAATTTCCTCCAAAGGGACATGATTTCTAATAGCATGACCATAAATCTTACAAAGGAAGGTCATTTTCTGCAGTGGAAATTTCCTGTGCAGTTTTAACTGCAAAATTTACTCGTGCATTAGTTGCATACAGAAACTTCTTTCAATATCTTGCTGGGGACATAATTTTTCTGAAACAGTATATGGTCTGCTTTCCTATTTAGTCTTCTAAGGGACAGGTTATGTTATGCATATTTACATGCTGTAATTTTTTGGGGTGGTTTCATTGTTCTCATTGCAAGGCATTGTACTTACATGAAGGGTAAAAAATATGCCAATAATGTTCATTTAGTTATTTATAATGTTCATTTAGTTCTTTATTATCTGTTGATACTACTGATGCCCAGCAGATAAATGCAGCTTAGAGCAACAGAATATTTAAGTCTGAAAGAAATAGATAGATGTCATCCGGTCCAACACTTCGCTGAAATTGGGGCCAAGTTAGTTAGATTAGGCTATGCAGGGCCTTGTCCAGTAGAGTTTTGAATATCTCCAAGAATAGAGATTTTACAGACTCTCTGGAGAAAACAATTCCAATGCATATTGCCCTGTATGGAGAAGACTTTTTCCCTACTATTTCATCAGCATTTCCCTTACTGTGTCTTGCACTGGGAAGGGATGAAAGGCCAACAGAAGGCTCTGCAAGAGAAGTCCAATTTACTCTTTGTGGCCATTAATGAACGCTTCCCCACCCTTCATCTTCTGTTCTTTGGGCTAAACAAGCCAAGTTCTCTCACACCACCTTAGCAGCCCTCTCCTGCTCCCTTAGCAGCTTCCTCTTGTTCCTCTTGGTGTTATACTGGGAAGCCCAAAACTAGAAACAGTACTTGGTGTGTTCTCAAAAGTGCTGACTGTGCAGGAGTAATCCCTATATTACCTGTAATAAGGTCTACTTCTGTACTAATACGGCCCTGTCAGACTCCTTTTCTGCACTGCTACACGCTGCTGACTCATGTCCAGCTTGTCCAGAAGGTCCTTTCCTGTAAAGCTGTTTTCTGTGTTTTCCATCAGTAAAGTGGAAATGTGGCCCAGGATTGTTATGTCCCTGTGCAAGATGCTGTGTTTGTTTGTTATATTTCATAAAGTTTCTGTCAGCTTCTTTCTCCAACCTTTCAGGATCCCTCTAAATAAATTTTGGACCCTTGAGCATCTCGAATACTTGCTCTTTTATTGTTATCTGTTAGTTTTCTGAGAGTATTTCCCCTTTGTCAGGTTATTTATAAAGGTATTAGTATTGCCCCCTGAGGAACAGCACTAGGAAGCAGTCTCAGTTACACTTTGGAGTTGAGCTTGTGCACATATCTGTTTTAAAAGAGACTGGTTGAAGCATTAGTGCCATTTCAACATTGTTTATGAAACAATATTCTGATGCTGTTAACCTTCTAGTATGTAGGAGACATTGCAGTAGCACTGGACTTGAAAGGGGACAGTAAACACAAGAAAATGATAATGCGAAGAGTGAAGGGAAGGGGCCCCATGCTGGAGCAGGGGAAGAGTTAAAAATTGATGTGTATTTATAGACAATGCTGACAGAGTGAAAAATTCTCACCATTTCTAAAAAGCAACAGATTGTTTTCTAATCCTACAAGAATATCCCCCACAAAGGAGATCTCTATGATATCTTAGTGCAGGAGAGGGGAAAACCTTCATTAAACTAAAATGCAGTACATTTTGTGTATGTGTGATCATATCTTTAATCTATTTGTTTGGTAGAGAGTTATGTTTTTGCATTTAATGTACTGTTTTGTAAATCTGAAGTGTTTGTCAAGCTAAATCAGTTTGAAAAAGACTTTTAAATGTTGAGTGGGAGTAACGTCAGGGCACTTTTAAAAGAACATCTTCCTAGGTAGTGAAAACTTGCAGTCTGACAATTGAGAGAAGAGGTCTCACAGGAATACAAAGCAAAACAAACAAGCTCTTGTTTCATGATTTTGAGACTTTATTAAATAGATACAATAGATCATTTATTATACAGAAAAGCCTTTGCTAAATGAACAGGTCATGTTTTCATCTTCTGTGACAGTGAGGTATTTGTGTTCAGTTTTAGTATTTGGCCTAGTGATATTCTGAGTTGCAGCAACAACATTCTGAAAATCTTCAAACATTGGATGTTCAAGAGGAGAAAATGAAAACTTAGATTGTCACATGAAGAGTGAGAATCTGAGTAATTAGAAGCCTATGAGTTTGATATTGATCAACAAAAAAGAGTCCACTGCTACAGGCAAGACTTGATTAATAAAGAGTTAAGGGACTGATGTAATTAATGTCAGCCAATATGGAATTTACTTATTTTGTGAAATTGCCTTCAAGATGTTATTATACAGTAGTAATCTTGGCTGATAAAAGGGATAGGGCTGATACAACATATAGACGGCAGAAGTTTGACTTGTTACTGCATGGCATCTTAATAATAGAATGACTGTAATTGTACTAGTTCTCGTTAAATAGATGAAAAATTAGATAATTGATATATTTCAAAAGATAATTCTCACCATGTACAGTTCTGCAGAAACTGTTACTGTTTCAAAGGTATTTAATTATTTGTCTGATAAAGTTTGCAGACAAAAATTTAAAGATTTATAAATAAAAATATAATTCATCAGAAGTGACCTATTGATAAGGATTGCTTAGCAAAGAGTTTAAGTGAAAGGTATGTTTTTCATTGCAGCCAAACATAAATAAGTGTTTTTATAAACAAACAAAATACAGATCATGTTTAGTGAATTGTTCTGGGAAGGCAGTGACTTTGAAAGTGGTGTAGGAATCAGAGAGGATAGCAAGTTTCCACTGTGTGTGGGCAAAATACCTTGTCAGCCATGAATATGGAAACAAGAACATAAAATTAGAAGAGAGATCTTCTAGTATTACAAATGCATCTAGAATACTGTTGTCAAATCCAGATTCAGGCTCTGAGCAACTGTTGATAAATAGGGAACGTTCAGAGAAAAACATGAAAAAGAAGATTAAATTGTATAAGTATATAGAGATTTAGATTAGTAATGTGATAGAAGAAAAGGAGAAATGGATGAGGTAGTAGGTCTGTATTCTCCAAAAAGAGAGATCCTGTGTAATTTTTCTTGCTTTTTAAAAATTTTTCTTTTTTCTTTCCCCCCCACTGTGATTTCTTGCACCTTACCTGGGCTGAGAGAGTGGAGAAGGACAACTTACTTTCTGGTAAAGATTGTCAGTTAAAGTATCCTCATTGATTTGGCTAAATATAAATTGCTTCCAGCTGGGGTGAACCTAGAATGCAAATCCACTTTAGTGAAACTATGGGTAAAGCAGTGCAGCTGCCCAGAACAATAAACTGCTGTGTTGACTAATCTAAATTGTTTGAAGCACATTCTTACTAAAATAATCAGTGGTTTGAATTAAACCAAAGGGTGTATCTGCTGTGGTTGTCTGCCTTTTTGCATAAGTATCAGCTAAATTGCAAGAACATGTTTTAATCAACACAAGAAAATCCAGAGGCATTATGAATATCCATAAGTTAAGAGAAACTTTGGTTTGATTTAGCATCTTAGTCATTATTGAAGGAGGTATAGAGAATCTCTCCCTCCCTGACTGGTAAGTGGTCATTACCTGTGGTATCTGGCAGGGGATTTCTGTCAACTTTACTATCTTCATAAAGCTTATAGAGACTTGTATCTGAAATTAGCTTAAGGAGGAAAGACAATAAAAGAAATAGATATGGAGAATGTGATTCAGTCTCAGATGATTTATTTCTCCAGGAAGCCACTTTAAAAAGTATTTTTTGATGTCCTACTCAGACTTTTGGAAGGGATTTTTTAAAGGTTCATTCTTAATTTTTTATTCTTCCATTCTGTTTTCTTGAAGACTGTACCTACAATTTTTTTAGATCAGACTATTTAAAAGTGCTTTTGCACCTCAAAGAGATTGTGAACCTTAGGGTATGTGAGACCACTTCTGACAGACCTTACTTTTGTTTCTTTAAAGGTTTTTAGATGATAATCTGTTACACTTTACTGAAAGTTTAGTTTAAAAACCCTCTAGAAACTGTTAAATAGAAAGAAACTTTGCAACAAAATTCATCACCCAGTTGGTCACTCTTGATCCTTAAAATTAATTTCAAGGCATTGGTTCTTCACGACAGTAAGTAGACATGTAAGTGTGTGTATGTAAACTCAGACACTTAGGGTTTCTTAGGCTACATTCATTCTCTGGCTGCTGCTCCTGCAGAACAAACTGTAGGGAAGTTAGTGTTTCATTTTAAAAGAATATAATGCCTTGGGGAAATAATGAGAAAGGTAATATTATTCATCTGTTTCTGACTACAGTACAGAGCATAATTTATGAGATCAAAAGGAAAGTGGTTACAAGACTCCTTATGGTAAAATCCAATAATAACTTGCAGACAAAGATGCTGATAGATACAATGGTGTCCTTCTGCTGTAAGATTTACTTTGCAGCACTAGTGCTCTTGGAATCCTATTCAGGTCATTTTGATAAGAAAGAAAAGAATTATTTGGACTCTATGGAAACAAATTCAGAAAATCCAGTAAAATTTTATTTAACATTAAAGGAAGCTACAGTGAAACCAAACACAAATATTAAAGAGATATGTCGATACAAGTCATGACCAGCAAAGACTATTAATGTCTTGGGTAGATGCTGTCTTTAATTTTCTGTTATTTTATTTGCAAAGCCCAATACTGGGACTGTCAGCCACCATGAGGGTGCAAAGGCAGACATGAATGGTGTCAAGTAAATACTCAGCATCTTACTGTCCATCTAACCTTATCTAGTTAATATCTTCAAGAAAATCTTGATTTTTTTTTAATTCTTTGAATGTTCACACAAAGTCTCCTTGTAGTCTCACTGACTCCCACTGATTAACTGGACTTTCATTAAAAGTAATAGCCTTACACTACTGAAAAATCACATCTATATTAATAAAAGTAATAACTAGGTTCCTCTTTGGCCTTCAGTTATATGATTTCAAGTTCTATTAAAATGAATTTATTTCACAATAAAATTAGAGTGGAATGAATGTGTGAAAATAGATGCAGTATCATGTTTTCATGATTCTTCAAAGGGTTGTAAATAGTTGTAGTTTTCAAATTGGTTCCAAGCAGGGTTTCTCTGAAGTCTCCAGTAATTTCAGCAACCTCTGTTCTCGTAACTTTACCAGTGAGATTTTGCCAAAATTAAGAAACTGACAATATCATTTGTTTATGGTATTTAAAATGTAAAGAATTGCCTTCAGGGCATTGTTTTATTGGCCTTGCATTCCTTTGTGCTGTGTTAAATCTAACGAGGCTTGTCTGTCCTTCAGGTGACCTACAAGCGGGATCTGTACGCAGCTGAATCGATTATTAAGGGTATGTGTTTCTCCTTGTGACTGTCAGATTGCATTTTACTGAGCCTAATTAAGAATCTTGTCTGCAGTAGTTTGAAATGTCTTTAAGAAAGGTTTTGTGATGGATAAAATGTGCTGAAGCAAATTGTTGTAGCTTGTTCATGGAATATTTGTATTATGCATATTAACCTTTATTTACTTATCTTAGAATAGAGAACCTTATAAAAAGCTGTGTATAGCACAGTCAAAAAGAGATTAATTTTGAATAGCTTTACAAGGAATAAACTATTTTTTTCTTTCATTTGCTGTTCAATTCTGAATATGTTCCATCTTTCTAATCTAAGTAGTAGACTGAAAATTAAATGTTAACTCTTTAGGGTTCTTCACTGCCTTAAATACAGTCAGTTGTTACCTAAATTGATACAGCAACTGTATGGTATTGAGGTGTTTCATTAATTTATAAGTATTTCTTTTTTGTTTTTAACATTTTTTGTACTGATAACAGTGGTTTCATAGCAGTTTAACATAAAGACTGGATTTAGCCTTTATCTTGATTGTTTTTAGAGTGAGTCAATGTAGAAAGGAAGAATTCTCAAGTCCTATATAATGAACACACCGATGGTTATTGTAAACAGATAGGCAGTGATTCAGGGGACTCTTGCCTGACTCCTTATTGAGAACTGAGGGATAAAACCCCAGAAACTGATGAAGAGAAAGGGCCTTGCCTTGAGATTAAAATTATCTTTCCAGAGAAAATAATGTACTTCATATTGAAGGAAATTAGAGCAAAACCTGTGTGCTATGGTGAGTGACTGCCTAGTTGTTCACTTTGGTGTCTCATCTGTTTTTACAAGGCACAGTATTGGCTTAGCTTCTGATTTGGGTAAATTAAACCATGCTGAGATCATCTCTGTCACTATTGACAAGCTAAAAACTTAGAGAGCCCAGACATCTCTGTGGTAAGCAGCTTTTAAGCTGCTTATCTGGACCTCCAGGTATGCAAAGTTCTTCAGTGGTGATCAAAAAATTGTGAACTTGAAACAAAAGTGTCCCCTTCATCCAAATGAATTTCCATGTTCCTGTGTATACAAGGGCTTCAATAATCTAATAGGTCCTTAAAGGAAATTAGTTATGATTTATTTTAAAATTAGGATATATTCCAAGAAGCTTTTCTAAAACTGCTTGAGTAGAAAATGAGAATGCAGCTTATTTGAATTTCTGTTTATAGATGGAGAAAAAGATGCTGTTAATGACCAGGTATTCTCTTCATAGATACCTATTTTATATGTGTATTTCATCGTTACCACATTTTTTGTTTTCCCTAAAGGCGGTACAATCTTTTCCAGCTGTTGGTTATAATAAAATGTGTAAAGTCTGAAGACCTTCATGGTGGTCAATCAGGCTAATCCCTTCTTGACCTTTATTTATCTAGTGTTCCATTACTGTGGCAGCATGCAATATATATCCTTCAGTAATCATAGTAGTCTTATTTTGCCTGGTGTCTACGAAAAACTGTAGTTTAACATCATTGAAGTTTATGTTTGTTTCTTGCTGCATTGCATGAGTTTAGGAAGGAGAAGCCACACATGTTCTTTGCTCCTTATGCAAGCAGTATAGTGAGTCCTCAAGCAAATTAGGACACTGCATAACAGAGTTATCTTACATAATTTATTATCTTCACTGAGGTTTTGAATTGTTCATACTCCAAGACTGCAGTTTGAGAGTTGTGCCTTATCTATTTTGTAGCCTTCAAAAGGCTTAAAATACCACCAGATCTTCACATGGCTGCAACATGACTTGGTAGTGGGCAGTTGAATCATGTAAATTAATATTAGGCAGGTGCTTTACTCACAGTTGACACACTTAAAGCATATTTAAGGGAAGAATGTATTTTTGTCCTTTTGAGCATCATCCTGATTTATCCGCACATGCCTGTGTGGCATTGTTTAGTCTCATGATTGTTACTGTTACAGCAGAAATCTAAGCTGTGTCCTACTGTGTTGTGCCATGCCTCTGGGGAACCTTCAAGGATAGATCACCTTAGAGAATGGCAACCGTCCTGCAAGCCAAGGCATGCTCAGTTAGGCCTTTCCTACAAGCTGAGTAATTGACTATATCACGTCTGCTTTTCTTGAGAGTTCAGAACCCACTGCATGGTACTGTATCATAGAATCATAGAACGGCTTGGGTTGGAAGGGATTTTAAAGATTGTCTAGTTCCAAGACCTCTGCCCTAGGCATGGATGACTTTTACTAGATCAGATTACTCAGGACTCCATTCTACTTCCAGGGGTGGGGCATCCACAGCTTCTCTCGGCAACCTCTTTCTGTACCTCAACACCCTCACAGTAAAGAAGTTTTTCCTATTATCTAATTTAAACCTAATCTCAGTCTGAAGCCATTCCCACTTGTCCTATCACTACATGCTCTTGTAAATGATATGTTTCTACCTGTCATTCCCCTTTTGTGCCATGTAGAGTGTCTGAAGGGGAGGTGCTGCATGACTCTGTGAAGCTGAGTGGTAAGGTGCTAGCTCTTGGAAGGCCACCTTGCACACTGCCAGGGTCCTCTGAACACGTTCCAGAAGCTAAATGTGTGTACTAGGAGGGTGTAGGGTGTGAAGGGCTCTGGCCTCACACAAGCTTCCCACAACTGTTCCAGTCTTCACTGCTGATGTCTTTATTATTAAGTTCTCCAATTTACTATGTTGGATTCACAATTTATCACTGGATGAATTCAGTAGAGATGGAGAACTTTTGAGAGCACCCATTTAATTCTGTGGCTACTATTCCAAATTTTGTGTCATCTAGAGTTTATATTTATTAGTGTTTGGAACTTCTGGTTTCTTTCAACAATTCAACAAATTTCAGCTGGCTAAACTTGACTCAGATGGAATTAAGAAAAACATACATACCTACATACATTTTTGTTCTTTAGGTATTTATATGTATATATATCATTCTTATTCAAGGCAATACAAAGAAACATTTCACTTATGTAAATAGACTAATGAGTTATTTTTCTTTTGAGACTGTTTTCTTAAAACATTTCTTATTTGCTAACTTCCTCAATTCTCTTTTATAATTGTATTATGAAAGTCTGAATTTGTTTTATGAACAGCAAATGTAACACTTTCCTTTAGTTAAGCAGGTATAAACTTGCAGAGTATGCAGACAAGGTGACACACGCCTATTTTTAATAGTCTTGAAGTAAGAAAACATTGTCTTACAATAAGGGTGACTCATCTAGTAATGTGGTTAAGATCAGGTTAATACAAAACATCCTAAAAATATTCCATTAGGACTACTGCCCTCGGGGTAGGTATCTTTGAACTCTAGTTCCAACATGTAAACTTTAAATGGAGCTTCTCAGTAGAAGTTTATAACTACTGTTGAATCTCTCTCCTCCTCCTTTTTCTTTTCTTAAAGGCCCTGCTTTTTCAATGACTTTTTCACAAGAGACTGCACTTATAGACTGGGTGTTTTACCCTCACATTTGGTTAAAGAATCTGTTGATATAGATAAAATTATGGTTTTGCAAGTGCCAAGGAAAATATCTTAATGTCCTCCAACTGTTTATGGCTGTTGAGAGCTACATATTACAATTTGTGTTCTGTGAAGAAACCATGTGACTTTTCATAAAAATAAAAATTGAGATAAGCCTTGTCTATCAAAGGACAGAGATGTTACATGAGGTAGGCTGATTTTTATGGGCATGCCCATGAACCAGTGGTTGTTCACTGCTGTGAAGCAAAGAAATAGACTGGCAGGTGGAGAGATGCTTGGAATAGCTACTGTCAGCAGAAAACAACATTCTTTATTGTCTTCTACCATAAAATCTTCCTTTCTTTCTTATATACAAATATTGGTAGGAGCACTGTCAAGTTTTGCTTTTAGTTTTTGGGACTGCAGAGATCTGTGCAATGGGTAAACAAAAAATTGTTAGATATTTTTGGTTACATGTATTATTTACATGGCAATTTAAACTTGTTGAGCATGAATGAACTAAATGCTAAGCAGTATTTATTTCATTTTTCTTATGCATACAGTGGTAGCATCTCATAACAAAGATGTTTCTAAATACGCCAGGGGAAAGCATATTAAATTGCAGACTAGTCAAGGCATTGATATGTAGAAAGTGAAAATGGAATTCTGGTAAATTAATTTATTACTTTGAATTCACTTAAAACTTCAAAAGTATTTTGATAAGTAGAATGTGCTTCCAAAATAATAGGAATTGTAATGGCAGACCAAGAATGATGTGGTATGAGCATATGTTTGCAAAAGCAAGTGTATGTATACACATATATGTGCAATTAAGAGGAAAAATTTATGTCTGTAGGCTAAAACCTATTTGCCATTCAGATGCATTTTTTTCTTATGGTGTTAATTCCCTAGGATATGATATTTATGATCTTTATTCAAACAAAATATTATTTTAATTGCTGCTTGTTTGTGGCATGCTTTTCAGGGTAAACTTTTAAGTCTTTCATTACAGTACACTTACTACATTATCTAACTAAGGTAGTTCCATAAACACATGCACATTTCAATTTACAATTGGTTAGGATCCTGGGATAAAGACTGTGGCAGGTGTTACCGAATCATAATGTCATCTAAAGCTCTCAGGATATCACAGAGGGGGATGGAAAAATTGAAAATGAAGTTTTCTGATGGAGGAAAAAAAAGGAGGTGTAATGGAACAAATTCTGAAATTCTGCATCAAATTAAGCTCTAATGAAAAAAAGTATCTGGTGGGGAAATTCAGTGTTGAAATTTGGTAGTGTAAGGTTTTAACTGTATTTTATATTGTGCAAAAAATATGCCCTGAGTGGATGTTGAAAGTGGGATCAAATGTGATGCATGTGAATGGGGAATGTTACTCCATAATCAGGTACTACTGGAAAAAAGCTGAGAGTTAATGAGAGATGTATAGTGGTGAGAGGAGGTTTCCAGGGCAATAATAAGTTTAAAGTAAATAGAGGAAGAGGGAGCCAAAGCAAGATAAAGAGTTTGATATGTAATGCAATAGTGAGAAAAAAAAATGGTTTGGTAGATGACAAGGAAGTTATGGCAGAAAATAGAGAAATAAAGTAGAACAGTGGTGTATTGTGGGAGGGCAAAAGGTAATAGAGAAAAACTGAACCAAGTGAAGTTCCAACTCCATAAAAGGAAAAACTCTTTCACCGTGAGGACAATCAGACAATTAACAGGTTACCTGGAGAGACTGTGCAGTCTCTGTCCTCAAAGGTTTTCAAGTGTTGGAGGGGCATGAGCCTCCAAGTGTTGGTGACCAGGTCTGCCCCCATGGGTGATCCTGCTTTGAGGACTTTGGACTAGAGACCTTCTGAGGTCCCTTTCAGCCTCAATAACCCAGAGGTCTGATGAAAAACACAGTGTTTTTAGCTGCGTATTAAAATAGTTTGTAACATTATCATGATGTGGCTTTCCAGAATGGCTGTTTTGTTCACCCAAACAGAATTCTAAAAACCAGGAATGAAATGCTGCACGCAGTTAGCTTTACTGGCAGGCAGCAGAATTCATGAAATCCGTGGAGTTGCCAGCCAGCACTCCAGATGTGCTCACCGGGTTTAGCGTGATTGCGTTCAGAGACAGCAGAGGTGGGACACAGGCAGTCCTGGTGAGGAAGGCTCCACTCAGTCTTCCATCCCACAATGCAGCAAGGGTGCAAACTGTCTAAATTAGCAGAGATCTTTTTGGGATCTTTTTGGACCACTTGAAAGAGTTTGGATTTAAATGGAAGCCGAATTTTGAGCCTCTGCTAGGACAGAACTGTTGCTTTGCTATGCTGATTTATAAATTATGATTTCCCAACCTTCTTTTTATTCATTTCCTTGATCATTTAAAAGCATGCAGCTTTCAATGTGCGTATTATCATTATTTTAATGTTCCTATATTTTATTAATAGATTTCCCCTTATAACATTGCATTCCTTCTCCAGATTAAAAATACATTTTTCCACACTTCATTGAATTTTCCCTCTTTATGAAATTCAACTTGCAAATCTTAGTTGCTTTTTTGGTGGTTGCCTCTCCTTTCTCATTTGTTACAGGAAGTCAGACATCTAAGAGGGCTGGAGAGAGGATTGAGATGGGTTTTTATAACTACAGTCTTTGAGCAGCCTCCCGTGAGATTACTTTTGACACTTGCTGTTGATTACAGACATCTTTTTAAAAGAACTGTGTGAGCCTAAGTTATGGTATGTTTTTGGGTTCCACAGACTTCTTCCATATGTGCATTTTTGTAATAGCTCCAATCTGACCTTCTTCATTAAATTACTTAATTCAGTAGAATCTGAGTTCTTGAAATCCGATATGCCAGTCTGGTTTATTATGTAATATCTATCTTGTATCTGCATTCCATGTACAGTATTAAATTCAAATGACTCTTGCTCTGATTGAAATCTACCCGCTGGTTTCTTTTTGCTGATAAAAAATTAATTCAATATGGTTTCCTACTGATCCATTTTTCAGATGGTGAAGTTATTCTGTATTAAGTAGAAGACAACTATGATGCATGTTCAATATATTTTTTTGCCCAGTAAATCTATGGGAAGATAATTTCTCCCACAGTTCTGGTATCCTGTGATTTCCAGTCCTGTGAGAACTGGCCATGTATTTTTTTTAATTCTCAATTTCATCTGGTTGTGATGGTTTATAAGCGGATATTTATTGTTCTCTCTTTCTTCCTCCCTCCCCATTCTCGCTAACTGAATATGAATTAGTTGCTACCACTGTTTTTGTTGTCACATTATAAATATTGGAAGTAAAAAATACCCATGATTCAGAAAATCATTCTAATTATCTTTTGTGATTCTCAGTGGTTGTCACTTTTCCTGCTTACAAAAAATTGCTTAAAAATTACAAGTCACTTTCCAATAATGGTAACTCTACAGCAGCTTTAAAATTAATTTTCAGGTCTTTATGTCTATTTTTGTGAAGAAGTCTTTGAGTTTACAGTAGGAAGTGAGTTGTTTACTTAAGTAATGCATCTGATTGAACTCATTGTGTGGTATGTAATTAAAAAAAAGCTTTACACATGCAACAAATATGTATCTTTATATTGAGAACATGTTTGAAGAGCAGTTAGGCCATATTTTTATAATTTCTCTTATGTCTGTCTCTGCTAATTTATTTTGTGGTGGTCTTTGGTGTATTTTTGTCCCTGAGGTTTCATTGAAGTCTGCTTTAAACATAATTAGACTTTACATTTATGAAATGTCTCATTAGTTATGAAATGGCTACCCAAAAAATATTGGAAATCCTATTTTGTTCAGCATAGTAATTCAGCATCTAAAAGATAAATTCCTGAGGTAGAACTGAGAATTTCACACTTGAAATTTTTTGAAGTGTTTGCTTAAAGAAAGGAAAATGCTCACTGAATCTAAAAACTGTACTCAATAACATAAGAAGATACTAGTTTTCTGAACTATTGGCTTATGGAACAGAGCAGGCAGTAACTTGAAACTTGATATCAACAAAATACTATGTTTTTTTCCCCACCACTAAAAGATCTAGGAAGTTGCCTGCTCCAAGATCTTTGTCACTGACTCCTCAACCTCTTTGATGTTGAGGTGAATAGTTATATATACTGTCTCCCTGAACACTATTTTCAATACATTTTTGAGGGCAGTTTTGTTGTGTATGTTGTTGAGAAGCAGATTTATGTTTTCTCCTGGGTTTTTTTTGCCTTATTTTCCTTTTCTTCATATTACTGATATTCTCAATATTGCATTCAGTAGTCTGTTGAAATGACAAGTCATATGAAAGTTTTAGAGTTTTCTTGATTGTCATCTAGTGTCGTTAATGTGGACCTAAAAAATAACTTCTAAGAGAAGTCCCTTATTTAAATGGGCTATGGGGACAGGCCTCATGACATGATTTCACATTTTACAAAATCATATGAAATATAACTTGAATTTTATATTTGAGAGGTATGTTATATAAATTATGTAGTTATATTAACTGTGCCTTGAAATAAGTAATCTTAAAATTAAATTTACAGCAGTTGAGAGGGTTCTGTCAAGAGACAGCGGTAAATGGATTGAAGGTAATGTTTAGCAGATTAGAAACTTTGATTGATTTATTTTTGCATGAAATACTAAGGTTTTTTTCTTGATCACAGACAACCTTTCACAAGAAGTTTGTGTTATTACTGATGCGAAGGAAACTGCTGCACAAGTAGGTTTTCTTCTTTCTGAATCTCTGAAAAGTCAAATAAAAGTAAGTACAACTCTATGGCTGGCAACTGTATTATTAAAATAATATTTCTGGTTTCCACTACTCATAAGAAATGGTCTAAATAATGTGAATACAGAAACTGAGACTTCCTGTGTCACCATAGTATTTATTACAGGGATTAACACCAGGTGTGGAAGTTACCAAGAAAGAAGTGACTTCCGTCCAGTTATGCCATAGAAGGGGATCTCACACATCCGCTTCAAATGTATATATTAGATTAGAGGAGGAATTGAATCCAGACAACAGAGAGGTCATTTTCTTTATATTTTATGAATTCAGTAAGGCCAAATTGTTACAAATAGGTTACAGAGGAAATGCTTTTTTTTGCTTTGAAGTTGGACTTGAAGTTTAAATCAATTAAAGAGTAAGCTGTTTTCCTACAGAGCTGCGAATGGAAAATCAAATTGGTCAGGTTTTTTTGTACAGCAGTAGGGGTACATTTCACTCCTAGGGAAGGCACAGTGAAGCTTTTGCTTCACTGGTGGCATTTTCTACTGGCATTTAACTATCTTTTCCTTTTTCATTATTCCTTCTAATAGAGCTATCATATTTCCATTTTCCCCAAAATGATTAATATTTGGTAATTGGTTAAATTTTGACTGGTGTTGGAGTGATTCTTAAGTATATCTTATCTGATGATATCACATCTTTCTATTACCCAGAGAACTGTTGGAGCAAGTCCAGATGAGGGCCACAAAGTTAAGGGGAGTAGACCACCTGTCCTAAAAGGACAGGCTGAGAAAGTTGGGGCTGGAGAAGAGATTGTGTGGAGACCTCTTTGCAGCTTTCCAGTATCTGCAGGGGCCTACAGGGAAGCCAAACAGGGACTTTTAATCAGAAAATGTATTGGTGGGACAGAGAGTAATGGATAAAAACTGGAAGATTAAAATTTGCTATAGATGTACGCTTTCCTGTGAGGGTGGTGAGTCACTGGAACAGATTGCTGAGAGAAGTTGTGGATGTCCCATCCTTGGCTGTGTTCAGGGCTAGGTTGGATGGAGCTCTGAGCATCCTGGCCTTGTGGAATTTTTACCTGCCCATGGCAGGGGGCTTGGAATTAGATGATTTTTAGGGTCCCTTTCAACCCAAACCATTCGATTATTGTATGATATCCACTGACCTATTATTTCCTAAATGAAACACAGTAAACTTGTGTGAGAGAGAGAGATTTGATTTTTTGCAATGTGATAACCATTTTAAGCAATTTAATTTACTGCACTGAAAGCTTGGTCTTTTCAGAGATCTAACTGGAGGGTATTTGATCTAAATAACAGAACAACTGGGAATCATTTGGTAGAGTACATATTGTCTGAAATTTAAACTAAATGTATTTTAACATTTTAGTCAGTTTTGATACTCTAATTCTTAGTAGCAGCCAGATTTACTTTCAAGATATTTCTTAACTCCTATATGTATCATTGAAGAAGAATTTAAAAGAAATTTTGTTAGAGGGATTTCTGAGAGACACTCTTAATAACATGATAATGCCAGTATCAGGGGAAAAAAGACCTAAAAATTGAACTGGCAAAGAAAATGAAAAGGTGTTTTCTTCTGTGACTGGAAATTACTCCTGCTTATTTAGTGGCAAGGTGCTGCTGTCACATGAAATGTAATCAACTGGATGAAAGGAGGCGTTGAATAGCACAGGGCATCTGATAAGTAGAAAAATATTAAAGAAAATATATTTATTATCCCTGTCTACATGTTCTTGCCATGTTTACTTCTCAGTACTAGATGACTATCAATTGTTACCAGGACCAGAAGAAATTAAGCAAATCCATTTGCTCCTTTTTATTTAAACACTGAAACATGTTACAATCATGTTTCACTGAGGTGTTATTTTTAGATAATTTTTGCTCTCTCAAGTAGCTGATAACATTGATTAATATAAATTTTAATTAATAAAATGTACTTTTGTGTAGGATACTAACATGCCAAATAGAGTAAGAATTAATTTTATTTAATTGATGATTTATTGAAGCTTCTGGTTAGGCAGATGTGCTATGTTTTCCAACAGAAAAATTTGATTTAATTTTACTGAATAATACAGCTGTAAAAAATGCTTAGTGTGCTACTTTATTGAATTATTGAAGTTAAATCAAAATTTTGATACACTAAGTTAATTCTTAAATATTCAGGAATATTTAAGTGTCATGTATTGTAAAATTTCAAAGGAAAAAATAAAAGTAGACCTTCTGCCTTGGATCATGTTCCAAATACCTTCTGAAAAGATTCTGGCTTGCACTATGCTCCTGTTCCTCAAACTTTGTGCAAGGCTGTAAAGTACCAGGGTTTTCAACTCGTAATTTTTCTAAAATCCATAGAACATAAATAACAACTTTTGGGTTCCAAACCGCCTTCATTTGCAAACTAGTTAGCTCTCTGAGTGTTAAAAAATAAATACAGCTTTAGATAACATTGCAAAGCCATTTTAAATGTTGTAATTTGTACTTCTGTTGGATTGTGGATTGAGTGACATTTGGAGGGAACATAGCAGTGTATTGCTTCTGTTTCTTGCTGTTATATATAATTTTTCATTTGGGGGTTTGCTGGTTTAATAGAAGCAATATGAATTTTTTTTTTCACTGATTTTAAAGATTTTTTTTATTTCCTTCAAAGTCTTATCTTCTTTTAGGGAAAAAAGTCCCGCTCTGCTACCTGGTGTGCTGTTTTAGTTAAGGCAATCCTGAAGCTGATAATGCAGTAGAATCTACTTTTAATTTTAACTGGGATAAGATAGTTTCTTAGCTTGTGTTAAAGGTTGCAAAATAAGTATGTCTGTGATTAAGAAAGTGTTTTAGGGTGTTCATTGAGGAAACGTTTTTCAGGAGAAACTCTAGATAAGTCTTGTTGTATGCAGAATCCTAAAGTACTGGTGTACCTGGTCTTTCATGAATACTTAATGTATTTTATTTTTAACTTCATGAAGACAGGGGGAAGTCCTGTGGTGTAAAGGAGAGCACTCTGGACTCTGAATCCCAAGGTCCTGAGTTTGAGTCTCAGTGGGGACCGTCCCCTGGCAGTTAAATGCCTCCCTGCCATCCCATCCTGTCACATCTTGGATGCTCAGCAGGGTCAGCCCCGGTTAGTACCGGGTGCTGTGACAAGTCCCGAGGACTTCACTGTCACTGTCCAAGCTTGCTCAGCCGTGACAAATGGACATTAGGACTTAAACGGTGGGGCCAGTTCTGTGCACACTGTACCTCACCTAAAAAATTCCACTGTGCAGGCTCAAAGGGCACACCCACGTGGGGAGAGCCCTTCCCAAATCTTCGTTCACGAAGTTTGGCCATACATATATATCATGAAGACAAAATATTTATATATTTGAATATTATAGAGATTTTCTCTGAATTAGAAGTCTAAAATCACTAGATCATCTTGGTCCTATGAACAGTATTTTTGTCTCTGGGAACAGTTGAACATCCTAACCCAGGCAGAATCACTTTGGTCTGGTGCTTCCAGGGCTGTTTCTGGAATGGCTTTCTCTGTTGGTATGCCTCAGCATGTGTTGGACTCCGTGCTTCCCTCTTGAGTCACCTAAAAATTTGAAAAATTTTCAATTCTTGTAGTGGCAATAATAACTGCTGTCTTTAAATAATTTGAATGAACAAACTCTGCCATGATAGTGGAAGCTTTAGCAGACAGATAAGCACAAAGTAAAATTTGTGGCATTTTTTTTGTCTCATTAGGTTGAAGCTGTGTCAACCTCTCAAAGCAAAAATGATAGCCATCTACAAAACATCTTGTCAGGACAGTGCTACAATTTTGTTTGTGTAAATGTAAGTAGTAAGAATGCTTGCTTTTACTTTTGCACTTAAACTTGTTAAATGATGGTAAATAATAATTATTTGAATTTGGTATTTGGTGTTTCTAATGTGCACCAAACATCAGACATGGACTTTTGAGCATCACTATGTTGTTAAACCAGCCGTGAATTCTTGAAAAAAAAAGTATGAAACTAAAAATAGTTGAAAATTTCCTTTTGTATTGAATTGTCTCAAGGAAAGGTCTGTCATATGTGTACTCATCTAATGGTCCATTGCTACCATGGTCAAAATTAGTGTTTCCCATTTTGGACACACATGTGCAATCCAATATGTGCTTGGGACCCTCTATGGGAACAGGAAGGTTTTAGATAAACCATATCTGGGATTAATCAAGATCCTTAATCTTGTTTTATATATAGATATTTCTTAAGAGTATTATTATTAATCTCAATTTTTTTCAAATAGCTGTAACTTTACCCAACAATACCTTTACAAATATATTAAATCCACAAAATTAACCGACCAAAACCCTCTCAAACAAAAAAGTGATGTATCTTTTTTTTTTTGTAAATAACAGATCTTGTAATTCCATTTTTATAGTTTTTATGAAGTAATTGTTTGATGTTTTCAGTAATTCTAAACATTTATTTTCATTTAGGATAAAAACTGTGCCATTCAAGAAACCCAGCAACTAGTGGATATGTTGGAAAAATCAGATGTTCCTCTCTTCTATCCAGTTGTCCTTATTTTGGTAGGTAACTTCTGTAAGTTACTGTAGAAAGCGTCTCATGAAACATTTTTAAATGATAGACTGAGTTTAAACTGGTGCTAGCTCAGAATAAAATTGTAAATTCAGACTGTAAGCTGGACTCAAAGAGCCTCATTTGCACTTCAACAAGTGCATGTTGTCAGGAAATAAACTGACACATGCAAATGACAATTTATTAGTTGTATATTTCTACGAAACTCTCTGGTTGTATTGAACTGTTAACTCCTGCCTTGCCGTTGGCTCCATCGCTGCTGGGGATGCTGCAAATCCTGTGCTGTGTTTAAATGCTCGATTGAAACAGAATTAAGTGGCTTCTTTTTTTTTTGTTTAATGATGTGTAGTTTATTCAAAGTTTTAAAATTACTGTTGCTTTTCTGGTCCAAGAATTAAAAATTAACTTCCAATTACTTTGCAATATAACAAATACACACATTATTTACTAAGATGTTGTAAGACTGAAAAGTCTATTCTGGTGTACTTTTAACTGAATTTCTCATTGTTTGAAATGAATGTCAGAGTAATAATGAATCTACTTATTTGAAATGAATGCCAGAATAATTTACCAGTTTGCACAAATGATAACTGAAGCTGTACATGACTTTTATTTTACTCAGACTGTTAAAAATGAGAAAATATGAGTAGATTTGAAAGTGTCCATGTAGTGTAACCAGCTCCAAATAATACTGTCATTGTGTTTTCTGAACAAATAGCTAGGGATGAGAAGTTATGTGTGGAATGAGTGTTATTAATGCCATCTCTCACAAAGTGTGTGCCTCTGGACTTCATTTACTATGTTCTCCAGCAATAACACAGGATAATATGTTGTGATTTTAACGTATAATTCCATATATGAAGTTCTTGAAAAAGGAATAGATATTTTCATGGGTCCTGAATAGTTGCCGAAGTCCATAGTCTGTGATCTGAGGGTAAAACTGAGCATTTACTTCACAATTTTAGCTTAATCTGAAATTTAAGTGATGAAATTTCATTGCTGATCTTACAACTGAATGAGGTATCGTGAAGGTCAATTAATTTTATAAAGGAAAAAAGTTGTGTAGAATCACATAATAATTTAGTTTGGAAAAGACTTCCCAGTAAAAGGATGAGCTGGACATGATGACTTCTGTCCATATTCCCACCTATCACTTGCTATGGATTTCGAAGTCTGTCCTTTATCTTGATGCCTGACTGGATTATTTTGAGGCTTCTGTAACCTGAAGCAGCTGTTGGATTACTGTATTTCAACAAAAGGAAGGATCAATATTACAGGAGAAATAGGAAGCACAGAGGTAAATGTCATGCAATTATTTGTTTGCATCGAGCCAATATCCTCTCCAACTCTACTATAACCAAACAAATCATATTCTTAAACTGACATTACTTTTTAGAGCAATACATGTTCATGTTTGTAGAATGGCTATGATTTTTATTTTGTTGCTATTACTTAGGGTTTGAAAGAAAGGAATGCTGGTACTTCAGCTCTGTAGTTGGAATTAGTATACCAGTACAAAAGTAAGTTGGAGAAAAATCTCTTTTTAAAGCTGTGAAACAGGTGAATGATAAAGAGAAGCTAGGTTGAGTTCTCTAAAAATATCAGGGTTTATAATTTCTTATAAATAGCTGTAAATGAGCAGTACTTAGCTTTGGTTTGGGTAAAAAAATAACAAAATAGTGAGTATGGGAAAATTAATCTTTGCTTGTGCAGTAAAAGACAATAACTTTGCTTCTGGTGAGTATGCATTTAGACAATAAATAGCTTTTTTAGAAAGTGTTGCTAGGAAAAATGAGTGAAGACCTATTTTCTGTCAGGATAAATTGAACATAAGGTACAAAGAGAACTTGAAATAATCTTCCCAAGCAGTGGTCTTTGGGGCAACCTACCTCTGTCTAGTGGTTATAGATAAATTTTAGATCAATGGAATCATTCAACCAGAAAAATGTTTCTTCTTTCTTTTAGGGTGAAAGTTATTTCTGCTATTAATAGATGCTGAAACTTTATATGTACAAATCATTATCCTAATTTTGATTTCCACAGTCAGTAGAAGGTTTGTAAATTTGTTAAACTGTGGAATACATAAGCCTTGGGAAAGGGTTGAGCTAGTTGGTATGTCCCTGGAAATACCAGTTCGGGTCCTGTAAGACTTGCCATGTTTGTGCAGCATCCCTGATGAATATGAGACCAGCCTTTCCCTGATCAAGAGCTCAGTATAGTCATATCCCTGCCTTCTTTTGAAGTGGTTTCTGCTTTTCAAGCTTGAAGTCTTATCATGAAATTAATGCAATTTAGGCAACTAAGATGATATATTGAAAGGACAGTAAATGCAAAACAAAATTTTAAAGAATGCAATTCTGTCTTGAAAACCTTCAAGATGTTTAAGAAAAACACCTGTATTTCTATAGTATCCTGATAGTCAAAAAACAAACCCTGAACCAAACCACCTGTGAAAGTTAGAATAGAGCTTAGAAAGAAATCCTGTTTGTTTTCTGATTTAATTGAATGTTTTTAAGATGCAGTTAGTACATTTTGTTCTGACGTATTCTGGCATATTGGTTTCATTGTGCTTTGTAAAGAAATAATTCACTAAATCTGTAAGTAGTGAAATGCATTAGTAGTAGAAGCTAGCTAAGAAAAACCTTTGTTAGCCTGTATTTTTGTGTGCTTAACATGAAACTAAAATATAAAACTGGCAGTGCAAAATGGCAAACTATTGAAAATTGGATTTTTTCCCCCCTATTTGTTCCTTTGCAGGTGCACTTGGATACATCAGAATATAATTCTTTCAGCATTGGGGTAGAAGAACTAACTAGCATCAAGAAATTTGCAAGAGAAACTAAAAAGAAAAACATTTTGGTTTATGGTCTCCTTATCCAATATAAGGTATGTAATTATTTTTCTATGTGCAAATTATCTTCTTTTGCGATTTATATGATTAATGATAGAATCTTCATTTAAAACAAAATCAAAGGGAAATAAATATGAGTTGAAAAGGATTTTTTTGAAGATTCTTGCCTGTTCTTGTTCAAAATTCAGACAAGCCTGTAGTTATAGGCAAAAATGTAGGCTTTTTGATTTTAGAGGAATAAATGGTAAACATTTTTTAGAAGCACATAAAAACATCAGGACTCCTTTTCTTTTCTACTTTGAAACTTGCTTTTTGTAGCAATAAAAATGTAAAGAAATAGTAAAAGTACATTCAATCAGTGGTTCTGCAGTATTTTGCATCCCTCATCAAAACAGCGTTTGGTATTCAGGGGACAGGAAGGGCATGGAACGAAGGTGTTGAAACAAACAGTGTTTGTGTCTGTAATAGCAGCAAATTGCCTCAGCTGGAGGCAAAAAGAGTTAGCACTGCAGCATCCTTTGTACTTACGAAAGCTATTTAAAATAAACCATTTTGCCTGGGAAACGTGTTCTGTCAGCCAGAAGAATGGGCTGCCTTGCCTCCAGTGCAGATAGAGTTTTGCAGCTTCTTAACTCAGTCAGGAGTGAAGGAAGAAGTAAGTTAGATATTCCATAGAAATTTTAACAAAAAGAACAAATGTAATCTTAACTGATTCTTTTTCAGTTGAGTTAGGAGTTTGGGTTTATATCTAATAGATTTAATATGGCTATAGTTTTGTAACTTTTTCTGATTTACCAAACACTTGATTTTCACTTCAAATTCTATGGCTTTATTAAGAGCTTATGAGTATCAACACCTATCAGTTTAGGCTTTTCCGGACTTTTTATGCCAACAGAATATGAATATTGCTATTATATGACATTACTTTATCTCTTGTTTGTAAAACATACAGGGGCATACAACAATTTTCAGTCTTCTTTCTGGTACTATCAAACCCCATTTTTTTTTCCAGAGTGAATTCTGGCTTCCTTTGGTAAGAAACATTTGAATAACTGTTGGAAAGAGCTCTAAGAGGCACCTTATCATGGTAGAAAGTAACACTGAAAAAATACTGCTTTAGTGGAACTACAATATTTCCTTTTACAATTCATTAAGTATCTATATGATTTTATAGGCAAGTTCATCAGATAGACATATATGGATAGCAACAGTTAGTAAAGCTGACTGTAAAAAAAAGGAGGAACTTTTAGATTTTCAGTAAATTTTTATGATCATGGCACCAAAACATTTCAATATTAAGTGGCATGTACGAGATGTCTTTTTTATCCTTGGTGGTAAGAGAATTGCAGCAGAGTGCTGCCTCCATTTTTTTGAAAATAAAAAGCTGGAATCATTATTTAAGATCACTGCAGGCAGAGTCATAATTTATTAGTGTGGAAAAAGTATTAATTGGAGTTAAACACTTTGCAGACTAAGAAAACTACTTGTAGCTATCTGTTGTGTTTAAAAATGGCTTTAAAACACATCCTACTCACAAAGACAGGGATAGAATCTTGAGTTCCTGCTTGTCAGTGTTTTGATAGTATATATGTATGTTTCTGACATACGTATCAGGTTTTCTTTTGGCTACAGATCTACAAAGAATATACTTGTTTCTAGTGAAAACCTGTGGAAAGAATTGACATATAAATCTGGAAATGACATAACCCAAACTTTACTGCAGGTCTGGGTGAAACAGAGACTGCTAACAAAAGCAATTTGTTATATGAAAATACATCTTTAAAACATTTTCTGTTGGCTTTTAAGTCCAACACATGATTTTTGAGAGTCACAAATGTCATTTGTAGTAATAGCCATTAATAGGCACAGTCCATGCTTGCAGATGGAAAGGTAAATTTCATACAGGCATGATGGGGGGTCCAGAAGAAGTGGAAATACAAAAAGCACCTGCCACTGTAATGCAGGATACTCAGCTTATTGTTCAATAACTTCTGTCATTATCTGCCTTCCAGAAGTCCTGGAAACCAATAGTTTATTTCAGGAAAAGAGTGATGACAGATAACTTCATGGAGCTTCCCTCTAGTTGACAGGTTTATATCCTTACTACCGGACATACACAGCTGATAGACATATTTACTAATTCAAACACAGAGAGGAAATGTAAGGAATGAGACATCTACTGAGATGCATGACCGTGGTAATACGATGTGAAATTATGTTACATTTAGAAAGGTTATATGATTAAATGGGTGTGATGATATGTTGGTATAAAAGAATATGAGGGCACTCATTCAGACTGCACATTAGAAAAGCAAATTTATTGAAATAAATATTTTTTCAATATATAAGTTCTTTAAAAATCTTTTGTAACTGGAAATGAAATGCTTTTGGAACCAAGGAGTGTTTTTTTGTTGACATTAAAGGAGTTCTAAGAAAAAGGATGAGTCTTTATTTTCACTTCTTAAATGCAGTATTAGTTTGGTATTTAGAAAAAGATATGAAGTATTTTTATGAATATTTGATAGACCAAGAAGCAAGTCAGGAGAATTAAAGGAAAATATTTTAATGTGCTGTATAAATGACTTGCTTTATACCTTTCATTTGCTCAAAGTTGAGTGCATAAGCTGGTACACAAATAGTTATTTCTTTTGTAAACATCATGTGTGGAATACCAGATTACTGATATTAATAGTAAGATTGGATCCACATAATAACTTTACATCCTGAAAATACTGATAATTTAAAATTCACTTATGAAACTAATTGTATTTTTTTTCTTTTCTCTAACAGACCTGCAATGTTAGAAATAGTTTATTCATTCAAAATACAAAGGGGAAAAGAGTAGTCAGTAAATTCCAGAGTCTGAACTTAGGGAGTTAGTTTTTGAGGATTTCTCAGATCAGTTGAAGGAAATGACTGATAAACAAGGTCAATTAAAAGTAGGGTGAAAAATACGTTTTTTTATGGAAGATGTTACCGGCATATGTTGATGAAAATGTTAGTGAAATACCAACTGCTTTGATTTATTGAGTAGTTCACCTTGAAAATGGCAGCAACTGTTATGGTACTATTCTATATTGAAATAAGGATCTTTGTTTTAATAATGGTCTAGTAGGATGTAAGGCAGAACAGAAAATTCTGAATATTAGGAGGAAAGCCTATAAAAAGAAGCAGAGTTATTCTTAAATAAACAACATTTTATTTAGAAGTCAAGAGCTGCTAAAACCCCGAAGAATATGAAAGATAATATCAAATCATTGCATCTATACAGGGCTGGAAATACATTAATCTTAAAGTCATTTGTTTATATCATTTGAACTACAAGATTTGGGAGAAAACCTCAGCTGCATTTGGTAGTAATTTGTTTTCCATGTTCTGAGCAATGGAGTAGTAGTGCACTTGGGCCTTTATCTCACACACACATGTGTAGGTATCTTTAAACATATCCTAGGTAGTGAATGGGTTTATGCTTAAATATGACAGTAATAGTTTTAAAGATACTGTTTATTTACTGCTCATCTCCCTTTTAAAATAGTAATGTCTTTTAACCAAATTACAAAAATTAGTCATCTCACTTAAAAAGAACATATAAGCAGCATTTCCTAGCATGGGAGCTCAAATTCAGCATCTTGTAAAGGTTACAGTAATAAAATCTTGGTCTGTAGATTTCAGTAATAACTTTATTACTTTTCACAGAGAATAAAAAGGAACAGTGATCATCCAAAATAAAGCACATTTGGATGGTCAGAGGAAGCCACAGAAGTGTTAAAATGTGGAAATAATATCAATATATCTTGCTTATGGAACTGTATTAATTTAAAATAATCCTATTTCAGAGAGTCAACTGACAGAATGTTGTGTCAGAACAGCAAACACGTGCTAAGGCTTGCCTGGGGTAAGGGGACCCCAAATAATTTTGCCTCTGAAAATTCTGTTTGATTAAGATAAAGGAACTATTCAATTACAGCCAGAAACATTACTGGCCATACATTAAAAAGAGACAAATGACACAATAGAATAATTTTTATGAAGGTGCTTGAGACTAAAAGAAAACTGAACTGTGGGTGATTTCTTATGTAAACATGCTGGATGGACACTTACTGGAACCTTAAAGACTTTTTGAAAACAAGAGGCTCATCTACAGTGTGCTTGACAGCTCAAGAAATACTTAGGATGCTGAAAGTGTTTTCTGTCTGATTCAGTAAACCCTAAAAGTAAACATTTATGGTTTCTTTTTAATATAAGATCACTTGATATGGTATTATGTGCAAACATTAAGGCAGCAGTTCTCAAAACAGGGAACACAACCCCAACGGGCGTAATCCACAAAGCAGAAGGTGGTTTGGCAAGTAGTAGTGAGATAATAAGCCTGAAAGGCAATTGAAGTAAGATCACAAACTAAAGCTTTGAAAACTCATTAAAAACAAATGAGTCGTGCCCTGCATGACCCCTGCATGCTTCTTAATTCATTTAATAATCATCATTGAATTGGTCAAATGATTGCAATCTGATTAAAATTATTAGGGATGCTGCCTGAAGACCTCCTTTTTCTCCCTGCCCCCCCTCCCCCCCCATCCCCGCCCAAGATGGCACTCTTTTATTTCAGCTACAATGACATCATAGATTGTATTCATTCTGGAACCTAAATTTATTCATAGAATTCCTTAGGGCCAAGTAATTACTCTCTAGTATTTTCCAGAGTCAAAAACTGAACTTCAAAGTATCAGAATCCTATGGTCTATTCACCCTTTCATCACGGAAAATTTTACAAATGTGTGATTAGCCCGAGCGATCTTCATTCCACAGAGTTTGGGACAGACAGGGAAACTAAATCAGTTTGAAATTTTCTAGATAAGTAACCTCATAGAAATCAGCATCTGTAAGTTTATTAATACAAAGTTCTAGCCAGTCATTCACCCATAAACCCAGAGATTGATACTTATGGAGGCTGGACACTATTTTGTCCTTAATTATTACTACTGTCTGTAGTCTGCCATTAATGAATATTTTGTAATAGGTAGAAGTGACATGATGGAAAAGATTTGCAATCACTGACTTCTGAAATAAACTACAGGAAAATACAGGACTTCTGAAAATAGCACAGTTTTTAAATATAGATTTAGTCATACTATTTGTGACAACTGCCTGTTCACATAACATATTTCTATAATTTTTCTATTTCTATAATTTAATATTAGTATCATAATTTATTTCTATAATATTAGTATCATAATTGTTTAAAAGTTCTAAGATTTCTGTCAATTAGATGATTATACTACTTATCTACAGCAAATCAGTTCTAAATCTAATGTTTGTGTTGCCGTGAATGACCCTTCCCCCCAAAAACAGGACTTCGAGCCGCGTTAGTGTAGGGTAAGATAAAAAGTAAAGGTCCTTTAATAACACAGGGCCTACAGCCCACAGGAATACAGGATGACATGCATGTGTCTTAGTTCTTGTTTCCATGGCTTTTATAATAAGATCCCTCCAATCATTGCTTTACACATTTCTCAGTCCAGCCCCAGTCCCACCCCTGGTCCAGCCCCCTGGAATTGGGTCTGGGGTCGTCAGGACCCTCTGTCTTCATCAGCTCTTCTTCCTCAGGCACACAAAGGTCTCTTGGAGCTCATCCAATTCTGGCTTTTGGGTCACTCTGACCTATGTTTATGTTTCATTCTGTAGGCCTTCTGATATCCTTCAGCTCTTTACCTTGGAAAGGAGTCTAAACAAGATTAATTAACTAAAGGAATTTGAGCTCCCTGTTCTGGGACAGGGGTAGTGATAGAAAGGCATTAAACTGTTAGAAATATTAACCCTCTAAAAATCTACAACTACTGTGTTCCTAAAATCTACAAAATGTGAAAATCAGAACAAAAACCCTTTCGGCATCATTTGAAAGACAGAAAGCTGAGTAGTCCCACAGAAATAAATGTGTGAATACTTTTTTCTGCCACAAACAAGGTAGATGGCTTTGTATTTTGAACTAAAATCTGTTTGATCAAATAAGCCTTCTGCATCTTTTTTGCACTATTCAAAGGTTGTCAAGAAATTAAAACGATGTCTCCATAGCACGAGTCAGTTAAGAAATATATTTGTTCAACATTTACCAAAATGTTGGTTAAACTTTGGGCTTTGAGTCAGGAAAGGTCATAAACACAGAACCTTGCAATCTCACTTTTTCTTGCAACACCCTGTATGGGAAGCACAGCTGTTTGGCTGTACTACTGCTTCTTGTAGTAGATATCCTGAAGCTTGATACTGGATCATATTGATCAATGAATTGGGACTGCTATTCTTTTATTTCAGCGTTTTAACGTGTCTACCTTGAATGCTTGTTTTCTCTTGCTGCCTTTTTTCCTCTGTTGTTCTCTCTCTTGCCTTTTCTTGTTTTCTCTGAAGTCTTCCTTCTCTTCTAGCCAAAACAAGTAACAAGTTAGTGGATTCATTACAACTGTGCAGCTCTACTAAAGGCATTCAAATGAAGCATTTCCACAAACTAACTTTGCAGTGCAGTGCCAAATTTCCAGTCTGATGAGGATAGATTTTAAGAAAAATAATTGGTAACCTTTTGGGTTTTTATTAAAGAACTGTTTAGGTTTTTATCAGAGAAAGGTCAGAAAGTAGCTCAATTTGTCTCTGCTGTTACAACTTCTAGGAGTTAACAAGCTGCACAGAAAATGATGAGGTTAATGTTTTATGCCTTTTACACATGACCTTTTTAGACTTGTTTCAGCTATTGAACTTATAATTGGAGAAATCGGAGTCCTACCATCAGTTTGGCAACAAAAATGATTAAGGCAGGTAGATATGTCTTAAAAGTTCCTGTCTTCATAAAATGGTCTTCAAACATCCTTGCTCTTACACCCCAGTTCATCCATTCTGGCAATGTTAGGCAATAAACATTGCCAGTTGTTTCTTTTGTAGATATTTTAATTTTATAAACTATATTACTCTAAAATTGCTTCATAGTATGGACTGGAATTAGGTAACAAATCAATTTAAGGTGAAATGCCAAGCTTCCTAGAGGCAAGGAAAATATGTAATGTACAATATAGCAACTTAGAAAAGTAGGTAAGTATTAATTATTCTAGATACTTTAAAGTAATAGGAAATAAACATTGAATTGGAACCATTTGCAAAAACAAATACTATGAGCGTCAAATCCGAGTTTCATCTTCAAATCTGTTAGTACGAGTTACTCTGATTTTTTTTTTCCTTATGAAAGCTTTGTTGTTGACCTGCTATCTCTTAGTGAGAACATATAAACATTTAAGATGAAAGAATTTCGACACAAAACTCTGTTTGCAAACAAACAGCTTTTAACTTTTCCATTGCTAGCTTGCCTAATAGAAATCTATGAAATCTATTGTATCTGTTTTTGGACAGTTGAACTTTGGAGGTGTTAGTGCTGCAGTTCTTGACTTAAAAAGCAGTGCTTGTACTCTTTCACTGTCTAAACTGGGCATCAAAAATTAGTCTTCTCACCTGACTTCCATGCTGTCCCCTAAAAGCATCATTTAGCCCATAACTAAGTTACTCCCTTGTGGTACAAAATACACCTGTTTCTTCTGTCATAGGTCTGATGACAAAACAATAACAAATAAACTTACTAAAATGATTAGGTATGCTGAGGAACCATTTTGAAAATGTTAACAACTTGCTGTTGTGTTAGTTTTCTAATGAGCTTTTGTATTTTGGATGCACTTTTTAAAAATCAAAAATATGGCTAAAATTATTCAGATAACTTTTACAAGTTTTAATGCAATTTAGTTTTATAGAGAAAGTATTAAACTCATATAAAGTCAGTGCTAGCTTGGCTAGTGAATATAGAAGTTGATTGTTATTTTACTGTAGAGTCATCTCTGAAAGATGTGTTTTCTGTTCTCTTGCACATTTTAAATAATCATGGTGAAGATACATAACAGTTCTGTGGAATTTAGGGTTTCTATAGATAAAGATCAGTAATTTCTGCTCCATTAATTTGTTTGCATCCAATGGTAAAGATATCAGTTGTGCCTTAATTTAGGTTTTTTTTTTACTATGCCGTGTAACTTTCCCTTTCAACTATTTGACTCCCTCATGGTTTGTAGCTCATTTTCATTGTATTTGACCATGTAAACTTACTAAGTTCTTAAACTTTTTGTGCTGGTTTAAAGGTGAACCAGCAGGGGAAATGAACTCACCACGAGAGAGAGATTATAAGTCAGACCTAAAATTTAATAATAGTATTGCAACAAAAACACTGACACAAAAGGGAAATTGCTTTCAACTCACAAAAACCCAGCAGTATAACCCAGTGTCCTGGGGCACAAACCTAAGGGGGTTTGTTTGCCCTTGTGCTGAGACCCCTGTGGCTCCCCCAAGTCCAGAGCAAAAGGAAATGAAAAACCTGTTGGTGCAGGCAAGGGCTGTGGTCTGGGTGAGAGCAGTGATCTCCTCCTGTCGAGGTCCTGCTGCTCCTCTGGATCCGATGAGAAGTTATCAAAGTCTTCTTACCCACCACTTATGTACCCTCAGGGAGCACCCAGTCCCTCCCCTTGGGCGGGGACTCACACAATGGGTGATTAACTCTGGGAGCCAGGGGGTATTGAACTGTTGATGGCCCATTAGCAGCTCCTCCCCCTCAGGCTGAGTGTGAAGGTGATAATGACTCCCTGGGCAGCTGCTGCTAATGGCCCATTGTCCTTGGGGAATGAATGGAGGGGGTAGAATACACAGTTTTGATCACCCCCACACAGTGTCAACTGGTTCCTCCTGCTCAACTAGGACGCTTTTTAAACACAAGAAGAAATTCCCTTCAAGCTGTAAATTGTAGCGAATGTAACCATTCTATGACTTTTGCTGCAATCCTCATGGTCTGGTAGTGCCTAAAGTTTGGACAGCAGAGGCAGTGACCATCAAATCTATAGTAAGAGTATTAATTTCCTCTTTCACCCTCTCCTACTATTTAGAAACAGAAATTGGGTAATCCAGCCTCAGGCTGACTTTGGGGAATTGCTTTAGAAGGGCTGGAAGCCTGTGGTTGAAGTTTCTATACGGATTTGAGATACTAAGCCCCAAATCCGGTTTGTTGCTTATATCAGATAGTTCAAATAAAAGTAATCCATTATGGAACATACCCAGTGTTGGAGTATATAAAAATAATATGTGATATTACATTTTATGGCAAAAGCCATGTAATGTCAACAATGAAAAATGCCCTTTACTTCCCAGCCTACTCACAGCCTTCAGGTCCGAATGATATCCTGTCTATCCTAGTAGCTCCTTTGTGCACTTGAGCCTTTTTCAGATTTGTACCACTATGTCACCCATTTCCTCTGGAAGAATCTGTGCTGATAGATCCTAGGCCTGTGTTTCTTTGGGGTATAATGTAGTGCTATCAAAGATTGCCATAATGGATCAGATCAGAAGTTTATCTAGGTGATTGTCTTGTGTCCAGCAATCACCTGGAAATGCCTAGGAGGGAATCAGATCAGGGCAAGCATATATGCACCTCTAAATTCTTTCCGTATATCCAATTTTATCCAATTTAAGTTAATTTAAGTATTTCAGAGCCTTGTCCAGCCTGATCATGAGTGTTTCAAGGGGTTAGGCATAAACTCCCTCTCTGAGCAACGTGTTTCAGTATTTCACCATCCTCACAGTAAAAATCTTCTTCTTTATATTTAATCTAAATCAATCCTTTTTCAGTTGAAAACCATTAACCCCCTTGTCCTATTGCTACAGGCAGTACTAAAAAGTTTGTCCCCATCTTTGTTACAAGCCCCCTCTAGGTACTGAAAAACTGCTATAAGGTCTCCCTGGAGCCTTCTCTTCTCCGAGTGGAACCCCAACTCTCTTAGACTTTCCTAGGAAGGGAGGTACTTAGTGTCTCCAGTCATCTTCTGTCTATCTCTATGGGGAAAGGACGAGAGAACATTCTTATGCCAGATCCCCGCATGCTTGTGCCCTTGTCAGCCATGGTTTCTCGTTTGTCACTTGCCTCATCCAGTCAGTTCCTGCATTCAAAGTCCAAACATGCCCTTGCTCCTTCAGCACTGCTTACCTGTATTTATACCAAGCAGCTCACAGAGCTTACTGAAAGCAGCATCTAGTCCAAGTGAGAGACAAGCAAACAAATTCACTTACAGCCGATAAATATATGTTGTTTCTCTTCACCAGTCATAAGGCCAGAACAATCTCTGAGTGCATTCTGCTATTAGCTTGTGGTTGCTGAGGGCTATTTATTTTTTATCATTTAAGGATAACAGAAGCAAATCTTGTGGCAACTTTGTCTCACTAATGTTAAGTCTCTAAACATTTCTGCTGGTTTTCACCTAAATATGTTTTGGAGCATCTTAATATGAAAATATGTTCATATCTCAAGGCTGTGAGATACAGAGCATTTGAAGTTAGATTAAACTGTTCTCTTAAGCTATGAAAATGCATGGATTTAGGCTTAACAGAGGTCAGATTATCACAGACTCACAGACTATTCTGAGTTGGAAGGGACCCACAAGAATCATCGAGTCCAACTCTTAAGTCAATGGACCATACAGGGGATTGAACCCATGACCTTGGCATTATTACAACCAAGTTTTAACCAACTGAGCTAATCTCAGGGTATCGGAAGCCTCCACTGGGTAGTGATTTTAATCTGGATTTTGTTGTGAAGTATTTTCTGGAAGTTGTTTTCCTATCAGATACTTTAATTGAATTTAATTGTAAAATATCACCATTATAGATTTTCCAGCATGTTCAGTCTGAACTCATTATATTTGATTTAAAAACATTCTTTGAGCACTTGCTTTTCTAAGCCAATTCTTATTCATCCTTCTAAATAATATTTTAACTATTTCCCAAGCCTTACAGTGTACTTTCTCATCAGCTCAGAAGTCTTACTTTCTACTAAGTGTCATGGCCCATTACTTTGCAATGTACTTAAATAAATCTGCTTGATTTATAACTGTTTTGATATCTGAAGTTTCCAGCAAGCTGAATATTTTAAAAAAATGGGATTGTTTACATTTGAATTTTATTCAACCTATGTGGTACTGGCAGCAGCACGAGTGTGCATTTTTGGCAGAGCCTGTGCCTTCAACTTTTTCCCTGACTCAGTCTTTTCATTCTTACGCAGCTATGTCGTCAAGTGTCTCTCACTTGCATATTTAATTCTAGTGTTCTGTGCTTAAATTTAGCAGACCAGATGTTGAATTTTGTAGGCAAAATTTTACCAAAAGATCTGAGAGACAGAGATAATGTGTGATTTCTACTTAAACAATGGCAGTAAAATGATGTATGCTTTGTAAGGCTGACTACACACCAACTTTTATGGCTACTTGCTCCTTGAGCTGTGCAATTTTAGATGCTTCTCCCTGTCCTGTGAAATCTTTCCTTAATCAAAATGAGGTAAAATTACTTCAGAACTTTCCTTCAGCTATATCAGTTACCAGTTCCATAGTTCGGCTTTCGATTATTGTCCTCAAAGCGTGCTCTGTGCTTGCAGTGTTCAAGGCACAAAGATTTCTGCATGGAATTACGGCATAACGATCATTATAAGCTCATAGAGTTCATGAACCAAAATAGTTGGTGTTGTCAGAGGGATAGCATGTGCCTTTTCCTTGGAAGCAGAGACTAAATGACCTCTTTTGATGTTGGCTCTGTAGGCAGAGGGGGTGTTAGTGCCTTCTGTAAAAGTTAAATTTCTTCTTTCAATGACCACCTTCTCTGGGTCAGGCTGAAGCTCCATTTCTTGTGCTGACTGCTGGTCAGTGCAGCTTTTCCTTGTTCTGAAAATAAGAAATTTTAATTAAAACATTTTCTCTTCTCTTCTCTACTAGATGTATATGTTACATAGCAACATAACTTTTAGAGGTTTAAGTCCTTGTTCTGTAAAGTATGGGACGACTTGGCAAAACATGATGCAGTTACCCAGAGCAGAGATAAAATATTCTGGATTCCGTTTCTGAAAAGTAGTGGCAGTAGCTGAGGAGGAGTCTGCCCTTAAAACATTGTGTTTGGGCAGACAAAAAACTGAAGCAAAGGTATTAGTGTTTCAGAATTTGGTTTTATTTCTTGAATTTTTAAAACTATCCATAAAATGCTCCAGATGCTTGCATTAGTCAGGATTATAACTTTTATTTTGCTTCCTGATTAATAAACACACTGAAATGATTATGTCCTAAAAATAATTACATTGCTGCAAAGAGACTGAAATATTGAGATTCTGAACTTTAACCTTGCCGATTTTGATTTTTTCAGAACCTTTTCTACAGTGGTTGGTATGAAAGATCTAGTTACCTCAAAATTTGTATGGGAAGGTTTCCAGTGAAAAGTTTGTATTCAGAGTATTTTCAAATTATGTAAGCAGAGCATGCTGTGCTTGTTATAGATAAAATATTTTATGTTGAAAACATTCTTTAAGCATTATGTTATCCGTCAGGAAGGAAAAAAAATCATAATATTATTAGAATCCTATTAGGGAGCAGAAGTCTAAGAGGGGAGATATTTTAGGATAGGAAAGGATTTTGTGACATATTTTCTCTCAAACTGTGTGTCCATTTTGTTATGCTGTACTGCAAATGCATCTTTAAGAGAAGCTTATTGTAGCAGCCAATACTTAATAACATGCACATTTTCAGGAACACAAAGGGAGATAAGGCAGATTACTAATGTTAGATATATGACCTGGTAAATTTGTAGGTGGTGTGGTGGGTTCACCTTGTCTGAATGCCCGACGCCCACCCAGCTGTTCTATCACTCTCCTTCCTGGCTGGACACAGGAGAGAGTAAGGTGGAGGAAAAAACAACACAGAATTGTGGGCTGTGATAAGGCAGTTTACGTTTATCCAAAAGAAAAGCAAAGGAGTGTGAGTGCGCATGCACAAAGCAGGAGCTGACAGTTAATCTCTACTTCCATAAGCAGTGGTGGTCAGCAGTGGTGCCACTCCTCTGAGAAGCAGGGCTCCAGCACCCATAGTGGTTGTCAGCAGGCAGCCATCAGGGACAATGAATGCCCCTGTTCCTGCTCCTTGCCCCAGCTTTTATGTCTGAGTTGACACCTTATGGTATAGAATATCCCCTTGGTCAGTGTGAGTCAGCTGGCCTACTTGTGTCCCCTCCCAGGATCTCACCCTCGATTGAAGAAGGAATGTTACAGTGCTGTATTCAGCCAAACATTGGTGTGTTATCAGCACTCTTATAGCTACCAATGCAGAGCACAACACTATGTCTACTGTGGGCTACTATGGGGAAATAAATTCCTGCTCAGCCAGACCCACCTATGGGTATTTGATCCCATAGCAGAGGGTGAAGTAAATGAAACATAGAGTATGGTTTTAGGTCTGTCAAGATGGGAGACCCACATAAGTCACTTCTCAGACTTCACCCTCCACCTCTGGCTGGGCAGATTTGGCCTGATAGAAACCACAATGTCTGCTGTGTGCCTAAGAGTAGATGATCAGTTATAATTACTCTGATACTGTGATAGGTTTGCAGTTAAGGCGTCTGTAACTGATACCTGCTTAGTTCTGAACTGAGTATAACCATGACATTTCTGCAACAGGTCTTACTTGCTAAATTACTACTAAAAGTTTAGTGGTGGAAACCTTCTGAACAATAAATCTCTGCTTGGTACTAGTTATGTGCCAGATTTAAAGGCAAATTTTGTCCATGCCTTAGATATCTGACTCAGCTGTTTTAAAGGTAGTTTGCCCTGCTGTGTCGTGCAATACACTGGCTCAAGAGTAAATTTAAGCCCATTCTCATAAAGCCACACCAAATGCTTTTTAAAAAGTTCTATTGAAAGTGGCACTACGGACATGAGTCTGCTTTGTTTATGAAACTTCAAAATGTTTGGGAGTGATTTATTGCTGCACTGTTTGGGAGCTTGTAAAGTTCCATTAAGTATGTTTGTATGTCAAAATTTGGCTTACTCAAGTTTACTCCAAAACCAATTTTAAGTAGTTAGCTGTGTTGTTAAATATCATAGAATCTTAGAATGGTTTGAGTTGGAAGGGAACCTTGAAGATCATCTAATTCCAACCCCTCTGCCATAAGCAGGGACACATTTCACAAGACCAGATTGCTTAAACCCATCCAGCCCAGCCTTGCATGCTGCCAGGCATGGGACATAAGTTCCCCAGGCAACATGTCCTAGAGCCTCACCACCATAACAGTAAAGAATTTCTTCCTAATATCTGATCTAAACCTTTTCTTCTTCAGTTTGAGACCATTCCCTTTTGTCCTGTCACTACATGCTCATGTAAATAGTCTTGCTCCATCTTTCCTGTAAGTTCCCTTCAGGTACTTGAAGGCCGCAATTAGGTCACTCCAAAGCCTTCTCTTTTTCTGGCTGAACAATCCCAATTCTCTCTGCCTTTCCTCATAGGAGAGGTGCTCCGTCACTCTGATCAAATAACAGCTAACCAAGCATTTATTACATCCAGTTGATGTAAAGATTTCCCTGATAAACTTACTAATAACTCTTACAGGTATGTCACAGAAAGAGAAGTTAAAATCTCAGTAATTTCAAATTTTGCATAAATTTTGCTATGGATAGAAATTTTAGAAAAGATAACATTTATAGTTGCCTGTAGGTGCAACTCTTTAGCTTTTTAACATTCTACTGAAAACTTAGGTGATTTTTTTGCAGTTTGTTTTGAGTTTTTCCCGTGATGATTGAGAATGTACACTTTACTGCCTAGAATATTAGTTAATGTTCTTCTAGAACTTAGTGAATAATTGGCCTGGTGAACTCAGATGATTTCCTCATTTTCCCTAATTCCATATCTGACTGGTAAAGGTTTGCTACAAGATACCTTGCCGCTCCACTTTTTCAGGCATGGATTGAAAAAAATCTTTCTATCACTTGGATGAATTAATTTTCCTAAATAATATAATCTCTTTGCTGAAGTAGTTCCAAGGAGAAGAGTGAGAATAAAATTCAGCAGTATAAGAAAATAGCTGCTGAAAGTTTTTCATAGTCAGGTTGTGTGTCAGACACAACAATAGCATTGGTAACTTGGTAGTTTTGTTAGCTGCAGTGATGCTTTTGCTGTTGTTAGGGGTTTGCAGTGGAAGAGCAGAGATGTCATGTGCCAGCAGCTCCTTGTAGCCCTGTATGTAAGAGCTTGAAACTGGTCTGTTTGTAGAAGAGAATGAACGTTCAGTTCTGAATAAAAATGGTGGCTAATATTGCTTCTTTTTCTTCATACACAGAAAGAAAGGAATTAATAGACAGAAAGAATAATCATCCAGCTCCTCCACACTACATGCAAGATTATTCCTTTAAACAAATATTATTTTCTTTGCCTTCTTTCTGTATTGGTTTTAATGCCTTTCGCCATCTTGCCTTCATGACTTGATAAATTTCATCTGAAACATGCATTTGTTTTGTATACCCATCCATTGCAGCTTTTCACTGTTTCAAAAACTGTTATGTAATTAACTTTGCATATTTTTCCTGTCCTAGGAACATATTTTTTGCTAACTGATATTACAGCATTAAGAGAAACTGCTTGGAGACTCACTGGCTCTGGGCCTAATTACCACCTACATATTCATAGTTAAGTGGGACATGAGCAACATCTTTTCGGACTCACAGACACACAGAAATGTTCAGGGTTATTATTAAAAAACAGCTGTCCAAATCACAGTAGCATACATCTTTCTTGTAAGTTAAGATCTTTCTTGATGTTGCCTTTTGAAAATGATGTTCACTCTTGCCTTAAATCAAAGGCCATCACAGACTAAAGTGCTGCAACAGGGCAGAGCTAAAATAGTTTTTTCTTCACAATAAAAAAAGGACAGGAAATATATTTTAAAATAAGGGTTTTTCCTAAAAAAAGTAGTAGCACTGGTGAAACCATCAAGTTGGGTTTTTTTCTGAGATTCTGTGTCAATATTCCATTTTTCTAGAAGCGGTACTGCTGTATTTAAGAGAGTACTTGCCAGGATGATTAAGGATGTGAAGGATCAGATTCACCTGGGATGGGAACATTGGGCAGAATATCTCAGAGTGCTAATTTATAGCATAAGCTTGCACTAAATTATGTCAAAATGGGACTCATACTCTGTCCACCCTAAAATATCACTAAATCATTTGAGACAGCATCAGTTCAATATGAAATGGGATAGTTGCACATGGCTCCTGACATTGTTTTCACATTGAAATACAGCTAAATTTTGTTTTAAATCCCAGGACATGAGTTTGGCATTAAAAGCCCTTTATATCCTGACAATATAACAACAGAATGTCCTTCTTGCTGCTGTTCTTCAACAAAAGAGCACAGGCATTTGAGTTTACAAGCTGAAGTGATGTTATTGCAGAGAAGGACTAGAAACTTTAATGGTTTTTAGCTGAGGGAGAGTTGATTTAGATTAGGTAAATAAGTTTTTTACACTGAGGGTGGTGAAATACCGGCACAGGTTGCCCGGAGACATGGTGGTTGTCCTATCCCTGGAAACATTCATGTTCAGGTTGGATGAGGCACTGAGCAACCTGATCTATTTGAAGATTTCCCGACTCATTGGAGGGGTTTGGACTAGCTGAGCTTTAAGGGTCCCTTCCAAACCCAAACTATGCAATGAAGTGACAATAAGTGACTAAATTTTATTTTAGATTCTCCCTTTCCTCTTTAATAAGTAAGATAAGATACTTGCTGGTAGGGAGAGTCAACATAGTATCAGGAATATTTTTTCCTCCTTTTCTGTAAGACAGTACTTTCAGGCACATGACAAAATTTTGGGGGTTGTCCTATGGAAGACCTGGAGTTGGACTCGATGATCCTTGTGGGTCCCTTTCAGCTCAGGATACTATATTACTGATGATTAATCCAGATTTAGCCAAGTGATGCAGCTCTATAAACATTCTCTCTTTGTACATACACCCATTGATGCTAGTGAAAGCTACAACTCTGAAATTTGTAGACATTCTTCTGTAGTCATTGTGGAGTATTGTTCCTGGGTTTCAGCTTTCTCTGTGGCTGTCCCTTCTACAAGGCCTTTGACCAGACCCCACACATGCTTTTTTTGTTGTGGGTTTTTTTCCCCAGGGAACACAGTGCGGCTCATGGTGCCCATTTGGTACTGTTGTACAATGTGTTTTAGTTGACATGGTGTAGAATGATTTTCGTGTGCTCACAATCTGCCTCAACTTGGGCACTTGGTGTCAAGAAGAGACATTTTAGTGGGAGAGGAAGAAAATAGGCAAGATAGGAGTGAACATTGCAGGACAGAAAAAGGAAAAAGGCTGGAAGCAGGGCAGTAGCAATGAACATGGATTTTTGTGGCACAGATGGAGTATACAATGAAGTCCATAATTTTATCAGTCCTAGCAGTCTGCCTGCCACACTTGTCAGTGCTGTTCTCAATGGGTCTTGTGGGGTGAAAAAGTGAATAACAATATGATATTAAAATGTTTTATGAAAAAAATATCCTGAAATAGTCTGCACAGAAACACCTTAATTATTGGAGTTCTGGCATTAAAATGAATCTTCATATTTTAAAATCAAAAATTCATATAAGTGAACAGTGTATTTCCTATTTTCTCAAAAATGGAACTAATGTAAAATTAATTATGAGCTGGCTTAATTGAATCTAGACCACTGCCTCCAACTCTTCCACTGAGAACAGGAAAGACATTGCAATAACCACATCATGTCTGAATGAGAGAAGGATCTTCTACCCCTACTGACAGAATCTGGAAACTCTATCAATAAGTACTTCATAAATATAGATGAAAACACTATGCACATTTTTAATATTTCTAAAAGATCTAAAGCATTTAAATTTAAATTTGCAGTTGAGATGATATATCCCCACTTGGCAACTGTAAAATAGGCCTTCTTTTTAATATTCACTCCAGAGATATAGTAAGCAAAATAAGATTAAAGATATGATTTTAAAATAAGTTAGGAGATTTCTGAGGGTTGTGCTTTGTAGGCATGTTTGGAAATATTTGCTCTAATCTACTGAGACAATGTATCAAAGATATTTTGAAGATGTGATTTAGGACAATGAGCATGCATTTTACATAAACATATTTTATCCAGTAAAGACCAAATATTGTCTTGAATTGATGAGTTTGTTTTTATGACAATAATAGAGATCATAGTAAAAAGATATTACAGGAGGAGAAAGCCAGTAGGATTAATCACTACAGTCTAAAGGTAAATTATTTAATATACCAATGAATTTTATATATTAATGAATGTAATAATGCAGACTGGATTTTTACCTGGCTGATTATAAAAAAAGTCTTGATGTGCAGTCCTGCAGCATAAATAGCACATTTCTTCATCAGTTAGCAATACTTTTATTACTATAATTATACTCAGAGGCAATTGGATTTTAGGCATCTGACTTTATCCAGAAGATAATTATATATTTATTACTCAAATTTCTAATGTTTATTTTGAAATAAGACATTCCTATCCTTGTTCATCCATGCACGGACAGTCAGGCCTACTAGGCATTACAAATGCACTATATTGAAGAAACATGGTGTGTTATTTTAATATTGTTAACAGTATCTGTTCATCATGGTATATTGAAGGTTAAAGTGGGAGCAACTACAAAACTGTTCTTTTATCCTCAAACTTTCAAATATAAGTAAAAGTACCAGCGATGCAGATTATGTTCTTGTGAATCTGTCTTTCCCACTTGCTAGGGATTGTCAGCATCTTTCAGTAGAGAAGAAACTAGGATACTACGTTTTTAGTATAAGCAAAGAGGAAGAGTGAGTCTAGTAAAAGTTCAAGTAGCAGAAAGGAGCTGTGAAAGTCAGAAAATAGTGCTCTGCAAAATTCTTGTGAAATTGGCCTACCATGATCCTTAATTTCTGTGCCTTTCTCCACCCTGGAATTGACATCAATATCAAGTTAGCAAATACTTAGTGGCTGCAGCTGAAACATTTTAACTTGACTGCCCTCGTTGAAAAAATGATACGATGATGAATAACAGTTTTTGAAAATCAAGTGCAGTTAATTCATAAATCTCCACACAGACACCCTCTTTCAGACATATAGTAGCCCCAGGCAAGAATCTGCGGAGGAGTGGAATGCATATGGATTCATAGCTTTAATTCACAAGATCTTAGTGTGATTCTGCATTTTTCTCCAACAGCATTTTATATCTTTGAAGACTGTTGTGTCTCAGAGTTTTTGAACTGTTCATGCTATTAGTTTTCCCTTTCCACACCCTATGATAGGTGAATAGCCTATTGCATAGATCTTTATATATATTATATATTTTAATGCTTTCCTTGTAAATGAACATAATTTATGAGATACTTGTAGAGTGATTTATCTCTTTTCAAGTATCAACAAGCTATCAGGTTTAGAAATAACATATTTATATTAATTTCTTGGCATCTGTGATTGATGACAGGACCACTGATGCTGTGCTGTGTGCGGGGGAACACATTCTAGGGAATGCTCTGTCTGGCCAGATCTGGAGATACAGATCTTAGTCTCTCTGTTGTCTTGTGTAAGAAGATCTGAGAGGAATGAACACACAGGATCAGATTTAAAAGAAAGAAAAGGTGGTGAGGAATTCTTCATCCTAAGCTCAGAATAGAGGAAAGGTTCTACCTCTCTCTGAGCTTTTAGGCTGAATAATGGTGTTTTGGTTTCTTTTTTATTCTATTTTGCTTTTTTGTTTGTTTCGTTGTTTCGTTGTTATTGTTGTACCCTGCATTATTTTGATTTCTTTCTTCTTATTGATATTCCACAATCATGGTGTTTAAAGAGAACACTGTTAATTTAAAAGAATATTCTCTTTGTCACATCCAAATTACTTATGCACTCTTTCAGAACTTACTTTGACACCTCATTCTAGTATTTATATATGTATATAACATTGTGAGGTTTGGTTAATTATATTCAAGAAAGCTGAATTTCAAGTAGACTGGGTAGAAGCCTGGAACCCAGGAGTCCTAGGAGAACGGAGGGTTTGTCTGCATGCCTGGCTGCGAGAAGCAGGGTTCAGTTAGTGTTACAGTCTGTGTTGTCATAGTAATGGTGCTTCCATTTTTCAATCATCTTGTTTGTGGATAGCTCAGGAGAAAGAGTTTGAACAGGAGGGCTATGAAGATTTTCTCTAGTTTTATGCTGCTATTTAAGCAAATAGAATTTATAACAGCTGCTCAGTTATGAAAATGTTTGTGCCAGACTATTCATATTTCACTGCATATGCATGTTAAAAAGCTTTTTTCTGTGGCTGATGAAGATGTTCAGTGGAGACCCAATTATCATCTCAGATGCTTAGGGAAAAAGAATTTTAGTGTCAATTAACTGAATTCCTCAGTCATGCTGGTATATGCTATTGAAAAGAAAAAACTTGCTATGCTTGCAGACTGGTTGATAATACTGTAAAAAATAAGATTAGCAAAGTAAAATTTTTAATTCGGAAGACAATGGAAAGTTATTAATGATAACATTTTAAAGCAAGATTATAAAGGTTACAAAAAGTAATGGCAAGGCTACTAATTCCTTTGAAATTGCAAAATAAAATTTAAAACCCAAGTCCATCAAATATGCAGATTTGTAAGAACTTGCAAGAATAAGGCTTCTCCCATTAGAGTTGTAGATTATATTTTCTGGACATTTTTACTGTAAAATTTTAGATTTATACTGTGGTACACCAGGACAGGGTTTGGAGAAGATTTTTAGTTATTCACTGCTGCTTTAGGCTGTCAGAATAAAGATGTTTTCAGACCACTTTGATACTTGAGTAGAATAGAAAGCAGAGCCCCAAGTGAGTCTTTCCAAGATAATCCACTGGTATTAATGTTGTAGTACATTAGCATAGTTGACAAGTGTTACATATATTAACAGTATGTTGCCTGTTTTTGTTTTGTTTGTTAATTTTTAACACTATTGTAACAAAGGGAACCTCTGTGAAATCATATGATATTGTGTTACTGCCTATGGAATATATTAACGAAATGTTCTGCTCATACCACAATAGACTAATAAAACCTCATAGTCTTTGCCATTGACCTCAATGCTACCTGTCAATGTCCAGTATGAATTCCACTAGAGTTTTCATGAATAATGTGATCATCTCTAATTTCGAGATTTTATTTCATCTAAGTTAAAGATACTCTACATATAGTTATGTATACACTGTTAAAAGAATACGGTTTAAAAAGTGACTCCAGAAATCTGGATTATGCCTTTGCGTACTGTAACTGGACACAATTAGAGGCATCTGAAATTTATTATGAATATGGTGAAATCAAAAGTCAACTCATACCAGAAGGCTTTGACTGTGCCTCTCCATCCTCAAGTTCTGCACATGCTGTGTACTTCATCCCATGCCCCAGGATGACACGATCCCATCCAGAGATTCTGGCACCTCCAGGTAGTATCAGACTAGAGTCAAAGCAGCAGTGGTGCTAGAGACTCCTAGAAAACATTCCCTCCTTAGACTCAAGTGCCTTCATGAAATCTGAAGTCAGTTCATATGGGGTATTCTCATGTAGTGACTACTATGGACAGAGGAGTAGGAAAGGGAGGATCAGAATGGACAGGGAATTCATGATAGCTTTATGGTGGCACTTCCGTGTAAGCAAAGACAGAAAGCAGAAGCAGAAACAGAAATAAGGGTTGGCTCCATATATGAGGCTTATAAGGGAGCTGCATGTTGCTGCCTCTACCACCTGGCATTATTATGTGTTACAGACAAAAACTTCCCAGAGTATCTAGTGCATATAACTGCTTCTTGTAAACCAAAGATTTGTGGGATAGCTATCCTTGGAATTGCTGAGGTGAGAACACTTGATCTGGGCATGAGATTTGAACTAGTCTGAAGTAAAATTCCCAAAATTTATATTATGTAATTGCAAAGTCCTCAGCAGCAACTGCTACATTTCATTGATCTGCTGTTACTGTGCTGCCCAACTTGGTTAAGAGGTCTGAACGTAGCAAACACCAGGAACTATCTTTTTCCTGAGTTTCTTAGGTTAAAATATTAACCCAAGCCATCCTATGCCTGAACTTCAGCTGTTAGTTCCTCCTGCACTTGAAAGCAGCAGGCATCTCTCTCCTCTCCCTGCAACAGCTGCCTACTTTACTTCCTTGCCAGGCAACCTCCCGCTCACCTTTCATCTTTATGTTACAGGAAATTCTCCTTTCTTTACTTTCACCTTCAGCAGTAGCATCTTTTTTATAGGCAATTAGTCCCTTCCCCTTACTCCTTTCAGCAGTGGAATTACCTTTGACCCTCATTATTTACTCCAAATTATCTTCATTTCCCTTACTTTCTCACTCTGCTTGGAAGTTTCCACTCATCTCCTATGCCTCTGGCTACTGGTATGGAGTAGAGGTGGTCTGGAATGGGTGTTTTGGTCAAGCCAAACCTAAAAAGCCTCGATGCCACTAGTCTAGAGGCTTTGTTTGGGAGGATGTATTTTCCAGCCCAGTGAGACTGATCTGACTGATCTTTTCCCCTCTTGCCCCTCACACAAGTACTCTGTCTCCCTTGACAGCATCTGGTACTTAAATAGCTGTTCTCTGACTCTTCCGAGGGATCCTGTGCCAGATGGCAGGATCTACAAAATAGATCCCTGTCACTCTCACTCACTGTTATTGGACTTGTTCACAAATACAATCTAAATGAAAACAGCATTAAACACTTTAGTTAAAATTACACTATACAATTCATTCTTTCCCTAATTGGATGAACTCTTTGGATCGAGATTTTTATAAATGGAAGTAATTAACTGCCAAGTCTTATTGGTTTTTATTGCCTCAGGCGAATATATTATTTTGATATTTAAATAATTGGCAACAGAAAGTTGACAGTTACTAGAAAAATTAGAACAATCAAGTCAGACAATCATTTGGTTTTTTGTTTTCTGTTTTTTGGGTTTTTTTTTAAACAGGCGTGGGGCTGTAAAAGACCTCCAGATGTTATTTTGTTCATGTCCCTCATCAAGAGAAAATATCCTGAGGAGGTTGGCCCCAACAGGTAGTTTTGCTCAAATATCAACAATCAGAAATTCTTCCTGACATATCCTGAAGTTCAGTAAGCGCTCTCCAGTGGGTATGTGTGGTAATCTGAATAGTTCTGCAGCATACCCAAGAGTGGTGTGATCCTGAGGGGAGTTTATGACTCTATTTCAGTGCTGTTCACATGCTTTTACAGTGAGACAAGCAGCTGACACAAACCCACGTTGCCTACGGATATCCAGGATTGTACTTGCTAGTGTAGTTGCAAGGAAGACAAAACTGCAGGCAGTGCAGGTACTGTGTACCTAAAATTGAGTGCAAAACAAACTGTAATGGGAAATGCTTCATTAATTCATGCATAATCTAAAATTTATAATTTAAAGAAATGCATGTAGATAAGGATCTTCTCTTGGTTGGAACAGACTTCATCATCTTTTTTTCATCACAGTTTATTTTGATAGACTGAAGATGAAAAGAATGTGAAAACAATAGCCATTGTTATTGCTAAGTAGTATTTTGGTCATTAACTAGAGAATGTTTTAAAATTGGAAAGTGGTGGGAATGCAGTTACCAAAAAGGCATTTTATCACAGTGTGTAGGGACATTGCAAGCCAACTGGTATTAACATAGCAATTTTGTACAGCTTTATGCAGTCTGTTTGTCAGTTTTAGTCCTCAGACTGCAGAATGTGCTTTTCTGTCAAGTTTAAACACCTGTCTTACAATGTATATAAGACAAATGATTGATGACTTGCTGGTTTTATGAACAATTGTAAGGCTTGTCTGTGAATAATCACCAAACCATTCAGGATGAAAAAGACTTTCAAGATCATCAAATCCAACCTTTGGCGAAACACCACCTTGTCAACTAGACTATGGCACTAAGTGCCAAGCCCCGTAATTTCTTGAAGATCTCCAGGGATGGTGACTCCACCACCTCCCTGGACAGCCTGTTCAATGCCTGACAGCCCTTACTGTGAAAAAATTCTTCGTGATGTCTAACCTGAACCTCCCCAGTGTAGCTTGAGAATATGTCCTCTTGTCCTGTAACTTGTTGCCTGGGAGAAGACGCGCTGACCTCCACCTGGCTACACCCTCCTTTCAGGTAGTTGTAGAGAATGATAAGGTCTCTCGTGAGCCTTCTTTTCTCCTGGCTAAACAACCCCCAGTTCTGTTGCCCTCTGGACATGCCCTGGCAGCTCAATGACTTTTTTTGTCGTGAGGGACCCAAAACTAAACACAGGATTTGAGGTAAGGCCTCACTAGAGCCATGTACAGTGGAACAATAATTGTCCTGGTCCTCCTGGCCACATTACTGCTGATACAAACCAGTACCAATAGTAAGCCAGTATCAACCAGATAATGTGTTTGATCAGGTGTTTTTTAAAAAACTTCTCCATAAATGCTGTTTAAACTTTGTTAAAACAAAGTTTTGCTGAAACCTCATGATGGTGGGGACTGAATTTCTTGAGTGAGACTGTAACAGAAGCCTTCCTTATCTACATTAACTTTACCATCGAAGCTGAACACTCACATATGCTTTGATTTTGAAAACACTGCTCAGAGTTTTGAAACACATCAAGTTGTAGCACTAAACTTGAGACTTTAGACTTGATTCCATTCTTGTAGCTGTATATTATGAATTGAAAACTGTTTTACAGTGGTACAATACTGGTTTTACATCTGGCCACACCACAATTTACTTCTGAAATGTTAAGTTAGCATGGCAATGTGCATATACCTTACAAAATATTACTGTACCCTGATTAAGCACGCAATCTCACTATTTCAGGAAAGCTAGAACTTTAACATCTGTTTGTGGTAATAAATTACTGAAGGCTGTTCAGCAACATACAGTATCTCCACCCATACTCTTATTTGCACTTCAAATACCACATTTTTGAAACACACACACACTCCAAACTAAAAAAGCAGGACTGTGATATGACATCTAAGAGTAAACACCTCTATGCAAAATAGAATTCTAAAACCTAAAAGAGAGGCAGGTGATTGCAAGAAGTGTGTTCAGAGAACAGTGAGGATATGTGTGCAGTGATTTCACTAGTGCACTGAGATGTGTTCTACAGCTGGGAACGGTGCTGCTTCAAAAGTATGATAATAAAGTACATTGAGTTTTTCTACTGGTGTTTTGCTTCATAATCTCATGAATATTGACAGTTGTACCTGCAGGTTGATCCCTACTACATCACTGTCAGAAATTATTTCCCTATAATTCCAGGTCACAGAATCACAGAATTGTTCAGGTTGGAAGGGGCTTCTTGTGATCTGAGCAAGGACCTGCTCCTCAAACTGAGGACATAATGTTGGACTAGAGTAAGTCAGACAATTTATAGAAAATGTAGAGAGTTTTAGCAGATTTTTGGGTTTAGTGATTCTGATTTTTAGCACTTTGGTTCTTCTAAATGCAGAGTGTATCAGGAGATTAGTGTCAGACACATGTGATGTCCTTGGATTTTGAAAGCTATACTTCTGGGCTTAAGCACCCATTTTTTGTCCAAGATCTATTGAAAACCGTAAAGCTTTTCTGTGAATCTGTGTCTGAATCTGGTATGTTTTTGGATTCTGTCATCTGATATAGGAGTAAATTTCAGAACTATGTTATGAGCTGTTCTCCCCTTGTCTGGTTTTGTAATTCTGATTTCTTGTGGATTTTGTCAATCTGTTTGTCTGATTTTAAAGAAAGCTTTTGTAGCTGCATCTCTCTTCCATCCCTATAGCCACTGAGAGCTCCTTATGTTATACAGAAGGATATTTTAAAAACATATATTTAAAAACATTTTTCTACATATGGCACCTCAAATTATTACCTAGGGTTTTTGGGGGATTATCCATTAGTTGTATCAACTCCGTGTTAATCCTTTAACTGCCCAGTTGTTTGCCTTCTCTCTGAACTCCTATTGCAAACTGTTCTGAACTTGGATGCGGAACAAAAAGTAACAGAAGAATCATTATGAAATAATGATGGTCTTGTATCCAAAATTGACTTAATTGTTACTAGAAATTAATTCATCTATTAACCTGTTTTATGAATGAGCATGTGCACATGATGTATTATTGGTAAATTCTGCTGTCATTCACTTGCTTTTAATACATGTACCCCAGAAGGCTGTAGTTCACCATTACTTTCAACTTCTTTCACATTAAATAAAATATGAAACAGTATTTCTGACTGGTATACAAGCCAAATTTCTCACTTTCTTATGTTGGCCTTCAGAATCTGATTCCTACTTTTTTATGTAATAGGATTATATAGTTCTTATGTTTAGGTTACACAGAAGTGTTCTACCTTCTTTTTTTTCATTCTTTACTTTTCATGTGATGTCTGAAGCCACGTTGCAAAGCAAAATTTGCCAAAAAGAGAGAACAGTAGACAGCTAACAGAAGGGGTGAACAAAGTGTACTTTGGGTGAACATAACATTTTTCATTCTGATTTCTCCTTATGATGGCTCACATTTGAAGATGCAGTTGAAATTTTTTATAGTAGAAACAAAGGTATGCATTTTACATGTTTTATCAATACTAATTTCAAATACTGTTGAGGTACAGATACTTAAGACAAATAAGAGGTTTAGAATCCTAGCTTAAGTACTCTGTGGACATGTTTGTGACAAATGAGCAATTTATATGAGAAGTATTTATACCTTTCCAAGAAAGACAATGTTGTTGAGATGCCACCAGAACCTTGTAGTGCACTTCCTTGGAGCCAGCCTCAGTTATTGCACCTGAAGTACATGACAGCAAACTTCATTCTGTGTGATGTCAGCAAGTACCTGTCTACCTACTTTTAGGCTGATTGAGTTTGTAATTGCCAACAGCCTCTGCTAGTACTTGGTTTCATCCAGTGAAATGAATGAAACCAAGTCTTGATGATCTGTTCATGTTGAATCTTGGATGTGTGTTTCTGCATAAGGTAGGACTGGCAGTCTGTGCAGTAGCTAAATATTCTGATGGCTTCTGATGCTTTTTATATTTTTGCAGTTCTTGCAAGGGAAGGAACTGATTCCAAAATAAACTTTAGAAGATTTCAGAATAAACAAAACTTAACTGCAATTGCAAATTACATGGCAGTTTGAGTTACCTTACTTAGATACAAGGGTTCATGGACTGTTTTTGTATGAGTGTTTCTTGAATTTTGACCCTTTGGCCATGAATGATCACTTTACTGTAAATCTGAACATTTTAAAATGTTATTTTCAGATTCTAAGTTATCAAATCAGATCATATTAGTGTATGAATTGTAAACAGTGGGTGCTGGCAGAATCTTACAATCGTGCAATACCTCTGCTTTGTAATGCTGTTTAGGAGACTCTTTTCTTGTTCTTTTCCTAAACTGTATTTCTCTTTGCCTAACAGGTTAAGAAATCGAAAATTAACTGATAGCAATTATAAATAGCTTCAGATTTCTTGATAAAATTGATGTCCTGGAGCTGAGATCATTCACAAATCAGTATATGGCCTGTTTTTCTTATTTTTGAAGCTTATTTTCCATTTTATATCAGTAATATAATACAGGCATTTCACTACAGAGCAGTACTTCTTGGGTGGTAAAACTCAATAGGTATTTAGTCTCATGCCTTATAAAGCCACTAGAGGCAAATTGTAATTGTCTTGAAATACAATGCTTGTCATAACTTATTACAGTTTATGTATTATCTATTGTGTAAATACAGTATTGGTTCCTTTAAACACATACTAAAATCGAATCAGAAAGTAACATCACAATGGCCAACACTACGGAATTGTGGTGCCCATTGCAGCTTTCTCAGAACAGTATCAGTTAAGCACATTAAAGGATTGCTTCTATGGACTGATTTGTCTTAGAGCTCCTGGTATTTACTGAATGCAGTGTATGAATTTGGTTGTCACATATTTAGATATTAGAAAAAGAAAAATTTCATTTAATGAGTGGTTCAGTCTCAGGATAAGTTGCCCAGGGATGTGGTGGAGTCATTGTTTCTGGAAGTGTTCAAGTTGCATCTGGATGTGACACTTGGGAATATCGTTTAGGGATGATTGTGTTGGTGCTGGATTGACAGTTGGACTCACTGGTCTTGAAGGTCTCTTCCAACCTTGATGATTCAGTGATTTATTTAGTCAATATGATTATAGTTGCAGAACCAAGGATTCATATACAGTGCTCTTTAAATTAATTACTTCCATAAATGCATCCTAATGACCTGGAGTGAATCTAGAAGTGTTTTGGGAAAGATGACTTTTGGCATAATTACAATTTATTTTATAAATAGCTCTGAATTTTAAAATATATTATTTCTGATACCTAGGTTGATGTTTAGCGAGATTGGTCATGAAGAAATACACAAAAATTAAAATTGGCACTTCAAATCTCCCATCTACTATTAGAATCCTATGAAATGTATTGAAAATATTTGAAAATAAATAAAAGGAAAAGTGTCACATAATTTACTATCAGCTAGAGGAATACACTTGGCATATATATGCATTACTACTATGAAAGATTTCAATAGTGGGTTTGGACCTAATGGCTCTCTATATAAAAGCAAGATCTGTGTCTTAGAAGTGTAGGTTTTGGAACTCATTGCTGGACGGTATGTCCAGGATATTGGTAGAGAGAGCAAAGATTTGAAAAAAATTTCAAAAATTTCAGGGGAGTGGAAGTCAGGAAATTTTTTTCTAGTACACATTTCTATAATACTGTCTAGTTTGTATACAGTAAAAATATGTGCTGCACTATTAATGTTAAAAGGAGTAAAATCACTGAGGCATGAAGACAAGAATATTTTTTTCACATGAAGGTTAGGCTAAACAATCCTTTCAGCTAGTGTCTGATCTGGTTAAAGGAAAGGATGTGTAGAAACCAGTGGGAAATAATGAAAAAGAAATAACTAAGCAAGGATTTTTAAGTCCCATTTTTGGACTGGAACAAGTCCACAGACAGTCTCAAGCACAAGACAGTCTGTATTTTGTTAATGGACCTTGAAGGGAATGTGTAGCTGTTAGATTTGTTTGACTCAGAGAATGGAACCTCACTTTGAGCAATAAAAGGGTATTAAGCAGTAAAAAATGCAAAAGTTCTTAACAGGTAAGCTTCAAGTAAAGAATGGAAAATTATTTTCAGTAGTCATTGTGAAGGGGACATTGTGACTGAGGACAACTGGGAGTGTCAAGAGATGAGGCTGTGGCATGTCTACTGCTGCAGACATAGCTGCTGACTGAACAGGCAGCAGATTTATGGAAGCCAGAGCATGCAGGGTAAATGCCGAGGCCAAGAGCAGGCACAAGGGAATAGTTTGTTGAAGACAAAAGAGATATTGAGTCAAGAGAGGAATTAGTGGAAATGGAGTTTGAGATTACTTCTTTTGTGCAGGGGAAACTTTTAAAACGTGTCCGTGAAAAGCCAAACCACACATTCATCTAATCAATACAGGCTGAGGAAATGAACAATGTGAAATCAGGGTCCATGTAAAAAGATACATGCAATTCTAAGTGCAGCTGTGAACTTGGAAACAAATATTGACTGGAAGGGAAAAAAAAAATGAGTCAAAATCAGAGAAAGAGTAAAAGTTGTGCTTTCTAGTTGAAGTACTGGGAGATTTGTTCTTAACTAACCACTAACTTATTTGATCAGCTGAACTATTTTTAAATTCTGGATCGGGCTTAAACAGAGCTACATTCCTTTTCTTTTTAGCCAAACAAATCCGTAACATAACAGCTCTGCAAGCTCTGATGGCTGGGCTCACATGGTGGGTGCTGGGATTCATATCTCTGCCATCCAGTGTTCTCACTTGAGTAACTGACCATTTCATGAGGTTTATTTCCTTGGTAGCTGTGGATATCAAAACCAGAACCACCACAAAATTTAGTACATTTCCTTTAAAATTCCTCTGTATTTTCATGTCTGGGATCTAACTGCTGTCAAATTTTTTGCTATAAGACTGAAGGCTTAGTGTTCTGTTTGCTTTCATTTCTGTTGTATTCAGAAAATAATCCAGTTTTTGTTAAACTGTCTAAATTATTCTTGAGTTTATTTTAAAGATAGTTCACAATTAGCATATTTTAAAATACTTTAGAGATTCTGCAAGTCAATTATACAAGTATCAATATCCAATATCATGATTCTTGCATCACTTCTAAATATTGTCATCAGTAATGTAGATGAATATTCAAAACAAAACCACTTCACATGCAGGGAGTCTACAAGACACTAATATGACCTCTTTTACTGTGTAAAAAAATGGCAATCCCTTCTGTCATGAAAAAATACTAGTGCCATCCATCACTGTGAAAATAGCACTGGTAACTTGTTCTTAGCCCTTGGATTTCAATTAGTGTTGGACGACCCAAATTTTAAAGTGAGTAGTAAGCGATGGGTAAACTCTTACACATGATGTTTAGTCATGCCCTTGGAAACTGCCATAAATAGTTTCTTAATCAAATGCCTATTACAAGAAGGTACTAGAATAAAACTTATCTTTGCAGCCAGTCATAGACATATTTAAAGTTGCAAGTAGACACAAGATGGTTTTAGGGCATTTTGAAAGGAAACTTTATTAACAATTTAATTGAAGGTGTTAAAGACTGTAAAACATAGACTCTTCTGTTATGTAACTCAAGATGCAACATACCTGAAGAATAAGCTTTAACACTGAATGCTAATCTCATAAAACCAGATGTGTTCGTAGCTAAAAAATTTTCATCTGCTTCACTTCTAATAAAATGTCTTAATTATAGAGTACAATTAATCCACCTGCTAAACCAAAAATCATTCATTTTTAATTCTCTTCCTTTCTGTTTCTCTTTAGAGCTTTAAAATAGCCTTTCTTCTAGTAGCACCTCTTTTTTTTGTTATTTTTACAAGAGTTTTATCATTTGAATATATTTTCATTTTGAGTGCCTTTGTATATAGACAGACTATTGTGTTATATAGTTTGAACTGATAGTTGTTGGCAAAAAGAAAAAGAAGTCTGTCTTGGCAAACCCTGATTTTCTGTAAGAGAATATCTATGAACTCATCTTTGAGGTGTAGTTGGATCTCATAGCCTAAGAGAAAACTAGAATCTAAAAGCAAGCATATTTTGCCCCCTTACAGCTATAAGGATTATACATTTTCAGTTAAGGGTAAGGATTTATTGGTGAATCCTGAGGAATGGTACTATCTGCTTTATGTGTACCAGGGTTTTGCTAGAAGGCAAGTTATGTGCTTCTGCCTTCCTATCACTGGGCTTATACTCAAAGGGTGTTTTTTTGAAACTGGCTGTTTGCCTTCCTAATGCAGATAATGTGGAGGATCAAAGGACATCACACAGCTAACCAATATGGTTTTACATAGAATGCCATTTATTGATACACTGCAAGTGGTTTATATAGGGTCAAAGCTATGTGCTAATTGGCTATAGTAATTTTCACACCATAAAGCAACATTTCTTATTGGTTATATTCCATATCTCACAAGTCCAGTGTTTTGATAAAACATCCTAATGGTTCCCAGGTGAATCTCAAGAGTCCTGTGAGAAACTTTCAAGAGTTCTTGTGTGAAAATCTGGGGAGTTGCTGTGTGAACTCCTGGGGAGTGATTTTTTCTTTACCACTCAGCAGCAGCTGTGCCTTTGTTTATTCTTTGCTGGTAGCTGCTTCAATCTCACAGAGACAATACAGTCTGGATCACTCACGTGGCCATTTTCTGTAAGAAATCCCTCTACATTCTCCAGCTATGCCATGGTTTGATCAGTAGCTAGTGGCAGGAGGCATTCCCCCACTGGATTTAACAGTGGAGAGATGATCAGGTGCAGGGTCAGACTCCAAATAGCTATCACATCATAAGCATTACCATTGGAAAAGTTCTCCAAGGTCATCAAATCCAACCTTTGACAAAATACCATCATGCCCACTAAACTGCATCACAAAGTGACACATGTACTCATTTTTTGTACACTTCCAGAGATAGTGACTTCACAATGCTTAACCACTGTTTCAGTGAAGAAATTTTTCCTAATATCCAACCTGAACCTCCCCAGGTGCAACTTGAGGCCACTTCCCCTTGTCCTGTCACTGGTTGCCTGGAAGAAGAGGCTGACCCCCACCTTGCTGCAACCTTCTTTCAAGTAGCTGTAGAGAGCAAATGGCACTACTGCCATCCACACTTCCATGGGAAGGTATGGTGTGTCTGGCACTTGCCATTCCTCTTGGCCACTTGGTGCAACAGGAGCTCTTTGCCACAGTAGTTTTCTAGTGTGTTTTTATGATAATTGTCTGCCCCATCTGTTGGATTAGATGCAGACTGCTGCTGCTATCTGAACCCAGAGTCTCTGCTCACACCAGATTTTAAGACTCATCTTTCCTCTAGGATTAATTTTTCAAAATTTATATGCTCCCCCCATTGCTTAGCTGAAAACTTTAGCAAGGATAGATGCTCTATTTGCACTGGCTGTAGGCTATGGATTAAGGAGAACAAAGATGTAATGAATAAGAGAAATACAGAGTTTGGATCAATATTTTTAGAAATTATTATTATTTCCTCCTAGATACTGGATAGGAATTCACTGAGTTCATGTCCTATGGTGACACTGATAAACTGTCCAGTCTTAAGTGAGTAGGTAAACATTTGAAGGCAACATATCTGAAAGAAAACAAGAGAGACAGGAAAATGCAGGTCCTTCATTCCCAGCAGTTCTGAATGCATTTGAGTATATTTGAGGGTACCTGAGCTTGAGCTCTTTTACTCCTGGAATTATTTATTCTTGCAAGAAATGCAAGCTTATTACTTTTCCTGCTTGTTATATTCACTGCGTGGAAACTGCTTTGGTGCAGGGAACAAGTCCGTGTTCTGTGCAAAGGAATGTTGAGAAACATCTGAATTACTGCAAAATTAGTGTATTAAAATGTTTTATTGGTGTGAGAGACAAAGGGAATGAATCTTATTAGTAACTTTGGTTGTAACTTGTTTTACCCCTGCTGACTTCTCTCCTCTTACTCTTCAAGGAGAGATGTCCCCTCATGTCATTGTAATTTCTCATTTCTGGACAATTCTCCATCAGTTTGGACCCGCTTGGCCTTAAAAAAGGTCTTGAGTTGTAAGGAATTTATATTTTTTGCCTTCCAGTAGGCTGTAGACCCTCAGCTGTGGAAAGGAAAATCAGAGATGGGACATAAACTATGCCTAAACATCACATAGATTTAGTCAAAGAAGTAGAATTTGAATGAGGAGGTAAAAGCTGTAGGATGGACATTCAGTTTTAAATGTTAAGGTGTAATTGAAGGATGTAAGGATGTTTTCATATTTCAGTATGTAACTTACATATGAAGTTTTTATTATTAATTCTCAATTGGTCTCTTCTCACAGAATGATGAGATGATGCAACTTGAGATCCACTTTGCATGCAACTATCTAGAATCAGTTAAGAGTATCAAATTAGTGAAATCAGTGATATTAAATGCCTAACAAGGAGCTTCTGGACAGCCATTCCCTCTCACTGTGTCTCACTGCCCAAAACACTGACATTTGGGTTATTTTAAAGCTGCTTTTGAGATTTTGAGAGAGCAGTTTAGCACCAGTTACATATTAGGTCCTCTGTAGCAAAATACAGAGCTTTAAGTTTCTGCAACTGCAAAATAACCAAGCTCATAATACTGTCATTACTTTGGTTTGTATTTCTGTAACTAAGATTGGAATGTGGCCTTTACCCCACTGAACTGATACTATCCTCCTAAAAGTTTGGAAGCCACAAGGCTGGATGTGAACAATAGCCCAGCACATGTGTGTGCATACTTTGCCACTCAGAATATCTTCAGTTTTGTTTACTTCATTCCCCAAAGGAGAAGTTTTAATTTTATTTTTTAGTAGGCTATACAGTTTTCCCTCTGAACCATCTCAAATAAATTATCTGTAATCAAGAGGAATGTTTCCAATCAATTAGTTACTGCAGCTGTATGCTTGTATTTCAGATTATTCACAGTCTGTAGGAGTTGTATAATGAAGATTTTAATGACTGAATGTTGGCATGTGTCCATTTTAATGAATGGACATATGCCTCTTCTTATTTTTGAGAGCTGGATGCCTATTATGCATAATATTCCATAAGATGTTAGCACATATAGAAGGGAAGAAAAATATGCTTCAGACTGGAAAAAAGCAAAAATGCTCACATTTCCTCTGCACTGATATTTAGCATCCCCCAGCAGATTCAAGTGCATCACTAGTTCTTTTCAAAGATTGTGCCATTTGGATACAGTCACTAGTTAAAAGTTGCCCAGTCTTTCTACATGATACTGATAGTCACAATCACAAATCATATGTAACAAGCTTTATGAAACTGCTGTAGCACATTTGTATGCAAATTCTGTAACCTGTGATAGCTAAAGCATTTCATGTCTTGTACTGCATATTAGCAAACTTAGATGTTTGTGAACTACTGTGTTCATTTTTTTCTTGAAAAGTAACACAACCAATCCGTGTTATGAATAAAATATGGTCTAGAAAGGCAAAGTCTCTAATATTGAAATATACTGTGTTAAATGTATGATAAAATACATACGTTTTTGTTCATGGTAGAAATTTATATGAACAAGCACTATATTGTTTGCTCTATCCCCATTAGGTAGGTTTTGTGATTTTTTTGTATGTTTTAAAAAAATAATTTTATGATTACAGTGATGACCTCAAATCTCACTGGGTAGAAATGTCCTATGTGCTTCTTTGAAGATTTTTAAAAAATTATTTATTTTACCTACAGTATATGACACAGTTTGCCTATCAGATAGAGCATAGATATAATCTTACTTGATCTTTAGCAATAGCATATCTTTTTATATTTTGAGGATCGAGATACTTTTGTACTTTAACTTTTAACTCTGTGGTTTCTTCTAACTTGCTTCCCCATCACTTCTCACTGTCTTCCCTACATACACATTTTTGCCTTCCTTACTGCCAACTGGGACTAAAACACCAGTCACTGAGTGAAATGGAGTTTGAAAGTGCTGCATTTCTTAGTTTATGATAGGAGAAAACCAGCTAAACTGTGTTGAACTGCTTTTGCTCTGCTCCTAAGCCCATGTGTCAAATGCATGCATGCAGATCCATATCTGCTTCATCTTTGCTCAGTGACTGGTGTACTGCAACAGTCTGTAATGATTTGCATGATTGGGGTGTTATACTTTGCAGGAGGCCAGAACTACTTAACCCGTTTTTGCTGCATGTGTGTGTGTGGTGGGTCTGCTGTGTGGTCCTGGCTTGCTGCACAACTTAACGCTGCAGCCCGTCCAAGTATTTATAGACTCTCAGAGTGGAACAGGCAGCAGAGAATCCACCACACATACACAGTAAGGAAAATGCTGTTATAACTTCCTCTTGAGGGGAAGTGGTAGGGCAGGCACTGATCTCTCCAGTGACCAGTGATAGGACCCAAAGAAATGGTATGAAGTTGTGTCAGGGAAGCTTTAAGTTGGATGTTAGGAAAAGGTTCTTCACCCAGAGAATGGTAGGGGACTGGTGCAGGCTCCCCAGGGAAGTGGTCACAGCATCAAGCCTGGCAGAGTTCAAGAAGTGTTTGGACAACACTATCAGACACAGGGTGTGATTCTTGAGGTTGTCCTGTGCAGGTCCAGGAGTTGAACTTTGATCCTAGTGAGTCCCTTCCAACCAAAGGTATTCTGTAATTGCAAGATTCTGTATGCTGCTGCTGCATGGAAGGCTTAAATCCCACTCCCACTTGAATTTGTTAATGCTATCAGATTGATCCACAGCTTTCTGAAACTGGAGAAAACACTTGCCACAGCTTCATTTGACTTCAGACCAATCTTAGATTTTCAGCAGGACACAGTGCAGGTTGTCAGAGGAGAAAGCAAGCCTTCTGTGTCTTGGTAGCATTCCAGTTTTCCTGTATTGATAGTAAGAAACAATTTCTCCTTTCCCCTAAAATGCCTTATGGTGTTTTTTACAAAGTTAGTGAGTGATACCTCATGGAGCCTATAAGTAGCAGACTAACATATAATAACATGAGTCCGTTTCATATTATAGACTTATTTGGTAACATAATGTATTAAGAGACCACCTCTAAGAAACCTTAAACACATAATATACTTTTTCAGGCAACCACATATGCTAAATGGCCCATTTCTGCCAGTACTTTTGCACCAGTCCCATACAGGTGGCAGAACTGGCTGCTAGCTCACGCATTAGGTAGTTTTTTGAGCAACTTAGGGAGAAAGATGGTTGACAAGCATTTGTGTTATCACTGCTGGCACACTCATTCTTGCCAAGAGCTTCAATCAGATAGTGGTAAGTGCTGAATGAAACTCTTGCTTAAGTTGCAATGATTGAATGTGGTGAAAATGTTCTTTATAACAAACTCTTCAGGGAAGTTTTTTGGCCCAAGAACTTTTACTGATCATTCAGTATGATCATGCTAACAGTGTTACAGGGTAAAAAAAAAAACAACAAACTAAACCCAAAAACAACCAAAAAACCAAAACAAAAAACAAAGTCCCCCAAAAACTTGGGGAAGACAAATCCAAGTAAATATAAAATCTAGATCTGCACAAGACACAGACATTGGCCCCAGGCTTATGTCTGTGAGGTGTCTGCACTAGCATCTAGACTGGATTCTTGTCATTCTGCTGTAATGCAGCAACTGTGTGTGAAATGGGTATTCCTCCACAGGCCTTTTAACCCCAGACTAAAACCAGTGTGAACTGGGGATGGAGTAACCACTGCATGCAAAGAAGGGAACTGAACCCTGGTCACCTACATGCTGCAGGCCATATAGATAATGGAGCTGTTTTAAACCTGCTGATTAAGGGTAAATCTGTCTATTCTATTCACAGTAGGGAAAGGAATCCTATTTGAGTTTTTATGTTTGTTTGTGCTGTTTTGTTGGAGTTTTTTTAGCAAAAGAACAACATTAACCTTCAATTTTAAATCTGTAAATCGCAGGTGAAACGATAAAAGTGAAAGCACTAGCAACGTAATCCTCACAGACTCCAGATTTTAAAAAAATTGTCTGTTCTCAGTGTATCCACACAGTAATTTTAAATGTCAATGGCCCTCTATTTTCTTAGGACAAACTATAAGAAGTATGGTTGATAAATAGCACAGGAGATGAAGATACAGTACAATATCACGTATTTATGCACAATTTATTGAAGTTTGGATTGATTAGCATGAATGTACGACTCTTTAACTGCAGGGATTTAACTCAGATCTGTCAGAGTTCATTAACTAAGAGGTCTGCTAGGCTACTTTAGAATAGTGTCAGGTTGGTTCTTCCAGTGCTACTCATCTTTTCCCTTAATCATTGTTGCATCCTCAGTATCTAGATTTCAAAATTGTTTCTATTTTAACGAGTATCCACTAATGAAGAATTGATTGCATTTTCGTAGCTCAGAATGGAAGCACGGCTGTGTGTTAAGAGGTTCAATTATGAACCTGCTCAAGTAATTTTGAATGCAGCTACCTATCTGAGCTCAAATGCTGCCTTAATTACTTATATAGTACTTGAAAGGAAGCCCAAAATATTCAGAGAAATAGTTTTCTTATCTTTTAGAGTGATCTTCATAACTATCTTATTGAGATAAATTGCTGCATTGATATTATGTATGAGATTTCACTTATCAATAGATCCTTTGGCACATGGATTAAAAAATGTGATGTGGAAGCATTTTAAGAAGAAAGGAAACTTCAGATTAATTTGTATTTTTACAGAAGTGGAGGTTGCTTTAATATGTAAGTGTATGCAACTGCTTATCTTGAGTGGGAAAAAATGCTTCTTCGTGAATCTACCAGTGAATTCCTCATGGTGAGGCTAAACAACAAACCATGTTAGACAGTTGATTTCTGGTAGTGGAAGAACCTCAGTCCCTCTTCAGAACAACTGTTTAAATGGAAAGTATTAATTGAGAAACAAAATTTCAAGTATTGTTTTTGAGGCTAAATTCTCTACTCAGTTTCTCTTAGTGCAAATAAAACACTTAGTCTGTGACATCAGTTGAGTTTTTGAGGGACCTGGAATAGCCTTAGTATAAATTGCAGCATTCTGTGGAGTTTTAAATTAACTCTTGTACTGCCAGCTTAGTATTTTGCAAGATGCTTGCCAGAAAAGAAACTATTTGGTGTACCTGGTTTGCACCCTTGCCCACCCCATGAAAAGGAGCAGTGGGAATGACTTCCTTTTGCTGGCTCCAGCCTTTTAGCATAAAGTGGCAGGAGTGCTGTCTTCCAGTGCGATTCATCCCTCTCTCCTCTGTTTTGACAGGAAAGGTGTCCACAGAGTAGTTAATCTTTTTCTTTAATGACTGTGCTTATATGTTAGCTACACGGGATTTGTGCCTTGTTCTGGGGGGCACTATTTGATTGTTGTTCTATGTATTCCTGATGCATTTGGGTAGAGAATGGCTCAGCTGTGACTTCCCAGCGATATTTAGGCTACATTCATACTGGTAAGTAAAACAGGCTAGGGATGTTTCTCTTGTCCTGGGGTTAAAAGGCACAGCATGCTTTGTCTCCATACGGCTAAGTTCTTATTTCCCAAAAGGGGTTGGCCTCATTCAGCCTATGCCTTGGGAGCAGTCCCTGGTCTGTGCTGTCCCCTGAACCATGCCCAGTCATTGTCTGGAAAAATCTTAGCTGTCAGGAGCCACAACTGTGCCAGGGAGCAGACTTACAATGGAACAGCACAGGGAGGAGCATGCCAGCATGCCAGTGCATGTCCTGGCCCTCTTCTCGTTCCTGTTACAAACATAACCATGTTAATATTGATGTTCCCTAAGTTTAGCAATGTCTTTAAATCCTGTTTTCAGGTTTTGTGTAAGCCATATAATCAAAAGTGGCATTACAATTCTATTACTTTTTAAAAACAATATTAAATGGAAAGTAAAATACTTTTACAGCAAAACAGAGTGCAAATAATGGAACACAGCAGTTTTACTCTTTTGGTGGGATGTAGGATGAGAGAGAAAAAGAGAGAGGTAATACCTGCAGAAGAACCTGCTTTCCTTTTTTTTGACCTAAAAAGGGTAGGTGTGTTTTTCAAGCTATTTTTAAACTGAACTAGTACATATGTAAATTGAAGTGCATGTATGTGAAGTTCCAGCTGGGTTTAAAAAAAAAATCCTAAACAGATTGAAGCAAGGAACTGAATAGCTGGGGAATGTCAGTAAATATTCAGATATCCTCAGAGTTTCTTAAATAAATGCACATTTATAAAATATCAGATTGCTTTATTCCAAACACAGCTTTAACTCTGTCCCTGTATCCATTCCCAGTCTTAGTCTGCAGACCAGAGAACCCCTATGGTCAGAACTCTACATCAAATAAATTCTGAGTATAAGTTACAGCCATCACACAATATGGTTACGTTGGAATATTTTTACTGCTTAATAACAGACAAAGTGGATATTTTATTTTGGAATCAAAGTGCTGTTTTGTGGATTTATGGTTTATAAGGTTGGCAATGTTTCTGAGTACTTTCTTTTCCAAAGTACATAAATATAAAGTGGTAAAAGTTTTGGTTTTAGTATATAAATTTAGTTAATAATCTGTTCAAACTATAAAAAATTCGATTTATTAATGGCCAAGAAATGTAAGTGGGGTTGATTTTTCTTTTTACAGGAGGATCTTTTAAATCAACTGGATGAAATGAATAAACAGTGAATATCACAATGGTTTGGGGGGATCATGGCACACCAGTTGACCTTGTGGAACTTCAGTTATTACTTCATTAAACTCATTACTGCCTCTGAGTCTTATTTAAAGGTCACAGTCTTTTTTAAGAATTTAGTTACTAAGGAAAAGAACTGCTCGTGTTTGTGCTCATGCACAGATGTGCACTCACTGGCTGGTGTGCTGAAGGACGTTCTTTGCTTGGGATTGGCAGCTCAGAGCAGTGTGTGGGGGGGGTGCATAATGTGCAAGAGCTCTTGTGGGCGACATGGGGATTTGTATTGATTGTCCTGTTCTGACATCCTGGTCTTTATCTTGCTTAAAGTATATGCAAACACATCAGGCAATTAGACATGTGAAGACGTGGTTCTACTTGATTATTTGACTTCCTGCAACTAATAATGAGACTTTCGAAAGATTAGTGCTATGCCATTGAATATAAAAGAAGATTGGAGGCCTGTATGTGCAATGGAGTTAGGTGTGATAGATTAAATTTGTCCTGGCATCTGTATTGAAGCCTCTTTGTAGACCCTATCAGCTATAATCAGGACTGTTGCCAGAAATAACATTGTAGTGTTGAAAACATGGGTGTCTTAAGGGTATAGCTGGGGCACTTGAAGTGTTTGCTTGTTTGTTTAAATTAATAAAGACCCACACAATTCTTTTAATTTTCCTGGATTGTTCTTGAATTCTGTCTTTTTAATTAGTTTCAATATTCTTTGTAAAGACTGCTGGTGTCCAAATTACATATAAATACTTAAGAAAAAGCTAAGTATCATGGCAGCACATTGCAAATATCTACTTATGGGCACAGTATTGGCCTAAATAAAGTCCCAGTAGGATTCAGAGGAGAGAAAGAATGCTTACGATATACCTTAGCTCTTGCATCAGTCGGCATTATGCCTACACTTTGAACAATGCATTCCCTTTCAGTTGCTAGAATTTCTTTTTCCGTTCTCTTTTTTTTGGTTGATTTTTTTTTTTGTGATAATAACTAGGAATGATCAGCAAAAGTTTTAAATCATGGCCAGGCAATGACTATTGAATATATTGAAAGATACAGGATATACAATGATTTTGAAATTCCTGGGAGACCACTGCGTTGTGTTATTTACTACCTCTTTCCAGTAAGGCTGTGGCTGAGTTAGTGAAGCAAGTTAGAGTCAGAACATGCTTGACCTCTGTGGCACTGATTTCTCCTGTGCTCAGACGCTCATGAGTCCAAGTGCTGGACATTTTTCAGTGAATGTGTGACCCTGAGATCAGAATGGCACTATGTTACCGTGAAGGAGCAGAAGCATAAATCTAAAATTAGTAACCCCTCTGATAAATACTTTAAAGGATTGCGATATTGAAATCCACAGTACCTGCTTCGTGAGGTCATTGTACCATTAACTGTAACTATACTAAGAATTAAGAATGTATTTTCTATTAAATTTGCTATTTAGTAACATAATATATATTCCCTTAATGAAAAGTGCGTCTGATTATTTCCTAAAAAACATACTTACAAGGACCAATCCTGCACAGGGGCCAGTCAGTTTCCTGAATAGTTATAATAATAGTATTAATAATCACATTATTAGAAGTGAAGTAATTGTAAAATTTCAAGTTTTAAGTTGTGCTGCTTACTTTTTGTGTTTCTATTTTTGAACCAATTTCAATTCAGCAGTTGATTTCAGGGTGGTTTATAGACCACTTCTTCACACAGGTTTCTGTATGGATTGGTCTGCTGCATTGCCTGTGTTAAAAGTATTACTCATACTTTTTTGGATGTCTTTTCTTCAGAACATGGAAATTATAACTAAAGCCTTAGGTTTAGCTTTAAAAAAGGCTTTCTTCAGTCTAAAGGAATCTTATGGTGTCACTTTCAATCTCTCTTGTGAAAGTTAAATTTCTTTCTCTTGCTTTCTTTTATGTTCAAAATCTTAAATAATTTATTACCACAAAGGAATGTGTACTGAATCCAGTAACCAACAGAGGATGTGGAAAGATTTATTGGGAGAAATATAAAGAGCATTCCTGGCCAGGTGTATTTTATTTCTTTTTGTGAAATGGAAAAAAGAATAGACACCTCAAGCCAACTTCAGATATGGCTGGGAGCCCATTTGGAAAACAGTGTCTGTAACTGTGAAGTGCTTCTCAAGACAAATTGAACAAAAATTGATGAGGGGCACAAAGAGATTTGGAACTGCTGAACAGCAAGAAATGTGTTGTTCGATCTTGAAAGTGACTGCAAGTGTTTGCCCTCTGAGTGGGTGTGTGTACATGACTTCGGCTCTCCTCATTCATTATATGGTAGTTTATACCCGTGGGAAATGAGGGAATGAAAGTCCTACTGAACTAGAATAGTAAATTCTGAGTTTGCCTTTACACCCTTGATCCATGACATAACGTCCTAAACTACACTTCCACACTCCTTGTTTAACTGATAGGAAGCGTCACTCAGTGAACAGCAAGATACATACGTGGTGAACATTTTTATTCTACCACAATTCTTTAGAACTCTAATAAATATTTTACTTCATATTACAATATATAACATGAATTTGTGAGGAGTGTAATCTTTTGCATGGTTAAAAATTGTAATATATTTGATGAATTTTAGGACAAAATTCTAGTCAAATACAAACTTTTTTTTTCAGGAACGATAAGAGAATCAGTTATGAACTAGCTATTTTTAATTCTATCGTTACCTCTCTAGCATGTTTTCTGTAAATTACGTAAATCATGAAGTTAATAAGAACATTATCATAGAATCATAGAATAGTTTGGTTTGGAAGGGTCCTTTAAAGGTTAGTTATCTACTCCAACCCCCCTGCAGTGAGCAGGGAGATCTTCAACTAAATCAGGTTGCTCAAAGCTGAGTCCAACTTGGCCTTGAATGTTTCAAGGGATGGCACATCCACCACCTCTCAGGGAAACCTGCCCTGTTATTTCACCACTCCATCAGAAAAATTCTTCTCTGTATCTAGTCTGAATTAACCCTCCCTTAGGTTAAAACCATTACTCCTTGTCCTATCACTACAGGCCTTACTAGAAGGTCTGACCCCATCTTTCTTGTAGGTCCCCTTAAAGTACTGAAAAGCTTCAGTAAGGTCACTCCAGGGCCCTCTTTTTTCCAGGGGGAACAACCCCAACTCTCTCAGCCTTTCTTCATAGTAGAGTTACTCCAGCCCCCTCACCGTTTTTGTGGCCCTTCTCTGGGCCTGCTTCCACATTGAGAGTGTTCCAGGGACACCTTTCCACTTTTGGTTTTTCCTTCAACTGCAATGTCTTAATCTCCAGCTCTACTCTCTGCTAGCTGAATAGGTAGGTCTCTTCAGCAGTTGCCTTGTTCCTTAAAAAGCATGTTTGGATGCTATGTTTTTGTACAAGTTGTGGAAACTGTTTCTTCTCTGTTAATCTAAGTTTTTAAACATTCTGTACAAATTCTTCCTTCATGTAGCATCTTAATAAAAAAAGAGGTGAAAAGATACAGAATAAAACTGTTCCATCCTTCTACCCCAGGAAGAAAGCTGTATCTGCAGCATCCCATTTTACATGGACGCAGGTCTCATATTACAGCACCCTCATGATGAATTTCCTTAATATGTCTGTTCCACTGGATAGCAGTCCTTACTGTCAAAATCTATTGCTTCCAGTTTTATTCATCATGGCTATGGAGAACAGCTTTTGATTTCTCTTTGTAACTTCCCTTTAGTATTTATAACTTCTAGATTCTCCCTACACTACAGTTTTGTAGACATTTCTTTTTCTCTGTTGCTTCACAGAAATTGTCCTCTCATTTCTTTATCTAGAGGTGTCTCTGTGCCTGACTACACCTACTTTCCCAGTGAGCAAATGACACTGTAAATGACACTGTAAATGACACTGGTAGCAAAAGGCCAAACTTTTATAATCAATACAATTAAAAAAACTTGGCAATTAGGCAAAAGACTTTCCAATGTGAGCTGGAGTGCTCAGTTAGAAGCACGGAATCAATGTGTCATTTTATTACTGTTTCCTGTGTTAGTTTCTACAAACCAGTGAAGTCCTAGTGCTTAAATGTCTTTGAGTAGTTTGTAGATTACTGATGAAATTCAGTAGGTGCTTAAAGTTGCAGGTCTTTAACTATGCTACTCAATTAAGCCCTCAATTTTGTTCTATCTTTTCAAACCCAACATTTTTACTCCTTTTTATTAGCTTTTAAAAATCAGTTAGAAACCAAGTGACAGAATCAAGCACTTGGGTGGTCTCTGGAGAGATGACATTAATTCTAGCAGTTTTGCATCATGGAGATTGGAGAAAATGGTTATTACTATCAAGTTGTGCTTCCTTAAATATAAGTTTTAGAAGTTCTTTTAGTAAGTACAAATAAAGGGTTTTACCTATTTCAACAATAATATGGTAATTTTGCATACTTGAAAATTGATTTTTCATATTTACTTTTCCCCACTTTTGTAAACATATTATTTTCTCTGCTCCCCTCACCTTTTTTTTTTTTTTTCCAGGACCCTTTGCTGCTTCAGGAGACAGTAAATTCTGCTGCTACTCTTATCATGGCATTAATAAAGGACAGAAACACAGGGTTGATTGGCCAGCTGTTGGTAGCATAAGACCATAAATCACATGTAGCTTTTGGAAATGTTTGCTTTTCGTCATGTATTCACCAAAGGTCTTAAGTCATTTTACCCTTTGATTAAAACTCTGGATTTATGCCATTTACAATTGAGATCCTCTAACAGCATATTTTTGATACTTAAAATGCAAGTCTGATATTAGGTATAAAGTGAAAAAGGGAACACAAATAATTCTGAGATACACTGGGTACATACTTTGAGGAATGATATGTTTTTTAAGGTACTGATCATTTATAAAGGTGCACACAGGACACCAAAGCATTCATGCAGAATTTTCTCTGACCATGTGTGTGTGTGGTACTCAAGGAATGCATGACCTGAATTTTATTTAGATAAATTAATCCTAAAGCATAGCTCATCTACTTTATGTGAAATTATTTTTGAAATGCTGCTGTAATACCTATTAGTGAATGTAGAGTCCATTACCGAGTGTGGCCTTCCTGACATCAGCAGAAACGCATGTCACAAGAAGCGTTGGAAGGGTCAGAACCCTGTTCGCCATGGAATGAAGGTAACCTCAGATCAAAGAAAATATGTGCATGGGGACAAGGTGCTAAACCCCACTTTTCCAGACACAGTATGCTCTAGCTGTAGCCTCCTTGTTACTACACTTCTTCCAGTGCCCATGTGCCATCATTCATAGCTTGTGAAGGACCACTGAGTACTGTTTGCCCATCTGTGCATGTATATGCATGTATGTGTGTATGAATGCTTGAAGGGTGAGAAAAGGGTTAGATTGAAAAAATCAACCCAGTCTGTAGGTAGTGGAGAAATACAAAGATTCTGTTAGTTCCTCTATAAGAATACAATTTTCATCTCTTGCTGGCTAGCATATGTTTTTATTAAATAGTAGCAAAGAGACTAAGTGTTATGAATTCAGATATATGCTCCATGGATAGTCAAGTGTGAATAGTTGGGACAGAAAGATGAAATGGTGAATGATTATTATGTGGAGTATCTTCAAGTGTCACAATCATTAAGAGCAATACAAGAAGAGTCCCTGAAATCATCTGTCCCTCGCTATGCATCAGACTCAGGAATCCCATGTCTCCTGCAATTTTTGAAGGGGCTCAATTAACGCCTCACATACCTGCGGTGACTGGGAATAAGGTCTTGGATCAGTATCCCCACCAGAAGTGTTGAGTGAGTCCCTGATTCAGTCTGTCCTGAGTGAGAGCACTATCAGTTCAACAAGTTTCCCTCTAAAAGCATCATTTCTCCCCTTACCTACCATCACGTTCCACACTCTCTCATGCTCAGACAAAACTTAGGATAACATGCTCCTCACTTGATTCCCTTCCTCCTTCCCTTCATGCGACTACCTATATGTCTAGTTTAAATCCCTTTTAGAAGCTGATCGTGATCCCAAACTTCCATCATCGCATAGTAAAATAAAGAGGGTTTTAGCTGATGATTCTATTTCAAAGCAGACATTTTCTTCCACACAGAATTCATGCAAAGACAAGTAACAAAGTTCATATGCATCATCTGCTTTCTTCTTTGCTTGTTTCTCCTCTCTACTTTGATTAATAATTTGTCCTTTTCTGACACTGTACAGCATGAGCATTCATATTAGCTTTGTGTATGACTATACAATAGGCATATTTTGTTCATACATATATTCATGTCTGTTCATATGCAGAGTATGCAAATAAATTAAGAACTAAAGAATTTATTACTTGTATTCATAATTTAACAAGACAGCTTTCACAAATGAATTTTCTGAATTTGCTTTTACATTAATAAATTTGATGAAGGAATTCATTTCACAGGCTTTTAAAAGACATGATGAAAGATGTCTCTTTGCTGTATTTTGTGATTCTTCTTTGCTTGAAGACTAGAATACATTGTGATGTGTTTACCCCAATTAATAAGCAAGTGAATTTGGAACATCCCTCATGTTTTGTAGCCACTCTTAATTTATACGTCATGATACTGCCTCAATATTGGTTTGTGTGTAACATCATTTTCTTAAACAGAACCTTTCGTTTTTTAGGGTTGTTTTACTTCTACTATTCTCCTAAAAGGATTTCAGTCCAATTAAAAATGATACTACAAGGAATGGCTGTAATGTGAAAAATATATTATAGTTGTTTATGGAATTATTTTCAAAAGAGAACAGACAACGCACCACAAAAAGTAGGTTTTGGGTCATGAAATATACTTAGTACTAATCTTAAATGGAAGATAATATGCTTAATTGCTAATGTACTGTTAATCATTGCATTATGGATTTTTTAATATTTAACAATCTTTTAAAATAATCTACAAACATTGAAAAATCTATTTTGCTGGAAGCAAATCCACCAACAACAGAACTACTGAACCAGATCATGAAATGCTAGAATGCAGTAGGAAAAAACCAAACTGGACTGTGATTAATGCTATTGTGTATCCAAACCAAATTGAAATGGTCTTTTGAGTGATTGTTAGTACATACAATGGGAATAAAAACATAAAATTAAATTAAGAAGCTGATTGTTTTTTGTCTGTGCATTGCTTCTCACAAATAGCAGTATGCATGAGAAACTTGGCAGACTTTTGTACACACATGCTGTTTTGAATTTAACTAGTGAATCAGTCACCACCCATATTGCTTTGAACATTTGGACAGAGATAACAGAGTATAAATAAAAGCTGAGACTCTGCCAGCCTTGCTTACCTTACTCCTTAAGCACTCTAATTAGTATTCCTTGGGCAGTGTTCATCAGAAAAGAGAATACAGAATATGGCCCCAGAAATGCTTTTTGTAACTGCCAAGTCCTAGCTTGGAAAAAAAAAATGGTTTGATGGTCCTCTAAAAATGGCTGAAGGAATGAAAAGGATAGATGGTGGAATTAAAAATTAAAAACACCCCACACTCCCAAACCAAACCAAAAAGCAAAGAGAAACCAAGTGAGATGTTACCCTATTGCAATCAATGGCATACTAGTGTCAACTTTAGTTGACTTTTAAAATATCGCAAAAAAACTTTGGGCTTATCTTGATAATTAATGTAGGCTGAAGAATAAAAAGTTTTTCTGTATGCCATGAAGGTTTTGGTGCATTCAAATTTGTATTTCTATGTCACACCAAAGTCTCAACATTGCCATGGTGCTGTTGTAGATGCCATCCAAAGAGGAGCTTCCAAAGACATGTAAGGTTTCTGATTACTGCTTGGCACTTTCTGAAGATACAGCAACTTTTCCTGACTGGAATGTGTACATGGCTGGTAGTTTTAAAAACTGTGTGTTATGAGACAATTTGAGCCTTTCAGAGTATTAGTACTGCCTCAGCCTCATCGTTTTTAAGATTGCTGATTATTTTCTGTTCTTATTCCTGTCTAACTGGAAACACTCCCAGTATTTAGTTACTAGATTGATTGATTCAGATGCATAGTTTACTAGATGGTCAGTTTTTTCCTTGGGTAGGTAGTGATAGAATGGTATTCAGGGGACTTTCCTTTTGTTTGTTTGAAAGATCACTAATTAAAATCCCAAGTAATTCTCACTGAAAGAGGGAGAGCTGCTGAGACTTGTGAAAAGAACAATATCTTCAAGGGCTTGCACTGGTAAAATCTGTTATGAAATGTTAATATGTAAGTGTACATCTGATCTTTATGTTCTAGAAATATATAATTGTGACATGAAAAGAAGTTCAACTATAACTGCAGTCATATTTAAGGCTAGTCTTGAAGAGCTGAATTCGGAGAGACTTAAGAAACTGCTTTCATTATTCCTGCCCAACTCAATTAATCCCATCTTTTGCTACTGATTTTGAATAATTTGCAATGGCACCCATTTTGATGAGTAATGCCTTGCTCTAGGTGTCTACAAGGCAAAGTATGAAAATGGGTTCAAATCTTTGTGCCTCAAATGCCTGCACTTTCAACTTCAGACTGGTAATTTTTTATGACATCCATCTTCCTTGACCCATTCCCCAGTATAGTTGTTTACCACAATTCAGTTTGTCTTGTGCTTCTGGCAAGCACCAAGGGAAAGAAGTAGTCACTGACTGCATTTTTTCCCAGTGTAAGTTGATTTTGATTGACAGGGCTGTAAAGCACTTGTTAAATACACATTTTCCATTGTTATTTCTTCCAGGAATACTGAATTAGTTTTGAGATCTAACAAACACAATTTCAGCACCTGTGCTGAGGAAACAGTCCCAACTGTGAAAATACTTTTTTGATAGAATATACTCACTTGCCTTGAATACACAAACCTGGTGAGCAAAGTGGCATTTCTTAATGTACTTATTCCAAGATTAATTTAAGTATACTTGTCAATCTTCAGATTTAAATGGATCTTGTCCTTCATCCTGCAGCTATTCCTGTCTCAGAAACTAAAATTATAATTCAGTTAAAATGCCACAACACTGAATTATAACACAGTTACAAAGATAAATGAGAGAGTAAGAGGCTTGGACAAGGAAAAAGTGATGTGAATTTAAATAACATGGAGAAGCAAGGAAGCAAGAGAGAATATACCAGAGCTCCTCCAGATGGCAAAACCTGCAGGGAAGACCCCTTGAATGGCACAGCAGGCTAAGGTCTGCAGGCAGGAATGCCTTCCAGATTCAGTAGCACTTGAAATGGCAGCTCAGTCAGACATTTTCCTATCCAGCAGCCATTTTAGATAATCATGTCCCTTTGTTAGTTGTTTGTTGCTACTTCTGCGTCTCTTTTCTTTTGCATCACTCTGCCTCCTTCCTTTTGAGTCTGTCCCTCAGACTGGACTCTTCAGATTTCATATTTCCTTTTCATTTCAGCCATTCCTGTCTTCTTCTGCAGCCTTCTCCCATCCTTTCCCCTACTTCTGTTGCTTATTCTTTCTCTCTGTGTTTCTCTTTTTCCATTCCTCCCTGCCCACTATTGTTGAAGGAGGAGATCCCCCCCCTTCCTTGACTTGCAAGCCAGGCTGTGGTCTGGCATCAGAAGCCTTTCCTTGCTCCTGGATCGAGAACTGAAGGATTTGGGCTTTGGCACCTCTGTGCAGCTCACAGCTGCGACTGAAAACAGATGTCACTTCCGCTGCCAGCTGCCGGGAGAGGAGCAGCAGCTGCCCGAAGGGACAGACCTCCTGCATGGCAGCTGCTGGGCTGACACTGAATGCCGCTTATTATCTGGCATCATGCTGCCAGCAGAGCCATTCCATTGAAGGGAAAATAATCCACTCCAAGGTCAGGCACCCCCTTCCCCTGCTTCAGTAGCCAAACTTTGGTTTGGAAAGTCTGCACCTAGTCAAGGAGTCAGGTTTTCAAATCTCTCAGAATGGCAGCAGCAACAAAAATTGAAAGAAAAGAAGCCAATCCAGGTATGGCTTGCAGTCCTGGTGACTGGGAAAAGTGTTTTCACTTACTAAACAGTGGCTTTGCCAGGAGTTGCTCAGAGGCAAAAATAAAGGAACCCCATGATGCTGTGTTAAGCAGTTGCTTTCCACAGCAGAAACACGGCCTCACTGAAGTCCTGCTGAAGTCAATGAGATGGAAAGTTCCTTGCAGTGCACTGAGGAATGCTTGGCATCTCACCCCTCCAGCCACCTTCAGCTAACCCACACATAACCATACTGGTTATGCTGGGATTTTATTATTATCATCATTATTTTTATTGTGCTGCAGTTTTAAGTGTGTATTTATGCTGTGTTCAACTCCCTTGCCATTTGGTGGGGCAATATTATGTTCTTGATAAATGCCAACTATGTTTTGGAATTTAATTGTGACTCCAGCTTAAGCACCCACAGGCCTATGGTACTTGAGATTATAGGTGCACGTCTGAAGGGCAGTTTGGAATTTAAAATCTCTCTTTTGAATACTCACTGTGAATCCAGTGACAGCACGGTAATCCTAAAAGGATGATTTTGTGCAGGATTAGAAGAAGTCTTGGCCTCTGGACACTATGTTTTGTCCCTCATTCCTGTACACTGAGGGCTATACTGCGTGTAGCAATTCAGTGGAGGAAGCTGGAAAACTGTTATCCAGGAGGAAACTAACTGCAAAAAGTGATTAGCTTTCACCAGTCACCAGATGGGATGCCTTTGGGGGAGGCGGTACCTCGTGATTCCTGCTGCAAGGGGATGTGCTGGAGGCACGTAGGGCTGCAGCAACAGAATCATAGATGAGCCTAAACTGCCACTTGACTGTACTGTGGAGCACTAGTTTTGTATGTTTGCAGTCTCGGACCCTGCCTATGTTGAGTATGAGATGAATATTTGTTATTCTAACATTGTTGTGACCCTTCTGCAGACAAGGGCATATACACCAGTGAAGCACAGGAGGGTCACATGCTGTACATGTCTCCTCTCTTTGGCTGTCGTGTGCAGGCTTTGTAAGCAGTGAAGTAAGCCTTCGTTTGTGTTGTGACATGCAAACCTCTCCGAAAATGATATATCTGAAAATGCTCAGAGGTAACTACATTCCAGACTGGTAGGTCAGGATAAGAAAAGGAAGGAAGGAGGGAAGGAAGGAGGGAAGGAGGGAAGGAAGGAGGGAGGGAAGGAAGGAAGGAAGGAAGGAAGGAAGGAAGGAAGGAAGGAAGGAAGGAAGGAAGGAAGGAAGGAAGGAAGGAAGGAAGGAAGGAAGGAAGGAAGGAAGGAAGGAAGGAAGGAAGGAAGGAAGGAAGGAAGGAAGGAAGGAAGGAAGGAAGGAAGGAAGGAAGGAAGGAAGGAAGGAAGGAAGGAAGGAAGGAAGGAAGGAAGGAAGGAAGGAAGGAAATGAGGTGTCTCTCACTCTTTCTGGGAGTGGCTGCTTACAGCAGATCAAAGAATTACTATGATAGATATTTCAAGAAAAGCTGCAAAATGCCTTGAGTGCACAGCACAAAAGGCACATTACTTTTCCTTGGTTTCTTGGTTTTTTTCTTCTTTAAACCAATTGGCTTCACTGACTTTGTTCTTTAATCCTGCTTTTGATTAGGCAGCTCCACAGAAATGGAATGTGCAGGATTTGTCCAAGGCTTTGCTACACCAGAGCATGGTTATTTACGGTTACTTACAGTGTAATAACAGGCATTACAGTGGCAGCAATGCACCCTCTGCTGGTGCCTGTCAATGTTTTATCCAAAATCTTCCCCAGTTTAACTATCGACAAACACTGCTGATGGTAGAAGAAAGGCCAGTATTTTCCTCTCCTTTTCTGATTCCCAGGAGTGGTAACCTGAGATGTTAAAATGGGCTGAAAAAACACTGAGCATGGTGTGGGCTACACAGCCATCGGCCCCACATAAGTCCCAATGACTACAACATAAATAATAAAGATGCAACTACCTTCAAGAGGAGGCTGGAAAACACCCTTAACATGTGGATTAATGGGAAAGTCGGGATTCGTGCTAATCAGGTTGAGTGGGTGGAAGATGGCAAGGCATTTATCATCTGGGACAGCTCCTGCCAGCATGTACCTGCCTCAGGCTGGATTCTTGGTAGTGGTTTTTGCAGACTTTTCTCATTCCTCTCAAAACATACACGGAATTATATTTGTTTCAGATTTCTGGAAAACCCCAAATTACAACCCAAGTGGGCAAGGTCTGGACAATTCTGTGTTCAAGTTATGAATCCTCAAGTGCTTTTTTGAATGTTATTTTGTACTTTAGTGAAAATCTCAGCTCCCCCCCTTTTTTTTTTTTTTTTTACTCTGAGGCCAAATTTGATTAAAGCCTTAGAAGCCTAGAAAAACTTTAGAAGATAGCTGAACTGCACTGTGATGGAGGTGGTCAGTGACTTGAGTAAGCATTCATGAATGTCTGGAGGTTTTCAAAGTGGCATTAAGTGGGAAGCAGGTAAGTGTCAGCTCTTCCTACACTAGCAATCTTGTATGCAAATTAAAAAAAAAAGAGCAAGCCACTCCTTTTAAGTGTCAAGTTAAGCAGGAAAGAATATCTCAGTAAGAAGTGACATCCATTAGATTCAGCAAGGATAACAGAATAATTTCTAATCCATGATTATCATATCCTTTAGAATTAATCTGATAATTTATATTCTTTATTAAGTTTGTATTTTTCCCAAAAAACTGCAATCAGATGGATCCTTAGAGGATCTTTTATGACCAAAATGTGATATTGTAAATATTCATGGTGGAAGAAATCAAACTCGTAGAAAATTATTCTGCAGGTAATATTGCCTTGTAAGTAAAACACTGTGCTCTCCAATAGCTCTTTCATGCCCTCTGCAGTCAAAACTGTTTTGTATCTATACAGTCGAAATGTGTTTTCCCTGATTGCAGAATGTAGGGTTAATGAAAACTGTAGAACAGTAAACACTATTGGAATTTTTTTGAGCGACCTGTAGGCTAGGTCATGACTTTCATTATACACTCATATCTAGCAAGCATTAGGGTAAAGCAGATGATCCTATTCTTTCACAGTTGTGATACCTCTTACATAGCAAGAGCTGAGAGCACAGAAGTAAAGAGAGGTGCCCTCCTGTATGAGATCTTTGCTGGTGCAGACTAGGTTTCACTACATGCATGCGTCCATCTCCACTAAAGTCTGGATTTTCATGCGTATTTGCTGTCAGGTAGAAATTATGCACAGATGACTGTATAAACTGCTTTAAAACAACCGTGAGTCCATCATTAATGTAATTTTTTTTAGCCTCACTTTCAGAGAGTGCTGATCATATTTTTGCATAGAATCAGTTGAAGTGATTCATCCTACTCAAAAGTTATAAAAACAGGTGAGGAAAAGTGTCTTATTTCGGTTGATCGTACCTCAATTACACTCAACTAATTTCAAAGAGATGTCTAACTTTTGGACATACAGAATTGTAATATAGTGAATCATACCTCATCTATTTACATTTGAAATGTGCAAGAGTACATAAAAATTTCATTGGGTAAAAGAAGAAATGGTCACTCAGATGAAAATAAGGACTGTAAATAGCTTTCCTAGGTCCTACCCTGGCAAAGCATTTTAGTATTTTAGCAAAGGATGCCATACTCATTATCCATAGAGATGCCACATGTGTATGAAAATAGAAGTTTTATCAGAAAGTAGTCTGAGGAATATGTTCTTCCCTGTTTCTGCAGTACCAAAGGTCAGTCCTGAAGTACTAAGAAAAGGTCTCCTGGAAAAGAAAGAACAAGTATGATATAATTGAAAGAATGAATAAAACCAGCAGTAATAATAATTATCATGAAAAAAAAAGAATTAAAAAAAGCAAAAGTCAACAGTGCTGAGAAGATGATTTGCTGTTTAAAACATCAAAGATATTTTATTTGCCATACCCATGATATTTTTCAAGAGTAACTGCCTGTTACTGACTCTGGTTTGGACTTCCACCATGGACTAGAACAGGTAATTTCTTGCCTGTGCCTTCCAGTTCTCTGCATATATAAATATATATATGTATATATATATATATATGTAATTGAAATTATAATAACTCCTGAAAGCTTTATGGGCTATGGCTGTCACTGTCATTGCCATATTCATTAGCAGAAACAACACTTGGACTCAGACACTGGTCTCATGGAAGTATTTCTGAAGAAACTAATATATTGCTATAAATGGAATAGGTTTCTGATCTTGACTGAGACATTAATGTGCCACTCACTTTTAAAACAGTGACTCTTCTTGAAGGAACTTCATAGCCTAAATAAACCACCCAAGGAGTGAGGCTGGACACAGGTGCTGTAAGGAGTCGGGAGGGCCACAAACCCAGTGACTGCTTGAGGAAACACAAAGTCCCAGGATGATTCAGCCAATGCCAGATCACAGAGACCCCTTAGTCCCCCACTGTATCTCACTGCTCTCTTTTCTCCTCATAAAAGAGGAAAGTGTGTGTAGTGACCATGGTCCCATGTTTCAAGACAGACCAAAAAGTCTGGGCACTAGGGAAAGATGGGCTCTGGCAGGCTGGTAAACATCACTATGCTCCAGCCTCTCCCTCTGTGCAACATGAATAATGGCTGCTTCACAGCAGCATTTGTTACAGTGAACGTATTCATGTTCATGAAGTCTTTTGTAAATTAAAAACTGTAAAAGCTTTAAAGTGCTGTCTTAAAAAATTTATTACTGCTGAGATGATACTTGATTGCTGAAAACTACTAATCCTTGATTAACTAGTTGAACCATGGAAATCTCACTTTGCCTGCATTCATTTTCCAGTGGCTCTAGAGATAATAGGTGATATTACTCATGTACCTGAAGAATATGCAAGGACCTTGGACCACAGAATTTATCAGTGAATTAAAATTACCCAGCCATATTTCTCATTTGACTCATTTTATGTTTTGCAGTAGATTTAGAAATGCTTACCTCTGTTTATGTTCTGCATCAACAACGTGAATTGAGCAGAAATCTCTTTTGGGCAGACCTGGGATTGTCACACTGATGACAATGCTGTTAAGAACTGTGATTTTTTGAAAAAACATTTAATAGAGGAAACTGGACTTTCAAATTGTGTGAGCAGTGCTAGGGAAGCAGGGCTGGTCAGAGTGTGTGTAACCCTGCCAGGCCTGGGCTGTGCCCCCCAGATGATAATGTCCCTTTGGCTGGGGCCAGCTGGGGGCCAACTTGCCTCAGGAGAGGGCTGGGGGACAGGCTTCCCTTGCTCTTTGTCTGGCATCCATTTCCAGGCAGAGCCTCCTTCTTGATACCAGGACAGGCTTTGCTCTACACCCATTTGTACCCACAGCCCAGTCCAGACCCCTGCTCAGCCCACCCCTGTTCCAGCAGGCTTGGCTGTGGCTGAACTCAGGACCATGCTCCCCTGAGGGACCCTGAGCAGGGAACAGTCCCCACATCCCAATTCACTGCTGCCTGTTCTCTGCCCAGGGCTGAGGCTGACATTTTGTAGGATGAGGATGAGAAAACCCTTGGGAATCTTCAACCTGAATGAGTTTTTTGGAGGAAAACAGTGTCTACAAAGTTGAAATGATCCATGGAACCAAATAAGAGAAATTCAGGGGTTTTAGCCAGCTAAAAACATGTGGTCTTCAATTCACCAAAGCCACAACCTTGCATTTCTGTGGTACTATGCTGACATGGAAGGAGAGTAGCTCAGGCCCTCATCGCATCCCTGCAGTTGTCCTCTGCCAGGTGGCTGTGGGACACCATCTTCCACAGGGCAGCAAAGACCCTCCCCCAAGCAAGCTGCAGGTGCGGGGAGGAAGTTGGACGACTCTTGAGCCTTTGTGAAAGATATTCGGCCAGGAAGACTTCTCCATGGATAAGATGTGGCATTAAACAGCAGAATATTCCTCCCACAGGGCAATATGCTGTTAATGGGAGAAAGCTGCATTTGGATGCATTTGGATGTTTGATTGAAAATACTCATGCAGATGTTTCAAAATTTCCCTTTTCTCTCAGTCATATCAAGAAAATGGAAGTGCTGCTCTCTGACTTTGATTTAGGTTAGAGATTCAAGTGTCAGTCCTCATGGAGGGACATAAAAATAATCTGTGCCCTTCAGCTCTTGCTGCAGAGCTGTGGTGAGAGGGATGATGGAGAGGTGTGCTGAGGACAGTGGTGCAGAAGAAAGGGGCTGTACCCCAAGGCATCTAGAAAGGGAGGGAAGGTGAAAACGGGATGGCTGGAAGTATTTGAAAGCCACAAAGAAACAGACAAACTCTTAACATAGTGAGTAAGAGTAAGTGATGATGGGATTAAGATTGTTCCTGTGATAAACGTAGGGTGTTAGTCCTTACAAGCCTTTTCAGGGGGATACTCCTGATAAAGGCGGTGGTGAACAGGGGGTGAAAGCAGGGCACAGGGAGCAAACACGACTGGGAGAGGGCTCGGAGCGGAGTGGCCGCGGCGGACAGGCTCTCCCTGCAGGGGGAGTCGAACACCAGGAATGGGGAGCGGGCGGGAGCGGCTCCCGGGGCATCCCACGGGATCCCGGCCCGCGCCGCCGCGTGTAACGCACACCTCGTCACCTATTGAACTCCTTAGCAGCTTAACTCTATTAGCTGTGATTTATATGCTGTATGTAATAGAGGTTAGGTGATGGGTTTCACTAATGTAAAGTAATCTAAGAGATCATGAGGTGGATGTGCATGTGAGGGAGAAAGGGCAGCCTCCTGGCACGTTTGGGTTGTGGACTTCCAGGTGAGGAACTACAGCCTAAAATCTCTGCCCGCTGACCTAGTCAGTCAGTCCCAGCCTCACGGGTAGTTTCATGAAGCTTAAATTGTATTAAAGCTATTTCAAAAGCATATTTGAGCTTAAAGCTTAAAACAAGGGAATCTATTGTTCAACCAATCTGACAGAAAATTTGTTTTTAAATTACATTTGTGATAATTTATTATTGTAAATATAATGTCATACAATCACATATTAATAGCTAGAGATAGAACCAGCAAAGGCTGAAGATGTATATCTGTTTAACACCAAAGTACTTGTTCTGTGGTTCTGACTTGTCCTCTTTCTTTAGGATGGTGTATGCAGAGGGTGTGGGCTCTTCCTAAGTGGGTGCAGTTCAGTGTTGTGAATGACAATCTACAGCCAATGGAGCTGCACCTGGTGTGTAGTTTAGGGAAACAATTACCAGCTTCTCAACTGTTGCCAGGGCCAAGCAGGGATTGAGGGAGCTGCCATAGCAGACACTGTCTGGCAGACACTGAAAATAAGCACACATGCACAAAGGCACGTTCAGAATTGCACCTGCACACACATTAATTTATAGGTCCTGTGTTTAAGACAGGGCTACTCAGTGTTATTTGCAGTTGTTACCAATCTTTTTATTCTTTTGAACTGTTTGTTGCATCCATTTATTTTAAGCACCAGTGGAGGAGTAGAGGAGTAGTTAACAAGTGCTTCACCCCAGTTCAGAGAAGACTCATCGCTCCAAGCCAATTGGTCTCTTTTGCTCAATGTTAAAGTTGACTAATGACTACTTACATATAAGATGTTTGAATATCATATAGATACTGGATCCAACTTAAGTGCTGACTGTTAGCAGTGCAACATGCTCTGACTGGCAACTGGCTGTGTCAGATTGCTGTATTCTTAATATTTCATATTATATATAAATACATGTTATATGCTATAAATATTATATATTTATAAATATTATATAAACATTATATATTGTATGATATATTATATAAATTATCTATAAATACAGGTCCGGTAAATAACAACCTCCCTTTCTCCATTTATTTGTGAGAATACACCACACTCTTCAGAAAGGCTTTTTTCAGATTGTACGCATTTTACACAGTCATCTCTTTCCAATTATTTTGACCTATTTGACACAGAGACTGATGTTTTCCAGTAGTTACTGTTAACATTAACTTAATCAAGTACATTAGAAAAGTTAATTATCAGTGGCTCATATGTAACCCTGTGCATGGGAAGATACCCAAGAACTTTATAAATATTCATTAAAGATGATACAAAGCAATGTGTAGTGGCCAGGGAGAGCTGTTCCCATTTTGCTGAAAGACATAATGTCATTGTCTTGATTTACCCACCACCTTGACAGCAAGATAATGCAATCACACTTCTTGATGGAAGCACAAGCTCAAGAATTGCTGTTATTTCTGCCCCCACCTTTTTTTAACAATAGTTTGTTCCTTTGACCACCTATCCATATTATCTCATTGGCTATTTCTATAGAAGACTGTGACAATCCAGTTGTTTCAAAGGATTTAGCTAGCTGATGCTTTAAAACCAGACATGACTAAGACCTAAGATCCCAGATACTCCAATTAAAACTCAGAGTGTCCACATTAAATATCAGAAGCTTACTCCAGGTACAACTGGTAAAGCAGCATATGGTACACCTATGTCTTTGTATATGTTGTTCAAAGAAAGAGAAAACAGCTGCTGATATTGAAACATTTCCTTGTACTTTCAGTCACTGACCATCCAGTGAAGCTCCTCTGAAGTGGGCAGTTTTGACCACCTGGAATCAAGTAAACAAATTGTTCACAGAGTGCCACTGTTGTCCACACTAATACAAAGACATGTTGAAATCAGCTGAGGAATCTCAGCTGTCTGGGTGAAGGATTGAAAAGGGTATCATTTAAAGTAATGGTTGCACCAATGAGAGAAATAAATGGCAGCAGAAAGGAGACATGCCTTGATATCCCCCACAGTAACGCAGTGGCCCAGCTACACTGTACAAGGTGTTGCTTCTGGAGATTATAAACAATATCACTCAAACAAATCAGCTGCCTGCATATTGTACTGAGATTACACTTATAAGCACTACCTTCTGCAAATCTTAATAGCTCACGTGCAACACAGGTCTGATGCGACTGTGTTAATTTGATTCTTCTGTTAGCCTTGCTTCTGCTACTTGTAATCCCTCTGCAATATACTCTTTTGCATGGTATAGAAGGAAAAGGAGCATACACCAACAAACAGCTTGTTGCAGAACCCTGAAAAGCCTGGGGAGAGTCCTCATGGTGAGGTAACTTAGAAGGACATAGATGTGGTGAATAAGTGTGGGTTTTCTACTTGGGAAAAGAGGGTCAATACAACATTGTTTGAGAGAAGTATTGACTTCTGCAAGTTTTATTTCTTTGGAACAGTCTGGAGTCCTTCAATGTTGGCTATTTTCTCAGGTCCAAAAAGATAACAAGAGCAGAAGCTTTGACAGATTGTTCAAAGTACTTTATCAGATTTCTCCTGAGGAACAGAGACCAAGAAACTATATAACTCAGTATTGGCCGGTAAAAGCACTGCATTCTTATCTTCTGAAGTAGAACAGGATTGAAGTCACATGTATGACCTATGGTAATCTCCAAGCAAGTTACTATAAGAATAGCAAAATTCCTCAGATAAAGGCTTATTGCAGAGATTTGTGTCCTTCAGAGATCTCTGCACAGGTCAGAGGTAGAAACTGTAGCTGAAAAATAGCTTCAGGGAGGGAGAGAAATAGGAACCCACTGCCAGAACTTACCACTGCACATACTGCTCAGAATATTTAAGGCTGTCTGGCAGTTCTCGATCAGCTGCTCTTCTTTCCAGACTGTGCCTCAGCTACATGTCCCACTGGCCAAACTCCCTTCAGCTACACCAGCTGCAAAGCTCTTCTTCCCTTTATAGACAGATGTTGTCGACCTCAAATCCATCATCTCCAGCCCCATACTTTCACGAGGTTCAGGTGTGCTTTTACAGTGTGTTTTCTGATTACCTTTTCCTGATCTACTTTGAATTGAAAAATCTCATTGACCTCAGTTTCCTTGAGAGACCAGAAACCATCTCTGGGAACTCCCTCTTCTATTTCCTAGAACAATACTATTTGTACCCTTGACTTTTTTCCTCCCCAGCTCTATAATATCAGAGACAACACTTTTCTTCTCATTGGTTATATAATCCTCTTCTACTTGCTACAGCTGCATGTGGAAAGGGCTCTCATGTATATGGCACTGTGAGCTTCTGGGCTGCTTTATTGTCAACAGAAGTTCATACTAAATGTTAAATAAGCTTACAGAGAGATCAATAGATGCTCAGAAATTCAAAAATATTTGATTTTAGAGCCAAATCCAAGTGAAAAAACATGTGCACAAAGATGTGTATATTATATATATAGTATGCACTTATATCTATCTATACATAAAATCTTTAATATATACATAAGAAGTGTATGGATGCAGTTACATACATATATATATATTTATATTCGTTTACATTTTAATGTCTATAGGCCTAGGAGAAACACATGTAAACAATGAGAATGAGAATAGAACCTGTCAACATTTAAGATGTTAATGTTCGAAACCAGACTGCAGGTGAGTAATAAAAAAGGCACCTTCATCAGACATGCTCACAAATATAATGATAACCTAAGTCTGATTAAGCCAAATGTCAAACATGAAAGAGCATGTACGGAAGGTTCAGGAGGCTGAGAACAAACATGAAGAGTCCAGGATCTGGAAGGCCATGAAGAGTGAACTGTGCTGAAAATGAGGTGGTTAAACCTGAGTTGCACTGGATAAACTCCAGTTTCTTACTTAAATGCTGTGTGGATGGACCAACTTAAAATGTTTACTCCCTAGACTTGGCAGACTGTTATCTTTCACCTAAGAACAACTTGCTGAGGCATTTAAAAACAGTACAAACAACACTGAACAGACAAAGTCAGCAAACATTTTCCCCCAGTAGTTTTTTTTTTCTCTCACCAGTCCCTAAAGATGTCCTAGTGTTTGCGAAAGAGGAGGTGTGTGATGTGGTGTGGCATGGCACAGTACTGTATTAGACAGTCATTTTTTCAAATGTTATGAGATCTAGAAAGCATATGTCAGCTACAATAGATGATAGCTGCCATGGTCTATTGCATGGCTCTGAAGATCTCTGCCTCTGTACTACCGTGTGTGCTAAAATTGCCTATTTATAATACATGACATTATATCTTTCTCTACATTCATTTCCATTTTTTTATGTAACCCCCACAAAATGGTGAAGATTTCAATTATTAAATGCATTATAGCAGAACTGCAAACCATAAAATATTTTGATGTCATGAAGCTTTATTTGCTTGGTTAGAGGCTTTCTCCTGTACCTATATGGGGGAACCCAATCCAAACCCTCACCTGAGCCAGTGGGAAGACTTTCCAGGTCTTTAAAGGGCAGCAGTACAGTTCCCAAAGTGGGTGAGATGATTAGCCTCGAGTTCAATGTTTTTGTGCAGGCAAACACTAGTTTTCAGTCCCACTGTCTTAAAGTGAGGAAAAGCCACACAGGATAAAGTGCCTTGCTTAGCTGATAAGGGAAGTTTTAAAGAAGGAATCCTTTCTGTTTAAACCAACTCTATATTTCTCATATACACTTCCAAAAGATTCTTTGCACCTGTCCTACACCACAAGTTTGGTTTGCAGGAGCTACTGCAGACCCCTGATAGCACAGGTGTGCTTGCAGCAGGAGCCACGTCACTGCCACACGATGCTGTGGCCACTAAAAAGAAAAACCCACTCCTGGAATATTTTAGCTTGTGGGGAACAGAGGAGAAGGCTGAGCATCAGTGGAGACACAGAAAGGCAGGAAGAAAACCAGAAAATAGTGACTGCCTCTAAATGAACTTATAAAACTTCAGAATGGGTTCATTAAGAATGGTGGCCTCTATAATCTAGTCATCACCTAAATGGCTTTACCTCCTTGGTACTTAATGCACAGTCATTATGATTTCGATAATCAATGAATACTTTTTTTTCAGCATTTGTCTAAATGTTTCTGTCCCATTTCCACAGGCTATTTACTGAATCATCTTTTTGTAAGTAATAGTTGATCGAGATAGGATGTGCTCTTGAAACAATAGGAGAGCTCTTTGTATTACTTACATATTGCAAGTATATAATTTCCTTGGAAGCATCCTGCCTTATTGTAAATTTAATCTGAGATCTGGCTGAAAACATTTAATGCCCTTCCCAGCCACCTCCAACTGCCAAACTGAACCCTTACCTGGGCTTAGGAGTTCAGCTAATTAATCATGACCACTAATTAATCATAGTGCTAAGTTAAAAAACATTCACTGCTTTCTTTTCTGCCTTATGTTTATTCCACTAATTTATATCAGAAATTATCTAACGGAATGGTCTATCAGAAACTGCTAATTGAACAAAAAATTGAACTGCTAATTGAAAAAGAGCTGGTTCATTGACTCTATAACACTAAACACCAAAGGCCTTGTATTTCTCAAACCCCAAGCAGCAGAAAGTCAAGGTGGAAAGGCGCTGGCTACACAGGTTTGTGCATCAGGGCTTACTCCTGGCTGGCCCTTAGAGTCCTGCCCCTTAGGCCAGTTCTTTTCCTTCAGTGCCTGAGGGCAAAGAGCCTGGAAATGTTGGGCTCAGACAAGCCCTCCATGAAACTTGCTGGTTCAGGAATTCCTATCAGGTTGCAGCTTCTTGCAAGTAATCTCAGAAAGTACCCATTAAACAAGAGATTTTCCCTGGAATATGTGCTCAGATCTGATGAGCCAGAATAGCTGTTAGGGAAGGTGAGGTTTTTCTCAGCTTTATAGTTCTTAAAATACCAGCTTGAGCCAAAGGAGAAATTTCTTCAAGGTATACCCTCTGTCACTGTTTTTAATGCAATTTTTTATAATGTCTGATTCAAGAAAAAATTGAAAAATAATAATAATTCATTTGCATTTGAACTGACTCCAAGTTCTTGAAAAGTCTTGCAAAGGCAGAATCATGGGGTTTGGTCTTTTCTTTGCTTGGTTGGTGGTAAGCAATAATCAAATTAATGATTTCAAATTAGTTAAAAATCATCTTGAACCAAATCAAGCATAATTACAAGCAGATGGATAAACAAGAACATTAGGTACTCATGATATAACCAGCAGCTAGCTATTTTAAAACACTTCTGGTCAAGGCAAAACAAACCTAAACATTTTTAGGGTCTTTTCAATCGGGCAGTGTGATTGCATTAGCTAGAGGCTGTGAGATGCACCCCATCAGTGACATTACCACAAGAGCTTAGTGGCCCAACAGCTTCCAGGGTAATTGCTGAAACAAAACCCTGTCAAGTGGTAGCTGCAGAGGGAAGCCCTGAAAATAAATCCAGTGTTTTATAATTAGTGCTGTTCTACAAAGAAACTTGTCTCTGACACAAAAAGCCCCACAACCCTTCCTCAAAAAGTGGTAGAGTCTATGTCTGCTTAAAATAATGTCTCACTGGTGAGAGTTGTCTGAGCCTATCGATGAATAGCTGAGACATACCGGGACTGTTCTCAGGAGCCAAGGCCGATGAGTACAGAGCAGCCAGCTCTGCTCTAGTAAACACTCCTATCCTTCAAAACCATGTGGCTGCTTGCAAATTGTTGGGAATGGTTCTGGAAATCCCCTGCTTCTTTGTGCCTGAGAATGGTTTGAAGGGTAGTTGGCAGCAGCCTTGAGGATGCTAGGGAATTGCCTAACTCTTTAACACCATAGATGATCACAATCCAGTGCCCAGGACTGTTCTCAGGCCCTGTTTTTTATTACGAGGATAGATGCGGACTGAGAAAAAAAATTAAAATTAACTATTTGGTTTCTTGAGAATAGAATGTTTTCTACTCTACAGGACATCCATTACAGAGATGGATTAAACAAGTGTGATATTATTTGTTTTCCTGGTGCAGAACAAACTGCTAAACTCAGAGGAATCATTTTGGCACCATTGTTATCACTTCAGAAAATCAGCTTGTATTCAGGATAACTCCAGAACCCTGCAGTTGCAATCTTAATTTTGCCAGCATCAGCAAAGAACCAAATTAATCTGTAGCAGACTCTTTAATGTGACTTATGGACCATATGAGTTGGGTTTCATTGGTGATAATGGCCCAAACTGGGAAGCATCTGTTAATTTCTTCTCTTTGTACATCTGTTATCAGTCCTTGGCATGATTTGATTTTTGTAAGCTAGTTCCTTGCCACATACCATGAGACTCACTTCCATCTCCTTTATACAGTTTGCTATAAAGTCCTTGGTTAATGAACTAAGGGCCAAATCTGAAGAGGGACAATCATTTCAGACTGCTGCTGAATTGCACTAGCTGAAAACAAAACTTTTAGAAAATACATAGAAGGTCAAAGCCTATGACACCTATTTTAAAGATTATCTGTCAGCATCGGCAACAGAAAGTACATTCATCTGCACAATCCTCATCTGTAATTTTGTCTGGGTGGGTGAAAGGGAATGAGAGTACAATTGTTTCATCTCTTCTAATTCCTAATGGTCCTGCCTTCCCACAGTCGACCTACACAGAGACATTTACAGCCATCAAACATACAGACTGCCAGACCTAGGTATGTTGGACTGTGCCTCCAGGGATCCTAACCAGATGGAATTTTAGGAGAGGACACAGTTCATTTCAGAGCAATCCAAATGAGCAGCTTTCTTTTCTTTATTGCACCATTGCATTTGGCAGCAATCCACCAGAGGCAGATTCTCTGCTCTCTAAGGAATGATCTGCCCACTCTGTCCATTTAGGGGGACGTTCAGCTCAGAAAATCCAGTTGCTGATCACACATGTGGAGCAGATGTGCGAGCATGCATAGCAAAATAAAAAATAAAAAATCCCAGCAGTGTACTGGGAGAAATGTAGCGTAACTACTGAAAAACAGTGACACAAAGGCTCTGATTCTGAAACAGTGGTTATTGTTGTTTTAAGGAGGATTTTTCTTATTACTCTTTCTTAGGGAGGAAAAAAAAGCGTAATAAATCCTTTATTATTTTTCTCTTTGGAGGTCAGGGAGGATTATTCATGTTATACTAATGTGGCTTCTTTGTTCCATTTCACAGACTTCTTCTTACAAAGATATGATTCTAACTATTTTGACCAGACTATCTTGGGGCCCTACCTCTGAGGAACTGAGTGCTGGAAAGCTTCCACTGGACAAAACCCCACACCCTTTTAAAAGAGAGGATATCATAAGTATACATCTTTTATCCATGCCCCACACACTTGCATGTAAAGGGAGAGCACCAGCTGTTTTTCTCATGGTGAATAAGGGTTACTTGGGGAAATCTGACTTCCTGTTTTTACATGGACAGCTACATTGTTGTATAGCCAGTTAATTTTGGTTAGGTCAGCAGAGCAAGTTTAATTATTGCAACCTACCTTATTCACTCAAGCTTCACACTGTACAGAAGAAAGAGGGATTACGAGGAACTACAAACTGGGTACAGAAGCTGAAAAGCTCATCTTAATTGCATGGCCCCTGCTCAAACATATAAAACTTCTTTTTTATTCTTTTTTTCTCTTTGAACCGGGGGAGCAGAGAGGATGGAATTTGCTGAATAGTGCTGTTTGGACTGCAGACTAATTTTCTTTCTTAGTTCTAACTATATGGAATGAAAACCTTATAGAGACTTTTCTTTTAGAAATATACATTTATATATATAAAATAAAACCCAACAACCCCCCCCATAAACTCTCAAATTAACATATTTAAGACACTGGGAGGAGCATAACTACTCCTAGGGATGGGGTGGGAAAATGATCCACTTTTCCATGACTGCACAACTCAAAACAACAAAAGGAATCCCATTCCATAACAGGCAGTACTATGAAATCACATCTCTCAAGTTGTGGCTCTTACAGCCAGGACAACTGGTGATAGTGAAATGAAATAGCAACTAATCCCAGGTAAAATCCCTTAAGAAACCAGGAGTATTTCTTTCATTCTATGATGTTCACTTCTAACTTACTTTAACTGGAATGTTTAGTTTTTTTAAAAATTTATTTAGCTCAGTCACTGGCTAAGCCCTTTCCTCTATTTCATATGGTGTTACAAGTTATGTGGATTCCTAAATCTTGGTTTTGGTTAATGCACTAAAGGACATATGGGCTGATTTCCTTCAGTTTCCCATAATATACATGCAGCCAGCTGTCTGTTATTACATAACTTTAGACTTAAAGCAACCAGATCATTCTAGATACCATGATCTATTTCTGTGGTTTTGTTACAGTAATATTGCAGTGGGAGAAACTCACCAGTGCTGTTATAAGGAAAGTTTGGTGTGTTTTTAATTCATATACTTGTTCTTAATAAATATCCAAAAGAAAAATATTTAACAGCAGCAGGCAGTGATAAAGAGGCAGAAAATGGCAAAACCACAGTACTGAGGAAACCTATGTGAAAACACTGGTTGTGTCTTCCTGGTTACAGAAAACAAATAGAAATTTTCAAAGTGCTTGCCAATAAGGGCCTGCCAAATAAAATATTGTTTTATGAAGTCAGGAAAAAACTAATTTTAAAGGTTATTGTAGGTTATTTGTGGTCACGTCTTGTGTTCATAAAACATGATGTCATTTTAGCCTTCCACTATTTTTATTTCATCCCTATAGGTCTTTCTCTGAGACACTATCTCAGCAATTGTAGAAATTTAAAAGTTATTAGGAAATACTTACAAGACATTGTTCTAAAAATTTAATAGGAATAAAACAAATTAGATACAAGCCAACAGAATTCAAAATCCCATCAAAGCAACTGTATTTTAGGGGAGTTTGTTTACCTAATCCAGTAATTTAGAATGACGAGATCATACTAGTAGAATGAAATTTGAAATCACAGAGCTGCAGAATTGTTTTCCCTACTTATGCTACTTTCAAATTATATTAACACCACAAATCTGTGCACCATGGCATTTGATGTCTGCTCTGTCCCTGGAATGATTATCAAGGCCACTAGGATAAACATTTTGTGACTTTCTGCATTTTTGGTGGAAAGAGTTTAATCCCTTCAATGAGTGAGTCATCCCACCATCCAATGTGCTGCAAACTGGTGGAGAGGACAGATTTGAGTGAGATGGTAATAAGAAGTTAAAGAGTTTTCCTGGCCACCATTAAAGCTTTTTGTCTCATTTCTTTCTCTCTGTTCTATCTAAAATTCATTGACCTATCATAATGCTAGATGTAGTACAGGATATTTCTTTTCAGAATCAGGATTTCCTATAAATGGTTTCTCCCATTTGAAGCTACCTAATCAACAGCTGACTCAGGCCTGAACATTTCTTGAATGTGGCCACTTTGGAGATTTTTTTCCACTGACAGCCTTTTCTCTGATGCTCTCACAAAAAAAGCAGTTTGTCAGAGCAAAGAAATGCTTATGATATTTTCCCTTGTGCCTCTTTAGGCTTATGTGCCTACTAATTTTTTTCATTAGAAGAATATCCCTCTAGTTCTCCTCCTCTGTGTTCCATTTAGGCTTTGTTTTATGGTCATGGGAAATGACTTGACATGAACTAAGTCTGAAAATATGAGATTTTAAGGTAGTGGATGTATTAATTTTCTTTCTGAAGCCCATGAGACTATGCTATCTCAATGGTGTAAGCTTACTGCACATGGAAAAAGCTGTGTGCTGGAACCTGGCTCAATGGTAGCAGTTCCTTATGGCTTGGCTCCTTTTGAGGATGCAAGGAGAGCCATGGTGGGTACTGTGATCTTCTCATGGGATACCAGAGCATGTACCCACTTGTATTTCTCCCGGTGCAAGTTCAGTCTTTATTATTTCGCTTCTTTTCTCAAAATATGCCTGTCTGTATATGTAAAGGCAACTCTATGTGGAGCTCCATGTCAGTGAGGGATGATAGCCTGAGTCACCTGCCAAAGACCACAGCACTTTTACCCCCAGGGAAGGGAGAAGTAAAGGAACTTTTAGCCCATTTCTGTCCCCTCTCTACCCCAGGCTGCTGCAAACACAGAGGTAGTCTTCAGATTTTTGTAGAGTTTACATAGCCCAGAGGCCTTGTGTGCCCTGCTTGTGACAGTATTGCTCAACAACCCTGAAATACATGCCGTTTTGGCTCTATGGCCCCATCTCCAGTGGAGGCATATTTGATGCCTTAGGGTTGCCTGTGACTTTCAGAGGCACATCCAAAAGCCTCCCTTGTGGTTGCAAAAGGAAATTCTCCTTCGGTTGCATTTGAAATTTTCAGAGACTCTTTTCACTATGTGAACCCTTTCGCTGCATAAAAGAGCTGCAGTCACAGGACAAATCTCACTTAATATATCTTACCTGTAAATGACATTTTTTTCACCCAGATCAGTTTCTAATACCCTGCTGATGCTTGTTTTTCTGTTATGCTGCCAGCTGGCATTACTGATGCTATTTCCATGCTGTACTATCGTATTTGTGGAATGAATATCAGGAGCACAGTTTCTATTGATGGCTTATCATTTGTATTTTCTGGGTAAACTTTTCACTCTAACTACAGTTGAGTCAGACTTCTATTCCCACTCCCTCCAGGTGCCTCCTACCACCCAGTTTGTAAATATTTTTCTTTATACTTAGTACTGTGGAATTCATGCTTCAGAAAACAAGAAAGGCTTTTGTGCTAGTTTAAAGGTGAACCAGCAGGAGACATGAACTCAGCTCAAGAGAGATTATAAATTGAGAGTTACAATTTCATAAAAATATTACAATAAATGCAACGACACAAAGAGAAATTGGTTTTAAGCCACAAAACCCAGAAGTATAACCCAGCACCTGGGGGCACAAACAGAATGGTGCTCGTTAGCCCCTGTGCTAAGCCCATTGTGGTTCCCCCAAGTCTAAACTAAAAGGTATGAAAAAACCTCTTGGTGCAGATGACGGTCGCAGTCTGGTCGAGAGTGGTGGTTGCAGTCCTGTCGAGGTTCTGGTCCTCCTCTGGATCCAATGAGTAGTCCCAGAAGTCCCCAAACCCCAAGATTATATACCCTCAAATTCAGGTGGGAACACCCAGTACATTCCCCCTCTCCCCCCCCCCCGGGGGAGTTCCACAATGGGTGATTTACTCAGTGAGTCATGGAGTAATTTTGGAATCATTGCTGGCCCATTAGCCTTGGGCTGGGTATGAAGGTGCTAACAACTTCCTGGAGGGGAGTTATTGCAGCTCCTATCTCACAGGCTTCTTTAACACTCAGCTTTCAGCCTGAGGGGTCAGGTGTGCCCTGGGAAGCTGCTGCAAATGGTCCGTTGTTAACAGTTCTTGAGAAATGACAGAGAGAGTGTAGAATACACAGCTTTGGTCACACCCACACAGTGATAAACTGGTCCCGCCTGCTGAACCAGGACAGCTTTCTGACAATTTGGGCCGGCACTCAAAGATTCTTCTCTTCTCGTGGTTAATCAATAATATTCAAGTGCAAAAAAGGAAAATAAACTTAGGCAGTGGTTAACAACTGTCTTGTAATGATGTTTTCTGGTGGCAAAAAATCCTTAATTTGCTTGTTTTCCTCAACAGCTAAATCAAAAATAAGGAAAAACTGCGCCATGTTGTGTGTCTCTTAAAAGCAACTAAGAGTCTCTATTATTATTTGGCTTCATAGGCTGAACTTTTTGATCTCTATCTAGAAACATTCCAGCCAGGCAGTCTATTAGATTAACAAGTCCAATTTCTAAAGCTCTGGACAACCATGTAACTCTATTCTAGATTCAGCTAACTTCTGTCTTCCTCCTTATGTTCTCCACTACATTTATAGAAGGACTTGTGGGGGTTTCTGTATTTTTTGGGTTTGGGGGTTTTTTTGTGGGTTTTGTGTTTTTTTTTTTTATGTTTTGTTTCTTGGTGGGTGTTTTTGTTTTGTTATTATTTTGCTTTTTTTGTTGTTTTTTCTGGGGGGTTGTTGTCTGCTTACAAGCTAAAAGAGCTGTTTTGTTCTGTTTTCTTAATGGTGGAAAAATGGGCAGTCTCAGGATTGGAGACAGTTATGATGGGTCAGGAAGGCAAATGATACAGCTGTCTAATAATTTCTCTGTAATGTGAAAAGAAGAATATATTGTATGATACTAGAGCAAAAGGAGGCCATACCCCTTTCATTTTAATATGCACTCCTGTCATAGCTAATAAAAGTAAATCATATGGTGTTTACCATGGGAAATTGTGAATCACTATCCTGGTGTGCCTCAGAAGATTTGCTCTTTATGGTGTATTTCTATGAAGGGTACAAGTAAGAAACTAGCACTGCAGAGTTCAAACAAGAAGACTAACATTGATGAGAGAATGAATTCAGCTATTTCTGAGATGAATTATATGAACTCATCTTCTGTATTTCTAACTCTTAACTTTTCCAGGGCCGTTCCTTGAAGAGGCTCCTCAAGGTGTAGGAAATGTGTAGCAGATATTAATTGACTTACTGCCTGTCTTCAGAGAAAGTAGAGATCCTGTGGAAAAAGGTCCCACTTTGATCCTACCAGGAACTGGCCTCCCTGACCACTCTACAGGACTTTTTCAGGATAAGGACAATTTTCAAATCCACCTACATTTAAGCCTGTTGGTCTGTATCTCATTGGTGTGGGTTTGCATGGCAAGGTTTTCGTAGTGGAGGCAGGGGTGCTACAGGGGTGGTTTCTATGAGAAGCTACTGGAAGCTTCCCATCTATCCACCAAAGCCAATGCCAGCTGGCTCTGAGATGGGCCCTCCAAGGCCAAGGCTGAGCCAGTCAGTGACAGTGGCAACATCTCTGGGACAACAGATTTCACAGAATCACAAAATGGGTAAGGTTGGAAGAGACCAGTTGAGGCAATCCAGTCCAATCTCCCTGCTCAAGCAGGGTCTCCTAGAACATGTTTATGTCCGGATGGATTTTGAGTATCTCCAGGCAAGGAGACTCCATAACCCCTTATGGCAACCTATTCCAGTACTTAGTCACCTGCACAGTAAAGAAGTTCTTCCTCACATTCAAGTGGAACTTCCTATGCATCAGTTTCTGCCCATTACACGTTGTCCAATTGCTCAGTATCACTAAGAAGAGCCTGGCTCCACCATCTTGGCACCCTCCCTTCAGATACTTATAGACATTGATAAGATTCTCCTCTCAGTCTTCTCTTCTCCAGGTTGAACAGGTCCAGCTGCCTGAGCCCTTCATCGTAAGAGAGATGCTTCAGTTCTCTGAATATTTAAGGGGAAAAAAAAATCTGCACAACAGCAGCCAGAGAGAGGAGTGAGAACATATGAGAAAGAACTCTGCAGACACCAAGGTCAGTGAAGGAGGGAGGAAGATGCTGCAGATGCCAGAGCAGACATTTCCATGCAGTCCACGGTGAGGCAGGCTGTTCCTCTGCAGCCCCTGGAGGTCCACAGTGGAAGAGATACCCACCTGCAGCCCATGGAGGACCCCAAAGCACAGGAGGTGGATGTCCAAAAGAGGTTGTGATCCTATGGGAAGCCCGAGGTACAGCAGGCTCCTGACAGGAGCTGTGAACCCCTGAGAAGAGGATCTTATCCTGGAGCAGGTTTTCTGGCAGGACTTGTGACCCCATGGGGGATCCACACAGGAGCACTCTGTTCCTAAATGACTTGCAGCCCATGGGAAGGAGTCATGTTGGAGAAGTTCATAGTAGACTGTCTCCCACGGGAGCAGCCCCACGCTGGAGCAGGAGAAGAGTGTGACAAGTTCTTCCCTTGAGAAGGAAGAAGTGGCAAAGACAAAGTGTGATGAACTGATCACAGCCCCCATTCCCTGTCCTCCTGTGCTGCAGGCAGGGAGAAGACAGAGGAAATTGGGAGAGAAGTGAAGCCTGGAAAGAAAGAAGAGGAGGGAAAGGTTGTTTTAAGATCTGGTTTTATTTCTCATTATCCTGCTCTGAATTTATTGGTAATAAATTAAACTAATTTCCCTGAGTTAAATCTGTTTTGCCTGTGACAATAATTGGTGAGTGATCTCTCCCTGTCCTTATTTTGATCCATGAGCCTTTCACTAGTTTTCTCTCAGGTGAGAAGGGGAAGTGATAGTGCGGCTTTGGTGGGCACCTGGCATCCAGCCAGGGTCAAGCCATTAGCTCATGCACTACATGATGAACTTTATTCCCTATCTCATAGGATTCTGTGGAGAAAGCAGTTATTCTTTTTACTTTTCACATGGGGGTAATGCAGCAGCAAGGAACAAGTAATGTCCCAATACACTGTTTTGTCAAACATAAATCTCACAGTCCTGTTTTACTGTCCTCTGCAAGCACTTCATCTGCCCACTGTGGTCTACTGTACTGGCCATCTTGCAAGGCTGACCTTGGAGGTCAGCTAAGGAGGCAAGTTCCAACTGCTAAGCTGAAATTTTATTGCAGAAGGCACCTGATGCATGATTTAACAAAACTTGTATGGAATAGCTGTCTGAACCTGAGACAGATGCTCAGACTGTTAGGAAGGAAAATTCCCCCAGATTCGTCAGATTTCAGGTCTATTCTTACGCCTGCTTGTCAAGGTTGACAGGAACTCAAAGCTGAGAAACTACACACTAGTGATTTTTCTTCCTGAACTGTATAAGCGAACTGTGTGGTGTTTTCAGCCTCCTGCATACTCAGCAGGTAATTTGAATCAAAACCAAGCAGCTGTAATGCCGAAGGATGTGACTGAAAAATTTTTGAGAAAACTGAATATTTCTGGAAGGCCCCAAAGCACACCACTCCATTCTGAAGGGCAGCACTGAAAGGAGATGACAACAGAGTCCTGACAGCAACTTCTGACTGAGCTAATTTTTCATAGATCCTGAAGGACAGTCTTGAAGACCATCTTTTCCAGAAAAGCAGAAATCCCTGCCAGGTTTGTGGAAGGTGATGACAAAATAGAAAGTTCTGCTGCGAGCTCAAGTCAGTAGGACAGAGACAGTGAAGGCCATAAAACTGGGACATTCTAATGAAATGTATGGAACTTGCTCTTCATCAGAGCCTGACAATCTCCTAAAAAAGGCTGCCTTGCAGTTCACAGACATATAACCCCTCAAAGGTCACAATTGCAAAAATGTCTCTCTGTCCACTGCTGTTGTGTAGCAACCGTGATGTTGTACTATGCTGTGTGAAAAATGTGTAAGAAAAGTGCTCCTTGTACACATTAGGAAGGGAGAAATAACATAGAGTCTGAATCATGGAACCAATGCATTTCTTCCAGGGAAACACCAGGCAGTCCTGTGAATTTGGACTTTTGGGTTTCTTAAACTCTCTTTTGACTTGTGGTCTGGGATAACTTGATGCATAAAAAAATGGACTAGAACACAGGATATTGTGGTATAATCACCAGAATGTCTTCACCATTGGTTTTCTGAATTATTTGAAGTTAAGTCACTGTCTGTCTGGACCTTTAGTTCCCACCTTTAATATAAGCATAGCTTTTCCATATCTCACCAAAGTATCAGGAAGATTTGATTGTTATAACCATTGGTAATAGATCATATTCATAAAATGAGCATGTCTGATGCCTTCTACAGTCTTCTAGTAGAGGCATAATTTCATCAGGAAGGCTGAGGATACTTTAGCTACTCTGCATTTGGTGTCTGAGGATAGAAGCTCTCTAACTGTGGTCCCGTTGCCATCACAGGAGACAAATGAAGAGGTTAATCATAGGACTGGTCACAGCAGGGAAAGAAGGACACACCTTTATCATGTGAAGAATCTGTTTCTACACAGCAGCACAAACACCTCTATCTCTGTCTTCAAGGAGGGAGTTTTGTCCAAGTCTGCTGTAAACAGCTGTTTCACAATGGTGTTGTGAGGGCTGATGTACACAGATTGCTCTGAAGGCAGAAATCCTATTGACAAGTGCTGTTATTACTATTGAGAAATAGTTTAAAAACTACACATTGTTTATTACTAAATTCTTTTTAAGAATGTTTTATAAGTAATCAAAATAGGACAAAGGCACAAATATGTCATTCAATTAAGCAGCACAAAGAGGAATTTAACTCAAATAGATATATATGTATATGCATACATATGTGTATGCCAGACCAAACATATCCTTAAAATATTCACAAAGAATGCTTTTGCTGTTATTTGACTAAAAACCTGATTATTATACAGATGTAAATGTTATTGTATTTCTTTGTGCTTATTGTATGTTGAAAAGTTGTTACACAATTTTCATCCTTCACCAATTGCTGATTCAGGGATTGCTAATGGGTTATTTAACCATTTTGTTTCTTCATCACTAGTTTTAATGAGCATCTGCCAAAATGTCTTATTTGTAAATGCTGTTCAGGGTCTGCCTCACAGAATCAGCCCAGTTCCTAGTTTTACTCTCAAAGTACAGCTCACACAGAAGTAGGGTCATACAGTGTGGCAGGAGCAGAATATTTATGTATCATAAATACAGTCATGGAATAGTGGAATTCATCAAAATATGATTTTTTTTAATAGACAACATTATATAGATCATTTTTCTTGGCATATGACATTATCTGAGAATTGTTTCACTACCCTAACATTGCAAACTTTCAGTACAGTTTAAGGTTGCCGTAGGCTTTAAGATAGTCTCAATAATATGTTGTAGGAAGCAAGAATTCCATTCAATTATTCTGTTTATTGCATATTTGTAGCCCAACACAGGCTGCTCAGTTTTAAGAGGAATTATTTGAAGATATATGTCTATATCTATATATATGTGTCATTACCACTATCATTCTGAAAGTGGTGTTAATTCGCCATCAAGTAACAACCTGTACAAGTGGCTTTGTGCAACTTCTGCAGCTCCTTTGTTTCTCTTCAAGCTGATAGAGAATAGTGACAAAAAGGAGAAAAATGAGCATTGTCATGTTTGTAATGCAAGAAATGCTTAGGGATTTGTAAGATTTAAGATGCTATCTACTAGTAGGAATCACATTTTAAGTCATCCAAAGTGTATCTAGTTTGTTTCATTTATTATACAGCTGAATAGTTAGCCTGTGGACAGATGTTCAATTTGCAGACAGCTGTGTTAGTTTAAGATGTTACTATCCCCAGCTGTTTGCAGCCAGCCCATTACTGAAGGCTCCGTCCATCCAGCTCTGCACAGCTTTACCTGGGTTTCTGAGGCTAGCTAGGGCAAGGTCATCTGGGCTAGTTCAAACCATCTGCAGTAGCCATTGCTGTAAAGATGTGCCATGAACTATTACTCCTACGATGTCTTCACCGTAGCAGCTGTAGCAGAGTAGTGGCTTCATCCTGGCAAACCCCAAGCCTTCAGTGAGTGTCTTTGCTTGGCAGACCAAATCCTTCACACAAAGGCATACGTCTCCAGTGTCCCACACATAATTAGTTATAGATAGATCATGAGTAATCATCTCTTTTTTAGGAATGAAATTTTTGTTATACAGGAAGCAATTCAGGTACCTAAACAAAAGTATTTCTAATATATACCTTAAAATATCTAATACTATTTCAGCATTCTAGGAATGTAAAATCTCCCTCGGTCTTTCTTGGTTAGAATCCTGTAGCTCTGTTTCTCATAATATGATATTTAAGAGCAGCTAGGAAATGTCAATATTAATGCTTGTATCACTCTAATTTTAAAGACAAAAAGAAAAAAACACCTTGATTTTTTTTCAGTGTCTCTCATATAACTGAGAAAATTATGTGCCTGAAAGCAGCGTGAAACAGAAAAGTATAATCACAACAGAAGATTCTTGAGATTGTCATATAAAAGCAAATGGCATCTAAATTACTGATCTATACTTCTCATATGTGAGATGGGTCAGTTCTTTTGTGCAAAACTCTTTCCTTCTGGACACAGTACTTGTTACATTTACTCTCTGGTTTGTATGTCTAGTGGTGCAATCCTTTAGCTGCACTGGAGACAGCATGTAAAAGTTGATGAAAGAAGAGGTGTAGATTTTATGCATTTGTTTTCCTTTGTTTTCTCTATACATGTTTCCACTACTTTAATATAATACAGAAAACAAAGGGATAGTCTACCATTTCAAGTAAACGACTTATTTTCAATTAAGTGATTCCACATGAGAGTTGAGAAAGACTTTGTATTAGCCTTTCACCGGACTAAACCTACAAATCATCTTTGTAAGATGATGTCTTTCTGGTTTTGACCCATCATTTTAAATTCAATGTATCTATTTTAGCTGCAATTTAAAACAAATTGTCCCACAGTCTGATGAAGACTACTTGTTTTCAGTGCCAGAAAAGGGCATATGTCACAAGAAACAGTCTGCACACGTACTTCACTGTTGCTTATTTGACAGATGACCTTGATGTGAATCTCCACTGGGGGCTGAGGCTGCTTATGTCCATGTTTGGTTCAGGTTGTCTTGTTACTATTTTCTTCAACTAGGGCAAAGATACAAAGTTCCTCTAATTTTTGTCTCAACACTTCTCAGCATCATCCAGAAAGAACGATTTAGTTTTTCAAGGGAGAAGTTTTAGGCTCTCACTTACTTTACACTCCTTTTCAACAATTTGCAAACACCCAACGTCCAGATACCTCAGGCTGTATGAAAATGGAATGAAACTCATGAGGTACACAGAGACTGAGGACACTGCTGTATATCCCCATATCTGGCTATTTCTCCAAAATACCAGAATGAGAAAAGCTTGTATCAATACGTATATAATCTGTGGGTCTCACTTCAAGACATAATCATGAAATAATATTATAATAAATAATAACTATGTAGTCCACTACAGAGAAGTGAACCAAGCCTTCAAGACACATGTTCTAGTGTCCCTTCTGCTTTAGGCATCACAGGACATTGAGGAACTGAATAACTAAGCTCAACCGAACCCTGGAGGAGTAGAACTGTGCTGTTACGGGATCACAGATTATGGTTGTGGACCAAGAAGAATATAATTGAGTTTTCAACATAAAGCAACTGCAAATACTTCATATAAAAAAGTTCTCTGTGTTCCCCTTTCTTCTTCCTGTCCCGCGCTGCTCCCTGCCTACAGACTGTCAACACTTAAGAGTAAATAAAAAAATACTTTTGAGTATTTATATGCAAATTGTAACTCTATGACTTAAATTCAGATTAACTCAATAACTAAGACATTTTTATTTTGAGGGCATGTGCATGTGCAATGCAAATAATAGAAATACAGCTCTTAATACATTGTTTCATGCCACAAATGTTTTATTTGTATGCCAATCACACCTATAAACTTATATATACATTCACATATGTGTGTATATCACCTATAAAGTGAGGGCAGCCAGATTAATGATGCTGTTTTATTCTCATCATAGTGAGTTCAAGTCTTTTGGAGGAAAATAATATTTTCAATATGCTAAGATAGTTTAAATTTACTTTCAGAATCCCTAGCTGTTCAAGAAGCTTGAGTTACATGATATTTTTCTTAATTTTTGAGTAAACCCACATTTTCCACAATAATTTAGGATGCTTTTTCTATGATACTCTGTATATGGTATTTCATACTGTGATGATAATATTAGAGACACATTCAGAGTCTGCTTAAAACTTTAACCAGACAGCAGCTGAAAATGACGCATTTCACAGCATTAAAAAGGACTTACAGAATCTTAGAGGACTAATGACTGGAGTAAAACACTGTTTTAAAAATTGCCTTGAAAGAAAGAATACGTAGCACTTCGTAACTCTTGGTATACCGTTGCTAAGTTTTTATTATAGAGGTAGAAATTAATGCAGATTTTTTTTGTTTATTAGTGTTTACTCTGTTTCCATTTTATTGCATACTTGTGTCATGATTCAGCCCCTAGAAATAGCGATATTATTCTGGGCTTCTAGTGCTTTAACATCTTGGCTCTCACAGCAAACAAAGTTATTTAGCACTAAGTTGCCCTACCTAAAAAAATAATTTCTGAAGGTTTTGTGAGTTGGAGCTGCATTAATCTGAATGATATGCTCTCCTCAGCCTGTTTAGCATTATACCTCATTCAATAGACAGTTTAATGGATGATCCACAGCAGTACATTACATTGTTGAGCTCTGGGAATTACTCTGAACAGCCCAAGATTTGGGACTGGATTTGGTGGCTGAAATCCAAAAGCTTTTTCCTTTTTTTAAATACCAAACATTGCCTCTTGCCAAGTGGGATCATTTTCCCATCTGTTGAAGGGTTTTCTGTCCTTGGTAACAATATTCAGTTTCTCTGGCTCCTTTATGCTTACATTAGTATAAAATAGAAGTAACAGAATTTAGCAGTAATGTCAGTAAGCAACCAAAGTCAAAGGCATCAGGGAATCAGACCTATAGGTGTAACGGACCAAAAGAAGGACTGTCTGCATCTGGAGTGGCTTAATATAACCTCCATTGTCTCAATGTGCTTTTAGTAAGTGATGTCTCAATTTAAAATGGTTGGTAGCCTTTTCCCTGTGATAGTTTCTAGACTAACCAGCTGCCTTTGAAAGGTCAGAGAAGGAGTGGGCTATAATAGAAGCCTTTAAGAGCAGTGTTTATATGACATACCTAAGGACTCCTGAGTGTAAACCCCTAGTTTTTAGTGTGAAGTGTGCCAGGGACACAGCACGCTGTGTCCATTAATACTGTCCAAAGGCACTGCCAGAGCTTGATAAGCTCTGACCTTCCCAGAGCAGCAAAGTGAGTGAAAGGAGAACCGGCTGTGCATGAGATGGGCTGGTGACAGGCCTCTGGCTGCCCCTGAGGTGGATTGGCTTGGGGCACCAGGCATATCAAGCTGACCCATTGGGATTTGTTGACCTGCTGAACTGAGTACTGAACTTGCCACAACTCAGTCCTGAGAAGACTATTTGATCCTGGATCTTTAGAGTTTGTGTCTCCACACTGGTAGTACATGCACAGAAAAGAGGTAATGTGTATAAATATGGATATATCGAATATATATATATATTGCTACATAAAATGTACAGGCTCCAAAGAAATTACTCCTGTAGTTATTTCCCAATAACTGGAAAATATATTTAAAAATCATTTTGTGCATCTATTTTTGTCATAACACATTTCAGAACAGCTGTCATAATACTTGGAATTTACTTCCAAAAATATATTCCAAAAAATCCCCTTTATCTGGCAGCAAAAGTCTTAAAGCAGAGACTACAGTGCACAGAGTCATATTCCAAATGCACAAGATAAAAAAAATCTTCTGGTTATTACTGGGTTAATCAGTAGTATTCTGGAAAGTACCAAAAATTTCATGTAACTGTTTAAAAAATCACAGGGATATTTTGAACATTTCCACTGGGTCAAAGTGAAAATAACTATACACCCTTTTTAGGTGATTATATTCAGGAGACTGGTCTTGCTGGAGTGACTTAACACCTCCATTATTGCAATTATAATTTAGTGATAATTATTCTGTAGAATTCCACCATTATATTACCACAAGTGAGGGTCCAAGGAGAAAGCTAACATCCAGCAGCTCCAGGACCTTGGAATGAGTGCCTGTGATTTTATAATTTCCAGGCTATTACATTTAGTTTGTGAAAGGCTGTACATGAATTGGGTAGGTTAAGAACACTCTCTTTGCTGATTTAAATGGAGTATTGTCATTGACATATCAGATCCAATACATCTAATTAACATGGAAATTATGTTTGACCTATGCTGCTTAAGATAGATGACTTCCTTACACAAGGTATAAACAGTTACAGGCATTAAGCCAAAACTTGAAAGCAATTTGTGTTTAATGAAAGTCTATTTAAGATTTCCTTCAAATATAACCAAACCAAACAAAAAACCAGAGAACAAACAAACCCTTCACACAATGCACATCTTCCAAATCATAATATCAACCTGTCATAATCCGTATGTGACCAAATCCATTTTCGCAAACAGCATTCCTTCATAAACCAAGATGATTGAACTTAAAGACAAGACCCAAATTTCTGTTTAAAAAATTGCACAACAGTGGAAAAGGCAAATGTGCCTTAATTTTCCATTAGTACTTTACTCACTGTTTTCTAGTTCTCAAGTGTGGCCCCATATAGGAAAGAGGGAGACAAATATTAGCCATCTAGAAAATTAAGGAAATAATGCCTAATGGAGAAAGGAAGAGGAGAAGTGCTCCTACGGATCAATGTGAGGGGTTGAAGCTGCTTGATGTTAGTGGAAAACTCTCAGTAAAATTCAAAGGGCTATCAATTTAGGACAATATCTTCTACATTACTCCACAGTGCTTGACTTTATTTAAGTTCAGTTTGTTGGAGTAAAATGAATAGATTAGCAGCAGGTTGTACACAACCCAACCCCAGCCAAATGGTGGGCCAGGTCCTTGGCATTGCTCTCTAGTTGGCTTCAGGAGATTTTTAAATAGTTTAACAAATCTGGTGGTGATTTGAAGAGCCAAGAGAAATCTCTGAATAGTGGATAAAAAGGCACAGCCAAGCAATATTTCTCCCTCTGCATGCAGCTGCTGACATACTGCTTTGATTTTATAGCAATCAGTGCTCCAGAGACCATGATTGGTGCAGAAGTTCAGACAGACCTGTAGCCTGGTTTAGGACTGAGAAGGCACAAACATAAGGTAACAAAACCTTCCTTCTTTCAATGTTTCACTCTCAATGTGATTATCTAGTCAGAAGAAGCATTGCATTTGTTTTTTAACATTGCCAAAGACATGAATGCTGTAGGGGTATAGTACTTCTCTAAGATATCTTTCTGGCTGTGACATTGATCAGCTTTTGAACCAAAGAAAGAAACAAAATGGATCACATAAATATCTGTAATTGCTTTCACAAGAAATCAGCCAAAAATACTTGATTTTTCCCTTTCTCTGTTTTCTGAAAGGGGCTAGGACCTAGCTGAATAGCTTCACTTTTCATCACGTGGCTTTAGGAAGGAGGTCTGGGGAGGAGGATGCACTTGTCAGCCTGTCTGATGTAATCTGTGGCCTGGTTTTGTCTATACTTGAAATAACAAGGATTGGAAGTTGCAGCTATTTTCCAGCTCTTTCAGGCACAGCTGCTTGTTATTAAGGCAAGAACAATGCAGGTGGAAGAAGAAGGACTCTTCCTATCATGGCAGGTGGGGTAGAGGTATATCATAACATTAAAAAAAGAGGAGAGTTGAAAGAGAAAGAAAAGAGCTACTGCTTTTAGTGATAGTCACCCAAAACCTTTTCATCATGCCCTCATCTTCACCTCATGGGAGGATCTCTTTTGCTATCTTAATAAACTTTGGCCATCCCAAGTGTGATGTTGATGTTCTCATTGTGTTAAAACTCAGCCTTGTCTGCAGTGATAGAGAGATCTAAGACAGCTCTGCAATAGACCTTGGTTTGCAAAAATATATTGAGCTACAACACTAAAAGGGCCTTCAGGTTATCCAAAAATAACTAATAATTTTTTTCCATTGTTGATGTGTCTTTGTTCAATGACAGATTTCTGGAGACAATGCTACAGAGTAAACTAATGAGATATTTCTTGCAACACTTTCAGTTTGGGTTCAAACCGGAAAGCACAGATCCAAGTTCTACTGCCTTGGGGATATTTTTCAGTGTGAGGTTTGGATCCAGCCCACTATAAAGAGCCACTATACATGCAAAATTCTGAGATTGCTGTAGGTTTGGACTCTATCCACTGTTAAAGTTCAGAAGGTTTTGTCTGGGTATTTTGACGTGGGCCTATCTCCACTTTAGTTTTGAAAACAAAAAGCCCCAAATACACATAGGAAAGAAAATCCCCTTGCAAATATGCAACTTGCCTATCATATGCAGAAACAATTTCAGGACTCTCAGTGCTCCAGGTAGTTACTCATGCACTGACACCCATTGTTTTCAGTCGACTCCATGTGTAAATAATTATGCACCTGGGAATAACCACTTGCAGGATCAGGCTGTTGTAAAATAATATGCTGATGAAAACTTAAAAGGTAGCTGTAACACTTGATTGGATTGGTGTAGACTGTTAGCAAAGAGACTGTCTGGATGCAGGCTATTGTCACTCTCATTTTAAGAAGCAATTTTTAAACAATTACATTTCTTTGCCCTTGCTTTCCAGGGCACCTCCTGCTCCCCCTTCTAGGAGGAGACAGCTTGCAAATTTATGTTAACAAATTCAAATGCTACAAATGAATTTTACAGTCCTCAGTGCTGGTTATTCTCACCTCATGAATCCAGAAGTGTCTGTGAATTTGAAGGATTGTTTTGGGGCAATGATCTCATCTCCCAGCTTTACATATTCTCTAGTTTCGTTTTTCCCTGCAACTCATTCCATGCATTCAACTAGCAAGCCAGACTTTCCAGAAAAGAACAAAATACTATTGCTTTTCTTCTTCCTCTTTTATGTTTGCTGCTTGTGTTCATCACCTTGCTGTGGGGCAATAGTTTTTGTCCAGGAATAGTAGTTATTTCTTATTTTTAATATTTTATGTACCATTTTTTGTCCTCAAAAGCAAAGTTTTACTATTCCACAGATCTAGTAAATCCTAGACTTTCAAAAATGGTACAATGGAAGCCTCAGATTCACAAACACAGCTGCAAATGACACTTTAATTGTCAGGTTGGAAAAAGGGCTGAAAATGTCTAGCCAGTTAAAATGCAGTAAATGTTGAGAGGTCAGATCAATAGCGAGCATGGCTATCTTCCACAGGGTATAGCACATGAGACTAGGAAAGATTCCCATGAAGCATGCTGTATGTGGTGTGTGACCAAATGCTTCCATTTTTATTGCAGAGATAGTAAAAAGTAAACAATATCTTGTCTTTTGTTATTAAATCCTTTCTGAGTGTTTTATCATTTTTTTGACTACTTTTTTGTATATTTTTTCCCAAAAGTGAAGTGACAAATTTTTTAAAATGTTGTGAACTCTTTCAAACACTTTCTTTGTCTGGGGGAAGCTAAGAAAACTTGGAAAATTTCAGAAACTACTTCTGGAAGTTCACAATGATTGAAGGACCAATTATAAAAGACCATAGTGAAAGTTGCAAAAAAAATCTTCTCAAAACTTCACTATAGCCCAAATTTCATACTCCAGTTCCAAAGCAGGAATGCCAGATTCTCAACAAGAGTTCATCAGCCCTTATTTCACAGGAACAAAACAACATTTTTCCTCCCAAGAGCTTTTCTTGGAAAGAAACACAGCATTTTGTTAGTTTGAAAAAAAACCCAGAAATGGGTCATAGGAAAACAGAAAAAACCATGGAAAATTACAGCCCCAAATGGTTAAAGATTTACAAACCTATAAGCAGCTGGCAAGAGGGTCAGATACTGGGTTATGTTCATGCAGTTTCAATAATAAGTGGTATTATTAGATCAGCTTGTAACTGGTTTTCTTATGGGATGTCAAATATGGGATGTTACGGAACTATTTCATTATATAATAAATGAGCTTCTCTGAACTAAATCTCTCAACCTTTTGCAGCTGACTCATCAGTTGTTTCTGAAACACTGTGTCTTTGAGGTTGTTACAGAGTCTGCCAAGAGCTGGATCAACCACAGCCAGCTGTTACGGTATTTGTGACACAAACATATTCCCAAAGGGCATATACTTTATTTTAATTTTCACTATACCCCAGTTATGTACTTGTTCAGGTTGACTGTTTTGTGCACTTAGGGGCAATGCAGTTCAGGAGGGTTTTCAAAAGAAGTGTCTCAAAAGTCAAGATAAATAATTGCATTAAGAAAACATTAGCTGGAAATTTTATTGTGGCTTGTTACCTACATTTAATAATGATCGGGGGTAGAAAAAACCCCAAGAAAACAACAACAACAACAACAACAACAACAAAACAAAAAAAACTCAAAAAACCCTCAACCAACCCAAATGCATCACTGTAAAAGTAGTTAGGTTTAATTTAAACACAGCAAAGTTGCACAAACTATTTTAATGTTGATTTTACAAACAATAGAGCATATGATAACATTCTGTGTTCTATTACATTATGAAGAGGCTGTTTGCTAGTTTTCTTGCTCACTGTAGAATAGTTTGGAAAGGGCAGAAGAAATAAAAATCACAAGACCTATAGTACTTCCAAGCGTCCTATTAAAATCTGTCAACATATAACTAGAATAATCTTAGAGGCCAGTGACTCAAAGGCACGTACTTTGAGTGACTGCCAACCAAAAAAAGGCAGAATAAATGACACAACATTTTGACTGTGCTGGATCATGAAAGAAGTAACACTTCATTTTATAATCAGTCTGTGGGATTCACCGTCACAGTGCCAAAACTTTACACAGGTTATAAAAGAGAATAGTTCATTCAGGAGAGAAAAGTCCAGCAAGGCCTATGAAATATGAAAGTAAAAATTCTACCTCAAGAACTAAGGAGAATGCTGTGTGAGAAATCCTAATCATGCTTCTCCTGTTCTTATACAGGAACAGGAGGCAGGGTGGGGTACTCATCTTCCCAGAACTACTGATGCAAGGTGTTACATAACAGTTCCTAAGAGCCAAAGAAGCTCAATAGCTCATGATTGTGTTAGTGGCACTGTGGCTCAGTAATAAGGTCCCTGATGTTTCCGGCTTGTTCTTCCATCCTCTTTTTCTAGATCAGATATACCAAGGTCTCTTGATCTTCTATGCAGTTATTCTTTCTATAGTGCCAGTTCAAACACTCTAGTGATGAAAGTATTTCATTTATCTCCGTTCAGTCTGTATCTGTACCATCTTATTACAGTTCCTGGGCATACTTGTTGGTATTTTATTGCTAGCTAGGCTTCTGCAGCAGGAGATATACACAGACCACATCAAAGCAAAACAAAATGTTACTTACAAGTGGGAACTACTGCCCTGTCTGTAGTGACTATTTCTCTAACATCTGTTATTCTTCACAGCATGCTATGCATTTTTTACCCTACCTGTCTGTGATCAGATATTGATTTTTCCTGAAAGTGCTGCATCTCAGAAAAGCCAGAAAGGTGTAAACTAAACCCTGAAAAAGGAAAATAAGACATGATTCATAGATGGGTCTGCACTGACATTTTTCAGAGACTGCAATGTGTTGTGTAGCTCACCCACAGGGCTCCTGCTTCATTTTTTCCCATTCTTTCCCTGTTCTGCCTGCCTGGCCCACATGCCCATGCAGGCTCTGTGTGCATACTCATATAAAAATCAAGGGCACAGCACTGATGAATAACTGCTACTTTCTTTTACTGTCTGATCACAGTTTAGCAACTACTGTATACTGTTTTCTGCCAGTCCTTTCTAAAGAGATTCAATCAACAACATTCATTCTACACGCTGCCTAGCTGGCCATGTCTTTGGTGAAAATAACTGACTCTATTTCTGAGAGAAGTTTTTTTCAATAATTTGTCTGGTAGCTAGGGAATTGGAATTGACATGTTTCTTTCCACTGGAAACAAGTAATGGTTGATAAGCAAAGACTTCAGGATATTATTTAAAATTTCAAATCCACTTTTGCTTCAGCCTTTTCCAAATCTTCCTGGCTATTATGAACTTGGTGTTTAAATGTGTTTTACATAGTCTCCTCTTCCAAGTAGTTCTCTTGCATTTTTGTGACTGAGTGTTGCCATTCATTGCTTTAAGTAGGTAACAAGAACTGTGCATTTCTTCAAAAAGAGGAACAACCCCAAAGGCTTACTTCAAGTTCTGCTTTGAATTTAAAGTCAAAGTTTAAAATCTGATTATTGCATCTTCTTTTTAAATGTGCTTTTAAGTCTGTTCGCATGTGGAAAATATTTTCAGTCAGAAAAATATAGTTAATTTATTTATTCCTAGAAACTGAATATGTGACATATGGTACAAGAAACCTTTGTATGTATGAAAACTATCCATATGAATTTTATTGCTCCTGGTCCTTATATGAACCTGCTGCTGGTGTGGCTAAATACAACTTGGCCCATCACTTAGCAACAAACAAGGATTTATGAAAGCGTATCCCTTCATATAGGCTCATAGAACACCCCTCCTTTAAACAATGATATTCACTTAAGGACCACACTTATTTTTGTTGTCGGTGGTGTTTTTTTCTCCTCTTTCTGTCTGTTCATTAAAGAGTCTGTTACTGTACATGATATGGGCCAAATTCTTACCTCATTTTAGAAACTGCAAAGTTCATTTAATTCCTTGGGGGTATATGGAGCTGCTTCAAATTTATGGCAGTAAAAGGAAGATGAGAATTCTGCCTTTGATGTTCATCTGTTCTGTATGAACTCCCTTAGCTTACAGAAAAAAGTTTTAAATGAACATTCAGGTAGCTGAATGCTATTGATCCCTGTAAAGAAAGATTGTTATTGTTCTTTTCATTCCTGCTATATTCTTATTATTTCTTACTATTATTTGAGTAAATAGAGCCAAACAGAGGAGGCCATGGTCATGTGCCCTTTTGGCCACTGACTTCAGAAAACCTGGTAAGTGGACTAAGATAGAGTAAGCAAGGGGAGTGCTAGGATTAGTGCTAGGGAAAAGTCAAGGTCAGCTCTGTTTTGATGAGTTCATCTTGGTTCCCACAGTCATCCTCACTGTGGGTGGTAATTGTGAGTTCCCCAAAATGTTTACAGTAGAAGTCATCTTTAGACAGGTGGACTTACTTTGAGTCCTGCCAATTTCACATTTATTTTCTTTAAATTCCACTACAGTCCAAGTTGTCCTGTTGTTGTTTTATAAAGATAGATACCAGAAACCTCCCTTTCCAGTATCTCGGTTTGAGATTTCCTACATTTAAAAGGTGTTGCATACAGACTCATGGATGATTTATTAAAAAACCCAGAAAACCCAAAGGAAGAAATACATAAAAACCACCAGCAAACCCCTAAGATTTTGGCTTGTCTAGGATACTACTCATCTGTGGAATCAAATCTCTCAAACAAGATGATCAATTGCTATCTAGATAGGGATTGTAGTGTACTGCAATGTCATCTTTAGCTGGATTAGGTGAGACTTTCCAAACTGTGAAGAACACGGTTCTACATCACCACTTAAGCAAGTCCATGATTCATTGATACTGATAAACTACCTGCAAAACATTTCCTAATTGCTTTAACTATGTATGGGAGACCATTCTACATGACTATATCTTCACTGCAATTTCTACTGTCTCTTCAGCCTGTCCATGGTCTCCCATTAGCCTGCACTTCCCTCTGCGGGGGAAGTCCTGGGCCCTGGCAATTACTGACTAAGTGCACTGGGGGAGCACACAAGCACAAACTTCATACCCAGCTGTACTGCATCTATAACTACAGGGCAAACTTGAATTCAATCCTTCTGTCACATTTATAACTTGAATTTCAAAGCCCTTGCCACATTAGAAAGAAAGTGCTTATTACAAGATCCCTGGTAGTTTCTTAGGGCTGCATTTTGGCTTCTCTGACAGAGTTTGTGTAGACAAAAGAAATGCTGAGCAGCTCTGCAAGGGACTGTTTTGATACAGATTGGAATTTTAGCTGTCTTTGTATTAAAATTTGGAGATGGCTCCTACACATTCTTCTCACTGCCTAGGAGTTAGGCAAATAGAAAGGCAGTTAAGCTTTAGAGCAGAATAACGACAATAAAAAACCGCAGAGATTAGAAAAAAACAGAAACACCATTTGAGAGAAAATTAAAACAGTTGTTACATGACTTGAAGGCATTTCAGCTTCTCAACTGATTGCATGTGTAGACAGCTTTGACACAAATATTTGCATGCTTAGATTTATAACAAAATATTACCCACAAGGGTGACATGCATTATTGTAGACTTGGGGACTGAAGTAACCAAGCCAAAATAGCAGAAATACAAGGCATTCTGGGAGCACATCAGGAGCACAAGTGCACAAATATGCTTACCCTCTTTCCCATATATACACAAACACACACACACACACACATGTAAATTCAAGTGTATGTGCCCTGGCATTTTTTTCCAAGCATCTCACACCTTAAACGATATATACACATATACATTTGTATGGATACAGATATAGGTCCTTCTGCATTGACTGTATGCGTATATTCACATGGTCTGCCTCTGGCACTGGTATACTTCCCAAAATGTATCTCTCTTGGACTTGTAACACCTCTTATTGTGTGGCAGGAAAAGCAGTGGCCAGCAGCATTCCCCACAGCTGCATGTAGTGGTCCCCTTTCAACAAAAAGTACCCAAGGGAGAGCAATGCTGCCAAGTTTTTCTGTTTTCAACGTGTCAAAAACCCCCTACTTTCTGTTAGGGGTGGGGTTAACTGAGAGCCATCAGCTGGGAAATTTGGAGTAACATGTATAATTTAATGAAATTTAAAATAATTTAAACCCCAAGCCATGCAGTATGAAAAGTGTCTTTATATATTGGATGAGTATGTGATATATTGCTTCCAACATGTAAGTGACTGTGTGTCTGTAGATGAGGAGTGCTTGGAAAAGCTGGCACTGGTTTGGAGGTACCCAGTGCCCCGCCATAGCATGGGGGAGTGTTTGTGTCTGGGGGCTTGGCACAACCCTATGGCGAGGACTCTGCCAGATGCAAAGCACAGCTCCAGGTTCAGCCTCCCCAATCACTGAACTTTCTAAATTTGGAGTTTTGTTTTAGGGCTGCCTCCTGTAATGATGGGAACATTATCTGCTGTGGTTTATGCATGATTTTGTATGACACAAAAACCAATTGGCAATTCTGTAGATTGTTTCTCTTTTTGTTCTCATCTTTTGGCTTCTTCTCTTGTTTGTTCGGGGGGTTTTTTTGTTTGTTTGGTTGGTTTTTTTGTTTTGTTTTGTTTTTTTTTTTCCTTTGGTCTCTTTTTTCCCCTTCATTCTTTTTCATTTTCTTTTTTTCCTTTTCCTTCCTACTGCAAGGGTTGAAAAGAGTGAGACCCCTAAAACTTAAACCCTAAATTGGAGGTCACTTAGTAAAATGCTTACTGAGCCTCAGAGTCTAGTCTGTTTAAAAATTTCTCTATCATGATAAGAACTTAAAGCACAGATGTCATTATGCCATTTATTAAACTTGCTCCTGCAAAATTTAAGATCAATATAAACATTAGTCATCCAGCCTGAGCTTGACCAGCAATTTATTTCTTGAAAAGTTACCTTAAAAGAAAGGTGGGTTGATTTCATCTCACATGGCTTAAATAATCTGCTGTGTACATGTTTACTCCAAGCTTGTACCCACAGCCTCCTTTTATGGCTAACACAGTGAAATACACGTATTCTTTCTGAAATTTATTTGGCTGATTTTAGACCAAGAAATTGCACCCTGGAAGATCTGGACCATTGCATGACTTACTCCAAGATGACTCTTTCTCCCAAGATTATAGCTGCACCAATCAGAAATTGAAGGACCTCAGTAGTTTGAAATCCAGTCCTTAAAAATAAACTGTAAAATAGAACTTAAAGATCTGGATTGATCTGATTGTCTTCATGTAGCTTGATTATTTAACACTTGCTGACAACAAGATCTAAATTATCTTTTTGAGTTTCAACATCAGCTACAGGAAGATATCACCTTTTTCTTAAGTATTTCATGCAATAAAGAAATATATTTCAGTTCATTATGCTGACTGAAAAGAAGCCCAACCTATCAAGCAGTAGATTCTATCATCCAGATTCACTTGTTTCTTAAAAATCTTAGTTGCATAATTGTTTACAATGTTTTATCTTGTATTTGTAGACACTTTCCTAGCTAACTTTTAACTTTGCTTAGTAGAACAAACTTCTGAGATCTCTCACTGAAAACAAGAGAGGTTGCATAAAGAGATGTTTCTAACTAGTTGTTTGACTGACCATTCATTTTACTGTTTTACTGTATGTTCTTGTGGTTCTTTTCCTGAAATTTTTCTTGAATGAGGTTTTCACATGAATAAAATCCATACCTTTTTGTCTAGTTTATGAAGCCACCTCCTAAGGAAGACAAGGAAATCAACCAAATAATTCACCAACGAAAGAGATTTAACTCCAAGGTACATATATGCATAAGGAAACTCATGCTCATGATTGGATCTGAGAATGGTTCCTTTTGGTTCCTATGATAGTTTAAACTGTTGAAATTTCTTTCTAGCTTCAAAAAATTCTGTCTTTTCCCATGCATGTCACAAATGGTCTTTTCTATAGCCTTGTATTTGGCCACATCAAATTCATTGTGTCTCCTATTTGACAGTTTCGGTCAAGCTGTACCAAGGAAATGAGAATATGCCGTTTGCATGATGACCCTCACTGGGGAACCACCAGCCTGCTGTCACAGACACCTCAGGTGACGATCACGGCTGTGGAGTAGGATGCAAGCAAGGGCAGCATTTGACTCACTGTCTCTGGGATGGAAATTTAATGTCCTTCACCTCTGCGTGAGATGTTAAGATGCCCTGATCATTAGAGCTGATTGAAAATTTTCCAGTGTAAAATGCTGATTTTACAAAATTGAAACATTTCACAGAAACATGTTGATTCCATCAAAAATTTCAATGGAAAACAGGCAAGCAGGCTGTCCAGGAAGCCTGTGCTCCTGGTTGTGCGCCAGCCTAGGCTCCCCAGGCTCCCCGCTCCCCAGACAGCTGCTTCTCCAGCTTCCTGACACCCTGACCAGGCCTCTGCCTTGGAAGTGAGGTGGCTGAGGGGAGGGAAACATAAAAGGGGGGGCACTGTCCCTTCTGCAGCCTTTCTTGCCATAGCACATCCTTGAAAGTTTTCTTTCCATTACAAAAATATGAGTCCTTCAGGAAAATTCACAATCACTTCTTTCCACAGAAGAGAAAATCTATTTTCTTGGCTGATCTACCAGCAAGGTGATACTGAGAGCATTTGCTTTATTTTTGCTTGCACTCCATATAATTATAAATATGATCCTAGGTGGTAAGTATTCACACTGAAATAATGATGCAGTTGTCAGTGCCTGAAGTATTTATTCTCTACAATAACCACCAAAAAAAGGGCATGGTCACTGTGCAGACTGTCATTGTGATGAAATCAATTCAGATTTTTATCTCCGGCCATATTCAGAGTTGTCCCAGAAGAAATATACCAAACAAAAGAGACATCTGTCAAAATATGTACATATTATATATATATACCTAATTTATTTGTTATTTATTTATTTTAAAATTGCATGGGTGAGGATAACTAATCTAATTTTTTTTATCATCCAGTCTAGGAAAACACATTTAGGGGATAAAAAAGGAAAAAAAGAAAAAAAGAGAAAAAAAAAGAAAAAAGTGTTTAATTAGAAATGTATTTTAAATACTGTAATACACACCACAGGAATTTCTAAGACCAGCTGAAGAAACTACATGTTTTGGTTAATATGTCTGCTGACTCTAGTTTAGTTATTGTGGTCATAACTTGAGCTTAGAATTCTGTCTTGGAGAATGTATGATATGACAGGCGCCTGTAGAAATTAATTGTCTTATCACTGTTAATATAAACCTTAGACTATGTCTTCAGGTTGGTTCTATTGGCATGTACAAGAGTGTTGTCTCATTAACTTTATACAGTCAGTAAAATTACTGACATGAAAATAATTGCTTCTAAAGTATTTTGGATGATTTGAATTAAGCAAACAAACAAAAATGTCCCAATGTTTGTTCTGCATTTTACCACTTGTGAGGAATATATAACCTATAAGTGCTTATGTACACGTGCTTACATGTTTTGACTTGCCTTGAGGTGTGACACTGCTGATCATTTCTGTGCTATTTCCTCAGATTTAGTAGGTGGCACACTTACAGTACATCCAATCAGTGAATCAATAAATAGTGAAGCCTGCATATTAAAAAAAGTTTAACAAATAAGTGCTCATTATGAAAGTCAGTGTTGTGGGCTTTTTCTCTATGATTTCATGGGCAGTCATGCATTTGGTCCGGGAGCCATTAGGAGCCATTGCACCACAGATGAAAGGAGTTAGAAAATTCCATATCATAATGCAGTTAGATCAGTAATTCATGGAGCAGGTAATTCACAATGACTTGCCAGTCCTTTGATTGCACACAGTTTATGACTATTAGCAGTTTCCCCTTTCAAATTTGTATGCTTCTATACTTCCTTTCTGACCTCTTTTTCATCATTTATAGTCCAATTTGGTAGTGAAAAAAACATAACTGGTGCTCAAGTGTATGGCTGTCATTCAAACCTCAATGCGTTAGTGAGCAGTCTGACATTCGTGACTATGAAAAAAAAACATTAAGCAGGTGTACAGAACACTAACCAGGTCCCTCAAACAATGCTTTATGGGATTCACAACTTGCCTCTAGGCTATAAACCTGATGCAGCCTGAGTTTTCAAGGTAGATTTAATCTTGAAATTTACACTCCAAATGTATCTTGCACTAGAACATAATTGCAATATAAATGACATAAACACATTTCAAATGTAAGATCACAGGAAGAGTTTTACTGAAGAAACTTTATCTTCCTTGAGGTTTAAGAATTATCTGTCCTCAGTTTGTAAAATCAAGTGCCACATCCTCAGCTTCAGTAAATTGGTATACTCCGACGACTCCTGGCTCTAACAATTTCTTGCTATTCTTCTAAGGGAGTAAGGTTCAAATTAAAAGAAACAAAAAAAAAAAAGCTGTTTAATCACTTCTAACATAGTCATCTGCTGTACAGGTGTGCACATATCACATTTTATTTCAGTTATACTTACCAGGTTTCTGGGAACTGATGTTGCGGCTTAACAAAGGTAGAGAGATTTCTACAAGTTGGATGAATAACATCAGGTAAATGTGTTAAAAATAAGTTACTGTTTTGTTTCTAAAGGTCTAATACAACATTGAAGTTGCTGAAAAAGGGTCCCTAAAAAGAACATTGCAAACATTTGAGTGGTCAAATAGGAAAAAGAACAGTGACACAGAGAACTAAATGGTTCTGTGAGGTGATCAATTAAAATAATATTTTTATACATGTGAGCATAAAAAATATGCACAAAGTCTTCCAATGGTATCCCTCCCAGCTTCCAGTAGGCAGTGGGTTAGGGACTTCCTTTTCACTGGAGGGCATCCGGATCACCACGCTTAATAGCCATTGATAGACATATCCTTCATGAATTAGTATAATCTCCTTTTGAACCCTGTCATACTTTTGGCTTCTGCAGCATCCTGTGGTAATGAGTTCCATGATTTAATTGCACATTGTAATGAAAAGTGCTTCCTTTTGTTTGTCTGAAAATTGCAGCTCAAAGTTGTTAGTGGGGGCACTTGCCTGTATCTGCTCCCTTTTGTTTAGAAGACAGAGCTGGTTAGTGTGTTCATGGTCTTAACCAGGGTTTTGTTTATTATGATGGCAAAATCCATAGCCAAGAAGAGGTAGAGAATGACATTTTGAGATTGTTTCAGTACTGATGTATTTACTGTATGAATAGCAGAATATATAGGTAATTCAACTCTGAATACTATATTTTGATAAAATATTGGGGTTGGTATGACACTTGTGAATAAGAAAGCAGGAGTAAAATAGGAAGGCTCTGATAAATGTTTTCAAAGCATGTGCAGACACACTTGCATGTGTATTATGAGACTGTTTCTAAAACGATGTGTGCTCATGCCCTTTGTGTAGTATTTTCTGGGGAAATGGAGAGAGATTCTGTGGGCAAAGTGTGGCAAGGACATGGAAAATGTGGAAAAGACCACACCGAAAAACTATCTGGAAAATGAGCAGTGTCAGCAGCTTGAGAGCAATAACAGCAAGAAGAAAATGAACATTTGCCTCCTTCCACCTTTTCTTTTGCTTTGGACAGGGTTGGTAGCTGTTGTCTGTGCCCTTCATGAAATGGTTGACACAAGGAAAGTACCACATAAGCAACCGAAAATGTGAGATAACTTCTGTGATGATATGAATTTAATTTTGCCCTTTTGTTTCTTGGAAAAGATGAAAAAAGTTTTGTTCAATTTTTTTGGAAAAAAAAGTGAGAATTGAAACAAAAGGTAAGCAGTGTCTTTCTTTTTTTCCTAGTTGCAGTAAACTTTTATGGAGTTTAAAAAAGCAACTGTGTGCTCTTGGAAAAGAAATGTCCTGTAACTTAGAAAACTTAAAAAACAAAATTCATAACCCCATTTTTTTTTTGTTTTTAAGGGTAAAGAAACCCAGAAGGACTAGTCTTCTGTTCAGAATATTTGGCTGTTCCTTGCAGGTGTTTCGGTTTTAAAATGTTTGGGCACAACACCAATAATTTGGTTTACATATTACAGTGTTGTCCAGTTATTGTGGTGTGGAACAATGACATTACAGTAACCTATGTCTGCTGTGAACCTTTTTTTTTCTTTTTAAACTGTGTCTCCTCACAAAACATTTAAATGTGTCTTGGCCAGTTACCTTAGCTGTTTACCCAAGTAGCTACAGGACATCTGTTTCAAGATTGGTTACAAGCACATCACACTTCACTTTCCTGAAGGGGAAAAGGACGGGAAACTTAATTTTGAAGTTCAGCATTGCCAAAGATTTCTGATTTTCATAAAGTGACATCATAACTACTGTGTGTCCCTGTGCCTTATGGCTGGACCTTCATTGCATGGTGGAAAAGTTGCAGGAGAACGAGTGATCTTGACTTTTACCAGTGCTGTATGAAGCAAAAGTAACAAATGGTGTCATTGCTGAACCTTGTAAAACAATATTTGTAGTCATGGTTGTAACTGGAGCCAAAGACAGAGGCACTGAACCAGAACCTACACAGAACCTAAACCTTCCCAAGGTCATATGTTATTTTATTTATTTGTTTTAACTTGACTAAGTAGGTTTTTGATCATTTAACCATAGCCCCTGTTCATAATAGTCCTGTGGGTTTGCAAGAAAACAACTCTTCAGTGTTTTTAAATACGATTTCAATTAAATATTATTATTCAGAACAAATGTTTTCACCTACCACATCATGTAACTGCAATCTGTGCTTTTGATTTCAAGTCTATTATAGTGAACACAGGTTAAATGACATAAAATAATTAACTGTGGCTGTGAATACAAATACATGCAGAAATACAAATGAAAAATCCTAGTGCACTTAACCAAAATAGCATTCTGTTGGCCAAATATGAAAATACTGGCTTTTGGACCTTGGCTGTAATAAGCTTCCTTAGAATTGAATGCAGGCCACTTGCTGCAGGAATGTGTTCTTATCTGAATGGTGCACGTTGGAACTGATTATTGGTGGTTTTAATTATATCATGGCAAGTACTATAGCAAGTAGCTACTTGGGGTTTTTTTCGTTCCACTTCGCAGCCACTCAGTCTGTATAAAGATGTGGTTGTGTTCTGCTTAGCACCTGACACGTGCTTCTCAGAAATGACTCCATTTAAAATGTAAGTGAAGTGAACCCTGCACAGAAGGCCTAATGTATGGAATTACTGAACCCTTATGTTTTTGACAGAAATCAAGGTGAGTTGTTGCCTAAAAACCCTTTCTGAACATTTCCATCTTATAGTGGCAATTTTTTTGCATAAAAAAGGGCTACGTGGTACATATGTTATCACATTTTTATTCTTTATGCTATATCACAGTAAAACTCCTAATGAAAAAACTGACTTGTAAAATAAAATAAAGCTTTTTCTAAGGACTGTAAGTCTTCCCAGCTTAACAAGAAAAGCTGCCATGAACCATCTTTTTAATAACTTTAGGAAATATTATGTTACAAATGTTACAAACATATTTAAAGGCACACTAAATGTTATGTCAGAGTTAAGGGTCTGACATTTTTTACCTTAAAACTACAGACATTTTAACAAACCTCTGTTCATAAAAGAAATGTTGATAGACCCTTAACTCTTGTGAATCCAGTGACTACTGGCATAAAGAAAAGAAAGAACACATTCTGAAATATAGTACAATAAAGCTACATGCAACATAGTTTATAGATTTCTAAGTTTTAGATTAAGTTATGATACTTTTCTGTGTTTATCAACAGCATTAAAAAAAAACCCCAACAAACCAGTAAGCAAACCTGAAATACCACAAACTAATCAATAAATTTTAAAAGCTTCAGTGAATCTAACCTATAACAGGTCCTTGTTTGGAGAACATGCTCAAGAAACACATGTGCCTTTAAGAGGTCTTGAAAGAATTTACACCCATGGACCATTACCATTTCCAAACACCCTGCAGCTTTACCAGCCCAACATGTGCTGACTGTATATCACCATGACCCTTTCACTAAAGCTCTTTTGACTGGAGTGCTTTTAATACCCACTTTCTCAGCTGAGCTCAGGAGTGATTTGTTTTACATGCCACATTAATCCTTTCCACATTTTCTGGATGAGGCAACCACAATTCCACTTGTGAGGTGTTTCTAAAACATAGTTATGGGAATAAAGCAGCAGGGTCCCAGACTTGACAACTTCCCTTCGGGCGGCTGACAAAGTGGGCTATCGTGGCTGGTGTTGGAGCGAGCAGTTGTGCCCGGCAGCGAGGGTGGCCTGCTCTCCGTCGTTACTCGGAGGCCCAATTATTGTTGGCAATTGAGCCACAATTAAAACCCTGTAGAGATGTTCGTAGATTTAATGTCCAATGAATGCTGATGCAGATTAATAAAATCCAGCTCGTCTTTTATAAGCTTAAGATGAAATGCAACAGAGAGAAACAGGACTGAAGGTATAAATCGCAGCTCCGTAAAACCCAAGAAGTTTATGCCTCACACCTACATGATTGGAGGAAAATAGCTTTTTATAAATGGGCAATTAGTGTTCAGTGCACTGGGTTTTATTATGTGGTAATTTTACAGTTTTCACTTTAAAGACACCCCCAAAAAATCAAAGGCCAAATGAATTTCTGTTGTATGCATTTATGAGCTTTCTGCATTTATAATGTTAGCTCAATGTTACTAATGTAGGGTTTTGAAAATGTAGTGTTGTCATCAAGGCTAACAGAGTAGACCAACCAATTATAAAACTGTTTTTACATGTCAGCGCTGTGCACATTTTATTAACAAGTTAGTATTATACTCCATTTTTTATGTGTAAAATCGAACTGTACATGTAACTGGAGAACAAAAATTATGTTTCTACGCAATTTAATTTATTGCTCTTCCCTCATTAATTTTACTTCCAAGCTCAATGGTCTGAGCTGAACTATAAATTAAAGTGAGGTGAGTCTTACATATAACTGGATTTACTCTGGTATTTTCTGAATGAAGTATCTGAATCCACATGCCTGTCTACAATTGTCTTTACAGCAAGTGGTAGCTAGAGTTTTCTGTTAAAGGCTTTTACGCTGATACACTAACCAGTTTCACAAAACTTCAAACAACAAAAGTAGCTGCATGACCCATTCATTCCACATGGCAGGTGTCACCAGATGGTGCCATTTCAGTCTTCCAGATTATTTCTTCCTTTTTTTCTTTTATTTAAGCATGCACGTAAATATTCATTCCTGGGATGATATACTGGTTTTCTTAAATTTGTGTCTATATATATACAGTTGTGTTTGAAGGGAGCTGTGTTATCGGAAGGTGAGCTTGTTATTTGCTTTGATCTCATATTGAAATGTGTTCTTCAGGTGGAATTGTTTCTTGTAATCCCAATTTTAGTGATGAGCTGAGACACTTGAACAAGGGAATTACTTGCCAGCTGTTTGATTTTCTCTGTTCCAGTTCTTTATATGTACAAGTAAACCAAGTCATACTTAGAATATAACCAGAGAGCACATATCTGATTTCCCTCATCTGCCAGGACACCTGCAACTGCTCTGCAGGGGGACAACAAAGATGTCTACACAAATTCTCCTTCTTTAATTTGCAATGAGATATTTATTGATCTGACTTTTAAGATATGCTAATTACCTGCAGATGGGAGCTGGAGGCACCCAGCATTTTTATGTGTCTCAGGTTTTTGGCCTGACTTCTCTCCCAGGCATCAAGTAGGACTTCTCTGCCAGCTTCACCAGCTGTACATTAAGACCTTGTTGACTGCACTTTTTCAGTGTTTTTTTTCTTTTCTGACTGTATTCTGGTAGAGAGCTTAGTAGCACAGAAACATCAGCAGGTGTTCTTCATATTTTCTCCTTGAGACAGAATTACAAGTATAGAAGCTCTGACCCTGAACTTAGTCTTGCCACTTGGTCTGATTGGTTATTTCAAAAACTTGAAGCACACAGGCAAAGAGAGGTATGGCTGAGTCATTTTTTCTTGCCAGTAGCATGCAGAGAGTAATGTGAAGTATCCAAGAAACAAATTTTGCTGTCATTGAGGAGGTATTGCATCTAGTGAAGAAAATACAGCATTTATGACACTACCCACCACCATTCCGCAAGTACATAGACCATGTTCCAGTATCACATTTGACCTGAGTGTGGACGTTCACTCTATCAGTGCAAGGCAGACATATTGTATCAAAGGCCTAAGAGCTCTCTGAGTCATTCTGCCTTGTGTCCGAAGCTCCTCCCAATGCTCTGCATTTCACGGAGACTCCATAGGTAGCAGCAGTTTGCACAACAAACGGAAAAGGACCACTGTTCAAGAAAGAACCAGCCAGCTGGATATTGTCAGCTATGCAGCAACCCCATTACATAGCAGAATAATAGAATCATGGAATCATAGCATGGTTTGGTTTGGATGGGGCCTTAAAGTTCATCTAGTTCCAAACCGCCTGCTGTTGGCGTGGTCACATTTCACTAGACCACATTGATCAGAGTCCCATCCAACCTGGCCTTGAATGCTGCTCAGGATGGGGTATCCTCAACTCTGGACAACCTGTTCCATTGCCTCACCAACCTCACAGTGAAGAATTTTTTACTAATATCTAATTTAACCCTACTCTCTTTCGGTTTAAAGCCATTCCCACTTGTTCTGCCATTACATTCTCTTGTAAATAGTCTCTCTTAATCTTTTTTGTTGGGTCCCTTCAGGTACTGGAAGGCTGCAATTAGGTCACCCCGTAGCCTTCTGTTTTACAGGCTGAACAAACTCAATCTCTCAGCCTTTCCTCACAGGAGATGTGCTCCATCTCTCTAATTAACTTTGCTGCCCTAAATTTCCTGAAGGGTAACCTCTGTGGTACTCTCTAAAAACTTGACTCTTTTCAAATAGAAAACCAGAGAACTTTTGGAAACGATTCCTGTGGAAACTAGACATGGCCTGTAGATCACCATGCTCCTTATGGCGGTGCTTGTGTTGCATTGGACTTCCTCAGGCTCCAGGCAGACTGGCATAGCTCTACGGGACATGGGCCTACAGGACATTACATCCACACTACTCAGCCTTTTTCACTTAGCTTGCACAGAGCATTGCACTGATACAGCAACACTCTGCTCTTGGACCCGGTTGGTTCAACATGAGCTTGGCTCCTTCTCTCAGAGTACAGGCATTGTCCTCAGCCCTATGGGGCTGATGTGCACTGGTTGGATCACCCTACCTGTTCCCGTATCTGTACTTTGGGTCTTGAGAAATAATTTAATTCCCTTTAATTTAATTTTCACTGACTTTTCTTTATTTTTATTAAAGAGTCTTCCTTGCATAAAAAAGAGATTTCATATATATAGAGGGGAATAGCCCCTCACACCTTCCCATGATAAGTCCAAGCTTAAAATTATTTGTAGCCACCTATACACAGTAATATCACTTATTGTGTGTCACAGAAATTAGTCACAGAATATTCTGAGCTGTAAATACTATCCAGAAAAATAGCTTTTCAAGATTATAGTCTAGATTGTACAAAAGAAAACTGTGATTCCTTTAGCAAGACAACTTCCTGAAGTTTTGAGTGGATGGGTTGTTTTTTTTAATATCTACCCAAAATGGGAACGTGGTGGCAAGCAATGTGTTTTGTAGAGCAAACAGAAACATATCTTCATCTGGTCTTCTTTGGAAATTATTACTTACGGGTGTGGATTGCTATTCTTTTTATTGTTTTCAGAAGCCATTTAATAAGAGCTTTCTAATTGCTTGTATCTCAGGATATAGATTGTGATTGTAAAGAAGATGACATGAAGTAACAATCATTGAGGTTTCTAAGGATCTTAGATAGATTTTGATCACTTTCATGATCATATACTTACAAAATTGTTTTATATGCCAGTTTGAAAATCAACTCTGCTGTATTTTGTATGGGGATATAATCTGAACCACAAAAATTGCCTACTTCTCTTTTGCTTTTGGGCAAGTTTTCAATCTTAGCTAAACCAAGTCCATAATGTACGCCTGCTGGCCAACATTCCAGGTAAATGAATAGCTTTTAAGGAAAAATTATGCTGTTTTTCAAAAGCTTGACATTTTTAAAATACAAGTCCAGAATTGAAACCTTCAATAATTTTTCCATGCTTATATGTTGCAAGCAGAAAAATGTTACACAAATGAATACATCTGGGATTATTTTCAAGCTGTTATTTCCCACCAGGGAAAATATTTAGAAATAAGGCTCAATTTTTTTTCTGTGCTGAAACTACAAAGAGGCCAGCCATCTTGATGCTTTTCCAGATTTTTTTAATGGTTTTACTGATATTGTGTAGTGACTTTACTGCCCTGTTTTGTATGCCCTTATATTCATCAATAGTAAGCATTTATGTTGGGTTTATTCCAATTTTTAAATCTGTTTTGTGGCATTTATGACCTAAAGCTAATAAGGACATTCAGTATTTTCTTGTAAAATATTGAAAATACCTTTTACCATGAAAATAAAGGGGAAATGTTTAAAAAAAAAACAACAAAAAACAAAAAACAAAAAAGTGGCCTAACCAAAGGCACCTTATTTCCTTGTTTTAAAATCACCAGGCTTTGCCATAGCAGTAAAGTGGTGTTTCCAAGGCATCAAGAAACTGGCAGAAACTCATCAAACTCAAAAAAAGCCCAGAAGTTTGCCAGTACTTAGGTAGAAGGTACTACTGGACTAGGCTAGGTGGAAAACTTTTATTGAAATGGATCTTTATAAAAATGTGAGTTGATTGAAAATGAAACTTCCCCACAGAAAATGGTTTGGATGCCTTTTTTGACATTAAAAATATAGAAGAATTTTTCATTGATAAAATCTGTTTATTTTTATTCTCCTTGAAAAATAGTGTCCTGCTTCTCTGGCTTGAAATTACTTTGCATTTTTGGAAAAGAAACCAGCTGAAACATAAAGCTTGTAAATACTTTCACACATGAAATCTTTTGGATGAGATAAGTACAGTGCTGCTTAGGAGAAGACTTCTAGTTAAAGACATATCTCAGTATTTCAAGTGGGTTTTTTTTTTTCCTCAGAAATGTGGATACTCTTATGATGCAGAAATCTATTTCCTTTCTAGTCCAGTGTTTTCATATCCCTCAAGTGTCTTTTCTGGGCCTTAGGGCACGATCTTTATGCCCATTTTACAGACTGGAAGCCGAGATGCAGAGCTGTTCCGCTAAGCAGGTTGGTGGCAGAATTATTGTCCTCGAACCCCATCTCCAAATGCGAACCCTGGCCAGTGCCGCCCGGGTGATGCGCATCACCAGTGCTGCTCCCTGCTGCGCGAATGCATTGCAGTCAGCAGCGCTCACGCAGCAGTGCTTCCTCCCAGCCTGCATTTCCTCTGTACAATAGAGGCTCAATTTAAATAAATGCCTTATTTACATTTGCAACTGTGAAAAATTGCCTACCAAGGCCCTGGGTCCCCCAGCGTGCAGCTTGGTGAAATCTCGGTAACATTGAGATCATTATTCTGACAGGAACCCAGCCAGCCAGACGCCTACAGAAGCGCTTTTCCTTTCCTTCACTCTGGGAAGCACGGCCCGCAGGCCTCTCCAGAAAGCTCTCCAGCTCCATTCATTTATTTATTTGCTGCATCGCCAGGTCACTAAATTCTGGTTTCTGCGGCGCAGGGCGGGGGGAGCTGCCGGGGCGAGGCGGGGGCCCTGCCAGCACCGGCAGGGGGGACGCAGCTGCAGCTGGAGCCGAGCCCTTCCCCAGGGAAAGGGGGGCCATCGCCACACGTCCAACACCACCAGCACTTCCTGGCCAGCCACCTCATCCCAGTGTTTACATGGAATTGCATGTAAAAAAAAGGGACAGCCCTGGCCTGGCTCTGCATGGGTTTGCTCCTGCTGCTTCATGTCTGATGAGTAGGATTTGGGAAGAATTTGGGCTTTTTCTAATTTTTAATTTAAAGTGTCATGTCATTGCACAATAGGAAAACGAAGAAGAAAAATACATCCACAATGCACATCACTCTGAAAGTCACATAATCTACAGAGCATTGCCAGCCAGTAGCTAATTATTACCCACCTCTCCTCCCAACCCTGCTTATTAGGAAAGTTTAGATATTAGTTCCCATTTGCTGTTCCGAGTAGCACAGATGGAAGGAAATGAATATGCCATTTGCTTTTTGTGACCTCAGGGGAGCGGAGCAAAATATGGTTGTGAAAACATTGCCAGAACCCTGAAAGTTATATTCTTTCATTCATTAGTTTTCCTGCTTCTCTATTCCATATGCTCTCCTTTCCTTCAAATCCATGGAAAAGTATTGACGAGCCAAACGAGTAATACAATTAGAGCTTATGTAGGACCTGAATGGTGTATGTGGCTTGAGTGGCCTGGTAGCCAGGGTGGCTGTTCTACAGCCAGGCCAGCCCAGAATAGCACAGGCTATGGGCATGAAAGTCCACAACACTCATCCTCCAAAACATCTTTTGACATATTATTTGTGGATTAGTGTGTATGAACGGTTCAATACAGCAACAAGTCACAATGAATAAACAGAAGGGACCAGATTCTTCATAAGGATGTACACATGGTTCTCATTTTAAGGCCAGAACCAATCCACTTAAGTTAATGTAAATCCTTCTCCAGACTTCAATGGGAATCAAGCCTTTCTGGCTAGCTATAGTAAAGGACTTAGACACCTAAGGCAGGATGTAGGTGGAACTGCATCCAAAAGTGCTCTCCAGAAACCCGTGCTTGGCTGCTGCCTAATCCTGGAGGCGCCTAGTCTTGCAAGGCACTTCCCTTTTTGATTTTAAAGTTCTGTAGGTGACAATAGTCATCCAGATCATGTCCAGATCAGCCAAGTCTGAGCAGCTCATCAGTCAGATCTTTCCTTTGACTGGTCTAAAGCCAGGAGCTAAGCAGAAGATGCCTAAGACTTTTGAGGGCCACATCTGGTAGGCATTTTCAAAGCATCCTAGCATACAGTGATGAATCAAATGTTCTTCATATCATTCTGCTTTAATACTGAAATGTCAAAAAGCATTTCCTCCAAGCCAAATCTGAGAACAGAAGAAATACTTTTTTTTTTTAATTTTATTTTGTGAAGCTAGAAAGAGTAATGTGATGTAAAGTGGAAATATATTTAATTATTCAAGGTATCTTCACATTCCCTTTTTTCTCTATGAAAGAATTTAAAGGTTATTTTTAACTCAATTTTGACTAGCATGAAAAAACAAGTCACCTTATCTCTAAACAGTCTCATCCTAGGAATGCTCACATTCTTTAAATCAAGTTGAGTGGAATATATGTCAAATGATTAAGTAGGGATAATTTTTTTCCTACATCCAAATTTGGAAATAAAACCTTCAGTCTATATTAATAGACAACATCCTAACAAAAAGAAACACTATTTGCAGAAGTCAGCTGCTTTTTGCACAGGTAAAGCATTGTGGTTTAGAGGCTGGAGGAATGCTGTGTATTACATGAAGATTGCAAGGTGGACGTGTTAATTCTGTGTCAGACATTTGGCAAAACAGAAATATAGCCACAGAAATAGAACATTTTCAACACACTCTGCTTTGAAAATAAAATAACTTGGCTTCTAAGTGGTATTTTTTCATTAAAATAGAGGTTTTGCTGTGGTATTTATGTGTCAGGAGGAGTATTAGGCTACAATGATAGTCTTTTTCCAGTGATATTGTCTTTTAATTATATCATTCTGAACCACATCAGTGGTCGAGGATCAATTTTTACAGCCCAGTTTACATATCGCTTCAGCATCTAATTCTGAGGAGGTGTTACACACTTTGAGGTTTGTGCTTCCCTTTTTTAAAATAATTTGGAACTCATGACTGCTTAAAAAGGCATCAACAAAGGTGCCTGTCTCTCCTTTGAAGTCATTTTTTACGGAAATCACAGTCACTGACCAAAAGGTTTCAAAAGATTAAATTGTGCTTATTTTACGACATTTTAAAACAGCAGGGTTAAATGCTGGGCCAGCTGCCAGGCAGTCAGCAGCACCCATACTTTCATGTTCAGCAGCCAGACACATCTACAGCAGTTATTTCTGAGTAGTTATTCCTGAAATATGTCACTCAGAACAGCAGAGGAGATCTAGGATTTTTGTGCTTTGATGACGGGCTAATGAAAATGTATTTTATATATGCCATGAATGTAATGAATTTCATAGTGGTTTGGATTTTTTTTGAATAAAAGAGTGTGATGGGCAAATTGGATATTTGTAATTCTCTTTTTCAACACTGGATTCTCCCCATAGTTGGAATCAACTTGGAGATACAGAAAACTGTACTATCAGACACTGGTGTCCCATAGTGGATTATCCATCCACATGCAGCAAAACACTTCACTGCTCACTCCTTTATATGGAGGCCGTAATGGCTGAGGTCTAGTTTAAACTCACAGAACTGTTTCAGAAAGGGATACAAAAATCTTGATTTCATCTTTGATAAGGAACCAAGGACAAGGAAGGACACTCAGACACTGTCCATCCAGGGCAGCAGTGCTGTGGGCTTAGTGGATCTTTTTTTGAAGTTCAGCTCTGTTGGAGTCAGGAAGTGATTTGCTCCATTTTATAAATTCTCATTCTGGTCTTTTCTTTTTAATCTTCATGTGATGCCTGGTTTCTCTTGCCTTGGTGTGTATGGTTTTTTTTCATGTGCCTTTTTCCATTTTGAGGACTCACAGGCCAGACTCTGTGCTGGTTTCCATCACTTTGTATTGTGCAGGTGTTGCAGGGCGCTGCCTTAACTGGCCCTGAGGGGATATTCCCTGTGTAGGGAGCTGTGCAACCAGCACAAGGTGGTGTAACACAGCTCTTGTGCCAATTCTTCTCCCCATGCTGGCACAGAAACTGATTGAGAGACCCACAGAAACAAAATAGAGTGCTCTTGGTTCTTAATGGGTACATCTCAAAGACTAAAACAATCTGGGATTAGTTAGGGGGTACTTGAACTACACAAGCTTATCTAAGTTCTGCTGTACCTCAGGCTGACACAAGAGCAGCATTAGAGCTGTGTGACCATAACCAGCTCCTGATCTCCTTCTCTGAGTGGATCTTGGCACAAGGCAGAATATGGACCTTTTATTCTTGTCCCGCTTGCTAGATGAAACCCCACTGTCTACAGATCAAAGGGGTTTGATGGACTGCCAAAAATAGTAACCTATACGTAAAACATGTGCTCCATTTATAGCGATCATTTGGAAAGTTTCCTGCTACTGCAGAAATTCAGATTACATTGATTTACTGTTCAGTACTGCAATATACTGAGAGGCTTTTCAATGAGTTCTATTGTATGCATTTACAGAAAGGCTGGGGAGATTTCTTCCTTCCTTCCTTTCACTTTGGTATATAATGCATAATCATGTGAAGTACATATTTTTGAGATTTTGCATAGCCCTGGTGAACTAGGTTAATATCTACTCTACACTTTGAAAGACATTGTCACCTGTGCTGATGTTTTAGCCTTTGAAAATGAAGTGCTGTTTGTTTTGATGTAAAGAGCATCTCTCCAGTATTTATGGAATCATTTTATTTTACCTCTCAGTCTACAGGCTGTTAGCTACAGAATATGTCCTGTATTTTGTTTTCAGGCACTTCAATGACTTTTGTGTCAACAGATCAGCGATTCCCATAGCAATTAAACATGAGGGTACACAAGGGTACAGCCACCCTGTTTCAGCACTTGAGCCTATTTGTGCTGTGGCCAATACAGCCCTTTTTCCTTTCTGGTTTTATATTTAAAAAGCATTTTCCTTCAGCCTGTAGCTTCTAATTGGCACCATAAGAGTTAATTATTCTATCTCTGGATACTATTAAATTTACCCCAATTCACTCCTCTGCTTCCTGTCTGTTAATGTCCTATGGATCAAAGCTCAATGTAGCTGTTTTAGACCAAGAGTTCAAAATGCTACCATTCATATTACTACTTAATAGGAAAGCATGAGTTGCCTTTCCTCCTAATAATTAATATCTTTCTGAGTTATGGTGAGTTTCTTGTTTGTGTATTTTTGGGGTGTTTTTGTTTGTTTATTTTCTTGTTTGCTTGGTTGGTTGGTTTTTACCTCAAGAATTAATTCAGGTTTTCCTCGTTTACAGTCCTGATCTCAAAGATTACATCAACCTGTTTTCATGCATCCATTATGTGTCAAACACATGAAGGAGAAAAAAAATAATCTAAATACACTGAATAAGAAAAGGGTAAATAACGTTTCTGAAAGAAACATGGGTTTAGAATGGCAGCAGGAAAAAGGAAAGCCTTTCCTCGGACATTTTTCCTTTCCTTGTGAATTATTAAAACGTTTTTCTTTTAGATCTTTGCAGAATGACTAGCAAGCCTTCCTGGCATCCACTCCGCGTGAGACCTGAGGGCTGTGCACAGACGGAGCTGGTTCAATCAGCGTTCAAATGGGACACCCTCGAGCGCGGCTTTCCCTGCGTTTCTGCCTCCCACGGAACGTGCCAGCTGAGCGCTGCCCTTTCCCCCACGATGGCAGGGGACCCACCGCAGCCTCCGCACGGACATTCCCGAGCGCTCCCGCGTTCCCTCCGCGTTCCCGCACGGCCGGCCCGCGCTCGCGCGCCCCCTGGCGGCCGCAGTGCTGCCGCACCTTCCCGCTGGGAATGGCGCCGCGGCTGCTCCCGGAGCTGGCCTGGGCAAACTTGGGGGCTTGCATGGTTCTGAACCGCTCCAGCCTCCTGAGGGTGACGGGAAGGAGAAGGGAAGCTCGGCACAGGACAGGGCGCCGTGGTCGTAGCCCGGGCATCCGTGACACGGCCCCTGTGGAGGGCAAGGCTGAAGGAGCTCACAGATTACTTTAAGTGGCAGCTCCAGCAGCACAGAATTATTACCTAGGAATTTGCAATCTTTTAACACCTATACTCAAGGTGGCATCTTCCCTGGAGTATTGAATCCAGCTCTGAGGTCCCCAGCACAGGGATGGACACTGACCTATTGGAGCGGGTCCAGAGGAGGCCACCAAGTTGATCAGGGATGGAGCACCGCTCCTATGAGGAAAGGCTGAGAGAATTCGGATAGTTCATTCTGGAGAAGACTTCAGGGTGATCTAAATGCAGCCTTCCACTACCTGAAGGGAGCTTATAAGAAAGATGGAGAGGGACGAGGGACTTTTCCAAAAGCATGTAGTGACAAGAGAAGGGTGGAAGTGGTGGCTGGCTTTAAACAGAAAGACAGTAGGGTTATAGCAGATATTAGGACATAATTCTTTATTGTGAAAGTTGGGAGATTCTGGGACAGGTTGCCCAGATAGGTTGTAGATGCCCATCCCTGGAAGTGTTCAAGGCTAGGTTGGATGGAGCTCTGAGCAACCCAAGCTAGTGAAAGACATCCCTGCCCATGCCAGGTAATAGACAACTGAGAATAGATGATCTTTAAGGTCTCTTCCAATCTGGGTGATTTTAGGTCTTTAAGGCCTATCCAATCCAGGACATTCTATGATATATATTTTAATATTTTCATTCTGAAAAACATATTAAAAGCTTGGACTATGTAATACTCCAGCCTTTGTACCAGGCTTGTGAATACTTCTTCAGAAATAGGGCATTAGAAGTGTAAGCTGAGAGATTGCAAATTCATAATTAATAGTTCTATGCTGCTGACAAAGTATTTACCCATGTCAAACACCTACCTAAGTTATGTTGTTTAAAAAACTAATTCAAACAGCTTTGATCTCAGCTCACACAAAATGGCCTCAGATGGAAGTCAAACACTGCAGAAATAACCATTCACTTTTGAGGTGGTGCTGCTCAAATTGTAGAGGGACTGGCATTGGCTCCAGCCCAAGGACTGACATGCCTCCCTCCACCAGCTTCACTCTCCTTCCAGTTCCACCCTGAGCACCAGACCTTTGACTGTTTTATTGTTGTGGCCCAGGACTTTTAATTAGCCATTTTGCCCTGCTCAGCTGTACTACATGAGGAATGCATATTTTTCCTTCTGCTTAATGTGGGCTTTATCAGTAAAATTTAGCTGGAGTGTGATGTTCAAAGTGGTGAAGAGGTGTTGGAAGGTGGGAATAGCCCAGGCAATCTGTGTGTATGGCGACTGCTTGTTTAAGCAAAGGCAAGGAAAGCAGCCTGGCTGCAAAAAGTAAAATATTACAGGCTATATCATGAGGTTTGGATGTCAACATACATACACAATGCTTCTTTCACAGGATTCCTGCTGTAAACTTTGTCCTTTACTGGATGATTCAATCCTCTGTAATGAAAAAGTTGCCCCACTGAACTTTCCTGACTTTTCTTTCCCAAGAATAGTAAAAACAGAAACTAAAGCAAAAGACAGAAGAAAATATACTCCAGCTTGTGTTAAAAGAATCTTTCTTGGAAAATAAAAAGCCATTGTACCACTGGGATCAGCCCTTCAAAGCTTCTGAAATTTTGCCACAGCCACCACAGCAGCTACAGAAATTCATTTGATACAACACTGCATTCCCTTTATGGTTAATTCCCACTTATCCAGTGGGTGACCTATCCAACTTGTGGACAGACAAGGCAGTAAGTGTGAAGTCACCTGAATCCAGAAGCAGTATGGCTATCCTTGTATCATCTATATTTCCTAGTTTGGAGAAGTGCCATATTGAAGTAACAGCTTTTTTTCCTCTCCATGTGATCTGATCTTGTGGGCTGCTGTCAAATAAGTGTTGCACTGTTTATATTTTTGGCTGACCAGGGTATCCCACTCATGTTATGTAGCCCTGGATAACAGAAACCTAACTAAACCACGGACACCATGCACTAATGAAAACACCTGGTGCTTCTCTCATAGACACTATTTATTTACTTTGTACAAATCTGCTTCAATAAACATGTCTGCTTCTTTCTAGACCTTTGTTTGCAATTGTGCATGTATTAATGCATGTGTGCATACAAATTGCTCTCTAAATTCTTAACTAGCTTAGGACACTTTGTAGTCAGATGGAATTCTGACTATGTTTGATAAGTGGAGTAATTTCTAGAAACTGTTTTAACAATGAATTTTGGAAAACTTTTTGACAGTGAATTTTAGAAAGTATTTTAACAATGAATATCATCATGTGGCTTGCCCAACACTTACTTTTTGAAGAAAGTTATTTTGTCTTAGATATACAGATTCAGGAGACTAGTGGTATCATGGCTTTTCATTTTCCAAGAAAGATTCTTTTAAGACAGTCACTGTGCTGCTAGTGATACAACCCCAGGAATGCTACTAGAAACCTAGAGAATTGGAAAGTATTCAATCAATGTACCAGTTTATTGCTAAAGCAAGATCATATTCCAACAGAGAGAATATGAAAACCAATATACCAATAGACCACAGTCTTTTATTAACTACTGAGTGTTTTAAAACACAACAATGTGCAAAGTCTTTGTGCAAATTGAGTGCCAAGTTTCACTTTTGTTACTATTTTGATAGATAGTAAAAGATTTGCTTCAGTAAATACTAAACTGACATATGTGCACCAGTACAAGCAAGTTCTAAAACACACACACGATGCACAAAAAGACCAGACTACTTATTTGTCAAGTATACCGCATTTGCTATGTTGTATGATAACTGTTAGGTATGCTTAAAGAATTACTTTGTAATTGCACTCTCACAGGATGTCCTTTTGTTTTTCTGAGGAATATTCCCCAGTGTTTCTCTTTTCATTCAGATGCCTCGAGCATGACAACAGGAAGACATTATTTCCCCCTTACAATACAGGAATATGTATCCACATAAGACCCATGCCATGCTGTTAAACTAAAAATTGTTCAGTAATTTATTTCTCTCTTGTTTCTCTCTTTCCAGTGGAAATACGTGATCCGAATCTGAGTGAACTGACTGCAGACGTTTTTGTTGACTTTATAGACTTTGATTGTATCTTTGATACAAGAGAATCCGCCGTGCAGGATGGGAGTGTAATTCCATCAAGGACTTCTGGTGACCTCATAAACCATGAGAGCTGGCATTGACTTTAATGGGCACCACGTGGTTAAGTTCCCATGCATCATTCTGAAAATGTAGGGCTTCATTTGATATTGCAGAAGGATACCAGACCTACCATGTCAAATTGTTTCTCTTTCTTCTAAAGGAGCCACACGCTTTGTGTTACAGACAGTCCTCTTTGGTAGCAAATGAAATATGTCATTCTGGAAAATCAGTATTTTCTCTGGCAAAATGACCTGAAAAGTGTGTTTCACAGAAAAGCATATATTTGAGTTATATTCTTTTAAATAAACTTTCTGAAAAGACAGCAGTAAATTCAAGGAAAGGTGTGGTTTGCTTGCAAACTGGCTTTGCTTGAAAATTTCTAAGTATGAGACATTTAAAAAAAATTAATTGGTACATCAGTGAGAAAATATAGGAATAGAATTGCTATGGTTTAGTTGAAAAACTAGACCATGTGAAACCCGGTTTAAATTAAGTTTCCTCAAATTGCTAATGTTGAATGACCCAAGCTAAAAGTTACTTAAACTAAAGCAACTTAACTGTGTTCAGTAGACCAGTTCTAGGACTCTTTTACCAGAAATTTCCAGGGCTTCAATAAGGTTGACTTGAAGTTTCAGTTTGTGAAATTTGTTCTATCACCATTATAAGGCACTTGGAGATTTTCTCTTGCCTTGCCTCAATCTAAATTTCACCTGTTGAAACCAGTGTACACCCAATGTGCATAACTATAAAAAGTTGCTGGTTATCAGTATAAAAATAAGATCTGTCAGCGTGGCTATGATTCAGGAAAATGTGGTAATAGAGTCATAACCTAAGTATGTCAGCTTAGCTTTTTTATCATATGTGACATCAGTATATAACAAGAAGATGCGGTAAAAATTGCTAATTGTGATGATTGCATACCAGGAAAGGATCTGTACATCTTAATTCTGAGAGTACAGATCAGTGAACTGCTTAGTCTCTATTTTTGCCTCAACATTATGAGTAATTTTATCCCTAGATTGGTCCATAAATAACAAAATCTTTATGACATGGCTGGGTAGTGTTCCTGCAATATGTACATAGTATATGCTATTTTTTATTCAGCTTCAGGTAACAAATCATGTTAATATTGAAAGGGGAAAGAGGTTACATTCTAGACAGATTATTCAAACACTCCTAACTCTTCCCTTTCTACTGACTGCATGTGAAGTGCCCAATGTTTGTCATTCTTAAAGAACTGTGAGTGTGGGTATATTGGAGAAGGTTAGTTCAACAGTGTTGATGTCATACTACAGTAATGTAGATGTTACACAACAAGCTCCTTAATGGCACTCAGAATTATCCCAGTTGCAATCCCATATCTGAGATAGTCAATAAATTACAGTCATATGGAAGGCTGTAACAGCCTTGGGATGCAAGTTATACTGTACTAGGTTAGATAATTTGTACAGGAGAAGGATCCCTGAGACTTGTTGAATAAATGGATGTCTCTACTCCATCAAAGATGATGTATGTTTTTGGTTTGTTTCTACTACTTTCTCCACATGAAACGTGTGTTTGGTCCAACAATTCTGTGGTTTCCTCACTTTGTGATAATAATTAACACCCTCACTGGAATCTAAGCAGTGATGACATTTGTTTAAGGGCCTGAGTCTGATTTTTGTTGCTGTTTTGCCTTATGTTACTTTCAATTTGCAATTGAAACCATTTTGGGAAATCAAAAGGTTCATAGATTATTGGGGTTTTTTTGATCTTACTGACCGTTTAGAAACTCTTTCATGAAATATATCCTTCAGCCTTTATGGGTGGACAACTTCTCCAGCCCTGTGGGTCTGAGTTGACAGTAGCAAGCTGAAACTAAAGCAAGCTATATAGGGGTGTAAAGTTTCATTTTATTCCCTGTCCCCCACACCCCCCACCCACCCCTTCAAATCCTCCTCCCCTGAAGAAACAGAAAAATAGATATAAATAATACAAAAGTAAATTATTGTTTAGAAGGTAAATGTGTTAGGAAAGAAAAAAAAAGTAATATCTTAAATCTTACTTTAGAGATCCCTGAAGCTTTGGGGAAAATTTATTTTGAGAAATACGACAATGGTTTTCTACTTTCCACAATAATCTTGTAAAAAAAGATTAATAGCCTTGGAATAGATGTACATATTTTGAACTTCGTTTCTGGACAGAGCACAAAGAGAACCTGGCTTGTTTGTGGTTGTAGAAGAATCATAGGTGGCTTTGTATAAGAAAGGCAGGTAGCTGGCAGGGAGATAGAAGCCTCTTTCCTTTTCTCTGTTCTTTTTTCTGTAATAATTTTTTCAATATTGTCATTTTCCCTCCATTTTCCTAAATAAAGTAAAATGTCAAATCAGCAGAGAATTAAAATGTATTTATAAAAAAACAAGCAAAAGGGCATCTCTGATGTTTTACAGACATTCCAACACCTTCAGGAAATTTGAACTCACACCAAAGGGTCTGATATTCATTTGAATCTCCATCTGTGCTGAAGCACATGTGTGCACACAACACACATTGAACCACTACAGTGGAAAAAAATCCCTGCTCTTAAATTATAGCAGCTCTCTGCAATTCTTCTGTAACCACAAAGGCTTTGGTAGTTTTGAGACATTGCAATAGCTTTGGGTGATCTGATCACAGAGCTTAGTTTTGTTAAAGAAATCCCTTTGCTGAAAGGTATGGAAAAGCTGTAGGAGAAACACAGGGAGCTGCAATCTCACAGCATGAGGGTAGTTTGGAGTAAAGGGGAAGGGTTCAAGAAGCTGTTGTGACAGCAGACACCCTACAGCCAGAGTTAACGCTGGAAACACTGTTCAGTTTTAGTTCTCTCACCAGAAATCCCCATGCTCGCAGGAACGGATATAGTCATTAGTCCTCAATGGGAATATGACCTTTCCCTTTAAGTATCTGTGTGATGCTTTTGATCCTTTTGACTCTCTCTAAGGGATAGATTAAATATGTGGCACAATGTCTACTCCTGAGTGAGGATTAAGCCTGGCTTTTGGAAGCAGAAGTATATTGCCTGACCCATTGCCATTTATCATGTTCTCTGGGGACCCGTTCTCCATTTTTCTTCCCCTCCCCCCATACTTTGAAGAAAATCCACTTCTCTGGGATTTAATATTGATCTCAGCTGCATCAGCCCTGGCTTCACTGCAGTTACTTCTGATTTTACACTGAACCAGGCCTCATGTCTCAGATATCTTGTTAAACAAAGTTTTGTTTTGAGGCTCTGCTCTCATGCAACCTGCGCTTCCCTTAGCACATTTTTGTGTTTGAATTTGAATAATAAATACCTTAAGATGGTTTATAGTTTTGTATCACCCTGTATTTCAATGCAATTCCCTGAGGATAAACCTTGCCTTTTAATTCTGATTTAATGAAGCAGTGAAGCATATGATTACCTTCAGGACCTGTGTAAACCCCATTAACTTCAATTAAGCCCAAGAACACGGTTTAGTGCTTCAGTAAGCAGGGATGTTTAGAGCTAACATGCACATAAATGTTTTGCTGAATCAAGTCTTAGTGTTTTATCCATTTTTATTCCTTTTTCTCTTTTGGTCTGTCTGATGATACAATATTTTTGGTATTGTATTATCCTTGCATACTGCTTCCAAGTAAGAAGCTACAGTAGGACTGAAGGTCTCATTCAGGAGAGGATAAAATTAATCCGTTCTGCAGCTGTGAACCAGAAAAGTCACTGCAAGCCTCCCAGTAAAATGAAAAAGTGATGGTGTGCCACTCTGGCTCATAAAAACGTAATTTAAGCATTGCCCTCTCAATAAAAGTATCACATTTAGGACACAGTAATCCCCTTCTGAACCTTATCTTACTTTTCAACAGCTCTTTGGACTCTTAGAATTGATGCACTTTGAATTTCCTGTTGGTCAGGTAGCATGACTTTCTGTAGCTCCTTCCCACAACCACAGCTTTGCGTGCTGTTCTAAGCAGGCAATATCCAGCCACAGCAGAAAGCTGAATCCTTGGTCTAAAATACAGTAAATTCAGAAGCTTTAAGGTACTTAGTTGGCAGACTTCAGAACTGCTACTGCTCAGAGCTGTAGCCTTTGCACATATTGCACCAAAATTAGTGAAACTTCAAAAATACTTTTCAGTTGTTTTCTCAAGACTCTTGCCAGAATCTTTGCCCTCTTTTCATACTTTTTTCTTTTAATAAGCTCCTGATTTATGACAAGAAATCACCAGACACCTAGGTTCTCTGGGCTTATTAAAACAGACAAATTCTTTCGTGTTCGAAATTCATCGTAAGAACATATATTTTTTCCATACTAGATTGAATCATTGTAGGCAAGTGCCCCAATCCTCCTCCCAGCTATGGTCTGGAAGTATTTCAGCACAAGGAAAAAATAACCCTTTCCAGTTCCTGGCTCAATAATGCCAATGTTTTCACTGGAAGCAGAAGGATGATTCTTTTCTCGTCCCACAGTATTCTGCATTTTACCTATATCGAAAGATTTGCTGGCTCTGCCTTAATATTTGCAGTGCAGTTTATCTTCCAAATAGGAGTTATCTTCCTAGCTTCCATGTCTGAGTTGCACTGGTGATTTATATGCTCACTGTTTGTTTTCACAATGTCTTTCCTGGCTGTCTTGTGTCTCTCCCCGATGGAGGACTGGGCCCTAAAATCATTGCAGTAAGGACAGGCACTCAGTCTGCTTCAGATGCATATTGGATTTTACTGGTTCCTGAGCCTATAGAACGTGCCAATGTCTTTTGTGGTTCTGGCAAAGAAACCTCAGGAAAGTGTGGAGTTTTGGTTTGGATAATGGAGGGGCTTTTTTAAGCAAAGTGTTCTTTATGTATTGTTCTTTGCATAAGATAATGCTGGGAATAGATGAGCAAATTTCAGAAGGAGTTTTGGAAGTGCAGGGTGGTGTTTCTGCTCAAAATAACAGAGCCATATGTTAACTTTACTCCAAACTACCCTCATGCTGTGAGATTGCAGTTTCATTGCAAAGTGCAGCTCTGCTTCGTTCAGATAAGGGAATTAAGAATATAGGAATGGCCACATCACATGGCCCAAAGGCCTCTCCAGCCCAGCAGCCTGTCTCACAATAGTCAGTAATGTATGCTTAAGAAATGTGTTTGCCAAACATGCTGAAATTTTCTGTGCCAGTGCAAAATGGAGTCAGTCAATGTGATATTTAACACTCTAATTAATAGTTCTTGATTTTTTTCCCCATGAATATTTCTAACCACTTTTCACACAATATAAAATTGTAGCACCTTGCAATATCCTGTAGAAAGGATTCACAGAGCTTGTGTGTATCTTGTCGAAAGTGTCTTGAATGAGCGACCTGTACTTTGGGCTTGCCAACTACTACTTTATTGGATAACCTCTAGTTCTTGTATGGGAAGAACTCATGAACTGTTACTTCTTTCTGCCTTCTTCTTGCCATTCAGTGTTGTATTAGACCTATATTACTGCTTCTCCTACCAGCACAGTCCTGATCTGCCCAACCTTCTTCATATAGAAACTATTTCACACCTTTTCCCTTCAACGAAATTTATCTAAACAATTCCAATACAGTCTCTTATCCGTATCATATCAAATGTGTTTGGCTATCAGTGACATCTTTAAGATTTATCCAGAAGTGCGGAGTTTTCTAAAAACAGAGATTACAGGGGAGTCAAATAACTAGTTAAACAAAGACAAAACACTACCTAAGCAGTCCAGTAAGATATATACAGACATCCTTTAGTACATGTTAGATACCAAAGAAATATGAATCTGTTTCAAGATTGACTTTTATTTTGTGAGTTAATTGGACCCGATTTAAGTTCTTTCACCAATTCTTCCTTTTCTCCTCATAGACTCCATGTAAGCAGCCATAAAATTGCATGCATTGGTAGGAACCTGTGGAAATTGTGTAATCTAATCACCTTCCAGTTAAGGTAGGCTGTGGAGGGCCTGTTGCAGTCATGTTGGGTGCATCACCAAGGATGGACACTTTGCAGTCTCTCTGGCCAACCACTCTAGTGTTGTGGGTTTTGTTTTTCCTATATCTAGTCACACTTTTCTGTGGTCCAATTTTGCTTATTGCTTCTTGTCCTCATGCTCTGGCCCTCTGAAAGCTGCAGTATCCTCTAAGAGGAAGAACAGTTTACCAGTCTGGATATCTGTGATTTTTACAAGGTGATTGTTATAACTGAAGCCTTTAATGCAGATACAGAGCTTGAATGATCTCTTGTGTAATTATAATTTCTATGTCAACTTCCATTATCCTTTAAAATTAAGCTTCTCAGAGAGAATCACACGACTTGAACTTAAAAAATACAGATTTCTTTGAATATTAATAAAGTCTTGCTCCTTGGATTTGTATTCTGTGTTCATTTACTGTCTTGGAAGTTTTTGAGGAGACCTGCTGAGCAAGTTGAACAGACAGATGGATAGGCAAACAGCACTATTACAAATGTTTTATTTTTGGAAAATCAAACTCAGATTTGCTTATTTTCCATTCAGAAATATATGTCTTTAAACCCACTTCCTAACAAAAAGAAACTAATGAATTTATTTTTTTCAGTGCAAAATTGGTATTAGATTTTGCAGTTTTTAAGGACATATAATAGAAAATTAATCAGTTTCAGGGAAAGTTATAGATGCCTGAATGGGTCATCTCTCCTACTAATCTGTTGGAATAGTCCTCTGCAAGATTTTCCTGAGACAACTACTGATCTCCCTAAGAGCATCTAGGCATGACTTGGAAACTAGCACAGACTGTGGTTCCATCTCAGTAGACAGCTTTGGAAACTAAAAAGGGTTTGAATAGATACAAGTAGAGTTTAATGGAAGTAAAACTACTCAATTTATGTAATTTATAATGCATAATATATAATTTATTTCTGGTGGTTCTATTTTTGATAGTCTCACAATTCCCAGTACAGAAGGTATGACTCGATTTTTGATCTTGATAATTTATCTTCATTCCTTGTTGACTGCAGGCTATTACATGATGGCAGTGTTCAATTTGCTCTTCTCATTTTGTCATAATTAAAAGTAGAGTTTGTTTTTCAAAGGTCTTAAATACTTCTCTGCAGCTAATGTTTGCTAACTGATCATCTTTGCAAGAATAGGAATGAGACATAGAATTACACTCATGGAGAGTGCTGAACAGTTGTGAGTCAAACACCAGGAACTTTGTGAATCAAACACCAGGAACTATCTTCCTAACTCTTTTGCATTTGGCATGACAATGAACTCTGCATTCATTCATGCATTGAGCAGAAGTGTTGTGCATCTGAATGTTCAGTCTTTGGAGATTTGAAGTCCTGGGTACTATCTGTACCATTTAGGGCCAACACTCTTCTTTTTGGACCTAACTTCCAGAAATTTCAGTAGGTTAAAATTATAATTGCCTTTAAGTATTTTTCTTCTGATATACATGAGAATAACTAGTCCCTTAAATTACATGTTTTATAGAGTTACCTAAGTGAGCCTTAATTTAGGCTTTAAATCTAGGGGTAGGCCTGGACCTGTCAGCTGACTTGAGCTAGGCTGAGCTAAGAGCTGACAGTTTCTAGCCAATAATATTGTATTCTATACCATATTACGACATCATTATCCAAAGGAGCAAAAGCCTGGGTAGGAGTGGCTTGAGCAGTTGCTTCTTAGCCTTCCTCTTGGGAGGACGCATGATGCTGTCCAAGGGGGGATGGGAAGGACCAAACCCACCACTGGTTCACCAGTTATCTCAGGAAAGTAAAATGTGTTGTTCTGGTTCTCTCATTTCTGCTTGGTTTGTCTCCTTGGGGACTAAGTCTTTTAAAGTAATTTGTAGTTAAGATAGTAGAATTTGTGTGTTCATTAGGAAGTGGGGAATTGTTCCTTGTTGTTTCTAACTTGTGTGAACGTGTATTGTACTTTTCTTCTAATTTTCTCTTTCTTTCTGTAAAAATACATGCAGTGTTAGCATAAACGTAGTTTGAAGGGGTTTTTTCCCCTCCTTCTTCTTTTCTTCGGCGGGCGGAAAAAGGCTTTTCTCTCTGTACTTGGGGGAGTTGGCACTTTGCTAGCTCAAACCAAGACACATGTCTAGATTACAAGTACAGAGGTGTTTCAAATCAGTATCTAGAATAGCTGACTAGCTGACCAAGGAAGCACCTATGCTCAAAAGGAAAACAGTGAGCTGCCCACAGCAGATGAATAGGTAGAATCCATTTCCTGAAGGTCAAATAATACCTTTAAACTATTTCCAATGATATGAGCAGAGCTTACTTGAGTCTTTTGAATTACTCCAGAGTAAAAATAGAGGGTAAAAATGTTTGCTTTTTATATATGATTAGAACAGTACCAATATGCAGCAAATAATATCAAATCCCAGGGATTCTGTTGGCAATGTTGAAGGCAGCATCTGTTATTGTATTTTTAGGGAGACTTGTCTTGCTGGTCTTGGAACTAGCTGGGTTATGTCCCTCAGGAGATTTAGGCATACCTGCGTGACACAGATGTGTGACAGAGTGCAGCTAAGAGGGGCAAGATGCAGCAGTCTGCCAATTTGAGCAGAAGGAAGCACAGAAGGGGCCAGAAACCGTGGAGGATGGTATACACACACTGAGCAAACGTGGTGACTTCTCATGGGATAGACACTAAAACATCTTCCTGCGGCATCAGCTTAGCCTGATCTCCCAATGGAGGATACAGTGCTGCAGGTCCATGGGTGCAGGAATGCCTCACTGAGGTGCCCTGTGTTCAGCTGGCATAATTTTCTTCCTAGTAGTTTGTATAGTGCTCTGGTTTTTATTTAATATGAGAATCATGGTGATAACGCACTGATGTTTCATTTGTTGCTAAGCAATATTTACAGTAAGTCAAGGATGTCACAGCTTCTCTCCCCATTCCACTAATGAGTATCTGAGTGGCACAGTAAACTGGGAGGAGACACAGCCAAGACAGAGGAATCAAGCTAACCAAAGGAATAGTCTGTACCATATGGTGTAATCCTCAGCATATGAACTAGGGGGAAAGCTGGCTGGGGACTACTGCTCAGGAACTGGCTGGGCATTGGTTGACAGGGGATGAGCAAGTGTATTACTTGTTTTGTGTCATCTTTCTTCTCCTCCTCCTCCTCCTCCTCCTCCTCCTCCTCCTCCTCCTCCTCCTCCTCCTCCTCCTCCTCCTCCTCCTCCTCCTCCTCCTCCTCCTCCTCTTCCTCCTCCTCCTCCTTCTCCTTCTTCTCCTTCTCCTTCTTCTCCTTCTTCTCCTTCTCCTTCTCCTTCTTCTTCTTCATCTTCTTCTTCTTCTATTAACAACAACAACAACAACACAACAACAACAATTTATTTATTATTGTCATCATTCTTTCCTTCCTTTTTCTGTCCTATTACACTGCCTTTATCTCAACCCATGAATTTTACCTTTCTCCCAATTCTCTTCCAATCATGCTGTGGGGGTTGGGTGAGCAAGCTGCTGTGTGGTGTTTAATTGCCTGTCTGGCATGACATGATTCTGGGGCCAGAGGAGACAGAGTCCTTAGCTGCAGGAATGTGCACTGATAGAGAATCTGTGTCACAAAGTAAAAGAGCTGCAGGAGGTCTATAGACTTCATAGCATCAGGGACAAGGAAAAGAATTTGATGAGATCTTCTCCCAGACCGTGTAGCTGCAAGATCCTGAACTCCAACTGTATGAAGAGGGGGGCAGGCAGAGCCTGTGGGGTCAGAGACCTTCACAATGGTGAAGGCTGAAAGATTCCAACTTCTAGCATAGGCAGACAACTCCTGGGCTGCCTGCAGTTCGGCAACTATAGAACAAGGTCAGTGTTGTTGCAGACAAGGAGTTGAGAGCTGCGCCTAGAGCAGAACCTGAGCTTGCTGAACCTTAGCCCCAGCAGCACAAGAAACAATCTGTACACTCAAACAGAAGAAATTATATTTAAACATAAGAAAAGCTCACTGTAGTCAGGACAGAACACTAGAACAGGATGACCAGAAAGTTTGTGGAATTATCTGTACCTGAAGATATTTCAAACTCCAGCTGAAGATGATCCTGAGCAAACTGGTCTAGTTGACCTTGCTTTGAGCAGGGATTCACAGTAGGAGGTTTTCTGAGGACCCTTCCAAACTTAGCAATTCTGTTTCTTCTTATTGTAGAGGAAGATCATGAAGACATATCAGAAGAGGATAAATTAGTCAGTGAAGAGCAATAAATTCTGAGCTTCTAGTACCCAGACTAGTTCATTAAAAGCTAATTGAGGTACTTATGACCTGTGTATTGCTATACAGGCCTATTCATATGCAGAAAACATCCAGTTTTGGATCCAGAGCAATAAAGAAAGCATAAGGAAAGTCTAGTTAGGACACTTCTAGCCATGAACTGATGTGTGATTCAAGGAATACATTTGAATATTGCAAAAGAGCACTGAGGGCATTTAGTCACCACCTGATTTAGATATAAATCAGAACTTTTTGCATTTTTTTTTTATTTCAGTTTTTGAATTTGCTGTATATGTGTACTTTAATTGACAATGATGTTCATAATTTTCCACCTTCAGGCTTAGTCATGCACAACAAAGAGAGGAGGGAAAAAGTTCACATCCACCTCCAAAAGAAACTTTTTACTGTCTTTCTCTACATTCCTACATTTGAGGCCATATAATTGCTGTTGCTCTGTGCCAGCAGCCCCAAATTCTTAATTTGAATATGTATGTAAAATGGACACAACCCTCACCTTCCCACAGCTGCGCAACTATTATAACTTCAAATAATGTTTTGCAGCTGGGGCACAGGGCTGAAATACTACATGTGGTTACTTACTTCTTTATATGTGGTATCCTTCAGTTCCAGTATGTGTCTGCTGTTCCTCAGTAGGGCAAATACTGACATGCAGTATTTTGCTCCCCTTTAGCTCTGACACTTCCCTTTTAACCAGATGTAACAAACTCTTTCCTAACCTATTCTGTCTCTTCTGCTATGTATGTTGACACCAATGGACTTGTGAGTAAGTAGGCCTGTCAGCGGTGGATATTTTCCTCCTCCATTGTCGTTGGAATAATGACATCTCTTGCTTTATATGGTTTTGTGTCCTACAACTCAATAATCCAGTGCAGACCTTGCTGTCTGACTGCAAGACACCAGTCTGTAATTCACCTAATAAGCCTAAACAAAGGAAATCCCTTGATTTAAGGACTAGAATATGTCCTGTGTTCTCAGGATTATGCAGACTAGAGAGCAAAATCGCTCTTCTCTTTGAAGTCAGAATCATTACCCATACCTGCATTGCCAGATTCCTTTAAAATGGAGGAAACAACATTATACATAATTATTTAACAACAACAAGATTTTATTTGCTATTTTAGATGTTTCCCTTGTTTTTCATTGTAAGAGAAGAATATAAACTTTCTAGAACAGCACATGCTGAGGATGGCTTTCAGCTGCTGCATTCTTAGCTTAAGCCAAGTGCCTTGGAAGTGCAGGTATGTTTACATCTGGGTTTTATTTCTGACCCACCTTTAATAAAGATGCAACAACAATAAAGCAAAACACATCACAACATGATAATATATGGCACATAATAAAGAACTGCCATAAGTACACAGGGGGTTCAATTTTGCTTTCACTCTCTCTGCAAAACTCCATTGTTCAAGACTAAACCTTTACAATTGTCAGAGCTCCTTGTGGTTCAAAAAGAGACATTTTCCAGAATAATGAGGTCACTGGTTCCCTTTTGCCATTCCACAATATTCTGTTTATTCCTAGATCCCTGTTCTTTCAGCAATAGCTGATGCTCTCTGTAGCTGTTACTCCTGGGGGAATTGAGATTTTAAACATTCATTAAAAAGTGAATTGCTATTGTTGACAAAATACAGATGGCCAGGCAAGAACTACTGACACCTATGACAACACTTCCAGTGCAGTACACAGTGGTGTGGCCAATTGAGTGCTCTGGTTGCTTTTACCAAACCACTGTGTCCTTTTTTTAACAGATTGGCCCTGCTGTGTGCTCATATTCCTTTGAATAAATATAGCACAAGCTACTAAAGTTATTTTTTTAAAAAATGAACTAAACTCATTTCTTCTTTTGAGAGTGAGAAAAGACATGCTCTTTCACAGCAAAACTAATAGTGGACAGTATTCATACAAGGTTCAGCTCACAAAATAATTACCCAGAATCAAATCTCTGCTTCAGGCTGCTGCAAACATAACACTCAATGACTCCCAGAGGCTCTGTCTAAAAGGTGGGGTGTGTGCCATAACCATGTCCCCGATCATCCAGCAGGGACCTGGCAGGGCCGGGAACTGGGATGTGGGGGCGGAGGGTGGAAGGGAGTTAGAGTGAAGCCAGGGTGCAGCTGGGGCACACACACACACACATGGCTGGAGGAGCTGGGAAGCATGCCTGGATTCCACAGGTTAGACACAGCCATAGCTTTAAATCAGCCATGTATTTAAATAGTTTATTAAGCTGCAGCCAAGAGACTTAGTCTCTGAAGGCTACGGTTAGATGCTACACCAGGGTGTACCATGCAGCATTACACTTGCATAATTACATGTACTGCACTCCAGGTTAACATGTGGAAAAAAGCTGAGAGAAGGCTCCAGCATTTAACATTTTCAACTTCGGGAATAATATGTGATAAGCTAAGACTGAGACAGTAAGATGAATCTGGCTGAAGTGTCTTTGCAGCTCTTTCAACACTTTTAGAGATATATAGTTTGGACAGATAGGTAGAAATTGCATTATTTACATGAAGCTTTAGGTTATTTGGTCCTTAAGGTGTTATGTATTTTTACATCTTCTCCTCATTGCCTCTTTTCTCCCTCATATTCTTATTGATTGATTGATTGATTTGGTTCTTTTCTGATTGCTGAAAATTGCAACTAGCCATTGTTTTTCTCCAAATGGTATATCCCATCTATCATGTTTGTGTGCATGTGTGTTTGTCCGTGCATAAGAGAGAGAAGAGGAGATACTGTGAGGCTGCCAGCAAAAATCAAAATTGGAGGAGACAGGAGAGCAGAGGGAGTTAAGAGACTGTCTTACTTGGAGTGGAATGAGACCCACCTGGGGCTGAACCAGCTATTGGGAAGATTAAAAAAATAAAATAATTATGGAAAGTTAGTTCTGGAATTGTGAATGGGCCTGAGAGACCTGACTGAGGCTCAGGAACTGGGAGTGGTGGCTGCTTGAGCTGAATCAAATGCTCAGTCACTTTAAAATGGAGCAAATAAGTGTAGAGTAGACATGCTGAGAAATTGTACTTTTGTACTTTGATTTGACTTCTTTTAGCCTTATGAACTAAAAGATAATAACTCTTTCTTTTCTAAAGAATGGAATCTGAAAAATGTAAACCTAGGTCTATTTGGTGAACATTTAAAAAGTACCATGACCAAAGAGCCAGAAACAAGAATAAAACCCATAAGGAATAGCTCCACTAATCTCTGACTTTTCAGTTTGGAGCAAGACTTTCATCACCAATGCAGTGAAACACAAACAAGATCAGCACAGTTAAAACAGATATAGCTGTGAGCTTAAGGTTCCTGCTTCTCTCTGGTTTTTCATAAAGAAGACTTATGGTAATCTCTTTCTAACTGAGTGGGTATTGTCTGCTTCTGAAATTCATTATCCCCAAGCTAATGTTAAAATTTAAAGAACAGGGCAGTAGCTTGAAAATTCATTTTTTGCATAGTCATCCAAATTACTCTAGTGTACACTGCAATGAGAATTTAATGCATTATCTTTTACTCTGTGCTTTATATGTTGTTGTTTCTTTGAACTTTCAAAAGTTCATAGAAAAAATGGATTTTAATAAATAAAAGTATCTTCTAGCATTTACATTTCTTTAAAAAATAAACCCAAACACTTTAGAAATTATATAATTTGGCTTCCCAATACACTTTTCATAACATCAACTAGATTTATTTGGTAGGATGTGGGGTTTTTTAATCTTAAATGAGCTGTGGATAAAAGTTTAGAACCAGTTCCTCAGCTAGCATAAATTGTCATAGCCATTTACTTCAACACGTCAAGTTCTACTTCTATGAACAATAGCAACAGACCAGCTTGAAAGATGTAAAAACTCGGTGGACAAGTTGAAAATGAGATCATCAGCACAGTTTTCTTTATCATCTCTCTGGATTGATATATCAATTTGAATATATAAACATGCTTCTCCTGCTTTGTTTTTTCATATATCTTTGTAGATATGCCTTATTAGCTGTATTTAACAGAATGTCTGGACTTAACGTCTGATGCTGTATGTACAGCTCTTTTAGTTTTATGGCATATAAAAGTTTGTAAATACAGGGATATTTTAAGGCTGGTCTTGTATAACAAATAATGTGCTAGATAGGTAGGATGGAATTTTCTTATGAAAGGGAAGCAAGTTTAATGCAGTGATGAGTGTAATGGAAAATCCTTGTATTCTAAATGTCAATGAATAGCATCAACACTTTATGACTGAGGGATTTGAGGAAGGATGGGGTAAGATTAGGATAATAGTGATCAGAGCAGGATTTTTTTCTTTTGAAAAGAAAAAGGGAAAAGGCATGAAAAGAAAAACATCTTTTTAAATCACTGTATGCTACTTTTTTTCTAATCACAACTTTCACCACTGATACAGTAAACAAACAAGGCAAAAGAACATGCTATTATGAGATGGCACAGCTCATTTTACTTATATTTGTAGGGCATACAGTCCTTACCAGATGACTGCAGAAAGGATAGGATTTTTAAATGCTTGGAGGGGCCCACCAGATATTAACTTAAGAATTATTGGTTGTGGGTAGAAATAGGCTGAAGGCATTTCCTGCTGGGAATGACACTTGGAAATTCTCCTTTTGCGGTACTGCAGAAAACAATGGCAGAATTTATGCAGTATTCATAGACAGCAGATTTCCCCAGACACTTCAGAAATGCTATCAAATTAAAACTGCTCTTCATATTTTGTTTTAATTGGCGGTATAACAAGAACAAAGTGTGAATGTAAAATTAATCTTATTTACTTGATTGTTGAAGTATGGGTATTTTGAGACACCAAAATGAAATTTTTTATATTTATTTTCTGTTCTGGTGGAGATGGTATAGACTTTCTGAATTAGAGCTGATAGAAGCACAATCAGGAACTATGAAGACTGTCTACTCTGAGATCCCAAGCACGTCTCCATGTTTCTCTGATCTGACTCATGACTGGTTGCCTTAAACTTATGCGTTCTTTTTCTCTATTGGATTCAGTTCTATAAATCTTGTGAAATACTATTACACGCAGGAGGTGCAATATGAATACCCGAGGTTATATATTTGGTAAGAGCTATCTCTCCAGCCCTGTATGTTTGTTGATGACTCCACAGCACTCAATATGAGTCCAGATCATATTTTTACTTAACTGCAGTATCTTTGATTTTGATGTATATTAGCCTCTCACCTCTGAAAGCAGTTTGATACTAGGCTGTCCTAACTACCTTTACACTTGAATAGAGATAGACCTAAAATTGGACAAATATTGAGGTTTTCTTTACTTCATGTCAACCCAGACAATGGCAGGTGAGCATCACCTGGGTGTTTACTTTCCTTCTCTCTCTGTCAGTGAAGGCAGAATTTGGCTCAGAGTAATAAGAGGTTTTAATGAAAAACCCTGGCAACCAACCACTATAAATGAGCTGGCATGAAGGTTACTGTGCTGACTGGTCAAGTAGGGGTAGATTAATTGCTAATTGAAGGAGGCAGGAATACATTTTGAATCCAGCTCCCTTTTCATGTTTGCCCTGGGGAAAAAGCTGCCATGAGGTGTCCTTCATTTAAAGCCATGCTAGTGGGACACGCTGAGCACTCTGATTCATATTTTCCTTTAAAGATCACAGAAATGGTTGCTTGAAAGCATTTGAATGTTTAGATCTGAATGTATTTAAGATTGAAAATTGTGTTCCATTCTTGTGAAAGAGTGCTGAGAAGTGCTGTTATATGTTTGATTAATTATGGTATCTCTGAATTTAAAATAAGTGGTGAAGGTTTCTAAATGATTTTCATTATCATTATAATGCATGAGTTAAACTAAACTCATGAGCAAATGAGTACTGTATGGCTGTCTACTGAAAAAAGGGGTTGGAAAAAGATTGACTTAACGATGTAGCAATTGCTGGAAGAACCAGGAATAAGTTAGTCCTCTTTTTCCTTCTGTTTGAAGACTGAAGGAAGGAGGGATTGTCCTCCTGTGTGTCCAAATAAATTCATGTAAGAAATTCTGGCTCATAACTTTTACCTAACTGTAGCTAACAGTGAAGCTTCACCTGGCTTATGTTAATGAGAGTTGTGTACTGGATTTGACAGAATCCCCATCTATCCCCATTAGAGTACAAAGATACACTAAAGACAATCATTTTTTCAGTCAACCTAAGAAAAATATGAATCCATTATTAACCTTTAAATATTCTGTATGTACAAGGAATAAAATGCTTAGCACAATCCAAGTTGGGTACATTACAGATTTTTTGTACCATCTAATTCATTTGCACAGGGTAATCAACCCCACTTTTACTGGTTGTTATCAATTTGCATCACACTAAGCAGAGGAAGAAAGTAATTGGTAACAATAGTACTACTTTCAAGGTAGTTAGAATTTGCTCGACTTTTGAGGATTAACATGAATTTAGGCTTGGTTGCTGCTAAATTTGGAAATAAAATAGCTATTTTTTTTCAAAGTACAGGGAGAAAAAAAAACTTCCTAAATTCTATCATAACACTGGAAAAAAACCCCAAATTTACTCTCTGTCTCCAGTTGTCAGTAGGATGTAATAACTCTTTAAGTTATGGAACAGCTGGAGTATTTCACTGGAAGCCATTCTAACCAGTGGCTGGAATGGGCTGCATGGGATCCTTATCTGTCACATATCTCAAAATGTGATCAAGCCCATTCAGTAAAATATTTGGATGTATTGGAGTTTGTCCAAGTACAAACCCCACTATGAGAGTCAACCATTTTCACTGATTTCGGGAGTTTTTGTATCAGGACCTGACAGAGTCTCAAATAGGACCTATCGTACTATTTGAAAGTGCAGGAGGAATGAAGTCTGTTGTGCTGGATATTTTATTTAAAGAGTTAATGTTCTGACATATGTTTATACTTACTACTGATAATCTTTCTTTGGAAAACCCATCTAACTTCTGAACTGTACAGAATTGGCATTCTATATGACCTAAATTAAATTTGAAAATGACATTTGGATAAAAATAATAATAATAAAAAACCCCCCAACATCCTACTGGATATATATGATTGCTTTATTAAGTTTGATAAGAATGAAAATCCAAAGGATTTGACAGTCCCAGAGCTTGGCATGTAAAATGAAATTCCTGAATGTAAATTACACAGATTAAACTATCCTTTAAAAGACCCTTGATGGAGAAAAGGATGTATTTAAAATCCAATAAACTTCAGACCTCCTTCAAATGGCTTAAAATGAGGTCCAGAATGCTTGCTAAGTAGGAACTCTACTGGTTTTGATTTAATAAAAATATTGTGGAGTCTAATTTGAAAAAATCCTGTCACTGTATTCACCTTGCAGAAAGAAATATGAAACCATATGGAGAGGCATATTTCCACAATGTATTCCAATTCAAGATGAATTAACTGTATGCTTTACTTCATAATCAAACAACAAGTTTCTTTTATTTCTCTATAATTGTTAAAGAAAATAATTTCAGCCTCTGTATGACTTCTCTTAAGCAATGCACAGAAAATAATGTGTTTCTGATAGAAGTTCTAAACGCATGTGTTAATTTTTTTGTAAGGTAGAGGTGTCATAAGTAGAGATAAAGCATTTTATATTACTAAGTTGCATATAGGATTGGCTACGCTGGCAAAAGAGCACAAAAGATCTTTTGTTATACTCTCAGTAGAGCTATTTATACATTGTGACTTACTGTGTCCAAGGACTGCTTCCTGCTTCCGTTAAAAAGTAGTCCCTCCAAATAAAATAAAAGCCATAAACCCTGACATTACTCATGTGTTGTCTATTGAAACAAAACAAAAAAAAACACATATGATTTTGTATTGCCTGTATAGATTTCTTTTGAGTTTACTTAAATACAGTTCCAGATGAAGTATACTGTGAAAGCAATGCCTTCCATACCTGAAGAGACAGAGCGACATTTTAGTTGGTTTAAAAATAAGAATGGTCCAAGCAATCAGGTGCATCTACAGAGTATAGCTGAAGCTGGAGATGACTGCAGCTGTTCTGGTCATTGTATAGACCATAAGCTCTGTAGGCAGGAATTATTCTTTTTGTCTTGTGCTTGAACAGCCTGGGGGGAGACCTGATGCATGGTGTGGTTTTTCTGCAATCAAACAATATAAAAAATATCTATGTCTGCACATCTTCCATCCTTGTCCTCCATGCCCGAGGTCAACCACAGCTCTTTCCCCCATATTGGTATGTGCTAATTAATGAGTTTCACTTTCATTTAATGATATTTTCAAATATAATATACCAGGTTTCCTACAACCTCTATATAGACCAAGGAAAAAACTCCAAAAGCAAACCAACAAAAAAATAAAAAAGAAAGAATGAGTCAGATAAGGTTTCTGTTCTTTCCATTCTGGGAACACACATGGCTTTTTGTAGCCCTATAGCTTTGTGCAATAACCTTAGTCCAGAAAGATATAAAAAAATCTCATCCCTCCATGCAGATTAGTACTTAGTATAGGTATAAACAAGAATTCCTAAAACCATGAATATTGGAAAGCTGCTCTGAACATTTTCAATATAGTGTAAAAACTTTTAATAGGGCCCCAACTAACTTTTAATAGAGCTTTTTTATTAGGAGGGAAGAAATTCTACTGTTCTACAGTTCCCAATCCTCTTTTCCATATGGGGCAGTTCTAACTTTAGTATAAATAATGTACATCTCTGTATATTACAATATCCAGAATTTGCTACCTTCTCTTTCTGACTTTTTCCCCCAATACACTTACTATGGCCTTTGATTTTTCTGTCTATGATCATTCTCTAGCGTGCCAGGAAGAACTCATTCACCATTTCCTTGCCAGGAATAATCTAAGTGGGCAACAGGTGTTGGTGTGAATGGGAATGAAGTGAAAATTGGAACTATTTAACTGCATCTAAACCAACCTTTGTATACATAATGTATGTCTCTGTCCCCAGAGCACCCTCAAATATCTCGTTTTAAATGTGTTAATAGCATTGCTGGATTATTTTGGTCTAATTAGTACTATTTTGTTTTAAAAGTAAACCAAATAATAATTTAGCTGAATCTCTGAAGAGCCTTGATTCCTTTACACACATTTCTCCAAAGAAAATAGACTCCATTTAGCTTAAACCTTCTGCCATTTGCATTGAAATGCCACTCTGATATTTAATGAAGAAAAGGGAAAAATTCTGTTGCTTAAAATTATTGGTTTTTTTTTTATGACAGCTTCTAATACTGTTTCCATGCTTAAATGGCAAGACAAACTTTATTTTTCATAGCAATATTTTATTCACCAATATTTTCAGCCATTTCAGGAAGAGCATAACATACACATAGAGACATATTTCAAGTGAGCAGCAGGGTTTTCACTTATTCTGGTGAAGGTTAACCAATTAAACTAGATAAACTATAACTTCTCTGGTCAGACTGTAAGGAATAATTCAAAGAGGGCTCTATTTAGATCCATTATTTTTGCACTCAAACTTCATAACTTTTATGTAACAAGTTACATTTTAAAATTATGTGAAAGTAGTTTTTATTCACATTTTTACACATAAATCCTGAAACTCTTGGTTATTTTTTCCTTGTGTCAGAATGAGCTCTCAATAATGTGAATGGAAGTTCAACTTTAGTAAGGATAGAGTAATAAAAACTGGATCCGGATCTCAGGATTTGGCACATGGACACTAGATCTATTAAGTCATCTTGTCCATACTCCTGCCAAAGCAGAATTGTTCCCTTCAGCATAATCTCCTGTGCCTTATTCAGTCCAATTTTAAATGACTTGGGTGAAGTGGTTTCCATTACTTCACTTGGTTGAAGTATTACTTATTCCACAGACTACTATAATACTTTTCAAGCTGCTTCATTCTCATGGATCACTTCCCAATCCCAACATTTCCCCCAGATGAACACATATGAGTAAGGGTAAGGAAAATGTGTGTAGAATATAAAGGCCAAAAGGAAAAAGTGGCACAAAGTCCTTCCTCTCACTCCATTTTTTTATGTCTTTCTTCTTGCTTCATATTTCTGTAGTCTGCCTCTTCACTCTTGCCAGTGAGACTTGGAGCAAACTCCCTGAAAAATAGATCCACTGTGAATTTTCCCTCATTGTTCTGCATGTGAATAATTCCAAAACAGTCTGTGAGGCTTCCCCCATCCCCCTTATCTGCTATATCTGATTATCTCTACTTTTCTCTGTATTTAACTTATTTTTAGTAAGGCAATGACTTTTGCCACGTTTTACTGACTCTTCATTATTCATTATCTGTCACTTAACTCTGGATTAGAGTGAATTTTTCATAGGTGATCCATAGAAAACATTTTTTTTGCAGGTGAACATGGGTGTGTGCAACAAAAATTACATTTCCAAATTATCAGGAACGCTAAAAGCAATTGTAATAGTAGACAAGACTGATGAAAAAACTATTGAGAAAGGGAACAAAGGTTTGTGGGCCCTGCTTTGTAGTATATTACATGTATACAGATAGTCAAGACTAAATTAGTGTGCATGCAAAATGAAATTGAAATACTTCAGTATTTCAATTTTACTGTACTGTAACTGATATTATGTGCTAAGATCTTTGTTTCAGTTTTCAGCTATAAGCACAGTAAATGCTGCAAGAACAAAGACTTAATTTGGCATTTTATTGAGATGTAGAAATTCAACAGCAGGAAATAATCTTCCTTGAAAGAACCCACTATTTCCGTCCTCTTTTTTTTTTATATTCTTTAGTAGCTGATCACTTAAAACAGGTGCTGTAATTCATGATTGGACATTAAATATTTACGATAGATGGTGTCTGTGTTTAGAGACAACTTTATGTACCAGTGCTTGTAAGGCACTTCCTTTCAGGAATGAAGTGATGAAGTGGAAATAAGTTCATATAGCACTCTGGCAGATTATAGATTCAAGTATTACAGCTTCTTGAAATATTCATTGGAATTAATTTATTCAGTTCATTTTAATATATATAATTATTCAGAAATGCAACTTGATTCCTAGAAATATGTTCTTTTAGTCAAAGTGTTCAATGAATCAATAGAAAAAGCATGCTATATGGGTACAAACATGCCTGAGTCTCATATGCTATCAGTGCTGCCCAGGTCAGTGCTGCTGGTCATTCAAAAGCGCAAGTATGCCAGGGCAAGTCTGGCCATGCCAGGAAGAAAGTCAGGAGAGGGTCCTGAGGTCATAGTAAGAAGTGGTGCCTGAGCACCAAAAAGTGTTATAACATCTTTGTCTAATTCAGATTCTCAGACAGAAATGAACTGCTAACAGCTCCCATCCATGTGGTCTGCCTCATGCAAAATGATTACTGTCAGAGGTATATATTCACCTTAACTGATTTACCAACCATTCACTTTTCTGAGATATCCATATTTGTCTCCAAATGAATTAGCATCTCTTGATTTCAGCTGTGTAGAAAAGAGAATTCCCACTCAGTACTGAGCACAATCAGACAGATATCTAATGAAATGGTGGAGATGTTTCAGAGATTTGTCCATAAACTCTGGCGGGATGGCATATACAACTATCAAATCATCTGGTTGAGTCCATGTGGTTGTGCATCCCTTCTCTTTTCTCTGCTTATACAAAGGCTTTATCTGCTCTGATACTTGCATAGCGGTAAAAGCTTACCTGTTTTGAGGCACTTATAATGTAGAGAAAAACCAAGATTTTTTCCAAGGAAAAGACACACATGTACTTTGAAAGACATCCTGAAACATGTGAACGTTCTTCCATTGCCTTGTGAAGTGTTTGTGTACCTGCAATGTACCTTGCAGAGACAGAACTGCAATGAGATGCTTTGATAGCTAGACACATTTTAGGTGCTGGGCATGGCCTCTGTTCTTTTCTCATGCCAATCTTAATAACTAATTCCTTCCATCTGGTAGGGATTGTTCAGCAGCTACAAGGGGACTGCAGCACCTCCTCTGGGCAGAGCAGAGGTAGCTCCACCTGGCAGGAGCTGGATGTGTTTGATTTTCCCCTTCCAGAATATATAGGTAATCACCATTTTTTCCTCTCCTTATTCTGGGTAGATATAAACTACATGAATATAAAATGCCTAGGATGTAGAACAAAGAAAACTTACATTCATATGCCTTGTCTCACATATATGAATATTCATGATGAACTGTGCATCATTAGAGCTAGATGTACTTATACTGAGCAAGAAAAGCCCTAGTGCCAAACATCTAAGGTTTCTTTAATAGATTTTTTCACTTCAGTTAGATATTTAAGAGTGTCCTTTACATTTTATTCTCAGTTCTGTCAGATTGATAGATTAATTTTTATGCTCCTTAGAATGGGAGACAGAACATCCATAAAAGCAACATTTTTTGAACACGTAATATAAATTATCTATTTTAAGGACAAAAAGGAATGGAAAAACCCCCCAAACCAAACCAAACCAACAAAAAAATAAAACCAACCAAAAAAAAAACCAACAAAAAAAACAACAACAAAAAAAAGGGTTATCACCCGAGGAAAGATTTGAGAGGCAAATAGAACCTGGACAAGAGAGAACACAGGAAAACAAGACACAATACAGAAGGTATGTCATATAGGAAACATTACATCCTCCTTCTGGAGGCAGATGTTGTCAAACCTTCTACTATCAAAACAAAAGCTTCTTTGACCATAATTGGTCATAAAGACTTCGGATCCTTTTCAAGCTAGTCCTGTGCTAAGATGTCATCTGGATTATGCTTCCTTTTTCATCAAAACAGGTCTTAGTGGTGGTAAATTTGCTCAGAAAACATTTATATACTGCCATCTCCTCCAACCTGCTATTCCCCAGGAGTACACACATGGGAGGAAGGGTGGTGAATATGACTGTAGCCAGATCTTCTACCCTGAAGCTGTACTGTCATCAGAATATGGATTAACTAAGCATGTTCTCAGAGAAAAACTCATACTGAAATATTTTATAAAGTTCCAAGTAATTTAATTGTTGAGAAGACGAGCCCTGAGAGCAGCTTGTAAAACACACTCTTATTTACTACCAAACTACCCAAGGTACTGCTATGACTAGCCTTGTTTGAGATATTAGCTTCATATTTATCTACTCAAGAACAAGAGTGAATCAAGCTAAGGTTTCAGGCATTGTTACTTAGGATGTAGTTAGGTCCCTTAGCTGAAGGAACACAAACTGTAGGGCAGAGCTTTAGCTTTCCATGATCTAGCTTGCTGACAACTGCTGACTGGCAACTTATAGCACAAGCAGAGACACTAGCAGATCTTCTTTGACAACTAAAAGAAAAAGATACGATGTGTTTTTCATCTGACTAGCTGTATGGTGATTACTGTTTTGTTTGTCTAGGTTTTGGTCCTTTTTTCTATATATTTCCTATGAGTACAGAGAGCATAAGACCTTCTTTCAAGAATATACTTTAGAAGCCTTAAAAAAAAATAAAAGCACTAACAACAACTCTGCCAATGTTTTCATGCTAGAATCTGAAGTGCTGCAAAATCACTATGCAGAGCTCTGGCTGGAAGCCCACTACTGATCCATGTACTGCAAAGGACTTTAAGAATATCTTTGCTTTGCAGGTGGTAGAGTGCTTTCACAAAGTCCCGGAGTACTTTGCAACAGTCTTTGTTGTGATGCACAAGCTTAAACTCCAGAGTATAGAAAAGATGGCAGAGAGTGGTAGCAAATAAAAGAGCATTTTTGAACTGTGTACAAGTTTCTTGGATCTGAAATTTCTTAGAGTTGTCCTCATTAAGGGAAAATTATTATTTAAACTTTGGATGAAAAACACAGAGGTTATACTTATCTCAATGCATTCTTCAGAATCTGCAGATGTGGACTTTGAGAAGGCTTTTTAAACGTGCTATGCAAGTTGACAGAGAACTTGAATGACTGTCCAAGTTGTGCAGATGCTATAATGTGTTTGTTTAACTTGTCTGTAAGGAACAATGTACTTGCTTTCACCAAAGCCCAGCTATATTGCTGATGGCTGTTGTGCTTTTCACTTGCAATGGAGAATGCTGTGCTAATGGGCAGAAGGTTTAGAGAACAAACAGGAATCTTAGTTCCTTTCATTTAGGGAAAAGAAAATAAGGCAGAAGAAGCAATGCTGAGCAGCTGCCTGAAAGCTGCTTTGTCTCAGCTTCATTATGACATTATCCCTGAACTGAGTTTTGATAAAGTATGTAATATCTTAGAGGAAATCATCCAACTATAGCTGCAGTAAGCAGTTTTACTTAGAATTTACACTCTCCATTGACTAGAGATAGCAGTGTAAATTCTACTAAACAGGTCCTGTGCTCTTTGAAACAGGGAATTGAAATCTGATATAGTACCTAATAGTGGAATTAATAGTGCATATGATAAGGCAAATGCATGGTTGTCAAACTACCCTTACCACCTATTTCATCATATGGAGAGCAAAGAAATCATGACAATACAACATACTGGCAGCATGAGAATCTGTCTCATTTAACATCATGCTACTGTTGTCAGTTGGGAGAGCACTTATTCAATTTGGTGCTCTCCACTGAATACTCAGAACCATTTGAAGTTTGTGGAAATGTGAGTCCTTTGTAGCATCTGCTTTTTACATTGTAGTGTTCTGCAACCTTAAAAACAGATGTCTGAAATAGTTTATTGTGCTTTTCCTCAAATATTATACAGCACCGGTAAGTGCAGAGCACAAAGGATTATGTCAATAGCATTGTGTAGGTCTTTGTCTTTAGTTTATGTTTTCTGTGATCTATTGTATGCAAAACTTTTTATGAGACAGGGAAGGGAGGTAGTTTGAGTAAAACAAAACACTGTACTATGCAAAAAAATTAAGGCTCTCCTGCACTGTCAATGGACAAATGGAAGACTCAAAATAGAAAGGCTTTGGAAAATGAAACATTTTCATCAAGTAATTTCAACCCAGAGAAGTATTTTATACTAGACAACAGAAGATGTTGGGGTTTGTGCTGACAATAACAGGACTCTTTCCCAAGGGATGCAGGAAGCATTCTCTTCATTCTCTCACATTTTGAAATTTCCAGTGGGGAAAGCTTAGCTATTTTTATCTTTTTGCCTTCCAGTTCCTGCATCACTTTCTTCAGTGAAACAAATAGAAATTAGAGTCAAGTACCAGCACGGCTACAATCCAAAGAGCATGAGGTACTTCCAAGAGAAATAAGTGACATATATAATGTTTTGTTCATGCATTTTTACCATTGTTGATTATAATATATTCTTGTCTTCATGCCTAAAGAATCATGCCAGCAGTAAACCCTTATACTGAATAAAGAAGCTTACTGCTTCTCTGCAGGAAAATGCTAATGCAATCTATCTAATTTACATCTTGGGTTAATGGTCAGATCACTACTGGAGATTTTCAAAGTATTGTCATAATGTGGAACCAACCAGCGTATAACCCAGGATGTGAATATTTACATTTAAAGCCACTGCATACCAGGATGTGATGGGCATTGGGTGCTAACAACAAGATTCTCAAAGACATAAATGCTTATATCTAAAAATCCTGGTAAAGGAGCCACACAAGCTTATTTGAAAGACATTGGAGAGAAGAAGTCCATGGACTCAATCCTTTGGTTTGCTCTTTCACAGCAGTTTATTGGTAGCTGGGAAGTAATGCAGCTGTTTGGATATTTGCTCTCATCTAATCTACCTCATGTAGATACATCTTTAAATTAAGAGATAAGTATACATAGAATTTTCATAGCTTGTCACTTTGCAAAAAGATGGAACACATAAATTTAAGGTTTTACAGATTAGCAAAGGGTTTCATTCAGGCTTCCTGTACTTTGGGAGTGATATAAACATTGAACTATATAGAAAATATAACATTTCCTCTCACTATAATGATTTTTAAGAAGCTATGTTTTAGAAAGAAATGTGAAGTTGAAGTGGCTTAGTAAGGTGCAAGTACAAACACATCCTGCATGTCTCAGCCAGGTTAAGATGTTGGCATTTTGGAAAAGGCACAGCAACCAAAATTCAGAAGTCTAAGGATCTTCGAAGTTGAAGTTATCAGTATCTTAACTCTTCTGAAGTCCTATACCATGTGTCTAGAGGTTACATTCAATAAAAATTTAGGGATTTTTTTTGCATGGAGCTGACCTACATGAAACCTGGACATTTTCCCTTTCTTAGTGTCATCTGCCTCACAAATTGCCTAAATTCAGGTGCCCTCTCTAACATCTATTTGTTTCACTTTGATTTTTCCCTGTGGCTAGTGTTTTTGTTGACTGTATTGCTGCATCTGCCTATCTCTGAGCAGGTGCTACTTATGTTCCTTCAAAGCTTCATTAGAAATATCAACTAATATATTCTTCTCTCATCTTGACAGAGCTCAAGAAGCATTTGGACAATGCTCTTAGGCACATGGTGTGACTCTTAGAGGTGTCCTGTGCAGGGCTAAGAGTTTGATTCAGTGATTCTTGTGGGTCCCTTCCAACTCATCATATTCTGTGTTTCTGTGATCTCTTCCAAAAGGCTCATCATGGCAAGCCAGCATATAGGAGTCTATATCTTAGAGCACAGCACCATGAGGCAGCATCCACATACTATATTCATCTCACTTGAAGGGATTTATTGCTGCCCATCACATTATGGAGTCATCTGGGTGGGAATATTCACCCTTGTCTTGTCATTGTTTTCTACAGAGTGCAGTGAATTAACCATGCAAAGCTATGAATTAAGTACTTAATAAGGAATAAGGTTTCAAATTTTAGCCATCAGGAGTTTAATGTTGTGGCCACAGTTTATGTGCATATTGCAGAACTCGTGGGTAAAACATTGAATAGAAACTTTTTTTATCCCCTAGTTGCCTAAGAAATCATGTTTCATTAGAGCAGTGCAAAATGTTCACAATGAAACACTGGACCACACAAAAGTCACCTGGTGTGGAGTTTTGTTACAAACTAGTAACACAAACCATATTTATCAAAAGATTTGCTTAGCATTATGCAACTCCTGAGTGACCTGAAGTCAATTTTAAGCATATATGATGTGTGGCTTTGGATTAGAATCATGCAAAATTCATAGCTTTGCATGGTTTTGATGTGAGGTGTGAATAAGCACCAGGTGAAGCTCAGCAATTCCATCCGAGTTTCAATTTGATCAGGATTCGATCCTCACATGGTGTTAATCGGTGTAGCTCCATTGAAGTCAGTGTTTTGTCCTATTGTTGAGCTACACCAATTTACTGTATCTGAAGAGCTGATTGAAATTTTTAGTTTGCTCAAACCTGAAAGTCAAAGTCTAACTCAGTGGGTGTGAAAGTATTTGGATCAAAATGAAAGAAAATTTTTGGACAAATGCTTATGAAATAAAACTAGTTCTATATTTTGCAGCTGTAAGGTCACAGCTCGGAAATATATATTCCAAATGATATAACCATAAGTTGAAATCCTTCATTGCTTTTTTTGCTAACCATTAAAATGACTTTTTCTAAATCTACCTTGTGATATAAGTTTAAAAGGAAAAAAGGTATTTCTACTCAAGTCAATATAATAATCTTGAATAACGAAAGGTCTAGAGATATCTAAGAAAACTCGTGACCTCAAGTACAAAGGAATGCCTAACAAATCTGTGTATTGAATTTGTATCTATATGTTTAATATATAACTGTAAAGGGAGCAAAGGCATGCAAGTACTACACAGGAATACAAGGATAATCCTAAAAATAACCTTTTCCAGGCCATCACTGAGGAAAAACTGGAAAGAGACATTTTTAACACGTGTTTCAATTCCATTTCCTTTTATTATTGTTTAATTTACAATGATTTCATCAGTTCAGACAACTTTCCATTGACCTGTCCTTTTCTCTGAATATAGACATAAATAAAGAGAAAATAGAGAACTAGTAATGCAATGGGTTGTGTCTCTGAAACATTGCTAGTGTTTTCCACAATATCAGAATGGCAACATTGTGCATCTATTACCAGTGACCAGTGTGGCTTCCCTGGCTGCATCCATACTCCTAAGTCAAAGCAATGTTCCTGGGTGATGGGAATTGATCACTTGTACCATTAAATTGCTACAACTCCACCAACATGTTTCAAGGCCTGTGCCCCTTAGCACTGACAAAAAAATTCTGGGCACCGTGACCATTGTCAGATTGGATGTTTGTGCAGTCCTGTGCTTACAGAGTAAGATAATGTAGTAATATGGCCACAGTTCAGGACATGCCAGCTCTTTACAACTATAAGGTTCATGCTGGCATGCTTAAACCACTAGTGTAGATATAGCCGTTGTTCCTTACTTGGCCTACCAGCCACCTTATACATTTAATTTTTTCTCCCTTCTTTCAGATTCTGATGTTTGATTTAGGCTTGCTTTATGTAACAACTTTTGGTCACCACATGGCATAAACAGCATCAGTTCCAATGTGTTGTCATATACATTTTTTAGTAAGACAAATTTTAGGATGTACTAATATCTTTTGGAATCTGCCACCCCCACACCCCCCCCCTTCCTCCAAACAACCAAAAAACACTTCTAAAGAGAGTAATACTCCTTGCTTCTCATACAGACTATTAAGGATACTAATTATAAGGCAGGTTGCAATATACTATAAAAGAAAAGTGAAGATTGATTTCTAGTATAAAAATAATTCTCTTAGCAAATGTGTTAAAACCAAGAAAGGGCGAAATGTAATTTTCTCAGTGAAGCAAGTGAAAAGTCTGTTAGGATTGACACTGGTAAAACACAGTATCGCTGCTTTCTCACTCCATGTTGTTTACATTTCTTTTACCTTTCTTTAGAATAAAAGGTTTTATGAGCTGAACCTTTAGCAACTTATGTCATTGCTTTTGTTTAAAAATAAGAAATAAGAGGAAGAACACATACAAATATCAAAGATTTTGCAGGAAGTGTGGAAATAAATACCAAAACCTTCCCACAAATTTTGAAATCTGACCTGTCTTGGCTTTACAAATGACTTGTGGAGACATACTTTTTTTAAAAAATAAACAACATTTACTTAAACCATGCTCTTTTATGGCAAAAGAGGTGAGGAGAGGAGGGGAGTATTTCACTTTCCATTAGTGTATTCCATTTGATCACTTTTTATTGGAAAAATAATAGTGAAGTCTTTCCAGAGAATGCTTCCATTAAGAAATTTAGAAGATCCTGTCACAGTTACAGCCTGTGCAGTAAGAAATATCCTTTAAACTGAGTGCAGAGTTGAAATGATGATGAGGTAGGAGAGTGTCTTGGTGCAGGATCATTTCGAGGTGTAGAACTGCTTCTATTTTGCCCCTATCTGACAACACATTAGGAAAAAGTTACAAGCTCCTTTACCTCCCTATTTAGTAATTCTGTTCATCCTTGGCAACACTTACGGTATGTGTCATGATTGTTAAACTGTAGTAGGTTAGATAACTAGGTCTGAATGCTGTAAGGTTGAGAAAGAATTCTTGTTGTAAGGCTGGGAAGTCTCAAACTCGTCTCTTTTCCCCAGAGTAGGTGAACAAGAGAGAACTGTGTCCTGTAGGGAGGAATGGAATTAAAGAGTGAGCTTAAAACAGTGAGAAGCGTGTCAAGAGGAATTGCCCAAAACATTCCATTAGAACAGAAACCACTGGAGAAGAAGGATGGTCCAGTGGCTGACAAAAGGTCCAGACTGAGAGCTGGGTGATCTATGGCAGCCTGAGATAGTTCTTGAAAGGCTGACTGCTTGCCTGTCTGCCTGAGATTTAAGTCCTAGACCTGTCAGATTCTGCATGCAGCTCTGTACTGTTTTGTGAATTGGGACTTGGAGTTCTGACTCAATGCCAAGGGCCTGTATGCTCTGCACCTATTGAAATATTTGGGGTATTGTCAGACATTGTAAACTTTTTCTCTGGGTGTGTTCATACAGAGCTTCTCTTGCTAGTATTCCATTAAAAATGTGATTTTAAGAGGAGTTGTGAAAAAAATCACTGGCTGAAAAGTTAATTTCCTGCCCAAATGGATGATGCCTGCAAAGTAAAATAAGTGCATTTAAAGAAATCAGCTATCTAAATTCGTCTATTTTGAAAAAAAGTTTATTTCTGTCAATAAGGCAGAATCTTGTGAATCTACACATTTCATAATTTGCACATAAGGCTGGCAATTTCCCCCCACTTTTTGGCAATGATTTAATAGCTGTAGCAAAGGCTCAGATTACTAGGATTATATTATATTACACAGTATACTGCAGCATAGTTACAGAAGAACCTTATTAATTTGTATTAATGTGAACCCTCACACTGTAATTTACTGTTTTTTCTTTTTCTCCTTTTTTCTTTTTTTTTCTTTTGCTTTTTTCTTTTAATGCCACACTAAGGAGCACATTTCAATACAGCATCCTGAACAAACAGTGAAGTGGTATGATGGTGGAAGTGGAGAGGGGACCAGTTATGAGAAATCTTCCTTTTAGATGCAGGTGGGGACATTATCATCCATGCTATTGGATTAGTAGTCAGCAGACCTGTGTTCCGCTCCTGAATCACAAAGTTATTTGCTGTGTCACTAAATCACATATTTGTTGTATTTTTCATTAGTGATTTTTGCAACAGTCTGTGAAATGACTGTAAAACTTTGATGCCTCTGATATCCTTTGTTTCAAGGTCTTGTGCACATTTTGTCTGAGGTGGCATTATTTGCTCTTAGAATGCAACCAGTGATTACACAGGAGTTTGATTGGAATCAATAAAAACTGGAGTGGCTTAAAATACTTTTGGATAGGGTGTAAGAAGAATGAGAATTTTGTTCTGATATCTGAAAGACTGTCTGTATGAAATTTGAGATCAAGTCTAAGTTAAGTTGAATAGAAAGCTGGTGTATTTAGCTAAAACAAAGTGGTTCAGTTGGAAAACATTTGTGTTCATCTGGACAATGATTAAGAATAGGAAAGAACAGAACCTGGCTATGTATCATACTCCCTAATTTTAATGAGGAGATAAAATTTATTCCATTTAAAAAGGTGTTTCTGGCTAATTACATGATTGAAAATTTGGCTTGGCATTATCTGAGCTTGTGTAGCAAACCTGACCTTGCGTTTTATAGGATTTTAAATAGGATTGTTATGAAGGAGAGAGCAACTAATTAAAAGATGGCAGGTTTCCAGTTTCCAGTTGATGACCTGCTGCTGCTGCTGCTGCTTGTTGCTGTCCCCAGAGTGAGAGCAGCAATACGATCCTCTGCTCCAGGATGTACAGAATGTTCTGTGGTGTTCAAGTCAGGCGCTCTATGGAAACTTAGCAAGATCTTGCATCCTCAGTGCTTTTATGCGCTCTAACTGGGGAAACCTGCCAGAAAGCCAAACCAAACATTTTTTATGAGTTTCCTCAGTCCCTAACTACACATCTTGTTGAAAAATTAAAGCACACAATCATGGGTGGGTCTGTTGAACCAAGCAGGCACAATTATTCCATGTTTTCAAGGTTGCTTTTCAGTCTATAGCTCTAGTCAATTAAGGAAGAGCACATCTAAATTCTTTTCTGAGATTTCTGATGAAAAATCGCAGTCTAGGGACATTTTCCCAATAACTCTCAGGAACTGCAACAAGAAATCACACAAGTAGAGATTTTGCTTGAAGAATATATATCCCAGAAATTTAGTAGTACAGTTTTATTGATGAAACTGAGTTTCAGATGAAAAGGTTCAGTGACACCCCCATTCCTCACTGCCCATTTTCTTCCCACTTGAATTAATTATACACTTAGAATAAAGTCGTCAGAATGTTTTAGTTATTGTGGCTAGATAGGAATTTAAATCCTACAACTAAAGTCTCAGCTGTGGCAGCTCGGAGTTCAGCGCAAGTTAGCCACCTAAATATTGCCTAAATTTTCAGATGAAGTTTTCAATCCACACTTTGCTCTGTTATGGCTATGTGTTTATCATCACTTGACCAGCTAGTTGCAGCTTGTGCACACATCCTCAAACAAGCTTTAAATCATACTTCTTGGCTGCCATGTAGACATCTTTAACCCCTGCATAGCAGTGCCAAACAGTAAGCCATTTTTTCTGCTGCAATTTTATTGCATTCTTTCTGAATCCTCATCTTTGATCTAGAAAGAACATCCTGTCTGGATAGGAAGTTAGTTCAGGCTATATATTTAGTTCATGTTACAAAAATTCATCTGAAACCTTTCAAGACATGTGCATACCTAAGAGCAATTAGAGGGGTTTTATTTCCATACCCTTTTATGAGATTAAACAGTAGATGCCAATTGTGCTAAAATGCTTTTCTAGTACAAACTGTGTAGAAGCCAAAAAATACAGGACATCTTCAGCCAGAGGCATTGCCAAGTGCAAACATTCAAAATAAAGCTGTTACCATGATTAGGTTGCATGGCATCTTTTAATCTGAGGACAAATTTGCAGAATTTCCTGGCTAAAAGCCCTGAGCTACATAGTCCTGCATGACACAAATGTCTGAAATTGCTCCATGCTGGGATTTGAAACCCTATTATTTTTTCGGGGGGTGAATGAGGAGGAGGGCTGCCTTCTATTCCTTTTGTACCAAAACTCTTTTTGTACCTAACTATTACACAGCTCTGAAATGTTTATGATGAAACTTACTCTTTGCACTCCTACTGTCTTATACTGTGTTTTTCAAAGGCTTTTCATTTTTGACCTGTTGTGAGTTGTGGACATCCCTAAATGATCACAACTGCAATTCACTTGCATATGTTAAATCAAGTATACATATATACACATAAAAATTTGAGGAGGCTGTGAGATAGTGGGATAAGATAATTTGGGTTTCTTTCAGCATGGGTAGGAGGAGAGATGGTCCAATCTTGGTCTAAAAGGCAGTTTCTTTAAAATATGCTTTATACTATGGGCTGAGCTCTGCCCACGTGAACACTTCAGAATCACCAGCTCACAACTACCTAGAGGCTCCTGGAACTATTAAAGTCTCATTTTGCTCCTTCAAATTGGAAAAAGGATCCTGGCCCAAATTAAGCAAGTAGTGCTGTTCCGAAGACATACCAAGTTTTATGAGACTTCAAGCACAGTATTTCAAACTCTAAATTCAGAAGTATAGGGAAAAGCAATCGCCACTATATTATGCCTCTTTTTCCTAAACAATCCAGTATGTTTTCTTTTTGTGTAAATGTGATGCAGCTGGTTCTGGTACCATATTTAGAGTAAATATCTTTTTTGGTAAACTAAGGGCTCATTGAGGCAGTGCAGTAATAATGTGTTCAAGGATTTAATCCATTTTTGAACAGTTACTAAACATATATTTTTTGAATGAATGATATGAGCATGTTGGACAAAATCTTAGCAATGCAAAAGATCAGAAATAAGCCAATGTTTAAATTTTTAATCCACTACTTATGAAGGAGTTGGGGGTTTTGAAAGAATCTTAATTTTGCTTGAACTTAGTGAAGTAAGATCTAAGGGGTCTTCTGTGATGAATTTCTTCAGGAGTTCAAATGAAAATATGGAACTTTCAGCCAGAACCTATTGCTTAAATTTAATGAATTAATTAGACACAGAAAAATGTTAAAATGTATGGAATGAGAAAAGCTTTCTTCCCTGCTTTAACAAGGTTAAGAAAATGGACTTGTGTTCTGGTTTCTATCATTGTTGCAATCTGTTTTAAACATCATTGTATCCTGGTTGCTTTTTTTCTGTATCTTTTGGAATAAACAATATTCTTCAATAGAGCTGATGGCTGTTACAGTCTGTTTTCTTCAAAGAGATTTCTTGCATATATCCCACCATGAAGAATCAAGTAAACTTGGAAGAAAATACTTCTAGAACTCTTTTCGGTAAGACTGCTTAACTAAAGCCAAATTAATTTATATGATTTTATATGAGCCTAAGTAGAAAACTAATGTTAACTTACAAGGAACCTTCTTTTAAGGAGAACAAAAGTGTATAAAACGAAAAGCTGAGCCCTTAAATACTTTTTCAGTTGTATCAGTGTAACTATTGAGACCTCATTGCAGTCTTCAGCATCCTCATGAGGGGAAACAGAGGGACAGGCACTGATCTCTTCATTTTTGTGGCAAGTGACAGGACTCAAGGGAATAGGCCAAAGCTGAGTCAGGGAAGGTTTACAATATTAGGAAAAGGTTCTTCACCCAGGGGGTGGTTGGGTACTGGAACAGGTCCCCCACAGAAGTAGTCGCAGCACCAGACTTCAAGAAGCATTTGGACAATGCTCTCAGGCGCATGGTGAGACCCTTGGGGTGTCCTGTGCAGGGCAGGAGTTGAACACACTGATCCTGATGGGTCCCTTCCAACTCAGCATATTGTATGATTCTGTGATTATTGAGTTCATCTTCATTTCAGACTTTTCAAGCACTATTTTTAATAGCTGGAGGACAGTTTTGGTCCTCAGATTTGAACTGATGGGTAACAAAATTTAGCTGGGTCAGATGGCAAAGTGGTATCCTTTTCTGTATGGGTCTGGATACTTATCCCATAGGAAATGGTCAGACCATTTATTCTTTTTTCCTGCCTCTAATTTACAGAAGACTTCTCTGTCACAATGAAGAAGCTGCTTGTGTCATATAGCTCTTCTCAGAGAACTTGATGGACCTGTGGAACAAAGAATTGTGTCCAGCTGGGCATTTTTCCTTCCAGGTGAATTTATCAAACAGAAACATAGGAATGCAAACCAAGTCTTCAGTTACCTGTTCGAGTTTTTAATATAGCTACTATATTGTCATAGTTTGTTAGGTGTTTCTGAAGAGCAATTATGTTTTTTGCCTCTTTACTCTGGAGCAGATCTTCCTTCAGAATGTTGTTACTGTAGGCTAGACACCATCTTTCAAATTCTAGCCTAAATTATGAACACTGCTTGCTGACTTATTTTTGTGCCAGCCCTGTCTCTTGGTTTATATAAATATTCTGGTTTCTTGTGTTTTCTTGCCCACCCCAAATTAATTTTACAAAGCTGCAGCAGTAGGAGTTTCTTAGTTTACTTTAATATAATAGGTTATTAATTCCTATGGCTATGCTAATGTGCTACCACTACATCTCTTCTAGTGAAAATTTCATTTTCCTTGAAGACAAGCTGTATGCAGTATTGCAGATGAGGCCTTTCAAACCTTGCACAGTTGGACACTGAGAATTTGCTATTCTTCCTCTTATGTCATCTTAAAAAAACATTGCTTTTGGAGACTTCAGGTGTCATCTGGTAATTCCAGAGCAACTCTACCATTTCTTTTCCAAATGAGTGTTTTAGTTCTTAGCCTTCAATGCATGTTTCTTTATTTTCACTACTGAATGTCATCTCTTTTCAGTTCACGAATATCCAGTTCTTTCAGTGGAGGTCCATGTCCTCTTGTACATTGATGTATGCCTCTTTGGGCTGCCGTCAGTGTATTCCTGTGTTCTAGAGCCACGACATAAGTCAAAATAGTAACCAAAATCAATCCCTTGTGAAACTGTTCATAATGCCATTTCCCTCCTTGTCTTTTGTTTCAATTTTACACACTACTTTCTTCATTTTTTTGTTATCTTTGTTTTTATGTATTGGGTTTCATGCCAACATATGCTCTATTTAGTGATTGGACTCTGCTGGGCCCAAGAACAGAATTCCGATCAGCATCTCTGTCCCTGGCAGATATCTAACATAATAATTGAAACACTCAGTAGCAGACCTTTTATCTTCTTCATTATGCCTACTCTAAGTAGTGCTTCAGTTTTCCTACTAGCTGCAGCAGCAGAGGTGAGGTCAGCATTCACGCTGGGGTGCATGTGGTTTTGGAATGGGTATTTAATTGGTTTATCCATAAATAATTTGGGGGTTTTGTTTTTAAAATTTCTGGTTTATTTAACACACTAAGTGAAAATACATTCAAAACACATCTCCCAATTAAAAATTATTCTGAGCCTCAATAATATACAGGTGTTCCACATTTTGGTCATGTATCATCCCAGATTTTGATGGATAGCATAACACTCAACTAAATGTCAAGACTGAGATTATGTTGTCCTATACTGTCAGAGAAGTGAAGTCCAGAGTAAAAAAATTGTTGCTGTTTTTTGCTAGTTAACAGTTCTTTTAAGGCAGGATGCATCAAGATCCTCACTGACTGGCAGCTTAATAGAAAACCTCCAAAATTTGGAATATTGGTTCTTTCAAACCACATGATGAGTCTGCTTAGTTTTGCGGTTGCATCTGTCAGAGTGTACAAACAGTTTGGTTGCTACAGTTTCAGGTCTCTTACCCAGAACCACACTGGGAAAAGCATCAAAATTAGGTCGAACATCTGAAAGCAAAAAATTCTTATTAGATCATTCTTCACCTCTGCAATCCAGCACAGTGCCTATTGCTCAGGCAGCTCAGGCAATACAAACAGCGCTATTCTTGGCCTCATCTAGAAATGGTCATAATATCAGGGAGAGTTTTATAGTGGAATCCTGTCTATAACAAAGATACATCTCATGTGGGCCAGTGTTCTCAATCCTTCAATCACATAAACCAGTCAGTGGCTCCTCTCACTAGCAAAAATAGGATTTCCCATCAGGGCAATGGGTCTTTCAGACTCTTGGGTTTTCCTGCTTACAGTTTGACATTCATGTTTGGACTGAGGCAGCTGGATCTAAGCAGGTTCCAGGGCCCATTAAACTTCATCATCTTGAAGTTCACTGGCATCATTTTTATTTAAAAAACTCTTGCACTTAAAAACCCGAAACATGCATTCCACATGTACTAAGTATAACTTTCATCATGATGAGTATTTCCATATTCAAAAAATGTGAATTCGTGTTTGATTCATGTTTTATGAAAGAAACTGTTATACAAAGTTTCCATATTGGCTGAGTAAGTGCAGTTTAATCTGTAACTTTTCAGAGGATTAATTACAGAAAGAGAAAAAAGAATGACAAATGGAAGGATTTGTTTATCTAGATTGATTTAAAAATAAACAAGATCACAGGGCAGGCCATTATTCTTAACTGGTACTAAAGAACACAAAATCTTTTTTCTGAGTGGGCAGGTGGATCTGGTTAGACTTCGTATGTCTAAGAAACTGTAGCTAAGATCAGTAGAAGTTGAAGAATTAAAGAATTCATTTACTTTTTAAAATATCTGTGTCTCATATATATAGAATTTGGAGCTCTTCAAAGATATTCTGCCCTTCACACAACCACTTTGGTATTTAAAAATGATAAGAGCCTGTTTCTATCCACAAAAGTTATGGTTTTGAGTGAAATTCAGGTTTATGTTGGAAGTTATTAGCTGAATCCTTATAAAGCACATTTTTTGGGTGCGATTGCCACTGACTAAGTTGCAATAGACTTAGGTATGGTGTATTTATATTTTTAGTAAAAATTAAACTCATTAATGTTTTTATTCACATCTTTATATTCTACAACACCACTCACCTCAATCCTGCTACCCCACAACTTGGCAAACTGGGTTCAGTTCTGGTCACCTTCCTGTTAACCTTTTCCCTTGAAAACTGATTATTAATTCTAACTCTGTTTTTTGTTTCTTAGCCTGTTTCTAACTCACAACAGTATTTTACCTCTTACCCCAATTCAGTTGTCGTAAGGTTTTTCATGCAACAAACAAATGCCACTTTTGAATTGCGAATTGGAATTGTGAAAGATTTCTAAAGGGAACGTATCAAGTACTTAAATATTTTTCTTTAACCTTTTGAAAGAAAAGAACTAATATAAAACATATTTACAATATAAATTTAGAAAATAAGATACAATGAAAATATTAATTTTACTCTGCTGTTTTGGAAATGTGACTGTAATAGCTCTGAAGTAGTACGTAAAAGACTGAATGTAAAAGAGAAAATGAGTCTGACTAACTCTGGGAGCTCAGCCAACCACTGATTGCAAAGAGTTTAGATCTAACGGGGAGTTAGGTGCTGAGTGGACATACTAAACATAGTGATTAAAAAAGGAAAGAATTAATAAATACAGAACATGCGTAAAATGAACCTTAAGGCAATGGATAGTGCAAAATTGAAAGTTCTTGTACCATCAGAATTCCTACCCAATTACACATTCCAATTAGTGAAAAGATATCATATGAAAAAAGGTAACATGACTTTTAAAGCATCCTAGGTATTTGCAATATTCACAATATTCCTATTTATAAATGAGGAGGATGAAACAAACATATTAAATGTAATTTGACATCTGACCAAAGATATAGTACTTTTGCATGTCAACTGATATTCTTGGATGCAAAAAAGGAATTTTGAGTTGGATTTCCTATGGCACAGGAATTTGGAACAGCATGAAAGTCATAGTTTTAGAACAGCAGTCAGTCTAGAGATAGAAAGTGACATCAGTTAACATGAAGTGACATACATAAAAGAGAGCCATTTTGTGTTCTTACTCCCAACAGGTACAACAACACTGATAAGATGAAGGAGAGTGAGACAAAGCAGAAACCAGCCAAAGCTGTCAGCCCAAGTATTGACAATAAGCCAAATCATGAAGGTGACTCATTAAGAAGACGTAAACAATCCTAGTCAGTGACTGAGTGGTGAGGAAGCTTGAGACATTTGAGGCTAAGACATCTGTAGCCCATATAAAGAAAACAGGATGATGAGATTTCTCTAGGGTATGGTAAGATAAACTATGGGCCAATAATATTGCACGTGCCTATGATAGCCCATAGAAAGTTGGGACATTCTTACCCTTTATAGCTCACAGAGGAATGTACATATCACCAACAAAGGAAACTTTGATTGGCATTTGCCTGGGGAATCTGAGAGGAGTGCTGGAAGTGGATATAGTGTGAATCTTCTGAGAGTCTGTGGAGGAAGGAAGAGGGTGGGTGATGAATATCATCATGCAGAGAGTGAATTCTCCAATGCAGAGAATATTGCATAGTTCGATCAGTTAATTTGTTATGGCTTAGAAACCACTATCTGTGTAGGGCATCCATCTCCATTCCAGTTTTAAAACTGCAGTGAGTGCCCAGCAAAATGGGGAAAGAACATACATTTTCTAGCAGTTATGCTCCATAGGTGTTGGGGATGATTTTGAACAAAAGGTGATGATTATGCATCTGTGCACCCCTTGAAGAAGCATGCTGGACAAGAAGAAAACACTATTACTGATAAAAATTATCTTGGAGTCTAAAGCAAAAAACTTTACAGAATCATTAGAATAACTAGAAAGAAAATATATTACACATTGATTCAGTCTGCAACAGAAGAGAAAGCAGTAGGTGAATATTTTTGAAAAATAACTGACAACTTTTATGAACTATATGGAAGTGAAACCCTTTGTTTTGTGGTGTGGTAATGAAAGACTAGGGATCAGTGACAGCAGCAAAGCTATAGATTGGCTCTTGTCATTATTTTTAGACCCAGGCGTGAAGCCAGACTCCATTTTGATAGATGCTGTGGAAATACACAACAGATCAAAGATCCTTAAAGCATTCTATAATTTACAGATGAACACAACTAGGAGTTTAGCAGCTCTGTGAAGACTAACAAGCATACAACATCAAAGGGATTCTGCAGTAGATGCTGCAGAGATATCACTTTTTGAGTAGTTTGAAAATTAGCAGGAGGTATACTTTGATTCTGAAGGCTTTTCTTGTTTTCTTTCCCTAGACATCTTTCTCTTAGAGAAATACTACTTCACTTTCCACTCTGTTATTTTTCAAAAAGATTCTTCACACCATTGCCATTCTACCACAAACACTAATTGACATTATGTCACAGACATTGCTTCTGCAGGAGCGCACTTTAGCTGTTGTGTCTGAGTTTTGTGGCCACTGTTAAGGGAAGTGTGTGCTCATTCCCACACCTGTTTCCTCCCTATTTCACTGCCAGGGAGGTTCACTGAGGTCTGTGGAGGAGCCTGGGTAAAACAATTTTTCTGTAAAACATTTATCTTTATGCCCATCTTCCTCTTTATGAGAGAAATAGAGAGGAAAGATTGTTACAAAGGGTTTTCTAAAGGAAAATAAAACTACAGGATGTATTTCTCTGCTAAGAGGTGAGCTAGCCTTCAGTTACCCCCTTGGGATAACTATTTTTTCTGTTCACTAAAATTGTAGTATTTTACAGTTTCTAGGGTACTGTTAGGTAAAAAGCTAAAATTGCACACAATGCCAAGAATTCCTCTCAAGTGATCAGGAAATTTTACCTTCTTGTCTACTGCAATGAAACCCGAAACTTTTGTTTTGGAGTTGTATTTTACAGACTCCAATCCTGTTTGGTATTTGGTAAATGTATCAATTTGTCAACTAAGCACTGGACTTCTGCAGCATTTTCTCCAAATGCATTTTGATTAAAACAATGGAGGGAGGGTAAAATCCTGCTCATCGAGAATAAGTGTACTATAGCTGGGTCCTAAATTAACGGGTAGCTATGTACTTACAATCCTTCCCAGCTGCAGACAAAGACCTGACTGAGCTGGCTAAGCCAGCAAAAAGTAAAGAACTTAAATTCTCAAGAGCTTGAATCATGGAACATAACTTTAAAGAAAAGTATTGACTAGGGGCTTAGAAGGAACAAGAGAGATTTTGACTGCTGTTGTTTAACAAACATGCTATCGTCTGTACTCTTTCTGCTTTTATAGAATATTTGAATTTTTAAATTTGTTTAAATAAGACCTAGATAAAAATCTACTTTTGGAATTGCAATGCATGCTGCAGACTATTGGTAAAATTCTCTCTACTTAGACTCAGTTACGGATTTCAAATGTGGGTTTCTTTGTTGTCAGTTAAACATTTGGGACAAAATTAATTGGATTAATTTGGCACAACCTTACATTCTCGGCATCTGAGAACAAAATTAATTGGGTTATTTGGGCACAGCCCTAAGCTCTCAGAGCATCCTGCACTGTCTCTCCAGTAGAAAGCATTGTTTAGAATGTTGTTGCTCTAAGCTGCATGGAACAAAAAACCAAAGCATCTGACAGGATTATACATTAGGAAGACTTTCTACTTGCATTCATCCAGTTGGCAATCAACATTGTACCACCTGCACAAGAAAAAAAAAAAAACAACGAATGTTCTCATCAATTTTTCTTCAAATAAGAATCCAACAATCTGAGGAGATAATAGAATAAATTAGCATCATTAGAAATTTTGCTCCAATGGGGTGATAACTAAAAAGAGTTACATTAAGAGATGCAAGAATAGCACTGAAGGAGAAAAAGGTGACACACTAAAAATAATAAGAAACTACCTTAATTCTAGGGGATGTACCCTTGGTGGTTTGAATTGATCCCAAGCACTGTTTCAGTTGCTTTCTTAATCATGGGAAGGAAATAGTTTTTCATTTGCTGAACAGATTCACACTTTTCAATATTATAATTAAGAACAATTATTTTTTGAAAATTCAAGCCCGGGATCTCCAAAGCATCTCAGTGACTTTGCTCTATCACTAGATAGGTTTCCCAGGTGCATTATTAACAAATGAGAGTAAATGTCCAAGTTACTTAACCCCTTCTGAATGCCCTACATCCAATGCACATCTGCCTATTGCTAAAGCAAGAGTTGTTCTATTCGCATATACAATAGCATGATGGTAAACACACCGGATATGGAGCTTGGATGAGTCACCATGACAGTTCCTCAGGGGACCCACACCATGAATAACCCTCAACAAGCTAAATTAGGTAGCAGCAAGGGAGGACCCTGTAACCCAGTCTGTTGCTATGTTTCAAACAACCCAGTGTGTTTCTATGTTTCATGCACATACTCTGTTAATACCATGGGCCAGCTACATATTTCACAGTTAGCATCACAGAGGAAGCGTGGTTACTATTCAGATGTTACTGTCTCTGTCCCTTGGGTAGCTAGAAAGAAAGAAAAGGAAATTTTATATTGTTAACCCCTCAAAAAATTTAGTTTCTGCCTTCAGCAGAGATTTAGTGACAGTACACTAAAAATTATGAAGTCATAAACAAATTATAATAAATTAGCCATCCTGGAATTTCAGCTATGGTCTTTTTATCCACAGTATATTGTAAGGCATCAACTCCTATGCAGATTGCAATTAGCTTGTAATTTGCTTTTAAAGACCAGTTCTGCAGTACCACCAGTGTTTCTGTCACTCCGTATGTTCTCATTTGAACTAACCATAGAACTCTGCTCAGTTTTCAGAACTGTATCAGAGATCTACCAGTTTAGAGTCTTTTCCATACCTTAAATCCTTACTATTCTGAGGCCAAATCATTCCCAGATCATGCAATCTTTATCAGTTTTTTGCTGATGATTCATTTTGCATTGTTTTAATACATTTTCAACTTTTGTAAGGCCATATTTTAAGACACTAGTTTTTATTACTCAATTTCCTGGCCCTGAATGCTTGATTTCTTAACCTTAGCTTCGTTCCAATCTATTTTTGAATCTCTTTGCATATTTTGATGGTAAATTACTTATGAGATAATATGAAAATGTAGAGCTTTAAAAATATATCTGCTCTTCTGGGCCATAAGGGGCTTTTTTCTATTTTGCTTTTTGAGAGAGGTTTAGTTTGTGTGTGGTATTAACAGCAATTGCCTGAATTTCTGTGTTTTTGCCACATATTGGTCCTCACATCTCTATGCTGACACCTGTTACTTTTACAATAGCCACTTCTCACATTCTTTGAAGTTGTGACAGGTGTTGCAAAACATAGAGGGTTTTTATATCATGTTGGCTTAGTTCTTATTAAAACCAGAAAATATCTTTTTTCAATTACTTTTTCTGCTTGAAAATACCTCCTCTTCCCATAGTACAAAGGAAACTGGTATTTGTTTCTGGGTTCATGTGTTAAAATTAAGAAGAAGCCAGTTCTAATACAAACACTGAAGTAATGACCTCTACCTTTCTTGTGGTTTATTCCATAAGTGAGTTGTTGTCATACTAGAACATGAAAAATGAGTCATTGTATCTTGGTTGAGAACACTAGTGAACAACAGTCATTGGGTTAGTAATTATTTTCCATTTCTTTTGCACTGTACTGTTCCTTCAGGTTTGCCATAACTCTTGCAAATTCTCCTTGGTGAGTGTCCTGGACCTATGAGGTTCAGTGTTCTTTTCCCTGTGTTTATCTCACATTCTTTCAAAATCAAATTGGAAAACAAAGGGGAATGAAGTTGTTTTTACTCTATTCCTTTCTCCTCATGATGAATAAAGACTGATTTTCTTTTTTTTCTTTTTCTTTTTTTTTTTTTTAAGAATTATTTTATTTTTTATAGATTTCATAGAAAGAACAGAGTACTAGTTTATGAAAAGAAGTGATATCTGTGGTGTGGAAAAGTATAAGGAAACATTTCTTTCTGACAGCTCTGAAGCACAAATAACAGAGGTTCACATCCTTGGCTATAAATTCATAGACAGATCCTTGGGGAGTGAAAGACATATGACTTTTTCCTTTGTGATTTCCTCAGAGTTCTATCCCAAATCCAGCCTTCTCAGAAGCATGGTCTAATGCTCCCTGGTGCATTTCCCTTGCTTGTACGGTTTTGAAAAATCATGCCAGATCATGTTGCTATAGCATTTTAACCTTGCTCCACTTGGACATCAATATCTTGCTTCAAATGCCAGTTGACAGACATTGGTCTTCCTGTTGACTTTCCAGTATTAAGAATTACTCAGATTTCTGTGATAGGCTTTCAGAATAATTTCAGAGTAATTTGTAGAACAATTGCTTGCCTTGCAACTTCAATTTATGTGAACAGTATTGTTGCAATTTAGCAAAGGACTTAAGCATATGCTTTAATTTACACTTTTGCTTTATTTCACACAATCAGAAAATGCTTACATGCATCTTTAGGTACTTTACTGAACTAGACTCCTTCATCAGTATTTGAACTGGTAAATTCCAAGCATATATATAAGAAAATGCAGTATAATTTATTTTTGGTGGTATAAAAGCTGTCAGTAAAGCTGTTAAGTGTCCAATGCTTCATTTACTTCTTCCACTTTATGACACATATTATAAATGAAGAAAGATATCAGGATAAAAGAAATGCTGGTCTCTTGACCACATTTTTTTGCAAACAAACTCAGTCTATTTTTTTGAGTATTGTAACATAGTGATCACTGAACAGTTTTGATCTCTTCTCCCTGTTGACTGAAAACTGGACCCAAGGGAATGGTGTGAAACTATGTAAGGGGAGATTTAGGTTAGATATTAGGAAAAGGTTCTTCACCCAGAGGATGCCTGATCACTGGAACAGGCTCCCCAGGGAAGTGGTCACAGCATCAAGTCTGACAGAGTTCAAGAAGCATTTGGACAATGCTCTCAGGCACATGGTGCCATACTTGGGGTGTCCTGTGCAGGGCCAGGCTTTGGACTTTGATGATCCTTGAGGGTTATCTATGATTTTAAGGCCATTTGTATTACTATGCATTATTGATCTGTTTTGCTTTGTTTTGCTTTTCAAATATTTGGATGAATTTTAGAAAGATGTTGTTATTTTCTTCAATTTGATTTCTAAGCATTCTGCATATGAAACAGCTTTAACCAGAAACTCATTTCAGGGACTAGTTGGTGGATTCTTAGCTAGCATGTCTGAAGGCTGACCATGCTCGAGACCATACACTGGAAATTGTAGATAAACCTCCCTATGTAGCTTTTGTGTTAGAGCTGAATTGCAGCCAGCTGGGACAGATACACAGAGGAGTCAAGGGAACAGCTTGCACCTGTCTGCACAGGCATATCTGTAGTTTCTCTAGGTATAATTCAGCTCTAGGGCTGGAAAAAGCCCCACATTTTTCAAATCCCACTGGAGGCTTGCTTTGAGGACTTAAGTGATAAAGAGGTCTCCTGATACCCATGTATTCAGTCATAAATTTTACTCATTTATGAATGCATATACTATGCCTGTATGGTCTGAGGTGCTACCCATAGGTACTGCATTCCTCCGATAGCTAAAGTAATTACACTATTAAACAACTGAAAAACCTAGATGCCATTTAAACAGATGTTGTGCCTTTCATCAGTAATGCCTACTGTGTTTTCAATCCACTGAAACCTAAGGTGTTTTCAGCAACAGGTGATACAGAGCAATCACAGATGAAGCTGTTATAAAGGTATATACAAAAAACAATTTACATTTTGACATTAAATATCTTAAACTCATTAAGAGTATCTGATGTGTTTTCAGTAGAAAAACATCTCCTAATATGGGTTAACAGCTTTGGGGAGGTTGCTGTGCAGGAGAGGAGTGAAGACTAGGAAAATTTTTTTCCTTCAAGATAATAAAAAAGCAAAGATACCACAGCAAAGTAGTATGGAGATATTTGGGCTTTTTGTAGGGTTTTTTTTAGTGTTTTATTGTAAAATGGTACAACACCAATGTTGCTGCAGCAGTTTCATTGTGAACCTGGGTTACATTTACAACCTTATCATAGGAAAACAATATTTTATGATTTAAAGACAGAAATGAGTTCTTGTATTCTTGATGGTGTGCACACCTTGCAGTCTCAGTTGGTAGTGCATAAAGCAGACAAAACTTTTTATAATTTGATTTTTGTGGGTTTGGGTCCCCAGGTTTCTTTAGAAAGATTAGTACTTGTAAAGAAAAAGCTATTTTTAAAGGTGACTTTGAACTTAATCCCCAGAGTTGCTAAGCATTTGTAACACCTACTAAAATAAAGAGGATTTTCAGGGTTAGGCTGGCATTGATTATGTCAGCTTTCACATTGCACGAAAGTTTTAATCAGATATCATTTAGAAGTGAAATTTCTCCTGACTCTGAATTTCTCCTGTTGTGCACCCTGTCATTTTGCTGCCTGGCTGGGAAATTCAGCCAGTACCTGGAGTTGTTTCACTTTTACGCATCCAGACAGAAAACTTACCCAGGGAAGCACCTGGACATACTTTTAGTTTGCATGGAAACCAAACCTATCAAATGCAGGAGTCCTTTTCTGACCCAGGGCACATGTACTGGGAACCAAAAAGCACATTTATTGGTTAGGTGTGTAATGACTTCCTCTGGCTTTTGCTGTCACAAGCAGTAGTCCAGCCATTAGGGGCATCTGTTCTTAGCCACCACCTATCCACTTCTCATTACAGGCAGAAGAAACAGTTCTTGTTTACATGTAGCCTTTATATGAGGGAAACTGCTAAAATAATCATGTGCCATTGAAAGCAGAATCCTCATTTTGGAGAGATAAAAGAAGAAAGGCAGGAACTCTTTCAGCAGTCTCGCGTGTTGTTTTCCTCAAAACAAAATTATTAAATGAAGTAATAAATCTCTGTACCCCAAAACAGTATCTAAAAATGAGCAGCTTCTGCTACACACTTCCCTTAATGTTGGTGAAACAAAGCTAGACCTCCTATTTTTCAGAGTATTGTAAGTACAAGCTACCCTTCCATTTAAAAAATAAAATTTGCTAAGGCATTCTTGTTGACAGGAGAAAAGGAGAAAGGGTGTGCAGGGACAGGGGAATATTTTCAGACTGTTTTCATTTTCTAATACAATGCTCTTGGAAAAAAAAGGCAGAGAATGACATAATGAATTTGGAATTCCAAGGTCACAAACAGGAATTCAGACAACAAATGGGAGGGTTTAGGAATGTACATTGTAAAAATAAATCTATCAAATTTAAAAAGAAAAAATTAGTATTGAAATGTGGTATTTGCAAATAGATATTAGTATGGTAAAGGATTACTTAATGTAACTTCTGATATATTTTGTTAAATTAAATTATGTGAATGTAAATATTAAGAGGTTTTATAATTTCTCAAAAAACTGCCACTGGTCTCTTGATATTTATCACTCTACGAGAATGCTTAATTCAGTTTTCAAGTTCCATATGACAGATTTGAAATTTCTGCATCTGTGTAGGTAGCAGCCAGGGACATATATGTAGCAGTGATAAAACTTTATTGAAAACTACATACCAGGCAGCCTTTAAGATGGAATTTTGAATGTCTTTTCTGGAAGGGATATTAATACATTTTTTTCCTCTCTCCCTTTGTACCTGGGGTTTTGACATTATGATGACCTAAACAAGAGGTGGAACTGCTGCTTCTTTAGTGAGATTTTTCAACCTTATTTTTTTGTATTAGCTTGCCCAGACTAAAATCATTAAAATCTACCATACTGTATAAACTATGCACTGTTGTTAAAAAGTGGACTTTTGCTTTGTAGGCTACTGTACCTATTTGTTCCCGTTTCCTTTATATTGTTTTCTCCAGATGTTGGGAGTTAAAACACCCTTGTTATTTTTTCCAGTGTCACTCTTTGTTACTTTCTATAGGCAATGTTCACCAAAGCCAGGCAGTAGAGGAAATAACAGATGTGTTACCTTCAAATTATGGGCATAAAAATAACCTTAATAAAACGAGTATTAAGTGACAGCACTTTTCAAAAATCCAGGTCTAATTTACTCTAACCTAGAAAGCAATAACTTAAGGGACCTCAGACATGCATCCATGGACTCCAGATAGTTTGTAGCAGAGTGACAGTAGCTTGGATGATGACAATCCCAGCTTGCTGTTGGCGGCGCATTCCAGGAGAGGCTGTCAGGGTGTGTTTGTGCTAGACACTTTTCTGCCTGTAACCCCATTGTTTGCTTGTAATTAATATTCCGTTATAGACCCACTAATTCTGCCAGAGAAACCCTCCCTCCTCCTTAATAATAATAGTAGTAACAACATGACTAATAATAAAAGAATCAGCCACATTCTGACTTTGAATGCAGACAAAATTGTCACCCTGGGTTTACTCTCCTTTTACCAGGCCTTTGGTTCCTGCTGTTCACAGAAAGCTGCAGATGGCTGCCTCAGCAGGAAGCCCTTCCCCCTTCCTTAATGGAACTCGTGGGAATGCGGGGATCCTGGAACCAAAGCCCTCCTTCCCTTCCAAACCTCCTCTCCAAACCCCTACTGAGTAAAAGGAAAAAAATCCCCACATCCCTGGAAACATTTTTGCCAGCCTGTTTTTCAGTAAAAACTTAAATTAACCACTTCACTCCTGATTATAATAAAGATTTGTTATTGAAACAGCTTCTCTTTAATGTACTGAATCATTTCCACCCGCTTATTGAAGTTGTCCATTTGGGTTGAATTATAGCGTCCTACTTCCATTATGTAATAATTTCAAATAAATGAAAACAGGTTTGAATTCTCCAACAATTAGCAAAGTTTTAGCACGTTCCCCCTCACCCCACTCCTTCCCAGACACCCCTCCAAAAAACGAGATTAAACAACCTCAAAATTTTGGTGAAGTCACATTTTAAGTCTTCTTCTCTTGTTAAAATATTCTTCCAAATTTGCTCAAACACATCATATGCGTTAAGTTAATACTTCCCTTTATGTTTATTTTCAAGTGAATAATATAAGCAGCTTAAGCATTGTGATTTGACATCAGGAATGAAAGAGTTAAATGCTTGAACAAAGCAGTCCATTTATAATTTTTGTTAGGATTTCTACATTGAGCATTAGAGTGAGGTGTGTCTTATAAAGAGGGTGTTTATATTGGATTTGATATAGTTAGAGATTCAGCTTACATATAATAGTCTCCTCTAAGAAGAAGCATAAAACAGAATGAGTTCAGTGGGATTTGCTAAAGTATAAAACATAGTATAAAAGTTTAATCTTATAGACTAATGTCAAGCACCAAGGAATTCATTCCCTGTAGAAAGCGAATTAAGTAAATGGGGCCAAATCTGTAGCCCTTATTTTTGGTATCAAACTTAAGGCCTCCAGCATGCTCTGCATTTTCTTTTTTGTTTAAAAGTTACCCGTGAGAATCAAGGTAGCTGGAAGGGGTCCATAGTTCAAATTATTTGGGGTACGTTCCTTATTAAAAATATTGAATTAAAAATTATTCATCTTATTTGTGGTGCTTTCATTAATTCAAATGGTACTTGCATCAGGCTTGAAGAAAATGTGGAAATGTTACAATATACAGAGAGAAATAATCTGCTATAAAGAGGATGGCTAGTGCCTGTTGCAGAGCTTCAATAACCTTGAGTTCAGTGTTTGGAAGTTTATGATAACTATGTTGTCTAAGCAATAGCTGGGAAATAAGAAGGATCTATGGATTAGAATGGTGAGCAGTCCAGCTTAAAAATGTCTGACAAGTCTGTTAATGAAGGCCATCCTGGATGGCTCAACTAATTGAGGAGATGCTGAGTAAACAGAGAAAGGTGCAGAAAGAACTGTTCTGCCTCTGACTTAGGCATATTTGGATTCAGTTCCACCTTTAGTGTGATACCGAATGTTTTAACTTCCCTGACACTCATAGAAAAAGCAAAGCCTCTTGAACTGGGACATTATAAATACTGCAGAAGTAAGGAAATATAAAGCACACTAAAAAGAATTCTTAAATAGTAAGGACCATATGATGTACCCTGAAGGCCAGTGGGGATTAAAGCAATGGTTTCATTAGCTTTGCAGTAAGAACAGTTCAGGGAGGACTGTAGAGTGGAAAAATAAATATACGTCTGCACTTAAACACAAGTCTAAAAAGAGGAACATATGGTAACCTCTGGGTGCCAGCTTATCTAAACGAAGGTTGCAAAGCCTGTTATATTTGATATAAAGTCTGAATGAAGACATATAAATATTACACAGCTTCTTAGAACTGATGGTATCACACTCCAGGGTTGTTACTTTTGAGTTCATTTGCTGCCAACAGGGACGTGATTCAAAATACCATCAAAGGCTGAAAGTTTCCAAACCTGCATCTGTGTATGTAATTGTTAAGGAATCTTTAGAAGTACATATTAGGAAGGAGAGGGCTTAGCAGGAGGAATGGACAGCTTTTGAAAGCAGTTGACACTGCTTGTGTCAGTTTGGAAAAAACAAAACCAACATTCCTTCAAAGCAAGTAAGTGCTGTTGGTGACAGATATTAGGACATTGCCAGTAAGAAAATAGGAATGAATAGAAACATCATTAAAAATAGAAGCACCAAAAGGGCAAACAGAAGATTGTATTTTATTTGCCAAATATGAATGCTATTATCTATCCAATAATAAGAAATAAGTGGCAAGTGATGTTGTCATACATTATTCTTATCAAATGGTCAGCATTTGGACTTTGTGATTTTCAGAGATAGATTTATTGCCCAAGATGAGGGGAAAGTTCTACAAAATCCACTTCATAAAAAATGTTTTTGTGCATGACCTCATTCATTATGACTTTTACTATATACTAGAATGAGAAGTGATCACATTAGAGATATTTGAAAGGTGAAACGTGACCAAACGTTGCCTAAGTATAATAGATAAAACATGAATTGCATTTGAGGAAAGAAAAGTAGTTATCCTGGAAAAACTTTAAATGTTTGCATGTGTAATGGTTCTTCAAGACCCAGCACACTAATGATGGGCCATTGCACTGAGCTGAAAAGGAAATCCATTCCTGTACACTGCTCCTATCCAAGTCCATTAAGAAATAATGGTTATAAGATGAAAGTCTTGTTAGGCTTTCAGTGAAAATGTTTGGCACACCAGGATGAAAAGTCAACAATCTGCTTTTAACAAGAGACACTGGAAAAACTTTGGTTAACATACCATTGAAAATATTAATTCTCCTTAATGGCAGGATGCAACACTGCTTTTTATAGTTTTTGATCCATGTCATAAATTTGGCCATGACAAAGGGATACTCCAGCTTTAGCTCACTGGCAGGAACTTTAGCTGTTTCCCAACACTAAAAGGTTAGTCCTTTGGATTCTCTCTAATTACACCAAAGGGCCAAATTCTTTGCATGGAAATGAAATTACATAGGCCAACAAATGAGAGTAAAGAAGAAGCATAGTCAACGTGTAAACTGTAGCAGATTTAATTTAGGACATCTTTTTGCATCCATCACCTTGCTAAGGGGGTCTAAATGAAATACAAATATGAAGATATATTGTAAGAGGAAATGTAGATGGACTATGAAAATATAAATGTAGATGTTCCAGCTATTTTCCATCTCTTTCTGGTCAATAATCTAGTGGAAATGTCTAACTCTATGTGCTTTTTCTTTGTGCAATTGTATATTATCATGTAGTTAAAAAGGGAAAGTGTTTCTTTTATAAGTTCAGTGCAGCGAAATTTGGAATCCCTTCTGAATAAGAATCTCTCCTTTGAAACAATTCTCCATTTGTTCAGCATATGAACATAGAGTTGCCTCTTTAGTAAAGCTATTATAAAAACTTGATAATTTATTACTTCAATAGCAGAGGCGCCTACTAGCTAATACTGCCTTTGGTCCTAGTACAACACAATCTATTTCCTTTACAATAAATATAAGCGAACAATAGAAATTGCACATCACTGAAAGAATTCTTGTTCAGCCACCTTGCAAATACAACATTGTTCCACACATAGTAAATTTCAAATATCAAAACCTGAAAGTTTGTCAAACTGTGATTGATTTATGCACAGACTAAATTACATCTCTAGTAGCTTTGTCTGTAACAGAAATCTTCTGTAGAATATTGACTTAAAAATATCAAAACACTTTACAGAAATATCCTATTCTGAGACCTATTTTGCTCATCAAAAATCTTAGGCAATCAAACCATTGTTTGGCAGATAAGTGGCTAGAATTAAACAGTGAATTCCCTGAATTTCAGCATAATGCTGAAGTAACTTTTCTTCCCTAGCATTTAATGTCTGCTGAAATGCCCTTGTCTATGTTCTTCCTAAATCACCCTTTTGGGTTCTTGTCTTATTCTTCACCCTTATGATTCCATATCCTTAAATTATTTCTGATGAGTGAACTGGATTACCACCTTCATTGGTGCCAATCTCCCCTGCAATCCACTGAAAAGTAAAATACATGCTTCAGAAACTGAAACTAGAAAATAACTTTGTAGTAGTGAGTGGATTCTGTCCATGACAGGTCTCCAGCAGGAGCATTGTCTGAGATTCCTTTGACTGTAGCTACTGCTGGAAACCACAGAGGCAATCCATGGAAAAGATTACACAAGACCAGAATTTGAAAATCTGTGGGTAACTGGCATGACATCAAAAGACATGAATATTGGTGCCATTTATTTACCCATTTTTTAATTTTATTAAGATTCTGACCTGAGGCTTGGAAACAGCATCTAAATGAGACATTTGTGAAGAGACTGTCATCTCCATGTGTTAAAACTGCTGTGAATAAAGCAAGCTATCATTTCATGTTTAGTCCTGGAGTCCAGTCTTAGTTCTACCCACTGTTTTTTGAAACAGGCTAATCACTGGCAGACTTCTTTATGATTCTATCCATAGGATGAAAATATTCCCTGATTTCTCAAAGGAGCATAGGTTCTTAATGATTAAAAAAACCAAACACCTGTAATTTATGTAAGTGTGATAAACAAAATTTTAGTCACTTAACTTATCTGTCACTGAGATATTTTTGGTCCATGTTTGAACTAAGACAGAAAATTATTTGAAATTTTCTGCTCATATTTATTTTCCCCTATTATTTTCCTTATGAACTAGTACAATGTTGAAAACCTGAGCATGAAGAAAAGAAATTAAAATTTCTCTATTAAATGAAAGAAAAAGGGATAAATCTGGTACTGTTTTCATAACTTCATTTCTAAGAAATATTGATATTTATGCTTTTTTTCCTTTCAAATTTTGTCTTTTGATTCTGTGAAATTTGATTTTGTAATGCAATAATTTTGATTTGGATGGTATTTTCTAAAATTTTCCCTGTGAATTAAAAAAAAAAGGAATGCCAAGGGGAGAGAAGTAAAACTTGAAAGAATCAGATGAAAGGGATCATTAAACTATTCAATAGTTACGACATTTTTTAATGAAAATGTTATCCTGTGCTTTGAATAGAATGGGAAACTTGGACTTGGCATGCATTGGGACCTCCTTGCTGGCTTCTAGTTGATATTTTCTGAGAGGTCTATGATGATGGTGCTGGTAAGAGTTAGGAAGGTGCTCGAAGGAGTGAGAATATCATGCAGTAATTAATAAAGGAGGTTGAAAGATGAGTAAGAGCCTAAGGAGATACCTCTTGGCATGTGCTGTTATTTATATGTATCTTCCCAGGTATCAGCACTTCCAATCTACTCTCTTCATGTGACTCCCTGTGGTTGCTGTCAAAAAGATATAAATTATGAATCCCTCTCACATTTCAATTGTGACATTTTTTTCCTTTGGCTTCTTAGACTATTAAAGAAACAAAGGAAATTAGATGATAAAAACAAATTAAAATAACTTCAGTATTTCCACTGTGAAATCTGTCTCATTTACCAAGTAATTAATTTCATATGGTACAGTATTTGATTTTGCACAGAGATTACAACCTGTATGATGCCTACCAGGAGTCTGAAAAAAGTTTTCGATTAACAGAAAAAGACTTAAATCTGGTTTATTTTATTAGTTGATTGTCACTTCCTTATGTATGTTTTCTTTTATCAAGTCTCTGTAACAAAGATAGCTAGGGAAGGATAAGCACTTTTTGCCACCTGTTGTTCTCTCAGAGTACTGTCGGGCTTACTAGTCTGAACCCTTGGGCTGGAGAGAGAGGGATACTGCTGAGACTTCAGGTACTCTTTGAAGAATCAAAATTGGTCCTGGAAAAGTGCAGTTGTCTAAAGGGGTTTGGAAATTGTCCCCAGTGGATGGGGTTTTCCTTTGGCAGCTTCAGCTGCATGAGACTAAAGCTAAAGCTGAGATTTCACAGAGTGGTGGCTTTCTATTTATTTATATATTTTAAATTTTTGTTTATTTTTAGCTTAAACAGCTAAACGTTCCCAGTGGGGATAGTGATTGGCATGCATGCTTTGGACCTGCCTGGGCATTGTAAATTAGGACAGAGTTGGCCTCAGAACTGGCAGACCATCACTAGTTTCACAAGCCCATAGTTTAGACCCTACTGTTTCAAATTCCTTTCAATAACTGTTGAATTACGGCCTTCTGTTCGCAGACACACACTGGCTGACTCAGTTAAGCTCTGCCATGTACAGTTTCCCTGGACAAAAGGAAGTAAAGTGAGGTCTGCAACCTGCGTTATTTTGGAGCTGAGAGATGAGATGTGTCTTCAGAAACTTTCTGGTTAATTGTATGAGGACTGTGGCAACCTGTGTTCTAGACTAAGGCTGTTGCATCACCCCAAAAATGGAGGAAAGAAAGTATCTGGTTTTCACTGCCAGGATCTGTTCTTTTGACTAGTATAGGAGGGGATTAGTATCCTGTTTCTTTCCTTGGCTCTTCATGAACATCTGGCAGGGTTGCCTAAGTTTTCAATCCACTCACTAAATTTCTTTATTTCTTTACTTGATCTCAATACATTCAATTGCAAAGTTTGCCTGATGACTTCTGTAATCAAGGAAGTCAGTCACTAATGACTGCTACTCTGCAACAGCTACATATGGACGCTCTTGTAAAATGGCAGAATCACTCTGGAATCAGCCCATGATAAAAGCATCCATGGTGGAGTTGCTACTAACCCTATTGCATTTCACTCATTTATGTGGACATGCTCTGACTAATCCAGAGAGAAAATTTTAGGGTTTAATTCAGTTATGTCCTTGCTCAAAACATATCTTGTATTGTGTAGGACATAAGAGGTGTGTAAGAAGGGACAGGGAGCATAATGAGTTGAGGAATCCTTTGGCCTTACACTGCTAGTGCTGACTGCCATCAATCTCAACCACTCCATCGCAGCTGTGGCATAATATGCTTTGATTCTCAGGAGCTAAGCTGTGTGAAAGAGGACCTGCTCAAACAGCACATCATAGAATAATAGAATGGTTTGGGTTGGAAGGGGTATTGAAGATCATCTAGTTCCAAGCCTCCTTGCATGGGCAGGGACAGCTTCAACTAGACCAGTCAACCTGGCCTTAAACACTTCCAGGGATGGGGCATCCACGACTCCTTTGAGTGACCTGTTCCAGTGCCTCACCACCCTCACAGTAAAGATTTTTTCCTAATATCCAATCTAAACCTACTCTCTTTCAGTTTGAAGTCATGCTCCCCTGTCCTTGTAACACTACATACCTTTGTTACAAATGCCTCTCTAGCTCTCTTGTAAGCCCTGTTAGGTCCTGGGAAGCTACTGAGTGCCCTGAAATGGTAGAGAATTGATTGGATTGATCTGGAATGATCCTAGGAGGCCAGCCACATATCATGTAAAGGTTCGTGTTGGAGTGCTGTTAGACCACATGTCAGGACCCTGTGGGCACTGCCATTCCAGACTGTCTCGGACCAGCCTTCCCCAGAGTTTCCCCACCCTGCCCATCTCTGTTGTCTTAGCACACAGTAACAGTCTGTCTTTGCTGTGTAAGAGAAAGGTGACAATTGGGGAAAAAATACAGGGGGGTAAAAAAAAAATATATGCTATTTGAAGCAAAAATTAAATAATTCTTCCTGGCTTTAATGTGAGAGATTGAAACCTCAGCATATGAAATGTGTCATAGACCATGAAGATGCAATATCTAAGGCTCTACCTAAGGTGAGGGGATGTAGATGATACAGGTCCATCAGCTTGGACATTTGAAAGGATTGCAAATCCATTTGGCCTAGTTTCTGCTCACTACTTTTTCATCCACATTAACATACTGACCTGTGGAATAAGAGGTTAAAGAAATTTTCCTTCAAGTTCAATGAGATAAAAAAATTTTTAAGACAGTTTCACCTTAGAAACTCAATGCCATAGTCCCTGGCTTTCTCTACGTTCATTCATTTTCATTAATAAGTTATTGTCATGTTTAAGGATTGAATTTTACTTCTAGAGTTGTGAAAATGAATCCTGCAAAGTCCTTGTCATAAAGGCTGAAAAAGCTTCTTGTTATTTTGCAGATTTTCTCCCTTTGTCTGCCTGTAGTCTGTGCTCGAGCTTATCTGATAAGCAGCAGTCCTTAAGCCTTGATTGAGAAGACTTGTTTTCCAGACCTTGTATCATTTCTGTGACCCTCCTTTGAACTGCAGGATTTGATATCCTCCCCAAAGTACGGGCACAAGTACAGTCAAGGACTTGCCTTATGAGTGTGGAGATTAACAGCAGCTGGATTGCTCCCTTCTTGTTGCTTAATAGTCTCAGGTTTACACATCCAAAGAAAGTTGAAGGGTTTCTTTCATTGCTTTGCACTGACATTAAGCTTTTCAGGATACCTTCTGTGGTAATAAAACCTCTTAATGATCTCATTAAGGCACAGGCTTTATTCTTAGTATTTTGATGTTAGGCAAGTCTGCAGTTTTCCAGGTTTATAGTTCCATGTTCACCAGGGGAATGTTAGAGCTTCTGTTACCACCTACATATGATCTCATTAACTAAATTTTGAAATATTCAATAGGGATTGAAATGAGAAGTTCCAGAATGCCTATTCCAAAACTTTCAAAGGTGCATTCTGCTCATAGAAGTACCTTATATTTCAATCACTGCCCCAGGCCTGGAAGGGAAGTGGGTCCTTCATATGCAGGCCTTCAACAAAATGATGACACATCTGGTGATGTAAACCAGAAAGGTAACTTGATATGCTTGGAGTTTCGTTGCCTTTTTTTTTTCTTTCTGTATTAATTGCTTGCTTTCTTTTCTCCCACTCCAAGGAAGGAGGCATGGAACCCAGTAGATGCAAGAAAAACAGAAAACTAAGAGCAAGAATAGTAATTGATATCACAGCTCAATAGAGGTAGTTCGGATGAACTGCCGGTCAACCACTGTCATGCTTATGTACAAAGGGAGAAAGCAGAATTGATTTCAGCTTTGTGAAAACTCTGGTCTGAGGAAATACCTGGTATATATCTTAGATTCCCTGTGAATAAGTGGCAGCTGATAAATTGCTTGTTAAATACCTGGAGAATCACTGGCACCACACACACAGAAGTTATTTTTACACCATTTTGCTGCATCATAGTTGTGATGTACTTTCAAGATATCCTTCCAATTTATTGCAGAAAGGGTTATAATTACAATCTGAACCTCAGGCAAGACCCAAGTCCCAGTAACAGTTTTGTACGTCTTTACAGCAAGATTGTCTTCCTGCACCTGTTTTGCCTTTTTTTTTTTCCAGTTCACCCATGTGCATAATATGGTCCGTATAGTCGAACTGAAACGCACATTTTCAATTGCTGTGCTGTAATACATAGGCATGGAATAATTCTATATATTCACATACAACTGGGTGGGTCTGCAGCTTCAGGACTCCAAATCTCCAGAAATGAATAAAAATTCTGAGGAAAACTCCATATTCACTACACTGCTTCATGTTCAGCCTTAAGATCATGCAAATTTCTGTACTGACATTTCAGCATTTTAAGAAAGCAGTTAGAATCAGTACTTGCAGCTGCTGTAGAGTTTTCTTCAAACTGTTACATGAATCAGTTCAGCTCACTTGAATAAGTTGCTACTTCACAAGAAAAACTATGCTGAATATAATATATATTTTGAGCAATTTGCTGCAGTTAGAGTTCCCAGATCTTCCAATACGGGGCAGCAGTTGCCAAACCCTGGTAGAGGAGAGTCACTTATTTCCATCTGTGAAAATATAGTCCTCTTTCTCTATGTAGGCAGAGAGAAGTTACTAAAATAAGCCACTGGAAATGTGGAGGAGATGGAGTTTGTTTTATTCTTTTTTTTTTCCTTTTAATTTGCTGGCAGAGCAGAAGTAATGTGGTCCAGGAATGTTTCCATTTCTTGCATTCTTTATTATGGTGAAATCTACACATTAATCTTTCATGTGATATAGTTTCTGGTCAGAACTGTAAATCATCCCTTAATTGCTGGAGGTGTTTTTTCCTCAGATGAGTGGTTTTTTCTAGCTAATTCAGTGTTCAAGACCACATTTGAATTTCTTCCCAAACAAAACTGATGCTTTGCTCACTAGATGCCACTATGATATTTTAAAAGACTTCTGGAATGTATAATTTCTTGTCTCTCTTTGTGGAACTTTGTTCCACCCTGGGATCATATTTATCCCACACTTGGAGGTATAACAGATATATATGAGGCTTCTGTATCTGAAAATATTTTTCTTCAGTATAGCAGTTTAGCAGCATTTGCTCATACTTACCGACAAAAGAGAACCTAATAAAACAAACAAAAATGATGATGATTTTGGCTGAATCTTTCATGGTTTTGACTAGATTCTCTCCCTAAGCAAATAGACTGTTAGCTTCAAATTTCTCCCATTTCCTCTCATCCTCTGACAGTTCTTTCACATATGCCCACGTCTTTGATTTGCTTTGTTTTCTGTGCTCACTTCTATGGCCCTACTTAACTTCACTTTTAACTACTCAGATCTTCCAAGAAATTGAAATGCTATATGCCCCCAGCGAGCATTCTGGACTATCTCACCTAATTTAATTTCAGTGAAGGGCCTTTCTTATGCTTAATATTCATACATTGTCTATAAGAATAAAAAATAAACAACCATAATAATAATCAAGAATGAGTGCCTGCTTTTGAACAAAGCACTGATTTATCTTTTTTTTTCTTTTTCAAGTCTGCAAAACACATTGCCACATTTTCCACAGGCTCATCTTCCACACCTATCGAACTTCAGCTGTTATACAACCACTGTCCATTTGGTCAGCCAACAATAGAAATGTTTTCATTGAGACCTACACTGAACTCAGTATAATAGCAAACAGGTGGTCAACTTAGAAGAAAAACAAGTTTAAAAAAATCAGTGAGTGAAGCAAATAAATATTGAGGATCCTAAATGCTGACCAAAGAATGATTAAAAATTAGCTTATATGGACACGGGCTTTGGGAAAAAGACATCAAAATAGCCCATGTCTTGTGGGAAAGGCTCAGACTGATGAGGTTGAGGGGAAAACTCAGAATATAGAATATAATTCAGATGAATATTTTTTAATAATTTTCTTCTATCAGTTTAACAATGGAAATGATGTGAACTTTGGCAGATGTAGATAAAATGTATTTAGTTGACAAAATAAAATACAAACTGCAATGTACTGTTGGAATTTGGAAGCTCATACTGCATAATAGTATTGCTTCTTGTTGCCTGGCAGAAGAATAACATGGGTTTATATCTATCTGCTACCTGGATGAGAGTTGTTGCTGAATCAGAATATGAGCATGGACAGTCTCAGTTCTACAGAACAATTTTAAAATACACATTTCATCTGATTGAGCAAGCTTTAAACTGTGGGTTTTTTTCCACTGAGTGCTACATTTGAATAAAATAGTTATTAGTAAGAGGAACAAATATTGCACAAAATGTATACTATCATTATAAGTATCATATTAATATAAAATAAGCGCATTGCAGAAGCACATTTATGCCTGTAGCATATCAAAGATTAAGCACCAAATTGCTAACAACTGAAAAGAAAATATCAACATTCAATGACTTGTAATGGCAACAAATAATAAAAATATATCTTTTTCATGGTAGAAATAATGATAATTTTGGCATAGATATAAGATTATTACTCAATAATTTCATAAATTTTTACAAAATAAATAATACTGCACCATCCCAAGGGGAGAATCTGAAAATAACCTAATTTACCTTGGTATGGCAACATATTAACAAGTCGCCATAAAACCAAACCTTCACAAAGCTTCACTGATGTTTGTTTACATAAGAAACATCATGAAAAGTGCTTAAACCCAGTGCTTTGGCTGCAGCAAATGGACCTACCTATAGTAAGGCTGCAAAATTGATTTATAAAGAGCAGTGATAAATGCAGTTAACTATTTATTTAAATGTTAACGTTAGAAGTGTTTAACAAAGGGAGAGGAGTCAGGAAACTCAGTTAAAGTTGCAGATCTGTTCTGAAGTCTTAGCATTGTTCCTTTTATTTTTCTCAGCAGCATGGGTTCAGGATGGAGTTGTTAGGTTTAAGTTAGAATTTCCTGGATTTTTCTTTTCTTTTTTTTTTTTTTGTGTTAACACTCAGTATTTTTAAACATACTTTCTCAAGGGATTCCACTGGGCAATTCTTCTCCCTTTTTCCTTTTCCCCAAGATAATTTTATGCAAGTGTAATCATTTTACTGATGGCATACAACAATTTGAAACAAACTCTTTCCCAGCTATCCATTCCAAACAAAAATAACCAAATTTAATTGCTATTTTCTGTATTGCTGTTCCATTGCTTTTTCTGTGTTCAAATCATATTGGATTCTTTTGAGAGCAAAAAAAAAAGAAAGAAAGAAAAAGGGAAAAAAGCGGGGTTTTTTAGTGCTCTCCAGGAGATCCAGCTCCAGACTCACTTCTGCAGATAAGAAATGATATCTGGCTTCCTCTTTCTTCTGCTATCTCCCTGTTACTGCTGTAGCATGGTATTCCTAACCTTCAGTGGGAGCATACAGATGCTGCTTCTCTTTCTTCTTAGACCACTATTATGAAAAGTACTAGCTGAAAATATACAAACAAACTATGCTAACACAGAAGAAGTTTTGTGTCCTTTTTTAATTTCATCAGAAATCTATTCTTAATTGTAAGAAGGTAAATATGAGGAGTCAATACCAAAACATTACAGTAGAAATGTTGAACTTCAGTCAAAATTAATTTTTCCCCATGTCTGTTAGAAAGGGATAGCTAACTTGATTTATCTTTCTTTATTAATTTTTATTTGTTTGTTTGATTTTCTTATCTATATATTTTTTGTTTCCCCAGCTCACCAGGATGAGTTGTAACGATAGGCTGGAGTTCCCTCACTTACCTTTTGCCAGAACAGACCATCCTTCTGTGATTTGTTGGGCTTTTTAAGCTGAGCTACCTTGGAGTAGGCTTGCAGTAGTTTATGAAATGAAATGTTGAAATACAGGAAGGCAACACTGAAAGGAGAAGTGTCAAACTTTACATTTATTCAATAATGTTTCTGTTTTCACTCTGATTCAAAATTGATGTCAAAATAATGGAACACTCTCACCGGAATGAATATACTGTCCTTACACATGTACTTCACAGGCCTGACTTCAAATTACATGCAGGAAGAATCCAGCAGGTGTTGCTCCCTCCATCCTTGTGGATCCTTGTGGTCGTGCTCCATGGTTCTGTGGGGATGGCTGTTGTTCAAACATCACTGTTCCAAAGAGGGTATCTCTGTTTCTGATTCTGGTTCTGGAATTTCTTCAGTTTGTTCTAACTACCTTTTCAACTTTCTCTCCTAAAATTTAAGAATGAGGGACTTACTAAAGAGAGAAATCAGCTGTATCTTTCTGGAAAATCATGACTATTTTTGAGACTGCTGATAAAGGTCTAAGATTTTAAAGTGACTCCATTCCTATGATGTGGGATATTAAATCTTTTGTGCTACACATTCAGATTTACTGTGGGAACATTAACTATTTTCAGTGGTGAATTTAGTGATAAACTCTCTGCTTCAGTAAACTGGTTTGGATAAGTAGCCACTTCCTGAAACTGATTTTGAAAAAAGAAAAACTTCATTTTCTTTTTGTAGACAATAGTAAAAATGAAATTGACCTATTTTTAACTGTTTCTTGACTGATAAGTTGTTCTATTTTCCCTGTTTTACTAGTGTATTAAGCATGAACTCTAAAGCTATGCATTATTTAATGTGCCAATATTGTGTAGCTTTTTCTCAAGAGAAATCTAATGGTATATATATTTTTTAAAATTAAAAGTTAGCTCACCATTTTGTTCCAGCAGCAGTTATCACTTGAGGAGTGTAAACATATTCTGTGGTTACAGTTTTTGATAAAATAAAAGAAATATAAAAGCATTCCTTTATGGAGTCTGTTTGTGGAATTTTCTTGCTTCCTATAATTCTGGAGAGTGTGTGCACCATAAGGATCTATACTTTACATATAGAAAGTACCCATCAGATAGATGGATAAGATTATCCCCAAGTCCTGTTGCAGGGACATGAACATGCAGATCCTTTGGATGTTTTGTCTTTAGATATTTCAGCCAAAGTGGGTACGTGGTCTAACTTTATTACTGTGAGAAAGCCACAGGCAACATTCTCAGTTGTGTAAACTGATCCAGTAAATTCAGCTTTGCTGATTTATGTTAACTGATGATATGACCCAGTGTTTAAAGGATATTAAACATATCAGACATACAATAAAATATAATCATTGATTGACTGTTTCTTACAGAACACAAACACAGAGAATGGACATTTAAGACTTTTGTAGTCTTTCAATATTTTAAATGATGGTTGAACGCAATGGAGCTATTCTAGTCTATGCCAGCTCAGCATCTGACACAATAGTTCGGAATGCTATTAGATCATTTGACTGGTTCTGTTTACTGTAGTGTAATAAAAGAGCAATGGGACAGTTGGCAAACCTAAATGGTGACAAGCTTGCTATAGATAAGAAATATTTTCAGGGTACATAATTAACTATTGGAGAGTATCCTGCTCCTCAATATTTTAAGGCAAGAAGATTAGGATTATAAAATCACTTTGTTCAGGATAAAAATATAAAACAGTCCTGAATTGTTCTGTTTCACTTCCTGAGCTGACCGCAAGTTTCTGCATTCTAGGTACATGCTTTCTGTTAGGCAGAGTGTTGCTTCGTTTTCATTATGGATGAGCACAATGGTGGTCAGAGGAAAAAGATTCTGGTTTTCTTTGAAACATTTGACACTTTTCCCTGTCAGAGGAAATGGTCCTGGCTCAAAGGACTCATCAGCCTGACCAAAATTAGCAATTTCCAAACTACTAGGGCAATGGAGGGATTTGCTGGCTATCAATCCCTCAGCCTTTTAGGCAGTTTAAAAAGAACTCTGTTCTGGCACTTCTCCAGATTTTATATTGTGCCTGGAATTTCAGCCTCCAGCCTTTCACTCCAGTTCACTGGAGTTTACCCAGTGATCATTTGATGTTGATGTTTTGCTTTGACACGGTGCTAACATGATGTGCTGAGGATGGAGAAAATATCAAAGAGCACAAAAAACTCTTTTGCTGTTTAAAAATATTTGAAACCAAATCTAAACTTTGCTGATAGCTGAATCCTTTCTTTTTGTGATTTTTGGAACAGATAGGCTTTTTATCCAAACTATTTATCCTAATCAGCAGTTGGAGGAGAGGAATGTTAAATAAACTATTTTATTCTGATTCTTTCTCTGGATGTTTACCAGGCTGTTGACAAAGGCCAGAGAATGTTTAATGATTTGGTGGGGAGACTTGAAACAGAAGTGAGGATCACACTGGATGCTCCTTATTTGCTTTCTTTCACAGTGCAACAAAAGGGAAATGATGACAGACCACCTCTTGATACCCAGTTTGATTAAGAAAATTTATCATGTTCCTTGTCATGAGTTCAAGTCTCCCACATCGAATAATATAAACATTCTCAAACAGAGCCAGAAATAGGCAGACAAGACTCAGATGTCTCTACCAGAGAATTGTATTCGGCCTAGAAACGTGAACATGACCTCAAAATAACTCTCATGTAGAACTCGTGAGGATTTAAAAGTTCTTGAAAGCCTTCTCCCTGTGCAATAAACTGAGGACTCCCAGTTTGGTGAAAGGCAAATTGGTCTCTTCCATTTCTGAATTCTGTACATTCCTTAAGCTGACAGTAATCAGACACATAATTGGTAACTCATTATTTCCTGAAACTTTGAATTTATTTTCATTCTGTCAGTTCTCATATAGAAAATTATCCCCAAAATTAGAACAGCATTCTGGCAGTCACATTAGAGAATGTTACAAAGAAGGTAGAAGTGGCATAGGACAAAAATATATTTCAAGGCTGTGTCATCCAACTTATTGTGCAAAAGCAAGATCATTTTTTGACAATAACAGCTACATAGAAACAAAAAATGTACACATTTGTTATTTAAAGAATTTGTTCTGCTTTGTGAGTTTTCACACTTCTGAGCCTGCACTGCAAAATGTAACTGGAAAAAACCATTTCTTTAGTGGCTTACTCATGGAAATCATGTGTTTTAGTAGCATATTCTTAATGCACTTACAAAAAGGAATAAACACCTTTAAGAAACAATATCTAAACTTGTACTTTCACATGGACTATTGAATTCCATGTTGGTATGAAGTGTTCCAAGGAAGGTATAAAGAGGAAATCTGACATCAGGGTTAGTGTAGATCTTGTGTCATCCAAACTTATGTTACTATAGGAAAACTGTAGAATGAAGATATCCACTGTCGCAAATAATGACAACCTCCACAAGCATGACATTAGGTAGAATTTTTCCAGCTGAAGCCAAAACTTTTTAGCGCTTCAGTAATGCTGTGCACTGAATTTTGGACAACCAGGAAAGAGAAAATGGTTTGAATTCAATAAAAATGTGCAGGGACAAAATAGTTTTCCCAGCCCTAGAATCAAGGCTTAGTGCCCTAGCCCTTCCTCTCTGGAGACCTGATTCTCATTCTAGGGTAGGTAATAAATAACATGCATGTTTGACCAAGTGGTTATCTTCCAATTACCTACTTTAAGGATTCTTTTTGTGTATTCTAGACAGTCTTTTCACAGGTTGATTATCTTCTATATAGAGTTAATTCCCAAGCAGAATTTTCAGCACATTTTGGTCCCAGGGTAGTCTTTATAGGTGGGTGGTGAAAAAAATAACCTTTATTTTTATACAATACATATGGTAGACATGTGGCAGAAAACAGAAAATGACAGGGGATTTAAAACACCATCAGAGAAAATCAAAGGGATAAAGTCAAATGAAGCAGATGGGCTTACGGTGTTAGAGAGAGCTGATATTAATATTTAGATAGAAATTACATAATAATTTTGCTTACAAGATGTCGTCTGTTCTATATGTAGGATTTTTACAATAAAATGTATGTCTGGTCCCTGAAAATTTCAGGTACAGTTAAAAATGGTCAGGCAATGCTTCTTTAGATAAAAAAGGTCTGAAGGATGGGTCATAGCTTAAATCTAAGGAATATGATTTGCTCAGTAAAATGACTGATAATGCATTCATGCAAAAGTATGTAAGAGTATTTGAAAAGGTATTTCCACATATAATATTGAATTGTTTCTTTTGGAAACTTTTAAATCTGTAACTGGTCAGAACTTTGACCTAGAGGTGAGAGGTCAAGCAATAAACATAGTTACATGGTTAGGATTTCTGGTCTACAGATATTTCACCTTGAGATGCTCTTCTTGTATGAGTACCTTTGTATGTGCACCCTTTCAGATCTAGTTCTTTTGTCACATTCCTTGATTCAGTATCTGAGCGCTGTCAATAAGGCACTGGGCAATAGCATGAGGTATTTGCTTTTTCAGATCTCAGTCCCACAGGAAAAACTGTGATGAGATTTGTTTTTGTAGAGCTTCTTTTGGTTTGGTCTTCACTTCATAGCTAGAGTTTTAGGTTTACAAGTCCATCTAAAAGAAATGTGCTGACCTTGGAGCAAAAGGTGGTGAGATTTCTAAAGTTTATTACTTGATGAGTGGACCCATTTCACAGTTTTGAAATATCTGTGAGAAAATTATGTCTTTTGTGGAGATAAAAAATTTAGCTATTGTAGAGGATTGAACTGATATAGACAAAAACAGTTTTTAAATACAATCTTCACTCCAGACTTGAAGCAGTTTTATAAATGCTCTGAGACATGATTGTGGCAACAGCAGGTCTGAGATTGATGTAATTATTTGTGATAATGTGTCTCCCCATGGTAACTTCATATTCTGTGTCTGAAACTTGCCTTGAGCTGATGTTCCAACCAAGGCAGAATTTTCACTCGCTATTTAGATTTAGATTTGGATTGAACAGTGTTGATTTCTTTGAGACATTCTTTTGATGTTTGAGAAAATGAATGATTTTTTGTCTTTCTTCTAAACCTGTTTTAATCATCCATATTCCACTTTTTTTGTCTAGGCTATTTTCTCAGTTTCACCCCAACTGGCAACCAAGCACCACACAGATAACTCCCCCACCAGCAGCATCGAGTGGACAATCAGAAGGCTAAAGCTAGAAAACTTGTGGGTTGAGATAAAGACAGTTTAATAGGGAAAGCAAAAGCCACACACTCAAGGAAGTTAAAACCAAGGAATTAATTCAGTGTTTCCCATGGGCAGGTGGGTGTTCAGCCATCTCCAGGAGAGCAGGGCCCCACCACATGAATGGTGACTAGGGAAGACAGATGCCATGACTCCAAACCTTCCCTTTAGTTTATAGACTGAGCATGATGTCATATGGTCTGGAATATCCCTTTGATCAGCTGGGATCACTTTTCCTGGCTGTGTCTCCTCCCACCTTTCTGTGCACACCCAACTACGTTGCCATTATGAAAAGCAGAAAAGACCTAGGCTCTGTGTAAGCCCTGCTCAGCAGGCACAAAAACATCTCTATATTATCAACCCTGTGTTCAGCACAACTCCAAAACACAGTCCCATACCACTCTGTGAAGAAAACGAACTCCATCCCAGCAAAAACCAGCACAGACATTAGGCTCTTAAACATGTTTCCAACCATCAATGAGACAGGCTATAGGGACAATTTCATTCATGAACTGGTAATAGGTGTTTCATGAGTCGTCAGTAACTTCAGAATTTCTCCCTTTTTTCCACAGGTAAGATACAATATAAATGTTTGGTGTCTGGATTCTTACTTATCTTTTTCTATTTATTGAAAGCTCTTGCTGTTTTGAACTGTAATATAAGGAAAGAAGTATAGTATCATAATGAGTTTAGCTGGAAGAATATCCAACTGTCTTATTTAGCATCACAGGAAATGAAGGTCTATTTGGTACTCCAAATTTTTTGGGTCCGAGTAATGGGTTAAATTGGAGCTTGTGTTTTTGCAAGATGTGGAAACACTGGGCCATAACAGAAGTGGAAGTAACTTCCTGGTTGTTGAAGCAAATTCTCATTAGATTGAAGATAGATTTGAGATCCTTATGTATTAGTACAGAAATATTTGTGCTTGTGACAAGAAGAATTTAGGAAGGTGGTGTTTTAAAAAAATCAGATAAACTTTGGAAAAAATACTAGTGAAAAGTGTTGAACAGATTGCAATACCACAGTAATTAGCCCACTACCTCTGGATAATCATGCAATTATTATCCATGTTAGCCAGGTTCAAACTGATCAATGTGGTTAGATAAAAACATAAAGAATTTTACAGGTTGCATGAAAAATTTGGAAACAACACATAGACTGGGCAGCTGCATTGCAAGCACAATGCAAGTGGAATAGAAAACCAATAGGAAACTAAATTGTAGAAGACTTTTCCAGATAAAAAATTATTTAACTGACCAATAACCTGTGCCTGCAAGAGTAAACAAGCATGTAAGCTTTCTCAGTAGGTAGCAGTTCTCAATAAGACTGAAATTATGTGTGCTGACTAATGCATTTAAGGTTATTTCATGCAGTTATTTCAGTGGAGGTATGACTATTTCTGACATGATAGTGGTCTGATGACAATATGAATAAGTGTATGCTTCCATATTCTGTTGAAACGCACTTTAAAGACATAAGGCAAACATTGAAATCAGAGATGGAAGTGTGTATGGGAACAATTTTCAGCTGTATAACTCCATGCAGATTTGGTAGTAATGTTCCTTGTTATCCATCTGTGCGGAGAGCTACATGATCTGATACGCAACTGCAGCATCAACATAGCATGGCACGAGCAATTACATTTGGAACTGAAGAAAAGTGTGTATATGCTGCCATTTTGTCTTAAGTTTGGGGAAAGATTGCTAAATTAAGAAACATAAGAATGAAGTAAAGCAAAGTGAGTTTGCTCTGTAACAGGAAGTCTACATTAATCATTGAAAACTTGTATGATGGTAATCATCAGAAAACTTTGGGGACTAGGAAGCCTGCTGTGGCTTGCAATATCTACTCTAAAGTTAATAGAATATGAATACACATAACTTCTTTGCACCTAGGCATATCTCTTGCACTACTGTTCGTTTATATGATATTTTTATTATTATTTTTCAGGACAGTAAGTTTAAACGGGCATTATAGCAATATTAGCATAGACTATAAAACTTATGAGATGTTCACTACTTATAAATACAATACACTCCCTCTGTCATTCTTTGATTTTATAACTATCAAAAAAGACAAAAAAGGGGGGGAACGGAGCTTGGGGGGTGTGGGGGAGGTGCGGAAATGACATCTAAAACCTTTTGTTTAAGCACTTTAATTGAGCTTTATTACACACTTCGATTGCATACTGCTGTATCTGCTTGGTAGATCAAGAAACTGTGAGACAGTGAGATTAAGTGACTTACCAAGTTGCAACAGTGACTCAGTGACAGAACTGGAAACAGAAGTCAAATGTCTTATTTCTTGAATCTTTGGTCCAAGTCACCAGATTCACGATTAAAAATCTGACAAAACTCTAGAGCTTGGCTGTTGAGAAAACTGGTAAGTTTTATTCAGAGATCCTTAGGCTTACAAATAAGTTTGTTTGTAATTTGATGCTAAGGTAATAAATGAGATCTAAATTATAATGCAAGGCATAATTTTGTATGATTATTTTTATTGGAAAGCTCAGAAACTAAATCAAACTTTGCAGGGAAGCATGCTAGTTTCAAAGAATTTTTTTCTCATAAAAGGCTTTGCAGGTTCAAAATGGAATTTCTAGTTAAGAAACTCAACAGAGAAACACTGGATGCGATGATGGTGAAATAGTTGGGTTGCTTGCCCTCAGTTTAGGAAAAAAAAGCTCAATCTGTGTTGAATCGATTCAGGATGGTGATTTGAGGCAGGTTCTTTTGCATCATCTAAACACACTGGCTATTCTGGCATAACTGTCTTCTTGTTTTCTCTCAACTCTGTAACAGTTGTCTGTTTCATTCAGATTTTTTTTTATTATTTTGCTATAAAACTGTCCTTTCTTACACAGCTTCTAATATAGGTACTTAAATAGCCTGTTAGTAATGTATCGTCATTCTACAGCCTATACAAAATATCTGAACCACCAAGACCAGGTGTTTACAAGACAAAATTATTACAGTAAATGCAACACATTTCCATTAGTTTTTGAGAGTTTTACTAAAGCAGCCAAAGCCTGAATGAACTTGGTGCCAGTATCTCCTGCTTGGTTGTAGAAATTATCTGTTCTGTTCAGGGCAGAGGGCAGAAGGCAGAGGCTAAGCACTGTTGTGATGTGGAGGGAGGAAGGAGGAGTGGAGCTCTGCAAACCATATGACTGCATGTGACCCAGAGTTCGTGGTGTGCTAAGTGATGTTAACTGGAGGGGAAAAGGAAAGAGGCAGCACTATATCCCTCCTGAATTTCCACTGCAGTCTACTCTTAGGAAGAAGCCTGCTTTGTGTGTTTAACAAGGACTTCTAGACTTCACTACTGCTGATTATGTTTATTTTTTAAATTATTTTTTAAAAGGAATTAATTGGATACTGCATCCATGAATCCAACTTTTTAGTTAACATATTGAGATACTTGGACTGGTGCCAAATCTGTATTTTACTTTCTGATTTTTGGAGCATTATGTCATGATGAAACCAGAGAAAGTGTGTAATAGATCCATCCCCTTGTTATCTGTGATCTTACTAGTTCCACAGTTTGCAAATCCTCCAAATTAGGTTCACATATCAGCACTTCAGTAGTCTTCAGCAGCATCAGCCTGACAAAACATAATAAGGTTTCTGATACTAAAATGGATGGTTTCCCTTTAGCAGCAGTGATATAAACTGAATTTCACTTTCTTTAATGGCTGCGTAACTTTTGTTCAAGTATTACTGGAATTTATTTCAAACCCTCCTACTTTTTATGTGTGTGTTTTTGTGAATTAATGTTTGTCAGTGAATGGTCTCTTTCTCTGCAGAAGCTTGGGCCAGCTGAAGTCTAATATCAAGTGCAGAAGTCCTAATGGTCTGTACATGAAAGAACATTGCAATGTACCCTTCAAAAATTAGAAAATTATCATTATGTTTTAATAGATAACATCAGCTTGGTGTCCCTGTGCATTAGAACTGCAAGCAGTATGTTTAATGGCATAATTGTAGACAGCACTTTTGGGAGGCACACGCAGCACAGGATGAACAATCCTCTTCCTGCAGCCCTTTGCCTCATTTACCGGACACCTTCTAAACTGTGCAGCAAGTGAGGCGAGGTCAGGGACGGAGGGACAATGGGCTCATTCACTGCAGAACACTGATTCATTTCTGCATCACCTTTCACTCTGCACAGCAGATGAAATGGCTGGGAGTGACGGGGAAGGCTCCCCGGGCTGGGGGGTGGAAGAGAAGGAGTGTGTGGAAAAACTAATATGAGTTTTGTGTAATTAAAGATTGTATAATAATGTGAAAACACAAGAGAACTCCAGTACAGTTGAAAATAACATACTAGATTTGAGAATTTCTTAACTGTTGCGTATGAAATACACCAGAATGGGTGTTTTCTAGTAGTTTTTTGATTTTGTTATGAGGTATGTATATACATTTCGAAGTGGCAGTTCTTAACATTCATATAGAGTTGACAGTAATTTTAGCATGTGAGATGATTAAATTTGAACAGGATTTTCCATCCTATTAGTAAATGTGGCTTTATCAAAATAGAAATTTTTGTAAGAAAGCAGCCTTTTTTTTTTCTTCCCCTTTTCTGAAGATTTCACAGGAGAGGAAATATTTGAGGCCTGTCAGTGTTTAATTTCTGCTTCAGTATAAGCTTAGCAATGACATATAAAAATTGTTGCTTTGGATCTTTCATGCTTCTCTTCCCAACAGAAAAGATGCTGTGCATCTGGACTATGTTTTCCGTACTGCATGGCAGTCAGTCCCTGGGGATGCATGCTAGCAGATAGAATAGATCTTTTTATTCCTGTTTGAATTTGACAAATTGGATAAAACACATTGATTTCATGATAGTAAAATAATTCAGCTAAAAAGCTTAAAAATAATAGAGTGAATTTTTTAAACTTTTGTCTCAGTTAGTTATAAAAATAAGTACCAGAATATCAGACTTTTCCCTGGGGTGGATAGTTCATATTTTATCATCTATGCTACTTACAGATCAGGGAAAGTAGATGATTATATTAAAAAATCCTGATAAAGACATACCAACTTATTGTTTTTTTCTTTTTTTCCCCCTTTTTTATGATTTATATTCTCTTTCAGGCTATGTGTGTGGTCTGGACAGGACTTCAGTAGAGCAGAAACTTCGAGACTTGTGCCAAGCTGTGCAATGTTATGGTGGTCTGAAGATATGGGTTGCTGTTATTTTCTATTTTAATAACAACAGTTTGCTTTTAACATTATAAAGCTGGCAGTTGTTAGTGCTTTTAATTGAACAACGCGTAAAGTGTGAATGATAGGTGTAGCTGGCACAAAGGATGATCCAGAATAAATTAGTAATATTAATAACAGACCTCAAGATTATTTTGCCTGCAGCAAATCCCTTCTCTCCCTGGCCAATAGATTCAGCATTTGTGTGTATGTGTCTCCATCACCACCACAGGCCTTAATACTTTGTATAGTCTGTTTTGCTTTAAATGCTGCTTTAGGCTTGAGTTCACATGTCTTTCCTTAGCTCAAACTATTTTTGTAGTAGAGCCAACAGCCTAACAGCATTTTAAAAAAGAATAAATGGGGTTAAAGTACCCAAGTAGAGATGCGCTGTTTTGGTGGCTGTTCCCCACAGTTTTGACTGCTGAGCAGTCAGCTATTGGTAATTGACTGAGAACAAACAATTCAAATTCAGACTATAGTTTTCTTGTGAATGATATCACAATTTTTGTAGTCTAACAGTGAAATACTTCCTTTAGAAAAGTCCCTCCTCACAATGTCACTGTTAGAAAGATTGCTCCAGTCTGTTATTCCAGTCCTACTTACCTTAGATGAATTAATTTACAGAGGTTGCACTTGTTTCAATCCTACATGTGTCTAGCCTGCACTGTGGTGTGCTTACTGGCACAGCAGCTGCAGGTCCCTGAGTCAACACATGTGGGAAGAGACCTGAGAACCTTCTCCAGGACAGGCCAGTGGGCTCTCATTATTGAGCCATCTGGACCCCAGATTATTCCAGATGTGACATGTGCAGTAGAGGCTGCCACACATATACGTGTTATGAATTTAGCTCATTTTATTTTGAGTTATAGAGTTCTGAATTTGCCCTGTTCCTTCATATACAATAAACAAACACATGTGTATATGTACACACACACACTACTGCCTTTATATGCTGCACTTCCCTCCTCACCCCTTCACACTCTGAATAGCTTTACCGAGCTTGGTTCTAGGCAAGTCCATCATTCGGCTTCTATGTGCTTCACGTCTGGGAGGTTATAATTTCCAATCTTATCTCATACCGGTCCTTCTGGCTTACTGGCTGGCTTCAGTGACATTTACAATGTTCCAGGAAGATGATTTCCCTCTTCATCTCTTTCTTAAATGAGTGCCATGACTATGTGTGGGGGAAGAAACCAGGCAGTTCAAGAATGGGAAGCAATTATGCATCATACACCCTGTAGCCTTTATATTTTATATTAACGATTGCTGTGGAATGAAAAGCCAAGCCTTTGAACAAAGAAATATATAACAAGCTGGGACAAGTGCGGTGAGGTAAATGTTCATGTGGAACAAATATTTCTATAAACCAATTCAAGAGCACAAGAGAATTTTTAAGGGACTCATTTGCAGGATGTAAATGCTGACCTTATGTAGTCTCGATGTATAGGAACCTTCCTCAAAGTTATACTACAAAGTACAGACTAGACTTAAGGAATTAGTTTATATAGAGGATTAGTTCCTGAAGCCTTGAACCATTGAGATAAGGGATTTTTTGGGTTTATTCACTATCTGACTTTGGGCACTCAACTGAAGCACCCAGCCTGGAAGACTAAGGTATGTGCTGTGAAATGCCTCTATGAGACATGTCAGTTACTTTTTCTTCTTTTCCCCAAAAAAGTTTAAATTCTATGAAAATGCATCAAAGTGTTTTGCTTTTTTTCAGCATGAAACGAGCAAACATATATGGCATAGAATGTATTTCGGATGAGCCCCCTCTAGTATAATACCTGCTGTACCATTGTCTGAAATTGTGAAAGAATGGATGCTCTAACTCATGCATTACTCCAGGAAGAACCTGGTATGGTGCCCTTTACATGTCTAGATCACCATATGAAACAAAACCATTACTCTAAGAATGCTAAGTTTATTTAGTTGTATTAATTATTTACGAGTTCATACATCTTTGTATCCTTAATAGTAACTGGATTTGTTCCCTGGCTGCTTTCTTTTCCTCTAAAATAAACATCTTTTTCTTTTTTGCAGCAACATTTCTTTTTCCCATATAGGCTTTTTACTCACTTCTAGCTCCTATTCTTTCTTATTCCAGCTCTCATACTTCCTTCTGACTGTAGCATAGTGTTTTCTCTGTTAACCACATTTCCTAAGCATTCCTTTGGCCTTCTTTCCAGTTAAGTTTAATATAAATAGGTACATATTACCATTCCAGTGATTTCTCTGCAATAACGTCAGATGTTCTTTAAACTGGTATTGTCTCTTCACTTAATAGGTAACCTAGCATGTTTTTGCACACTAGGAAAATAAAAAGTCAGTTTGCAGAAATTTCTTTAAAACTTTACTGAGCATCCTGTCTGGTAGTAGAGATGAACCTATTTCTCTACATTTAGATAGTAATCCAAATCCATTTTGTCTCAGCTCTCTTGTTCATTGTTCTGGGAGTTTTCTTCCTGTGGACAGCTCAGCAGATTCATGTGGACCATCTCCAGGTCAGTCCCTAAGTTTTTCTGCTTTACAGCTCCTAGTTAAGAAATATTATGAAAAAAAAGGGTCATTGTGGTCTCTGTTCCCTCTTGTTCAATTTGGAGGATGTTCTGGCACACAATAAGCTTCAGTGAATCCCAGTGATCTGGCACTGGATCTGGATTTTGCTTACTTCCTAACTTAGACTTGTAGGCCAGGAAAATGTTGTAATGTAGTTTCTTCCCTCCAGTTAGTCCTTGGAGATTCCTCCTCTTCAAATTCAACTGTAGACCTTCATATATTATTTTTTCTGCTGATTTTTATCTCAGCAAACTTCTTGTGACTTCCTGCCTAATGGATCCATCTCCTCCTCTTCACTCCTTATATGAGCATGAGGTCGTGGTGAGGTTGTTTACTCCTAAGTCTGCTTCCAGAAACCCTTGTCCTTTCAGTTTGTAACCTTTTAAATCCTTGCAGAACTTTAAAAACTTTCAGCTCAGTTGATTCCTTCTGAGTTTTGAGTTTATGTGATTAACCTTTATTTTTCAGTGGGTGTACTTGAGTGCTACAAGATTCTTATGCAAACACAAAAGAAAGAAATATATTGCACAAGAGGCAACTGGATAGGAATGAGAAACAGGAACTTCAGTTTTAGCCTAACAAAAAAAGGAAAGATAAAGGGAAAATGTGATCACAGTAGGAAGGCTCCAAAGAGCAGAAACTAGGCACCTGTTCTTCTGCCATTTCACGGTTGGGATTGCTTGATTAACTGATTGATTAGTTCCCAAAGGTCAGCATTGAAGGATTGCCACAGTGAAGTTTGACACTTGTGCCATTTTCCCACATCTGTACATTTCTCGGCACATTTGACAGTGAGTACAAAACTTGACTCACATACTAGAGTTCTGTCTCCTGTGTTCAGGGAGGTCTGGACATCTAGTACAAAGTAAACACAGTGCTAGCAATTTAGAAACTTTTTGACATTGTTACATCAATGAGAAAATGTTCCCCAATTTTAAGAATATAATCTAAAACCTTTACTAGTGGTGTAAAAACTGAGAGATAACACAAGTAAAGATTGTCAAAACTATGGCTATTTACCTCTGGGCATGTAAGAAGTAAGCACATGTGGATGGCTGACCCCTCCAGTACTGGGAGAAGGGAGCCAGAACACAGCAACCTAGTCTATCAAGTTATGTTCCCAGATCAAAGGTAGCTAACAGCTGCTGGAAAGGGAAACAGGATAAGGAAACATGCAGACCTTTGGAATAATATGAATCAGTGCAAGAAAAAAGATGTCTTGAGAAGAATTCTGAAGCAGCTGATATTGGAAAACCTGGTAAGTATACAGTTTGTGTTAATTTAAAACCTAATTACCTTTCAAGGTAATACAGAGAGGCATTTGGGGTTTGTCTTCAGTCTGCATTCTAGGTGAGTTCAGCCAATATTTGAAACAGATTTAATTAAACATCCTGTGCAGGACAGGATAATTGTGATCTTGGTTTCACACAGCAAACTCACTGCAAGTGAGTTAAGCAGAGTTAAATGAAGAACTCATTTTCTCTATGAAAGCGAGAACACACCTGAGAGCCAGGATACTGAGTTTTATGAGTCATATATAAAAAGGTGTTTGGAACTGTTTGTTAATTTTTTTCCCTATTTGAAGGAAATGGGAAACTTGCAAAATTTTTCTCTCCTACTCATCCAGAATTAGGTGGAGAACTTAATTTTGAGCAATACACACCCTACAAAACTCCCCTTTTCACTTTTGTAAAGGTTTGGAGAATGGATCTGTAGGCTAATAATTATGTTGTTTCCAAAGTCCAAGTATGTTTTAATGGAAATATGTATCAAATAATTTCCTTCTCAATGAAAATGCCTTTCATTTTTAAAAGCTTAGAAGTGTTTCAGGAAATATTTTGAGTTTTGTAGCTCCACCCTCCTACTGACAAACCCATACTAGAAAAAAAGAATATTTCCAACTAAGTATCAGCAATTGCCAGTGCTCATATGACCAAACACTCTGTTTTAGTAATATCTTGTCAGAACTGCCATGATTTCATAAAGCAGATCTTCACTGGAACTGTTCTTTCTTTTATATATATATATATATAGGATCTGTGCTGTAACCTCTCCCAGACAGAATTTAGTGTGTAGACTGCAAGAAATATTACAATGTGTTAGAAGTGTATGTGCATAGCTCTCTTACTTTGTTTTATTAGATCAAGTCATAGTATTAATCACTTCATACACTTTGAATTGTGCAAGAAGAACTGATTGATTTGTTCACTTTCAGCACTTGACTTTATAGACTACAGTGAATTCTGGAAATTCAAGCTAGATCTTCAGTGTCTGGTAGTGTAACATTTTGGCCCTGGAACTGTGGTCTCAAGGGCTCAGCAAGGAGTTTTACTTTAAAATATATACATAGGGTTCTTTATTAACTCGAGATAGTGGCAAGAGAATAAGCCACAGACTTATTTCCAAAAAGTATCTTTATTAATTTAGGTGAGAAAATGAGAATTTGGCAAAGGTTCAAAAAGGGTATACACAAGGTAGATAAAATATTCCACCACAATATCAACCCAGCACACACTAACCTACAACACTTAAGATGGGGATGATCATTGATCTGCTATATAACAAATAGTGATTCTCCAAACTACAGCCAGCACTGGGCAATGCCCTTCTGTGTGGAGCAATGTAAAGAATAAACAGATTTGGAGGGATGGCATAATCATTCTTAACAGAAATGTGACATGTGGTGTTTCACGTAAGATTTTAATACTAGAAAGGTTTTGCCAATAGGGATATTGCTTTTTATTGAGATGACCTCTCTTCTGAAAGGAATCCTTAAGAAGGTAGTGACTATGTAGTATTTATTAACCTTTTCTTTGATTACAGTAGCCAGCAGAGGGGCTTTTTGATACTAGAGTAAGAAATCCTTTGGGGAATTATATAGTGGTGAGGAAAAGTCTGAATTATTTGTCACTGGAGGACTTTCTAAAGTTTTAGGACTTGAGGTACCTAGTAATAGGAAAGTAGTAAGAAATACTGATGAGTCTAAAAGTAGTGAGTTTTTACATTTATTCTCATATACATTCAGTCCATAAGTAATTTGCTTTTTTATTGATTTATGAGAATTTCCTCAGACTATTTGTGGTTTCCATGAATTATAACAAGTACAAAATAAGCATTAATGGATTGAGTTACTACGTAATCAAGCTCTATGAGCTGCCTTTTGCTTCTTGAATTTTGTAAGTGGTATAATTGAAGATAGACTACTCTGAAACTGCTTTTCCAATGTCTGGTAAGATTGAGACACATCTAGTATAGTCGTGCATTTGCATTTATTGGCCCTGTACATGTGAACTAGAAAAATCTTACTCACAACAAAATTGTTACAAAACCATAACAATTTTTAACTTTAAGCATACTGACCACACACACAATCAGTTAAAGCAGATGAGGTTTGTCTCTTCCAGAGACTTAAACATAAATCTGCACAGGATTCTTCTCCTAGGAATTCTTACATGATAAAAATTCCCTAATGTTTTAGTTAACTATTATCAATCTGGGGCCTAGGTTATATTTATAAATAAAAAAATACAGAATAGGATCTTTAGTTCCCATGTCTCCTACTTTAATCAACATGAATTTGTGGATATTCAGGGTTTTCCCGCATCAGATACATTATATGGCATTCATTATTTTCCCTCAGGACTCTGAATAAATACTAATTAAAATTAAGCTAAAATGTTGAGCTTTTTAAATATGTATCTTTTCTCCCCCCAGATCTACTTTTCTTCTGGATAACAAAAGTGAATACAGACTTATTTCCTGCCTAACTTTCCCATGCCTGTGTGCTTTCTTCTTTTCTTCCCTTTTTTTCTATGAAGGAAAGAAATAGTTTTGAAGAAAGCTGAACCCACAAAATCCACTGGGTATTGTTGTGTGCTAGAGATTGCTAAGCATAGTATACTTACAATGGCCAAATACTGTACTAATTTCTCTGGGTTAACTTTTGGACCCTGAGAATCATGCTCATTGAAGAAGGATAGGAGGACACCCAGAATACTTTCACGAGCTCATTTGTCTATCCTGCTGTATAAGGCTTCCATATACCACTGGTCTTTCACCTGGCAAGGTAATGTATGTCTTAAAATACAAGAAAAATTCTAATTCTCTAGGCCTTTCTGTTATCACCCAAATATCTGGCCCAAGTCTGATACAGTTATCTGGAATATGAGGAGGGAATTTTTCTGATTGTGCTGCATTTTGCCTTACCCTTAAAATCTTTTAACTGATTGCTAACATGTCTCAAACACACACTTCAAACTTTATGCTCTTTGTTGTAGGGTATGTGTTAATTGAAATGAAACTTTCTGATATAGTGAACAGACAGTCAAACATGGAAATGTGAGGAGAAGATAAATTTGTATCTAGTAAGAGTATTCATATGACAGTAGAATCTACAGAGCTCATTAGCTCCTGGACTTGGGTCCTTAGTGAAGGGAGAAGTTTGACCTGGACAATAGAGAAGAGAATAATGATGTGATATCATGATTTGGACATCAGGAGTAATCTTGGATGCCAGGAGGAATTTTTGGACATGAAGAATCTCTTAATGGAAAGGGTTGTTAAACACTGGAACTGATTGCCTAGGCAGCTGGTGGAGTTGTCATCCCCAGAAGTATTCAAGAAGCGACAGGATGTGGCACTTAGCATCACAGTCTAGTTGACAAGATGGTGAACAGTCAAAGATTGGACTTGATGATCCTAGAGGTCTTTTGCAACCCAAATAATTCTGTGATTCTGTGATACTGTAGTGCATGGTAGGGATTGGGTCTGATTTTAAGGTTGGACTCAAAATTCTGGCTAACTGGCATTGTAAACACACTTTTGTGTAAGGTTTCAGGGTCCTCTACATGGCTGTGGAGATGGGACAATGTGGAGTACAGAAAGCACTTAAATTTCTCATGGAACACTTTTGTGTATCTCAGCAAAACTCTTTCTTGAAGTCCTGGCCAGAGTTCTCACTTTGCAATTTCTTGGGAAGTACAGTATGGAGTCAGATAGGGGTTATGGAATTTATAACCCTAAATGTTGTTATTAGTAACATTTTCCAGTTGCTGACAAAGGCAAAGTACCACACAGTTGCTCCATAAACAAATATTTATGTATAATACATGGAAAGTGTAAACAGCTTTTACAGTGTTTCTTAAATAATTTCTCAATGCAGTCAAGTAGTTAACCTACAAATGTTTCTTCCTGAACAGACTAGTACAATCTGTTATTACCAGATACACTCACAGAATTAAAGTTTGTCTTGTAACATTGAATTATAATGTAAAGAATTAGTTCTGCATTTGGATTTCATTGCTTTAACAAATGTGTATAAGGACATTATTTCCCGTGTAATCTCGATTTCAGAAATTATTTCAGTCTGTGTGACCTGGAATACAGAGGTGCAACTTGGATTTCTTTTAAAGCTGACAAAAAGATTTTCAGTGCTTCTCATAACTTTCAAAAATGCTTCTCTTGTAAGCAAACAAAGAGTTTGTAGAGCCCTTTAACTACACATATTCAGCCATTTTTCATGACTTGCTTGCATCAGCTTGTGTGGGAAGTAAAGAAAAAAATTATGAATTGGGCTTCAGAAATCAAGAAAACTTCCTAAAATTAATGAACTTAAAAAATTATTTTGAAGTAAAGGGTCTTTCCACCTGCTCTATGAAGTTTGAGCATTTTGGTTTATAATTTTAAACTTTTCTCTGTGTCATACAAACCTGAATGTATTGAAAAGGGGGAACCTGCACTTAGTTTTGCACATCTTTGTAAGATTCCAGAAGTTGAGGCCTTAGGAAGACCACCAAATAACAACAGATTTGCAGTAAAACTATAGTATACTTTTTGTTTTACTGTAGTAAAACACTGCTGACATTGAAAGTGTGCAATCTGTAGCAACAGCGTTACAGGGTTTGGGATGAACCTCACAGTAACATCATTCTTTTTCTATCATTCAGTCTATCTTCTTGCCAAGAAAAAGAAAAAGGAAAAAGAAACAGAAAAAGAAAAAAAGAAAGAAAAAAGAAAAAACCCTACGGAGAGGAAGTGAGGTAATGAGGATCCTTCAGCTACTCCTTCTGGCTCCTGATTCACCTAGGAGAACTTTTGCTGGACTGGAAGCAAACACAGTTGAAGAGGAGCCATGGGCCTCCTCTACCTGGTATCTGACATAATATTGACAGATGACAATTTTATCTCTGTAACTACTCTGATAAAGATTTCCCTCGATCTCTCTCTCTCTCTTAAAAGTATTTTTGCATATAAACTTTGAGAATTTAATTTTGACAAATACTAATTGAAATAAAAATTGCTTCTGAATTTCTGTGATTTACCAACTTGCTGACCAGTTTCCTGCCTAACTCAGGCCTGGGTCTCTGAGAGTGTAAAAAATGCTAAAAAGCCTGCCTGCACAGGTAAGTTATTCAAGAAAGACCTCAAATTGTGTGCATCTAATTAGCTGACACTCCCAGCTGAAGTCTTCACTTATACTGTCTGCATGTAGGCTGTCGCATGGTTCAAACAAAACCTGTTTCTTCCCTCCTTTGCAGAAATAACAGAATGCTGACATTGGACACATCAGTCACGCAAGTAACAAGGAAACTTGAAGTGTGCATTTTTGAAAATCACCATTTTTTTTTCCCTCTCTTTGGGAACCTCCCTGAAAATTTGACTTGGTTCCAATTTCTTCAACATTTGGCCAAGACATAATTCCCAAATTTCCCTTTTCATCTCTCCCCACTGAGCAATATCCTACTTCCCCTGACATGTCTTCTAACTTTTCTGGGAATCTTTATCCAGATCACAATAAGCTCAATATTTTCAAGATGGAAATCCACAACAGCTTTTCTTTTGCCAGCCTCTGACCATCAGCTCTTTTTTTCCTGTTTAATGCCAATGTTAATGTCAGTCTTCCTCCATCTGCAGCTTTGTTACTCACATGCATCCCTTGTGTATTATTTCCCTCTACTCAATCTTCAGCCTGCATCTCTTTCCCTTCATTCTTCATTTCCAAGATTATAGTTCATACTGTGCTTATCTCATGTCCTAACTGCACTTCTTTTCCAGTTTACACCTCCCCACTATGCCATGAAATCATTACATATAGTTCCTGAGAAATCCTTCCTCTACTTTTTCCCAGCCACTCAGGAGGAGTAGAAATCAGATGAAGATGTGAAATTAAAACATACTCTGCATGTCTCTCACTCATTTGTTTTCTTCTTTGCCATGTCCCAAAGCCTCTTTTGAGCAATTTAACAGTGGTTCCCCATTTAGTTATTTCATTCTCATTTTAAAGTATCCTATTTCACAAAGTCTCCAATTATACTGCTGTAAAGGATTAGTGATTTTTCTGCTTATCTTATAGACTTGGACCTTTTATAAACACTGCTGCTAACTTATTACAGAGAAAAAAAATTTATTTTGCACAGCTGATGAGGTGCACATAGACATCTATATATATAGAACTCAAGTGCTTAGTGCTTAATTACTACAGTGCATCCACCAAGAAATTTCTGTAGCAATGTCTTCTGTCAACAAGAAACAGTCATTCTCCCTTCTTTCTTTTTGAATGCTCCAAAGGAAATCACAAAATTATCATAGAATCATAGAATGGATCAGGTTGGAAGGGATGTGAAAGATCATCTAGTTCTGCTCCCCTGCTATGGGCAAGGACACCTTTCACTAGACCAGGTTGCTTAAAGTTCCATCCAACCTAGCCTTGAACGCTCCCATGGATGGACCATCCACAACTTCTGTGGGCAACATGTGCCAGTGTATTACCAGCCTCATAGTAAAGAATTTTTCTCTCTTATCTAAACCTACTCTCTTTCAGTTTAAAGTTGTCCTATTTCCACAACCCCTTGTGAAAAGCCCCTCTCCAGCTCTCTTTTAAACCACCTTTAGGTACTGGAAGGCAGCTCTAAGTCTCCCCAGAGCTGTCTCTTCTCCAGGCTGAACAATCTCAGCCCCCTCAGCCTATCTTTATCAGAGTGAATTAACTACATCATATACATATTTTAAATCTGGAATTACATTGTTCTTTAGCTATTACACCATCCAGTAAAATGACATATGAGACTATGTACTTTCATCTCTCCAAAGCAATAATGGTTTATGCCTGCTCAACTGTTATGCTGTTATTTTCATGGTCTTTATTCCTAGGTAGAACTTCTGAAATCTGCTTTCTGAGATCAGCAGTGCCCTCTTGCCTGATTTGAAACAAAAACAATTGGAAAGGCACATGTACCAGCTTCCAGTTTATAAGAGTTCATTACTTGAAATCCCCTGAGCTCCTCCAATTAGAAAACAACTTTTTGACTTAATATCCTTCAATTGTTAAAAACTTGCGTCATTGAGAGATCACAGTGAAACGTAAAGGTCCCAGCACATTGGCACTTGATTGTGAGGAGATGTGATTGTTCCACATTTAGACTGGAAAGGGTTAGGAACTCTGCTTCCCAATGTGCTTAATGAATGAAAGGAAAATTGGACCCTTGAGCCAGAGGCAATGACCTAACTGAGTGAAAAATGTTTGCAGGTTAACAAGGGCAACTGTTCCTTGCTGTAATTCCCACTGGAGGTGAATGACAAAAAAGGCCAATAAACCTCAGACTTTGGATTATTTATTAGCCTGTTTTCTTCCTTGAAGAAAAGACCCTAATGTAGGTCTTGGAAGACAGAACTGAAGAAGTGTCCTTTCATAAAGCGTAAATTAATGACCATGTGCACTGCTTAAAAAGATTAAAGTATACTATTTAGTATCATTGTACTCTTTGTGATCAATCAGATTTTTAGAAAGTCTACTTCACTGGGGCTGAAACACAAAACTGATTAAATTACACTAATTTAAGCCATATTAGAACAAAATGTAACTGGAAATGACATATAAGCATTGTTGACACTGAATCAGAGAAACATATTTTATGTCTTTACAAGTACTGCTGCCTAACATGCTGACACAGCAAATCCATAGCTTTCCTACAAGCGCTCAGAAACTAGGGTGTGGTGGGATAGCCAAGTGTCCTGGTAGAGACTGGAGACTCTCTAGTTGGAAGTCACGCAATTCACTTCTCACCCTGGAGGGCAGACTTGGTTTCCAATCTAAACCATTTGTAATGAAGTAATGGAAAGTTTCCTGTTGTCTTCACTGAGATCAGGTCTGGAGCCTAACACGGAGGCGATGGAAAAAAAATTGCAGGGTAAGCACAGAACAATGCAGGGAAAGCCTTAAGACTAGTAATAACCAGTAGAGCAGCTGTCAAACTACCTTTGCGAAAAATTCTGTGATGTCTTTTCAGGAAACAATGTAGACTAGTCAGGAGAGAATTGAAGGGTATGATCCAAAGTTGAGCTGTTTCACTATGCTTTGTATTGTATTAGTCCCTAACAGAATATACAAATAACATATTGCTTCCTGTATTTGAAGTGCCAAAAATGAGACAGTTGCAAGCATTCTGCAAACCATATGTCTGAATCAGTCTGGGACTGAAGCAAAAGGAAGGAATATGAATTTACGTAATGCAACTCTCTCTGCAACATAGATAGGATAACCATAATGCACAGATGTATCATCAATAATGGGAAATGCATTTTACTTTCATGGTAAAACAACTCTAGACTTTAAAAAATGCTCTTTCCTTACCCTGTTGTGTACCTGCACATGAAAAGGAGAACACTGTGTTTATGTAGTGCTTTCCTTTTAAAATGACAGAACAACCTTCTTGCTCAGCCTTCTTCCTGAAAATGTATGATTAAATTTGTATGGCCTTTGGCTGTGGGCTTACAAATCTCATTGAATTCAAAATAGCTAAACAATTTACATCTGATTATTAATTCTTAGGTAAAGAAAATGTCTGAGAGAAGCAGGACTTTGCTTTCTATCCCAATGACTTTTAAATAACTCAGGTTGACCAGCACTCTGTTCCTTTCTCACTGGGCATCTTTTCTGCCACTCTGCCCCCAGTCTGTAGCACTGCCTGGGGTTCTTGTGACTCAAATGCAGGACCTGGCACTTGGCTTTCTTGAACATCATACAGTTGCCCTCTGCCTATTGATCCAGCCTGTCCAGATTCCTGTGCTGAGCCTTCCTACCCTCAAGCAGATCAAAACTCACACCCACTGGGTGGTTTCAGACTGACTGAGTGGGCACTCAATCCCCTCTTCCTGATCATTGATAAAGATATTAAACAGGGCTGGCCCTAACACAGACCTGGAGAACACCACTAGTGACTGGCTGTCAGCTGGATGTAGCACCATTCACTACCATGCTCTGGGACCAGGCATCCAAATGGTTTTTCACCCAGCAAAGGATACACCCATCTAATTCATGAGCAGCCAGTTTCTTCAAATGAATGCTATGGGAGACAGTGACAATGGCTTTATTAAAATCCAGGTAGACACATCCACAGCCTTTCCCTCATCCATTAAGCAGATCATGTTGTCACAGAAGGAGATCAGGTTAGTAAAGCCAAGACCTGCCTTTCATAAACCCATGTTCTCTGGGCAGATGCTCTCAAGAAGACATTCTTGAGAGTAACTGCCTGTCCTAGTTCAGCAGGAGGGACCAGCTAACCCTGTGTGGGGGGATCAAAGCTGTGTATTCTACCCCCTCTATTCATTCCCCAAGGTCAATGGGCCATTAGCAGCAGCTGCCCAGGGAGCCATTATCACCTTCACACCCAGCCTGAGGGGGGCGGAGCTGCTAATGGGCCATCAACAGTTCAACAACCCCTGGCTCCCAGAGTTAATCACCCATTGTGTGAGTCCCCGCCCAGGGGGAGGGACTGACTGCTCCCTGAGGGTACATAAGTGGTGGGTAAGAAGACCTCAGGAACTTCTCGTCGGATCCAGAGCAGTAGCAGGACCTTGACAGGAGGAGATCACCGCTCTCGCCCAGACCACAGCCCTCGCCTGCACCAACAGGTTTTTCTTTTCCTTTTGCTCTGGACTTGGGGGAATCACAGGGGTCTCAGCACAAGGGCAAACAAACACCCTTGGGTTTGTGCTTCAGGACACTGGGTTATACTGCTGGGGTTTTTGTGAGTTGAAAGCAATTTCCCTTGTATGTCAGTGTTGTTATTGTAATATTATTATTAAATTTTAGCTCTGACTTATAATCTCTCTCGTGGTGAGTTCATTTCCCCTGCTGGTTCGCCTTTAAACCAGCACACTGCCCAGGAGCAGATGGCAGTGCTTCTCATGGAGATTCCCAGTTTGTATGTTGTGGCCTCAACATCATCTCTAGCACCACTGAATTAGCAGGTGTTAGAGCTGTTTCTCACATCCTGAAGCCTGGTTCAGTTGAAGGGGAGTTGTCTACCCTTTTCTTATGGGAGCTGGTGCTCCTAAATTGGGTACCTAAAGGCTTAATCCTGTCTTTGTCTAGACAGGCCAAATGTATTTCTGATTTTTAGAGGAAATTAAGTGAAAAATTGCCCAATGTTGCTGGGTATTGCCTGCAAAGTTTCATTTCATGTCTCTTTATGGCATATTCTAAGGAATTGTGAAAGTCAGCAAAGTGGATCCTTTTATTAAAAACAAACAAACAAACCAAAAAACCACCCCAAACCAAAACCCAAAAAACAAAACACACACACACCCCGAAAAGGAAAAAAGAATCAAAATAATTAAAATGAGACAATAACAAAGGTGGAAAAAAGGAAATTGGTTATTAATATTTAGGTTAGTAGAAAAATTGTTCTTTGAGAAAGCAGCCAAATTACTAACTGGAAAAGGGTAGAAACAAAAAAATTTGGTAGCATGAAAAATTCATGAGTGAGTAGAAGGTCAGAACAAATGTGACTTCTAATTCAGCTCAGCTTACGTTAAAACTGGATATGAACTTCTGAACTTGGTTTTCCACAACCTTTCTAGCTTGGGATATTGGTTAAGAAATTATTTAACACATAATCTATCAGTTTCTTTCTGAGTTATATAGGATATTGATGACTCTCCTGTACTGTTCAGAGATTTGAAAAGTTTGCTGCTCTCAATTATCACTAATAGTTCTTTATACATATATATTTCTCTTTGCAATTCTTCTATATGTATGGTTTCAGGGTTTAAAAACCAGAATTTTCTTGTTTGGAGTCCTTTAAACATAGATATTTTTTCATTGTTGAATTCTAATGAGGAAGAAAAGTTAAGTTTTTTGACACAAAATCATTCTTTATTTTTACATAAACTCTCTTTTACTCTTTATCTCAATTTTTAGTAGGCAACTGCACTAGCACTTGACTACTGCTTTTGGGTGTCTTGGAGGAGAGAAAAAAATTTGGGCACATGCTAGAGGTTCAAAACGCAATCTATATGTATTAAAGATTTTGTGTTATTTCCAACAAAAAATGAAATCTTGTTTTCTTTACTGGGTACTTTTCCCAGGCACATAGTATGTAAACTGAATAGGCCATGAAAGTTCACTGACTTCCAAAGTTCACAGAATTCCTTAAAGGTGTTATAATTACCCTAAAAGCCTACTTATACACTAGTTGTTTCATGCAATATTTGTAAACCTCACAAATGTTACTGTACATGCTTGCACTCGCATCATCACTGGCTATGATCTTGTCTCATAAATTAAGTAAGGTTGGGTCTTGTCAGTTCTTGGATAGGAGGCCTCCCAGGAAAACCCAGATGGTGCAGGCATTGATAGCAATTCAGTGGGAAGACCACCTACTGTGTTAGTACTCATTTTTCTTCTGGATTGAGAGCACTGGTGTTCAGAAGGATGTTGCTGTTTTTTCCCAGGGTTAAAAATTAGGAACCTGAACAAAATTAAGTCTTTCAAAGCATCATTATAGTAATACTGTATTGTCTATCATGAAGATACAGAAATGGTTTAAATATTGCCAGCCGAAATCAGAAAAATATTAAAATTAATTGAATTTTTCCCCTTTTTTTCCTTCTCTCTTCATTGAATATCTGTCCACTCCCTCTGTGAAATATTCACTGATAGCTAACACCTAAAAGCAATTTTTATCTTTATCAGCATTTCTTGTAACCTTTTGTAAGACATTCAAAACTCCAAAAGCATGACTACAATAGAAACTGAGAATTCCCTCAGACAGGAATTTGCAATTTTGTTTTTATCTTATTATTTCTTTCTGTGGCATAGAACAAATAAAATATTAAAATGTGACCTGTTTTGTATTATTTCACTGAAAAATGTCATCATGTCCCATGCCTCCATTACCCTCTGTGGGCTAGACTACCTGGTTACCCTATAGGTTTTTGGTGGAGTGGGGAGGGGTTCAGGCAATAAATGGTGCTGCCTGAAAACCTTGGGCCAGGAGCACTGCAGCAAGTGAAGCACTATTTACTATGCATTGTCTCAGTGGCATGTATGTTCTTCTTACTATCTCCCAAAATGCTAAATCACTATTACAAAGCATCACAGCAAATCTTGTTTAGGAGCAGTTTTCAGGTGAGGTTTTTTGCCATTTTGTCTCTTATACTTTATAAGAAGTCAAATGAACACTGGCATTTGTCATGAAAGGCAGTCTTTAACCCAAAAATTGGATGAGAAGCTGTTATAGTAGAAACAAATTGTAATAATTCCTGGCAGGCTATATATATATAGGCTTCCTTACAGCTAAAATATGAATAATATTATTGTGATTTTTATATGCAGATTGACAAGATTGTAACAGTTTTCTAGGGTTTAGAACCTAGAGTTTTAATGTGGAAAGAAAATTTTCAAAACCTGGAAACTTTCACAGCGTTAGGGAAAAAATCTTTGAAAGTTACAATTGGCTAATGTATTCATAGCTATAAATAATGGATCTTTTTCCATGGATTATGTGAAAGACACATTTGCCTTCTACTCTGAGAGCCCAGTTGCTGTCAGTGTGCTCTGTCAGAGAGTGTACAGTGAAGCAAAACTTCACATAGTTTTGCAAATACTCATTCCATAGTGGGTTCATTGAACTTGATGTTGATTATTCATAAACACGAAGTAGTTCTCAAGTCAAGCAGTATTTTAAGGGAAAGTCACAAGGAAATTGCACATTCTGAAGACATCAGCAAGAAATCACAACCAAGTAGGGAATAACTGTAGACTCGAATAAAGTGAAAGTCTCTACTCATCCCAAGGTTTCTCATTGTCTGGAGGAGAGGAAAGAGGAGGAAAAAGAGAATAATTAATGAATTCTGTTCATATTTTCTAAAATTAGAGGTAGAGGTTATGAAAATGTATTTTAACCTTCTGCAAGTGCTATGAAAACTTTTCTGCTTGGAACTTGACCTGTACAATGGTATTATCTTCAGGTTTGAAGAATTCATTTTGGTCAAAACTAACTGGGGCTCCTGAAAAGTAAAATGGAAAATGTCATTTTTTTTGCTAATGTTTCAGTTTTAGTAACTGTTGGGACAAGGATGTTAATAATATTCTTAGTGTAAACACTATTAACAACACTAAACTTGCATGACTGAACTCTGTTTTCACTACATGCCCTCTGAAAATATATTAGTATAAATACAGATATAGACTTGAACCAGGGTCTGCTTTTTGTGGAGACAAGAGAGTAGGGTGTGTTTAGGAATAATACTGGATTTCTGCTCACCAAGAAGCATAATGTCACAGCTGCTGTGCTCAGGCATAAGGCTACTGTCTGTCTTTTACTGTAACTTTGCAGGATGCTAGAGGTACTTCAGGGTCAGGGAGACACCTCAGCTGAAGGAATGGAGCAGCATGACGAAGTAGCGACATGAAGAAATGAAGCATTAAGGGTAAGAAAGGATTGGGTTTGGGTTTGGGGTGGGTGTGGGTTCTTGGTTGATTTGGTTTGGGGATTTTTTGTTTGTTTTTGTAAGAGAACTCTTTCTTTCAAAGTCTTAAATGAATCTTGAGTTCCTGGGTGTCACCATTTCTTCTCTGATGGCAAATGAAACTGTAGCACAAATAATTCTATGTCTGTTAGCTCCTCCATTGATCCTGGGTGTCACCATTTCTTCTCTGATGGCAAATGAATCTGTAGCACAAATAATTCTATGTCTGTTAGTTCCTCCATTGACTCTCAGTGGCTGAAGTTTGCAAAGGATCTTGGTATTCAAGCCCTGGTGTTAATCATCACACTGATAATATGGTACCAATTGATTTTTTCTGATTTTTTGATTTTCACTTTAAGAGAAAATAACATGCACAAGCAGAATTAAAGAATATTTTTTGTGGTTCTGAAATTTTGAAAATTTTGGTTGCAGCAAGACTACAGCTACAGATAATTTATAGCAATCTCTGCTGCTTACAAAGATTTCCTTTGGTGGAAAGGGAGAGAAAGGGGCTTTGACATGGATGCATGATTTTGCTTCCCCATTTCCATAATTAAATGCTTTATATTTCTTGTCATCTTGTTTCTTATTTTGAATTAAATGCAATATTAAAAACTAAAAACAAGTAGTTTTTTAAAAAAGTTGAACTCGAGATGAGCAGACCTTTCAGATACCTTCAGAGACCTTTCTCTCTCTCTTTTTTTTTTTTTAACTGATTCATGGGTCATGTCCAACAATTCTTAATGACAGAATTTGCTAGGAAACACAAAGAGATAACCTGAATTCTTTTGTCATTTCTAATTATAAAAGGCTTTGCTTACTTGCTAATCTACTATTTTAAAAGGAGAAAATTTCGGCATATGCAGTGAGTTTAACAAGGAGTACATCAGGATTTTGTAGTGACAGGAGTCATTCTTGCTTGTTGTAGGGGCTGGCAGATGTGCTGAATGAGTCAGGAACTGCAGAAGATAGAAAGGTCATCTTACGTGTACAGCAACTCCATAGTGTCCTGATGATCTGTGTTGTCTTCCTACCTCTGCTTCCTGGGAGGTGATGCCAAGTGACTATAAAAACTATCTAAGTGTGCCAGGTGACTATTGAAACTGAGGCATCTTTGACTATCAAAGGCACTGAGAAACTGTGTACTACTGCTTTCTAGGATTCTGATGGCAGTGGACAACCAAGCTGCAGGACTATTCAACACTCACAATTGCAGCTGAACTGAATGGGGAACCGTGATTCTGAAAGCCATAGAACACTTACTGTGATAGATTAAAAAAAAAATCATTCCTACATGTGTGAAATTGGTCAATTGGTCTGTCAGCTCTAGCGATGCTTGTCTTTCTCTTAGTTCAGAGTAAGAAAGTGGATGGCAATTTCCACTGGATGTCTAGGGGTATTATTGTAATTTGTAGCTGATTGTAGCAATATACAAATTAATATAATTGTGAAATCTGAGAGAACCAAGATGTACCAAAATGTGACATGACTTCACATCTTGAATAGATAAAATGAAATATTCAGTAGATTCTTACTAGGAATATCCCCAATAAAATAAAGATCCTAAGGAAATACAGTATGGGAATACCTAGTGCAAGAAAGTAATTGTCATTTCGTATATATACATATATATACACACACACATACATATATAAAAATATATGTATGTATGTATATGTGTATATATGTATATGGAGAATGAATTTTCACTGTTTTGCTATGAAAACTCAGTGTGCTTTCACTGTATTTAAGTACATGCTGACTAAAATGTTTCAGTAAAACATAACTTTGTTTCTTCTATGTTGTATATTTTCCTTTTTCACTGCTGAGTTTCCTTTTACACTTCAGCTTTATTACAAACCATGAGGGCATTTAAGGACTGTTGAAGACAGTGTCCAGATGAGGAGTCCTTATTCCACAATACCAGTAAATTGGGAGCAATCCATTTGTAATCACACATGCAGTCTGCTAAACTGGAATATCCTGCTCAAAATTAAGCTCTTCTAGAACTTTGAATTTTGATTCCATATTTGTTAAATCTTACTACTTCTGGGAGGTTTAAAGAAACAAGACTGTCATTGCAATCAGCAGAGGGGCTGACCTATTCAAAAAGAGCATCAATATAATAGGATGGAATAAAAGCTCTGATAGGACGGTATAAGTAGAGAGGCTTCATATGGTGCTCCCCAGATCCCTCTGCTTGGTATTTTGGTGAGATGTCCTCTCTGTTCTTGCTAGAAATATGTCCATATGATGGCCAGAATATTCAAAGTTGATTAAATACTCTGAATATAGTCAAGTTCTGGGTGTTCAACATGAAACATTGTTAAAGTCCCCTAAAATTCAGGAAGGGCTCAACACCTCTTTTATGAAAATCTGTTTTCTTTGAGCCAGGTCTATAAAATTAACAATCACCTCAGAACATACAGGTCAGTATCCTTCCCCCATAGCAACAAAACTTCAGCTGGGCAAAACTGCTATTGCTTCTACAACTTACCATGAATATCAGACCTTGGCAGGATTTCACTACCTTCAGTTTCTCCCACCAGCAATTCATAACAATGATTAAATAAGTTCTGTCCTCCTTTGGAATATAGCCACAGTTTAAACTGTTTGGAGGCAAGTTTGTCAGATCAGGCTGAGTGCTACCTCCAGGCTAATCCCCTTTTCTCAAGCCAGTGTTCCCTTCTGGCCTTTGTGGTTTCCTCTTTGAAAAAGCACTCCTCCATATTGTCTTGGTTAACTGCTTCTGAATTTCTATGCAATATGATGTGAGGTAGCAGATTTCTTGGCCCACAGGTTATGTAATTTTGCAACCTTAAAAGGTAAATTACTGAGAAATTTCCGGTGCTCCAAAAATAAGTACATGGAATATTTACAAAGTAAGATCTGGACATGATCTTTGCTTGGGTTTATTATTCTGGCTGTTGTTTCCCCATGTTTCCCATGCTTCTAGACAGATTCAGTTTATTATTCATCCCACATATACTACCATCCCCAAGCTTCTGGCAGCCACTGTTATCTGTCACACTGATATGCATTGGAAAATTGTTCTGCATTTTTTTTTGTGGAGAAATAAAAAGTTATTGGCATAGGTAGTTTGGAAGCCAGAACAGCTTTCTTACCCAGTGAGATATTATTGTGTTTCAGAAGCATCTGAAGGGAGTCAAACCTAGTCCACACATATGTTCAATTTTACATGGTGTACTGAGGCCAAAATTCAGGACCAGATGCTCCTAAGCCTTTGGCATGAGCTTTTCTTTAACCACATAGAACATTGCCTGTCTGTATCTGCTTGCATGGTTGTGACTTCAGTTTCAGATCCATATATATGTTTCTTAACCTCTCAGTGTCTTTAAAAGGAAAAAAAAAGGAAGAAAATATATCATTTGGAGTTAAGTCTAGAAAAGTGTTTTTCTGTCTTTTGGCTTATTAAACTCCAGTAGTACTAGAAAATATAATGTGACAACTACTGCCTGACTTTTGCATCTATATGGAATAGATTTTAATATTTTTTTTAAACTTAGACAATATAGGAAATGAAGCCTCAAAACTCATGTATTCTGGTTGCATGTAAACTGGTACTTTTTTGTCACACATGAGGACAGAGATTAAAAACAACTTTATAAAGTATTTATGAGGTTCTGATTTACCACAATTATTTTCTCTGGCTTTTAGAATCTCTGAATAGTATCTTAATGCTAGATCATATTTTCTGACAGCAAAACACCAGATACACTGTAATGATTTGGCATTCAGCCTTTTGGAACGAAGGCCAAAACTGGCTAAATAAATCTTTTTCAATAGCAAGGAGCAATGATTACATTGTAAACTCTGCATAAATCTGTGATATTACAGAAAGCAACTGTTTTGCTATAAAGTGACTTAAAAAAAATTATGGAAAAAATTTCCCATACTGGAAAGATGTCAACATGGCACTTTGCTACCAGTCTTCTATACTGTTGCAACTGAGCATTTCATAATGTGACAGAAAGTGTTTTTCTTGATTACTGTACTCAAGAGTGGGTGAGAATCCCAGACCGGAGTAGTACTTACTAAAAATATTAACTTTATTAATAACTTATAAAACACATTGGGATTCCTAGTAGTCAGTTCTATACATGGTTAAGAAAAGGCAGGTGGTCTGTGAAATAGTTTGAACTCATGTTATGAAAGATTTCTATCAAGACAGTCAAAGCTCTGAGTTACTTAGTATTCAGCAGGAAACTGTAGAGTAAAATATTCTCCAGTGTGCACCACTGCTAGTGGTGTACGACTGTAGGTCTTAGAAGTGATGCAAGACATCAGAGTTGCTGTGCTAAGCACTCTGCAAGGGTGTAGACAGACATCAGCCTCACCCAGAGGAGCTTATATTTTAAAATACAGATGCTTCAGACCTAGCGGAAAGGCAAGCAGACATGTAAGAGAAGCAACTTGTGCAAGCCACAAAACTGCCAGTGGCAGCAGTGAAGGGAGGAATGTTCCTGGAGACTGAGCCCCATGGTGCAAGCTGTGACTTTCAGTCCACAGGACAATGTGTTTGTTTACTTTCCCTTCAAACATTTTTGCGTGGAATGACTGTATGGAAACACAGAGCCACACACTGATGTGACCATACAGAAATACAGATCCCTCCAGCACCACTGTGTGTGTGTCAGACAAGAAACAAGAGGGCCCCATGGTGCTCCTCAGGTCAGGGCCCTGGAGCAGAGGGGCAAGTGCCCTCTGTGACCCCCTGCTCTATCTCTTCTTGAGAAACTACCTCGGTTTGACTTTTAAAAGGGCCAGAACCAGCTGAACAAATTTATGGCTCTTTGGTGTAACATTTCCGTGCAGTTCAGGTTAATAGTTCAGTTACAGTGCGAAGACTAAATCCACATTCTCCAGATCACACAAACTCTACCTTGAAAGAAATAACAATAATGATAACAATAATACTTCTTCAACTGTCAGATTATTAAGAAACACCCAACATCCAGGCAAAGATTGTCCAAATGGTGAGGGAAGGACAAGCCAGGACACAGAAGCCCATACTGACATGCATCCGATGGCTCATAAAGCCTTGCAAGGGCAGATTGTAACTCCTCGGGCTTCATAATGACCCTTGCACCACTGTTTGGAGCTATTGCAGCAGCTACAATTAAAACCACAATGAAGAGACGCTTTGCCCTGGGCTCCCCGCGCCGCCTCCGCCAAGGGGCAGTGCCGGCGGCGGGCTCTGCTGCCGGTCGGCGGGAGTCGGCAGAGGGCAGCGCTAGGTCCTCGTTCCTGTCGCGATCCCGATCCTGTGCCCGGCCCCGGCCCGTCAGGCTCCCCGCGCTGCCCGGGACGAGGCACTGTCCAGGAGAGCAGGCGGCACAGGGAATTCACAGAGTATGGTGGTTAGTGACGGCTGCACCGTGTACAGGAGTGTAGGAGAGGAACCTTGGAATATATCGATAGGCCAAATCCATGAGTAGCAGCTGAAAGATGTCGAATGCTCTCCTTAGGCTGAAAAGCGTTTCGCACGCTCCTGGAGAGTGTGTCAGGACAAGACTGGCATTGTGACGCTGCAGGGACCACGCGGAAAACCTTGGTTGCAGGATTGCCACTTCCTCAGTTACTGCCTTCGGCTCCAAACTTCTCAACCCATGTGAAGCAGAGCAGTGTCTCAGCATGATGCACTTAGCACATCTGATTGCTTAATTATTATCTGCCTTTGCACACATGTAGAATCACAGTTTCACCTGCTCATGTGGCACCCACATGTGCTGTCCTGAACATCAGTGTGTGAGCGGCTTGGGATCACTGCCAGTCTGGTGCCTTCTGCCTTCGCTCATACTCTTCATTCCAACTGCAGCTTCTGCATGCTCTCCTAGGTATGGAAATGTAAATGCATGCACAAAATAATTGTGCAACTCATGTAATACTTAGCAGAATCTTTAACTGCTCTGAAAATTAAAAGTGTCTTCTAAAGAAAAACAGTTTAAAGGAATCTCTGCACAATAGCTAAATGCTTGCCAGGGAAAGTAAATACCATTTTTAAATTCTAGTTTTTTTAAAAACTTCTCATCATTTAAAGTCATATGGACTTTAAGTAAGTGCTATCATGATGATTATTCAATTGCTCAATAAACACAAGAGCATAGATGTTCTCTCAGAACCATGTCAGAAAATATATTTTTATTCTGAAAAAAATCCACTCCAATTGTTTTTGCTTTCAATATGCAAAGAATACACCCCCCATTCTCATACTATAGAAAGAGTCAGAGGCAGGTAGACTTAGGCAGAAAAAAGGTTTGAGAAAAGCTGCCAATAAACTTATGTCCAGCAAGTGAATGCAGGTAAGAAGAAAATGTAAGTAGAAAACACAGACTTCCAGGAACCAGGTACTTGCTGTGTATACTAATTGTTTAATTTGCTCCTGGTTCAAAGCAAAGTACACTGAATAATACAGAGAGAGGAATCAGTGATGGGGTTTTGGTGCCTGTGGTGGTCCATTTGCATTGTATGAAAAGTTTTTGTTGCAGAGTCTGATTTTCTTTGCCAGTCATCCTTTGGCAGGTTGGCATTGTGGTGATGCATGGATAGCAACCTTGCTTTTGTTCTTCTAGCAAAGGTAGAATGTAGCCTTTGTGTTTGATGCTGTGGTTCTGGGTTCATGCTATAATTCAGTCAGTCAGGGTAAGGGGGCCAGAGGGCAGATAAGCTTTTATCCAAGAGGCTCTTAACAGAGTTTGCAATGTGTGATTTAGATGCCACCTGAGCAGAGGCAGATTGATTTAATAAACAAATCTGTCCTGGGATTTTGCATACTTTCCCATCTTTGCCACTGATTTCCTGCTGAATCACCTTTTTAACCTAATACCTCAGTTTCTTCTTCTGTAAAATGGATGCAGCAAGCATTGTAGAAGCAATCAGTAATGTGTTTTTCTTTCTAGACAGAAAACATGACATATAATAATGGGATATTTTTTATCTTTATCTGGGATGTTTTAGAAAAGAGGGCAGGCTTTGTGTGGTTGCACTGTCTCCTCTCTCATCCTTGCAATACGATAAGGATGGTGTTAGTGTAGAGTTTTTATAATTTCTGCTTGGTTGTTTCAATCAGTTCAGAATAAATGAGTGTTCATGTGCTTTTGGACTAATTTTGAATGCTTCTTTCTTAACATTTTCTCAAAGAACTTGAAGACATATATGAAGTGAAGTTCCTGTCACGGCAGAGGAATCTGGCAGTCAGAGAGAAATTGGTCATAGACCACCAAAATTAGAGGTAGGGAGTAAGAAAGAAATATTAATAGTCACTTAAGTTTGGGAGAGTTTTAGATAAGCAAAAGAAGGATGTGTTTAGAAAGCATTACAAAACTTAAGGGCACAGCCTTAAGCAGATATTTATTTTAGAAAATTATATCTTAAACTTGTTCTCTATTTTCATATCAATAGCATATTCAAAATTTTCAAGTGATAACATGTCAAGACCATCACAAATAACCACCCACTGTCTATTTGTGCTGACTAGTTATTTCTAACCTAATAATAAGCAGTGAATTGGTTAATAGTGTTGGTACTTAAGTATGCATGTTTTGCTTCAAGGCTGACACTCCAGCAAGATGAATGGGGGAAGTTAACTTTGCTTGATGCTATTGTTTTAGCTGGTAAGGATGAGGATTCAACAAGATGAAAGTATGTTGGTTTACATTGTCGAGGCTATCTTCACAACCAGAAGCTAGAAACTTCCTTTATTATGAGAAAACAAACACATAAATCCTGGGAAATAGAATAAAACACTTCATTAATCTGCATGAAAGCATTAAATCATTCAGATCCATAGATTTGCTGCCTAGGGTAATTTTTTCTTCTGCATTTGGAAGAAGACTTTCTTGGGATCAGGTGGCATTTTTTCTTGCATCCACTGATGGGCTAAGAAATTACAATAATAACAGCTGCAGCAGGCATCTTTTCTTCAAAACATAGCATTTTGGAAATGGTACAGAAGCAGAAAAAAAAGGCTAATAGAATGCTATCCTGTTCTATTGAAATGTTTTCAGAAAAATAAATGAAATTCTGTTCTTGGCTTCTTTTGCATTGTTGAACAATTTAGGATAACTCATTTGATCTGGCTTTACACCAACATTTCAACTGTGAAACAAGAATGAATGGTTATGTGTGTTTTCTAAAAATGTTGAGAAATGCAGATGGAATATTATTATGTAATCTCTAAGAACCAAATTGGGTGACCTTTATTCATATTGAAATAAGGAGGGCTATTGACAGAGTAGCCTCCTGTTGACTGCGAGTAAGGATGAGAGAATCCAGGCTGGTTTTGTATCGGCCCAAAGAATACTTCTGAACTGCTGTTTTTGCTCAACTCAGTTTTAGTTACAGTTTCATAAGATTAAAGGGACCTGAAAATGAATAAAATTGTAGGTGAGTGAATGGTATTGTATGTTTGAAGATGTCCACACTCTAACAATCTTTGACTATATCTTCAAATACCAGCATCTGAGTTGTAATACTACTGCTGGGATTTTCAGAAAAAAGTGGCATGTAATGTCAACTCTGTACTTAAACTGTAACCAACAAACCCTGGGGAGCTATCAACTTATCAGTCTTTAGCACCGAAAGCATAACACCAATTTTAAGTATAGCTACTCAAAATGGGTCAAGTTACACTGACTTGTGTTTTAGTGAACTGAAATTAAAAAGGTATTTTTAGCCAAACAGAAAAATTTGTAAGTGTAGGTATTTGTAACCAAGTTCCTGATTCTGTAAGTTAATTTTTATTTAACCCATTGAAAATCAGGTGTACACACACATACATACCCCTAAGTTCTCAGTACTTTGTTGCACATAACCTCAGGCTGGAATGGAATCACTACTACTTCAGCATTCAAAGTCTGGATCAGCTGCTGGTTTGAACTTTGTGAACTTGAGAGGTAGGTCTGAATTGAAATATGTGGTAGTTAGTAGGATACAAGACAAAATCTTTCCTTTAGAAAAGGAAATGTATGTGTTTCAGACGTACCCATAAATGTGCTCTCTTTCTAAAGGAAAAAATATTTAGAGATCATGAGGTGAGATCTCAACCTGAGCAAGTAACTTCTGAAGTAATTGTGGAGGAAACATCTTTGGTGGCCTGAGCAAAACAATTAGTCATTGTCCTATGTAAACTTCAATTAAATGTGTAAAAAACAATTTGCTTGTCAGATAAGCCACAAAATTGAGAATTTGAAGCCTCATAGCAGCCAGTATTTCACATTTGCATTTACTATATTTCTGTCATTCTGTGAAGATCACATCTCTATTTTCTCTCCAGTTCCACTGGTGAATCTCCAAGAGGCAATATCTGTTTGGCCCCAAGTAATTAGGGGTTTTTTTTTGGTTGCTTTGTTGTTTTTTTCCCCAAAGCACATAAATTATTACTCGGCCATTAATTCTGAGTGAACCTAATCTCAGTTCACTTCTGATTTTGGAAGGAATAAGTTATGCTCTTCAGCCTATTTAGCAAGGTTGTCACAAATATCCAGAGATGTCTAAATGAATCCCAGTGCTATTAATACAACATTTAAAAAACCCATAGAAGGTATTAATTCATTTTTCATAAGGTTTTGAGATTTTCATGCAGGAAGAAAGGAAATTAAAAAATCCTTAATACTATTGGCTTTATGCAAGTGTATGCAATATTTAATTTAAAAATTAAGAAGTTCAGAGCTTCTGAAGTGGAACAGAGACACAGCTGTCTTTTCCAAATTGTACTTTTCAAAATGCAGATAGCAAAGCAACACTGGATGCAATTGAGGATGTTTCTGCACTTAGTCTTATGATGGACACAGATCCATTAATCAGAGATAATTATATGCTTTTCTCAGCATACATTCCTACACATCACATAATTTTGTGCATAGGTACATAATATCTATCTATATTAGAAAACAGTTGTTTGGGGGTTTACTGTAGGGAAATTGAGGCATAGAGAGAGTAAGAGACTTTCCCCAGATCGCAGAGGATATGAATTAAAGCAGGCTAAAAGTTCATGAATTTATTATTAAATTGTAAATTACCATATAGCTTTTCTTAGGACAAATCAGTGCAAGCAATGAATTAAACTGCTAAATGTTTATTTGAAAACCAAACTAAACACTATTAGTTTAACTTGGTGAGTAAAAAACCCCAAACAACCCAGAATATTTCTAGAGTTAACTTTATTTTTATGTGTGTTTTGTGGAAAGGAAGAGACAGATTGTTATTTTTTTTCCCATTGAAAAGATCTGTGTAGTTTGCCAATATCTGCCTTGGCAATACTTTTGTGGAAATGTGTATGTTTTATCTTTTAGAAAACTGGTTTCCCAAGGCTGAGGAAAACTATGAGCAAAATTATGTGGCAGGAAACATTTAAAGATGAAAATATGAAACATAATTCAATTTGATAAATTCAGTGTCAAAAGACATAGCACTTAGCAATTCTTTAAACACATCTTTAACCTGAAAATATCTTACTGGTTGAGAAGAAAATGAAGGCAGCAATAAAAATTCACAGAATTAAAAGCAAGAGCAATAGCAGTAAGTTTAAAACTGACTCTAGGGAAATATAGACAATTGACAAAGGAAGATGAAAGTATCTTTAAAAAACTCTGTGGAGGATGGAGGAAAATAAGAAACAATACTTTAAGTATACAAAGAAAAATTACAATATTAGTATAATTTAAATCCTGTACTCAGTAAGGATGGTAAAAGCATGGATCACTATATGCAAAAGGCAGACTTGCTCATACATATCTGTTTTGCCAGAAAAGACAGGAAGATCTATTTCTACCTTAAAGCTAATGAAAAGTACTTTCTATCCCATCACTAGCTAGAATTGAGCAAAAATTTTATTTTACATGGGAAGTATCAGGCAATAGACTTGATGGAAGCTAAGGTAATTAATTTCAGTGTACTAATAATTTTTTTAGTTACAGAATGCTGGGGAAATTACACAAAATTAATGCTGAGATTTTATATTAAAATATGTTAAAAATCATACAAAAGAGTGACTAAAATGGAGGTAAAGAAATAAGTACAGATGAGGCATAGTCATGTAGGAAAAAGTATTTCTGGTGTAGTCCTGTAAGGATCTGTTCTTTCTCCAATGTCAGGCAATATCTTTAGCAAAGTCTGGAAAATGTGCAATTATCAATAGCAAAACTTGCAAGTGACAAAGCATTTGATGAACAATTAATGATAATTAGAGAGGAATGAGCTAATCTGGAGTGCTCATTACAATAAACTCATTAAAAGAAAGTATTTTTGTGTAGCCAAAACTGAGGCCAAAGGAGAAAGCAGTTACATAACACTTATTATTGGGAAACTGAATCCTCTAGAAAAGATTTCAATATTTTGAAAGTAAGCTAAAGACTAATGCTATGATGAAAATATACCTTTTCACGTCTAAGCAACAGAATACAGATGAAGATGGTGATACGTCCCCTGTGCGTGCCATTAGTGAGGACATTCCTGGAATACTCTGTCCAGTATTGTTAATGCTTTGTGAAGGACCTTTAGAAACTGAAATGGGCTCAGAAGAAAACTGCAACAAAGGTAAGAGGCATGGGGAATGTGTCTCATATTGAGACACTAAACAAGTCCAGTTTACTCTAGGTTAGAATAAGACTTAGTCACAGTCTGTAAGACCATTCATGGAAAAGATGTTCTTGACCAGTCCCGTTACAAATAAAATCTAATAAAATATTTAACATTAATTGGTGTGTGTGGGTTTTTTTTAAAATTACTGTTGTTACTTGATGATTATCCAATTAATGACACAGGTGGAACTAGTGGAAACTTAATTTTGAGAATTCTGAGCTGGAAACAGAGCACAAATATTGAGTTATAGTAATTAATATTTGGAACAAATTCTGACATAGCAATGTGCTGGATTTTCCATCTGTTGCAGTTCTTAAATTGAGCTGCAGCATATCTCTCAGAAAGACACCTGATGCAGAAATTGCTGTGTACTGGTCTATAATTTATATAACAGGTTGAGTTAGAAGACCAAAATGTATCTCAAGGCTATAAAATCAGTCAGGAAAAAGTAACTAGGGAACACTGTGGTGAAAGAGACAACACATATGTAGTTCAAATACAACTATCACAATGAAAAAATACAGTAGAAAGGGAAAATTATGCTAAATAACAGAAGAAAGTATCACTGATTTTGATGAGTTGCTGACAATTTTCTGATACTGAGCCTGCCTCTAACTTCCTTACTTTGTCCAGTTCAAGTTCTTTTTACTAGGTACAGTTCTGTCTACTTTGCTTTGTAATTTCTACTGATGAGTTTGAATTAAGTTTAAAGCATGTAAATCAAACACAGAGAACACTGCAAAAAATACTGAATTTTAAATATGTTTTTGCATGCACCAAGAATGCACTGAGAGTTTTTGTTTAGCTATTCTAGAAAGAGCTGGACTGCAGATGGGTCAGACTGGAAAATGTACAGAAATATATTACGTGTTTATGGTCTTCTTCATAAATTGGGTTCTCCAGTGTCACTTCATTCTACTCCATTGTTAAAGGGATATATTAACAGCTACAATATTTTGCAAGGGAAGACTACAAGTATTAAGACTTTGGGGGTTGTTTTTTTATTTTGGATGGTTGTGGGGTTTGGTTTTTATTTTTGGTTGTTGTTTTTTTGTGTCTTTTGTTGTTGTTGTTTCATTTTTTGTTTTGTTTTGTTTTTTTTCTCAACAAGAAAGTCTTTGATGAGGAAGTGCTTTATAGTGGCAATGCACTTATATTCATTTAGGAAACATGAGTCCTCTGGTGTCATCCAGCAATCTTTAGGAAGCCTCATAGATTCAAACATGCATTATATTTTGTGTTCTATATATATGGGCCAAAATGCAACTCTGTTGGCTCAGATCTATATACAATGTTATCTAATGCACTGCCTTCATCTCTACTGTAACAGGCAGACTTCTCTTTAGTGACCAAAACCTTATATGGTTTTATGCTTTGCTTCATTTTAAGGAAATGTCCCTGTTTATATTTCAAGTCCTCTTACTAAAACACATATACCTTTCCTGGACTGATTACCAAAAGGACTTTACAAAAATCTCCTGGGAGGCATCAGGCAAAGCATCACCAGCTGACTGGGGGAGGTGATTGTCCCACTATGTTCTGAGCAGGTGCAGCCTCACCTTGAATATTGAGTGCAGTTTTGGTCACCACCATATAGGAAAGACTTAAAGCTCTTAGAGAGTACCCAAATAAAGGCAACGAAGATGGTGAAGGGCCCTGAGGGGCAGCTGTATGAGGAGCGGCTGAGGTCCCTTGGTCTCTTCAGCCTGGAAAAGAGGAGACTGAAGGGAAACCTACAACTTTCTTATGAGGGGAAGAGGAGGGGCAGGCACTGATCTCTTCTCTGTGGTGACCAGTGACAGAACCTGAGGGAATGGCCTGAAGTTGTGTCAGGAGAGGTTTAGGTTAGGTATTAGAATAACGTTTTTCACACAGAGGATGTTTGGGCACTGGAACAGGCTCCCCAGGGAGGTGGTCACAGCACCAAGCCTGACAGAGTTCAAGAAGCATGTGGACAATACTTTCAGGCACATTGTGTAACTCTTAGGGTGGCCCTTTGCTGGGCTAAGAGTTGGACTTTGATGATCCTTGTGGATCCCTTCTAACTCAACATATTCTACAATTTGGTGATTCTGTAACTGGTTAGCAATCTTTGTTACAGGCACTTTATGACTTCAGCAAGAAGACAGTACTAAAACTGAAAGCTTCTTCAAGTAGGCAGTCACTTCACAATACTTTACCTGAGATCTTTTATCATTCACATTGGCTGGTCTTTTCTCTGCTTCCTCCTATGCTTCTTCTGCCAGTGTTTGGTATTTGTTTAACTTTCTCATCTACTTAGAATATTTCATGAGCTTGGAAACTTTCCAGGTGAAAAGAAAGGCTTTCTGTGAATTTTGATAGATGATTTTAATAGTGCAAATTTGCCACTTTCTGTTCTAAATACAGGGATTGTGTGATTTTGTTTGTTTGTTTACTTGCTCTGTTTTTACATCTCAATAAATTATTCTGCACATATTTTGCTCATTTCTGCACAGTTTTAGCCTCTTTGCAGATTTCATCTGTAGCATTAGAAAATACTCATAGGGTGGGAACATCTGGAAATAAACTGTATGACCCACTTCAGCATACTTTGCACTTTGAAAGCTTGTATATTATTTCAGTGGCCCCTGGAGCTGCTGTTCTGGACAGTTTTGCTCACCCTGGTCCTCAAAATGACTCATCTCTTCTACCCCTTGCTCTTCCCAAATAAAGTCATAACATTGAAGATGTGAGGGAGGATTGTGAGTATATGAATGTATAGATTACTTTTGGTTAAAGATTACTTTTTCTAGTACAGGCTGTATTATTCCATTTCAAGTTTCCCAGTACAGCCATGAAGAAATTGCTTCCTTGTTTCACCAGGAGAGTCATGATGGCAAGTACCTTGCTTGTTACTGCTATGTGGTGTATTAAAGGCATCTGTATTGAATCATTCATTTGTGCAGCAGTTTGCACTCAGCTTACTGAATGAAGCAGTGAGCTAATGAATGAACATTCCAACTTAAAACAGACATATATATCTTTCAAGTTGTATTCCTTCATCTCAATGGCATACCTCAGCCCATTGGTTCAGTCCAAAGTAAATCCATAACATGTCATAGCTGGACAGACCTCTGATGAGATTCTTTTCAACAAGTTAGCATACTGTTAAGTCATTATTTTCAAGGTCCCTAGCACAGAAGTCCCTTGTTGAAAAACTTTGCTTTATTTGGCCAACTGTGTGAAGGCACGTTTGAGTAAGATCTTTAATTCCCAACTCATGAATATTATTCCAACACAAATGTAAATCTTTATAAGCATTAGACTACTGCTGTGTATTCTAGTAACCTATGGAAGATAATACTGCCCATTCTTAATCACTTAATTAAAATAATTGCTGGAACAACTTTATATGGCAATATGTAGTTGTGGGGTTTTGTTGTTGATTTTTTTTGCTTTTTTTATTAATAAATCTGTGTTAGAATAAGTGATGGGGAAGGATTTTTACTGGCTTGTCAGTGGTGGTGAATCTTAAAGCAATAACTAGTAACAAGACACTCTATTCATTCCCAGTTGGACAGTCTTGAAGAGGACAGAGTGGGGCAGTGGTGCGAGCTGCTGGCTGAGCTTGTGTAGGGATCTCCTGGCTCTACTCTGGAGAGTAAACCAAGAAGAGTGTTGGTTGGCTCCCTGAGTCTTCTGGACGAATTGAATCTGTCATATTTTTCAGACACCCAAGCAACCGTGGGTGTCTTTTGGAGGAAGTAATTGCTTTTAGCATTCTTTTCCTATTGCTTTCTGACCATCTCAATATTTTCTTAAGGTGTTGTCCTTTGTAACAGAAACGTGAACTGTATGTAGGCCTGAGGAAAATTAACAGTGACTCAGAAAATGAAAATTATCTGGAAAAAACACATTCCTCAGGAATAAAGTATCATGGGGACTTGATTATTTCTTCTTGTGGAAGAGGCCAAGGTGTTTTATGATACCATACAGTTGTAGCTGAGATTGGCCTGTAGCCCAATCAACTAGTCATTCCTTTCTGGTGTATTTCTGCATTGGACTTGTGCTGAAATGCCCACAGGAGATTTGGGTAATTCTCTACAAATGCTTTTGCAGGTAGTGAGTGTTAATATAATTTAAAAAATCTGTTGTTTTCCCACCCGTCTCCTACTCTTCACCTCTCTTTGAAAAAGGTAAATCATTCAGGGATTGCTTTCACTGTATACCAGTTTGTTGAATTTACAGGAAAGGCTGCAGTTCCTTTAAGCACATGATGCTTTCTAATGCATCACAGGCATCTTCAATAAAATCCATCAAAAACATACATGAAACAAACAAACAAAAAATCCTATCCTCTCAAAATATCCATACAGGAAAATGCTATGGTAGCTAAGTATGCTAATACAATTCTACCAGGAACTTATGGACTAAATTATGCTCACTGAATTGTGGATAATCTTTTAAAAAATGAGGGCATAAGATTCCCTTTCTTCTACCAGCACACGTTGAAAAAGACATATTTAGCCATCAGCTGCCTAAGGAAATGTCACTTACCAATGTTTAGGATGATAGATTGCATTCTTTAGATGTACCATTCTCTCTCCTTCCTCTCCAAGGAGATCCATTCTCAATTTGTTACCCTTAAAACCTAAAAGAATCATAACAAAAGCTTCTCACTTAATCCATCACTTCCACTTCCTCCATTTTGGGAGCATTTACATAGCATAAAATGTGCTGCTTGTGTCAATCTGCTCTTTGCCCACATGTGAGTTTAGAATCAGCTATGCTGGTCAGTCAAGCAGAACTGCTGGTTTTGTAAATAAAAAAAAAAACAACAAACAAAACCCAAACTTGTCTCAACTCCTCTTAGAAATACCTGTGTGGAAAGAGTTTGTCCCTTTCTCCCACATATAAAATTACTTCTGAAGTGTTGTAAATGCTTTTGGATTAACAGTATTCAAAGGTAAATGACACTATGAAGAATGAGAAGTCTAAACCAACAAATTCCTATAATCTGTGTTTAAAAGGGGTGGAATAATCACAAATACATAGACAGCTATTGCCAATCATGTAATGACTAAGACTAAGTGAATAGCTGTAAAAACAGCCCAAGCACAGCTTAATCAGCTCTGAGTCATGTTAATAAAGCCTGAGACTCAGGTGCTTCCAGTCCAAAGCTCTACAGTGCTCTGCACTGCTGTGGGGCTCCTTACTCTGGGGTGCAGCACCAGCCAAGGCATAGTACTTGCTGTGTGCAGTGATAGTTTGGAAGGTGTGCCTTTCAAGGCCTTCTCTTCTTACAGCACTGTTGTCTCCACTGCAGTCGCAGCTACACCCAGTGTGCATATACACTTTTTTTATTATAGTGTGTGAGTATTACCCAGAAAAGAAATGTGCCTCTGGGCCATCTGAATTCGGTCAGAGCAGCCCTGGGGGTGCAGCATTATGGCAATGAGCTCAAATTGCTTCTGGATTTGAAGCAGCCATACAAGACTGATAACAGAATATTCTGAGTTGGAAGGGACCCACAAGGATCATCAGGTCCAACACTTAAGTGAATAGCCCACACAGGGCTCAAACTCCTGACCTCGGCATTATTAGCACCATGCTCTAACCAGCTGAGCTAACCACTACTCTAACACTGTAGTGTTCACCTGTGATGTACCTGAACTAATTACTCCTTCAAACATGAAAGCCCTTGTCTGTCCGTGTCTGTGGCAGGGATACTAAGTGCCTGAATATAGTGGTGTACTACTATGGACACTTTGGACAAATGTAAACAGGAAAACCAAACCCATCCTAACTCTGCCTAAGAGAGATCCAGCATCATTTCTGCCTTGAGAGAAACAGCACTGGATCCTATCAGAGATTCTACAGGTCAATAACACACCACTGAAAACAGACAGCAACAGACAGAAGTTAAAAGTGAAGGGAAGGAAAAAGACACTAAATGATCAAGTACATATTTGATGTTTCAGAAACCTGATCAGACTCTTGGCAGTTTGTGACTCAGGAACATTTTCATCCACAGTATTGTCTTGTGTTTAATAGTTGCTGGTTATAGACATGAGTCTAACTGGTGACTGTGGAAAAATTCTATCCATCCACAACTTCTGTTGTTTCATTTGTATGAACAGTTAGCACTCTCAGATCATTCTGGAGTCGGCCTCTACTCCTGTTATTTGATTCCCCCTAGTTTCTAAACTGTAGGAGAAAATGTCATTCCTTATTTACCCTTTTCATACCACTCATGATTCCATAGGCACCTATTAAACTGCTTTTCTCTGGGACCTCCTTCTAATGGTAAAATTAACCATTTAATTCTGTTGTGTGTCTTTCATCAATTGGGATCTGAAGGCCTTGCTTCTTATCACAAGCTATTTAGGGTTTTTAAGAGGTTTTAGTGAAAGATCTTGTAAAGAAAAAAGTAAACTCTATCTTTTTCCATGTATTTATTCAATAAATTCCCTCTATTATTTCAGTTTACTTATACACTAATTTTACTGTTTATTACAGCTTTTACTCATTTTCTACAGAATCAAGTTATTGACTTGCACTTCTATAGATCTCTTATTTCTAGGTATTTAGTATCACCTTAGCTTCCTTCTTGTCCATCAGAACAAAAGAATTTTTAAGAGGAGGCATTGAACAGGGTTAATATGGGTTTATGTCTTGTTAACATGAAGAAAAGGGAATTGAACACACTTTTCACCTGCCATGAATGGCAGCCCTGATTCTGTGTCCTTCAGTTCTCTGAATCATATCCCTTATTTCTTTAGCTTTTTTTTACATATCCATGAAAATATACCATTTTGCTTCAATAAAATGCTGTGTACGTTGCTTTGCATTGGGCAAGAGAAATTTTTTTCAAGTATTCTGATTCAATTAAAATGAATTGTGTTTTTCAGGTGGGGTTTTTCTTTTCTGCTTTGCACCGACTAAATGCTTTCCAGGAAACAGATTATGATATTTGATTTTGCTCTGAATATGTACTAAGTTTTTTTTTTTCTGTGAACTCAATGTAATATCTCAGTTCATACATCTGTGAGATCAAAAATGCACAGTTCCAAAGCATTTGGTCAGAAATCTATAAAAACCCAGGTGTCTGAGCAACAGTTTGACAAGCAGAGAGACAAAAGGAACACACGGAAAAGAATAGTGTCAGAGAAGTGTGAAGACAAAGGGTCTGGAGGCAAGGTTTGTGCTCAGTGTCATAGGGGAAATAGAAACTTTACTGGTGTCAGCTTTCTCTCTGTAATATATCTCTGCCTCAATTCGTGCTAAATAGATTGGCATGTACTGCTGACAGCCTATTATTCTACAATCCATGTGTTTTTTAAATACACATAGATAATAATACACCTCAGTCCCTTAGCTAGATTATCAATAGGACATAATGACAATCCATGCATATATAGATTTGGTTTATGGTAGTGCAACAATGAGAGAAGTGTTATCTTTTCTGGAACTCTGGTGACTCCTTTAATGTAGTGGAGAGAACAGTTTCTTAACTGGCCTGTTCTTCAGCTACCAGGACCTGTTTGGAGATTGAGTCATAGGAGCCTAGAGAATGGCTTAATTTTATACAAAGTAGGTATCTGCAATAAATCAAATGAGTTGTGGATGGATGCATCTGCTTCTTCCAGCTCTAAGTTTTCATTTTGTTTTTCGGCTAATTAGTTTAAGCTACATGGGCGAATCTTAGTTCAGGATGCTGAATCTTTTTGCTACTAATGCTGCTGCATTGCTTAGCACTCTGGGATTAGCTCAGTTGCTTACAACTTGGTGCTAGTAACAGCAAAGTCATCGGTTTGAACCCTATATAGGCTATTCTCTTAAGAGCTGGATTTGATGATTCTTGTGGGTCCTTTCCAACATGGAATGTGATTCTGAGCCAGGACAACAGTCCTCAGTTCCACTTCTGAAAGAAGAAATATTTCAGGGAAAAATTAATAAAGCTTTATTCATAGTTTGTCTAGCTTCTGTAATATTGTTTTTTTTTTAGTTTTAAGACAGAGGAAGTTGGCATGCTCTGTTTTGTATCTGTCCACTGTAACAGCAGTTATCAGGAGAGGGCAGGCAGAAATAAAAATAAAATGTTTACTTCCCTGAACTCAAACGAAATGCGAAGTAGCAGTGGGCAGCAGCCAAGGCCCACTTCAGCAAGGCAGCAGCTGCGTGTCTTGCCTCTACCTTGGCCATGATGGGAACTGACTCAACACCTCCTACTCTACTGTATTTATATCTCAGCTTGCGTCATCTGGTATGAAATATTTCTTTGGTTGCTTAAGTCAGGTGATATCTGTCTCTCCTAATCCATGTAAGACTATCTGCTAAACTGAGGCCTCCTAAACTGAGGGCTTCCAAAAAGCCTAACTAACCCCACTGGGGTCACAGGACCTTGCCATACTAGTATGAATGTCCTTGATTTTAAAATAGATTTTTCTAAAAATGAATATAAATCCTGGTCTATGTGGCCTAGATACAATTTCATGGACTTGTTTTGTTTAAACTTAATCAATGAGGGCTGTACTGAAATAAATGTGGTTTTAGCAAAACTGAAAATTTTTCCTAAAAACTGGTTTCTGTTTATTTGATTTAAAATCAGCTTATTAAACAAATTCACATTTACAGCTGGTACATACAAGTTATAGATACTACATTTTATGAAAATATAGTAAATTCAGATCTTAAAGTTATGACAGTAATATTAAAATATGATTTCTAATAAAAGTTTACAAATGTATATATATCCATCTGTTGAAAATTGCTGAAAACATTTTATGACAAGGCCTTAAGGATACCTTCATTCCATGTCTGCTTTTTTTGTCCATTTTTTTTTCCAAGATGCAATAATTTCACATTTTAATCAGACACTCCAGTCTCATGCTGTATAGACTGTCAGTTGATCTTTGTCTTCCTGCATTTCTGCAGCATGCCAACACTATTTCTTGCTCTCAAACTTTATTTTGGAAATTTAATTGCATTTGAATGCCTGGTCCCTGGACTGTTCTGTGGGGCCAGGTAGTTGATGATCAGGAAGCCAGTCTTTGGAGTCCAGGACTGGAGCTGGAAACTGCTGGAACAGGCTAAACAAACCAGAGCTGTTAAAAAACAGAGCAGCAGCAGAGATTGATACACATGAGCTGTAAAAGACTTTTCAAATTCTCCCTCTTGTAGAGGGAAATAAGTGCAGCCTTTGCTATGTGGAAAACCTCATGAGATCCCAGATCTACGGGGATTATTATTTTCTTTATTAAAAATAAAATGTAGTTATTTGTGGGTTCTGAGGGGTCCCCCATAGAAGACGGTATGTGAGGCTTCTTTGCAGTTTTTCTTCTGCTCCTACTGAAATCAGCAGGAAATCACAGTTGATCTGAGTGGAAACAGAATCTACACAAAGTTCAACTGGCTTTTCAGCTGAAAGCTCACAAGGATTTTATCACTGGACAAAGATTCCTTCCTGTCTTATGCAGAACTTTCTATTAACCATAAAAGCTGTATTTTCCCTCACTATCATATGTTCACAGAAGTATTAGAACTGCCATACCTAATCAGATCAGTGGTCCATCTAGGCTGGTATCCTGGGCTCCAGATGCCTCAGAGGAAGGTGCAAGAAAATTCATAATATCATATCCCAGGGGAAGTATTTTCCTAATCTTTGTCAGTTTTTGGCTAGCTATTGCCCTGAGCATGAGTGTTTATATTTGTTATACACTTTTATCCTATCTAAGGGTTATCTGTCATATATGTTCTATTGTTTAGGCATAAAGGTCACAATAGGACAGAGGCCATGAGTCACAGTAGATCAAAAGCCATAGTGTGTCAAATGTTGTAATATAATTCATGATCATGTATACAGACCATATATAAAGTGATAGCTCATGCTAAGGCACTGCCTCACATTGCTATTATAGCTACAGCTCCCCTAAGAGTGTTATAATATGCTATTGACTTTCTTGTGGATTCATCGTGCTGTGAATTATTTCTGGCCAGTGGAATGCATGGAGTTACCTTTTGGGTATTACTTAAGCAGGCGTCTTGTGATTGTGCCAGAGATCTTTTTTGCAGAAGTCAAGGTGTGTATTGTTTCCCTAGATTTTTTTTTTTTTTAAGGGGAAAGAAAAAAAAAAAGGAAGAAACTGAAGATTTACACTTTGGCTTAAAGATATATTGGGTATATGAAAACAGCTCTTTTTTTTTTCCTCTTCCATAAAAGAACTGATCCCATGGTCTCAGCAGGAATATGTGTGTGAAGCCATATTCAATAAACCTTAGGTGCCACATTTTTTCTCTATTTCCTTTTAAACAAAAGAATAGACAACTGCCACATATACTTTTGTCCCCGGCATTCCAACTTTTTAATTTCCTACATGCAGTTACTCACTTTCCCCCCTCCTTTGTTCGGTTCCTTTTGGAATAAAAAAGAGATAAGAAATAAAGAAAAAAACAATAAATTATTCTCTTCCTAAGGATGCTTAACTCCTTCTAACCATTTGACATTTCACCCTATGGGTGCTTAGTGGAAAAGACATTACTTGCTTGCTGAGGAAAAAGCATTTAATGAATCACAAAATCATTCAATTATTCTTAAAAACACTTCACATCACACATCTTTTTCCCAGTAAAGTGAGCATTTTTCACATTTAAATGGTGCATAACTGCCTTGTAGAATGTGTCCCTAGAGTTGGAAACATTTTAACAGAAAGGTTCCAGTACTATAGAGAGTATTTTTATATATACAAGTATTAAAGACATTGCACTAAAGATGCAGAATTTCCTCTTCTCTCTTCACTGTCTTTCAGCAACATTTATGAAAAGTTGCCTTTGTGCTCTTGTGCAATGTCTATCTTTGTGTTAAACTGAGATCCACATGCTTTGCTTACTTCAGCTTGCTGCAGTACTACACGATAAAAATGAAGTAATAGTAAAGCTATTAGCTAATATGGGCAGTAAAGCATTTAGAACGTGTTTTTCAAATAAAATGACAATTTCTCTAGGAAGGAAAGTAAGAGACTTCATCAGAAAAGTACATTATTTTAAATCATTTTTGAGCTTGATGTTGATCTCTCATTACTTTTTCTCTGCTTTTATAAGAGAAGTGCTTTCTGCAGGCTGCAGTAGCTGCCACTTCCAACACACCTTTTTCTTTTTAATTTTTTTCCCTCTGAGGTTATTTTCTTTTTTTCCTTTTCTTCTTTTGTTTTTTTTTTTAAGAACTTACATTGTAAAATGTTCTTTTCTGTATTTTATGAAAGTGTATGTGCTTTTTCCAACAGAATCAGGTGACTGACTCAGTTTGTAAAACCACCTTGAAGGCTGCGCTTTTGCCAGGGCAAATGGGAGTCAGCCTGTTTATTTGAATGCTGGCATATGAGCCGGCTAAGGAGCTGGCCTTGAATTTGTAAACTTTTCTGCACTATTATATCCCTGTACTTTAAACAAGTAATTTTTTCCATTGCAGTATTTTTTTTCCTTTTTTTTTTTCTTTTTGTTTTTTAATTTAATAGGAAAGAGTGGTATTTATACAACAGCTTTAGGCTAACTTAGATATCTGACTTAGGCACAGTCTTAAGAACTAAACCTAGGTGTTTGTACTTCCCTGCATAGCTGGCAGTAAGAGAGAGGTGCCGGGGGGCTGTAGGCAAAAGGGTGCCGCTGCAATTCAAAGGACCTAAATCAGATGCCTGAAGTAGACAGTGTGAATAACCCTTTAGATGACTGGAATTATTGGACCACATTAGAGAGAGAGGAAAAAAGTGAGGCTGGCATATGGTGAGTGTCCTACATATGGTATGTTGTTTATGTGTTTTTTTCCATTAGCATTTCTCTTTGGTGCTCCACCTCTTCCTGCAGTCTCTCCTAACAATGTTAATTCAGAAACTTCTGTGGTTGAAGGAAATTTTTTGGACCTACGCTACTCTCAAAAGCACAAAAATCAGGCAAAATGAGTTAGGCTCTCTCTCCCATCCTCTGCCTTGCCTAAGAAGTGCCCTGTGTGCTTGTGTGTAATTTCCTATTTCCTTTTATTTCTCTGGAGCCGATAAGGTGTGTGGGAGGGTTAAAATCACTTGTCATAAAATTTACCATATTTCATCTCTCAAGACTGTGTTTTTATACTCACTCACATATCAAAAGGGTTTTGAATAACTAGAAAGGATAGGCATCAATATATTAGACACACACTGTTCATACTGTATTAATTCCTTTGGTCCAGTCAAATCCTGGTCTTATCCAATGTAGCTTCAGGGGGAAGCTCCCTTGTGCTGCAAAAAGCAGGCCCCACCTGGTTCTGATTAACTTCGTACTGGTTGGATCTGCCCAGTGATGGCATAAAAAAATACGGAGCAGAGAAGCCTGCAATTGAAGCCGTAGATTCATGGCCTATAAAACTAAAAGGCTATTATGGTCATCTACTCAATCTGCCCCTTCTGTGTAAGGGGGACCAGAACTTTTCTGAATTACTCTTTTTTCTGTGTGTGTGCGTAATTTTAACAGAAAAAAATATCTTCCATTTTGATTTAAACCTTCAGTGTGTTTCTCCAACTACATCTTCTTACTACTGGCTTTTGTTACACCTTTGTCACCAGATTGAAAACTGTACTGTTATCAAATTTCTGTTTCTCACATAGTTATTTATAAGCTGTGATCAAGTAGCCTTTTAAACACCTCTCTGATAACCTAAATAGATTGAGCTCCTTGAGTCTTTCATTACAAGGAATGTTTTCCTCTCCTTTCATCATTCTTGTTACTTTCCTCTGAACCTTTTCCAGTTTTTCAGCAACCTCTCTTGAATTGTGGTCCCTATATTTGCAGAACTAGTTGCATCGGTGCCAAGGACAGAGGTAACACCACCATATTGTTTATTTCTCTGGTGATGCACCCATGGGTTGTTTCAGATTCGTGTCTACCCTCTTGTACCCGCAGTTCTTCACACTGATTACCTGGTCTACAGGCTTTTTCAGGCTTTTAGTCTGCAGCAGGGTTCCTAGCTTGTAATAGTGTTATAGTCTTTGTTATAAGAGCAGTGTCTTATGTTTCTCTGGGTCAAAATTTACCGTTTGTTTAACCGTGGCCAATTTCCTGAGAAATCTGGATTCACAGTGACTTGGCTTGCTCTTTATTTATTAATCTTACAATTCCAAATGCAAACTTTATAAATATGTTTTTATTTTAATAGATAGAAGAGTCACAGGTAGAAAAAAAAATGACAGGATCATGCATTTGTAGATCACTGTTAAAGTAAACACCAGTGAGTATTTCTCTCCACTCAATACATGCTTGAGACTGAGATTTGACTCTACTTAATAGGTAAAATATTGGTTTTAATAATTTTTTCTCCATCAAAATATTATGATTAACAACTAAAAGACTTTCCAATAGTCCTTTATAGATTTAATAATACTAAAATTACCTTTATGCTACAAAATTTATACTCTTATTAAACGATATCTAGTTAGTTTTGGCAAGATGATTTTCCAGAAAATTCTGTTCTCACTGCTTTGATTAAAAAGAACTAATACTCTTAGAAGCCATTCCTTATTTTGTTTGAGATCAGTGTGTGGTTGAAATGCCTACAGACATTTAGGTCATCACATTTATTCTTTTTTACTATTCACAGAAGTTTTTGCATAGTTCTCTTGGACCTTCCTTGTTCTCCAAGACATACTAAAAATCCTCACTAACCATGCAGACAGGTTCTCTGCCAAATGTATTAAAATACCTCCATGCAAATTATTCAGGTCTGCTGATTTTAAAAATGTCTAGTTTTATTAGCTGCTATTTAATGTACTCCTGTGCAACTACTGAACAGATTCATCTGATATGAATATATCATACGAATTCTTCCCAAAATACAGAAGAAAATTATTTGACAATGATTTTTTAAATGTTATTACAAAAAGTCCTAGTAATTCCCATTTAGTAATGAAGCAAGGCAATTTTTAGGATTTTTTTTGTTTATATAAAAATTTCAAAATGTCTTCATATTGCCCTTATCTCTGATTTCTCTTTGTGATATTTGGCTTTCTTGAAAAATGCTCTATAATTCCCATCTTCTAATTTACATTAGTTATGAGCCTTTTCCCTTCTCCTCTCTTTTGTTTTTTGTTGATTTTTTTAGTATTGCTTTCACATACAAAATATTTTTATTATTTTCAACAAAAGTGTAGAAGGTTTTTCCTGATTAGGACTTTTTTGCCATGTCCTTTACAGTGTATTTAGGAGACTGAAGATGTCAATCAAATTTTTCCTTTAATACTTCCCAAATAACTGTTTCACACTCACTGTCAACTTTATAAAAGTTCTTTGTCTTATACCAACAAATATAAATATTGGATTTTAATTAATTTGCTCATAACAAATATAATTAAATTTTAGCTATGTCCACATAAGCAATTAATTTTTAATACTGTGATTCCTCTGTCACTGGACTGAAGTCTTTTAGAGCATTCCTCTGGGTTGGATGCAGTTAGGGAAAGCATAATTTTTAAATTTTTTTATTATATCTTATTATGGACACTCTGAGGTTTCCAGTTAATACTATTCCATACCTCGTAAGTGTTTTTAACATGTTAAGATATTTCATGAACTGTCTGAAAGAAATATAGACTTTTAAAATTATTATTTAAATGTAATGGCAATAAGAATCTTTCACATGGGGCATAAAAAGTGAGATATAAAATGTTAGCCTGATTCAAATACAGTTTGGTTCATTGCTTCATAACAAAGTATAGTTTTAAAAATAAAGATACAGCTATTGAAAGGTGTGAAAGATTTAACACACAGAAGCCATTTGGGTATTTTGTTAGGAGAAGAGTGTGAATCTGCAGTCACAGCGCTCTCGCATAGTCTCTTTTATTTACAGTATCATATGCAGATTGCTCTCTTCAATGCTTTAAAGCAGAAATACGAAACATATCGAAAATGCAGCTACAATTATAATAAATTATAAAATTCTGGAAATCGGGTCTGAAGTTCCAGGCTCTTTGAAGTCAGTAGCACTCAAACTGTTAGACTTCCAGTAGTTTTCTTCACAAAATGCTGTTCCATGTTATAATAATTTAACTTGCCACTAGCCTCCTGGTAAAGATCGCTAACTGGACCATAACACCCAATTACCTCACCCTGATTTAATTCCATTCTTTAAGAGGGTGAAACCTATTAAAAATGGTATTAAATAAGAATGTTTTTCAGGGAATGTCTCTCCTAATTCTTGCTACACAATTTCCTGGAGACATTTTTAATGAGGAATACGGCATTTCTATTTGAGTTGTGAGCAGACTATTCTTAATGGCAGACCTGAATTGAACGTCCACAGTATACATTTCTAATTTTAGGTATAGTTGCCTTATAATGATTTAGTTTCATTTCTTTTACCTACTTAGATGGAAAGCTCTCCTGTTCAGTGCACAACACTTGACGCAAAACAGCAAAGATATTTATAGAAATCCTACTATATTTTCTACACAGATTTATCTTCTACTAGTTAATGTACACAAAGCACATGAAGTTAATTATTTATTGGTATTCTGTACCATGAGGAGAGTCAAGAAATAAATCCATATAACCATGCATGAGTGTAATGCTACATATAAGAAAATAGTGTGTTGTAACAATCAGACAAGAACTCACACCAAAAGAGTTATTAGGGGACGTTCACACATGCAGAAACACGTGGCTGATTTGAAAAAGGCCAAGGTTGACCAGGACCAGTTGCTGATACACCCTATCACCAGCATAGAATAGTACTTGAGGCCAAGTATCTGGGAAACCGGACTTTCTCTGCTCATGCTCTTTCTGATCAAACTTGTCTTTTTCTGGCAACTTTTACCAGCAAACAGATTCACTGGAAACATAAAAGAGAAAATGATTCCTGGAGTTGTGCTTAACAAGCAGAGAGTTATCTTTCTTCTTGCTCTGTTTGCCCATATGCACAATTAAAGGAAGCTGGTGGAGATCCTGGTCCAGGAAAAGAATTAGGGGTTTTATCATCAGACAATAAGTCAAGCAAATTGCAGACCACAAGCTACTTCTCTTCAGAATACCCCTGAAGGACTTGTGGCTAAACGTGGTGCCTTAGAGGAAGTACAGGGAGGTTGTAAAGATGAGTAGCCAGACAATGAGGGATGCTTGTGCAAGGTCTGCTATTGAGCATCAGGCAAAGAACATATGAAAAGAAATTTAAAATTCTAGAGCTTGAAGTCCTGCTAATTTTAATTATTTTCAAAGGGTGCAATAATCTATTGTCCTTTTTATTCTAAAATTTTGGTTGTTCGCACAGTAATATTCCAAAGGAGAGCCATTTGATGGCAATATACATGGATTATCAAATACATATAATGAAGCTGGTAACTAAGAAGAGGACTATTTGTTTAATAGTGGTTCCACTCAATAGAAATAATTGAAAGAGGATTTTAAAACCAGAGAGTTAAAAACCAAAAGGATTTTTATGACCAGTGAAATAAAATCTTTCTGCCCTTTGTTGTCATATAACCCCAGAGTATGATACAAGGAGTACAATGGAGAGGTTTTAATATCCTGTAAAATTCAAAATTGCAAAGTAGAACTTTGACATGGTGACTGAACCCCTCCGAACTCTTGAGTTGGTCTTTGGAAACTTGGAAGGAGTCCAAATTTTTTCTAACTCTTTGTTTTCAATCAAAAATAATCTGGAAATAATGTGTAACATGACTGATAGTAATGTATACCTGTAATGAGGACATAAACTGGTGGAAATATGTCTGCTTAGTCTCTTTAAATAATGACATGAACTTTACCTTAACATGATCATCTCACATAAATTCTTTGAAATGTCAAATGGCTAGAGTGTTATTTAAAGGAAATTTTTTTCCCGCTATAAGTTGCAGTACATACAGAAAGAGATCTGAAAAATATTGAGCAGAAAACTAATCCAGCAAAAATCTTTATGGATAAACTGTTCCCCTAGTAATCCTCAACCTATAAACACCTCAATAAGACATCTCGAGAAAACAGTTTGAAATTCTCATAGACTCAATACCTCTGAAAATGCTGCAAAGCTGGTCTACTAACACTGGTTAACTACTTACAAAAGGAACCCAAGAATCATAAGCACTGCTCAATGTGCTGGAACGAGAGGTTTTCTTCTTTCACTACCCCTTGCCTGAAAATCAAATTTTCCATACAAATTGGCATGGTGTGGTAGATTTTCCCTCTGTTATTCCATATCCTTGATATTCTCTGTGTGGGGAACTGCCACTAATGCCAAAGGGATGCTTGGCTCGTTGCACTCTCTCGATAGCTACTTCAGAAATGCTGTTAGATGAAATAGCGAGGGACAGCAGTGTTTAAGTCGTGATCCATCAGCCGGATCTGAGAGGAGCCGTTTGCCCTGAGAGAGGATAGACTTTCGAGACATATGGTGCTATAATGGGGGGGTGGGGATTTTTCAATTCCAATCCCCCCCATTCCGGATGAGAGAGACTGAGCTAATACCCTCGTGTACGGTGCACTGCATCTAGCTACGGAAGTAGCGTTAGGATGGAATTTATGGACTCTCTAAATTGTTTGCCAGGAAATGTTTACTAGCTATGCACAATAAATGACTGTGAAAGCGTATTCCTGTGTTTAATATAGTATGGTTATTTCCTTATATTTCAGTCATACTATTATGATACCAATAAAGACAACATAAAAAAAAATAGGAAAAAAAGGGCAAGAAAACAAACAAGCAATGTATGTTCATATTTATGGGGCTTCATTTGGAAAAGTCTGATTGACTACAAATTGTACAGGGTAAACTTACTGCCTGCACTCCTGGATACATGCCATGCTTGCCATATTAGAAATTAAATTTATGACTTATTTTTAGAACGAAATCGTCTCATCATCAAGTCAAAGTATGTTTTTTAAAAAGCCCCATTACCACTGCAGGGGATAATGAAATTACTGTACAAATATATGAGAAGGCTACCTACCAACTTCACAAAATGGACACAGTTTCATAATTTAGAAATTAAACAGGCAGTTTTGTATCACAGGCTGAAATCCTGGCATTTTGCTCTGGGATGTGACTCTGTCTTCTATACAGCTCACTATTGTACCAGGAACTACTGTACAGTTTTATAGGGTGTGTTAGATTAGATACACTCCCCAAAATTTTACTCTGCTAGGAAGAGAAGTCAAAACTTTGTCTGGTAGTCTGTGCAAAGAGCTTTTTCAGCTTCTTCATTTGATTTAATGTGAGGCTTCTATTTTCATATGATGCATCTACGAACTCTCCCTGTTATTAATAGAAAGCGGGCACTAACCCAATTTATTTTAATTCTACTTTAAGGGTTTGAGCCTGGAGGTAAGGTCGTATTTTTGCACGGCTGAACACCCTCTTTTAGCATATGCATATGTGTATTTATACATCCAGTATGCAGTTCATGATGGGATTTTCAAGTTTAGTCTCTTTGCAACAATGCAGTTTCTCGGTTTCTACTTGCATTTTCTGCAAAGAAGAATAACTACAGTAGACAGGCATACTTTGTCTCTTGCTTCCTATGACTATAACAGAGGAGATTAGCTGATAAAAAAAAGAATGGAACAAAATTTAAAATTAGGCATCTCAACTTCTATAGCAGATTGTTAATCAATTTTAGTGCAATAAAAATTAGTAAAATATTTTACCCACCAGACTTTGTTCAAAATGAAATTTTCCAGTGGTATTGGTTTGGGCTTTTTTTTTGGTAGTCACAGGGAACAGTATTTATGTTTAGCATCACTATTTAAAATTGCCATTACAGTCTAACAATGATGTTGATCCTGTGAGGTCATTGGGGAAAAAACTTAGCATTTCTCAAGGTCAAGTATGAAGACAGTTCTTGTTGTAAAACAGTTAAAGGGTGGATTGTTTCTCTAAAATGTTTTCAGAGTGCCTAGTAAGCTGATCACTGTAGTTAAAGTATATGATGAATACATTGTTTGTAATAATACTAGGAGGAGAAAGTAGTAGTAAGAAAGAGGCAGAAGTGATCTTGGTAACAGCAAAACTTGTTTCTACAAATGGGAACACGTAGGTTTGGATGCACTATGAACACGATTCATACTGTGGGATGTTAGTTTTCATTAGAATTTCATTGTTTCAAAAAAAAAAGAGCAGTATTTAAGAATTTTTTACTTTTACATGGTAAAAATCTCTCTCAGCTTAAATCTATTGCCTACAACTAGTGAACTGAAAAACGCAAAATGTTACGTAGGCAGTTTACCTGGACAATGTCTCTTTTATTAGTTTTAATCAGAGTTGTATTGGGTATTGTGAAGGAAAAAACATGGCTTTCAGCATAACATAGCCAAGAAGCTGATATGTCTCGTGCCTTTCTCTTCCATTAGAGGCATGCTATGCCTCCAGATGCTGCAGTCTGGATTTAGGGGCATATACTGCTCTTGCACAAATAAGAGTTGCATATGTTACGAGTTAATTCCATTTTGTTGTGTTGTCTTGCACATGGTGTTTTTGAAACAGTTAAATGGAAAATATTTTTAGTTTACCATCTTGTATTAAAATATACTTGGATTATTAAATAAAATCTAAATCCCTGAGTGATACATTCTGTAGCTCAAATGCACAAATGCTTAAAGTTCACGGACAAATTACCTGTGAGGGAATTACACAAATCCAGACAGTGTCCCCACATGCCGTACTTTGCATTTATCTCAATCAACTGAAAAATATTCCAAATAATACACCTTTTCTTACAGGTGAGCTTCACTAAGGCTGCAGTGCTAGGCATTTGAAAGAGAATGGATAGGAATAAATGGTCTTCACACTTTTATTTTGGGCATCTAATTTAAATTAAATATATAAGACATGCATCATCAAATATGAGAAAAAGGTGGCTACAGTGATTCTGTGCACCAGAGTCCAATACATAAACTTGGATGATGTGAAAGTGCCTCAAAGATAGTCCCTTGCTGGACGTTTATTGAACCCAGCTTCAGACCTATCACATTCTATCAAAGGGCATACAAGTGTGATGCTTAATAAAGCATGACAAGTAAAAATACATTGGAAAGGTTTATTTTAAGAAGTTAATATAATATTCACAGCTCATCTGTAAAACTGCATTCTGTTTTGGGAAAATAAAATATAAAATGAGTTTATGCAAACAATGTTATTGGAAGGTGTCACTCTCAAGGGATGTCACTCTTCATGGCAGTTAAGAATTTACCTATTTTTTTAGTGTAATTGATGCTGCACCCTTAAAATAATTTCCTGAATCAGAACCTTTGGACTTTATCTGCAAATTAAGCACTTTTGGCATGTACTTTTAAGGGAAATCTAGCTTGTTTGGGTTTTTTTCCTTGGTTTTTGTTTGTTTCTTTCTTGTTTTTAATTTTTCTCATTCTTTCACAAGCCAAACTATCTGCATCTAAAAACTCCCTCAGTTTAGTCTAAAAAGAAGATTTTAAACAATTGTTATTTCATATTTAATTTGTCCTATGTGTTGTTAGTGTTAACTGATAATCGTTTTTGGGGTGTGTGATGCAGCTTTGAATTAAAAGGTATATGCCATTTTTAGCTCTTTGTTTTCTACAGCTATTATTAATTTAGGTTGAAATCCTGAAAATGTTTCTAGTCAAGCAAATCACCATGAATGCAAATAGGACTCTGTAAAAACACAGGATTACTCCCATGTGAAACTGGTGAAATGAATAGAGCCTGAGCACTGCAGGGCAGTGAATATCTTTCTGTTCTGAATACGAGGTAGTTAGGAGTTTCTGCTCTGAGTCTAAAGCTCATCACACTATAAATCATAACATACACACCTGCAAGGTAAATAACATAATCCAGCAGCTATAAAAACCTAGATATTTGTAATTATTTATTCTTGGTGCATACATATATGCATACGTATCTTTTTCTCCTTCCAAAGAAAAAAAGAAAATTAGAAAGTACTACAAATAGACACTCTCATTAACACGCAAAAGAGATGACAAAAATTAATGACTTATCACTCTCCTAATGTCCCCTGATAGATGCAGAACTATAAAATATGCCTTCTGCTGCTGGCCTTGCAAGGGCATGGAAATGTCATCCAGGGGAATATGAGTATTTCAGGTAGTGGTAGGTTTTTTCTCTATTTCAGTCTTTGTAATGTAAGCATACTGTATATTTACCCAGTAAATGGGTGTAAGCCACAGTGGAAATTTTTTGATGCAAAAAGTTTTCTATAATCTGTATTTTTTATTCTGGGTAACTCAGACTTGAAGTATAATCAGCAAAATACTAACTTTCCAGCATAGTATGAAGAAAGGTTGTTAAAAATATAGAGTGATGAGAATACACTTTGCCTTTCTTCCATGCATGACGCGTCTGCATTTTCAATGGAGACTCTGGTAAAGCCTTTTCAATTCATATACAGATCAAAATCCACAATTGGAATTGTATCAAATAATAAAATTATTAACTTGTGAAAATAGAAGCCTTTCTTTCCCCCACTGTGATTAGTAATTTAAATAGGAGAATGGACTGAGGGTAGTGTGTAATTGTAAAGCTCTGAAGACAAAAAAATGGAAAACGTACTTTTCAGGCATCATTGACTTGCCCGCATATGCGCTTTGAATACATTTCTAAATACAAATGAAAGATACGTGCTATTAAAGTGCCCTACAAATCTTAGCATAGCTGTTTTCTAGTTCAAGCATTCTTAAGTGGAGATAATACTAGAAAGAATAAAACAATTGTTAAATTGCAATATAACTTGTAGATTGGGAAACAAATAGTATTGTGCAAGATGGTTCAGTTTGCAAATAAATTATCTATTTGAAACAAACACACCCCAAAATTCTGAATATAACTTGTTCTGGGACTTCTGAGTATTTAATGTAAGTTTCCCCTAGCCTAAATTCTAAAAACATTCCTGAAACATCATGGCTCAGGTATGAAGCCTCAAGAACATTCAAATTTTAACATTTCATTAGTTTATTTACATTAAATAGGAAGTAAAAGTCATTTTACTACTTACAGTGGGCTGGCAATTCAAATAACTTTCATTGATGCAATGCAAACTTGTACATCATTTTCAATGAGGGCCTCATAGCTAGGCACAACTTTTCTGTAATATACTAAATTGCTGGCATAACTGTAAAATATGTGATGCTTGGAGATCATGAAAATTAGAACAGAAGCCTTATATATATAGGAAAAGTAGCTGAAAATATGGATTCAGGTTTGAAGTTTTTATAGATCTGCTGTAGTCTTTACAGCAAAAATTGTGTCTGATAAGTGTTAAACCATGGCACATGTAAGTGCTATAGAGAGTGAAATGGAAGTATACCACAGAAATGCAACATTCACATTATGTGGTATGCATTGTGGTAGTGTAATTTCTCAGAAAAAAATTGTTTTATGGAGAAGTATTTTAAAGATACCATAGGTTTATGAAAGGTAAATGTGACTATCATCTATTTAAACTAGTCAAGGATTCAGTATTTTTGACTACTCAGTCAACAAATTATTCATTTTCTGTGCAAGGATTTTCACTTAAGGCATTCAAGCATCTCTGAAATGATGCATGATCCCCAGGCTTTATTATTCCTTATATTGGTGGGCTTCCATTGCAGCACAGGTATCAAGAGAAATGAATTATATTGCTTCTATGGGAGTTAAGGACGCAAAAATTAGGGGAAAAAAGAAAAGGTTGAAAATAAACATACATCTGTTGTGGATCTGGATTGACTCTAAGGTTAAATGATGCCTGCCTTCACAAATTGCCATGGAAAAATATGAACTGATCATAATTACAGTAGAATAAAAGCTTGTCCTCTTGCTTTGGTAGGCTCTTGAGTACAATAAAAACTGGTTAAAATAAACTGAATTCATATTTGTTAGCATTCTCTTAAGAAGAATGTTCTTAAATGGTGTAAATTGCCATCCTTTTGTTGACTTCAGTAAGGGTACAACAATTTATACCATTCAAATGGTGGTCCCTCAAGCATGACTATCTGATTTTACTGTAATACGCATACTGCAAATTCACAAACCGCACACTAGAAAGAACTGATCAAGAATCCTACTTACATTCTGATAAATATTCAGCAAGGTGATCCTTTCAGTCTCCAACATAAAAAATGAGCAAGACTACAAAAGTTCTGAAGAAGAGCAACTGTACACTGGTTCTTTCAGGTCAGTTTTAGATGATCTCTTTCCCTATAATTTTTAAGCTAAAAAACACCCAAAGAACGCACTACGAAAACTAAAATACACAAAGCGAATGCAAATAGTAGCCCATACATGAAAATAAAAATGATGTTCCAAACTGTGTTGGCTCCAGATGTTTTTATGAGTTAAACAGTTTACTGTTTTCACATATTTAAAACATTCTACTTTTTCACTTGATGTTTATAAGCTTTGGGAAAACTTGCTGGCACTGATTTAGGTTATGCTTTTGTACCACATGTAGGTCAAACACACATTCTGAAAAAAAAATATGAACAAGAATTCAATCATTAATATTGAGAGGTAATAACTGCTTACACTTTCTTCAATAATTGTTTCACTGTGAAGCTTTGCACTGAAGTTTTAACTAAAAAGTTGTATTTTTTTTTTACAAAGAATGGTATCCTATAGCCATAGGTACTTGACAACTCTTCACAGAAACTTTCTGAATCATTTCAGTAAGTGTTTGAAGCTGCATATTTGCCTGAACATTAGTTGCCTATATTTGTATTTTCCTATTATAGTTATATATTGTTCTGGGTTTAGCGCTCAACCCAAGACATATATATAAAATGAAAGAATAAAGCTCTGTAGAGAATTATATTTCCAGTTCTTGCGTGTTTAAAACCTCTTATTAAAGAAGTAATAAGAACACTTGATGTAAGACTTATTAAGAGACTCAAGCTTTGGGAAGCACAGTCCCGAATATTCATATTTGATTATGAAGCTAACGGCAAACACTAAGCTGTGCCATTACAGCTTTGCTATTGCAGTCTTCTTTTTCTTCTCCTTCTTCACCTTTTGGACTCTCTCCTAACCTCTCTCTAAAAACTCCTATTTGGCTCCATTTCTTATTTCTCTTGGAAACGTAATCTTTCTCCCTCCCCCTCGTACCCTCTCACTTTCTTCATTGTGCTTCACTTATTTCACTTTTTCTACTGCATGCGAGAAATCCTGCGTGGCCAGCCCCTACAATTAAGAAAAGGCATTTTTACACCGGCTTGGGTTCGGGTCTTCCCCGACCTATACCAGCTTGAGTTCGGGTCTTTCCCGTCCCCTACGCAGCTGTGGCGGTGTCAGGGCTTCAGCAGCGGCGGCCCTTAAAGAAGGGGTCCTGGCATTCCTGCCTCTCCGTTCCTGGCCCTCCCGACGGGGTCTCGCCCCCGTGGCTGGGACGGGCGGACAGACGGACAGCAGCAGGTTGGAGAGCCGCGGAGGGCAGCGGTGCGGTGTGGTTTGGGAGGTCGCGCTGCCGCTCCCCGCGCTCCCACCTGGGGCCGCCCGCAGCGCCCCCGCAGCCCTCGGGCCGCCGCCGGCGGGGCCGCTGCGGGCGCGACGCACCGCTCCGGTCGCTGTCTCGCAGTTATTGCTTCATGGTAGCGCCTGCTTTGTGAGGGACAGCAGCACCCCTGTGCTGGCAGCCCGGCGAGTTCCCAAACCAAGAGGAGTTAAGCCACTGAGATTTCTTTGTACTCCTCTCTTCTAATATTAGAGCACATATTGAAACGATAAACACAATGAAAAGCACGAAATATTTCATCAGTGTTGTAACTGTATATTTCCTTTATTCTGAAGAAATATCAAGTTTTGAACGGTGCACAGAGGCAGCAACTTCTGCTTTGGACGCTGCTCTCTTTGTAAAGACCGCGTTGTTACAGTTAAATCTAAAGACAGTTTTTAAAAAGCGTTAGATGTCAGAAAAGGGGGCAAATCTTACCGTCGAAAGACTGCTGCAGGTTCCAGCTCAGTCTGAAACTGCAGGGAAAAGTGGAGCAGCTGCTGAACAAAAGTTTTAGATTTTTTTTTTTTAGAAAGTCTGCAAAACTAATTTCCCACAAAATAGGACTCAATTTCCGTTTAAGAAACTAGCTCTTGCAAATCTCATACAATTGTTGATTTTTTTTTCCACTAGCAATTGAAATTCATTTCATCTTTTGCACATGGACCCAAGAATTTAGACTTAAATTGCAGCAGTGCAATGGTTTTCCTTTTCTCTTTTCTTTCTTTCTTTCTTTCTTTCTTTCTTTCTTTCTTTCTTTCTTTCTTTCTTTCTTTCTTTCTTTCTTTCTTTCTTTCTTTCTTTCTTTCTTTCTTTCTTTCTTTCTTTCTCTCTTTCTCTCTTTCTCTCTTTCTCTCTTTCTCTCTTTCTCTCTTTCTCTCTTTCTTTCTTTCTTTCTTTCTTTCTTTCTTTCTTTCTTTCTTTCTTTCTTTCTTTCTTTCTTTCTTTCTTTCTTTCTTTCTTTCTTTCTTTCTCTTTCATTCTTTTCTTTCCTTCTTTTAAATTTTATTTTGATTTGGTGGGAGGAGGAAGATACATCGAGGGGGGAGATCAAAACCTTTCCATAGTGGGTACCTCTATGGTCAGTGATAAATAAACGCGTTATCCTGATTTAAACGAGTTACGAGCTGCCTTCATGGCTACTGTTAATTCCACTACAGGCACGTTAAAAATAAAAAAAAACAGACAGGGCCAGGCTGTCAAGGTTGTCTCTTCTGAGCCACTAAAGGCTGCAACGAAGTAAATGCAGATACATAAAATAAAAGTTACACGACTTCGTGTTTTGAAGGGGCAGGAGGCAAGAAGGGAAACTTGTATTTCAATAACCAGATTTTCTGGCACGGTGGGCACCAGTGGGTTCCTTGCAGAACCAGCCCCCGATGCTGGGGCATAGTTTGAAGTGCTTGCGGGCAGCCGAGGCAGCGCCGCGCCCGTCCCGGGCGCCGGGTCAATGGACACGGGCGAAGCGGGAGATGCCCCGTACCGGGACCCTGGGCGCGGAGGGGCGCGGCGGCAGGACCCTGGCCCGCGCAGCCCTGCACGCCGCCGCAGCCGCCTGCGCGCTCGCACCTGGGCGCTCAGGTGTGGCGCTGGTGAGCGCCCTCCAGCCCCCGGGGAAACGAGGCGGTGGGGGCCCCGCACCGCCGCTGGCCGTCCGAGAGTCACCCCCGTATTTCACGTCTCGTGTTTATTGTGCTCCCCTGACCGTTGCCCCCTGAGCGGTCTGGTGAGCCCGATCGGGGCGGTGATGGCCTAGCGGGGGTCGTACGAGTGAGGGGGCACCGCTGCCTCCGCCTTCACCTCGCCGGCCCGTCCGAGGTGGGGGAGTGCGGGCGACCCCGCCGGCTCCGGGGCAGTCCCGGTGGGCGCCGCGGCGGGAGGCGCTCACCGCGGCCCGCCCGGGGGCAGGGAGAGGCGGGCGCGCTGCGCCTCCGCGGAGCCGCCCCCCGCCCCGTCCTGCCGCGGGCGGCCGCGGGCGCGCAGCGCTGCCGCCCGCTGACGGAGCGGCTCGGAGCGGGGACGGCGCTGGCGTTTCGGAGGGAGTTTGCATGTGGTCAGTGCTGCGCTGCTGAGCCAGCCCCCAGCTCACATTACACACTACTGTATTTATAACCTCTCGAAGCTGTTTCCCCCTTCAAGCAGTTCTCTGGGACCACCTTCTATTGGCTTCAACCTCTCCCACTTCTTGACATCTGAGCAGCTCTAAGAACGGCTCATCTAGGTCCGAGTGTTTATGCAGAGGAGACTGGCCACTAGGGCTAAAGACCTGGATTATCTGAGCTCAGCTGCCTGCTGCAGAGTCTGTCGGTGCCGTTTTGGAAAAAAAATCTCAGCCCTGATCTGTTTACAGTGAAAGTTGACAAAGGGTGGTGAAGTTGGATCTTTCCTAAACTCTCCTGACTGGAACCTGAGACTTGCATGCCATGGATCACACACTTTTTGGCTGCCTGCGCAGCCCCCATGCCACTGCGCAGAGTTTGCACCCTTTCTCCCAGTCTTCTCTTGCCCTGCATGGAAGATCTGACCACATGTCCTACCCTGATCTGTCTTCTTCTTCTTCCTCTTGCATAATAGCGGGATACCCCAATGAGGAGGGCATGTTTGCCAGCCAGCATCATAGGGGGCACCACCACCATCACCATCACCACCACCATCACCACCAGCAACAGCAGCACCAGGCTTTGCAGACGAACTGGCACATTCCTCAGATGTCGTCTCCTCCCGCCGCGGCCAGGCACAGCCTCTGCCTTCAGCCGGACTCAGGAGGACCCCCGGAGCTGGGCAGCAGCCCCCCCGTCCTGTGTTCGAACTCTTCCAGCCTAGGCACCAACACCCCCACGGGGGCAGCGTGTGCGCCAGGGGACTATGGCAGGCAGGCTCTGTCCCCGGTGGAAACAGAGAAGAGGTCCGGCAAAAGGAAAAGCGACAGCTCAGGTAAAGACTCGCGCTTTCCCCAGCGGGGCGGGATCCCCGGGCGGCGGGTGCCGAGAGTGGGACGCAGTCGGGCTCCGCGTACCCACCGCCGCTCGGCTCGGCTGGCCCGGCTCGGCTTAGGTCGGCCTGGCTTGAATCGGCCGGCTGGTCCAGCCACGGCCGCCGCCGTGGTCTCGCCCCCGGCTGACAGCGGGCTGCCGAGGCGCTCCTTCCGTCCAACGAGCTCTCGGAATCTCCATCACTAACGCAAGCTTTATTAGGGCTACGGAGGGGGGAATAAAGAGAAAAAAATCCAGCACGTGTTAGAGTGTGAAATCAAGGTGGTGGTGGGGGGGGAGAGTTCCCTACAGCCAAGGAAAGAAACGTTTGTAGTTTTGGTGCGGATTTTAGCATCTGGTCCCGCGGCCCCCTCCCCCTCCGACCGAGACGACACCTCTGCTTCAAAATTCAGAATCCAGCGCGCTCCTTCCCCTCCGCCCCTTCGCCGCAGAGCTGACTGCAGCTCCGAGGCGATTGCACAACGCTTGGAAGCGCTGCCTTGGAAGCAGGGATTCGGGAGAGTAGCTGATGTCCTGCTGCCCTGTAGGATCTGTGTGAGCCTGAATCAAACCCTCAGCGTGTAAGGGGCAAAATACGTAGTCTGTAAAGCAGACGGGTGAATGGGAGCGTAAGAAAGCTGCTTCACTTCAGTTTGCTGATGGAGGGGGCAGAAGGAAGGAAGGAGTTGTCTGACTTTTAAAATCAACATAATTCTTACTTGAAGGGAGCACAAAAACGTGTATATCCAGTCATGCCAGAACGATGATTTGGCGTCATAGAACATGCAAGAAATCTTGATATTATTTCTGCTTTCTAAAGCGGCAAAGCCTGTCAAAGTCCCGCTCTGACAAAAGCCACTCGGCAAAGGCAACACGACTGATGGGACTTCCGCTAGGGCACACATAAACCGTGGGGTTACTAGAAATATACTGAGACAGGCAGGAGGCACTTGAAAAAGAGAGGGTTCAAAAGATTGAAAACTCAAGAGCTGGCATAGAAAATGGTTTGTTATCACGGAAGAGAAAGTGAAAGACTTTTCCAGACATTTATGAAGTTCACAACTGAAACCGTCAACTCTTTCACTCAAAAGTGTAAGCTTGGTAAAGTGGTAAGCAACAGAAATTATTTTTAAAAAGAACCCTCATAATTTCCTTCACTGTCCATTATATTTTAAACATTTACAGTAATTTAGAATGTGTTTAACTGAATTTCATCTTACGTAACTGGTATACACACGGAAAACTCTTCCCAAGATTAAAAGCTGTATATAGTTAAAACATTGTTGGTAAAATCTATTGTTTTGTCTTCTGTACATTTGATAAGATAAAATGAATTATCTGATTTTGTGAGGTGTATCAGCAGTCTCTGTTACTACAGGGAAAATAACTGGATGCCTGCCGGTGTAAGGATTTATTGTATTTGTCAGTCTAAAGAAAAAAGGGAAATCGGTCCCTTTCACTGTCAAGGAAGTGTCTGAATCACTTTCTGTTTATTTCATTTTGCAATACAAGCCAAAAAATACGATTGAGGAATGCCCTAAACCTTACCCTTAACTAACCAGAACCTTCCACTGGATCAGTGGGCAAGGGTTGGAGCCTTTAGCGATGGTTATGTTTATCTTGTGCTGTACTCCAATCCTCACTTTCTAAGGCTTTCTGAAGATCAAGGCAGGTAACTATTTCCTCCTCCCTTCCGCTAAGAAAAAAATATTATGGCCATTCACAATTGTAAATCTCTCTAACTGAAAATAGATTTCTTTTGACAACAACTGGGTAGCTGGTGTATTTTTGGTTTTTTTTTTTTTTTGTTTTGGTTTGGTTTTTTTTCTTCAGGAAAAGCCTGAGTTTTGGACTGAACATGTAACCCCACCCCTTTATTAATCTTGAACTGCGGTTCTGGATATTTAGTGCCCTTCTAATATAATGCAGCAAGAACTATTTTTAAGTCACTGTGTTTCTCTATTTCTTATCCATAATTGCCCCTCATTTGATTAAAAAATCATCTCCTTTAGTTCTTATTAATCGGTTTTTTAAAAAACAAATTACTGTGCTTGAAAGAATTTCATCTATGCCTTCATCATACTTGGAACTATTTCAATAGACATTTATAAAATATCCTAATAGTGAATAACTAAGAGGTAAAGAGAGAGTGACTGTTTCCATGCCAGCATTCTGAGACAATTATTAATGTTCTTGATTATTTACACATATATTTCCTCTTCAGCATTTCACTTAAAGCCACAGAATGTTCAGTGTTTTCTTGAGCACTGAATCTGTTCTGCATTTCTGAGCTGAATTAACCTTAGGCTACCCCTTTCTTGCACTACTCTGCTTTTGTTTCGGGATGTTTAAGATCAGAAACATTGAATCATAAAGCTGAGTTTGTAGATAGTTTAAAGAAAGTAAAACATGATCATTCTTTGTATCATTTATCTTCCAAACAAGTAAGTGTTGCTCAACCATGTAGCTACTCTGAAAATTCACCACCAGGGATACCCCATTTTACTTATTGGTTATGATGGCAGGAATGCACATTCTAAAAATTACAAACAAAAGTCCAGAAGGCAAGCAAAATTTTGGATGATGGACTGTGTTTTCTCCTGGACTTCACATGTTGCAGGAGAATAGGAGGATACAGAAATATTTTCCTCTATGCTCTGTTGTAACTTTTGTTTGGGATTGAGAAAACGAGGTGAAATGTGTTTTCATGGTAGTTTTTAAACTGACTTACACTTTTCTTTATTCCTAACCCAGGTTTTAAGCAGTTTGGGAAGTTCTCTTTGAAGATATTGAATAGGTTGCTATGGAGAAGGGTGAAATTTTCAACTGTTCTCATGAAGTACTGGGAAATACTGCCTTAGTCATTGACCCCTTCATGCTACAGCTGTCAGTATTTCCAGGTTTTGTAGTTGTTCTCTGATTATCTGCAGAACATTCCTTTCAACCTGTGTAGGCCCAGAAGTGAGTCAATAATGTAGACCAGTTTACTGACTAGAAGTGCGTCAGTAAACTGCAATTTGTGGAGCGATCCACTCGAATCTTTGTAGGTTACAATTTCCCAGTGAATAATGGCATCTGCATCCTCGCCTTTGTAACTCAGTTGTGCATATGTCAAAGGTGTAGGAGTGAAAAGACGATACTAAATTTGAGAATAGGTTACAAATAAAATAGCTTATTTTAAAGTGTACTAATGGTCAGAATTATCTGTGTGCTAATGAGGTGCAGACAAAAACCATGCTGAGTGTACAGAAAACTTATTCCCGGAGTGCTTTGTTGCTTTGTGGCACAAGTTGTTCTATATGGAATATTTTGGAATTCCCCTTCTCATTGCTTGCCTGTGAGTTTTCAGGCCATTTTATTTCTCTTTATTATAAAATAGGTTTTGATTCTCAGATGATATAGACCACATGAAATGCAAAGTTAGTACCATGATTTCCTAAGTTAAATTATTTAGGTCCAAGGTTTCTTAAAACTTCAGTCAAGAGAAAGACATATTAATGTCTATACAGGAAGTGTAGTCTAGGTTTACTGAGAAATATGAAAAAAAGTGAATCTGGTAGCCTTAAGGAAGCCTAAAATGCTATGGTGAAAACAATATCTGTACAATGCTGAAAAGACCAGGAGGAGGGTGAATACTGCTGAAGGAGTTCTTAAGCACTACAGCTAGTCAAACATTTAATTGCAATAGATAAAGATATAAGTAAAGTTCATTCCAGTTAAAGTCTAAAGTAATTGAGCACATGCCCCCAGTGTGAAAAGCATGGGAAGCCTTTTTATATAAAACTCAAACAACTCTGACATGGAAAAATGTTTTTATTTGGTACAGATTTCTAAGGAAAGACTAGCAGGTACTAACAACTATTCATATATTTTACTGTATTAACAATAATATCATCCAGAAACACTTCCGCAAAAGCATTTCATGAATCCATTGTTTCAATAGTTCGACTCAGTGTTTCAATATTTGTCATGCTGGTTTTTGTTCATTGACAAATCACATAGAAAGAAAACAATATTTTTATTTCTTTCCCCCTAGACTTTTAACATTTTATAACCTGTTTTCAACATGCAAGCAGTAAAAAGTTGTATCTCCAGGGAATTCATTTTAAACACATCTAAATATCATTAATCGTATGTATTTGTTTGAAATGGTTTCTAAAAAGAAGGTCGTTTTGATAAATGATTATAAATACTGTTAAATCCTGAGTTTTGAGGACTTCTGATCAGTTTCTGAAACACGTCAGTAAGAAAAATGAGCTGCACACTTGTAGTCAAAAAGCACTGTGCAACTGATTCATCAATATGTCTGTGCTTTTCAGCGTGGTTATAAACAGAATCAAGGAAAAAAAACATAATAAAGCATAGTTTTCTGGAAATAATTAATATGTTTGGTATCCAGTATAAAAGTATCACTTATCAATAAAAAATGAAAACAAACACACACACACACCCCGCATACAACCCAAAAACCAAACAAAACCAGAAAACTATCAAAAGCCCAATGAAAAATGACCTCTATAGATTTCATAAATGAAACCATTTCAAAATATGATTAATAATAATCATAGTTTTAGGGGGAAATTTTCAAGGCTGATTGCTTAACAAATGCTTGGCTTACTAGTGAGCTACTTGCTGGATTGTTAAATACATGAAAACTTACAAGAAGTTTGCTTTTGTTCTCAGGAAATGTGATGAGGAATTTTTCTAAGACTAAAATTTCTAGACTATTTTATTGATACATCCTCAGAATTCTTTGCCCCTAGCCAAAGAGGAATCTCACTTGGACAAAAAAAAAGATAAATAATTATGACTTCTAATTATGCATTTCTGTCTGTATATATGGTTCAGTAGGATTTACACTTCCTCCTTCACCCTTTCCCATCATCCTGCCCTTTTAGAAACATCGGAGGCTCAATCCAGACATTGACTGGAGCACAAATGTTTTTGTGAGAAGGTCCATTTACTCTAGTGGAAATACTGAAATGCTCAGTGGTTTTTAAGCCATTTGAGCCTAATTCTGTTACTCTTTTAAATTTTTGGCACAGAAAAGTAATTCCATATTGTTATTTTATTATTTGGTATTAAGCAATATCAATGATCCCAGTCTTCAAAGCAAAGTCACAGAGGGGTCTGGACAAATAAGAAATATTCTACTAGAACCACATGCAAAAGGAGATATGGACACATGGGGATGGAATATTCATTCTGACAATATCAGGATAAAATTTCACTCAAAAAAATTTAAAATCATAGTTATCTTTTAGAATTTTTAAACTTCAGTTACATGGCAGAGAAAGATAAATGATTTATAATTCTTGCAGATACTTATTGACAAAATGTTAGGATTGCCTGATTGGTTGAAAAATGCCAATTGAGCCTTACATACATACATTTAATTTTAAGTACATTGGCTATAACATTCTAGGGCATAATCTGTCGTAATATATCTAGTATGACTTGTCTAGTATTTTGTAAAGTAAATAATTGGATTCTGGTTTTCTTTTATTTTATTAGACTTATCATTTTTAGATATGTTAATCATGTAATAATTTTTTTTTCTTTTTATTTAAACCTGTTAATCTTTAAATAGCTTACCATTGGGAAATACTCATTTTTCAGTGATGCGATGACTTGATATGCTGTATCTCTGAAGTCCTCAATGGCAGGATGGAGCTCTGTGTCTTGAAATTCAAGGGAAGGTGTAATTTTCTTTGCTTCTGTCTACTAGTACCCCAGTATTGCTCACTGGATTATTGCTTTCAGCAAAGACACTGTTACTCAGCAGTATGAATGGTCTCTGCAGTATGTTTCTCTCAGTAGCAAAATGTATTCTACCAAGCAGTTTTGCTAGTCTCTGGAAAGGAAGTGAAATAAATCTGGTTTCATCTGCTAGACTGAGTAAAGTTTAAATCCATCAGTAAAATAGTTATGGTAGTATTGGGTTCAATCCTTATTTTTGCTATGTTATGCTGTGTCCTTGTTCTAATATACTTAAGAATGCAACTTGAAAGGATGCAAAAGGAAAGTCATATTTTTAAAATATAAATACTTGCATATGTCGCTAATAAGGTTTCTAACTGAAATAGTGTGGTGTTAGAGAATTTTGATAAACAGCGCTGGAGGCTGCTTTATTACATTTGTGCACAGCTGGGCACTGAACCCAACCTTATGATTTGTTTCGAGCCCGTGCCCTGTCCTTTTATGACTGCTTCCCCAACCTATACAAGAGCCATACCAGTGCTGTCCTTCCATTTGGAAAGTACTGTAAGTTCTATCAAATGAAAAGCTTTGTGTGTGTACACCCTTTTTATTTTTAGTAGGCTTTAAAGACTTACAGATCTACATCACCATTTCTGAAGCATTGCTAGTGACAGAGTAGGAGCAAGAGAGTGCACAGCCAATGTGCAGAAAAAGCCTTCCTCTCGCTACTCAGCAGGGCAGTCACATTGCCTTTATCAGCATGAGCTTGTGTGGCTGCATAGATGCGCACAGCAAGAAGTCATTTGACTTTTGGGGTGAGTGTCTGGGGTCTGCAATGCACAGGTAGCTGATTTTCTGTTGTTTTAAATGAAAGTTTGAATTAAAAAATAGCCTGATGTGATTGTGCTGGATGCACACAGTCTAGTCTTGGATTGTAAATATTTGAATCACTAAAAAAATTTAGTGAAATAAATGGTTTATAAACAAACATGCTAAAGGAAATTTCACCAGGAAGACATTGATGACAAAACTCCTACTGATTTTTGGTAGGACTAGATTTTAAGTTGCGAGTCCTTACTATGAACTTAGCTTAGCTTGGGAGAAGGAGATAGACCAGGTAGCCATGCTGGTGCTTATGTTTTTCTTTTGCGATAAGCTGTCTTGAATTCTTCCAGGGGCAAATACGGCAAAGTAATACTTGTTTAAAAAAACACTGCTGCCATCAGTCTTAGTTTTCTAGCATGTGTTGTCCTTATTTATTAATACATATTACAAAATATATGTCCTTTGATAAGTTTACCTAAACCATAACAATTTAAAATAATATTTTAATAGACATAATCTAAAATACACTGAAATTATTCATTTTACTCGGCAAGAGTTATGCACTAGTGCAGAGTTGTATCAGTGTATCCTAGCATTCAATGAATAATGCAAAGTGGAAAAAACCTCCATTAATATATGGTGTATAATAGTAGACAGTCCACTGTAGTACACGAAATTTTCTTCTAAAGTCTTGTACTAAACATTATAAATAGACTTCTTAGGTTTTCAAAATTCTACTTGTTAACATTAATGATATTAAAGATGTAATGCTCACTGCAAAGTTAGGGAGGATGTCCTTTATTTTGAGATCTTAGACCTACAGAAGACAGTAACACACCTCCTATTCTGAATGTAAGTTTATTTTCTACATGGAATTGTGAATTTTTAGAAACAGTTTTGGAGCTTCTTGCTCATTAGAAAAAGCAGTCTGAACTTTGTATTGAAAATTATCTGTGCTGAATAAACCTTGCAGTAGTGAGAAAAGGGCCCTTTAAAACACATGAACACAAGAAAACTTCCATGAAAAGTTAATGGTCATGTGGAAGAAAAGTTATCTTGTACTTGAACCTATGTGTCCTTTTATCCTTCTTTAATAAGTGAAACAAAATAATTGGTCAAACAGCAGAAGAAGCCAGTCTCAAAGGAATGAGTCAAATCTTTTATTTATGATGGAAATTTAGTTTTACTAAACCAATAAAACACAGTGGATTGTAAAATCCTGACTGGAAGCCAAGTGATTGTTTCTTTTTTTTTTCTTTCTTTCTTTCTTTCTTTCTTTCTTTCTTTCTTTCTTTCTTTCTTTCTTTCTTTCTTTCTTTCTTTCTTTCTTTCTTTCTTTCTTTCTTTCTTTCTTTCTTTCTTTCTTTCTTTCTTTCTTTCTTTCTTTCTTTCTTCTCTCTTTCTTTCTCTCTTTCTTTCTCTCTCTCTTTCTCTCTCTCTCTTGCTCTCTTTCTCTCTCTCTTTCTCTCTCTCTTTCTCTCTTTTCTTTCTTTCTTTCTTTCTTTCTTTCTTTCTTTCTTTCTTTCTTTCTTTCTTTCTTTCTTTCTTTCTTTCTTTCTTTCTTTCTTTCTTTCTTTCTTTCTTTCTTTCTTTCTTTCTTTCTTTCTTTCTTTCTTTCTTTTCCTCTTCCTCTCTCCCCTTCTTTTGCTGCTTCTTGGACTGAAGAAAAACTGGTTGATTGAAGATTATTTTATAGCAAATAGAATATGAAAAACTAAAACTGAAACACATTACTGCAAGCTTTTAAAAATCCTTCTTCCTTCTACATTGTCTCAGATCTCTAACAGTTACTATTTTTTGCAAGTAAGTCTGAACTAATGCTTCTTTACATAAACTGTGTTAGATGCACTTCAATATCCTCTGTCACTGTCGTGAGTTTTAATTCATAGACTGTGATCCTATGATGATTGTAGCATGCTTTTAATTTTGTATGTTGGGAGATGAATGCAACCTTGGGAAGTCAAAGAAAAAACGAACTATTGAGTGCAGCCAAGGCTTCACAGCTGAAGTAGTTATTGTACTTTGATATGAACACCCCTGAAGTTAAGTATATGTTTACACATTTTGGTGAATTGAGGGCATTAGTCACTTAAATTTACCAAGCGGAAAAAACTGTTTCCCACTTTGGTCCTTCTAAAAATAGATACTAAGAATCTGTTGGACATATGTAGTCTGACAATATAGCCTTGAAGAGAGTTGAATGAATTGTGGGGTTTTCTACCTGCCAAGCAGAAAATGGCATATTCTAGAAGTATGCAATGTATCCTGGGTGTGCATAGGGGCACACCTTTCTTTGGAAAGGGGGGTTTGACATGACAAGTGAGGCTCCTCAGGCTCACAGGTCTCAGTAGCTTTTCAAGACTTTGATTTTTTTCCATGTGGTGAAGAATACCAGAACACTGTGGGCTTCATCGAATATGTGGACAAGCAAAAACTACTTATTAAAATGTGCTTATTACTGTAAAAAGAATGGTAGGAACAGTGAATGTTAAACTCTTGAAAATATCACATATGTGAGGCTTTGGTACACTGAATTGCTAAAAACAGCATGAATGGAAGCCTGGGCAGCTAAAGCAATGTTGACCACTCAAAGATGTCTTGTAAAACCATGCGTAGAATGCCAAATAGTATTTTCTGCCAGAAGAAAACAGCAGTCTAATGGGGACTAAGGCATGTTTACTCCTTTCAAATAGATATTTTCTGAACTTGGCATTAAAACCTAGTAAAAGTCTGCAAGTCGTCCTTGCCTTACATAGGGCTTAGAAAGGACTGAGAACATTGCAGCAATTCCTTTACAGTTTGGAATTACTGGTTTGATTGACTCAGAATTGACAGTAATATTAAACACTATTTTTATTTTCTGTTTCTATATACTTGTTTTGGGAGTACCACAATGACCTCAAGCTGCAGCTGTGTGTTAAGTCTTTGCGTTCCTGAGGACATTAGAACAATACACACTAATGGTCTCACTCCTGACTCCTTCTCTGTCCCTCCCTCCCTATTTCTCTTTTTACACAAGTCCATTTCTGAAGGAGTGCGTGGCTGCATATCCTTTCAACTTCCATTTATCCTTGCAAAATGAACATTTTCTTCATTGCAAAACAAAAAATATCACCCTCTTTCTTAATCAGATTTCCACTTAATGTAACCTACAATAACTTAAGAACTGCTGTGATCTGCTAAATACATCAGTAGAGTAAGGTGATGTTAATCTGTTAGGCAATGCAAGAGAAAACAGTTGTGGGTCAGACAAAAATGGAAGACTTCATAAGCAGTTGTTCACAAAGCATCCTTAATCTGCAGCATTAGCTTTTTTTGTATTACTATTTTAATTTACATGATTTTTCAAAATAGATTTTTAGGTCAATAAAAAAGTGACAATTTTGTCTGTATTATTTGCTTTTATGAAATAGTATGTTGCTATTAAAAACATTAAAAACAACAACTTAAATTAAAAAAAAAGAAAAGATGTGAATACACACAGGAGAAAAAGCTGAAGGCAAGAGTGCAAATAATTTTGATTGATTTACATTATGAAGAAATATTCTGCTAAACTTTCCTGTAGTTTGGCTTAGCTTTGCATTTAAATTTTTTTACCCCACTCATTCTGAGCCCTTTGCTTTTTATACTTCTATGCATTGCTACCATTTTATAAGGCAAGCATCTTTATTACTTTAATATGAATGTATGTATAGAAATCTAACAGTACTCAAACTCTATAAAGCTATCTTTATTTCAGTGCTTCCAAACTGAAATGCAGACATGCAGAGTAGGTGTCAATTGAGTCTGCAGTCTGCTGACATGAGAAGTATCAGAGATCTAATATTTTTGTATTTGCAAACATATCAGAACTTTGCCAGACATGATACCCAAGCAAACAATGTTTTTGGATAGAGACTGTGTGTTCCAAGTACAGTGGCTTAATGTATCCAGCCATTTTTAAGTATATTCGGTGAAATATACCTTACAGAATAATCTGGTCCTTCAAAGCTCTTGTGAAAGCCAATTCCTTCTGTCCTGCAAAAGTCACTCAGTGCTTTGTCAGTCTGCACTGATGCTCTAATTCTGTCAAAGCTTAGATTAATGTGTATAATTCTTTTGGAAGTAACAGTATAATGTTGAAAATGTTAAGCACAAGCAAGTCAGTTACTATTCTGTCATTGATTCTTTCAGCCTGATGATGTGTGGCTAAGAAATGTTAGTAGTTACAACATATGTATAGATACTATGAAAATATTATTTCTGTAGGCTCTGGCTTGCTTTTCTGTTTTTTAAGCATGTTTCCACAACTAATTGATAATCTTTACTCACATACACACAAACTGAAAGTTGTATCCATGTTTACCTGGAATCACATGGTTGGCTTGCTTGTGTAGATAAGTGGAAAGCTTGATGCTTCCTATGTAGTGGAGGCTGGCTACAGGCATTTGCTGGTCTGCTAATTAAAAGGACTTCGTTAACATATCAGTGGTGTCTTATTACAAAAGGCAGAGGTGAAATCCACAGTGAACTGAAAATGCAAGAAGTCCTGCTCCCATTTGAGGTGTTCATTTGAACCTTCATGAAGCCTTACAAGTTCAGAAGTTATTTTTCATGGAATACATGTTCCCTAAATAGCTCTGGAAGAATATTTCTGCAAGTTTTGGAACCAAAACAAGTCCAGGGACTGTGTATATCCTGTTGCACAACACGCACAAAAAGAAGGTCACACTAATCAGCCTTTGCACCTTCCCTGCCATGTTATTTGATGGCTCATATATCTCTGCTCTCTGTAAAGCCTAACTTTATGCAGTTAAGATCAGTTTCTTTATAAAAGCAGACAGCATTTCCTTTCCCTCCAGGGCAAGAATGCACAGATGTAGGAAAAAAATGCTCACAAAAGAGACCTGGGGTGAACACAAAGCATCATTTACAGGTGCAAAAAAACTTTGTCCTAGGTTTCCTCAGTAAAAGTCCATGGGCTGCTTGTACTGAACAGGGTGAAAGCTGTGGTTTAGAAGATCTTATTTGCCATGAGACTTAGCAAGTTACTCTCTTGTTTTCTTTCACTCCAGTACGTTTTCAGACTGTTTTGTTAATGTCTTTTACACCACTTAGCAGAAATTGAATTTCCTGTCCTGGCCCTCTCTTTGCTCCTATTTTAATCCTGCCAAAACTGAAGCTGATGAAATAATCCTACCTTTCAATCATATCCTTTAGAAATCCCCTTCCTAGAATCCTTCTTCTTGTTCCAACCTATCATCTCAGAGTTGAGCTTATTTCCCTGCAAGGTGTTGCCCAACACCTCAGCCAATGTTTTGAATCCTGTTTCTTATCTACCTCAATGTTTTCTCTGTGCTGTCTTAAGTGTGTTCTTCCATTTTTCATTCTTACTCTTCTCTGTCTTCAGCATGGATCATGTACATGCAAGAAACATCTTTCATTACCCATGGTCATCTAACCGCCATCTCTTTTACTGTGAATTGATTTTTGGCACCTGCAGGTTAGATATGGGTCTTCAACGCACTTAAGTGTTTAAGAAAAGTGTGCAAGACTGAGAATGAACAAAGGTGGGAAAAAGGGGGAAAAAAAGATGCTTCATGTGCTCCCTCTTCTCCTGAGGTTTTAACTCCATAAAGGTGTGCCCACAGAGCAAATTCTGTAAACAGCTATAGAGAAACCAAGTGTCACTCAGACGTGACAATGCTGATGTTTAGTATCTAACAATAGTGATGCACCCAGTGTTGAGACGAGCTGTGTGTAAAAAAGGAAGTATTTTAAACTAAGCCAAATGTGTGGAAAAAAATAACAAACTAACTTTCTTAAAATGCACTCTTTTAACTCCAAGATTTTAGGTAATAATTACTTGTGCCAGAAGGAATGTGCTTCAAAGAAAGTAAAGTCTCATTTTGAAGGGGCCTATAAACTCTTTAAATAGCATTGGCAATTTGTTCTTTAACTCTAGTTTTCTTCAAGAAGAATTTTGAAAACAGTAAAATATTTTTATGTGTTTCCATTTCATTTATATAATAGACACGAATATACATTTGGGACGTATGGGACGTATGTGTGTGCATGTGTGTATCAAATCTAAAATAACAGCAAATAGGCATCTGGATAGTTCATGTGATTTGACTGGACTGGCATTTGGTTATACTGTGCTATTTTATTCCTGAATGGGTTTTAAAAACAGTTTGGGGAGGATGAGAGAATTTCAGGCAGAGAAAGAAAAGAAAAGGCACAGAAGTCCTGCGGACACCTTTTGAATGCTTGAGCTTGGCAATTTTGCAGTTATTTTCAATATCTAGAGTTTATCAGTATAATATCAGCAAATAAAGTGCATGGTAAAATTACAGAATATATCAAATCTGAACTCTGGAGACATAAATTCACATGAGAATCAGATCACAAGACTGGCTGCTTTACAGGTAGTCTCCAGGGGGCTTTTTTCCGTATCACAAAATTCACCATACAGTTTGGCACAACCTTCAGGCTCAGTAAAGAGGGTTTTATTCCACGACTGAAATAGCCAAAAGCAGTAGATGCCAAAATTGAAGTGCTTTTTCAGAGTAGGATGGAGACAGTTTTACAGGTTTTGTCTCAGCTCTTCTTTCCCCCTGTTAGGAGTAAATCTCTTTGGGTTTTGGTAAGAGTTCTATCAACTTTATGGAGGAGGAAGGGAGGAGATGCTAACAAAGGAAAACCTAGAAGTGTGTTGTGTCAGTAACTCACAGTTCTGCAGCCCACATTAGAATCTAATAGACACTATTTGAGAATGTTCTAAAAAAACTGGCAGACAGATGCTTTTCTGATCAAAATTTAGAAAAAAATAAGAAAGTTGTAGACTTCTGAAAGTGATGGAGTTCTGTTCCCTTCCCCCACCTCCCATCAGCAAGCTGATGTTTCCAGCAACTTCAAAAACAGAAGACTTCTCTGTAATCCTAAATGTACATAAGGAACAGATTAAAGTCCTGATTTGTGAAAAAATTTGAGCATATGCTTAAGAGCCATTGACTTCAGTGGTAGTTAAATATGTCCTCACACACGCTTGTTGAACTGGAGACTAATAAGGATATTAAAAAGGATCAAGGGGAAGCCCCTCTTTAGGAAATTCTGCAAAACTGTCATAGCTGATTTTTTTTTTGGTCATTATCATACTATTTCATCACTAACCTCCTCACCTCACTGCCAATCTTCACAAAGAGGAGAAAAAGATCCTTCTCTCCATCTCTTCCTCTCCTCCATCCTGCTCTATGTCAACCTAAGTGTTCCTTGGCTTCAAAGAAGAATTACAGACTCTTCAGTGTTCATTAGGGATGCCATTATTTCCAGCATAATGAATGTGGATGATGGTCAGATGGTACAGTGGACAGTGGTTGAACAACCCCCTTTAGAGAATTAATTACAAGATAATTAATTACAATACTTTATAGCTAATTTATCTAAAAGAATCCTATTTACAGGGAAAAAGGTACCCTCTGCCAAACAGCAATCCATATTAATATTCTTTTATTAGACAAGTGACAGATGGAGTGAAGTAGTGATGACTAAAAAGCTTGAGCATGGGTTGATTCTTTTCAATTCAGTATGACAAAATGGGTTATATATATGTTTTTTGAGCGTGGTACTCATTTATTAAATGCTCCTTTGGATTTTAAAAAATAACTTGCTTTCATTAGCAGTCTTGGGAAACAGACTCCATGGTGTAATAAATCTCACTTATAGGAATTTTGGCCTTATACTCATCTTAAAATACTCTGAAGTTTCTTTTTCTGAGCCTCATCTTAGGCTCTACTACAGTCCTAAGTAACCTATCCCTTTTCTTTGTTATGCAGTTTTAGAAGGCAATTTTCATACATTCTTGCAGCCAGGACTAGCTCGTTTGGGGAGGAGCCTTCAAGTCAATCATTCCAAATTTTTTGTTTAATTTTCTTAATGAAAACTCTTTCTACAACTGAAGGTCAGAGCTCACTTTGGCATAACGGCTCTTTAGCATTGTATGACTTATAGAAAATTATTTTTTTAAGAATTATAAAGCAGTAGAAACTTTAAACCTGAATATAGTTTGGGAACGAAAAACTGATGAGATGGATTCTTCTTTGGTATAGGAAAAACTGAAAATGGACTGTATGTTTCTTTCCATCTCCCATATTTTATTAAATTAGCTCATGTAAATTAGTAAAGATGTTTCCTGCCAACTCTGTTTACGTGCTTCTTGAAGCAGCTTTCTTTCATTCAAGTCAGAAACATCCCCCTCAGATTTCCATCCATAGTTTTGTGTGTTCAGCAGTTGCTCTGCCCTTTGCTGCTGTGTGTGATGTAAAAATAAAATGAATTATCCAGGTGTTCTTTGCTTTTGTTCAGTGAAGTCCACTTCTTCATGAATCTGATTGAAAGTGTTGAATGTTGCAATATTCTCTGTAATAAGTCTGCAAAATTTCTGTGTTCTTAATTAGAGATTTTCTTAAAATGTTTGAATTCACACATTTCAACAGAACAGGTCTCTTATAGAGGGAAGAGGACTGGGAATGGACCATTACTTCCCCAGGTTTAGTATCAGGTTATGCTGTGCATTTCCTACATCATCTGTTTTAGTTGTAGAGGTTTGGCACTACCATAATTCCTGTCTGTCTCAATAGATGAATACATTTGAATACATAGTCTTATGACTACTTGATGCAGATTTCAGTCACCTAAGGACATATGAGGGTCCAGGCACAATGACATATCCTGGACTCTTACAGAGCATTTCAGCTCCTGTATGAGGATCCCTGTCACCTTAGGATGGACATAGTTGTCCTGAGCAGCAGGAATTTTGTAGGCTTAAAACTTCCCTCAGCAGGGTGTGTCAAAGCACACATCAATCTACATTCTACTTCCATATCATGAGGTGATCTCCTTTTTGTTTTCTTGCATAAATTATTAGGTAATTTCCTGACTATTTCTGCTACAGTTGATTCTGATTTTCAGTCTACTCTGTCTTCAAATTTGTGACTTAATCTGTGACCACTTTTTGATAGTGAAGTAAGGTGGATTGATACTTTTTAAAATGTATTAAACCAAAAAATCTTGTTCCCAAATATATTATTTTGAAAGATAAGTTTTGACAATTGTCTGCTACTAATAAAAAAAAGAAAACACTGAAAATAGTCCTTAGCTGAGCATTTTGAAAAGTTAGTGTTTTATGCATCTTGTTCTACTAAGGAATTTAAAAGTCAGAAAAGTTGGCATTACACTTAAAGGGCAATGGAAAGTTAGTAGCCTAAACATTTGTTTTGATTCATATGGAAGGAAAGAATTTGGACCAGATGCTTGAAACAGCTCAGAACCCAGCAGCCCCCATTGTTCTTCATTTAGGTGCCTAAATGGTAACAGTCGGTTGTGCTTTCTTGAAAGCAGATCCTGTTGTATTGGGGCAGCTTTTAGGTTTCAACCTATCTCTTCCTGGCTATAGAACTTAACTGTCTGCATTTTATTCAGAATCATCATTCATCTATATCCTTCAAGAATTTGCTTATAGTTAGGAGATCTATTGATATTGCATGGTTGCAACCCTTTCAGCATGTCCTGAGTTTTAGCAATATGTGTCCTTCCCATTGCTTTCATACTGGACATAATTCTCTGCATCTCATGCTTTGGTAACACATTTGAAGGAGTTCAACCAGCTCCAGAGTATGGACACTTAAGAGGTAGTACATTCATATGCTTTTGTTTCCCTTAGTCTGGCAATCCTGTAAAATGCAAAATATTTTAAAGAAACCAGGGCCATGCACTTTCTTCCATAAAGTAAGCTTCCAGTCCTAGAAAACTTCTCAAGTGAACCTAATGTATAGAATGATTGCATATCAGTGTGCTTATATTTTAAGGTTTTACTATATTGGTGATCATGCATAATCGGGTTAAATCAAGATTAAACAGAGTATCTAGTGTGTCTTCTGCCAGTAAAAAGGAAGAGATAGCAAAGTTAGCTGTTGTTTTTATCTAAGTTCTATATGCACACACACAAATGCAAAAACAATAATAATACCATTTGACGTTTTTTGTGCTGCAAGGGGTTTAAGATGTTATGTATGATTCAAAGGAAGCTTTGAACTTCACTCTCTAGTTATGAGTTTTTAAAATTCAGATATAATTACTAAAAGGGTGAGGCTTAAGAGATTAAGACTAATTTTTAATAAACAAGACCCCATGATACTCTGCACCCCAAAAGTAGAGATGGGTGTCTTTGAAATAAGATACTGTAAAGAAATTAAGGAGAAAAATTGAGTTTCCAGGTCAGCATTATGATTTTGCCAGGCAAACTGCTCCTGCTGAAAAGCAAGTGCATTACTCTGGGCAAGTCACCATGACAGGAGCTCCCTGTGTAGATCTGCTAGTTTAATTTCCTTCAGTAATCTTTACAGAGATCTTCAGTGTATAAAGGGCAAAACTACCTTACAGTTCCTTATGTATAAACAGAGATAAACTACTCAGGATGTCAAGCTGGACTGGTGAGTAGGAAGACTCAAAATGCAAGGATAATTCCAGTCACTAAATGCTGAATCAAGGTATTTTTGAGCAGGTATGTGGCTCCAAAGAATAAAAAGCACTCTCTGTTTTATCATCTTAAATAGAGGCATTTTTACCATTTCGATGATTTTTTTGAGACAATTATTGGCAGATGTGCTTTAGCCAACCATATGTATAGAGGTGATGTACAGATATATTTCCCTGCCTCAACAAATATTCCAGCTTCTTTCCAAATACTGTGTTTGTTTGGTTGATGCACCTCAGCCAGCTATTTTCCTGAAATTGAATCCCCATCAAATTGAATGGTTGTATCTCAGTGCTTGCCTTGATCAACTTTCTTTACCCTTACAGAGAATGAGCAATTGTCTGGTTATCTGGGATTTCAAAACACATTTCTGCTTGTTATTCATAAATCTATTTTGTCTTCCTTGGCAGACACAATTATCACATTCAGTTAGCAGTGGAAGGCTCTAGCAACATAAATCTCTACAATGTTTTCATTTACTAATTTTTCACATTGAACATATGGAATTCTCAGAATAAGTCTTCATGCATTGCAAACCTACCAACTGCTGAAAAGCCCGTGTCTTTTCCTCATGTTGGACTGAGTTCAATGAACTGTATTGTACAATTTATATTGAGTCTCAGTAAGTTTCACACCAATTTTCAAGTTTTATCCTTCCAATCAAAATTTCTTATTCACTAGGAGCTGTTGTGAATTGCCATATTGTGAATTGTCTCTCCAGAACTAAGAAATTCTCTTCTATATTGAGATTTAATTGGAAGAGATTGAATGCCCATTTTTTAATAGCCTGTCACTGACTGTCTCATTGCCAGGAGATATTTAACAGTCTGGTTCCTTTTGATGTATTGTCAAGTCTAAATGGAGGCCATCAATATATCTAGGCATTTTTCAGAACAGTGCTTATTACATTTCTCTACAGAGCTCTTGGAAATAGTGTGAAAGGTACTATATAAATGTAGAGAGTAGAGTGGAGTGGATTAAATAAATAGGACTGGACTTCTGGAATGCACATCATCCCTTACTATGAGTTCTTATAGTGTGGTTAAAGCCAGCCTGTACTTCATGAAATTTTTTTTGTGATGTCCATTTAACCAATAAATCTGTCATCACTGACTGGTCTCCATTTCCTCTGAAATAAACAAATCACTATTAGGTTCTTTGAAGCAGCAGACTGCCAGGAAACGCAAAAATCACTTTTGCTTCATCCACAGAGATAAAGTAGTTAGTAAGTGGAAATGAGCTGCAACTGAAGGAGCCTCAGTGTTCTCACACCTGCTAGAAAGTACAGTAGATTTCCACAGAGCAGGAATTTAAACAAACCTCAGATCACTGTGTTCAGTGAAAGTGAGCTTGCCTAGCCAAAAAATGACTTGCAGGCCCTTGGAAGCTACTTAAAGCAAGCCGGTTTCACATGGATAGAAGAAATTTGAAAAAGTCCAGGAAACTCTTCTAGGTCTGTGACATCCATTGCATCAGCTGTTGTTTGCCTGGTGCCTTATTTCTGACCTGTGCACTTCTCAGGCTCCATTTTTCAACAAGATAGTCCTCTGCTTGCTGCACTTTGTTTCATTCCACAGGTAGCCTCTCTGGGCTTTGATTACCTTGTGTGCGAAATGTTCTCATGTGTAGGTTTGCATCTGCTTTTTCTTTACTCTTGAGCAGGGATTTATTGCATTGTGGTCTCTGTCTACCAACAAACTATGGCTTAAGTGTTATCTTTTACCTCTTTTCAATGTGAAAAATTAGTTTGGGAAAGCTAGTAACATCCTTAAGTCATTCTGGTTGTTCTCTGATGATCTGTTGCTGAAATAGGTGGTGGAAGTTAAGCTTCTGACAGAAGAACATAGTCATTTTGAGAGGAAAAAAAGTACTGGTTTTAGCTTCTGTAACTAATTTTTAGGTTAACTAGCACTTACTTCTTTATAAAATTGAAGGAAAATGTTCCTGTTAAAAATTTGCAGTTATTATCAGCAAAGTAGCTTTAAGTTTTCAACCCAATAAAAAGTTGACTTTTGACTTTTAAAATGTCTGGGTATATGAAAAATACAAGAAACTGTTAATGGAAGGTGAGGTCATGACAGGAACATCAATAATATAAGAAACACAACATTTTTAGAAAAATCTAATGAATTTTTGTTAGGTGCGGACCCATGGCCTAGCCAGAGCTAATGAGATTTTTTAAATGGGAGACCTTTACAACATAGTTTATAAATAGTGTTGAAAAACCTTTTGCATTTCTATATCCATTCCATTTTTATGCTTGTTTCTAAATAATTGATGCTTGTTAAGAGTTTTAACATCGGTATTTCCAATGGTTTTTTCCTTTGTTGGAAAACAGTATTATTACATGCCCAGTAAAAGTTCTATCTTGGATTTGTATTCACAGCCAGTAGTATGTTTTTTGCCTTCAGTATCATAAATAAAGTATTTAATTTGTTCTTAGCCAGATCCTTTTAAGAGACTTACTTTCCGACTCCTGCTGACATTCCACTCCATTTTTTATTCTAACCCCTGTGTTTGGATTGCTTTCTGAACTTTTGAATATATAGTGATTTTTGTAATTAATTCAGTCTTCTAAAAAATTTTATTTTTTTTAATAGTAGTGATTTAAGGGGATATTCCTGTATCTGTCCCTTTTCTGCCATGGAATGAGTGTTTGCATGTTCCCAGAACAGTGTTGAAACGTGTCTTAACTTGCTTGGTGGGAAGATATTTGAGGACTGAAAGGAACTGGAGAGAAAGTGCTGTGTGGAGCCAGTGAGATGTGTGTAACCACACCCTGTCCTGACCCAGGAGCTTATCCCATCATAAGATCTTATGCAAGGGTGGGATGAGGCTTCCCTTCCTCTTTTCCTTCTCTGTATTCATAAGGGCTTGCACTAGTGATGGGGAGATGTAAAACAGACCCATAGTAAAATAGTGTGAAGCTAAACCAAAAGGACTATGACACTGGATGTGGTGCCAGATACTAGATCTGATTTTGAAAACTCCTGGAAAAAAACTTGGGGCTCCAGCTGACAATATATATATTTCCTGGAGAATGTGTAATCCCGCATAAGTGGGGTTTTTTTGTCAATAACAGAAAAAAAGCGAGGAAAAGAAAGGCATGTATCTGTCTGCCATACATATGACAGTTCAACTCCTATAAAAACACACTCCTTGTTTAAAAAAATGGGATTAGTTTCCAAATTACATTTGCCAAAATATTCTGAAATGAATCCATGTACAAACTGAAAATGTGCTTAGAGATGATATTTCAAAAATTATTTTGGTATCTTCAAGTCCTGAAAACACACATTTGTTGAAGCTACAAAACTACTTAGGCCTTGATATATCACAGAAAAAATGTGTGATCAATAGGAGCAAATAATGAAATGGTGGGAACAATCAAAGAGAACAGGAGAGACTACAGAATGTGACTGTTGAAAATACTACATTTCAAATCTAGATGCTTTTCTATTTGTTTCCCGGAGGTTTATAGCCCATCATTAACAATAAAGCTGATGGTTGTTCACATGAAGAAACGTCTACACACCTGTGTCTTTATATCAGTCAGGTAGCATGTACCCTTCTACATGAACAGGAATCCTGGCTTTGTCACTTTCAAGCTGGTCTATAAAAAAGGAGGACAAAACCCATAAAATAAATAAAATAAAATCCATTAAATAAACACTGGTATTCCTAAAGGATGAGTGAATAAAAATTGCACAAGGGTTATTGGATTATGTCCTTAAATGACTTACTTGTGTAACTGCTAAAGCACCTAGTTCCAGGAAGAAAGAAAATTTGAGGGCTACCAAACACCTAGCTCTATGCTGCTTGCACTTACAAGTGTCAAAATGTTTTTGCATTTTAGTGAGCAAAGAAGGGATCACTTTTCCTGTTGATTCATTTAATATCTCTGAAGTTGTAAACAATTCAGTGAAGAAGCAAATTTTTTTCCAGATCAAAAATAGTTGGATGATATAGTGCTAAAATGGGATCTTCAAGCCATTTTAAATAATACTGTGCTCAAAATCTTGAAACTTCTGTCCTCAGTTTGACAGCCAGTTTTGTAACAGTTAAATGCTTGTGAGCTTCCTGTTTATTTTGTCTTTCAAAAAAATATTGATCTAAAAAAAAGTATCATGCAGACAGCATAAATCCAGTCAGAAAGACACATTCACTTAAAAGTTTGACATGATTATCCTCGTGGGTGTCTTCCAACTCAGAGTATTCTGTGATTCTTTTGTAAGAATTATTCCAGTCACATAAACCTAAGTTTGGAATGATTGGGAAAGCTCCATATAAACATCCAAAAAATTTAGGTGTTCAGAGCAAAAAACTACAATCATTTTTTCAAGGCTGGCTCACTGTTTTTATTTATGCTGGTTGAGTACTTTTAGTATGAGATGAACTGAAATAATAAATGGTTTTAATATACTTTATGAGAATCCAAAGGTGTCATGGCCATTAATTCTGTATATTAATATGGCAGAAAATAATTAACTTCTTCTTGTGTTAACAACATAGCTTTTCTTTGTGTTGTGTATTTGTGCATTACTTAGTTAATCAGAGTTGAGAGCTTTTTATCTGTTCCTGTAAACCATGAGTTCTGAAGCCACACTTTTATGAAAATAGAGATTCAGTCTTGTTGAGAAAAAGATCTGACTTTGTGTTTATGAGCCTCTCACACCTAACTTTTAGAATTGTTTCAGTGGAGCACAATTGTCTTGGAAAAGTCTCGTCTTGGGGAAAAAACCTGTCAGGTTGCCCAGGCTGTTTCTGTGGGGGGCTTTAAACAGCTGGAGAGAGACCTTGAGGCAGACTCCTTACTTCAAAGGGAAGCCAGTGCACAGAGAAGGAAAGGAAAGTGGTCATGTGAATCTTCATGCTAAGCAGACTACTTGAGTGTTTATGTAGCAACTCAAACTTTTTTTTGAGGACTCATGACTTAGTACCTGCATATGCATTACATCAGTCAGCAAATTCTGCTCATTGATGCCTGCTTTGTTTCGGGTAGGACAAGGCATAATCTTCATCATCTGGAGTGAGAGTTAAGTGTGGTGAGCATCAATCCAAGCAATACACAGGGGTTAGGCAGTGACAAGGGCATCTGCGTGCACATCTTAACATCAGGAGGAGGGGGAGTGAGGCGGAAGGCATTCACAGAGAAGGATGCATTTCAGACAAGGACATTGGTCTTATCTAGAATCAGCTATGCTTTGTTCAAGTGATGATTTGTACCAGATAGAACGTTGCCGTTTCCTACATTTTTCTTAATATTGATTAAGAAAAGTAAATGAGGAGCTGAACATAATTTTTGGCAGTTAAACATTATTGCTTTACTGCTTTTTTACTGTTTTTGAGGAGTATTGAATGCTTTGAGAAAGGAATGGCACAGATAGCCTAAGACACTGTAGTCATAATGATTCACAAGGTTCTGGATATGAGAGAAAATTCTGTGTGTAATAACCAGTTAAAAATGGGATAGCTACACTTGATGATCAATAGCAGCAGAAGATATTAGAGAAATTACTAAAATGGAACAACATTGTGGGTCACTGAAGATCATATTCCTTAGAAAAATGGGTTAAAAAGGCAATGTACTTTTCTGAGCACTTTGTATCACTTTGTACTTTTCTCACACTCATCGCTGGAAGTTGTGAAACAACTTATTGTTCATATCCTGTATGAGTGCTCTGTGGGAATGTGATTTTTAAACAGGTTTTGAGAACTAGATTTGAGCTAATGACTTTCATACGCTATGTGTGTTCTTCTACTAAGTTTTAGAAATCATTTTGATTCCCCTAAACATCTGCTGTGCACAAAGGGAGTTTCAAAATGTCTGTCTTTCAAATATGCTTAGAAAAATGAAAGTCTAAAAATTGATATGTGATTTTACTCCCCGGCAACCTGACATGTGAGTTGCCTAAAAATAAATGACTGATTTTCATAGTTTTCTTATTGACAAATGGTTATCTTGCATTTGCAATGACAACTATAGAATTTCAGAAATTACTTTCACTCTGGAACCACTTTTGGGTAATTGTGGTTTGTATTTCTGCTTCCTAAATGTATTTCTAAAATTTTAAGTCGATTTTGATCTATAACGGTTTCTTAATCTATCTGAATTCTTAATTTATAAAAGGAAAAAAATCATAACCACATTGAATTTTACCAATTTGTCATGTAGAAGGTATTCTGATTTACACCCACAAAACTGGTGCTTTCAGCTGCTAAAAAAGCATCTGCATTACTATGTAGCTCAGCAGATCTGAGTGTCTATTGACACAGCTCTCACAAAAGGTTTGGCCACCTTCTCAGAGATGTCTACAAAGGTTTGATAAGAACTACATATAATTTTCATGTTGCTTTTGTCCTTTCATTCTTGGTTTAGATCCCAGCATATTTTTTCCTTAGCCTTTTGATGAACCTAATTCTGAGAATACTACGTATCTTGACCATTTTCCCTATGACTCTTTAATTTTCCTCAACCTCTGAGAAAAAAAAACAAACTTTCTTTTGGTCATAAGGATACCATAAGAAGTTTCAGAATTGGACTACTTAGGAAGACCATTTTGGCTTGGAGAAACAAACTGTGTTGCAGTTGCTTCTGCAGTTGTACCTCAGTGAGACGTGACAAGAACACCAGTCTATGTGCTGTCTATACATCTTTGACTAGATCATACAAAATCTGAATCCCTCTTGCCCTTTTTTTTCACTTTTTATTTAAAATGTGAATTTTTTCTGATGCTACTTATATGCAAGACAATCTGTAACTATACAAATTTGACCAGTTCTTGGCACATCTTACTCGAACAAGGATAAAAGTCTTGTCCAAGATAGGAACTGTTGTTTTCAGTTAGATGAATTGGGAGATTAAATTGAAGGAGGTCAAAACTGTGATGTTTTCCCTGTCTTTCCTTAAAACCTGCTCTGATATAATGCCCAGGAGGATGACAGCTGGGACGCAGTGATCAACATTTTCACTTGTTTCTTGCCACCACAAAGAAGGGAGAAGCAGCATACAATAAATGCATTATCAGCTTTTGAGAGCATGGGCTTTCATTTGATAGTATCCAGTATAATGTGGAGGCCCTTTATGCAACACTGCTACACTAATACAAAAGAATAATATCTTTGGGACTTTCTTTGTCTCACTCTATCTGTGCATACATGTCTTCATTCAAAGAAAGAGCTTCTGATCTCTTTCTATAGTTTTTTAATTAAACAAGTGTCCTAGCTAGGGATCTAGCTTTTCTAGCTGCAGCAGGTATTCTTCAGTCTTTGACTGAATAGCAGGCTTTTTCAAGTAGTATTATAAAAATGTATTTATGTATTTACTTCTCTTTAAGTCTTATTAGGGTCATACATGATAGTGTCCCTTCTCTGAGAATTAATGATGAATATTTTCAAATAGTAACAAACTGTCTGAAATGAGCTCCTGTTACCTGTCAGTACAAATTAATCAACTAAAACCAAACCAGAATTGGTTTTGAACTGATTAAAAGTCAGTTTTGACATTAAGATACACAGAAGAAAGTAGGGATCTGTTCAGTAGCTTTAGAGGGGCAGGTCTTATTTAAAAACAAGGCACTATCTAGACAAATAATTGTATTTGACTTGCATGTTAATATATGGATGAATTAATACTCATTAATACATCGAAGTACATTTAACTTAAACTTATTTGGTCATTATTAATGCAATTTAAGATGGAATGACTGGTGATTTTTTTATGGTCTCATCCTTCCCTTATAAATGTCTTCTTACTTTGTCCACAAAACTGAAGATTAACTCACACAACAGTTATTCAAGAGAAAGTTTATTACATCAAGGGCTTGTTGGGCTGACATCATGAAAATGAGTAAAGAAAGAATGGGGTCAATGCTGAGATTTTTGATAGGGACTAGATCAGCTTGAAAGAAGTGAAATTTGCAGAACCAGGAATGGAAGCCATCATTGAAAAACAGGCTTATTTATACATTTTTGAATGACAGAACAGCAAATAAACAAGTGGTCTAAACCTAAAAATAAAGTAGGTGATGTAACCAAAAAGGTCTTTTATAGTGACAGTAGACCAAATTCTCCTTTAGAAATAAAAAAAAAAAGAAAAAATAAACAAACAAAAAAACAACAAAAGAAAAGAAAGGACTTTAAAGTAAAACTCCAATTCTAGAAGCAAAGCACTAGATTTTTCTGGTGGGTTAGCTGATACAAAATGATGCACAGTACAAAAATCATTAATTTTTTTTTCTGGTTTACATTTCAAGGCATGAAAAGACACAGACTTCCTGCTTTCAAAAAGGAAGTGAAAATATATGGGGGTAGGAAGGCATCAGATTGTGTTTAGAAAAAGCTTAATATTCAGCTAAATGCACAGATGCATAAACTAAACACTATTTATGCCTAAACAACTGTTTATATAGTAATGAGGACTTTCCAACAGTTTCTTCAGTTAAACAGTAGCTGTCTTTTTGCTGTTTAATGAAAACAAGGCAGTCTTGCATAAAAACTTCAGCTGTATCAGCATGGTATGGTCTCTTATTTTTCATAGGAGTTCAGCATAGTTATAACCATAACAGACCAACATTTTAACCTCCTTTTTTTTTAATATTTGTCTCAGATTTGTGAAATTAACTGGGTCCAATTTTGCTTAAGAAGCAAGCAGGGTTTTTGGATAATAAAGAAAGTCAGTATCCAGTTTTGAGGTTTGCTTTGAAAGAGGGAGGAAGCTTGTTTATGACTAGGAAGATTTGACAAATGCTCTAACATGAGTATAAATTAACTATTTATTCAAACCCATGTTTACATTTGTGAAAGATGACGTCATTCCATGTTTTCAGTGCTGCAGATGCCTAAAAATACCCTGGAAAACATTGCAACAATTTAAAAGAACCCGGTGCAGTTATCCAACAAGAACCATTTTTATAGGGCTGTGCTGTACCAGAACATGCTCAGTCCAGCCTCTATAATAAACCCAAGCCTTGGTGACAATTGTTCTACTGACGGGAGTCACGTGGGACTGCAGAAAGAAAGGGAGGTTGGTGGAAGTCATGCTGGTAGAATCCTAGAAGTGCTGTCTGCTATGGAGCTCCTGAAAGGACAGTGGGTAAGAGAGGGAATGAAGTTGTTCAACACTTTGCATTTGCCTCTTGACACTTTGTCATGCAATGGACAATTGAGATGGGACAGGTCAGGTTTTGTTTTGCTTCAATAGAAACTATCAGCTAGTGTACTGCAGGGATGGTTATGCTCAGCAAACAGTTCCTTGTTTGAAGGAGTCCCCTTTGCCTCCAGTCTGAGCAGCCAAGCGAGAGGCCCATATTCAGGGTGGCTTGGCTACCAATGGGTAAAAAGGATGGGCAAAGGTTTTCCAAAGCTGTGCAATTTTAAAATAAGATATCCTTGATAAAAATAGTATAATGTCCTATCATTTTTACTTAATTGGGTGGAAACTCATTGACTAAGTAGTTTAAATGTAGATGGACTAAAGTCATATTGAAAAGAGTAATGCCCCAGAGCTCATGCCTGACTGCTATAATTTTTTTTTAAGTTTCAGAGTTTTATTCCACATCTTTATATACCTCTTGAATTTGAAAGGTGCTACATACTCTTTTTCAGAGCTGCCAGAGCAAAGTTCAGGAGGTAATTTTTGAGGTCTAGTGGGGAATTTATCTACTTCCCCTCCTTCCCCCATTAGCACTGGTAAATGCAGCATTCATTTCTATCATATGAAGTCCAGCCTTGGAATTGCTGATTATCAGTATACATGCTGGGATTTCATTGCTGCTTTGAGCCTCTGCTTTTTAGAGTGTGCTCTACATCCTTGAGTCCATATGCTGATAGTTTTACTGATCTTTTGTCCCCTGTATCTGGGGTTTGATAATCTCAACTATTGTGTCTACTCTTGCTGCAGAGATCCAGTTCTAGGTTATATGGATGGGAAGAAGAGCAAGGAAATAAAACACCAATTTTAATTTCCTAGAAAGATGAAGTTCAACAATTTTAGAGTTAAAAAAGGGGGTTCATATTTTACCTCTAGCCTGCCAACCCATTACTGGAAGTGACAACTGATCACATTAGAGAATTTGGGTTGTTTTAACGGTACAATTAAATAACCTTTTCATTTGTTTTTGGTGTAACAACTTTTAGGATGGCAAAAAAAAGCTATACCTACCCAACCTGTATGTTGAATTGTAATGAATGTTTTTTAATTTTCTTATCCCAGCAGAGGTAGGTATTTTAAATGAGCTTTGTTTAAACGAGTAAAACAAATACTGTCTGGGATTGTGAAACATATATAGGATTTACTATGCTTCAACACGCACTGTCAGACTATTTCACCAGCACATTACTTTACCAGGAAGGACTTTCTTCTCCAACTTGTAGGCAGCAAGCTCAGTGAGGTGAATGATGGAAGACCCAGGCTGTATTATTAAACATTTGTTTGCCAAATGGCCTCTCTGATTGGGGAATATAGAAGTTTTTACTTTTCAATGAGTTTAGTGATTACAGAAAGACTTTGTGTTACTGAAAAGGAGTTGGAAATGAAGATGGAGACAAAATGACCTTTTGATTTGACTAATATACTGTGACTGTGGACTTGGATTACTTTAACTATAGTTTCATGTAGTAGTTTTGGCTTTAGTCAGCATAGGTCCCCATTGAGGACTCAGTTTTTAGCAGGCCTCAAAGGTTGTGACACAGATTAGAGGGGACAGGTATCATCTGACTTAAGCAGCCATAGAGGTATTTCATATCATCTGACATCATCAGGAAGTGTCGGGGAGTATAACAAACAAGGTGGGAGGAGTCTCTCCTCTCTTCGGTCCATGCTTCTCACCAGGACGGTTCCCGCTCCCTGACTGCTGATATCAGGCCCTCCTGCCGGTCCGCACGTCTGTTTAGCCGGGGATGTGAGCACATTCCTGTTAATTCCTCTTTCCCTCTTGCTGGGAGGTTTCCTTTGGGGAGGGGGTTTGGTTGGTTTGGAGTTTCATCTGTTAGCTGGGGCGACCTCGGTGAGCCTGTTGTTGTTTCCTGTCACTATGTGCTATTTCATATTCTGTGTTAAGCTCTCCTCTTCTTTGTATAAATATAAAAACCTCACTGTGTTTAAAGCCTCGTTTCTGCTGTTTTCCCTCACTCTCCTGCTCTGGGAGTGGACTTTTTGACTGGGCACCAGGCAGTTGGCATTTTGCCAGCTCAAACTATAACATTCTGCTATATCATATATATATAAAAGAGGACAGTAAAAGTTTGGCATAAAAATTTGCCATTTCAAAAGCTGTGCTTGAATCCATACTTGAAATTACCTTGTCTATTAGATATATATTTTCTTTCACTCTAATTTTAAAATAATAGTACTTAAAACACTGCTACAGCTTTTTGACTGTACCAAAGTTGAAGGGGTTTTTTATTGTACCCTGCCAAAGCTTTCCATTAGGAGTCACAAACTTTACCTGTGTAAGTTTGATTGTTAGCAATCAAGAAAAATTAGTCATCAAAACACCCTTCCAGACTGCAAAATGAATAGTAAAACAGATTTAGTAACCTGCATTATTAGCTAGATTTTATTTCTTTTACAGATATATTTCCTTTACCCAATATACTATTTAGAGAACTATTTGGGGGTATCTGTTTAATTATGTCAGCATTTTTCCATCCTTTAACAATTATACTATAGTTCAAAAAGGAAATTGTGTTAGCTTCAATCATGACAAATCCTTTGGGTGTTTTTAACTGAGTCTGCCATTTATGATAATCATTTGAGAAAACACAAAAAAGCAAAATGTGGGTTCCCCTAAGTAGGGGAACCTGTAAGTCAACATCAGCTGACCTGCAGGACTTCTAAAGCAGTCCAGTCATTAGGAGGTTTTCTGTCTAGTGTTAACAGATAGTAATAGTTTTAAGTGAAAAATGAAACTGTCATAGCTGGTCTGAAAGCCAATGGTATAAATAGTTTAAACATCCGAAAAATTTTATTTTACAACACTTTTTATTTTGGTTTCCCCTGAAAGACAGGTAATTCCATTTAACTGTATGTGGGAAAGTACTTTTCACTGTTTTTTTCAGTTTTATAGTTAGTGTTCTACTTCAGCACAATGTTGTAAAGTAAACTGTGAATGAAATAGTAGAATACACTCAGAACATCAACCCTGTTGGGTAGGAGAGTGTGTGCATGTGTGTGTTTTTCTGTTCCTAAAAAAAAGTCTGGATATCTACTAAGTTATGTTATGAGCACAGCTGGGCTCATTTTAATGTTTTCTGAGGGATGATAAGATTTACAAAATATGTCACTAAAACATATGCAGACCAATACATATGCACAGAAATCTATATTTCTTAGAGACCCAGACAGGGATTACATTTGTGCCTCACGCTGAAAGGTGTAATGCCACACTAGCTGAGCCATGTCCAACAGGGGCAGCCACTAAGGCAGGGAATGACCATGTGGAATTGCTTGTGGGGACTGTGACACTCATCAAGACGGTGAAATGGAAGGTGATTTGTGATCCTGCAGTTCTGCAAGGTGCTGCATACACTTTAGAGGCCAGTTATGGATGTTTAAAAAGGACAGGTTTTAGAGAGCAAAAAATATTGAGGCAGACTGAATTAAAAAAAAGAAAAGAAAACAAACAGAGAAAGGCACACTAACATAGGATTAAATAGAAATATTGGATGTTAGATTTTCTCCAGACACTGGTTTTTTTCAGTCATATGTTCAACATATATAAAATTTTCACTACATCATTAAGGGGTTCCAAAGAAGTCTGTTCCATGATGAATGGGGTAAAAAAATTAGCCACTGTAACACATGTGGAAGAATTACATTGAAAAACACCACTGTGAAATGACTTCCTGTTTCCTGTAGCAGCAAAATATTTCTTAGAAAGAGTTAAATTGGAATTGTTGGTACCATTTTTATTTTCTTTTGTGTAACTTTATCCTGAAGCTTTGGAAAGATGGACGAGTTAGGCAATATGGAGCCCTAAAGGAACTCCAACTGTACTAAACTTGTGTAAAGTGTTTCAACTTTTATTGCTTCGTATGGAAAACTAAAATCCTTGATTCTCTGGCTTATGTGCAAAGTTGTTTTTTTTTGTTCAGACAGGACCTTATGCAATTGCAATGAACTTTTTTTAAAAAGCGATCTTGAAAGTCAGCAAGATTTTAACTGTAAGTTTCTCCTGTATATTTTGAGAAAACCTATATGTGGGAGCCTAGATAATACTTTTCTCTATTCAACTCAAGACTTCTCATGATCATATACACAAAGTAAGCTGGTACTTATAATGGGATCAAAATCAGCTCTAACACCCTTGTGACTGGGAAGAGATTTCACTGAAATTCTTGAGCTTGTCCAGCTTTCTCACTTTAATTTGGGGAAGAACTTGGCCTATACTAAGAAACTGGCCCAGATGGCACACTCTCCTCTAGATCATTTGCTCTAGTGAAGGTAGCTATTGTAGCACAATGCTGTGGTCTGTTACAAGATGTACAAGAATTACTATAGATTCTGGCTTTTACTTTTTTCTAATGTAACATCTTGTGTATAAGGAATGGAGGCACTGTCTATATGTGCACATCAACTATGGAAGAAAGAGCTTTAGGCTGTACCCTTGGTGAAGTGTGTGATAAAATTACATCTTGATTTCTGCAAACTATAGATAATGTGACTTTGTGTAAAAAATTGAAGTCTATTTGCCTATGGATAAAACACAATTGCTTATTAGAAGGATATTTGGGCATTCACAAAGAAATTTTATTGTAGTGATATCTGAAAATTAAATAATTGACATCTTTACATGGAGCAACCAAGCAACTACAGTAGAACTTTTTTACTGACTGACTCAAAGAATAATATCCACAACATCTGCACTTTCTAAGTAACAGAATTATTAGCAAGACCTGACTGCAATTTGGGAAGAAAACATGGCTAGTCTTTCAGTTGAATTTACTGCTGCTTAAATACAAGGGACTTTGAATGTAAATGTAAAAGGACATAAAACTAATGGCCATTTACATAAAGAATTGAATATATAAAAAAAATTTTATGAAATGGATTGCTTGACATGTTCCCATTCACAGTGGCAGTCTGACTTTATAGAAAAAGAAATATAACTATTTTCACAATATTTAAACTCTTGGTAGCACATGCAGGAAACACACTGTTATATTTTTGCATGTTACTGGTGACTTTCTTAGCAGCATGTCACTGCAACTTATTTTTTTCCATTCCTTAGCCACATCTCCAGTTTCGCTAGCAATATCTTAGGCTAGATATATAGCATTTTATGTAATTTAAAGTCTAGCAAGCACAACTGTAACTATGACAAAGACTCAGGTCTACATATACTTGTAGGAAAGCATGTCCTTAAAAATCTCACTGGCCAAAGGATTAAGTCATCCATAGTGCATTCTCTATCACTTTTTTAGGTTTCCTTTTTTATATGAATTAAATATGGCCTTTTGTTAAACCTGAATCCTAGAACACTGCCTAGGATTTTCAGCAGGGCAAGAGTCTCCCTGATTTGCAAAGCTAAAATAAAAGACTTCAACCTATCATTTTAGGGAGATAAGACTTGTTGAGATGTGATTAACTAACTTCTGTGTGTCTTGTACTCTTCTCAAGCGACCACAAACCTACAGTTTTAGTGCTTTACATTTTTCAAGTACCATCTTTGCATGAAAGATCTATTTTTCCAAGTATTTTTACATAATAAAGTAGGGTCAAAGGGAGTATTTTAATGCCTCCTTGGAGTTCTGATACACTTGCTGTCAAGAGAAGAGTTTTTATCAGTCTGATGATGATGACTGAGACATGCACAGTTTTGGTGGGTTTGGTCACTCTTCATTTGTATTCTGCTTCCTTTGCGTCAGAAAGATCATCTGTGGCAGATGTCTAGGAGATGAGACTCAAAAAAGAGAAATTATGAATTTCTATCTCAACTACTGTTTTCTTCACTTAGAGGTCTTTTTTCTAGAAGTCTTTTGTATGGAAAATTTTTTCATTTGATTTTATAGGTTAAGTCTTACTAAAGAGGATTCACCCTTAATCTGTGGGGAGATGGTCTTGGCAGGTCGCAGCTTGATTTAATGAAGCTCTTCTACATGAAAGCAAATTATAAAAATGGTTTGCTAAATAGGCAAAAAACCAGCATGGGTTATTTGATGCTGCATGTAAGAGATGTATCTGGTGAAGTCCAAATGGGAATTGGCAATCCCAGTAGATAAAGTCATGTTAAAATGCAGCCTGTAAAGTTTCTTTCAGGGAAATCCTGGGTCTCCTTTCCTATTATAAGCTGAATTATACACAAATTTGGGATTGATAGTAGTGTCTTCCACATGAAGATCTATTCTCTAGGTAATTACTCATATAATAGAATACATATGTCAGCTTCCATATTTGTATGATCTGAAGAAGAAATGACATATACACACTATATAGTTAGATCAACTAGTCGAGCTGGTAGAAGCACATCTTTTTAAGCAGAGGATTTTTCAAGAACCTGCAGCATTACAGTGTTATGAATCAATGTTTCTGATATTGCAGTATAATTCCTAGACTTGTATTTTCAGGAGGCAGTAATAACAAAATGTTGGCAGCAACAACTAGTAGGTAATGGTTTAGAACGGTATGTAGTGTGTTTCAGAATACCCTCAGGTTTTGCTGTGCCAGTTCAATGTTTTTCTTGGGTGCAGATATGAGGCTGTTTAAAATTGTTAATTGTCACAGACTGTTAGAAAGCATTAACTCAATAAGCAAACAAAATTTGCTTTCATTAGACTGAAAAGAAGGATTCATGTAAATTTGACATCATACTTGTGCTACTGTGCAGCTTTGCCCATTTGCACATGCAGAGTTGTGAACTATGTGACAATGTTGTTGGTTCCAATTTTCAGAAAGGATTCTCTAAATATATATACTGAATTGCAGCTCCAGGTCCAGAAATACTTTTAATGACATTCTCAAAAGAGGCACTCAGACTGAATGTGTTCAGTGATTTGGAAGTATACTTTTTAACTAGGCAAAATCTTGTAAAAACATTATTTAAATGACTGTAAAGAGAAGGAGAATTCTGAAACAAAACCAGATAATTAAATCCACAGCATATGCTTGCATTGTCACAACTAGTGCAAATAAGAGTAGGTGAATGAAAGCAAACATAGCTATGTAGACTTAGTTTTGTTTTGTTTTGTTTTGCTTTTTACAAAGATTATACTTAACAGTAGGGAGTAAGGACTAAAATTAGGATCCTGCAAAGCAAAGAACAATGTTTTGGACATGGGATAAGCTTACATATTAATGCTGAGCATTAATTGAAAATTTAGGAAAATAAGTCATAGAAAAACTACATCATGTTCTGTGTTATATGTCAAAAATGTCTGAAAGTGACTATTTCTGGGTAAATCTTGCTCACACGTGGTTTCTGGTGAAAAATAGGAACCATATGGAGTCCTTTACACCAGCTCTTTGCTTATCTCTCAGTGAAGGATTCAATTGTATCAGAAAATATAATTAACTATAAAGCATCAGAAACAATCGCATTAGGCAATTTAGCAGTATACCAGTATGATTATTAAAACTATAGTAGTCCTCTCCATGATGTTCCTTTGCAAATGTAATAATACAAAGTTGCATATTTTCTTCATATATGTATTTCAGGTTAATGATATTTTGCTAGATTATTGCCTTGACACTAAAGTAGTTTTCCCTAAATTCATATTGCTAATATCTCAAAAGGAAAATAATCCAGGAAGCATTTACATTGAAGTATGCATCATTCTTGTGTCCTATTGATATTTAGAAGCTTTTGTTTACATTTTAGTGATTCAACAAATGTAGAGATTTAAGTTTGAAAGACATATCCTTTCACACAAACTACTCAGAAGTAACAAGACTTTTGCTTTGATTACTTTGTATAGATTGCTTTATTTTAAAGAATACACATTATAATACCTGTGTAGTACTTCTCTGCAAACACTTGAATATCATTTACAGGAAGCTGTGTAATTAAGAACATTTAATTTATCCAATTGCATTATAAATTCTTAGGGAAATAAATTTAGAAATAGTTTGCCATGGTAGGGTCATTTTGAGAATAAGCATTGGAAACTCTTAGTGAAAGTGTAAAACCTGAATATCGAACAAGAAATTATGATGGCCTTTTTGTCACAAATCATTAGTGGTTATTGTCACTACTCATTCTAAATATGGATGTCAGGATCTGAAAACCATCTGTAACTGTCAGTAGAACACTAGCATTCTCACTTATTTTTGTAAATTTTTATCTGGGATTTTACATTACAGGTAATTGGATGTTCATTTCTGTCTAAATGAAGGTATGTCAGCTCTTGAACTAATCCAAGAAAAAAAACCAAGGGCTTCTTGCACATTTTGCCTTGGTTTCTCTCTCTACCTGGTTAGTAGCAAATCTTTTTACCATGTATATTCCAAAACAGTCACTTTTACATGTTCTGTGACCAGTCCCTTTTTTTCTTCCTAGGCATACATGAAAAGAAAATATACCAAAATCATCGCTTTTCATATCTGCACATGGCAGTTAGATCCTGTATTCTCCTGGCATGCTTCATCTCTTGATGTAGAGAGAAAGAAATAGGAACTCTGGTGGGACAATACAAGTGTTGGAATTAAGAACCATCCTTTCCTTAAAGTAGAAGTAACTTTTGAGGTTGGGGAGTAGTGTGATTTGTAATAATTTTTGAGCTATTATTAAACTCAAGAAATATCTGAGTCTCCAAAGATTTGTAGAACAGCCACTTATAACTTTTAACATCTTTCAAGGGGTACCCTCTACATCAGTTATCAATAAGCATTTTTGTCTAATAGGTGATATTAAAGATGATGCCTGGAGTTTCTGAAAAGTGATAAACAGTTTTAAGAAAGAGGTAGAACCTGCATCCCTCAGGGTAGTGTTTCACCGCCTACATTACTTGACATCCAAAGAAAAAGGTTTCCAAAAGAGAGACTGATAAGGTACAAATACCTGCATGTAGGCTTCATGTTCTGAAAGTGTGCCAGAATTTCCCTGGGAGAAGGCAGAAGACAGACAATATAGATTACTGCATTTTTCATTAAGTGGTTTGTACCACTTGTATATACTTTACGTGTGCCTTTTGAGAAGAAAGTAGTCTAACTTAGATCCCCCTAGGCTTTGTTCTCTGCCTCTACACCTACTACTTGGCATAAGATGTAGCCAGTAGAAGAAAACTAAGGTTCTTGGGACCTTTTTCTTGTCTTAGTTGCAACAACTACAAAACAGATGTAGGCTGGTGTGAGTTCTGCCAAGGATCTCTTCCAAGTCTCCTAACCCAATTTCCACCAAAGAGAAGCTAGTCTGGTGATATGAACAGAGTCCTGAAGATCAGAACAAGATGGGAGTTCCCAGTCTTGGTTCTATAGAGACTATTAAAAAGAAATAATCAGTAAACCTGGATTTATCATTTTGGAAAAAAAAATCCAAACATAAAACCAACCAAAATTTCTAAAATTACTATTCCAAACAGTAAAACATCAATAGGGCATTAAAAGGCAACGTGTATGTGAACCACACCAACACTGTAATGAGAGACAGTCAGATGACAAGAGTTCATAACTCATGTTCACTCAACTGGTATACATCTAAGTCTCTTTTTAGATATATTTTCAAGATCTCAAATGCATTGAGCAAAATACCACTGACTTGCTGATCAAATCTTTGTTGAAACAGAAATCCTAGGATTCCAATTGCTCTGTTTCATTAACTTCAGTATTGAGAGCGAGTCAGCTTTCTGCATACCTGTCCCTTGTTTCTGCATACCTCTCCAACTTCTGCTTTTAGCAATGTTTGAATATACCATTTTGTTTGGGGTTTTGTTTGTTTTTTTCTTTGTTTTTCCAGAGTATCTCAATTACTACAAATACACTCAATGATATTCTCAAAAAATAAATAAATATCTTCAACTTTTTCACTGTGTTAATCTGCTGACAGAATCTTACTGACAAAACTGTGGCTGTCAGCAACTTAGAATCTAGCATTGACTTAAATGAAGTATCCAGCAATGGCAGAAATGTCTAATTAACCAATTGTCCTAGCATGCTTATATTTGCACCGGATCTGTTTGGGCTAATCGATAGCAGTTCTGCATCCTCTGTGTTGGGAAAGAGGAAGGACATACACTAGCCATGCAGTTATATTTCCCTTTCCTTAGCCCAGTATTCCTTCCCATTCCAGTACCCCAAGAACTTGTAATTTAGATGCTAACCACATTTGTAAATTGTGAATCATTGGCTCTGAATGCTATGAAAAACCATAAGGTTTTACTGGCTGTACAGCAAATGTGCTTTCCTCATGAAACCATCTTCTTGCAGAAAAAATGTTTGTATTATAAGTTTCAGTCATTTACACAGATCAATATCCTCCTGGAGATGTTTAGATGGATACTCCTGAAGTCTTTCCCTTCAAGTATTCACAATAGCGGTAGCTACCAATGTTTTACACCCTTGATCTCTCTCTCTATATCATATCCAGACTTATGTTTTAATTTCTAGTATTTAATTTTCCATATGGTATCAGGGTCATCTGCAGGTACATTACATTTATTTAAGATCACAACCTTTAGTCTGGAAATTAGTGAGCCTTGGATCTTTCTTACAGCAAGTACTAACATGGGAAGGCTTCTTGGCTCATGGCCTCACAAAGGCATGACTGTTAAAGAGGACTTTAGCAATGACTTGCATGTCATGCTGTAGATAAGGACGATGCACTCCACCTGCATTCAAACATGGATGAAACACATGTGGAGGTATAAGAACAGTAAGACCAAATGCTAAGAATAATGATTTAGGTATCTCTCTTCAGTGACTCATTGGAATGCTGACATATGAGTTTAAGTATTTAAGCTCAGGTGATCTACATAGTACTTGAACCTTATAATCAGGTGGCAAGATGAGGAAATATTAGGAACTAAAACAACATGAATGTTCCTGCAAGAGGAAAATGTGGAGAGAAGTTACAGTGACTCTAGTCTTCCAACTAGTATAAAGGAAGAAATGTGAATTTCTAGTTTTAAGATGGTTGTGATCTGTCAAATTTTCTGTGAAGAGTTTGGATAATAGACCTTGGCCCCACACTGTAGTCAATGGGTCTGCCACCTAATGGGGTCCCATCCTAACAAATCTCTACTGTAGTCATGGCTGAACAGCTCCCAAATGCACTCAACAACTTTGGTGGATACCTTCAGTCATACAGCCAGCAGCACACTGCACATTTGAAGCAAAGTTCTGTGTTTCATGTCAACAAAAGTAAAGAGGTTTGGTAATCCTAAGCTATTAGCTTTAAATCATTTTAAATTAATGATTATAGACTGGAGTCAAGCATCAACAGTTTTCATTAAAAAAACCCAAATAACAACAAACAAAAAAACTCAACATCAAAGTTCCCTTCCAAACAACAGAGTGACTGACAGAAAGTGAAAACATTTTTGCACCTTTATAAAATGGAGATTTGAAACCAGACTCACTGGCCGCTTGGACAGTCTCAGGCATGCCAATGATTCATTTGACACAGAGTCCCAGGAGGGATTTCTTGTGGGCCAGTTCATTTGGATGTTGATGCACATTTCTATTTAAATCAGCAGCTGAAGTGTGAATTAATCTGTGACATTTTAAAGATGGTTTATGAGGCCAGAATTTGACTGATACTCCTACTGCTCTCCTGCTAATTTTGAATTTAAAGGTGTTGTATCATACCCAAACTTACAGATATCTGATATTTTTAGTTTTTCTTCCTTTTTTTCTTTTTTTTTTAACAGTTTGAACTCTTTTCATTTATTTAAACAGGCTTCAGTCACAGCAACAGAACAACTGCCAATGAATTACTGAGTTCAGTAGTTTAGGCCAGGACCAAATGTATTTGTTTCTGAGAGTAAAAGGAACAATGATGGTGATAATGAAACTTTCAGCAGAGCTCTTCAGATTGTGGCCAAAGTATTCCTTAGGTAGCTCCAGTGGTAGCAAATCTCCTATACTGACACCAGCTGTGACAAAAAGTTCCTACCCGCACCATGGCATGAGCAGAAGATCATAAACTTCTGTTTGATGTGTGTTCAATTTCCTATGCTTTATGTTAGCTTTCCCTGAAAGAGTAACTGGACTAAACTCTAGAGTGGATGCTTTAAAACAGCTTTGGCTTAAGGTATTAGTGAAATGATAGGAGAGAGAGATTCTTGAGGTATTACTCATTGAAACACTAATCAAATGATACACATCCTGTAATGCTTGGATGCACTGAGAGTTGACAGAAGTGGGAAGGAATTGAAGTTTTACAGAAATTCTACAGAGAATTGTTAGAAAATTAAACACTTCAAGGTTTTAAGCTAAAGTTTGACATGTGTGAATGGAATCAGCAGCTCATGTCTCCCAGAATTACTGCTGCTTTCCTGATTTACAGCAAAAAATCCATAGGAATGAAAGCAAGGGTGTGTTTCTGAGAGAAGAAAGCTTGAAGAATGTAACTTTAGCTTGCTGTTATTATTGGGCTTGTTTCCTATTTAGCTGTACACTTGTCATTACATCTGTTTTTGCATTTTTTTTTCTTTTCAGATTCCCAAGAAGGAAACTACAAGACAGAGGTCAATAGTAAACCCAGGAAGGAAAGGACAGCTTTCACCAAGGAGCAAATCAGAGAGCTAGAAGCAGAATTTGCTCATCATAACTATTTGACCAGGCTGAGACGATATGAGATAGCAGTAAACCTTGACCTCACTGAAAGACAGGTACTAATGCAAAATAACGAACTACAAATGCTTGCTCAGTATGTACCAGTGGTTAGTAGCCCCTCACAGGAGAGCTCTTTATAGTACTAAAAGTTACATCAGTATCTCAGATTGAACGTTTTTTAGCAAAATTATATACATTTATTATCTCTCTGTGCTATGCATGTAATTTATATTTTATATGTACCACTTACAAGATTAGTTTCATCTATTAGGCAGAGATGGAAGGTAAAATCTTTTAGACTGGGGTCCATCTTTTCTAATCTGTCCACACTAATGTTGCTGAAGAGGTGGTAGGTCTCACATACTGTATACAAACAGCTGATTTGCCTGCATGCAACAAATATGAGCATCTTGGTTCAGTCTATTAAGTATATGCAGTTGCCTTTTACCCAGAGTTTCTGAACATCCTGTTTCCAGATGTCAGCAAGAATGGGAACACAAGGAAAACTGGAATAAAGGCATTTTAAACCACTTTATCTTACCCTGCTCTGTGAAAGCAAAGGAGATGATGGAATTTCTTATCACTGTTATTGGTTTCCTGCTCACCAAACTCTGGTCCGGGAAAGACTTCTACATGTGCTTAAGTTTCATCATGCATGTTGTCACATTGATTTCTAATGGAAATACCCACATTACCCATGTGCTGAAGTGTTTCACGATCTCCTTTCTAGATACTGAATAGGTAGTGAGTCACATTTCAAAGAATAATTACATCAACATACACATTTAAAAAATGTGTTTAGTAAAGAAGCTTAGAATACTGGCCTCAAGTACACCAAATCTGATGAAATAGTACGTATGGGTTTATTATTAAAATGGAAAGCTTTTTGCCCTTTCATGGACAATCATTCTTTCTTCAGGAATTAATACTAGATTGAGGGATTGCTTTAGATGCAATCAGTAAGATGATGATATAGTCAAAGGATGGTGTATCAAAACAGCATGATAATTTGTGAAATCTACCATTTTCTTGAGTTTCATTAACATCTGCCCTCTATCGTCTTAACATAAGAAGACATATCAGCAAAAATCCAGATGAGAAGACACATTTACACACACAAGCAAATGCCACAGTGTTTTGCTTTGAAAGCTTCTAGAGAATAGCATCTCCATTCAAGCTTGTCAAAAAGAATACAGCAATTTTTTGACTTGACCACATTGCCAGATTCCACTATAGTAATTTTCAGTTACCTAAATATGGTTGTTATATTTTTAGAGCACACCATTTTGTAACAAACAATGGAAAAAAATTTGCCTTTTTCATTTTACTGCCAAAGGTAACCTGAGAAAAACGGATTAATTTTCACACCTGATTTTTACAGTTAAGGGGAGTAAGAAGAGTCAGTGTGATACTGAGCAATGATAAATAAATTTTAAAAAATATTTGCTGGCCACTTTGATGAGAAACAGTCAGCTGAATTCAGAAAATATATCACCATATTAATAAATGGAGAATTTGACCTGGAATTTAACTGTTGTCCCTAATAAATTCAATATTCATTTCTTCAGAGATCAGGTTGAGCAGTATAACTACATGAAGAGACAGTTCACTATCTTAAAGGAAATAGTTATTGTAAAAGCATTGAACATACTGAAAAAGGACAAATAAATACTGAATGTTGTCTCTGGAAAAGGCAGCCCAGCTACACTAGTGCAGAAAATTAATTTAAGTCATAAGAGTACTTGCTGCCAGCTGTCACAAAATATCAGTTTTAAGCTGATAATTGTGATAATTTCTATATAATTGTTATTTGTCTATCTAATTGGTAATCTAATTCTTCTCTGATTCCCCAGATTATCACAGAGTGACAAGTGAGCTGCTAGAGATACCTCCCTTCCTTCCTTCCTGCTTTCCTGCCTTCCTTCCTGCCTTCCTGCTTAAGGCCACCTTTGCTTAAAAAAGGAAAGCATTAAGATTTTTAGTTTGATCAAATCCATTTCTGTATCTTGCCACAGTAAAACGGTCTGAGAAAAGAAAAAGAAGAAACAAAAATAAGCATAAAAACTGTAATGTTAATCAAAACCAAAAAGAAAATGGAGAGGAAATCTGGATATATTTTTCAGTTTTTGAAAAAAAAAGTAATGTTGCAAACTAGAGATGTCTCTTTTAAATCAAATATATTGCTTTGATGAAAAATAGTGTAAATAGCATGAATCTGGGTGTGCGTTTCCATAGTGTGTGGCAGACTTCAGAAGCTGAATGCCATAAATCAAAAAAATTGACTCTTCTTTCATACCACAACATCAGTATTCCTTTAGTGACATATAAAGTACTTCAGAGTGAGTGTCGTGTGGCACTAATATTTCTTTTCTCTCCAGTTAAGAGAGTGAACTCATGTTCAGGACCTTTCTTTCCATTGTTAGCAGAATGAATTATTATTCTTGAGTGAGACAATAGCACTTATTTCCATATTTACTACTGTTACTACTTTGTTTAACTAGCTGCCCCAACAAAATAGATCATATTTGGTACCTACCTTAAACAGGTGCAATGGTATGAATTAAAATATATTGATGGAATTAAAGCCCTTTCCCCTTCCCCACACCTCATCCCCCACCTGTCCAGTGAGGTAACATTAGAAAATTCCTTTTGTGGAACACTTTAATATTTTTCACCCAAAGCTGCATTGCAGAAAATGGTACTTTGTTTGAAAGTAGTAGTAGTTCCTTTCTTGAAATAAATGAACACACAGGTCATAGCCTTGATCTCATCACAGGCTATAGACGTATTTGTGTTGGAAGCTTTCTTGATCTGTCATGAAACACTGAATTTACACAAAGAGAACTGAACCCTGCTTCAGATAATATGATGACAAAAAACTAGCAGTAGGTATTGGATGAACTAACATATCTGCTCAGAAAGTAGGTTTGTGAGCAGACCTAATCCCTAATGGAATTATCTGTTTAGCATTATTGTTTTGAATAGGATTTTAAAAAATGACAAGCATGTTATTCAGAGATAGAGAAACAAAAAGTAATCTGGGGAAAGTATTGTCAGGTCATCCTAAATTACCACTTTCAGTTATTTCCCAAGTTGTGAGATAAATCATGGAGCCTATTATCTTAAGGAAGCTCCATCTTCACTTGACTATAGTGACAATTTCAACCATACACTGCAGCTTAAAAGAGCCACTGACCAACTAACACTTCATAATTACCTTTCTGGCACTTAAACAAGCTGTAGAAAAAAACCATGTGTCTGACCATATTTAAAAAGCTGTATAAGGGTATTAAAGTTTTCTACAGGCATCAAAGCAAGGCTCCATTTGACTTTTGAAATAACTTACTATAGCAGTTCAAACATAAATGACTCATGGAAGGTCATTTCACACAAATAATAGTGAAAAAAAATTCCCATAACATATGGATCAGGAGAAGGAAGTAATCCTATAACTCCCTTAAAAGGCAACCTGAGTTACAAGACAGGAGGATGAAATGAAGTAAGTGCTTCAAATGCCTAGATATTAAGAGTGCATTTTGAGAGCGTTATAAGCACATCTGGTGGTAGGATGGCTCTATTATGGTACTGTAAGCATTCCAGAAATATAGGTACATATAATTCCTGCTCCATCTCCTGTAGAGTGTACTCACAATCCCAGCTCAGCCAGCAGTTAATAATTTTCAGCTGGCAGGCCTCTACTATATTTTGAAGAGCTAGTTAGACTAAAAACTATCTTAGCTCCCTAGATATTTGTAACCTTGACAAGCGCATTCCTGGCTTTTTTGTATATCCAGAAAAACTTGGAGAAAGTTCCATGCAGACTTTTTAATATCTCACTGTGGGATGAGGAGAGGAAGCAGCTGCAGTGGGGTATCAGAGGCGTGGCAAAATGGACATTTTTATGGAGTTGATCCTGCCAAATATAGAAAGAGTAGGAGATCTTTCCACCTCACAAGATCTTTTTGCATGGAGCTAATCAAAAGAGTAATGTTGCACTTCTGAAGGCTAGCTAAGGTTACCGGAATAAACAATCCAAATATGCTTCTGTTTGCCAACATAAACAGAAAATCCCACCTAGTGAGATTAAATTCTGATGATGGCAATGAGAAGGTTTATTTCTTCTCAACTTTCATTTCCAATACCTGCCCAGAGGCCACCAATCATTTATGGCAGGCCTAAAGCCATTGATTTTACATAGATAAAAGACAAAATTTTGTCTAAATGAAGAGTGTTTTTGCATCTGTGTTTGGCTTCCATGTGTGTGGTACCAACACGGGATGAGTGACAAAGGAAGAAGCTTTGTGATGCCTTTCTCCACCAGAAATGGAAGCAAGCAGCACTAATATTTAAGTTACACTTTGGTACAGTACCATAACCCACACTGAAACAAGGTAATTTTATGACCATACAAACACCAAATGAAGTTTACCATAAAAAAAGTTTTTTTCAGACCTTGTTTACATGAATGTTTCATCACAAGTGACTTCATCAAAATCTTTTTCAGCAGTGCAGAGCCCCAGGGAGTCTAATCACTGTATTTTTTTTGACTTGACTGGTAAGGTAAGAATATCTTCTGTTAGCCACGTAGGTGAGAAGCCAGGGAGTTCAATACTGCTTGATCTTCTGTCTGTCCTGCACAACCTCTGAATGTGAATATTTCTCCCCATGCATCACAGGCCAAGCCTAGTTTCCTACTTTAGGAAGCTAGCATTCTGACATTAGGAGGTGAAATGATTCCCTTGTATACTTTCAAAGAAAATTAGACTGGACTGATAGGATGGTCTTTACCATATCTGTCTGATTTGTCATGCTGTCACATCTTCTCAGAAAGGCAGCTGCTCATTTGACACTTCCATGTGTTAAGCACTCTCTATACACACTAATAATGAGCCTATGTGGCTTGAATCCTTTGGATTTTTCATTTATTTACAGTGACACTCTTAATAAAATAAAACTGATATTTCTCTTGAGCAATAGAAATACCAGCAGTAAGAGTTACTCTGCTGACTCTGTTCTTTCTTAGGTAACAATGCACCTAGACAAATTCATTATCACTTGTGTGTAATTTTGATTTGTATGATAATTCTTTTCTAAAAGTAAATGGCAAAACTTCAATCAGCATATTTACTTTTGCAGTATTTATTTAATTTAAACAAGCATTTTCATATGCAAAGATCCAAGTGTGTCAAGGTATTAGCTGTGAAGGTACCCTTCACCTTCAGGGAAACCCTGTGAGGTTCTGGGTGGGGAGAAACCTTTGTGCCAAGCAGCATGTGATATAGACAGAAATACTGGCAGCTCATATGGCTGCTTCTACAAAGTGTGAGAGGCTCTGCCATCACCTGCCCTGCCCTTTCTTAGAATCAAGTGGAGCTTCTTCTGTCACCTGTTTAAGGAGAGAGGAGCTTACAAGGTTTGTCATTTGTGCTCACTTTAAGAAGTAGAAGAAATCAGTGGGGAACAAATGGTATGAGACAGTTAAAAATGAGCATGTAGAATACAGGAAATATTTTTTATGTAAGCCATTGAAAAATGTAGAATCTCTTTCTGATTTCACTGGTTTCTACTCCTAAAGTAATTTGCCTTTCTTTGTACTAAAGTAATAACAGAAAGAAGCATCAGAATGCTCATTCAAAAGCCAGTCTTGATTACCTACCATTTTTTGACTTTCACATTCAGTTGACCTGTGCAAAATGGGTGAGAGTGATGCATGTTAGGATTTTTTTTTTAATCATGGAATAAAATACTCTACATGTGAGTAATTCATGGAGGCAAAAGCCTATACAAAGAAGAAGAAAGTTTAGCTAAAGGTGTTCTGCCCCATAAGCCAGTTTTCTACCATTTGTTTCTTTTGTAGATTTAGAATCGCAGAATCATAAAATCATGAAATTGTTTGGGTTGGAAAAAACCTTAAAGATCACCTGAATCCAATACCCTGCCATAAGCAGTGAATCTTTCACTAGACCAGGTTGATCAGATGTCCATCCTTTCTGGTCTTGAATATCTCCAGGGATGGGGCATTCACAACATCTCTGAACAACCTGCTCCAGTGCCTCATCACTCTCACACTAAAGAATTTCCTCCTAATATCTAATCTAAAACTACCCTCCTTCAGCTTAAGACCATTCTCCCTTGTCCTGCCATTACATGCCCTTATCAAAAGTCCCTCTCCGTCCTTCTTGTAAGCTCCCTTTAGGCACTATACACATGTAAAAAAATTGGATGAAAGGAGACTCTAAAAAGATATATTACAGGAGAATAAGGTAGAGGGAGTTCTAGCAGCAGCCCCACAGATTGCCTTTCTTTGTCTTTGACCAAAAGGAGAAAGACTAACTTTAGAAAAAATATTTCCTTAGATTATGTAAAACAAATCAGTAGGAGGAAGGAACCTGAAATAGTGTGCTTCTTTCTGCTTAAGGTATGTTAACTGTGAAACATAGTTTAGAGAGGTTTTGAATAGGATGGGTTAGCTGTTTGATCACGAAATCAGTTTTGAAGATCGTTGGTGGAGAAGGTGGCAGTTCTTTGGACGGAGTAGATGGAGGTAAACTGAGTACTCATAAAGAATTCTGAAACTGGAATCCTGTCACTGCTGTCCTCTGAAATATTATATCTATTCCATCCTTGTCTACATGTGGGAGGTAGAAAGGAGAATGTATCACCTAAGCAGTACCCAAACCTCAACTGACTTCTGTGTAATGATAAACCAGAACTCACTCCTACACCTTCCTGGGTGCCAAAAGCTTCAGCTGTCCTTTGTACACCTGCCAAAACCTTCCCATTTTTTCAACAGCTGCTGCAAAGTACTTGTACACACTCAGTGCAAAGTCTTGCAACGTAACATGAAGCAGATCACTTTAAACTAGTGAGCAGGTGACTTAAGTAATTTTGATCAGAAGGTTATGGTACCTCTCATTAATTTCCAAAGTGAAGTTAATGTTCTTCAAGTGATGGATTTTGGTAATATTTTATAACTACGAATATACTCAGATTTATTTAAATATTTTAATATATTAATATTTAAATATTTAATATTTAAATATATTAATCTCTTTATTTAAGATTTTTAAGAGGCTTTTTTCTTCTAATCGAAATTTGAATTCCTTTAAATTGTGTAAGAAGAAAATCAAGTTTGAGTAAAACTACCTTAACTTACTCTGTCATGTATCCAGCATGATTGAAATACAGGAACCATTTAAAATCTCGTGGTATCTTTATTGAAGTGAACTAATAACTATGACTACCATTTCTCTAGACATTTTAAATCAATATATTTAATTCTTCCAATAGTTATATGTATTCATAGGAAAAGAAACTTCTGGTTGCATATTTCTATTTGCTTTTATAAATTTGCTGAATAAACTAAGATGAAAACACTATCTCTATAAATGAAAAAAAAAGTTCAGCTGTATAACACCAGTGATTTCTGTAAAGTTAAGGAGTTTGATTTTCCTTAAAACTTGGCAGCATAAGTGTCCAGTCTAAAAATAACAGGAATGTTTTCAAAGCTAAAGAAAGTTGAGAAACAAACCTATTTTTTTTTAATTCTGAAAACTCAAGAGTTCTTTTCTGCTATTCATATGTTTGTCTATATTAGAGGAGAGCAAATTGACAGATTTAAAAATAATAAAAGGAAAAGAAAATAGACAATGGTTGACCAGGATAGAATGCTTAAAAGGCTTGATGCTTTGGCTTCCATGACATATTATTTAGTTATAATAAAACATGGAATTTAGGATACTGACTTCAAAGACTCTTACTTAGAAATATGCATCCCTTAAAGCAAAAATAATAGTTTCAACTGGCACACATTCTGCTTTCTAATTTTTAAGATTTTCAAGATATCAGGTCTCAAGTTTTAATCTTGTGGGGGAGTCTTGCCACTAAAATGTGGAAAAGAAAACCTAAGTTTAGGAATAAGTCTTTCATTTCAGAAAAGAGTTTTTTAAAGATAAAGTCTCTTTTCTTAAAAGAACAAAGCAGACAATGCAACTAAGATAGTTTGAATTCAGTCATGCTTTAATTTTTAAGTCAGTTATTCTTAAAGTTAATATTATTTAAGATGCCTCCTGAAGAATGAGCATTAAATCAGAAGTTTAGGAAATATGGCCATTTTGACCCAGAATGATGTGTTGATGTTCACATCAGGAAGTTGTATTAAAGATAAACATGAAAGACAACACATCATGTGGCCTTTAAGACTACCAAGGACCTATATATCATAATTATATAATAGTTACTTTGGCAAGTAGACCTTAACAGTGTCAACCTCCTTGTTTTGACTCTTCTCCTATGATTACTACAGAGCAAGCCCTAAAACAAATGTCACAGAAAAAACCATTTATCTTGTACTTCAGGAGAAATGCAATGTGAAATAATTTACTCGTATTTTAAGTAACATTCTAATCATCAGATGTGGAGATGCAGATGCATAAACAACTTGTTGACTAAGAGAAAAGAAACAGGGCTTTCGTGCCAGTAAGCAGATGTGCTCAATAGGCTGGTTCATAGCTGCTGATTTAGAAACAGCTGTTAATGCTACCATCATCTTTAATATAATTCATTTCCCTCCACTTCCTTTGTTTTCTGTACATACATATGCTTGCTCTGTACAGTTAAGTTGTGCTAGTCATAGGATGGAGAAGAGGGAGTGCATTTTAATAAATAGTAGACAATTAGGACCTGATTCTGGGAGGTGCTGAGCACTCTCAGATCCTGTTGAAGCTAACAGATTTGAAAAATAGCATTAAAAGTTTCATAAATCCTTGGGTATTAATTTTGCCACACTAGATCTTTAAACTGCTTTAAAAGAACATAATTTTTTGCAAAAGTTGTAAATGGCACCAGCTGGTTCTTTCAGTGGGAAAAAGCTCAAGAATTTTTTCTCTCTCCTTTATTTTTATTTTTCTTCACTTTTCTTTCAGTCATTCAATCACTTTCTTTTCTATAGCTCTTAGTTTGTCCTATTCTACTCTATTCTATTCTATTCTATTCTATTCTATTCTATTCTATTCTATTCTATTCTATTCTATGCTATGCTATGCTATGCTATGCTATGCTATGCTATTGTTCCATTCCATTCCAATGTCTTTTATTATCTCTCCTCTTTCTTTATCCTCTTTCCTTTTTGTTTCTCAGGGGGTTTTGTTCTGATTCATATTTTGTGCAACACCTGTAAGAATAAGTAGTGTGTTTAAAAAGCATAGTTTTCCTTGAATCCAGAAAAAATTGGTGCTCGGAGGTACTTCACAAAAAATTTGCTTCAATTCCTTCCCATTACTAAAATATAGATGGATCACATATCAGTAACAGCTATACCCTCCATAACTGACTCTTCAGCTCCAAAGGAAGTTCAGAATTCCAAGATCTAAATTTGATCTCTAGAGGAAATAAGTGAAGTTGCTGTCTCATGCTACTAGCACATGAGCATTAAAGTCTTCATCTAGAGGCTATTGAGCTGCATGGAAAAACTCACATTGATGATATTTGTGTACTTTGGATCAGGTCAAAAGTGGACTTCAGTACTTTATAACGGAGGACGTAAAGAAACATATATGAAAAATACCTAATGTATTCCCTCATACAAGAGTCCTGCTGTACATTAATGCAGCAAATTACATCAAAATAAACTCATAATATTTTCAGCAATAAGCTTCACTATAACTGATTTCTAGCTTTGGAAAGCAACCTTTGATGTACCAAATAAAGAAATTTCTTATTTTTTATTGTCTAAGTAAACAAGATGCATTTTATTTAAAGATATTAACAAAAAAAGGCCTTTTTATTACCTTTTTTCCTTTTAATATTGTTATCATTTTCTCTTTATGGGAAGGCTATATGCCAGTCAGTAGTTTATTTTCTCATATGGGATTGTCAGTGTTACCACCTTACCTCTACACTGAAGACAGTGCACGCAAATGTAGCTGGAATCCTTTTATCCCAGTTTTCCTCAAACGCCATGTTTCCCAGACAGTGGATCATGTGCAGACATAGCATTGCATGCTGGATACTCTGAGGAATATATAAATGTGTTTTGTGCTTATTCTTGAAGAGGAAAGTCATCATCCTTTAATTGATTTATATGAACTTATATGCAGGCCCTACACCTCAACCCATCCCTGGTGGTGGCACTTTGAGGCATTATCCTATGAGCTAGTCTGAGGGCAGGTAGTCTGAGTGAAGAAGTTCTCCCCAGACTGGCCCTGGCTACTCCTTACCTGGCATATGGTATCAATCAGTTCTCTTGGGTTTAATGCCCAAGGAGACAGACCCCTCTCAACTCTGCTGTTGTGAAGTGCCTGGAATTAAAAAAAGAAGAAGAAAAGTATGTTGTAAAAAAATAGAAAACAAACAAAAAATAATAATTTATTAAATTGAAGTAGAAAACGGTCAAAAAATGTCAGCTCAACAGATGTGAGTTTAGCTTTGTCTGTGAGAGAAAAGAAATGAGCACATGCAGCACAAGCCAGGCAGTAATCGTCTTGCTCACCCTTGTCCCGTCGAGGACAGTTTCTGACAGTGGTTATAGGAGTATTCGCTTCAGTTTCTCAAGCATCCAAAAATGAACTGGCTGCATCTGGAAGGCTGTTTTTCTGGGTCTCCTGTTACAATAAGCTAAAGTAGGTTGCATCTAGGCTGTGCACTGAAATTTTTGCTTCAACTGTATCACCATTTTTCTTGAAACCACATTTTGTATATTATTATTATTATCTTTTTTAGGTTTTCAGTGCTGTCAGTTTACTCTGTGAATGTTCAGCGACATAAAAATATCCAGATAATTTCTTAGTTATTTTAAGAATTACATCAATCTTATAATTTTGTATTAGCAAATCAAATTCTCTTGGTCCTTATTTCAGAAGTGTGATAATATCCTATGTTACTGAGTTGAATCTGAAATGTATTATTTTGATGTTTAGATTACGACTGCCATTTCATCTACTGCACTATCTGGCAGCAGTAGAGTTGTGCCTTTTGGAAGGGAAACTTCACTGTTTAAAATAAACAAAACAAAAAACAAACCAACAAAACCTAAACAAAATAACATCATAACTTCCCACAGACGGCTGCCAATGCTGTACCCTTTTGAAGACACTGTTTCCTTGGACACTTCTGATAGCAGTCTTGAGTGTGATAATTTCCAACATCACAGCAACCAGAAATATTTACACTCATTTCATTTTACAAGCCAGATTCTTTGGCTCTGATGGGTTGACTAGAGGAAAGGATGTGCTGTGCTTTAAGGCTCTTAACTAACCTGGAATCTTTTTGCTCTGTTCCCAAGTGATTTGCTTTAACAGCTCACTTTAGCTTTAGCAGGAATATAGAGTATTAAAACAATAAATATATCTCACTTCCTTCCCACATTCATACACAAAGATAGTGACGTTATCTATCAGTTCAATTGCAGTAAAATGTTAATGTAAAATTCAAAGTGATAGTAAAGGTTAAACACTGTGATGCTTCCTGGATGTGTAAGACAGATTCAGCAAAACAGCATTTTTGTGGCTCTATTACTCATGTTGTACAATATGTCCTGCTGTGCCTGTTCCTTGCTGTTTCTTTCAGAACTCTGAAACACATTCTGCTAAACACAGCAGAGGATATACCAACAGCGCAAGCTTTCTTGCTTTCTTTCCAAGTGAAATGTTGCAGATATTTTTTCTGTGGAACCTTCTGAAAAGCTGCACAGACAAATGCAAGAGATTTTTCAGCAACATTAACTCTAAACGAATCAAACTGAACAGTATTCTATTTATACTGTTTTGAGTGACAATACTTTAAGTTGATCTGAAATCAGTCTTTAATCCAGTCCAATATATTTGACAGAAGCTATGCACATCTTCTTTTTTTCTTTATTTTTCTTTTGGCTATTGCGAAGAAGAAGTCCTTGTGGTTTGCAATGCAAATAATTTAGGTTTACTTCTTCCTCATATATTTCCATACAGAGAAGGGGAGGAGGGGAAATGAGTTTCAGCTGGAGTAAAATCTTGGGGTTTAATGTGACTTAAATACAAATACACTTTTAATCTTCCATGCTATGAATTTCTTTGGCATTCTTATCTAAAATTATTTGGTAATTTTGATGCAAAATTTTTAATGCCATGCCCTCCGACTTTGGGGTAATTTTCTCAAAAACTTGACCAGAGTCTATGACTAAACATTGCAGAATCAAGGATCAGTTGACTAGAATAATTTAACTATATTTGTTAAATAGACAGGGAAGTCTTAAGTTTCAGTGGTAAGAAGTGCTCTTGCAGATACTCCAGCAAGTTAAAAAAAAACAAACCAAAACAAAAAAGTGCTTCTAAACTGTTGAACCTGAAGCTCACCAGTACTTTAGAGAAACAAAGCACAAAACAATGCCAATATTTCAGCACAAATTGCTTTCAAAAGTAACTACCCTCTTATGAAAGGTTTTCTGTTGCTCCAAATGCACGTTCTTTTGCACAGTCCCTTGATGGGAATTCTTTGCCTTTGTCTCCCTGAGAAATGTCATTAGTATGTTTTTCAAGAGTAGGTGAACTTTTTAATGTTTTCTAAATGGCTCTGAGATCTTCCTATAGAGCAGTCTGCAGATAGCCCAGCTGTCTTACAGTATAACCCCTTTACCTCCTTTGCCGTTGTTATCATCATATCTGCAGTGTTTGCACCCTATTCAAAAGTGGATTGCCTGATCTCCAAGGTAGGCTTGCTAAGCTTTTTACCACACAGACAGGAAGGCACATTAAAAATAAAAAAGAAAAAAATATCCAAGTGTTGCACTAAAGACAGGAAGTTCACTACTACCTTCAAAGACCCCATCTTTATTTTCTTGTTTTGTCTTTCTTCTGTGAAGGTAAAAGTTTGGTTCCAGAACAGACGGATGAAGTGGAAGCGGGTAAAAGGGGGCCAGCAAGGAGCAGCGGCCCGGGAGAAAGAACTGGTGAATGTGAAAAAGGGCACGCTGCTCCCCTCCGAGCTCTCTGGCATCGGAGCAGCTGGTCTCCAGCACACGGGGGACTCACTAGCGAATGATGACAGCCATGACAGCGACCACAGCTCTGAGCACGCACACTTATGATACACAGAGAGTGTCCTAGCTTCATTCTCAGGAAAGATGCTTTGCTGGCAAGCCTTACACAGGCATCGTTTACTTATGCAAGTGACTCTGACAGTGATTTTCAAAGTTGTTATGGAAAATTCAGGCTTATTGTGTCTGCTTTTCTCGAATTTTAGATGGTTTACAGTAAGTGCCATGTCTTAAAGGTGCCTCAAAAGTGGAGAAGTGAAAGACAAACTTACTTTGAACATTCCAGATTTGTTTGTCGTGTTTATGACAGCGGGCAGGTATTTTTGCTTTAGCTTGCACTGAAAATTACATTGCTCTCAACAGATGTTATATTCTGAAAACCACAGTGCCACAAAATCACTATCTAGTGGATAAGAAATGTATTTTAACTCTGTATATATTTACCTTACAGCATTTTCCTGTCTTCACTAATTTTTAGCAATGCATTCATATTAGCTGATGGCAATAGTCACTCATGACAATAAATGGCTTTTTGTCTCTTTATCTTTGTTTTGTTTATTCAAAGACATACAATACATGCAGATACAATAGTGTCTGCTCAGACACATCCTTGTATGACAGACAAAACAAGCCTTATGTTGCATTTACTATCAACTGCTGCTAATAGGGTATTATTAAACTTACCTAGCTCTTCAATTCTTCCTATCTTGTAACTGCAAAAAGTGATTTTTAGGATCATAAGGATAGTCCAGTAACCTGCCAAAAACGTCATGTTCCACTCATGCTCAGTGGAAACTTTCCAAAGGATTATCAATTTCTGCTTTGTCATAATTGAGTGTATTGATAAATACTGACATTTTGCAGAAATGTTGTTGCTTCACATTCAATTTAAAAAAACAGCAGATAAACTGAAAGTTATTATCAACTGCTTGTGTTGGTAGAAATGAAAATATGAAGGTAACTATATTTTATCCTATGTGTAAAATCAAGACACATTTTCTGTTATAAGCTTTTGTGTACATACGGGCAAATACCAAACCCCAAAATTTAATGCAAAACATTGATTGTTCTTTGTAAAGAAATATGTTTAATAAATAATCATTTTTAAATAATTCTGGTCTTTCTACAGTGATTTCTTAGGATTCTAAAAGTGATTTTTGCCTAAGCAGTGCTGGTTTTTTATGTTTTCCGGAACTTTGTCAGGGGACAACACAAAGCCGTTTTCAAATTTAGGATTTAATCTTGGATAAACCCTCTACATTGATCCACTTGGGAAACTTTTTCTTTTAGCAGGAAAAATTTAAGTGGCAGCTAATGATGTCTTCAGCCAAAACTAACAAGGGTCCGTTCAACCATTTTTCCATATTTAGAGCAAATGTAAAGGGTTATTTTGTTGAAGCTTGTTGAAATGGATGAATGGAAATAAATATCCAGAAGGGATAGATACTTACATTATCATGCCTTTGTTCAATAATGCTGTTCAGGAGAGTAAAAACCAATGTATCTTCCAAAAAAATTTCAGATATTAATTGGACTGGGTAGTGTGATAGAAGAAGATGAGTGAAAGAAAGAGGGAGCAAAAACCATGCATATCCTAGTAAATGCTTGTGAGCATTCACTGAAGCTTTGCTATGTGGAGCAGTCAGGGCATCGTAAAGGTTAAATGTGATCAAGAAGGTTGTGTCTATTTTAGAAATCTTTTCCAATGCAAGTTTGATCTTTCTTGCACATTAATTGTTGTCATGACCATTTTAGTTTAAAATATCCAAGAAGTGAGCAATTAATTTCTTTAAAGACTTCAGAGCATTAATCGATTCCAGCAGTAAAGGGGCTTTGCATTTTTTTCTCAGTTCATTTTCAAATGCCTTTATCATATAAAAGTGCTGAGAATGGGAATAGGAAGAGAAGTATCCCAACTACTTGTGAATGCTTGATCTGTTAAACCTCATGTCTGGATGGGAAAGGGTTTTTTGGGTGTTGTTAGAGATTATCAAAACAAGAAAATACAGTGATTCAAAATAAAGCTTTTTATTTTTGGCTGGTTTTTCTTCCCTCTTAAATGAAATATAACTACATTGCAAAATTAACAAGTAGAATGGAAAGTTGAAAATAAATATCTTTAATTTTCAAATAACCTTTTGTAACCACAGACATTTAGTCAAATATGATGTGACTTGTTTTGCTAGTAAAGAGGGAAGAGAAGATTATTGTCCTTTAACTACTCTGACAAAAATGCCTTTTTAGGTTTACAGAATTGTCTTTTGATGTCATTAATTATGACTGAATCTGAAAAGAGATCAACCAAGCTTGAGCTGATATTTCAAAAAATAAATGGAAGTGCTTATTCCCATTACCTGAAATGCACCAGAAATGTGTTTCTAGCCTAAGGCATTTTGAGAGGTGTATTACTCTGTTAGCAGCACCAGGATTGGACTGGGATACTTGTAGTGGAGAAGCAGCCAGGATGTGTGATGATGGCAATTTGTGAGCCATAATAATCTCATTACCAGAAAGATTTTTTTGAGTAAGATAGTATTTTTCCATTTTCCTAGTTTTAACTGAATCTGCTGAGACTTAAAGCACACATTGAAGAGAGAGAAATATGCAAATGGATTTGCAGTGCTAGGAGATTTTTTGTTTAGATAATTGAACAAACCTTCAAACAAAGGACCAAATGATGTGACTTTACGTTACAGAAAAAAAAGATGGTCAACAAAATTGAACATCTTCCATGTTTTAAAAGCAGCTCAGACTTTGAAATTGACTGTAAGGTGCTAAATCTATGTATTAACTTCTCAGATTACTTCAAGACTTTTGATCGCTTTAAACTACTGTTTGTGGGTACACCATTGGTGTGTGCAATATGGTGCAGGGAACTCACACTTGCAGTAGTTGAAGCAATGAAGTCTCTGCACAGTGAACTTCCTACCATGGTCTTGAAGGAATTTCCTTGCAAGCACAGCCCTGCAGAGACACAGACATATTTCTTCCAGATTTCAGCTAGCTCATATTCAAGCCACACATAGCAGCAGTGAATGCCCCACACTTTAACACCACTTTGTGGGTTACAAGGTCTGCTCTGGACTCATCAATGCAGATGATGTCTCATCCTGTTCTGAAATACTCAAATTACCAAAAAACTGTCTTATGAAAGCACCAGGAATCAATCACGTGCGGTAACATATTATGGCTCTGTATCAAAGTTTTAGCACAATTTTGTTGCTGAAAACAGCTATGGACAAAGGCTTTTGAACTATAACTTGAGGTTTTGTTTTATCGTCATTGGTTTATATCTGTCTGCAGACTGTTAAGACTTCTACCAGTCAAGCCATATGGTATAGCTAAGACTGTACCATTTAACAGATGGACAAAATCAAGTCCTAAGATTTTGATTTGCCCAAAGTTGTGTAGGCACTTTGTGGTAGAGTGAAATGCGAAGAAACTTAATCTTGTTTATTTATCTTTATTATTTCCTGGTATTAAATAGTGGCTAATCACTTTTCATGACTTGTTGTCAATGAATCTTGCTTCTCATGAGTAATGATATAATTTTTTGAGTTACCATAATTTTGATATTGTATCTGTCCAGAGTCAAGCTCTCTTTGATGTTCTGTTGTTGGTGTGTTGCTGAGCCAGATGCATACATGTGCTCAGAAAATATACACAGAAAATATAATGGGACTGCAAAAAGACAATAATATTTAACAGTTTAATTTTCAACATGATGAATGATAGGAATTCTTGTTTCTGCTCTTTCAAGTGCAAGGCTATAGATTATTTGCAAGGTTTCTTTTTCTTTATGACTGTTGTATGTTTTTATTTACTATGGCTTCAGATATTGTTTTCAGATTTATTTTGACAATAGCAGTTCAAGTGGTATGGTAAAAATAATACCATTGAAAGATGTCTAAATTTATTAAACCATGCACTGGAAGTAGTTTGGGAATTCAATTAAATGCTTACCTTTTCTCAGATTCAGAGGTCATCAAAAAAAGGAGCACAAGAAGAGACTTTATACTTGTATCTTTTCACCACAGGCAAGGTTTCAAGGTAGTTTCTTAAATAAAGGCTCTAACTGCTGCAATAATATTATTTGTACAAATAATGAAGCACCATTAGGACATGTGGTCTGTAACTATGAGGAAACATAGTTATGTAAGTTAGGGACAAGATGTTAGCTTGAGCCTTCGTTTAGAATTTCCTGGCTTCAGTCTGTTGTTATCTCTTGGGTGAGCTTGTATTTAATAGAGTACATGCGGTATTTAAGATCGGCTAGAAGATTCAAGAAATTTTAGAGAGCAACATTTAACCAATTATGTACTGTAATTTAATATCATTATGTAATGTGTGTGGATTGAAAGCGAAAATTCTGTACACAATCTGATATCTATATTCATTTAAAAAAGGCAGTGTAGCAGATAACCAGCAGTAACTGGCATAGGGCTTCAGTGGTGATGGGCACTGTTACCTCAGGCTAATAATGACTCACTGGAACTCATTTGCTTCTATATACTTCTTTCCATTTTAATTTTAAGCCCATAGTCTTCTGGCATCATTTACAGCTGAAAGCTGCACTGTAGGAATCAATTTCATTGTAATTTAAGGCCCCTGGCTGTTAGTCAGGACCTCCATATGGCATAAAAAGAGGTTATCACAGTCATCTGTATAAACTGCAAGTGTATTAGTAGTTTCTCAGACCTTTATTACTTCTGTCCAAGTCGTTCATTCAGATCTGCTAGCCATAGTCCCTTCTCTGCAATCTGAACTATATGACTCCTATCTTAGAGTTTGGTGAAAGTTTACTTTCATTCAGTTGAAGACTATTACCTGGACACTAGACTTGGTTAGGATCCAGAAACAAAGAAGACACAAGTGAACAGTTTCTTAAATAGTAACTGAAGTAGAAAACAATCATAGTTCCCTTTTTTTTTGGCAGTGCTTTTCTGTAGACAAACTCCAAAGATTTTAAAAGAGAGGAAAATTTTTAAATAGGGCAGTCAAGAAATTTGTACTGGCCACCTTGTATCATGGGCCCAGTAATCCTTTCTGATTAGGTTTGGGTTCACAAGTTAATCTGCTGTGACAATCTGGTTCTGTTCTTTTTCTTATATTATTCGTTCCTTGAATGCCTTCTATGACAAATTCTTCCAATCTTCATGATCCTGGTTTCTTCCCCTGAAAAAATATGTGGTTCTTCAAAGAAGAATTGAAAAACATAGTTTTTAGAATTTTTTCTAAATAAGTTTTAAGAATGTGATCCAGGACACTAAATAATAATTAAAAATGATACTAATGCTGTTCAGAGGACTACTTGACTGTAATTAAGTGTACAACAACATTCCTCTGCTTTCCATAAATGATTTTGTATTTGCTTGTAATTTGTGAACAAAAAAATTTAGCCATTTTTATGTATTATGTTATTATCTATTCAGATGATATACTTGAATTTAAATATTCAGCTTTGATGTCTAAGAAAATAACTTCATGAGTTCACAGAATGACTGCTCTCTCAAGAGAGAGAGACAAAATTTGGACTAAGTACTTTTCTGCTAACTCTCAGATGTTTTTTGTAAATTTTGAAAATTTAGCATCCATTAAGAGAAAACTTGCAAAACATTATTTTACATTAGTGACAAACAAGTTTGATATTCATTCATCCTTTAAGTAAATATGAAATTAATTGATTTCTGCAGGAACTTTCCTGTTTTATAACCATTTGATAATAGAATAAGACTTGTACTACAAAAGTATGCTCCAAAACCATATGAAGCAATGAACATGACAAATAACTATATAAGTGGTTTACTATTTAGGGACAGATTCTCATCCTTTGTGTTCCCATGAACACATAGATGCTGAATATAATTTATGTTTGCTTATGAACTTCAGAGTTTTTAGAAATATGCCTACTCTGAATGCTGATCCCATTATTTGCCATGAAAGTCACATGCACAGCTGAGAAAATACTGAAGTGGACGTTTGCCCAAATTAAAAATGTATCTTGAAATGCATGCTTAGAAAAAAATTAATGAAATACATTTAAAAAAGTAAAAACTACCAAGGAAGAAAAAAGGCCTCAAATTTGTAGTTACAACACACTGTAAATAATTTTGTATACATACTTCTGTAATTCTCATGTGTATACCAATTCATTAGAACTATGGAAATAAAATATACAACCCTCTCTTTTGTAAGCAATACTAAATACAACATAGAGCTGTCACTTCTCTAATTTTAGCATATTTGTGTAAGACATTTGGATCTGAAGACAATATGATGAGATCTTGGGATTCCTTTTATATAGAATATTTTTCAAGAAAAAAGTAAAGATTCTTCTAAGGCAGCAAAGGACCTCATCTAAAGCCTATAGATGGCCACGGAAAGATTACGATTGATTCCACAAGGATTTGGATTTAGCCCAAAGTACGCACAAAAGTTCATACAAATCAGTGAACAGTCCAAGATTAAGACATTAGCCAATAATTTCCAAAGTGACTGTTGACTTTCTGCCTCTGTTATGACACACTGTATTCTGATTTCAACAAAGTTTTGAGTACGCAGTGAAAATTAAGACCACTTTATAGAAATGTGAGTTGAGAACCTCCTACTATGGGGTTATGAAAGTTTTGTTCTAACAGGAATCTTACAATACAGGCAGGATCTGTATAGCTGGCAAACCATCACATTACGTTATTAAATCATAGGTTTTGTAGCCAATATGAAAGAAACTTGCTATGCTGCTTTTTTTCTGCAATTTGTGGAATTAGTAGATAAGAAAAACAAAATTATATAGAGAGGTAGGTTTGAACAGATGTTGCAGGGGGGTAGGGGTGTCAAGGAAGGCAAAATCTTTCCTTCCACTCAGATGTCTGTCTTGAATTTCTCACAGTTTTTGCAGACAGTTTGGCTCCCTTCCAACATACATCATTGCCTGTCTGGTATGAAAAATGCCATCTGTGGTGTATGGAAGTTCTTTCTTTAAAAGTGGCCTGCTAATTATTCTTTAGGCAGGTGTTACTAAAGTGAAGTCAGGTGTCAAGCATGGCATAAATGTCAAATTGACTAAAATTTCTCTGTTCTTCTATGCTGTTCTTTCCCAAAAGAATAGAACAGAATACTAGAAAGAATTGAAACGTTCGTTGATCGAGATGGCTCATGCAGCAATACATACTGTGGTGACACTCAAAATCTGAGAGTTCTAGGATATGGGTCAAATAAAGTCAAAATTTTCCAAAATATTCAAAATATCCTTCTGATTCCTACAAACTGACTTTCAGTTCCTTTATGTTTGCACTGCCATCTTTCAAAATGTTAAAGATCCTGGTGCTCTCAGAAATTTCAGACAGCATAGAAGGTGATGGAAAGAATTTCCTTCTGTGCTTTGAAACACTGGGAAAGCTGTTTGTTGAAAAGAGTGTGGAATATGGCTGTTTTGTGTGAATGACACCTGGAAATTCTCACCTATATTCACTCTCCAAACTACTCATGCCTTAAAGCTTTTAGAAGATTAATAGGACAGTTAATGGGCCAGAATCAACACATGAGGACTGCAGGCAAACATTCACCTGATTCAGGAGCCCCAACTCCCAGGATAGGCACTGCTACTGCCTCTCATTTACAGCAGTTAGTGTGCTGCAGCTCTATTCCTTACATGACATCAGCCCTCCCAACAGAAGATGAAAACTCACCACACTGAGCCAGATGTTACAACACTCCTCTCTCCTTAACAGATGAGTGTTGTTAGGAGGTTGAGGAATTACCAGTATAAATGCAAGGCTTCCTATTTCCTATGCCATTTTCAGAAGGGTTTTTGAATAAACAGTCCTTTTACTCTGTAATCTTGGCATTGAGAATGATTGACATTGTTAGTGGTTTTAAAAAAATGAGGATGAGGAAAGCATGGGCACATTTACTACTTTTGACAGTAAGACTGCACTGTTTGCTTTATCAGTGGTGAAAGTAATCCACCTTTCTCTGCAGTCTTAAGCAGACCCTTCACAAAATATTTACAATTAATTGATATGACATTGAGATAAGGAGCAGTCCTGTAAGTAACTGAGCATTTAGTGCTCTTACATTTTTGATCAACCCTGAGACATCTGGATGTTTTTGAACTACCAGTCTTCTACTGTGAAGAATAGTTTTATTTTCATAAGGACTTCCTCTCGTGTTTTCAATATCATGCTTAGCTTCTAACAGCCTTAGCATATTGTGATAATGAGATGTACACAAAGCACTGGCGTGCAGCATTATTGAGATGATTTCCTTTTTGGCTCAGCCAGATTCCTGTTAAAAGTTATACAGACTCTTTAGAGACTAACAAAAGAAGAATTAAAGATCCAGCTATGGCACGAAGATAAGCTGATGAAGCTGGAGTTAGGCTTTCCTGAAATTAAAAGCAGACTTCGTATGAATACATTTATGAACTATACCATTGTAATTTCATTACACAACAAAATCACAAAACCCTAAACCCCTTTTTGGCCCAGGTTGAATGCCTATCAAAATCCCAGTATTTACTTTGTAGAGCGGGTTCTTCATTAACTGTAGAATAGAGGCTTGGATAAACACATTGTGATTAGAAAGAAAAGGGTAACAAAATTGAAATTTGCACCATAATTGTTTTTGTAACATACTTCTTTAATGCCTAAAACCCATTCCATACCTGCTCACATTATGGATTAAATGAGGATGAAGCCCTAAGACTTGTGATCAAGTCCATCCTACAATGGCATTTTAAATGGCTTTGTGAATAGAGCATTTGACAGTTCAACACAGAGACTTATTTTCATTCTAGCAGAGACTATAATCTCCTAACACATTTGCAAACATGTGCAAACCTCTTCCACTGCCTCAGAATAACATAAAATCACAACAGTTTAAAAAAAGGCTTCTTCACTGAACACTCCTTATGGAGTCAACTTTGATGTGTCTGATAAGACTCTGAGGACAAAGGAAGATAGCAGTTTCTTAGAAATTCTGTCAGCAAAAGATTATATAATCATCCTGATATTTAAATTGGCATCTAAAGAATCATGCTGAAAGGTATACACAGCTTTAAGCAAACTACAAGCTCCTACTATTCCTATTTTTGCCTATCACTGCTGTGCAGCTGTCTTTCTGAGGTGAAACTTCACAGCTGCACAACAATGGCAGCAGAATGGCAACAGAAGTGAATATGAACAATGATATATCTATTCACAACTGCAGTTTGCTTACATAGCACTGCTTTGATTACTGGAATTACACTTACTGGATTCTGACTGAGACTCTGGATTTTACTCCTCTGATTTATAATTTCTCCTATCTGGAAAGAAAATAATGTGTGATTTTTTTTTTTTACTTTTTATTTTATTAACACGTGAATTGAGGAAACCAAATATGATTGCAGCAATTACTTACATAAAATACAAATTGTGACTTTTAATAACTGAATTGGCAGATATATCACACAGATCAACTATGTAATGGCAAATTCCCCGGACTACCATCAATGAAACCATGTCTGGGCATAGTATCTCTAAAATGCAAAGAAAGGATGACAATATATAGCAAAAAAATTGTCAGCTAAGTTCCCACATGGATCTTCTTCAATTCAAGTAGAAGTGTGTCGGAGCCTGGCCTGGCATAAAACATGAAACTGCATTTTACAAGCGATGCTGTGATGCTTAAGAAAATGGGTATTTTATTTCCAAGGATATTAAAGACTTTTCTTATCTGTGTTTGTGAGGTACAAAATCAAGAGGAGACTTACTGATGCATTTGAGATGAAGTCAAATCAGTCCTCTGAATTTAATTGAATTGATTGAAACTCTTTATAGATTCTATCTATAATATCTACAATATATCTCTGATCATAGAGAACTCAATCTGGGAAGTTTTTGAAAAATGTAATTCTTGTGCTCTGGAAAACATCTTATTTTAAATTAGTTTTCATCCTAAATCAAGGTGCAAAGTGAACCTGATCATAACAAAATCATCAACAAATAAAACATTTACAAGGCAAAACTGAAACTTATAGAGAAGCTATATATAAAAAATGTTAGAATGTCACTTGCACATTTCATTTTGTTTCAAATAGGAAATTGATAAAATTTTGGTCTATCTCCACACTATTGCAGTTGCTAAGGCATCCCGCATAGGTGTGATTCAGAAAAACAAAATAAGTGCTTATGTGAGTAATGGAATTTCAGTTGCCCAAAATAGCCAAGAAAAATACTGTAGGGATCATGCCCTTCTCATTTGAAAAAATAAAATGAAAACTCTCAGCTTCTGAAATGCCAGTTGGCATAAGGTCAAAGACATTATTAATATGATAGTGTCAGCACAACAAGATGCCTGTGGAGGAAGATGATGGAATGTGCTTCTCAGGGAACAGCTTAACTGGATGTGATGGATATCAAGATTTTACACGCTGGCTGATATTTACACACTCTATACCTGGTAGTTCACAATTACACACCAGATGCCTCCTCGTAAATCCTAACATCAGCTGCAGTATTATAATGCTAGAGCAAATGGAGATCTGTATGTAACGGTTTCATCTATTGTCTAGCAGAGAAAAAAAAAAGACAAATCACAGAAAAAAGGGAATGATTTCTTTAAGAAGCCTTTACATTGACAGTTTTGTTTGCTCATTACATTAGAGTAAAACACTGCACATTCTCAGTTAAAAAAAGCTAAAAAATTATAAAAGCAAAAAAGTATATGGGGAACAAAATCAGACATATAGATCCACATATTTCAAATTCCTTTAGCTTTGTGACAACACCTGGACTCCAAAGGTATACCCATATTCAATGGAACTTTCAAGATGAATCTTATGTTAAAATTAACCTTCTTTTCTGATTCTGAAGACTTGATAAAGGTAAGCCTGTGTCAATTCTTGTTTCCCCAATTCCCATCCCATCACTTCTGCTCACCGCATTCCAAATTCAAAGATTGACCTGTCCATGGCCCTAAGGAAAGGGCTAACATTGTTACATAAGTGGCTTAAATATGTCAACAGCCACTTTACTGACTGACAGTCATGGTCTAAAATCTTCACCAATTTACAAGTAACAAGTTGAGTTTTCTGACCAATATATATTTTTTTAATTGAAAAATGCAAAAATAATGTATTTTAGAAATTGATTGATTCAGTTTGAATATTTAGGTTGTGACAGATTTCATGGTCTTTTAACAATGAACACACATTCCTCAGGTAGCTCATCAGTCTCTTAAAAGCCAGAGAGATGGTTCATGTCAAAATTATGTAGCTGATTAATTGCAAACCTACTCTAAGTAGACAGAACTGACCTTGAGAGTTACATCTGGACTCTTGCAAACCTTTTTCTAATTTTCCACTATTTTGTCTTAGAGTATCTTGAAAAATTGCCACAAAAAAAACACAAGCCCCTAAGCATTCACCAAAACAGTACACACACAAATCTAACTATTCTGATTGGGCTTTGGCTCAGATATTAAAACAGTAAGTGTTCAGAACAGGTAAACAGCACAGCAAAGAAAACCTGACAGACATCTTGATCACAGCTGCTGTATAAGCTACTCTGTAACACTGGAAGGATTCCCCACCACTAAATTTCAGAGAATACATTCCATACTTATGACATACAAATTTAAAGCCTATTTCATTCCCCGAACATAAAAAGAGATTAGAAACATTCACAGATATATGGGGAACTAGAATGAAGGAGGGAAAAGTAGGCATTTCCTAAGTGAATTTTGTAGTGGATAGTCTTTTTTTCTGTCAAAATGATGTGCATGTAGACATGAATTTTCATATTGCTTTTCACTTACATTCATCATGTAAAAAAGAGAACAGAAAAAAATAAAAATAAAAGCTTTTACTGTGGTAAAAATGTGACATATATGTATTACCTGTAATTTGATTGATCATACTCAATTCAATAATTTGTTTTATCCAGCAACTTTTATTCTTGCTTTTCATATTATATTAAAAAGTGTGCAGCTTGTAATGAACTTTAGGCTTGCAAAATGAAATGTACTCAAACATTGAAAATGCTTATCCTTAACTTTAACAGACATTTCAAACACTTACACATTACAGTAGTCTTTAATTACCTCATCATATGCTGGTAACCAGATTACTGCTTTAGATTTTAAATAGTCCAGAAACCTGGGGGTTTCTATGAATTTTCACTTGCTTGCTTTCCTTTAAGGTTTTTTTCCCCTTACCTTCTTTTCCCTCCTAATGTTATTTGCATATTTGGTTGCATTTATTAATTAATTTTTGTTCTGGTTTTAGTTTTTCTTTAGTTTCTATAAGCTTTCACGGCCTTCTGGAGCTACAGCTTCATCTAGTTACCTTCTGAAAAGAATGCAGTTGATTATAAAAGAGGCCTGCAACTTCTGTTTTTATCTAATTGCTGATTAGGAAAGAATGTATTTAGGTCAGTAGGACTTCAGCTAGTAAATATTTTGGCAAGTAAGGAGCCAGCTAAGGTGTCAAGAGCATGCTGGAATGTCTCTAAGTAGGATGGGATTGCACAATATTGTAAGGTATGGTTCTCAGCATATGACAAATTACCTGGAGCGTATCAAAAAAGCTGAAGCAATGAAGAGTGCCCTTATGCAGATTTCGGCAGCAGGGAACACTTGGCACTTCTCTCCGGGGTGGTCTCACAGTAGGAGGTGTGCTTTGGTAGAGATTCTTAGGCACTGGGTTAAGGAAGTAGTGAGAGGAGGATGTGTGTGACTGTGTAACTTCAGGGATAACAGGCAGGTAATAGGCTGTTATCGGTGTTTTCACAGAGCCTCTGGAGCAGCATTAGCATCAGCTGCAGGATGTAACAAACAAAGGAAAGTGAGAGGCTCCTTGTGGATGAGTGGTGGATGGCGACTCCCTGGGTGGAGGAGGCTGAAACTTGTGACTAGGCAGCAGAAGAAAGGCTGTTTCTTTCACTCAGACCTGAATTTCAGTATTAATGCACTGGCTTATAGGCAAGAAGGGAACAAACTCTGCAAAGTGGGAACATAGAGGCAGCTGGAGCAGAAGTGAGCACTCACTCTGCAGTGCTAGGGGACAGTGGTTGAAGACTCTCTTTGGGTGGCAGAGAGCTGACAGTGTCCATCTCCTCACAGCCTTACTTGCACAGGAGGCTTGTTGCCTGCCAGAGGTCCAGGTAACTTAATCACTGGAAGAAAGAAAAAGGGAATTTCTACTTTTCCAAAAGTGCTCCACCACCTTTGGTGCCTAATCTTTTTACTCTTTTTATTTTATTCAAATACATTAATTGCAGTCAGCATTCATAACTCACTGCATTTTATTCAAAGCAGTAATAATAATCTCTCTCTCAAGGACTAGGGATTTGCATGCTAGAAATAAGTAGAAACTATGTGATTTTATAAGGAAAGAGGAATTACCCCCTGTTTCTCACGATAAAGAAAAATAACTGATTTAAGGCCAAATGATTCTTCAAGATCTCGAGCTTTAAAATATTATTGGTGATTTTTATCAAGTACATCTGCAGCTAGAATGAGAATGTATCTCTAAAAAGATGTTCAGTGTTAACTTACAACAGTCATATATGTTGAAGTTCACATTTATGGGCATAATCTTTTTAATTCTCTGACTATTCTGTATGATTAAAAAAAAATTAGTGTTTTGATTCATCTTGTTCGAAACATTGTATTTCACATCCTTCCACTCTGAAATTACTCAAATGATTCCTGCTTGCGCACATGGAGTAAAGTGGTAACGCATGTGCTATTACCATGTATGCATCTCATATCATGAGACGTTTCAGAATTTTAGATACTCATCCATTTAAGTTGGATATCAGAAAAAAATTCTTTACAGAGAGAGAAAGCAGGCATTGGAATGGCCTGCCCATAGGGCTGGTAGATTCACTGTCCCTGGAGGTTTTTAAACTGAGATTGGACATGGCACTGAGTGCCATGATCTAGTAAATGGACTGGAGTTGGACCAAGGGTTGGACTTGATGATCTCAGAGGTTTTTTCCAAGCCTGTCGATTCGATGATTCTATGATTTGGATATTTGTTTTTATAAGTCTGTTCTTAATTTAAAAAAAACACGAGAGACTGTTCTGGTGATAACAAATAGTTATAATCAGTGGTCAGATAGCACAAAGACCTATTAAATAGGTGTTATAGCATGTCTGACCAAATGATCTTGATGCATAATCTATCTATACTGAATCTGAGGTTGTAAACTATATAATGCTGACCTGTCATGTAAGCTACCCCATGCAGCAACCTGAACCCTGGTGTTCTTAATAAATTAGAGTAAGATTTTCAAAAATAGAAGTAATTACACAGCAGAGCATGCCAAATAAAATCTGTAAATACTGACAACAGGTAGGCAGGCTGTTCTAAAGTTACTTTGATAGGTCTGCCTTGAAGACGGACTTTATTTTCCAGTAACTCCCATGTCATCCCCTCTCTCACAAAAAAACCCAAAAAACCAACAGAAAACCCAACAACAACAACAACACATTTTTGCTTGTTAAGTACAAAAGGTTAAAGTATTTCAAATGCATAAAAATGCTGGAAAATGTTACAAAAAATACCCCAAAATAGTGTCTGCCTTATTCTTCAGCCTGCCTGAGTACCCTGATGACTGCTCCCTGACCTTTAGGCTGAGTTGTCTGCATCAGAGCTGGGCATGACAAGTCAGCTGGTGTAAGGCTGCTCATGGCTTAAAAGCAATTTCTTGAAGCTGTTTCAGGTTGTTCAGAGATAAGACAACTTCAGGGAGTGCCAATAACTGCTCTGATTAAGGGTGGACCTCTGTAGCAGATTTATAGTTGAAGACCCAATTGATGGGGCAGACAAATAGCACAGCCATGGCAGCTGACAGCCCAGGTGATGAGTCATGCAGACCATGTATGAACAATGATTTAGTCAGACTGCTTGCTGGTTTCCTGACAAGTCTTTCTACAGAGCTCAGGCACGAGATGGCTAAGTTGCAAGTTTTGAAATTCCCAAACTTTCGTTAGCAGGGTAGAGTCTTGACTAGCATGTTGTTCTGTTCCTCCTGTTGTGAATCTCTGTCTTGTATTCGGAAACACTCAAGCCAGTTTCAGTGCTTTGTTGGACCCTTTTTTTCTCTTGGAAGAGCATGTTAAAATGGCTCAGCACAGTGTCTAATGATCCGCAGGGCTGGAACAAGGGAGGCACCAAAAGTGCACAATATGCAGCTGTAAGTGGGGGTGTATGCAGCATTGTGGGGTAGATGGTCTCCACAAGTCCCTTTGTGCCTGGGGCGGGGGGGGGGGGGCGCGAGAGAAGTGTCTGATCATTCAGAGGGACGCGTGGCAAGAACCTGTTTATTGCAAAATCATGAGGGACATGATTGGGTAAGGGCTTTGGAAGAGGAAGTGACTTCTGTGCTTGGCTAGCGAATAGGAAAAATGGGAGGGTCAAACTCAACAGAAACCCAGGGATTGGGGATAGACGGGCGAGATAACCAATGGGGTTAGGATAGAGGTGGAAACCAAGAAAAGGGGCTGTCATGCTGCCGACAGCTGTATCGGCTTCTCGAGGCAAAGCTGATTCCGAAGCAGGACGGGCCCAGCTCGGCTGGATCGCATCAGCAGGTGCCAGCTGCACCAGCAGCTGCATTGGGAGTGAGGGGGAGGGTCGCCCCCCAAGCAGAGCAGTCCCAACCCGTGAATGCTGCGCCTGATCAGCATGGTGACTCATCAGGAACAAGGCCTCAGGGGGAACATATGGGAGGAGAGGCAACCATGCACGGCGTGGTGGTGGTGCAATAAAAGCTTTTGAACTCAAACCCATACAAGTAAAACGTGTAACTTTCAAATTCCCACCACCAAAGTCTTTCATATTATGTGGCTGGTCGGGTCCGGGCTGGTTTTGGGTGCCGTTCTCCGTGTAGGTCTGTATCAGAGCTTGTTCTTTCCATATTTCATAGTCCTGTTTGTTTCCCACAGGGGTGGGCTGAAAGCACTACTTGAGCTCTCTAGTGAACTTCTTGCCATTACAACACTGTTCAAGAAGGCTAACATGAAATGTGTTATAGGACTTTCTGTTGTGATTGGGTCTCCAAAATCAGAGCTTCAGGTGTACCTCCTTGTCTGTCTTCCCAGTCAGCAGAGCAATCTCACCAAAAGGATTTTCTCTCTTAAAATTGTTTTATTGCAATAGAAAAACTTAAACCAAGGTAGTTCCTGATAGGGAACACTGAGGTTTCTTGTTGATGGAGGACTAATAAAAATACAGAGCATGAATATCAGTTCCTGCTGCTCACTGTATCCTAATACTTTCATTGTTGTATATCTCAGTTTGTAATCTCAGCTGCTTTTCTGCAGCAACCTCTCCAAAGCTCCTCTGTCTCCAGGAGAACCTTCCTCCTGCAGCTCTGGGCCATTCTTGTCCTCTTCCTGATCAGGTCTCTGCCTCTGTACATCTTTCATCTGCTACACCTCTTGAACTATCCCCTTCTGGCTTCCCTGCAGCCTGACAGTCCCTTGTGGATCTCATGGAGAGCACCATTCTCCTGTCCTTCCAGAAGATGTCGCATGACCCCATCCATGAGTGGACGGTAGAACATGAAGTATCAGGGAACTTTCCTGTCCAGCCAAAACCAATCCATAAAGTGCAGTATATAGCACAGGCAAACAAAAGAGAGATTCCATCCTGATAACAAGTGACCTTCCAGGGAAAAAAATAGAACTTTGAAACAAACGTACTGAAGTCCTGATGTGAAGGGAGCGTCAACTGTTTGGATGTAGTTCCCTGCTGGCACATGATTGGCTGCCAAAGCCATATTTTTTGACAAATGCACAGGAGGCAGTGACTCTATAAGCTATTCAGTTGCTCTAATAACTTGCTGCTGCTGAAATGAAGAAGCCCTGTTTCTCCCATGTCTGGTTTGTAGCTGTGTGGTCTTGCACTTTCTCCTCGGCTTTCATGTCAACTCCTGCACTCTGTGGACACTCTTTTAAGCCACTTAGCTCACTAGAGTAGTAGAAAAATGTAAAACTATTTATTTTCTGGCTTGATTTCTTGCTATGTGAGTTTGTGAAATAAACTTACAGAGCAATTCTGTCAGTCTCAATGCTAGGGCAAAGTAAATGATGGAGGAAGCCTGTTAAAGAAAGAGAGAGCAGTGCTGCCCACGTGTTTTCTAGGAGAAAGTCAGCGTCCAGCTCAGGTAAGTAGGGGACCAGAGTATAAGGTGCAGATGATTCCCAAGGTCAATACACTAGATGACAGAAGAAAGAAGACAAGGAATTTTATAAATAAAAAACCGAAAAATATTTTCTCCATAAGAAGGAATATAGTAGATCTATTATGATGTCTGGAGTCAGTATTATGCTGGTATTAAGAACTATGTATTAATACATATTGCTTATAATATGAACAAATAATCATTTTACTGTTTTTTTCTTATGTGGTACTGTATGATGTAGGTTTTATCACTGGCAAAGAGAACACTGAAAATATTTTGTAATACCAGTTTTATAATAATGCTGATGCATTTAGTGCTTCCCTATTGTCATCCACTGCCAAGCATGAATATAGGCGCTGTATACCTGGAATGGTGATACAAAATAATTTTGACATCTCCTTGCCACAGAGTACTCATATAAAGTATTTCTATATTCCATCATACTACCACATAGGCAGAGCATACTAAGCCCAACTTGGTTCTGGATATGATTCAGTTTGCTGTGAATGACTGCCAAGGCAGACTGTAGGGCCTATCCTAATTTCAACCTGCCCTAATTCCCTTTATGACTTTATTATTTAGTGCTGCTTTTATGCTTAGAGAGGGACCCAAACAGGAAGACTCTGGGCGTTCTCTGCTCATGAAGTGGGTGGAATGGAGCTCTTTAGAGAAAACAAAACATGATCCACCTACAGATCATGTTAGGCCAGCTCCTCAATTTCCTCTAAGTAGAACAGAGGCCTTTGTTGCCTTAGTTACTGCAATGATCTACTAGTCAACAGCAGAATCGCAGTCTCCAAACAGAACACACTTCTGCATTTTTGACGGCAGTACAGGATGGGAAGTATCAACTTTTCTATATTTTTGTTGTTAGAGGCAAAAAAGTAATTATTTATCTCTTTGCAGAAAATAAAATAATGAAAAAAATCAACTCTTGCAAAAAAAGTTCTGCAAGGTCACTGAATGGAAGGAGCATTATCTGGAACCATCCCTGGATGCTTGATTCTCTATTCCTTTCTTAACAAAAAAAAAAAAAAAAAAAAAAAAAAAGGGAACACTGAAAACTGTATGATAAATTCCAAGGCATAAGCAACCCATCTTTTTGCCCTGTGAAGCATGAGCAAGCCCAAATTCCTTCCTTTGGTTTTGAAAGCAAGAGCTTCAGTACAGTGATATTTGGGTGACAATTTACAATGAAATGAAAGACCAAAATAAAAATTTTAAAGGAAGTAAAGAGTACTAAAAACTTGATGGATTATCTTCTTTCCCAGAATGGTGAGATATGATGTAGTAGTTCCATGGCACTTGAAATGTATCTTAGCTTGTGTGGCTATGGGTTCCCTTGACCTGCTAATTATTCTTACCCCAGAGTGATCCCCAGATACAGTTTACTGCTAACAATTTTTATGGGAATGAGTTTAGGCCATTTTTACCTCTGTAAGCTGTTGGTGGAGCATAAACATCAGCACTAGAGCAACGAAGGGCTCAGAGTGATCTGCTGAGAGGGTGTGTTAAAGGAGCTTGAATGTGAGAGTAATGCCATAGAAATACTGATGGTAATCTAAATGAGCAAGCAATGTTTTCTGTCATTGCCTGCATTGAAGATCTAGTCAGAATTAAATTTATGTGATTCTGAGTAAAACTGGAAATTTCACATTTAGATTAATTGAGATTTTAGAATTTAATAACTAGAGTTCTAGAAGAACCTCAGATTGTCATAAATCATCAATGAAGTTGAGAACATTAGGGTGCAATTTTAAAGCATTTAAAGTTTATTAATTTTTTCCTTATACTATTAAAAACTATACATATTAAAAGAGCGCCCAAGTTTATTTCATCATCAATACTATTTTACAATACTTGTGCTTTGTTCAGCTTAAAGTAAAATATTTTTTTGGTATGTCCAGCAATTTTCTGACATTTATGCTCCTCATTGTTACATTATTCAAACTACAGAATATTGTTTTGGTCTACCTTCCATCCTGTTGTTTAAATGGAAACATATTTAATACAAACATCACAAATGTATAATACTTCAAATTCTTTGATGTCAATTTTTACGTATTTTACTTTTCCTAAACAGAAACTTCAGCTGAAATTATCTGGCATTCTTCCTTTCAAAAACTAAGGGTTGATTCAAAGTAAAATGTTTTTCTTAATTTAATTACTGTCAGAATTTAAATTGTGGTAAATCCTTAACAACAGGATTTACAGTCCATTTCTTCTGCAAAGACCGTAAATACAACTGAATACTTGAGATGAAGGCATTATTGGAACTCTGTGTTTCTATGTATGATTAATCTATTTTATCACAAAGCTTATTATTTGTAGTAACACCAAACATCAAGTATGATTGACAAACATTTGACATGCTCCTTAGCTTCAGACTGAGGGCCTTGAATGCAAAATCCTGTCCTTATTCCTTTCTTTTAACTGTGTCTTTGTATTTCTCTAGCTTTCATTCTTTTGTAAATAAGAGCATAAATGATGACTCCCAGAGGCTACCTTCAGCATAGTCATATTTACTGAGCCGTGATAAGCCTTATCAAAAATAAAAATCTTGTAATGTGAAGAATGCTAGACTGACCAATGCAGTTGAACAAAGGAGTCAACAAAGCACACTTTGGCTTATTTCTCAAAACACTTAAAATTTTTATTTCTTCTGCAGAAGTCAAAACCTGAGCAATAATTTTTATTTTTGTGTGGAAATCTGTCTAAAAGTGAGAAAAGAAAGCTTGAGCTCTGCTGATTTTTGAGGTTCTGGTATCTGAGGGTGGGGGGAGCTGGGATGTGCAGTGGGTAGGGCAGGTGTGCACGGAGAGCTTTTTCTCAACTTCCAGAAGTGGATCAGGCAATGGTGACACATACAAAAAAGAACCCCTGAACCCAAGCAAACCTCCAAACCAACGTGATGCAGAGAAACCAGAAACTGCCCGGTTTACCCACAGAAGCCCTTAAGCCCGCAGCTGCACGGGGTGAGGAGGCGAGGCCGCCGGGCCGGGCGCTGCGGTGCCGGGGGCGGGCGAGCGCTGCGGTCGGTTCGCGCTGCGCGCACGGAGCGGACCGGAGCGGGGGCAGCGCGGCCGGACCATGGGCAGCGAGGCGAGCGGGCCGCGGGGCACCGCGCCGGGGCAGCAGCTCCGCGCCCTCTTCTACGCGTTGCCGCCCGGCGAGAGCTCCTTCCGCACGGTGGAGGAGGTGCCCGACTACGTGGAGAAGGTGAGTCCCCTCCTCTCCCACCCGCGGCAGCATCCCTCGTCCTCGTCCCTTCCTCTCACCTCCGTGCCTTCCAAAAGCCACAGTCGGCCCAAGGAAATGATGTCCGCGAAAGGACACCTAAATACCTCGTCTTTCTCTGGCGTCTTTCACTCCTGGGCTTTCTGCCTGTAAGCTGCCAGTGTAACTGTGCCCTCTATTTTCATGTTTTTTTAAATGAAGGCTCAAATGCTTTCTCCTGATACCAGGAGCTAAAGTTTCCAGAGAAGCACCTCAAATATCTGAGGGTTGATACTAGTGTTATATCCAACAGTACTGACAAGCTGAACAGTTACAGCAAACTGAACTGAGTAAAACAGAAAAGATGATACTACGTTTGGCTGTTATGGTTCTTAAAACAAGCAAAAGGTCAGGCCTCTCTGTGCCTTTAAGGCAAGTGCTACAAGAAAAAGAAAGAAAAATAAAAAAGTTTCTATTTCAAATAAAAAGTAGAGATTGTTTAAGAGAATTTAGAACAAATATTTGTGCTGGGACAGTGCTGTGTCCTAAAGCTCCAGTGCAAGAGTACAGAGGTCAGGGGTGAGAACTCCCTTGTCAGCAGGCAGCAGCATATCCCTCCCTCTTCTGCCCTGCCAGCTTATCCACTTCCAAGAAGGTACCTTTGCTCCCTTCTGTCCTGCCTATTGCAGGTATCTTGACAGTCAGCTCCTGCTGAACCCAATCAATGTCAGCTGTTCACAAAGTAGATAAACACTATTTGGCCTTGACAAAGTAAATTTAGCCCAGTTTCACCGAAGATATGAACTTTTTACATGGGACTTGGTAGTTCTGACTAGCTTCTCTGCCAGGTATACCTTGGACTGCTGTGCAGAAGGTGCTGTCGGACTGCAGCGGGGGTGTCATGGGTTGGGCAGGGTTGGGCAGTGCAACACTGCCAGCAGCTTTCTTGGAATTGTAGTGTGCAACCGCCCCTCACTGATGGATGTTATCAGCAAAGGTTGTCCTTTTGGATAGGGTAAGCAGACAGCTGCTGCAAGCCCAGCCAGTGCATGCAGCATCTGATCAATGGACTGCTGTCCTCAGAGTGTTTTGTAACTAAACTATGGCATTTTGTCATTGCAAATTTTACTAGAACTTGCCCTTTCATTTTAAAAGCCTCCTCTTTGCTATGAGTAAAAGGTTAGGCTCTGCGTGCTCAGGTTGTTTGTTTTTTTTGTTTGTTTGGGTTTTTGTTGGAGTTTTTTGTTGTTTTTTTTTGTTTGTTTTTTGTCTCATAATTTGCAGATAGGCAGATGGAATGCTGCTTTTTCTTTGCCAAATGTAGTTTTCATGAACCATAAACTCATTTTGCACCTTGTCATGGTCTGAAATTATCACTTGTGCTCAGTAAAGACTTCCATGAGTCAGACTTTGGAAGAGGGAACGCTGTTCCTTCTGCTGAGAACCCCAAAATGAATGCTTTAAATTTAATAAAAACTATTTTTCTTTTCTATTTAGTCTCTTGAGAACCTAAAGAATAAGTTCACATTTAAACTCAATTCACATTTTAGGGTTGGCTTCTAAATAATGAGGCACAGAATTTTCATGTTTATTTTAATTTGAAAGTTGAGAATCTTATAAGAATCTGGGACTTCAAGCAAATAGAAACTTTTTCAAGTAAAACAATAAAATTATGAATGTATGCTGAGTTTCAATTTATAATATTTTTTTCCACAGTATAAAGCAGAAACTGATTTAAAATGGTCCTTTGCATTCTGTAGAATTGGTTACTCAGTGCTTAGAGTAAGGCTTTCAAGTTATGGATCAGTTATTCAAGTAAACCATAAGCTAATGCAAATCTCCGTTGAGTATTTCTAGTGATGGGTGAAGGGGAAAGAGAACACCTGGAAGCAGAGAGAGGGTAAAACAAAGACCAGAACCTGCCAGAAGTATCTGACTTCTGTCTCTAACCTGTGATGCCAACAGTGGCTATTTCTTTGTGTCATTTTGTTTGTAGGGGCAACCCTAAAAAATTGTTGCAGAGCCTACCCATCCTAAGTGGGTTCTTAAATGTCTTCAATGCCATTTTAATTTAAAGACAAAAAGGAACCTGTAGTGGTTAGGTTGGTGAGACCATTTTGTCTCTTACTGTCTCCTTTTTTCCTGAATTATTTCCTCTATCCTTCTTTTGTGCTACATCTCATCCTTACCCTACAGGCTCTTTGGGACAGGGAGTGCCTTTGCATTGTTTGTGCTGCATCTAACACAGTGCAATCCTGCTCCAGGACAGTAGGTGTTATGGTCACATAAATAATACATACTAGTCTTGACATAGTTTATTCCTTTGGTCTGTGGTAGAGAGGTAGTAATTTCTTAGATAGTAAGGTGTATGCCATAGATCTTTCCTTTTACAAACTCCTTGATGGGCAGGAGGTTAAGGCTGTCTGAATGTTTCCTTATCTTCCTTGCTATGACACTACCTATTTGTGAGTCAAAAAGTGCTGTCATATGCATGGCTGTTTCACGGCTTTACAGTGAGAATATATTTAGTGAAGTCAGTGAGAAAGCAGTTATAGTGTGTAATAGTGTAAAGTCAAGTGTCTTAACTGTTCAGAGGTTGCTGGGTAAAGTGAATCATCACATAGAGTCCAGATGTTGTACATCTCCCATTAACTGTTTTCGTTTAATGAAAAAAGTATCTCACTTTTTCTATCCTGAGCCCGTTTCCTTTGCTATGCAGCTTCTGCTGTTTCATACCTTCAAACTGTAGTCTGTGCTAGACCTAGCTCCTAATATTGTGGTCAAGTATTTCTTAGTTTTTCTTACTAAAACTCTTTTTTTCTCAGGTGGAATGTACAGCTGTGGTCATCAATTTTTGTTTGAGAGATTAGGAGTCTGTTCTTTGATTATAATAATTAAGAAAAGTACATTAAAAGTATTTTCTACTTAGAAATGAAGCAGCTAGATAGAGCAAAATAAGAAATATTTATATTTTCCTAGTATGCTTCATTGATTTCAAATGGAAAGTTGTGAAGTTTGTTTTTAATTTATTTCTTTATTTTTGATTTCAGATATTGAGAGGGATTTTTGGGTGCTGTTTAGGCTTTAGGGATATGTCTTCCTTTGCTTTCTAAGTTTTTTATATCATTAGTTAATAAATGCCACAAACAGGCTGTTAGATACCTAAAATGCTGTTACAGAGCATTTAGGCACCTAAATTAAAAAGTGTCACGTTGATATTAATCTCTTTTCATCTGTTATTGTAACCTAACCCTGTGCTGCTGAAGTTTATGAACTTTCAGATTTCCTAGACTCTATAAATCTCTTGCTGCTTGCATGGTTTGAATCATCCAATTCTTCTTTAACTGAGCAATCTGGTCTATATCCATCTTAGTCTCTTTAGTGTCCCAGCCTGGTAGGAATTCCCAGATCATATCTCACTTGGCAACAAAAAATGAGCATCCTCCAAAATGCAATGGCATTTGCACAGGCAACATGCTTCTTCCATTAAAATGTTGTATAGGCAGGAGCAGCCTCTCTCCTACAGCAGTGCAGTTTGGAGGGTTTCAGTCCGTGTAGCTGTATGTGCTTGCAGATCATTCCAAGGGGCCACAAGCAGCAGAGGACTAACAGGTCAAGTTTGGCAGTGTGGTATCTCCCATAATGGTGCAGAATGTCTCACTGGTCTTGTATTTCACTTGCTCTGCAAAACACAGTGTGAATTTTATGCCTTAATGTAATCAAAAAGCAGTTGTCTGAATGTCTCAAAGATCACCTAAAAGTTTTCTACAGAGTGAGGGAGGCAGGTGAAGGAACACTCATATGCACAGGTATCTGATCGCTCCTTCACATTTTCCTTGCCACAGGCCTTCTAGATTTTGGTGGCTGTGGCTAATATGCTGCCGCTGCCTTGTCATTCCTTCCACACATGAAGTACAAGGGCTGTTAGGACTCCAGTGTTAGTGAAGAAACCTACATGTGATGATGAAAGTTTGAGAACAGGTCTAACAGTCTTTCTCTGCTAGTGAAAAATTATACCGTCAGTAAAATGTTACAAGTCCTACTACTAGTCACAGTCACACTTCACTATTGGGCTCTGTTGTGGATTTTCAGCTGGCCAGTTGATTGGGAATGCAAGATGGACAGTGAGAATTTAATCCTAGACTAAAGCAGTGTTGAGTGAGGAATGTTTCAGTCTTGTTCATTGTTATACTTTGTTTCAGAAAGGCTGAAAATTATTTTCTAGTCCCTACAATCCAAAAGAAAAAGGGGAACATTTTATTATTGCTACTAGGTCTAGAAAGATGTGTTGTATTGCACAGGTTAGAATGGGCTGCATAGTTACTGCGTTCTCTGATGAAAATGCATACAGAAAGGCTGTTGCTGTCTGCAGGAAAAAGCATGGCAACAGAAATGCTGAGTAGAAAGAAACTCACTTTACTATGTCTTTCAGGTAATAATGTTGGATGCCAAATTCAGTGGCTGAACACATTCTAAAAAACTTTGTACATATCGAATAAAAACCAGATTCTGTTCTACCTTGTGGTTAGAGAAATCCACAAACATTGCTGTTCTCACTGATTTACTTGAATATGAGAAATACGGGTTTGGAACGACTTTTGTGTTTTGTTATGATAGCTTTTAACAGTTCATGTGCAGAATATACTAGAACAAAAACAAACAAAAAAACCCCCCAGCTATGTGGTTGGAGGTTACTGCAATGGATTTATGCTGGTGTTGTGGATTAAATGGTAGGCTTGGTTGTTCTGGTTTGTAAGGTCCATGTGGAGCTTTATCACAGTAGCTAGTAAGATGCCAGCCAGTCTGAGAAGCATCTGGCTGCATAAGCTGCTGTTAGGAAAGGTGTATCTAATTTTATTTGTGTTGTGACTTTTTTAAAACTGTTGTTTTTTGTGTTTTTTTTTTTTCCAGAGTATTCCATTTTTCATTACTTTCATTGGGCTGGAATTTGCTGTCAGCTGGTTTCAGAAGCATAAACTGTCAGGTCGGATCAATGATGGCATAAGTTCTCTTTCCTTAGGTATCCTGTCTCGACTTCCAGAGTAAGTATATGTATGCAATCTTAGATTATTTTTTTTAATCACTAAGAAGGAAGAAAAGATAATTATTTATTAAAGTTGTTACTGCTCACACAAAATTATTAAACAAGGCATCTGGATCTTTCTTTATGCAACTTAATTTCAGGAAAGTGTGTAAAGGCTTTCTAATCTGTAAGGCTAAATATGATACTTGCAGGATATTGTTCAGCTCCCGTTCTGTTCATCTATATTTGATCTCGGCTGTCACCTTTTGCCAGTTTTGGGATTTCAGCTGACTTGACCATATCTTATGTTAGACTATATGTTAAAATCTGAGTTTTCTTTCATTAAAATACAGAAAGAAGGTAACAAAACAAAACCAACAAACCACATCTATTTCATTAGCCTTGTGTGCATATAACCAGATTGACAGAATTATGAATATGCATATTATCCAAAGTTCTTTGAATGCAATCATAGTCTTATGTTTGACTTCAAGGGGTTTTCATTACTGCGAGAATTGTTACAAACATGACCATCTCATCTGCTCTCTGACATAAATGCTATAAAGTTTACCTGAATTAGTTCACAATGAAAAGAGTTATATTTTAAAGAGACACTGTGAATTAACTGTGGATTCCAGTAACAGGGAGTCTAGCAAATTCTTTATATAAATAGTTCCAAGTGTTTGTCAGAAGTTCTAATTACTTTTGAGGAATATCATGTTTTAGACCTGCCTTTGCATAATGTGAGCTTCCAGATGATAGATTTTATTGCATCTTTTTGGACAGGATTTCATTTCTATTCCCTATGTATGAATTTGCAAGTGACCATCGAATTGTATACAATCTCTTCATTATATGAAGAAAAGTTTTTATTATTTGAGTTTGGCTGTATGGTGTATTTGCAAGTCTCTTAATTATTCCCACCGTTCATTTTCTGATTTTGCTGCAGTTTTTCAGCCTTCTTAGTGTTGGTGTCTCAAGTACACTCCATATTTCAGAAATAGCTACATCAGTGCCAAATAATGAAGTCATTTGTTCTCCATTTCTACTTGTTTTTCCCTTTATATATCCCAGATCCTTTAAGCCATCCTTCATCCCTGAATACTTTTTTGGATTCTGTGGCTTACATTCCTCATTCTTAGGCACTATGTTCTTATATTTAGCCACATAGAAATACATGGATTGTACATTTGCTACTCCTGAAATAGCCTGAATCCATAAAATTTTGTCTTTGTTACTTAGAAATCCCTCATTTTTGTCATTGCAAATTTTACTAGAATTTTTTTCCTTCAATCCAGATTCTTGATAGAATACATTAAAAGAGCACAACAACAATAGAAGGAGGAAAAAAAAAGCCCTGATGGCTAGTAGCACTCATTTGCTGAAATGTGAAAATCAACCAGTTGTAATCTATTGAGGCAGTCCCGTGGTGTAATGGTGAGCACTCCAGACTCTGAATCCCAAGGTGATGAGTTCGAGTCTCAGTGGGGACTGTCCCCTGGCAGTTCAATGCCTCCCTGCCATCCCATCCCGTCACATCTCGGATGCTCAGCAGGGTCAGCCCCGGTTAGTACTGGGTGCTGTGACAGTCCTGAGGACTTCACTGTCACTGTCCAAGCTCGCTCAGCCGTGGCAGATGGACCTCAGGACTGAAACGGTGGAGCCAGTTCTGTGCACGCTGTGCCTGACCTAAAAAATCCACTGCACAGGCTTGAAGGGCACACCCCCACCTGGGGAGAGCCCTTCCCAACTCTTCGTTTGTGAAGTTTGGCCATACCATATACAATCTATTGAATGTTTCACATTAGGTAAATTTTTTTTAAGCTTTCTAGTCAATATAAATTTTAACAAGGTCCATTAGGTACAAAGACAATTTCTGATGGATTATGTTAGTTATCAGTAGTGAATATCATGGATGAAGCCTTTTAAGGACACTCTCCAAAACTTGTCAAATGTTTGAAAATAAGAGGCATGAGCTTTCAACATGGATAGTATTCAAACATAATGTCTAAGTTATTTGAGAATTTTCTGAAGCTATTTTTGCAGCTCGTGTGCAACCTATATTCAAACCATTTTGTTACACTTAATGACTTGTTAGCATGATCTGAAAGGAGCAACATTCAACTTTTCATTATGCTTTAAGCTGTGATAAATACTTATCAATACATTAGATTTTTGGGAACCCACACACAACTCTGATAACAGCTTCTTCTATTGTGCATAAACCTAATATTGAAATTTCAGCTTAACCCAAATTTTCTACACTTGACAGATTTACCATGCTAAATACTTGCCATTTTTCTGAAATATTTAGCACTGATTAAGTTAAACAAAGGGACAAAGATACTCATAAAGTAAGTTTGAATGGTTTTGCAAGGCCTCTCTGCTTTATTTTAAGAATACTAAAACAGTTCAGATACACTCTTTCCTGGAAGAAATGCTTGCTAAGAAAACTAGTGTTGTGTGTGTGGAACGCAGTTTTGCAAGGTGCTGAGTACTTTTATTGTTTTGGCACTCAGTACTTTGCTGCAGAATTTGGCTTGCGGGTTATGCAGTTTTCTTTTGCACAGTTGTTTCAACTGAGTGAATGGAATGGTCCTTAAGGACTCAAAGTTTGCATGATCAGACAAATCTGCAAGATCAGTACACTTATTTATTGCTACACCAGCAGAAGAAGTCTCTTCCACATTGCTTGTGCAGCTCTCATGTCTGGATGTATATACAAGACCCTCCTCAGCAGTTCTTTCCAAAAAAGAGACTTGTAAAACTTTCAGATTTTTGGTTGAATGTGAAAGAAGCAGGCAAAATACAGAATTCCTAAATTATTTAGTCTCATGTTAATATTACAATTCTAATGGTGACTACTTCATGTAACACCTCTTTTGTAAGTAAGAGGAGTTGTGAACTGATTGGATAAAAAGACTTGAACTAAAAAAAACCACAACAGGTTACCATTCTGTCTTCTGCTTCCATAGTGTGAAAGAACTGGGTCAGAAAAAAAAAGGGAAAAAATAGCACAGGCCAAATCTGTTGCTAAGACTTTTACTTCAGTCTTTCCCTTTCAGGCAGAAAAAAGGTAGAGAAAGCTGACAGAAACTGCTAAAACAATATTTCAGCAAAACCCACAGCATCAAGGGAAATAGTAGTGCAAATCATTAACAGCTGAAGGTTAGATTAACACACCATTGATTGTATCCTCTCCCAGGGACTAATTTTCATTTTCTCAACTAGCAGCAATGGTTTGCCACTTCCTTAAAAAAATCTGTGGTTGAGTTTAAAATGGTGGGCTTCAGTCTATTAGTTAAAATGAAGCTTCAAATGTGTCATGGTTAAGAGGTCTTTACATTTAATGACAAAATTAGGAGTCACAAACCAGATTCAGCTTTTAAGTATTTTTTTCCATTTCACAGTCTGTATAACAGAAGTATTGTGTATCTTGAGGGAAAACAGTATTTATTTAGTGTTTCATACCTCATTGTTGAGAAATTGCAAATCATAAATTGTTGATATTTGTATGGCAAATATTAAAAATGTAGGTGTAAGAGGAAAAGTCTAGTCAGACAAGGCAATGTGTTTTGTTTTCAGGCTTATTAGACTCAACAGCATGTAGTAAGTTGAATTGCTTTCTGTGTACACATTGTCCCTTGTAAAGTAGCCCATGCATTTCTTAAATATATTTTTCTCTGCCTTAATGCATACCATGCATTCCTCTGCATGTGTGAGTACTAAATGTTACATGCAATGGAAAGGAATTTGGAGGAAAGGGAGAAACTTGAATTACTAAGCTTACTCGCAGCATCCTAAATGTTGGTGGTTAAAAAATTCCTGAGAACTTTAAATAAATAAATAAATTTTCTAGCTAACCATTGCCAGGAGATTTTAAATGCTGTTATAAAAATATTCTCCCAAGAGAAAGTTTATTTTGGGTATAAATATCCACTATACAAGTATGTGCATTATTTCATATTGACCCATTTCTTGTTTTAAAGCAGCAAAACATAAATCAAAAAAAGTGTTTGGGGGATAACTGAGGTAGGTATATTTTCAAACTAGTTGGGAAAGTCTCCATTCTTTATGGTTATGCTCAGTTGCCAATTTTTAGTGTTCAGCTCCACGACACAATTCTACAGTGTACAAGTGTACATATGTATAAGGCCTAACACAATTCAGTCAGTCAAGTGCACAATGGACTTCTTCATTTCTAAAGAGAACATTCCAATCTGTATACATTATTTGCTTTGATTTTTGAATCAGAGTTCTCTGAAGTGTTGATCATGAGAAGGGAATGAGAAAATGCTTTTTGATTGGTTGGTACTATTATGTATCTTAAGATATCTACACATCAGCAATAGTTGACTCAAAGGAGTACAAATCCTGTTTCTGCTGTAGACTGATTTTTAAATAATCTTTTTTTTTTTCAGAAGCTGGTTTGATGAGTCAGTTTCATGTAGATTTTAGACCAGCAATGCTGCCAAATGAACCATGTCTGACTGGCTGATACTTCTGGTTGTTTGTTCCTCCCTCTCTAACTTTGCTCTCCTTTTGCCAGCATCAGCATTTGTGTTGCCCTGTGGTGAAGTGGCCCAGAAAGCAGGTCCAGCATCCTCCCATCACAGTAACATGCATCAATTCTTACAATGTCTATGCAAAATCTTTGCTATCACAAGAAATGGGCTTGGGAAAATGCAGCCAGGGTTACAGGACAAGAAAGAATCAATGCTTTTGTAGCATTATTGAGTTATCTGCCTTAAAGCATATGTAAAATTGCAATTTGAATCCAAAGGCTTTAAAATTTTAGTAGTAGCAATATGCAGTGCTTATTAGAATACACTGAGTTTGGTTTAGTGCAAGCTGTGCACAACCGTGTGGAGCTGGTTGTGTCCTGACAGAACACAAAATAATTGCCTGCATGGATTTATCCATTTGAAGTATGTGCTGGTTCCTGAAGTATCTACTAGATACTTCATGTGTGACAATTGACAATTACAATCTCATAAATTAGTGATTCCATTTCTTAGAAGAAAATTTGATACATGCAGTTTCCCATAAATTATATTTTCACTTCCAGACTTATTAGGTACATTTTTTCCCACATCTGTTTGACTAAGGTTTTCAACAGATGTTTGTTTAGAGCATGATCAGATGTGTTGCTTCTGATCCAGCTGCCCCCTCAGATCTGCCAACATAGCTGCACATTTAATTGCTCGCTAACCTCGTCCTGACATGCTAAAAGCAGAAACAAAAGCCCCCCAAGAACTATAAAAGAGGTGTTTAAGCTCAGCTGCATTAATTTTGACAGAGCCAAATCAGGGAGCAACTATGCACACAATCATGATGGAAGGTCTGAGGGCTGGTAGCCAACATACTTAGGGCAGTGATGAGCAGATGGGGCCAAACTGGAAAGGTGATCACTTAACCTAGTTAAATAGGGAGTAAAGCTGCTGTGCCATGCCATACCCTTAAACCAACCAAACTTCTGGCTACTGCACTTTAGTCTTTCCTGTACTTACTTACATAGTCCTCCCTTTCTCTTGTGTTGGTTAAGGTGCTCATCTGATCACAAGTGGAGTTACTTTGGTTCACTGTATGAGCAAAAAGGTATTTGCTTAAGACAGAGAGACAAGCAAATTGTCTGGGAGTGGGAATGGGGCAGCCAAGAGCTGTTAGGCTATAGGTTCAGTCATGATCACGCCTGCAGCAGCTAGCTGTGGCAATTTAATACACTGTCAATAGATGTTTCCAAAAAATATAATTTTTTTAGATAACAAGCCTGAAGAGGCAGAATCTACTTACCTCCCCATTCCTCCTACTTTGCAAGTAGCACTGTGTTGTTACATTATTTCATGAGAGTGTTCTCCTGGCTTCACTGTCCCATATACAGTGTTAATTGTTCCCATATTTTTCCAAAGGTCACAGCCCTCACAGCTTTGTTAGAGGAGCAGGTTTTGAAATAACTCAGTAAATCTTCTGTAGGTAAAGCAGTCAGAGTAGGACAAAAAATTTCAGTAAGGTGGTAGGGCTGTGCAGCAGGATCTGGTAGGATTTTCAGTGAGTGAACTTGACCCTGGAAGGAGACTTTTAAAATTGGTTCAGTTAAGCTCATGACAGTAACTGCCTTACCTCAACAGTTTTTGTTTGGTGTAATTAGTTTTTGGGTTTTTTTAAAATCTGATTTGCATTGATGAATTGAGTAGGACTAAATCAGTAAGTTAGTAATTGCTGTGTGGATAAAATATCTTCTTATTGCATCAGTTTAACAGTTTTATAAATTTAGTGTAGATCATGGTGTGTCCTCCAGCAAGCCCAAACCCAGCTGTACCCAGTAAAGATGCTGGTGCATCCTACCTGCTGTCGGGTGCCCATGACAACCTCCCTAATCCCATTTAACTAATTGAACTTTGTGGTGATTCCTTCCCAGGCACATCAGTAGCATTATCTTCAGAGATTTAAACTGTAAAAATTTGATACTTTGGTTCCATTTGTTTGAAGCAGGCTGGAGGGCACAAATGTGGACATGGTTGCTGGCACAGCACAGGAGTACTAGTGATCAGCTCTAGACAGTGCTGCTTTTCTGTGATGACTAAGGGAAGCTCTGAGCCAGACTTTAAAACTCTGACGTTGCTAATAACATGGCATATAAACTACCTCACATTAAAAGGAAGGACTTGGAAGAGTTGAGATACTATCAAACTAATTCACTGAAACAGTTGATAGTCCATACCTGCCATAATGTTCTAGAGACTGCTGTATTTCACACAAACCTGGGATCCAATTACTCTTTTAGGTTGTAACCTCTTACATGGAATGCATGTTTGTCTACATCCTTAGTATTGCATTATTGCCTTTTTCTATACAGTGGGGCCAGAATGGCTTGGTGGCTGCCCTTTATGTCAGAGCCCAACTTTTCCCCTGCCCTATCTTTAGAAGCAAAGAGAAGCTGTCTGAGTTCATTTTCAAATACATTTGTGCTCTTCTGTGAAAGTACATACTGTGAACTGAGTTTGCCCTATGGAAAATGTTATCAATTAAGTTCAGTAGTCTCTGTAGCTCACAAACGACACCAATTTCTCAAATCCCTTAAGTATTTTTTATTCTATATTTTGTATTTCGATTTAAGATAAATTGTGTCAGTTTTCACACATTTTGAAAAAACTAAGAAACTGCTTTGGCACTGAGTATCTTTCCGACTGAAGTATGTCTCTGCTAAAAGATGAATTAATCTTAAGTCAGAATTCCACTAGATGGAGCACAGGGGTAGCATTTTTAGAGCTGGCCAACCTAGTTTCTTGGGTCAACACTTAGAAGTTATGGAAATTGGGGAAAAATGTGCCAGTGATTCTGTAAGTCAGTGTTACAGGTCTGAAAAGAATAGCCTTTTTTCACCACTGGGTATCATGGAGAAAAGAAATCTTTTTAAATGTTCAGAAGTATGACCAAGGGAGTTCAATACAAATTCTCGTGTAAATATTTTTCCTCGTTTCATGATTTGATATGCTATAATGTCTCACTGAAGCTATTTCACTGTACTTTTATAGACTATAGGAAATGTTACTGGTTCCTTTAGTTCTTCTGAATCTATCTGGAGCAATCTGAGTTCAACAGAATACCCTTTTGTCTTTGCTCATTACTTGTTTGTAGGTGACCGTTGAGAATATTACAAGCTTCTTCCTAATCTCACATAAACTGTAATGCAGATTTGCTCACTTCAGTGGAACAACCAAGTAGGACAGGCCAAAATCAGACCCTAGATTGGAAAGAAATTCTAACCATCTTTCATCATTGTGTATGCTGAAGTTACTGGAATAGAGTTTACTGACCAGTGTGCTGGGCAGGTATAAATAGCTATAAAAAAATAAAACTTCCATTCCCGTGAAAGAGGAGTAGTAAGCTGCAATTCCAGAAGCTCAGATGTACCGAAGGTTTTAAACTAGGCTTTTTAATCTTGTAAAGATAAAATGTAATTAAAAGTACCTGAAGTTCTTCCATAACTTTAAGGCATAATGTGTTACTATGGTGGATTTTATTACTGAAGGCAGTGGAACTTCTCATAAAATACTTAAGTTTCCTGTATGTTTGATTGCTTATTTATGTATGAACGAACAAAGATAAACAAGTGACTTAAATTATGTAGCAGGAACCAGGCTTAGTAATAAAAAATGTACCACTGATTCTGTTATTTTTCTTTCAAAACCTGTCATCTCCTGTTTTATTCCACGTACTACTGTAAATTAATATTAGTTTCATAAATTAGAGGATAAAAAGTGAAGTGCAACAGAAACAGGTTTGGTGAATAAAGGGTCAGTCAGGCAAAATACTATGCGATACTGTGTACAATAGAACTAGGAAGGATACCCGAGTCACCTGCATTTGGCTTAATTTTGCATTTGATATTTTATTTTCTCTTTGAGAAGAACTGAAGGTTGGTATTGTTTAGGCTAAAACACTGGAGAAGAAGGCCATACTGAGGAAGAGGAGGGGCTTTGATTCAGCTTTTGTGTCTGGTGGGAACATTTTCTTAAAATGTAGGTGCTATTTCCTGTAATCAAGGGCTTTCCAGAGCCTGATAATAATTTCCCAGCTGTATCATTTTGGTGAATTATTTTTTAGCCTTGGGTTATTTCGTGACTGGTTTTGCATATTAAGAATGGGAGAAGAGATCATATTCATCTTGATGATAGAAAACAGGGAATAGAACTCCCACAGCTCCCTTTCCCTTTCCCTCCACCTTGTGGAAAGTTTGGCTTTGTGCTGAAGTGTGAAAAAAGCCTTGACTACAGTGTGTCAGGCATATTTCAGCTCAATTTGTGTCAACCCTAATAAGTCATCTGACAAAGTAATAAATTGGGTGTCAGTTCAAGACCTGGCACCTGTACAGGAAATAAAAGGGGATTTCAGTTGCAGCAGATTTGCTTTGTTTTGCAAATGGACCTTTTCTCAAGGCTCCTCTACCTCCTTCCACCTTTCTTGTCTTTACTGAAATTGTGTTATCAGAATGTTTATTTCAATTGTGACTGGAGCCAGTTTTTCATCTGGAAAAGAAAGCTCTGAAAATGGAAATCCTTATGCTTTCTAGTCTGAAACAAAGCCTTATGCAGCATTTAATTATTCATGTATCCCGCTGTTACATAAATGGTCTGAATAATTTCAAATTATTGAGAAACTGCCTTTATTCAGCATTTTGAAACTTTACATTCATATAGTTTGAATCAGGCTAGGAAAACAGAATTTATTTAACCAGGGGAAACTGTATTAGTAATATCTCACTATTTTTAATGATAATATAACCTTGTGACCAGAGTGTCTTAACATGTTTCCCTCTGTGTCTGACCTCCAAGGATGCAAGCCCTTGAGAGCAGAGCTTTTGTAGGTCCAGCTGTAGGGTTGTGTTTTTAGCTGAGGGGCAGCAGGTCAGTTCCCAGTGTGATGTGAGGTGATGACTGCAGTAGTGGTAAAAGCTGAGGTAGTTTCCTTGGGGTGTTCACTTTTGGTAGAGAGATCGTCCTCCATTTTTGAAGAGAGACAACAGCTTCTGTTTCTGACCCTTTTCCTTTTTTTGGTGACTGTCCTGGGCACCTTGGAAGAAGTTTTCTGAAGGTGTGATTTCAGGCTCTGTGGCTGATCTGTGAGTTGGAGGAAGCAAAATGGGACTTGTATACTTTGAAATGGGCAACCACCTTTTCTTCTGATTGAATTTCCTCCACCTTTTTGCTCCTTCACTCTCCCATAGGGATCTACCATAAGTAGATCTTCATTTCCACATGGAGAGTTCATCTCCTAGAATTTCCTTCTTGGATTTTTTAATTGGAGGAAGTGATAATCTGACCCAGTGGAAGGTGAAGGGGAAAATGATTTTTTAAAAACAAGTATTATCGCCATTGAGTAAAGTATGTATGAACTTTAGAAACAAGGAGACGAGGACTGTCTCTCAAAAGACAAACAGTTGTCCAAGTGCATGTTGCATGTAAAAAGAAAATTTTCAGCAGCAATGTTCAAAATCCAAGAAAATAAATACATGGAATGTATATAATAAAGCTTTCTATGTAGTCTGTTTTAGGATTTATTACTCCTTATGCGGAGGGTTGGACTAGATGTCATTTATGGTTACAACATGTAAATGAGGAAAAAGTTTTCTTAAGTTCTCTTCAGTATTTTCAAGAAGTGAAAAAGAAACTTGAGGGAATAAAAAAGGGGAATTTAAACGTTTAGAATTCCCAAGTGTACTCTCAGAATTGTAACTGAATGCCAGCTCTGGCCTTTCCTATTTATAACACTGTACATTTTTAAAAATATGTAGCTAAGCAACTCTTCTTTCTCCGGCATTGCATAGTAATATGATGGATTACTCTAAATTAATTACAGTAATCAGCTAATGTTATGTGCTGTAGAGTTGTGATTCAAGCATGAAGGAAAGAATGTACAGCAAATTACACATATAAAAAATGTGTTGCAGGCTTACGTCAAATTTTGCACCTTGGCCTCAGCCTGTGGAAATGAAAAAAAAAAAGAACTTGAGGGGGAAATACTGAAAGCTGATCAAAAATGGAGGAAATGTTCCAGGTCACATATCTTTGGACGTACCACAAAAGCATTACATTTTAATAAAAGCAAAAGAATAAAGTAAGAAAACAGTACCTAATAACTGATACATTATGTAGCAAGAGGTGTTTTAAATTTCCTGGTCATTGAAAAGATGTTAAGAAATGCCCATTTCTTTGTGTTTGAATAATATCAGCTCCCTTCTGACCTGTTGTGAAATGGACTGAGAATTTATACTGAACTTCACAGATTCCTCATGAGGTGAATTGCAAAAATCTGGTTGGACACATATAATCTTCTTTAAAAGTATTTATAGAACACAGCTCTTATGAAAATTAAACATGTTCCAGGTGTGTATAGTCCACCTTCTGGGCATAGCCAATTTGTTTTTGAAGTTGCAGATACACCTGTCTTTGCTAGTCAAGAGAAGTTCTTCATGGGTGAGCTGCTGAAATGAAATTTCACTATTTTTTGTTGTGTCTTGTATTTGTCCAAATAAAAACCCAGTACAATTATAGTAAAGGTAGGAATGAGTTGCAGGTAAGAGGTGCACCTGGCTGTGGAAAAGATACTATTTCTCTTCTTCCTGAGCAACGACAGCTTGTAATGCTTCAGCTCTCAGGATAAAGTGGTGGATATGATGTTACTATGCTTGCAGACTAGAATTGGTAGCTTGGGATTTTCAGATGACTTTGCTCCTCATTAATAGAGAAACTAGCACCACAGAAGTCAAGGTGTTTTCTTCTAACCTTATTCAAAACACTTATGGGAAGAGGTGCTAATGCCAGAAGTATAAAAGCTCTGAATTGATGTTTCTGCAAAAAGATGGAGGTGACCACAAAGTTCAGTTATGGCAGGGGGGATGGCTTGCAAATTGAAAATTTGCTGAGGTTCCCTTGTGTTTCAGTGTAGCTACCCAAAAGGACAGGCCATGGTCAGACCGTTTTCAGGGATCTTTTCCAGATGTGTGAAACAAGGCTTTAGAGGTGAAGGAGCATACATCCTTTTTTGGTTTTGCAGATTCAAGTATTTTTGTGGCTATGCTGTAAACTATATGAAAAGTAATCTAGCCAGGGGGAAAAAAAATAACAAAGAAAAAGAGGCAGGGTTTTGGAAGAAATATCATTGAGAATTTGTACTGAGACAAGAATAAGCAGACATGGACAGAGTTGCATGGAGTATCTTTTAGCTGATTTCAATGTAAGGAGAAGTTCCAGATGAGACTAAAGCAAAAGAGAGGTATTGTTCTGTCTTTCAGCAGAGATTTTGTGAGGCTGTGACACCTGCATGCAATTTGTTACCACCTCTATTCAAGTACCATCTTGCAGTATGGCATCTGAACTGTCCTTTGGAAGCACCTGAATTTGAATCCCTCAGTCTTCCTTCAACCAGGAATATATATTACAGATTTTCAAAGTCTCGCATAACTTTGTACAAAGGTGTTGCTAATAATTTGTCTATTTACCTCCCTGAAAAATGCCAGCAGCAAAACATCTGAGAACTGCATTTTTTTGGTATGTGTGTAGAGGATGGTGCTAATGATTATCTTATTTCTGACTCTTAGGCCCTAAGCTGGGGTGCATTTAATTCATTGATATATAAAAAAAGAATATGTGTTCTTTCCTACAATTAGTATCTTTTCCCTACTTTTTTTTCTGGTCTCTGCTTTTGAGAGGCTGATGCAGTTCAGTTCACCATTGTTTCACTACATTTTTAGCAACATCACAAAGGAGAGTATCAGGAGGAGGTGAGGAAGCTGCTGCAAATCCTGTTGTGGACTAGTTTCTTCTATGAAAATGCCAGTCTAAATACATGTCAATCTGCAGCTGAGGCACCATTTCCCAGCTACCTAAGGCAATTGTCATGTGGGCCACCCCAGTGCCTCCAGCCTCTCAGCTCTCATTTGCTATGTTTAAAGCTTTCTCATCCATCCAAAAACTCACTCGCAAAATCAAAGCAATTTGTTGAGATGAGTCAAGATCCCAATTAGTGAAATAAGGTGGTGGGATACTGAGGGGAGGGTGTGACTTTGGCAACCCAAATTTGTATTAACCCAAACAGCTGTGGAGAGTTACCACTGGGTTTGACCTGCCCATCCCAGGGCTTTCTTTCTCCTCCTCCTGGTCTCACTGCTGACCTATATTAGGTCAAGGGTAGCTACTCGGGCCCTGTAGGCCAGGACCTCAACAGCAATAAAAGCTGCTGTCTGATGGCTTTTGTGTCTTTATGAGTTGATGATTTCTTCTATCCCTTTCTGGTAACCCTGCTGTTTCAATCTTTTTAAAGGCACTGGGCTTTGGCTTCTCCTGCTATATTTATCCTCTTTTAAAGTGAAGTGATATGCTGAGCAGATTGAATATTTCCCTGCTCTCAAAAGCCCTGTGCCGTTCCATGTCCTTCCTTGTAATGGAAGTAGTCAAGGTATTTTAATGTTGTGCACTGGTGTTTGAGCATCATTGGTGCTATGCTTCAGTCACTTGTGACTTGTGAGTTAGCAAGGATGGGTTTCTTCCAGGTTTGGGAAAATAGGAACACCATAACACTTGGAGAGCACAGGAGTGCTTCAGCCCTTGAGCATGCTTAAAGGGTGATGAATGGGTGAAAGTTAGTTTTAGAAACTTTGTAGGTGTTAAGCAAAGGTTCTACTGAAGTCAACAGTAGTATTACTTGACAAGGTTGCAGAATGTGGGCACTGGTTTTATGTATTACATGAAGATTCCCAGCTGATAAATACATAGTAAAAAGGTTCTGAAATTAAAGTTGACAAAAATATTGATAAAACTTTTTGGATCTCTATTTCAGTGTTTTATTCAGAAGTGTTGACTTAATTAGTTACATCTATGTGTGGAATAACTACAGACTCTTTGAACTTCCCTGGGACTCGCCATGGACATGGTATTTGACACTTTTGGGAGTGGACTTTGTATATTACTGCTTTCATCGTATAAGCCATGGTAAGATTTCACAAGATTTTCATGTTTTAAAATACAAAATATATTAATTGTCTATTAATAAAATGAAATATTTGTTTTTGTTTCTAAACTTATTTTACTATAAACATATATAGCTGCTCTTCTTCCCAAGGGTTAGCAATGACACACTTTTACTTTGAGCATGGAAAACAGTTTATACATCATAGTCTAGATAGTAAACATTATTTTGAAAGGAAGGAGTATCGTTTTGAAAGCAGTACCACAGAGAAAGTGAAGTAACAAGAAAAAAATAGTAAGTAAATAAAAATTAAAACAGAGAACAGTCAAAAGCAAAATGGCCAAAAGAATGGAGCCCATGTAAATCATGCCAATTGTTTCTGTACATATATGGTGATGATGTAATAGTATTGATATCTATGTGTCTGTCCTACTACATATTTCTGTTCTGTAATGATAACATATTTTTGCTCTAGGTTTTTATAACCTATCTGAAAATGCAATAATACTTTCTATCAGTCTTAATTGTGGTTCTGACAGATCTAAAGTTGATAGCAATGAAATAAGAATCTTCTTATTATTTGAAAAACTTTGGACTGGGCTTCTCAAACAGGAGTGCCCACTGCTCACAGAAGCTGTGAGATCTAGTAATGGTACTTTATGTAATGTGCTTTCAGAAAGGGAAAATGCTTTGATGCCAATAGGTCAGCAGAACATGTGGAAGTAGGTAAGAAAGGAGCCTGAGCTGCTGTGAGGAGTGGGAGGGAGGAAGAGTCCCTCCCAGGTGAAGATGGCAGGCAGGCTGAGAACAATGCAGGGTGGGTGTAGGGGAACAACAATGGTTGGGGACTGGGCGGGAGGCGAGGAAGCAGGGGGAGCTGGAACAATGGATTAGGGGGACATCATAGCTGGGAGTTGGGAGCCCTGCGTGGGTGTACGCGAGACTGGGAATATGCTTGACAAACAATGACATTAACAGTGCTGGCAGGGCTACAGCCTCAGACTGAGAACTGGGCCAGAGCAGGAGGCTATCCCTGCGTTTTAAAATAATTGCCTTCAAGTGTTAGAAAATCACTAGCTTGGCTGTGCCTTTACTGGAGTCAGTGGTAACATTCCCACTGGCAGACAAGGGAACAGGGTAATCTCTGAACTCTCTAAAGCCGTTGAATGTATTTCTGTTCTTGCAGCAACTTCGTATTTACTCTTCTCTGTTTTTCTGTGTTCTCAGGGGACTGCACACTTTGAAATACATCTCAGTGGGTTTTAGTATTAAAATACAAACCAATTCTATATGTAATGGAGTTGAGGAAACCGTAAGAAAATGCTGCACTTCTCTTAAGAAGGTTTTCTGTAAATGTTAATTACTCTTCTTCAGAAGAGTATCGTTTGCTGTTAGATCTCTGCTGGTTAGTAGGGAACTGATATAACATTGTAGAAAATCACTCTAAATGGAGATTTTAGTTTAACCAAAACTCTTTTTCTCTAGTCAGAAACTGATGAAATCCATAGCACAGCAACACAGCTGCAAAAATCAGCTGCATTGGAAGTTACTGAGGAAATTTAAGTGTAGGAGGTGGTGTTAAAGAGTCCTGAAAAATACCTTTACATGTTGAGATGTAAGGGCCTTGTAAAAGCTGGTGGTACAAGCAGACAAAACCTTTGTACTAGAAAAGGGCCTGGTGATTCAAACTTAGATCAAAGTTAAGAATTAATAGCCCATCTACGTTGCAGGAAATTTAAGCTGCGTGGGTTTATGTGTGGGGATGTAAATAATAGCACTTATTGTTTCAAACTGAAAAACTAAAATTCGGATACAATTTTCTGTTGTTTCTTCATATTTGATTTAATTTTGATACAAAGAATTATCATCACCATGTAGCTTTTCCTGGATGTGGGCAGTAATTTGGTAACTCAACCCCCTGGCCTTTTTACTACCTTATTTCATGTTATTCATGCAATAATTGGATTTTTCATTCTACTATTTCATAAATAGTCTGAATCATTACAGATTTTAGAATTTTTTCTGTAGTAGAAACTCTACTATGGAATATCAAATTTTTACCCAGGATTTGGGTAGGTATTTTTTCCTCTTCACTCTATGTGTAATAGCTATTATCATAAACTGAAGTTTTGCAGAAACAAAAGGAAGTATTTTTAGGTGTGATCTCATTTTGCAAAGGATAGAGTTATTCTAAGTATGTGCTGGTATTTTCCATTGTTTGCAGTAGCTACTAAAAGGTTAGAAAATAAAATGTTTCAACACTTATTCCAGCATTCTTCTGGGTCTGATCCAAAAGCCATGACAGTCAACAGGACTACTTAGCCACTGCTCTTTTTTGTGGCATTTTGATGAATTTATAACTCAATGTAACTTTTCCCTTTGCTTCAGTAAAACTACCCTTTTTCAGGCTGTACTACTAAAAAAGTAAGCTGTAAAATCACAGGGTTTATTTTAAACATTCTTTTAGGGAAGGATATGTGTCGGTTTGAAGGATTTTTACCAGATATTTTAATCCAGCATATGTGGATTACTCCCCAAGTTTCCTCTCCAGGTGCAGAGTCCTTGCAGAGTTACTCCTGCTAGTAAGGGGGCTTTGGTGGTCCCAGAGCAGTGCCGAGCCCCAGCCGTGGCGCAGCACACCCTTCCCCACGCCCTGGCCTCGCACATACTCCTGTTGCAGACAAATGACAACGGCTGTAAGGAATTTGGAGGCTCTGTAAACTAATTTCTTCAGCAGCCCCACCTTTTAATCAGGGGAAGAAATCTAGAGAATTCCAGATCCATGGGAAAACAAAGGAGATGGTGCTGGTGTGGGGCCCAGGTCCTGACTGCAGGGCAGTGGGGTGACTTGTGACTGGTTCTAGTGTGGGGGGCTCTGCTGGCTCCTGGGGCGCCCCTGGCCTGAGCAGGTCCCTCAGCAGCAGCTGTGCACTCAACCCTGTGCCCTCCAGTGGGGAATTGTGGGGAGCTGTAAAGCTCTGGCACTCTGTAAGGGAGTAGTTTTTAACTATGCTTCCTGAGTGATCACATCCTGCAGAACAGAGTTGGTTTCTGTCAGTGAGGGACCCTCCTATCTTCTTTAAGGCCCTGGAAGAAGTTGTGCAAGTCTGGCAGCTGGCGGTTTTAGAGGGAGAGCCTATCTCTTTTTAACAGCAGCTTCCAGCACCTCTTCTTTTGTTCTCCTGTACTGCTGGGGAATTTCCATTGCTTCAGTGTCCCTCCCCTTAGACAACCTGGGTGAAGTGCGTTTCCTTCAGCAGGGCCAACCTCTGCAGCAGCTGCATTGTTCTGCCTGGGCCCTGGTGGCCGGTGTCAGCCAATCGCCCCATTGTCCACTGGAGGCTTCCAGCCGCCCTGCGGGGTACGTGACATGGTCCCTGTCAGCAAAAGGCCGAGCCAATATGAACTGATGATTCGAGTTACATCAGAGGTCATTAAGTAGACCTTGACTAATGAGTATATTCTCAGAAGATTCCCCAGATGCTACATAAAATTGAGTTAATAGTAAGTCTCATAGTAATTCTGAGTTTATGGTGGATGAGGAATGCTCCTTCAGCACCAGGTGTATTCTAAAACAATAGACTCCAAGCTTCTCAGATTCTCCCACCCCACTGGACTGACCTTTTGGCCAAGGCCAGATTCTGAAGGGTCAGAGCATAAAGAAAGGAACTCTGAAAACTCACTTCAGCATTGTCCTTCAAAAAAACATGCCTCAGACTGTGGCAAAATGTCTCAACTGAGGATGTTGAAGATTTTTTCTTTCTAAGACTTCTAATAATTGGAAGTTCTATGGACTTTTCATCTCCTGTTTTATAGAATTCTTTTAAAAAGGAGGTTTCTCTTAGCCGTGACTGATATTGCTTCTGCCTCTTCTCTCAGTGAGCATCTTTTGTTAGTTTCTTCAGCAGCAGAGCTGACTTCACAAGCTTCTGTCTTCTCTTTTCTATACCATGCTGCAGTTCACAGCCCACTCAGTCCTGAAAAAATTACTGTGCATAACATCACTGAAATAGTCCATGTTAGAAAACAAGGTTGTGCTGCATTTCTTTTTTAACAGTTCAGCTCGGTTTGGTAGTCATAGGGGTCAGCTTAGCCATGGAGCAGGACATCAGCCAGACTTGCTAGCAGAGAATCTAGGGGATAAGTGAAGACTTGCAAGAGAACAGACAGAATTTTCTGAGTCAGCAGTGCGTAGACAGGTAACTCACTACTTTGGAACCATGGTGGGTAAATTGGGACAGATGTCTCAAGATTCATGCTGTTAAAATTACTGCAATGTGCAAAAGTAAAACCCAGTCCTATTCTTTATGATGATTCTATGTGTATTGTGTAATAATAATCCTAATATGTTATCACTTTGGACATCAGTGTACTACTGTCTTTACTGTTGCATGGGAAGATGAATTTAAACTTGTTAGAAGAAAAGACAGCAGGTCTCATCATCTCTTCATCATCTACATTTGCTGATCACTTTTGGAGGGTGTATTGAAATCATATGATTGTACTGTCTTTATTTATCTGACCCTTTCCTGCCTTTTGAAGTGCTGCTTTGATCTGCATTTTATAATGAACTTGTCTGAACTCAGTATATTGGAATGGACTTGTTAAGTAGATTTTATATTAGCAATTGAAAGTATATGGAAATAATTTTACATTTAAAGTGTTTCAGATTTATGGGAATTTCATTATAATCAGATGATGCCTGACTTTTGTTATTAGTGGTTGGAGACACAAGGTTTTCTTTGCAGGAAAATCTGTATTCCCATAGAAATACAATAAATTGCAATGTTCTTATATATGCCAAAGGGGTCTGGGGAAGAGGGTTGGGTGGTGGTGGAGTTTTCTAGGCTTGTTCTTGCTTGTGAGAAAATGTCATTGTTTACCTGACTAGAAATTCAGTACCATATTGATTATGCAGCATGAAACAAATTTCATTTCACCCTAGTGAAAAGTAGAAAATGTTAGGAACTGTCAAGTGACTGGATGAGGCTCTGCTCTTTTTCTTATCACAGCTTGTGTTGATTGCAAAGGGAATTGATACCCAGCGATTAAGGGAAAAATATTCTCTTCTTGTGAATTTTACAGAAAACATTTTTTGCCATTCTGTCAGTTGTTTTTTCTTATTTTTTAAGCAGGGTTGGGAAAGCAGGATATTAAAATCCTGCCTTTACTTGCCTTAAAAAAATAGCAAAAGCAATAGCTTTTGTCATATTTTTCTGTTCCATCTTCCTGTTGATTCTAGTCTAATACCTGCAGACAACATAACACGAATTGAAAATAGATAGTTCATGTGATTATGACTCATTCCTTGCCTTCCAAGTTGTCTGTAAATAAACTAGATCATTTGTTATTTCTATATGCTTCTTTCATAACAGTGTCTTTTATCTTTTTAGCAGTAAGAGGTGCTCCTTTACTTTGTGTCTTTTAATTTTCTGAGTGGACACTGAATTTGTAGAAGATCAAAGTTAATCTTAACAAACCAAGATGTTGTCATTCCTTCTCATACTCAAATATATATTTTGTTGACAAAATTCACCTGAAAACAACTTCAGCTGTAATGAAGCTTCCTGATATGGAATGTCTAGGGTCCCATAAAATTATAGGAGCTTGCTTATATTGTTTTCAGTTTGTTATTGTTCATAATAAGTTCCTGTTGTTTGAAAGACTGATTTCTTGTATACTGGCAAGAATAATGTCCTGATATGAGGTGAGGTTGACTCATTTAGTCTGGTAATTTTATTGAGGCACATGCAAATAGCGCAAGCCTCTTCCTGTTTTACTTTAGATGTGATGAGATAATAGACTTTCTGAAAAATCTTCTTAACCTGAAGAGCTCAGAAGATGGAAATGAGGGAATCCACTTGAGAATTTTTACTTAATTTTAATTTCTGAATATCCAAAAGATATTTATGGGTGAATAAGTGAAATGTCAGAGGTAATTAAAAATAATGATAATAAAAAATCCACCAAGAGGTTGGAGGTCAGACAGTGATTGGTTGTGAATTTTTGGCTCTCTAGAACTGCTGTAGGATGTGCTCTGGAGGGGGAATATAATGTAGTGGAGAGTAGGATGTGACTCATTGCTATAGGTGAGGAATTAAACTCCATGGTCTGGGTTCAGCACTATATGCTTGTGATTCTTGTGGATTTTCTGTAAATGTTGGTAGTTGCTTTTCTTTCCACAGGATGCTGGGAGAGGTAGTACTCTGATTGTTATGAATTAGGCCTTGATATGAATATAAAAGCAATCCATTATTTTTTGTTTTTATTATGCCAATGTATCTTTTAAATATCCTGAAATACAGATTCATGAACGTGTGAGCTGACACTCTTGTGACACAATTGTTATGCCAAAATTCAGGTGGTAATTCCATCTTCCTTCAGCCCTGTTTATCTTTTCTCAAGCTCCCACCATGAACAGATCTGGCATACTTCCCAGTACAAAATGAAAAAGAAACTATTCCTCCATTTTCCTTGTTTGTCATCTTATGGTTGGGAAAGTGTCTAGCACAAGGTTAATACTCCTTTTAAGTATTACTTATTATCCTGCTTTGAGGATTTGCATAACACATGGGCATTAGAGGTACCTGTGTGTGTCTGGAGGGTGGAATTTCATCTTTTTTCCTAACTGCAGTGTCTAGGTTTTTCCTGAATGCTCAGATTAGGGAAAAAGCTCTGGATCTGCATGTACAAAAGCAAGCTTGCAACCTGCTTATTCAGTAAAACGTTAGAAAATGTGATGAAGTGGGAGAAGAGAGTTTTTTGTATAAATTGGCAAGAGTTGACCATTCAAAAAGTGAGCTGTCTTCACACCTTCATATCCTTGGCTTGTACTGCCCCCTAGTCTGCACCTGCATTTTAAATGGGGAAGAAAATAATCCCTTTTAAGTCTTGGTGGAGACCCGAGTATGAAAGGATCCCACTCACTGTGTGCAGAAACAGGCTATTTGGCACGCTTTTCTTGTATGCTGCTGGAAACCAATGCAATCGTGCATAACACTTGCATTTTTTAAGGTGTTATAGAGTATAAAGTAAAATGCGAATTATCAAAGTTAGTGAGTATGGAAGAGGAGAATCTAGTTCTTTTGAAATAGTTTGAAGATTTTATTTTTATGGAGTTTTACCTGAAAAAAATCTTTGAAATAGTTGTTACACAGTATTTGGCTCCCTAAATGTTACAGAACCACCTTCAATTAGGTGGCTTCATAAGTTGAAGAGAGAGAACTGTAGGTTTAGAAGTTCAGCTACTCAAGGAAAGCAGTCCAGCTATGTCTGTCTTTTGGGTTTTTTTCTTTTTAATCTTTTGAGTATGTATCTTTTGCTAGAAGCTTGTATTTTGAGTAAGTGAAAACTCATGTGAGAGTATATATTCCTGTTTTCCTTGATGTGATTTTAAGCCATGTTACTTACTTCAGCTAAAGACTTCTTAGTAAATTAGAGAAAAATGTAAAAATGCTCACTAATATCTGCTTCCTGAATAAGTTGCGCAAAAATCACTTCATCTAGGCTCATTTTCAATACTTTTTTTTCCCCCCAAACCAGTTGTGGTGACTTTGGAGATGCTGCCTCAGTTTGTGATACAGCAGCTTTGCTCACTGTCTTGCTACAGGACTGTATGGACTGGCAATGTTTTTGAAGACGGGCAAGGTTCATTTTTTTTGTCACTTCTATCTTTTACCAATCTGTTGAAATCAGCAGATCAGCAATAAATACCAAAGGCAACAACTGTTTTCAGTCCATGATATGAAACTGTGATTGTAAGGAATTAGATTTAGAGTAAAAGCACACAGCATATAATTCATCAAACAGCAGCATTGTTAACTATTTTTTGTCACTAAGTTTTAAAGTAGAAGCAGAGGCCTAGAGAAGCATTGTTAAAACAAATGGCCCATTGAGATGCTTGTGCTTTCTCGTCTACAAAAAGTTGTTTTTCTCCTCCTGTGCTAGTAAAAATTGCCGGGTCATTATTACTGTGTTTTTCAGTCTGTATAGTTTTACATGGAGGAAAAAATTAACTGAATGCTATCTTTCCACACCCCTGCTCTGAAGCAGCACTTTAGCTAATGTATACTGTGAAGATCTATGGTACTTTGCCATTTCAATCAGCTCTTTTGAAATTTTTTTCCAAGCTGTGCAGAATTTAGTTTTGGAGCCCCTTGACAGTCTATCTGCAGGGAAAGGTACAGTGTTTTCTGTGGAATGTATGTGGTTGTGTGGCTGGGAGTTGTGGAGTGGGGACACGGACCCAGCTCTTCGCGTGGGGAGATGTGCAGCTCTGAAAGGCTTGGATTTTGTTCTGTTCCTCAGCAGGGCATTGCTAACCCATTTCTGCAGTGTTAGGATCAAGGCCATGTCAGAAATACCATAGAACAGTTTGAGTTGGAAGGGACTTCTCAACATCATCTAGTCCAACCCCCATTCAATAAGCAGAGACATCTTCAACTAGATCAGGTTGTTTAGAGCCCCATCCAACCTGACCTTTAATGTTTCCAGGAACAGAGCATCCATCACCTCTCTGGGCAACCTGTTTCATTGTTTTACCAACCTTACTGTAAAAAACCTCTTTCTTGTATTTAAATCAACCCTTAAAAATCATTCTGCCTTGTCCTATCACTACAGGCCCTATCATTGCTATTTCCATTTCTTCCATACTCTTCATGCAATTTGTTCTGTAATTTTCCAGTGTGTATCCATGAATATATGTATATTGTTTGCATGCATATATAGAATTTTTTTTATTATATTTGTTATCAGGTTATGTGACTGACTGAAATATTCAGAACTAGCTAAAATTAAAAAAAGAAAAGGAAAAAGCTTGTCTATTTCTAATTGCACTGTCAGTTTTATTGATTGATGTTCGTGCCTCCTTGCAAATAATACTACAATATAATTTTTAATTTGAAAAGGGTATTTTTTGTTAACTTCAATAAAATTAGAAGAATTCCTTTCTATTTAATGAACATATATCATAAATATCACTGAGGTTCTATTATTCTACGTTCAGGAGTGGCAAAGCTATTACTAAGTGTAAAAAGGGAAGTACAGACTCTCAGCCTGTAATAACACTATGATATATGACATGTTTTCACAAGGAATAATTTCAGAAATCAATTATATCATGTCCATGCCTTCCATCACCTGGAAACTGGCCTATTAAATTGAGTCAAAAAGGTAAGATTTCACAGAATCACAGACTATTCTGAGTTGGAAGGGACCCACAAGGATCATAGTCCAACTCTTAAGTCAGTGGCCCACACAGGGGATTGAACCCATGACCTTGGCATTATTTTAAGTTGCAATGGAGATGGGTGTCATTATTCCACTCTGTAAAATAGGGGAAGGACAGCACAGGTAGGTGGTAAGACTTTCCTAGCACAGGGGTAGAGCAAGGGACAAACTCAGGGATGAGTGCCTCAGTCTGGGACCTTCAGTACAAAGGCAGTGCTTCCATTACAATTCTGCAAGTGAAGTTTTTTTAAGTGAATGATACATTTCCTGTTTTGTGACTATCTGAAGTTTAATTGGCATAAGTTTTGCTGTATAGCTGATCCACAAATCAATCTGTGTTCTTCCTTGTGATCTGAGTAGTTTCTTCTGAAAGAATGATTGATACATATATAATGTATATATATAAAGCCTGTTTAAAGGTGTAGGATATTTTGCAGGCATTGCAAATACAACTGTGTAATTAATTCAATTGCATATGTATGCTCTCTGTGACTACAGAAGTACATATTCACAGAATAAAAACCAAAGTCAAAGGAATCCAGACTGCTTATTTTTATACTTATTGATATCCCAGGGAAAAGGTAAAAAGGAGTTTATAAAACCTGGACAAAAGAAGGATGTAACTTTTTTTTTGTATTCCCTTGGGCTGAATCTCAGCTGAAATAACGGACAGTTTTTGGACTTACTGAAGGAAATGATGAGTGAAGATAAATATCCAGATGTTTGCTGGCCAGATGTGTAAGGTTACATATTGAAAAACATGAATGCTCTACCTGTGTCTTCTGAGAAGGAAGTTGTAAATAGTAAACATGCTAGATTTTTATTTCTACAGTTTGAGGGGGAAAAGATGAGTTCAAATTAAAACTTTGTTTTGCCTTCAATCTAATATCTTAAGAACAGATGCAGGTTGAACATGCAGATTTGCACAGCATACAAGTGGGATTTTTTTTAATGGCCATTATGTCTGCATGGCTAACTTAGCACCCTTTGTGCATTGTTTTTAGTTCAGGGGAGATGCAGCTTATGGAACTGTCTTAATTTTCCAGCAGTAGGAAATGGGTGTGTCAAGTCGTTGAAAGTTTCCTATTTTGTTCCCATGTTTCAAATTGCTTATTTAAGACAACAAAAAATTTAAACCTTGACTTTTTCCCCTCTTTCCCCGCCTATGCTATGTCTCTCCCTTTCCACCTAAAATACAGATCTGCTTCTTTTCAAATAAATAGTTGGAAGCGGCTACCTGCTCATACAGCAGCACAGCTCATCTCAGCTTGTGGCTTGCTCTCAAACTTGAGAAGAGGAAAGAAAAGTCTTGTTAAAGTCAAGTAAATAACCTAGCTGCTAGGCAGTAGGAAAAATATTGGATTTGATTGTGTATTATTCCCATATGGGTGAGATATATTTAAAATTGAAAAGGAAACAGCTCCCCTTAAAACTAAAAGTGACAGATTTTCAAAAATAGACAGCCAATTTTTGCCTATAATTATACTTAATGTGGAAGGGATTTTCCTCTGATGATGGGGATAAGAGGGTCTTGCCACCATACTAGCAGTCAGACAGAGGAGGCCCCTTGCAGGCATAGATGTTGCTGGCCAGATCTTTCCTTCCTTGGGCTAAAGATCTCCCATGGTCTGCACGGCCCTGGAGAGGCAGGCGAGGGCTAGATCTTGCTCCAGTGCATGGGAGGTGATGAACTCGTTTATGTGAACTCCTTTAGGAGCTCCAAAACAACTATGTCGAGTGAATTTTTTTTAAGAAAAAAACCCAACAAAGCCCCCCAAAACCAAAATGCACCGCAAAAAACAGACACAGCTTTTAAACAGGATTATCCTTCTCCTGGGCAGGCAGTGTTGCAACATGTTGCAGCGTGTTATAGCATTGCCAACTCCTTTAAATTATATTGCCTGTAATTTTAAATGCAAACTGCCTTGAACAGTTTTTGTTTCATGCTTATGTAAACTTGAGTTCCTATTCAGCCATTGTGCAAACATTAGAAAATATAATAAGGCAGTTAAATGCCACACTGACACCTGATCCCATCAGATCTTGGAAGCCAAGCAGGGTCAGCCCCAGTTAGTACTTGGATGTGAAACCTCCTGGCAATACCGCAGGCTGTAGGTTCTAGTCCCGAGGACTTCACTGCCATTGTCCAAGCTCGCTTGGCTGTGGCAGATGAACCTCAGGAGTTAAAGGGTGGGGCCAGTTCTGCACACGCTGTGCCTCACCTAAAAAATCCACTGCGCAGGCTCAAAGGGCACACCCATGTGGGTAAAGCCCTTCCCAAATCTTTGTTCGTGAAGCCTGGCCATGATGATGGAGAAAATATAATAACCATGTAATTACCGAAGTCCAGCCTTTTCTTCTGTAGAGCTTTCAGAAATCCTTGTCTTAATGACACAGGCTGTCACACCAAACTTCTTCAATGACTCTGTTCATTTCTTCTCAGTCATGTATGGCCCATGACCTGAGGATGGGCATTGCAAGAATGTAGACATTGCTTGTCTCAACTGCCATATAATGCCCAAAACATGGCCTGGAAGTGTTATGTGCTCAGAACAAGGATAGATGTAAAAAGAGTGCAAAGAGTGTGGAAGTATCACCAGATGCAACTCATTTTGTCATGAGTCTGCATACAGAGAGAGAAGGAGAGCCATTCAGAAGGAAGAACAAGGAAGATGGATGGAGAGTGACCATGAAGAAAAAGTGACTGTAGAAGTAAAGAGAGAAGAAATTGCTTGGAGAAACGACTTCACCTAAAGGTTGAGTAACCAGGTGCCCCAGCTCATTACTGCAGTTGTTGTGGCAGCACAACTCCCAGGCAGGGCAGCAGTTGTGGACTCCAGCACCCACTTGTGGCTGTAGTTTCCTTATGCAGATGGGAGGGATAGGGAAATGGACTGAGAAAACATGTAGTTCAGATTTGCTAGTCAAACTAGTTGCTTCTCAAGTATGTCATGATGGCTTATCTGCATATGTTGCCAGGTCTTGCATATTAGCCTGTCTCAAGAATTTTTGTGGTGTTGGTTTTGAAATAATTGTGAGATTATTTTTTCTTGGCTTTGATTTTTGTGCTTATAGGACATACTTTTTTTTTCCGCCCTGCTTCTTGGAGGACTGAAATAATTTTTATAATAGTGGAAAGGGTCTATACTACAGCAGATCAAGCACTGAGAGAAATTTTAGATATCGCAACAATAACTGTAAGGAAGGAGAAACTGGGGCAGGCAAAGTGGGGCACGTTGAGGAAAGGAAATGCTACGGGTTTGTCTGTGTAAGTGTGATATGGAAGCATCACTGGATGATTGGGAGAGTGTGGGGAGAGTTGGATGTAGCAGCAGAATATGACAGAAAACAGTAGGCACTGGGGTGGTATGGAGGAATATACTCAGGACAATTTTAGGAGGAGGGAGGAAATTTATGATGGGTAGATTTATGACTACTGCATGTAAAACTGAGGGATATAGAAGCTGTCCTATAGAAGCTGTTAGAAAGCTTGATGTTAATTATAAAATGAGAATTTGCACCAAAAATGAAGGAAAGTCCTCTTTTTATGTTAGCCACTAAGAAATCCTGTACTTTTTTTATACAGCTAGGATGCAATTTTGTCATAAAGTTAGGTAGCCCTGTTTGATCCTCTGAAAATACCCTAGTTGCTTCCTAGTTAGATATGCTTCAAAAGTCTATGATTGCCAAGAAAATAAACGGATTCTCCAATGCGCAGAACTAGCAATAGCAGTTTTTAGTGTATGAGTCGGGTAACATTGTCCTCTACACTGATATAAAGCAAAAGGCAATGGAAAGTGGTAAAAGACTACTTTTGTGTATTTTATGTGTATTATTCTTGTATAGTTTTTACCTCTTTGGAGAGAGCTTTTTCATTTGCTTATGTTCAATAAAAAACTGAATTAATATTTTTTAGTTACATGCAGGTTTATAAGTCAAGTAATACAAGCATCCCTTGAGATGTGGGCTACTGAGTGTTAATATAGTTGCTGAAAAGTTTCACACATTTTTTTTAGTTGGGAATAGTACCCAATATGTAGCAGATTTTTGTGTGCAGATTTTTGATTTAATCAAAATAATTCACAGAGCTTACTTCATCTTCCACTTTAGTAGGATATGGTTACTACACAAATAACTTTGGGACAGGAAGTAAGAATAATACTGTAATTAACTGAAATTGCAGGGGAACTTAGGTAGTCAGAATGTAATTATGCAAGGCAAAACTCAGTCAGGAAACCAGATTAACTTTCCTGTTCTTTTGAAAAATGCCAGATGATTGCTAATATTTATAAATGGTTTTTACACAACACCTGAGTGATGATGCTTGTGACAGAGGAGCTGCCTTTAAAATTATGCTAAGCAGTTGGTTCCTCTCTGACTCAGTGATAAAGATGCTTCCTCCAGAAGCCGCTGTTAAATTTCCTACTTGCAAGACAGATTTCCTTAATGGTGTCACATCCTAAGATCAGCCCAATCTCTATTAGTTTGTCAGGACTATTTTGATTGCAGTATATCCAAAGTAAAGTCAAATTGAAAATTACTGAGTAAATGTTATGTCTATGTTATGTCAGTCACTGACAGAAAAGTTCAGTGTGGCAGATACTGGCTCAGCAGTGAAATGCAGAGTTCTCTCTGACTTCCAAAGGATTACTAGACTCCTGCTTGCTTCAGTAGAAATTGCTTATGTAACCTGTATCATTGCTGAAAGTGTTTGCCATGTGGTTCATAAGTAGCACAACAGAGGTGAAATCAGAAATAAACTGTGCCAGAAAAAATAGAAAACAGGACTAGCTCTTAAGTATTGTCAATTAATATCCAAATGCAGGGAATGATACTAGTTCAGGAAGAAATTCACTCTGTATGTGATTTGTTCCAAAGAGAACTTTGAACTGCTAATTGAAACCGAAGTATTGTAGCCCTTAAGTCTGACTCAGGTGAATGCTGTATTGGCAGCAGCTTTGAATGCTAAATATGGACATGGTCAAATGAGCCAGTGTAGTCCTACTATATGCTATTGATTCCCATACAGAAACCACAGCAAGTTTAATTGTAAGCCTGATGTTACTCTCAAGGCCAGTCACCAACTTCACTTTTGATTCTTACATTTATTTTCTCATTATTCATAAAATTGTGTTTGCAATACTTTTAAGGATTTGAAAGTTGAATCATTGACTACTATGTTAAACTTTGAAACAGGTTACAGTTTTTAGCTGTTTTGAGACTGATACTTATTTTGAAGTTAATTTTTTTATTTTGAAATTTCTATTTTATCCATAACTGAGAGTTCTCTATAATCCACTAGGTTGGTACACTACATTGACAATATGATGACCATTAAATATGTTTTTCTGTAAAAGACAGCATGATGTTACCCTGTTTACAGTTTAGTACAAAATAGTTATAATGCTGTAATCTGACACTTAAAAACATTATTTGCGTTGCAAATGAAAATTGTTAATTTTACACCTACTTTTACCACATTGACTGAGTTAGTCTACAGGATAAAATCCTAATAAATCCTCTGCCCTCTTAATGATCTTAAGGGATTTGTTCTGCTTTTGGCACGTATATTTTTAAGAAATAAGTTTTCAGCAAGCAGTATTGTTTATATTAGGTGCCTAGGGGCCAGTCTTTCTGATCAATTAGCATCCTGAACTCAGGGTCTGAGATCTGACAATTTTGTACCTTGCTTTAAGAAAAGCTAGCCAAAAGGTTACTTCTGCTTTTTTGGATTCCCACAGTGGTAAGCAGATCAGCAGCGAGATACAGAATGCTAATTCTTCATACTCACTAAAGTAAGCCTGATAGCATGAGTGGCATTTCTCAGGGAAGTACTTGCCAAAATTGTAGAGAAAATGTTTTTACAGGGCCCCTTCCTTTGTCTTGACATTTATGCCAGGATACAATTCACCATGAGCCTTTTATTCGTCCTCTTTCTTCAGAAAATAACAAAAGGGGCCTATTCATCCTGGGCTCTTGGCATTTTTGTGGGAGAATAATAATTCAACTGCACAGGCCCACTCCTCATCTGAAATATGAGTAAGCCCTGCAGCTGAAATAATCTGTGCCCACTGCATATTTCTACTGGGACGCAGGACCATTGCCATGGTTAGTAAGATTGAATCTAAACCCAGCATCCCCAAATAAAAGAAATAGATAAAAATACTTATAAAAGATCAATGCTTATGGTGTAAATGTACCAAAGATCATGTTAGAAAATGTATGTTGTAACTGTTGGTCATTACATTAGATTTTAAAATGTTTACTCTTAGAAATGGCCCTCACTCATTTTGTAGTTGGGAATATTCCATTGGGAGCAATTGCAGGATGTTTTCTGTTAACCTAATTTATTTTATTTTAACAAGAAAAGGAAAAACTTTTTTAGCCAATTTTTCTTTTTTTTTTTTCTTTCTCCCTGTAACTAGGTAATAAACTTGTATCTAAAAAAACACTTGCTAGAAAGTGCTGTTATCTCTTTAAAATTTACGGAAGCACTGCATTTTAATGGTACAATAACTAACGCTCAATTATAGAGGAATTCCTCCGGAAGAACAAGTAATGACTGCAAGCGCCAAATAAATCTAGTGGTGTGACACAGATAGTAAAATTTCATAACAGTAGTAATCTGAGGGCTATGTTTTCAAAAGATTATGTTGATAGTACTACAGCTGGCCTGGCAATGTTTGATTTGGTGTGTATGCGAGGAGTAATGTTCCTAAACTATTGAGGGTTGAACAAGGTGACTCACTGTCTAGGAGGTGAGAAGTCATAAAGTTCTGTCTGGATTAAGTACTTAAAAGTAAAAATAGTATCATAGCTATATGATGGTATATAAAAAGTAAGGTACCTCAGATTGGTATCTCTAACTGCAATGTTGTAACTTGAATGCATGACTATCAAAATAAGGCAAAACACTTTCGTAATGCTGTATAAGAAGAAAAAATATTTTAAAAAATACTTAAAAATTGAAGGTGAAAGACCAATGAGGGGAACCCTTTTCAAAATAAGAATGGTGTAAAGAATTAATTTAAAAACTGAATTGCCATAGGAAGTCTCCGGGTGTAACATATAGGAGAAAGTTGCAACTCCACTGCTACTCTAAGTGGCAAGACTGCTTGCTTTTTTAGGTTCAAAATTCCCTCCGTGTCCTTGTATTTTGCTATTTTTTACCCTAAAGATTCCTAAATGTTTAGAATTTAACACTGTTGTTTTCAGGCAAGGTGTCTAAGTGCTTATATTTTTACTATACCATTAAATAGAACAAAGTATTAATTTATTCTTTTAGATAATTTAAAAAGAATTTATCTTGCTGAAAATTCTGAATACAAATCTGCAACAGGTTTAATGCTCTTATTACATATTTGCTTTTAAGTTTTAAGAAAAGACATTCCATACTTCTTTTTGTTTTATGGTGTGCAGGTTTAAAGGTAAACCAGCAGGAGAAATGAATGCAACACAAAAGAGATTGAGTCAGTGTTACAATTTAATAGCAAAATTACAATAAGTGCAATGGCACAAAGAAAAAAATTGGTTTTAACCCACAAAACCCCAGAAGTATAACCCAGCACCCTGGGGCACAAGCACCAAAGGGGTTTGTTAGCCCTTGTGCTGAACCCTATGTGGTTCCCCCAAGTCCAAAGTGGAAAACCTGTTGGTGCAGCTGACAGTTGCAGTCTGGTGGAGAGTGGTGGTCACAGGTTGGTGGAAAGTGGTGGCCTCCTCCTGTCGAGGTTTCAGTCCTCCTCTCGATCGGACGAGTGACCCCTGAGGTCTTCTTACCCCAAGATATTTACCCCCAGGTCCAGGTGGGAGCACCCAGCCCCTCCCCCAGGGCAGGGAGTCACACAGTGGGTGGTCTAACTCTGTGAGTCATGGGGTACTTTGGAATTGTTGATGGCCCATTAGCAGACACACCCCCTCAGGCTGGGTGTTAAGGTGCTAATGACTCCCTCGAGGGGAGTTGTCACAGCTCTTATCTCACAGATGTCTTTGACACCTAGCTCACAATCTGAGGGGTCAGGTGTGCCCTGGGCAGCTGCTGCAAATGGTCCATTGTTCTTGGGAAATGAATAGAGAGAGTAGAATACATAGCCTTGATCACCCACACGTAGTGATAAACTGGTCCCACCTGCTGAACTAGGACATATGGTTTATTTTTTTTTGCCAGAGGTTCTGATAAAAATGCACAGCTGACTTCTAAAGGAAGTCCATTCCTCATTTCCGCTATGGAAATACAATGAATTAAAGAACCAAAGTTTTCTTAAAATTTCAGATTTCTTGTTAAATGGGACAGTCCTGGCAATAGAAGACATATTTTTTTAATAAAATAAGATTAATTACTTTTAGGAGTATAAACATGAAAGGTAAATATGAGAGGTTTTTCATTGTTTTCATTTAATAAGTGAATCAGAAATTTTCTAGCTGACTGAAGCAATGTTTTGTAGGAGCATGATTTGCAATGGTATAAATTCCATACAGGATGCGCAAAATAAGATTGTTTTTCATTTTTAAGAAGCTGAAGAAATGAAGGCCTGGGTAATGCACTTTGCACTTTGTTATTGGATATAGGTGACATCAGAAGCATAAATAACAATAGTATCTCAGAAATAGCTCATCATTCGGTTGCTGAAAGTATTAATTCCATAGCACAGCACAGGGAGTAATTACTGCGGTGAATGGTTGTCAGTGTCTTGATATGGTGATGGCACTGATATTTTAGAAGAACACATGCAGAATTTGAATTTGTTTTAATAGAATGTATTTAATGTTCAATCATGTATTAATTTTAAAATAGTAACTATTCACTCTATAACAAGTACTAAATCCTAGATTTTAAAATTCTAGCTATCAGAATTAATTATCAAGGTATATAAGTCTATGGAAATAGCATCATTTTGAGAGGAGACTACACAAAGCTGATATTTAATCATACTGGTTTTTCAGCGGATTAAAAATAGCCACCGATACGGTGGAGAGGTTTCCGCTTCCAGGAGCCAGGCTAGGAAAGCGACAAGCAGTGCTCCCTAGGATCAGGCCCCTTAGAAGCGAGGGATGGCTCCTCCCGCCCCCGGCCCGGCGACCGTCCCGAACGGAACAAGCCCGCACTTGCCAGGAGTCCACGAGGAAAAGCCAAGTTTATTGCCGCGCGCTGGCTTTTGAGGAGAGCATGGGAATTCCCCGGATGTAGGCGGGGATGAGGGGCGGAGGCGGGGAGGAGTAACACAGTTCATTGGGTACATGCAAACGAGGGGAAGGAGGGAGGGGAGGAGCGGCAAAAGGACCAATGGGAGAATGAGATGGGCGGGGAAAGTCTACCGTAGGGCTTCCGGCACTCCGAGGCAGGGACAGCCCCTGCCCGGGCTCCAGCAGCGCCTCATGGGCGGCCCCGCCGGCAACCGCCCCCATGGCCGCGTCGGGCCAGGACAGGGGGCTGCGACCCGGAGGGTTTTGTGGGAAGAGGGAACTTGGACAAGGAACTACCAAGGGAAAAACAACCAGGGTAGACACATTGGGGTGTATAACATTCAAACTGGGGAAACATCAATATAGGGTGTGAACATTAGAGTCCTTATAAATCTGTCGCAGAGCTTCCATATTCGGGGAGCCGGGTTCCTATACTTCGGTGTCCTCGTCTATCCATCTCTTGTAGTATTTTTGCCAGTGTATAAACCCTGGGTCTCCTCCGACACTGGTTTTAGCTGAGTGTGTATCTGTGTGAGTGTGTTAGGAAGTATTCTGATTCATGTCTGAGAGCTAGGTATGTTAGGACCATAGGGGAATAACTCTCCACCAGTTCTGAAGATCAAGTGAAAAACACTTCCATTTTGTGGAGTTCCAGTTGCTTTGGAAATTTGAAAATTAGGTGACCTGAGGAAAAAGGACAGAGCTGACTGTGGTGGAGAAAGAAACAGGTATGGCAAAGAAAGATGTTTCTCGTTTGCCTAAGTTGGTGGGACAGAGCCTGTGAAATGGTGCAAGGTAAGAACTGAGTAGTGTTGCTGCTGTTGCATGAGAATTTAGGGGGTTATTTGAGTTGGAGCCTCCTTTACATGTGGAAAAGGTCAACGGAAATATTGCTGGGGATGTGCTGAGGCTGGCTTGGAGGGAGGGCCTTTGCCTCACTGCTCTGTGACTTGTAATGTACTTTACATCCAGCTGTAGTGTAGGAAGTATGGAAAAGTCATCTTTGAAGGAAGAAATGTTGTTGAACCTGTGCACATTTAATAGATGGCTATTTTTATATGTTCATGACCTTATAAATATGTGGAATATTTTTTATTTAAAAATGTTTTCTTGAGACAAATAAAAACCTTTAGACACTGTCAGGGGAGAGGGCACTAGGGTAACAAAATGAATTGCTTCTTGGAAATACAACTTTAAACTTGAGTCATACAACTGTTGAATGCAAAATAACTTCTGATAGACAATGTCCTGAAAAAGAGAGAGCATCCCTGTAATTTTCTGTGTGTATATGTTTGACCTGAGCATTAATTGCTGATATTTCTGTAAAAAGCTTGCATTTACAGATGTCTTTTTCCCTAAGAGACTGAAGAATGTTATCTCGTGTAGAATCACTGTATTCTGTACTAATTGCTCTTGTGGAATTAACTGCTGCTTATGGAGACATACTTTATCTAGCTATTTTAGTTTGTTATAGCCATTGAAAAACAGTTTATTGCAAGCTCTAAGACTCTGAAAAAGCAGGATTAGTTTATCTTAAATTTACCTCCTCTGGTTTGCAGTATGCAAAAGAACTAGTTGCCAATTAGCTTTGGTAATTCTACACAACCTGTGGTCTCCTAGGAAAGTCCTCACATTTGGTGATTGCTATATTGTTTTAAGCAAGAATTAGTCTGTTCACCACAGAAGCATAGAATGTATGCCCCCTCTGAAAGCATCCTATGCCGGCTTCTGTTTCACTGCCTGGGGAAGAGTTTGGCTATGGATTAAGAGAATATACCTTAAAGCAACCTTCAAAACTTGTGTTGCACAGAATCATGATGAAGTTTTTGGGAATGGTTTTAATTAATGAAGGTTGATACATAATTGCTAATATTCTCTTTGTAAAGGTAAGCTAATTCAAAAATCTACAGTTTTATAAAAACCTTTGTGTATGTGTGAAATGGCTCAAATAGAGAAAAATATGGTTTCGTACAGCATGAAGGTTCTTTTATGTTTCCTTACCATTAAAATTTTCCATCATGTGAAGGATTGGTTTCATTGATCTACTCTCACACTGGCCAAAAAAAAAAAAAAGGCCAAACATAAAACCTCAGCAAATTCTAATTTAAGACAGGTTAACCCCGACATCTGTACATAGTAAGTGGACATGGCAGGGACAAAATCTTCATTCCTTCTGTCTTAGTAAACTTCGGAAGCAGTAGTCTTTGGTTTAATAAAGGCTCTGTCTTCCAGCTGGATTTGTGAAAGGAAGTGCTCCCCCACAGAGCTGATTAAAAATAATGCTTCTTTTATGTGAACATGTTTTACCTATCTTGATCTTATGGCACTTGATATAGTGAATACAGTCTACTAGTCATCAGTATTTTATAAAAGTGAACAGTTTAGTCTGTGATGTCTTAATACCATGACATATTACAGACTTCTATTTATCATTTAAATAATTTGCACTGTATACTGCCTGAGTTTTTGTTGTTGATTTCTATATTCACTTTGCAACTTAATTTAAATTTCTTATGCCCTTTGCAGTAAACGACTAATAAATGCTTCTTGCACACTGAGCACTTCAGAGTAAAGAATATTCCTTTTTGATTGGTAATTGTACAGCAGATTATTATGTGGTGAAAAAAAAATCCATTCTTTTCCTAAGGCAGAAACCCAAGTTCCTGTCTCTTTTGCGGATGTTAAAAATCCCTTGACACTCAAAGAAGAAGAGTGGGAGTATTAACTCTCAGGAACCCTTGGCTGAATATCCATGAAGAGTCTTGCTCCTCCCAGCACAGAGGATTAAACTTGTTAGGAATGCTTGCTGTGAAAGAAACACTATATGTAATCTTAATAAATAAAATAAATTTAAGAGCATTTTCTTAAGGGGGGTGGAGGATTAGGAACAAGTTCAACTTTTTTATTTTATTAAGAAATATACAGAGGAAGGCAGATTATCTGAGGATTTGTCCAAGCTTCTAAGCATTAACTACTTTAGGGAAAATGACTGTAAAAATAATTTTCCCTACCTTTTTTAATATTTTCAAATATTTTTAATATTTGATAACTGCAGTGGAAAAAAAAAAGTCATTTTTCTTTCTCTTCCAAATGATACATGCAATGAGTAGCCAAAGCACTTGCACTGTAATGATCATGAGATCTTTGGAAGTAGCTTTTAACATGGTGGCAAAGATTTCTTAATTATTAGAAATTACAGGAGTTTTTCAGTTAGGGTGACCGCTCTACATAATGGAATAATATTAGTGACTGGCACATAAAAATAAAGGGCCTTGCACTGTAAATTCAGTATAATCAGAGCCTCTATAATGCTTTTATTAGTCCACCTTGCAAACTTTTACAGATTTTGCCGATTTGCAAGTTTTTCCAAATATGTAAAGGTATAATCCCACCAGCTCCAAGAGTCGAGACTTTTTAAATCTGAAGTGGTTCTTGGAGGTGTGGGTTATGTCGGCTGACACAGGCCTGGCAGGTAGCATGCCATGGGGCTACCATGCCTATGGGAATTGGTTACTGACCTTTGTAGAGCGGAGAGCTTTGTGTGTGCCGGTTGTTAAGGCAAACAGGGAAAGTGAGTGCCAAGAGAGACCGCCCTGCTGAGCTGCGGATAGATGTTATTATTTTTAAGAAGAAGCCCTCTGGTGATATAACAGGGCTGACCCTGTTAGCGGAGGCTTCATAAATCTTTCTCAAGTGAAAGTTCCTGGCTGTGCAGGTTGGAGGGCAGACAAAAGAATCAAAAGAGCCAGGATGTGAAGTCTCTGTACTGTACATGTGAGGGCTGCTTATGGGACTCTGCAATAATACAACAATAGCCAAGATTGCAAGGCACAGCTTCAGTTCACTGCCTGCTTTCAACTGCTTCTAATAACAGTTTTAAGTTTAGATTCCTCATGGCCTCCTGCATAAAATCATAAAACTGTAATGATGCTTTACCAAGAAAAAAACAACCATTGAGATCTCAGCTTAGAAAATTCTCTTATTTCTCTCTTAGTAATATAGTAATAAAGACGGTGATTAGAAAAGAAAATACAAAGAAATTTGGCTGCAATATGAATTGACTACAAAATAAATATATTTGATTTACTTTGGCTTTCCAAATATTTGCTGTGATGAAAAGATCTTATATATAATGTATTACTGTCAACCTACAGGAGACCTTTTTTAATCCTGTTATCATCTGTTAATCATTTGAGTTAGATGCTTTGCAGTACAGGTTCTTCTCAAAGCTCATTGAAAAAGCCTCCATGGAGCATACTGATGACATGCCAATCTCACAGTCAAGAATGAATCTGAGAAACTTTCTTTGTGGTTGCACCTGTTCAAACATGATATATGTCTATGGAATATACACAGCCTCTCTTACTCTATCAGTGCTGAAGCAATAGATCTTGGTGTTTGTCCGCTGTGTACTGGTGACCCTGCAAATGGAATAAATACTTTTCAAGTCCAAAAATCACAAGACTTCAGCCATTTGAGCTAACTGGGCTTACAGTAGCATTTAGTGGTGTCACAGGAAACGGAGGAGGGAGACAAAAATGCAAATATTTATAGTCTTAACTATTAATAAGAAATTATTGGCAATAAGCGCTTCCAGACAATCAGCTCCTTATGTTCCAAACACTGCCTATCGACTATGGACAGCACCCAGGTTGGAAGGGTTTCTGACCTCTGATATGAAGCCACACTTAAGCTGGGAAGAACTCATCAACTAAATAAGCGCTTCCAGAAAATTAGAGCCTTATGAACCCAGCTCCTGGACAGAACACAGGCTGGAAGGATTTCTAACTTCTGCTTTGAAGCCACACTTAATAGCTAGAAAAGAACTTTTCCCACAACAGCTCCCGAAATAACACTTATTAATACAAGTATGTGACAGTTATTGTGGGTTCCACTTTACCAGTGATAACGTTTAGCTGCAAGGTTGTATTTAAATGATAATAAAAGACCCCAAAAGGAACCAGCACTAATCACATTTTACAGAGACAAGCATATCAAACTCAAGTTACAATACAGCAATGTATCCTATTTTCTTGACAGACAAAAACTAGCGACAAAGAACTACTAACTAGAAGCACAGCCACCTCAAACACTTATCTAGGTACTCTTTCAATAACAGAGGACAATAAAATAGCTTGCACACCACTCTCTCTGTAACACAAAGCAAAAGGAAAGAACAGAGCTGCTTCTTATCAACACACAGGTTGAAAAAGAAACTGTGCATTGCAAAAGGAAACAATAGCTAATATAAAGTAGCAAAGTGTAAAGCAAGTTACTGTTATTAGTATTAAGGTAGCAAAACACAGTAAAGAAGGTGCTTAACAAGTAAGAATCAAGGTAGCTGTTAGCATAAGATGTAAGATAGAATGTATAAAGGAATAAGCTTTGTAAGAAAGTAAAGAATAGAAAAATAGAAAGCACATGGTCTCCTTACCCCTACATTGTTCCAGGAGGTAGGAGGAGGCAGGACAAGCTGCCAGCAGCTACCTCAACAAAGACAACGGCATTTCTCCCTCTCTCCTGCAGTTAAGACTGCATTTCTTTTTATACTTTTTTTCTTCTTCAGGTGGTTTTGTGTGACTATAGTCAAAATGTTCTGGGAGGTGATACAGATGCCTGAGGGGGGTCGGCTCCTTGAGTCTGCAGGGACAGGGGGTGGCAAAGAAAGGCCATGCTAATTTAATAACATTCCATTCTCTGGTAACATCCACCACTTATCAGTTTGTCTTGCTTTTGTCTTCTGGTGGGAGCACCCCTCCAGGGGGCTGAGCCATTTCCCTCAACCCATCCAGGCTTATCAGGGCCATCACCCCACAAGGGGGTTTTTGCATTGAACTAAGTATTAGAGATTACATAATCTCTAATTCTGGTCTGTACCTGAAGATTTTCTTTTATGTCTCTGTGCAGTTGTACATAAACAGAAATTAGTTGTGTTGCCCTGGAGTCAAAACTTCTTGTGCAAGAAGAAAGGGATTAGTGAAAGTATAATATTTAGACAAGTATGCAGGGCTAGCTTGAAAGCCATTTGAATTTAACAGGGAGAGTTATTTTTTTTTCTATTTGGAGCTGGGACAGGAGCAGAATGTATGTTGGTAGAGTTTATGTGCTCTAGTATTCTAGGGCAAGTTCTCCTTTCTTATTTGCTATTTTAATATTTCAGCATACCATTGTTCCCCCAAGTGAAAAATTTACATGTGGTAAAACATTATGAAAACAAGTGAGGAAGTCTTGATTGGCTTTGCAATTTACTTAAAATGTTGGCAAGGGCTCTGATTAAGAGTTCAAGTTCAAACAGGATTAATCAAAAAGAAATTAAAATCCTGTGAAAAGGCTGCTCAGGATTCCCTTACAGAAACAAAAAAAGAACTTTCATCAAGAGCTAATTTTGTGTATTTATACCAAGAACAGGAGAAAGGCATGGAAAATAGAGCATAAAGGACAGTTGAAGTGTAATCAATGCATGTCTGTCAGTGTACTCACAGAAAATAGGAAAAAGGTACATGCTCAAGATCTGTGAGCTTGGAGCAATGCTGGCCAGTGGAAGACCCTGCCTGATCTGATTGACAGTTATCATCACCCTTGGGAGTGTAGCCTCCTGACATGAGCTTGAAATGATAATGGGGGTACTTAAAGTTCCTCCACGGTAAAGCTGCTTAGACTTTATCTCCTTATGCTCTTTTGTTCAGTACTTCAGAAAATTTTTAGTGTACTTGTTGGAGTTTTTGGGCAATACATTAAACTTAACCAAAAGCAGACTATATTGTTCTCCTTATGACTGAGTTCTTATTATCAGGAATGCAAGTTCTCCATTGCAGTACAGTTTAATTACTTACCAGGGAACAAATGGAAAAGTAATTTAATAAGTTCAGATTGGAAGACAAAAATGGGAAAAATTTGACAGAAAAATTCTCTGCATTAAAGATTTAGCCAGTCATACCCTTTTACCCAATCTTTTACAGCTTAGCACAGAGAAGAAAAGTGATTTTTAAAGTGAGAGGTAGCATTTCAGTTAAAGAACTTCATTATTTCCTAAGTGAAGATGCAATTATTTGTGCTAGTCATTGTTGGTATTTTATTTTTGTGGCCATAGCAATATTCCCAAATGAAAATAATTTTGCCCAACAGTCTGATTATAGATTCCTGACACCCATGTGCTTTCAAGTCTGTATCACATTAAAAATATCCAGTTTCTAGTGTTTGAACTTAATTATAGAAAATTAAAATGGAAAACAAACCCTGATCATTTTGCTAGGAGGATATTATTGCTGAGATAGCTAATTATTTACCTTTTAGGGGTGTTAGCCTTCAATGTGTTTGAAGGTACTTTGTATTTTGGTAACTAAATTTTAAATATGCCAAATGTATGATTCCAATGGACTCTACCCAGACAATTAGCTTATAGCAGTTAGGAGAAAATCAAAATCCTGCATATGGGCAGGTACATTGCTGCCATACTGGGATACTGGGGGATCTTTATTTTATCCAACTAAGGCCTCTTGTATTATGGGAAATGTGATCAATAAATTGTGTGCTAGTAACAACTGTTCTATGTATCACATCATATTTCTTATTTCAGATCCCAGCAAGGATAGAAGGTCCCCATGTTTTATTGTACTGAACGTTACCTGTTCAGTTCTCAAAGCCAGTTTTGGAGGACGTGTGTTCCAATTCATAGTAATTGCAACAACAAAAAAGAGAAATCACTTCCTTCTGCCAAAGGGAACAAAACAAGGCATTGAACAGAAAATTCCATCTGTGTTCTCACTTCCTCAGTGTTTGTGGCCCTACTGTGGAATTGTGCAAAATCAACTGCATTCCTTTTAAGGAAACTTCATGAGTTAAACTACTCAGATGGTAGTCATAGTCCCTTAAAAAGTCACTAACAGTTTAGATGTTTTGTTATATAGACTGATTTAGCAGGAAAACTTTATATTGCAGGCTGTAGATACCACATGTGAATACATATACGATGCGTGTGTTTCTGCAAAATATATTGACTCTTTAAATCCTGTGAAAAATGGTTATGGGCCATCACCAGCTTTTAATTATACATTCATTTAGTAAGTGTTCAGAAAATACCAGGTATTTGACCAGGAATGTCAAGTCCTGCTTTGGCAACAAATTTCTTGGAGCTGCTCAATACATTTTTTCATGATTAAAGCAATGAAGTGAGTAGGAGGAACCATAACAAAATACAGAATAAAATGGCTTTTGATATGCTTTCTATCCAACCTTCAGGTAGTCAGTCTTAATAGCTGAATGAAGAAAGAGACCATCTTGAGCTAATCAAAGTAATTGCTAGAGATTTAAATACTGTTGCACACAAATAATGTTTATTCAAACTCATTTGAGAGAGTCTGCATTTAATATAAAAAGCAGGCTTTTTTTGCTGGCACGGGAGTGAGAACAACAGCGTGATCTATGATGATAGCACGTGACATGTCCAGTGTCCTAGGATCCAGTGGTTGTTTTGCTTGAACAGTGTCACACAGCAAATTCCACAGGATTTTATACCCTGTTGACTGTGCTGGTGACAAGATCTGAAGTCACTCAGCAGACAGAAAATCAGCAGCTATTCAGCATATTGCTTGCATGTGCTTGACTTTACCATTTTCTGTAAGGTTTATTAGCTGCTTTCATTATTTTTTTGTAGTAAGTATTGCACTGTCTGATCCAGAACAAGTTTAGACAGCAATAAAAAGAGATTTTGTGCTGCTTTGTGTGGTTTTAACTGTGTTTAAAATAGAAGGACATGACTGTTTATTGAGTTACTTTGATTTTAATGAGTTTTCAACAGCTCATTTTGGGTATTCTTTTTTAAAAAGGTTTAAAAAAGGTTGCAATTCCAGAGTGAAATTTCCTCCCCTAAAGCATCTTGGTGAATCATTCAGATTTTCTTTTTCTTCTTTACTGACAAAAGTTGGCCTACTCTTTGTTTTTCAGTATTTGAAAATATTGCTCAAATAACAATGTTTGTTTAAAATAATTTCCAGTTGTGTGTACTGGATCTTCTGTGTCTGTACCTGTGAAAAAGAAACAGAGTGCTAGAGTTGAATGCTCACCCATTAGTGAATGAATTTCCATTTGGAGCCATACAGTGATTCATATGTAATGTTGTTGTATGGCCCTTACAACTAGAATATCTCTTTACCTCACAAATGATACTAAATATTTCCTCCCAATGGGACATTTTCTTTTCACAGTACCTTTTGCAAATATCAGTGTAAAAATAAAATTATTTATATTTCAATACATCTTTCATTTCAGTGTTTGTTGAAAGAATTTTAACAGACAAATTCATTATATATCCTGTCTTCATTAACAAATAGTGTACTTGTGAGAAGCATTATGAAGTACCATTTCAGGGATGACTCCATTTCATGGTCTCTATTGTACTGATACTTATTTTAATGTATGTGTAAAAAGATGCTCTCAAGAGAGGGCATGTATATACCAGTTAGATCAAAGTTGGGTTTTTTTAGTAAGCAGTAATTCATGAATGCCTGTTAAAATGAGCAATTTAAGTTTGCAGTGATAAAGAATGTCAAGATTTTTCTTACCGTGAAAAGCCCGGGCATTGTTTTTGTGTTGCACGTTTCGATGCGTGTGTATTTTGTAGCTAAAGAAAGATGCCTTTTCTCATAATATCTTTACTGCCCTTTGTAGAAAGCAGCAAACTAGTACTGAGAGTTAATCTACTCCTCCCATTCATCTCTTCTCCAGCACCCACATCCATGTAATTCTATCCATTGCCAGCAGGTCAAGGAACCTGATCTCTTCCTACACTCTTCTCTGGTGAGACACCACCTGGAATGCTGCATCAAGCTCTGGGGGCCTCACCACAAGAAGGTCATGGACCTGTTTGATTGAGTCTGGAAGAAACACCAAGTTGATTAGAGTGATGAAGCACCTCTCTTGCAGGGAAAGGCAGAGACAATTGCGGTTGTCCAGCCTGGAGAAGAGAAGGCTCTGAGGTGACCTATAGCAACCTTTCAGTATCTGAAGGGGGCCTACAAAAAAGATGGAGAGGGATTGTGTCCAAGGGCACATAGTGATAGGACAATGGGAGAATGACTTCAAACTGAAAGAGAGTTTAGATTAGATAGAAGGAAGAAATTCTTTACTGTGAGGGTGGTAAGCCACTGGAACAGGTTGTCCAGAGAAGCTGTGGGTGCCCCATCCCTGGAAGTGTTCAAAGCGAGGTTGGATGGACTGTGAGTAACCTCATCTAGTAGAAAGTGTCATTGCACGTGACAGGGGTGTAGGAACTTAGATGATCTTTAAGGTCCCTTCCAATGCAAACCATTCTATGATGATTATATGATTTCTTTTATCCCCTCTTCTACTGACTCAACATAGGAATATTTTGTAGGAACATGTATTACTATTACTCATAGTTGATTTCTTTATAAGGAACACTTGGCTATGAGTAAGCCCATAGAAATATTCAAAGGAAGAAGTGTATATTTACATGCAGATTTTTTAGGTGTCTGAGTTGATTTCTAAGTGTCTGAAACTTTTAAAAGATGCTAAATGAGGTGAGACTGGTCACCAAAGGACATATATGTGCATAAACAAATATGTATTCAAGGAATTTAAAAAAAGATAATTTAAGTATGCCAAAGAGCAGAGTACCTTTACTGTGAATATATATATGCATCTCTCAAACCTTTTTTACCATTTTTCAGTTAAGCAATCTATCTTCCTTTCTCCTTTGTACAAGATCCTTGACTGTATTTCTGTGGAAAGTTTCAAGAGATGGTTCTATTATTTTTTGTCTGGTCTGTAAGTCTGCAATATGGTGTAACTATTAGTTCTTCTACAATGCCAAGCAATGGAAATCTTGAGTTTTATTTTGGAGGAAGTCTGGATTCACACTCCAATCCAAGACTACATCAGATTCACAGTCCAGAGATCCCTGCTCCTATTGTTACTGTTTGTACTGCTAGTACACCTCTTGCCATCACACTACAGAAGAGCAGGTCAATTGTCTGTATCCAACAGAATGACTGAAGTACTTTAAGCAGCAGCTTTCAGGTGAGGCATCCTGCTTTTCCCATCTAAGGAACAGGGGGACTGCAGGGAAATGATAAAGCATAGAATAGCTTGTCTGACATATACTTTCAGTTCAGAACACTGCCTACCCTTCTGGGCATCCACACCTTTCCCTCTGAACGTGCTGATGGATAAAAGCACTCTTTGACCTTCATGACTGTTAAGTGTTTCTGTATTTTCAGTTGTTTAGGACTATTTTTGTCTAAATGTTATCCATGCTGGGAAAAGCAGGAGTTAAAAGGAAACCTAAACAGATGACAGAGCCAAGGATGACAGTCCACTTCTTTTGTTTTACAATCCCAGCCAAAAACTAACCCAGTGAGCTGAATTACCCTGCTGAGTGTTGTCCTGAGTGCCAGAGTGAGAAGGCGTATGTGTGTGGGTGTACAGGAGGACAGAGGGGAAGAGCAGACAAAGAGGGACTTGGGATCGTCGCTTCTCTTAGAGCAAACAACCAGATGGGCTTTGCCGTGTGGTCTGACTTCTCCCTGGAGCTCTGCGCCCCCCTTCCCACAGAAAACATTTCCTTTCCTTGCCTCCAGATGCAAGCTGAAGTAGGACTTTCCACTTTGGGTGAATCCAGCACAGCCAGGGTGGCACAAGGAGAATCCCTGTGGGGCTGGAATTGGCAGAATATCATGTCCTTCTGTAAATACTCATATTTCCATTATTTTTGATGGACTCACACTATTCAACACTGCCAGGATAATCACCAAGTCTGCATAAAGAGCTGTTGGCTTCCCATTGCTGCAACAGGCAAGTGCTAGCCCCAGGTACCACTGGCAGAGATGAAGCATTGCCACCTCCTCTGGGGGCTTTGGAGGAGGCAAGGTTAGAAGAAAATCTGTCTCAGGCTTTCAGAGATACAAGTCTGTAGCTGAACCAAAGCTGCTGATTGAAGAGAAACAGCTGCCAATTAATAGGGCTGGTAGGAAGAGAGGATGAAAGTACGGTCTGGCAGGAGCTGTAGGAGAGCTCCAGATACCCAAATGTCTTTCTGTTTTTCTCCTGTTTCCCATTTCTTCTAACAGACAGTTTCACTGATTTCTAAACAATTTCTACAGAATTTCAGAATTTCATTGGGATTTTTATGTTGCTTGGCTTTTGAGGGAGGAAGACGAGGATGGGTTGAGTATTTAGGGTTTTTTCAGGTTTTTTTGTTTGGTTGGTTTTGGGTTTTTTTCCCGTTTGTTTTCTCTCATAAAAAAGCTTCAGTGATTGACCTGTTACACCATCAAAAATGTGCCACTGGAGATTTAATTCCCTGGCATCCTACTAGAGGGGAAGAGAGATGAATTCAGTATAAAAACTCCATTGATAAGTGGCGACTCTGATAGTGTGTTGCCATTTTCTCTTATCCTTAGTATGCTGCTGCAGTCAGCAGTTTTAATGATGTTTCACTTTATGTTCATGTAAAACTTTTGGACAAGATGATTTGTAATATATCAGCTACATAAAATTTGTTAAAGTTGTTTTTCTGTGCTGGCTTTCAATCATTTCTAGCTTAAAACCAGTCTATACTACTCTGTTCCAATACTTTTTTAGGAGTCTGTGTGAATCTGAAATTAAATTGCAGAGCATGTTCACCTGGAATGACAGTTTGTCCTAGACAGCGAAGGGGGGATGTGGAGTGTGGCTGTAGGGTTGTCTTCTATGAGAAGATGCTAGAAGCTTCCCCCATATCTGACAGAGCCAATGCCATCCAGCTCCAAGATGAACGCACTGCTGTCCAAGGATGACCAGTCAGTGACAATGGTCGTGCCTCTGGCATAAACGATTTAAGAAGAGGGCAAAATAGGTGTGAGGGAAATTGTTTTAAGATTGTTTTTATTTCACTATCCTACTCTCATTTTGATTCATAATAAAATTAAAATAAGTTGCCTGAGTTGAGTCTGGATTGCCCATTAGAGTAATTAGTGATCTTTCCCTGTCCATGTCTCGACTCATGAGCCTTTTGTTATATATTCTCTTACTTGTCTAGCTGAAGAGGGGAGTGACAGAGTGGCTTTGGTGAGCATCTGCCATGCAGCCAGTGTCAACATAACTCACAAACAAATCATTTTAATGGGGACAGAATATTGACTTGTCAATGTAAAATTTTAAGAGCGTAAGGAATAACCTCTGGCCAGGTCAAGGAAACATCAGGAGATACTGGTACCCTTACACATTGTTACCATTTCATTATCTAAAATTATTTTCTGCTTTACCTCTCAGTGAAACAGAAGTATTTAGTTTGTTTGCTGGATATTTGTATGAATCTGTATAATTGCTTGATGTAAAATTAAATTTAGCAGAATGCAGAAAGCGACCTCAAGTACTACTCAAAAATGTGTAAGTAGCCATAATTATTTCACATTTAAAATATATCACTAAAGAATAAAAGAATTGTGAAATAACCCTTTTTCCAAGCAGATTTTGGTTAGAAACCCTCAAATCATTTAAGCACAATAAGAATTTAACTTTAGATGTCTAGTTGGTGCTGTTACTATGTTCATTTCCACAACATACATTAAAAGCCTCCTCATAAACATATATGTATTTCTAGTGGTCCAACAGGATAGAATAAATATATCTGGTTTTTGTTAGCAGTGTATCTACTAGCTGTTTGAAAAAATTGTAATATAAAGACACTCAGAAGGGAAATAAATATTTTATCTTTTTTTTTTAATTTAAAGTTGAAAAGAAAAGTACAGCTTCTGTCTATAATAAGTTCAGATTTCCTCAAAAGACACGCAGATTCTTTTGCACTTACCTTCAATTTTGTATGCAATAACTTTTTCAAAACATGATACATCATAAAATATTATTTATACAGAACATAATAAAAACCTTTCCTTTGCAACCAGGTATTTGTTATTTCTGAGTAGTCCAAAAGCAGAGACGTGAGGAATTATCCTTCCTAGGAAGATAAGATCTCTGGTATAGCCATTTGTAAGACTGGAAAGATTTTCTTTTTCAAGCCTCTGCTTGCTTTCATATCGCTTCAATCTCCGCTGCTAAAGTCACAAAGTAATGAATGTTGTTTAGTGCTGACTGGTGGGTTTTGGAGACAGACAGAATGCTATGATCCTTAGAAGACATAATGAGGGATCAGACTGGAGCAAGTCTTGCAAAAAGCTGTTTGAATCATTTAGATTTGATAAGAAAGCTGACACTATGTTTTCGTATATCAGACAACAGAGCTGGTTTGTACCATCTCCAGAACTGTGACCATAAAGATGATACACAACAGAAGTGTCTATAGCTACATGAAATTTCAGTTTGTTAGTTTGTACTCCCAGCAAAATGACCAAGTGTTTAATTGCTAATCCAGACTAGTTTTACTCTTCCATGACAGATATCCTGGCCATTTTGGCCAGCCTATGAAACACCTTTTGTTTTGGCAGAAGGAAGTCTGTACTGCACAATCTGCTGAGACAAAAAGCTAAAAAGGTCCATCTCTTTTCATTTTTCTGGGAGTCTCTGGATTTGCATATGTGTCCTCACAGAAGGGCTGGAGGACTTGGCTAGAAATCACATCACTGTGGACAGATTCTGGAGGAACAGGCTGTGAGGATAAGGAGGGTCTCTGGGGAATGGCAGCATTGAGCCCCTCTGGGCTCAGAGGGCTTTTCCCATAGCTCAGAGTACCTGTTCAGAAAAGTCCATCTTCCATAGTGTCTTCCCACTTGAACTGGGGTATAAACTGTTTATCTGTTGCCTGATTAGGGGAAAGGCTACAGCAGGAGATGAAAAAAAGAGATTCAGGCTTCATTTAATATGTAGAGGATTATTTGTGACTTTGGGGAGGATAGTGCATGCCCAGCCCTGTTTCCAGGGTGTTTCCAGCCACACCAAGTACTTTCTAGAGAAGCCCCAGGAGCACAGTGTTGTACAGGAACAGGATGAATTTATTTGCCAATGTGTGGATTTAGAGACTGATCACATCGGAAAATCTTGGTCTTGACCTTGGGTTATATAGATATAATTTCTGTATGTATCCACACTGTATGTGTATATATTTCTGTATGTATCCACACTATATATATATACAGACATTGATGTTACCTGTCTATGTATAATATGTACAATTTCTGTGAATTGCAGGTATCTAATTTAAGATGAGAAAGAAAACACTGAGCCAATGTCAGTATTTTTCTCTTACACGAGACTTAAAATTTTGATAGTACTGCTTGATTGAATTCAGCTGTAGCCAATTTTGCAAGTAAAAAGTAAATTTTTCCAGTTTTTTAGGCAAGCCCATAGAAAAAAATGTTGAGAAAGGAAATTGTATCTGGCAAGTTAAAGCAGCCTGGATTGCTATTCTTTACTTCAGTGCAACATACACCCACACAAACTTTGAACTCCATTGCATCCTAAATTCCTGCTGGCTGCATTTCCAAAGATTCACGTTATTTCTAATAAATGAAGTCATCAGCTAGCTTTTGCCTCTGAATTCTGAAATAACTGGTGTGACCTTTAGTTACTAGTTTCCAAAACTGATAGATGAATCATAAGAAGACATACTTTATTCTTGTTTATAATTTGAAAATGTTGGCCTGTGTGTTTAGGATCTTTTTTTTTTTCCATTATTCACAATTTCATTTTTATAAATGTGGGAAAAGTTTCTAGTGGGAGAAGAATGCTGCCGACACACACACACAGATCCCAAAGCCAGCCCCCACACTACAATTTTCCTATTGCCTCACATCTGGAATGTTTAACTTGCAAACCCAACCATAACAAGAATTATTGGGCAAGTAAAAAGTTTGCATTTTCTAGAAAAAAGGAGTTAAGTTGACCCTGATAAGGACTTTTTTCTTTATATGAAGCCATATCTTTTTTCTTAAAGGAAAAGAAAAAGATGTGCTATGTTTTAACCTAACCCAGGAAGTTAAGCCCCGCTAACAAGAGCTCAAGCTCACACAGCTGGCTTATAATCAGGACTGACTGTACTCCACATTGTCTTGCACATATATCCAGGTTTTTTTCTTCTTCTTTTAAACAATCAACAATACGTTGCAGCTGGAACCTAGTGATTTTTTCAGTTCATAGCTCATATGTAGTGAATACCATAGAGAAGGGTAAGTTAAAAAAGGGGGTTTTGGATTGGAGAATTTGACTTTTGTCTTCCATTAGACATAATTCAGAATTTCTGTAATAATACTTGGATGGAGTAAAACAAGACCAAAATAAAAATAATATAACTCACCTAAAATAATTATATATTTCAAAGTATGCTAAAATCAGTAGCATAAAAATTAGTTTAATTTATCCCTGACATAACTCAGCTGAATTCAGTACATGTAGTGCTTAGATGATTTTCTGATCCTGTGGAGGGCTTGATGATCTTTGTGGGCCTTCAAACTCGGTGTATTTTGTCATTCTCTGATTCTCTTTTCATAATTTCTAATTGGGCAATTAAGAATGATTATGCCTGTGGAAACTTTTGAAAACCTGTTAGGTCTGAAATACTGTTTGTAGATTTTGTGCAAATTGACAAATAGTAGTTCATTACAGGTGTCTCAAGTGAGTTCATGTGTCCATGAGCTATGCAAGAATGTATATAAAGTGTGAATCTACAATTGAACAGTAATTTTTTAATATTCTTCAACTTACTTTAATAAGTAAACTGTCTAATATAGCATCCATTACAGGATGATCTGAGTCTGATCCAACAATCTTATAGTCTTTGTAAAAAAAAAAGGAAAAAAAAAAGATTAAATTGATCCAGTTTCCATTTTCCATGGTCAAACTTATGGATGGAAAAATTACACAAAAATTCCATGAGATAAAACCACCAAGTTATATGTTTTCAAGGCTGATACTGCCAAGCAGAGATTTGAGTATTGCCAAAGGTAAACTCCATCATGCATGAGTAAAGAAATGGAAGCTAACAAAAAAGGAAAGCTTCTCAGCAACAGTAAATGAATCCCCAAAGACCTACTGCATTTCTAAATAATAGCACCTGGGGAGGCATTAACTGAAAGTTTGATCACATAAATATAACAATGGTGATTATAAGCAAGAAATAGAATCAAGAAAAAGAAGACATGGATCAATATTAAGGCACATTAATCACTGAGGGATATAGAGGCAGAGCTTTATGACCTCAGTAATTCTGAAGTTGAATCAATTAGCAATAAGTAAATTATTGCAGATAAGATCTCCATAGCTACAGAATAATCTTTCTATTTACTGCTGATAAATTTGAATGAGTTATTTTGTTAAAGATTGGAAAGATTCCTAACTACTATAGCTAGCTGTATAACATGTGTTAAGCACAAATCTTTCAAATGTGTGCAATGAAAGCATCATTCATGGAATAACTCCCAAACAAGAGTATGTTATCTTGAGAGCTTAAATCCTACCACTCCCAAAGTGATCAAATAAGTATGAAGAATGATTGAACCCTTCTCCCTCTGTGCTCCTGTTGCCAGTCTGTAAAAGAACGCTGTAAAATATGGGTGGACATGTGATTAGCATATCAAATGCTCACTGGAATTTTCTCATCATGTGAAGTTCAAAACATAGGGTGTTCAGGATAAAGATGTTCACAGCAAATTAATGCAGTTAGTGAGAAACACAGTGTCTTTCAAAATAAGTTGAGCTCACAGCAGCCTCCTAACGATGTGCACTACGTTATATTAACCTGTCTGTCACTTCCTTTCAGTAGCTCAGTTTCTGGATTTTTTTCATTTCATACAAATGACCTACCTGTTATTTGAATATAAATTGTTTATTGCCAAATGTAGTACCTTATCACATAAAAGCAAATAAGATGTCCAAAATGCTTACCTAAAACTTCATAAGAACTTCCATTTTCTGTTCCCCATTTTCACGTTATGCTTCATGCATTATAAGGATCCTAAGATTTACAGGAGCAGTTCCTGACCTATATGTCTAGTGCATGTAATGTATAAGTATTATTAGTATTTTATTAGTTACCATACTTCTTTCAAAATACTTCAGAATGTTTAGATCAGTATTTAGAATGTAGCATTGTTAGATTGCTTTTACTTTTGTTTATTTAACTCATACAAGTTGGCTGATTGCAGGGAATATAAATTAGTTTTCACTTGAATGGATGACATTAAATATATGTTATTGAACCTTAAAAAATTACTTCCGTTAAAGTTTTTCTTTGTTTATTTGTTTGGAGTTTTGCCAAATTAAAGAGTTGACTACATTTTCTGTTAACCTTTTTTAGCGTTAATTTAGATTTGTGTGCCCTGAGTTTGAATTCGGGTGTGGGGCCAATACACTGAGATATGCTCGGAGCAGTATTGTTCGGAGGCAACTGCTGGTATAGGAGCAACACTGTATTGTGACACAGAAAGCAGATTTTGCTATTAGTAGGTTCTTATACTATGTTACTACTAAATTGCATAATTATACTATAGCTGACACAATACTGATAGTTTTACTTAAGACTTACCATTTGGACCTACTGAATACTGAAGGAAAATCTTCAGTTTCAATAGAAATATTTTAAAATAGTAAGTGTTTAGACTATGATTTCAATTAGAATAATAAAATTTTAGCAGGTGTGACTGAAGTACAGTATGGACATTAAGAAGTCCAAAGTGGTATTGTCAGAAGTGCAAACCTGTTGATGCTTTTTAATCTCACTGATTTAGTGCCATGTTTGTGGGCCTTCCCACAACTATTTTCCTGATTTCTTAGGGACTGATCTGGAAGGATGGGTTAAAATGTCTAAAGAGCTACCTTGTGATGATGGATAAAAATCAAAGCTTGAAAAGTTTCATCTATGTATTTTTAATTATGTCTTTAAAATTTAATTTTGGTGGGTTTTTTAGTCTTTTATTATCTGTTATGCAAGTTTGTATTGATAAGGTTTAAAATTTTGAAAGGAAAATTTTGCGTCACTTAGGAATAATCCTTTTGGGAGAGTTTTTGGAAACTTTACATGGTGGTTGAAAGCTCCATGAACAGAAAATAATAAAAAAAAATATGCTCATCTTTTCTGCAGCAGTTACAGCTTTGGCTTATATTAAATTTACAAAAGCACCCTGAAAACCACTGCCCAAAATCTGCTACTGGATTCTATTTGGAAATATAGCCATATGTTCAGTATTGCTTGCTATTATTAAAAAAATTATTATTTTAGCAACAACCATGTTTCCTCTTTTTTGGTTGATCTTGATTTTGAGTTTAGGATACACAGTGACAATGTCGTGCTGAGGGCAGTTCAGTCTTTTGGGGGTAATTCCTGTGGTTATAAAGACACTGGAAATGGTTAACATAAGGTTTTAATTTTTTACAGCAAATTTTGCTTCTACAAAGCTCTAGTAAATACTGAACTTCATTAAGTTAGTAGAACTTTGATGCCATGAGTTGTTTTAATTTTTGGATTATTAAAAAAAATTATCAAATCAAGATAGCTATGCTTTTTTTCTGATGTGTCAGAGTAACATGAAACTTAAGAGTATGATTGTGCATTTAGTTATCTGCAAGTCTGTTACTGACTCCTAACAGTTGTTTATGTGGTTATCAAAGAATCAGATTTCTTGGACAAAGGCAAAATTTGCAATGGAAGACATACAATAAAAATATTTTGATGTTGGTTTTAGAAGAATATGTTTCCTTCCAATTTTTCTTATCCTTAAAAAAAAAAATTTAGTCTTAGCAATCCCAGAAGCTTAATACTAAAGATCCTTAAACCGTAGAGTTTTTTCACAAACACATTTCAATATATAGATTTTTTTCCAAAAAACCCTGTTTCAAATAGAGGGGATTTTTTCCCCAAATTTAAATATCAAAATTAGCTGTGAAAATGGAACTGATGCAATCAGCTAGTTTCCTATAAAATGTGAAAGATGGCAATCAGTCATTAGGAGAAGGACTGCAGCTGTGTAAGGCTTAATTTGTTGTTATCTCTGGAAAGAAATCTGAATGGAAGGCAGAAAACAAAGTCCCTTTTCTTCCATGCATCTTTAAATAGATCAGTGCATGTGGACATCAGTTTGATCTCTGAAATTGAAATTGGGTTCAGTAGAGTACAGTGAAGTGATACTTTCATAATAGCAATTAAAGCGGTTGTTGAATCTCCAGCATAAGTGCAGCAAAGTGATGTCTCTAAACATGTTAAGGCTGACTGAAGAATAGACCAGAAAGTTATTCTTCTTGCCTGTGCTAACTTTTGTACTGTCATGGCTTAGGTACACGTTTGTGTTTCAGTCTTAGAGGTCTTTTGCAACCCAAGTGATTGATGCCATCAATACTGATGGGGTGTGAAGTCAGGTGATTACATTCAGTTTCTGAGAGAGAGGGACTGTCTCTGTTATTGCTTCACTCTTCTAATCACTTCAAGCCCCACTCGCTGAGCATTGTCTCTGAAGGAGCAGCCCTGATAGCCTCCTTCCTGTCAACATGCACCCATTGCTTTGTCCACTGTTGCAAGCCGCCAGTGAAATTACACAAATCCAGAAGCACAGTGTTGCCATGCCAGCATTCTCCCACTTTCCCATCCTCTCGTGGTATTTTCTTCCCTTTTAAGTCCAGCTACAATCTCTCCCTGACTCCTGTGTTGCTCAAATGTGCATTAGCCTTAAGCTGATCCAATTTAGTAATCCACTGCCACGGAAAGCGGTATTTTTGATTTTTTTCATAGGGGTAAGATGCAGAGATACAGGAAAACTTGAACTACAGGTAATATAGTTACATTCATTAATATCTCTGAATCATCTCATCTAGCTAAAACTGTACATGTAATAACCTTCAACACTCTTGTAGGAAATAAAGAGTTTTACTTTAATTTTTGTATCCATTGCATTGTATTATCTTTTGTATGAAAAGAACAGGAAACAAGATCTCAGTTGGGGATTACTAACTAGAACAAAGTCACAACATGTTGATGTTAAATTTCACTTTTACTGAAGAAGCATTAACACTTTTTTAAAGTGATAAATGGCCATTTAATCTGTATGAATACAATGTTAAAAATTTGGGGCCCTTATGTATGCCTTAGTACTTATTATACATCTGCATAATTCTGCAGAATACTGTTCACTGGAGTGATTCATGTAAGCAAGATAATTTACACTTAATCCTGCTGTCCATGGGCAAACATAGTTGATCAGTTTGGTTACCAGTATAGCTTGTTAATATATATGTGGTTAATCAGTTTATAAGTGCTCTTTATTTTTAATGACTTCTTTGTTCATAAGTTACATCCTCTAGCCTCTTTCCTTCCTGGCTCCCTCAGCAGTACTGAGACCAGATAGAGTAAATACATAACTGATGCTTATTTATAAAGAATTTGACCTATCCCTTCTGCTTGCCCCTTGAAATGTCTCACTTAGGACCTCAACATTTCACTCAGTCAAGTCCTATAAAATTCTGTTTGTAGGAAGTACTTTTTATGAAAGAATGTAGTATCATTTTTCTTGTTTTTTGGTCATTGTCTTCACAATCGCTATGGTAGATTTGATTGCACAGATGTATTTTGAGCTGAGAATGTTTCATGGCAGTTATGTAAGGCTGCCTTAATCACAACTGGCTCTCAGCTATCCCCTGGCTGTGACCTATGACATCTTCACTCCTTTACTTCTAAACCCATTTCCTAATAGAACCCAGCAGATCTTGCCTATGATAAATTGTGATTCTGGACTGCAGCTGGAGATCTCATCAGATGTGCAGTGTGTTTTGGGGCTCATTCATTAATCCGAAATAGTGGCCACAGGCAAATCCCTACATGCACGCTTCAAGTTTTAAAGTTCAATTGTGATGAAAACTGACCTAGTAAAATAGGCTCTGAGTAGGATCTATGTTCACAGCCAGCACCTCTGTCTGTGTATCAGTAGGTGATTGTACTGCAGAGGGGATGTCATTAGATAGTATATAGCAACATACTTATTTGTAAGTGCACAGAGTGTGGCATGTTTGTGAATGCAAAATCTTACGAGCATGTTGCTCAGATTTCTTGAGTTTACATTTGTATAATTTTACCATCAAATAAGCCATCCTATTAAGAGCTCAAAATTGCAATATTATTGTGAGATTTTTGTAGCCAACTGTTTATTCTGTATTTTAAGTGATTTTGTACTGATCTTCTGGGCTGAAGAAGCATAGAATCCATCTTGACATGCAAAGTGATAGAGTGAATAGATGATGGGCAGAGGAGCATTCTTGTTCTTTGTGAAGAATTTTACTAGTCAGTAAAAGATGTCCGTGAATACAAGGTGATTCTTTTTAACCATGCTGTGACCACCATAAGCATCACTTGGGGTCATAGCAACCGGCTTACTTCTAAACCAGTTTCCCATGAGGATGTTGTTGAGGGAAAATGTGGGAAAATCAACAGCAATGTATAAACTAAAGCTGGTGATTTGTTCTCACAGACCTTGGATCCGTAGTTTGGCCAGTTCAAAAACCTGTTTGACACGTAGAGATCAAAACATTAGGCATCATACTGAAAGCATTAACTTATATAGATCCAGTATAAAGGTCTCAGGGGAAACAAAAGCCAGAAATTTCAGGGCAGGGCAGATATATTTCACAATAATAATCTCATTCATCTTTTCTAGTACAAATGGAGATTAGTCAGTAGTTTAACTTTTCTTGTCAAGACTTCCTCTCATATTTTGACATACAGCAAAAAGTTATGAGGAAAAGAAAACCATTTTTTTCTATCCAGAAATACAAAATTCATGTAGTATGTTTCTGAAAATGACTATGAATGATCTTCTGGATCTATATTGTTGGTGATAATCATGATTTATCTGAGAATGTAATGCAGATGTTTGTCATTTGTGGTTCACTCTTCAAGATGCAAGAAAACCACCCCAACTGTAAATTTTGTGGTGCATGAGGTTGGCAATTTATATCTAAGCTCCTAATATCCATAGAACACCAAAGGTGTAAAATTTTTCTGGAGTTTTAGTCCTTGAATGTTTACTTATGGTCTCTAGAGAGTCCTGTGGTTTCACAGGCTTTATTCTCTCTTGTTGCTCAAGTCTTGGACTACTCAAGTGGATTGTCACAGCCTACATGCAGTATGTACTAAGTGCTGAGGCCTCAGCACCTTGCAGGATTAAGCTGTGTCTGGAAAGCTGCTTGTCTGCTGTAGTTTAATAGAACAGATTATCTCCAAACTACTCAAGTAATGAAAGGCAAAATAAAGGAATATTCCATATAATAGCAAATCAGATCACTTTCCGAGTTTTTGTATTTTTTATAAAAACCGTAATTATAGAAAGAATAATTCCTTTTTATCATTAAAGTGGATTAAAATGAAAGCTTTAAGTAATTTTAATAAAAAGGGACTATTCAAAAATCTTTAAACATTTAAAAAAATGCCAGTGTTCACAGGAAAACCACTCACAGATTTTCTTTAAACAGATATTTTTCCCTGGTTCGGCGCATGAAACTGTGGGGTATGACTTCATATTTTCACTTGATTTCTCCCCCATAAGAGAAGAGAGTTACTTAAATGTGAACAGAAAGTTGTAACCATGCTCTTTATTTAGTGTTTTTGAGAATTCTCTGAGAAATGTGCTTGCTATGCTTCCAACTTTGGCATGTTCATCTGTTTATCCAAGAGTCAAGTAGAATATGAAAATATGTTAGAAAAGTCGTAGAAAAGACTGTTGTGACTGGCTTAAAGTATAATGATTTTGTCTTTGATTCTGATTCAATTTTTAAGTGTCCTTCCAATATTCAGACTGATGATGTACGAGCACTCTGCTCTTCTTTGCTGCATTACAACAGGGAGGAAGTAATTAGTCTAGAATAAATATATTCATTAAATTATGCAAAGGCAGAATAACATCTGCATAACTGAACATCTGTATATACAGTACACTAACATATAATTTAGTCAGATGATCACACAGATTATGACTGTGGGTTGCGAAAGCAACTCCCCGAAACTACTTCTCAATATATTTTGCTGCATAGTAAGCTCTTTCAGCTCAATTTCTTGCATTAATGCTTATTATATTGTGCTGAAGTATATGAGGCTGACATAAAGTGATATAATATATGGATAAATACTAAGTTGTTTCAGTTGAGTTACTTACACAAAGGCAATCAAGACTGTATGTGGTGCAAACTAAAACCAGCATTTTAAAATCTCTATGGTTCTGACTGAACGTAAAACACACAAATAATTGCATCTCTGTGTGATCAGATCCAAATTAATGAGACCCATGAGATACAGCTGCTTATCTGACTTTCCTTGAAATATGAGAATGCTGGAATATAACGAAGGCTTCCAGTCTCTGAAGTTTTGCCTTACCACAACAGTGGGTACATGTGTAAACTAGAAAAAGAAAAACCTTTGAATACAGATACCCTAAAACTCTGAAATGTGTCAAAAAACATGTTTTGCCCGCCTACTGTGTCATTACAGAGAGAGGTGCAACTCTGAAAAACTTACAGTTAAATCCTGATATGAATAGTACCACTCAAGGAGGTTTTTTTCTGTGCTACTTGGAAAGTGTCCTTCTTTCCACTTCCTTTAGCTATGCTCACTCTGCTTGTCCTTCCACTGACAGACCAGCCTAGTATGTTTAAAGAAAATCTGTGGTGTGCTGTCACTAAAAATAGTAAACAAACCAGCCAAAACCCCGTATTACATGTAAATGAAAATGTTTGCATGTCTGCAGGATCAGGATCAAGGAAATGTGTGAAGTATGCTGTTAAAGCTATTCCTGAAATATTGTCTGTACTGGGAGCCATAGTATATTTTGAGTTTCAAACTCTTCCTCCAGCATTCATCTGAAATGGCTACGAGGAAATGAAGCAGCAATCAATAACTATGAATATCAGTAACTGAGGGTTGTACCATGTTCTATAACTCCTTTAATAAAGATATTTGAAGAACAAGTATAGATAGTTTATACATTTTTGTAGTTTCTCCTAAGGCTCCTGGTAGATCTGAATTGGAATTTAGAAGTTCTTCATGTGGCTTCATGCTGCTGCACCTGGAGTGCACAAAGAGCTCAGACTCTAATTGACCAAGAAGACATTTAAAATGTAAATTGACGTAAATGCAGAATAATTTCTGAACTTTTATAAAGTGTATGATAGGCACACTTTTCTCTGTCTTGAATATTATAATGTATGATAACAATTTACAGTGGAGAGAGTGCTATTTTGAAAAGTGTAGGTAAGTGTTGAGTGGATTGTTCTGAAGTCTAGTCATAATACTGTAAATCTAGTCACTCTCTTAACTTTTTCACTCCATTATTAGAATCTTTACAGCATCAGAGTATACTCTGCAACTGGTATTGTTTGCATTGCTAGCAGTGATTTAGATGTGCTGTCATGCTAAAGCCACTCTTATATTAGTTCAAATTTCAAAATAAGTTGTAGCTCACATGTGAAAATTGCTTGCGTAGTTTTGAAATAAGTTAATGCAAATTGGGATCTTACCGGTGTTAATTTTTTCTTGCACTTGTGAAATACCTTTCTGAATTTAAATTTATAGACTCTGAACTATGACCCATGTTAGATGAGGGAGAGATTCAGACATGTTTGATGCAGTTGTAGAGTAATGTGTCATGCAATCTGTATGACTATAGGTTAGTCATGCCCCCATTAGTTTTCCACCAAAATTTCACCTTTTAATGCAGGAAATAAGGTTTGACTTTAGATTTTGTTTGTATCTAGAAGCACTTAATCTTCTAGATTAAGTTTTTAGGGTTTTGCTTGATTGTTTTCTTTCTCTTTTTATATGGCTTGCTATGTAATTGGTGTTTTAAAAGGCAAAACAACTTCTGTTACACCTACCCACTTCTCCTCTGGGTAGGCAGCATTGTAAATTATTAAATAGAACTACAGACAGTGTCATGATAAGTTTTAATGTGACAGTGAAGTGAGAGCATTGATCTTATGTAATTTGAGTCAGGAAAATCTGAACAGGTAAACTATTTGTAACTTCTTACAGCTGAATAGGAACATAAGTAATATTAGTAACAGAAAAAAGGCCATCTGGTCCAGCTTGCCTGAGTTTGTTTGACTGGTTGATCATAATCTTAACCACCTGCTTTTCCACTGAGCTCTGCTTCACCAGCCCTATCCTATTCCAGAAACAAATGTATCTGTCTCTTGTACACCTTTATAAATCTTTCCTTATAACTTTGAATATTCAGACCTTATGTGGTCTTATGGCATAGAAGATATACAAAGTCTCAGAAGACATCAGTGGTGGTAGATTCTCTATGTTCAACAAAAGCCTGGAAAGAAGAGTTCCTGATCTAAGGATTGTTAATCTTACGTCAGAGAAGATATGTGGATAATTAAAGAGTGTTTTGATAGAATTAGATGAACATCTATATGGTGATATGATTGCCTCTGCCACTTACAAAATGCAGATGTTTGTCTTGGGTTTAGATTTGAAAAAAGACACCTTTTCTATTTATAATCTGTACTGACATCCTGCTAAAACATTTTTTATTAGTTCATCCAAGTTTTATTAAGTCACTACTGTCTTGTAATTTTTTGGGGGGGAGGTGAGGGATAAGGAGAGTATTTATTACTCTTCAACTACAGTTCTTTGGTAGTAGCATAGGCAAGTAAACAACAATCCATGAAATAAGATTTTTGTTCTATAAACTAAAGAAAATAAAATGTACTATTCTGCTCATGTCTTTCAGTTCCCACTTGCTTTATCAAATACACTGCTTCTCTGTGGCAGTTGTTTAATAAGTGGGAATGTGTTTTAAATGGTATTAAAGTGATCTAAACAGTCACTTAAATAATAGTTTGATCTGTTTCTGCAAAATCATGTCAATTTTTGTATCCTTCAAGGTCTTTATCAATATATGTGATTTTACTGTCCTAATGTGTTTCAGCAACTAGATCTAAATAAGGTTTGCTTGTGTTTCTATAATCCTCCTCACCATCTTTCCTGCTCCCCACTACCCCCCTTCCGGCCCCCCCCATTCTTTTCCTTTCTTCTCCCTGCTATAGCCAATCTCTTTGATGTTGTGATACTTGATTATCTAGGTCCTGATTCTCTACCATAAGCTCCTAGCAATTCCTCTGGGGCTTTGGCTAAAGAATATTCTTAGCCTGGACTTGCACAGTTGTGCTCTGCCTCCCTCTGGCCATTGTTTTCCTGGCATTGAATGTTTCTTGTTTGGGAAGCTGAAAAAACACTTTATCCATGGCTGGGGCCTTCTACCAAAGACTGTAAGTCTGGGTGCTGGGATGAATATGGGATAGTTGTTTAACTTACAAGTTTTGAAAACTCCCGTGCTAGGTATAGAGATAATGGGTGCTGGCGTGCATATGAAATATCCTGTGAAATTATACATAAATGCTTACTGTTCGGTATGTCTTAACACACTGTAAAACTTAGTGCGAACAAGTATGTTTTCCATAAAAAAATCAACACTTTTCAGATAAAGAGAAAGATTCTCTGTTTCCCTCTACTCCCCTCCTAATAGTAGGAGGAGATTGGTTGCAGAGTAACAGGATCTTTTTGGTGGACTAGAGTTACATTTGGCACAATCTGCCTAAAGAAACCAATAGCACACTCATTTTGGGTCACTTCTTTTGTCTAGCAATGGATTTTGACCAGAAATCTCACAGCAGCAAAAACCTCTACTGTTTTTTTATTGAAAATAAAATGCCCTACCCTTGCCAGATAATAATGACACTTTATAAAACAGAAGAGCCTATTTTTCTTAGACAGATCTGTTTCTTGTATACAATTTTATTGGTTGAGGTAAGTCTGCAGTCTACTATCCTTTCCTTCATAGCTTTAATGATGATTTTTGTTGTGTTGGAAAGTACAAAGTACAATGGATGCATCCTGCATTGAGGTTTCTAACTTGTTTTATAGCTTAGAGCAAACAGATAAAGGATAAAAAATAATTTCAGTGGGATATGTTAAAATGTTCGAATGAATCAGTCAAAAATCATTCTTTTCTGTACTTGTTATTTTCTGTCTCTGAAATCCTTTCCTTTCTGTTAGCTCTGGTACTAATTATCCAGCCACTAGCTGTTGGCCTTTAAAGTCAGAAAATGCAACATCATTCAGGAGACATGTGTCTGCAAAACCCAGAGAGCATGTAGGAGGAGTGCCTTTACAGGTCAAGTGCTATAGCTGCTCTTTGACAAATCAGTCTGAATTAGCATCAAAAGCACCTCTTAGTATTCCTGATTGCCTGCACCTCTGGCTTCAACTGTTAGCTGCTGGTGTTGCCAGTCATAATTTTGCACTTCCAGACCTGCAATCTGTTTCACTGTTTGCTGGTAGTACTGGAGTACCTTTGCCTCCCAAACATCATTACCGGAACTTATGGCACATATTGAAATGAGCTTTGCATCTGAAACTGTATTGTGTGTGGCTTCACCTGTCTTCAGCTGGTAATCATTTATTACTATTTTGTGGAAAGAGGGAATAGAATATAAAGTAAGTCCTCCAACTGATGGTTAAAGATCAAAAGTTAGCACTGGTAGCAATGGGCACTCAAGTAAAAGGCTTTCTTAAAAGCTGTTTCATGCCTTTTGGCTAAATACAATCATGCTGCTGATACCTGTATCCCCATGGATGGTTCGAATGTAAATACCTAATTGTGTAGTCCTAGTTTAGGCATATGTCTGTTCCTTGCTGAAGAGACAGGGTAGGGAGTGGTGGGAGAGAAAACCCTGAAGATAACATTTTGATGCTAAAGGGATCCTCTAGATAATCCTAGCTGACACAGAGGTGGGCTCTACCAAGAGCTCTGCCAAGATGGATCCCAGCTTGGTGGGGTATGGTGGCAAGCTCATATGCCCCCTTTCTTCTTCACATTTAAACTGAGCCTTCCTGCTTTGACAGTTGCCTGTGTTCTGCTCTCTTTATCTAATCTATCTGCCTAAATGGTTTCTATGTCCTTCTTGTTAGAGTGATAAATGGAAAAGGCTGTTAAAGTTTCAACATACTTAATAGTGTCCAGAGCCAATCTGTTGTATGACAAATGCATCAATAGGATTGATGCATTTGATGGACAACTGTGTGCTTTTAGGAATGAGAATGTAGTGTGAATACTGACAACACTGGTCTAAATTTAGTTTGTGGAAGTGCAAGTTTCTTTTTCTACACATCAGATATGCAATAAATAAACTGTATGGCTACCAAGTACTATGGAGCTATCACTGTTTAATAAGCACATGGTATCCATTACTATATTGGTTCTTTTCATTTCTCCAAGAAATAATTTGACACTTGTAAAAAAAATGTATAAATAAATATGGGTGGCTAATCCCACTAAATACCTGAAATTGACTTCAAAAGGTTAAATGTCCTTTGTTTTGAGTTGAATACTATGTAATGTTGTTTCAAAATCTGTTAAAGTATAGCAGATATTTTTCAAGTCAATTCTCTAAGTTTTGGATCAGGTCCATAGAAAGTACAAAATTCGTGTGCATTGCCTAAAGTGTCTGTCTGTCTTTTCTGTGGTTTGCAAATTGATAAATGATTGGGACAAAAGTTGGATGCAAATGTTTATTTTTTCTAAAATAAAAAGTTTTATTTAAGGGAGGTGAGTGTGCCTTGATTTCCCTCAGCCTTTCTTGATATATCTGTAAATTTCAATAGATTTGTTTGCAAATCCAGTGTGCATTTCCACACATCTATGATTCAAGAACTTGGCTTAATAAATCACCTACAACACTCTGGAAGAGAAGAGAACTAATTTCTCTTTTATATCACAATAATTCCTTTGACTTTTCAGTACTAATTCTTACTGTATCTAGTTTGAAAAAGGATCAATCAAAGAAATGAAGGAAGGAATTCAACCTAAAAGAGAAAAGAATTACATGAAGGGGCCATGGATATTTCCTTTGAAAGAATATGTTTATGCTTTCAGGTTGGGAGACTGTAATTCATTCCAGTTAGCTTTTTTATTTTTTTTTCCCCTCTCCCCTGTGTATGTATTTCCCCAGCATTCTTTGAATGTATTGTTCTGAGGGCAAAATAGTAAGATTAATGTGTATGAGTTAGTATCAGTTATTGTTTTCTTCCTTGTATCCTACAGCTTTATGTTGCTTTAATGTATGCACATTCAGAGTTTTTGAACATTGTGGGAAAAGGTTTCACTGGTATCCATTCTTGCCATTAAAGTGCTTCCCATCTGAATATTGCCTGCCAAAGTATGTGGTATCCTGCAGAGCAAGAGGATGAGGACATAGATTGCAATGAAGCTGAACAGTTTGCACTTCCTAACGGTGACACCAGACATCAATCTTTTGTAAAGACAGCCCAGAATACAAGAGAGTGAGAACTCTCACCCCCACTCCCTCACACAATAAAAACAAAAGGAGAATTATCTTTTTTTTTTTTTCCCATTTCATTCCAGCACTTTCCTTCTAAGATCCTTCAAGATGAATACGTTCTCAAATTGCATAAGCTGACATTTCAGTGGCTGAGACACTTTTGAGGAAGAAATAAAAAAGTAAAAGGAAAGAACTGAAGTAATTTTTTTGTTCTAGGTTTTCTGAAATAAGGTTGGATTTGATTTTGTTTGGTCTTTTGTTTTTGGTTTGTTTTTTTTTTTTTTTTTAAGAATTTATTTCATTTAGTCTCAGTTCTCTTTTTATTATCAGGCTCATGAGTACAGTGCTAATTCTGTAACAGTTAATGCATTTCACACTTTTATACCACAGTTTGGCATCAGTATTCAGTAACACTAAGTTATATTATACAGGCTGGCAAAAGCTCTGAGCTAAATATTGCCAGTGCTGTAATCAGCAATATTTGCTGAGGCTTTAGTCAAGTCTGCAGCTTGTATAAAGTGGCACAGATCTTTAGAAGTCACTTTGCCCCAGCTGCTGGGGATCTTCTCCCTTACAGAGAAATTTGTTGCAGGTTTTATTTTAATATATAAACCTAATTTCACCAACAGGATGATTTATGGTTGTGAAATTAATGAACCATATGCGCCTCTTTGTAGTAAAAAAGGTGCAGAAAGAGAGAAGTGCTGCAAAAAGTTTCTGTATCAATGAGTTGCAGAAGTTAACATATACTGTGTCACTCAGTCAAGAGACTGTGAGGGTGTAAGGTGGATAAACCTTGCTATAACCAGAACGAACCTCACTAAAGGAAGGGTAGTTGAAAAAACTTCAGATCTACATTGGTGGGAAATGTTTGACAGTGCTTGGAACTAGGTTCACAAAGAGGATTTTGTGCTATAGTTTAGTTATTCTTGAAATGGTCATGGCACCAGGGTTTTTTTTGGTACAAATCAGAGCTGTTTTAATAGTTTTACACCTAAAGAGTCTGCTATGAAAGCCTTAACAACTGGAAAATAGGATACCTGAACCAAGCGTTATAGACACATCACAGAGAAAAGTGAAAGTGGAACAGCTGCTGCCATCCTGTTTCCTCATGATCTGGAGACTCATATTTTTGCTACAGAGATCCTTCAGGCAAACAGAGATTTGTTTGCTCAAGCAAACAAAGCTTTTACCAGCTGCAGAGCTGCTCCAAACAACCAGAGCACTTGATTAATTGGCTTTAGGAAGATGTCAGAAGCAGGTTGGTTAGTCAAGTTGGTGTAGCAGAATTTGTGTGAGGCACCTGCTGTGGACTGAAAGACTTTTTTTCACTGTTTTCATAGTTTACATATATATACACAGTACTAAAACTTCATTCCTTCTGTGTTTTTCTTCATCTTTTGATTTTTTCCTATTTGTAGAAATGTCCAAATCCAACCTTTGCATGCTAAAATTGCTTTGATTAATTTGTCTTCTCAAGATCTTTTTGCACAAAGTAATGCACACTCATTTTCTGTCAGAGCTATGAGTGAAGTCATAGGTTGAGTCACTGTTAATTTCTGAGTCTTACCTCATAACCTTTATTCCTTTATGGTTTTCCATGGTGTATGTGGAAAGAGACTGTTCAGTTCCTGGAAACTGTCTGAAAAGCTCACAGGCCATGGATTAGGATTATCCTAATGTAATTAACTGAGATTCTTACTCTGGTTTATATGACTATAACTGTGCTGCATGAAGTTTGATTCATGCAGCTTAGCTTCCAAGAGAGCTGCTCCTACTAGAAGAGAGTCTCTGGGAATGGTGTGGCTTTTTCTAGCCTTTCTATTGATGTCCCATACTTACGAGCATGCCAGGAAATAACACAGGGCATGTACAGGTTGAAAAGACAATTATTTTTGACCTGGCCAAGCTCTGCTTTCCTAAACATATGATATCTTAAAATATTTTACAGATTCAGAAGTGTGTCTAAGTATAATTCACAGCCCTTCAGATTCTTGCTGAGATGGGATATGATCTGGTCTATTGTTTGTTCTGGGTAGCATATGTAATACTTTGGCTTATCTTGATTCTTCCCACATTTTCCTAGACCGTTCTGCATCTTAAGTTTTGCAGATCTTCTTGTGGATTTTTTGTGTGGGAGCAGATTTCTGTTTTCAACTGGTATGGCAGCAGATCAAGCAAGAGGTTTTGAATTATGCACAGATTCTGGAGGCAGGTTTTGTAGAAGGTTTCTCTGATTTTTGGCTTTTAAGCCATGGGAACTTGTACCATGTATTACTTGATTACAAGTTAGCCCACTCACTAAATAGTTTGCTGACCACATAGAGTAACGTAGGAAGAGGACTGAAAAACAGAGGTAGTACTGAACAAAGCTCAGAAAAAAGCACATCTCACAGCACAGACATACCAGATGCTGAATGCCAAGTGAAACTTCCTAATTAAACTGCTGGATTGTGATTAGGTAGGATACAGGTTTGACACTGGCTTTGTGACATGCTGTGTGATTGCCTATCCTGGGCAGTGCAGTAGGTATTCATTGCAAAATGACCAAAGAGAGTTAGATACTATTGAGGCTGTAAAGATGCTTCTGAGTTGTTTCATTTCTCCTGACACACGAACTCTGTGAGAAATGGCTAATGTATTCCAAACTGCGGTGGAACTCCTACTTCTAAATGCTGACAACTGGTCTGTGTCAAGTACCTGAACAGAGAGGTGCTTCTCAGTAAAAAGAAGAAAGTTAAGAAAATTGTTAGAAGGTCTATAGTGAATCAAGTCTAATTCACCACTTGAATTCAGATCTCCTTACAACCAGTCTTTTGATTTACATATGTGTTTGTCTTGAGACTACAAAATGCTAACACTCTAGCCAAGGCCACAATGGAAGAAAAATGTGTCTTATTGAAAAAAAAGACACAAAAAAACAACAACAAAAAACTCAAACAAGAAAAGTGTACATTTTCCTGTATACATGCTTCTTAGTGTGTGGTATATAACAGAGCCTTCCAGATAAATTCCTTGGATCTAATCCTGTTCTCATTAAACCCACACAGATCTACTAACATAACTGAGGAAAGAATTTTTCCTATAAGAATTATATTTCTAATAAGCAGGAAGCAGAGCCCTTTGGCAAATCACCTATCCTGCAACTCTGAGCCTTTTGGCAAACCACATATCCTCCAACTCTGACTGAACAACACTAAAACAAAAAATGTAAAGCAAAATTGGCTCAGAAGACTCACATAAGAGGGGCTACACCACAACAGACTGAATAGGGGAGTTGCATACAGATCATATCTACTTCTTTTGTGGAGATAGTAATTGTTCTGTGTAGGTAGATTTCTGGTTTTTATTGTGAGGTGGAATGTAATCTAGGATTATGTCCCAATTTTAATAAAGGCATCCACTCTGTGTCCCTAAATACAATTTTTTAGCCAACTTTTATTAAAAACAATCTGGTAATTGTCCTTTCCAGTAACAAAGTTTAAGTGGTGCACTGTCTCAGTGGTTGTTATCCAATGCAATTGTAGAATCCAGTGGGGAATGAGATTCTGTGAAAAAGCTCTGCATGAAAAGAGATTTATTTAAATTCTTAAAAGCATCAACAGAACATTAAATTGGAAGAAGCTGCTGACTCCCTGGAAGGCAGAGAAGCCCTGCAGAGAGACCTAGACAAATTAGACCATGACGTTAAACAAAGACAAGTTCTGGATTCTGCACCTTGGACTGAACACCCTTGGATGTACATACAGGCTGGGAAATGAGAGGCTGGAAATAGACCTGCAGGTCCTGGTCAATGGCAAGTTGAATATGTCAGCAGTGCCCTGGCAGCCAGGAGGGCAGTGAAGATGGTGAAGGGCCTAGAGGGTAAGCCATAGAGGAGTTGAGGTCACTTGGCTTGTTCAGCCTAGAGAAGCCTACATGCTTAAGGGAGACCTTATTGCAGTCCACCTCATGAGGGGAAGCAGAGAGGCAGACACTGATCTCTTGTCTCTGGTTACCAGTGACAGGGTCCATCATGAAGTTGTGCCAGGGAAGGTTTAGGTTAGACGTTAAGAAAAGCTTCTTCACTCAGGGAGTGGTGAGCACTGGAACAGGCTCCCCAGGGAAGTAGTCACAGCACCAAGTGTGACTGAGTTCAAGAAGCATCATATTTATTCACTCAAGTTTCATTGGATTTTTACCATTTCGCTGATTTTGTAAAATGGCTGTTTTCATTGACATCAATCTTTGAAATGACTACAAGGGTTTTTTGGCATACATTTTCTCCTGTTGTTAATCAAAATGTGTTGGGCTGTGGAAATCACTTAAAACTACAGAAATGAACAAGAAAAAAATCTCATTTTGACCTCTCTGTGATTAAAGAGGAATCTTATGTGGATGATGGCCATTTTCTGCTATCACAGAAGAAATACTTCAGAAGTAGTGAAATATGGCTCAGGCATTGGATCTGTCTTGGAGACTCACAGAAAAGGACTTTATTAGTAATTAAAAATTAATTTGAAATTTAAAAGAATAAGGCTAAGTAAAATCATTGGTTGCCCTACCAATATAATTGTGAAAGTGTGTGAAACATTACATTTTTTGTATTAAATAGGAGATGGATGGGAAGGAAGAAGGTCAAAAGGCTAACATCAATAATATTCCTTCTTTTTGGAAAACTCAGAAAAGAAGATCAAGTGGGAAAAAAGCCTGGCTCCGGCTTCTTGATAGCCAGTGCTTCATCGGTGCTCCAAGGCCACTATTAAGTTCCCCGAAAGCCTCTGCTTCTCCAGGCCACTTCCCTCAGCTTCTCGTTTTCTTTCTTATACCACCAGAATTCATATATTGAACTAATGCCAAAATGGAAAAATCTTCATTTTTTTTAGAATTAATTTTAAGATACAAATCTCTCAGCTGCTTGGAGCTTACTGATTTTATCAACTGCAAGTCTGGCTCTGAGATGACTTCATGGAGACTTAAAAAGCTAGAGCGAAAGCTGAGGGCCTGTTCTTCATGTAATTTTTGGATAGCACCCATTTTCTTTCCTTCCTCACCAAGCTACATGGGCTCATTTTTTCTCTCTTGGGATTACATGCTGATTCTTCTACAGTTTAAATTGTGTGACAGAAGAAAATAATAATTGATTCAGTACAATGGTAATGTTAACGTATTAAACAGCAATTAACTCCAGTAGCAAGATGTAATAGCTCTGCTCTTACCCAGATGTGAATGGCTCATCAGCTCTCTGTCTGTTAACAGGAGTCTAGGAAATGCCATACCAGAAAAGGAGGTCCTTGCTGTGCTAGAGTACAATTGGTTTAACTTTCCTCACAACTACATGAAAAGGAAATTCCACCTTTATCTGCATTTATAGTTCTTCATAATAGCAGAAGATGTAGAAGTTTTTCAAGACCAAACTGGGTGTAGTTCTAAGGAACTTAAAGCTGGTCCTGCTGTGAGTCGGGGTTTGGACTAAAAACTTCCTGTGTTTCTCTTTAGCCTGAATTATTCTGTGATGTTTCCTCTCCTGAATTAAAAAATAGAGGGTTTGTGCATAAATGTATCATGGTTACCTGTTTTTAAAATTGTATTTACCAGTCATATTTGAATTATGAAATGTCAAAGATTCTATTGGAGCATTGTCTCAGTGGCATCTCTGATTACATCACCTACTTTTTTCCTCTGGCTTCACAGTAGAATTTCACTGGAGAGTTCTGTAAAATGCAGTAATACTTCCTGTTTTCTACATAGATTTTTTTTTCTGTAAATCTGTGTTGGAATTGGCTGTATCTCAGTCTTGCTCTCTTTGTTGGTCATTATGTAATTGTACATATGAGAAAGTGCATGTGAGAAATTATTTTATAATTTTGTTCTCATTCAAATAATTTTTATCATTTTCTTTCAAATTATCATCACTAGGAATGAAAAAGTGAAAACGCAACTGTTTTGTAGACACAACAAATTTCATTTCTATTGCAGGTAATTGGTGAGCAGTCAGCTGCATTCCTTGAAAAATGCTTACTCTGTTTCTTACATTTGAGACATGTCTTTTAGGCATTATGGTTGTAATATTTTTAATGTACTAATGGTTATAGACTGAGTTTTTGGGTGATCTATTTCACACTTTTTCTTGATGTTATTCTTTTGCTTCAAATAACAAGTTGTTGATGATCAGTTTCTTCAGATAAATTTTGAGTACAAAAATTATTTCTGATTGTCAACTCTGTCTATTTTGAAAAGAAATTTAATGTAGTCTGTGCCATTGATGTCATCAAGAATAGGATTAAGGAGCAGGATTTAATTCATTTAGCTGTAACAGAAGAAGTCACAAATAGCTTTAGCAGTTTAATTACTTCTGATGGAATTGTTTGTTTATGTCCCTAATATTTCTGTGGTATATTTTTAAATAATAGATCACTTAAGCTGACTCACACATCTGAAAGACTAACGTTCTGCCAATATTCAGTTACCTTATTCCATACACTTGTTAGTATAAGAGGCAGTTTAATTGAAAAATGAATCCTAATAAAATGCCTTTTTAGTAATTCATTTTGAAAACCATTTGACCTTAACTACATTAAAAGTGGACTGTAAAAATCATCATAGATTCGCTTCCTTGAACTTTTCATAATGCTGAAAAATGACTGAGGGAAAGGAGCAAGATCCCGTTACTGTACTCTGTTTGAACAGCTGTACTTCATTGAGTGGAGGCTTGTGTTACACACAGTTTGTGATAGGAAGTAAATGCTTTTAAAACAACTAAGGAGACAGGTCTTTAACCTCCACCTTTTCAGATGCTTTGTTCACTCATTTAGCTTCTGGCGAGGTCTTAGGAAACATTTCAAATACAAATTATTATTGAATACTGAAGCTCACCTTAATAATTCATTTAGTAGGCAGAGATGCACTGAAATGATGTTGGGGTTTTTTTGAAAGAGCTGAAATTACAGATTTATTTCAGAAATTGTAAGTATTTTCAAGGACTTAGAGAGCATTCAAAAGGGTTGTAATGTAAATTACCAAATTGTCAAAATTAATTAGATTTAAAATTCACATAGTGCACAAGACTGGTACCTCCTGTTACAAGACTGTCTAGTCCTCTGAAATGGTGAAGATACCATGAGATTCATTAAGTGGACTTTTTGGCATTACTTTATGTTTCAAGTACATATTTGTCACCAGACCTAACTATTTAGTGCTGACTTGGCACCAGATAATTTCAGGACTTTAAATACACATTATAAGATTGTTCTGTGAATGTGATTCTGGTATCTGCCAAAGGTACTTCTCTATGGCTCTGGTGAAACAGGTCAGTGGCAATGGGAGTGTGCAGCTCGTGGACAGACAGTCCACTTTTAATTTCTGTAATCAGGCCTGGTGTATACTTTCATCCCTTGAAATCCATGAAACCTTAAAGGTAGGTTTATGCTAAACAGGCATTATTTGGGCTGTATTGATCACACCTCTTCATTTTTTCCTAGAATGAAGATAATCCTCATAGCTATACATTTGATGACTGTAAATATTTCTGTCTTAATTTCCCACTTCAGACTGGCCAGATACCACTGTACAGTGCAGAGGGACCACCCAAATCTTCACTTAAATGAGAAAATGCCCTGATATATAATCAGGATTTTTAACTATTCTTCACCTCAGTGCATTAAAGATGTCATGCTTTCAGAATTCAGGACTAACACTGATTTTGCCTTTTTTCTAGCAATTGTTTTGTTTTGGGTTTTTTTAACTGTAATAATAGAGTCACTCTCTCCTTTCCCAGCAAGCGTCTGTCTGTTTTTCCACTTGTCACTAGTGGGCAGGCAATGGATGTGTTTTGTGGTCTGTGGTACAACTGGGTTGAAGATTCATGCGTTCCAGAAAAATGCAAGCATAAAAGCTGATACCAGTTAGGTTGTTTAAATTTCATGCATAAGATTTTTGAAACATTTTGTCTACCCTTCCGGTCTTGAAATATAACAAATGTGGTCATGAGAGCATCCTCAGTCCTTGTCCCTCTGAATCCCGTAACAGAGCTCCTATTGACTCATCAGGACTCGGCTCAGGCTTTCTTACTGTTTAATTGTCATCTCATATAGCCTTCTGCTCTTCCAGCAATGACTTTAGGTCCTGCCACAGCCTTGCCTTCCGCAGCATGAAGTTTACACAGACTTGTTTCCAGTGACAGACCTGTAACCCAGCCTACCCAAACCAAGCTTTGAGCATTAGGTTTTATTTATGGTAAAATAGCAAAGTGTAAATTAGGAAATTAGTTTCTTTTAGCTTAAGAAAAAAGGCCTTGGAAAACAAATGTTGCTTTGTTCCCTAGTACAAACCTCATTTGAAATTATGTGTTTTTCAGAAGTTAATATACTGTGGGCTGCACACCAAGTACACCATAGTTCTGAAGATTACAATTTATTCACAGCCTTGAGACAATCTGTACTGCAGAAATACACCTCCTGGGTAAGTTGCAAAAGATTTGACAAACAATATCAACAAGATTTAGTGAAAGTGAAAACATGGTGTTTATTTTCCTTCAAAGAAAAACATAGTATTTTTAAAGTTGTTTGACATTGGAAGCACAGAAGGTGAAACTGAGGAATCTGAGAATCATAAGCTTTAAAATCATAGTCAGTAATGTTTGTACAGCAAACTTGAAAACAGGTACAGTAGTTAAAGTCTAATTATATAACACTTAATTTATATTTTCATAACATTTTGAGTAGAATAAGGATTTTTTTCATTCAGTTATTCTTGCATAAGTATAGGAATATAATGTAACTACTCAAAAATAATGTCTGTATAAATAAAAGAAGTAGGGAGAGAAATCATTGTTAAAAATTGCTGTGGACATGGAAATATATTTATTTGTCTCTGCTCTTTCATATTGTGTCAGTACTCTAGCAGGTAAGACCAGTATGACACTACTTTTAGTCAGTGTTACTTCAGATACAATTTATTTGAAATTGTGAGCTGTGTACACATGCAGTATAAATTGAGTAATCATTTACAGATATAAAAATGTGTATTTCCAAATGCATTCATAGATGTAACATAATATATAGGGCTGAGTTCTGGGTCCAGGATAACTGCTGATATTCTCAATTGTGCTTTCATGTTCTCTTTTGACTATTTTTTCACTCAAATTGTGGTTTGTCTGGTTCTTGTTTTCTATTTAAAAATAATAACTTCAAAAGTTGAATTTTCAGAATTAGAGTTCAAAGGAAATATTCTCTGTATCTATACATACTATACTTATATATTTACATCATATATTTTATATATTATATTATTTTATATATAGATATGTGTACTCTTCAGTGAGGTATAATATGGGTGGTAAAGGAAACCCACAGTCCTCTAGCAATCTCTGCATCCAGCCTGTGAACAAATGACTCAAAGTCAAGAATGTGTGCTCATACATGCAAATCCATTAACTTCAGTAAAGTTAGTCTGGATTTATGCTTACAAAACTGAACATGGACTTAGCCTGTTTTTGGTAATTGTTTTAAGTGCATATAATTAAATTAGTTAAAAGTGGTAGGTTACAAGAAAATGACAAGTTCTTCTGAAAATCATGAAGCAGTACTATTATTTTAGATTAAGTTCTTAAAGTGTTCTGTATAAATTCTTGTTGTTCATTTATTCAGAAAATAATCATATGATGTTAGAGTGTCTAAATTTTAAATTACTATAATCAACAATACCAGAAAGGATACATCTCTGGTAACTCGGCTTCCTCTGTAAATACTGCTATGTTGAAGATTTAACCTTTGCCCATTTACCCTTTCAGACCATATGTGCAAATGCTTAACAACAATAATTCAAAAGAGACAAAAAGCCTGTTGTATACAGGGGCATGTGCATGAGCCGTTTGTCTGCCTTCATGATTTTGAGGATGATAGCTCAGAAAGCATAAAAGATTCAGGAAGACCAAGATGTCTGGCCACCTCAGATTCCAAAGACCGTTCTTAGGACCCCACTGGTAGCACATGGCAAAATATATATATGCATTTAAAAACAATTTGCTTTGTGCAAGAAGAAATGAACCTAGGAACACTTTTTACTTTTATTTTACTTTTGTGTGCAGTGGGTTTTTTTTCACCAAATATTTGTTATTAACCAAAACAAGTGGTTAGTGCAAATACTCCCTCCTCCCAGAACTTTTGAGACATATGTCAGTTTTCTTTCTGCAAAACCTTACTGTGGATGATCACAGTTCATGCTAATTCCTAACTGAACTGCTATTTTTGGACTTCCACACTTGTCCAAAACTGTGGATGGATCTGCCTTGAAGCTAAAAGAGTGAAGCCTTTAATTACTCTCTGAGAGTGATCTGATTTTTGAATGTGTGCTATACTGCACTGTTGAATGCAGATTGACATCCAGTTTTATGGAGACTGTGAGAAAGTTGTGGTGGATGGTGTGGGATTGTGGGACTGCTCTTCTGCCAGTTCTGTAGTGTTTTAAGTTAAACATTCTAAGATAAATAAATAAGCATATTAATCTATGTGGATTGTGCTCAAGCTGATAGAAAAGGTATAAAATGAAAGAGAATTGCAAAATGTAATTGATAATCAGTGGTGTTAGATGGTGTTAGTGGTGTTAGCCCCTGAATTTAGAACCAAAAATTCCGTGCTTCATATTGTTTGCATACCCAGTGTTTGTTTCTTCAATGGAGGAGCCATGGAGAAGCAAATCTACTGTGAAGATTGAAAGACTGTGTTGAAGCCCATTTTAAGGAAAAAAAGATGTTGAAAAAACTAGTATACTAATTTTTAAGAAGAAAGTAGCAAGCTAATGCAAGACAGTGCTATATAAATTAATATATAAGTAATGAAATACTAAGTCAAAGTGCAGTTATGAAAGGAGAGATTTGCACAAGCACCTTGAAAAGCCCTGATTTAATGCTTTGAGTACCAGTTCTCAACTTTTCCTCCAAAGGGTAAGATTTAATTGCAAATATTACATCCATAATAATTTGATAGCTTTAGACTATACATTTAGATAGAGGTTGAATTATGCCTTGGTATAAAAGCAGTGGAAACATCTATGATATAATCTGGAAAGGGACTAGGTAACACTGTTCTATTGAGCAGTCAGAAAGTTCACTTGTCTGCTGAGGAGTCTGCCAGGTTTGGGATCGAAAAGGATGTTTTGGTTTAGTTTTTTTTTTTTTAATCCTTGCCTTTAGCTCCTGCAGGTTCCTCGCACAAGTTCATCCTCACACAAATGCTGTCAGCAGCTGTGCTGCAGCCCCCCACACCCTGGAGGCCCTCCGCAGCTGCATCGGCAGGTGGCCCCAGAGACCCAGCGTGCAGATGGAGCGGCTCAGAGCAGGGAGCAGCGCCCCTGCTAAACTTCGGAACTTTGATTCTCTTTCTGTAGTGGAAGAGTTTATAAGCTTTGACTTACAAATGAGTGGGAGAAAGGTAGTGATGCCCGTATCAGAGTGTACAGTGGACATGCATTCTTCTAAAGGGGCAATGCCTTCAGTATAGAGGAAGCCCCATATGCAAACATCCCTCTTCACCACCTCTTGGGTCTCTTTCCCATCAGCTGTTGTGGCACCTTCTCAGTCTCTGCTGCTGAATCCATAAGTTGGAAAAGAACCGTGAGCGGAATAAACGTTTTTCTGCAGTTTTGACCAGAAATTCCATCTAGGAGCCCAGAAAGCTTTTTCTCTACCAATTAGTGAAAGCTGGTACATTCCCATGAAATGTTTTGATTTGGTAAATAGTCATTTCCAGTGAAAAATTATGTAACACTTTTTTTTTGTGTGTGTCTGACATTGATCTTGTTGTTTCAGTAGAACCACAAATAAGGAGAAACTGAATCTTCGTATTGCAGAGGTTTTGACTCCTCCCTAAGCATTCCACTTCTGTAAATGATCTTTGTAATCCTTTCTGTGAAAAACAAAGCTTGCATTGCAATGAAACATGAGGCAGTTAGGAAAGCAATGTCCTTTGTCAGTCTCAAATTTACCTGTAGCTTTATATAAAAGTTTCCTTCATCTCACCACTTAGCAGGGAAATCCTGGTACTCTTGTGAAAAGCACATTAGAAAATAAATATGAAGATGATGCTTCCTTCTCTGAATCATCTGTAAATACACCAAATTGCCTCTGATATTTTTAGGGAAAAAAGCATGTAATTTTTTACCACTGATTTCAGTCTTGCAACCACTTCCATGAATAATCTGAAAACCATCTGGGTTTAGTTTGATTGCTTGGTTTGGTTTTGGTTTTTGATTTTTCCCTAAATCAACTTCCTGTCCATTCCTTTAAAAAAAACATCTGCTGTTACCATGCCATTAGGCAGGTATAATCAATAATAAGAGAAAACTGAAGTAACTTTACTTGAATGTGGCTGTGTCCTACTCTGTTGGCTTCTTTGTAAGATAACCTTTGAGAAAAACCATACCCGCCCTCCGATCATCTGAGAACACCTCTCAGTCATTCTTTTGTAGCTTGTCCACTTTTAACACTACATTACTAAGAGGCTCCAAGTTAGAGGAAGGAGGAAAAAGGAACTCAGAAAAGAGAATGACTTCATGCCAGTGTTCAGAGCATTTCTGCTGAAGTATTGGGAAGCTTGCACTACCTTTCTGTTTAAGAGCATGGAGATATGTGTATTTTCTCTGGTGCTAAAGAGATTTAAAGTTTTAAAGATACTTCTGTTTGGTTTTGGAAAATCTTTGCATTTTAGAGAAGAACTAAATTTTTAATGCAGGTGATACAACACAATGTCAGGTACAAGGGAAAAGAAGAAGATAAGCCTTTTTCTGAAGAAAGCAGAACTTAACTTTTAATATATGAAGGTCTTTGAAGTTTTATTCTGTTGCTCAACCAGCTAAGCAATTAATTGTGAAATTCCTGGGACTTTGTACGTAAGATACCAGAGTGTTTCTGAGTAAGCAATTTTCTAATACTGTTTTCATGCTAGCATGTTTTTATGACTCAGCGATAGATTGTGACTTTAAGGGAAATGCCATAGGAAAGTTAGGGTGAGAATTTTTGTAATAAACTTGAAAAGCCAAGTAAGCAGCCTTACCCTTACTGTGCTCATGTAGGCAGTTTGGATGCAAAAACTGTAGTATTAAAAATTCACACCTTGCTTACTCTGTTATAATTCTGCCCTTTAAGTGAACCCTTCATGTCAAGAATACGTTGCTGTCTGCTCCATATAATCCACAGAATAAGCATCTAATATGAGGATTTATGAGTTATTTTCTTGATTTTTCTACTTACTCAGTATGACTTTTGGGAAATCACTTTGTGATCAAATTATGTCTCATTTGATATAGCACATCTAGTAGTAACATAATGATCAGTATCTATGTATGCTATATAATTTTTACATTATGGAGGTATTAGAAGAAACAAGTATATTGTGCAGTGCTTTCAGCTCCTGAGATAGTACTTCATTGAATTATCACGAGTTTAGAATTATATATCTCATGTATGATTTTTTTTTGTTTGCTTTTCAGATGCTCAACTTGCCCATGGCTCTTTTCATCCCCCCTTCGGTGTTTGCTGTTCATTTGCAGTTTAATCTACTTTACCAATTTTGGATACATACAGAGGTAAACCAGGTTTTTAAGCCATACCTAAATAGTTAGTCTGGAGCAGTGTCCTGGAAATCCACTAGCAGCTGATTTATTGTGTAACAAAAATCTTTCTCTGATTTCTTTAAGGAGAAACATCTGTTCATTTTTATTCCTTTTTCTGAATATATATTGCTAAGTTTATAAGAAGCAATGAGGCCAGTTGGTCCGAATTAGATTTAAGAGAAAAGTAACTGTAAGGAATCAAAACTTTTTTGCTATTTTAATAGTATATTTTCCTATCTTGCAGCTTATTAAACATTTTTAGCAGATACTGAAACTGATTTCATTTCTAAGATAAATATTTTAGGGAATAATAACCAAAAGCCAGTGCTTCTTAAAAATCATTTAGAGCTGTATCTAAAGTCAGATATTGCTTCTTTCTTAATACAAGGAATTCTCTCTTTGATTATCTGAGGGCTGTTTGTTTATGGCTGCACTGCTTTATTTGTGTTTTTTGAGTGAATAGACCACACCTAGTTTACATATATACACAGTTAATAACCCACTGTAATTAGTAAGTAGTTTCGCCACTCATGGTAGTTCAATGGCCATTTCCTTCTTCCTTGCATTACAGTTAGAGGTGTTTAAAGGTATTCAATGTTATTAGTCAGTAGTGTATTTCTCAGTAGCCTCAAGTGATCTGCAGCTAATTATTTCTACAACACTTACACAATACACGCTGTGTCTAATTATTCTGTCCATACAGATGCCTTTTTTCGTCTAGTTCCATGATGTGACATGGAGGACAGTTTATCTGTAATTTTAGGTGATTTTTTTGTTTAAACAGTAGTTTTTTATCTTTTCTATCTATTTCCTTAAAAAAAGAATTAATAAAAACTAAAAAAGATAGTTATAGTGAGCCAATAGCAAACTTTTGTTGTTGACATGTCATTTCTGTTGGACACATTTCTAGAATCATTAATATGTGGACACATTTCTAGAATCATTAACATGTGTCTAGTGCTCTGCAACACCACGTGACTAAGGAAGGCTTATGATAAAATGTCACACACATCACCAGAACTGGCATAAACTCAAACAATAGACAATTAAGCTTTTTAAAATGTTTTGAACAAATTCAGACATTTTTTGAAACTATACCAAGTGAATACTTTGAATCACATGGTACCAAAGTTTCTTTGACAATGCTTTAGTTTTCACAAACTAGTTCTAGTGTGTTTTGCCACTGACAAAAATGTAATATGCCTCATCTATACCTTGTCCACTGTTTGAAGCCATCTCTTCCTTGATTGAGAAGTTTCGAACATTCCACTGCATAGCAGTAACTCAGTGAGTCTCAGCACTGGTGCCACAGTGCACGTCTAAAGTTTCTAAAGTGAATTTCAGATGCTTTTGAATTGCCTACATCCCTCTAAAGTGCTAAATCCTTCATAGGGCTTAAAAGGAATTTCCATAGCATATGTGCAATGTGCCAAGTTTAGACACTAGTCTAAACAAGAGTGAATTTCAGTCTCAATGAAAAGATAAGCTACTTACTATTAGATTATTGTTCCAGTACAAAAACAATGGATCTTTTGTGCTGATCCGGTTGATCTACTCGATTTTGCTTAATGTTGATACTGTTGATTTTGTAGCACAGCTGAAATCAGTTGAAATATGTTGAAGTCATGCTCTAAGGTCAAATATAATGTCAAAATAGAAATAGAGTTACACCATGTATTAACAGATTTCCTGCTCTCGAGGGCAAGGCATTGACAGAAAAGAGTAAGGAAAGGAAGGGAAATGGTAGCAGCCATGCAGGTTTATGTTACCCAATATTTTTGGTGAAATTAATATGATACTTCACCTTTATATTGGTTTTTCTTTACAACTATTAAAATTTAACTGTTCATAGCTATGGCATCTCTAATTAATTTTTTTTCCCCTAAAAGTTCTTTTCTGAATTTTAGTGGATCTAATTATCTTACACAGACTATGTTAATATGAAAATCCTTTCTGCAAATCTCAGTTTCCATTGGTTTCCCAACATATGAGGTTGGTTTGGGGCTGCAGACCGGCAGTTCTATGGAAAACAGTATCCTGTCTCAGTAACTGCTATTAGCCCTTGTTCTGAGAGCAGATATTCATCATCCCCCAGCAGCTCTGTGTCCTCTGGTAGCCTATGGTGGGGGCTGTTACAGCATGACAGTACATGTCATTGGGGGGCTAGAGGAGATACACTTTGTTATTTCCATTCTGGCAGTTCAAGGTGTAATAGTTTGCTTCTAAAATTCAGGAGCCCTTGATAAGAAATGTTTTCTTCAGATTTCTCTTGCTTTTTATCAGTGTTGATGCTTCCTTAGATACAATTTGGCCCACTTTGACTAGTCAAATATGTTTGGAAATTATCACTTCACAACTTTTGATTGTACATCTTTCTCCTTAAAAAAATAGTCAGATACAGGAAAAAAAATCCCTTTTCTTTAACAGGTGTTTTTTTTTGTTTGTTTTACATTGTACTGCAAATTTTAAGGAAGGACATTCACAATTTAGTGTTTTATAGAAGAAAAAACCCACAACATTAATAGGAAATTAATAGAAAGAATGAAAGTACTTGAGAGTTTCTGAGGGAAGATGTTTTGGTTTAGGAGTAATTTCAATTGAATTCAGTAATTACAAGAGAATAATCATGCTGTGCTGAAACTTTCTATGCCATGTTTCAGCCTATAGCAAAAGTTTATAGCCAAATATGATCCCTGATATTTTCCTATCTTTCCTCCTTAAATTTTACTTGTGTCCAGTGCTGTTTCAAACAATGTTAAGAGATATTTCCCGTGTTATAACTTTGACCTTTGTCAATATTTTTTAATTCAGTTTTTGTCCAGCTTTCTCACCAGCAGAGCAGACATGGTCTATTTTATTTTAAGTGGCATGTATACTCTGTGATTACAGTATCACAAAGATCAAAAGTACACACTCATTCTATCTCGTTTAGTCCTATATACTTGGCATATGTTAGTTTTTGTCCTTTTATATAAAATAGTACAGCATTTTAAACATTATAAATCTGATCTAAAAATTACACTATACCATTCTTGTGGGACTGGAATCTTTTATTATTACTTACTATTCAAATGGGCTATTGGTACAGTGAGGACATATCTGAAATTAGTAAAGTATATAGAGTGAACACACAACTTTGTGGCTGAACATTATCTGCTTTTGTGTGTTCTTATCACAGAAGTCCCATGTCAGAAGTCGATTTGGGTTTGTTTGTTTTTTTTTTTTACTGCTTCTGAGCATTCTGGAGGGATGGGACAAGGTCAGAGATATGAGATTCAAGGCCAAGTGGCAGGTTCTGCACTTTGATCACAACAACCCCATGCAGTGCTACAGGCTGGGGACAGAGTGGCTGGAAAGCTGTATAGCAGACAACATGGGGATGCTGATTGAGAGCCAGCTGAACACAAGCCAGCAGTGTGACCAGGTGGCCAAGAAGGGCAATGGAATCCTGGCTTGTATCAGGAAGACTGTGGCCAGCAGGACTAGGGCAGTGATCATCCCCCTGTACTGGCTACTGTTGAGGCCACACCTCGAATCCTGTGTCCAGGTCTTGGCCCCTCCCTGCAAGAAAGTCATTGAGATGCTGAAGTGTGACAACGGAAAGACAACAGAGCCGGTGAAGGACCTGGAGACTAAATCCTGTGAGGAACAACCGAGGAAGCTATGGTTGTTTAACCTGGAGAAAAGGAGGCTAAGGGGAGACCTTCTCAGTCTTTACACGTGCCTGGGAGGAGGTTGTAGCAGGTGGAGGTCATTTTCTTCTCCCATGCAGCTAGCAACAGGGCAAGAGAAAGTGGCCTCAAGCTGTGCCAGAGGAGAGTCACTTTGAACATCATGAAGCATTTTTTCATTGTAGGAGTGTTTAAACATTGGAATGGGCTGCCCAGGGAAGTGGTCGGGTCACCATCTCTGGAAGTGTTCAAGAAATGACTGGACATGGCACTTAGTGCCATGGTTTAGTGCCATGGTAGTGTTTGGTCAAATGTTGGACTGAATGGTTTTGGAGGTTTTTTCCAGCCTTAATGATTCTATTATTATTGCACCATGTACATGGCAATATGAAATTACATCATAATTTTTTCAAGATTTTTAAAAAATCTCTGAGTAGCACCAAGGTATTTAAATAAACTCTTGATAGTTTGTTTAAATGAAAAATAAAAAAAAAACAATCAACCCAAAAACAACTGAGGAAAACATTTTGCAATGCTGGGTTAACGGTTGGACTCAATGATCTTAATGTTCTTTTCCAACCTAAATGATCCTCTGGTTCTGTGATCCCAGTAAATGAGAAAAAAGCAGTTTTTGGTTCTATCCAATACTGTTTAGGTCAATGAAAATAAGTTAGTAAATCTGCTCTTAAATAGTCTGGGAGGAACATTTCTGTGACTAGATACACCATTCTCATCTAGATCATAAGTGGAATGAAAAAAATACTTCAGTCAAAGAGCACTAAAAATCTAATTTTTCAAAAGCCACAAAATGTTTCAGGACTGTTACTGACAGAAATACTCTATTTCAGTTTATTTTCACAGGTGATTTGGAAGGTCTATGGCTTATATTAAACTATATCCTTCATTATGCATTTATTACAAATAGTAAGTTAGGTGTGTTTATAACCTGATAGACACCTGTGAAAAACAGAAATTAGTTTCTGTTGGTTTAGCTGTAATTTTTATGAGATGTCAAATAGTATTTGTAAAGTATCAACTGATCCAGTCCCTGATGGTAGTAATTGCAACAGCAGATTATTCCTTGCCTGTTTGATCTTTGACATGTATTAGTTTCTGTTTAATCTTTTAATTTAAGAAAAGACTGTAACCTGCCCTTTACCATACTCACAGAAGTCAGGTTTTCTAAGGCATATCTTTTTGCCTTGTTTAAGTCTTTCTGCCTCATTAAACTGTGGGAGCAGAAAAAGGTGAGCCACAATTATTTATCAGGAGTAACATGGGTGAAAACAGGTGAGGAATGGGAATAATTTTGGCAACACCTCATGCAGACTGCAAAGAGAGACTTGAAATTGCTACAGATATAGGGAAAATTACATTTGTATTTGTCAGAAAACACTAATTCTTTGAAACTGAAACTTGCTGAAGGAAATTTATTGTATTTGTCAAAGAAATATTTTGCACTTATGTGCAGTGTGTACTGGTGTAAGTTTTTGACTGTCTTTCCTTAGCTTTGAATTCTGCTTAGTGTTCTGTAATGAAAAGCTCTGAAAGAGAGAAATCATGAAGTGTTCACGCTTTCATGCCCTGCACAGCCCCATCTGGGCTCCCTGAGTACAGATGAGCTGTTGTGGCCCAGTGCTGAAGTCCTTGCATGGGTCAGCTCATATCTAGGAAAATGGCCAGATTCAGAAAAGATCTACTATGTTTTGTGTTGATTTTCTTTCCAATAAGGAAGTGAAACAAGCATACTGAAGAATCAAGTAAAATTAAGGAAAACACATAAAAATGTACATACTTCTTTTAAGTAGTAGTAGTACACCTGTAATTACTATATCAATAGCAAAAGCTATTATTCAAACTCTAGAGAATGAAAAGTCTATTGGACGGTGGTAAAAAAATAATAAGGTTTTCAGTTCAATCTGAAAAATAAGTGACAGCATGAGGCAATAGATAAAATATTCAGTTATTAATATCCAGGTCCTAACAATTGAGATTGATCTATTTCTTCGCAAATTTTACTTTTCCATTTTCTTGGACCTACTTTTTCCATATGTGTGCTGTAGTCTCCTTTAAAAGAGCAAGAAAGGAATACAGGAGTAAAAAAAAATATGTCTATTTAAAATACTTGCAGTAATTTTTTAATTTAGAAGCATATTAGTAATTCATTTCTTAAAACTGAAAGGTAAATCTGTTCAAGAAATGAGAGTTTGAATTTAAACAGCATATTAACAAATTTTATTTGACTATTACACTTCTGAGTGTTTGCACTCAGAAGTGCTTGATTTGTGGAGTTGATGAAAGGTTTTTGTACAGTGCTACAATATTCAATAATTTTCAAATAAAAAAGAAGGTGCTTTGTTAGTAGGTAAAAAATCTCTAGGCCTTGTTTGCAAAGGCATATATTTATTCTTCTTTTATTATATTGTGAATAGTTTCTTTAAGGTTGTAGGATGCGAGTCAAATGTAGTGTTTGGAAGTTTTTGCAAAACGATGATATACAAGTGGTATACATAGTGGAAACAGAGTTTGGTGGACTGATCTGGCTTTTAGTCCAAGATAAGAAACATGGTTAGGCTCTGAGTTTCTTTTGTTGTTGTTTTAGTTTGCGGCTTGTTTGTGGTGTGTTTTTTATGGGATTTGTTTGTTTGTTTCTTTGGTTTTGGTTTAGTTTTATTAGGAAGCAACACCAGTAAAAGGTAAAATCGTTAATAATCCAATGTAGTTGTGTAAACTGTAGTGTCTCTTGAATTTTATGTTGGAAGTTCGCTTTGAATTCAAATACCATATGCCAACAAAACCTTTAATTTTCTTCATTCTAGTACATTAGTTCATTTAATGAAAGAGGAAAACACTGTAGCAGAAACCAGACATGGGTCTGTCTGATGTTCCCCTTCAAATTAGAAACACATACATCTGTCCTATTCAGGTTATGAGGGATCAGCAACTTACCATTCGAGAGACTTTTGCCAAAAGTCATCAAAGAGATGAATGTAATTAGAGATGATTACAGCCGTTCTCTTAATCTGATGTTCAAGATTATGTCTGTCAACTATCAATGACACAGATAATTCAAGTTCAATTCCTAGAAATAGGTCCCATCATCTGACAGCTTACTGGATACTTTCTCACTGTTACAAAGATCCAAGAAATTATTCTAAAACCACTAGGGAATGAAGTATTTGCTGATTTTCATGCAGAACAAAATTTTGGTTTACAAAAGAAAGTTCTCTTCTCATTCCTGAAGCTGATGCTTTTATCATTCATAAATTCATTGTTTGCCTGCCACAAACTCTCAATTAAAATGTCTTCTCTGGAGAGAAAGAGAACAAATAATTCAATGATAACCAGAAAGATAAAAATGCTTTCTTCAGTGTAGACAGGGACTTTGTAGGTTCAGATAGGTTATATATACAATGCAGAAAATAAAACTTAAGCATGATTCCAAGAGAGATCTCATTGCTTCAGTCCAACATGTCTGCCAAACTGGATTATTAGATTTTTTGACCAACCTGTGTAATGAAAGTCTTGTCATGACTGCACTTGCCAGAACATGGAGGCAAGCATTACTAAGCAAAAATACTCGCAATAACTTCAGAATATGTTCTACTTCTATATATTTCTCTTCCCCTATGAGGGGAGAAAAGCATCTTGATATGTAGAGCACATAACTCTGCTTTTTGTTTAAAATAAAAAGACTAATAAAAGAGAGAGAAAATAAAACATTCATAAGAGAGCACACTGTTCCTGTCCTACTAATTGTAGGCTGCACTTGAACACAGTTTAATCAGGAAAAACCTAGTTGAATGAGACATGGAGTTCCTTCCTTGGCACCTAGGACCTTGGTGATGATTGAGAGTGCTGATGTTACACCTTAGTAGCCTCAGGATGAGCTGCTATTTTATACCAAGTTCTTGGTACTTTTAAGTGTTTGAGTCTACTCAGAAGTGCCTTTACACCACAAGCTGATATTTTATTCTTACCTGTCTTCTCTTTCAACTGAACTGCAAAACAGAGAGAGAGATACTTAAAAATATTTAAGTCATTTAAGTGAACTGTGTAGTGCTATGAAGCCAGCTGGTAGCTCTGAATTCAACATGCAGAACAGGAGCCATGATCTTTTTCATTCAAAAGTGACTGCTCCATGATAATAGACTTATATTGGTGATTTGTGTTTGATGAGCAACAGTCCAGGCAGAAGAATCCTTCCCTTTCCCTGTTGAAGCTGGATCACTAGTGTGGCCAGAAGTGAAAAGTTTATGGGACAACAACATAAGCAACAGCTTCAATTTTGATGCAAATAGTTGAGTCCTTGAGTTTGAGTGTTGGCCTCTGGTCCTTGCACCAAAGACACTTCTTGCAAATGACAGCTGTGAAATGTTTACTTATGCAGCAGTGGGCCTGACTACTGCTAATCTGCCTGCAGAAACCCCCAAAACGTACGTCAGTAGTTTTATTTGGATCACTTCTGTCTGTCTCTGTAGAATTGTCAAGATAAAAATGAAGTGAGACATTTAGAGATGCAACACATTTCAGTACATTCTGCATCCTGGAAAAGAATCTAAACAACTCATTTGCCAAATAAAATTAATATATAAATGAAAGAATACCACATTATGATATTAGAGCTACTGTTTTTCGTTAAAAAAAATTAAATATCTGATTTTCCATTTTAACATGTTACATGTAATACTCTTGAGTTTTTCCCATAGCTTGGACTCATGGAGAATGTATTTAAATTAAAAGCCAACAGAAAATTTGAAAGACTGTTTTTTCTTAAAAACACAAACTGTAGGCTGCTGACTATATTTTTATCTGTTTGAAAAGGAAGATAAAAAGCCTCATTTGACTATATTTTATTTTATTTCAGGACTGGCATACTGATTTATGACTTTCTGTTTTTTCCCCTGCAGTTGCCAACATGTGTTTGTCAAGCTTCTGAAAAATACTGAAGTTGTATAGCAATTTTTCTCATGGTGTTTGTTTAAAATGCTTAACTTGATATATGACTGAAAAGTGTGACTTACTCCATGCTATGCTATTTGTAATGCTGCAATTAAAATTACTGGTTAGTGTAAGTATTCTCGTTTTTAGTGGAAAAATGATTAAAACTTCCTCTACATGTTCACCTTTCCCACCAGGTTTAATTGGACCTTTAAAGAAGGAAAAAAAAGTTGTTAAATACTCATGTAAGATGCCAATTTGATTCAAGCCTTGCCTCCTGGCTGAGGTGTAAAACAATGAAAAGTGACAACAGTGTGCATTCAAAAGATAATTTGTTATAAACACATTTCTTAAGCCTGCATGTTTATTATATAAAACTGCCCCAAACCAGACTATCCATTGAAACTAGGCTTTTACCTCCAATTCCTACAATCCAGATTTATCAGAAATTCACCCCCTATGAAATCCTTTATGGTCCCAACAGGCCTGATTCCTCTCACTTGTTTTATTTCTAAACTATAAATATTGTTTTTTCGCGTCTCAGTGTGGAAATCTGGCTATATCCATTTTACATGCTTACTGGAGTAGAAAACTGCCTAATCAGATAGGAAAACAGTTGGCAGTGTATAAATCAGGGTTTGCCTAGAATTTCAAAGTGTGAAACTGGCAGACGAGCACATATCCTAGGAGTTCTGCCTTTCTCCAGCTTCCCTGCAGAGAATTCACATGGCAAATCTGATCACCAGAGCCATCTGTATAAACACATGGGTGTGTTGTCCTGAATTAACACAGCAGCTCTACTGGGGAATGTAATTAAAGTCTTATTTTTAAATTTCCCCACCAGACTCTCTGAAATGCAGATTTATACACCGGGAATAAGAATCTTATCTTGATTTTGATGAGGAAATGAATTGCAATGTGTTTTACTACCAACTAGTCTAACAGAAACCCCAAAGTTAAGTTCAGGGTGCTCCTTAGTGATGCTCCAGGGATGAATTTACCCTCTCGTGTCCTGCGGATCAGTAACACTGTGATACTGAAACTCATGCTGTGCTACAAACAGCTTTCCTTATACTCAAAGGAAAAAAAAAACACAAAAGCCAGAACTTTTTATATACGAATGGTTTTACTCTAAAGTTGCCTGCTCTACCCAGTCAACATTCCTTCCTAACATTCATGTTGAAACAGAGTTAAGTAAGGATTCATGCTGTAGTGGTGACAGGGGGGGTTGTTACACAAGATGTAAAGTTTCCCTTGGATTTCATGTCACGATTTTTTCTCATTACTTAAACAAGAACTACATTGCAGTGGTGCAGGTACCAGGCAATAAAGATTTCCCTTGGTGCTGACAAACTCTGAGACCGCAAATGGAGGTGCTTACATGCCGCAAGAGATATTGCATAATGTTCTTTTCCTTTAGGCTAGGGATTGCTGTGACAAAGGAAACATCTTTATGTAAGAACTACTATTGTAGCAAAAAACATTTAATTCTTATTATAGTCAAAGATTTCAATACCAGTATGTTTTATTTAGTAAGGTATGGAAACTATTTCTATGCAGCTTTTACCCTGCCTTATTTATTATACTGCTCTTGGAGTTCCTTCAATTATTGTCAGTAATTCTGCTTTATTATTTAGTGATGTCCAAATGCAACAGAGGAAATATGTGGGTTTTTAAAGAAAGGAAAGAAAGAAGAATACATGTTTTATAGAGAGTTCTGACAAAGCTTTTATATTCTCACAAAGCTTTTATAACTGGTATGTGTAAGACGCCCACGTATCTGATTTGCGGGTAGTTTATTGAGTCCATTTGTAAGGATTTTGACAACTGAAAAATTATTTTGTAGCAATGGGATGTTAAACAGTAAAGGAAATAGGAAAAGAGTTTCGTTGGAATGTTGCAGTTTGTCTGTGCCTCACTAGCATGGGAGTTTAGGTGCCCATGATGTGTTAATTGAAAAAGGAAAAAATTGGTATCTATATCAAGAAAACAAACAAATGTAAATTCCCACTCATACTGGTCAAAATGCAGATAAGGTTATTGCTGGACAACATTTGAGGTATTTCAGATTTTAGGGGATTGGTAGCTATTTTTCTGTGTTCCCCAAATAATAAGTGATGAGATAAAGAATATTTTATATTCAGAAGCAAGCTCTTCTTCCTTTGAATAATATGTTATAAGGTTTGAAATACTGTTAATAGGGATATGAAACTATGACATTTCATGCAATTTTTTTTTACTTTTGAATCTACTTTCCAGTAAAAAAATCTGATACAAAAATTACAGCAGCCACATTTTTTAAATGAAAATCCTTATTACAAGCAACAAAAACTGAGCTAAACTGCTATTATCATATTTATTTTGCTTTTTTTATTTTTTATTTTTATGTTTTCTTTTTTCCCTGAAATGTGAATGTGTGAAAACTCTTGCTCTGAAAAGACAACTTTAATATAACAGTATTTTAAGCTGAAATGTTTTTCTGTTTTGAATAACTGAGGCTTAGTGGTATATGCTTTGGTGACTAGTTGCAACTGCAGCATATGCCTGGTTTCTGCTACAAAGAACACTTCTTTGAAATTAAGGTTATCAAAGGAAAATATCTGGACAAAATGAAGGCGCAGAAACGAGGATAGACTAATAGATGAAAGGTAGATGTGTAGGTGCCTTTCTCCTATTACCTGTTAGACATTATTTGGAACAAGGGCTGTTGTTACACCACATTATTTTATGTAGCAGTTCCTACAGACCTCATTCTTTTCACTGTGACTGCAATAAGTTCCTGTGAGCCTGACATGGCAGTGTCAGAATCTTGCCTGCAAAATTGTCTTATTATCCAGGTTTTGACAACTTAGCTTGATGAAAAATCTGCTTGTAGGAGTTTTGCTCCAGATAAGATGGCAGAATATAGAAAAATTCAACAAATTTAAACAAAATAATTATCTTGTTTGCCCACTGGTGCTGCAGGAGCCTTCAATATTAAGCTTTCCAGTGATGATATGTTTCTGTTTTTGGAATGATATATGGTTATATTTATAGCATATATATTTATAAAATATTTATAAAATTTTTGACACCAAGTCTTCCAGTGGCAACAGTTTTTTGTATTTTAAGAATGTGCTAAATATCCCAAAATAAACTTACTGATAGAAAAGGAAGTTTCAAAAAATAGCACTCAGTACTATTTTGACTCTGTTAAAAATATTTTGGGTGTGTTTTAGGCAAAACTTTTATTTTTCAATTACTAATTTCATCATACTGGATTTTTGCTCCATCAGGTACCGAGTTCTGTACCACCTCTGAGCTCGAAAGTCATGTGGATATAGTTGTTGTCTCAGATGATATTCTCATCACTGTGTGGCTAGTATGTCTTTACAATGGAAGTCACCTTGACCAAATAATGAATTGAAGTAGACTCGGGCATCAATCACTTATTATGCTGTAGAGATGATATTTCAGTAGATTTGTAAATGTCATCACTCCAAGAAAGACTGTTTAAAGAAGGACAGAGGTTGCATTATTCAAAGAAAATAGTTTTTCTGGGATTAATGAAAAGATTTATTTAAAATTTTGCATAAGTTCCTGAGGTCTTTAGGGAGCCCCAAGACACAAAGTTCTGGTTTAACATATGGATATATTACATAGAGTTTCAAAAGGATGAATTTTTATTTTAAAATGTTAATCAGCTGGATATTGAAACTTGAAGGTATTAATTCTGAGAATATTTTATTATAATCCACCTGTAGGCTAAAAGTGAAGAATGCTATTCCTTACTGATTCCCTGCTCTCCTAGTGCAGATTTCACTTATTTTCACAAAAGATTTTAAAATACTGAGCTAAAAACTGGATCAAAGTTGTGGTGTAATACATAAATCGCTTCTCTATCAGGTGCTGGGCTGAAGTTCAGTCCAAGACATTTGGCTCAGATTAAACTGAGCCTCTCTTTTCACTCCTTCTTCTTGATCTTACACAGTATTTTCAAGTTCATTAAAACATTTTATTTTTTAAGGTTATTAACAAACTTGGGCCTCTGGAGTGGATTCTCAATACTCCCAGTCATCATAGAGTTCATCATGGTAAGATAAAAATGGAACCTCTTATTCCTTGATGTATAGTTTTTTTATTTATCTCAAGGTCACTATTTCTATAGTAATAATAATGTAAAATTGTACTGTAAAATCAGTTTTATAGAAATATTTCAATTTTGACCATTACTTCAAAAATAGTCCCTGTTCAGTTAGAAATATAATTTGAAGACTCAGCAAAACAATTCAATGTTTGTAAATATGAAGAGTGATAGAAGAATATCTCATTCTTCCCTGACTACTGAAACATCATCAACAAATATGCTTTTGCATTCAAATTCAAGCACTGTATGTGTGAAAAGACATGGTTATAATTTAGAAGAACTGTTTAATGTTTTAGTGGAATTTGGTTTCAGCTGTCTGAATTATTGATAAATCTCACTCCATACAAATGCATGATGATTGACTTTTCATCAATATTCAGAGGCATTCAAGATTGTGCAGCATATGGAAATTGGATTAATAACTCCACTGCATTCTGAAAAATGTCATGAACATATCTGAGTATAGGTGTCCTTGGTTCATTCAATGTGTAGAGATAAGAAGTTATAAGAAGTAGGGGAAGGGAAGAACAATTTGAAAAAGACATACGCAGTTATAAGTACAGAGGTTTCTATTAATATTTCTTATATCCTCCAAGTGTAGAGCGTTTATGGCCCTGTGTAGACTTTTTAAAAAGACTGTGATGCAATAAGTGTCTAATCCTTAAAATTTGCACAACTATTGGTAATCCTGGAGGGAGAACCTCTGTTCTTATTTGCTCTGCTGTAATTCTAGACTAATCCTCTGATCCTGTTTGGAGTTAAGCTGAATAACTCTGGAGCGGATCAAGGGTTGTACAGTTGCTCCAGACAATCTTGACAAACTTACCTTTGAGGAAAGCTGATATACAAATACATTGCCTAGAAGACATCAAAGGATCAGTTTTCCTCACACTGAAATTAATAATAATGAAGGCAGGTTCAGACATATAATATAGAAGGTAGAGACAACTGACAGCCGTTAATGAATTGATTGCACATATCTGTACTTGGCATGTATTTTCTTTACTATAAACTGGTGAAATTATTTTTGTTTGCTTTTTAATTTGTCTTAGTAAAAATAATTTGAATTGGTTTTACTCTCCAAATGAATCCTTTTATTTCACAAAAATTTGGGGTATGACATGCTGGGTTTGTATGTTTGCATCTGAATAAAAAGACTAGTAAGAAAAAAGAAATTTTATAGAAGTACAAGGAGTGGTGAATTATCTGTCTTTTAAAATTATTTTTAGATTAGAAAGTGATGCTACTCATGATTTTCCTTTGTAATTCAGTTGCATGTGTTCTTCTACATGCCATTACTTGTCTCATAAATGATTTTTATTATAGGTAGAAATCCTTACTGCATTGACAAAAATTATGGCGGCACACTCATTATCTGGGACAGGATATTTGGTAAGTAAAAAAAGGTTTTCTTTCTCATGTTTAGTCAGCATGGCAAAAATATGTATATTTTTGAATTTGATTGTTGGCTGTTGTTTTGTTTTCTTCTTCCACCAGGAACATTTGAGGCTGAAGATGCAAAAGTTGTATATGGCTTAACACATCCAGTAAATTCATTTGATCCCATCATGCTCCAGGTACTGCAGTTTGTATCACTGACTCTGGTATCTTCAACAGCCAGTCATGTTCAAAAGAAACTCCTCTCTTAGTCACAGTTGAGGCCACCCTTGCAGTGCTGCACAGTCAATTACATTATCTAATTTTTTTCAGTATTTGATTACAAGACAGTGATTTCTGCTGAGTGTAGAAACCATGAAAATACAGACCAGTAAAATTAACAACTAATTACATTGCTAATATAACAGACTGAATGATGTCTGTTTTGCAATACGCAGTGCAATATGCAGGAATGCATAGATCAAAATATATTTTCTCTGTTGTCTTTCTTCTCTAAATATTGCTATTTCATAAATAATTCCATCGTATATTATCTTTACTGTTCATATCTCTTCTGCATATTTGCAGTTCAAGGTACTCCAGAATGATTTGTCTTGACAGCATTATAATACTTAGTGTGGTGCTTAGTTATTGGTCTAGGTTTCATTAAGCTAGATAAAAATTCTCTGTAAAAACCTGAGGACTAGAGGAGTCTGTATTTGCCTTTCATGACTATTCATCCAAGAGTCATCTCAAAGAATGAGAAGTTCTACCTGCATGAGTGTCTGGGCTGGAAACTGGAAGTATGTGCAATTATATCCATTCCTTTCAGATACTGAGTAATTTAGTTATTGAGAGTATATGAGATCAAGCGCCCAATAACCAAATTCTACTTTAAAGCTACCATAACTATACAATATGCCATTAAATGTTCTGGTTTGATTATAGGAGAGACAGATGGAAAAACACATATTCCTCTGGGCAGAAGACCGTGTAATCTTCACAGTAAACAAAGGGCTTGATATGGCTTCTGCCTATTTCAACCAGGTTTTCTGAACTGTCTTAATCTATTTCTAATTTATTCTCTTTACGGAGTTTGAGAAATCATTTATTTGAAAGTAAAAACAAATAAAGTATAGTGTTTTATTAAATTTTATTTTACTGAAAATGAAAAATTACTTCATCTTTTTTTTTTCCAGCTACGTCCCTTGGCTCATATTTGGAACACATTTTGGGCCACACCTGGATTCTGCAATAAGCTTTCTGTCATATTCAAAGGGCCAGGCTGGGGACCAGGCAAACCTAGACTTGGCCTTCCTGAGGAAATCCCAGTGGTAAATAGAACATGCACAGGCTTTCAGTTTTGTGTAATTTACCTGGACCTCTTAATGCTACTGGATCAATGTTAAAAAGTCTACACATGCTATTTTAAATTAGCAAATTAGCAGTCATAAAGCATGGGGGAAGATGAAATGGGAACAGAAACTGAAGGAAATGAATGTTTTAGCTGTGGGGGTTTTTCTTTTTATTGGAACGAAAAAATATATTTGAATTTATTTTTTCCTTATTCATTTCTTGAAGAGATTTTCAAAATTTTTCAAGAGTACATTAATTTCTCTCTCTCTTTTTTTTTTTTAGCTGTGGATACGGACACACACACACACACACAGACACACACACACACAGAGACACACACACACACACACAGAGTTAAATTCTGTCTCCCACTGGATAGTATATGAGTTTGACAGTAAATTATCTTTGTGCAATTGTCTGTGTCCCTTTTTGTGATTGTAATTATAAAGAATACTAAAGCATAACAGGCTGGAGCAGGTCACTCTTGAAGGCTACTATCTATTTTGCTTTATACAGATCACTGGAAAAGAAGTTCCCTTCAACCCAATTGTACCAGCTTATCTTAATTGCTATGCAGTTGTACATTTTGCTGTAATAATGGACTTGTACACTGAACTCCTTGCTACCGTGACTGTAAGTAATTCCTACCTTTATGAAATAACATCCTGTGCTAACCATAATGACACACAACATGTTTAAATATTAAAGCAATGAGCAGAGGCTCTACAGCCTGACTCATGTCTTATTTGAACTATTAATAACTATATTCTGCAAAAAGAATCAGCATAAATGGCTAAATATATAATTCTAAAATATTAAATATACAATGTTTGTTATTGTTTAGTAAACAGTGTCTAATAACCATATCAGTTATTTACATATGTATTTAATCGAGCAATTATATGAAAAGATAATTTTTCTAGCAGACATGTGTGTCTGTTTCCATTTTTAGGACCTTATGAGGCTTGAAACTATGTAGGTTTTAAGATGTCAAGGATGATCATACTGTTAGATGCCAATAATGCCCAGGCTTTAGAAGGAAGATTGCAAAGGTCTTGCAGTGCTTGCAGGTGGGAAGGTTCTTGTCAGCATGTGTTCAGAGTTGGAGGAACACAGTCGGGGCAAATCCTTCTTCCAGTCTCCAACATAGAACGGCTTTGATAGAAATACAGCAAAGAAAGGCATGTATTGATCATCTTGTGTTTGGGCTGATGGGACCTCCCTGCTGACTTGTTCTATGGATATCTGGCAGGCTCTTAGGTGAACTACAAGACCATCTCCACCTACAAGTGAGACATTAACTGCTTCCCATGTTTTCAAGCTCCTTTTTTTCCTTCCTTTTATGACAACTCTTTCTCATGTACTAAAGCTAAAATCTTCTAGTTACGAAGCAGAATTTAATGCATCTAGTATTCCCACAAATCAGTCAAAGACCTAACAAGACCTACCTTCCTAAGACCTCCTTAGGTAAACAGCAGTCTTGTGTTTTTGTCACCACTGTTGGCTCAGGCAGGCCATAAGTGTTCTAGGGGTGTCTTTGGTTCTTCTGTCTCTGCTCTGCTGTGGACCTCTCTTGTCCTGGAATGCTCACCTGGCAATCTCCAACGCTTGACCAACATCAATTACTGTCCCCTGCCCACCTCAACGGACACTGCAGCACGTAGCATTCCTGATGTAATATAAAAGCTACCTCAGGCATACTCTTTTGATCAGTATTAAGTTATTCTACATTGTGTTTCCCTCTGTAAAGGGTCACACTGCAACTGCAGGGAATTTGGAGATTACTAAGTTATCTGAGGCTTAGTCTGTTCTAAGTTGTTTCTGAGGACAGGAAACTAAGCCAAACATAAGAATAAATATCTCCACTGTATGTAAGTTATACAGTATATATGATTGCCAGTGTTCTTATATTGAGAAGTCTCTGCAAGATTTTCTGGGTATGCTTCTAGATTCCTACATACCAGAAGCAACTCATATTTGCGTAGGAATCAAACTATGGGGTTTAGGTCTTTTTTGGTTTCTTTTTGGTGGTTTTTCTTTTACTATGTTGTTTTTAGCAGCAAGAAGTTAGAATTCTGATCATGGGGTTTTCTCCTATTTTATTATTTTTGATTTTTGCTTTTTTCTTGTCCTGGAAGACAAAATGGATGGTTCACATTATTTTCTTTGCTAATAACTGCAGCTGTTTAACAATAAGTAATAAGGGAAGTTGAAAAATGCACCCAAGCCCCAGATGATCATTAAATTCTTTCAGTCATGGAAGAACCATCCTGAAGATATGCAATTTATGAACTTACTTCAGAAAAACAACTAGAAAATTCTCTGCACAAAACCGGGGGATAATAAGGTAGTAAGGATAAGAAGGAAAGCACAGGGGATTAGAAGCACCTCATCTCAGGGCATAACCTTCAGCGTGGGTGTAGAAAGTACTGGTCCCAAGGCACAGTTCCAGCATCACTCTGCAGTACAGTGGGGAAGCTGTCATGAGAAGTAAGCTTGTGTATGAATAACTTTACTTGGCAAAAATCTTTCTTCAATATCAGTTTTCCACTACACTGAGTTATGAAATGTCTATGAATACAACTGGAACTTTCTGTCTGGCTATGAATTATGTCATAACTGTGGCATAGCTCCATAAATGGAGAAAACTCACTGTTTTCCTCATCTTTAGGTATAAGTTCCATTTCATAAGAGCCATAAGACACAGCACACAGCTATTACATTTCTCAAGTGATTACAGTTGCTCAGTGTTTGGTCTCACGCCCTGTAGAAGTGTTAAATTTCGCTATCCGTAAAGAGCAACCGTATACCTTCTGTCTGAGTGACCTACATTTAACTTGTGAAAAGAGCAAAACAAGAAATAACAAATACATATTTTCCACAGGAGAGAGCATACGATGTTTGTTTTCTATACAGTGATCTGCACTACATCTAGTGAATAAAACTTGCTTCTGAGCTCTGCACATCTAGATCTGATCCAAAGTTCCTTGAAGAAATGGGATTTGGATCTGTCCCAGAGAGAGTGTTAGGAGTGTAAAACTGCAGTACATTCAAAGTAAAAGTCTCATGGCTCCAGAGCTGCATGTATCACATTAACCAAAGTGAAGTGCACCTTAAACACATTTTGCAGCATCTTTTTTATTGTTAATAGATACTGTAACATTTACTGTGCTTATAATTCTGTGAATATGCGAGCAATTTCAATTAGATGAAAAGTGGTAAGTGGTGAGATAGATCTCTTGAAAGCTGAGAGTACAATTAATGTATCTACTCCATAGGGAATCACCAAGTACTGTGCATGGGATATTGCTAAGAATTTACAATATTTTTTTCCCTAGGAATTCTAAATTAAATACGTTCATACAGCCAAAGACACCTAACAAGGAAAATTTCATAGCATTGTATTAGCATTTCTAATTTGAATGTCAGCAGTGTCTGATATATGACAACAGGGCATCTGTTAACTTGACATTATTCCTAGCAGATTTTTGAAACACTGGACAAATCAAGATGAGAAAATACGTCTATGCTGTTCTTTAAAAGGAATAAAGCAATCTGAGTTCTTTGAAATAGAAAACTCAATTTGGAATATTTCAATGTTCATCTAAATACACATTTGGTATAACATTCCCTATGTTTAAATGAATTATTTTTTTCATTACTAAAACCCCATAAAATAGTAATGCTGTGGCATTCTGTTGATTACAAAGGAATGTAAACTTCTTACTAAATTCTATAATCCACTTTTTAAAGGCTCAAAGATATATTTAAAGCTTTCAATGCAATGAAAATCCAACAGAAATATTTGTTTATGTTTGATTGCAGCCAATAACTGCATTGCAAAACTGTGACTGACTTGTAATTGGGGAACTTGCTGTGGTCCCACATGCTTCTCTGTTTATATAAATACTCCAGTATATAAATACTCATTTATTTTATATATATGTCCATGCATACTATGTTTAAGTGGAACAAAGATGCTAGCTCTAATGAAGGTATAAAAGGTACATTCTTTTCGCACTTGCAGTGCATAGATTTAATATATGATGTTAGTTTAGTGATATAACCCACTAACTATTTTGTTGATTTTGGTAGAGTAATGCCTAGAAAATGAATGCCTCAACTGCCAGTATCCACTTCACAGGGTGATACATGTTTGAAAGCAAATAAAAGAATCAAGGCAGCATATAACTGTACCCCTGGAGCTATAAGAGAAAGTTAGGGAAGCAAACTAATAATAGTAAAATTTATGCTACATGGCTGGTTTTCTAAAAGCTGTTATTCCCAGTGGTTTTATGGTATATTTCACTGCAAATTTTTGGTAATCCTTGACTGGAAGCACAAATGAGGGAATGGCACTTTTTTTGTTGTATGTGAATGTGGTATGTGTACCTACAGTGACGGGTAACTTAAACCTTCTACCTTCATGGTTCCTGGTAAGGCTTTATGGCTCACCTTTCATTCCTTCAGAAAGCTGAAGTTTTGGGAAGTGGAAAGTTGCAACATTGTGCTCAGGCATTACAGTGTCATGCTTTTGTGTAAATCTGATAGTGCCAATTTGAAATTAACTGTGATCTTCAGGTTGTGCTTTAGAGTTCTCCAGTTCGTCATGTTCTGGACCACAGTGTGTATTGACCATAAGGAGTTTTACAAACAGTTAGTGTTCAAAATACTATGGTTCAAGTAGAAGAATGTCTGAAGAGAAATGGAAATTGGCTTGAAAAAATTAATCTGTAAAATATGATCACACATGGCTCAGGTAGTTATTATACCAAAGAACCTTATATAACATTTTAACCATTTAAAGATAAAAGCTTGTTTGCATTTGAGCTTGATTTTTTTGTAATTATAACATTGCATCAGTTCTTCTGATTGACTAATAAACTTTATAATGTATTTCCATTCCCATTCCCAACCCCCCCCCCGCCCCCCTTTTATTTTTCCTGGAACTCTCCATGTTTCAAACAGATATGCAATTTATTAATTTCCTTTCAAGTTCTTAATCTATGCTTTATTCTTCTGTGGTTAGTTAAATGCGGAGAGTCAAATGATAACTCAAGGTTCCATTTTTGCATGTCTTAGAAAAAATGCTTAATAAAGTTTGCAGGGTGACAACTCCAAATTCTAGTACTTAATCCTTTATTTCTTTGTGTAGAGAAAGCTGCAGTCTGAATTGCAATATTACAGTGTATCTGTTATCAAGCTTATAATTATTTTAATGTCTATCAACAACAATGTAATAGAAAAATGATAATAAAATTATTATTGTATCCTGAAAATATGTTAACTTTAAAAGGCTCATTTTAAATTTCTTTTTCATACTCTCCTGGAAATGTGAAATAAAATATATTTTTAAGCAAACAAAAAAGTACTTGGTAGAAGGTATGGGTAAAAACACCACTAGACTATGACCCAAAACCGTCTGCTTTGGGGAATTGTTTCCATCACCTACTCACGTTCAACTCTTGGTGCAATACCAAATTTAGGCTTTAGACTTGCAGTCTAGCTAATAGCAAGAAATGGAATCATTCCCAAAATGCTGTCTCTACCAGTTACAGTGAAAGTGTAGGTTAGTAACAGGTTTTCAGGCACTTCAGTGAAAGTATTTAAGGGCAAGTAGAATGAATCAGCGCCTCAGTTTTTTGAAACCAGATTCACAGGAAACCCTGATGCCTGGGACTTGGTGACTGGTTGTCTCATAAGTAGCCAGCTCGGAAACACAGGGAAGGTGGAAAATACAAAATTATGCAGCTCTTTTAAATTGGAAATTTGGGACAACCTTATTTATTCATAACATGTACTGTTGGATCCTCCCTGAAGACAAGTATTAATTCTTGTGTCAAAACCATTTCAGTTTCATTAATTTCCCATAAAGTGCGATTTCAGCTGTATCTTGTAATGTAGCACTTGATTGACATCTGGATTTGATGTTCAGTTCTCTTTCCTGCCTAAAGGGGATACAGAACTTTACTCTCCTTTTCTCAGAATAGTGCTCTACTACCATGGGAACATTTTTAAGGCAGTCTGCAGAACCTGGTGCATCACACTGGGAATAAAGCAAAATCTGACACACCTGGGCAGAATGACAGGTTTAAAAGAAAAGTGTAATTCTTCAACTTAAAAATAAGAACAGTCTCTAAAGAGAAGTCTTGAATCCTGTCCTCGTTCCCTGGGAAACTCCTTTATTTGACAAGTAACAATCATTGAAAAACATATCAAAGCATTTCTCAGAAATTTATGGGTGAGTTCCCTAATGTCCTTGCCAAATCATGTTTTTCTTTGCTCACTTCTTGAATTTTTGTATGACACAGTTTCTACAGGAAGCTGAAGTGGGAGTTGAACTCACTGTGTCTAAATGAGCCATTAAAGGACTTCTCATTTTATTAAATTCAGACTGAATCTGTACCTGATTTTTATTAAAAAAATCTATGTCCAAATATTTTGTCACTTCAAAACAAATTATTTCATGCTAACAATAGAAAGTTTATCGTTAGGAGGGATGGAACAGATTGGAAATGTAGAAATCCAGTAATAAGTTTGATTCTCTTCTGGTATAAATCTGTGAAACAGAGTGGCTTGACAGGTGTAATTTGTGAGATATGTGTTCTGGCTTGTAAACTGATGAGGCTGCTGTTAGCTGGCTTATGGCTGGGGTTGAGTTTTTTTCATTCAATAACCTTTTGTTAAAGATATCTAAGTATGTGTTTGTGATTCTTCAGTAAAACTACAGAAAGCTGTCCAGCCAGAGTGTGTGGCTTGATGTGTTTTGCAAACATGGGCACTCTAAGTTCACACAGCTGTAAAACTCGAGAATATCCTCCTGTGGCCTCCCACGCTTACAGATCCTTACCTTAGATCTCTTTGAGGGGTTGGGGCCACCACTGAAGGAAGCTGGTTGTGTCACTGAATAGGATTTATTGAAATCAGGGCAGACATTCATAGAGTTTTATCTTTGCAGTGCTTGCATTCTGGAAGTGCAAGATGCTGTTTATAAACTGTATTGCTGTTAAAGCAAGAAAGCATTTCTATTACTCAGTCTGATCCATTACTTTTGGTTTGGTTTGGTTTTGTAAATGAAAAAACTAATACTTGAAACAAAGTCAAGGAGAGAACAAGAAAACTGATTAAATATTTGATTTTCAAAGGCAGCCGTGTAAAATTAAAAAAAAAAAAAGAAAAAATAGTAAATGAAAAAATTCAAACTTTACAATCAAAATAGCTTATGTTTCCTGAGTTTTATTTATATAATTCTGATGTAAAGTGAAAGGACAGAAGTCCCCATTCTGCTTTTCATCTGAGCAGCAGATTACCACATTTCATCTGAGCAGCAGTTTTCATTAACACATGTTAATGTTAAGAAATGTTTTACGTCTGATTGAAGTTAATTATATGAGTTGAAGAGTTTTGCTGAATTGAGAGTCAGGTTTTTAGCTGTAATGAATTTTGTTTCGTCTCAAGTATGATCAGGTCATGTGAACTTTTATTCTCACCGATACATTGGTTTTGGTATCCACTGAGATTCATGGATGACTATTGTAAAAACCTGGTAACATAACATGAAATTAAAAGAACAGGGATGCTTGGATAATTATCTAGAAATAAGTTTGTTCTCCCTCTCTAAAGTCATAAGGGAATCAAGTAACTTTGGGCAAACACAAGTGCCGAAGGGGATAACATTAAACATTATTTTGGAAATACAGCATTCAGGAAACAACTCTTACGGTGGTTACTCCAAATATGTGTGCTATCCAAAGCAGAAGTTTTTGTTGTAAAATTTAAGCTAACAAATTACTTCAAAAGCACGGAGTGAGGCAATTGAAGATACTGTTTTGTAAAAACTCAATTTGTTTTCAGAAAACTAATTGAATTCTTTGCCTGCTATTTTTAACAGACATTATCGCAGGGAACTGTTCTTCTGCGAATTGGCTTTATCATTCTGTCCCTGGCCTCTTTTGGACTACTTATGGAGAACAAGTAAGATAAAAAACATGTTTTTTTTTTCTTTCATTATGAATTATTTGTAATTCTATGGAAATCTCAATTGTGTCAGAAATTATATTGATAAAGAAATACAGATACACTTGGACACATACGTTGTTTTCTGTAGACTAGAAAATAGCACATGACTAAGCCAGCACCTAAACTCAGGAGTGTTCCCATAGCAATTAGTGACTACATCTGTATTGCCCCTTGCAGAAAAGTTTTCGGATGGGTTAGTCATGTCTCCCATTGTGCTTGCATGTCTGCTGCTGGGCTTGGGACACTGGCAGCTGAGTGGGACCTGCCAGCTGTCTCAAGGATGTTCAAGGTCAGACTGCAACCCTATTGTGTCAGTCCTGTGTAGCATTCCATAGGTGCCAGATACAGTGATGGTATATGAGAAGCACACAATATAGCTCAGAGTAGACTCAAAAATATGTGGAAAATGGTGTAGATTAAGATTAAACTTCATCAGTATGGGTTCAAATTAAATGGGATATTGACTACACAAGTCCAGTAAGATATACATTATGAAGTAGCCTGTAAAGGCACTGTGGCCCTACATAAGAGTAAGTAGCAGCCACAATTTCTTAAACTATTTGCCCTGCCAGTGCAGAAATACGGAATGGAAGCTTCCTTTGAGACTAAGGTGCCACTACTGCTTTTCACCTGCTTTCATTGTATTTTCAGAAAGGAATACCTTTCACTTTTATAGCCTGTACATTTTCCTTCAGGTTAGGTTAAAATCTGCGAGCATACAATACATGTGTATAACTTCGGGAGTTAATAATGTGAATTAGTAAACATTTACAGAAATTGACCAATGAGAAGGTGTATACTATAAAAACTTGACTATAATGCTAAGAAAGATGACTTGATGTAAGTGCAGGACATCACAGACTAATTATACTTTCTGTTTTTCACTAAAGTTATGAAAGAATAGATTGGATGTTAATCTGAATTGATTCCGTTTTCTAGGTCCAAAGCAGGAATTTTGGAAATCATCCGTTGCTTAGTCTTCATAGGTGTGTACAAACTTGGCTACTTTAGGAGTCAGTTTCCTTTCTTGGGCTATGCATACGAGGTAAGAAATCTATTTCAAAATATCTGTGCTGATTACTCTAGATTTTTTTATCGTTATAGAAAAATCAATAACACTAATCCCAATTTATATTTTGCTTTCTTAATTTCTATTACATTATTTGAATATTATTTTTTGTCTTATCACTTTATTTTTCACTTTCTATGATTATTTTGTAAGAAAATTACTTGAGTTTGCTACAGAGGTGCCAATTTCCACTGAGACAAAAATCATGAAAGTGTATATTTACTATTTCTTGCAAAAATAATATATCACTGACCATATTCTTTGAAGTGAATAATGTAAATGCATTGCTGAATTTGAATTGTTTAATTCTCCTTTTATGGGAGAAAAATGGAAATGTTTGAAGTCTGGAAGACTTAAATGAAAAATGTTTTGTTCTGCACCTATGCTGTACCTTAGAAACATACTTTTAGCCATTGACAAAGAGAGGACACTAGTCTGATTCAGTATGGTTATGTGATTGCTTTTGTGTTCTTAGCGCTTGTTCTGTTTATGTCTTTAGCATTTTCATCTTTTTTTTTCAAGTACAGTCAGTATTTCGTGAGCCTCTTTGATATTATCAGAATCAAATAACAGTAATAATTAATATGGTTTCGATCTGAATAACATTACTGTGCTGCCGACTGTTGGTTACCAGCAAAGATTGTTATCAGTAAGGTTATGAATGAGTTGCTACACTAGTAGAACTGTTATCTGAAACTTCAGTTTTGGCTTAAAATCAGGAAAAAATCAAATAAAACAGTAGGGAATGAGACTCAACCAAGTTCAAAATGGTTCCTTTGACTTTAAACATCTGCAAAATTTATAGCAACCTTCCTAATTAGAGTTTTCTGGTAGTGGTGTCAATTTTCCTGCTTTTCTAATGGAACAGGCAAGAGGAAAATGAAGAATTTTGTGGGCCTGAGTTGTTTTTTGTTTTGTTTTTACCTGGAATAGGAATCAATAAATATTAGACAATATTTAAAGCTAGATAAATGCCTCTAATTGAGAATTGATTAATTTTTTCCCCATATTCTTACACTGTCAAAGCTTTGGTGCATAAATGAAGCAGTTATTGAATTCCTTTGATAAGAGTCTGCCAGAACTCAGCAGATATTTTAAGGGTTCTACTTGCTTAAATATAATATGGAAAATGTTTGTATTATTTCATGAGTAGCCTAATAAAGTAGACAGGCTTGTAGCAACAAATTGTTACATTTGGCAACTAATTCTGTAGGCTTTGAGATACAGCTTTCAGACTTGAATTATTTGGATATTCTAACTGAATTTTTGGAAAATTATATGTCATAATATATGCTCACTACTCGCTGACTTGTGTGTATTTGTACATGAAGGTCTCTCTTACTAAGAAATGAGTAGATGTAAAATTATCAGATTAATATATAGGGAATTTTGTAGCTTTCTATTCTTTCATGGAGAAGAAAACGTAATGAAATGGTTCTTACTCTGTGTATTACATGTTTCTGTCATTAAAAATTTAACTTTTGTGTCATCTTGAGTTCTTCTCTGCTGTATGTTCTTATCCTTTCTTTTGTATAATGTTTTTCCTTTTCTCCCTTATATTACAGTTCTTTGTTGCTCTTTTTTTAGTACTTTGTTTGGCACTGACTAGGTAGTCCATTTGTAACAAGAAACAGGAGTACCTTGCTTACAATTTTTCTTTGAAAATTCTGAAAATGTCTTTCAAATAATTTTCTGTTGGGGAGACCAGAATGGACAATGCTTCTTAGTTATGCAGATCTGTCCTCATTTGGAATTTATATTTGATCATAAATCAACAATTTGGTGATATCAATAGCTTTTGCAATCATAGAATAATAGAATAGTTTGGGTTGGAAGTGATCTATAGAGGTCAGCTAGTCCAATCCCCAGCAAGGAGCAGACACGTCTTCAACTATGTCAGGTTGCTCAGAGCCCAGTTCAACCTGACCTTGAATGTTTCCAGGGATGGGGCAACTGCCACCTTTCTGGGTGACTTGTTCCAGTGTTTCCCCATCTTTATCATAAAAAAATATGTTCCTTTTTGTAGTCTGAATGTTTTTGGTGAACTTCAGAGCATTCCCCATTTTAAAATAAGTGATCCGCTTTTGCTCTCAATGCATTATACAGTTTCTAGATTCATGTTAGACATGTTCTTATATGTCTAATGGCATTTATGTTAAAGAAAAGTTTGAGCAAAGAAAAACTGCTGGAGACAGTATAAACAAATAAACAAATTCTTTTCCCCAGAAATTAGGTCTAAGTTTTACCCTAAAATTATTTCTGTTCAACATTCAAACAAGCTATGTATCCTTAATATTATAATAGTATAGAAAAGTTTGACTATCATGTATGGCCTATAAATATAGAGATATCTTATATGCAATTTTAAAAATTTCTGCTGCATGTGTCCTGGTAAATTTTGTCTGCTTGCTTTTCAACCTCATGTGCTCTGTTTTGCTTTCACATACTCTTAAAAATTTTAAGAGGTGTGAATTAAAACATTTCTTTAATCTTTTTGTTTTCCCCATCTAAATATCCCTTCTTTAACATACACCTAGGTTTAGCTGGCTTTGATCTTTTTAATGTAATATTTCTAGTACTCATAACCTGTAATATGAAAAACATCAATGTTCTCCCTACATCTTTCTCCACATATGTTCCCAAATAAGCAGTGTTTAAGTAATTGTATCCAAAAATGAACATGCAACATCAAGTAAAAGAATTTCTGTTGAGTTGTTTTGTTTTGGGATGGGGGTTTTTTTGTGTATAAATTACGCCTTCCAGGGCATAATTACTTAAGGATGAAGAGAAATGAACTGCAAAAGACATGATGGCACTACTCAGTGTTTCTAGAATTTAACAAATAATTCTGTCCCAGAATTCTTAAACTAATGGTGCACATTGCAGCAAATAAATGCAAGACTGATTTTATCAATAGCATGTTCAATCATTACTGGAAAAGTATGTGACTTGTCCTATACATGTGGGATTTTTCTGTTACGGTGTTTATATGTTCATATTTCTCATGACTATTTTAGAGACATTAGATAAGATTTCAGACATAAATATATTTGCAATACTGTTTGCAGGGTATTTTAACTAGCAAAAATAGGTACCTTGAACTGCAAATGATTGCATTTGGCTCATAGGAAGGTCTGACAATTGTCAGAATTACTGCACTGGAGGAATTACGGCCTTCTGGGTGGAAACTAGATGGAAAATACAGAAGAAATGAAAGAAAACTAGGGGATCAGTGAGAGAAGGGAGAAGGAGGAAACAAGGAGTAAGCCTTTCCCACTTTGCCATTAAATTTGCTCAGATGGGCATGAAGAAAACAGCTAATGATGGCAATCTGAGGAGGAGGAGCAGTCCTGCCCTCTGGCTCTCTAGCCTTTTGCCCTCCTCACTGCCTTGGTAACTGGTTAGCCAGCTGGTCTGACTTAGGCAGCCAAAGAGTTTTCTTTAGAGTAATGATGCAACTTGCTGTGGAGTAAGAGAGGTTCTTAATGCTAAGGCCCCGGGAAGGGGGAAGTAAAATGAAGCTATAGGTGTAAATAGATGTAAAACTACAGTCCTAATATGGTTGTTAACTGTGTCTGCAGCTGAGTAAGAAAAAAAGCATTGGCTCTACTGATAATTTGACGTTGTGTGTTAGAAGCTTTTGTTTCATATGAAGATTATGTTAATTTTCTTATCATTTAAATATATAGTTTTCCCTGCTATTGTATTAGAAATCCTTCAATTAAATACTCATGGAGATCTCTCCCAATGCCCTTTTCTTCTCCAAACAGGAAAATACTTTGAAGTTATCATCATTACAAAAGCGACTGTGGGAAGTGGAATAGTGCATGTTTCGCAGCATGCATTTTCTGTTCTTTGTCCTGTATGTATTTCATATGAATGGTTAGATGAAAGTAATGGCGGGTTGGGGTTTGTTTGTTTGGGTTTTTATATTTTGTCTGTTTGTTTAAGAAAAACAGTGGTGATGTGGGAGGAAATTTTTAGATCCCAAGAAAATTGATTCTTGGGTGGAGGTCAGTGAAAACCTCAGCATTAGGTGCAGAAGTATATTTGACTGATTTGAAGAGCCAGTGTGTTTCTTTGTGAGAATTTGTGCTGCCACGTTCTATACTAGTTAGTTTTCTTTAGGCTGATTACTTCATGCCTGTGTAATGTGATGACTGTGTGTATTACTAAAGCCAAATCATTTTCTGTCAGACTGGGCCTGAAGCCTCCTAACCACCTGGAGGTAGCAGAAAACATTGGTTGGTGTTCAGTTATGTGACAGTTCAAAAGGCACGAGATGTAAAAATAAATCTGTGATGATGGTACACCTCTTCAAAGTGTTTCCATCCAACTGCTCTGGTTTGGCATCAGCCAGCATATTCCATGAGCTGAATTTGGTCAAGCACTGGCTGTTATTTGGCAGTAGTACTAATGAGGAGCAAGTAGAAATGAGAGCCATTGACATGTTGTTGGAACTCTTGTCTTAAATATTTTCACCAACTCTCACAGTGGCTGCAACTCAATACTAAGAAAGACTTTTAAACTGTGGGTTTAGGAGTGAGGAAGCTGGAGGAGGAAATAGATGTCTGTCTTGATGTGTTTGTTCATCTTTTACCTCTGTCACAGCCAAGGCATTGTATCTGAGAGTAAATCTTTTCACTCAGACTTCTCCTGCACTGCAACTTAATGGGCTGCCTGGTTATGACCACACTGGCAGGCATGTGTTAATTTAGAGAGAGGAAGGGAAAAATCTAGGGCAACTTTCATGGAGGAAAGGAGAGAAAAAGAGATTGTATACATGTGTGATGTTTTATATTAATAAGTTATTTTCTTTTTTGTTTTATGTGGGTGTGTGGTATATTAAAATATAACCAGTTTTGGAAGATATATAGAATCTTGTGCTTCAGGGTATAATTCAGCCCTTAACTAATGAAGGTAGAAATAACTTTTGTTGTGGTCAAACTGTTTATTTAGTCCTCCAGAGTATCTTAACTTGGTAGGTGCAGCTGTTGCAAAAACTTTTGGGGACAGTATTTTGTACAAAATGGAATGCTTCTCTGATCTTTTATGCAATTCTGGTGTTTCTTATGATATGGCAACTAATTGGTCTGGATAAAATATAAAATACCTCTTTATTAAAGAACTGATTTACTCTGTATCCTATGTTCCACAGAAGTCCCTCTTAAGGTGATATATTACTATACTACTCTTTTCTCCTTTCATCGTACAAAGAGTTCCTGTTACCTCTCTTGTTTCTTACTGTAATTTACCAGCATTAGAATACTGAGTTATGAGTACTGACTTAAAACAAAAATTTGCCCATAAGAACTTATTTCCACATCAGCAATGGTTTTCTGCTCTGTAGCATTTTTCCTTGGTCCCTCGTTATGATCATCTATGCCACATTTCAAAGAGCCGCATATCCCATATTTGGTTTCCATTAAGGTTAAAGCTCCATGCCCTGTGCTGTGATTTACAGCCTCAGCATTTATGCAGCTTCTCTGCCATAACTAGATTGGCTGGTGTATTTCAGATGTGTTTTAGAAATGAAACTGGGAATGGAAGGAAACTCTACTGCCTTATGATAAAAAGCCTTGTCAACACACATGGAATTAAACAAACATGAATTGTAATCAGTTGTTTTTCTATGTTAGCTTCATTCAGAGAAGTGCACTATGCCATGCAGTGTATCCAAGGGACTGGACTTTTAATATTCTTGACAACTGCCCTAAGGGGAATAATGTCCCTTAGAAAAAGTCACAGTAAAATCTGGCAGTAGATTAAGTTAGTTTCCACTTAGGTGTGACAGCATAGTCATTACTGATTTTAGACTTAGCCAGTTTGAGAGTCGGCTTCACCACCATCAACTTAAGACCATGATGTATAGTTCCAGATGCTCTGGCCAATTGACCGTAAAATTGCTCCCCATTTCTGGCAGAGCAGTTGAGCTGGAGCTTTTAAAATATCCACTCCCTGAGCTCAACACCCTCCCCCCTTTGCTTAAAAGCTGCTCATTATTCTTCTTCTGCCCGCTGATCTTAGCAAAAGAAAAACTTCTGGAATCAATTAGAAGTGTCTGCACTTGATGAGATTTGCACGTGAGTTTAGAATTGCGAGGCTTTGATAGTGTCAGCCAACAGCTGCAGTTTCAGGTGGTAAAATCGGGGAAGGAATTTTCCAGGGTTTATTTACAATCATAAAATAAAACAAAAATCAAGACAAGTTGGAAACCATCTAATGTGTTGTTAAAATGAAGCCTGAATTGGGTTATATATTTATTTTGTCTGCAAAAAAAGTAAACTGATGGTTTATTATCAGGATCTTTTCAATTACCTTGCAATTACTAGGCTGTATAGAGCATTTGTAATAACATGCAAGCTATGATCTGCTTGCTGTAGTTCTAACTATCAAAGAAGCATCTGCTATTATTTTTATCACTTTAATTGCTTGACAAGACAAGCAGGTAGTCATACTTAATAGAAATCAGAAGCATGCAGTCAAAGATAAAGCCAAGGTAGTACTCTGAAGATAGAAAATACATGTTTATGTATGCTATCTGAAATTTTGTGATTTTTTTTCTGTCAACACTCACACTCATAAAGTTTGTTTTCTGACCCTTCTCAGCCCAAAGCACTTAGTGATTGGCTTGAAGCTGTACGCGGTGTTTGCATTTTAAAGATAACAGCCATGCCAAATGGATTATTAATGTTCAGTTATACGTCTGAGGGTGCCTCTGCAAAAGTGAAGCTGTACCGTTTCTCACACATTGTTATTGATCTGATTTGGTTCATAAGTAAAAGCATATTTTTTCTAAAAGCAGGAATGCTACAAATTCCATGAAACTGCATTCTTTTGTATATTGTAGTAACATATGGATAATGATAGAAATCTTCATACCAGTGAATTGCTTCACCAACATTTGTCCCTGGCAACAACTGAGATATTCCACATGGGTAAGATGTTTCTGTCTGTGAAATTGCAATTCCAGTACTAGAGTATTAACTAGCAAATTTTTAAATTTTTGTTGTTGTTGTTAATGCACAAATGTGTCAATTTGTTTCATTCCTGGTTTCTTCCACAGAGGAAATCTAATCTGCAGAGTATTTCTTAATTAATTTTTTTCTCCCTTTAAAGTGCTTGAAGTATTCTCAGTGAAGAAACTCTCAGAGAATGCATGTTGGCAGTATTAGTTATCTGTGTTAGCACACTGGCACCTCTGCATCACAACACAAGCAGTGCTGGCATACACTCGAGCGAGAGGCAGGCATAGGGACAGACTTTTTGCTGTTTGGGCTCTGTAGTAAAGGTGCAAAGGCAGTTGAAGCTGACATGTGTTTCCTACTCTTGACAGCGCCATTGCTTGCTGGTCAGTTTACACTCTCATAAAGTTGATTTACAGTTATAGTATAGCGTACATTGCAATCTCTAAGAGTCAAAGGCAGAGTAATAAAGAATGGGTTATTCCTGTGTTCTGAATGAAAGATACATGCACGTTGTGTGAGGAGCAGCAGAAGATGCAGTCTGATGACTGTAGAAGGTATACCCCAACCGCATCGAACACCCTGGAATGGGGAGCCTTCCAGCACCACTGTGCATGGTCAGCATGTGTGTGTTCCCTGGGACCTGGCTGTCTTTAGCCCATCACACTCACACGCATGTTTGTCCTTGTTAGGACAACCTGATACACAAAATTAAATAGCCTACCACCAAAGCTATTGTAACAAGCAGGTGGAAATTATCCTAATCTGAAGGTAAGGAGAGCTATATCTTGGTTTGGCAGATATAAGGTGACCACAAAGACCCAACCTAGTATTTAAAGCATTTTGGGTATTTCTGTCTAATAAGATATAAACAGAGAAAACCCAAATGTAAAAAACACATGCAGCCAGGGTAACTCAATGTTTACTCTTGCAAGGGAAATGGAGGTACAAGACCCTTTTTCCCATAAATGTCCCTTCCCACTTCTGTAACAGTAAGCAGAACGTGGCAGCTGTGAAAGCTTTTCTACAACAGAATGTCCATGTAGGATGCACAGAATGAGACTGTAATAGAGGCCATTGGAAATCTAAATCATTGCCTGTATGTTGGAAAGCAGAAATTTATTCAAAATCTTCTATAATATGTTTTATTACTTCTTTTTAAATCATGAATTCTGTCTTTTCCATAGTCTTTTTTTTTTCCCTGAAACTTCTTACGAACAAAGAAGGAAAAGCACAGTAAAAGTCAAGCCTCTGTTTTCTTACTGGCAGCACCTGAAATAACCACAGAGACTGACCCTAGTTTGTCGCATCTTGGTCATTGAATGCTAAATTCGAACCAGCCAGTCCCTTTTGTCTAAAGTGGATAGTAGATCCGAAAGATAAAATTAAGCCATTATCTGTGCTGTGATTTATTTTCTTTATTACTGCCTTGTTGTATCATTCCCTTGTTCAAGTTCTGTTTTCTGTGATGTTTAGTCAGAGAATAAGGGAACATGGAGAAAGCAATAACGCTATATTTGAGTATTGCGCAGCACAAAGAGAGTGTTTTAAAATTTTTTCTCCTGTCAATTCCAAATACAAATTGCCTGATGAAAGAAGATTAGCAAATGATATGTTTAACAACTGATTACCAAATGCAGAACACACAAAACATTTTGTATATTTAAAAGTTAGAAATAGGCATTGTGAGAAAAATGTAAAGCTCTAGTTACCATTTGAAACCAAGGCAAAATAATGCAGCAACCCCCTGTAGAGTCTGGGAGTGATCACATCTGTCCTGACAGAATTTATTTTGTTTATCTTCATGTGGAACCCATGAAATGCCTGGAATAGGTTGTTTATTTTGCTGTTTGGAAGCTAACACATAGTTGAAAATGCCTGGTTTTAGTTTGAATATTTTAGATTTTATGGAGAAAAGGATGCTATATTTTGTCCTTAGCCATTACCTGACTTCATTGCACATATGCATATGACTATAGATCTCTAGATCTATTAATTTCTCTTGTTGACTTCAGGTAGGCTGTCTACAAAGAGTGGTCAGATATTAGGAAACAAATAAAAGTGGCAGTGAAGCAGGATGCTAAGAAGCAGAATCTGGCCACTGCCTGCATTGTTTTATACCTACATGTCTTCATAGCTCTTTCTGCTTCCCTTTGTCTGAGACCAACCTAGTTAAATTATGACATTTTAGGGAAAATACCTGCCTTTGTATACATAAAAGGACCTGACCCACTCCATGTAAGCAGTGAATAGAGTTGCCATCATCCTAGTTAAATTCCTGGTCATTTTTTTCCTAGACTTACACGTGAAGCCTGTTAAACAGTTGCATGATTTGGAAAACTCAGGGTTTTTTCTATGTGTACATAATATTTTTAAGTTCTCTGTTGTCATCAGCTGAGAGCATTATAGCACAGGATGTGTTAAAGAATATAGTTCTAACATCTTAGTTGGCCATCTTTGCTTCTAATGACAGTTTTGACCTAAACTGAATCCATTCCAAATGTATCCTCCATACTATGTGTATGGACTGCCATTAGCTTCTGGGGTTATCTGAGGCTTATTGAAATGCATCCCCCACCGTAAAACACATAAAAAGCTGAAATTCATCTGTCAGATTTGTGGATTGGACTTAAAAATATGTTACCAAGATATAACAACTGAGAAAGAAGGGCTTCATAAATTTTAAAAATTAGGCTATAACTTTCTAGAATTTGTCATGCCCTCTAGATAGCAGTCTAAAATGTGCAGTTTGCAGAATAAACACAACATATGCTTTGTTTTACAAACACTGAAAAAAATTGAGACTTTTCTAAATAAAAGGATACAATACTCCCTTCTCCTCCTCTTCCCTATTACTTTTGTTTTTAAAAATCTAAATGTGAAATACAAAAAGATACTAAAGGAAAATGGAAAGGATTAAGGGAAATTTTATTTTCTAGTTCATTAACCAAATCAAAATAAAATAACACCTACAAAACATTTTTAGATCCATGAAAACTGGAAAGTTCTTCACTTCTTTTGCAAAATGGAAGACAAACAGTAACTGAGAGGTTGGAGGTGGAGTTGGAATGTTTCATTCTCCCTGGGCTGATATGTTTTTATTTCACTTTAAGTTTTGGGGCTTTTACCCCACTATTACAAAATAAAAAAGAGTCAAAGGACACAACAAATTTTTGGCCAAACAAAAACATCTCACTGAAATGTCCCTGCTTAAAGTCAAAAATCTTCAACTTGCTGTGAGTTCATTAATCTTGAAATAACACATTTCAAGAAATAAATTATTTCATTTAATTGTCCTATCTCTACTTCTAAGAGCAGAGATAAATGTGTTTCATTTAATGGCTATCTGAAAATCTTGCTGTTGAACTAAGAAGATTTCTATTAACAAAGTGAACGTGGTTGTTAAGAAAGCAAAAACTGTCTAATTTTAGCGCAGTCCTAGGTATTGGTAGAATATTAGTGCCTTGGGTTCAGATCAGCTTTTTTACACCCTGTTTTATTTCTATTCTTATACATTACCCAAGAGTAGCTCACTTGAAACAGATAAAGATTTCTAGAGTACTCTGATTAAGAATAATAATAGAACCAATAAAGGTTTTTTTTTACAACTTGGTTCTGTAAACTTGATGTTTTCAAGTATCTTACTGGACTATTTATCACCTTCTAAATAATTTCTAATTTCTGCCAAGTTCTCATAAAAAGTCTCAATCCACTAAATTAATCGAATCTGCTCATTCCAGTGATGTAAAACTCATGGTTTCACTCCTGGCTAGTGGAGAATTAAGAAGGAGAAAACAGGTTCTTTAGTGGATCCAGGTTTATTTTTTTGGCTTTGTAAGCTCTCTGGCTTTCAGAACTTATTAGCATCAAATAAAAATCAAAAGCATCAGATTGCAAAACTAACAAAAATACTAGCTGTGAAAGCCGCATGCAAGCAAAATTGGTCCATTTTTCCTGGACAGTCCACATAAAACCTGCTCAACCAAATACTTTACATCCTTTGCTGTTTTATTTTGGTCTTTTTTGAGATCAAATTACTTGATCTTCATGATTTTATTTTTCTTTGTACAGTAGTCCATACTATTAAAATCTACACAAAAGCATATTGTGACTGTAAAATACTTGGGCATATATGCCTATAATTTCAAAGAACCCATAACAGATTTGGCAGCAGAGATTCTGACTTTCAGAACTCTACATGTGTGGACAAATGTTAGCCTTAAACATAGTCTTTAGAATGTAAATCATCTTTGGAAAACTGTTGTTGAAAGGAAACCATGTTGTTAGCTTAATTGTTAAGAAAAAAGCTAGGCTCGATACCTGTCAAAATTCTGCTGTCCGTCTATTTGTTTCAAAGAAAACTCACCTAAGAGTTTTGCCTTAAGTACAAAGTGTGGTCTTTTTTGGGGGAAGGACTTGGAAACTGGTGACTGTCAAGTATATTATCAAATGCAGCATTATTTTTGAACAAATTGTGCATATTCCAATATTAGCCAAAGTGGAGTGGAAAGAAATGGCAGGGGCAGTGGCCCTCTCCAATCCATGCAGGGCACAGCTGGTCCACCTGTAATGATCTAGGAGACAGGTGGGCTGAGGATAGAAAGTAGGGAGGATCTATATATTCTCCCAAACTCCTTTTATTACTTCTTTTGTTAAGGAGCTGAATGATAAGAAATTGCTTATGTGAACCCTGCAATATTGTAGAATTCAAACTTTACAATGAGAGTGGGAAATGAGAGAAGAGCCTTGGGTTTATGGAGCATTACCTGCAAAGCTTATATTACATCTTTCCAGCCCAGATGCCCTGATTTCTAAAGTATATAGTCATGTCATTGAAGACAGATTATCTCATTGTAGTTTGGGGACCAGATCATGGAATCATAGTTGGATATGCTATAGGCGCATGCTAATCTTATCTCCCAAGTGGTCATGAGTGGTCATGAGTTCCCGAATCAGTGATTTAAACCTAAATGTGGTGCAAGACTCTTCTGTCATGAACTACAGAGAAGACATTGCTTTCGTTAATATTCATTAGCAGAAGTTTTCTCCCTTAAAATTTGTATGAAGTCATCTAAATTGCAGGTTCTGCCAATGTTATACTAATGCCAGGCAAGAACACTGTATGACTTTTCTCCACCATCATTTCCCTATTACAGTTAATGCAGTCCATCTTACTGAAAAGAAAAAGCTATTGCCACTACACCTCTTAAATTATTCTGAAGCTGCCAGCTGTGCCATTTGCCTTTGATCCTTTCTTTCATGGTAATTGTCATGCTGAAAGGTAAAACTAAAAAATATTCTGTACAAAGTGCCACCTCTTTATACTTCTGGAGGCTATTTGTCTTCATGAGATTTCTGCAGATTTTACATGCTATTAAGAGTCTTCTCTATGTGTTATTGCTGCCATCAAGTGCAATTATATAATTATGCATGTGTAACTATTCATGTACAGTAATTTTTAAGTAATGCCAGCTCTCTGGAGCTGAAGCATTTTCATAATTCTTGACTTAAAAATAACACTTAGCATTACATGAAATGCATGAAACACCTGTTTTGTTGGTTGTTTTTTTTTTTGATGGGAGCTAAAAAAGTTAAAAAAATTCTGGTTGAATATGTACTTTGAAGTATGTTGCTGACTAGAAGTATAGATTACCTTGTTAATAGATGAAATTTGGTAGTTAGGGACTTGCTTTCATGTGTCTTTACTCTCCCTGATGAGATAATTGAGAAAAACTGTGGAGTCATCAATGTAAGTAAATCTCTCCAGTAATGCAAACAATTATATTTATCTTACAGATATTATTACATGCTGAGAGAAACACCTCTAAGATGTTCTTCTCACTAATGTGGTTTTATCAAATGCTATTCAAATATGAAAATTTAGACAAGTTCTGTTTCAAAATATTTAGAGAAGAAAATACAATTGTTTATTTAGTGCTTTAGGAATCTCATTTTACCATTTCGGTGGCTTTGACCTTTGCTGTATTAAGGAGATCCTGAAGCATCACGTTGTGCATTCAGTCTACAATAGCAAATTAGTATTTTACTGTACCAATGAGAGGTTGGACTGCCAGTATAAAAGCACTTAATCGCTACATTCACTGTTTGCAATGTGCTGTTTAATAATAAATATTTCCTTTATTTGGTCTGAAGTGCAACTAATTGGCATCCAGGTATTCTAACAGTTGTACAAGATGCTGTCAAGTCCCAAAACAAAGCATTAGTCCTGCTTCAGGGATATACAATGTGAACATGAGTTGAAAGGCAGCAGGTAAAAGTGGACAAGTATTAGGACCATAAGAGAAGAAATCACAAAGTACTTGTCTGGAAATTGAGCACGTTCGTGATAGGAGTGAACACATTCAGTTCACGGAACAGAGAGGTACGCTGAAAAGATCTTTAAAATGTTGAACACTAACTTACTTTTAAAAAGGGAAATGTACATAGAGAGGAATATCATAGCCAAAGGGACAGTCCAGAAACCATTCATTTCAGTAGCATTCTTGGTGGACATCAGTGAGGTATAAAGGTTTTGGCAGAGAGAATAGTTATATTAAAGATATGTGATGACAACGGCCTGAATGAGAACTTTAGATAAGCATAGTTATCTCTGGTGTGTTGTTAGAAAAGAATCTGTGCGTGTGGATGTAGAGAGTCTCAGAAGAGGTGGGAATTGAAGATCATATATAAAGAGTGATGACTGTTATGATGATATCTAGAATTACAGGGAAAGGAGGAGGTAAAATTTAGTTTAAAATGGAGGAGATAAAGAATTTAAACTATGTGTAACCTAAGCTAACATTCAAACACACAGTAATATTGGGAAGGATGGAATTTATTTGGTAGAGAGAGGGACATGCAGCTTGAAGAGATGAGTGGATTCTGCATGGAGATGATATTATTTGTGCTTGCATTAACAGTATCTAGAGAACTACAGAAACAGAACAAGGACAAAACTTGCACAGAAATGGTAGATCTGAACTGTACATGATGGCGTAAAAACTTAATGTTGCTGAGCCCCACATAATGGCGTAAACTACATTTATAACATTATTTCTTTATGTGAGATCTACACAATAGATCTTTTGAATAAAAGCAAAACCGGTAGAAATATGTTTCATTTAAAGAAAATGTCAAATATGCAACAGATGAATAGATTTATCCTTCCTGAATTCATGGTGGTAAGATTTTATTTTTTTTTAAACACAAGTGAATTTTTCTGGCAACTGGGACCAAGTCTGATCCCTGGTCATTTGGCAATAGAGTGATCTAGTACTACAAAGATATTTTACTATTGTCAGAAAGAATTCATGTGTGAGATAGCAATTGTTCAGCCAACAATGTCTTCTGCCAAAGCACAAATTAATTGAAGTAGCATTGATAATTTAGTAAACAATGTTTATGAAAAATCACTATCCAGAAGCATCAGGGTGCTAAATAGGATTTAAATCTTTGCTGTGCTGACTGGTGTGTGCAAAAACATACAGACACTTCCATTTAATCTGGGCAAAGATTCATTAGCTCTCTTCATATGAAAAAGTGCCTTCTAAAATAAACCTTAGTGTTTCAAAACATTTACAGAAAGAAGGAAAGAGCTAACTCCATAGAAAACCTGAAGGAATATATGACCATACAATAAAAAAAGGTTTCAGGAGAGAACTTCAAATAACTGAAGTACTAGTGAGACATAAGGACACTGGAAAACTTTATGATGGGAAGGAATGAAGAAAAATAGAGTGATGAAGTTGTGTGAAAGAATTTAATACAATTAAAGGAAGGAAAAGAGAAAGCAACATTTTTGAGGCAAATCAAAAATGTTATGGAAAAAAATTTGTTGCTAAATGGTACTGCTGTCACATGTTTCTAGAAATCAAAAGTTAATATTTACTGGACTGTTTTCATGTGGTAAAACAGTGGTAAAATGAAAGTGAAAATCAATCAAAACAACTTGAGAAGTTTCATAACAGCAAGTTTGGTACAATTTTGAAAAAGTGAATAGCATTTAAAAGTGAGATAATCTGAGCTGCTGGGGTTTTTTCTACGCAGGAGAGAATGAAGATATATAGGCAAACATTTATGGTGAAAAAGCTACACACTCCCTTTGAAAATGTGTTTATTTTTTAACAGCTGTAAACCTATGTAGGATTTGGGACTATTCTGGGTGATTTACCATGCCCGAGGGAATGGATCTAAAGTTTCACTATGACAAATGTAGAGATGCTCTTTTTCTTGCAGTAATTTAATATATGCATGCATTTTCAGAGGTAGAAGATGTTACATATTGACACACATTTTTATAGATTATAGAACCCAGATGAAATTATTAGCTTCTTGAAGAGCAATGCAGTAGGGAAAGCCTTAGATGATGATAACAACTACTGTGAAGTTTTGCATTTGATACTGCTATTTAAAATAGCTATAGTATGTACTTTATATGTGAGGGAAAAAACATAACTTGGAAATATTTGCATCTGACAGGTCTATTTTAGGTAAAAGACATAGATTGTTTAGGTGCTAGTGAGAAGTGTGAATATTATGATTGGCTACCGCACAGAAACTTGCAGACAGGTAGTATGTGGGGAGCAAATGAATTGCTACTGTGTAAGCTTAAAACTGTAGATGCAAAAGCTAAAATAATATTTACCTATACATGGTATAATGAATCTTTATTGGCAACTGGTATTCACAGACTATTTGAAAGGCAGTATTGGCCAGACACAAGTTACTTGGCAGAAGTCTTGCCTAGTATATATTTGCAGAGCCTGTCTGAATAAGGATGCTGGCACGTTTATCCTGATTTCTATTCCAGGTGACAAACTTCTGTCCAAGCATATGAGTGACCAAATATTTTCCACTGGAATCTGGGCACTGTAAAATTTCTGAAGCTGAGTAGAAAAATTGCAGGATTTGCTTAAACTGTAATAGTCTCTGCATACCAAGGTGATGGCAAAATATTTCCACTTGGACAACATCAGGGTGAACTGTGCTGAATTTAACGAAACATTTTCTGGAATAATGATGGTATTTGGTTGCCACTTGTCAGTGGCATCTTCTCTTAACCTAGAAGCTGTGATCACTATAGTCTTCAGTTAATTTCTGCATGAAAATTAAGCAATAGCATGGAAAATACTGTGCTAACTTTATGTACCAAAGCAAACACTTTGGTTCAAACCAGATGAAAGCTATACCCCTAACCACATTAGCTTATTTTTTTCTGATGCAAAGCCAATTAAAAAATGGAATAGTTTCCATTAGTTTATTTGTCTTTCCTGGAGCAATTACAATTGCTAAACTTTCCTAAACTATAGAAATGTGGAGTCTCCCCTTGTGACAAGTTGTTTAAATTTATAACTAAAGTTAGCATTTCCATCTCAAATAAAAGCCAAACAGACATTTAATTATGGTGCGTGACATTTCTGACTAAAATAGAGCCAACAGAGCCTGTCAGACAGCCCTCATTGTTCATGGATTTTGAACAAATTGGGGATCTGTGAATTTATAACCAGGTTTTTCTCTACTATTGTTTAAAATAGCACACATGGAAAACACGCCATGGGTGTGTTGTAATTCAGCTTTAATGATGTAACACTTGGTTTCAGTCAATTGTTGGAGGATTGCAGTAACACTGTTTTAGTGCTTCAGACGTTGCATGTTCCTTAGCAATTATAGTCCAGCTTTCAATAATGGCTGTTGGCGGGGTATCCACAAGTGAAGTCATAGCAATTTTGAAAAAGAGCTAATAAAAATACACCTGCCTTGTAGTGGAAAATGAGCCTTTAATATCTTTGCTTTGAAGTTGAGCGAAGCCCACAGCATTAGCTAACAGATACCAGTATTATGATGCAGTAATCTGCTCCCCCAGGGGAAGTCAGGGGATTGAGGTATGAAAGGCTACTATTTTCTAGTCACATATTTTTAGTCACCATAAGATCATGAAGGAAGAATGGGAATAACAAGGTGATACTAAAAACTGGAAGGGGTGTTAGCTATAAAGTTAGGCCTATGCAGAGCCATCCCAAGATATAATTTAGAGATGCTACATCTTAAGTGATGTATAATGAGTCAGTTGTTAGTTTTAATACAATTAATTATTCAAATATATCGAAGTCCATTTTTTGTTGAAATATTATGGAATATTACGGAATATTAAAATAGCATTAAAAAAAAGAATGAGGTGGTTTTTTTCTCATGCAACTTCTCAGCTTTCTATTCTGGATCAGTTTAGCTTTCAACAACATTTTTCACAGCCACTGAATATGTGCAGCCATTAATAATCCTCAGTTGGGTTTCTTCACCAAATGATCTAGGGTCGATTCTTTTTGTCCTTTTTTTACATTTTCTTTTATATTCTCTCCTGATATACTTCATATGTTTTGAATTCTTCTTTTTAGGAAGCATACGTGGTTACATCCTCGTGGCATATACAGTCAAGTTCTGTGTCTTTCTAGAGCAGTCCATAGTGCAGTAGTTGTATGCAGTTATAAACTTGTGTTTGGAAGACATGTAACAAAATATATTTTCAATAAATGATGGGAAAAAAATCCAACCTCTTTAAATAATTCCTAAATAAGGATAAGAACTTGGGGGATCTGTTCCTACCTTTTACTAAATTAGTCACTGCTTAGGCAAATGACAGAACCTTTCTTTAACTGAGTGGAAAATGCATCACACAATGCCCACATTATAATGAGTTTTGATTACTGTTTTAGGAAAGACCCTCTAGAATTACCCTATCAAAGGGCTTGAGCAACTGGAAATTACATGGTCGAAAGAAAACAGTCACCCGTGTCCATGTTGGTTTTTCTTTTTTGCACAAAACTTCATTGCCTATTGTGACACACTATTCTCATCATGCAGATGGCTGTACTAGTCTTACTGTAATGAACATGCCTAAAGAAATGTATAATTAGAGCTCAGCTTAGGCTCACAATTGGTCTGTGATATATTATGCAGCTACTTTGCTATCACTGCTGTTGAAATTAAGATCCAAACTTCAGAAAAAATTGTATGGGTATACACATAAATGGACCTCATCATAGAGTGGAACAGAAATTAAAATGATTGGTATATTAGCACAATAAGATTAATCTGGAAATCAGCAGAACTGCTTCCATATTAATCACTAGATAAAATTTGTGGAAAAAAATTCTAAAACATTTTGTCAGGAATTTTTATGTAACCTGAACCAACTCAGGAACCCACAGGATACAAATCCTACAATTAGACTTTCAGTTTCAGCAGAGGTTCAGACCTTCAGTTAGAGATTCCTCTTCTTAAATAATCAGAATTTGAACTGTATACCTTCAGGGCTGGATGTTGCTTCTCTCATCCTCACCCCCACCAACATAGTAGGGTCCTCTAAGTGGAGAGGTGAAAGATAAAGGGTGCTTAACCCCATGCTGGCCTGATCAAACACTATTCCCTGCTAACACAGGAAGAAACATTCATCAAAGGGATATCACTTGAGTATGATCCTACAAAAACATGCACACATGCTTAACTTCATGTTAACGGGACTATTTAGGTGCATGAAGTTAAGCATGTGTTTTAAATCTTTGCTGGATTGTAGTCTGTATTTTCCTTTCCACTAACCTGAGCCTTTATGCAGGGCAGTTACCTTACTGGTTTGAAACGCCGAAAATTCCCTCTGTCTATGGAGAAGATTTTATATGTCTGAATTTCCTTTCAGAGCATTCCTAGTTTCCATGAGATTTTAATCTTACTGCATCTGTCTTTTCTATTTTTTGTTTAGGGTTAGTAGCACATTTTCACAAATTTCAAGTAACTTGTGTAGACTTGCTGCTTTTTCAGAGCAAGTATTTATGTAATTACTTTTCAAATAAATTCCCCTAATAACAACATTTTATATTAAAGGTACTATTAATAATGATACAGGCTTTTAACTTTTGTACTAATTTTTAGTCAAATAAGTCTAACTTTCAACATTGATACAAAATAACTAAGGGAATTACCTGTTTTACTGATTTCTGTTGTATCATTTTTGGAGCGAGTGAACTTGAGTTGTGGTTGGAATATTTCCTATTCAGTATTCAGTTTAGTAAAAAGAATATAAAGAAATGCTGAATCAGAGCAAAATATTTAGGCTCTGGAAATGGGAGAAACATAGTGAGCTTGTAAGCAATTATAATGTTCAATCCTGGAGCTAAATTTAAATATACTCTTCATTCAGTGCTAGTCGCAAAGTTTTTGTTTTGCTGGGTAAACCAGATATATGAGGAAGCTGAGCTGTTACACTTCTTACAAATTTCATAGTACTGTCATAACATATTTTACTGCTATTCTTTTCTTTGTAGAATTCAAGTGTGTAATTTGCATCATTACTCTGAAAGTGAATTGCTATTGAGTCTTGACACCTGCCAGCACTGGTATTCATTTCAAACTGTAAAGCACTACTTTGAAATAAATATTGGGAAACTCATTAAATGTTGTCAGCTATATCATCCATGTTAGCATAAAATAATACAGCTAAAGATTCTATTTTCTACTAAAAAATGATCAAAACTCTTTGTGAATAATTTTCTATACTTAAAAAGTATTTTCTGAAGCTAAGTCCACTGATTTTTATTCATTCTATACATACACTGTTTTCTCCATGTGTTTCTTTGAGAAGCATGTGCAGTTTCTGGTTTTATACTTAGAATGTTCAACATCCAATTAAAGGATTAAATGGGCCAAGTCAGACAAGAACTCTGAAAGTGAATTTCCCCTAACCTCTGTTATTTTCACGTTCAAATATAAACTAAATTTAAGTTAATTGAAAGGCTGCATAGTACTTAAAGTCAGTAGAACCTAGATTCTGACCCTGACTGGTCCTGAATAACTCCTAGTTTTTTCAGAGGAATGGAGTATAAATATCCAAGGAAATAACTTGTTGTTTTAGGAGTTTCACTAATGCTTATAGTAATTGCTGCTTTACTCTTTTCTGTGAGGAATCTTCACTGTCTTGTGAAGCATATTTATCTGCTCCATATTTATGTAGGCTGTGTATAACCAACTTTAATGAATCTAGACTAAGAAGTGTCATAATAAAATTACCCCTACAAAAGTAACATATTAAGACAAGGGTGTTAGCAATCACACATATTTAGCAGAAGATTTCAGCTTGAAAGTGTATATAAATTGCTTTTAATTTCCTGCAGTGTTGATAAGCTTATTTTTCAGTAGATGAAAGAGAAAATGTGAGAGGAAAAAAGCCAGCTCTTATCATTAGCTTGCTGTGCCCTTCATACTTGTGGTCCCACAAACCCAAGTTACTAATCCAGTTGGAAAAAGGATTCTGAAATACTTTCCCCCCCCCCAAGGGCAACAACTAGCAACATAATAGTGCCTGCCAGATAGCTTGTGATCATCCCACTTTTTTCTGGAACTTCCATCAACTCCAGTCCTAGTGAGTTCAGACTTCGTGTCTTAATCTTCAGACCTTCTATGCAAGTTCTCACTTCACTCTGCTTCTGACTGCATGGAGTTGTCTCCCATCACCTCCCTTTTCACTGGGTAGGCTGATCTTGAGCATGTGCCTGATAGTTTGTGTCTATTCTACCTTGTCACCCCTCTCATTTATTGAAGTGATTTCTTGAATTATTATTTACTCAAGTCTCCCTCAAATCCTCTCTCAGGATCTGCTTCTTTGAGGGCTCCTAAAATACAGGAACCAGTGTGTTAACAGTACTAGCCAAAACACCCCTTTAGATGGCTGCTGGCCCAAGATACATGCTCCAATCACAATTGTTTCTCTTATCTGTGAGCTCTTGTGAGCTCTTGTTTGTCATTATGGGTTATACCTCATGAGAAAAAAATGCAGTTTAAGGTTTGTTTGTAATTCTTCAGTTACTGAAAGCCTGGTCTTGATTTCTGCTTCAGAAGTTGACTGTGGTAAAATAGTAAACTGGCAAGGCTACCCAAACTAAATTGCTGAATTGCATGTTAATAGGCACTGTTACTGCTTTGTATGGTTTAGTAGGCAATTTTCAGTCAAAGACACATTATCAATTTGCAAGGAGGGATCTGTGGCCTCTGTGAGGACCCCTCTTCAGGGCCATGCAGCAGATGTGTTGTGATGGCTGAGAGGGTGAAACCCTGAAAGTACTTATACACTGTGGTTTGTCCTGGAAATCATCTGGGAATCCTTCAAATAGTATTAGAAAGCATTGTTATAATGAAACTCTTGAACCTCTGTACAAGACTAGAAATGGAAACTAGCAGCTAGGAGAGAAGTGTATGGCTGTATTTAAGTTGGGAGGACAGAAAAGAGTCCTAGATAATAGCACAGGGGCACAGACCTTTCATGCTGAGAATTGTGGCCTCAAGCAGAGGTGTTAAATCAGTGTTCCCAGACTGAAAAATTTTACATCACCACTGAGACATATTCAAGCTTCCTGCCCTGATGGAGCCATCTGATGGAAGCTTTGAGCAAGGAGTTGGACTATGATCCTATAAATTAGATGAGGTTTTCTGAAGAGGAAATAATACAGCCATATACATTTAATGAGGTTTTTTGAAGTGAATTGTCATGATGAGCTATATAGACGCCCTGCAAGTTCCTTGTATCTACTAGACATACTAAGGAAGGCAAATTGTGTATTGAAAGATGAATAGTTAATAGCCAATGACAAAGCATTAAAAAGATGACCAAATAAGAATTTTGCTACTTTTGGTAAATAACTGTGCTTGCAATTTTACATGTACAGCTTACTTCTAGCATGGAATGATAGCCACTGAACTTGAGCCTCTTGAAGCAGTGCATTTTCTTGGATCTTCCATTTATGTGTCCAAATCAGTTTAATCTAGGCATAAGTCAATGGGAAAAACACACTTCATATTTTTGCATTTTCAGTCATAAATCAGATAGATTTTTAGTTTTCTACTTTAATGTTTTACATGTATGAGTCTCAGTGTTGCAGCTTTTTTGTGTATTTTGGAGATTGCACCTGGCAGCCTGACAGAAAGCTGTCAAAGTAAACAACAAGAATTAATTACCATTCAGTACATTTTCAATACATTTTGTCAGTATGGAAGTAAATTGTCATTTTAAATTAGGATCTCATTAGTGAGCTAGTACACTTGATATACTTGATACCTTGATATCAGAACACCTTGATATCAGAAATGCACTTATTTTTGTATTGGTGCCATGTTATTGAATTAATTGTCTCTTCTCCAATCACATGAACTAGATGATAATCAAAAAAGATGTGAAATTATTTTATTAATTTTGAATTTGAACTTTCTTATACCTCTTCCCAGTGCTGCATACCTAAAGGAAAAGAATCTCTTTATTAAGTCTGAAGCCTAAAATTCCACTGTCTCAGCTCTTAAGGGAATTTTAGAAAATTAAAAACTCTGCTTACAAGAGAGGCTGAAGAAGGGAAAAATAGCCAGTTTACAGGCCTTGGGGGGATTACTAAGTCTTCCCATACTCCTTGGAATTCCATTGAACTAAAGTTACAGTGAAACCATGGAGACAAAGGTCTTGTGTCCTTTCTTTCCTGATCAAAGTGGAAAATAAAATTTTTTGGATAGCAAATGGTATTTTTTTCCTACTTATCTCTCAATCTCTATGACACTGTTTCTTTTATAGATTGGAAATTCAGAACTTCATGTTAGCAAGCTAAATTTATCAAAGTAAAAGTGAATTATAAAGGCATTGATGCTATTATGGTTATGAAACTCTACATATTGAAAGTAAAAATTTCTGTGTTAATGTGGGAGAATTTGCAGAATATTTCTGTAATCTGAAAGTGCACTGTTTATGTTCATGCTGAAAAGATTGAAACAGATTGTCAACCTGAAAGAGGTAGATTAGGAAAATTAAAGAATTTGCATCTACTTAGTCCACTCAACTGAGAATTGACGTAATACTCTTGCATTATGATTATTGAAAAAGAATTCACCTACTGAATACAACAGAAGGGTTGGCTGAACTTTTGTAACCCTAACTGGAACCATAGAAAATAGGGAAAAGTCAGTGGAGAATGTATATTCAGGGGCAAAAATTCATACACTTTTGGATGAAAGGAGCCACTTTAAAAATTTTTCAGGCTAACCACAGTTAGGAGACAAATCTGAAAGGGCACGGAGCTCTGGGACAGGCCAGCAAAGGAAACAAGTGAAGAAAAAAGTGTGAAAAAATTCCAAAATATATTGTTTATAGCCCAACAGGAAATTAGCAATAAAGTCACAGTGTTTGTGAGTAGAGTTGAAAGGAGAAAATGGACAGCACTGAGGGGGCAAGCTAAGGTAATGCTTTCACTTTCCATGAACAGCAAAATGAAAGGAGTGGTGAAGGAGTGTTTCTGAATGTGAAAGGGTGAGGACAAAACTGTGATGTGTGTAGCTATGTGCCTACCTTACTTTGGCAATATAGCAGGAAAAATTGGTAATTTTGGGTATTTTACATCTAGAAATTGGGCCTTATTTTGAAAATGCCAGACTGTATTACAATAGCTTAAGTCATGCATTTGGAATGCGTTGCAGCCTTGTATTGGGTCCTGTGAACTGAGAACAGAATGCAAATGTGAAAGAGCATCATAGGTGCTACTTACACATAATGGTACTTGATGAGCTCTTTATATCAATTTTGTGTAGCTGTTGTGTCACTGTGGTGGTTTGCTAGCATTCATATCTGCTTGCACAGCTAGAACTTACTAAACAAGATATAAAAAGGGAGAAAGAACCTGTGCCAAAGACTTTGTTGGTAAGAAAAGAAGGGAATGGAACAGAGAATGTAACAGACATTCTACGGGGTAGAAATGTGAGTCAGTTTCCACCTGTGCGTTCAGGTGTTCTGTCAGGCCTCTGTGTGTGCTTTGCATACTATAATACTGGTTTGACGATGCTGTAAGGCTCAGTCTTTTGTTCTTGTAAAATATCACTGTCACAGAAGTCCTGTAGTTATTTTATTTGTGGGAACTCCTGAATTACCTTGCAGAAAGATGAGAAATTTCAAATGTATCCATGCCAAAAATAATGGTGGATATGGTTTCATCTCTAAAACGGAAAAATGGCCTAGACATCTCTGTCAGGGATTGTCAAGTATGTTTTTTGTAGTGGTATCTAAATAAAAGCATCAAAGTCTTCTTTTTTTTGGATCTGGCTCCATGCAACTTCTGTAAGTCCATCTATCATGTCCCATTAGCATATGCTAGTTGCAAAATGATGTGAGTACCAACAGTGGATTAAATATAAATGAAGTTTGAATCTGAAATAAAAGAAATGCCTCCCAGCTTCCAGGGAGTCCTTCCAGAGAAAGTCAAAGCCCTCTTTCCCACTCCCCAAATATGGTGTTTTTAACCCTTAGCTTTTATGTCATTATTATAAACTTTTTTTAAAAAAATGTAATTTAGTGCATACAGGTTTAACGGCTGTTCTGTATAGATGCTTTATTGACTTTCAGTCACTAACTGTTTTCTAGTTGTTGACACTGTGAAGTTATTTAAGTGTTGCAGCATAACCTAGCATTGTTACAAAACTTCGACACAAGACTAAGAGCAAATTCCAGTAAAGATTTAGGAGCAAAATCTTTTCAGATTTGCTTCATTATAAACTTTTCAGGAAAAATGCTACATGTCTTTTCATAAATGTTCATCTTATTGTTAACTCTTTCTGTTTGAAATCTGTATTCTTAGCAGTATATTTACCATTTCAGTATTCTATAGGATTATTAAAAAAATGCATGGTGCTAAATGTACTCATAGTAAAAAGCATCCATGAAGACACTGACATCTTCTTTGCCTTCAGCTGAAGTGTGATGAGCCATTTGTTAGGGTGCCAAGAAATTTAAAAAATCAAAGCTAAAGACAAGAAGGTCATTCATGGCTATTTACTCCCCACTGAAATGAATACCAAAGAATGTTATCTGTCATGAAATTCCACTTTGGTCCACCTTTTTAAAGAGTCAGATGGAGAAAATAAGACAACACAGACATTAACTTAGAAATGGGATGAATATCTATGTGTTCACATATATATAAAGAAAAATAAAATGTATATATATTTATCAAAAGCATAAAGTAATACACATGCACAAGCATTCTGTATATTGACTAATATAATATACAATATATGTAATAGGAAACTCATTACAAGTGAATTAGTATTTATCTTCATAATGATAAACCAGATGATCATTCATCCCTCTTCTTGCCTCTAGACTTTCTTCTGAAGTATTTTGAGCTTGCCTATCAAAAATACAGTAATGGAGATGGGATTACAAATTGCTAGCACTTACAAATGCATTGATTTGTTTTGATGTGTTGTTTGGCACTACCAGTTTGTTTTACCAATATTATGATTGAGAAAGCAGTGTCCTGGAAAAATTGTCACTTAGCTTTAAGTATTTTCCAGGACCTTAAAAATGAAGCATCAGAATCCCTTTTGTAAAAAAAATGCAAAAAAAAAAAGTATTTTTTGAAGTAAGCCTGAAATCATCAACTATTCTGTTCTATTTTTTTTCCCTTCCAGAAAAACTAATAATGAGTAATTTATGTGCAAATATCCCTTTGTTATTTTGTCACTTGTTCACGATTTTTCATCTTACTTTTCCTGTTTAATCCTTTTTACTGAATACCCACTCAGTTCTGACTCATCCATTTTTATTGCTATGGATTTATTGACTTTGTCTTGAGCTGTTCAGGAGGGGAATATTCTTAAATATTAAAATGTCATTGAATTCTTGATTTGGGCTGTTTGATTCACACTTCTACAATCTAAATTCTTCTGTTACTCCTGCAGCACTGCTGTGTGCTGTAGCTGTCAACTGCAGTATTTTCAACAAAGATAGTATAACTAAGAAATTTGGACAGAAATTAAGTTCAAATTCTATCTTCTATATTAGGTTTACTTCTTAAAAGCAGCCTAGTAAATGAAGTATTGAAATACTAAGACCCTCTGAATACACCCTTAGTCATCTTTAACCAATTTGGTGACAGGTGCATAGACATACAGACTGAACCATGTGTTTGGTTTTAGTGATGCGATGTAAAAACTAACAAAACTGAGAATAATTCAGCCACAGATGGTACCGTATTAGTAGCATACTGTTCTACTGGGGAATATTCTCTACACTTCAGAGATTCAAAATGTGAGTAGTAGTTAAAAAAAAGAAAAGCCCTGAGATATTTGATGCATTTTAGTTGATAATATTTAGAATACAATTTGATACCTCCCTCCCCCCCCCCCATCAAATTCTCAAACTTTTCAGCGTAAATGTTACTTATAAGAAGGTTTCCTTACAGACTAAGAAGCTGTGAAATTGTTATTGGAAAGGACTTTTAAATTATGGAAGTCTTTTCCTAGAGTCCACAATGACAGCCATGAAAAAGAAACTTTTATGTGTTTGCACATATGTAAGTGTAGTTACAGATACTGTAGAAGGGTTGTCAAGCTGCAAATGGTTTAGGAAATAGTGACAGTAATGATTCCGTGATTGCTTTCCAAAATCTTTATGTGGCTGATTGTCTTGAGACACTTTCTGTATCCCTCAGAGAGCTCAGAATAAGGGATGGTGAGGCAAGACAAGAAATTCTGATGGTTTCCAGGGCCCTGCTGCTCCAGGGCTAGACAGTTTAGACTGTTTAGTAGCTTTACCACAGGGGGACTTGGCAGTTGCAGCCTTGGCTGTCTTCCTTGGCTAAAATGCACTAGGGCCACCACTGTGCACAGCAGATGAAAGGTAAGATCACGGATATGCAAGGAACTTTGGGATTGCCCTCTAGCCTCACACTGTTTTCTTCATTAATCAAGAAATGGGTTGTCATTTTAGCCAGCTGTGTTCCTACAGATTCAAGGACACCTAAAATTCATTGCGAATAGTAAGCAAAATAAGAAACATTATAAAAATAATTGGGATTTTTTTGGCCCTTCATTACTTGCCTTTTAACAAAAGAATCCCCACAGATGATAAAACCCTCAGTGAAATATTGCTGCTGTTTAAAATTCCATTTCATGGCAATCAACACACTTATTAATTTTTTTTTTCTAAAATAGATTGTAAACTAAGCAAAACCTCAGGTATGTGAAGCACAACAAATGCAAGGCTTGTTGTCTTGGTGGAATGTTATGATAACATGGCATAGTCTGTGAAATTTTGCTTTGCTCCCTAAGCTAATACGCTTGAGTTTCCTCAGGCTGGTCATGGCCTTTGCCCTTCTGGCCAAGCTCTCTATTTATTGACAGCTTTATACAAAGAGCAAGAAGCATTTCCTTCAGGAAAATAGTGATTTTAAAACCCCTCACATACTCCATAGCAGTGTGACATAGTTATTCCAGTAGAAATACAACTTTTAATAAAAATTTTGATGAGATATTTAAAAAAGAGGTGACCATTCAGTGAACATTGTGCCTTTTGTGTGCAGTGATACTACACCAATTAATACATCTCACAAGCATTTGTGTCTTCTTTCCCCATATACACAACACAGAAATCCAACTCCCTCCTTATTTTTTCTCCCATTTGCAATTCTCTCCAGCTCCTGACTGTACTAAAGTACCCTTCTCTCATCTTCTGCCCAGTTCTTTCCCTAACGTACCAACACGGATATCACATATAGAGGAAAAGGGCCAGGTTCACCCTTAATGTGCTGTTGGGAGGAGTAAGATGGAAGGCCACAGGTTCACAGAAGCAGGATAAGTGAAGAGCACAGACTACCACATAAAACTGACAGAATAAATAAAAGTGTACACTTTAATGTAGGTTTGCAAGAGTCACAGAAAATGTCTCTTAATACTTTTGCCTTCCCCAGGGCAGGTTCAATAATACTTCCTAGCAGCTGTCCTTGCAAATGGGTTTCTAACCTGTTCCAAAGACTTTCAGCAGTCATTATTCCCAAGCAACATATTTCAGTATTTAATTCTTCTTTCAATTAAAAAAAATTACTAAGCCTGAATCATACTTGCTACCTCTCATCCTGTCTAATGGGGATATATTTTTATTCAGTTTGTTTTTCATGCAACTATGTTAGTTTTTATGCTTTGCACATGTATTTGTGAGGATATTTTTATACACATATCTCTATTTATAAATAGTGTATTTGACCTTTTGTTACAGCATGTTTCAAATATTTACTGTGCATTCCAACTCGTGTTTGGAATCAGGAAAAAATCAAGATTTAGGACAACTTATATCTTAATAATTTTTCTTCATAATGCTGGTTTTGTTGTTTTGCTGTGTTAGTGCAATGGGGTTCTTTTTAACATTTACTTGCTTGATATTGTGGGATTTTTAAGGTATTATGGACACTCCATAACTCCTTTTCACCTTAGATAAGTTCTCCTTAAAAACAATTTTGTAAGTTTATTGAAAATTTCCTTAGTGAAGTGAAATTCATTTGGTTTATTTCTTTCTTAGTCCTTCTTCCTATCCCAATCCTTCCAATATTGCAAGGTAATATTTCAGGGTCACTGTGACCCCAGTTGTCGAATTAGGTTTTGATATTCTTATTATGCTATTCCTGAAAGTAGGAATCAAATACAGAGGATCATTCTTTCTTACTGTTTTCACACTTTCTGTCTCAAGAAATCATATTGCCATAAAAAAGCTTAAAGGATCAGCAATTTTTTTTTCCTCCCTAAAAATGGCATTATAGTTACACTTTTGCATTATTACCAAGACTCATATTATGGATTTTGCCACTTGCTCACAGAAAACCTCATTCTCTCTCAATAAAATAAGCAGCCCACATGTTGGATATGATCTTCAGTAATATCAGCTTGATCTTGTCAAATCTTGTCAAGTAAAATTGACTCAAAATGGAAATGCAGACTTTTATGAAGTTTTGGTATCACAGTTAATATTTTTCTAGTCTCCTTAAGCAGAGGCAGTAGATTTTTATATGCTCCAAACATTTGCAGATAATTTTTTTAACATTACCTATAAGTTAAATATATAAACTAATTCCAGTATTTTTCAGATTTTGAACTTAATCTTGAATGACATAGTATAAACAGTAAGAACTAAATCACATGAGAATCAATTAATTTGCATTATCAAGAAGTCTGTAAAAATAATAACTAAGGGAAAAGTTCTCAAGATTCTGAAGTGTTGCAATACCTGGAAGACACGGAACAGGCAGTAGAAATTCTATAAACCAGGAATTTTGCCAAACCTTCTCAGGCTGAAGTCCAAATGAAATTTTTTTAACCCAGCCAGATTTTCCATACAGAACCATGTGCAGCCCAGCAGAGTCCTAGGAGCCCTTGGATATACTTCATTGCAAGCAAATGTCTGTCTTTTCTCTTTTAATAGTGTCTGTGTTAAATACCAACAAAAGTGTACATTAACAGGCTGACAGAAAAAAAGATGTGAAAATACTGAAAACTGTGCTTGCATAACACAATTTATGATGTGATGTGCATAATATACAAACTGAGGGTTTGGTGCTGCAAAAGTTTACATATGTTATTAACATTATGTATGTGAATAATTCCTAGAGAATTTGGATTCTACAAGTCTTGCTCAAGTCACTATATTTTGAGCACATTTATGACTGCGAGTCTCAGCTTGTTTATCAGAAGGAATGAAAGCAAAATAACTTTCAGAGATCTATAACAAACACATTGCTGTTTATTATAATGTTTTGTAAACATTTTTTTCCATAATGCCACAGAACAACTTCCTTCACTTGACTGTCTCATCTCAGCACACTTACACATTTGAGTCCATGATTTAGACTTATTGGTCACTGATATGCTTTATCCATTATACTGAAATTCCAAAATAGTTCTTAAACCAAAGTTTAATCAGTCTTTCAGCTAGTAGTCCTAAAATTGTCTCATAAAGTCATCAAAATAAATTAGGTGATTACAGTTCTTAGGTCTAGGTGAGAAATGAAAAGTCATGCAGAAGCTGGTAAGAGAAAAAAGAAAAAGCCTATATGCAGTGGTATCACCCTGGGAAGTAGATCATGATGGCTCAAATTATGAGCTGACATGATAAATGAGCAAAGACTAGACTGCTCTGCCATGATGGCCAGGGCAGAGGTCATTCAAACAGTAAGGAGTTGGACAGTGCTGTCCAATTGCAATGGGGAAAAAAAGAAGAATGAAAACCATTGCTAATGTGGTTGTAACCATCCTATTAAAGAAAATTTTAAAAAAAGGAACCTAAATAACCACTTCAGCTGGTTTTTTTTAAGCTTTTTATGTTTATTTATATGAAATTATGGAGTAAAACCCCAATTCTTTAAATGTAAACTAAACCTGACTCACTAAACATTCAAAGCCAGGTTGTTCAGATATATAGCTGCTCCCTGTTGCAGGTACTTCTGAAACTACCCTGAGAAAGAACGAGATAGATTTTACTATGACATGTAACTGATGAGTGATGACTTACTTCAATGTAGAAGATGATTTACAGTTTTAACTATAAAAAGAGTACATACACCTGGCCATGTATACTGGGAGCATTCATATGCCCAAGATAACCACCTATAAACATGATTTAAATGAAAATTTTCTTACCTGTGGGAGGAAGGCGGGGGCCCTTGTGGGTGTATGAGTCTAGATGTGCACTTAGAACAGCTAGAGCTGTACTGAATGATGAATAACAGAAAAATATTTTTGTCAGATTAGTATAATTTGCTGTCCACATGTTCTGGATACAAAACTGATGTCAAATGCCTAAATTATGAAGACTTCTTACCCAGAACTACATACCAACCAGTCTTGTGGATAAAGTAAAATGATTTAATTTCTGATCTTTCAAGTAGGGGCATGAAAGCCACCATACAGCATGGCAGAGCATTAGGGAGCAGCAGGTCTGTAATATTCCTGCTGGGGATGCCTGTGATACGAGAAAGTCCTTCAGAAGGTGGAACCTGACTCTTGTGTTGCCTCCCTATAGCTACTGAAACAAAACTCAGGGGAAAGTTTAAAGCAACTGTCTTTCAAGTGAGGGACTGTTCTGTGGTAAATGTCTGTCAGATTGTGAGCATAAACCAGTACTCCTGGCCTAGTTTGATGCTGAAGTGCATGGCCAAAGAATAAACACTGGGTCCTGCTGGTAATTCTGAGTATTACCTTCAGGCTTTTCTGCATGTAGTTGCAGCCACTGATAAAAGCCTGGTTCAAACCACAGTCTGATTTTTATACAGTTTGAAATAAATGTTTTTAAAGCATGACATCAAGACAGGACAGCTTTGGGAAATACAGCTTATTCATGGATGGTGCAGCAGTCTTCTCTCCCTGATTGACTTTTTTTTAAATTGCAAAAGTGGTTTGTTTAAATGCTTAGGTAATAAGTTCATGGATGCGCTGACACAATCTGCCTAGCACTCTTCAACTTGTGAAAGTTTACAGTGCCTAGTCACAGATATTTCTTCAATAGAAAGGAGTAACTGAGTCAATAAAAATAATCATTGCCTAAAAAGATATGTGTTTAACTGTTTACACCAAAAAGGGACTTTGCCCTCTTATTCTTTCGTGGAGATCTTTTCTGGTGATCTTCTGTCAGTTGCTGGAGGGTCAGAAGTGTTGCCCAGCAGCAGCAAAATCTAAACTCTTCTCCTGCACAAGCTGTGATAGGTTGATGTGATCAGTGCCTTTCCAGCAGCCCTGGCAGGTCTCGTTCATGGTGAAATCTATTAGTTTGTAGAATTGTTTTTCTAGCTCCATTCCTTGGAAATACTTAAAACACATCTTTGCCAAATGTTTGTAAATATCTGAGAAGACCTTGTTAATTTTATTAATCTTATGACCTACAATTTCATAATGCCTTTTTTCTTTTTTATTTTGTTTTTAAATCATCAACAAGCGTTGATAGAACATGAGCACCCCTAGGTCTTGGGATATCTTCACAGAGTGGTGGGACTAGGGTTCAGCAGTATCTGTAGCTGTGAAGAGCAAAAGGGGCAGATGCTCTACTAAACCCTTTGCTTCTGCTGCTGGCTTAGTGGCAGGCTGCAGGAAACGTGTGTGTGCAGTCTCACTGCTATCACTTGGGAATGGATGTTCTGTTGAGGCTCGAGTCCATCCTAGCTGTCCCTCTGTCCATGTTGTAGGCAAGTCCATCCTTGTGTCAAAAGCAGCCTCAGAGTCACTCTGTGCTGTCTGTGCAGCTCTGAAGCTTCTTGTCAGACCTACCTACCATGTGGGCAGTGAGCCTTTCAGGAGGCTGCAAGTGAATGCCTGAGTTGGGATATGCAGCACAGACATTTCATGCTTCAGGCAGTGCATTGCAGCCACTGAAATAACAGTTTTATTAACATTAATTTTTACTGAACAAATAGTTTTTAGAATTTAGACTATTTAGCTGATGTACTGAGTAAGACCGGTTGCCTCTAGCTATAGACATTGTGCATAATCATCTTTCAGATAAACCTTTCTTTTCAGTTTGTGAATTGGAAATCACTGGAGCCTGGGAGGGTGTTCTGGAAAGATACCACTGCATGCTTGCCCTGTACTAGCACTCTTCCTTAGGCATTCACGTTTGGCCACTGTTGTGAATTGGATACTTAGCTAAACAGCCTTTTTGAATTTACTAAGTATTTCCTTCATAACAATCTTAAGCAATGCACAGAACAAAAAGAAACCTGGGAGGTTTTTTTCAGGTAAATGCATTACAAAGGTGCAAAAATTTTTATGTCATTTGACATGCATTGCACGTTCAGTGTGGTCCGTTTCATTCAATGCTACTATACAAAGATAACCCCCAAAAGAAAATCACTCTGTTACCTTTTCTTCTTTTTTCCAAGCTCTGTCCTATAGTTTTTAGTCTCGAGGTTATTCTGAATCTGTATCCCTTCTGAAAAGAAATTCCAAATTCCCTCATTGCTAGTGTCTAAAGGTATCCTTGTATAAATAAAGAAATAGTCTTCCCCTTAAAACTTTTTAGAGAGCCACATATTACTGTTTTGAGGTTTTTATTTTATTGCCATTTAGTTATTATTACAGTCTGCTTTTAGTTATCCACAGCAACTTATCTAAGTTGTAGGGGTACAACCTATATAAGTGCAGAGATGCTAAGCTCAATGCCTGCAACCTGGGTTTATTAGCTTAGTCCTGGAACTTGACAAACATGATTATACTTCTTCCATGAAGATTTTGTACAAGAGCAGACAAGCAATTTTTGCTGAGAAAGAAGCATAAACTAATAAACCCAGTGAGACATGGACTGCACAGTGAATTGCACACATGACCATCTGAGATCTCCTTGGCTGTGTCCTTGATCCAGGGGAGCTGGTAGTGTGGAGAAGCAGCAGTCTCATGGCTGTCTGTACCATTCCTTAATGCTACAAATTCCAGGAACATTTGTCATTTGGGCTGTTACTGTATTCTTTCACAAGGAGACAGCTCATATCTCAATTTGTGCCTACACCAACAACCTTGTCTTCTCCCTAAATGTTGGTCTTGGTGAATCACAGTCTAAAAGTACCATTTTCTCTGCAGAAAGCTAATCAAAGAAAGAGAAATGGTTTTTTGATCTGGCTAAGGACAGAACTGATTTCACCTGGACTGACCCAGCGTGAGATCATCTCTCTCTTCTGCTCCTCTGCATTTCTCTATTCCAGATGGTATCTCAGATGCCCAACATTATTCTATATACCAAGAAGGTGACAGTGTTTGTGTTACTCTTTAGGTAGAGAATTGTAATGCTTTCTCAAGAATTTGTAACGTAAAGAAAAGACATAAATACATAAAAAGAGGGATCAGTACAGAATCAAAATAATACATGCTTACGCATATTATTCTATACACTTATAGAATTGAAGCTTTAATAATAATAGCTCTGCAGAACGTTTTTTTAAAAAGCATCATAATTACAGAGTAAAATGCAGGATATACAAGGTTTTCTGGATGAGGACTAGAGGAGAGACCATAGAGACACTGAAATATACTTGATCTACAATTCTTTTTTCTCAAATACAGGAGATTTGTGGGCTCCAGACTTCAAATGTAGCCCATAAACATGAAAGAGTTTTTTCCTGCACTTCAACAGAAGGAGGGTTTTTCTTGTGGCATGCTCTTCTGATGTTTTGATATGGTAGGGTATTTTGGTGGTTGCTGTATGTGATTTCTGTGTGTGCGTCATTTCCTCAAGCTTAATGGCTTTATTTAATGGCATACACAATTCCTTCAGTAAGTTTCCTCATGTTAAGAAGACATTTTCAGTTTGACCTGTGTAAGAAGCTATCATATTGGAGTACAAACTGAATTTTGTGCGGATGGTCTGTTCTGGCAACTATGATTTTCTGCACGTTTTTGTACAGAATTGAGCCTGTAAAATTACAGGGTTTAGATTTTTAAAAAGGCACTTGCTGTTCTTCATACAGGTGGCAGTAGAAGATTTTACAATATAAATAATTCTTAATGAAAATCACACCTTATTAAGACCCCAGACTTCATAGGACAGCTCTTATCTACCATTGCTTGTACATACAATGTAAAGTTACTGTTAATGGGCTTAATAGTAGCCTGCCTTCCATATATTTTGTTATAAACATGCCTTGAAAGTGATACATTTTGTTTAAAGGGGACAAAGTATCAGACACAGAGATTTCAATGGATTTATTATTTATTCATGCTTACATTAACTAGTAAGAGAGACATCATCATAAAAGTAGTTTTCCAGAAAACCAATTCTAAAGTAAAAAGAGTCACAATATTTATCATTCTCAATGATAAAAAATAGAACCTTCACTTTATTTTAATAAGTTAATAATGTTATGTGCAAACATTCTTAGATACCTTGTATAATAAAATAGCTGTCACTTTTGCATGTGGAAGTAGGTATGTGGTGATTATATGAAAATGAACATTCTTCTGCTTCTAAATGTGAAAAACTGACCTTTTGAAAACACTTTAACACTTTTAGTGTTATCATAAATCTTACCAGTTCTTTAATGTTGCAGGTTTTTTGGTTGCATATATTATACCAGTTCTACGAGTCAACTTTTGTTACAGGGAAATTTGGGCCTGGGGCCAGATAGAGCTTTGGAGAGCTTTTAAGTTTGAGAGCCTGTTTCACAGCTGGAATGCTCCCCAAAGTGAAGTGATCCCATAAGAATATGTTTCCCATTACCCAAATCTCTACCAAATCATGCCTTGTAGCTCTAAAATAATTAAGACTTTGGAAGCCCCAAGAGGTCTTTTTTGATCCATGAATGAAGCTACCCCAGGTTCAAATAACTAAAACCTGACTCCCTCTTAACCAATGAAACACAAACCCCCTCCATTTGTCAATGTAACATAAAGAGAATGTTCAAAAATGTCAGAGCCTTTACACTTTAATGGATTCAACCTCAGGACATGTCAAGGGTTTTGATTGCAATTGCTGGAGATCAGGCTGAGGTGTCTGTGCAAGTCCCCAGGGCAGAAGAACCAATGTTCTATAAAATATGATGTAAAAAGACATGTTACTTTATGTTGAAGTTTAAATTATGAAGAAATTCATAAAATCAGAAGAAATCCTTCAAGTCCCTTGTGCTGCTATTACTAATATACTCCTTAACAGGGTAAGATCACTATGATAAATTTTAAGAACTGGCACACTGCTACTGCTATAAGATAGGAAATAGATATTTGTTGGAAAAGACAGCCTAGCAAGGTGTTATGAAGCTTTTTACTTACAGTCAACTATATAGCTAAAGAAGATATCTTACCAAGAAAATACATAAAGCTATCAAGCAGTATTACTATGAAACATTTCCAGCTTCACTGGAGGAAGAAATTCACTGACAGGATTTCACTGGAAAAGTAACAGGATAGGGTTAATATGAGTATCCAAACTTTACTGTGATTCAGAAAGAGTAAAGGGTGATATTACAGGCTATGATTCCTACAAGATGAAATTTGTAGGAAACACAATGATAGCATAACTTTATTTTCATTTATTTTAGTATTTATTAGAAAAAATCAAAAACTTTAAAACTTTGCACTGATATTTATGCAATGACAATGTAGTTTCTAGTCAACCTCCGATGTCTGTGCTTGAAAAAGGGGAAAATTTTTCAGGATGCTAACTTCTGAAAATTTACTCCTGTATTCTTTTGCTTGTTTAGTGATTTTTAGATAGAAAAGGAAAGTGAGATACGGGGTTTGAGGCAAGAGCTAATGTCACTTGGATATGTGAAAGTTCAAATGTGGTCACAAATCAGCCACAGATATAAATTTAATAATACTTGTATTGCTGGTGAAATATTAATCCCTCAGTTATGGATACCTACAAAATCTGAGATCTGGAAGTGAATTCCTTAAACTGAGAATTTTTTTTTCTGAAACTAGTCTACTGACTAGAATTTCTGATGTCTAACAGATGGCACTAATTTATTATAAATCCATATTTTAGTACAGCATAAACACCACAGTAGTTAAAGTATCCGTTTAAGCAGCAAAGCTGTAAGGAAATTCATCAAATGCAATAGAAGTATTTACAGCCGTCCCTTTAGCATGTGCGTATTTATGGTTGGACTACCTACTGGATGGTGATACTGAAATAATTGTGGCTTAAACAACACTGTTACGTTGGCCAGTGTGCCAGATGAAAATATTCTTTTATTTCACTGTTCATTGCTTAGACCCTGCTTTGGAAGAAGAAATGCCAGCTGATGAAGATTTTTGCAAATACTATTATGTTCAGCTCATGAAATGGCAATTTTTTTGATCTGGCTGCAACTCCAGACATTGTTGATTTTGTAGATAGACTAATCTGGTATCTAAAGAATTTACAGCCTCAAGAGAAACTATATGAAGCAGCTGTCATTAAAAATTCTTCCTTACTAGGTACTGGAAGTACCAAGACTTCAGCTGCTTTGCTTGCTTATTGCTGCTGCAGTCTGAATGTACCTAATTCTGGTGGGGAACAACACAAATTATGCCTGTCTTTACCATGGGGACTCCAATTCCAATATCCTTTTTTTACAGAATACTGTCACAGCTGTAACAAAACAGCTGCTGCATCATGAAGGGAGCTTGAACTTGTCAGTGCCAAGACATCTTACACCTTCCTGAGCAGTACCTAAATCAGAAGATTTTTCATTCCAGGAAGTGTTCAAGGCCAGGTTGGATTGAACTTTGAGCAATCTGGTCTGATAGAAGATGTACTTGACCCTGGCAGGGGATTGGAAATAGATGATCTTTAATCTCCCTTCCAACCCAAACCATTCTATGAATCTATTATTTTAGGGGCTGAATATCCTTTTTATGCAAAGTTTCATGTTGAAGTTTCATAAAAAGCAATAAAAGCATAGACTACAATTTAGGTTTTTCTAGTCAGTGGTCTACAGTGTCATCTTTGCCTTTTTTGGTACACATTTTCTCTCATTTTAAAAGTCTTTTGTTGTATTCCTTTAAATTATTTTAACATGAGTGAAAGAGTGTTCCCCCTTTCTCAGTAGTTTTTTAGGATTGCAGTTGTAGCATGAAATATAATGGATGTGAGTGTGAACTCCCTTGCACTAAGAAGAAAATTTAAATAATCATCCCAAACAACTTAGGACTTTGTAATAACTAATTTTTTAGGGGAGTGCAATTTTGTAAAAGCTTAGTACAATCCTCACTACCTACTTCTCTGCCTACATTTTTTAAAAAGGGAAATCTTGCTCAGAAAAAGGCACCCATTTTTTGGATGTCTTAGCTTAGGAAACAGTATTGAAAACCTGACCCTGGAGGTAGACTCATACTATAGATGATCAGTTAGATCCAGAAGTGTTCAGTTGAACTATACATTGAACTGCTTATTCTCTGTGGAGAAAAGGTATTTTCCCGTGATTGTGGGTTGTGGTACCCTGTTTGGTGTTATAACCCTCTTGGACCTCATTTTCCCTGTGCATTGATAAGGTGTGTATAAGCATCTGTGTAGAGTGAGTGGCATCTGGGTTACAGTTTTGTAGCAGGTACCTAAAGTTTATGCATTGCACCATCAATCCTGCCCTGGGTTACATTTGAACCTGTGACCCAGAGATGTAAAATTCCATGTTATGTTTCCTGTCTTTTAAGTCATCTAGCTCCATCAAACATAATCTTACTCTTGCTAAAAATGTACTGCATATTGATTGCTGAGAGGTTAGGCTCTCTTTGACCATTTGCTTCACGTATTACCAAGATTTGTACATCAGACCTGGCCGTGGTATTCTTTAGTGCTTATATTTCAGGATTAAATCAAAGTTTTACAGAAGAAATAGCTACATTAGAATTAGATTTATTCTTGCATTTTTTAAATTTTTCTACTAGTCACTTTTAAAATTGGAGGCCAAATTTTCAGCTGGAGTGAATTCCTTTGATAAATTCCTTTCCTTACAGAGTTCCCTTAATACATTATTCTTCTTCTTGAATGTGAAAAGTAGTGCATTGGTTTGTGCTTTGAGATTGCACAGATTAACTTTGACTTTAGCTTTTCATCTGTTGCATTGATCATATTTAACAAAAGACCTATACAGACAGTATGTTTACCGGGACTGGATGTTAAGCATAGTGTTTCCTGAAATCTAGATAGTACACATTGTCAGCAAGCAGCAGATTGTATTTTATTTTATTTATTGTTGCCACATGGGAAGGCTGACAGTTAAAATCTCTCATGCTCATTTTTCAGGGACGTTATATATATATATACTGTGTTTTATTTATACTGATATAAGAAATATTTATGCATTCAGCTATTGGAAAATAGGAGTGTTTGCTTTTTCTTAAAGAAAAAAATTAGTGGAGTGGGTGGTTTCTGGATGAGATCAATTAATCATGCTCTCCATGTGATGAGTTAGGATTGATAAATTTCTAATTTAAAGATTTATATAAATAATACAGATTGCTGATAAAAAGCATTCACGAATAGAGTTGGATTAATATTTTGGTGCTTTTTTATTATATGGCACAGTATTAGAGTCCTTTATTGCTTTAAATTTTATAATTAGGATTTCTAGAATGTTTTTAAAAGCAATATTGATCTGAGAAGAGTCAAGGAAATGGCATATTCTTTGATTTGTTTCTAGAAAAGAAATAGCTTGGTTATGAGTAAGTTTATTTAATTTTCTTCTTATGTTTCTTCCTCTTCCTCCTCCTTTTAGCCTTTCATACCTACCTGAACAAACACACTTTCACTTCCACAATCAATAATTCATTCTGACTTTCAGCATAATTCATATTCCTTACATTCCTTTTTAGCAACACACACTTGCTCACTCTTATAACAAAAAACATGCATTGTGGTTAGGCACAGAGGTCAGCACTAGTGTTGTGTCACAGGTCAAGCAAGATCACTTACATTCTTTATCAGGGTCATTTCTTCTCCCTGGGTGGGATATGAACTCTTCTTTTTCTTAGAGAGGAAACACCACAGATGTTCACCACTCCTTGTTCAGAATTTCTGCTGCGTGGCTTGCTGTCATCTTTCATGTAAACTCATAAAACAACAAGGCATGAAACATCCATAACTTATCCTACTTGTTATGTTCATTATTCAAACAGCAAAGTAACTGCACAGTGTATTTAAGTACACTTGTGATGTACGTAAAAGTTAATTCCATATTTTTAAAATTGCATTTAAGTATATCTCCAATATTTAGAACAAATATTTGTAAAATGCTCAAAGTGGTTATTTCTGTATTTTGATGTAAACATATATATTTTTTGTTGCATATGATTTCACACTTATTAATGTAACTTGATTTAATATTATAAATGTTTGTATTTCTGGGGGTTTTCCCCCCAATGCTTGTGCAAGGTCATAAAATTTAAATGAAATTATTTTGGTTAAAAATCTTCGAAACTTTTTGTGATGGTTTTCTCTCTAGCTAAACAAAGCTCTTTTGCCATTTTTTCATCTGTAGAAAGGCACTGTTACCAATTTTTCTTATTCTGTGTTTTATTAATCCTGAAAGAAAACAGGGTCTTAATTATGCTTTCACCACTCTATATTCACCTTTCATGGATAAGAAATTCAGTTGGTAGTCTTCCCATTCATGACTGAATTGCTTGCCAGTATGTGTCAGCAACATCCCACTTCTAGGTGGTTTTATGTCATAAGCATTTACTAGAACATATGTCATTCCCTGTTCTTTTTACTCCATGCTTTCCCCCCCTTTTTTTTTTCCAAAAGTTGGAATAAGAAACTAGAATTGGAAAAAAAACAACCCAGACAACTAACCAAATCCACAACCAACCTTTACTGAGAAGTTACATCATTTCAGATGCTTTCTTCCACTTTTTAAAAAGTGTTTGATTTTGTTGCATTTCAAAAAACGGTAGGTGCTTCTAGCTGTTGTGTCCACTTGCTTCAGAAGGCAGCATTTCTTATTATTTGAGGCATCAGTACCACTGTTGAGCCTTTCAGGTTCTCTCTCTAATGCCTGTTTGACCCGGCTCTGGCTACACTAGAAGGCTGCACAGCACAACAGAAACTGATCTCTAGAACAAACCAGTTGGTGCTGAGTATCTTACTCTACACTGTACATGTTGTACTTTGGCTGGGCTGTAGCCTGGTCTGTGGACTGAATGCCTAACAGCAGCTGGAGAGCATCAGGAGTGCTGCCAGAAGGCATCTTCCCGTTGTGCTTCACCCCAAAGGAATCCAGTTCTAACACTCCAGAGTTTCAATGTGAACCAAAGCGCAGCAAGTGGGGATGACCAGTAGATTTAATTTTGAAGTATACTGACCTCAAATAAAACACTATGGTAAATGCATTCTTTGCATCTTAGCATCTTCCTATGTACAGTAGAAATTCAGTGATATATGCCAACAGCAGAGTTCATTTTTTTTCTTCTTATCAACATCGATCTTATAATTCTCCTATGTTCTTGTCTCCAGGTTACTTTGTCCCTTCTTGAAGTCAGGCAATGAGGACCTCAGTTTCTTATGCTGCTTTAGAGGCTGTGTCGAACAAGTTGGCAGTTTTGGTTTACATTTTGAGTGAGTCAGGATTTTATTCCTTAACTGAGTATTCACTAAGAAAACAAGAGAAAAGGAGAAAGATAAGGATCATGGGAGTCTGACGTTTCTTATGAAAAAAAAACCAAACAGTACAGCTTTGCCCATGTCAAAAAATACTGACTCATGTAACTACAATAATTAGGTAAAGTCAGTTCACTGACTTAACAGCACCATCTTACGTTATTATTGTTTGTCTTATAGTAATACCTGGGTGTCTGTTAATTTTCACCATTCCATCATGCTAGGAGAGTGTCTTTTCCACAGTCCAGGGACAGGAAAGAACTTAATGAGCAGGTAAGACAGAAAGCAGAGAAAAAGTAAAAAAAAAAAATCCTAATTAATTTTACAAAAAGTGCAGTAGTTATGTTGCTGTGTATTGGCAAGGTGTTAGGGTAGTTCAAGTGAAGAGTACCAGGCAAACAGTATTTTGCAGTATTTGCATGGATAGATTCTTAAAGTTACTTTTTCATCTCAAATCACCCAATAAAGCATCATATGTGTATTAAATGTTGGGAAATACATGTAAGTAATTTCATGTGTTTCAGGTGTGTTCCATAGCAAAACAGCTGTCTTGCTGAAGTTGGGATTGTCAAGTTAGACGTAGTTAACGGATATTATCATTTAAGCTGCTTTTATAAAACTTGTACCTTTATAAAACAGTATAGATACACCCTGTATGATTTAACTATGATGTTCACATCACCACAGTATAGCACATTTACTTTACTTCACATATACACTTCTTGACCTGTGTATGACTCCCTCTATTACTTAGCATTTCCTTAACTTGACTCAGAAAGTTACAATGGAGTCAAACTTGCCAGCAATGCTACTTCCCTTCAGCCCAGGTGTTGCATCTTAAAGCAATGCTTATTTTGACTCCGAATATTTATTTATTTATTTATTTTTAATCCCAAGGTTCAGAGTGCACATGCATATCATTTCTCTCTAGCTTTGAAGAGATAATGGTTCATAATATTTTAAATATATTTTGGTGGATATTTGATATAATTAATGCTGGAATAGATTGACAAATCATTCTGTTTGGTGAAAATCTAGATGTAAGAATTTGTTGATTTCTGTAAATGGCTTCACTATGTGCAACCTTTGAGCACAAAATTATGAAATACATGTAACTAGAGGAGCAGCAGACTTGTCATCACTCTGTCCAACACTTGCATCACTTTAAAGTCCAGAAAAGCTTACTGCTCTATTTCCATTATTTTTGGTAACTTATTTTGGCTGTTGCACAGTCCAAATCTTGCAGAGTCCCAGTATTTAATTTTAAAGTTTGTGCTTTGAAAAACTGTATAAGTCAAGAAATACTCTTTTTCTTTTTATGCTGTCACTCAGATTTACATTTTCAGAGCTTCCATCAGCTTTGGCAAAATGAAGATTAGCTTGATCCAACTTCTGAAGCTGGGAGCTAAGCCAAGACTCAGGTAGTCAGAGATCTGCAAAAGCATGTTGTTTCTATATTACCTGGCACATTTGGCCCTATTTTCAAGATTTTTATACACTCTTTTTATTTTCTTCTGTTTATAGGACTCATATTTTCTTTTTCTCTGGGACTGGAATCAGATCCTATTTTCACTTAGCATCTTTTGCACATCACTAAGGCATTATGAAGCAGCTCCCTAAACCAAATTCTACTACTATGTCAACAAACAAGTGGTTGAGCTGGTTTAACCATGGAAATTCCCATCTCTTATGACTATTTTATCCTAATTAATAAAACAAACCTAAATTTTTCCAAAATGCTGATGCTTACAAGGAGTAGCCTTTGTTTCACCCCATCAGTTTTCTCAGCACCAGAACATTCATTCTGAGTGGGAAAAGGTTTCATATAATATACAGGTGTACAGTTGAGCATTAATTCAGCTATAATCAATCAAAGTAGGAACAGTCTGATTATTCCACAAATATTATTTACTGAATTAGTTTGTCACAGTGTAACTATCTCTGCTGGAAATATAAATGTATTGTAAAATCAGATACATTGTTTTGCAAAGTCTCTTATCTGCTTATTTCTATACTTCCTCTGCAATATTATTTCCATTAATTTATGAAGATGTTCCATATTTCAAATCCAAAATTTGCAGAGATGAGTTCCTATTTAGATATATTTTTGAGGATATCTTCCTAATGTTATATATAATGAAGCATTTCAGAAATGATTTCAAAGGCCATAGAAAGGCAGTATGTTATGGGAATAGCTTAACTACAGAAGAATCTGTATTATTTCAGGTAGTGCTATCCACAGATACAGAGGAAGCAATGGATTACTTTTCACTCTTTCAGCTGTGTGTGCTTTAGTTTTTGTTTGCAATTAAGTGCCACAGAAATTGTCCCATGGTGAAATTTCATCTGTGAGATAGGATGTAACCTTTGCAATTGAAGGTTATCAAAGTGTTTTAGGGATTCCTTTTGTCACACAGAGAAAAAAGCAAAGTGGGGAAAGAGAATGGAAAAGTTGGCAAATGGTCTTGCGGTAGTAATTAGAAAAATATATCCAGAAAAAGAAAAAAAAGAAAGGTTAATTATAAAACACACTGAATTAAAAAAAACAAAAACAACAAACAACAGAAATGTATGCTACCCTAATTCTCCTCAAATTAAATGGAACTAAAGGCAATGCTGCTAATTATAAAGTATCATGTTCAATCAGTCAAAAACATGACAACTAGTGGAAAAGAGAGATACTATCATTTTCTTTCTGATATAACTTTATTTAATGTCAGTTACTATAGAAGTAAATTTTTTACCAGTGGGATATTTTGAAAACTTAATATTTTTGTGGTTTAGCATTCTGCAAAAAGGATATTAAAGGGTTTTTTCTGCTTGTTGTTTGGAGTGGGAAAGGGTTTTTTCCTTAATTTTTTTGCCCCCCTTAGTGTCTAGATACACTTTTTTACATTTAAAAAAGACCACAATCCCTTCCACTTTGCTCCTCTTTTCTCCCATCCCTATCAATGCTCATTTTCAGAGAAAGAAAAAGGAAATTAAAGGTATGGGGTGTAGGGAACTCTTGGCACACTTTGCAACAGAACAAGAAATAAATTGAACTCAAACTACTTTGGCAATTTTTTGCAAGTGTTTTCAGCTAATCTTCCAGGACTTTTCCCTTGAGACCAGCAGAATTTCCCACCTTTTTAAGGTTCACTCTGTTGTCAGTGGCCTGCACAGGCGTGTGCTTCAGCTTGACAGGTCACACAAAGTATAGACCAGCCATTCACCTCCAGCTGCCCCTCCACTCAACTTCCTCTAGGCAATATTGGCTTCTGCAACTAAAAACTGCTTTTTACATATAATGAAGTTCACAACTGCATTAGAGGAAATGTGATTTTTTTTTCTGCCCCCACAATTTCAATAGCAGTTTATTTCTTTAAAAGGCAAATTGCAGGAGGGAATAACTTTGAAAGCAAACTGGAAATATAAAGACAGGAAATGAGTCTGTGACTGTATAACAGAGTTCATAAATGGGTCCTTTTTTGGTATGAAACCGGGCTTTTAAAGTAGAAAAATCACCTACTTAACAAAACCATTCGCTGTTTCAGCACTGCAGGAGCATGAAGTAAATCCATGTTTCTTTCTAATATATCATTCAGTCTATCAAACTATTTCCAAATGAGTTGAGTTCTAGCAGTGTAGCAGAAGGTTCTGTACCTCTGCTGGGATAGTGATTTTTTTTAATATAATCCTTTGAATTTCCTTGTTCATTCAGGTTTACAAAGATGCCTGTAAATCCTCCCTAATCTGAAAGTGGGGCAAGCAAACTGTTTCTCAAATTATGAGCTACAGACACTGTAACTTTTCTCAGAAACCCCTTTTGTTTCTTCTCCAGTGAGAATTCTTGCATTTTAATGCTTCTAGATCTGGTCTCCTGTATAATCTCAGAGTCTGTGTACCTGCTCATTCTACACCAACAGTTATTCAGAATGACCAGGATTGTCCCTAGTCACTGAATTACAGTGCTGTCAAGTCAAACAGCACTGACAGAAGACTTAAATCTATTAGGAAAACCCCCTTCCCTACACTGGTTAGAACAATGAGCAACCATCATAGACTTATAATTTCTTTCTACCTTGACTCCATTTTCCTGGTGATAAATAGGAGTAATCAGTTGGGGTTTGTGTTCCACTCCTGCCCCCCGAATGAATAAGTAAAAGGCATGTACACACAGGGCATGCATCTTGTCAAATAGTTCTGTAGTATTTAGACTTAAAGGACTAAAAGGATCTGGTAATTTTTCTGATTGAAAAGAATTTTTTTTCCTGTACTTTTAAGACAAGACATTTCCAAGTATCTCTCCCTAGTCCACTGCTCCATGGTAGTTTCTTACTTCTTTATGGGAACAACTTTTCTTCTAATTCAGAGGTTTAAGGAGAAGGAAATATTGCAAATTCTGTTTATGCTAAATGTAAAAAAATATTGCAAAATTTCACAGATCTGGGTTCTCGCTGAATGTGTTGTGCATTGGAAGGTGAAAGTGCTGCATGGGAAGTGTACCTTGCAAGAAAATGGAGAATAAAAGACAAAATCATTGTGAACACTAGACGACTAGGAACCATTTCTGGATATATATATATAGTGTTTAAAAAAAGAGATGGTAGTGAATGAGATGACAGTATCCTGTTTAGGCCATGTGGCTGAGCCTAACAGCTATGATGGATGACTGGGTTCTCTGCAGGCTCAGATATTCTGCTTTCAGTAGAACCAGACTTAACCATAAAGCTTTAGAAATATTTTCCTTTTCTTTATGCTTTTCTCTCTCCTTAGAAAGCACCCCTGTGCTCTAAACTGTACTTTATCAGTGTAATCTAAAGGTATCATGATATTACTTTAAGGTATGTGAACTGTAGGGATTGCACTTAAGATGACTGAAAAAACAGGAAGACCATCCTGTATCTCAGAAAATGTCATCTTGATCTTGTTTAGCTTAATCAGTTTTGTGTTTATTTTGAGGTGTGGGGTTTTGGTGGGTTTTTTTGCTTTTTTTATGGGATTTTTTTGTTTGTGGTTTCTTTTATTTGTTTGTTGTGTTTGTGTGTGTTTCTAATCTTGCAAGGAGATGTGAAACGGATTGATAATTACATTTTCACTCTAGGCAGAGTAACAAAATACACTGTGATCTCAAATCATGATTAGCTAATAAGAGAGAAGCTTTAGAAAAATATTGTGTGGGTGAGAGTGTGGAGGAAGGTGCTAGTGGCAGCATTTCTTTGGTTTTTTTTAAATAGTAAAGGTGTCACTATGCTGAGTCATTCTGCTATGTTTCTGAAAATGGCTGATTACAAAAGCATGAATTGTATTTGATTTGGCATTCATTGATGGTCAGCAAAACGTATGATGGTATCATATTGCTTCCCTCTTTTAATTTTATTTTTAAAGAAATTTTGCCCATCTGTCATGTTAGAATGTGGGGGGTTTTTTCTCTCTTTTGATAGCTTATATAGGAATGGTATTTTCATTATTCTTGTGGATGGGAACTTTGAGAAACATCTTAATTGTCTTAATTGACATATCAATTATATTTTTTAAGGAAAAAATAGAATGGACTGGATAACATCTTAAACTTATTTAAATACAACTTTTATGCTGTTTTAGACGAAAAAATGGCATGTTGAGTAAAATAGAATAGACTGAAAACATCTTAAACCTATTTAAATATTATATTCTTTACTGTGTCTTATGGAAAGAGTTTCTTTTTTAAATTCTGAACCAAATTCCACCATGTTGGAAGTCAGACAGTTTATATTATTTTTAGTATTAGTATGTTGAATGCAAAATGTACCCTTCCACATTACGTTTTGCATTTAAAAATAAGATACACTACCGACATCATAATTACTTCAGGGCAGTTTAAAGCATTTAAAATTTAATAGTAACTCTTCATCTAGTCTTAGACTTGTTAAAACATACAACTTTTGAGTCATTTGCAAAATTCAATCAATTCAAACTTGATTGAGATATTTTCTTATGATTAATTAAGCATGAAGATTCTGATGAGTCTATTTCCTGGACTGTTTTCACTAAAGTGTTTTTGAAATAAATCCATTTAACTTCTAGCCAGAGGAGCATGCATATATGGTAAGTTTTGGATGCTGGAGTAACCTGTATTAGCAGCACTACTTTTTAAATGACTGGTTCTGTTTTTCACTTAAAAGAAGATAACTTAATGTACTGGCTTTCCATAAGATACTTTTATCAGATATCTAAGGGTATTCAAATTCATTTATGTAGAGACTATCACTAGAAATATTTTCAAAGTTAGATAGGGTTGGATACATATCTGACTACCTTTCATGCAATTGCATCCAATTTCTGTATCATATCAAAGTTCTCCTCTTGTTGCTCTGCCATTCACTACACTTAATGTTGCAAGGACACCCATTCCTAAGGCTCTGAGGTGGCCACTTGGGGAGGTGGCCTAAGCCACCAACATTTCAGCTTCCGAGTACATACCCAAAAAGTTCAGATGGAGCTCTGCTGCTCAGACTACAGTCTCAAACAAGTTATTTCTCACTTATTTTGCTGGGATATACTAATTTGGCAAGGTTCAAAGTACAGATACCTAAATAATGCATCAAAGTTTATCATGAGTGAATTGATTTACACCTTTCCTAATTTGGTCACTATCAAGTCCGCCTGTTTCTTAGGTATGTCAGAAAAGTGACCTTAGCTAATTTTTATTGACTACTGGATCACTGTTTTAACCCGTGTTTAAATCTGTTTGAAACTTGAAAGGAATATTCAAGTTCACCATACTTTTCTGCTGTTTGATTTTGCCCATGCTTTTAAAATTAGGGCCCTCAGTGATAAGGAGAGGGCCAGAGTACCTTCTGTGGGTGCTTGCACTCTAGCACTTTTGGTTGAAGCTCTCAATTTTGTGTCGACATTTACAACATTCTGTGAAGATACTGACTCATTTCTAAGGGCTAAACAGAGTGATCCAGCCACAAAACTGTACGTCTTGTCTCTCAGGTTCAGTGGTCATACTGAACTTAACAGAAGCTGCAAAAGTCTCCAATTTTTTCTTTAAACTTAATAACATTTTCAGGCACTCAGATCCAAGGGAGAACTGAAAATATTGAAAGGTAGGAAAGAAGACTTTAGAAGTTTGGGGGGTTTTTGGTTTGTTTTTGTTTGTTTATGCCCAGACCTTGCAATTTTTTAAAATTCTTTCAGATATCAGGGAAATCTTTAGTCCCATGGCTTTATATATTCTAAAAGTTCACTTCCTATCACTGAAGCATCATATTTTTGGCATGACCGCACTCCTAATTTGATTACCGAAACTCCCAAGCTACCCTTAGTTCAAACCCTGGTCTCTCACATAAGTCTTCCTCAAGAATTTTATTCCACACCCATTTGCTAACTGTTTTCTTCTGAGCTTCCTGTTGTTAAAGCCTTTTTCCACCCTTGAGAAGGGTTGTAGTTCATCTTGCACATTTCCCTAGACATGCATTATCTCCTACACTCCAGGCTTTGTTCCCTCCTGTAACCATCCTGGTCTCCCCACCCACCAGAGCTATGAACTTCTGGGCTTCAGGACACATTCTCTTTCCATGTGTCATTAATTTGGATTCTAGGTAGGTAGGTTAGCCCTGTTATTGAATGATACTCTTTCAGTAATAATTTGTATGTTTGCTTGTTGTTTTCTTTGAAGTAAGAATCGTGATTATGGTTAAGCCTGATAAGGAAAAAACAAAAAAATCCTAGACTTATTCTGGGTTCTGCTTATAATAATTTGTGCTGAATGAGTCTTGGAAGAAAGTATTTATGTAGAGAGAGAAAAGGAAGATGAAATCCAGGATGCTGTTCTATAATTAGACTTTCATGAACAAGTTAATGGAACAGATTAATGAAATTTACCCTGATTTTTCAGAGGACCTTCAAAACTTTTGTGCTTCACCACACAAACAAAACATAAGTGAATATTTTCTTGAATCATCAGCTAATGATATACAACTCAAGACCATCTTCAAAACCTCCACACTGTTAATGAAGCTTTAGTGAACATAGAGCAGGAACTGTGGCCAGCATGTCTTGAGCTATAGTGCTTTTTAACTGGCTGCACGTGCAACTTTTAGAGCAGTTTATAGAAGAACGATATTACTGTGGCCCTGGACTTTTCAGGAATTACTTTTCAGGGCTAAGTGGGAAGTCCAAAGGTTAATAGTGAGTTACGGTTATTTCTGAAATTCTTTAGATTTACTTATTCAGTCTGAGAACTTTAAGGACAAGAAAAACCACCCTAAATAGCTCTTTGCCCTCAAAAAAAATATTCACAGAAATCGATTTTTATCTCAAGAAGTAGAACTCAGGAGATATGGCCTGGGAATATCCTGATAATCAGTTCAGGCAGGAATTGAATGTTTTTGATTAGGTAACTCTTCCTGTTGAGGTTTCTTGCACCAGAGTATCTGTTAAGCAGATGAAGAAAAGTTGCTGGAACTCATTTTTCTAGAAGAATGTCTTCACATTTCTTCACTCTAATTGGTTAGCTCAGTGCACAATGACAAGATATTGAGAATAGTGTTCAGAAGCTGCAGCTCTTGATCCCCTTTTACCTCTTTGCGCTGTCTCATTAAGGTCGGGATGGGACTATAGACTCAAGTCAGTTCAGGATTTCACCCAGAGGAACATACTAATTTTAACAAATGGAATTTTCCCTAGTTTGCTGGTCCTTTTGGTTACTTTCCTACACTCTAAATCTGTCATCTGCTTACAGTTTTGCCAGTGCTTATGTGAATCTAGATGAATCTTAAAGAATTGCAGATGTATGTGTATTTTTGAGAAAGGCATGCCTATCATTCCTCATTAAGTTAAATGGTCTTTCAAATATCCTTCAAATACATAATTTTCTTCATGAAAAAGCTTTCTTCCACATGAGAGTATTACATTCAAGCTAGGTCATGGTTATAGCACTGATAATACTTACTTGAATAGTCTTAATTGTTAGAAAAGTTCTGTATATATGATGTCTTGGATACCCCCTATGTAGAAAGTAGGTAGATAATCTTCCTGTATTTTTCATTTCATACACATTTAGTTACCTGAATGCATGCTCCTGTGGTCTATAAACAATTCCATTGGCTTGGCTTTCTAGTGTAAAGCGTTCTTAGAAAAGTTCATAATTGTGCTTTCATCATTTATGGTTGTATCATTCTGAGGGGGTCTTTTATTAAAAAAAAAAAAGAAAGAAAAAATAAAGGGGTACTATTTCTGTGATCTCACTTTCTTCTCAACCAAAACAACTTTGCCTCAGTTCAACCACTTTCTTTCAGTGGAATTTTATGATATTTGCAATTCTAACCAGCAGCAGCAAAGGAAAGAGTGTGTGTGCCATACCCAAGGATACTCTCATATACTCCTGGTAGCTGATCAGTTTCTTTTTGGTGCTTCTACTACTAATGGTATGATCACTGTGCTTTCTACTTCCACCACTCCCATTCTCCAGATAAAGTGTTTAGTCACATTTTTAAAGCACAGAAGTAAACATTCACTGAGCAGAATTTCTCTGCGTGTTATAGCATTCCACATAAGTCACTTCTCTTGAAGATAATATATTTTTATGTCAGTGCTACAGTTTGATAATGAATACTCAAATTAACCTTTGTATTATTTTTTCATTTTTATGATGTTGCGTTTTAGTAAGATGAGAAATACAGCCAAAATGGGTAAACATTAACATTATATGGAAGAAAAGTGTTTTAAATTACATTTTGTCTTCAGTAGTGAATGGCATGTTAGAAAGAACATGAAATACCTTTCTGCAAAACTGAAAGATGAAGGAATTCTGCTACTTACAGCTGTCTATACATGAAAAATTCTATTGCACTTTAACTTAATTCGGAAAGACATTCCTATGATTCCTCTTTGAGGAATCATAGAATCGCTTAGTTTGGAAAGGACTCTACAGATCCTCTAGTTCCAAGACCCATGCCATTAGCACAGACGCATTCAACTAGACCAGGTTATTCAGAGCCCCATCCAGCCTGGTCTTGAACACCTTCCAGGGATGGGGCATCCCCAGTTTCTCTGCGCAACCTGTTCCAGTGCCTCACCACCTTCACAGTAAAGGATTTCTTCCTTATATGTAATGTAATCCTACCCTCTTTCCTTTTAAAGCCATTACCCCTTGTCCTATCTCTACATGCCTTTATAAGAAGTCCCTCTCCAGCTCTCTTGCTGAAAGTCTTCTCAGAGCCTTCTCTTCTCCAGGCTGAACAATTCCCAGCTGAGCTTGTTAATAACTTTTGGTATCAGTTTTTTGGGCTGAGAAAAATTATTTAAGTAAATTAGTAGTAAAACCAAAATGTTTCTAACTGATTTTGAGTCTATCCTATTATGTACTTTTCTTTTTAAAAATCATTCCAGAGCATCCCATGGTGTCAGATGGTAGATTTTATAGCAGGGCTGATCCCAATTTAAGCTGTTCAGCAATTTCTAAGTGTCAGTAAAACAAAAGCACCAGCAGATCTTTGCACAAAAATATAGTTTCTGAAATAAAAGTGACCCTTGATGTTTTTTTCTTTCAATAAATCCCGGTAGTACACTGTGTGAGAATGTGTGCTGCATATCCTTTGAGTACAGTACAGAACTGTCAGCTGGGAGTAGGGTGGTTGTAAGTCTTTGTTAACATTGAACCTGGTCTGCTCTGAGACCAGTACTGTGAGTCCTGGTGTGATTTAGAAAGTCTTGAAAGGTTAAGGATCCGGGGGCCTGTCTCTAGTTACACCCAGTCTGCCTTAGAGCAGCCTATCTCTGTTTCCTCATGGGCAGGATCATAACCCAGCGTATCTGCGTGTAAACAGATTGCCTTGATATAAATGTTGGTGGCCCATCGAGGTAGTTTGAAAAACAACTTAGGAGTGTGTTTGTATGCATCTGCCCCTGGGGGAATATTGCTGGTTTATGCTTTTTGTTATTTTATACCTGGGATAGAAAGTGAATGAGAATATGATCCTTTTTTTAGCATTTTAAATTTCATGTTACCACATAGGCATAATATGCATGTGCTAAAACAAAGAGTAGGGAGTAATTCTGACATGTTTTTAGTATTTTGTTGGTGTTGGACATCCTTATATTGTTTTGACTTACTTGAATTAATGGAGCTAAGCTTGAATCAAATTATGCTAGATATGCAGTTTCAAGTTGATAGTCTTATTATTTAATAATGGACAGCTGATTAAATGCTCTCCCTAACCCACTTTCTGTAGGTTACTGAAATGTGACTCACTGAAATTGTGAGGGAGCAAAAAAGAGTGTTTTGAAGTACTCGGTAGATAGAAAGTGCTATAACAGAGTTGTTTTAATACTAATGGGATAGTGTATCACGGCAAAGCATCTCAGGCTGAATTTGAAGTGTGTTGGAAATGATGATTTAAAGACACACAAACCCATGAATTGCTGTGGGCAACCAGCTGTGCAAATCAGTGAAATGCTGCATAAATTCTGGCATTGTCAGTCATTCTTGTTCAAAAGCATGACCACAAATACTGAAGTAATGAATACCAGCAAAGGCCTACTGAATTAATATTTGGGGGACCTCTGCTAGAGAAATGAATACCCAGTATTTGCTAACCATCTTTTCCTAGCAGGACCCCAAGCAGCCAGCCTGTGTCACTCACCACATGAGCTCCAGGGCAGACTATTTCCTCTTTATTCCATTATACTTTTTTAAAGATGAAAAAATTTACTTGAAGCAGATCCTAATCTCTTATCAATAGAAGAAATAATTGACTTTGATTTCAGCTTCTAGAAAAAAGTATTATGTTATGATTTTCTTGTCAGCAAACACATTTTTAAGGGGGGAAATACTCTAAAACTAGGCGAGAGAGAAGATGAAATCAAGCGGAAATGCATTCTTCACAGGAGATAGGCTAGTTTTTTCTTTCTTCCTAAGCAGTCATTAAAATCTGTTTCTGAAATCTTTATCAACTGCAGATAGGAAAGTGGAAATATGTGTGGAAAAATTCTTGTTTGAATTAGTTCCATTTTCCCATAACTCCAGTTGGGATGCATGATAAAATTATCAATGAAACGTCCTAATTTGATCCTTAACCAAAGGGATGTTGTCCTGTGAATCATCTGTGTTTGTGGGAGGCAACACTGAAGCTAACAGAGCAGGAATGGGACCCAGATGTTTTCTGGGAAGCTGGTTGCACTGTAGACTGTGTGTATTACCTAACGTAGGCGACCATATGGAAGAAAAGGTTGGAAACATCCCATTACAAGTCATATATCACTGAGCTGACAGCAAGGATTTCAGCTTATTTTTATTTAAATCATGAAAGCAGCTGCTCAGCTGTCCAACTGTATTAAATTTAACCCCTTTTCTGTCAAATGAATTTTTCTTTATGAAATGGCAACCAGTTTATTGTGCTTGCAGAAACTCCAGGTTATGGGGTACTGCGATAACCTTTCCCCATCCAGCAGGATAGCTCTAATGATGGCAGAGCCTGCCACTGGATGACAGTGTAGCCACTCAGTACACCTGGACTTCATGAAACACCAGCAGGCCTCTTTGCCTGCACGAATTGCAAAGGAAAGACACTATATAAATGGAGTACTTGTAGATTTTTTCTCTTTTGTTGCACACCCTTAGAACAAGTAATTGCAAATATTTTTTTCATCCTTGTGCCTTTTTTATATTTTTGTTTTCTATTATTATTGATTTTTTCTTTCCTTAATTTTCATTCCTTTTTTTTCTCTTTGTTTATGGTGTTCGTCAGACTCCATATCCTGTAACCTCTTTTCTTAACTCTTCTCTTTGCTTTTCCTTCTCCTGGCTCTATGCTTTTTCTTTTCTGCTCTTCCCCGTTTTTTTTTTCATTCTGGTACTAGTACATAACATGCTCTGAGCTATTGTCCCTTCACTGTTTCTCTATCCCATTTTATACATTGTGTTTTTTAAACTATTTCCTCTTTCCGTAGATTTTATGTTTTTCTTAAAGAAATAGTTTGCAGAAAGGCAGTTCCCATCAGTAGGAAATACTCTTTGGCTTCCAAATCAATCCTTCACCACATGTGTCTCAAACAGCTTCTTGATTCATTTTTTTTTAACATTCTTTTGTTAGAGAATTTAACTGAAGCCCAACAGTTACAGTTAAGAAACAGCCATACAGTAAGTGCAGACTTTAATTTCCTGTGTAGAAATCTGTGAAAGAAATATAAGTAGTATCCAGCATGATACTAAACCAGATTAGTAGTTTTGGCATGCTAACATGTGCTAAAGTAAGTTTGTCTCTTACTGTTTTGGAGGCTATATGCTTTGTTGTGTGCTATGTCTACCCTGCTCACCTCCATGACAGAGTCCTCAGTTTTTCTGTTAAAGCATGGAGGTTTTCTTCTTTTTCATCCTTTATGTTGTATATTCAAGTCATAGTCCTCTAATCTACAGAATATTTTAAAAAGTTTTCTTCCACATCCATCAGTGTGACGCTTTGGCAAAATGAAATTATGTGCTTACATTAGCATTTCTATTTGATACAAATATTTATGGCCAGATTAATTCTCCCTTCCTTAAACACAGTGGAAACACAAGGAATTTAGGAGCAATCACTTCCAATCAATGCTTTCCCTCAGTTACTGCAACAGAGCTCCTGATGTAAACACACCCCGTAACCTCCAATTCAGACACTAAGATGTGACTTGGTAAAAGCACTAATAACTAGTTTTAGAAAAGAGGTAGGATCAAGAACTGAGATCTTCCAATCAGGATAAGAACAACAGAAGGTGTTACACCTAACCACAGGAAGGTTCTTCATGCCCACATACTGTGAAAGGCAGGCAAAACACTGCCCTGTTGCAGAAGTAATTTCTGTAATAATGCTCTGTCAGTAATCTCATGTGATTTCTCTCTTTCCTGGAGGTTCAGCTTTCTTGTTATTAAAATGACATCATTATTTTTTTCTCTCTTTTCCTGTTTCCACTTCCATTTCTATCTCCTTAGGCTATTCTTCTGGGGCACACAGCTGTACCTATGATATTATTTTCATACCTGTAACAGGTGGTCTGTTTTCTGCTTAAACCTACTGTTCTGACTTTCTGAGATTTTCATTTTTTTATGTAGTTCACACTCATCCACTGTGTATAAGATAAGGTTTGAATCTCTCTGTTCCATAACACTTCCTTTCATTTGAAGTAATAATCCAACCACTAGCTATAGTTATCTCCTGGACACTTCTGATGGGAGATTCATCACTCATACTGATCCCCCTGTTGCTGAAGCAGCCTTTATTTCCTGGTGCAGCAGTGTCATCTCTGTGGGCCAGATAACATCTGCTCCTTTCATGAAAACACCAAGGCCTGGATCTGTTGGTGGGCTCAGATCTGCTCTGATGGCATATATCTTCTTGACCAGCTAGATTTGCAGTCAGAATATGCTTAAAGTATTATGTTCTTTTGAGGGACATATGGAAAAGGGTTTTTTTCCTTAAAAGTTTTGCTTCGTGCAGGTATGGCAGTTTTGGTGAAAACAGTTGTTTTTTACTTCCTATCACACATTTTTCTCTCACTTTATACAGTTAATGTGTTTGCAATTTTTAAAAAACAGTTTGCTGTCTCTGGTTGATGTAAAGGACTTTTCTTTACAGTCATATGAAGTAACATCATCTTATTTCCTTCCCAAATAAGATGTTTTATGGGTATGCTCTGCAGGTTGATGTATGATGTATCACTAAAGTTTCATTTTTTTATCTGGAATGCAAAATTCTTCAAATCTCTGTTGCTCTATCTGAGAGCATCTTCTTTCTCCCTTGCTTAACAGTTTCTATATAAATCTAAGGCCTCAGACTAAGCTGTAGTTTCAAGAAGGCACTATTTGTTCAATATTTAATCAACAGGGATTTTGTTTTTGTTTGTCTGTTAAAAAAATGGTCCGAGTTCTTGACTGGCATTTTTTCTAGTTATTTGCCACAGCTTTCAATAGTGCAACTGGATAGGAGAACTTCAATTCTTCATTTTGCCTTTGGTTTTCAAGGAGCTATATTCTCTTTTTCTCAGCTTCTTCTGTGTGGTTGCTAACTGAACTAATGTTGGACCTTTGTGATTAAGACAACTAATATAATTTGTAGTATGTATACTAATGTAAAAGACAGTGTGAAGTGGAGGGGAAGTTAAAGTCCGTCTCCTGTTTACATGGATTACCATATACCTGTTTAGGCAGCTGGATGTCTTTCAGGCTGTCTTGGCACTTTCCAGGACTACTTCTTGTGGGAGGCAGTGGAGTCTCCTGCAGCACAAGAGGGAGGCTGCTTTAAGTCCTGGAGTAGTAACACAGAATCTCAGCCAAAGAATTCAATCTGACTTTGCTAGGAGGCCCTCCAGGTGGCAATGCAGACAAACTAACAAGCCAGAGCTTGAAAATTCGGAACTCAGGAGATCTAAAGTTTAGATTACTAAAGTAGACATCGTAATTGTGATTAATGTAAAATGTTCATCACTTGAATGGGACTGATAAGTTCACTTGAATAAGAATTGGACACAAAACAAAAGCGATAAATTTGGTTTGTGTAATTCCATTAACATTGTTAGTTACTAAGATAAGATGTTATTAATGTTTATAAATAGCCCCAAATGAACACATAAATTACATTCAGAGACATTAAAATTAGTCACTTTATTTTTTATTATTGGTGCTTTATTCTCCACAGTCATGTATATTGGTAGCCATTTATTTGTTGAGAAATGAATACAAAATGTTGCTGTTATGATTTCATGTAATTTGTACCAATTTTACAAAATTAAAAATATGTGTATAGTTATAACATATGGAGATGTAACTTCTAGATTATTTGAAAATTTTAACCCTCAGGAAAAAAAAGGAGCTAATATGCTTAAACAAGGTTTTCAGAAAATGAATTTCAATATGTGCTTATATATTGCAAATTACTATTTATTTGTTAAAATAGTCTAATGGGTGATATTTAACGTCCTAATTCCTAAACTTTAACTTGCAAGAAAGTCAAAACCAAAATTATACCAGTAAGAAAACAAAAACTCAACTGAAGTTACATAAAAGCTTTAAATAAGATTTTCTCTGTACTTGTTACAGAGATGTTGCAACGGCAAACAAAAACGAAAACATGCTCCCGGTGCAGGAACTGATGCCTGTAGTGACTATTACTTTTTGTGATTATGTAGAAGGGTGATTAACTTTTACAGCATTTACTATGTCCATTCTTCAGGATACCAACCTGGCAAGATTGCAACCTGGCAGTAATTTTAAAAAGGTTTAACCTTCTTAATGTGACTTGTATCCCAGCTCTAATTTGAAGCTACCCAAAAAGCTTTTTCAGGAAAAAAAATAAAAAGCAACAAAACAAACAACCAAAAAACCCCCAACTCCTGAAGTTTTATGAACTGATATCTGATTTCTTAAATAATTTTTTTCAACCTTATCCACCATCTGTTTGAACTGCAATACTAGATGCTTGCATGAAAGGAGCAAATAGCTCTCTTTAAATTGGCCACTCAGGTGGCTAGTATTGATAAAACCCCACACAACTTTTCTGATTTGGAAATCTGTGATTTTTTTTTCTAAGTTACAAGATTCGGGATTTATAGCTGAAGTGTACTACGTGCATTTTATTTTCCTGAACTGTTGTACCTGTTTATGTCAATTCACTTGTTTGGATTTCACTTTTACTTGTAGTAACATGCCACACTACTATTCTATCTATTAATCACAGCAGAAAACCTTTAAAGGAAATGTTCCTGACATACATGTTTTGTTTTCTGTCTTTTTTTTTCCTGGATTCATTAATTTGAGTCTTGCTTCAGCTAAGCATTCCACAAATAAATGTACACAATAATTTTTTATGAAAAATTACCAGGCCACACAATTATTTATAGAAACCACACAAATGCTACAAGGAGTAATTAATTTCTATGAATTTAATAAAGACAAAAATTAATTATGTGAATTACCAAAATGCCGTGTAATTTAGAAATGTTCCTTCTAGAAAATTCCAAAGCATACTCTAAGATACATACAGTCATTTGAAAAACTCTGATATGGAAAATGTATTTCTTTTTTGTAGTATGTTATTAGAGTTTAGCAAGAGCATAATGAGAAAAGATGGTTCTTACATCCATGAATTTGAAGAACTGTAATCCCATTCTTTGTGTGCTTCTTTGAGTGTCTGATACTTCTATTTGTATAGAGCTGTTGTAGATTTCATGATTTTATTACAGACTAAAGTTTAGCAATGAATTTGGGAAAATATTTTTAGTTTCTGTTCTGTTCCTTAGGTTTGTCTGAACTAAATATTTGCTCGCATGGTTTCTTGCCACTGTAGGAACTGAACTTGTTTTGGAGTTCCTCCAGTCATACATTTCTAATACCCTTATCCCATGAAACTCCTGTACATTTGTGTTTCAAATTGTGGAATTGATAATATAATGGATTTTTAGGATGTGTGTACACAGATATATATTTGTATGTGTGTGTTTATGCATGTATAGGTATGTATGTGTGTTTACATATGTATGTTTGTGTGTGTATATATATGTGTGTATGTATATGTATTTATCACATTGTCGTCACTAAAGTACCTAACAGCAATGACAATCCAAGTTCCAAACTGGGCCATCATGTCCACTTCATGTAGAGCTGACTTGCAATATTCATATTTGTCCTTTAATGCCATAGTTAGAGAAGATTGCACCTTACCTGTCAGCTTCTCATTTGCACTTCCCATTCTGTCTTTTTGGGATATTTATTTTATTTTGTTTTGTTTTGTCTTTTGTGTGTTTCCTTTTAATGCAAATGCTACTCTCCCTCTATCATGAGCTAAGCCTGTTGAAATGCCCTGAGGTTTTAGTGACAGTTTTCTGGCTAGCCTTCAATGAGATACCAATTTAAAATAATGGCATGATTTTTGTCCCTATTCAAAGAAAACCTATCAGTTATAAGGCAGTTTACCAATATGACTATATAAATCCTTAATATGATTTTCATTTGCTAAATTTCTTTTTGATCTTTTTTTCCCCATGATTTATTCCAATATGTTATCACTATCCACATGTTCATAGATTTGGTTCAATGCGTGCTGTCCAAGGAGGGAGTTGGGTGTGTGACGGGTGAAGGGCTGATACAGGATACAAACATGCATGTAGCTCCTACCATAGGTGGGATGCCAGGCCAGGCGTTATTACACAAGTACCCACAGAGTTTACTCTGGTTAAAGGGCAGAGTAACAATATAAAGGGATTGAAGAGAGAAGAACTAAAACCAACAGCAGGGATTTATTGTTTATTTGTGTGACTACTGGTGGTGCGATTCTTGGTGTAATAGCAGGATGTCAAGTATAAAAATGAAAAAGAAAAAAAGCAAAAAGAGACACGAAACTATGAAGGGAGTTACAGCCATCATTGTGTGAGGAGCATTTTCCTCAGGAGAGCAGCAGAAATGGAATTATGAGAGTTCTGATGCTGTTCTGGGGAAGAGTAAGTGTTCATTGTGCTTTATATGTTTATTTGTTATCTGTCCCAAGTGCCTGTTTTTATATCCTTTTAGCTTTTGTAAACTTAAAGGGTCACATACTGACAGGCTGATGCTGCTGACCTCTTAGCTTTTTATACTGTCTTGATACATGACTAAATAGACTTCCTTTTACCACTCTTCCTCTATGAATATCTGATTCATTCTGAATGGTGCTATTTACACCATATGTTTGACCTGATGATGACAGACTGCAGGACTTCTCTTTCCTCTGTAAAGCAACCTAACATTCTCTGAACTAGGAGCCATATTTGAGGGAGGATTGGTAGAGTGGTTTGCCTTGCTTGAGAAATAGGAATTTAGTCTACATGGAATCATACAAACATTTAAGTTGGAAAAGACTTCTGAGGTTATTAAGTCCAACCATTAACCCAGCACTGCCAAGTCCACCACTAAACCATGTCCCTAAGCACCACATCTACTTGTCTTTTAAGTACTTTCAGGGATGGCAATTCTGTAACTTTGCTGGGCAAGCCTGTTCCAATGCTTGATAATCCTTTTGGTGAAGGAATTTTTCCTAATACCCAAACTAAACCTCCTCTGGCCATTGAGGCCATTGCCTCTTGTCTGATTGCTTGTTTCTTCAGAGAAGAGACTGACCCCACCTAGCTGCAACTCTTTCAGGTTGTTGTAAAGAAGGGTAAGATCTCCCCTACTCTCCTTTTTCTCCAGGCTAAACAAGCCCAGCTCCCTCAGCCACTCTTCATAGTCTTGCGCTCCAGACCCTTCACCAGCTTCTTTGCCCTCTTTTGGACTTGCTGCAGCAACTCAATGTCTTTCCTGTAGCAAGGGGCCCAGAACTGAACACAATACTCAAGGTACAGCCTCACCATTGCCAAGTACAGGGGGACAATCAGTGTCCAAAACAAGCCAGGATACCATTGGCCTTCTTGGCCACCTGGGCATAACATTGGCTCATGTGTACCCAGCTGCTGACCAACACCCCAGGTCTTTTTCTGCTGGACAGCTTTGTAGGCACTCTGCCCCAAGCCTGTGGTGCTTCCAGGATTGTGTGACCCAAGTGCAGGACCTGGCACTTGACCTTGAACCTCATACAATCGGCCTCATCCCATCAACCCAGCCTGTCCAGATCCCTCTGCAGCTCTCTCCTGCCCTCAAAGAGATCAAACATTCTCACTTTTCTTGGTGTAGTCTGGAAAGTGATTGAGGGTGCACTCGATCCCCTCTCTCACATAACTGATAAACAAAATTGACACTGAGCCCTGGGGAACCCTACTTATGGCTGTCTACCAGCTCGATGTAACTTCATTCACCACCACTCTGTTGAGGACCAGCCATCCAGACAGATGTTTTTACCTAGCGAAGAGTATGTCTATGTAAGCCATGAGCAGCCAGTTTTTCCAGGAGAAACTCAATATTTATGTCAAGGAATGTTCACAGTCAACAAAGCTGTAAATGTCTATCTGATTTTATAGCTGGAGAACCAGGGTGGTTAGATACTGTTAAACCTGTGTGTGGTTTTACCTGATTTTCAGTAGCTATAAAAAAGTGCTGTATTAGACTTGATAGACCAGATGGGCTCAGCTAGACTCAAGAGAGACGAGGCAGTTCTTGGAGGCTTCTCAGGGAATGCCTTCACAAAAGTTGTCAAGTAGCTTGTCAGGTTTGTACAGGATAGATGTCTGGATTACAACAGGATGTCTTCATACAAGGTTAAAGGTGAGTTTGATGCAAATAGAATAGAAAATTGAGTTAATAATATGATGCAGGCACCTCAAGGATTTATAATAAAATATGATCTGTAGGAAAAGCAGAATCCATGCAGAAATAGCCAAATTAATTTGGTTAATAAATCTATTGCATAAAATCTGTTTATAACAGAAGGGTTGAAATGTGTTGAATAAAACTAGTTTTCTAAAAGTGCAACTAAATGTACCTTACATAAACATAGCAAAGTTTTTCATGGTGATAAATAATTTACAACTGCATTTCTTACTGCAAAAAATAAAACCAAAAAGAAAGCAAACTGAAATACAGAGTTGTGTCTTCTAGAAGGGTTTTTCCTCCCCTCCTCTCAGTAACAAGTTTGAGTCATATCAATCTCACACAATAGTTTCAGTGTGTTTTGACAGAATAGTGATAGACGTGTATGTCTTTACATTTATTTCCTAATTTCAGATACATATGCCATATTACAAATTTTATTTCATTTTTCATAAACCTCAGATTCTGCCCATCTCCCTAACTAAGGTTTTTCACTATCATAATGGAACTCTTATTTAATTTGGTTTTTTTTTAATTACTGTATCCTAGTACAATATTTCATAAAGAGAATATGAGTTTGTGGAGATAAAATCATTAATATAGGTCTAATTGGTTTTGCAAATTTTTTTTTTACTCTAAAATTAGTTGGCTATGTTAAAGATATATAAATAAATGTCACTTCTTTCTCTCTCACGTTTACCAATTACATTTTAGTACTGAGTATAAATTCACATAGGAATTGACAGGCTTGGAATTCATAAGACTGAGAAACCACTGGACAAAATTACAAAACTATAAAAAATAAATTTTTAGTTTTACACTCATTATGTGTTCTTGTTATGGATGTGTGTGGGAGAACAATTTTACAATAAGCCCATTCAAGGACTGTTTTGGAAACCCTGCATAGGAATACCATCACAAAGTGGCCTGTGCTATTGTTGAAGCCTTTTGGAAGATACCAGGTTCAGCTCACCCTGTGTGGATGCAGTGAACCACTTGAAGTCACCCCTCATGCTACAGTTCCCAATATTTTAGCATGGCTTATAGCCTGATGAGCAAAGTAAAGCAGGTTGATCCAGTTCCTCTTCATAGATTAGAATCGGCCTGTAAAGAAGTCCCACAGAATGCTGCTAGCTACAGCTAGAACAAACTTGTGCACTTAAATAATTGTGTGGGTTTAGTTAATGAAGAACTTATTTCTGTCTATTCAAAAAGACGTTTGGTTCTTTTTCACTTTTTTCTCTGTTCCTGGATGCATTTACATAATACTGTAGACTGTGATAAGCTTTTTTCAATCTGTGGGTAGCTCAGTCATTTCTTTTTCTCTGGTTAGTGGCAGGTAGAGGTGGGGGTTTTTAACCAGTTAGCTGCTTCTTTATTGGAAAAATCTGTTCTCTCTGATGATGCCATTATGGTATCCATAGTAAATCCTCTTCAATACAGACTAATCTTGCAGTATCTGACAGTATTTTCTTCAGCAATCATAAGACTCAATGCCATACTCCAAATTTTCTGTAATAGCCTCTCCTCAGGTTCTATTATCTGTCATCACTACAGACATGCCCATAAGTCTTCTATAAGATTACCTTGTTGCTGAGCCATTTTACTCATCTGGGCATAATGTCTTTTTTATTATGCAATATTTCTTCTCATAGCTGAAAAAATGAGTGGATTTCTCTAAGGCTTTCAGGTTTAATGCTGTATTTTTTAATGTGCATTCTCCTATGGACTTCATTAAGATTACTTTTGTGACTAAGGGTTGCAAGACTTGTTCTTACACACACACACACACACACACACACACACACATATATGAATTTGTCAGAACTGTGTCTACACTTCTGTAACCCTGTTTCCTTTCACTCTCTGGCTTTAACAATTATTATACCACACTTATTTTTCATATTTCTTTATTATTCAGTATTTAAGTATTAAGGCTTTCAACATAAAAAAACAATTTGTTTTTATAGTACTGGTGAAAGAATGATTTGGCTGATGTACACACGTAACTGCAAAAATTTCTATTCTGTGAGTGCTTGAAGGATGTAAAATCAGGAGATAATTTCAACAAAAAGGGAAAAATTCATTATGAGTTAAAGAGTAGAAAAATAACTAAAAGAGCTAGCACAGCAAAGTATTTCAAATAATTAAACAGAAACTAGAGATAAATATACTACCACCTAGATTAATTGTTAATTAGTCATCAGAAAAACCTGTTTGATCCTTCATGGAAAATGGTTACAGTCTTATTTAAACAGGTAGTGAGGGATTGATTCTTATTGTCAAAAGGGACACTTTATCTTGGGCACCACCTGACACCTCTGTCAATTAGTTTGGAGGAAAAGGGATGATTCCTCACTTTTTAGACTCTAAGTTACAAGTACTAGGATAAGAAAGGTCAGGCACTGGTTCCTTTGGAAGTACAATAAATGAGTGGCTTCAATACACTTTTTCTGAATTTACGACTTTTTTACAAGCTCAGACTTGCTGACATGGTTTGGTCTAGTAAAACCACTTTCTGCCTCTTGTTCCTTTGCTAGAAGGGTTCATACATGATCCATCTTGCTGGTGGTTTCTGTCTCTAAGAGAGCAGAAGCCTCTGGCTGAGCTATGAGATCACCACTTAGAGCTGATCGTTAGAGCTGATCTAATGCCTGTGCTTTAGAAGTATTGTATCTTCCATGCTGGGCCTGACTTCACCAGATCTGACTTGAAAAAGGGCTCAGACACTCAATAGCAAGAGTACTTTTGTGGGAGCTGTCAAGCCAAAGCTCTTGCTCTCTCTGGGGAATGTATTGTCTAGGAGAGCGGCTTGGCTTTTAGTGCATTGCTAATGCAGTTTGATCACTGATCTGGAGTAGAAAAAGGTGCCTGATGTGTAGGCAGCGGTCAAGACATAAACAGCACAAAATTTCAGGGGATTGAATATAAATGGAAGGTCTTGATGAACAATGGGGTGAAGAGGGGTTGCCCCCAGGAATTCTGGTCAGTGGCTGTTCAAGCAGCCTGGTATGGGTCTTGAAGTGAACATCATTGTGATGTCTTGTGGGGAGAATTCCTTTTTGATTGTCTGTTAGGGAGCATTACCACATTTGTAGAGCTGCTCTTATCCAAAGCACTTACCCAGCGCTTTTTGCAGACATCACTTTCATCTGCTTACTTGCCTTTTTGACAGAAAGATGTTTTTTCATTTCATAGGAAAAGAGGCTGTAGCAAAAGGGGCAGGCACTGAATGAGCACTGCAGGTAGCAAACAGGTGCAACCATGAGCATGTCTGTCTGAGGTGTCCTTAAAATAAGCAAATAAACTAGTGAACTGTAAGTTTAACTGAGAGTGCTTCTGCTGATTAATTAGGTAATTAATAACCCTTAAATCCAGGGAACTTACAGTCTTATGTATGTACTGTTTTGCTGTTTACTTACCAGCTATAGATATCTGCTGTTTAGTTTTTACTTACAACAATTTACTGTGTTGTAATTTGACAAATGAAGTCCATTTAAGAAATACTTATATAACTTCAAAAGGTAGAACTGGAGAAAATTGTTGAACAGCACCAATATAACAGCTTCAAACAGCTGTGTAACCTGTCTAGAAGAGAAGCATAGACTTTTGACCAAGTGTATCTCTGAAAAGATCATTGGACAAAAATGTGTATAGGCAAAAAATAGCAGATATTAATTACTAAATAGTTACTTAACAGTATCATAAGTCACATCCTAATGTAATGTGATTTCAGTGATATTTATGAGGTAGCTGATGTTCAATACAATTTTAGGCCAAATTAATGTATAATATGAATTTACATATGTGTTTTCTTTGACTTCAGAGAGTTACACTGAGAATAACTATGGCCCCTCAATTCAAAATCAAACCCATATTATGATAGTCAGCCTGCTGTCTGATGGAAGAAACAAATCTTTCTAGAAAATGTATAGGACATAAATGTTTTTTTTATATTCACTTGAATTTCTATGTACATATATACATACAAGTGCACACTTATAATATATGAGTGTTATATTTTCAATAGTGAAATAGTCCCTGCTTTCCTAGTTAAGATATTTATCCTGATCACTAAATTTCTGCTCAAGATGGGTAGATGGGGAGTATTAGTGCATGCTTTCACCTTTTTAATAGTTTGAAATTCAGAAAAAAATTCCTTTTTGAACATTTTTAGTGTCTAGGCAATCACTGCCTGTGCTGCCAAGGCTTATAGAAAGCAGCTGGATGCCTGCCTCTGTCCTCCCCCTTTCTTGGAACTGCTGCCAGAACAGGTAGTCAGAAACGGAAAGCAGAGAAATATTTGAGCATCTGTGCTCTCTCTCTCTCAGGAAAACAGCTGTGGCTTCCATAGGAAGCACTCATTTTTTCCCATCAGCGAAGACTCTGAATACCCTCGGGTACAGTTTTGGCACGGCAAGCCAAGTAGGATGCAGTTTATGGCTTAAAACTTATGAGAGAAATCATTCAGGCAATCCCATACTTGGCAGAACATTGAGAGAAATTCCCCAGGCTGCAAGCCACATGTGGGTCTCTGACCTTTTATTAGCACACCATGGGAGAGGTTAACAATTGTTGAGACTTCAGTTCTCCCTTTGACATACAAATTCAACAATACAACAATACCAAGTAGCCTTTCCAAGGCAAGCATGTTTAGGGTACAACGTGCTTTTTAACCCAGGGTTCAACATAGGGAAAAAAGCCCAAAAAACAAAACGAAAATCCCAACCCAAAAGCATAGAATAAGAAAAAGATAAATTGCTATGATACTGAAACCTGGATTGGTACTTTTTCCAGCATTCCACCATTGTAATAATATAGTCATTTGTGAGGGTTTTTTTTTAAACCAGTATAATCATGAGATGGAAACAAATTCTCACACGATTTTTAGCTCTTCATGTGGTCAGTTCCATGAGTTATGGAACTAAGATTGCTCAACAGTTGGAGTGAAATAAGAAATGCATACAATTATCTGATTTTTAAGTTGTCTTTTCTGTTTATCCAAGTACATAAATTTTGAGATAAAAAAAAAAGCAGCATAGATTCAGAATTGTTGATATGAGGCTTGTCAGAGAAAAAACCCAGAGGGCTAAATCTATGTCTTTTTGAAATGTCTATGTCTTTGTCTTCTCAGCATAACTGTAGTGAATGAAACTATCTTGGATTTTAGTAAAACAAGGATTGGAAAGTAACTCTTATTGGGGGAAATAGAGTAATTGCCTCTTTTGCAGCTAAGAAACTATAAATACTAAATTTCTTGGTCTATGCTACCTAACCTATGGCAAAGAATGCAGATTGAACAGCCCGGCATCCCAGGCTTTTACTGTAATTACTCAATTACTCTTTAGTCTTAAAGACAAATGATTTTGACTGTGCAGTTCCATGTCTTTAGTGTAGAGTATGCCGAGTGTAAAAGAGGAGTGAACTAGCTCATGCTTCTGCCATCAGGCTTTGCGGCTATTGTCTGAAGACCCAGTGTTGGCTGATCTCAAATATTATAATTCTATGACTACTCTAACAGGAAGTAAGTTCAACCCTATCCACTGCCAGAAACTGAAAAGAAAAATAAAATTGAAGAACCACCATATTCTGCTATTCATATTTCTGCTAAGGTGACAGCTGCATCTGTGGCTGAAATCGATGAAGTCTTACATGAGGTTGGTTATTGCAAGAAAATAGTTTCTAAGCTATGGTTGCTCCATGTGCTAAGCACTCACAACCTTTTTAACCACTGTTGGCAGAGTAGACCTTAGCAAAAATTCGCTGGAGATGAATAGTGCTTTTGAATTCATTGTAGAAAAAAAAAATCAAGGTGGTGGAGAGCCTGCACTAAGGAAGGATCAAATACAGCTACACCATAGACACATGCTTGTCTAACCATTCACTCTGCAGCTTCCTTAAATTAGAATGCTATACCATCCCTATGGCCATCCATTATATAATGAAAGTTTTAGTTAGAAAAGGTTTTGTTGTTTCCATTACCCTGAGTGCTAACTTACTGTCTTTTCTTTTTGTATTAGTCTTTTACATGTCAGAAGATTGACCTTGTTCCCCGCCTGAGGGTTTTTTTATTTGTTTGTTTGTTTGTTTTCTCAAGAATACACAACAGAATTCCTTCAAGCTTTCCTACAGGTCAGCTTTTCTAAACTGTTTATAATTCTTGTAGTCTACTTCATGGCTGTATCCAATTTATCTATATTTTCCTTAAAAACTTCACCAGCTTTCAGTAGGCTGGATCAATACCTGTGGGCTACATGAAATGCTTCTGTTAGTATCTTCCGCATTGACACTGACATATTTTTGTATCAGCACTGTTTAGTTGAGACATATTTTGCTTGCAAACTTCTCTAACCCTACAATTTTTTAATGTATTCCTCCTTAATAATTCTTCCTCTTGACATCGGTTTCTCTTAGTTCTACTATCCTCCATTTCTATTAAATTACAGATTTTCTTCAGCAGCTCCAGATTTTTTAAAATCTATTTTGAAATCATCCGTTTTTCAGTAAAAGAGAGATGTTTCCCTTTTTTTTAATTTTAGTTATGTTATGACATTCATTCTTGATTTTCCCCTCTAAATTCTGATTTATCTCTCATTTTGAGGTCTAGTCATTGATTCTTCCTTTCTGGATCTTTCTTATTCCATTCAGTTCTGTACCTTCTGTAAAAATGGTTCATTTAGACCAAAGTCCCCTAATTTTCCTAGTAAAAAGTCACATAGATCACTTCTATTAATTTTTTTGTTCTCTAACCTAATTAAATAGTAAAACTACATTGGCTTTACATAATGAGTTGGAATATGAATGCTTTAGTCCATTTGAATACATCTGTGTTAAAAGTCAATAACATCTTCTTTTGTATAATCAAAAGATGAGTTTTGCGTATGAATGCGAGTTTCCCCAGACAAGAGCAGAAGCAACAAGTCAGCACACAGGAAGAGTATCTTGAGAGCAGAAAAGAGAGACACCAACAACCAGGAGATTTACTTTTCCATATAAAGAGATGGACAGAGGACTTGACTGACCTCAGCATATTTTTCTTCTCCTTGAACTTAAAAGCAATTTCAGTTTACTACCTTTGGCCTCAAAGGAGGGTTGGCCAACAGGATGGGTGTGTTCTGTCTGTCTTTGACTTGGACGTGTATCTTCTATGGCAAGATTTTTCCTTTATGGTATAAATTAATATTAACCCATTTCCTTCATTCGAAAGTTGGAGGTTTTTTGTTTGGTTGGTTTGGTTTGATTATTTTTATGCTGACAACAGCCTTCCATGTCCTCCATTTTTCAATTAAAGATTAAGTTGTTCTTACAGTGGATTGGGTTTAAGAGCAGTCTTCATCATGGGTGACTTTTAGCCTTGATCTTCCACTGTCTCTCTTGAATTCTTTTCTGGAAATCCCTTCTGCTTGTCACTCAATTGTTTTATGCCTCTCTGCATATTCTTAATCCTTTCTTTCATGTGTTCTGTTAGTCATAGTAGCCAGTTTTTCACCATTACTTTTCTTCAATATCTGCAGCCAAGTTTTTCCCATCAGTGATCTAATGTCTGTGGGTTATAATTAAAGGCTTTTTTAATTTTTTTTTTTCCAAGGTATAATGGAAAATGTTCCATTTTGGAGCTCATAGCTAGTCAGCTTTCATGCAAGAGGATATTTAATATACCAGTAAGTGGAGATAACTTTTAAGCCACCTTTGTCAGAGCTCTCCAGGCTGCCAGAACACTCTTGGTTCTGTTCACCACCAAACTAAGGTGCTTATGCGCTACAGCCACACTCTGAAATGAAGGCATCCATATATAAACAAAAAATATTTTACATCTGCTAATGATGGAGAGATTGGACGCTGACTTCTCTAACATTTTTCCTTCAATTTCAGTATAGTGGTGTATTAAACTTACATAAAAATGAAAGATTTGAAGAGATTGAATTATCTCTGTAGATGCTTTTTTGGGGGAATGTTATACAGCCAGGTACTATCTAGTCCAAATTCTGAAATGTTATGTCTAGAAATTTTTCTTCCGTGTTCAAAATATTTTTTTTTCTGTAGCTGTAATTTGCTGTATTATGAAGCAAAGATGAAGGCATAAAGGAGAGCTTCGTCCCGCATGGGATTTTTTAAATAAATTTGTCCTATCTTTTAAAGTAAAACTTTCTTCAACAGAGGATTCAGCAGTATGGTACCCAGACATTTATTAAAGCCTCGACCATATAAAGGCATACCCTTACTCTTACACGTATGTCCAGCCTTTCACACCTAGAATGTTGAATTTGAAAGCATTGAATTCTTTAAGACAATAATAGAAATTTGATAAAATAAAAGATCTGTTCAGAAAGCCATCAGTTAAAGTAAAATGAGCTTCCTTTTATTTTTTTTTTTTAATTAAAGGAGATAATTTGCTCCTTACCTATAATTTACCTATGATTTAAATAGTGTCTTGTTAAGTGAAATACTTATTTGCAGATGTCTGGTTTACCCTCCAACTTGTGTTTGAGCTAGAAATGGTGCAGTGGGATATATGTAATTGTGCTACAGCTGCTGACAGGCATAAATGAGATGTTTCGTCTCAATGGGTACATTTCCTGTTTAAATGTTTAAGAAAATAAACTCAACAGCTTTAGCCAAACTGAGACAGGACTATCTTAAATATTTCATTTCTTCGTTGAACAGCTATTAATAACTCTTTCAATCTCATTTGGCCTAAGCCTGCAACAGATTAAACTGGTATGTTTGCAGATTGAGTAAATTTTGTCATCTTGTTTTGTCATCAGTTTTGTTAACTTTTCTGAAAGCTTCATTTTTAATTGTTAATTTATAATATAAGAATTGAGAAAATTTCCATGGCTGTTGTTTCTCAAATTTGGAGGGACATGAAGATTGAAAAACTGCAACATTTAAAATAAAAAAGTGACATTCAGGATTAAGGTCTTCTAAAACTATAGCTCTTTGAACTTGTTTTTCAGAACTGTATTGTCAAAAATGAGACTAAGGCAATATGAAAGAAACTCTAAAATACTGTTGTGCTCTAGGATGTGTAACAAAGTGTAAGTTTTGTTTACATGTTTTATGAATTTTTTAAGCTCAATTGATGACAATTCATGAACACTTTTTTCATGTTTTTTTCAGAAATTATTTGGAAAATAATGAATCAGACTTGGTTCAGAAGTTATTTTTAAATGTTCATTGAACAGATAAGAGGAATTTTTCTGTTTAACATGGTTTTACTTTGAGTACAACTTGAAATAGATAAACTTTTTAGAATTACCTAGAAATTTATAGATGGAATTAGGTTACACTGTGGAAAGTATTCTCAGATGTTTCAATAAAATATTTTAAGGCAAATATCATACTGAAGAGATGCAGGGAGGTTATATATATGTTAATTAGTGTGATGTTGATACTGTTTCCATCTTGCATTAGCTCATCATGAGGTGAAGAATTAATAATTATTAACATGTTTTGGAATTCCTATTCACATGACTGACAGCAAAGCTTCCCACTTCAGTGACTTTTTTAGTCTTTTGGAGAATGAGGTAAAACCTTCCTAATCCTAGTGCTTAGGTTGAGGATTACTCTGTGACTCAAGAGAAAAGGTATTTCATAGGTAACAGCTCAATAGGATACTTTTATCTACGTAAGTGATTTTAGAGGCTGCCTTCTCAGAAGTGAAGGTCATGATGCCAGATAACATGGCGGATGCACATAAGCCGTATTAGGTCTAAATATAACTGCAATAGCACTGCCTATGTAAAAATCCCCATGTATTTAGCTGAGGAATGTGACTTACTAGCTTGTGTGCCATGCCAGGAAAGACAGAGTCAGCTTGGTGCTGTGCTGAGATTTAGCAGCTTATGTGCTTGCTCGCTCAGACATCTCTTCAGTGGACTTGATTTCATAGTGGGGATGTGTCCAGCTGTGAAAGCAACAGAGAAATAGATATCCGTCCTCCAGGTCTTTCTTTGTCTTTCCTGCATAGGTAATATTGGCCTTTTAAGGTATGGGGACTGGTGGCTTTTTTAGCCTGTATTTTCCTGCATTATCTAGCTTTAGAGTCTCAGACCATATTTTAATAAAAGAAGGAATGTTTAAAACAGTTAAGAGAATAAAAGGGAGATGGATGTCTCTCTTCCCTATTATCTTCCCATTATTTGTTAGTAATAAAGTATAAAACCATGAGGTATATCATAGAAACAAGAAACTATTCTGTGAGTGAACTATTAATATACTTTGTGGGTGTTGAAGATACTTGGCTTAATCCTGTTTGTGCCAACAGGTTCTTAATCACAGAATCATAGAATAGTTAGGGTTGGAAGGGACCTTTAAAGAGCTTTTGGTTCCACCTTCTCTGCAATGAGCAGGAACATCAAATACGCACCTTGTGTGTTTGATGGGCAGGGGAACGCTGAATCTGTGAGATATGCCGCATCAATAGTCTGAATGTATGTCATGAACCCTAATGGAGAATTTCTAGACATTCCACTACTTTTACGGAGATCTTAGATCAAAGCCATGAAGTCACTTTTATGGAAAAAAAAAAGAAAAAGAAAAAACATCTTCCCACTTTCTTCTAAACCTATTTCCAACTATATGGAAGTCATCACACAGAGAAGGAACTGTCCTGTTTCTTGGTTTTCCTTTCCAGATACTATTATTGCAACGTTTTTACTAGGACAATCTTACTTATCTGTGCACTGTACAAGATTAGTGGTTTTTTTTTGGTTCTGCTGTTAATGTCATGGCATTTCTCTACTAGACTTGGACTGCTCATCTCCAAACATTGCATTGAGAGTGAAGATCCATGCACTTGTTACCCAAATTCTGACTTGCAGAAATAGTGAACCTCTTGCCTCACTTGTCAGAGATATATTTCCTATCTCTTCTGTGTATTTCAGTACCTCTAACAGTCCTCTGTAGAGAAATGGGAAAAAAAATGATGGTATTAGTGCAAAATGCATCATTTAGGTACTTGTAAAATCTCAAATAGTTGTTTTCAACCATTTTGTTATCAATATTATTACTTTTTAACCATTGTATCAGTTGATGATCTCCATCTTTGCTAGGAAAGGGAAGTGACACTACCCAGAAACAGCCTTCTCGGGCAAAGTCTAAAAATTACTCTATCATTACTATTGATAGTATGAAATGATGTCTAGTGCCTATGAAGAAGCATTGTACAGATCGATATATAAAGAAAATAAAAAGAGCCTTAATGATGCCTGATTTGAAGTATCCATTAAACATTTCTCACATCACATTGACAATTCTCAACATCACTTTGAGAGGACTGTTTATCGTATTTTCCAGTACCAGGTCCACTTTATGATGTGAACAGCCAACTTAATGTACATGAATGTGCTGAACTTCCTGAGCCCTCTCCAGACGTAGGAATACATCGAGGTGTTTAGAGAATTCAATGTCATAAATATGCCCATTCAAATGGTGTTGTACCCCAGAAAGTACAAATTTGGTGAACAGTTGCAGGCTGTCTTTGCAGCAGAATTTGAATTGAATATATCTGGCCAGAATCTGAGAAGTGTCAGGGAATCGTTAAATTATTTAGGTTGGAAAGGATTTGAGGTGGTGTTGTTCAAGACTCTTCTTCCTCCTTAAAGCAGCACTATCTTTGGCCATTTGTCTACATTTTTAGACCAATGTCTAAAGCCTTCTAATTCTATCCAGATGAAATCTGCAAGAAGAAAGACACTATGTCTGGGCATCTAAGATATATGAAGATATTATAAAAGAGACAATGGCAGAAAATAATATTAGCATTCATCAGCAAAACTAATCATGCAGAAGTGGGTGTCTGAATGTAGTTAATGATTTCAAAGTACTTTACGGCCTAATAAACTTTGATTGCTCCAGTGGGAATTTCCTGTTAAGAGCAGACTCAGTCCTGCAGTCTATCCATTAGTTTAGCTATCTTTGTTCTTGTGAATAATGTTATTTGCATTTCTGTAGGCTTATTCAGAGAGAGAATATGGCCTGCATAGAAATAGACTTTATGAAAGGAAGTAATGTAAATATTTGTAAGAGGATGGTACTCTTCCAGAAATCTAAATAACAGTCTATAATTAATCTGTAGTTACTTAAACAGATAAATGAAACAAATGTTTATATTAAGGTGACAAAAATTTGCATTTAACTTAGCTGAATGTGTGGTTGTAAGAAATTCTGTTTAGGCCTCTTCCATATATGGCTACTGTCACAGTACCTTTTAATCTGAAGACAGAAGTGAAGCTATTGTTCTTATTGTTTATGGGAGAACTTTTCTCAGTGTAAAAAAAGAAAAAGACATCCTACTTGATTCTCTCCTTTTATTTCAAAACTGGCTGAATTAGATCACTGATATGTGAATATTTGTGTCGAAAGACAAATATTAATGGGTTTGGACTATTTAATAACAAATGGGAATTTCTGTGACAATAATTTAGAAAGTGAAAAAAACCCTCAAACAACTAAGTGAAAAAACAACGTGTAAGCATGTGAGAGTGTTAAGCTGAAAATACAAAATACCTGCCCATAGGATTCAGGAAATATGTTTTCCCGAGGGCATTAGAAAAGTACTGGTCAACCACAGTTCAGCTTGTCTGGTGGAATGCTCTTTGCTGCTTCCTGCTGCCCACACTCTTGTCTGCTCAGAGTTCTGGCACATGTCGTCTCAGCTTTCCATTGCTGACATCACCTGATTGCAGGATTCATTCAAGTGGGTCAAGCCTTGTAACTCCAAAATATGGAGCAACAATCAAAAGAAACTGAACTCCAACCTACACAGCAAGTTTCTGGTTGGTAGCCCCATACAGCTGGCTCTGTTCAGGGTAGGCCAGTGTTACAGCAGTAGAGCCAGCCAGAATTGCTGTCATGCAAGGGAAGATGTGGCCTCTTAATTTTTTATCCTGATGCTTCACTTTTTCTTAAACCCCTGCCCCCCCCCCGCCCCCCCCAACCCTGAAGCATTATTGTTTCCTGAATACATTTTTTCCATCGAGTACTGGCAGTCCTGACATTGATAGGCAGTGAATCAATACTTTTATAGAATCGTGAAGCCAAACTAGTTCTGCAGATCCACACTGTGCAGTACGTGGTTTTCAATTCTGGATATAATAACTGCAATTTGAAATACTCTCCCACAAGGACTGATTGCATGCTTTAAGAAATTCAAAATAAAGAATTTAATTAGGAAAGAAGAAACTGCATCATTTCATTTCAAAAAGAAAAATTCACCCGAGATTTTTTTTTTCATTTTTGGGATGTAATAGCAATAACTGTCTTTAGCTAAGGACATTTCCTGGGGCTTAATGGCCCATGGCTTTGCTTCTTCAGGTGATCATCATCATCTCCCAACAGTCATTAATTCTATACAAATGCCCTGCACCTCTGTCATTAAATGTGCTTAAATGTGCGTTTTCTGAAAATGAAATACTTCTATATTTAATGCATCTTCCAGGACTAGGAGTGATCTTTCTGAGGTGAGGAATGAAAGAAATTTAGTAATGTGTCAAAGAAGTACTAATCATGACAAGTGGCTAAGTTCTGTTTCTGGAGATAGCACAACAAAGAATTTTTCCTCAGTAAGAGCATGTTATGTGTAAGTCATAATTTTATGTGTGTCACGATTCACACTCATCCCAACTGCATAACAGCCAAACCAGAAATACAGGTAGTTATTTGCAGTTAGATTTCTTCTGCAGAGTGTCTGACTATAAAAATAAAGCATCTCACAAAACATGAGGAGCGTGTGCCTGCAGCACTGCTTAGACGAAAACTTTCCATTCCGTAGCTGTAAAAATAGAGCTATGCACTTTTACAAGGTGTTTGTGATAATACAAGAAGAAAAAAAGAAGTTAAGTCTTTCCTACCTAAGGTTTGAAACCTTACAAATAAATTTTTTGGTGAGCATTTTATGAGTCTAATACAAATAGGTTCTCAAGTACAGTACCAACTGTGTCATCAGATATTTAAACACAGTAGGCTGCCTACCCTTGCTCAAGTAGAATTAAAGCCTTCAATGAAGTAATTGATAGGAATTTTTCTTGATAGCGATTGAATGAGAATTGGAATTTTATTTTATTTGATTTTAATTCTACTTACTGATACAGTGTGTTATTTTCATCTTGTGCTACTAAGCATGCATAGCTTACGTCTTTTGTATGGATTGCATGAACCCTGTACCTGCCCCAAACAGATTGTGACGGGGATCAGAACTGAATCCATCACATTGCCTTCCCTGAGTGAAAAATTAATACCTTTAAGTATTATGGTGATTTATTATTTATGTTGAACATTGTGATCTCATGTACCTCAGTAAATGACTGTGTAGATGAAGACAGAAATGGAATTTTGGGCCATGCATTGTTAAATGTTGAATGTTAGATGATGTTTATATTAAAATTAGAGCTCTCCTAGTCAATACCTTTTTGATTGCACATTAATCTGAAAAACAAATTATTATAACCTGAGTCCAAAATTTTTTTCAAAATTTTCTGTTCCTTCAAACAAATAAAAAATCAAATGAACAAAAATATCTTTCAGTGTAAATTGAATGTTTTGTTTAACTCACAGTATAAAATTTCACTTACTTCAGTAACCAACAACTGCCTTAATTTTGCAGTTTCCTAAGTTAGAGAAATGTGAAAGACAAAGGTTTCTTTCAGAAAATTTTGAATCCAAAATGTCACATGCAAACATCTCCTTCTTGTTTTATGGACAGCGCTATTACCTATTTAGACTTAATTCTGGAATTATTCCAACTCATCCTAAAGCAGTTTCTATCTAATGAAAAAAACCTAATAAAAAAAAAATAAAATTGCACAGCTCTAAGGACAAGATAAAGAGTAGTGCACTTTTAAGTTATTTCCAATCTACTTTATATCTCATCATATGAGGAATAAGTATTGATCTGTTGTACTGCAGCTAGAACACTTCTTTTACCATAGGTTCTGTTTAAGGCTACTTTGGATATTTGTACCCTACCATGCAACTTACGGTGTCAGCATTCTTCAGACCATTTGTCAAAATTCAACAGGAAAGTACACAATAAAGAGTCAGAGAAAAAAGAGGGATTTTCTCCTGTGATTTTTTTTTTTCTGTGAAATATTTTTGTTTTCCTAAAGTGAATTCACTGGTATGCCTAGAATTCTTGTATAATTTTTCTACTTACGAGTTCTCTGTTTTTACCCATTCATTATATTTACAGATAAGTAGAATTTAAAAAAAAAAAAAATTTATATAATGTTTCTCATTTTTAATTCTGTGTTGTAGGTCTTGTTTTCCCTCTGTGCTGCATTCTGGGGAATCCAGATTATGAAGCGGATCTCTTCAGTCAAAGATAAACATCACTGAAAGAATGTAATGTTTTTGATCCATGGCTTCCTCAGTAACAAGGTGTTACTATCGCTTTACGGATCTATCAGTTTAGTTATGGAAACAGTACTTTAGAATAATCTTCTAAGTTTCTTGGAAGTAATCAGCCATGAATCTTACTGAATCGCAATCAGTTCACTTATGGTAGGAGAGGTTTGTGATTTTGAATGTATGTTTAAAAGATTCTTTAGAGGATGTATTCAGTTTCATTTGATTTTAAAAAAATATTTAATTTCTCCCCAATTTAAATAAAATTTTTAGTCACGACATATATTTTTATATTCATAGCATTGCAAATTCTTAGAAACCATGTAAAACTAATTTCATTTTTGCAGTGATTTTGTTAGTAATCATATGTGAAAAGTATTTTTCACAAGAGGTATTATTAAAATCATACTTATTGTAACCTGGTATAAAGTGACTCACTGTCTTCCTATTGAGGCTAAACATAAACATATGTGAATGTCATTTCTCCTGTAATGATTGAATAACACCAGAATCTCCATGTCATGCCCGATTTGGTGTTCATAACATACAGCTTCATGAGAATGAGTAGTCGAGGCAGGAAAATGATTAAAAACAGCATGGTAAAATAACTCGAACTAGTATGAGCTGAAACATCTTAAATAAAATTGGCTGATCTATCTATTGTATGATGCAGACATGCAGTTTAGGCTGAATTATTTATGGAGTACACCTGTTTGCCAACTTTAGATACTGATCAGGCCAGAATTTACACGTGGGTATCCCAGTGACTTATGTTACTCATGTGACAAAATATTTGCAGGGCTGGGCCCTTAACTTCTGGTTATTTCCTGCCTGGGTGATGTCAGGGGAGTTGCATATCTTGTCTTTCAGAAGCTGTTGGAAAGATGGTTTGTACTAAGATAGGAAAATTAAATACAAATGGTAAAGGGAGTCTCCAAACAGCAGGACTGGCAAAAATACTGGACCTAGTTTGTTTTTCTTTCCTCACACTCATCCAATTTTATTTTTTTTTGGCTCTAAGCCTTTTAGAAGTGCTTAAAGTCAAGTAGCTAAAAAGTGGAGGCTGTCTTGCATACTTTAAACTAGTAATAATACCTGGATTTAAAAATTAGTTTGTGTTGGGTATTTTTTCCCATTTAATTTTCCTTTAAAATGTTAGTGACAGTCTAACAGACATCTCTGATTTAGACAGATAGCCTAATTAACCCCTATTTTCAATCTCTAGCTGTAACAGATGCCACTGTCTACATAATTGAATGTTTCCAATAAATTTTCAGAAACACAGTAATGTTATATAAATAAAATTGCTACAGTGCGTGCTAATAGTGTCATCTTAATTTTATCCTAGAATCATCAAAAGGCTTGGGTTGGAAGGGACCTTAAAGATAGGTTATTTAATAGAATATCTAGTAAAATGACACAGTCTGATTCCAGAAGTACAACACAATCTACAAACTTCTTAAGTGACCCCATAAATTAGCATACCTATATTTTCCAAATTTTTAATGGTGACATCAGCCTCACAGGAAAATATTAAAGTCAGTTTACTCTAATGACTAAGTAACATGGTGGATAGTCCTGTTGGAAGTCAGTTTCCTTATGAAAACAAATTGTTCAAAGAGACAGGAACAGAACAAAAATTTAGTATTTTCTGCATTTAAAAACTGGCTATCTTGAAGGCACGACAATGAAGAATTTAGTCAAATTAAATTAATTTCAAAGCTATCATAATAAATGTGTATCTATATGAAGTAATGAAAGGAATGTGATTTCAAAGGCAAATATAAAATGTGTCTGATGAAGGCAACCTAGTCATTAGACAAAAAGCCAAACAAATTTTCACTTTTCCAATGGTTTTTAAATACCAATTTCCTATTTCCAAGGACTTGCCATTGCGTATAGCTTGTTTGAAGGAGAGGCGCAATGGTCTTTCATTGCATACTTACCAGTAGGGTCTGAGAATGCCTCCTCTGGCTGAAGGTTTGAACAGACTCATTGTGGGTGTCAGAGACTTGTGTGCTTTACAATAACACCCCCTGGATATGTATAAGCAATCCTTTGGATACAGACTGGAAGCTCTGATTTTAGGCACCTAACACCTCTACTGTGTCTTGTTCATACTGTCTTATTCTCTGCAGAGAATGAAATAATCATCCAAAAGGTGCCTGGGTTTAAGTAATCAAGAGACTCTGAAGACTAATTGGCCACTGAATTGAATTATGTGCAGTTAATATATATCATAGAGTTAATCAAATGAATTTAATGCAAACTGCAAATAGTGCTCATTGCTAGCACATATTGGTGACATTTTGGTAAGCCACCCTACTTCCCTCACCTATTTCATATTCCATTACTTATTTCTTTACAGTTTGACCATGTTGTGTGGTTTGAAAAATTGTTTGGGATCAAGAGAAATCAGGTGACTTATGTAAGGAAATTAGTGAACAAATTTTGTGTGAGTAACTGTCTTTCTTTTAGAAAACCATCCTTTCACACCTCTGGAAAGAAAAATATTCTGCAGACAAGCAGCCTAGCATCACATGTCCAAGTGAGAAATTTCATAAATAACATTTGTAATTTGCACTATTTCATAAGACTTCCTTTTGGTCTTGTTTGTCATTGATCTTCCTAGTGACACACCTTGGAAGAAAAATGTAGAAAAACAGAACTTTTTTTCATCAAGATTGTGAAAAAAGTGGCTTCCCTTGCTCCTACTAGCTGTTGTAGTATCACATCCCTACACATGGCCTTTCCCAGACTATGTACACAGCAATATCAAGTTACTGAAAATGGAGCAGTAAGCAACTAAATATTGTGTCACTTGGGATCTGACACTACACCATTCAAGTAATTGAAAACTTGCTGCTGACCTCTGGATAAGGGCAGAGCATTCCCTGTATTAACACAAGAATGATGCAATATTTACTGCAACTGAAGCTTCAGTGCAGTGCATTGATTAAAAGTAGAAGAAGTGCACAAATATTTATTCCTGAAACACCCTAGCAATTACTTGAGGCTTGACTTGGATTTTTTTAACTCTTGGGATTGCTAATGCTGAATGGGAAAAAATATTTTTGGTCTGCCCTTTTTCCATAAAATCTCTGGTTCCAGCACAGGCACATACAATGGTCATGAGACAGTTTCCTGGGTTTCCTTGTTCCCTGCTGGTGCCAGACCAGCAATTCAGTTTGGAGTTAAAGCATGCCACAAGCTGGCTCTCTGACCCTCAGTAACTCTCAGCACACACAGACCTCAGCCACAGTATGTCCTGGTGTCTTCCACCCCCAGCAGTTCTGGGCAAAAACCCAAGAGATATGCTTTAGTCTTCAGGATTTCCTCTTTCTATAGGGGAAACAAGTGTTAAAATACTGCATTTGAAACTGAGATATAAACCATAAAGTAGAGCAAAAATAAGGTATCTCACATGATGGAGAAGCACATCCATATTAGTATCAAGGCCAATGGAAAACTTGGCTCGTTTTTTTGTCATTTTTGCCCCACCTATGGAAAGCAGCAGAAAAATGTGGAAACACTGAGTAAGAATGAACTGCTTAGTGTCCTTGTGTTTATGGTTTGGCACAGAAAAGTACTACAAAATGAATTCTCTCCACTCCACCCCTTGCTATATTTTTACTGCTTCCTCCTGTATTTTCTTCCAGTTTCTCTCTCTTCTGTTTATTCATCTTTGTAAAATATCCTCTCTTGTCATGCTATAGGTTTGTGGAGATGTGGAGGTACATAGTGGCATATTTCATATTCACAAGTTTTTTTAATTTAATTTAATTTAATTTAATTTTATTTTATTTAATTTAATTTTATTTAATTTTATTTTATTTTATTTTATTTTATTCTTTTAATACATGAGGGCCAAACATACTTACGTAAGGTTTCCAACTTTCTTTACTGTTCCTATCAGTCAACAGGCTCATTTAATATTCAAAACACACAATGGACGGCTCATGCATTGTTAATACTATATTTATGTAGTTATTTCTTATGTGTCTGTCTCATGTCCTCTAATGATTCATTTTCTGTTTATACTCCAGTAACATAGCACTGTCCTTTTCCCAGTTTCTATTCCCTCTCCTGCTTCTTTGCTATTAATTCCTTAGAGTTAGTTTTTGTCCCTTCAGCACCATACTTTACTGCTACTGTCTTTTTGCTTCAGGATGTACCGCTGCAGTTTTTATGGACCATCTTCTAAGCTGCTGATTTTAGTGTGGCAGAAGCAGACAGCCCAGTAATAATAATGTTGATTAAAAAGAGATTAAATTAATAAAGAAAATCATGGAACATTTTAAGCACTATGGAATTTGTAGTGTTTCTGCTACTTATTTTTTCCATAAACCTTGAATGTAAGCATTTATCAGCACGTAAATTACAATTATAGACATGTCTGCCAGGAAACAAAAATACCATAAGACAATTGAACTACAATTTTTAGATCAAAGAATAGCTTATTAACTTACAGAGTGTGATCATGTCTTTTGCTGGTGTCTGTCTGCACTGAGGTCATGAGGCTACTATTTTAAGATAATGGCATTACTCTTTTGCTTCAAGTAGCAGCATTTGCAATTTCAGATCTAACAGCCCTTTACCTTCTCTCCACTCATGACTCACAGTTGACTCATTACCTTTAATCATTCCAAAAGCGCAGGTTTTATTTTTGCTCTTCTTTTAATCATAATGCAAAAAAAAATGCTTTAAGGGAAGGTAAAGTGTTGTATTCTGCAAGAGTGTAGGTATGTACCAACATGCTTATTTCTGTAAATCCTCAAATATTCCTAGTTTCTAACCTATGACCACGAACTGGATCTCACAGCAATGTCTGACAGAGGAAAGCCTGATGATCAGTGATTGATGGGAAACATTAAAGGCAAGTTTCTGAGATTCTGACAGCAAAGTTTGTCACTGAAGGTCAGATCAGCTTTGGTTTTATTTTATGTATTATTTCTTTTAACTGAAATACAGTTATAAGAGAGAATTAACATATTCATGACTTCATGGCAAATAATAAGATATATACTTGAATGTATATTTGTTTTTGCCAGCAATATCCTATTATTCATGTGAAAATCTAAGATTGCTTCATGCCTGTAGTTAATTGTGTTTAATTATGCATGATAATTGGACTGTGGTGCGTATGTAAAGGGCCTTATTAATGAAGAATAATGAACAATGGTTTGTGATACAGAGGAAAAATTATTGCTCAGTATTATTTTCCCCAGGTTTTCTCCTTGCAAGAAAGCCCTGTGGTAGAGTTGGACTTTAGCTTACCTAGCTAATAGACATAGAAACTTGCTGTACAGTATTAGCAGCTTCCTCCTTGCATCCTTTCATGGAAACCTGTGATATTTTCCCTGAAGAATCAACCAGCTCTTAAGATGCTACATGAAAAATAACTTATCTCTGAATGTGGCTGAGAGGCATCTGAGCGTTGGCAGAGGTGGGCCTTGTACTGTGTCAAGCAGCCTAGGCAACATGAGGTGATCAGTATCCTTTCTTCAGCATTTCCAGGCAGAGAGGTAGAGCTGGAGTTGGGTGGCAAAAGTTGCAGAGTGAGAAAGGAGCACAAGGTTATAGCAGATTCCATGGGGGCAGCTGGTGGGGATGCCCTGTCAGAGGAATGCAGCAGGAGGTTCACAGCTACAAACCTATCAGGCACAGAAATTAACAGCAAATTTATTAAGAGCAGATATCACAGAGAAGATGGTCCACAAAAAGTTCCTGTAGTGGAACCACTTGTGATGGTGGTTGTTATTATTCTTTCTTTGGGCTTTTCCTGTTTAGGAGCTTCTGTTGTCCTGTGTCTCAGTTAAGTGCACAGCATATGGGGGTGTTCTAATACATATCAGTGATTTTTCTACCAATACTTGAGTAATAAGGATGAAACGGTAGCCCAGTATTTAAAAAAAAATGTATTTCTTTTGAATTTTCAGAACAAGAAAAAGTTAAAGTACTATCCTTCTAGATAGTGTTTCACAAACAATATAGTTGTAGGCAGTGTAACTAAGAGTAGAAGCTATGAAGTTAATTTTTATATGCATATTGAAGAAATTACCAGAGATGTCTTGCCATAAGATTTTAGAGAGAAACAGTAGTGATAACTAATATAAGTTTTAACAAGAGCTAAAAAATACTAGTCAATATTATTATTAATGTAAGTAAAAGCAATTCAACTTTTTAAGTTCAGTCGCACAGTCTGAGCTCAGTCAAATTTGCCAAAAATGTGCACTGAGTTGTTTTTGTTTTTTCTGGAAGGTTTTCTGGAACTTATGGAAAATGTAGTTGTGTAGTCTAAATATATTCTATGGAAAATACTTAACCATAAAGTCCATTTTCCTGTTGAAGAGATCTCAGAGAAACAGAATTAAAAATGGCTGAGTCCTTGAGCTTGCCTGGTTAGAAGTTACACATTTGGTTTCTAAGATCTGTAGCTTTATGTCTGAATTCTGGCAGACAGGATATGTAGATAAACTTTTGAGTTTGCCAAAAGGTAACTTGTCTGTAGTAACTTCAGGGTACCTGAAGTCATAACCTCTATATTTTTACTGACTACCTATGCAGCAGACACTAAGGTTAAAAGGTGCAAAATAGGAACACTACATGGCTTTGTTCTTACATTTGGTTCCTCTAGGGAGCAGCTTCTGATTAGGAAGAAGTGAGCTAAAATTACATTGATAAATATTTTTCTTTCATGATTTCTGTATCCTATTTGCTTGTCTGGAGAAAATATGTCAATTTTGTCAATTACGCATTAGTAATTGTACCAGATTTTTCAGCTTTTTATACCTGTGGTCACTGAGATAAGAACTTGACATTTTATTTTCTTTATGCCTATAGCAAGTAGGAATTATAGGCTAGGTAAAATTGTGTTCTCTAGATGTTTGAGCAAATCTGATTAATATAATCCCATTAATGATTTTGCTATAATATTGCTATTGGAGAATGCTGCTTTCAACTTTATCTCACTGGATTCTTTGAAAGGTCTCAGTGTCTTTACCTTCTACAGGAAAAGCACAGAAGTGGGGAAAGCTGGGTAGGCTGCAGACCATGTATCATCTCCTATATACGGAGTACCCATGCAAGATTTTTTAAGACTAAAGAGTGATGCTTTACAGTTTAAGTCTGTTTCCTGGTTTCCCATTACACAGAATCTCGAGGCGATCACTCAAGTAAACTGCTTAGACATCTTTTGTGAGGACCTGAGGTCTACTTTTCTCTAATGAGCTGAGTTGAAGAGAGTCTCACAGATAAGGTTCCTGCTGTCAGTACCATATCAGAAAAGATTAGTAAGTGATGAAAGATTAATTCCTCCTTGCAAGAAACAGCAGGTAAAAACCAAATGGAAAAGGCTCTTGCTGTGTTCTCTAAGAAATAATTCTAGATCATATGTACTCAGGTAATGTAATTTCTAATGGGAAGAAACCCTGTGACCTGTGGAGTATGCTCCTGGTTGGTGGTCTATACCATGCCCTAATGCTTCTACCTTTTGGTCGTTCCCATCATCCCAAAGCACAGCAATTAAAAAAAGAATAAATAAATAAAAAAAAATAGGAGGCAGAAGCAGAAGCTTGGTCCTGTTCCTACAGTGTTTCACTAAAGAGAACTTGATCTTTGGCTCATATAAACTGGATAGCTGTGCTCACCTTTGTGTTTTATTTTTTTTTCTTTTTGTCTCATGGTATTTCCTCACATCCTAAACTCATTAAAATGTGGCTCAGCCAAATTGCCTGTAAGAAATGGTTTAAAAGCTAAACACAGTAGCATATCATAAGTTCTTTGGCTTCGGGCATAAATTTTTCACAAAGGTAACACATAGGTGCTCTAGACTGGAAGCCACAGACTTGTCTTTAACAAAACTACCCCAGTGTTGTGTCTTCGTGTTGATGCGCAGGTCTGGAATTTCAAACACAGCAAAACTTCCTACATGAGCAGTAGGGGTCTAGACTGGACAGGTCATTTGCAACAAGTTATTCAACTGTTCTTTTCTCTTTGATTCTTCCGCTGTGTGCTTGTAAATAGACCAGCAACCTTTGGGATGTATTTGTTGCTCAAAATAACTTTAAACTGGAACAAAGTTCACAAGCAAATCATGTGGAGGCATCAACATGAGAGTTGTTTACACTGACATCTTGTGGTACAATTTAATTTGGAGATGGATCCTGATGCAAGTTTTGACAAACTTCCACCAGTGAAAACACTTTACTAAATGAAAATGACATTCATCATACGAGCTGAAAGATATTTATAGGAAAAGTTGTAAGGTTTTCTAAAGATGGAAATCCTCCCATTCCCATGTGAATTCCCAAGACTTAGGTGATACCAAAACCTTGTTTATTTCAAAATAAATAACTAATTTATTTTTTAAAGAAGCTTGTTTTCCAAGGTAGGAAACTCCTAGACTCACTCAACAATATGTTGTAGAGATGACACAGTACATACATAAAGTTTTCCTGCTCTATTTCAAGCAATATAAAAAAAGAGATTGTTCAAAACAATGAAAGATTCCAATATTCATACAGAAAACATGTGGGGTTTTTCCAAAGACTTAAGGGTTAGACAAAAGAACAAAGTATGTGCTTGGTCAGTACAAAAGCTTAAAAATTTCTGTAGCATGGGCAAATAGCTGTAAAATCATTTTACTCATAAGCTTTACTTATCCATTTCAAGCAGTGCTGTCATGTTTTGACACGTCATTCCAAAAGCAGTAGTAAAGCTTCACAGCCTATTTGCTCCAGATGTGATCCAAAACAACAGGAAAAGTGAACATTTGTAAAACACAGTGCAGTAAAGTGCAAAGTGGGCTGAAAAAAGCTAGGCCGTTTTTTTGTAGCTGAATGAGCAGAGAGCAAAAAAACCTAAGAGGAAACTGTTTCTTAGTCCAGGCACTCAGTATGCTCAGTCTTATTTTCATGTTCAGTGAAACTATGAGACATTTTTCATCTAACAGTAAGGGTTTATAGAATAAAAAGGCTTGCACTCTTTGGCTGGAAGCTGCTCACTTCCATGTCTAGCTTAATGAATTGTGCTGTCATGATGGGATTTTAAAGCAGTCCAGTGAGTGAGGCTTCCCTGCTGTCCTTCTCTTTGCATTACACAACTAGTTCTCTTTTATATTTTTATAGTGACATCTATTGGAGCTTTGAAGAATAATCTTTGGGGAAAAAAAATCCAAATGTAAAAGAACAATTGTTGGACAATAAAAATATCAGAATTTCAGTCCAAACAAAAGCAGATACATACCTGTCATCACAATAGACACAAGAATGAAAATTCTGAGGCAAAATAAGAAAAATGTAGCAGGAGTTCAAATCAGATTCAAGAAGAAAAATGTACCTGTCGCAATTTTGATGATGGGTGAACTTAAGAAACTTACCCAGCTGTTTAGAAGGAACACATCAACCAAAGCTGCAACCTCAAAGAGAAACAAATACAGTGTTTGATTGAATTCTCTATAGATATACGCAAGACTTCGACAAGTATTGACAGGACCAAACTAACAGAGTGAGTACAGTGGCAGTTAGCCAGTCAGCAAAGACCTGGCAAGCCTTCCTCATTTGCAACTGATGTCTGTGCTGTCAAATGAACACAGCCATACAGAGTATTTCAATTAAAATGAAATTAGCTCTGGTTTTTTCTAAGCAAGCCCCGTCTTCATGGATTATACTGTGAATATGGCTAGTGTCTGTTTAGAGGTTATGACAAGGATCCTAGACTTTTCCAGAGATTTAAGATATGTACAATGAGTGTGGCCAATGGATTTCCATTACACTAAATTACCATAAGTAATTTAGTGTACCATAAGTATTTACATTTTTGGTAAAGTGTATGCACTATGAAACAGCTCTGGCATTCAGTCCCTGGTGTCAGCAGTAGGCAGTACTGAGTAATGCTACCTCTCAAAATCTCTAGGCGAAATTAGAAGATGTGAAATGCACGAGGAGTGTATGCTATGGCAAATCCTCAGGACAGCACCTTTCCCTTCTGTTTGTTCCTCATTCTCCTGAAGACTCCCAGAATCCTTTAGTGCACAGCAGAGAAGTGTACCTTATTTTCTTCAGCCAACATCTCTCTATAACTTCTCACCCATGATGAGTATCTTCATAGGAAAGTTTCATGCTTATTTGCTAGAGCTTGTGACATTGGGACCTTTCTTTTGCCTTCTTCTGTTCTACAGAAATATGATAAAGAGTTCCCCATAAAAGAAGCTGGAAGTTTCTTTATTGCCTCAGATTATAGATTTTGGCAGGGTTTTATTTTGGTTTGGTTTTTTTTTTGCATACAACATGATTTCAGTTAATTCTAATTTTTAAAGAAAATTTATTTTCTCAAGCAACCAAAGCTTTAAATTACATTTTACTTCTTGATATTGTTTCATATATCCTAAAGTCTGGTTTTGCTTTTATTTATTCTGGTGTGTCTTCACCGGTAACAACATGGTTATATCCTATTCACTCCATTATGATAATAAACCCACAACTCAGTCAGAGAGCTAGTCAGGCAGAGATTTTCTATGAAATGAAGAGGTGAAGTAGGATCTTCGAATAGCAAATACAATTGGCTCAAACTCTGAGTGCAGAAGTAGTTGACAAAACCTCAGATAACTTTACTGTTTCCTGAACTGCATGTTTTGCAAATTTCGATGCATGAACTGCATAAAAAAATACATTATTGTTTTTAAACAAATCACATATCACTTCTCCTTCTGCTGAGTGAGAAATGTTCAGTTTTTATAGCCACTGTTATATTCTCCATTTTTATTCAATCTTCACAGAGCCTGTGGGAGAAATAAAACGTTAATAATGTTGTAAAGACACTAATCTAATTTTTTATTTATTTAAGAGGAATTTTATCATGCTCTTTGGTACATTCGGATTGCCCATAAATGAATAAAATAGGAAGTAATCAAGTAGTTGTGCTGGTTTAAAGGTAAACTGGCAGGAGAAATGGACCCACCATAAGAGAGATTATAACTCAGATATACAATTTAATGAAAGATATTACAATAAATACACTGACACAAAGAGAAATTGCTTTCAACTCACAAAACCCAGCAGTATAGCTGAGTGTCCTGGGGCACAAACCCAAAGGGGTTTGTTAGCTCTTGTGCTGAGACTCGCATGGTTCCTCCGAGTCCAAAGCAAAAGGAAGTGAAAAAACCTGTTGGTGCAGGTGATGGCTGTAGTCTGGTCAAGAGTGGTCATCACCTCCTGTCAAGGTCCTACTGCTCCGCTGGATCTGACAAGAGGTTCCCGAGGTCTTCTTACCCACCACTTACGTACCCTCAGGGAGCACCCAGTCCCTCCGCCAGGGCGGGGACTCACACAATGGGTGATTAACTCTGTGAGTCATAGGGTATTTTTGAACTGTTGATGACCCATTAACAGCCCCACCCCCCCAGGCTGGCTGTGAAGGTGCTAATGACTCCCTGGGCAGCTGCTGCTAATGGTCCATTGTCCTTGGGGAATGAATAGAGGGGGTAGAATACACAGCTTTGATCACCCACACACAGTGATAACTGGTCCCACCTGCTGAAATAGGACAGTAGTTTAGTTAGCATAATGTGACTTTCTGTGCAAATATTGCTACATAAAAATAATCCTGGTTTGGTACCGTGTCTGTTTAGCTTTTATGGGCAGTTTTGGTGACATCAGTTTGGGGGAGCAAACACAGCAGTCACTTTTCTCTGTTGAGCTGTGCTTTCAAGATCATAGATCGCACAAGTTAATATAAGAGGTGAATATTAGAAGCTGTAAAGTTTCTTTCTCTAGGCTTGAAGACAGATATCCAGCGAGACATTTCTTTAAGTAAAATGAGTAGAACTCACTAATATCTGTCCTGGGTACTTAGCAGGTAAGATCACAAGGGACAGGGACACCACAAGGGAATTTTATATATGTATCTGTTTCTGGTATGGCCAGGAACTTCTAATATCCCTGACTATCCTCCACCAGATTCTGAAAGGGTTTTTAAACCTCTGTGTATGCTCTTCTGTCATACAGTTAAGCATTAAGCTGAGAAAGGCTCCAGCCTGATTTTCACAGTGCTGTGCTGATAAGCTTCTTGGAACATTGTGTACTGAGAGCACAGGACAAAGACATCCTGCCTGAACCTGTCCTGTCTTATTAAAATCCACCTTCATCTCAACTGTGACAGAGCACAGCTCCGTGCAGGGCCACCTGGATGCCTGCTACATCGCTTCCCCGAGTGTTCAGGCAGTGGGGGTAGCATGTTAGTTCAGGTGCATCACCAGATTCATATTTCCATGTTGATGCAAGGTAGTAGAAAGGCAACAGTGTTGAAGTAATGATCCCTCCCAATGGCACCTAAACAACTTGTACAACCAGAGCTGCAAAGATAGAACATTTTTTTTTATTATTGTTGTTATTATTATCATCAACATTATCGTTGTTATTATTATTTCCTATAAACTGAAGGAAGAGCATAAATAGACAGGGAAAGATCTAAGCCTAATTAGATGAACAGCAATGTTAAAAACATACTAGTAGTAAATCTGAAAGAAATTAAGGAATCATCAGCAAAGAAAACTACCTAGGAAGGCAGATAGTAGTAAAGATCAACTGAGAGCTGTAAAACATTGACCTCAGAAGCTGTCAAGGGAATGGAAGAATAAATTCAAAAAGCATGTGTACAAATTCAAATCAATGCCTTATTTCAGTTTTAAATTAAGAGAAAGATACAGAACTTGAAAATGAGGACCATTTATGAGTTTGAATACAGAAAAAGGAAATAACTCCTGTAAACAGAACTAGATAAGCTTAACGAGTTCAACTTGGGGCACCCATTATTCACTGTTCAAAAGTATTGAAATAATAAGGATGCTTTCAGCACTGGAGAACAACAGATGCTGCTCTTCTATTAGAAGAAAGGACAAAATTATTGAAGCAATTTGACACTCATTAGTCTGACCTCAATGTAATTAAAAAGTGTTTAAAAATAAAATTAAAAATATGCAGGTAAATAGAAAACAGAATAAAATACTGCATGGTTAACAAAACCAAGGTCATTTCAAACTAAATTGTTGCCATTTCTACATGAACTAACTGATTTTTTTAGACAAGAACAATATAATGCATTATCTATCAATACTTTAAAAAGTAATTATTGCAAAGTTGAGAGAGATTATGATAAATAAAGTAATTATAAAGCATGTAAGGAAACAAACAAAATGGGTGACTAAATACACTAGAAAGAAAAACCTGCTGAAAGAAAATATGATTGTTGTTTATAAAATCACAAATAGAAAGGGTACCAACAGGAGATACTCATTAACTTTCTTTAGTATTGAAAAAATTATCTAATATCAAATGAAATAATAGGCTGTTAGGTTCAGAAGAAAACGTGTTACTATTTCACCTTCCACATAATAAGCTATGAAGCTCACAGTTGTAGAATGCTATTAGTATGATAGCATTTATGAAATTCAAAATACTTGGATTTATGGAATTAAAAAAAATTATCATGGGCTATTCAAGACAAAAATCATATACTTCCCCTCAGCATCTAGATAGAAGGGAAATTTTGGTCTCATGCAGTTCACCTGTTCTAATTTTCTGTGAAGAATCTGATAAAAAACACCTGGGAGTTTTTACTAGAACTCTTGGAGTCTCAGTCTTGGGGTTATTATTATTTAATTTTTCTCTAATTACCTTGGCACAGAATGTTTGAGCAGAAATGAAAATTAGCTGATAAAGCTGCAAGATATCAGGACAAACAGATCTGGATATATTATAATCTTAAAGAAATAAAATAACAGAAATTAAACTTAGTAATATGAAGAGCAGTGTCATTCACTGAAAGGCTAATGAAAAAAACCTGCTGTTAACTCAAAACACAAGTGTCAGAGTAATTGAGAAGGAATAGCTGGGATTGTTAGTCAGTTCCAGGGGGCTCTAAAGGATTGAGAAAGGAGGTGGTGTGCAATGAGGAATTCCTTATTAAGATGGCCTAGTGCTATTTTTGCAATATGCTGATGAGATCCTGTTCATATTGCAATAATATTAGTTACAGTTCCAGTTACCTATATTCAGAAGAAGGCAAAAATGGCTATTTGAAGATTGAAAACAGACTTATCTTTCAAAGAAATGAAACTAAAGGTAAGAGGCAGGATGATTTCTTTTTTCCAGGTTGTCTGTAGATTGCATGGTAGCTGATTGAGAACACAACAAATACTGCTTTCAGACTGATATTCATCTGTCATAGGGAGGGAAGAAGAGTGAAAAGCCTTGCCATGTGACAGCAGGTAGTCAAAATGCAACTAGGATGCGCATTAGACAATGGGAGAATAAAAGGGCAATCTTCATATAACCTTTGAGTCTTCAGGGATTAAACAAGAAAAACAGAAGCTGGTAAACTTCTTGGCAAAGAAGCCTTAAAATACAATAGACAGAATAATCATCAATAAATTTAGAATAAAAAATTGAAAGTAGATGTTTTGGAATTGCTTCTTAATATAACTGGTTGCATGTAGTATCAGAGTTCCTTGCCCTTCCTGTCCTAAAGAGAGTAATAGATGCATTCTTACAATATAAAGTGAGAGAAAGAAATGGAATTAAATAGACGCTCCTTTCTTATCACCTCTTGCAAACACAAAAGCAGAATTATTCAGCTAACTAAAAGCTCATTCAGACTGGGTGGAAGCATAGATGCCTTGAAGGTCTTATTCTATATTGAAAGCAAACCAAAGTGAGAGCCAACAGAGAATTTTTAATTCAATTGTGTGGGTGAGTGACTTGTGGGGACAAGGAGAGTGCTAATAGAGACACCAAAGATGGAAGTAGTGGAAAATTAACATATCAGATTTTGTGTGTCTTCTGACTTCTATAGTAATTTCTATTAAAAAGTATTAATTTCCATATATTCATTGTTGTATCTGAAGCATTACAGAGGTTTATGTAGGAAAGAGTATTGCTAAATTAGACTTTTTAATGTTATCACTTGTATACATACACATACAAGCTTAGACCTTGATATTTAACAGCAGATGTGATCAAGGTAGAATCTTTTGCAGTTGTAACTCGGTGCTTGCAGCAAGGAGGTGTTACTGAAGGATGATGCATTCATATTTACTGAATGTGATTTCATCATCCTGACACCTAGCATGTTTTTCATTTACAGTGGGTTTATTCTCTGGTAAGTTTATATTAAAAAGAGGCTTTACCTCTACTGCTCAGAATTTGCGATATTGTAACACATTCTATTTCACTTACATCACAGACTGTGAGCTTTATTTGTGTAGTGTAATGCTTCCTGATACAGTGTATTATATATATGTATATCCTCTGACTTGACTGATACTGATATACTTAATGTAATGGATTCTTTCAGAAAGATATCAAACTATGTTTTCTAAACTGAAATTTGAGAGCTTGCTTACCAGAATGAGTCACTGTTTTGGTTTTGGGTTTGTTTTTTTTTTTTTTCACCCTGCAGTGTAGTCTTGATGAATTATTTTGTTTTATGGGAATCTTAAATAGTACTTCATTATATTCTATAACTGTTCTACTTTGTAAAAAAATATTTTAGGATAATATTATTTATAAACATCAGAGATCTTGTCATTTGTTTAGGAAAGACACCAACACAATATTTCTTAAAGAAGGAATAGAAATTTATTTCAATTCATATTAACTGAGGTAAAGCTTTCTTTGCTAGCATTTTTCCCCTCCTCTCTATTTATATTGCTGTAGGATGTGTGGGTCATTTGCAGTTCATTCACTATTTCATACCATTAAGAACTGAACACCCTATTCTGATTCTTGTCGCTGCATTTCACTTTGTTTACAACTTTGATCTCCTTGAAGATGTTGCTTGATGCTGTGTTAATCCACAGCTTATTGCAATTACAGTACTTCACAACTCTCTTTTGTTGCTAAGCTCCTAGACAAATGAATCATATGACCTTGGCAGTTTCCCTCTGTTAACACTGCTGTTGTTTTTCCTCGAAATTTTGCTCTTTGAATTGTAACAAACAGTAGGTGTAACTAAGTCTCTACAGTTGTATGCTTGTAGATAGTTTGGGCTATGAATAGAGAAATTTGGCTAAACCAAGTACAACAGGGGGACCTGCTGCCCTCAACGTAAATTATTGCATTAGTTCAGTGGGGAAGTTGTGAGATGTTTGTTTTGTTTTTGATCTTCCTCAGACTTTTCACCAGTATCATGAAAAAGGTTATTCTACTCTGGAGGTATGGTATTTCTAGTGTCGGTTTTCGGTTGGCTTTTTTCTCTGGTGTGAGCTAGAACAAAGAACCTTTGCCTTTAGCTTATCTGCAGGTTTGTTTTGTTGTGTTCTTGCTTCTATTGTTGGTGTTGGTTTTGGGGGGGTTATTTCCCATTTTTTTTCTGCCATTTCCTCTGCATCTTACTGGCTTCCTTCTTGATTTATTCTCAGACCTTTTTCTTTATGCAACCTTGAGTGAGGGTCAGAGACCTACTTTTAGAGATTGGGATTTGGGGAATTTTGGGGTTTTTTGTTTTGTTTGCTAATTGAGTTTTTTGTCTCTTCTTAGAAATAGGCATTTAATTTTCTTATTATTCAGATAGCTGGTAATAACAACATTCCTCTTTCCATACCTGAGGACTTTTACTCAATTTACTTTAAATGATCTGTGTAGTTTTGAAGTAGCCTCTAATCAAACATAAATTTGTAGAGAAGAATATAGTAGAAATTCAATGTGGCCACAGTAATTCTTCTGAGTCTTTTTAGTGATGGAATGGTCCAGAGGGCTGTTGCTATCTTTTATGAACTGCTCTGGAAGACACTCCTTCTTAATGTGTTAAATGACAGTGTGTTATTTTGTCAATGCCAATCTGTTATCCATTTAGGACAAGGGTCATGTCATCTTAGAATTTAAAACTATGAATGGCAATATAAGAATAGCTCACAACTTTCTTTCTCTTTACATATTAATGAACTAGTATAATTTAGGTTGTAAGTGTCTCAGTATGGGTCCTGAACATTATTTTTACTGAAGTGTGTCAATTTTCATTACATTAAATGAATACTCATTTAATTTCCTATTTCACCTCTGAGCCCATTTTGTTAATGTCAGGATTATTCTTACATCACTCTGAGTCTTAAATACTGTCCTTATTTTAGTATCATGTACAAATTTAATGATCTGACTTATTACAGCTTTATCTAGACCATTGCATAAAATATGAAAATCTACCTGCGTTAATCTACAATCCTGTGAGACTTCACTTCTCAGCTGCTGCCTTTCCATTTTCCATCCAATCCCCTGTTTTTCTGGGTACTGATTGGCATCTTGGTACTCCTCGCCCCTGAAGGCAGGCTAGTGAATCAGAACTGGAGTCAACTGAGCTTATTGCAGTTTTACAGGAAAACCAGGTGCCTTAAAAACTCAAACCCATCAAGGATTGAAAAGAGGCAGACTTCAGGATACAGACCTTCAGATTTGAATGCTGGATCACTAGTGCTTGATATTGGAGAGAAGTTTTAATAAAGATTTACTCCATCCACAACAGAACTTTCTTAATGATAACAATGATCCATCATTTTGAATTTCCTCTGAACCTTTCTAAAAACCCAGCTGTGTCAAGCCACTTGGTTTATCTAGGCTAATAACATTTTTCATTTTTAAAAGTAACCAGATTTCTTTAACATGATTTACTCTTTCCATATCCACAGTGACTCATAATGATTAAATTGTGCTTATATAATTGTATCCTTTAAAATCATCGATAAAGGTAACATCTCTTTCCTAAAGATCAGACTCCAAGGAATAAAACTTCCTTGGTTTATCTCCAGAGATAAAATGCTAAAGGTGTTCATGGCAGGATTAGGCAAGAGACTGGGAGCTCTGGAAAAAGGGTTTGAAACTTGATAATGTAAGGGACTTCCATTAATTTACCTGGAATCTTGGGGTAAAAAACACTTGTGGACTTTAGAGCAGAAGTGCTGAGAGTCAGATTGATTTGAGTGTGTGAACAAACTAAGAGAAGGAACTGTGTGAAATGTTTGTATGTGAAGATTAGAGACTTGTGATCATGGTCAAATAAAAGAAAGACACGGAGATGGAGGGTGGGGAGCCTATACTGGCCTCCAGCTTGGTGAGCAAGAAGAGAATGAAGCTAGGGAAGCCTGAATGTTCATGTAAATAAACTGTATCATCATGTCAAGAAAGAAGGAAGCGGAAAGTTTGAGTGCATTTTGTAAGTAAATTAATATATTAAGGTGTAGGGTTTTTTCATTTTCTCCTGAAATGTTCAGTACATACAGATGGGGTTATAGTTTGCCATCATTGTTGGAGTCAATAATGAAATATTGTAACATACAAACACTGTAAGTCCAATTGTAAATCTGACTATGAGATGTAATAAATCACATTCTTCCTAAGAGCTACAACAGTAGTGCAGAAATAATAGGCATAATTTCTTAAAATTTCCTGCATTCTGGTCTTGATATGATGGGGATTTTAAGGATGGTTTATTGTTTGGGGATTTTTTAGTACTATAATTTCACCTTTGAATTACAAGTGTTTGAGTTATCTTCTGTTACAAATAGTAAAAATCCAGAGAGCTGAAGTTCCCAACTGAGAGATGGGGAGTAAGAAGACAATTGAGAGGAGACTTGACAGTGATGCCTTAGTAGCTCACAGGATGTGAGCAGAAAATTGCTGCTCTCTGCTGAGGTAGAGGAGGAACAAAAAATCAACAGCAGAAATTAACCAGTAGCTATTAAGTAGTCAGAGCCAGCTTCAAGACAAAACAACAGGGATGGTCCTTCATTTATATAACTAATCTGTATAACTGCTCTTTAGAGTCTCTTGTCAAAGAATAATGTGTGTGCTAAAAACTTACATTAGGCACTAACAATGAATGCCTCGTCTATGAGCTTTTAGGTGGCTAGTATAAAGAAACAAAGTGCATTTTAGGAGATGTTTAAAATGAAGCAATGAATCAGTTGGAGTCTGATAGAAAGCTAAGAAGTGCTCTGTTCTTATATTTCCTCTTTTAACATTGGCTTTTTCCCCTTAGGCAGAGTAGCTGCATTTGTATTGCATTGAGCTGCAAAAAGCAACAGAATACCTGTTTTCTTGGCTATGGGGGGGACAGAGATATGGTGACTTCTTTTTGATCTATTCCATTTTCTTTTCTTCTGTGGTGAGGTTGGTAAGTGTAAGCTCTTTAAAGAAGGAACTTGAACTGCATATATTTCAAATAGTTGCAGCTGCTGTCCCAGACTTCCCTGGGGGCCTTTCTTAGTCTTTCCCTGTACTAGTCTTTCACCTCAAGTGCTGTGTGCAGTTCTGGGCACCACAATATAAGAAGGTTATAATGCTATTAGAGAACACCTAAAGGAGAACTATGAGGATGGTGAAGGGTCTTGAGGGGAAGCTGAGGTCTGGCTGAGGTCACTTGGCTTGTTCAGCCTGGAGGAGAGGAGACTGAAATGTGCCCTCATAAAGTCTACAGCTTCCTCATGAGGTAAGTGCAGCAGGGCAGGCAGTGATCTCTCTGGTGACAGACAATAGGATCTGAGGGAATGGCATGAGGCTGTGTCAGGGGCAGTTTAGGCTGTATATTAGGAAAAGGTTCTTCACCCAGATGGTGGTTGGGCACAGGAACAGCCTCCCCCAGGGCAGTTGTCACAGCACCAAGCCTGGCAGAGTTCAAGAAGCATTTGGACAGTGCTCTCGGACATGTGCTGAGGCTCTTGTGGCTGTCCTGTGCAGGGCCAGAGTTGGGCTTAATAATCCTTGTGGGTCTCTTCCCACTCAGAATATTCTAAGATTCTTTCAAAAATGCAGCTTGATAGAGTAGACACATAAGAGGAAACACTGGTAATGTTAACATGATCCAGGCACTTCCAAGACTGTTTAGGGACTCAGTAGCTGCAGTATTTGCTTTTCAGCTCCCTATGGAACTACCAGCACCGCACCACCCGCTTACCTCTTCATCTGTATTCTCCATTTTTCAGGATGATGGCATGAGACAAAAGTGGGCACTAAATCACTGTTTCTATATCTTACACCTTGCATCCTGGGAATTTCCAGTTCTGTCTGTATTTAGCCTGCGTGTGGGTGAACTCTAAGGGGAAGGTGTGGGAGAGCAATTTTACAAGGCTGGAAAACTACTGTTCAGTAGCCTTTAGTCATCTGCAGGACCTTTTCCCAGCTAATACACCTTATTAACAGCACAGGCTAGGTATTTATAGAGCCACTGCATCAAGAATTTCTTTCATAGACAAGCTGTTCATACTCTGCAGGACCACAGCACTTGGTGAAGGAGGCTGAGCAATCTTTATTGAGGCAGCAGTGTGACCTCATACCCTGCTGCTAACAGGGGCATAACAGCAATGGAAGATTAATTTTCTATTTCTTTCCCCAGAGTGTGAAAGTGTATCTCTTTCAGGTTCAATCTCAAATAAAAGAATGAGGTGGAAAAATTCAGCTCTGCTTTTCTTTCACTGTTCCCCATTTATTTGGTCGAGAAACAATTCTATGAATTTAGATGATAGACAGTTACAATTAATCTTATATTTTTACTAACACCACAACACTTTTAAGTCACTACAAAGAAAAAAAATGCAAATCCTACAGAAGAGGAGAAAAATAGGTTCTGATATTTCATTGTTTTTATGTTCACACTTGGTATTAACACCTGGTTAGAAAATGCACTGTATCATTTTCATAAAGCCATTTTCCATTCTTGGGATGGACCATCAAGATAAAATCATGAGAGGTGGGCAAAAGGACTGTGTATTATGCTTCTTGCACTTAATTTAGTTTATAGACTGGTGCAATAGCTGTAGCTAATGAAAACAGCGGGAACAGCATAGCACATCAAAGTACGGTGTTTTAAAAACACTTTGGCACAATTCAAGAGTGCTTGGTTCATAATAGCAGAAAGTAGGATCTGATATTTGAGAATTATAACAGTGACACAGACCAATGGACCATCTACTGCAGTACTCAAAGCTCAGTCCATATGTGATGCTGTGGAAGCTGTTAGCTTGAATTTTTTCTTTCAAAAACAATAATGCAATATTACTAATTTGTCTCATTTCACTCATGTCAGGGAGCATTTTATACGGGAAAAAGAGTAGAAGTGTAGACATTGCTAGACGGAGCTTTTTAATGATGGAAATTTTTTTAAAGGTGATACTGTTTATTCTTCACAGAGGATGTCCATAGATTCTTTACACTGTAGACCTCTGAGGTACTGGGCGTTGTAAGAGCAGCCACACTCCTAAGCCTTCACACCATTGACAGTTCTCATGAATACTAGGAAATGCTTCCAAACCTCTTCAAGCAAAAATAAAACAAAACTCTTGGTCAGAAAATGTATTAGTTTTACATTTCTAGTCTGCTTAGCTCTTGGGAACTCTGAGGCAAAAGCTTATTGTAATTCTCTTCTACTGAAATACAAATTTAGTATTCTTGCTGAAAGAAATTGCAAAAATTTAGAGACTATTTTGCTTATCTGATTCACTCCTTGGACACTTTGTTCAGATTTGCAAAAATAAGTAACTGTTACTATGAAGTACCTTGAAGTACTTGAAGTACCTTCTCTGTATTCTTTTGGTGCTAGCCAAACTGAACATTAGTTCTCTACAGGTGGTTAGATGCGGGAATAGGTAGCCCTGATATCATTCTTGAAGATTGCCATTAAGAACATTTTTCACCATCAAAAAATAATTCTGCAGTTTTTCCTTTACTTTCTCTGGGAAAATTGCAAAGCAGTCTTTTTGCTGACTGCTTCAAGAACTTCCTGCTGTCATGGAGGGGTTGGTGGTTGCTGGTTTTGTTGTTGTTGTTGTTTTTATTATTATCAAAAAGTGAATCTTTTTATCTAATTGTACCTGGTAGCTGAAGGTGGCAGCCACCCTGGACTCCCAGTTTTCTCCATGCCTCTCAAAACCAGAAGTTTGTCAGGAAAAAATACTCTGATACTAGTTTGGTAGTAGCTATTGTTCTACAATGAGTGGTCATTATGGGGCTATGTTTAACTCTCATTCCTTACTTCCTCTTTAAATAGTGGGAATTGCAGCCCTTGGTGTCATTAAGGTGATGCAATGTCCTCTGATGAGGATGATGAGGTCACTTCGGTTTGGTTGGTGGGAGCAGCATCTTTACAAGTGTTCCTTTCCCAAGTGGATGTACTTATCAGGGAGCAATTGACACTAAACAATTGCATCTGGCCTTATGTTAAATGTATAAGATGATTCTTATGGTCAGCTCCCTATAGAGGCCATTTTTGAACAACAGGATGTTTAAAAGAAAAAAAAATAGTACAACATAGTTATCTTAGTTTATGCCTTTAACATGAAGTATAATGCCAAAGCTATAAATGCTGCTATTTGCTTTCCGCTGTCATGCAGAATGGAGAGCGTAATGCCTGCAAACAGACCATTTGCTTCTATCTGGGCAAACGTGTCTCTTCAGAAAACAAAACTTATAGCCTGTCTTTTGCTTGAACCAGCACATTTCCAAGAAGATTTTTTTTCTGCTCCAGGGTTATCGGTCAGATCCCACTTGGAGTCCTGGTGACACATAGAAAATAATTCCAGTGCCTCTGAAATCTTGAAAACAGAAGAACTTCATTCAGTTTTGTTGAAAGTTTTGGTTTTGAGTGTGATAATTTGTGCAGGCATTGAACTTCAGTCAAGAGATATTTCTGTTTCATGTGTTATAGATAATACTATTGTTATATTATCTTTTAGTCTATTTGCCTTTTCTTTTTTTTTGGGTTGTCTTAAAATGTATTTTATTTTCTTTAGTTAGAAAAAGTTTCTCAAGTACTTGGGACAAGTCCTTTTAGAAAGAGTAGATTAAAACACTGTAGTCTGAGAAAGAGTGTCTGCTGTAGTTGTGCAACCAAAATAATGGTTTGGAGTGGAATTGATAAAAAGCTGGATAATAGGCCAGCAAACAGGATGTCTGCAGTCCATCAAGGACTAAATGAGATCTATATAAAGCAACAGTGTAATTGTAAAATCAAGACATGTAGACTGGAAAAGATCCAAAAATAACACTTGAAGATATGTCATAAACTGACCATGTGGTTCTGATAAAAGACTAGAATGACACTGTTTTTAGCATATAGGTAAAACAGATAAATTAATTCAAAAGTCTTAATAGTTGCCTTATGACATCCAGTAAAAAACCAGTCAGCATGTAAGGTACTGATTCCCTGTGCATGCAACAGAACTGTGGCTCTGATATTTTATATTGTTTCTTGGAGAAGTTGATCTTTATGGTGTTTGGCCATGCATAGGGCTATGCTTATTAGTTGTCATATTGTCTGAAGAAGGAACCCACATGACAGGCCAAACCTTAAGGACAGCTGAATGACTATGATCTGTGGTTGTTTCTCCTCCAATTAAATCACTGTAATTGTTTGGTAGTGGTTGGATTGTTGACAGGTTTGCTGCAGACATTGGAAGAGGCAGATCCACTGCATGTCCCTGGACACTGTGGCTTCAACAGCTTTGACAGATTAAATACTTCATATTTAGATACCAAACTCTGCCTCTGGAAGGATTTGGAAGCCACTGAACAAAATTTCACATGCTTTCCAGGAAAATGTTAGTTCTGTTAGGGCTCTGGTGTCTATGATCCACAAAATTATGATCCATGGAATTACCTATCTCAGCACAGTGAGAGGTATGTCTCCAGCCACATCAGTTCCTGAACAGTTGCCTACAAATGTCTTGGATCTGTCATATCAGGCTTAGAGTTACCAAAGGGCACCTAGAAGGCAACAATGTCAGAAATCCAGAAAAAGTGGGTTTTAAATAAAAACAAACCACAAAACTAAGCAAATCACATGAAACAAAACCAAACCAAAACATCTAATCATCTCGGATCCTGTCTGAAGATGCTGAAAAAGGAGTAGCTTCCATATTGTGCAAACAGTATGTACAGAGAAAAGAGAATAGTAAAAATATTACTTGTTCCTCAGACATTTGAATGAAGGAAGGAGTCTGTCCCTCTTTTAGTTAATTTAATATCTGAGTTATTTGTTCCTTGATTAAAAAAATATAGCAAATGATGCATGAAGTTTGTAATTTCAAAGGGTTTGTTGAAATTTTAGGGACTGTATTATAGCTTCAATAAAGTATTCTGTTAATGATGTCTCTGAAGGTGGTCTATGCCTTGTGCTAAGCAGTGAGGCTCCTGCCAAAGAAGAGGCAAGACATTTTGAGGGAATGGAGAAGGTTTACAGAAGTCTTAGTTCCAGACTCAGCTCTGAGTTTAAGCACAATGAAAGCTATATCCAGTTCATTAGACACAGCAAATTGCAGGATTATCATTCTATCTAGATATAAGCTTTGTTAGGGGTAGCATCACTCCACATCTTCACTCCAAGAAGAGAGGCCTCTAGCATACTAACTGCCTTGAGAAGGAATCAAAAAGGGATTAAAATTCATAATTATCCTTTGAATTACTATTTTTGGGGTATGTAATCTGAATTGTAACTTATTTAGCAAAGGACACTGCAGAAGGTCAAGATCTATTCAGGAAGCATCAGAGCTGCAGTTCTCATGGGACAAAACACAGAAATTCTTCCAAAAATAAAACCAGTTATAAGAAATAGCTTATTTTTTTATTTTATTTAGGGCTTTTTCAAGCCCATCTATTAAATAAAAATCTGGTCTGTTCTCTGTCTTCCAAAAACTAAAAATTGTCATGGCATGCATATTTTCTGTAACTGGTTATTCAAACTTTCTGTTCTTTTTTTGAGGTCTGTGAAGTACAATGACTTCCCATTAACTTCACAATTTGGATGTATAGTTTAAATCAAGAGCCAAGTATTGTGTGATCCAGGCTATCAAAATCCCACTTGAGCACTAAGAATTACAAGCATAGAACATATATACCAGGCAAAAATCCAAATAGTTAATCTTTTGTATATAAAATCATTAAACACTACAAAGTATGAAAATTGCTCAGGTATTCAACTTAAGTCCCTGTGAGAGTTGTCTTTGATTAGGGTTTTGGGGTGGGTTTCTTAGTGCCTCGTTAGGGAGAGAGACATGTATAGCTTGTTCTAATCCAAGTTTGTGCAGATAGATATAGTTTGAATATTTAGATTTCTTGGAAAGCATCAACCTTTTAGGGCTTCAGTTGGTCATTGAGTAGAAGGTGATGTTCTTCCTGCTAATTTAATTTCTTTTATTCTGATTGAATAAAACTAGATTAGAGACCATTGTTAGATGCTGGAAATAGTTGTCTTTCCTCTAACTAATGTCAGTGTTTGAACAAGCAATTTCATGTGTTTTAATCTCACCTTAGACAAACCAAGATGTTGCTGCCTTTTGGGGGAGTCTGAGGGAGTGGTTATGTTGCATGCAAAATGAGCCACATGGATGTAGACAAGCCCCTTAGTGACTTACAGCAAACTGCCTGTCAAGGTTCAATTCTGTGCCCATCAATAGAGGAAGGACACACCTAATTTAGTCACACAGACTTTTGTTTAAAAGGTTTTTAAAGATATTTGACTCTCATTTACTGAGTATAAAACATTAGGCATACCAGAGAGTCCAGTTAACTTGATCTCAGAGGGACTTTTGCATTTCTCCTCCTTTAATATTCAATTACCAGGATTTCTAGTGCTGCTGAGCACTGTGAAAGTGTCATCCATTTGCTTTTGGCAATGCAGCATACATGGGATATTTTTTGTATAATAAAAGTTTAAAAGCCAATGGGGAAATGCTGATTTTTTTTTTGTGGCAAAAGTTGCTTTATAGATAAAGGAGAACTATAAAATTAAGAAGCTTAAGTAATATCATCTAAAGTCTATAAAATTATTATTTAAATCCATTATAAAAAGTACCTAGCATATCATTGACTAAACTTTAGGATCTGGACTGAGTCTTGCTAAATTGAACTGTTGGCCTAAGATCTGTCAAAGAATATGAGGAAAAAAGATAATTTACTACCAATGCAGGATGCAAAAATGAGTTTAATCTAAGGTGATGTAAAAAAAAATCCAAATAAGCTTATTAAAAAATGGCAGTCAGTATAATCTTGATGCATAAAGTTTAATTTATTCCTAAAGCCTAGATTTCTATGGAAAAATACACTAAAATAATGCATAGAAAGCATTGGGGATTTTCCCCTTAATAGTTCACAGATGGATAATTCATCAACCAGTTCTCAAAATAAGAAGACAGATTTTCTTGCTATTAATTATCATGTATTTCTCACTGTAGCTCCTGTTTAGGGCCAGCTTAAAACTTGAAAAGGTGCAAGAATAAAACTCCCTTTCCTCTGCCCTTTTCCCCATCTAATGACAGTGAAAATGTTTTCTGAAGGAGCTTCTAGAAACTCGTCCAAGATAAACAATTGCCAAAAGAATATTAAATGTTTGGGGGAGTTTAAAAAAAAAAAGCAGTGGGTGAACACTAAACTTTGCTTTAGGGACAAATCTGACTGTGTCAGAGTCTCTTTGTGTAACTTAACAGCATGAGCTTGCCATACGAAACAGTTACTCATCAATTAAAAAAAAAAGGAAGGTAGAAACTAGCGTTTCCCACTTTTCATCGGGTGGTTTTCCAGGCAAAATTGTAGCAGTGGATCATTATTTGATGATTTAAAGCAGAAACATTTTGCAATCCTAGAGGATCTTAATGTTGAAATATTAATGTCTTGTTCTTTTCCACCTTTTCTTCTCAGCGCTTTTTGAGTTATGTGATATGTTAGACACAAAAGGCTTTCACATTTAGGAAGAGCAACGGATCCAGTAAGACACCTGACTAAACACAGACAATATGAATTTAGTTTTTGTGATTCACTCCCACCCATATGAGTTAATTCATCTGTGTTTTGTCTTAGTTGATTGGTTCTCACTCACTCAACTCTTGACCTAGTCTTGTACTGACAACCAACTTTGTATTCAAGCACAGGCGTTGAGTTGCCTTCATAACCCTATTGAAAGTACAAAAGTGAAATGTGCCTGCATCAAGTTAGAGAGTGATGAAGTCTTGGAACAACTCAAGCACAAAACCAACTAGGCCAGGTGAGGAATTGTCCAATACTTTTCCCTAGATTGAAGAGGGAGAAAGGGAAGAGCAGAGCCATGTGAAACTGGCTCAGAGACCAGGGCCTGCAGCTGTGTCAACATCACGTTGTAGCTGCCAAATGTCTCTGTGACAACAGAGAGCAGCTTTTACTCCAACTGGGAATATGGAGCTATTTTTCACAAACATTGCCTTCCTTCTAATAAATGAGATATACTAGGGTCTGTTTTAATGGTCTAATGGACTTAAAATTAGTCTTTGCAGCCAAATTATGTCCTGTTTTGAAGTCTGCTGGGGCCAATGCAGACACATTGCACACGTAAATGAAATGACACTTCAGAGCAAAGAAGCATCTGGAGAAGATGCCACTTTCATGACTTCTCCACATATCTCCTGGGTATATATAGTTAAGTTAAATAGCATGCAGCAAAGACAGTTCTATAAATCTTGTACCAGATCACTTACTAACACAATCAAAGAATCACTGAACAGCCCAGATTGAAGGGACCTTGAAAGACCACTTTTTCCAACCTTTCACAGGAAAGAGACTCTAAATGTGATGCTGTAGTACCCTGTCCAACTGCACCTTGAAAACCTCCAGTGACAGGGACTCTACTGCAACCAAACAAAACACTGAAAGGCAAACACAAAAAACCACAACCACCCTATATCTTAAGTTTCTTATTGCTAGTATACAGATATTGTTACTTTTTTTTAAAAAAAAAACACATATTTTAATTTTTTAAAAACAATGCTTTAATTTAGAAAACATGCAACTATATTGATTTGAAATACCTAATAATAACAAACTGGCTTTGCACAATAATAACTTCAAAAACCTCTCAGAATTGGTGTTCTTGTTTTATCTTTCACTTGTAATGTTCTGAAGTCAATTTATACATTCCTAAATATTAAAACACCTAAATCAGCAAGTCAGAAATTTGGCTTTAAAAATGGGCTAGATTTCCTGTGTTATATCCAGCAAAGAATTGGTAATGAAGCGCAGAGTGTTTCACAAATACATACATACATACTTCATAGGATTGTCTCTCAGTGCATGTGGAAGAGATAAAAGTACTCTGGAAGAAGTTCAAAGGAAATATCCTAGTAACTATGGAAACAAAAGCCCTTCTGCCCTATATTGTGAAGAAATAAAAGATTAAGTTAGACTAAATGAACATCATCTTTTTAGTACCAGTTTGGCTGAGACACATTTGTCCTGCAGAGTTGATGAGGCTTTGAAGGAGATAATTATGAGATATCTCCATAAAACTCCAAATGCTTTTCTTATGACCTGGGGACAGCCTTGAAACAAGCACCTTACATACAGAATCATTCACTCACATATGATTGAGATCAAATTCCATTTCAGAAAAACACTTCTTCATGTTTGGCTGGAATTCCAGATTTTGTGCCAAATATGGGAACCAGTAATTTCAATTTTAGTATGGCTCAGGCTCTGGACCTTTTAATAATAAATAAGTAAATGAACTTCATAAGCTCAGTATTGCAGAAATTACAACTCTGGTAAAAACAAATGAGAAACCTGAAAAATCTATATTCCTATCCTTGTATAAACCTTTGGATAGCATTTTATTCTAATAAACATAACCCAATAATAATTGCTTAAAGAGGATAATATAAGAAAATGTACAAAAGCACTGAAGTCATTCAGTGTGAGATTAATACATGAATTCTGGTCCATCTAAGGTTCTTCAACCATTTCACCACTGTAATAACAATGGGCAGCAAAAGCATAGTACAACATTATGTATCCCATGTTAATATGAAACATATTTTTATTAGTGTTATTGGTTAAATAAAAAAATGCACGTTTTCCTTATAATTTTGACTTACATATTTATTCCAGTTTCATCCCTTATCATTTCTTTATCTGTTTTTCTTTTATTCTCAAATAGTATTTTTGTGGGCAAACTTGTTCACTTTTGTTTGAGCTACACCAGAGTCATAGTTTGGCAACTGAGAAATATTGCTTGTCAAATATCTCCTGGAAAAATGTATTTATTTTTGAATTTTGCTGTTAATTCCCTGAAGGCAGTTCTTGAAGTGCATCTGTCCTTTCTTCTGGCTTCTCTTATTTCCTGAAAGTCTCATTTGCATTTTGAGAATTTTTATTTTAGTCTTTGTGGTTTTGTTAGATTATCAGCTGAGGTTATATGTCATATTCTAAAATGCATTTTACTTTTGCATCCACTGCATGTTAGTAATTTGAAGTACTGAGTACTACTTTTTCTCTGTATTAATAGTTGTGTAAAAAATATACCAAATGTGAATTGTAAGATATTTTGGCAGACTCACCTATACTGTATTTTAAAATGACACTAACTGTTTTTCAAACTTGAAGGATTCACTCAAATTCTGAGCATTTTCCCTCTATGCTAACAAGCCAATAATTATTATGAATGATTTCTCTACAGGTAACATTTTTCATGAAAGTTTTATAGAGTTTTTTCATTTCTGCTATCTTCAGGATTCTTACAAAACCCATAAGGGCTTAAAGCTCTGTGAAGAATTAAATGATTCATCTGAGGCAGTTTTGCAAGAGAGGTCTAAAGTCCCACTTGATTTTTTTTATTCTGAATTATGAACTTACAGCATGCCTGCTGTAGTCTCACTTAGAATGAATGGAATTTACTGTAGGAAATATGAAACAATAGGATCTGCTTGTCTTTATCAGAAAGGTTTTTAATTTAACTAGCATCAATATCTTGCCAGGGAAAGTTCCTCAAAGCACTTTACTCAGATTTTGGTAACAAAGTAATAAGGCTTGGTTACTATCTTTTGCATTTGTCAGGAGTAGAACTTAAGACAGCAATGAAAATGTTAGAATGCTGCAAAAATGTATTCTGTTTTATTAACATGTAATTAATTACAGTATTGCCTAACCCATGCCCAGAAAAAAACTAAGCGAAGCAAAAAAAGCCTCCACAGCATACTTTTGTCTTCTTTGTCCTCAGCTTTCGCTACATAAAGTGAGAACTGTTGCAATTACCAACCTTTTGCAGAAGACCTGGAAGTTGATAACTCAGCAGACATAATGAATAGTTTTCTCCACTTTGGGTCTGTGGCCCTAGGCAGAGATAAAGCTCTGAGATCATCCCATTCTCCTTTTCAACTACATAATTATTTCAGCTACAGCAGCACCTTACAGCTGTAATCAAGCTCTGAGATTCCTTGATGCTGCAGAGCATACAATTGCAGAATAAAAGAGGTCTCTGCTTGTCTGCAGTGATGCACTGAGTAGTAAAAAGAGAGACATGAGATGAGTAGAGACTGATGCAGGAACAAAATAAAAAGAGAAGCAATACTAGACAACCCATGACAGTCAAAGGTCTCTCTGTGTACATGTTCAGGTTTCTGGACTGCAGAGGTTAGGTTGTGCAGACTGGCTTGCATAAGAAGAAAGAAGTAACTTTTCAAACCTTTATGGGGAGCTGCTCTCCAGTGGCTGCGTGGGTGAAGACTGTGATTGCACTTGCGGCTCTCTGTCATAGCAAAACACTTGTTTCAAAATCCTCAGCCATGCTGCTTTGGTGGTTGGTTTCCTTAGCAAGGGGTCCTTCAAAAGCAGAGGTATTTGTGATCTATTTCCTACAGTGTAGGACTTGAAGAAAGAAGTGTCTTAATTTAAAGTTTACTTTACATTTAAACATTTACTACACTTTTGAACTGTCCTTAAACAGCTTAGTATCATAACACAGAGTGTTGGCTCTGTTACGCACAAGATGGTGTCTACAGACACAAGCAATGTGCTTCAAACTCAAAACTCACTGCCAGCATAAAAAAGCTTTCTTCTCTATACTTTCCATGTGAATATATCTATGCATGCTGTGACAGCTTATGAATATTATCCTGTTCATAATTATTCTTCCGTGCAGTTTCTTAAATATAGGAGGTAAACTTAAAAGATAAATAAATTTTTAAATCGACAAAAGTGCCCCTCTGGCACAAAGTTATTTCAATATATAACAGGATCATGATACTTCTTGTGAGGTTTTAAAGGTAAATGGACTGAGGAGGATTAGGAGGATTGTTTAGATATTGCTACTTTGCTTTCTGAAAACCCACAGAGTGTCCCCATCCTTACTGTGTCATGAATTTCTACTTTAGTTTAAGTAATCTCAATTATCCAACAGCAGTGCACTGGGGAAGAGAACTTGTCTTCAGTATCAAAATAGAGGATAAAAATAATCTGTACTTTTGCCAGAGCTATTTCTTGCCCTTTATTTCAGCTGATTGCTTCTATTTTCACTTAAAGCCTTTAGTATCAGCTGTGCTATTTCTACGTGAAGAAATAGCTATAGAAAACTAGATTTGATCTTTACATTTTTAGAAAGATATCTAATACTCTTACCCTACTATATCTTTTGAGTTATATTCTAAGCCATAGTACAGAAAAATTCTCTTATACAACCTGGTGACATAGCTGTAACTTGGAGCCCTTTTCTGCACCATGTTCTCTCACTAGTGCATTTTCCTCATGCTATTCTGTAATCTGTTAAAATAATGATAATATCTAGGTAGGGTATGCTTCTACTCCTCTAAAATCAGTATCAAGTTTGAAAAAGGTCTTATGGCTTTTCAACTTATTTCCCAACTAGACAGATGCACTGTGCTGTTCAAATTAAAGTGAATTTTATGTCCCAATGAGGGTTAGCAATAATAGGGAAGTTAAACAAGATGACATCATCATAAGTTATTTCATGCTTATTCATCCTTAATACCTCCTTTTGTATAAGCGAATTCTAAATAAGTAATTCAAATTATCTTAGTAAACTGGAGAAGTAATAATATTTGGTAGTAGTAGTAGCAGCAGCAGTATTATTAGTGTTATTTTCGAAATTTCTGTTTTATTTTGTCTTTAAATATGTGCAAAGTCATGTCCTTGGTAGAAATCATCAAATGTGGAAATGCACACTGTGGAATTACTCTTAACTAGTACTAGCTCCTGAGAAAAGGATGCTGCTTACTGTGAATTATAACTGAATGTGAACTAAAAATCTTGACTGCTATTAAACAAAACATTGTAGGAATTGGATAAAGGAACATAATTTATTATGCATTCAATGTAACGTGTCTATTCTACCTAGTACTACCGAATTAGTAGCATCTGGAGTATTTGTCCCCTTTTGGGTATCACACTGAAGAAATGCCATTGGAAATTTGACAGAAAAGAACAAGTGAAAACTATTGCAAATTTTGAAAACATGACCTTAGCTCAAAAGATGAAAGAAGTGGTTGTTCAGTTTGGAGAATAAAAAACTACAGAGTGACAGAAGTCTTCCAACATCTCGGTGTTATCTGCAAATAGGAAAGGAGCACAGCACTCACTCCATTCTGGTTCTGAGGAGGAATATATAGCAGGCAGCACAAAATTAAAAAAGGGCAGATTTAAGCAGTTTAGTTAAGCATCAAGTATAACAGTAGGGACAGTGAAGAATGGAAACAACCCAAAAGTTTAACTGATAGTTTAAATCAATTGGAGAAATATACTGTAAAGAATTTACAAATAATGAATTCTGTCATTAAACAGGAGGTTGGCCTGGATATGCTTAAAGTGTTCTATACCCCCTTTTTTCTTTTGTATTTCACTTTGTATGAAAAATTAACGTGACTCTTTAGCATAATTTCTGAATTTACTTATCTAAGACTATCCAGAAGAGAGTAAAAGGTAAATCCAGTAGAAGGTAGCTTTTTTAAATTTTAAACAGCAAGTGTAGTTTAAGCAAAAATTGCTTGATTGAATAGTAATTATGAAATCTGATGTATTTGAGAAATTTCAGTGTCATGAAAGAGAAAAACATACACAACTGTTGTATTGCAAATAGCATTTGTTTACTGTGTGTGTAAAAGCTAATTGTAATTTTTGCCTTTTATCAAAGACACAAAGTGATTTTTTAGTTTAATATTTCTAGTAACATCATAATTGCAACTAAATTCAACATATTTTATCATCACCTGCCAAAGTCTCACGTTTGCTGTAACTTACTTTTTTAGGAGTTTTGTTCCAGTATTTGCACTCAAATGTGAATATATGGTAGAGACAAAGATTCAGGTTTTAAGAAATAGTGTATACATGGGTTCTTTAAAAAAAAAAGATAATAAAATGAAGAATTTACAGTAGCAATGTATGAACTCATTATAGAATAGCTGTTGCATATGAAAAGTAGGCTAGCTAGCTTTCTTCACTTGTAAAATGCATTGGGAGCATCATTGTACTATATAGGTATAATGTAAGGTTTGGTCCACATTGCTGCACAATTCTTTGAGAATAAAAATAAGAAAACAATTCTAAAAATTTGGAGCTAAGTAGCAGAAGGAAAAAACCATAGAACTACATCAAATATGTCATTGAAAAATCTCAGCAAATTCTGTGAAACTAATTATATTGCAATATCTGTTTGTCCCAAAAATATATACTAAAGAGCTGAAAAAAACAGCCTACTTACAAACCAGAAGTAAAAATCTGTTCTCTACCACATGGCTTGCTCATGCACTGCCATGTTTCATCCTTTCTTCTTTAGCTGATGATATATAGGTGTGTCAGTGAACTAATAAGGTTTTCTTACAAGAGTCAGAAGATTTTCTCTTTGAATGAAATATATAAATAAAACAAATTCAACTGCAAAACCTACACCAACCTGAAAATTATTACAGAATCAAATTAAGGCCAAAAATTATTTTCAGTTATTCTTTTGACAGCACTTTAAAACATTTGTAAAAAGTGAGTAATTATCCTCTGAAGCCCAGATGGGCACAGGCAAGCCTGTATGTGCATGGAATCCATCCTTATAAATCCCCCAGCTGAAGTTTGTGAATGCTCAGGAGGAAATTGTGCATCACTGCAGCAAAACTCAGTGAAGAAAAAAGGCAAAACAGACTAGCTTTAAACCAATTCATACAAATGATTCTTTGGTTTCTCTGGAGGGCTAAAGAAAGAGAGCATCTATTTCAGAACTCCCCAGTGGCTTTCCATCAACACATTCCCAGTTTGCATGTTCTACAGAAGTTTCACAGAAGTGTCAACCCCAGATGGTGGCTTGGGAAAGGGGGTAGTAAGAAGACAAATAAATTCTTGAGGAATAGTGGGCTGCTGTCTAATTTTGTTTCTAAATAGGGTCTTACTGAGTTTTTTTATGCCATTTCTGGGGTTTTTTTCTGCAGAAATTGATCAAATCACTTGACACCTTTTTGCTGTTGCTTAACTCAGTCAAACTAGAATTATTAGGGTTTTGTTGTTATGTTAGGGAATTTTATTAGTATTTATCACATGTTGCTGTTTATTTCCTGGAGAGTTGAATATAGAAACTTGTAGTTCCACCAATTAATCCAAGGGGACGGGAGGGGGAAATCTCTGTGGTAAAATCAGTCATTCAGAAAATTTTACTCTAATGGAAATAATTGCATTCAAAGAAAACATACCTGTGCTCTTAGAGAATGGGATGTGTTTTGTGTCTTGAAGCATCAAGTAGAACATATGAAGTCAATATGCAGGTAAGGGAAAATGTTAAAAGGGATGGAGATATTGACTTTTACTTCCTGTAGACCTAGCCTAGCTTCAGATTTTCTTGTATGGTGGATTTGCTTTCAGAATAACATAGACAATCCTAGAGAGTGGAAAAATTCTACTTGATTATTTCTTCTCCATTAAGTAACCTGGAAGCAACCCTATCTCTTATTGAGGAATTCAAGTCCATGTGATTGTAGCTGAATCTGCTCCATTTCAGTAGTAAGGTCACCAAAGCAACATACATCCTAAATACTACATTTTCGCATACATCACCAAAAGAATTAGAGATGGTAATTTGCTGTGGTGATGTTACAAGAATGGTAACAGCACTTTATTAGGGAACTAGAATAGCGAAAGAACAAGAAATGAAAGAACAACATTATAGCATGCTAGATAGTAATTTCTTTTTTGTTCTTGTTGTTAATACAAAAGAAGAAACTACCTATTTTGTGGTTTTAATTTTAAAACTTGCTTGTGTTTAAAAATGTATTTATTTCAATTATCATTAAAATTTGGTAAGAAATCAATTGAAAAAAGTACAGAAATCATATAAAGAATTTATTATGCTTTCCTGATCCATAAGTGGAAAGATAATATTTTAAAAGCCTAATCTCTAATTAAAAGTTTCTAATTATCACCTTGGGTCAATTGTTGAAAACTTCATTGCTGCATCTTGTATTGATATCCCTGTTTCTAATATAGTATCAAGTTTCCACCTTTGGATTTTGTAAATTCTTCCGGTCTTTGAACATCCTTTTGCTGTTCAACAGTCCAGTTTCTTTCTCAGTCCAGGAGTAATGTAATACATCGTGAGCATTTGAAATACTATTTCTGTTGAACTAGTTTTACTGCTTAATTTCAATATATAGTCAATATTCAGTAGTAGATGTGTTGGATTTTTTTCCCTTTGCATGTGCTTCAGAACATGGTTACATGACTGTTCCTAGGCTTCTGGAATAACACTCAAATACCTAAAGCTAATCACACATGCAAGTACATTGACTTTGTGATAGCAGGATTCTGTAGAATATGGAGATTTTCAGAGATCATATTGGTGGACATTGTACACTTAATCATGAATTATCTGTTTTGCATACAATTATTTAACTGTAAAAGTTTTAAATGATGCCATAAAGTAATACTTTCAGCTATAAAATCACTGTATGTTTTCTGGCAAAATTTAAAAATATTCCTAAATTTTTTCTTTTTGCTTTACTGATTCCTGATTCAATTCAACTAAATAAAACATGACCAGTGGTTATAACACGGTATGGCAATAAGGTCATTTCCGCTAAGGAAATTACTCATAAAAAATTAAGGGAAATTAAACAATGAAAACCAGTATGATAGTTTCCTGGTTTCTGCTCAGAGAGAAAGAACTAGAATATGTGAAAGAAGTACATAACAAGTAATATCACCAAGGTAGTAAGGTGTGTGTTGTAAGTCACTTACTTCCTAGAAACAAGACATTCTCTTCTCCTGTGCTGACATTTATACTTGTATCAAGCTAGAATGATGGCACAAAAATAGAGACAGAAATTTCAGAGATTTCTAAAATGATACCAAGAAGTGCAATAAGAAGGTTCCAGTGGTGGTGCTTTCTTGGTCAGAACTGCATGTCCCAGGCACAGCTGGACAGCGGAGACAGGAGGGAATCCTGCCTATGGGTGAGTGTAAGGCTGCTGCTCAGGGCTCTTTGGCAACGTGGCAGAGTGCAGTTGGTGACATAGTGTGGCAAGTCTGCCACCCTCTGTAGTTGTCTCCCTTTGCACTGGGAGCCCATCTGGCTTTTAAAGGAATATGGAGGAAGGAAGGAACAGAGGAAAGAGTACCTATTTCGCCCTTACCAATCTCTGAACCACAGGCAATATTATATTGCCAGGGTATACATCTTCCTGATATTGTCCTGACCCAGAAAGCCACCAAATTACTTTCTTACTGCATTGTGATACAATGTATAAATATGATTAAGATATAGGTCAAAGGAGATACTGTAATTAGCATGAAATAAAATTACGTTAGAGACAAATAATAAATCTTGGTAATAAACTACAGTTTCCTTAAGTGTTGTTTGCTAATACATAAATGAGCAAGGGGAAAAAACTGCAGAGGAAGGATGCAGGAAATGGTGGCAACTGGCATACCTGGTTGTTGCAGCCCGATTCAGGTAGGCCTGAGTGACCACCTTACAGGTTTCGTTTTCACCTTAAAAGGACATGTTTCCAGCCTCAACCAATTCGAGTCAGACCACCGCACCTGGGGCGGGATCACTTGAAGTCATATATACCTGTGTTTTTGAATAAACTTGGGATTTGCTTGAACATCACATTGGTGTGTGCAGTCCTCTCTAGGCCATGGTCAGCGACACCTGGTAATGGAATTTCTCCCTGTTTAATAAATATGTTCTGTGGTACCAAAAGAGCTACTGTTTTTCACTGATAAACACAGGGCTGGGTTATAAATCATTAGGAGTGACAGGTAACAGTATTTATTCAAGAAATGTCTCAAGAAATCTAGATTCAGCTGAAGAGATATGAGGATGCCTAGGGGAGGAGAGTTAAGAAGTGAATATAATGCTGTGAAAGTATTAAAATATTTTTTCTCAATTTTGTTTCCAAGAATGTTTCAAGTTTCAAATTATGTAATTGATAAATCACTATAAACAGTAGGAACTTTCAGGAAAATAATTACTTGGATCCAGTATTTATTGTAATAGAGATCACCAAAATTTTTAGAGCAAATAGTCAATTTTACTAGCTGGGTAAACAGTTTAACTCTTTCAAGCCATGCATGCTGCAGAAATGCCAATCAGTGATGGAGAACATAGTGATTCAGAACCTTATTCCATTTAAAGGCATGCAAGAACTAGAAAGCCTTAAGGTACTATGCAATAATTACTATTTGAGTAGCAATCCAAAGACAATCTGTATTTATGTTTTTGAACTGCAAAGGACCAAAAGTTTTTGGAGGTAAATAACCAAATCCCTAAGGGTGCTCTGTTTGCCTTCTTGAACAGCAGAAAACATCTGGACTTTACTTGTCTGGAATGTTAGAAGAAAAAATGCTGGATGAAAGAGAAAACCACAGACTAGAAGTTCCAGGAATGTAGCCCGTTTTGTATTATAGTCAAAGGTTGTGTAGCTGATTCAAAGATTAGTGTGCCTCCAGGACATTTTTCGAAACAGAAACGCTGGGGAAATTGGGAGGAATTAGCTGAAGGTGTGAAGTTAGGCTCCAATGCATTACATCTGCATGGCCATTCTTTTTCAGATGCATGGTCTTGAGTTAGTAGTCCAGCAAACCTTTGTATGAAATAAACAGCAGCACAAGAATTGGATAATGCAGTTCAGTTCACACTTTTAGTTAGTTCGTTTTAACTTCCCTAAATGTCCTTTTGCAGTGGATGCAAATTCTTGGTCAGTGATATCATTATGTCATCTAGGAGACCAAAGAAGAAAAGGCAATAAATCCAACTAAAAGTGTTCAAGGTTTAGTAGGGAACAAACTGAAATCTGTAAAGATGTTGAAGATTTGACCATATAAGGTGGTTTCCTCACTTTATACATTAAAAATGCGGAAAAAAATTCCCCCAAATCCCATGTAATTGCTTGGTGTATAAAAATTTATTGCCTCTCAGGGCTTTAGTGTCCTTTACTAAAGAAATTAAAGTACAGTATGGGAAAACACATCCTGAGTCATTGACTGAGGTGTGGTGTACTGCTATTGTTTTTTCTCCTGGGGTGCAGGAATCACATCCAAACATTGTAGCAGTCAGTTCACAGAGCTCAATGAATTTAATTCCAAAAAAGTGACTACAATCACTCTTTCATTGAGCATGAAAATATCATATATGATATAACACTTTTTTCAAGGAAGTACATATGTTTTTCTGCTGTTTAGTATCCTTAAGCTCTTTCCAAAGTCAACACCAATTTTATAGTTACTAAGAAGCCAGTTATTTTATTTTTTTTTTTACCAGCAAAGAGAAACTATTTGCAATAGTAGACTTAGAGTTTGGGTTTTACATTTTCAAGAATATGCTATACCATGCTGCAGAAGCTATGAGCCCATTAGGCAATATTCATTAAGTAGCTTTATGAAAATCTTTTCTGTAGCCCTTTTTTTTCAAGGGAATTTCAAGCTGATAAGCAGTGGTTTTACTCTGAAAAATCAGTATAATTAGAAAACAAATGCTGAAGTCAGTAGTGTCTCCAGCAAAAATTATTTACTCAAGGCATCTAAAAGTCATCTGCTAGCAAAATGCATATTCACTATTTTAAAATACCTATAAATAACCTGGTATTTGGTCTTGTGAAGAATAGGAGAACCTATTTTAATTTTTTCTTTGTTTTTAATGATGGAAGTTAAATTTTCATTTGAAAAAGTTAACAGAAAGCAAGATAAAGTTTCTAAATAAATTGACATGACCCATGTTTCTAAAACTTATTATTATTCTTTTTTTTCTGAATTTGCACTCTAGGTATGGAACATATGATGTTTCTCAGACATCTAACCATTGCATTCATATAGACAGGGCTCAAGTCAATGGCCAGTAGTCCAAAAGTGGACATCTAATTGAACTTGTGTCTCTTCACCAGATTTTGGAAACTAACAGGATGCTTGCAAATCCTATCCCAGATTATTGAATAGATACTGTTGCTGAGAAATACTGTGCTTTAGTTTCTGCTTTGGGAGGTAGTTCATCTTTTCCCAGCTTTCCTAAATCTTGTACAGAAGAGGAGTTTCCTTTCCTGGTTGGTGCAGTAGTAGTCAGAGGAGAGCTGTTGGTATTCCCATCCTCCTGCTGCAAAAGTTTTTCTCTCTTATTTTTACCCTTTTCTTGAGAAGCTTAAGATCACATTGTTTATGTATTAATGCAATTTTTTTTCTATGATAATATTCACTGCATGGTATTTTCTCCCAGAACTGTTGAACCACTCATTTTCTTTAGTGAGTCATTTGTTATACAGGTAAATAATATTTCATAAGATGAATTCAGCGTTAAAAAATACAAACTGCCTTCTTTCAAAAGAATTAAATAGCCAGTAATTTTTTAAGCAGCACTAAGCTATCAGCTCAGTAATCATCATGGAAGATTTGTTGTTTGGGTCACCTAGAAACAGACATTTCAAACTACTTTGCTGTCCTCTAGATACAGTCCAGTTCTTGTATTTCAAAATTTCCCTAAATGTGTCCCTATATTCAAGCTATTGTAAACTCACACATAAAGGTATTTTAGCAGCTTTCGGTTTTTCACCTGCATAAGGGACAGTAACAGAGCACACTAGGTTCTTAATAACCATACTTCTAGAAATTCTGCATATTTCATTTTTCTTTTTTTTTTATATATAGTCTTCTATTTTATTTGAAAGGCACTGTGCCTTTGATATTACAAAATCAAATTCCTGAAGTGTAGAGACAAAGAAAATGGTGAGTACAACAAGGTGAACACACTCACCCTGCCTTCATTTGTGTTTTAACAGTTACACAATTTTTTGTTTGATATATGACCATATCCCATCAGTCCCTACCTTTGTATTTCAGTTTGGTTTTCATAATGGGGGCCATGACCATACCACTGACAGAGAAGAACAATAGTCTCTAGAGAAACCTGAAGGAAGATCTATTCAAATAATAGACATTTTGGTTCAGTGGCAGACCCAGAAATGTTGCCTGGTGAAGAAGGAAAAGATTGCAGTTGTATTGGAGGTTCCTTTTCAAGCTGAGTGAGAATGTTTTCATTTGTGTAATTTCTAATATACTTCAGGACCTAAAAGCAGTTTAGAAACAAAAATATATTTAAGTTGAAATACTTCCTGTTGTAAAGATCAAATAAAAAAAATAGTATTTTGATCTCACCTTCTTGACTTGTTGTTTTGGCTTTTTTTTCCCCTTTTCCTTCCTTTTTTATTTAGCTTTGAATATGGTGAAACTATAGCCAAATTCAGGAAATTGCACTTCTTAGAAGATCTATGAATTCCAAGTGATTTTGCTCAGGTCTGTCTATGCTTCCAGAGTTAGAAATGAGTTGGGTGAATCATCCAAAGACTAAAAGATGAAAGTGACTATATTTCCCTCCATTACGAATTCAGTGACATACATAATATTGTGTATTACTGAAATGGGTGAAAACTGATGTACTTCTAAATAATGATGACATTATTCCAATTTGAAATATGCATTTTTTTCCTACATTTGCACTGTAATTCTCTATAGTCAAGAACAATAAGTTAAAGTATTTTTCCCAAGTTCACACTGTGATTTTTATCATCTACTCTCACAGCCAAGAAATGCCTATGAGTAAGTGCTAAATGTTCAGCATTTCAGAGGGAAAATATTTTCATTGCAGCAGATGCTTCAGGAGCCTAAAACATTTCCTGAAAGTATTGCTACCCCCCCACAGGATAAATAAAAGCTTTACAAACCAAATATTTCTTTGAAATGAATATGACTACCAGTATTGTTTTCTGTGCAACACACAAAAATAAAATTAACTTCTATATGAAATGAGTAAACAATGTACAGAGGGAATTTATTCCTTCAAAGTAAGTGTTCTGTTACAATCATAAAAATGGCTCCAGTGTTCATTAGCCTGTTTATGTATCTGATTAATTGGTTCCATCACATCACCCTTCCTACAATGCCTTCAATATTTATTTAATAGATTGTTTTTGTTTCAATTTCATAAGTGTCTGAGGAAGTACTAGAATGTGAAACCTTATCAGCAACAGTGAGAAACTTTCATTGAAATGAAACCAATGAACTAGTCATTCACTGCAATGGCATTAATCATACGTCACAGCCTTGTGACATATTACTGTGATTAATTTCTGCTATGGGTACTACGTATTTATGAGTTGCAACTCATTAAAACAATATGTCTTTCACATAAAGATACAATGTTTAATTAACTGAAAAATGAGTGCACTTTTTTCCCCCCAGAATTAAACATAAGTGATGCAAAACGTTATAAATAAAAAGTAAATGGAAACTCAAATTATGAAATAGAGAGCCAAAACACATTATTATGTAAACAGGAAAGGGCTTAGAATATAAAGGCAAAAAGGGAATAGTATAATAAGTTTTGTCACTGTTTACTATAATAGTTTTAGTGAAACTGTTCCCTGCAATATTGGCTAGTGATCCTCTATCAGACACATTACATTAGTTACCTTTTTCAACCCCTCAGAAAAGACTTGTACTAAACACATTAAGACATAAGAAACAGCTCTCTTATAAACTGAAATATTTACTTCACTGTCATCACTGTAATTCAGTCTCTAGATTGAGACTCCTTTCTTTTTAGATGCCTTAATTTAAATGAGAAAGACCCTTAAAGGAAACAGTCTTTAACTGTACATGAAAATTTTGTAGCTACTGGAATTACATTGCTGAATGTTATGATTCTGTTATATTAGAGACCAAGGAAAAACGGCTTATACAGAGGTTCAGGTATATAAGCTTCTGGTCTACCCTGGAAAATCTGTAGTTGGTTCCCCCCCTGCCCTTTCCCCCTCCGCCCTTACCCCCCCCCCGCCCATTCCCCCCCCCGCCCATTCCCCCCCCCGCCCATTCCCCCCCCCGCCCATTCCCCCCCCCGCCCATTCCCCCCCCCGCCCATTCCCCGCCCATTCCCCCCCCTTTTCCCCCCCCTTTTCCCCCCCCTTTTCCCCCCCCTTTTCCCCCCCCTTTTCCCCCCCCTTTTCCCCCCCCTTTTCCCCCCCCTTTTCCCCCCCCTTTTCCCCCCCCTTTTCCCCCCCCTTTTCCCCCCCCTTTTCCCCCCCCTTTTCCCCCCCCTTTTCCCCCCCCTTTTCCCCCCCCTTTTCCCCCCCCTTTTCCCCCCCCTTTTCCCCCCCCTTTTCCCCCCCCTTTTCCCCCCCCTTTTCCCCCCCCTTTTCCCCCCCCTTTTCCCCCCCCTTTTCCCCCCCCTTTTCCCCCCCCTTTTCCCCCTATTTGATTTATACTTTCTCAAAGTTATTTGTAGAAGATGCTATTGCCAATTGTGAAAGGAAAAGAAGAATTTTATGCTTGAACTATTCTAGGGTCAATGTAGATGCACATTAATTGTAAGTTAACAATCCTTAGCCGTCTGGGGCCTTATCCAAAGCTTACTGACGTCAATGGGAACCTTTCGACTCCCTCCATTTTGGCTCAAGTCCTAAATTTCTGTGGCAAAATATAATGTTGCGAACTAAGCTGTCACAAAAAAAAAATGTACTGCAACTCTTCAGTCTCAAAATAGCAGTGTACAGAATTCACAGTAAGAATTGTATTGCTATTCTGAGATGATCAAGCAGAAAGAAGACTGCTGCTTTTATCTCCAAATTATTGGTTTTCCTCTATAGAATAAAATAACCTGTCTCAGTCACGTATGTTCTATATAGGGAGAACAAATTCACTTTAAAACTGTTCCATGATGCTGCTTTTTAAGCAATTCTAATGAGATTAGGAATGTTGAAAGGGTGATGAAATAACTTTTGTGCTTCTCAATAGTAGATTCAGTAGAAGAATTAAGCCAAATACTTCTCTGTTCAGTTGCCATAGAGTCATTTCACAAAAGTAAAATGTAATTTTCCCCTCACTGTTTCTGAGTAAAATGATTCATGTAGTCAGAGAATTTAAGGATAGCATGGATTATTCGGAGTTTAGCTTTCTGAATACTCTACTGTTTTGTATAGAAATTCCTGCTTATAGCTTTTTTGTTCATTGGAGCTTTTTAATGACTCATCTGGATCCGTGTTCAAAGTAACAAGGCTCATTGCGTTACCTTGATACTTGTAATCTAACATGGCTTTGCTGTTGCATCAGCAACTAATAATTAATAGTAATTGGTCTGTGTTAAAGATGAAGCAGGGATACACTGAAAAGGTCATAGAAGATAATTACACCTCACATAATATATATAATGATAGCTTGTTAATGTTGTAACATGAAGCTTACAAAAATGTAGCCTGTTTGGCTCACTCTGTGACTACACTTATACATATCTGGCCTTCACGAAAGACAGAACAGATATTCATTGGGAAATGAAGCATTGTGGGATGAAAACATTTTAAATGAGGCATTCATGTCTGACATTATGATAGTTTGGAGAAACCTGTACTAAAATTGGATTTGTTAATGGCTAAGGGGTTTATCACATTTCTTTCCACTTTGGAATTGCTGCCTTTTGGAGTCAATGAGTAACTAAAACATGATACTTAACCATAGTTAAGAAACTTGCAATCCTCTGGGCTGGTAACGAATGGTTTCAAGAACTTCAAGCACTGTTTTATCCACGGGAATGTTATTTAACATAATTTAGCAAACTGGGAAGGATAGCACTGAAAATGGGCAATGTTACGCAATGGATTTTGGGGAAAACAAGGTTGGGCTCTCAGGTTTCTGCGTGATTTGGGAATCTGACAAAAGGCTCACATTTTCTACCAATAGAGACAAGTGGAGTGAAAGAACTAAACACTGCACAATATAACCTGGCATGGTTCTGCACACAAGCTGTGGATCACAAGGCACTATATAAACCATTTTTAATTAAAGTTCATTATTCTCCACTCATCCGACAGTACAAGAAACTATTGTTTCAGGGCACGATTCACTCACTTTCTACATGAAGGTAAACAAAACTGAAAGGTTTGGTAAAAAGTTCAATAATAGCAAATAAGGAGAGAGATTCCCTTGAGAAAAGAGATTTCCTTTGAATATTCTTTTTTTATTATTCTGTTTTAGGGAGAAGGGTTTTTTTGCAAGACTGTTCATTCACAAGCTGTGTGGGTTATATATAGCTGTATTTACTGCTATGATAACACCTCAGCAAGCACTTTTTTCTTTGCACATCTAAGCCTGTCTGGCCCTTTTTAGACTACAAATTGCTCTGCTGCAGCTGTTAAATGTGACCAGTTTGTCTCTCACACACTCTCTGCTCAGAAGTGCAAACTCTTTCTTCAGAATTTCCCTGAGATAGCAGGCATCAGTAAATTTGAAATAGGGATACAATGCCTTAGAAAGGGATGCCACCAATAAAGTAGAAAAGGGATTATGGATATGAAATTTTGCTTCCATAAAATATTACAAAATAATAATTAATTTACCTAGTTTCTAATGGAAACAATATAAATACAGGTTTATGGCTTTCAGACAGATTTTCAAGTATATCCACAGAAGTCTGTTTTCAGAAATATCTTTCAGTGTGTTTTTATTCTGCCAGTAAGAACTTTTAAGGGTCCAGTCTGGTACAATAAAAAAGGAAAAAAAAAAAAACAAATATGATACAGAAATAATTCTTTACATAAGAATGTTGATCCTATTTTAAAACAAACAAAACCCTTAAAAAAAACCCAAAAGGATAATCACAGTTTAAAGCACAGGCATTTGTTTGGGTCAACTAAATTAGAAAACTCTATGATTAACTGTTTTGGTTGGGTTATTTTCCACTTATTTTCAATTTCTGTGAGAAAACTAAGCTCTAAAACTAAGACTTAAGTGTTTTGAAATGGAAAAGTTCTTTTTAAATGATTGCTTACGGTTGCTGAAAATTCATAGGCATTAAGGATGCCCTTTTCCCCTGGGAGAAGATAAACTCATGCTGAATTCTGCAGAAGTGCATTAGCTTTTGTTTATTTAATCCTTATTTAGGGGGTTTTATCCAAGATTATGGTCATGTCCTTAAAAAATAGAACTGCAGGTAAATTTAAAGCTCTAATTTGAAAAGTAAACGCTAACAGTTGAAAGCACAGATATAACAATTATAGATTCTATAGATGTGGGGTAATGGTCTATGAATCTATAGCTAATCAAATATGACAAGCCTCAACTTTTAAAGTATGCAGCATTGAATATACAGTATATTTATTTGCATTCCCAGGCTCTGTAAGTCAAACTACAGAAAAGTCACTGCTGATTTTTTGATGACTTTTTGTTTCCAGCTAGCTCCTAGCATGCAAAATCCACTCTTGATTGCTTTGCTTGATGTTCCATTTGTTTTTAATCTTTCAATGAACACCAGTGTACGTGCAAGGTAAGCACTTCAGTGATTTCTACTGTGTTCTGAAATGTGAGATTAAAAAAGCATTATAGAAAACATTTGCCTATTTTGTGGGATGATAGAGTGATTTTAAAATCACAAGTCTTTTGGAGAAAATAGCAGTATTGTATATGTCAGTGTTGCTTTTATTGCCAAAGAGCTAAATATAAAAACATTATTTTCACTGTAATGAGTTTTAGTCTTAATATGTACTTAATTTATAAACAGTAATATAAGTCTTTGATGAACACTCTTGATGGGTAAGACTAGCAGCATCCTGAATATTTTTTTTTATGATGTGGGATAAACTGATGGAATAAAACTCCATTTTATAATGGGAGATTCTAAATTGGCAGCATTGTAATTTTTAGTAGCAGACTGTCTAGTGGTCTGACTGAATATCAGAGTCACAGAATTGCAGAGTACTCTGAGCTGGAAAAGACCCACAAGAATCATGGTGTCTAACTCTCAATGCATTGGAGAGAGTCTTTTGCATTTGTATCCAAAACCAACAGCCCAGTTAGGATAGTAGTTTGGATATGAGATTAGAGCATCGGTTTGATGGTATTTTGAGCATTACACACAAAATACCTCTGAGAATTTTAAACAAATTTCATTTTAAACAAATTTCTTCCATCTTCTGAGATTTCTTTTAAAATAAATTCTGGTCTTGTTTCAAAATTTAGTTACTGGTCAAGGTCTGAAAGGATGGTATTCTAAAAACCCCTTTTTAATCTAATTGAAAACTGTTAGGAAAGATCAAGTTTCTGTAAATCTCATATAGGAATATTTTCTTTTTTTTTTTCTTAATGAAATCTGAGATTCAACAGGGGATAGAAGATTAATATGAGCTGAAGAAAACTAGATAGATTTTAGAAAGACTTTCAAGAGCCAGTGTGTGAAGGAAGAAAAGTAATAAAATATTGTATCATTGCAAGAAAAAGTTAAACCTGAACGAAGAATAAATTTAAAATATTCTCATGGTGGAAATCAAATGTTTCAAACATGTTTAAAACTAAAAGATAGATCATGTTTGAAGTGAAAGGCTCAGTATGTTCTGAATCATCCAGGCTCTTGACAAGAGCCCAAAGTGATGAAACATGGCAACAGCTGAACTTTGGTGCAGGGGCTTATTTATCGCTGTCCATGGTGCTGTTGGACAGCAGCTGGAATGTCAACTGGAAGGATGGTAATTTCACTGTTAAGAACAGTTGTTCTCATTTTCATGAATGTATTATGACGATGATATTCAAATACATAATATATTCCCATCACAATATGTCGTTCTCTTCCTCTTAATTCTTTTTGTCTCAAGCATACTGCCAGACACAGCATTAATTCTGTATATTCACAACCAATTCTTTATGAAAATGTCTAACTTTTCAATGGGAATGCTTTAAAGGGTAACTATTAAAACCAAGTTTATGACTTAGTAAATGTTATGGCCTTTATAAAACATAGTATATTCCTCCTGAAAAAGAAGAAGGCAAGAAGAGGCGAAAGATGAGTACTTGGAAGGGAGTTAAGTAAATGGAGACTGAAAAGAGGGAGATACACACAGGAAAAAGCATAAGAAAGAGGGGAAAAGAAAATAGAAAATAAAATCTAGAGATGACAACAGAACAATGAAATTCTAGTATAATAAAGCAAAGAAAACAAGAGAGTGCACTCCTGTGTCTAAGTGCCACATTCTACTTGTTCTGCTTTTTTTTTCCCGGTAGAACCAATCTCAATATCTCTTCATCGATATCACCTGCCAATACTACATCTCTGTGCCATGTTCGAGTTGATACTTTTGTCCCTTTTAATTTTCTTTCTGGTCTTTTCTACCAGCTATTGCCCTAAGACAGGTTAGCTCTTCATGAGAATTTCTTGCCATGTGACAAATGTGGAGAAAATTACACTTATGTAAACACTAGACTTTCAGTGAGTTTGGACATGTTGGTTATATACACCAGTCACCATTCTCATGGTGATGAAACAGGTGAGGGCTCAGGCTCAGAAGGAAACACCTCTGAGTGATATGGGTATGTTGTCCAGAGAGCCTGGTATGTAGTGCTCTCAGGAATTCTTTCTTGCTGCCCATCTCTTTTGTTTTGTCAGGATGATGGTTGCAATAAGTTTTTCTGAATGTCTGAGTTTCTTCTAACACTGTGAGAAAGAGACCAAACCTGTCAGCTGAGAGACTTTCCCAAACCAAATCAGATAGAGACTTCAGTACAAGCTTGTGCTGATTTGTCCAGCCTACAACAAGTTCATGACTTTTGGGGATTACTCATTTGTATATTTTTCTTTCTAAAACCTATCATTATTTCACTTTGGATTCTTAAAATATATCTTACTGATTTGATGGCTGAAATCCATTTTTTACCCTTTGTGATCCTCACTGTCTTATATCAATGAGCACTATGAGTAACAGCTTATTTATTTTTCCCACTAGCCTAATTTTATGGTTTATGTCTTTTGGATGCAAATCTTGCTAGCATGATGTTCTCTTTTAGTTTTTTAGAAGAAAGCAATTCAGAATGTGGAACATTAGAAGGCTTAAGGTTAGGTACATGTCACATTTATAAGATCTACTTTTCCTTTGGAACAGTTCAATTTTTATTAGATTTTGTGAAGCACTTGAAGCCATTTGAGCCCTACGTAACACAGCTGCACAGTACCTATAAAATCAGGAGATAAATGGAAATGGTTGCAAATACTGCAAATTACATTCTGATATAAAATTTATCTCTCCAAAATTAAATTATTAAAATCTTGTAACCTTTCAAATGTTTACAAGGACATGTAGAACAATAGCCTATTTGAAAGCAGTACATTATTGAAAAATGTATTTCTACCATTCCTTACTGGAAACCAAAGCTAAAGACTTTCCTGAAAATCACACCAGTAATATCTTTAGGATTCTTTTAAAATGTTTCTATATATTACTGATTTGAATATTTGTAAAATGCAAGGAAAAGTATTTATTGTATCTTATGAGAGCAGAATATCTCAGAATTTGTGGATGGATTATGCTCCATTGAACTGTATTGCATTTTACACTATGTAATTGTGACATAAATCAAGCAGTGAAGTGTGGCATTAATAAAAATTTGTTACTGTATTGTCCATTTTGTATTGCAGTGTTTGGTCTCAGAGGTTCTCATTATAGAAACTGTACAAAGGCTTTGTTTTCCCTGCCATTTATTCTTCTAAAGCTCTTAATTTTGAAGAAAAGCTGCTAAATAAAAGTGAGAGTGCTTAGACATTTTTTGAGGCTAGGTAGCCCAGATGGTAGCCAGTTCTGAGTTATGGCAGTTTCCTGAGTACCCAAGTCAATGCTTGAAGCACAAAAAGAAAGCTCTTAAACTTTTTACATTCTTGTGAGACATTCAAAAGACAGACACACCTGACACATTTGACAGCATCAGGGGCAGTAGCAAATGTACTGAAAAAAATTGTCTGAGAAAGCAAGGGACACCATGGAGTTTGCCTCACAAGGAAACATAATTTGGGAGTGTTTCATATATTAAAAATGTTAAAGCAATGCCTAATTTTGCTTTATCACTTTCTTCTCAGAACAATTACTTACCTCCAAGAACACCAGGTTTGCTGAAACTCATCAAAACAACAATATTATTAAGGACCAAATTCTCACACCGTTTTCCTTCCTAAGGTTATTTGTTGATTCAGTGAAAATACTGGGTTTTTCCACTATCCAGAAGACTACCTACATAGATGTTATCTGTCAGTCATTTACCAAATGTTTCCAGAGGAGAACATAAGTGCAGTACTATTTGTTGATTCACTCTCTGACAGTGAGAAGGATGGGTTAAGAGGTGACAAGCAATACTGTGTATAACATTAGAAATGGTAAAAGAATAAATAGAAATGGTATTTGAATCCAGACGAAGTAGCCTGCAGGGAGACTGAAATCATCAAACTCCCAGTTGTCTTGCCTGATGAAGCTGTCCTTCCCAACACATAGAAAGTTGCTTGCAGACTAGCTTGGCATTTCAACATAGAGAGGAATATCACAGAAAAAGTGAATTTGGCCAGTCCAGATAAGGCTGGGTATGATCAGGGGAGATAAGAAGGAAAAATGTGGAAAGAAAAGGGAGAGGGGAAATTGTTGAAACAAAACAAAACAAATTAGAAATTTGATGGCTATTCTAGGGGAAAATTAGTTTTAATAATAACTGTCAGAAACCTTTAGTGTACCTATGTAGCTCAAATCTGAAATTGCAACTGAAGCTGAAGAAAAACTGAATGTGACTTGACTACATATTTCAAGAGGAATGTTTTCTCTCATTAAGATGTTACCTGATTTGCCCCACATTAAGTCCTTCATATGAAATACCTGAATTGTTTTTATTCTCTGCCACTTGATAGTACTTCTGTGAGGCAAAAAAGGGGAGAAAATACATTTTTCAAGTGAAAACTCTTCACTCTGAAGGCAGCAGTAGTTTTGCTTTCAATTTAGTGGAGCTAGCTGTGAATTGATCCTTTTTCTTAGTTTGTGCAGAGAAGCAAAACTAGGGGTTTGAGTATTAAAGGAAAAAATCACTGGTACATGTAACTAACATGAAGAATTCCAGCTGCTTTTGTAGTGACTAGGGAATTGAATGTAACAGGTCTTTAATGTAAAGATAGACAGTGTCATTATCCCATTCCCATATTCCCTTGCATGGGAAATAGTGGTTGGTAACTGTCAAAAACTATTATGACTTTACATGAGATGATCTTCCAGCTGAAGGTTTTCTTATCCTGTTTTATCCAGAGTGAAGTTGTGCTGTGCAGTGATTTAATGTTGCCTCCCATAACAGTATATGGACAGATACATGATTTTCATCAGTCCTGCATTGCATTTCATTCATAATTTAACATAATTAAGAAAGTTCTGCCTTTGATGTGACTTCCTTCATGTTCAAAATTGAAGAATTAGTAAATTTTATCATTCTTCAAATATCAAGTCTTAGAAAAGGATTACAAAGATGCTTAATGCAGAGTAACTCTTTAATTGAATGATCAATGTCCTTTATGATTTACTGATTTTTGAGTGTGTATGTGTTGGTTTGAGCATTTCTGGGTAGCAAGGAGTTTTACATGCATTGTAATGTAAAAGAGACATTGTAATATCCCATCTGAATTCTAGAGAGAACGTATGCTTAACCATTTTTTTATTCACTGTATTCATATATTTGTGCTTGACAACAAAAATATATTCCTGCTTGACATTAAAACAAAATATATTCATTTGCATACTATGGCGTTTTTTTAAACTTAAAAAAACATGCAGTCTCTTTTCTAGCTCAGCAGATGTCCTTTGCATGTAGTATAAACAAGGAAGACAAATATATTTAGTCTTGTTTAACTTAATCATTGTTTCTTCTGCAGAGATTAACTTTGATTCATGCTCAAAAACAAAGGTGACATAACCACTCTTCATGTATTTTCTTTAATACGCAACAAAGTTGTTAAATCTTGTTTCTAGTAAAGAGAATTGCTACAAATATGACCAGATATAGGTGAACATCTAAAGACCTTTAAAAGGGTGCTAGTCAGGAGGGAATTTCAGCCTTTTCTAAAACTGCAACAATGAGGGGAGGAGAAAATTACTTATGAAATAATAATATATTTATATGTAAATAATACGATTTTATTATCTCTTATCATTCCTTCTAAGGAAGCACAGTGCTCAGGATGTTATCAAACTGATGATGTCTCATTAGCAAAACAGGATTGTAGGAAAAGCTTAAACACTATCTCCACCTTAGCTTCCCGCAGTGAAAGGGCTCAGAAATTGGCTAAATTTCAAGAGACACTTAAGCACAATATAGATGAGTAAGCAGTTACTGAGCAAGTAACTCCTCCTGAACTATGCTGTTCTGAGTGGTAGAAGTGCCCTTGTTACAACAGGAGACAGAAAAGCTTTGTAATGCGGAAGGTCTCTCAAATCTGTCTGTAGCACAATATTCATAGAAAACTTTGCAATGCATGGGTAAATGATCAACCTAATTACATTTCTTATATCCATCCTAGAAACCTCATTATTTTCTTCTGTTCCTCCATCTGTCTCTGCCCATCTGTTTTCTCTTATGATTGGCCTGTGAGGTCTTTGGGGCAGGGGTTGTTTTTATCTATGATATCTAAGGGGATCCTGCTTTACAACTGGGAATGATAAGCAAAACAATAAAATAAATATTCATAGCTGAACTTGCATATGTAAGAAACAGAACTATCTGTAAGTTATAATTACTTGGAAACCTGAAAACTTCAGATTTCCAGATAATTAAGGGATTCTCTTTAGCATACAGATAAGTTCTGATACCTGTTTAACCTGTATGCTAATAGTCCCTTGTATTTTTTCCTATGTGAGAAATGCACAGTTCTTTTTTTCAGGATTTGCATCGACTGTGCCACCTGCCTCTTTGTATGTATGTTGATTTGTAGGTCCTACAACAATACTCCTAAATTGTCTAGTTAGATTTCCCTGTGCATGAGTTTCATGTATAAATTCTTTAAGATTTCAGTAACATGAAAGATGCCGGAAGAAAAGTTTAAGTGTTCATAATAGAAGCAAGAACAGTTGGAGTTTTGAGTTTCTGACAGAGGCCAACTTGTAGAAATAGAGACTGTTGGTCAGTAAGCAAGAAAGCTTAGTCCACAGGAAAGTAATTTTGCTTACCTTACTCTTCAGTGTAAGGTATTTATAATAAGCCAGATTATGTCACTTTTGGTTTAGGCTGGGCACATCTGTAGGAAAAATTTCAATGTCTGCTTCAATAATCAAAATATATTGCATGCCCCAGGCCTGTTATCTATTGCTATTGATATTTGGTGATTACTAATGGTAATCTTCTGGTTATAGCAATTGCATGTATTTAACCTCATCCCTTATCTAAGAGCAATGACATCTATAATTTATTTATTACATCATCATTTTTGCATGGGCTTTTTTTTTCAATTTTTTGAAACTCCATTTCAAAATGTGCTTTGTCAAATCTCTGGAAGGATCTAATATATATTTCTAATCTTAAATATATAAGAGTTGTTTCTATAAGAAGCACAGGAGAGGCTTATCTCAACAGTGAAAGGATTCTTTCAACAATGTACATTGGAGTCATCATCCCTTGGTATTGCAATTTATAGGACATGCACGCTTCTATTTTCTTGTGCACTCTGGCTTTCCTTCTGATCGAAAGAAGCATGCACTCAGCAGTGGTTCAGATCCAGCTATGCTTTAACAACCAGTCAAGGCAAGGCAAGAATTCAGACAGCAGGGCTTCAATTCACATGGATTTCTTGACACTTCGTAGTGAGATGGTCTCCCTTTCCCACCTCTGCCTTGGAAGTTTTTGAGTGCTTTAAGTTATACAATGCTAAATAACTTACATAATTGAGAAAAGATCACAGCCAGACATGGCTTTAAGCATGGAACTTAAAATATTTCCAAGCAGTGGCCAGAAAAGTGGTAGGTCCTGAAAGAGAAAAGAAAATATTTCACTAGTGTCCTGTAAGTTTACAAGGAGCAATCATATGGTATAGTTAGAAAAAAGAAAAAAAAGAAAAAAGAAAAAAAATGACAGTTTGTTCAGTAAATAAGAATAACTTCTAGGAAGTTTTAATCCAAAGGTATTCAGGGTCTTGGAAGAGGATTTTAGCCATTCCCTGTTCAGGATGCATGAATAGGATAAATAAGTAAAATCAAGGCTAGAACAAAAGGCCACTTTTGCTGTATGTATGGTAGTGACAGATCATTGTAATGAAAAGTGAATTGTTAGTAATAGAAAACAGAGGAAATAGATTCACAATGTACTATATATATATATTCCATCACTGTCCCCAAAGTTTTATCAGAAAATATATTTATTTTATGTTTAAAATAAAAAACAAAAGAAAGTGACTTAATTACCTGAGGTGTTTGGGGTTTTTTTCCCCCCCTCTGGTCACACCACTTCAGGTGGGTCTTTGTAGCGCATATAGGATTCAGCTCCCTTTTTTAATCCACCTGCTTTTCTATAAGTATGTAGGAAGTAAATTATAACTGATAGATTTTATGGTGGGGAAAAAAAGCAAAAAAAGTACAACAAAAAACCCCCACCCAAACAACAACAAAAACAAAAATAAAACCATAAAACTCCAGACCAAACAGGAGAATAGCTGAGTTTTAATGTAATTAGAAAAAAAACCTTTATATTCCATATGAACACAAGACATTCACTGATGAGCTGATTTCTACCAGAAAATAAAATACAACTATATTTAGGCATCTGTATTTTTTATGTAGAAGCTTGTAAACAAAACCACAAAAAAATCATTTTAATCCTACTTTAAGAAAGATAGGTAGAAACAACTATTAGCTTATAACAAATATAAGTGATTAGAGATAAATAAACAACTGAAAATTATTCTTTCAATTCTAGCTCTCTGGACCTCAGAGATTTGTGTAACAGTGCATTCTAGCCATGTCAATCATGACGGATGCTATCCACAGTGACTCAAAAAGAATTGAACCTGTCATAATTAATTCAAGATGTTGGAGACATAAACTAATGGTGAATAATTTATTTCAATTCACTTTATGATTTGTTTATGAATAATCATGTACTATCTGGAATTAATTAGTTTATAAATGTTTATGAACAACTATTGTCTTTGTATGTTTCATGATTTCATGCCTGTTTAGACTCCTTCACAGGAAGACAAAAGACATGAACATGTAAAGAGGAAAGCTGAAGAAAGCTGGGTCACGAAGATTTCTGATTACTTCCAGAATGTTATTTCAGAATTGACAAGAGGTTAGCAGTGTATCAGTTCATTTCTTTGAGGTGATTATGTGAAAATAAATATAAATACTAGGCCATAGTAAAGCAACATACAGCTACAGAAGAACCTGTCTTAATGATCTGATTTTAATGTATTTATACCCCACAAAGTTGAATGGAAAAATCTGTCATCAAAACTTTATTGTATGTATGGCAACAACCTGCATATTGACAGTGAATGTTTTGAGGATAGGAAACTGAATTTCTAGAAGCCAAACCGCTTTTGATGTAAGGTGTGTTTATGTGTCATTTCATTGCTTAGTGTGTTGTCCTTCTCAATCAGAGCTATATTATTATCTACTTGAAGTTGTACTACACAAGTCACATTTTTTCATGTCATATATTGCAAATAATTTTAAATGTGTCTTTAAAATATTATGCAATTTTTTCCACCCAATAAATGTTTTCTTTATCTTCATAGAAATATGTAAATCCCCTTAGCAGTAGTTAAGGGCATAAAATCTGTTTACATTTCACAGGTTATCTGGATGCACCTCCTCTAACAAAATGGAAACAAAGTTTAATCATACAACAACTGCAAGAATTATTTTGAAGTCTCACAAAGTGTTTAACCAGGAGGTGAAATATTAAATCACACTGGCGAAATCTTAACTTTAGAAAAAATTCTTAATAGTACACATGACACATGACAAATAAATTTGATACCTCAGGATTTGCAAAACGTTGTATATTGTATTCCTAAGCCATTAGACTCTTTCTTTAATGAGGATAGGATAGACAAGCTTGGCTGGGGTTAATGAAGAGCTTAATGATCTCCTGCTCTGATGAAGAGTCCAGGGAAGCGGCTGTTGTAAAAGGAGATGTTCTGGTATGAGATGAGGAGCAGTTGTGGAGCAGTCATGAAAAGAGGATTTTTGTAGAGTATTTGACTTAGGAAGGTCATAGGGAAGAGGGAAGAATGGTTGCCAGATGTCTAATTCAGATTTTGGTCAGAGAGGAGGTGTCTGGACTAATTCTGTTTACTTCTGAACAGCAAGCAATAGCAAAGGTGATGGGACTTATGGCATCCTAGAGTACTGTGTAACCTAAAGAGGATAGTATTGTAATTTCCTGCCTCTCTGGGAGGGAAGAGAGATTAAAAGTAGTGTTTGAGCTGTGGCCTAGGACTCTCTGTGGCTGCTTCACATACTGGTATTCCCAGATGTTCCACAAACCAGGGTACTGTGTCTGCTGCTGATGAAATTATGGATTTATACCTGTCACTGTGCACATCTGATGCCTCTGGATGTCACCATCCGCTGCAGATGTGAAGAAGATATATGGTCCATCTTTTGCGAAGATCAGGTTCTATTGCTATCATTTAGCCATGGTAAATAGAGAACTTTCCAGATCTTGTTAATTTCAGTGAATATTTGGATAAACAGGATATTTAGGGTTTGGGTGGAGTTTGGGGGTTTTTTTATTATTTTGTGTGTTTCTGGTTTTTTCGTCCTCGTTCTTCTCTATCAGAAAACAGGTGATACCAACAACAGCAGAATTAGTGCTGGACTTGATAGGAAAAGAGATATATGTGGCAATAAAGCCTTAAAAGAAATCTGAAAATCCTTTTAGCATTACTTTTTAAAAAGGAGTAACACATTGGGAATAAGTTATTTACTAAGGGGATTGATGTTCAGATATAAAATATGAATCTAGAAATCTTTTCCAGATTGTTTTGTCCATGTAAAAAGCTTCAAGTGTGTGCAAGTAGGATCCCATTAAGAATTTATTTATGATCTTTATTTCTGTAAAACTGCTATAGACATAAATTCCTAAAATGCAACCCACTTTTATCATCCAGGTAAAGCAAAATACATGTAGCAGAAATTATAACAATTTTTGTGCTTTTACCATCCCTTACTAAGATGTGCTTATTCCTAGCGTAAGTGTGCAAGTTTTTTGATGTTGTTACTGGTTTTTGTTATGGAAAAGTAATAATGTTTTTTCCCCCCTGTGACTATATTTTGAGGTTAACATAAAGTCATATTCGAGTTGGAAAATGGGGTCAACTTGTCACAAGCAAATCTGGTTTCTTAATCTTTGCTGCCAAAACCTTTCACTAAAAAATTTTCAGTTTGCTTTCTAAAATTGTATTTATTCCACCTCCTTGAACTCCTACTCCCTAACCCTTACTCCTGGGGTGTAGTGAAATTAATCACTGTTACAAAGGAAAATAGTGGAAAACACAGCAAAATTACACCAACCTTGATGAAGAAAAATCATATGCTGTGCACAGATAGTGTTTAGCTTGGTGGAAGATTACACAATAAACCCTTTACCCTCCAGTTTTAAAGTCGCTGTTTAGATGTTAGTGTAGTGTCTGCTTTCTGTAAAGCATAAAGGTGAGGTTTTTAATTAGTTTGGCTTTACTGAGGTTGCTATTAGGGTCTATCATTCTGCAGAACGTAAATTGCATGTGTGGCTGCAGAATAATAAAATTTCTTTCATTCATTAGATTATAAATCTCTCAGAAGAAATAGCACTGCAATTCAAATAATACTTCTTCCTGGTCCAATAGTACAACTTTAGCTTGAGGCTTAATTTCTTCTGTGAGTGGTGCTCTCATGTGATTGCACAAAATAGGAAAAGAATTTATCTTTCAATATGTGTGACCAATAACTCTTCTGAGGGAAAGCGTAGTGGGAAGGGGGAATTCTGTTTATCAGAAATTACTGGGGCAGAGAAATATGAAAAATACCACTTATGTTAAATTTGATTTACTGAGATATTTAGTGTACAAAACTGTGTGAAACAGTCAAAGCACTTTGGGGGTCAGGAAGTCCATGACGACGAACTTAAAATTCAGAGTGGCAAGCAGAGTATCTGTTTTATTAGTTTAAACTGGAAATATTTATGTACTGTTAAACAGTCGTAATCATAGTTAATAAGACCTGAAGCAGACATCTTTTTTTTTTATTCTGAAGATTTTAAAGTGACTCTGTATGCCTAAATATGCACTAAATTACCTGAAAAGAGGAGGCTACACAGTCATCCAACTGTGCTTTATTTTTCTTGTCCCTGCCACCACAAGTACCAGCAGCAGTTATACCTGTGCTTCCATTAATGCCTTGACCTATGGATTGAATGATAGATTTATATCTTGAGTACTATGGATGATGAAAACTATGTTACTTTAGAAAGCAACTAAAGAAATTCATAAAAGAGAAGTTTTGTATTAACTGTTTTAATAAGAGCTATTAATACAAACATCTTTTCCTCAAACTGTTCAAGTACCTGAAGACTGGAAGAGCTATTTAAAATTTTTGCCATATAAATAGTATGCCGATATAAACTGTTGTAATACAGTGCAAATATCTTACTGAAGCAGAATGTAGAAATAATGAATGCTGAAAACAGTCTATTTCATCCTAGAAAGAATGGAAGATATGAAGGAATTGTTATTCATGAAGTCACAGCACTCAGTTCTCCTTTATGAATGCAATAGCTGGTAGGTTCCAGGTAATTCAGTGTACAGTCATGGCAGAGTTCAAAGCAATCAGACAAACTACAACTGGGTTAAATTCAAGAATGGTATACAAAATTTTCCTTCTCTTTAAAACTTCGTATCATCAGATGAAGATAACTAATAAACTTTAATCTCATTACTTCCTTGATTATTTTCACAAATTATTTCCATTAGGCTCAGAAGAAGAGTCAGAATTTATTGGAAGTACATTGTTACAGACAGGGTAGTGTGTTATCTTTAACGTTATTTTGAAAACCTTATGGGTTCATAGAAGACTGGAATAAAATTGTGGTGTGATGTGGGAAATTAGCATTTTAGTGTCTTCATATAATGGACAACAAAGCCATGAGGAATTCTGGACTGCAGTGTGTAACAGCAGCTACCTTGGCCTTTGCTCAAACCAAAAGAAATGCCTGTGACTTTAACCATGGTGCATGCAGATATGGGAATGACAGCTGCCTTCTACTGTAAAAATATGGTGATAAGCCTTTATGAAAAAGCTCCTACCTTCACTGAAAATATTCATGGCAGAATCTAACAAGAAAAAACAAAACAAAACACAACAATGGAATTGGCATGAAAAAGATATATATGTTCCCTTACCTGGATACTAGTTTATCTGAGGTTTGCTGATCCTGCTTGCCAAGTATATGAAGGAACTATCCAAAGGAAACATGATTGAATTTCAGGTGTGTGTGACATTTGAGATGCCTTCCTAGGACTGACACCATGACCATTTGTCATGTTGCACTGCTGCTAAAATTTGAGGGTTCGATGCAGAAATAGGTAACTTTAAAATTCACTGTAGTTTCTTCTATAAGCTAACTGTAGTTGCTATGGAATCCCAACGAAAAGTATTGCTGACATTTCTTGCCCCCATCAGCTGCCTGTTCCTTTGTTTAACTCAAGTCTGATTATTTCCATATCCTTGTGATGTTGTCCAGCTTATTATGCAGCAAGATTAGTGAAAGTTCTGACCTTGAATAAGAAAAAGAAATATAAAATAAATCAAGTAAGTTTGGGCATTTTTTTAAATGCTAGTACAGGTTAAATATATGCCTTCTTTCACCAGTAATGTAATTATGGTTAAAAAATATGAAAGTAACTGGCATCCATTTTATTTGTGAAAAAGAAAGAGGATTTACTGGGGGAAAAATATTCCTTAAATGTAGAAGTTTATTGCTTTGTCTTTGGATTTACTAACACTTGTATTTATATAGTGTAAAGAATCCTATTATTTGGGCCATGTGGGATACATAATTTGATAAGGAGTTTTCACTGACTGTTGTGGGAACTCTTCTTTTTGACTGCTGTGGTAATGTTTCTCTTAACCAATGACGATGGGCATTATTACATATTTTAATTGTTATATTAGGCCACAACTTCTTGTGAAATGTAGTCTTCAAAGGAATTATTGATTCATATGTGGACATAATCATCTATTTTTTAAAATTCCTTATAATTTAAAATTAACTGTGGGTCATTCACTACATCAATAAAGAATAAAACAGCAAGGATGTTTTTCTATATTTTTAAGGAAGTCTTCACTCCCATAACAAAGAAAGCAGACTAAGGTTTTTTTCTTTCTACTATTTCATGGCCTGCCAAAGACTTGGGGCAACTCCTTACTAAAAAATCTCCATCATAACAATTAAATTTTTTCACTTGACTGGACATTAATATGTCAAGCCCAATCCAAAGTGCAGCCAGACAAATACCTTCACTTTTTTGGTCTTTCATATCTTCTAAGTCCAACTTATTATCTTGCTTCTGATGCAACCATAATAGAACACTTTTAACATATGAAAGTTGCTAAAACAACTGATAAATGTTGAATGGAGACAAGGGTTATATTTTTAGTCTTTAGTCATGGAAGAATGGAATTGTGTGTGTGGGTTTTTTCATTAAACTGACTTGCTTTATTGGAAATAAAGCTCATTTTTCTTTCAAAGTGGTTACAAGATTCCTCTTCCAAAGACTTTCATCTCTTAATTCAATTTCCAAATTTTCTCAATAGGCTCTAAGCCACCAACCAAAACAAATTGTTGCTCCTGCTGCAGTCAGTCCACCTTCACTGTCATTTGATTATAAATTTATCAGTGGTAGTACTGTCTAAATATTTCTCTAATTCTGTTCCCTCAAGAGGAGACTCACTCTAATGACTTTATGCTGCAGGGAATTTACTCCCATGCACTTATTGTTCATTGCTTTTGTTAGTATAGAGGTAATGTTCCTTTCTGAGAGAAGAGAATTTTCTCTGTCATGAAAACGCAAATCAAATTCAAGTTATTGTTTGCTTTTTAGAAGTGAAGAGTAGGAGTTCATGTATTAAAAAACACTGACATATTTTGATTTATTTTTCCAGTTTAACAATAGTTAGGCTTATCCAATGTTGATTGGTTAATGTTCCCTAATGTTAATTGGTTAATGCATTAACAATTAGTTAACTGCTTGCTGAAATATTTTTAGTTGTTTCTGGCTGTATATTTTGTTCTTCATTGTAACTGTCTACTAATTTCAGGATATACCTACCTATTTATCAACATGGACACATCTCCTGACTTAATAATTTTTTCTTCCCTGTTCCCAAATTTAAGGTTCTGTTTTCCTCTGGTTTCCTCATCTGTGCTATTCCTGAAAGACAAGGGTATCTCTTTGTAGTTAAATAGAGCAAATATGACCCAAGGAGGATGTAGGTATTTGTGTGGAAGTTTTTTCATTATTTCTTACTGACTCTCTTTAAATCCCATTTGGAAATAACTTATTCACAGACAACGTGCCCAAGATGGAAGTTTATGGTTCCAGTTTAGCAAGTAGTGTACTAAAAATATAAGCTCAAGTGCTAAAGTGCTATTATAACATGTTCTTAATATATTTATTGCTTCTCACCTCCATTCACATAAAGAACTTTTTTGCTCCATGCTTTTTTGTTTTAATTCCCTCATAGCTCAGTCCTGAGTAAAATTTAGACTCTACTTTTTAATACAGAATCTCCTATGTGCTTAAAGATTAATATTGGCAGAAGTACCACCATGAAAAGTGTGTAGCAGATCTTTATCTATCTAGGGTTTAGGAAGGTGGTAATGTAAAAAAATGAGTTTGTATCAGGAATAAAAGTCTGTACATTTACCAATTTTAGTTATAATCTTTACTGATCTCTCAAATTGTCTGTTTGATTTTCTGCAGCTCTTGTTTCCTTGAGCCACCAGGACACCTATGAACTGTAATAGTAGGTGGTTCTGGAGAATCCAGCATAGAGATGTTAGTCAAGCAGTCCAGCAGGTTCTCAATGTTCCAAAACTTATTAGATGGTTGAGAAAAGGTGTGCAGAATTTCCGCTGCAAATACTGAATATTAAGAAACTGTTCAGACAGCTGCATGCTGATGGCTTTTTACTATATGTATATATATATATATATATATATATATTATGTTACCTAATTCAAGATAGATTTACACTATGTCCTTTTCCATTGAATCTGACTTTTTGTTGTTGTTTTAGGAATTTATTTTTTTTATTCATAGGCAGCTAATTGTGTTATAGTCCCACTTGGGGCCATTTTCAGGGTACTAGCGAAATGTAATACTGACAGTTTGGATCTTCAAGTCTGCCCTTTGTGCTGCAATGTTATGGTTTTCTGGTTTGGGACTAAGCCTATATAAAAAAAATCTGATCCAGCTAAAGCTGTTTTACTCTTGAAAAGAAACTTTTGCAGGATTTATTCCATAAACTCCACAGAAATTTCGTTTTAAAAGCAAAAAAAAGAAATTATCTGGTAAAAAGACAGTCTTCAAAATTAATTTTTGATTCCATTTTAAATTTACAGATCAGAAGACCACATTCTGAGAAGTGCTAGATATTCTGTTTTCATTTGTTTCAGAGAGAGATCAATGATGTAAGATGACATGGTGCGGAATAATCTGTCTGTTAAGAACTATGAATATTCAGAGGAAGCCTGATGATAAGGAGAAAATAAAGCATGTGGCTCAGTGCCTCTAATATGATTTGGCAGTGAAGTCTCAGATTAAAATGCGTGAAATGAGAGACAACTATTCTTTGGCAGATTCTCTGGGGTTTCTGTTACTGTATCTTCAATAATTGTTAAAGCTATTAAATTTTTAATCTCAAGTGACTACTGATACACTTAGTATATTAAAATAGCCATGACTGACAAACATCTATGTTGTACTTTTTAACCAAAGTGAGCAAGCATATATGTTAAACCATCTCAGCGTAGTCAATTGACTTACTTTAAGATTCAGTTAAGGATGATAATATTGAGTTGCAGGTGGGAACGTGATTGTGCATGAGCTGGGCACAAGGAACCAGAATCTGATTTTTTCACCTACCTCCCTCACTTGAAGATCTCTTCAGAATGTGGCAGAAAGTAATAGATGGAGTAATTTGAGAACTAAAATTTATAAATAATCAGATTGCCTAGAGAGATTTTGGAATCTCCTTTACTGGATATATTGAAGAACTGTCTGGACACAATCTTGTGCAACGTGCTCTAGGATGACCCTGCCTGAGCAGGGAGGTTGGACCAGATGACCTGCTGTGGTCCCATCCAAACTTACTCATTCTGTGATACCTTAATATATTAAGATCATAAATCCAAAATGTCATCCACAAAACTACATGGTTACCAACCTGACTAAACACTGAGAAAGTTCAGGGAACAAACTTCAAAATAAATAAAACCAGATCAAATAAATATAATTTAGAAACTGATGAATATTGCCTTTCAGCCCCAGTGAGATATATCCAATTCATCTTACAACCTTTCCTGATCACTTGGGTGAAGGAAATGTTGCAGATTTAACAGCAGTCATTCTTAAAACTGATCAAAGATTAAGCTGATTAATTGCCTGGTAAGCTGTGAACTGAAGTTAAGAAAATAGATTCATCATGAAGTAATGGAGAGAGGTTTTCGATGACAAAAATAGGTTGCCATGCTCCTGTTACATAAAAAACCCCTACAAAAACAACAAAAAAGCCCCCAAATGAATCAAAAAAAACAACCAACCAAACCAACAGAACTACTCCTGCAATATTACTTTTTGTCTCCAGAAGGGAAGCATGCTAAAGACATGAAACAGAGAACAGTAATTGTAAAAGCATGCCTTAGTGAGTATCTCTCAAAGCTTCCCTTTCCAACCCTCTTTGCTTGAATTCAAATATGGAGCTATCTTCTTCAAATGCAACAGAGGAGGAAATACCTGTTGCTTTTTATGCAATAACCTTGTATTGTGACATTCAAGAAATAAAAGCTATCATTCTATATGTGCCTAACCTCACGGGTCTTGAACCTAGAGATTCTGTAGCAAAAGAGCTGCCTGAGTCAGGAGGCGGGATTAGGTGTAGTTTTGTTCTTTTTTCCTGTTGAGGCTAAGAGGCAGTCCAGCAAGGCATGTGAATTTATTTGGCTTAGTGGTAAAGCAAACAATTTCCTTTCTACTACAGCATTTCTCTGAACTACAATTTCAGGCCAAGTTTTCTTCTGGTTTTTTATATTTGTGGGGAGGTTATTGATTTTTTTTTCTTCCTACCCCATTCTGACTCAAAAGTGAAATGCAAAAACTTTTTGTACTCCAGCATAATCAGAAATCAAAATTGCATTAGAAACAAACTTGCTTTGCCTTCTGTATTCTTAGAAAACAGAAGATCAGCTTCAACTGAAAAAAGGAAAAGGTTGCTTTTATTAAGAATATGCCGAAGGCTGGATAATAAAAGAAGTCTGGGATGTGAAAGAGATGAGTTTAAAGGCTGCAAGTACAGCTTAGAATTGAAGACTATTTCTTGTTAAAGTCTTTAGCCTACAGCCCTTTGCATGCAAAATATGTATTGAGACTGATGTTGTTTTAACAGGTCAAGATATTTTCTCCTACAAATGCCAGGGGAAGGAAAGGGATATAACTTGCCATTATCATAAGTTGCCGTTATCAAATATTTACCAGCAATGTATTTTATGCCTCAAAGGTATGAGTGAGTCATGTTTGAGTCACCTGAATGGAAATTTAGGTGAATAAGTCTGTTTCTCAAACGACATAGGACAGTGATGATGTAAAAGAAAATTCATGTCTAAAATTCCTTTATGATTTTCTCTTCCTAAAATGACACTAGATTAATTTTTTTTCCATTTTTTTTGTGAGTGGTCTTGCTGCTTAGAGATAAGTAGTTTATCATTTATGAAATTGACAAGAGGGGTTTTAAGTGGATGTTAAATAATCCTTTTATTGTTTCTAATTGCATTTTATATTTCTGCCTTTTGAATTGCTTACATACATAAATATCGCATGCCAAATTAGCTGGGAAGTTTAACATTAAGGAGTCAGGAAAGTGGCTTGTCACATTCATGCTTATATTGTCCAAGCTGTATGTGAATCAGAGAATCATTTAAGTTGGAAAAGACCTCTAAGAGCCCAACCTTTTACTGATCAACACCTTGTGTCAGGTAGACCTATGTGGCACTAAGTGTCACATCCAGTCATTTCTTGAACATTTCCAGGAATGGAGAATCCACCATCTTTCTGGGCAGTCCATTCCAATGTTTAACAACCCTTTCCATGAAGAAATTCCTCCCAATGTCCAGTCTGAATTGCTCCTGGTGCAGCTTGAGGCTGTGCCCCCTTGTCCTGTCACTAGCTGCTCACCTTGCTACAACCTCCTTTCAGGCAGTCTCTCCTAAGTCTCCCCAGAGACTCCTTTTCTCCAGGCTAAACAACTCCAACTCCCTCGGCTGCTCCTCATAAGACTTGCCCTCTACAGCCTTCACCAGCTTCATTGCCCTTATCTGGACTCACTCCAGCAACTTCTTGTCTTTCTTGAACTTAAGGTCCCAGAACTGGTCACACTACTCAAGGTGTGGCCTCACCAGTGCTGAGTACAGAGGGAAAATCACTCCCCTGGTCCTGCTGGCCACATTATTTTTGATACAAGACAGGATGCTGTTGGCCTTCTTGGCCACCTGAGCACTCTGCTGGCTCATGTTTAGCCATTTGATGATGCAGGACAATTAGGCTTCACAATTCTTTTTATAGTTTCATATTGAATGAATTAATTACTTAATACATTGCCTATTCCTGTGCATGTTAGTTCTTTTTCCCTTTTAGAGTCAGTCTCTCCACTGTTCCAGTGAAGCTTAGCTGTGGTAAATTCGTGGATGCTGGCATGTCAATAGAAACAAGTCTGTGTTGGGGATGGAAGGATATGTACGTTCATTTACTTTTTGCAAGCTGAAGCACCAGTGACTGTTCTCTCTGTTTGTCAGGCAATGTAAATCTTTAAAAGTAATGTGCTTTACTTCCATAGCTTCCACTTCACCATTACTATCTACACACACAATTTGGCTGTAGCATCATGTAGTGGGTTGACATTGGCTAGAGCCAGGTGCCCACCAAGCAGCTCTGTTATTCCTCTTCCCAGACAGACAGAGGAGAGAGAATAAGATGGAAAATGACTTGTAGGTTAAGACAGTTCAATGAATCAAATGTGAAAGTTTGCAAATGGACAAGCAAAAAGAAAAATAATAATGCTTATTTCATATTTCCCATTAGTGAGCGATGTCCAGCCACTTCCTGGAAAGCACACATACTGGTTGCTCAGAAGGCAAACACTATAATAATGAATGCCCTCAGGTCTCCTCCTCCTTTCTTTACCTTTTATGTCTGAGCTGATATCATATGCTGTGGAATATCCCTTGAGTTAGTTTGGGTCATCTGGTCTGGTTGTGTCCTGTCCCAGGATCTTGTTCTCAGTTGGGTGGGGAGGAATGTTAAGACAGCGGTTATGTTGTGTCAGTACTGATCAGCAGTAGCCAAAACACTGGTGTGTTTTGAACACATTTCTGGCTACCAGTGCAAAGCACGGCACTGTGAGGCTGCCATGGGCAAATGAACTCCATGTCAGCCAGACCTGGTCCACAGCACCAGAGAGCCAGTGCTCATCAAATATCCGTGGATTATAATAGCAACAGTGGTATTTATCCTTATTCATTAGGTGCTCTCAGTGTCTGCATGTGCTTTAGAAGAAAAGTAAACATTATTTGAGTGGTACAATGTGTAGTTCATGGGGAAAAAAATAAAAAAAGACAAAAGGCCCCCAAACAAAATGAAAATAAAAAAAACCAAAACCCCAAACCAAACAAAAACCCCAAACAAAAGGTAACAATAAAGAAAACCAACCAATCAAAAAACCCAAACAACCCCCTCACAATAAAATCCAGATTAGCAAGAATGTTTTTCTGTGGGTCTGTGGTTCTGAGAGTTTTTTTGTGAAGCAGACACTCCTGACCTTTGTTTTCATAGGTACTACATTCAGTTCTTCAGAAATAACAGCAAGCAAGCAAACAAACAAAAAACTCCAAACAAAACCAACAACAACAAATAAACAAACACATCCCACCTACCCACCCCCCACCCACCCCCAAACCAGACTTTTTCCTTTAGTTAAGAAGCACATCAGTATCTCATGCCAGCAATGGTCTGCTTTTAATGCTGCCACTGAGGTTCTCCAAAAGATAATGCTTGACACTAATGAGAAATTATTTGGATGGGTGCCTATTTTGTTGAAAGGTTTACAAGGCTTAAGAATGCTGTGTAAGACAAACACAATTCCCTCTAAAACTTGCACTGTTACCAAAGAATATCACATCCCTTTTACTGTATTCCTTTTATTAAAATCCGGCACAAAGTTTATCAAAAACCAATTTTGCTTTCCCTAAGGCATTATTATGTATTGAAGGGAATAGATGTAGTGATTCAGGAGATGATATACCTAGAAGATTTCTGTTTGAAGGCAAAGATATTTAAAAGGCAATTGCATGAAGATAAACTCTTAGAAGTGGTAACATTTTTCTGTATAATCAGTATAAATAAGTATTTAAAAATAATTTGCCAGGTATATAATAGACTATTATACAAGGTCTTTAAATCATGATTAAACATGAGTAATTCTATTGCAGCTCATATAATACAAGGCAGACTAAAGAAGTGAAACAGTGGAGTCAGATATATAAATTACAGAGTCATCCAAAACACTGTAGGGTCAGGAGTTATGTATGGAAAGTAGAAAGACAGCCCATTAAAGTACATGTAATCTGAAGAGCTTTGAAAATCAAGCCGTTTATTGTTCTTGGTTAGGATTTAAGGTTTTACATGGCTCAGTATCCTTGCAGGGTTTGTTTTATCTAGCCTATGTTCCTGTTAAAAATGAGAATGCTGGCATCACATACAATGTTTTCTATGCAGAAAATTTGCTTGATGCATGAAAGGGGAGAGGAGTGGAAGTCTGTAAAGGCTAATACAGAAAGCTGTATATGGAGTCTAGAGGAACTAGAGACCTGTCCTAGCCTGGGAATGATGAGTAATCCCATGATCAGTAAGTATGTTTTTCTCTTAAAAATCAATTATCCTCTTCTTTCTGTGACTGTTCATTTCTTTTCTTCCTCAGTATCTGTCCTTTAGCTATCTATACTTTATATCCAGTGACATTTTGATCCTGAGATTAACTCAGTTGGTTAGAGCATGGTGCTAGTAACACCAAGGTTGTGATTTCAATCCCTTTGTGGGCCATTCACTTAAGAGTTGGACTCAGTGTTCCTTGTGGGCCCCTTCCAACTCAGAATATACTGTGAAACTTTTTTTTCATCATAATTCTTTTCTGTCATAGATTTCCTGTATTTTCATAAAAGTTGTTTCTTGTTCTATTCTAGGCTTTTCCACTATTCTATCCCTTTCTCTATGAGAGTCCCTAGAAGTAGTATCAGTTCACATCCTGCTATAAATGCATTCCAAATCACCCAGTCAAAATTTCTGGCGAGTCCTGTACCTGTTTTCTATGGTTACACCAAGCTTGAAGTTGTATGTAGCATGCCAAGTAGCTTTGACATTCCCAGGTTCACACGAGTTTCTCACTGGTATCCCTACCTCCAGTCTGCCAGGCTTTCTGTTTTGGTCTGACAAGGCAACACAACCCATTTTACCTGTTTCTTCAAATCCTAACTGGACACACCACTAAATTAATATTTTTTGTATGCTCTTTCTTGAACTATGTGTTTGCAGTACTCTGTGTATGGTTGTTTTTCCATTGACACTGCATAAAGTGTGATGAATATAATTCACAAAGAACTGATGCTAGAGTGGTTTGTCCATTTTGGGGTAAAATAATAGCAATAAAAGCCACATGCACATAAAAGACTAAAGCTTAGCATGCCAAGCATTAGCCTAACACTACTAATCAATATATCTCAGCCAATATATGCACACTTAAATAAATGATTTATTGAGAGGGTCAGCATTTGCACCCATTGAAAATTTTTGGACCAAAATGTATTCAGACAAACTTGTGAATTTCTAAATTCTTATTTCAAATGTCAGATGCTTTAGGGGTTTGCTAATAAATTTGTGCATGTATGTATAGACATACATATAAAATGTTATAGAAAATTCTATTTCCCTGGCTATACTTGTTTAATTTTTTGTCTCCTTTTCCACTCTTTCCTCCTCCTTCATTGCTATAAGCTCATTTAATTTTCTTCTACTTTTGCTTCCTTCTTTATATTGCTTTTTCTCCTCTTCCATTATATGAACCAGTATGAATTTATGGATCTATTCAGTATAAGTAACACTAATTACATACTGTTAGAGTCATAATATAGCCACAGATTTCTTTTGTATGTCAGCACTGAGTATAAGTAATTTCTATCAGTTACATAATATGCTGAACAGGCAGCTATTATTTTAAAAATTCAGAATAACTCAGTACCATATCGTTATAACTCTGAAACTCATATTGGGTGTGTACAGCAATATGTTCAGACATCTGCACAGGCAAATGCTTCATAAACTCTAGAGTACTAAAAAGTATATTAGCATGACTCACACCTAGTCAGATAAATAAGAAGCTTATCATGAAAACATGAGGGAAACAAGATGTACACAGAAATAAAATTTCAGGGTGAAAGTTGCAGTATGCATTTGAATCACTTATATGGCAAATTTAATGAAATAAAGTTTAACACCTATTCTTCTTGGAAGTGGAACACATTGATATACAAGATGACAAAGCCAGTTAAAATAGATGTTTTGAATAGAGCACCAAACAGAAATTGGTATTGAAGAATTAGGAATTAGCCTAAATGAAATAACACCAATATTTTCTGGTCCACTTTTAAATGAGTTTTGAAACAACACTTTTAAGAGTTTAAAATCCGAACAAACTGTATAAAGGTTTACTGAAAGTGTTGTAATGCATTAGGTAGAGGCAACATTTTGTTTACTAGTCCACACATATTGTTGGACTATAGAAGTAATTTGAAGTGTGTGCAAATCTTCAAGTGAAAATGTTATAAAAGTAGAATCCTAGTTTATTTATTAAATTCCCTGACCTTAATAAATTTCTGAACTTTCCTGGGAGATTATTTGTTTTATGTATTTTCAGTTAGACTGTAAGGTCAGATCCAACAAGTATGCAAGAAAGAAGAGTATCTCACCAATAAATAGTGACATTGAGGCTTTTGTTACTAAATTAGCAAAACAAAAATGGTTGGCTTAATTATATTTTCTTTTTAATAGCCTCTAAAGAGTATCAAACTTTTTTCTTCATGTTAAGTTTTCTAAAGTGAAGGAAAATATTATTCTGAATTACAGTTTATTGCCTACTGTTTTCTTTTTTTAGCTCTTTTTTTTTAATCTTCCTATTTCTATTCACCAAAGTTCTTGCATTCAGCTTTCTCTTTCCTCTGGAGTGATTCTTTCCCTGAAATTTGATTTCAAAGAGATGAATATGAAAGTATTTGCATTGTGAGAACAATATTTGTCAGAAAGCCTGAGACATGCTAAAGAGCCCTTCATTGTGACAGAAGCATTTTTCAGAGCTGAGTGACACAGCACAGAGACATCAACAGGAGTTCTGTTGGCAGCAAAATGAATTAAGCAAGGTTTCATAAAAAAACCTGTCTCTTGGTTGAATTCTCTCACACATAATAAATTGAAAACTAGCATTAAAGGGTGTCTGTCCCTGCCCCTGCCCCATGGTTGGAGTTTTCACACTCCTGTTTTCTAATGAAAATTGAGGTCAGTGGATGGCATTAGTGGGCGTTTCTTCCAACCCACCATGAATTTCACAAATCTTTTACACATACAATGCTTTGCAAAATTGGTGGAAATCAAACCATATATTCAGCTGGGAGTAAAAGAAAAACCTATGTGTATTTTTGCCTTACTGTACAAACCTCACTTTCTTTAGAAACTGGGTTAAACATGTTTGTGTTAGCATGTTTTGATGATAAAATTCATGCATTGTAGAGGTCAGGCAATAGCAAACTGTGGACTGAGCTGTAGACAAAATGAATTAAGTGAATAGGGGCCACAGTTAATAAAAGGTCCTCAACTACATTTTACATCTTCCTTTATTGACAAATTGACACTTTTCAGATATAAACTGGGTCTGCTTTGAGGTTAGTGCCCTACTCCTCAGGCCTAGTGCAGAATCCAGCTGAGGGTTTTTTCTAGTTCTGTAATACCCTTTTATTTTATCAGTGCTTTTTTGGAATTAACTTACTGAAAGTAAAGATATTTCATTGCTATTGACAGCATTGTTGGGGGCCAAGGAGGGAAAGAAAAGCATTCAGCATGAAGGCAAGGTTCCACTGATGGAGCACAAAGGAAGGCTTCAATCCCCACATCTCTGTTGTCTCTGTAGCTGCTCACAAGTTTTTAACACTTCAACCAGATTAACAACGTGCAGCCTTGCTGAGCACATACATAGAAGCAGCTCCTGGACTAAGCTTATTGAAGGCTGAAAGATGACAGCAATTCTGCCCTATTTTCTCTTAAGGCTTTGGAGTCTAGAGTAAGTGCAGTTAAGGAGTGCCTTCATATCCTATTCAAATAAAACAGGATTCACCTTCCACTTTTTATAGCCAGAAACAAGGTATTGATGATTTTAGCTAGGAAGCTGAGAAAGTGCCTGGAAAATCTACAGCGGATGATCTGGGCATGAAACCAGTACACTGTCAGTGCTTCACAAGTACAGGCAAACAAACATCATAAGTATTTTGGACACGTCATTAATAGAACACCAGAGCTGGAGAAATCTAGTTACTACAGTCAGACAAGGGCAGAGAGACTGATGAAAACAAAGTGCGTGGTGGAAGTGGAGAACAGATATGAAGGGAAAAAGCTGACAGAAAACATTTGAAAATTGTGCTGACATTGAGGAAAAGAGGATGGAAAGGGAGCATAAACCAGGCCTGTTTTGTTTCCTGTGTCATTTTAATAAGCTCTCAGATCCTAGATCTTGTGAATAAGAGGGCCGAAAATGAGGTTTACTATAGGATAGTTTTCATAATTGCTATAACTGGCTTGAATTTGCAGTTACCTCTTTTCCTGTCTGCGTAGATTCTAAATATATTTTGATGTAAGCAATAATTTCTGTAGCTTGAGTTTTGATACCTCTGTGCTTCACTTGCCAGTGAAAAAGCAGGAAGAGGTAGTGGTAGGACCCAATCTGCTCTGTGAGAAGCAAAAACTGTGCTTTGTTCTCTATGGAACTGTGGGCAGGTCATTAACAAGTCCACAAAGCATCCTAGGGGTTTAGAGCCTACAGGCATAATAACTAATTTGACTGCAAGGGTCTTTATCTAGACTGAAATACCAATGAAGCGATTGTTTCAATTACAATTTCTGACACACGTGCATATCTATATATACATCACAAATAAAGTGAATAAAAATCACTAGTTGTTAACAACTGCGCATATTTCTGTACTCACAACAGAAGCCAATTAAGTTTCTACTCTCTGACTTTAAAGTCTTGTTCCTGTAGGTAATTTTATTGTCTTTATGTGATTTTCTTTGAGGCTATTCATATTCTACAAAATAGCTTTTTAGCTATTAGTGCATGCAGCTAGACCTTAGTATTTCAATTCTTAGCAGAGGAAAACTTCAGTACATCTGGGACTGTTTCTTGCTGTGACTTTTGAGTGATGTATAAAATATTTTGACTGACATCAAGTCTTCTGAGCCTTTGTTTTCCTTTCATCTCTATATTTCAGCTTTCTGCACTTCTAAGAGACGTCTTTTATTATTAACACAATTACGCTGCTTTGAATGGAATATTTGTTCAACAGAACATACTGAAGGTATCGTTTTTGAAAAAGAATCTGGTGTTTATTTTTGAATAATGTCATAATCATGTTAATTTCTGTTAACTTCATCTTTATCTTCCAGCATACCAACAAAAATAACCAACTCATACCTGTTTGCAGCCTCTAGGTAATTCAATTCTCATAATGAACAGATTCAGCTGGCATTGCTCATTTGTTTTCTTACCTGGAAATTCCAGCATAAGAAAATTTAGTAAGAATTTAGCTGGACTAAGTGCCTCATTTTCTTAGCATGTCTGGGCTGAGTACAGTTACTAAAACTGGTTACCTAAAATGGTGATTTTAAAATAAATGAATTTGAAAACCTCACCCTATGCTAAAAGGTAGGAAGGAATTAAAAAAAAAAGGCAGCAATTTGTTGTATTGGTCTTAAGGCAGCAACCCCCCAGTTATGTTAGCCAGGCTAGCTAGCAGCTTTTTCTTTTTTCATGCTATATGCTAAGCATACTAGTTCAGTAGTTCCAAATACCCCTGAGGTGTGGATATTGCAGCCCAACAGCTGCATGTGGAAGGCAGGGGCCAGTACTTTCTTTTCAGAGTTCACCAGTTCACATATATTTTTTTTCTTTTTCCAAAACAACAGATTATTACTAAAATTCCAAAAGTGCTTTCTACTTTTATTTTAAGAAGTCCTTTAGTATTAATAGATTTGTGGTTTTCTTTAAATGCAGTTATGAGTTTATTACTGTAACTTAAGCTTGTAAGAAGTGGACTCATTTTTTGATGAATGTGGTAGCATTTATAATTCCTATGGGGGAAATGGATTTGCCTCGAGGTTTTCATCTGGAGGAGGGGTAAAAAAAACCCTAGCAGTAGCTGAACAAGCCTAGAAAGAGTTTCTGGAAGAGAAAACTAGTAGGATTTAGCCTGTAGAAACCTATGACAGATAGAAAGAGACATTATCAAAACAGTATTTTACATTTCTAGGAAAGATGATAAAAATTTCTGTTAAATTGGAAATGAGAAATGTTGCAACACCTTTTTCTAGTTGTCCTTGAGACAAAAGATTTTGATATTTCCAGTTCCACTAACTGTGCATTCCTAGGCAATTCTACAAAATTGCAATATCATTATACAAGAGAGACATAAGCCTTTAAGAAAATGCCCATAAACACACCATTTGATCTTTGAATGAGTCAGCAGGAGTCTCAGGTCATAGGGATGGTATTTTACATATTTTCTCTGTAGCTTCAAGATTAAATTTACAGATCTGCATGAGTGAATAAGACAGAAATCTTTCAAGAAAGTAGAAAATTCTGTCCATGCAATACTACTGTCTCTCAGCTCTGCCATATATGAATTTGCCAGCCTAAACTTGCTTATTCTATGAGAAATGAAGACCACAGCCTAATGTGGTTTGGATACAGGCTGAGACTTGGCAACAGGAGACACACAAAGAAGCTTGCTAAGTAGCAACAAATTCAAGTAGCACTGACAAATTACCAGTCTTTCAGCAGGCAAGAAATAGCATAGACCTAAGCTTTCCAACTACAGTTGTCTAAAGCACATACATTCAGAACAACTGTGGGATATAAATTAGAAAAGCCTCAGGGAAAAAAAAATTTCCTTCACAATATCTAAGGGAATTGATATTCTGTAGTAGACTAGCCAAAAACCAGTCATATAAGCTACTTGATTTTAGAAAGAGTTTTGGTCTAACTGGTCTCTCGTTTACAATTAGATGTGTTAATTGAATGGCTAAAGGTCAGGAATTACTCATTGCTAGCACTGTGTCTTGGAAGCATAGCCAGGAAATGGTCATCAGCTCAAATCAGAGGTGTTAATATGCAATTAAAGGTCACAATAGCTTTTGCTGAATTAAATTGGCTGTTCCCTAGATGAACTTTTTCTGAAGGGATGGCTGCTTAGTTGAGATGAATATACCTTTACAGGAAAATTCCATTTAAGCATCTGCTTTTCAGAGGAGCGAAAGGCTGTCGTGAGACAGTTTTTGTTCCTGCTTGAGATACTTCATAGTGCTTTTCCCATTGCCTTGATAGAGATGAATCTAAAAAAGAAAAGAGTGAGTAAATTTACTATTGTGGTTCATGATACAATTAGCAATTTAAAGAAGGTAAACTTTATATAAATCAAACTTAAAAGTAAACAAAGGTAAACATGGTTACCTTAAGCTATAGCTTGGAGGCCTATTTCTAGAGTATTTCATGTTGCTGTTCTGCAAATTGCTTTCCTGTTAGTTCAACCCTCTGCTTTACCCAGTCAATACCACAGCTGTTGAAATATACAATTACATTACCAGTTCTTTCTGCCTGGACAGAAATATATGCATGTGGAGTCTTAAGCTGATTATGTTCTTTTAGACAGCTTGTTCAAATTTTTTGTGACTCTTTTTCTGTAGTCTTAAAATCATTCTACAGGAAGTCTTAAGCCTTTCCTAGCATGGCGTTGTCTGCAAAGAAAAGGGATTTTTCTACTCTATTAACCAAAACATTTAGTGATGATGAATTCTTGTCACTATGGAATATTGTCTGTAAAAATATCAAGCACAGTGAAAGCCAGGACATATCTGTAAGAAATTTGATTCAACAAAGCTTTTCAGCTTAAAAAATGATCCTGATACTCTCCCAATCAGTTATTACCAATTAAATTCATCCAGACTAGACTGCATTTGCCTAAGTACATAGATGCATCTTCAAAACAGAGATTACAATCAATTCAAATACAGCCATGGGTAGGGAAGTTCTCAGGAATCTCAATGATTAAGCACAGTTCAGTAAATAAACCACTAGCTGAGCTGTAGTAATTTGCTATGTGTATAGGCTATGAGCCTGTCACCTTGTTCTGTAGATGAGTCATTTTACCTTCAGTTTGATGAGGCAGAATAGCACTTGTAAGCAGTCAGAAATGGTTTTTCTGAGCCTTCAGTTCTACAATGAATTGTTTTGAATACTGTTTTGCTTAGCCCTATTTAACTTTGCTTTTATCTCCTAGTTAACAAATATGGTTGAAAGCCATTCGTAAGCATCCTTCAGCACTCACTAGATGGCTGTGTATCCTTATGTATGCTTTCTTGTAAAGTCAGGAGAGTACTAGTAATCCATTCACCATCAGAGTTGTTTTAGGAGTAGTGTGCATTCCAGTATATGGTCTGTTTACTTTCCAATCAAGGTCATCTTGCTTTAAGTTTGGCTAAGCGACCACTGAGTTAATCTAGATTCTTTTACTGTAAAAACAGGTCCATCTCTCTGTACTGAATTTTACAAATGTTTCCTCAAATATTCTCTACCAAACAGAACGGAATATGCTGGCTTCTCAGCAGGAGTATCCTCTTTGCATATTCATTGTTTGGCAGAGAAAAATAGCTAATTATAGCTTTGTTCTGCAATATCTTTACTATGATGGTTTTATCAGCACAGTGGTGAGGCGGAACACAAAATGAGGCAGTCTTCAAACAAACATATAACCTCTCAAAAGCAAACTGATAACAAACTGCTTTCTGAGAGAGTCTTTAGTTAAATTCATATGTCTGGACTGTGCTCTCATTGAATTAGTGCTACTTAATGCGGGTTGGAACCATGCTTGTTAACTGAGTAGCTATAGTAGCTGAAGCCTTGTCATACTCAAGAAGCTCAAAGACAAATGCATTTCATTATTTACAGTACTGGCTACTTAAAAAGTAAGCACAAGGTACTCTAAAATAGAAAAATTGCTTCAAGTAACTAGCAGTTGAACATACATTTCAGTTTCCTTTTGAATTTTTATTTTAGCTAGGAAAACATGCTTTCTCTTATTATATATATCAATGGGTTTTTTCTTTTTTCTTTTTCAAGTTCTTCCCTGAAGTCACATATTGCAGCAATGTATTCCACTTCAAACCTTAGGTGAAGAGGAATCATCACTTCTCCTTTTTGTATCTTTTAAGCACCTATTCTCTTTACACGCCAGTAAAAAACAGCTTTTGATCTTCTTTGTACAATTTTATTTTGTCTATCTTCTGTTATGTATCAACTTTCTCCAATAAATAGTCCAAATATATTTAGTACTTTTTTGTTGTGAAAGGTTACTCTTTCCACTTTACTAAATAATTGAAATCTAGCTGAAATATTTTTTTAGGATATTTGTTGAAAGTTAAGCCACACAAATATGCTATAAGGCGGACTGAATATTACACCATTTACTAACATATTAATCTCTGTTTTATTTCTTGTTCCACAACTTATATCTTAATATCTAGCTTGTCGTCATGCTCACCGTAAAATACTAAGTTGAGTTTTGTGTCTAAATATCTCCATCACTTACAGTTGTGTAGTTGTTTAAGATATTTAACTCTGGTCCTGCTTGACTTTGATGGTCAATAGCTTTTGGGGCAGTATATGCATTCTGACCAAATTACCTAGTTAGGCTCAGGCTCTCTACAGATTCTTGATTTTATTTGTTGTTTTTTTGGGGTGGTTTTTTGTTTGTTTTTGTTGTTGTTGTTGTTTTGGTTTGGTTTGGTTGTTTTTTTTTTCTAACAGCCTCTTTGATTTTCTGTTGGCTTGAATAAATAATTTTTTTAGCGTCTAGATGAATTTCCTAATATTCCTGGTTTGGTTCATTTTGAAACGTCTGCATGATTAGAAGGGCACAAAAACCTTCATCCTTGAGAAAAATAGGACAGTTTAGCTCTTCTAATTATATTAATATTGAATATTAATATATGATGAGTCACTGTTATTGTACACAGGCCAGCTTCTGTCTCTGACTGCAGTGGTGGGTAGCATTACTCATGAAGTGGCTCCCACTTTGAACCACTTTCACCAGTTTATTCATATCCTACTTTCCCACGTCCATGTTGTTAGAAATACTGTTTTTGTCCCGGTCACTATTGTGCTGTAAGAGAATAAAGGCTAACTCTCTGGTGAAATACACTGGGAGGAAGAGAGCAATCATAACCTAAATTTTTATTACTATGAATGTGAATAAAACAAGTACTGAGAATAGAAGCCTTAACATGATAAAAATAATTTAGATCCAAATGTAAGGATTTAGTTTATTAAAATAAATAAATTTCTACATACATGGCAAAGAAAACAACTCCTGAGATAGCTGAAGGTCATCTGAAAATAAAAAAGAAGGAGAATTTAAATTTAGTTCCACTTGTGTTAATGCCTGCATCACAAAGAGCATGATTAAGGCTGGAGTTGGAGGTGAAGCTGTCATGTGATATGTACTAGAGTATAATTGAAAGGATTGAGTAATGGGTTAGAATTGGTGCTTACAGCAGGAAAAGCAGTCACCACTGTGATTTGTACGTGTGTTCACACTTCAAGCTTTAATAAAACAGTAGGGAAACACTGTAGATGTACTCAAGTATGCTGCATACAAGTTTTCAGTAGGAAATATATGCTTGATTGTCATTCTGAATGTTGGCAGGTCAGGGTGGCAGATCTGACTGAGCAAAAGGATCTGGCTGACAGTCCCGAGTGTAGATGATTCTTCAGGTTGCTATCTTGTTATATGCTGCTTGTCAGTCCTGTCTCTAGTTTCTCAAGCTCCCTCCATGCACCGTGTTTTGTCAGCATGAGCCATTGCTAGGATGATCTTTATAGTCTGAGACACCTGTCCTGAAGTCTCATGTAGTTTATATGAGTTCTTGGAAGTGTATTCCATGATTCATGAAGGGAAGGAACCATGATCTCAGTTAAAGAACTATGAAGCAGTGTGTCTTCATGTACTAGAGTATTAGTTACTTTGATCTTTCACTTGGTCTAGAAACAGTAAAGACTGTGAGCACTAAAAGCAGTATAGAACAAATAAAACCAATCCAAAAGTACTAGGGCTGCAAGGAATCACTGTTTGTCAATGTTATTTTATTGCAACCCAGCAACAAGAACCTGACAAGCTCAGTCATGTCCAGATTATCATTTAAATTGAATCACAACTAAAAATATGTTAGCTTAGAATAAATTCCTCACTTCAGATGGGGGTACTAAATAAACCATAAACAGTGGGAAAAGTCTAGTAATCCAGCAGCAACGTCAGTAATGGAGATACTTTAGATGATAACTAAGAGCATTTAGTGCTTTTAAGAGACTAGGAGTAGTCTGCTTCAAACCTATAGTTAACATAAACAGCTGGATATATTTAGTGTAAGATTCCCGTAGACTCATCTTTTACCCCTTTAAGTTTTTCTATATATTATCTACTTTCTCTGTAGTTATCTTTAGTTCATCATCTGACTAGAGAATTCCCTCTTACTATGTACAAAACCAAATGTATAGGAGAGATGTTGCATTCATGTACAAGTTAGCTGATTGGAGTAAGAGCCCTCTGGAAGGTAACAGGTTTTTGAAGACACCTGTGCATCTTCACTGAGCTTCAGGAAGAGATAATGTGTTTTAAAAACTACCTGTAAGTCAGCCATATTTGTTATGCAATGTTGTGGACAAAAATTCACTATATGGAACAATCTAATCAGGTTATGTACCTAACATATATAAATAGTAGTGCATTAGCTGTGATTAAAGAAGATATATTGACCCTGTAAGTATTTGTTATAGTATGGTATCTTGAGCAGCTTCTGAGAGATGCTGCTTAGAACCCTTATCAACAACAGTAGTGCAGACTACCATATGTGAACTAATTTGCCATGGGTTTTTAAGGAGTTTCTCTAAGATAAATTAATTCTGGCTGTCCTGAATATGCTCTCACTGTTGAAATAAACTACAGTACAGTAAACACTTTATTTCTTTACTGAAGTGTTTTGCAGTGAGCAAGTAAACAAGAGCAATTTCACCTTTAAAAACACAAAGAAACCAGTCCCTGATAGCTATTAAAAACCCTTGACAGATAGCTTCTCTTCTACAGTACACTGCCCACAGTGTAGCATAGCAGGTTTATAACTACAATGTAAAATAATAATAATAATTTTAAAAATAGTTATATTCAAAGTCTGTGGATGCAAATTGATGCATAGTATCAATTTCCAGTATAAGATGACTATAAATTCACATTCCTAGGAATCAATGATATGCAATGATATCAGATTAATGGGGAAATGTTAGTGAAACAGAACAGACTACTACTGTGACTTCTCTATTTATTTTTCTTTGTCATTTCTTTCTGCCCACTGAGATTTCTTAGCTGAACCTTTTTTAATCCAATTATTTGAGCCCTAACATCTGCAATAATACCAGCTTTTTGTAAGTGGCTTTTATATTATGTTTTATTACTAATATTTCATAAAAGTTATAGGGTCATGAAGTGAAGGGATTTTCACTCAATAAAAGGCCATGAGGAAAAAGCTTCATGTCCTCTGTCAGTCCTTTATTTATAGAGATTGTGAGTGTCTAGGAGAGCAGGTACATCCTCTGCCCTTATTCATTATTCCATGTTACAAAATCTATTCTGTAAGTTCATTATATATCACTTAAGAAGTGTTCTAACTTGATTATTTGCAAATACAGTCGCTTTTACATAACCAAAATATATACCCATTCACAAATGTCATCATGCAAAACCATTAAATTAAACCAAAGTTGAATTAATAACACAAAAGAAGCCTTAATGCACTTTTTAATGTGAAGATCTATTTTCTTTTGTCATTTTTTAACTCAAGCAAACTAAAATGATGTAATTCTCATCACACATTTATTTATTGCAAAACTGCAGCGCATGAGTGATCTTCAAGTAGATTTTTTCAGATATTGACATCTTAGTGATTTATAATTAGAGTTCATAAACCTGAGATGAATACTTTTTCTTTATCCCAAAAGATAATTAAGAGTATCCCAAAACAGAACTGGCAGAAGGACTGCACTATGATTAAATTCAGAACAGGAAATCTGTTCCATCACATTTGTTTTTCTATTAAAACTTCACTATCATCTTCATTTACAATAGTGATACCCAAATTAATCATATGGACAGAAAGAACTGAAACATCCCCTGTGAAGAAAACTTAGGCACTTGTGGTTTTAGTCTAATGAAAGATGCCACATGCATTTCTTAGCTGCTAGATTTTTTTGCTGTAACAAACACCTTGCTTAACTAACATGAATGCTACACTAAGTTGCAACAACGGTTTTCAAAGTGTTTGGGGGTTTTTCTGCATTGGTCAGTTAGAAGACTTGCTGTCTGCTGTTTCTAGGTATTCTTGAAATAAAACTTTCTTGTGTTTTCACTAATGAGATTAATTCTGAACAAAATTCCTTTAGGTGTCCTTGTTATATAGAAAGTAAGTGGTTTCAATGAGGAAGACATACTAAAGATTTAAATAGTAATGTAACAGTTAAAACTCAGGGAACTTCTGGCTTCAGTTTCCTTGAATTTTTAAGCTTTCTTTTGTTTTCACCATTATTACTTTGAAGAAAAATTGTTTCAAATATCACCATGGTGTTTAAATAGGATCATTTGACTTTTTAAAACAGCCAATCAGAGAATTATTTCAGCTCAGTACTGAGCCTCTGCCTTGTATTGTTCTATAAAGGCAAAATATGTTATATAGTGAAAATAATGAAGAATTCTAAGTCAGATGATAAAGAGGAACAGCTGGTAGATGTTATCTCTCTGTTGGTCTTTTGAATGAGTAATCCACTAATAAAGGTAACAGATATGAAAAACAACTTTAAAAATACCTACAAAAATACTCCAATATTTAGAATACTAATTACTAATAGAATACTAATAATCAATGATATTTTGCAACTTAGTAATTTAAAATATGTTAAATGATGTTTTTTTCTTCCTTAAGTTTACTTTATAAGGAACTAAAACACGCTTGCTCTGTTTTCAGTTGTTAATACACTGTAGACTAGAGTACTTATTCCCCATTTGTGTGGTTAACTCAGTAAAGATGTTTTCTACTTAAATATATATATATATATTTATACTATGATATAAATACACCTGACTTAGTGCCAAGTACCAAATCACAGGACAAAAGACTCTCCCATCTCTTGCTCATCCTTTATAATAGAGTTTTGGTCGAACTTTTCAAAGCCTGTAATATAATCATTTAGGGATAGTCATAAAATGCCAGAGGCAGTCAGGGCTCCCATTAACTGCTGCTGATAGCAAAAAGCCTAAGTCTTGTTTATCAAAATAGTGCAGTAATTGCATTTCAAAATAAAAAGTAGCCTTTCTGCTGAGTATAATCTCAAAACAACCTAAGCGCTCCAAGTGAAATTGTTCTGTATATATTTATTCAGGGACATCCTGAGAAAAAGGCTGCAGTTTGACCATTTGAGAACATGCATTGATGAACCTTGATCCTTTGTGAACCAGCTTATATTCTGAGTTTCAAAAGCTTTCTCTGATTATGAAGTCTTTGATTACAGATATTTGGCTAATTAGAGATAGTAGCAACTTTTTGCACTTTGATCTACTCCCTGATCATTTGATTGGATGTAGCATATATGAATTCGTATTTATGTATGACAGGATGAGCCTTTTAAGAGACCCAGGCTAAGCAATGTCTCTAGTTTGAAATAACTATAGATTATGCTAAACATAAGTAGCATAGATGGTAGTTGATGGATGGGAGAGACAGGCACCTTTGGTGGATAAGTGATGGCAGTAACAAGAGTGTTCACATAGCAGAGTGAATTGCTTTGGCAGGTTGTGTGATGTATAGATGACTAACTTGAATTGCAGACCTGATGTGTCTAATATTAAGTGATAGGAAACTAAAGTAGTTTCTAAGAAGTTATCCCACTTCTGTATTTTTCTTTATTCAGCTGTGGCTATCATTTAAATTACTTACAATTACAAACACATGAAATGTTCAAGATGTAGGAACATAGTAGGTTTGTACACTGGTACAATGATATTTCCTTTTTGCTTAGAAACTAGACTGGTGTATTGGGTTAATTTCCACTTAATGTGTTAAATAAACAGGAAAAAACAGGTGGTCTGGTTCAGGATCTAAGCTATTGCCAGTCTTTTGTGAGTGTTTATAACAAAAACCATTTTTTAAAAGTCATAGCATTTGAAGGAAACTTTTGACACCAACTTTTATCAATTTTTATCTGAAAATTATTTCTATTATCAGTAGAGAACACTGAAATTAGCACTAATTTGTTTCCTTGGTAGATTTCATACAGCACAAAGATTAAGTCAATAAGAGGTGAACTGCAGGTCATATACTTTTAGTGACAGAAATGTGGAATATACACTTTCTGTCTTGGGAACTTTTATGATTGTATGTCATGCAGCAACTACGGAAGGAAAATGTGCAAAGTTCCAGGAAGGTGATAAGTTGTGGGTTTAAGATGGATGCTATAATGATGTGGAGAATGATGAAGCATCAGGATTTTAATGTACATACCATATTTTCACAGTAGAATATACTTGAGACTGAGAATAAATCACCTTTTCCTAGGGAACCATTTTCTTCCCCTTTTACTGTGTGTATAGTACTTAATACTGTAAGCAAACTTTGTCTGAAAAAATGATTGAGTGCAGAATCAGATCTAGAAGGTCTCTGTTATACTAACAAATAACAGAGATTTTAATTTCTGTAACAAAATTTTACAGTCAATTTTTTTTGTTTACATTAGTTTCAGTGGGTTTGGTTTGTTTTCTTTTTTCATTTAACAAGGCTGCTTACAATCAAAGGAGTTAGTGCAGTCACATTTGAATTAAAAATAGTGCAAAAAAATGAAATTAATCTATTGAGACTTTAAAAGGAAATCAATAAAAAATGCACTCAGGAATCAACGCTGGTGTCTTCTCTGGAAAAATTGCTGTCCTGATTGTCATGAAGTATATTGATGTCACTGTCACTATGACAACATTATGACAAGAAGGAGACACACTAGGCTACCTTGTAAAAGGATCTGAAATCTATTTTTTTTTTGTATAAAAAGTAACAGAAATGAGAACCTCTTCCCTAGCACAGGGTTTTATTTAGACTTAGATAATTTGTTATAGGCATCAAATCAAAGTTTCGTGAACAACTGGCAAGCTACCTTTTCAATACAGGCAAGAACAACACATTCAAATACAATATGCTTTTACTTTTCAACTAGTAAAAACAAGGAAAAGAACATTTGCATTCTCTGAAACACAAATATTTGTATGCAGAAAATGATTGTTTCCATACAGTTCTCAAGAGTTTTGCAGGATTTTATATCTGAGGAGGAAGAAACATTTGGAAGTGGAGTGTGTGATGTAACCTTTAAAAGGACGGTGGAGTTTTTTTTCCATATGTGTTTCTTTATGCCCTTTTAATTTAAAACAATCTCTCCATCTTTATGTATTTCTGGTTATCTGTTATTTCAATTAAGCCATACTGCACTTTTTTCCCTCTTTTTTCTTTTTAACCATATTTTACTATCTGTAGATTTTAATATTTGTGTTTTGCCACATCAGAGGTACTGCACTGGTATCAACATAACAACTTCAGAAAATTGCAGTTTCTATAAATGCCACAATAGTAAAAATATTTTCTGTGTTTGGTAATCTACATGATCTACATGTTACCTTCTTTTTTGAAAATCTATTAAATAACTCTGGGGGGAAGGGGTGTTTGGGTTTTTTGGTCTTTTTTTATTATTATTTATTTAGAAACACAGAGTTCCAATATGATATCAGCATGCAAATACACCTAGATAATTTTTTCCCAGAGGTATTTGAATTCCTAGTAAATCCTAAGTGGACCAAAAGCTCCTAAGGGGAATCTGTTGCATGTTTGCTTTGCTGTCTTCTAACTTTGCAAGTCTAAGTGATGAGATTTGTTAAGCTCTGGCTCTCTTAAACTTGATTTCAGTTAAAAAATTTAACTGGTGTTGATTGCTAAACATGTCAAACTTATTTATCTTAAAGTGATCATTACTTCAAAAGGGATTTTTAGTAATTTATCAAATACAGCACTCAGATATTAATAAGAAGAATGATGACATTATGAGTTTCCTCTTTACATTAACACATTGTTCTATTCTTCAATTATTCACCTAATGAGACTAATTTAATTGAAAAACTGGATGAAGCAAAAAGTTACTATTTAGCTAATTTATGTTGCTGAGACATAACTAAAATTTACAATATTGAGGCAAGACTTCTGCATAGAGTGTTTCAGGACAGGCATAAGTAGTCTGGAAATGAAAAACAATCCCATCTCAGGGGAAAAAATCAGAGTAACAGCAGTAGTCATGGCACCATCAGTACTGTGATCAAAAAATCAGAACAAATTCTATCTCATCCAAATACAGGCTTGAAAAGTTTCTGTTATGGTATGAAGCCTAATACACATTATCTTAAAAAATACCAAAAAACAAACAAACCCAACCAATCTAACAAAAATTTCCCTCCTGTACCCCTGTCAAAAAAGGTGAGGTCCTGAGTAGGTTAGCTGCTTTCTTCCCAGTCATTTAATTGCATTTAATTTTTCTCCTTCATAATGTGTTAGATCACTTACTTTAAAAACATTTTAACCTTGAATCAAATTTCTATTGTACATGCAGGTTGAAGAACTGTAAATTTTAATAACAGAATTTCAATTACAAATTAAATGAATTCATATGAACATACAACCTTTGTACAAAGGGAGCAAGTAGCAACAACCAAGGTATATGACTCTCTTTCACTCTGTACCATGTCAGATCACTCTAAAGATGCTTTGTGTCTATCTAGAAGTGAGGTTTAAAAAACCTCTTCCTTCTTCTCTTCCCAAATGCACTCAATGCTCAGCTTTAGCGGAAAGATCTTACCCTTAAGAGCAGAGGGGGTGTAGTTGTTCTGTAGATAAATCCTAGGCATAGGCGAGGTAGAAAGGTACTAGGGCATTAGACTGCAGAAAAATGGCTTTTTCCATAGAGGAACCTGGGTTAAAAGCTGGTTGGATGGCAGGGCCCACAGAGTGGTGGTGAATGGTGCCACATCCAGTTGACAGATGATCACTAGTGGCACTTCCCAGGGCTCGGTATTGGGCTTGATATCTATTGATGATCTGGATGAGGGGCTTAAGTACACTGTCAGTAAGTTCTCAGTTGACAATAAGTTGGGTAGGAGTGTTGATCTGCTGGAAGGTAGGAAGGCTCTCCAGAGGGATTTGGATCAGCTGGATTCATGGAGTGAGGCCAGTTGTGTGAGGTTCAAGGCCAAGAGCCAGATTCTGCAGCTGGGTAACAATCACCTCATGCAGTGCTATAGGTTGGAAAGCAGCCCAGTGGAAAAGGACCTGAGGCTGCTGGTCAACAGTGTCATGAGCCAGCAGTGTGCCCAGGTGGTCAAGAGGGCCAATGGCATCCTGGCCTTTATCAGGATGGTCAGCAGGACCAGGGGAGTGATTTTCCCTCTGTCCTCGGCACTGGTTAAGCCACACCTTGAGTACTATCCCTGGAAGTGTTCTGGAAATGACTGGACATGGTATTTAGTGCCCCATAGGTCTACCTGACACAAGGTGGTGATCAGTCAAAGGCTGGACTCAACGATCTTAGAGGTCTCTTTCACTCTAAATGATTTTGTGATAGTGTGAAAACCCTGCTGCAGCCAGAGACGTTGGACAGCACATTGACAAGGTCAGAGAGACTGCTCCCTCTGATACAAGTTGCAACCTTCTCTGTGCTTCCTTGCTGTCTTCCAAAAGGTCCATCCTAGCTACAGCTGGTTCCTTTTCAGCCCTGTTCAAGTCTCAGCCTTGTGTCCTTTGGTCAAAACAATTTAGTTTTGACCATATTGTTGAGAAACCCAGAGCTCCTTCTGTCACACTGTGATTTTACTTTTAATAGAGGTTAATTTAACTGTAATGTTGCTTTATGATATAAAGTTTGACAAATCACATCTGGTTGCTGAAGCCAAGCAGTAGGATTATTATTAAATTTAAGTGCTTTTTTAAACTTGCTTCATTATCTGACCACTAAAAAGACAACTTTGTCAAGATCAATAAATATGAGAAAATAATGTATTTTTGGTGCAAGTATAAATTCTGATTTTTTTTTAATTTAGAGAAATAGTTACATTACTGAAATGACTGTATTATATGAATGTGCATCTCAGATTATGTATGTGTTTTAAATTCAATTAGAGCATACAATATTTTCATTATACATTGGAATCCTCAGTACTTTAAAAAAGAATATATATTTTTAAATATTAAAACAATAAAAATATAGGAAAAGAAGAAGAACACAGCACTTTCAGACCCAGGTTTAACTAAATAAACCTATTAATTTATAGCAGAGTAAGCAGTAACCTGATTCACAAAATGTAAAAACAAGTTGTAGTCAGCACTCTGATTTATTTTATGGTTATATTGTATACTCTGTTAATGAAAAATATTCCATAAAAAACATAGAGAGGATTAATAATCGGACTAATTTATATTAGCTGTTATGTGGTTTTAGACTATAACCCAAATGTGAAACTTATTCCTTCATTAGTGTTTCAAATTAACCTAATTTTGGATTGTCTAGAATAAAAGTTATTCTCCATTTCCTCAGTTCTTTCAGGGATGTCTTTCTGCAGTGTTTTTGACAAGTAAAATCACAGCCATTAAATATATAGTTTTTTAACTTTAAGCTATAAACTCAGAGCTGAGATTTCAGGGCTTTTTTAAAAAAAAATTGTTCTGCATGGAATCTTCAAAAACTTTTGGAATACTGCCATTTTAATTTCAGTAAACTTTTTAAAAATTTCTCAAGTTTTGCAAAAGCATTATGAGCCCTACATGAGAATATCTAGTGTATAACTACCACATTCTTTTCAGAAACCCAAACTGGAATCCCTAGCAGAGCAAGAAGCATGATAGGTTTAAAAAATTTAACTGATCATGAAAATTTCAAGAAAGTATTTAACACTCTTCTGTAAAATAAAGATTATTATTTAAATATCATGGTGATCAAATGCTTCTTTCATTATGAGACAAAATATGCAACAAAGAAAGGTATTACAAAAACTTCTGAAGTCTTAGGACAAAAAGCTGGAAATGTAGAGTCTCTCATTGGGAATTTGTGCTAGACCACTAGCTGCTATGGGAGACAGAGTTTGTAAAACATTTAGCTCAAACATAGGTTTAGTTGCATCTTTTAGAAATCATATTAAGAGGTATAAATCTGTAAGACAGCATAATTCTGAACAGCACCACTGTAAGACTGGTGCCTTTTTACCTGCTGAGTGTATTCTAAGTGGTAGTTTGTGTTCCACTCAGAACAGACGATTTACTGCTTTTAATCACGTAAGTGAACACACATGAAGCTGATTCTGTTATTTCTTTAACTCTTCAGGGGAATTAGCAAATTGCTGAATATATGCAAAACCACTAAATAGCAAAGTTTTTAAGCAAGGACATCATACAGATTCTGTAGGTACTGTTGGAAGCTGTGATACTCATGTTATGAAGAAATCAGTCTGAGCATCTCTTGACTAGAGGTATACATCAGGCATAATAATAATAATAATGAAAAACCAACCAACCAAAAAAAAAAAACAAACCAAAACCCCTCAACTAAACAACAACTAAAACCCCAAATGAAACAACAGCAACAAAAAGAAGAGGAAACCCAACATGTGAATTACAATAATAAATATCTTGCTTTAAAAACTATAAAAATGTAATAAGAATGGAAATTTTCCAGCATTTAAAATTCTGCTTCCGTACAGCCAGGGACATTAATTATGCAAATGGGAATTGACTCTGTAAGCCTTCTCTTTCTATGGATACTTAGTAAGTGGGAGTTTTCTTTTGATGTTTTGGGTGTTGGTTGTTTTTTTGTTTGCTTGTTTAGTGGGTTTGGGGGTTTTTTTGTTGAGGAGCTTGGAATATTTAAACTTTCATGTCATATGTACCCTGCTGACTGTGAATTATGTATCTAAGTACTTTTCCTTATTTGGCTATTTTTATACTTACTGATGCTGAGGGATTATTTAGAATAACAGCTATATTTTTAAAGAGTTTATTTTTTTTACAGTAGCAACTGCAGTCTTAAATTAATCACATCTTGGTATTAGCTCAGATCAATCCCCATGTAACAATCATTCATAAAGAGGGAATTGCAAGTTCCCTTTCAGATTGCTTTTAATACTCTTCCATGATTGCCTCTTCAAAAATAAATCGGAAAATGATCCTGTATTTGAATTTCCCACACAGCGCTGGAGTAAATTCTTTTAATATGTTGGATACATCATACAAATCTGCACCTTTTCAGATAAGCTGTTGAGGAAGGAATTTGACCACGTTTCTTTTACACAAGGCAGTGTTCTTGTCTTCCAAAACAGTTGAGTTGCTAAAAAGGGAAAGGAGTTTTTCCTTGTGTTAGTAATTTTTTTTTTATTTGACATCTCTGTGATGGGATGGAGTCAAATAAAACTGAGCATTTTTATTATGAATATCATGTTTCAATGAAATCTATGCAATGTGCAATGGAAAACCTGTAAAATCAGAAATAATGGATAAATTTTCTGTTGCTCTGGTTACCAAAAAAAAGGCCTTGGTGATGTAAACATTCTATGCTTTGGGTGCAGCAGGAATATTGAGACTGCTACTGCACACTGGGAAGGACATACAGGTGGGAAAAAATAAAGGATCCCAATGAACTTTGCACTTAATCAGAATGCAAATACATATTACTGTTACAATTTTTTTCCTTATAAGAGAAGAATAATTATTCCATGTATTGATGCATTAGTAATTACTGGAACATCTGAGAACAAATATGCAATATTGGTGAACTGCTGCTTCTCTGCTTTGTGCAGAACCTTCATTTATTGATTCTGTCTCAAAGCCTGTGAAGTATTGTCATTACAAGGATTAGTTAAGGTTTGAAATAATGTTGAACACTTTCACTGTGTATCTGTACCTCAGCCCTTTGATGTGGTAGCATCCACCTGTGTACAGCCTCATCCAGAATGTGGGTAACTTGGTGGTTTTCTTGCCAGCACTTCTTGTGAAGGGTGTGAAAAAGGTTCTCAGTCAGATTTGAACAATTATTTCTGTAGCACAGTATTTTTGCTTATAAATCACAACACACAATCTTCTTTATTCAGAGGAAAGATAGAGGTAACATCAGTAATACTGACAATAGATATAAAGGCAATCATAAATAAAACAAAGAATACAAAGAAACCTGTAGTGGTTTGAATAATCTTCTTGTTCCTCTCATCTCAGTGCATAAAGGCAGCAGCTTTTCCCAAATATTTACATCTCCTCCAAATCTAGAAAATAGTGTTTGATGTATGCTATATTGTTACTGATGGATCAGTGCAAAACCCGCCACATATACTCAGACATGACATAGGTCAGAATCTGATAAAGAGCCTTTCTGCAACTCAGTCCTGCCAACACTGGCTTCTTGATACTGTTGTCCTATTAGAGATATGTACTTATAAAGTATATATCCCACTTTAAAGAAAGTTGTGAGACTGATATAATTTTTGAATAATAGTGATGAAAAATGTATTTTGAAGGAGATTGTGTTTTGAAAATCTCTGACAATTTAAAATGTATATGGTGCTTTGTATGTTTAAAGCCCTATGTAAGCACTAATTAATTTTTCACCTCTAGCTTTTAGCTAAACATTACACCAATTTTATGAGCTGGAAAACTTGGAGAGCAAAAATTAACAATGTAGTAAAAGGCCCACAGCAGATGTGAAACATTCCAGATAAGATTTTAGGAAATATGCTCCCAAAGCTATCACCAGCCATATAGGGTGAGCTGACTCATAGATTGAAATTTTGATTATAGTCTCACTATAAAGGAATTAAAGTAGGAATAGGTATAAAATATTTAGCATTCATGCTAGAAAATGTTATTTTTAAAGGAACATTATAATGTATTCTATATTTTCAGTGATGCAAGTTTTTTATTTGGGTAATTTTGATGGGTTTTTTCTGCTTATTGAAATACTGTATTTTTACCAGTTTCATCAGTGACATATTTTGATAATAAATAAATAATAAGAGACTATGTTTGGCATACTATCTATCAGATTCTGTTCTCAAGTAGATACAAAGGCCTTTGGATACCCTAATTGCTGTAAATGTGAATTGATTTTTTGATTAATTTTATGAATAAACGTTGAGGGATTTTTTTTTTTTTTGCTTAAAGATGAGCTTGCTAGCCAGGTAGACTGCTAGAACTTGTCCCAAGTTCAGTCCTCTTTATTTTTATCAATTTATGTGAATTGTTAAGGAGAATTCTTTATAACATAAGCTACATGTTTTTTCATCTGTGTAAACAGTCTCACAGAGTTGTTGCAGAAATAAGCCATAATTTAACAAAGTTGGGGTTTGGTGTTCTTTGTTGTTGTTTTTGTTTCAGTTTTTTTGTCTGTTTGGTGGGTTTTTTTACTGTTAATAAAAAGCCTCTTTCAGCTTGAATTTTTGTTGTTTTTCTTTCTAAAATTTTGCTACATAGAATACATTTGTGCTAGATTTCAGCTTAGTTATCTAAAATCAATAATCTGGACATAGCTGAACAATGCACAAGTAAATTATTAAATTACCTCATTGCTAACAGCAGATTTATTATGAGCACATTTTGTTTGCATTCTATATTAAACATACTATATTAGGAACTAGGGGTATCCACACTGTGATCAATAATGAATGACCCAGTCCTCGATCCATGAGGTTGCAACATGCCTTACCCATGGCATGTCCTTGCCCTCTCGCAGGAGCATAGTCTTAGTCTTTCCCACCATGTGAAAATCATGTTGGAGTACATTCAATTATCTTACACATATATGTGCATTCATTTAATATTAGCATTTAAATGCCATACTAAATAAACACCTGCATTCTTAAAGCAGGTGTCTAAGAATGACATGCTAAATATTTCCAGTATTTCCTATGTTTAATGACAGGATGTATGAAAATACTGAGAAGAGTTAATCTGCCTTTTTCCCGTAAGACTTGAATTATGTTGTGGTCCAGTCTGTCTTTGTTGTAACAAAGTAGTTCATCACAATACCTCCTCTGACAAAATGGTGTAATTTTATCCTGCATGTAATCTGTGGGCAAAGAAGTTACAAAATATAGTGAATACATTAAAGTCTTTACTTGGAACATGTAAATACTGGTAACTTCTTGTCTCCCTGCTTGCTGTGGGGATTACTGCTGCAAGGTTTCCCGACCTTTTAGGCTGGTACCACATGGAATAAAGTCTCCTTGGAGAACTGTACTATGTTCAGAAAGTATCCAGTCCCTTCAGATATCAGCTGCGTTGTCCTGCCTCGCTGAACAGAGGCCTGCAGTGACATGCAGTGCATGGGAGCAGCTTTGTTGCACTGCTTGGGTGTACATACAGAGCTTGTTTCAAGCAGACCTCTGGAAAAGCAAGGATCAAGAAACAATTATGAGATACCAATGATCTCTATATCTTGTTCTCTTTGCACAACATTATTTAATGACATTTCAGAGAAATAAAAAGAATAATTTTATAGGAAAACCTATTTTGAGATAGGAGGCTTGATTGGAGTATGACTTATCTGAAGTGACAGGCATCTTTCAAAAAGTTCTGAGCTTCTCTCTTCTGCTAGAAAAGCAGAGAGAATATTATTGGGTTGAATGTGTATTAATGTGGCATGTAATACATTCTTAGTGACAGAAGAATGTAAATGTTTAGAGATTAAAGTAAAATATCAAAAACTGAGTGAAGGTATGCAGCTGAGTTAAGTAAGCTGATCAAAAGACCTCTGTTAGGAAAAAGTATTTTTCAACTCTGAAAAGAAAAAAATACACTGCTAAAGCACTGAATAAATAATCTTGACTTCAAGGTGAAAGGTTTTAAAGTATCTAAAAAATATGAAGTCGTCCATAAAAACTTGAAGGGAGTTTTAAAGTAGAAATTATTGTTGTATGGACATGAGTAAATATCCTTTCAGTTAGAAAGAGGAAAAATAAACCTCAAAGATTTGGGCTGCCCCGTGACATGGTCAATATGTCTTTTCTAAAACTGTAATGAGAACTCTGCAGTGTTAGACAAAATTCCCAGCAGCAAAGTGAAAATAAAGGGGAAGGTTTGAACCACAGCTTGGGTAGAAAGAAGACCAAGTTTGTTGTTGCAGATTATAAGAATACACAAAGACAAGGTATAGCATAAGATGTGGAACATATGATAACATAGATATAATTTTCATTATTTTGTTAGTAAAAGGAAGACCTAGGACTTGCCTGATGCTCTGAGACATGGAAAAAAAAAGGCTCAGATATTGAACAAATGCTTCATGGCATTTCATTTTGAAGGCTCAAAAGTAAAGGTTAAAGGAAATTGAGATGTTAATTTCCCCAAAATAGTGTAAAAGTTTTCTGTGAAGTTTCTTTGCAATTTCTTGTGCACAGAATTTAAAAAAAAATAAAAGTGTAAAAGTAATATCAGAGGTAAGAACATCAAAGGAAAAAACAAATCTTTTTCAGATATTTGAGAATGAGACTCATGAGGTTGCATTAACCCTGATATTAAAAAAAGAAAGAAATAATTAATGGCTGACACTCAAATAGCAAAAATTCTAAATACAGTGGAAATTTTAACTAGATAAGAACCTGCAGTATTGGGTCTACATGGCCAGGTTTTCATAGGAGGGGGTTACAGATGCGGCTTCTGGGAGAAAGCTGCTAGAAACATGTGCCCTAGGTATTACTGTATATTTTTATTTCTACCTTTGCCCTGACAATTGTTAAAATCTTAAGAGTATGCATACAAATTTTAGATGTACATTAAATTCCTTGAGGATACTTACCACAGAAGGATATTCCAGTTCTGTGATAATTTTTAGAAGTAATGAATAGTTCAATCATTTTAGAAACCTGTTTTTTCTCATTAGACTTAAAGAAATCTTTATTTTTCTGTTGGAGTGATGGTGATAAAGGAATGTTGTAGGAATCTCTGAAACTTAAGTAATTATAAAGACTGGACAAGGTCATGAAGTTCATGAAAATATAAATACTTCAATTTGATGACTTCTGATTGTAAAGCATAGGCACAAAAATTAAAATACCTTGAGACAATATATGGGCTCTTCAATAAATATAGGATTTTAAAGGTGAATAACATTGTCAAAATGTCAATCATCTACAGCAAAAAAGTAAAAAAAAATATTTTTGATTTATATAAGATTATATTTTAGAAATGGCTAAAGTTTTGAGGGGTTTTGTTTTATAAAATTATTAAAAGGATGGTTATGCTTGCTTTATTTGATATGTATTTAGGAGCTTATGTTGATCAAATAGCATTGGGATGAATAATAGTAAAAATAAATCTCAAAAAAGTCCTTTAATTAACAGAGAAAGAAAAACATGCAACATTCTCCTTCACAACTGATTTTTGAAATATTTTCAGGTGATGCTGTCTGCCAACATTAACAGTTAACATCTTGACAGCTAAAGTTATGAAGCATGGAAAAATTAAAGCAAAACTTGAGTGAACTTGAGAAAACAGTGTTTATCATTGGCACTGCTGTCAGATCCAGTCAGTTGTTTTCCTTCATATGTTTTGCATTGATATTTATTTCATTATGACAAAATATATGGATTGGTGTAAACAGCCTGGATTCTGCACAGAGTTCAGTTTGTAAATCTTGCTGATGTTCTAGGCCTGCTACCTAGAAGTTTAACCAGTAGGCACTGTGAATATATTAAATGTCCAACAGTACAAAAGAGAAAAAAAAGAACCAAAGTGCCCCATGTTTAAGCAAGGTTATGGTGATGCTTAGTGCATCTGTCTCTTGGGAAAGAACTGAAAATGCTTACCTATTTTTGTGGCACTGTGATCCAGTTAAAAAATGGACTTTTGCAAAGAATTGTCTAATGGCAGCATAGCAGGTGGACTGCCTTCAGCCAAGCTGGTTTTTATAGTCTTTTCTTTCTTAGGAAAGTTAGTTCTCTTAATGCTAAGCTGCAGTGAAGGATTGAAGAGTTAAACTCTCCTTATATATTTTCTTAGCTGAGTGTTATAAAGTAATGTCATCAAGGCCAGACCATGCTCAGTACATCTCTAAGGGGCTTAACTGTGCAGTGTTTAGATCCTAAAGAGCTTCAGGCTGATGCCAATGGAGATAATAAGCTCCAAAAAGGCAGTAATATGACTTGAAGTACTTATGGACACAACCCTCCTAACTTCTTCTATGGGAAGGTGCAATGCACGCGACTAAAATAATAGAAATTCAGTCTAAGAAAGGTCTTTCCTGTGAGGGTTGTCAAAAATTATATGGCTTGACTGGGAAGTTTGTGGAGTCTCTATCTTCACAGATAGCCAAAACCCTGCCAGGCATAGCCTTGAGCAATCTGCTGTAGCGTACTGAGGTTTGAACAGGATGTTGAGCTAGATGATCTTCAGGGGTGTCTGGATGTCTCCAGAGGTGTCTGAGTCATCCTGTTTTGGGATTTTGGGTTCCCTTATGCTCTCAGAGTATACACAATTGCAAATTTAACCATATATAAAGAGTAAGAAACACTTTCTAACATGAATTCAGATCTATAACAGTGCTATGAAAAGTGGTATTTTAGGTGTCAATCACATGCTTGAGAAATTTTAATTAGTACATTTGTTCAAAGAGAAATTCTGTAAATTAGAAAACAGGAGAAAAAAAGGTACAGGAAGAAAGATATAGAATCTTAGTCATATTTAGAGATTATTTTAAATGTTTTATTCTTCTTCAAAGCATAGATGTATTAGTACCTTAAAACAGATACCAAACATTATCTACAAAATTTTCTTACAGTATTTCAATTAAAAAAAACCTCTAGAAACATGCTAAAATGTATCCTCAAAAACTACAGGATGTAATAGCTTTATTTTTGAAGAGTGTTAATTTCCAGAAAGGATATTGCTAATTAATTGGAACAAGTTCAATATTTTTATAGCACATTCATACCTAAACTAGATAAATTAGACAAGATTCATCAATATTCCCTTAGGTTTTAAAGGTTTTTCACAAACAGAGCAAACAAAACAGATAGATTTGCAAGTGTTGGTGCATCAGTATCTTTAACAAGTGAACTATTTGATTAAAGACAAAGAGCTATGAAAGGCAAACTGAAATTAGATTCACTATTCATCCTCACATGGTACTGCATTCCACTTTTCTCCAAATATTGATGAGAGAAAATTAAAAGGCTCTAAATCTAAACACAGCTCCCTGGTCCTGCAATCCATCTGCAGCTGAGAGATAAAATAGTATAATAAAGGAGCAGGCTCTTCTGCCCTCTGGAAATATGTTTTTAAGCTATTATCAGTCAGCAATTAATAGTTTGTTTTGAATGTGCCCAGGACTTTTTAAACCTATACATTTATGTGTACGTATGCATACTCCAAATAAACGAAGATGACATCACTGTTTCTGGCATACAGAGGAGATTGGATGTACTTAGCACTAAATAGATATTAAGTAAAAAAAGATGCTTTTCTTTTAGACTTAAATATGCTATTGAAAATGAAGATTTGAGTGTTCATTTGAGTTCCTTCGGTGTATGGAATTTAAGATGTCTGTTGCTGAATTCAGTGTGGTAAAACCAGTTATTTTTCTGGTTGTGAATTTTTGTTTAGTGCATCATTCTCTGGAATAAATTAAGTAGTCCCTGGGAAAATGTGAAACATTCCAAATACATATCCATTAGAAGCACGGGAGGAAAATCTAAACAATTCTTGCAATAGAGAAAATCATAACATGATTTTTTTTTTCTCTAGAAATTGTTACTCAAAATAATTTGGCTGTTTATAGCAGCTACATGTCCCTGTAAGTATAAGCAGAGTCAAACAAAAGGATTTCCTCAAATGTTTCATATATAGGGTAGAGAGTTGCTATTCCCCAAACAGGGTTGCTTTTTGGATGAGTTCATTGTGTGTCCACACAAAATATGACCTGTGCATACAGAGGGTCATTTCAGAAGGTCTTAAACAGCCACCACCCTGTACTTGAGACATTAGGCAGGAGGATAAACTTTCCTCTTCACAGATCTTTGGCAGCAAAAGACGGACATGGTGAGCACAGGCTGTTTAGTTGCACATTGCAGTGTTGATGCTGTTGGCACTGGAGAATGAGATTCCTGAACACCTATTGCAATGAGGAACAGAATGATAAAGGTTGGGAAAAGTTGTAACATTTACTGGTTTTGTGAAGGGGAAGAAATGTTCAAAACAAATGCAGCACTGTGTTTCCTTCGCTCTATGAATTTTCCTCAGCTGGCTCTTGCCTCTGGGTCTCAGAATAAAGAAACAGTACCTCTCTCTAACATCTTGTTTTGTTTTAAGAACTTTAATCTTGCTGCTGTACTTAATATTTTATACTCAATGCAACCTTCACTTTGAGAAATACTAAAGGATAAAACGTGTAGGGCAAAAGAGATTAGAAAGCTGGAGAAACAAGAAAAGGAGTAACAAAGCACTGCAGAGCAGCTCAAAGGCCACAAAGAAAGCATCATAGCACCTTGATTTTAATGTTGGCAGGCACTCTGTCTTAGGCCATGTTCTCCCAGCAAGAAATTTATATTGTCATTCAAGAGATACACCTTGTAAAAGAAAAAGCTGAATCCTATGTTCTAAACAGCACAAAAAGCGTGTTATGTAGTAAATTCTGTTTAAAATTATACAGGTACAAAACTACTGCAGTCAAAGTGAGAAAAGAAAGTCCTCATACAATTGAAAAGTCAGTTTTTGAAGACTCCTGTCGGTGGAGTTGCTTTTCAGGGTTGACAGGTCTGAGAGACATATTCTGTCTGAAACCTTGTCAGACAAAACCACTGAAATGAAGGAAAACACTATCAATGGAATACTAATGCTTTCTTTGCATAAATGAACTTCATGTTTTCTCCAAATTTCTGAACCTGTATGGTAGTTTGCTGTTCAGTGCCTGGTGGCATTCACATAAAACTAAATATTTCTCTTTTCTTTATCTAAATAAAGATAGTTAGATTTTTTTTAATAGATGAAGTTTGTGGTTGATAGCATTAAATGTTTTTTGAAAGCTTCCAAAGCTGCTTCTGTGTCCCAGTGTTATTCTGTGTCCAAATGTTATGCTGAAGAGCTAACAAGAATTCTTTTGGGAGCATCCCTTAGTTGGTGGTTTTGACACTCTCAACAGACTTTTGTAGACAAAAAGTTGTTGAATGTTAGCTAACTGGTTATAAAGTACACCAATAACGGTAGGTATAGGAAACAAACTCAATCCTGAAGAACCTTAATTGTGATACTTAATTGCTTCAGCTTTCAGAAGCTGATTTCTTGAGAACTATAAATTCTTGGAACATTTCTTTATTTACCCTCAGTTTTGGGAAAAATGTTTTTGGGGGTGGGGGGTGGTATGGGGTTTTTAGGTATTACACATGGTTTCTTTCCTTGTGCTTTTTATAGGATTATGTAAACTGTTTTGCCTCAGCACCGTAACTATGGTATGTGTGGAGAAACCCAAAATTAGAGGAGGAAGGAAGGAAAATAAATAAGTTATGTGTCAATACTACCCTAACCCTGGCTCCAATTATTTTTGAAACTTCTCCACATCTACACCATGAAATATAGTTATACAGCAATGTTTTTTATTTGTTAAGTACTAGGGAACTCTATGAGATGAAAAATGAATGCCAGTTTTGCCTTGTCTGACAAACAGTAGAGTCAGCTTTGTTGACTGCAATTATAGATATACCATTCTTTCTACATGGCTTCTTTCTTTCTGTCAAAATTATAGAGGATTTTAAAAGAGGTTTGACTGAGGGGATTGTGTAAAATATGGATGAACCGTGTCAAATGAAGACAAGTAACAGAATTATCATTTCCATTCATGAGTTTGAATTCCTGACCTAAAAAAGAATTGTCTGGTTATATCAGCACCTGGTATAGATATAATATGTAAATTCTATTCCAAGAGAGAATAGTGGAGAAGACTCCAGTGAGTTGTTTCCCCTTAGAAGTTTTGGATTAATTGATTCTCTGATCTTTATTTTGACAGTTACTTTTACCCAGCACTACAGCAGTGCTTGCAAAAAACTTACTGTGTGTTTGAAACTTGCTGGAAGATATATATATATAAGCATTTGCTCTTACTGCATCAATGTTTACATTAAACAAAAGGACATATTACTATTTTAGTTTATTTATATCTTTAATTAGGGATAATGTGTTATAGAAAGGGTTTTTAGCATATTTACTATGACATCCCTTATAACTGCAGAAACAACTGTCTTTAAAATAATTGCATGGTACATGAGTCATCAAATTAATCCTGGCATAAAGGTATTTTTCACTGCTGTAAGAAAATAGTTGGATTACAGGTAGTCAGCTGGAGTTCACAAAAAACAAGCTGATATACTTGTTTCTCATATTGTATTAACAATTACAAAAGGTTTCAAGGCACAGACAGACCTAAATACTACTTAAAGTTCTATGATATGTTATATCTTGCATTCAAACCTGAACTGCTTAAAAATGCAATAAAAATATTATTTTAACTATTGCATAAAACCAGAGTAAAGTACGTTCATATGACTTTGAATATTCTTTTGGGAAAAACTGAAAAAAATTTCAAATATAATTAATCATACTTTTCCTGTAATGTTACTTAATTTCAGCATCAGGTTTAAACTCTTATGTTTCTGACTTCTATAACCATCTGCAGGATATAGTGTTATTATAAGTTAAAGTCGACCTCTAGATGAAATCTTGTAATGAACAGTTGCAGAAGGTTCATTTATGACCATCTGAGATCGTGCCATACTCCTCCTCCCCCTTCCTCTTCTCCTTCCCCTCCCTCTCCTCCCTCCCCCCTCCACTTTTCACTGTAGCTATATTCCCATAATTTACATAACATGTTCAAAAGTTAGGTGTTCAGTACACAGTATCACAGCCTCCCTTGTGTTCAACCAACACAGAAATGCAACCCATGACAACAGCTCATATCATCCTGAATGAGAACAGATGATTTCACCCTCTTCCATTGACTATATTTTACCATTAACTGTGGAAGAAGGTTAGCAGATTTTTAAAATGCTTATTTCAACAGTTTAAACTTACACATGATAGTGTATTTTATTTCAGATCAGTTAAATGCTATCCCAGTGTGTAGAAACCTAAATGACTGAACAAGTAAGTTAAACAAGCAGTTTGGACTGTGAGGAAAATCACAAGTGTCAAGCAGATAAGCGATGAAAAATATTTCTGACAGCCAGATTGGTATTGTACTTATTTATATAATCTGGCTGTTTAAACAATGCTTAAAAATATTGACAACCCTGTTGTTGTGAGGTTTTTTTCAAGCCAAAAATCAAAGCCTTTTTGGTTGGTTTGTAATAATAGCTTGGAGGGTTACAAATTTGCCAAAAGCTACTTTGTTCAAAACTTACTGACACAGATAAGAACTTTCCCATGTGAGCTGTTTCACTGATGTCACTGGAATTCCTCACATAAACATGTTTCACCATGTGAAAAACTGGACTGTTCAGTCTTCAAGTCAAAACCAAGGTTTAGTGAAGTGAATGCATCAATTTTTCACAGCTTGATGACGGTGTAAATTCCTCTTGACTGTGATTTAGCTTCTGATATTTCTGATATTGTGGAGATCAAGAACCCATACATTTTTTATTTAGCATTGTTAACTCACATAAGTAATCCACACAAGAAATTTCCAAGGTAGTTTTGAAATCAGACCACACTGAGACTGTACTGATATCCTAACTGTTTGTTACTTAATATTTGAAGATCATAAGTTTCTTGAAAAATATTTTGCATTTGTAAAATTCTCACTTTTCTTAAGAAACTAGGGCTGGAAACCCTCTCTGGTGTCCCATGGCATAACAGCTGCAGCACCTGATACATTATCTCACATATGCTATCTTTCCTGCCAAGCAGGCCAGGAAATCATAATGCTGACCTGCAGATGGGAAAATTTCTGTTCAGAAAACCAATAAATGACATCTTTATTTGAAGTCAACATCACTGAATTAAATGAACAGTAAATTGTTAAAATGGAAAGCAATATATATACACATTTAGTTCTCAACTGAGAACAAATGCATATTTTTCCTTAGCCCAGTTCTAGCTTAGTGAGACTATTGGAAAGAAACTCATGTCATGAGTTGATAATTTCATATAGTTAAACCCTTTCCACATAAAGTTTAGGAATGGTTGGCACTATCCTTACAGAGTGATATCATTCAATATATGGGGTGAGTCTTGGGCACTCATTTAAAGACACCTATATTTGCTATAAAAGGAGTATAGCTGTTAGCCCATTGAAGATGGTGATAGTTTGAATAATATGCTGGAATGTAGGAGTGACTGAATTTCAAAAGCAATTCTCAGTGTTTGAATTAGCAGTGAGATGTTTGCAATAACAGACATGTGGCAATCTGCACTCAGTTTGGGAGTGGAAGCTATCAACTATTCCTACTATTTTATTTTAAGAGAGGCAAAATGCTAAATTAAAGAACTTTTATCAAGATTATGAAGATTAAGTATATAATGGAGATGAACAATTAATGGTTAGTTTTTCACTTAAAGGAGATTGTTGTTCTGAGGTTCAGAATACTTCATTCTATGCTTTGGAAGGGTAATTAAAAAGAGATCCTGTAGCACAATTTTTCTTTATGAAGCCTTGGAAAGAATCCAGAACTGAAATCAGTTTACTTCTGTTTCAACTGATACTGCGAGCCATCAATGTTAGGTCAAAGTATGGAAAGATTTTGTAGAGTTTTTGCTGCCCACTGCAATCAGGATAGCATTGCAAAAGCTTTTGCTTCTGGATTTTTTTGTTCTTATGCAAAACCTGGCTCCATTTTCACTCATATGCAATACAGATTGACTGTGTTCCTGGGCCTACAATTATTTATCTTGCGCTTTGTGTTTTGCCTGTGATTTTTTTTTCTAAATTAGTAGTAAATTAGGACATGAATTTACTATTATGATTGGTTGATTTTGGAATTGAAAATTGATCTCTTCCCTTCCCACCCCCCCACCCCCCCAGTAATTATCATAAGTGTAGCTTGTTTTTTAAACAGTTACTTTGAAAAAATTTGTCCATGTACAAAACAAGATTAAAAACTACATACAAGGGAAAAAGCTTTTCAGATTTTCATTTGCTATTTTTTCAGGGATATTTAACTATGGCGGTTTTATTTACTGACAACAAAATATTGCTCATACTGATGGTGACTCATTTAGCGTTTTGCTGAGTCTCTGTGATTAACAAAATACAATAACAATAAAAAATTACTGTAATTTGGGGCTTGGATCTATGACACAACTCCACTTTTGTGTTTGCTTTTCTTTGGGGCTGAAAAGGTTAGATTTCTATAAATAGGACATGATCCAATAATCTTTAGAATTGTCTGTCCTTTGCTTTTGAGAGTACGTGACATTTTCTTTTCATGACACCAGGTTCAGTGGCTTTACAGTAGTACAATTGTGCTGGAAGGAAATTGTACCAAGACTGATTTCAGTTCCATTCCCCTTTTTCTGTAAATACTTAGAAATTTTTTGATATTACCATTTCCAAGAGGCAGTTTCCAGATGCTATATTGCTGCTGGGGGGAGGGGGAAACATTAAGTATGACCACACCATACTGTACAGTGTGGGCAAGCACATGCTCCATTGTGAAGCCTATCTGTATTGCAAGATAGGGCAGTAAAAATGCGGATAAATGCTCTAAAATGTGTTCCCAGTTCCTATATGTACTAGCATATCAAATACCAATCCATTTTGACTGATACAGACAGTTTGGCAGCCAGCAAGACCCTCACACTTGGTTGTCTACAGGGAAAGTTTGATATCCATGTTTAGGCATAAAAGTTGTAGTGAAATAATTTTCAGTGTGTTTGAGCCTTGGCAGCTGCTTTTGGCTTGGGGATAATTTTTAATTATTCACTGTTTCTGGAATCATTAATGATGGTAAATGGCAGTGAGTGGGTTGTATCAATTGTAACTTTTAAAAAGGAAAACAAAAATAGAGGAAATATGAGAATTTGATCGTGACTTGGAATCATTGCAATCTTATTTGCCTATTCTAAAAATAACTGTTGCCATGAATAAATGAAAGATTTTACCATGCTAACATCAGGGCAGAAATTTAGGAGGTGCATTTACTTCAGTTCATTTACATACAGAAGAATAATTTTCATTGTAGGCACTGTCATGACTAAGGGAAATTTAACGCATTGATAAGTAAAGGTCAGCTATCAGAGTATGCTCATTGCCCACATTAGAAATATATCATGTTCCAGGTAATCCACTATCCTGGAATGTCTTGAGGGTAAATCATCATGGAAGAACAACAAGGCTGAAGTTAAGTTAGTTCAGAATGAGAAGGGTTTTAGATAGAACTCCACTGCAAGTAAAAGTCTACATTTTATCCCTCCTGATTTAACTTTCTACATCTTTTATGTAGGAAGATGTCTACAATCATGTGATTCAGAAATCAACTGAAGTAAGAATGTCTCTTATCCTACATCTGAGTTCCTTTATAGGACTTGTACACTAAGATTTGGATTTTTTGTTTTGTTTGTTTTTCTTTTTAAACCAGTGTCCTTTGCTGTGCATACTTTGAATAAAATACTCCAGAAGAATATCAAATACTACTTGAAAATGGTAAATCCTTAAAAAAGTCATTAATATCAGTTCTTAGGCCTTAGAAAAGAAATCCTTCCACTCTAATAGTGCATAATATGTGTGATATGTACTGGCTTATTATGACTTCCCTGTATTTCCCTACTTCCAAGACAAGTTGGCATAACACTTATTTGCATCTCATTTATTAATAACAATTAAATATTGCAGGTCTTTGAAGTCTGGTAGAAAGCTGAAGAGAAATTTCCCACTACCTGTATGAATAACTGTCAAAAAGACCTGGTTGTCCCGTATCTTCTCTTTTAAACCTTTTGCAGTCTGGATCTCAAGAGAACAGCAGAAACAAAATTGTTTCTGTACAATTACACAGACTCTGGTGACCTTTTCTGTTTTTCTTAGCATGCATAAAATTAGTTTTAGCATCACCATGCCTCATCCCGACAGCAGTTTTAGAAGGTTAAAGCAGTACTTCATAGAATGTGCCACTAATTTCCTTTAATTTATTTTATTAAATGAGTGTGAATAATAGAATTTGCTACAGTGTCCCACTATAGCAGGTGATGTGTATTTATTTTTATAAAAATGTAAATATACTGAACATGTAATATTTTAACCAGTGTGTTTAAATAAGTTAAAGAAAATTATATTTCCCTACTAGAGAAATGACAACAGTTAAGTGTTTTGGCAAGATTGCTATCTCTCAACATATTTTCTACTAGACAGGAAGCTCAGAAAGGCAAAACAAAATTTGATTTACTGTTATGAGTAAAATCAACAGAAGCTTTTGAGAATTTAAGCCACTTCCTTTACCCCTTTTAATTGTTATGATTATAATTTAAAATGAATTCAGATATTTTCATACAGAGCTGTTATTTTATTCCTGGACCCATTCCATTAAAAGCATCACATTTGTCTAAAGGTAACTAGAATTATTTATCGGTACTATGCATGTTTTTCTGTTTTTAAGAACAACAAAGTATTTGCTCAACACTTTTTTGTGGCATTTTGACTGAAATCCATTATTTCATAGGTAGCAAAAAGTAAGGAAAAGATTTTTTTTAGTCATACAAGCATATATGGTGTAATTAATTTGGAATGACAACTATAATGGATTCCAAATCAGTTGGATTAAAGGAGTGAATTCATCCAGTTTTAATACTTATGACACTTACTGGAACATGTCTTCCATTACTCATTATACATGATAACACATAACTGCTGGAATGAGCTATATGCTTCCTCACATTCCACAGCATAGGTTGCACATCACAAATAGTTGATTCATAAGTGTGTATTTATTTTTTCTAATTTCATTGTCAAAGCAGGATGAAGTAGAAATAAATAGTTTAGATAGTGGGGGTAAAGGCTATTTTAATAATCCTAATGCTAGGGAAGTAAAGAGATTTTGTTTGTTCTAATTATTTCAACAGCTCTTTAGAGGATATATAAAAATACCCAGGCATTTAGGAATTTTCTGAAAATTTATTATTTTTTTCCAGTGAAGATAATTTCTGATCAGTCAGATATCAAGATTTGGAGACATGACTGTCCTATCTTTCATGAATGTATTTCATGCACTTGTGAAAGCAGAAACAGTGATGACGGTGAAAAATGTTGGTGAATACTGCAAGGAATAATTGCTCTATGTGTCCTACATAAATTCTGGTTACATACTGCAATAGTTGAAATAGTATGTCATTTTTCATTCATGATCTCTTAAGAATTTATTATTTCTGAATTTCCAACATAGCTGTTTATTCCTCATCTTGTAGATGAAAGATATCTGCTGAAGTTATATTATGCAAAAGATAATAGTAAAGGAAGACTATTGTTCCTATGAATCCATAAATATTTACAATGTGTGGAGGTTGTGTGAGTTATAATACACATAACATTAAAAACACATACTGTGGATGCAGATGCATTTCTGGGAAAACACAAAAAAACCCACTTTCCTAGCAAAATTGGAAGGTAACTTCCATTATTCAGACATGTCCTTTGTTTATAACTTTTTTGGTACGGTGTTTCCCACAGTGCTTCACACTTAATCAAAAACTGTAATCTTTGTGGCCAACTGTGTTGCGGGTAATACTCAACACCTTCAATTCAGTTTGTATACTTCTCATAACTGAAGATAAAGCTGTTCTGTAACTTTAAATCAATTGGAACAGAACATTGTCGCAGCAAAGGATGCCGTGCTTCAAATTCTGCATATTGTGAGGCAAATCCTGTTTCTAATTTTTCAAGCAGTCCAAAAGGCAAGAAATATATCCTTTATTTTTCCCCATTCATTATTTCTGATGTAACTAAAATGCGTGCATTGCTTTATCTAAACATGCTGCTTTGACCATAATTGTTGAGATTGAGCTGCAGGTGTATCAAATAAGATTAGTTCATGCTTCCTATATAAAATAGCCCGGCGTATACAGTATAATGTTTTTGACTCTTAGCATCTCTGTTACTATCTTTAAATTTGATGCATATTCAATTGTTCCTCCTCTTGTATTTTTCCAGCTGGGGATTATTCCTACATGTGCTACTTTGTACTTTTCTTTATTGAATTGCATCTTTTTCTCTTTTTTTTTTTTTTTCTGGATCACTTTTTCAATTTGCCAAGGTTACTTTCAATTCAAATCCTATTCACTAAAGTGCTTGCAGAGGCTTTCAGCTTAGTATTGTCTGCAAATTCAATAAATGTACTCTCTATTCCATCATCCAGGTCCTTAATGAAAATATTGAATAATACTGGATCCAGGATAGGTCCTGTGAAATCCCACTCTGTTTCCTTCCAGCTTGACAGCTGGTAACTGCACTAAGTATAGCTTCATGTTTATGGCACATGCAGTTACAAGAGTGTAATCTGGATTACTTAATTCTTGGTTTATTTATGAGTATGGCACATAAGAACAGCCAATGCTTTGAAGCAATGAATATATGTTACATCTACTACTTCCACCTATCAGTAAGGCCTATTACTAGTTACAGGGAGAAAGTAGATGGGATTGATATTTTCTCTTGCAAAATGGATATTCACTCTAGATTTTCTCTAGTCTTTATCCAAAAAACAGCTATTCCATCATTTTTGTGAGAATTAGTTATTTCTGGATCCTCTTATTCCATTTTTTCAAAGTTAAGCACATCTGTTTACATCTTTTGATCCTACTGTCCTCCATATTCTCAGTGGAAAAATAAATGCTAAAATTATTTCAATTCATTACTGTATTGTACTTTTGCAATTCATGATAATATTTTTTTCACTTTACAGACATTACTAATTTATTGTCACCAACAGCTTTGTCACCTTACTGTTAAGTCTTTTATGAAAATTCTTAAGAATATTTTTATGGATTTCTGATTGCAAGCTCTCCTTTATTTTTTGCCTTAAATAGTAGCTCCATATATCTGGCGTATTCGTGAGTTCTCATTTTTATTATTATGAATTAGTTTCCACTCTTTGTGAAATTCCTTCTTGAATTCATACACTTTTTTTTTTAAGCCAACCCTACTTTTCTTAATTTTAGTTTTATTGGGTTTTTTAATTGTTCATATTGTTCCTTTGTATGATGATCTTTAATGACCAGAGGGCTGGAGAACCTCTCCTATGAAGAGCGGCTGAGACAGTTGGGGTTCTTCAACCTGGAGAAGGTTCCAGGGAGAGTTTAGAACAGTATTATAGAACCTGAAGGGAGCCTACAATAAAGTGAGAGAGGGACTTTTCACAAGGATATGTAGTGGTAGGACAAGGCAGAATGACCTTAAGCTGAAGAAGAGTAAATTTAGATTAAATATTAGGAGGAAATTCTTTACTGTGAGGATGCAGAGACACTGTAACAGATTGCCCAAAGGAATTGTGGATACTCCACTCCTGGAAGTGTTAGAGGCCAGGTTGGATGGGGCTTTGACTAACCTGGTCTAGTGGGAGATGTACCTGTCAAGGGCAGGGAGGTGGAACTAGATGTTCTTTAAAGTCCCTTTCAACTCAATACATTCTATGACTTCATGATTCTATGAGAATTTTAAGAAGATGCCAAGACTTCTTTCCTATTTTATTAAAATTAAAATTAGTATTTTATGCTAGTAATGTGCCCACAAGTACTGAGTAGGTCAGTGGTTGAGGTACAAAAGACTTCAGGTTGCTAAGATGTATTGCTTGTTTGTCTGTAGTATTATCTGTCTGTGCAGTATTTGAGGCATTCCTGGCTCAGCCTCAGTAAAGTGACTGTGTAAAACACAGGGAGAAATTTGCAGCAAAAATTACCTAAATCTGTTCATGTTTTAAGGGATAGCAGAACCTGCATGAAGTTTAGTGGGACGAAAATTAAATAATTTTGGGTACTGACATATGTATTAACAAATGCATTTGCAAAGTATAGTTTGTTTTCATCATTCAGGGAACAGGAAATAGAATTTAATTTAAGAGTTCTTCAACCACTAAATGACATATCTTGATTAAAACAACGTGCAATAAATTAGAAACCTTTACAGTCTCTAGAAAATATAGAAAGGAGTGAGAAAAAAAAATCCTTGAAATCTCAGGCTAAGTTTAGAGCTTGTGAAAATACACTGGGACTGCATTTTCTTAAACATTAGACACTGTACATCAGGCTTAAGAGCAAAACAGTCCAAGAAAATATCAAGACAGATTTTCTTGATAAACATACTTGAAAAATGTTTATTTCATTGGTATATAATACAGCAATTTCTGAGGGAACTAAAAATTCATGTTTAAAGAGTATATGATATAATTAATTATTGGTAGACTAAGAAATATTTTAATTTTACAGTAACTTACCAAATCAAGTTTAAACAGAAGAGAGATGGGCTTCAAGCTGTTTAAGATGTCTTAGCAATCCAAAGACACCTTTTTATTTTGAAAGCTGGTATGAACAGAGCCTGAATTTTATTAGGCTAAATTTTGGTTGAATGAAAGGATAGGTTTTGATAAGAAGCAGTATATTACTTTCTAGTTAGAAATGTTTTACCTTAGCTTTGGCCTCAGAGGGAGTAGACCATTATACTTGGTTTTTGCTGAAGGCAATTTTTTCTTCAGATATGGTCAGGTGGTATTTTCTTTCTTTTGCTTTGCTTTACTTTAGATTCACATTAAAGAAATCTAGCTGCAACCATGTAGAAGGCAAGAGAATTATGAAATAAGTGATTATAGATAAACTCCTCTGCTTTCATCATAGTTTTTGATTTTAAAAAGTATTCAGAAATACATCTGAAACATTTATAAACAAGATTACAAGTCTCTTAAATGTTTTAGCTCTGCCACATGTAGTTTTTATGATGTTTGGCATCATACAAAATTATCATTATAAGCCTTTTGCCTTTTAGGAAGTCTGAAGAAGTTCAGTAATTGTTAAAATGAGTTGACTTTTAACATCTGATCTAACTACTTAATATTACTTACAAAAGTACCTGTGAGAACAAAGAATTTTAAACATGCCTGAAAAAATAATTTTTGATATTCTCAGTTGAAATTTTGGAAAATGTTGTTTGCTACCCAAGCTGTTTTCAGCTAAGTAATGACTCACCCATGAAAATAAAACTCCAATTACTTTGGCAGACTCCCCATTTACAAATGCTTTACAATAATGCCAAAATCTGTTCCACTGCTCTCAAGTTCAACTTTAGCTATGGAAATGATGTGAAATGATATCTACCAAAATTCTGTTAGCAGAACATACACTCTGAGTGGTAATGCATACAGATAATCTATTTTTCAATAAATAAAGTTAAAAAAATTACTTCATTAATTTCAACATATTCATTTTAAAAATAACCTTAAGTCTCAAAGTAAGTCAAAAAAGTCCTGTGGAGAACAATGTCATATAGGCTACCATAAGAGAAATACATCAGTCTCACCCTTATTTCATGGTAGCAAAATTCTTCAGGAACATACAGGGATTTGTTTTACATTATTTTTCTTTATTTATTTTTCTCTGTGAATAAAGCTTAATGTTAAGGGGTTGTTTGAACTTTTCTTTGGCTATATATTTCCTGTTTACAGCTGACGAAGGGCAGTTAAATGCCTCCCTGACACCTGATCCTGTCAGATCTCGGAAGCCAAGCAGGGTCAGCCCCAGTTAGTACTTGGATGGGAGACCTCCTGGCAGTACCGGGGGCTGTAGGTTCTAGTCCTGAGTACTTCACTGTCACCATCCAAGCTTACTTGGCTGTGGCAGATGAACTCCAGGAGTTAAAGGGTGGGGCCAGTTCTGTGCACGGTGTCTCACCTAAAAAATCCACTGTGCAGGCTTGAAGGACACACCCGTGTGGGGAGAGCCCTTCCCAAATCTTCCGTTCTTTTACTTGCTAAATAGCAGATGTCATATTAGTTTTGGGCCACAAAAAAATTGAAACCTAGCTTCTGAAGCCAATATTTATGTATAGAGAACTGATACTGTAGCCAGTATTGTGGTGTTTGTCCTCCAAATAGAAATCAAATAGCACCATCAAACAGCCTATTTACAGATGAGTATATATTCTAAGTGTTTTTTCTTTATTTTATACTGCCAATTTCATTTTCCTTTTGAAGCTGCAAACTACAGTCCCAGAATGCTTTTAATATCTAGATGATCTGTCCTTAAATGGGTTATGCTGAGCTTAAGTGGGTTACACTAAGGAGAGATTTCTACAGCAACTATGAATCAAGATTTAAAAGACTAAGGAGCTAAACATAACCCTTCTGCTTTTTGCAGCAATTGGACTTTGAATACATTGTTTGCACTTAATCCACAAGTGAGGTTGTTGTCAATTATGTCTGTGCAGGTTTTTCCAGTTACAGGTTAATTGTGTTATGCCTCTATAGACATTCAGGCAGATTCCGTGCAGCCGCAGCTCAACTTTGCTGGCACTGTTCTTTCCATTGAAATGCTGGGGAGTTGATTTCTAGGTGAAGGATACAACAGGCAAGGTTGAGAGGAGATGTGGGAAGAAGATAAGGTGTAAATTAAAGGTGGACGGTAAACGTTGAATATACACTACACTTATGTTACCCTGAGGCTTATTTGTTCTCTAAAGATCAGATCCTAAAAGTCTTGTTGAAACTAAATTTTGATAGGAGCTTGTTTTGAGGAACAAAAGTAAAATCCTAACTTTTTTATTGAGTGTCCAAGTCCTCTTAGCAAAAGTGTTGAAAATTTGGGGTATTTTTTTTTTAATTTTTCATCAATTTATTAAGTATATTTCTTTCATTTTGAAAATAAATTAAGAAATAGCTTCTGTATACCTGTATAAAAATATATAAACCAAAATATATTCTGAAATAAAAACATGCCAGAAAGTGTTTTATTCCATTATGTAAACCTTAACTTAAAAATAAATCCCCTTCTCATCATACAGACTTCTGCTCAAGAAATTTATCCTGCCACCTACTTCACCATATGGAGCTTTAAGAGTGCTAAGTCTCAATAGACGTATCTGTAAGCATTTGTAATAGTGCTGAACACGTGCCTAAGTCAGTGAAGAGGATGAACTTGTACATTCATAGCACAGCTGATCTGAGGACTACTTTCTTTTGTAATCTACTTGCTGAAGTAGGGCTTTTCACACCTTATATGTTCTCCAACACACTGTCCTAATATAATTATTGCTCTGAGATTCAAACTGTCCTTTCAGCAGTCCAAGGTTTGGGTTTCTTTCTATTGTTGTAAAATGTATTAACTTTGCTATTTTAAATAGCCTGGAAAAAAAATCATGCCCTTTCTTGAGATGCTGTTATCTTTCATCTGATTGATCCTGTAAATTTACAGCTGGGGATAAACACAGTGCTAATGGTATAAAGTGATATTATTTCATTACTTTAAAACGAACAAACAAACAAACATAAACCCCCAAAAAATCCAACCTGCAAACAACAAGGAGTAATAATTTGAAACGTAACTCACGTTTCCCATGTAATTCATGTCTGAAATCTCTAATGGCTCATATATTCTCTTTTGCCCTGTAAGTGAATACTCCTCTTCATTCAAAATACTGGGAGAAGACAACAAAAATTGTCATTCCTCATGCTACATAAAACTTCAATTTTCACTGTTTTTATTAAATATAGTTTGATATATTCCTGCAGAAATTAGTATTTATTATAGACCATTTCAGTAGCTGTTTGCCAAAGTTTAACTGCAGAGCCACAGTTTTAGTGTGGCATGCTGGGTATAAGTTGCTTTTTCTTTTGCTATGAAAATCATAATGGGGTTTGCTAATTTGAGAGTTTTCCATGCACGACCCTGGATTTTCTCAGTTCCAAATGACTATTTTTAGTCAAAATGTAAGATTTTTTTGCTCTTACTTTTTTAATTTTTTATCATCAAGCTATAATTCTTAGATAGTGAAAAATAATGTAATCCTAAAGTTGCTCTAAAAGGTAAATCACAGTGCTGATACCAAGAGAATATATTTTTGATGTCAATATTATTCATGTTGTGTATGGAAGTTCAATAATTTCCCATGCCACTGATAACCTTAAACATTTTCTAAAACAAATCTCCTATATGCTTAGAAGTAGCATGTAAAATGATGAAGAGTTACAGATCATTCTTATAAAAGTAAATTTTTATTAGTTCTTTAAGTAAACTCAATTTTTAGTTCTTCTGGGTACATTTGATAAATCTTTTGACCAAAGACGTATAAAGTGAAAAGGAATAAAATGTAAGTGAATTGTTAGGAAATATGTTTTGATAACATCAGTAAAACACATTTATCCCTACAGAAAAATAACTTCTCTCTGATCTTTTTGTGCTTTTTTCTGTTTCTTTTCTGCTGCAGTTAGCTATTTAAACAAAGCTTTGCACTCTTGCAGCAAGTATACCTTCAGAGAATAAACTTTCTAATTGAGCAGGAAAAATGTGTACGTTTAGTTAAAATGAATTTTCCAGAAATATTTGAATGCATGGGGAGATTCTGTGTCAGCTTCCAGCAAAAGGCTTACCTAATGCCCCATGTGAATGCTCTGTGTATTTTTTTGGTTAAAGCGTGAATGGAAAACTGCTGATCTGAGGTAGTACACACTATTGAAGATGCAGGCAAAGCCATTTTCAGATGTGTAAACTGCAAAAGTGTTACTGGTAGAACAACAAAATTGGGGTATTTTGTGCCATTCCTTAGCTGTTCAATATGGGTTTGAACACAAAGCACATATGAATAACATTTGCAAAATGCACCTTATTTGCAAAGACTGATTTCAGCAGCAATATCAGAGTATATGTGGGACAGCATAAAGTGTCATCTCTGATTTTTCTGTACTCTTCCACCACATACCAACTGATTTAGCTGTTTACTGTAACCTCACGGTGGTTCAGTTTCCTATAGTTTGCACAATTCTATCTGTTTCACAGCTAGTCTAGAGTACTAATTCCATAAATCTTGGTTATTACAATGCAAGGCTGATTTTTCTTTTTTTAGCTTAGAACTGCCCCCAGAAATGCAGTCTTAAAAAGCAAAATTACTTTGTTGATGAAAATACTCATTCAGTGATGCAAATACTTTGATTTTAATAGAACTACACTATTACTAAAAGTGTGGGGTCTTTAACAAGCGTACAATTGTTTTACTATTATTTAGTCTTATACTTCAGCTGTAAATGTATTTCAATTCTAACTTTCAGATTAAAGGAAACTGAATTCAAAAGCAAAGACAGGTTTTGAAAATATTTGCTACCCATCTCAGATCTGTCGGGTTATCAAATTGTTTTGTTCTCATCCTGATGTTTCACAGTTTTAAATGAATAGAAGAATGCAGAGCCACAGGTGGCAAGCATGTTTGGAATAAACAGTAGCCCATGGTAGTATTATTGCTGTTGAGTGCTCTTGTTTGGAGGACCATGTTAAATCAGAACACATGGTAAATCAGGTACTTGATAAAAGAACAGAATTGATAATTCCCTGCATCATACTGTTTTTAACAACCTGGTTTACATTTTATGAAAATACGTTGTCTTTTTTGTTAATATAATAAATTTATAACAACTCATTCCCTAACTGATGCAGCTCCAGCAAGAGGCAAGCTTCTGTCTCTATACTGCTGTGTAGGAACAAGCTCCTGAAAAGGCTATAAAGGGTACATTTTCCACCAACCCCAAATACTTATTATTATCTGGAAAACTCGTTGCCGCATCTGTGAAACACAGCAGTGAATATTTCTCATGGGCTTATGAGAGTCTCATGGTTCAGACCATGCCATAGAAACTTCAAACTTGTCCCATCTGACTGTGGCACTTGATCTATGCGTGCTGTTCTTTTTCACCTAAGGGCAGAGGGGATCTGAAATGATCCTGCAAGGGCTCTGTTGCTTGTCCCAAAGGTTGTTGGCCTCAGTTGGTGTTCTGAAGTCAGACCAAACTGCTTGGCTGTAAGAAAAGCATTGATATAAAATACCAAATCCATAAGACATCCAAGCATCAGGGCCCTGCTGTGATCTCTCAGGTCAGAGAATTGTGTAGCCATGACATCTGGAAAAACACATACTGTTTGTAAAAGCTGGACTGGCAAAAGGGCTATTGTCCTGGTACAGGTTTTTAAACTGGAAGTTTTGTGGTGTTTCCACAGAGGCAGAACAATCTTATTGATTTAAAAGGAACTGCTACTGATTGGAAAAAAAAAAAGAAAAAAGAAAAGAAGAGTTAATTACAGGAAGGTGAAAGCTGCATACTCCATTTTAATTAAGTGCACTCTCAGTATTATTTTAAAAATGAAGATCAAATAGTTCTCTGAAATAAGAAAAAAACCCTAACCTCTTACTTTCCCTCCTTCTTAAACACAATTTTAAAGACTTGCTTAGTGACAGCAACAAAATTCATCTTGCAAGTTGTAGTGGTGGAATGTAAATGCCCATATATGGGTGTCCAGGTGGAAAATACATACACCCTTTGTAGTTTGTAAGGATCTCTTTGATACAGCCTAGACAACTCACTTCAAAGTCAACACCTGCACTGGAGCTGCTGAGTGTCTCTAGGTTCTATGCACTAAACTTATTGTATTTTAACTGCCTGCAATGGTAAACCAGTCATCTTAAACTTTGAGTTAATTTCTACTTAAAGAACCCTTAGGGTTTATGTTACAGGTTTGTTGTGGGCTTCTAAACATACTTTCTATGATATTGTGGGGTATGAAAAAACCTGTTCTCCAACTTGAGTACCCAATCCAGTGTTTACTACAGTGCTTACTATAAATTTGGTGCACAATGATGATGTTCTGTATTGTATTTTAATTTTTTGGCTGAAGAATAAAAAACAGAAGAATATCTGCTTGGACTTTTAGGGGTAAATGGATATGCGAATCATGAAATTTTGAACTGAGGGTAGTTCTTGAACAGTGTGCAATTATCTTAATGTCTCTAAGTAATGTAACTTCACAGACTGCAGCAGTTTAATTTAGTACCTTTTTTACATATAAAGTACAAAATATTTATTCTCAGTTGAGTTCCAGTGAGAATATACAGAAATGGAATGAAACCCATAGAAGATATTAAAGGAATCCTTCAGTAAGAATCTCCCTCTTTAGAAACAATTTTTTTTTAAAAATAAAGAGATATACTGACTGGTATTCAGAAGAATGTTAACTACCAATAGTGCAGGGAGTGTTTCTTTAAGATCAGGCTGTACATACAGTAAAGTAGGAGAAATTTATGTCTGTATCTCACAGCCTGTTTCTGTTCATATTGTGTGTAGCACTTCTGACGTATGAATCAGGTGATATAACAGACACTTTGTATGCAGACATGAACATTTAAAATTAGTGTTTGAAATCACTTTTAAAATAAGGTGAACATTATTTCCTGTAGCTACAAACCATTTTTTACTGTTAATTCATGAACAATAAAACTGGACTTTCTTGATTTTTCAAGGCTGAGGATTCATTTCACAAGATACAAATTATTTTGGCATAGCTAACAAGGCAGCATGGTTATGGAATGTCCTGTGATGTATCCATCTTATATACAAGTGACTTTACGTTCACTTGTCTGAAGCAATTTTATTGATTGAATTCTGAGCAGCTAAACAAACAGTCCTTGCAAATCTTGAGTTAGAAGCCTTTACTTAAACTTCTGCATGAGCTTAGTATTCTACTGAGTTGTTTACAGCTAAAATGTACTAACAAGTAGGACAACTAAAGGAAGTGTTCTTTATACTATCCAAGGAAGGAACGGTCCTTTACTCAATTCAGGTATGATTCACTTTTTCTCTGTCTTTGTTTCTGTGTGATGATTGGCTTAATGCAGAAAATCTACTCATTACTTATAAGCTATACTGAAACAGATATGATTTCTAAATATTAAAAATTAGGGCAAAATGGAAATATTAAAGGCAGCCTGTTAGAAACAAAGAAATAACAACAACAAAATCCCAAACCCGACATAGACGAAGATCTTACTGTATTTTTGAGTAGTTTGTTCAATTAACTCTTTGTAATGATTCTGTAGAAGGAAATTTCACTAGAATCTAATGGAAATTTAGTTAATGGGTATAGATGGTCAGCTAATTAAGTATGTGGTTTCATAATCACCATTTTCAGTGTTTCTGCCTTTGTAAAGAGAAAGCCAGGAAGAACTTAGAGACTATCTTCTCTGGCTTCTGTGAAGGTATACACTTCTAAAAGATTGGTTTTTCATTATTTAACTGCTATTTCCAAAATATCTCTCTGCTGTCTCAGCAAAATGTCATAAGCCTATAGGGAATTGTGCTTCTTGTATGCTAGGGGCTATACAGAAATAAGCAGTTCTACCTAATTCACATTTGCATAAGACAAATGAGTGCAAAAGCAAAACTCAAGTAACAGAAACGGGAATCTCAGAGTTATTCTGCAAGTCAGCATCAGAATGGGGAAGGGAAAGGATCTCCCAATTCTCACAGTAATATCTTAGAGTTTAGATCATAAAATCTTTGTGACTCTTTATAAAAATGAATAACTAATTTAGTTAAAGAAACACCTTGAAAGGTTCCATTTGTTTTGCAACCTATGTATTTTTCATTTTTAATGCAGTATCTGGTTGTTCCACAGAAACTAAGTATCTACATATCTTTGGTCAGCTTGGAGGGGCTGGGGAAAGAAACAAATATTCCATAACTCGCAGTATTAATGTGTCCAATTTGCTTTTCCCATGAGATGTTTTCTCCACAGAAATCAATTGATTATCTGCTGTGCAGATGAACTCTACTAGTTCCATAAATGGAGGAGGGGGTGGAATCTTTTAGCTGTCGTTGCATAGCACCAAATTTGCAAATGATACACTTATAAAACCTGCTATACATTCAGGGAAGTCTTTCTCCATACAAAATCTCTTTTACAAAGTGTAAATTTCAGGAAGGGCTGGCTATTACATGAACCCAAATCTCAAGATTTCAGTAAGACCATTCATTAAAGTTGCTTTCATATGCTTTTCTTTTAGTAGAATACAATTGACCTTAGCTGTCTGATCTATCTATTGCAATGGAAGGCTGCTGCTCTTCTTTTTTCCTGTGTTTTCTTTGCTTTTGAAAATATATCAATTTAAGGGAGCCTAAATGTAATTAAAAAATGAATTTTTTTTCTGAGTTAAAATTATGAAACACTTGATTCTACCTTTTTTCTGCAACATAGTCAGTCCCATTCTTGATTATATATTATTTTGCCAAGGCCAAAGCTTTGGTTCTGATGCCATGGTTCCAGTCCAGATATCAGTTGAAGTGATTGAGACTCCACTTTTTATCTAGTTCATACTGGATTATATTTTAGTAGCCTAGTGGGGAATTAGAAAAGCAGTTACCTTTATTATGAACCTTAATTCAACAAAAATCCTTTTCAAGGGAGTTAATCTCAATTGCCAGCTCATAGTGCCATTAAAAAGCAATATGGGACTAGGGAATCAGCAAAGCAAAGCATTGCTTCTTTGCAAGTGTTTTTACAGTGACTGCTAATGATTTTGTTCTTCTGTGAATTACTCATCTTCTTGAATATTTAATCTATTAAATCAGTTCAGCTGGGAAGCTGGAATGTTTCTAACTGCAGCATCACTTACTATGCCTGTTTCATAGCCTTTACAATTATTCTGAAAGCATTTTATTAAGAAGGTGTTTTTCAAATACTTTTTTTTTAAGAATTAGTAGATTTAGTATCTATTATTTTAACTAGTTACTGTACCTAACTTTTCATCACTGTTTATCTCAGGATCAGTAACATCTTGCTGTCTGCTTCCTGAAAACTGTGTATCATCAATTTTAGTTGTTTTTCTGCATCTAATGTCACATATTACTAAGACAGCATAACGTTTACAGATATTTAAAACTAATATCTAGCCCACTGGTACATTTTTTTTCTAGCTGAGATGTGATTATTAGAAAAAAAGGACTGCAGGCTGAGAGCATTATAGTGTGGTGAATTTCATTTTGTTCTTATCTTCCTTTTATATATATATATAAATATATATGTTATATATATATTTATGTGTGTATAAATCTCACAATTCTTCTGAATGTATAGCTCATTAAACAAACTTTCTATTTCTCTTATGTTTTCAGGATATTTTTTCTGTTTCTTCTTTGTCATTATTTAGTTTCTTAAAAATATGGAAAGTTAATATGGATTAATATTTGGATGTGTTCAAGGCCAGTTTGGATGGGGTTTTGAGCAACCTGGTCTAGTGGAAAGTGTCCCTGCCCATGACAGGGTGTTGAAACTATATGATCTTTAAGGTCCCTTTCAACCGAAGCCATTCTATGATTTCATCTGTTTGCATCGATCAGCTTCTCCTCTGATGTCTTTATTTAAGGTTGTCTTTCTACTCTTTGCATACAGTTTATAGCTTACCTTTTTTTTTTCCCCAAAAAATAAGAATAGAGTGTATTTATACAATACTAACTAACAAGGATCTCTCCATTTTCATGTATGTAGGATCCTATTTGTAGCCTATATAGAAAAAGAAAATCACACCAACCTTCTTCATGAATATTCACTAATATGGACTAATTCCTCACGGTGTATCCTGAATGGTATAATTTAATAACTTCTAATTGATTAAAGTTGTGACATCTAATTAAAACTTTAAAACAGTGTAACTATAATTGAGGTCTTTTAATTTGCTGTGGTTTTCAGTCAAGCCAAAGCTCATCATTTCTCCTAAATGCAGGACACTTTTTCTTTAAGAAAAGGAGAAGCAGCTCTTGTATACTTTCACTTCTAATAAAATTTGTAAATTTGACCGTGATGGAACTAGATTGATCCCTTGGGCTGAGAAAGTAGTTCAGTTATTTAAGAAGTAGCTTTGAGCAATTAATGGTTGTATCTGCATATTAAAATTGTTTTGCTGCAACATTTCTATTTAAAATGGAAATGTGTCACTGCATGGCCAACTTTGCCACAAGTCCTTAGTGGTATCTTGAAAATCTTGAAAAAAATCTGAGTCTTGGGAAGGGCTGTACTGTAACTGTACAATACTGTACTGAATCCTTACAGGGGCAGAATGTTTGTACACCATTAGTCTCACAAATTCTTCTCTCCTGTCCATTTCCAAATGCTTCATGCCAAGTACTTACAGTCTCTAACACACCTTGCACCGGGTCTTTGTAAATTGGAATCCTTATTCTTATGTGGAAGTTAGTCAACATGGTCTCTGCTTCCCACTGTGTGCATGTGGGTCAGCTCACAGACCAAAGAGAACAGGTAACAGCTTCACTTATGCTGAAACCTTTCTCCCAGTTAGGTTGCTAAACTGAGTTTCTTTTATCTGCTTCCTCATTGGCTTTCATAAAATTTACAAGATTTTATCATCCCTGAGATTTCTGCCCTTCTATTCTTTGTAACTATTTGTCAAATTTAGTTGAAACTGACTACTGCATAAAATATTGCTGAAAGACAGAAACAGGATTAGGAAGACATAAACCTTTTCTTTTTTTCTTCTTCTTTTTTTTTTTTTTTAAGAAACCTGAACCTGGTTAAAGACAAGCTAAACCAAAACTCTCCCTAGTTAAGTTATTAGGACATATGTTGACTTTTGAAGAGTCTTATTTATGAAGAACACATTTTGCTAATTGCTATTTTATTTAAGAGAATATTTCCAGCTTCAATTAGTCCATCAGTTCCTTTTGTCAAGTGTACCACTCTGCACTACTTAATGCTATACAGTATTATTTCTCTTTCAAAAGTGATCTTGAATATTTTTAAAAATTATAATATATCAAGGCAGGTATGGCCTACTTCCTGGTCTGACCAGGTGACCCACTTATTTTTCTGTACCTAGCTAGAGTACTTTCTTTATTATTCCTGGTGTCTGATTTCTACACTTGCTACCTGTATCACTGCTGGATTCCACGCTGTGTATCACTGTTTAGACTGCAATATATTATGATTCTGGTAGCTGAATTGTGAGTGGATATAAGTAACAGCTGCATCTATATTGTTCTTTCAAATAATTCCTGAGGAACCATCCTGCTTGGGGTTCTCTGTATGGAGGAAAACTCTGTTCAAAACAACTTTTTAAATTCCTTAGAATCCAGATAACCCTTTACATGCTAAAGAGTACAACAAGGAGTCCCTACTGCAGACCAACAAAAGTGCTTTTTGTACTTTATCCTCTGCCTTTTCTTTCTCTCTTTTCTTTCTTCTTTCTCTTTCTTTTATTTCTCTTTCTTTTCTAATATCTAATTCTTCCTAATATCTAATCTAAATTCCCCCTGTTTCCCTTTGTACTCATTACTCCTTGTCCTATCATTACAGTTCCTGATGAACAGTCCCTCTCCAGTTTCCTTGTAGGCGTCCTTCAGTATCAAAACCAACCAAATAAAATAAAACAGGAGATTGTTGAACTTTGGCAATTGCAAGCAGCATTTACATTTTCTGAAGGTGGTTCAGATGAGGAGCTGGAGAAGATCCTATGTATGTCTTACCCTTGAGTCCCATACATCATAGCAGCTCTCATGGTTGGAACACTATTTGGAATTGTTGAGCAGGATATCTCCCTTTCCTCTCCACCAGGCCCACTTCCCTCAGTATCTATGTCAGGTGAAGCTCTACGGAAAAATCAGGGATCAATCAATAAAAAGTGGTGCATAATATCTCAAATGCCTACTCACAAGTGCTAAAACACTGCACCAAAAATAACTGTATGCAGGTGGATAACTATTCATACATATGCAAATGTACAATATCAAGGAGATAGTTTCCAGATAATAAGCCTGAATATATAACTGATAGAAATTAGCAAAATTTTCAGCATCAGGACTCGTTTTTGTTCTGAGAGAGGCTGTGCATGTGTATTCATATTAGCAGACAGACAAAAGTAATTCCATTCAAGACAAAGAGACTAATCTTGAAAATAAGGACTAATCAAAGTATTTGTTATACATTAGAACGGACTCAGCATTGCAAAACTATTAACACTAAAATATAATAACAACTGTTAAAATAACTACAGAAAACAGAAGAAGCATTCAACTGGCTGCTATACTCAAAATCTGAGTGTAAAATAATCAGTCTAAAAGGTGAGACTAAGGTAGTAGCAAATGCATGCACTGTATTTATTGTTTGGTTACCTGTCTTTTGTTTCATTTAGCTTTTAGAAACAAACATTTTCTTTGCCACATAGCTATAAGTTTGGAGTTTATATAAGCTGGATGAATATACACAGCCTCTTTGCTCCAGATAATTTCAGTCTAGAGAAGTAAAACATATATAAATAGTTAAAAGTCTTGCTGGAAAAGTAGTACAAATGATGATTTGATTATCTAGATGACCTAGTTCAGCAGGTGGGACCGGTTGATCACTGTATGGGTAGGACCAAAGCTATGTATTCTACACCCTCTATTCATTTCCCATGAACTGTTAACAATGTACTATTTGCAGTAGCTGCCCAGGGCACACCTGGCCCCTTAGGATGTGAGCTGGGTGTGAAAGACACCTGTGAAATAAGAGCTGTGATAACTCCATTCCAGCAAGTTGTTAGCATCTCCACACCCAGCCTGAGGTGTCATGTCTGCTAATGGGTGATCAGTGATTCCAAAAATATCCCATGACTCACAGAGTTAGATCTCCCATTGTGGAACTTCCCACCCTGAGGGAGGTACTGGATGGTCCCACCTGGAAATCTGTATTTGAATCTGTTCCCAAAGAAATGAGCGGAATATTTTTTTTGTAACATGTTAAAAACTGTAAAAGATATTAAGATTTTAATGATAGTAGGAAGTATGAAAAATAAAAAAATTAACTTTTAACAACATGTATATAAAAATGACTTAGTATCTGCAGTGTAACACTGATGTGCATTTTAAATGTGAATACTTTTAAATGTATCAGTGACCAAAACAGCAGTAGAAGGTACATAAAAGTAAAATGTATGTTTCTTTAGGGATTTACTGTATTTAAGATATAACAAAATATCCTTTATTACAGTGTTAAAAAATACATTTCTCAATCTGATTTAAATAGATTCCTGACCTTACAACAGAACAAAACTCAGATAAAGAAAAAAAAATCATAAATCATATACAAGAATCTGAGATTTAAGGGCTATAAATAGAATAGGTGCTAGCTAGCCAGTATTTTTGATTATTGATTTCTTTTCTTTCTCTGATTCTCTTGAATCCAATTAAAGTTTCTTTTTGAAGACTGAAGGTGGCTTCATTGTTACTAACTTGAAGAAAAGTTCTTTTTACCACCCCCCCCCCCCCTTTTCTGCTTTCCTTACTTAATTTTCACTGATACAAACCATTTTGAGACATGTTCTTCTTTCCTTTCATTCCATCGCCCTCTGGAAAACCTTTCTTTCAAAGTAATTAAATGTAATTAGTTCTTCTCTTCTTATTATTTTCTTTCAGTTTCCTTTAACAGATAAGTCTTCTTAACTATTTCTAATTTCTTTCAGCTTTCCAAATCTAAATGCTCTGTCTTGCTTTTAAGTTCTGTTCGCTTCCAGTGATAATAATACACATACCCCTTGAAGATGTATCATAAAGGTATGCAAACCCTAAGTCTAGATGCTGATTGTGCCGTTAATGATTTTCAGCAGTTAGATATACTCAAGTTAAAATAGTTTGATACATATCTCTAGCTTACTAGCATAGTATATCTTCTTCACTGTATTGTCTTTCCAAAAACTTTTTCTCCTGAACACATTTAATGAAAATGCAAACGAACTAAGGCTAATTATTTAGTTAGATCTAACTAGTTAGAAATGCAAGTTTTGAATTGTTTTAAATTACTTGATTGTTCTATGACAAGTTATACTCCAATATAGTGAGTGACAGGCATATGTGTAGTTTTTAATTTCAACCATACTTTAAAATAATTCCTTATCCTTTTCCTGCTCACTTTCTATACTTTGGTTTTACAAACTAAGGAAAATTGTAACACTATTAGTTCTCTGTGTTTTCCTTTTGCTCTCTGCTTCCTTGTGCTGTATCAACCAGGAAAATGTTACCATTTTCTTTATGGTTTACATTGATAGTACTTCCATGGAAATTCCTAGATTAAATTAAACCCATGAATCTTTCCCCTGTTTTTGTCTTCATTATTGATTTTGTTAGTTATGTAGTCAACTGTGTCTTTCTCTCCCATCTTTCTAAGTTTTGCATTTTTGTTCTTGGTTGTAAGCCATTTTATGACCATGTCTGTGGCAGACACACATTCTGTTCTATTTTACCTCTATCAACTCATAAATCTATGGAAAAGCAGCTATTCTCACTTCTGTTCTGTTTTGTTTCTCTCATCAGAAATAATGTAGGGAGGTGATTCCTAGAAATATCTCCTGTGTATTTATTTTTTTGGACGTGACATCTTACTGTTGCCCTTTGATTGATCTACCTGCAGGAAGCACATGTGCAGGCATGATGTTAGACATAAGCAACATGACCAAAGCAAAATTTAGAAGGAATTTGGAAAACAGAGCACCAGATGATTACAGTGAGTAAACTAAAAGCATCTAAGTTTAATAATTTAGTCCACTAGTTTTTTAACATTTAAAATTGACCAGAGAACATATTATACTTCAATTGCTCTTGAACAAAGTTTGAAAAATAAGAGAAAGCCTTCTTGTAACAAATTACATAGGTTGTTGAATGTTAAATAGTAATTCTGCAATATCTGTTAAAATTAAACTAATGTTTAAGGACATGACATATTTTTTACACAGTTGAGACAGTTCAGTAAACATACATATGGTAATTAATATATTAAAACCATATGTTAAAATGTAAAGCCATATTTGAAATATTTCTTATAAATGCATCGCTTTTTTAAGGTCTGCTAGCCATACACTTGTTTTTGATATCCCGCATATATACGTGTACATATATATATATACACACACATATATACACACACACACACATATATACACATATATATATAGATAAATACACACAGGGCGGTCCTGTGGTGTAATGGAAAGCACTCTAGACTCTGAATCCCAAGGTCGTGAGGTTGAGTCTCTGTGGGGACTGTCCCCTGGCAGTTAAATGCCTCCCTGCCATCCGATCCCATCAGATCTCGGATGCCTAAGCAGGGTCAGCCCCGGTTAGTACCAGGTGCTGTGAAAGTCCGAAGGACTTCACTGTCACTGTCCAAGCTCGCTTGGCCATGGCAGATGAACCTTAGGACTTAAACGGTGGGGCCAGTTCTGCGCACGCTGTGCCTCACCTAAAAAAATCCACTGCACAGGCTTGAAGAGCACACCCACGTGGGGAGAGCCCTTCCCAAATCTTCATTTGCGAAGTTTGGCCATATACATATATACACACATATATACATATACATATACATATATTCAAAAATAGTGAAATGTAATGAAAAAAATTATTCATATTACCGTTACAATGCTACATCCAGAAATAGACAGTAAACACATTCTGCCCCTTACCTCCTGCTCCGGTAAAAATTTGTATAGAGTTTAGTGGTCTTTATACTACAGAGTTCCAGAATGAGTGAGCTGTTAGACACCTTCTTCTTGAGTAATCTTTAACTAAATAGTGTCTTTTCAGATTGAACAAACATTTCTCATTTAGTATGACTAAGTGATCATTCCTGCATCCAGTTATAACTAATAGTATCTTTCATGCAGATTTTATTAACTTGTCAACCCACTGCCCACTTGTATCTCTGAAAACCCTCCCACTGACTTAAGATGGTTTGTCCCAGGTCCATCTTTGAAATTGGAATAACACAGGGGAAAAAAACCCTGCATATGTACATGGAAGATAAAAATGAAAGTAAGTTGTAAGAAAAAAAAATTAATTCACTGAAAGGTGCTCTACTATCCTGCCTTTGTCTTTTCTCCTTTTATACTTGTCATTCTTTCCTTTAAAGCACTAGTTGATGATATTATGAAACCTGAGTACCTTCAGTAATTCAATCATTGTTATACAACAATCTACGTAGGATTGTCCAGCCTGGCAAAAGGAAGGCTTTGGAGACACCCAACAGGAGCCCATGGACTTAAACTCATGAGAATTCTATCAAGAAGACAGAGACATGTTCTTCATAGTTATGTATAGTGGAAAGACATAAGATTATGGGCATAAGTGGAAATGACAGGTTTAGACTTGATATATGGAAAAACTTCTTCACCATGAGGATATTCCAGCACTAGATCAGGTTGCCCACAGAAGTTATGCTATCTCCATCCTTTGAATAAAACCTTACTCTGGTCTCAGATTTGATGCTTACTAGAGATGTTCTGAGAGTCTTTTCAGCCAGAATTATTCTATGATCCAATTTTCAAGGTGTGATCTAAAAAATACTGGAGGGAGGCACCTGTGGCAATGCATTCTCGATAAATGGCGTGGAGGATGTTGTGTCAAAAATGGGCTGATGAAGAAAACCCACCAGCCACTGAGAATGTGTTAATAACTGATGTTTTTAATGTGGTTTGAATGTACTAAATGTAAAAACTGCATTGTCATTGCTTCTTCTTCCCAGAATACCCTGCCAGGCCAGGGGGCTGGGAGAAAGATTGGGACCTCATGTTACCTGAAACCCTTTCCCATTGAATGTAAATCCCCTTACTCCTATTGGCCCAAAGCCAGACTCCCCCCTTGTCCCTTATTGGTGAGTTTGTATCCCTCCAAAGTCCATATAAACCTGTTCCCCTGAATAAACTTCCTCTTTGTTCCTGTCCTGAGTGGTGGTCCCTGTGTGTCCTGTCTCGGGGGCTCTCAGTGACCACGCTGTCGGAGTTAGCAGAGAGCACACACTTCTAGGTTAATGGACTAATAATCCAGAACCAGGAGAAGCACCATATCATTGTAGATTTCCTTCAGCATACAGCATGAATGAGGCTACAAGAAACACACACTCGTAGGCACCTAATAGCACCCGTTGTTATTGTCCAGGATGGCATTAGCTTGCTTTGCTGCCAGGACTCAATGCAGTCTCATGCTCATTTTGATGTCTGACAAAACCCCCAAGGTTTTTTCAACAGAGTTGCTCCTGAGCCAGGCAGTGCCCAGCCTGGCCCCATCACTGATGGACCATCATTACCTTGCCTAATGCAGGGTTTTGCATTTGTTCTTGTTAAATTCATAAGGTTCCTGAATGACCTTTCCTCCAGCATGCCTAGGTCCCTTTGGATGTCAGTCCTGCCCTTAGCATGTCAGTGAGTCCTCCTACCTGCAGACTTGAAGAATGAGTACTCCTGTGTGTTCTCCAGGTCACTGGTAAAGATGTAAGGACAGATCCTTTATCCTTAAAGTTATAAAGATATATCCCTGGGTAATTACACTTGCTGTTGGCATTTACACAGAGTACAGACCATTAACCACCATCCTCTTAGCCCAACTATCCAACCAGTTGCACACCTATCTAGTTTCCACCTTTTCAGTCTGTTACATCCCAGCTTGATCAGAAGTATGTTTTCGGAGAAAGCATAGAAAGCCTTGCAAAAGCCAAGATAAATATTATCCACTGTTCTGTCATCCATATATTCAGTCAGTTTATCACTGAGGACAGTCAGATTGATCTGACTAGATTTATCTTATAGTGGGTTGACCCTGGCTTGATGCTAGGCATCCATGAAAGCCACTCTCTCATTCCCCTCCACAAGTGGTCAGAGGGGTGGAAATATAATGAAGGTTCATGAGTTAAGGACCAAGAGAGATGACTCACTGAAAACTGTCACAGGCATAACAGACTCAGCTTGGGCATATTAATTTATTGCCAAAAAAAACCAGAACAGGATAATGAGAAGTAACATAAGTCTTAAAAACATCTTTCCTCTGCCACTCCCTCCCTCCCGAGGTCCAACTCCTCCCTTCTCAGCAGCAGAGGGAGACAGTGAATGGGGATTATGGTCAGCTCATCATGTGTTGTTCCTGCTGCTGCTCAGGCAGAAGTTATTTTCTTGCTCCAGTGTGGAGTTCCTCCCACGAGAGACAATCCTCCGTGAGCTTCTTCAGTGTGAGTCTATCCCACAGAAAACAGTTCTCCACAAACTGCCCCAATATGGGTCACTTTTCTACAGGGTGCAGTCCTTCAGGCACAGCCTGCTCCACTGTGTGTCGCCCATAGGGTCACAAGCCCTACCAGGAAGGTTGCTCCAGTGTGCACTCTTCTCTCCACATGTCTGCACGTTCCTGCCAGAAGTCTGCTCCAGCATGGGCTTCCTATGGATTCACAGCCTTCTTTCAGGCATCCCCCTGGTCTGGCATGGGTCTCCTTCACAGGCTGCAGGTGGATCTCTTCACACCTGTTGTCCTCTGTGGACTGCAGGGGCACAGCTGCTCCACCATGGTCTGCACCATGGGCTGCAGACCATGCAGGGGAATCTCAGCTTTGCTTTCCGGAGCACTTCCTGCCCCTCCTTCTCCACTGACCTTGGTGTCTGCAGAGTTGTTCCTCTCACATATTCTTACTCTGCCCTTCTCTGGCCGCAATTATATCTGCTCAATAACTGTTTTTTTTCTTTCTAAATATGTTACCACAGAAGCGTTGCTATCATTCCTGATTGCCTTGACCTTGGCCAGTGGCATGTCTGCCTTGAAGCCACCTGGCATTGGCTTTGCTGGACATGCAGGGAGCTACTGGCAGCTTCTCACAGAAGCCAACCCTGTAGCCTCCCTGCTACCAAAACCTGGCCATGCAAACCCAACACAACTCTTAGTAAATTCATGTAGATTTTCCCCATGCACTCCGTTGTCTTTCATATGACTCAAAATTTGTTCAAAAAGGACTCAGCCCAGGATTCTCTCAGGGACAGAAGAGCAACTGATTGATCTGTAGCAGTTAGATAATCAAGCAAATATACTTGTATATCAGTCTTAATTCAATAGGTGTGAATTCAGATGCTTTCAGTTTTACATCTTGATTACATTAATGAAAGGATAGTTAAGGATTTGGCTGGCGTATCTGGTGTACTGGAAAACAAGCCCACAAACAATAGTTTAGCTGATTAAGGTAATTTCCTCTGGTTTACCAACAGTCCTTGGTTTTCTCAAGTACAAATATAGGTTCTGTGGCACATTTTTCTTTAACTACCATGGATCTTATATACAAGTATATTGAATGTCAGTAGCATGACTGGTAGCAACATGTAAATGCCTCTGGGTATTTCAGACGAATTTTTTTATGTCTTGAATTATGCAAGTAAGTATGTTACTGTATGTGTCAAGTGTACTATATATACAGTTCTATGCTATACCCTTATCACTACAATAATTAATTTAAAATGATGTAAGCATGATCTATGAGAGGTCTTATTTCTGACAAAATCCTTGTGAATTTGCTGATTCTGGAAGGGAGTAATGTTTTACTGTATATTGACATTTTCTGATGATAATACGTGAAGGATATAATTACTGTGAAGAAAGATTTTTTTGCTATATTCCATTTATCCATAAAAGCCTTCATGTAGTATAAAAATATTCTAAGTTAGATGAATCAAGTTTTGAGACTATTTTTTTCTTTAAAAAAACGGTGAACTACATTTATTTCTGATAACCATATATTCTGAAACATGTTTTCTTTATATAGAGCTTGCTGTTACCTCAGCTTATTTCACATGAAGTCAGACTACTCTTCAGCAGTTTGTACCTGTGACTTTGTGCAGTCATGCCACAAGCAAAGTCAGATTTGTAAGCCCAAACCTTGTTTCTTTCAAAACCACTAACATACAGTAACTGCAGATGACTGATATTGTTGCAATGTCTTAAAAGCAAAAAAAAAAAATATTGGAGACTGAAAATTATTTTTGCTGTTAAGGTTCTTGAGTTAAGTGCTTTTTTGTTTCATGAATCGTATAAAAATTTAGGACCCCAAGTTCATCATAGTTTTATTAAATAAGCAACCTAAAGTCATGCTTAGCAACAAAATTCATTTAAATATCTAAACACAGATCTAAGTATATAGTATAATAAATTTAATATTTAAAATTCTGGCTGTGGTTTCTAGACATCTGTTATTTTCTTTGCTGTGAAGGAGTGAGCTGTTACGAGACAAACTTTTTGCATATTTTAATCTGCTTATGGTAGGAGCTTGATTAAAGGAGGAGAGGACAGGAGCACATACAGTTTGGGCAGCATCCTGTTTCTGGAACAGGATGATGAATGTCTGTATTGAAACCAGAACAAAGCTGCTTACACGAATCTGCTACTCACAAACACTGCCATTGAGCTCTGTGCTGAGGAAGCTCTTAGACATTAGCCATAATCCATCTATCCCCATCCTCGACCTATTCTCAAAACTGCACATAATACAACATTTCTAAAGCTAGGCATGTGGAGCAATCTCCTAAGTATTTTCCAGTGGAAAAAACCGCTCAATGGTAGAGTCCTTCAGTTTGACATCTTTTTCATTGATCTTTCACAGCTCAGCTGTACTGAGTTTGCTTTGGCCTGTGTGAAGGTTTCTGCTTTTCTAAGCCAAACAAAATGCTTAATGAAGGGGTTAATTTTCCTTCTTGAGTCACAAGACCTTCAAACCTAACTTTGGAGTTTTAAAGCTAAAAATGTCATTGAAGTTGTCATTCCATACTGTACATGAACTTGAAGGACCTTTTCCATTTCAATAGAAACTGAAGTTGGACATGTTCTACTATGCAGCAGAACAGAACAGTAAAGGCCCAGTTGAAGTGAGTATACGGAAGTTATGCACAACATAAAAAATGTATTTTTAAATATAAACACAATTTTTGTAGGAATTTCATTTTTATATGACCTTGTGTAACTGAGAGTGCTTGAATGCAATTTTTAAGGCAATAGGGTCATTCAAAACCAGCACGCTCTTTGCCAAACCACTAGATCAAATACTTTATTGCAAGGCCTGTAAAAACTCTGTGTTTTACTGGAATGATTTATCACAATTAAGTATCTACTCGCTGTATTTTAGTGTTATGATCCATATTTAGTAACTTGAGGCTCAAATATACTGGGACTGACTACTTTCCTGAAAGAAAAGAACCTCTTGAAATCAATGTTTATAGGGAAAGTAATATATTAAACACAGGGGACTAAAGCCAAGTACTCAACATGTGCTACGATGGAGCTGCTGTTTGGAAAGATATTTATAAGGCCAAGTACTGGATGTAAATTTAAAGACTAATGTGTGTGACACTACACCTCTGAGAACACATTATTCCAAAGTTACAGAGAATTTATTGGTTCTCTTGGTTTTGTGTGCATATGAAGAGAATTTAATGGATTTTTTTTAAAACAGATTATTAGAGGGCTTATTAGAGACCATCAAAACAATAACAAACTGAAATTTTAGTTCTGCGTGCCTTTATATGTTATAAATACGTATTTATTGCATTACATAATATAAAATTGCAAGGAAAACGGGATACAGGTAAAAAAGAAAAAAAAACCCACTGGCAAATGTTTTGTATTTTCAAACGTCTATGGATTTATTACATAAAATTATTAGCAGTTTGCCAAGTCTCATCTAGATTGCCTGAAACACCTTTCAAAGCTGAAGTATTTTAGTGCCATATATCATCGAAGTGAATTTAAATCGGAATTAATGGTCATTATCATTAACCAAACCATCAGATTCCCATCTGATGTTCTGAGGCTAATCCGGCCACTCAAGACTCTGAAGATGGAAGTTTGACAGTGTTAGTACTGCTTAGAAATCTGCCAGTGTTTCAGAGGAATTTCTTTTGGTCAAGACAAATTGCCGTTAAACATAGTGGGAACCTGCCAGTGAAAGTTTGATCAGCTTCCTTGTTCTGTGTCTTGCTAAGTGGGAGGCACTGGCACAAACCCATCAATTTCCATGCCATTGCTACTCCGGTTCCTCTTTTGCTTTTCCGAGTAAATCTACTGTATTGCTTGCTGCCCATAAAGAGGTTCCTAAACAGGTGCTGGAGAAAAGCGGGAGCACAGGGCAGCATTCCCAGCTGGAGATTCACGAGGGTCCCTCGGCGGGGACGGCAGGAGAGAGGCTGGCGAGCCGGGAACAGCGGGCAACTGCTGAAGTGGCTGTTGAGCGCAGAGCCGGGCACTGGGCTGGCCTTGGCGGGGGACGGAGGCTGCTGGGGACCTGCGGGAGCCGCGGCAGCGAAGGCGCAGCCTCTCCCGGGGCCGGTCGAGCCGCTGGCTCCGGCGGCGCAGCTCCCGCACACCTGCGTGGGAGCCGCTCCGAGGCCGCCGCCCCTCCCGCCGCCCCGCGGCAGCGCCCGCCGGGCGCAGGTACTCGCGGGGCCGCCGTGCAGGTGCGCAGGGCCGGCCGCGCCCGGCCCCTCCGTGCCCCCGCGGCTGCGCGGGTGCGCCCGCGGCCACAGCCCCGCTGCTTGGCAGCGGGCAGGAGGGCGACCGGCAGCGACACCCGATAAACTTTGGGTAAGTGTTGCGCGGGCGTAGCTCCTCTCGGCGGCGTGCAGAGGGTGGAGAAGGGGAGCGGAGCTTTGCGGAGCCGTGCGCTGCTCTTGCCGCATCGCCGCCCCGGCGCGGAGCGGGCGCTGGGTCGGCGGTCGGCGCCCGGGGGGTGCAGGCTCTGGACAACAGGTACCGCAGCTGCGTGGGGGGCAGGAGGATTGTCTCTGTGTGTAAGTGTGTGTGTCGCTTCTCCCCTCCCCCGTGCCGGGAAGGGGGTGGGAGATGTGCTGGCGCACCGGTGCTTAAAACCGCGCGGCCCACAGGCGGCTGCCCGCTCCTGGGCGGAGGGTGGCTGTCGGGTCCGCGCTGTGCCGCGGAGGGCGGCGAGAAGCGGGGCAGAGGGCGGCGGTGACCCCGCGGGGCCGGGCTGGGAACGCTGGGCTGCGGCAGCCGGCAGCGGGGCGGGGCGGGCGGGCTGGCGGCGGTGTCGCCGCCGTCGCTGGCGGTGGCCCGGCTGGATGGCCGGTCCCGGGGCTGCCCAGGACACTGGGCTCCCTCGCATCCCAGGGCCGCGCGTTCCCTCCGCCCGCATCGCACTGCAGTAAGTTCGCGAGTCGTTGGGCGGCCGAAGTGGTCGCAGGCGCGGAACTGGGGGGTCATGATGCACGGGTGTGTGTCTGGGAACAGTGAAGGGGCTAGGCTGAAAGTTGTAGCTAACCGTGCTGTATTGAATTTGTCACGACGTGTCGCTGAGGTTTCTAGTTGCTGCCAATTTGGCTCGTCGACCTACATCACTTTGCTCAACCCCAGCCAATGTCCTGATGCTGCCCCTGATAGCCGGGTTCAAAACGGTGAAGGCATCCAGTGTGAACGTGAACTCAGCGAATGCAGGAAACAAAAGATGCAACTGCAAACTTATGCTTTAAGGGCTGGTCTTCTTAAACTTTATGTGTTGATGTGACAAGCGTGGGTTTGTTTTTTGGTTTTTTGTTTGTTTGTTTGTTTGGGTTTTTTTTGTTTTGTTTTTGTGGCTGCGTTCTGATTAATTTTTTTGAAAACAATTTTATTTATCAGGAGTACATGTAAGTGCATTGTGACTATACTGTTTTGGAAATGGAAAAGGGTTTTTCAGCAGATTCCTGTATCATAGGGTTTTTTTTCTCTCTAGCCGAACAAGCAGATTGTAGGGTCTTCATTTTTTTCTGTTTTTTTACAAATTTAGTGAGAAGTTTATTAATTTTCAAAAGCAGTTTTATCTGGTTGATGTAATTTTAGAAAGAAGATGAAAAGCTTATAAAATCCTATAAAAAAAAAGGCAGTGCAACAGGATGGGAAAAACCAGCAATTGTAGCAGAAAAGAAGTATTTTTAAAAAAGTTTTTATGAAAGCCACTCAACATTTTGTACTCCCAGTTAGGTCAAATGTCCTAAAGTAGCAAGATAATAGTTGTTCTTTGCACTTGAATGGTATGATGCACATATTTAGAAAGTCATTATACACCCAAAAAAAATCCATACCAAGAATCTAATAGGCATTCCTGAATGACTGGACTTGTGCTATGCATTATGGACAAAATGACAGGAAATAAGTCCCTTGTTTCTCCCCAAAGTGGTAATCTGGTATTGCTCAGAGCCTGAAATGCTTATCTGGTACAGGAAGAAAATAAGCATCAAGAAACATGGGGCATCACGAAGCAGCACTTTCCTCCAGGGGCTTATGTTGTCTCTCCATTTGTCAAGCTAGAAGGACTCTGTTGTTTATCATGGCAGGGAAGGCCTGGAACAATTATTTGCCAGTCTGAAATGTTTTTGGAATTACATGTTTTATGCCATGAATTTATAATATTTGGGTCCAGTTGTGTTAATCTAGTTTAGGTGCCTGCAAACAATAGAAGTTGCTGCTGTTTAGCAGGTTTAGAAAAAAATATGCTTTCTTTAAGAAGAAGTAATGTATGAATTGTTACAAGCTGAAATAATGTTTTCCAAACACCTAGAGGTATCTTGAACATTCAAGGAATAGTGTTCAGTAGCAATGCGTGACTGGACAAATATTTTTGAAGAGTCGTTGCAGTTTCAAAATAATAATGTTAATAATGGTTTTGAAGAGCACTAGACATCACTTTTTCTTTTCTTTTCTTTTCTTTTCTTTTCTTTTCTTTTCTTTTCTTTTCTTTTCTTTTCTTTTCTTTTCTTTTCTTTTCTTTTCTTTTCTTTTCTTTTCTTTTCTTTTCTTTTCTTTTCTTTTCTTTTCCTTACAAGGGGGTTCTGAATCATTTCTGCGCTGGAACTAAGTGTCATTCAGGTGTCACTTTGCGGTACGGGTCTTGCTACCTTTTACCAATGGAATGAGATCACTGAAACAGAAATGAAGAGAAAGATAAGAGAGTTGCAGGAAACCTGTTAGAGCAGCATTTTGATAAAGCTAAGTGTAAATAGCACACTTGGGACTAAAACTAATAGGTTAATACTGGAAAACTTCAGTCATTTGACTGGATAACTGGCCTGGACTTCTTTTGCTTTGCGTGTGTATGACAGCAGCACTCAGTTCTTGTGAACGGTACATATAGAATAAAAGATAGTGTTTTGAAGTCATGCTTTATATTAAATGTAATAAAAATTAACAGCATATAGTATAGAATCATGGAATATCTCAAGTTTTAAGTGATCCATTGTTGGGGAAGGTGCGTTGCGAGCGGGTTCTTCTTGCCCTTGCCGGCCCACCCCGCACGGTACCCTGGGTTTGGGCTTCTAGTCGCATGTGCGTATTCTCATAGAGATAGAGCTATGTGCTGAGGTTAAAAGCAGGAACGTTCAAACTTTATTGGGGGGTAAACCGGTTATATAGGTTTTTGGGCAGAACACGAGGACAACAAGTTTTGATAGGGTGAGGGTTGCTGTCCACACCACAGTGGTCTGCTCTGATTGGTGGAAAGACTGGTGTTCACGAGGCAGCCAGGACCCCCTGGCACCAGCGAGGCTGTGTTTACCTGGGTCTGAAGTTGTTTACCTCTTCTTCAGGCTGCCTCAAGGTTACACTGACCTTGCCTGGCCTGTCAGCTCTCTGGCCAGTGTGTTGTGCAGGTGGGATCAGGCCAAACCTCCCCAACAATCCATAAAGATCATAGAGTCCAACTCTCTGCTCCTCACATGACTACCTAAAACTAAACTCTGTGACTAAGAACATGATCCAGATGCTCCTCGAATATAGGTGATATGTTTCATTCTCTTTGAATTGTTATAACCTTTATTAGATCATGGCTAAATTAAGCCTTCTGCATACAAGTTTAACAAGTCTTTTTAAACCTTGAATATTTCTGATATTTCCTTGATTAATGTTAACTTTGTTGCAAAGAGCACTTTAGATTATATCTATATTCACAGTGTATCTTCTCATCTTGTGTTATGGTGGGAGTTGTGGATCCATGTAAAAAGTATATGATGAACCATTGTCTGGAATTATTAAAGAGTGGCAACAATCAGAAATATGTGGGTTACAGAAACAACAGGTCTTTTGATTTGGTGAGCTGGAGCAAAAGAATTTCAGCCAGACTTTTACCCGTGGAAAGGAGAAGGTACTTGTGAAAGATATTTATGTTTATTTTATAGATAATAGAGTTCTTCCAGTGAAATCTGGGAGACATCTGCAGAGTGCAGATGAAGAACAGAATGCTGGCCTCCTGAAAGCATTATTCCATCTCCCTACTTCTTGTTACTATCAAGTAGAGTTTGCAATCTACTTCAGGAGTTCCCAACTGAGATTTGCACTACTGTCTAAAGTACAAAATAAATCAATAAAATGTGCTGGGCCTTGCTCTGGATGTCATTCTCAATTTTTTTAAACTTGTGCAGAGTGAGTTCTAGGTCTTTTTCTGAAGGAACTTTAGCATTTCATGGCTGGTTTAGTCAATACGATATGGTATAAAAGGTTAAAAAAGTCTTTCTATGACAAAAATTCCACATAAAGGATTTCTTGACTTTCAGTTGAGTTTCTTCAGTCAGTCCATTGTTTCCTGTGGCACTTAGAAAATAATTAGTAACAGTAATACTATACTTGGGGGACTTGCTTGTCTAGAATTTTAGTTTTTCATTACAGTATTTTATTAATAATTTTTTCTTTGGCAACTACTTTTATAGCTAAACTGGCAAATTCACAGTACTGCAGGAAAGCTGAAGAAGTGACATTTTGGGCCTCACTGAAAAGAGTTTGATGTTTGTAGTTATTTTTAACACTTGTCAAAAAGAATGAAAAAAGTTATAAATTTGAAACTGATATCTTCAGTTTTTCAACCTGACCTAGTTTTCATGACACTAATAATGGACTTACTATGGAGAGAAATTATCTGATAAAGGTAAGGTATTTAGGCTAATTTAGGAAGTTGAGAAATAAATATTTATTTAGTTAGTTGGAAGTGAGATGAATAACTGCACCCAAACACCCTGTAAAACAGCATTATGCAATGTAGAACACTTTTTTTTTTAATTGTTTCAGAAGAAAATAGTCAATTTCTCTGAATAATGTTTGCAGCAGTCTAGCCCTGAGGGAATATGGTTAGTTTGCTACAAGTTTAAAAATTTAACAAATGTGTTTGGAGGCTGCGTAATTATTTCTTGTCCAACCCCTTAATATGAGTTTGGAATGTAAATGTACAACTCTGATGCTGTTGTTTTGCTTTAAACAATTTTTTAAAAAGTAAATAAAACAAAGACCAGCAAAGTTGTAGACATGTTTGTCAGTTCAGTGTTATTAATTAGACTTCCAGTTGTGGGGACTGATTAGCTGTTTAGTTTTAGATAATGTTTGTTGTTTGCCACAGTAAACCATAACCAAAACGACATCTAGACACTTTTTGCTTGTCTGCTAAGGATGTTAGGAATGGACCTTTTTTATGCTGGCAGAAATATTTTCTTAGTACAAATGCCATGAATTATTTAATACCATTTTTAGTTTGATTTTCAGCTACACTTTGATTACTTGGTTTCAAATTGTGATTTATTTTTTAATGAGACTTTTCACAGAAGTTTATGTTGCACTATGTGCATCAAACTCTGTGAGCCTTCTGCTATGACATGGTGCTTTACCTCTGTTTTAGGTTGCCTTGTGAAATATTATGAAGCATTCAAATGTAGTGGTGATTTAGTGAGGAAATGTGGAGAACTCACACAGTTAATAGAAACTTGATTCTCTTTTCCTTTGTCTTTTAAAGCACATTGTGTAAAGTAAAATTATGGATTCTCTTTGGAGTAAGTTTGTTACCTGGTGGACACTTCTGATGTTTACACTGGTTTGAGTTTCGAAATTACCTGAAATCACTGTTGAACACTTTTGAAGTATACATGGCTTTTTCATCTGTTACAGATTTTTATGTTTGTGGTCTTAGAGAATTGACAAGGTAAATTTAAGTCAAAGAGAGGAATGGCAAATAGTAAAGCATCTGTATCAGCCTTGGAAAGAATCACAGATGGTGTGAAGTCAGTAAGATTTCTTGTCTTGTCTTCCGGAAGGAAAAGTATTGTTTTCTTGTAAATCTAGAGTATAGAGATTATGGCCTAGACATAAGCAGCATGAACAATTGCATCCCAAAACTCAAAGAGTTTTTTTCCTGTGGCATCTTTTGTCTCTTTAATTGTGGATTTTCTCATTTTTCCTACGTGAACTTATGAATTAATCAACTGAATGGAAAGTAATGTTATGTCAGAAATAGGTTTTGAGAAGGGAGGAAAGAAAAAAAGAGGAAAAGGAGAAAAAACCCCCGAACATTTAATAGCAAAAAATCATACTGAAGTAGATGAAAACTGAAAAATATGTGATTACAGAGAGGAATGAATTAAGCAAGCAAAAGGAAACTGAATGCTTACCATTATATTTTGGGGTTGGTTTTGTTATTTATTTATGTATTGTTATTTTCCAAGGTTAGTCTTAAATGAAAGCCTTTTTTCTAAAATTTAAAAGAACGTGAGCTAGTGAATTCTGTGAAAAAGGTTTTAGGATTAGAAATGTAAAACTCAGACTAATCTCTTTTATGTAAGCATGATGCTGCTTTACACTCCTGGAATTCTTTACTTGATACCTTTGCTTTGTTTCTTTGTATTTTGTTAATTTAGTCATCATTTAGTTAAAAGTTTTGAAAATGTTAAAAATATACATTAATGGGTATAATCTCTGTCCTATTCAATATCTAAATACCATCTGGTTACCTTCTGTCTCTTCTGTTATTGCTAATGGAAAGTCAAAAGCACCTGCTGGGGGAAACTTTCATTTGAAGATGAGCATCCTTTATAGGTCAGTTGAAGTACATTCTGGATGTATCCAGCTCTCTCAGTTCATTACAAAGGGCACCTGGCTGGGATGACTCTTTCACAGTTTAAAGTCCAATTTTAAGGCATCCTGTTTTATGTGAGATAAATTATACCCTTGGGTATTTTCTCCACTAGAAGTGTAAGGAAGAATTGAACTCCTAAGAATGTATCAAATCTTCTCCATGCATTACTGAATACAAACATAATGCAAAATAGCCTTAAAACAGTAGTGCATTAGAATGGGCCACATACCAGAAGTGAAATATCAAAGGACCTAATTTTAAATGTATCTAAATAAACAAGTACTCTGGAGCATTTCTATTTTTCTTCATGTCCCCAAAACAGGACTCTGGTATGTTTTTATCAAAAAGTCTCAGTCCTAATTCTTTATGGATGTAAAATATTCCTGTAACACTTTTTAATAGAAAATTACAGAATTTTGTAAAAAATGTGTGTTTGCTTTGAAACTATGAATCCTTACTCAGACATTTAGGTTTGCTTTGTTCTATATGACACATACATTGAGAAACAATTATATCTGTGACCAAGTTTGTCTTCATATGATGTTATAATTTTTAAAATTGTATAGCACAGCAGTGACTTCTGCTCAGGAGGGCAGTGGGTCATTCTACCTATTTTCACTTTAAAAGCACTAAGGAAAATATTTGTGTTGAAACAAGCTGACAAATTTCTATGTCAAAGAATTCAAACCACCTAAATGGTATAACGTTTTATATAACAGAGATATAAAACTGTGTTGCTCTTTGTTAGGCTTAGTGGTGTTAACACAACTGTTACTTCATAAAAGTAGAATTGCTGTAGGAATCCTGGGGAAACTCCCAGCTTTGAAGATTATTAAAAGCATCATTCTGATGAGAATATTCTTTTACTTCCTCTTTAAATTTAAAATACCAAGTGGTTACTTTGTGTCCTTCACATAGTAAAATATCATACTCAGTTATGAAATCTTTTGCCTATGTGAATTCAAAATAGTGACTTGTAGAAAAACTTTGTATTCTGTCACAGACTGTTTCCTCTAAATAGGCACCTAGGAACTACAATGCCATCTTATATGAGTGTTCAGTATATTTTTCTGTTTTGTATTGAACAGTATACCAGTGTGGTGATTTTTACATATCTCAGTTGATGTTGAGAAAAATAGTCTTGATAGGTGATCCAGTACTTATCTAGTGGCTTCTCCAATGAACAAGAGGAAGTTCAAGTCTATATTAAGGATTTTTGTGTGTTCTTATTCAGGTCTGATGAGCTGATGAGGTCAGAGCAGGTCACCTCTTGGACAGAAGAATCTGTAGAATCTCAAAAATACACTTTTCCAACTAATAGGAACATATTCAATTGTATTCCAGTGTAGTTAAAGGAACAGATAGCTGTAGAGGAAACTAGTAAGAAAATATGAGATAGAAAAGATCTGATACTTTTAAGAGCACTCCTTCAGCGTTTGGACCGTACTCCCTCTGACCTTATTTCAGTTCAGGGCATGTGCCTGATCAACTCTGGTCACTCAGTGAAGCTTTTTCATTTCAGATCCTACATTAGCAAGTGTTAAAATGTTGTCTAGGTAAAGGGAAAAAATGACCTCTTACCCTTTCAGTATCCTAATATGCTGATGTATTGAGACAGTGAATTCTGCATGATTAGTCCAGGACTAATGAAAGCATAACCACTGCTATGGGGGTGGAGTAATGCTTTGACCATCAGGAAACCTTGAACACTTCTGTAATTCATCCTTAATTCATCTGCCATCTTAAAGTAAAATTAAATAAAAGCATTGTTTTCAAAATCCAAAATAAACTATTGTGGAACATGGGCTTATAATGACAGCAGTTGTAGAACTTAAAGATGTTCTTGCTTTGTTTATTTGTATGAAAATCAGATCAAAATCTTGTATGTATTCTGGCAAGGTGCAACTCCTTATGTTTGCTGTAAGGTCAAGCTCTGATTTGTCTTGCATTATTTCCATTGTTGGCTAGCTTGCACTGGAGAGCATCACAAGTAGGAAAAGTTTGCCAAATCTTGAATAAATTTCTTGGCATGTTCTGCAGTTTTCATTCAGATTCAAATGTTTCATCCCTTCCTTGTGTAGAGTTCTTTAATTTATTCAGGAAAAGTTTCATTACTCCTCCCCTTGTCTTGTTTACTGCTCTCATTCTTTGGAAATGCAAATATGTCTTTGACAGAGCAGGTGCTATCTCTTTTAAATTATGAACAGATTATTAACCCATGAAGGAAAAAAATGATGTTTTTCCCCAGGCAACTTGATGCATGTATGCCAATATAAAGATCTTGGGGCTGAACCCTGTGCTTTCATATATCCAAATGTGTGTTGATAACTGTGTTTCATATTAACATATGAATATGAATCACATGTGTGTATCAGTATTATATGGTGATATCAAAATTGATTTTCATTCAATTCTATTTTTGAGTGACAGGTTGACACCTCTATAGGTGTATTGAACCTGCATGTCTACTTTTTTATAGAACCTAAGTCTCAAACACTTAATTCTGGTATCTACTACATCCTTTTAAGTGTTTTAGGGATATGCAAGAAACAGTGAGGTTGTTTAAAGAAAAGTTCCTACTGCAAAGCACAGACTTTGGTGAGATTTTAGACTGTTCAAACATCAAGCAGCTAAAGGCAGAACAGATGTGGTGATAATTTTCAACCTGTGGGTGTTGTAGAAGAGAAGATAATACTTAGTCTTATCTTGTCTTCAATGATGTGATTGTTTCTGCAGGTTTAACACAAATTTGACTGAATATTTCTTTGTTTAAGTTAGGCTAATGGAATTCAAGCAGGAATGGGAAAGAAAGATAGTTCATGACAGCATAACCTTTCTGTCTCAATACTTTAAATACCCTGTAATACTCTTAAATACCTTTAAACTGATGTAAACAGCATGTTGAAGACCTTAAATATTGCCATGAAGTTTATCATGGAGAGGAATCTTGTGCACAGGAGATGGATTGTTTTGAAGAGTTCATTGGAGAAGCCACTAGATAAGTACTGGATCATCTATCAAGACTATTTTTCTCAACATCAACTGAGATACGTAGAAATCACCACACTGGTATACTGTTCAATACAAGACAGAAAAATATACTGAACACTCATCCCTTCTATAAGGGATGTTTCCATTACTTATTATCTAGTTGTTTTTGAAAACAATATATAGTGCCAGTAAAATACTTTGTTTTCATGTCCCTTTTGTTCATAGGAAATATGTGTCATATATGTGGCAAATAAACACTCACACTACAGTGTATGGTAACCATTGTAGCACTTAACTGGTTTTGTTTGTTGTTTTTGTTTGGTTTTTTTGTCCTCTTTTTCTCATTCTACTGTAATCAATTTGAAAATAAAAAAAACCCTTCCTCTGTTTTTTGGAATGGAAGTGTATCAGAGCTCTGTATAGTGGAATAAATAGTTTCATTCTCTGTTTCTTTCTGAATACTTTTGTTTATAAATGATGTGGAGCACTAATATGATGTTTTCGAATTATAATCCCAAATTTTTATTTTATTTCTGAGTAATAATTCATCTCTGATGAGCTCACTGCTCATCACTTTTAAGTATATTGCTAGGATTTTTTTTTCCCTGTGTGCATTACTTTGAATTCATCAATGCTGAGGTCTGTGAAACTATTCCAGTGGGAAGTGGTGAATAGCATTAGTGTGCAAGAGAAAGAAGGGGAGTCAGGCTATTAGGGGATTTAATACCTATATTATACCTAAATTCTGTTTCAACTGTCTTTATCTTTCCTGTATCTATCCTTAGAAACATTATGGTGTCGGCGTTAAATATTTAATTGGTATGGATTTAACATAGAATAATGACTTGATGATCCATTGTGAAAGGGTTGTTTTTCTTTGTGAATAAAATACATAGTGAACTTAAAATTACTTAAAAGGTACACTTCATAACGGTTTAAAGAACCACACCTCTTGCACAAATTTACTCATTAGAAGAATTATTAGAAACACAAATGTTTAAAAATATTTTTGAAATGTTTAGATTCTTTTTGTTTTTCTGTGTTTACTAGTCTTCTAACAATAACCTAATAAAAATACTCTGCTGCTTAGCATAAATACTGGACTTTGTTAATTTACAACATGTGGGTATATTTAAGGATGCATACCTTATACATAAATTTATATTGACTACATATCAAATATGCCAGCAAATATTAGTTGCTGTTATGAACATATTCAAATTTGTAGTTGTCAGAAGGTCTGTTACTGGTGGTAGTTAGAGGAACAGTTCCTAACCAAGTGTCTGATCCTAGCTGGCATCACATTAGATCTGAATGAAGTCCCAAACATGACAGAAATGTCATATGTCCAACAGAAGCAAACTTAGTAAGTAACTGGTGTTTGCATGTATTACTAAATAATTGATTTTATTACAATATTATTGCTGTTATTTAAAAAAATCAACATCAACATCTTTTAGGAATGGGAACATGGAGCTGGAATGGGTCATGTAGACCATTGTGTCTAGTCATTCACAGCCTGAGGAATCATGTCATTAAATGCTTCATGCAGATTGGGATTTACTGAACATCAGTTTTGCACATCCCTACCAGAAGCCATAGAATGTCTCCATGCAGTCTAAAACAGAATTTAAGGTTTATAATACAAGATTTAAGTCATTAAAACAATAATGCTGTAAGAAGAAACAGGAAAATAATACTGCAATAATTTTAGTTTAGAATAAAATGTAATACTTTGGTCATGTTTCTGTGTCTTCTGTACTCATCTGTGAAGATATTTAGGCAAAGCAGTTACTGTCATAATTTCTGAAGGCCTGGTATTTTAAATATAAATATGGAAGAAGTTCTGAACAATATTACATCATCTTAATTTGTGTGACTATTCACACTAGTAGTCTGCTTCCAAGAATTGTACTTCTATGAATTTGGTGATCACTCTTAATTGAAAGAAATGTATTTCCCACAAATTATTCTGTATGAACTACTCATGACTTTTTTATAATGCTTGTAAATAATAATGCTTATAATTAATAAAGTATATACTGTGACATTGCATTGTTTCTGTAATCCTTTTAGTAGGAGTTACAGTTCTGTGATGTTATTTGAATCTAAGAGAAATATTGTCTGTTATTTCACAGCTCATCTGAACTAATAAGACAGACTGGTGCCCTCTGTTAGGTGTACAGTAAAAGAATTTACATTGCAAAGAAATTCACGCAATTTTAACTTAGGAAGGTATGTATTTAGTAATAACCACTGAAATATTCTGTGCTAGCAAAATTAATGAATACTGAATGCTATCAAATTACTATGTTAATCTGTAGATTTGAACTTTAAAAGGTGAATATGGTAAAGCAAGGAAATGGTACATGAGGAAGGCTGATGCTGTCAGACTGCTGTCACTACTCCTTTTAAAGTTTGAGCAATGTTTCTTAAACTTTGAAGTTTTGATGAAAATGTGATGTATAGATTAAAATTAATGCATCATAATGGTTACTATTGAGGTGTGACCTTTGGTATTGTGAGTTTATTTTCTGTATGTTTCTCTAAGCTGTATTTGTGTCATGGTCCTCATAGCAGATGCATGGAAAACATATGCAGACAGCTTCTGACCTCCTCATACACTGAGGGAGTTACATTAGCCTGTGATGAATTCATGCTTCTGGAACTGTCAGTGACCTTTGTTTTGTGTGTGGAGCTCCTGCTGACATAGGTTGGAATTTCACTCATGTGCAGATCAAGGCATCTGGTCCTGGAGAGAGGCTTTGGTTGAGCAATTTATGATTAGTAACCTGGGCATTTGTAGTGAGACGTATTTGAACTGCCCCACTGCAGTCATGACATCTAGTTTCGGTTCTCAAAAATGAGTGAATATGGGTGGATCGTGTATTTGATTAGTCTTGTAACCTTCAGATCAGTGATTTTTCTCATAATGGACTAACACATAGAAGAAAATGGATGTGCAGATGTAGATATAATACAAACTCTTTTTACTTTAATACAAGAAATATATACCTGAACATTTTTTATTACTTCTGCTTGTCTGGACCTTGCTATATTGAAACATTGGTTTTAATCATGCTTTCTAGAAATTTGTAAAATATATACACTAATTTTTATACAATTAAAATTACAGTCATCAGTCTGCAGATACAGCCCTCTCTCCTAGGTCACTTTTGTTTCTCTATTCTGCTCTATATTGCTATTCAGCTGTGCTATGTACAGTAGTTTTTTGTTCAGTTGTGTAGATGCCATGTTGGTAAGTGTCTTAGAAATATGTAAACATATGAATATAATCCAGGGAATTCTTTAGTAACAATTAAATACTTATTTTACTATATAGAAATATGTTTTAAGTCATATATAGTACTTGTAAAATAAAAATGTTAATGTGTATGTGCAAACCTCTTCCTACACCATAGAATCATAGAGTCAATGAAATATGCATCACAAGTGAACTCAGCTTAGTTACTCCTCTTATTGCTCACTCTTTTTTACAGCATTTTGGAAAAAAAATCCTGTTACATTTCCTATAACAGACCACCAGAAGAACAGCTGAGGAAAGTTTTAATCATGTCAGTCTTATACTCCATCTTAACATCCTCTGACTGCCCCTTCAGCCCTGTTTTTTCACATCTCTGCTGCTGCTCCTTGACTTCCTGTGTCCTTGAGCTGTTCCTGTTTTTCTTTTCCACTGGATGTCGATAATGCACTCTAAGGATTAGGAACTGTAAAGGTGGGACCTGCTTGGGCTGACCTCAAATGATAATAAGGCACTGTTAGTGATGGCTACAGGGGAGGCAACTGCAGCAGGGAGGAACTGAATTTCTACTCCACAAGTCAGCAGTTTTGTGGGGTTTGGTTGGAGTTGGTTTGCTTTTTCATTTGTTTAGTTTTTTCACTGTTGTTGTTTGGTTTGGGAGGGGTTGATTTGTTTGTGTTGTGTTGTGTGTGTGTCCATACTTTCAAGTCCCAAAAACTGGGGACTGCTGGGGAGAACTGGTGTGTCCAGGAAATGAAAGGGAAAAAGACAAAGTATATTTCCAGTTTTCCTTCAAATACTGCCATGAAGAGAAGGTGAGATCTCCCTCCCTACCCCCACCACCTCCACCTCCCGAAGTGGAATTCCAGTAAAAATGAGAATGCTTTCATGTGTTTGACTTGTGTATTTTTTCTTTCAGTTTCTATAGACTTCTGGTTTGGCTCCTACAGACAAGATATAGGGGGTAGACAGTTTGCTGGTATTCTGTTACCAGTGGGCAGACACTGACGGATCGTCATATGCACAGTCACACTTGATTTGCATTTTCTTTCAGAGTGGATTTGGTGTATTTTCGTATCAAAATATTTACTTTTCTGCTTGTGATGATTACAGCAGTAATCATGTGAAAAGTCAGTCTGTTCTCCTACTTACTGAGTGCTGTGGCTAAAATTTACATTGTGTAAAATGAGCAGGTCGTAGGCAAGGATGCTCAGAGTTGAATGAGTCTTTGCTTTTCAAATGAAGGAATTTATTTGTATAAATTGCACTCTGAGGATTTCTTCTTCAGGGAGCCAAAGTGCAGCTGCTAAGGATGGTTTGTGAGAGCAGGTAACAGATTGACTGCCAGAGTAAAGCTAAAGTAAAAGTTGGTAGGGACAACCAGACAGAATCAAATAAAACCTGTCACTGTCTGCTTTCCCCTCCCCACCCTCACATCCCCCTTTTGTGTGTGTATGTGTGAAAAAAATATTTAGAATCATTTTCCTGGTAGGTAAAAACACAGTGGTAAATGGTTGTGTGTGTCTGAGAGATTCTCTGGAAATGCTGTTGTGTTTTTTAAGACAACCTATCACCTTTAGTGGAAACCTGGTGACCATATCCTGTTCAGACAGAGCAGAAAAAGTGCAGGTGGTGATAGGTCCTCTTGTGCTTAATAGGTCCTCTTGAGGCACGGGAGTGTGAGAATGGGAGGTGGAAGATTCCAGATAGGCATATGTCCTGGGTTGAGCTGGCAAAACGCCAACTGTCCAGGACAGGGTGAAAAGGGTTCCTCCTCCCCCCAACCAGCTAAGGGGAAAAGAAGAGGGAGAGAGGAAAAAAAACTTCTAAAGCCAGGTCTATGCTGAAACTGACTACTTGTATTTATACAGAGAAGAGAAAATTAAGAGGATACTACAATATAACACACACTTACACAAGTTACATATATAACAAGAAATAACTTCCCACTTCCCAGTAAACACAAATTCTACCATTTTAACTACAAATCATTTTAGAGAAGTTGGTTCTTCAGAGACAGACTTAAGCAGAGAGAAAAGCTAAGAACAGACATTTTACTTCCCTCAGATAACATGATGTTAAGCCGGTGCTCTGGTCTTGGGCCTCCCCATCCCTCCTGGGACAGCAGAGTGTCTTGCTGGCACCACAGCTGTGAAGCAACTCAACTAAGCCAACCCACACACCAGCTCTTACCCCTTTTGAGATGATGCAATATGGTATGGAATACAATATTATTGGCTAGAAGGAGTCAGGTGTTAGCTAGCTCAGCCCAGCTCAAATCAGCTGACAATCCTAGGCCTAGCTGAACTTTAAAACCTAAGTTTAGGCCCACCTGGCTAAACCCATAACATATTCTACCCCTTATTCCATACCATATTACATCACTCATATCTTAGATCTATCTATTCCCACGCTTAAACAGTCTTTGCTCTTTCCAGGGCCATCTTCTACCCCTCTATATTGTAGGCAATAGTCCATTAGGATGGGGTAGGTACTTTAGGCAGGAAAAAACAGTTCATCATTGGACACCAACACCAGTTCAGCTCAGGTCTTCTTCATCTGATGGTTCATGTCCTGCAACACAGAACTCGAAATGCAAGTTACCTTTTTTTTTTTTCCCTCAAGGTTAAATGTCCTTGAGGCACACACTGGGATCATCCCATCCCCTTCTCAGGGGTCACTATACCTTCATTAGGGTCACCATCCCCACACTGGGGTCTCCATCCCCTTCTTAGGGGTTTCTATCCCCACACTGGGGTCTCTATCCCCTTCTCAGGGGTTTCACAATAGCGGATAACCTGGGAAATAATGTCCATGGTTAAATCCACCCCTCGGCCTTGTCCACCTGCAGGTGGGCTGAGGCATCATGGGCCCATTGAGCCAGGAACAACTCTCCCTTATGCTAGTCCAGGTGTGTTGTTCCTTCATTAGCTTAGCCTTTGGGCACATGAGCATCCACGTGATGAATCTCTGCAGATTCTACTCAAGCAGCAGTGTCCTGCCACACACCAACAGCCCACATGGGCCTCTCTATGCTTCAAATAATCTTTTTTTAATTGGTCCAGCCACCCACAGAGGGGCACTGGCTGTCATCTACAAGTCAGTGTAGAGGTACACTCTTGGCTAGTTTTCTGGTTCAGCAATGTCCAGTAGACTTGGTCGTTCTCCTCCTTCTCTCGGCTGGAGGCAGGGTGGCTTAATTGCGGTTTTTGGCTCTGTTCTGGGATCTCTGCTTCAACATGTGGACAGCTTTTTACCAGCTTTCTTACGTTTTGATTTCCATACTTGGACTTCAAGCACAGAAGTAGATGCACTGTCCCACCTCCTCATGCCTTTCCCTTGATCACACAGGAAGGATGACAGGTCACCATGTGACTCACGCTTGGGGTTTGCTCTCTGTTGAGGTGAGGCAGGAGAGACAGACAGCTTGCCTTGGCTGTAAGGCTTCTCCTTGCAGTGGCTGCATTCACAGCAGCTACGAGTTGAGCTGTCTGAACTCACAAAAACAGTTAGTACAAGGGATGAGACGAGTATCCAGTAGCAAGAGACCATTGTTTATATTAGATGTACTCAAGCAATGCAGATATCAAGGAATGTTTCTATAACAAAGCTCCTGGGAACCCCGCCAACCTTCTGGGACACTTACTAGTGTCCTTCGTTTCCCGGCCAACGCACCAATTATCTGTCCTGGGTTGAGCTGGCAAAACGCCAACTGTCCAGGACAGGGTGAAAAGGGTTCCTCCTCCCCCCAACCAGCTAAGGGGAAAAGAAGAGGGAGAGAGGAAAAAAAACTTCTAAAGCCAGGTCTATGCTGAAACTGACTACTTGTATTTATACAGAGAAGAGAAAATTAAGAGGATACTACAATATAACACACACTTACACAAGTTACATATATAACAAGAAATAACTTCCCACTTCCCAGTAAACACAAATTCTACCATTTTAACTACAAATCATTTTAGAGAAGTTGGTTCTTCAGAGACAGACTTAAGCAGAGAGAAAAGCTAAGAACAGACATTTTACTTCCCTCAGATAACATGATGTTAAGCCGGTGCTCTGGTCTTGGGCCTCCCCATCCCTCCTGGGACAGCAGAGTGTCTTGCTGGCACCACAGCTGTGAAGCAACTCAACTAAGCCAACCCACACACCAGCTCTTACCCCTTTTGAGATGATGCAATATGGTATGGAATACAATATTATTGGCTAGAAGGAGTCAGGTGTTAGCTAGCTCAGCCCAGCTCAAATCAGCTGACAATCCTAGGCCTAGCTGAACTTTAAAACCTAAGTTTAGGCCCACCTGGCTAAACCCATAACAGCATATACCCTCTGAAGGCTGAGAGGAGCCAGGACAGCTCACATGCTTTTAGCAGGGCAGCGTGCTGTGGCTTTGGAATGGATAGAGTAAGAAATTTTACATTTGATGACATAAACTAAGCCCTTGGTGAATTCCAGATCCCAAGAGGAACAAATAAATGTGAGTGAGCGCAACGTCCAGATTAAGAGATGTGAAATGGTGCTCAGAAGAAGCACACTGGGATCAAGGATAAGTTGGAGGCTCTGATGTCTGGGAGGTGTCAAGGGAATAAAAGGTTCTTTGGTAAAGAAAGAAAGACGTCTTCATTTTTTTTTTTTTAATTGCTGCTCTTCCACTTTGGACCTATTTTTACAGGTGCGTTATCTGCATGACTAAAGTAATTCTGAATATGAAAAAAAATGCTTCCTTACATCATTCATGTTCAAACAAACCCAAACCAATCAGTCCCAAAGCCAGATCACTTATGTGAAGTGATACTGCAAAACCAGTGACATCTGTGTGCGCTGTGTGGAGGGTGGGGATTAGATTCAATACGCCTTTAGGGTTTTTTTAGAATTGCTATTTATATCTATAAAATTTGACTAACGAATACTAACAATCTAAGAGCATTGCTTATGCTATGAACACACTGGAATTCTTAGGTAATAGCAATTTAATGAAGTTTATAGAAGCTTTGGTCATAATTTTAAGTCAGACATGAGATAATATGAAGCTGTACTGATGCAGGTGGTTATTGTTCTTTTGAAAGGAGTTTCAGATGACTTCACCAGGGAATTTCTGGGAATGTTCCTTTGTGTGTCTGCTGTAAAATAACAGCTGCGGTTCAGTGTAAATAAGGATACTATGCTTAATATAAAGTATTTGTTTTGGAATTAAATCAGGACTTTATGCTTACTTTGCTAATTTATCGAGATCTTGTTTTTAAAACTAAGTAAACAAGGAAAGTCTTGGTGTTTTTGTAGCATTAAAATTTATAGTTGCACTTTGTGTCAGAGAAATGGTATTAAAAGAAAGTAGACAATAACAAGACATGACAATATTTTTTTCCATTCTTGATATTCTGTAGAACAGGTGAAGTGCATCTAAAGTATTTGGCATGACTAAATTTGCTCACAGTGCTGACAGACTAAAAGAAAGGTCCAGCTCCCTCCCCCAGCCTGTGGTCCTTTGTATGGCTGTGGCATCTGCATTGCTTGCAGTGTATCCTGTGTAACGATTGAGATGACCGTCAAATGTGAGAGACATGTTAGACTGTCAGATCCCAAACTTTTTGCTCGTGGCCCTCTGGCCTCTCTAGGTCCTTGCTCCCGTGCCTGCATACTTTTCTGACGTGGATGATGCTGTGGCTCTTCTACTGTTGCCACAGCATTTCCTGGTACCTGTGGCACAGGGTGTTACTGATGGAGGTGTGAGTGGAAGGGAGGGGAGCCAGCAGGACTTGTCTCCTGGATAAGCTGGGACTCCCCACGCAAGCCCTGCATCATAGGGATCGTTATCTGTTCTGCAGCTATGGAGCTGTTTCACAAGTGTTACTGTCAGTCTGTGAATCTTTCTCATTCATTTGGAAATAAATGAAGATCAAGGGGATGACTTAGTGGTAATGGTACAGCTTTCTAAATTTTTCAAAATACTTTTCATGAAGAGTATGTAAGCTAGGTAAAAAAGTACTTTGGGACATGTTGTTCCATTTATTTTTTTAAGACTATTCTCCATAGAACTCACTGGAGAGTTCTTAAAACAGATGGGATGATGCGGGGCATTGTAATGCAATTTTCTTTGTAAAATGCTGTGTCCCAGGGCAAATTTACCACAAATGGAGCAATTGTGATGTCCCATAAAAGAGAAGACATGTGTTTTTGCAACATTTGATAGATCTGAAAAATATGCACAACTCTGCCAAGCAAACAAGCCTGCTATTTTCAGTAAAGTATTTTGGGGCTGTTGGAGTGTTTTGAAATTGCTAGTACAGTAACTGTTTTGACTATTTAGGAAAAGTTTATACAACTAAAATTTTAAACATCAATAAATACGGTATTATCTGGAATTATGATTTTCAAGAAGACATGTTAGATCTCTCTCCTCTTGAACTTTTACTAGAAAAAGAATATACATTTTTTGTTAATAATACTTACTGGAACTTTTTAGTTTATATGTATAGATTTTAAGGCCATAAAAAACAATGCTTAGATAGCAAAATAGAGATACTTCAGATTTTTGGTGCACAAATAATCAGTGGAAGTATTTATCTCATCTATTATCTGTGAATATTTGACCTGGTAATTATTTAAGCAACACTACTGTATGAGGTCTACTGCCATTATCAGTGATACCTGTTATTTAAAGGGCTAAGCAAATTTTGTGAATAATAAAATAGGGGAGAAATATGCAAAAGAATATGAGATTTTATTTATTTTAATCAAATATTCTGAGGTAGTATATACAGAAATATGTACGCTCATAATTTCGCTGATATCATAGGTAGGTGTCTAAAATACTAACAAGGTAGGATAGCAGTTATGTTTGGTATACTTGAAGAAAAATGGAAATAGGAAACATAAAAATATGTTGTGCATTATTTACAACAGGCTGTTTTATAGTGAATTTTTTAGGTATATTAGAGCTGTGTTTTTAGTTCTTCTAAGGTGCCAAAAGAAATAAATTTCTTATTTTAGTTGTGCCAATTTAAGAAACATAAGCTAAATCTATTGATGCAATTTGTGCCTGAGAACTTTGAGGACTGGAAACTGCTGGCAAACATTAGATGTTGATAATAATCTCTTGAATAATCTTTTGTTTTGGGTATCTGAGAAGGCCAGAGTCTAAAAAAGGCTAAATACACTGAATTCTCACTTTCTTTAGAAAGCAGAGAATTTGGCATTCAGTATTTTATATTCCAAGTTGCAGCATCTTCTTCATAATTTCTCTTTACTCTTCTTCAGGTACACACCTTTTCTCCCCTTAAGGGGAAAGATGACACAGCAATTCAGAATCAAGACAAGCTGGTCTGTGTTTGGTTTTGGCACATTGCTCAGAATCTTCATCTTTGTTTTACTTAGGCTTCTTTTACTGGGACAAAGAATTGGATACAGTGGCAGTGCTTCTGGTCCTTGGCATCTGGTCTCAGGCTCTAGGAGCTACTGGAACTGGATGGGGGCCATGCCATTTTCTAACCAGCATGGGTGACTGGAAAACCAGTACTCTGAGGCAAACCACAGTACAAATCTTAAGTAATCTTAAAAAGAGCCTCACATTTCTGGAATAGTGGTATTACTGTGTGTATGTAGTTAAATCCGTAAGTGACAAGGTTTCATCAGCAGTATCTACTTCCTCTGAACTACTTCTTGTTTCAATTAATAGTTTATTAACTAAAGCTAACTGTACATGAGAGACAGGGAATTTTAATAAAATTCTGTGGCTTGGGTAATTAGATAATTTTTATCATTTATAGATTTATTTTAAGATATGAAATACATTTTTAGATATTTAGACTTAATTTTACCAATTCCAACTTGATAGAATAGACAAAAATAAAGCTGTTAAGAAGTGGAACTGTTTTAATCATTTGCATAAATTAGCACTGTTGATGTGTTTAAATATATTCAATTAAAAATCTCAGTTCTGTTTTCAACTTTTCCACACATGCTTCCTGTGTGATAGCGAGCAGATTGTTTAAGAATAAATGTTTCAGTGTGTCTAGTGAATTTGAAATGTAATAATTAAGACCAGCTGATATCTAGTCACTTTTTAATGTGACTAGGTCTCTACTGATTTTTACGAATTTCAGTTCTTCCTTTCTGTAAATTGGGATATATCTTTTTCTTATTTTCTGGTCCTTTTAATTAAAATTTTAACATTCTTAACTGTGAGAGTGGTGAGGCACTGGAACAGGTTGCCCAGAAAACTTGTGGATACCCCATCCCTGGAAGTGTTCAAGGGGAGCTTGGATGGGGCTCTGAGCAACCTGGTCTAGGGAAAAGGTGTCCCTGCCTATGGGAGGAGGCTTGGGATTAGATGATATTTAAGAGCCCTTAAAATCCAGACCATTCTATAATTCTGTGATTTCTATTAACATAACCATTTTTAAAATTCACATCGTCTCCAATTGATGAAAGTGAGTTTTACACGAGTCACTCCTGGCAAGAGTGTTATGCATGTACATCCTGTGCCTGTTGGTAAGAGTAGACCACACAAAGGACTTTGAAAAATCTCTTCATTTGAAAGCTTTCGTGTATCAATTCAGAATGGTACAATAGAGAATAATTCTTAACCCTAAAAAATCTGCCTGTGGGGTTTTCTTTTGGATTTGTAGGGGCTTTTGTGGTTTTTTTTGTTTGTTTGTTTTGGTTGGTTGGTTTGTTTGGGTGTCCCCCTCCCCCCCACCCCCTGGCCTTTATAGTCCGTCTTACAAGATTTCAACTAAATTCTAGCTCTGTAATATAAGTATTCTTTTCATAAAACATCTAGACCTTTAGTGATGACTTGTGCAAGTAGATGGAAGAAGAACTTGTGCAGTAGTTGCTAAGTGCAGACTGAGCTATATAAAGAAATTATAGGATTAAAATGTTGAAAGTTAAATTGTGACAATAAGCTTGTGTCTGCTAATAACTAACAAGTTTTTTCGTCATACTTTCTCCTTAGTAATAGAATGTTGGACATAAATTTGTCAGTAATTTTGCCACTTGCAGGTATAGGAAGAATTTTCAAGATCATGTGGAAGTTCTACAGGGCTATTTTCATTCGTTTAGTTATCAGTGTAAAACAAATTTTAAACATTTCTGTTTGAGACACCTTTATTTCAGTGAGTAGTCCTTCAGTTGGCTTAAGATAGTTATGCAGGCGTGTTCTAAATGTTAGTTGTAGGATTATAAAGTTCGAAGCAAAGGAAACAACTGAGAAGGACCTGAGCTTCTGACTTGCAGTGCATCAAAAGCAGTGTGTGCATCATGCATTAGCTAAGAAATTAACAAAACCAATAGACCTGATTGCAGACTGAAAGCTTCTATAGCCTTCAGCTTCTATAGCTGTGAAATAGTGTAATAGATAGAGGTTTGCAATTGTTTGTAATTAATGCTGTTGCTTTTCTAGTTAAGAATATAAATTCATGGAACCAGTACATCTCTAATTAGTATTACCAGGAGTGGTAGTGCTCTTATCTGATACCTTGGTTCTGTGTGGGAGTGGAGTCCAGAAGATTGAATCATATAATTATTCCACTTACAGAAGAACAAATGTAGTGTTACCCAGTGACCATCCATTTTATTACTTTTTTTTTTGTCATTGAATAGGAAATTTCCAGCAGTTTAAATACAGAAGGAACAATGAATTGTTGAGTTTATCTTTATGTTTATGTATTCTACATTCCTCACGTTATCGCCCTCTTTGAATTCTGGCTTTTCATTAGTTATCGTATTCTGATATATAAGGTTTTTTTGATGTAAGGCTTAAGAATATATTCAAAACAGACTAAGGTTTTTTCTTTCCTTTCTATATGTATTTGTTTATTTATTTGGAAAAAAAACCCAAACAAAGTGTATAAAACCTTACTTATATTTTGCTTTTTAAGGCTATGGTAAAAATGCACAGAAAATGATTAAGGGACAATGTTTATGATTCAGAAGTAAATCCTGTTTGGTATCTCACTATCACTGAATTCTTTTACAGTAATGCCAATGAATAAATATAAAACCATTTGTAGTTGTCTAGAAGGCTCCACACTATCCCAGAGGGCAGTGACGTAGTGTCAGCTATTCATACCCTAGGACTGCAATAATTTAATCAACTTCTCCATGCATCTCCCTATATAGGGGAAAAAAAAGAAAAAATAAACCAAACCAAACTAAGCCTAAATACCCTCACCTAGTAGAAAACCATCTAACATAAACTTCTGCTATGAAATCCTTTAACCTACCTGCTAACCTGATCTCTATTATCCGTACAGATTTCCTGTTGATTAAATCAGGTTCATAATTTATTTAAAAGGAACTTCAGCACCCTGTTCCCAGTGTATTTTAGAAGTGCATAAAGCATTTGAATTAGGACAGCAGTTAACAAATCTTTTCCTCAAGCGCTGTGGAACATTTTTGTCACAAGACTAAAGCACATCTCTTCAAAGGCTTATTTCAGAGCATGAAGTAGGAATTTCTGCCCCAGGAAATTCTTCCCCAGTTGTAAATTACACTTTTCAGCTTTGCTTTCCTCTAACATAATCACCCTTAGAGCACGTAAATATGGAGAGATTAATTAAACCCAACAATTAAACAAAAAAAATCCCTATAGCTTATTGCCAACAAAGGTTAATTGTTAGGCAGCATTTACAGGTTGCCCCATGAGGGGGAAATGAAACAGGAAGAACACATGGTTCAGATACTTGTGGTGCCAGTTGCAGGGTGGGGCGGGGAGAGGGGGAGGCAGCAGGGAACGGGGTCTATGTAGAGCTCACACCTAGGGATGCACTTCTGGAGCTGGCTTTCCTGGAGAAGGTGGCAGATTCATACTTTGGAATTCAGTTTGTCCCTAAGATGTTTATTCTGTGATGCTCTAGATTTTGGAGGAAATTGGTAGATATATAAAAACAGTAGTGGGTAACATTGAAAGAGTTGTTTGAGAGATTGATTAATCCTCTCATCAGAGTGGTTTATCCAGTGGACAGGCTAATGTGCTGTGTTACAGAGAACTTACTAGACATTTCATCGTTACATACCTATCAAATCCAGTGCTTTCTGTCCCAGATTTCTTTGCTCTATATATTAAAGAATATCAGTCCTAAGCATTAGTTATTCAACCTTTCTTTAAAGCCTTTAATATTCAAATAGTGTATATTTTTTTTAAATTCACAAATTTCAAAATACTGACAGCTGTCTAGAAATCTTTCTATCTGAACAGTTTATTTTCTATTTTTTGGTGGGGTTGGATTTTTTTTCTCTCTCCCCCTTTTTTTTTTTTCTCCCTCTCTCTCCTGGTTTCAGTACAATGTGATCATTTAGTCATGAAAAAGGGTACCAAATTTTAGTGGCCCTCTGGACAAATTTTTGTGTTTATTCATTGATGTAGAATAATAAGAAGGATGACTATCTTTTCAAATTTCTTTTTTTTTTTTTTAAATTTTCACTTTTTAAATCTGTTTTACTAAAACTGTTACTGAGAAGTTTTTTACATGAGGAACAGCTCCATGACTCTCACTTGGAGATTTTTGACTTATGTACTATTTCTCTTGTAAGCATAAATTAAATTCCAGTTAGAAAAGGTGTCAGGGTTTTTTTAATATACTCAGTCATACTATTTAAAGCAAGAAAAAAGCCTCTATAAACTTATGATGCATCAGCATATATGTATTGTGGTATTTCCTTGACACAGATTCTTGCTAGGTTTTATTTCAATATTTCTTTTAGTGAAGAAAACATTGGGAAATTTGAATGTATTTCTTCTGAATTGAAAGGTAATTAGTGTAGCTACTTGGAAATAGCAAGCCTTGGAGCTGGAAAATTTAAGATCTATCAGAAGTTGTTTTTAAAGAAATCATGTGATGAAGTTAAGGTACAGGAAGAGTGTCCTGGTTTCGGCTAGGATAGAGTTAGGTTTCTTTTTAGTCGCTGGTACAGTGCTGTGTTTTGGATTTAGTATGTGAATTATGCTGATAACACACTGTTTAGCTGTTGCTAAGTAGTGCTTACCCTAAGTCAAGGACTTTTCAGTTCCCATGCTCTGCCAGTGAGGAGCTGCACAAGAAGCAGGGAGGGAGCTTAGCCAGGGCAGCTGGCCGAAAGGATATTCCATAGCATGGAATGTCATACATGCTCTGTTATAAACTAGGAGGTATTGGATAATTACTGCTCAGAGATGAGTTGGCCAGGGATGGCTGATTGCTGCTCAGGTGAGCAATTGTATTTCTTGCATTTTATCCCCTCTCTCTTTGTATCTCCCTTTTCATTAACACTTTTATTCTTAAAAACTTTCTTCAATTATTAAGCTGCTCTTATCTTAGTCTATGAGATTTACCTTTTTTTCTTTTTTTTCTTTTTTTTAATTCCTGATTCTCCAACCCATCCCATGGGGGCATGGTATAAGTGAGTGAGTGGCTGCGTAGTACTTAGTTGCCAACTGGGGCTAAACTATAACAGAGTAAAGTAAAAATTATAATCAAAAATGTATCCCTCTATTTTAAATGTAAGTAACTACATTCAGCGATATTGCTGTCTTGCATTCCGATCAGTTTTTAGTGGATCTCATATTTTGTTGCTAATATTTTTCACTGTCACAAACTATAGTATTGGTGAAATGTTTTCTCAAAGATTCAAGTATTTTGTTTATCATGCCACAATGGGGTTTGTGTTGCATGTGTTCCCAGTGTTCACTGATATATTCCATATAAATAATTCGAGGAAGTAAATTTGAATAATTGCTTCTCTGAGGAATACAGTCCATATCTTTGTATTAAAATTTAAATAGATGGTTTTACGTGTCCCAGACTGAGACACCTGGGAATAGTCAGGAAAACAAGTGTGATTTTGAGTTGTGCTGGTCACTACTTTAAGGGGAGAGACTTTCAGCTTGGTAAGCAAATAGTCACCAATTTTATTATATCAATGTTTATGGTTTATATTTCAGGATTATGTTACTTTACATCAATAAACATCCTTTGCTAAACTGAAAAAAAGCCCAACTGTATTACTAAAAAGACAAGGGATGTTGTTATGTAAAATAGGGAATTTATGTAGGAAAAAGCAGTGTTGTTTTGTTATGGGGCCTCATTTTTTTATCCATGCCATTAATCTAGCAGCAATTAATTACACTACTTCTGTATTTAAGATTAAAGACTCCAGAATTGTGATTAGCAGATACTTTGGATTTCTTACCCATCAAACTCTTCATACTAAACTTTCAACTGCAAATTTTGAGTATTTCTGACATTAGAGACATTGTTCTCTACAAAGTATAAAATGAGTTGCAGGAACACCTACACATGTCCTGTATATCTGCACATAATTCCTGCATTTCTAAGAAATTAGAGATTGCTAGCTTGTTTTTGTTGGGAGAACAGAGGAAAATGTTTCAAGCACATGTGGAAGCCTGTGTTGTCTGATATATAAAAATTCTCCTTTACGAAATCTGTGATGTCACCCACACTGAAACCACAGGATCTAGTTAACCATGGTCAAAGTGTAGGACCCAACTGAAAGAATTACCAAGTACAATCTGTATAAAAAAATACTTGAAAGGCATAATTAATTCAGCCTTCTTACCAATAAAGGAATAAAATATTGTGTTATTTATTCCTGTTATTCAGGCAAGATCACTTATCAGTCCTGTTGAGGTAAACTGTATTGTTCCTGAAGGAAACTTGCTATAGCTGCCCTGGCAGTAAGGATGGACCTCAGAAGAAGCTCTCCTGCCTTTCAGGAGGAAACAGAGAGAGTTGGGTGGTTTGGTTCAGAAGCTGGATGTATTTCCGTGGGCTGAAGTTCAAAGCTGATACCAGTGTTGTTGATTGGTTCTGTAGGACTGATGTAATATTTTTTTCCCCATAGTTTCTGAAAACTCATCTTTCCTTGCATTGAGGACTGTGTGAGGTGGAATGAGATGATTTGAATCGTGAGGTTGGCATTTAGGGGCTATGCCTCTATGTTTGTTTTTTTTTCCTCCACTGCATATTCTTCCTTTTCTCTCCTCAGCCTGGCTTCTGCAGAGCAGCTGAGGATTTCAGTGGCATGGTAATTCCAGGATATCTGTTTTGTTAGCATTGTTGGCTGAATGCTAGGTAATTAGATTTGTAAAGTTTTTAATAAAGCTTTGCTTCCTAGTTTGGGTATGTGGTCTGGTAGGAATTCCAACAGAACACTTAAACTTTCAAATCCTGAAAGGAAAATGTTATAAAAAGGAGACTGGAATTCTAAGACTTACTATAGTCAGAGGACGAAGATTTTTTTATAATTCTTTTTGTAAAAAAATGAATGGTTTACTAATGTAGTATTTCTAAACTCTCTAATTTGTAAGGCCTACTTTGTGTCTGGGTGAGAGGGCTTGCCTAAGTGAATCTTGCTTGAGTGTATACTAGGAAAATGTATGCAGAGATCTGACTTTTCCAGAATAGGTCAAACTCAGAGGATTGCTGGAAAGCTCACTGCCTGACATCCTATGTGTCTTAACTGTGTGCTGTATTGTGTTTTTCAAAATTATTTCTGCATGAACATGTCAAAACACTGTGTGTGTCTGTTTAGACCTGCTGATCTTTTTTTGCCTGCCAGCATGCACATTTAATTAATGTAATAGTTAAACATTCTGTTTTTCCTATGTGATAGTATTATCCTTGTTACTACTTTTTCTTCATGTACTTAGGTTTCTCACTGCATGACCTTCCTAGAGTACTTAAAGAGCACTAAAATAAAGTATAAAGGAATGCATTTATATTAAACTGTACTGGAAAAGATTATATAAATTAATATTTTCTTCTACAGAAGTTAGGATATTTGTATAGTGTATAGGTGGTCTTCCAGTGTTTACGTTAACAAATGGTACACATCATAGAAAACAAATATGCATTGATGGCTTGTGTCCTCAGCATCTGCATACGGTGCTTGATTTCTTATAGCTACAATATTATCTATATAGAATGGGAAGATACCACTGTAAATAGTTTAATTGTGAAAAACTAAAGGATGCAGGTATTTTTCCTTATTTAGGACTCTGTTGCAGCAGAACTTAACAGGACACTGAAAAAAGAAAGCCCCTATAAAGTTCCTTTTGTCGAGATCTTCCTAATTATGTTTTTGTATATTCCTGCACTGCACACACAGGTGGTCTACAGGACCTGGCTACAGTCCAAAGACCTGCTAGCTACCCTCAGGGAACTGCCTACCTCCCTGTTCCTGTTCCCAGATACATTTGTCAAATTAGCTGCCTTACATCCCCCACAGCCCTCTCTTTCAAAGGACAGAAATTGCATTTAGAGAGTTTTCCAACATAAAAATGTAGCCCTAAGTTCTGTCGTATATTCCATGATAACTCTTGTCTTACACACAAACTACATCTTTCCCATGAGCTACTGTACCCATATTAACTTTTTCCATTGCTGTCATCTCATTCAGGTCACATACCTTTTCTTGCAACACTGCTTCTAAACAGTAGAGGCTAATTGTCTGGTAAAAGGGAAAGAATATCAGAATTTAGATCTGAAGCTGGAGAAAAGAAATTCAATGGAGAAACATCTGTTTTCACTGGCCAAATACTATGTGTACAATGAGCTTTATAGGCAGTGGTCAGCTAAAGGTATTGCATATGAATAGATTAAACCCATTAGAGCACACAACAGTTATTACCTTGTGTGCTGGTTTCAAGGTAAACCGGTAGGAGAAATGAACCCATCTCAAGAGAGATTACAAGTCAGAGTTACGGTTTACTAAAAAGATTACAATAAATACAATGATACAAGAAAAACTGGTTTTAGCCCACACAAAACAGATGTATAATCCAAAACTCTGGGGCATGGACAGTAAGGTGTCTGTCAGCCCCTGTGCCAAGCGCCATGTTGCCCCCCTGAGTGCAAAGTAAAAGGAAAGGAAAGCCTGTTGGTGAGGATGATGGTCACAGTCTGGTCAAGAGGGGCAGTCGCAATCCTGTTGAGGTTCCTGTCCTCCTCTCGATCCAACTAGTGGTACCAGAAGTCCCCAAACCCCAAGATTATACATGCTCAGGTTTGGGTGGGAATGCCCAGTATCTCCCCCAGGGCAGGGAGTTTCACAATGGGTGATTTACATTGTGAATCATGGGGTATTTATGGAATCTTTGATGGCCCATTAGCAGACATGACCCCTCAGCCTGGGTGTGAAGGTGCTAATGACTCCCTGGAGGGGAATTATCACAGCTGAGTCATTGGTGTGAAGACAGAAATACTCCCTTGTCTCACAGAGTTCTTTAACGCCCAGCTTGTAGCCTGAGGTGTCAGGTGTGCCCTGGGCAGCTGCTGCAAATGATCCATTGCTAACAGTCCATCAGAAATGACATAGAGGGTGTCAAATACACAGTTTTGGTGACACCCACAAAGTCATAAACTGGTCCCAGCCCCTGTAACTAGGACACCTTGCTAGTTATAGTAATTCTAATGGCAAACTGCTTATCAAATGCTCATATTAAATAATTAAGATAATCTCAAACTGAACAGCCTTCAGCAGTGATATTTTGCAGAGAATGAAGCTAAATGTAGTTAAGGAAGCAAATAGTAAAACTGGAGGAAATTGTGGTAGAAAATTTTGATTATATTAAATCACTTATGCAAATATAAAAAAAAATCAGTAAAATCTAATTAGTAGTCAAGAATATAAGAAATATATACCTATTTGAAGAAATAAAACTGTCTTCAATATAATCTAATCAACTGCCAGAAATGAAACATCTCTAATTTGATTAAAATGGCCCTGTTGACCCTAAGAGATTGAGGTTCCCAAGACAGAATGCTGGTTTTTCTTACTGAATATCACTTTTAGCTTTGTAGTTGCTGCCCTTTTTCTGGGTCTGATGTTGATTCACTGATATTTGAGGCCTAATGTGCCTTGCACTTGGCCAACATTATCCACTTTAATGTTGCTTTTTGCAGTCCCAATTTCCATGCTCCTATTAGTTTTTGTTATTTAGTCAATCAATATTTTCAGTTCTTAACAACTTATTACTATATTTTATTCTAACTTGAGGAGATGAAAAGCATAGGAATCTCTTCTGGTACAAATTTTTAACAGACAAAGCAGTTTTTATTGTATTTAGGTAGCCTTACTTGCTCATAGTATAGTCCATGCATTTACCATTCACCAGGAAGGGCCTGAGAGCAGTGAAAACATTCTCTGTGACTAAGGGGTCTTCCTGCATGACTTTCTTAAAAAAAAAAAAAAAAAAAAAAGGTGTTGTCTACTTAGATTAGTGTGAAGTTTTTTTATGCTACCCATGTCTTCCTCCTTAGCACTCTTTCCATTACTGTGTTAATCTCTTCTGGTCTGAATTTTTTCTTTGCTCTTTTTGTAATTTGATCCTTATAAATGCTACCTTGCTAGGTATATGAAGAGGTTCCACTTGCAGTCTAAAATTAGCTTTCCAATCTAAATTTGTCTTCTAGGCAACCTCTGTAATCAATAAAAGATAAATACCACAAGAAGGCAATTCATCACATTTAAGATTATGTTGAAACTGGAGGGATTAATTGCTGTTTGGGCCACCTGTCTCTTTCTGATGATTAAAGGGAGTGCTTGAGATGACAATTTTGAATGACATTCAGATGGCTAAAATTACATGAAAAGTAGCCTACCTGTTGTTCCCAGAGTGGTATTGGTAAAGCATAGTTTTCCTAAGCTCTGTCCTACAGAGGCAGAAAGTGCATTAAATTGGGATGAGAAGGCACCCACAGTTTCTTTTTTTGTTGTTTGTTTGTTTTTCTCTGAAGCGATATGTAATCGTTCCAACAGTTATATTTGATTTTTTATTAGTGATAATCAATGCTGTGACGTTCAAACCCCTATTATTTTGGTGGAAGCATTAATATTTGTACAGCTCTAATGTGCTCTCACCAAACTGCAGAATCCATTTCATTTTTGTCGTGGAGAGTTATAAGTTTCAGAGCATTTCTGACACGGCCACAAAATGTTGTAGTACAGCATAATTGGGTACAAACCCAGTTAATGTCAATAAAATTTTAAAATCATAAGGAACAAAGTTAACGGATAGATATTATCTACTATTGCAGTGGTTGTTACTAAATCAGAAACATCCCTACACAATGTGTCCAGATGCATTTGATCATGAACAATTGATAATTTTTGATTAGCAAACCTACACAAAAGCATTTGCAATTAAAAAAAATTGGAAATACATATGAAACTATTTCTGGACAAATACTGTATGGAAAGATTTTGAGCAAGAATGTGTATGAGAAAATATTTATTGGTTACAATTATTTTCATAGGAAGACATATTTATTCTTCTGTTTGATCTTTTAACAGTGTTGTAATGTGCCACTGAACCGACGCATTTGGAACAGTTTATAGCACCAAAATCTTCATCCACATAGATTGATGCCATTTCTACACTTGCCAAACACTGTGAACTGAAGCTACAAATCTTTATGGAGTTTACATCACCCGAGTCAAAGGGAATATCCTTCTGATATATAACAAGGACCCTTACTGCCAATATGACGAGCCAGGAGAAGTGGGTTAACCTTAGCCCTGGAGAATTCTCTCAGCTTCAAAAATATGCAGAATGTAAGTAATTTTTAAAATATTTTGGTTTATGGCTAATTAAAAATTAGGAGTATTTTGAATGCAGAATATAAAACTGTTATTGATGTCATTCACTCTCAAGTAAGAAGTTAAATTATGGTTTGTGTTTATTTTTTAATCTGAAAGATTACAAGGAACATTTTTTCTGCAAATTTAATTTCCAGTATGATACCATGTAGACTGACTACAAGTTATATCACTGTATTTGGAGAACATATTTTTAAGGCTTTGGCTTAATTTGCCTCAATTTGTCATAAAAAATGAGTAGGCCACTAGGCTGGGGTTGTAGTTAAAAAGGAGGCTTGCTCAGTCATGGAGAAAGCATAGAGATTCCAGGAGAAACACATCTAAGTGTCCAACATGAATATATTTCTAATACTGTAAGCAATGCAAAGGAGTGTCCTGTTAAAGAGCAAGAAACAAAAATCTCTCTAAGCTGAAGCATACAGTTCTTTAGGTTATTACTCAGGCAAAACTTCCTTTCAGTTGCTTGAGCTGATTAAATGGCTCAGAATAATATGCTTGGAAAGCAGATGCTGGACATGAAAGACAGATTTAGGAGATGGTTAATGAAGCCTGGTAAGAACAGAAGTGAAAAGGTTGAAGAATATTTAGGAAGTTCTCCTGTATAATAGGGAATCTAAATTTCTGTTTTTAAAAATGGAGAACATCTTACGATTCATGAATGTTATTGATTTATTACTAAGGGAAACATATGCTTATAAGCTAAAAGGAAGATGGGTGATTGTGTTCAGGTTTTTGTGCCTAAGACATCGTAGCATATCCTTAATAGTATTTAAGTGTAGTAATCTAACAGAATAATTAGAAAATGATAATTAGAATTAATAATGGATCGAATAGTACATTCCACTGGAATGTGATTGAGATTCATAATATTTTCTTGTTATCAAGTTAAACCATGAATTATACTTTATAAAATGCAATGTCACTGAATAACAACAACAACAAAAACCATCAGGTAGAAATATTTAAGTTACATTTTCTGAAACAAGTGTATTTGAGTTTCACAGTTTAGCATAGCAGTTTCTGTACAGTTCAAAATATTCTATTCCTTAAAGTGTTTCCTCCTCATGTCAAATTCTCATCTCAAAGGATAAGCTATAGAATTGAAGGAAATTTGCATCATATACTGCTTTAAATTTTCGATGATGTTACCGAGCAAAGAGCTATTTTGTTTCTCATTTCATAGTGAAATATAAAACATTGTATTTTCTAGTATTTAATTGGTTGGAAGTTTCTATTTAAAAGAAGGCTTTAAAAATCAATTGTGAGTCTGAGAAATTAAATTATCCATAGTTTTTAGTCATTCTTTTATTTGTATGTGACACATAGAAACAATAAATAAGGGAAACAAGGTTGAATTACATGGAGCTTTGAAAGAGTACATCAAAATTTTATATTGATGATCCAACAAAGGCCCTCAAACAATCAAAAAAAAAAAGGCATTGCTCATTTTGGCCAACATGGGACTTGATGTACCATGGGTCTCCATCAGGATGGAGGGCTGATCCCTGTGGCAGAAGGTAACACTGTAGGGAGGTTTGACTTTGTGGCAGTTGCCTGCAAACAAGAGCTGGGGATGAGGCCCCAGCCTTGCCCTGTGCGGAACACTGGATTTCACTGGAGGACTTTGGAATAGAGCAGTGATTTGTTTTCTGCTCACCTGCTGTTATGTGAGGTTGTCATTTGCTTTGCCTTTCATTGAGTTTGGTGTAGAAGCTTTACTTTGTGAATCTTACCTAAATTACAACATTTTAACTATGGAAATTTTTAACATATACATTTTCTTAAATTCAAAAATATTTATAAACCCTGTTTTAGTTAGAATCAGATGTGAGTACTGGAACAGGGAGTATAGTCTACCAAAAACCTATCAAGGCTGGATATCAGTGGCTTGTGCCATACTCTTCTTGGCACAGGGTCACATCTACTTAATGAGATCACTGGAAATCAGAATTTATTTCATACACCTGTAGTGGGTTGACTTTTCCTAGATGCCAGTTGCCCACCAATCTGCTCTATCACTCCTTACTCTCTTCCCATATTCCAGCATGGAGTCCCTTCCATGGGAGACAGTCCACAAACTTCTCCAATGTGGGCCCTTACCATGGGCTGTAGTTCTTTATGAACTGTTCTAGCTTTTGTCCCTTCCACAGGTTGCAGTCCCTCAAGAGCAGGCTGCTCCTGTGTGTTTCCTCTGTGGGGTAACAATTCCCACCAGCAAACCTGCTCCAGTAAGGGCTTCTCTCTCTCTATGGTTCCACAGGTCTTGGCAAGAGCCTGCTCCAGTGCAGACTTCCCATAGGGTCAGAGTCTCCTTCAAGCATCTACCTGCTCTGGTGTGAGGACTTTCATGGGCTGGAAGTGGGTATATGCTCCACTGTGGACCTCCACAGGGAACACCCTACCTCACCATGGACTGCATCACAGACTGGGGGGAATGTCTGCTCTGTTGGCTGAGCGTCTCCTTCACTGACCTTGGGGTCTGAAGGGTTTCTTCTCTCATTCCTTTCTGCCTGCTGCTACACAACAGCTCCACTGCCCTGCCTCACACCATCTTGCTTGTGTTATTCCAGAGGCAGGGCACACTTGTAGGAGTGAGGGAGTTTGAGGTTGAAGCTCAGTTTGAAACCATATCCTTTATCTTTCCCCTATCCAGAAGACAAGTCTCTCTCACTTCTGCCTATTTTATGAAGAAAACTTGCTGCCAGACTTTGCTGAAATCAGTCCCATCTGCAAGTGTTACAGTCTCTGAGAACAGAGGAATGGGTTCACCCAGGTTTTAGTAAACAAATTTAGTGCCTCTTCCTGGCTTTATGCTGAAACAGAACTCAGGAGGCACCTTGATGAGCTGCTTCTCTTCAGCATCAAGTGATTTCAGTCTTGTAAAGAAATTTGCAAACTGTACTGAGATACAGACTGCACAGATAATAAGCTTAAAGTACATCCAAAGCAGAGAATTATATGTGCACAACTGCAGCTGATTGAGTGTGGATCTTATGGATCCAACTGTCTTGGGCGTAAAGGTCTGAATTTAGCTTAAATCCCTTTTTTAGTCACCAGAGTAGGTGTATGGATCTTTCACTGTATAAAGCCCATTAAACTACTCACGTGCTCTGAGAGGGACATATCCTTTCCACTTTCTAACTGAAAGACACTTTGCTCTAGTTCAGTATAGTTCTGCTTTTGATTGATCTTCTCTGAGCTTGATGATAGCCTGTCTGTTCTGGCAAGTACGGTTGAACAAGGCCTGCTCCCTAGCCCTTGGTATCACTTTAGAGAAATTCTTACCACATCTTGTTTGCCTTTTTTCTTCCTCAAGTATTTATAGTGTGGTTTGCTGCTCTATTCAGCTGTATTGTTTACTGAACACTAACCCTGAATGTAAAATTTCTTTCTTGAATACATACTAGCTTTTCTCAATTTCTGTAAATGTAACTGGACAGCAAAGGAGAATGAGTTTTCCACCAGTTGTTCCTAATCACAAAGCTTTTCCCTCTAAGCAACACTTAGAACTTCATAGGAAGTGAGTACCTTTCAGTAAATTAATCTAAGAAGTACTTGTAATTTTGTCTTACTGAATTATTTTTGAGCTCAATTCAAGGCAGTCTTATACTTTCAATTTAAGCCCTTTCTTCATCTGCCTTCCATAATTAAATACTTTTGGGCTTCAGTGAATTTTTTGGAACAATTTAAATATTACTAAAGAAAATATTTCTGAAGTTCAAGTAACATATTCCTAATGCTTGGCTCTTTGCAGTTGAGATGCATATATATGGTTTTAGAAGAATATTTATTTCCAAAGACAGTTCCTCTGTGTCCTTCTTACCAGTCAAATTAAAAATCTCCTCTCTTGTCTTGTTCCAAAAAAGGAATAGTAGAAAATATTTTGAATTAGATCTTTGCCTGGTTTAAAATTGCCTCATTAGAATTTGTGAAAAGTAAAACAACCGAGATAACTGGTGTACTTATTGTAGAATCGTGATAATAATGACAACAACAATAATGTAGCCTACACCGAATCCTGAAAATTTTGGGAAAATATATGCACTTAAGAGAAGAAAATTCCTTTTTTTTTTTACCTCCCTTAGATTTCATGATCAATACTAGTTGTGGGAAAGAAAAGATGTAGGGATTTTTCTGCATAAAAATGGCCCTGCATAGGGTAAGGTATTTACAGGACTCTTCAGGCAGAAACAGTTTCTTCTAAATTCGATAGTACTAAGTATATATTTGTAAGACATATGACGAATTTTTATGGCTGTTGTAGTCCAAATTATATGTTAAGGGAAATTTAAAGTATCCTGCTCCAAAAGCAAGTGAAGAAATATTGAAGTGATTGGAAACAGTTAAAGCAAGACTATTTCATGAGTCAGCTAGGCAGGAAAAAAAAAGCGGAAAAAAAAAGAAAAAAAAAGAAGTTCTGCCTTTCCCTCAGAAGGCGGGGAAAAAGACCTCTGAGCTCTGGCAGCATGTGCTCTCTGGGGAAATAGCTTGGTTTTGTGTTGTCCTTTTGAGTTTGTCAACAAAATGTGCCCTGAGGAAAAAGCCTGAAAAAACCTTTTTGCAAAACTTTTGGCAGTGATTTTTTCCCAGGCTGGTGGAGGAGAACTTGGGCAGTCTGTCACAGCCTGAAGATAGAAATAGATGCTGGAGTGCTACTGAAATGACTGTGAGAACAGAAACAGCATCAGCAGCTGCAGTGTCTTTTGATGTAACATCAATAGCTACTGCAAGAACTAAACTGTAACAATTTTATAGGGGAGCAGGAAGGAGGAACTTGTGAAAAGATCACTGAAGAAAAGTCAGCAGAATTTTGGTTCAAAATTAAGTTGCCAGAAACTCCTGAAGGGTTTTTTTCCTGTGGTACTCACAGACGGAAAATATTTTCTTTTACAATGGGTATAAATGATAACCTGGGGAGAAGTTCATATATGTGACAGCTGGTCACCAGCAGTTATGGGTCATTACACAATCCCTCAGAGTGTCCCAGGCTTCTAGTGCCACATGGAAGTGTCCTAATTCTGATGAGGGAATGGACCTCATCAAATACAGATTGCCAAAACCAGCTGTTTTTTACTGTGTGGAAAGTGGTGAGAGAAAATTATTGGTGATTACTGAGAATAATTTTACCCCGATATTGTATTTTAGGATTATGGTGTTTCTGCTGCTGTTGGTAAAAGTGGAGAAAATGAGGTTCTGAAAAAGTTTTGTCAGAACCAGTCAGATGGGCTGAAAGGTGGAGTCTGGCAGCAGTGCCTGTACCATATCCTGTGTGCTTGGGAGGACTTCATGGAGAGGAATACTGGGTCTAGTGCGAGATCCACTCTTCATGTGGAAGGTCTGTTGGAGTTGGAGTGGCCAGAAAAAGGGACCAGTTGATAAGTTGTGAAGTCTGAATCCTTATTTTGAGTCTATGACTGGGAACTAAAAACCTGACTAAGATAGAGTCTCACACAAGGTTTTGGTGGGCCACTTGCTTTAGTTCTCCTGAGAGGTGAACTATGAACTATACTTATAACACTGTAATTTTTTCTTCACATCTGTGAATTTAAATCACTTGTGCACATTCCTGTGTTGTACCAAGTTAGAGAAAATGTGATAGAAATGTTATATATGTTTAGGGGTGTTGTAGTTTGGGATTATTATGTAAATTCTCTCCCCTGCCACTTAACTGCCCAGGCCAGCGGTTAACAAAAGAAGTAGTTAACTGTGATCGCTGGGGTGGGGGCAGGTTTGTCTCTTTTGGTTTTTTTTGGATATTCTCCTCAGTCTTGGCTCGGCGGAACGGGGGAGTGGGGGCTCCAAGGAGGCAGGCTGCCCTGCTGGTTACTGCTGGGGTTTTCCCTGGCTGTCTTGCCGCTGCCTACTTCGGATTACTTTTTCCTGCCGTGCTGCTACCTGCCTTGGATTTGCTGCTGGTTGCTCGTACCTGTCTGCTTCTTGGACGGGGAACACAGGGGAAAGAGACTGAGTCCATCTGAAAGCCCACTGCTCGTCTGTTTCGCTGGAGAGGGACTGAAACTCACTCTGCAGCCAGCCGAGCTGTGACAAGGACACTTAAGTATAACCTTTTCTCCCGGAGGAAAACCTGCTGGGTTTTGTTGTTGTTGTTTTTTTTTTTTTTCCTCTTATGGTGTTGGGGAAGTGGGTTGCACTAGTCTGTTTACATATATATATATATATATATAGCAGTTATCCTTCTTGTATTAAAATTCCTTTTCTTAAATTTGATAAAGAGTGGTGTGATTATTGAGGAGGAGGCCCCTCCCCTGCTTGTGGGTAAAACATTTTGGTTTTTCCCCTCAAACCGAGACATTTCTTGGCGCCCAACGTGTGGGGCTTGTAAACAAAGAAGGATAACTGCTATTTTGTGGCACCATGTGGGTCTTGAGCTTAGAGTTCATCAGGACCATCCTGTATAATATATTGGCTTTTTGTTGGTACAAATTCATGCCAAAAGGAGCGGCAGGTTTAAGTCTTATCAACAAATCAATGAGCAAAACTCAAATAGCCGCAATTATTATTGAGTTCTTACTCTGGATTTATGGTGCCATGAATTCGATGCCTTTGGATGTCATGTGGGTGGTGCTCTCCAGGCTGTTTTCCTGCCGCAACCTAAGCTGCTACCTCTGGGGATTCAGTGATAATAGTACGGACCCTTGGGAAGGAACAAAGGGGAATCTCTTCTCCCAACCCTTTGTCCATTCCCCATTCAAGTCTGCTACAACAGCTTTTGAGATGTTTAAATTCTCCCTGGATGCCAGAGATATCTTGCTCTTTATGGTTTTTCTGCAGGGTTGTATCCCTGCAGCTTACAGAATGTTTGAAGGTAGGGCCAGGGTTTTTCCAGAATGCATTCAGAAACCTAGCCCAGTGAAGGGGGAAAAGCGAGAGAATAAAACCCCTGATGCCACAGTGAAGGGAGAAAAGGATGAGGCTAAACCAGGAGGACAGGCCAAGCCTATGGAAGTTGCCCCTATTCAGAAAAGGAAATATAAGACCAAATTAGACCATCCAGCAGACGATGAGGGGGCTGCTGCACCTCCACAGCAAGCAGACCCAGAGCCTGAGATTATCACTGAGTCATTGTCATTTGATAATCTCCGTAGTTTGCGGAAAGACATTGCTCGACACCCGGGTGAGCCCATCCTGACTTGGTTGATCCGAGTTTGGGACCTTATGGGTGAAACCTTACAACTGGATGGTGCTGAAGCCAGGTTTTTGGGGGCTCTGGCCCAGGACGTGGCTATTGAACAGGTGTTAGTGAGGGAATCAAAGCCCCTTTCACTCTGGGCACGACTTCTAACGAGTGTAAGAGAGAAGTTTGTTTATAGAGAAATCCTGCAGGAACATCATATTAGGAAGACTTGGAAGACGATGGAAGAAGGAATTTTACGTCTGAGGGAGATGGCAATGATGGACGTGCTTTTTGGAAGAGGTGGGCAAGCCAATAATGACCCTGACAAGGTCAGATGCACACCACATATGTGGTGGGACCTTTCACGCTCGGGGCCAGCTGAATACACCGATTTCCTGGCATCCATGTATAGGGAAGAGAACCATGAAACAGTGGGTCCAGTAGCAAATAAGCTCCGGATATATGAAAGCATGACCCACAGCCCAATGCAGGCCCGTATTTCTGCTGTAGAGACATTGGTTGAGAGTCTCAAGACGCTGCCTGCAGAGGTAAAAGCGATCAGAGAGGAAATTAGGGAAAGTCTCCAAGTGGCACCAGTGCGAATGAGAACCTCTGAAGTCAGAGCCAGACGCCCCCCAGCCAGAGGAAGTGGACAGACCTCACGAACTGAGATGTGGTACTTCCTGGCCAAACATGGAGAAGACATGGGACGGTGGGATGGGAAACCCACCCGTGCCCTTGCAGCCCGAGTACAAGAACTGAAGGAGAATGGAAGAAGGTCAGTGAGAGTAAGTGCAGTCCCAGTTTCCCACGGGCAAGAATCTGACCCACAGGAGGGCACCTCCCAGGTGTACTCATCGAGAAAAGGTTCTGACCGCTATGACCAGGATCAGTGTTAGAGGGGCCCTGCCTCTAGCCAGGTAGAGGCACGGGACAACCGTGTCTATTGGACTGTGTGGATTCGATGGCCTGGTACATCAGACCCACAAAAGTATAAGGCTTTGGTTGATACTGGCGCTCAATGCACATTAATGCCATCAGGACATGTGGGCTCAGAAACTATTTCTATTTCTGGGGTGACAGGGGGATCTCAAGAGTTGACTGTGCTAGAAGCTGAAGTGAGCTTGACAGGGAGAGATTGGCAGAAACACCCCATTGTGACTGGTCCAGCCGCCCCATGTATCCTGGGCATTGACTACCTCAGGAATGGATATTTTAAGGACCCAAAGGGGCATAGATGGGCTTTTGGAATAGCCACTGTACAGACAGAAGGGATTGAACAATTGAACTCATTGCCAGGTCTCTCAGAAAGTCCTTCTGCTGTTGGACTGTTGAAAGTTGAGGAACAGCAAGTGCCAATTGCCACCACGACAGTGCACCGTCGGCAATACCGAACGAACCGTGATGCTGTGATCCCCATCCATAAGATGATCCGTGAACTGGAGAGCCAAGGGGTGGTCAGCAAAACCCACTCACCCTTCAACAGCCCCATCTGGCCTGTGCATAAGTCTGATGGAGAATGGAGATTGACTGTGGACTATCGTGGCTTGAATGAAGTTACCCCACCGCTGAGTGCCGCTGTGCCGGACATGCTGGAGCTCCAGTATGAACTGGAGTCCAGGGCAGCAAAGTGGTATGCCACTATTGACATTGCTAATGCGTTCTTCTCCATTCCTCTGGCACCAGAGTGCAGGCCACAGTTTGCTTTCACCTGGAGGGGCGTGCAGTACACCTGGAACCGACTACCCCAGGGGTGGAAACACAGTCCCACCATCTGTCATGGACTGATCCAGACTGCACTGGAGAAGGGTGAGGCTCCAGAACACCTGCAATACATTGATGACATCATTGTGTGGGGGGACACAGCAGAAGAGGTTTTTCAGAAAGGAGAGAAAATCATCCAGATCCTTTTGGGAGCTGGCTTTGCCATCAAACGGAGTAAGGTTAAGGGACCAGCCCAAGAGATCCAGTTCCTGGGAGTGAAGTGGCAGGATGGACGCCGTCAGATTCCAACAGAAGTCATCAATAAGATCACAGCAATGTCTCCACCTACCAGCAAAAAGGAAACACAAGCCTTCCTGGGTGCCATAGGGTTCTGGAGGATGCATATCCCAGCATACAGTCAGATCGTAAGCCCTCTCTACTTGGTAACCCGTAAGAAGAATGATTTCCACTGGGGCCCTGAGCAGCAACAAGCCTTTGACCAGATTAAGCATGAGATTGCTCAGGCTGTAGCCCTTGGACCAGTCAGGACAGGACCAGACGTACAGAACATGCTCTACTCCGCCGCCGGGAATAATGGCCTGTCTTGGAGCCTTTGGCAGAAGGTGCCTGGTGAGACTCGAGGCCGACCACTTGGATTCTGGAGCCGAGGCTACAGAGGATCTGAAGCCAACTATACCCCCACAGAGAAAGAGATCCTAGCCGCCTATGAAGGAGTCCAAGCCGCCTCAGAGGTGATTGGCACAGAAGCACAGCTGTTTCTGGCACCTCGACTACCAGTGCTGAAGTGGATGTTGTCAGGACAGGCTGCCTCTACACATCACGCCACTGATGCTACCTGGAGCAAGTGGATTGCCCTGATTACGCAGCGCGCCCGTATAGGAAAATCAAATCGCCCTGGGATCCTGGAAATCATCACAAACTGGCCTGAAGGTGAAAATTTTGGTCTAGCAGATGAAGAGGAAGAGCAGGTGACACGTGCGGAAGAAGCTCCACCATACAATCAATTGCCTAAAGAGGAAATACGCTACGCCCTCTTCACCGATGGCTCCTGTCGCATTGTAGGGACTAATCGCAAATGGAAAGCAGCTGTATGGAGTCCCACACGACAAGTTGCAGAAGCTACTGAAGGAGAAGGTGGGTCGAGTCAGTTTGCAGAGCTTAAAGCCGTGCAGTTGGCCCTGGACATTGCTGAACGAGAGAAATGGCCAAAGCTTTACCTCTACACCGACTCATGGATGGTGGCCAATGCTCTCTGGGGATGGTTAGACCGATGGAAGAAAACCAATTGGAAACGCAGAGGGAAACCCATCTGGGCTGCCGATATATGGCAAGATATTGCCACCCGAGTAGAGAAGCTGATTGTGAGAGTCCGCCACGTAGACGCACACGTGCCCAAAAATCGGGCCAATGAGGAACATCTCAACAACCAACAGGCAGACCGAGCTGCGCAAGTGAAAGTATCACAGACAGATCTGGACTGGCAGCACAAGGGAGAGCTGTTCTTGGCTCGATGGGCCCATGATGCCTCGGGCCATCAGGGCAGAGATGCCACTTATAAATGGGCACGAGACCGAGGGGTGGATTTAACCATGGACATTATCTCTCAGGTTATCCACGACTGTGAGACATGTGCTGCCATTAAGCAGGCTAAGAGAGTGAAGCCCCTGTGGTATGGTGGACGCTGGGATAAGTATAAGTACGGGGAGGCCTGGCAGGTTGACTACATCACACTGCCACAGACCCGCCAAGGCAAGCGCTATGTGCTCACCATGGTGGAAGCAACCACAGGGTGGCTGGAGACACACCCAGTGCCTCACGCCACTGCTCGGAACACCATCCTAGGCCTGGAAAAACAAGTGCTGTGGCGACATGGCACCCCAGAACGAATTGAGTCAGATAATGGAACTCATTTCAAAAACAGCTTAGTTGCTACCTGGGCGAGAGAACATGGCATTGAGTGGGTGTATCATATCCCCTACCATGCACCAGCTGCCGGGAAAGTTGAGCGGTGTAATGGACTGTTGAAAACCACTTTGAAGGCGTTGGGTGGAGGGACTTTCAAACACTGGGATCAACACTTAGCAAAGGCTACATGGCTAGTCAACACTAGAGGCTCTGTCAATCGAGCCGGCCCTGCCCAATCAGAACCCCTTCACACTGTAGATGGAGACAAAGTCCCTGTAATACACCTGAGAGGTATGCTAGGGAAAACAGTCTGGATCAACCCTGCCTCAGGCAAAGGCAAACCCATTCGTGGGGTTGTCTTTGCTCAAGGATCTGGTTCCACCTGGTGGGTGATGCAGGAAGATGGAGAGACACGATGTGTACCTCAAGGGGAACTTATCTCTGGGTAAACGACTCATATTACTGTATTTGTAAACACTTAATTATTTGAAAGAAAATTTAAGTTTAATGTAGAGTATCGGCATGGAAGAGAATTTAGGGGTGGATAATGTTGTAGTTTGGGATTATTATGTAAATTCTCTCCCCTGCCACTTAACTGCCCAGGCCAGCGGTTAACAAAAGAAGTAGTTAACTGTGATCGCTGGGGTGGGGGCAGGTTTGTCTCTTTTGGTTTTTTTTGGATATTCTCCTCAGTCTTGGCTCGGCGGAACGGGGGAGTGGGGGCTCCAAGGAGGCAGGCTGCCCTGCTGGTTACTGCTGGGGTTTTCCCTGGCTGTCTTGCCGCTGCCTACTTCGGATTACTTTTTCCTGCCGTGCTGCTACCTGCCTTGGATTTGCTGCTGGTCGCTCGTACCTGTCTGCTTCTTGGACGGGGAACACAGGGGAAAGAGACTGAGTCCATCTGAAAGCCCACTGCTCGTCTGTTTCGCTGGAGAGGGACTGAAACTCACTCTGCAGCCAGCCGAGCTGTGACAAGGACACTTAAGTATAACCTTTTCTCCCGGAGGAAAACCTGCTGGGTTTTGTTGTTGTTGTTTTTTTTTTTTTTCCTCTTATGGTGTTGGGGAAGTGGGTTGCACTAGTCTGTTTACATATATATATATATATATATATATAGCAGTTATCCTTCTTGTATTAAAATTCCTTTTCTTAAATTTGATAAAGAGTGGTGTGATTATTGAGGAGGAGGCCCCTCCCCTGCTTGTGGGTAAAACATTTTGGTTTTTCCCCTCAAACCGAGACAAGGGGCTAATCAGATTTACTCTTAAAAAACCTGAACTATGTTCAAAGGAAGGGTGTTACATACAGTCTGTACTAATGAGGATATTAGATCTGACTTTTTGACTAGTGTTAGACTGAAATCCAGGATACAGAGATACAAAGTTGTGGGTTTAGTTGTCATTTAACCAGCCATAGTTGAGTCTTGGCCTCTGAAGATTGTATCATAGATGAAGTTGTTGTGGGAGATTGACAACTGGGCACCAATATCAGCTGCAGAAGTATTAGTGGATTTCTTTCCTCAATCTAATGAGGATTTCTGTGCTAGATCTTGAAAAGAATGTAAGATAGGAATGATGAGCCAAGCATTTCTGATGAAAAAAGCTGATAAATATGTTGATATTCTAATATGAAGCATTCTTTTAGGAACTATTGTATTTCATAGAATCTTATTTGAATTGTATGTAGTAATGGTGAAAAGTGAAGTCACAAGGTGACTTTTGGAGTATTTTATTACAGTGTTATGTTCATGTCTTAGCTAATTATAGGGATCCTCCCCTGTGTTCTGACTGCAAGAAACTTTATAGGTCAGCTGCCAGGAGACAGGTTTTAAGAGCAGAAAATAGTGAATTTATATTTGTTTGTTACTATCAGCTAGCAGAATTGGGACAAATCTGCTGTTTATAAGATCCCACAGAATCACAGAATTGTGAAGGTTGGAAAAAGACCCTATTCCTCTGCAGAACAGAAGATTCGCTCTGAAATATCTGACTTATTAAGGAGTTCTGATATAAAGAAATTATAGTCAGCAAAATGCAAGACTACTGTTGCTGCTGTGTACTGTTGACTGGAGGCTGCTAAAAGAGGTCATATTTAATAACATTAAGAGTTTTAGTCTATTTGTTAAAAGCACAGAAGGCAATAGCCCTTTAGAGTAAACTTGTAATTCAAAATTTTTGAAGATGTTGACAAATTTGTCCAGTGTTGGATCAGTTCAATTCAGCTGTTTTTCAGCTTCAATTCTATCTTGAAGAGCTGCCCCAGGTTCCTGAATAATTTGTTGTCAGGGTCAAAAATATTATGGCTCAGAAAATGATAACTTTCATTTAGGAGTAACAAAAGTATTATGAAGCAAATTGTCTCTGTTGTGCTAACATTCTTTATTTGTCCACTTTAGGAGAGTTAGTAGAAGTGCCAAAATTTTGTACCTATTTAGATCTCATATGGAAGAAATGTTAGAGGAATTGGAAAAGGGAAAAAAAATAATTCAGCCTGGTCAATAGTACCGGGTTGCATTGATCCCAGAATCCGGAGAGGAAATAAGACTGTCATTAGTACAAACTCATCATTTGACCATAGAGAGGCACTGGAAATGCTTGCTGTATGAGGTGGAGGACACTGTCTCATCATCAAGAGCACATTGCATGGAATTGTTTCCAGGTGGCTTTCGAATATCTCCGGTGGGAGAGACTCCACAGCCTCTCTGGGCAATCTGTGTCAGTGTGTGGTCATCTGTATAGTAAAGAAGCTCTTCCTCATATTTAGGTGGAACTCCTCAGTTAGGTGTATCACTTTTTGCCATTGCCTCTTGTTCTATTGCTTGGTATCACTAAGAAGAGCCTGGCTTCATCCTCCTGATACCTTTCCTTCAGATACTTAGAGACATTGATAAGGTTCCCCGTCAGTCATCTCTTCTTGAGGTTGAACAGGCCCAGTTCTCTCAGTCTTTGCTAGTAAGAGAGATGTTCTCAAGTTTCTGTGGCTGAGGGGTTCCTGGTGTGCGGTAGCTGGTAGGTGATCTTCGAATTCTGAAAGTCAAATGATATCATGTCACCTTACTTTCTTTTTCCTTGGTCAGAAATAATTATTTCTTTCTAGAGTTAAAGCTGTGCAGGTACATGCTGACAATCATTAACACCTGGTGTTGCAGCATCAGCTGTTAACTGGGGTTGAACATACATTGTGGCTGTTACAAATCTGGCATATGGTCATCAAATTACTGAATGTGTATTTATATGCTGTAAAATGTATAAACATTGATTATGCCTTTTGTTATATTTCCTGTGTTTCTATGTATCTTCCATATTTCTTTTCCTTTATTGTTTGGCTGTTTCTATGGACATTTGCATGTAAACAGTAAAAAGCTTTTGTTTCTTAAGAGATCATCTGTTCCTGTTGCTTATTCTTATTACAAAGATTTTGGGGATAATTCAGTTAGTTGCTGTGGAAATGAGCCTGATGTCACAAACAGAGAATTACAGTTTACCAAGCCTTGAAGAAACAAAATGAAGGCAGAATGACTTAATTGGGAAGCCATGTGACTGTAGCAGAATCTCAGCTGCCATTAAAAGTATGTATTTTTAGTCCTTGTGTTTCTATACAGAATTGGAAAGTGTAATTCAAATAGTGACAATCCATGACTCATGAGGCAAACTGCAAAAAACATGCTTCTGAGAGAAAGGATGATCCTACTTTTCTTTTATGGGATTCAAACTCAGTGAACCAGTACCCTATGGTAGGTCCCCTCAGCCCCTTCATATCCCTGAAGAGAGAAGGGCAAAGGTGCTTCTTCAGGTCATCCACTGAAAAAATATACTTTGCTATTAACATCACTGCTTACACTGTTCTGCCTCTCCTGGGCTTTTGAAGAAGGAGCCAAAGCTGCCTTCCTTGTTCCTCATGAGAACAGAAAATAGGTTGCTCTTGATGGCTTAAATCAAGAATCAGAGGTCTCTGTTTGAAAAAGAGTGGACTTAGGGCTGCCTGATAGTGTCAGAAGGCCTCCTTCCTTCTGTCATTAGTTGGAGTTGAAGGGCACTGGTTTGCATTCCTCTCCATTGTTTTCTGCCAATTAAAAGAAGCAAAAAACTAAAATGTGATTATAGTTACATATGTTTTCGTTCTGGTTTTACGTGCTAAAAATACATGGCTTTTTTTGTGGCTCTTGAAGATTTTTAGTGGATGCTATGAAGTGTCACTGCATAGTTTTGTTGGCTGCATTGCAAAATCTAATACCTTCTTGAGGGCGTTACTTCTTGCTAAATTTATCTTTAGAACTATCAGATTTTGTATGGGTCATAATTTTATTAAAACTACTATAGAATATGGAGAAAAGAACTTGTGATTAAATTCCAGTATAACCATTTTCTTGTATAGATTCTGAAAATATAAATTTCTGATTTTATTTTAGAAATAAAAAGTTACAAATAATTTGAGTTTTTGCAGGTGACCCTGCCTTGGCAAGAGGGTTAGACTAGATGATCTCCAGAGGTCCCTTCCGCTCTGTTATTGAGATTCTCAAAGGAATTGTAGCAGTAATTATGGTGCTAATGAGTTTGCTTTGGAGAATGTATTTCCTAGAATTAGCTGGCCCAGTAATAGATTTTTTTTTCATGAAGGCATACGGAGTAGCTCTAAGATGCTTTATTAACTGTTGCTTCTTTGTTGTTGTTTTTGGTTTTGTTTGTTGTTTGTTTTTTTTTATTAGAGGGCTATTTCTACTTTTAATATGATATTTATGTTTGAAATTTACTGCAGAGACGAGACATACTCTGTCATCCATACCTGTATCAAAATAAAGACCGTGGCTATCATTAGAGACAACTGCTTTGGACGAAAGCATAGGCTGTGTATTGTTTAAGAGCCTGTATATTGTAGCAGTTTAAATGAATAGAAGGAAACTGAAAATTTTAGATGTTTATGAGAGGATGATGGGAAGAGGATTTATATACTAAGTACATGTCTGAGTTCTTTATTGAACAGGGGCACTTCAGTACTGGATAGGTTTTAAGAGTTGGAGAAATGACTGAAATTTTACTAGACGTGATGAAAGAAGATTGAAGAGTTCAAAGTGATTGACAACATAAGTATATTACTCTGGTTTTGAACTAAGGTTTACAAATAGATGATGACTGTACCATTTTAGCAGCAAAAATATAGGAGAGTCAGAGTTCCTGGGGTAAAAAATATGAAAATCCTGAAAGAGAAAACATATTAAAATAAGTGAAAATTAAGCCATGAGAAAACAAAACGAAACAAATGGCTTCAAATGTAGGTGGAGTCTATGAACTTTTGTTAGATCAAAATTCATAGACCGATCCTATTTTTACAACCTATGTGTAGTGCTACGAGTGATTTAAGGAAACACAGAACAGATGTTAGAAATATGTTATTAGGACAAAATCAAATTTGGCTTTTAGAGAGCACGAACAGCAGACATGAACCACAATAGAACTCAGTACCTAAAGGTTAAGTTTAGGAAATTCTGATTTGACATTTGGTGTTTAGTTATGAATAAAAAACAATTGTGAGATTGATAGAAATGGCCTGTAGCAAAAAGAAAAGAATTCACATAGGACCTTAGTGTCTAGCCAAATTTTATCATGTAACAATGATTTAAATTATTTTATGCTATTTTGTCTTCTGTAGAGAGTCCTCTAGAAGTTTTTCTGTAAATTCTTTATTATTAAAATCTGTGAAGATAGACACAAGCTCTACTATTTTTGATTCCAAAGAGTTGCTTCCAACTCAGCATATTCTGCAGTTCTGTGATACTTATTTAACTAATTTTGTTTTAGGTAAGTCCAGGAAAATACTCAAACTGGAATTTGTAAAAAGCCACTTACAGTCCCTTTGAAGGTGCTCTTATTCTAGAATAAATCAGAAAGGTTATTCATTCAGAATACTTTAGTAGATAAGGAGTTGGTTAATTAGGAATTAGCTAATACGTAGAAGGGTATTGATTGATTTCATATTCGTTTTAAGCATAGAACCATATTTTTATATTTTCAGATACAATAACCCTTGTCACATTGCTTGTCAAGTCCAAGCTCATTGTTTTATCTATGGTTTAACACGTGATACCTTCAAAGAAGGCCATGCTGTCTCCGAACAGTATATGATATCATGATCCATATATGATTTAAATGATCTGTACTTTAAGACAATGCTGGGTGTTTATGGGATCCACAGAAAGAAGGTTAAGTTGTCCCAAATGGTAAAAAAGCACATTCTGAAGTATTTCCCGGTGCAACTATGTGTTTAAATTAGAACATGCACTGAAGTTTTTCTGGGTCAGGTTTCAGAGGTTGCGCTTCCTTCCAATAGTGTTCTAGAAATGTAATGACTGACTGTGAGGACTACTAAACTGCTCTTCAGGTTACAAACTCTTCAAAACAGACTCTATTCTTAAGGTAAATACTTTGCAGCTCTGCGTAGACATTGGATCTTAAAGTTATCCAATCTCGTATTTTTAAAAGTAACCTGATTAAACCTAAGTTTACTTTGAATTTCATGGTTTCCTAACGTTAACATATTTTAGAAGAACCCGAGTTTCTTTTTTTTTTTCACCTGTTCTAACTTTTTCAATCCCATTTTGTTATCTATCCACAAAATCTGTGTGGAATCATTGACTTTTGATACCTTTTCCTCTCCCAAATCCCTATCAAAACAAAACAAAGGAAAAGCTCCCAAAGAAATCCAGTCATCTCTACAGCTTAGTATCCTGTCCCTGGGAGGCATGTACCTCAAAAGTTTGGTAAGGGTTCCAGGCAAAAATATGTTTATCTTTATTCAGGGTCTATCTGACATAAAAAGCAATACTAAATTTTGCATAATTATTCACAATGGGTTACAATCACATCTCCATTTAATTATTTTAATGGAAACTAGCAATATGGTCTCTGTACTAATGAAAGTCTTTGGCTTGAAACTGAGTCAGATCTCATTAAGTGTTGTGTTCTATCTAGTGAATAAAGCTTCATAAGCTGCTCTAAATAACTTGGCTTAATCAATAAGGAATGTATCATGTTGCTACATATTTAGAATCATAGAATCGATTGGGTTGAAAAAGACCTCCAAGATCATCAAGTCCAACCCTTGGTCCAACTCTAGTTCATTTACTAGATCATGGCACTCAGCGCCATGTCCAATCTGTGTTTAAAAATCTCTAGGGATGGTGAATCCACCACCTCTCTGGGCAGCCCATTCCAATGCCTGATTACTCTCTCTGTAAAGAATGTTTTTCTGATATCCAACTTAAATTTCCCCTGGCAGAGCTTAAGCCCATGCCCCCTTGTCCTATTGCTGAGTGCCTGGGAGAAGAGACCAGCCCCCACCTGGCTAGAACTTCCCTTCAGGTAGTTCTAGACAGTGATGAGGTCACCTCTGAGCCTCCTCTTCTCCAGGCTAAACAACCCCAGCTCCCTCAGCCTCTCCCCATAGGGCTTGTGCTCCAGTCCCTTCACCAGCCTTGTTGCTCTTCTCTGGACTCGCTCCAGCACATCAATATCCTTTCTGAACTGAGGGGCCCAGAACTGAACACAGTACTCATCTAAATCATCAATAAAGATGTTAAACAAGACTGGACCCAACACAGACCCCTGGGGAACACCACTGGTGACTGGCCGCCAGCTGGATGCAGCTCCGTTCACCAGCACTCTCTGGGCCCGACCCTCCAGCCAGCTCTTAATCCAGGAGAGGGTACACTTGTCCAGGCCATGGGCTACCAGCTTTTCCAGGAGTATATTATGGGAGACAGTGTCAAAGGCCTTGCTGAAGTCCAGATAGACCACATCCACAGCCTTCCCCTCATCCACCAGGCGGGTCACCTGATTGTAAAAAGAGATCAGGTTGGTCAGACAGGACCTGCCCCTCCTAAACCCATGCTGGCTGGGTCTAATCCCTTGTCCACCCTGAAGGTGCTGTGTGATTGCACTCAGGATGAACTGCTCCATAACCCTGCCAGGCACGGAGGTCAGGCTGACAGGCCTGGAATTGCCAGGGTCCTGCTTGCAGCCCTTTTTGTGGATTGGGGTGACATTGGCCAACCTCCAATCATCTGGGACCTCCCAAGAGAGCCAGGACTGTTGGAAGATGATGGAGAGTGGTTTGGCAAGCTCTTCTGCCAGCTCCTTCATCACCCTGGGATGGATCTTGTCTGGTCCCATAGACTTGTTAGGATCCAGCTGGCTCAGTAAGTCAGTAACTATATCCTCCTGGAATACAGGAGGGCTATTCAGCTCCCTCTCCCTGTCTACCAGCTCCAGAGGCCAGTTGTCTTGAGGGCCACCTGTCTTACTGGTGAAAACTGAGGTAAAGTAGGTGTTAAGTACCTCAGCCTTCTCCTCATCTTCCTTAACTATATTTCCCTCCAAGTCCAACAGAGAATGGAGGTTTTCCCTGCCCCTCCTTTTGTTATTAATGTATTTATAAAAGGACTTTTTGTTATCCCTAACTGAAATAGCCAAATTTACTTCAATTCCACTTTTCTTTCCCTAATTTTTTTCCTGCATGATCTAGCTCTATCTGTAAATTCTTCGTAAGTAGCCAGCCCTTTTTTCCATAGTCTGTAAACTTTCTTTTTATCCCTGATTTCTTTCAGAATCTTCCTATTTAACCAAGCTGGCCATCTTCCCCTCTGGCTGGCCTTTCGGCACACTGGTATAGCCTGTTGTATTAAACTTGCCAGTTGATGTGTACTTCTGGTTTTATCTTTAAAAATGTTATTTAAGGTAAGAAATTACATACCTTTCTTCAATAGGAATGGCCACCTGATAGGTTGTATGTACAGAAAGTTATTCTATCCCATGCAGAAGTAATTTGTCGTGTCCTATTTTTCCCCCTCAGGAGTTTGACACTCAGAAGTATGCAAGAGCTCTTTTCATACAGATTTGCGCTTCATACTGCCAGAAAAGTTGTGTTCTCTTGCTACTGAGTGCTACATATATAGTGCCAAAGAATAGTATGTGTATGGTTCAGAGGTGATGATTAAGGCCAACTGTTAGGGTTTTCAATTGTGATCGGTCCTGTATTTAGCATCAGGTGAGTTTCTATAAGTTCTTCTCTTATTTAGACCACTGATACATCCCTACAAATTTGTCTCTAGAAGCATTCTAGGTTTTTTTATACCAAGCTTCTTGTAGACCTCATACTCTTGCCACTATCTTTCAAAAACAAACAATGATAATAAGAAAAAAAAAACCCTCAACACATACCATAGCTGTCAAATAGTTTTAGCTTGGAAGTGTTTATCATCTGCTTTGTTTTAAACATTGTGAAGCATCTCTGGGGATTTGGTTTCTGCCTTGTTTCACTATGTGCCTGTGTTCAGTCTTTTCATAAGCAGTGTCTCAATGCCCTATTCTGTTTTTTTTAAGTGGATTCTACCTCATTTTCTTTCTCCTTTTGTGAAAGCATTGAAAATGCTTCCCATTGCTCCTACCTCTTCAGTTATTACAAACCAATAATAATTGTTGTGCAAAAATGAAACAGATGGAAGAAATGGGAAACATTTTCATCCCTTTCACAAAGAAGGAGAACACAGTCCTTTATAATAGCAGATTTTTATTATTTTCACTATATATTTTTTCATAATTAGTTTTCAGTGGTAATAGTTACACAAAATATTAGTCTTGTCCTGATCTTTTGTGAAACAACACTTCACACAAAGACATTCCGACTTTTATTGATACAGACTTTTAATTTAGTGTAAGTAATAGTTTTCCGTATAATTCTGGAAAAAATATTTTCTTTGCATAGATATTATAGAGTTGTGTGTTTTCTCTCCCATTTTATATATTTAGTCTCAGATAAAAGTCTAGCAGCTTATGCATAACTTCAGTGACTAATGGAGCTCTGTAAAATTTGCCAGAAATTGGCCAGCCCTTGCCAAATGACCACGAGGAGATTGCTGTCAGATCTGAGATTTTTTAAACTGCTTTTTTGGTTGGCATCCAGCTGCATTTTGACATTTTATGCAGTAATGCTGTTGAACTAGTAATTCTAATAGTCATTTTAAAGGAATGTAGAATATTCTGCTGTGTTTCCACTTGCAGGTCTGGAAGTTCAAATGGCATGTTAAAACTTCCATGCGTTCTTTAGCAGTCTGTTTTTGGAGCTTTGAAAAAACTTAAATCAATTTTAAATCTTCCTGACCATGTTTTTTTTTTTTATTTTAGCACTTGCAGTTTGCACAAGGTATGCATCAGTGTTTTCTATGAAAGTAATTCATTATCAGCATTTGTTCTGAAAAGACTATTCCATTTCAATTTATCAGGCTTTTTCTATTTTTAACCATAGTCAGAAGATAATAGATTTTCAAAATTACATTAATCATTTGTCTTAAAAAAAAATGCAGATCAAGTATAAACATGGAAAGAGTGAAGGAGGAAAATAAGGTCTTTTTTTATAAGTTACTTTGATTAAAGGAATGCTAGTACGTAATCATCAGATAAAAAAAGATAAATAGTTGAGGCACAGGTGAAAAAAGCAGTAGCAATTAAGATCAGAGAAATTTTGGATAAAATGGAATGAAAATAAAAGAAAGTTTAATGGGAAGCACGGTAGTAAGCATGAAATGATCAAGCGTTTATGTGAGCGTTAGAATAAAGAGAGAAACTACAGCAGTGGAAAGTGAGTTATAGAGTGGAGGAATTCCATTGTGTTTTCAGAAGGGTTAGGATGATGAAATACTAAAAATATATTTGTTTTTCTGTATTCAGTTTATCTACTGAATTTAATGCAAGCTTTTAAACAACTTGAATTATAGCTGTTCTCTTAAAAAAATTAGAAGTCAATTCTTGTTCTTTATAAAATGCTCAATGCCTTCACAGAACACACAGCAGGCTGAATGAGAAGCCTTCATTCTAATTTTCCAACTTTTTTGTGGTTACAATTAACTCCATATGATGTACCTTGTTGTATTAGTGATTAGAGTTCCCAGGGAGTGACTTGAATTCTAATAGCAGGAAAATGGTGTACTTTCTGTGTGCAGTGTGAGTCCAGCATCGGTAGCCAGGCTCTTTGTTGATCTTTTGGGAAGCTCTGGTGCTCTTCAGGCTGTCTTCCTCTTTAGCTGTGCTCTCAGAAGCAGTTAGCAACTGTCCCCCTTACCCATTTCAGATGTGTGTCCCCATTCCCACCCCTTCCCGCTTGGGATTCATGTCCTCCCTTCATCTCTCCACCATCTTTTTGCAGCAGTGCCATGTCCAGTCCCCACAAAAGCAGCTCATCCTTACAACAGTGTTCAGCAAGGGAATGAATGCTCATGCGTGGAACCGAGAACCTGCGCAGAACTGAAAGGGGCTCTGTGTGTGTACCTATGATGTGGATGCCGAGTTGGACCTTCTGACAAGAGTAAAAGCCCATTATGCTTGGGAATTCCTAGAGAAGCAACATGCTTGTGCTGTACTTCGCAGTGGAGTGTGAGATTACAAAGCTAGAAATGAGCAATCGAGTGGAGCACCAGCACAGCTGGAGTCTATTTTCAGCTTATTTCAGGAGCTCTAGAATTCCTCTAGTGCCTGATTTAAGCTAATCACATCTCTTTACATAATAGTGCCATTTGTAGGCACATAGAATAACACATTTTTTTTCAAACTAAGCACTGAGGTGTTCCTTTTGAAACATTTGGATGCTTAGAGAATTGAATATTTTAGTTATTTTACTTGGGCAGGGGTGAGGGTGAAATAAAGTGAAATCTAATTGTCAAGGAACATGTCCTGGGCTGCATCAGAAGTGTGGCCAGCAGGTTGGGAGAGGTGATTCTGCTCCTCTACTATGCTCTTGTGAAACCCAGCTCTGGGGTCCCAGCACAGGAAGGACACTGACCTATTTGAGCAAGTCCAAAGGAGGACCACCAGCTTACTAGAGGAATGGAGAAGCTCTCCTATGAGGAAAAGCTGAGAGAACTGGATTTGTTCAGCCTGGAAAAGAGAAGGCCTAGCCAAGGGAGAATGGTTTAAAACTTAGAGTAGGTTTAGATTAGATATTAGGAAGAATAGGCACTGGAAGAGGTTGTCCGGAGAAGTTGTGGAGGATCCATCCCTGGAAGTGTTTAAGACCAAGTTGGATGGAGCAACCTGGCCTAGTGAAAGGTGTCCCTGCCCACAGCAGGGGTGTTGGAACTAGATGATCCTTAAAGTCACTTCCAAACCAGGTGTTATGAGTTTAGATAGGCCTAAATTTAGGCTTTGATTTGTAGAGCAGGCTTCAGAGTATCAGCTGACTCCAGCTGAGTCAGGCCAGCTGGCAGCTGAATTCTACTGGCCAATGGTATTCCATACCATATCCTGATGTCACAGCATGTTTAAAAGGAGGTGTAAGAAATGCCTAGCTTTCTTTCCCCTTCATGGCCGGATGTTGAGTAGACCTTCTATCACTCTACTGGAAGTGTTGGGCCTTGCCACTGCTTCAGAGCTGTTTGGTTCAAGAAGTAAACATTTTTTTTTGCCATTAGTTTTTTCTCCTCTCCTGCCAAGTGTTTCTTGGCTGAGGTGGTTAAATCGGTATCACTGGGTGAGTGGCTCATGTGGAGTTTACAATCGTATATATGTGCTATATTGTAGTTTGTCTCTTCTGTGTAAATATAAAACCCTTGCCATTTTAAGCTTTACATCTAGGGTTTTTTCCCCTGCTTTTCCCTTGGGGTTCTGACTCTGTATCAGGCAGTTGGCATTTTGCCAGATAAACCTAAGATACCAGGCCATTCTATGGTTATTTGAATATTAATATCAGGTTTATTGGAACATGTTATCTACTGAAGCATTTGTTTTTCTTTTCAGCAAAGGAAATTTCTAGTGAAATTTTTCCAGTTGTTTTGATGGGACAAAAGCAAATAATTTCCACAGCTTTAAATTCAATTTAACATTGAAATAAAAGTGAAATATTTAAAGAGAGATTTCTGTATTGTTTTAGAATTTTGATTTGGGTGGTCAGGTTTGTGAAGGCAATCTCAACAATTTCAACCTTTACTTTGTTGCCTAAATTGAGTTATCCTTCTGTCTAGCTATTTTATTTATATTCATGTTTTTGTGTTGGTTTTATTCAGATTTAGAATTTGTTAAGAAACATAGAAAAATGAGGTAAATCATAGACTTCTGTGAGTATATCCTCTGGTTTGCTATTTGTGAGTGACTGTAAGCTTGAAATATTCTGACAGGGGTCTGGCATATTTCATAGTGGTGCAGAGGACTGTGCGTCACTACTTTCAGGAGACTGACTATTATAAGAATTATCTTGAAGCCATGATCCCATACATATTGAGAGCTAGTATGTCATTTATTCTCTGACATCTTTTTTAATGCACAGTCTGAGATTAGCTTTAGAACAAAACCAAGTCTTTGCTCTGTGAGAAACTTGAGCATGAATATGGTGACAATTGTCTATGCCTAATTAAAGGCCACATCCAAGGTTAAAAATTTACCTTGTAAGAGAATAAACAAGAACATATGGGTCTGCAGGAGGAGTGGAAAGGGTGACCTTGAATTATCCTAGGCAACAAGAAAAAATGGCATATCCTGTATTTATTGTTGTGCTTGTTAGGGAAGCCTGTTACCTGCTAAGTAGCATTCAGTAAATTCTGGTTTTACAGTTTTATGATAGGCTCCAATAAAGCATAGTACCATAGTACAATTATTTAAGGAAAGCCATACTCCCCATAGACATTAGAGTTTATCTTCCCTTGAGATTAAATGTCTTAGATCTTTTCATAAGATCTTGTCTACTGTGTATTGACTTACTGCATGCCTGGCAGGCTCCAGGACTTTCACTGTCTTTTTTTCAGGAACAGATTCCTTGGGTTAAAATGTTTTAGGACAGTGTTTTTACAACAGAGTTATTCAAATGTTTTCCTTTTTCTAATTCTGAAACAGGATACAAAAGAGGAAAGGAAAAGGCCATCTTGAAAAGCAAGGGGAAAGTCTAAATTCTTTCCTTTACTATCCATTGGCAAACCTCTGAAGTCTAGTTTTGTTTTTCTTTGCACTGAATAAACCAACCTTCCTTGTCTCAGTTTCTCCTGAACCAAGGCAAGCTACTCTGATTAAGTTTCATCTCCACAAGCAGTTGAGTCAGAATGTTCACAGTTGTTTTGCTCTTCTGTTACTTGGAACATCCCTCACAGCTAGTCTGTTCCCCAGTTTTTTAAGTGAATTTATTTCCCATCATCCTCTTTAAAAAAACCCTTGTGAATGTTAAAAATGCATTTAAGATGATTTACTGTCTTGGAAATATTAGGAATTAAACCCAAATTAATACAACTTAACTTTGAAAGATTTGTACTTGTTTAACAAGATCATTATATTATTTGTCATGATTCTTGGCATTCTTGTGGGTAACAAGCATCCTTACAGTGTATGTATTCAGAATTCATAGAACTTTGTTTAACCCATTTGTTAAATTATATGCATTTGTAGTATAAACTGCATTTTCTCTGGTTTATTTGATGGAGGTTTTAGTTTGTTGGGTGATGGATTTATTTCATGATGTCATAATGTATATCTGTCATATACACTCCGTGACTAAGCTTTTGTAGTTCAGTAGGAGGCACTTGACTTCCACCCTTTTCATATGATGCCTTTAAAATTACATCTTTTATAAGTCACAAAATAGTTAGGGTTGGAAGGGACCTGTGGGGATCATCTAGTCCAACCACCCCAGCAAGGCAGGGTCAGCTAGATATCTACTCAAGTATATTTATCCAACAGTTCATCATCAGTGTGACAGAATATATCATGCAATAAAGTCACAAGTAGTCATTGTAGTAGGATTTAATGCCATCTTTGTCAATATACTAAATTATAAAGTGTATTCTTGCTTCTTGTCTCTTTAGAATCATGGAATGAGCCAAGAATTATCCAGTTCCAGCTTTGATATTAAATTGGAAAGGTAGTAGATGAAATCCCTTTGAAGTAAGGCAGATACAAAGTTCAGGTCTAACATATTTGTAGAGAAAGGGAAAGAACTGAAGATAATCAAGCAAGGATCAATAGCACACAGGTCTCCGCGAGTGTAAACTGATTTTATGAGCTTTCCTTTCCTTGATGTACAGGCATACCTCTCTCCTGTACTCTCTCTTTCTCAAGTATTGTCTCTATAGTCCAAATTGTCCATAAAATCCCATAAGAAATTAATGAGATAAAGCAGTTAATTAATAGGAGAAAATATTTAATGCTAACAAAATAAAGATTTGATGTAGCAATGCTGTAAAAAAAGTGTGTAACAATACCAAACTTGGACACAGTTGGCTTAAATGGAAACAGAATTTTAAAAATTTGGAACTCCATAGTTAGAAGATGTCTGAAAGTATTACTTGAAACATTTGTTTCTCAAAGCAATGGACATAAAGCAGACTTCCCAGGATAGTTTTGCAATGGCAATTGTTAAGATAAATGAGCATATTAGCCTTAGTTAATATGTGAAGGTATAATATAAATACTGAGCTGCTTTGCTGTAGTGATGAAAATAGGAAAACTCAAAATCTTCTTAACATTTGAGAAATGCTTGTAGCCTCTCACCTGTTATTTTTTTCATTAAACTTCAAGTTCCCAGGATTGAGGAGAAGAATAGTTTCCCAAATGTTAGGTCTTGTAATGGAACTGAGACTTTCAATTTTTACTGCTCGGTCTGTAGCCTTTTTTCCTTCACTTTCATTTTTTAATTCTAGCTATTTAGCAGTAAGCTTTTCCAGTAGCCTTATAAGGTAGCTGGATGTGTAAATACTGCAGTGGAAACAATCTCTGCATCATACCATGCCTTTGTAATTAAGCAGTGGTTGGGAGGCTGTGCTTTGTAGGCAGATGTCTGCTAGCAGCTCATTCCTATGGACAACAAAACTGTTATTTTTCCAATGACTAACTTTAAACTTTCTATGTTAATGTTTCCACAGGCTCAATGCCTGTAATACTGTAAGTACTAAAACATTGTACTCAAAATGGAAGTATGGCAAGATTCTCATCAGAAACAGTGATAAATGACAACTGCTCTTGCAATGTCAACACTTTCAACACACGCAAACTTAAAAATGTTCTACAAAGGAAATACAAATTGGCAAGACTTTATATAAGCAATAATGATGTGGGGTTTGTATTTTTTTTTTAGTTGGGAATATTGAATCATGAACCTTCAAGCATTTTCTTATTGCATAAACTGGAACACAGTTTTAACAATATGGAATATTGTGTAATCTTCCAAGAGGCCAAATCTGCTTATGATGTCCAAAGATGTATAGAATGTAAAGGAGACATGTTCTGGTTTGCTTCCTCATATTGTATTTGGCTACCTTCTGCTAATTTTTATGGCAATTTGGTAGATTAGATCAGGTAATACCTTACTGCTTGCAAAAAGTGATCTGAATTCACCAAATTAAGCATATTACAGATATGTGCATGTATGTATAAATCAGAATGCAAGGGCTTGGCAACATTGTTTGTATGTATGCAGTGTCACAGAATTCAATGAGAATGTAGTTTGCTGGACAGTGGAATCAAGTTCTTCTGATCAAGGAGTGTTACCCAAACCATTGGTAGTATCTTCTGCCTGACCATTCTTTTTGAGGCCACAATAGGCATTAAATTCTCACTTACAAGAAACACAAAATTGAGTGTTTATCCCACTAAAGGTTTGAAATGTTTGGGCTTTTTGTGAAATTTGCATACAAAGACCACTTAAAACTCACAAACCAAACCCGAGTAGTGACCTATATTAAAAGAGCTTTGCTAGTGACCCTGCAGCCATATATATGGGAAGCACAGGACATGTAAGCTATTGCCTTCTTAAGTGCCACCCTGATGCCCAATCCCATCAGATTTCGGAAGCTAAGCAGGGGCAAGCCCAGTTAGTACTTGGATGGGAGACCTCTTGGGAATACCGGGAGCTGTAGGTTCTAGTCCTGGGGACTTCACTGTCACTGCCCAAGCTCGCTTGGCTGTGGCAGATGAACCTGAAGAGTTAAAGGGTGGGGCCAGTTCTGCACATGCTGTGCCTCACCTAAAAAATCCACTGTGCAGGCTGGAAGGGCACACCCATATGGGTAGAGCCCTTCCCAAACCTTTGTTCGTGAAGCCTAGACGTGATGATGAGCAACCATCAGGCTTCTCTTACAAACACAGATATACTGCAAGGGTCAGTCATACTAGATGAGCCATGTCTACTGAAACAACCTTTTTGTTGAAAGGTGAACAGTTTTTCTCTGTGCTGCTGCATACCGGTTTGTTGACAGGCATAGACTTTTCAACATCCTGCCACTTCTAGACCAACAAAGCTTTAGATTAAGCATAGCTATAACTTGAGTAAAAGCATTATCCAGTTCTCTCAATAAAATGAACTATGCAAGAGGGAAAAAAAGAAAATAAAAAAAGCAACATGTATAAATTTATATATACACATTACTGTAGGTTTCATCCACAAAAAAAAAAAGAAAAGTCCTTACAATAAGAACCTGTATAAAAATAGGAATGCCAACTGATTGCTGGACTTCTCCCAATGCTTCTCTGGCTTGTTTGTCAAGCAGACCTTTTGAGTTTTAGCTAGGTTTTGTCGCTGTGCAGAAAATCCAGTATAGAGGGTTGGACCTTTTGTTTTCCTAAGTCTTAATAAGATACATAGAAAATTTCTGTGGAGCTTTTCTATATAGATTCTGAACTTGACCATGGTAGGATTGTATATGCCTGTGATATTTTTCATATTGTATTCAGTTTTTCAAAAGGAATATAAAGGTAGAAAGTGGTTATTACTTTACTTTTTATTGTAGGTGTAAAAATTAGATATGGTCCAATAAATGTACAGGTTGTTATGCACTGCTGTTGAGAATAAGGGAATTATTCATAATACAATTGGATTTTAGTGCTTATTTCCCTTTAAATTGGAAAACAGTTCTGTGCATGTACATGTGATTTATACTGAGTTTTATGTAAGTTGTCAAGTTTTTAGCTTTTTTAAAGAAAAAAATCCTTTTTAAGGATTTTTATGGGATGATGCGGAGGAAATGTAGACAAAATGTGTGATCTGGGAAAGCTTTCCTTCTGTTCTGTGTTTTCTGATTATGGGAGAAATGGTGCACCAAATTTCAGTAAACTGAGTGCTCAATTCTCTTCATTTGAAGTTGAGTCACTTTAATAAATGAATAATAATTTTTAATGTGGGCTGAATCTCAAGCGGTTTTTAACTTAGTATGTAAATTTGTCTTCAGTTATAAAAAGTATCTTAGGGCTGAAAGATAGTTAAGGAAAAATAAGATACTTTGCTACTTTCACTGTTATATATGCAGGTTTCCTATTTCTAGTGTAATTTCTTTAATTGTTTTGCCTTTATTCTAAAACAATGCATTTGCCAAGTTTCATCTATATCTCTATTGCTTTGGAGCCTTTATTTTAAAATAGAATTCCTGCAGCACTGTGTAGAATCCAGGTACTTTTCTCCCATGGACTAGTAATTGCTTTTCAGTTAGCAGTCTTCCACTTTGTGCCTCCCTGAAGCATCAGGTAGAAAATGACACCTCTCCCTATCCAAGGCAAACTCTGATTCCTGGGCCACAGTTTCCCTTTTTCTTTTCTTCCACCTTCTTGACTAAATGAAAATTGCAACAGAAGATGGATTGAACAGTAAGAGTTTAAATCCTTTCAGGCAGGGGAGAGAATTGAAGGTCTTCTGTATTTTGATTGAATGGCTAAAGCCCTGCCTTAATGGGTTGTAAAAAATAACAAAACTGAAAATAAAGAAAAGACAAATTCTTCATGAAACAAACTTTACATTTAAAGCTATATGGAATTTGTACTGTGCCAGCAGATAATGTGGAATTTAAGCACTGCCATGACAGGCTATATACTATATCTGTAGGTATTTAGAAATTATCTCACTTGAGGAGACCTTGGAATACAGACTTAGACAAAGACAGAATTTGTTCTCTATTTAAAAAACAGGTAAGAGTAATCCAACAGAATTTAGGACCCTAACAGTGTTCTAATATGAGTGGTGATTATGAATTTGCTGAGATTGCTCTGAAGGGTTAAGTTATGCAGAACATTTGTACTTTTAGCTAACAAAGGTTCTGGTGTGATGGTTGTGTTTACATCACCCTTTTCCAGTGATTATGTAGATGATTTGGATCAGACAAAACTATAATGGACTCCAAAGCATTATTATTGTTTCCTATTTAGAAAAAAAAATCCTTAGCAAAATTTCTAGTTACATCTGTGTATATTTTCTGGAATTTTTTGTTTATTTTTTGATGGAAAGCATGTACTTGACTTTTTAAACTAGGCTCGATGACTTTTTTTTGAGTTTCTTATTTCTACTGGATAGAGCTTTCTAAGACACTGTCACTTGTTTTTTTGTTTGTTTGTTTGTTTGTTTTTTTCTTTTTTAAACTCCAAATAAGAGTGAAACTTGAAAATTATGCTATTCTTCATGTTTCTAAATCAGCTTATAAAAGATAAAACATATTCCTAGTACTAGTTTGCCTGTTGAGGGTGAGGAAGGAGATTTAATTTTTCTGAGGATTGTCAGCACTGTTGAAGAGTACACATGCAGAAGATTGTGTGTTGGCGTTTGACTTAAAATATCGATGTGTCATTTTGAGCCTTTTGAAAGATCTCTATTCTATCTTGGATGTTTTCACATGAACTGAAAAAATGATTGAATGACTGTGAACAAAAGATTGAAAAAAAAATGATTCTGCTTGGCTGTATACTCAAAATAATTACAGCCTCTGACCAGAATGTGGAAGTCTCTTGAAAAGTTTTACTGGACAACTAAAGCAGAATTTATATCCATAGAGTTTTCTTTTCTTGAGAGTTATTTCAAACATGAAACTAGCTGTGCTTTTTGGATATGACTGTTCTAAGCTCATGCATGACAAAGATTATTAGTAGTCTTGTCCTGTGATAAAGCATATTGGCTATCTTGGTACTTGACTAAGGAAAGTATGAAAAAATAGAAAGCATGAATTTAATTTCTTATCAATAAGTAGGATCACACAGGTTTTCCTTTTAATTATGGTTGCATAGACATAATACTGACTTAAATATGAATAGACTATCTTCCAAAATATGAAATGAAAGAAGCATGGCCATTGCTGGAAGAAAACCTCAAACCACTGTTTTAAAACCCCTGGAATAGTGGTCCATTTTTATTTTATTCATGTTTTGTTTTGTTATTTTCCTTTGTATAATGAAGTATGTGAGACCTTGCTTTTTACTTGATGTGTGTTTAACCTCTTTCCTCCAAAGTTCAGAAAAATCCTTTTTTTAAGACGAAGTTCAGTCACTTCTGTCATACATCTGCTCATCTCACACTGCTGTTTTCACAGTTACTGACTTCATTATCATAAGGGGCAGTGATTTTTACATATAACTGGGTGTATGAATACTGGAAAACACATTAAAGGACTCGAAACCAAATAAAACTTAAATTTTTGTCAGTCATCAGTTTGTATGCTTGTCTGAATCAGTGTCTAATGCACCAGCTCATAATGAATTTTATTTCTTAAGTCATTTATTTCTTCTGTAGTTCCTTAGTCTTTTTCACATAAAGTTATAATTATTTGCCATATTTCAAATGACACAGCAGTAAGACTATAGATGGCTTTATCAAATAAATATTTACTGTGACTGCCCATGAGTCCCACTAAACTCCATTGCTTACAGTTGACAGTAACACTGAAATGCATCCAGTTAGTGAAAATTGAGGCCACACATAGTCTCAGGTGTTTTTATTTGAGAAAATTTGATAAATGACAAACATTGGGAAAAGCCATTTTTATTACTGCCTAAACTATGTATGTGAGTGGGAGGGAAACAACTCTTCCAGCAGTTCTTAAAACTGAATTTTAGTGTTATGTCCTTTTTATAGATGTTATGAACTGTTACATGTCTACTTTTCAAATCCTTTGCACTACATTGTCTCCTTCCAGTCACACAATTTACTAAATGTATATTTAAAGTCAACTTTAAGGTGCTGGATTTCTTTAAAGTCTAAGAACTATTACAATGCTATATTTTATTTATATAATTAACAAAAGGGAGGTAAGGTCCTAACATTTATGTGGCTAACAGTTAGAATATCTTAGACGTCTGCAAAAATTGAGTCTTATAAAGCAACATTTGTTTTCTGTGATATAACCAGTGAAGATTTTTTTTTCTGCAGCGTTCTTTCTCTTGATGTTGTCTGGCTCCTCTGACAGTTTCTGTACTCACTGGCAGCTCTGCCAACGGAGATTTAGTAGCACTGATGTGAATAACCATGTTTTGTAGGTGATTCAGGTTTCAAGGACAAGAAAAGTGACTTGAAATACTCCTGCAAACAACTCATTTAGAAATATCCTAGTTAAGGATTGGATCAAAGAGTGTTCTCATTTTCTTTGTGCTCACAACTCGCTCATACAGCTAAAGAAAATTACTAATGTGCATTGAGAAAAGCTATTAGCAGTTTTGATTGCTGATTCTTTAATTACAGTTCATATTATGTAAATCAGTTTTCTGCATTTTCATTTTCTCTCTCTTTATTCTTCATCCAGATTCCACCAAGAAAATTAAGGATGTCTTAGAAGAATTCCATGGCAGTGGTGTGTTAGCAAAATATAATCCTGAAGGGGTAATTCTTTTTCTTTCTTAATGATCATAAATGGTGGGGAGAATTTGCAAATGCAGCCAATCTAAGCATTTGAAATAGAAAATGATTTATAAATTGGCTGTTTGGGCTGTTTGAAACTGTTTGAAAAACATATGAGTATTTTTAAGAACTGCAAATGTGTGGATATCACATTAGACAGACCAGCTTAATAATTTACATAAAGCCACCTTTCTTTTTTTTTTCCCTAAGATTTAAACAAATAAACAAACTGTCTGTGGTTTGACCCAGCTAAGCTCCACATAGCCACTTGCTCACTCCCTCCTCCCCAGTGGAGTGGGTAGAAAATCAAAATAAATGGTCTAATAGGCAAAGCAAAATCTGTGCACACAGGCAAAGAAAGAAATTCATTCACCATTTCCCATGTGCAGGCAAGTGTTCAGCCTTGTAAAGTAAAGCAGGGCTTTCACAAGTAATGATACCTTGGGAAGACAAACAACATCACCCTGAGTGGTTCCCCCTTCTTTCTCCTTCTCCCAGCTTTATGTAGTGACCAGGATGCCATATGATATGGAACATCCCTTTAGCCAGTTGGGGTCAGCTGTCTCAGTTGTGCCCCATCCCAACTTGTGGTGTACCCCCTGCCACTTCATTGGTGGGCGGGGTAAGGAGCAGAACACTAAAACATCTCTGTATTACCAACACTCTTTTCAGTACAAATCCAAAACATAGCCCCATACAAGCTACTGTGAAGGAAATTAACCATCTCAGCCAAAATCAGCACACAGACCTGCTCCCTCCTGAAACAAACCAACCAAACCCAAAACACCCCCCCCCCCTTATGATAAGATTAATATGCTTTTCAAATCTTTTTAAAGACTTGAAATGTTAGATATAATTTCAAAAGGTAGAAAAGTAAAATCTGTTAAGATTTCTTTATAATTCTGTTTCTCTCATGTTGTTTCTGGTAGTGGGATTTTCTGATATTATGAAACAAAGAACTGAGCTGAAGAGAAAAAGTGTGTGTGCATGTAGATTCTCCACTAGACAAAGTATCCTGGTTTGGCTGGTAGAAAAAGCCAGACTGTTTTCCTTTCTTATCCTCATTTGAAGTTTATATTTGCTTGGCACATCCTAATAGCACGATTCAGAATGTAACTAAATAAAAACCTGTTTCAGTTATGTTTCTAAAGTAATGTTTCTAAACTGTGCTCTCATTATGTGAAATTCAGGATAGAAAAATGTGCCAACCATTATGAAGATTATTTGATCCTACATTTCAAGTTATAAAAGACAAGAATTATTGTCAACTAAGATAGTTGAAACTCATTAAGTATTGAAAAATTATTTGACACTTTGAACTTGACAAAGCATAATGTTCATCCCTTTAGTCCATTTCTGAGGAAAAAAAAAATGGAATTCAGTAGCAGAATATAAGTTGATCCTGTAAATAATTACCTTAAATTTCCATGTTTTATTTCAATAGAATCATAGAATATAAATGGGTGGGAATGCTGTGATTATCTACTGTACTCTCCAATGTAAAAGGCTTTAGGATCTCTCTAATTGTTTTTATTAGAATGTAGGCACAATTTGGGTTTGTTCTTTTTCTTTTTTTTCCAAGGAAAACGTGAACTGCTGATTTACAAACTCCATGCTTGCTTTTTAATAATTATTATTATTATTATTTTTCTTTTAGCTTCTGCAATTTTCTTTGTGCTTTTAGTCTATGTGATAGAATGGTCTTTATATATTATTCATGTTTTTTCTTCTGATTCTTCACTTACTTTCAGTCATCATACAATGTTTTCAGTTTTGTGAAGTGTTCTCTCTTAAAGTGAAAAATAACTGTGCATTTTATGCATATTTAAATGGTATGTTGGATGTAGGTAACATGTTTTCAAATTATCCATTGCATATAAACATAATTATTTAAAGTGATAAAATTAGTCTCTTTTAAAAAAGTCATTCTTCCAGTTTGAGGGTGTGTGGTTGTCGAATCATGGCTAAATGTGGTCAGTGTGGGCACCCAGGACAACTGCTATGACTTGAAGCCAGGTGAATTGGCAAAATTTTTGCAAAGCTGAAATTAATCAACACAGTTGGTCTTGAGATGAGTCTGTGGCTCTGCATGGTGTTTCCCAGGTCTTCATTTCACAGCTGATCATTTGCAGAATCCTACCAGTGTATTGAAACATCCAGGGACTATAGAGCAGAAGAACACTCACGGCAGTAAGCAAGATAGAAGGAAGGGGAGGAAGGAATGCAAGTCAGGCTCCATGTGGTGACTTCATTGTCTTCATCCGGGATCAAGCTATTCGCCACTACTGGGTCAATGTTGGACCTAGGCTAAGCCTGACAGCTTTTATACTTTGCCGCTTAGCACTTAGACGTCAGGGAGTGCAACATAAGGAAAACACAGCTAGCAACAAAGCTACTTTGGATCTAGTAGGATTTGTTAGCTCAAGTTTCATGCCATAAGCTGCTGAATTGGAAGCAAAGTGACTCAAATTTCCTCTGCCAATGGCTGAATATTCTGTTCAGAAAAGAGAACTGTCTCTACACAGGTGAGTCTGTATTTTTGGCATGCATTCAACCTGCTGTGTGGATAAACTCTCTACAGAATGATTTGCAAGTTGATTTTATGTGGTTGGATGTGGACTCCATGGGTTGGAAGTAAATAATTAATTCCTATCTGTAAATGAGATGACAAAAAATGACTGATCCAGATGAGATCAGTTGTAGTGCAGCTATTTATTTCCACATATTATAGACAGCACTTCTATTTTATTGTTGTGTTTTGTAGAGGATGGCATCATATTTCCATTTTGCCTCATAGATTAGTCTCCTAGACTTTTATTTTATAAGCACTCTTAAGTGGGGGGGGTGGGGGGTGTGTTAAGTCTTGTTCTACCAAAGGATCATGCCAGTTTTTTACCAATAAACATGGGACAGAAAGCTATGGCAAATTCAGCAGAGCAATATATTTATGTACTTAAGAAAAAGCCTTAGGAACTTCCTGATTCAAGCACCTCTCTGTTTAAAGGGTTCAGGAATTTATTTCACTCCATTGCTTCTATACTGCAGATTTTTATCAAAACTGATCTACTGGGGTGAAAATAGTGAAAGAAAAGCTATTGGTATTTGAAGCTTGTTGCCTGAAGTAATCTGTGGGATTTTTTACATTTTATGTCTTGTCAAGGGAGTGGATTTTGGGCTTAGGGCAAATGATGTACCTGAATATCAGAAAATGTCTGTTACAGGGAGTTTATTTATGGGGCTTTTACTCTCTGCTTTCAATGTAAGAGAGATGACTAAAATTTCTGCAAATGCTACTGAACCTATTCACTTTCACCTTCTTGCCTAAGTCAATATCAAATAGGGAATTAAGAGTGGATTTTATGCCTGATATAAGATGCATAGGTAGGTTAAGACCAGTGTGTTGGAAAGCTGTGACATACAAATATTTTTTTCATCATTCGAGATTTATTTGTATTAATTAATTTCAGCCATTTCACTTTGAGGGAAGCATTGAATAGGTTAAAAAGAATTAGGAAAGCAGACAGAACTAAAGATGGTATCTAAATGGTCAGTAAGTACAGAACATTGTGTGCTTGTAGTTCTAGTGTTGTCATCCTCTTTGAGTGCATCATAATTTGTTTACCAGAGATGCTGCTGGCATTCTTAGCCACCTGGGCACATGCTGGCTCATGTTCAGTTGCTGTCGTCCAGCAACCCAAGGCCCTTTTCCACTGGGAAGCTTTCTAGCCACCTCCCCCAAGCCTGTAGTGCTGCATGCGTGGGTTTGTTGTGACTCAGTTGAGGACCTGGCACTTGGCTTTGTTGAACCTTATACCTTTGTTCTTGGCCCATTGATCCATCCTGTCCAGATACCTCTGCAGAGCCTTCCCACCCACAAGTAGGAAATGAAAACTCCTGCCCAGTTGGACATCATCTTCAGACTGACTGAGATGCACTTCATACCCATGTCCAGATCATTGATAAAGGTATTAAACAGGACAGGCATCTACACCAAGTCATGGAAAACATTCCTCTTAACTGGCCACCAACTGGATATAACTATATTGACCACCACTCTCTGGGCGCAGCCATCTGACCAGTTTGTTACCCAGCAAAGAGTGCACCTGACCAAGCCACGAGCAGACAGTTTGTCCAGAAGACTACAGTGCCAAAGGTCATACTAAAGACTTTAGAGGCCTTTTAAACCTTATTGATAAAGATTCTATGGAAATCCAAGCAGACAACATCCAAAGCCTTTCCCTCATCTACTAAGCAGGTCACTTTGTTACAGAAGGAGTTTAGGTTGGTCAAGCAGGGCCTGCCTTTCCAAAACCTATGCTAGCCTGTTCCCCTGGTTCTCCTGTATGTGCCTTGTGATGGCACTGAAGATGAACTGCTTTCATGACCTTCCATGGCAGTGAGGTCAGGACGATGGGTCTGGAATTACCTGAATCCTCTTTCGAGCCCTTCTATAGATGGATGTCACATTTGCCAACCTCCAGTCAAACGGTTCCTCCCTAGTTAACAAGAACTGCTAGTAAATGATGGAAAGTGGCTCAGTAAGCCCTTGCACCAGATCTCAGTGCTCTTGGGTGGATCCTGTCTGACTGACTATAAACTCACACGTCTTAAGTGACATGGAGAACAATTTCACTTTGGATTATGGAGGATTTGTTCTGCTCCCCATCCCTATCTTCTAGCTCTTGGTACCACAAGAACAACTGGGTTTACTATAAAAGACCAAGACAAGAAGTCATTAAGTACCTCTGCCTTTTTCTCATATTTTATTGACATGATTCCCCTGGCATCCAGTAAAGGTTGGAGAGTCTCCTTAGCCCTCTTTTTGTTGCTAATGCTTTTGTCTTAGAATCACAGAATGGGCTAAGTTGAATTGGAAGGGACCTTGAAGATCGTCTAGTTCCAACACCCTCACCATTAGCAGGGATGCCACTTACTAGAGCAGGTTGCTCAAGACCCCATCCAACCTGTCCTAGAACACTTCCAGGGATGAGACATCCACAACTTCTCTGGGCAGCCTGTTTCAGTGCCTCAATACCTTCTGAGTAAAGAATTCCTTCCTAACAGCTAATCTAAATCTCTCCTATTTTAATTTATATCTGTTTCTCCTTGTCCTATCACTATTTGCCCATGTAAAAAGTCCCTCTCACTCTTTTTTATAAGTCCACTTTAGGTACTGAAAGACGATAATGACATCTCCCTGGAGCCTTCTCCAGGCTGAACAACCCCAACTCTCTCAGCCTGTCATCTTAGAAGAGGTGTTCCATTCCTCTGATCATCTTCATGGCCTCCTCTGGACCCACTGTAGTAGATCCATGCCTTTCCTGTGCTGACTCCAGAGTGGGATCCATCACTTTCATGTGGGATCTTGCAAGGACAGAGTAAAGGGACAGAATCACCTGCCTCAGCCTACTGGCTATGCCTCTGTGGATGCAGCCAAGGATGCAGCTGGCCTTCAGGGCTGCAAGCACATAGTGATGGCTCATGTCCAGCTTTTCCTACTCCAGAACTCCCTGGTCCTTCTCCACGCAGCTGCTGTCAGTGAACTCTCTCAGTCTACATTCATATTTGGGATTGTCCTGACCCACGGGTAGCTCCTTGTACTTGGACTTGCTGAACCTCATTATGTTGTTGTGGACCCATTCTTAAGCTTCTCCAGAACCTCCTGGATGTCACCACTTTCTCTATTGTCTTCTTTTTTTGTTATGAAATTTATGGAGTTTAGCCTTGTGTTCACTTTTGATAAGGTTTTTCACGAACAGCTCTTCTTGGTAACAATTTTTTAAGTTTTTTTGTTTGTTTGTTTATTTGTTTTAAGAACATAGGTATGAAAGACAAACATATTTACTTCCCCCCCCCCCTCCCCTTTGGTTATCTGTCACTGCATGTTTAAAAATAAATTGCTTGTACTGTCTAATTAAGACTAGCGTACTGACTTCAATCCATTTTCTTTACTTATGTGCTAATACAAAAGAAAGGGATATTTTATCTAATGTCTTAAACCTGTTCATCTAAATCACTAACCTTTCACCAAAAATATTTCTTTTATAAAAAGAGTTTCAGTGTTACGACACTGCGCTAATGTATGTGTGTTCTTTCTTTCCTTGCATGCCTTACAGAAACAAGATATACTTAACCAAGTAAGTAATCCTAATTTGATTTTTTTAATGAATAGTTCTGTATCTTTTATTTTGCAGGCTTTCATTGAAATAGATTTGTTAATAAATACTGCATGTGGCTATTCTGTAAGATCAATATTTAAAGCTGAGAGCAGAGTGCACTCCTGGTGGCAGACTTTTTCACTGGATGAATTTCATTTTTATCATTCACAGTACACAATTTTGCTAACAATAATTAAGGCGAATATGAGAATTAGAAGCAAGTAATTGACTTGTTCCATACTTGTCATAGAAATTTATGCTTACTGTGAGATCTTGTAATATTTTTTATTATTCTGAAATAACAAGAAGAATCTTAGGGGAAAAAATTTAAATACAAATCCTATAACCATATAATACCATTTAAATGTAGCAGGCTTAAAATTGCAGATATAATAATTTGAATAAGGCTTATAGTGTGCTTTAAGCGACTGTGACTTTACAGTAAATGTGACTTCACAGCAATTGCAAGAGAAATCGTTAAAGACCTGATCATCAACCTAAGAGTCTACTCCTGAGAAGCTTCAGTAGCCTAAAACCAGGTATAAAGGTAAAATGAAAAAAAAAAATAAAGGCTAGGGAGAAAGGACTAATCAAATTAGCAAGTTTTTTTGTGACCTCGTTATTCTTTCTTTGTAGTATGGAGGTGGTATAAAGTCCCTCTGCTTTGCTGTTCTGGAAAGAGGCAGCCAGAACCTGAGATCAGTAAAAAAGTCAAGAGAATGAAAGGATTATTTTTGTAGGAAACCTTCACTTTCTGGGGTCAGGAGGCCAGTTTATCTTTTGGAGGTGTATTACTAAGAGCAGTACTCCCTCCCCATTCACAAAAGAACTCAGTTTTCTTCAGATAACCAAAGTTATTTCTTTTTAGTATGCTTACAGAGTGACTTGAGTGGATCTTGAAAGAGATGGTTTTCAGGTTAAAGCAGAGTGTCTATTACCAGTCTTGAGACTAAGCTCATCAATATTTAGCTAATAACTTTGTCAGCTGAGTAGATGAATACTAACAGGATTAAAACACTAAACCAAATTTGGAAATTGTTGCTAAAATTAAGAAATTCTGGATACTACCCTGGGAAGCTTGATGATGTTATGTGCTATAGTAAATGGAATGAAATGCACTCACACGGAGTGCAGTGTGGTGCACTCTGACATGAGTGGCACTTTTAGATAAATTGATGTGTATGTAGTTGATCCTGAGATGAATGCATCATTGTGGTTTGGTTATGAAGAGGAGAAATATGTTACTGGGGTGTTATAATAGTGTTCCTGTGGCCATGGTGGGCTGAGAACAGGACAAAATTTGTAAAAAAGGGTAGTGTCTTAGGCCCATTGGCATAAGTGGAGAACTAGTTAAAATTTCAAGCACAGAGAAATATAATTTGAAAGGACTTTTTATGCTCATTCCCTCAGCTATATTCTTTGATGTGACAGAAAATACTAAATTACTGTAAAGACCTTGCTTATTATAATATACAAAGTGAAGTCTTTATACTACAGGTAGGAAGATTTAATTTTCTATAAAAAAGGTGCTTCAAAACCCACATCTTTCTGCTTTAGTACAAGTTATGGGACAAAGTGAACTCAAACTGGAACTAATTTACAGAAGGGTCAGTAGGATGTGCAGAATTATAGCATATGTATTAAAAAGGAAAAGCCTGTCTCTCACATTTAAGGAGCTGGAGTTATATCTTTCTAAGTACAAAAGAGAAAAATGTAGTATCTTGTGAGTATCACAGGGAGAACTCTGTGTTTCAGACACTGGGAACTCAGTGTTTTTCTGGTGCTCTGGACAAAATTTCTAGAGAAAGCTTCCTGGATACCTAGACAGCTGAGAAGCCTGCCAGGCAAAGATGCTGTGAGCCTGTTTTCTGCAGAGTGCGTTGAGGGCATCAAGGTGTAAAATGTTTCAGATAGTCAATTCCTGCTGCAGAACTATTCAGTTTTGAACATTATTTATGATCTTTAGTGATCTCTCTGTCTTCTTTTCTTAGTCTATACTAACAGTGCTAATCTCCCTCCTTGATATCTATCTTAGCTTTCTCTTTTTTTTCCTCTGCTTTTTATCTTTTATTGCACAGTACCTTATGTTTAAGTTTTATGAGCCTCGTACTGCTTTCATTTACATGTTGTGTTAGGAAAGAGAGTTTAAAGAATTTTGCACAGAGTATTTAGTTGTTACTGGGCTTTTCTTGTTATTCGTCCTTGGGGTTTGGTGGATTTTTTAAATCGTTTTAATTCTGAAGAGCAATATGTTGTCTTGCAGGTTGGTTTTTATGCTGATGGCTCAGTTACAATTGATTCACCTGCATGGTGGCATCTAGATAATATTTATGAAACTACATAGAGCAACAAAATGCAGAATAGTTTTAATCATAATTTATTGCAGGAATTAAAAATGGGAATGTCTTGAAGTCCTCTTGTGCAGTGTAGGTATTGATATATATGAATATATGCTTATATAACTGAGCAGATGCCACTGCTCATATCTTTACCTCTTTTTAAGCGATACTTTTAAATTCTGATGAGAAGAAACTGAAGCTTAGTTTAATTAGCATAGCTCCTCTTCTATTAAAATCTGTAAATTTACTCAGTGTAAAGTGGATGTAACTCTGACAAATGGAATGGGACGTTTTAAACCTTTTTCTGTTGGTATAAGTGATTATTCCAAGTGCAGGTTCCATTTGGTTAGGCTCAGATTGTGTTAAATATCAGCTAACTGTTCATTTGTGAAGTGAAAGTTTGTCAATTTGTATGCTTCAAAAGTTTAAAGAGGCAGGGATGGACAATGTCTGGTTTCTTATTAAAGGTGTCATAGCAATTAGTTTTAATAAATGTAGCCGAAATAACCTCCACAAAAGTTTGCAATGGGCATAGAAGTTTGTTACAGGTAAAATATGTAAGGAAACTACTGATATAGAAGTTGTATGGAAAAATTATTTTTCTTAATTTTAGCCACATTATGAAAAGACAATTCAGATATATTTGTAAGTAGGTTTTTACACAATCTTCACAAGCAGAAGATTGTGTTTCAACCACAACTTTTTGTCATAACTGACGTTTTTCAGGGGTCCATTCACATTGTTATATTATTTGGTTTTAGTCTTAGCCATGCCACCTACTCCATTTTTCCTGACTTCTGTAGTAATTGTAATTTTTAAATGGACCCTGGATGGTAATCTCCTACAAGATCCTTCTAAGTATGTGCCTTAACACTCTTCTTAAAATAAAGCCCAATGCCTTTGTATAGTAAACATAGCATATTTAGTAAAAGGTGTGTAGTAGTATTTATGGATATACAAACTTACGCACATATAGAGTCATGTACAAAGAAAAACTGCTGGTAATAAAAGGGTTTGGTTTTTTTAACCTGTATGTAAGACTGGGGCAAGACTGCAGTGGTTGGTGTATACATTCCATATCTATTTCAGTAATTAGAATCAATTTGTTTTAATAACATAAGGATGTAGTACAAGGTTATGCCTAAAAATCTAGTTATTACATAAAAATTTTCCCATCTCCATTTCTGATGTTTTGTTGAATTTGATTCTTTGAAGAACTGAGGGAAAATTTTGGCAGTAATATATGTCTGTGTATTGGTAATATCCAAATATTATTTGGCTGTATGGAGTATTTAGTAGGAGCAACCTGTTAGAGCATGTGATTTTTTTTCTTTTTTTGTCTGTAAACATTCATAACAGTAGATGAGAATTTGGAGGTGGCTTTAACTAAGAAATAGTTTTATTTGGTTACCAGAATTTTCAGAATTAATTATATAAAAATTGTATTAAATCTAGTGCTTAGATCAAAAAATGCTAAGGACTTTTAATTTAAATCAAAATTTGCCCTGTTGCACAAAGCCAATCTTCATGAGGAATTCTAAATTTTATTTGAATTTCTACCCTATGAAAGTTAGAAATAAATTTTAAAGACCAAAAACTTATGCATTCTTATGTAATTCATGGGTTTTAGCTTATTAACCCTCTCTATCTGGTCTCTGCTAATTTTTTCCCCACATATTTTGGCAAAAGCCAGGTTTTGAAATATCAAAATAAATGAATCTTCAAGACTTTGACTTTTATGGTGATGGTTTAGTATTGCTTTTCAGAGCTAAATATTAATGCACTAACATTAGTGTATGCAATTGTTGTCATAGTAATATATGTGAACTGAGACCTTGTAACATATACTCCTTTTTTCAATAGCTCTTTTTTCAAACTTTGGGTCAATATAAGTTGTTTAAAAAGAAATAATGGGTTAAGGGAACTTACCCAAACCCAAAGAATAACTCAGAGCTATTACTGTCAGTAGATACAAGCTCTACATTTGTGGTACCATTTTGAGATCAGGCAAAATAATTAAAAAAGCAATTAATTGAAAATTACATTTCAACATAATTCTCTTTCCATTATCTCTGAATTTTTCACTTTAATAAGTAAAAACCATATTTCATGGAAGTGTCTTGAAGTGAATGATTTATCCTTTTTTCTTTTTCATTTTCTTTCTTCTTCCTTCCATTCTGTTTTTCAGGATAATGAAAACAGTGGCTTATGTTGAAATACTTTGTTCAAATCTAAAAGAAGAAAAGACCAAAGAGAATGTGGTATTTTAAAAGAATTTATGGGTGGAGATTCTTTTCAAAGACTAGATCATGTCTTGTTTGCATTTATGTGACCAGTGTGGTGAGGAGGAATAAAATGAGTTATTATTCTACCCATCCTTGCCCTACCCCATCCACAATGTCAAATCTTTTGTCAGGACATTAGTAATAAGTTGCTTTTTTGGTGTCTTGTGAGGAGAAAGAAAGTGGAGTGATACAGCTTCTTTTCCTCCTTTCTATATCTCATCCAGTGGAACTGGTTGTTGTGTTTATACCAGCTAGGAAAATATAGGAGACAGTTAACAACTCTTCTGTTGCAGTTTGTTAGGGTGGATCTTGAGTCAAAAGCTGCCATTTTCTTACCAAATTATTGGTTCTCTTCAAATGTTTTAGTATGGTAGAAGTTAAAATACTATGTAGCATAGTTAAGACTTCTATCTAGTTTTCTTTATAATAAAATAAAGAATGCAAAACTTTGCTTTACTTGTATACATCCTGTTTCTCACTGAGGAGCCATGTTTTGTGTATTCTCAGTATCAGGATATAACAACTTGTGATGTCCATGCCACGTAGAGTTCTGTATGTTGGCACAGACATCATCATAGCCATAATCAGAAGATAGAGACCTGAGGAAGACCTGTGGTTTTAGTTTAGTGTTGGTCTGTATATGTGTGATACAAAATTAGAAGACACCAGAAATTGCCTGCTTTTTTGCCAAGCATAGTCCTAACTGCTACTCGGAAACCAGCCCTTCAATTCATTTTTTTTACTGAGACTGAAAGACTCACCCTATATGAACTAGCACTAGATTAGTGTAATGCACTTATCAATGAGTGCTTGAGAAGAAACAGAACTCTTATCATAGTCATTGGAGATTTTTAAAAGCATATGGAGCACAGACTGATGTCCCTTTTTTTTTCCCCTTCATATTCTAAGAATCTGGGATTCAAAAGAAACTGTAGAGTGGGAAGCAAGAGCTTTGCTTTATGCCATTGGTGTACAGTAGAAAGAGAAGTAATATATATGCATTCTTTAGTGGTGTTAAATCACAGATATCTGTGTGATACACTGGGTAATTGCAAAGAAATCCACCCATGGTCATGATAATGCTATGAAAAATAGTAGTTGCTTTATTGTCAGTTTTGTAGTATTCTGTGCTGTAACAGAAGAATAAAATTCCAGACTACTCTGTTAACTATGAATAAAGTGAGATTTTTAGTGCCCCTAAAAATTCAAAACTAATTTTAATGTTTTGGCTTCTTCATAACTGTTAATCCTTTAGGTAAAATAATCAGTGTCATCCTGAAAACTCTCTTGAAAAATGTAGTTTTTCCTGAAAACTAATTTATTTAATCAGTTGCCAGATCTTTAATCTTTTTGTGGCTTCCAACGCTTTGCAGTTAAGATTCCTAGTAACTTTTTTTCCTAGTTCAATGATTGTCATTTGTTCAAATGTGTCTTTTTATGTGTGCTTGCTGTTCTGTCATAGGATTTTCTCTGGAATGTTAAGAAAGATAAGCTAGTGTTCAGATTCAGGAAAACAGTATCATCTAATGGTTTGAGTGGAAAGATCATCTTCCATGGCCAAGGAAAGCTTCCACTAGACCATGTTGCTCAGAGCCCCATTCAGCCTGGCCTTGAACGCTTCAGGCATGGATCCACAGCTTCTGTGGGCAACCTGTTACAGGGGCTCACCATGCTCACTATATAGAACTTCTCTCTAATACCTAATATGAAGCTATCCTTGTTCAGTTTAAAGCCATTACACCTTGTCCTATGTCTGCCTACCCTTGTAACAAGTCCCTACCCGGCTTTCTTGTAAGCCACTTTTAGGTATTAGAAGGTGCTATAAGACCTCCCCAAAGCCTTCTCTTCTGCAGCCTGTGTTCACATGAGAGGTTTCCTAAGATGGAGAGGGGCAATAAAAGCCCAGGCTTTTAAAATGTATTAGTATAGAAAAATAGGTAAAACATTTCAGGGAATACAGTGTTCTGTGGAAGTACTTTTAGATCTTACCTCAGTTTTTCCATTGAGTGCAGATTGTTCTTTATAACTTGAAAAAAACCTCCTTTTGTCTGCTCCATCACCAATTCCCTCAATAGCGTCAGGCAGCTTCTCAAAGTAGGTTAATCTTTAGATGTGGTTGAAATCTCTCAAGAGGCCAAATCTGGGATCTGTATCTCAGTTCCAGCCTTCCTCCCCAGGGCATGTACACCTAGACAGTGATGCCTCCTTAACAGCAGAGGTGCAGTGGAGACAGGGGTGCTAACAAATCTGGGAGAAGGATTGATAGGTACTCCTGTTTCTCCCTATTCCTGACTGGCCCAGATGTTACCTCCCCACATAATCCAGGCTGTCCACAGATGGCATCGTCTTTCTCTCTCTCTCTCTTTACAGATTTTTATTTTAGACAAAGTAGGTGCTATATGGTATTACCTTTTGCAGCTGCCACTTTTTATATCCATATAAGTAGTGTTTCTTTAGTTTTATAGCCTTATATTTTGCAAAATGCATAAGGTATTGTAACTGAGTTTCTTGAGAAACTGTTTTTTATTATATTATTCTAAAAATATTATTATGAGGATAATTCTTGGCCTAATTATTTTTATTTTATCCTGGTTCTTAAAGGACTATTTGAGGGAAGGAATTTTCTTCAAAGTAATGGGAGTTGGCAGAGCAACTCCTAATTGTTTTAAGCTTTCTTGTAAAGTGAAGGATGCCATAAGCCATAAGCTTCAGAAAAATTTCCACCACAACATATTGGTTGGATATGCATTCTTCAACAAGTAGAATTCAGTCGAAACTGAAGGTCCGGGCAAATCTGTCTATATTTGCTTAGTCAGACACTGCAGCAGGAATGTTCTCATAGTATCTGGAAATATGACAGATTTAGTATGCTTTGTTTTGCTGTTATGAAAACTGCTTCTGCGGTTTTTAAACGTATGGAAGTAACAGTGAGTTGTTTTCACTTAAGGAACTTTTTGACTGTAATCTGTTCATGACATTAAAATACCCACAAATGTTAGGTGTTTTGGACTAATGCGTATTTGTCAAAATTTGATTGTGAAATATATGTAGGCTATGAGATGATATGTTACAGTACTAGGGGCACTGAATTGCCTCTCTGAGCCATTTACAATTGCTGTTTGCTGCTTAATGCTGTATATAATAGTATGTATAAATGAGTAGTTATTTGTCTATGTGCAATACATTTATTTGTTCTGGGATTTTTAGCATAGGCATAGAACCGAAAATGGGTTATTTCCAGTCTGAATGGAGGTAGCACCCAACTCTGGTATGGCAACTTAAAAAAGAAACAAAATTAAAAAAAACTTGTCTCAGTTATTTTCTGTAAAATTTACATAGGCATCTTAAATTTTTCCATGTGTTTTTGGCATCTCTGTTGATTCATCTGTTTTGATACCTCTCTTGTAGTAGTCTGAGCTCTTAAACATATTCAGACCACCTCCTCGTCCAAAGGACTATTTTGGTAATTAGTTTGGTTACATTTTTACAAATTAATATTTAATAATTTTGTTGGCATAGACATTACAGAAACCTCTTTTTGTCCCTCAGTGAATCTTCAGCTCTTTCCCGATATTTGGATGTTCTTTAGAAACATAAGTTTGAATTTCCTCAGGCAAACAGAGGAAATTGGCCAAGGTAACTTCCACTAGTGAGGTGTCCAGCAGGAGATTTTTTTCAAACAAGTGGGAAAATCTGTCACTTTTTCGATGCTTTCTGAAGAAAATGATAGTCTCAGTTGCACTTGACGCACAGCACCTTTTTAAATTTTTTTTTTCTTTTTGTAGATGCCTTTTACTTTTTGTGAATGTATAGTGAAACCCTTTTTTTCTGTGGACGGTCATTGACTTAGACCTCATTATAAACCTTGATCTGTTTCTCCTCTATTAGTTTGGAGGGAGCTTACAGGGAAAAAAACAGTACTTATGGATTAAATGTTTGTTGGTAGTTTAGGGCCTGGATTAATTTTGAGGTTTTGTGGAGGGTTAAATGCTATGGATTTTTCCTGACAATTTATCATGTAGGAGAAGATGCACATTTTAAATTTCCCTATGCATCAAGTCATAATGAGTCCAGTTTCATGTTGCTTTCAGAAAACATGAAAATTGTTTATTGGTTTACACGTTTTATTTGCTAAAAATAATTTTAAATTTAAAATTATGCAGTGTTGCTTATGCCTTCTGTCCCTTCTCCATTCCTTTTCTCCAAGGTGGATGTGTAACTTTTTTTTTAATTTCAGGTAAGTGGAATCATTGACAAAATCGATAAATAGGAACTGATAAGTACTTCCAAAATATTAACAAATAATTTTATATGGATGTTATGGTTTAAATTAGATGAAACTCATTGGTGGTTTTGGGTGTGTACTTCTTTGGACTTATATCAAAATGTTTCATTACCAAGTGAAGTTTTCTTACCAGGTAGTACAGAAGATTATAAAGATTTGTGAAGTCTTATTTTGTAAAGTTTCTTTTTGTAAGACATAAGAAAAGGAGCTCCAATAAATGTGGTCAATCAGATGTTTATATATAAAAATAAGAATTCAGTTACATATGATTAGTATAAAAAAGCATAGCTTTCTGTGACCTACCAGCAAGGATTTTGGTAGCCTTTTTATTAGAGTCAAAGCTAAAACTGCAGAGATTTTTTTCTTCCTTTTCACTCCCCTCCTCAGAAGGTTTAGGACAAGTTATTTGAAAGTTCTTTCATATTTCACTGATTCACCTATTTTATCTCCCTGTTAATTCTGAAAATTTTCCTGAGATCCCTAAACTTGTGATCATAATCTCCCTATGCCCTGATAGTCTCTTGTGAAATGAAATGAATTAATTCATGTGCCAGGCTAATTGTTGGCAGTTTGGTACATCCTCTAACGCTCTCATCCCCTCGCTTGGGAAACATCATGGAAAATGCCTTCTGAAATGCTAAATCCTTCTTTCACAGGTTCATTTAAATTCAGCTGGAGCTTCTAGAAGGCAAGCAACTGTTGAAAATTAAGCAATTAGCTTGCATGCTTAAGAAAACAACATCCACCATTATGGCTTATGTATTATTCTGGTATTATTGATCTGAACTGTTTAATTAATGTTTTAGAATTCATTAACAGAAATAAATTATTTTCAAACTATACCAAAATTTAATGAACTTTTTATCTGAGAAATTCTCATAATAACAGTGAGATTTAAAAAGAAGATACTGTGTTTTACATAGCATATTGAGCATGATGGATGTTCAGATTGAAAATTACTGTCCTCTGCTTTCCCTTTTTTGTTGTCTTGCTTACCAGAACATTGTGCAGTACCTTTGAAAACTGGTTGCAGTTGGGGGAAACTACTGCAATTAAAGGAAGGGCATCTACTTGCTGCAGCATTTCTATTTTTCAGAAGGGTAAAGTTCCATGAGGAAAAAGAAAAATAGTGTATAATTGCAGAATAGAGAAACACTTATATTATTGGATGTGATTCTCTCTCCTGTGAAAGTTATTTTAAATTAAGCTGAGCAAATATTTTGTATCTTTAAGTGTTCTCTTCTAAATGAACCATACTCAATACTAAAACCTGTGCTTGGTGAGAATACTCTCTCACTTCTCAGTGTCTTCTACAGTGGTCCTCACAGGATTTCTTTTAAGAAATTATTCCTTTTTTCTACAGTCATGTAATAGGTTATGTATATTACAATGAGAGAGAGATGATAGAGAAAGCACTGAAAGCAATTTAAAAGTGAGCCTTTTTTTTTGAAAGCTCATCCCTTTTTCACTGCTGTAGTCTAGCTTAGTTCTATTATTGACTGTATATATATTTGCAAAAACCTATATCCAGAAATGACTGTACTGCTTTAGAGAGCTAATAGGATAATCTACACTGATTATGTTAGGTCCTCTACAATGTTTTTCAGCTGTGGAGTGTTAGAATCATGGATTTTGTGGTTTTAGGCAAGAACCTTATCACAGGGCTCTACACATAGATCTTCCTAGGGCAGGACAAGTTTTTCCCATTCATTACATACAGCATGTGGCCTTGCATTTGAACTTTGGCAAATTCTAAACATTTCTGATGTGTATTCAAATCACTTACCAGCCCCTAATTAACTTCCAGCATAAATTGACAGCTATTTGATGTGCAGTATCTGAACTCTAGTTGTATGGATGTTGTTGCTTCCCTGGAGGACTGCAGGTCACAGTGCATGATATAACAGGATAAAGCACTTTCAAATGAAAAATCTGTCTGTAGAACAACCAACCACTTTCCTTTGTCCTTTGCTAAGCACCCTGATTGGTGGCAGTCAGGATATCAAATATAATAAATGGGCATGGCAGCCAAGTCATGTGTTTCTTTGGTATCTCTTATATTTTCTGGCCAGAAAACATGAGGCAGTTTGGAAAACACATTTTGGAGGACACTTGCATAAATTATAGTTTGATCATTGTTACAAAATATTGAAAAGTTTGAACGTCTTTGAGAAAGCGAGACTTGAGGAAGAAGAAAAATTTTAACCTTATTTTTTTATCCAAATATCTACCCTGGCATAATTCTGAACCCAAAAGTGGAAAAAATGTAGCATGAGGGATTAAGTTACAGCTGGCAGCTTGAGGACCAGTGTCACTCAGGCACCAGTTTAGAAATCTAAGATTGCTCAAAATTCAAAGCATGTTTTTTGCAAAATATACATAAAATCCATAGACAAAGTAAATAAGGAAAAATATAATATTATACAGAGATATTTTACATGTCCATCAATAAATCTTAATTTAAATGGGATTATAATTTGGTTTTGTTTTTCTTTTTCACTTAGCTATTCTTTTTTGTGTATATGATTTAGTGAAATAGCTAAGACAGATTTCATTAATGCAATCTAACAAAGCCATTTCACATTGTTAATGTCAGTTGATTTAGTGATTAATTCATTTGTTATGCTTGATGTTAAAAAATACATTTACATAGTGTAGACTAATTACCGATTTACCTGGATGCTGATACAAATCCTTTCACCATTGTGGTTTGATAGTTTATAAACAGTGAATTAAATGTCAGTAACTATTAGAAAAAATAAAGTTTGTAGCGTGAATGAAACAGTGTATGATTTGCAGAAGGAAGGGAGTGGCTGAAACTCATATGATGAGATGAAGATAATGAGTCCATGTCCAAGTTGATTATTTCCATTTACCACCCAGCTTGAGCTTTGTGGATGCAATTTTTTTACTCCCTACTATTTTCATCTTCAAGAGGTGAGAGTTTTGTTGGTTTCACTGAAGTTCTTTCTCAAATGAAGTGTTCTGTATGGGAAGCTCAGCATAGTTCCTCTCTTGCCAAGCTTGTGATAATGACTTGCACAAGAGCAGTCAAATTTTGCAATCTGTCTTGGTGATCCCTCAAAAGGATATTGATACACGTTTAAAACATTACCCTGGGGCAGTTGGGCCTTGGTCTTAATTGGAAACACCTTATTTCATGCAGGCATAAGATTTGCACCTCTCATAAATACATAAAAAAATAAAAAGTCAAGTCAGGGGAAGATAAATACATGCTGCAAAATGTTAAAATTATGTTAAAATAATTGTAAAAATTATTTATACTGTGATTCAAATGTCAAGTTTATAAAGTGTTTTAAAAATTCAGTTTTGATTTTTTTTTTCTGGCATGGTTTCAAGATGATTCTTGTTACTATTGTTGCCATAAAAGTCGGTAAAAAGACTCCAAGCCAAGTTTTTGTAGGAGATAAGATAAAGGGTAGTTACTTTAATGAACAATCCCGCTCATCCAGGAATACATAGACACGCGCCAGTGTAAGCTTTGATTTCCATAGCTTTTATAGTATAATCTATCCAATCACTACTTTACACATGTCCAGTTCCACCTCTGTCCCCTCCCAGTCTCCACCTCCCCAAATTTGAGGCTGGGGTCATCAGGACCCTCTGTCTTCATCCACCTCTTCTTCTTCAGCACACAAAGGTCTCCTGGACGCTTTCCAGTGCTTCGGATCACTCTGGTCTGTGTTTATTTTTCCTTCTGATATCCTCCAATCTTGTACCTTGAGAAAGAGACTAAATAGCTGGCAGATCTTGGCTGCCTGTTCTGGAGCAGGGATAGAGATAGAAAGACCTTAATCTTAAACTGTTAGTATTAACCCACTAAATTCTACAGTGCTACATCTACTGTGTTCCTAAAATCTACAAAATATGAAAATTGAAAAATCAAAAACCTCTTTGGCATCATTATTTATCCTCCTTCCACATTCACTGTGCTGAAATAAAGGAGTTGCACTAGAGTTTTCTGTGGAGAAATGGAGTCTTGTGAATCATGGGGAACTTTCTGAGTCATTTTTGTGGTATAACATGACTTAACCCTTAATTATTTAATGATGACAAGGTACTGTTCTGTTTTATCTCGAAACAAGGAAAGTAACAATGTATTTTACACATTAATGATAAGCTGTTTTAAAACCGTATAGGTAATGAGTAGTATCATTGATAAGCATGCAGTAGTGTCAATATATTTCAGGATACTGTCTCAGGTTGGCCTAGTTTTTTTACCAACCCTGGACTGCCTCCTCCCTCCCCCCAGTCTTCCCGGCAAGGAAAAAAAAAGCTGAAAAGAAAAGAACTTAAAAGAAACTGAACTGAATTAAAAAGAAATTATATTTTCTAACATTTGCAAGCACATATGCAATCTGTACACACTAAGTGGGGTCTCACCCCCAGGGGAGAAGGGAAGAGGGAAAAAGAGGACTCGTTAACCAGAAATAGGGAGAAACCAAACCAAAACAGATGAAACAGACAAATACAATTAAAGACTTCAAGAAAGGAGAACAAGCATGAAATAATCTCACCATGTCCCGGACTAGGAAAACCAACAGAAACAGAACAGACCGTACAGTCTTCTCCTACTCCCAGCTCCCGGAAGAAGGAAGGCTACCACCCCTTCCTATCTCTCCTCCTCCTACCCTTACGTGGAAAACACGTGTGGAATACTTTGTAACGTCTACTTCCTTAGTTACATCTAGTTACTGAGGAAGTCATGGAGCAAACCCATCACTGATACCTTTATTTTTAATAGTTCTCTATTAGCAAGATAAAATGGGATCATAATGCTTTATGTTGCTGTGACCCCCTTTGCATTCCACACCTTCCTCAAGGGGAAGGTGCTGATCTCTCCCTGGTAAGCAGCAACAGGACATAAAGAAGTGGAATGAAGTTGTGTCAGGAGAAATTAGATACTAGGAAAAGGTTCTTCACTGATAGAGGGTGATCAGTCAGTGGAAGACGCTTCCCAGGGAAGTGGTCATGGCACCAAGTCTGTTGACAGACTCTTATTTAATGCATTAGTATGAAATCTTTTAGAAAACATTCATTTTTTTTTCTCCCCCTCACTCTAGACAATTGATTTAGAGGGATTCAAGCTGTTCATGAAGACTTTTCTGGAGGCAGAGTTACCAGATGATTTTGTTGAGCATCTTTTTACATCATTTAGCAACAAAATATCTCACTGCAGTCCATTAATAAAAAACAAACCACAGCACCTTTCTGGAGGTAAGTAATAAAATCACAGTAATATAAAAGCTAAAGGTTCCCTCACTCTGCTGTTCTAATAGCTATAAATATATGGAATTCTAAGCTATATGTTGGAAGAGGGGTGGGGTTGTTTTGTTATTTTTGAGATTAGATAAACTAACTCAACCATGATAAGAAATACTGTGAAAAGAGGTGGAAATTAAATGGTTTTATCTTCTTAATTCAGTGTAATGATGCAGCTGAGACACCAAGTGGACAGTCTTTGTCATGTTAACGTTAATCAGAATGCTATGGTTACATGATCTTGCTGCCTACTCTACTGTATAAATGTGTAGAAACCATCAGGGCTTCATGCATGAGGCTTCTGCTGTTGATTTATTCTTTCTGTGTCCAGTTAATGCTGTTTCTCTTAGCTGTCTAGATGTGATGCTGTTGTTAGTAATTCTACATACTTAGCAGATACTAGTATTTTAAGTATTTATATAAGTGTTATCAATATTTCTCTGCAAGTGATTTTGAGTTCAGAGAACACAGCATGCAAAGTAGTGTTAAAAACTGTCAACCTAAAAATTTTACAAAACTTTGCTGATGAAATTTAATGTTACCTTCCTAACTTGAAGTACTTGGTTTAGCACTTCATTAACTTGAGAACGCAATCAAAATCCAGTAGCTAAAAGCAGAAGCTAGAGTAATTTACTAAAATAATCTCAGTCTCTTAGAGCAAGGTACCCAATGGTTTGATGGGTATTAATTGCTTAAATTCTTTATATGAAGGTGAGGTGCCTTCAAATTGCAGCTCATCCAGAAATTGTGAATTTGGTACAAGTACTACTAGCTGAATTGTTACCTTTTCTTGCAGATACCAAGTGCCAGCTTTCCCTAGATGTCTCGGTGCACAAAACTAATTATAGTCTTTCAGATATCTTTGAGTCTGACTTGTTTTTTTTCTTTCAGTGTTTGCCATTCTCAACTGTGTTAGATAGATGGGATTCAGTTTTTTGGTGTTTTTTTTAATTTATTTAAATTTACAGTATCTTTTACTTCCACTTCTTGGCTTTATATTTCCTGACAAAAAACACCAACCAACCAGAAACAGTATCATCTTCTATTATAATGATCATTAACTGAATTTAGACTTCACTGGAAAAAAACTTTTTTTTTATACTAGCAAAACTTGCTTACCACTTTAACGGTATGGTTCTTCATATATATATATGTATATTTATTTTGAATTGAATTCTTCAGGTACCTTTTTTTTATCCTTTCTAATCAGAACTGCCATGGACACGTCTCCTTTCACAAATATCTGCTGTGTAGATTTCCCACTTCTTGGGCTTTTCTTGTTAGTTATCTAGACCAGTTTCATGTGCAGAAGAGCAGGCTTAATAGACAATGGTGTCATCAGTTGTGTGGAGTGTTCAAAGATTTTATTGCCTCATAATGACTCATGGGTTTAGGCAAGTCATTTAGACCAGTAATTTAATCCCTTGCCCTAAAAGATGCTTTGCAATGGAATCCCTAAGAGCATGTCTAGATGTATTATTTATTGTATACAGCCACATGTATTTTAAATGTCTTAAAATCTCAGCATTGCATTTTTTCAGCTCTGAATTCTGTTACCTCTGGAGTCTTAGCAACATAATTTCATTTCAACTTTCATTACTTTTGACTTTTCCTTGATGTTTTCATCATGATTTCATCAATGAGCAGCTTCAGCAATAAACGTGTACTGTACCAGCCACCAAAATTTGGAGTTTTTGAGTGGTATCTCCAATAGCAACTGCCATTTAATAGTGCATATTTATTTATTTATTATGCTGTGTTTTCACATGTGTTTTCTAACTACTACTGTTTTAAAAAAAATCATCTTTTATCATTCTGGTGTTGTATTTCTATGATTTTGACAATTCATATAAGAAATGAAAGCAACTGTTTTTAGGTTATTGCCAGTTTTACAGGTAAATTATGCCCAGTATAGGCCATACTCAACTTTCTCCACCTTCATTATCATTCTCTCAGACATATTTTATCCTTATGTGTGGTAAAATTATAATAATAATAATTTTTATAAAACCATTTTTAAAGTTATTTTCATTGCTGCTGTTTAAACTCTGTGCTAATTTTCTTACTGTAATGCTATCTCCTAAAATTTTTTCCTCCTGCACTATCTTTTCCCAGTTTGTAGTTAGTTCTCATCTTTTTCTGTTACTAAGGACTTTAGAAATAATATGACATACTGGCTTAGGACTCATCCATATGTATTTAGTGTAATAGTAGAAGGCCTGTTTCATAAATAGGTATATCTTAAACATGTTCAGAGAGGCAATGCAGTTCACCTCATGAAAGTGTTATTTGTGCTTGAAAACATTCTATTGTATGAGATTTAAACTAAATGTTACATCTTCATAATTTGTAGCATTTAAAGAAAAAAACCTGTGTATTAGTACATTTTGAGATGCAAATGGAATTATGGGAACCTTTGTTTTATGCTATGTAGTAATTTTTAAGTGTTACCAATAGTGAAAAAAAGACATGACTGAACTGCAAAATAAATTTGTCAGAAACATTTGACATTCTGGATAATGGAAAGGTACATGAGAGCTAGAGAAGATGATAAGGAAAGTAGTAGGGTTCATCAGTCTCTCTCGTATGTGTTTTTCGTTTACTGTCTTTTGGTCCATTCATGTTTGTATATATAAATTATGTTTTCAGTTAAGGTGACTGAAGACAGATGGAAACAGATGCCAGGTAAGCAGCAGCACTGCAAGTCATCTGTAAGTCAGCACATTGCAGCCAACCCCTCCCAACTCTTGATTAAGAAGTAATAATTTACCCTGTACCTTGCAGCTGATAATAATTTAAAAGATACCTTCCAAATTGTATTTCTTTTCATTTGGATTTGAGGACTGTATATATTTGAGAAGAGTTATCCCAAATTTTAAAATACTTTTTATTCTGTGAATAAGATTCAGATGACTAGAATGTGAACTGTTTGTGTAAATTGTGTGATTAAAGCTAACATCTTAATTGAATAACATTTTATAATATCTTAATGACACAACTGACATGCAAGGTCATTAAATAGAACACTGCCCTAGTAATTATTTTTATTCATCGAAATACTTACTTTTAGTGTTTATTATTTGCCTGAAAGCAGGAACATGAACTTGATTCCAAGATACATTTTCTGTGTGGCAGTCTGCTCTTATTTACCAAATTTTATGGTTTTAATCTGTATACATTGTAACATGTAGACCTACCTTTTAACATGTGACTTGCAAAGATCTCTTCAGATTGCAATGAAACATTTCAAGATAAAAATAGGGGCAGGGAAAAAGCACACCAAAATTGTATTTCCATTTGCTATGGTAATTAACTTGTTCAAGACAAATGGATGAGTGAAATTATGTATGCAGGTTATGGGTGCTATGATGAATCTGTTCTGAATTACAGAAAATATTTAAGAACTGTATACCCTTTTGCAAAGTTTCATCTGTGACATCACTAAAATCAGTGAAAAATGTAATATACTTGTAAAGAAAGTTTCATTACTGCCTTCTGTTCTGTGGTCATTCCCATTTTGGTCCTATGGGTAGTATCACCTGGACTGATAATACTAAGGTTATCCTGAAACAAAAAAAAAGTTTGGTAATTTTGAAAGTTCTATTTCAAGTGGTGCACTGGAACTGCTATTAATCATGATGTCTGAGCAATTATTTAAATGCTGTTTATTTTCTCAGTAGTCTGTCACTGAGGCTTCCATGTTTTAAATACGTAGTGCACTGACACACATCTGGCTATGTTTTTGGGATAATGATACACTTGGGTATTAACAGAGTTTGACACTAAAACATCCTTAATTAGTAGTTGGTGTCAATCTGTAAATTAGATGAAACTTCTACGAGCACAAGGAAGGGGATGCAGAGTTGGGCAGGGATTGTTTTAGTACTTAAAATGTAATGTAGTTGAATAAAATTATTCACCAAATGATGCCATTCCCATAAGTGGGGTGGTTTTTTGATAGTTTGCATTATTCATACAATGCTTTAAAACCTAACTATCATTTAAATTCTACTTTTGCTGGATAAACTATGAGCACAGATTATTTAGAACTTTGGATTAAGAAGTAATCTGACACTCACATAAAACAAAGATGCATGTATGCAAGAGTAATGTTTTCATTTTCTGCTTTTATCATATGTTAAGACTAACAAAGAATATTCATTATTTCCAGGTCTGAGACTTAACAAAGGTACCTCTACATCCAGACCTCCTACTCCTGCCAATTTACATTTACCAGACATGATCCAGCTGAAAGATATTGTTTGCTATTTGTCACTGCTAGAAAGAGGAAGGCCAGAAGACAAGCTAGAATGTATGTTCTTTTTTAAAGTTAACTTTATATATTTATTTCCAAAAGTCATCAAATACTCTGTTTCTGACTTTAAGAACCAGTTTTGAGCAGCTGCATTATAAAAATATGGTTCTAGGTTACTGTTATTGCAGAAATGATTTTTTATTTTTTCTGATATTATTAATTTGATGAGATGTTCACTAAAATTGTTCTATCTAATGCTCACTAAGATGGTGAGTAATTATTGTAAATTCTGGAGTGTAATCTTTTCTATGCTGTCATCCCTTGATTAGTATCAGACCTGTGAAAAATGCAATATCCTGAGGCTACTTAAAGATATATAGGTGGGGTGAATCATCTCTACCAAAGAAGCTAATTCGAACAAAGAATAGTTGTTAATATAGCCTGTGGACTATTTCAGTGAACACTGAAAAGCCAAGAATGATCCAAGTTTGCATGGCTGTTGGGGAGTATTTGACATGGGAATTTAGAAATTACTTGGTTTTTTGTTGGTTTTTTTTTTAATTAGGTGCTGAGTCATTAAAACACACCTCTACCTATTAAAAAATTACCAGGGAGTTTGATCTGTGAATTGTAGAAAAAAAGAAGAAAATATATTTCCCTATTGTGGAATTTTAGAAGCCATTTTTTAATATGGACAAACAGCAAGTCCAATCATATACTCCTTATTGAGATGAAATATATAAAATATACTTCAATATATGCAACACTGGTCTGTCTTTAGAAGATCTGTGGGATCAGGCTGTAATATGGAAAGTAAATATTTGGTATGATAGGACATGCAAACAGTAGGTTGCTTCTCTTACAGTAAGAAATTCATTATATGGTTGCATGACTAATGTTGTTCAAGTATCTTGATGTTCTATTATCTGTAGTTAGCTTACAATGGCAACTTTGTGCTGTAAGATCATTGATACCTTTGCCTCAAGAAAGATTATAAGAAGCTATCCCCCGTTTTTTTAATACCAGGTTGGTATCACATGATTAGGATATGAGAATGTATGTGTGAATGTGCATTCAGAACAGAAGCACAGAAAAACTAAGTGCCTAAGATTGCATTTAGCTTACAGTGTAAGCAGTGTTTTATGGTAGCAAGTTGCACAAGCCTTATCAGTGCTCTGAACAGGTCAATGCACAAGCCATAACATAAAATGGAGATCAGTTGCCTCCCCTGGTGTCGAGAATTTGTACAATGAAAAGGAGGAGAGAGGAAAGACAGAGGAGATGGTGGTAATTATAGTGTTGAAGATTTTCTATGAACTTCCTACAATAGGAAATGCATGTGCAAAAGACTGTGTTCTATATGATTTAGGAGTGAGAGCATGATCTAATAGATGTATAGTACTTAAATATCTGTATATTCAAGACCATTTGCATTTACTACATGTAATTATGGGCATGGTTATTTTAAAAGTTTATTTTCTATTTTGTCATACATACTTGAAATATACTATGTATTGTCAGTTTTTAGTATCTAAATTTTGGCTTATACTGTACCATTAGTATGCAGAGTATCCTATTGGTTTTAGTTGAATTTTCTTATAAATTAATGTTATAATTTAACTCTGAAATAGATCCTGTGGCTGTAAGGTAAATTACAAATTTGAAGCAATGAAGTGAAATAAAGAAAAGAGGCTAATTCTGGAGTTGCCAACATTAATATGAATACTAATCTCTAATTAAGACTTTTTTATTGTTGACAAAAATTGGAAAAAATGAGTCATAGCTGAGTGTTTCGTAACTTAGCACAAGCATAAAATGAAACTGGTGCTTTCAAATAAAATCTGATATAAGCTGGATGATAAAATACACTAAGAGGAAATAATGTCTAGGTTTTGGGTCTATATGATCCACAGATTTTCTTAGATTTACAAATATCAATCAGTTAAATGGATTTTCTAACCTTTTAACAGTGTATTTCTAGAGGTCTTAAGTAGTGCAAACCTCACCTGTTTGACATGCTCACCATATTTATAATCTATGAATGGCCTGAAAATAAAGAAAATCCCAAACATTCCTCACTGAGATACATTGGAAGAATAAACATTATCTTTTTAAGATGATAGTTCTGCCTAGTAATAGTGGCCAGTCAGTGCTATCAGGTAAGGGGATGGGAGAAGAAACATTAAAGATATACTTGGACTCTGTTGTTTCGTATCTGGGCTTCTGTTCAGTTGTTTTTATCATTTTGTTGCTGTTTTTTTCTCCTAGAGTCTGTAAATCATCAGTAACATGAATATTTAGCAGGGTCTGAATAGAAAAGAGATTGCATGCCAGACCAGTAGAATAGTTTTTCAGAGTCTAGCCAAGAGCACAGATTGAGCCTTTTCACTACCAAGTACATATGTAATTGGAAAGACTTTGTTTGCTACAAGGGTGAAACAGTTATAATTATGCTAATGTCTAGTTCTAAGTGACTGATTAGAACTACCAATTCATATTAAGGGAAAAAAAATGCTATAAGCACTACTTATCTGGAGTAGGTAAAGATCATGAAAATGCTGAAACTTGCTTTTGTGATAACTGTAAAACGTTCTTTTAACCAGTGTATTAGAATCACGAAGGAGGAGGAGGAGGACCTTTATCACTCAGTGTTTCAGTGATTCATCCCTATGGAAACTGTGAATGCTTAGTGGCAGCATTGTCAGATAGAATCAGCTGTCAAGCTCTGATAAGCTTTGGTAGAAGGCCTATTAGCAGGGACAGCACCAGTCTCTGGCAACTTTTGGCATTAACTGTTTTACACTGAAACATTTCTGCTGTATAACTCTAGGCAAAGAAAGAGACTTTTATAGGTTTCTTAGCTTGTAACTAATGAATAATGGACCTTTGTGGCTTGAAACAATGTACTACAGTAAATATTACCCATCTCTTAAGTGCAGTGTAGTGGCAAAAATTGCTGAAGTGGTAGAGCAGTATAGTACTTACCTTTTTCCACAAAGTTAGATGGAACAACTTATTCCCAAAATGGAGGATATTAGGGAAGAAAGCCAATCCATATAACAGTTAAATATGTTTTGCTGTAAGTCCAAAAATAATCAAATTCTTTCAATACTTTACTTTCTAATTGCTATGAATTTCCTCTCACTTCTCATTATAGTGTTTCCTGAAAACTATGTGTAGTGCATTAGCCATGGCTGGATGCCAGGTACCTACTAAAGCCACTTTCTCCCTCCCCTCTGCAACTGGACAGAGGAGAGAAAATATAACAAAGGATTCATGAGTTGAGATAAGAGCTGGGAGAGGTCACTTACAGTTTACAGACAAAACATTCTCAAAGTGGGGATATTAATTAAATTTATTACTGACAGATTCAGAGCAAAATAATGAGAAGTAAAATAATCTTAAAAACACCTTCACCCACCCCTCCTTCCTACCAAGTTCTGCCTCCCCTCCACCAGTGGTGCAGGGAGAGAGGGATTTGGGGTTATAGTCAGTTTTTGTTTCTGCTGCCGCTCAGAGAATGGAGTCCTTCCCCTGCGTTCTATGGGGTCCCTCCCACAGGAGACAGTTCTTCATGAACCTCTCTGGTGTTAGTCCATCCCATGGGTAACAGTTCTTCACAAAACTGCTGTCCTGTGGGTCACCTCTCCATGGGGTGCAGTCTTTCACAAACAAGATGCTCCAGTGTGGGTCGCCCACAGGGTCACAAGTCCTACCAGGGAAACCTGCTCCAGCATGGGCTCCTCTCTCCATGGGCTGCAAGTCCTTGCCAGAACCCTGCTCCAACATGGGCCTCCCATGGGGTAACAGCTTCCTTTGGGCATCTACCCACTCTGGCGTGTGCTCCACCACAGGCTGCAGGTGGATCTCTGCACCCTAATGGTCCTCCATGGGCTGCAGAGGCACAGCTGCTCCACCATGGTCTGCACCACAGGCTGCAGGGGAACCTCAGCTCTGCTGCCTGGAGCATCTCCTGCCCCTCCTTCTGCACTGACCTTGGTGTCTACATTGCTGTTCATGTGTTCTCCCTCTGCTCTTCCCTGGATGCAATTTTCATCTGTGCAAAAACTTTCTTTCCCTTCTTAACTATGTTATCAATGGAGGCATCACTATCATGCCTGATTAGTTCAGCCTTGGCCAGTGGCAGGAAGCCCATGCTGAAGCTGGCTGGCACTGGCTCCATCAGGCACAGGAGAAGCTTCTGGCAGCTTCTAACAGAAGCCACTGCTGTAGCTTCCCTGCTACCAAAACCTGGCTACAGAAACCCAATACACTATGATAAACTTTGCTTGCAGAATTTATTGGACTGTAACAGCATTTGCTGTGGATCCAATGTGCTGGGATTCTTCACTGTTAAATAGGTCATATGTTTCTGAAGACATCTGATAAGACAGTTTGTAAGCAAATTTTTGATGTCAGTATCCTGGAACCACCTCTACCTGGATTGACTTTGTCCCTAAAAAATAGGTCTAAGAGTAAAAAAAATTAGCACTTTTGAAGGGGGTGGGGGGTGTTTATATTTCAGACCTCTGAAAAACTGTCTTAGAAAGTAGAGACAAGTGAGGTATATACAGACTTTTGGATTTCATGTTTAGTCTTTTAACAGCATTTCTATCAAAGCTTGAGGCTTCTTTCTGCTTTGCAATCTGATGCAATATATGATCAGCTGAGGAAGCTGCTTTCAAATATTTTGGTAATGGTGAACTTAGCCATTGTTGGGGCTGGAATCAAGTCATGGTACAATCTTGAAAGTATACATTTTCTGGATATTGTCAAAATGCATCTTCTTGTCTGGATGACTCCCCAAAATGTTGGGAATACATTTTTAAGTTGATGAAGCCAGTTTGGTCCTGGGAGGAGCAATGCTGGCAGTTTCTGAGGAATGTTGACTTTGAATAATTAGATACTTAAAATATTAATCTGCTGTTTCATTTAGTTGGTCAGAAAATAATTTCTAAAGCAGAATCGCTGTTGACTAGTGATGGCTGCAACCAAAGGAATAGACAACATTGTTAAAACTTAGCAGATTTATCAACATTTGCTTGACCAATTGTATGTTATCCAGTGTTTGGTGAGATGACAGAGAAGGGCCTTTTGGTGGTACTCACCATGAATACTGATCATCTTTTGAGGGAAATAAAATTAAATTCTCAGACCAAATTAGTTGTTGGAGTGATTAAATGGAAAAGGTGCAATTACATTGTCTGGCTAATATGTCTCATCGGAAGCACTGTGGCAGAGTAGTTGCTGAGTGAACCTCTCACATAATACAGCTTGTTTGGTGGGCCTACAGTTAGTGTGATCGTTAAAAGAAAATGTTAATATTTGTCCTTTCTTTGAAACTCAGATTTAGTTGTTTTGTTTCTTGGAGTTGTTTTTTTATGAAAAAAAAAAGTACTTACTAAGTTTTCTAACCAAGCCTCCTCTCTTTGTTTTCTTTTCAGTTATGTTTCGCTTATATGATACAGATGGGAATGGATACTTGGATAGTTCGGTAATGTTATTTGTGTATTTTAGTGCATTGTAAGTGTATGTCATAATGGCATATCTGTACAAAACTACATTAATCCAAATCAAGTTCATATTTATCCTGAATTATTAGAAGCAGTATAAACTATAGTTGATAAAAAGTCATTCCTTTGAAAAGTAAATCTTGAGTTTTCTTTTCCAGTTAGCTGCTGCTTCTACTACTGTATAAATTTTCAGATGTTGACACTGCTGTTACAGGGTTAGGGTTAGGCACAAAAGGTAAAGATCATAGATTGAGATAAGAAAAATTTACTGGAAACAGCAATGAGATAAGAAAACAAACAGTACCAGTGACAGTATTAGTAACAAAGGTGTACAAAAGAGAAGAGACTAAGTTACATGCAAAAGTGCTCACAGCAGAGCCTGACCACAGCCATACTGCTCTCTCCATCCGGGAACTGGCATTACCTAACTGCTCCTTCAGCCATGTTTACTCGACCAGAAGGAACCCTTTCTCCCCAGAAGAAACTCCCTTTCCTTTGCCCTCAGCAATGACATGAGGTGGCATAGAATAACCTCCAGGTCCTGGTCATGCCTCTCCTGGCTACTGCAAAAATTAGCCTTGACCTGGCTTGGAACCAAGACAACATGAGAATTCAGAGTTAAGCATTGATAAATATAGGAGAATGTTTACAAACCAATATTGTATATATGAGTATAGAAATACACTAATGATACATGATCAAGGAATATTGCAACACTGTAATGATAAGAAAATGCCTCAGTATTCATTTATAGTATCCAATTTATGCCTTATTTCTGTTAGAGAGTTTTGAATTATTCAGTGGCTGCCTGAAAAATAGTTTGTTAGAGTGCTGGAATTTAAAGACCCTTATATCACAATGAGGACATCAGAGAGTAAAAACAGTGCTTGAAAGAGAACTACTAAGAAAAAAATCTATGATTACTTCCAGTTACTTTGCTTGTGGGGCTGTATTTCACGTCCCTGAATGCTTTGCAGTCCATGCCTGATGTTTTGCTCATGAAGCAAATTCACCGTAGTGGACAGCTTTCTATGTAAAGGACATTTTGTTAGCAACCTTGATAAAACAGTGTCACTGAGTACAATATGGTTGAATTATAAGTTGCTTTGCAGTAGAATTTTTCTTTATAATATTGCATTAAATATCATACTTTTTATTCATCTGTAGGAGCTAGAAAATATCATTGCTCAAATGATGCATGTTGCAGAATACCTTGAATGGGATGTTACTGAACTCAGTCCAGTAAGTATGCATTTTATCACAATTTTTAAATGTTGCTAGAGACAGCATTTTGTGATATTGCATGTTAACATGGGATTCTATATGTTAGTAAGATAGAAATAAGAATAGTCTGTGTTCCACTATGATACCGACAATTAGCACTTTTATTAATATTTTGCTGATTGAACCCAATTTGTGAAACATTCCTGTTACAAATTAAGGGGTTTTTCAATGCATGTAGTAATTAACTTTAATAATACAACTGTTTTGTTTCTGAAAATTTCTTGAAAGTAAATGCAAGAAATTACACTAGGAACTCAACTTGTTTTGGGACCTTTAGGAGATAATAAAATGTAAATAGGAATATGTCACTTCATTTTCTGAACTGTCCATACTGTTTTTACTACAGCTGCCATACAAATATTATTTCCCTTACTTTTTGCATGTGGATGAGGGAATTGGAGACCTGCACACATATTCTAAGAAGAAGTTGCTATATTAGAATATAAAAATAATAATAAATTAGAATTTATGAGTTTTTTTTCATTAAACCATGTAGATTCTTCATGAAATGATGGAAGAAATTGACTATGATCATGATGGCACTGTCTCTCTAGAAGAGTGGATACAAGGAGGAATGACAACAATCCCACTCTTGGTCCTCCTTGGGTTAGAGAATGTAAGTATTAAATAACAGTGTCAAGTCTCTGCTTGCATGTAAGCTGTGGCCCTCAGTTTCTCTTTGGCTTGTATAGTAAAGACTTTACTTTTCTTTGGTATGGCTGAATGACATGCAAAGAACAAAAGTGCATCTTTAAAGGCAGAGTTACACTAGCATGTTTGAAGGCAGATGGAATGATCTAGCTCTGGAGCTGGAAGCTGTAAAAAGCTGAATAATTTGCCCCACTAACAGCATGTTGTTAATTCCTAGCTGTAGTATCTGGGACCAAACTGTACTGAGTTACAGAACAGTCTAGGTTAGAAGAACTTCTGGATATCTTCTAGTCCAGTCTCTTATTAAAGGCAGGGTCACAGATTGAGTTATCCAAGGCCCTGTCAAGCCTGAATAATTCCAGTGAGTTGGATTCCACCAGTTCTGTGGGCAAACTTTGTGTGTTAATTGTTCTCAAGAGAGACAGCTTTTGTTCTTATGTGCAGATGGAATTTCTTCTGCAGTAATTATTGCTTCTTGGCTCTTGTCCTGTCATGATACCTCCCTGAGAAGATAACTCAGTCTCTGTAACTACTTCAACAAACTATACTAAGTAGCAATATCAAAGGGAACACTTACACCAAAGCATAGAGTGGTATGAAACGTGAACTTCTGTTCAACTTCACATTAAGTGTAATACAGATGTAATATGATCAATTTTGTGCCAGTTAAATGCAGCTGTTTTAAGACTGGCATGTTGCCAGTGCCACCTGCTGCCCTGTATCTGAGCTAATTTTGAATACATGTATCTAAGCATATGTTTGAAATGCTTTTCTGTTATTTGAAAGGAAACATTTTTTTCATGTTTTCTTAAATAATTTTCAGATATTGAGGTGAAATAATTAATAATATTTATTTTCTCCATATAGCTCTATGGCTTGAACTAAATCTGGACTGCCGTAGTTGCTCTATGGTATTGTATTTGCACTAAGAATTGTCAGACTGAGACTTTGTGTAGGGAAATATGTAACAAACTGTTAAACGAAAATCTGTAAGTCTTGCAAAATCTTAATAATCAAATGACAAGCAAAGTATCTGAATTGAAGATAATTTTCAGTATGTTTGGATTACTGCAAGTGCTAATTCCCTAATTCTATATGTGAAACTGAGTAAAAAATTGTTAAACTACTTCCCTGTCATCAAACAGGTAACTTTTCAGGCTGAATTCCATTTTTTTCTGTGGAATTACTCTAAATAAAGAGCAGGAAATGGTGGCAAGGAATCAGTATAGTGGATAACTGATAGTCATTTTCAGTACAGCTTTTTTCTTTTGTGACAGGTAACATAGATGTTCTGGGAGTATTTTTCAGAGCTTACATTTCATTCTTTTTAAATTTGAAAGTCCTAAAATTGTTGCAGCTCCTTCTGTAGAGGTTTATTTTCATAATAAACTGAACACTGTTGGAAGCTATGTTACCAGGCAGTTTATCCTTTTGAGTATTTTACGAGTTAATAGGTCTTTATTTTGCCATGTGTAGCCTTACTATGGAAATTCTAATGATACATAAACAGCAATCAAAAATCTATAGCCTGATATCAGAATGGGTCAGTGTTATTCAAGACTATTCCTAGTAGTTGATGCATTTAGCAGACATAAATGCACAGTTGTAGAAAAATATTATAATGGCATACAAAATATATTTTTGATCAATAAGCATAGTTTATTTTCTAATGCTTTTTTTAATGTTCTGCTTTACTGTGAGTGAAGTCCATTACCTACGTACAAGCTAATTTGCTGGTCATTTGCTAATGATTCACTGGGATATGATGCCACCCTTTAAAAGGGCTCCCATTTTTCTTTTGATTTTTAAACACTTAATTTTTTAAACTATTTGCATAATATGTAGAGAAAAGGAAAATTTTAAAATTTTTTATTAGACCAGCAAAAATTTACTACTTCGGCTTGTACACAGTTCTAAATGATCAAATCAAAGTGTGTTTTAGGACACTGAAAAGTGAAATCGATAAAGTTCAAATTCTGATATCTGTCTGTCATTATTTTGTGTAAACTGATAGTATGGTTTTGATGGGTTTAGAGCATCTGAATGAGCATTCCAATGTATCATTTCCATTAGTGGGATGCTGTCGTTTCATTTTACATGATGTTAGATTTTGCAAACATAGCTTCCCAGGACACTGCTTTTTTTCTGCTGTCTTTCTCTGTCCTTTTAGGTATGGTAATACAAAGTAAGATAAGACTTTGGACTTATTAATCAACTATTAAAGTTTTCCTCAAGCTGATACGTGAAAATAAGGGGCATAACCTACTGGCTTATCCTGCTTAGACATGCCCAGGTAGTCTTCATATTTTCAAAATAAGAGACAAAACCAAATCAAAGCAAACCCACACAAAACAAACAAACAAACAAACAAAACCCCCAAAAACAACAACAACAAAAAAAAAACACAAAACCCCAAAAAACCCACAAAAACAAAACAAACAAAACCAGAAACACAAGAAAAGCAACAAAATCAACTGAACGAAGCAAACAACCCCCTCTAAAAAAACAAGACAAAACAAAACAACAAAAAAAAACCCAAACAAAAAGTCCATCAAGAAACCAAAACCAACAAAACAATTCTGCCACCTTCTTTTACCTTTGGCCAAGTATTCTTTGGTTCTCTGCGGAACTCTGCAAGAACAAACTTTTAAATCCATAAGAACAATTTCAGAGTTTGTCTAGTATGATGACAAAGAATTGCCACTGTAGTTTATTTAAATAAATTATGATACCAATGAATTCCTTAATTTGTTTTGGATTGGGGTCCATTAACACTGTAAAATATACTTATCTCTTGTATAGGGCTTGTACAAAGAATACAAGATTGTCAGCTGCTATAATTTGTTATGCTAATACCAGTGAAGCTATGATAATTTATTTCAGCTGCTGATTTATCATAGTACCTTCAGAATTCGGCTACATTGCTTCTACTTAGTCCTTGATTTCCTTTAATAGCTATCTAGAAAGGTCAGATATTATAAAAGTTCTATATTGCATTTAAAGCCTTTCAATCAGTTTTTATTACCTACTGTATTAGATGATTTCGTTGCAATAACTGAAAAAAGGACCATTAAAGTGAAATATGGAACTATAATATATAAAAAATAAAAAAATAAACAAGGTAGTGTTTATGAACAGTGGTGTTGAGATAGCCTAATATCTCACAGTTTTGTGGTCTTTGCCCTCTGACCTCAGCAGTAATCCCCATATATATAAGGATAATATTAGGCTGTTACTACAAGTATTAGCTAGCCACCTGTTAGCAAGTAAAAAAAAGTAATAAGGAAATCTGCCTGATTTCCCTTTTGTATGTTCTCTCTCTCTCTCTCTCTCTCTCTCTCTCTCTCTCTCTCTCTCTCTCTCTCTCTCTCTCTCTCTCTCACTCTGTCTGTCTCTGTGTCTCTCTCTCAATCTTTCTTTCTTTCTTACCACCCCACACACCCCCCTCCCCCTTTTTTTCTTAGACGTTCATGACATCTCTAGTGTCCTTTCAAATTTCTTTGAGATTCCTAAACTAATTTCGAAGTTGCTGGCGCAGTTTACAGTCAGGGAGATAAAGGGACAAAGACCATAGAAAATTCTCGTTTCCCTATGAAATCAACCTAAATATCCAGTTGGTTTCATCTTTCTGGGTCTTATGCTCTATTTCCTCCTAGGATTTGATTTTGGAGGTGCTGTGAAGGTAGAATTTAGAAATAGAGAGTTTTATCTCTGAAAATGTTCCAGAATAAAAACAATGTACTTGAATTTTGGTCCTTTACAAGGCAATTGGTGCGCTAAACAAAACAATTCGGGTGAAACATAAGGAATTTAAATAAGAAATTGGTTCTATAATTTTTCTGTAAGTTTTCTGTGATACACATACTATTTGGCAATTTGTTTTAGAAGAAAAGACCTTGGGATTGTTTGCTTGTGTAAACCATTTGTACTTGTATGACTATCCTTTTTCCAATAGAAGTGGCTGAATCTGTTCTGTGCAGAATCTACTGAAATCTTTGTTGTTAGGACCCATAATTCTTACACTGAGTTTTAGTTGTTCCAGTTTCATGGATTTTTTTCTAGAAATTCTCTCATGTAAAATGGGAATTCCTTGAAGAAAATGTTAACTGTAAATGGTTACCTGTGTGGTGTAATTTTTAATAATAGGTGTATGAGGGAGAGTTTTTCTGAGTTTCAGACTTCAGTCTGCAATTTTCAAAATCCTCATCAACTTTCTGAATTTATTTTTGCATTTTAAGGCAACAGTTAGGTTGTCTCCCATCCAAACACAAGTTAGAAAAAGATGTCCCTGCAGCACTCCTGGTTCATAATTACACTTTTAGGAAATGGCCTACTGCACATTAATGACCAGTAGGCTATTTATTTTACTTCTCCACATTAGAAACATTCAGTTTCTGACCTTTTTATCTCATTCTGCATTAATTTTAGATTAACATTGTAAGTGAAGATGGAGAGTTTACTCTGTTGATGCTCCTAGCATTGAAATCTCCTTTATAATCTGAGCACAAAAAGCCTCTTAATGACAGGTTTTGTGAGCCATATGCATTGTACTCTGCTCTTTGATAGGAGTTTCTCAGTTGCACAATATTATTCCTCCCTGATATAGTAAAAGCACTTGATTTCTCTTGTAAGGTAATCCCATGCCAGATATTTTGGTCTCATTTCTCCTGTAATGGATCATTACTAACACCTCTGTCAGTGATTGTACGAGAAGTAGGTATAAAATGCAAGTTCGTAAGTGCTAGATTTCAAAAAAATCACGTTTTATGAAAGTATTTTATTTCCTCTCCGCTGGCCACTAGATGTCATGGTTGCACCGTGCCGGGTACTGTACAGTTGCTGAAAAGCTTCCTTAAGGTGAGAGAGGAACAGTAAGTGCTTCATAAAGTCATCAATGATGTGTAATCAGACCAATATGCCTTTCTTTAAGTCCCTGATTGTAATTTTCAACCCAATTCACCTTTTAAATCAAGGTAAGTTTCAATGGGACAAACATTTGTGTTAAATTGTGGCAATACTTCAATTAAATCGTAAGAAAATACTCCTACAACTTTATTTTGGATGCTCAAGCAGCAAATACTACATGATTGCTCTCAAATAATTTATGAAGCATAATTTTAAAACATTTTTATTAAATATGGGGTAGAATACTTGAATGTGACTTCACACTTGGGAAATACTGCTTCTTGCATTGTATTTTACATTATTATTGCCTTACTATTTGACCTCTGAATACATTAAAGTGGAACCAAACTGGAAACATTTTCAAGTCTGGAATGGGATCTGTAGTACTATGAGTAATCCCTCTCAGACTGAAGTTTGAAATTACTACTGGGCAGTTTTATGGACTTGGGTTTTGTTCAGTGAGGAAGGAGAGCGATCTGGCCTTTTATTGCCCCGAGTGACATCTCTCTAAGTCCTGTGTGAAGTATGGCAGGTGACTTTTCTAAAAGGCTGGAGTATTGATGCACCATATGCTATGTCCATACATACAGAGGGTAAACTCAAGCCGTTGCTAGAAGCTGTAGCTCACCTACTTTGTGCCAGCTCCTTCCCAGCTGGACGCAGATTCCCCTTAAGGAAAAAGGGGAGCTGTTTTACCGGTGTCATTTCATAGTATTGCCAGCAGAGGACACAGTGTTAACGCTTTGTGAGACTTCGGCAGCAGGCGCTTCTAAAGAACGTGCTCCTCTCTTTTCTTGTCAGTGCTGCCGACTTACCTATACTTGCTCCCACTTCCTTGCAGGAAGTTTGCAAATGACTTACTCCCGCTTTTCCTTTTGTCTTCAGGTCGATAGAAGCCCAGGAAAAGTCATGTGTAACTAACCTGTTCTGTGTATAAGGTGTAAAATAAATAGTATTTTATGCAGCTATTCAAATTTACTATTATTTACAAATTAATTTCTGCAGCACTGGAGTATTTTCAGATGATAGATGGCTAAAAATTTTGGGACAGGGAAACTTCATACTTTGGCTATTTATGAAGCTTTGTAAAGCAATTTTCCATCTAGTGCTCTCTTTTTTATTTCTGGATGAGTGTGTGGATGAAGGCTGTGTAAGTATTTTGTTTTGTTTTGTTTTGCTTTTTCCAACATACACACAAAATATCTCAGAAATTAGAAGTGAGGAGCCGTCCCAAATGGGATATCTCTTGAATGAGATTACTCCCTCCCCAACTGAACCAGAACTTAAAACTCTCTCTTCTCAAAATGAATTAAATGAAACAAAACCTGATAAGAATTCTTTGCTAAGCCAACCAAAAGCATATAGAACATACCTGCATTTGCATTACAAGGAGATGCTGCACAGTTTAATGGACAGTATTCTCACTTTCCCACTGACTGAATAATACCGAAAGATCAGTCATAAAATTGTCTTGAAGAAGTCATGTAAATAAATTTAAATATAATTTTAAAATAAATGGAAGCAAAATATCAGGCAGGGAAAGAATAACAGCTACTCAATAACATCCTTCTTATTTAAATACTTGTTACTGACTCGTCTCACAGAAAAGACTGAGCAAGCTGGTATTACACACTGTAGCTGTTTTAAGAGGGCATGTTTGCTAGGATCAAAATTTGTCACTGATTTCATTACCTTTTTCAAGTCTCAAAATCTTGAATTTTGTGCTCGAAACCTGAAGATCACTTTGGCTGTTTTTCTCTGCAAATATCTAAAAAGCTGAAGTAAGTTAATGTTAAACCAGATTAGGAATGTGTAGCTGAATTCTGTGGCATCATAAAATTTTCCACTAATTCTAAACTGGCTCTTTTATGGTTGACTTGCTTTTTAAGATCAGGTCATTTTGGCAGTCAAATCCATGGTAGACGGGTCAGGATCATACGTTAAGAGAGCCGTTGTTAACAAAATAAATGTTACTATTGTCATTATGTGTTAAAGTCTGTGTAGGACATATGGAGGTTTGATTTTCAGTGATGTGTATAATGAAGTGAGGAAGAGATTTTTACTGTACCTGCTCTGCTTTGGAATCTTCTTCACGTCTATTTGGTTTTAAACTCTCAGGATATGGAAGCAAAATGACTTAATGTCAGTAAATGCACTGATGTGTCAGAATTGTGGATTTTATTCATACTTAAAGACTTGCATTAAAGGGGCTTTATTTTGTATTATATCTTTTTTTTTTCCTGGGCAGTGTTTTAAAAAGTTATGTGGATGCATAATCATACGCAGCACTTTATTGCTTATTTTTGGCAGCGCACAAGAGCAAAAATTTAATTTGCTCTTTTCCAAAAGTGCATTGTGTTTATGTAATGGATTTGCATCAGTTGCAGTCTGTAACACAGTTAAGTGTTTTAATTAGCAGAACACCCACATCAAGACTTGTTTGTTTTTCTGATAAGGAAAATGCCAGCTAAGTTAGACCATATGTTCTGTTCAAATAAGAAGTGGCATATTCACAAGTAATGGTCATTCTTTAAAAAGAAAATTAAAATGAAAAAGTAACAAAAAATAATGAAGAGGGGTAAGTTTATGCATAAATATGAATTGCTATTAATTTTCATAAACAGCAAGTATTTTGCTAAGGAAGACTGATCAGCTCACATTTTAAGTGTTTGTGGTTTCTGCCTGTATCTGTTGATGACCTGAGTAATGTTAAAGTGTACATTTGCTGTTTTTTCTCAGAAGAATTTACATCGTCTTTTTTTTTTTACTTTAAGAAGACTTGAAACTTTCATATTATATTGTAGTTTAACAGTACTTTAAAAATATGTGGTGAATAGGGTAGTAAGATGGGGAAAAAAAAAGTTACAGAACTCCATTTAATGCAATACATCCTCTTCAGCTGCCAGTCATGAAGAGCTTGACAGGCTTCTAGTGCTTCACAGCTGCAGAATCTATTTCTGCTTCTTCAGGGGAAATTGGAAATCTTCCACACTCTTTGCCAGCCTGAGAATCCAACATTAGGCATCTGCTGTGCTTTTTGTGCAGAAAGGGTACCCTGACATTGCCCAGCTGTCAGAGATGGCATTTGAACTCCTGCTGATAATATTGAGGGAGCTCCACTTAGGCTCTGATCCTGATATCTCACTAGAGAAAAAAATATTTCAACTGACTTCAGTTCCTTTTGTTTCTAAGTAATTTACAGGAAATATTAAAATTGTGTTCTGGTTTAGGCCTAGGTTTGAACTAAACATTCTAAATTTTTTAGAGTTCTTGTTTTCCTGCACTATTTATTTTCTTTTTGCCCACAAGGATGAAGAAGTCTTCATTGTATTTGACTGGTAACAGCTAACTCTTAGAACAGAGCAATATTGATTTTTAAGGACATAACTTGTACAGTATATTTTAATATAGGACAAAACTGAATTTTTATTAAAATTTATGCCCACTGACTTACATTGACTGTCCTTATCAGTAAAAACCATCATATTATTGAAAATCTAGTCAGGAATATTGTATATACATGAGGGCAAGTAATAGTAGTAGTGGTTTGATGTGAGAAATCATCAACTGGTTAAGAACTGGCTGTTGTCATTGTTTCTGAGAAACAATGATTGGTGTGACTTTCTTTAGCTATGTGACAATTTCTTTTTGTGAATGACATGACCAAGAGGACTATAGAGTTTCAGCAATACACAATGAAGCATCAAACTACTGCAGCCTGTTTCCAGGTGATAGACGTAAACTGCCTTTATTCCACTGGATGTTATATTTGGTAAAAAATAAATACATATTTTAAAAAGACATGTGATATTACATTAGCTTAATCTGTTTTTCAAAAAAAAAAAAAATCAAAACCTCAGATGATTAAAAAAAGGAAAAAGCCTGATGGCCAGGCTTGCCAAAAAGACAGGAATTTAGAGAATTAATTTAACATCTGTACCAGGTGCATGTCTTTTTATAAACCTTCAAATAACATTGAGGTCTCAGAATAATTCGATTAAGAAGGAAGAGGAGTATCATTCAACAGAAAGCATATTTGCATAAATATAAATGATTTGCTAATATTTTAGTGATTTGTGTAAGTTACAGTGGGCCCCTAAATTGTCAGTGTCAGTCAGTTGATCAATTTTATTCATGGAAGATTTGAGTGTAGTGCTACAGGTGACTGAAAAATGTGGTCTTAACAGTAAGGAGTTCCATTTTTGGGATGTAAATCTCACCCTTAAATATGTGGGATTTGATGGATTAGTGGCAGTAGAAAGTAACATAAATTAAAACTGGCAATAGTTTTTGAGGTGTGGTTAGTTTTCCTGCTTCATGTAGGTTGATATATGTTGCCAATTATAAGACTCATTGACAATATCTTTGTAGTTTTAAGAAACCCTTTCTGTGGTTTGTTTAGGGAAGTTTTATCTTCTAATCTGCAGCACCTTTATTGTTAGATTAGTCCAGAACAAATTTTATTTTTAATAATAGCTGTAATCTAATATCAGCCTAGATAATATTGATAGAAATGTGTTGCAGTGGTGACAGCAGCCTGGTGGTTTTGTCTGAGTTATTTTTGAAACACATGGACGTCCATGAACTTCTGAAGAATTTTTTTGTTATATCATTGCCTGTGTATTTAGAATGATTATGCTGTGATCTGGTGCAGAGTATTAAATGAAGTAACAGCTTGTCTTTTACGTTCTTGAGTCAATCTCCAGTTTTTATTGGCACATATATTTCATTGTTTATTAAGTGAAATCTGTTTCTTTTATGTCCTGTGCAGAATGTGAAAGACGATGGGCAGCATGTATGGAGATTGAAACACTTTAACAAGCCTGCCTACTGTAATCTTTGTTTGAATATGCTAATCGGAGTAGGCAAGCAAGGTCTCTGCTGTTCTTGTGAGTATAAGCATTTCAGTGTCCATTTGCATACACGTCTATTCCTAGAAATGTTTTTCTTGCTACATAGCAAAAAACTAGTACATTCCCAGTACTAAGCCATGGCCAGCACGGTAGTATCTCCTTCTTGTCTTCTATGCTTGGGCACTCAAGGTTGCTTTTTAAATTTTTCAGGATATTTGGCTTTTAAATTTGTTGTTTGTGGGAGTTTTCTGTTTTATGAGAGTTATCACTGTTCTCTGTGGAGTCTGCCACTTTTTTTTTCTTAGTTCTTGTTTTTTTTCTTTTTTTATTTTTTTAATTTTTATTAGCGAATATCAACTTACAGACTTAAAGTTTTGTTATTCCTCTTTTGTTCTTATTGATAATTATACATATTCTTTAATAGGTATCAGTTTGACAAACATCTAAGTCTCACATCTGTTGATTCAAATTTTACACAGAATTATTATTTTGTTAATTTTGAAGGTCAAAATCCCAATTTCCCCGAAATCAGCCTTCTGTAACAGTTTAAAAAGTTTTGTATGGTTACTTGGTTTGGAATCATAAATCTCAATTCACATATTAACTTATTAGAGATTTTTAGGTAAAGGAACACAGAAAATCTACTCCATTCTGATTTGACCTTCTTTAGATTATTAGGTGGAATTACTAGGTTTACTTCCTTGAGTTTTATCTATGTATCTCCTAATAATTTGTGTTTGACCAGCTCATAACCTGTATCTTGAAAAACCAAGGCTTCCTGAAACATACCTTATCTCCATTTGAATGTTTCAAGAGATGGATGATCCGTATCGTATCTTTCTTTTGTGGTGTGTTTCCATGATTAATCATCTTTTTTTAAGACCTATTTCATGATTTGATTATGTCTTGTAGATGGTTCCAATGATTGGTTCCTGTTATGCCCTGCTCCATTAGATTAATGAGATCTTTAGTACCCACTGTATTTTAAGGATGGTACCAAGTCACCTTTCATTGTTCTTTTGGGTAAATTAATCAGTTTCATAGTGAAACTTACTTTCTACCTTTTTTGTATGAAAGATAGCCCCTCACAGCAGATCAGGACCTTTCTGCTTGTACAGTTCTATTGATTTAATTTGAGATTAGTGTGAATGAATGAGGGTCTTAAATTGACTGGTTCCTCTGTGGGACACAGATCTCTTTAAAACATAATTTGGATGTAAATCCTCGTATTTTCACATCATATAATTTCATTCACAATACTTTGAAATGAGAGAGATACATTTATTAGAACAAACAAATAGAAATTGCATAACTTCAGGTTATTAACCGCTGGTGAGAGTAAATAGAAAATATATATATATATATATAAAATGATTTGACTATTAGATCTTGAAATGTTATGGTTTTTTTATATTCTTTTATTTCAGGCTGATATTAATTCTTGTAAAGAAATATAAGACCTATATATGTTTGAAAAAGAAAGCTCTACTGAGCAAACAATGTAGATCACATTCTTCAGTAGTTACCAGAAATATGTAGACAAGTTATGTAAACTGTCCCAAAAAGACCAGCCTTGCAAGAGCTGTAATTTTTTTTCTGCTGCAGTGTAAATTTTTAGAATGTATTTATTATTATGCTTGGCCTTTATTTGGTGAGAATAATGGTCTTAAAGTACCTGAGGAACATCCACGTGCTCCTTTCAGTTACTTCATGCAGCAAGAGGCATGAGTCTACCTAAAAAATATTTCATGATTTCCTTATCTCACTAAGCTTTTTATTCGATATATTTTCAAAGCTTGCTATATATTTAATTATTTGCATTTTAGATTGTGTGGGAGGAAAAAAAACCAGGAGGGAATCGTAGGGGGCCTCACCATCCCTCCATGGTCCAATCAACAATGTTACTCCCTGCTGCTTGTCTGATTAATGGCTACGCCTCCCACTGAGTTTGTGTAATAGGTGCAAGCAAGGTGTTTAGAAGTACTTTGTGCTTAATTGCTCTTGGGGTCAAAAGCATGAGACATGTACTGTGCCAGGAGAAATTCATTCTCATTTTTTAATAGTTGACTCTATTGAATGCAGGCATGAGCTGTAGCATTGTTTCCTCATTTTGCACAGTTATATTGTTGAAGTCGAGATTGCTTTGCAGTGTTTCCTGACATTTGTATATTTTCCATATGCAGCCAGTGTGATCTTTACAGACCCCATCAACTATAGTAGTTACCTAAAGCTGGTGTGAAGGGTTTAGAGATAAAAAAAACAAAAACCCACTTATCAGGAGGTGGTGTTTCAGAAAATAAGAGTTAAAGTAGTTAAAGTTAGGTGGTTACGTGGAATGTATGAAAACAATTGCTATTTGAAAATGGACTAATCAGCCATTTAAGATTTACAGATCAATAGAAGGAACAGCATAAATTCGTTGGCTTTTATTTTTGTGCTTACCAGCTGCTCTCATGCCTATAGTTTGTAAAATATAGATTTCTCCCTACTGGCAAAAAGACACCATTTGGCAGTCATCAGTTTGTCTTTAATATTTTTTTATCATTTGGAAATTATTGTGAAAAACTTTAGCAATCTATGATTTAATTAAGCATTTCCTGTTATGCAATGATAGTGCATTCTTGGATTTCTCACTTGCATAATATTTCCTGTTCTAATTGGCCTTTTGTATTCCATGGAAAAAGCAGTCTAGTTTGAGTTTTCATTGACTGATTGGATTGATTATTCAGAGATGGCATGCTGGTAATGTTACTTGTTTCACAGAAATGCAGTCAGAAACACCATTGCCTCAACATCTATCACTGTGTTTCTTTTTTTCAGTTTGCAAGTATACAGTCCATGAACGCTGTGTCTCAAGAGCTCCTGCGTCTTGCATCAAAACATATGTGAAGTCTAAAAAGAATACTGAAGTAAGTTCAGGGTAGCATTGACTTGGCTATGTACCTATTAATTTAGTAACTGTGTATATCCAAATTCTTCTTTTTCAGGTAATGCACCATTTCTGGGTCGAAGGGAACTGTCCAACAAAATGTGATAAGTGTCACAAAACTATAAAATGTTACCAAGGTTTGACTGGACTTCACTGTGTTTGGTGTCAGATCACAGTGAGTATACTATAGTAAAAACTTTAGCACAAGTGAGAGAGATAAAATCATAGAATATCTTTCTATATCCTCATAATTTGAAAGGTCTCATTCAGTTTTGTCATTAGCAATGGTTAATGCAGAATAGTCTTAGGACTCCTTAATTGTGGCAAGCAAATATGCTTAAAGGTATGTTTTGTTTCATGACAATATCCAGGTGAAAATAGTATGTGCCACTCTAAAGAGCAGAATTCCAAAACTACGCTACAGAAAGATTACGGAAGATTTTTCAGTATGAGGGAAAATCAAGGTCACTGTGACACTAGGGCAAAATCCTAATTTGTGGTGCACTGACAGGCAAGTAAAATTGAGGACATCTGGTAGGATACGGTGATTCCAAATGTTGGGGAGCAATAACAGAGGCATGTTGATAATATACCAATCTGTGCACCAAGGCCAATATATACAACTTTTGTGCACTCCTTATTCAGCATGAACCAATAACTGGAACTAAAGACATTCAGGGAACACTGCCCTTATAAGTGGGATCTTCATGCTAGAAGAAGCAATGGCAGTATTTCTGTTTCTAGCCAGGGCAGGATTTAAATCTAAATGGTGAGAGATTCAGCCTTCTTCTTGGTTTTTTTGTTGTTTTTGCTGATGTTATATTATTATTATTGTTGTTATTATAGAACAGCAGTTGTTTGTTCAGTACTTCAAATACTAATATGAGACAGAGGCATTAGTGAATGTTTGTTTTCAACATGCAAGTTAGGATGTTTTATGACATATTTTCTTAACATAAGAATACAAAATATGAAACATCATAAAAGAAAATAGATCCAGGATACTTTCAGTGATAAGCTGTTATGATTATTTAAAACCCAATGTTTTAGAATAAAGCAAATCTGTAGTCCAGATTGCTGTCAAAATTTGCATAATTTATGTAGTGAATAAAACACCAATCCAAAAAATTTTGCATGCAGATAATTAAATTTAGGCAATGGCTATATGTGTTTAACGAGGCAAATAAAAGCGTTCTGCTCCCTATATGGAAGTTTTTACTTCTGTGTAGCATGTGTATATAATTAAAAAAATATGTATTGTGCAAGGCTCCCTCTTAAATTCAAAGAAAGTTTCAAATTCTGTATCTCCTCAGTAGAAATTATTTTCCCATTATGTAATGTGAATCTGGACCAGATTTGTAAAGGTTTTTTACTCTTTCAAGATGAATGTCAAGATTCAGAGGATTTTCATAAGAACTGTTATTCACAAGTACTGAGGCGTTATTTATAATTGAAATCACTGTAAAGGAAAGGAAGAAGATAGATTCTTTTGAAAATATCTTAAGTGCTTCTGTGAATATTTAAATGCCTAAATATCTAAATATCAAAATTCCAAATAACAATGTTTTTTGGCAGCCAAAACTGACAATTTTGACACTGAGGTTTAAAATTTTGTAATTGTATTTCTATCAGTAATTTAAAGATATTTATTTTTTTAAAAAGTAATGTTTATTTAAAAATAACTTTATTAATATTTTTATTTAATTTTTATAGGCACATAAATGAAGAATGAGTATTTTTAAATGCTGCAAATTGCTCCAATTCACTTTCTTTTCAATGCTTTGTATTTGATATATTCTATTGCAATAGCCTTTTGTAATAGAAATAGCTTTATTACAGAAAAAATGTGATTTAAATTTCTATCGGAGGCATGATTTTTGAATGGATATTCTGAAGTTACATAATTATCATCACATCCTTCATAGATTTTCAACTCCTTGTACCACACAGTTACAGCTTGTAATCTAAGAGGATGCTGGCTATTACACAACTACTAATTCTTAGCCTCTATCATGCATTTTAAATATCTCTCCTTAGAACTTAGTGGGGTCACTGTTGATGTCAAATAACTGAGTCGAGTCCTGAAATCCAGAGGTGTTTTTCACTAAGGAGGCTTGCTATACTAACTTCTCAGCTAAGCCCATGATCCTTCTTCCATACACTCTGTAGTTATCTTATCTACCATGGTCATGTAAATATTTTTTCCCTTATTTTATTTCTGGCAAATACATTTTTTCTTAATTTGCAGGCTTCTGAGGGATATGATATTTCTACGGGATCCATAATTAGAGTAAAGAGATTTTTGGGAAATGTATTTAAAACCTGCTAAAACATTTTTTTTTTTTGAGAAGAGATGCATATTATTTTACTTCATCATGTTACTTTTATTAAAACTACATATCTTCTACCATTTCTGTTGTCTTTTATGTGCCAATTCTGTTCAGAGATCAGCAGAGACTAATAAGAAGATTAAGCTATTTTTCCATAGATAAGTTTGCATGCCACTGAGTAGCAAAGCTGCTAATTACCACTGAATGTGTGAAGATACTTTCATTTGATGTAACGTGGCCTGGTGTGCATTAATTATGGTACAAGTAGCCTTACCACTGAGGCAGAGAATTAGCATGACAAATGATTTATATTACAGGGCTCCCAAAATACCCTCACAATAAGGCTTTAATGCTCAGAGTAAATCAAAACTTGTTAGACTTTTATTTTCTGTTGCTAAGTAACTGCCTAAAAAGGTAACTCTGCACTATAAATGAATATGGGCAAGGCTAATATTAGGCGCCATTCAGTTCAAAATTCAAAAATGTTATACCAACATTAACTGCACCAGATAACTTTATGAAGACCATATTACAGGTATTTATATAAATCAACAATTGGTGCAATGTTATTTTAACTTTAATAGAGTTCATGCAAATTAAATTGTCTAAGGGCAAATGAATCAGTCATTGGAAAAATGTGATTTACAGATGCAGACACTGAACTGCAGATTTTGTAACAGCAATTGAACCTGTTGAACTAATGCTGTATGCTACCTATTATACTAGTTAAATCACTTGTTAATAAGATTTTTACTTTACATTTTCTGATATTTATTAGCCTGATTATTTTTCTTTATTCTAAATATACATATCTTCTCAAAACTATTCATCTCTATGGGAAATGGGTGTTACCTGAAGACCTTAATGCACAGTTTACTGAATCACAGTTTGCTGAATGAAGAAACAGAATAGTTTAGGTTGGAAAAGACCTTAAAGATCATCAAGTCCAAGACAGAAACTTTCACAAAATTTCACAATATGAAGTTTATTTTATTCTGACTATCTCTAATGATGTTGAGAAATATAACAATTAAATTTGAATGTTTTGCATGATCCAAGCACACAACTGTGCCTTTGTGGCTGGATATTAGAGATATTTGAATTGAGTTAAATTTTAAATTATCAACAAGAACTCATGATTGCTAATGCAAAATGTTTCAATAAATTTATCATTACTTGTTTTATCATTACTGTATTGCTGCTTCTGTAGCAATACAGAAGTAAGCCAAGGCTCTTTTCAGTCAGCAGACCTGAGGATATTCTTTTCATGTTTTCAGAGTAGAACTCTTGTCATTGCTTTCAAGGAAACGTGGATGAAAGCTAAGAATAAATTAGGAAAAAGTAGAGTAATTCAGGTTCCTCAGCAGTCAGTGGAAGCCTGAAGATTAAATCTATCCAGTCCAAACTTTACTCAATGCCGATTAAAGTTCTTAGATTTTCATATGTTATTCTCTTATATTTGAATCACTAGTGACTATCAGGTTCAAGTAGGAAACTGAGTTGCACCAAAGGCTGCCTTGAATTACTACTCACTAATAGTAGAAGTTCCTTCCTGGCTCAGTGCAGGAAGCTGTCTTCTGAAATGAAGGTTGTGATTGCTGATAACACTGTGCTGTTATTGTATTGCCATACAGGTCTTTTTGTGTGTGCTGATCCATACATTCAATTTCAAAACTGGAAAATACTTTAATCCACTGTTCTTTGCTTCAATATAAATTCAGTGGTTTGATCAATCCTAGGAGACTGCAGTGTTTCATTTTCCATCTAGTACTCTAGTACTAATTAGGTTAGTAAAATTCACCCCACTATAGGATGCCCATTTACTTACACCATAAAAGATTTAAGTTGAATCTTCATTTTCTGTCTTACTGCAGTTGCATAACAAGTGTGCGTCTCATCTGAAACCTGAATGTGACTGTGGACCATTGAAGGACCATATTTTGCCACCCACATCAATCTGCCCAGTAGTATTGGTGAGTTGTCATGTTTATTTCAGATGTAATCCCCTCTCATACATAGCATTAAAACAATGCTGAGACTGACTGCCAGGTATTTGTTACATTCACAGGACGATGTGAACCTTAAATGAAATTTGTAATCCTGGCTGATGAGTTTATAGGCATAAGCATGCTTTACCCTCTGCCTATTGCATTTTCCTTCATGTGAGAATGAATTTTCTGTAGGGCATATTATAACTGAAGCTGACTCAGGTTTTATCACTTATTCAGACTGTACTTACCAGAAACTGTGTAGGCAGAACACTTCTGCATTTTACATCTTTTATAGATCCAACTTCCCAGAATAATGAAGTTATTCTTATGAGCAGTTTTTGCTTGGGATGCATATTGTATATCTGCAATGCTGAGGTCTCTGATCTAAGCCGGAGGTTACCTAGAATGATGACACTGGTCTTGCAGTAAGCTATGCATCAATATTATGGTATATTTTATTCTGCAGTCGTGGACGGTAAATTTCTCTGTCCACAAAAACAATAACTCAATTCAATGAAAATAAAAATGCATGCTATGTGTAGATTGTATAGAAAAGAGCTGACCATTTTATCATTAAAAAAAGCTTGAGAATTAATTTTTGTATTCATATATTAAATTGGATATTTTATGTTGATGAAAGTCATAGCATCATCCTGTTCATAAGAGAACAGATGAGTGGTCCTCTTTAAGTAAGAGTAAGAAATTCTTGAACTTAAGAAAGGATAATTTATGGCTGGGAACAAAACCAAGAAAATATACCTCCTACTCTTAAACCAGTTTCTGATCACTAGCAACAATAATATTCATGCCTATTGTAAATTACTTATTTTCTGATTAATCTTTTTGGCTGTTTATAAATCTACAAAGGAATAGGTGCTAGACTTTGACCCTCTACTTGCCTAGTCTAGGATTATTCAATTGCTCTCAATGAAGGTAAAGCAGTGAAAACCTGGCTTTAGTATTTATGAAGTACTTAAAAATAATTTTTAAAAGTCGTAAGAGTAGTCTTGTAGTTTGTCTGTATGATATTTTGATAACATCTGGACAAATTCTGATTAATAATTGTAAAATATTAAGTTTGTTGGATTATTTCATTCTGCATTACATTATTTCATTTTCAGGAACTTAGGTCATACTTTAAAAGTCAGCATCTGGAGATTACAATTTTGTTATTGGGCTGTTTTTATTTTAATGTTATTTATGACTTGCCATTGTTTTAAATGAAATAAAACCTCAGCATGAAATTTCATCTTCAATTATGTTGGTGTAACTCCATTTTCTTTTCAGGAGAGGAAGAGGAATAGAGGAATTAAGATTTTTATTCCACAATTGTGGTTTAGTTAAGTTGTTTAGAGGATATGTAAAACCACTCTAGAGTCAAAGCACCCTTGAAGAGGTTTGTTTTATCTCCAAATTTTGAAGACATAAGCAGAAGTAAATATGTTTTCCTGTATCAGAATCATGTTACTAACAGTGTAACACAAGACATGTATTTCAGCACAATGTATGTTGTTAGGAATGGAAAATGTATTTTACTGTGATTTAACAGGGACTTAATAATTTTGTAGTATATTTGTTCATCCAGTAGTTTCTTCCAAAAATGCATTAAAATCTTGAGTATACGTATGTTACAAATAATACCTCAGTGGCCTTCTGAAAGTGATTGGTTGTTGTGTAGAAGTTATTTGTGCAAGTAATTTTTATTAGTTTCTCCCATTTCCTGTTAACGGGGATTCCTTTTGAGAAAGGTAATACCTCAATGTATGTGAAACCAGCACTCTCAATAATGACAGCAAAAGCAGTTATTGTATCTTTGTCAAAATAATCTAAAGATACAATAATAACAATTTATTAATAACAGTTATGTGTTCAGACACATCAAATCTGATATACTTGGCAGTGTAAGGGTCTTTCACCTAGGACACAGATTAAGCTTCAATGATAAACTGAGCAATAATATTCTTACAATGCTGTATATAAATGGAAGGTAAATAAAAGCAGATAACCATAGTGCTTGCTGTACCAGACTTACCCTTGAATATTTTGAAGTGTCAGAGAAGAATGTAGTTTATTCTCCTACAGAACAATTTATAGGAGTTGTGGGAAAACAGTAAGATGAAAAATCTTGTATCTTTGATCTCCTAAAAATGTTGGCCCTCCCTACCACCTATAACTTAGGAAGTCCATATTTCTTCCAGAAAACTGAAGAGTTCATCCCAGACGAAGATGCCTTCTCTCATATGTTTTCCTTCAGGAGAACAGCATAAATCCCTTCTCATCTTTTCTCTTTTGTGGAACTGAGGACATTCATACTGTTACCTCTTTTTTCTTAAATTGCATTTCACAGCACCATGTATTATATCAGTGCTCCAAACTAATTTTTCAGCTGCAGTTTGTTGTTCTGGTCTATATTATCTCAGTTTTTCCAATTCCCAAGTTATCCATTGATGTCCAAAATTTCTATTTCAACTGTGAAAAATAGATTAAAAAATTACCATTCCAGATTGTAATATCACAAAGGGTGAGACTTCCCTTACACGGCCGTCTGAGTTCAGGTGTCTGTTCTAAACTAGTAATTTAGAATCTCTTTAGACATAGGAAAGATTTCTCTAGGGTGACTCCTAATGGTTGGAGAGAGAATCGAAATGCTTGGTCATCTGAAAGTTTGATGGTAAAGGCAAGGGCTCCTATCTTCAAAACTGCACAAAGTAGAACTTGTCAAACGTTATTCCTAAGTATGATAAGCTACATCGTCACCTGAAAAAGAAACAATGGGGTAGGTAAACTCACGCAGTTGATACTGTGTGCATCATGAAAGGATGACATTTCTGTCTAGATTCCATGTCTTCCAAAGGTTTTTAATATCTCACTGCAGTAATTTTAAATATTTTAGTAAAATGTAGTCTGTCAACTGAAAAACTAATGTTTTGCTTTTGTTTTTACTATATCTAAGGCTTGTTGTACAATGAAGTTTTTTTGTTCAAGTTAAATGAGTTTTGTTATAAACCGTGTGTGCAGATCTCAAGTGATAGTCTTTTAATAGATGTCAGATACACTTTAATGTTACTCTCTTTTATTTCAGTAACATTTTAATTAATTCATACTGATTGAATAAATGTACACTGAGACTTGTTTCCTAATGAGGGCACATTTAGAGGAAAGGTTTTGCATCATTCTGATATCCTGTGGGTAATTATATTCTAATTATATGGTGGGGGGGGAAAGTCTATAACTCAGTGCTGATATTGTTCATTGGACCCAATTAATTACATGCACATAATGAAAGTTCATGATAAGGTTGACTGGCAGTGAGTTTAAAAATCTTTAACTCAATTGAATCCTAGTTTACCAAGAGTACAGAATTAGATCATAACCAGGTTAAAAGCTGGGTACTGGACTGAGATGAGTAAGTAGTAAAGAAAAAAAGATTGGTCTCTGTTCATGATACAGGTTCTCTCCTCTACCCCCCTTATGAGGCAGAAAGGGAAAAATGCTAGCATACATTCTGGCTTTTTCATTTCATGCCTTCCTTTACTTTGCTTCATATATTGATGAACCTGTAGGATGTTCTAATTCATATTTATGTTTGTAGAAACATAATTAGATTTTCAATTTCCCACCAAAATAGATATAGCCTTGAATAGTTACAAAGCAACCAATGAAAAATTACTATTTAATAGGTGTGTTTTTATTTCATGATGTATGATGATTTTGATTCTTCTGTTGCTTATGTGAGTTTGACAATGAACTGTTTTTCACTTAATTTCTAACATTGGTTTGGAAAACTATGATTAAAATTTTTAATTTTAGAATAAAAAGAAAATTATAGTACACATTGGAAAACATAAAGTACTCTGCTTGCAATGTGAGCATTACTATGTGTCAATTATCCCTGTGTCTGTAGTAACCAATTTATTTTAAAGGTAGAGCCTCTGGTATAATATTGAAGGAAAGAAATGAAATAAAATTTAAAATTAAATCCACTTCCTTATGTTTTACTTTTCAGCCTTATTGTTTGCATTCTGAGGAAAATGGGTCATCATGATAAGTTTGAAACAACTCCTCTTGTTTCTTTTCTCTTGTGAATGAATTTGATTTTTTTTGTGTAGTGAAGATGTTAGAACTTTTTAGGACAAAATCGTTTAAGCATAAATTCAATTTATGTAAATATAGAATATCTATAGAGGATAAATTGGTATACATAAAATATATAGAATTTTTGTGCATCACTCTGTTCATATACACTAATATAAAATACCGTCATATGTCATGTGACCTCTTATTTTAAAATATAAATAGCTATATATTTTGGTGGAGAAAATAGGTCTATCAGATTCCCATTTGGTTTTGTTTGGCATTTTATTGTACAAAAACATAAATGTTCAAAAATCTTTTGTTTATAACTATTTCTATTTAGGCAGGTAAACCAATATATACAACAGATTATAAATGTTTTACCTAGGAAATATGCCTTATGCAGCTAAATCATATACGTTATAATCTGTAGCTTCAAACTTTTGTGTAAATATAGCAAGTGTGTGGACATGCTGGCAAAAAGTAATGCAGAATTAAAGTTGAAATTACTGTTTAAGAATTTTTTTGGGCTATTGGTATTTAGAGAGACTAGAACAGCTAATGGCTATGTTATAATTGCCACATTGTTCAGTAGATATTTTTGCCAGATCTGGTAATATGTTTTACTGTTTTCCTGTGAGGTATGTAAGCGCTACTCACATAGGAAAGCAGTTGTAGAGAGAGAAAAAAGGAATAGCAGCATCTGGTTGAAGAATGAGCTTTCTTAATCCCTTTCTCTGTTTTTAATCCTAAAATGAGTCTTCTGTTTTTATAATAGTAGAGATCAGTTTTAGTTCAGTTGAATCCAAACTCAACATGGAGTGCAGAAAGCATCTTTATGAGCAACTCAATTCTTTGAAGTTGAGTACTAACCTTATTCTGGGTTTCTGAACAAAGATACTATAAAAACCCCACAGTTTTTTTGATATATATGCTTGCGGTGGAGGATAGTTGCATTTAAATCTGCTTGTTGAATATTAAGTAATGACACAACAATTGAAACAGTTTAAAGAACAAAACAAAACACTTTTTTCCTTTTCAATTGTGTACCATATTGCAATGTCAGTTCTCTGAGAATCTAAATCAGACTTGAAATATAATGGTGTGCTTATCTACACTAAGAGCTTTTTCATTTCTTTGAAGTCAGAAGGAAATTAATAATTGCCCTGGAGGAAAATGTATCTTCCTAACTAATTATCTGTTCGGCAAACACAGTTCAATCTTAAAATAATAAGATGCTGATAAACTGAAATGGCAGGCATTCAATCATTTTAAGTTATATCTAGTTGCCTGCCCACAGCTCATCACTACTGTTTGTCCCTAAGTTTATTCCTTACGTCCTCTCCCAGTGGAGTTTAACATAGTTTTATTTTCAAAATTCTGTTCCAAAACTGTTGTCTTTCTTCATCAGTGTATATGATCAGCTGCTATTGCCCAAGTATATTTGAGTTGCAAATCAAGTTGAAAGTCTTGGACCCTGCTGTTACATGCTGATGCATATATTGAAAAGGCACCAGATATAAGGCAAGTTGTCTTTAGACAATTGAATGAAGTAAGGCCAACATGCTAAATGAAAGACTTGATTGTGATTTGATGTGTAATTCTTTACATCTATTTACACAAACTAAACAAGCAACACAGTGTGTATATATATAAAGTCATCACATTTCTTGTTCAGAACAATGAACAAGTCTTGCACTCAGCAGTTTTAGAAAGTGTTCTAAAATAGAATAAACTCCATTCTAGCCTTGTCTTTTTGCATGTATTATGGGTACTAGTATTATGTGTGACAAAATGCCTCCTTCTGATTGAGGTAATTTGATTTTTTTTCTTAGCTGCAAATGTTTCTATCAAAACAGCTCTCAATTAGAAGCCTGATTTTCCCTTATAGAACAGTCATGTGCAGCTCACTGGACAGTATTCTTGCTAGAGAATTAGTTGATAATCTTGTCCACAGGATAACTTTTAGGTTCTGCCTATGGATGTAGTGTTGGGTGTTGTGCTACAGCTCTGTGAGCTCTTAAGGCAGCATAGTGTGATATCCTAATATTGACCTTTTAATTAGCCTGTGCACAGGGTTAGAACTTGAAATTTGGAGAATTTATGAAGTGAATTTTCAAAATAATTTAGCACATCTGAATCACAGTTACTTGGATATGGTTCTAATAGATATTACAGATAGATTGCTCCCTGTGGTTTATGGGCAGTGGTAGTATGGTTGTTTTTTTTTTTTAGTTTTTGGTTATTGTGTAACTATTGCATGTAATGAGATTTTTCTAAGGAAGGACTTGAATGCCATACAAGTTTGCAAAATTACAGTCTAGGAGTATTTATGATATTATCATTATTCTATTATTAATCTATTATTATATCCTTGTAGATTTCCATGTCATTAAACAAAAAGGCTTCAAGGAATCATGGAGCAACCTTCCTCCAAGTTTCTTAAAAAAATCCCAAAGTCTCAGTTTGATATTCCAGTCACATATTTAATCTTTAATCACTTTCATTCTGCAAACATTTGAGGGTATCTTTACATGGTGTTCTGTTCATTCCATCTGATCTATGAACAAAGTCTCCTAATAAAAATCTTTCAAGTTCAAGTATTGAAGTTTTAAAATAAGATTTTTTTTAATAACTGTTTCAGTTTATGCATATTAACATCAAATTTGGTTCTCTCCTTGTGCACTCCCATTCCCAAGTAGAGTATATGCTCCATCTGATGGTATATATTATAAAAGAAGTCATTATCATTTAGAAGTAATCTCAAGTTTTCAGTAGTTACCTGACAAACTGTGTAATGGTATTAACCACTCACTAATGACTTTGCAGTCCTATTTAATGTATAAGTAAATTGTTTTTTCATGTTATGAAATAAATGTTTTTGAATAATACCAGCTGTGTAGGAAATAATCCAGAAATAATTTGCAGTTATTGATTAAAAGACAAGGTGATAAAAAGCAATTTTTGCTGCACTGGCCCTTGATTCTGTGTCAGCAGTTAAAATGTAAAGAGGTAAATATTTAATAAGCCTTTAGTTACTATTCATCTGTTTTATTCTAACAGCTATGGTAGAGTATGATAGTGTTTTGTGTAAAGGAAAAGACTCTACTTCTATATAAAGAAAGAGTAGAAACAGTTCTTGAGAATTAATGATGCATGGCTTGTCAGTTGTAGCAGAAGACTTTTTAAACAAGTTGCCTTGATTTGGATGAGAATTCAAAGACTTGGAAAATAAAAATAACTTCCCAGGTATCAAGTATCTCTTTTTGCTGTTCAAAAGCAAATAAAGTCCTCAGGTTTTCTAATATTTTAACTGGTGCTAAAATGATCCCACAAATACTTTTCAGAATGTAAATTATATAATATGGCAGCCAAAACATCAGGGAAGTATGCCTGTTCAAATGTGCAAAAAGCACCATGTTGGTTTGTTGCTAAGTACAACTGCTGCAAGGTAATATTTCTTGTGAACACACTATCCATTCTCTTTACCATCCCAGCTGTTCAGTGTTGCAGCCTAACATTCTCTTTTTCCAACAGACGCTTCCCACTTTAGGAGGTTTGCTCCCTGAGGTGCGTAATGGGGAGGCATCCATGAACACACTAGTACTAACACATCATGATACTGTACTTTTTTTTTGCTATGATGTGCATTTTGGGGCTGAACTAAAAATCTAGAGGTGATATTCTGTGTTGTTATTTGAAAGACTGTGTCTTATTTATGAATTATTTTCTTATTTGGATGAATATGGGATAGACACAATTGAGTAGCTCTTATCTGGCAGTAATCTCTCTGAAGCAATCCTGAATGGTAGAAGCTCCAGGTAATGGACATTGACTTCAGAGTGGGAATTCAAGGGGAGAAAATAAGGAATGAGATGTGCACAAATAGGTGGAAAAAAATTTTAGTTGAGGTAAGTACAGTTCTGAAAGGTATATGCTCTGGCACATATCCAAAGAACAGAAAAACTTGATTCTTTGAGCCATTAAAATGCACAATAACATCTAAAATGCTATATTCGTTATCTCTGTCATTCATGTCCACTAAACAAAATGATTCACAGATACATTGATCATTTTTATGCTTTATTTAGCAAGATACTAAATACAGCACAACTGGTTTTGAAACATTTCTTCCCTTAAAAGACAAATTTTTGCATTTTATAAAACCATTTTATCAATGCATGTCAATTTGTTCTTAACCTTGATAGAATTTGCAGGCTGTTATCCACAGATGATTTTATAGAGTTGTTCTTTTCTCTTTTAGAAATTATATTGTTTAGTTCTTGACACTCTCTGATAGCTTAGTAGTGTCACAGTAATGTTATAGTTCCCAAAAGAAAGATACTCAGTTTTCTATTTTATATATTAAACAAAGGGTCTGTGCAAGAGTATTTAAAAGAGATTTTTTTAATGAAGTGGTAAATCTTTTCATGTTCAATTAATAGATTTATTCATTAGAATTCTGATACATATTGTTATAGTATGTCATACAAGCTGTAAGTCAGCTCCTTGTTAGTATGATGCATATCAAAAAATTATAGGATATATAACTGTAGGAAATCTAGTATCTCCTTTCAGCTTCTTCAGAAATGTTTCAGAGAATACTGTTGGTAGAGATGGTGACATTCATCATGGTATATTCATATGAGTAATACAAAATACATTATTAGTACTTTTTTCAAAAAGTCATCAGAGAAGAAAGCAGAGTGTCAATTATAATCAAGTCAGATATCCATTTTTAATTATTATTATATCCATCTATAATCTAGATTATTCTGTATCATGAATATACTTTTTCCTTTATGTTGTGTAAGGTTCGTGACCTAGTCTTGTGTTGTCTTTGTCTGTGAGTCATATAATAGTTTTGCTTATGGGACAGGAAATATAAATTGGAGAAGGAATGTTGCTAATGAAGCAGTCATAGGACCAAGCCAGCTGAGGATATTTGCTGCTATTTGCATCATGGTGGAACAAAATAAATAGCATGATATATGCAAGAAGAGTTTTAGTGCTACATTTTTTAAGTAGACCTCTTTCAAACAATGTTTTCTTTTAGCCTGTTTAAATGCACAAATTCAATGTGCTGGATCTGTTGCCTTTCTGTAACCATTTCCTTTGAATTAACACAAATATATTCTTTATCTTGAGGTTTTCCTAAACTTTTTAAAATTTGCTCCCTATCTGTGATCTTTGTTAGAAATTAGAATTTTTTAGTAGCTGTTTCTCTTCTTTACTAGTATCTGATTTGATTTTTTAAGATGTTGCATTATTCATGAGCCAGATTTGTCCACAATATAAAATCCTATTTAACACAGTAAGATTAATATTTATTACAGGTAGTGACTTTTAAGGATAATTATTCACAAAGTTGTTTAAAACCCCAAAGCAGCTTCTTAAATATGTAATGAAGTGAAAAGGTTCCTTCGTGCTAAAGTATCTTACCTGCTGTCCTTGGCACTAACCAGTACTACTGTGCAATAATGCAATAATTTGTGTTAGTTTAAAAATGATTCTGTGTTTGGGTGTCTCATCCTAGTTCTACTTACTAAAAAATCATCAAATCTCAAATGCAGAGTTGATGATATCTTAGGCAGTGATATACAGTGTTTGTGTTTTGAAGGTTTGGGCTGACATGAATAGCTCTAACAGCTTCTAGTGTTTTCTCTTCAAAGCAATGAATCCTGTTCTAGTCTAGACTCTTGGACCTCCTCTTGAACTGATGGTCAGGTTACTCAAGAGTTCAGTTAACTAACCTCCTAGAGATCTCACTGCATACAGGAAATTGTGTAAACTCCCCTGGTTTGTTTTTTCCTGTAACATGGGTTTGTCCGTCCTTTTATACAAAATGTGATCAGGTTGCCACAGTTCCCAGAGCAGTCTGGGATGACCTGGGCCACCCCTATTTGCATCAGGACTTAGACTGAGACTGTTTCAGTCTACAAACTTAAAGAAACTGAAGAGGATATTAAAACGTTCATGGTTCACATCTGTGTTAGAGGGCACTGTATTAGGTTGTTACTCCTTTCCTGTCCAAGAATCTGCGTCAGTGTTTCTTACCAGAAGGAGTTTCACTGATTAATTGGTACTGCAATCCTCAAGGCTTTATTGGAGGTACCATGGAGATGGGTTTGGCCTGGTATGGAATATAAGTGGTAACATTTAATGAATGCAGTTGCTTATTGAATGCAGTTGCAAGGGGTGCAACAGTGTCCTTGATGCTCCTTTCTGATGCAGCAGCTTTGTGCCAGCCCATTCCCTGGACTAGTTTAAAGCCTCTTCACCCTTGTGAAGTGAGGAAAATGGCTGGAGTGCAGTTGGATTGGGGCCATTGATTCTATTTGATAAACATTTGCTGTCTTAATTTATGCTGCATTTTTGGACAATCCAGAAGGAGACATGCTAGGTACAGTTTATAAATAGAATAAATGAAATACAAAGAGCACAGTTGTTTGTTTGTTTGTTTCTATTCAGGGTTTTCTGATATGGCCTTATAAAGAGCTGAAAATGTGATTACAGCAACATAATTCTGAACTTTCCTCAATAACCATCTCATTGTGCTGTGCATCAGCAGCAAAAGTTGCAAACAGTTTAGAATCTGATGAGGATTCTGTTTTCCTTCTGATACAAAATACATGTTTTGTAAAAAGCCACTCAGCCAAATGATTATGGTACATTTAAACCAGGTATATTTTGCCAAAGTGGTAGAGTACTCTGAAGCATCCAACCTTTGCTAGCAGTTAGGATGAAATTTTGATAAATTACTGATTTCTTATCAATTATATTTTTTTGTTTGCTTTCAAGTTTCAGAATGCCATCCTGGTAATGTCAGATTATTTTTTCACATCACTGCATTAGTTTGTGTTGTGACTGCACACTTTTCATCCATCTGTTGCCTAGTCATTCTGGAATGTCCAGGCATATAGATAGATGTTATGTCAAGTGGCCAGACATTGTGTATTAACTTGACTGAAATCTCACTTTCATTAAAGCAAAATCTGACATTACTCACTAGTCAGAAAACAACTGTGTGAAGGCACAGTCTCAGTTACAGTTGTATAGTATTATATAATGTGCTAAATTGTTCAATTTTCTCCTTTTTTCTTCTTTTTTTTTTCAAGGAAAGACAGGCAACAGTGAAAAAAGAAAAGACTTGCCCGCAGCAAATGAACAAACTGGGAGAACGGAACAAAATGCAAAGAGCAAATTCTGTCACTGTAGATGGACAAGGTCTTCAGGTGTGATTATTGTTATTTTCATTTTAAGCAGATTCTTGTAGCTATAAAGCCAGTGATAGACTGAGAAGTCTAAAGTGAAATATATATTTACTCTTGTAGTATTTCACTTATACGTATTTTAGAAATGCGGTAGGTAATTTCCTCCATTGGTTTGGGAATCTGCTTCTCATGTGATTGTTAGAATCTCCTAAGAAATTAAGGTGGAGGAAAGATTAGTTCCAAAATACTTTTATTGTGGGATGAAGCTAAACTAGTTTATTTTGTTATCTGTCAAATCTACTGTATAGATCTGAGTCTATGTCTTGATAACTGTTCACTATTCTCGTTTGGACCTGTTAATTAATGAATGGAGTAAACTTCAAGGGTGTTATTTGTCCAGGTATTTCTAAGTAGGGTACTTGACATATTGACAATTATAGTGAAGAGAAGCAACATGTTTTCATTGTTATTGATATCTATAGTAAAAATGGAAGGTTTTCTTCTTGAAGGAAAAACTTGTGTGTGCGATGAGATAATGTTATTTTAGGGCAGTGACTTAGGGGCATGCCAGCAGTTCTGCCTAAACTGTTGACTTCTTTCCCTTGAGATACGAGTAGTTTTGAGTGAAATCAATGTTCACATGCATGCTGCTGCTTATTTATTTCCTCAGGAGTTAAATTATCATCCTGATAAAAATGTGATAATCATTTAATATACATGTATGTCTGTTTGTTCTGTCTTTTGATATGTTGGGCTTTAATTAAAAGCTTCCATTTCCATATATCCATAACTTTATGCCTCATAATTATTTCATTATGTACCTTATTGTGTCAGCATAGGAAAGGTTATTAAATTATTCCTTTTTTTTTAGATTAGTGAAACCTTGTTATGACAACCTAAAGAAAGGAAAAAAAACCCAAACCCAAAAAGCCAAATCCTGAAACCTATGCAGTCGCATGGCTGCTCCATTTATGTTGTAGTAGGACATTAAAGCAATCATTATCCATTGCTTTCAAGATTCTCTTCTGCACTTACCATTCTCACAGACTTCATCGCTATCCATATTGTTTGTGGCAAAACATGGAGCAAAAAGACCAGAGTATTAATTGACAGAAAGCTCAAGTTCTGTCCAATCAGGCCAGTTTGACAAATAAATTGGTGTTAAAGGAAGTGCCTTGAGTTTTCTGACTTTTGGGTGATACCCACTCACTTCCAGTAAGCCAAACTGTTCTGGATAGAAGAACATCTTTATTTATAGTTTATTTTCAGCTATTTGTCAAGTCTATTTTCCACTCATGTGATACAGTAACTGGGATATAGTACTTGGTCTTTTCAAAATAGAAACTCCTAGCATGACTGACTCTTGCACACATAACCTTAAATTATTAGATTGTCTGCTTTTAGGTGATTAGGGCACAAGTTTTCTATAAGTTTGTTAGGGTGATACAAAAGGATGTTTTATCTTCTCTTTCCATGATAGATCTAATGTCTAGGATTCATCATTGCTTTCATTTATTGCTTGAGATGGAGAAAAAGAGTGGGGGCTAAGATGGTAGAATTATCATCAAATGGATTTGAGGTGTTTTTTGAAGTGCTTGGTATTGTTCTGTAATGAGACATTTGTAATGTAGGACATAATACAATACTGGTAATAATGGTGATAACATTAGGAATAATTATGTAAATAATTAGTGGTGGCCCTGCTTTGCTCTTTACACCATGGTCTTTGTTTTTCTCTGTTGGATTAAATTGGTTTTGAGTAACAGGAATCCATCTTAGCATCAAATATTAAATTTTTGATTGGTATTTATGATGATAACCTAGTAAATGTGAGAGCTGAGAGCATCTTGAAGGATACCATAGAGAAAGAATGGGATCAATGAGAATGTTAGGGTTTCTTTCACTCTCAGATTGTATAATTTTGCAAATATTTTCACAAAGATACAAGATGCCATAAGTCTGACTGGCAATTAATGTTAGCATTTTGCCTAAAGGTGGTCTGGAGAAACAAATTTTGTCTCTGATCAAAGTATACTACTCTAAGTCTCCCATATCTTGCATGCTAGTCTAATACTCTGATTCTGCTGGTATGGTCTAATTTCAGTATGATCTTTAGTAAGCAAGGATGTTTTTCACAGAACTTAATCAATGTGTTAATTGCATTTGGTTTTGATTTAAGTTCCCAAGGTAACAGCAAAGATCTTCATACCGCTCCTGTTAGACCTCTGTTTTCAATATGGTAGAAATTACTTATAAATAGTCTTTTTTTTTTTTAATTTTCACTTTAAGTCACTTGTCCTATAACTTCATGGAGATTGTCTTTAAATTTATTTTGGAATGAAATGGAATACAGATTAGTTATTAGATATTTTTGGGGGTTTTTTGATGATTCAAAACCTTTTAGTTGTAATAATATGGTTTAGTCTTGAAATAAATAAAACAGAAAGAAGTCCATCATTTAGCTTTTATTGAAAAAAGTATCAAGACCAAACTTACCTTCCTTCCATCAGACAGCAGTGAGGAGATAACTTAGTGGCAGTGGAGGTCTGCACAACTAAAAAACAATTAATCATAGTTAAGCACATTCATCTTGCTTCTTTCTAGCTAACCAGCATAATGATCAGGATTATTATTTCTAATTAGAGGAAGTAATAGATCATGTATAACCTTAGGATGAGTCTCATTAATTAACCTGCGTCCTAGGGGATTTTAGTAGGTCTTCCATCTCTGTCACAATGAGCACCATTGGTTTACACTTAGTTCACAGGAACAAACATCATGGGAATTGGCTAAATAACTAAAATTGATTAAAAGAATAGATAAAAATTAAATATATGACAAACTTCACTGTATTCTGCAATTTAATGTATGTTTCAACATGCAGCACTTTACTGTGCCAGAAGGCGATACTGAGTTCGTTTTATGCTAAGTTTAATTCCACTCAGTTTGTGGAGTTTTCAATTTATTTTTTTTAATGTATTGGAACAGATTTGATTCTACTGTTTGTGAAATCATGAATGGAGTTGACACATTAGTGCTTAACAATTCCTACTAGAAGAAAAGTGGTTTTACATGCCTATAGGATTATATGCCTATGTCTGTAGGATTCCTGTAAGACTCCTTAGCTATAAGATTTCTCAGGTTCTGTCTTAAATTACATTTTATGAAATGTTCAGCTGAAGAGATTTTGTTATTTCAGGAATTATGAATAAGGATTTGGAGCAAGGCTTTTCAATGTATCATTTTGAAACAGTAATGATCTAAGCTTCATCCCTGAAGTTGTTAGTGCATGACTTTGCAGATGTTGACTTTGAACTTTTAATATACTTTCAAACGTTCTGGAATTAATATATGTCTCGAAGTGATAGTTTTAAATATGAATAGTCTAGTTGCATGGTTTAAAAACAGGTATTAGAGATCTTCATCTTAATTTTTTTTCTGTTCACTTCTGTGGAGCAAAGGCAGTGAACACATATCAGATTATCTGAAAATACAGAATAACACTAAGAAGGAAGGAGTTAATATGTATAGCTGAATGTTAATGGGAACATGTAAAACTTTCTCTGCACAAAAGAATTTAAAAAAATTAGTAAAGGCATTGTTTCCTTCAGTGTATCCCCCTCAACATTCTTTTCCTCAGGCTTGCCCTTCTTCCACATGTGTTCTCCTCTACTTCTCTAAGTTTACCAGCTTTCTCAGGTATTTAGAGGAACTCTTTATTGTTATGACTGTCACATTTTAATAAGTATGTGATTTCATATCTTATAAAATATTGCAGATGTCTGTAATTAAAAAAAAATAAATTATTCTGTCAAGTTTAAAATTCCACATAGCTATATTTGACCTAGTATAGTATTTGACATAGTATAGTGTCATTTCTCACTAGAAAATACAATTTCTCCATTGCTTTTTTTCAATAGGAAATTACTGTCAGAATAAGTCATGTTTGTCTTGCATTAAAAGTTTTCTTCTTTATTCATGGATGTAACATACAGGCATAGCTGTACATGTGTGTATATGTATAAATTACAATGCGATTATAGGTTAAAATGGTACCACAGCTGCAAAACAGACAGCATTAAAAAAGAAGTCACTTGCAATTTCTGGCAAATTAATTTAGTGAGAGTTATTGCAAACGTTGGTATTGCTTCCATCTGGATTACATAGTGTAACATAGAGTTTCTATTAAGCTTTTTGTTTTCTGTCTACTATAGGAAAAATGAATGCAACACACAGCATTAATGAGTGGCTGTGTTATTCCCTTCTTTTAGATCACTCCAGTTCCAGGTACTCATCCACTTTTAGTTTTTGTCAATCCTAAAAGTGGTGGGAAGCAAGGAGAAAGGTAAGGGGGTTTTTACTTCTTTTTTTTTTTTCCCTCTCTTTATTAGATCTCTGTGGGATGTTTAAAAATGAATTTTAAAAGTTTGTATTTGAGAAAAAAATTCCAACATTTTACACTGTTGTGCCTCACATTTAAACATCCTATATCCCTGCAGTTATAAATTCTGCAGTTAAAAACTAGAATTAGGTCTATAGAGCAGTTTTGTTTCAAATCCAAAAATGTAGATATATTTAGTGCATGGTGTTGTGTGGTTTGCATGAAGGTGTGAGTTGCTATATTTTGCAGTAAAACTTTGAAGTGCTTACAGTTTTCTTTTAATCTATCTGATGTTTATACAGACAGGCCAGTCATTTAAATTAGAAACCATATTCCATTTTCTAATCTATGACTTGTATTTTAAACCCTTAGTAATAGAGGCTCTCAAGCCTCTCCATAAGATTTTCTACAAAGAATTTTTTTTTTATTTTGATAGCAGGAAAGCATTCTAACAATCCAGTTCAAGTCCAATCACACGAACTTAAGAGACATACTAATTTTACATGTATCAGTAATTACATTGATTTAAATTCAAAATGTCTACGTTTATTAGTTTAAGTGTTAATGTATCAGAGGCATGACAAGGCAGAGTTAAGGAGCATTCTCCTACTCACTCAGTCCATCAAACTTATGCAGGAATACTGAATTAGTTACCCCTAAACAGATTTTCCTAAATGTATTTCAGAATTACAAATGCTAACAATATGACTATTTTTAAGCATCACAGAAATTCAAAATTTTTTATAGCCTAGCCTAAAATGACAGTGCTGTAACTTTCAAGTCTTGAAAAGATTACAGCTAAAGGTGACACCTGTGGATACCAGGAGACATGGGTAACCAGAAGCACAAAAGGAGAGATCCAGTGGGATCCTAAACTACAGTTAGTTGTCTTTCCCTCCCTTATCCCTCCATTAGAAGCCCTAAAATTAAACTATCAAAAGGCACAAAATCCTGCAGCATAGATGTTCGGGTAGTTCTCAGAGCTGAAGAGCATTTAACCAAAGCTGTATTCGAAGGCTTCTGAGAGAACAGGTTATCATTTGGTAGCTGACTATGTAATCCCTGAATTGGTATACCTAGATATTAGATAGATGTGCCAAAGGCAGTTAATGATGAAAAAGATTAATTCTAAACAGTTTCCAGAGCATGCCTTTGTAATCAGAACAAAACAGTGAGATGTCTTTAGAATTTGTGTTCCAGACACAAATAGCAGTGTCAGGTGGCCCTGATCTGCTTTGCAGTCAGGGGTGTTAGAGAAGGTAATCTGCACTAGTACTCAGCTTGACTCTCTTATAGCACTGATACGAAGTGAGTAGATCAGAAATCCAGTCTGCAATTATGTAGGTGAGAGGCAGGTTAGAGAGCTACACTTAGATACTTAGGTATAGCCTAGAAACAATTTAATGAAATTCTGTTTCACAGCTTTCAGTTCCTAGCTCATAATTGGTCTCAAGTGTTACTATCTGAATGGGCTTAGTGCACCAGGGATGTTAGATATTCTCTAGGGCGAAAGGAAGTTTAAAACCTCATCTCCATCCCAAGCTCCGATTCCCATTCACATATTACAGAGTGACACTTCTAGGTTCATGTCAATGAAACTCTTACTGAGGCCAAACAGATCACAGGAATGATTTGAATTTTAAAAATGAATGCCTTATACACACTTCATTCACTAACACCATTATCTAGAAGTGTCATTACACAATGAAGTGTATAGAATGAGGGCAGGCACCAGCAGCTGAATATAGTGAAATATAACAACCTCCTAAAGTGGCTTTCATCACACACACACACAAAATGTTAAGTTGCATACTAATGTGTCAAGGTCACATTCAACATTTCTGTGTTAAGAGAAGCACATGAAAAGGTCAACTGCATAGTCATGTAAACATTTCTCAGGTCATTCAGCAGCAGAAGACAGTATCTCATGGTTAAATCTAAGCCAGATTCAAAAAGGTTAAAAAAGTCCACTTATGGACTATTTGGTGAGAAGGGGTTTCCCTTCTGTCTTATAGGTGTTAATGTTTTATATCCATACCAGTAACAAAATTATAAAATAAGGATGTCAGGAGTGCATATTAGTTTGAATATTTAATCTAAGGGGTGAAAACTTTCTCAGGGAACAATAATATTTAACTTCTTTTGCCTTTCTTGAGTTTTACCTGTCTAGTTTACAGTCAATAACCAGAAAGAGAGGAATCCCATATTTTCCCTACCCTTCAATTTTGTGCCAGTTACATGCTGTGGAAAGTGAAATCACAGGACATTTGAAGACATACATTATTTTGCAAAATGCAGAGTTATGATGATTAAATTCAGGCTTTTTGATTATAGCAATTTTGTAAACCAGTCAGGTATTAAGAGACTGGGAGTAGGGGATAGGCTATAACAGAAATCAGATTTCCACAGCAGTGAGTGGGGGGAAAAGAGAAAACAAAACCAACCCACAACCTTCTGATTTTTGTAGATGAGAATTTAATTATCTTGACTCATTCAGATTAAGGCAATCTTTTACTGAAAGATATTTTTCAGTCTTTACTTGGGATTCTCTCTATTTGAGTGGTCATGATGAATGAAGTTATGATTTCTAATTGACTTTCATTGAGGACAGAAAGGTTATTGCAGATTGTCAAGACTCCAGTGTTCCCACAGTTCCCCATATGAGATTTTATGCCTTGCCATATGGTAACCTAGCCCATTTTATTGCCCTTAGACTTGGAAAGAGTGTATGCATCCATCTGATAACCAGTTGAGTAAATGCATTCTCCCAGTAATACTCTATAATTTCCTCTTGTATTTTTAAATTTTTTCCAAATCTCTCAAATTCAAAGAACTGAGGATCACTTTAAGTTAAAAAAAGTTAGGTCCTTTATCTTTAGTTTTTCAAAATTGAAACAGAGGGTTGGTGGGAAACAAAGGGATTTGTGTAAAAAGTGCATTTAGAACACAAAAATACATTCTCTTTTTTTGCAGAATGTGGAGTGATTAATGACATGTTTTTCCTGAATAGGTTTCTATTTTAAAGACCAATTCTATGACTTTCAGATATATTTGCAAAATAGAGAACTATCACAATAACCCACTTCTTCATGATTAAGAGGTTAATATATGTTGCCCATCATGGGAAACACATATTTATTTACAGTTATTTGGACTGCAATGATTTTGTTCAATAGACAATACATGTATTTATAATATAAAAAATACAAGTCAATGTTTATTATGAAGAAAATAGAAAAACACAATTTAAATTGATGAGTTTAAGCCTTTCATTTAGCAGAAATAGATTTTAGCTGAGCATGAGATTGGATAGGAGTTCATCAAACCCAGTCAAGTGTGTTCCTTAGGCTGCATCAGACTGTAACATATTTTCAGTGATTGTGCATGAGGAAAGTTGCAGGACATGCATTTAATCCCAGGGCTATCAGTCTGCGATGTCTGCATTTGTGATCTGACTAATCAAGGCAACAGTGAATAATCTATGAATAGAATGTATATATTTAGTACATCACTAACAAAATAGTTTCTTTCAACAGAAGAAATCTACAAAGAGCATGTAAAGGCTGTTAAGGGTAATTTTTCTCTCATAAGAATCCTACTAAATCATGCTGTTGTTTTGCTATGCTCATTACTTTGATTTCCACTTACCACTTTTCCAGTTTATTTGCCTGACCAGCAGGTGATTTTAAACAATTGTTTGCTTGACAAATGTGTGGTTGGATGCACTGTAGATCAGCTTCCGTACACTGATGTTTCCTGCTGACTCCACATTCACTGTCTGTGCAGTACAGGTTGATGATTACTGTAACCTTTGCTGTTTTTAACTTTGGTTCATAGTAGCTTTTCCCTCCAACCCTGTGACTCATCTGGCTTTCTGAGCTTTCATTTAGCATTGAGACAAAATGTAAAAGCAATTTCAAATTATCTTTTTCAAATATTGTATGCCTGGGAGAGAAGATCACTAGCGTTCTTTTAATTCTGAGAAGGATTCCTTGGCTTCTTTCTTCTCTAACAGTAGGGTTAAATTAAGCCTATATTGACCACATCTCAAGTAGTCAGCCACTAAATGACTGGAGATGAAGCCCCCAGTTGTGGCACAAGTTATTGCTCTGGCCAGCATTTTCCACAGTGTAGTCAACTTTACTATCAGTTTTGAAGTTTCTGTCCATTTATTTTCTCTCTCTAAAGAAATGATCATATCACTTCAGAAGACAGCTGAGTCTAACTTGGCCCAAGGTATGCTCAAGAGTATTTTCTCCAGCACCAGGGATGTTAAAAGATGATCCCAACCGCTTTAGCCACTCCTGATGTAATTTTCTGCCTCCTCACTTAGGCTACTGGAGTATATTCAGGTTTATATGAGATCATGGGCATGATTTTAGTGAAGGGAAAAATGTCAGTGAAGAAACTTTTCTGAGAATTTGTTTTTTAGATTGAATGTCTAGTTTTCCAGATGACAGAATAACCCCAAAAATGGTGACAGAAGCACAACTGTTTGTTGACAAGAGGTAATTTCATGAACTGGCTTTGTTAAAGAAATTACACTCCATCACAAAAATGTTTTTTGGGACATTTCCCATCACACTGCCTCATGGCTTTGTCAGCACAAATCTCCAGTCACAAGGAAACCACATCCAATTCCCTCCTTACATGTGGAACAAGACATTGAGAGGTATGTCCGTTTCAGTAGGTTGTTTGGTACTGTAGATGTAAAACTTGGCTGAATTACTGTCCATTTCCTTGGCTTGCATGTCACCCTGTTAGATCTAGTTACAGTTTAGAGTGAAGGCAAACATTTATAGACAGTTTCTTTGTCTTTTTCTGGTAAAATGTATGAATGGAAATGAACCATAAATTTATTAATTTTAGACAGACTGGAATACATAAATGCATTGTAATAAAGCTTGATGTGTCATTTACAGCGAGTCATTACAGAGTGATTAGCTGGTATTGATGTTCAACTAGTACCTATGAATGGTATGTGCTGAGTCAAGTATGATTCAGCATAATCTCTTCATTGTTACAGTTGAACTGCTGGGTTTGGGGTGTAGAAACCTAGCTCCCTCTTTATAAGGAAGCTTTCACAGCATTTCACTGTTACCTGACAGCAGTATTGTGAGTGTAGGTACTAGCTAGTATGTTTTGTACCACCAAACTTGAGGAAAATAACAACCTTTAGGACTTCATACCAATACTGTTCATGAACTTATGGTCAGCTGCACAAGTTAAATTAGCAGCATCTTTGACCAGGTTAAATCCTATATGTCTCTGAAAAGCAAATTACATGTACTAACTAGAAAACTTTCCTTTTACATTGGTAAAGTATTGCAAATAGAAATATATATGTTTAGTTTTCTAAATCCATTGTCAGAAGTCTGATTTAATCATCATCACAGCCATTGACAATGATGTGCATACTTGCAAAGTGAAAGTAGTCATTTCATAATGACTTTTTCTGTCAGGAATAGATCGTGTGAATGTACTTGAATAAAATGATTTTTGAAGAAGTTGATAGCACTAAATAATTGAGAAGTTAAGAAAATGTTCCAACTTGGCAATTTTAGAGATAATTATGAATTTGTTTGTATTCAGTATTTTTACACACTTGTCTTCCACCTATCCTGATAAATTATGTATTGCTATTAAGAAAACAATATTAAAAAAGTCCCTCAATGTGCACATAGATTGTGTCTAGACAGTTTTATTATGTTGTGTTTGAAAATGTGGATATTTTAACCTAGAATTCAGCTCTTATTATGCTTCTATTTTATCTAAGCCATTAAATGAAAAGTAAGAAATATTTCAGTGGGAAAAGAAATGCTTTCTTAAAAACATTAAAATATTAATTAGCTTAAGAACAGAAACATTAAAATTAAAAGCAAGACATAGAGATTTATAATTTAATCTATTGCTATATATCCCAGGTATTTATTTATTCATTCTGAGCTCCAGCTCTTGTGTGCTTACTTCTTTCTGTATAAGAAATGAATCAGCTATCACATTATAGTCAATGTAGGAAATGACATGTCTAATATTTATAATGAAGAAAAAAAAAGTCTGTCATACTTTCAGGACAAGTAACCTTAAATTTCTAAAATTACAGTTTTGAAGAAATATTTGCTGAGAGTGGGACAGGAAATAGGGTGCTCTATGGCATAGGATGATGCTTTTCGTGCTGTATCAATAAATTGCTTCCTATTATGCAGATAATTTTAAAATGTGTAGTTTAAATAAAACAGTGGTTTCCGATCTTTTTTATTTTTCTTTCCGTTTAAATGTAATACTGTGGAAATGTAGTTGGCCATAGACTTGCTTTCTCAGAATGTTGTTCAGCCTATGGGGACACTTCTGGTGGGTGGCAAAGCCTATTTGTTTTTGCAGTTAATTACACTTGTAATTTTGTGTTAGCAATAAATTTCAGGAAGAAATTTCTCCTGTTCCATGGAGTTACTTTAATAGGAATCAATATGCTTTTTGAAGTGCTTATTTGATTCACCTTTTCTTGTTTCGTTATACCTCCTTATCCTATTTTTTCTGTGTATACACAGCATTTGATTTGTAGATAGCTTGTAACACTTGTGTCTCACTTTTATGCCCCAAAATACACTCTGTGTATGAGTTACAATTGCTGTTTTCAACTATTTGATTATTTTTGTATAAATCAGATCCTGCAGTTCAAATAATTGTAGTATATCTTAACTTCTTTCTTTCTTTTGATAGGTTTAGAAAAATAATCCAAATATGTAAGTAAATATTTTCTCCTTGTCTCTTTTACCTCCTCAGAATTTATAGAAAATTTCAGTACCTTTTAAATCCTCGTCAAGTTTATAGTCTTTCTGGAAGTGGACCAATGCCAGGGTAAGTCTACAGTTAATATTATTACCAGGAACTCATTTAATAAAATGCTACATAATCAAATGAACTGACTGAAGTACATATAGCATGTTTGGAATGTATCAACACTGCAGATCTCTGTATGGTTGCATAAATATATAGGTATTATCTGTTTACATGTACAAAAAAGCTACATCTCATGCATTTTACTGAAAACTGTGCAGAAGTCTATAAGAACTGTGGCATAAATTTCATTCTATATGCAGCTTTTTCTCTTACCTTAGCAAGCTGAGTTCCTGTGGGAGTTACTTCTATATTATAAATACAAAGTGACCGCAAAGACTGACCTGCAGGATGCCTATTTCTTTTCCATAAACACATATGGGAACATACTATGTGTCTATAATATATATATACATGGGGTGTGTGTGTGTATAGATGTGTGTGTGTGTGTGTGTGTGTGTGTATATATATATATATATTTATATTCTTATATATGTCAGATATGGATTGTTGTTTTTACAGTGACTGAACACTCCTTATCAGTTACATAATCCTGGTGATGTAGTGCAACCTGCTGAATGGTGCAAAAGCAGCTCAAAAAATGGAAATAATGACATGCATGATTTCTTGTACCTGAATGCCAGGGCTGTTTTTATTAATCAACTCGTATTTGTTCTTATGCTTGTCTTGACACATAAAAAATGTAAGTAGTCTTAGTCCAAAGAATAAGTAGACGTGAAGAATTAGTTAAGACAAAAATAGTAATCAATATTATTTTACGTACAGTATAATAGAAATGCCATGCTAAAGATTGAGATGATGATTTTTAAAACTGAAATATTTTTGTTCAAATTTATTTTGTTTCATTGAACTTAAAAAAAAATCTGGCTGCATTATTGACTCATTTTCATGCATTTTCCCATGTGAAGAAAAATACATTTTAATGCAGAGGCACAAGAGGGCAGTGTTAAGTGCAGGCTGAAACCCTGCACTGAAGCAATTTAAGCATTGGTTTTTTGAACCAGGAAAGTGTTTTTTAGAACATATTTTCAATTTATCTTCCTATTAGGAATCGAAATAGTTTTACTTCAGAGTCACTTTGAAGAAATTTCTAATTAATTTTAAAGAGACATTGCTTCTTTTGGTATTTTTTTTATTCATTCCACAGAAATGAATAATCCTAAATTTGCAGTTTGTCTCCTGCCATCACTTCTTGCCCCTGGCAATACTATGTAGGCGGCATATAATTTGTCCCTTATGTGAGAAGTTGAGTGTACTCTGGCATTTTACATACCAGTACTTGTTTCATTTTCTGTGAGGGCTGGATGGCCTAATAAAACCTGCCCATCCATCCATCTGTTCAGTCACTCATCCATCTCTATAATGCCAGTTACAGTGGATTGTCATTCAAAATATTACATTTATTTAGTGTTGTCATATATGTAATTTAGATCAAAATGGAACAGATTTGAATATTGTATAGCACAGAGAAAAACAGAAGTGTATTTCTCATCTCAGTTATTTAGTAGAAAGGGATAAACATAATGTATGTTTATTTTAAAGCATTTATGATTATTTTAATAATTTTAATTGAGTCTATTTTGAGATTTTTTTTCCCATTTAAATATTACTTTCAGACATATTTACTCAACCTGTAGAATTTTTATAATATTAGGGAAGAATTTACATTCTTTTAGTAGAGCCAGACTGTCTGCTTTAACCCAGAAGTTAGTGTTTTTAATTTTTGATGGTATTTTTCTCATGGGCTGCTGACTTCAACCTATAAGATAACATTTACAAGTTTTCTAACTTGAGTTCCAAACATCTGTGGCTAACAAGAGTTGATATTTACAGTTAATTTCTGTCAAAAATCTAAGTATCTCCTCTTTCAAAAGCAATGAGAAAGACAAGAGAACTAAGAGTCTAATAAAAATGTAAATCCTAGGGGGACTGTGAAACTGCTGAGGGTTTTTGTTTGTGTTTTTTTGGAGGAGTTGTTTATATGTTTTGTTCATGTTTTTTTTTGTTTATGGTTTTTTTTTCTGAACAATCAGCAGCCCAATTGCTGTGTCTGTTGTTCTTCCTCTTCATTGGGAAAACCATGTTCTTTCATGGAAATGTGGTGGAATAAAGGGCTCCAAAATCCCACACAAGAAACAAAAAAGGAAAGTCCCCCCAAAACCCAAGCAAAAAACATGGCCACCATGCCCAGTTATTGTGTGTTTTTTAATAAATATGCTGGCGTGTAATAGGTCAACACAAAAATATTTTGAACAAGTTGACAGTTAATTTTAGTATCACTATCTGAATGTGCAATTTCTGAAGTTGGTGTGATGCCTGCTATTGTAATAGTGTAATAGATGTGGCAGAAATGCAGGAACACTAACAAAGACATTTCTTGTAGGTTCTTTGCACACCTAAGCTAAGGTCTTTGGAGCACTTTGTGTCAAGATTCATGTACATAGTCTATATAAGAATATGTACATAATGCAAATAAACCTAACAACAGTGACTCTGGCATTGATTCCATTTCGGCAATGGAAACCGACCTTCTTCAAGACCTGAAAATCAAGGAACTGTAATCCAAAGGGCAACAGTACACTTTAAACATGTGTATAATAATTAATGGCTTACACATTTGTTTAATTTGAAGTATAGAGATACAAGTGAGCTGGAGAAACCATATAAGCTCTGCAGCTGAACACAAGCATAAAAAATACTCCACAGTTACAGTTAACACACAGTTACAGACTGCCACAGTTAACACAGTGACGTGAAAATTGCTGGGCTGATGCATTGTGTAATTTGTGCCTTGCACCTGTGTTTTTAGCCATGAAAAGAGTTTCCCTGTTTGGTTGTTATATCTCAATAGGAGTCTTCTACTTCTGACAACAACTGTTACTGTGGATTTAATGATCTTGAAGAATCTGAAATTCAGTTATTGTTCACCTCATAGAGAGGTAAATAATAGTGGGATGAATAGCAGTTGAGCCACAGAGCCACAGGACTCTGTAGAGAGGTCAGCCTTTCATAAAGGCTTTGTCCCTCTGAAAAGGCCCCTGTTCCCTAAAGTCTATTATTTAAATTGTCTAATTTATGTTATTTTTATGCTCAATAATAGAAATTATATCCACAAAAGTTGTATTTCTTTGTAACTTCCTTAAGCATTTAATTTGGAGAGCATGTATTTTTTAAATTCTGTCTGCAATTTTACCTCAACAGGCCTTTTTACATCTTAAATTCTGCCCACTTAGAAGATGCTCAAGACAGCAAAACTGAATCCCTACAACTTACGCTGTAATTTAGTTTGGAATCTACAACACCTGGGTCTTTGTAACTTCACAAAGCAATAGGCCTGTTTTGAAAATTACACTATTTTTCTTGATTATTTGAATTGATTGCTAGAGCATTTCTTTGCTGTTGGACATTTGGAATACCCAGAGTATTCTGGAAGATATACACACCAGGAATATTTTTAGAGGATAATAACTGCGTAGTTATTTTCTTCTGAACAAAATCTTGAATCTGGTCCATATTTCCTTTGAAGAATTACATTTTTGCCAAAGAATGAGAAAGACAGCAATGGTGGTTTCCTTGCACTCTAATGATAAAAATTACTGTTGTACATCATAAATCAGTAGTGCTTAAAACTCACCAAGTCTTCACATAGGAAACTTAAATCCTGAGTTTAGAGATATATTTTGAACAGCTGTTTAACAGTATTTTTGCTTCTGTGACATCAGTTGTGTTGACATCTGATACTTATCCTGAGATACAACTTTCAGAGGATTATTCTTTGCTTGGACTATTGACAGTTCTAAGTTTTTCTTCTACTGTGAGTGAAGATGACTAGCTGAATGATTTCACACATTCCTGTTCTTATACCAGCTTGTGTGGCTGAGCATCTGAAATTCTGCACAGTGCACTGCTTCTGGGCATAGGAGAAGAGGTCATGTGCAGGTATCCAAGTGGAAAATACTGCAATTTAGGTTTTCAAATAGTTTTACTTGTGAGTGGGACGGGATTTCCTTTAACAGTTCTATAAGAATGTGTGCGGGGGTGGTCCCGTGGTGTAATGGAGAGCACTCTGGACGCTGAATCCCAAGGTCGTGAGTTCGAGTCTTGGTGGAGACCGTCCCCTGGCAGTTCAATGCCTCCCTGCCATCCCATCCTGGATGCTCAGCAGGGTCAGCCCCAGTTAGTACTGGGTGCTGTGACAGTCCCGAGGACTTCACTGTCACTGTCCAAGCTCTCTCGGCCATGGCAGATGGACCTTAGGAGTTAAAGGGTGGGGCCAGTTCTGGGCATGCTGTGCCTCACCTAAAAAATCCACTGTGCAGGCTGGAAGGCCTCTGCCACGGGGGGAGAGCCCTTCTCAAATCTTCGTTCGCGAAGTTTGACCATACAAGAATGTGTGTGTGTGCTATCTGTGCATAAATCAATAAATGGCATGATTCAACAGCAAATAGTTATAGCTTCTAGTACTGATATTTTATTCATAGTTTTCCTGCATTTCTATGTATTTTATGAGGTGATTATGAAAAACTGAATCAGACTAATATAGGTATTTTAAACAGTTGCCCCGTTTCAGGTGGAAATTACTGATTTATCAACAGAAACTCAGTAATTGCCTCTGTGTGGATCCTTGTTTCTGGTAAAATAAAATAAAAATAGGCTGGTATCAGACACCTTCAGTGTTTAATTTTTTTTTCAGGAAAATAGGACTAAGTTTTCTGTTCTGATCCTTTAATTTAATCTGACAGTGCATAAACCCTTTACAATTACTTCCAATTTTTTTTCAGTTTCACTTTAAACCACTTTTAACAAGTTTTTCTTCAACAATTTCTTTTTCTTTTCAAATCGCATCCAAAATGCTCTGCAGATAAAAAGTAAAAGGTTCTATTAAAATACTCATTGAGTACAACTTTTTTTTGTAAGCAATACTTACTTTCTCCCTGAAGGTCTATAAAGAAAGCTTTCAAGGTCTTTCTTTACACCTGTAACACTTAGAGAGTTTGAATGAAACTGTATAAAATGGAAAACCATGTTCCCTTCCCAACTATTAATGTATGCTGCACATTCTAATTCAATGAATGAGATTTATTTACATATATAATTATATAACTGTATTTAATTTTATAAAGTAATTTGATTTTATAAATATTTATATTTGCTATAGTGTATTTATATACACTGTATTTATATATGCAAATATACAATGTAAGGAATATTATGCATAGTTTTTATATATTTTGTGTGTTAGATTTTTATATAATGTATGCATCATTTTATATTTAAATTTACAAAAAAAAAAAGATATGTGAACTTAATACTGTACTTTGCTTGGAAAATTCACTGCCTGTGAATATAAAATGGTCCCAGGGAAAAAAAAATGAAGCTTATTGAAAATGTTTTTAACAATGTTGTTTTGCCAGATTCTTCTGACCCCACTTTTTTGGGAAATCATACCTTTTTGATGTAGATGAAAAATGCAGTCAAAATAAAAAAGAGTTTGGCAGCCATATGATGAAGCAGCTTGTTTGTAAAAAGAGACAGAGGTTTAGGTCAGTGTTCTGCTGATCTGGACTAATGCTCGATCAACCCTGGACTTTTGGTGTCGTTCTGTTTGTTTGTTTGTTTTTTCCTGGACTTTCTTTTGGAAATCTTTAAATGAGGTAGAAATGCTTAAATATTTGTAGACGTTGGTAGCCTGCCATCACCTCTGGGCTATAATTTGATTTTAAATTAAGCTGAAATACCCTAAGTACTGGAAGCAATGTAATTAAACCTGGTAACTTTGTACAGACCCAGCACATTGGGTCGAAGAGGTAATGCTGGTGACAGGAGACATTTGTCTCTGTGCCAGGTCTCTTGAAGTGATGGAGATGCACACCTATGGGCCAGGGCTTATCTCAGTGCCTACTCCTACAGCAGTAGGAGGTGACTTCCAGCAGAGGGTCTTTCAGCACATGTGCTTTTTAGAAGATACGTTCCCCAAATGTACCCAGTCAGATTTGGCACACGACATCTTGGATCAGAAGAGATCCTATAGCACTTTTCCTAGAGATGTGTGAAGTGGAACATAAGAGGTGAGCAGGGCAAAGCAAGCATCCTTCAGACATTGTACTTGACACTTGAATTTGCGGAGAAAATTGGAAGGAACGGGACATGTGATGGGCTTAATTCTTTGTCGTTTTGCTAACCTTAAAATTCTGTTCTAAAACTAATAGAACAAGAAGTTGTCCTCTCATCTTCTACGTATTATGTAGTTTTTTGGTCACTGTACTTTTCATTTCCTTCTCCCATGCACGCTCTTTTACTCTGTGGTTTTTCATGTGTTCTTGATTTGATCAAGGCCTAATAGAATTTTTAGAATTTTTTAGAATTTTATGTAGTTCTATAGATAGAACTTCACAAGGACATGTTATGACTAATACAGTTAGACAACTTAAAATTTTCTGTCTTGAGAGACTACCTTTAATTTAAAACTAGGTGAACAGATAATATTTTCTGTCAATAGTTTCAAACAGAATTAGAACTGAGACAAATATTTGGATTAACCATCAGGTCCAAATGGTTTTTAGTATTAGTGTCCTATAATAACCCTCGAATTAACAATTTTGTTTGAAATTTTTCAGATAATGCAATGTTGGATTGTATTTGTCTAAAAATTTAAAATACAGGAGTAGAAGTCATTATTATTTCAAGTGTTCACTTGCCATTTACTATTAAATGAAATGTCTTAAGCCATAAAACGTTTGCATAATGCACAATATATTTATCTTAATTGGGTATCTTCATTTACTGTTTTTAGGTTAAATTTTTTCCGCGATGTTGCTGAGTTCAGAGTCCTAGCATGTGGAGGAGATGGAACAGTAGGCTGGATTTTGGATTGCATAGGTAATCTCTAGCATTTACATAGATCTGCTTGAATCACATTTTTAATTTTAATGCTCTTCCTTATATACCAGTGTATAAAAGCTTGTTCATTTAAATGTTTGAAATGTATTATTTTGGAACATGATTTTTTTAAGGATATTAAAATTTCAAAAGACATTCAAATCTCCAGAAGTTCAGTGTTCGTAGTGGTCTAGATTTTTCTGAAGGCAAGAGATTTTACTCTATTTTAATTTCTGTTCAAGGTCTATTCCACAACTGAATGAAATCTAAGTTGTTACTTTAAGTCAGTTTACCTCAGCTCACTTGCTTTTCCACTTACCAAATATTTTTTTGTATTCCCTTATCTCAGAATGGAGATAATGTAGTAAGAGATGCTTCAGTTTTTGAGTTCTTTCAGTCAGTTGCCTGTGAAGTGTTGTAGGCCAATATTAGGAAGGCCCAGAAGTCAAGGTATTACAGACTTAAACTTCTGAAAACTTATTAGGGAGAATGTCTTTCACATAATTTATTTGGCTACAGAGATGCTACAGAGGAACAGAATTGGCATGTGTAACAATGGAAATTAGGAAGGGAATGAAGAGAGGTTGAAAGACGGAATTGAAAGTTTATCTAGAGTGTTTAAAAGTGTGTGTATAGGGGAGGGACCAGAACACCTTTTAGAAGTTCACTGAAAAGTAAAATTGATGTCATGAAAGAATGACAGCAAAGCCATATTTCTAATCTTGGTTGAAAAAAAATCTTTTTGCAAATGAAAGCCACCGATTATAACTCTCAAATAGCTTTCACAGTTATAAATCACATAAACATCAGGTGTACTGCCTAAATTTGAAAGGAGTGAAGCTTTGCAGCTCTTAATTGTGTCATAACCTTTTTCATGAGGTCTAAAATGTTATGCAGTTACTTCCAGGTGCATTATTGGAAAAAAAAAGACTCTTTTTTTATTGCAACTTACTATGTTCTGCAGCAATTTTTGTGTTATACAATTAAGAAATTACTTGAGGGATCCAGGATTCATTTGTTTCATAGGAGCAGAAAATAGATTTTCATGCTGCCTTTTAGGGAGAAAAAGCACTTTGGCAAATGAAGTTTAAGAAAACATCTGTTTCTAGATCCTTTCTAATCTGGTCTTCCCAGATCTCCTGATATACAAGGAGTCTTAGCTGAGAGTAAAAAAGAGGAAATAAAGAAGGAAAACAAATAAATAAATAAATAAATAAATAAACAAATGGAAAAATAATTCTGATCAATTTGAGGGTTTAAAACATCTTTTATTCTATTAAATATTTATTTTACTTACAGATTTTCAGTACATTGATAGTATGAATGTCCTTGCTACATCCATTGTATAGGTAAAATCCTGTTGACTATTGCTGATAATTTTGCATAAGTCTATGAACAAAATAACTGATAATTTGATTAATAAAATATAACTTTTACACTAGACATGCTATTTGTTAAAAAAATATCTGTAATTGAAATATTATACCTGGGGAATAGCTCCCCTAATTCCAGCTTTTCAGAAAAGAAATTTCCATTTCTTATCAATCGTTTTTCCATTGGATTTTGAACAGAGATACTTGGGCTTAAAATGCTACAAAGTACTAGTAACAACTGAAAAGGTGCTGTAAATTTATGCATTTCAAAATATAGCTTATTAAATATAAAATAGACCTGATCAGATAGATCAGTGGTCATTTCAAATAGCAGGTTTAATTCTCTATGGGCAAACCCAGTGAAGCCCTGGTGTTAGTTTGAAGGACTCCTTGGTAATGGTGCTCATGTAGACACAAATCCTGGTAAATGCATGGTTAAGCACAAATTTGGTCATGTGGATGAAAAAGTACAATGTTCACCTCAATATTCATGCCCTTAACTATTACGCTTTTGCATTTATAGCTGTGAATGGCAGAGCTGAGAACAAGAGAGAACACACCATATTCAGTCCTGGAAAGACCTTGAGTATCATTGCTTATGAGTGTTTATCATATCTATGGGTTACAAAAATCCTTATGGTAACAATCAGGCAAATTAGAATTAAGGATTGAATATTGACTGGAGAAGGGGCTGCATAATGGACTGGCTTGATGAAATGCTCACTGCTGAGTAGGCAGCATAATTTCATATACAAAACATGTATTTCACTGAAACAAAACCTAACACAGTTACTATGTCAGTACCATACAATTAGATCTTTTTTGTTCCTTAGTTATGTTTTTCCATCTTTATTCACAGAGAAGGCGAACTTGATTAAGCATCCTCCAGTTGCTATACTGCCTCTTGGGACTGGCAATGATTTAGCAAGGTGTCTAAGATGGGGAGGAGGTAAATACAAATTAAAATACAATGTATTATGGAATTAAAGGGAAAAAAATAACTTTTGCATCCAAGTCGACATTTAAATTTTTTTTCTGATGTATGTATAGAACCGTTATCACCTTTCCTCTTTTTGGAATTAGCTGTTTGTAAATATTGTATAGAGATATAACATATTAAATGTTGTAATCACGCTTCATACCTTCTTTGTAGGTTCTCCTGAAACCAAAAAAAGGCTCCAAGAGAGTAGTGGATAGCTGTTTTGTTGGCTTTTTACCATCTGTATTGCAGTTACTGCTTTGATCAATACCTTGTAAAGGCAGTAGTCTTAAATGGATTTTTATTGGGACTGTTCTGACAAGGTTTCTGAAAACAGCTAATAATGGGGTTTGGGTGGTTTCATCTTTTTTAATATTTAAAAATTTTAAATGAAAAATGTGCCTCAGTCTAGGACTAGTTCCCTTGGTCGACTCTCTTTCTGTTCTGCTACAGAAGATTCCAGACAGTAAGTGCTGTGGTGCTATTTATCAGGAAATGAGAAGGCAAAAAATGCTGAAACAAGAATATATATACAGTCAAACCATTAATACCCTTTACATCCTTTTCTGGATGTATGGAGCTTTACTCTGAGCTCCTCCAATAACTTATTTCCATTCAGAATTTGCATTACAGGATAACTTGAAGGAGACACAAGGAAGAAAGACAAGACTGAATCTGTGGTGAAAGCATGTTGTTTTATGGGCTCATAGCCAGGTCTATTTCAGGTCTTGCTTGTTTCAGTCGAAATATTTTGTATTTGGAACTTCTCAGCCTTGCAGATATCTTTCTTCTTCTGTCTCATCAAAGTTTCCTTTCCAAATGTCTGCCTTGTTACCAGATTGTCTTTAGCAAATTCTCAGTAGTTTCCATGCTATAAAGCTTCTCTGTTAACCATAATGTTCTGCAAATCATTTGAGGGCCTCCTTTATTTTCTTTGTCATGACTCTTGATTGTTTACATTCTCAGAATCTTAGAGGGGAAAAAAAAGGAAAACAAACAAGCCAAACCCCCATCAAATCAGCCTCACTTCACTTTCTCAATGGTTCATAGTCTAGTCACAGAAAATCAGGTTGCCTAGTCCAATCTCCTGTTCTAAGCAGGGTCAGCTATGAGAGCATTTGATTACATTAGTCAGGATGTTCTGTTTTAAGTGATTCCATTTGGACTAAAGTAGAAAAAGACAGTATGAAAATATTCTGGCTTTCATAATTCTACCCAGTTGGTTCTGGTAAACAATACCAGAATACAGTTGTTCTGGAAGTACCATGGATAGGAGAGAAGACAGGACTTCCAGAAAAATTAAATTGCTGATGAGTGATCTCAAGAATGCAGACAGATGGAATTGTGCATGTTGCTGTTATGCAGTGGCTAGCAGTAACTAGCAAAAGTGCACTATGCGACCATAAAGAAATGCATCAGCAATGGGTTTTGAGCAAGGAGGCTTTCAATGGCTTTGCCTGATAAAGCTGTTAATGACCCAGGAAGTACATATTTATTGAATATGAAATTTTTTCTTATTTGAGGAAGGAGTGAATCCACAGATCTTAGTTATCCATTATGAAGTCATTTGTTCTGAATAGTTGTCAGAGTTGCTTGTCACTTAGTAACATTCTCACAGCTTTTATGCATGTACACATGTGCATGTTGTGTGTACTCATTAGTGTGCAAACAAGTTTTCTACTCAGTTTAGTATACAATGCAGTAAACTACTGCTACTAGTGAATTACATGTGAGTAATTCTTGGCAAGTAAGGGTAAGATCTCTTTACAGAGCAGGATGAGGCTCATGAAGAAGTTGTTCAAATATGGAAAAATGTTATTTTTGCTGATAAGTCATCAGTCATGGATTTGAAATTTTGGATTTATTATGTTAGACCACATTAAAACAGTCCATAAAAATAGAAGATAGCTTTTAACTTTACAGTGTCTTGTCAGGCTTTCATCAGACAAGCCTACTATATATCTCTTTTACATAAATTTTGAAAGCAAAGGAATTTAAATATTGACTATTTTAATAGCAAGAACATTTTGCAAAGTATAATCTTAGCTTTTTGGGTCCTTTGGAAAACTGAAGAGATTGGCAAATTTTGAAGATCTAATTATTTTCTCTATCACAAATTGGATGTCCAGTGAAATCTGTAGAATTAGTCTAAGTTTGCATGCAGAAATTAGCTCTGTTTTTTTATTCCTTTTAATGGCAAGGGCTGGAAAATTGTTGATCCTTCAAGTACAATTCTGCTTCTCAGTATATGCATAGTTTTCATTTTTCTAGTCATAGAATCACAGAAAATTTGTGTTGGAAGGACTTTTAAAGGTTTGTTATCTACTCCGGCCCCCACTCCCCTGCAACAAGCAGGGGCATCTTCAATCAAATCAGGTTGGTCAGAGCCCTGTCCAACCAGTCATCTAGAAAGAGAAAGACAATGCAATGCAACTTTATTATGCTTGATTAAATAACTGGTTTTATGTTTTGCTAGGTTATGAAGGTGAGAATTTGATGACGATCTTAAAAGACATTGAGAATAGCTCAGAGATTTTACTGGACAGGTGGAAATTTGAAGTAATGCCCAATGATAAAGATGAGAAAGGAGACCCAGTGCCTTACAACATCATCAATAACTACTTTTCTATTGGTGTGGTAAGACTTACACTTATCATTACATGTTTTAGTTTTTCTGTTTTGAATAAATATTTGCATCACTTGTTTTTAAAATGAAGAACTGTTGGCTACAGATCATTTATAATGTTGTTTTGCTAGTGAAATGAATACATAGATGACTGACAGCAATTTGCATAAATTTACTTCCTTGCATTCAAACCAGAACTATTTTTCAGGACTGTCTACCTTCCATTTATAAGGAAGATATTTGTATTGTTCTCTTAACAGTTTATGAGCAGCCATAGCAATAAATTTATATTGTCATTTTGAAGGTCCTATAGAAATATAAAGGAAAACCTAATCACTTAATAAGAACTCAAAGCAACCTATTCCATTAGTATTCACATAGTCCAAACTTTTAAAAAGACCAGTTGCATTCTTTGTTTCTTCGGGACAGTTTTAAATAATACAATTAAATAATAATTTAAAAAAAAAGAAAGAAAATAAAAGAAATGCACCCCACAAGTGTCTTCTTAGTTCTTATTTATGGTGATATTCACAGCTTGAATAAATTAGGAAGGCAAGGGGCTTAAGCAGCTCTTCATGTCTGAGGAAGTACATCTCTGGTTTATGCTTCTCTATGGTTTGCTGCTACAAGTACTAACCACATTTCTTAATATTACCATGAATTTCTTTATCCATATTGGGCTTGTGATTTGTTGTTAATTTCAAATACTACTCTGAAGAACCACTACTTCATATCTCATTTGGGTTTTTCGTAGGTGATTCTTCCTGCCTACGTGCAGAAACTTCCACTCAATTGAATTACACACTCTTTTAATTTTTACTGTTTCTCCAAGGCATTGTGAAAATTAATGGTGACCTACAACATACCTCACATTGCTTCACAGATTCCTGCCAAATAATAAGCACAGTCTCTAATCCAACATGAATAGAACCTGCTGTATGAATTTTGTAATAGTAGGGCAGAAATTGTATTTAATAACAAACAATCTAAATGTATGCTTAGAAAGGCCAGGAGAGTAAAACTGAATAAAACTGTGCTTCACATGGAGCTCTTAGTGCTTTAAGACCATAAGTGAGGTGGGAAGGAAGTCATTAGTTCTATGCAGGGTCAGCTATGAGAGCTGATCACATTGCTCAGGCATTATCCATTTAAGTCTTAAAAGCCTCTAAGGATGGAGATGGCACAATGTCTCTGGGCAACCTGTTGTGGTGCTTGACTGTCCTTATGATGAAGACTTTTTTCCAATATCCTATCTGGATCTCTTGTTTCAACATAAATGGTCTGTCTCACATCCTCCCATTATGTGGCATTGTGAAGAGTCTGAGTTTGTCATCTTAATAACCTTATAGGTACTTGCAGGCTGCTACTAGATCTCCCTGAAGCTTCATCTTGTCACCACCTTATCCAGCCAGTCTATTATCTTTAATCTTTTTTCAGTAATCAAGACCACAATGAACCAACTTGGATACAAGAACGCTGGTGTAGACAGTGTTCAAAACCTTGCTGAAGTGGAGCATGACATCCATTGCTTTCTCTTCTACAAGTCTAGATATTTTCAACATAGGCAGCAATCAGAATTTAATTTACCTCTTTGAAGGAAAATGATACACTAGGTTGAAAAGGAATGTTGGAGACAGTAGCATATGTATGGGAAAAGTTTGATTACTGTGTTCAAGCCAAACGAGGCCTTTTTTTTTAATATAGCAACCTCAAAGCTCTGATATGTTCATAAGTACTGTACAAGTACTTACTTTTCCCCTAAGTACCGAGAAAAAAAGTAAGAAACAGACTGAGATGTAGTAGGTGAATGACTATGTGTAAATGTTCAACCTGATGAAAACACAAGGCACAGAACGACCATAAAAAGTGTAAGCCAAGCTGTGTGTCAGTTTCAAAGCAGAAGCTAGAAAACATCTAAGAGCAATGTAGAATAAGATAAAGATTTTTCAAGTGCTCACATCCATCATTCTGTCAGGATGGCAAGATACCAGGAGAGAAGTTCCATCTGCTTCCTAGTAATACTGGAGTAACTGAAACAAACTAAATATCCAATAAAAATGTGAATTAAAGTAGTCAAATCATATTTGCTTTAAAAAACAAAACCAGCACCCCCAAGAAAACTAAACCAAACAAAAAAAATTCTTCAAGAATATATTAGGGTCATCTGGAAATGGAAACTTGTCTTGGAAAGTCATAGATTTGGTGAGCTGGCCAAACACAGCTGGTAATATTAGAGTACAAATAAGCAGGCATGATAGAGACAGGAAACATTAGGCCACCTGTCCTACAGGGGGAAGTTCAATTACTGCTTTATTTTGGATAAAACTAAAAAGTTAATTTCCCCATAATCTACATGGCCAGCTTTAATATTCATGCACTAAGTTGATACTATCCAGTGATCATCAGAGGCAGAGTTCAGTAATGTTAGTGTTGTTGTGTTATCACAGATTGTATTCTTAGGCTATTGTTTTCTACAGTCGCCTTAGTAATGGAATTTCAGTCATGTTCCTTCATTTGGCCAACTTGCTGTTGTTATAAACTATCAGAGAGAGTATGTGTGTATAGATAGAGTATGTCACTGCCCATAGTAGTTGTCATGGTTAGCCTTTTCCCTATGGATAAAACAGTATCACTTTTGCTGCTTTCTTCAAGCACTCAGGTGCTTAACATTAATGGTGGCTCAACATGTATATGTGGACAGTTGCTTCCAATAGGCCTGTGTGCTGTAATACCTCTGTACATCTGGTTTATTTTATCCTAGTTGTTTTCAGTATCTATGTCTCAGGTCTGTAAAAACAAAACTCAACCAAAAAGCAAACACTTCCCTACTCAATTATACGGCACGCTATGATTCTATGATTCTATGAATAGAAAAATTATTTTCAAAAAATTAAGCAGTAACTCTTCATTTCAATACTTCAAATGAACCCCTCAAAAAACAAGCACAAAACCCCCAAGAAAACAAAAGAATCATCAAACCAAATCTCCATATTCTCATGACTGCATGCCATCATTACTTAAAAAATAAGAGGAAAAAAGGAGATATATATACCCACAAAAAACTGCTATTTTTGAAAACAGTTGCTCACAAGTCTACCCTTTGATCTTGCCAGGACTGAGCCATTTTCTTCCACTATGCACTCATAGCAAAGCACAGATGTGCATTGTTAATTATACATATAAAATATATTAAACTATTAGAGAGTGTCCAAAGGAGGGCAATGAAAATGGTGACGGGCCTTGAGGGGAAGCCACATGAGGAGCAGCTGAGGGCACTCGATCTGTTCAACCTGGTCAAGAGGAGACTGAGAAGAGACCCCTTTGTAGTTCAACTTCCTGGTGAGGGGAAGAGGAGGGGCAGGCACTGATCTCTTTGTGGTGACTAGTGAGAGGACTTGAGGGAATGTCCTGAAATTGTGTCAGGGAAAGTTTAGGTTGGATATTAGGAAAAAGGTTCTTCACCCAGAGGGTGGTTGAGCATTGGAACAGGACCCTCAGGGAAGTGGACACAGCACCAAGCCTGACAGAGTTCAAGAGATGTTTGGACAATACTCTCAGGCTCATGGTGTGACTCTTGGCGATGATCTGTGTGGGGATAGGAGTTGGACTCGATGATCCTTGTGGGTCCCTTCCAACTCAACATATTCTGTGATTCTCTGATATATTTGTAGAGCATGACCTATGAGGAATGGCTGCATAGCCTGGAGAAAAAAAAAAGGCTCAGGGGTAACCTTATCACCCTCTACAATTACCTGTAAGGAGATTGTAGCCAAGTGGGAAATAGCCTCTTCTCCCAGGCAACTAGTGACAGGGCAAGAGGATGTGGCATCAAGCTGAACAAAGGCAGGTTGAGATTGGACATTAGAAAGAGTTTCTTCACAGAAAGGGTATTTAGATATTGGAATCTAATCTAGGGGAGTGGTGGAGTCATCGTCCCTGGCGGCATTTAAGGAAAGACTAGATGTGGCACTTAGTGCCATAATCTACCTGACATGGTGGTGTTCAGTCATATATTGGACTTGATGGTCTCAGAGGTCTTTTCCAACCTAGTTCATTCTGTGATAAAATCAATGGGCCTGTATCTTATGAAATTCACAATACATGCAATGAAATTAACAATATATTCCATGAAATTCACAATAAACAAAGGAGATGGTGAAATAATCATTTGATGATTGAGACCTGAGCAGCAGCCATGGAAAATGAATAACCAACAGACAGTGAGGCAAACTCACATAAAACTAAGAACCAGGAAGACATTGTAACATTGAGGACGACTTCCATCTATGCTGTTAGCAAACCCCATAATGTCAGAGTCAAAAATTTTATATACTGCTAAGATGTGAAGAAACAGTTCTTTTTAAGCCTGGGGATAAGAGGCTTAGTTGTCGAGCAGTTTTAGTTAGATAATAATCACTTAAAATGGAATGACTCTCAAAGGTGTTCATCTCTTATTGGGAAATTACTAAAGTATGTCAAATATGTAGGGAAGGTATAATACCTATTTTTAGTGCTTCTCAAATGATTGTCTCAAAGTGAGAAAAAAATGAGTGTTTTGAAAACACCAAGAATGCCTCATTAAATAATGTTCCACTATGATTAAACATTAGGAACCTTGACTTTCACTAAATGCCTGGTTGAAAAGAGCATGTTGAAGGTGGAAGAAGCCATCTTATATACTTAGGGACAGGAAAAATATGTGAGAGAGCAAAATATCTCTGCTTTCTGTGCTTTCTCTTCAAGGTGGATACTCAAGAGAAATAATTCAGTGTTTCTGTCTACCTGAGCTGCCTTCTAATAATTGAGAGGGACAGGAGAACCACAGGGTCCTAGGAACAGGCCCCAGACATGTAGGATGCTTGATAGAGACAGAGTTGCGTAGGAAAATCATAGTGAAGGTTGAAGATTTGTATTAGTTCATTGAAAGTTATGATATACCATGATCTAGGCAAAGTCTCTTCACTCGCTCTTTTTTAAAATCCTTTTTTGTAACTTAATTCTACTTGGATTAATCAATAGAAGTACCTGGAAAATTGCTCAAAATGTCCTTATTTTCTTAGTGTGGGCATACTAGCAGTATTGTAATTGTCCCACATTTATGGAAGATTAAAAAAACTCAAACAAAACCAAATAAAACCCCTAGAGAAATCAGGCAAAAAACTACAATTAAGTTCTTTAAAAAATACCCCATTACTATTTGATATCTCATAATTAATAATTCTTATTCCTAATGATAGGTGAGTTTTTCAGAGGTTTCTGCTTGACTGGAGCAAATAGCTACAGGCCCAACCAGAGGCACAATGTTAGTCAACTGAGAACCAAGCATCATTCTGCAGCAGCCAATTTTCCTAGACCCTGATTTTTTACACTTATTATGCAGGCAACTTGAAAATGTAATATAAAAACAATTATTGTACACAAATAATGGCTTATCTCAGAAAAGACTAATTTTTTTTTAAACCAGACAATTGGTCTATTTCCCATTGACTTCCTTTATAGTTACTAATAGCACTTGATACCGTTTTCTATTTTGTGGATAATAATGCTGAAAGAAACTATGAATAGATGTTAAGATGAGAGTCCTAAAGTAGCTTTCCCTAATACAAGCATAATTTTGAATTTACTGTTCTGCCACTGAATTAGCTTGAGTTTAGCCTTTATGGAGCCAAAATTATGTTGACATGAATCAGTACTGAAGACCTTTAGCCCTAAACATTTTCTTTCTGTTTTCTGTCATTGTTTTACCTTTTAAATAAATCATAAATTTATCTGATGTTTATAGGAAACTGTTTAACAGATTTTAATTTTTGTAACTGCATAGGGTGTTACAGAGCATACGCTGCTGCTGAGCCTCTTGCAGATCTGTAATTAGAGTGTCAGAGCATCGTAAACTGAGCTTGCAAACAACTGCATTGCCTTTTAGTACAGATTTGTATGGAAAGAAATATTACTGAGGTAGATTTTAAGGCGATTTATCCTAGATAAAATGTGGTATGGCATAACCTTCCCTATGCTAAAACAGCAGATATCATTCTAAAATAAAAGCAAGTCTCACTGGTGTCAAGGCAGTATTCAAGCTATAAGAGGAAACCAAGTGCCATATTTCTGATTGCTATTTACAGGGGGCAGCTCTAAAGATTATACTAGCAATTGTTGTATATCCTTGTGTTAACTAGTAATGTTCTGTATAAATGACTGATGAGGTAACTGGTTTTTGTCTCTAGTTTCTTCCTTTTGGGAGAGATTCCATTAAAATTTTAAACTAACATTTTTGACCACATTATGTAGCTGTTATATATGTAAAGAATATACATATTCTCTGTGTTCACACTTAGGTGGACTGCCTAATGTTCTCTTCAGGAGGACTGCAAGGGTTGTTGTCTCTTAGGAAAACAGCAGAGTCCCTTAGAGGCTTACATTCTTTGTAGATACCGAATTGGTTCGCCCTTGTCTTAGACTGATCACCTGAATGCATGCGTTAGGGTAAGCCTACTTGGGATCTTTGCTATTGCTGCTCTTTTACCTACATACCCTAAAGAGTCATTGTGAGCAAAATCAAGCTCCATAGAAAGCTCAAAGTTATAGCTGATCTCATTCAAACTATTTCATTTTCATGAGGCACTTAAGATGTGGAAAACATCTTATCTGTCTACCTACTGAGGCAGGATTTAAATAAGAATCTCCCAGCCTCCCTTCAGCTAAAAAATTTGAATACGTGTGCAAACACATACACAAGAACATATTGGAGGGAAAAAAAGGAATGGAATGCTCTAGGACAGTAATTAAGACAGTAACCTGGAAGAGAACTGGGATATCCAGATTCCTGTTCCATCTGTTGTTTTTGTCCATTTTATTAACTTGTACATGGCAATTCAGAAACTTGCATTATTATGAATGACTTCTAACATCAATAGGTAGAGCATTTTAATGCCAAAGCAGAACTTATGGAAGTAGAACACCTCAGTCATTTATTCTGTCTTTGCAACATGTGGTAATTGATTTCATAGCAATATGGTGATATTCTCACTTGGATGATCTACAACAAAAATATTTTTTGCAAGTGTTTTTTTAGTTAAGACAGTAAAGATATCTGAAAGTGCCTGGAAACATTCTGTAAGTTCTTTGAGAAAAGTCGGTACTGTATGCTGGTTTAATAGAAAAAAAACCCAACAGTTATTTGGGTTGAGGGGAAACTTCTTTAATAATAGTAAGTAGGACTACAATCAGGATGTGTTCTCTGAAGAACTATTATCGCAAAGTAGTAAAGGTCTACGACAAAGACAACTGTACTTTTGTGACACCTATATGTTACTATCCAAATACATTATCTAATAGATGCTTGCATAGTCATGACTTAATATCCCTCAGTCTTAAACAATCACTAGGAGCATCTTATCCTGCTAGTAGAGAAAAATATGATTTCTTAATTAGCTAATTTTTAAATTTGAACTTGTTACGAGTCCCCATAACTATATTCTTAAGTCATCAACCTCCACTTCCATTACATCTCCTTAATTTTGTTTGGTTTTTGTTTTCTTTTTTTTCAAAACTGGGGAAAAAAAATAAGAAAAACCTTACACAGAAACCGTTTTTTGGCTTTTCTTGAGAAAGAACATTTCATTAGTATTGATAGGAACTTTGACTATGAGAATTTTTAGTCTCTCATGCAGGAGTCTTGAGAAGGTTTGTCCCTTTAACTGACTATGTGATCCCCTAATTTTTTATTTTCTATGTTATTTTATTACCTATGCTATTTTAGGGTGTATTTATTACTACAAGAAAAAAGAGTTTATTATGGTATGTAATATTTACAACTGAGAATGAATTTTAGTGTTATGGTTGCCCCATATTTTGAAATTTCAAAGCCTCATAGATCTTTGGTGTTCATGGTGGTTGAAACGAATTTTTTTTCCCCTCGTAGGAAAATACCATAAAGGTATTTGCTAATTCAGTGCAGAATTTAAACACATAGACATTCTAACAGTAATTCAATGTGACATTTAAGTATGTATTTTAAATTTCCTGATCTAATGAAGCAGTTAAATACTTGGTTACCTTTTTAAGCATCTTCTGTAATTTCATTAATATGACTGGACAAATGCACAAATTAAATTCTGGGCATTTGGTCGTAGCTAATTAATTATTGAAGTTAAGTTTGTAGGTATACATAGCTAAAAGTCATGTTTATTGGTTTGCTGAACTAATACGAACATAAACACATGCCTAAGTGATTTTGTGAATCCTAATCATCGCTTTGAATGTGCTAATGGAATGCTGTGATATATTTCATTATTTCTGTGCCAGAGAGGGAAAGAACACTTCGTAATAAACAGTATTATTGCTTTGTAATCCAAATCACTTCTTTTTTCCTGAAAAAAAAGGTTAAGAAAATGAACAATTCATCCATGTGTGAATGCAGATGTAATATTAAAAGATCCACATTGATACTGGGTATGTCATAGCCTCAGTCTAGTAGCCAAACGTGTAAAAATGTTTTTTCTATCTGTGGAGAGAATTGTCCTCTCTTTCAGAAGGATTGTGTTCAGAACAACTTCAATCCCAGATTTAAAATACTGTCATATTGAGAATATAATTCAATGTGTCATTATCTTGTTTAATTTCTTTATATTGATAATTTCTATATATTAGTTGTTCTTACAGGTTTTTGCTACTTGTGTGTTTGAGTATTTTTTCGTGTTTTCAGCTTTACTGATATTGAAATCCTTCTGCAGAAATTTCGGACATGGGAAATATGATGATGTAGGGTTTTTGTTGCAGGTGGTTATTTTTTTCATATAGCAGAAATCCCCAAGCATATAATGCATATATATTAAGGTGGATCTGCAGAATAATTTATAAATATGAAGCAGTAGAAGCCTCTCTGAACGTTTTTTTTTCTCACTAATGCTGCGATATTTCCCTGGACATGGAGAATGTGACTTCAATAGCTAGAACATGACTACCTAGCCTTAGAGTTGCTAATATCTGTACTGCAACACTGCTGGTGGTGTTTCCTGTTAGCTAGTTTCCTTCTACCACTATGGATTTAGTTTACCTTCTAAATCCCTCTTGCCACCATAGCCTTCTGCCATTCATAAAGTGTAGCAGGGTACCCTGGCAAGGTGGTTGCAATGTAGTGCATGCAATATGTAAGGTACTTTTATAGAGAGAACTAAAGTTTCCTAGCTTACTCTACTACATAATTAGTCTTACTACTACTACAAAAAAGATGATTTCCAGAGTTACCATTTGTTGTATTTTATATAAGCATAAAGAAATTCAAAGAACTTAAATAAACAAGCAAACAGGAAGAATAATCTATTTTAATTTTAATGCCAAAGTGTGGAGGTATGGCAGTCTGTCCTGGAACTTTCTGGAAATACGTATGTATGCAAAATACATTTATTAAGATTTGTGTGTGTAATATCCCTTGCAGAGCAGTAAGAATACTGAGGTTTGTGCTGAATTTTCTATAGGTTTTGTCAGGTCTGGTGAAAAGAGTTCTGTGGGCTATATTTAAAGTCGCACTCAGTAGGAATGTAACAATTGATGCTGAGACTCTTCTGTCTGCAAAGCATGCAGTTTGGGAGTCTTAATTCAAACTGGATGTAGCATGTTCCCCTGCTATGAACTCTCCTAAACATGCTTGTCCTAAAGTGACCTAAATGGCTATCATTGGTTTGGCTTGTGTGTCCCAATATAATGGGAGGAGCACACTGGCCACACTGTATGTGTTGTCTTCCAAAGATATCTAGTTGAGATCCAGCTTAGCTTCAAAATAGTCGCAGGAAATGGGAATGATTAAGAGAATTGCTTTAAAATTTAATTGCTGCTCCAACACTTTTACAATAAACCTGAGACCTCATGTAGGAGTACAGTGTATCCAACTTTGCCCTACCATATACCCCTTGTGTTTTCCCATGTAGACTTTTGTCAATTTAGATATTTAAATCTCATTTAACTTCTTGTGTTGAGCTGAGAACAATGATGAATTCCTTGAACTAAGAAAAGCTCCCTTGTTTAAGTTTTATGAGTAGTTCATGCACTTGCTGTCACTTACTACCCATTCCTGTTGTAAAATTATTCTTCTGTTGTGGAAAGTGACTTGTTTCCTGTAGTCAGTAAAAACTTTAAGAAGAATCCTGAGGAGAATCTTAGGCAGTTACCTATATCCTTCTCTTTATTTTCTAAGGGATTAGTAAAATTGTGTAATTTCTACAGTTGGGAAGATGTATGTTAAATTTCCTGTTTGGGAAAGCTGGTTATATTAAATGAAATGCAAAGAGGCACTATAAACCTACTGAACAGATACTAAAAAGGGTATTTTTCGAGAGGTGCAGTAAAATGAAACTTGCAGTCCTCTGCTGTTTTGTCATTGAATACCCTAGCCAGTAGAGATTTTGAGTCTTGTGTGTTCAAGGATTTTGCTGGGTTTGTTTGTTTTTTTGTTTCATTGTTGTTGGTTGTTGTTGTTGTTGTTGTTTTGGGAGTGTGTTGCATTTCTTTTTATAAAGGGGGATCTACAAAGTAGCCTAGTCAACAGCTACTGTTGCAAGTGACAGTAATAAATGAGAGTATATGCCTAAAGACATAATTAATCTGCAGTGCACTCAGAACAGCTCCTTAGCTAAATGCAACTAAATCAGCTACCCAGTGTGTAATTAACTTGCAACTATATTAGACCTAGTACAATATTATTCATTATATATGTAAGTTATTATTTTTTCCGTATGAAATTTGTAATATACTAAATAATGATTAAGAGTTCATTATAGGATTTTATTCATATTATAATAATATAATTGTGATGTATGTTCATCTTTTTAATGCTGTTATTCCTAGTTGTTCTTAAAAGAAATGTCAAGGATGTCAGGAAATACGATGTGGGGGTTTTTTCCCTACAGACTGAGAAGCATCTGTATTCAAATGACATTGAAACTTTAGTCCTTGTCTAGATTTTCTAATTCTCCTTTTAGTGATGACAGGAAGGTATCAAGGAAAGATAGAAGGCAACAAGACTTTATACTGAAGTCAAGAGTAAGATGAATAAGGTTCAAGGTTGGTCATAAGACTCATTCTGAGCTTAAGGTAGGAAGAAGCTTAGAGGACTGAGAAAATTTCTTGAAAAAAGGTTGAGATTTTGAAGACATGTGAGTCTAGCAGTGGAGATAAGGTGGATCTGGAAAAGGTTTATGAAATGTGCAAGCTGTACAGTACGTAAGGGGAGCTGTTTGTACACTGATACTTTCACCTGGCTAAGCTGCAAGACATATGTCTCTGTATACACTTGTAAAACAATATGAAAAATAGCTCAATTGTAATCTTTCTGCTTTCATGTGAGTTAATCCTGATATGTGTAAACGCGTTTATGTAAATTAGTTACTCTACCAACTTCTCCCTGACAGCATCATTTACCTTTTTCCCATGCCATTAAAGATCCTGTCTCAGAACTTTATTTTCACAGGTCTGCCAGAGCCTTACTGAGTCTTTTCAAACTGCCTGTAGCTGAGAGGGACCAAAGAAATCAGAATCATGCTCACTCAAGTGCCCTTTGAGGACATGAAGTACAGTTATTTCTGAGAACACAGTATAAACCCAATCTATTACAGGTAACAAAGAGGGAGATCCATTTTATAGGCAATTTAGATAAAATTAAATTTATAGATATTTAATTATATACATTTAAGAAAGAAATTCATAATTAATTGCTTAGATTTACTTATTGGTTAGAAAATTAGCCAATGGAATTATTTTCCTCTGCCTTCTAATTCTGCTTGTCTTAATTTAGAAGAACAGTCCACCTGTTGACTACATTCAAAGTTGCTGTTAGCACTGGAAAATTGATTTGAGATATTGATCCTTTGGGTGCATAATGAATAGGGTAGGATGCTATTTTCGTGTGTTTTATGTAGTCATAACTGTCATGTTCTTAAAAGCCGAAAGATAAGTCAAAAAAGAGTAAGAAATGCAGTCTGAACACAGACACGGGGATGAAGAGGACAAATAATCAAATATAGAATTCTGAGATTTAAGGTGGGCACCTCTGTAGATTTAAAGGAGAAATTTGATGTGTGAATTGGATGTTAAATAGGCACAGGGAATTGTTATTTTGGCATCCACCATGCAATCACATATACAGTACATATCTGCAGATAACCTAGAGGCCATATAGAGATTCTTCTTTAAAATATTCAACAAACATTGTTTAGGAAGTAGTTTTTAGTTCTGAGAGACTTGCATATATCTGAGAAGAGCTCATGTCACAAAATATATTAAAATAATGATAATAGTATATCAGACATTTAAATTATGGGCACTATGGAATTTATAGTAGTGTGTGTGTGTTACAAGGGGGGAAATATCTAAAAACCTCAGAGACCTAGAGTTGTCTGCCATTTAGCATTATTTACACATCTAGAGAGTTGATAGCTTAATTGATATTCCCATGGTACAAAAATATTCTTTATATCTCCAGATCTGCATGTTTTCTACATTTTGATGGCAAAGTCCCAAAAGGAGCATGATTTAACTAAACTGAAAGTGGGTGGATTTAGCCAAGAAACACTTAGTCTTATGTTACCATCTGAACCAGGTGCAGCTAGAAGCAAATTACTGAACATAAGTTATTCCATGTCTTTACTGGAACAATTTGTACTAAAGAGCCTCTACAGACACATAGCCAAGGAACTCTCTATTCACTGTTTGTAATTTTACAGTTTCTTCATTTAAACTAGAGCTCTGAGCATATAAAATAGCATATTCCTTATTTCTAAGACAATCTCAAGACTACTTAAGCTTATAAAATGCCAAAGAATGGGTCAAAGTTGTTGCTCTTGTACTGTCATTTTATGTTGTTGATGATGTCACCAAGGCTGAATGGGCCGGTGTGGCACACTGGAGTAAAACTCATAGGGCCGCACATTTTAGTCACTGCTTTCCAGTGCATCCTGCACCTTTACCACAGAGGATGCTCCCAGCAGGGTCTCAGGAAGCACATTGACACATACAGCACAGTTTGTGTGTGTATGCACCCACTTGCACCTGCACCTTGGTTTAGCACCACCAAGCCACATACACACTGTTCAATAACTGTGTAATGTAGACAGAGCACTCTTTCCATGGCAGCCTGTGGTACCATCCTGGTAATGAGGTATCTGCCTAGAGGACTGTCCTTGGTATTACAAACAGTGCTGCTGTAATGGAAGCTGTTCACTCAACCATTCAAGTCCCTACACTGACAAAAAGAAGCTCTTCAGCTGCCAAGTGTCTACGCTGTTCGCGTATGCTTTCCTTACTTTTCTGCTCTGGCTTTTCATGTTTTCCTTTTCACTGTACTCTATAACTCATGTTGTTATACCTTATATCTCGCGTTGTACCAGAGTTTTAGACTAGATATTAGGAGAAATTTCTTCACTGAAAGAGTGGTCAGGCATTGGAACAGGCTGCCTAGGGAAGTGGTCGAATCACCATCCCTGGAAGTGTTCAATAAACGTGTGGATGTGGCACTTTTAGCGACATAGATTAGGGGTGAATATGGCAGTTCTAGGTCAAGGGTTGGACTTGATGGTCTTAGAGGTCTTTTTCAACCTAGAGGATTCTATGAGACAAGAACAGCATCAAAACTGGCACCAGTCACTTCAGAACGGATCATGGTATTAGCCATGTGCAGTTCTGGTCTAGAGCTGTTATCCTAAAAATTATTTGTCATGTTTATCCCATATTTAAAAAGTAATTAATCTGTAAGTATTGCATCTTTTTGTATTACTTATTTCTTTGGTGTATGCTTGAATTCAATCAAATCAGATAACACAGAATGCTAAAGGAAATACATAGAAGTCTTAGTATTGTCTGGAGAAACAGATGCAAATTGGGATCCTCTGGACTTTTATACAACTAGTACTTAGGAACAGGAAGATGCAGAGATTATATAGATCCAACCTTGGTGATCTTCATCAAAAGAGAAAAAAAAAGTCAGTAAAATACATGGGTTGGGAAGCCAGTTCTAATCCATACAGGGCTTGTCTAAATTACTGCAGCATTTTGATTCTCTTCTAGAGTACCAGGGAAAAGATCTGCTGCCTTGCATCTTCAAAATCCCATATCTGGTAACTGAGAGAGAACTTCTGTTGCCCTTCTTCTACCTTGGACAAACTCCATGTCAAAGGGATGATGTCAGATGTTCACTGATGTGTTTCCCTGTTTGTCTGTGATCTGACACATGAAACGGATTTATAATCTACCTGAAATATCCAACCACATTCACTTTTGCTAGGGTTACAAGGAAGAAAGAACCCCTAGTTTCCAAACTGCAGTGGAAGTGAATATAGCCAGTCATAAGGATTGATGCCTAAGTAGAAGTTGGGTCATATTAAAAATGTCTTTACACTCTGGGTTTCTATTTGCTTTGCTTGATTTCAGTGAGAGTTTCCCTGTGGTGATCCTATTTATTTTGTTCTATTGCTTTTATACTGAGTATGTTATGAAATTGAGAGAAGGAAAAGCTCTGCCAGTGTTTAGAAAAAATGCCTTGTTAAGCCAAAAAGAGGCGTAGTGGCAGGAGGGATCCTTGATAGTTCTTCAGTTCAGGAATATAAATACAAGTTAAAATACTAACTATTTTCTCCTTTCATTGCAAAATATCTCTGAAGATAGAAAAAAAATTGAAGAAGAAAACTAACAATGGGAGTCTAATGAGAAAAAAGTAATTTTCTATGATCATTTTTTAAGTTAGTAGATTAATAAGCACAGCCTTATTTAAATGACATTTCCCTTCTTAGGAGTGTTATTGACATTTTGATATGAGACAGAGAGACCTTTAATGAGATCTCAATCAAAGGTAATATTTATATAATGATACATGAATTCATAAATGCTAGTCAAATAAAAATTCTGTGGTCCATTTTGGCCTTCACCTTATGAAAATCTGTACAGGTCATAAGATGAAAAAACTCAGTGAATGACAACTAATACTCTTTCACTTGATTTTCTAATTGTGTCTGGCTAATTGTGTAAGTTAACGTTTAAAGCTGAATCTTGCAATTTAACTTAATCTATTGCTCAGATAAAATGCATAGAAAAGAATACTGAAATTTCCTTCTTTGTTCAACACGTGATCTCCGTAATGTTTGAGTTTATGGTGATTTCTCTTCTCATTAAAAATTAAAGAAAAAAAAGATCAGGTGTCTCAGTTTAAAAACAAGGCAAAATTTATGTACAATGTATGTTAGCTATGAAAGAAATATGCAGATCAGTAGATAGATCACAAAAATTCCTGTTTCAGACTTTAGTTATTGCTAATGATTTCTGTTGGGAAAGTTTGTTTTACTAGACAAAATCACAGGCTCTTACATTTTGTTGTGGCTTCAGAGGGCAAAAAACCTATAAAAAAATCAGGATGCCCAAAATCCATCCAACCTGACCTTGAACACTTTCAGAGATGGGGCATCCATGGGGAATCCCATAAATTTTTTGGCATGTTTTGAATTTATACTATTAAGCACAGATAAAATAGTGGTGCTATTCTTGTACTTTTGTTCATCTGCAAGTAATCTGTGCTGTGGGATTTTCCATTATGTGGGTAAAGATATACATCATGGTGCCTGAGCATGAGCCCAGAATCAGAACAGCCTCCCTCATGTAATACTGTTCTGTGTGCACATACCAGATCAGGTCAGAGATAGCTTAGGGATGCTGAGTTACAGCATCAGTCTTCTTTTTCTTCATTGCATCTTTTTGTTCTGTGTGTATAGATTAACTGACATATGGTTTAATATGGTTCTTTGTTTAGGTAAATTAGGCAAAGTCTCAGTGTTTGAAAATGTCTCATAATTACAACCTTAGACCTAAAACTTAATTTACTTGGTTATATAATATACAGCCATATAATCCTTCTAGTCACAAAATGTCTTCAAAATCTGAAGAAAAAAAAAATTCTTAAACTATCTCTTGATGAGGAAAGAAGGAATATTGTATTTGGAGATTTTCATTTTCTAACTTATAAAGCTTTTGGAGATAAAATGAAGAGGTAGGAAATGCATTGTGGTTATATTTTTAAAACACTTGTTTTGTTGATTTGTTTGGGGTTTGTTTAATTTTATTTGCAGAATTTCAGGGGGAAAAATATGTCCATGCCAGAAACTGACAGGAACATAGTCATGAGGATTAATATTTCTGAATTCTCAGATCAGATACCAAAATGAAGCTTACAATGTAAAGGAGCACTTAATCTTGTGTGCATAATATTAGATATCAGTTTTGCCTATATGGCACCAACATGTGTGTATGCAAACAAAACATTAAAAAGTCATAGGGCTAATGAAATTGGGTTCTTGTAACTTTTTTCACCACATTATACCTTCATTTCATAAGTAATTGTCAAGAATTTAAGTAACTACCTCACCTCATTTCATTTTGTAACCCCAGAAGTAAGTACACTTGATGTCATTTGATTCTCAACTACCTTCATGTTACTAGTTATCCCTTAAAAATGGCTCTCATGAATAATGAAAATAAATCCCCTTTCTACTCCTGTAGCAAGAGGTTTTAAGTGCTACCACCTGGCATCTTAGCAAAAGATAATAACCATGTTCTCTTACAATAGTTTATTGAGATGGTACATGGCAAGAATGAACAAATTTCCACTCTTGGAGCCAAATTAGAGGCTCAGTCTCTACTCAGGCAAAAATCATTAGCGGCTTTGCCAGACCAAGACATAGATGGTTGTTCTTAGAAGCATAATTTATAAAATCCTTATTTTGTCTGAACTATATCTCTGTTCTTATTTGCTCTCTAGGAATTTCAAAGTCAAATTGCTCTTCTTTCTCCACTGTATTTTCCATCTTCTTTTCTACTTTCTCCATATATCTATATTCTATCCTCATTTGTATTCAACCCTTCACTCTTTTTCCCCTCTTCATGGTTCATTCATTCATCCTGTAATGCCCATTCATTAAGGCCTCATCTTCATGATTCTCTTTTTAACTCTGTCACTTATCTATCACTTTTGTGTGATAGGAATTGTTTCTGCTTATCAAAATCAGTTTCTAATTCCATTTAGCTAAGTAGGTTCAACTGCTTTGTGTGGACATTGAAGCAGTTTCACAGTTAAAGCTAAAACAGTTTAGCTTAACCCAATTAAACTAAATCAATTCTGACCACTCTTTAGCCACTTTAAAAGCAACCACACAAATAAGTACATCAATTTTGTCTAAAATCAGCACATTTCAAATCTGTAATCCCTTCGAATCCTTTTTCACATGCTTTCTCACCGGATAACAGAGTCTCAGACATATTCTTTTTAATCCAGTATTCTAATTTCCAGAGCAGGCTGGAATAGCTCTGAAAATAGTTTCAGGTTAACAGACTGCAAAATACAAAATTTCAGAATAGAAATAACAGTTTAGACAAACTCTGTTTCATTGCACAACACTGTGATTAACTCAGTACTAGGGCACAGAATGTATTCTTGGAGATTAAATTCACTTTCATTGATTAGTGTACACTTCAGCCTGTCAGAAGAATTAGAAAGATTTCTCAGATACCAAATATTAGAAATAGCAAGGGTAAATCTCAAAGAATACATTACTTAACAAGTACGTTGTCTGGGTCAACCTCAGTCTTTCCTCTTCTCTCATTTCTGGGTGATAATAGCTGTTCATATTAAGGGGTTTCTCTTTTAAGACAGCCAGTTGTCTAGAAATGAAATGAAGGACAGGGCTTGCAGTTAAAAGATTGCATACAACAAAGCAGCACCTTTGAAGCACTGATTGTCCATGTTCAGTAATCACTTGAATATAAGTTCTTTCTAGAAAGGCAAATATGATCTTTGAATTTCTTCTGAGGGTAATGCTGAGTAAACATAACATGTTCTTTATGCAGTCCTGGTAACTTTATCCAGCTGTGACATTGATATTTCAAAAAGGATGCTGAAAGATTTGAGGAAATTTAGAAAAGTGTGACAAGATGGTTCAGAATGTTTACGAGCTTTATTGCAAAAGACAGTGAGAGACAACTTGGTCAATATAAATGCAACTAATTGTGAAGAAAATACGTGGCAGACAGCAGTCTATTATGATAGGAAAGATCCTCAACATATAACCTGAAACTAGACAAATCAAGATTGGACATGAGTCACTGAAACTTAAAAACTAAGCAAATTAATCGGGGAGATAATAATCCGCTTACTTTCATCACTTGAGCTTTCAGTTCAAGACTGCCATTTCTGGAACACAAATTACATAGCTCAGGAAGAACTGGTGTTTATTTAGAAATAGCAGTGTTATTTTCTATTTAGACAGGAATCATAATGAACTCTGTGTATGTGGTGTATGCATGGTCAGTGGGACGTTTCCCACATATTTCATTTATACCAGGAATTCCCACTTCAAAGGAAAGAACGAGAGGAAGCAGCAACACGTAGGTGGGCTGTTACTGGGGTTGCTGGAGACAGTCTTTCCCATTCCAGCTTCCTGCAACTCCTGTGTCTGCTCAGCTTCTGTGCCTGTCTATGGTTGTTTGCCACTCCAGCGTACTTAATGCTATACTGCTGCACATGTGTGGCAAAAGAAATTTTAAATGTCAAAGTAGACATACAAATAAAGGAGGCATAATCTTTTGAAAGCAACAGAGTTGTAAAATAATGCAAAAATTAAGTAATGAGATTTAGGGGTATCATAACATAAAATAGATACAATAGTATGATTATAGAATCGCAGTGACCACAGTACTTTCTGAGGAACCTTTTCTATGATAGGTAACACTGTGGATTTCTTATCTGCTGGTTATCATTAGAAGGAATATTTTATGTAAGGGAAAATGTGTAGCCAAGGTGGGCAAGTTTCTCATTTCTTGCAAAGCTAATATATGTAGCAGTTTGTTGTTTAACCAGCTGGCCTACTTGATTTGAACCATATTACATATTTCTTCATAGGATGGTTCATAATGTTCTCAAAGTATTGCCAAAGCAAGTACTTTACTTAAAAAATATTCCATTCTTTAAATGTCCTCCTTCATCACATCTTCTCAGTCAATCTCTTCAGCCTTTACTCCCTCTTCTGTTTAAAATCTCAAAAAAGTTACTGCAGTAGATATGTGTCGTGTGAGGCTTCACTGAAGCTATTTAAAGGCTACTGAATTTAAAGGACCCAGTTGATTTGTATGACAGTTTTAAAGTGGAGTTTATGGCAAGAACGATTTTGTAGTTCACAGAAAAAATAATTTAAAATGCTGCAGAAAAAGAGCATGTACATATGTAAAATGCAGTGGAAAAGTAGCACTGAATAATTATAAGGTCTTTCTCACCCTTGGCTCATTGCTTAAACTGTGCGGATCTGTGTTGTTTTGTGTACCGTTTAATTTTAACTGTGATTGAAGTTAAACAGCATGTATGGTGTCTTTTTTTCAGTCAAAAACAGTGACAGCATCTATAATTCCCTTGTTTCATAGAATATAAATATTCCAATGTCTGGTTTGGTGGCTACAGTCATTGAGTTTTAACATGTATATTTATTGATTGCCTTGTTCTGATAATTTATGGTCAACTGCCAAGAAAAACTACGTCTTGCAGTTAAAATGTTTTTTCATGTTACACCAAAAAAATTAAGGTTACTAAATGTAAAATGTATGTAAAACAACACGGAATTCTTGTATTTGGGTGATAAAAGAAGACCAGGAGGTGACTTTCTGGAAGCCCCTGCCTGCCGTTAATTTGCATAAAGTTTCATATGCAGACTGCAAAGTGTTATGAAAGTGCTTCTGAGGAATCTGTAGCTCCAGGATGTATTGCATAGTCTTCCTAGTCAGGTCAAACTAGATTTCATACTGGGCCCTATATTCTTTTGAAAATGTATAGATATTTATTCCTTGTGAGAAGAATATAACCACCCCCTGGATGGCTGCAAAAATCTGCATTTTCTGCTAACTTGGATACACATATACAAGCATATATATTGAGCAGCTAACCAGTTATGAATGCTAAGTGGATTTAGGAGCCTTATCTTTTGGAAAGTTGTATTGCACTTCCATTCCTGATTTAGGTCTCAGTAACAGAAACAAACATTGGTACTGTTAGTTGAAGTACTGTAACAGCTACAAGACTCCAAGATCAAACTGACAGCTAGTGTCTCAAATGGATGCAGAATGCATGGCAATGGCAATGATGGAAAAAAATAGGTTATAGTTTACTTGCAATAAGGCTCTTTGTAATTCAACCAGTTTATAAAGATGTCTTATATCAGTGTAAATTTAGTGAAGTGGTTAATAGGGTTAATGGTTGATAGCCCTTTTATTCCCAGTGTAGTACCCAGAGCTATACATATCTTAACCTTGCTGGTATTCAACAAATTTAATATCAGAAATATTGGACTATGAAGGCACAGTCTTTATATATGTAAAAACTGATGATGAAGTTGTACCTTAGTTTGTCCTGATTTAGAACAGGAATGAGTTTTTTCCTCTCTTGAATACATAACAGCAGTATCACACTTGACAAGGATAACATAATTACACAATATTATTTATACCATATGTAGGCTAAAGGACTGGAATGGCCCCTTCAGATACTGGAGAGAGTTAGTATGTTCCTCTCCAAACTGCTTTTCTAGCCAGTTTGTTGAATCCTTATGTTCTGCTTTGTGCAGTCATTACCATTCTTGAAAATGAGTGGCCCAAAAGCTTTGTAGAAATGAGAACTGGTGTTTGTTCTCTCAAGTTAAACTTCACCCCCTCTGGAAATTGAGATTTTTAGGCCACAAACGGTAAGATACCTTATAATTTCACTATGAAACTTGCCTGTAGATTTGCACTGTTGTGCTCTTTATAAGCTACTCCTTGCAAATATATTTCTTTGAGGATCATACAAACCTTCCTTTGGTTTTTAAGGGTTTTTCACAATTCTTTCAGCCAGATTGTATATATTTTGTGGAAAACAAAACCTAAAAACATATTAATACAGTTCTGTTTTCTTTGGTGTACCTATATTTAGCTCTTGTAAAGCCAGCCAGATGAAGTCAATGTTTCCTGATAAAAACAGAGAAATTTATTTTCCACCCAGGCTTTCTAGTGAACTAAAGGCTTGTGCCATTACCTGGCTAAAGTTCTTTTAACTGTGCTTTTAAATTTTCAGTGACATAAGCCATCTTGTATACTGAATTACAAAGAGCCCCACTACAAGTAAAACTGGTCTATCTTTTTTCATTACCATTGGCAAGTACCTACCAATAGGAATTATAACATTAACTAATTAGCAGTCACCACCAAGGCATAATCACTACCATAGTCTTCAGTCAGTGTTTTTTTTCTGGATACAGGGATTTGATTGTGAAGTTTTGAGGGACATGATCAAGGGTTTACTAATTTCAGAGCCTGATAAAAACACACAGGCACATAGAAAGCTTAAGGAAATCATGTGTTTAAATTACAGTTGTTCCGGTCATCAATCTAACCATTGATTAAACACTGCAGGTAATTGTAGCTGTTAGTGCTATTGAAATATTATTTTGCAAATTATACTGCATTACATAAAAATCCCCAACTAACCAACCAAAGAAAATGAAAAAAACCAAACCTGAGACCGACTGTTTTGTTCTTGCACTAGATCAAGTTTTAAATAATATTTTTGCAATCATCTAAGTACAGTACATTATTGAACCTGGATGATGTACATCCAAGTATCAAAATGTACTACCCAGCACTGTCAGTATGTCATTTAGACATGAATTTCCCACATAAAGAGTTTACTAGCACTTTGCATGTAAGTTGTATAACTTGTGACCAGCTGCTTCCGTGTGCAGTGTGTAACTGAAGGGAACATATGGCTTTAATTAAGTAGCCTATTCTAACTGGTTTTTAGGCATCTATCCACATGGCATACAATATTTGTTGAATCCAAATCAAGTTTCACAGCTGTCTCTTGGGATAAACTGATTGACTGACATGAGCTGCTTTTAAACACTGTCAGGTTAGTTCCCATAACCTCAGGAGATTCAAACAATGCAAAAAAGAAAAAAGACTCAGCCATATGCATGAAAGCTCCTATGACTAGGCCAGATATATGTATGTATGTTTAGCATTTCATGCTAACCTTAAGGGATCTCTGTAGCTACTGATGCTGGCACGCACCAACAGAGCCCAAATGATCAAGAAATCTCAGTCTTTTTCTGATTTGGCTGTATCATGTACCATGGTTTGACACCAACATTAACTCTTGCAGTAAAGACATGCATGGCAATTTTAAAGTGGAAAAAGGATAATTGTCAAAGTGCAGAATTGGGGCCTCACTGATTCACATCAGTGTAGAACTGTCTGGTATTAGCTATTAGGAGAAACAGCAAAAAGCAGCAGCCACCAAATACAATGCAACTCTTGTTGTTTTAAATAAGAGCTTGTTTATTTGTTAAGTGCATTGAACAGCACTGAGTGAATCTGCATGTGATTAACTCTGATTGTGGGATGTACATGCTGATGTAGATGGAAAAATATAAAAATCAAAGTTATGAGATATGAAGAAATCTTCATAAATCTTATGGAAGTAAAACTGTATTTTCAGTAGATTTTTGGATGTGTTTCATGCTGAAGGAGAAGACAAATAATCACAGCTGATCTCAGATAATACGCTGCCCATAAATTTTACTAAAGGTCTCGTGTAAAATCAAAAGTTTTTTGTTTCATTGGCAGGATTGGGAAATACCTTATGTATCTGAGGAACATCTCTAGGTTTGTTTCAAAAGGCTGTGTTTTATTACAGAAGATGTAGAACAGGAAACATGGGCTAAAAAGGATTATGAAAATAATTTTAGAGGCCATAAAATTCTTCTTGGGTAAATTAGGCACTTGGAAAACTGATTGAATCACATAATGAATTCTGACTTACTGATTTTCTATAGTATGGTGGTGATGGCAAGAGCCCAAAACAGACAAGTGCTGTGAAGGAAGGGTGAGAGCACTCAAAATGCCAAGTTTGGAACTCTGCAATTAATAAGCTGTCTCTGGTCTCAATGAAGATAAACTAAAGATTGTGAATTTGAGAAGATGTATTAGTAGTGATAATTTTTTACAGTTCATGATTTAAACATCTGTGGTAGACCTGTGCTCTGTGACTAGGTTTACTCGAAGGATGGAAGTGGGATATAACTTTCTTGACACATCTACACTGAATAGTAATATAAGCCAGATTGAGATGAAAATGGATGTGTGACCCTTAAAAAAAAGGAACAGAGGTAAATGTAACCTCAAGGCTTATTCATTCCCGAGGTTTAGGTGTGGAATAGTTTCCTTAGTCAGAAAAGATAGTATAGCAGTTGGGAAAGATATTTATTACTAAAACTAGTCTTTAGAAGTCTTTTGTTGTTATTTTATTATGTCATATTCAACTCTCATAATGACTTCTGAATTTTAAAATCAAGAACTTGCTCTTTTTTGCTAGATTTTTTTTTCATGTTTGAGCTTATTTAGTATTTAGTGTGAACTGTGACGTAAATAAATGTCAAATGCCAGAATTAATCAGGGCTAATAAATCCAAGGAAATGATGTTTCAAATAAAGCTTTTCTTTCCTCCAAGACACTCATGACAAGAACTGACCTTTTATTCTGTGTTTGTGTAGTTCTTCTTTGCCCTGGGGATCATGACAACAGTTCTTAAATGCTGTGTTAATACAAATAATAAATGTTGCCTGGCACAGGGCAAGAAGAAGAACTTTTGGGAGTCAATGGCAATATTTTTGGCTACAGAAGGCAGTATTTTTACAGGACAAGTAATACTACTTTCTCTGTTCACACCAAAATTTCTAATCAAATAGAATGAATCTTTTTTTTAATTAATCTCTACACAATTAGATTCAGAAGCCTGGGGACTCTAGTGTCCCTGCTTTCCTCAGGGTTTTACACTTGGAATAACATATATCTGCAAATTTTATGGTTCTATCATTGAGCAGTTAAACCCTCACTGTTTGGAAACCATGGCAGCAAGATATTATTATCAATAATTATCATTATCAATGATTATTGTGAATATAAATGATTATGTCCATCAGAAAATGACTGTGTATCAGGCTGACACTAATAGTGGTTAATGAATCGAAGACGGTACTTTTATAGAGAAGTGTTGAATATTGAAATCTCACTTTAGAAGTACTTCTAATCTATGGTCAGGGATTCTGAACTATTGAATTTGACTTGTATAATTGTGTTTTGGTAACTGAGCTCTGACTAGTTTCAAGGGGAAGAGTATAATAGAAACTTTACACCAGTGTTACAAAAAAACATATTAAAAAGTCAGTGTGATGATAGGAGAATGAATTGGCTGGTTTAATGTAAAATTGACCTGCAAATATCAGCAATGAATTTTAGTGCTGACTTCCTCTGCATAGCAATGAAGAGTAACAACATGAAAGTGACTTTAAACTTGCATTTCCCTCTTAGTTCCTTGTGCACTGTGAATTATTGAGAAACAACTCTGTATGCTTCCTCCTGTGATTGGTTTGGCTGTGCTCTCTCTACAGTTATAGTTTTCCATAGCTCAAGAAATTCTGTTTCACTGAGAAAAAGTGGGTGTGTTATCTGCCACTATGTCATAGGAAGGTTTGGGTTTTGGTTTGGTTTGGTTTTCTTTGTTTAATTTATCCAGTAAGGGTGCCTTAGCTGGATTTATGAAACTGTGTTTTCAATCCCCCAGAAGAGTCTGCCCTTGGTTGTGAGTTGAGTCCATGGTACTCTTGCTTGTTCTGGTTTTGACTTATAGGAGGTACATGTGTTGGTAGTATTACCAGTGAGACCGAGGAGTTTGCTCCCCTCTCTGCTATTTCCTTCACATGTAGGTCACTTCAGCTTCATCTATACAGCTTGTCAAATTTGCTGTGTATGTAATTCCCCCTCTTTGACACATCTGTACCATGCAGATTCCATTTTTTTTTCAGCGGGATGACATCAGATAGCTGAGAGTAAACATAGGCATAAAAGAATAAAACTGTAGGGGCATCTGTCTAGTTACTGGGGATTTTTTTGGCAGACTGGGACTTAACCAGCTGAAGCCAGTTTTGTATAATGGTTATGGAGAAGGTTTCAAATTCAAGCCAGCCCTTCATCTGCCTCACAAAATTCACTGCTGACTTCCTTCATCTGAGACCAGGAGCAAGCCAAAATGCAGTCAAACTGTGTGAATAGCATTGAAGCTGAGTTCAAGGTAATAGAATTATGAAGAAAAACACTGGGCAACTTTAAGACACTGCTCAGTGTACCAAGTCCCCCTGTGAGAACAGAAGTCTAATACGAAATGCTATAATGCAGTTTAGCACTATTAAAGTCAAAGAGAGTGTTCCTGTAGACTTTAATAGAATCCACACACACCCTTTGAGTTTTTAGGTAAAAGGATTGGTCCAGAAATCCATTAGTGCTCCTGTTACCATTATTACTGTTTTATTAAAAAATAATCAAACAGAAACAACAAACACCATTTAGTAAACACATCTGAGTTCGAATTTTGACTATTTACAGACTCATTTATATTTCTGATGGTTTCCTATGGTAGTAAAGTCCTGATGAAGGGGTGGAAAAAAGCAAATAGCATATAACCTTAAAGAAGTCATTTAAAAATGAAACAGCAACAACAAATATTATCAATAGTTCAAGAGAATCTGTGTCTCTTTTTAGCAGTAATAGACATTTAACAGTATTGATTATTTGTAAATGGAAGTTGTTATGTACAAAATAATTCTTCTGAATTCTTGCTGCATTAAGCATGTTAATATGAGGCTATCTAGATCATAATATGTTCCTTTATTCAGTGCAGCCTCAGAATTGAATGTCTGTTTTCTAATGATGGGGTGAAAAATACTTCTTTCAAACATGTTAAAGAAAAAAATAAGAAAAAGTGTGAATGTATGATAAGAGATGTATATTATGATTAATTCATGTCACAAACAGAATTTCAGTGGAATGAAGACTTATTATTATTGAAGGGATAAAATTACTATTTACTTAATGCATAGGGATTTTTGATCATTAATTCCACCAGTATTAAATGTTGTATATTTAAAAAAAAACAAATATAGAGAGCAGATTAGGCTTCAAATGAATTACACTTTAAACATTTGTGTAGTCAGAAAGATACAGGAAGATCATTAGAAAATGCTTTAAAGAGATTTCTTAAACTTTACTGCTTTTGTTTTTAAGGACTGAATGCATATGTTTTGGAGTAAAAGAATTCTTCTGAAAATAGACATCTAACACACCTGATGTACATAAAGATGGTTTTCACAACCATGGCTTCCAAATTGCATTATGTTTATTGAAGTAAAGATGGGTGTTTGTGCTCACAGTACTTTTATCACTGTGAAAGCTTTTACAATCTGCTGTTTTGCTTCACAATGAAAAGAATTTTCTCCTTAAAATTGTTCTGAAGATAAACTAAGCTTTTGTTACAATCACAATCTAGTGTAATTGAAAACAGAAAACTAAGTAGAGGAAATTTCTTTGTAAGGATAAGAAAAAGTGTTCTAGTAATCAATTGGATATGAATATTTTTAGTAAGTCTTAATTTGATTCTTAAGAGCACCTTCTTCCATATTACTGGTGATAGCCTGAAGTAGAAAAGTGAATAGCTTTTCTCCAGGCAAGGTGAGGAAAGCATTGCAGTAACTTAATTATTGAAAATATTGCCGCTCTCAATTTGTTAGTCAGATATTCTAGGGTGGTCTTCATTGTAAAAAGAATGCGGGCAAAAAAGAATTATATTTGTAACTAAGAACTTTGCCTCTAATTGTTAGCCCTAAAACCCTGTTAGTCTAAGTCACATAGGTTGAAGTTACATAACTAGATGTTTCTTTTTAACTGTTAGATAAGTTAGCCCTCTATTTCTTGGCAGCTTAGAGGATGAATCTGTAATATGAAGAGCTAAAGTTCATTTTATTCTTGTTATGTCTTGCAGTATTTTTTCAATGAAATGTAAGATACTTCCCCTATGTGTTGTCTCATGTTTCTTCACTTGGCAATTGCTTGAAGGCACTCTAATAATTTAATCAATAGTTTTAAAAACATCTTTATTCATTATATCTTATAGTGTTACTAGTTGGCAAAAAAGCAAGCTACTGACATGCTCTACATGTGATTGTTCTAAGCTGGCTGTTAAGAAGTCAGTTTTGCCTGGTCTTTTTAGCTCCACTCTCTGATGTGTTCATCAGAAAAGAGACTCCATCAATAACATTTGAAACATCTGTTGATACAGGTTTTCATAACCTTTGCTGAAGAGGTTTTCAGGAAGATATGTGAATTCTATACTCATTAGCATTGTTGAACTTTGGGAACATGCTTCTGGGTTTGGTCTGTCTCTGTGAACAGAGCGGCAAGTAAAGATAGTTTGTCCCTATTTACTTATTTTCAAATAATTCAGTATGAAGCCTCTCATACAGCTGGAGAGTTAAGTGGGAAGGGGAGTGAAGGAATGAAATAAATGCACTGAAGTGCAGTTTCCTTGTAACTGAGGTAAATTTTGAAACCTCTATCTACTATGATTCAATCACTGAATTACTAGAGCAGGAAGTCTAAATTAATGTTTTTCTCTTTGCCTTGCTGGCTGAGGGGTTTTTTAGCAGGTTAATCATCCTGTTTCAATCTACATGTTCTGTTTTACCTGTATTATTTATCCTAGTGCTTTTAAATATATATATTTAAAATGATTAAGAGTCTAAATTGGCTATACTAATCCAGTAGGTTAGAGTGCAAACACATATGCTGAGTGTAGAAAAGCCTTTAGTAGCTTTTAAGATTGATTAGTTAACATAAATAACTATTCTGTGATGTCCAGTAGCCAGAGAAGGTTTAACTACACAGCATTTTACTGTGGATATTTCATAAGATTTAGCATTTAATAAATTGAACTTTTAGTCATGTTTAAAAGAGTAGCAAGAGTAATTTGTATGCATTGGCTACTGATTGTAAATTATAAATCTGTGGGATTGAGTTCAAATTTCTAATTGGTGGAAAAAAATCAGTAATTAACTGGGAGTACAGAAATGATTTTCTATCAAAGCTGTCTTCCACAGAGAATTCTACTAAAGCTGTTCATGATTATAAGGGTTATGATACATGGAAACACTATAATTTGTATATAAATGTCAGCATGGTATAAACTCATTATAAAATGTTTTTGGAAATGAGAATGTTCCAATTGGGTGAAATAGTTGAATGTAGTGATTATCTGTTGGGTGTCTCTATTGGGTTCCACAAGATAAGGATGCCTTGAGAAGCAGCATAGGTGTAAGTTGTGGGCAGTAGGAACAAAGCAGGTGAAATTGGATATTTGCATTCTCGGTGGTTGCAGTCCGATGGATGCCTACAGTAGCATTAACTTCATGGTGCTGCAGTGTCCAAGTGCCTGCAGTTCTGCAGGGTTTTTTTGACAATTATGATCATTAGATTTCCTGATTTTTCAGCTGAAATTTCTGTTTAATATGTATTTACTTATCTGTTCTAAATATTCTGTGAGGTATTTAGCACTTATGAAATGTGCTTTGTTTTTTAAAAAATTAAATTCTTTATAATTCATGCTTCCTTTCTGGCCAGAGGAATCAAACCTTTACTTTTATGAGTTAGCTACTGAACAGATTAACAATTACTATATAGCAAACATGCAGCTGTACCCACTCCCTTGTTTCACTCATGCCCATTTCCTACACTGGGCAAACAAAGTGACATTTAAAATAAAAGATTACTATGGAAGTTTTATAAAAATCTGCTTATAGATACTGCTCAGATTGGTGGGGGACAGTTCTTTAGTGCCTTTTATTTTTTTTTTGAGGGGGGCGGGCAGTGGGGAAGTGGTGGAGGGAAGGATTGGTGAAAGTCTACATCAATATTTGCTTTTTCACAGGTCTACTAGAAGAGTTTAGCCGTGTCTAGAGGCAGTGCTGAAAGAAAAGTAATCTATGTCCCTGGGGACTGTCTGAGTACTGTTTGCTATTAAGTAATATTATTTTAACCATATTGATCTGGAGTTTTTCACCTGCTTCAGATTTTAAAGTAGAAAGGAGACATTATGGTAAAAACAAAACTTTTCTCTTAATAAGTTATTAAGAAATGTAACTACCTATCTTTCTTCTCCTCTTTGAAGTTTATGTTTCTGTCTTAAGTACTGTGAATTTTATAAAAGTTTCAATTAGAAATTGTAATGATATTCTACAGTTACGAAGTAGAAGTGTTGGCATGATATGGTTTAGTAGTATTGGTTTGCATGAGGTCAGGGATCAGAATCTGTTTGGGCTGTTGTGGGCAAATGAAGAAACAACATTAAACTGTAATGAAAATGATAACTCTAGCAACTGGTTTCTTTATGAAAACAGTAATGTAGTAAGATTGCATTTCTTTATAGTCCTATGTTATGCTACATTAAAACTTCAACTGAAGATGAATTGCTAGCAAATCTGTAAAATAATAACCCATATTTCTAAATTTTCTAAGTACTGTAAGAACTTCAACTCTTCTTCAGTTCTTTTCCTTTTCCTTGAAAATTGTAAAATATAGCCTTGCTGAAACTCTATGTGCAAACCCATTGGTATTATGGCAAATTATTTTTTCAAGAAAAGGAAAAGTGCTAAAATCAACTTCTTAGTGAAGATGCTGTGTTTATTTGAACAGCAAGTGAAGAGTCAAATGATTAACATATGTCAGTAGCAATTTCTTTTAAATTCAGTAGCAGTACTCAGGCAAGGTGACTTTCAACAGAGTTTTATAATCTCTGCTCAGCCACATTGGGCTTGGTGCTAGAAAGAGACCTGCAAAAATAAAAAATGTCATGAATGGTGGAAAGCAAATGAACATTCCATCAGTTCTCTTGTTTTGTTGTTCATTCTCATGATTTTTCACTCCTGTATTTCTTCATAGTGTTCCTAAAGGCAGAATTGACTGCCTTGTCCATGTCATAGTCTTAGGAATCTGGGTGCATAGAGAGAGCTTGAGAAAAAAGCAGGAACAAGTGAGTAGATGGGAGCAGAGAATACCTGAGAAACATAAGAAGGTTTATTAGAACAAAACAAACCCACAAATACAAAATAAATAAATAAATAAACATGCACAGAGACACACACAGAGACACACACACACGTACATATACACATATGAAGGAAAGCACAGATATAGAATGTCACAATACCTAGGAAAGACATCCTACTTAAGCCTCAAAGATAGCAGAAGATAAGTCACACACACAGCAGATTAAAATTTTGCAGATACCTGGCAAGGATTTGTAGCTTTTTTTTTTTCTTTACTTGGATCTACCCATACTGCATCACCTTCATCTACATAGATCAGGGGGACTATACATAAGATCTATACATCAGTTAAATCCTTGAACCATTTTGAATGTCTTAAAGTAATTTATTCCTCTCTTCACATTCTTATACAGGAGACAAACATATGGGCTTTTATCCCTTGAGCTTCCAAACATATTTTTTAAAGCAGAGTTGCAAACTAGTGTGGGCAATTATTCACTGAATAAATTGGATTTACAGTGTTGTTTATTTATAGACTTTTATATGGCTCTCTTTGCTGTAGAAATGGTTGCAAATTAAAGTAATTTCACAGTGAGGTTCGATATAAGAAAACAGTTTTCCCATTTTGCAGAACCCAGAGCCTGAGAAGAAGAATTTAAAAGCACCTAAATCTCCAGCAAATCATGTTCTGTAGTGAATTTGCATGAAGAAGCATGAGTTACATTAAGAGATGATCTAGAAAAAAACTTTTTTATTTTTAGTTTTGTTGGTGTTATGCAAAAACATTTAAAGTTATGTATCTAATTTTACTCTTTTTAGAGAGTGTTGTGCTACTAGGGAATTCTGCAAATACAGAAGGCTAATACCAATCTGTGTCAGTCATTCTGAGTTCAAAGAGTGACTTGAAATCAGACTGGTTGTTTTCTCTCTGCTCCTATTTGGTACATTTAGCAAGATAGTTTTATGAACATGACAGGATGTGATTAGTGGGAGATTCTCTGAACTGATCTAAAATATGTTAAGACATATATTAAGTTTCTTTTACAGCTTTGCTACTGTCAGTTTTGTTGGGTGTGATATTTATGGACAAAATATTTCATTTCATGAGGGGATTTTTTATGTGGAGTATTCTGTGTTTTGTTTTTCTATTAAAGGGATAAAATATATCTTCTGTAATTTTTCAGAGAGTTTTCAGAATGAAAGGTCTTAAAGTCATTTTGTGATGCCCACATCCATTGAAAAATGTACGAGTGATATGTTCTTAAATCACTTATGAATTTTTGCAAATTGAGTTCTTTGTCTAGCAACCCTGTTAGGAAAAAAATCCCCACCACTCATTTATTTATGCTAAACAGTATTCAGTTAATTAGTATGATGTACATTTTTGTAGGCAAAACAAAGAACTTAAAATAAAATTGTATTAATTCCAACTGTAAGCAATCAATTAAAGAAAGAAAGTCATTGTGGAAAACCCAGCATAATCATAAGTAATAATTCTTATATCTGATGTGAATGAGAAAAATTAACTTTTACTTTTAATTAAATATCATGCCAAAAGGTATTCAAGCCACTCTGACATATGTAACAGATAGAATAATAAAGTACAGACCCAGTCTTAATCACTCTGCATTATTAAACATTAATATACTGTCATTAACAGTACCTGTTATAATCCATGTCATTTTGTGCCTTGCAAGTGAAGCACTCATCTCCTTTCAAATACTAATCACAAAAGCAGATGCTTAAGGTTCTTGATTAACCCATATATTGCCATGTTTTGCCCATGTGTTTCCAAAAGGAGTATAAGCAGGGTCAGTGAGGTGTATTATAAAAAAACCCAACATGTTATGCCTTGGCTGTGGTGTCGAGGACTTCTCTAATTATATTTTCTGTTAATTCAAATACTAGATTCCAATTTGGATCTATTTCACAAACCCATTTTGCCTAGTAATGACCAAGGTCTGTAGGAATGTGATGGCTTTTAGTCCTGCAAGAGATCCCTTTTTTATTTAAATTGTTTTTCTAATCACTTGAGGATGCAATGTACTGCCACGTTTTTCATGGAGGAACTGGAGTTGACACATTACTTTCTGAGTGTGAACTGAACACTAGTTACTGTAAAATTGCCTGGTTCGCTTAAGTAAAATATGTCACTATGCAACAGAGATGAAATGATGTTCTGCTCTTTAGACTACATAAACATTTTTGTCTGTATGTAGGGACTGTAACAGTAGAGTATTTTTTCTGCCTTTCTCTCTGTGGTGTTAAATCATTTAACATTAAGTCTTATTATACCTCTTTGAGGTAAGTATGTAATTGTCCCCTGGTTAGATTCAGAATAGAAAAAGTGTGCAGTTAAATCCAAATCTGGGCAATTTGAAATACTGATGTTAATGTGGTCTCAATCATTATGACTCAACCTCTAAATCTCCTACAGGAGTTTTTAAGCATTGTGGAAGATAAACATTTTCCATTTTTTTAGATATTTATTTAATTTTACTAACCTCCATTGCTGGACAGGTACACACATTCATACTTAAGAACAGAAATTGCATGTGTAAATACAAAAATACAGAGAAATACTTCTAAAGTTCATTATATTAGCAAAATGGAAAATGGAGAACATTATTTTTCATATATGTCGTAATGGTAGAGATTTATGCGAATCCTAATAACAGAAGCTAAGTCATTTTGAGGCAGAGGTGTATGAATTGATTTTTTTCGTTGACAGTTTCCCTGTAAGTGACTTTAGCAAGGTCACAAAGACACACTAGTACTTTCTAACTACCAGAAGGTGCTAATTGACCAAAATCCACCCTGCCCTTTACTGTAGGCACATCTTGGATTTCAGCATAGAAATTTATGACCCACTTCCTGTAGAAGCTACTGCTTTCGTTTTGAGTCTTATTAGGAATGGGATTTTGCCCAGTGCCATACTAAAATATGAAAGTTAGATAGGTTCCTTATAATTATAGGAAGACTGAATTTTTTTTCCTGGATTATGAGTTCTAAGTCTTTATAGTTTTATCCACATTTACATTCACCACTGGAAAAACAATAGTGCCCAACATTATTCTCTACCTTGCATAAGCTCAAGAGATACTCCTCTGAAAAACAACTTCTTCACTCCTTCCCTCTTTTCTGTCCTCAGCCATCTTTGCAGCTTCATTGATTTTCAACATGTTCCCTAATGAAATAAAACGTACATGAGCATATTGTATATTTGTGTGAGCCTCAGGCTGATTCTTGAGTGACGTGAAAGAGATGTTGAGATATCCGTAATTTGTGAAAATCAGTAGCTGGTGTAGGTCAGAGGCAGTTTTTGAAAGAAAAGCAGATAGAATTTAACTGTAAATCTTAATTCATAGCAATAGTGCATTAACTATTATACATTTATTTTTGAAATAGCTATAAGATGGAACAGTTTCTTGGCCATCACAGTTGTCTTGGAAGTTAGAGATGTGTAAGTATAACAGACTGGCATGTCAACATAACAGAGAGACAGAACAGTAAAAAATGAGTTTTCTTTAGTTCTGCTGCTTGAAAAGCAGTTTCTCAAAGTTTATTTATTCATATTTTTTCTTTTTTTTTTGACGTTGACATAATACGCTTCTATAAACAGTGCTTTTGTTTTTTATTTTAGTATGTTCTTCCCAGCTTTAGTGCAGCATTGGCTGTTTAAGTTCTTTCTTGATATCTTCATAGTTTGCATTCTTGATCACTTGATCCTAAACTATCTGTGTCTTTTTGAATAGTCCTAGCTTTTTGTCCTAAATTTTTGGTCTTCAGATACAAGTAGCTGTCATTCGGAGGTTTCTTGTGAGTCCTCACTCTGAATTTTTCTTTCCCATTTTGATCAGTGCTGTTGTTTGCAGGTCTTCCTTGGTGAGCCTGAAAAGATGGGTGTCATTCATTAATCTGTTTAGGGTTTTTTCACTATCCTTCTACATAGGACAAACATTGAATTTTCATCTCATAATGTCAAATCCATCATGGGTTTCATGTCTAAATTGGGCAAATTTAGGAGAAATTCTTTTAAATTACTGAACCATTTATGTTATCTGCTCTTGTTACAGCTGCCCTGTACAAACAGGAAATGTGAAAGGCTTTTACTTCCCCAGCTATGATAGGTATTGTAGGGGACAGATGGATGCCATCACCAAATATTTATCCCTCTGCTCAACTTGCAACATACCTGTCATCTGCATGTATATGTAATTTATTCTCCTCTGTGTACCTGATCAGTTTAACAATCCAGGCAATATTTATGTTTCTGATGCCACTTAACTGAGCCAAACTTGTTCTTCAAAGTATCGTGCTAACCAATTGTACATTTATCATTTTCTGAAAACTACTTGAAACTTTCAGTTCTGTGGACAAAAATACATTTTGCTCATGTAGACTTCATCTCTGCTAGCTTATTTTACATCTAGTTGTATTGCTAAATCCTTTTGAGATTTGACAAGTTCTCTCTGTAAGGTTGAAATATTCAATATGTTCAAGACATACTGCAAAAGCAAAGTAAGAGCTGATTTAGCAGGTTCTTGACAATTACACCTTGTTTAGGGATTACGTGGTTCTTCTCCCCCGAATTTCATTTTCTATTTCAAGCAAACTGCTCTCTTTAGGTCAGTTCCTTGCACAAGTCAAACAACAGACAACTGCTAAAGGTAACACAGCTTTTCCACTACAAATATTCCTACAATTCTCTGTGAGTCCTTATATATAAATATTGATAATCTGGGATCTGTAGTATGTTAAAGGCTTTTTCCTGAACTTATTGAAATCTGTAGTACACTTTTTTTTGTTGTTGTTTCAAGGGCACCAAATTTGTCTTCTTGCTTCGCAGATTATTTGGCATGTACTAAAGGCATCCATCTTAAAAGACTATAGCTGATGGTCTTTTGTGCATTGTATCGAACAGTGGTAGGTACACTATTGAATCAGCCCAAGTTATCCACAATTCATCTATAGTGGTGAAATTGTAGGGAAGGATCATTTAGTAAAACTCGTTAAATTGCAGCTAGCAACATTTTCTCTAAAAATTGATACTATTGCGTGCGGTGAATAAAAAGATCTTGGAGCATTGGATGGGTGCTAATACAGAGTTCAATACTGTTGCTTGAAAATAAAGTTTAGGCTGTACAATAAGATTAAATTTTTTAAAAATAAGTGAACATGTTTGTTTTTTGTTTTTTTTTCAGATAGTCAATTATGTTTACAGAATGGTGTCTGTCTTTTGTGGTTTTTTATCCCAACATTCAGAAAGATAAAAATGATAAGTAAACCAGCAAAGTAATGTTTGTGTTGCATGGATGTACATTTACTAGTAAGGGAGCATGTTAAGAGAAACAAAATGTATTTATATTCAAGTTTTCATTTGGAACTTTAAATTACAGATGTTTGCATCAAAATCCTGATTGTAGAATTTCTGTTCATCCAAACAGAGTACAAAAACATTGTCATTGTAACCTTTGTGTACAATCAACAAACCAACTGAGCTCTAGCTGCTAAACATACATAATGAAAATCTGTGGAGATTTAAGGATAGGAATAAATCACTGAAATCACATGGAAAATCAACTCAAGTACGGAGTACAAGGGTATCTTAATCTGTTTTGGGCAGCCTCTAAGCAGAAAATTATTTTTTTGGAAAAAATAGGTAGTTAATAATTATTAGCGGCACTAGAGTACTGAAGAATTTAAGTGAAATTTTCTTAGGCAAGATCATTGCTTTGGATCTTTAGACATAGCTGAGGCACACTGTTTGTAAAGCTGTCAGCAAAGTTGAACTACAGCTCTTTTGTAGTTCCATGATTATGAACAGATGAGGTTTGTACCTATCCGTGGATGTGTTCATAAAGCTTTGAGTAATTCCCGTGAACCACCATAGTAGAAGAACATTTTGAGTTTTTTATCTCGTGGGCCAATTGTGTAATCTGGAAACAAGAAGAAAGAGGAAGATGTTGATACAAGATACAATCCATGTGCAGTTTTGCAGCACAGGTCAGATCAAGATCTCCGGCTGCACAGTGTCAAGACAGCAGCAAGCAACAAGTAGAATGGAAATGAACACAGGAGTTTGAGGAGTTATCCTGAAACTTAACTATCTGCCATTTTCATCTCCAAGAATATTTTTTTATTTAAAAAATAATTTAGTACAGAGCTGGATTATTGATGACAATTCTCTATGAACATGGGCATTTAAGATCAGGATGGACAACTGTTTAGACCTTCATGGCTGGGAATCATGCCATTACTACCCACAGCCGATGCACATACATGGCTATTTGGCTATGTACCTCATGCCATCTGTTCAGATGGCATTTTGCCTGCTCGTAAATTGGTTAGACCTGTGCCAAGAGGAATTGCTCTAGATGGTTACACTGCAAAACACTGCAAGTGGTTCCTATTTTGTACAAAGACTCTCTCTTTTGGACACCACTTTAACACTTTGTTATATCCTGTGGACATACCTGTATACTGCAGTGATTGGACATAATAAAAAATCATGTGCTCATCTAACTCTCTTTTACTAGTGAAGCTATCTTTTCTAAATCCTGAGAGGGGAAAACAAAATGCATATCATTTGAGTTAAAGGTGTTTCTCTTTATTTTCCATCTGAAAAGTATTTATTCATTACGAGCTGTTAAAAGCTAATGAAAAGCTCACTGTAGTTAATAGGAATATTTGCACTGATATTATTGTAGAGTTGTAACTTAGAGATAAAATTGTGTGCTTGCTAGTGAACAAAGTCAAGTCAACGGCCAATTGCTACCTGTGGTTTGTTGATTAATTACTTTCTGTAATAAGTTTCTGAGGCGCGTAACAGATTACAGAATTAAATTCAGCTGAGGTATACAGTAACCAAAAGTTATCACCAAGTGACATTTATACAACCTATAGAATAATTCTGCTGACTCTTCTCTATTGAATAGATATCCATGTCATACAATTGGCACATTTGTTGACAGTCTCAACTGTGAACCATGGAAGTGAACTTACTGCTTGCCAGCAGAAGCAGCTCCTGTAGGTAAAAGCCAAAGGATATTGGCAAGGAAACCTAAGTTCAGTGGATAAATATAGGACTTGATGTAGAAAATGCTGTCATCTTGCCAGTTTTCATGGCCACTAAAATAATTTTAAAATCTAAACTAAAATGATATTTTTATTACTTGCAAGAGCTACAATGTGGAATTCAGAGTATGTGCAAGTGTAAATTATCTGCCTTTTGGTCTTTGAGTATAATTAATTGTAGGAGTATTGTTATTTTCTTTCTGTGGACTTCTCCCTGTGCATGAATGTCACTGCTCACTTTGAGCATGCTTAGATGAATCAGGATGATATCATTTATGTGGGTGAGTTTCCATATATTTGTTAGTGGGAGATGTGATATTTTGCTGATTATAATCTGGAAATGTTGCCAAAGCCCTTCATCTGAGTTTCACATAAGTAATACTGACTAGGGTTCAATTCCTAGAGGAAACCCAATGGGAATGAGCTGGATAAACCTTAAAAAGGAAAGCAATGAGATCAAAAGAATTGTTTGGAGAACAGGATGTAGTTTGCTTGTAATTTGGGTGGGTATTTTCCTATTTTCACAAATCGCTATATAGATACGGTAAAGCTAAGATAAGGTCTTAATATAGAAGACCTTATAAAGTACATTTAAATTCATTACAGATTTTATATTGTGCAGCTCCTGATTTGTAAGGTAATTCATAAAGCTGATGACCAGAATCCTGACCAACTAAATATCTGTTAGAAAATTTCTCATTAATTTAGAAAAGGCTAAATTGTTATTTCTCAGTGAAATTTTCACTCATAGAACAATTGATACTTGTTCCCATGATTTAAACCATTTGTTTCCGTTACTCATAACAGCTGGAATTTTGCCTAAGGACTATATCACTTTTGAAGAATGTAGAGGATGCTTTAGATCTGTCCCTGTGCATTCACACTAGACTGACACATCCTTTTATCCCGTCTTAGTATGTCAAGCAAGTAGCATTGCATGTTCCATGTTCTAATAAGGGTTAATAATTGAAATTTTATTCAATAAGAACAGATTACAAAAACCATACTGAAATCTCTAGTCAACTGTCCCCCACCCCTCTGTCTCAGTCTACACTGTGATCTTGGAATAAACCACAGAACTGGCAGCACATACCTGTACACTGCATTAGTACCATTAGGCTAAACAGCAATATTTTACATCTGCTTGTGTTTTCTTAGTAGAAAATTTTCTTCTTGTGGGAAAGGTGAAACATCACTCTTTTATGTGGCATAAACATGATAGCAGTTTGGGCAAAGTAAAAGCTGGTAAACTCTTACAGGTCCAGTGTGTACTGCCTTCTAAGCTGAAAATTGGACATCGCTGAATGCTGAGTGACCCTTTAGTTGAGGCATTCTGAAGTAATTTGAATAGCAGTATTCTTCAAAAATCCCTGAAACATTGAGAACTGATTTGTTTTACTTCTATGCAAATGAATGGAAATTTTCCTTTCACTTCACTAGGAGTAGGGTTGAACATTTCCTGAGTTGACCAGCACAAAGTAACTTTTATAGGCAGTAAAAGGAGAGATTTTTTCAGCTCCAACAAGTTCATTTTTAAAAGGCACTTTGCTGTAACCATGTAAACCTATGTAACCCTACAGTTTGTTAACACTGAACTTTAATGAGTCCTGATAAGAAGCCAGTCAGTGGATATCCATTTAGCTAGTGATGATCTGAACTCCAGCTGATTGTCCTAGCAGCTGTGTGACTTCATTACCATTAGAAAGGCATACAGCCAAGCCAGCTGGAATCCAAAGAGACAACTGAATTCATATAGCATGTCAGTTTTTTGGTTTACATATCAGAATTACAAATTACTCCTATTAAAAACAAACAAACAAAAATAACCTACAAACAAGATTCTTTATGAGGATATATTTTAAAAAGTTTAAAAGCATTATTACAACAAAAGGAGGCTACTTTGTCATATGGATGTTGAGGATTTTTTGTTCTATGTTATAGCTGTTTATATCTAATGAAAATTAGACATAACATTTTCACTTCTGTTTATAAACAGAGCCCTATCCTGTAACTCCTCATTAGTTAGTTAAGAAAAAAAATATTGTCTTTTGTATTAATATTTTGAGAACACATTTTTAGTTTTGCTTACTGTTAGCAGGGAACAAAGCCTGCTGCTCTTTGACAATACAGGTTTGCGAAAAACACCCAGTAACTGTTGTAGTGAATAGTATTTAACTGCTAGAGGCAATATCACTGAGGAATGATTCTGCTGCTGGCTGTGGATATTTTTAAAGCATAGAATGGTACAGAGTGTGAATGGTGAATATAGAGATCTTATCACTGATTTGTAAACACAGCACACAATAATCTTCTTTAAAAAAACACGAGGGGAGCAGACTGTAATTTACAAAAATGTCATGAAGGAAGACCTATGAAACTACAGAACTGCTTTTAGATTGGTGCAGGCTCACACGAGTACTGTGGACAGTTCTGGGCCCCACAAATTAAGAAGGATGTTTAGGTACTTGCATGCACCAGAAGGGCAACAAAACTGGTGGAAAGGTTGGAAGGTGTGTTCTGTGAGGATCAGCTAAGGACGCTGAGTTTGTCTTGGTTTGAGAAAAAGAGAGTAAGAAGCAACCTCATTCTTCTCTATAGCTTTTTGACAGAGAAGTGGCAAGAGAGGTGCTGACCTCCCTGGTATCCCATGATAGGATGCATGGAAATGATGCAAAGCTGAGTTACAGGAGCATTAAACTGAATATTAAGAAACATTTGTTTAAGGAAAGAGCCATCAAACCCTGGAGCAGGCTTCCTAGAGAGATAGATGGTTGAATCCCTGTGCTTGTCAGTGTTTTAAGAGGCATTTGGACAAATGCCATAATAATACACTTTAACTTTTGCTCAGTCCTTAAGGGGTCAGGCAGTTGGACTAGGTGGCCATTGTAGGTGACTTCCAACTGTTGTGTTCTATTCTATTCTTCATAGTCCCAGGAACTATTTTTCTAAGCTTGTGTCTAAATTTTTGTGTCTAAATTTTATTAATAAATCTATTATATTCAAGCAAATGAAGAGGATATAATTATATGCTTGAAACATGGGGAAAATATCCCTGTGGAAACAGAATGTGTAAAGACCCATCTTGTTAGCCAAGAAATATTATTGCTACTTCATATTTGATGGTTTTTTCCCATGTAATATAAAATTAATCCATATAAAATGGAGCATAACACAGGAAGGACTTTCTGAATGAATTACTGTTTCATTAATCCCCTACATCAGTCTGCTCTGTTCCTTGCATGAACCAGCATCATATACATGTGCAGTCATATCTGCTTTCTTTTTCTCATCTTCTGTATTCTTTCTCAGTAAATCTTTTATCCAGCCTTCAGAAAAGCATGACTTTCCCTGTAAAAATAAAGGAAACAATTTAGGCTGTTGATATGCTGCTGTTGACAATGAAAATGTGTGTTTTATCCATAAATATCAGAGCATGTTACTGAAACTGGGCCTTCTCTTTCCTGGGTGACTGTTTCAGACTCTAGCTTACTGTATAAAAGGTTAAAGGAGCAGCACTGTTGTCTTATTAGGAAAAAAAAAAAGACAAAATAGAGGAAAAGCACTAAAATACACATGAGGTGTGTCTATCTGTTGAATTAGTGTGTGCAGTTTTGGTCCTCTCAGTCCACAAATGTCAAAATGGAAAAAGACAATGAAAGTCAAGTGGATTTATCAAAGATGTGAAATAGCTTCCATCAGAACAGTTATGTAGGCTAAAATTGCTATAGAAAACACAGCAAAGATGAAAGGGTCTATATAAGCATGAGCATGAGTTAGAAGGAGATGATGGGTGGTGAATTTATGTTTGCTATTTCTTCCAGTATAGAAACAAAAGGCAACAAATAAAGCTACTGGATTCAAGCTTCAAGGTAAATGAAAGAAAGCATTTCTCTATACAGCATGTAAATAAACTGCAGAACTCCAAAGATGCTTGTAGTGCATTGGATCAAGAGATTGTGGAATTCACATAAGGGATATTTGGTAAGAACTATTCAACAGAGACCTTTGGTCTTGGAGAATATTTCAGTATAGAAGGATCCTCTGCTGATACTCTAGACGAAAATCCTACTTGTAGCAAGTCTGATCAGGTCACTTCACTTAGGCGCTTGAAAATATCCAAGAATGGAGATTCCACAATCAATCTGGGCACTGTTTGACTTGTGTCTTGTTGCCTTTCATCCTGTCACTGTGCACCTCTGACAGGAGTCCATCAGTCTTTTCTTCATCAGGTACCTGTAGACAGCAATAAAGTCACCTGTCGAGAGTGGTGGTCTCTTCCTGTCGAGGTTCTGGTCCTGCTCTGGATCCTATAAGTGGGGTCCCCAAGTTCCCAAACCCCCAAGGTTATATCCCCTCAGGTCCACATGGGACCTCCCAGTACCTCCCCCAGGGTGGGGAATTACACAATGAGTAATCTCACTCTGTGAGTCATGGGATATTTTGGAATCATTGATGGCCCATTAGCAGACATGACACCTGAGGCTGGATGTGGAGGTGCTAATGACTTCCTGGAATGGAGTTATCACAGCTCTTATCTCACAGGTGTCTTTCACACCCAGCTCACACCCTGAGGGATCAGGTGTGCCCTGGGCAGCTTCTGCAAATGGTCCATTGTTAACAGTTTGTGGGAAATGAATACAGGTTGTAGAATACACAGCTTTGGTCACACCCATATAGTGATCAACTGGTCCCACCTGCTGAACTAGGACATACACAAGACAAGAATAATTGTGAAATAGTAGAAAAATTTCTAATTACTGAAAATAATACCTTCCCACTTCCTCCCTCTTCTACCCCTCCACCCAAAAAGCCCCACAAAACACCTCAAAAAAACCCAATCCACAAGCCATAGTATAACCTATACAATAGCTTATTTCAACAAAATGTTTCTGTAATATTAAGATAAAGAAATATAAAAGAGTATATATATTGTAACTATGCATACCTAAACCTATTTATAAGAAACCGGCTTCCTAAAAAAATTTCATTAATGAGAGACATTTAAACACATGTATCAGTCCATTCACTGTCAAAACTGTAAGTTTGGCCTTGGTTATGAATGTATTTTAATTATTGAGGCAGTTAAATGCCACCCTGACTCCCGATCCTGTCAGATCTGGCAAGCTAAGCAGGGTCAGGCCTGGTTAGTATTTGGATGGGAGACCTCCTGGCAGTACCGGGGGCTGTAGGTTCTAGTCCTGAGGACTTCACTATCACCGTCCAAGCTCGCTCAGAGGTGGCAGATGAACCTTAGGACTTAAAGGGTAGGACCACTTCTGTGCATGCTGTGCCTTGCCTAAAAAATCCACTGCGCAGGCTCAAAAGACACACTCACTGGGTAGAGCCCTTCCCAAATCCTCATTTGTGAAGCCTAGCCATGTTGATTTTAATTATTAAATTAGTTCTTTATCAATTACAATGTTTGTAACTTAGTGGGAATCCATTTTTTGAACGAAAATTTGAGAACTAGACTCTTGGTCAAATGCAAGAAGTAAAACACTTTTCAAGATAATATTGGTTTGACAAAAATACCCCTCACTAATGCTATCTATTTTTCAGTAGTGCATAGGAACAAATTTATCATTAAAAAGTTAAGTTTTAGTTTTATGACTGCACTTACAATAGGAGGAAAAGAGTACAGCCAGGAAACTCTGAAATCACACCTTTGCACAAAGCTAAAAGATTGCACAGGTGTTCCAAAGTTTGTAAGGTAGATATGATTCAAGACATCCATGCCAATGATAATTAAAAAGAAGATTTTCATGTCTAAATAAGCATCATTACTTTTGTATTCATACTTTTTGTTACGTGTATGTTATGCCTCCCAAGATGATTGATATTAGACATTGCAAAAAATTGGTTGATAAGTCTGTTGTTCTTAAAGATGGAATTAGAAAAATGCTGTTTCAATAGGAAAAAAAAAAAGCAAAGCATTAGTTTAAATATTAATTTGAATGTCTACAATAATGTGTACATATGCTATTTAAGGAAGTCATTATTCCACTGTTTAGTCAACAAGCGTATTGATTAGAATTAATTCACTACAAAAAAGTCTCCAATAATTTTTAACATAAGTTCTTCCTCTTTAACAGTACCCTGAAGCTTGTCTTTTTCGTGGTCAATTTAGCAACAAATTTGCAATTAATCACTTGTTGATTGCAATGAATGGTCTGTCGATAATGTGCAGCTTACATTGCTAAAAGGGTTATACAAAGCTTTATTGTTTTCCTTTTGTCTTGGGAACACTTTGTCTAGCTGTGTTTCCTAGAATGGATTTTGAATAGATATTTTGAAGTAACTCATGCCAGTTTTAAAGAGACACCATGGACTGCTCTAAGAGTATTAATCAAGATATGCCCTAACTTTACTCTGGCACTACAATATTTGGACATCTGTTCTGACTCTTTATATGTGAAGTAGGATAAACTGGCATAAATGAAGGGTTTCATTATCTTAACTGTCATAACATTTGTTTGAATTACTTTGTGTAGATTTTAAATGCTGAAATTGTAATCTTGGGTTTTTTTATAAATTCATTGTCCTTTCAAAAGACTATAAAAATTGAAGCCTTTGGAAATTTCATCCATAATTCTGAAAGCATAATTTACAATTTATGCAATAACATTGAAATTGCTGTAGATGATACTTGAGTAATTTTGAACAGTGTAAGTATTTTTATGGAAAGAAAACTAAGGGCACAAGTGCTTCTTATTCTAGAAACAGTATTTTTGTCACAAATAATGTACACATGAAGGCCATTATAAAATGCCCCTTTGGGGAAGGTTGAAATAGATTAATTTATTTGGAAAGTCATGGCTTCTTGAACGGCAGCTTTCATTTTGTCAGAAGGAAATGTCTGTTGTGTCTGTTGTCCTTAAAACAGTGTCTCAATAGTATTTTTCTTCTGGCTAGGAAATGGTTTTGAATACAATGTACATAATAGAAACAAAAAAAAAATCATGGTTTCTGGCTTTTCCAAAAGTTTGGAAATATTTTGTTTGCACAATTGCATATGTTTTTGTAGGTTTTGATTGTTCATTAGCAAAAAAACCTCCATTAGTAAAATTAGAATTTAACTGATTTACGTTGCCCTTATTAATGCTAGTATTATACAAAATAGTTGCAACCATTAAGATAATCTTATTCTGAGATAATTTCTAAAGTCATATGGCTGTGATATTTATGCTTGAGTAAAAGTTAATACTAACAACATTTTTCTTGGCTGTCATTATAATGATTACTTATTACAAACATCAGCTAGACAAGCATCTGCTTACTGTGCAGCAAATTTGGGAATTCTAGCTTGTCATTTAGTATTGATTACATTATTTAAGTAGTTGAGCAAAGCAGCACTTTACAAGCAGGTGCTCTTTGATTTGCAAATTTATAAAAATCTAGGAGCAGCTTTCAGCCTGCTGTATTGTTGTTAAGATAAATAGATGTTCTGTCTCATGAAGCCAATTGATTTATTGTTATTAAAAAAATTACGTGTATAGCATCGTCTGGCCTAGAGTTCCGTGAAACTGTCCTGTTCATGTTGTTTGCAGTGAAAATTTATGGACCTAACTTTGACCATGTGCTTTACTTGTCTCCTAAACTCTCTCTGCGTTTCCTGGCTCTGCACTCTGACTGGATTCACCCTTAGTTTGATCATTTGAAGAGTGACTTTGTAAACTTTGGAGAATTATATGCTAGTATTTAGTGTAAACAGCTTAGCCTTCTAGAAAACCTTGTGTGTGTTGGAAATCCTGAGTAAGTGTAACTTATGAAATGAGTTTTTTATGCAGATACAGAAGGCTGAGAATAGGATACTGGCATAATATATTCAAAGCTACCACGAAAGTGGTAAGTTGCTAAACAACCATGACGCACTGAGTCTGTCCAGATGGTTAGGCAAAAAGTGTTATGCAAGTGCACTCTTGGGAGGGAGAACATTTTTCCTAGAAAATTTAAGGAAGTTATCAATTCCACAACACTTGCCTAGACATTTTCACCTGTCTTCTGCAACTTTGAATCCTTGAGATGTGAAAAGACAGCTGAAGCATTTCTTTGACCCTTTCTGAAGGATTAATTCAGCACTTCTAAAGCAATTTGGACATTTCTGTTTTTTGGGTTCAAATTTTTGTACATGATAAATCATAACAAAGGGCTTTAGTGCAGTTTCCAGGGTTTCTGACTATGTCAAGAACTGTATTTTTTTCTTTTGCTGTGAGATTGTTTAATACTGAAACAGTATTGCATAAACCAGTAGTGAAATACAGAACTGCTAGTTTCTGAAGTTACTGTTTTTCCCTTTTAATCTGAAACCATTTATAACTCCATGCTGATTTTGTTAAAAGAAAGTTTACAGTTCATAGTTATTAGAGACTTCAGTACAAGAAGGCCTCAATTTTTTTGTTGTCCTGAAGTATCAACACTCCGATAATAACCTGTGACTTATTTCCTTTATATCACATAATAAAATCTCTCTGCAGAGTAAATAAATATGTTTAACCTCAAATCCTTTTAATGTCCAGAGTCTACAAAAATAGGTACTGCCTAAGCTCTGTATATCGTATGCTGGGTAGATCAGCACTGTAAAGTATTTTGCATATCTAAATTATTTATTCAAAGCAGCTATAGAAAAAGCTTGATTTGTTTTGGGAGGAAAATCTATGTGAGTTAATTTTGTAGAATTTGACTACACATGTTCATATTAGGACATATTTGAACACTTTTCCATGTATCCAAATATAAAGTACAGAAAAGACTTTTTTTTTTTTCTCTAAGCCATAGAATGTTTTATGTTGGTGGTTTTTTAGTACGGGATCCTATTATTCATAGAGAATATATTTTTCAGCACCTAAGTGCTCAGTAATATGACATCTAGTTCCATTTTTTAGTCTATTTTGTGTTTCAGATAGCTTTTACAGCAGAGCCCAGGCTTTATTTACCTTGAGATCAATGGATATCAAACACATTATATGAACTAATTACATTATTTGGTTAGTAAACATGTTTTAGAGAATATTAACCCCTTATTTTTCTTGGAAATATTTGTCATTGCCATGTAGTATGTGGTTGGGTTTTGCACTCCTGAAAGAAGTCTGACCACTTACTTACACTATGTATGAAGACAAGTATTCATTCACCTTTTAAGTTACAAATTTGATTAATACTGGCAGTAAAACCAATGTGTTATCTAAATTATCTGCTAAGGTGTCATCTCTTCTATCTAATACTGTTATGAACAGTTTAATTTCATTTTATTTCTGCAGTACCCTTTCAGATACTCAGAGAAACCACTTGGGCATGAGTAGCTCATGTGAATGTAGCCTGCTCTTGGAGGCTTCTTACTTGCTCAGTCATTTTCACACTTGCTGTTCAATAGGTTTCTCTCAGTTTAATTCAAAACTCTTCTGCCATTTTCCCTATGTCCTCACCCTGCTGTAAGGCAGTCTGGCTCTTTTAAGTTAGCTGTAAGCACTGTGGAGGACCAGGCTATGTGTAGGTACTTGCATTAGAGTCTTCCTCTACCTCTTCAGAACCTGGGAGCCCTCATGGACTGTACAAATATTTACCTGAAAAGAGTCAGATACCTCTCACTCTTCCCCCACAAAGGCAACGTACCTAGGGCCTACAAGCATGCTCTCCAGTTGCTATTGTTGCCTTCCCAAAGCTGTGTCATGCTTTGACAGGCCCTTAAGGTCTGAACTGGATCTCAAATTCTTACTGGTACAAGGAGGTGGCCAACATCAGTAGAGGAGAAAGGAGGGAGTAAGCTTGATAGAACCTCCACAGAAGTGGGAATCAGAAACCTTTTACACCTTACCAAGAAAATAAAGTAGAAGGGTTCAGAAAATACTTTAATTGAAGCAACACATGGATGAATGCAGATACTGAGCAAAAGTCAAGAAAGTTGCTTCAGGGCCTATGAGAAAGAACAAACAGGCTATATGAAAGATATAAGGGAGGGAATCTTAAAAAGTTTGTCATAAATCAGTGAAGAGAGAGGGAGAGAGCATCTGTAGCTAAATAATCCAGCATCTAGCCCTAATTTATGAGTATGTTGGGGCTTTTAATAAATTAATATTTCTTTATCCAATAGGGAAGATAATAAATAATATTGTAATGCAAAAAATTTAAATTTCAAATAGAAAACATAATGAATGAGGAAAACAGTGACCTTTTTCAATTAAGAGAAAAATATTCTTTCAGAGTGTAAATCAATGAGAGATGTTTCAGTGGTTTGCATATTTCTTATAAAAATAAATACCTGCTATGGCAACAAATGAATAACATAAATATGTATTAAAATTATAAGACTGTTGCCAAGGTTTTGACTAATAAGTTATGGAAAGTTGCTAAGGAGAAGTCAGGTGAACATTTATTATTTGATCCCTATCAAGCAAATGAGCGTATACAATGGGTGGTGATACAAGATTTGGCTTGGACCCCAGTGAAGATTTCAAAGGACTGCACAAACTTTTGCATTTCAGGCATAACCTCATAAACTTAAGAAGCTAGTTGGGCTCAGTTTCATATATGAATAATAACAAAAGGTTTTGAAATGGCAATTCACAGCAGAAACTTGTCAATGTGCCTTTTGGAAGAGCCTTTTTAAAGCTTCTTCCTGTTGAGCATACTGGAAGGATAGAGAAAATATCCTGACAGTTTAAACACCTGAATTAGGGCCTACATTCAGCCCCTGATAGTACTACTCTAATGAAAACTTAAACAGGGTTCAAAATGAAAATATTTAAAAGGATTTGTGTTGCTTTGGGGGTTTGATTTTTTTGTTTTTGTTGAAGGTTTTTTGTGGGAGGAGTTGTTTTTTTCTTATACATGGTTTTTTCTTATACATGATTTGAAAACCACATACAAGTTCAGAAAAATCTTTTAAGACAGGATAGAAGCAATTATTCCCTATCCTAAGTTTGTCTTTTTCTTGAAGCTTTGATGCAATGGCACTAATTAGTATTTAAAAAAAAAAAAAGGCAAGCTTAGTACTTGAGCAAATTACTCACTTCTGTCTCCTTAGAACTGCAAAAATGCTGACAGGAAAGTCTAGGTGTTCGTTTCAAGCCAGACAGCTTGTAATGTAAACTTTGTTTCTGTGCTTTTTCGTGAACATATCTGGGGGCCATTTTTATGTGTTTCTGAACAACAGCTACAGCAACAAATTGCATTGCATTGCTTGTAAAGACTTTCAGTTTGAGCTGTGTCTTTGATTGTGTTATGCTGAAACTCACTGTGCAGGATAATTTGGGACCATTTCTACATAGTTCTCGATCAGCAGTTATCAGAAATGCTACTACAGGTTTACCACAGATTTGTTTTTTTTTAATATACAAGATATTTAATACACTGTCTATATGGCTATGCTGGCTAATTGCCATGTGATCACTTTTCTTCTTCTCTTTTTAGTGACCACATAAACACTCATCATGGACCTAGAAGAACCCTTCTCTAGTTACAATAAATTTAGGGGGACCAAATATAAAGAAAGGAAGATGTGCTCACTAACACAGTGTATCCTCAGCAGGGATCATCTTACAGGGTACATGTCCTCTGCAGGGCATTGAGTCATGGGGCACATGACACATTTGGTCTAATAATAGCCTGACTGCCTTACCTGCCAGTCTTCTTTGATGATCCTTGAATTTGATTAATGACTTAAAAATATAGATACATAGAAATGGCCTGTCAGTTTCTAAAACCTGCAATAGCACCTCAAATAAAGTCCTTGAGTTACTGGTACAAAGGCTTGTCTTGCAGGACTGGTCCCTGTATTGGTACATACAGAGTGAGACATGTGGTCACCCTGTATGAACTGATGGATAATAAAGATAGTTACTTTCTGTTGGTGTCCGCATTTGTACATAAGTAGAACATAGGGGTTGTTGGTTTTTTTTCCCACATAAACATCTTTTCCTGCAAGATGGATTCCCTTCTGTGTTTGTGTGAAACAATTCCAGAACCAAATTGTGCGTAAATAGTGTCAAAAACTCAACAAAGATTTGACTTCAAATGAAAAGGGAGATGAAATAGGCTTACATTTGAAGTCCTGTTCCAATTTTTTTTTTGTTACCATTTACAGATATACCATCCTCTGGTCTTTTGTCTATCATTTAGAAATACTGTGGCTACTGATGTTTCATCCTGGGGTTTTGAGATATTATGTATTTAAAATATGAACTGTCACTTGACTTAATAATACATATGCCTTTGAAATGTATTTAAACATGACCATCAGAGGACTGAGAAGAATATCACTGGCAAAATGCGTAGCATTATTTTGAGTTTCTGTGTTTTTCTTTGAAAGCCAGGAACACAAGTTTCTCAAAGTTTTGTTCTCCAAATTTTTTCTTAAGAAAGTAGATGGTCATTATCTTTTAGTAAAGCTGTTTTAAAAAACACTTGAAATCTCTTGTCTCTGTGTTGTTCTCAAACTGTATCTTTCTCAGATATACTGGCTCATAATATTATAAGGAACGAAGACAACTATAGCAACCAGCTTTTCACCAAAAAGTAATGTATTGATTTTTTGGTTTTTGTTTGTTTTTTTTTTTAATCTCTTCCTCTCTCAGGTTAATTCATATAATATAATCAAAAACCTTGTAGTTTAATGTGAAGTGGCAGCTGGATTCAAACAAGGCAGGACTTGAAGCTTCTTGACTGCTTTTTTTTTAGGCTTGGTCATTCAATGGTTCAATGCAATTTGTTTATGGGATGGGAAATACTAAATACTAAAATACTAAAATACTAAATACTAAAACAAAGGATGTACCTGTATTTTTTGTGCTTTGTGTATATGTTCAGAAAGTAGAATGCATAGTCGTAAGGATGTTTATTTATCTTGAAAATAACTTTTAGTCTTAAGCAACTACAGTGAACTTTCTTAATCTATTTTCAGTGATATTTTTTGTACATCTGTACTATTCCACACTCATAACTGATGTGAGCTAACTGGTTATTCGGGTTAGATTTGCATTCTGATCCAAAGATTTCAGGTTGCTGAATTATCCCTTAAGCTTCCTAGCCTTGTGGATCCATTAAGTCTTAATTAAAAAAGCATCTTAGGAAAAAAAAATAATCAGATCATTTATATCCAAAGAAGATGCACACTGGTCATTTGTTTGTTCACCAGCTTGAAAATTATTATTTAATGGAAATTTTAATCACAGCAAGCTTATAGATAGATATATATTAAATGTGTTAATCTTTCTATAAGGTTATTCACAATGTATAAGGTTACTCCTCTGAAAAGACTGCTTCAGATTGCTTTCCGGTAATACTAATACCCATTAAAAAGATGAATATATATATGTGTAAGTCAATCATAAGGTATTAAAGAGGTGTAGCAACTTAAGCTTCTTTTCTTCTTGGCAGGTCACTTTGAGAAATGTCCTAGTTCAATTAAAATATTTTTTCCATTTCCTAGCAGTGGATTCAGATATGCTCTGTCTGTTCTCTATCTTATCTTCACTGTCAGGATTTGAAACAAACCTGAGTGAGATATAACAATAGTCCAGCTATGTCAAACACTGAACAGGTTCAAATGTAAGGGTGCATATATGTGTATTTGTCTGCACGTTCATCACATGTGCATACAGGTTGAATATTTTTGCAATGTAGAGGTTCATTTTTAAGGGTTTGTGTACAATTTCATAGAATTTAAATTCAGATAAACTGCTTTTTCTGTTCTTCAAGTGCCTGTTCTTTCATCTCTGCTTTTAAAATGCTACAGTAGCTGGTGGGAACCATATAAATGAGAGAGGGTGGACACTATATAAATGAGAAAGGCATGCAAAAGAGCACACAGTGTGGTAGTGTTTTTCAGATTAGACAGATATTATGAAATTTAAGTGAAATTATCATCTAGGCTATTGTCATATGACATGTTAATAACTAAAAATATTGTATATCTCAAAAAAATAAATGCAGTATTTTAAAATAGTAGCATACAACTCAAATATTCCTATAATAGTCTCAGAAACACAAATAGTCTAGTTGCTTAGTTCTGCCATAAATACTCTGTATTCAGCATTACTTTGTGATTTGATGCAAAAGTGTTCCTGAAAAAGATCTCAATTTTTGGTTGCTTTGGTCCTGGTGCTTTGGAAAAAATATTACAATACTTGAAGTATAAAATGAGCTCTGTGACTGAAGTATGGATGAAGTGAAAGGTAATAGTTTCATGTTAGAGTGGTACTATAAGACTCCTCTTTTCACCTTGACTTGACATCAATATTGTGTCTCTTCAGGGAATTATTAATAATAATAAAGCTTTTGTGAATTTTAGGCATGTTTACATGCACTTGTGGTGTTACTTTTAAAAATGGAAAATATTTAGATTCAGGCCACAATACTTATCAGTTTATTTTAAAAAATATAAATAATGCCCACAGGTGATATTAGTTATAGACCAGTATCTGACTGTCAAACAGCTTTTCTAAAAAAATCCTTTTCGCTTATTACTTTGCTAGATAATACCACGAAGCATGTGAGTTTTCTTTACTGAATACTGCCTTTTGTCTTTTGTATTGGTTTTATAATAAAATGCAAAAATAATTTCTCATATTTTATGGGCCATGGGGTATCAGGACAGGTCAGCATGTTAAGGCAACAATATGTAAACAGCATTTGATTTTCCATATATATGAACATTGCTCTCTTTCTCAGTATATATTAGGTGATTTTAATATAAAAAAACTATGACGTGTGACAGAAAAAAATAAATTAATTCCCCATTGGTCCAACAACAGTTGTATGCTCTAAACAGGTTGGAATAGAAGCCACTATGTGAAATGGCTGAAGAAAGTATGCTAAAATTAGTCCTGTTTCAAATGTAGCCAAAACACCTTACAGTAAAGGACCCTCTGCTCTCCTCATCCAGCAAACTTCTAATGTTTGTTCCTCAGGATTCAGAGGTGGCATCTGGTAATTCCAGGAGCTCTTAGGAGACAGTACTTGCATTCCTACCTACTCTCAAGTTCCTCTTACTTTCCATTCTTCCCATTATTTTTCATTCATTTGTGACATTCTATATGCTATGGGCATAACATATCAAAGAATACAAACCTTTGGAAACCAGAAAATTCAGTTTCTTGGTGTTCTTTTTTTTTCCCCTTTTTTCCCATAAAGCAAAAAGAGTTGTTTTGCTAATACACAGCCGGCATGGACTAGTTTCAGATTTTCCTGTAGCATGGAGTTAAGGTTGGGAAGAAGTCCCTGTGCTAGGGAATCTAAAGCCTCTCTACATTGGATTTGATTCACATTTTGAAAGAACAGTTGGGCAGTATAAACTGAACAAAGCCTTAGCAGTTCTCCTAGTTTTGAGCTTATCTGTGTGTAGTTACTGTTCTAGTTTACAGTTTCCATTAATAAAAGTAGCTCTTCAGCATTTTTTTTTTTTTAGAAATGGTCTGATGTATGCCTGTCGTATTGTGTCGTGCCTGTCAGAATTAGCTTTGTGTATTACTTTCTTTACCTTCAGCTCATTAAGTTAGTTGATTCGTTTTGGAGTCAGAAAATGTTCAGGGAGGGGAAAATTTTGATGAAATCAACCTTCCATGGAAACAACTGCCTGTTTGCCATCTGCAGTGGGCATTGATCCCTAGCTTGTTTGTGCCTTGCATTTGTTATGCGTGAGTAAGCGCATTAGCCTTTTCATTTCATTCATTAGACAGTTAGTTCTTGATTAGTGTTTCCTAGTTTCTGTCAGAAATGCTACTACTCCTTTGTTCGTTTTGTCCTGGTTCTGTCTTTTGCTTCAGTGTGTAGAAAATTAACAGTTAACTACAACAGTAGTCCTTTCTTTTTTTCATATAAAACTGGCTTACAAATATACTTTTCTAATGCTGGTACATCAAATGTGGATAAAGTATGAATGATGGGTCTTTCTAAAGTTAACAGAGTTATTATTTTAGTTCAGATGGCAGGCTTTGTTTAGAAGTGTGATGTCTCAGGGTTTACTATCAGCTTTATTTCATCCATCTCCAGAACTGTGGGATCACCTGGATACTTGTGGATATTTGCCTTATAGAATTGCACATAAAAATAAATTTCAAGTAACAATGAGTACAGTTTCAGAATACAGTACTGAAAGTTTCAGATGACAATTTGGATGACAGGACAGAACAATAAGATGTTTTTTGATGAACACCGTCCATTCACTGGAGCATTTTGCTGTAATTTCCTTGTAGAACAGTAAAATGTTGAATGACAGTTCAATTCTTAAATATAATAGAAAAATACATAAATAAGCACATGATGTGCATAAAGCAACAAGCTGTGGGCATCTTTAGAAACTACATAACAAGATCAAAAATAAAATTTAATACTTCAATGGAGTTAATAACACTTGTGATTTAGATGAACATTGAGTAGTTTAAATGAAAATAAAATCATTTTAAACACAATTCTTAGTTATGTATGGAATAATTAATAATGTATGATTTCATTTCGATTTTTTCCTCTAAATTTTCATTTTCATTGTTTGAAAATCCTTTAAAATGTTGCTAGATATAGACTTGTACTGAATTTAATATTTCTTTCAATACTGAATTTTATATTTCCATAATCTTTTAAATTTGTAAGAAAAGGAGGCTGGGGGAGGGAGGAGGAGGTTCATACATGTCATGGTTGGTTATAATGACAGTTTTATTTGTACTTTTTCTCAAATGCTATGTACATGGAAACTGATATTCATTTAATTTTCTTACTAACTGAACTAACTCTTCTTATGTTCTTATATATCCAGAATTATAAGATGTAGTTATAAAGACATGATCCAAATGGATTATTCTATGTTTACTATCCTCTGCAATACTCAAGAGTTGGTAGTTTTCATACTCTCACACTTCATTTAATACATACATTAAAAGATGAAAAAAATAATTCTCAGTTTATAAAGTTTTAATAATTAGTATGAGAAATAAATATTACATGGTCTGGTCTGAGGAAAACATTTACTTCATACCTGCAAAGAAGATACAAAAATGCTTTGAAAACTGATTCTAGCCCATCAATTCCAAATACTCTATTTTCAACAACTACCACCAGCACAGTGATTTGATTCTCATTCACAACCTGTAAATATATAAGTATTTAATACAGCTATTTAGTTTCATGTACAGGTTATATAATTATATTACTAGCATAATTTACTTATAGTTAAAATATTTTTATAAAATACATTTAATTTAATTAACAAATCTCTTTTTTATATTAAACCATTTCCCCCCCTCATGATTTCCCACCCTGACATATATCAAATGGGAAATCTCCTGACATTTATTCCTGTTTTGTACCAAATTTTAGAGAAAGCTATTGAATGGCCATATGCAAATATCACCTTATATGCATATAAAGTAACTTTGCTGAATCTGTCGCTCCCCTCTATTAAAGAAACAGAGTTCAAATACTTTATTTAGTATTTATACTAGGCAGAACTGTATCAATATTGTAAACCTTCACCACATCTGGATGTTATTTGCTGTATGAAATTTGAAGACACTTTCAGTCAATGTAACTGTGGTGTCTAATTTGTAAAAAGGAATGATGCAGACTGCAAGAATAGGAAATTATTGAGTTCAGATATATCCCATTCTGAGAGCAGTGTACCTGTAAGCTTTCTAAGTGATAAGAGTATTTCTGTTGTTGAAAATAACAGTTCACAAAACACCTTACAAAAAGTATGCCTTGTTTACAGTTTTCATCGTCTGTTTTTCTATTTTCCTGTTACAAGAGATTTATGGTGGCATTTTTTTTCCTGTTAGGATGCTTCAATTGCCCACAGATTCCACATCATGAGAGAAAAACATCCAGAGAAGTTCAACAGTAGGTAAGAATCTAAATATGCATGCATATAAAAATATTTTTTCCATGTTTTAAGGTATTTTCTGTAAGGTGTTAGGATTTGGACATCTTTTAAAATATTGATTCTTATAAAAGAGATAAAATTGGTTCATTTTATATTAAGTATATGCTTCCAGACCACTTGCAGGGTAACTGTTTCTTATCTGGTATTTCAGTTGTAATGAAAGGCATTGTAAATAAACTTCTCACAGGTGAAATGCTTATCAGACTAGCATGGGCAAGATGATGCATTGTGGTTGTGAGGATCCCTTAACTGACACTTTGCCATTAGGCACTGAAGAACACTTCTTAGAGAGCTGCAGATGGTGATCCTTATGTTTCAGTCCCCCACACACACACTGGTGCATTGACAGGGATTTCTTCCACATATACTCTTAGTAAAAGCAAGTGAATGCCATTTTACGCATAAATGCTTTTGTCTTTAAACAACTCTATTTATAAAAAAAGTCAGGAATGAGACCTTGCATCTGTTTCCTGTCTTGCTTTTTTGAATTTTCACTATTATCGCAGAGCTTTTATGGAGATTAAAAATGTATGACATTTACTGTAAATTCATCCTCTTTCAATATCTAGTTTGTTCAGTAGATAACATTCATAATGCAATGTTTATGTTTGTCTCTTCTTATTTAGGTAATTTAGCACATAAGTTGTGATGGGTAAAAGCAACATTTCAGAAACTTTAATTAGCATTTAAAGACACAAGTGAAGAGGAAAGTAAGCTACAATGTTATTTGGAATAAACAGAGGATGTCTAGAAATAATTATTAACATAAATGTTTTGTCACTCTAAGCCTAACCATAGACTTTAGGCTTTTTTTTAGTTCAGTGGGTGACCTGGAAAGTCTTGGGTAGTTGCCAATCTTCATATACTTTAGGATGATAAAATATCTTAGTGCTCTATGGAATGATGTTAGACTATGTTTTAATATTTTCTTACTTGTTACTTTTTTCACATTAAAAGTATATATTTTACATCTAACATTTAGAGGTGGGTCCTTTTTCTCAAATACTCAATCTGCTTAGTATCTGTGCGGTGTCTTACTATGAACTCAAGTGTTTGGGGGGTTTTAAGTCCCACAGTACATATTTGTTTCCTACCATCTCCTTTCCCTAGCTCTGAGGCTTCTCCTTCTGAAAGAATTATACTGTGAGAAAGTCTGGACTCCAGCCTGATCTATGCATCCCGATGTATTGTACCCTGTCAGCAGGACTAGAGATGCCAAACTTATAGCAAATTCAGGTATTCTAGGCCCTGAAGATGAAGCTAGTTTTATCAGTGGTCTTTCTGCATATTTTCAGCAGTTGGCAATTATAATTTATAAAACGCTCAGCTAATAACATGAATCTCAGATCAGATTTCATGCCACAATAAATCATATGCCATTAATAACATCTGCTAGCAGACTCACCTTGAAATTCATTTATATTTTAAGGAACCTGAGGTTTCTAACATTATCTTAAGGAAATTAATTACAAAAATATATAGTCCCAGTCCCTACATACTTTGGTACTGTGATATTGAAAGAACTTGAAAATAGCAATGATTCTCTAGGTATTGAAAGACTATTTAGAAAGTTTATGTCTTTCTAAAAAGAATATAAAGCCTTGAGCAAAGTATTATACTAGAAAGTGATACTTTAAAATGGGTGGTTTTTTAATGTAGTGAGAAAAAAATGTAGATTTCTATTTTTCTTGAACAGAATTTTCCAGATGATGTTAGTTCACAAATACTTTGTTCCACTAACACTTATTTGCATGTGGCAACACTCCATAATATCTTGCAGCAGCTTTTTCCTGCAGTATGTGAAAATAAAACCCCTTTTTAGATGTCCGCTAAGCCACAAGATTTAATTCACCACAATGTGGAATTTTCTGTGTAATCTAAATGATTCAGCATCAGCAAGTCCAGCTCAAGTCTGATTCATAGTGGGCTCCGGAGTTAACAGCACCTGCTCCTTTGAAAATCATACATTACTCATTTGAAAATCTAACACTGTCATATGTACATATCTCTTGTAATATTAAAAAAAAAGCTGTTCTTTTGCTTTTATGTTAGTTTCATCATATTTGGCTTTCAAAGCTATCATTCAGTTTTTCAGAGCAGGTCCTTGCTCTAGCGTTCTACTCTGAAAAGTGGACATGCAAAAACTTTTCTGACTGAAGAGAAACGTTAAATTTATATGGTATACAGAGATCTTTTGGGCGGTCCTGTGGTGTAATGGTGAGCACTCCGGACTCTGATCACAAGGTCGTGAGTTTGAGTCTCAGTGGAGACTGTACCGGGCAGTTCAATGCCTCCCTGCCATCCCATCCTGTCAGATCTCGGATGCCAAGCAGGGTCAGCCCCGGTTAGTACCGGGTGCTGTGACAGTCCCGAGGACTTCACTGTCACTGTCCAAGCTCGCTCGGCCGTGGCAGATGGACCTCAGGACTTAAATGGTGGGGCCAGTTCTGCGCACGCTGTGCCTCACCTAAAAAATCCACTGCGCAGGCTGGAAGAGCACACCCCCACCTGGGGAGAGCCCTTCCCAAATCTTCATTCGCAAAGTTTGGCCATACATACATACATATACAGAGATCTTTTGAAATCCATGGGTGTTACTTACTTCAGTGAAGTAAGTTAGGCTAATGGAGGTAGGAGAATCTTTTGAATTAAACACTGGTAATGATCCTCAAATTCCTGAGGGCATTCCTTGCACTCCCATCTCAAGGTTCATGTATAATTAGAGCATTCAAATAGGGAAACTTCTGGCACCTTGTTCTTGAGTGGAAGCAGAATCTTTCTGTATTTGTTTACATTCACAAAATGAAAGTGAGAGAATATTGCAAGACTTAGAAAAGCTTTTTTAATGACTACTAGCCAATTTCGTGTCATTCTTTGGAACCATGTGGCTAATTCCTGGGAACTGTGACACATTTTGAAACTCTGCAGTGGACTTAAAGACTAAGTATTTGTGACTTAATAAAATAAAGAGAAATAAATTAAGGTGTAGGTTTCTAAATTGGCTAGAAATAGACATTTAATTCAGTGGAAAATCTAAGTTTAAGTATGTGTAAATACTCGTGAACTAAAAATCGACATTATCAGTTTGCAATGAAGCACCTGTTTATTTGAGCTTGTTAATAAATTGAGCTTCTGAATAAATTGAAATCAAATCCCTTTATCAAAAGGGTCTTCTGTGTTCAGAAGCCTAATTTTCAATGAAAGTGAGAATACAGTACTAACACCCCCACCTCTGTCAAAAGAGTGAATCTTAATATACAATTTTAAGTAATTGTATCTTTGGATCGTTAGCATACATCCTCAGAAATCAGGATTGGCATTGCGTTGAGATTTAAATGTGTTCTAAACCACAAAATCTGAGCTGTCACATTGCCCACTCTGTGGGTCTGAAGTGCTGACAACCCTGTGCTTGAGGAAACAGTTTCCTTCCTAGCATCTCCTGCTTAGGTGTAGGGTCACATTTTCAGATTTAAGTGTGGAAGGGCTGAGTTTACGCCAAGGGGGAGAAAACTTTCAAAAACAGTACTTGAAGTAGTAGTGTCATTAAACTAGGACATACTGTTGAAATAATGATTCAGTTAGGCCAAAATGCCCTACAGGAATCTGTGTAAACATTGTAGGCTTGATGTTGGGAATAACAGACGTCTGAGTTATGTGACTGGAATACACACAGGGAAAGAAAGAATACTTCAACAAAAAAGAATTCAATTTGATATTAACAACTCTGAAATAATAATCTGTTCAATTACACATAGTAGTTTGATTCTCTAGCATCCTGTAGCATAAAAGATATTTCTTAGTCTCAGTAAACTAAAGTAGAATTCATAAATTGCACTTACAGTCTTAAGTACATTGTCTTTTAGGTTTTCAAACATGAATCTATGGCCATATTTCATGGACAAATCCTACAGCAGAAAAAGTTCCTAATAACTTGATTTGTATCATGTTCCTGACCAAGTACTTTTGAGATTCCCTTTCAACTTGCTTAATTATGTGCCTTTTTTTTTCTTTGTGCCATTTAATCTCTAAGGAAGTTTTTTAGTAATAGAAAGGATTGTGAAAGTCTTCTCCAAGAGAATAAAGAAAGGTCACAATAAGAACAGTTTGGAGAAATGGCAGGTAAATGAAGCTTTAGCAACTGAGTGAACTATACAATGTTGTTATCTAGCATCATATCTTGACTCACGTCAAAAAAAAGAAAAAAGGAAAAAATTATGTCATTAATACACTGTTACTGAATTCAAAAGCTGTGTAATAAAAGATACCTAGTCCTGCATGGCAGCAAAGAAACCAGAACACAGTTATTCCACTTGACTATTGGAGTTGAAAGCAAATTCCAATTTTGTGACTAAGAGTAAATAAGATCAGTTTAAAAGCAAAATCAGTTGCCATGCTTCATTCATCAAATGCTTCATTCTCGGATGTGGTCAGTCTTTGTTTTAAAGTTACCTTATTTTCACTTTGAATTGAACAGTCAAAATGTTTCATTTTTAATAGAACAAAACTATTTTGATATTTTCATTGTTCTTCCAGTTTTTCAGTTGAAGTGATGGATGGAGTTTCTTGGGTTGAATCACAACTATATATATTTGCAGTGAATATACTAAGCATCTACATAAAATTCCTAACTTGAACTGCAGACATTTCAGTCTCTTTCCTTCAACTTCTCCCTTCCTGGTTGTGACTGATATGAAAATGCTTAAAAAGAAGACAATCACCCCATAGAGACAACAGACATCTGTTACCTGTCCCATTGAACTCACAGGTTCCTTTTTATTAAAGGATAAGACTCCAGTGAACACTACCTCTAAACTCAGGCAGGATTACTGTGACAGTAGTCATGAGAAGTAAAGCAAGGTAAAAATATTTCTGATAGAGTGTGAAGTGTTTTCCCATGAGCAAAAAATTGCTTGTACTTAAACAATATACTCTACCTAGTTCTTGATTATAATGTTTATGGAGAGAAAGAAATAAAAAACCCCAACCAGCATGTAGTCTTGTCAGAGCACATACTGTGTGCTTGAGTTGGGATAAAGGAAGATAGCTGCAGTGTAAAGGTGATACAGCCTGCTTATGACTGTTGTCTACAGAGCAGAATCATAGCAGTTTGCATCTGCAGTATCTGCACCTCTCTCTGTTACAAGATTTCATGTTTTTATCATTTCTCTAGAATCTGTTAATGGGCTAAGGCCCTATGCTTGAGAGACTTTTTTCTTAAACATTAATCTGTAGTGGCTGCCTGGGAGGCTGGTGTGGTTGGGGTACCCTTAGGTTCAGATTCATGAGGACTAGAGGCAGTGTGCTGTGTAAAATGTATATTAAACAGGAATCCCAAAGACCTGAGCATTCCCTGTGATTTCAGAGTACATCTCTGAAAGCAGTGTGCTGCATCCGGCCATAAGGAGAGCAGTGAATTTATGTTTCTCAGAGTCCTCAGCTGTCAAATTCACTATTTCAGGACTAAACTGGGGTCAGGTTTAGTGCTGTTAGAGTGGGGGTTGTTGTGTAACACCTGCTTTTCTGAACTTCTGAAAACAAACAAGTGACTGAAATATGTACTATTACTATTGTTAAGATACAGAAATGTTGGGCTTTTTCTTTAAGGCAAGTTAAGTGTTTATAAGATAAGTAATACCCAGTTTTAAAAGAAATAGTTGCTTTAGAAATTGTCAAGTAAAATATATCAGGATTAATGTTAAAAGGTGAATTTCTGGGAGAAAGGACTGTTTATGGTGCACAATCGTATAGAGGGATTGGCTCAGCATGCACTGCACAAGTAACAAACTGTTGATTCACTAAAGGTCTATCCATGTGCTATAGGCCAAGGTCAATAGAATCTAATTTTCTTCAACTGGTACCAGGCTGGTAAAGGAATTTATTGCAGATGATGTTTCATTACTCAGAGCAGGTCACTGAACCTTTTCTATGGATTGAAGTGCCTAGTGGATGTATTACAGATTCTTTAGTGAATTAAAACTACTGCTTTTTATTACAATACGTTAAAGGCAAACATAACTCTATAGGAATTAAATCTTGGTCTCTTCCACTGTATAGTCACACCATTTGAAAGAGCAATAACACAATGATAGAAAAAGGTTTCTGAATTCTTTCATTTGTAGTAAATTCAGAAGTGAAAGGACTCTATAGCAGATATGGGAAATACTGTAACAAAACTGCTAAAATACAACTTGGTATTTGTTACTTGTTGATAAAGTATGGTCAAGTATTTCTGTACAGATGAATAAGGTTATTTTCCTTGTTTTTCTGTGAAGACACTGAATAAAGCATATTGCCATAAAGTTGGTTTTCATCAAATATTGGGGGTTTTGGAGAGGAATTATAATCAGAACTAATTGATACTAACATCTAAATTTGAAGCTTCAAACTTAATTTTGGATGAATTTATCTTCAGCTCTCAGAAATAAATGGCAAATCTTTACATAAATGTGATGTGGCTATATTTCGTGTTTACAACAGATGCTAGGCTAGATAAACAGTTAAGCAGCAGCCCTTTCTAATATATATTGCAAAACCAACAAAACCTTCTTTCAAAATCCAGTCAAGGTTGTTAAGTGGCCACAGCGCACTTACATATAATGTTATTGACAATATCCATGCCATTAAAAGCAATTAAATGAATTGTTAAGGGGTAAATTTTACACTTCCTATTTAATAAACATAAACACATTACTCTTTAGTACAAAGAAATTAAAATTTAATCACAGCATTAAAACCTTTACTCTGAACTGTGGGTGCTTTATGGGGCTTTTTTTTTAATCCTTTAATTCCAGTAATTAAGCCCCTACTACAGTACCTATAGATAATGAGACCCCAAATACTCCTTCAGTACAGCACAGACTGACATAAGATGCAGCATGTGCTTTTACTTGCCTTATTCTTTAACTCACCAGAAATTGTGTCCTAGATTTGCTTCATGTCCTGATTTTTGCAACTTGTATACTCCAGGCTTCCAGCTCTACACTTTGAAATTGCAAATTGGTTTGTATCGTATTAGAGAAACTTAGATAATTGGAATGGACATTTCAAAGAATTTACTCAGTCCTCCTAAACCTGTGTTAGTACTACCGTTCAAAATTAATTTTTAAATAGAATGCCAGAAAAGTAATGCTTTCAACCAATATGTCAGCCCCTGATTAAATAACCTATAGTTTTTATCTTTGCTAATATAACTGAAGTGATTTTAAGTACTTAATGTATCAAATAAAGAGCTTCTGTCTCCATCTCCATCACTTCAGATAACATTTTCCTTTTGCCTCTTTATCGCATTTGAATGTGGTTTGCCTGGCTCATGTCTGTGTGTTTTCATGTAAGTAATTTGACTGCTTTCTGTTCCGATTTCAAGTCCCTTATTTTTATTGCAATAGGTTACATAACCCTTTCTAAGAAATATGCATAGCTTGAAGGATTTCCAAACTTACAGTACACACTAAAGTATAATTTGTATATCTTACAAAATAAGATCAATCTAGTGGATATTCTTCAGGTAAAATTCTTATTTACTTCCCATGCATATCTTCATTTGACAAAAATAGGATATATTTTTCCAAAGAAAATATTTTGAAAATGCTTGTTTTTAATAATATATAGCAATGCATGTAATGGATCTGTATGAAAATTGAATGATAGATGCAGCTGTAGGATGGTATCTATTGTTATAACTGCATTGGTGCTAACATTGCCTTTAGAATAATTTTACATTTTGGTTTTACTTGTTAAATGGTAACTACTGCTTCTTTTTATTTCACCTAATAAGAACATAAGTATATAATTGAAGTTGAGAAGTATTTTTCTTAAAATTAAAGTATCTCTTTAGTGTTGATATAACCAAAATTTATTTTCTATTATTTTCTCTTTATGTTTTCTTTTTCTATTTTTTAATTAAATAATGATATCCAAAATATTCTTTTTTTCAGTATCTCTGTGTGTCTGTGGGGTGTTTTTAGAACACATTATTAAATACATTATGAGAAAAAATTACAAACCAAAAAATATCACCTCGTTTATCTTTCCCTTATGGCACTTCCTTGTGTGCCTAACAGAAGTTCTGATGTGTTTTGGGAATGCTGTATTGGTCATTTATGCCTTTGAGACTAAGTCATATAATTTCTTACGTTCCTGTACTTCCTATGACAGGCTTAGGCTATTCTTAGTTTAGCATATTCCTGTGTGCTGGCATGGCACTGAAAGAATACCTCTCTGCCGTCTTTTATAATTCTATTGCTGAACGATTGGTGACAATTAATCTACATCCGTGTCTGAAGTGGAAGATTATCAGATGTTCATTTGCTGTCTCACCAGTGCACTAGGGCACTAGTCACCAGGGCACTAGGATCCTAGGATATTTTTCTCTTTTTCAGACAGAGAAATTATGGGAATTAAAAAAATTCTGCTAACTTGCTCAAACAAAAATTGTTTATGTTTATTCAGGACTCTACTGTGCACTTCAGGAAATGCATATTGTATTTATGTTACCTGTCTGGAGTGATTTCAGTATAACCCTGACTCACTCCAGCTCAAAATGTCCTGGTGTATGTATGTATGGCCAGACTTCACAAACGAAGATTTGGGAAGGACTCTCCCCACGTGGGTGTGCCCTTCCAGCCTGTGCATTGGATTTTTTAGGTGAGGCACAGCGTGCGCAGAACTGGCCCCACCCTTTAACTCCTGAGGTCCATCTGCCACGGCTGAGCAAGCTTGGATGGTGACAGTGAAGTCCTCGGGACTGTCACAGCAGACGGTACTAACCGGGGCTAACCCTGCTCAGCATCCAAGATCTGACAGGATGGGATGGCAGGGAGGCATTTGACTCAGGTCCTTGGGATTCAGAGTCCACATGCTCTCCTTTACACCACGGGACTACTCTCTAGGGAAACTGTCAACAGGGTACAAAATAGGAAAAGAAACATGTGGCGAACAATGTAATTTCATTTTTTTCCCCTGAAAGTTTTAATGAACTATAGTTACAGAATTCTGAATTCATTTATGGGTCCGGGATTGGGAGAATGAGCTTGATGTTTCTGCTATGTTTGCATGCCATGGCATGAAATGGATCACAATAGAGAAAGTAGAAAAGCACAAAAAACTGTTACCTAGTAATTACTTGGAATTTATTAAGTTTGGAGAGTTTTCAGATTCTATGCAGTTGATTCTATCCCGTTTCAATCCCTGTAAGTCAACTTAGAAATGGCAAAACTTAATATCGTTCCTTAATAGATTAATATAGATTAATATGGTGTCATATTGAATTTACATTCTTTTTTTTTTTTCCTGCTGTGCTAAAATTCAGAATACCATTTGAATCCACATGACATAGGTAGATGTGGTAAAAGCTACTCGGGATTTTGATTTACTAATCAGAGGAAGAAGCTGTCCGTTATATTTACCCTTTTTTGGTTCAAATTAGACTTAGGGAACAGCAAGTAATATGGTTTCCTGATTCTTGAGAAACTTTTGGTTATGCTGTTTTTAATAAAGATTTGTCCAGATGAGGAACAGCAAGGTCTGTTAACCTTTCTTGCAGCAAGCTATTTCTGAGCCAATTATGAAGATGTCTAAAGGCACTGAATGCTCTTTGGAACTATAACTTGTGATTTGGGATTATAATGGCCAAGTGAAGAACTTTCCTGTGATTACTGTATTTGTGCTCACAAAATATATAAAACAGCAACATTAATTTTTTTTTAATAAACTAAGATACTTCTTGGATTTTATTTTTTTTAGCTATGATGATATATTAATAACTATAGTAGGAGCAGAAGTAGCAGAATCTTCTTAAGTGATTTGAATTTTGATAGTAAAGCCTGGAAGGCTGTGTTAAGCTGTCATTGTAGGGGTTTTATCAAGATTTTGTTGATGTTCAAAGAAAGAAAAAAGAATAAAAGAAATATGTTCTTCTTGCTGGTATGAGGCAAATGACTACTGCTTAGCCGCTTTGATTTCATAGAGAACTGCAGTGTAAATCTTCAGTGAAAGTGATTTGGGAAGTCAAATTTAATTGACAAATTGTTATGGCCTTTTAAAAATTAAACCTGAGTGAATTTACCTAACTAAGTAGGGCTTATTCAAGAAAAGCTTGCGGTAGGAAAGCTGCACAGCAGCCAGGATGCTGCAGCCATGGGAGTATTTTTACACTGGCATAATAGTAAGGGCACTCAGCCAGGAAGACGGAGCTTGGAGTTCAGGTCCCCCTTCTGATAAGGAGTAACGAGACACGCTCCTTTACTTGGAAAGTATTTTAACCACTAAACAACAAAATAGTAGCTGGTCTACAATTCAAATACCAATGCCATATTTCACAACTACAGCAGAAACACAGAAAAGAAGTAAGCAGGTGGGAATTCGACTCTGTCACCAGGTTGCCAGGTGAAGAGGCAGTTTTGTACTATTGAAAGTCTAATGAAAACTAAGTTTTTAATTATGTTATTTAAATTACTAACAATATTTATCCACTACTTTAGTCACATAAGCAAAATAAGTATCATGGAACCTCAACACACCTGCCGCAAAGGATGGTTTATGTGTAGTATAGTAGTATCTGCATACAAATGAGAGATTCCTAACTGCTTTTGTTAAATCTAGAACAGGAAAACACAGACACTAATTCAAAGTATTTGCAGTCTGGCATATTTCATAAGTTTACACAGTTGTTTTCCTTCTGTCTGTCAAAGCTCCTTTGCTATCACCTTGTTGAGGAATACATCTAGTGCAGGGAGCTCAGTTTGCAGTCTGCAGGGCGAGTTGCGGATTGAATTCTGAGTGGGAGACTGAGACAAGAGGCCATTAACTGCCAACTCTTTTTATAACAAAGGGCATGAAGACTGGTGGCATCAGCCAGGTGAGTGGACACTGGGAGACACAGCAGGAGCCAAAGACTCAGGAGGAAGAGTGAGACATGCATGTGCTTGGACTGTGAGGGTATAAAAGCCCAAGGGTCCCTTAATAGGGGATCCCTTCTCAGAGATATCCAGCTTGACCTGTTTCTCTATTATTGCACCATGGATAGATTGCTTTATGAAACTAGACATCTGAGAATCTGCTGTGTGAAACCTAGAGTCAAACCAGTAAGAAAACCTGGTCTGACTGTGTATATGTGGGATGTGTAGAGAGTCGAGTGGGGCACGCGCCAGGCTCACTGAAGTTGCCTGCTCTGAAGGGGCCTCAGTCCCACTAGTTAAAGTCTCTGGCACTGGGAGTGTGACTGACAGAGAGTCTTGAGAATGGTCAGATTGGATAGTTTCCTTAACACATACAATGCCTAAAGACACTAAAATTGTAGAATAAGGGAATATAGGCATGGGGCAGAACAGTCCCTATCAGAGAGACCTATTAGACATAGCAAACACTGCCAAAGAGAAATCCACTTAGAGTTACAGAAGAAAGATGCCTGTCAAGGCTACTCTGAACCTTCACTGACTCTTGACAGTTTCTCAAAATGATTCATGGGCACTCACAGCTGACCTGCTGTGTAATGAACTACTTCTAGGCTGAATGGCACTGCAAGGTCTGCATGAAGCACAAGACTGCGTGTTCTTCTGAGCTTTAGAGTAGATTTAGTGACTAAAGGACAAGTTAATACTGCTATGACTATCTTTCTAGAGCCATCTCAGTTGGCATGAGCTTTGCCATCCTGGAAGCGTGCTCCATTACAAGGTTGAGGTACAGCTGAAGCCTTGGATAAAATGTGTGGTTGAGTACACTGGATTACAAGCTAGTGGTCCCTAGTCTCTGACATTATACCAACTTCTTAGTCTTTACCAAATGTGGTTTAGTTGTCTTAAGGAAGTCTTTGAGACTAAATTTTATTTGATTTTTTTTTTCTTGCTACAGGGCATGCATATGTTTTCTTTCCTATGGCATCTTAAGACTTGTTTTTCTTTCTGATTTGACTCCCTTTTTGTTTGCCTTTCTTTGTTCATTCACCTTATAAAATAATCAAGGATACAGATTTCAAAAAAATGATAGGTTAAGAAGGATTTCAATTTTTATTATAAAGCTAAATTAAGAACTACTTAATGCTCATGGTTTAGTGTTTTAATAAAAAAGGAAAAGGAGAAGCTGACAGGGCAGGAGAAAAGTGCTTTTCAACTATGTCTCTTACTTGAAGTCTTAAGTGTTGCTTTATTCGGTCTATTTATTATTTTTTTCTGAAGCCTTTATTGTATAATGTCTATCTTTTTCATAACACTTTTCTTTGTGAAATGAAGTGGTGTAAAGCTGCATGTGGTGTACATTTCTACAACAAAATTCCTCGACAATGTAAAGTTCAGTAATAAAACCATAAGTGTGGCCATTTAGTGCTCTGAACTAATAGCACACTAATACCTGTAGCTTGAAAAAGGTTATATTCAGTTTCCGTGCCAAGACTCTGATGCACAGTGAGAAGTTGTGTGAGCGTTTCTGGAGATGCAATCCCTTTTGAGAGCATATAGGAATGAAAGCCCAGTGCATGCTGAAAAAATGGAAAAATGATGCTAAGATTTAGGGAAGTGATATTTCCTCACTGAAGCCAGTTCAGAAACGTGAAGGAAAGTATCAATACCTCTGCAGACTATATACTGCTATCCTATTTTTCTAGAATTACTTTTATGCTTTTGTAACAGTGTTCTGTAATACCTAATTGTGAATATTTTCTTACTCTCTTCTCCAAGAATTTAGATTTGGCAAAAAAGTACAGATCTGTTGTCTGACAGTGTCAGACAGTGGATCACTGAAATCCTGGTCTATCTGAGCTTTTCTATTTTTCAGCTTTTGTCAGAAGACATGCTTTTGATCTTCACATTTGTAAGTTAAAAAATGCAGAGTGGTAGAGTTTATCACAAAAAACAATGACTTTTTTCATTATTTCATTAACTCAGTTACTGCCATGTACATTAAAGTTAAGTAACCCTCCAATATTTCAGACCTATAGTTTTATTTTACAGACTACTGGTAATGTCCTGTGTATCACAGAATATTGAACAATTTTTATGGCTGGATATATATTACCCACAAGACACAGGAGGTGAACTTTTAACTGTGTCAGATAATACTTAGGGATAAACAGTATCTTTTTAGTTTTTTACCTTATGAAATTCTAGATTGCCTGTGAGGGCAAAGTAACCTGCTTCCTGGAAGGAGGAAAAAATACGTAGTTAGTAAAGCTTCCTTGGAGATAGTGCTTGGAAGGAAATAGTTTCCCTGATGTGAGAACATTTTTCCTATTTAAAGAGAAAGCTAATTCAGATAAAAAAACTCAGAACCTGCTTCAGTGACAGAAAGGGAACTTCACCTCTCCCAGTTGCTGCTACACTGAGAGCTGCAGTGCTTACTTGAAATCAAAGTCCCAGCTGCAACCCCTGATTAAGACTCAACTTCTCCCTCTTTGCTTCTTAAGTTGCTTTGTGAGAAAAGGCCTAGGGTTTTGTTTCTTTGTTTGTTAAATAGTGGATGTTTATTTGTATGAAGGAGAGTACCTGAACAGCTTGGGACTGATGGATACGGTATAGGTTCATCAAAGAGACTTGGATGATGATTATGCGATTAATCCTCCTGCCTGGGTGACAACTCCAGCAGGTAACTACGAAAACCGTGTCTAGAATTGCAAAGGTAAGAGCACTTGCCTGAGATGTTGGCTATTAAGTTTAAATCTTTAGTGCAAATATGGTATACAGAAAATGTGTTTCCTAAATCCCAGGTGATATATGTTGACTCACCAGAGATAGTTAATAACGCATAGCTAAGGATGATTTTATATGTAGCTTTAAGCTGATATTCCATCTGTTACTTAACAACTCTTTCTAGATGAAAAGTCCATTAAAATTGACTTCATTATATGTAGGTTATTTGTTTTCACTGTGTAATATAGCCTAATCACAGATAGCTAAAATTAATGCAGGTTAGCTCTACATAGAAGTCATAATATGTATCCTGCAAGAGTGAGAAAAGCAAAGGTAGCAACTTGCACCATAATCTTTCACTCCAATGACCAGTGAAAGGAAATCTTTAGTTACTGGTGAACCCAACTGGAATTCTTCATTACAGTGCAGACAATATGACCCTGTCTTTATTTGCAAGCTAGATTCCTGTATGCGTTCACAAGCTGTGACATTCCTCAGTTACTTTACAAAAAGTCAGTTACGATGATGGATGATATGGAAGTCAAATTTTAGCCTTAGGCAGAATGATATTTTGAATAATTATGTATTAAGTTTTTCTGTCAAGATTTCTACTTTTTGTGCAGTGAATCAGTCTAAAAATTTATTCCAGGGGCATCTCTAGAAGCACTTTAGATTTTGTTTGGATTGGTTTTGTCTTCCATGGTGAAATATAGAATACTAATTGTCAGTGTTACAGAAGACCTAGACATAGAGAGATGTTAGTTTTGTCCCACAGCTTATGTTTTAGATCAAAAAGAGGGAAGAAACATTAAATTATCTACTTTGGATTTAATATACACTTTGTACACTGGAAACTAGTGAAAATAGTTTAATGTTTGCTAAATTGTAGCTCACTGTAATAAAAAATGCACATAGACTATATTTGTTTCTTACAATTTTAGAAACAGTTGATCTCCTCATTTGTACTTCATAATCCACCACAGTGAAGGCTTAATAGACCATTAAAGAAACGGTGGGAAGTTAATTTTAATATGTAATGGTGTGAGGGGTTTTATTTTTTCCTTAATACAATGAAGCTTCTAAGGATTTTATTTGCGAAGATGATTATTTAATAAAGTGACAAACTGTCCCACTGATAGGATACATTAATTTTCTTCTAAAGCTGTTCCTTGTACTCCATAAGAAGGTGATAATTAGGTTTGCAGATTAGAATAACATAATCAGACCACTTGTGTGGATGCTTGTTAAAATATATTTTCCTCTTCATATAAGCCTCATAATTATTAAAAACTGTTTAAAAAGAGAACCATTCTTTTTCAACATGGACTTTTTAAATGAATCCTAATAATATATCAAGTTATTCTTCAGCTAATTCAACTTTTTAAAAGGTTAATATTTGAAAAAGAATATGGGAAGTGATTAACTGATGAGTTTAAGTATTAGCCTTACGTTTTGCAGGAACACCTACAGTATAAAACAGCGCTCATTCATATCCTGATTTAATTTCTTCCACTGTCACTCCTGATTGTTCCATTTAATCTTTCTTAAGTCACATAGAATTATCTTGTATGTGTAAATTAACAATCATTTTCTAATTTTGCTGCAAACTTGAAGCACTGTCAGAGAAAAAGAAATACCCTGGCAATGATTAATTCTATATTTTAAACAAAACTAAGTGCAGTTTCTCTTGAGGTACTGTCTACACAGAGTTGGCTTTTTGGTGACTCTAGACTCAAGTAAAGGCAGTAGAGAAATAGCAATGAATGCGAAATGAGTAGTTCACATCTAAACAATCAGGCCTTGTGTCTATCACACTGAATCAGGGCAATATCCACTGACCTTATATTTTAAGACATTGAAGCCAATTTCCTTTGCTAAGGATTCATGCAGAATTAAATATTTCTTTAAAATAACTTCCTGAACTAAACCCAAGGTGGAAAGTGTGAAGCCTAAGATCATTTAAAGTGTTTTTAAGTGTTCCAATTCCATCACTTTTAATAAGATTGAGATTTTTTTTTCTGTAGTTCAGTGAAGTCTTATTCTAGGGAAAAGGGAAGGGGTATTGTTTAGTATTTTGGGTTTTGTTTGCAGCAGACTTGAAATTAGTCTTACACTAAAGAATAAAAACTGTTTTCACAAACATATCTTAGTTTTTCATCAGTAGACCCAAACTTTCAAGATCTGAGATACTTCATTGCAGCAGTTATGATCATTGTGTTGATTAAGGAGGGCTGACTGAAACACTAAAAAACCCCAGCATATTCTGGCTAGAAATTGCTTCAATTTCAAATAAACAAATGCAGAAAAATAGTGTTATATTAGCAAAGGTTCACTGAGTTATTAAATATTGCAATCATCTCATTTGTATACACATTCCTGTAACGTTACTTTGTGTGCACAGTTCCATATATATATTTGATATACCAGCCTAATCAAATTCATGTTGCTGTGCAGACATTTTTTATGAACAAGTGAAAAATAATCAGTTTCTTTTTATTACCATTATGAAAGAAGTGAAAGAATATTTCTTCTAGTGTGCTAAATATACACACAGAAAAGGACAAATATCCAGTCATTTACAGAAGGGGATGCAATACTGACTGATTTAACAGCAGTAAATTAATATTATAGAGTGAGCTATGAAGGGATTTATAAAATATACTTTTAATATTTTCAAGGAGGTTTTTTTTAAATAATCCTTGGATATTAACAAAATTTTCTTATCATTTAAGGTAAATCAAATGACAAAGATTAGCCTGCACTCTTACCCAGAAATTGACCAATAATGGCTCTATAAGCCTGTAGATCAGCAATTTAGAAAAAATTGATCACACTTTTCCCTTTCTAAATAGATCACTCACAACAATCATCATGGTAAACAGCTACTTTGAATGGTACTTCATGTAATAATTCTAGATATTTTTGGTTGAACAAGACACACTCATAAGGCATTCAGAAAAAAAGGCATTTCTGAAAGTATCTCTGAACTACATAACTCCTTGGGATAGCAGTTATTAGGTGCAAGTCCTCTCTTTATGTTGCAGGAAAAGGTAATATAGATTCTGAGGATACATTTTCAACCTTTGCTTCCAGTGTCCCAAGCCTGATAAGGTGTATGCCAAAGTTTTCTCTTAGAACTTTTGACTTTCAGAGGTAAGTGAGGAGTGTAAAGGCAGCAGGATTTTCCTGTCAAATCCTGTCTAACGGATTCCTAACACAAGTAAAATACCATAACTGAAATGTTACTGAAGAAGCTTGATGGTCTCTCATCAACTTGCAGTCTGCAAACCTTTCTAGATATACTAAGCTCTTCACACTTTAGAAGACACACTTACAGGTGCAAGTAAGTGCAGAAATCCTGTTATGGCGCTTTGTAAAACTGCTCGTACTGGCTTTCCTTATGTTGCCATGTTGAAAGCAGATGGTTTATAGAGATCCACCTTCAATCAAAAGCATTTCTGGGCAGTAGGAAATTGAAAGAAAAACTGCTTACTGAATCATGTTGTCCTGCCCCATCTCTAGTTTTAATGTTTCCTTTAGAGGCTTGGCTTTGTCTTTCAAATAATAATTTGTGCTTAAACACCCTAGAAAACTACAAAATTAAGAAAGAGAATGTAAATTTCAGTTATATTTACATCATTAGCTCTATGTGTGTTTATAATTTCTCTCTCACAGTCCATGAATGTGTAAGATGAAGTCTTCAAGGGTAGTGAAACAGGTATGTAAAGATGTAAATGATTTTCCAGGGAGTCTAGGACTGAATTGATATCCTCTGAAATTCAACCCAAGGCATTGATTATCCAAGGATACTTCATCCTTTTTATGTATGCTACAAAGACATTCACTAGCAAAAAAAGTGATGTAATTTGAGAAATGAGTTGATGAAATAGAAATATGTATTGAGCTTTCTCCCTTAACCCATTTGCAACAAACTTTCTAATCTTACTAGTTATTGCAGTGTTTCCTCTATTGATTACATTGCTCACCTGAGCCTTCATCATGCCACAGAGGGAAAGCAGAATGTGCTTTCCTAAATGGAAAAATATTAAGCATTAGCAAAATTATTGTGGAAATTTAGATGTTAAAAATATCTTCGAGAGTAATAAAGGTTAGAAAGTTTAGCAAGTCATCCCATCTTTTTCTTATTACTCAGGTTTTAAAGCATTTAAGTGTTAACCTTTTGAAAAGGAGAGGGGGAAAAAAAGCAAAAAAGAAGAGGCCAGGTGATTGGAAGATACTTAATCATCTATTTCTTTAAAGTAGATGTAGTCAGGTCCAACCACATTCAGCTGCCAACACTTGCATAAAGCTGCTGGAGAGAGCTCCTGTGAATACCCAATTGCATGGTCCTAATTTGAGGTAAAATAATGTGTCTAACTATACTGTTATCAATAATTAATAGGCACTTATGAGTGTAATTCATTGAAATCTCACCTCTGGCCCAACCTCTGCCACTGCAGGAAGCAAGATGCATAGCACTTTTTTTTTCTGGCTTTATCCAAATCATTGTGTGAGCTTGATAGGGGGTTTAAACAGTAAATTGTACACAATAAACATATAGAAGAAGCCTGGCATGAAGTAGAGCCTTTTAATAGCAGTGCCTGCATTTGTTTGTTTTCTTTTTCCCCCTTTAAGAATATATATAAAAAAATACCACTTTGTTTGGTCCCCTGCTAGGAGTAAGCTTTTCTTCGAATGTCATCCATTTTCTAGAACTCTAAAAAATTGAAGAGCTTTGCCCTTTTGACCTGCTAATACATCTCAGTCACAGTTCACTGAGAAGCTGAGACAACATATGCAGTGATAACAAGGTAGACTGTTACATCTCCATTTTTATAAACTTAGCTGTATCTTAGCTGTTACTGTGACACAACTCATCAGGTTTGGAATAATGTAATTAATTTATGAGATTTGACATAATTAAACTAGTCACCTGTGAGTATAGCCAAAGGGATCTTTTTATGTAGCTCATCTGGATATTTCATTCTAGTTTTGTGTATAACAAATTATTTAATGTGTGTATTATTGCAGGATTGCATACACTATTATTTCTAGATTAAGGAAGCCACCTCTCATCTGTAGTGGCCAATGTGGTGAGAAACCAGTATTATTGCTTACACCACGTTCTTCTCCTGCCTCAGTTTTGCAGAATGTAGAGGCCCAAAATAGAGAGTAAGCACTGTGATTCTCTTGCACAGAGGCATACCACCTCAGAAGGGGTAGTACACACATGCATACTAAGTGACATTTGCTCTTTTTATCAGTGCATGAAGTTCAGAGGGAACAAGTTTGTGGATAGTGGTCTAGCTGGCAGTAGGCACTAATCAGAAGTCTTTTAGAGTTATGTAGATTCAAAAGCCTCTTGAATTTAACTGTTTGTTTTCTACTAATTTCAATGATCTAAAATTTGCATTTTTCAGATGAAAAATTCTGTTTACCTTGATGTAGTATGTCCTAATTGAAAAAAAAAATTACAATTGCATTAAGTGCATTTCCATTGAAACAAAAGACGCCTTTATGTACTGATTTAAAAAAAAAAACAAAAAACAAAAAACAAAAACATAAACCTCTTGGAAAAAATTAACAAATACAGGCTTGGCCACTGGTTTAAATAAAAGGGTGCAAAATCACCTGTGAATAAAATGAAGGCAAGAGCTATGTAATGCTTTCCTTGATCTGCTGCTTGTCAACAGAGTGGATCTCATGACTGAAGTGGAGATTGGTGGCCTCTTGGCCACAGCGAACACGAAGTGATGGAGTTTAAAAATCTTTGTTGACAGGAGGAAAAGTGTCAGCAAACCCTCAACTCCAGACATTAGGAGAGCAGACTTCAGACTGCTCAGGAAATTAGTAAGGTCCCTTGGGAAAATGTATTTTTGTAGGGGCTGGAGTCCATCAGTGCTGGTCACTTTTCAAACATCACCTCCTAAAGGCACAGGAGCAGGCAGTTCTCAAGTGTTGGAAGTCAAGCAGGCAAGGCAGAAGGCTGACTTGGCTGATCAGGAATCTTTTCTTGAAAATAAGCCAGAAAAGGAAGGTGTATGCCCAGTAAAAGCAAGGTCAGATGACATGGGAAGAACACAGAGATGTTGCTTGCCATTGCAGGGAGAAAATCCATGTGACCAAAGCTCAACTGGAGTTGAAGCTGGCCAGAAATGTGGGACAATAAAAAGAGTTTTTTTCAAATATAGTAATAGCAATAGGCAGTATACAAATATCATTGGCCCATTTCAGGATGAGAATGGTGACCTCACAAACTGGGACAGAGGCAAGGCAGAGGTGTTTAACACTTTCTTTGCCTCTGTCTTCCACATGAATGATGGACCAAGGGACCTCCTGAACTGGAGGACCATGACTGTGAGAATGATCAATTCCCCAGCAACCCTGAAATTGTGCAGGATCTGCTGCTCTAACTGGATCCCTACAAATCTATGAGGCATGATAGGATTTATCCCTGAATCCTCAAAGAGCTAGCTGATATCATTGCAAAACTTCTCTTGATGATTTTTGAATGGTCTTGAGAGTACAGAGAGGTCCCAGCTGACTGGAAGATGGCAAATGTTGTCCTGATTTTCAAGAAGGGCAAGGAGGACCCCAGAAGCTACAGGCCTGTCAGTCTCACTTCAGTGCCTGGTATTAAGGTTAGAAGATTTGAATGTTTTTTGTTTTCTTTTTCCCTAGTCAGTGCTAAACATTGAAGGTAATCTTACAACACTGTGTGTGAATTTCTTTTGATTCAGCAGGAATAACCTTGACAAAATGCTCAGTTTTGAAAAGATGCCCTTTCAAGATGCAAATTAACACAATTACGTTAGTGGAAAACATATTTGGGAGGTATGCAATCAAAATAATAAACTAGTTAAATACAGCTTGTATGTGCAATCACATTTAGTAAATAAAACATATTTTCTAATGAGAAACCTGACAAGGTTTGCTTAGCAATTTTTAATTTGGTCTGTACATACTTTTATGCCATTGTAAAGGTGAATGTTTCTTTGGGCTGTGTGGCAAAGTAGGAGATAAAAAGACAGCAGTTCCAGAAATGGTGTAAAACATGTCTGGAGAAGGAAACAGCAATGCATGATATCCAAGTCTTTCTCTTCACCCACACTCCACAAAGTAATTATGTGGGACAGCAGGATGGGGGATTAAGTCAACACTCAGCAAAGAGCAGATGTACAAGCTCAACTTTGTTCTTCACAGTCCCCATTCTGAGATGTAGAGCAAATGCTTCTTAGACAGTGAGAAAGTACATAATTATTGTGATTAACCCCACAGCAGTTTATTTTCAGATAAAGGTAAAGCAGGCAAAGAATCTTCATAGTAGCTCCCAGTCAGTCACAGAGACAGGAACATTCCTTTATATCTGCATACTGTATGGCAGTGCTGCTGTGACTGTGCTTTCTAAATGGGTGTCAGTCTGTTCCTTTATGCCTTACAGGGAGTCATAAAGGAGTTAAAAATGTCATGAATAAAACTAATTTGCCATGAATTTCCCAGCAAATATTTGTAGCTGTACCAGAAAAGCCATGTGCATACACTAAATATTCTGTTGTAGGACCTGCTTTGAAGGGATTTTTTTCCTTTTTAAATATGGTAATTTGTGACTTGAGTGTTGAGTGATTTTTAAAATACTCTCATTGACCATCTCATCCCATTTACTTTAAGTGGCAATTTAGAATATGCACTATTTTGATGTCAGACAGATCTGCAGTGGGTTACCCTACTTTCCTAATAACATTGTCAGCAAAATTTTTTACTGATTTGGCCACAGAAACCTAATTCATTGTAAACAGAGTAAGAATGCTGTCTTTCAATATCTTTGATACTGCAAGTGGAGAGGAGAGATTTGATCATACTGAGTCAGAAAGAGTGTGCATCTTGTAATTTTTGATAGATAATGTGAGTTGACTAGATTATTAACAAAAACTTCTTTTACTTTTATGGAAACTTTGTCTAAGTAAGAAATGTAGGATTTCCTGTGTCGCTAACCTATGCTGGTTAGGAATCTGCTTTGTTTGATTATCCCAGGTATACACATTCTCATTAAGTACCCATCCAGAGGTTTATTGTGGATAGAAGAGTCAAATCTATTAGCTTTCAATTTCTTTTTACTGTAGTAATGAAAACATATTTTTTAATAAAATAGACAGAAAGAATAACCTGAGGGAATATTTCAAACCCTCCTGACTTAGAATTGCCAATCCATAGAATGACATAGCATTTAAGCAAACAGATGGAAGATGGAGATCAAGAGCTGTTAAACATTATAGTCTAGTTTCCAGTACAGAAAGTCTCTGAATTACTGATGCCCAGAAAGCAGAGGGGACCGTTGCTCTTTGTTTTTCTTATCTGTAAAGATGGGAACTAAACATCTGGGGCATCAAATTGAATTCATTGCTGTCACAGACAACAGTGCAATAAAATTACGCAAAAATGTCCATGGATCATCAAATCTCCGATACTGTTACATACTTCTCTGCCTGCTATGAGAAATTAACATTAATAATGAGACATGCAAAATCATATTGTGGAAAGAATGAAGATGTGATCACAGATGCCAGCAGTCCTATACCTGCAATATGAGGAATTAAAAAAAAAACCAAACCAAAAAAACCAACAAACCTAAAAAACAAACAACACAATCAAAACTAAGTATAAGAAATCCAAACCCTTCCAAGTAAACGCAGAAGGCAGACCCCGATCTATGCTGCTAAAATAGCAAGAAAACCACAGCTGGCCTGGAGTAAAAACTCCCAGGTGGGCAAATGATTTAACTTTTGATAATGTGAACAAGACTGGCACTTCAAGTGACTTAGTGGTATCTAGAGTGCTGGCAAACATCTAACCTAAATCTTTATTGATCTATAGCCATAGATAGAAATAATAATATACTGTATAATTTTTAGTTAGAAAAAGAAAGGGAAGAAGAAACTCTTCATCTGAGAAGGGTTACATATATATCAAAAAGAAAAAAAGTTTCAGAAAAGAAGAAACCTAGGAATTTGTTAAACATACCTGAAAGATATCACAGATAACTGCATTTTAAAGTTAACTTTTTAATTTCTAAGTCAAATCAAAGTTCCATCTGTCCTGTTACTTTGATCTAATGTAGACATTTCGCTCTAATGGTAGAAGTGGCGTTTTCCTGAAGATACTTGAAGGAGTCTTTTATTGAAGTAGTTTATTTTGTTAAGTGATGACACATTCAAAACTGAAGGCAGTAGACAACTCTTCATGATAAGAGAAAGGCAGCATGCACTCATTAGCTGCTATTAAATAGAACCATAACTGAATTCTATTCCATTTAATTTCTGTATATATTTTGTCAGCATCCAGTTTCTAGAACCCTAACTTACCTAATGATAGACCAAGAATATCACCTGTGGTTTTTGAATTTGTATAATTTATCTGTAGCTAGAACTGCCCTGCATTTGGTGTCATACCATTAACTTCCCTAACACAAATGGCTTTTCAGATCTGATCACATGTTTATAAACTCATCTGATAGTCACTGTCAACTTCTTTCATGCTGTTTAAATATTCAAGTAGCCTTTCCCATTCTCTGGTGCTGTTTACAGCACCTCTCTATCACAAATAGAAACTAAATGTATGCACTTTGATCCATCTTTTGGCCTCTGTTTTAATTAATGCCTACTTGGATATAATTTGATTAAATTCCAGATTTTCCTATTCAAGACACACAGAGCTAATTTTGAAAAGTGATTGGATGTATCAGTTATCATTAAAAAACTAAAAAAGAAAACTATATAGAGGTTTTGATACATATTTCTGACACTTGCCCTGTTACAGTCAGTCAACAGTATTGATTTTGATGGAGTAATACTTGCTTACAGACAGTGAAGATCTTATTTTCCAGTAATGAATTTGGAACTATTTTGACCATCAGTTGAAACAGCCACTCTTCCAGTGGTACAAGAATTGTCCACTGAGATATATCAGCCATAGCCTTTACAAACAGGCAAATGTCAAGATGCTGCAAAATATAACATTTTTAAATAATACATCTGATGTGTGTTTCTAGTGATTCCTTCATTCTTTGGGCAGACTACATATATATTATATTTCATTTCTGAAAAGTAACTTACAGCTCCATTTTATTAATGGTTGCACATCCACAGATGAACGTAATACTAAGAAACTGATCCATAAGCAGCTGAACTAATGAAGACTGATTTCCTACAGATGTATGTCATGTGACCCTTAGTGTCCTTGCTGTGACAATCCCATTTTCACATATGGTCTTAGTTCCACATGCTGCTCTGTGCTATGTGTTTCTTATTAACCAATCAGTATTTGCTGATTTCTCGGCTTTGTTACAAATGAAAAAAGTGCCAGACACTTTCGTTAAACTGCAATTATCTTGTTTGTGTACAGGCCATGTATCAATAAAAGAAGTAGTTGATTCTTTAGGGGCTCATTGCCTATTTGATGTTTTGTAATTTTGACTCTTCTTCCTCCTCTCCACTCCCTCAAAGTATGAATCATTTGTAGCTTTATACAATCAGATTCAAATAAAATTTTGAATTTGATTGATCCACAGTATTGCATCCAATTTAGACATATTGTATGTGCTAAAACTGTAAGGTCTTAGAGTAATTGACTCTTGAACATAATGGGTTATAATGCTGTCATTAAGTGACTGATTGGTTGTTCTATGCTGTTGCAAAGAAATCCTGTGGAAAAGAACGTCTGGAAAGTGCAGATGTTCATCCATCGCAACTGGGGGTAGATTTGTTTCTTTTGATGTGTAATTGCAACTGATAATTGTATAGAAAAAAAAATCAGGATGTTTATGTTTCAGATCTATTTCTTTCACTATGCATGACATTTATCCCAATGTTGTCTTGTCTCTGACTGCTAACACCATCCCTCTCACTAAGCTACCTTGTATGTGCGTGGCTGCATGGGAGTGACTGTTTCCAGTGTTTCATAATTTTATTGTCCGTACTCCCCCTTATCTCAACTACTGAAGTTCTGCCATCTCTCCTTTCCTCTCAGTCCAGCTTGGGATTCAGCATTTATCTTACCATTTTTGTTCCTTCCAGGAGACTGGCATCTACAAATGCCCTTAGGGTAACCTTTGGATGGAGAGGGCACAATGCAGGTTATTTCCCAACCCCCTACAAGAAATTTTTGGTGTTATGCCATTTAAGTTGATCTATGAATTTCTTAGTTTTTAATAAATCATTTGAAGAAATAAACTTCATCAATGAATCATTCACCTAGTGTGGATCATGATTGATTAATAAAAAAATTGGGCAAGCAACATCTCATTCTAGGGGTTTTGTTCATTACCTTGTTAAGCCCTCATTTTCTCTTTGCCAATAGTCCTACATGTCTATATTGATGTACATCTATTTGTGAACTGTGTGTTCCTTGCAGGGCTTCCTTATACAAACATACCTATTGAACCTCACACATGAGCACATAAGAACATCTATATAGTGTGTATTTAACCTGAAGTACTTTCCTGAACATGGGGGCTCTTGAAACTTTTATGAAATAAGCAGATTCATGGGTACATTAAATAGGAAATAGCATTGCCTGAAAGAGAAGGAAGAAATAATCCTAACATCCTACGATAAAAATAGAATTTTGTCAATTTAATTGGATTTAGTCCTAATTTAATTTACTAACCGTTTTATAAGACACTATCTTATGACATACCTCTTTTCCTCCTAAGTATATTTAATGTCCTAACTGAAAGATTCCAGTGATTTCCTAAGTTATTCCTTGTTTCCTTTGACATTTGTCATTGTAAGGAATTTGTGTCCTTTTATCCTTTGATCAAAAGTGGGTGCCTCATATTATCAACTTGTTTGATAAAACCTAACTGAATAAATTCTGTGCTGCCCTAAAAAATTTCTGTTTCAGTGATATTATTTTGTGCTCTTTATTTAATCTGTAGTAATGCATATGAATTAGATATATATATAACAATATGAGTACATGCACTGGTGCAGTAAGAGAACTTAAAATTTTATTTCATACTTTGAAAATTCAAATATTCACTAAACTTAGGAAATTTCTGATGACAGTGATAATGGCTATCAAAAAGTTTTGTTTGGGTTGTATTTCATGTAATCTAATCTGTAATATTTTGTTTTCCTCATTATATGTATACTCCTTTATATAATGTTTTCTTTCAGTACATTTCAGTAGAGAGATATGGATAGGATTTCAGATTTTCAAGAGAGTAGCACCAAAATTGTATAGACTCCATTCTGAGAAAGCTTATACTAGAGAACCCAAACTCTGAATAATACTAATTTAACAGAATAGACACATCAGACACTCTACATCAGGGTTGAACAATAGAAAAACTATGATTGTTTTTTGTGTGAAGTTTCATAATTGTGATTAGGCCTAATCATTCTATTTTAAGCAGCCATAATAATTTCAGATTCTTGTTGTGGAGGTATTTTACAGTGTATCGAGAAAAATCTATAGAAAAAGGCTTTTACAAAATTGTAAGAAGATTTTGCATTTGTAGAGAATGAATTAGGCCCATTTTCTTTGCTGTTGACAAAAGACATTCCTTTTAATCTACTCATTATAGGGAAAGTCAGCAAAAGCAGAGGAGGAAATACAGAAAGATTATAGGAAATGACTGTTTAAAATACATCTGCAAATGAGTAATGCTGGGCTTGTGCTGCAGTACCCCATCAATTTTCCTGGTGTTGTATACACCAGACATGCTACACTGTGCATTTATGTGTGATCTTTTCAAGTCTTAAAGGTGTTCTGTTATTACCAGCCATCACAGCATCATATAACCAGAATTCAAGGCATGTGTTTTGAACTTGACTTGTTGGGAAAAGTACTGACTTTATAGGATTGTGTATGTTGTTTACTTTATCTTGTTAATTCCTGCAAATTCAACCAAATTAAGGATTTAGTTAAGAATTAATTTTTTTTCTATATTAGATAGGAATAATGTTGCTCACTTTCACAGTAAGATGATCTCTCAACTGTTTTTTCCCTAGGCACTAACTCATTAATGCAATGGAGGGACTAAGTATTCCTACAGATTATTTTATGTAATTGTCATTGAAAACACTGAACTATTTTTAACATGGGACTTGTTCTGTTTTGGTTTTTTACAAAAATAAAAAATCAATTAATTTTTTTTCCTCTAAAAACCCATTAAAAAATCAATTTTTAAGCTTTAAGTCATTCATTCCTGCATTTTATTGATACGCATTTTGCATTATTAAACTTTGTAAACAACTTCATTCCTAACTCAACTTTTAATGACAAATTTAAATGTAGAACATATTTTCAAGAGATAAGAATAAGACTTTATTGATAAGGGAAAGGCAGATTGTAGTGTACCTGGACATAATTTATTGTAAGAGTGATAGATCTAGCTGAAGAAACTGTAGGAAATAGCGTATAGAGTTCCAAGACAAATGCTAAATAGTTGTGAAGACTATTTTAAAATAAAAGCAATGTTCTCTCTGGAGTCCAAAGTTCCTTCTTTTAAAGCTAGAAATAAACATCTGTTAGTTTTTCCATTGTAACCCTTCATTTTTATGGGTTTATAATAGGGTCATAAAAAGTCATTCCTTGCTGAAATTTGACATCATAAAAGGCTAGGAAAGTCCTTTGGGTAAGTAATAAATAGATTAAAGGATGATGGAAAGGTGTGTTTTTAGTACAAGCACACTGAAACACACAAAATCTCACCCCATTGTCCATTTGACTTGTACCCTTTAATCATAGTTCAAAGCTAAGCCAAATTTCTTCTTTTAGAAATGTACTTATGGATTCAGGAGATACTTTTCCAATTCAATCCCAAGGTAAAGAGGGAAAGCTCAAGGGGAGTGAACGATGAGATTCTGGCACCATCAGCAGAGGAAACCTGGATATCATAAGACTTCTCCCAGAACTCCATCAATTCTAGGGCAGAATCGTAGCCCAACGGATATTCAAACCTTGCATGTCACTTTCTTTCTTCATTCCTAGTTCTAGCTCATTAAAAGTCACAGTTATATGGATTTCATTAAAACCTAGAGTCTTAGTATCTGCATTACTATTTGCAAAAGTAAACAAGCAAAAATACATGCTCATAACAGAAAAGCCTTATAACCCAGCTGAGGAAAATTATGATGATAAGGTTTTTTATGTACCAAATGGCAGCATAGGCAGCACACTCCCTGGAATGTTTAGATAAAAAATTTCTTTGTCATTTTTTTGCTTCTTTTTCTTCTGCACGCAAAAGTGAAAAATTAAGGCTAATTTCAAGCCTTCATGAATTCTTTAAGAAATCACCAGCTAGTTTTACATGAATTGTTTTCCTTAGGTGTGATATTGCATTCACTGAATCAACTACTGAATAATTTGATTATGTTTAGCCATAAATAAGTTGTGACAAAAGTCCTTGAGGCCATGGTCTGAAATATTTTTTTCATATTCAGTTGCCAAATTACATAGATCATATGGAGACAGATCACTTAGAACTAAATAATGATGAAATTTGAAACATCCTTAATGTGAGCAAAAAGAGTAATATATACAATATGGTGCTTACCTGTCTCCTGCTATCTAAATGGTTGACATGAGTTCTGTTAGTCTCAAAGTCCAGTGTCTGGAAATATGCATGTAGAGAAGGCAAGTAGTTCAATTATAAATTCCACTTTATTGGGCTGTGCCTCCTTTCTTTTCTTTTTCTTTATATGTAATTACTCCTTATCTTCACTCATGATTTTAAAGTATAAAATTTTAAACATTATTACTCTTTGTATTTTTTTTTACTTATTTTTTCTTAGTTATTTCCATGACCATTTAAAGGATATTCTGTGATTAAGGCATATTAAAATCTGTTGCTTGAAACAGAACCTGGTAGTCTCAAACTTCTTTTTACGATACTTTTGTTTACGATGGCTGATCTGCTTATGACGATGTGGTAAGGACTGACCTGATATTCCCAGTGCATTTTCAAAAATAAGCTTTCTGCAGTAATTAATATGGGAATTTTATTTGATGTGAATCGTGCATGATCATTAGAAAGGTAGGTAGAAGGGAGACAACTGTTTGATACAAAGGGGATTATTGTTTAATCTCTTAAGTGGTTTCTCAAACAGTTCCACTATGGAAAGACTTGTTGAGCCTAACTTTATGGTGATGATAAGCAACACTATCAGTTATAGCTTCAGATAGACTGGGTTGACATTATGCACATTTGAAATGCCAGCCAAAGAGATATGAAAGGAATCACATGTTTGGCTCAATGATGAAAAATGATGATTTAACTTAATAGCTAAGCACTGTTAAAATTAGGTTCATACCAGAATCAGAATGTGGCTTTTCCTTCCTATAGCTATGTCTCTAATTAGTAACAGAGTAGAAGAATGATAATGGTCTGGAGGAGAGGAGTGAGTGCACCTCAGTCAGTTTACAGACAGGGAGGTGGGCAGGACTGTTGCTCTGCTGGAAGGGTAGAAAGGTTCTGCGAAGTGATCTGGACAGGCTGGATAGATGAGCTGATGTGAACATTATGAGGTTCAACAAAGTTAAGTGCCAAATCCTGCACTTGGATCACAACAACCTTATGCAACAGTACAGGACTGGGGAAGAGTGGCTGGAAAGCCCGCCAGTACAAAAGTACTTGGCTTAACACGAGCCCAGTGTGCCCAGGTGGCCAAGAAAGCCAATAGCATCCTGGCTTGTGTCAGAAATACTGTGGCCAGCAGGACTAGGGCACTGATTGTCCCTCTGTGGTCAGCACTGGTGAGGCCGCATCTTGGATCATGTGTTCGGTTTTGAGCCCCTCACTATAAGAAAGACATGGAGGTGCTTGAACATGTACAGAGAAGGGCAGCAAAGTTAGTGAAGCATCTGGAACACAGGTATTATGAGGAACAGCTGAGGGATCTGGGATTATTTAGTCTGGAGTAAAGGAGGCCCAGGAGGGATTTTATTACTCTTTACATCTACGTGAAATGATTTTATAACAAGGTGCGCATTGGTCTCTTCCTTCAAACTACTAGTCACAGGACAAAAGGAAATGGCCTCAAGTTGCATCAGAGAAGGCTTAGATGGGATATTAGAAAAGTCTCTTTGTTGAAAGAGTTGTCAAGTGTTGGAACAGGCTGTGCAGGGAAGTGGCTGAGTCACCATTCCTGGAGGTATTTAAAATATGTGATGGGCTTGGCAGTGCTGGGTTAATGATTGGATTCAATGATCTTAAAGTTCTTTTTCAACTTAAGTGATTCTATGAAGACAGCCAACACTTTATCCTTGATGAAGGAGTTTTCTTAGTGAGATGATGTTTTTCCCATTCAGCATTACATAATGTAACTATTTAATGACAAAGATAATTAAAATTGCTAGAAGAAAAACTGTCAAATAAATATAAAATATAATAAATATGGAAATAGCCCAGTAGTTAGTACAATAAAATATACTGAAGCAGCATTTGTTCATGTTGTTATTCACAACCTCAAATACTAATTGAATTAATTTTTACTAAAGATACCAAATTTCTAACTTCAAAAAAATTGTGGGAGAAGAAGGAAGAAAGAGCAATTATTTTATATCTATCATAGTGTGTATCTGCCAAAGAGGAAAAGTGAAGCTAAAGATAGTAGAATCAGGCTAACTACAGTACATTTGTCTCAATGTTTAAGTATACAGTGTCCAGTAATTCATGGCAGGTGCTCTGAATCCTTAAATTAGCATGTCTAAGATCTGCTTAAGTAGATTTTAGGTAAATATCAGAAATCTCAGTAATATCCATGACACTTACTACATCCAGCAAAACCATAAAATTAGTCCCCCGGATACATTCAGCTATGGATTATTTACCTTGCTAGAACACAGGTTTTTTGGAAGGGTTGTTACCATGGACAGTTAAGGAAGGAAAGTAGGAAAAAGCTCTAGAATATTTTCATAAGCAAAGCTTAATCTGCAATGAATGCCTAAGGTTCAGTAATGCGACTGTAAGTAAGTGTCCTTTATGAAGAGTAATTAAACATTTGCTCTCTTTTAGCGCTAACCTTTCTATGGAATTTGCTTTTAGTTAGAGAATAGCATTTCTTTTTATTTCTTTTTTACGTGGAAGAGTCAGAAATAAAAGATTATTAAGAAAGCTTTGATGTGTCCATTTGATGTTTTACTCTTAAAATGTGAATTTTTTCAGAAGAGATATAGATTATCTTATCCTCACTTACAAGAGAAACCAGTTAATGCAGTGCCAGATCAGAGTTATTATAGAAAGCCAAAGGCAGGCAATAGTATTTGCATTTAATGAAACAGTGATTTTTGTAATGTAGCAGACTAAGGGAGAAAGAGATCTTATGCCAATAAAAATCTCATCAGGTGATGGCTTTGACAGAGCTTCTCAGTATCCTTGTCACCCAGAGCTGTCGTAAATAAACTACTGATGAGACAATGATAATAATTAGCATAGTGTTAATGGAACATAGATGCTTACAGCTATTTTTCAGCTATAGTGAGCTGAATGAATGCCAGGCAGTGCATGTGGCATAACATCATAACATGCTTCTTTTTCTCTTTTCAGTGGAGTTGTTGGATCTCTTCTTATTTTCAGCCACAGATTCTTGCTGTAAATCCTCGCTGTAGTCTGATACTGTTATTTTTTTCCGTCAAAGAAACTGTACATCAAATCAAAACATTCAGAAGTATCTAATGGAGCTCAGTCTCATGTATTGTGTTTTCAAAAGCTGACTGTTTTTTGAAGCTGGTTCAACAAATCAAAATTCTCACCTTCATCCTTTCCCCTCCTCCCCTCCCCCTCCAGCCTTCCTTCCTTCCCTCCTTTCTTCCTGTCCTCCTTCCTTCTCTCCAACCTTGGATGCTTGTGACCACGGATCATTTTTTGGCTAAAATGCTGGGTTGTTTGGTTGACAATCCTGGGTGTGTACCCTCTCTGGGGCATTTGGCATTGATGTTAAAGCACTGTAGGTTGTTATTTTTCTTGGGTAATTTCGACAAATGAAACACATTCCACTGTTTTCCTAGGCATGAGGCACAGAAAACTAATATTGGCCTTTGTCTTGACTTGCTATGTTGTTACCTAATCTCTAACAGTAAAAAGAAAATACCACCTCTTTGTCACGGTAGTACTCGACTGGAGTTTTATCCCTGCAGATGTAGTTTGAATCTGTCCAGATGCCACATCTTCACTTTTTCTAATCTTCCAGTGCCTCTTTCACCACAGCTTCCTAAATCTTCTTTCTAAACAGCATGTTCAGTCAGACAATAATCTCTAACAATTTAAAAATAAACTGAGGAATAAATATTAAATAAATGAAAATTGGAGGAGAGTGCTACTATCTTCAGTAACACATAATAATATTGGTCTCATTCTTAGTCCTTGGTGTTCTTCCCTTTTTTTTTTGTATGAATCTTGGCCTGCTCCCTGCAAGAGCTCCCTCTGCAAATAGGAAGTCTTACCCAAGGACTTTATGAGACTGTTCTTGAGTTACAAGTGACTCATGGAATATAGGCTTTTTGTTTCCACTGTTGGCAAATAGTATTGATTTTTGTAATTAAAAATGTTGGTGTGTTTGAATATTTTTTTGTCTCAGTCCTAAATTCCTTATCAGAAAAGCTTACTTTCAGTTGCAAATGTGGGGTTTTTTTGTGTTTATTTTTGTAGAGAACATTTTAATGTTATGGTTTGAATGCTCCTTTAGGCAAAGTAGCAAAAGACAAGTATAAAATACCCAAATACGTTTTTTTCCAATGCCATGCTTTTTAAGGCCCAATGCAAAGATATTTTAATATTAAAGTTGACAATATTGCTGTTCCAAATAGGAAAACACCATTATATAAGAAATAATGACATTGGCATTCTCTTGGAAATCTTCTATCCTTTCAGAGAAAAGAAGCCTCTTATCTGATCAATAATGTGGAAAACCCTCTAAACCCTACATTTTCCATTAAATGTAATGGTTTTCTGATTCACAGACCATCCTCTTGTTTTGTGTTTGTGACACAATTGTGTCCTCTTCCATGACAGACTTTTCTTATTGTGGTATGAATAATAAGAATAACAACAAAAATGTTATAATAAAAAAAATTAGCTGTTATGACTATCTAGTCAGTTGCACTTGATTTTGGAGAGTAAGTTCTTAAAATTATGCTCATAAACAGCTTAAATAAGCCTACTTGGAGTACCTGATCTCTGTAAGACTGCTCTCTTGAAAGTCAAAGCATTTTTTTGGAAAGTGTATATTTATGTAGTTAGGAAAGTGTTTTCAGCCTGTGGGATGCACAGCACAGCTGAGCAGAGCTCCAGTCTGAATAGGACTTCAAACTTCTGTTATGATTTGAGGACACAGTAACAGACCAAATGATGTGTCAGACAACCTTAATGTGTGTGCAGCTTTACCATCCACTCCTAAGGAACTGATGTGTACTGGCACATCTCAGGCTATAGTGTGCAATACATGTTGTACTTTGTAAAGCCCAGATCCTGCCACAGGCTTGATTATACTGTGTGCTGTATGGATACTACTACTGCTCTGTAGTCCTGTACATTCAGTCAAATCTCAAGCCTTCTGAGAAGGCATCTGGGTGACTCATCTGTGAGTCCAGAAACATGAAACAGCCACAGCTTTCCCTTGAACTCTCTCACCGGTGTACAACAGTCTGGAAACAAGGCAAATCTAGGCTTGAGAATGGGATTGAGCTCATACACAAGAGATGCTATTGATGTAACCTCAGACTATTGTGCAGTTAGAAGTTATTTAGATCTTAGGAACATATGGCAGTTTGATTGATGTAATTAACATCAATTCATTGTAAACATGATATCTTTTGTAATTTTGTATAATTAAATTGTTTATTTTGCACTTGAAGAAGACATCAAAGAATGGTAGGTATCTTTAGAATGACAGATGACAGATATTTAAATTGAGATATTATATCATTTTTCTGTTTTTAAGTTAGCTTAAAGTATCATCTGTGCAGAGGTTTAACAACAGAAAGAATGATGCACAAATTTCAAATTAATGTTATTTCTGGTAGAGAGCCAAAAGAGGTTACATATTTGCCAGAAAATAACTTTTTTGTATTTATGTATGTAAGTAATTCAAAATTATTACATACTTTTAGGTTTCTTGGTAATTATAATGTTTGTGGGTGTCATGGCTCCCTCTTTTTCTCAGGCTTAGAATGAGTGAATTTTTATACATTTTTTCTTATGAAAAATTGAAGTGTACTCTTTGTTCAGGAATTTTCTTTTTGTTTTGCTTGTTTGATTTTTTTTTTACTTCAAGAGAGATTTAGAAAGTGATTTCTCTAAGGAAAGACTTTATTTTAGGATTACAACTTTATAAAACTGGAATCAACTTATACATTTTTGAGAAAGTTCTCAGAAATTATTTGATACTCAAGAGTGAAAAGAAAATTAAATCTGCAGAAAAATACAATTTTCCACTGGACTTAAAAATGAGAGCTGATGAATAACATCATGCAAGTGATTTGCCAAATCTATATCAACTTACAGTTCTTGGAGTTGTCAGTATTTTACCCCATGTTTGCCCCTGTGTTTTTGCAGGATTAGACAGCTACTTCAGGAGAGCAGCCTGGTGAAGGGCATGCAGCCCCTTCCTATCTTAGGCTTTTATGGATTGCTCATATTAGCACTACAACACTATCCAACTGCAACTTGCAAACAAAGATATCTGCTCTATATGAATGCACAAGCAAGCAGTAATGCTGATAGAAATCACTAGATCTATATCTCTCTTTGCTGACATGTGAGCTTGAAACAATATGACATAGTCCTCCCTCAGCCTGAACAGCTCACTGAGCTTGACAAGGACTCTAATAGAAGACAAGCAGTTCTGCATCGTAAGGCTTTTGATGGAAAACATAAAAGTACTGCTCTGTCTGACCGCTCTCGGAACATGCTAGAAAAATGACAGATTGTCAAAATTAAGTGCCATATTGTTCACATGAAAACAAAGCAAACACAATGAAAGCTTTTAGTGACAGGCATACGTTTAGTTAAGACTGTTTTGCTAGTGCCTTGCAACTATACATTTATGATACTTTCTTCAAACAACTGCTTGTACATATGGGAAGATTATTTTGGTAGGCTGAATTTTGATGTTTGCGCAAAATTGGCTTTTCTTCTCTCTAAGTTCTGTAGGATAAATAACTATGTAAAATCCAGGTTGAATTAAGACATACACTTAAAGCATAAGTTATGCATGTTGACTTTTGAAGCCCTTTGATTACGTCAGTGACGGAAACACACTTCAAATCTTGTGGTTGCGAGAAAAAGTTGGAAAATATGACCTGGCATAACCAATACTGTTCTCTCTTTGTTGGCAACTTGAAACAATTATTCTAAGAAGTGTGAATTATTCAATTAACACTTTGCAAACTAAAAACAATGTGAAAGGAAAACTGCATGTATTATGAAACGTTCATATGAATTTTCCAATTTCTTTATTTTTCTACTCTTTAAAATTTATTTCCTTCTTTAAATAACGTTTTTGTTCTTATTCTTTTTTCCAGGCCTATCTTGTATATTTTTATTTCTGATTTTATGTCCCATGAGGTGTTTTTAGTAAAATCTAAGGCTTGCCTTAGTTGTAAGAGAAACTGCCAAGTTTTATTGACATACTAATAATCCCAAATGGGAAAATTTGCAATGAGTGCATCCTTTTAGATGAGTGCTGTGCTCCCTTGAGATGTCTGGTTATGTAACTTAGACATTTAGGGACTGTAATGCAAAAGGAAACATCAGCAGCAAGACAGAAGTCTAGCTCTGATATTAAAAAAAGAGAGGTTTATGTGCTCTGCATCAGAAAAAAAAAGCAAGAGATCATGCTTTTCTTTTTGTATATTGTTCTTAATCTAGAAGCTTACTGCTCTAAAGGTTATTTTTCTCCTAATGCTCTTTGTATTGATACTTGATTATATCTTCTTTGAATCTTTTGTTTCAGCTAATAAAAGTTACATGATAGTGAGAACTACAAATATTTTGCCATCATAATCATCATCATAAATCATAGACCATAAGATCTGCCTTGAGTTTAGAGGAATCAGCTTTTTTATTGACTGTCTTCCATAATTAATAGCACTTTACTTTGTAAATCAAATTAGCCCATTTTTTCTTTAAAGATTTAGTGTGAGATCATTTTTTAAAACACTAAATGACCTTGACAAAAACAAGGGATCAATAACATGTTGATTAGCAGATTGTTTTCTGTAATACTGGATTTTTCTTGTGTTGTTTGCTTTCCCTGTTGGAAGACTTGTAGAGGTTGAAGGTCATTGATACCTCCTGGTAATTTTGTTTTCCCTAAATAGTTGGTTATACTCTTGTCTAACACTGATGGATTCTCTTAGGCGTATGTGTACATTTTTAGTGGAATATACACAGGCCCTTACCCTCTTGATAAGGCAGTTAAATGCCTCCCTGACATCCGATCCCGTCAGATCTCGGAAGCTCAGCAGGGTCAGTCCCGGATTAGTACTTGGATGAGAGACCTCCTGGGAAATGCCGGGTGCTATAGGTTGTAGTCCTGAGGACTTCACTGGCACTGTCCAAGCTCGCTCGGCCGTGGCAGATGAACCTCAGGACTTAAACGGTGGGGGCCAGTTCTGCGCACGCTGAGCCTCACCTAAAATCCACTGCGCAGGCTGGAAGGGCACACCCACGTGGGGACAGCCCTTCCCAAATCTTCGTTCACGAAGCTGAGCCACACACACCCTCTTGATTCACAATTCTGTTAATAGTCACAGAGCCACTGAATATTATCCTGGAGTTCAGTTCTCTCCCATGTCCATGCCCAGATCCTAGGGTCAGCTATGAGGCAACCAGGTTGCTCAAGTCTTTATGCAGTTTGGCCTTGGAAGTCTGAGAGGACAGGATGGAGACTGCACAACCTTTCTAGACAAACTATTCTTGTTCCTTCAGCTGTCTCTTGAAAGAAAATTCCTATGTCCTATCAGATCTATTTCAATTTATGACCTCTGTTTCTTTCTGTCATACACCATTGTGAAGAGCCTGGCTCAGTCCTATGGGCACCAGCAGTCTGTTATTTCTTCCTCTGCCTCCTCTCCAAGGTAAACCAAGTCCAGTTCCCTCAGCCTCTCCTCACACAAGACAAATGCACCAGCCCCAGCCACCTTGGTGGCCTCTCCTGGATGTCCCAGACTTCTTCTCCATTGATGTTAGGTCTGCTGTGCTCTGTTCTTCACTGATGAGGTTACTTGAATCCTCTGCCTCTCATTGCTCCTTACCAGGTCTTTATGTGTACTTTGATTAGACTTCAGAAAAGTGACATAAAGCAGAACTCCTTGTGCCAGAAGCCCATGGCTAATTGAACTTGACACATAGTCTCCCAGAGGGAGCATGAGGACAGGATACTGCATTGCATTCAGCAGAGGCCTTAATGCCAAAGGAAACCAGGCTAAGTCATATTCCAAGCTATGTAAACTATGCAAAAACCTGCCATGTGACCTGCACAAGCACTTTATTTCCAAGGTCATGTCATCTAATTGAGAAGTTTTCTCAAAAGAGCAATGTTAATAAATTAAGTCTCTTCAGTTCAACAGCTGTCTGCCTGCTCCCAAGTGAAGAATATCTCAAAGGAGTTGCAGATTAGGTGCTTTTGTCCCATTTTCCCCCATCGTTAAATTCACTTCTCCTGACTACATCTCCCTCAGTGCCTTAAGGCTGTCAAGATGTGTTGTGCAAGTCTAGCTGGAGAGGTAACTGTCCTGCCAGCACCCAGGGGCACACTGCTTATCTCATAGAATAAATTCCATTCTCACATTCTCTAAGGGCAGCAAAGAAAAGCAGGTGCATCTTGAAGCTGGGCTATCTATGAGGTCTTTGCACTAGGGAAAGTCTATTTTCCTCCACTTCTAAAAAATTTTCATCAGTTGTGACTGCTTCTGGTAACTTTTAGTGCTTCTAACGCTTTGGTACCTTTGATGCCATGTTGCTTTGTACATTGGTGAGACTCCTGGATTTCACTTTTAGCTGTCTCACAGAACTTCCACTCATATATGGATCAACCGAGAATGGTGATCAGCTGTTAACATTCAATCATTTTCTTAAACCCTTAGCTATGGGCAACTTTTGGTATCAGCAAAGCTCTGTAAAGAACTTGCCTTCCTGAGTCCTAGCATTTAGGTAAAACACTCTGCTGTAGACCTGAGATACAGCAGGAGCAGGTAAGAGAAGAAATAAGAGAATTTTTATATAGACCTCCTTTTCTTAACATAATCACTGTTTTACGAATGCGCAGTATACAAAGGAAAGACCAATGCTAAAATCAGACTTCCAAGAGAGCATTATGCTAATGCCTTGAAAGACTGAAATCCTAACTTTGTTGAAACATGTGAATTTTATTTTTGAATTAGCAGGATTAGATTTCATTCTAGATACAAGATGTTAGAGTGTAAGTTACCTTACTAACTATTAGGATATAAAAGTATTACAAATGCTTAAAATAATTATCAGATTATACAGATTGAAGAGGATTTAGTTCCTGTACAAAACTAGTACTATATAGGAAGGAGATAAGGATACAAAACTAAACACAGAAGATACTATATCAAAGAAGTATCTTAAAGATTTTGTTTCTTTAACAGCACCTAGGTTTCAGCACTTTTTAATGTAACAGGAGATTAAAAGGATATTGCCTGGAAGGAATCTATAATATGCTACATGAAAGCCAAAATTAATTTTAAGTATATTTTGTTTCTAGTACTTTTTTCATAAGTATGTTATGCAAAGTAAGTATACAGTCTACACAGGCTAATCCATAAATATAATTACTATTATATATATTTTATGTCCAATATATTTGTACAGACATAAGCAATTATTTCTTTGTCAGGGAGCTGTAAGAAAACATTGAGAGCAAAGTTTTTGTCTTATAAAAATTGGAAAAGTGCTTAATAATACTTAAAAATGTCAATAACATTTATCTGGATGAATTGTTCTTAAAATAGAGGTTCAAATATCTGGAAAATACAAATATAAGTCATGTGTGGAGAATGACGAACTTTTATTTTAGACAACACTGATTCTGGAGAGGACTGGATAGTCATGCCTGATAATGAGCTGAACAGGAACTTTTTGAGAGTGATTCTGTGGCTTGAAGAGGAGATAAGGTCATTGGCTTTATGAGCATGAGAATCAGACATGTAGAAGGGTCATTCTTTAAAATTCATGTGGTGGTCATGAGAACACTGCTGTGATGTTTACTCAATTCTAGTGTCCAGTCTTCAAAAAGAATATTGAAATTTGCAAAGGTTCCTGAAATAGCTGCAAAAATTGTAAAAAGTTGGAAAAAAGCTACCAAACAGTTGAATCTTAATAATTCATCATAAAAAGCAGAAGATTAAATTATTAATTGATCATAGCAAGCATGGGATGTTACTTATTTTTTAAAACTGAAAAAGATTGTTGAGTATACTAGATGACATTAAAAGGTACAAAAGCTGCAAGTAGGTAGATTTGATCTAGGAATAAAGAATACAAGTACTCATCAGTAGCCATAATGAGCTGGTGAAAGAATTGTTTCACAAGTCGGTGCCACTACAGTTTCATGAGTCCAAACATAATGAAGGGAACAGAATCCCTCAAGAACAATACCAAAAGCAAACAAATATCCCCTCCTAGAACATCAATTGCACCACTTGGGGATAATGTGAACCCCTAGCTCCTTTGAAAAAGTAGAGGAGATACTTTTTTTTAATTTAAATCTTGCATACTAAAAGAGTAAGGAGAAGAACCAACATTTGTGAAGAATTTTGTAAGGACACCTTTTGGAATGCTTTTTTTAGGCACTTCATTCCATGGCTTTGATCTCATTGACTTGTTGTTCCACCAGACCTTACTCTCTTCCAAAGGTTAGTGACATTCAGAAGACCTTAAGACTCCCTTTTTAGGGTGTATAAGCATTATTTCACACAATATTAATAGATACTTTTAAAGTGAGATGTACTTAGGAACGTAAGTTCTATTGATTTTCATTACAGTGCTGTGTGAAGTGATCCAAAAAAACCTTTACCAAGTGAATTACTTTAGAACAGATCAGAGTTGATAGAGAGAACATAGTGGGGGAATTCAGGTGCTCTCCAGCTGTCACCTAGTGGTGATCTCAGTACCAACAGCAGCTCACTAAAGCTGCCTTTTGGGAATTGCCACTGTCATAAATTTCTATTTGTCCTTTCGTACAACATTGCTGTTTGGACTTTACCTCTGAATTTAGAAGATCCATTTTAAGGACCGGTTCCTTAATCTTTATTTAGGACTATGTCAGCTCTCCTTTTGAATTGAAGACTGTCACTCAACTAAATGTGATTGTTATCTGGGTAGGCAATTCTGATAGAAAAAAAAAAGTTACTTATTATAGGAACTAGAGCCATAGCCCCCATCCTTTTCCTGTTCCGTTCTTCCTAATACTTCTTGAATTAGGGAAAAGAAGCTGTGGGGGTGTGGCAGTTGTGTCTGTGGCTCTTATGTATGTTTGTATAACCATCTGAGGGCTGAGTATGAGGCTGTAGCTAAAATGCAGCACATTCCCCAGCAGGCAGCAGTCCTCATGTGCATAATTTACAGTATGGATCTAGTCACAGCCACTAGTAAGTAGTAAGTGGTTTTTCTTAATACTCAGATCATCTAGAGAATAGTTGCTAGTTTGTATTTTTTTAATTTTCATTATAAAAGCTGTAAAATTAATGTTTTATTTGTCATGCTGTGATAGACTATACCTTTATCAGAGAAAATGTGTGTACCCAGTAAAACAGAGTGCTCAGATCAGAGACTGTAACTCTTCCTGGCTGATAGCAGAGCGGAGGTTCTGTGATCTGAGAGTAGAGCCTTTTAAAACTTCAGTGTTTAAAAACAGAGCTTTCTTGAGCACTTCTAGGCAGGAGGAAGAGAAATCATTTTAGTCCAGCAAACATCTGGTAGCTCAGGAATGAAAACAAAGTACTGATTGGTTCTGACAGCTGCCTGCTTTGTAGTGGTATTTAACCAGAAATATTTGAAACAGATTGATATGAATAATGAAGGATTTCATGATGTATGACAGAAATAAACTTCACCACAATTTAACTCATTAACAAAGAAACAATGTTACATAAGGAAAAATCCTTATTTACTGTTTACCTCATTTGTGATATTTCATTTTTAATAACCTGACAGCAAATAGGTTTTTTACAATAATTTTCTCCATCAGGTATTGCAAGTATTTCATTGTGAAATAGGTTGAATGGGATGTCATTGTCCTTTAACTTTAACAAGTGCTGCTGATGGATGTGGTCCATTTAAATGTACAACAGAGAGCTGAACTAGATAATGAACTTATTATTACTCTCTGAGGATTACAGGTTAGTCCCAAAGGAGTGCAGTAAGCTAGAGAAAATCCATATCTACTGGCTAAACAATAGCCAGAAGGCTGACTGGAGGTATTGATTTACTTTCTAGGCCATTTAGACCTTAATGGTGGAGAAAGCTGAAGTGCTGTTTACTTTTCTGCCAGAATCGACCAAACAACCAGTCCATTTTTTACAGACTTTTGATTGATTTCGCTTAGAGGAATTAGAGGTGATTTATTTTTAAGCTGAAAGCAACTCGTAAATATCTCCCACTACACAGGTTCCATGAGAGTAGATGTTAAGTGGAAATGCTTACTGAGAAATACTTTGCTGCAAATCAATATGAGCAGGTAATACTCCTTGGTAGGAATAGTCAGGTGTTGGACACCTTTCTTAAGAGTGGTCAAGGCTCTGGTTGTACTCTGTGAGACACAGCGCTTTTAAGAGACTTAACTTTTGTGCATGGGTATGAATCTGATTGCTCGGCTGAATTTGTGCCAGCTGTACCTTGCTGACTTAGAAAAGGGCTGTGGCTCTGGGAGTGTAAGTGGTGCTCAAGGTCAGTAGTGAGCAGCTTTAATATTTGATGGATGAAAACAGTAATTTATCATGTGACAATTGCCCATGATACTTCATGCTCATAGCAATATCTAGCTCTAAGGAACAACTCAGAGAAAAAGCAATCTAAGATGCTGGAACATAGTATTTTCAAAATTAGGCAAGCTTTAAGAAATGTTCCTCAGCATACTGCCACATATTGAGATACAGCTAAGAAAAATAAAGCTATGACTGTTCTTTCCTAGAGATAGCCTGTCTAGAAAAAAATGTGTTGACAAAATCATTGTTTGGCATGTTCTCATGGGACTTAGAAGAGTAGAGCTGGTATGTTAATAATATTCCTACTCAGAGATGAAGCCACAATTTTACACAATTACCAACACATAGTCTATAATTACTACTTAGGAAAATTCTGCAAGAATATCTTTTTGAAGTCCACTGGCAAAGATAAGACCCCCTTCTCAGAAAGTGTTGCACAGTTCTGCCTTAACAAAATAGAAAACATCACTGTTTTCTCTAAACAGGCTTGACTTTTTCCCTCCTCCCGAACCCCTTCTCTGAAGGCATTTAGACTTGGTTAATATGTTGCTTATATCTTAACAGAGAAACCTGTATTTATTACCTTAAAACTAGAATTACACTCAGCTCTAGGGATCTCACAAGAATGTGCAAATATGCATCTTTTAAATCTGAAAATTATATTTCAAATCGTACATGTGTCTTATGTCACTTCTCCTACCAGCTAAATCCTTAAATCCCCCACTGAGACATTTCGTTCAGCCTCAGCACCATGCTACATAAGTGAAAACTGATGGGAAGAAGAAATTTTCAAGTACCTTCCCATTCTCTGGGAAAGACCTTAAACAACAAAAACTTGCATTACTGTGAGGTAACACTCATTAGAACTTTGTTATAAATTGTACAATGATAATAATTTTTACTGCCCCTTTGAGCTTGTGGACTGATGCACAGGAACTACAGAGAAGCTAAAATTTTAGTGTATACTTCATTCTAGTTCTGCAATTTACATTAAAATGAAAAATGGTGAATTAATATATGTACTCCATTGAAAAACTGTAAAATAATTCGTACACCATGGTGTTTTTTGGTTTTGGGTTTTTTTTGGTTTGGTTTGGTTTTTTTAAAGTATGTCTTTTGTAGTCAGAACAATAAGCTTTAACTTAAGAATGTAGTACTTGCTTTTGTGAAGTCCCAGCAGAAAATTTTACAGATTGTTTCATACGTGGTTTCTCTAAGCAGTTTTTTTTGTCGTTGGTTGTTTGTTTAGGTTTGAAAAAGGTTATTTGCCCTTTCTCAGATGTATATTGTAGACCTATATTTTATGGTTCTTATTACTTTTCTACAGCCTTAGAAAGTTTATGGCCAAATACATTTTACAGACCTGTTTTAGATGCTAGCCTTATACACTTTAATACGCTCTTAAGATTTGGTTTTTTTAAAAGAAAGTCAAGCCTGCAAGGTAACCTCTGTGAGCTTTATGCAAGTGTCACTAGAAGTGTTGCCTGCAGTTCTCATGCAACTATGGCAAATGCTGTGATGCAGCATTTTATGTGCTGAGAATTTGTATTTCTGTACCAAGTATTCACAGTTCATCTGTGCATGTATGTTAAATGAAAGCTGTGCAGCTGTTATTTTCTGCATGTCAAATAACATGAAGACACACACACACACACAAATTAAAAAAAAAAAAAAAAAAAAGAAAATTGCCGGCTTTGTCTGTTTGTTTTGACAGTTTTTTCTGTTGTTGTTACTTTTTAAATTTATAGAATAATTGCATTGGAACAAATTATGAATTAGATGTATTTTAACTATAATTGAAGAGTTGGTTAATTCGGCTTAGTTTAAATCATTTAGAAAAGCATTACATCACCTACAAGTATGAAGTTTTTATACTGAGAGTCCAAATTCTGCAAACTTCAAGAAATCAGATCAATGCTTCCAAATTACAGTATCCTGATTCACCATGTTTGATTTCCTTATGAAATTTAAGTCCTAAAGTATTGCTGACTTTAAAGCAAAGAATAATTGTTTCCATTAATTTCAGGAGCTGAACTGCAGTGAATATGGATGAGGTTCAAAGAAATCTAAATCTGGGGGGGAAGGCGGAGTGGTGGTGTTCAGTGCTTTTTGTTGGGATTGTTTGTTGGTTTGTTGTTTTTTTTTTCCTTGCTAGTGAAATGCATTAAGAAAGAAAACAACAGCTGGTAGCATGGAGCTGTGAAAGCTTTTAAAAAGCTGGGGTGAAGTAATGATTAGAAATGCAATATGTAGCTGCAGTGTAAGAAGTAAAACTGAAGGCACTGAACTAGACAAATATAATTTAGGCAGAAGCACAGGTCTAATTACTAGGCTTGATGGCTTAGAATTATCACCCATAAAGGTTGATTCCTCACCAATTCTCTGGCTGCAGAAAAGAATCTTACCAGACATTGGCACTACATTTACAATTCCTGTAGCATATATTTATCAAAAATTAAAAAGGCAGATTTCTTAAAGTGATCTTTACATATATTCCTGTCAAATAGGGCCTCTCCAAAGTGAAATGTATATAATAATCACAAGCATATTCCATAAAAGGTATATAGGGAACCATTTTATAGGTTTATTTTAAGTATGTTTCTGAAAAATTGATCGACTTCTTCTTGTTTGATTGTATTTGAATTTTAATGGAGGACAGGGATTAAAGAGAAAGTGCTCTCACTACAGCACTCTTATAAGTGAAATAATGACACGCTGGGTAGGTAACTGTTATTTGCTGATAATCCAACAAGATTTTTGGAGGGATGATCCTTGTCCACATAGCTTTGTACATAGGAGCAAAACCATGATACTTTTCCTAACTTTACTCTTCTAAATTTTTATTTTGAAGGGTAAGATGGAAAGTAATTATAGTAGTAGAATTTATTATTTATACAGCTACCATGTGCATTTTCAATGGTAAGTACTGATTTCTACTAAGTAAAGGCCTTCTGTCACACTAAAAATGCATTCTGAAGTCTCTGCACATTTACAGAACAGCCTTTTTAACCACAGCTGATGACTGCGTTCAATCTTCAGGGGGAAAAAGTTGCCTAAAAATATAGACTCACAAATAGAGCATTAATTGTCATATTTTCAGGTGTTTAAAAAATCAGTGGCCTTTTAAAAGCAACACTCTTCTCATCCTACTCTACAAAATAGAAAGGAATGTACTTCTGTTTAATAACTATGAAATTTCATTTCACAAAGAGAATGAAGCTTGGCCCATGTTTCACCTGCCTGTTCTCTCCTGAATGATCTGCACCTGAGAGCTGGAAGCTGTTCCATAACCCTCCTGTGGGAAAGCAGGTAGCAGAGTGTCCATGCATTTCCTCAAGAGGATGATAGGTTAAATGCCTATTTAAAATTCCTAGAAGATGAGATGAGAGAGGCAGAACAGCTTGTGTTGCCTTTTGCATTTAAGGTGCAACAAGGAACACAGGTGGACTGAGTTCAGGTCTTGGATTCTTCTGTGGTAAGTTACTAAAAGCCTTAGGTATAAGGATGCTTAGATGCCTTGTACTACCAAAATAATTTCAAGGATATGTTTTGTATATTCTTTTTTAGTAAGTAAAATGAGAAATAATGACACTTAATTTATCTTGAAAGAGTTAGGGGAAGGACAGCCTTCTGTCTTGGTGAAGTGTTTTGAAACAAGACATGTTTTCAGTTTCAGATTAGGCAGCTAATGTAGGACTCAAAATTGTCTGCATACATATGAACTAGATGTTAGTATTTTCTGTGTAGTCAGTGGAGAGCCATTTATTTCTCTCAAGGAACCTGGAGAGCAATTCTGCTTACTCAGGCCTGGTAAATCATACCTTCAGTCCCATTAAGTAGATGTCTTTTGTCTTTAATAGGAATACACCTGTATATGTCACAGGTGGACAAGTGAATGGACAGGGTGAAGTGTGCTGTTAAACTAAATCCCAGGCAAGACACCTCGTTCTTAAAAGTGGTCTTCTCGTAGGGGTAAAATCAGGAGACAATGAAACTTCAAAAGTGTGAGGCTTCCTAAACTCATAAACCAGCTCGTTCAGTAGAAAAAGAAAATTTAAAGTTGTCTGAATCGCAGTCAGACGGGAAGAGTCTGTTCCCAGTTCTGTCAGGTTTCAGTATTTCTGTAGGGATACTAAGGAAAAAAGATTTAGTCAAAGATTTTCTCCTACACAGAGTCTGATGTTTCTGCTATGTGTTCATGGAAGAGTTTCTCATTGTTTGCCTGACAGCATTTGATTGCTTACTTCTTTCTTTTTTCTTCTTCTTTTTATTTTCACTTAATCTTCTCATTGTTTCCATCATGGGAATGTTATAAACCATAGTGTTTCAAGCATTGCAAGGGAATGAGAGTATTTATTTAGCAAGAATTGAATAGCAGTATTGAGATACTTTAGTTTTTCAGTGAGAGTTAAAATACCAGATAGAGAAAAAGGTTATTTAATTACATATCATCACCTACTTTACAGATGAACAATACTGGTTTATTTGTTTGTTTCTTTGTTTGTTTTCTAAAACAAGGCTACAGTTGTGCATGCGAAGCAGCCAATAAGTTGCTCCTTCGAACCTGTCCCTGAACCTCTGAACTATCTTAATAGAGATCTCAATAATATAAGTACTACTGAGTGTCATGTCTCCTATTACATATCCATATTAGAGGGTAATGGGAAGGAAATTATTTTTATTTGTCTGACATAATTTAAAGATGAAAAGCTGTTCTGTGTCCTTGCTCTGAGATAGGAGGTCTATCATAACATATATGGAGAGAGCTTTTTTTCTTTTTTTTTTTTAAAGACCTTCGTTGGTTCTCTAGTATGACTGAGGCTGGTAAATGTGAAACTGTTTATAGACTTTATTTTTGTTCATGATAAAAAAACCTCTTGAGATTAATGAGTCATTGGTGCCTCAGCATCTGCTCCCAAGACTGGGGAATTTGAGAAAGAAACCAAGGAGAAATGTGAGGATAAAAATAAGTAAAATGTTAAGAGCAGAAATCTTCATTATGATGAATGGACACAGAGGATTTAAGAACTGCAACATAGATGTTCATTTAGTGGAGCAAAATGAAAGATTAAATCATATATAATGAAGACACTTTTTAAGTAAATATTTTGAGAAATTAAACTGGTTTTTTTGGTCTTACAAATAACTTTCTTAAAACAGAATGTATTCAAAAGCAGTCATCAGAATTCCTTATTTTAAACAAATTACTATCAAAGATTAGAAACAGTACCCTCTTATATGGAGGAATATCTTGTAAACTATGTCAGTCAGGTATCATATAATAGCTAGGTTTTATATCAGGTGCTAGGTTAACCTCTAATTTGTCTCAGTTGATTATACCACTATTCTGTAACTCTAGAGTAATACCTTTTTTTTTAATTTTGTCTCTTGAACATCCTGTTTCATTTGGCACAAAACAGAAGCAACTTGAGGTACATCTCAAAAGTCATGAGTTCTTACTGCATTACAGCACCTAGCATGTACTCCAAAGATCTTAAAATTTTGGGGGTATGTTCTTTATATTTCAATATGAGCATTTTTACTTTTATTTTAGAGTAAAATAGTAGTAGTAGGCTTCTTTCTGTTGGAATCTGTAAAGTAAGGAGAGGGCAAAAGACGCATCATGGTTAATCTAATAAGAACAGGTTTTATAGCTAATAAATGATGATTGTGACCTATGAATATGATTATTAACCTGGTGTTGTTCTTGAGATTTTTTCCTGGCAGCCCTTGCAAAGGGAGCACTTCCAGTGGAATTCATTGCACCTTTTTGCACCTTTTGTCTGCAAATATACAAACAACAGATGATGTTTGGGAGCATCAGTACGTGTCTGAACTGACTGGTATTGATAGCTGGACTGTCTCTGCAAATATTTTAATCCAAATGGATAGTTTGAGTCTAAGATAAGAAGTGGTTTCCTCTCTCCCCCTCCACATTATTCTCTTCCAGGAGAGGAAAGCTTCATTCAGCTATCTGCAAGCCCACAACTTTGTTCTTGAGAACTAATTGCTGTTCGTAAAATTAGAATTATTTTTATTTTCCTCTATGCATCACTTTAAATTTCTCCACATTAAATGTCATCTACATTTTTATACCCCAGTCAATAAGTACTTTGAGCCCCTTTTGCAACTCTTCATGAATTGTGTTTATTACTGAAAGTGGTCAGAGTGAGCCAGGTATCCAGGAGTGGATTCTTGGCCAGATGTGGGAGCACAGCTGAAGGCAGGACTAGAACTGAATGGGCAAGAGGGAAAGAGGGGAGATACAGATGGAATGAACTGCAGGCAGTTTTGGGAAAATTGGGCAGACATCTGGAGAGGAGGGCCAGGCAGGCAGACAGGCAGTGGGGTTTGCAGCCCAGCTGCATACACTTTTACTGAGCAACAGTGCAAATCAGTGCTATAAAGCTTCAGAGAAAATGGAGTCAAATGCAGTGTTGCAGCAGTAGAACTAATAAATGTCAGAGAGAATGATACTTAGTGGTATAAGCATTTATTGGGTAGCTTTTCAACTATGGGCAATATCATTTTATAATGTGAAAATTTTATTTATTGTGTAAAGCTGGAACTGTTCTATCAGTATTTTAACTTCTTCACTATATGATCTCTGCTTATGCTTTGCAATCACAGAATCACAGAACGGTCTGAGTTTGAAGGGACCCACAAAGATCATCAAGTCCAACTCATAACTGAATTGCCCCTATGGAGATCAAACCCACAAGCTTTGTTACATAGGAGATTAACACCTAGATTTGCCAGAAAAAAAAAAAAGAAAAAAATTTGCAAAGGTGTCTCTATTACAATCATGCCAGTCAAACATAAATCTCTTATGGATGTGCATCTCCACTGGCTATTTCCTTACTTTTGCGTATGATTCATTATAAAGCAGAACAGGAATTATATGATTGTTAAGACAGAAGTAGAAAGAAAAGAAGAACATTAGAAAAAGTCATACATTCTTATTAATATATATTATGTGCTGCAATGAAATCATTTTACCTAAGTATAAAATTACCTAGATAATAGATTTATGAACTGTAAGAAAAGATGAAAAATATGTTGTCTGTTGAAAACTTCTGTGAGAGACTTGCTAAAAATATTCTTTATATTGAATGTACAAAGCATTAAAATATTTATGAAGTTTTATTTTTTGTCAGTTAATGAGTATTTATTTAATTAGATAATATGCAATGTATCCACCCATTTTTTTGTTACCAGAAATACAATCTCTCTGACATATAATATGCTGGAAATTTGTACTTCACAGAATCACAGAATAGATTAGGTTGGAAAAGACCTCTGAAATTATCGAGTCCAGGCTATAACTGAACAGCACCTTGTCAACTAGACCATGGCACTATGTCACGTCCAGTCATTCCTTAAACACCTTCAGAGATGGTGACTCCACCACCTTTCTGGGCAGCCCACTACAATATCTAATCACCCTTTCTATGAAGAAATTCTTCCTAATGTCCAACCTAAACCTCCCTGGTGCAGTTTAAGACTTTATCCCCATGTCCTGTCTCTGGTTGCCTCGAAGCCCCACCTGGCTGCAAATTCCTTTCAGGTAGTTGTAGAGTGTGATAAGGTCGCCTATGAGCCTCCTCCTCTCCAGGCCAAACAACCCCAGCACCCTCAGCCTCTCCCCATAGGACACACACTTCAGACCCTTCATCACCTTCACTGCCCTTCTCTGGACATGCTTCAGCACCTCAACATCCTTCCTGAACTGAGGGGACCAGAACTGGACACAGCATTCAAGGTATGGTCTCACCAGTGCCAAGTACAGGGGAAGAATCACTTCCCTGGTCCTGCTGGCCACGCTATTGCTGATACAGGCCTGGATGCCATTGGTCTTCTTGGCCACCTGGCCACACTGCTGGCTCATGGACAGCTGGCTGTTGACCAGTGCCTCCAGGCCTTTTTCCACTGGGCTGCTTTCCAGCCACTCTGTCCCCAGCCTATAGCATTGCATGGGGTTGTTCCGGCCAAAGGGCAGGACCCGGCACTTGGTCTTGTTTAACCTCATACCATTGGATTTGGCCCATCTTTCCAGCCTGTTCAGGCTCCTCTGCAGAGCCCTCCAGCAGACTAACACTGCGAGCCAGTTTGATGTCATCTTCAGATTTGCTAATGGTGAACTCAGTCCCCTCATGCAGATCATCAGTAAAGATATGAAACAGGACAGGGCCCAACACTGATCCCTGAGAACACCTCTAATGACCGGTGGTGTCATTTGTGGATGCGGCACCATTCAGCACCACTCTCTGGACGTGGCCATCCAGAGAGTTCTTAATCCAGCAAAGAATGCACCCATCACTTGCCCTTGAATATATGTCTTACAGGCTGGGACTCATTAAACCACAAGCAGAAACTTCAGGCACACTTTAGTAAAATTTTTTTAATCAGACAATTTTCCCTATACATACCATTTTCATATTGCTTTATGACGTAAGTGGCCACAAAGTGACTAAATTAATATCATAGAATGGTTTGGTTTGAAAGGGACCTTTAAATATCATCTAGTTTCAATCCAGCTGGCATGATCAGGGACATCTTTCATTAGACCAGGTTGCTGAAAGCTTCATCCAACCTGGCCTTGAACACTTCCAGGAATGGGGCATCCACAGCCTCTTTATGCATCCTGTTCTAGTGTCTCACCACCCTCATTGTAAAAGATTTCTTCTTTATGAGTCCTCTAAATGTAACCTCTTTAAATTTGATAGAATCATAAATAATGATAAGCCTTCCATAGATCTAGATTATTCCCAGTGGTATATTATATGGAGTTTTACACCAATCTCCAAAGTCTCTGGTACTAACTACTATCAGTGACAGAACACTGGAACAGATGTTCAGCTTTTTTGCCCAGCGTGGCATTTCCTGTATTCCTAGTTTCATTTTATACCTTATTATCTGTATTTTCAGACTTAAGAAATACGTGTTTTTACTTGGGTCTGCCTTTAGTATTATTTTATTTTTCTTCCCTTCTCTATTTTATCATCCTACTTTTTTCAGTGTTGCAAGACTGCAATGCATTTTGAAATTAGGTTCCTATCTTACTTCATTTTTCTCTTTCTTGATTCCTCTATTTTCCCTGATGATGATCTCCTCTTTTTTCACATTTACTTGTCAGCCCCTTTTTCCTCTTGTACTGCTCACAGTTTCTCCTCTGTGGAAATGCACCTTCATTGCAGCACAATTTTGTGATATTTTTGGTTCCCTGCAGAGATGGTTCTACATGTTATTATACCGCATTTGCTTGGAACAGAAGACAAAATAGTGAACAAGAGTGAAAAGAGAGGTAGAGATCTCTTCCTTTTAAGTGCATAGCCTGAATCTGTGGCTCTGAGCACCTTCCAGATATGTGGTGTATGAAATTATATGCACCCACTCTATATGGCTTCTTACCTAGTCTTTTTTTTTCCTGACATAGAATTATTTTCTTTTTTTTAAATTCATTTTGCTGCTCATAGAATGGGAGCTATGAGTTTATAATACAGATTGAGATCAACTCTTGACACTCATAGAGAAACCATACTTCTGCAACAAAATTGGAATAGCTGTAAAAAATATTTTCAGAAGGCAGTGCTTAGAGATTATATTTTGGGAAATAGTATACTTTCTGGAGGAATTCAAATTCTGCTTGTCCATGAGCAGACATTCTTGCACAGATTTGTGGTAGAAATAGCTTCCTGGCAGTGGACATTTCAAGGAATTTACCTTGGGAGAATAAAGAATTCTAGTACTTTCATGATAAAAACTCTCTATATTTAGTATAGGTTAAGGGATAAAACTTGACAGAACTAGAAAAAAAAAACCTTGTTGTTTCACTGCCATATGAGAGTATTGAAAATAAAGCCTTCCCAAAGTCTATTTTCAAGGGGTCATAATATAGTTAAAATCTGTATGTATTTTCAATCAGATGGCTATAGAGACATATTCTTGATGCAACACCATTCTTGTGCTAAATTTAAATTCTCTGCTCAGAAAGTGCAGCTGTATTAAAACTGTTCAAAGTGTATGTTATCAAGCACACTTAATATCACCAAATTTAGTTGTTTTGCCCCAGACATTTTCAAAAATGATCAAAGTATTTCAGCTGAAATTTTACAAAAATTACAGTCAGAAGTTTTCTGATGTAGAATTTTTTAGCTGAAGTTGTTGAAGCTTGACACTTCACAGTTGAAGTGGAAAAATATAGTAAATATAAGAAGTGTAAATAAGCTGTAGGAGAAAGTGTGTCAAGCTTACAATTGTAGCAGTAAGCTTGTGCACAAAATGTAGACCCTTAATGTTAGAAGATGAATTAAAGGTGCTCCTCTTTTTATTGTCATGACCTTTTCTTAGCAGCTTATAACTGGTCTATTGTTATGCATGTTTTGACAGTGTGTATACTGCAGTGAAGTATAGATGCTTTTCAGGTGTTGAATAAAGTATTTACTATTTCCATATTTAGATACAGGACAATTTTTCAATTATATGCCTTGTAATTGCTTAATCAGAAAGGTTATATAAAATAGTTTTAGCAGTAGGGGGGTTTCTGATTAACTGATAATGGAGCAAAGCCATATCACAGACTATTTTGATTATTTTGCCTTGATTACCAAATATTAGTCTGAACTTTTTCAAGAAACTTATCCAAGTTTCTAAGTCTGATATTTATTCACAGTATAGAAATGTTGTAAAAAATTGTAATGTTAGCCTTTCTATACTGTCTTGCAAATTTGGTTCGTTCCTGTTAAAGAAGATCATTCCACTTATCAGAAAATTGACCAATATTTGAAGGTGTGGAACACTGCAAGCATAAAAGGTGTTTAGGTTCTCGAAGTACAGTTTTATTTTGTCATTTCTACATCCATAGGCTTTATATTTTGACATACTTTAATACAATAGCAAGAGTAGATAACAGCCTTTAATCGTGATTAATAAACACAAAGTTAAGAATTGAGCTATGCACTTTGAAGCATATGGGAAAAAACCCTCCTTTCCTGTAAAATAATCTGTTTCCTTTTCCAACAAAACCAATGTTGTAAAGAAAAGTGCTACTGTGTAACACTTTTTTATTTTTTTAACTGAAAGAGACTGTAATTTTTTTTGGTCATGTCTTATTAAAAGCTGGAAGAAGTAATCATAAGCTCCTCTAGGAGAGAGAGAAAATATACATGACAGCAGCCTGTGATTCAATTTCTTACAGTTTTAATGTGGCAAAATTGTCATTAAATATGTATTTGTTTACCAATCTAAAATTTACTTATACTGTTGTGAAATAAATTATTATGGCCATGAGAGTAGTTCATTAATCTTCTAAATGGGTTCTTCTGCTCTTTGCTGCTGTCTTGATAAGCAGATGAGCTTCACCTGTTTGAAAGAGGAATGCAAGTGGAAGACACGGATTTAGAGAGGGGTTTTCATTATTAGAAAAAAATACAGTATTTACTAGAATAATAAGATTTGTCTTAGGGAAAACTTTGGTATAATTTCTTTATTCAACTCTGTTTTCTGTCTATAAGAAAAGTTCTGTTACAACGTTCTGTTCAATAGAAGAAACAGGGCATTTGAATAAAAACATGGAATCTAATCTATTTCATGGCTTTTAAAGGAAGTTGATAAATACTTTTGAAAATGAAGAGTAAAATTATTTGTATCTTCATCTATCTTTTTACTTGAAAAACTGTCAAATAAGTTGTCTTTCTATGCGTAAAACCAGAGATGTAGTCAACTGAAGAATGTCCCTGCCCTCACAGGAACACAAGACTACATTTTTTGGCCTAATAGAATGTTGTAGCCTATATGGTCAGTCATGGCTTGGCTTCGTGAATGAAGGTTTGGGAAGGGCTCTCCCCACGTGGGCGTGCTCTTTGAGCCTGCGCAGTGGATTTTTTAGTTGAGGCACAGCATGCGCAGAACTGGCCCCACCCTTTAACTCCCAAGGTTCATCTGCCATGGCCGAGCGAGCTTGGACAGTGCCAGTGAAGTCCTCAGGACTAGAACCTACAGCCCTTGGTATTCCCAGGAGGTCTTCTGTCCAAGTACTAACCAGGGCTGGCCCTGCTTAGCTTCCGAGATCTGACAGGATCGGGCATCAGGGTGGCGTAGGCTACATTACAATCACAAGAAATACATTTGTTCCATGGATAATTTTTCATTATTCATTGTCCCTGTGTAGAAAGTAGGAGAAAAATAGCTGCATCTAGATTTTCCAAAGGGACCCAATGGAAAATCAGGACTTTGTTCACATTTGTTTGGAAAAATAAAGGATTCTAAATTTTTTCATATACATTGGCATAAATAGAGCACTTGATCCCAGGTCTGTATGTCAGAGTGCTAACTGAACTGCAGGTATAGAAGGAACATACACCAGATCATTTCCATTCACACACTCGTGAAATCTGAATGCTGAATCTGGCCTGAACATTTCTGGTTGTTGGAGCTCCTTTGAGAATATGCCATTTATCCCAGAGCAGGTTCTCAAAAATTGTTTCCAAATATTTTTGGATTTTCTGCATAAAAACCTTTGGAAATTCCTGTAACTTTTTCATCATAAATGTGTCACATCCTTATTATTCTTTGCCACTTTGTGTAGGCTGCCAGGTTGGACATCCTTACACCCCTCTCATACTGCATCAGGAATTGCTGGCTCTTGTGCCAGCAGGTTTATGGAACTGGTCAGTACAGTAATGCCTCCTCTCACTGTGTAATTCTAAAAGTCACCACTAAGAACCACTAAGTAGACTTTTATGTATAATTTGAAATAAGTACTAGGTAGAATTTATACTTTTGATGACTTATTTTACAGTCATCTACATCTATGTTTCACTTTTCTCCACTTTAGGTCATGGAGACTTAATCGTTTTCTAGTTACAAGCACACTGTGCTGTGTCTGTGCCAGAGAACAGTTTATACAATTGGAGGAACTGTTTTCATATCAGATTCCTAACTGTGAATAATGAATTCTAATTCAGTGTCTTTTGTTGTTGTTGTTTAGCTTCTTTTTTTTTCTTGTTACAGAATAATTGTTACTCATGAGAGTTCAAAAAAAGTACGCATATGTATTTGAAATGGTGCTTTTGGCATCCTGATTGTATTTAACAGTATGCAATAAATCCAGTAAAACAGAAGTGCAGACTTTATGTATTTAGGAAGAAAATTCTGCCTCCTGTCATGATAAACTAAGATATTTACTAGCATTAAATCCAGTTTTATTTTGCTGTAGAACCCGTTAATGAACTTCAAGATGCAGGTCTCATTGCCCATTTAAAATGTCTCTATGAGCAAATTACCTGGTAGCACAGCTCTGCTACTGCAAAATATCTAAAGATTGTTAGATCTGGAATTTTTATTTTCTTCTAATAACTCATGCGTCATCACACACAACCAGTATTTGCCTTTACTCTTATCTAACTTAAGGCAAGCTATATTTTTGTCTTAGCATTTCTTCATGATGGGTTTGCTGTTTGTACATTCCACTACCCTGTGAGATAGAGATGTTAAATGCGAATCAGAAATTGTATAGTAGGTGTAAGACATAAAATAAAATCGATACATTTTTCTGAGGCATGTCACTGGTTAAGTGACAAAAAATATTCTGATAGTCACTGAAAAAGAAAAGTCAAAGGTACATTTGAACCTGTCAGTTCAACACATTCCTGTTATCCCTTTAGGGAATATCATACAACTTGACACCAACATTTAAGCTTTGAAAATTATGAGCTCATCTATTTCAAATGGGATGTCACATGTTCACAAGCCTTTGCCATTACTTATAATGGAAGACAGGATGATCACTTTTGTCACATATTGATAGTGAATAAAATCTTTCTTTTTCTTCTCTTTACTTTTTTTTTCTTGTTTCAGAATGAAGAACAAATTTTGGTATTTTGAATTTGGCACTTCGGAAACTTTCTCAGCCACCTGTAAGAAGCTTCATGAATCTGTAGAAATAGAAGTAAGAAACTAATTGTTGCCTTTATCCTTGAAATGTCACTAGTTTGGCTGAAATGCAGGGAACAAGAGTGCAGAGTGCCTGAATCCAACAAGGCAAAGCAGTGCACATCCCTTCGACCCTATATTCCAAAATATTATTTTTATCATGTCTATTTGTAGTGTAGCCCTGAACACTGGAACAAAGTTCAGTTTGATGATTAGTGAAGTCTTAATACAGTAGACAAGGTCATGAGGTGAAGTATAGCATTAGAAATCAATAGGGAGTGTGGCTAGGTCAGGTGGAAAAATGAAAGACTGTTGGAGGGAGTGAGAGCTGCTGCAGGATTAAAATAAAATAAAAAAAATCTTATTATTTCCAGGTCCCAAGATTTTATAACCTTTAAACCTCAATTCCCTAAAATTGTACTTACTTTCCTGAAAAAAGGTTAAAGAATATATGTATGTTTTTTAATCATTCCCCTTCATTAAATAGCTTTCCTCTCTGTACAAGGGGTCATCTTTCCCTTATACACTGAACATCAGCTGAAAAGACACAAGATAGTTACAGACAAAATAGGAATTTAAAATAATGTGCCACTGCCACTTTGATGGCTGATAGAGTAAGTGGCTGCATTACATAAACAGTTTGGGGGGGGGGGGGGCTGATGTTTATAAATAAGTATATGAAGAATGTGAAATGCATAAAGGTACAAACTTGAGAATTTAAGTAAAACAATGAAATAATTTCTCAAGAGGATTATGGTGCTTTTCCATTCCAATAGTAATGAGGAACAGTTAATGGAGTATTTGAATAGTAGCATGAGGCATTTGGAGAGGTATGGTGAGAGCTGGTCAAATGGAGTCTGATCAAAGCCTCCTGAAAGTCTGAAATGATCTGAAGGGACCATGCAGCTGGTAGCGGAACAGTAGCAAAGAGTACTGCGACTGAAATTGTAAGACCTGCAGTGCCAGACTTGCCTGTTATGCTGTTATGTTTCCTTTTAAAGTGGAAACATGCTCCTCACATGTTGGATTAAAACATGATAAAACCAAACCAAAATACTAACAAAAGAAAAAAAAAAAAAAACAGAAAAAAGAATATTAACAAAAAATCCCCCATGCTTGCCAAGACAGTGCTTCACACACATGGTTTATGGCAATGTAGTGTGAAAAATATTTTATTAGTTATTGGAAGAAATCCTTACCTGATTAGATTTGAATATACTGTAATTTAACCTTTTGATTAAATAGAAATTGAAGAGCAGACTTTCACAACAAAATACTAATATCTGGTGAAAATCATATATATCCTGATACATACTAAGATGTGAACTTAAATCATATAATTGTAACCATTGAAAGGGTGATTAAATGGTGACATCCCAAAGCAAACAAGTGGGTGTACAAGTTTGCAATAACTATTATTACCAATATAGTATTACACTGCCAGTATATGAGACATGTTTGTTAACAGTCACTTCATCTATCTTGGTCATTGTCATTAGTCATAGAATAAGGAAAAAAAATCATAGTTTCCAAAAGTTTACAGAGAGTGTTAGAAGGTAGTTTTTTGCAGATTTATTTACAATAAGTAAATTACAATGTTTGCCACTATACTTGTTTGAGCATTCTAAACATTTGGGAGTAGCACTGTTTTAATCTAATTTTTAACCGGCTGCCCTTTACTTGAGGATGTCACTGTAAATGAGAGCTTGATGTATGAGACCATATTTCACTCCTCGTAAAATACCCAAAGAACATGTTCGCTCTACAGCCAAATTTTGAATTAACAGGGCCTGGAAAGATTAAGGATCTGCACCTCTGACTTTTGAGACAGTAAGCAAACATTCTGTGGGCAAATATTTGTTCAACCTTATATTTGATTTCTAACCTAATTAAGCTTGGTTTTCCTGTTATACATTCTTGACTCATGTTCTGTATGTTTTCTTCTGTGTGAGTGTTAAATGCAGAACAAAGTTGGACACAGTTCTTATGTTATCCAGAATAAGGTGTGTTTTTGTTTCCAAATTGGGATCCAAGAAGTTGAAGAGAGAAAAATATGTTCTAAAGGGAAAGAAAGAAACCTAAATGAAAAAAAGAAACAAACAAAAACCCAAACAAAACTAGGACAAAATAAAATATTTATTTTAATAATAATATGTCATTAAACAAGGCTGAAGATTTTACAGTTTAAAAAACTTGGACTTTATTTCCAATTCAGTAAGAAAGAAAGGTATGTGAAGAGTATTTAATAAGAGTAGGTAGAGATGAAGTGTAAGTGGAGATGGCATGGACCATACTTGCAACACCGTAAAAGCATTGTCAGGTCAGTGTACACCTTCTATACCACCTAGGATTGATGGGTGAGGGAATGGAGTTTAAAACATTCACATACTCTTGTGTTTTATTGCCCTTGGTTACACAGCAAAGCCCTAATGTCAGCCCTTTTTGGGCATAGATACTTTTGTTTTCAACTTAGAGATGATTTGAAAATATACAATATAATACATAAAGTATGAATACTCAAAAAGTGACTGAGGCCAGGAAAGAAGACAAAAAAAGAACTAAAAGAGATTTTCTTTCTGATCTAGGTAAGAATGCTCTATATTTTAAAAGCATGCTTTTATTTTTAATGTCATCATTGCATGATTTGAAATGAAAAGGAAAGAAGGAAAGAAAGAAGGAAAGAAAGAAGGAAAGAAAGAAGGAAAGAAAGAAGGAAAGAAAGAAAGAAAGAAAGAAAGAAAGAAAGAAAGAAAGAAAGAAAGAAAGAAAGAAAGAAAGAAAGAAAGAAAGAAAGAAAGAAAAGGAAGAAAGAAAGAAAGAAAGAAAAGGAAAGGAAGAAAGAAAAGAAAGAAAGAAAAGGAGCAGAACACATATGTGTTTTGTTGTTTTAGTATATGAATGTGTTAGGACAACACAGAGCTACCTGTAGTGCAAACTTCTCACCTGTGTATGAACAAAAGAAAGGCTCCTTTCCTAATTCAGAAAGTTGCTCATCACTGTGGGACTCTGAGGCCTCATCACATAATTGTCTTAGTGTACTACCTGCTGTGCTCAATATTGAGTGAAAATGGAAGCTAGACCCCTCGCCATCCTATTTCACAATTTTTCTTTTATTTAAATAATTCCAGTCAGTTTGGGGGATGCCAGACCTTTATAAATTAACAGCAGGGAAATACCAAAGGTGTCAGATTGCATATTTATCATCTTTCTCGTGTAATACTTAAATATGTATTAAGAAGTGACTGACATAAATTAGGCAGATTTCAGAAGCCACAGGCCGTGGCTTGTAGAGGACCCCCTTCTGCTTGACATTTCATCCTTGTCAAAGATCAAATTATTTTAATTTAGGCTGCAAATTATAAGAAATGAAGACTTCTTTGTGGGAATTCCCTGTGGTAATCCGACTTTTGTTGTTACTGCTGCTTGTCAGTGTGCAAAAGATATAATATGCATGCAAATAAGGTTAAAAAATATGTACTATCTAATTATCCAGCCAGTACATTCCACTTGAAGACAGTGGGAGGCCTGACACACAGTATGTGTTTGATTCATTGAGGCCTGCAGGGTATTTACACAAGATTACTTTTAATTATGAAATTAATATCTGTTTATCTGGAACGTATAGCACTAAGTGAGCATACACATGAGCAGAATTTTTAGCAAAATAAATCATCTTACTATTTAATACATATAAAATATAAGGGATAACCACAAATTTGCTTCCAGAAATCACAGTGAAGTCCTATATCTTTTTGCTTGTAAGAAGCAAATTTCAATGACAGTAGTTGCCACAACCGCTAACTCACTTTCAGATATGTCTTTTGACTTCAAAGGTTTCTCTGTATGAATATAATCCACAGGTTTAAAATTTAATTCTTGAAGAGCAGATATGAAATGGAAATCTTAGTGTTAAAATTGTTCTCTCTCCAGATTTATGCCCTTCTGAGAAGAATTAAGAAGGTGTGTGTGCATTATAATACAGTTCTGTTTTGTGATCTCAGAAAGTTTCAGAGTAAACAAATAATTATTCACAGTTATTTTTGAGTTGTACTTTGCTATTTCAAAGCTGAGATAAAGGTTTAGGCAGAGGGGAAGAAGTGCCAGTGACCCATGGAGCAGCAAGCTGCAAGATGTTAGTGGACTATTACTGAAGCATGGTTAATTATTTTTCCAGTTTTCTTCCTGATTATTGTATATTGGAATTACAAAATAATACTCTTAATCAGTTTTCAGTGGATGACTGGATCCCCTACTAGCTTGCAGAACATTGCAGGAGTAGGATATAATGTTTTAAAAAATATGCCGCCATACACTGTGGTGTGCATAACTTGCCAGGATATCTATATACTCTACATATGTTATGAGGAATGTAGCTACTCTAACTGTAACCAAGGTACATGTATATGAATCAAAGGGAACTTTGGCTGGTTCAGTGAATTAATGAGTAGGACTGAATGCTTTGCCTTCCACGTGCAGGTTCCACTGTAGTAATACGAATTTGTGTCCTTTTTTCTTCTGTGGAGATTCTTCAGTATTTTGCTACAATTTTTTTTATGAGTTAGGAGTTTCCTGTCATCCTAAACCAATGTTAGTGGAGAGGAGGACACAGCTTGAATGCATTATAGCCAGTGAAGGGTAGGTGTATCCTATCAAGCTAGGGTGCATCTTATCCAATATATCTCAGGTGAACTGTATTTGCAAATGGCATAGGCTTCAGACACCAGAGAAAAAGCTGATAACTTAAGATCCCTGAACCATTCTCCAGAAGTGAAAAATACGGTTCCTCGACAAGATATATGGAAAGCCAGATTTAGCAAAGTAATGTACCTCAATCAAGTGCCTCAAAGTCCACCTTTGCTATAGGAAGCAGGAGAAATACGCACTAGTGATACAGGATGCCCTACAGTTATGATTCCATCACTGAAGGAACTATCTCCAAAACAGTACTTCTGTGTGTCTTGGAAGGATTTTAGGTCACTGATACCTCTTCTTTAGCTCAATAACTTATGTTTCCCTTTGGCAATGGTGCACGTTTCAGAGAACTGGCTGATGGAGGTTCTGGGATAAGACATGCTGCAGCTGCATCAGCATTTGCTGTACCCAGCTCTACTTATCCTATCTCCTAGTAGGAGTTATAAGTCAGGCACGGTCCTATGCTGATATGCTTGTTTTGCCTTCAGATTGAAGTTAATACCTGTGTGGTGTTCTGTTGCTTAGACCCTTTTCCATGAGGCGTTGTATTCTCTTCATGCCAGGAATTCTGTATTCAGTTTCATGTGGAAGGGACTCAGTTGTTACAGTGACAAGTATCATTGCAAAGTCATCAGACAGGCAATTTAGCTGGAACAGGCAACAAAACCCCTCCAGTTATTGATATACAAATTTTGGTAGTAAAAATGGTTTTCTGTTACTAGCTGTATTGAAGTTAGAAATATATTTCACTTGGGTGAGTGAATAGGTGTCAGAAAACAAGTCTTCAAATAGCCCCACATTTAAGCAACCAAAACCTTCTGAATGAGGATTTCATCTTATTTCATACCTCCTTTTCAGATATAAGTATGTATCTTAGATATAAACATTGAAAAATATCTAATAGGTAGAACATTAAGACTTTTCTTTCTCTCACTGCTTTCTCTCTCTTTTTTTTTTTTTTTGCCCTTTTTTTCTCTCTAATCAGTGTGATGGAATTCAACTAGACTTAATCAATATATCTCTGGAAGGAATTGCCATTCTGAACATCCCAAGCATGCATGGTGGATCGAATCTTTGGGGAGAGACAAAAAGAAGACGTAGCCATCGTCGGACAGAAAAGAAGAGGTCCGATAAAAGGACCACTGTTATAGATGCCAAGGAATTGAAGTTTGTGTGCCAAGGTAAGCTTACAGATTGATATAGGCTATCTGGCTCCATCAGTCAATTCAGTTGTATAATTGACCTTGTATTGCCTCTTGTCAGGAAAAAGAATAGAAGGTCTTAGATATTTATTTTCTTGTGCATTTAACTTTTCTGATGGGAAGCACTGGCAAAAAGGCATAAACAAAGATGTGCTAATCATTACAGTCTATATAGCTGCAAACTTGCCTCAGATGTTACCTGTTAAACAGACTATACACACCATGTGGCACTGTTTGCTACTGTGACATTGAGTCTAGAAGTGCCTGGAGATTTCAGTCAGAAAATGCTTCCTGAGCATTTATAATGCTTCTTAATATCAGTGTATGTGAAGCTTGGGGATAATCATGGCCTATTTCTGGCAAGGTTTGGCTACAGGCAATGGGAAACTACTTCATTGTAACAAGAGCAAGCTGTCTATACGTTTTATGTTTCTACACCATGATGCTGTATGCAATCCTTGAATACATAAGCTGTAGTTGGCTTGCACAGGCTTGATCTGTTCTTTCAGGGCTTATACACTTTCCTGGTGATTACTCTTCACAAAGCCTATAATAAATAGTAATTTCTATTCTACTTTGAGAATCTGAATGCTGTGCATTGCAACACATTCCTGCATATCACAAGTTCTAGTAATTATAAACCATCACTTTCTTCACAGCAAAGAGATGAACAGACCAGAGTTTGAAAATGTTTGAGGAGTTTGTTTGTTTGCTTTTCCTATTTTTATTCTACAGAAAATATTATCTTTTGCTTCAGAGTATCTTCCTGCTTCTCCTTATTTAGACAGAATAAAGATCAGGATTTTAACTGTCTTATACTATTGTGATACTTTTACTAATTTTGAATATCCTATTTTTACTTTTTGTCAGGAATAATTTTTAAGTCACTATTTATATCTTAGTTCATTGATATGTGTTGTAGTTTTAGTTCAGCTAAATTATCTGGATGACAGAAGTTGAGGAATAAGGTAGGGGTTTTTATGGCTTAGAGGCTGTAATAAATACTAGGACTCAATTTCTGTGTGTTTTAGCAATTTGGTATATGTTCTCATTATATCAATGTGACTTACCAATACAGTCTGTCGGCGGAAGTCTTATCAGGTGCTAAGCTTCTGCGTACACTGCAATGTCTGTATTATGTCCTGATGTTCAAGAGATGGACACAGGCTGTTGGGTAAAGGGCTCACCAAGATTTTTCATTTTGGTTTTACTTCGAAGCATAGGGAGACAGGACATTTATCTTTTTGATAGTAGTGAAACAGATGCTATCACTTCAAGTATTGAAGTTATGTAAGCCTTTGATACGTACATAACAGTGATTTCCATGTACTGACAATATTTGATGTATTACAAGGGCATTGCTATATTCAATTTCCATTTTCCTGGATGGGATAAAATAAAATTATAATAAAAATATTAAAGAGTGAACAGGAGTTCCTATGTTATCTGTCGAAATGTTCATTATGCAGATACTAAGCACCTTAGTTTAGAAAAACTACTCTCATGACTTTGTTTCCAGTCACTGTATCCACTGTGGATATGGAAGTAGCTTCATCCAAAAAGCAATCTTAAGGAAGAGATTGACTTCTCAATATCATGAACTAGAGTACCTTTCTCATCACTAAGTACATGGATACCATTATTGGTTGCACCTACAGTAGCATTTTAGTGCTGAAAGGAGTATGCTTCTTGGATTTCTGAGTCGTTCACATTTATTGTGTCCCAGTTTGCAACATTGAGCAATCTTGAGCATGCAAACTGGATTCCTTTTAAATGAGGCATGGACTTGGGGTATGCATGTTCTGACTGGAAGTAAAGCTCCAAAATTAATGTGGTGTGAACATTTGAGAATGAACTATTTTGCTCTATGGATCCTACTGCCATTTTGCGCTGCAAAGACCAGTCACTTAATTCAGGTAGCTGTGGTAGGTTCTCAGGCTGAATGTGCTTCTTAATCTCAGACTTCAAGATTATTGCTAAATAATGGAATTCAACCAATTTAATATCTAGACTTCTCAAATAGTTTTGATAAATCTGAATCTACTCACTGTGGAAATAACTGACTGTCACTTCTAAAGTGTTATGATTTCTTTACTGACTGATTGTTTTTCTTAGCCATATTGCACTTTTGGCACATTGTACTTTTTAGTTGGAAAAAACCATTTTACAAACTATTAGTGCATGGTGCAGGAAAAAGTATTGCTGTATTGAGAACTATGATAAATACATACCTGCCTGTTAACTTCTGTTTGTTTATTAACTTTTTTGGAACAAATATCCTTGCAGTTCATTTTGTGTTCAAATAAAACATTTAGTCACTTGGGGATGAAACACTGCACTTTCTAGGAGACAGTAATTCAAATATCATGTTTTCCTATGGATAAATATTTATATAGGTACATCAGGTTTTGATGCTGGATTTTGTGGGGAGTTTTTTGTTTTTTTTTTAATCAATTTTTATGGGACTTCTGAGTGGCATGCACATTTAGTTTTAAACTTTTTTTAATAAATTGAAGCTTAGTACTCTGAGTCCTTGAATGGGGGACTTACATGGAAGCTGTCACCTCAGGCTGGATAGTTTGTTGCCCCTGAGAATATTGCATTGCTCATCTCAGAACAGCCCCAAAAGGACTTGACAAACTTCCAAAAAAGCCTCGGAGAAGTGAGGTCCTGCTGCTGTCCTTCCCCTCTTGTGCATGTCACCTAAGAAACCATGCACATGACAGCATGTTAATTGCCACATCTTTTTGCTTTCTTGTATATCTATATACTGCAGGGAAGATATATTCCTCTGAGCCTACTACGCTCTTTCTTTTTATACTTTTCCTATTTACTTGATGCAAAAAGGCTTCTATTTTCTTTGCCCTTTCCATTACCCACCTCTACACACTCAATAGCCAAACCACAATTTGCACTTTAAGTAATCAAATGGACATCTGCTTGGAAAACAATCTGATTATGTGCAGGTAGTCTGAAAAACAATATATTAAAATGTAGCAATTTACAATGTGAACTATTTAAATACATTGCCTGCTTATCTCATTAGAAATTTGTGCATATATGCTAAAGGACAACATGAGGCACTTATAGCATAAAAGTGTGTGTGTCTGTGTACTGTATTTCTACTTAACTAGTAACTGGCTTTGATATTTTCATATAAAACATGTATGAAAATATATTTCTCTGAATAGCTTAGAGCTAATTGAAAAAAAAAACCAACCAAACAAAACCCAAAACCAAAACATGTTTACTTGTAGTGTTAATGGAAAAAAATACTACAGGTTTCATTTTGGCTCCTGTGCAGAAGTAGAGAAGGTCTTTCATCAAATGTAATTAGGGTAAAAATTGAGTGGGTTTTTTAATTATTTAATTTAATTTTAATTTCTAATTTATTAGTACAGTTTCTATTGCATAATGTCAATACATTTGGAAAAGATTTAACTATAGATATATGTGACAATTTGTGGAAGCAGATGACTTAATTAGTATTTTGAGTTCATGAATCTGATACTTGCAATGTTTCCATTTGCTGTTTTGTTTAAAAAACTTCTAGTATGTATGCAGCTATGATATATCTACCCACAACCCATTTTCAGGTTTAGATGTTGCTGTGAACTATCCTTGAACATTATTTAGATAGGACTTTCGTTTGCATATACACAGATATTGGTAAATGCCAAAAATCAGTGCTTCAAAAAGATGAACATACTGTGTAGAAACCAAATTATGAGTTGAGAAACAAGTGCAAATAACTGAGCTACTTGTTTGGAAATTGCATCCAAAACATAAGTTGAATCATGATAACATATCTTACTTGAAATATATATACCACTTACATAAAGTGTTCAACAGTTTTTCTTCCTCACAGAGATACTAGATAAAATTTTCAAAAACTTTTTGACAAAAAGGAAATAATTTTTCTCAAAGTCTCTCTGGTAAACGTTTTGCTAAATGAAGTAGGATTCCTTTGGGGTGGAGGTTGTTACTTTGATTCGCTTTCATTGCTGAAGTTCAGTTAGACCCTTGTCCTGAAATGGTATCTCTTTTATAGTCTCTTAAAACTTTATTGCAAATTTATACATAATTCATTTTTGCACAAGTAGTTCCACTCACTTCAGTGGATTCATTCCTGAAGACAATATCTATGAACTATTAATGGGTGAAACCTTTAAACTAGAATATTTCAGTGCAATACTTTCATCATATTTATTTTGTACGTCACCAGGCACACTGATACTTAACCAAGTATTAACCACGTTGATCTTGTGCATCTTTTTAAGAGCTGCAGTGAGCTGTCACTCCTTGATATGAGAGACTACTAGACTAGTTCAAGACAGTGTGCATTCATGTCACAGCACCTAGGCATAAACCAAGCTTACTAATGCGGTTCAGTAAGTCTGTGTGGAAATCTCTGTTAATAACTGCATTATGACTGTCTGAATGGAAATGCAGAAGTTTTGGAAGTAGAATAATGTGTACACAGGCAGTTCACTGCAGTTAATAGCAGTTAAAAACATGCAGAGACTGTGAAGGTCTTAAAACATTTTGAAATATGTTAAGAGAATATACCTTTCTTATTAGGTATCAAATTCCATTCTACAGGAAGGAGAAGTTTCCCTATAGCAAGGGGATTCCTGACATGTTCTCTAAACAACCTACAAGTTATTTTGGGCTAGCAGGCTAATTCAATTTTCACTGCACTCTGGCCAGGTGACCTTTCCTTGTTTAAAAAGTTAGAAAGTCTATTCTGTATGCACAGTGTATGTATTATATACACTAAATAAACACAGTGTATATTCACTACTGGTAGACTTGAGGTTATTTTTGACATCCTTCCAGGCATGTGTAGTAAACTCTCTATAATAGTATTTTTATAAATGATAATGCCATGGCTAGATAAGGTAATAGCCCTTATTTTGTATCTTGTTTAGATGGCTTTCAACAACGTAGACATTAACACATTACCACAGAGAAAAATAGCCAATCAGACCTATTTCTGAGATAGTTTATGTTAAGGCATTTAACTTTTAACTAGTAATTTTCTAACTTTATTCAAACATTTTTTTTCTTGTCAAAGTATGTGTCATAGCTATTCTGAACATCTAGCAGCATAAAATGAAGCTTTAATCTACAGGTCACATATTTCTGTATAGATTTTTTTTTGGGGGGGAATGGGGGGTTTTTTGGCAATTATGTGAGTGTGTGTTGTTTAGAGTAAATGAAATCCTGTTGAAGGCAGTTAAAGTTAGGGTGACATTAACTTCACTGTCTAAAAATGAACCCTATAGCCAGTAGATAGTCATCTCAGCAAAAGTGTTTATCCTAAATTCAAATAAGCATCTAAGGCAGAAGTATAAAATGCTCACTGGAGCTGACTCTGTCTCCAGTTATTTTAAGTGGAACATAAGGAATAATTTAGGTAAGACACCTCACTTCCTGCTAGCTAGATGGCAAGATGAATTTTTGTATGTTCTGGATGTGGTGACAGCTCATCAAATAGTGGAGCAGTCCTTGGAGCAGGAATGGAATTGGGCATCACTCTGCCATCTATGACTTCTTAGGCTGAACTTTGCTCTCTTCTGTAGATGTGGTGCTCATGTGTCCCATGTCTTTTATGAGCTCTGTAGTTACCAACCTACTGAGCAGAAAGGACCTCGACAGAGGATCTCTCTTTCCAGTGTGTGCAAACCCTGCTTGGAGTGTAGTTTCCAAGTGCTGGGGACTAGAGTAGGGGAACCCCTCTTTGGGCTATTATAGTATAGGCAGTGTTGGGAAATAGGGTAATATTCAGTGGTGTTATATTGTGCCAGTTAAATGCCACCCTGACACCTGATCCCATCAGATCTTGGAAGCTCAGCAGCATCAGACCTGGTTAGTACTTGGATGGGAGACCTCCTGGCAGTACCGGGTGCCGTAGGTTCTAGTCCTGAGGACTTCACTGTCACCATCCAAGCTCACTTGGCCCTGGCAGATGAACCTCAGGAGTTAAAGGGTGGGGCCAGTTCTGTGCATGCTATGCCTCAGCTAAAAAATTCACTGCACAGCCTCGAAGGACACACCCATGTGGGGAGAGCCCTTCCCATCTTTGTTCATGAAGCCCAGCCATACATACATATTCTGCCTTGTCTTTAGTTTGGACTGCATTATTTTGTCACCTTTTAAACATCTGGATAACATGCTGAGTATCCCATTTCCCCTGTGTGCATTTGTATTGCAGCACCCAGCTGTTGTACACTGGCCTCTTCTATCTGCTGGACAGTAGTGACTGGCCACTGTCTCAAGAAAGAACTCATGAGGCAGTGGGAGCTGCAGCCTCACGGGGGGCAGCTGCATGGTGTAACTCATCAGTGTGGGAGGTGTTGATCTCTGGCTTTGCTGAGGTTGCAGATTCAACAAGGGCAAGGAAGCCTTGCTGATTTCTCCTAGTAGAAGCACCTGTTCTTGCAATTCCAAACTTGTGTAAGGCAGGATGCAACCAAGAAGTTCCTTCTACTGATATTTATTAGTTTCCAGGTTTTTGTTGTTTCTTCTGGAAGATTGTATAGCCTTGGCCCCTTTTGCTGCATGCTCGTATTTGCTGGAATGACACATTCAGATATCAAAAGGGGCTAAATGGCACTTTGTTCTAACCATTTATTTAAATTATGCACTGCATCATTAGTTTTAAAATCTGTGTTCAAACATTTACTTTACCAAGATGGTAAAGATATTGCAGATTTCATAATAGGAGCATGTGAGCTGGAATGTCATGATTTGATTATGCTATTAAAAAGGTCTTTTCCTGCCTTCTCTTTTACTCCCACCACCCTTCATCCCCCCCATCCCCAGCAGTAAAGTTTTGGGGTGCCTTTATCTTTTTCTCTCTTATCTTTTAGAGATGCTGTGTTTAGCCCAAGCCTTACTCATACAGGTAGTTCCATCAGCATGCAAGATGGAGTCCCTAATTCATGACACAGTTTGAATCTTTTAAAAATACAAATACAATTCCTTTCATCTGTGATATACTGAGTTTATTTTTATAAGAAAGTAGTAGGACCTTGAAAAATGACTTCATAGTCTGATTTGGTTTTATATTTATAAAGCATGTATATATGTTTCTGTGCAATATAGATCATAGTAGAAAAACAATTTCCTTTTATTTACAAGGCAGTTGAGATTGTCATTGTATTATACCTTTTGGTGCACAGAATGTTCATTTTCTTTCAAATCTTATTCATTGAAAGAGGATAATTATGGTGTATTTCACAGTCTGCCAGAAGGAAAATGTATCTTTGAAAAGTTTCATTTCCCTTAAGTTCCTCATTTTCTATAGGAAGACAGAGCTATTAAGTAACATACTCATGACAAAGATTGATTAAAATGGCATAAAGGACTATCTTATCTCTAAGTACAGAGATTTACATGTATAACTCCTATGACATTAAATGAAGTAGGTGAAATTAACTCTAGCTATTGTATAAAAAAAAAGTCTCAGTAAATTGGTTTGTACAGAGAGGTGAGGGTGGGAGGGATGGCACGTTAAGTAGCAACAAGAAGTAGGAAGTTACTTATTGTTTCAGTGTACACCTACAATGTAGCATCAAAATAATCACACCAAATTCTGTGCCAACAGCATTACTGCAATATTCTGCTCAGGCTCACTTTGACTCCTAAGTAGTGGAAACATCACCTTGCATTCCACCAGCTACTCAGAACAGCTTAGGCTCCTCCTCAGCATTCAAGGCAAATTTAGCCTAGGTGTGGCTGACCTGGAACAAGGGATATGCCCCAATGTACACCTTGTGCAGAGCCTATGGCACATACCTCAGCACAGGTGTCTCACAAGGCTCATATGACCTATTTCAAAGTACTCTCAGTGCTTAATTTGACTTTGCTGGGAGCCCTACATATCTTCCACCTCATTAACCCATGTAAATGAACACTTATCTGTATCACAGCCATTAGTTAAGATCTAAAATATAAGGAATGTGAATGCAATACCCAGATATTTTGATTTTTCCCCCCCTACTCACTACTGAATTAGTAGTAAATACTATTTTCTGTTGTAACAAAACTGATCAGCTTACCCAGGATTTTTCCCCCCTGTTCTTAATTTTTTTCTTTTGCATTTTTAGTACTGAAAGGCAGCAGTTTTGCTTCTATTATCTGTGTAAAGACTTGATTTTTGTTTGAAAATACACCTTGCAGGATGTGAAGCTCTATAATAACCGTCTCATTTATACATGACGAGACATTAGTTTGGCTTTCCTGAACTCTTTCCTTGAGTCTTTAAATTGGTCTTGCTCTGACTATACCTTTGCTACCATGTTTCAACTACCATATCCAGCTTAGTGGCACGACAGCAGATATAGTAGATGAGTAGTTGTTATTTAAAATTTACCATGCTATGAATCCAATATAGGTATTTGAACAAGAGCATTAACACAGGGCATAAAACTGCTTTTGAGGGCAGTTCTGCTAAAACGACAAGATTAATGTGAATAATAAAGTACCATAGCTTAGGGCAAAATTTCACATTTTTTATATATTAAAATGTGGCTGGAAAAAATTAATAAGTCTCAGATTAAAATTATGATGATGATGAAAATTGTGTATTTTTTAAAAGAGAGGTGTAATTGACATTTTGGGGTTTGTAATCAAATAAATGCATGCTTTTTTTCTCTACTTCACCAAGAATTCAATAGAAACAAATAAATGATTTTTTTTAAAATGACTCATTGGATCTATATCCTACACTGTATATTGATTTAAGTACAAATACATTCATTCTCACGTTTTTGTGTGGCTTAGTTTTTATTTCCTACTACTGTGTAGTGGCATGAGTAACAATTATTGCAGAAGTGAAACAGAACAGAAAGTAGTCTTATCTCAGTTTATAAAGTAACCATATCCTATTATGGAAATTTGATACAGTTTTTCTTTAGTTACCAAAGTACAGACACCTGTTACTATAACAACAGAGTTTTTGAGTTTCACCAGTTTTAAAACTCACGTTTCTCTGCTTCTGAAGTTTTTCAGACATAAATTATTTGTAGATGTTACTTTTCTTCAAAAAGTTTACAAAAAGCTCTATAATTAACCAACTAACAACTTTCTTGGGGAAAGGAATACATGTGATTATTGTAATTTAGATTTTTATGGCAGTTAAGGAATTGGCCTGCTATTAGAATACATTGCAAGCACATGGAAAATATGTAAGTTTAAGTAGAAAGGTTGGATGAATTTAAGGCTGAGACAGCCCTTCAGGCTCTCTTTACATGTGAATGAGTTGATGTCTGCATATATGGCTTACATTTACAGTAACATTTTTATTGATGATAAACATATGTTTTTATATTTTGACCTTTGTACAAAAAGCTGCAATCACCATTTCACAATATTCAATTCGTGTACTGGCAAACAAGTATTCTCTAGGAATACTGATAGCATATTACTCAGATTGTTTGCTCATTTAACCCTGCCCTCGGTGCTGGCATCTTTAGATTACAGATACAGAAATAAAAATAGAATAGCCTAGCAGATCATTTTTGGCTGCTGTAACACATAACCATATTCTCTGATCCATTCTAGTTTTCTATTACTTGTTAATAGAAAATTTCAAGTTCCTTGACTGTCTGCAAAAGGTGTCAGATTGACAGCAATTTAATTTTTAGTAACAACAGGATAGACAGTTTCAGTTAGTGCACACATTAGTATTACTGATAAAAAATATATAAAATATTCTAAAAATATTGATGATGTGAAGAACCTGTTAAGACCTCAGGTTGTGTATATATACGTTTGCATTACTTACTAGAGATAGACGTAGAATCTACAAGAGAAATTTAGTGGTTTTGTATGAAAAAGGAAGATGTGGACAAAAAGCATAAAATAAAAAAAGAAAGATTCAGTTTGTTCTATTAAAAAAGACAATTTTTTTTCTGCTGTTGGTGGCTTTTTTCCTATACTCTGTGAAGACTGGTATTAACCAAAGCAGTCAAGTATGTGTAGCTATCAATACATACTAGAGTCATGCAAGTATTTTACTGTTGCCTAATTACTCTGCAAGAAGAGAGGTTTTTGAGTGGGGTTTTTTTCTTACTTACTGTTACAGTCAATTTAAAGATTTTTTTTTCCCTCTTTCTCCATTTGTCTTCTTGCACCTATGGCCTGCTAGCAAATATGCTATTAGCAGAATATTGTGTAGCAAAAGCATGTGTCCTACCACACCAACAAAAAGCACTGTTTGATAAAAGCATTGTTTAAGTCACATATTTACAGAGACCAAGTGTAAGTCTGGTGATTTGGAGCACTTGTGCTGATGATACTAAAACTAAAAGAGAGGAGCTTTGGTCAAACCATGTAATCTCTGTGACCTGCTTCACTTTTTACCTGCTGCCTTTAAATTGTAGCTTCCCTCCTGACACTCTTAAACATTGCCAGTAAACCACCAGGTTGTTTATAAGAGCACATTGTAAAGTAGTTTGTCTTGGAAAGGATGGGCTGCCCAACAAATTAATGGAATTGTGAGGTGCTGCCTGCTGGGGTGAAAATAAATTGTAAGAAAATATAGGGAGACAGGTAATGGGCACTACCTATGCCGCACAACACTTTCAAACTGCTGCTGAGTGTGTGCCAATAGATATGGCAATAACTGTCAACAAGATTTACAATACTTTCACATGTACACAGTGAGAGTAGAAAGGTTAAAAGAGTTCTATAATTTTATTTAAAGTTTAGTGCCAACTATTTCTGGACCTACTCTTTCCAGGCAACAGGGTCACAAACACACTGCTTATCTTTCATATATGTCAGTGGGAGGGTTTTTTATTATCATCAGAAGACCTTGAAATTTGACATAAGAAAAAGAGCAGTAAAGCAGAGGTATATAGTTAATTGTAAAAGCAAGTAGGCACAGATTTTGCCATTTATTGTATATCTTGTGATTTCTGATAGCACTAAATCGTGCTACCTATCTATAGTACCAGTAGGTGGTTCCTGCAGGCTATACATTATCTGACTGTGCTTCTTTCCCTGATATTGAGAAGGCAAATCTTAAAGCCACTGTGTTTGCTTTGTTGCCCTCTTGGAATGGCGCTCCATGCTGTAGAAATCTGTACGAGGCTAATTGAACAATTTTAAAGGTGCATTGTGCAAGGCTCAGGGGTTGTCCCGTCATAATCCATATCAGTATTCAGACACACGTCTTTACATTTATAATAATCTTCAATGGTTGTTAGCACTGCAGAAATAGTGAAATTATTGGCTTGAGCTATATTTTCTTTTACTGGTTTGCACAGCCTCAATGGAACTTGTAATTACCTTGTATGTGTGTTATTTCATAATGAATACTCTGGTTACTAGTTAAATACCTTCATTTTGTCAGAAATAATTCCTTATGTTGTTCAGTGACTTCAGCTGCCAACTGTTAACCCATGGGTTTGCAATAGATTACAGATTATAATTGTGTACCTTTTTGTTTTAGTTTCTTGTGAGTTTAATATACTCTTGAATTCAGGAAAATAAGTGATATCCTTACCAAAAAAAAAAAAAAAAGTAATTTCTGAGTCCAGTAAACAATCTGAGCCTTACCAAACCATTCCTTGTAGTACTTTATATCAAGCGTATGAACAAATTGGCAGTTAGTGATTATTATTTATTTTTTTCTGTGATAACACCCAAAGGTCTTGGACAGTAGAAGTTTTATAAACACAGATCAAATTGACATTTCCTGCTTGAAGAATCAGAGACCCAACGGATAATTTAGGTTGGAAGGGACCTCCACACGTCATCTAGACCAACCCTCTCTGCTCAACGCAGGTCTAATTGAATCAGTTTGCTCAAGGGCTTGTCTAGAACTTACACTCTAAAAAGTCTAAGGATTTGTGGTCTAAAGTTCATTTGCTAAACTTTAAATGTTTGGTTGTTGAATGCAAGGTTAAGAAGTCTGATTTCATACTGCATGTATGTGGCAGTATGTGATTTATTTTATTTTCATCTTTCTTACTCACTTGATCATAGACTTGGCTGACCAAACAGTGCTATCCTGGGGGCTTCTACTTCTTTATGAGAAATAAGAGTTCTCTGCTGGAGACTTGCCCTTTGAAAAGAGCCTCAAAATACCCAGTTGTGAGCAAAGCCAGCACTGTCATGTGATACCACAGAGGAATTGTAACCCCTAGTGGAAAATAGTGGACTGGAATTGATCCTCTCATTTCTTTTTTCTGATCAGTATTCCCTGCCTTTTCATTTCATATAAAGTTTGTAAATGACCCTTTTTACCTGCTTCAAGTGGAGTCCCAGTATGTCCATCAGTTCCTTACAAACCTAGTTAACCCATTGTGGTCAGTGTGAAGGCACAAGTTTAAGTTTGCATTTAAAACCATTCGGAGCCAATTGAACTTAGGTGAGTTCCTAAACCCATAATATCTTCTAGAAAGCCTCACCTCCATTTTCTGGGACTCTAGATATGGTTGAGAATATAATTTTCCTTCTAAAGTATTTAATGTCTCCTTGTTGACCTGCTACATTGTGTTTCTTTTTATTCCAGTTCTATTTTCTTGTGAGAAAGTAGTTGAAAGTTTAGGACCTCTGGATCCCAAAAGACTTATAGATCTGTAAAAATAATGGTAAAAAGCTTCCTGGAGTGCAAATTGCTTCATATTTGTATGACCTTCTACAGATAGTAAAAAGTTTCTCTTATGTGGCCATTTATCTATTCTGTCTGGAAAAAATTATTCATGACCCAAGTTATTAAATGTATCCAGTTAAAAATCCAAGTCACAGAGTATTCTGATTTCTAAGGGACCCATGAGGATCACGGAGTCCAACTCTTAAGTGAATGGCCTCTATGGGGATCAAACCCATGACCCTGTCATTATTAGCACCATGTTCTAACCAGCTGGGCTAATCTCAGTTGTGCTTTGCCAGTTTGGGAATGTTTAGAACCATTACCAAAGAACCAATAAAATGGATTATTAAGTCTTTAGAGCATGAAAAAGTTGTGTTAGTAAGAAACAATCAGCAATTTTTGTTAGAACATCGGAAATAATATTAAGACACTTTGAGAATTCCTGAGTAAGATGTAATCAGAAGACATTTAAAACATCAGAGAATAATTGCTGTATAATTAATTGGGGCAATGGAGTTGATTAATCGAGTTCTGTCTGAGCCAATTTATTAAACTATCATTTTCTACAACTAAAAATCTGTATGGTTATTCCCATATATAGTGACAATGTAAAATTGCAACTCAATTATCAAAGTACATAGAGATAGTTATTTAGGTATCAATTACTATGGAGATAAATAAGATTTAGTTTTAATATTTTCAGCTTACAGGTCTTTCTTTATAGCGAGACACAAAGACTTAGTTCAAATATCACTGTGATGAGGCCACTGTTTGTTTATACTATCTGGGTGCAACACTGCATACTACTAAGTAACTTTGCAGTGTCATATTTTCAAGAGTCAAGCTAATACTAACATAAAAAAAAAAAAGGAGAAAAACCAGGAAAAATTTCTACATTACAGAGTTATAAATACTAGAGGGAGAAAATCATGGTATGTACCTGCAAATATATATTTTTCATTTCTTCTGTGTATGAATTTTGGGCATATATTGTATCAAAGGAATTGTTTGAATATAAAAAATGAAGAGGTCATTTTGATTAGACCTCAATGAAATAATTTCTCCTTTTAAAGGAAAGAACACTGAACATCAAATCTAACATTGTTTGCAGTGATAATAATTTTAAAACATATGTATTTACAGTGATTGAAATTAACATCATCTGCTGATTATTGTGTTGAGTGGTGACCCCTACTACAGCAGTTCATTGTGTTGCTACAGCATTGTCTCAGAGTTATGATTCCTGTATCAGTTTAATAAAAACAAACAAGCAAAAAAGTTTGCAGTACATTGTGTGAAAATCCCAAATATTTTATCTCAGCTAGAAAACTGCTCTTAAATTTCTTTAATTTTGTTCACCTCATAGAGAATGCAGATGAATGAATGACAGACTTTCTCAACTGGACATCTCTCTTTGGTGACACTAAAACTCCTTGGGAAAGGAGTCTAAAGAAGCTTTTATTGGCTCTCTTCTCTGAGCTAATAAGGCTGGTTGCCAGGATCTGTGTAACAAACAGAACATTGCCGGTCTTTCTTCAGGCATGTTCTTACTACCTGTATTCTGAGTATGAACATTTGACATCATCTACATAACTGCATTGATCCAGTAATAATTCCTACTCAGGAGTCCACCTTTATGAAGCCTTGTCTGCTTTGCTAAATTATTTTCACATGTTGTGTCTTGTATTCTATGTTGAGTTATGAGGTAGTCATTAGTCAGAAAATTCATGGCAATTTGTTGGCTGTACCAGAAGAGCCACAGATCAGAAGGGCTTTGACCATGGTTATCTAGGTAAGGTTTCATTTAATTTTGTGTAGCAGAAGTTTTGTAGCAATTGTTTATTTGAATGATTGAATTTAAAAGTTCCCTTTTACATTACTTTGACTCAGCCAAAGTCAAAGGTATCACTTCTATAAAACTAATACTATAAAAATTCTTTTTTTTCTTTCTATAGATCACATTTCTGAGTATGACTCTGATTTTTATTATTGACAAAGTAGAAAACGAGATATTTTATAAAACTAATAAGGGGAAAGGTATCCTTAATGGCATATTGTCTGTTTGAAACAACCTCTACCAAGACTGCCTATACGAAATTGGTGATATATCTATTTAGTATCTTAGAGTTCAGATGTTATTTCTTTTCAAGCTAGCTAGAATATTTTTTTAAAATCCATTTTGAATAACTTGAAAAATGTGTTGAATAGTATGTCTTGTAAAAATCTGAAAAAATTCCCTAAATTGTCAGACATTTCTTGAGGGCAATATCAAGGCTTTGGGTGGCTTTGAGAGAGGTAGTTAAAGAAAATTTCTCTTGGCAGTTGGCTCATGGAAAAAGATTTGTTCTGCGGGGGAAATAAAAGGACTGTGTTAAAACAAAAGCTAATAGAAGAGAAGATGGCCTTTTAGCTTTAAAAGTGGAGGAACTACTTGCAAGAACTTGAAAGAAAGAGTGACATTGTGACCAGTGAATTCAAAAAATCACTAGATTCCTTTCATTGTACATGCATTAAATATCTTTTGGTCTAGGCTACATGTTTGATTTTTTTAAAAGGGATTTGGGGGTCTTCTTAACATATGTTCCATCATTATAGGAATCTGACAGACCTATGAAGTTTATGACAAGTCTTGCCAATGTGAGCTGCGAGATAATTGACAAAATGTTGCCAGATAATTGAAAAGAAAAATCCATTTAACTAACATATATTACTCCTACAGCATGGTAGATGACACTGTTACATATCTAACAACAAAAGGTTGCAGAGCATGTGAAGTTGCATAGCTGGGTTATCTTGGCAGGAATATGAAGTCAGACAAGTGTGTATTTCTGCTCCTTAACAGAAAATGCTTCCTGCTGTATGTTAAGACCCCAAAAAGGCATTACATACAGCTTAGACATTGCTGTTGTGATGGCTGTGCATTCTGATAGTGCTCCTGCAGGATTTATGCGCTAAAGTATGTGTGTTTACAGTGGCTCTGTTTCCAATGTAATCTTGAAGGCTGCCCCTAATCTGAAATGTTAATTAAACCAGTAAACAAAGTAAATCTCTTAATTCAGTGTTAAGAAAGCATATGTGTGTTTGTTGTGCATCAACTGAAAATTTCCCAAGTATTTAGTAAACACCTGTGCAGTCACAGGATACTTAGTAATGAGTATAGTGGCCTATCCTTATGTGTGTAACACCTTTTAAATTTAAACATTGGTTCCCAATAGTCTCTATTAGTGCAGTCTTCTTAGTAATGTAGATTTTGTGTATTGAACCAATTCCAGCTGGAGATCACCGACTTCATATGCCAGTGGCTACTTTTTCTCTTCTTTGACTTCCCTGACCTCCCACGGCAGCTGTTCGTAGAGTGATTATCATCTAGTGGAGTGTGCTGCTGTAATAAAAGCTTACACTTTCAAAATAGACAAGTTAATTTAGGGTAGACTTTCATTTTAAATTAATAAATTTAAAATTTGGAGAGATAGTTAAGAAAAAGTATTATTTTAAAGCAATTGTTTACTTTATTATGGTATTTACATACTTTCTATTTGGCACAATTTCAGCCCACTCAGAGTTGGTACATGAATAGAGAACTGCATACCTTATAGTTTCATTTAGAGGACCACACACAGTTGTTGCACATGTTAGGGAAGGAAGCAGACAGATGTCCACATCCCCTGGCTCAAAGAGTAATAACCCTCCAACCTAATAGATAGTGAGCAGGAAAGGCTCTCAGAGCACTGTCACCTTTTCCCCTCACTGAGAAACAAGTACATTCCTGCAACTTTTTACATGATTTCTGCCTCGTCCAGAGACAGAAGTCACCTGGAATTAGTAGGTGAAGTACTTGCTGTCCCTCCGCCCCACTTCACAGAAGACCTAATTTATTTTGCCCCACATGTAGTCTGCACTAAGATCTTGAGGTCTTTTGCAAAGCTTGGATTACCTGATTGAAACTTAAAGACTAAAAAACTAGAAGAAAAAAAATGAAGAATTATATTTCTTTTGAGTTAAAAAAAAAAAAATCTCATGATTAGGGGATATTACTCATAAGTTCTAACTGCCTGAAACTAATGGCACTGTCAATTTTTGCCATTATAAGAAAAAATAGCAAAACCAGAATTTAGGTATTTGTAAGAGAAGCACTAAATTAAAATTTTGTAAACTCAGAAGTTAGAAGTACTGTGGTAATTGAAAGTTTAGAATATCTAAAAGTCGTATGCTTTTACCTGAGCTTGTTCCTTCAATTTTTCCCTGACATGCTGAGTAGATTTTGAAATCTGTGCCACTGCATGAGCTACTCAGGAAGAAATGTTTGTATAGGAAAAGTCATGGTCTTTTAATTACAGACTCTGTTTACACTAATATCAGAGCCATCAGCAACTGCATCCATGCAGTGTCAGCAGCAATTAGCACTGAATATATAGGCCTCTACTCAGGAAGAATTGCTGAATGTGTGATTTCACAGCACTTGAAGTGCTCCTACACTATCCCACACAATAGCATTTTTAGTATAAACTACAAGTGTCTAAAAAGGAGTTGCTGTTTAAGTCTAGATCCCAGATTACTATGTGATGACCTCCCCAAGAAGACAAGACCAGAGTTAGTGGAAGACTGAAGGTGAAAGACATAGGAACAGTATAATGCAGCAGCAAGTCTCATTTGACATGAAAATGTTGGTTCCAGTCCCATTCCCTTTCATACAGTTAGGAACAGGTTATTTTTGTTAAGGAGATAGCCCAGTGTCAAGGCACTGGTATGAGTGCTTCAGTGGACTCATTTCTGATTGGCAGTGCAGCCTCAGTTACTCTAATGGAGGCTTAAGTCCTCTACATTGAAGAATGTTGCAAGTCTAGTATCACAAGTTGTTTGGACTAACCTAGTTTTATGTAAGCCTGTTTTTCAAAAGTGTATTGTTCCCTTTCAGTGCTAAACACATCTCTGCAACGTTTGTTGCAACTAGGTCATTGGTATTCAAATCTGAGTTTCTTCCTAAACCAAAATCCTCTATCTTACTAGCATCCAGAACTTAGTCCCCAAAACACAGGAGGGGTAAATTCATTTTTATTTTACTTTTAAATAATGGAACCTTTATGGATTCTGAAGTAAAAGGCTGCCTTCAGCTGGAGGTTTCTCCTCTTCCCTCAGTCAAGGGGTTTTGGGTGCAGAAAGCTCACTGAAAGATGGGTGAAAATTGTAAATAATTAAAAAAAATACCATACATTCTAAAATCTCCTGCTCCTTGTTGAATTTGTTTTGGCATGCAGAGACACTAATGCACCTGTGGAGAGAATGTTCTTTGTAATGGATGACATCTGGTTTGAAGACAAAAGTGGAATGTCAGTAGACATAGTTAAGGGAATGACAGTGGTAAGAGCCAATCTTGCTGGTAACTGCAAAGAGGTCTCTGAACAACTGTTTGAAACACAGGCAGTTTTCTCAGAAAACTATGCATATATATCTGAAAGAGCTGAAACTGCTTACAGACAATTCTTAAAAAAAACAAACCTTTTTTTAGAAAGATCTTAGAACCTCAAGTTTCTAAGATGTTTTAGAAGCAGTCTTGAAACAAACTTTCATTTCTGATAGTGTCTACAACAGTACACTAGTTCATATGGGCAAAATTCTGTATTATTTCTCATTATTTCTCATTTTGACAAAAGTAAAGATAAACTTGATTGAGGTTTTTAATAATTTTTCAGTTCTATTTTAAGTTTAGCCTCAGTAAGTCTAAGGAGTTGTTCAGCTTTATGTAGCCTTCTTAATTTCTGTTGGATTACTGACTGCCTGTGGGATTAAACAAATGCACAGTCCACTTACAATTAGTTTGTTGATGAGCTTTGAAAGACTTATTAAAATTTCTTTAATAGTTTGACCCAAAATTAAGATATGATGTCAGGTTAATGTTAACTATTACAAAAATTCTTTAATTCATTACTGGAAATTTCTGAAATCATCCCCTCTTTGTACAGAAATAGATACTGATGTTTGAAGACAGAACGTGATCTGTATGTGTATGCTTAAATGTGTATGAATCAAATTATTATATGATTGAGAAAAGAAAAATGAAATAGATTCTAAAGAACGTACATAAAAGGAACAGCTCTTAATTTGCACTAATGGTACTCCTTTATGACTGCATGCCTTCTTTTTAGAAACAAATTCAAACCCCATATATTTCCATTCATTTTTATAGTGAATACCATATAGTTCTTTGAGAAAGCGCATAGAAAATACTTAACTACTTTGTTATATGTGATTGACAGTTCTTTCCTGCCACCTGTCTTCAAGAGCAAGCAAAGATCTATTCCTAATTACACTTCATGTTCTGAATAAGACCTAGGTAGAGAAATACCGTAAAAAGGCAACAGTGCGAACTGAAGAAGACAAATAGACTATTTTTATTGTACACTTTAGGTCTTGCAAACCTTGGCATAGAAATCAGCCCTCGTGTTCATACACTTACCTTTCAACAGTAGCTGCACCATAGCTGTCTGCCTAACCAGGACATGGATCCTCTTGTGCTCCTGACGTAGGTGTTTGAAGTAGATCAGGTCAATCAGATTATAGTCGTGTCTGTTATTCAAACTCAGTTATAGTAATGGATAATTGGAATTAAGTATTCACAGGAATATTGCCTTCAGAAATATTTGCTATCCCGTTTTTGATGAAAAAAAGCTGTCCCAATAGCCCACTCACCAATGCAGCTGTGATAGGATAGTCTAAAAGAGGCACAAGATAAACTGGAGAGTTTTGCTGTGGTAATCCTTCTTCCTACTGTCTAACAGTTTCCTTAATTTGCCAATATTTTGTATACATTTGTGTGACCATGCTCTGAAGGGAATGCTAATAAAGCCTCCAGATGCTAAAATCCCTGAGTTACTTCTTTGTGTGGGAGTCAATATGACCCAAACCAAGTGAGAGACAGTTGAATCAGTCCATGACGAATGCAGACTTTTCTAGCCGCTATCCCAGAAATTTCTGCCCTCACAGCTGTGTATATGCACCCCTACACTGAAGACAGGCCACAAGAAACAGGTGGGGACCAAAGCAACTGTAGCTGGGGTAGCCAGACCGAGCAGAAATTCGGCTCATGCCTTCACTGTATAGTGGATCAGTATGCTGCATATCTCCTTGGTAATGTCTATGAGGTTTTGGTAGTTCAACAGCATTTATTATTTTGTTCCATTATTAAGTGCAAAAGTATAAAGCATAATAAGCAGCTACAGATCATACATGAAATTATTTATGCTATTCATAACCTTTTTAGTAACAGGCAGATTTCCAACACAGTGATTTACAGGTGTTCTTCAAGAAACCTAATCAAAGTATCTCTTCTTTTGAATAAGCCTCTGTATGAGCAAACAATGAATAGGCTGTTTTGTTTAGTGTACTTTTTTTTTTTTTAGTCCCAGGAAACTTAGATGCCAAACATATAAGTATACATCTTCAACTTTAAGGAAAAAAAATATTTTATGGGATCAGAAACTTCCAGCTCTTTAACAACCAATATGTGATATTAATGGTCAAATTTCAGAGTATTAATGAGGCTTCTAATATCAGTCAGGAAATTAGATATTAATAATGGACCTGAATCTAACCCAGTGAAATACTCCAGAGCTTTGAAAGTATTCACATTCTGAGCTAAATAGGAGAGAAACAGCTTATGTCACCAGGCAAACAGTCCAGCTGAGTCAATTATGTACAGGACAGCCTGCACATGGCAGCCTAATATTTGAGGTATCCCCCAAAGTAAACTCTTTGCACATCTGACTGTAACTAAGGCAAGGCAGGTAACTTTCCAAGTGTTTTCAGACCAGTATGTCTGAGACGGAGGACAAGTGGAGAGGGCTCTTTCTGTGCAAAACATTTACTTGAGAACCATCTAAACTGAACAGGTAACCAAAACAGTATTGTATATACAATTAGTGTTGTGTGTTTTAATAGTCATGGAAGATATTTATAGAATAATACCAAAAAAAATGTTTTCCTGAAGGCCTTGTGAATGAACTTCTGTATCAAACTATTTGAATTGCAAGTTTCTCCATTATTTCATATCAAGGGCCACGGCCCATTCTCATTTTTTTAATAGCATCTCATTTTTATTAGTTTACAAATACTCCAGTGCATAAAACCCCCAAGGGTGTGATATCAGGCTTGACTTTAGTAGTAGTTATAAAATACTTATTACCTTTAGCTTTGGGTACCTAAAGAAGTCTTAAGAAAACTGTTTTCCTGCAGGCTATACTTCACTTTCACCAATCTCTAAGCTGGTCATATAAAGTAGCTTTCTTTCACATCTTAGCAATTTACATTAAAAGCAATGATAATTTTTGTCTGTTGATGTCCAAGTCATAAACCCCCTAATTCTCAGTTTATAAAAGCTATATTCCTTCTCCAGAATAAGAAGAAAGCTTTTGGGGAAAATGTGTTTGTTTGAATAGTGCATGGGAGAATGGAGAGTAAAAGACTAGATTCAGATCTAAGTGTAATACCTAGTGGTCTCCTGGGCCTTGTTACTGAAGGTAAATATAGCATGATTATATGAACTAGCAAAATTGCACTTTGACAGAATCAGTCGTGTTTCATGCTCTCAGATGAAAAACTGTTCTGCCACAAAGCACTTACACTTTTCCCATTAAAATTAATTCATAAGGCACTGATGACCTATTTACCTCTTTAGTCTGTATTACACACTGTGCCTCCATACCAGTCTGATTTAACTGCATCAAGTTCAGCAATAACCGCAATGATTCTCCATATATCCAAACAATCTGAATAATTGACAGAATTCTAATCCTGAGTCTTGTTTGATTTCTCCCACGTAAATAACAGGCAGTGAACTAGAGGTGGTGACCATTCCCTGTTTTTGTTAGGATGCTGCTCAGGAATCTCTCTTCCTTTTCATCTCCAAACAACATTTTCCATCTGATTTGATATGATGGGATATCTGATAGATATTAGGGGGAAGGAGAGCATTGAAGAATGTGTAGAATATGAGTGTCAGGAAATTTAAAGGCAAGTTACTCGTAAGACTTTATTCTTTTATGCATTCTTCAACAATTTAGACAGACATTTTCCTGGCTTTTGCATCCCTAGTAGTCTTCTATATTAGTAAACAAGATTTTTAAGAATATTTTCTAAGTTTGTTGGATATGAGGAAAAAACTAAAGTAGCAATCAAGTTGGCTTTTCCACTGTCTATACCTCTGCACCAAACATGAGTAATGTAGTGAATAAATAAAATATTTAGATTTTTAGTATGTTTGAGTCAATATGCTGATCACCTCACTTTGCCAGTGATACAGTGTGAAGAAAAAGCTATAAAGATCTACTGCATGTGAAAGGGAGGTAAGTTTTGTTAGTAGATTTTATGCCTTCTGGAGAAAGCTAAAATTCTTCAAAATCCCAGATTTCGTCAAGTTCTTGGTGTTTTTCTTGGTTCATTGGTTGGTTTTGTTTTTTTTTTCTCCTTCAGCACTAGCTTCTCCTTTGTCTTATGCAGAAAATAAGAAAGGTTTTTGAGATTGATCCATACTATGGGCATTTGAAAGAGAATCTACCCAGTTTTATAGGTGATATGGTGGGCTTTGTTATATGGAAAATACTTAAAACATTCATTTGTTTTACTTAAGGGTACCAAGAATTTTCAGGTTATATATTGTCTGATGAGAAATGCTTTCATTAGGCTGACTAGACCAGGATTACCAGTGAGAAGGACTATGAAAAACACTGTCTGCCCTTTAGAATTTTCTCTCTAAACAAGGTACACATTCATGAAACACAAAAACACAGTCTGACCACATGAGGAAGTGGCAAGAACAAGCATTTGCTCCTGTTTGTATAGTGCCTAGCCTACCCCCTGCCCAGGCTCTGAATAGCATTCTGTGGCCATGGTATTAGATGAGAAATAACCACAATTAATATTCTTTCAAATTTGGTGTAAAGAATATTAAACTTTGTTTACCTGAGTGTAGAATTAAGAGGTGACTAAGTGTTATGTAAAACATTAGATTTCAGAACTCTTTGGAGATGTTTTCTAGGAACACTGTCTAACTTAGGTAGTGATGTAGGCTGCTGTGCACAGCTTATTGCCTCCTGCATGTAACTAATTTTTTGAAAAGTTGATCATAAGGACACATATCTCCTCATTTAGATACTCCATTTAGATGCCTAACTGTGGGAAGCCTGTTCATATCTGCCCACAGCTCCCAGGTGGCTGTTCTGGTGCATCATGATGATTTGATATATTATGCTACCAAAAGCATAAAGGCATTTGAGTGTGGACTAAATATGCAGACAGTCTTTCCTTAATAGTTCTTATTTTGACAACTTTGTTTTGAAAATTTTGTTTTAAATTTAATAGTCTGAAAAAGAGAATTCCTTTGTCCTAATCATTACCCTGTGAAAACAAACTCCTCACCCATCTACTGAGATTCTTCCACACCTTTTAGTATTATTCTGCTTCATCACAAAATAGATATTGATCTGTAAATCAGCTGTGGAGCAAGGAAAAAGCTGCATGAAAATACCTAATGGAAGCTAATCGCTGTATATTTTATAGGTGTAAAGTAAGCCTTAATCATAACCCTGGTAAGTGCTAACATTTAGTTTTAACAAAAATGAAGTGTTTCAATAATACTAGGATATTATATTGGTTGTCTTTACGCTGGGGAATTAATCAACTTAGATGAAAAGAACTCCATGCCCATTTTTACATGAGCTGCAAGGTCACTGCTTTTTGTGGTGGATACAGTGTTAAATGTAAGCAGGAAAATTATAAACCAAAATCAGTTTATGAGCCCATACCACATGAGGACTGACTATACAGGCCCTTCATTTAAGGAATGGAAAAACTCTACAACTGCTTTGAAATTTTTAATAGCTGCAAACATCAGCTTAGTTCAGATTCCACGTTTCTGTTTATCCTTTGACTGATCATTAGATTAACTTTCAACCTACAAATATAAAACAGAGCTAAAAAGTAACTTGTTGCACTTTTTTTGTAGCAAAATTATAATTAAAGGCTCTTCACCTGGGAAAATTCAAATCTTGCTCATAAATAAAATGTACTTCAAAGGGGAACTAATGATATAGTTTATGAATTTTAATCTGTTTTAAAAGTCAGCAAGTGCACTTTCTATAAATGTAAACCATCTGTTGGCACCTTCTAAAAGACTAGAATTCAGTTCATCCAATTATGAATTATTTATTTAGAAGTTTTTCTCTGAGTAAACTCTACATTTTCCCTTTTCTCTTTCATAATAAACCATGTATTGTGTTATGTGAACTTTCAAAATCAATACCTTCATAATGGTGACATAGACAACGTGAGGTGTTTTACTTAGGATTACATCATAAAGGTAGTGGAGAGTAGTTTTTTTTCTGTGGAAGCATATTTTTTAAGATGTCAAATTACACTGCTTTTAAGGGGCATTTTTGGCTTCAAGTAGAATTTATTTCAGGTAAACAGTAAGGCAATGGTGGCGCTGCTATTGTAAGTCTATCACAATGCCTTGGAGAAGTATGTTGCTTACATAAGTCTCTACAAGCTTAATGAGAGGATATATCTGAGTAGGTTGGATGATTAATTTAACACAAGCTAGAGTAAAACTAGGAATACACTTCCAATATGCATTTATATTGAAACAGAAGTATGTTGATGACTCCTTCTTTTGTAGGAATTCATAGCAAAGTGCAGCTCCAGATCCTAAAGAAACAATGGCTGGCACTTGATAGTTTTCATGACACTTCTAGCTCACGTTTATTTATTTATTTAGTTAGTTAGTTATTTAGTTATTTATTTATTTAGTTATTGGCAGCTGTTCTTGATGAGATATATTTGGACACTCGGGAGAGGAAGCAGAAACAGATGATATATCTTGTTGCGCTTTGCTAATTAGAACAATTCCCAGTGACCTCCATCTGCATAGTTTCAATTTTGCCTTTGAATCATGAATCAACAAACGCTTTTTTTTCTATTCAATAGCCCACTGCTCCTTGTGAACAAATAGTACGCTAGCCTTGTCTTTATTTTCTTTTTCAAAAAAACCCCTATTTGCTAGGAATTGACACTTATTTATAACTACTTTTAAAAATCATCCTTATTACATACCTTGTTTCCATTAGAGCTTTGGACCCATCATTCAGTGTCCTGTCACATTCTGTCTCCAACCATTTCCTGTCCTTACTAAAGTTAGTCTCTCAATTGCTATTATTTTGCTGTTCTTTTACTGGATTAATGAGAAGTGTTTACTAAGTGTTTACTAAGTGTTTCGGGCCCAGAGAGTGCTGGTGAACGGAGCTGCATCCAGCTGGCGGCCAGTCACCAGTGGTGTTCCCCAGGGGTCTGTGTTGGGTCCAGTCCTGTTTAACATCTTTATTGATGATTTAGGTGAGGGGATTGAGTCCATCATCAGCAAATTTGCTGATGACACCAAGCTGGGAGGGAGTGTCGACCTGCTGGAAGGCAGGAGGGCTCTGTAGAGGGATCTGGATAGACTTGAGAGATGGGCTGATTCCAATGGGATGAAGTTCAATAAGGCCAAGTGCCGGGTCCTGCACTTTGGCCACAACAACCCCCTGCAGCGCTACAGGCTGGGCACAGAGTGGCTGGAGAGCAGCCAGGCAGAAAGGGACCTTGGAGTACTAATTGACAGGAAGCTCAACATGAGCCAACAGTGTGCCCAGGTGGCCAAGAAGGCCAATGGGATCCTGGCCTGTATCAAAAATAGCGTGGCCAGCAGGACCAGGGAAGTGATCCTTCCCCTGTACTCTGCATTGGTGAGGCCACACCTTGAGTACTGTGTTCAGTTCTGGGCCCCTCAGTTCAGAAAGGATATTGAGGTGCTGGAGCAGGTCCAGAGAAGAGCAACAAGGCTGGTGAAGGGACTGGAGCACAAGCCCTATGAGGAGAGGCTGAGGGAGCTGGGGTTGTTTAGCCTGGAGAAGAGGAGGCTCAGAGGTGACCTCATCACTGTCTAGAACTACCTGAAGGGAAGTTCTAGCCAGGTGGGGGCTGGTCTCTTCTCCCAGGCACTCAGCAATAGGACAAGGGGGCACAGGCTCAAGCTCTGCCAGGGGAAATTTAAGTTGGATATCAGAAAAAAATTCTTTCCAGAGAGAGTAATCAGACATTGGAATGGGCTGCCCAGAGAGATGGTGGATTCACCATCCCTAGAGATTTTTAAACACAGATTGGACGTGGTGCTGAGTGCCATGATCTAGTAAATGGACTAGAGTTGGACCAAGGATTGGACTCGATCTTGGAGGTCTTTTCCAACCCAATCGATTCTATGATCCTATGATTCTATCCTATAGATGTTTCTGTCACTGCTGCTAATTACAGCATGCAGAGGGATCAGGGATTATGCTGGAAACACAGTTCAGTAAAAATTCCTTTTGGACTGGCAATACGTGTTTCCTCATCACCAGCTTCCAGAATCTATGTGCCCCTTAGCAGTGGTTTCTTCATAAATCCTGTTTAAATTAATACTAGGAGCTGTCTTATTTCTTTCCTCTTCTGTATCAGTACAAAAGTTGAACTGAGGTGCGATGAGCACTTTGTTTATACTAATTGCATATTTGGTCACGTGGTGTGATGAGTTTTCTGTGTTTGCAGACACCTTGTGTTTTCAGGATCATTAAGGGAAGGCTTGGGAAGTGAGACCTCCTAAGTATTTAAGCACTTTGAGACTCATACAGGGTCACCATCTGGGACTTCCCATTTCTCTCCATTCGTTATAGAGAGGACCTGGAGTGACAAACTGACTTCAGCCATTCAGTGCCTAAAACTGAGTGAAATGAAGGTGAACTTTCTTCTGCCCACCTGCCCTCTCTCCATCCCCTCTACTTTGACAGGTTTTATTTCCTCAAATAGTGTATATATGTTGTTTTAAATAATTACTCAGAGCTGTTTTTCTCTAAGTTCTTGAAGTACTTTTAAAATTATTTTTTCCAAGCAAATACATTTTTAAAAATAAAAGCCTTTTTGATGTGATTTCAATTTCAAACCAGATTCAGCCCTATGTGGGTCTTGTTTTGGTTAATCGTGTCTGTCCTTAGCTTTAAGAACATTCCACTGTTGCATTATTTTCAATTTATGTTCACTGGATTTGCACAGGTACTAAATGTTCTCTTAAATATTTTCGTCATTTTTTCAGGTTGTGAGATTCCATCTATTCATTAATGTAATTTAAATGTTGTATAAGCTTTGTAGTTAGAGATATATTATGAACATAAAATATGAAAATTTAAATACATATTATAAAAATTATTAAAATAATATTTTCAATGGGAAAAATCAATACAATGATATTTACTCTCTTACTCCAATAATTTTGAAATTTATTTATGGTATTTATAATACAATTTTTTAAGTGTTTTTATTTATATGATACTTACACATGTGCCAGAAGCAAAATAAAATGTTTCAATGTTATTAAAGCAAAATTAGTTTTGAATAATTTTTTTAACAAATTTTAAGAAAATTTCAACATTTTCAAGTATTATTCCAAATGCACTGGAAACATTCTTACCTACATGATGGAATTATAAGCTGATTACTGGCTTTTCAGTCTCTTCTTCTTTTGGATTTGGACTAGACAGGTAAAATTCATATTTATTTCAGCTGACAGTTATGTGTTTTTTTATCTTTGCTAACATGCTTTGAGACCATCTTTGCACAGCAGAGTAATCTTTTAGATCATGTAATTGAGAGAATGACCCAAATTCTTTTCTGTTCATGGGTGTGAGTAGTTTTACTTATTTCAGGACAACTCTTCAATGAGTAACAAAGACAAGCCAGCAAGCACAGCAATTAAATAGCTTTTATTTAAGCCATTTTGATCTTTGTTATTTCATTATCCTGCCCATTCCTCTAGAGCAGAAACAAAATTGGTGAGGAAAGAGATTTGCAATTTGCATTTTAAGAAATGATTCCATGTGATAGATGTAGCAACCACTTAAACAAAATTCAGTATGACATGCATCATGGTTGCAGAGATTCAGTACATTATTTAGATGGGAAGAGAGCTGCTCCACCCCAACTGAATTCAAGCCTAGTCTCCTTAGATAGCAGCAGAACTTTGTGCACCTGTGTTACTACATATTTGTCAGGATAACACATGCCTTCTGCCTTCACTTCCATGCTTGCCCATAGATGCTGCTGGCTGATGCAGAGGGCTGTGGGCCAGCAGAGTCAGACCTTGGCCATGTCTGCTTTGGGGGAACCATGGAGTGTGTTTTCTCATGGCAGCTCTGTGTACAGTGGCATCTGGGATTATCCTAATCAAGTACCTACATAAACATAAAGTCAGATGCAGCTTCCCAGTGCTATATAGGCATATAACTTAAACATTTATCATTACACTATAGCAACTGTGCGAGGCCAACATCTCTCAGTCTAGTTGGCTCAGGGGCTTGTTTTGTAGCACTCTTGGATCTGCCAGCTCTCAAGACATTTGGTGTTTTTCTTCAGTCCCCAAACCGTGGAATCATGTGACACAGTAAGAACTTCCTTCATTTATTTAAAAAAAAAAAAAAAACAACAAAAAAAAGGGCTCTGAAACATGAAAGAACATTTTTAGCCTCCGTGAATACAAAGAAATACTTGGAAATATTTTCTTCATCAGAATTAAAGGGCCCTTCTTCCAAGCTGCATGTTTGTGGTTTTAAGAAAGTGTCATTTTGAGGGGGCAGATGGATGATTTCTTGAACAACTGAGGATGTGTGTTCTCCACTGAAGATACATTAGGTGTTCTTGGGATGGAGCCAGAAGACTTTCTCTTTTTCTTCTGTTTATTGAAGAGCTTTCATGTCTTTGGGTGTGAGATCTCCTTAAAATTTACTGTCACTGACATTTCCATTGAATTTAGAAGATCTAACTTCAGATTCAAACACTATTATTATTGATTTGGGAAGTCATAAGAGAAGTAGTTATATTTTAGGTATTAGCACTCTTATAAGGTCACCGATTACACTTTATGGAGAATAGTTTTCCTCTGTTCTGTTAGTGATCTGAGTTATTTCTTAAATATTTATGTCTCATTTTAAGACATCAGTGGGTCTGGAATTTTGGGGGAATCCTGACCCAGATTGCCTGGCATGAAAGCTTGATAGGTCTCTGCCTTTTTTGAAATAATACCCCACTCCTAAATAGAAATCCTGGGCATTGTAGATTTCACTCTTGGTTCTTGAGTGGATAGCATCCGACTTAACAAATGCAGCCAGATGTTGCAGCCAATAATCTGTACTGTGGAAGGATGAACATATTGAGCATGTAGCCCAAATTCTCTCTCTCCTCTAACGTGGTCTGCAGATTACTGCTAGGGCAGCATAAGAACTATTTCTTACAGTTGTTTTGGCTTGTGTGATTTATTTAGTCTAATGTCCAACTCAGGATTGCTGGGTAATTTACAGAAATATCATTTGTAGAAGATGGAGTCAAAATTTGTATCCACCAGAGACTAATAATAGTGAGGGAAAATTATGTCAGGCAGGTCATTGACTGAGTTAAATGAAATCTATTTCGTTTTTTGCCTATTCTGAACTGGAGAATGTAGATTTACCTTGCACTTGGGCTTTTATGTAAATATGTGCAGAAAGTTACAAATTACAAAAGTTCAATAATCTGTTGCAATTTGTTATATATTTCTGTCTTGTTGTATTACAGCTGCTACTAGGACAATACCCTGCCACGCAGTATTTTATTTTTATTTCTTTTTTCTGCTTACTTTTTTATAGTGCTCTTGAAGAAGAGTGTTAGACACTCTCCTTCTTAAATATATGCTTTAGACTTCTCATCCTTTGTAAGCTTTTTATGTGTGTGATGCCATGCGGTCATTTTCTCAGACAATTAGTGAATTTATTTTTCCTTTAACATTTTCTGAGACCAGAGAATTGGCTTTTGCAATAGGATTTCCAATTCAATAATTAAATATAAGCATATTCAGCTCAAAAATATTTTTGTAAGAATATTTTAAGACCAAAGTAGTGATTTTTTTTTAAGATGGAAAGCACAAGAATCCAAGAAGAATAACTGCTATATAATCAAAAGATGTCACTTATTGATCCAATTCTTCTTTCTCTGAATAGCTATGCTGGCAGCTTGTTTTGGTTTGAATACTTTGGCAAAATTCCAAGTATAAACCAGAGCGACAAAGGCTCCTTTCTCCCCTTGGCCAAGAAAAGGAGGGGAAAATGTGGACATTTAAGCTTGAAACAGAAACTGAAATATATATTTACACCAAAAAAGGGAAAATTAAAAGTAGACTACAATATAACACACACCCACAAAAGCTGGAAATAACAAAGAATAGCTCCCCACTCCCCACTGAACACAAATCCCACCATTCTAGCTGCAAATCACCCAAGAGAACTCAATCCCCTGAGGGACAGACCCAAGCAGAGAGAAGACTAAGAATAAACGTTTTCCTTTCCTGTAGATAACATAGTGGTGAGGTGGTGCTGGGCCAAACCAGCAGAGCAGCACAGAGCACATCCCCCTACACCACAGCCATCAGGGGAAGGAGCAACCTCCTCCTCCTCCACTGTATTTATATCCCTGTTTGCATCATCTGGTATGAAATATTGCTTTGGTTGCTTAAGTCAGGTGACACCTGTTCCTCCTAATCTACGTAACACTATCAGACTCTACTAAAATTGAGGTGTAAACTACTACACAGCTTAACAGAGATGACAAGAATTTGCACAAGATAAGGACGAATACCTGAAAGGAAGTTCCTTACCTCAAGCAAATTATGGTTGCTTTATATGTCTTGAGGCACAAAGGCTGTATTGCCCCTCAAACTGTACTCATAGCTCAATTAATATTAGATATCTTACTTATTTCAATATGTTTCAGAATCCTCATTGACTCACTTCTCCCATAACATTTTCTGCTGTGGGTTCAACAGTTTATTTCACTAGGAAGCTTGTGCTTTTTTAAAGTTATTTTTAATTATATCTTGTTTTAGTTATCTTTGAGTGCTTTCATTTTCTTTTGTTATAAAGCAGTGCATCGGCCTAGTTAGAAAGCTGTGAATTCCTGTATTTGGAGGAAAAGCTAAGATGAGAACTGATGATGACAGAGAAAATAGGATGAAATTATGCTGATGTTCATACCAATTTCCCCAGATTTCCAGACCCACTGATGAATTAAAATGTGAAATAAATCTTTAAGAAACAACTTATGAAAAGATAGTGGAGAAGCTGACACATCTCTTTTGGGCTTAGTGATATTTACGTAAACTTCCTTTAAACCACTTTTTTACATGGAAACTTGTAGGTAAAAACGGACAGCCTTTGTAAGGTGATGCTCAGCGAGTTTGTTGTCCTGTTTGGAAGAGCTCTGTTTTGTTGCCTTTATAGAGAAAAGCCAGATACCCTGTAAAGTATTTCATATTCCTTGACATCAGGAATCTGTTATGATTCCTGCATGTTGGATCCCAGGCATTTCTCATTTATCATGCCTTTGAGCCTAAAACTTTCTAGCTGACAATTCTGAACACTTTTCTCTGGCATCAGCAATAACCAAAGCTGTAAAAGCTTGGGGTTCAAGCTACATTTTATTTTATGTTCTCATACCCTTTTTCTTGACTTGATTGCTTACATAAGTTTAAAAAACCCAGTAAGTTGGAAGCAGAAGCTGCAAAAATTATATGAAAAGGATGCAGTGGCTGCTGCACTGTTATGCTGTAGATGAATAATAGACTAGTATGTGAACAGATGCAAGCCAAAGATGAATAGATGAATGCAAAATGGATGAAGGGAAGCAAACCAAAAGAAAAGTAAGGAAAATAGGAATTGGGAATAATTTACCATTTTTCTGGGAAAATATGCCAATGGCATGGGAGATCCCCGTGGTACAGTCAAACAGAATTTCAGAAATATCTTTCTCCTTTGGGCATATTTTTTATTAAAAAAAAAAAGGGTAAAGTCTACATATGCACTTACTAAACTTTTTTTTGGTGAGAATTCAAAATCAACTATTGATCAGATATGTAGTTCTAGGTTATTACTAGACCAAACAAGGTTCTGCTTTGTGAACTCTGACAAATAAAAATATCTTACAGGAAACATGTCTGTAGTGAAAGTGAAAACCATTCTTATGTTTTCATAACTAAAACATTGTTTAATTCAAATTTAGTACCATTATATAACCTGAAAGAAAACAGAGGGAAGACACAGAAAGAGAAGGCAGACAAAGGAAAAGTACTTACAGAGAAAATATGCAGAAAAATAACATTCTGGCATTGAAGAACTGAGGTTTGTGTTACTTCTATCATGCTAGCTTTGTTCATGTTAACTATAAAGAAAACTGATAGGGCTCACTTGCAGTGTTTGAGTTACATAGGACTCAGGAGATGTTAAGCTGTTGACCTGAATGCCATTTTGTGACTATCTCAGGCAGGGAGGATTGAAAGTCATACTAACCCCTAACACAAGGATAACATGGAGCACGAAGAAATACGTTGTTTTAAGTAATTTCATTGTAAGGAAAAAGTGGTTTGAACTGCTAAAACTTTTAAGCCTTGAATTGTTTCTTGCAGCTAAGGACTTCCAGGCTGGGAAAGTTGATTTAAGCAGGCAAAGAGCATGACCTTAGAAATAGTCCCTCATCAAAAGATATACTGTTGTGTATCTATTCTTCGTAATCGTAATCTTCTCTCCAGTCTATAGAAATCTCTGCTGTATTATTCTGGAATAGTTTGTAGCTCTTTCTGTAAATCTCATGAATACTCTGCTTTCATACTTGGAAGATCTATCAGCTGATTGACAAATCTGCCCTCAGCAGTATAATATTCAGCTATTTTTTATAATAAATTATATTATTTAATAACTGTATATTTCTCTTTTACTATCACGGTAGATTTTTCACAATGTTAAGAAATAAGCTCTTATTATTTTGAAAGAATTGTGCTCTGATGGGCATGTTGAGATTTAAACAATTAAAATCGCATTTTAATGATCTCTCACTGTCATCATTGGAGTTGGATAAGCATAGCAGCATTTGCTGTAGTGTTTCCACATATGTACATTTCAGTCTGAGAAGTACAGTGCACGGTGATTCAGGAGCCATAGCTAAAATTAATTGACTCAGCATATTTGTCACCTTAATAATTTTGACACCAAGTTTTTATAAAATTAGCACCAATGTAAATTTAATGGGATTGACACTATTAAAGAAAAATAAAACAGGCAGTCTAGAAACATTTCTGTGCAATTTAGGCACATCCCTCATGTTTGCTGTCATAAAATTTTATGGCTGCATAGAGCAGTCAAATTATCTACAGGAAGTTAAAATTAATAAACACCTCTTTAAGTATGCAAGAACAGATTAGGTCTTCTCATAAGAGGTGAAAGCAGCATTAGACAAAGGAATCTGCAGGCATGTGTGCATGTATCCTTCCCATTCTGTTCCGGTTGAATCTCCAGTGGAGATTTTCCTGTTTTCTGAAGTAGGTACTGAATCAGAACTACAATCTAAATAAATACTTCAGTGATTCTGTTTTATCTTGTTATGGAGCTTCTTACTTGTAAGAAGAATACAAAATGGTAAGATGTCCATGAAGCCTGAGGATGAGTCAGTGCTGAGCGGGGCTCTCCCACTCCTTTCAGGTGGCATAGAGAGAGCAGCAGGAGAACATGTGCAGTCAGCTGGTCACAGTAAACCTATCAGTCTTCTGGCCTCTCCTTTAGTCTCTGTATGAGCTGGTAGAACATCTTCTGTGGTCTGTCCTATTGCACCATTACATGTGCTTTCAAAGAGGCTGTGCACACTTTTGAGAACTTACGGCATAAACATGACTCGTGTGCCTTTTAATTTAGACTGTTCCTAGTAAGAGATTCATACAGGGTGGTGCAAGCTACAGAGTTTTGTAGTGTTTTCAGAAAACATTTACTCATACCATTTCTATTTAGCAAGTGACCAAAAGTTATTTTCATTAAACCTAGTTTGCTTCCCATGTCTCAAAGGGGTGATTATGCCAGTATGCAAGTTTTCATGAACACAGTATGTACTTACATAAACTAAAGTGCAAGGACAGCATTACTGCTGCTGCCTAAATCAACATTAGGGTTTCTGCAAGTCTTCCTACCCTTTGGATATGAAACTTGCCTACATGGAAGAATTTGGGGAGTGGGTGCTGCAGTAACCAGGCTGTCAATTGCTACTGGGTGCCTTGATGCCTCTTACCAGTTCTCCATCTGGTTTCCTCTTTGCAACAATCTCTCACCTTATGTCAGCATAGCTTGTCTCTAGCTACTTGTATGGCACAGCCCTCATGAATCTTCAGAAATTTTCTCATGAATTCTGAATAACATGGTCTTTGGGATCACTGTTTTCTCCTCAAAAAAATTAGTAGAACATGGCTCACTAGCTGACCTGTCTTAGCCTAGCTGCATAATTCCTGCATGATCATATAAAACCCCAGACTAACAAAGCACAGCAAGTTGCAGCCTTGCGCTGTCCGCAGGTTCGACATTTCAACAGTGGAGATTCACAGAACTTAGATAAACTAAGCAGACTAATATTAAATCTGTTTTCAGGCAAACTCTGATTTTTACCGTCTTGGGTCTGCCCATGAATACTAAGTGAATAAATTTCCGATTTCAATAATTTTCTTCAACTTTCTTAATGAGCCAGTAGAGAAGTTTTAACTACAAATTTTTGAACACACATCCTACTTCCCAGTCTACTTTGAGCATGCTGCCAATTCAGAGGCATTAGAAGGGAGCACTGAAGCTTCAGCTGCCCAACATGCCAGTATTTTGTTATAGAGGTAAGTTTAATGCCTTTCTTTCCCTTTCCTGCTAACTGCTCAGTAGTTCTGTGATCTCTTTCAGACAGTTTCTTTGATTATTTTTTCTTAAACACAAAAATTATCTCTTGGGATTACAAACAAATTACAAAATCTGAATCAGAAATTCCCCAGGCATATTTTGCTCTCTTAATATTTTCTGGTAATTATACAATTTTTCTTATTGTAGAGATTATACAGCTCTTTTACAGTGGCATAAAAATTCTGAAATATTGTGGAGTGAAAGAGAAAAGCAAAGTGCTGCCATAGTGAATTATGCAGACAGATAAAGGACACTATTCAGAATCTGGTTTTGTGATCTGACTTGCTGAGAATTTTTCAACTGGAAAGGAAAAAAAGGTTTGTATTCTCAAGTTTTTCATATATTTCCAAAATTGTTCCCCCAGAGTGAGAAAAAAAAGGATGGCAAATGGGTCAGTTCATAGTACCTAAATAATTAGTGTTTTCTGGATTCACAGTTTGACAGTGTGATTTGTTTTGTGCATTGGAAAAAGAAATTTGAACAAAGATGCATTCAGTGTCTGGAAAGAGCCTGGCTCCATGTTCTTTGCACCCTCCCTTCAAGCATTTGTGCCCATTAATAAGAGCGCCTGGCGCATTGTCTTCCCCAAGCTACACAGTTTCAGCTCTCTCAGTCTTTCCTTATAGAAGAGATATTCCAGTTACTTAATCATCTCAATGGCCATGCACTGGAGCCTCTCCAGCGTGTCCATGTCTCTTACACTGAGGAGGCCTAGACTGGACCCAGGACTCCAGGCACAGCCTTGCCAGTGCTGAATACAGGATAAGGTTTATTGTGGCAATGACTGCACCAACCCAATGAGTCAGAGAACAACGGCAAATCAGTTTATTAATGGTTGTGCATGTGGTTTTTATACGCTTCAGTGGGGGCAATTTCATTAGCCTAGAACACGTGACATTCCCCACCGATCACTCTCGAGCCCATCCAATGGCCATGTGCAATCAAGCACTCACTTCACAGACATGATGCAGACTTCAGTTCCCATCCTCCCAAGTGACAATAATCCTGTAAAGAACTAACCCTTTCCCTACAGATCACCTCTCTGCATCTTCTGGAACTATTGTGTCCAATGAAGCCCAGAATACCATTGGCCACCTTCACAGCAAGCGCACATTGCTGGCTAAACTTCAACCTGGTGATGAACCCCAGGTGCTTTTCTGCCAAGCTGCTTTCAGCTGGGTGGCCCCCACATGTCCTGGTGCCTGTGGTTGTTCCTCCCCAAGTGCAGGACTCTGTACTTTACCCTCATGAATTTCATGAGGTAATTTTACAGCTGCTTGGCTGTGGTTTATGAAGGCCTCTCAGCATCTGAGCAAAGGATTCACATTTTCTCATAGTGTGTATAAGAAGGGAACTTTGCATAGTAATACACCCATATACAGCTTTCTACTTAGGCTACCCTAAAAATGATACCTAGGAAGTGGAGAGATGTAAATAGTCTGGTGGTGTAATATTTACAAAGTAAAACTAGCAGCCTGGAAGTGAAATAAGGGCTTTTTCTGGAGGTTTGTTTCTAAGGTAGTAGTTAATCTCAGTAAGTGAACACCATATACCAAAGGGTTAGTGACCATAAAGCCCTCTAACATGATAGGGTAACATCCTTGGCTAAATTTATGGCTGTAAATTAAACAGAGAAAAGCTTCAAGCCCTAGCACATGCGTATTATGAAGACTACTGCCTGGTGGAAACTAACTTTCCTAGATAATCTCTGGATTCTGGCCAGGGACTGTTCCCATTAGGCAGTACTGACAAAGCTATACTGTTATCTGGGACAAAAGATTCAACTGTATGGAAGGCAGTCATTCTGTGCCAGTTAGCCTCAGGGCTAGAAAACCTGACCTTGTTTAGTTTAGCATTACAGACAGAATACTTTGACTGGAAGGCAAGAGGAGGGTAAGCGGAACACAGGCAGTTGATCCATGGGTGTAGGAGGAGGCATCATACTGCGTGTTCTCAACAGAAATGTTGAGATCTACTTGTGCAGATAATATTTATTCTCGGATGATCCAGTAATGCACAGATCCAGTGTCTTTATGATCACTTAAGCAGGGCCTCAGATCCTAGAGGGCATTTCAACAGATCCTTGCACAGTTTGGAAAACCTAAAAACAAATATGAGGACAGCTTCCAATTCCTTACAGCAGAAGGGGATCATCTGTTTTCTATGTACATGGAGAACAGAACAACGAGTAATGGGATTAAATTTTATCAAGAGATTCAGATAGACTAGAAAAACTTGGTAGTAGTAATGGGAATGAGGAGGTAGAATAGGCTTCCTGGGGAGATGGGGGAGGATTTGTCAGAGCAAGTCTGTGAGAATGACTGAGACATAGAAGCTCCTGCAATTGTCTGGGGTTTTTTTGTGGTTTTTTGGGATTTTTTTTTGTCTGTAGGTCTTTACAGACATCTGTATTGATAATTTTTAAGATTTGTTGTAAAAGTGTTGTTGCAAGGGAGCATCAGATTCCTCCTGCTGCTGTTGCTCAAAAACTGAATCTTAAAACAGTGCAGTGCCTGCTACCTAAGGAGACCCCATCCAGTACCTCACCAGTGGAAGCTGTGTGGAGACAAACCTAATTTCACACCAAGAGGGTATATGCATGCTCTTGTTTATACCATCCATCTACAGAAACATACATTTCTTTAATGGCAATAGGCTCTAGTCAAGTCTGTTTTGCTTCCCTCCAACTGAAGCGCTGCATAAGAAAAGAATGACTAATGTCAAGTCAATGCACTGAAGGGGGCAAAAAAGAGGGGCAACACAAATAATATGTGTATCATTTGCTTCCTACATTTACACATTTCCTGGTCTAATTTGATTATATTTTTTCCATTGTGTATAGCTCATGTAGCTTCTGGTTTTCAGGAGTTTTCTTCTGTTTTCTTTAGGAAGTCACAATTCTCATTCAGAGGACAGGACCTCTCAGGGTAGGCATAAACTATTATAAGCTCAGTGTATTTCTAGAAAGTTATTCGTGTTACTAATCATAGCCCAAAAGCAGTTTCCAGAATGTTTATGTTAGATTTAGTGTCTTTCATATTAGAGATTTCAATTTTTACTAAAAAATGAGATTAAAATTCACTGTCATGACAGGCAGGTCCCTATGACTTCCACAGCAATCTATGGTATTAAAATGATAATAGCTGCATTTTATGGATTAGTTCAGATCATGTGGCAGTAGACAGGGACTGGCTTTGCCAGAGCTGTAGAACAACAACTTAGCCTTTGTCCTTCAATGTTGTTAGCCTCCTCATTTACTTCCTTTAAATTCAGGAAATAATCAATAATACCAGCTGCAGCTGTTTCTGTCCTTTTGTCTGCCAGCCAATCAGTTTCAATCGCAAAATCAAGATCACAAAGAAGCCTGCAGTCATGGAATTAGTGAAGCCCAGAGGCTTATGACATAATACAGTCTCTAAGCTTTTTAAACTAGAAATTCTGCAATGAGAGCTAGGTAAGTCTTTATACCTCTCTACCTTCTTTCTCCCTTCATGCAAATGCACATATACCCACATAGGAATACACATACCCATAATTTACGTGTTTGTGCTCTATCAAGCTAATGTACATAACATTTGAAAGTTTGTTTGAATGGGCTTTTTTGTTTTCTTTTGTTGTTCCTTGTTTGGTGGGTTTATTTTTTCAAACTTCAAATGAATATCTACAGATATTGATGATGTATAAAGGGGAATTATTTGGATTTTGGGGTTCCAAATAAAGACTTCCAAAGCAAAGTTGCATGACAGGATCCATATTCTGGACCATTCTAGAATGAAGTCACTGTGCCTTAAATCATATATGCATGCAGATGTAGTTATCCACCTCTTCTGGTCAGATATGAATAGTTCTAAGTTCCAAGTTCTATAACCTCACTGTTAATTATGCTAACATGGAACCACTTACATTCTTTTAATATATTCAAATTAATTTTTGAGACTTGGTGATTTTTTTCTTTCTAATGTTGTGCTGCTCACCTAGAAGGTGAAGCACTATACTTAAGAGCTTAATCATAAAAAGGACTACTTCCTGGTTATAATACTAAAGGGTAGTAGAGGAATAGGTTTTTATGGAGCTTCCCAGGACTTTCAATAGAGGCAAAGAGGTAGCCAGGATTCCCTAGACGTTAAGGTGTAGTTCAGTTTGGCAGACTGAAGAAGTAAATTGATGGCCTATATATCTTCATTAAAGTAGTTTCATGAGAGAGAATATGCTCATTCCCCTTGTGCTAAATATAAACTCTCTTCCATTTAATTTGTTTCTTCAAACAATTCAGTCTGACATAGACTGCCTTCTAAAATTAAAAACTTGATCCTTCATTAGGATAGTATTGTAAAGAAATTATCAATAGCATACCTAAATCCAAGAAATCTGAATTGCATGCCTTGTTTTTCTTCTGCCAGAGCTTTCATGGTCATTTATGATATGCTTCTCTGAAAGAGAGAACAGAGAAATCTGTGCCATAAAAGCTGTTTTAAATGCACTCCTATCTCCCAGCAATGCTCTGTAAAAGTACTCAGGAATCTTAGATCTGTACCAGGAGGGGAGCTATGAATCCCACCACTGCCTGTACAAAGTTAAACCACATGAACTCTGCTGTTACCTGATCTTCTATTAAGTAAAGAGATAGCAGATTAAATGGCAATATTCACCTCTTAAAAATTATTTTCAGAGATCTGAAAGTGAAAATCCAGTGACATTTTTTTCCATGTAGAACTAACAGTATTTGCAACTAGTTACTGCCAGTGACTGTTGCAATGCATTTACAAACTGTGAATTTATTTTTGACTGATATATTTCATACTGAGTTTTAATCGTTTGTTTTTTGCTAATATCTTTTCTTGTTACTGCAGCATGGTTTCATACGTTAGAAGCAATCTAAAATCAGAAATTGTTAAAAATAAAAAAAAATTATGTGAAGGTTTGTGATATAATTTACTATGATTCACTTAATATTTATTCAAATATTGAAGTTGGAAATCCTCAGTATAAAGGCCAAATATTTCTGAATGCTATTATTGTGTGAAAAATGGGATAGAAAATAGTATCTAAGTAGCTATAGTTAAAGTAACTTTTTTCTTTCTCTTTTTTTTTTTTTTTTTTTTTTTTAGTTTGAATTATGTTCCCTTAATATAAAGAAGGTTTTAGGAAAAGATCTTTTTCTTTGAGGGCACAAAAGTAGTGAAAATATCATTACAAATCAATAATAAATAATCTATTGAAAACTTTATAGAAATTATAATACTCTATTATGAAATCTAGATAATTGAGAGGAATTATTTCAAATATTAAGTTGCAATAGATGTGAAGAGGAACAGATTTCCCAATATTTTCAGAAAAGTGTGAACTACAAAGAATAACCTTTGGTTGTGTTACAGACCTTTAACACTTTATCACTCTTTCAAAAATATTTGACTTATGTTGGAGATTTATTTTTCAAAGTGGTAAAGATGGCAACAGGCCATATGTTATTATTCTATCCAGTTTGTTTGGGGTTCGGTGGGTTTTTTGTTTGTTGGTTAAGTTATATTAATCTGAATTGTGAACGTATTTCAAAAGGTGATACAATAAAAATGCCTGTTTCAAATTTTTTGTTTGGGTAGAAACTAATAAAAATTAAAACCACTGTTGAGCAAATGTGGAGTTTCTGACCTAAGCCACACATGACCCAACTGAAGTTTGGTTAGCCAAGCTAGCAAAGCAATAGTTAAATCTGAGTTAAATCTGAGATTGATTCTTCTTTTAATGTATACAAATCTCAGTGGAGCCAAAATTGTGGGAATTGAGGCCCTTTAATCCCTCATGATGTTTGCTAAAGTAAGTTTGATTTTTCCCTGGGGGAGAAGAGGTGGACAGGAGCATGCACATATATATGCACAATCTAATTCTACAATTGCAAAAGCAAGCTTACTTAAGCAAATCAGGAAGGGAGATCTGGCATGTTGATTATTTTAATTGAATTGTTTCCCTAGATTAGTCAAGAGATCAGAGCTTGTTTATTTCTTTTTCTCAAATGTTTTTCTTTATGCAAGGGTAGCATGACTATTTGTGCTTTTACTTCTTCTCTGCCCCTCTTTTATATTACTTTTCTTCAGGGGACAATTTCTCTAATTCTTTCTCTTGTTAAACTATATACTCTGCTACAAAATCTTCCTTTGACCTGGTTTCCATCCCTATAAAATGCCCGTTCTTTAAAAACAGAGGTCTGTACACTGTAGTTTGGAATATATTATTGTGTGTTATTGATTTTATTATTTATTTAATTATTTATTCTAGGTATTTTTTATATGGATTTACACATGGTTTTTCTACTGATTTCATGACGCAGATGAATTTGGGGAAAGAAAAACTTAATACTAGCATAGCATGTACTGTGGTAGAACTTTTTTAGTCCTCACTGGCCCCAACGGACAGTATTAGTAAACAGTTCATATTAGACAGTCACAGCATAAATCTTGTCAGTTTTATGTTACTACTTTGAATTTGCATAAAACCTGGTTTGCTGCCTGCTACCAGGACATAGTGGGTTTGAGCATTATTCTTTTGTGTTCCTTGGATTAATATATTTTGTTGTTTTCATTCACTATTTGATGAAGGTCTGGGTTTTTTTCCACCATGAGATGCAGTGTTCTTTCAGATCATTAGGGTATTATAGTGTCCCAATTCAATGTTTTCCTTACTCTATCATGAGGTTATAATCTAGCTACCGAAATTTGCTAGAACAAAATATGACACTCAGGAGTTTGAAGAACAAAAAATATGTTTTAATCTCATCCTACTGTTCAATTTGCAAAAGTAATAAGCACGTATCACATTTTGATAATTTAATAGTATTTCATTTAGAAACTGTTTAATTTTCAAGATAAACTTTAACTCTCAAGAAGTTAAAGGCATAGTACTTGGGCTTGGGGCATTGTAATCAATTGGTATGTAGCATATTGCCTCACTATGCATTGTGGAATTTGATAAGATCAGCAGGAGAAAATGATCCTATCAGTTCTATCAAATCAATTTTAATATCAAAATGTTAGTATTAATAAATAGATGAGATCCCATGAATCTATATACAACTTGTGATTGAAGTGCCTGAAATCCATCTGAACCACAGACAAAGATCTAATACTTTCAATTTCTAGCACTGTCTAAACCTTCCAGGCACTAAAATGCTTTAGGCACTGCTTAGTTGCCTGAAGCTGCCTGCTTGGTTGTATACTGATAACAGTTGTGACTTCTAGCATTAATCTGGGGAGAGAGAAATGTACTTCCTACATCAAGCTCTGTTGTGACTCAGTGGAATGCCATACTAGTCAGGAGCACAGGTAACTCTTTCTAGTCCTTTACGTTTTTGCTGTGGACTGCCAGTTAGTGGCTTCAAACAAGAAAGGTGTCTGAATACTACACTCTCTCTCTGCATGAATCCATGTTCCTGTCTTCAGAAATGCTTTTCTTTGGCTTTCCTCCTAATCCCATGAAAATTATAGTTGTTTTTACACATTGGTGGTTCCCCAACATGCTGTGAAAACTGGTAGGGAGTCTTCTGTAGGGCTTAAAACACCTACCACAAGCTAATCAGTCAGTACTGCTGCTGTAGCTGTAATTCTCTTTTCTAACTAAAGGAAACCTTCATTAATCAGTGCCTATCTTGTAATGTGGCTAAAGGATCAGATCCTAAGAGAAAAGGAGTGTTTGACACTTGCTTCTTCGCTATGCAGCCAATGAAGAGAGACTCAATGGAGGTAACTCTCTGTTGATCAGAGGGGAAACTTGGGTATCTGTCTGTAGAAGGGTTGGATGGACTCTATATCTTCCTCCTTCAGCATCCCCTGCACGGAGGCGGGGGGGCTAGCATTTAGATGCATTGGATTGCAATCTGTGATAATAATGAATAAACCAGTTATGTTTAAACAGAAGTAAAATATACTGTGTTTTAAAAGGTGATACTGTGACATTAAAAGAATCAGCGTGCCAGTATCCAGTAAGCAGTGTTAGTAAGAGGTGGCAGGACATGGAAGATGGCATAAAATGAATGATAAAATAATAAAGGCACAACAGATGGCTGTTCCGGTACTAGGAGTACCGGCATGGTTCTCTGTAAGCTGAGAAAATGAAGGAATTAGCAAGAAATAAGAAAACAAGGAAAAGACTCCTTAGTATATGTTATGAATTTTGCTAATGGAAAATACTAGGCCAGAAAATACTTGGACTTGCCAGAAGAAGGCAAAGATGTTGATATAAGAAGTCTGAACCAAATAGAAGACTATAAAAAGGTAATGTATGCTTTAGTGTAGAAAATGGTCATTGGTATTAAGGGATTTGAGCTGGGAAAAGTTGTTTGGTCATTCTGAATCTTTTTAGTCTGTTTTTTTCCCTGTGTAAATTATGCCTACGTTTACATGTCTGATACTTAGGAAAGTATTGGTACTATTCATATTATTTTCTTTTAAAGTAATTTATGGGCATGGACAGAGAAGAGAATGGGATAGCAAGTGTTTCAAATTCCCTCATTTGTTGGCAAATGTGGCTGTACCAGCTAAACAGGATCACTTTTCTCTGTTAGATGGCATAACCATGGATGTACATCCATTTAGCATATGTTGGTACTCACCAAATAGCAGGGAACCTGCAGTTTTTTGGAAATACTCATCAAGATTTGTTTTGAAAGGTTAGAAGGTTTTGTTTCCTCACCTTGTCTTCAGGTTTGTTTTTTTCAGTATGTAAACGTATAAGTACAACGAGTTAATGCTTAATGGAAATCATTTGAAATGAGTAATAAGGAAGTAAAAGAATACCTAAAAAAACAAAATATATACAAAAATCAGTGGGGGCAGATGATGTTCAGTCAAGGGTTCTTAAATAACTGTCAGAATAGATTGTGTATCCACTTGCTTTAATTCTGACAAATCATTAGAACAGGCGATATACCAGGGGTCTGAAGAAGAGCAAATGGTTTGCCAATTAGTTGTAAACTGGCAGATTGGACCACCTGGTCCAACTGTATCTGAAATGTATTTCCCTTAAAGTTTCCACCCCAGATCTTTATTCCTAGGCTACTGGGTTCATAGTTTGCAACAAAGAGAAAAAACTGAAGATTTTTATATAACACAGGAAAGGAAAGAATGCACAAACAAAAACAACCCTACAAGACTGAGTCTTTAAACCTCACTGTATAGGTGCTACTTGTGAACCTTGCTCTCTTCAGGTATTTTTCTTTTTCATTTTCAAAGGATCTTTTTATACCTTTTCTAATTTATTTGTGAGCCTCAGCTGTGCTTTCAGCACAGAATCAGTTTGGAGAGATTTAAAAATATAAATGGTCAAAAAGACAGTAATACCAATGATCACTGTTGGCCATCACCCAAAAGCAAAAAGCTGGAGAAAATGCCTTCAGTTTTCAAAAAAGAAGGCAATATGTACGGGAGGTATATTACTGTTCATTTTCAAATACTATATGTAATTTATTTCTACAAGTGTTAGCACTCATCATTTCAGTTGGAGTATCTTACACTAAATGTGAATTGAGGTTGTAACAGTCATAATTTGGTTAAAACTGAGGAGGGTATTTAGATAAAGAAATATTATGAAATATTTAATGTAAAAATTTTAGAAACATTACAGTTAAGTGTCTGTCCAGTAATTCTCAGCGTTTTTTCCAGTGGTCAAGACTGTTTTACATACCTCTAAAAGTTATATTTAATTTGGTATGGAAAAAATTTTGTTGGGATGAAAAAAAAATTGTATCAATCCAAACATAATCTGTAAACTTATCGGTTCTTATTGCATAGTATGAAAACAAAATTCAGTGTTTGTCCAACATACTTCTGTATCTATCCAAGTATATACTTTAAAATGACCAGACAGAGGTTTTTATTTATCTGTGAAAGCCACAAAATACTACACCTAACAGCTAAACAGACTTTGAATTTCTTACCATCTATACAGGAAACTATATGAAAGAGTATATAAACATTAACTTATATAAGTGCCAGTGGAATACAGAGGGAGTTTTACTTTCTTTTTTTTTTAATTATGAAAGGCATTTTTCATTCTTTGCATATGACATAAAGCCATAAAAGAGCCTGGATGTCTGAGCAGCTGATGTTTGTATCAAGAGGAAGAGCAAGGACAGGCTTAATTCTGCAACCAGTGTTCACATTGAGTAACATCTGTTCATGTGAATATTCCTATTGAGCTGCAGACGCATTCACAAGCTCAGGGAAAAGCCATGCTACTGTATACAAGTGGCTTTATGATGGTCAGCCTAAAAAGAGATCATTGGCATTGTTCAAATGATCAAGGGCTAGTCAGCTTGAAAAAGATGCGAAGTCCAAATGCCCAAATAATAACTGAATTTCAAGGTTTTACTTGACTGAATTTCTTTCATAACTGTCCTCATTCATGCCTATTAAAATCCCTGGGGATGGAAAAATAGTTGTGAACAGTAAGCTGGCATTTGCAAAAGGGCTGAGTGACTGAGCTGAAGTGAGGAACACTTCTTAACTCAGCCAAGGAAAATGAAAACTTAATCATCAGTCTGTGCTGGGGTGGAATTTCTGCTGAACTGGGGAGGGAGCACTGCTCAGTGACACTGCCTAGTGCATACACTCTTTGCCAAACCTCCCTTGGGAGTCAGCAATGCAATGCAAAGTGCATAGTTTACATCTTAACCTCATAGATTTATAGTAGCATTTTTTTTAATTGTCTCCTCTTGCTTATTATTTATGTATATTCCAGTACCTCCTAAGGAGCCTAATCAGACAGTGGAGTTACAGGGGACAGAGTACTGCACAAACAAAAAAAGTGATCCATGCCCTGTAGAGCTTTGGTGTTTTGTTGATGATCATGACTGATCATTGATTTCACATGTGAAACAGAGTATGAAAAATTTTGTAAGAATGTGTGCAAATTAAGCTTTTTCCATTTCCGTGAGATCCAGAAGAATCCAGACCTATAGCAACTCTAAATATAGTTCTTTTAATTCAATACATACAATTGGACCAGGGTTGTAAATGAGATATGATGGCTTTCCTTAAGTTATATGCCAGTTATATGGATAAGCTGAATGGAATTCAAAATCCTTGATTTCTCTCTCTCTGTCTTTGTCACTCTGTATTAATATATAGATACAAACAAAATGAAAGTGTTTAAGCAGTAATATTTTTACACAACTTACCTGATATTGCATCAATTTAGGGAAGTTAAGATACAAAATACATAGTGCTTATTTTATTCCCACAGGACTACCAAATCTATATCCCAAATAAAGATCTATACTTTGTATTATTAGCAGTAGTCACAATTCCTATGATACAACCTCAAAATATGGTGCTGCTTTGTGAAACAAAAAAGCAATAGGCAATATTTGTCTTAGCCTTTACAACTGAAATATTGCAGCAAGAAAATCTGTGTGATGAGGGCTCAGCAAAATGTAATTTCGGTTTGATAAAGCTTTAGATAAATTTTTAACCAAAAGTTTTTGCCAATTAAAGATTAAAAATCTAATTGAAAAGTATTTAAAAGTAGTGGAATTAGATAAACAGAAAATTTATATGAAAATTTGTATGAAATGCTTAGTGTAAATGCATATTTATTGTAAATGGAAAATTCCATAAATTTACTTTAGTTTTATGTTTTATTTACGCTGAACATAAAAAGTAAGATAAAAGAACAATCTGAAGGCTACAGAGTTAGACCTCAAAACATAGAAAGTGCCAATATGCAGACAGTCAAACTTTAATTCAGTGATCTTACAAAGACCATAGTTTTCTGGACTTCATATAGTGTTGTACATTGTATTTTCCATGGTACTATGATCTTCAGTGTGTAAACTGTACTTTGATGATATAAAGAATGGTTTAGCACTGGGAATTAGCATTGGCAATGTTGTATTCCAGGATATTTTGGAAAAAAAACATAGGATTGAAAAAAAAATTCTCAAAACTTAGCTATTACCTCTGTTTTCCCTCACTGCTCTCCTTTTATCTTCCTCTTTGTTTTTGTTTGATTTTCATGCTATAATCAAAATAGCATTAATTAATTTTATTATATTCTGAGAGGATGCTTTTCCATTTATTCAATATGTTTAGAACTCAGTCCAGGTCTCATTATATCTGAATATAAGCTGAGTCAAACTTTTGTTGAACTTTCTCTGTGCTTGCTATTGAGAAAATATTTGTTCTTAGAGTTTACTTTTGTTTGATTTTTTCTCACATAAAACAGGATGAGGAATCTTGGGGTTTTCTTTACATATTAACTGTATAAGGATGCTTCTGCTCTTGCTTGTTTATTATTTTCTGTATCTGTTGAGTTTAACAGTATGTTTCTACTAATTAAAGTAAAATACCTGGAATGTTCAATTAGTATTAGGTTTTGCAACAGCTTGGGAGTTTTTTTTACAAAATCAAAAAGAAATAAAATATTCAAATTTTAAGCTCAGATTGACTTGGCAGTTCCCTTTATATTAATTGTATACATACCAGTTTCTTACAAGTAGTCAAAACAATTAATGTTTTTACTTGTACTTTTAAAGCCTTTTTAACTGAACGTTGCCAGAAATTACAAAAAGCTGGTAACTGCCATGCTGCTACAGATGTTTCAGCTTCAAACAATATACTCAAGAACATTGGTATTTTTAGCATTTTGTAACTCTAGTGACCATTATCAGCCGTGAGAAATTAGATATCTTAAAAGTAGCAAATGGCAGCTTTTACAGTTATTAAATAAAGGTTTGATTCATGTGATTTGATGGAAAAATTGCAAGATATTTAACCCAGCTCCAGAAATATGATTAACATAAGTGATATTGTAGTTAAATATTTAGGTGATGCACAAGACATTTTTTCTCATGAATTCCTGATATTGTTGTAATTTTCTGGAAATATCACAATTTATATCACACATACCTATAAACCTGGATGAACATTCTTTTTCTTTAATTTCTCCTATTCATATAGGGGAGGATTAAAATTATGCTAAATTTTTCATAAGTCTAATATCAATAAATGAATATTTAATGAAAGACAAAACAGGCATACAGAATAAACTAATTTCAACAGCTGTGAACAGGTTTTTCATTTAGTGCATGGCATACTCAGCTAGGATTCTCCAATCAAAGAAATAAGGTATCTTCTGAAAGAGAGCTATAACTACTAATGCTTTACACAGAAGCCTTTTTATTTTTCCTATATAATCCATTAGTTGAGAGGTGTTCTTTTACAACCCCTAAAGCATTGTTCCTTTTCATTTTAGTCAACCAAAGCAGCTGGGTCTTTATAGCTGCAAAATGTTTGCTCATGACCAACTGCTGTTTTGTACACCACTTTTCATCACTAACAAATATTTTATTTTTCATTATTACTCCACGCTTGTCATATCTTGTTGAGGAGCAATGTTTTAACATGCATCCCATTAATCAGTGACTTCTTTGTCTCTTCTGACCTGATTCCTCCCATGATGTATGCCTAGGGAGGTATGCACCCTGCAGAAGATCCCCCAGACTAGCAAATAAGTCTGTGCATACAAAAAAAATATACATTTGTAGGACTCCAGCAACAGGATGATCTCCTCAGACCTTGACACATTTGTGGTAGGAGATTGAAAGTAATTGGCTGGTCAAAGTTATTCTGAAGACTTTTTGAATTGGGACTGAGATGTCTCATAACAGGGACATCTGATCCACTTTTGAAATTGCTCCTGAATAACCACAGCCATTTGGTTTGGAATCTGCCATTTTAACCATCAGCCATATGGTTTGGAATCTGTTGCTGCAGATCTGTCAGGACCCTCAGGCTGTGATCTCCTTCTCAGGGCATTGATTCTGATGAGTCTGTAGTGTTACCCTTGTCTCACAGCAGTAGCAATAATAATAATAATAATGCATAGAAGAAATACAAATGGAACATATGGACAAATGCATCTGATACACTGTGACTGTGGAAGCTCATCAGGCTCATGGCAGTCTTAACACTAGATGCGAGACTGTTTGGGAATCCCAGGTCCTGCACACAGAAAAAAAAAATCACAGCGCAGCATCAGAGCTCAAAAATGAATGAAGTGAGTTTTGCTAATGTATAATAATAATACTGATTTATGAAAGATATTTTAAAGCAACCATCCAATTATTTCATTTATTTAGAATTGCAACATACTTTTGCCAGATGGTGTTTCATAGCAGGTCAAAAAATAATGAAGGAATTTGGCGTTAGAACTGAAGTAACAAGAAAAGATGAGTGACTAGAGATTTAAAATTTTATAGGGGTTCCCCCCCTCCCCCCTTAAATCGAGCTCTTGTAATGTTTTTGGAGTCTCTTCCCTGTGGATTTGATTGTATTTACTTCATTTTTATCACGCCTTATTAAAAGTTAGGAAACATAATTTACAATGTGGTGAAACAAATGCCTAATTCCCAGAGAAGTGTAGACTTAAAAAATTTGTCCTTTCCTTTTTTAGATTATTTAATAGGTGTATTCAAGAGATTTTATCAGTGGCTGGCGATGGAAGGTGGTGATTTGGAATTGCCAGGAAAAATAAGGAGTTTTTTGAAGAAATTCCTTCAAAGCCCATTATGTCCTGTTTTACTATTGGCAATGTTTTGTTCCTGTCTTGAACAGAAATTTAGATCTTGTTAGAAAGTGCTGAACAAATAAAACTTGGAGAGCTGTGGTTCAGACTCATTAATAGTGCATCAATACAAGTAGATTTCATTATCACAGAATACAAGAACTATTCTTATTTTTTTGGCTTTTTTTTTTCTTTTTTTCCCCTCTCTTTACAGTCCTTTCTTGGAACAGTCTCAACTTTTGTTGGTGTCATGGTAGCAGTGAACAGACCACTGACTTCTTGAACTGACATTGCCACTGCTGGATTTTATAAGTTTTCAGCTTTAAACAACAATTGATTCCTGAAATTTTTGCCCAATTAGGAAATAAAAGATTAATCCTGAGCCACTTAATACAGTAGATCATGGTCTCAATGGACTCTGTGGGAATCTCAAATATTTTAAGAGATTATTAGGTTTAGACTTCACTGAGTACATCACAAGTGATTGGCTTTGCATTCCCTACCAATCATTTCAGAACAGCTGTCTCATTCATTCACGTATTTTAAGTTTTCTACCAAATATCAATATTTCTGTGAACCAGGTATGTCAATTGAACTTGAAATACAAATTTTCATTTTATTTTGAAGATTGACTTTAAAAAGTGACTTTACATAAAAATCTAGAATCTCCCAGAAGAATGGGTATTCTTAGAGAAATGTGAAGTTTTAGTCCAACTTTTTAGAGAGGAAAACTTTCTCTACAGGTATTTGGTCAACTTTAAATAGATCAAAGGTACTGTTCTTGCTTTAATGGTTCTTTTTTTCCTGGGCAAAAATGCTCATTTTTCTAAACGATACATTTAGAAATTACTAGTGACTCTGGCTTTATGCTTCTATGAAAAGCAAGACCCAAATGAAAAAACCCCTTCTGGCTAAGATCCAGGAATTGAAAGATTGCAACCTGTCTTTTGGTATACTTAAATCTTAAGCCAGATGTATAATACAAATACTCTAGTGGAAAATAAAGGTAAAAGAAGAGATAATCTGATGTATACAGATGTTAGCAGTCAAAACCACTCAAGCTGTACTGAAATGTCCTTTGCACCTGGCACTGGAGGTGTTAGCTATGCCAGTCCCCCAGTTCAGTCCCCAACACAGACAGATGTTCTTGTTGTACCACTTCTTGTGTGTAACATTTAGGTTTCTGTTTAGCTTGGCATAGCACACATAAATACTGTACTCCAAAGGCCACCCATTTATTAGTGCACCTGCATCTTCTGCTTTCTTTAATTCCCTTAGTATATTGCATTCCTCTTGTGCTGCTGGTCCTAGTGCAAAGTAATGTCATGGGAAAGAAATGCAGCTAGCATTACAATGATGAAAAATATTTTTCAAAATCAATCACACATTGTATTATACAAGTAAGGCTGACTTTTCAGATGTCTCTAATATGTAAATTGGAGCTTGCTTGTTGAACACAACTTTATTTAGGTTGCTTTATAATTAGTATTCTGAAAGCATGTACCATGAAGTAGTTACCATAGCGATAGGCCTGTATAAACAGAGCACGTAACAGTCGTGCGTGAAACATGCATGGAATCCTTTTGATATCACTCAGTATTAATTCTTAAACGATTTGTTGGGAAGAGGTGAAAATTAGGGTCCTTTAAAAATTTGCCTCAGACTTTTATTGAAAGTAGCCTAGAAAGTGAAAATTGTGAAAATACTCGTGAAAATTGTGAAAGTACTCATGAAAAATCTGTCCTTCCATATGAATTTCCATATGCAATCGAAAAACAAGCCTCCCACCATTACTTTCCAGTATGTAGCTTCTCAAGTTCATATGTGTCTGAACTGAAAGAGTAATCCTATACATACCATTTAAATTTGGGCCTTGATGCCTAGAAAATAAATTTTAACAAAAATACATAATAAACGTGAATTAGGGAAGTTAGAAAGCAAAGATAATTTCTTGAAGATGTCAATGAACATCACAATGCCAGTAAGTAACTGTGAGGCTTGTCCACCTTCTGGATATGTCTGAACATATCAGGTTGGGAATTACAGCAGAACCACTTTCAGAAACTCAGATACAAGGATTGCTATTTGGAGTTGGATTGCCATATTCATGTGTAGCACAGTCCAGTCCAGTCTGAAAAAAACTAAAATGCCTATGTTTTCACATAACTCTGATCTCATTATCTGTTTTTTCTGTACATTCTCTTACTCTCCATTCTTCCAAAAAAAAAGAGTGAAAAATGAGAATGAAAATAAGATGAGGATAGATAATCTCCTTAGTTTTGTAGGTGTCCTACTTTGCATTAAAATCCTTGGGAATATATTTTTCTTACCATGTCAAATCTCTCAAAAGGCAAATTCAGTAAGTCTTCACATTTCAATATAGATTTTCCGCACAGGATCATGGGAACAGTTAGCTGTGGGCAAGGACTTTGCTTCTGTATTTCTCACATACCTGAAACATTGTGAGTGGTATTATGGCTGAGTAATGTGTGTTCAGGTCATTTTTAGTGAAAGATTGTGGCTTTCCTTTCATGGCAATATATTGTAAAAATAAATTGTGATCAGATCCAGTTTTGTTTGGAAGCAGTCTTTTCTTGTTTGGAATGAAATAAAGTTTGTTTTTTCTATGTGATACTGCTCAGGACTAGATCACTAAATATAACTTGTCTTGCTACTGTGATACTTGTGGCTGACTCTGGTCTTTTTGTCCTCGAGAAGAAATTTGGAACTGTTCTGTACTTGACCACAGTTATGGAAGTACCTTTTCTTCCTATATGTGTTGTAAATAACTGTTCAGAAAAGGTATTGAAAAATATCTTGGTGTCAGTCATTAATATTTAAAATATTGAAAGGTATAACAAGAAATTTATTTTTGCTTTCTTTGCATTCCTTTGAAATGTTGTTCCATGTAAAGCACATCAAAGATGTTTTCTTGCAGTGCTATTAAAGGTAACTTTCCCCTTTGGTTTCCAGTAAAAAAGATTTCAGCATATCCTGGATCTGTCTTTCTATAAACCAGTAATAGTACAAAAATATGGAATATTTAGCAATGTGTGCAGTTCAAATAGAAAGAAAAATATGTGAAATTATCTGTATATAGCAAGATTAGATAGCAGAGACCAAAACCCCCAATTACAACTGATGAGAACAGAAGAAATGCAAGGGTCATAAGACCTGGGAAGATCTGCTGACATACTTGGAGCTCAGTCCTGGAGGTAACAAACAAACTTGTCACCCACCAAACAATAAATGAGTAAAAGTTGTGTCACTTCTGCAGGCCTTAGCCTCCACAAAGAAGCTAACACATGTTAACTTTGAGTGGTAGATTTAGCAGAACTCCTAGGCTGACCAAGCATGCTAACTGGACTTCCAAGATTCTTTCTGGTGACAGCACAAAAATATGCTTTTCCAGAAAACCAGGTCTCTCAAACACTTTCTCTGAATCACTGCCAGGAGAAAACTCAAAGTTTTCTTTAATTCTCCTTGTGTAAGTTCCTATCACCATTAGAGCTCCTCTCAAGATACCATCCTTTCATCTGCCTCTTCTGTTCTTGGTTGTCAGGCTTGTCAGTCTGTTGGTAATGTCCTGGAAGTCCTAGGCCACCTCAGACAACACGAAATGGGAAATGAAATAAAAGCTTCTTTAATTTCACTTCCTGAAGGAAGTGTAGGAAGACTGTATTGAGCTGCTATGTTTTCTTTCCTGTTAGTACCTATCCAAATAACCACCTTGGACATCTTTATCATGCTGAAGACTCCTTCCTCAGCTGCAGTAGAAATAAATAAATTTTAATGCTTTCACACAGGCATTTTACACAATCATAAATTATTAGAAGTAATCTATGAGACATCTCATTGTTGTTCAGAATACTTTTCCTGAGTTAGGTTCTTGATTAGTATGTAAATATTGCTGTTGTTCAAACCAGTATCCATTCTGCATAATGTGAGCTCGAAACACCATGGAATACTACCATGGTAGAGGAAAGAAATGGTTCCCATAAAGAGGAAGAGAAATGAAGATCATCTTTGAGGGTTTCTGAACTCCTGGACTAAAATCCCTACTACTTAAATCAGAAGGAGTTTTAATACTTGTGTAAATGGAATGAACATTTCTTCCTGGCACATAACTAAAAAACTCTTTGGTGGATAAATATAGGGATAATACCATTATTGGAGTTTGCTACCCTGCAGAAAGGGAACATTTATCCTTTATTAGTACTAGTCCTCCTAGAAATGTACAAATCAAAGCTGGTTTTCATTGATCAGATTTCTACATTTCCATCAATATTACTGTATTTTTCTTTTCTAGACTGTGGCATTTTTATAGGCTAATCAAATACCCAATATTACTAGGAGCCATTTAAAGTGAATGCCAGAACTACTAAGGAGTAATTTGAGAATTAGAGCTATTTTTGTTAGTTGAAATGATCTTGACTTGCTCATATTGTATTGTACCTGATGCTTAGTAATATGATAATACTGATACAAATAGAAAGATATCCGGTTTGAAGTTCTTAAATATCTGTTAAAAGTGGTGAGCAGTCCAAGCACATTAAAATTCCATTTTCCCCCATACAAGTGTTTGCTGCAGATGACCCCCACTGATCTTAAATATATTTCTGTATCTGTAACTGAATAGAGGTTTTCCGTACAGCATGTTCTAATGGTACTCTGGCCTTTAGCCAACAAGGCACTGAATAAGGCTATTTTTAAAATACAGAAACTGGGAACAGCTGCAGCAATCAAATTTGATAAAAACAGAGAGGAACTTTGCTGCTTTTTTTTTTTAATGGTTTGTCCAAGTTTAGACTCCTTTCATAGAACAGCTTTTGTTCTGTTGGATGAAGAGGGTATAAGAGTAACAGTGAAATCCTTTTGAACAAATAATTTTTAAAAGAATACAGATTAAAATAATAGGAGGCTTTTTGGTGCAGCAGCATGTTCAATGCAATTGTACCTTAAACTATTAAAAAATAAATCCATTAAAAATGAACACATTCTATCCACCAAGCTTTACCATAAAAGGCTTATACATAATACTCTCCCAAACTGGAAGATGAATTCTCTTGTTTCAAATTTTGAACATCTAAACATTGGTATTTGGGAGTAGTTTTTTAGGTGGAAGTTATTTAATTTGAATGCTCTGGGGTGGTTTGGTTTTGGTTGTTGGTTTGTTCGGGGTTTTTTTAGCTTCTTTTACCATTAATCAAAAAACTTTCTATGAAAAACTCTTCTGTCCTTCCCCCTGCTAAGCTGGGGGCGGGAAATTCACTTAAGGAAACGTTTTACAAAGGCCTTCTGTGCAGATTAAAAAGGTTCATAAAATATTTAATTAGAAGGACTGATTCTTTCTTGTTTGTCCTCCTGGTTTTTTGGGGGAAAAACTGTCATTCTATGATTAATGAAAGTCAGGAGATGATTATGTACACAGAAAAAATCCATTACACAGTAGTAGGCTGAATTGTATCTGTTAAATGATTCCATCTGAGGGTAGAGTCTCTGTGCTGGACTGATGCAAGACACAAGATACTGGGTGAAGTTTGGGTTCCACTGAAATCAGTAAGAGTTATGCCACTGAATTAGCAGAGATATGATTTTATTGATTGCATTCATTTTAAGTGTCAAAACTAGCACCTTTGCATTCTTACCCCATTAGAGCTATTTAGTCCATTGTCAATTCTGATGGTGGAATTTCTCAGATAATATGGGTATATATTCATATGTGTCTATGTCCACAGAGGTATAACATGTTTATACCTTTTTCTGTGTGTTTAGGTATATAAAATATCTGCTTAATTTATTATCACCATATCTGAGTATCTCTCCAGGGTGGGAATTACAGCAGTGATATACTTTCCTTCAGGCTGAGAGGCAGGCTTAGTCTCTTTTGTTTTGTTTTAAAAACAGGAAACAGAAAGAAAAGAATAAAGCTAGAGAATTGATACTGGAATGAAATAGATGTATGGATCCACCTGAGATTTTTACTGTTTACAAGCAAACTCAGCAATGCAAAATACTCAAAACTGGGTCAAATATTCTAGATATAGAACTTGATGTATATCCTTTAACTCGACATTAAGAGGGAAAACAGACTTCCTCAAATTCAGAATTTGCTGATTTATTTCCTGTCTCTGCTACAAATTTCACATATGCTCTTGGCCAGGTCAGTTCTGCAAACTCATGTGCTTAACTTTATGTGGTGGAAATAATATTATGACTCTGTGGATCTACACAAAATATATACAGCTAAATATGAGAACAAATATTTTGGATGAGCTAAACATGTCTGTGTACAATTTTCACTTTGTAAAATGGACATAAAACATTATTTTTTCCCCAATGCTTTGTCTGTTTTATTTGTCTATAAATTCTTGGATAGGGGAGCTGTCTTTTGTATATGTCTGTGAATCGGTAAGAAAACAGAGCCTTGACTTCATCTGGACCTTGTACAATTCTGAAATAAACAATTATAGATGCTGAGACATATGTTACTTCAGGTAGCTTCTCTAAAGGAAAACATAACAAAAACCAGGATGCACAGATTCCACATGATTGACTGATGTTTTGCCAGGAATTTAGAAGAAGCTGTTCATTTAAAAACAGGGAAATAGTGTGACATTAAACACATTTTTAGCATTTTTTGCAACAGTAGTCCCTGTCCTTGCCTATGGAAGCAACCTCACATTCCTGCATAAGAGGTAACTGGAGATTTAACACATGCTGTGTCCTAGGAAGATATTGAAGCATTCATGTTGTGCAGAGCATTGAGCTTGGGAGTTTTTCAAGGATATTCTGGCATCATACCAGCTTTCAAATTCTTGTCCAGTATTTTAACTGGAACCAAAAAATTTCCAGCATGATGATTACTAGGATTTGATTACATCTAGTAAGCTATGGAGCCCCTTCTCTTTGAAGACAAACTGCAGCCAGAGACAGATTTACCACTGACCAACAGTGTTTTTATGCAAATGTGCTTGAGTGAGTGCCGTAACCCCAAGTTATAATAGAGTCATTCAATCTCTTGCCAGGACAGCAATATTTATACATTGCAAAGATAAATTGGATATCAAAACCAGTTCCATTACGGAGGGAAAGTTCTCTATGTAAATCAGTATTTCTAATTACACCATGATTCTTCCCACCCCCTACCCCATTTTGTTTTCCTTGCTTTATCTTCATAGATGAATTCCAAATATGTTTTTCTCTTGTGTGTTCACTTTGAATATGGAAGCATTCAGCTAATGGATAACGTAAACTTCTCACTACAAAACTTTAAATACTCCAAGTGTGTCTCTTTATGTCTAGGGGAAGGGCTATAAAAGGCTTATATTCACATACAGTGTTTTGTCTGCCACTTGTGCAAGTTTCTCTTTGAATTTCTCTTTCTCCTGATGCCTGTTGGGAAGAAATGGGCAGTCAGCTCCCTAGTGCCTTTATCTCCTCATCAGGAATGAGTGCAAGGGGTCAGATGCCCCTCTGCATGCTAGTCACCGTCTGCTAACAGCAGTGCTCTCCTGGGAGAGCTGGCTTTGTTTAGTGACAGGGCTAATATGAGGAGACACGTGAAGTACTTTGGTTTGTGGAAGAGAGCAGGAGAGGCATGGTGCTGTGAAAACATTCCCACACACTCTAATGGCTCGTTCACACAGAAAACAAGGGAGAGCATTCAGCTCTTACACAGAGCTCAAAGTAGAACAAACGGACTCGGGAACCCCAAGCCACTAGTCAAAAAAGCACTTTACTGATGTACTAATACTGAGGTGCTCTCCGTGATAGCTTACCTATGAACCTTCAGCTCTCACTTAGGCAATTAAATGACTTGGCTAGAATGAAAAACTGCTCAGTAGCTGATAGTTGCTTTTGTTCACTGTTAGGTGCCAAATTCTTGAAAATCTAACCCTCAGTTTCCTAAAGCCAAACTTTCTAAAACTACTTATAAGAGGTGAAGCATGCACTGGAGAGTTTCATCAATACAATCACCAATTATTTCCCTTTAGAATAAAATTTAGGATGCAGAGGAATGCAACATCTCTAAAAAGCAATACCTTTTTGGCTTTATATTTGTTAAGAGACCCAGATACACACATGAGTGTGTAACTTTAGGATATAATTTGAGGATTGAAAAAAGTGACTTTCTCAATTAGGTCTCAAACACAGTAGGGCTACATATCATGGAAGGTCCACACTATAAGCTGTTTGAAGTGATGAATGGTGTTTAGTGAATAGCAGCATTTGTTATTCTCCTCTAAATTTTAAAGGATGTATAAGAAGTCAACAAGAATAGAGATAATAGATAAACCCACAAGTTTGTGTAACTCAGTATCTGACCTCTAATATCAACCTGTAATAGAAATAAGGTATTTCTATGCACAAATTTACAGTGAATTTTCTATTAAGATATCCTACCAGATATGTATCATTTTTTATTTAAGATATTTCAAAGTCTAGGATGGCATAATAAAGTATTATGTAAAAAAGGATTTTCTGCTTGTCTAGAAATGCTATGAAGCTCTTTGGTTCTTGCATTTTGCAAAATACTGAATTATAGAACTATCTTCACCTACTCCATGGCACTTATGATTTTCTCATCTTTCCTCCATTCATCTCTTTACTTTCTGAAGGCTACTAGTCTAATTTATTTTCATACAGAAGTTGCTCCATAATTGTTATAATGTTTTTTTGATTTGTCATTTCCAGTTATTTTATATCCTCCTCTGCACTACTGAGTGGACTGAAACTACAAACTTATACCTTATGGGTGTACCCCTTGTAATATTTGATGATCTTAAGTTAAGCATTGTGCTGATGTTTTCATAGAGCTAGCCACAGTAACTCCACAATGTTAATTACTGCATGACGGTATCAATTGTAGTTCAGCAAATAAACATATACAAATATATACACGTGGACACGCATACCATATGTATTTCCAAAAGTTATATATATGTATGTAATGTTCTACGTATTTGTAGTTATCTCTGTTTCCCCTCATGAGCATTAAGTTACATATATTGAACTTTCTGTCTTTGTATAGCCCCATTACCAAGTACTGTAAAATTTTTAAGCTTTTTTTTATAATTGCGTTTTGTCATCCTTCTGTTCAACCCTCAGTAACTCACTATCTACTTCTATTTCCTGATTATTTAGGAGTATATGTTGAGCAGTACAGAGGCCAGCCCAGGTATTTCCAAGAAAGTGGTGATAAACTTCCACCAGAATAAAGAATGACTTCCCCTTTCCTATCTTTTAATTTCATACAAGATCAGATCTCCGTTAATAGAACTTAGTCTCTTTTAGAGTCTTTGTGGAGACCTTTTAAGAACAAATGTCATTTGTTCATTGATGCTTTGACTCCTTATGTTCAACCAGTGTACCTATACCTATAGGCATATAACATCATTGAAGAGTGGGACTAAAATAGACACCCTCTCTATTCCACTTTTGTTCGCTCTGGGTTCTGATCAAAGTCAATGTATCTCAAAGATTTGTTGAAATGGATATAGCTATCGAAAAGCATCAGGTCAAATAGATTAGCAAGGGCAGGAGTATGAACTTATGCAGTCTATAACTGCATGTTACATTTGCTTTAGATTTTACTGCTTCTGAAGGAAAGTTATGTCTAATTTAAGCTCAGTTCTAAAAATATTCATATTTGGCCTGAAATAGCTCCACTTTTGGAATGTGCCACTTCAAATGTGAAGTTTTTGAAAAGGCTTTACTTTTTTGGTAGATGAGAGTATTGTTCAGTTCCATCTTTCAGCATTTAATATACCGTATTTTTTGAGAAGTGTGGCATAGATCAAAGAGCAGAATTTGGCCCTTAGTTACCTTCTGTTACTGGCGCTAATCTCACAGCTACTGAAAAATGATGCATCAAATTTAAATCACTGCAAATGTCACTATTCGGAATCTTGCATATGTTGCCTGAGCTGTCAGTAATAAAATCTGTTCTTAATTATTCTCCTATTTAAAAAATACTAATTTTCTAATAACCCAGTGAATATGAATTTGATGTTTTCTTTGGCTGGAAACATTTTAATTATTTAGTACATCTATAAAGTTCTGTGTGCTTTTAATAGTATAGTAGCTTTTGAAAATGAATAGGACCTTCCCATTTAAATCCCTGTGGCTACCAAGAAAAGCTGATTTTTTTTTTTTAATCTCAGTTAAGTTTAAAAGTGATTAAATTCAAGAAAACATTTCAAGTAAAAAGAAAGCCAGATATACAAAATTGAGGGTACATGTGTTACAGGGATGCAAACTATAAAGCCTTATATTTAGAATTAATCATATTGTATGTTTTAATCTTTTGTCTATCTTATTGTTTTCCCTTAATAGGAAAGAATAATGTTTATTCTTTTCTTTACCAATTTTATATGGAACTGGTTTTACTGTGATTGGAAAATGAAAATAGCAGAGAATATTAAGAAAGTGTAAGAAGAAAAAGGAAGGCTTTGGATAGTATCAGATTTTCTGGTTGGAAGCAGAATAATCCAGACCATAAATCCTATTTGCTTTTAATATTTACCCCCATCACAGTACTTCTTTCAGTTATTTCCTTCACTGAAAGCCCCAAAAATGAACAGAAAAGACTCCCATTGAAACTTTGCAATAGCCTCATAGATATGATTGTTAGCATGAAATTCTACCTTCATTGAAGGTGGAAGGGTTGAAAATATGCAGACTAATGTGCTCCCCTTTATTGTTTTTTTTTCAATGTGATGATAGACTAACATTTTACCTCATTGCTGTGCTTCACCGAATGATGTACTTTTCAGAAACATGAATATTAATGGCCAGTTTATAAAACGCACATATTATACTGCTAAAAAAGAAATGTTTCTCTTTCTTGTTCATTTGGTCTTGGCACCATGTATTTACACAGGAGCATATAAAACATTTCATACAAAACACCCTCGTTGATTCTGGATAATATTTCATTACCTTACTTGATTGTGTCTCAAACCAGACTGTTATATTACTTTTTAAGCTTCTGTTTATACCTGAAATTCTAGACAGTATTTGTCCTTGCTCCTTGAAGTCAAACAAACTAATATTTATTTTGCCCAATAAACTATTTATTTTAATAGTTTTTTGAAGTTTAATGCCAAAATGCTACAGAGACAAAAAGCAGTGTGAAACAAAAAAATATAACTGAGTGCAAACAAGCACTACAAAGTTCAGAAAGGTTAGGTGGATAGTTACTGCTATGAGCTGCTTTTCTCCTTTTTTGCATTGCATCTGTGCACTAAATAAAACAATGATCCAATAAAAAATAATAGTTGGTCTCATAATATTAATGCCTACACACAAAGGCTGAATTAGACTTGTACACATTATCTGGAATGTACTGTACATAAGAGTATTCAAAAGAGTCTGGAGCACTGATGTTTTCTTAGAGATTTTAAATATCTGTTGAAAGAATGAACAGTATGGATTTCTGAACTGCAAGCATGTCATGTCAGGTAAACAAAATTACAAAACCTCTCCTATTTTCTCATATAATGAGGTTGTTTGATCAGTATTTATGCATTAAAATAAACCATGGATATAATTATTGTATATTAGAATCCTTCTGGTCAGGATATTTTAGAATGGTGTGACAACAGGCCCAGTTGTGTCCAACCTTAAAGCTGCAATCACTTCTTAGGAGTAATCATTTTTGCCAGTTCTGTTCTCCATACCTTTTATTATCAACTTGTCTTCTGAGAGTTCTTGCTAGTCAATATGACTGCTGTCAAAATGCTGTCTAGATGAAATGTGTGGGATTTTTCAACTTTTGCAGATCTGAGTGACCAACTTATGGAAGTGGTTGGTCTGGAAGGAGCCATGGAGATGGGACAGATATACACAGGTCTGAAAAGTGCAGGAAGACGGCTTGCCCAGTGCTCATCTGTTGTCATCAGGTATTATTAAATGTATTGGTATGTGTGAGCCACTGATGGTGGAGTACGCTCATTTCATTGTGCTTTATTATTTCTGATCTAAAAGTGGCCAGAAAATTCAAAAGAGAGTAAACTTGGCTTAGGGCACAAAGCAAAAGAATAATTATTCTAACTTTTGCATTAAATAAGGACTGGAAAAGAGACAGGTAGTCAATTCTTTCTCACTGAAAATTATTCAGGGAAAATTTTCCAAAATTTATTAAAGCCATAGGCTCTACAATTATAAGCCTAAAATGAGCATAAAACAGAAGAGCAACAGTAAAAACTTTAAGAAAATAAGTAGGATTTGCCAAAGTACCTGGCATATTTTTGAGACTCTCCTCAAGGACTGAGTAGTATTGACTTCAAAAGTACTCTCTCATATGTATGTGGAAGAGAAATAAGATCACGGAGGCATTCCATATTCTTCTCTAGATACCAAAAGGTAATGTTTATAATCCCACATCATCAGGACCACAACTGCAAAAGATTCAAAGCCTTCCAGAACTATGAAGTGAGACCTCATTAAACATTCTTTGCTCCCTTCATTTATGGCCAAGGATGACAGTGGCTAAATCCATGAACTGTTAGTTGTTTTCATGTGGCGTCCAAACCAGAATTTCCATTGGCCAACATGAGTGCTCAGTTGACACATTTTTCCATCATTATATTTATGCACTCCATGTTACTTCTAATAGTCTTGTATGCAACCTTTTATAATGCAGAAATACAGGGTTAAAAAAGACCAAGTACTTTTTTTTTTGTTCTCATTTGTCTATATTTTTCTTAATGTGGCATCCAGAACTAGAGAAAGAATACTATCTGTATCTTTATGTTAAAACCAGTGTCACTTTACTAAGAATTTAAATTTATAGCATGGTATAGACTCTGAATATAGTACAGCCTTCATTCTCTGTGTGTGTGTGTTCTAACTCATAGTATAGTCTAAATTATAAAAATAGTAGAAATTCCTTTATCTTTTCAGTTAATAAGGTTTATTCCTGAAATTCTTGTGTAATTCACTCTTTCACAAATTAGACTCTTCTCCCATGAAAGAATAGTGTATTACTAGCAACGTGTGTGAACGTTTGCCATGATTTTGCTTTGTGTGTTGAAAATCAGAGTAAGCCTACTAAGTTAATTATGTTACTTTTGTAAGCATGTTGGATCATACTGGAAATTACATAAGAGTTGAGGAGTACATTGGGATTACATCTGTACACTATTGCAAATATCCCTTTTTAATAAATTCATTTATCACTTTTGTCTTGTTTCTTTGTCTTATATTATGTAATTTGTCCCTTTAGGACCAACAAGTCTCTCCCTATGCAGATAGATGGGGAACCTTGGATGCAAACCCCTTGCATGGTAATGGCAACGTTTTTTAATTTCTCTTCTTTTTCAGTGACAGAATTTACTTTTTTGTTTGTTTGTTTGTTTAAAAGACAACCATTTTCATCAGCATTAACTCAATTTACTTAACATCTTCACACACTGCTTTTATGTACTTCAATACTCCTTGCATTTTCACTTTATTGTTCTGGTTTTAACCACAGGTTAGAGTTTGGAAAATACTTGAAGGGTGCAGCCTCAGCATCCCTTTACCTAATGTAATCATTTATTTATGATGATGGACCAGATTTAGAATCCCTATTGCTGAGGAAAATTCTATAGGTTTTTTGATGCTAAAATGTGTAAAGTATCTTCTTAAAAATTTAGGAAGATTTTCTGGTGATTTTAAAAGCTCATATCAAGAAAATTTTATTTAAATCTGAATTCAAACCATGCTGATTAAATTATACAATAGAACTAATTTTTTTTAATTCCTTGCAGTTTAAAGGCAAAATAAAGGAACTTAATTCATTTCTTGTTGCAATGCCCACACATAGAAAGTGAGGGCAGGTAAATATCCATCTGGATAGCTTAGGAAATGATGGGATAGGGTAGAAACTTGCTCAGAAAAGGTTCTGTGAGTAACTGTTTACAGACAACACAAAAAAAGTTGTATCTGAAAGAACTCTCCATTTTCATCTCTCTCCAGTAAATTATAGAGGCTAACCAAGCATTTGGAGATGTTGAAGAAATCCAAGCTCTTCACTGTTGTGTATAATGTAATAACATGTTTTAATATACAGTCCTACTAATTTTGTTTCCCTAAAAAAGACATGTTTTTAAGTAGATCAATTGCTGTAGCTTTGCATGTTGTAAGTATGACAAAACAGCAATGTGAAGAGGAAAAATCCCAATACAGTTGGGAGTAATTCTCCAAAAGGGATACTGGATCACTTTCATAAGCTTTATGTCTGTAGTAGAATTAAAGGGAGGATCTTCAGTAAGATGCTAATGGGCATGCAGCTCAAAATAAACAGATTAGGATGACAGAAGAGGGTCATGATTGTTTATGTTTACCAGATACACCATAGTGTACAGCTGAACAGTGTGAAGAATGCCTGAACTCTCATTCTCTATAGAAGTGGTCAGATTTTGCAATGTGAGGAGAACCATAAGAACACATACCATGTGGAAGGAAAACAGTGGGGATTTTATTGCAGGAAACCTTTTGGAGTTAAGAGATATTATCTCTACCTCTTCTACAGCAATGGTTCAGTGCAGAGCAACAGTACTGAATCCAGCAGTTACTTGTTCAAGAAAAAGACATGTAATTTTTCAGTTGCCAGATTACAGAAGAGAATTTACAGAGGGATGCTGGCAATAACAAGCTTTTTTTGTCTTGATTGCTTGCTCTGTGCAAAATCCCTGCTATCTGATTGATAATCCTAGCAAAAGCTGCCTGCACAACTGAGGACAAACCTGGAAAAAGAGACAGTTCTCACATTTCAATTACTGCCCTCAGGAAACAGTAAATTATAACTGGTAATTACTGCTGTCCAGTTGAAGTACTGTTTTAAAGGGGATAGAAATGGCATATACTTTTCTGTGGAACCCATTCTTTTTACTAGACCGTTGTTAAGAGAATATACAATTGTGTAAGAAAACAATGCTGTTGAATGTACTTTTTTTTTCTGAGAAGAAAATACATGAACTATTTGGCTATACTGAGGCACCTCTGTGAATTTAGATATAAAAATATTATTTTATGTTATATTTATTTTTCAGAAGTTTTTTTCTCTGCTGAGGAGCTTAATTATTTATGGCAATTGCTCCTTGCATTATCGTCCATGTACCACACTCTGTTTTCTACATATTGAAAAGGAAAAAACATGTATGGTTCAACCTCTTCCCCTCCAATGAATTCTAACTACAGTAGAGGTTTTACTTGAAGTTCTCTGCAAAGTAGCTGGGAATCACGCTTGAGACAATGACAAAGGTCAATATTAGCTTTCTCTCATCTGAAGCTTAAGATTTGATTTCTAAGTTTGTGCTTCATGGGGGTCTTTGTTTGGAAACCAAAGTGTACCTGATCACATAAATATCAGGGTGAAATCTGTGATGTATATCCAAACCAGAGTATGAAAAAAAACCATAAAATCAAACCACATCTTTACGTGTAGCAAACTACATAGTCAGGAATTTGAACCTCCTAGAGCTCAAATTTCAGAAAGCAACATAGGGAAGCCAATATAAGATTATTGGGTTTTGTGTTCTCTAGAGAAAAAATTGCAGTGTTCTCCCAAAATTTCCAGGGGAGAGAGTCTTGCACCTTGTTCAGTTGCACAGATCACGTGCATCAGTGAGACACAGCAGCTGAGCCTCACTCAGGTTTTTCTTTCAGCATCTTAGCAACTTCAGAATCATCTAAGTTCAGTTGTAGTAGTCTGTCCTGTATTACAGAGACTAAGAGAAAGAAATTCATAGAATCAGCATATATAGAATCAACCCTCACTCAGGCTGCAAGTGTTTAAGCTCAGAAGCCCTTTCTGGTTTTCTTCAGAGTATTTTGCAAATGACTTTTCAAGAAATCAAGTTGAACCTGATCAAAATTCTCCTGCTTTCTCATAATGCCTATTAAAGTAAACAAGTTCTGCATCAAATCTGTGTTATATATGGGATGCAGCCTCATATGCAGGCTTGGAAATGTACTTCGTGTTGAAGGAATCCAGAAGTTTATCTTTGCTGGTTCTCCATTCTGACTGGAAAAAAAGTTTATACGCATAGCATGCCTTGCTGACAGCTGTCCCTTCTCATGCATATAGAGACCGTGCTCTCCCATGGGATGTGATAGATAATACAGTGATTCCCCAGAAGCTGTGATCTGTGAATTTTTTTTTCCTTCCTGTCATCAGTTTTAGTACTAAAGAAAATGTTGTCTGCTTCTTTTAATGACTTTTTTATGATCTTCTATTGCTCATGCACCTAGCATCCCTAGATGAGCATGGGAAGGCATTCCCATAGGTTCTGGGCATACTTAAAAATGTGAGTGTCTTGGGTTAATTATTTTTCATCTAAAATTACTCGGTATGTTGAAACAGACTGCAGTGTCTACCAAAGTCACTCTGCTCTGGTATAATAAGATACAGTATCTGAGCATCAAATTGTATCATTTTCACTGAGTTTTTTTAATAGAGGAATCTTTGGGAGAAAGAAAGGTGATAATGTTATGTTAAACATTTTGTCTGATTAGCTGAAGAAAAAATTGTATCAGAGCTCTCCCAAACAAATATAGCAACATGAAAGATATCTGTGTTTTCACCTGGTCTCCAAACATGTCATTAATAGTAATGAAACTTCAAAGACTCTCAGGTTAATTCAATAAACTTCTAGCTTTAGCCATCAGGTTTTTTTAAGAAAAGTAATCTTTCAATTTAGCTCCATAAATTATTAGCATTATTTTGAAAAAATCCATAAGAATGTTCCATCTTAATTTTAAGTTCTTTCATCTATTCCTGACGTGCTTGGCATTTTATCTGAAAGAGTGTCAAGCTGCTAGAAACACTAGATTAAAAATAGAAGACAGAAATGTCTATAGAAGATGCAAGAATATTGCCTAAATTAAGAAACAAAATTGAAAATCCATAGTCAGAACTCACCTAATGGATTGCCAGAAATATAGTTTCATAGACATCTGAAACATGTAATATCTTTAGAATTGTTTACTGATAGAAATTCTTGGAGTAAGTCATTTAATAATAAAACTCAGAATTAGCATTTCAAAGTATTATCATTTAAATGCACCTTAAAAGTAAATTTTGAATGAATGGTTTCTTTCTAGTTCTTCATTTAGTCCCTAGAGATGTGATGAGCCAGAGCACAGAGAACCTACCATCCTATAGGGAGGAACAAGAACTTAGACCAAAATAAACCAAACAAGCTTTTATTAATAATTGCTATGTACTAAAGATAGGTGAGAAAACTAAAAGTCACAGATTTTATTTTGTGTAGATCCATTGGCTCCAACACCCTACAGATCCTACGAAAAAGCTGCAGCTGTATTCTAGACTCCATCTGTAAAGTATTTTTTTTTCCATGACTCTGGCTGTATTAATATTTTCTTATCAGTTGATTATAATGGGAGAATTTAAACTTCTGTGTCTTCTGCTTTGGAACAAAGAGGATCTGGGACGTAGTTGTGGTGGCTGATTTCAAGAGAATACTAGCCAATAACTACATAATAACCTATAAATGGAAGTCTGTCCCTAGAAAAGGGTTTTGGTGTTACAGTAAAATGGTGTGGTTTTCCCTTTCAAGCAGCAGTGTGTATGCATTTTTTTATTTGTCTTGGGTTGAGCTGGCAAAATGCCAACTGCCCAACACAGAGTGTTAAAGCCTCCCTCCCTCTGCCAAGAAAAGGGAGAAAGGAAAAAAAAACTTCAAAACAGGTTAAACTTAAAACTACCTATATATATTTATATAGAAAAGAGAAAATTAAAAGAAAATTGTAATATAGCACACACTTATACAAGTTAGATATAACAATTTTCTACCTCCTACCGAAAACAGATTACATCACTCTAGATCTATAAGCACCCCAAAAGACACGCAGCAAGAAACAGAAAGTATAACAACAAAATGTTTCTACTTCCCTGAACTCAAACAAAATGCAAATAGCGGCAGCAGCAGCAGCAGCTTGGCCCAGACAGCAGGGCAGCAGCTGCATGTCTTGCCTCTACTTAGGCTATGATGGAACTGAGTGAACACCTCCTGCTCCTGTGTTCATATCTCAGGTTTGCGTCATCTGGTATGAAATATTTCTTTGGTTACTTGAGTCAGGTGATACCTGTCTCTCCTCATCTAGGTAGATTCTCTGAGCCTGCTAATTTGAGGCCTAGTTAAAACTAAAGCCAAAACTACCACATTGTTTCAAGGCCAGACTGATTTATGTAGTTCCTTACATTTTATTTTGCAGCTGGGCATTATTTTTTGTGGTCACAGGTACACTGTACTTTAATTGGTTTTGTTTACCTGTGCATATTTTTTTCTTAATTTCACAACAGTAGTTTTTTGTAATTGACAAAGCAATTTACTGCATGTGTGCTTTCTGCACCCCAGACAAAGACTCTAACATGTAATGCGCCTTTCTTTCCAGTTCAGAGTGTTAAGAAAAGAATTAGTAGTGACTAATTGCATATTAATTTGCAGTGGCTTTAGGGAGGAGGGGGGAAAAAACAATTGCACCTACTAATTAAAATTTAAAATATTCCAAAGTGTCATCTTTAGGTATCTGTGGAATACATAATTTCCATTTTAGTTCTGCACTGGATCTGTAACAACCCTGAGCTGACAGCTCTATTAATTTCAAACCTCAGTGATACCTATTAGTACAAAACACGAAAAAAATGCCATTAATCATTTATTTTAATTTTGCAGCTCTGTCATTTTCTCAGTATGTTTAAAAATTATGATGACACCATAATGTTTTCCAATCTACCTGTGTGAAGGGGAAACGGATCACACTACTTAGGAGAGAGACTAGAGTATATTATTAGAGCTTAATTAATGCCAAACTGATTAGATTTGATTGCACTTTGCACAATAATATTGTTTAGAAATTTATTTATGATGTGTTGCATAACGCTGTATTTAAAACAACTAGTCTAGATCTAAGAGATTTTGTCCAAAGTACCACATAGTGCAAGTCACAGGTTAATTTTGTTCAGCACTGCCTACATTGTAGAGGACTTATTCATACCATGATACTGCTTGCAACTCTTGATCACCTACAGGTAGATGAAAGTATTTTGTACTCCCATGATATTGAGGTGTTGCATCCCTCCATTTCCTGTAAGGAGAGCAGCATTTAGGCATCTTGACTGTGAGGAAACCCTCATAACCTCATAAAAGCCAACATCTGAACCCTGCTGATAACATGGAAAAAAGGGATCATAAACTAAAAGATCCAACTGGATAAGTTTTTTGTCTTAGTTTTTTTCCCTCTGTCCTTAAAATAGAGTAGTAATATGTCCTTTAACTGAAACATTATAGGCAGAGACGATTATCTCTGTTTCCAGTTTTCTCTTGTCAGTTAGCACATCACTTTACTACCTGTATTTATAGCATCATGTTCTCTGAAACAGTAAATAGTCATTCTGTGAAGTCAGGAGCATGAAGGTAACCAGCACATATTGTAGAAAAAGGCACATGAAAGCAAAACTGACTGATGTAAGATATCATTATTACACTAAACTTACTGATGCTCATTGCATTTCATTTAGTGGATGCATTGTATTAATGTGGCTTCAATGCATGTTTTGAAACTGTGACCTGGTCCTGAAAAAAATAAATGCCTGGTTTGTGCATTTATAAATATCTTTAGTATCAAAAATTCAGGCTTCTCCTTTATCAGAAAATTTTCTATGGACAAATAAGGAGAAATTATCTTCTCTTCTTTTGAAAACTATGCTCTTTTAATTAGATCTGATGTTCCTTCCTATGAATATGTCATTAAACACACTTTCTAATATTGGAAAGGTGATTTCAAAATTGCAAATGCAATATTTTTCTGCTAAACCTATTTACTAGATATACCAACCCTCATGGGCTGAAATCTTGGCTTCAGTTAGTGAATGAAAGGTTTGTCATTGGCTTTAACAATTTGAGTTTATCCTAGAAAATTGTGTAATGGGTTTACAAGAAAAATCTATGGTATCGTAGCAAGTCATGTGGCTACTTGCTTACCCACCAAATGGAATTTTGTTATTTCCTAATTTTGCCTATTTTTGAATATAAACGTACACCAAATAACTTTTTTTTTAGAAGCACATCAGGCACTGCCCTTAATGTATGTTTAAAATGTCTTCCGTATTTTATTCAAAGTGTTATATATTGTCAATAAAATTGAGTAAGTGGTCTCAAAAACTGTTTTCCAGAATTCCATAGTAATTTGTATGAGTATGTTTGTCAGTTCCTAAAACTGTATTAGGTTAAGAGTCTAGCTTTCTGGATTTTTTTCTGAGGTATCTTTTTTTTCTCATTTGTGTGTGTGTGCTTGTTTGTGTGATTCACAGATAAATCTAGGAAAAATTAAAAATAAAAATCAAAATAATATTATTTAAAGTTTTTGTAATTGTGTTTCTACTAAAAAGACATGAAGTTGCTTGCTGAATGATAGAGAACCTGAATGGTAAAAGTTAGTCTTTAGACTGTCCATATGCACACAGAGAAAATCTATATACAGCTGTAAGTAGGAATTTTTAACTTAACTCTTATTTTCTTGTAAGTAAAGATTTCTCTCTTTTTTTTTTTTTGTCATCCCATAAAGTGCTTAAAATATTCAGTTCCACTTTGACCTACAACACTGTTTCTCTGTCCAAGTTCCTCAGTGCTTCTTCCCATCTCAAAATGTGCACTGTCACTTGGCACCCAAACTCACAGCTCCAACTGTGGTAGTGCTGCCAGTATGAGAACAGAAGCAGAAGTGAGAGTCCAGGGCAGAAGTGCAGTGCCTGAGAACCTTGAGAAAGACAAAATTAGCCCACCTCAAGCGAAACAGTGCAATGTTTTGCAAACATACTGATCTCTTTTTGTCAGTTTCATTTTTTTTTAATTACAGAAGGAAAGTAAGGAATCGATGGTAATCATTGTTAACCAATGCAATATTAACAGACAGTACCATGTAAAAGTAAAACAACGTACTTTAAATTTACACTTTATTTTTGTGTTTTCAGAATGTAAAATATATTTTATGCCAATTTAACAGTTGAAAATACATCTTGGAGAGATGCATATGGGACTCATCCCCATGCACGTGAGTGGTTAATCATGTTCAGGCATCTTAGCTGATCTCAGCTGATAGGAAGCAACATACTGAAGAGGTCATGGTCTCTTAAACAGATGGCTCAAGCCAGAAAAGAACATTACGAATGATAAACATGAATATGTAAGTGGATTCATCCTGAGCAGCATTGAGCAGCCCCAACCCAACATGCAATCTCTATGAGATCTCAGGATTATCTCACATCTTAATACTAAAGCCACTTTTAAGCTTTCCTGTTTTATTCATATTTCCTCTTTTTTTTTTATTTCCTCTTTTATTCATTCTTTTATTTATACTATGATTTACCTCTGAAAGGAAACTCTGAAGGCATTCCTACTGCCACATCATGGACAAATCTTGCAATAAGCTGAACCCTTATGACTTGAAAAATTCACTAACCCCAGCTGCAGATTATTTCATGTATTGATCCTCACGATGTCATCACTGTTCCTGAGCCCCAAAATATGTCTTACAAAGCATGTGAAAGTTAGAAAAATCTTTGAGGCAATTTTCCAGGACCAGATCATCAGCTGGTACTATGAGATATCAATGGAATAATGCCAGTTTACCCCAGCTACAGATTTGGTTTCTAAAGTGGTGCCTGAAGCAGAAATTCTTGTGAGAAAATATGTTGGTGCCAGTCTTTCAAAGCAAGTGTTATTATCCATGTGAAATTAATCTAGGTTGCCAAAAAAACCCTGTTTCCTAAATTTCTTACTAATGAACAGTGTTGACAAAAAGAGGTCACGCGTGAAATTTAAGACTAATGAACTGAGGTGTCATGGAAATGAGCATTTGGAGAGTAAAGTAAAGACTCTGATAGAGTTAAAGCAAGCCACTCACTCTGTTGAGACTTTTATGTTTCTGTCTTATATTGTAAAGTAAATCTCCACCCCAAGAAATGTCCTGGTCTATATTTTAATGAGCCTCTCCACATGGCATACATTTTTTGTTTCATTACTATTAGTGAATGACAAGTGAAGGATATTCATTTTAACTTGAAAATGTCAGGTATGTACTTTAAGAGATATATTTTTCCAGTTTTTAATGAGGTGGTGTTTCTTTTTGAAAAAAATACCCATCTCTGATGTGGGTACTATGCAGGTGACAACTGATATTTAATAAGTGATGGTTCTTGTATTAGTCGTAGTTCACTAAAGAAAATGTCTCGGATTGCTTTTGAAAAACTCTTAACGTCACTAGCCCAAAGGCAAGATGTGACCTTTTTATTACATAATGAGAACCATTTATTATCTTACAATGTATCTTAAAGTCACAGACAAAATGCCACTTTGATAATTGCTTTCAATTAGCTTTGAGCATAGCATACATTCATAAAATGTCTTCTCTAATTTAGACTTGAATTAGAGAAAATTGCAGACATAATCTACTTTAAGGTTGTCTCATTTAAGGTGATTCGTAGTTTTATATCAAAGAAATCAAAACGGGTGGCTTTAAAGCAGTATTACAAAGTGTTTTAAATAGTCTTTTCAATATTTGAGTCTATTCCATTAACAATTAATTAACAATTTAGAATGCAAGTTCATATTTTTTGACCTTTATTGTGTATTAACTTTATACTTTTGTTCATAATGGTTATTTTGAAATTAAGCACTGTCCTGTGGTAAAAGAGAAGTATAGCCTGATTAGATGTATAAATAAACCATATGAAGACATCACTTATATCTTAATAATAGGCAACAGCTTGATTTGCCAGCATGTATATTCTTTCTAACTTTTAAATTCTTCCTCAACAGCAAGCAATAAATCCCACACTCAGAAAGTTAGATTACATATTGCCATGTATTTTATTGCACATGATTTTTAATATTTATTGTGTGTATAAGTTAAATTATTTGTGGAAAGAATGATTACACATAGATTGGTTTACTGCACACATAACATTCTTAAAACAACTAAGATATTTTCCTTTCCTCTTAGATTAAATGAAGAAGGTTTGGAAGTCACATAAAGATAATTAAGGCATCTCAGATACTTTCAATTGAACTAGTTGAAGGAATAATTCTGTTTTTCTCCTTTCTCCTTCCAGATAAAAATTACTCACAAGAACCAAGCCCCCATGTTGATGGGACCTCCTCCAAAAACCAGTCTTTTCTCCTCTATCCTCAAAAGAACAAGGAACCATAGCAAGGAATAAGCCTATGTAGTTTAGTTTTCAGAAAAACAATTAGCTTTGTCAGGCTTTGGAATATTTATGCTGGAAGTCTTTCAAAAATTTTAGAATATCTTCTACTTGCAAAATAATGGATTTTGGTTTAACTGTTTCTGTAACTAAGCTAATGTAAAACTATGCTACTAGAAAAAATGTTGTCACAGTTTTGTAGGCATTTTGCATGATGAAAGCAGATATTTACATAAAGTGATACAGCATATTTTTTGTTGCATGCATTGCCATTTACTAATCTATGGGCTAATTCTGCCATGGAATATGCGAAAAGAATGTCATGGGTAATTTGATTTTTTTTAACTGTTTCTACAACAGTAATCATATGCCATAGGTTCAATAGTATCTCTTGAATCAAACATCTTCACATCAACAGCCAATTTGACCTGTTTCAGAGTAAAGTTTATTACAGGTCTCATTAACCTGTGCTTTTAGTCTACCATTTCTTTCTACCCTGAGAATATTTTTAAACTAAGTATTAAAATCTTGTATCTTTTTCCAATAACTCCTATGTATATGAGTAACAGTACCTGCTGAAAAGATCTAACAATATGTGCAGTATTCAAATTATCATGATTACTCTTGTGTAATTTTTTGTTAAGATTGGAAGCCAATGCAAGTTTTAGCAAAAACTATAAGGCTAAGGCAATCATACTGAGTGAAGATACTAGCACTTGCAAAAGTAGCCATCAGTGCTGTTTATTGAAGCACTAGAATTATTTTCGTGAGGAATACATCTCTGTAACATGGCAAATGTTAAATATCATTCTGCATATTGACCAATAGCATAGTGCATATGCACACAAATAACCAAAGCTCATGAGTAATTAAACTGCATTTCCCACCAAAGATTTAGTTAAGGATGCTTCAGAGAAATGGGTTAATGCATAATTAATCAAACTCACTGGAGTAGACTCACTTCTGAAAATACACAGTTCTTTTGATTACATTGACAATGTCCACACAAATGTTAGGGTAGGAAAAAAAATACTAAAGTAATTGCAAGTAAATACTCACTTTTCATTTGTTTCATAAGTTGATAGACATAGTCACATACTCTAAATATTGAGACATCAAAATGAACTATAAACATTAGGAAATGAATATCTAATTTTTGCCATAATTATTTATAAATGTATGCCCTCCCTAATTTACTGATCCCCTAAGTTGGTCTCTTAAGGAAAGGATAAACTGTTACATATTCCCCTTTTGTCGTCTGCTGTCTGGAATCAAAACGTTTCTTGTCATAGGTTTTGGTGAGGCAGTTGCTCAGGTTTTAACTTTCTTAGCCCTCTGAGAGACTTCCTAACAGCTTAGAAATCATAGTACAGGGACTTGTCTGAGGTTTGCACAGCACTGTCTAATGTTGAAGGGAAGTCCAAGAATGGCAACTTTTTTCAGTCCTGCATATAAAGAATATCAATCAAAACTTTTTGTGTAATCTTAACATTGTCTTATGTTCATAGTGAGCTGCTTATCGGCTCTGCATGTCTTAAGTTCTCAGAGATTTCATAAAAAAAACAAGGAGAAAATAAAACTGTGCTTGAAATGCATGATTTTCCACTTTTATCCAGACTTAAAAATGTTAATGGTTTATTAAATCTATTTTTCTATTGATTCATTCATCCATTTTAAAAATAATACTTCATCATGCTGTAGTGCACGGTACTGTGCATGTATTTAATAAAGTTGCTATCATTTGTTCCTCAGTATAAGAATTCAACAGAGTCCTAATTTAAATAATAGACACTGAGATAAAAGTCACTATATAGCTGGTAAGGATTGTGTCTTTGAAATATACAGTCTGTGTTCTGTAAACATTAAGAGGTAAATACCAACTAATGTTATGTTCAGCGTTAGGTAGAAAAATATGAAGGTAATTATTAGCTAAAATTAAGATCTTGTAATTCAGCCTTCTTGGGTCCAATGGTGTTGACAATTACAATTAGTATAGGAGTAAAGTAGTATTTTTCCTGTGCATTGCAAACACACACACACACACACACACACACACACACACAGATGCATTTGATGCACTTAACGATGAACACACATAAATATAGTGCAAAAATTATTTGTAAAAAGAAGTAATTTGCTGACATAATGTTACATAAAGTTATATTGATTTTATGAAATTATGGTTACAGGTGATAAATATTTTCACATAACTTGACATAGGATTTTCTACCAATGCTGTCAACTTTTTGTGGCAAAAATGTGTTTAACATTAATATATAATGTGTTCTCTATTATTATCTCATGAACATTGTAACTCTGAAAACAAATAAAATTATACATAAGGTATTATTTAAAAATGTGTGCAATTTTAAATGTGCCAGTCTGTGATAGCAAGTTGTTCACAACACACTATTTCATGTAAAGAAGGACAGATGAATTCATGTAATCCCAATTACATACAATTCTGGTTAGACATATAAAGGTAAATCAGATGAGATCAGTTGGTCAGTATGTATCAAATTCTCCCTGTAACAAAGTACAAGAGAGCAGCTATGATATGTTGAAAATTATCATAGCAGTGACTGTCTTTCTATTACTCTTGGTTGTTTGGGGATTTTTTAATATGGCCTCTAGTCATTTAAAACCATGTTTAGGTTGAAAGTATTGATGGAGAAGAGAAAATCTTAGAGTACATAAAATATAGTATGAAAAGAAAATGGTTGATTTTATGAAAGAGAACTTCAGAAGGGTATCTTTTTCACTTCAGTATGCACAGAACTTAACATCATGAAATGGTTCACTGGTGTAAGAAGCAAAGCAAAGAATATATGCATTTATATTCCTACAGCTGAAATAGATGCACTGTTCCTACATTGACTGAAGAAGGGTATCTGTAAACTTTCTACTCTTTAAAATGAAGCATTCTGTAAGGCTTCATTAATGACATTTGCAATGTAAATGGCAGTTACAAATTTGTAGGAATTAAATGTGACACTGGATTTGCAAATTTTTCATCTCCCTGCTAAAGCGTGTCAGCTGGCCCACGTGCTAAGGAAAAAACATGACGTATCAGGAAAAAACTGAAATTGGTCAGTGTCTCACTTCACATGAGTTCCTTTTAAAAAGAAGTGGAAATTGTACTTCTTGCAGAGACAAATAGTGAATTTCTGTCTTCAATACTTGTAAGATATTTCTACGTATCTTGTCAGGATTATTTAAAGCTAGGGCGTGAGACCTCATGATTTAGGCTTACTAGTGTGCATACATGTATGCGCAGGCTAGAACAGGTGACATGCTGATAAGCTCGGGATTTGGTAAACTAGGAAGCACTTGGTTTCTGAAAACAGAAGTATACAATATTTGCTCACTCTTATCAACTTTGTAGTGTTGCATGTACATCATAACAATATCCAAAATTATTTCAGGCAAATAAAGTTAGAGACTTCAACATCTTTCAAAATATTAGTGTAAGAACTAATATAGTCAATTATGGTAGGAAAGGGAGAAAAAGGCCTTTTTCATCTTTTTTTTTAAATGTAAAGGTTAATATTTGTTTGCTGAGATTATAGTTGTTCAGTGATTACTAGTGACTTAGGGTACTACTGATATTCTGTAAGTTACTGCCTTCAAGTGGTTCTGGGGCTTGTATTTCTGAGGAAGACCACAGCAAGTTCAAGACTTCCTTGGAAGTAGACACTCAGAGAAATGTGCTTCACCTCTTTGGAGGAGTAGCTAGAAAGAATGGCTGCAAAACTGGGGGAAAAAATCAGGAAGGATTATCTCTAGAGAAGTATGCAGAAGAAGAGCAGAAAACTCTGCTAGGGAATGACAAAACAGATGCTCAAAGTAAAACGTGATGGTGTGGGTTGCTCCAAGGCAGTCTGGAAAGCCAGGTGAATACAGTCAGGGCTGATGAGCAGTGATGAGGTAGGGAAGGGGATAAATTAGATTTATCTTGAGACCCCTTCCCTTTAAGGCTGAAAGCAGTCTTTTCTTGTTTTGTGGGGAGAAAGACTGAGAGAAGTTGAACTCAAGCAGCGAATACAAGTGAGCCCTTCATGTGAAGTGAGGAGGACTTGCAAGAAAAGGAGAGTGACAGACAGTCATTAAAGAACAAACAGTAAAGGACTTGTCAGAGCGTTATTTATTTCTGAGTACTTTCATACCCTGAAAACAAAATTTGTCCTTGCAAAACAGCAGTTTGCTGAGCTACTAAGCAGTTAACCTGAAAATAAATAAATAAATATAGAAAACTGAGATGGGCCAGAGAAGCAGTGCTCAATGTTTTATGAAGAGTGGTGAAGAACATGTCAGCCTCTTGACAGCTAATTGCTGCTCGTCTCCAGCTCCATCGGGTCCTGTTTTCTCTGTCCATAAGGAAGGAAGCTTCCTGTGGTCCTGGTGAGGTGAGTAAAAGCCTTACTGTATCCCTGGCTGGAAAATGAATAAAACATGGGTAAGATCTGAAAGCTGTTAATGAGATATAAAGTAATAGGTTCTGTTGGACTTGGAGGGAAATATAGTTAAGGAAGATGAGGAGAAGGCTGAGGTACTTAACATCTACTTTGCCTCAGTTTTCACCAGTAAGACAGGTGGCCCTCAAGACAACTGGCCTCTGGAGCTGGTAGACAGGGAGAGGGAGCTGAATAGCCCTCCTGTATTCCAGGAGGATATAGTTACTGACTTACTGAGCCAGCTGGATCCTAACAAGTCTATGGGACCAGACAGGATCCATCCCAGGGTGATGAAGGAGCTGGCAGAAGAGCTTGCCAAAGCGCTCTCCATCATCTTCCAACAGTCCTGGCTCTCTGGGGAGGTCCCAGATGATTGGAGGTTGGCCAATGTCACCCCAATCCACAAAAAGGTCTGCAAGCAGGACCCTGGCAATTCCAGGCCTGTCAGCCTGACCTCCGTGCCTGGCAGGGTTATGGAGCAGTTCATCCTGAGTGCAATCACACAGCACCTTCAGGGTGGACAAGGGATTAGACCCAGCCAGCATGAGTTTAGGAGGGGCAGGTCCTGTCTGACCAACCTGATCTCTTTTTACAATCAGGTGACCCACCTGGTGGATGAGGGGGAGGCTGTGGATGTGGTCTATCTGGACTTCAGCAAGGCCTTTGACACTGTCTCCCATAATATACTCCTGGAAAAGCTGGTAGCCCATGGCCTGGACAAGTGTACCCTCTCCTGGATTAGGAGCTGGCTGGAGGGTCGGGCCCAGAGAGTGCTGGTGAATGGAGCTGCATCCAGCTGGCGGCCAGTCACCAGTGGTGTTCCCCAGGGGTCTGTATTGGGTCCAGTCCTGTTTAACATCTTTATTGATGATTTAAATGAGGGGATTGAGTCCATCATCAGCAAATTTGCTGATGACACCAAGCTGGGAGGGAGTGTCGACCTGCTGGAAGGCAGGAGGGCTCTGTAGAGGGATCTGGATAGACTTGAGAGATGGGCTGATTCCAATGGGATGAAGTTCAATAAGGCCAAGTGCCGGGTCCTGCACTTTGGCCACAACAACCCCCTGCAGTGCTACAGGCTGGGCACAGAGTGGCTGGAGAGCAGCCAGGCAGAAAGGGACCTTGGAGTACTAATTGACAGGAAGCTCAACATGAGCCAACAGTGTGCCCAGATGGCCAAGAAGGCCAATGGGATCCTGGCCTGTATCAAAAATAGCGTGGCCAGCAGGACCAGGGAAGTGATCCTTCCCCTCTACTCTGCGTTGGTGAGGCCACACCTTGAGTACTGTGTTCAGTTCTGGGCCCCTCAGTTAAGAAAGGATATTGAGGTGCTGGAGCGAGTCCAGAGAAGAGCAACAAGGCTGGTGAAGGGACTGGAGCACAAGCCCTATGAGGAGAGGCTGAGGGAGCTGGGTTGTTTAGCCTGGAGAAGAGGAGGCTCAGAGGTGACCTCATCACTGTCTAGAACTACCTGAAGGGAAGTTCTAGCCAGGCGGGGGCTGGTCTCTTCTCCCAGGCACTCAGCAATAGGACAAGGGGGCACGGGCTCAAGCTCTGCCAAGGGAAATTTAAGTTGGATATCAGAAAAAAAATCTTTACAGACAGAGTAATCAGACATTGGAATGGGCTGCCCAGAGAGATGGTGGATTCACCATCCCTAGAGATTTTTAAACGCAGATTGGACGTGGCACTGAGTGCCATGATCTAGTAAATGGACTAGAGTTGGACCAAGGGTTGGACTCGATGATCTTGGAGGTCTTTTCCAACCCAATCGATTCTATGATTCTATGATTCTAGGTTAAAATCAGTGAGGCATGTGAGGCTCTGAGGGTGTGCTGTGCTGCAATGTCTGGTTTAAAAGCTGTCCTCAGTCTGTCAAGGTTTCCTGGTGTCTGCCCAATCTGGGCTTGTGCCCTGGAAAGCCTGCTGGCTCTTATTCCTCATTTTTGCTCAGACTATGGATTTGCAGTTGATTTTAAAATAAGGAGGTTGAACCTTTCTGTTCCGAGTTGTGTGTGTGTGTGGGATCGAGCATTCCCATTATCAGGTTCTCTTTATTTTACAAATACCACTGAAGAAGAGAAACTTCTCTATGACAATTGACTTCCACTATGTGAAACTGCCCAACACCTTGAAACTATGATTTCTGCCCAGTCATGAGGTTGGCTGTTGCAAAGGGTGTGATGCAGGGTTTTGAGTCTGATGAGTTGTTTCGTAGAGGTTTTTTAGTAAATATGAGTGAGTTCTAAACATCTCTTTTATCCCAGACTGATAAGAACTAGAACTTTGTTTCAGGCAGATACAAAAGGTTATGGTATACCCATAAGTAAGCAAGCAAATGCAGGAAGATCTATTCCATATAAGCTGAACTTTGCTTCCATGTGTTTCAATTTAGCCCTACTACTCAGGGTAAAAAATCAAAAACTTGCTAATTTAGGTAGCTCAGGAAACTTTGGGGAGAAAACGGGTGTGGTGGGGTTTTTTTTCTCCTTGGAATATCACCTTTTTACAACAATATATACATACAGATGATGGAACTTTTGCCTCATTTACATCAATCACTGTTTTCTGTGACTAAATATGAACAATTGTTTTCTTTTTTTTTTTTTAACCAGCTAAATCTCTCTTTTTATGGTTCAATATAATTAGTTCACAAGAAGTTTTGAAAGACTTGATCCAACTGCCTGATTTACAAAGCCAAGGCTTGGACTGAAATGTGAATTCAGGCCTTCATACTCTGTCAGTAATACCAGTCAAAAATTTCTTAGCCTTTGTTCCATCAAAATACACAAAATTGTGAGGAGGAACCTACCTTCCTTAATTGTTGGGTTTTTTTTCAAATAGGATTCAGCTGGATTCCCATTTCAGATCAAAATCAGACTTCTTTACATGTCAAAATACATTGTGGTTGAATGTTAGAAGAAAAAGGAAAGTTTTAATTTGTTTCATTCATTAGTTCTGTTTCCTTAATGTAGTGATTAACATTGTAGTATACCTGACTTTTCAGTCTAAAAAGCAAAAAGTGAAAAAATGATGATATTATTAATTCAGTATGAACATAATTCTTATTTCCTTTAGAAGAATTTCTAAATTCTTGGATGTGTTCAAGATCCTAAAATGGTATTTTCAACCTCTGCACTGCTGTAGTTTACACAAGACTAAAAGCTTGCACAACAAATTCTTTTTTATTATTCCAATAGATGCATAACTCCCATGAGTTATCTTCAAGGAGTTGATTTTCATAGTACCTTCCTTTTCAGATTAATTTGTCAGTACAAGTCTACCTTGTCACAAAATAAAAGCAGAAATAACAGGATCATGTTAAGCAAAAAATTATTTCACATAGATTAAAGGTTTATTAAATGTCTTGATAGTTCTCTCAGAAAAGATCAGTGGACTCTGATTTTCACTAAAAATAGAATGGACAGATAGCTAAAGAAGGGAAATTCCTTTTTTAAGTTATCCTGATTATTACAAAGAAGCAAATAACAGAAGAATATCTTAGACTAGACATTGTGAAATAAATTATTGACAAGGCAGATACAAGGTTTGTGTTTCTCCTAAGGTACAGAATACACTAACTCAATTTAAAAGAAATGTACAATCACGTTATAAGGCATTTGTGAGTCACTGTGATTCTCAAAATCCTGCAGTCCTTAATGTGTCTCTCAATCTTTTGGATGAATTATCAGCTAATCCTGTGTGGTAGCTAATCTGTGAACACTTTTTACCTCACAGTTACCCAAAACATATATGCTTTCTGAAGGTTTGTTACCCTCTTTGTGATCATTGTACATTTATCAATAAGTACTATTAGAATGTTTAACCCATTTGATACTATGTTAAAATCCTTGCTGTGACAATCATCAGTCTTATTTTTATGATATTGGAACAAGAGGTGAGTGGACTCACTTGTGGTTAATGGGGTTAATGCTATGTTTCTTTGGCGCAAGATAAGGTTCCCTTCTTCTGATGGGAATCTTGTCACTTTATAAGATATAACAGCTTTCTCTGCCAAAGAGTTGAGATGTTAGTCTGTGTGAAAAGATTGATAGTTTTTTCTTGGCTTGCCTGCTGAATCTTGGACAAAAAAATAAATGTTATGGCTTATGCCAATTGTTCCATTTTGATATGTGTGTAGAAGTATGTACTACCACAAGAGCTAGTAAAATCATTCAAATGCAACCAGAGCAGTTGTCCTGACACCCTAGAGCAGAGCTGAATTGCTGGAGTCAGACTCACACAGGCAGAATCTGAAATGTTTCAGAAAAAGAGTTAAACTTCTTTTACTCGTTTCTAGGGTGACTTCTGTCTAAAAATATAGGAGTACAAGTAGGTATTAAATATGGTTGTAACTTGCCACTGCTAACACTCATGTCTGTGCAATATTTGCACTATTTTCTTATCTCAGATGTAGCAAAAAATGGTAATTTTTAACTATTTTTACTATGTGCTTCCTCCACAAACCACAGTGAGATAGTATAATGTATAAAAGCAGATTTTACTATGTGCAATAAAACGTGTTTTAAGGAACCCAAGATGCCCTCTGATACAATATCACAGGACAGAAAATGAGGAAAAAAATATCACATAATAACAATTCCATCTCTTCTCAGTAGAAGTTTGCAAGAGAAGGACTTCTGGCCAAATTACAATGTCATTTATAGTTTTTTTCCTAACTTGTTCATAAATGAATTTGGAGAGTTGCTATGATATGAACCTCATCAGAATATACAGCCACAACCACATAAAGGAGGATTGAGAATATTTTGGCAGATACAGTTCCCCTTGCATACAAGACCTCTTCTGTAAATTTTCCTTGATTAGAAGCGGCCTGCTTGTGAGCTACAGAAGTGGTAACTATTTGTATAATTACTTCTAAGGTGTTAAAATATTTTTTCTCTTTTTGATAATTGCAGTTCTGCAATGACTATTGTGAATATTTTTTGGCAAGAGTAATCAATACTGAAGGTAACTTGTATAGGAGGTGGCAGTATGCAATATAGATAATTTGTGTGCCGTGCTATTTCTTCTACACCAATGGGGATCCCCTTGAGAGCATTTTAAGTCCTAATGTAGTACATGACGCAAAGCCATATCCTTGGAGATTATGATTAAAATATAATCTCCTATTTTAAGACAATTTATAGTGAAGGATGTGGATGTGAAATCCCAACTCCACTGAAATCATTGGTTTGCCATTGTAGCCACAGAGCCTGGGGTTTATTCCTGCTGTCTTGTGGTAGGGCTCAGAACACCTTTTCTGCCCCAATTAAAATAACTGCAAGGAAGTTCAGGTAAGAGATTGAGAAGTTCTGTGCATTTACATCTCTGTAAAAACCTACTGAATGGTTGCACCTGCAGTTTCCCCACACTGTTGGCCTGGAAACCAGGTCACCAGGTCTCTTCCCTTTAGCAGAGTAGTCATGTGTTTTTTTTCTTTCACACTCTTCTATGTCCTTCACAGTCCTGTATTTCTGTCTTCAAAAACATTATCTTCAATTAGAATATGTTTTCACCTTCACAGTTCTAGTGGTTGGTAGTTAGACTGAGAAATGTAAATCTGAAATTTCTCACATTAAGGAGTAAATCAAAGGCTCCTGGCAAAACCCGTAAGTTCTATAACCAGTGTTACAATTGAGATCTGCTTAGTTAAGGACCTGTCTTAAACTCCACCATCTGAATCTCAAAGGCATGAGAATTTTCAAACTCCAACTATGTGGAGTTCACACAACACTGTTTTATTTTGCCTTTGCCAATTCACATGTAAATTTTCTGGATTCTGTGTGAAACTGTGCCTCTTCTTTAACTATTCAGAGCCTCAAAAGTCTACCATTAGTGTTTCAATCACCCTGCTGGGGTAATGTAACACCAAACTTGAGTACAAATAAATAGTCGCTTTGAACCTAGCTTTTAGGACTTCAACAGAATATTGACTTGGTAACAAATTGTGTGCTGTTGCCTTAAGAGGCCCTGACACAGTACTGCAAAACCATGTCTGTGTACAGCATAACACAACCCACTCCTAATTATTTCTGCCTAAAGTAGCTGCTGCTGTTGGATTTCTTGTCTTTTATGTTTAAAACAGGAGTGACGCACTAGTGAGTCAGGCCTTTGCCAGTGCTTAAATATCCAGTGCTAGGTGCTATATTAAAACATTTAAATCTTTTTTCTAAAAGCTTGCATGTGTGTAAGCGTTGATTAGGATGTCATAGGTCCGAGATATGCAAATGATGTACAAAGTGTACATTTTCAATCTCCTGCACTTACGTATAGCTTCTTGTTGGCAGTATCATCTAATGACTGTTTACTCTCACTGCTGTTTTGTCATTTCTGCCACTTATTCCACACCTTCAAGTTTTTACAGTTCTAATGTATAAAGCCTATCTCATAGCTGATTAGTTTCAGTGTTATTAGATTCCTAATCAACAGTTAGCATAAAGCACCATAGTAAAACATAAAAACTAAATATATTTTGTGGCACTTTTTCTTCATAATTAAAAATAAAAAAGCAATTACTAGTCGTATTCATTAGAAAAATGTTGCACATAGAATTATAAAGATATTTTAAGTTAACTCATTGCTCTAATCCAGTGGTAAAGGAGGATTGAGACTACTTATTTGAAGTAATCATTTAATTATCATATGACAATATGGAATGTAGAGAAGGTACAAGGTTCTTTTCCTTATTTATTTGATTTTCATTATATCCTAGTTTCATTCAGATATTCCCATGCATGCCATTAGGCTGGACTGCTACTTTGCAGTTCTCTGACCTCTGACTCATCATTGTTGTATCTTTACCTTCAGTGAAAAAATAATAACTGATTGTCTTAATTCCCCTCAGTCTTTGAAGTTTTTATTTGTTTTCCCATCACTTTATTTTCCATCTCCTAGTTTGCTTCCTTTGCTTTGTTCATACACTTCTGATTAAGGTACTTGTTATTTTGATCTCAGTCACAGCCCTTGTAAATTTTCTTTGCTATTCAGATTCATTCAGAGTTCGCCTCTAAAGGATTCCTGGTCTTTCAGTTCACAGTCTTATCTTCTCTAAGGAACCATTCTGAGAATGTTTCCTTACCTGACACCCTGCCCCCACCCCCCTTTCCTTCTGGTTACATTAGGCATAGGTTATTTGTCTTTACCTTGAGGCCTTTAGTGGCTTATGTCTACCTTAACAAAAGACATTTTTGTGTCTATGCCTAAAATAGTTTCATGTTGAGAGCTCTCATTATGTACAATCTGTTTGCTACAAAGGCAAATGTTTATTTGTATGATCAGCATCCAATCAAGCCATGATGACATTCTGTAGCCAGTAGTTTTAGATTTTAAAACAAATATTTGGGGAGTTTTAGCATATTTTATATCTGATTAAAATTCCTATGGAAACATCTAAAAACCTACTTTCAAATCCTTCCTTGAACTATCTACAAAAAGACCATGTTGTAGCTATTACCACAGAAATCGGAACCTGTTTGCTTTCATATTCCCCCCTGTCCATACTTAACATTTTTAAATAACAAGCTTTCTTTTAGGAATGAGGGAAAGGGAAATCTGTGTTCTATGGTGTTAGAGCATGTAGCACAATAGAGTTCTGATCCACAACTGCATCATTTAAATGCTAGGCCAACAGAGATATATCTATGTAATTTTATGTTGGCAGATGGATTTATAGCCCACTGACAATTATGTTGCATATCCCATCTGTATATGATCTTCAGGGAACATGAACCCAGCCAGATGATTGACTCTGTCACGGTTTTGGGTTTTAGTTGGTTGGGTGTTTGGTTTGGTTTTTTTGTTTGTTTGTGGTTTTTCTACTTTTCTGAAACTCATTCATTCTTTCTTATGTTTGTCAAAACAACAAATGTGACAACGACTAGAAGAGATTGTAAGATCTTTGTCCCACAAAGGCCCTGTGGGTGTGCTTCTTTAAAACCCCAAACAGCCCCCTGCCAAAAAAAAAAAAAAAAAAAAAAGTTGAGGTGGGGGATGTGCAATCCCAGATCCAGCAACTTTGGAGGCTTTTTAGAAAGAGACTGGAAAGACCAAGTTCACATCCTTCCTTTCTCTCCTACATACCCCAGGGAAGCTGGCCTTTTGAAGTTTTTAACATTTAATTGATTTGCCGGTGACCTGACCCATGATTGAAAAGAAAGATGCAAAAAAGTCTTACAGTCTGGATTTTGATTTGAAATTTCCAGTAAAATACCCTAACTGTGACATGGGCATGCAAGATTAGAGCTTGAAGGCTAAATATTACTACCTGAGATCACAAAGAGAGATTCCTGGCTTAAAGTGCCTCCCTAGAGCCTACAGGGTGGCACAGTAGAGAGGAAATAGATCACATACTCCTCTTTTCTGATATGCTTTATTTACTTCATCTGCTACGTTCTGTGGTTCGTATGCTTTCCATTCCTCCAGTGAAACACTGCATCGCTAAAGCTCATTCCATAACTTTAGTGGGGGAAGTTGCAAGAATAAAGAAATATATATTAAAAATGAAGAGAAATAACAAAATGCAGTTTGTTGTAACTTCAGTAAGCCACTTCAGTTTTGTTGCCCTCCCCCTGTTATTTCCCTTTGGTGTTTGCCAGTTCAGGGATAAAAGAGAGAAAGTAGGATTACTAGGAGTCAGGGGAAATTAATGTGTTATTTGCAACAGAGCTGAAGTGCAGTGCATTGTATAGGAGGTAACTTTAATTAAAACTTCTACTTCAGAAATAAAAGAAATAGGTTGAAGTCCACATGAAAGAAAAAGGGGGGGAAAGTTGCATTGTCTTGCATTTTTATGTTTTAGAGGCTGCCTGCAAGCTGAAGGCACTCTTTGCCAGGCTGTGCCCAGTTTGTCACTGGTTCTGCAGCCAGGTGCAGGGAACACTGGCTGTATATGGCCTCCTGAATTGGCTTCCCCAATAATAGCCTGGGTTTCTGCAACTTTCTCAGTCTGCTTCATGAAGAAAGCACTGTCTGAAATCAACATAGTAGTGGTGACTCTCTCCAACGTGCTTTACTGGCCTGACACCTTTAAATAAAATTTAGGAAAAGTATTTAAAAGTAGTTGAATGGTTGCTCTTGGTATTTTGTGCCTTCTCGGACAAATCCTTTCAGTGTGTTTTGCATCACTATATGTAGATGCAGTCCTTGCTTCTATGTTTTCCTGTACAGCTAATTCTTCTTCTAGACCCTCTTACCTTCTTAACATAAGAAATAAAATTTCAGAGAATAATTTACCGTACAGTATATCTTTACGATATATATTTTTGGCAGGGAAATGGATATGTTTCACCTTCCCCTCATTTGCTGGCCAGGTAGAATGTGCAGAGTAAGCTTAGTACTAAAAGGATTAAAAATTTTATTTCTCACAAGATTCCTAAGGGGGGTAGGGGGGGTTGTTGCATTCTGTTCCCTGAATCAAAGTATAGAGGAAATCTCTCTATTGCTGTTTTAGAGCATAGCAATCAGCTAATTTTTTTTTTTTTTTTTTTTTTTAGATTTTACATTACACTAGAACCTGATTTGGAAGATTAGCTGAAGTAAAATCAGGATAAGGGATTGTTCTGAAAAGCATTTCAGACTGTATCTAGCCATCTGGATTGAGTGTACAGCCATCAATGTGTTTTGCAGAGATGAAAAGAAATTCCAGGTTCTGCTAGCTGTACTGGCTGTGGTGTTCTTACTGCCTTGAGTGGTCCTTCCTTTCAGCAGCAGAATGAATTGCAAAGTCTGGTTCCCATCCCCAAGGGAACCTACCTGTTTTAGAAGAGATCTTTCGTTCAGTGAACCTGTCCTTAGGGCTCAAAACTTTTTCAACTCTATAGAGAATTATTTATCAGTTATGTCAGAAGTGCTTTAGTAAAGTGAAATGGTGTTAAATGCATGGCTTGCATTTTGTAAAATAAATAGCTAGCTCTTACAAAAAAAAGGTTTCCATCTTGTGTATTGGAGAAGAGAAATCCAAATTGAACTTGTAGAGTTAGTCTCTAAAATAAATTCAAGCAGCATTTTTCCTTTTGTTTCTTCTCTTTTTTTTTAATTTTATTTACCTTGATATTATGAAATTGATTGCCTTTTACAATGGGAAATGAACTTTTAGGACATCTCTCCAATTCTCATTGAGAATTTGCTTAGCTCTTACTCGGTCCATGTTGGATGATGATGTGATTTCACCACTACTAGGGTTGTAGTATTCAGTTTATTTCAAAGAGAGACTTTTTGTTAGTGTACAGAGGTTGGAGGCTTATTTAAGTTTTGCTTGCAGAAGAGATTCAAAAACTTGACAAGATTTTGAAAATTGACTTATAGTTTTATAGAAAAAGCATTATCAAGACAACTCCTTTCCGTGAATGGAACAAAAAGCTATAGCCTGCAAAACCCATAAGACAAGCCTCATTTTGTCAATTAAACACCTACTTCACCACAGGCAGCTACGATTTGGGACCTAACCTGAGATGTGTGTCTTTGCATGTTGTTTTACTCACTGTGAGCATTTGTTCACTTACTGCCATGCAGATAATGCATTGCATTTCACAGCACAGCAAGTTTAATCAGGACTTGTCATCATTAATTTGTACTGATATGCACTGATGGACAGGGTTTTCCAGGAGCATTATAGCAGTTTATCAAATGATCGTCAGTTCTGGAGAAGAAATTGTACAATCCCCCTGTTGTTTTACAGCATCTGCTTTATCATCTGCTCACAGAAGCACCTTTCCCCCCGCCCCTCCTTCTCTGGGTTTCCCTTTGTTAGCTGTCACTTGTAGACAGCTTCATTTATTTCTGCTGATTTCTAATTCCTTTAGGAGAGATATCTAAAAGATGTGCTTGATTTATTGAACATGTTGTGGCATTGAAATGGTTAATGATGGCAAGACAAGACTACCACAATCTGCATTTTATTTCTGATGCTTTCCTGTTATTTACAAAGTATCTCTTTGAGAACCATAAATAATTTACAGTTCAAAGTGAATACTTCTGAGTGCTAAAAAGCCAAATTCACATTTATTTCATTTGCTAATGTTTTCACATTATAACACAAAGCATAAACCCCCTCCTCTCACCATTCTACCCTTTAACAAAAGAGCTACTAGATTAGCACAGAGACTCCAAAGGGCTCTTACAACAGTAGGTAAAGGGGAGGCATCTATTGTTCAGTCTTGCAGTACTATAGTAAAATTCAAACTCCAAGCACAGGGAATTTTACCTGTCAAAGGACATGAAGGTTAAACTTTTAGAATGTAAAACTTTTTATCTCACATGTGTATTGTTTTATTGCTTTGAGGAGCTGAACAGTGGAAGTAACTCTGAAAGCTAACCCTAGAGAATGATTTAATTTTATTTGGACATATTGTGACTTGTTTGTAACAGGTAGAATTAGCACACATGACTTGCAAAATGAAATCATAATAGCAAATATTGAAGAAAAAAAGAGCCAGAGAAATCAAAATGTTTGTCACTGATACACAGTTATGCTCATCAACTTTAAACAACTCTTTCTTTCTTGTTATTTTCATACAGTCTAAGCCAAGTTAAGGGAACTTGTATAAGCACTGACTAGTTGAACAATTCTACTGTTTTACCTAAAACATGCAAGTCTTTATTTTATAATGCCTAGTTCTTTTTGAAGGTGAAGATGCAAAATGATACTGGCAAAACAAAGACAGAAGACAAAAAAAAAAAAACAAAAAACAAACAAAAAAAAAACAAAAACAAACAAAAAAAACAAACAAAAATCCCCCACCAAAAACCCCAGACAAACAAAAACAAACCAGCCATTAATCTTGGGGCAAAAAGTGAAACTTAAACAGAACTAAAAAAAACTTACTCTTTAAAAAATTGAACTTGTCTGTATTGTAATTATCCCATTTCAAGATAACTGACCTCATTGGAAGATTTGCTGAAGGTGATCAAATCCCACCCCTTGTTTTCTGGTAAAAAGATAAATATAAATTCTATCCCATATATGCAGAACAAACAAATCACTCTAATGGACATCATAGTTCAGGTGGAGTAAGAGATAAGCTATATCTGAAAATTATATCCAATATTTGGAATCTGGTACAATTTTGATACTATAGTCTCAAGTATTGACCAAAACAGATCAAATATCTGCAGAATTTTTATAAAGATAGGGAAGATGTTAAGGTTCTGTCTGTATTCAACTTAATCTAACAAAGTAGTCTTAGTATTGCTCACACTGATTGATGAATACCTTGGTCCATCAGATGTATTTATTACCTATCATTATTTATAAACCAGCTTTCCATCTGAACGACCAACAGTTATTTTGCCTACCAAAGCTAATAAAAACGATTTCTAAATTCACAGTTAAAATTAGTCTCCAATGTTTAATGTTTCCTAACAACTTCACACAGTAAAGGGGGAAGGGGGAAACGGGAAACAGTCAATGTCCGGAAGAAATTTTACGTAAATAGATACTAATTCATCAGATCAACATTTCAGGACTGGGGACAGGCTCTTAGTTGAGGTAAATAGGAGTAGTTTCATAAGAGTCAGTGGAGTTGATTTATTACCAGCTGGAAGACCAGCACTAGACTGACAATGTCCCAGTCCCTGAGAAAGGACATGTGCTATTCTTGGTGAATACCAATGGATTGGGCCTTTTGAATGGGCCTCAGTGGATGTTTTGTACGTCTATGTGATTTGGCAAGTGGTTTGTTTTCTGAAGCCTGAAACGATTTGCAAATTTGGAGGTAGAATACAACCAGAGAAAGGGAGGGGGAAAGGAAAATAAAACAAAATAAAACAAAAAGCTCAAAAAATCCCAACAAATGCCAGAATTTTTGATACATGAAACCATAAGGACAGGGTGTCTTATGCAACCTTTTTAACAAGTGAGATGGAGCTAAGGGCACTTCCATGGGGAGTGCCAGCCTCAAACCCTGTCTGCATTAAGAGACTTGTGCCCTAATCCTCCAGGTTCTAAGAGAACTCTCTATCATGAGGCCCAGCATACTGAAGTGGAAGGTATCCTTTCCTCTCAAAATTGCACTTTAATTGTACTTTGGAGCAATCCTAGGGGGTGGTTTTTTGGGAAGGAATAGACTGTCTTTCATGGGGAATAAATACCTCAGGGCAAGGACTTGGTTTTTTTCTCTGAATGATGGGGTTTCAGTGAAGTTGTATTTGACAACTGAAGAGATGAGGAAATTTTGTGACAGGCTAAGAAGGTATTTTGTACCAAAACTCCAACTTTAACTCCCAGGGCCCTCCATTTCTGGCAGAATTGCCAAAGAGGCACAGGAGAGGAGCAAACTGGCTATGGCACATTGGAGACCTAGATTGCAAGTGCTCACCCTTAGTTCAAGTACCCTAGTGCACAGAATGAGATTCTTAAGTAGTATATTACATGTAGCTATTGATACATCTTAATTTTTCTCAAGTGTATTTGATGTCATTGTCCTTCATTATACCTTAGTTTAATAATAGAAACCACAGTGTGTGAAGTAGGCAAGTATTGCTTATGAAATGAGTCATTCATCAGCATTTCACAAGAGACTTGCAGATTATTGAATCTGGTCCTTGTTCCAGCTAACAGCATTAAGAATAATGATTTATGAAATAAATATATACAGTTACACTTATATATGCATATATATAAACCGAAAACTGCTACAGATGTAGCAGTTACAAGTTAAATGTAACAACTCATTAAGAGGTACAGTTTCAATGAATAGAGATATGGTTTTGGTCTTTAAATCCAATTTTTCCTCACTTCAAATTAATCTTTACTGTGTAGATATTGTCTTCAGAGCTAAGGATGCAAAGAATTTGTCATAAAAACAAAAACAACACTCCCCCACCACCACCATGACAACAAGAGCGACAAATCACACACACACACACACACACACACACACACACACACACACACACACACAAATACAACAACAAGACAGAAAAAAAGCAGAAAAACTTTCCGCAAAAGAGGAGAGGGACAATGTAAAATGCCGGAAGTCCTTGAACTGTATATTCAAAATCTGCAATGTAGTTAGAACTTCAGGCATCTTCAATGTGGCTAATTGCCCCCCAACCCTCCATCTCTGCTAACATTCAAATCCACTGTTTCTTCTGGATTTCATTTGGCAATTACATCCCACTCAATATGAAGGCGTGTGAGAGAGAAAAATCAGTCTGCTAGCATACTATATTGGACCCAATTTCTTACTCATTTCATGGCACTAAAACTTCTTTTATCTGTAGGAATGCCAACTGAGAGAGCAAATGACAGATGAAGCACTCACTCACAACAGTTTGGCTACAGAATTAGGGACACTTTTTTCCCCCCATTGTGAAATACCCTTTGATACTGTCAAAAAAAAATTCCCAAGCTAACCAAACAACAGGAAAAAAAAAGAAAAAAGAAAGGAAAAAGAATTTGAAAAATCAGCCACATTTTCAAAGGCACCCAAAAGAGCTGGCATCCAAATTTCATATTACTTGAGAGCTCCACATATGTTTTTTCCTAGATATACAAATTGCTGAAAGCCACCAATTACTGACTTCTTAAAGGAAAAGAGTGGAGTGTCCTTACTTTCTGAGAGATTTGGTTATTCTTGTTTACTGACATGTTTTTTGGTTCACCAACATGTGGAATACCATGAGAATTGTACTGCAACATCGGGAAGACATACAATTTTTTTAAAAGGTGGTAGCACCATACTTTGATGTTTTCTTGTCTTAAAATCTATTAATCTTATTGAAAAAGTTTCCCACTTTATATTTTTAGGACTTCTGATCTTCTTCAAAAGAAATTGCTTATTGCAAAGGTTTTCATGGGAAGCTTCCATTTTCATCTTTATTAGTAAGTGCATTACTAATTAGGAATTAGTTCTTGCCAATTTTTTTGAAATAGTTTTGTTCAAAATCACAAATTAGAATCACAAAATAACACAAAATAATTCTCAGGATTGTTGAGTCTTTGCCTCTTGCTTAAAAACAATCCTGCAGGCCTAATATTTCTGAGGTTATATAAAGGACTTATCTAGTTGAGTTTTGAGTATCTCCAAGGGTAGAGATTCTACTATGTCTCTGCTGCAGTATCTACCCACCTTCTTGGGGAAGATCTCTTCCTAGTTTCTAACTGGAAATTCCCTTCCTGCAAAATTATGTCTGTTGCCTCTTCTCTGCTACATGGGTTGAACTGATCACACTGCAGTTCCCTAGATCTGCCCCTCCTGAAAGCAGGTGTGAAAGCTCCCACACACCCATCTGTTCACAGAATGCAGAAGGGTGTTCTCAATGAATCTTGCTAGCTCCCTCAGCAGCCTCTAAAGATCATTCAGTCTAGTCCAATGGATTTTCACGTCAAATTTGCTTTGAGTCTTTCACACTTCATATTAACACAAGCAATATATGTCCCAGTATTGTTCCCCAAGATTTAGAGGCAGACCTGAAAGAAGTCTTTGCAAGTTATAGAAAAGCAAAGCAGACATCGTGCTTCTCCACCTTATCTTCTGTAATTAACTTCTCTGTCCCATTCAGCAATGAGTCTACACTTGTTTTTCTGTTTCTTCCAAGATAAGATTAAGTTCTTACTGGTTTTTTGTTTGTTTGGAGTTTGTTTTGGGTTTTTTATCTCTTTCCATTTGAGCTTTAGTTTTTCTTATTTTACTACTGAATGCCTAGGAAATGTTTTTATAGTGTTTTTGGTTAGCCAAATATTGCTTTCAGTTCCTGTGCAATTCCTTTTAGCATTTGATCTCAGTTAGGAGTTTCCCATTCAGCCAAGTTGGCTTCCTGTTCTTGGCTATTTGCACACTGGAATGGTCCGGTCTTGTACTTTGAAGAGACTGTTGTTGAAGGTCCACCAGCTCTCCTAAGCCTCTTTGTTCTTCAAGGCAGTTATCCATGTGATTCTACCTATAAGTTTGACTTGGTTATTTGACTTTCTCATGTCTCACAGAATGCAGTCTAAATTTTCTTAACATTGATAATTCTTCAGTGAATCTCTAGTTTTTCACCAAAAAGACCTATATGCAATTAGTATGAGACTGTGAAAGAATACATCTTATCCTGGAGAGACACAAGATGCCCAACATTCACCAGGAAACACAGGGACAATGACAATATGGAAACAAGGATATGAAATTGCAGTTGGGCTCTTGCAGCAACGTAGCCAGTACTATCTGAGTTTCCAGTCAACAAATCATGCTATGCAGGTAAATCTTTTGTGTTTTATAAGGTATGATTATAGTCTGTCTTTAAAGATCATACCCTGTCTTATGTCATGAAAACATAAGTTGTCAAGACATTATTTTGATTTGCTGAAATTTTTTCTTTATCATCATGGTGAAAGAAAAAAAACTTACTTGAGGTTAAGATTCACAAAACAGAATGAGACCAAATTGTTGGTTCTGCCTTGAAGGAACAAAATGAGATTCATACATCCATGCACAGCAGAATAAACAAACTTTTAAGAAACTAACAAATGGTGTTTTAAAAATCCAGTGTTTATATTCCTCTTACCTATTCGATTGCTGAAAGATTTCACCCAGAAGATGCTGAACATCTGGAAAAAAATTGAGTGATCTCTTGGTCTAGAAAAAATTAGTTACTCAATTACATTTCAAAGACCAGCACCAATCTAAGGGCAAGAGCTGAGACTGCAAATCTTAATGACTCTAAGTTTTGCTTGTGAGTCTCTAAATATACGGACTTTGTATATATGGTATATAATATATGGTATTTCCAGTAGAACTTTGGACTCAGGAAACAGTCCTGACATTGCAAGTGTCCTTGCCACTTCCCTGCACTGAGTGGAAAATTCTGGTTCTTTTTGAGTCACTCGCCTTTTCGGGATTCTCTCTTCTCTTAAATACTTCAAATAAAATGTTAAATACTTCCTGATCTTGCTAAAATTAGTGCAATCTGGTTGCTAGCTATGGAAATGGTAGCTTGGTAGGGGATTTAAAAAGATGATTTATGTACGAGAACGATTTCTTTAAAGATAATAGATCTCTCAACATTCTTAAAGTTCATTATTTCTTCAGGTATTTTTCTGTAATGGGGTTCTTCTTTTTAGATAAATTTTGTGACCCAAATTTTTGTAAGTAATCAGTAGGTACTCAGCTACTACAGTTAAAAATAGCAATAATTCTTTCTTCCTCTTCTGTGGAGGAAATAGCTCAATTAGCTATTTTTATTTGCTTGCTTGTATGTATGACAGAGTAGTTATCATCTATATAGAGGTTAGATCCATTCAAGATAGTGAGTCTAGTGAACTTCATTATCATCATCTAATGGTTCTTCTTTATGAATGTCTCAAACTAATTTTTAATGTCTAGGACTTACAGATTGTGAATTGTCACTCAGGTTAATTTTGTCTCAAATTTTACAGATTTAAAAGGCTCTCTGAGAGCTTTGTTTGGAAATAATTTTTCTTGAAATTTAACCGAGACAAAACAACCACCTTTTTTCTGTTCTTCTCACTTTCATCAACATGGATTTGGTACTCAGCATAAGTAGGAACACACATTAACCAGCTGAGCAAAGGAGTTAACTTCCGTTAAGGGAGATCAAATGGGTTCATAGACACAAATAGGAAAGATGGGTTCAATTCATCCAGCATCAGTCAAATGAAGCTGGAAGCCAGGATGTTTATATGTTGATAAACAACTGTGGAGAGTGTGTGTTTGTGTAAGTTAATCGTTAGAGGAATTTAATGTTCTTTCCTCAATGCTATGTCTTTGACATAGGTCTTCCATTTACTACCTCTTCTATGGAAGTTATGAGTCATTCCAGCCTATTTCTGACTTTAACTGGAATGCATGTTAATTCAATCAGAAATGCAGGCAATAGCCAGCAAATTTTTGATTATGTATTGCTGAGGCCTTTTCTAAATTTCTGAAACTGAAGCAAAATTCAATAGTGAGAAAACCAGAAGAGAAGCCCATTTGGAAGCTCATATCATTAAAAAATTGAACAAGCAATCTACCAGAGCAATAAGGCAAAGATCATGGAGGAAACTGAGGCTTAGACTTCATAAGGATAGGAGCAAACTACTTGACTATTCTTGGTCTCATTTTGGTAGCTGCTTGTCTGGTGTACTGTCTGGAACCCTTTAATTCACAAACATCTGGCAATAAAACTTAGAGATTACCTTTCATGTTTTCATCACTTTCAGTTGCTAAGTCTTTGAGCACTCTGCTTCCTTGTCTTAAAAAGAATAAATCTAGGGCTTTTTGAATTGTTTTGGAAAAGTTCATGGAATTGGATTTCACTTTTGTGTAACAATACAGATATTTAATCCCTGCAAATGAATTCCAGGTGTTCTAATCTTCGCTGCTCAGGCTGAGAATATATGTCTGGAAGGAGTGCACCTCACTAATTTTGTTCCTATGTAAAAATGTTCATTTCATCTCTCACCCCCAATTGACTGGTGGTAGCATTTAACTATTTTTTTTCATCAAAAATCTCTCTCTTCTTCATACAAAACTGTATGAGTTTATTTGGAACTAGAAAAATGAATCATACTTTATGTTTCTTTAGAGCATTATTTAATTTTTTACTGATTAATATATGAAACCTTACCATTTCAAAGGAGTTAAAATTATTTGAGAATATAAATCTGGAAAAATTACAAAGTGATTAAGCTGTTTTCTAATAAGAAAAAAAAAAGATTTTTGGGAAGCGTTTGACCCAATATATGTATCTTTAAAAATGTAACAATCCTTTAAAATAAAAGTATTACAATTTTGGAAATGGGGACATGTATATTCTCTACTTTTAATTGAGCCTTACACTACACTACCGAATAAGAACATTCATCATTAGAATTATCTGTTACTTTTTTCAACCCTTTTGTTTCAGAATCAGCTGCAGATTACTCTTTTTCTCAAGCAAATTTTTAAGAACTCTGTTGATTAGGATGTTTATTATATGACTCAGTATTGTTTCTGCTCTGAATTTTAGCAGTTTTCTTTGGTCACTGGATGACCTTGTAGTGCAGTCCAGCTGCTGTCTTGCCATTTTGTACGCTACATGCTCCACAAACAGAACACAGATCCTAAAAGGATCTAAGGTAACTGATGGACTTCTGGTGTAGAATAGATTGAGGTTCTCTGGGATTTGATTCTCTTCAGTATAAGGTCGGGTGAGGATTTTTGTGGGGTATTTTGTTTGGTTGGTATGTGTTTTTTTTTAAATCACTTTTCTAGATACAAGTTGCAATTTGACCAGCATAAGGAGCATCTTAGGTCATAACAAATTAGACAAGGTGGAGCACATCATTTTTCTTCCTACTACCCCAGTCATGAGGAAAGAAAACATTACATCACATCTTGTGATGCAGAAGCAGGTTTCTCTCTGATTTACTTGGCTTACTACTCAAGGCAGTGAGAAGTGAAGCCAAAGTCATTCCTTTCCTTTCCTTCGTTTCTTTCCCAGCTTTTTGTTACTGGAGTCATAAACTGAATGCTGCTGAGAGAGGGGACAACTATTTCCCTGGATAACCTTGCAAAAGCAGTGACAATCTTCCCCTCTGTAACAAAAAGTCAGTGGTCTTGGGAAGGATAGTAAAAGCCCCAGTGAAAACAAAGAACTTGGGGTTTGCCCTGAGCTTCTGTCAGCTCAGGAGAATAAATGGGAGTACTTCAGTAGGAAGCGCAATAAAAAATATACTCTGTTTACTATTTGTTATTCGAGATACTCATACACTCATGCTTTTTACTTTGAAGTGTGTTTGTGTTTGTGTGGCATGTCTGTGTGTGTGGGGAGGTTGGAGGTTTTTTTAAGGGGAAGAATTATAAAGACAGCTTTCGTCTCAGTAAATAATTAGCAGCTCTAGTGTTCACATCCTGGGCTTGGGAAGAGAACAGGGACAGGTGCTGCAGGAGCAGCAGTCACTGCTACAGTCACAGTGTGGCTGTGATAACAGACACAGATATGCTCAGCCAGGTAGCGCTTACTAACCTGTTTTCTGGCATTCCAGCAGAATAGGCTTATCTGTTCAACTTACATTATATTGTGAGTAGCAAATAAATTTGTATTACACTTCTCTTGGTTGGGTTTTTAATACGTCAATGCTTCAGACATGTTGTTATTCAGTCTAATCCAACATCTATTATTGAATTTTCACTTTCCTTATCTGACCTCCATTCTTTCTCAAAATTTTCCTTCAACACATTTAGCACACAAGAAAAAAACTTTTTTATTCATCTCTATCTTAATTTAGAACACAGTGTACTTTTGATCTTGATTTGTTCCTTTTTTGGTTTAGGAAAATGAGAATGTTAAAAACAAAAGAGAATGTTTTGTTCTCTTTTTATTTCTGTTCTGTTTTTGTTTGTTTGGCATTGAGGTTTTTGTTGGTATTTGTTGTTGTTGTAGGGGTTTTTAGTTTTTATTACTCTGTCCGTAAGTGGTATTTTTTGTTCTCATGACTTCATCATGCCTTCATATTGTAATAGTATTTGTTTTCTATCATCTTCTGTGTATGCATTTAGGGCTTGTGAAAAGTGATAAACCAGATCATCCTGTGAAAGTGAAGGTTTTTGGCAATCCATAAAGCATACTCCATAAGCAAAACCAGAAATCCTCATCATTCTATTGCATACCATTTAAGAAGTAATTGTTGGGGCATTTCTAAGGTTTTCTCTTGATATATTGCTTGCAGACATCAGATTTACAAATGATGGCTGCTTTTACTGCGGCAAACAAATGTATTTGACTAATCTTCATAATAAAATCTTACCTGTCAAGAGGACTTTTGATTTTTTTTTGTTTGTTTGTTTGTTTGTGGGGTTTTTTGGGGGGGGGGTTTGTGATGTTTTGTGGTTTTGTTTGGTTGGTTTGGAGTTGGGGTTTTTTTTCCATGCCAACCAACTGATGCAAATTCATCTGGTGTAAATTCACTCAGCAGTTCCAGAAAAGATCGCTAATTATCAGTTGTATAAAAATTGCCTGTTGTGCTACTTCTAATAATTTCCACCTTAGCATTTTTTTTTTGTATTCCAAAAACTGTTTCTAGTTCTCCTATGAATATTGTAGTGGTGGCAGATTGGGCTTTTGGGAGTTTAGGTTTTATACATTTTTCCTGTGTTTTACTAGAGAAATAGAGAGAAATGTTGATATGTGTTTATTGCACTCCAATATATGCACCCAGATAGATAACAGTGCAACCTACTATGTTAGTCGAGGAAGCAGTAAGAAACTCTAAGAGAAGGCAGCCAGCAGCTTTACCCTGGAGTTAATGGTGAATAATAAGTTGATGACAACACTGATAAAAGGATTTAAGTATTTTACCTTTAAATGAAATTAGAATACCTGACAACTCTGTGTGTCTGTCTGCAAGGCTTTTATATGTTTTCAATATTTTTGTGAAGTTGGGCACTATTCAGCAGTGGGATGGCAGTACAGGACTGGAGGATGTGTCCTCTAGTAGCAATGAGAAAGCATGCCTTAAAAGCAAACTTTATTTGCTTACCGTCAGACTGTGACATATAACTTCAACTCCATTTTTGCGAACTCCGCAAATGTTTCCATTATTATCACCTAATGGTCAACATTTGATACCTCAAAACAGAGATAGAAAATGCTCAAATACCAGAATTATGTGCTATATGAAACTTCTGGTTCAAAAACACCTGTGATTTTTTTTTTCTTCTTTACCTTTCAAACCTTACCCCTTGTGCACATACAGCTTATTTCACTGCTTATGTAAGATTTATTTTATTGAGTTAGAAACTTAGCAACAAGCTAGCATGACAACTTTTTGCTTTTTTATTTAATGTTTTTTTCAGTTCAAAAGTAAACATTTTTGACTTGACCCTCTTTTTTCACTGTTATACGGAAGAGGAATCCAGGTACCTTTCTTGTTCACACGGAGTTTGCAAAAGCAGAAGAGTCATTGTACTGTTATTTTGTCTGTATTTCATGACCTTTGAGCTTTCAACCTTTACCCTGTTGCAAATCAAGTTTCCGCTAGTACAAGAAGCTCCTGAAGCATCCACTTTGGTCATAGTCAACATACACAGGTTTCTTGAGGATGTTCACCCTGTGGTTTCACAGATTCTGAAACAGGAAGCAATTTAGTGAACTCTATTGACTGAAAGAGTCAAATGCCCTCTGCTTAGAAAAAGACAACTGACCTAACATTCAGTACCATCCAGGTGGAAATAACTTCTTGGCTTTGCTGCTCAGTTACTTTTATTGTCTTTTTTAATTTTATTTTTTTATAACAGAGTTAAACCTGTTGTCTTGTTTTCTGCTGGTGCTTTGCCTTTTTCACTTTACTCCTTTCAAAGGGTGTATTATATTAACAAAGTTGAAATTTTTATTTAATATCTATACACAATTTATGCTTAAATCAGGACAGATCTGCACAATACAGTAATCTCATTCTCTGCACGTTGGGGAAAGGAGGTAGGGCAAATTAGGTGTGCAGTTCAATTAACAAGCTCAGGAGTCATACTCTTTGAATTGCTATTTGAACTATGTGAATGATGACAGTATACTCAGCTTTGAAAACAAGAGCAGTTGCTTTCAAAGTTATTCTTTTTTGGTTTTTTTCTCCTATTACTGATGTGACAATGAATAAAGCTTGAGGTTTTTTATAGAAACATCTACATGCCTTTTCCCTCTTCTAGATGCAGGAACAGAACTTGCAGAGGTTCATAACTATTGCTTCAACACCATACTTTTTAGTGAATAAATACTGTTCATCAATAAAACCTCAGAGACACAATCAATAAGGGTTGACTATTAGGTAAGGCTACAATGAATGTCTGCATAAATTTAGGTTGATGGTAAAGGCAACAGAAAACTCACAAGGCTAAACAGAAGGGTTTTAAACATTCTGTAGAGATTAGAGACAAGTAATTCACTGGAAAACAGAATATCTTCTTACCCCTTTGGGAAACTTAAGTGGGATTTTAGTATTACCAATGTCAAAGAACAGTTATGTCAGCAGCATTATCTTGTCCTAAGGATTCTTCCTTGGGTCTATGTACAATTTTACTTAGTCTCATTTAAAAGCAAAAAAGATGTCTGTTTCTTAGACACTCATAATGAGTTACACCTTGCTCCAGAGAAAGTTTCTTTAAAAATTCCAAATGTTACACATGGTACCTTACAGCTAGATATATATATGCCAAGCTATGCTTTAACAGATTGTGAACCTAGTAAATAAGAAAGTAGCATAATAGCAGAATAACCCTAACACTGTCTAGAGCTGATTTAAGTTTCTCCTGGAAAGTTAGCAACATAACAAATCTACTGCAGAGCAGCCTTTCAGTCCATCTCTGAAATGTTTTCAGAAACTTCTTATTGTTCACCTGTTTTGTCTTCCGTCACAGCAAATTCTGGACAATATGAATTAGTGTTGGTTTGTGCCTGAGCAGCCTTCTTGACTGGTGCCCTTTATGGTTCCATCACAAAGGTGTGAATTACTTGTGTAAATAGTATTTTCAAGTGTAGAAAGGTCTTGGAGGCTGCTTGTACACCAGCACTAAGATAAAACTTTAACTCAGGTCCTGTAAAACATATAACTCAAATCCGCATTGTAAAGTTCTTTATGATTGCCTTGTTCATTAATAATTATACTGACTCTTGACTGACAGGCACTGGGATCCATAAGATATTCTATCATTCCTGGGAATAGTGGGGGGAAACATACACATACTCCCTTTTTTGTATTTTTTGTCTTGTTGTTTGTTTGTTTGTTTGTTTGTTTTTAGTAGGACAGGAGTGTGCTAGAACATTTCCTGAACCTATATAATTAGAATATCCAAATATAATTTAGTCATTAATTACTCATGTCTTCATAAATATAAAAAGAAAGGGAATCCTATTTGTTGCCATTCTCTGCTTGCATATATTCAGGGGATTTAAAGGGTCTTTTGGCAGGGAGAAAGCCTAGAGAGAAAGATAATTTAGAGAGAAGGTAACTGTTCTGTTAAACAGCAAGTATGTCCACTATTTGGAATGGGCCATTTAAGAATGTGATGAGGTAGCTTTTATCTGTTTTGCATGTCATTATCAGCCATTGTCAATGGGGTTTTTATGTACCTTATTTTTACTTGGGCCTAGAGACCATTCACTGAAATATATTCATATTCATTTTCTTGAATGTGACTATATTTTGCGAAGATACAGGCAGAGGTATCTACCCAAATAATTGTGTAGGAAACACAGAAATGGCCATATTCCAGCACTTAAAGGCAGAGCAAAGGTGAAGTTGGAGCTGCACATGGCAAGAGATGCAAAGAATAATAAGAGGGGTTTCTTAACAGGTATGTCAGCCAGAAAAGGGAGGTCAAAGAAAGCTTACCGCCTCAGTGAGCAAGGCTGACAAACTGGCAACAATGCATGAGGAGACGGCTGAGATGCTCAACAGCATTTTTGCCTCAGTCTTCAGTGGCAACCTCTCTTTCCACATCTCTTGAGTGGATAGACTGCAAGATGGGGACTAGGGTAACAAAAAGAGGGACCTGGACAAGTTTGAGAAGAGAGCCCAAGGTAAGCTCAACAAAGCAAAATGCAAGGGGCAACCGCCACTAACAATACAGTCTGGGGCATGAATGGATTAAGAGCAGCCCTGCCAAGAAGGTCTTGAGGGATGAGAGGCTGGTCATGAGCTAGCTGGACATGAGGCAACCATATTGTGGGCTGAATCAAAAGAAACGTGGCCAGCAGGTCAAGAGAGGTGATTCTGCCCCTCTACTTCACTCATGGCAACCTATCTAGAGTACTGTGTCCAGCTTTGGGGTTCTCAGCACAGGATAGAGCACCTCTTCTATGATAAAGGCTGAGAAAATTGAAACTGTGCAACCTGGAGAAGGTTCCAAGGGAGACCTTATTGCAGCCTTTCAGTACCTGAAGATGGCCTACAAAAGAGCTGCTGAAGGATTTTTTTACAAGAATATGTAGTATATAGGTCAATATGCTTCAAACTGAAAGAGAGTAGGTCTAGATATTTGGAAGAAATTCTTTATTGTGAGATTGGTGAGACACTGGAACAGTTTGCTCAGAAGAATTGTGGATACCCTGTCCCTGGAAGCATTCAAGGCCAGGTTGCATGGACCTTTGAGCAACTGGTCTAGTGGAAGGTATCTCTTGGAACCAGATTATCTTTGAGGTCTAGTCCAAACCAAACCATTTTATGATTCTATTATAAAAAATTATGAACTTGCTAGAAGTATCATTTTGGAGCCTTTCCACAGGATGATTATGCTTGCTTGATAAAGAGAAGTTCCTGGTTATTTGCAGGTGCAGATGTATCCTATGTGGGGCAGATAAGACTTTTACAGTCTTTTATAGAAAACGAGGATGTTTGGCATTTCTCTCTTTCTCTTCTTTTCCTCTCTTCCCCTCCCCCACTTTGTGTTGCTGAAAGGTAGCAATATATTACACAATTTTCTGGTATAATGATGGTACTCTGAATCAATACATGAAGCCTCATGTTCCACAAAGGATACTGAACAATTTTATTTTATAATAGGTTGCAGAAAGTGACCACACTTTGCATTTCCTGCCCTGACTGCGGTTTATGGCTTTCAAAGTCTCCATCAATATAAAGAAAGTAAAAGTCAAGTGAGATACAACATGCAGTGAGGAGACATGAAAACTAGTGATAAGGTAGGAAGCAGACAGATCTAGACCAAAGTTAAGGTTACAGTCATACCTCTGTCTCCATGTATGTTGTCACACCACCCTCACATGCTGGAGACTGCTGCATACTGAAGAGTTATTAACATCTAAGAGGCAGGTGCTCTGTCTGAAGAATAGCATTTACAAAAGTTCTGCATTGGGCTCTGCATTCCCACATTGCATTTAATTCACTAGCAAAGCACCCTGAAGTAAAGTTAAATTAAAGGTCTCACTTAAGCCAAGGAAAAGTGAAGAGTTTCAGAGTTAATTTGCCAAATGGTATTTCATTATTTCAAAGGTAATCTGCTGCTCTTCCACAAAATACGTTATGGCCAGCTTGGTCTTGGGTATAGTAAAAGTCTTGAATATGTCTGTGCCTTAAGTAGAATTTCTTTTTCTTGGAACAAAGTAAATTTACATCATTTGCAAAGAGTTTGTACAACAACTCGATGCTAGTAAAATAGCCTATCTAAATATGCCAGATATTTCCATTTTAAATTTGGAAGTTGTAAAAAATGTTGCCCATTTCCTTTCTTTTCAATAGGCAAATGATGCACAGACTTTCCATTAGCATCATAATGGTTAAGAAGTCAAAGGAATTGTAGGACATAGCTATATTTATAATATCAGTGGAGATGAACAAACTCTCCGATTGGCATATTCAGGGGAAGTTCAAAAGTCACTTTTCAGAAGTACAATACACATTCATTGACACATATGGAATAAATCTATAGATAGACTTGGACCAGTGTCATTTAAAATAATTTTTGCATGCCTTTGACAATTAGATCATAAAATTTATAAAAGGCCACAAAAATGTCTACAGTGCATACACATTGTCTTTCTTTGAAATACTCACTTTTTACAATATATGTGTTTTGTACCTGTTACAGAACTTTACCTTAAGAAATGCTGTGGACTGTAACTAGACTATTCACAAAAGTAAATCTACTGACATTGCGAAGATCAAATCCCAAGGACAGTAATGAGCAGTTAGTCTGAATGTCTAAAAGATCAATAAATGAAGTGAGGAAAGAAAATGTGACATTTTATTACATATTTTAAGATAGCTCAAAATAAGTTTAATACTGCATTTGACATCTCCATAGTTGGAAAATTATCAGTAGAAAACAATTGTAATTAGAAGAAAAATCTATTTTTGGTCAACAATTTTCATGTCAGATTTTGGATTCTTGGAATTTAAAGTAACTGCCATGTAGAAAACCAAAAATCTCTATAGAAGATGATGAAGGTAATGCTGACAACACAAAAATCCCCTGGGATGTCTAATTACATACTTTTATCTATGTGCTACTTTTTTAAATCCCATATGCAATTAAAGCTGATCTTCATTTGAATGCAGATAGATATAAACACTTATATATGAAAAAAAGGCTACTGTTAGTTTGCATTTCCCTTCATGGAAGAACCTCTGACTAGATAACTTTGGTCTCCTTTCATTATTATTCTCAATACATGACTGTAGCATGCTCATATTAATATTGGAATTAGTACTATTTTATCTTTCTATCTGCAGTATGTCCCCTCATGTTCTATCCAGTTACCTTTAATCTTTGAGGTAGAGGGTGAGTTTTGAGCAAAGATGAAAGAATTGAGGTAGTTTATTACAGAAAGCAGAAAGTTCAAGGTAAATGTTAGGGCTTCTATATGTAAAAAAGTTGATCCTAAAAGAGAGAGAATAAGCCTTTTGTCTCAGGATAGGGCAAGATATGATGGGATTAGTCTGACCCTCATGAACAACAATCTTGCTGCAAGGGACAGTTAAGCTCTGGGATAGTTTGCCTAGGGGAGACTGTGGAGTCTCTGTTGCTGGAGGTTTTTAGGAACTGGTTAGACAAATGTGTCAGGTGTGGCGTTTGTACCACTTGTGACTTGGATCTGAGGATGAATGAGATGGCCTCCTGAAGTGTATTCCAGCACTACTTTGTCATTTTTTCTATAAAGCTTCCAGGACAGACTAAATGAAAATCTTCACTGAAAATCTATTAAAACAATTACAATCACTTTACCCAGCAAACCATCTCTTTTAATTTTTTCAGAGTTGGCTTAGGTTTATTGTGACCTGACAGATTTTATTATATTGATCCTTTTCATCATTCACTGTCTGGTTCTCTCCTAAGTGTTTATATATTGATTCTTTTGTTATGTGAATCTGACTGTTTAAGAAAAGAAATTAGTCATCTTCCTCTGTTCACAGAGCAACAAGAGAAGGTAACCAACACCTGCAACATGTCCCGTTCCATTGTTGTTTTTATGTTGAATGCATTCAGCATTTTCAGTGATGTAGTCCATTCTGTTTTGCTGGCCTGAGCAGCCTCTCAGGTCTCACTCTATGGAGGCCTTGTGCCAGCAGCTGGGGTTAAACAGCCTCGACAGGAGCTACGTGACCTGCACCATCTCTGGGAGGAAGTGTTTTCTTTTAGCTGCCTTTGAAGCCCCTACAATATCACAAGTTTTACTCCTTTTTACAGGGACACATCACACAAACATTTGCTATCTGTAATGTTAATATAAATGTCTTAAAACCAGAAATATTATAGAGTAATACTATGAAAATGTAAAGGGAGAAAGATAGGGACAATTTGTCTCAGCTAGCTACAAAAACTTGAAAATAGAAGAAAAATCTCAACTGAAATCTGCTTTAGGTTTTATAAATCATTGATTTGAAGAACATTCCCTAAGGATCCTTCATCAGGTTTTTTCTACTTGGAGGCTGTAATAAGTATTTTACACTAAAAATGATGGTAGAAAATTCTGTTCTGAAAAAGAAAACATATTTTGAAAGACAACTGAATAAAAACTTATGAGAATTTTATAACATTATTTTATTTTGGCATTCTTTGTTCTTCTTGTCTCTTACAGTTTGAGTATCCCTTCTGGCACTTTCAGTTGTGAAACATTAAGTTATGTGTTTGTCCCATTAGAAAATCATATGTATATTAAGTTTTTCCCTAAAGTAGGCACTCCTTGCACTTCACAATAGCAGTATGTAATTTGCATTAGCAACAAAATTTTAGTGGTTAAGATTTTACTTTAGAAGCTCAACATTACCATCAGCCAGCAATGGACTTGAGAACTGAGTGCATCCTATTACAGATCCCGTAAAGAATGAAAGAAATTCTTGTGGATTTGTTATTTACTATTAATGAGTCTGATTACATTAAACGGGTATTTTACCGGTGTTTGATTGTTCTAATACAGTACAACCTTCCCCAAAAACTTGTTCTTTGGAATTGAATTACTGAAGGTTCATATGTTAACTAATAAAGCAGTTTAGATTTAAAAATTACTGTGGCACATTTCTATAAAGCCATTCAGTACTGTGCATGATAGCTATACAACAATTCACTCCATTTCATTTACTTGTGTGGGGTGATAACCCTGATATGAGTTGAGGGGAACACCTCAACCCCCTGGAGGGATGCTTGCAGGTACCATTGTCAGGGGACAAAGAGACTCCAGTGTCTCCCTGAAAGTGCTTAAGTCATATTGATAGGGTTACCAAAGAATGGAGTATTATGGAAATGACATGGCCTTTCTTCGCTGCACCCTGCGGCACCCTGTAGAGACCCAAGAAGCCAGCCCTCAGGCATCTATGACCCCCAAAATATTGACTATAGTCACTAAATCTACCTAAAGGATAAAAGGGTATAAAAAGAGATTAGGCATGAGCAAAAACCTGAGGAGAAATGTCATTGTCTCTGTGGGGTGCTAGCTGAGAGAAGCTGTCCTGTCTCCTCCCACCTCTTCTGACAATGTAGGCATGAGAAACCATGTGCTCTCTATACATTATATTTTGTATCTTATATTTTACTCTCTTACAAAGCTTATTACTCTATACATTCTATCTTATATCTTATGCTTCTACTTTTACCTTATATACCTTACTTTATATTACTTGTTGTGTTTCTTTACATTGTGCAGTTCCTTTTCAACATATGTTTTAATGGGAAACAGCTCTATTCTTTCATTTTACTTTGTGTTACAGAGAAGGTGGTGTGCAAGTTATTTTGTTGTTCTGTTACCCAGGGGGAGTGTCTAGATTTGTTATTGTGTTTCTAGTTGTCTAGGTTGTTGTGTTTCTGGTTGGTAGTTTTCTGTTGTTAGTTTCTTTCTGTTGTTGGAGGGAGGTACACTGCTCTATTGAAACTTAAGTTTGGTATGCTTATCTCTGTAGAATGTGTCTTGTAGTGCTTTATTTTGGGGTCTTTTCTCATCAATTAAATACAATCCTGCAGCTAAATGTTATCACTGGCAAGACAAAACCCATAATAACTGTCACATACTTGTATTAATAAATGTTATTTCGGGAGCTGTTGTAGGGAATGTTCATTTCTTGCTATTAAGTGTGGCCTCATAGCAGAGGTCAGAAACCCTTCCAACCTGTGTGCTCTGAATTTCTGGAGATGCTTATAGCTATTAAGTTCTCCCTGGCTTAAGTGTGGTCCTCACAGGAAGGTCAAAAATCTTTCCAGCCTGTGTTCTGTCCATAGTTCGACAGGCAGTGCTGGGTTCATAAAGTTTTGATTGTTCTGAAGATGCTTATAGCTACTAATTTTATATTAATACAGGTGGGACTAGAAATCTTTGTATTTCTGCCCCTCCCCCTTTCACGTGACAACTCGGGTGCCACTACATTATATTTTTCTGAAGGCATTCCTGAGGAATAACTGTTGCAAAGCAGAAAAATGGAACGTTGAGAGCAGAGGTACTGAAATTTGCAATTAAGTGTATTGACATAGTATAACGTGTAGTGTTTGTTAGTTTGCAACATCCTGAATACACCCCCAGGATAAGAACATGTGTCTACAATATTTAGGCAGTTTTCATGATACCACATTTTTTTTGCAGCAGAAGCCAATTCACTTTTCCTCTGCATATTATCAGCAATTTATCATGAACGTGTCCAGTGAAACAGAGGGTCAATAAGGCTTTGAAGCCATTTTGAGGTAGAGCATCTTGAGATGCTTAACTCCTTCAGGTGCCTCAGATCCTGTGATTTGCTCAAAACTTCTCAAAATTGCCTGATGTACCTTCGTTTTAGACCTGTACTCCAGGGCAACAGTAGTAAACTGGATTCTTATTGTGACTAGTTTATATGAAGCATTATGAATTACTGGAAGCATGTGTATTATATGGAAAAAGCCCAGGCAGTTGAATATTCCAAGCTAATGCTTATGTGCCTTTCTTTGACTTATGGGTTTTTTTTAGATTTTGGGCATGATGGGACAAAACACAAGTAACACAGTGTGTAACTTATTTTGCTAATATACTGTTAATGCCAAATATTCTCAGGGAATAAAGCTCCTGTTTCAATTAAGTTTAAAACAAGCAGCTCCCCACCTTTACCGGCACAATACTACAAAATTAAAATTTGCTTATGGAGGCAAGTTTTACTCTAATTATTTCACATCTTTTTATGAGTGACAATATTCTTTAGAAAAGATGTAGTTGAAGGATGAAAAAAAAATCAATGTATTGTTGTCAAACTCTTCTGAAGTTAACAGAAATGTTTTCGCAAACTTAATACAGATTTACGTACAGTCCAAGGGACAGATCAAATAAACAACTTAGTAACTTAAAGTAAGTATAAGTAGATTTGTTGCCAAAGTTGAAAATTACCAGTTCCTACTTCTTTACTCTGGAGGAAATCAGCAGAATAGGCATATTTTTTCTTTCTCCTTTTGAAGTTACCTTGAATTTAGGTATAGGTGAATGTGTTGAATTGAAAGGGCAGAGCAGCTGAAGAGGGACTGTGCAACAAAGCTTAACTTTCGTCCGTCAGTTATGCTGTTCTGCCAAGAAGCACCATGCAAACAGTTTAGTAAACCTTCTTAAGACTAAAACAAATTAAAATGGGCTGAAGCGCACCATCTTCCATGTATTTGAAAGTCGTTAACTACAGTACTGAATTGCACTAGTCTCTGAGCACTCTAGCCTTTTATAAAATTAGACTTGATATAGATGTTTACAAAAGCCATATGCCAACATTTTCCATGTCTGTGTACCTTGTAGCTACAATGCAGTTTTAGTTATCCTGCAATGAACATTATTGGTATGCACTATGTATATGTGAAAGTAGACTATCTGCTTCATATGCCATTATTATGCAATTATTTTTAAGAAGTGTTTTAATGCTGAAGGTGAGAGGAGCTACACTTTCTCAAGTATTACACAATGACCTTTTTTCAGAGTCCTCTTAAGCCATCACTAGGGAGTTGATGGTGCTCATGCAAAACACTCCATTATTGATTTTTAAGCACTTTTAAGATTCTCAAGATGCAGTTTATATGCTTGTATAGTTTAGAAGATGCACCACAGCTCATGCTTTGAAAAAGATGCCAGATATTTATGGTTGTATGTCACACATGACCTCCCAAGGAAGTACACTTATAGCTGAAGTGCAGTTAAATCAAAAGAATAGGAAAAAAGTGAAAAGCTGTAGCAATAATTAACAGTATCTAGAAATTCCAGTCTTTAAAACCCAATAGCCATGACAATATGAAGCAGAAATGGTACTTTTCTTTCCATTTAATTTCTTACTTAAAATATTTCTCAAAATGTTTAGAAATGTTGGCAGAAAATTCCCTTTAAGTCATCCATGTAGACAGATGTCTAAACAGCAAATGGTGTTTAGCATGTAGTATACTGTGAAGTGTTTTCAGTGTTGATATTGTTTTATTAGGTTGGGGGTGTTTTTAGTTGTTTTTTTTTCCTTGCACTAAGGAACTTTTTCAAGTAGGTCATAGCAGTTTTAATGAGGTTCATAGGTGATCTCTTGGAAAATCTATAGGAAGCCCACTTTTTACATACTTGAGGAAACATGGATTAAATTTCCCAAACAGGGAACAAACACAATCTCATTCACATATATTGATAATAAAGTTTTCTTCCAAATTGTTGACATGTAATACTAGATTTATATTTGTCTTTAGGCTTCTGAATATGTTAGTAATGTGTAGTCCCTGTTGACTTCAGTATGGGTTAGGAGCTACTTATCTATCTTTTGACACCTTTATATCTGTCAAAATCTTAGTTTTAACTCTCTGAATAGAAATTTTTTTCCTTTCAAAAATATCAGGATTAAATAATTTTGTTAATGAATTATAAGAATGAATGCTCTAAACCAAAAATTTATTTTTCATAAGTAAATACAGCTCTAAATAAATTATACTCAGCTTAATTTTTAGACTGAAATTTAGAGACTATAGGAAGATAAACTTACAATAATTTCTATTTTGTGACAAAATTTTAAAAATCTGTCATTTATATGGCAATGCATAAGGTGTACTTATTAATATTATTTCCAATTTCTGCTTGTAACATGCTTTCCAAAATATTTTAATAATTTTGTATTTGTCAACAATCTAGTCCCTAAATGAATTTTAAATACAGCTAGGTGCAGTTTTTGATGTTAGAATCACAGGACTGAAGTGAAATATTTTACTTTTATGATTAATGAAAATTTTAAAAGTATGCAAACAGTTCTGCAGATTTCTATAAAACAAAATTCATGGACTAACTTTAAGATAATTATTATTAGTATAAAATATACTACTTCTGTTAGAAATTTTTCAAAGTCCCAACTGTCAGTTTTCATCAATGAATTACACTAAAGTTTTAAAAATATTTTAATACATAATTATTTTTACATTCTTTTAGGCAGAGAATTGGCTGCCTAGTATATCCAGGTGAACAAAGAGTATGGCTGAAAGATAAATAATCTGATTTTACATGTCCAGACACAACAGTCCATTTACCCCTATATGTATAAAACTGAATATCTCTTCTGAGATTTCAAGGGAGGAAAAAATTGGTCATATGTGTGATTTCATGACTGGGAAATTTCCCTAGAAGGCTCTTTATCTGCCTTGTTTCTCTGTAGTATCTATGTTGCAGTCTCCATGTTGCAGCCTTCTAAAAGCCATGTAGTTTGGAAAAGGGATCCTCTTGTGCTTTGGCATGACTGATGTATACAGGGCGGGGAAATCTCCCATGTGAAAGGGGAGATTAGTCCTTTCCCAGAAGCAAGGGATCATGTCTATTTGGCCAAACTTTATGGGGTGCAGCATGGAGTAGTATCTGAGGTGCTCACTTTAAGTATTACTTATTCCAAAAATCCCTATCTTTAGAAATGTGAAGCTTTTCATTTTCAAAGATGAGAAAGGAAAAGCACTTCAATGAGAAGTTGCAGAAAGTTCCCCTTAAGATATTAGCAAAGTTGGGATGTCACTGTGCAGATAAATAACAGATTATTTTGTCATATACCATTTTACAGCTGGCTGCACTTTAAAAAGTTGTTCTACTGCTTAAGGATATTCATCACCGTGAACTAAGGCTTCGTGAACTAAGATTTCGGTAGGGCACTCCCCATGCTTGCTGCAAGCGTGCTGGTGGTTAAAAAGGCCAATGTGGGGTAGGCAAGTCCAGTCACAAAAGGCACAGTGGAAAGTCTCCTTAGGCGATACTGGCAAGGAATGGTTCTTTCTGTGCTGTCTTCTCTCCTCGAGACTGAGTCTGCAGGTGGTTCTCAAAGAAAGCAGCAGTGTTGTGTATGGTGTCTCTCCATGTCTCTTGATTGGAGGCCAGAGTGGACCATTGATAGGAGTCAATATGGCCAAAGCTGAGGTATTGTTTCAGGGAGTCCCTGTATCTCTTCTTTGGGGCTCCTCTCATGGCAGCGGGTGGTGTGCGCAGCATAGAGCACAATCTTAGGGAGGCAGTGATCCTCCATCCTGAAAAAGTGCTTGTTACGTGACTTCAAAAATATATATCTTACTGAAGGATTTTCCTAAGTTTTCCTATTGATTAAAAAAAAAAACCCAAACAGCTATAAAGCCAACAGACCAAAACCAAAAAAACCCCCACCAGCAATCCCTCCACACATTCAGTTGCAACGGACACAGACTGAATATCTGTATGATGCTACCAAGGATTGATATCTGCTTTTAGGAATGAACATGGCTTCAGTGCTGGAAAGCAGAGGGAGGTATGCTATGTAGCATCCCAACTGTTGTCTTATTTTGTGACAAGGAAAATGTACAATTCTGAATAGTATTATTGGGCATAGGTGACATCCTTATCACCCTCCTATTTCTATGTCATCTGTCCCAGTAAATCTCTCTCTAGTCTGTATTAGAGATCCAAGACTTGGATGTGTGTGATGTACTGGTTTATCATCTACAAAAATGAAATACTAGTTCAAGTGAAGATTATAGCTGAATAAAGTGGATGGTTGTTAAAAGTCATTATTATGCACTATTGCCATTTCATAGCAGAGAATGGTTGGATTAAAAATGTGTGCTGATTACTATACAGCTGGGACTTTTTAACAAAATGGCTGCATACTTGTGGTACACCAAAGAGCTAAACTATGTTCTCAGAAGCACTTAAACTGTGAATCTATGAAGACTCTTACTTGCAGGGATGAGATCCCAGCATCAGTCCCTCAGCATGCTGGGCTATGTTCCTTGTGGGGGTTGATGTTTCTGAGAAGCATGGAGAAATTCTGGGAGTAGATTTAGTTTGATATGATCAAAAGAAGAATACAATGCAACCTGCTGCTTTTTGTCTCTTTGTTTCTTAACATACACTTGTTCTGTTCAACTACAGTAAAAGCAAAGTACACAATATCACATAAAAACTTCACAAATATTTGAATTACATTCTCTGTAAGGACTTCATTTACATGAAATACCAGATAAAGTAGGTGAACTGGAACTTAGAATTAACACAGCTTACCAGGCCAAACTGCTCCCAAATCTAAATAGTCATTGCTACCACCCTGTCAGTAGTGTGTGCTGTGTGAATTGAGATCTGACAACAAAATTAATTTTGATTTAAAATATGAGAATAAGTTTTCCTAACATCTCCATCAACATTTTACGAAACTTTTCACTGAAATTATGGAGTCTGTATGAAAAGTCTTAAAATTTCTGGTTGTAAAAATGTCAGTTGCCTGCTATTCCTCTATGCCCACTCCTTCTGTTTGCCTGGTATTGATGTGATGATTTTATTTTTTACTGCATATGCTCTTTGTTTTTCCCCATCTCCCTTGGGGGGGAAAAATTATGTGATTCCTGTAAATAAGACTTCTCAGGTGATATTCTACATCTCCCTTGTTTTTCCCAGTTTTAGTGAACATAGTCTGTAGATAGTGTAAAGCTTTGCCTTCCATCTCTTGGTACAAAATGAAATAATTGCATATGAACAGTATATGCTTTCCTAGTCCTATATTAAGACCTCTAGACTTTACTAGTATTAATTGCACTGGCCATTACCCAGGACAGCTCTTTAGCTATCAAACCAGACAAAATAGTCCTGACCTCATTCTGCATAATTGCCATCTCTATGGAAATTTTAGTCAGAACAAGAAAATTAATATGAGTTAGGCTAGAAAATCAGACAAGTATCAATAACTAAAATGAAAACAGGAACTTCTGTTTAAAATTTGTATTGATAAGGTAAATTTTGATTTAGAAAGAGTGAAATGAGGTCTGCTCCAAGAGTAACTCACAAAATTTGATCAAGGTTCTTTAGGCTTTTCTTTTCCCTTAAATTCTGAATTTCTTAAAAATCTCTTAAAATTAATTTATGTTAAAAAAAAAGGAAAAAAAAAAAAGAAAAAATGTAATTGAAGCCATCCTCCCAGGTCATGTCAAAAATCACTCAGCTGATGACTAGGTCAGCTCTTGCAGTTTCCCATATCTTATGTTCAGGGCTGCTAGATGCAGCTTATTTGAAATTTAACACTTATGATAGCTTTCTCTTTTACTGTAACAGTTACTATTCCACTGTTTCAAAAAAACCCCTGATATTAATAAACAGCATATGACATCATCAGTCTTAGTAAGCAAGCTCCATTTTTTTTCCTTCTTGTAATTCCAATATTTACTAATTTTTAATTTGCTATTTTTTAAGTAATAACTTTTTTAATAAATACTAATATTTAATTTACCTTAACAGTGATAAATAGGTGAACATCATTTTGTATTCACAATGAGGTGAGTTATGTTTAGCATTTCACTCTACAGTAGTGTGTAGTATTTTTGCAAGAATTGCTTCTGGAGTTATTTGTACAGATAAGAAACAGCTTCTGAACATGTTTCTGTATACTTATATTGCACCATTAAACATTCAGAACAGCAGATGATATCCATATGGAAAGCATGCAAAATATAAGAAATGCTATATTCAGACTGAAAAATTGTGTTTAGTGGTCTTGCAAAAGCACCACTACAGTTGGTGAGAATATTTTTCAAGTTGACAGTGTTTGCTCAGAAGCCTAAGCTTAAATGCTCATCAAGACTCAACTGCCCTCTTTGCCATAGACGTGTTCCCCTTGGAAAAGCTGAGGGATGTTTGTCAGACAGTACTGGCAGCACAGATTTCTTTGCTATATTAAACCTAACATAAACTGCTACTTTTTAAATGCACAGTGTGGATACTTCTTCAAGTTGCCATTCCAACATTTTCCCAAAGTGCTCAGTTCCCTACAAGATGATGTGTTTTCATTTGTTTGGAGGTTTGGAGATTTTTTTTAAGTAAATGCCAGAAGTGTTTGGTCTTTCTTAGCTCTGATCATGGGAGTGCCTGTGCTTTCAGGAGAAAACTCTGAATTTAAGCTCTGATAAGGGTTTCTGAGTGAGCTTGCAAAATTTTATAAACTGCACAACCCTGTAAGCTACATTTAGCTGACTGCATCATATGCAATAAAAGGCCTATTGCTAGAAAGAGCCACAGAATAAATTAGAAACCTTTAGAAGTTATAATAAATTATCCCTAATAGTCTTGACTCACTATGCTGTTGTAGCAAAATGGCATGGAAAGACCGTTGAAGGATCTAAGCTAGTTTATGCAGAAAATACTTCTGTATTGTCAGGTGCCTTTTGGAGAATCAAAAGCCTCTAGGAAACAACCATTAGTTGAAAAATAGTGAAATCACATCCTTTTTCTAAAACTGTCAAAGGAATTTTACAAACACTGGCTCATTATTTTTTATGACCTGAGCTCTAAAAAAATCAGTGCAGCCTACAACTGCTCTTTTCTAGTAAGGGAAAAGCTAAAACAATTAGAGAAGCACTAGTTCAGTAATCCTACTAGAAATTAGGTCAGCATCACTCTTACTTTGTAGTCACTGGTCATTCCATGTTAAAACTAAGTGAATAATGGACTTTTCTTGTGGCCATTACAAAAATTTGAAAGACAAATCTGTTTCAGAACAGCTTTTTTTTTTTCTTTTTTTTTTTTTCTTTTTTTTTTTTTTTGTTAAACTCAGCCATCAAAAATATCTATAAATTTTAACTCCCTCCTTTAAGGTAACATGAAATACTTCTACCTACTGTTTTTAAACATTTAAAACGTGTCAAAGACATATCTAAAGAAGCCTAGTATTTTTTTAAGTGTCAAATAAAAACTGGTTTGATTTGTTCAGATTAGGGTGGTGTGTTTCTTTTGCTCCTTATTGGCTTTGTTTGTTTAGGGTTTTTTTTACTGGGCAGAAATTTGCAAATATTTGAACAACAGAGACACATTTTGCTATACCTGAAACTGGAATTCTTGTCTGAAAAACAAAATAAACCCTAAACAAACAGCTAATAAATTTAACTAAGAACCATTATAGCAAAATACTTCTGGTGCAACTAGAAAAACTTGATGTGGAAAGCACCAGAATGTCTGCTAGGTGAAATACACAATCTACCATCTCAATCATCCATCCAACAGTTTCCATTGGTTTACTTATTATAAAATATGTGACAGCATACAGGAAATATACAATTTTGTGAGAGATGAGTTAAAGGTTTTTAAAGGTGTGATTATAACTATGAGAATTTCAGATTAATTACTATTAGAAAAGAGAGAGGATCATACTTAGAGTCCATGGACTGAGTAGCTGTAATGGTCCCCAGTTGTCAAGAGTATAAAATATGCAGTGATACAGAGAAAAAATTGCACTAATAAAAACCAGACTAAAGCAGTAATAGAAGTGGTCTGTATGGGCCATAGTCTCAAACACATTTCAAGTTCATGCTAAGGAGTTGCCCCTTATCCAACAAATAAAACAATGCAGGATTAGAGATGCCAAACAGTCCTATTGAAGCTATTAAAGCAAATGAGATAGAGGCACATTTCTCAATGTTTGACATCACACTTAGATAAACTATCCAACTTTTTTCAGTAACTGGTAAAATCCAGGGCCAAGTAAATGGTCTGCAGGCAATTCTCCAGACCTTTTAACGTGCTCTGATGAGGAGGTATCCACAGTAGGAAACCAAACACCACTTCTTCCTTGATCTATCAGAAGCAAAAGGCTAGAGATGAGAATAGAACTAGAAAAATGAGCTAGCACCACAACATTAAAGCTTTAGGAAATTTGCAACGTTTGTTAACAAAGTATCCTTACATATCTGGGAAGTTACCTGTGAAAAGTTCCAAATGCCTTTTTTTTTTTAATGTTAGAAAAGGGAGAAAATAAAAAGCAGTCACTGATTTCTCAATTTGCCATATCTTCCCCCCCCCCCATCCCCCCCAACAATATTTTTCTTATTTACTCTAGAGGAAGAAATTAGACTTTATTTGCATAATCCTAATAAAGGAGCAGTGAGAATGCCTTGGCAAATCTGGCTTCTATGCACTGGTACAAAACAATAGGAAGGGAAGGATTTATAATCCCCCTTTTAAACTCGAGATGTTCTCCTAGGATCCTGATATAGTCCTTTTAAAGTAGTAACTTTTTTTATAAATGTCTTTTTGAACTTCAGTTTTAAATCTCTCATTTCTTTGGAGAAGTAAAGTTTCTGTTCAGTCTTCAAGATGAGTTAGGAATCATAACTCTGAAAGCAATCTAGTCAAACTTCCCTACAAAAAAGACTATATGCATAGAATGATTATTCCAATAGACCAACATGAACCATTTTCTACTCTGAGAGGAAATGTGGTTTTAATCAGCAGGTGCAAGGGACTTTAGACAAAATTATAGCCATGTCAGTGAAAACAAGCACAATCTCAGGTGCCTAGGAGATAGCAAGTAGGTGAATAGAAAACATTTGATTTGATGTGTAAAGGTTTCTATAGTGGAAGTTTCTTTGAAGAGGACTCTGAGCTGGTGCTTAGTTAGCAATACCTAGCTGAGTAAAAATTACTCTGTGTATGATGAAGATATTTTTGACTTATTCAAAAATGGACTTTTGGCACAGTGTGGATTCATCTTGGTTTTGATTGAGGCAAGAGAAGATGCTTTGATCAGAATAAATTATGTAAGTTATAAATATAGGATTTGAATGACCTCATAGTGAATCATGATAACTCTCACAAATATCTTGCCATAGCTTTGTGGGATTGTGGGGAAAAACAGGAGAAAAGAATCCTTTTAATTATGGGCTTTAGAAGCAGACCTTGGAAAGTTCAAAAATTGCTTTTAAAGAATCTAACAAATAAATCTCACGGCATGTATTGCAAGGTTGCTGAGTGATCAGTCTTTGAGGGAACAAAGGCAACAAAGTGTTTTCATGTCTGAAATGATAGAATCTATGGAATTTGTTCTCTTGAGTCTAAACAACAGATTGGTGTGTCTCTCGTTTTTGGTTTTGTTTTTTTTGTTTTTTTAATTTTCTATGGTACATAGAAACATTCCAAACATTTGCTTCCCTGTTTTCTTAGGTTGGTCTTCTTTACCCTCTTTTATTCTGTGAAGATGTATAAAGTACAAATCAGGAAATCTTAATTGCAGATACATTTATTCTAGTTCTTTATGAGAAACTTTCAGTTCCATTGAATAATAAAAAGCTCTTAATGCATTTGTATGAATAAATGTGGGAAGATGTTAAATGAGGGAGGGAAGGGAGCATTCTACCCTGCTTTTGTAAAAAACATTTTTCTGACATTGATTGTCTTTGAGAGGTGACACTTTCTATTTCAGAAAAAAATAATTTCTAATTTCACTTTCTTTAATTTTTCAAACCCTCTGCTTCAAGGCTTAGTTTATTCTATCTCTGCATGTGCTGGTGTGGATTCAATATTTAACTCTACAATACAGATATGTACTTTATGGACATCCATATTTTTACTGCATGATTCAGGCAAAATACTTGAATATTTTGTCATTTTATGACTGTAATTTGTTGATGGCATTTTTAACTAATTTGACTTTATGTATATAACCCTGGCATCCTTGTGGTTAAAAGTTTGAGTTGCTTTATGCGTGGCTCTAACAATTTAGTTGCTGGCTCAAGCTTTTGAGTGTTGTCCAAGAATATCCTAACAAGTTAACCAGTATATGTCAAGTACATAATTTTTTACTATTCTAAGGGTAGAACTGTGAATGGAATATTTAGCTCTTGAATAATTTTATGTATGTCTGTGTGTATAGGTAGATGCTTCTTTGTTTATATTGCTGTTCTTTTGTATCTGTGTCATCCAAGAAAAGTGTGCCAAAGACAGCATCTTTATGGTCATGACATGAACTTCTCTGGCAAAGGTAATTTTCATCCTGTATCTTTTAGTTTTTAAAATCAATATTTTGACAACCTGTGAAGAGAACTTGACAGTAAAGAACTGTATCCAGCCCAGACAATATGGCAACAAAACTATTACATCAGCTTAGAAGGCTGAAAGTCCTTCTTGGACGGTTTGCTTCGACTTGTAGTCTACTGCTAGCCCCCAAAAACTTGGGATATGTTTTTACCATCAATTGCATTTACAAAATTAAATTTAGTAATCGGAGTTGAGAAAACAAAGCAACATTAGGAGAAAGCAAGCAAGAAAGTTCCGTAGTTCAGATATGTTTTCCTTTGTATCTATCTTGTGTGGAGAGAAAAAAAAAACATGGCAGTGACTCAGAGGACTATGCTTAGGAAATTTGAGCTTTCTTTCTAAGATGTGAATAGAAAACAGCTTTCTGCCTTACACTATCATCAAAACCACAGTGATGATAATGGAAAGAATCAACAGTTTGCAACAGTTACATCAGAAATAAAGCACTAGATTGCAGAGATTGTAAGCTTAGATATAAGAAATCTTATGTCCTTATGTTTTTTCAGAGGCAAATCTACAATCTGAAGACTTCTACTGTTCTGAGCTTCTGTTCTAACCTCCACTGGATTCTAACTGAATGAGTTGGGGTTTTGTTAGTTTTTTTGTTTGTTTGTTTTGTTTTTTGTTTTTTGCTTTTTTTTTAATAGATCCCGGCCTTGTTCAGAATGTGATTCCAACATGTCCTGTTAAAATGTTATTTACTAGGGATTTAATTAATCTCCAGCTCAAACTGTACTGCAGGCCGCTAAAATTAAAAAGAAAAATAAACATAGCAATTAACACTGAAAGAGAGCTAAAATTAGCACTTGAAACTAAAATAACAATAAATAAAGATGAACCCAAACCAAAATTGGAAAAATGAATGGCAGTCAAGCCTGTTATGTTCAAGAGCCAAATATGACTTCTATATTTTAATTCTTAGGTTAAGAGTGGTATAATGAAATAAGATAATCTGAGTCCTATCAAACATAAACTGTACCTTTTATAGTGCTGTATTTCTTAGAGATGTTTATTTCTTCTGCTTCCCTCTTTCTCAACCAAGATGTGATTTCGAAACACAAGCAAATAAATGTCAAATCCTTCTGCCTCTGTTCTGCCACTCCGTTTTTGAAATTTTGCCAAACTGAAAATTTCCATTCAGACTGACTGGCATTTGTTGAAGTGGTCTTTAAAAAAACCCAAAAGATTATTGTTGTTGTTGTTGGTATTATTATTAACAACAGTAATTGTTGTTTTATTTTTTCAAAAATAGTGGAAACTTTGTGCAACCCTTGCTGGGCCTATGCATGACGTTTTAAGAGCAACTGTGGATTTTTTTCAAAATAGTACATTTTTTACTGCAGACACTATGAAAACCTCTCACAAATAAACCTTCAGTTCCTTTTAATTCTTGGCCTATTGTATTTCCAAACTTCTGTGTAGAGTAGGTGCCACCTAATTTAATATTATGCCAACCTAAGAAATACAGAGACTAAATAAAAAGCTACAGGAAAGGGTAAACAAGTTCAGAGGAAGATTTGTTGACATTTCTAGCCCTTCTCATCCTTTAAAACAAAATAGATTGTACAGACTTTGCCTTCAAAATCTCAGTTCTACTACTCTTTTACACTCTTTTTGTGATAAAAATTACTAGGTAGAATAATAGGCACAAGGAAAAAGACTGAGCCAAATGGCTTATGAGGGTTTCCTTGCATAAAAATGTTTTCACATTTGCAGTAGAGTAATTTCTTCAGCCTGCTAAGAAACACACTAAAAAATGTGTTATAATGAAACATAAGACTACGAAATGTCACTATGCTACAAGAGTCCTTCTTGCTCTTTCTGGACAGTACACAAGCTCTTCGCTTAATTAAGGCAGCAGACAGTTCTCAGAAGATGCAATATTTTAGTTTTAGAACCAATTTTTTAATATATAATAATGGAAAGTCACAAATTCTATGATTGTACAGACCTGAAGAGAATTCACGGCAATATATTTCAGTGCAAGAGCTGGGCAGCTTCCTTTAACCTGCAGTCATCCTGTCATGTTTGCTTCCCTGTGGTGAACCTGTAGTTGTAACAGCAGCAGTTGCAGGTGGAATGAGACCATATTAATGCCCTATTAAACATGATACTTTGAAAAATGAAAATCCTAACATTCAAAGATTGTGTGTTCTTCCCTTCTCCTCTCTTTTTCAAATACTGAAAGCTAATGAATTGCAAAGTTGTGAATGATAGTAACCTTGTGCACTCTATGTGGAAGAAGCCTCTAACATCAGAGCTGAGTTTGGTGACCCAATATAACTAGGTCAAAGAAGCAATGAAGTCCTTGAATATTACTGAAATCCTCCCAGCATGCAATATTCGTCCTTCTTATTAATTCTTGGTATACTTGCAAGAGTCCAATTTTCCTTTTTTGAGAAACAGGTATAAATATTCTTTCCGATCTTGAGAACAGATTTTGGGAGGTGCAAATGAAAGTTTTTAAGTCCATTAAACTCACTGAATGAAAATATCTTTTCCTGCTTCTAAATCTTCTGTGTTTTATAATTCTAAGGGTTCAAATGTTACTGTGTTGGTATATCCTTTGTGGCACTTATTATTTCTGTGAAGACTTGCACCATTCGTTTGGGGGACTCTGGCCTGTAGTTCTTGTTCATCCTATTTCTTCTGTACATATCATTTCAGTCTCCATTTTTAGTTGATTTCTTCCAACCTGAAACTTCCTCCCAATGAGGAATTTACTTACTGTGTGATTTAATATAGTTGTTTAGTCCTCAATTTAAATCTTGCAAACATTAGCATTTCCTAGTCACTGCTTACCTACAATTTTCTCCTATCTGAACTTCACATTTTCTTTAGGCATCTCTCCCTGTCTGTACTGCAATCCTCTCTTATTTCTATGCTCTTCTCAATCACCTTTCATAGACGCACCCTGTCTTTGGCTCTTTGCAATACAGTTAAACCTAACTGGGATACTGCCTGCTCTAGGTAGCTGTCTAATAGTTGTACTAGCCATGAAAGCAGTAACAACAGCCTGCAGTGCCCCATATTTTCTACTTACTTTTTGCTTTGTATGTGAAAAGTTCCCACTGAAAGCTCAGAAACCTCATACAGTGTGTTCTTTCAAATGCTGCCTTAAAACCTCTAATTTAAAATTACTCTGGTTTGGCACAGATAGAAGCCATACCTGCCTACTGTCTATTTTGTTACCTCTTACTCTCAAGGACACTGATTTGGTGTGGAAGGGAGAAAAAATTTAATTTCTGTTTTGATGAACAAACAGCTATGCTCTCTAGGGCAGAGACCACCATCTTTATTCACTACCTTCTCATGCACAACAAAGTCTTACTGTAAGGCTGGCATTTTCAGCAAATAAAGAATATATTAGATATGGCAAAACTGAGAACAAAATGCATGTGATATCGTTATCCTCACAGCAGTTAACATAGTCTGTTTCTCCCACATTAACTACTCTATAACAAAATATATGCTCCTCACTGCAAATGGAGACAAAAAAAATTAATTCCTCACCTGAACACAAATGGCAGCACATACCTCTCACCCTCTTCACAGCAAAGCTGCTTCCTAATTAACTGGAGACTGGGGAAGAAGTTGTCTCTGAAACAGCATTTACAACAATGTGCTCTTCAATGAATGTCTTGGTTTATCTAGGCATATTTATTTGTTTTTACTAGGTCTTTACTAGTTAACAACCACCCTAAGAAATACTATTCACTGTTTTATTTTTTTCTTTCTCTAAGTAATCTTTATGTGCTTTTCAGTATCTTGGTATTTTATATGCATGGAGCTGTGCTTAGATTTTGTCCTCTTTCTTTGACTCTAGCATTTTTTTGTCTTGAAATACTCGAGTGATGTATGCAGACATTTGGATTTAAGGATGGTAGACAAGTAGAAAGTCCCAATGGTTATACATGTTTATGATCACATGTGCATATATAATGTAATATCAATATAGTCATTGCCTGCTAATAGTAGTAGTTTTGATTATTGCCGTAACTGCCAAAATTCATAAATGAACAATTGGAGAAAGAGATCATACTTTTTACTAGCCCAGTTGATGCAGCTGCTAAAAAACAGAGCAGAAAAGCTCAAGGCCCTTTGACTCCAGAGTCTTGTTTGGTTTCTTGTCATTATAGCCACTTGTTTAATAAATGGCATTGCTTCTTCCTACAGACCTCTTGCTGTTATGTTAATGTCTGTGCTCAAGCTCTGAGCATGTCCCTTAGTGATCTTGAGTGAGAGTCTGTAATTCTGAAAGGGCACGTTGTGTCATCATTGTGTCTTCTGAGTTTCAAGATGGCTTAAATTATGACCAAAGCCATTTAATGTGTACTGCACAACTTCTAAAGGACAGATTTTCCAGCAAACTTAGTAAATACTATGCATTTCTCTTCCTTTTCCTTCCTGTTTGCCTTTGATTATAACTGCATCAGAAGATTCGAAGTTTTCTACAACCTCTATGAAGTACAGTAAGGCAGAAATCTCACATAAAGTATGTGAAGGATTCTGAAGTGTATCCATACAGGAAGACATGCAAATGAAAACCATCTGTGAGATTAGGGGTTATGCAAAAAATTCTTTCACATTCAGGTGACTTTCAGGCTACTTCATTATCGCTTAATCATGGCTGGCCATTTCATGAATGTAATTGCAAGGAGTGCAAGTTGGAAACTTCATTGAACCTGTAAGAACCTATTACAATTTACATTTACATGTTTTAACTTGATTTGTTCTTCCAGTGACTCATATGTTGCTATATTAGGTCCTAAACTACTATAAATTTTATTTTATTTTGATTTGCTCAGTTGGTCAGGAAATGAGAACTGTTGTGATGGGATAAAGATTATTGATACAAATCAATCAAACAGTCATTTAACTTGTTCTCTGGTACTTTGTGGTAGAGACTCCTTACAGCTTTGGTTGTGATGGTATGCAGAGCTGAGCATTCTTCCTGATCATGGATTCACAGTTCTAGCTGATTCACTCCTGCTTTGTACCAACTGTCATTGAGGTTAATACATATTTGTAGCATGATTTTTGCCCTTCAAACGTTCAGAAGGAAATAAGACTCACAATCCAAGGAGCTAGAGGCAGCCAGTATCTCCACAAACAATAGTGAAGATTGCATCACGGAGATCTGGTGGTAATTCGCCTTATTCCCAGCAAGGAACAACAAGCTTGTGAAATTTAGCATGGAGTGCTTGACCTCCATGCCTCCAGATTTCGGGAGGAATTCCATCAACCCCAGCTGCCTTGCCAGTTTCCACCTGCTGTATGGCCTTAACTGTCTCTCCCATAGTAGGGGCTGTATCCAATTCGCTTTTCACTGGTTGTTGTGTAATGTGCAGAATTGCTGAGCTTTGGACTACACGGTTGGCACTGAAGAAAGTCTGAAAATGTTCAGACTATCGGTTCAGGATGGAGCTTTATCTGTGAGAAGCATTTGGCTATCTGCACTGAGTAGGGGGCTTTGAACCGGGTGTGTGGGTCTGTACACTCATTTCAGGGCCCTATAGAATCCTCTGTGGTCACCCAAATCTGCGCATAGTTGCGTCTTTTCTGCTAGGTTGAACCACCATTTGTTCTCGATGTCTCGAAGTTTCTGTTGGAGCTTACTGCATGCAAGATAAAAGGCGGCTTTTCTTACATAGCAAGATGGCTGAGTGAGGTGTGCTTGGTGAGCAGTTCTCTTCTTCTTCAACAGTTTCTGGATCTCTTGTTTGTTTCCATCAAACCAGTCTTTGTTTTTCTTGGAGGAGAACCCTAGGGACTCTTCAGAGGACTGCAGGGTGCTGTTTTTAATAAGTTACCAAAGTGCTTCAGGAGAGGGGTTTATGGGATTATCTTTAAGTCTAGTTTGAAGGTTTACCTAGAAGCTGTCTCTCATTTGTAGCTGTTTGAAGATTGTTAACTTGGAGCCTCCTCCTTGGAATGCCGCCCCTCTTAGGCCTGGGCTTAAAGTGGAGGTTAAGTTTGCAATGCACAAGGTGGTGGTCTGTTTGACATTCTGCACTCGGCATCACTCGAGTATGACGGACATCATGAACATTTCCCTGTTGCACTAAGACATAGTCAATGAGGTGCCAGTGCTTGGATTGAGGATGCATCCAAGTTGTCTTCAGGCTGTCTTTCTGCTGAAAGATAGTGTTGGTGATGGTGAGCTGCTGTTCTGCACAAAACTCTAGCAGGAGGCATCCGTTGTCATTGCAGTTTTCAACAACATGCTTGCCCAGTACTCCCTTCCAGGCTTCAGAGTTCTTACCTACTCTGGCATTGAAGTCACCAAGGATTATGATCTTATCATCTGTATGAACCTTTTGGGTGAGGTGGCACAGGTCAGTGTAGAATTTGTCTTTTTCCGCCGGGTCAGCTTGGAGAGTTGGGGCATATACACTAAAAAGAACATGTTGCTTGTTGTGTAGTAGGAGGTGTAAGGACATAATGTGATTGGAAAGACCTGTTGGCAAATTTTCAAGGTTGGAGGCAATAAAGTTTTTAATCATGAAGCCAGCTCCTGAAAGGTGACTTTCACTTTTGGGTTTGATTGATCACCAGTAGAGTGTGTAGATGGCACCATGTTCTTTAAGGCTGCCTTCCTCATGAAGATGAACTTCACTGAGAGCAGCAATGCTGATGTTGAGTCGTGACAGTTTGTGGGCAATTAGAGAAGAATGATGCTCAGAATATCCACTATCCATAGTATCAAGCATGGTTCTGATGTTCCAACATGCAAGTGTCAATTGAACACACCTTTGGAGGCAGGCGTATGCCTTTGTCTCTTTGTCTTTGTTTGACCACATCAGAAGGTGCCTGTTGTCTGGGGTTAGCCAACTGGGTGAGGGGTGGAGATGAGCTTTGGTTAGGCTACCTTTTCTAGGCCCCTCTCTGTGTGGAGCAAGCAGTCTTAAAAAAAGGCTGCTTAATCATTCAGGATGCTGCCTCATGAGACTGTCATCTCTAGGGTCAGTCTCGAGCAACCAATATTCTGAACCAACCGGCAGGGTTGGGTCTGCAGCTTCTGCTGCTTCCTATCACCTGCTGTTTCAACCCTTGCCTGTTGCTACAGAGCTTTGCAATATGAGTGAACCCTTCGAGCCTGTGCAATGGATGTTTTAGGCAAGGAACAGTGTGCGTGGAACTGGTCCCACCCTTTACTCCTAAGGTTCATTTGCCATGGCTGAGCGAGCTTGGACAGTGAGAGCGAATATCTCAGGATGTAGGTTTAGTTAGATTATTCTTCTCCTGGATGGAGGGCCTTACAGGGCTAAGCAAGCTCCATCTGCTGGGGTTTTGGAGTTATAGTTGTCCTTCTCCTAGGATGGTTGCCAGGGGGCTAGCAAGCCCATCCTGCCTGTGGACACACTTTGTCTGACCCTTCAGCTGAGACCTGTCAGGCATGGGAGACCCTTCTGGAGGCACAAACCACCAACAACATAGCACACAACCACATGAGGGCATGCAAGCTTCTCCCCTGTGACAAGGGAGTGTCCCTGGAGAAGCTTTTATATCCTACTACTTTGTTCTATGCCACTAGCATCATGATAAAATAAGCACTGTTAACCTGCTGAAAGAGTCAGCATCAGAAGGTTAAAATGTGGTCAAGGGTTAATTTACCAGACAGAAATCTCATTAGGTTTTCATGGTTTTGCTGTAGTCAGCCATATATTTAGTTGTTATTTTATTGAGTCTGCTATAGACTGTGTTTTCAAAGTTATTGTTCAAAAGTTGCTTGGATGGAGGGCATTCCTTTTGTTGTCTATCAGGCCCACAAGTAGATCAAATTTTTCTGGGGAAACACCCGGAAAAATGGCTAACCTAAACTACTTCAGAAAAACAACTACAATTTTTTTAACTTAATGTTTTGAAATTTACTTGCCTATTATATTTCAATTGTGACTATCCTTTTTCTGAAGGACTTTCTTTGGGATAAGCATAATTTTATGAAGGTATCCAAAAGGTTTATTTTTTCAGCATAAAGGATTTTTGAGTGTATTTCGTTCTCTTGTTATCAAATAATTTCATATTCCTTGGTTTTTATTCTTTTTTTTCATATTGAACATAGATTTTATCATACTGGATTATGATCATTTACTTCTTTATTTGAAAATGTGGTTACATTCTTTTCACATTTTCCAGAAGTAATCTGGTGTTTATCAAATTTTCTCTTTGTTTTGCCTGAATTTACTTTTATTTTTTATGTTACAGCAATTATTAGTAGCTCCAGTGTGTGTGAAATTGAGAAAGAAATATATATATTCATTGTCTTCTTTCAGATAAGTGTGTGAAGTATATACTGTCATTAAGAAATGGAAATAATATATAATTTTCAATATATAGTGAAGCTTTATAGCATACTTGAACATTTCTGTTTTTAAAATGAGAAAAGTATCTTGCTTATAAAGCAGTATCATAGAAAAGTTGATTTTTAAAAGCAAGTTTTTATAGTAAAACCAATTCAGCACAATTTTTCAGGATATCTTCAATTTGGTAATTAAAAAACCCAAAAAACATCTTTTGAAGTAAAAGTTACAGCAATTTTGAGGTTAATTTTCAATTTCCTAGAAGGATTATTTTTTAAAAAAGAAGGTATTTAAGACTACTGTTTTCTAAAAAGAGTAGTTAAAATATGAAAATTTCACTAAAAAAGCTGCAAGAATTTTGAACAAACATGCAAAATTATGAAATAATTATTAAGGCCCTACCAGTTTACATGTAAAATGGCACAAGACTGCAGTTCAGCACACAGAACGACATCTACAGCATCTTCCTCTTAATAGTTAAGGAAGTTTTCCTGAGCGACACTCAGCACAGTGGATGAACAAAGATGAGGATAAAGAGGGCTTTAAAACAGCTTACCCTTTCTTTCCTCCTCAGCATGTGACAGGCCCAGTGAGAGGGAGGAGGCAAGGAAGAGGTGTGTGGCATAAAGAGGAACAGCAAGCAATACAGTGCTTCTCTTGCCAGGATGCATTTATTGCACAGCTCCTCTTGGAATTACAGCCCAACCGGGACCACAGAGAGCATGGCTTGTGCAGAGTGCTGCCCTCTTACAGCCCCATAAAGCAGGATGCCAAACCTGTGCACATGAAGGGGGTGGGGGGGTTGCTGGAAGGTAGCCACGGTGCTGTGCCAGACTTTGTGAGGTGCAGGTTGTGGTGTAGAGAAGTGCAAGATGGGATCCAGCAGTGCAAATTTCACAGGTGATACCTAATATGTGATGACCCTGAGGTAACTTTGAAGACTCCAGTTGATATTGGTTAAATTAGCTTGTCTGACTGACACAACAACAATTTTTAATGCACTGTTTAAAGATAAGAAAACTCATCACTTATTTTGGTTTAGTGATGGTTCACTGATATGTGGTAACCTTCAGTGCTGTGGGAGCTGTTTGATGGGTGGCTCAGACATCCATCCAGCAGGATGGGATAAACAACAAGAGGGGTCACATTTGTAGCCACAGGCTCAGCAGCTGCTCTAGTCTGCACATGGGTATAAGTAAGAAAATCATGGTCTCATTAGAGAAGCTGTGGATGCCCCATCCCTGGCAGTGTTCAAGGCCAAGCTGGATGGGGCTTTGAGCAATCTGGTCTAGTGAGAGATGCCCATGGCTGGAGGGATGGAATTAGATGATCTTTAAGGTCCCTTCCAGCCCAAACCATTCTATGATTATCCAGGAAACATCATTTATACTGAACTATTTGGTACAATTTAATCTTCCTATTTTATCACAAAAATGGCTTACAGGAACAGCAACTTAGAGACTTGGCTAAGAACACAGTAAGATTATTATAGGTTTATACAACATTTAGAATATCATTACTCTCTTGTCATTCCAGGTGTGCTGGGATGGATGTTTGAAAATAGAAGGAACAATAAAACAAAAACCCAAGCTGCTGGTGGTGGACATTTTCCCTGAGAAGGCAGTATGGGAAGGAGAGTAGCAGTGAGAACATGGTGCTTCTCTCTTCCTTGGCTGGACAGGACAAGTGTCAAGTGAGTATGAATAGAGAGATCAGAAAGGAGGAGAATCAAAACTTTGTGGCAGAAAGTAATATGCTCCAGAATAGAGTGTAATGGAACAACTTCATTTTCAAAACAAAGTAGTGCAGAGGAAGTAACTGAATATTGTCAAAACCACCACAGGCAAATTATGTAAAAGCCAGTTTCTTTAGTTGCCTTTATACCCTTAGCTCTAAAAAGAGCCCTCAGAAAATGCTGAAGGTGAATTAGGACTTGTCAACTTGGGGCTCATCTTGTTAATTGTTGGACTTACATCAGATCATAGAAATCTGAAACTTGGTATCTCATGGCAAGACAGTGTCATGAATACATAAATTTACCATCTGATTCCTGTGATACCTGGAATTCACTCCTCAAAGAAAGGACAAATATAGCTCTTACAAACCCACACAATCTGTTTAGGTGCATTTTGGCAGTTCAGAAGGGGAAAGGTTTGGACACAGCCCATCAACAGCAACTCTGTCTGAAGAACAGAAAGGCCAGTTTCTTAGACTAGTCTTTATAAATCCTAAACTTGATAGTCCTGGCACTATTGCACCAAAAAGTCTCCTAGATCTGATGTCTGGGTGCTGCCAAATTCTGTCCACAAAACCTAGAAATTATGTCATCCTTGTGGAAACAAAAATCGCTTTCTATGATTCAACTAAAAAAATCCCAAAACCACACACACACACAAAACCCCCAACAAAACCAAAACAAACAAAAAACCCAAACCCAGAACAAAATAAAAACCGCTAACCAAAAACCCCCAACAAAAAGCAAGCCCAGAGCACCCAGGAGCCCTGGGATGCCACCAGGTCCAGGCTGAGCGGTGCGAAGTCCCTCTCGCCGCGCTCATCTCCTCCTCAGCTCCGGGTGCCCGCGGCGCTTTGCGGGGCAGCGCTGCCATCAGAGCAGGGCGCGCGTATGCGCGGGGGTGTGTTTTGTTTTATGGAGTCACAAAGGCGAAACTTTTTTAAATTTTTGTGAATGGAGGAGTTGCCTCGCCACCCGGGGGGTGTCGGGGAGGGGGCGTGCCCGCGGCAGGATCCCGGGACACCGCAGGGCATCCGAGCGCGGTTTGGCAAGCCCTCCCCGGCGCCGGCGGAGGGTCCGCGAGGGGTGCGGAGCGGCCCCCGCGCTGGCGGGGCCGGGCCGGGCCGGGGCGGGCGCGCGGCGATCCGGCGGGGGGCGCGGGGAGCCAATGGGCGGCGGGATCCGCCGGCGCGGCTCGGGGGCCCCTGGAGGAGGAGGAGAGGAAAAACCACGGGATTGAGCTCTGTCAGTGGCGCTCGCGGCTTCCGAGGGGGAAGTGCCGGGGAATAATTAATGTTTTTATTAAATTTGGAGGGAATTTTTTGCACCCGATCGCCGCGCGTGGCCTTCAGGTGGGTTCTTCCCCCACAACTTTGCTCGCCGCCCCGCAGGGCTGCGCGGCCGTGGGCTGCGGGCGCGATCCTGGGGGAGAAGGTGGCTCTGTGCGGGGGCGGGGGTGTGTGCGGGGGGTGTGTGTCTGTGTGTGTGTGCGTGGCCGCGGCCGCCGCCGCGAGGTGAGCCCGCGTTCGCCATTACGCGCTGAGCACACGGGCGAGCGCCGGGGCCGCGGATCGCCCGCGGGTGCGGCGGGGGGTGCGCACAGACCCTGCCCCGCTCGCCGCCTCCGCCGCGGAGAGCTTTTGCTCCGCGTTTTGCTGGCAGGAGCGCGTAACCCAGGTGAAGCCAGAGAAGGGAGTGTTGTTTTTATGAATGGGACTCTTTGTGGGTAATTAGCTATGCAAATGCAAGCAGTTCATTCATATGCCTTTTTTTTTTAAATCTAAAAGCCATCTTGTGTTCTCCTCTAGGCTAATTGGAATCCAGATCGCGAGGAAGTCTCCAGATCAAATGCCCAGTAAATAAAACACTGAGCTAAGACTCGTGGAAGAACTACAGAATGGATGGATTTTATGACCAGCAAGTGCCTTACATGGTCACCAATGTGAGTGATCAGTTCAAAGTTGGTGTTTACAAACTTGACTCCGACTTAATTCTGTGGGGGAGTTTTACAGACACAGTCTCTGCTTTGTTACCGCTGTAGGGACTCTTCATCTGGGAGCTTTGCCTGCAAGATGAGCCTGTCTTCTTAGTTATTGCAATAAAGCATCATGTTCTTTTAAAGACAGTTTTGGGATGATTAAAAAATCACACACATGATTAGTGGATGAGAGAGGCGAGAGCAGCAGCAGCTGCATTCAAAGTTTCTGGCTGAATTTGACTGCAACGTTCAGAAGAATGAAGTTGAGGCGAACAATCTTTTATTCTCCTTCTCTTTTAGGACTTAGCAAACAATTTTATAAGTAATGCAGGGAAACAAAGCAGTCGATTATAATTTCATATCTAGGTTCTGCATAGCTTATGCAGAGGGGATTTATGGACTATTGTGTAGGTTTGTATAATTTAGATGCTAAAAATACATGATTAGTATAGTGTTGCAGCTTGAGCACATTATATATGTATCTGTACAAATAGATGTCCACATTGATAGATAAAAATGTGTTGCGTTTAGTCAAAGGAGTCTTTTGGGGGATGTTAGGTGCTCAGCAGCAGTATCTTTTGTTAGAAATTGAAGGCTGCAAAACAATCATTTCCCTGTTTGAAAATGTAAAGAATTTATGTCAACTTTGACTATTCTTGATTAATAAAAAAAAAAACAACAGAAAATGAACCAAAACCCAAACCTTAGTTTTCTAAAGTAACTGATCTTTCCTGTTTATAGAATCCGCGTGGGAGAAACTGTAATGAGAGACCAGCAAATGTCAGGAAAAGAAAATTCATTAACAGAGACCTGGCTCATGATTCAGAAGGTGAGGGCTTGTCGGCTTCCCCCCTCCCCCCCCCTTCCCTTTCTTACTAATGCAGAGAAGCTTTTTGAGAGCTATTTATTTATTTATTTTTGAGATAAATATATCTAAATCAGTCTGAATAAACTGGACAAGAAAACTGTTTTTACTACTGCAAAACAAACTGGCAAAGGCAATAAATTAATAAAGTTGATACTCTTTCCTTGACTTACGCTGTTGAGTTTTGTGCACATATGGCACACGCATGTCATGCACTGAGGCCAAGCCTTTGCAGCATCTGACACAAGTCATGGCACCTGGATTTTTCACCATCAAACCTCTTGAGATTTAAGGCTATTTTCATTCCTCCCATCTTTCAATGTGTTCACTGTTGGTAGCAGGAGTGAGAGAACATGGATTTGGAGACTTGATTTTCCCTCTTACTGTAGAAGCTAGTAGTCATGCTTCTGGTGTCCACTGGGCTGTTTTCTGCTGTGTAACACTGTTAGGGTTAAAAATCCAGGGAACTTTGGTTAACAAAGCTTAAAATGGAGAAGGTTTTGGAGGGCCAAAGATGTGCAACTTAGTCCCACCAGTAGCCACTTCTGTTTGTAGCTTGAGAACTGTAGGCTAGTAATAGCTGTTTAGACTTCTTTAGGTTACAAGGTCTGTATATATGCTACTCCTACACCCTTGTAAGTATGTAAGGCATACAGGAAGGCCTGTAGGGATCTATAACTTACCCTTGTATAAATCTTATCAGGATGAGGACACATTGATACTCTTTTCAAAATCCCTACTTGTCTGGAAAAGTAGATTGAAAAGAAAGAAACTTTCTGATTTTCAGTGATATCATTTCTCAGTGTGAACATGAGATATCAGTGCACAGGAAAAATGAATAGCCTCTGTCATTTAAGTGTATGTAAATAGTTATCTATAAGTCAGCATTCATGAGAGATGAAGTCTCTCTCAAAATACAATAAATTAAGAATAAAATATTTGTTAGTTCAAATATCCTACTTAGTAAACAGAATTTTTGTAGTTGAGTTTCCGAGGTTTCCAAGTAAGCTGAATGCTGCTCTGGTTTACACCCATTATAAGCAACTAATTTCAGTGAATTTCAAGAGAAAATAAGCTGCTGCAAAACTCAGTCCATGAAGAAAGAGTTTTAACTCAAAAGAAGTACAATGGGTACAGGACAGAGGAAATAGTGGTGATTTTCTTGTTCAAAGTAAAACTAAGGGGAAGTGCAAAAGATTTCCCATTTCTGTTTACTTTTGCAGCATCTCAGGTCCTGGCTTCAGAATTTTTATATGGTAGATACAACCCTCCTGTTAAAAATACTCACATATTGCTCAGGCAGGACTGTTGAAATCCAAGCAGGCTTTGTCTGGGGCAGATATTGCAGGAGGAGGCCTGAATTGTATAAGGAGAAATAGCTCACCTGTAACAAAGATTAAAATTTTAAACTTTTCTGTGTATTGCTGAATGAGTATTATATGCTACAGACCTTTGTTAAGGTTCTGGTTATTATTTCAAGAGTTGATAATACAGTGAGTGCTTGGTGTTTTAATTAATAGGTATAGAAAAATCATTAACTGATGCCCCCAAATACTTTGTCTGTACATATGACTGCCAAAATAGAATTCATGTGTATTGTTCTTAGGGAAAAATATATTTTCAAATATGTTTTTATGTTATGAAAAGATTAAAGGTGTGAGTCTTTTATGTGTGTCTTTATCTTTTTGCAGAACTCTTTCAAGATCTGAGCCAATTACAGGAGACATGGCTTGCTGAAGGTAAGGGAAAAAGCTGCTTGTAAAAAGAGGAAAAACAACTCTGGAGGGGAAAAAAAAGTCCTGAACTTGCTGTCTTAATGTTCAGCCCAATTAATTGAGCTCTAAAAGAGCCACCTCATGTGTCATGCATACATTAGAGCCTCTGATGAGTTTGTCTTTGGGGACTCTGGGGCTGCTCTACCCAGTGTCATCACAAATTACCAGGAGAAATTGCTTCCAGCTCACAATCACATCTGCTTTTGGCAAGAACTAATGCACCAAGACTTCAAGTTCTAAGCCTCTGTTCAGATTTTAATTGCAATTGATCAGGTTTATATTATTGTACCTCGAGAGACTACATACAGCCAGAACTGGGCTTGCTGTTTCCTTTTCAGCAGCACATATAATTATTTGGTGTTCTGGTGGAGTACTTTTCTGATGGCAGAAATTAGTGTCTCTGGGTTCATCGGGACGGGATGCTTCAAGATTTAAGTGCAAGTGTCTTCTTTCCACCTTGTTCACAACACAGAGCATTAGGTGTGTATAAAATACTTAAGCAGTACTTTTTGCCTTTTTTTTTCTCCTAGAAACCTTTAACTATTTTGCATGTTATTTTTGTCTTCGTGTTTGTAGTTGTGAGATTGTGTACTGGGTGATTAGAAAACTATCATTGGTCTATTTTACACATGCATGTTCTTTTAAGTATTCAAATAAGCTTGCAGAGTACATTTCAGTGAAGAGAGAAGGTTTAAGAACAATAATGTACAAATCTGAATGTAGAGTAATTGTTGAGAGATGCATTTAACAGTAACAAAAATGTGCTGCTGCAGAACTTTAACAAGTTGCAAGGTAGCTTTCTGTTGAAGTCTGTTCTTTTGAGCAATATCTCCTGATTTTTTTTTCCTTTGACATTTAGAATACTGCTTATTTGAAGCATAAATATTTTTGTGCATTCCCTGTTCTTAATATTTTGGCTGGACATTTTTATATATACTTCTGCATCCGAAATAGACATGAATTTGATGAAAGTTAAAATAATCTCTCCAAATTTATCCTGATTTAAATAATGTGAGTATTCACATATGTTTTAATTTTTATCATGCACAGGACTGTGCACAGCTGTTTATAGAAGAGATGATCTGGTTTTGTTGGTTTTTCTTTTTTTTTTGAAAGGAGGGAAGTTGGGGTGAAATGCTTGCTCTTGGTTTTCATAGAAAGAGGAAAATCTTGCTGATGACTACTTGTCTGCATACTGATTATATTTTATCAGCTTTTGTATGTAATTAGTCAAGTTCTTTACCTATAAGTTAGTTGTGGGATATTGTTTATTTTGATGCCATTCTTATTCTCCTAGCATTATTTCTAGTATATGGTTATTTTGTATATAATAAAAAAGCCCTCCTTAAGTTAATGGAACAGAGGATTTATTTTTATGAATTAATATGATGCTTTCCTAATAATTGAAAACAGGATGTCCTGTACAAGACAATTTTTGTAATATAATGGTCAGATACAGCTGTAGCTGTATCCCTGTGGTGATTTTCCTAAGGAACTCTCTATGTTGTATGATCTCATTTATTCTAGCAAGCCAGAAGTATGTTAAAGTACTGCTCAAAAGATACTGTTTTTTCTCTGGAGAGCATAACTTTGATTTTTTCATTGAAAAAAAAGATTAAATTTCTTTCTCATAGGTCAGAAAAATACAGGCATATTCATAATGCATCTGCAGATAATATGGGAAATTTGAAAAGTAATACAGAAATTAAAACTAATTTAATCATACCTGTAGGTACATATATTAATGTAATGGCAGTTTTTATTATGGAGACATTTCTTATTTTAGACTAGAAAGAATTGTTTGAGACTTCTTATCTCTTTGTCAGAGTGTATTTCATTGAATAAATTTAGGTAGTTTTTAAGAGAAAAAGGTATCTAGTCCTGTGTTACCTGGGTTGAGGAACCTTTTTAAAGGTAGATAAAATGATCCGGTAAATATTTTAAAGTGAAAAAAAAAGGTTGATTTTTCACTTAGCAGAGGATCATAAAGCTAATTAATACTATTTGTCTACATTATGTTACAATTGAATATTACAGATTTTTCAATGTTTTAGTAATACCCTAAGAAGTCTCTGTTTCGGGCCAATGCATGGTTTTAACTGCTTCATAAAACACAAACTGCACAGCTTTTCTGAAGTCTAAACTAAAACTGAAATGAAAAGTTGAGAAATCAAATATTGAGCTATTAACTTGATCCCAAAGTTTTATTAAAGCAACCCCACCCTAAACACTTTTGGTACTCTTTATAATATACTAGTGTTAGAGGATATTATAGCTGTGCTCAAATGTCTACATGTAAGGGCTTAGCCAGGAAACAGATTTTGAAATCAGCCTTGTTTACCCTTTGCTAGATGTGTCCATTTATGTTCTTCTGGACCTCCACAGGCTAGGAGTCTGCCAATTTGGCGGCATCAGCAGTGTTTACATATTTCTTTTCATAAAGCTCTGGAGCCAGGGAAATGACCATGAAATTTTAAAAGATCTTGACCCTTTTTAAGAAAAGCAGTGGCAGCTGACCAGGTTTCTCCCACGAGTTCAGATCCCCACTGGGGAGCAACCAGGTCAAAAATCTACTTATTAGTTAGAAGACAGTGAGTTGCATTTTATGATACACAAAAATAATACTTGTGGATTTTTTTTGTTTTGCTCTTCCTTAATCTGGCCTTACTACATCACACATTTTAGCCTGAAGATTTTTACAGTTAGTGTCACCTGTGACAAGTTGGTGGTAAAAAGTAAACAGAAAAGAAATGTATTCTTTTTGTGTTGGAAACGGTGGGTGGTTCGTATGTATTAAAGAATTAATCCAAATGTAAACAATTCAGTAACCCCTTTAATATTTTATTATTACATAATTAAGAAGCTGAACACTACTTACAGAAAGCTTACAAATGTATTCCACTAGCTGCATACTAGATTTTTACGGAAATGACTTTTAGTTTTTACTCTGTGTAGTAGTATATATGTAAAAAAGAATCTAAATTATTTTGATGTAAAACAGTCTGAATAAGGTTCTCTCATGTCAATAGTTAGGTGAGAAGGAAGGTAGAGCATAACTGTTTTCTGATGTCAGAAATTGAAAATGGGAAACCTTTAATAATTTTTTCAATATTCAACCTTGAAATAGTTAAAATTGCCTATTGTTAGCCAAGACAAATATTATTCAGGTATTATCTTTTGTTCAGGTATTATCTTTTGTTTATTTAAATAACTCAGTAGCAACATTTTTTCATGATACTGTATAAAATGACTCCATTCTATATATTTGAAATCAGATTGGTTCTGACAGATTAACAGTTGTTTGGTGACTTGAAAAAAATGGTTCAAATATAAATCGGATATTATTGCATCATGTTAGCTCTATCTTTTCATGAAATAAAACAAAGAGAGAACAAATACTTAAGTGATTGGGTGTCTCCTTCTGTGGGGAGAAGACATGGTTTGGGGGAATAATAGATTAACAAAACCCAGATTTTTACTTAAGATTACTCATATACTAATTTCTCCTCCTTCTTGTTAAAGATACACAAAAGGCATCCCAAGCAAGACGAATAATAAATGCACTAGATCTGCCTCTTAGAGCAATAGGTAATAAGCTTGTCAGATGGTAATATACTGAAAAAATAAAATAGAATGTTCTTTTGAAGATTTGAAAAAACATGCAAATATGAAGTGAATATTGAGTGGTTTGAAATAATAGCTGCAGGTAACGGGTTCATGCCTCTACTGCAGCTCAGCCAAATCAAGTGGATGGCTTCTACAGGCTTCTAGTATTCAGTAAGTAATTTCTCTCAAAAAATTAATACCCAACTTAGGAATTAACTTTAGAAAAAAAAGTTTCTGCCCTCTACTTTCCTAACCTGAAGGTCCCATCAGTGTCATAGTGATGTCTGAGTGTTGACCTCTAGTTTATTTCGTAAATGAGAAGGGATGAAAATAAGTAGCTTCTAGTTCTCAAAGGATTATTTTTATTAAAAGTACTAGGTCTTCTAATAGTACTCTAGTTAGAGTGGCTTTGTTTAATCCAGCTAACTAGTCTTTTCTGACAAAAATGTAAAATTTATCGACTGTATGGCAAATGCTATGGAGCCATATTCAAAACTATCCACATTTTAATAGTTGCAATGATAGCCAAGAAATGATAAGTTAATGGCTCCATGGCTGAAATGGGGACAAACAGCTGGAAAGATTGTCAGTTTGTAATACACAGAATGTCTTCTCTCTTCCTTTTCTTCTTTTGGTGGATTCTAGCGCTTTTCTAATACTCATTTCTCATTATCTTAAATATCTGCACAAAAAAAGGAGAGAAGATTAGATCAGGCAAAACGTGAGGGGATACTATTTAAAAAAACCCACAAAGAAATAAGTTCACCAAAAATCTACAAGTCTGAAAGTCTATAAGTAATAGTTTGAAAGTAGTAATAAAATTTTTCATGTTTTTCTTGTATGCTGGCAAAGTAAATAACTTTTGCTGAAAATAATAATTTTCAAAGGCGTAGTGGAGTTAGCTAACCATGAGGCGTGTAGCAAAAAGTTAAATGTGAGTGCTCCTTTTAAGCTAGCTTTTTTTCTCATTTTTAGTATAGCAGCAAATGAAGAGCAGATTCTGCAAACCCATCTTCATATTCCTCGGGATTATTCACATAAGGAAGAATTTTGAGTTCTGGAGCTAGTTTTGAACTGCATTTAAGTTTATTAGTCAGAACGTCTCACATTATGTAAAAAGAGGTTTCAGTTATTTTGACAGCAAATCCGGTGCTTATGGGAAATAACATTTTTTATCATCTTGATATTTGTCACTATTTTGTCTTCTGAATGCTTCTTTGTTAGAAAGACTTGTTCCTGTGGAAAAAGCACAACCATCAACCAACACCCCCCCACCCTCCAGTTCTTTCAGGAATACTTACAATTTAGCCAATCTTCCAGATACTCAGAAGTGACAATGAATCAAAGAAAACTCAATAGACCCATTACTGTTGAGGCCTGAAGTCTTATTTTAGCTGAAGCCAAAATACTACTGTTCATATAGAATTTCCTGACAATTCAATTTCTTTTACCACTTTGAATAACTGATGGATATTTTAAAACTAATTGCTGTTAGCTCTAAAAGTGAAGCATGAGGTCAGAGCACACAGTACCGCAGGAAGTGTTCTGCTACCCAAAATAAAGTTTTAAGGGAAGCATTTGCAGCTTCTTGTTTTTCTGGAACGTTTCCGTTTTCTTTTCTAACAGAACACCTTTCCCTGGAGTGCAGCTGAGCTTTTGGAAGCAGTTTGTGACCGGGAGAAGGAAGAGTTAAATTTAAGCCCTTTATAGTTTGCTTAACTTTTCATTTATTAAATAATGTTCCTCGGCAGGTCTGTGCTGCATCTTGAGACAAAGCAGTGAAATCAGTGTGTTTATGCCTAAAGTTCAAGTTTACTTTGCTGTAGCTTTCTGGAAGGGTGTGACATGAAAAGCTTGTGGTTGGGGCCACATGGTTCATGCTGGACTGTGTTTTTGTGAATGGAGGCAGAACTCCAGTTCTGACTGCTTGTCTTGAGGAATTGCTTCGGAGATCAGCTGTCTCATTCACTGGCAGAAAGAATGACTCATACATCTTCTGCCTTGTTTGGCTTCAGGTCATTGTTACAGTGGATAGAGCTGGTTTTAATTAAATATTAACTCCTTTTGTCCTGGATGCTTGTTAATAGGGATTTTTTACTTGCAATGAAAGCAAGCTAACGGGTCCTAGTTCTAAACATTTTTTATTCCCCAATTGCTTTCTGTTTACAAAATGAGCCGTCAGTTCAGCATTTCAAAGACTGTTTAAAGCACTAAAAACTACAAACAAGAATGAAGTATTTTTGTGCTGTGAATGTTTTTGTTTGCAAACTGATGTTAACTTAGTAGGTAGGGAAACTGTAAAACCTAATCTGATAACATCTTCAAGATTATCATTAACATTTCAGTACACTTTCCAAATCCTCTTGAGACCTTTATAGCATAATCAGAAGAAAAAGAAAACTTCTGGTAATATTCTAGGCTGAGCTAGATAGTTTATGCTGCAGATGTTGTCTGCTTTAGGAGTCTGAGACTTGATGGCTCTGAATGTGGGATGAACTAATGTAGCTGCTTCTGCTATTAGCAATAAAAGCTACGTGCTTAATATCCTTCAAAACCTTTTATTAGTCTTTTGGAATACACTTGCCATCTCAGACCCTCATAATTAAGTAGCTAAAGGAAATATTCTCATTCAGTTAGGTGATCTTTTCAGATATCATTTCCAATTTTCCTCTGAATGCCAAAGTAAAAAAAAAAAGTTCTGGTGATTTATGCATTGTGTCTTGTGTACGTTAACAGAAGACTAGTAGAGATTTTATGACAACCTTGCAGTATTTGTGAATAAGGGGAAATGAATGGCATATATAAATAAATGTGCAGACAGTTGCAACACTGCAAATTAGGTTTTCCTTTTGGGGCATTCATGTTGAAGTGTCTTTACCAATCTATTTAATTTTCTACAAAGTCTGCCTGTAATTATTCAAACTCCAGGTACAAAAATCCTCTTCTTGAGTAATGGGATGGTGTATCCAAATGATTTGCCCTCTCACAGCAAGCTTGTGGAAGGAGTTTTTATATATGATGATGATGATTGCTTGCATTTCAGCAGTATGATCATGTGCAAGTTTCAGTTCTGCTGCTTTAAAAATAATGTCAGATTAAATGAAGGAGTAATTTAAGTTCTCATTTCCACCAGTTTGAGGTCCTTTGAATTCCTCTCTATAGGTTTTTTAACTCTTTTTCTAAGGTTCTGTTGCTGCTAAAATTAGATTCCAGTAGGAAATGCATGTTCCTGAGTTAACATTTTGGATGTTGTTGTTTATACTTGGCAGGGTTTTAAATACTTCTTAACTTGCTGTGTTCCTTTCTCTGCAGAGGCTTTTAAAACTGTTAATATTGTATTTAGATTTTGACAGTGCAGTCTCCACCTGTTTCTGGAGTACTGATGTGCTTTGATCTCTATTAGATATGCTTTCATAAATTTTGGGGATCCATGAATGAAGTACATTTTTCTTGTTAACTCCATAAACAGGATCAAATCAGGGGTAATGGCAGTAATATAGTGATTTCCATAAATATTCAACCAGATAAATATTTTTTGCTTACTCTATAGCTGGGAAAAAATGAAAAGGACCTTACTTAGTGAGATATATATATATACACACACACACACACACACATACATATATATATGTATATCTATACACATATATACATAAATCTCTGCAAAATATGTGAGCTACACTAAGTCATATTAAACTTACAAAAACCAGCCTAAAGCACTGCTGAAAGTGTCTGCTGTGCAGAGTACACCCTGTGAGAAGTTACATGAGCTTGCTGTCCCAGTGCTGCAATCACTAAATGTAGCCTCTCTATTTAAACAGGAGGGATTTTGTTTTCTTTGAGGCTTTTTCAGATAACCTAAATTCACAATTTTTTATGTGTATGTATGTATCTGTCTATCTATCTATCTATCTTAAACTGCAGGTGTGTGTTAAAAAAATTAAGAGTGCTGCTGGCCTCCTTGCTTCACTTGAATATGATAGCTGGCTTAAGAAAACTGTATGGGATGTGTCTTCTGTAAATAAGAAATTACTTGATACAATTACTTTAAATCTGAATGTACTCACAAACCCTTGAAAAACAATTGGAAATAAAAGAAATCCCTTAGGAACTGATTTTTAGGTAGAAGACATTGATTTCATAATTGGATTTTTCTGTTGTAGACAAATAGTTGGCATTTTTGTAAGGAAAATGCCAAGCATTTACATGCAGTCGATTACATAAAATATTAGAAATTGCATTGTTAGTATTTGGGCCGATCCTGTCTCTGAGTTCATTTTTGGTAAAAGTTTTGTCTCTTCTTTGGAAGAAAGGGAAATGTAATGCATGAAGAATACTTGGAATATTTGGGTTGGTAGAGTAAGTGTTTTTTAGACAGCTTCAAACTTTTGAGGAGCCAACATGTCCACAGAGGCATGAGTTTATCCTGAACGGGTGGTTTACTGTAATGTTGTTTTCTTTCTTTAAAAACCAAAACAACAAGGCAACAGTAGCTATGCTTTTTTTCATAGTAAGGCTAATTACACTTAGTATATTTATCTTACTCACACTTATTTTGAAATCTGTGTTTGCACATTTCCCAGGGTCATATGTCCTTCAGGGGTATTTGCTTCAATTAAGACAGTAGGATTTTAAATTTATTTTAAAACCCAAAGCAAATAATTTTGCAGTATAATGAGCGTGATTCTGAACACTTAACCGGGAAAAAAATACCAGTTAAGTCGTTGGAAATATTTCCTGAGTAAGGAGTGGAGATATGTTCCATGAAGAGTACTGCGGTGCACATTCAAAATAATTGTGAGTAATTATAGTAAATGCATATTTTTAATTCAAACAAGTTATATTGAAACTGGTAGCAATTGCACATACATGATGGGAAATATGCGCTTCCTAAACTAGAAAGTGCTGTGAAGAGCATTAAAGTTATATTTTATCATTTAATGTATTTAATAGTTTGATAGTCACAGTTCCGAGAAATGATTATATAAAGCAGCATTTACCCCTCATGTCTTGTTGGGTAACCAGATCATGGCAGATGTTAACTTTTAATTAAGATCAAATTAATTATTTGCTTGTCTTTACACAAGAACTGTGTAAATTAAAGTATTTTTAAACCGATAATTTTATGCAGCTTTGCTGTGGTGATTCCAGTTAGTGTGTGTGTTGAGGAAAAGATGACAAAGTAAGGAGATAAGCTGGATCCCTCTGAGGATGTACCCAGAAGCAGTCTTGCTTCGAGGATGCCGTTTCTCAGTGTACTGTTCTGCAGTTATTTGAAGGCATTAATCTATAATATACATTTAGTGGTATTTCAGCTTAAATAATTTAAATGATTTCTATGAGTTTACAACACAGTTTGAGACATGGCTAATGTCTTATATATACAATGAACGGGAACTGTGGTACCACAAGAGCAAAATTATCTATCAACAGACCAGGAAATGATTGTATGTTATAGTTAAGGTTTGTGCCGAAAGTTTCCTGAAACCAAAGATGATCTTACATAAGGTGACTAGATATTAATCATGATTTTTTCTTTAAGTAATTTTTTTTTATATTGGAAATGTTGTCATTGAACCAGGAATTCTGTGGTTTTGAATATTTAAAACAATAACAGAAAATTCCTACTGTGTTGGCTGACTGCCATGAACAATTGGAATCTCTGTTAAGAAAGCCGAAGATGTGGTAGGGTGGAGTTAAAGAAGCGTAAGTGTTAATCACTAGGGTAGACTTTATGTTCAGATATTTTGGAAATGAGCACTGATGAGTTTTACTAGTGTCATGGTAGGTCCAGAGGCTCGTGCAGGGAGTGAGGAGGGCAAGTCAGCCATCACATCCTGCTGTTCCCAGTGCTCTGCACAGCTTCACCCCAGGGTTTATCTGTTATTAAAGTGATTCACTTGCTTGATTTTCATACTCTACAATAAAAAAAATCTCACATTTCAACTTGGCAGTGCTTTGAATTAAGCATAAGTGTCTATTTATGTTATAATGGCTTCTTTTAATTCTTGTTTTTGTTTTTTTTTGTTTGTTTGTTTTTGTTTTTTGTTTTCCTTTCTTCAGCTCAGGTACCTGACAATGACGAGCAGTTTGTGCCAGACTATCAGGCTGAAAGTTGTAAGTATAGTATGAATCATCACTTTCTTAAAAATATGTATTTGTATATTTATATTTGGGTCTTCATTTGTGTTATTTATTGTGTCATCTGCAGCCATGTGATGGCTCCTTTTGCTGGTCAGTGACATCAGTGTGATGAGTAGATAAAAGGAGTGGCATTTTGATGTGCGCCCAAAAGTTGTTGTTTGGGCTGAAGGTATAACCTTTAGCTGGGGCCCTCTCCTATCATTCCCACCCTCAAGCATGGAATAACTCACGTGGTGGAGGTGGAAGGAGTTTCTTTGTCTGTAGAGTGAACAGGGGAGCGTTTTGAGCCGGTACAGATCTGATACTGTGGGACATAGGAAGCATCTCTGCTAAGCAGAAATCAGCCGACTCAGCATGTTTTGTATATCAATAAAGAAATAAAATTCTCCACATAATCAATCAAATACAGCCACTGCTGAAGCATTTTAAATTGTCTTAGAATGTGGTATTTTGTTGCTTAAACAAAATTTCCCTTTGAATTAATGGGACGAAGCAGTAATTAAATTAAGCTGGATGCTTTACATTGTTTGCTGCTTTACTTAACAAGAGCCTAAACTTATTTTTATCAGCCTATACCCCTCAAGTCTTGCCTTTACCAGCTAAAATGCTACTATTCTTTTAAGTGCTAGCTCCGCTTTGCTGTACCTGCTGTTCTGTGGTTTTGGATGGTTGCAAGGGCATAGCATGAGAAACATCTGACAAAGTCACAGGCTTCTTGGAGCTTTTTTATGCGTTTTTCTTCCTCATGGCAACGCTTCTCTTCATCATCAGAGGTCACTTCTGAGCAGTGTCTGCTGATTGCAGCAGATCTCATGGTAGCTTTTCTTTGCTAGATACCTTAAATAATTTTTCCTATCCGAGTGAATTACTGCAGTGTACTAAACCAGATAGCTGTTAAATACAGCATTCACGTACTGAAACATTAATATTAGAGAGATTAGGAAGAATTGCATTCAAATAGTCTTTAGCCCAAAACCAAATTCAGACCTGAGTTTTCCTAGAAATCTTTTTGAATATTTTTCCAGTTATTTAGAAACTATTCTAAGAAGAATTTATTGAGAGTATTCATAAAGCATTTTGTGAGGGAAAAAAACATCCCACACTTTTTTTTTCATCCCCTGGAGTTGTTGCTGTGCAGGATAGTATCCTCACACAGCAACAATTTGTTTTTGTTTTTCTTTCAAAGTTCCTGTATGTATACCAACCAACCAACAATCATGGTCACTTTTAAAGTTGCCCTTTATAACAAGGGTTTTTTTCCTACGTCTGTCTTACAAGGCTTTTTTAAAATTATAATACGAAGGCCAAAACAATCTATAAATTGAAAATCAGATAGGTTATTTTACATAGGGAGCTGAGTCCAAATATAGTCATTCATGCATATATCCTTTGTAAGAGTGCAAAGTTCAGCTGGGGCTTCTATTAACCCACAATTATCGTTACACAACAAGTCAATGATTCTTGGAAAATAATTTGTGAACTGTGAATGAAAAGCCCCATTGAAGCTGGTCACTGCTGTTGGTGATAAAGAAATACTCCTAATATGGGTATTTTATTAATGCTGTTCTATTTCAAAGTTCCTTAGCCACAGCTTACACAGTATTATCAAAGGAACATTTATTTCTTTGTTTCAGTTGGTTTCTTTATCTTTAGTAAAGGTCAGGAGAGTTTCCTGGTGAGTTACTCTGGCAAAGGTTATGGAGTTTCAGACATACTTGGATATAATGTAGGTAGCTGTGGGCTCTGCAAAACAGGAATGGAGAGCAACATAACCAAAGCCATAGGGAAATTACTGCTGCAGAAGTAGCACAATTGTGACTGTTTTCTTTAGTATCCAAACCTGTCTTCAAACTCCATTATAATGACTTGCTATAATCTATAACCCTGTACAGTACTCACCCTGTTACTGGCAGCAGTCTGGCAGAAGCACTTGGCTTTTTTTTATTATTTATTTTTATGTTAATTTTTATTTTATACATGGAAGACGATGGACAAGCTTTCATAGATTGTTTCATACGCTTAATTGAGCCAAAAAATTATGAAAGAAGTGTAAACTGGTGAAGGGGGTCGCAGCTACTTCAGTTCAAAGGCAGCTCAACTGTGGTTTGCTGCAGAAATTTTACTTACGGAGCTGAATTAAGGGGTGGGAGGGAAGGGTGTGATGTGCAGAGTATGTAAAGAAAACTGAAGTGCTTCAGTGACACAGTTGCAGTCTGCAGTCCAGATACAAACTAAATTGAAACTTGTGACATTAAAAGAAGACTTAAGAATCTTTGGTAGCAGTAGCAGTACTGGAAGGCTGTGGTTAAAAGTTTCTTGGCTGGAAAACAGGAGCTTGGTTATTTGAAGAAGTCAGCTCTTGGAGCAAGATGTGGAAGGTAGCAGTGGGTTTTACATTTCTTTCCTGTAATAATGGTTTTAACTAGTGAAATTGCACTGGTATTAGTAACTAAGGGAAACATTTAGTTTAGATTAGATATACAGTCCACTTTATCCACTCAGGGATTTAACTTCAAAGCTAGCTTGGGACCATGAATATTTCAGTTATGAGTTGCTATTAAACTTCAATCAGTTTTCAAAAAGCAAACATAATATGTGTATTTATAGTTAGGTGTGGGCTTTAGATATTATGAGATCAACAGCTAGCATAACTTCATGGGGTATTATTGACGTTATTGGAATTACACATATTTCTATTAGCTAAGGATCCAGCATGTCAAACTTCACCTTAGTGCTTTAAGTTTCAGTTTACCTGTTTAAAGTAGAATTTATTTTGTTAATCGTTTATGTCTTCTGGAAAGAGGTCCTTTCTACCATAAGAATCTTAGAAATGCCTGCACTTTTTTAAACCTTGCTTTTTAGTCATCAAGGCCCCATCTCTTATTTTCTTATTAAATTTTTTTTTTAACTTTGCATACCTATCACAATGAATGTTGTTGTAGTTTTGATTAGTGTTAGGGAAATCTGCAGTAAAAAACAACTATCTTGTTTGGATGAAATTTGAAAAATGGAACACAGTTTAGTTTCTTGTAACCTGCTTTCTGGGATAATTTCTAGAGTTCTAAGGGAGAAAAATGTATATGCAAAAGATTTTTTTTTGTTTGAATTTGTCCTGGAAAAGTAATGAATTGCATAATAAATAGTATTTTTCTTACTTTTTCATTTCCATTCTCATAAGAAATAAAAAGTCCACAGAAAAAGTGAGGAGTCACTTTTAAAGGCATTTACTTAAACATTTTGTGTTAAGCAGGTTGTTTTTTTTCTCATTGTGAATCTGCTTTTACAGTTCAGTTCACCTCTTCGCTAAATATTCAGGTGACATCCTAATGACTCCCTTTTAACAATTATTTGAAAAGTTGTGTAAAGCAAATATGCAAAATCTGTTTTCTCTAGAAAGATGTTTTTTATCAACATTTTATATCTGACACTTTTGTCTGAATTCTTATCTAATTCATAAACTTTAAGCTGTTTTTCTGTCAGTATAAAGTCACTATTCACATGTGGAGAAGGGTGACCTGTGTTAACTTCCTCAGATAAAGTTTCCTATTGTTTCCAGTCTGTTTTCATATGCTGAGGAGGAGCCAGATCCTGAACTGGTTGTAATCAGTGGCGAGGCTTTCAGATACTGTAGAACAGCAAGGACTTTCCAATCCAAGAGTAAAAATGAATAGTGTTCAGTTTGCTTGAAGTCAATAGCTGTTGAGGTGAAGATTGCTTGCTCCTATTGTTTGGATGGTTTCTGTGACAGACACAAGAGGAAGTAGGTAGGATTTGCTGATGTTTAAAGGATGTAGTTGGCAAAGAAAACTTGGTATTGTCAACAATAGCCAGAATTGTAATTCAACCTTGGTACAATTGATTGTAAATGGGGATTACCCTGCACCAAAACAGATTGCTTGATGTCTTCATAGCATAATCATATTTTAATAATACGTATTTGCACTAATCTATTGTTTTGCTATTCTTTTTCTTCTTTTGCCCTGAAATGTCAGCTACATATTTAAAATTAACGATAAACCCTAGTTTTTGGCTTTTTGTTTGTTACTGAATTTCTGTTAATGAGGATTTGTCTTGTGCTTCACCTTCTTGATCGGTTTCCTTCTCTTTCATTTTGTTCCTGTGTTGTTTTCCAGATCGTCACAGCCTTAACTTAACACTGCCAAGGGGTAAATGTTAGTGTTAGACCACAGCTGTTGACAGTAAATGGCTGGCTGTAAAATCCGTGTCTGATTAAACTTTAAGATAGGAAAAATACTTCTTTAGTAGTGATTTTGTCACTGATCTTTCATGACCTTTATTCTTTCTCTTACCTCTCTTTTTGTTCCTTCAGGTTTAGCAAAGGAGATCTTTCAGTATAGATGCCAGGAGCCTTAAATTATTCAGGGATTTGCTTTTTAGATGCTCTGGCTTGCAATCTTTAAAAGCCTGTTAAGGAGAGGTTCTTTACGTAGGCTTCAGGTAGCTCTATTCTTCTGTCATTTTAACTAATGGTGTAGGATATTCCAAATGCAGTTTAAATGAGGAAATGCTTTAATATTTACTTATATGTTTGCAGCGTAAAAATATAATGATTTTTTTTGCACTATCAGGTGAAAAATGCTTTGTTTTACTGTCTTTCTGTGATTTAAATTTCAAAAGTGAATTTCAGATCTAGAAGAGCTTTTCCTGTTTGCTTCAGTATATCAAGAGCTGGTGAGCAATTGATAGAGGTTAATTTTCATTTATTTTTACATATTTTAGAGGAAAAAGCCCACACAATTAAAACTAAGTAGAAAACACCATAATAGTATAAGTTCTGACAGGCCTGCTGAAGTCAAAAGGAGATCTATTTACTGGACTTGGTTTTGGTTTTGATGCAGAATAGTTTAATTTTGCAGCTTCTAGAAAAAATTCTAGTGGACAAAAAAAAATGACATTTTTAAATGTGATGATTCACTACATAGGCAGCTGGTAGTTATGTCTTGGTAGTGCACAATGTCCTAGAAATTGCAGTTGGTAGCAGTTTGGTTGTCTGTGTGGCAAGTTGCACATACCAGTGTGTTTTCAGGTTGTTTTCTATTCTTTCTTTTTTTTTCCTAATTTCCCTTTTTTTCGAGTCTCTGTGTCTGGAATCACCTTCAAGTGTAGCTCTACAAGTGTGGTGCTGCAGCAGGCAATCTGATAAATACCCTACAAGGTGGTGTTACTTCTTAGTGCTGAGCTGTTCCCTGGTAGGGCTTTCTGCTGCAGCTGTGTTTTGTTTCTTGCCACTTGTCTTGAAACTACTTCCTTCCATAGGTCAGATGTTGTCAAATACAGATACATTTACTTATTTATTTTAGTGCCTGCCTGACTGTGATGGATTCTTTCTTAAGGGCTGTGAGAGTCCCAAGCTTGTGATTTGTTCCTGCCTTTAGCTTTGCATGACCTTGGGCTTGTTGCTTAACATCTTTGTTTCTGGTTTGAAGTAGGTACAGAAATGCATGTATCGCTGTGCTGTGAGATACACAGCTTTCTTAATGATCACTTATCTAGAGATCTCAAAAGCATTTTACAAAGACAGTCCGGTGCAATTGCTGTTGTAAGAGCTGGAGAGGTCAGACTGAGGAGTCGATGCTGACCACCTTATCTCCCTTCCTAGTTGCCTTAGATAGCCTCGATCCTTTCATTGTGTCCCTTAGCACTTGTTTCCTTTGTTTAAAACAGGACTGAAACTGTTATCAGCTGTTAACTTTCTTTTATCTTTCTTTTTTTTTTTAATTCACATTCAAAAGAAATTAGGAATTGTTGTGCTTCAGAGAACTTTGTGGGCTCATTTTCTGGTTTATCGCTGGGCATTAGCCTGTGTTAATAGGGATTTTTTTTCCTCCTTTTTCCTCTAGAGGAAATATTTAAATCTACCTTAGTTGCATCCTTTTCCATAACTGCGAGATTTAATTCTTGAAAAACTTTTACCAAGAGGCAGAGTGCCCACCGTGATGCCTCTAACTTAATAAGAGAGAATTTGTGGGTTTGCTGTGATTTTAGTAAGCCGTTTCTGTTTATTGGCTTTTCTGCTTTTCTTTCTAGCTTTGAAGGTGTAAGGACTTTAGGTTCCCCTTTCTCCTGGATTGGAATAATGGTAGTGGCTCACATATTATGTAAATACTGGTGGTGACAATAGCACTGTGAAACAAGTTAGAAGAGCCCATCAAGTAGATAGCTTTTGATTTTTATAACTTACCAAGTGGAAGCTTTCTTTCAGAGTGCCCAGACTGCAATGATGTGAATGTTGCTGCTAATGGAAAGGTACCTCTGGGCATCTGCAAAGACAGCAGAGACCTTACACAGACGTCAGGGACCACTGTGAACCTGGACAGTCTCCAGCAATTTGGGTCATGGAGGAACCTGGCTGGACAGGGTCTTCTTGTGGGATTTTGTCCCCCTGTCTCCCCCCTGGCCTTCCACTACCGTTTCACTGCTCAGGCAAGCTGACTTAGTTTCCTTTCCTCAGAGCCCCATCGTTGTTTGCTGCTTTATTGCCGATTAAAGGTTTGGGTTGCATGTGGAGGTTATCAGCTAATGAATAAACTTCAGTCATCCTGTCCTGTGACAAATCTGTCTCTTAGATCAAAGATGTAGACATTTTTTCTTTCAAATGGTAATTTCCTAAGTCTGTCAGATCACTTTCTAAGGTCTGTTTACATAAAAACAAAAACATTAAATATTTTTTATTCAAAATGTTGAAATTTCAGTTTTGAAAAAGCCGCCTTCTTCTCTGAGGAAGGCACCCCTCCTTCCTTCTGTGGTGATCCCATCTGTGGAAATACAGGCAATCCTCACATTGTAACTTGCGATCACTGCAGTGTTTTCTTAACACTAGTTATTTTGGTTTTTAAACAGATAGTTTTTGAGTTAATTTCATCAGGAATATGTTTATGTATTAGAGCATCTTTTCAGTTCCAGTTGTATTAATTAAAGTATGCAGAAATTTCATTCAGCTGTATTTTCACACAGAAACCAAACGGCAGACTGAAGGGTCTTTGTGATTCTATTTTGATACAAAACTGTTATTCTCCTAAAACTCCTTCCCATGCAACCTTTTTGCAAAATGAGTTTTGTATTTCAGGAGTAGTCTAAATAATGATTTGAAAATCCATAAGCTCTGTAATGGTGTAAAATAAGAAGGCAGTCTGCAAGCTGAGTCTATCAACTTCTATTTATTACATGTTTCTTCAATTGAAATGTTTTTACAGTCTGTATAATTTTTTTGTCTTCTGCTTGCTGCCTCAGCAACTGAAGATAGAAATCAGGCTCTCCCACAGAGTGCCATGAAGTTTTCAAGGGGTATAGCGGTAAAAAAAAACAGGAGAGAGTGGCAGTCCTCAAAACGTCACTTAAGCATTGAGGAGTCTGTCACATCTTTGTGCCCTGTAGGACCAATATTGTTGCCCTCTGTAAGCATAGAGTTAAAAATAGCCCTTGTTTCAGGTTCTAAATGCTTTTCATTTGGTCATGTGCTTTTCTGTACTAGGAAGTAATTACAGTGAAGCCATTTATAAGCCGATAAATATGCACAAATGGTTATTTTAACTTTTTGGAGTTTTAGAAGTCATCAGTGTTTTTTCTATGAATGATCTAAACCTAGTCTAAACTGGTAAATGGAAGACTGATTGCTTTTTCAAGACATGCACTCGTCTTTTCCCTAAGAAGGATTCTCTTTTTTTTCTTTCACTTATTCTCCATTCTCCTTGTCTTTGATGTAATACTCTTACCTGTTCCTGGATTATAGTTTGACCTTGATGAGGTAAACAGAGAAGTGAACTGTTCTGGTAAAGAGTATCTTTATTCTTATGTATCTATTTGTTCTATAAACTGAGGATTATGCATGTTAGAAAAGAGTGAATCATTAGCAGCTTTATTTCTGGTTGTCTTTTTCTGTCTATGAACTTATTCAGCAAATGTGGTTGCCAGTAAGGTAATGTAGTGAAATATTTTTTAGTAGTGACATTTACTGCCGAGTCCTGCAGTTACTGAATAGGAAGGTTACTGACTGGCCAAGTTTTTGTCTTTAAATTTATATATTATGAGAAGTCATTAAGGACATTTGAAAAATTACATATGCAAAACCAATTCCCAGTCTTGCAAATTTGATCCTCTTTGCTCAAATGTTGTTTCCTTTCTGCTTCTAATGTATACCTAAAAAAGATAAACAGTTTAATTCCTTTTTAATACTCTGTCTTCATTCTGAAACTGAATGCAATGCTTCCTTATTAATGATCTATTATTAAAATTTCACATGACCAAAGCACTAAGGGAAATAGACACAACAGGGACTTTTTAAACTGTCAGTATTCAGTAAAGACAAAGAGTTTCAAGCATTTGGGATTAGAATTTGGTCATTGATTTAGTACAAGTTTATATACGCAGTGCATACTCAATGTGTGTATATACATATTCTGTATATATGTGTATGTATACATATGCATACATGTATATAGAAAATACACTCACCATGTAATTGCCAGTCTTACTGATTGTATACACATGTAAAATAATCGTAAAACTTCAGGAACACTTGACTTCAGAAAACATGTGCAGAATGTGTTTGGGTAATGTACATTCAGTTGCAAGTCTCATATACGACAAGAATGGTTTAAGTAGCAGCAGAAGCCTTAAATATCTATGCTGACAACCAGCTGCAGAAAGAGCACTTTGCTAAGTCTGTGAAAATAGGCCTACTTAAATATGTCCTGACTTTATGTTCCCAGAGTAACCACTTCTGACAATGGCTTCTTTGTTTCCCTGTTGAATCAGTGATAAAAGTTGTGAGCTGAATTTTACTGTTTACTTATTTCAATGGCCCGCACCTTTTCCAGTGGAGACTGCAGCTTTTGCAGTGGTTTTTGGTAGTGAACTAAAGATTTAGATTTCAGCCTTGCTTTAATGATCTGTAAACTCGATCTGTTAGGGTTGCCTTACTGGTGAGCATTAGTGAAAATTGAACATTGAAGCATGAAGGACACATATATTTCAAGTGATGACAGTGTCTCTCTTCACAAAAAGTAAAAAAACATCCCATTAGGTGTCCTGAGTTAGTGTATACTTGTTTTATGAATGCATACATATTTTTATTGTTAAAGACAAAATAAAATTAAAAAATCATCTCAAAATGCATTTTTGTTCCTTTTTGTGCCTATCATTGAGAGTTGCTAAAATAAAAACAAATTGTAAATAATCTTTTAAATTAGTTGTGTAATTCATGCTAGAGCGCTCAGTGTGTAGTACATTTCATTATTTATTGACTTCTCATACTTTTGCATATTCTTGAGTAGCTGACAGACAGGCATGATTATCCTTAAGAATAATCTTTTATTATGCTCTTTTATTACTGACTGTATTCCTATTTTTATAGGGATGCAAACTGAGCTTCTGAGTTTCTTCAAACTAGAATCCACCTTCTGGCACCAGAACTAACATGGCAGAACTAGCGATTAAATCTAGTTTCTTTCACATTTTGTCCATCTGCAAGTATAAGATGAGTAACCTTCTACTGTATAGCTGGCTGCTAGCTGTGTGCGTGAATACATCAGAAAAGAGCAACAAAAATATAATAATTAGATTGATGTAACTTGAAACTTTTCCATAAGAGAGTAAATGAGGCAGAATCAGTTCCTGCTTGTTTTCTGCCATGGGCAATGTTCTCTAAATATTAGGTTGACAATACCTTTAAAAGAATAAATAGAAAAAATACAAAATGGTTTATCTTAAAGTTCATTACTTCTGGCAAAAGTAATTGTTGTAATTTCCAAAGTTTTCTTCATAATTCTGTTTCTACAAACTCTAATAAAATCCAGACCCAAACCACTCAAACTGCAGATTTGCAGATTTACCTGAAGTGGAAAGTGTGTAAGTGTGTAAGAGTGTGTGTGTGTGTGTGTGTGTGTGTGTGTGTGTGTGTGTGTGTAAAATGCTGGGATATTATTGGATATTTTAGTAATGGAAGCTATGTAGTCCTTAGCCATTACCTCTTAGAATTTAAATTAAATTTTGGAAATTGCTGCAAATGGAAATCCTGTCCTCAGAAAAGCACACAGACCCTGATTTAGTGGTCAGCTCTTCTCTTTGCATTTAACTTTATTGATAATTTCCAAGTAGGAATACGATTTAAGTTTTCTCCCAGGCTTGCTTTTGCATTAAGATCTTTCTCTTTAGCAGGAACTCTAAAGGTGGATTGCCTCTCCTTGCACCCTGCCTAGGAGCCTTTGGAGCCAGATACATTATCAGTAACTGTAGAAACAAATGCCCTGATCTGCTCTCAGGATTTTAGCACGGAAAGCTAATGCAGGTGAAGAGTAGCCCTGTTTCTCTATGAGGTCCTTGGAGGTTGCCAATCCAGTATAGAAGAAAATTTACTTTAGAGATCTTTTTTTCCTTCCCTCTGTGTAATTATCTTCAGCTATTCATGTGTTTTAGTTCAGTTGCTGCAGAACTCAGCTGGTTTAATTTTATTAGGTTACCGCTTCCTCCTCTAGAGAGCCCTAAGGCCTCTGTTTATTTTGGGGGTAGGGGGAGAGGGAGAGTTCTTCATCCTGCCTCACCTACTTTCCTCAGGCATCAAAGTGAGCCAGTTCGCTCCTTCTAGCTTAATCCTTCTTTTCTGTCTCCCACCAGCATTCTGCGAATTTCCTGAATTTTCTTATATTCTTCCCAGAGTTATCCAGTGTCCTTAGTATTTGTCAGCAGATTCACTTTTGCCCTAAAGGTACTTGCTGGGAGACAGAGACCCTCTGGCAGCACTTTCCACTCGACTGCCTTCAGCTGTGAGTCTCTTACAGCTGGATAGGTAACTGGAAAGGAAGGAGAGCATTGCAGGAAGGGGACATAAATTGGAATAAAACAATGCCTGTGACGGCATTTCTGTGATATTGCTGCTTTTGGAGGCTAAGAAACTGTCAGTAACTATAGCTCTTGCTCTATGAAAATACCTTCTAGACAGTTCTCAACTGGAAAGTGGAAATCTTTTGAGAGTGGAGGTGAAGAGGAATCAGCTAATGAAACCAAAATAGTGCCCAAATGTTTTTACTTGGGGGTATAAAAGTAGAGACAGTCTGCCAATACCATACGACCGTTCAGCCAGTTAGCTGCCCAAATAGTGTCAATTTAGGCCAAAGGACCTATAGTGTCTTACTAGGTGTTTACCAGCAGCTTCTAGACAAGTTTGCCTTGGAATTGCTCAATCTTTGGGTTTAGTGACTAGATTATCTTTTATTGATATTTACTGAAAATTACTCCTTCCAACCCCCCCAGTCAGGTGGCTTACCCTTTTGGGTGGACGTCTTAATTTTTCTATACTGAATGTACTCACAGATTTCAATTTTCAACCAGCATGGTCTTTTTTAAATGAGAAAGCAAGTGGCTACAAATATCTGAATTATTTCAGTGGTGCCTTCAGCACTTCCAGTGTCAGAAAGCTGCAGGTGTACCCTCAGTAACTTTAATGAGCATTTCAGAAATTGCAACTGCACAGAAAAGCAAATCAATGATATCTTGCACTAAAAATGGAAATATATAGCAACGAACCAATTTGGTTTATTAAGCTGTATGGGGGCAACCTCTAATACTGTACTTCCTCTCCCACACTGACTGGGAACCCCTCCACCTCTCAGGGAGGCTGCATCTGTCATGGCAGGGGAGTCTTGGCTTAGCTGCCCTGAAATAGCTATACTGGCAAAATTGTTTCGTGTCTTAGCACATAAGCTTTAGAAAAACACATTTCAATTAAAGAGTAGCATTTATTTTCTTTATGAAGAAGCATCTAGAAGAATTTCTTTACTGAACAGGTGCAGGAGCATCGTGTTTAAGAGTCAAATAAGCTGTCCTTTAAGGAAATTACATAACTTTCAGTATATTGAGGATTTTAATGGTCACCTTTTCCCCATGTACAAATGCCCTCATATAAACATGCTTTATGGATAGTGATGCAGCTTTGATGTGCTGTAGGTACAATGAACCCTTCTCTCTTTTACTTCAACCTTGTGTTTTTGACCTCAGCTGCTATTCTCAAAGTCTTTATGATAATGCCAGATCATATTAAAGATAGGGAAAAATGATGGTGAATATATAGAATTGACATAATCTAGAGATTGAACAGGTGATTCAATTAATTTAAAATTGATTTTCATTAATACTTATTAGTCTATAATGCTTAAAAAAATAGGAAAGAAAAGAATGTGTCTTGCTCCAAAGCAAGAGACAGTTGTTTTGACAAACAGTGCTCGTTATGATGGATGCATTACTGTACATCTTAAGGTCCAAAATTTCCCAATATCGGTTGTAGGAAAATGTGCTGTTATTTTCTATCTTGAAACTCTGTGACAGTAAAAAATAATAAATTTTGCTTTTGCTGCAGTTAATTTTCACCTGCTTGCTTCTTTTTCCTAATTCATATTCAGAATCAATACTTGTTTTTCCTATTCTCATAATGCGTCACTTGAGAGTAGTTTGTGTAGACTTTGAAGACAAAATCCCACAATTTCGGGCTGCCTTGTTCTTCACCCCCGCCCCCCATCCCTCCCTACACCTGAAGAATTGTAAAGGCTGTACTATTACGTAGCATTTGCGTGATGAAATATTCAAGTAGACCATTAATTGACATGCACAATATTGTATGCTTTAGTCTGGAAGAGAAAATAAGCAATTTGCTTCATTTTGCGGCATGAGCTCTAACTGTTATTAAAGTGCATTTGTAGTTGCATATTTTCCAGTAAAGGTGACAGATTACTTCAATGCTGGTATTTTCTTTTTGTTAAACAAAGTTCTCAAATAGATCTATCTTGCCCACGTATTCTATTCTTGCCAGTTGGCTTTGAAAGCTGGTGCTTGGGCTCATCGTTCAGAACTAGCTTCCAAAAAATGAGGTCCCATGCTGTTTCTATCTATTGAGCTGGTGGGGGCTGAAAGGATCTGATCTGAAGCCAAGGCAAAGACTGAATTGATGGAATCATATATAATGGGTTTGCCAAGTACTGCCCAGTCATGAAGTTCTGCTTTCTGGGAAAGAGCACTGAGATGCAAGGGATGGCAGAGCATTCTCTGTGATAAGGGCTATCTTGAGATTTCCTTCTCTGGATTTAGAGTCAGGCTGCTAGAAAGAACTAGCTTTTTATTGCATGCATTTTCACACATTTATGTGTTGTTCCTTTCCTTTCTTTTGCATGCTGCTTCTCCAGTTTCTCCCCAGTTATACATATCTACTTGAAGAGGAAAAAGCTTTCTGCACTTAATTACAGTATTACACATATTTTGACCAACATAATGTATTGTTGCAGAGGCATGCTTGGACATTCAGTATGCTTACTTTCATTTGGCTCTGTCTGCACACACACAGATACCCAAACACACACTGTTTCAGGTGGATGGTCACCACTTGGTGAGTCTAGATGTCGACCAGTTGTCCTTAGGGTTGAATTCTGCATCTTGAAGGAGTTCTAGTGGAGAATGATATAAAGGTCATGCACTTCTTCACAAAGGTACTTGACAGGGATACTAAGATGCCCCCCCTTCCTGGTCCCCCTTCCCTTTCTAGCAGCTTTCATTTGTTAGGTAATGAAAGCTCAGGTCTCTTGTCTGTGTTAGTTTTTATATAAACTGCCAGAATAGTCTGTGAAACCACAGTGATGATACATATCTATGTGTCAGATGTTCAATTTGTCACCAGCTTCTTCGGATACCTGGCAGAGAGCAGGACCTAAATGAAATCCAGTTGACTGGTGATCAGCTAAGATCTGATAGAGCTGACTTTGATAGATCAAATGGTTGACGAACTTGGTGAAGTCTGTGTAGATGTAATCTGTTCAGCCACTTCTAAATCACTTCACAGTCTTCAAGTCTTGCTCATTTTTGCAGCTGTTGGCAGTGGTCAGAAACAAAAGGTTTTTTGCAGTTGTCCAGGCAAGAGATTCTCTACAGTGAAAAGAATTGCAGATCCTGCCTCAGCCATTCATGCTTGCACTATGCCTGCAGTATCCTTACTTCTGTCTTTAGCTGTTATAGTCCATCTGTATGTGTAGGCTTTTAATCCAAGTCACTGGGAACAGTTTAGCTAAAGAAACTTGGTTATCAGCTTTACTATCTTACCATCCTATTATCTCTCTTCATCTGTTACCTTCTCTTCATCTCCAGCTTGATGTTTTTATTTCAGGTTTTGTTAATATACTAGGCTGTATGCCAATTCAGCTGCAATAACCTCCAGAATATGAACAAATGGTCAGCTGCGTCAAGTACCTGCTTCTGCTAATTTTTTCTGAGCATGTCAAAGTTACTAGTAAAATTTTTCGTTATAATGTACAGTGGAATTAAATGGAAAGAGCAGCCTACTTTGGCATTCTGATGTCTTCAATCAGATACCTATTAAATAGTTGTTGAAATTCATAGTGCAGCTGCCTACAAAGGTCTAAAACTCAAATAATAATCATCTAGAAATAAATAATAAATACAGATGGCTATTGTTTCATACGTCAGATGCACATTTTTGAAATGTCTTCAAAAATAGATGTAAAGCCTGGCATTTCCACCTAGAAGGTTATCTAAAAGGTATTTAGTTTCATAGCTCATTGCATCAGATACACAAATACGCATATAAGTAAGTGTTGCAAAAATAGAGCATTTAAGTCCTCATATGAACCCACAATGTTGTGTTTCGGTTTTTTGAGAGAGTCTACTGACAAGAGCGCCTGGGTCATTACTATCACCAAAGAGGTAACTAGCATTTTACACTCCTTGATGAACCACTCAATAAACTGTTCGTTTGAAAGTATATTTTTTTCTTATTAATGCCTACCTGTTGTACTTACAGCGTAAATAATTTGGTTGAATCATCAGGTGAGTGCTGTTAAGTTAGAGGGAGTGAGGAAAATGGCAAAAACACGAATTACGGTCCCTGTCCTTAAGTGTGTTTCAGTTTGCATTTTGATAGCAGTTTAGAAATGTTATCGCCTGTTTTGTCACAGACATAATTCACATCTTTCTTCAGGCACTGTAAACAAGAGAAATGGTTTAATGGCTCCATAAAAGGCACTCTGTGCTGATAGCTGAGATTAGACCCTTTAGTAATGGATTTTTGTGCATTGGGGGAAGGGGAGGGCTTGGCAGAGGTAAATGTACTGGAAAAGAATCTTGGAGAGACTGATGTATCTGAAGTGCCTGCTGCATTTCTGTGTGTATTGAGAGAGAGATTTAAAGTGTGACAATGTTGGTTTTATCAGTGCAGGGGCCTTATTTTCCTGCTTTTGAAATTTTACTAAGTACTATGTTGGGTCACCTCAATCAGTCTAGCACCTGGAGCTATAGTGGTATTTGCTTAAGTATTTTTATATCTCCTGGCTTTTCATCTTGCTGTTGAGAAAATCAAATCGCCTATATTCAAATGTGTTCAAAAAATGTCTCAAAACTTAAATTATATAGTAACATGCCAGTCGATGATAAAAATGAGTGAGTTTATTTACAAACTTGGGTTTAGAAGGTGATTTGAGAATAAATGTGAAAAGCATTTCAGAAACAGCATGTTTAGGCTATGACTTACTGTGACTTCCCAGTTACTTTCTTTTCTCTGCAGGTACCCAAAGTCCTCAACCTCATATATGTGAACGTAATATTACTTAGGAGATATCAGAGTTCAGTAGCATGAGCAAGGTGTGGTATAAAATCAACTGCTGTCAATTGATTTTATACCATATAGTAAATGCTGTTTACCTGTAAGTATTGATAATAGGACATTTTTGGCGCTTCGGTCAGTCAAGTCAACACTGCCTACCATTAGCCAATGTCATTGAATTATCAGTAATACTTCATGGCTTTTTAAAATATGTTTAAATTCATTCTTCTTCTTCAGAAAATAAAATCAGATTTTATTTTGTGTTCTGGGCAGGAATCTGAAGTTCAAAAGTTACAACTTTTGAAAGGAGAAATGGCTTGCAGTTTCATGTAAAATACTCATTTCTATCTGTACAGAAGGGGTACATTTGTTGTTTCTCAGGCTAGAAAGTACACATATCAGACTCCTCTGAGACAAACAGATTCCTGCTTTAATTTCAGAGTTCTTAGTAAAATTATTCTTCATTTGAGTCTTAGACTGGGTGTTGTTATGAACAAAACGTTTGGGGATTAGGCTGTTGACATAGCAAAGGAGAACACCACTGCTAAAGGAAGGGTGAGTAGTAGGTTGCACCCTGTGTTTTTTCACATTCTGTGTAAGTTTACATCATGATGAAGTAATTATTGCTTTGTATAAAATATAGATCTGTACAACAGCACATTATGTATAATATGAAAGACCTTTTACTCTGCAGATATAGATAGATATATTTATGCACAGACAACATGCGTACAGTAATGTGTTACACCTTCATCAAGATGCTACAGATGGTGGCAGTCCTTCTGCTTGCCTTATATTTGTGTTTTGGCTTCAGAGAAGCTCTGGACAGGGTCTGTGGATTGAGTCCTTCTGATAGTGATAAGCCTAACTTTCCCCAGTAGCTGAGATGAGGTGTTGAAGCTATTCATCTAAATACAAGTTGTAAGATTGTTTGCCTTTCAAGTTTGGAAATAGTTATCTGTAATTAATCACTGAGGAAGAAATCTTGGCTCTTGGTTACTTCTTAATAACATCATTATTAAGGCAGAGTGCCCTATACTTTAATACGGTTGAGGTTGCATTCTGAGGTCAAGTAAAATGAATTCGCCATCAGGAATAAAGAAGTGGTTGTTTAAAATGTCATTTTGTTAATTTGAATGTGTTGGTAGCTTGGTAGGCTGCACTAAAATTAGATTGTATAACTAAGCAACACTGTTCTTCTCTAAAGAAAGCAGATTGAAAACATAATACAAAATCCAGTTTAGCAAAACGGTGTATGTTTAAAATCTGCTTTAATAGGTGTACTATAAAATGAGTGTCACACTAGAATGAACAGTGACAGGTGGAGGGTTTCAGTGATGATAGGTGAACTGCTTTGAGAGTTTGAAATTTTATTGTTGGAATAAGTTGTCATCTTCAACCACACTTAAGATACTGTTTGAAAGGGTAAGCAGCCTTCAAGAAAGACCCCGAAAATGGAGTAAGTATTTTTATCAGGCTTTTTTCCTTTTTGCCTCTAAGAGTGTGCACTTAAGGAGTTACTGATAAAGCTTGGGATGGTGACTGTGGCAGGGGACTGCCTGAGGAAGGCTTTAAATTTTACAGCTACATTATCTTTCTGGCCATAGTTAAGATAAAGATCTAATATAAAATGACTTTGGACTGTAATGCTTTAACTAAATGAAATGAAGGTGTTAACCTACTTGATTTGATACACTTTACCCTCACTTATAAAGCTGGGAGGAAGGTGAGGTTGACTTTAATTAAAACTACAGCACAGATGCCTTCTAGCACTGTGCCCTGTACCTTGCTAGGACTGTACAGTAAGCAAAATAAAATGTACCTCGCAGTGGAGGCAGCAGGCTGGAGCCGTGTTCAGTGAAAGTAATTTAATTAGTGTTGATCATGACTCCAGATGATAGTGATTTGATAAGGAATAATTTAGTACTTAACAGCCTTTTACATGCACCAACTCCATGTGGGAAGGTAAAGCAAATTGCACAAAATGAATGTGCTGCTTTCACTTGTGCCTGTGCCAGTGAGCTGGAAAACTGCCTGTTAGCAGACGTTCAGGCTCTCAGCGCTGTGATGAAATATCCAGCCAGTTCTCCGCACAGGGCTGTGGTGTGGGAGTCTCTATACTCCCGTTATTTAAAAATAAATAAGGGAAGTAATTTTTCATAACAGATTAACTCTGAGGAAGTAGCAAAATAAAAATTAAAAAAAAGAAAATAGAGAGCAGCATGTGGCCTTTGTGCAAATACGCGATACTGGCCTTAAAAAGTAGTCTTGCTGCAGTTGTGTTTTAATTCTCTGATTCAAGTGAAAGAGATTGCCTACCTTTGTGTCATTGCCACTGTCCCAGAGTTGTGGGGCCCATCATATGCATTAAATGTGTGGCATGCGTTATTTGACCAAGATGTGCAAAGGAAGGTGCGCAGTAAAAGTTCACTAGCAACATCCTGAAACATACTACTGGATGTCAGCCTGCTTTGTGATTACAGCGGAAAGCCGATTGGACTGAATTTTGCCATATTATTTAATTTGAAAGCCTTTTTTCAAGAACTCCATGTACTGTTTTTATTTTAGTGCTAGTTCAGACAGTGTTATTCAAGGAGAATGCTTTTTGTGTTGCATGTTGTTCACCACTTCTCATCTCTGTTTCTTAAGTTACTGTGCTGTGTGTATGCGTTTGTGTAGCTGTTTCAATGTCTGCTTCTCCTTTCTAATCTTTCCACATAACTACTATCCACTGAATATAGTAGTTGAATAGCAGCTTTAGAGATAATTCTTGAGAGTTTTTGTGAAAATACGTGTCAAAATAACATAATGTTATGTTGCAGATAGCTCAAAGGCAGTAGTAGAAGCTGCCATGTAATACCGTACAGGAGATCTATTTGTGAAAGAGTTCTGTGAACGTTGCCCAACCATGAGAAAACCCATGGCACGAGTCTGGAATCCAGATCTTACAGGTGCCAGAGTATTGGTTCTGATCCTCACTTCTCATACAGTGTTTCATTCATCCCCCCTGCCAGACACAGGCATGTGTGTGCAGGTGCATTGGTATCAGGAAATACATAGTCTGTAACAAATTGTCTTTCCTAACTTCAGCTGCAAGAGAAGGGGCAAGATGCTACTTGATGATATATAATAATGACATGATTTTGTGCTGAAATTCTCTAACAGGAAATGCTGCGTGGATGTGGATTTTCACGGAGACACAATGTCTGTGTCAGGTTAGAATGTGATGTTCAAACTATGGTGTTTTGGTGACAACATCAAAAATCAGTGATAAAATTGATCTCTGAATTCTAGGCATCTGAGAGTTCAAAAATCTATTTACAGCCTCATTTCATTTAAAACTTGACAGGTGTGTTTTCAAACTGTTACATACTTGTCTTTTAGTCCTTTGTCCTCCTCACCACTTAGGTTTGTCAGTGTCAGATGAACTTTGAATTTTCTTCCGCTTTAATTTTGGTTAAGGTTGGATATGAGATAAGGGAAGTTTTCTGACTTAAACTAATTTGCTGGTTAACCTCCTCTTTACCTTTGGCCTTTTTCTTGATACAGACCAACTTGTGCTTCTAGTTAATGCGGCATTTTTGTCACACCTCCTCTGAGTGTTTTTTAGCTTTTAAAAGTATGATTTTTTTTCCAGTTTGTGTCTATATCACATTTACTATTTACTTTGGTAAAGCCAGGATTTTACATTGTATATTTTCAAGAAAAATTACTGAAGCCATTTCTTCTGAATCTCTGATGTTACTTATAATTAAAAGCACATGTAATTGTCCACTTTCAGGAGTTTCACTGCAAATTTTAAAACATTCTGTGGGACAAAAAAAATAACTGATCATATACTTCAGGCTGATTATGAGAATTTATTTTGTAGTCATTTGTGTGGCACTCTTTGAAGTGAACTACTATTGCATTTACAGCTAAAAGCTACCTCACTGGTATTACTTAGGAACATTTGGTGCCTGAGAAGTATTTTGCCTCTGACAACATTTACAGTAGTTAAGCCAAATATAAGTGGGCTGTTATTTTCCTGCTAATGAGATGGGATGCTGGCCATCATTCTATTAAACAAATAGCCAATGCAGAGCATCTCTGGTGTCTATTTTTCAGCTGACACCCAAAGAAATATTTGAAATGTTAATTTCCTATACTGTTTTTAGCATTACAATGGTTTAATTAATCATGTGTTTAATTAAGAGTGTCTAGCTTACTTGAGAAAGCTAATTGTTAATATTGTACTTGGGTTTTAATTACACTTTTTTTCTCTTTCCAGTGGCTTTTCATGGTCTCTCTGTGAAAATCAAGAAGGAACCCCATAGCCCATGTTCGGAACTTGGCTCTGCTTGCAGTCAAGAGCAGCCATTTAAGTTCAGTTATGGGGAAAAGTGCCTGTACAATGTCAGGTAAAGCAATCAGGAGCATGTTTGCAGTGAGAACTGCTGTTTTAAATGAGGAATGACTAAAGAGTAATAAAACCATAATAGAGATCTTACAAAAGTTACCTCTTCAGCAGATAACAGACTAATGAGATAATGCATTTAGCTGATGAACACTGATGGATTTGTTTACAGTTGTATCAAACACATAATCATTTTAAAGTAGTGTTTTTCATCAAAATGCATATTCTCCATTCGTCCTCCACAGGAGATGGCCAGAGCTTAAAAACCCAGGGTGCAAGCATGAAATAGAAGGAAGAAGTGTGTTGTTTTGTGCAAGTACTTTCAAAATGCATTACACACCTTAGGAAAGAGAGATCTGTGTAACCAGCAAGAGATTGGCAGGTCTGAGCAACACATTAGGTATTAGTTAAGTTTTGCAGATGTTGTATATGTATATTTGTGAGTGATTACAACTTGGAATGGCAGTTAAATGCCTCCCTGACATCCGATCCCGTCAGAGCTCAGAAGCTAAGCAGGGTCAGCCTTGTACTTGGATGGGAGACCTCCTGGGAAATGCCGGATCCTGTAGGTTCTAGTCCTGAGGACTTCACTGTCACCGTCCAAGCTCGCTCGGCCGTGGCAGATGAACCTCAGGACTTAAACAGTGGAGCCAGTTCTGCGCACGCTGAGCCTCACCTAAAATGCACTGCGCAGGCTGGAAGGGCACACCTACGTGGGGAGAGCCCTTCCCAAATCTTCGTTCGCGAAGCTGAGCCACACACACAATTTGGAACAGTGTTTCATTAGGCTATGCATATTTGGTATTTATTCAAAAGCAAATTGTCTTTTTACAGGCATGATAATAAAAGCTTTTTTTAATTGTGGGTGGTGGACTTTATTGACTTTCTTTTGGTTGCATTTACATGTCACTCCTTCCTTTAGTGTCAGCAGCGAAAGATTTCTTAGTGACATTTCAGTCTATTTTAGAAACTTTTACCTATCTTGTGAATTTTTATTCTCGTAAATGTGCTACCAAAACTGTTAGCACTTAAAGCGTTTAACATTTTGGACATGAAGAGGGAAAAAAAAGAAGATGACTGGTACCTTTCATAAAGTAGTAGTCATAAAGTTGTAATTTGGTTTCAAATTCAAAGTATTCCATGGATGGATTTGATGGGTGCTAGGGAACCTGACATAGGAAATGATGCAAGCTTGTGCTTGCTATATGCTTAGTGTCTGCATTTTTCCTGTTTGGAAAAAGGGATGATCAAAGTATTCTCAAGTCCTTTCCTGATTTGCGACACCTTTGAAAACAGGATCTATGTATTTTTAGGACCAGCACTTTGTTGTTGAGAGAGAGGAGTAAAAAAACCCTGTTGGTAGAGGCTGCTGACATCCTAGTGTGGGTAGCTAAGCCAACATACCATTGTTTTTCTAGGTCAAATCCCTTCCCTCTAGCTGTATTGTTTTACTGTCTCATTTTGTAGTTTGTACAAGCTTTAAAAAAAAGGAGTCTTGACAGACAGTGCCAGCTCTTTGTGCTCTAGTCCAGGTGCTTCTACTTTTATGTATTTTGTATACCTCCTGTTAGAATGTCATTGTAAGACTGTGTCCTTTAAAAATACATTTCTATGCCCCAGAGAAGAAAATGCTGTGTCGAAACACTTGCCTCTAGCATGATTTGTTCTGTGCTCTTCTCAGTGTAGAGAACTCCTCTGCCCCAAACTTGTTAATAAGTTAGCTATAATAAAAAGCTTATAAATGTGACACTTGGGGTGATATTTTCTGGATATAGATGCTATGTTGTTTTTTTTTTTCTTTCTTCAGAAGAAGTAACCTGACTAGCTTTTCCCTTGCCTTACTAATAGTGCCTATGATCAGAAACCACAAGTGGGAATGAGGCCCTCCAACCCACCGACGCCATCCAGCACTCCTGTGTCACCACTGCACCATGCCTCTCCAAACTCATCTCAGACTCCTAAACCTGACCGAGTTTTCCCTACCCATCTCCCTCCATCCCAGTCCATTCAAGACAACAGCTTTCCTATGGACCACAGGTAAAACATGAAAGATGTGAGGGACCCATGCAGAAGGATCCTTTATATAAATCTCTTACAGAGGATAGTACTGGCTTCCTGCTCACAACTATTCCCTTTTAGGTTGAGGGACCAAGGTGAAAAATAGCAAGCTTCACAGTGTCGGAAATATGTGGGTTTTATGAAAGGCTGGCACCTGGCTTGGTGCACTACTGTAGGAATTCATATTGGCAGTGACAGAATTTTAATGACCTGCTGCTTCTGTGTTGTGAGGATGATTATAGTTGCTGGCTAATTTCATCTGGGCTCCCTTTCCCACAAAAGGTTGGACCAGATGTTCTTTCAATGTCCCTTCCAACCTGCCCTGTTCTATGGTTCTCTGATTCACTTGAGGCCAGAAAGCCCTACCAGGTGATGAAGTCACTCACAAAGCCCTACCAGGTGATGAAGTCACTCACAAGCATTTTCCTGGCTATAAGTATCTGGCCTCTTGCTAAGCAGTTCACCTATATGAAAGATAAGTGGCCATGTTACAGGGTTCCTGCTTCAGAATGTTGTTTGGAAGGGTGGGCCATTTTTCCAAACCCTTTTGTAATGCAGCGTTTCAAACAAACTAAAATGCCAACATAAACTGTGCTTAAATAACATTAATCTGAATAAAAGCCACAAGATCTAGAGACTAGAATTAAAGCTTAAACTGTCCTTAAGTCACCCCGTTTTGTTTTGATATGTTAGAAATCCTCAAACAGTTACCTTTCTTAGCTCAGTTTTGCTACATATATGCTTAGTGGCTTCTGAAAAGTCTGCTGTTGCGTGTATGAACCAAAGTTGGTTCAGATTCAAAGTACAGGAAGCTCAAGAATGATTGTGTTTGTTTTTCTGCATGAAAGTGTGAAGCTTCCAGAGAAAGATACAGGTTACTTTCTCCTTTTTCTTTTTTTTTTCAAGTGTATCTTGTTTATAGCAAGTGATAAAGGACTGTTTTTTGAGTCCAAACCCTTGTTTTTGGATACAATTTATCCTAACCCATATTGCATGATCCTGTTTTTGTCTGCTCTGTTGTATGATTGCTCTTGAACATTTAAAATTCCAATGGTGTGTAAAGATACATATATATGTGTTCATAAACTCAATTTACCCCTTAAACTTTATCAAATTAAGAAAGACATGAAGAGAAAATGTTGGGAGTGTGATTTGCATACGTCTGCTCTAATAAGGGTTGTTATCTCCAGATATTTGAAAAGATCCCTTCTGAAGGAGGTTGCTAAGGTTAATATTGCTGTTCTGTGCTCTGCTGGGCTAGCTTTAAGTACCACCCAAGGTTCTCTAGAAGTCCTTCTGGCAGCAAAGAAACACTTCACCATCTTCTCTCTGGCTGTGGACTGTGGTCTAACCACGCAGGCCCCTAGTGAAGCCAGGCAGCAGTTTTGATTACAGGATGGTGGAAAAATGTGTTCCTGTATATACACACCAGAGTCAGTCAAGCTGTCAGGAGACTGAAATCTCCAGAAGCCGAATAGGTTATGTGCAGAGAGCAGTAGTAAGATTTTTCAGATGACAAAAATCTTTTGTTTTAAAGTAGTTTGTAAAGAGAGTACTGAACCTGTATGTCAGTCCTCATTTGAGTACTTAGAGAGATTTGTGTGCACCTTAGTTTAGTCTATGCCCGTAACACTTACCCTGCACAAGCTTTGTAGGCTCTTTAAATGATTTCTGCTTTCTCTCCCCCAGTCTTTGATATTCATGTTCTTTGGGGCATTTTGCACTCATGCTTCCCTTCTGTAATAGATCATCATGTTGTCTAGTGAAGTCCAAAACTGCTGACTCAAGCAAAAAAAGAATCTCATTTTTCTCCCTTTTAAAAGTGTAGTTGTAATAGAAGATATTTTCTCCCATTTTCTTATTTATTCTGAATCTTGTGTTTGAAGCAAATGTGTACTTCATATTTTGGTGAAGTTCAAATTTCCTGATTTACAAGGTGATATGCTACTACAATGAGTGTATTTAGAAAATGTCATTTCAACAAATAACTTATCTCTGTGGGTTCATATGTGAATCTATAACTCAGGGTACATTCCTTTGGAACAAGTACTGGTGGCATAAGATGGCATTGGTATCTGGTACATACAGCCCATACATCTTCACACAGGGCATGAACGATAAGTGGTCCTAACAAGTACCAACAGGAAACAAATCCACTTGTATAAACAAATGGCTTGATTCCATACAAAGCTTCCAGTACAACAAGTAATATTAACTTCCTTTGAGGCTTTGTGAGTGAGCCTGTTTCTTATTTTATCTTCAAGTTGCAATTTTCTGATTCACTCCTTGACAGTTCTTAATGATAATTTCTGCTTCTTTTTTTGGCTAATGAAAAAAGGAAAAGAGGGAAATGAATGCAGTGCCAGTCAGCCTAACTGTTTCGTAATACATTTGAGTTTCTAAGTTTATTTTCTGCAGGTGTAGGTGGAATTGCAAAACCCAGTGTTACAGTGCAGTACTCTTTCTACTGCAAAAGCGATAGTATTTATAGCAGCATTAAGAAAATTAATTTTGTCTCCACTACTACATTGTAGTAGTTTCTGTCTCCAGTTTCCACAGTACTTGTAATTAAACTATGATAGTAAATATTTATCAGGCCAAGTTAGAGCAGTATTCTGACAGATTGTAGTAGAGTTTAAATTGTTTTAGAAATATGTACTACCTATGAATTGATAGCCAAGAGCTGTATTGCTTTTGCAATGAAGACCCTGCATTCATTGTTCGTCACTCACATAGTTTTTCTAGAAGTCTGGTTTTGCTTGCATGAGCAAAAGTTGATTTAGGTTCAAAGTACAGGAAACTCATGAATTACTAGATTAGGTCTTCATTTTTTTGAGTGTGTCAGTGAGAAGCTTCCAGAGAAAGACACAGGTTACATTTTTTCCCCTTTTTATGAAAAAAAGTGTATCTTGTTTATAAGTGATAACAGGACTAGTAAGTAGTTTATTGCAAGAATGTTACATCTGCTGTTGATTAGCACAGACACAATATTATTACCATGGTAGTTAACTACTGTGATAAATCTGAAGGAGATAAAGGAAGACTTTGTGCTGTTGATCAGGGCATGGTGGAGAAAATAGCGTCCTTGCATTCTTCTGTATGCTTCTGGACCTGCAGAGGTCCAAGTAATTACATTTAGGACTTTTAGGTCAGGTTATGTAGGTTTTAGGGAAGAAACAACAAGCATAGGTTCTTTATTAGCATTGCATGTAAATCAATGTCATTTAAAACTGAATTCTCTGATTTTATGCCTCCTGAAGAGCATTTGGGAGTAGCGAATGGCAGTGTGGCTTGTATGTATTCCTGACTTCATGCAGAAATGACTAAGGGAAAAAGTTAAGGCAGGAGGTTATTTCATAGAATCATAGAATCGATTGGGTTGGAAAAGACCTTCGAGATCATCAAGTCCAACCCTTGGTCCAACTCCACTCCATTTACCAGATCATGGCACTCAGTGCCATGTCCAATCTCAGTTTAAAAATCTCCAGGGATGGTGAATCCACCACCTCTCTGGGCAGCCCATTCCAATGCCTGATTACTCTCTCTGTAAAGAATGTTTTTCTGATATCCAACTTAAATTTCCCCTGGCAGAGCTTAAGCCCGTGCCCCCTTGTCCTATTGCTGAGTGCCTGGGAGAAGAGACCAACCCCCACCTGGCTATAACTTCCCTTCAGGTAGTTATAGACAGTGATGAGGTCACCTCTGAGCCTCCTCTTCTCCAGGCTAAACAACCCCAGCTCCCTCAGCCTCTCCCCATAGGACCTATGCTCCAGTCCCTTCACCAGCCTTGTAGCTCTTCTCTGGACCTGCTCCAGCACCTCAATATCCTTTCTGAACTGAGGGGCCCAGAACTGAACACAGCACTCAAGGTGTGGCCTCACCAATGCAGAGTACAGGGGAAGGATCACTTCCCTGGTCCTGCTGGCCACGCTATTTTTGATACAGGACAGGATCCCATTGGCCTTCTTGGCCACCTGGGCACACTGTTGGCTCATGTTGAGCTTCCTGTCAATTAGTACTCCAAGGTTCCTTTCTGCCTGGCTGCTCTCCAGCCACTCTGTGCCCAGCCTGTAGCGCTGCAGGGGGTTGTTGTGGCCAAAGTGCAGGACCCGGCGTTTGGCCTTATTGAACTTCATCCCATTGGAATCAGCTCATCTGTCAAGTCTATCCAGATCCCTCTACAGAGCCCTCCTGCCTTCCAGCAGATCGACACTCTTTCTTAAGCATTGTTTCTTTTAGCAAAAATATGTACCCTCTCCTTCTAGTGGGCTGCTGACATTCCCATCCCATTACAGCTGGAGTGGAGTGCCAGCCTTACACAGATAGGTCTCTCGTGGCACTATCCCTGAGAGGACAAAACAGTGGACTTTTACCCTGGAATGTTTCCAAATGTTAGAGCAGACAGTACTCTATTCAAAATGTTTTTATTGTGGTCAGAATGGTTTTCGTGTAACAGTAAAATGGGTAAGAATAAATTAGAGTGAAAGCAGTATGTTGCTAACACTTGTGAAAGAGCAGAGAACTCTACCTACACCCCTTTGTGTTACTATGGTACTGTCTACTGTTTTGAAGCTCATGCATTTCCTGTTTGCCTCTTCTGTTGGGAGAAGATAATGAAAACAAAGAGGATGTGGTGGGGACAGGTCTTAGAGCTGGTATTAGTAGGTGGGAATTCTGTTTCTTTTCTTGTTGCTGTTCTACAACACAGGTGATCCTGATGGGAGCACTTGGCATAACTATAAACAAAGTTTTTGTTACTGAGAAAGTGATACAACCACTAATAATGACCATTTGGGAAACAGAATGTAGCTCGAGTCCTTTACGTTACATCTCTGACTTGTGTCCTAGATTTCGCCGCCAGCTCTCTGAACCTTGCAATTCTTTCCCACCTTTGCCTGCAATGCCAAGGGAAGGACGTCCAGTATATCAGCGCCAGATGTCTGAACCAAACATCCCTTTCCCACCTCAAGGTTTTAAGCAGGAGTACCACGATCCAGTTTATGAACACAACGCTATGGTTGGCAGTGCAGCCAGTCAAAATTTCCCACCTCCTCTGATGATTAAACAGGAACCTAGGGATTTTGCATATGATTCAGGTAGGTGAGAATCTCCTTGAGTTCTACATAGTAAAGGGATAAATGAGTTCCAGACAGTGCTATTCATGTTCTGCTTGTATGAATTGAAACTTGCTCTTTTTGATACTTAAATCTCACAAATTATGTCTGAGATAGCTTGCAAAGTAGTAAGGTTGCTGCATAATACAGTGTGACTTGTGCCACCATTGCTTGCTCTTTAAAGGATTTAATTTTCTAGAACTCTGTGTCCAGAAAGTGCACAGATTAAGAAGCTGGGGAAGAAAGTCATGAGTACAAAACTGAGCTTTTTTAAGATGGAACTTGTTCTGTACTAGCTCATCTCTGACCTCTGAATTTGTGTGTTTCATTTTGCGAGCTCTTTCATTTGTCTGCCAGAAACAGAGGACTCTCTCTCCTCTTGCTTGTGTTACTTTAAATCAGGAGTAACTGCACTGAAGTGCGGTTTATACAGCTATAAAACCAATGAGGGAGAAGAATCAGCCAAATTGGTGTCAGCTTCTCTGTTTGCACATACTGCTGTGTTTTGTGGAGGTACATAATCTGTGATGCCAGGTTGCTGATGTAGAGAATACGCTGTTGCTGTTAATAATGTTTATTATGATTGTGCTTATTGGGCAACTGGAATGGAGCCTTATTGCTGTACGGACAGTACAAAATAGAGGAGGTGGCAGCAGAGCCTGCTCTCAATGTTCAAAATAGAGAAGATAAGCAATAGAAAGATAGAAAAATAAGTCAAGGGAATAACATTGTAAATGTTTGACATGACTTAAACATAATATTTATATTAAACTTGGCAAAAGAGAGAGAGATTTAAGGATACAAAAAAGGAGTTTAGTGTGAGTACCAAGTAACATGGAGAAGCAAGCTGGAAAAGTAGTATGAAGAGATTAAAACACATGGACTGGGCTAGGTGGAGTAAACAGTTGATTGGTTTGGAGCCAAGAAAATACAATCAAAACATGTTTCTCACTTTTAGTGTGATTTCTGCAGCTCCTCTTTGGTTTCTGCCTCTGTCCTGCTTCATGTATGCCACACGGTTGAAAGGGAAGAATTTCGGTGGGTCCCAATGATGTTTCTGGAGAAGGATAGGTTGCTTTTGTACACGTCTGCTGAGTTGGGCAAGGGGAATGGGTGGCCCTTTCTGACTTCAGTCTGACTCCCTCTTCTTCTGGCTGCTGCTGTGCCCCCAGGGCTCTCTTGCAGATTCAGTCTCTGGTTATGTGCTTTTGCAGTTTATTTCCCAAAGTCTACACAGCAGCTGAGTTGAAATGTCCTTTGAAATTGTAGCTCATGACAAACTGTCTTGCAATTTGATACAGTGTAGAACTGGTTTTTATTGTCTTTCTGTAGCTAACTTAACATTGTCTGTTTAGTGGGGCATTTTGTGATATCATTAAAGTGCTTGTTACAGAGTTGATCTCAATGTTAGAATAGGGGAATTTGGAAAGTAGAGATGATTTTTTCTTTCTTGTTCTTCACAAGTGAAGAACCAGTCCCTAGGAAAGGGACTAAGGGTAAAATATTTCTTCAAGTTTAAATATAAGACAAGATGAAAAGGAGTTCACATTACAAGGATCAGATCTAAAACTCAGCTCATTCATTGATGAAGGTCCTGAGATACGTGACTTTGGCAGTTGGGTATCTCTAATCTTACAGAGCGGAATGGGAGAGACTGTGTAGTTAATGTGGCAGTGGATAAAAAATGGTAGACTGGAGTTTCAGGCACTGCCAGTTGGTTGCAACCTTCACAAGCCCTGTAACTTGTTCTGCTAAATTAAAGGCCAAAAAAAGGCCCTTTTGTAAACATGCTTCATATTTGGCTCAGAAGTGGAATCTCTTTATGGCATGCTATTACTTTTCAGTCTAAGTTAGCTGCTAGAATTCATCTTTCTTTACAAGATTCTTTATGGAAAAAGGCAGGAAATTTTATTCTGAAAGGATGTACAAAATTTTGTCCAGTCCTGTCTTGCCAATTTTTTTTGTGCCGGTAAGAACAACATTCCACTTTATAGTAATGATGTTCAAGCAAAATTATTGTTTCCTTTGTAGATGAATGATTAGTTTTTAAAAATGTAATAGTGTGTAACCAGTGGTCATGAAAAATTAATCTGTTGGTATCAGGAAGTATTTTTATTGGCCTAAGAATCACTGCATTTAAGTTGACACATCTGTATGCTCTATAAATTGCAGTCAACAACTGTGGTTTGTTGGTATTTTGTGTTGTTACCATCTGTTCTCTAGAAACCATCATTTTCCATCCTTTCTAAGAGTACATTAAGTAACCCCTTAGGAAACATAATGTATTTGTCACTGAATAATTTTTCACCTATGGATGTTCAGGGAAGGAGGAATGCCAGGGTGAAAAGTCTTTTTTGCAGGGTATTTTATTGCAGCTCAGATAAAAATATAGAAACATATTTAAAAAGCTCATTGTAGTGCACTGAGATGTTCCTTTTGGGATGTTTTAAAAAGAACCTCATGGAAGTTCATTGTTTTTTGTGCACTACTCTCTTACACTTTGAGGGAAGCTGGTGAATGGGAAACATTATTATAGAATGATTATAACTCTATTAAAACATGACATTAATTATGACATGGAAAATGGCAGATCAATTAGTTGTAATTGTAATTGCAGGTATGCAATTTCTACTGCAGAATGTGAGATAATGGAAAAAGAAAAATGTCAACAGAGTAGAGGCTTTTCATCCACAATTGTACAAGTCACAGTGCATCATATATGTTTAATCAGACATTTTCTGCCACAGGTTTTTTTTTTTCATGGCTGACAATTGGATATATTTAGTACTTGATAGTATGTCTAGCAACTTTAGGCACAAAGATGCAGCCAAGGACATACAGAGCTTTGAGATTTGGCATCATTAATGAACATACTCCAAAAGGTTTCCCAAGACCTTTGTTTACAAGGCCTCAAAGTGGGCATTGCTGTATAGTTAGCCCTTCTAGAATTCAGTAATTTATTCAGGTACTCAAACAAAAAGGCCAAATTTGATACACCTCATAAATTCTGGGCTTTATTTTCAAGCAGGACCTTCAGAGGCTTGATCCTTCCTACGTAATTTAGTATGTTTGCAAATATACAAAGGTATGACTCTATCAATGAGTGTATCAATACTAAAAAATAAAGTTTTAAAATGACATCTTAAATTATTAATTTCAAACCTTCTATTTTGTTTTACCCAATTGAAATAGTTCTTTTGGTTGAGAAGTTTTTGTGACCATGCCTTTGGAAACAGAAATTTATCACACAATGGTGCTAGAGATAAGTAGAGGAGGAATTTTTGCTTGCACATACTTCTTACTGATTGCCAGGAATTTCTCAGTTGAAATCTGCATAGATTCAATATTTTCTGAGCAGGTTAGAGGCATTAGCAGAGCTATTCTCACAGTTTCATTTCAAGGTAGCCTCATGGTTGAATGTATCTTAGAAAATTTGGATTCTCTCCTTGTCACTTCCAAATTTTCTTCCAAGTTATTTATTAGTCACATCACTTAAAAATGAACTCTACAGACAAAATTATTAGCCTCCATGTGTTGCTTTCTGAATAGCTCATCCCTTTAATTCCTAGAGCCCTCACAAGCAATAAATGCCTTGTGTTGACATATAAGAATGGATGAAAAACTGCCCCTCTGTTAAGAGAGATGAGCAGAGGCAGAGAGACACATAAGATACATATATATACCTGTTCATTTTAGGTACCCAGTTAGACATGGATAATTTTTAAAGAACATTACGTACCACATATGTTCAAAGCATAGCTGCTGGGGACTTTTTTTGTATTTCTAGATGAAGAAGTATGGGAACATCAGATTAGGGTCTCAGTGTAGGCACTGTAAAAATAAGAAATGCATAATACCAAAAAGTCTGGCAGAAGCAACATGGCTACTTTGGAAAACCTCACTGGGCTTTGTTCAGACTATTCAGCTGTATTATCTTTTCCTTTCTTGAAAACTTCTGCCTTATTAAAGTATACAGCTTCCAGCCCCTGTAACAAATTAAGCAGGGCTTCCACCTGCAAAGCCATTTACAGTATGGCTCTCCCTCCGGCAAGCAGTTTTGACTTGGACACTTGAGACAACAGTGCCGAAGCAAGAGTCTGTATCATAATTCATTTGCATCAAAAGAATTGTATCAAGTTTGTGCAGGAAGTTGTTAATTATGACACTTATTAACCTCCTAGGTTTGCTCTTATGTGGAATGGTGTTAGTATTCTGCCATCCATGTTATAAATGTGGATTTACCTAATGACCAGGAACAGAATAAAATGCATGAGTCCTTTCACATACCTGATGTGGTGTTTTTTAAACAGCAAGTCAATGCATAATCATGTGGAAAAAGGTCCGTAGTAGCATACTCTTTCCTAGGCATCAGCTTACATGTTCTTAATTTTAGGAGTTTGCAGAACAGCACAAGGGAAAGTGTTGAATTAAAATTTCAAGGCAAAAAAATTATTTCTTCAAAGAATATTTATGTGCTGATTACTTTTTTCCCCCCATTTCTTTTTTAAACAGCAATTGGATATTGTTCTTCTGAAGGCAAATTTTAGACATTTGGAGATGCTAGTATGTAGAGAAAAGGAAAATCTTAGCTGTCAGAGTAAGTGCATGTTTGCTTTCTTCAGGATACTCTCTGGTGCATTGACCAGTGCAGCATTTAAAGTGATACAACTTATGGTGCTTCTACTACTGACTTTGATTATACCGGTTAATTTTTGTATAGTGCTCTGAAAACGTAAAGTGCTGTGAGAATGGTTATTATTACTCCAGTTTTTCCCCTGGGAGATTATTTCACAGACAAATAGACTTCACAGTGAAGAAATGTTTCTTGATCATAAGCCTTAGTTTTCTCTTTGATCAGTTCCATTCTCGTACCTACACCTCGTCGTAAACAATTTCTTGGTATTAATGTACTACCTCTAAATCTCTGTAGATGGTTTGTGTGGATGCTGTCAGTGTGACTCATGGAGATCTTGGATCTTGCTTCATAAATCATCCAACTGCATAATCTTTTCCTCATATTCTCTCTAGGTTTCCTTTCTTTTGCCTTTTTTTTCCTTTGTTTTGTGTCAGGCTGCAACTATTTGCAATATTTTTGAACACAGTTTTACAAAATGCTTTGTGAAACAGAAGTGACTCCATCCTTTTCTTGGAAATAGTGCTTCACTATACATATCTGAAAACTGCATCTCCTTATGGCCTTAAAAATTCTTTTAGACCGAGGTAGAATTGTTCTGAATGAAAATTCGGATGGTGTAAAAGCAGGAGGGGAGAAGGGATCGGACTTTGCTCTTGAGTTAGTAGGTTTAAGAAGTCTCTCCTCCTCATTTTTGGTTTTGCAGTTTTCCCCATGGTTTACAGTACAGTACAATGTTTTGGGAGCTTGCCTTTGCTGTGTTACTTCAGTGAATGAGTATGGATTTTGTTCAGCAGTTAAATTGCACTGCACTTCGCACTTGTTCTTAAAACACAAACACACATCCACTGTTAAACGGTAGGACAGTAGACAATAAGAGCATCTGAGGGAGAAACTTGGGAAACCTGGAAGATTGCTATGAAAGGCAGAATTTTAACTTTTCACTTGCTTCCAATTTAACTGATTTCCTCTATTCACTAATTCTGTCTGAAATAAATCTGTAGTTAGAATGGAATTAATTTTGTATTGTTATCTTCATGAAAAAAGGAAAACCTGAATACCAAGTTAATGTGACTATATATATTCAGGAGACCATACATATATTTTTACTTTCAAAGCAGACAATACGATCTGAAAAATTGTCCTGCAGTGCCTGTTTTTCAAAGAGATGGATAAATATCCTGTAAATCTACAGTTACAGTAAGTGGCACTGGCTAATGATTTGATTTGAGGATTGAGAGCACAGTCTGGATTTACTCTTTGTGCATTAACACAGGTCAAATGGACACAGGCTGCATTTTAAATCAGTAATGGAAGGCTGAAGCCTGCCCTAAACCAATCATATCAGCCTTGTCCAAGACCGATTGATCCCAAGAGACTGAGCCCTGTGAGTACAGCTTTTATATGAATGGACTCTGTGCAGCCTGAAGTTTCATTCATAAAATGGATGCTGAAGGGAAAAAAAAAAGAAAAGCCAACCCACACACGCCAAACCCTGGAATGTCCATTTATGCGGAGCTGAAGGGTGTAGTGTTCCCTCAGCTGCTGCTTTTGCCAGTTGCCTTAAAGTAATGATTAATGCTGCTTGGCCCTGCCTGCCTGCAACCTGACACCATTTATGGCCTTGGTGTGTTTCTAATGTATAGTGAATGAGAAGGCTACTTTCTCAAATCAGAAACATAAACAGGAACTGGTTGGTCTGAATTCCATTCAAATATGTCACTTCAGCCGTGCAGTGTTTGTCCAACTTCGATTTTACAGGCAGGGGGTGGGGTGGGGTGGGGGAGAAAAAGCAACACAGACATTTTTGCAGTAAGATTACCAACAAAAGGAGCGAGGGGGAGAGAAAGTACTGCTGTCTTTTGTTGAATTCAAAGGAGAGTGATGTTGAAGATACATTTTTCAGTTACTGAGGTTAATAAAAGCAAATACATGATTTTAAAGTATGCTCAAAAGATCAGCTCCATGTGGAATTTCAATTGAGAGCTGAATGTATGAGCCTTTGTTTTCCTGTTCTGCTGTATAAAAAGTTACACATCGCCTAGACAGGCTGTTGACATCTGGTCTCACAAAATGCATTAGATGTTTTTAGATCTAAAACCCGAAGTTGTGGAAAGGAAGCTGTTTGCATAAGGGTTTTTTTCTGTATGTTTATACTAATTACACTTAGACATGACCTGATGGAACCAAATCTGATTCTCTGATACAGATTTTTTGTCAAGGGAGGTATAAGAAATTCACTTAACAAAGTTTAGGTAGCTATTTTTTAGAAGGAAGTGTATGTCTATGAGTGCACATACTTGTAGGGTTTTTTTCCCCCCAATAGCTGGTGCAAAGGCTTATGACAGAGAAAATGGTGAATAACCTTCCATTCTGAATGTTTTTAAATTACATAATAATTTTGGAAAAGATTGCTTAATTTTGCATGCTGAACCTGCTACGGAAAAAAGAATACTGACTTGTGTATTGCCAGGATTTTACCGATTTACTAATTCGTAGGAATCTGTCATTACGTAGCTTCTGAGGGGATAGTGCTTTTAAAAGTGCTTGAATTAAAACTTGATCTATCAGCATTTGAGTGGTAAAATACATTCAAGCAATTCTTATATAAGGAGATTGTAATTAGTTCCAGTAATTTTACCTACATGCCTCCTTTTGGGGAGTCATTTGAGTTTCAATCTAAATGTGTTCTGCCAGTTTAAAAAATTACAATTTTCATGATCCAAAAGAATGATTTGGTACTTCTCCCTGCAAGATCCATATCATGTATTTTTCTTAGTGATGCCTGGTGCTGCCTTAACCAATTGATGCACTTGAGAAATTGCCTTTCTTACCTAAAAAGGTCCTGTTTTCTGGTGATTTCAGTATTACTTTTCACCCTAGAGCTAGTTAGAGCTTCTCAGTGATGGGGGAAACAGCTGCTTTCCACCAGGAGGCTAAATGTGTTTCAGTGGTGGATGAAGCACTCCTTTGTAAACAGTTTGTCAGTGCTCTTGGAAATCCACGAACAGAAAAGTTATTTGCAGTGGGATTGTGATGTTTGAAGTCTGATGCCAAAAGTATGATGTGTTCTAGCTTGAACACTTTATTTTTAAAAGGCTACTTTCCTCTCTGCACTTGGTAAAAATCTCTCCCACTGTACAAACTACCTCTCTACGTACCAGAGAAGTGCTTGTATTGCTCAAGTAAGCACTTTGTGAAGCTCTGTAAGACAGCGAAGGGTTGTCTGGAGTGTCGCAGCATGTGTATCACAGGGTCAGGTTGACATGTGTGAGTGACACCTGGGAGGCAGGTTACTCCCAGCTGCCTGAGGGGCTTGCGGTTGCCCTTCTATACCCAACAGCACAAAGAGAAAGAATCTGCATGTGTTGCATTTCTTGTCTGTGGGAACACAAGTGACACATTTAAGTCTATCTGTATAGATATACAAACTCTAAATTGCTGAAATAGGAGGCAAAATTCACATAATTACTTTTCAGATTAAAAAAACAAAACAAGAGGGACGAGGTGTAAGTTAAATTGCAGGACTGCCAGTGGAAACACTTGAGTTTTAGGGAACAGCTCCTTTGGGAAGTTTCTACTGGGAATTGCTTTTAATATAACTTAATTGGTAATAAAGTATAAATGGGAAAAATAGGCAGGAAAACACTAAGATGGTTACAGTTTTAGTGTCATCACTTTGTTCTAATCCTGCAAGGAAGCAGGCATGTTTCACATATGAATTGTGGTGTTTGGTGAACTGGAGTGACTTGTCAACAAGCTCCCTAAGGCAGCAGCTCACCAGTGCACCATAGTGTTTACCTGAGCTGTCACATGGAGAGTGAGACCAGGCAGGTAATAACTTCATCCACCCTGTTTCAGATGGCACATGCTTTCCAAGCCTCCATCTCTGTATTTCTCCTTCTGCACATGTATGTAATGCAATACTGCTGCATCACACTGTGCTTTATCACATGCACGTGCATGGTGCCCTGGGCCTCTAAATCTTCAGGTGATGTTGATAAAAGAGAACTAAAAAGTATTTCATAGTTAGTGTTACATAACAGCCTGTCTTTCAGTTAGGAAGGCTGTGTAAGGTCAGAAACAGGAATGGCTGAAGAATAAATCCTGGTTCAGGTTTCAGTTCCTGCTTTGCTCTGCTTCATTCAGAAGTCACGTCATCCTGTAGAAGACAGTCAGTTACTTCATTCCTTTGCTTGCAGAAGCTCCATCTTCCCTGTGTCTAGCCTGGCTAAGACACAGGCTGAAATTCTGTTTTTTTCTGTACTAGGTGAGACTGTGGGTCTGAAATCTGGTCCTTATCTGTGAAAAACAATCAGAAAAGAGAATTTAAGGGTTCCTTACCTGCTTTGAGTTATACAGGGCTGAGACAACGAAGCCTTTTAAATTCTGACACAATTAATATGAAATACTACCTTATCAAGGGACCACTCAAGTGTCTTACTTGATAATGAAACTTAGAACCTGTGGCTGCTTAATTCAATAGCAGATTTTTTTTTGTCCTGACAAAGTCTGTTCAGACTCTTTCTGTTTAGATGTATTTTGATGCAGGCACAGCAGAGCTTATTTCCAGTGTTTTTCTCTGTGAGAGTCCCAGATGAGAAGGAATTTTTGCAGTGTTTAGATTACATGTAATTTTAAAACAGCATCTATAGGGAAAAAATGGCTTCATGGTATATTCATTGTTTTAAGTTGACTGCTAAGTTTCTGTTAATAAGAGGAGCAATGAAGGACCTCTAAGTACTCAAATTAATAATAATAGATCTATCATTTTTGTACCTTTCCCTATTTTTAGTTAGTTTTGGGTTGGCTTTTTTTGAAGGGATTCTGCTATTCTTGAGCTGATGCAACCTTACAATGTGAATTACTTCATTAACAGTCTGAAATGACCTTGTTGTGTGTCGTAAATCCAGGTACTTTTTTCTTCAAGGACTGAAAATTGGTAAAAGGTCCTAAATCAGTCACCTCAAACACTTGGATCTTGCCTTGGAAGTATTTCATGCCTGATTTTGTCTTATTTGTTGTCTTGAAACAATGGCGTAAGGAGAAGAAAACATATAATTGCTCTGTAATTTCTGCACTAAAATGTTTTCTTTTGAAGTAGCTCCGCTTAGCTTGTAAAAATACTTCTGGGTTTTAGTCAAGCATTTAGTACAATTTTAAACTGTAATACTAAATTTCATTGGTTGGACTTTTTATTAGATAAGGTAGAAATGAAAGCAGCAGGCAATTTAATTAGCAGTAATTTTTCTGGGCAAGTCATTACTTTGATGAACTTCAGAGCAATGTTTATGGCTCCTAATTAACCATGTTAGTCATTTGATTGAATAATCACTTTGGAAATGTTTCTACAATTTGATTAGAGTCTGACCCACTCTGATAGTCATAAATTAACTGATAGCACTTTAGGATAACAAGACTCTAGTTACTTTACGAGAAATAAACTCTTCCTTGCTGTATTTTTCGGTCCTCTGTGGACTGTTTAAGCACAAGCTAACCAGAAGATTAAGTAGTGCTGGTACAAACAATGCTTGCCTTAAAGAGACTCCAGATGTTAATTATACTTGACTTAAAGCATGAGAGATGAAACCTCTAATTGGCTAAGATGACAACTTCTTGAACGCGTGCATAATTTTTATTCTATATACTCTGCTGTATCGCTTTGCAAGAGTGGAGTTCATGAGTCAAAAAGGGCTTTGCTGCCAATACTAGAAATTTTTTACCTAAAATAGAAAATAGCATCTGTTTCAGTTCTACAACTTCCTCTATTTTGCGTAGATTTTTCCATTCTCCTTAAAATTCAATCTACTTGGTAACATGAATGATTCCTTGCAGGTGAACCACTGCTTATAGCCTTGACTTCTAGTCTGTAGAGTTATACTTGACTTGGGTGATCACTGAGTCACCGATTCCTGTGGTTGCTCAGTATAGCTGCCTGAGGCATTGGAGATTGTCAAAGCCTGAGAAGGCAGGCACTCAGTGTTTCATCGACAGAGGAGGTAATGAGGAGTTCGGCACAGATGTGCAAGAGAGACGGTGGACTGTTAGAGGAAATTTATTATTGCTGCCCTGTGTTTTACTTGTTTTGTGAAGTCAGTGTAAAACCTCATTTTCTTATCCTGCCAGATCTTTGATACTCATCACTAGTCAGTGAACAGTGAAATTTGGAATCACAGTCTGAAAGAGTCTGTAGGCGGTGTTGGAAAAATAATGTCTGCTCTTTCGACCTTTTGTTTGCATCTCTAAAAGAATTACAAGTTACTGGTAACAGATTGCATAGCTTAGGGTAGGAGTTTATCACTAGATCAAATAGACTTGGTTAAGCAAGACTTCTGATATGCAAGAATTGGGTTAAACATGGTCTAGAAGGGCAAACATTTATAGTGTATTTCTGTTGGCAAGCCCATGCGGCTTCTTGGGGACAGTGCAAGGCTTGGGGAAGAAAAAGAAAGACGTTTAAAGAACACCATTTTCATTAGTTCTCTTGGCTTGTTCTCATTATTGCAGATTTGAGTAGAGGTGGCGAATAGCAAATAAATATCGGTACTACTTAGAATATGCATAGTAATTTTTTTGGGAAAGTTGTCATTTTTGTTTAAGGATGTGCAAGTGGACCCTGTGTCATAGATACATCTAAATGTGTAGATAAAATAGTGATCTGGGAAAATTTCATTAACCCTTAAAAACCTTTAGTAGGGTCTAAAAAGCAATATCCTATTGTGAGTTCACTTTGACATTCCTTGTGTAAGGTTGAGTTTATAAGTCTCAAGTGTAATTGGCAGGCCTTTCAGTGTAATTGATTAAAAATGTGGGGTTGAATTAGCGCAGGGTTTAAAATACGGTCTGTGGTGTGGATTTTTTCGTCCATGAATGGTCTAAAGTGTAATTACTGTGGGAGTCAGCTTTTAGCAAGTTTATTGAAAAAGGGTTTGAGTTCAAGTGCCTATGTTAGATCTGGAATCCTCATATCATGATTTTCTCCTTCGCCATGCCTTGTTCATGCTGTTCTGAAGTGCTGACTGTTTGTTGACAGGTTCCTTCTCACTGTGACTTGCATCCTTTTCTTTGCTCTTCTGCCTGTAGCCTGTCTCACTGATAACCTGCACGCTTTTAGTTCCAGACAGTCTTTTGACTTGCATTGTCGTCTTCTCCTTTCAGAAGTGCCTAGCTGCCATTCCATTTACATGAGGCAAGAAGGCTTCCTGGCTCACCCAAACAGAACAGAAGTTAAGTTTTCTATTATGTATCATTTTTTTTTAATGACAGAAATGTAAAAAATAAGCCTGGAGGGATTTGGGGTTCACTGCTATAATTCTGCTGCTGGGAAGACTCAAGTCATCTTTCTTTCCCTTTCCAGTATTGAGTTTCTGATGCACTGAATTTTTTGTAGGTTCTCTCAATGCCATGGCTTGATCAGAATAGAAGCAATCATATTATGAACTTAGCTCATTCTGCTTTTTTTTTAAGGTCTCTAGCAGTTGAAAGAGAGAGACTCTTAAAAATTTCCATTTCAGCCATTTTGCTGAAGTGATATTTTCCAGACTCCTGGTATTATGACAGGCTCAGTTAACCGTCTTAAGTAATCCATTTTATACTTTAAATTCAGTGAAGGTTTTTTTCTTTTGTTACTATTTTTGCAATGTTTTGTTGCATCTTAAGCCTAAAGTTGAGATCAGTACCAAAACTCCCAGCAATTTCAGTAGGGCAGAGCTTAGGTAATTGTAAAAATTAATAATTCTGAGTTCAAGAACTTTATATGTATTAAAAGTAAGAAGGCAAATAGAACTAAGACTAGTGAAAGAGAAGTTATAACTTCCACTGTCTTGTTTTGGTCTGTCTATCTTGTCAATATATTATTTTTTGCTTGTTTTTTTAAGGATTTGATTTTCTTCCAAGAGGCAAATTTCACAAACATGAGAAAATTGGTTTTGAGATTGATGAGAATCCAGATAGATGTGTGAATCAAAGTCTTCTAGTAAGACTTCATTCACTAGTGAAAAGACACAACTGGAAAGATAACTCACCTGACTAAAAGCCCTGCTGCTTCTGGGGTCAGATAAAGACAGGAAAAAAACCCAGAAGATAGTGTTTAGCATGAAAGGTGAAACAGGAGATGGAAATTTCTAAGTCTTGGTATTTGAAATTATATGACGTATGGAAGCTTGATAAGGGAGGTGAAAGACATCAGGGAAAAATCCACACACTACAGGGCTAATGGCAACCCATTTTCTGTTTGAATCACAGCACAGATAGGGGAAACCCAGTCTTAGCTGTGTTATGCACTTTTAAGAGGTTGGAGGTGGCAAAATGAATGACATAGAAAAATCAGTGATGTCTGCTAAATATTTGTTTTCTGCATTTGGAAATTAGTCAACATGATTTTATGGAATAAAGGTCATGTCAAATCTGATTCTATTCTTTGCTGAGATTAAAAGTTTGATTGATAAAGATGCTTGTATCTTATAGTTAGACTTTTTATGGCATTCAATTTGCCTCTGCATTACATTCTGATTAAGAAGTTAGTGCAAAGCAATATCAATAAAGTACACATTAAATACATTAAGACCTGGCCAACTGACAGATCTAAAAGTGGCTGTCACTGAGCAATCATCTCTGAATGGATTGTTTCTATTATAATTCTATAGGAATTGATATCAGAAGTGTTGCTATTCAACATTTTCAGTAAAGACATGGAACAAAGTTAATAGATAACTTTATAGCACAAAGAGTGGTAAGAAACTGGCAGGACAGGGCAGTCACACAAAGCATTTTGAATTGTTTAGTTATCTGGGCACATTAAACAAAATGTTTTTTTAATATGTGAATGTAGACCAGACCTGTGGAACCGAGAAGCAGTATATTAGAAAAAATGATTTTGAAATGGACCTCCTCCTTCTCCACTTCACAGTGGTAAACCAGCCCAACCGAACACTTCGTTCAACCTTATGGCAAAAAATCCTTCTGTAATACCTACACAGTCAAAGGGAGAGTCAGAGGGTGGCAGGAGAGGAGGAGATGTTTTGACTCACTAAGTAGCACCCTTGAGGCCAGTACGGGTATGCAATACAGTTCTGGTTAAGCAAAACATAAACATAATAGGGAATAGTAGTAATGTGTACAGAAGAGTTCTAGAAAGCTGCTGGGTCACAGAAAGTAAAGTGCCTTTTAATGAAAAAAAAAAATTACAAAATTACCTTAATTGGAAGGAACATCAAGGCCTGTGTGTGGTAGTGACTTCTGTGAGTGCAGGGAGGAAATATCAAGTAGTACTTTAGTGTCACAGGTTGAAGACCTGCAGGAACTAATGGTTAAAAGTCAAAGCAATACTACTTCAAACAGGAAATGAGAGAAACATTTCAGAACAAATCATAGAGGAAAAATGGGTGTGTTTTCATTTTTGCAGGTGGACATTAACAGTCTTTTGGGAATGCACACATTAATTAAACATCCCTGTACTGAGGACAAAATACTGTGATTGGGCGGTGTGTAAAGGAGGTGGGATAATCTGATTCCTGTATGACTTAGTGTTCCCTCTGGCATTAAGCCTATGATCCCTTCTTTCTCCATGCATCTTTTATATAAACACCTCTCTCTTTTTAATTTACAGGCTGTATGTTTGAAAAGGGACCTAGGCAGTTCTATGATGACACTTGTGTTGTTCCAGAGAAGTTTGACGGTATGTATGACTTAACTCTTTTTCATGTGTAGGGAGATGAAAAAGAAAGAGGTGAGGGACTTTTCTCTGTTGCTGATCAAAAAAGCCCAGTAATGTTCCAGTTTAGGATTCCTTAACACACCATTTACTGTGTGCCAAACCAAAGCTGACCTTTGTCTCTTGAAACCAAAGTCTCCTCTTCAACAGGATGTCATTTGACTTTTGCCAGCAAAAGATGCTGTATCCAGAGTTGTGGTAGAGGAGCTCAGTTCTTGTACTGTTAAAAAAGTAAGAGGAGGATTTTTATTGCACTGATGATCATATTGCACTTGTTGTTTGAGATTTGGTGAAAGCTCTTATAATTACCAAAACGATGGAGAAAGGAGCAACTTTGGTTTTACTGAGGATTAAGCCTCTTGTCTTGCTGTCTATGGAGTGATGAATAGCGGGGAGTGAATGTATAGGGCATTTTTGTGTTTGTGTCAATGTATTTGCATTAGGTTAAATGTGCTAGTGGTTTATTTCTCAGTGGGATTGATAACAAATCAATGCTCTTTTACAACACTACCAATTATAACAGATTTTTTTTAAGAGTAATTCTGAGGTCAATTACAATGAATTGGTCCAAATTATCCTCAGTTACTCTGATGTAAAATCAGTTTCCTGATGTAACTCAGTTGATTTCAGATTTATTTGATTATAAGCAAAGTAGATGGACACAGTATTTCTTGCCAATGACTCTTAGTCTGCAACTTTGGGAAGTAATTTGGAGGCCAGTTACATAAATTTGCTGAAGTGGCTTTATGTTAGTGTATGTATGTTACTGTAGTGTTGTTATAGCTTTTGTGTTAGTGTATTTATTTATTTTACTATTTTTTTATTTTACTATTTATTTCAGCAGGAAAACATTAGGTACTTCCTGATAAACTTGTGAACAACTCTCTGACCTTAGCTAGAAGTAGAGCTGGAGAATCGACATTTTTCTTCTGCTTTATTTTGTTTGTTTTCCTCTGAGAATCACTTATGGATTGCGAAAACAGTTGCATGTCTAGCAGGATTTGTGTTTGCTGAAGACTTAGACTCTGAAATGAAAGTAACCCAAAAAATTACACATTCTTCAAACATAGTATCATATGTATTGTGGGGTTAGTAAGAAATAGATACTTTTAAACAATATTAGGCCTAACTGAAAATTGCTCAAGCCAGTATTGCGTTGTCACTGCATCGACACATTCACTGAAAGGATGATTTATTGAAAGTCTACTTTATATCCTGGGTTTGTAATGTGAGCTTGGGCTTTTTTTGTTGTTGTTTTGGGTTTTTTTTCCCTTTTTTTTTTTTGCGGGTGTTGTTTGTTTGTTTTCTTTAAAAGCACATTGTATGAGGGACTTTTCTGTCCCCAGAAGCAATTGTGGGTCTGATCTGTTTCGAGTACCACTGGCAAACTTGTATTTACATTTATGGGAATGGGGATCAGACCCTGTATTACTTGTTAAAACTCTGTGGAAGTAGCATTTATCTATGTCTTCCTTGAATATTCTTTTTGTTTGTCTGGCTTTTGTACAGGGAGAGGAATGAGAATAAAAAAGAAATACAAATAAAGTAAAAGAAATGAATGTTGGGAAATATTTGTGCGCTTGCAAAGCAAGCAGTTTGCTCCTAGTTTCTATGACTGTCAAGTGAGAGAACACCTTGTACTCTACAAGATTGATGTCATGATGCAAATATGTGTGTTTATACTTGTAGTGCGATGGCTTTTGAGGAAAAAAATAGCAGATGTGTCATCATATTCTGGCCAGTAAAGCAAAAGTTGGATAAGTCCAGGACTAGCCTTGATGTTTGAGAAGTAGATTCTCAGCTGCTTCGTTTGAAATCAGAGATTGGCACAGGCAAAGAATCTGATCCTCTGTAATACTGCACTTGCTGTTCATGCATTGCTCAGCTGTCATTAAAAGAAAAAAAACATGTCCTTGAAAAAGAAGGACTTTCAAGGCTGGAACTTGGAACCTCACATAAACCAAAAAGCCTTGTGTTGATTTATTTGTTTTCCACAACTATTTACTCAATTTTCTTCCCGTATTACAAAAGGAAGTGCTCCATTTTGAATATTATTATTCTGCCTTTCGCTACACGGCGCCATTCTGTAATGGCCATCAGAGCATCCTAATGTTGTGGTCAAATGTAAATTCCTGGCTTTCTGTGGTAAATGGGTCACACTGTTTATTGGAGAGTAATACTGTTCTGGTAGTTGAAATAAGGAATTTTACCAGTATATCAAGGATTGCAGTCATTGTGTGGAGAAAAAAATAGTCTGCTTCAGTATTAGACTTTTCCACTGTTGTTGTTTGCATGAGTTGGTTAGTGTGAATATGATTTAAAAACAAGACAGTATAGATGTAGCAGGATGGTTTTTTCATTGACAGTTTTTGGAACAGCTAGTAGAATGTTACTGTTGGTTTTTGAAATTTTCCTCTGGACTTAGAATTTAGAAAAAATAGCTTACTGCTTTTTGAGGGAGTACTAATTTAATATGTAGATATCAGTTAAAGTAATTTGTTCTTATATGCAAGTTTAGTATGCCACAGAGGAACTGTGCAGGATTTACATGCCTTTACATAAAGCATATGCTGTTTAAGTCCAAGTCAAGTACTTTGTCAAATTTTCCTTGAAATCATTTGCATGCAAAAGAAGTTTCACACAATAGGGTTTTGCAGCGTTATGAAGCATACCTTACATTACTAAAACTGGGGCCTCTGCAAAGTATAGCACACAAACACTGTTCTTCACATATGAGAGTTGCTTCAAAGGTAGTTTATGCTCTTTATGACAGGGGATACTACAAAATGGTTCGTAAGCAAGATTTACATGTAGCAAAAGTACATGGGAAGAGGCTTAGTAAATGAATGTATGTGCTTCCTACATTCATGAATGAATATAGGTGCTTTTGAGTATATTAGTATGTTACTGTAAGCTGCCAACAAACAGGGAAATGCTGCATTTGTGGGTGGTGGATTCTTCCCTCTGTTTTATTAACCCTAATGACGGCTTTGCTAGTTTATCTGGCAAACCAAGCAATGATGCTTTTTGCGCAATGCTCCTCTAACGCTGTTGTTCTGTGCAGGTGATGTCAAACAGGAGCCAGGCATGTACCGTGAAGGACCCACATACCAACGGCGAGGCTCACTTCAGCTGTGGCAGTTCTTGGTAGCTCTTCTTGATGACCCATCAAACTCGCATTTCATAGCGTGGACTGGCCGAGGCATGGAATTCAAGCTGATTGAGCCAGAGGAGGTGGGTTAGACAGACAGCATGCCCTCTCATCCACTGCACCATCCTGCAAATTTAATTTTGTTCCTATGGACTTAGGCCTTATTTTCCTTCAGTATTTTGTTTCAGTAGCACTTTAGAAGGGTGACAGAAAGGAATGGCAAGGGAAGTGCTTCAGCTCGGACAGATGTGGTTAAGCATAGGCTTGACTCCTAGTCCCACAAATTAATAAAAGTATTGCAACACTAGAGTTAAAAAATACTTCACATTAGTTGTGAGTCCCAAATTTTTTAGAACCACTTTATGGGTACAGCTGTGTTCCAAAATCCTTTGAAAACTTATCACTTAATAGTTTTTGAACACCAAATATTCTTCAGTGTGAAGATGTGGGAACTTGGAGCTTTTAGGCTGTAGTGTGAAGTACCCCAAGCCTGACAGGTGCCAAAGGAGGAGGTTAAGATTGTTTGGCAATAAAATCCCACCAAAATTATATAAACTTCCTTCTCTTTATGGTTTTCTCCAGAATCTTCCTGCTTATCTGTGTCAGTAGATTGTTTAGTGCATACTTCGATCCTGGGCTTGTAAACATTCATGCACATGCACAGCTTTCCTGAACCATGAAGGACTTATAGAATAGGTAAAATTACTTGTATTCATGAACAATTACTGAAGCATGAGTTAGTTCACTTGTGTGATAAAAAGGAATAAATTGAATGTGTTTATTACATGAAAAGTTTTGGACTACGTAACATTATGTAACCTATCCTGCATTCTAAACAGTCACATAAACTTGGAAGAGCAGGTATATATGAATTTTACTGCAAAATTGATGTGAAGGATTTAATTAGGGTTGTCAAAAAACAGTATCATTCTGCTTTACTTTTTTGCCTCTTGAATAGGGTTTGGTATATAGGGGAGAGACCATAGCAAATTTTCTGACATGAGAGCAGAGTAGGAATGATCGAGGGTGGATGGCTGCTTCTACATTCCACCAGCTGTTTCTGCTGTTTACCATCCATCTGCTGGTATAAGCAATCTGAAAGCTTTCTTGCATTTTGGTTACATTGCTAGCAGATCTGTGGGGATGATAGAGTACTTGGGGATGGATGTCCCCCCACAAGACTGATGTCCCTTTCCTTCGTGACCTGGTCTGGCTGAGGAGCAGGTTGCTGCAAGGACCCCATGCTGGCTCTAGTGTGTCTGAGCATCCCCACACTAGTGATAGTCACCAAGGCAGATCCTGGCATTGTGCATCTGAGGATTTGACCTCACAACAGTCTTGGTTGATTTGATTCTGAAACTTGCAAGTCAGCAGCCTTAGCAGGCTACATGAATTTCTTAGTTGTGGGACCTGTCCCAGAACAAAGTCTTTGGAAAGACTTTGCTTTGTATGAATAAGGTTTCTAATTTCCCTCCCATCCCCAGTCTCTGTATTTACCCTCTGTATTTTTTCTTGTCTTTAAGATGTGTCCAAATTTTTTCAAGCTTGAAGAATTTTATTGAGAAATGGTTTCCAGCAGATGGTGCAAAAACTTTATAGATTTTATTAGCTAAGAAAAGACAAGTAGCAAAACCAAACCCTAGTGTTTCCTTATTGTGCAATTCCCCAAAGGTATTCTAATTTATGTTAAACAGATCATCTGCTTGTTGGGCTATGTAGAAGTTGCTCTGTTTATGAACAGTGTGGCATCCAAGATCTGGAGGAGGCAGGATACTTGAAACTTGTCTCATTCATGTGGTTTCTTAGGGAGTACAAAGGAGCCTAAGTTGTTTTCATATGAATGTCATGAATCTGTTGATTAAAATAAGACTAGCCTATAGGAAGTTGCACAATTCCATTGCTTGCCAAGTGTAAATTGAAGGGAAATCAAAGAGCTTTTTGGTTCTGCTGTGGCAGGTTAGGATGTCAATAACATGACCTTTTCGTCCCATTCCTTGCTGGAGGTTTATACCCTTGTAGAAAGGGTGACAACAGAAATGAGTATGTATCAGCTCCTGCAGTGCCATAGTTCATTCAGAAAGTAAGTAACAGTGAGCTATGGAGGCTGAGAATTGGGCATAGGTCCATTTATGCCACCTTGTCACAGGGATGGCAAACTTCAGCAGGAAGGTGGGATGGAAGGGTAGAAGCGTGAATCCCTTCCAGAGAGCAAGACTAAGTAAAGACTGTGCAGTTCAGGGACAGGAAGAGTTGCTTACCAAGACTACTTCTGGACCTAGCTTGCTTGTTCAGGAGTGTCAAAATACCACACAGTATAGCATATTCTTAACCCTTTGTTGTAGTTATCTCTGCTGTGTGTTTATTTATTTTACAAGCCTGTTATTTTGGAGACATTCAGGACTCTGATTCATGCAGAAAAAATCTTGGAAGGAATAGACAGAGTGACGTGGGCATGTGTTACAAAGATGAATAGGTGAACCAAGGTTATGCATTTAGGTCAAGTTTGCAGCTGGAATAAATTGACATGATTGGAGGTGTGTTTCGATACAGCTAAAACATAGCTGAAGTTAGCAGAGCCCCGATAATTTACATAAGCCTGAAAGGCTGCACCACTGGAATGGTGAATGATTTCAATGAAATTTCTGAACTTACTGTCCAGGTGGAGATCGAAATCGTGGATTTTGCTGTTGTTTAGTCCCCTTCAAATCTCAGTGCTGCATGTTGCCTATGACTTGCCTCAAAATGCTCCAGACACCTGTGGGAAAGTTTCATAGAGCAGCCTGCAAAGAAGCCTTTTGGCTACTCTTTCATTTTTCCAGAGCACATGCATCTTTCAAACATTTTTATAAAATGTCCTTTAAAGATTTCATCAGTTCTGACTGTTTTTTCCTTCTGGTGACATGATAGTCATTTTACAGACAGTAATTTAAATATGACCAACAGCCAGTTGTAATTTCAGGTGGAGAGAAGAAATTAAGCTCCTTAAACAAGGCTCTCTTTCTCCAGAACTATCTTTAGCAATAAAACAGGAAGCAGAAAGGCAAGTAGAAGTCATAAGCTGGAGCAGAAGGCATGTTGCTCTCTATGGGATGGTTTCATGAGTTGTTTGCAATTCACTTTTTATTGTTATTTTTAAGGGAAATTATACAACTGCAACTGTGAAATTTCTGTTCTGTTCTTAATGCCACCATGTAGTTCTTAAAAACAATTGGTCTGCCTGCTCAGATAATTCTTTTTTTTTTGCCTAATCTCCTAACTTTACTGTCATTCCAAGTACAGTCTGTATTAGTTCATGAACTAAGTGTTCATGTATATACATGTGTATTTAATATAACTTAGTTTTCTAAGCAAGGAAAAGACAGGAATAGTACAATTATCCAGAGTATCAAACTAAAGGTAGTTTTCATCTTTAGTGAAAATTTTCTGGTGAAACTTGCTAAATGGTTTTTTTTTTCCTACCTTTGCATGGCTTTATTTTTTCCTTGTTTTTTCCTTATTAAAAAGCAAAGAAAAAACCCTAACCCTCCATCACTTTTGCAAATAAGCCTGTTTCAAGTTTAATGGTGATGTGTGTCTGCTTAAAAATTGTTGTAGCAATGGGAAATTCAGGTCATGGCAACCTTTTCTCTTTATTTGTTGCACCTTCAGGGTTCCCCCTCCTGCATCCCCAAATAAAGTATCTAATGATAAGATCTGCTTGTTGAATGCATTTAACAAATCAGTGCTATTCCATTTTTGTGGCAGGTGGCACGTCGCTGGGGGATTCAGAAAAATAGGCCAGCTATGAACTATGATAAACTTAGCCGATCACTTCGCTATTATTATGAAAAGGGAATCATGCAAAAGGTGAGTAACTAGTTATGTATTACATTTCCCCAGAGTCTTGCGTGTTAATCCATAAGTCAGTTTAGAAGGAGTACTTTTAACTGCTTGGGTTAGGTAGCTTTTTCAGCTATTTAAGCAAATACTTTTTGACCTATTAGGTCCAGCATATGCATTAAGATGTAACATTCAAAGATATCTAAAAGAGCTTTCTGGAAGCTGGGAAAGGCATATAGTAGAGTACAGTTAGATTAATTTTTTGCAGATCTAAATTAGCTGCCCAGTGCTTGGGTACTTGTTAAGAGCAAGATAGGGGAGAAAAATTATACCTATTAACATAGCAAATACTTTAATAATTTTACCAATAGTGTTGTAATAATACTGTTTTAAATTGAAATTTAGTATTTTGAATAGACTGAATTAGAAAAAATATTTAACAATAATTTTTATATTACAGGCTGGTCTTGCTGACAGTATTCAATCCATTCTTCTATTGGGGCTTACTGATTTACATGTATATTTTTAAATGTTCCTATGTTGTACTTTGTAGAGTGACTGAGGAATCAATAGGAGAGACCTGTCTGCTTTATCTACAAAACTGGCAGGTGTGATCAAAGATTGTAACGAACACCTTGTGCTGTAATACTTATTCCATGTCTTTTCACATTAGTTTTGTGACCTGTGATGATTAACATGTTTAAACCTACCATTTGCCAATTCAATGAATGGCAACAGACCTGCCAGCTCAGGTTAATGGGCAGCTTTTCCAGTAGGTTTTGTGAGCTCTTACAAGATCTCTTGCTTAGATTATGGGATTGTTGCAGTGCACAGCTTTTTCACTCTCCAGGATTCAACCTGAACAACAATCCTGGCTAGTAATGGCTTACAGTTCTTCAGTAGTCCAGCACCTCATTCATTTTTGTGTGTCACGTAACTGTAGCTTGAGTCTTTGTAAAGTGGACTGGAAACTGGGTTGTCTTGGGGAGAAGCAGAAATGCTTGGTTTTGCAGGTTGGTGCTTCAAGCAGAGAAGTTCCTTATGGCAGGTTACAGCTCAGCTGCATAGGCAAGTGTGCTGCCAGTGCAATTCAAAGGCTGCAGAGAGGCGTAAAAAAGGAGCAGAGTAAAGCAAGTTGAAAAGGTGGGGTTGGAAATACCAGAAGGCTGATAATGCTGCCTCAACACACACATCCATTTGATATGGAAAGTTTACAAGTACTTCTGACATGTAGCTTGCTATATTTGAAGCTACTACTTTATTACCTACAAAAATATATTTAGCACACATACTGAAAGCTACCTTGTGTGTTTATTTTTTTGACGTAGCAATGTTTGAGGCTTGTCCCTGGGATCACGATCTGGCCAGTTTATGTATGTTAAAAACTAATGGAGGTTGTAGATTCGTAGCAGGTTTCTTTACTGCAAAGTTTGTATATACATTTTCCCTCCTTTGTGTTAAATTAAGCAAAGATAGCAAGTTATGCAAAAGCTTGATTTCTGAATGCAGCCTGTCGAACTTGCTGGTATTCATTTGACATAAAAAATTCTACTGCAGATGTAGCCTCTATAAAATTCTATTTTTAGAAAAAATAAGCTGAAATTTTAAGGAGGTACTTCAAACTATTTTGCACCCATAAGAATGGAGTTGTTAAGTTTGCAACATTTTTGCCATCTTCATTCACTCACTTCAGTGCCGTGGTAACTGGAGTTGCAAGAAGCAAGACAATATGATCTTCATTTTAAAATAATTTTAATAAATTGTGAGCATACAACATGGTTCATGTTTTTAAGTGCAGTTTTTTAAATAAGGTGTGTGAGAGGACACTATATTGACTTCTGTTTGTTGTTTGGGGTTTTTTTAATAAGACAACAATTCTGTGTTGTTTTTATCATTCCTTAGCTTTTAGGAAGTTGAAACACTGGCATGTGGTGCTGTTTTCCGATTAAGGGAAAACTTCAGGATCTCTGGACAAATTGCCCCTCCATAAGCAAATCTAAATGTCCCAGCTTTACATGAGCAATTGCTAAGTACATATTAGCCTACGTATTTGCTTACGCTGTCCCTGTACAATCAGCATACACCATAACTAGAGTGCTTTTGTACGTAAGTATGAATCAATCTGTGTAAAGTGAAATCCAGATCTCTATCACACAATGTGATTCTTTTTTTCACTTCACAACACCAAGTGTGTAATTTTATTTTGCCACTGTAGTGACGATTTGTTTACATTTTCCAGTAAGAACAGTTCCATTTGTGGTTAAGCACAGGAAGCGATGGCAAACCAATGTTTAGATGTAGAATACATGGTCCATCTTCCAACAGGATGTCACATGTGGCAAAATCAAGGTCGTTCTGCACAGTCTGCTTTGGCAGGTCCCTCTTGCTTTTGCTAGATCGTTGTCTTACCAGTTCTGCTGTCACATTATTAATTGTGTAACAAAGATGAGTTCTTCACAAGACTGTTGAACTTGGAGTTGCAAGCATGAGGCTTACGCTGCTTCTTTTTTCCCTTCTTTTTTCTTAAGGTGGCTGGAGAAAGATACGTCTACAAGTTTGTTTGTGACCCTGAAGCGCTTTTCTCCATGGCTTTTCCGGACAACCAGCGCCCCTTACTGAAAACTGACATGGAGCGCCACATCAATGAGGAGGACACTGTGCCTCTGTCCCACTTTGATGAGAGCATGGTCTACATGCAGGACGGTGGCTGCTGCAATACCCACCCCTACAACGAAGGCTATGTCTATTAACAACAGTGACAGTGAAGGGGATATTTTCCCCTCTCCCTTAAGCTTATCCTCTTTCCCAAGACCCAGAGGAAAGCTGAATCGACTTCAGTTTGTTTTTTAAATAGTACACTAAAGGGGGCTTTTCCTGTTGCATTACTCCTATGGTCTGCCATGGACAGCGCACTTTATTGGAAAGGGGTGGGTTGGAACTTAAACGTTATTCTGTGTAAAAGGAGGAAAAGGGTGGGTTTGCTTTTTACTTAAGTTTGGGAAGGGAACATACAGGTTTTAAGTACAAAAGCTATATCATGTCTGTTTTGTTTCATATCAGCATAAGATATTGTACATTTTCGCTGGGTATCCGTAGTACAGTTAATTCTCATTGTGCAAAATAACCACTTGAAGATGATATCAGCACAGCATGCCCAGGGCATTTGGTTCTTGCCATTCTTAATTGTCTTTCTGCAGTGATAAAAGTAAAGCAAAGCATATACTACAGCATTTAATTTAGAAGCTTGCAGTGGCAGATCTTGTACCTTGCCTCTGAGAACAACCAGATATCTCAAAAGGGGTTTTTCTTCTGTTTGTTTGGGGTTTTTTTGTTTGGTTTGGTTTGGTTTGGTTTTTTGTGTGACCTCAAAATAGAATCCTGTGCAGTGACAGACTGTCCATAACAGTAACCAAGCAGCAAAATCCCTGACTTCAGACTGCAGGCTGCATGCTGTAACTGGTGCCACATTGCTATACGTATATGGTTCATGCTATGGCTCAGATTTTTCAAGATCCATTTGAGGGTAGTAATTACACGTGGTAGGCTTTCTGATGATCATGTCAGCATTAAATACAGGATCATGAGCAGGAGGGAGAAAACATTTTGTATCCTTCCATTTCCTTTGGTACATAAATAAGTTATTTAATCAATAGGAATTAACTGTACTAAGTCACATATCTAATTATGCTGTTTAGACACAGCAAGCACTCCTTGAGAAAAATATCCAATACACTAAATAGGTACTTTAGTAATTTTTAGACACGGTACCCATTAATATGCATTTAAACCTTTTACTGCTGTGTTATGTTGATAACATATATAAATACTAGATAATGCTAATGCTTCTGCTGCTGTCTTTTTCTGTAATATTCTCTTTGATGCTGAATTTACTATGACCATTTATAAGCAATGCTGTAACTACAGGTAGCATTTCAGGACAAAATAGATGACTTGAACCATTTATTGCTTAGAAAATAGCTTACGCCATAGCTGTGCTATAAGCAGCTTTTATGCGCATCCACAAATGACTAGTAAGCTTCCGCTTGCTAAGGAAAGCTCTGCAGAACCTTTTGTAATTTTGGTGGAATGGAGATGAACTGTCAAAGAATACCATGAAGTTGCTGTATGACGTTGTAGTGCTGGCACTGGTGTTACCAATCAATTTGTTTTGGACACTAAATGTAAATGTGATCAGATATACTTGGAAGAGAATTTAAATTTTGAGGGTTTTTTTGTTGTTTTGTTGTTTTTTCAAATTGTTTTATTTTTTGCAAGGGGTGATCTTGGACAAAAGCCACACCTGCTATTCTGTGTGTAAAACAAACAAAAAAAGCCTTGACAAAACCCCAAAAGTTTTAAATATTTATGAGCACCTTTTCTGAAATACAATAATGTGTAGTTTGAAGGAAGGGAGAGGGGGTAAGATCTGGATTTCTTTTTTTGCCCAGTGAAATTTAAATAAGTGTTATATGAAGTACCTAATTTTCTTATATTGCCAAGATGTGAGAGAAAAATGAATACATAATCATAAACCAACAAGAATAATTTTCATCAAAATGGATGGATTTAAAAGACCAATCCTTCGTGGTGGGTTAATCTTCTTTATCAGTTAAGACACTGCCTAAGTTCTGAATATTTTAATATGCAGTTAATCAAAAGTAAAGAAGCAGTGGTCACTATAAACCACAGGTGCTTAAAAAACATTTGGGCAGGTATTTAATTTACTCAGATCCATAAGACAACATATTTTATGAGAGTGTATATATGCCTTAATATATCACGTAATTCTGTCACCATAAGTCTCAATGGCACTTAAATACTTGGTGATCAACCCATAAGAAGAAGAAATCTAAAATTGCAGAACTAGCTAAACAGAAGAGGAAAAGGTTGGATAATATTGTTCAAAAAATGTGGTTTCCATTGAAATAAGGTTCAAATGAAACATGCTTTGATGAAAAGTACTTGGTTTGGTTTTGCTTCTTTAATGTCAGCACGGAGCGCCTCTTGCTTGTGACAGGATGTGGGTATTTGGGAAAGGGGTTGGACAAAAATAGAGAAAAAAAGATAAAAATTCATCAAATATATAATATTTAAGAAGAAATATATTTATATACCTGTATATGGTAGTGACTCACTGAACAAAACATGCAGTCAAAGCAACATTACATAATTTCTCATCAGGAGATAAAAAAGTCTTTTCACTGAACTGATTAACCATTTTTAAAATGTGCCTAAGAGGTTTATTTAAAGTCTATTTTTATTCCAGTTTTTTGTTTGTTTGGGGTTGGGATTTTTTTTGTTTATTTTGTTTGTTTGAGGTTTTCAGGTAGAATAATAAATCTGGCAGCTGATTTCGGCAAGATTGTTGTGTACTGGATTCCTAAACATGTAGACTGGAGAGGCCCCTGCAGTAAGGTTATCCTTTTGGAAGGGAAGAGGAGGGTCTGTTCCCAGTGCCTAGATTACCTTCCTGCAAAGTGTAACGAAAAGCAAACAGAAAAAAAGCTTGTTTTCAGGCTGTGCCTCAAGTGGAAGGAAAACACAGGCTTCACCTCTTTAGTAGGAGCTGTTACAGAGAGAGCTTATGCATGTTTGCTTGTGTATCTTCTTGCTGGCTAGAGCAGCTGAGCAGCTCACGGTAATTCTGTGGTGAAGGAAAGTCGGGAGGCATCACTGCAAGACAGTGGTATGGCTGAAAGGGCTCAGGTTTCATCTGCCTTGACAGTTCACTTGCATCGAAAACTGAACAGAGATGAAATTAGATAAGGACTTGGCAGATCCTCTCCGTCCATTTGAGAGAGTTGAGATTACAGGTTTAGGACAGTGCAAAAGTTTTGCTTTAGCAATATGACTTCATGACAAAGAGCCTAAGCCTTTTCTCTATGAGGTTACAGCGGTCTACCTCGCTCATGCACCAGCTACAGTACAAATCTTAACATTTCATTTACTGAAAGTGCAAATTTCATATGCTTGTCAGACCAAATCTGCCTGCTTTACGTACAGTGGGATTCTCTAAGGGGAAAACTAGGAGAAACTAGGACATAAACCATTGTTTTCTCCAGAAATTCCCTGCAAAGAATTCCCTGCTCAGAATCTTTTCATCATTTGGAATCTCTGCTGCCTGGACCATTCCCTAGGGATTAGTGCTTAGAGTTTTATTGCCCTTGACAGCTAACTTCTTTGGGCTTCAAGTCCATCTTCACAGGGCAGTATCATCTAGTAAATATTTTTGCCTTCTCTGTGGTTTTTTGTTTGGTTGGATTTTAATAGCAGGAAATAGATCAATGTGTACAAAAGGTATTATGAGGAAATCTTTGAATTGTTAATGGCTGTACTTTCTCCTCTGAAGAGCATTAGCTTCAGTTCATGTACTTACAGGTAATAGCACCCATAAACAGCCCTATTCAGTGCTCACATTAATAGTACTAGGGCCTTTCCTAAATAGTGTCCTTCAAAGATCTTCTGGGAGTCTTAATTAATATGGTATCTTAGACTAAGAATCATCACTCTGAAATCCCACTTGCATCTCACAGTAAAAGCCTAGGACATTAATTTCTCAGTTCTCTTTGCTTGTTATTCAAGGGGGTTTTTGTTGTGTGGGGTTTGGGGGTTTTTTGGTGATTTTGACTTTTGGGGGGATTTTTTTGATTGATAAGGTTTGGTTTGTTTTTTGTTGTTTTTTTTTCTTTTTTTGTTGCTGTTGATTTAGTTTAAAATCAGAGGCTACTCTGCTTGGAAAAGAGGTAGCAGCTGGAAACAGGAGCCTGTGCCTCTGAAACTGGTTCGAAGTCCACTGCATTTTGCTAAGATACCAGGATGAGAACTGGAGCAACTGCAGGAAGGATCTGAGCCCTGCCCTCCCTGTACACTTACAGAAGAGGAAACTACAGTGCATTGTCTTTTTTTACTTCTGCTACAAGAGTGGTAAACTCTGGCAGAATAGCAGGATGGAAAGCTAGCTTTTTAAAGCTACAAGGTTCCCTGGATCTGTCTGTCTGATCCCTAAGATTCAGAAATACATCAGCAAAGTGCTGTCCCTTACAACCCAGCTTTCATGATTGCGTAGATATGTAAATTTCATCTCTTGCTTCAGGAGGATGAAACACTGGTTTCCCCCTTGAACACCAATTTAATTTCTGTGGGAAGGAAATATCTGTGCCCTCTTCTTATGTAATAGTCTGAAAATGCCTGTGAAGTGTCTTCTTGACATTTTCCCTAAGAACTTTTTCTGTGTGAAAATGACACAAAAAAATCACCAAAATAAAGGGTAAATAAACTTCAAGAAGTTATCCATATGTCAAGTTCTCCAAACCTATAGCCTTATTTACTCTAGAAATGTATTATATCTTTAATACTGCTGTGTTATGCTCATTATATTGTTTCATTGGACTGACCTCAAAAGTACCCAGCGTACCCAGAATTTTGGTTTTTTTTTAAATGAGCTTCCTACTGTTACATGTTAGAGGTTACATGAAGGTACACCTGAGGCAGAGTCATAATCAAACGTTTGGATCTGGTAAGCCATATGTCTGTCTTTGGTCTTGCAAAGCTCTCTGGACACTTATATGCCCATGTCCATGCTGTTCCATTTCATGGTAAAGAGGTTATTGCAACCACGGGCTGGATTCAGGAGGGCTTTTTGGTAGTTTCTGAGTAATTACAATTTCCTTTGTTTCAGAAGAAATGTCTGTATGTATCTCTTTCCACACTCCAGGTAACTAGGTAGATACTTGATGTTCAAAATAGCATCTTTTCTGTGTAATTCACAGTAGAGGCTATCGTAGTTCCTTGCTGCTGCCCTAAAAAGGAAAGAGTTGAGAAGATTTCAGTTTTCTTTCCCCCTCTCTTCAGTGATTGAACTCAGCTGATCTGTCTGAAGGTAGTTTAAGCTAATTCTTTACTCACCCATGATATTTTAGTGAACAGTCTGTTGATAACACTGGCAATTCATATAAGGTCAGGTATGCAGTATTGAGTGTTTTAGATGTATTGCAAAGGGCTCTCCATGACGGCTTTCAGTCAAAACCTTGCATGGGCAGTGGCATATGGGTATGTGACCTAAATAGAGGCAGAAGGAGATGTAATTGCAGAGGCACCAGCTTCTCAGAGCTTGAGATGTTGCTGAAATACGTAGTTAAGGCTGCTGCCTGGCCAGCTACGGTGAGCCTGCCCTGGACAATCTGTCAAGGAGCTCTGTGTGTGTAGAAAGCCAGAGAGCAACAATCCCAGCGTGACTTAAGTGAGGAAGCATAGGGATGGGGGAAAGTCTGTCAGAGGCAATCTGGCTGTACCAACTTGCTAATCCAGAGCTGATTAGTACAGGAAGAAGGAGGTTATATGACCAATAGAGTAAATCACAGAGATAATTATTTGAAAGACATGCTGCAGGAGAATCATAAGAAATGATGTAAAGCAATAAACCGTGTAAACAGCAGTGATTTTTTAAGACCCCTGGTGCTTGTGGGAGTGCTTCAGGAAAAGGAAGAAGAAAGTAAAACACAGGGATAATACTAGATGAGAACAACAGGAGTAAAACCATGAACTGCATTAGGGGACTTGGAAGATTGCAGTGTTTTAGATAAAAGGAAGGGACTAAGATAAGTACAGAGTCAGTAAACTGAGATAAGAGCAAGAGAGAGAAAGTAATTGGAGGCAGTGCACTTTGTGGTCAGTGGGCCAAATGTGTTAGGCTAACAGAGCTGCACTGGGGATGTGTTTGGCCCTGGTAGCATATCCCCAAGGACAAGAGTATCAGTTCTGACTTTGGAGTGATTCTAGATAGTTTAGTAAAACCATCTGCACAGTGTTTGATAGCTGTTAAAAGAACAAACAATAAATTGGAATATGCTGAGAGATTTTTTGAGCTGTAAATATAGTGTCTTTATCATCCCACTATACTAAAAAATAACCAAGAAAAATCACAAACACAGAGGAAAGAATACCATACAGGATAATGGGGCAGATTGTTGGTTGGTATAACTCAGCTTGGTTTCCTTGAAATTAGCTATATAGCTTTATGCTAACAAACTGTGGCTTTTATTTGGTAATGTATGCCTTTCTAGCATAGGATATATACAGGACATTTTTACTTGTTGCATTATTTAGAAAGATATACAAATTATCAAAATCTGGGGCATAGCATAAGACCAATAATCAAATGTGAAATTAAACAAAAATGTATGTTTTCTGAATTCTACTGATGTAGACAACTCAATTTTTGTATAAAGCTCTCTGCTGGAGCTCTATACACACCTCTAATCCTTGCAATTAACTTTTTGGCCCATGCTGGCAGACTCTCTGTGCTGGAGTCCCTCCTAGAAGTGTCTCAGCACTAGTCTCTAAAAGGTGTCTGGAATCTCTGGGGGCAGGCTGCCTGTCCAGCTGGTCACAAAGACCATGTGAACATTTACAAGTCTTAAGGAGTGCACTAAGCTTCCAGCCTTTCTCGATAATAGCAAAAATCAAGTATACTGCACATTTGGCCACAAAGGCTAGACTTGCCTTGGAATTTCAGCCACTGTTATGCTCCATATTACAAGGCTGTGTGATCCCAGCTGTAAGTATTTAGGGTATCTAATGGCCTCCACAAAATCTTTCAAAGGCCAATCAGCTGAACAAGGGCTTCTCTGCTTCCTGCAGGAATCAAATGTGGGAGAGACAAAATGAGTAAAGACCTAGATTTGCATCTACAGAGAAATACAATGTAGAACACATCTGTATTACTATTTCAGAGTTTCAGCGTGATGTTGCCGGAGAGAGTTCATAGTTGTTGAACCAGTCAAACATTTTCTTGGAGCCTGGCATAGATGCCTACACCCAGGAAAGGACAGTTTTTTGCAGTTGCATATGTGTGCCTGCTTGGCTTTCAAGTTTTCATGAGTTTGGTTTTGAGTGTTTAACTCTTTGTAATACTTACAGGAGTGTTCTGCTCAGCAACAAGTTATCTTTAGGCAATGTAATGGTCTGCTTTATTGTATATAAAATTTCTTTGTAAATCTGGCCTTATTGACTGGAAAAGCACAACTGCATAAGGAAAGATCAGTGCCTGAAACTGTGCAATCCATTAAGCTGAGTAGTTGTTATGATCGTGATCTAGCCTTGGATAAGTGACATAGCTTGGCTGTGGAAAAAACAGTCCTTGAACTTCAGCTTGGCTTATTAATGCAGGTATGCCAGCTCAATGTCAGGATAGCTGCTCCACACATCTTATAACCTTCTCTTTTCACTCTGACCACTCAACAGTTCTGATCCCCATGTCTAAGGTCATGAGAGACCTAGAAAGATACTGAGAGACATTATAAGAATAATTAAGGCTTGCAAATGGCTTAAAGTAATTCAGCTTGGGACAGAGGAGGGAATAAACTCAGTCTATATCATCAAAAATTATTTGGAGAGGAAAAATGAAAATTACTGAATCTCATACAAAGAGTGTGGGGGGGTTGGCAGTAGGAAAAAAATCTGCGTTTGAGCAGTTGAAAGAATATTAAGGAAGTACTTTATTACATGGCACAATTATTAGTTTGTGAAATTTATTGATGGCTGCTATTTTTTGTGACACAAGCCTTAAAAAAATCAGAAAAATTGCTGAGACAAATCCCTGGAAGCAATAGACAACAATCATTTTCAACTATGATGATGAAACTGAGCTTTCCAAATTGAGAAGTCCTTAACACAGAGACCGCTAGATTTCCAGAGGACATGCCAGAGTCACCCTCTTCCCATACGCGCTTTCTAAACACTGACATTAGTCTAGCCTGGCATGGACATACCTTTGGCAGCTACAGGTGACTTGGATATCACCTGGACATAAGTACTTGAAATGGTGGCACAAAGATTCAGTAGCCCCAGGTATGTCCGTTTCCTGCATTTGATTTGGTTCCTCTCATTGAACTTAAAAGGAGGTAACACAACTCACGTAGGTAGTTTGGGGGTTTTTTGACACTACATTACAAAGACCTGTGCGTGATTCTAGGCTGTTGACACTGGGGTTGGAGTTACTTTTAAAAGGGAAAAGAGAAACGATGCTGCATTTATGTTTAGCTGGGAACTGTATGTCTTTCCAAAACGAAAAAAAATGAAGAAAACCAGCAAGAATAAAATTTGACCAACTAGTGAGTAATACCTACCACTAACACCTAACATTTCACCGTAATGTTTGCTCTCTGCCTGACATTTTTGCATACAGGAAGCCAAGGCTATTAGTAACATACAGGGTTGAAGTAGGGCTCAAAAGTTATAGCCCCCAAATAAGGAAAGAGAGAAAAAAACATTAATGAATGTCTTTCCATTATTGTATTGCCTCTAACTTTATCAATAACATATTCCATAATGCTCTAAGTTCCATTCTCAACAGATAACATTAAGCAGTACATATCCTAATTTCATCAGACTTTGACTCTTGCTTAAAACCTTAGGTGACTTCATGCATTTATATCAATTTTATCAACAGACCAGTACATCTGACTCCTTGAAAGCCAGATCTAAGCAGAGATTTCTCATGACAAGGTGGTTTGGATTTTGATGGGATAGTTATGACAGAGACAGCAAGAGCCCCAAATGACTCATGTAAAATAATAGAAAAACTCTGAATACAGAGTATATGAGGTCTTCAGTTAATAATATTTTTGCAAGACTGAAGGCAGTTTTGTGTGGCCGATTTGTGTTACTTGAGCGGTGACCATGTGCGTAAACTATAGTGGCAAGTCAGTATATCTGAAAATCCATAGGGTTTAGCCAGAGGAGCGTGACCTGCTGACTCATTGTCCGAAAATGGTATCAGTCTAAAATATCATTGCAAGTGTGAGCTGAATTTTCATCCAAGCCTTAAATGGGACAGATAGTAGCAGATAGTAGCTCCATACATTAGGAGGACGGACATCATATATAGCTGTAACAAGCAGAGAAGAACAAAGAAAGAGTCCTGAGACCATTAAGTATAAGAAAAAAGATTGGAAGTCTCAATCTTGCTGCAGATTGGCAACTGCAAACTGTAACCTGTAATTCAAAAGCAAAAATTAACTTGGAACAGCTTGCTCAGAGACCTTTGATTCTAGAGCATCAGATGAGTTCAGTTTCTGTTAGACTGCACACCCAGGATCTCCTTTCTATTTGGAGATGTAAGTAACTCAATGAATTTTTGCACTACATGATGTGGTCTCAAATTTGCTAAGAAAAAGCCCATCTGGAATGTTCAACCAGATGCGTTAAAGAAAAAGTCACCACGTTAGAAAATGAACTCTATATTGATAAGATTAAAAAAAAAAAAGATAATCAATACACAGAGAACAACATTATTGATAAAGGACCTAGAAGGGCCTATATACATAGAAAAAACAACACCAAGAAAAGCAAGCCAGTCCAGTGTCTCAGGTTGTTATTGTTTTGACAGGCATAGGGTAGAATCCTTTTTTGCCTGACCCTGCTTTATGAGGGAAAAATAATCTTCTCCTTTAAAATTTAATAGCTATAAAAATTCTTAACCTTTTCCTTTGTTCTTGTTGAAAGGTGAAATTCAGATTTAAAGCTGAAACCTTTAACCCACTCTTTACTGAATACAGTTGTTGCTATGTCATAATTATGGAATAATCATAGAGCAATATGGTATAATGTTTTATTGACATGGATATGAAGGAGTTGTATTGCTATGCCTGAGCTACTTGTTATTTCCATGCTGTTTATTTCTGGATGCAGAAGTACCATTTACAGCTTCCCCCCTCAAGCCCCCAAATAAAAAGGGCTTTTACAGCAACAATCCCAACATTTTTTTTCCCCTAAGCCTCATATGTTGAAGGAAAAAAAAAATAGTGGCAGAGGTTTCCTCGTTTCTCTGCTTGTGAAATTAATGACTGAGATAGAAAGTCTCAAGTCCTGACAAAGAATTTGAAATTGAGGGCAAAGTAGAGCATCTTAAAGAAGTAGCATAGCTGCATTAGCTAATACTTGTGTACTCACACACAAATGAAATTGCTTCTTTCAAGAAAAATTCTCAATTATTTCAGGCATTTACAATATAGAAGTTGATGGTTCCTATTTTGCCTAAACTTAAGTGTTTTTAGGAAAAGGAGGGAAACTTTATCAACAAAAAGAGGGGAAAAATAAGTTTTCTGGAGTGTTGGAATGTGAGATTGCCCAGTGGAGCAGGAAAAAGGAATTTAAAAATGCATGGATAATTACAGTTGACATATAGCTTTGTGATTTACTACATGGATACTATTCATGTATATAGACTCTATAGGCACTTTATATAATAGCCATGTAATTAATATATACATTATTAATATATAAGTGCTTCTATTAAGAGATGTCATTAATGATTCTGCCATCCTGAAGCTGTAAGATACAACTTCATGTGGTTCTCATAAGACATTTATTCCCATCTGTCAAAATGAGGTAAAAAAGCTGAACTAAATTCTTTCCAGTACATAAAATCTTCTAATAAAAGTCTATGAAAGTAGCCAGTCTTATTGTCCTGCAAAGGGAGCACAAAGGCCGATTTTTTATAAGAAGCAGATAAAGAAGGATTTAAAATATAGTCAGACCTCTAGGTACAGACTAGAGGAGGAACTTCCCTGATATATAATATGTTCAAAATAAATTTAAAAAAATCTTTTTGTTTATCCTTTGTCAGGTTTCAAAATTGATGAGGAAATTAGAGGGGGATTGAGAAGCAGTTCTGAGACGATGAACATTTAACAGGTTCCCATTACTGCCATAAAACAATGCATTTATTTGCTGCCAGGTTCTGCCTAACAACAGAAAACTGTTCAGCTTCCCCTGATAATTGTGAAACAGAAGGTCTTCACAAGACTTTAGAAAAAGAATAATAATTAATGAGCTGAAGGTTAAGTATAATAATTACAGCTGGTAGCAGAGTCTTCAGGATTGCCAATATAATCAACTCTGTCAAAATAAGTTAAAGAGAAGAATATTTAGTCTCAATGTTTTAATATACACAGTTCAGATGGTTTCTCTGAGTCTGCCTTGAGGTCTACACTTCATGCTCCTCTGCCTTTTTTATATCTGTCAAGTTTAACCTATGGTTTCCTGAATGCACAAGCATTCCCTACACAGAAAATCTGAACTGTGAATTGGCAGTTGAAGGGCCAAACACAATCAGAAGCATCAGTTTTTGTCAACACTTGCTGGCAGCAGAATTCCACTTAATGCCTTGGTAAGATCTCCAGCATTTCACAGTGGCTCTGTGACTTTTTCTGTACAGTTTAGTTAAAACAAGCACTCAGAACTTTATTGAATTCAACAGGACTGGACCCAAGATTTCCCTACTCTGCCTCGTTATCATATGGAAGAAGTTAATATTGTATGCCTTCCTGGATTTTTTGTGTTTACTTCCAATGCGAACACTGATTCATTCTGCCTCTGCCCATTTATACATTTATTCTTGTGTAGAGGTTGTGAATTGAGGAAGGTCAAGCCAAACAGCACAAATTCAAATGACTATAAAAAGTAAAGAACTGGGCTGTGGCATCAAGTTTTTTGCTGTCTTAATGCAAATCCAAAAGTTTTTCCTCCTCTGTAGTGTCTTTTTAGCTGTAACAGGCTATTACTTATTTCTATTCTGTATCTCTGTCAACACCCAAACACTGCGATCTGCTTTTTCACTCTTCAGATGAGAAAAATCCATATTACTTTTTATCCTTTGTACTTCAATTTGCTTAAATTTTTCTGTGTTTTAAACTAATTGTGCAGATCCCTTTTTCAGGAAGCTAGGACAGATATACCAACTTGTTCAGATGGGTTAGCAAATCTTACTGAGAATAGTGTGGTAGCAAAACATTACAAAAGGAAAATCTCTGCAATATTTAGTGAAATATTCTAGCATAAAGACCACTGGAAGTCTATACAGGGTTATTATGAAGTATTAAATACATCTTTCTTTGCTGAAATATGGACTGAACCTTTTCAAACCCTTACTCGGTTTGCCAGATTGAATGGAAGGATGTTCATCATTGATTTGTGACCCAGGTAGCCTGGGTTGTGTTTACAGCACTACTGATGCTCTTTTGCAAAGCTCCTTGTCTTTCCGCTGCCCCTTGTGACAAATAGGGCTCAACTGACTTTGTAAATGCTTTGAGATCTAAATATTCTGTGGCAACTAAGAACTAATACCATTGCCTGGATACATCAGCCTTTTCTGTTCAGGTTGCAAATTTTCATCCCTGTCTAATACCTATGGGTCACCGCTTTCTTCTTAAAACAGTAAAGCCCTAAAAGATCGTTGCATTTCATATTTCAGATTTTTGCAGATATTAGACCAATTGTATTTGAGAGGAATTGAAATATATGTATTTACATATGTAAATAGTTTTACTCAGTCTATCTCAACTTACTTTTTTCTTACCTATTGATAGATTCCTAAGTGTTTCTTTATTGAGGAATGTCCTCTGCTTACACCTAAAGTATTACTGGGGCACAGCTCCCTAAGGAAATATTAAGCTTCTATTTTGTGACTAATACATTATAAAGATTGCAACAGAAATATAAAATTATGTTTGCATCAGAGACGGTGGGAAAAGCTTGTTCCTTTCCTAGTATGTGTTTCAATATTTGATTAGCCTTCAGTCATGTGCAAAGTTTAGAGATCATTACCTCACTAAAAGTCACTCAGCCTCAGCTGAGTTGTGGTCACTAGTGTACTTTGGAGATACAGCTTATGAAAAAAATAAGCAATTTCCTAAGATTCTCCATATTCCTAAGCAATTAGGAGCTTTCTAACTGCACAGAGTGCTATAAATTTTTTCATCACAATATTATGGGATCAGAAAGTATATTTTATACTTTATAGGTACATACTGAGTTATAAGTGAGGAACACCCTTACTAGGACTCATTTGATCAGTAACTGAATCCAGCTGCATCCAGTTGAGCTCCTCTGGATGCAATTTCCTACTTCACACACAGCATCTCTAAGGAATTCTTCTGATGGGGACTATGTGATGCACTTAAGGAGCAGTGCATCCAGGCAAAGCTCCTGTGCTGAATCCCAGATTCACCTTGGTTGTCTGCAGTGGAATTTGAAGTGGGTTTGCAGACTGCAGTTCTTTCCAGCACTGCAGATCAAGATAGCTGTCAGGAGTTTGGTGGGAAGGGAGACCTACTGTGAGAAGCTCGGTGCTGTGTTTTGGCTGAGTAGTGGTTCATACCACTGTGTGATGCACAGAGTTCTGGGAGTCAAGTACTTTACACTTATGTTTTGGTCCTATACCTGTTTGAAATTTCAACACGATGTCTTGGCATTTGACATAAGGGCCAATCCCTGACTTCTGTGGGAGTGCAATCAGGACAGGTGTCTCCTGGCTAAACAGGACTCATGATGGTATATCCACTCAACTGAAAAGGATAGGCTAACATTGCAGATGTTGGAGGCTTTGTAATCTCAAGAAGAGAAAAGATCAGAGTGCTTGCATATCGGCTACACTCTGTGCTTACAAGGAGGTTGTTCTGTCCTTGTCCAATTCCATCTATACCCAAGGTATTTTGTATTTTTGAAGGAATGATGGAGCAAAACCATATAAGTAACATTTTTACTACCATTCCCTGACTCACAAACAAATATGTAGTATTTGCATAGTTTTTTATTAATTAAGGAGGTGTGGTAATTATGGGTAATCAACCCAAGAGAGGAGGGCAATTCAGCATGGTTCTTTGTTTTTCACTCTTACTTATAATAAATTAATGAAGTAGCTAATAATAACAGGGGCTAAAGATCTACTGTGTGATCCATTCAAATCACAGTGACCTTTCTTTGAACATGAATTATCTAAAGTACATCTTGAGCATGACTCATATGAGACCTCAAAATTTGTTTGCTTCAGTGCCTAATGCCAGAACTTAAAACTCTGTTCTCCTAAGGCTGAAAGGCTAATGTACTAATTCACAGTGTCATGCAGCTGCCTATTTCATTGAGTTTTCTTTTCTTCTCAGAGAAATTTAATTTCCATAAAAGGGATTTTGATTTGACTGGGCTTGTTTGGACAGGATTTTATAGGATTTGGTTTCAGTCGTGGTGTTCGATGTCTCATTGCATAAAGAAATACAGCACAAGAATAGAGACTACTGCTTACTTTTTCAGTGCACAAACCTATCAAATGTCTTTTTTTATTGAATGGGTGTGCAGGTATGTTGTCCTGGGCTAGTGGAGTATTTTTCTGTGTCTAACACTTAGCAACATTGGACCCAAAGGTCTTTATCACTCTGGGTTTTGAGGTGCTTATTTTCAAGGTATACGTAGCAGAAGATAAAACTGATTGAAGTAGATGATAGGCAGTAGGAACCAAATAGCTCCACTTATCAGGTCCTGGGTTCATAGTTATCTCAGGAAAATATTTGATTTCTAGAAAGTCACTTTACAAGATTTCCACGGTCATGTTTTAGAAATGTGATGACAGATGCACAACCCCAATTAGACAAAACAAAGTTAAAAGTTAAAGCAGTTGGTAGATATGCACTTGATCAAGGCATATAGCTCTTAAATAAATTAGTTTATACCAATTGCCTTGTAATTAGAGCTAATACCACTGATTAATAATGGAAGAAAGGTGAATGAACCTGTAGATTTTCATGATTTTGATTCTTTTGGTGTTCTGGTCCTTCTAGCATGCAAGAATCAAAATGTAGTACAAAAATTTCCATCAAGAACTTGTAATATAAGTAAAGTAGAGGAAAGAAAAGTATCAAAACAGTAAACAAATTCATCTTCTTTAACTCTACTGGATGAAATCCAAGTTGAAATCATTCCCTTACAACCTCGCTGAATTTAAAGCCTTCTACACAGGGGTAACTGATGGCAACATTTGCCCCTGCAAGTCATTTAAAAATACATCTTTATTTGGCTCAATCCAGCAGAGATGAAAGGTAGCAGCACTTTGTGAGCTCTGCTGAGCAAAAAGCTTTAAAGCAGCTGACAAGCACCATAAGATTTTGTTGTACCCGTTTGTATTGATTATGCTGGAGGGCACCTCCTTTTGGAAGAGGATTGATTTTTGTGTGTTTTCACAAAGAGATTTTAATAGTCTTTGTACTTGCTGTCATGTCACAAAGGCCCACAAGCAAGGCATGCCTCATACCACAGCTTTAAATGATCAGCCCTCGAGCCTGCAATAAGCATCAATTAATACTGTATAAAAACATCTCCAATGCGCTTACACTGAAAACCAATTTCTATAAGCTATAAGGTTAAATTTCTGCACTTGTGCAATAGCAAAGAAATCAGTGCCATCCAGGAATTAAATTAGCTCAGCTTCAGAGAGTGATTAAGGGAAAGAGTACTCAGTTTCTGAATCTTTGTTAAGAAGGTTAAATTCATGCTTAAACTCACAGAAATGTGAAAGCTGTTAATTGCAATCATTTGAGTCATTGGATAGAAAATTGTTCCGAAAGTTTTTCCTTTTGTTACTTCACTCAGAAATTTAATGCCTCTATAATTTCCTGAGGTAAAAATTCAGAGCAAAGAAATTACTAGCTAGTTAACTTTTTAAAATTTGGGCAGAAAAAGCATTGAAAAGAGTGTGGGGTTTTGTGTCTTATTTATGTAGGCATGGACAAATGACTATAATATTACTAAAGCTTTGTCATAAATCAATGATACTACTATCAATACAATAGTAGTCCTCCATATGGAAAAATCCTGCAGGATTGAAACCGTAAATGGAACAAAAAATATTATGTATAGATTTAAAACAAACTAACAATTTTTCAGTAATAGAATAACTAAAATAATTTTCAGACGGACTGTCAGAAAAATTTCTGTTCACTTGTATTGTGCTGTTCCATAAGCTGAGGATGTAAGTCCACCTCCAGTCTGCCATCAGATGCCAGCTCTGCTGGGTTGCAGTGAGACATCAGCTCTAGCAGTACTGAGGCTCTATTTGTTGCAGATGCTCCAAGCAACAAGTGGTTCATTTGTCATTTCTTCTAATGGCAGTAGGTGATGTCCCTCACTGAGCAGCAGTAACTTCTGGAATTCCATAGCTGTTGCAGGTTCTTAAAACACCTGCAGATGTGGCACTTAAGGACATGGTTTAGTGGTGGTCTTGGCAGTGCTATTTTAATGGTTGAACTTTGTGATCTTAGAGGTCTTTTTCAACCCAAACTAGTCTATGAGTCTATCAATGTCCTCATGGGGCATGCCGTGAAGTGCTGAGCCCTGTATCCCAGCTACATACTGATCCAAATGTCACAATCTCTTCAAATTCTATCCCTCCTGTAGTTGTAATTCTCACCTTCTTTCTTCATGTCTCTTACTGTAGGCCTGGAAGAGAAACTGAGGTTATGCCACAAAACCAATAGGTTTTGCAGTTCTCCTATCTTTGCTTTCTGAATTGGCTTTAAGTCAGATAGAAAATATTCTCTGTTGCTTTATTTTTTGTTTTGTCTTAGGAGTGCTCACAAAAGCCTTTTGACTTTCCAGATTATATGTGAGTTGCAACCATTATAATGCAAATTAAGCCCAAATCAACATGAGGGTAAATAAAATTAATAGGACTCTTTCCACTGACACCCATAGCAGGCTGATCTGAGTTAATAAGATTTTTGAATAAAATCTTTCCTTTACTGTATGTTTATGCAGCATGTTGCAAAGTAGGGTCTGGAATCTGTTTTTTACTGCTGCTGCACTAAAAATAGAAATGATGTAATGTACTTTGCAAATACTGAGCTTTACTGTTGAACCTAGAGTTGTACCTTCTAACTTTTTCTAGTTTGGAATTTTTAACTCTCCCTGCATGTTTGCACAAAGAAAGCTCAAATTTTTAAGTGTTGGGAAAAGTAAAGAGCAAAGAAATGAGATGATGTAAAAATTTGGATGCTTCTTAGGAAATAAAGATAGTTTCTATTTAAAACAAATCAAGAAAACATTCATTTAATAGCTCATTTGTATAGAACACAGAAGATGTGAGAGTGAACAGGGAAAAAAAGAGTTTTATTTTTAATGCAACACAAATATGGAATATTTCAAGATAAATCATATGCTGGTTATTATCAGAACCATCAACACTATTTTTCCCAGAACAAATATGCAAAGAAAAGATTGCTTCTTTTGTACAATACTGATCAGAAAAATAGAGGAAAAAGCAGAGAAAACGTGGAAGACAGACAAAGAGAATGACTTTATGAATCAGCAAGTATTGGCAGTGCTCCTTAAACTCTTAACCAGCTGGAAAAAGTTGGCTCTGACTGTAAGCTTAGATATAGAATATTTATATTTTTCAGTATAGCAGAATAAAAAAGAAAATGTATTAACTAATTTTTGAAGATGAAAAAGATTATAAGATTAACTAATATACATGTAAAATTCTTTATTTATATGTTATATGTTGCATATTGTATATTTTACATCTTATACACAGAGAGAAGTTACTAGCTCCTTCAAGCCTGTGATTCTTGATTTCTAATGTAAGATGGTAGTTCTGTTATAGTGTAGCTTTCATCATTTCTGCAGCAGGTGTTTTGGGGGAATGGAAGGATAAATTAATTTGAAAGAGACTAGTTGAACAGCAGAAGAGTGTTGAAGTGATGAGATTTTTCCCATGCAAACCCAGCATGAGAACATTCTGCCTCAGAGCTAATTTTGAAAGACTGTGTTGTTGTTTTGTGTACGTGTGTGTGTGTGTGTGTATGACACAACTAAAGAAGTTTTTAAAAGGAACTTGCTATGTGAGAATATTTTGGGATAAAAGCAATCAGATCCAAAGCACTTTACATAATTAAAAGACAATCTTAGAAGGCAGGTTAAGATGTTCAGGGATCAACTGCACAATTCTGTCACTCAACCAGTACAGAAGTCTGATGACAGAAACTTATTAATTAGAGACAGAAAAATACTATACATGCATTACCTCACTCAGCTCTCTCCTGTATGACTGTTTCATACAATAGTCATTCCACTGTTTTAAAAATATCACTATTTAACTTCAAAGTCTACCTTTAAAAACAATGTTGAATAACTGAGATAATATTCTTATGCAAATATATGCTTTATTCTTAAAATTAGCACGAGAGAAAGGTCATGAGTTGTTGTATACTTGATACTGTGTAGATTTTAACGGCTGCTGTTGCATGTCTGAGATAGATTCAAATGTTTTCCTATGCACTCATTTAATGTGATCATGAAACATAGTCAAAGAAATCCCTAGCTATTTCTTTCTAGTCCCTCTTCACCATTAGAGACACAGATGGATTGTGCTTGTAGGACCTAGCAAAGACCTGTGTGTTTATCAGCAGATATATTTGTCTGACAAGGGAGATAGAGTGATAATTACAGGTCAACCATCTGAGAAAAGATGAGAAATGAATGATCCCAAGGGCTCTAGTCTTAACCCAGAAACATATCTATGATGGTTTTGCTGTGTTCCTTGTCAATTTAAGGCCTTTTGTTGCATGATGCTCTCAATAATGCAGAATGTTTTTATACTTAACAGTGGAATTAGGTCCTAGATTACATGTTTTCACCTTGAAATGGAAGATTTCAGGTAGGTGACTTTTCTTTAATGTTTATCAGAGGAAAATATGCTTAAAATTTGTTGTCAAATATTTGTTATATGAAGTACAGAAAATAAACAAGCCTCAGTGCTGTGTGCCCAGAGACCTGTCTTTTGATCTTTACCTGATCTACTTTACAAGGATGGCCACTGTATTCATTTCTCTGTGCTCAGATTCTCTGTCTGCAAAATGGGTGTGATTCCATTGATTTGATACCCCCAAATATTATTGTTAAGCATAGCAATTGTTTAAACAACCTTCTACAAAGACTAAAGTTTTTCAGAAATGACTACAGAGGAGGTTGAGGGAAGAGCATCTAAGCATTAAAGAAGAACTGAAAAGCTGTTGACTGATTTTTGGAGCATGGTTTTGACATCCATAGGACACATATACATGTATGACCACAAGGACTGGAAAGTAAGGGGTGAACAGAGGAACATGTATACTTCCCTAGATATTATCAAGTTAATAGCAAAGGGTAAAGAAAATGGAATGGAGGGAAATTAAAGAAAAGGAGGAAAGGATCATTCTGTGACTAGACCTATATTAAAGTTAAGGGTTATTGGGGAAGGGATAGAGATTAGGGGAATATCTAGAAAACACTTAGAATGAAGATAAGAGAACTGCAAAGTCATAAATGAAAGAGGCAGATGCATATGAATGAGGACTCTGTATTATTAATTTCTTTCTGAACGATCTAGCTTTGAAGCAGACAGTACACAGAAGTACTTACTTCAGGAGCATGTGATGTGGTCATGAAAAAGCAAATGAGATTCTAGACTGGACTAAGGAAGTTATCAACATGAAAAACTGGAACCCATTAGTCCCATTGCTGCTTTGCGCTGTATTGGTTATGTACTTGCATAAGAATCTCTGACGAGTGCACAGAAAGGAATAGTCAGGGCCTGTTTATTCTGGACAGGTCATGGGACTGGAGTATCTGTTGTGTGCCAAAAGACTCACATGAGTACAGTGGTTACCAAAAAAGGGTATATAATTAGCACCTATAAATACTTCCTGCTGTTCTAAGCAGCAACTAGTACCTCAAGCAGCTCATTGGTAATTCTTCCTCAGTTCCTTGCTCAGGTCCTGTGTGGCCCATCCTATTTAGGATGGTGATGGAGTAAGTGACATTACTAAGTGATCCGTCCACTGCTCTTCTTGTGGAATTGAGAAAAGCACTGTAATATGACTCATTTAATGTTAGTAGACTTTGTTACCACAAATTTTATTTACAGCTTCCATATGTACAGTAGATTTATTTGTGCAAAAGCTAAGTAAGGATTAGGATAGTGTTGTTATTGGTAGAGGATTGCTGCAATTGTACATGAATCATAGTTTTTCAGGGAGTCAGTCATGATGGAAATCCAGCCAGTGAAATACTGCTGAAAGCCACTTGAAACAACAGTCTGCTGAAATCATAGCAGTTCAAGCAGTATTTTATAAAGGGAAATATTGAGATTCTGAAAGTTATTAGAAGTTAATTCTAGCTAAATGAGATGGATTTGGTCTCAAAATTGCATATTTAAAATGTAAAAAACCAGCAATATTAACCTACTGGTTTGTTACATTTTGAATAATTGTAGAATATTCTCAAGAAAAAAGAGAAATATTTAAATTGGCCATGTGAGCTAATTTGTAACTGAAACAGTGATGGTATTTTTATGCTTATTAGTGTCTATCATTTAGGAAGAAGATTAAGCTTTCCATAGAACTCATAAACATTGTTTGTTGTAAATACAGATTTTAATGGTTGAAACACAAGCTCATCCATCTGTTGGAGACCAGAAAAACAAGTACCTTGAGATACCTTTATAAGCTGCTTTCTCTGTGCATGTAGTTCTAAATAAGCGCAACGAGAACTGATAATACTGATCATTTTTTAGATAGGATGTCAAATTTAGGGTAAATGATGCTAAAAAATATTGAAAAATGGTCCCTAGCCTCTGTCGGTGCAATAAAATGATCACAGCAGGTTTTTTTTCTCATCAAAGCAGATGGCTTTAATGATTTTTCAAGCCATGCTTAATTCATCTGCAAACAACAGAGATTGGTTTCCAAATGTGTACTGAAAGAGAGAGACGTTACTGTTCATAAATGCTCTGCAAGTTTGTTTTGCCCCATCATTAGTGGCAAATGGTGTTTACTTAAGGTAAATTATTTTTTGTGCACCGTGTTGGAGTTAGTGTTACAGTTGCAATACTTTATCTGTAAAATGAAATGAGCATCTCCTCATAATGTGGCTAGTACAACTGACCTGATGGAATAAGCAAAATTATCTATTTTCTTTTGAATTAAAATTGCATTTTAGAAATGATTGCCGTCTTTTCCAAATACTCATTTATTTTGTACCATAAAACTGAATGTTTGAGGTTTTTCATAATTTTTTATTGTGAGTTTGTTTTGTTTTAACATTACTCTTTAACACCAAGCAGTGAAAAACACACTCACATATGGGTTCATATGATAAAAAATCTTTGGTTTTGTATAGCATCAGAAGTTAGAGAACAATTGAAGAACAAGTCTGTATATGATACCTTACAAGAAGGGAAATTTGAAAATACACTGAGTAAATATTGATTCTTGCTTCTTTATGTCTCCAGAGGAAGAAATTCACTTATTCCTAAAATTATATCATTCCTCCATTTACCTACTGACTAAAATATAACTGGACAAAAAATGTTTGTGTTTAATGAAGCAATGGATTTATTTCTGAACACTGAAATTTAGCTCCAAAGAGGCTTCCTTGCATTAAAAGCCTCAGATTTAACAATAACAGTGTTGCTCTAGGCTATAAAAAACCCAAAAATTTTGTTTCTCTCCAGAGTTGTATACTAAAAGTTTTAAAAAAAAAAGAGCTTTCTTTTCCAGAACAGGCATTTATCATTTATAGATGTAAGTAATGTACCCAATTAGGCCATAGAAGACTTGTTTTCTTTCTAAACTGATCTTAGTTGAAGTTAAAATATGTCTCATGATTTATGATTGATGGCTTGCCAGCTAAACCTTTTAAAATGTAGCAAAACAGACAAAGGTGTTGGGATGACACTGACTATAATAAATAACATGAGATATGTGTTAAGAAAACTGTGAAATTAGATATTGAAGAGCATTGATGCTTGGGGTTGTAGATGTTCTTGATTTCAAAGTGGGATTATAAACAAAAGTTGTATTAGATAATTTAAAAGAAAGTTAGATGCAGGTGGTAATCCTGATATGAATATTATGTATTTCCTCATAATGCTAATCTCGAACAGACAACATTTGTGCTCAAGCTTCATCAATTAATGCAATTAATACGAATCATTCACTTCCTTTCTGTGTCATATTCTGTACTCTTCCCCATCACTTCCGTCTGAGGATGTTGTAAAAAGCCATGTTCTCCACACCACTCAGGTCAGAAAGGGAAGGTCAGGGTTTGTTGACCATTCTCATTTCAGTGGGTGGTTATGCAAACTGTTTTCACAGGGGAGATTTTTCAGATCTTAAAATCATCTTTATTTTAAAACTTTGCTGATATGATATTATTCTTGCTGTCATTTGTCTGGGAGGAAGACAGCAAGCTCCTACATGCAAACTTGTGACATTTTTGAGTCACAGCAATTAGCTCAGTTATCTTACACAGTACAAGTGAGAAAGAATGGGCCAGAATGGGAAAAATCCTCAAGATGCTTTTCAAGTCAGATGGGCAGTCAGGGTTAGAAAGATGCATTCAAGGTGTCAGTGACAGTGTTAGAGAGCATAATTTAGCAGTGACATTCATGCCTAATGCCAGGAAAGTATCTGGCATCCTACAAGAAATACACTTCAATAGAACACAGTTCAAGACATTCAAGACCTTTCTGAGAGGTGAAAACCTAGATGAAAATGCAGCCTCGGAGTATAAATGGAAGATCTGTCTAGCACTATGCTATTGACATTCTGTTAAAAAAACCCAACAAAATGTAACGCTACCCACAACAAAAGCCACAGTTGGAAGGTGGGAGGAGGGGATTGCATCCTGCTAAACTGTGAGTTTCAGTGATAAGGCTTTACTAAGAAAAGTGCAGCATAACTAAATTTAACATACATTCTAGAAGTGCAATCAAATAGTATAGCCAGAGCGTCAGTGAATAATTCATGTGAAACCTGATGAGATAAAAGGACTGACATGAGAGAATACCATAAATAACACACTGTGAAAAGACCAAAGACCAAAGATCTAGTCTTTCATCTGCAGATATAAGGCAACATCCCCCTCTGGAAATGCTGGTGGTTCTTCACTCAATCTAGTCAACTTGCATTTTCACAGTTTTTGGTTGGGAAACAGGATAATAAATATAGGACCTTCTCATCATTCCCAGTGACTGTGAACACCACAGTGATCTCTTCTGTTTTATCTAAAATACACAGCACCTTTAACCACTTCTTGTCTTTGGTGTAGAAGCTCTGCTTCCTTGTTTGAGTTGCATTGCTTTTCTCTGTCTGGTCTTCTAGGTTTGGGAAGACAAATGCAAATAACACACACACTGAAAGACTGAAAAACACTTTTCTGGGAAAAACTTTTGAATATTTGTCTGCTGAAAACACTAATGTCAATGAAGCAGCACTTCAGACATGGGGTAATGCAATACTGCAATAGATCTAGCAGCTCTAGTTTATCTGGTGCATTGCCTAAAAGTCCATCTCTCGCCTTCCACTGCTCTATAACTGTGTTGCTCTTACCTAGGAGTTTTGGTTCTGGTATAACAACCAGAACAATATGTTTTTCATTTTGCGAGGAGGGAGGTTTGGTTGCTTGGTTTGGATGTATGTTAACAATAGTTCAAGCAATTCACTTTTACATGGCCTGGGTAGTTTAGAGCATTGCCTTGCCCATGTTGGAAAGTGGAATTAGCTTTATTCCAGCTGCTTACAGCATCTTTGGAAATCCAGAAAGAGTAGAATAGTATCACATGGCTCTGTAGCACATAATGAAACCACTCTGGCAGTTTCATAGAATAAAAAAAAGTCTGTCAGCTTCACTTCTACTCAGTATAATTAAACTGTTTGATGCTGAAATGACTAGAAGCAAATTGCTTCACCTTTAGTACCATGATTTTTTGTTTGTTTGTTTGTTTTTGGGTTTTTTGGGTTTTTTTGCGGGGTTTTTTGTTTTTTTTTTTTTACTCTATACTGTGTAAGTACTTATGTTTCAAGTTGTCACCCTAGTTTGGAATCTTGACGAAATGTTGACATATGGTTATTGCCTGTAAAGCACCTCCCCACTCCTACTTAGATCTCAAAACCTTTTCTTCCTGGTCTGTCAGAGCTATTGGATGTTAATGAACAATTTTTAAACTAGCAAAACAGCCTCCCAAAGCCCATTTATATTGCTGTGGTGGGGTAGCGCTTGGTTCACTGCAATGCAGCTGTAAGCCACAGTGTCTTAAGAGATACTGGACTTTCTGGAATGCAAAGCTGACATTTGTAATTTTAGCCTCCTTCTTGTACATTGCACTGAACCTCTGCCTGCCCCAAGGAGAAACTGCTCAAAGAACCTATCCTTGGTTACCCATTAGATTCATACATCTGGCAGTTCTCTCAGCTGATACTTCTTTTTTTAATCTGTGATTTCCCAGGCTTTCTATTTATAATGCATGTGATGTCCCCTACTGGTGGTTTATTCATGGAGTATAGTGGTACAAAAATATGTATTAGAAGCAGACAGTATTAGCCCTGCACTGGTTGTCTCTGAATTTTATTGAACAATTGTTTCTCTTGCCTGCAGGCACTGATTCATTACAACCCCACTCAAAAGACAAACTTAGATTTCAAATAAGTAACTGAGGTCAGAAGTTTGGCATGAAGCACTTAAACCAATAGTGGAGGAAATTACTTTATTACAGAGTTAAGCTGGTATTTTCAGAGGCAAGAACATCTCCCATTAACGTTGTTGGCAATCACACAGCCTAATCCCAAGCACGTAGCTTAGAAAACTTCCCCCTGTGTGGACAAGTGTTCTCAATGAGTTTCTAAATTTATAGAAGCCTCAAAAGCCCATAGTCTCTATGTTTTGTTGTTGGAGTCTACAGCCAATTCCCAAAGGTGCAACTCCAGCATAGCAAAAAGCAGCACTTTTGCTAGGCCAACAACATTCAGCAGAGAAACATTTACATGTGTATGTTATGCATCCTTATTTTTACACATAATTTTCATTATTCCATTTTAGTTCTATTCCCAATAGATGTCTGAAGCATCATTGCTCTAATATCTACTGACTAAGAAAACATGCATTAGATTAGGCAGTAGCAATGATTACCAAGTGTGGGGCCCATTCTGCTAAACTCAAATGACAAGCTCATCATGAGCTCTGTTTCTGATGTTCAGCTGTTTTACTTCATTATTTTCCAAGAAGCTAAGTCGGCAAGTCACCACTGTGCTCCAAGAACAATGTGACAACATAAAAAAGAAAAGTCAAGGCCTAAATGATGATTTTCAGAGCCGTAAAGTTTCCAGAAAAATATCTTATTGGTTAGGATTATTCATTTGTAACTTTCAAGGACAGTATCAAAATGACTTTTAAAAACAGCAACGTCAGCAAGAAGTTGTCATGACCTACTTGTGTTATAATATTAATTCTCTATAGTTCAACAGTCTGTCTGAAACCTGAATGCAAGTCAGGCCTGTAGTACTGCCATGTCTTTGATATGGAGCAGAAGTTCCTTGGGGAACAATTTTGTTCTTGAGTAATAGAAAGTTGCAAAAGCAGTTAATGTGACAGAAGAAGAAACTGGAACAAGAATCTAATGTTTGGATGGATAGACCCTGAAGAACTTCTCATTTCTCAAGGAGGTGAGTGTGTTAATTTCTTTAACTTTTGGTATTATAATTGCTACTAATTCTCTGTGGTTAAAATTTAGCCCCTCACTCTTCCCACCTCCACAAAGACAGAACTTCCAACCTGTCTGTCAAGAAATCTTGAGTCCAGTAAACTGGGAACTCCTTTGTATTTCCCGTCTCTTGGGTTTGAGGCCAATCTGCATACATCTATACGTAGCTACATTAAGTATATTCCAGTGGCTCCTGAAATGATAGTCTACTTGTTGCTGGCAGGCAGCCTCTGTATTCAATTACCAGAAAGAAATCTCTCCAGGAGGACAAATGCAAAGAGAAACAGTACTGTCTGCAAAATTTGTGAATAAATAAATAGACCACACAGAAGAGCCTTCTGAAATTCTCACATTCCTGGTCCCAGTTCAAGCAATAGAGACTATATCATCCTTGAATGATGGATAGGAGGCATATGTCAGTATCTAGCAACATGGTTGCTCTCTTTCAGCATTTTAGTATGAAGATCAACACAAAGACACTGTAACCAGGAGGCTCAAGATCCCAGCTTTCTCCAAAGAGTTAGAGAGTGCTGCTCACCCAGCCCTTTCAGGGATTGATATAAAACCAGTCCTGAAGCTGTGTGTCCTCTTTTTGGATGGTGTTTTGGGAGAGAAGAAGCAATGGCTAAAATGAGCTGATAAAACCTGACAGGAACAAATGTGGTAGGGACAAAAGAGCTGACCTGGATTGTGGCATGTCATAGGGGTGACCTACAGGGCTCAACCCAGTCTCTGAATGAAAGCAGTGGTGTGTGGTTACTGCTGTAGTCTGGGTTTGGGTAGGGTAAAAGAAAGGCTATTTGGTCTTGACAGAGTGAAAGACAAATATTTGGAGTGAGATAATATTTGTCTGAGAAAGACAAATAGGGTGTGGATGATGAGTTACGTATGAAAAAAAAAGATAAGAAATCTGTGTAAGTCATGCAGGTCAGATGGGTAGGCCCAGGAAAGTGGAAAAAACCCAGAAGTCAACAGCTGTCAGGATGGAGAAGATAAAATAGTGGGAGGGAAGAGTGCAAGTGGAAGTCTTTATAGGTAAGGGAATGTAAAGATTCAGGAGTTTCTAATATATTTTTATTCCAATGGGAGTAAAAAGGTAATGGTGTCAGAGAAAGAAGGCATTGTTGTGGCTGAACAGCCTATCATCCTGCAAATTATCTAATGAACAGGTAGACATGACAACAATAAACCTTTTTCCCTTTTTTTTTTATGTTGTTCCCAGAGAATTTTCACTTTGCACTTTTTTTATTCCATCACTTAGGGTGTTTTTTAACAGCAGTATACAGTCAGCCAGTCACAGCTGTCCTCCAGTCTTTAAAAATGTACTGGTTTTCTTTTGACTTAGCTCCATGAACTATTTCAATGTCAAATAACAGAAACACCAGCATGGCTGAAAAAGAAAGGATTAAAAATTGTATAGCTAGAGGAGAGATGAGGAGGAGATAGAATTGTGGTAGTTTGAGTATGACTTAAGAGTAACAAACCTTTGACATAATGGGGAAAATTGAAATACGATGGAAAAAGATGAAGTACAGTTTATTCTTATCATAGTATGTGTTGATGAAGAGCTGATTCCTCAATCCAAAAAGAAAGAGTCTATTGTAATTGCAGAGTAGGGTAGAACAGACTATAAATAAAATTGGTAATCGTATTGATACCTAGATATTTCCTATTCAAGCTTTCCATCTTCTTTGGTTAATACCTTTTAGTTCTTTTTGTAAGATGGTAAGTATTTCTTTTCATATGTCATGGACAAACTGAAGCTAAAGTATCTTCTCTCATTTCATGTTACGCTCAGCTACAAGAGTAAAGTTACTGCAGTGGCTTCTGAAGTTACGAATTCTGTTATTAAAATAAGTGAGCAAGAATTGTAAGAATATAAACAATAACTAGATTGAAGAGATTGTTGAATTTTCTATTTCAGATGGTCTGTTTTTTATCAGGATAAATTTAGGTATCTCATCCCTCATGCCATTCATATTCTGAATTTTTTTCCCACCAGTTATTTCTTTATGAAAATATCATTATTCCAACCCCATCACTTTTCAGTGTAGAGCCCTACATGGCAGTGATTTGTGAAGGATTACTTGTAAAGTCTACACTATAAATGCCTGAAGTAAAAAAAGGAAAAAAAAAAAAGGAAGGCCCTTTAATCTAGTGCTTAGTCCCCACTCTTGGTGCCACATAGCCTAGGCCTGCAATAATTTATCTGTGAACTTTGGATTTCTTTAAAGGAGTGGCCAAGGCCTAAGTATACTCTCTAGGCAGATAAAGTCAAGCAAAGGGAGGGAAGAATGGGTAGCAAGTGGAGAGAGGCAGGTAACTAATAACTGTAATTCTTCACAGTTTGGAAATTTGCAATGAACTTTTAAAGACTTGTGAAGCTGTTAGTTTTGCAAACAGGAATTTGTTACAGTGACATCAAAGCAAAAAACCAAACTGAATAACTCTCTTCCTTCTAAACATTCAGATTTTGCTTGGCAGGTCTGAACTTTTGACAGCGTAAGGATTAAAGTTTGGAACCACATAATGCTTTTTCCCAAGAATATAGAATAAACTCGGGATTGAAAAAAAACCCAAAACACAAAAAAGCAAAACCAAAAAACCTCAAAAAACCCCCTAAGAAAACAAAACCAAAAAACCCCCCAAACCTCAGAATATAAAAGGAGAATAAAAGACAAAACAAACCTCAGAAACCTGTTTGTCTGTCTTTCTTCTATTCTGTCTCTGTCTCTCTCTCTCTCCTTCTCTCTCCCTTTTTTCTTGTTCCACCACTTGACTGTATCATACTGTGTTGCTGGTTGCTGAGGTGCTGCTTCACCTTCTGCAATGTTGCTTGATCTTTGATTTCCTGTGAAGCACAATGAATCTTACATTAGAGTGTGCAGAGTCAGGTTGTGCACCATCTGTTCCCAAGCTCTTAAAACACTGAGTAACAGAGAGTAACAGAAAGCAACAGCTACACCAATTTCATCAGAATATTCATATTAACAAAGCAACAAACCCCCCCCCCAAACTCTATTTTCAAGCACAAACAAGTATTTTAGTTTTCCAAGTTACCTATTAAATCTAACATGTTGAGGTCGTTTTCTTTCACTTTGTCAAAATATGCTTAATATTCATTAACAAGGCTCAGTCATAAAATGTGTTAACCAATTCATGCTGCTTAGGAAATTTGATGTTATGGAGACCACACGACATAGACTACATAGTAGTGTTAATTTAACTGTATTTAATAACATCTGTGCATGCAGTGACCAAAAGATTTCTGGAGCAGCTGCAAAGCTATGGTACTAACATAGCGAAAAGCAGGTAATGCAGAAGGTCGGTAAATACCTAGTCATCAATATATGATGTTAGTTTTTTCTTTTAATGTGCATTAACAGTCTGTTGAGAAAGTATTATGTGTACCTGACTTACCATCTCTATGCTACCTTACTAAACATTGACTGTGAATCACAGGTTACAACTATTTTAATTATATGTTTTCTTAACTGTGGCTTAATCAGTCAAAAAACAAATACCTTGAGTGCCTTAGAACAAGCTTATTAGTTGAGAGCAATTCAGCTGTACTCAAAGTTGCTAACATATATGCTTCCAATTCTTTCATATTCCTCTCCATATTAATGCTAGAAAAATTTAAGTCAGATTTACAGGAGCCCAAAGTTGCTTTACCTATTTGTTAAACATTGTGCTTATTTCAGAAGTAACTAGAAGAAAGATTTATCACATTTTTTAGGAACCATTTAAAAAGCTTAATTGATCTTCCTGCACTTTAACATTTGAAAATACTTGCTTTGAAGTACTATATTACAAGAAGAATATAAATGTTCAAAAATTAAAGTGCTTCTGCCAAAAATTTGAGGAAATAAGGGAAGAAAGAAACAGACTTGTTTAACACCACTATATCAGTACACTCTCTAATGCCTCCCATCTCTCATTACAAAGCACTGAAAATAAAGTGTATCTCATGACTAGGTTTGCCTATTCCCAATTGTGCTCATGATTTGTTGAATGATCTTGAAAAAGTTACGTTATCCTATAGTTTATCTAGATATGAGTAAAGATTATGATGATGTATGGACAGTGATTTTGTATATACAGGATCTTGACTTAGAAATGTTCACATATTTTACAACCACCCAGTTAATTCATAATTTCCTTGAGGGATTACATATGTCTATCTGGCATCCACATATAGAGTTGCATAATCGTTTAGCGCAAAAAATATATGGTTAAAAAGCATTTAAAGACGTCTGCATTGAAGATGATGTACTAGCGCAAAGTAAAAAAGCCCTACTGCCTTAAGAAAAGTGCTGAGCACCTCACTGTTGCAAACGAGGCAATGGGCAAAAATGGTCAGATAACTTCAAAAGCTAACACAGTCTATTGGCTTGACAAATGTTGGAAGCAAAATTGATTTTGCATTGTCTGAGTTGGAATGACTGAGGTTGAGATCCAGCTATGTGCAGAGAAGCTAAGACTTTTGGCAGATAGTGATATGTAGGGGGTTAACTCAGTGGGTCTGCGGACCCCCTAATGTTTGAGGAATTGATATGGAGCAGGTTAGTGTGTATTCTTGGATGAAAGCAGTTTGCAGTGCTCCCCTACAGGGGAAGAAACCACCTGCAGAATGCAGGAGACCTTTTGACCAGTAGGATTCTTCCATGTATGTTTGCCTCAGCTGACTGACCAATTGTGGGATGCCACGGTGTGGGAGAAAGTAAATAAAAGTAAAGTTGTTACTAAGAATAAAGTCCCTTTATCCTCGGTGTAAGCTTTCTGGTCTAACTGCTGCCTGAGCCATCTCTGCCTCCTCGACCGCCACTATTTTACCATACCTTAAGAAAGGGCGACCCCCACAGTGATAAACACAGAATATGAAAGTAAAAAAATAACAAAACAGTTAAATTAGAGATGATTTCTGATTTTTCAGACTGGGCTGTGCTCAGTGCCCAGCTGGCTCAGCCCTACACTTTGATTGGGATGATCAGTCAAAAGATCTCTCATTGCTTAATGTGCAGATATGTCCTAGATCAATGAGGCTTAAAGTCCTGTAATCAAATGTCCTAAGATTTTAACTTTTGATAACTGAGCTGTAAGAGATTCTTCCTTCTCATTCTTCTTGAAGCCTTCAGGAATATATGTTCAGTTTAATCGTTGCCTCTTAATTGTTCATTTGAATGTAAGAGAATCTGACCCTGCATTTCCATTGAACAAAATCAATTGTTCTGCACGGTTGTTGCCTGGGCGTTGGTCCTCTCTGGACCGTGGTAAACACATGAGTGTTATATGTGGTCAAAAAAAAGAGACAGCTGGACAGAAAGAAGCTGTTAGCTGGAGAGTAGGTCTGATGGTTTCTATCAGCCTGTGTAACAATGTTTGTGAATATAAAGTACTATTTAGACAAAACTAAATTATCTCTAAAAAAGTAATTAAGAGCTGTCCAGCTTCAACACTGAAATGGTTTTCCAGCATTGGAACAGGCTGCCCAAGGAAGTGGTTTGATCATCAGCCCTGGAGGTATTTAAATGATCTGTAGATGTGGCACTTGGGGACATGCTTTAGTGGTGGACTCGACAGTGTTCTATTAATAGGCTCAATGACCTTAGAGGGCTTTTCCAACCTCAATGTTTTTGTGATTCTATCTTTAAGTTGCATCATGGCTACTTTATTTTGCTCTGAAAAGTAAATGTGGTATGTCTGTCTAATCTGGCTCTCCTACAGCTATAGCATAACTGAATTATTTACTCCTTCAGAAACAAGATGAAACATTCTCTGGTCTAAAAACAGTCTACTGAGAGAGAGTTTGGTCCATGAATTTATCCATGCTCTCACTGGAGGCCTGTATCTGCACTGAAAATTACAAGAAAATACCACTGTATGTAGATGATTGGAGCCTTATTCCTGTTCTTCGTATGTAATGCCAGCTCTAGGCTGGCAAGGGATCCTTGTTGTGTGTTAGGAAATGGACACCACCACCACCCCTAAGGCCTCCAGTCAAGCATTTCTGCAGGTATATTCAGCAAACAACATCTGTCCTGTTCAGCTGGGGCCAAGTTCTGGCTTGATCCTCCTTTTACTCTTTTTAGATATGAGAAGGAATTTCTGAACAACATAGTGATGACTAGGACAGATAATATTTTCCAATAGCTAGTCTCACAAACAAGCAGTTTGAGGTTAACTGAGATGATTATTACATTTTTCTCTCAAAGTGAGAGTGGAAGGGGTGCATAAAACTGAACAGGAAGTTAAAGTGCAGAAGGTAGTCCTGAGGGTAGAAAAGAGTTTATTCTTCAATTCCTTCAAGGGCCCTGTGTGATGTCAGCTCTGTTCAGGAACTCTTGGGATTGTATTATGTTAGCAATTGCTATGGACTGACCTGAACTGGGGTGTAGATGCATCTGGGGAGGGACTGCGTGCAAAGACCATCCAGTTTCCAGGGAATCGGCACTGAAGGCAGCAGTAAGTGAATACGTTCTTCCAGGAGAACATTGACAGAGTTGGGAGGGGGAGCTATGGTGGGGTGGAATTGGACTTGTATATATATCTATTTGGATTTAAAACTTTAACAATATAATCTTTTTTTTCTGTTGCTTTTTAAAATTTCATTATTTACCGCACTAGAAGCTTAAATCAAAATTAATGCTGATCCATTGACTTGAATAAGTGATGGCTCTGAATTTCAGGGAGTTGAATTTGCCTGTGTTCACATTTCCTTCAATTACAATGACAGCGGTTTTAATTTAGACTAATAGTATCTGGTACATATATATCTTTCTGCTGCCAAATAGAATGTCCATGGAGAACTTGAGAGACTGCGACAGAATTAGTAGAGACAATTTCCAAAATACCAGAAGTGAATAAAATTTCAGGCAATCCTTTCTCAAATTTACCTACCAATATTTTTTCTAAAATGTGTTATGATTCCAGTTTGTTTAATATTTATGAAAACCTACAAAGTACTTACCAGTAGCTATGCTCTGCATTAATCACATTTTGCCTATTATACTGGTTTATGACTGTGTTAATCATCATTAGTTAATAATATAAATAATATTTATATTTATTAATTCTCAAGTTTATTAATTAATTAAAGGCAGTTTATTACAGAAAGTAGAAGTGAAATATTTTGAGGCCCAACTGCCTCTTAAATATACTGTGGAAACTTGCAATGATAGATGCAACCTGAAATTATCACACAGCTGAAAAGTTGACATGTAACAGTTTTCAGAGTGTTGCCTGACACAAAATTCTAGCAATCTCTATCATCATGCACCAGGTTCTAAGCCCCAGTTCTGATTTCACCAGACTGGACACGTTCTGTCTGAAACATCAGAATGTTACTGAATGACAGCTTAACATATATTTTCTTTTATTCAGAGTACTGCAAGGTCTAGTCCTGCTCAATATGAGATTTCTGAATGCATAAATTCATGCTAGGATCTATACACTAATAACTACATTAATGAAAACATATGCTGACAACTGACTTCTCATTGACAAGAACAGTAGAAAGGATTTTACATACTTCTTTTGACCATGTTAAGTCAAAAGACTGGTATCACCCTCATATTTTGGAAGGTAAAATCACAATAACTGTTCATTCTACTATAAATTACCCTTTAAAAATTATAACCTCGTTTTGTGCTCTACCACTTGTTCTTAAGAACAATAATGCATCTAGATTCAGCCCAGTTGTGAATATGTATCAAAGGTTTCATATACAGTTGCCAAAATCCTTACTTGCCAAGATATGTTTCCTTTATCTAAACTTAAAAACTAGTTTCATTTGCGTCAGCTTCAGATAGTATGTGCAAAGCTGACACCGAGATTTTGCCTTTCCTGACTGCAAAGAGGCAAGTGAAAGAAAAGGAAAAAAACCACCAACAGCTGATTTTTAGAAAAATTCTAATTGGACGGTGTTCATTTTGTTGAAGAAAATTCTGTCCCATTTATAAGACAGTTGATCTTGACTTCTTTTTTGACATGTCATATCATCTCTGAGAAGACATAGCGTATCTTGAAATTGATGTTGAAGTATAAAGACTGCAATATTGCTTTACTGGGGTTTGAGTTAGAGCAGCAATGTGCAATATGTTGACAGCGCCTAATAACTTCTCAGTTGTGTATTCTTACTCCTTTACATGCAGCTGGTAGATTAGCCATCAGCAAGAAGTCTCCCATAGGTAGCGTGCTTTGATGTTTAAGGTGCCCACAGATAAGCTGGACTATTTGAACCTACTCTGGTTATATTCAGTGCTTATTGTATTTGAATAGTAAATAAGTGTCTTTGGGTTTTTTTTTTCCAAAATTAAAGTAAACCAATGGGGTTTGGCCCTTGTATATGCTTGTTAGTGATGTTTGACAAATAACTCGTTTTTTCTGTACATGCTTGATGTATTTTAACTATGGCCATGCCACCCTGACACCTGATCTCAGAAGCTAAGCAGGGTCAGCCTTGGTTAGTATTTGGATGGGAGACCTCCTGGCAATATCAGGGGCTGGAGATTCTAGTCCTGAGGATTTCACTGTCACCATCCAAGCTCGCTCAGCCATGACAGATGAACCTCAGGAGTTAAAGGGTGGGGCCAGTTCTGCGCACGCTGTGCCTCACCTGAAAAATCCACTGAACAGGCTCGAAGGACACACCCAGATGGGTAGAGACCTTCCCAAATCTTTGTTTGCAAAGCCTAGCCATGATGATGATGGTGATTTATTTCAATGGTTCAGGAGTGTGAATTAGCTCTTGCAGCCCTCTAAGTAATAAGAATAGTGTTGGATTTGAAAGAGGACAAGGACAAAATTATTTTTTCATCATTTGTTAAAAAGCTACAAAAATGTTTTAGATCTGGGCAAATCTGCTAAATGTGCAAGATAATTTTTTTTCTTGAACATGACTGTAATTTAGAGTTCAAAGAGAGGAGTGTGCGTTCTCTGTTCCTCTATTCCTACCAGCAACTGAGCTGAATATTACATAGTTATACATAGAAATGACAGACCCTTCATATTTAGTACCCATGAAATAACAGAAAGAAAACGTTAAGTAAACTCTTCAACTTGACAGTTATTCTGTGAATTTGTCCATTGGTTTTCAGGAATACTGACATTACTTGGGTTTCCTTATAAGAAATGGAATGACTCAAGAGTCCTATATATTTTTGTGTATGAAAGAATTATTTTCAATATATATCAGACATAATGTAGGACTTATAAACAGTACTGTTTCCCAGATTTTGTGTGGCCAGTAAAAAAGGTGTTTGGAAGTTAAGTTCTCTACTCACCTCTTGACATCTCTGTACATAATGACCACCATCACCAAAAGAATACACCCTTCCTCTCAAACACAAATAAAGGAATATCATTTTCCTACTTGTCCTTCTGTTGCATGCGATATGTCATAGATCTGCAAGAAAGTGCATGTCTATGTGAAAAACCATCCACAGGTTACAACAGATGTTCAGTTAATAGTGTCTGAGAAAAGAGTACTGGACTTTTCAAGAATAGCATATCAATGCAGGTCAATACTCCCTAGATTCATAAGCTTTTAACATCTCCATGTGTGCTGCTTTACTCTGCCCAGTGATGTATATTTTGTTCTTTGTAGACTATGTTTAATTGGAAAATTGTTTAATAAATCCTCACATTTCATTTCATGAAAGAGAGACATAGCGTGTGTAAATATTCATTACCACTTCAGGTTTAAAACCACTTTGATAAATTAACTTCATAACCTTTAGAGAACAGGAAGAGACAAGAAGCCTGGATGTAGCAGAGACAGTGCATAAAAAATGGAATTAAAAAAATGTAACTCAACACAATAATTTGAAAACGTGCTTAGAAAGATTTTGATTGTGTCTATTAGTCAAAGGGAGATTCACATCAGCTCTCTTAGAGTAGAAGACAAATTTTCTTCTTGAACTGTCAATCTCAGTCTTCTGTCTGTAGATGTAGCTTCAACCACTGGTTCAGTATAACTTTAAGGTCACTGTGAATCTAAATCTTGAGGATATTTAAAAACTACAAACAATAACACACAATAGCAAAATTCAGCTGTCCTAGACAAGTTGCAGACAATATCTCTGCCTGCTGCCCACTCCTCACACTAGCATACCAAGCACTAGTCATCTATGACAGTATGTCTTAGTCCAAATTTCACAACAGTCTCTTCTCATGTAAAATACTATTCTGGTCATCTCTTGAACTATTTTCTTCCATCTTTTAAAGGCTCAAATTTGTCCTTTTTCTGCTTCTTTTCCCATGTTTGTTACGTGAGGTCTGAACTGCTTGTCCTCACCATTAGGTTACTCTAGACCCTGTCTCCACCCCTAGATATCCTCCCTATTCACACCTGAGTCTTCACTATTCATTTCTTGTATCTTCTGTCACCTTTATGATTTCTCTCCCTCTGCTCTTCATCCTGGCGAAAGGCCTCCTGTAACTGCATACACAGATACTTTATCATCCTCCTTTCATTCCCTCCTCAAAACCTCTTCTTTGGGGCCATAAATCTGAGAAAACAGCTGATAGCAATTATGATATGAATGTTCTTTGACCCCTATCAATTTTAGTGACCAATAGCATCTCATTTTTTCCTTTGTATTCCCCTACATGTCTGTATATATCTGTTGTCTCTTATCGTACTTCAAGTATACCTCCATAATATTTACAAATCTAGCTGTAGAATGGAGAGAAAATATCTGAAATATCTTTAAATGAAGTGATTTTGTCATGAACATTAGTCTTCTGTACAGGATAGACATATCCTTAAATTGTAAGCTTACTGAAGCAGAGCCTGCTTTTTTTGACAGGAGTAGCATAATTTCAGATTGTAAATAGGTCTCCTAAGTACCAAGGCAACGCAAATAAATACTAATAATGCCAACAAAAAACCATCCTGTTACCAGACATGCTGATTAGCAGCTGAAGCAAAAGTAGTGGTCTTGTCTGCATGAAGTGTTGAGAAACAAGCAAATAAAATATCCTATATCACTTTGTACCAACCCTCTTCAAGGTTTGCCTGTGCTAACGCTTAACAGCATATGCATATCATGCAATTTTTTCTCCTTTAATTAGAGATCTGTGAGGAGTGAATTCTCTAGAGATAAAACTTGTGCTTATCCTATCCACTAATTATCTGCTTTTTCTTTGAAAAGATATTTGATATTAGAATCTAGTGTTCTTGAGTAGGAAAAAAGTTACTCTGACCTTTGATGTGACATAGTGCATAGTGAATGACAACAGGAAATGTGATGAAATGTAGGTAAATTGCTTTGGGGGGGCTCAGATATGCAGAACATAAAAAGAATTATATGAGAAATCTTGAGAGATTGCTACCTTTTTTGCTGCTTTAAAAAAATTATTAATGTCAATTAAATTGCAAAACATTAGGTACTGTTATCCTGTCTATTGCTGAAAAAAAAGCCAATTGTTTTACAGTAGAATTGGGCTTTGTTGTTCCTTTCAATTTTGACATTGTATGAGAAATGTTTCAGATGTTGATGGTCCTTTAAAGAACTCCTGCAAAGCTTAAGAGTGCTGAAGAGGAAAAGTGAAAAGAATGGTCATTCTTACAAAGAAGATGGTACTGACAAGGTAATAGTAATTAGCTGCAGCTAAGCTGGTGCTACTGTTCAGGTAGGTGTTCTAAGTACTAATTTTTTTTGATCAAAACTAGTTGTCAGTTTTGGTGATGTTAATATTTCCAGATTTTCCTCCACAATCCTACTGGATTGATATACTTTGACTGTTATAGGAAATTTATTTACAGGAATCCTTGCTGGAGTAGGGGAGTTAGGACTCTGGTGTTGTAGTACAAATTCTCCTTCTGAGGAAATCAAAACAAGATGGAAGTACAAATCATGGCAGTACAAATCATGACCAGTTACCACTTGCTGGTTGCAGTCAGATCAAACAGCCCACTGATCAACACTGGCCCCAAAAGCTGTGTTTGCTTTGCCCTCGGCCACACACTGTTCAGCCATGTGCAGCGTCGAGGTAAGCTAGAGGAAGTAGATGCCCCTTGGGCTTGGTGGCTGGAGCAGCTATTGGAGCTGCTAATTTGATGCCCCCTCAGGCTGAAGAGAGCATGGTCCCCCTTCACTTTCCTTAGGGAGTGACTCTAACCACTAAGCTATTACATGTGGCTCCTCCTTTGGATTTATTTTTGAAATAAAACAATGAGATCTGCTCAAAGAGCAATTGCTAAAGCTTCCCTTGGGAGAGCCTTTTGGGCTGAGGATCCCAAGTGGAAAAAGAGTGTCTGTCTGCTGACAGCTCAGACCTGGGAATCAAAATTCCAGAGGAGAGAGCAAGGATTGCAGACATTATTGGAATTTCCTATTAGCTAGACATAGGAGATTCCCAGCTCCTTGGGAAGCTTTCCTTCACTATATGATTGTTATAGGATATGTTTTGAAGGTGCCTAATTTTTCACCCAAATAGCTCTGAGATGTTTGGTATATAGCTCAGGTCTTGGGACTCCACCTGAGGGGCCTAGCATGGGCTACAGCTGGAATAGTAGCAACAGACTCATGGCCTGTGTCATACACTTTATCTTCACTTTGATTGCTTAATTATCTTGGATCTGATAAATTATAACTCTTTTCAAAGGGCTCAGAAAGAGGACATTAAAATACAGAGAAACTTAACTTTATTATTACACAGTGTCAGGTTGACTCTTACCCTGATGACTGCACTCTTTATATGGCAGTCACCAACTTCATAAATTTCTGACCTCTCTTTAATTCACAGCACTTTTGTAAACCAGACAGAGGACCAAAACTGTAATTTCATGTATAAGAAATCTCCATCCAGAGACCTTGCACAAGTTTTATGCCAGTTTGATTTCCTGGACTTTGGAAGTGTTACTCCTAATACATACTGATTGGATGGGATTTAATCAGGATCGTAGCAGCAGATAGTTCAGTTTACTACCCTGACATGTTTGCATTCCAGTTTTTATAATAATATTAACGTATTTATGAGGAAGATATAAAAAACTACTGTAAAACTACTACATAATGAATGCTTTCCTTTAGATAAAGTAGATACAAAAAAAGTACTAGCTCACTCAAATAAAGTCCACAGTACTTTCACAGAAGTAAGAATATTCCCAGGGGATTTTCATTTGTCACTCTTTGCATATAAATGGTCTTGCCCTTAGAAGTTAGATTTGCTTTCACCTGCCTTGGGAGCCAATCAGGTTTTTTAGAAACTCCTAGCAGCCAAAGAGTTTTCAGGGATGCTAGTTTGCATATTGGCTTGCACAGAAATCATAGCCCTAAGTGAATGGGGACAGTTAACGACATTTGTACAGACAAGGCCACTTTGTCTGACAAAATGTAGATACCTAAATTCAAAAAAGGGAGTCAGAGAGTCTACTTTCCATCACTGCCTAACTCTGATGGCCAGACTGAAAACAGATAAGTGGGACAGCAAATCTTTCCCATATTGATTAAGGACAGCATGATGCGTGCAGGATCTGGATTTTGATCTGTGTTCACTGGACTATTTGTGCCTTATTATATTCAATGGTCTGTGTGAATAACAAACAGGAAAATGAGACCAGACTGTGTGAGGAGGCCCTTGACTTCTGCTTGGATAGGCCCTGCCAGAGACCACCAAGGACCACCACTGCCCTGCAGAGCCAGACTGCAGCTACTGAAAGGCTGCCTACACCCAGAGAGGCAGCACAGCTACTGGGGGTTTCTTCATGGAGCCTTCCTTCAGAGGTCAAGATGTACACACGAGCCACTCAAAGACTGCTGGGGGAACTGAAACACAGTTTCATTGACTTATAGGCATGACTGTTAGGAAGATGTACTGTGCTATGAGAAAAGAATAGACTTTTCAGTAATCATGTATTAACCAGAAGGGCAATTTTGAGGGTTGCTATAACTCAGCTGGATATGGTCTCTTGACCTTGAAAGCTTCAGAAATAAAACTTTGAGCCATAGCCTTACACCTAGGTCTTGGTTTCTTACTGAGTTTGCAAAGCATAGTGCCCTGCCTTGCAAACCACTCTCTGTCTTCAGAAATGACACAGGGAGCTGGGCACCACGGAATCATAGAATGATTTGGATTGGAAGAAACCTAAAAGATCATCTAGTTCCAAACCTGTGACATGGGCAGAGGTACCTTCCACTATATCAGGTTGCTCAGAGCCTCATCCAGCCTAGCTTTGAACACTTCCAGGGATAGGATGTCAACAACTTCTCTGGACAACTATTTCTGGTACCTCATCATCCTCACAGTAAAGAACTTCTTCCTAATATCCAATCTAAATCTACCCTCTTTCAGGATAGAGCATGCATGTGTGCTCTGACTTAACATCCTGGGGTGAGTGGGATGTCTCCTTAGCCAGTGAGATGCCTACATTTTAATTATTACTGTGCTTTTGAGTATCACTTGTTGTTAAACCTAACATTGCCTCTACATTTCAGTTGAGGTCTAGAAAGCTTTGCTCTAGAAAAACATTTCAGCATGCTTTTGGAAGAGGTGTAGCCTGTAATAGGTTTAAGTGAATTTACATTGTCTGCTTTATGTGCAGTTTGAACCAGATTGCCTTAAGCTATGTAAAGTTATCTCTATATCAGTTTGATCTTTGCAGCATAATCCTCCACAGACTTAAACAAGTCAGTCATGAACAGCAGATAAGATGAATCACGAATGACTATTTTTGTAATAAGATTTCTGGGTAAAAAATTCAAATTTCACATCACCTTTTGTGATGGTGGCCCAGCCACTCTTCCGAAAAAAATACTTCAAAAAAGAAGGAGAACTTTCAGAAGCAGAAAAATGTAAGAAAAACATGACAGACAAAAATGCTGACTCTTGATTATAAATCTTGTAATTTAGAAAATTAACTCTACACCAGCCAAAACTGGCATAAGTATCATGTTAGTTATAATGTTACTGGGAGCAATCATTGGGAATGCATCTCAATCTCTTCTTTTCCTTCTTTCTCTCAGATGCTGTCTTTCATTTTGGTGCATGTCCGCGCATAACACGATAACCTTGGTGTGCATCTACAGAATTTAGTATGACAAAAATCATTGCCAATGTCATGTGCTTAACTGCAAGTTGTATGATAGTACCTTGAATAAGAAAGACAAAAAAAAAAAGGAAATTAGCCAGGGACACAAATATATTAACTAACTTAATAATTTATTAATTGAGTCAGCTATGTTTTCTGACAATGCATTCTACTGTTCTGTCACTGTCCCAGTTGTCTGAAATATTTGGAGGATTGCCTAGCAGGAAAGGTATTCAGGTCTGGGGAAGGATGGAGGGTAGATAATTCTTCCAGAAAACTAAGCATGTTGACTGTTATGCTGCTTAACATAGGAACTTGATATACATGTTTCTTAAGCAGATGTGGGAGAGATCTTTCATAACTTAGTCTAATACATGAAGTAGCAATAAGAGTTTTCTCTGTGAAAATAAAGAATACCCAGCTATCATTGCTAAAATTTCAAGTTTTACACTCAGCTTAAAAATGGTTTTATCATCTTTCTTTTGGTTATCAATCGCAACAGTGAAGGCCTGACCCCCTCAATCTGGAGGTTCTTTGCAAAAAAGTAAAATAACATGATGAACAGAAAACTGATGCAAGGATGAATCTGGAACATGTACCCTGGTCATGGTCATTTTTGAGGATGGTGCTTTCTAACTCAGAAGCTTCAGGTTACTTCTTGTTATCCTATAAAATAAGCAGTTCTGTTATCCAGTGGCCTTCTAGGTGTGAGATCTGTTTCTAGTAGTTTTCAAAGTGTTTTACAAAAAGGCAAAAGGTCTTCTCACTTCATCAAGATGCTTTCCTCCACAATCCTGTTGTGAGCACTAGAGAGAGATTGTTTGTCAGAACTTCTCACATTTTTCCAGCCTCTGCCATAATTTGTAACAGGAAGGTCTGGCCGTATGAATTTATCTTACTCTCTTTTTCTTTCTGAAGATGTAGGTGTTTCTTAGTGTCCCAAGCAGACATGGTAGGACTAGGCATCTCTTGTTTTTTTGTCTCTATTGGATTATTGTAAGTAAGAAAACAATTATTTGCAAGGATATTGGGAAGATATTAAAGAAAAGAGGAAAACAACTCAAGTTGCGAATTGAACTAACGCAGATACTTGTAAAAATATAATTGAAATTATAATTTTAATTATTTAAAATTTAATTACTTAAAAATTCAGTCATCTTTTGAAGGACTGAGAACAAACCACTGATATCATACAAAGTAATGGTATTTCCAATTCTAGTTTTTATTTTTTAAATGAAGAAACAATTATTGCATGGTTAGCGCTACTAAAACTGTAAGGGCCAGATGGAGCTCTTCACTTGTGTAAAGTCTCAAATACAGACTTAAGTAAATGATACAGCAAGAGCTTGTTAGTTTTCATTCTGTTAATCTGTCCATGCATAATTAATGCACAAAATGACATTCTCTTCTCAGCTTCTCAGGAAGGATTTGATGTTTCAATGTTGTGGTATGATTTTCAATCATGAAGAATTTGTTAGCATTATAAGAACATTTAGTATGTGTTAGCATTTTAATTATATATGGTGGGATAGAATATATTACTGTTTTACTATATAAAATTATATCACTATATATTGTTACAGATTACATGTACATTTATACATATATTATTATAAACAGTGCTTGGAATGTTGGAGTTTATGTAATTGCTGATTCTTTTCTATACAATTATTTCCCTGCCATGAAAGCCAGGCATAATGTACTCAGAAACTTCATCGCCATCCCTGTGAATCCTTATCCAGCTTTTATTAAGAACATTGTTAGACCATAGAGGTGAATAAGTGTAGGTGTTAATGGTAACTAGTCTTTCAAGCTTTCTTTATGCTTTTCTTATGCAAGATAGGAAATGTGTTTCCTATAGCTCTAAGCAGACATAGTAGGTTGAGTAACCAGCTGGGTATAAGCCAGAAATGTGCCCAGGTAGCCAAGAAAGCCAATGGCATCTTGGCCTGTATCAAGAATAGTGTGACCAGCAGGACTAGGGAAGTGATTGTCCCACTATACTCAGCACTGGTGAGACTGCAATTCAAGTCCTGTGTTCAGTTTCGTGCCTTCCACTTCAAAAAGGACATTGAGGTTGCTGAAGCATGTCCAGAGAAGGGCAGTGATGTTGGTGAAGGGTCTAGGAAACCTGCCTTATGAGGAGTGGCTGAGTGAACTGAGTCTGTTTAGTTAGGAGAAGAGGAGGCTCAGGAGGGACCTCATTGCTCTCTACAACTCCTTGAAAGGAGGTTGTAGTGATGTGGGAGTCAGTCTGTTCTGACATAGCTCAAGTGAAAGGATGAGAGGAAATGTTGCACCAGGGGAGGTTCAAATTACCTATTAGAAAAAAAATTCCTCTCAGAGAGTGGTTAGGCATTGGAATAAGTTGCCCAGGGAGGTGTTGAAGTTATCGTCTCTGGAAGTCTTCAAGAAGTGTCTGGATGAGGCACTTGGATATATAGTTTATGGCTGATTATAGTGGTGCTGGGTTGAAGGTTAGACTAGATGATCTCTTCCAAATCTTCATAATTCTGATTCTGAGCCCTATTTACCTACTATTGAAAACTGAGTTATAGATCTAGGCTAGTAGCTAGGATATAGGGGAAATTCTCAGAAGAAGAAAACAGATTATTTACTGAACCTTCATAGGTAGCTTTGAAAATCTTGATACTAAAGTTCGTTGATACAAGGACAACTAATTTACCTATGTAAAATGTAATTTGCATACTGTTATAAAACCTGATTATTACTGGCTTTAATCCAGAATATACTTATTCCCAACCTAAATGTTTTGATGATTTTCATAAACAGAAGTGCCTCCAGGGAATAGATTTAATATTCATAGACGTCAGATTCTGGGGGCTCAGACATTAGATGTGGACTTTATTTGACTTCAGCTGCTGATGGTAATGATTATTTTTAATAATTCAAATAATTCCAAGTGAGGTAAAGCCTGTAACATGACTCTGGTTCTTCCACGTAATTGCTTGCTTAGTCATAGTCAGTCTCTGTTTTTCTCAAGAATGACTAGAGGGGTAGTGAAAAAGTTTCAGAATTCCTCTTCATGACTGTGTCATAAAGCTAAATTAAAAATATCAAACTGGGATTATACATGAGGTATAAAAATAGGTGATTTTGTCTACTGTCCAGAAAAAAAAAATAACCCCTCCAATATGTCTACTTAAATTTGATGACAGCAGGAATATCTATTCAGTTTAAACCAAACTGTCTACATTTCCAACAGCAATGATATTTGGAAGCACAGAGTATTCAGTGACATAGGATATTTGATGAATTGCAATGCCCCTTGTGATGTAGTTTCAAATGCATAAGGCTAAAGAACATCAGTAAGTCCGAGTGGTCATCATCTCTCTAGAGAACCAGATGCTACCGGCTTGCTCTTAGTATCTGCCCTCTGCTAGAGAAGCCATTGACAGACAATGGCAGTTGTACTTCCTATTCACATTTTATGCTGAAAGAGGTTGTGATAAGACAACTTGTCTAAGTGCTCTGAACCTCCATACTACTTGGGAAGAATTTTGACAATTTTGCTAGAACACAGTGCAGAAAGCATACCTAATATTGTCAGCAACTTTCCACATGTGATTGAAAAAAGGAGCTTGAAAATGTCCATTCTGTTATGTCAGCAAGGTGCACTTTTCTTTTTTGTTACTAAATCAAAATTAGCCTCTAGTGGTTCCAGGATGGGAAAGGCTCTTCAAGGGCTCCATTACAAATTTCATGCCAAATACTGTAGTGCTCTTAGGGATCTATTGAGCTGAAATTATATGCTGGCTTCTATGGATCTGGCTTTTGTACCTAGATGAGCCATTCAGCAGGGATACCAAATAGGGCAAAAATACATCTTTGTTGAAACAAGTAGGTATCTCCCTGGCTACGCTCTGTTTTCATATATGCATACATGCATTCTGCCTTCTATTAGTAATCCAGGGATCACAGGACTGCCACTGAAATGGTGCTCCCAAACAGCTATGTAAACCACGGCTTAATTTAAAAAACAAAAAAAAGAAAAAGAAACTTCTCCTTCAGCTAGCTTAATGATGGTATATTCCTTTAACCATGGGCACAGAAGCTTAGTACAGACACTCTCATTCCCACATACTTGGATGAGAGGCTGACCTATTGTACTCAAATGTGATGCACATACTTATTCTCAGCATGCCAACGCTCATGACCATCTGCTAGGGCGGCACTGTGCCCACCACAAAGGTGGGACACCATTCTCAAGAGGCCTAGGTGCCAATAGCCTATAGATTTAAAAGGATACTTCAGAGAATACAAAAAGTGGCACTTTCTTTGTGAGTGTTCTTTCTGATGCCACAAACTAGTTCAAATATTGTTTGCCTGCATCAGCCAAAATTTTGCTTATTCTGCCTGATAGTGAGTATCACCAGAAATACGGTCTTTGAAATGATTCATTCACAAAATTCCGGACAGAAAATAAAACCTCTTAAAAATGTTGCCAGGCAGAGTCAGAAACCATAACACAGACACTCCCCCAAAGTTATCCCTACTTTAAAAAAGAAACAATTAGAAAACAGCTGAAAGCACAAAAGCTAAGAAACAAGCATCTGGAGGAGTGGGGGGACCCAGCATACCCCCTGCTGGAACATGTAGCTTCATAAAGCTGCATGTCTCCCTTCTCAGTGCTCCTTGCTTTATTTTGGAAAACACAGTTTCTTTCAAATCAAAGTGGTTGCACATAAAGCTCAGTATAAAATTAATCAGATTTTCAAAAGACTATGTGTACCAGAACAAATGTCTTATTCTTCTCTAGGAGAAATAAAAAATAACTGAAATAGGGGAGGAATATAATCCTCAGATCCCTTAAGCTTATTTCACCTTTCTCTTTTGTCTTAGTCAGCTTTTAAGGATAGGAAAGTTCTTATTACTAAAACTTTTGGACCTCCAAAATCTTCTGAATCTTTCTGGAAGCAAACACTATCCTCTGATATTAAATATTTGGATATTGATAAATATGTATCAGAAACACCCTTCTGTGGCAAACGTGGGTGATGATGGTGGGAAATTACAAAGGTAAGAATCTGCTGAAGGCATCACAACTGTACACGTTAAGGGTTGTTGGAGAATTAAAATTAAGAAATTCAGCACTCATTAAAGTGAGTGGAGGCAGACTTAGATAAATCTTTCTGCTGAGCTTGATCTATTTAACAAATCTACCATTCCTCCAGTTGCCATCCAGATCACTGCCTTATCCATTTCAGCATTATTGGATTTAAATCCCCAAAGCATGTCAGGTGTGTTTGACTATCCAGTCGGTAACTGCTGAGGGAAGAGGGACATCCCACAAAAGGTCAGTGATTTTGAAGGGGTGTCCACTGCTTTACAATGAATTTTTGTCAAGAGTTCATGTTATACTTTTCACAATGAATGTAAGAAATGTTGTGATTCTTCATGGCTGAGCATTTTAAGCTAGAATTTAGTTTTCTCACAGACAAATACCTCTGTACATACTTATTTTACAGTAGGCAAAGAAAGAAAAAGACAAGCTTGTTTCTATGGCATGACTTTTAGAATAAATGCTGTAAAGGTTGCACTGTGCATTAAGAGAACAACTTAAAACTGCAGTATCTTAAACCTTAGCATTTAGTCTTGATTCAAATCTATGCCAAAACATGATAGCCTCAAATAGTCAGTCAGTGAAGCTATTCTAGTTACAATTTCATCAAAGATGATGAAGTATCCCTTATGTCCATATAAAGTCTTTCACTCGTGTATAAAAGGAGAATATGTCTCATGCATCTACATTAGCAGGGAAAATCCTACAATCTTTTTGTATCTTGCTGGGAACTTATTTATAAAGTTTATGGGAAAAGTGTAGATTTCTTTTCACTCAGTGAATTGTGTTGTATGCTTCCCAGTTTTTGATTTTGGAAATTATTAGATATGTTTATTGAATGGTTTTCATGATCAGATCTTAACACACACTGTTGAGCTTGGTACAGGATTAACATGATGAAGTGGCTTGTTTGGCAGAGCTCATACTAATGGTCTCTTCTGGCCATCAAACTTTATGAATCTGATTTACTTTGAAACATTTTCATCTCCTCAGAACATTATTTATAAAACAAAATAACTGGAATCAGAAACAAATTTGAAAAGAAACTGCCTACATCTCATTTCTGTTTCTGCAGCCTATCTTGGCCATAGCAAGATCAAGATGTGGAAAATAATCTGCACATTAAGCATGTATGCTTAGCTAATTTTACAAGTAGGTTTGAGGTTATATTTGTTATGTCTGGCTTATGTATAGTGAACGGGTCAAATTTCCTCTCTTTCTTCCTTTTTATTTTCCTTCAAAGCAGAACCTGCGCAACTGGCCTATGCTTCCAATCAATGGTATCTGCATAATTAACTACTAGGAAAGAGCCAAGCCTACCAGGTCGCTGACAGCTGCTTGAATTTAGGCTGACACCTTTAAACAGGAATAGAGATAGCAAATGTAGCTGATGCTGGGATGCCTGCATGGGAAATACAGTAGATTAGCTAGCTCAGAATGGAACTTCTGTTGCATAAATACAAACTACTGAGCATTTTATGGACCTGGTCCTTTGAAGCATCAATTTGGCAGCACCTCCAGATGCGGCTGAATATTCAGGCAAAGCGAAGATAGCTGTGTTATCCATAACATTTCCTTACAATTTTTTGCTTTTTTGGATCAGGTCAATTTTGTTTTAAATCCATTCTATGGAACTAATAGAAGAGTCTTTCAGATGCTTAATTACATAGAGAAAGGAAGAAAAACAGACAATGGATGTAAGGAGCATAAGAATTGATTCACTGTCTGACCACAGTGAAGTAGAACTGCAGGGCTGAAGAGCAATAGCTTGGGACTGCCTGAACTCCAGAAAGTACACAGACTTTCCTCCTTTCTTCCTTTCTTTCCTTTCTTTCCCTGTTCCCTTAATTCAGGAAAGAGTTGAACTGCAAACATTAAGTGAAGATGGTGCTAGACGCATATTTTATCATTACAGATATTTTCAGCACCTAATAAGAGATCTAGTGAAAGATAATAAAGGCAACATATTTGCAACCAAAAGGATCAGCCCAGGTCATTGTGTTGTCATTATAACTTTTCTCATAACCATTCAAATTCGTCTTCTCAAGAGATAGCTAAGATTCCTCAGATTGTTATGATAGATGCAATGGTGAGTTAGGAACCAAAACATGATTATTTATCTTACAACAATGTATAACATATCCTACTAAGGATACAAGCACTGAATTTATCCAGGTAAAGAAGTCTTTACTATGAAGGTTTTATACTCTAAGGAAACAAGAGAGTGAAAGAAAAAAAAGAAATATCAGCATCCCCACCTGAGAGAATAGAAGAAGATTTTCAGCATTCAGTACATGGTCATGCAGAAATAGGAGACAGCTGTAGCATTTAACCTAGGTCTTCTGACTTTCCATCCAATCTATCTCTATTAATTTAATCTAAAAAATATGCCAGCAGAAAAGTCCTGTGCTGTTTGTGGTAGTAGACTGAGGATAAAGAACTTTACACAAAAAGGTTTGCTATCACTGCTGGCATGCAACATGATTTCAACAGAACTATATTCTGAATTTTCTTCAAAATTCCTTTGAAGTGAAAGAAAGAAATCCATTACTGACCAACAATATTTTTTTTCATGGCCTCCAGATTCAAAGGCTCAATACATAAACCTTTCAATGCTTATTTGCAGAAAAGGTTATTTGACTTGCCTTTTATTCCTCCCCCTTCCTCCCTACCCCCAATAACAAGACTGCATGAGAAAATAAATCTAAATAACTTGGTGGTCAATGACATAACCAAAATACATATTTTAGTTGTCCTAGCTGTTCTTGGCCATGACTAACTTTGTTAGTCCTCATAAATTTTGGCCCAAAATAGTCTTCAAATGATACTGATTAGACTGTGCTGGTTTTGGGCATACAAAACAACCTAAGAGGTTGTAATCCATACTGAAAATTATTCTTCTAACCAGAACAGCTGCTCCAAATAATTTATTCTTTATTTAACCACTCTGCATATTTTTCAATGCAGCCTACTTTTCTAAAAGCTGTAATACCCACATTTAAATATACTAGTCTTAATTCCATAGTAAATGGAAGGAAGGAGTATATAAAATCACATCTTACTTTTGTTTTGTGAACAAAAACTTAGAAAAAACTAAATGTTTTGATGAGTAATAGAAATTAAGCATGTGTAGAGGATGAGGGTACTTACTATGTATGTGGCTGGATGACTTATATGCTTTCTTACATAGACACATTTACCTCTGTTGTTTCTAGGTCCTCTTCACTTTTCTCTTTTTGCTGGACCTGCTCTGTTTTCCCTGCTCCTAGTCTACAGCATGAAGATCTTTGAAAGTATCAGAGGCTGGGACTTGCAGTAGTTGGCACCCTTCTCTCTTACCCAGTAAAGAGACAAGATACAGATCGTTTTGATTTTGGTGTCATTGGTGAGAGTATCCCAAACATAGCCCTGGATCAGTGCTGCTGATTTGGAATCCAGTAACGTTTTCAAAGACAGAGAAAGAGGTGCCAAGGACAGACTGTTTTGTTACCATTTTGCAATGTCAGCTGGAGATTGTTATTGTTCACTTTCCTGCTTCTACTGTGGAGAGACAGTTCAAATGGCTGCTACTTTTCTTTCTTGTATTTCAGTGACAGATAAATGCTGTTACACCTCATTTATTGAGCAGCTCAATGTGTTTCACAAGGGAAAGGTAAAAAGCCAAATTATATTTTGTGTCTGCTCTACACCATACAGCACATAAGAAGAAAGTTTCCTGAGAACAGGACTTGGATGAAGCCTGTCCTCAGACTTACATTTAAAAAAATCCTGAGTAGATTCCTTGAATGTCCTTTTAGGCTTGAAGAAGCAAATTCCATTGTACTAAATGACAGGTTATTATGATTGCATCAGTATCATTCTGGGTAACATAAAGCCATCTTTGGTCACACTGTGAGGTTGTACCTATGTTTCATAAGGTATTTTGTTTACAACACAGCATCATTCTGCTGCCTACTGTGCTCTAAACTGACATCATTTCTGCTCTTCTTGAAATCTTCCAATCAACCAAATTAACTTCCAATGCTCTATATTTGTGTGGCAAGCAAGAGAATATTTTTAAATGTTGCCATTTTCTATAAACCAAAAAATTTTTAGGATAAAAGGCTGAGAAAGGAAAAAAAAGGTCTGTGGAAAAAACCCTGATTATTAAAGTCACAAAAGATAGTTCTTTAAAGCAGTAAACATGAAAATGTTGATGAATAAAGACTTATGTGAACATGAAGACTCAATGGGAACCAGTGATGAGGAAATTTGCCTAGGACTCAGGAAAGTAGCACTTAGATACCTGCTCCGCTACTGAGAAGTTGCTGGCATACTTATTGCCTTTCTGCTGTCAGTATAATAGCATGAGACAGGGACAACAGCACTTCCCAGCCTTGTAGGACTATTTGGGTAAATTAATGAAAGACTCTGAGGTATGCAGGTGTCATGGTGACAGGGAAAGAAGAAAAAGAGAGAGAGAAAACATGAGAGAATCCTGGTGAGTATCTATTACAAACAAGCAAAAAAAAGCACTATTTTTTTATCCTCTTCTTAAATGCCTTATCCCAGAGGCACTACCACCATTGTTGATGGTCTTGGCCTTAGCCAGTGGTGGGTCTGTCTTGGAGCTGGCTGACACTGGCTCTGATGGATGTCAGGGGAGCTTCTGCTAGCTTCCACAGAGCCTCTCTGCTGCCAAAATATTGTAAGGCAAACCTATTGCATGCACAGACCAAATCCTGCAGCTGTGTCTTGGGAGGATATGACAGGAGGACAGGAAATCTAGGATGAATAAGGTTGACTGGGATGGGGGGGACAACCTCCAGACACTGTGGTATTGGGTGGGAGAGGACACAAATTAGAAGGCATAGGACTGAAGATAGGATTTGGACAGGTACTCAGACCATTTGGACAGGTACTCAGACTCAGAACTTATTTGTTCTTATTGCAAAATTCAGGACCACACTTCAAGTTTTGCTTGGGGAATTATTATTGCTGGCTCTTGAGATAGTTACCAAAGTGAAGATAATAATTATTATAATTTGTTTTTACAGTAAAATCAAAACTGAGCAATTCAGATCTATAGAAAAACCCTGTGAGACTCAGCTATCAGCCAGAAGAAGCAAGGAGCTCAGCTGCTGCTGGCTGGTAGGGAGGTGGTTTACTTCCCAAGAATTCACATAGTAGGAATTCACAAGACACTGCAGGTGCACAGAAATAGCCAAGATGAAATAATATAAATATGGGACCTGTGAGAGATAGGTCATAACCAACTGAAGTATCTAGTGTGGTGGTGTGTAACTCTTTTAGCCAATAAACTGTAGTCCTAACCCATATAAACTGTGTGCTTTGTGGAATAAAATGTCTTCACTATGAATCTCATAGATTGTGTGGAGTCCAATTCCTCCGCTGTTTATTTTTAGTTTAATAATTGACATCTGTTGTCAGTAAGAAAGGCATTTCTCTTTCATGCCCTCACACTCACTTATTTCAACTTTAGCAGTGATGATTTTCAGAGGTAGTAAGTGGTGAGAAGTGCAATACAGCTCTTTTCTAGAAGCTTTTTCTGAGACCTTAAGCAGCTTTCTGGCCTGTTGAATTCTGCTTCTTCACTGTCACCCTGTGAGGTTTGTCATGAGTTGCAGGGTGCTTAGCCCCTTCACAGCCTGTGCACAGTGCTCTCTCCTGACCTGAATTGTTTGATGAAGGATCAGCCACATTTACTAGTGCAATGCTGAGAAAAGCACAGGAAACGCTTCATCTCCGCTCTCGGCACCAGTGAAGGGGAGGGCAGGCTGATGGAGGAGGAGGAAAGGAGAAGCTGCAGCCAAAGGGGATGAGGGTCCTGGGCTCCATCCACGAATTAGTTTATTTGTCTGTTGGAGCTGTAGCTCAATAGGTGCATAGCAGACTTGAAGGCTCAAGGAGCATTCTGCCTCTGTAGCCATGAGGAGACACTTGAATTAATTTGTAGATGAAGGAATCAGAGCATGGGTTATTCAAAGGTCATGGTTTTCCAAGTCGAGTTTCTAAAGGTTTACATCCAAATCTGTTCTAAGTGAAGCAAGTAGAGCTGTTACACCTTGAGTCACCGCTGTGTGAAAAAATTATGGCAGAAACACATGCCTTAGAAAATCACAAGGAATGTATTTCCCTGTTAAGATATGTCTTAGGGAAAAAAACTTAAGCTTTTCTTCTAGAATATATTTACAAAATAGACAGACTTCTAGCTTTTTGGTATTTAAGACTCCTTAAAATTTATATATCAAGACAAAACCATAGAAAACCTGCATTTCTGGATGTTTTAAAATAGTTATAAATCCTAAATGTAAAATAGTGGGAAAATTTCCAATAGCAGCATATTCTATACTTTATACCTCTTGCAAACACTGTAACTGTGTATATATTTATCTTTCAAAACTGTAGTTAGGTGAAGAAAGGAAAACTGCTTTTTAGATAATTTTGAGGGTTTTAGTGTTTTTTTCTGAATTCAGTTTCATCCTCCAAGCTTTCCATGATGAATTTGGGCCTTAGACTTCTTGAAAGTAAACTGAACTTTTTCGTTGCTATCTCCAAGAAGGTCTTGATATTTCCTTTCGGTTTGTGTCTGACTCTAACTAAAATATGATTTTACACAGAGTCTTTTTGTCAGATATCCCCAGTCTTTAATCTAAATGGATCTGTGCATTCACAGTGAAGCTTCATTAAAGATCAGGCCAAGCAGTCTTTAAAAAGTACAGGGCTTCAGTGATAGACAGATGGTGGCTTTCATGATGTCAGGAAGTGTCAAATATTATGGTTGGCTGCAGAATGATGGCTACTTTCCAAACAGATTGAGAAACAGACAGAAAGAGCAAGAACACCATTTGTTGTATTTAGATACATTGTGAACAGAAGGAAGCAAGACAGAGCATACTTTTACACATCTTTTTTCCACTCCCTGTGGAAACAGTTTAGGATTTGTTATGTTATATTAGCCCTATCATTATGCAAAAACATGTAAAAGATAAAAATGCTGATATATGCATACATATATATAAATGTTTCCGTTCTGACTTTCTGTTGTTTTATTTGCATATCTGTAGATTTTTTTTAATATCGTAGACAGAAACATGTGATTTCACTTATTTATTTAAGGAACAAAGCTGTACTATTTAGATTACTTGCAAAAACACTATGGTGGTGGTGGTTGTTGGTGCTGCTGTTCCTCTTGTTGTTGTTATTGTTATTAACCTATATGCTCTTCTGAGCCTCTGTTTATGTTAGTGCTCATTTAAGTACTTAAATTTGGATCAATGCTTTAGTGTTGAATAGAGGTAGGTTTTGTTCAATATCTCCGCTCATGCTTCTGGAGTTGGTACAGTTTTGGTACTTCAAAATGGGACAGTTTTGAAACAGAATACGTGTAAACAGCTAAAGTAGCAAGGACTTTAACGTAAATACTCCAAGAAAGAGGTCATGCAGTGGTCTGTGACTAGATGAGAGACTTAAGCTGCACAGAGACTGAATGAGAAAGATTGCTCCTGTCTGGCTGACGGGGCAGGTTTTGTGCCTAAAAAATAAGAACCATAATTTTTTGCTAGAGTATTTTTTGGGTCCATGGAATCCAGTGTGAAGGATGCTCAAATCTGTATCTTTAATGCATTCTATTATATTTTGGGAGTCTACGTCAGGTCAGCATTTTGATAGAGCATACTGAAAGTTCCTGATGGCTGTCATTTTGAAAAGTATATATCCTATGTGGGTTTTATGTGCCTGGCCAATTGGACCGTCTGCTTAACACCTTGGTTAGGCTGGTCTGTCAGATGGCTAAGCAATGGTTGATTTAAAGCTAAAGGAAGGAAATGACCTTGTTCAGAAGGAGCAAAGAGGGAGAAAAGGCCTGTAGGAAAATGACATCTAAGAAGCTGGGAACTAGGACAGCTGCCCTGTGTGTGCTTTGATTATTTTATTTATTTATGAGTTTTCCATGATGTTATTCATTATCCTAGTGTAATCACTCCTTTCCTCTACACTACTCTCAAAGAAAATGTATTTGTTTCTCCAAACCAGCAAAAAACATTCTTATGTTTATAATTAAACCCCTGTAAAAATAATGACCATATTTGGGAATATTCTTTTATTCTTTTTGTTTGTTCTTCATTCAAAAGTGGACTAGCTAAATCCATGGAGCTATCATATTACAATAATTTTACACCTCCAAATTATATCAACATTTGCAACCAGCATAGCAATTACAGTCCACAAGGACCCTCCTTAACCAGAATCCTGTTGCTCTGTGGAAAGAAAGAAAATCTGTAGATTATTCTTGGCTTTCTAAAATGCAGTTTTTGATTAATGGTGCAAAATGAAGAGATAGATTTTCCGGTTTTTCTGCTTTTGCAAGATTTTCTATATGATTCAGCATTCTCCCCCTTAGAGTACTGGATATATTTATTTTTATCTTTTCCTTATTTTGGTATTTTTCTGTATTTTGTAAGGATGTTGTGACGACTGAAGGCATTTTTTATTTATTTCATTCTTTGTAAATAAATTTGAGTATCATGGAAAAAAACAAAAAATGCCCACAAGTAATCATTAAAGCTCTTAAATGAATTTTCTTTGCCCATAGTCACACAGAATCCATTCATATTTATTTCTCAGTGAAAGAACAATCAATTGAGTTTTACTTTAGCAGAAAGATGTACAAAAAGCAATAATGCAAATTTGTTTCCCATAAGCATTTATGAAAGACTGATTTAGAGAAGGAACACACAGCTCTGTGCATAGGAAGTAGTGTCATAGAGAACAAACATTTTGACCTGATTTACCAACCACAACTAAGTGATGCATCTTGACTTTCAAATATTTGAAATGAGTTTGCAGGGTAAAAATTCAGATGTATTTCTTGAGTACTTTTAAGTGAGAAAATTATGATCTGCTGATGGATATTCCATGAGAAGAAAAAGAGGCTAGTTTTTTCAAAGAAATTGCAGAGAATTACTCACTCAGCACTACTGGCAAATAGTAAACAAGTGGCACCAAGGTTTGAATTCAAACACTCAAGAAAGAAAGCAACTAGTAGCATCTTTTTTTTTCATCTGAAGTATAATAATGCAGAGGGTTAGCCCTTCTGCCAAGTTGCTTTTGCAGAAATGTGACTTCCACCTTCATTACTTTTACTCAAATTGCCTCAATTAAGAAACTAACTCTTTAGCCCTAACTTTGATCTTGTTCTCAGACTGAATGTGTCCAGGTTCATCTTCATGGGCTTGCTGATTTGCTGCTTGATTCAGGTCAGAATTCACGGTCTGCTTGTCAGTAGAATGTTCCTTCAAATGATTCCTGTCTAGGCGATAAAATTCTTTTGATTTGATAGTTTTCTTAATGTTTTTAGGAAATCAGAAAATTATGAAACCACCCTCCATATAGGGATAACAGAAACCGAGTGAGGGGGAACGGCTTCTCAGAGAACACACCAAACACAATGCAGAGGTGAAATCAAAAAGCCCTTATTAAAGGAAGGAGCCGACTTATAATGGATCATTTCAGGGAGGTCTGAGGAGAGGGCTTTGGAACTTGGATGCAATAGGGCAAAGGGAGGAACAAAGTGGTTAAAAACAACCTGAATAGCCAATGGGTAAACACCCATCAAGTGACAGGAGAATTGATCAATAGGGGCTCGGGGATCAGGACAGGATAAGCAGAAGAGACAGGTGCATTTCTGGTGAACTGCTGGCATTGCAGGGCAGGGATGGGCAAGGAAGAGACTACCACAGTTCAGACGTGCCAGTGGGTCCCAGATGCCGTGGCCCTGGTATGTCACACATGGCCACTGCTCCCGCTGCTTATGCCTCATGGTGCAGGTGCACCAGCGCACCCCGGCGATGCTGGAGAGGCCATGGTGCTGTTTTTGGGAGAAGGCAGCAGCAGCAGCTGGCTGTGACGGCAGCTGGAGTCAGGCGGCCCCACAGCAGAGCACATGGCCAGGCAAGATTGGCTCAGCCCGGCGGAAATGCCACAGGTGCTCTGCGATGCTGTGGTTCATTAGGAGGAACCACAGGGGAACACAATGGGGGAATGAATGTGGAGGGTGTAGAAACCATGCTGGGGGGGTGCAAATGCACCCAAACCCAAAACTGTACAGAGAGAATACATCAATCCCAAACTCCAGCAAGTTCGTGGTCCACAGAACTCGGTGTCCTCCAGCGCTGTCCCTCTTTGAGGTCTGTTTCACAACATATTCCCACACTGGGAGATATTTTCCATCCTTTTTTTTTTTTTTTTGTTACACTGTAGCATTACACAGCATAGAGCTAAAAAGTAATTTAAAAATCTCCTATTGTTGTTTGTTTGCTTGCATGATTTTTTTTTAGTCTACCGCACCTGGGAGATCTTGTGTAGAGCTCTTTTTTCTGTATCCAAAATCTCCTTCTTAGGAAGAATTCTGCTATGAACTGATTACTTTTGCCCTTTGGACTCTTTGCATTATGAGATTCAGGTTCTTACCTTACTTCAGAAGGGTTAGTATTGGGATGATTTGCTAGTGGCATCAATTCTAAATAAGTACAGCGGCAAGTTAATTGATAATACTAATAGATTTTGGTTGCCCCAGGAAGAACCATGATGCTTGGATTAGAAATTGGAAGACAGTTTAAAGGAATGACTTTGTCTCTAGTCAAGATATGCCTAGTCTCTTCTCTAAGAGAAATTCTGTCTCAAGCTGTGAGCTCAGTGCAATACAAGGCAGAAAAAGAGATGAACAAGCCTCTATAAAATGTAACCTACTAGTCGAAAAAAAAATTCAGCCACTGTCTGAAGGGGGGACTTCTTAGGGGTATTTGTGATAGTTTTGATCCAGGCCTTCCTTAGTAACCACTTGCAACTAAGGAAATGCCCATTTCCTAGGTATGCCACACTGTTTTTTCATGTAACAAGGGAATATATATAAGAGAGAGATAGGAAGTGGTTTTTCTTTCTTCTTCTGGTGAGGTTTGGGAACAGTTGGTCTCTGTGTTGGTCTCACTTATCAGAGCCTGAGGCTTGTTGCAGGGACTGCCATTATCTGCCACGCAGGAGATCAGAGAGAGTGATGGCCTTTCTCTTGAGGGAAGTTGGTGAGATTGTATTGTGCTAGTTTTTTTGTTGGCTTTCTTTTTTTTTTGGGAAGGGGGCATGGGTTTGATTGCACTTGTCTTTTCTGGTGTTTTGTCCCTCCTTTGTCCCTGTTTCTCCTTCCTTTTTCCCTTTTCTTTTTGGGAGCTCCCTGTTGTTTGTACAAATTGAATATGTAATTGTAAATGTCTGGACACATATATATATTCTGATATAATTCAGTTTTGTTCAGGCTTCTTTCAGGCTTTTGCTTTTTTGTGGTTTTTTTATGTGGGTTTTTTTTTCCCTTGCATAAAAGAGAGAGAGAGGGGCAGAGGGGGGCAGCTTGGCCTCGGCAAGGGACTCAGGCCAAACCGAGACAGTATTCTAGCTTCCTTGAGTTTTGTTCCTTTCTGAGGCATGTGGATTATCACAGGGCCTCTTTTAGCATGTCTTCTGCATTGTACTCCATTGTAATAGTTTGATCCATGGCTTTCTCAGTAACAATTGTATCTAAGGAAGTTACAAGTATTCCACATGTGTCTTCCACGTAGCGAGGGGAGGGGGAGGGGGGGGGGGTTGGTTTGGTTCCGCCTTTCTCTTCCTTGGCTGAGGAGCTGGTGGGATGTGGTTGGAGCCTGGTCCCTTGGGTTGTTCGTGGTTCTCCTGTCCTGGGTGAGATTGTTTCATATTTGTTCCCCTTCCTTGAGGTTTTTAATTGTGTTTGTTTTGATTCATTCGGTTTCTTTAGGTTGGGTTGGTGTCTTCCCTATTTTCCAGCTAATCAATCCCCTTTTCTTCCCTCCCCTCTCCCCTGGGGGTGGGATCCTATGTATTGTGTATACAGTGTGGTTTGTAAATGTTAGAAAATATAATTTATTCTTTTTATTCAGTTCAGTTTCTTTAGAGTGCGTTTCTTTTCAGTGGTTTTTTTTCCTTTCCTTTTCTGGGAAGGTTCTGGGAGGGAAAAGGGGGGCCAGTCCAGGGTTGGCAACAGCTAGGCCAAACCTGCGACATCCATACCTGGGAAAATATTCTCTTTTTCACAGGAAGAGGGGAATAAAGGATGCTCTATATCTAAAAGTCTTTCAAGCTGTACACTGTAGTCCCCATCTTATTGCTTGACTGGGTGGTGGATGTCTCCATCCATCCTGTGGTAGACATGTAGCTGGCTGTGTACCTAAGCATGTAATAGCTTCTGGTTGCATAACCTTCCAAGTATTCACTTTCAAAACAGAGTGGGGGTCATGGTGTAAAAAAGGTCCTCATTTTATGACCAGAAAGTCTAAGGAGCCTGTTTGTTTATGACCAGAAGGCCACTGTCACCAGGTTCTGGAAGCATATTGCTACCTAAATAAATTAGTTTTCTTATGGACAATTTGTGTTCTCCTATATATCAGCAAGGTCCTCTAGCCCTACAACATCCAAACTGGCTGTACATAAGATAACATTATAGAACAGAGGCAGGTACACTTGGAATCTCCTGCTTGTGCCCCTCCTGTATTTCCCTAGACACTGAATTCAGTCATTGTATTAAAGTTACTCCATGTACCAGGGAAAATCACTCCCTCCTTAGGCCTCTTCCCTTCCCATTGTGATGTAGAAGAAATTTTATAGCTTTAAGGCAGTAACAGAATACAAAATAAATAAATAAAAAAATAGCCAGTAAAGGGAAGGGGGAAGAAAAAAGTTACATATTGTAAATAAATGACTTTTGATATTTCATAGAATCTTCAATTTATATTTTTAATAGTTTCTATATTCCTTGTGGTGATGGAATACAAAAATAGAGAATAGCAGGAGATAACTTTGGTAAGTTTTATATTATTTAGAAATCATAGTCTTGATTTATTTACTAGAGAACAGTTGTAAAACTGAGTGATAAATACACTAAGAGAGTAGTGTACTTACTCCAAACTCTGTCTTGGTTTCTGAATGTGTTCAGTGTTGTCAGTAATAGCCTGGATAAAGGATGGGAGCATCATTTTGACCTTTGCTCATGGTACCATGATGTGTAGCAGTAAGTCTACTGAAGTACAGGGTTAGAAACCAAAGCAAATTTGACAAATGGAGAAGCTTGGAAAAGCAAACCAAGATCTTTTCCTAAAACCACTGTAAAGTATTGCCCTTGGGTAAAAATTATAAACTGTGCAAACAGAGGATTGTCTTGGGTTGAGCTGGCAAAATGCCAACTGCCCAACACAGTGTCAGAGCTTTCCTCCCCCTGCCGAGAAAAGGGAGGAAAGGAAAAAGGAAAAAACTCTCAAAGAAGGTTATGCTTAAACTATGTATATTTATACAGAAAAGAGAAAATTAAGAGAAACTACAATATAACTCACACTTACACAAGTTAGAAATAACAAGAAATAACTCCCCACTCCCCATCAAAAACAAATTCTATCACTCTAGATCCATAAGCACCCTAAAAGACACCCACCAAGAAACAGAAAGTATAGCAACAAAATGTTTCTACTTCCCTGAATTTAAACAAAAGGCAAGTAGTGGCAGCAGCAGCTTGGCCCAGACAGCAGGGCAACAGCTCGGTGTCTTGCCTCTACTTTGGCCATGATAGAACTGAGTGAACACCTCCCACTCCTGTATTCATATCTCAGGTTTGCATCATCTGGTATGAAATATTTCTTTGGTTACTTAGTCAGGTGATACCTGTCTCTCTTAATCTATATAGATTCTCTGAGCCTGCTAATTTAAGGCCTAGCTAACACTACTACAAGGATGAGGAATTTATTCAGTAACAGCTCAGAAAAAGATCTGGGAATGACACACTCAGTCTTAGTCAACAACATTCTTCTGCTGAAAAAGGAAAATAATGCACCAGGCTGTATGCTGAGTTGCCCCTGCTATGCAGGATATATGGAGTAAACTGTCCCTTTTGGCTGGAACGGACTGAGCTTCATCTCTTACCCATGTGCCCTAGGATTCAAATGAGATGGAATACAAACAAGTCCACACAAGCTGATTAGAAGTTCTTCAGTCTAGGAAGTCTAGGTAGAAGGGGATCATGGCAAAATTTTCTAATTCAGGGAAAATATAGTTCATCTTTAGGGAAGATTGGGCAAGAAGTAGGTTTAAATTTCAAGAAGAAAGACATCATTTAAATGGGTTTTTCTACATGTTCAGTAAGGATGATGAAATCCACAAAGGTTTCCTGGGGATGTGGTGGTAGTGGGTTAATGCTCACTCTTTGGAAATGATGAAGATACAAATGCTTTCTGTTCAAGGAAATGGAGGGCACCCTGTGATCTCCTGAGAGCTTCTCAGACCCTGCTTTTTTCTGAGTTGTGATTACTGTTTTGACCCAGCTCAAATATACCAAAATATGAATGAATGTTGCAGAGTTTCATTAAAAGGGAGTATCTGTATTAACAGATATTTAAGGTTGTTCAGTTTCATGTTATCTAATTACCAAAGAAATACATTGATTAAAGAAATTCACAGGTTTTCATTGTATCAGCTGCTTTTTCTGAGAGCTTATTTCCTTGCAGGAGTGGTCCCATGGTGTAAAGGAGAGCACTCTGGACTCTGAATCCCAAGGACCTGAGTTTGAGTCTCAGTAGGGACCCTCCCCTGGCAGTTAAATGCCTCCCTGCCATCCGATCCTGTCAGATCTTGGATGCCAAGCAGGGTCAGCCCCGGTTAGTACCAGGTGCTGTGACAGTCCCAAGGACTTCACTGTCACTGTCCAAGCTCACTCAGCCATGGCAAATGGACCTTAGGACTTAAACGGTGGGGCCAGTTCTGTGCACACTGTGCCTCACCTAAAAAATCCACTGCACAGGCTGGAAGGGCACTCCCATGTGGGAGGAGCCCTTCCCAAGTCTTCATTCGCAAAGTCTGGCTATACAAGTACATACAATTTCCTTGCAGCTACCAGGTTTGCACAAAATATAAATAAAATATAAACAAATGGCTCTCCATGAAGATGGTGCCATTCTTTATGGAAATGCAACAGTGAGAGGTTAAATTTATATTGCTCTGCAGCACGATTTTAATATCTTTCTGTCCTGGTTTAACCATAATCAAGTCTTCTGTTGAAAGAACTCTTGTAAGGAGCAATTAAACATTAGTACTTTAGCTCAACCCATATTAAATTATGTCTTGGAATTTAAGTATCTGGGAATCATCTTAAAACTCAGCTTGAATTGTAGGTGGTATTGTATCTGCAATTTATATTGAGGTATAAGGCAATCTGTTTCCATCTTGATTTAGTATTTATTGCTTAAAATGTTATTTTATTATTAAGTGTACTGTGCAATTCTTAGTAAGGCCGCTAATAGATTAAGGTACTATTATTTATGATTACAGCTTCTGCTTTTCAACAAGAAGCTGAACATTCAGCTGGTGAATTTTAACATGCTTTTTGAAAGCCCTGAAATAAATCAAAGCTAGCTGGGCACCCTTCAGCAGCCATGAGTGGAGATTCCAGCCCGTACTCATAACGCAGAAGAAGTGAAGGACTTTGAACTGCTGCAACACTAAGGGCTCAACAGGACCTCTCTGTTAGGCATGAGCAGGAGAAGATTATCTGGAAAAGATATTACAGGTGTCTCACCTTTCCTTTGCTATGGACTGACAGGACTAGCACTGAGCATTCTCATGGACAAGCAAATGTATGACTGAGCTCTTTGAAACAGACTGTGACAGTATGAACAAAATTGGGAGTTCCACTCACTCCAAAAGGAGCCCTGCAATAGCAAGTCATCAAGTATACACAGTTTAGATTGACACTGCGATGAAAGTGGAGCAAATGGTGCTATGTATCTTGACCACTGGACATTGTATTTGAAATCTCTGAAGCTTACAAATAGCTTTTTGTATGTGATGGTAAGCTTGTTTGTAGATTTATTTTAGCATTAAATATGTCTGTTGTTTATTTTGTTTATGTCAGTATCATTTTGATCACTGATGGAAGCTTACAAGGTAGTTTCTCTGTCAGCACAGGGATGTCTCAAAGCATTAGGGAAATAAATAGTCCAAAAACAAAAGGAATAAAGAAAAATAATTACTTTTACTTAAATCATATGAAGGACAGATCCTCTGCATAAATCTTGTGTTGAATATGTTATGTTTATTTGGGCCAGCTTGCATGAGTACGAGCTGCATCATTTCCTTTTTACTTTCCATATAAGACAGTGCAATAGCTTGACAAAGCACAGTTGTTTGCTATACCATACATGTGCTTTCTTAACATAAAGATTTAAAAAAGGTTATATAACATGGTATTGCCTAAAAATCAGTTCTCTGCTTTTAATAGTTTATTTCTTCATACTGCTCATTTGTTCTGCAAACTATGTTGTGTTTTAAGATGGAGGACTTACCCTTTTCCCAGTTTTGAGAAAGACAGAGAAATGGGGAAAACAAACTTCCTTCTGTGTGTTTCTACATGACACAAGCACTGATGTCCCAATATCTACTTACAGTTTTGAAGACTGGGTTGTAGATGAAGTTACGAAATTTTGCTTCAGCAAGCCATGTGAAGACTATTGATGGCTTGAAGACTTGCCTAAAGACAGACACAGTTGTGCCTAAGAAATTTTCCAGATTTATCTAAAATTAGTTTTTAAAAGACTGAATGGAAATCATGAACTTAATTTTCTAAACGTTATCCTTGTTTATTAAGTTCCTTATTGTATAATCAATTGATCTAAAGAGCAAACACAATAGTTATCAAATGCTATCCTAAATATAGGTATTAAAACTGTTTCAAATTTGGAAATATTTATTATCATCTTTCCAATAAGTAGGAAGTTTATGCTAGCTTCTAATAAAAATTTATTTGAAGACAGTGTTATCTACTTAATTTTAAAAGGTGATGTAAGCAAGCCTGTAACTAGGATATCATTCAAGGACAGAATTAGAAATCAATTCGACACAGGGATCAGTATTCAAGTCTGGGGTAGGAAAGACTGTCTGCTCTGCCTTAATACATTCAGTATGTTTTCTATTACTTGATCTACCTGTATTAAGCCCTAAAGTAACAATGTCTCTAGAGGCTATTCCAATACTACAGATTGGGATTTTCCCTGTCCTATCCTGTATACTCTGCTTTAGCTTTTCTTTCTGAGTGTCATCCCATTACTCTTCAATGTGTTAATTCTGATCTTTTACATTTTCAGTTAAGATACACCAACATTCTAACTACCTGGGGGAATGAGATTGAGAACAGGGCGGGGAAAAAGGGCATCTTTCAGGTGAATTTAGTATAGGAACAGCAGGAGAAAAACATAATTACTGTAGTCCCATCCAAGCTTACCATTGCCACAAAACACCAAGGATGGCATTTAGCTGCAATGTTCCACTGTAGAGTTCATTGCTTTACTTAATTCATAGCTGAGGGCTCAGCCCAGAGCAACCTGTGGCACAGTTAATGAAAATTGAAAAGTTACATTATTATTGTCCTTCAGGGTAAAAAAATTAAAACATCAACTTTATCTACAAAGACGGATTCATTCCAGCTGCTGCATTTAGGGAGAGAAGTGTACCCAAGGCATATACATTATCCAAGTGTCTCCATCCCCAGAGGATAGATGAAAGAATGTTTTCTGGGCATGAACTTCTGTGGTTTTTTGTTGTTTTCTTTTTTTTTTTTTTTTAGAAATGTTATGATAATTTATTGTTTTTAGTAGACTACACCATAAGGAAGGTTTTACATACAGTATACAGACAGAGTGATGAAGTCATTCACAAATTCTACTGGAAAAGGATAGATGGATGTAGTCTATTATTGAAGCAGTGCCCTACTTGAGTAACATAAAAAAGGACAGGACAATAGCAAACAATTTCACTTTCTGTGGGAGCCTTTCCCAATTTTTGTTAAGAAATAAGATACCATAGATTTGGTTCCTGACTACATCTGACTGAGCAGATGCAGCAATAAACAGTTTTCTAGGACAGAGTTGTAACTTACTGAAACACTTCCATTCACTGAACAATCCTGTATGGTCAGTCACTGATCAGCTACTCTTTATGCCTCTAAGGTAAATTCCTAAATACTAGTAGAAGGAAATGTACAGCTGAGCTGACTACAATATGAGTTTTTCCCTTTTGCCTCTCCTATTCCAGAAAACTTTCCATCCTCAGTTTTGTGAATACAAATTGGCAATGTAGTGAATTTCTGTGGTCAGGTTCTGGTAGCAGGGGAGCTACAGTGTCTGCTTCTGTTAGAAGCTGCCAGAAGTTTCCCTTGTGCCTGGTGGAGCCAATGCCAGCCAGCTTCAGCATGGGCTTCCTGCTGCTGGCCAAGCCTGAGCCAATTAGAAATGATAGTGATGCCTTCATTGATAACATAGTTAAGAAGGGAAAGAAAGTTATTTTGCAGATGAAAATTGGATCCAGGGAAGAGCAGAGTGAGAACATGTGAACAACAATGTAGACAGCAAGGTCAGTGTAGGAGTGGCAGGAGTTGCTCCTGGCACTGGAGCTGAGGTTCCCCTGCAGCCTGTGGTGCAGACCATGGTTAGCAGCTGTGCCTCTGCAGCCCATGGAGGATCATCAGGGTGCAGAGATCCACCTGCAGCCTGTGGTTGAGCACACATTGGAGTGGGTAGATGCCGAAAGAAGGCTGTGATCCCATGGAAGACCCATGTTGGAGCAGGGTCCTGGCAAAGACTTGCAGCTCATGGAGAGAGGAGCCCACACGGAAGCAGCTGCCCCCCTGGTAGACTTTTTGATCCTGTGGGGGACCCACACTGGAGCAGCTTGTTCATGAAGGACTGCGCCCCATGGAGAGGTGACCCACAAGACAGCAGTTTTGTGAACTGTTGCCTGTGGAATAGAGTCACACCAGAGAGGTTTGTGTAGATGTCAAAGTACATTCACCTTGAATAGCAAGTAAATGTTTCTTTATAAATCCTAACATCTTTTAGCATGAGCTGCAGAAAATACAGAATTATAAGAAATTAAATTTCAAAATGCTAATAGATCACTCATTTATATATACCTAATAATCCCTAAGAAAGAAGCTGTGGGGATTTGGTATTCACACCAGTGTTCTATCCTTCATATGTTGCTATTGATACAGCATACCTACTTCTTTACCTCTCCCAGAGTGTCTCATCCCATACCAGTTATACTCCTGGGGAACTGAGTTTTAGGCTACATTTACAGATTGTTCTATAATAAGTAAAAATGTGTGTTGATCAATATGGAGCCAGGTGTTTTTAGAAGAGAAGATCTCATTCTTGATTCACATATATCAAATAGGTTGTGTATGTTCTATGAAGTGTTCTTAACTGGTTATTCTGTGCATCTTCCATAATCAAAGACTGTTTTGCCTATAGGAAAACAATTCTCAAAAATGTTACAGATGGATTTACAAAAATATATATTTAATTCCAGATGTGCATTATGAATACATTTCAAATAATTGGTGATACCTGCTGCATTATCAGCTTCCTGTAGGAACCCACCTTGGTGATAACAAAGAAGACAGGCCTGGTTATGAATTACACTGCTAGGGTGAGAGCAACCTTTTCATCCTCTCATTTTTAGGGATTTCTGTGTCCTACCTTTTGTCTGTTTTATATTTGCCCTTTGGCTATTATGTCTGTTCATAAAAATTGAGATGCTTTTAGAATTTATCTCCTTGCAGTCAGCTTGGTAAAAGAAACAAAAATAAACAGACATAAGACATACTCAATTCCCATTAACGTTTATCACACATAATCAAGGTGGTCTTATGATTAAGGAAATGACCTGGTGCTTTGGAGACCTAGATTTAAATGCTATTGATGATTGTCTATTTATTTCTGCCGCAGAAAAACACTTAAGCATGTGCTACAAATTAAGGACATACTTAAGTGGTTTGCTGAGTCCCAGACTACAAACCTTGGGCAAACCACTTTGTCTCTTGGAGTCAGAATGTAAAATCTTTTATCCAGTTTTGTGAGCAGTTTCATGCTAATGTCATTGATTTTAATATGGTTAGTCATGATACTAAACACTTGCCAACTTAAGGTTAGTACCTCAGCTCTTAATCTGTAAAACAGGGTAATTAAATTTGTGTGTTCCCTAGAAATGTTAGTTTATTACTCAAAGGTAAGTTTAAAAATCCTGCTCTTTGCAACTGCTTGAAGACTTTTCACTAAATTTCTGCATAAGTGCTTTTGAGCAGATACAACATTTTTCTTTTATTTTAATGAAAATTGTGTAAAAAGTAGCATATTACCATACTTAAGAAAATTGAAGTGATATGTGAAATGATTATACAAATAATTTCAGCGAAATATACTCATTCTGTTTAATATGGGCCTACAGCATACTCAGAGACAGTATTACCTGCCTGTCATCCTTTAATACCACCACCAAGTCAATATGCTTTATTTGTCCTCTCTATCAGAATGAAGCTTGGAAGAGGGTTTTTAAATGGAAAAGAAATAACCTGCATTATTATAACATTTGAAGGTCAGACCTGTATCTCTTTTCAGTTTTTTAAACATCACTGCCAGTAATGCGAAAACAACTGTGATGTGCAAGATGAGATATTCTGAGCTCCTTCATGTTCCATGAACCAAAGTATGTTCTTGATTAGGCAGTTCTGAAAGAGGAAAGTCACAGAGCAGTTGCACTTAAATGTCAAAATAAATAAATAAATGAATAAATAAATAACACAAGGAAAATAAATGTTGGAATCTGAATGAAAACATTTTAATATCACTTGGCCTAACCTGTTATATCTCAGTAGAAGTCAATGGAAAAGGAAAGTAATTAGCAAAGAAGAATTAATTCATATAGAGAGATATAAATATTCAAATGTATGAATTTATACATTTGTATGCATACATGCACACACACACACACACACACACACACATATATATATATGATATTTGAGTTCCATCTTCCCCCATTTTAATCTCAAAATCAATGGGGAATGTTTGATGGCAGACTTGTCTTTCAAAACCATTACAAATTCCTTCAGTACATCCAAAATAAAGGCTTCTTTTCTCCCTCTACTATTTCTGGTGGCCTCCAGAAAGCAATTTTTGAATGCTAAAACTGTAAGAATAGAGTCAGTCATTTGTCTAATTAGATCCTTTGGTCAAACTCAGTAAACACTAGAGTGAACCTGGACAATTATGCAATAGCAGGGCTGAGAGGTTAAAAAACAGAAATACTCTGGTTGCATAAAAACTGTCAATAGTCATGGATACGTTTTTCTAGTAACCAAATGATTCTTGTGAACTTGACCCATATCACTAAGCTTTTAAAAATGTTGATTGCAAGGCTAGTAATGAAATTTGTTCCACTATGTGCAATCATGTGCAGCACTTCAACTCGAGTCAGCCAGGCTAGTGGGCTCCTTTGTCAGCCTATGCTCCTGCTCTCTATTAACCCCCTCAAACAGTGCTCAACTTTACAGCTCTTAATTACATTTGTTCCACTTTGTGCAATTAGGCTCACTCCATGCACCCAGTCCACTGGCTGTCACGTAGGACTCCAGAATGTTCCAAGTCATGGATATTTGTCAGAAAGGAATGAAAATCATGGAATCCCAGACTGTCCTGACAGACATGAGAAAAACGCCAGACCTCGGTAACACAGTACCCAACTCCGCAGCATTCAGCAGTGAGGGATTTTGACAGAGAATAAAATGACCAAGGAGATATGTATGTGTAGAATGAGAGAAGGTAATAGGAGTTGTGGTTACAGTGTGTGTCAGTATTCCTCCTTTGCATTGATTGTACAGAGAAAAAACAATGCTAGCACACATTTTTTTGTATCAGCCATATACCTACTTCATTAGATACAGGTGACTTTTGCAAATATTTCTTGTTATATGCCCTGCCTCCCGTTATTTCAGATAAGTAAGATACAGACTGTATATTTAGATATATACATCTAGAACATTCAGCATAGCAGTTGCTCTTGGGGATTAAGACATAAGGGTTTTTTGTAACCATGTTGGTATGGGGTCCAATCAATTTCCAAGTATATGGTGTTAAGGAAAGATGATATATGCAGTCATCTTGTCTCTGTGTAACTGCCTATGGCTTCCCCCCTGCCTTTAAAATCCATGGAAATTTAGTATAGTAGTGTAGATCTCAAGCCTGGTGAAAATCCTTTTCTTTTTGTGAGAAGGGAGAGGAGACTAAAGTCTAAGACTTGGCTAGGCAAAACCCTAGATGAGAAAATCTCAGGAAAAAAAGAAAAAAGAAATTTAAAATTAATTGTTAACCTGATGTTACTTGGAAATCTGCAGGTAACTGCATTTCCACAGTGAAATTCTCAGCAAATGTTATTGTTACGTATTGAAAGATTTCCAGGCAAAACTCACACAAGCTGCCCAGTGTTCTCAGTCTAGTTTTGTCTGCTTATACCCTGGCTGATTGTGCCTATTCTAATTGCTGACATTTTGCCTAAAGCAGCACATATATTAATCTAAAACCCAGGCAATACCTGTGAAAATCTTTGTACTTGTTTTGTTCTTTCTCTATTTCAGTGATTAAAACATCATTATTTAGATCCCCTTTCAATTTAAGAACTTAAGATTTTTTTCTTAATCACGGAGAAAACATGTGCAACTTGGACCTTAACAAGTCAACATGAAATGCCACTGAGCAAAGCATAAAGTATTTACCAGTTATGAACCCACTTCTGTGGCAATATTCTCTATGGTAACAAATCAGATTTCAGTACAGCAGTGGTTGCAGAAGTAATACCTGTCACCAAAGTATACACTTTTGGTATTAAAAATAATAAGTCTTGGGGCTACCTAACAAGCTTCTGGTGTCCCCTAGAGAATGATCCTCTATGCATGCATTATCCTATTGCCAGATAATTTTCAGAGATGGTGACATGACACTTTTTAAGTCTAAGCCAGAAATAGGGCTTAGAACACTTTTTTCAGCTTTATCAGCACTCTCCAACTCTTAAGGGTATGTGCTGTAACGACACATGGCTGTTTCCTAAACTAATTTAAACAAATAAATTATGAACTTGCTTTAAAACTAGACATCTGCAGAGAGAAATCATCAATCCATGTTCATGGAAGTATAACAAGAGCTAACACATTGCCATGTTTTGAAGGTAAGACATGCATAACACATTATTTTAGGTGGATAAAAATCTTGGTTCCATCCTTTTCCTTTTAAAGAACAATTTAACAGGCAATAGTCTTCAAAAATCTGTGATGGCATCCATTTTTGCAATAAAATCTCTCTCTGGTTATATTTAAGTCTTCTAGATAATGCATGCGAAATATCCAGGAGGCTGAAATTTAAAACTTCACAGTAACTCCACTGTACTCAGGGACCTCAGATACACATCTTATCAACTGTTAGAATAATTTAAGTTTGAATACCTTCCAGAGCCTAAAAATTTGTCTATTCCTGGATTTATTTCTGTGGTGCCAGTGTGATATCTGTGCCTAACCTTTTTTGAGTGCTGTGGGAATATGTCCCACTCCACTGAAATGAAATGTGATGAGTGCAGCCCTTCAGACACCCACTCATGCCTATAGATGAGGCAGATGGAAGTGGGGTAAATTTTTCCTGGATGAGAACAAAGAAATGTAGTCTAAATTGATGGAAAAATAGTCAGCATAGTAATCAGATTTTATAACTTTTAACCTGAAAGCCAATAACTCCCCTGTCACCTATTCATGCTCTGCACTCACCCCTAGCAAGATCTACCCTCATGTATTACGACAGAGGCATTTATGAATGGAAGTCTCTCCTTGATGCCTTTTTTATTCTCTCTCTCAGGCAGTGCCTTCCTCAGAATATTCATTCTTTCTGTCTCTTGTGACAACTATAAACTGGAATACTGATTTCTAAATCCCCATTTTTAGTAATTCCACTTCTTGCCACTTTTGGTGTGCACACCCAAGTATGTCTGCTGTGCAGATGCCAGCTATCTGCCATCTCTTTCATTATTCTTGCACCTTAAAACCAGTCTTCTTACCTTGTATTCTCTGTGGATTCTGATCTTCATTTACTGCTGTCCAGTTTCTGTACTTGCACTGTGGGCATCTTTTGCCTTAAGTGTTTTAGGCACAAATTTTCCACATAGTTTAGTCATCCAGTATGAAATATGAAATGAGCTAAATTAGATTATAAACATTCCTGACAGTTATTTTAATGATTACATATCAAGGTAGAGTGCTGGGTGGGAATGGTCTGAAAAGAAGGAACCTCTTTGAGAAGAGCTGGAGAACACTGTTACTTTCATTGGTGAATGAGCATTTCCAGGTGTCTCTTGGGCAAACCTTTACTGGACAGAGAAGTTTGGGTAAGAATAAGGAAATGCCCCAGTGGCCAAGGACATCTTCCATTCCTTCCTGAAAGTGCCAGTGTGAGTGGAAAGAGAGATGGCATGTTAATAACTTACATGGGGTGAATAAAAACATTTTACCTCAACATTTCAGTTGATGACAAATTTTCCAGTATTCAGAGTGTCTTTTGGTTCTTTACACCCAATTTTAGCACTGTAGAACTTAGGCATCAGTATAAGCTTAAGTGTATAAATATTTGTATAGATAGCGATGGAGGAAAATAAGCACTTTCAGAGACACATTTGCCTAAATTATTTTGGGCAAAAATTTCAGAAAGGACAGAAACCACCCAAACCTGTAACATTAAGAGAGGCAGTCCTGACTTGTTTTCAGCTTTTTGACATCCTCTCTTTCATATTGCTGCATGTAACTGTGGGTTACATCAGGGAAGTGATGTGGATTAAAGTTAACAGGTTTTCACAGGTTTGTTTCAGCCTGAGTCAGTTATCTGTCTTGTTTATCACTGACAGAACAACGACAGGGATTTACGTCAGGAGTGAGTCATTCAAAAGGAGTAACCTTAAAGACTGATATTAGACACCTCACTTAGGACGAGGTGAATTGCTGTCTGTGTGTCGCGTCATGGTTCGGTTACAATCAGTTGGCCCAGCACACAGAGTGCTTTAGATGGCAAACTTAAGCGAGGTTAATTCTAATTTGCAATAATCACCACACTGCACAGTTCTGGGGTCCCCATTTTTGCTGAATGAAAAACTTGACTCTGCACCCTGCAATGATCATAGATGTGTGCATACTCCACCTGACACCTTTAGGGAACCCTACAGTTCATTTCCTTAAACTTTGCAATCATGGAATTATTTAGATTTATTTCTTACTGAGGTCAAAATCTAACAGACAATAGGCAGGAAAAAACAGTTCTACTGACAGGACAAACCTTACCATCAGCCTACAGTTACAGGTTAAGAAATGCTCAGTAGGTACTTCAGTAATTTCAAATGTCACAAATAATTAGGGGCTATTACACAACAATTATGTAAAAGTAAAATTGTGACTACTTTCACCGTTCTATTACTTGGCTTATAAATGTCTGAAATATTGACAAACAGTTGCATCAAACGCATGGCTTGGAATGTTGCCTTTTTTGGTAGGAGTTAACTAAACATTATGAAAGCTCATTAAGTCTGTATAATATCCTGTTTCTCTGTGTATAGAAAGAATCAAGTGGAAAGAAAATATTTTTGATCCTCACTTTGAATTTCTTTCAGCTGTAAGCCAAAAGGTTGTATATTCTTATTTTCTCAGGACCACAATGTCAGTGCTTCCACTGTGCTATCAGATGTTTCCTTATTCCCCTCTTTTCATATATCTATACACCAACCCCTTCTTTCCTTTTTAGATACTTGTGCAAAATTAATGCCAAAGCAAATCCCTATATTCACAATGTAGATGGAAACTATGCCATTATCTTAATTCCCTGGCCTTATAATGGATCACAGTGACCCTTTCATTTTCAAAACTGGAAGCAACTTGTCTCAAGAACTTGAGGAAAGTGCATTTCAACCTAAACTAAGTCATAATAATAATGTCTCTAATGTCTCTGTAGAATTTTATGCAACTTACTAATAACAAATAACTGAACCTTCTATTTAAATTCTCAAATATATGAATTATAATGTTATTTAAATGCCATAATATACAGCAGAAAAGAGAATTATGACAATTAAACATTACACAAACTATATAATTTGGTAGTTTTTAATCTTTACAAGAAAGACAAAGATGACTGGAAAAAAAGCTCATTCTCTAGTTCTTGCACTTTTATCATGTACATTGTGGTAAGTAATTCTTTTCTGAAAATCCCTGATGCTGTAGTACTTCGCTTTTATTTAAAAATTAAGTATATTTCTAAATTCCATAATTGCACAAAAGAGCCTGAAAAAGTTATCTGACTTCATCTGAGCATATCGGAATTCTGAAGTTCCTGAAAAGGAAGGAAGAAAGTTTAAATGTCAATTTTCTGAATTTCAAAAGGTTCTCTACAAGTTAAGGTTTATTATACTGAAGTAATATAACTTTTTGTTTTAACCTTTAAAATATCAAAATCTTGATACAGTATTCTCCAACTGCATTTTTTAAGGCTGAGGGAACACAGAGGGAGAATCATAGGATAATCTAAAAATTTAGGTTATAGGGAGATTTTGGAGGCCATCTGGTCCAGCCTTCTGCTTGGATCAGTGTTAGTCTCAAAATGGATCATGTCACCCAGGGACTTGTCCAACCAAGTTTTGAAAAATCTCCAAGGACAGTTTCCCACAGTTCTTGGACAACCTGTTCCAGGGCTTATTCATTCTTTTTGTACATTGTTTTTTTTTTCCTTAAGTCCAAGTGTAATTTTCCTTCTGTAAATTGTGACTGTGGCTCCTTTCCTTTCACTGTGCACCCATATGAAACATCTGTCTGCATTTTCTATCACTCCCCTTGAGGCAGACAGATATCCTTGCAGCCCTCAGAGCCAGTTTCCTCAGTTTTTATTTACATGGCAAGTACTCTAGCCCCCTTCAAGTCATGGTTTCTCTCCTCTGAACTCTCTGCAGTTTCTAAGTATCAATTTGCATTAGTAACCACCGAACTGGACTATGGACAAAATTGGACTAGGACTGAGCAGGGGGTCACAATCACTTCCCTGGAGCTGCTGGCCATGCTGTGGTTATTGCAGCCATCTGCAGTGAGCCTTCCTCACTGCAAGGAGCTCAGCTGACTCATAGTCAGCATGTTGTCTGCCACAACCCGGAGGTCTGCTAGGTATAAACTCACAGACACCAGATGAACCCCTGCAACAACAGGTGAACAGCACTTTTACCTTTGCATGATTAAATGAATTTAACTCAAAAAGCAATGAACTTTGTTTCTAGCCTTTTAGGACAAATATTATGATCTGATAAAAAGAGCTCCCTATTTGTCTTGGCTAAGGTGGTAAAATGCTTCCGATATCAGAACAGCAATGCCAGGTCAGAATCTGACATGATATGCTGAAGAAAAAAGAGGAAAAAAAAAAAGAAGGTAATACATTATATATTAGTAAACATATACTGGAAACCATTATTTTGTGCTTGGAAAGCCTTGAGCATTTTTCTAAAACGATGAATATCTCTGTTGTTTTCAAAGATGATTTAAACCAAAGTTCAGTTGCAAGCTGTAACTTGAGACTGTTGTGAGTTATACCACTATTTTATTATTCTTAATAGCATCAAGTCAATCCAAAGATATTTCATCCTGCAATTTTCTTCTGATATGAAAATGCATAATGTTAATCTCTGTAATACTTTATAAACTGACCATAAACCAATGTTTATGGTCAGTTAATCATTGTATTACTTTGCTTTAGGTAATTTAGTACATTACCATAATGTAGCAATCTATTTCATATAAATTTTAAAGTGAGCATAGTGCAAGTTGGAGGGCATTAATATATTATGTCTTCTAACCAGAAATTCAGAAACACAGCTAAAGTTTGGATGTTCATTAGATATTTTCTGGTTTGAGTGACTTAGTGTTTTGCCTAAGGAATGCTGTGATTTTCAGAAAGTCATTACATTATTATTATTATTATTATATTGTGCCTTTCAGTTCATTTAGAAGTCCCAGCAGTATTGGAGCAACCAATTGGAGTAACCATTGCAATAATCACGCCTTCTTGAGCATCAGTGTGGATACATTGTAGCATACTCTTTTCACCAACACTGAGGCACCTAAAATTCCACTGAAACCAGAGGAGATTTAAATACTCTCATTAGTGGAAGTCCAAATGAAAAGCACTAATACTAATACATAATGACATTATTGATTATTTGAAACAAATTAACACAGTGGGTGGAGGATGATGGACAAGTACTAAGAACTTGTGATTTTTGAATTTAATTTCAGGATGATTTTTTAAGAATTCTGTATATTGTTAGATGCTGAGTTAAATGTAATGGAAATTGGTGGGTCTCATGACTAGTAACTTCCAGAAAATCCTCAAAGACAGCTATGCTCCTTAGAGCAGAGCAGAAACAAAGGCAGACACCAGCCAAACCAAGAGACCTTTAGCAGTCCAAGAAAGAAAGTGCTCCTAACACTGCATAAGAATTTCAATAGTACTGACAGAGATTTTTCATCAAGTGTTGCATGATTAAAGCTCTGCATGCATACAGAGACTGCTGTCACCCCTCTCTGAGAGAAGGAAAATATTGTCAGCAGAATGTAGAGAACCTGGACATGAGAAAAATTAAAATTATAAGATTAAGGTTTAAGTATAATGATCTAAATAATCTGGGTTTGATTTCTAATCTAGATTGCTTTATCACCATTTTTGACTCCCAGGCACCAAACTTTAGCTTTAAGAAAAGACTGTATTGTATATCTCAAGAGTGCTCCTTGTCCTTTATGTAGCAAATAACAACTAATAATAATGGGGTTTTGTTAATTGAATCTAAAATTTTCTCTGTATATAATTTGATACATAGTGTGCTCACAAGTGTGCATTTTAGCTTGAGGTATCTTCATCACATTTCAATGTGTTGGAACTAATTTTTTCATCTACAAAGCTAAGCCTCTGCTGAAACAGGAACTGCTTGCAATAAAAGAGAAAGACATGGCAGGAAATGGATCCAGTCTCTGACTGCTACATGGAAGAGAATGAACTCTATGTATGGGGCTTAATTATTGAAGACATGATATAAACAAAAGAATCATGCCTAATTATGAAGGATAACACACCAGTATTAACTTAGTCATTCAAAGAAATACCAATAGTGCACATAGGAATCAATCACTTTTCACAGAAATAATTACTGCAGGGTTTTGACTGCTCTTGAGCCCTGAACAAACCTAAGAATAATTTTGCATTGTCTTAAAGTAAACCAAGAGGCAAGTTGTGGCTCAAAGAGACAATGATTCTCCTGGTTTTCACTTTCAGTGACTGAGTTCTTACATGCTGGTGCAACTAGGTCACACAGTGCAAGGTTCCCTATTGTGGTTATTCTTTTTATTCGCCCCTTACAGCTCCCCTGGGTATTAGCAATAAAGGAGTGTTTTATTCCTTTATTCTCCATCCTATCCTGTATAGCCATGCAAACTGGGTCACAATTTGAACCATAATTTGTAACACATCTGTGGATCCTGGCAATACTTTATAATCTGCATGGATTCAACCTGGCTGGAACTATATAAACTTTGCAAGCATTTTATTTGGGAACAGGGAGGGAGAAGTGCAAAGAGAATGGATATTCCATTTTTTATTTCTTTTTAAATCCTGTAAGTGACCAAAAAAACTAAATGGTTTCGTTAGAATCATATTTACGGCATTTGTGTCACCACATAGCAACATCAACAGGGCTGAGATAATCACTAGGATTTCATATTTTAATGTAATGAGATTACATTGAAGTTTAAACTCTGCTCTGATTTTTCAGATTCATTATATTTTATCCTTTGCTATAATTTACAATATGGATCCTGAATTTTAAGTTTATTTGAGTATATTTTTTTTCAGAATGGTTTCCACATTTAATTTTATTAATATGAAATAATATATCTTTAACTGTTTACTGAAACAATGATAATTTTTACAGACATTTAATTGTATATATCATAATCTCTGAAACAATTATTTAAATTAGATTAATACAAAAGAAAAGCCATGTTAAAAATGCTCACATGGAAAGTGTTTATTCTAGGCTAGTCTCTGGTTTATATTTCTTAATTTTACTTTATGACTATCTCCTTCTTCCCCCTCCCACCCCAATTAGACATATTACTAAATGGCATAAAAGGAAAGATTTAGTGAGACTGTTAAACAGAACAGCAATTCAAATGGGACATGAGCCCTACCTTGAAATATGATTTTACATAGATCCAGTCATTCAAAGAGTGTTAGGAGGAATGTATTCAAATGTATTATGCAATCCAAGTTAAACAGGATGGCTTCAAAACTCAAAATGAAAAGGCTATGCTGAGTGCACTTTATCATTCTTTTGCCTTTTCCTCTCACAGATTCATGTCAACATTACTGAAGATGTTGTTAGTCTTCAGCTGACAGAACTTGTAACACTAGGGTTTTTTTTCAAGAATACCTGATTCCCTCCCTAGATTAATTGACCCATGTTACTGCTTCATCTGGGTTGCTGGGCTTCCCAGCAGTGGCAGGGAAGCTACTGCTTTTTTATCTTTAACCCCTAATGTGATGCTTTGGGATTTACCCACAGAAGGACTTACTGAGAGGACACAGCTGATATGCTTTTTGAAGACAGAAAATTTATCCCACAGACTTATGGTAGCAAATATGCTATTGATCATGGCCAGATAGAATCCCACAAGCCTGTGGAACTAGAGAGCATGGAAATGGGATTAGTTGGAAAAATAAACCAGGTATAATTTGTCTAGAAATAGTACAATTCCTCATGAGAGATGGAGATTGAATGGCATGATTTTTGATTTAAAAAGAAATCCCTGGTTTTCCAACAGAAGAACAATTTAGACAAAGTGTTGGAGACCAGACATTGCAGTGAACCAAGTTTAACCCACTTCTCTGTGCAATTGTCTGTGGGATATTACCTACAAAATATTTGCATTATTCTTGAGAAGGCTGTTAAAGGCATCCTTGGAGACTAAGCATCAGTCTCCATTCAGAAGACTGTGTTTTGGCCTAATCCTGCCATCTCCAGAAATGAAGTCTGGATGTGCTACTTCCTGGATGTGCTGCTTCACACTAGAAACAAAACTGGCACTTTGTTGGAGCTGCTTAAAGAGTCCAAATCCAAGACAATCAAATGGGGCACATATTTTTACATAGAATTACTAGCAATTAAAAAGAAACACTTCTACTACAAAAGTAAGTTCAAGACAAGTGACCCGGTTCATCTGCTACGTACACCTCATCAGTCAGTTATGTACAAAATTTTATGAAAGTGATAGAACATTGGACATTGGCTTCAGATTCATTATTTTAAAAGTAGTTAAATTAACTGGAGTCCCTAAAATTAGAAGATACATGAGAAATCACTAAGTAAATACCTTTTATTTTTTCCCCAAGAACATCCTGTATTAATGTAGTAAGAACTTTTTTCCATGTCTTTTTGTACAATTTTTACTGATACAGGATTCTCCCTATCATCTCATCCCCCTAAAAATATATCTATCTATCTATCTATCTATCTATCTATCTATCTATCTATCTATCTATCTATCTATCTATCATTTATCTATCTGTCCGTCCATCCATCCATTCATCCATCTCTTCATTTCCACTCTCATATATATGGTTTAGGTTTGTTTTTGCATTTGTTTACAAATATTTCAATTGAGCTTTCTGGTTTTGATGTTCTGTGTGTGGCTGAAAATTTCAGCTGCAATAGCAATGCCTTTTTCCAAAACCAGGGTTTACAGAAACAATGGCAAATTGTTCAAAGCATTAAGATAAAAAAAAATCTAACATCAATCTGTCTTGGAAAAGGCACTTTAAATTTCTGAGGAATTGCAAAGGGCTTGATTTTTTGTCACAGAGGATTTTTGTCCCAGTGTATTCAAGGGTGAAGCCAGAAAAAAAACAGTAGATGCTCACTAGCAATTTGTTAGCGTTTATCCTAATTTTTCAATCACACCAATTCTCCCAACTTCTGTGTGGCAGACAGCTCACACACTATCACACAGATGAGGTATTTTGTTACTTAAAATATATAACTTATTTTAATATATTATCCCTAGAAACATGTCTTTTTACAAGGCAAGAAAATGAGAACAACATAGCAGCGAAATTAAGATAATTCTTTTTTCCCCTCTCCTTCAAGCACATCTCTTAATGAAAATTATCAAGTCCATGGTACAATCCTAATGTTCTCAATTGCATAAAGGAATTTTCATGTACAGAACTGCATTGTTGGATCCTGGGAGTAGGATGAACTGAACGCAGTCAGGAATGTACTTCAAAATAAAAGCAGCAGCTGTCTTGGAAGAATATTTCTTTAGTTCACTTAGTAAGATAAACCCCATCCCACTTTAATATAGTAAAGTCTAAGTCCACTTTCCATATAATGCAATGAAAAGAGCACAATTTACTAAAAGCAGAATTTGTCTTACTGTGTTTTATAACTGCCACATATGTGTCTGTGTGTTTGTAAATACAATTTCTCAGTGTCCAAGAATTAAATCCTTGCCTCATAATGCTAGTAATAATAATACTAATAATAGTGGGGTCCTTCCATTCTGTGGAAAATAAAGATGGTCTATTACTGTCGTTAGGTACCGGTAGGGAGTGTGCACAGGTCACAGTATGTAAGCTATTAAGATTGAAGGCATCTGCACAAACAGCCTTCACTGCTTTTTAAAGGTAAGTTACACAATTTGTCTTTCATTAAGAGCTGTTGTGCAATTTTGTGATTTGTAGCCAGCTCAACGAAGCTTCCAGAGTCTGTACTTCTATTTTGAGATCTTGTCAATAAACAAATAAGACATATGCTTCAGTGAGTCATCTGAGCAGAGCAAACTATCACAAGAATCAGTTGACCTCTACTTCCTTCCTGCTACTGAATCTTTCTCTACCTTTTCTTGTTAATGCAAAGTATGTCCCTGTACATATCACAAAACAGAAAAGCCAGGGATGGGAAGACAAGGTCTCTTTCATCCATATGGGTTTATTTGTGTTCTGCTGGCACTGTTACAGTCATACAGTAACCAACATAAAATTTTAGTTTTATTATCACTTTTAAAAAGAGACAGAAATGTGAAAATTGAAGCCAGAAGGTTTGTATCACAGGATTAATTAGGCAGGGCCAAGTGGAGTCACACTCCTCCTGGCAGTGAGTGCCTCAAGAAGGTGCCTGCCTTCAATTATGAAGCGCACAAAGCAATTAAAAACCCTGTTTCTTTTTCCTGAGGTGTTACTTGTTACTTGAGAAATATCTCTTTTTTTTTTTTTACCCCCCAACTCTCGAGAGGTCTGAACTGGCTTGAGGTGTAATCTACTAGGGCAGATATTCATGAAAAATTGATTTAGCTGGAACCTAAGTGCAATAGATTTAAAATAAACCAGAAACCAGTATGTCTCTTCATTGAAATTTTGTTGGCTATTTTTTAAATACACATACAATCAAAAAAGACCAGATAATTAAGAATCCAGACATTATGGATCTCCAGGAGAGAATTTTGTCACTGGGATACATGAATCAGATCTGCTAGCCACTCTACGCATTTCCTTAATCCATACACCACTCCTGATTAACCTTTCCCTAAGTACGTTACATGGATAAAAGAAAGTTTCTGAATGTAGGGTTGTGTGTACATGTCAGTTTTAAACATATGTTTCAGGCAACCATATTCTGTGGCTTGTGGGAAACTAGTACTCTGTTACACCTGTACCTGGTTTACAGGATGTGATAGCCTTCCTCTGGATTTATGAACCTCTCTGCTTTCTTGGTGTTAAGAGCTCTACCACCATCTCTGACTCTTTGTGCCAGGACTCGACATCTGCTTTTGTGCAGGTGGACCTACATGTCAGTGCTTTTGCCACATTTTTTTCAAACACCCAGCTAACTCCTTCCTCTCCTGTTATTTCCCATGGCAGATAAATAATTCAAAATACGATATAAACTATGGTGTATATCTGGTTTGAATAGTGCTCTATCAAGATGTGTTTCAGCTACAGCAATGACCTCATACTTCCTGTTGAGTAGTGAGAAGCAGAAAGATGTTTAAATCAATAGAATAAGGGAGACATAGCGGTGGATATTACAGTGCATGTGAGTTTTCTTCACAGGTATTATGTGACAAAAAATATATATAATAGGACATTATAAGGATGTAAATAATGATCATTAGTTTATTATTGTTTCTAACACTGGAATGCCTGTATTCCCAGGCTTCCTCATTAATGCTTCCTAAAAAGTAATTATATTTTTGAACAAAAAGTTGTGGGTAGTGGAGATTTTTTTCTCCCATTGTGCAATTTAATTTTATTATTCCCTAGTTTAAATATAACTTACAGAAGAATGAGAAAATTCTTTATAAAGGTCATTAAATAAATGCTGCTGGAACAAATCTTTAAACAGAATCATCACTGAAAAGGGAAGTAATGCATATGAAACACTTTTACTTGTAGTACAGATTAAACAGTTGGCAAAATAAAGCTTTAGATTGCCAGACATTATGTGTCACTAGAAATCAATTCTGACAGATTTTATTGAGGCTTTTACCCATATTATTGCTGCTATATTTTTTGCAGTTAAAAAAACAAGAGGAAGAGGATTGACTTTTTCATTATAGGCCAGCCCATTTGGCAAAGGCTATCCTGTCACACGGTGCACTTTTATACCCATTTTTTATTTAATGTGCATAGTATGTTTATCAGTGGCAAATGTCAAGATGACAGTAGTTTTACCTATCTGAGCCGTTGCCAGAAAAACTTTGACACATTCTGTTATGGTTATTTCAGGACATTTAAAAAAGTTTCCTCAGTTCCACCATACACATAAAACAAAACACAACAGAACTTTTTTTTTCCCAGTTATTTTTCCTTTGGTTTATGAACCTTCATTAACTATTTCTTAAAATTAACTGGCAACTGGGGAATAGCAGAGCAATATTCTTTCACTCTGCCTAATTCTTGTCACAGGTATAAAACCATGAAATTATTGCCAGGGAATTTGTAGTCAGGCTGCCTTATTATTTAAATGTTGCTTTCTCCACAAACTCCTGTACATTCGTACATAAAAAGTCAGAGAATCACAGAATGACAAAATCACAGAATCTGCTGAGTTGGAAGGGACCCAAAAGGATCATCATATCCAACTCTTAGCCCTGCACAGGACCATCCTCAAGAGTCACACCATGTGCCTCAGAGTATCATCTAACCACTTCTTGAACTCTGTCAAGTTTGGTGCTGTGACCACTTTACCGGGGAGCCTCTTCCAGTGCCCATCACCACTCTGAGTGAAGAACATTTTCCTAATATCCAACCTAAACCTCTCCTGACACAACTTCATGCCATTCCCTTGGGTCTTGTCAGTGATCACCACAGAGAAGAGATCAGTACCTGCCCCTCCTCTTCCCCTCACGAGGACATTGTAGACTGCAATGAGGTCTCCCTTCAGTGTCCTCTTTTCCAGGCTGAGCAGACCAGATTACCTCAGTCACTTCTCAGACAGCTTTCCCTCAAGGTCCTTCACCATCTTCTTCACCCTGCTTTGGACACTCTCTAACAGCTTAAAGTCTTTCTTATATTGAGGTGACCATAACTGCACACAATATTCAAGGTGAGGCCGCCCCAGTGCAGAGCAGAGCGGGACAGTCCCCTCCCTTGACTGGCTGGTGATGATGTGCCTGATGCTCTCCAGGACACTGTTGGTACTCCTGGCTGCCAGGGCACTGCTGACTCATCTTGCCATCAACCAGGACCCCTAGGTCCCTTGCTGTGCACTGCTTTCCAGCACCTAATTCCCCAGTCTGTACAAACATCTGGTATTGCCCCATCCCAGGTTCTGAATCTCTTGTGGAACTTCATATGGTTGGTGATTGCCCAGTCCTCTGTTTTCTTGAGGTCTCTGCAGGGCCTCCCAGTTCTGTGTCATCTGCAAGCTTGCTCAGTATCCCTTCCAGTCCTGTGTCCAAGTAATTTATGAAGATGTTGAAGAGCACAGGGACCAAGATAAACTGTGGAGCCCCACTAGTGACAGGTCACCAGTCTGATGTCACTCCCTTCACTATTATCCCCTGTGCTCAACCCATGAACCAATTGCCCATCCACCACAGGATGTGTTTACCCAGCTGAGTGCTGGACAGTTTATCCAGAAGGAGGAAACCATGTTTGATAAGCAGGATTTTCTTCTCATGAAGCCATGTTGGCTGTGATCAAGGAGTGCATTGTCATTCAGGTGTTTTTTATTACCTCCCAGAATAATCTTCTCCATGACTTTAACAGTTGCTGAAGTGAGACTAGTAAGCCTGTAGTTTCTGGGGTACTCTTGCTCTTCTTGAAAATGTGGACAACATTCCTCAGCTTCCAATCAGCTAGGACCTCTCCAGAGTCCTAAGACTGCTCAAAAATCACCAAGAGAGGTTTTGCAATGATATCTGCCAGCTCTTTGAAGATTCTGGGATGAATCCCATCAGGCCCCATGTATTTGTAGGGATCCGGCTTGAGCAGAAGACTCTGCATAGTTTCAGGGTTGACAGTGTGTTGACTGAGGCCTTGGTCCATCATCTGTGTTAAAGGCAGAGGCAAAGAAAGCATTAAACCCCTCTGCCTTCACATCAGTTAGGGGGTTACTAAAGCAATTTACTTAAGGACACATATATTTGTTTGTTGATTGGTTGGTTAGTTAGAAAGTTCATTAGTTGGTTGGTTGGTTGGTTGGTTGGTTGATTGATTGGTTGGTTGGTTGGTTGGTTAGTGAGTGAGTGAGTGAGTGAGTGAGTGAGTTAGTTAGTCAGTTAGTAAGTATCAGAGAAGTTACAGGAGAAGTAACTAAAATTATATATTATATTTGGATTGAAAATCTGATCCTGGTATTTATTGTCTTTCTTACTGCATAGGCTAGATAGGATTCAGTTACAACACTTTTAGAAATAATTAGAAAAGGTTGTTATATTCTAAGTGCAGGTACCTTGGACCCTGCTGCCGCAAAATATGTGTGAGACCAGACGATTTGAGGACTACAGAAAGACTGAGTCATCCTGTTAGCAAAAAGACTTATAGTAGACTGAAAACTCACCAAAGAATCAACAGCTTGACAAGTGTTTTAGGACATTCACCAGCAAATAGCAAGCTAAAAATAGGCAGTGGTTCCTCTATCAGTAACTTTATTCACCATAGCAGGTGGGTAAAGAGTGAACTAAATATGATGAATTTCAACAACTAACATTTAAACTTGTCTTTAAAAAGTATCTCTGTATTTGGAACTGAGGCTTCTTTGTGTGCAAAAGATCAATCCTTTCAGCCTCAAGAAATAAGAAACATTTTCTTTTAGGCATCCTGCTTACTTTTGATCATCTTTCTTCCTCTCCTTAAATTTTCTTTATCTAGTCTTTAAGATAAATTCAAAAGGCTCATTTGATTACGATAGGAACCAAGGATAATGATAAAATTGTGAAACATGTCTTGGTCTCTCTGGTGCAGGCAAAAGGCTGAAGTCTGGAGCAAACAAAGATGTTGTCAAACTTCCTGTGAAGCCTTATACTAAAGAGATATTATAAGAAAAATAAATAGGGGGAAAAACTTAATAACATAAACTAAACAAAAAGTGAAATGTTTTGGAACACAGTTCACATTTTGATTGAGAAGTTATGCTTATTTATTGTGATATTTTTCCGGATGTTAAGATTATACTGATGCTCTCCCTAGGCATTGCACAGACCACTGGAATGACCAGATTGTAGATTGACAGGCTGGAACTCCCTGTGCTGGTGCAAGGCATTGACTTAAGCCCTGCTGTGAGCTGAACTCCTCTGTGAGAACCTTTGACAGGAGCAGGGGAATGGAGGCATGGCTCAAACTGCCTTTGTGTTCCTGAGAGGTCAATACTCTTCCATTATTACATGTGTGTGTTTCTTTCTGTTATGATTAATATTGCTTCATATAGTATGATACATTTACAGTGTGTGTATTTATCTACCTAAAGGGAAAGATATCTTTCTTCTGAATAATTTCTCTTGAATGCCTTGAATAATGTTAAAATCAGACTACATACAGTAACTTGGTTCATTTGCATGCGGATGAACTTTATACAGATCTGTTGTGAGAACAATTTTTTCTTAAGAAACATTTTTAGTAGGTAGTGACAATAATGGGGTCAGATTTAGCAGCTGATATTTTTCAAGCTGGAGCTCTGCGTGTGGTTACAGGTAAGAAAGGGATGCAAAGGGTAGAACTTAGAGGTGTGAGACTGTTCAGTGGGAGATTTTCCCAGGCTCCTTTATTACAAATATTGATAAACACTAACTGAACTATAAATCCCTAATAATAAAAGAAAGATGTAATGTTGGGAACACAGAGATCCAGCTGAAGATTTGCAGGGATGTAAGGCAGGTAAAACTGCAGGATACTCTGCTCAAAGCAATTTGGTTTGGAGATGTAATCAATGTGCTAGTAGTCATTCTAGGGGCTATTTTAGAATAAAAACTATTGTACTTTTAACTTTCCCATTCTTCCTTAATCTCAATAAATAACTTTAAATGTAATCCTTTTCTGAGGATAAAACTCAGTCTTGACTTGAGGTATCTATCATACAACTTAAAGGTCATTATGGGCCAAAAATTACGCTGATTAAAACTAGATTAGATAATTTATCACTAGAATTAAGGCAATTAGAGTAAATATTATCCTATTTTGGAAATATTTGTATTTAGACAATAAGATATGACATCTCTATCTCCCAGAAAAGGAGAGGGAACTATGGTCCATAGGAAATCTCAACAGTGCTTTTGGAAAACATTCCATGTTAAGGACCTTCCTACTGATTTCACTGGACTTTAACCGAAAGACTGGACAGGAAGTTCTAGTAACAAATTTGTCAAGCATAATGACTTTCACATTGTTCATTTAGACAATAATAGTTGCAAATAACTGAAAAACAAGCTGCCCTGTACTATCTTTTTCTGCACTCTTAATGTCAGTTGATTAATTAAAGAGGATGGAAGAACACAGCTAATCACGGTGGGTTTGATACACATAATCATATTTTAAAGGCTTCATTGAACTGCTGAACAAAATATCTAGAAAGTTAAATTCCAAATCTTCTGAGAAGCATTTCCAGGACTATATGATGGGGGAGAGAGCCAGAAATAGACCTTGTCAGATTCACAGAAGAATATTTCAATTAAGGACAAGGATTAATAGTGTTTTCAGCTACAAACCTCTAATTACAAGATAGTAAACATGTCTATGACATACCATTTTTATAGGTTATCTATGTAGTCTCTTTATGAAAAGCTATTTACATGTCCTTAGTTATTTCTAAGGACAAAACTAAGCTTAGCCTGAAAACATAGCAGATTTTAAACAAAATTAAATCAGTCAATAGGAGTAAAGGAAAATACCAGGATTGTTCAGTTTTTTGATGGATAGGCCAGATAATTTTTATTTTTTCCTGCTTTTGGTTTTGAAGACATTGATTTAAATAAAATAATTTGTTAATCATCCATTTCTAAGATTGCCTTATTATTTTAAACTAAATATAAAACTTAGGCACATCTTGGTATCTGTAGAGTCCAGTTGGACTATATGTTTCTTCCATCATCTACTCCAGTGATAATTTAACAGTGCACTCAGAGGTGTTGACCTACTTCAGCCGCAGCTCATGATGTTAAGTGGTGACTAACACCACATTTAACTGTCCATTATCTGTTACCACCAATTTAAATTCTGGGAAAAGTTACCTTATAAATGAACATCCTTCCTAGGCTTTTATATAAAATACTACTGTTCTAATAATAATGCAAGTCCATTGTCTTTAATAAATTAAGCAGGACCCTCATTCTCTTTAATAGCAATACAGGAAGTCCAAAACTTATTCTTAAGCCATTAAATTTAGAGGAACAATAAAGCAGATGCAAATTCTAAAACATAACAGTATTTCTGGTCAGCTATATAGAAAATTTCACTAAATGGCCAAGATAGAGACCATGGTTTTTAACTAGATCCAAATAGGTCAATGCTAGCTAATAAATTTTGATTGACTGTTTGTTCTTAGGTGGGGAATGAACAAATTGTAGTGCTGTGAGAAAGACATATACAATAAACTAAAACTGCAGCATTGAATGGTTTATTTTCATATTGTGACTGCAGGATGGATTAAAAAATAATAACATTTTTCAAGGTTCTCATCAGAAAAATCAATTTGACTGAGACAAAAGGGCTTGTTATTACTATTTTTAAGCAAAAGTCTTATTGACAGGACTTTGTTTTATAAGAAAACATCATATAAAATTATACTCCACAAATTAATATCACAAAGTAAAAGTAATTATTGCATTATATATAATTCTCAAAAGATAATTACAAAGTCTAGCCTAGACACGCAGAAAATGTTCATGTTTTCTGGTTTCCATCAAAAAAATGTTGGTAAAAAATTTTTGATACATTTACTTAGTAAAAGAAAAATAAATATAAACAAGCTACCAAAGGAACAAGTACTAACAACTCATCTGATACACAGATCTCTATTTTTCGTGGTTTATAAAAACCAAACCAGAACAGACTTATGCAAAAAATCTCACCCTAAAACACAGAAACTATGAGTTTTAGATGTCTTGTGAGGTAGAGCCTCAATTTTCAGAGGACAGACAATGAGTTTTGTTTTAAAGAGTAACTAATTATTTCTTTCAGCTATGAAAGTATTGTATGAAAGTATTGCTCAAAAAATTAATAGGGGAAAAGAAACAATCTTAGAAATTCCTTCCAGAAGTTGATTTGGGAAAATGTAGAATGATTATCTTTTTGAGGAAAAATAATTGTTAGTGAAGTAAATAAAAGCATTACTACTGATCTGAAAAGAACAGAACTTTGGAATATTTTTATGTGGATTAAATTACATATAGACTTTTAGATATCAAAGAAGATGAAAATGGAGAGAGATAATGCAAATATATTTAGGGAAGTTTCAAATGCAAAATAATATTTTTAAAGCCCTGCTTAAAAACACAGGAAGTATTTCTGTCCCTTACCCATTATGAAGTACTATGATTTCTGAGGTTACTGACAGCTTGGAAATCCATGCAAGCAGATCAAATTTAACCAGTATATACCTACCACCTTAATGTATAAAAAGAAATGTTTTCCCTTTTTGCTGTAGGTGTTATCTGAAATTGCAATAATGTGCTATTGACATTGTGTGTTCATGAAGCTTGGGATATTGTGCCTTGATGCCTTTTTTGTAATGGTTTGACTGCAGTTATAAGTATTACAGATTTGTGTCTTACTTCATATGCATGGAGTTTTGTTTCTTCTTCAGCTGACTCCTGACAGGGCTGGGCAGTGTGCCTGGAGAAGTGTGAGCTTCAACCAAGTTTTCCTCACACTGGTAATATTTGCATTCTTCTTGGAGCACACTTAAAGCCTGGCTGCCCTTTCTATTGCCCTGCCAGGAAAGGCACTGGTGGTGCAGCAGGAAGAAATCACAGGCAGGGTACAGGAGCCAGCTCTGGCCCTTTCTCTTTTTTAGAGTTACACCATTTCTTTCAGTAAGAATTAGCTGGCCCTTGAGATTTCTGCCCAGCAAACTCATCTCCCATTTTGTGGCAGTGTTTAGCTGGTGTGCGGCAGATAAAGGAATCAGGATCCCTTTCCCAAGGCTTCAGAGTGAAGGAATTGCAGGCAAAGAAGCAACAGGTGTCCACCCTGCTGCAATAGTGACATGCTTGACTTCAAGCACAAGCATAATGTCACCTACTTACAAATAAGTGAATAATAGGCAATGAACATTAGTGTTGTTTCTGGGTTACAGAGAAGTCATTTTATTTGTGTTGTGAAATAGTTCTGCTTTATTTCAGGGTTTTTTTTTTGTTTCCTGACATTTCATCACTTCTCATTTCCCTCAAATTAGATTGTAAACCAAACTGTTTACTCTTTATTCAAATCTCACAGAAAACAAAAAGAACAACAAACCCCCTGCAAAATAAATATTGCTGGTGACTACCTAACGCATAGATTTCAATGCAGAGTTTATGCTTTTTAATACATAGTTATGATTTACTGGTAGAAATAACCCCAGTGATGTTGACAACAGAAAAAAAGTATTTTTAATGTACAAAAAGACAGATATAAAGTTTTTGAAAACTATTTTTAAGCTAAAACTTGAATATTTCCTTAATTTCCACCCACAATAGGGAAAATTAAAAAATGCAAAGTAGTAGAAGGTGAAACAAGCTTAAGTGTCAGCATGATTTCATCAATTACTTGTTAAGATTTTAACTGAGAATAGATTCCTAATCAATTTTATTTTAATTAAAAAGTAATTTCCAAACTTCTATTTGCTTCTAATTTCTTCTTACTTTTGAAGAAAAGCCAATCTGTACACCTTAAGCCATGTCGCACAAGATTATTCTGTTGTGTGACACAGGTGTCACTGAAGGTTTTCAGAATATCTGAGATTACTTTTGTGAGCTAGACAATTAACAAGCTTTCTTGCTTAAGCTCTGTGACAGTTACAGAAGTATTGCACTTTACAGAGACAGAGTAACATGAACCTTCTTTTTATGTGAGCATGTGTAATCATTTTATCATGATGTACTCAAACAGTAACATTTTTCCCTCCTTTTCACTTGAACTGATTCTCTTTGAATTGTTTAATGTCAATGCTCATACAAGCAGAAGACCAGAATAAATACCAGCATTCACCAATAAATCAGAGAAACAAAACAAAATAAAGAAAAGGTTAAAGTCAGCAACAAATGAAAACCCATATTTCAGAGTATTTTCTATTTTGCAGATCACTGGCACCTGATTTCTCAATCTGTCATAACACTACTGGAAATTTCTGAAATAAAAATCCATGAAGAAAGTGATAGCCGAGGCATAAGAATATTGAGATGCAAAAAGAATAACTTATATGTAATTTTTTAAAGCCCCTTATACAGTCTACATAAGTTGTAGTCTGAACGACCTGTTGTGTTCTGTGAACTAATTCACCCCACCTTAACTTCTTGCACATGTAAATACACTGATATTGTAGGTATGCTAGCTTCAAAGATATATTTCAGGAAATCAGAACATGGATATTTAAAGTGAAATAATAACTACTTTTAGCCAAGAAATCTCTCTTCTGGTGTATTCTGCTGATTACCAAAGCTGTCTGTGAAATTCATGATGCCACCAGGATATTAGACCAGAAGAGCATAAAATGTCCATTTGGAGATCAGAAAATTTATTTTGCTGGCTAGAAAAATGCTTTTCTTCACTGAATAAATGTATTGTGAAATATATTAGGACTGAGTTATATTCTGCAAGCACAGTACTTTATTTTTTTTTAAATACCAATTAGTATTTAGTTTTAACTGTACATCAGTATAAATCCTTGAGAATGTATATGAATGAGCAGGCTTATGGAAAGTTGAAAGAGATATTAAGAGCATCACTTCTCCAACAAATAGTGCTGTTGTCATTCAGATTTTTTTTGAATCATCTGCAAAGTCCTTAAAAACTTGGAGAGTATCGGAAGCATCGGTCCTCTATCCTCCTTCTAAACTACTGTGGTTGAGATAGTGATTAGAAATGGACAAAAAGTTTCCCCTGCTTGTAATACAAAGCATTTGCTAGTGGCAATTTTGCTTCCCTGGCTCAGTGTTTCTACATCTTATATTGGCATCTTCTTGTTAAGAACTGTATCCATTGAAAAAGATAAAAAGGCTACTCAGTGATGAAATCTGGAACAAGTATGATGTAATTTCTTCTCTTCCTTGGAAACTCTTGAAGTTGAAATCATCTATGTAAATTTAGGCAAAGTTTAGGATCCACTCAAAGAAAATTTTTAAAAAGAAAAATAAAGCAGAATAGTCTGCTGTAAGTAATATTGCTAAGAATTGAAGCTGAAATTATAATTTGCTTTCTTAGGCCCTAATAAGTATACATTTTTATTGCTTGAGATTTTAGTTGGGGTTTTATTCAAGAAACTTGCATGTTGTAACAGACCCTGAAATAGGGCTGGAAAGTCTAGAAACAGTGCAGTGGAGGCAACATTATGTGCACATACATGTTATTAATTCTGACACCATTTTCCATTATACAGTCAAATTCAGTCTACTTTGAGCAGGGTTCTGCATCAAAGAGGACCAGCTGTATCTCCTTGCACCAAACACCTCCCATCCCAGTCACTGGATGGGTGGGACATGTCTTAAGCTCCTTCCCTATTAAATACAGCAGAAAAAATGCACTGCTGACAGAAAGGCAGCGATGGAGTACTGTCTTTCATTCTGATTAAGAAAACTAGACAGACCTGCAGCTCTGAAAACAGAGACCTGTTTGTTATAACAAATGCTATTTCATAACTGCAGCCAAACTACAAAGCCTTCTAAGTCTACAGCTTCTCTGGCACTGCACTGCCTCATGTGCTCTTTGTCGCTTTTGGAGACAATTGTTTATGAGCCTTTCCTAGTGACACTGGCAAAACCTGATGTTTACTTTTTTTTTCCTTATGGTGAATATTATAGAAGGCTCTCAATCCTTAAATGTGTGCTATAAATTAGGTATGTTATTGGTTCCAATAAAAATCTAAAGAGAAGCTACTTTCTAACCATACAAAAGAGCTTCAAATTACTGCAAAATTTTGAGAGGAGATATCTGTTTATGAAGAGGGTGAAGGCTTGAACATAAATTGCAAGTTGCTGCTGGGAAGCCTGAGTGATAGATTTTGACTGAACCACTGAGTAACAGTTTTTCACTTCCTGATTTCAGAGACTAGTTAGGTCCTCACCAAGCTCAGGATAGGAAAAATGATCACATCTAGCAGCATTATAAGAATGTACAGCTGACCCAGTAACCTTAAGGTTTGTTTAGAGTGCTTCTTTTTCTGGGCTACTGGTGCAATACCACCTAGTCTTTTAGAAAATGGATGAAATAATGGATGTAAACTTTGCAACATTTTATAAGGCTCAAGAGATATCCTAAATGCAAAATAAAAGCAAAGCATTATTGCTAAAAAGAAATAAATATCTTTATCTGTAGTGATCTCCAAGAACTTTGCATAATAAAATGGTTGTAAAATGAGCTAACTCTCGAACAAAATGGCTCATTCTTGGTTACACACATGATGACTTTTATGTAAATAAATCTGCAAGAATTTTAATGACAGTGTCTGTTCTGGAGAATAGGATTTTTTTTAAATTTTATTTGATCAATGTTGGAGAGTATAAAATCTCAGAACTATTACTTTCTATTACTGTATCTGGCATTGGCATAAACAATCAACTTTGCCAACCATTGAGTGGGTAAAGAAGTAAGAAATAGATAAGTATTTGTCAATCTTAGTAAAAACTTCAAAATCCATGTATAAAAGACCTCACTTATTTGCACCTATTTGTTTTTAAATATTTTATAAAACCAAAATTCTTTTGATATTGTTCAGCTAATAAAAATAATAAAATCTCACACATGTAAGGGTTTGAATGTCTGGCTCATCACAATTTTAATTGTAAATCCCAGGAAATGCAGAATATGAAAATTAAATTAGGAAGTGCTCAATGGATTGCAGAGTAGTAAATTTTATTAAATTTCTTTACAAAATAACATTTGGAAAATAATTTAATAAAAAGCTGTATGTGCCTTACTAAGAAGCAATGAAAAAGGTTCAAGCAGTTTTTAGTATATCTAGAATATTTTCACAATGCCTATGGTCTTGGGCAATCTGCAGTACAAAAAATGTGAATTGGTCAAAATCTATGTACATAATTTATGTATTGATTGCTGAAAATGTAATTTATGACCAACAATATCATGATTCTTTAAAGCTATCTTATATGGACACTCTTCATGATAATATTGTTAGCTTGTCTTGTAGAGTTACAATCTAGTGTTTGTCCTAGAAAAAAACATTTAATTTCAAAACTGTAGAGATGTGTAGTATTCTTAAGCAGCTCATTTGTTATGTACCCTAGACTAACTCTGCAATGTTAGATCTTATTGTTGAAATATTGTTAGATCTTTTTGATGAAATATACAGGACTTGTGATATTTGGACAATAGGATGAAGATTTCTGGTTTAGTGCTAAGACAATATTAAACCTGAATTTAATCACTTTGGTCAAATCAATATTGCAGTATTGTCTTTCCTATTGCAATTTAATGAAAGACAACAATGACACCAATATGTCAATCTTTTTAGAATAGTTATTATCCTATAAGACAGTTGCAATGTCCTCAGAGCAGACCTCAAAATCCTCCTAACCCAAAATCTCTTCCACTACCAATCTGTGGCAGTATTTTTCTGATTCACTTTGTCAGGCCAGCTGACTGAGTCAACAACAAAAAATACTTTTGGCAAGATTTTTCCACCAGATGAAAAGGAAAGTCCATCACTAAACAGCAAAATTCCACTTTGTTTCTACAGAACACTGTTCAGTACAAGCCATTCAGAGTCCTTCAGCTTTTGTTCATGAAATAGCTGGAACACTGTTTAACTGACTTGATTAATTTAATTAGTATGACTAATAATATTAAGAGCAGGGAGTTGCCCAATACGTCATTATTTGTAAAACTGTCAGTGCATACACCCAGTTTGTGAAAAACTTATTAAAAAAAAATCTTAAATCATGTCAAATCTGACACTGCCAAGAAGAAGAATAGCATGTCAGACATCTTGCAGATAACATCATCATGAACTCAGTGATAGTTCTGAGGACATTGATGTCATCAGCCCAGCAGAGTGTCTCAGACAGAGGACTCACTCCTCACTGTCCTAATGCCTTACTTAATAGCCTGAATGTTTCTCTTTAAGTAAGCAAGTTGCCTTACATTCCTGAGGATCAGCAGGTAGTACAGGAAGGCTTTTATTTCATGCCTCATTTCTTCCAATATCCTTGAAATCACTTACTTCACTCATGTTCTCCTGGCAGTTGTGAGAAACAAAAGAGAGTTGCAAATAAATTGTCATTTCCTGTACGTGTGTGCACAGGTGTGAGTGTCACAGCCCCAGGAATACATCACAAATTTTTAGCAACAAATGTTTCATTGATGAAAATGGTTATCTGTGTTAATTAACAAGCTTTTGGCCACCCCACTCATATGGACTGAGGGCTGTTGAGGGGGAATTTTATTATTTATGTGATTCAAAGAAAAATACTACTGATTAAATTAGGGTTAATTGATGGGTCATCCAGAAGGAAGGTTGTCTGCTCTCTGTGCCCCAGAAAGGTCAACATGCAGCTCCTGTCTGAGACACTGCTGAATTGCCTATGTGTCACTCAGATGATATCCATACGACAATTAACAGCCAAGCAATCAAGATGTTTTCAATGTAAGGTCTCCTCTCTCAAATGCAAAGAGGGTACATATATGCTAATCACATTTCTGCTGTAGATCTGTTAAACCACTAATTTTTTGTGAAAACTAAAGGAGTTTTACAAGAAAATCAGTTGCCAACCAGGGAAATATTCTTAGCCTTAAGAGTGTCACATGATCAATAGTAATCTTTTTTAACTGAGTTTTGTTCAGATGTTATTCTAAGAATTCTACCTGAATTCTAGAAGGTAGGGGTAGCCAGTAAAAAAATTAATAAATTAAATCACTCTGCAATTTTTGTAATATAAAATGTAATATTGATCAGTCAAATAATATTAATACAGTAAAGACTTTCAAAATAAGTTTAAATTTAGAATCTCACATATTTTTGTTTTAACTAACTTGAAGTCATAGTCTGTTCTGCCTTCCAGCAGTCCATCCTAGCTTTCCATTTTGAGTGGTGGACTGTGGTACCCTAACCCAGATCTTTTGCATAGGAAATAATGGGTCAGTGCTAAGACCCTTCCATTGTTGAAGGAGCAGAGGTTCCTTGGGGAAGTGGCACTCTTGAGAAGAGTTTCTGCTTAGCACAGTTCATTCAAAAAAATGAAAAGCATGATAAAAGGGCCAAAAGCTGTTATGCTTTCCTGACTCTGTTGCTACCTTTGGTGCAGGTAAGAGATAGGATATGGTAACAATCTGTTGCATTTTTTTTTCAGATAGATGTAAGCTCACCAAATACACACAAAGGTGAGCAGATGGGAGCCAGTTCTGTATGTAAAACTGCAAAGCTGCAATGCATGGAAGATTGTTATTATAATGCATGTTAGACTTGAACAATAACATTTCAGTAATGTTCTGTCTGTGGGATTGGCATGGCAGTAGACAAGGGAGGTAGAGTGAAATTAATTTTCCTACAACATCACTATGTGACACATCTGAAGTTAACTACAATGTGGAGTCTCAATTTTTGGCTTTGACAACAAATTCACAACTCTCTTTAAAGAAAAAACCTGTAAAGAAAGAAGATCTAAAATCAATTAAAAAACCCCAACAAAACAAAACAAACCAAAACAGAACAAAACAAAATGGCACACTCAAAAAACCCACCCCAAACCCCAATAAAACAAACAAAAAAGACAGACAAAATGTGGAACAGAACCACCTCTGTTTGTTCTTTGTCTCTTCTTAAGTCTTCTACATCCTTTTGTATTCTGTGTTAAAACCAGAATCAACTATGCAATATTTATAGTGATGTTACTCTCCTGATAAAGTATTACACAGGCTGTGGCAACAATCTAGGGCTCAGCAGGGAAGCTGTGAGACAGCTATTTTTGTAATGTTTAAAATTATACTAAATTAATAAAAATAAAATCTCCTGCTGGGTTTCCAGTTTTAAATAGCACATTGTGGAGTAAATTATCAGAGCATCAGGGTTCTGCTAATTTAGTACATATTATACTACTGAAGACATTAAAAGATCATAGCATTTTTCATTTTAAAAATAACACTTTGTGAACTGGCTGAATAATTTCAATAGTTTATACTAGGAATTGCTAATATATGTTCAATAGGATAGAGAGAAATGGGAAAACTGCATATGATAACTTTTAGACATTTGAGGGTATAATTGTTTAGAACTCTGTCAGGCAGGACTCAGCCTGTTTCCTGGATTATGACAGTCTAACTTACTAAATTAACATCTCCTAAAATTTGAATGGTATTTAAAATTAATAACTGCATTTAATCTTTTATTAAAGCAAGATGTCATATTTCCTAATAAAGAACAAAAAATATTGCTTTAGAATTAGGTGCCTTCCATTGTCTCATATCTGTCTGGAAAGCTTCTGCTTAGTAGTGTTAAAAACCCTATCCCAAAACATATATTAGGTCAGATAGCCACCAAAAATACATCTTCTGAAATCATCCAGAAAGCAACCACTACCTTAACTTACAGAGAAGGCATGAGCTGAAAGCATTAAGTCAGAGGCTGGGAAGCATGAAGTGCGAATGAGTGTGGAAGACCAAAACCTAAGCAGAATAAAAGAGGAAGGTGATGACATATATTTCCAGAGAAATTATGTTAAAAAGATAAATGCCTACTTGACAGTAAACCCATGTACTGACTCCTTAGATATTTTTCCTCTACAATTAGGCCCTAGTAGAAAAGGATCAGAGTAATGGCAAGAAAAATGGGCCACAGAAAACCCAACTGTCTCATACATTTTGACAAAAGTAGACAAACAAATTAGGACTAGCCCTGTGTGGAGTTATGCCCAGAATAATGACAACAGGACACTTATAGGGACAGTTCAAGCAAGAAAACAGGCTGAGACAATCCTTGCTCATACCACTTTTTTCTTACTCAGGTTTTAAAATGCCAAAGTTGTGCTTGAAAACATGGAAGACTTATGACTACTCCTGCTAGCATTCATGTTTGCTCATGCCAGACTATTTATTTTCAAAAGTACTGTTTGTTAAGTAAATAAAAGACAGTATCATTTTGGCAATTACCGTGTTTACAGGGAGCTGGAACAAGGTGAAAGTCACTGGTATTCTTGTTGAGCTAGATGATAAAATGTGACCTAAAATAATGTGTTCCTAGTGAAGTCATGCAAAACATCCCGAGACCCACTACATCGAGCCCATGTCCTCCTTCGGAAGAGACCAGGATTCATACTATGCTGTGGCAGAGTAATATGTGTGTATCATAAAAATACTGAGCAAGTAAATAGAAGCAAGATAACTGCAACTTCTTGGGATGCAATTTAGACGGTAGTTTATCAAAACTGATGCTCAAAGCAGCTCACTTTTTTTAGACACATCTAGTTTGAAAAAAAAAGAAGCAACTTTTCAAGTCCAATCAAGTACTTCACTGGCTCACTCGAGTTTTAATAAAGGGTGAGTTCATTTAGCACAACATGTAATTCAATAGAAAATTGCAACACTGAAATCACTGTCCCTGTAATTAAGAAAACTGACCAAGATCTTTACAACAATTTTTTTTTCCATCGGAAACTGACAATTTTGAAAAGTTGGGATTTTTAATACAAATTGCGATGTTTGGATAAAAACTTCGATAATGGGGACTGATTGATTAGCAACATTCCCCTTTCCACAAGTCTTGTGTCATCTCAGAGACCCACTTAGTACCTGGGAGGGCAGCAACTGAATTTTTGGTTTTCAAAATTATTTGAATCTGGGCTTTCAAAAGAATATATAATTATCATGATCATTGTCTACACTAGGTTCAGAAACTGAGTATGAATGTTAATCTGTGGGTACATGAAAGAACTCTGCCTGATTTTTTACTAAACTTCTAAATCCAACTTTTCTTTGTGAAATCCAATTCTGGTTTACTAGTCAACACTAACTATTGAGTCAGAAAATTACATAAAAATTCTCAATTTTTTCTTCTCCGTGAAGAGCTTTCTTTTCATTAATACTCAGCAGTTCCGTGCTTCCCTCACAGCTGCTAGAGTGGGGATAATACATTTCTCCTGCTTCCCCAGAGGACTGCAGAGAGGGTAAACAGTTTTAGTCCATAAGATATCTCATGGATAGAGGGCATAAAGATTGTATCTGTACTAGTAAGTACATTGGGAGAAAGTCACACGGCATAGCAGGATTGCCACCATCTTTGCTCCTTGCTCTCTGGAGCAGGAAGGTTGTGCTCAGCCTGTCTGCTGGGCGCAGAGTCCTCAAGTGAGAATTCCCTCTGCAAACCATACAATGCCAATACTGTGGCACTAAGTGTGTTATTGAGCAATATGATAAATATTGGTTAATCCTGTTTTATTGCCTGGGTTGAGCTTATATGGTGCCTTTGTGTAGTTTGTTAGTAAACTTAGAAATGAGAAGCAGGCACAAAGGATGGACAAGAACACATGCAGAGCTGTAAAGTCTTAGCTAATTAGAAGTATAGCCTCTTGATTCATATCTAACTTTTCTGAGGTTTCTTTTAAACTCCTATGAAGCCACATTTTACTGATCCTTTTCCAGAAAATCCATGCCTAAATAAGTGTCCACTCAAATTTAACTGAATTTATTATTAGGAAAGTCATATTATTTTAGAATTGAAATAATATTTACTGCATTGAATGCAATATCAGGAAGTTAAATATTGATACAAAGCCATATGCTTGACTTTTAGGCCAAACATATATCAACATAACCATATAAAATTAAGAAAGCATGAATAATAGCTTACAATTCTAAAATAAGTAGAATTACAGTCATTGGCAACTGGTTGGTCAGTACTTCAACTGCTTTGGCTGTGGGTGTTGTCTTCTCCCACTTGTGATTTTTGCTCATGGAGATGGTAGTCTTTGTGTCTTTTGTGTCTCAAAACTCTCCTTCCTACTACTCACTTGCACAGTGCCTGTCATGCTTTGGGTATAGGTGCAATATAAATATAAAACATACCCCTGTGAACACAGAAGGACAGATTTTTTGTATTTTTTTACAAGGACAAATATTCAAATATTCACAGTCTTGGCTGGGGAAATGCACAGGTACATGGAGGAAACGACTTGCATCTTACCTGACATACTGGAATAAACTATGCGATGATATATTTTTATCTTTGTGGTTCTAAGAAGGCCTTTACCTCAGATCTGTCCCACAAAGCTTTGTGTTAAAGATTTCTGTACACCCCACAGGCTGGTTGACGGAGTTTTCACCATTATTCTGAAGAAATTTTTATTCTCGTTTCCAACCCTTTTTTCTTCCTGTTTCCTTCCTTGTGCTGACGTGTATTCATATGGATTTTTTTTAACTGTTATTAATTACAGATGATGTTTCTTCTTCACACTTGACCGCAAAACCAGACTGAAATGGACATTTATTGAATGAAGATGCAATGTAGTGCACTACTAGTTCATGTGCTGCTCAAGCAGATTTTGAGGCCTTCCTTCCCTCTCTGCTGATCCATAATTTATTAAGCTCAGCAACTCTGTCAAAAAACTGAAACTATAGCTCAGCAGCACTAATTGCCACTTCCATCATTAAAACTGATCCTTGCACCCTTGATGCAACCTAACAAAGAAGTTGTGTGTCACACAAAGAAATTTTACACTCCCTAAGACAAATAGCTTCTACCAATGTAACTCTTTCAAAAACTAAATAAATACAAAATTCTAAACAACAGCAGAGAACATTGCCATATCCTGGGGCTGTGAGTATGTCTATTTATTCAAGGTTTGATGAAAATTTTGGTAGGAACTTGAAGATGGCTACAACTTACCATTTAGAGAAGAACATTCATTCAAGGCACCATCTTTGTTGCAAGGAGTCAGAGATCAGAAGAGTTGTGCTAAGAAAACACACAGGATTCTGGAGATATCATTGTTCTAGAGAAAAGCAGGAATAAGATTGCAAAACAAATATGCAGATGCTATGTAGAATGACAATATCCATGGAAGTAGATTTGTATGAGTTATTTATGTATATGTTCCTGTTCCCTCTTAGATACAAGAGCAGAAGCAGGCCCACCCAGAATGCTTCCTTCTAGCACAGATTCCAGTTCCTTTCTTGATGCCAGGCTCCTACTTCTGCCCCAGAAACAACACTATCTTGCTAACTGCAACATGACCCTTCTGCCTTCCCGAGTTGTGGCTCAGTCTGGACATTGCAAAGCAAAAAAAAAAAAAAAAAAACCAACAAAAACCCCCACGAAAACAACCCAACAAAACAAAACAATACAAAACAAAAAACCACACCAAAAACTCTTTCAGTGATGCTAATAATGTGAAAAGTCTTGAGTTTCATAAATGAAACCGAAGTCCAAATACCAGATGATAGTCATGTTAGTACCCTAATAGCCAATATTTCCAAGGTGGCCAGTGGCTGGGCAAGCCTAACTCGCTTTTGCCAGGTGAATCAACCTTTCCAGTAACTTTGGATTATTCAAACTGTAGGAAAGAATGGAGTTTAATTCTCTCTGTGAATTAGAAAGCCACAATGGTCTTACACTATGATTCACAGTTGAGACAAAAAATAAAGAAATAAATTTAAAGATGAAATCAGTATTACATGTAGATAACAAAACTTTAGAATATAGCCATAAGATTGATTGGGGTGACACATTTTTGCCTTCTGTTCATGGAGGTTCAAATCCACAAAAGTAGAAAATGCAAGCACTGCAGAAGCATAAATAATATTTGTGTGGCTACGTTATTGAAATAATAAATTTCAATACTCTACTCATAGCATATATTCACAAAACAAACACTTTTACCATTTGCTAGAAATGTATATGCTCAAACAAAAATCTAAGTCCATACCATGGATAAGAAAGGAGAGACCTCACTGAGCATCTTGATTATGACAGTCATAACCAATTCTCTATTCAGCATAAAAGAAAGAAAAATATTCTGCTGGCAAAAATGTACATTACGTAAACTAATATACTCAAGGATAAATTTCAATTTATATATCGCAGTTTATGTTTCAAAATATTAGTGGGCAGGTATACACTGCTTGTGTAATTATATTGGATGACTCCTAATATGACTACAATCTTCTTCAGCATTTTCTTAGGCTTCTTATCATTTTTTCTTATGACTTTTTAAGATATCTTGAAATAAAGTTAATAAATTTAAACAGTTTTTTTGTGGTTCTTTGTGTTAGTCTCTTTGGTCACAACACTGAAAATTTTATTGCTCTGTTTCCTGCTGTTTTGCACTCCCACACAATCAGTCCCACAAACATGGGTACGCTTCTCTTCTTTCTTTGAGTTTATCTCCTTAGCCAACATCTACTTTTATCAGTTACTAATCTCTACTTCCACTTATTTTATTTGATAAAGCAAACTAATTTGGATAAATAAAGTATTCAGACTTCCTGTTATAGAATATCCACAAGGAAGGGAATTATAGTTTTGTCTAATTTATTCGGTTTTGAAAGTATTTACTAATTTTGTGTGAGAAACTTTAACCCTATGACCCAGTCAGGAAAGGACTTTGATATTTTGAGTTAAGTCTGATGTTGATGGCCTACAGCCAAATGCACTGTGAACCAAAAATAAAGTATCCTGGAAGGTAGAATACTAACTGGGTGGGGTAAAATGCTGGTTCATTTAAGTTAGTGAGAAGACAAAATTTTGGTAAACAAATTTATACCATTTATCCTTTCCAAAAACAGATATTACTTTGTTAGGACATGAAACAGAATTGTAACAACATAGTAGTTGGAGTAAGCTGGGTATCAATTTCAATTCAACTTTTTTATAACACTAAACATAAAAAGAGAAAAAAACCCCTCCCATATAAATAAATAAAAAGTGTTTTGAAATAATTACTGTATTCAAATTTTATTTCTTCACCAGTGTTATGGGTTCATCTAGGTGGGCCTAGATTTGGGCTCTAAAGTGTGGACTAGGCCGAAGCTGTCAGCTGACTTGAGCTGGGCTGAGCTAACAGCTGACCTCTTCTAGCCAGTAATTTTGTATTCCATATCACATTATGACATCATCTCCAGGGAAAGGGAACCAGTGTGGGAGTGGTTAAGGCAGTCGCTTCTCAGCCCTCCTCTTGGGAGGACGCACGATGCTGCCCCAGGGGGGATGGAGAGGACCAGGCCCACCACTGGCTCACAGGGTACCTCAGGAAAGTAAACTGTGTTGTTCTGGGTCTCTCCTTTCTGCTTGAGTTTGTCTCCCTGGGGAATAAGTCTTTCCTTAAGTAATGTGTAGTTAAGACAGTAGAATTTGTGTGTTCGTTAAGAAGTGGAGACTTTGTTGTTGCAGACTTGTGTGAGTGAATATTTGTACTCTCTTCTAATTGTCTCTTTCTTTCTGTGAAAAATATATGTAGTTTTAGTATAAATGTGGTTTGAAGTGTTTTTTTTTTCTTTCCCCTCTCTTTTCCTCCCTTTCCCTGGTGTTAGGAGGGAGGCTTTTCTCTCTGTGCTTGGGGAGGTTGGCAGTTGCTTATCTCAAACCAAGACAACCAGGTATGGCCTTACAAAGAAATAGTATTGGTGCTGAAGTTAGAACTCTTGGAGTTGGAGCTCAGGACTTTTCTTTTATGGTGAGATACTTAAAGGAGACAAAAAAACATGTTTGGCTTCAAATGTCTGGGTTGTCTCAATATGTCTTTGGGGTTGGTTGTTTTGGTTTGGTTTTTTTTTTTTTCAAGTAGTGGAAAACTTGGGATGACTAGGGAAGACAGAAATAATAAAATATTTATAAAGAAATCTCTATTGAAATCTCTGCCAAAATTCCTTCTAAAATCTCCCATTGATTACTTTGTCCCTGCATGGAAAGGCCTTTTCAGTTTGATTTCAGTCAACTTGATGCCTTTCCCTGCATGGAAAGGCCTTTTCAGTTTGATTTCAGTCAACTTGATGGCTTTTTGATTTGCCACAAAGTGCACTGTGACTTCTGATCCTTGGGAACTCATTGTTTCTACCATCTCTGAAGCCAGAGCTTTTTCACCACTGATTCTCTCAGTGGTTTCCAACCCTCTTATTGAGGTGCAAAGCCTATCTCTGTGTTGTGACTCTCTCCAGACTGCCACATCCTCCAATCTAGAAATTTCCATCCTGGGCAGACTCAATTACCTCTGGGGATAGGAAGACTCTCTCCACCTAACATATCATGTCTTTTCTTTCCTCTCTGTGACTTACTCCTACTCAGTTAGCTTTACTTTATTCCACAGACCACATTCTGATGATACCCTTGACCTGCCTTAGCTATCTACGTCTTTCAGACCTTCTTGCTATGTTTGAGAGATACTGGAGCTATAAACACAGCTGCATAAAGCACAGGAAAACTTCGAGACACTGGAGGAGGTGAAACTCTTGTGTCAAACAAGGGTAATTCTGCTTTTAGAACACTACAATAGAGAAAAGGTAGATAAAGGGACAGAAAATGGAAAAAGGCAACCCAAAGTTCATAGTTCTTTCACAGAAAAGACTAGTGAACACCCTCATCTCTACAAAAGTGCAAGACAAGCATAGTTTCATTAACTATGAATCATGAAAAGGAAAATAAAGACAATCAGATAATGAAGTGTCAAACTTGTTATTGAACAGTGCTCAGTTCAGAGCAAGATTCTCAGCATTTTTCTCCACTAAGGGATTGCTCTCATAACACAGGGAAGAAGCTTTCTATTCTCCTACTGAAACTTTCATGGAGAGCCCTTGGAACAATTATTAGAATTCAAGTCTAAATAAAGGAATAGACCTAGACCAAATAAGACTTAATTAACAGATGCATATCCACAAACCCATCCAAAATGTTTTGTAGTAACAAGTCATCTGAGACCACACTAAGTGTCCCGCAGGTTACCCTTTTCTAGAAGCAGATGTCATATAGCAGTTTGCATTCCTTCTCTGTGTGCCAGACTTCATGACCTCTGAGAGAATGCAAATATATAAAGATGAGCCATATTTGCAAGAAAATGGATAATTAAAGAGAGGAAGGAAATTAAGAAAAGAAAAATACACTGCAAATTTCAGAAAATCTACCTAATAGTGGCATAAGTGGATTGGGGGATAAATGGTCTCCCAAGAGGTAGAACAGAAAGGCTATCTGCTTGGATTAATACTAAACGGAATGAACAAAACACTAGAAATTACATTGCAAGGAATAATATTGCACTGACAGGGGAATGGTCAGGATAATCTAATAGTACTGTTCATCTCTAACCCTCCAAAACAGCAGGAGATCATATCATGAACAGCATTTTTTGATTCTTTCACTTTTTCACTCCTCTATCCTCAAACTCCTTTCATTTTTTTTTATACTGCCTAAAGCTGCTTGTGACATGATGTGAGACTCTGCCCAGCCTGAACAGAAGTGAAAAGGAGCACAGCTCATGAAATAGTTGAAATATTTTGGGAGAAACAAGTGTTCACCATCCTCAGGGTTTTAAGCAGGTGTAGTATTTATTTCAGCAGATATGATTATTCTATGAGGTGTGACTGTTCTAATGGGGTTTCCATATTTTCATCCTTTGACATTCCTTGAATGGGATATCAGAGAAGTCTACAGAAGCCTTTGTTCTTTTGATGCAGCTGTTCTGATTGCTCATCAAAACAGCAGTGCTGGTCTTAGAGAAGCTGCTGACAAAGAGAATGTTGGAGACTCGCATTTGTGTGTTTGGTTTCTGTTTTTCAAGGGAGCACACCCCTTCAGTAACAGCCTTATGACAGCAGGCTAGAGGGGTGACATACGTGTGAACATATGTCACTGCCCCCTGTGGTAAGGTACATGCAAACATATGGCACTGCCCTCCTGGTGGATATTAGTTGTCAACAGACACGGGAAGGACCTTGCCCTGGTTAAGTTTTTTATCATCCATATGGTTTTGTATTGCTCCTGATAGCAGATAAATTGCAACTACTTCCAAAATCTCTAAGAATAATTTGTGTTTATTCCAAATATAATGCATATTCTTTCCCTTTAGTACTTTCACAGAATTCATTGAGAACCAAGCAACATTTTTTCATTGCACTGCAGGACTCTGATGAAATAAAAGCAGAGGAAAGAAAATAGAAGATTCAGCACACACACAGCCCACAAGGTGAATGTCTGGAACTGAACACAGAGCTTTACCTCGACAGGGGCTCAGCCTCATGAGAATGAAAGCCCTCAATGCCACATTATGTGCACACCACTATGGTCAACAGAGAAAATTTGGATAGTGGCTCAATATGAGGAGACTATGTTTCATTAAAGTTTTACAAAGTTACATGATTCTATGAAAAGCTGATTTACAAGATAACAAAATAAACTCAGTTAGTATATGGACTCATATTTTTCCAAAGAGAAAGTAATCTAGCAGCCAGGTTATAGTGAAAACTCCACTGTCAAAAGCACAGACCATCTCTAGATGATGTTGAGGTTAATACTTTCAAAGACTAGTTACATGAACTGTCCAGATAAGAAACCCAAGGAGCAGCCAGCACTGATTCTCTGTCAGTGTACTACTACTGTCTCTTCTCAGAGGTAACACCAAAACTGTAGTCAGTCACTTCAATTGGTACAATAATCAATTCCTAAAATGGCCTAAACCCCAAAGTGTACAAAATGAGTGTTTATTTGAAAGCACTACTAAAAGAGACATCCCAAATTCTGATATACATGAAAATGACACAGCTGTTGTGATGCCATAAAGTGAACCTCCTCTCTCTTCCCTTTCCCACCCCTATACCCGAGTCATACTACAGGTGTGGCAGCTGCCATTTGTTTACCATGCATCCAAGATGATGCTTGATTTAGCATTTCTGTTGAGAAAGGAGAAGGCATTTATATTGCACTGAAAAAAGAAAGAGTATTTTTGAAACTCAGATCCTAGTATATTGATATATTTGCACATCTAGTCTGGCCTTTGCTGTTTGGCGGAAGAACAATTGGTCTGTAAGACTGGTTGTGGTGCAGATCAAATTTGCAGTTTTCAGAAGTACAAAAGAACAATGGCAATCAATCACAACACCTTTTTAATAAAAAGAAAATTAAAAAACACTGTGGGTTTGTGGTACTTCAATTCAACTTAGATGATCCTGTGGCACTGAGAAAAATTTCCCAACAGTGCATGCCAATAAAATATATTTGAATAGGCTTGTGCAGAAGCTCTCAAAACAGTTTTTGTCTACATAATATGATTGGCAGCAAAAAACTCAGCCTAGCAAAATACTCTGTGCAATCAGGAATTATAACTTGGGTCCTTAGGATGGTTTGGAAAGCATTTTAGTGGATCAGAACTTGTGTTATTATAGTTAGCTGGATTTAATCTGGTAATTATGAAGGGTCAAAAGCTGAGAGTTGGACACAATGGCAAATGCTACATGGACATAAGTAGTTCTCACTTACAGTTGTAACCAAAATGATTTTTTTGAGTCATGCTCAATGGTTCTTCCAAACTAACTATACTACTAATAGTCTAGGAATATTATAAAAATTAACAAAGAGTAAAAATTTAGGGCACATTGATGGGTTTGTCTTTATCTTTCAGGTGGACAGAACTTTATGACAGGAAATGATAGGTCAATATAAACAACTTATTTTGCCTACATTCATATTTCAGTAGAGTAGTTCAATATAACCACATCTCTCCACAGACTCGTATTCTGCTATTGGAAGGTAATGGTGGGAATCAACTTAAGAACATGTAAAAGCAAGATTTTTTAATCAATGAGAAGCTATTAATTTAACCAAGCCTTCCTGTAATAATATTGAGACAGACTGTCTGCCTGGTTTTGCATTATAGCTAGCTTTGCAATCTGTACGGAATCTAATGAGGTGTGTACTTCTTGTGATTTTAGTGATTGAGAAAGGTCCTTAGGAATGTAATGCTGCCAAAACCTTGATATCTCTCCTTGATTTTTGAGGAGTTGTTTGTTTTCTGGAACAACCAAGTTACCATTTTCATAGGAGCCATTGTCTCTTGCCACTCACCACATATAGAACTCATTTAATTGGTCTGTACAAGACCTTATTAAGCTCAGATCTAAGTTCAGATTTGATTTGATCCAATGTGTCTGTGACCACACTGATGCATCTCTTGACATGTTCATTAAAGTCTTGGTGCACATGTGTGGCCCTGCAGCAGCTTGATTCCTCGGGTTCCCAAATACTGCTGGTATTCTAAGCATTTCTTGACCCAATGTATTTGGAGTTGACTAAAAACTCAAAGCAAAACTTTGGGGTAGACAAGCTATTTTTTAAGACTTAAAGAAACCAAATGGATCTTCCTAATCAAAAAACACACCTCAATAAACATCTTTGTCCCACCTTCATGATGTACCACTGCTGACTTCAGCAGAATAGTCCACAGCTGAAATCCAATGAAGAGTTATGGTATCTTGTCAACTGTGGCTTTATCATAGTCAGATTATACTAAAATTTGTCACAAGCTTAGAAAACTTTTACATGCACATAAAAGAAAAAGACTGTAGCTAAATACACTCAAATCATAAAAAAATTAAGAAACCTTTTACTTGCTGATTTCTTTAACTTAGTTTTATACTCATTTGATAAATTTTTAATTTGTACTGACTTTTTGGTGTAGTATCTGAGTGTCTTCCATTTGGGCATTAAGCAGTATGACTAATGCTGAAATATGTTACATACTCTGGAAGAATTTTGCTTTGTATATGGAAAAACAAACAAATGTAGCAGCATGTGGGAAAAATAGAGTCAATGATGCATCCTTCAATGTTGAACACAGGTGGATGGAAAACAAGTATTCTGTTTCATGAAAATGTCAAGGTTTTAAAAATTGTGTTCATCCCCCATTAGAACAGAGCTGGGAAGAAAAAGGAAAATCCAGCTTGTGGCTGACAGTTATGCACATTCTGTTAGAAGTGAGAGACATCAATGAAGTGATGCCCCTGATAATTTTGGGGGGTGTTTGAGTAGATGACCTTTAAATGTCCTTCCAATTCAAACCATTTTACAACTCTGTGAACCATTCTATGACTCCATGATTCTATGACTATTCTGTAGAATAGCTCTCAAAGCCACTAGAATTTTTGTTGTGGAGTGTATATGCATCATTCCAACAGTTTGGTGCTTTTTACCTTCTGAGAAATGGGTTCTGGGAAAGTGTGATGGAATTAGAACAACGTGTCCTGGGCCAGTGTGCTCCGGAGAAGTTCATTTACCTTGCCACAAGGCCGTAATACAGAATAAAACATGAAAGAGCTCAGTATATATTTAGAAAGGTCATGTGTTATAAGTGTAAAGATGTATTACATGTTAAATTTTTGAATTTATTTTTTTTTTAATTTTTGAGAAGGGACACTGTTCTGCTGGTTGCCTAGTGCATTTCTTTAACTTCTGACCTACACCCCAGCTAGCCACCTGAAATATAGAAGAGAATAGCCACAGTCTGATGTTTAAATTTTCTTATGAAAATTTTGTCTATAAAGCAGCATCTTGTCTTGGAGCATTTTTATTTAGTTTCATCAGAAATAGATGAAAAACTGAGTTTCAAATGAAAAAGAAATTACTACTAATTATTATACTATTCCACATCAACAGTGGAGCTAATGTTAACACAAAATTCTTTGAAAGCTGAAAGAATACTTAATCATAGGATTTACTTGTAATCAAAGGAAAAAAATACATGAAAGTTAAAGGTGATTTTATTGACATCTTCTGGACCAGAAGTTTGCATTTTGATTTGAATGGAACAGCTTGGCTGTTTGAAGTTCATGGTTTTAAGAACTGATCAATGAGGATCCAGGTAATTATTTAATATCTCTCTCTCTAATCACAAAGGTAAAATATTTCTTAAAAAGTCAGAATAAGTTGATCTATATTCTGTTACCTCTATTTATCTATACCCATTACTTGCAATCAATTTTAACTTAAAAATGGAGAAATAAATCTTTCCGTTAGTGATTTTTCATCTGTAGTTGGTGAAATCTTGAGTTCTCTGCATTTCTTCTAAAGACTACTCTAATGTTTTTTTGGTTGCAAAAAAACAATGAAGCACACCAAGTGTGTTGCTAAACTAAGCTACAGTTCAGGATAAAGCGTTTCACTTCTCATGTGCAATGTATAGGGGCCTGTAAATTTATTAAGGTGCAGACTTTCAATCTGTGTACTAACTCATGCAAATTAAAATATATATAAAACCTGGATCTAAGAAATACCAAAATTAATTCATTCAGTGCACCTCTGAATTTTTTATTACAAACTAATATCTTAATTTCAAAAAAAAACATAAATAAATACATTCAAATGAATTCATTAATCAAAAATGTCTGACAAATTTGGTATTGTGCAGAATTTTACAGTACTCCTTAACTAAAGTGAAAACAAAACCAAACTAAAACAAGACTTCAATAATCACAATAGAAATAAATACCAAATAAGAATACAGAAAACATAACCTAAGTTAGTGGGCGAAAAAGACCTAAGGTGATGGATATAAATATATACCCACTAGATAACAGTTTATGACAAATGAAACATATTTAAGTAGTCTAATTTTCTTTCTGATTTAATAGGATCCAATAAAGGGAAACTGTATGGCCAGAATAATGAAAAGAACACAAAATTTATCTCATTCTGTTGCGTCCTCTCTGTGTTCTTTTGTCCTTTGATTGCACTGGTGGATAATATTATTTTGTTCCCAAGGAAATATGTCCCTTTGATTAGGTTGCAGATATTCTCTCATTTGTCACTGTTCTATCAAGCTATGCCATGTAACAGCAGGAACCCTTGATTATTTAATTGCTTGTAAGAACTCATTAAATCTTACTATCAATCATTGGACATATGGCAAATATCACCCAATGGCATGAGAGGTTTTAACAGTGATCTGTCACTGGGGCATACCCTTTCTTTAGTAGCACAAGCCCTTTGTTTAGTTCTCTGATCATAATAATTTTTAATTAATATTGATTTGCAAAAGAGTGTTCATGCAGTGGCCTAATCCATGGGTACAAGGATAATCTTCTAACAGGAGCATTTGTAATTCCAAATAAATATCCAGAAACCCCATCTAAGAGAGTTTAACCTTTGTACAATATTTTGTAGATCATGTTAGTCTGATGATAACCTAATTTAGTCTTCAAAGTGGATATGGCTCATTAAGAAAAACGTATAAGAACAAGTCACACAATAGGCTTTTCACCAACACCTTGACAGGATCCTATGAGGTATTTGTGATCAAATGAACACAAAAGACATTTTTCAAAATGTAGAATATCAGATGTAGTTAATAGAGGCAGCAACCTGTGCAGCTACTTGTCTATAACAAAAATCAAGTCAAAGAACTGTGAAGAAATCTCATCAAGTATTGTTTAAACAAATAAACTTTCAAAGGTAAAAGTTCAGAGCAGTTGGGAATGGAACTACTCCACATTTACCGTAATAAAATTCAAAGTGACACTTGACCATCTTTGTGTGTTTATGAGTCTTTTACTCTACTGGACTCAAAACCTTTGGTACACTTTGTTCACTAGTATTACTTGGAATTTGCATGAAACCCAACCAGAAAAAAACTTCTTTGATGATGATATTCAACAAACATTTACCCCTATATCTCTTATTGTTGATATACTGTTATTTGAAGATGAAATAATTAGATCTAAGCTATTTGCAGTTACTTTGTCTAAAATCCTTTTTCTTTTGACAACTTACTGTGAAAAAATATAGGAATAATGATAAACAGAGGAAAGAGGAAACTGGAAGATTTCCTTCTCTGAATCAGGCTTCTATTCATAGATGCTACCTGTGACATATTATGCTCTTTATCTGAGGTGTGACTCATGTACATCTTGCTATAGTAACAGTTTAGATTTGGGAAGGCTAGGTTAAATTCTAAAATTACATGTGTAAGTTCTTGGAACAAATTTTTGGATATTGATCACAGCTGGTGTCAATTTGGTTTGTGGTTTCACTTCAGTGGGGGAGCTCTACAAAATAACTAGAGATCTGAGTATACATAAATAGCAAAGAACCACAGACACCTTGCTCTACTACTGAGTGTAAAGGCAGTTGTGAGAAGTAAGACAAGAAGGATATAATTACATGAGATAGGCATTTGTATTTTTAGGTATGGAAATTATTAGGAAAAGAAGCAGAAAAGAAAAAAGGGGTTTGAGGCTGGATTTTTGTGTGTGTTAGTATTTCAGGTTACAGTGTTCTTGCTTGATAAACTACTGTCTCTACATGTCTCTCTTTATTCATCCCTATTCTGTTACTAGCAATATTGTAACTATGTTTTTAAGTCATCTTATGGTATATTGTCTGAGGATCATATCACAGTTTTTGCAATAAAATGTATCAGCTTTACATTTTCATGAGGACTTGTTAAGATTCCTGAGCTTTGGAACAATTATATTGATTTAAAAATCTATAATACATATTTTTAACCTTAGTTCCTGAATCTTTGATCCTCTTCTAAAGAGGATTCACCTATGTCTAAATAACTGTGTGTAGATACATTCTTGAGGACAGATTATTCAGGTGTTTCGTATTCTCTAATAAAAGTGAACTCTAGTTAATTCCTGTGGAGGCAGAACTCCTAAAATAAGGGGAAAAACCTTCATGTCAGATATTCGGCTGCATCTCATATGTGCTTAACATTAATATAGCAGTATAAGAGATTTAAAAGAGTCAGTTTCTCTTCCTGGAAAACACTATAATACTGTCTTAAGGTTCCTCTAAACAGTGTTGCCTACTATCTCAAGGAGAAAATCAGATACACGGATTATGAGAGAGTTGTTTGGGAAATGTTTTGCTGAATATATTCAATTTCATTATTGTTTTGTAGTTTATGAAAATACTTTAATGGAATATTACAAATCAATATATCACAAATTGCAATGATTTTATAAGCATTTATTTATTAATTTTGGTTCTGATTTTTGTTTTCCATGTTGCCACATTGTTGGAGTATTTTTTGTCCTTTTTCCTTCCCTTTTGCTGAAGTTTTGTAACTGTCCAATGTAAGATGATAAACAAACTGATGTATTCAATTTGAAATTCTGAGCATACTGTCTTTGGCATTATATCTCAGAGTTCAGAGGAACTAAGAAACATCACTGTGTCCTCCCAGCTATACCTACACTTTCTATGGAGTTGTTTTGATGCCTAAAATGGAAGAAAAGAACTTTCTAGACAATAGATAGATAGATAGATAGATAGATAGATAGATAGATAGATAGATAGATAGATAGATAGACAGACAGGCAGACAGACAGATAGATAGATAGATAGATAGATAGATAGATAGATAGATAGATAGATAGATAGATAAAATAGAGAGAAGGCTTAAGATGCAATTAATACATCAGTGCATGATACAGTGTAAGGCTGCTACAAATTTGTAACACCAAACAATCATATCTAATGGACACATCCAACCCAAGAATTGTCTTCTCCAGAACCTGTCCCAGGTCTGTCCCTTGGCACGCCTCCCTGCAATTGAGGTGGAGGTCTCAAGACCCCTTATTTCTTTACCATCATCATCTTCAGCATCACATGGATTCTTTGGAGCTTCTCCAAGGTTTCTGAGCCTTCTATTGCTTTGACTACATGATATCTTATCATGTCCTTCTAAGTACATGGCCCAAACAAGATGTCCTCACTAAAATCTTTTTCCTTGAGAAGAACTTTAAAAAAATTTCAAGAATTTTGAGAATTTGATACAAAACATGAGAAAGGGAGTTTAGTAACTGTTAATGGCTATTTTAAAATGTTAGAAACTTACACAGCTATATTAAAAACCTGTATACTATAAATATTAAAGGTCTTAAGGCATCAGTTAATGCTAAATTGAAAGTTCTGGGTTCCAAATACCAGCAATTGAAATACTGTCACATACTATAATACTGTCATTGAAATAGTCAATAATGAACTTTAGGCAAAAAAAATTCCAGCACTACAGGTCTTAGGTCTAGCCCTGACATCTCAAAATACTTCATTACCTCTCAACACAATTACTCCATTTATTGTACAGAAATGGGACCATCTGATTCACTTCTGTGTAAGATAGTGGAAAAGATCTCCTTTGCCAGCTGACTTGAGATTGTGCAAGCAAAGTATTTCATTAACCACTCAGAGAAACTGGAAACACCTTATTTTCCCATGAAAATGTTTTAACTTTGGGACTTCACAGACAGCCTATTAACAAGAACTCCAAAACATTACAGTAACTTCATTACTTCCAATGTAGGCTTGAACCTAGCAATGCATTTCAGCAGTAATGAATGATGCTTCAGGGTATCAGGCAGATACCCTAAAGACACCATGAAATTATGCCACAAAGTACAGAAAGTCTTCCAGGAAGCAAATGAATAAGCTTTGCTTTGGGAGTGGAGAATAAAACCCATTAAAACCCATTAAAGGAACCCAAACTGTAGACAGAAGGTAAAGGAGGATTGATTTGTTATAGCCATATAGGCAATAGAATGCCCATTGGTTAATTAAAACTACATTTGATGTATTGTGATCTGATACATTGTTGACTGTTTAGGTGAATTCCCTAAGAAATGTACCTAAGGCTATTAACACTGATCAATTATGCACTACTACTTTTTAAATTTCTGAAACATTCTTCACAAGTACGCTTGACTTTATTTTCAGTTTTAAGCAGCAGTTTTGTATGATCATATTCAATATTTAACTGTTGCTTCTTAGCCAGAAAAAAGCCAAGCTTTCACAAGTGGTTTTAACTCTGCACTTTCCCCGTTTTTCTCTTAAATACACATACATATGAAACAAGAAATTTCTGTTTTGATGGAATCTGATGAAAAGAAGTAATACACTCAAGTATATACTCCCTTGACTTAATATTCCCTTTAACAAGGGAGTGCTAAAAGAAGTAACCTCTGCTTAAAAGAAACATTTAAAATATGACAATGACATTTTTTAGATATAAATAAATAAAGGGAAAACTGAAGGTGTATATGCATAAATAAATCTATATATTTACACACACCAAAGTCCAGGGAAAATATATTAATCTCTGGTTTTTCTTCTGTGATATTAACTAATCAGCTATAGGTGAAAAATAATATTGTTCATAGAGGTTTTTGTGTTTTTGAATGTATAGTATTTTAATATCTATTTTTAACTACATATATATAAATACATTGTCTGTACTCTATACAGACTTGTATTCTGTGTACTGAGCATGGAGTTTATATCTGAAAATCAAGCATCTATCTAATACCAAGTTAAAAAATTCAGCTTTATATTTCTCATCAATAAATTTCAATGTCTGATTATGCATATATATGAGTCAGTGGGCATGTATGTGTGTGTGTGTCTGTTTTGTAAAACAGGCTTCATTTGTCATTCTATGATGGTGTCGATGGAGGGAGAATAATACCTTTCTCCTACTATAATTTCTAAAGGCATTTAAAGGGTTCATGGTTTCAAATCAAAAAGCTATTCATAATAAATTCCAATAAAATCCATTCCATCACAATTTAACATGAGCAGAAGCTTTCAGCCTGTGCATATTTTTTCAGGAAGGCAATTTAAAGCTTATAAACACAAATCACATCTTTGGGTTTTAACCACAAAACATTTACACACTACTGACTTACCACCTACAGTGTCTCAATATACAGCCAAGAAGTGTAGCACTCCACCAGCGATAGCAGGCAGGACCAGGAATAAAGGACCTGGAAACAGCATTTTATTTTAGATTAGACCAGGTGTTGGGGTATCAATTCAGGAATTCTCAGAAGATTGAGAAAGAAAAGGAGGTTTCCTTATGCTTATATCCCTTATCAAAGTGTTTACTTGCCATAATAATTAAAAGAGTTATTTGGACCACAGACATATGAGAAACAGGTTTCTATATCCAGGAAGAAGGACTCTGGGACCATTTACTCATTCCCTTATTCCCCCCATGTATTTGAAGATTATGCTTGGGTGACTAATATCTACATTGACCAGATGCACAATTGTTATGATACCATAGCATCTCTGATCACTAGCTGATTTGGCTCAGTCTGTTAAAAAAAAAAAAAAACAAAAACAACAAACAAAACCAAAAACAAACAAAAAACCCAACAAAACCAACAAACCAAAACATCTTAATTCATAAGGATGGGTTACACTTAGGAAAAAAAGATGATGTTATTCATTCTATAGTACTGGAGGAGAATTGAGGCACAGAGATTCTCTATTGTTTGCCCAAGACTACAATCGTTTAAGTGATTTACTGAAAGAATTTGAATCCATGATTTCTGCATGTGAGTTTATCTTAATGTGCAAACATTATCTTTTCTTAGTATTTTCTATTTTGGAAATATTGAAAGTACAGTGCAGATTCATCTTGCTAGGGAACAGGTATTCATAGACTCATGAATCATAGGATAATCTTTATTGGATTGGAACTCTGTAGGTTATCTGGTCCAAACATCTGTCCAAATCAAGACTAAGTCAGAAGCTAGATCAGGTTAAATAGGGCATAGCCCAGTCAATTTTGAAAGCCTTGTGGAAAGTCTGCAGCCTTTCTTGACAGCCTGTTCAGCACTTAACCATTCTCATTGTGAAGAATTTTCTCCTTAAGTCCACTTACATGGTCTCATGATGCAATTTTTTTGCCATTTTCTTTGGTCATTTCATTGTGAGTCTCTGAGAAGAGCCCTGCTGACTATGTGCTTGCTAATGTGGCCAAGTGTGGACTTTGCTTACCCTTAGCTATGCACACTGTTGACTCATAGTCAACTTACTGTGCACCAGAATCCTGATGTCCTTGACTGCAGGGAAACTGTTTTTCAAACAGTTGGACACCAGCACAGATTACACAGATGCAAAACTGGCACATCCCCCTAAAAAAATATACAGTTAATTACATTTTAGGAGAAAGCTCTTCAGTACCATCACAACATGGGACTGCAGTCTGAGTATTACTAGATATCCTGTGTTCCCCATTAAAATTCAAGGAGATTTCAGGTCCAAACCCCTTTACCTCTTAAAAAGAAAGTAAAGAATTTATTGTAAATTTAGAGAAAATTTGAGAACTTGCTACCCATTGTAATGCACATTGATATGTTCTTCAGCAGCAACATTGTTTTATTCCAAACAATCAGCAAAATGATGTTTTAAAAAATGTTACTTTTACTGTTACCTATAAATTGATTCTGTTACAAAGTCCCTGAGATTTATAAATCCCAGACTGGATCTTCACCTCTTTCCTACTGTCGAATTGTTATTCTGTCTCTTTTCTTTTTTATTTTTTTTCCTCTTTTAAATTTCCTTTTCCCCCCCCCCCCCCCTTTTGTCATTTTGGGTCCATGTACTTTCAGCATTTCAAATAGCTGCATATTGATTCTGGAACTGTTAGCTGTTATTGGCTTGTTTGCACTATTGAATCATGGTCCCAAATGAATGTTTGCTGTTATAAAATGCTTTCTAGTATATTAAGGATCCAACCTAAAATGAAAAGGAATGGTTATTCTAAAACCTTTTTTTTCATTTGATGCTAGCAGATTGTTTCAAAACTTTACATATTTCTGTACACAAACTGCCTACAAAAAGATGTCTGGTGGAAGTTGGAGTGAACTCTAACCTTTCTTAATCTAATTTACATTTTAAAAAACTTGTCCCAGTTCAATTTGTGCTGATCCTGCCATGGAAAAGTGGGAGGACAGTGTTTAAAATAATAATAATTCTCTCCTCTTTAATTCTACCCAAGCGTAGAAGAGAATAATTAAGAGTAGGCTGGGAGAAGAAAGAAAACAGGTTTGGATTCACTGATTTTTTTTTTTTGTTAAAGTAGTGCCACATACAGAATCAGTATATTCATGGTAGAGATTTTGGAACAAGCACAGATGGCCTGATAAATAAAGTAAAGAAAGTAGTGAGAGAAAATCAAGCTACTTCCATGTTGCAGGATGTAGCTGTGTAGAGAGGAGATGAAGAGACAGAGCCATTACTGCTGGAGACAGAAACTTGTTGCCATGGGAGCAGGGATAAGGTACGCTGGTACCCTGGAGGCAGTGACTGGGGACAAGAATTAAAAAGAGAGGGATAAATAACTAGGTAGGCTGTTCATACAGGGAACAGCACACCCCCACCTGTGTTTTAGGAAGCCCAAATTACCTTATTCCCAACATATGAAACCACATGCACCATGAGGCCAAGGCCAGAAAGGCAAAACTTTACAAGGAGAGTATTAAGTACCTGTTAATAGGGTTTTTTTCAGGCCTGTCTGGAATTAATAGTTGTGTCTTCCCTTTTTAAGATACACAAAGTATGTGACATTTGAGGTAAATATCCATGCTCACAGGCTGATATCTTGTGGATCACTAAGGAATACACAGAGTTACTTATTCATGGGAACTGAAGATTCATGGTTTCTTCCCCTAACAAGTCATGTTGGCTTATAGGAGCACAGTGACAATACTAATACTATGAGAGCTTAGCTTAGGGAGAGAGATAATTTTTTTTAAAACCTCGCTAAATACTTCTACTGACTTTTTCAGTAAAACACAGTACAAAAATTCAAGCGTTATCCTGATTTCATGGGACATAACCATGCTGTAACAGAGATAAAACTTGCTCTAGGATTTCGCCATGGGTTTATTATCTTTAAAGTAAGTTACTTTAAATGAAGCTGCCATTTCCTGCATACAAATCTATATGGCAGTTTCCCATTTTCCCAAATAGCAGGCATTTTATATGGAAAAGATCAGCAAAGGAACTTTTCTCCTTCCCATTTTCCAGGCACAGAAGGTACAAATGGTTAAATTTTTTATAGCATATTTACACATTAAGCTTTAAACCCTCTGCCCTACGCATAATTTTGGTCTCTTTCCTCCCAAATCTTCTTTGCAGTCATGTTCTTTCAATCTAAGGTATGATCTGATTTTTTAAGTTCTGTGACCAGTCCCCTCACTTTGCAATCTTTTTTGAAAGTCTATATTAATAAAAACATGAAGGGCTTGTCACTACAGCAAAAAAATAAAACTGCCTGTTAAATGCAAAGTGCATCTTTAATGATGTTTAAAAAGGAGCTAAACATCTCATTGGGAATTCTTAAAACACTTATCTCTTAGGTCCTTATTTAGTTTTGAAAGTCTTTGTTGTTTAACAAGCTGGAGAAATGGGTCATCTAATGTTATATTAATTAGTAAATTAATATTTTAATTTGATTTTCTTTATAGTCGAGATGCTTGCGGCACCTCCAGTGTTTTCTCTCTCTGTACAGTGATGTTAAGCAGCATCATTATCATAATGTAGCTTGGGGTTGTGAGATAACAGGGTCCAGTGATAGCTATATTCTTAGGAGAGTGGGAGGTTTATGATGACACTTAATACATTTTAAATGGCACAAGGATGCTCTCATGTAGTGAAATGTCTTACAGCTGAGTCATAGTCTTTTCTACATTGGACTTTTAAGTTCATATACTTGAAATCACAGCTTTCACATCCAAATAGGTGATACATTTTGCCAATTTTTTGATAAGATCTTTGCAGAGTACTGAAGTAAAAATTTCAATCATTCAGTTTTTCATGACCAGTCCTATTTTGAAGATTTTGATAAGTTGCAAGAGATATGACTATCAATAGATGAAAAGGAGAGAAAATGAAAATTAATTTGTTTTTGAAGGTTAAGTTCTGGTTTAATATAATTTTTTAAATATTTAGTAAGTCAAATATAGAAGAAACAAACTTTTATTTTTATTTAGTATTATCAGCTCAAATTATCCTTTAGAAATCTGCTTGAAAAATCAGAATTTGTGATTTTATCAGGCCAGACTGGCCCTTTCCCTCATGCATCTTTAAAACGGCTGACAAAAAGAGCTTTCTCCTTTTTTCCTGTCTTATGCATGACCTTTTAAAAGGTCAAAATAGTGCTAAGACGGAAATGGTTCACAGGTAACTGCTAGGTGAGTACAAAGGAAGACACAGTCTTTGTTGCTTTTACCTCCTTAGACAGTCACAGCCTGACCTTCTCCCTTTCTCCTTTCCCTCCAAACTCTGTAATTGAGGATATTTACTACATCAAAGATCTCATGGCTAGTACAGGCCCCCTCCCTCTGTTACAAATACACAAATCACACATCCTAGTGCATGTGTGCTCTGGTCCAAAGGTAAACTACATGTCTGAGTGAAAATATATGCTTGGTGATACCCTCACATACCAAGGTCAAAGCAAATTACAGTCACACATTCCATATCACAGCCAGTTTACTGGCCATACCTCAGCAGATGCACTATAACCATATATGACTGTAAAACAGACAATACTTTATTGTTTCTTGAGCTTCACTGGCTTTGTAACATAGTCATTCCAAAAAATGCATCCAAATGTAGGTTCTGCTTATGCTTGCAATTGTGCAAGTGTAAAAATGGCCCAAGAGGAATGTAGGCATGGTGCCAGTTTCTTTCTCTCCCTGGTTTATTATTTATTTTATTTTATTATTTTATTTTATTTATTTTTAAATAATTTAAGACCTGGGACGTGAAATGGCATTTTAAATGTTGCATTGTACAGGATTCTGGGTTTGTGGACTGAGTCATTTCTGGTAGCCCTTACTTTCAGTCAAAAGCTTTTTTTGCTCATCTCTGAATACTGGTACTAGCTTTTCATAAGAAAAATCCTGGATTCAGTCAGCCTCATGGCCAGAAATGTTACATGGGCCATCAGTTGGATGACTGAACCAGAATATTTTGAATTTAAAATGAATGGAAGATTGTAAATGAATGTGCTTGTTATCTTAATAACAATAGAGTTAATAGACAACCTTATATGATGATATCCATGGAAATTTTTATGACAGATCATTGAAAACTTGTGTGAATATTCACACTGCTTTTGACTGGTACCAGTTTCCCTTAAGGGAAGTACTTTATTTCACTCATCTTTTGGCCAAAGCCTATAAATAGGACAACAAACCCATGGATTTGTTTTGAACTAGAATGAAGTTCTGAGTGTAATTCAATGTCAAAATTCTTTTGAATTCAAGAGTAGGTTTACCTCAGTTTTAACACAAAGAACTTTTCTAAAAGTATGAAACTTCAGAGGAGTTTGGCTTCACTGTGAACATTTCACATATCTGTATCATGTTGTTAAAGTCAGCACTTGCCAGTATCAACAGAATGAGCTTCTTAAATATATCACTGAATGTTGCACGGACAGGTTTGACCACCTATATGATTTTGAAATCTTATCTTCTGGAGTCTTCACCCACAACAAACAACATCTGTCTTCAAAGAGAGCTTCATCAGCTGCAGAAGAAGCAAGTCAATGGACTACATAAGCAGGAACAGCGGAAGTTGTCTTAAAAAACTGTTAGCTTCAAAAGTGAACATGCATTAAAAGAAAGAGATAGTTTGCCTAAATTAAACCAAATGATCTAAGGGGACTGGTTACCGTCCCATTTTTTACAATGCATGCAAAAACAAGTTAGGAAGAGGTTACTTCCTTTAGCAACTTAGAAAACAGATTGAAATTCCAATTCTTCTGACCCAAAAGTACAGCAATATTTTCTCTCTTTATTGATTATCAGTCCACTTCAGTTGAAAGAGTCCTGACTAAGATCAAAATCTCTTTGAAAAGATTACTTTAAGCCTGAGGAAGTACCAGCACCACTGCATTATGCTATCAGAGGGGTATTTTTGGAAAATGAAAGTAAATCAATATTAATAATATAAACCAGAAATTGATTGATTTTGCCATTAAAATATGTAATGCTGAGAGAGCCCATATCTAATGATTTTTGTTAAAGCCTGTAAGTAACATATTAATTGAACTGGAAACATGAAAATATTTGAAGACATTTGTAAGACTTGGGTCAACCAATTTTTAACAGCAAAAGTTCTACCATTAATAAACTAGAAAAAGTTCATAGCTGTTAAGCAAAAAGAATGAAAGTCAAATGAAAGGATGATTATGAGAAATTTGGAAAAAAAGAAAGGAATTTGTGGTCTCCATCATTCTCTGTCTCTTACAGTCCAATAAGTTAACTTGTACTGACTGGTTAGAGAGGCAATAAAAACTGATAATTCTTTAAATGACACTAATTCCAGGATGTATGCAAAGTCTCACCAATGCTTTAGCATCTATCAAGGACATATTAAATAACTCAAGATAGTGGATTAATATTGTGTAACCATCTTCAGAAATTCTAAACCATCCATTCCAACATCCTTGCTACCATAGATCATGTACCATTGAATCAGTGCTTTATGTTCATTTCCTTTCATTTGCTTTATTTCACACTAGGGAATATTTGCATTTGTACTACGTTCCTGTTTCACATCAAACACACTTTAAAATGCATACCTGCCTTAATGCAATAGTAACTTTGGTAGGCAATTATTGTCTTTGACAACTATGCTCATCCCCCTCTACCCAAAAGGGAGAATGAAGTAGCAAAGAAAAAAAAAAGGCGGGGAGGGGGGGGAGGAAAATAAGGAAATAAGGAACTAAAAGGCCAGTGATCTGAAAACAAAACCAACATAGTAATAACAAGTTGGGAAGTTTGGAAATTAATATCTAATGTATGTCAATGAAGCTCTAGTAAAGATTTTTTTTTAAGTAAACAAAAGCATCACCAACAAAACGAGGAATTAGAAAGCACATTACAGCAATCAGTAAATCACTTTGAAAATGAATCAAAATCACTACAGAACTGAAAACCACTAAGTCAATCCTTATTGTCAAGCCTAATGTGATCCACTGTATTGTAGTGAGGGAATGGGAAGGAAGTGTCTACACCACATGTTGAATTAAAAGGAATCAACCAGCCACTTACTTTCATTTATTTAGTAACCTTCATGATGAGATCATCAAACATATTATCTCCTCAGAAATCATAGAAGTCTTGCTCTATTTCTTACAGCCCACCCTTTTCAGTCTGAGTTTTCCAGCAGACTATTCGACCTGTTAAATACATGGGGCTTTTTAGGGGAAAGTCGGTTTTGCTTTGTACCATGAAAAAAAGATACAAAGACAATATGCTAACAGATTCATTTTAAGTCACTATGAAGGATTCACTAATGGACCTCTGAAGATTATCATACCATATTCTTAAGGAGTAGTGTTCACAACAGGCTATGTTAACTGAGACCAAGAGGAAATAATTTTACAGCAAATGATAAATAAATGGAAAAAAAATTCTTGTTCCACAAAACCAAAGAGGAAAAACATATTGACTGCACCAGTTTAGATATAAATCTAGTGATCACTGCATTAAACAGAGAGGACTTCTCTTGTCCCTCTTTTTGGTAAGCAAGTCATCTGCTATTGAAGTATTTTGTTATCAAAGTCAGGTCAGATGAATGGAGTTCATTTCTTCTATCCCATTTCCAAGGTGGGAACCTGGAGACAGCCCTAGCTTTTGATATTTATTTTGGAGAACACCTAAAGAAAGATGAAAAGGATCTCGCAATGCGTGAGAAAACTTCTGTTTCCAAAGACTGTTTGTATAAAAAAAAAAAACAAAACAAAAAAACCCCCAACAAACCAAACCAAACCGACAAACAAAAAACCAGTAGAACACAAGCATCTGAGTGACTCTCTGGCTCACTGTTGTTGAGGATCACTTATCCAAGATACCTATCAATAACTTGGTAAAACTTACCTGTTTGGAAGAGCATCCACAAATCCTGTCTTTGGTCACCGTAGCCCCTTAGTATAGTTCTCTGTCTAGACAGCACTTCCTCATTCTGTCTAGTTCAGAATTAATTTGATTATTGCTATAGGGCTTTGTATTGTGTTTTATTAATATTTTGAAAGCAACACATGAAGAATGCTTTTAGCTTTGGAGTTTCCTTCTCCTACTTCAAATCTGTTGGGAGTCCTTGTGTATTTAAAAGCCTGATTTTTTTTTCCCAGCTGTGGCAGCTGGTCCAGTAGTAGATACTACTCCACTTTGCAAATATCAGTACATTGTGGCAGGAATATTACTGCTGAGACTGTTTCCCTGCTTGGGTGTACACATAGTGTAAAAGTCAATTTGCAATTCATGTTCCTAATAATATTCATACTCCCTCATAGTTTAAGATGATCTATTCATTGAAATATGAAAGACATGTCATATACAAAGGTTTTTCTTTGAACAAGTGTGGTTAAATTATGTCTCTCTTCATAGGGTTAAACTGGTTCAATACCTGTTTCCACAGTAACTGCTACAAAACCTCAAAACTAAAGTTAAAAATGAGAAAAAAGGCAATAACTAGAATAATGAATATAATGATAAATATAATAATAAGAATAATAATAATGTTAAACTACTTAAAAAAGCATCATAACATTGTTGAAAGCCAAAAAAAATCTATATAGGAAGAAAGTCATAGTTTAAATTTGTTGTTGTTTGTTGGAATAATTTGATAATTTTTTTTCTCTCTTAAATAACTCCTGTACAAGTTATTGTAGTTTTACTTGGTAGTAGTGCTGATTGTATATATCAACAAAGTGGAATTTTTAAAAATAAATGTTTATAGAAATTTTGATCTTTTATCAAACAGGGTCAAAATATTATCCTGCTAAGTGTAAAACTTTCAGTTAGTGATAGCTGATGCATAAATCGACTAAAACTCTGTATTACTTTATTCTGTTCCAGATTGTCTGGTAAAGAATTTTTCCTATGAATGTATTCACTGCTTTCATTTGGTGTGTGAACATTAAATGTACTGAATTTCAGTACATAGGGTGATTTGATGAAAATCTACTATGAGAATTCACAGTTTGTAGAACATTACTGCTGGCTAAATCATGGGGGGCTATTTCTGCTTTCTAAACAGATGTATTTTATTTTTTTAAATGTGAAAATAACAAATGCTACTTAGCCAGTACAAATAAAAATAATTAACACTCTTTAGGTGATTTCTGATTTTCTTTCTTCTTATATTCATACAACAAAAGCAATTTGAGTAAACATTCACAAGTGCCAAACTGAAAGGGCATAGACACACAGGAAGAATGGCTTTTCAACTGGTTACTTAAAAGTCTTCCATTAGGTGTTAGCTGCTTACATTTCCAAACATTATATCCCACAATAATGAATAAAAGACTTCCTAATAAAAGGAAGGCTTTTTAGTATGAACATTATGAGTATCTATTTAAGACTAAGGTTAATTTTGTGCCTTACATGAGCACTTTGGCTTGCAGACACAGAGTTTGATTTAGGAATGGGTCACACTCCGCAGACATGAAATATCCATCTGTTGTGTGAACAGTTATACTCAAGAGTAAATGAAATTTCTCAGATCAGAAGAACGTAACTGAGTATTTTGTGATACCTGATCTCTCCTCCAGCTGTAGAAACCTATTGAAGCTGCTCTACTTACAAGACATTTGTCAGAATGTTAATTGGCAAAATGACTTCATTGTATGAGTCATACAGTCACCTCTGTGGACCTCATTAGGTTTAAATGAGCAGACTGAAGGCCAGAGCAATCATTCTGAGCACAGCCATATGTTGGTGAAGAAGCTCTCTCAGAAACAGGCTCTTGGCCAACTCTGGGTAATTCCAAATGACTAGATGGAAGATGAAGGTCTTGGTGGCAGGAAGTACACTGGAAACACTGACATATGCAGTGTGTTCCTTTTCACAACAAAGGACAATTTAAAAACAAATATTTTAAAATAGCAGATTCACTAGCAAGACCCTTTTTAAATAGCTTGCAAGTTTTGAGTTAGGATAATGGCTTTTTTAGGCTGAGGTAGAGCATGCTTGAATGCTGCAGTGTGGTTCTTTGCACGACACTCCACAACTCTGGTTTGACATCCTTAGGAACACAGAAATTTTTGCTGGGCAATGACGTTATTCCAGCCTGACTTCAAAAATTAGTAAGAACAATGAAAACAATTATTGGTTAAGTATGTGAATTTTTGTTAGAAGCTAAGCTATATTTGTGGAGCTAATTTTTACCTATATTTGAGAATTAGGTACATATAGATGAAAGCTTTACCAAGAAATGAGAACATCTCGGTCCCCCACAGCAGCTAAGGAGCAATTTTCAGCAGCAGAACTAGTATAAAGAGAGAGACAAGACCTACTGTTTCTTTTTTTTTTTTTAACCTGAAAGATTTTGCTTTTAGGATATCCAGATTCAGAAGGGCTGAGGAAAATATTGTTGGAAGCTATCTCATAGTAAAGAAACCTTAACAGTACAAGCTAAATGAAAGCAACATGGGGTAGCTATCTTCTTCTGATGTCATCTAAATATAAATTTGCAATGAGGCTTAGGGTGACTTACAAAGTTTGATTAGCAAAAAGGGAATTAACCTCTGTATAATTTTAAAGAGGAGTAAAAAGTAAATAATATAGTCAATATATATGGAATAACCTCACTCAAAAGAAAACCATTGAAATACAAGACTTCTATGATTACAGATATATCTTACTTTAAATATATATTTTGAAGCTATAATCTACCTACCTGGTTGTGAAACTCTCGACAGTCTGACCTTTATGAAATTTATGTCAACTACTCATATATGTCTGAACTTCAGGAAAGTACATGTTTTGCTTCATTTTCTCAGTTGCTATGCACACAGTCCTTCTTCTATGTGACTTCCAAATAAACAAGAATGAAGTAAATATTTTTGAAAACCAACAGTTCACTACAACCAAGCAGAAATAAAACAGGAGTCTTTTAAAAACCTGCATTGTTACTACAATGTATAAACTAGAATAATTACTTCAGAAGCCTATGTTAAGTATAGCTACCAATAAGAAAACTGAAAATCCTGACACCACCATCATCACTTTAGAGACTCAATTCCACCTTCCTGCATGATGAAAGGTAAATCTAAGACATGGCCTTGAAGTATCAAGTCCTCCAAAACTATGCTCATGCAAGTTATGTTCTTCCAGGTATGTTTTTATTGCAATTCTCAGTGTCATAATTGGAAACAGATGAAAAACATTTCACGAAAAGTGGCCATAAAATCCTCAGTTCCCACATAAAAAACAACCAACTCATAAACAGTGTGTAGCAAAAGAAGGGGATATCATCCAACAAACACAAGGTGCTTTTTCCATTTACTCATCCAAGAGACAGAAAATATGTCCCTAAAGCACAGAACTTAGTTTGTAACACATGCAGTAATCTGGGTATCTGCACCAAAACACCTGAAATTTAGAGGTTCCTACCCTGGATTCATGAATAAATTTGGAATTTGCAGGACTTACCTAGACTTTATTTTTACTAAATCTCTATTCAGGAATTTTAAACATCTATCAATTTACTTATCACTTTTAAAGATACTTTCTAAGGAAATTTCCTATTCCTATGGCTGTGAATATAGATGCTGCTATATCACCATTATGACTGATCATTATTATCCAGGAAGGTACACCTTTCTAGTCACCTTCATCCATAAAGAACTATCACAACCAGATCTTCAAAGCAAGAAGTTGTCATCAGAAAGTTCTTTCTTCCTTACTTTGAAGTCTCTTTTTATTCAAAGGTGCTGTCTATGGAATAAAATCTAGCATACACAGCTGCTTTCCCCCTCAGAGTTTCCAACTTTGAGCTTTTTCTAGAAAGTTAACCAAGGAACAAACAGCACTGAAGTTTATGTGACCTAGTTATTCTTATGTCAGCACTACAATGTTATGGTGATATAACTCACTTAAACACAACCTCCATAATCCCTGTGGATAAACAAACTCTTTGTCGTTAGTATATCCAAAAATTCCTTGTTCTTCTTCCCAGTGTTCAACTTCATGTCCCTCCTTAAATTATTATGTCCCACAGCAATGTCTCCCTACTTGAAAAGACTAAAGCTATCTAACAGTTGTTGAGTGTTTCATATAAAAAATCATTTTTCATAATTGCATTAAAGAAAAATGTATATATCTGCTATTATTAACTAAACTCTTTGTTTAAAAAACTGGACTGTCTTCTCTAGAAGTGAATGTCCATGAATGTCTGTGCATTGTATCAGTATTTCCAGCTGTCCATGCTTCCAATGCTCTATTCCAGTTTGAACACTCCAAAGCTCTTTAACTCAAGGAAAACTTCCATTCCATGGAGCAATAATGCTGCCCACATAGTGGATCAACTGTTAGAGACTTATGCTGCATCAGACACAGAGAAAAACATACATAGGCAAAAGTGAACTCTTGTCTCTGATTTGAGGTTTTTCAGCCAGATCACTGTTTCTACCAAATTTAAACAAACAAGGAAATGGAATACAAGAGGATAAGAAGTCATGCACTATTGAGGAAATTAAATAGTTCTTTCTGAATTACTATTTTTTTCCATATAGCCTATGCTGGTTAAATTGACTGGAAATGTATCATTATACCTTAATAACCCTTTGTAAGCACAAAGTACACTCTTAACTGAGAACCTTCATGTGATGCTTCTATAATGCAATGCTGACATAGCTTACAGACTTAATATCTATTTCAAGTGTTCATAAAATTTATAAACATGTAAATACAAAGAATTGCTAAAATTCAATTTTAATAAGGAAAATGTAATTATTTTCAAAGTTTCACAGATCTTATTATATGCAAAATAAAGTTCTTCTGTATAACCTTGGCCACATACTTTCAAGTTTAATACAGTTATTTTTCTCCACTCAATAACACAAATACTTCTGCTACTAGTATTGACGTACATTTTTTCCTCTTATTTGTCTACCTACTGGCTACAGAAGAGCCATACAGCACATGTGCAAATGGATCTATGGGAGGTAAAGTTCTCTCACTTTAAAATAAGGAAATAAAGAAGTTCAACACTAAAGGTTCCATAGCTCTAGGACTTACAGAGTATTGCCATGATATATGTTTCTGAATGTATTCTTTAACCTTTTCGTGGACAAGTTTTTAATAACGTTTAATTGCACAATAATAATTTATTTACATATCAATATAGATTTCAAAAGTCTTGGAAAAACTTACTGTAGTTACTAAAAAGTGTTTTGTAAGTCCTTTCTCTGTTTTATTGCTTCCACATTGCAGAAGTGCACCAAGTCTATCTCCATTTTCCCTTAATAATGTCGATTGGTGCACATCCAGGCCTGTGGTGGAGGCGGTTTGGTCTCATTCCCTAGCTGGCTGCTAAAGCCTGTTCCTTGTAAACTCCTTTGCCCACAACGTGGTCCTTCCCCAGGCTGCTGTGCCCTTCCTGAAAGCCACAGTGACTCTTCCCAGCTCTGGGCTCAGATTCTCAGCCGCTCACCCACCCCTGGCCCCCGACGACCGCTCACTGCCCCCCGATCCTTGCCAGCCCCCAGCAGAAGCCATCGCTATTTCTTTGGCAGTGCAAGGCTTGGAGAGCCCTGTGGCCCTGGAGGTACAGCTCGAGGCTGGGCTGGCCTTATCTGGCTGTGAAATTCCACTGAAACCAAGTGGATTTCTTCCACTGAGAGGAAAGCATGCAGAAGGGCTGTCAGGACTGGGGTCTTACATACTACCATGAATGCAAGGAGGAAAATGGAAATCTTTTCAATGAGTCTGTTTTCTTTGTAATATAAAACCATATAATGAAGGAGCATTCACATCATTGTAATTTTCCAATGTCTTATACATTAGTCATACTTTTCATAGCAGTTTCTCTGATTTATCCATTTCAATTTTTCATGTTATTTCTTTTTTTTGTTGTTGTTGCCTGTTTATTATTGGGATATATTTTTAGTATTTTTTCCTTTGGATTTTTTTTAAATTGACAAGATTTCATCTCTGTTTGTTAAAGAGAACCAGCTGTTTTCTTCAAAGATAATTTTCTGAAGCTGTTGTGTGCCATAATTACACTGCAATTACACAGCAATATCCATAAAAGCAGATGAGGATTCTATGTGTCCTTCTGACTCATTAGAAGTTGCAAAAATGATGGATGCAGTCTTTCCTAGCTTGACTATTGCCCTCTGTTGGCAAATCCATGTCCTATAAAGAAAGAACTAAAGCAAGGAATAACAAAATATTTGAAAGATCCATTTCAGTTTTGGTAATAGGAACAGTAATAATGCTGAAGTTGGAAAGTATTTTTAGGTGCATTTTTTTATGGAGAACACTTTGAATGATTGACTTAAAATTTACAATAAATCAATATAATATACATTTTGCCTTTCACTTTTGGATACATTATTTCTCTTCTCATATAGTGAAATTACTTGAGCATTATTCTCTTTGCAATTCCATCTCACATTCACATAATTTCCTCCAAAAAGTCTTACAAAAATTCCTTGTTTTGAAAGATGGTCAGATTCTAATCAGTTTTGTTTGACCAGATGTTCCGACACTGAAAAAAGTCAAAATATGCCCATGTTGCTTTGGACTACCTCAGATTTTCGTGTTCTAACTGTGGAGATGAACAAAATCAGAGAGCTTCTGTCTTCACTCAAACCATATTAGTAAAATAAGCAACCAGCTGCCTTTGTCCACTGCAAATTAACCATGAATTTTCTGTGTTTCTGTAGGGCAGTAGCTCTTTCAATATGTAAACAACTGGATAATTGCAGGACTTCCAACTTTTCTACCATTCAGTGATTGCTGACTGAACTGTGTTGATTAGGCTTGACAATGGCTCTGCAATCATTCTGTGCAGCTCATACCAAGCAGTACTTAATTATGAGAAACACCCAATGAAGTGAATTGTTGGCGTCACAGCTTTTAATCTGCTGGTCTTGTAGAAGGCACCACTTTTGATGCCATGCATAAATTTTCCACAGATCCTTTGCATTTTCTTCCAATATAATTTTTCATTCAATACTTAGGGAGTATTCTTTTTTAACTCAATTATTTACAGCAATAAAATAAAAACAACAACACAATTACCCATTTTGTTAAATTAATTTTGAAACAGTACCTTTAGCAATTTATCAAATCTCTAGCAGTGAAAGCCAGCTCTTTTCCATCTCAGTTTGTATATTTTTGCTACTATGTGTATTTAAAACATCAATAGGTAGGAAATCAGAATTCAGTTACCAAAGCAAAGTACATTTTAAAATATTGCAGAGAGCACAAGAACAAAAACCACACACAGACAAAAAACAAACAAACAAAAACAAACAAACAAAAAAAAAAAACAAAAAAAAACCCCCACATTTTTGCATATGTAGCCAAGACAAAGTAGGTTCATTTTTCTCCAATTGCATAAAATCTCGGGGGGTTTTGAGGGATACACTTCTAATGGTGAAATTGTTACTGCCTGAGCTGCATAGAATTTAAACATTTTATTTTATCTATTTATCTATCTAGAGTCATTAAACATAGAGAGAAAAAGTAGTAAGCTCTAAAGTCTGATTAATCATTAGTCTCTGAAAAGTATGATGTTACAGTTAAATGCAGTCATAAAAAAAAAATCTGAGTGACATTTACTGGCTTCTAAATTTTCCTAAATGCTCATTTTATTTGAATGGTCAAATCAAAGGTTATGTATCTCACTGCAAGAAATATAAGAAAAATTGACTGGAAGATACATACTCTGGTTACTGCATGCAGAAATTGCAAAGGTCTTTGCTTTAGAGACATCAGGACATACTTATTTGTGCATTCCTGTCCCTGAATTTTTCAGTGGAAATAGTTTGAAGATGGTGATGGTAAAAATGAAAGTGCCAGACTCTTAGCCATTGTATGTCACTGTAAGTGAATTGACTTGGAACAAGTAAATATCAGTTTTTACCGAAAGAAAATGTGGTGAAGATCTTCCCAGAGAGTTATATATTTAAAATGTCACTTAAATCTATAGATTATCTGATTACAGATGAAAAATGAAAGATGCCTCTTAACCACTTATAGAAGATTGTTTTAGTGGGACTAGCAATGCCATTTCCAAATGTACAACAATTTGGGTGCCATTCAGCAGTTCAAGCTACTCTCTTTAAAATATTTTACTTTCCTCTTTGAAAGGATAAAGTTCATATCAAATATTTTACTAACTTTTGCCGTCAGATTATTTTCAATTTATTTTTAAACTCTTATACTGATGTTATGTGCGCAAATATGTTATATGTATAGTACATTGCTCACAAATACTATTAGCTTCATTATTTTTGATTTAGGATTAAGATTTGTCTTTCAAACCTACAGTTTCTGTCAACTGCAATCATTTTCTGCCTGCCTTTACATGTAAGATCAATGCTTCTACAGTTCAAGTTTCTGCGAATGTCATCCTGAAGTTGATGGTATTTCTGGTTCTTTATTGCCTTCTGACATATCCATACACTTAAGTACAATTTTTCTCCAGCGCCTGAGGCTGAGTTGACTGAAGTGGTCCTTCAGCTGCATTCTGTCATCTGTGTGTTGACCATGACCTTCATGGTTTATTTATGATTAGGAGGTTATGTCTTTTCTTACTCTAGCAATGGTATTTTAGTGAAGTTCTTTACAAAATTTCTTAGTTCTGCAAATTTTGCAGGCTCACTTTTTGCAATATTCTTCAATAAACAAAAGGAAGCTGGCCTGGACTTTTAGAGAAACCTTTCTAAATATATTTCCAGTGCTGGCTTACATGGTCACTCATATTGTCTGCTGTCCTGCAGAGTCAGATGAATAATGAATGATCTTTGCAATCTCTGGATCCATGTACTGTGAGCTCTTAGATGACATCTTACTGTGAGGTCTTTAATGATCTAGTAAGGAATCTGCTCGATTAAATATCATCTTCCTGAGAGCAAGTGTGTATGGTAGACACTGAAAAGAGTTAAGCATGAACAGTTTATGGGAGGATGAGAAGATTATGAGCTTTGAATTTCAACAGTTAATAAAATATGAGCTAAACATCATTAATGTTTTGGACTATGTAAACTGTTAATTGCATTTGGATGGGATTTTTCAGCTGGGATTTTTTCTACTGTTTAAATTTACTCTATAAATTGAGGAATGATATTTTCTTGTGTTGAAAACTTCAGTTATATTAATGGCATGACTCATGTCAGTAAAGATAACAAGATAAGCTTAGTTTATTAGTCAGAACAGTCCAATATCAGATAAAAAGAGTGTAAGTCTTGCATCAATAGAAAACTTGGGCAGATCAGTGAGCTGAAAGTTATTTGTTTACACACATAATTAACTATGAGTAGCTTCTCACATTTGCATTTTCACAGAACATGTGGATTAGGAAGAATAAAAAAATCTATATTGCTGTATTAAAAACAAAGATTCGCTTACACATAATGTTTATAAAACTGGTGAATCATATCGTTCTTAAGTCACTTAAGCTTTCTTCAAGTTTGCTGCCCTTGGGGGTGTTTAGCTAACACTAGTGCTAAGATCTTCACCTAAGCATTTTTGCATGCAGAGTTTGTTTTCCCATCATCCCTTATGCCACGCTTCTTGTAAATGCTCTGGATTACCCTCAGAGATTTTGAAAGGGAATTGGTCTTGTAGGGAAACAAAATGTGCTGATCATACAACTACTGTGCTTTATTCTGTGCACTGCTTCCCATACCTACAGTGCAATGACACCTAAATCTTGCATCTCTATGTATAAAACATTTCATGCTATTATGTCCTCTGGAGATGTCACTCATAGATTTAAATATTTTGATATTCTATATGCAAGAAATAACATAACTGAAAATTTGTTAAAACCATCATTAAGTTTCAAAAGAGAAGGTTTCGTTAAGGCAACAGTACACTCTGAGGCCCTAATCTGGCAGTTAACTTATCAAAGCTCATGATTTTACTTTTGGTAAAAATGGACTTCTAGTAAATTACAGTAAGCACTTGTTTAGAGAAAAAAAAGGTATGGTCGCATTTTTTAATTGGGCCAGGAAAATGAAAACTGATAATGAAAATGCCATGTGGAAAAACACCATCACCATCACCAATTTTGCAAATACTATTTCCATTCTTTGCTTGTTGTAAAATATCTTCACCTCCTTTTTCTCCATCATCCTTTTCTACAGCTCACCAGTAAGCAGAAGGATCACTGCAAATCCTGTTACAAGACTTGTGTATATATGAATAGAGTTCTCCGAACATGAATGCTATGAGTCTTTTTGCAGAATCAGCTTCCTCACTGCATAGATGTTCTTACAGGAGTCACAGACACCGAAATCTGTACCCCAGGTCATAAGTTTTATGCGTCATCTGAATAAACACCATTGATCAAGTGTCTGAAATCAGGACTAAGAAAGATCTGCTTATCCATATGATGGATGTGATTAGTTATGCTGACTTAATTCCTCTGATGATGCAAACTGAAGAAATTAAAAAAAAACCAACAAAACACAAACAACAAAACAAAAGAAACAGCACAACAAAAATGCAGCATTAGTTGATCCATGCACATTTATCACAGAAAAATGGAAATGTCAGGACACAAGTCCAGTAATGAGTGTTATAGTCCAAAGCACAAAATCACAACTGATTTTTAAAACTGCTAACACACAAAATTTACTCTTCTGTTTTAAAATTTGAAGTATTTAAAAGGTTTAAAGGGAAAAGAAGTCAATAATATACTTGATGATTCATTAGTTTGAGAGGCATACATGCCCTTGTTAAGACAATTAAGACTTTGGTCACAAATCCTTTGGTTTCATTGATTTTTCAGAAATCATAACCCTGGCTCATTTTGTACCTAACACTGAAGTGCTCTGAACAAGGGGAAGATAGGTTAAGCAACTATTCTGTGATATTTGCATTGAACCGATCCTGCAGTTTCAAAACACAAATCACTAAGCGAAATGCTGTATTATGATGTAATGTGGATACAGCAAGTGCTATTCATCCCCTACAAAAAGCAAAGAGAAGGCTTCTGTATTAATATCTTGAAAATTTTATAAGATGCGAAGTCAATTTTTTCTGGCTCCTCAGGGAAGACCCTTATATATACTGATGCTGAGATATATAAGCCATCTAAATAGTAGCGCTTGATATAAGGAAATGTTACTTACAAAGGGTGCAACCTTACTTCCTTTTTAAATGCCCTTTCAAATAAACTGTTGAAATCTGCCTTGAAGCCAGCAGACTTTCCTTATAAAAGAGTTCTATATTTTAAATTTTTTAAGTCTTTTGCTCTGTATCAGGTACATGGAAACCTTGCATTGGTGTGGTCTCATCTTGAATATGGTCTGCAATTCTGGTCATCTGAGTATAAGAAAGATATGAAGCTCTTAGAGAGTGTCCAAAGGAGGCCAAAGAAGATGGTGAAGGGCCTTGAGGGGAAGCCATCAGAAGAGCAGCTGTGGGCACTGAACTGTCTGTTCAGCCTAGAGAAGAGGAGACAGGGGAGACCTCATTGCAGTTACAGCTTTCTCATGAGGGGAGGAGGAGGGACAGGCACTGATCTTTTCTCTGTGGTGACCACTGACAGAATGGGAGAGAATGGCCTGAAGTTATGTCAGGAGAGGTTTAGAATGGATATTAGAAAAAGGTTCTTCACCCAGAGGGAGGCTGGACACTGGAACAGGCTCTCCAGGGAAGTGGTCACAGCACCAAGCCTGACGGAGTTCAAGAAGCACGTGGACCATACTCTTGGGCACATGATGTGACTCTTGAGGATGGTCCTGTGCAGGGCTAAGTGTTGAACTCGATGATCCTTGTGGGTCCCTTCCAACTAAACACATTCTGTGATTCTGTGATATCACTCAAAATAAGAAAGATATCAGAACTATCATGGACAGTTCTGTAAAACCATTGGCTCAAAGTTCAACAGATGCCAAAAAGAAAAACCAACACTAAAATGCTGCACATCATCAAGAATATAACTGAGAAGGGACACAAAATGTAATGTAACTATAAAAATGCATGCAGTATTCTCCATATCTGCAGCATATAGTAGAGTGAAAAAAAGTAAGAGAATAACAAATAAAATTATTAAAGGCATAGTGCAGCCGTCTTGACGGAGAGACAACCTAACTGTTTAGAACTAGGGTTGGCTGCTGAAACTCACAGCAACTTGGATTAAAGAAGGAAATTCTTTGTGCAATGGGTAACTTCCTGCCAAAGACAGAGTTGGAGCAAATAACATGTTCAAGAAGAGATTAAATAAAACAATGGAAAACCATATTCAAAAGCAGATACCAAAGGGGATAGGTGGGTATGCAGCCCCTATTGTCACTCATCTGGTAACTGTGAATGTTCAGGCAGCATACCAGTTAGTGATCAAGCTTAAGGTCTTCTCCTGCTGTGAATATACATAGATACATATTTGTGTTTTCAAAAAATCATATAGGCACTTCAGGAAATTCAGTAAGATGAGTTTAAGCCATGCATAAACAGATTTCCTAGAGGTTTTAGGTTATTTTCTAACATGAAAATGGCAATTAAATTAACAAATAGAGAAATATATATAAAAATACATTGCAAACACTTTAATGTAATCTCTTTTTCACCTTATTTTGTCCTTTAATATTACTTTTCCATCTTTATGCTCAAAATATGTTAAATATAATTGCCAATCTAAAATATTTTAAATAAGCATTGTGGAATATTTCATGAAGTTTACATGAAACTCATAATTTCAAAACTTTGCTTGAGAGGCCTGCTTTTAAAGGTTATTTTCAGAGCACTAAAAACATCATAGTGTTGTCAAGTCAAAATAATCCCAAAGTTTCAACCTAATTTGAAATGTTTTTAAACAATCCACATTCCTGTTATTTATAGAAAATATTTCACTAAAAGGAGAGAACAATATTCAGGAGACAGACACTGTTCAAAGACAGTAAACATTATCATTATATCTCCCAATTTATTTGCCACAGATTATGGAACTAAATCTAGACTTCTTGTGTTAAAAGAGTTTTGAATAAAGAAAACTGACACTCTCCAAAATATTTGTCATTAAAAGTAGGACCTATTCAATTTAATTTCACTGCTAAAAGTATTCCATACAGGAAATAAGGTCTTTACTTATTCAAGAATGATTTTAGCTAAACTTCCCATACTAGTCAGTCCCAACATTCTAAAACAATAACATATGGTAAACAGCTTGTCAGAAAAAAGAGGGATACTGACTAATTTAAAACAAAAGTATTTAAAGAAAAAGGCACCTCCTTATTTCTCTGTAATGTCACTGTAACTCTATTTTTGTTCAATTCTTGCTGCAGAATGCACCAATGCCTTGATGCCCTGAAGTAATGCTAGTTTATGAGCCTAGCTAGGAACTTACACAGAAATGTCCACAGAAAGGGGCTTGACTTAGTCATCAGCCTGATGTTTGATGTCTTGACACCTCATGAGATGTCACAGTGATGGGTAATAGACTCACACTAACTCACAGCTTCACTCAGATTCAGTAAGAAAAGACAAAACTGCATGCTGGTAAGGTTCACAGGTAATAATAATTTGTGAAGACCATGTCATGCCCAATAATACAGAAATTACAACAAATTTGAATAACTTTTAGAGAAGCAATTAAAAACTAAATTTTGCAAGACTGGCACACAAAGTATTTTCATCATAGCACTAATCAAGTTATGTGTTGTGCTAGAGCTTTACTCATGTGATCAAGATTTCTTCTAAACACACATCTTGCAGAAAAGGCTTTACAGTCAGTAGCTGATGAGTAACTGGAAAATATGCCTGCAGCTGAAAGTATTAGTTTTCATGCTTGATGATACTTTGGAGTTTATTTTTAACTATGCTCCAGACAGAGGAAGTCACAACCATAATGAACTTTCCCATATATACATAAAGCACATACAAAAAGGCTGAGGTACGAGTTTTTCCACTCTGTCATTCCCTTAGCAAGACAAGATTACTGAAACCACTTAAAATTAAGACCCTCTCAGTCTCCTGACAGAGATCTGCATGATAAAATTTTCCGTTGCTGGCCACTACTGGTCTTTCAAAAGTTACATGAAACATTAAATCACTTGGCTAAAGAACAGGTTTACCTCTAGGCCTCATATACATAATAAAGCTCTCCAACAGGTGCAACAGAGAAAGTCTCACTCAAAATAGCTGTCAGTCAAGAACCAGAAACACAGGTTCACAAGTTAGATTTGGTCAATACAAAAACTTGTGATATTTATACACTTGTTCCCACTGGCTACTAATTAATAGCTATCAGAAGGGCAGAAACTCCTAACATCAGGAAAATTTTGCAGAATCATAATTTTTAAAAACTTAAAATCAGCTCTAAACACATCATTATAAGTAGGAATATAAAAATATGCAAAGAGCAAAGATCTGGTGTCTGATCTGGTACCACTAACAGCAAGAATAAAGCAGAGTTGTTCTGCAAAATCAAGAAAAAATATAGTGTCAAGAGAAACAATACATCAAGGTAAGCAGGTAATATGCACACAAAAGGCATTAGGGGAGCTACTTTAAAATAGGGGGGTTGTGTGCACTTGAAGCAGTACCACTTGTTAAAATGTACTCTTTGGGTTAGTCTTGTCTTTGGAGTTAATAGGGAATTAATCATCTGTACACCAGGGGACAGTGGTTTGATCAATACAGAAAGTATAACCTTCACTGAGGCAACACATCTAATAAGTACATCTTGAATAAAATTCCTTCATACACTGACTCATTTTTCTTCAAACATTAAACCAATAAGCATTAGAATCTGTTTGGAGTGAGGGTGATCTCAGCAACACTTCTGAGTGTTCTAACCAAAGTGTACCCATCTATACACGCACAGATATGCAACAAGCACATCTAATACATTATTAACACAGAGTAAAAATAATAATGGATCAAGAATTAAACTTTCATGAGCAATATGAAAGTCTAGTGTTGTGCCTATATAAAAAAAAAAACCAAAAAAAAAACAAAACAAAACCAAAAAAACAAACCCCATATTCATCTAAAATAACAAAGAGATTTAGAGATTTCCTTCTCAAGCAAATAACTTGGGGGAAAAATAATTATGATATGGTTTGAAGCTTTGCACTGTGAAAATGCAGTAAGTAGTACTGAATAATTGTGACTTTTACAGAATTAGATTAGTTGAAGCATTCTAAGACAGTTACTAGATCTCAAAACCATGATGTGAGTCTAAAGATCTTTTTTGATTCATTCTCCTTTTTGTAATTATTTTTTTTCTTTTTTACAGCTGAACGGGATCTAAAGTTGGAGAAAATACTGACAGGAAAAAAATCCTGCTATATTTAGTATATACCAAAGAACTTTAAACACATATAGCTAAGTTATTTCCTGAGTTATCTATCTAGTCATCAGAGGATTTAACCCATTGATTGCCCTGGGACCTACAACTAGCTCTAATAAACTAATAGACTCTCATACAGCCTCTGATGCACCTCTTGTACTATGTAATGGCCAGGGAAAAAGAAAGAAGTGTAAATGTGGAAAGAGGTTTGCAAAATTATTTCAACTAGCACAGATAATTTTGGCAGAACCAATATAATGTAGGCAGTTGATTTGCTCTGTATTTTCTCATGGAATAATTAGAGGACAAAGCTAACTAAGAAGTAATGCTTCTTTTAATTCAAAGGAAGCACTTAGTATCTACTTGATTTGTCATATCATTCATGCAGTTTAGAAACCCTGCTTTTTGTACATTTCATTAAAAAAACATACCACTTTTGCCAGGCCTCTGGCACCAACCACCAGCCAACTATTTCCAAGTGCTTACCAAGAAATTCTGCTCTGGTTTTCTATATACCTTCATTCCCTTATTAATTTCTGTATTTATTCACACTTGACACAGACTGAATGCTAGTAAAATTAGAAAAACCACATATGTATAAGTAGTAGCAAAAAGAATGGAAATAATAACAAGAATTTGCCAATGTCTTAAGATGTTTAAGAAAAAACATCAGCAAATAGTCCTGGAGGTTAAAATTAAGAGTCTGATCCATCACTGGGAATAATTACTTTGGGGAAACTGGGGCCCTGTTTTATCACCCTGGTCTTATGCACGGACACATAAAGTGCTCTTTTAGCAGCCAGTGAAACTACAGAAATTGAGGTCTGTTTCTTAAATCAAACAATGATTATTTCAGTTCAGTTAATTGAACTAAATTGTAAATTGTGGTGATTTACCTGCTTCTATATTCGCAGCTAAGACAAGGCAGAAAACTGAAAATAGTGTAGAGCAGACAATCCAAGGAAGGAACTACTATGGCTATCTGAAAAAGAAAGCTATTCAGAGTCATAAATCAATGCTTGTAGGTAGTGAAGACAAAGACTTTGCCCTCACAACTCCTTTGGCAACTCAGATTTACTATATAAACTGAAAGACTTTTATGCCAGAGAAAAATATCTGGACTGTGTGTGAGGTAGAAAATAGTACTATTGAGGAAATTTAATAAAGGCATACTTTTGGCAAAGTGTAATAAGTAAAAATGGACTTGAAAATTGGATTGTTGAGAGTCACAGTTTGCCATTTTAGAGATATACATGCATCAGGACCATATTACTTCACTGTTTTATTGTATTTTATTGATATTTTTATTACCTAATATTCAAATGATCTCTGTGGTAGTGCTGTTTGGGAAAAGGGTAAGCAGAGACTTTAAAAATGAGCTCACAGTATTTACAAAAGCTAAGATCGTTACTTCAAGCCTCTAAGCACCACTCCTTAGGCAGGTGATTTGTTCTCATGAGATAAATGCCACCATGCGCATGTGCTCCTTTTCTTCAAACATTTATATTCATGTTTTAAACAGTTATATTCACTGCTCTGTACTAGTTCTTAAATATCCATTGTCCCAAACTAGATTCTTTAATACACTCTTGAGAAGGGCTGTGGCTGAGTTGCACAGGTAGGAAATGCCCAGCCAACAAGTCAGCTGCAACTCATCAGCAATTCAGACCAGTTTTAATCATAGAATATTTTCAGACTAGCAGAGACATCTTCAGCTACATCAGATTGCCCAGAGCCCTGTTTCCAGGGATGCATCTACAGCCTACAAAACCTGGTCCAGTGTTTTACCACCTGATTGTAAAGAGCTTCTTCCTTATAACTAATCTGTCTTGTGGCTCTGTTACAGCATAGACAAGAAGGTCACACTGCAAGAGCAGATGCTGGTTAAATTGAATCAGCCAGGAAGAAGACAGCACTTCCATTGATTCTTTCAGGTATAGAGATAAATGTGGCTCACAGGCCTGGGAAAAACAGAGCTTTCGATGATAAGAAAGACTATCTGAACCTGTCATTAATAGGGTGGGGTTTTTTAAATTTTCAATGACAAGAGGAAGCAACCATCTGCACTGCAGGAATAGGTAAGGGAGCAAGGGGTAATCTAAGGGTGACCAGTTATAGAGAGAAGATGCATAAGCTTCAGTAGGTAGGCACATGTAAAGCACAAGGCTGAGATGTGATTACATTGCATACCCTGATTTGTGAATGTCTGGAGGGAGTTACAGCTTCATATGGTCTGAAAATCTTGAAAAAACCCTAGCTGAACTGACCCATATTATTCTCTTATGTAAGAAATAAAATTTGAAAGTAAAAACTTAAATGGAGGGAAACAAATAACAGTAGACAAAACTATTTTGTTTTTAAATATTTGAGCTGAAACTAGTAATAAAGAGAAAAATTAAATGCCAAAAGATTGTTGCCCCGACAGAGGACCTAATAGAAAACACCATCTAATAGTGTTTTCAAGCCTACTATTAACTTCACTATCTTGTGCTAGGAAGAATGTGGCATGCCAAGCTAAGGTTAAGAGCAGTAAGTGAAGTAAGGCCCTTATTTTCTCAGCAAACAGTGATAAATACTAATTATCATTTGCTGATAACTCTCAGTGTCTCTCTTTTTAAATCTTGTATTCTTCATAAACTGATTTTGTACAAAGAATAGAATTTCAATAAATCAATCAACAACATATGATCTTGTTATTGTGATATTTTAACTTTTAACCAACTTTCCTAGTTTTGCCCTGTTTCAGATTAAGACTGAATTATGTAAGTAATGTCACATTTATGCTTAATAGTGAGCTATACGTACAGGGACTTAACCTCCATTGAAAAGAAAAGGACTCTGAAAATTCAAAATCACTTTTTGTAAAGCTGCAGAAACTCTCACACCTTTTAAAAATGGGACTAAGGTAATTTGTCAATTGTAATACAATGACGGCAATAAAAAACAAACATAAAATCAGCTTTAATTCATTGCTTCAGTGTTTAGTGAACAGGTAAAATTTAGCTTTTAAAAATAGGTAATTATGTCTAGGGCTTGACTTTCACTTAGGCCTTATCAAAGGCAAATGTCACTCAAAAGCTGGAAGACTGTACCAGGAGGAGAGGATGAATAATTTCAATAACTGCCAGCAGCATGTGCACTGTAGGAGAGATCAGGATTCTAATCAAGTGTACACTGTACAGTCAGATCTTAGCAGTTTTGAGAATACTTCAACCATGTTTCTCTCCTCCCCTTGAGGACTGAACTAAATGTCCTCCACTACTTAGAAGGGTAAGAGTGTTGAAAAATATGTTCATTCACACTCAAAAAATATATCTTTTCTTTCTTTTATTCATCTACAAGTTCAAAAAAATCTCTTTCAACTGCATTTTTTAAACATTTGAAGCTTGGCAATGAGGTCTAGGCATGTAAGGAAAACAGTAAAACGTTTAATGGGCTGTTTCAAAGAGGACTATTTTTATGCTGATTAGAGTTTCTTTAAACGCAAGTCCCAAACTTGCAGAAATGAGCTAACATTATTCACAGGCGGAAAGCAGTTGGGGGCCCCACACTGCCAGCATCACAACATTCTTGATTTTCTTCAACCACAATCTTTAATACAACATCTCAAGACATCTCCTTGAATCTTACCCTCGTTTTGCAAAATCTGTATTCCTGAATACATAGAAGCCATGAATTAAACATGATCAAAAGGCCACTCTGAAAATGTATGCTTGCAGCAAGAAAATATTAGGGTGGAATGAAAGATGCCCCCACTCCCACCAAATCTCTGTTTAATAAGTGGCTAGCATTTAATCTCAGTTTAGACTTGGATCTGAACATACTTGAACAGAGCAGTTCCACACAAAATAGAAGAGTTACTTAGAGCAGTTTACAGTTAGAGATCTTGAATTCAGATGTCTTCCTTTGCTCACAGAGCTTTAACCCTGGGTGTGCTAGCTATCCCAATGTCTCATGGCCTACAAGCCAACTTGTTCACCTTCTAGCTGCTCACCATTCTTCCTCCCTCCCAAAGTTGTGCCTCTCTAAAGAATGAAAAGTGATAAAAGACACTGAATTACAGGGGATGGATAACTACTTTGCCTTTTATCCAATGACAAGAGGATGTGAAAGACTGAAATATAACTTTGGGAATGGACTCAATACTTCTTGAAGGCAAATTCCTTAATTACTGGGTTATACTGTCAGATATATTTTTACACCATTCCAATGGCCTAACACATCTTTGATAACCTTCTGCAGAGATGAGAACTGAGCACATGATCTAATCTCTAGGACTTTTTTTTCTAGAAGAGAACGGCACCACCATGTTATCAGTGTTTCGTTAACAAAGAAAGGTGTGATCTTTACTTCATTTTCAAGAGCAAAGCACAGGTAGTCCCTTTCAAGGGAAGGTTTCGGAGACTGATGGTCCTTAGTTACTGTTGCCTTTAAAAGGCAGAATTTGATATGCAGTATTGTCAAATTATCATACAACTTTAATCTTAATCCCCATCACTTCCTCTAAATTGTATGGGGGCCCAGACAGCAATTTCCTAATTTTTAGGGCCAGGTGCCTATAAATATGGCACCACTTTACTTGGTGCAGCTCATGTCTCATTCACATAGTAGAATGACATAGCAATAAACAGATGTTTAATAGTACCCAGGTATAAACTGACACACTTGTATGTTTAATATTTCTGAAAAGGTTTCAGTGACTCACATTTGTTCCATTCACAATCTTCAGTCAGCCCTGTCCAGGCTTACAAGTAATGCTTTCCAGAACCATGTAATCCTGAGATTAAGAAACAGCAGTTTCTGTCTTTGTCCCTTATTACTGCATTATTTTGCAGTATGAAGTCTGAGCCTGACTTTATTAGATTCTCTCCTTTGCATCCCATCCCTCCTTCAGAGTGGGAGTGAGAGAGAGCAAGACGGTAATTAAAAAAAGAAAAAAAAACCAACCTAGAAATCAAAGTATAACACTTTCCACTGTTAACTTTATGAATTTAGACTTTACTAAGTGGAAAAATACATTTTGAAACACAGTCAACATTTGTGATCTTAATTCTTGTCCTAACTTCAAATAAATGTTCTAACTGCAGGCATTTGGGTTTTTTCCCTCTCCAGCTGAAGTTGTCTGCTGTATGCTTGTTGCATCAGACTAACGCTGCTGAGGTACTAAGTTCCATTACATACACACACACACACACACACAAAAAGTACAGCATCACCTCATAAAACACTTTCAAGCTTCATCATCTGAGTAAAGATATGACAAGGCTGTTTATCAGTAGGTAATAAGACAGATAATTTAACTGTACAAGCTCTAATTGGTCTAATTCACTAACTGACCTCTCACCACTTGATTCACTAGTACAATTGAGCTCTGATAAAGCCTTTAATTGTAAATTGCACACAGCTGTGAGCTGCTTCTCACGCTGGCACAAAAACACTATCATCGACTGTTTCATCTCTGCGACCTGCTAATTTGGAGCATATGTAACTGTTTTTAATGCTGAAGGCTTGACATACCACAAACAGCAGATGTTGCAGCTGCCCCTGAGACGCTTTATTTAATTCAATTACGTCTTTTGGAGATATGTAAAAAAGCTAGGCGAGATGAGAGAGGGCAGGAGAATGTTAAAAATGGAGCCCCTGGTTGAGGCCCAGGTGGCTCGATAGGCAAATGATTGGGTGAATGTCTAAATGATCTTTTTAATTGAGTAGACTGACGGCTAATCAGGGTCATGAAGTGTTATCACACTGATGAGCTGAGTGGAGCCCTGGGCTGCTCTGCAATTAATGCTGCTTTTGTGAAAGGAGAAAAAAGGAAGATAATGTATACCATCTGGCAATTGTTTATGATAAAAGCAGCAGTTTGCTACAAATTCAAGTTAAATGCTATTCATAACATTATTTCTTCTGCTGCTATGAAGGGCAAGAACATAGAGCCCAGGCCTTTGTCTGACTTTCTCATTCTCTTTCAACCAGCAAAACATTCATTTGCTTCCACATGTGTTATTATTAATTATTTGCCTTCTTGCTAATGTATGGCCCAACTGATGCTCTCTTTGAAATGCCATGATTAAGTCCAGTGATCTATAATTTGAATGCTTCATGCCAAAGCATAGGATGAGGGAAAAACAAAGATAAGGTCTCAACTTGTAGCTAAAAGACAGAGAAAACAAATCAATTGTTTTGGTGGTGGTGGGTACCCATCCATCTGGTCCCACATAGTTTCATTTTAAAGAGTTTGAGTGTTTGAAAAACACAGTGAAAGGTTCAGAAAAGAGCATGTTTATGAGAAGAAGGGGTGAAATAGGAGCCTGTGAATGCCTATGTGAAAAGTTTTCAGTCAGCCTAGGAAGGCCGGGTTTTACAAAAGAAAAAGTTAACCAGCAAGTCAGGGGTGTTCTCAGGACTTAATTCTCTAGTAAGGTGAGGAGAAGTAGGAAATACTGATGATAGCATAACATTGATCTAAAAACTACCATCCCTGTAAGTAGAATATTATTCTGCTGTTAGGTAGAAGGACATGACAAGTGGAAAAAAAAATAATCCTGCCCATTCTTTATGTTTTAAACCGGCTGCAAACTGTAAATAATACTGCTGGGGACCTCCTTAAAGAGGACAATCAGTAGTCAAGTTGGGGAAAATTTAACAACATATAGTGCCATGTCTGACAAGATGTTGGCTTGGCCTAAAACTTAGATGTCAAGAGTTTACTTATTACTTACAGATTAGTTGTGAAAATGAGGTCATTCAGATTACTGTCACAAATATACAGCACGTCCTTAAGATAATCACTTCACTTGTATGTGCTTTGTCTAACAGAGATCTAAACCAATAATTCTTTAGAACAAGCAGTCAATTCAAAGTTGATCAAAATCAGCAGATGTCTATTTAGAGTCCTCTTTAAAACTTATAGGGCTAGAAACAGATTGTCAGAAAAGTGGGAAAGACCTGGACTTTGTAAAGTTTCCTTATTTCTTGGGATGGTGGCTGTACATTTTGTATATTAGTATTTTCATTTTGTTTTATATCTTTTTACCTTGGAGCTCATTTTAAGCATCACATAGATATTAAGACCTTTGGTTAGTTTTTCACTTCTTTGAACTACAGATGAATATACCACTTGTTACCTGCCATCACTTGCTATTTTCTGTCCTTATTAACCACTGTGTACTGCGGATGTAATATCAGTAATGCTTACAGAAACCACATGTTTACAGATTACAGAAGATAAGGATATGCTGTTTTAAGGATTACATTCAGCAGTTCTCACACTTAAACCATGCTTTGAGATAAACTTCTATCTATGTTTAACAGATCCATGTTATAAATATAACTTGTAGATTCCTTAGCAATTTCCTACCTTTTCCCTACTCTTCCAGATACTGTAATATTCAGAAGTGTCTGGGAGACTGTTTTCTCATTGAAGGAAAGTTTTACAAGATTCCAAAAGTTTTCTTCCTCTAAACCAGGAGAACAACAAACATAAATAAAAAAGTAACAGCAGTAAAAATTCAAATAAAAGATAAAGAAGAAAAAAAGACTGAGAAGTAGGCAAAGAAAATCAACAGGAAGGCATACTCCACAGTAAAATTTTGTCTGAAGAAGCTGAGATGGTCAGTTATAGCTGACCTGATGTGGCACACAGTACAGCGACACTACCCCTAAGTAGTGTAGGCATGAAAGAGAGCAACAGTGCTGACAATGAATTGTACTGCAGCCCTCAGCAAAAGCAAACCATGTTAAACCATGTGTCAGCAACAGGCTTACACAACCATGCTACTTTGAGATTTTGATTAGTCCATGCTACTTTGTAGGCTGGCAGTGCTATGGTACATTTTACATGTAGACATTCAGAGGATGTCCCTATGTCATCCATTAAACTCTGAATTATAAATACAGGTTGAAATGCTTTGTGAAATAAGGGCACATCAAATGCTGATGTGTCCTCAGGATCAGCTCATGGACTTAAGTAGCCTAAATGGGGCAGATTAAGTGTCAGTGCATCTGCCTCTTGCTGCTCAGAAATCCTTGCCTTATTAAAACCGGTACATAACTCCTTGAAAACACACAGTTTCAGTTTCAAGAAACAAGTGTATTCTGAGAAAAACTTTCTTAAGAAAATTCCCAGCTGTATCTCTTCAATGACAGCTGTTCGCAAGGCTGCTGCATCACCATGGTTGTGACAGAGGATGGTTTTTTGTACTGAACAATTGAAGTAGAATATTGTACTACTTTATTTTTTTAAAAGGGCAGAATAAGAAAATACTAGGGAAAAATACTGTAATAATAATATGTTGTGAGTTTTGTTGGGAAGAAGTGTCTGCTGAGGGTGTTTTGACAGAACAGGTAGTTATCAGATATTGCAGCAGGCAGCAGCTCTTGTTAAGACTACGGAGTTAGACAGAAACATTACTACTAACACTGCTTTAGAAGACAGCTTAAAATAATACTCAAGATAGTCTTTGTGGCACTTTGAAATCATTGCATTAAGCTCTGAATTATGGATGAACACTGTTTTATTTTAGTTTAATAAAGTATCCACTCTCTCTCAGAGTAGTATTAAACCCAATAAAAAAGAAACATTCTTTCAAAGATTTAATATGCTATTTGAGTTCTCTTCTCTAATCACACCTCCCTATTCTCTTTCTGATTCTTCAACTACAGACTAATGTAAAATCTTCATGCATAAAAAAGAATTTGTGCTGACACTTCTACTTTTTTCTGGAAGAGTTTAGAAATCCTCTATTTTATATACATTTAATGAGACAGAATATGAATTCTATAGTTTTAATATCATTATGATATAATGGAAGTTTTCCAGGATGAATAGGGCTGCATGAATAACTGAACTTCATTTTGATGACTGGATCTAAAAACAATATCATTTTTGGTGAACTAAATAATTTGTTTCAGCTCAAACTGAAATAAGGTACAGTGGCACTCTGAGCTGCCTTCTGGAAGCATAAAACTGAATTCCAGGTCCTGAATCTGGGAATATTTGAATATTTTGTAAAACTATCTAAACAGAAGAGATTAAGAGAGAACTATCTTAAAATGTTCTCTCACAAGAACTTGATTCACAGTCCCGTGTTTGTGTAAATAGAAGGAAGAAATCATCCTTCCTTCACGTCAGTTGAATAGCAAATATTTGAACTATTGAACTAAAAGGTTTTGCCATAAAAAGCACCACAATCTGCTTCCTATTACTAGGAATAATATGACATTGTTAAAAGTGAGCTTAAGGTGTTTTTTTGCCATGTAGACTCACCTTTACCATAATACATGTATGTCTGTTCAAAAGGAATGCAAAAGTCTCATCTGGGCAATTAATACATCTTATCAGTAAAAATACGAATACAGATTTACGAGACTATAGCAATAACCATTCAAGTAGCTCTTGTTGTTCCTTGGAAGGCTAGTACCTTAAACCTTTACAAAAAATCACAGCTTGGCACAATGACTTCCAGGCTTTTTCAAAGAAAATGGATCTGAACAGTAATGGCAGTTTGCCCTCAGTTCAAAATTCAGTATTGAGTCCATTTCATCCTTCCACAGATTCCATGTGATCCTAAGGTGATAATACAACTAAATAGCAAAACAACCTAAGTTTTGTGGCTTGCCTGAATAGTTTCTGGCATACTTTGCATATAGCTGGGGGAGAGAGCAGGATGGAACTGTCCTGTATGTTCATCACACGCGCTGTTGTGGCTCAAAGGCAGGAGAGAAAGCAGTCCTCTGGGAAGGATCCTTCATCTTTTAGTTCCATTGTTACCAACAGCCACATGATAAAACTACTCCTGCATTTGGCTATAGGCAGTGCCAGTGCATTATACGAGCAAGGTATTTCAGCTTTGTAATAATTTTACCCAAGGGACTGAATTCCAGAGGCACAGCAATATATGTGTAAAATCCTGCTAAATACAGTGCCTTCCCGAAATAAAAACACAGGCAGGGAAACGTAAGGTAGACTTACACTGCTCTCCCTCTAAACATAGTACAGAAGACAAGCTTTTTGTCATGTTTTCTTCCAAATTTACCTAGAAATGGGAGCACTCAAAGAAACCAGTAATGATAAATAGTGAGAAAAACTTTATTTAAACTGTTTTCAGTCACCTAACTTACTTTGTGTGAATAATATTCTGGAAATATCTGTGTCTCTCTGATTCATGTAGACACATAATTTCAGCCTACTTTAGACTTCTAACTAGGATGTTATTCAGAACTACATTAGATTACATAAATATTCCTCATGGGGTCAAAATCAAGATAACTTTAAGAAACCTTAGTTCATCAAATTAATTTAAATTGGGTGGGAAAGGCCATTTATGTTTTTTCAATGCAGTGTAGAATTCCAAAATAAATCCATGAATGAAAATATCCAAATGTAAGCACAGAGTGATATAACTCAGAACATCCTAATTGCTCTTGGAAACATGAGTCTCATGCAGTACATATAAACTGTGTCATGATGACAAAAAGCACTCCGGAATCCTGGAGTTTTCTACTGACTTTGTTTTAAGTTTATGCTACAATAAAAAGGAACTATTTTCAAAGGCACAACAGATAGATGTCTAACTCCAGCAGAGTCAACACCTGAGACAGTATATTATACTAAAATCTTGGGAAGATTTCCAAAGTCTTTAAAAAGGGATGGGCAGAATTCAACCACTGATATCCAAGTGCTGTTTTGTAACCTATGTAAAACAATTCAAGATTGTTCTTCTGCCAAAAAAGGCTATTCCTGACTTCCTGATACCTCACAACTATATATTATATTGTATCTTTCCTGTGCTGGAGGAAAAGCAAAAAGAGAAGTTTTTTTGTAATTATTTTTCAAATTGCATAAGTCACAGAAAGGAAGATGTTGAGGAAGACAGGAGCACTGTGATCTTAAATTACTTATAAGGTTGAAGAGAGCAAAGCAGAAGGTATAAATTGTAGTGACTGCTTACACTTAAGGCATCAAAATTCCTATGCCTCTTCACCCTAGTTAGTTCATTAGAGAGGCTATTAAGTATATGTTAGATATACTAATTAGATACTAAGCATATAAATAGTATGTATTAGATATGCTTGAAGTTTCTAGCTATTTCAAGACAATGTGAACACAGTACATAAATATTTTAATTTAATCCTTAGAAATCAAAGTTCTCAACACAGACATATAGCATTTGCTGAAATACAAAGTGTATTTTCTAAATCACTAAGAAAAAGGGTGGAGCAGACAGAAGGATCTGAAAGGCATCAATGTCTACTGAGAAATTTCATGCTGTGTTCTTGTGTCTATCCTCAATTCTCAGGTACATCGATAATTTCTCCAAAGTGCCTACTTACACTTTTGTGTGTCATACCTTTTAAAACTGACCATTATAATTTTTTGGAAAAAAGCCTCAACCAAGCAAAGAAAAACAATCCCCACTGAATTGTTAAGAAATTTCCTTTTGATTTTTTACCCTGTTCTGCAAGGCATGACATTACTCAGATTTTTACCTTACAAGATATCTCTCTATTCAAAATGCAAATGAATTGGAAAAGATTTTCCTTACTATTTTCAGAAAAAATATATTAATTTTCTGTTCAAACAAACCTAAATTTCAGTTTCCTTCCACAATAATTTTATAGGATTTTTTTAAAGGGAAAAAAACCCAAAGAAATATCAAAACATAATGTTTTATTTAACTCCAAACTACATTTTTTTCCCTGTCACTTCTAATTCAGAACTGCACCCCCACCAGGGCAAAAGAACAACCTGTTTCTCCACAAAGGAGGTCAGCCAAAGGTCACTTGCATGTAATACAGTATTTCAAACCACTTGCAATGAACCACAGTCCAGATAGTTCCGTGACAGGCTGAGAAATTTTGGCCTTTTAAAGCCTGGAGAAGAGAAGGTTGCATGGAGACCTCATCATAACCTTCAGGTATCTGAAGGGGCCTGCTGGGGAGCTGGAGAGGGACTCTTCATCAGGAACTGTAGGGATAGGACAAGGAGTAATGGGTACAAACTGAAAAAGGGTAAATTAAGGTGAGATATTAAGACGAAATTCTTTACACTGAGCATGGTGAGCTACTGGAACAGGTTTCCCCGGGAGGTTGTGGATGCCCCAGCCCTGGCAGTGTTCAAGGCCAGTTTGGGTGAGGCCTTGGGATATCTGGTCTAGTGGGCGATGTTCCTGCCCATGGCAGAGGGGTTGGGGCTCAGTAATCTTTAAGGTCGCTTCTAATCCTTAACATTCTATGTTTCTATGATTGCAAAAGGGCAACTAAATTTTATGAAGTTGTCAATAAAATAAATGATCACGACTTCCTTCCCTCAAGAAAGTGACTGCTGTTTCAGTATGCCTGTTTTGCCTACTTTTAAATCTAAAATTCCATTCTATATACCTTAGATGAAGCTCAGCTACAGATTACTTTCTTATAACTTACCAGAAATACTGGGACATTTTTATTAATACTGAATAGGAATTAAATTTCAGTGTAAAAACCATTACAGCATATAAGTAGTGCACATACACTGCTGACGAGATTGCAAAGTAGTTCCTATAGGCAACTTACATTTTCAGATAGAAGGGGGAAGAAAGAAACCCAGTGCTTTATTCTAGTTGCTCTTAGCATACAACATCCCCTGTGATTTCCGTATTCTTTCCTGGAGAGTTGACACAACCGCAGATTACAACACAAAGCAGTATCAACTCAGTCTGATGCTCCTTGGAAAAAGAGTATAAATCAGGACCTCTGAGAATGTGGTTTTCATGATACACTTCCAGAAGGGACCACTGGTGGAGATTACACAAGGTGAGGCTCCATAGGGGCCACTATACATTTACCAATACTTGCAGAGAGGAATCAAGCCCAGAGCTAGCACTTGTACTCTGGTATTTATCAGCTGGAAGAAACCAGGAAATACTCATACTTACATATAGATTTGTTTCCAGACCACAAAAACATAATATCATTTCAAAAATACTTTGAAGGAAAACAAGTGAACTTTTAATGATAAACATCTTCTGTGAGACTCCGTACATTTATACTACTCAGTTCCATGCAGAGTTAACAACAAAAGGCTTGAATAGTCTGCAACATGCCATGGTCTATCACCCTGCAAAGGTCACAGTGGGAGCCCAGCTCTGCTCCCTGCCTCCACCAACCACTTGGCAAGAGCTTGGCTGGCCTCCCGCCCTCTCCCCTTAGTCATCCTGCAGGCTGGAGATGCATGATCTGTGATGGTGAGAGAGTTCATGCTAATGAACCCTCCTTATCATGCAGCTCTTATGCCTAATTCATCAGGCACTTTAGAGAATGATCAACTCATCAACAGGAACACAGTGAATTTTTTAGCACAAGGCTGGTGTATGCTCTCTTTTCTGTACACCACTGTGGTTAAAGAGACTGAGTTGACAAGTATACGTTGATAGATGAAATGTTATATGAACACCTCTGCTTACTGACCCACTGTCTACTGGATTCTTTTTCCAACATTAACAATATTGAAGTAAAAAAAGTGCAAACTAACAAAAACAAAAAGGAAGAAATTTGAAATAAGTTCATGTCCTGACAAGACAAGCATTTTTTAGAAAAAAATATTATCTCTTCATGTATATATTTCAATGCATTTAACACAGTGAGAGAATTCCTGAAACCTTTCTTACTTTTCTGAAAAGTTTTTGGTACACTACCATTGATATTGCATATGCTATCTATCCTATTCTTCTTGCTACCCAGGACCCACCAGTTTGCTCTCTGCTATGCTCTGATTCTCTGGGATTCTTTGGAAAGAGACTCACCATCAGCAACACATGGAGGGTGTTGCCAAATGCACAGGTACACATGTGCACCTATACACAGAAAGAGAATACATTTTCTCTCAATTCTCCTTCACTTACTGGCTCTAGTTGTCACATATAACTCTTGAATTTTCATACTGAATTTTGGAGGTTTAAACACTTCATTTGTTTTTTCAGTCTCTTTTCTGTCAGAAACAGCAAACTTTAGTAACTGATCATTAGAGAAAAAAGACATTAAAGCACTGTCAATCTATATTAGGAAACTAACCCAATTGAGAGTTAAAACAATACATTCTCAGAAATGGAAATAAAAATTATACCTGTTGTGTGTCTTATAGACTCTCCAATGAATCTTTGAAGTGCAGTAAGAAACTCTGGATTTCCCTTTGGCTTTTGCAGTTCAACAAAATTCTTATATAAAAAATAAAAAACAAACAAACAAAAAAAACAAGTGCACAAAACTAGGACAAATCTTATTAAATATTAACCCTGTTATGGAAAGAAAATCAACAAACTCCCCAGCCCTCACAATGCAACATTGACTTTAGCTTTATGAATTGCATTTGATTCTTAACTTTTACTAGAAGTGTTCCTATTCCTTAGTAGATTAATATCCTTTTTTGCCATTTTGGCTATCTAGCACAGCATGGCCACATCTTTTACGAGGTGAAACTTTAAGATGCACACTGCCCTCAGGGTGCAGAGCAATCTCTGATATTCATAATTTAGGTGTTTAGCACTGACGAACAAGGAAAGGTTTGAGGTCCAAAGTACTTCCATCTTGCTCTGCCACCTCTTTGCAGTAGGAAAGGGCATTTGTGAAAGGCTTATCCTCAAATGGACTGGAGAGTTTTAAATCTGCCAGGCCTGTTTGGGTTTGTAAGATACTGACATATATGCATACACAAATACATATATATATATATATATGTATATATGCCATTTGCGACTTCCTGTGTGAAAATATTTTAACCTTCTGACAGTGTGCTAGTAAAGCACCCAAAGACCAACCTGACAGAGAATCAGATCTCACTGATGAGGACCTGGGTTTCTCATGATGGATGACATGGTCAGAGATGTTCACTGACCTTACAGAACTTCTACTCAGGCTACTTTGACATCTGGGTATCCAACATTAGCAGCCTATTTTTCCACTTGTTGACTTTCCATCATGTCTGAAATCTATTGTGGAGACATGAAAATTTAATTGGTAGTTTCACCTAAACTTTCCCTGAAGTTAAAAGAATGAGGTCCTCTGATCAGCTCCAGATGTTTGAATTAAAAAAAAAACAAAACAACATAGCCATAGTCCTTTGAAAACTGAAGATTCACAGTCCAGTTTTCATTTTGAAAGGATTTGGATTTGGGACACTAAAAGCCCAAGTGGTTTTCAAATGTCTATGCAAAATGAAATAACTAGTTTCTGTCAGATTTTAATTGGGGCCTTTCTTTATTGTTCAACATAACCTAGTAACTACTGATCTATATGAGTTTTATTTGATGGTTTTATTTCTTTCACTGCAAAGTTTACATTATGCTGTGTTGTCTGTAATTTAAAAGCCTTGATCACATTTATAAATACAGGAATCTTCAGGAAGGCATTTCTGAAGAAGATAGATACAATAATATAAGGGCCTAAAAAGAAAATCTATTACTAGTTTTATAACTTACAGGCCTCTCTCAAAATGTTCTTTCAAACCAGAAATACCTTTATATAATTTTGTCTGCAGTAGATCCAAGCAGAAGCACAACTGTTTGCAAAAGTTGAGGAAAAGCATTTAAGTCTACTTGACATCATTTCAGTTCTTTACAAATCTATTACACGAAAAAAATCTCAGCTCCAGGGAGCTAAGCTATTGTCCCTGAACTGGAAGGTCTGACCCAGATATGAATTGTACCTATTATGTACAGACCATCAATTGACAAACATTTGAAAGTGTTCAGACTACTGACAGGAATTATATAAAAAAACCCAACATTCTCACAAAAACATATCAAAAAATACCTGAGCAAAGAAACTAGTGCTTGTTCATTGTGAACAGACATTTTCAAGTGTCTTGCAGTTTGCTTTGTTTTTTTAACATGTTTAGTGGAATTCAAAAAAACACATCTGGCTCTCAGATAAAAGCTCCTTTTAAAGAACATCTAAAAAGTTATGCAACGGTTCTTTTTAAGTTGTAGATGATGAAGGTTTAATGGGTTTCAGACAACAGTGGCTACATTTGCTACAGATGAGCTTTCACAGGTGTAACAGTAGTGTAAAAGAAAACCAAATTTACAGGATAGTGGAACAGAGTGTCAGGGAGAACTTGAAGATGTGGGCTAAGGAGGAAGGACCACTGTTTTCATCTTTAACAATCAGATTTGAAAAATGGACCTCAGTCTGCAAGCTAAATTGATTCACATGTGTAAATCAGAAGCTCATGAGATTACCAGAATACACAAGCTCTGACTTCCATGCCAAATTAAACCAAGTGAAGATCTGCCTCATACACAGAGCTATTGTTAGTGCAACATGCCTTGTTCCCACTTTGAATTTCATACATCAGTCTGGCTCATAGAAAAATGAAATACTGCTCTTTATTTCCTTCAGTTCAGGGTGGAGCTAAAAGAGTCAGAGGAGTCTTTCCATTGATTTCTAGAGGATTTTTTGCAATATTTTCTGAAACACCCCAGATTTTGTGTTGTTCTGTATAAAGCAACTTAAGGTACAAAATACCAATTTTTGATATCATTCTAATAGAGAGAAAACACCCTCTCTGAATTTTTTACTGTGTAACTTTCCTGGCTGCTGTTTAAAGTAGAGCAAAAGCTGTGTGCTTTCTGTGCAAGTACTATCAAGCACTACAAATGTTCAGCTTAGAACTGTCAAGCCACACATAAAATATTGATACCTCACATTGGCAGGGTTAATACAGTGTTATTTTAATTGCAAACACACTGTGGGTGATTAGTCAAACGTGGTGTATCTTGAATTCTAAGATAAAGATGCCTTCTGGCTGGACCTCCTATGCAATTAGCACTATGACCCTCGTGTGGTCTTCTCTGTTATTAATGTGATTGGTCTAATATGAGTATTAGATATCATTCATTAACCTGTTGTGAACCATCTCAGAAACCATCTTTGAATAATAGACTACATTCCTTTTTCTAAATCCATTTACTAGTAGGGAAAGTGAAAAGGATGAGGACAAGCTTTCTCCATTAGACTGACTGCTATAGTGTTAGGCAATATATACTGTATGAAATTATGAAAGAACAAATTAAATAACAGGGCATATCTGCCTTATAAGTAATGGATGATCAGGTGCTCATTATGTTGAATTTCCACCCTGTTCAGAAGATGAATGCACATGCCAGAATAGAAATATGCTAACTGACCCTGCCTGAAGATAAACTAATTCATATGGGGAAGTTCACAGCTTTGCCAGCTCACTACTGTTTGTGTTTCTTTTCTTTCCCTTTTCCCCTTTCCTGTCCCCCTTCTCCTCCCCTCCCCTCCCCTCCCTTCCTTTTTATTCCAAAGCCATTGAAGTTGAATAATTTACTTGTTCTTAAAGTGCATTTGCCTACACACTAGCTATTTTTAAAAAATGCAGATTATTAGCATTAAGTGAATAATAAAAAAAGGGCTAAAAGGAAAGTGTTTTGGAAGGGAGGCACACTTTTCAATGGGGCCAGATCCTTAGATAGAAATATAGTACTCCCTTGACTTCAATAGTTACACTGTTTACATCAGCTGAGGAAAAAAGCCTAGTAAAATAACATTATCTGTAATAGGCAAGACTGGATTGTTAACAGAAACTGATCATAGATTAGCAGACTTTTCCAGATCACTCTTTTGCCTAATAGTACCCTGAACTGAGTATTGCTCTTATGTTCCTGCATGAAGGCTTGATCAATTCAATATTTTTACTCAACACACACATGGACCTATCAGTGTTCCTGGTCTGCAAGGTCTAAGCAGGGTATTGAAATTCTCCTTATCTGACGGGTAAGGCAAGCCCCAACACAGAAGGGCGGCCATGGATTTAAAGCACTGCAAGAGGGAGAGAGAGGGTAAGATGAAGGATGTTCCCTGGTCTATGAACCCCATTAGGAAGCACACACTCCTGATTTTGTGAAATCCCATGTGCTCCCTTCTACCTGATGGGCATGGGATGAGCTCTGCTCTCTCTGCTGGTGTGGGCACTACTAGGGACTGGGGCCTGGGATACTGCCCTGCAGGAGTGACCTGTGGGCATGACAGTGGCAGGAGGATCCTATCTGATAGGTCTAGCTCACAATGGCTGAGACTTGGCAGGACAGTATTAAAACAAAATAGTCTTCTTGCAAAAAAGAAATCAGTGTCTATGTTTCATGGCATTCATATGTTTGAAGTAGGATTCTGAGTCCCCTCTACCATAGGACTGAATTTTAGATCTTTATAAAATGGTCAACCCTTCCTCAGTAAGTATGAAATTATTCTACATATTCCTGTTGGAAAGGATAGGAAGCAGAAGATCCACTGATTTTTCTCTCTGATATCCAGCTTGCAATTTCATTAAGGTATCATATTTTAAATCAAAATTCTGAATTACTTGAAGAGTAGTTCAGTGATTGCCTTTGACAAATGGATGTGAAATACTTGTTAAAGAACTGAACAGTGTGTTGTCATCAAAGAAGTATTGTGATGTTTTCACAGAGGCGGGGCCTCCTAGAAAGTCATACCTAATGGTTAAATCAAACATTGAATCACGTGACTTCTGCAGAGGTCAGCTACTAATAGCATAGATCTTACTGATCTGCTAACAACCTGGAGATAAATTCAATTGTTAGGAATTCTAGCAGTACCAAAATTACCACTGTGTTGAATTATTAATGGTTTGTATCAAAGAATGAGCTTAAATTGCTTTGGTCTTGTGTAAAAATTCCTCTGATCTTTGGCAATCATTATTTATTTACAGCTTCCATACGTTCTCCTCTTTCACAAAGAAATAGGGTTTCTTAAGTATGGCCAGGAGGCACTGAATTTTCATATGTAGCACTGTCTCTCTGTTAGAAAGACAGGGAAGAACTGCTGGCTGGAAGGTTCAGCAGCCAGCTTTTCCATGTGAAATGCAGGTTATCTAAACATTTTCTTCCCCTGAGAGAGATATTCATAATATTTATTCAAAAGTACAAATATTAGGGCTCTTCTCTACATGTGAATTGTCCTTAGGTATAGTAAATAAAGTTCAGGTTAAAATAAAATTAGGGCATAGCAACAGCTGGTGTTTACATTTATAAAAAGTATATGGGGACATTATTGGAGGAAAATGTTCCAGAATTTATTAAAAAACCCCCTTTTTACTTGGATAAAAAAACATTTTTACATTTGGACTTGAACCCAAGTTGGCTGTAACTGTATATTGCAGCTTCCATAGAGTATCTCTCTGTTTAGTGTGGACATCTTCCCAAAAAGCTGATATTGGTTCATTTGGCAGAAGGCAGATTAATACCAAATGTCGTGGTTTATAAATTATGCAGGTCTGGATACTTAATTTTTTTTCTTTAAATTCAGCTTCGATCTATCAACTAACATCTTGACAATCCTTTAGAGTCAAAGAGAGATAGGATCATCCATTTATCAATACTACTTGTCAGTGTCAGATATATAATTACTTGAAGCATCTGGTCAGATATAGTGAAAATGGAACAGAGAAACAAAGAGAATATTTGATATACCATTGTAGCTTGTACTTAAAACTGTAATAAAATTTCAATTGGTGCATGACACTACTTTGCAAAGAAGGTTATATAAAAAAAATAAAACAAACTAATCTTTTGGTTTTGTAAATAATTTACATCATTTATTGCTTGGAACTAATGTTCTTCTGTTGATAATCTCTTAACGTTCACAACAGATATGTTCAAACCTGGTTTTCTTCAGAAACAAGATAGAATAAATGTTCCAAGGAAAATGTCTGCCAAATTTTCATACAGCAAATTAAAGGAGCATGGTTTTTAATTTCTATTCATTTCACTCTCTAGACATCAAACTAGCTAGAAGTAGACAAGGAAACCTCAAAGTATGATTACTGTTTTTTTAAGCAGATTGTTAACAGGGTTTGATAGTTCCAGCAATATAAAAGGGAGAAGCATTAGGAGGCTCACCAGCTAGTTAGTTACTGTCTATCATTATTAAACCAGAGCAACAACACCAGACTTGTCCTTTTCCTAAAATGCTTATGTTCTTGTTACTATAGTTAAGTTCTTCTGAAGTTGCAGCTCTCTATGGTAAGTTTTCTCATGGAATTTCAAGAGGAGGGTTGGTCTTAATTACAAACTCTACTGCAATGTGCCTGGCCTGCTTATTTTTACTTTATAGAACTCTTTGGGAGTACATATCAAATATAAACACATTTTTTGCTTTCTCTCTCTCAATCAAGATATGATAAGTCAGCCCTGAAAGGCTTCACCTACTTCTTGGGGAAGAAATCCCCTTCTCCAAATGTATGTTCCACTGAATCACCAAATCCTGGTGTGGACATACAGGAAAGGCACATTATGAACACTAAAAGGCATTATCTACTAATAACTCCAGACACCCATAGCATTCATCTGTATAATCTACTCTCATGGTGAAGTTCTTTCCAAAATGGTCAGTGCTAACCCAGTGTTATCCCAACTGAAATAGCAGCAATTAAATTTCCATTGCAAAGAAAATATGAGCAAAGCTGAACACTCTTGTAAAAAACCACACCATTCAGATGGGGAAAGCAGCTTTGAATAGCTGAGAACTCTGTCAAATCAACATCAGTTCTCATCAGACCACTCCAAGGTACTTCTCTTTGCAATAACATAATGCATTTCAATTTCTGCCACTATCAGGTTTTTATGCTTAGAAAAACAATGCTACATGATTACTTTCTATCTCTAAAGACAGTGATTTTCCCCTCTAACTGTCCCAAATAAAATCTGGCAAAATTAAGCGTATACAATAGCAAAATTAAAACAATGCACTAAACAAAAATTAAACAGCATGAATGTAGGGAGATTGCTTATAAAAGCATACTCCAAAGTTAAAGACTGCAGAACGTTAAGAGTGAAAACTGAAGGTTAGAATGAAAGCACCTTTGAAATGTTGTCTACAATGGTTATTGTACTGTCCTACTCTTCTCAATTACAAACCCACTTCTTACATGATTCCCCTCCTTAAAGCTGACAAATATATTTAAGTCCTTTTGTTCATGTGTACAAGAGTTAAAAAGACTTTTTTTTAATCCTCACAGATGCTGGAGGAAAATAGGAACACCTACATCATCTCCTTATGAAAATATGCAGATAAATTCAGGTGGTTTTTTTTCCCTGTTCTCAAGAAACATAATTTTTAATATATAACGTTATATGATTCCATACAAAGAAGCATATTTTATTTTACTATATGCAAATATGCTGCATTTATCAAAACCAATTCTCATCAACTTTTCTTTCATTTGAGAAAATTAAAACATAAATTGTACAGTTAATTCTACAGTATTATTCCACCTAATATGATTTTAGCAGAAGGAAACCAATGAATATAAGTTTAGGCAAAAAGTTTTGAAAAACAGCTCCTCTCATATTTAGTACAACACTTTGTTTAACAATCGAGGAAAGTACTCTGTTTAACTGAGAATTAAATCAAATGTCCTCTGTCCCTTCAGTTAGCATAACCCTACTTGAAGTTTTCATCTTTACAGTCCATAAATTTGAGGTGTTGGATCAGCTTCATACATGACGAAATATTAGATGTCTGGAAATCAATACAACATTAAAAAAAAAAACAAAAAACCAAAAACCCAACCCAAACAAACAATAATTGGCATAACAGGAAAAATATTCGTGATGTGATTTTCCACTCACAAAACAGATGTCCAAATCTTTTATAGTTCCTCAGAGATCACCCAATCACAGCCAATCTCCTATGGGATGTTTTGCATCCTATGGGATGGTTGTGAGTCATAGTGGACAGTCATTTCTATCTGAAGTAAAAATCGTTGCTCTTTCTGAAACTCCAGCATAATGTTCTTGTTGTTTTTGACTATAAACCAATGTATTCATATGGGCATACAAGAGATTATGCAGTTAGCCAGTTATCCATTTTAGCAAAGGCACTGGCAGGCAGATTAGGGTTAGAAAATACATTCAGGTTTAAATCCCAGTTCTTCTGTGAGCCATCCATCTTCGTTTCAGCCAATATGAAAAAAATATTCCCAAACTTGTTCATAAGATGTGCTTTAGTCAGAACTCAACTATGACCAATTTATACCAGGCTAATTTTAGGAAAACTTTGTACTACAGCTTTTGAACTTTATGCTTTGAGATCAAATCTTTGCATCATGATATACATTCCCAGGTTGTTTTTCTCTGGGGTGTTAGAACTGAGTCTTCTCCGGGGACACCCCCTTGTCGCGGGGGAGAAGCTTGCGTGCCCTCATGAGGTTGAGAGCTATGCTGGAGGTGGTTTGTGCTGCCAGTAGGGTCTCCCATGCCAGACAGGTCTCAGCTGAAGGGTCAGAAAGTGTGTCCATGGGCAGGATGGGCTCGCTAGCCGTCTGGCAACCATCCTAGGAGAAGGACAACTCCAACCCCAAACCCGGGCAGATGGAGCTTGCTCAGCCCTGTAAGGCCATCCATCTAAGAGAAGGATACTCTAACCAAACCTATGTCCTGAGGTATTCGCTGTCACCATCCAAGCTCGCTAGGCCGTGGCAGATGAACCTTAGGAGTAAAGGGTGGGGCCAGTTCTGCGCATGCTGTGTCTCACCTAAAAAATCCATTGCGCAGGCTTGAAGGGTTCACCCACATTGCAAAGCCCTGTAGTGACAGGTGAGGGTCGAAAACAGCAGGTGATAGGAAGCAGCTGGAAGCCGCAGACCCAACCCTGCATGCAGGCGGTTCAGGATATGGGTCATTAGAGACTTGACCCTGGAGATGACAGTCTCTTGTGGCAGCATCCTGAATGACCAAGCAGCCTTTTCTAGGGACAGCACTGCTTGCTCCACACGGAGAGGGGCCTAGCAAAGGTAGCCTAAACAAAGCTCATCTCCACACCCGGTTGGATAACCGCGGCCAACCGGCATCTTCCATGTGGTCAAACAAAAACAAAGAGATTTCAAAGGCATACACCTGCCTGCAAAGGTGTGCTCAAACTAACACTCGCATGTTGGAACATCAGAACCATGCTTGATACTGGGGAGAGTGGATGTCCTGAGCGTCGTTCTGCTCTAATTGCCCAGGAACTGTCACGGCTCAACATTGACATTGCTGTTCTCAGTGAAGTTCGTCTTCATGAGGAAGGCAGCCTTAAAGAACATGGTGCTGGTTACACACTCTACTGGTCAGGCAAACCCAAAACCGAAAGACACCTTTCAGGAGTTGGCTTCATGATCAAAAACTCCATTGCCTCCAAACTTGAAAATCTGCCGACAGGTCATTCCGATCGCATTATGTTCTTACGCCTTCCCCTATACAACAAACAACATGATGTTGTTTTTAGCGTATATGCCCCAACTCTCCAAGCTGACCCAGCGGAAAAAGACAAATTCTACACAGACCTGCGCCGCCTCACCCAAAATGTTCCTGCAGATGATAAGATCATAATCCTTGGTGACTTCAACGCCAGAGTAGGTAAGAATTCTGAAGCCTGGAAAGGAGTCCTGGGCAAGCATGGCATTGGAAATTGCAACGACAACGGACGCCTCCTGCTAGAGTTTTGCGCAGAACGGCAGCTCACCATCACCAACACTGTCTTTCAACAGAAAGACAGCCTGAAGACAACCTGGATGCATCCTCGATCCAAGCACTGGCACCTCATTGACTATATCTTAGTACAACAGAGAAATATCAGTGATGTCCATCATACTCGAGTGATGCCGAGTGCAGAATGTCAAACAGACCACCGCCTTGTGCGCTGCAAACTTAACCTCCACTTCAAGCCCAAACCTAAGAGAGGCGGCATTCCAAGGAGGAGGCTCCAAGTCAACAATCTTCAAACAGCCACAGTGAGAGACAGCTTCCAGGGAAACCTTCAAACTAGACTTAAAGATAATCCATAGATCCCTCTCCTGAAGCGCTTTGGCAACATATTAAAAGTTGCATCCTGCAGTCCTCTGAAGAGTCCCTAGGGTTCTCCTCCAAGAAAAACAAAGACTGATTTGATGAGAACAATCAAGAGATCCAGGAATTGCTGAAGAAGAAGAGAACTGCTCACCAAGCACACCTTGCTCAGCCATCTTGCCATATAAAAAAAGCCGCCTTTCGTCTTGCATGCAGTAAGCTCCAACAGAAACTTCGAGACATCCAGAACAAATGGTGGCTCGACCTAGCAGAAAAGACACAACTATGCGCAGATTTGGGTGACCAAAGAGGATTCTATGAGGCCCTGAAAGCAGCGTACGGACCCACACACCAGGTTCAAAGCCCCCTACTCAGTGCAGATGGTCAACTGCTTCTAACAGATAAAACCTCTATCCTGAACCAATGGTCTGAGCACTTTCAGACTCTCTTCAGTGCCAACCGTGTAGTCCAAGGTTCAGTAATTCATCACATTACACAACAACCGGTGAAACATGAATTGGATGCAGCCCCTACTATGGGAGAGATACTCAAGGCCATACAACAGGTGAAAACTGGCAAGGCAGCTGGGGTTGATGGAATTCCACCTGAAATCTGGAAGCATGGAGGTCAAGCACTCCATGCCAACAACTCCACGAGCTTGTTGTGCGTTGCTGGGAACAAGGGGAACTACCACCAGATCTCCGTGATGCAGTCATCATCACCCTGTACAAGAAGAAAGGAGAAAAATCAGACTGCTCAAATTACCGAGGTATTACTTTGCTCTCCATTGCTGGTAAAATCCTTGCAAGAATACTTCTCAACAGATTAGTACCCACTATTGCAGAAGAACTTCTACCTGAAAGCCAGGGTGGTTTCAGAGCCAATAGGAGCACCACAGACATGGTGTTTGTTCTCAGACAACTGCAAGAGAAGTGTAGGGAACAGAACAAAGGTCTCTATGTAACCTTCGTTGACCTCACCAAAGCTTTCGACACTGTGAGCAGAAAGGCCTGTGGGAGATCTTGGAACGTTTAGGATGTCCCCCCAAGTTCCTCAAAATGATCATCCTACTACATGAGGATCAGCGTGGACAAGTCAGATATGGCAATGCACTCTTTGAGCCCTTTCCAATAACCAATGGTGTGAAACAAGGTTGCGTTCTTGCACCAACTCTATTCACAATCTTCTTCAGCATGATGCTCCAAAGAGCCACAGCAGACCTCGATGAAGAAAATGGCATCTACATCCGATATCGTACTGATGGAAGCCTATTCAAACTAAGGCGACTGAAGGCCCACACCAAGACCCTGAATCACCTTGTCCGTGAGCTGCTTTTTGCTGATGATGCCGCCCTCGTTGCTCACACAGAAGCAGCTCTGCAGCGCTTAACATCCTGCTTTGCAGAGGCTCCTGAGCTTTTTGGGCTGGAAGTCAGCCTGAAGAAGATGGAAGTTCTCTACCAACCTGCACCTCAAGAAGTCTTCCATCATCCTCACATCACCATAGGCAATTCAGAGCTTAAGTCAGTCCAGCAGTTCACCTATCTAGGAAGGATCATTTCCTCAAACGGTAAGATTGACAAAGAGATAGACAACAGGCTAGCAAAGGCATACAGAGGCTTTGGAAAACTCCATGAAAGAGTCTGGTCCAATAAACACCTGAAGAAAAGTACAAAGATCAGTGTCTACAGAGCCATTGTACTGTCTACTCTTTTATATGGGTCTGAATCCTGGGTCATCTACCGCCACCACCTGCAGCTTCTCGAACGCTTCCATCAGCGCTGCCTCCGTTCAATCCTAAACATCCACTGGTCTGATTACGTGACCAATGTGTCTGTTCTTGAACAGGCAGGGGTCAGCAGTATCGAGGCCATGCTGATGAGAATGCAGCTGTGCGGGGCAGGGCACGTCTCCAGTATGGAGGATCACCGCCTTCCGAAGATTGTGCTCTATGGTGAACTCGCCACCGGCTGCCGCAAGAGAGGAGCCCCGAAGAAGAGATACAAGGACTCCCTGAAACAACACCTCAGCCTTGGCCATATTGACTGCCACCAATGGTCCACTCTGGGATTCATGGAGACACACCATTCACGATGCTGCTGCTTCCTTTGAGAATGCACGGAGAGTCAGTCTTGAGAAAAGACAACGCAGAAAGAACCGTTCCTTGCCAGTGTCACCTAGGGAGACGTTCCGCTGTGCCTTTTGTGACCGGACCTGCCTATCCCGTATCAGCCTTTTTAGCCACCAGCACGCTTGCAGCAAGCGTGGGTAGTGCCCTTCTCAAATCTTTGTTCATGAAGCCGAGCCATGATGATGAGAACTGAGTGGTCTTCATTTTTCTTGAACTTCTAAGGAGAGTACAGTTAGCATTAAAATCTTACTACTTATGAAAATTTATAAACAAAATTTCCAATATTTTATGAACAGACTAACACAGCAAGCAAGAAAAGTTGACCATGTGCAACACAGTTCTGGAAACTCAACAAAGAAGTTTGTGGGGTTTTTTTCTCCAGATACCTTTTCTCCAGTAAATTTTCTGTGCTTTAGAATTCATAAGTGCACAGGAGTTTGACACAAACAGAGGCTCAGTAGTCAAGAACTACCTATATTTACAATTCTCAATACCAAGATAAAAGAGTTAAATGTCTGCATTAGAAGACCCACAACTGCCAGAATTTATCCAAGACCAGTTGCAGGAATGGATGCTTTCAATCTGCTGCTTATAGCCCTAAAAACTTTTCCTACCATTATAATTTCTGCAGAAAAGTGTTACTCATCCATTAAACTAAATGAGCAGGAAGGAAGTCCAAAAAAGCAGTCTATAACAGTATTTGTAAAATTAATAAGAAATTCCAGGAACCAAAACTAAATGATAAAAACAAAGTAAAAACAAAAAAAAAAACCCAGCTTTTGATCATTCTTCAGCCATTTCTCTTGAGTCTGGACTTTACCAACACACCTCTCCAGCATTTACACTGCAAGGCAATATAGCATTACATTTACGATGGCAAAGTAAATTATTCAATAAAGAAATTCAGGTTTCACCAGTGTCATTTTTCCTTTTAAATTTATGCAGCAGCTAATACTTGCACATTGCTATTTATCTGTTTAGTGAGTCTTTTTAGTATGTGAATGCCTCCTAATTAGTAAATAACCCAAATCACACTAGGGTGATGGTATATCTTTCCTTCTCCTTTCAGTTGATTTAACCTTGTCTTCTTTTCCTTCTTTCTGTATCTACCCAACAATTCTTTTTTCCACTCTCTTTCTAAGTAAACCCTGTATACATGCTTTTTATCCCCTTAATTTTAGTAACTTTCTAGAGAACTGCAAAAAATAAACCAGAAGTAATGTTTTTCTTCCATTTTAAAAACAGTCATATTTATGGTGGTTTAAATTTATGATACCAATAAGTTTCTCAAACTAATTGTTGTTCTCTGTACAAACTAGACTTCTGTATTTTACTATGGAAATAGCTGAAAATATTGTGCAAATAAATAGTAGTTGAAGAAAGATTGTACAGCAGAAGTGTACCAGCCAGGTTCAACTCAGAGTTGATGTTGATGGGTTTGCACAGTTGGAAATTTTTAAATCAATCTAGCTTAGCATAAACAGCTTGCTATGTATACTTTCAAGAACGAGCCAAAAGCAATGACAGTTATTTGAATACGCTATCAGATTCCAGAATGGATTAAATGTTGTAAGGTGTTATAGAGAATACTACATACTGAAAAGGCAGTACCGCTACTAGTTGTAAAATTTGACCATGCTTTATAAAGTCCAAGCATAATAAGTGAATGATAAAATTTAAACCTTTACTTGAAGAAATTATGCCAAAGCAATCTTCCAAGGCAAGAATAAAAGAAGATGACAAAGTGTTCATTTCTCCTCAATCAGTTTTCAAGGGCCCAAAGTGTATGAGACATTAGAAGACACAACCAGCTGAGAAGCTCAGGAAGCAGCACTTTTAAGAAAATCCTTTGTTTACTAATTCCTACTGTATTATTCTAAATTATAAAGAAGTTGAATGGTTTACAGCCTGAGAAATATGATTTTAACTCTGAAACTTCAATTCTTTTCGTTTTCCATTTTGTATGAATTTACATCCCAAAATGCTGTGGTTTAAAAGGAAAGCCTCACAATATTAGATGGTAAAGTCAGGGGAGAAATGAATGATAGTGTGGGGAGATGAGAGGTATTTTATTTGGTTTTCTAGTGCTATTTGTGAATGTTTAGCTCTGTCTTGCTTCTTCTGCAACTCTAAAAGACCAAAATTACATTTACAGTGTGAAAATCATTAATGATAATGCCATTAAACTATGTGCTTAAGGATCACTTTCTTTGACAGGACCATACTACACTTTTACTAGAGAATGGGCTCTTTGGTTGTTTTTTTTGGTTTTGCATTTTTTAAAAATGTCTTTAGATTTATTGTTCTAGCCTTAATTATATTGTGATGGGAACTTTTAAATTTTGAGTCTATGCTGTTAAACAAATGCCCACAAAAAATAAGATATCAGTGCACAGGGTTAGTCTCAATGTAAAACACTCTTTCAGCTTATCCAAAAGGCTTTCTCACTGACGTGTCCCCTGAGCTGTGGGGAATCAGGTACTTGATGCAGTTTAGGCTTTTTAAACATTATGAAGTTACTGTTAATTTAGACACTCTCCGATTGACAGCACTGCTTGTAATAGAGAGTAATTCCTGCACTGTTAGATCCTGGGAAACTTCCATTTACCTCAGCAGAGCAGTACAGAACATTGATACAATGACATGGTATCTGGCAGAGTTCATCTAGCAGGTCTGGAGGAAAATCACAACTTGGAATTATATTTTCTTATCTACCAATATGTAGAAAAAGACCAGTATTTCAAATATATTTTCATAGCATAATTTACTTTAGGCAGGTAAAAAGACAAAGACTTTTTAACTACAGGAAAGACTATTCACTTATAATAATTATCTTTGCTAGTGAGATTTTAATAATTTCAATTTTTAATACAAATATTTGGCTAATAGATATGAAAGGTATTTATTTTCTCTTCAGTTGGCTTATTTCCTAGGATTAGTATAATGTGACAGATGGCTGATGTCATCTTTACTTGGAAGAACTCAGCTGGCAATAATAACATGGTACATTTCTGGGGGTTTGTGGTACGGTATGTCATGAAGTGGTTTTCAACCAAAAAGAGTCCAAAAGGGAATTCCCAGAAGTAAATATCTGCCTATGATATCCTACTGTGTCTTGTTGATGCATCACAAACAGAAGGAAGCATAGAGTCTTTATAAAACTCCATAAATATTTACAATGCTCTTGAAAATACATTGGAAATGCTACAGATTGCAAATGGTATGGGCCCCCTTGGCACTGTAACTTTGATTTTGCTGTTGAGTGAGAATAACAAAAAGTACTGCTTTATTGATATCAGAATCTGTTATGTATATATTTGAAGTTCAGTGATTTTTGTCATATTTGACACTTGTGTGTAATAGAGTGAAAGCATTAATATTATTAGAATGTAGATATGCTGATTGATTGTTTTTCATTTTCCTAATGATTGCTGCGATGAGTAGAATAATGTCAGGGTCGGAGGGTTAAAGTTAATGAGAGTTTTCCATTGCACCACTGATTAATGGTGGATACCATAGCAAGAGATTTCCAGATTCCTCCCATATAAAAACAGTAAAGTTAAAAATGACCTGATGCCAATTTAAACATTTTTACTTTGACTACCTAACAAAATGTTTCTAAACCTGTCACAACTGCATCTAAGCCTGAGAAATCTAGGCCTTTGAGAAATTATATAAAAATATATTAATTCAATCAGATATTTGTAATGATATAAATCAAAGATTGCCTTATAAAGCCACACTTCTCCATTTGCACTAGGCTAAATTGTAATAGATTTTATATTTCTCTCCCTAAATGCATGTTGAAGAGTACTATTTCTAAATGTAGAACAATAGGTCAGATTGTAACATCTGTGTTTTAATATTAGAAAAAGGATTCTTGTAATAGCTGATTTAATATTTAGAGTTTAAATGTGATGACTAGTTGCTGTTTGTTCCCTCTTGATCCAAAACCAGACTTTACTGACTTGATTCCAAACACTGAGGGAATTCACTGACGCCCATAAAACTCCAACCCCTCTTGAAGAATATTGATACAAAGGCAAGCAAGCAGACTGATGTCCATAAGAAACTGAGCAAATATTTTTGACAATTATTTCTCACTTTAATGCTTTTCCCTGCTCTATGTTTCAATAAGAAGGAAAAGAGACTGCAAGATAATAAAAAGGTTCATCTTAAAAAACCAAAAATCCGACCCACCCTCAACCCCAAAAACTAGCATTCCTTTCAAAAGTGTCATCATAGCAAAGAAAATATGTAAGTTCTTAGAAAATTTCTTCTAAGAGCTTTCCAAAATATCTATGTATTTTTGCAAAGGATATCACGTAAGAGATAGAGTATGAGGAAATGAGTTAAGACAAATGTTTTTGCTTGTCAAATTAACCTATTTTATATACCTAAGCAATGCACAAATAAAGTATCACCATGACATTTATATGAGTATTTTTATTCCTTTTCCATTTTTTATTAGGAAATAAAATTAAATGGCTGCATGTACCATGGTTAAGAGAAGTTAAATCTTGATCCATCACCTGAACATTATGGCCAATGAATGATAATTGACCTGTGCTACCTATTAGTACCAATGTAGGCTTTCCCCATTATACAAACAAATTTGAAACAGGCTGGCCTTATAATAGGGAGCATAAAGCTGTCATGTTCCATGGTAGTTATCTGGATGGTGCACTGAAGAGACCATCATACACTGTAACACGGGAAATAGGCTGGTAGGATTTTTAATGTTTTTCTTTTGTGGTACAGTGTACTTCTTTCCCTTCTTTCCTAAGTATGATTAAATAATCATAAGAACTCCTCCAAGGGCTAATCTGCGTTATTTCCCAGATTTTCACCTTGGGGACATATTGTCCCTTGTCACTGAAACCTCAGGGACAGAAGGGTACGCTACAGGGTGGCACAGCAGGAAGCTGAGATTCTGATGAAACAGTGTTCAGTTAATGAAGGCATGGCCCATGGCTTCTGCTGGTATGCCATATGTTTGAAGAAATGCTAATGACTACAATTCAAATACCTTTTTCATCTTAACTATATGTAAATGTGTTTATAAATGCTCTCTTATAAATATACTATCACATTTTTAAAAGCTAAGTGCTAATGTTGCTTTCAACATCTATAATACACAATAATTACAACTTTAGCAATTCTGTTTAATTATACCTTATGGGAAACTGTACAGTAATTTATAGAAATTAAGCAGAAAAACAAAGATCAACAGAAATAAAGCAGCAGTGGAAGAACTGAATAATAAATCACTTAGGTCATTATTTTACAAAAACAAGATCATTGCGAAAAGATAAGTTAGGGACCAGTTCTCAAACAGCTGAGTTATGCAAGGAGAAGAGCAGTTAAACTCATGGCATTCTATTAAAAATCTCTTTCAGCAAGTTGAACTACTTGTGACTTTTTTGAACTGTCAGATAATTAACCAAACTCAAAAAATAGAACTTCCCATTTAAGATTATAAACTGGGAGGACCTTAATTGGGTCATGGCTCTTTTCTCTTTGTTTTACCTTTGTCAAAACCCTGCAACCCTGCAGGAGATCATTAGCCACAAATGGCATTTTGCACTGAATCATCTTCTCCACAAGTGGCCAAAACAACATCTCCATTGCAACAGCAGAAGTGATATTCAGGAAGAGCAGTTGGTGCCCAGGTTAGCCTACATGGGACACCACTATTTTTGCTGCAAGACAGGACACACTGTTGCAGTCCTAACTGTTCCAATGAAACTCCCTCCAGGTCCAGGTTAAAGCATGGTGGTATTTCTAATCTCAGAGTCTACTAATCATTCTTTTTCCTCTTAACATAACTTATAGAAATTGCTCATATCCAAATTGTGTCTAACATCTACTACAGAATTTAAACAAACTTAAGATAGGGAAGGACCATCTATTTTAATATTTCAGAGAAAGTCTATTTGTTTGGCATCTCACAGAGACAAACCCATGAAACTTTACCACCAGTTAACTTCATTTTCATTCAAAAATCCAGTCTAAGTAACAAAGAAACTAAACTATAAAATGTGACAGCTGCCTGAGCAATCTTTGAACACTCAGACTATTAAGGTAAAACACCTGTATCAAGCTATTTTTACTGATTCCTTTCTCTCTCTTGCACTTTAGGTATTAGAACAGAAGAAATTATATGATTGAGTCATACTTGTCTTGTTTCATACAGAACTGTCCTACGGAATTTTCTCTGCTTTCCTCTCACCAAAAAGGGTCACAAATTTGACCTTAAGGAATTAAAAGAAGAACTGAAAAACCACATTATTTTGTGATCATCTCATTCAGAAATTAGAGAATTGTTTGAAAAAATAACTTCTGACTAACCATATATCAGGGAGAACTCCATGGGAACCCAAACCAGTTTTGCATGTGTCTGGTTTACATGACAAGACATTGGAACCTGTTTTACACTCAAGGCAATGAACACTATAACTTCTATTAGACAGAATTTAAAAGTGTGCTGCACAGAGGATGATACTTTAAAGGTGTGAAAAAAAATAAAATCACAGTTTCTCAATATCTTGGTGGAAGGTCCTTTGGACCATGTAAACAACATCTTTATCAACTCTACCATCTCTCCAAGATTAATTTATGTTTGCCTGACTCAGTCATAGGCAGCTTTCTACTCTGTGCGCCCTCTTTTCAGCCAGGCAAGACTGACAGTCAGGGTCAAGAATTTGCCCTATATATTTGACACATAGGCTCTGAATGTCTCATTTTTTATCCATTAACACTGACTGGTCTGTTGAGGTGCCACTCTCTTCTGGAGGGCTGGTGAGGCATGGGCCTTTTGTTGGTCCTCTGTAAAGAAGGAAATTTCACACTCTGACTGTTCATTGACAAAATTGTAAAATATGGAGGACAGGGTAATGGACGAGAGAGCATGTCCTTCAGCTTAGGAAGTCAGCTCCAGCTTGGAAAGTAAAGAATTATTTTTGAACTCAACACTTGTTTACCGACCTCTGTGAAGTATATGAGTAAAATGATTTTATGTACCTTCAATTACCACAGTTAACTCCAGTTCTCAAAAAAGAAAAAGGACATAAGGCAAAAGGGCAAATATTTGCATTTCTAAAATATAAATGTGGTCAGCCCAATGATTTTGACAAGAGTCAGAAAACTTTAAATAGTTAACCCTCAGGTTCAGGTCCAGTAGATATTTAAGCATTAAAATTTTGATTTAATTAGGGTTTGGTTGGTTTTTTTTAACAATCAAATGAATATATTCTTTATGTAGACAACATAAATACAGAAAGGTGATGACAGTGACAGAGAAAGACTTCTGGATTTCATTTCTCACTAACAGAATTATCTCAGTCCTACAAAACAGAGAGACAGTCTTGAGGGAAAAGACACCAGATTTTCTCGTGTACAAGCTGGTGCCCAGCTATGGAGTTAAAACTTCTCTTCCCTATCTTTCATGTTCAGCAAATCTTCAGTTGTCTTCTGCAGAGCATTTGAGCTTTATGAGTAGTATTTTAAAGTTTGGCAGTTCACAGAATCACAGAATATTCTGGGCTAGAAGGACTCTGAAGAAGACAGTGGTTAAGAGTACCAATCTAGGACCTGGGTAATGTGAACTTGGAAGTCCTCAGACAGGTCTTCTGTTAAAAATTTTATTAACTGTTCACTTGACAATTACGTACATGCAGGGCAATGCTGCTCTTCACCCTCTTGATGCGTTTTAACAAGCATAAATGAGTACATATCCAGCACTCAAAACAGGCCTTACCTTATCTATAAGAGGGAATTTCGAGCCTCAGAAGACTGCACATGTGCTCTCATGGAGCTCTGTTAACTTTGGAGCCTTGTCCTGTCCATTCATTAAGTCCGCAGCTGCAGGCAGCCTCAGACATTCTAGACTTTATTTTACTTTCTGAGGTGTATAACTTCCCCTGTACCCTGTGGAAGGAACCTGGCAGTGTAACCAGGGATTCGGCCATTGGTATTCAGTTTTAGCTTCAGAACATACTAGATGTTACCAGAGGCTGAAAAGGAGAAATAGCGGCCCTAATCCTCAGTCTTCTCAAGTTATTTCAATAAACTGCTTTATAGTTATATCTAGAGAGGGGGGAACTTTGAAAAGACATATTCCTCGGGAAAAACAACTACTAAAACTGAGGAATCCTTCAAATGCCTGTAGGATCCTCAGTCAAATATCTGGATATTATAAACAATTCCTTTCTATTTGTTCATTTCAGAAAAGTAGGCTATTCACTGGAGTATTGTTTATTACTTGGACTATCTAGGCAAGAAATCAATTGATTATAGGTAATTGTTTTCCTTCCCTCATCACTTACAGGTAAAGCCTTCAGGCCTTCTTCAATGGAATATCTTGAGTTTTCAATGTTTTTTGAATCTGTCTATATGTCTTCATTTTTCATAACTAAACCCTTCAGAAACCTAACGAATCCTTCTTCCTTTGGAGGGATGGGTACTAATAATCTAAAGTCTGAATACCAAATCAGATGGGCAATATAACCACCACTGGAAAAGATAATTGGATAAAAATCCCCCAAAGTGGAGAGAACTTTTCAGTTTGATCAATATCATTTTACATAAGTGCAGGCTCACACCTTCGCACAATCATTGCAACTAGATCAACTGTTTATATTTCAGAAAAAAGTACTAAGATAATTTATCGAATTTAGAATTAGAATTTCATTAAAAACTTTCTTTTTTTTTGGAGGGGGGACCACATTGAAGGTTCAATAGAAATAAGTTGAAAGTGTTTGGGTATGAGTTCTATCATAGTTAACAGTGAACCTCAAAATGAAGAATAATTTAGAAACACACAGCACCATTATACTCCAATAAATATAGAGAAAGATATGAGCCTATTGAAATATTTTGTTTCAAATTAGAAAACACCTTTCAAGCAAATTTAATCAAAATTGATACTTTCCTTTAAAAAGTTCAATTTTGTCAAAATGCTGTTTCCTGACAGCTGCAGTTATAACTTATATTTAGAAGCTTCCAAAACATTTTAATTTTGAGGTTATTATAGAGATACTTCCAGTGCTAAAAGAGAATGTTGTAAACACTGAAGGCTCAGAATAGCCTTTTCAAAGCAGGATCAAAAGCTTTAAAATGTTGCACATGGATATGGCTTGGAAATTATTTCAAGAGACAAAAGCCATTTGGAAAATGTTTGGAAAACATTGTTTTCTGTAAATCATACAAAGAACTGAAGCCTCAAGCTTTTGCTAAGGAAAAATACCATCTCACAGCATCATGGTTATTCAGTTGTGATGTATTTTGTCTGTTTACTCACACCTAGCGTATGACACATGAACTCTGGGGCAGAGGTGAGGAGATTTCAGCAAGCAAGGTTGGTGCCTGCTGAACATCCTTTATTTACACCTGAAGAGCTGCCAAAATGGGAAAGAGCATAAAAGATACGGAGGGAAGGCAACTTTGAAAATAATAAATAAATAAATAAATAAGGACTTCTTTTTTTCTCTCTTTAATTTTTTTTGATGTAGAAGACTCTTAAGCTATTTTAAAAGGTATTTTCATACCACTATTCCTTGGAGTTGTAGAACATACAGTATCTACGAATTCTAAGGCATGGTTCATTTCACTAGAGGTATCTAGACAGCTAATTATCTCCTGAGAACTTGCCATAATTTTAAGGGTTAAGCAAAAGATGTTAACTAATCACACAGCTCCCAGATATTTGTAACATGGAGTGTGACTCTGAGGTTGCATTTAAATGAGAGACAGGCATGACTACTGATGAGTTGTTTGTCAGTGCTGCACAGCAAGAAAAATGCAGCATTGCACAGTGCCAAATTCACAATACTTCATTCGTTATGCTTCAGAGATAAGAGAAAGCATACAACACTTAATCAGTGTTCCACAGACTATTTTAATAATAATAATAATAATAAACCTAAGAAGTACTTTAGGAAAAAATAGACCACAAAGTTAATTTCAAATATGATGCAATGCAAATGAATATAAATAAGAAAAAAAAAAGTATTTATTTTTCTACCATTGAACTGATTAGGAAAACTCTGGCTCACTGGTGAAATAAAAGTCACATGTCAAAACTTATTTTATCCATATTGGTTCAAAATTATGCAAATTTGAGGATGTTCAAACATGAAACCTAAAACTTAGAACATGTTCTCGATTTAGAATTGCTACTTCTTAATACATACTGAAATCAAAAGGGCTGCAAGACCTTCTGCCTATTTTCAGAAATAGGTGTAAAAAGAAAACTGAGCTTAATGAATCTGGAAACAATAGTGTTGGCTTCTTTGGAAACTATTAATAATGTTATTGAGTGCTTAGTTATTGAGTGAATAGTTGTAAAGGCAACCAGAAGTCATCTTATGGCAAATCCTTGCTTTTAAAAGGTGTAATTTAGTGCAATCAGTCAACAGTCAAATATAGAATAGAATCATAGAATCGATTGGGTTGGAAAAGACCTCCAAGATCATCAAGTCCAACCCTTGGTCCAACTCTAGTCCATTTACTAGATCATGGCACTCAGCGCCACGTCCAATCTGCGTTTAAAAATCTCTAGGGATAGTGAATCCACCACGTCTCTGGGCAGCCCATTCCAATGCCTGATTACTCTCTCTGGAAAGAATTTTTTTCTGATATCCAACTTAAATTTCCCCTGGCAGAGCTTAAGCCCGTGCCCCCTTGTCCTATTGCTGAGTGCCTGGGAGAAGAGACCAGCCCCCACCTGGCTATAACTTCCCTTCAAGTAGTTATAGACAGTGCTGAGGTCACCTCTGAGCCTCCTCTTTCCCAGGCTAAACAACCCCAGCTCCCTCAGCCTCTCCCCCATAGGGCTTGTGCTCCAGTCCCTTCACCAGCCTTGTTGCTCTTCTCTGGACTCGCTCCACCACCTCAATATCCTTTCTGAACTGAGGGGCCCAGAACTGAACACAGTACTCAAGGTGTGGCCTCACCAATGCAGAGTACAGGGGAAGGATCACTTCCCTGGTCCTGCTGGCCATGCTATTTTTGATACAGGCCAGGATCCCATTGGCCTTCTTGGCCACCTGGGCACACTGTTGGCTCATGTTGAGCTTCCTGTCAATTAGTACTCCAAGGTCCCTTTCTGCCTGGCTGCTCTCCAGCCACTCTGTGCCCAGCCTGTAGCGCTGCAGGGGGTTGTTGTGGCCAAAGTGCAGGACCCGGCACTTGGCCTTATTGAATTTCATCCCATTGGAATCAGCCCATCTCTCAAGTCTTTCCAGATCCCTCTGCAGAGCCCTCCTGCCTTCCAGCAGGTCGACACTCCCTCCCAGCTTGGTGTCATCAGCAAATTTGCTGATGATGGACTCAATCCCCTCATCTAAATCATCAATAAAGATGTTAAACAAGACTGGACCCAATACAGACCCCTGGGGAACACCACTGGTGACTGGCCACCAGCTGGATGCAGCTCCATTCACCAGCACTCTCTGGGCCCGACCCTCCAGCCAGCTCTTAATCCAGGAGAGGGTACCCTTGTCCAAGCCACGGGCTACCAGCTTTTCCAGGAGTATATTATGGGAGACAGTGTCAAAGGCCTTGCTGAAGTCCAGATAGACCACATCCACAGCCTTCCCCTCATCCACCAGGTGGGTCACCTGATTGTAAAAAGAGATCAGGTTGGTCAGACAGGACCTGCCCCTCCTAAACCCATGCTGGCTGGGTCTAATCCCTTGTCCACCCTGAAGGTGCTGTGTGATTGCACTCAGAATGAACTGCTCCATAACCCTGCCAGACACAGAGGTCAGGCTGACAGGCCTGTAGTTGCCAGGGTCCTGCTTGCAGCCCTTTTTGTGGATTGGGGTGACATTCGCCAACCTCCAATCATCTGGGACCTCCCCAGAGAGCCAGGACTGTTGGAAGATGGAGAGCGGTTTGGCAAGCTCTTCTGCCAGCTCCTTCATCACCCTGGGATGGATCCCATCTGGTCCCATAGACTTGTTAGGATCCAGCTGGCTCAGTAAGTCAGTAACTATATCCTCCTGGAATACAGGAGGGCTATTCAGCTCCCTCTCCCTGTCTACCAGCTCCAGAGGCCAGCTGTCTTGAGGGCCACCTGTCTTACTTGTGAAAACTGAGGCAAAGTAGATGTTAAGTACCTCAGCCTTCTCCTCACCTTCCTTAACTATATTTCCCTCCAAGTCCAACAGAGAATGGAGGTTTTCCTTGCCCCTCCTTTTGTTATTAATGTATTTATAAAAGGACTTTTTGTTATCCCTAACTGAAATAGCCAAATTTACCTCAAATTCCACTTTTCTTTCCCTATTTTTTTCCTGCATGATCTAGCTCTATCTGTAAATTCTTCGTAAGTAGCCAGCCCTTTTTTCCATAGTCTGTAAACTTTCTTTTTATCCCTGATTTCTTTCAGAATCTCCCTATTTAACCAGCTGGCCATCTTCCCCTCTGGCTGGCCTTTTGGCACACTGGTATAGCCTGTTGCTGTGCACTCAAAGTTTTCTTCTTAAAACATGTCCATCCCTCCTGGACCCCCTTACCTTTAAGGGTTGTTTCCCAGGGTATGCTCTGAATCTGTTCTTTGAATAGGCCAAAATCTGCTGTCCGGAAGTCCAAGGTAGAGGTTTTAATGGTGGCTCTCCTTAAATCCCTGAGGACTGAAAATTCTATTATTTCATGGTCACTATGCCCCAGGCGACCTCCAACCACTACATCATCTACCAGCCCCTCTCCGTTTGTAAACAGTAGGTCTAGCCTGGGCCTTACCCCTGGTAGGCTCATTTACCAGTTGATGAAGGAAATTGTCCTCTACACACTCCAGGAACCTCCTTGACTGCAGTATGAAGATCCCAGCAGATATCTGGCAGGTTAAAGTCACCCACAAGAACAAGGGCTGGAGATTTTGAGACATCTGCCAGCTGCTTGTAGAATAATTCATCTCCTTCATCACCCTGGTTGGGCGGTCTGTAACAGACACCCACAAGGGTGTCAGCCTTGTTGGCCTTGCCCCTGATTCTGGCCCACAGGCACTCAACCTTGTCACTGCTGACCTCAACTTCAACAGAGTCAAGAGACTAACATATAAAGCCACTCCTCCACCTCTCCTTCCCTGCCTGTCCTTTCTGAAGAGCTTGTAGCCCCCCATAGCAGCACTCCAGTCATGTGAGTCATCCCACCACGTTTCTGTGACAGCAACTATGTTATAGTTTTCCTGCTGCACTATGGCTTCCAGCTCCTCTTGTTTGTTTCCCATACTGCGTGCATTGGTGTACATGCACTTCAGCTGGGCCATTGATTTCATTCCCAACTCAGGCTCTATGCCCTTAGGCCTATCTCTGGAGAGCCCAGTTGCCATCCCTTCCCCCTTCAAACCTAGTTTAAAGCCCTCCTAACCAACCCTGCCAACTTATGGGCTACAGTTCTTTTGCCTTTCCTAGATAAATGAAGCCCATCTGCTTTGATGAGACTGGGCAACACAGAGTTTGCGCCATGATCAAAAAACCCAAAATTTTGACGATAGCACCATCCCCTAAGCCACCTATTGGTAAGCTGGGCTTTCCTAAACCTCTCCTCATTCATCCCAGCTAGCACAGGAACTGAGGCAATTACTACCTGTGCTCCTGTCCCCTGAAGAGATCGGGTCAGTGCCTTGAAATCTTTTTTAATTACTCTGGTACTCCTTTTATTAATGTCATCACTTCCAACCTGGACAACCAACAGCGGGTAATAGCCTGAGGGTTGGATAAGCTTAGGAAGTCTTTTGGTAATATCCCTCACCCTGGCCTCGGGAAGGCAGCAAACTTCCCTGTGGGATGGGTCTGGCCGACATAGAGGGCCCTCAGTTCCCCTCAGAAAGGAGTCACCGATTACAACAACCCTTCTCTTTTTCCTCTTACGTGTAGTTGTAACCCGTCCAGTAGACTGGTGGTAACCAGAAGACCTTGTAGATAGATCCTCCTCCTGACTGTCCTCCAACTGACTGTCCAAGTCCAAGGCCATATACCTGTTTTTTAAGGGCACCCTGGCAGGTGAAAGGGGTTGAGAGGGGGTGTTTTTGGCTCTATGACCAGGCACCTGTTTCCATTCGTCCCCATCCCTATGGTCTGTTCTCTCTGCCTGATGGCAGGAGGGGCTGGGCTTCACCATCTCCTGCTGGGCTTCCTTAGGAGTGGAAAGGGTGTGACTCCACCAGTCAATTTCCCTTTCACTCTCCCTTATGTTTCTGAGCCTATCGACCTCTTCCTTTAGCTCTGCCACCAGACACAGCAAATCGTTCACCTGTTCACATCGTATGCAGGTGCTTCTCATACTGTCCTCTGGTAGTAGGTCCAGGCTCAAACATATATGTATTTCAAAGTATAGATAAAATATAAATATAGATATAAATTTACGTCTATAATAGATACATAAAGAAAAGAACAAAAATAAAATTTAGAAAATAATAATATACCATTCCTGCAAGAGTTAATATTTCTGCCTTGTAATTCATAATTTGAAAAAATCAAGACAGATAAGAATGGTAGATAACTGTTATCTCTAAAATTCTGATGTAAATTATTTAATTAATTGTTCCTATTTTATGCTACAACACTAAGCATATTGAAGTAGCACCATGCATATTTCAATACATGCATCTTTTCAATTTAGAATTATGTCATCACTAGCCTAAATTAGAGACTAGATAATTAATATTTAACTTCTATTAAAGCATTTTAAAATGCGTAGTCTTAACCACCACTCTTCATTAACAGTAGCCACATGAAAATCTATTTGTAAATTTCCACTTAATTTTAGAACAAGTGAAACACCAATACAACTTCAGAGGGCAAATAAATTGCAAAAATCAAAAGAATCTAGGGTTTTAGCAACCCAGAGAAAGTCTTTATCTATGAATATGGCAGAAGTTAAATCCTTCTGATCAGAGAGTTGACAGGAAAAAGAGGGAAGCTGAGATGAATAGAAGAAAATTTACAGGGGTTTATTTTCAGGGCATATCTAACAACTGATGTGGATTTTCAGTTTAAGCTTAGTGGAAAAAAGGAAAAACAAAAAGGCAAAACATTCCAGGAAGCTGTGGTATTTGCCATAGAAATCAAATCTTGCCTTGAAGCAAGAAGCAGCTGTGACTGAGAAATATGGAAATAATTTACCATAAGAGGCAAAGGCATGAAGAAAATAGATTCTAATCTGGTTCATAATATTATTGCATTATTATTTTAGAAGTCAGAAAAGCAAAAGAAATGGGCAAAATTGCAAGCTCTCAGAGATAAATGCTGACACTACAGGGAAAAAAAAGGTCTCTTAGTAAACTGAAAGGCCAGAGTGCAGAGTCTCAGGTGTTCAATGAAACCTGCCTTCCAGCTCATAGGGAGTCTGGTTTATGGTAGAGAAAAGAGAGTTACAGACATGAAGTATGAAAAATCTGTTTGCACTCAAATATAAAACTACAAATCAGAAATGCTGAAGAGATCAAAACCAGAATCCCGTAATTAGAAATTCCTATTTAAAATTTGTGTCTACTTAACCCAGATTTCTAATCTGTCTTTGAAAAGTGAACTGGAGAAGCTCAGGTAGCCAAAATATAAAGGATGAAGTAATCAGTGGCTTGTATTTCATTATGGCCAAGAACTGTATTCCACCCCAGAAACAGGACTTTAACTTTCAGTGTCTTAGACACCAGACAAAACAAACAAACAAAAAAATCCACAGAAATGAACTCTTATTCAATGGCAGTATTTTTTTGCCAGCTCTAGTACTCAGTTTGAAAAAGTCACTTTGGGTAATAATTAACTTTAAATCCGCCTCTCCCCAAGACAGAGATTTTCAGTATGTTATTTAAAGTCCACAGGACTAATTGTCTATCAATTAACTCTGACTTCAAAGAATCAGCAAAAATGCAGCTGCAGAGAGTAGAACTTTGCTAGGATGAAAATGTCTTTCCAACTATGTAGTTTTGAGCCTTTTAAGGTCCTATTTTTGAGCAAAGACAATGATGAACTCTGCATTTCTGCTACTGACCAGTCTATACTACTTTGATGCTTAAGTACTTGCTTAAACTGACGCACATAACTGAGATTTAAACACAGTTAAGTAATGTCATTGATAAGGAACTATATATGCATACAATAGTTTTTTATGCTTTAGTTGTGATGACTTCACAATCCATTTTCAAACTTTTACACAAGGAGTCATTAAGTTCAAGAAAAACAAAACAAAACACTTTTATGTGCTTAAAATTTCTAAATAACTCTGTAATTTTTACTTCCACACAACTTTATCCCGACCCTTTTCAGAAATCTAATTTAGATCAACGCACTATGTCTGAGTCTTCCTGTATCCTACATATCTTGCCTGAAAACCTTTGTTTTATGATATCTTCAGTTCTGGATTATAACCTTTTATTTGTGCATTCCTTTTGATCATTGAACTCTTTGTATATAAAAGCTGATGCACATATGAATTTGAATGCCATACTAAAATGAGTACAGAAAATGGAGTAAAATAGAGATTAAAAATGTATGTGCAAGGATGAGATTTGAAAGGTTCAATGGGACAAAGTTCAGTGTGTAAAAGATGGCCAGAATTTTGGATGATTACCTAAATATTATTCTGAAAACATTTAAATCTCATTTTCAGAAAGAGCTCAAGCTCAGCAACATGCCTAATGGAATTATCACTTCCTAATTGCCTGAAAAATTTTGGAGCTGAGTTGAAATTAAACTGTGGGTGACAGTTCAAATGCGTAATTTTCAGTTGGGATGTCTACAGTAATTTAAATAAATTATCACATCAGTGATAATTTGATAACTTACAAAGTAAAGTCGATGTCCACTAAGAAACTGCTTTACCATAGCATCGGGACAGAAAGTTTAAAATGGCAAACAGCCAGAGCAACTGACTGACAAAAGGGTATCCACATTTGTTAGATTCCTTAAAGGAGTAGTGGGAACTAATAAGGGACATCAAGAAAAACATATGACAAGGTTGAGTGACATTCCACATTTGAGTGGCTAAAGAGCAAAGCTGCAAGGAAAGCATAGTGATTGCCTGGAGTGCAAAGATCCTGTCAACATGAAAACAAGTTAAACAATTTTAGTCTTTTAATTCATATTGAAGACAGCACCACTGTAATGTAACTGAACTCTTTAAAATCAAATCAATCAATCTTTGTAGCATTTTGTGGAAGAGCAAGAATCAGAAAATAGGAACTTGACAGCCCAGTGTACCTTTGCCCTGATGTTAACTTGTCAACACTTATAACCCCAGAAGGATAAGTCACACAACATATAAATTTTTCTTAACAGAAGTGACAGCTGCTGTCTTTTTTCACTCATTGTATGCAAAACTCACTGGTTTAGTTTCGTTATTATTTTTCATTTATTTTTATCATTATTATTACTAATTTTTAAAAATGTCTCCCTAACTTAATATTCAAGAGATATATAAAACTGCTGTAAATCTAAAAGAAAAACTGTTTTGAATCTTTGGGCCTGGTTTCATTCCACCACCAGCAGGTAAACAAAAATCTTATTAACAGAGATGGCTGTGAGTAGAAGCACAATCCTACTCTGCTGGGGTCCAGATCTTCCCAGAACTATAATTACAGCTGAACAGAAATGATATCCACTGTACTGTAAAAAGGCTCCAAGCCTTCTGGCTATGGAAACTTCAAAATAACCTCAAAAACAATGGTAAACCACTCCACTATTCAAGGTAGCAGTGATGCTGTTGACAGCTCTGCTTTGGAAGTGATTTCCTTCCTGGGCACTACTCATTGGGAGAGATATAAAACAAATCAAACTGTTCTTTCAAGAACTCAACAAACACTGAACAATAAATGTAAAATGATCCCTTATTTTGATAAATCCTTCAGTATTTTTTGATGAATTCGTGACGTGTTGTGTGCTGGTTTAAAGGTAAACCAGCAGGAGAAATGGACCCAACACAAAAGAGATTATAAATCAGAGTTACAATTTAATAACAAAATTACAATAAATGCAATGGCACAAAGAGAAACTGGTTTTAACCCGCAAAACTCAGAAATATGACCCAGCACCCTGAGGCACAAACACAAAGGGGTTTGTTGGCCCCTGTTCTGAACCTCACATGGTTCCCCCCAAGTCCAAGGTAAAAAGGAAGTGAAAAACCTGTTGGTGCAGATGACAGTTGCAGTCTGGTGAAGAGTGGTGGTTGCAGTATGGTTGAAAGTGGTGGTCTCCTATCGAGGTTCTGGTCCTCCTCTGGATCCAACAAATGGTTCCCCAAGTCCCCAAACCCCCAAGATTATAACCCTTCAGGTCCAGGTGGGACCACCCAGTACCTGCCTGAGGGCGGGTAGTTACACAATGAGTAATCTCACTCTGAGTCATAGGGTATTCGGAATCATTGATGGCCCTTTAGCAGACATGACACCTCAGGCTGGGTGTGGAGGTGCTAATGACTTGCTGGGAGGGAGTTATCACAGCTCTTATTTCACAGGTTTCTTTCACACCCAGCTCACACCCTGAGAGGTCATGTGTGCCCTGGGCAGCTTCTGCAAATGACCTATTGTTAACAGTTCATGGGAAATGAATAGAGGGTGTAGAATACACAGCTTTAGTCACATCCACACAGTGATAAACTGGTGCCACCTGCTGAACTAGGACATGTTGAAAAATCAAGAGTTAACTGGAAAAACTCAGAAATGCAGCTTGGTCCACTGCAGTAAGAAAGAAGGATGGAGCTGAGAGTCTTACTGTTCCACAAATCTTTTGACATTGTTGGCTGAGTGGGCTGCTGACTGAAAAGTGAGGAAGTCGATCGATGTGCAAAGGAGACTTTCAGACCTTCCAGGACCTTTCAGGTCTCTTGGGCAGTCAGTAAAACCTTCAGTAGTTATAACCAGGTGCATTTGCTTCAATTCTCTTCCTGTAGACTGCAGTTGTGTGTCTGAAGGCTTTGGACATTTCAAACTGCTTTTGTTTGGATCTGTTTTCATTTTGGTGAGTTGCTGCTGTGAGCAAAAGGTTTACATTTCAGTTAGTGGTATATGTAAGGAGATTTGTTTTTAAACCTCAGAAAATGCTTTATAAATTAGATTATTATGTCTTTAGAGGTGAAAAGAGCTAAAACAGTTGGAGGAGAGAGAGTCTAGGCATATTAAAATGTGGTATTCCTTGGAAGACCAGCATTTTACAATGTCTAAACAATTTGTTGTGGAGGCTGGTAAGAAATGTGAAAAGAGACAAATTTGGAAGGATAATTATAGAGGCTCAAGATGAAATACTAGCTTTCAGGCAGCAGATGCCTCAAATATTATTCTGAAGAGACAAAAGGAAAATGTGTGCAGATAGAACCCGAACTCATGAGACTAAAAAAGAGACAGAGTATTAAGGAGTATAAAATACACAGATTATCGATACAGCTCTTTTGCTTCTCTCTTTGCAGAAGACAGAAATGAAAGCTCTATGTGTCACCTGCAGGTAAAAGGTTATGCAATTATTCAAACATACCTGAATTGTTAGTCTAGAAAACACACTGAATGTGTAATCTAGAATTTTTCATTTGATTTTCAGTAGGGCAATATATTTCCTTACTGATAGTTAGGTTCTTAGTGATTGTATCTCCCTCTACACCCTTACTTCAAATCAAATCCCTGGGTACACCAAAATAATGAAGGCAAAATATAACAGGAGGCATTCAATAGATAGAAATAATATGCTTGCCTTTATCTACAAATCTTGAATGGGGAAAAATGTGTGATAAATGCCTTTGCACCCATGAGTGTCATATTGTTCTCTTAGCATGGGACAAACAGAAGGCAGAAGGACATGTTGCATGGCATAGATGGCACAAACCACACTGAGCAGAGGTCATACAAAGCAGACAGCTTTGCTGTCTGGAACTGCCAGTATGTCAGTCTCCTATTCCAAGTCACTATTGTGATGTGTAATGCTGCTGTCTCTTTCACTCTTTCAGAGGTAAGACGTTATCTGAAAGTATATTTGGGAACAAATAACAAATACAAACATCAGCGTTCCTAATGGCAACAATATTCTGAAGAGTAACATTGGCAAATTAATTTATTGTTTAATTTCAAACAATAGAAAGCAATCCAGTAATAAATATTTGACAGAACAATAAAGAAAACAAACGCACAGTGATTCTCAATATGGGATCAGGCAAATGAAAAGTTAAAACATATGTGGTTAATTTTTCAGGTCAAAACACTTATTATGATATCTGGTATAATTAAGATTTTGGACTTAAAGACCCTTTTTACACTTTACACTTTTTCAGCTAATCAGAACTGTGTCATTATTGGCTGTTTTATGTGAGTGCTGAATATTAGTCCTTTTCTGTAGCTTTTTTTTTGTTTTTCCCACCACAGCTACTGAAGCCTTCATTTACACTGCACAGATTATCCTTAGCAGCAGGTATGCAGCAATCAGCAAGGTGTTGCTGGCAATAGGTCTATTTTCATTACAAGATGGAGAGAGTCAGGGGACATGACATTTGTCCAACATAGTCAGGGAGGACTCTATTAGGAAAATCTGCTCTGGAGAACTGTAGTCTTCCTGAGGAACCATTGAAAGAGGGAATATGGGAAAGGGTATGGTAGTTTTGTTTGGCTTTTTTCTTACTTTTTCCTCATTAGGTAATAAAAAGACAAGAGTAAAAAATAATTTAAATTCTTTAAAAACTTCCTACAGTGCCATAAAATGCTAATTCTCCTGCTAGTGAGTACTCTGAGCATTTCAGGGTACACATCTGTGAAATAATTTCACAGCAACTCAATGGAACTGTTAGCAACAAACTTGGAGGAGAAAGCCATGTTGATTTTGGAGATAAAAGAGCTAATGGAGTTATATCACACTGGATACATTTTTCAAGCAATAGTAAAATAAAATAGGGTTAGGGGGAGAAGGAGCGAAGTCATAATGACCTACCCAAATTGAGATACAAAAATTCAGAGACCAAATGTCTCAGAGTGTCCCTTTAAGCTGAATTCATTCTCCCAAAGTTCTTAATTATTCATTTGAAGGTGACTCCTTCTTGAACTACAATGGCAGGCATTTTCCCCATTATTTCTTGCCTCAGATCTCCTGTTAGTAATCACTCTGTTGCCTCCCCTCTGTTGAATGCATTAAAGTATTTACTGAATATTTTACAATGAAATATATTTTTCTAAAACTGTAAATACAAAGAAGCAAATGAATGTCCAGCAGGCTGTGTTTTCTTTCCTTTTTAAATAATACATTTGTTTGCTACTGGCCTTGGAACTAAAGGAACAAATGAATCTTGTTAAGTCCCACAGTAGTAACTTCATAGTCAAGTGAAACTCCTAATATAGCTGTCACGTGAAAGGGAGGAGGGAGACAGAAATGCAAAGATTTCTAGTCTTAACTGTATTAATAAGAAATTATTAGCAATAAGTGCTTCCAGACAATCAGATCCTTATGTTCCCAGCACTGCCTATCGAATAAGGACAGCACACAGGTTGGAAGGGTTTCTGACCTCTGATGTGAAGCCACACTTAAGCCAAGGAGAACTCATCAGCTAAATAAGCACTTGCAGAAAAATTAGAGCCTTATGAACCCAGCATTGCCTACTGACAGGGATAGCACACAGGCAGAAAGGATTTCTAACCTCTGCTTTGAAGCCAACACTTAATAGCTAGAAAAGAACTTTCCCCACAACAGCTCCTGAAATAACATTTATTAATACAAATATGTGACAGTTATTGTGGGTTTCGCTTTGCCGGTGATAACATATAGCTGCAAGATTGTATTTAATTGATAATAAAAGATCCCAAAAGAAACCAGCCTAAAACACATTCCACAGAGACAAACACACTAAAGTTACAATAGAGCAATGTATCCCATTTTCACAACAGACAGCAACTAACGACAAAGAACTACTAACTAAAAACACAGCCACCTAAAACCCTTATCTAGACACTCTTTCAATAACAGAGGACAATAAAATATCTTGCACACCCCTCTCTCTGTAACACAAAGCAAAAGGAAAGAACCAAGCTGCTTCTTATCAACACACATGTTGAAAAAGAAACTGCACATTGCAAAACACAGTTAGTAAAGCAGATGCTTATAAAGTAAGAATCAAAGTAGCTGTTAGTATAAGATGTATGATAGAATGTATGAAGGAGTAAGCTTTGTAAGAAAGCAAGTTACTGTTATTAGTATCAAGGTAGAAGAAAGTAAAGTTAAGAAAGTAAAGTATAGAAAAATAGCACATGGTCATCTTACCCCTACATTGTTCTAGGAGGAAGGAAGAGGCCAGACAAGCTGCTAGAAGTCACCCCAGTAGAGACATGGCAATTTTTCCCTCTCTCTTGCAGTTAAAACTTCATCTCTTTTTATACCTTTTTTTTTTCTTCAGGTGGTTGTGTGATTAAAGTCAATCTTTTGAGGGGGTGATGCAGATGCCTGAGAGGGGGTGGGCTCCTTGAGTCTGCAGGGGCAGGGTGTGGCAAAGAAAGGCCATGTTAATTTAATAACATTCCATTCTCTGGTAACACCCACCACTTATCAGTTTGCTTTGCTTTTGTCTTCTGCCCCTCCAGGGGACTAAGGCGTTTCCCTCAACTCATCAGTGTTGCAGCTCTAATTCAGGTAGGTCCAAAGGACCACCTTAGAGGTTTTTCACCTTAAAAGGACATGTTTCCAGCCTCAACCAATTGGAGTCAGACCACCGCACCTAGGGCGGGGTCACTTGAGGTCACAAATTGTTATGGGTTTGGCCAGATGGGCCTAAATTTAGGTTTTAAAAGTTCAGCTAGGCCTGGGAATTGTCAGCTGACTTGAGCTGGACTGAGCTAGCTAACAGCTGACTTCTTCTGGCCAATAATACTGTATTCCATACCATATTGCATCATCTCAAAAGGGGTAAGAGCTGGTGTGTGGGTGTGGCTTGGGTAGTTGCTTCACAGGAGGGATGGGGAGGCCCAAGCCCAGAGCACCGGCTTAACATCATGTTATCTGAGGGAAGTAAAATGTTTGTTCTTAGCTTTTCTCTCTGCTTAAGTCTGTCTCTGAAGAACCAACTCCTCTAGAATGATTTGTAGTTAAAATGGTAGAATTTGTGTTTACTGGGAAGTGGGAAGTTATTTCTTGTTATACATAACTTGTGTAAGTGTGCATTATATTGTAGTATCCTCTTAATTTTCTCTTTTCTGTATAAATACATGTAGTTAGTTTCAGCATAGACCTGGCTTTGGAAGTTTTTTTTTCCTCTCTCCCTCTTCTTTTCCCCTTAGCTGGTTGGGGGGAGGAGGAACCCTTTTCACTCTGTCTTGGACAGTTGGCATTTTGCCAGCTCAACCCAGGACACAAATATACCTGTGTTTTTGAATAAACTTGGAATTTGCTTGAACATATTGGTGTGTGCAGTCTCACTAGGACTTGTTCGGCAACACAGCAGGGCTTATCAGCCCATCACACCACAATAGTAAACAGTGTAAACTCAGATTTGAATATAGGCTACAATCTTTAGGTGAAACTATTAAATATAGAGGCATCTTGATAAAGTCTTGTATATGTATAGCTTAAATGTAATCCTCTTAAGAACAATAATATTTATGTACATTTACCTGAACAAAATCCCTACACTATAGGTGAATAGATGCTTTTGTCAGAGATGGGGAAATGAAATATGAGATCGCTTGTTAAAGAAGATTATAGCACAGCAGGATATGGAGCCCTTCTCTTCTGAGTCCTAGGTTAACATTTGAAGCCCAGGAGAAGCCTGCCTTCCTCTTCAGGGGATTATGCTTGTAACTGAAAATGGAAAGGAAAACATACTAGTCCTCATCTCTTCACACAGCATCCACCTCTCAGAACCTAAGCAAGAGGACACTTAAGCTTTCTCAAGGAAATTCTCTCTCATGGCCTTTTTGTGGGATATGGAAAACCAGGTCTTGTTGAGATACCCAACAGTTAACTAAGATGTATGAAACAAATGAACATGGGATGGACAATTTAAGTTGCAACAAAAGCATTTCTCTAAGGATTGTAAGCTAATTTTAAAGTCTAAAGGCTAGAAAACATAATGATTAGATCTTAAAGAAATGCAAATATATTAACATCATGTCAGAAAAATTCAAATGGAGTACATCTTTCAATAGAAAGCACAGTATGGCTACACATTCGATAGAGTAAGAAACATGGTGAAGAGTTGTAAAACTAGGGTGGGGAAAGGGGGGAAGGAAAAAAAAGGAAGAATAGAGCCAACACCTTTCTCATCTTCATGGAAAATCACCAAGTTTTAGCCTTTTATTTTCCCTTTTAAGTTCTCTCAAATGTCCTCTAAAGCCAACTGCATTTTGCAGAAATTCATGCTGTGCAATGTTGGGCACTCAGAAAATGAAATGGGTCTCAGTCTCACTCCATGTGCATTCTGAACAACTAAGAGACATCAAGTTTTAGTTTTATCTTTTTTTAATTCATCACTTTATTCACATATTTTCCTTTAATTTTTCTTTATCACAATTAATCTTATTGCCTAAGTTTTTGTATGGTTTTCTTAGGAACAAGGAGGTATTGCTCACCTCACTTTGCAGAGAAGAGAACTTCACTTTGCAAATAACACCTCACTTTGCAAAGAAGAACAAGGAAGGATAGTGAGTGCAGTCTGCTGATATCTCCAGACTACACTATGTCTTTATGGCTCTATGGAGATACTTCAGCAGCATAAGATCATTACAGAATAAGACTTCTTGCTATAACTATACATCAAAATATTTCTTCATATATTTCTATAAAACCAGTTGATATTTCACAGGTTAAAATTGCCAAATCTATAGATCTCAATCAAAATCCTTGACAATAAAGAAATTAAACACGATTATTTTAAAGTTAATTGGGTTTTCAAAATTGGTGCAGCTTTAGACAAAGATTGCGTATAGGAAACTTTAGCCATTTCATTCACAGAAGAACATTAATTCTGATTAAGAACCTCTAGCCCAACCTCATTAATACAGGATATGTGCCCTCTTTCATGCTCCCTTTGTCACATGAAATAAGGAACAAGTGAAAACAACAGTATAAAGAAAAAAAAAAGATTTTGAGTTGAATGTGGACTTGCCAGTTAATTATTTTCTTGGAGCACTGTATTAACATAATTCTATGAGGTGAACAAATGGCAGAAAACATAGCTACAGCTAAACCTGTTAAATATCTATTTAATTCTCAGGAGAAAAGAAGTTTATTCTTAGTCTTTGTCAACTGACTGATGTTAAAAGCTTCCTTATATTCTTGAGTTGGCGCAGCAAATTTAGCTCTTTGCTTTCATATTTATTGTGATGTACATCCCTACTGCACTACAATATACCCTTTGTTGTTCCAGTTTAAATACCATCCATGCATAAAAGACAGTGAAATTCTATCATCAAATCTTTTCTGAAAGCAAGCAGGGTTGGAACAGAACCAAAGCAGAAATTAAACCCATCCTGCTCCTCTCCAGCTTTCTAAAACTTTCTCAAGTTCTGGGAGATGGGAGAGAAATGTGATTAAAACAATTCACTAAGTGCTTTATTTGCCACCTGCCATTCATTGAATACCTGCTGATAAAAGTGAGGGGTTTTTTTTACTTGCAGATTTGTCCTGATAGACTAGAATTATGGAAGGTCACAAGTGCTCCAGGAGCCACATGAGAATAAATAAAGATTCAATCAAATTAAATCAAATCAAGAACAGGTAAGAAGTGAATTACTTCCAGTTTCTCCCAAACTGTTTAGCAGAACCAGGAGAGTTTATGAAGACAGTTTTGGAAAAAATTGTAGAAAACCTTGTCAAATTCTGTAACTTCATTAGCTACACAAGCCACAAGGTGTTACAATTTTCAAGTTATCATATGTTCAAAGATGCTTATGGAATGTTGTTTTCATAACCCTTTTAACTGTCCCTTTTTATGATATTCCATACTTGTGATGTAAATGTACATGACCTATTCCTGTCCTTATACCAGCATACTCACTGGCTAATTTCAGCAAAGGTGTGTCTGCATTAGTATTTTGCATTAGATCACACCTGCACTTATGAAGTGAATGTCCCAGCTGTTCCTCTTTACCTTGCTGTGAACTGTGTAATGGATTTGGTCCCTTCTGAACAAAACTGACTTAAAGAAGAAGGTCCAGGAGAGTTCTTACCCTCATCTACTGGGACTGGGCAAGAGTTAGCCTAAGGTAACTGATCTCTCTGCCTCCCACTCAGTTATTTGTAGTATAGGCATCAGGTAGTCAAGACAGGTTGTTTGCCTCACATAATTATTCTTGTTGAGTTTCCCTTCTCATCTAGGTTGTTACGAGTACTGAGAATCTTGTATTACATAGCAATGAAAATGCAAAAAAATAAATCCCTTACAAGACATCAAGAGAGTAAGGAGGGGGGAAAAGAAATCTTTTCCAACACTGTTATTGCTTAAGAATCTCCTTGTGAAGAATCAGACAATAGTAAGGTGGAAACCCAAGACAGCTGGGATTGAAGGATTTGAACTTGAGTCCAATTCTAATTGTTAGCACCAGCAACTAAATATTACATTAGAAATTTCTTTGTATTTAATTATATCTCTTTCCTTCTTGCTGTTTTCCTCTTAATGTAACTATAGAGAGAAATTGCATGTACTCACAATGTATGTCTTTTAATAGGAAGCTTTTATAACTAATTCTCACACTGCTTACTAAAATGCACCTCATCCTACTGATTAAAGACATGGGAAGAGCTGCTATCTGCTGCATATCTGTATGTCATAAATCCATATGATCAGATAGGATAAACCAGAAATGGTCTGTAAAAACTGAAGTATGTGCATAATTGACAGTGGCTGTTCACCTGACCTTATATGTTAGATCATAAAATTGATTCAACTTCAGAAGTCAAATACATAATGTAAGTTCGAGAACTTAATGTAGTTACAGCCTCAAAGCTTAGTCATACCAAAAAAGGCAATTCAACTGCAGTAGTAAATTTCCAGGGCTTTTAGAACTGTCTTCTTGCAGATCTGTGAGAGAAGAAATAAAACTACAGGTATTATTTGTGCCACAGTTATGGTGCTTGAGGCAGAAGATTTGTGTGTACACATATGAAAACACAGAAGCTATTCTTGTACACAGAACTCCATAGCCTTTTGAAGATATTAAACACAGGCATCATGTGTAGACAGTCATACAGACACAGAGTTTGTTTTAGGGTTCACCTGAATACTTTCCAGTTTTAAGACCTTTAAAGATCTGAAGCCAAAAATAGTCACAACAGATACTTGGCACCATTGACAAAACAGGGATAGTTTGGGGAAAAAGTCAGAATTAGCCAAGTTTATAAATGAACTTATTTAATCCTAGTGTTCTTATGATCCAATTTACTCCCTTTATAATGTCAACTTTTACAATAAGAGCTTTATACTTTAACAGTGAATGGTTCCATTTTAGTAAACCAAGGAGGTGCAACATTTTCATTACCACAAGTATTCATTCTAAAAACAAAGTCATTATAAAATCATTATTTCAACAGACTGATGAAAAGCAAATATAAAATGACCCTTTAAAGATTTTAACTGGTATATGGTAATGACATAGTTTGGGTCTAAAATAAAATAATTTTGAGTGAAACTGAAAAATAATAATTTCTTTAGTTAAATTCTTTAGGTCCATGATTGGCTTAGTTTCTAAATCTCCCCTAATGGATGCTAAACAGAAACTAGAATAAAGACACAAAATTACTCTTAACCCACCAGTATGATGTTATTTGCTTTTACATGGACCATGCTAAGGATATAAATTAAAAAAAAGGGGTTAAAGTTTCTTTTAAACTAAAAAATAACCCTAACAAACCTATGTAAATTTTTTTCCCTCTAATGAAATGAGCTCTTTACATATAAATTATATTGTAATAACAGAGCTCCCTGGTGGAAAAGAGTTCCTTCTCCTGCTGGCAAAAATTAAGATAATCACAGATGGCTAATGATCAAAAATACTGACTGACAGCTCTGAAGTACAAGGCATAGATAATATTCTCAGAGCTACAGTTTATTTATACCCAGTACTGGCTTTAGGCACCCACGAAATATGCTTTTGTGATGTCCTATTAGAAAAGATCTTTCAACCACCACTGCAGTTTCTGTTGCCAAGGTTTTTTCTTAAGACTAAATTATTTCACCAAAATACTTGTGTTTCAGTATACCAGTTATGTGAAACAATTTGTAACTAGCTGAATTTGCAGACTATTATTTTTAGTTGCATTATAATTAAAATATATATTTTAAGTTCTTAGAAATGCTGCATTATACTTTAGGGTTTATACACTGCAGCAGTCAATCAGGGCAAAGAAAGGGTTCTGAAACTGATTTGTTTCTCATATTTGAATGATGGTGTACAAAAGTCCATGGTTTCTTTGGTTTTCTTTCAGAAACCTGTGAGGAGTTTGATCTTGTTCCCACTTATGTCAGTTGAAACATTTAGTTGATTTAACCAGGAGATAGAAGAGCTTATAGGTAATTCTAGTTTTCTGAAATGTTTCTTATTTATTACTTTTAGGATGATTTAAAAATTGTTCTATATGTTTTGTAGAGTAGAAATTTTTCTTTAATTTTGAAGCACTGACTGTGTTTTAGGCTTGTGATTGTTATAACTTTTCAGTACCCAATCAACATGAAGCACTAAATGTTTTCTCTTAGAATATCTGCCTTTTTGAAAAATAATTCCTAGCTCCTGTAATGTAGATGAAAAGCAGGAAAGATATTCCAGACCTATTTAAAAGTTTTGGTAATGAAAATGCCAGTTTTAAAGACCCCAAAAATATTACTAATTGGGTATTAGCAACATTTCCTATGAAAAATTATGTGCGAGTGGATATGTGAAAAAGTTTCTACTACTTTGTCTATTTAACTTTCAGGCACATATTGAAAAGAACAGAGAAAAAGGGCAAAGTTTCTTTGAACTTCACTATTATGGTTTTTTTCTTGTTTTTGAATTCAGAAACCAGAAAATATAAATAGAGAGAGAAAGATACTACATAAAATTATACATCTCACTGGACACCAGTAAATCCAGAAGGAAGAAATTTTCAGAATACAAACTGCAGGAAGACCTAGAATCCGAATTTGGACCTGCTTAGACCGTGCAGTTCATCTCCACAAGCACCACAAACCAGGCTTCATTAATCACAGAGCTCCTGGGAATACTTGCTTAATAAACCTTTTGATTTTAAAGTGAGCATGAGTTTTGGACATAGGCTACTGATTTTTGTGCTGACAGCAGTAACTTTGGTGATATGTTGTGCAGCCTCAAACTTTAATATGGGTTCACATTCTTTACATTCAAATGTCTGACTGGACCCTTGCTATATGAGCTGGAAGTTCAGCATATAAGGAGCACCACATATCAATGCAGTTGCTGTTATGCCAGAACAGTGTAAATTATAAAATGACAGGCATGGAACTGGAGTAATAATTAATATGAACTTTCCCCCCAGGCAGACAGTATTATTGTAGCTATGTTGAGCTTCATCCTAAACAAAATTATTTCAACAAATAAGTTACATCATTGCATTTAAGCACAATTTATATGTAATAGTCAGTGACTTACTAGCATTCCAGCAGTGACAAAAGTCTCAAGTGACTTCTTAGGGTGAAAACTTGTATACAGTGTAACATTATACAACTCAGAAGTCTGTAATAATTTTTTTTTTTAAAAAAAGAGAGAAAAATAACTATTTTTTAACAAAAGAGGTGTTAGGAGCTACAGGGGCATCACAAACCAGCACTTTTAAGGAGCATGTCTTCATTTTACTCCTTTTGTAACTAAGTTACAGCTAAGTGAACTATCACATAAAAACTCTTTCACTGAACTAAACAATAAACCAAAACGAGTAGAAGTACTAAAAGCATGCCTGAGGCAACAGAAACTTTGGTGTTAATTTCCATCTCTTTCAAGTGTGTTTGATGAATGATGTGACAAAAGAATCCTAATTAAAGTCGAAATCCTGAATACTAAATAAATTAGAAGTGCCACTACATTCATCTTCTACAATGATAATACTGCCACTTCTACTCCTCGGTGCACCTTTGCTTACATCTGTGGCAGTAACTCAGCAAAGGGCACCGCCAGATCAGATGGGAAAATGGATACTTTTCCCCCAAATAGAAAGGTAATAGGACAGGCTGTTTTGTTTCCCTTCACTGTCTTCAGTTTACACAAAGAATGCCTCCAGGACCTTTCAAAGTATTTTTAGGTATTTTTCCATTCAAATGACTTTAATTTTGCTAAGCAACACTACACTATCTGGTCTTCAGTAGCCCCAGAAAAGTTGCTCTGCTTATGGCCATTAAGTTTTTACTTCTTTTATTACTGTAGAATCATTAAGTATATATATATATAGTTGGAGTAATATATAATCCTAATGGGTTGAAAAGCAACACTGAAGGGATGAAATTCTATGGCTTGTGTCACACAAGCCTGGCAAGACAATCATAAATGACCTTAAAGTCTATGAATCTTTCAAGGAGCTGCCCCATTCAATAAGCAGACTGGAACATGAATTATGACTCCCAAGAGACATCCTTTCCCTGCTCCCCTTTTTGTTCCAGGGAGCAACTCTGAAATACTTCAGGAGAAGTTTATATCCTCAGTGTGCCCTAACAGTAGGCTTGTCTTTTTCCATTCTCCTTCCACTCCCTACAGAAAGAAGGCTGTCAAGGAAGGAGGTCCTTCCATTCCCACCACAATGACACTCAGAATCTGCCCATGCAAACAAAAGTGGTGCTTCAGTATCTACAAGTTCTATTTCTACTGTCTAAGATCTGTGGCAAGAGAAGTCCTAAAAGGCTGTAGTCAATCAGGAATTCAAAGGGAGGCATAGAGTCCAATCTCTCAGCTTTTCCATTGACTAACAGTGGCTGCCTCTTTGACAAAGTGTAAAAACATAACAAATATGTAATGATAATTCTCCCAGCCCATAGCAGTTTATAGAAAATTCTGATTTAGAGTTCATAGCTTTATATTGAATGTCTCTTGATGAATTGCACATACAAAGAACATACAAGACTTGACTGACATGGTAGAATATTTCAGAACAGTAACTGAGGGTCCTGTTTGACTGCAAGTTGAATATGAGTCAACAGTGCCCTGGCAGCCAGGAGAGCCAACCGTGTCCTGGGGGGCATCAGGCACAGCATTGCCAGCTGGTTGAGGGAGGGGATTGTCCCGCTCTACTCTGCCCTGAGGCAGCCTCACCTTGAATATTGTGATCAGTTTTTGGTGCCAAAATATAAGACATAAAGTTATTGGAGAACATCCAAAGGATGGCAAAGAAGATGGTGAAGGACATTGAGGGGAAAATGTATGAGGGGCGGCTGAGGGCACTTAGTCCATTCAGCCTGGAGAAGAGACTGAGAGGAGACCTTATTGCAATTACAACTTCCTCATGAGGGGAAAAGGAGAGGCAGACATTGATGTCTGTGGTGACCAGTGACAGGATCCAAAGAAATGGCCTGAAGTTGTGTCAGGGAATGTTTAGGTTTGATATTAGAAAAAGGATCTTCACCCAGAGGGTAGTTGGGCACTGGGACAGGCTCCCCAGGGAAGTGGTCACAGTGCCAAACCTGACAGAGTTCAAGAAACATTTAGATGATACTCTCAGGCACATGTTGTGACTCTTGGGGATGGTCCTGTGCAGAGCTAAGGGTTGGACTCGATGATCCTTTTGTGTCCCTTCCAACTCAACATATTCCATGATTCTATGGATAAGTCACTCAACACTGAGTGTCTTCTTTAATCTTCTAGCAGAGATATCACGCTTCTATATTCTTTTTAAACAATGTAGGGTTATTTTGAATTTTCTAAATTACAAAAGAGCTACTTTAATTTGAGGTTTTAAACAACTTTTCAGATTTTAAAAAAATCTTCTCTTTTTTTTTCCTGAGGAAAAGAAAGAATTATCTTATTGAAAAAGATAGATTGCTTGCTTATAGCTATCTGATATATTTTAAGACCTAACTTTACTTCTAATCTAGCTAGTGACATTCTAATGGACTGCATTTTTATAAAGTACTGTGAATGAAAATGCAGCTTGTGTACACTTGGCATACAATTTTCAGAATTCTTATCAGCATGTGAATTTCAAAGCCCTAATATTCTCCTATGAATTTTGAACTGACTTTTTAGAAAGAGTATTTCTTTATCTTAACTTTATAATAGCGATCATTTAAATGATCCCAGTGTGTTGTTGGGTTAATTATCCTATATGGATATATATATATATATATATATATATATATATATATATATTTAATAAATTGTCTAAGTAGGAAAGCCATATTGAGACACATACTGTGTCATATTACTTATTAAAGTGCTGATCTTACATATGTGCAGTTGAGTATTTGCATCACCAGCTCTTGAATTTTAATTTTGAATTCAGCAAGAACAGTGAAATACTTCCTAAATTTATTTCCTTTAAAAATGCACAAGATAATTAATTATCTTACTAATTCTCTTCCACACAAACACCCTGTGATAAAGGTATGCAACCTAGATTTTCCTGTCTGCTTAAGAAAACTAGTTTGTCAGTCAAATATCAGACTTTCATTTTTTCCTATTTTTTGAATGATTTCATACTTACGTCTTGTGGAGGTGGTTATGGAAAAAAAAAGTGAGAGATGTTTAAAAATAAATGGTTGGAACTGGAGATCTTAGTAATTCACATGAATGCTTTGTAACAAAAGCATGAACTGAAGCAAAATGGACCTCTAAATAAATGCAGGAGATGCACTTTGAAATTTAACTTATCTTTTTTTGTCATGTCACATGGTGCACTACAGTTTATTGAAGCTATTGCAAGGTTTCCTTTCTTAGGGATAAACTAGATTGTATTTGGTCTTCACCATCACTTTGACTTATTTTCTCTGACCTTGATCCTCTCTGGCGCTCTCTGCTGTGATCCCTGAGGATTAAATGCTCAACTGTTATTGACTTATGTACATGTATATGAGTTGTCATCTCTGGATTTTTAATAATTGATTTTCAAAGCACTTTTGCATCATGCAACATGCTTTCTTTGGAAGACCAAGTGTCCTTTCTTAGCTCAGTGTTCAGCTACTCTTCTTTGGGGTATGTAAGTGCCAAACAGCGCGATAAAGTGTAACAATACAAGCTTGTCAGTAATGACCCAGTGGGTAGTCCTCAGAACACTCAGCTAAAATGTCAGAGACAGCTTTTCAAGTTCATGTTTTTTTCCTGGGTCTAATCAAAAATATGGCCTGAAGCATTGTGACTAAGAGAAATATAGATTTTACTGAGTGTCAAAGGAAAGTATCCTCTTCAACAGCTAGAGAAGAAAAAGGTATTCTGGTTAGTGTTTTCAAAAAGGAAAATGATCTGAAATAATCAAAAAAAGTATCATTTATACAGAGAAATCTATGTTTGATCTGAGAGTTATGTATCCTATGAATATATAGGTTGCTGGTGTTTTTTTAAGCTTGTTCTTTAAAAAAAACCTGTTAATTTTGAAGGTTAGGAAATGGGGTTTTTTCAGGTTGGCAGTTTTGACAATGAGTCAGCTAAAATTATGGTTAGGTTTGGGGTTGGTTTTTTTGAAAGTCTTTAAGATCTTTTACCTTCCGTCTGAAAGACGGTGGACTTGAGCTACTGAATTCATGCTAGTGATGTCTAGATTACATGAAACTAGTGGCCTTGCATGACAATTAAGTTTGGAAAGCACTGTTAAGTGAACACAATCATTTGTTTAATTTCTTGCACTCACCAGAAACATAATAGGTTTCTTAAGAGAAGTGTTTCTTTCAAGTGGCTTGATATCAGAGACATAGATGAGCATCCTTTTTCTAGGAGACAATGTTTTCTGGAGCTGTAGTGTGCTATTGTCACCATAAGATAAAGCTGTAATGTATTGGACAGAGTAAACTGCTCCTATTGTGTAATGTTTCCCTATTTTATAAAGGCTTGCAACATCTTTTATCACAACGGGGGTAAATTTGGATCTTTTATCAACTAGTTTGAAAAAGCAACCATTTAAATAATGTGTCTGGTAAGTAGTCTGTGGAGATAATCAGTAGCTTATTAACCTTAATCATAACAACACATTATCACTATTTGGTTTCATGTTGAGTAATTTGCAGAACAATGGGGAAAAGTACACTCAGCACATTAAACTGTTCCTAGTTCTTAGCACTGCATAAATACAGTGACCTTCACTTGAAATGTCAGAGACTTAAGAAAAAGCTGTATCATATGATGAAGGAAGAGAGTCAGGGAAGAGAGGATCATGTAATCAGAGAGTTAGTTAAAAAGTAAACACTTGTTAAACCTCTGGACAAAGTGAGACTATCATCAAACATATATCTAGAGCACAGAATAAAGGTCGGTTACCTTTTATCATGTTTGTGTGGCTTCAGTTAAACTAACAAGCGGCAGCATGCGCTTAAGGTCATAGTTAAACACTTTTGCCTTGATAAATGAGCTGTGTATTTGGTGCTTCCCTTTCAAGACCATGGCCATATTGGAACTCTGATCTACAAGAAAAAGACATCGGAAAAGGAAGTAATTTACCTGGGGGCAGAAATCAGTCATTTTAGGTGGTAGATAGAAATAATATGTCAAATAATAAAATAGTAATAAGGCAAAACAACTAAAATTAAGCAGAGAAACCTCAAAAATAAAACAGCTCACTTCAGTTTTGGGAAGTGAAAGTGCAGAATTTTTTTTTGTTTTCAGATATCTGAAAATCACCCAAAATATTTTGTGTTGAACTATTTCAATGTTAAAAGTACATTTCCTTGTAGTTGTTTACTTCTCATGGAAATTCTGGTTCTTGATCCTGATGAAGTTACTGTTTCATCTGAAACACAGATAAAGCTACTACTCAGGAAGAAATTTGGCCATAATCCTTATGAGAGATTTAGATGCCATAAGCCTATCCTTAAAGGACGGAAGGTAAATTAATAAATGGCACCTTCTAAGACTATGTTATATAATATGGTATATATAGCATGCTCTATAAAAGTTCCATTGACTTAATTCATAAAAAGGAAATAATAGGGATAGTAACATAATTAATTTCTTAGATAATATAGGGCTACAATATTTTCAGGGGGAAAAAAAGAGAATACTAGAAGAAATGCAGTATACATCTGAATAGCATTCCAACGTAAGTTCAAGAAGCCTTAGATTCTGTATTATGAAAATAACTTTCCTAAAATTTTTACAAAGTAAAATTCAGACGGCAAAACCCTAAAACTTATTAGAAACAGTTCTACTACAGTAAAAAAAGGAAATAAGAAAACCTATTGCGTTTTCACTGAATTATGCTGTGCACTATACATTGTCAAGTGTATACTGTAGCTTGAAAGTTATTGTGCCACAGGATAGCAATAGTTTCGCTGCATGACTCGCACTTCACAGAAAAATGTGATTGTAGAAACTTCAATTGGTCAGTGTTCTGCTACAGGCTAAACTTTTTAATGATTATAGAATTGTAGAATCATAGAAAGGTTCAGGTTGGAAGGGACCTTAAAGATAATTAGTTCCAACTTCCTTGACATGAGAAGGGACATGTTGCACTAGACCAGGTTGCTTGAAGCCCCATCCAGCCTTGCTTTGAACTTTTCCACTGATGGGACAGCCACCACTTCTCTGGGCAAGCAGGGCTGGTGCTTCACCACTCTCACAGTGAAGAATTTCTTCCTAATATCTAAACTAAACCTGACCTCTATCAGTTAGAAACCATTACCAATTGCCTTATCACTATATGCCCTTCTAACAAGCTCCTTTCCAGCTTTCTTGTAGGCCCCCTTCAGGTACTGAAAGATGCTATAAGGTCTCCCCAGACCTTTCCCTTCTCTAGGATGAATAACCCCAACTCACTCAGCTTGTGTTCATAGGAGAGGTACTTCAGCCTTCTCACCATCTTCATGGTCCTCCTCTGAAATCATGTCAACAGATCCTCATCCCTCTTATACAGAAGTCCCACATCTGGAAAATTCTTGATTGTAGCTGTACAGATAATGGTAGCAATATGTTTACGCTTTGATAAGAGCTCAAAAACTGCTTTCTATAAATCACAATAGAGTATCACTATCACAGTGGCAATGGTGCTGCAGCCATGATCATTAAAAGTTCATAAAACACTTTTTTTAGTAGATTGGTTTATGAAGTTGAAAAAAATTATAGACCAACTCTTCTTCAGGCTTCAAACAGAAGCAGAAAGGCATATATATTAAAAAAATTTCTACAAAAAAATGGAAGAACTTGTTCTTCCTTCAGAACAAAGTTGTGTTCTTTCCCTTCTCTATTCTTCTTAATGTTCAACCAGAATAACAAAACATGTGAAAATTTCTCAAAATATCAGATCAGTTTGATACACTGCAGGCCATGTTCTGATACTAGAATTGTCAAAGTATTATAGAGAGTATTTCACCAAGAATTTATTTGGCACAGAGCATAATGATTTTGTAATATTTTTTTTTAACTGAGAAGGAAGTAAAATAAGATGAGAGAGGTAAGCATACAGCCAAACTAGGTACAGTAACTCAGGCTGATGAAGAAGGTCAAATCTGAGAATACTGGGTAACTAACTGTAAAGCTGAAATGAGTCATTAGCTAATTATTCTTGACCAAAATCATAGCAGCAAGGTTTGGGAGAGAGTGAGAATTATTTCAGCGAGACTTCATTATTTATGGGATACAGATTCACAATGTCATAAATTAAATTATTGCCACTTTGTCTCATAAATGGTGTAGTTAATAAAGGCTGTACAAAACAAAATTTCCACACGTTTCCCTGCTAACATCAATGCTCTCTGATTGAGAATCACAGATTCACAGTACCTAAAATGGTATCTTCTTCATTTCACAGCACTGATGAAATTTGCCACTCATTTTGTAAGACTGTAGAACTTGAATTTTACTGGTGTGCTGTGAGCAGTTTCCATTGTTAATGCACTGCATGCTGGTCTGGTCTGAAATAATGCTGAAAATGTATCTGATTTTTGCATTACTCTAGGCAAAAAAACTTCAAAAATATTGAGACTTTAAGTGGCAATGAGTAAGTATAAAAACTGGAATTAACTTTCCATATGCTGCTTAGTATCTTATGATAAACTATGGAAATATTTATGTGTGAAAACCAAAGCTGAACTCTTCTCTTATTCTGCTGCCTGACTCTTAGTCCTTTATCAAGCATTTTGCTTATAGAGTTGAACAATATCAGTTCACAATAAAAGATGCATCATTGTCTTCCCTTAATAGAGAGATTAGAGTTGTATTCAGCATTTATGTTGATATTTTAAGTATCACGCACACTACTAAGTAGTCACAAGATCAAATGCTCTTTGGCTTAGTTTCAATATAAAAATTAGAAGGTGTTGACTTTATTACCACTCTGGCAATATATTTGAGAGCATGTTAGCAAGTATTAATGTCTTAGGCTTAGCCAAAAGAATTCTGGAAGTCGGAGTGTTATTTTATCTACATAAAGCATTAATAAGGAGTTGAATATATATTTTGATAATTATTTTATATCCTGCTAGCCAATAGTTGGATACAATTAAAAAATTTCCTACTGTATGCACAGAAATTATGCTGTATTTTGTAAAACAGCAAAGCTGATGACAAAAGTGACTGAATTTCAGTAGAATCTATCAAGAATATCCAGACAAACACAGAAGTGATTATATTATTCAGCTGAAGAATTTTACAATTGTCAAGATAAACAGTCTTGAATTTTTATTTGGTTTATTTTAAGAAATTCCAACCAGTCTGAATAATTAATTACATGGAAATCACTATGAAACTATTTAGATTTCCTTTAACAGAATGTTTTACATTTTTTTCCAAACATTCTTTTCAACCCCATAAGAGATTTAATTCATCAAGGAATTAGATGAGAAATGGAAGCTTCTGTTTCAGAAAACAGAATGGCAGCTAGACAACAGAAAACAGATGCCAATTATTTGCCAGTGTCTCCAGTAGAACAAAACATTTTATGACATTTACTTTGCCTTAACAAAGCTGCTGTTGATGTCAGTCAGTAGCTTCTGAAAGGAGACTCTATATGATCTAGGACTGAAAAAAAATCTTACAGTTTGGTGAAGAGGACAAGAGTAAAAGTATGCAGTATTTTTTTGGAGTAGCAATAAAGTTGGCTATATTAGCACAACCTGGATTAATCTTTTCTTACAATGTAAAACCAGACCTGCTTAATAACAAGTGAAAAGAGAATTTGCACTTGGACTTAGCAGCCACAAAATAGGGTTTCTTTTGTCACACACTGAACAAGAAAGAACTCAAGCTGTGCAACAGAAAATAAAATCAATCCTTTGTCAGTATATTATCTATTTTTATTTGCCCTAGTACATATTTCTAAGGTGGGCTAGTCTTCATAATCTGCCACCCAAGGAATACAGGAGCTAGTACCCTGCTACTTACCTTTCACACACAGCTACTTGCCTTTAACAGACCAACTTAACACAGTAGATATCAATGATAAAAAGTCAGACCAGCAGTGAATTATTCTCTTAAGCCAGGACAATGCTCAAAACCTTTCATTTGATTCTGTAACAACTTTTTTGAACTAGCAAACACTTTAATTAATAAGTACACTGACAAAACATGGCATACTCTTTGTGGTTTACCTGTTTTATCAGCATGAACCATAGAGATAAAATGCTTTCTGGAGATGGAAACTGTACTCATATTAGGAAACTGTCTTCATCATTCTTCCAGCCAGAGCTTTTAAGCACTGCCCAAATCTTAGATTAAGGGCAAATAATGTTCACCCAAAGGACAGAGCTTTGAAGAACAATTCTGCAATGGAAAATAATGCAGTAGAATGGTTACTTTTTGCACAGGGCTATGCATACAAGACAAAAATGCATAAGGATACACAAGAAAAAAAATGGCTCTATTTTTTTACATTAAGTTTTTAAAATAATTGCAGAACATAATACCATCATTTCATATGGGAACATCTGCTACCTGTGGCAGATCTGTAATATCTCATGTGCTTCTCTCACTGAAGAGCTCATTGTAACAGTGCAATCAGTGGGGGTCCAACCATGTTCAATGATGTGCAAGCAGCTATATGTGAACTACCAAAGACCATACTTCACATCAGTCCTCCCAGGCCTGACTCATGAAAGAGGTGTGTGTAAAGGCCTTTCTAAACTGCATTGTCCATGTCTTCAGTTCAGCTTGTATTTTTGGAGTCCTTCATTATAGTGGGCCCTACCACCACTCTGTCAGTGATACCACTTAAGCTTCAGTCCATTTGCCTCTTTAAATTCCTCCCTCTAAAATACTAATGACTTCAAAGTCTAACAACATCCCAAGTACACTCTACCTCAGCCACATCTCTAACAGAGGACCCAATGATAAGAATAAATCACCAAGTCACATTTAAAAATCTGTCAGCACAAAACTCTGGCACTCTCATAAATAGTTACTGTTTTGGTGGCTGCATTTCAGAGAGGTCAAGTGGAGATAAATGCCTGTGAGATTTTAGAAATGTTTTTCAGGGCCAATAGACATCACGAAATGAGTCACAACACAGAGACTGAAATAGGATGACAGTACTGTAGCATACTGCCCAAACTCTGCTTGCAGGTGTTTCACACTGTCAAAATTTTCAGAAGTTTTAATGCAATATTTTGTTTTTACATCGTTACTGAAATCTGCAAAATATACTTCATTTCTGGAGGGTTTTTTCTCTGAACTTACTTGCTTTCCTGTGAAAATAATAATCTTCAGAAATATTTTCATTAATATTTTCTGGAAAAAGAATTTTAAAACTCAATAATATTGACTTTTCTGGCAAAAAATAATCATTTAAACATGCTAAGTATGTTGAGCTATGACTTTGCTTAGAAGAGAACTTTTCGTTAGAAAATAAAAAAGCCTTTTTTACTAGTCAAGAATTCATATTATAGAGAATCAATCTTCAATTAGTACATTTCTGGTAGACTAAGCAAGGGCTAAACCAGTCTAACTCATCCTCCCTGGTTGATAAGCCAGCAGGCTGAGGAAAGAGGGCTTAGAGGTGGAGGGTGGAGGATGACTTAATGATGTCATGGGGAATATATTGCCATGGCCCAATAGTACATCTTTTACTCTTGTGAATAGTTCCACGAATTTCAGGTGAATAGTCCTGCAGGATTAAGGCACTGATTAATAAATGTTTCAAAACAAGGCCAAAGCCCCGGTCATATTTTAAGTTTCAAAGACACCATAGTTTCTATCTAACCTAATAGATCAGAACCTCTGCTTGCTCATTAGTTGAGGACCTCTGCCCTCCTTATTAGGCCCAGTTCTTTCAAATGAACTGTCAGATGGAATGTGCTGCAATTACACAGAACAAATTCCATGTCATTAATGGAACAGGTGTTTAATGATTTTGGATGCATCAAGTTTACCCAGCTTCTTGAAAGGTCTCATCTCTAATAGTGGCTGCAACACCAGAGATCGTTTGCAGAAAAGATTGGAACTTCCCAGTCCATCAAACCTTCAGCTTTATGTTCTCTACTGGTGAATTTATTCAGAGAGATTTTAGGATACTAAACTTAAGGGACTAAACAGTGTTTAGGATTGCTGTTGCTAATACTTAGGAGCTAGTAACTCATCCTACACTGAGGCCACCAGATCTTTAACTAAGGTCACAAAGAAGTCAGGATTCATTAACTGTAATATGCAAGAAAGGTTACATTTACTTTAGAAGTTTTATTTCAGATAAAAGTTCATAAGTCAAAAAAATGTTTTAAATTGTGGATATCTACAGGTAAAATATTTTGTCCACATAAGTGTGAACAGATGCAAAATCAAGCTTTATCACTGAAAACTGTGCATTTAACTGAAGTCATGTAAGATATACTTGGCCCTGGACTTTAGCACATTTTATTCCCTGACTTTATCCCAGCTACCTTATTTTCATTGGTGAAAGAGTTTAGCAGAATGAAGCCTGTAAAGTTACATGCCACCCTCCCATAAAGAAAAAAGAGGAAAGAAAGTTTCCTCTGGATGGGAAAGACTTTGAAAAATTTTGCATGAAACTGTGGATAAAAATATTATGAGATTTTCCAAGCAAAATTAGGTCAACTGCATTTTAAACACCAAACATCACTTAAAGAGGAATGAAGAGATGTCATGTTTCTGTTACAGTTACAAATATCTTACTTTATTCAGGCTTTTGTGTTAGCATGAAGGATCTTTGCTGTCAACAGGGTGTGAATCCATATTAAGAAGCTCAGCAAAATTATCTCAAAAAACAACTTTTCCTCTTTAATGGAGACTTTCTATTCTTTAATATTTTGTCATGTTCAAATTACAGTTCATCCAGGATAATATTAAACAGGTGCTCTCTATGCAAGGAAAACGTTACTATGAAATGAAGAAACAGTCTTCTTCTTAACTAGTCACCGTCCAGGTACAGGCAGAAGTCCTGAAGACAACTACTAAGGCTGCACACCAGTGAAGTGCAACGCACACCCATCTTCCAGCATCTTCTTGCAAAGCCTTACTGCCTAACTCAAGCTGCTAATAGTCTATTAGCCAAGTCACCTTGGCCTTGGGTAATTGAGGTGTCCCAGCTATCTTCTGATCTACCAGATTGGCCATGACAGCAACCAGAGATGACAAGTATTTCAGCTATCACAGCTAAAGTAATGGATATTCACTTGCCAACAACTAATTCGTTGGTCCGAAGGCACTTTACTGTATTTCTAACTCGGGAGACTCTAAAGAAACTAAATAACATTTTAGACAGTCTATGACTTTTGATACTTGCCCACAATAATGGCAGATGCAACACAAGATCTAACAGGTGAGAGAAATAAAATATCACTGTAAACCTATGTTTAAGCTTAGGTTAAACATAGGTTAAATCTGTATCCCTGCATTAGGTAAGGTGACAGAGTAGGAGGCAATCTAGTGTTCTTGGTGCTAGATATATTCTCATGCATCAAGTTATACCAAGGACACATCTTTTCAGACCTCACAATGAAAGAACAATTATGGTACTAAGACAGCCACCACTTTTGCTCATAAAGCATTTGTTAGTTTAATCAACTTAGCACGAGTATATGGCCTCATAATGTAGGACTGGACAGTGCTTTTGTTCTTTTTTTTTCCTATCAAAAATGTGTAGTCTGGATACTTGACTTCCGTCTTTGATTTTCTTGTGGATAGTCTATATGAAGAACTCTTTCAGACAGTTAGTTTGTAGGCGAAATAGTTGATATGGGACAGTGTGCTGTATTGTCATTCTTTTACTTTGAGCTTCCCAATATTGCCAGTGGTGAAGGAATTTAGAATATCTGAGTAGAATCATTAGGAGTCAATATTATGAAGTTGCTTAAGAGCCTTTGCCACGCACAGGCTGTTCTGCATAGCCACCACCTCTTGTTGATTTTCCAGCTCATCAGGAGCAGGAATCCCTCCCAGCAAAAGAAATGCATCTGCAAGAGGCAGCTACACTATATGGACATTTCTGTGACAGGCAGCACCAAAGCTGAGCTGGCAATGAAGCAGGATCTGTCAGTTCCTGTCTGGGTTTTGGATGTTATTTATCTCCCCAAAGGCAACAACCTGACTCAGAGAAGCTCCTATCAAGGTCTGAATGGCCTTTTTGCAAAAGCCTAGACCCTTGTTGCACTCACATATTGAATTCACTGATAGCAAGAGGTTTTTTTACCCTACAAATCAAGAACTTGCCTCTGAAAGACAGTAGTTTCAGCTTTCCTTATCCTACCATGAAGGCAGCACTGAAGTCACAGGGACCACCTTCTGTATGAACTCAGTGGGAAAAGAGATCTTGTCTGCTTAAAAATAGTATTCAACTTGCCTCCTTCACAGAGCAAATGGCTGCTTTGAAACCATGCTCTAACTGTCACTGCTGTGCAGATACTAATTACACCAGGGTGAAAAAGAATCTTGCTTGCAGCAGTATACTTTTGAATATGGAAAAATAAAAAGTCTTTTTGTTGAATACAGATGTCAGCTCATGTCCCTTTTCACCCTGATCATTGCATCTTCTACCCAAAGAAGAATATCCTTAGCCCATTTTTTGTAATAATCATATCCATCCTCACTGAAATTTGCCTTTTGAGAACTGAGGATTCTCTTCCTTCCTTTCTTATTTTTCCAGATCTCTAAAATAAACCATGTTCCACAGAATTTATTGGGCTACAGTTTGGCAACTGAAGACTGTCATTAAATTAGAAAAGAGTTTATATTTCATACTTACCTTTCTGAATCAAATTTTCTCCTCCCTTTTGTAAACAAGAAGCAAAGTTATGCCCAGGATGCATTTGCCCTGAAGTGTTCTTCACCAGAGCTAATATAAGTAATTATAAACACAGACCAAATACTAGTTTTCATTCACTGTCTTGGGAATTAGAGTAGAGGAGCAATACCTCATACTTTTTGTCATGGTGCTTGATCTCTCATTGGAGTATGCAACCTTTTCCAAAATACCTCTGGATAAGAGGTCAGCATCATTACTCTGGTGTCTTTCATAAGCAATAAGTTCCATGTGAAGGAGGAGAAAAAAAGGAAGCCTCAGTTGATAGGAATCACTAAGAACAATCACACTTGTAGCTTTCCCAGTGTGACTATTTGTGTTTGCCAGTCTGGGGAGATATGCAGCTGTTGCTTCCTCATCCCTTCCAGTATGGCACTGAATAGACTTTTAACTATGGCACTGATATTGAGAAAAAATATTGAGAGATCACTTTTGGCATATCCCCTCTATGCCAGTGTTTTATTTATAACTCTCTTCTATGCCAGTGTTTTATTTATGGTATTAAATATATAAAGAGACTATAATGCAACAAAAATTGCTGTTATGGAAAACCAGACACTTTTTAGTCAAAGAGCCATGCTTATGAATAAGGCCACCTGGCCTAACACACACTGATTTTCAACCATATACAGAACAGAGAGTTTTTCAGTTTTTATTATTCAATCAGCTATTTTATTTGTGTCCCACAATGGTGCATAAAATACAGGACATTTCTTTCTAAGGAACTGAATCAGATCTTATCTTTTAGTAGAGAACAGTGTTATGGGTTTTGTTTTGAAATCAGGCCCTTGAATATCTTCACTGCCTGGAAGTACATTAGTACGCTAAACAAAGCGTTTATCCCACACGTTATTATGTAACCATTGTAAATAATATATAAATACTTCAACTTTGTCTTAGCTTAGCACTACTGAAATTTTATTAATGCTTTTTATTGGAATTGTTAGTAATCAATCCCCTACCTTCTCTTCTAAGGCAGTCAGCCCCTCCTAGTGGCTACTCCCAATCTGCAGCAAAACACCAGTTTTTCATTAATTTGTCCTTGGTCTTCACTAAGTAAAGCAGTGAAGGTGGAGCTGTGAATTACTCTTCCTTCTTAAAAAAAAGAATAAAATGGGGAAACCTTTTGTCATTCAAGGTTATTGATGGAAAAAAATAAACCAACACAAATGTTTGTGTTATCCTTGCATTAAAGCTTGTCCTACTTTTCATAGCATGTTATGAGTCATAGAAATGTGAGATCTAAGAGCCTGTATTTCTCAATTACTCATATTCTTGCCTTTGGTACATCAATACTTTTTGAAGTGTTTTGCAAATCTGAGCAGTAAAAGTCAAACTATTGCATAGATTGAAGGTTGAAGGCCTGAACACCCCTCCTCCCCACCCCCTCCCCCCCTCCCCCCATGTAGTAATATCCTTCCTTTATACATCTTTCCTTCCCCTAATTCAGCAACACTGCTCACACAAGTCGTTATGCTCATGTTTGCATGCTTATTGCAGTGGATCTCTGTCACTCATCCAGGAACACATTTCTGACAATCTGCCTGGTTTGCCTTCCTGAGGTTTACTGCCTAGGTGGCTATTGGTGACATGATGTTTCACCTGTTGAAATTGCCCAAGGAAACTTTTGAACAGCATCCCACATTGTCACTACAGTTGTGATTTCTCCATTCTTACACATGAACACTAACAAAAAACTCTTGGGGGGAAAAAAAAAAGCAAAGTCTCATTCTGTTTATCTCTGCCTACTTGTATCTTCATAGCAGACTTGGGGAATGTAAAAAAAAATATAACTACTGACAATAAATTATCAGTACAATAGAAGATAGAACAGCTCACACAGTGATACCTACATATTGAATTTATGACATAAGATCCCATCCAACTTAGTTATTCCTTGATATGTAAATCTTTCAGAAAAAAAAGTTTAAAAACATTTGAGGAAAAAAACATAGGAAGTTTCAATAAAATCCACTGGCAACAAGATATCAACTGCATGTCAGGGTCCTATCTACATGGTTTTCAGCAAAAGGCCAAACATCTACTGCCTTTGCTCAAGCTACTGCATGCCACCAAGCAATTTCCAGATTTTAGGTCCCTATATTAAGGCAGTACTCTCAGTCAACCAGTAAGACATGCTTCTGGTGCCCATCTGAAAGTACTAACAGAAGTCCCAATTTTCAGAAGTAGGTATTTGTTGCTTTGTGAGAATAAGGCAACATGCCAAACACCTACAGAGAGAGCCAAACCAAATCAATAGCTAGGATCTTAGCAGGAGGTTAAGAACCCATGCACAGCATAGCAAGCAGACAAGACAAGCTTCATTTCTGATATAAATACACAATGCACTGAAGAAAGCCTACAGGCATTGAATCTTTTAGGATCAGTATAATTAGCATACTCAACTACTTTGATATTGAAAGATACAGCATTGTGTGCCAAAGCACATAGGCAACAACTAGCAAAAAATATCTGTCTCTAGCTACTGGGAGGGAGAAAATTGTAGTTACTGTCTTTAATACCAATAAAAGAACATAATAAAGGCTTTTTAAACTCCCTACTTATGATTTTAAGGAAAAAATGGAGGGCTATCTTGTTGCCTGAAGCAGGTTGCTATAGTTCTTAAGTCTGCATAGATTCATGCTTTTTTTTACAGCAATCTAGATGTTGACATGGACAACGGTTTTATTGTTACACAAATTTCCAGGAGCAATATTTGAATTTGTGTTTTACATATGAAAGTCATCTGACCAATAAATCTTTCTGTAGTTGACTGCTGAAGATGGCTTCAAGCCAGTGCTGAAGAATGTTCACCTGAAAGTAACACCTTCTTATTTCTGTAACAGCTTGTTTTTGATTGAAAAATAATTAGTTGTTATAGTGGTGTTTTAATCTAAACTGAGATGAGAGACTTACTGCATTAGATGATGCCCATAAAAACATTAAGGAACAGTCACTGAAAAAAAATTAGTTTGTAACTCATATAGTCAAGACAGGTTCAAATAAAATACATTCCACCTTCTATTAGAAACTGAGTCTCAGGAAACTGGAGTTGAATAAAAACGTTTATTCTTTTCTTTATCACCATATTTTCCATCTATTAAGGATTACTGATTATATTCCTAGGGTTACTTGAAACATGGATATCTTACATTATTCAGTGTTTTAAGATTAAGAAATCTGTAGGAAAATTATTCAGGATTTTAAAAAGTACATCCCATCTTTGATGAAAATCTGAAATTTTTTAGTTTACCACAAAATTGACAACCTGACTTAATGTTGATTCATTCATAAAGCTTTTCATTACTGTCATTAAGGAAGAATGGTTGAATAAACAGATTTACTCTTTTTGATAACAGAGATCATATTAAGACTAGGCATATAGATAATTCCAGAAACCGAATGCATGGACTATTAGCTTGTTATTCTATTGAACATTATTTTCATTTCCAATGTGGACTCTAAAGCCAGTTTTTGGCCCCATTCCGCCTGGACAGTTCAGCTGTACTTTGCTGACAAAACAAAACAAAACAAGAACAAAAACCGAAACAAAACAAACCAAAAGAACTAATAATAATAAAAAAGTCCTGGACCAAAGTAAGAAATATTAATTCTGTAGCTGTCAGGAAAGCCTATAATGTATTCTGCTCTAACCTGGACTGAGAACAATTCCTAAAAAAGCAAAACTACAACTGACTCAGAACCCCATCTGAAGCTCCCCAAATTCAATAGAAATTCTTTCAGTGAGTCTAATGGGCTTTGGGTCATGGCCTCATGCATTAAAATAATTTATACAGAAGAAAATCTATTTCCTTTTACTTTCAATTAATGAGTGAACTTGTTGCGACCTATTGGTAGAATGGTAAATAATATAGAGAACAGGTCAGTTGTACAGACTGACTTGGATCACTTGCAGAGGTCAGTTCAGATCCAAACCTAGGTTTTAATACAGCCAAGTGCAGAGTCTTCTATCTAGAAACAAGAATTATTTGTAAGATGAGAAAAGCTATTGTTAAGAGCAATGATTCTCTCCCAAGATTGATAACAAATGACTACAGTGGTAGATGACCAGTTCAATCTGATTTCCTTCAGTGAGCTAACATGATCCTTAATTGATTTGATAGCAAGGAGACATGATAAAATTGGTAAGACAGCATTAATGACACTATTATTGGAATATTGTGTCCCAAATTAATATTTGTAATTCTAAAAGGATATCAAGGAAGTGGAAATTACTCTGGAAAGATACAATGATGAATATGCTTCACTGTATAAAAGATTAAAAAAGCACAGCCTGTTGGGTTGATCTGAAAAAAACACCTAGAGATAACCTGCACATTGATTAGAGGGAAAACAGTATTTCTGATAATCAGCAGGAATTTAATCTGACAAGAAAATGTATAGCAAAATCAAAAGTGAATCTAAACAAAATTTGACTAGAAACAAAGGGAAGATTTGTAACATTGAGGAGAACTAACTTTTGGAACCAAAGGAAATCACAATTACCCAGAATTGTATAATTTATGCAAAACTACTATTGCCATCCTCTTTTATTCCAAAGTAATTTTTGTTTATTAAATAAATCAATTGATTGCATTGTTTGACTTGCATTATATTTTGTCCTGACATGTGAACCAAAGATATAAAAGAGCAGCAAGTTGTTCTGTGAGTTTAGGGGGAATGAATGGCCTTGAAGGTAGCACATAGCAGGTCTTACATGTGACGTGTTGCTGTTTTCACCTGAAAATCACAAGTGATAAATAACCTGATACACTGGCTATAGGTACACAAGAAATGAGGAGCTGATTTCACCTGAGTCCATTCAGGATATATGTTTGAGTAGTACCATATTTAGCAGGGACTCTTATGTACTTTATTTCAATTGCAAGGTTCTAGTACAGGTATTATGATTGGTCATTAAACCAATAATCCTCTGAAAGTAGACTATGTTTAAGAAGAGTTTATCTACCTACACATCAGTGGGTATAGTTCATATACAGAATGTATTACTGAGGTAATGTAGTGGGTATTGATAGGTTAAGGTTGAAGGTGGTTATAGATGGCTATTATATCTTTTAACTTATAGATCTATGACTTTATAACATGAGAAAAGTTAATACATGATAGTTTGCTGATCCACATGTATCATCTTTTCCAGTTTGAGTTTTGTAGATGCCCTAATCTGCCTGAGATCATATTGTTAATTACGTCATTAGCTCTAGAATACAATATGGATGTTACAATCTCTTATGTGTGGAGCTTTGTACATCCAACATCGCTAATGAATGCCAGATCATATTCTCCAGTTGCAGATGCATCTCATCACCCTGATCACTCCAGCTTGAGCAGCCACACAGTAAGACACAGATAGAGATGCAACAGATGCAGAGTACTGACAGCAACCAACAGTACAGACAGAAGCCCACCCAAGGGGACCACTGTATGTCTGTGTCCACCAGTCCCTGCCAACTGCGAATCAAAAAATCCCAAATAATTCTGACCTGGACACTTGGTGCAGCAGGCATGCTATGTCGTGTCTGGCAGATCGTGGGGGAGATCACTCACCACTACAAGACTCATTACAGTGCAGTGATGGTTGTTGGGATGTGCCACTGACACTCTGGAATTTCTGCCATTTTTATGATGGAGGGGGACCAGCAGCATTTTCACATGCCTAATACACAGTCACTGCTCTGCTGCCAAGTACACAGACCAGACACTGCAACAAGAGAAGGGCAATTTCAAGTAGTCATCAGCACTACTAGAACAGTTATACATTTATTCCGCCTGGGAGGGATATCAAGCCCAGGTAGGAACTAAGAGTTGTAGCTATTACAACCAAAGTCAGAGAATTTTTTTCTACTTTACTGATCCTTCTCATAGTAATCATGATGAATCAGACAGTGATGAGCAAATAAAATGCTAAAACCACTAAACACATAAGGAAATCTAAAGGGCACTTAATAAAACTCCTTGATTTGCTATTTCAACTTTTAATACACTCTATAATAATTAATTTTGATGATCTTAAGCTAAATTAAAAGCAACGGGTAGCACTGCATGGAAGGAAAAGTATAAGGGCACCTTAATGGAGCCACCCAATATAGTGCCCTGTAGGCAACCATAACTTAATTTAAAAGCACACTTGATATGCAGAAATACACCCAAGTAAAATGGCAGGTGATCTTCAAAACAGAATAAGAAGTAGCTTTTGTATCCATCCTCAGCCAGAGTCAATTTGTATGAACATCGTGCTTTTCATTAAGGAATCAATAATATATTTTATTAGTTCCAGAACACTGCACACAACCCACTAGAAGCAATCTCACTCCACAGTTTTGAGTGTGAATACTACAATTAAACCAAGAAAAAAATAAATTAGTTTTTCTGAAATCTGTAGAGTTTTGAGTTGTAAAAGTCCAATTAATAATTAGCAAGCTGTGAATAATCAGACTTTAAAACCCCAACAGTTTTAAAGCTTCATGAGCTTCACTTGTAAAATCCTCAAAGATTTATGAAGTTAAATAATAATTGGTAAATGAGACCATTGATGATAGCTAACAGAATCAGTTTCTCACCTCTAATTTTGGAAGTAATACCTGGCCTTTTGCGAGCACCATAGTCTTTCTGTAACACAATTGTAGTGGTCATAACACCTGACAGAGTTCAATAAGTACTTGTATTATACCCTCAGGCACATGGTGTGACTCTTGGGGATGGTCCTGTGCAGGGCTAAGGGTTAGACTTGATGATCCTTGTGAGTCCCTTCCAACTCTGCATATTCTGTGATTATGTGATTCTGTGTTTGAAATATACAGAAATATAGAGAAAGATTGTGCTATTCCAGGGTACAAACAAATACATCTGTACTTGAAAACATCTGATCTCCCATTCTCCTTCCAATACAGCAGTAAACTCGGTTTCCACATGTTTTCATCCACCTGCTCCCACTAAAGAGCATTAAAAATCTTTGGAAATCTGGTGCTTCATTACAGCACTACACTAGGCATAACCATGTCTTGAAATTCATCCAGATCTGGATGCTGAGGATTTCTGAAAATTTTCCTGGCTTCTTATTGGCATATTAATATCAACCAGCATGTATATGTTTCATATGGGTAAGATGCATCATTTCATCATGTCTGTAATTCAATCTTGACATGGTAATTTTAAAATTCTAAGAAGGTAATTTTGTTCTTCACTCTCCTTTTAGCATGTCAGAATGCAAAAATTAAATCCAGCGAATTTTTCATTCAGTCACAAACTCTCACTAAAGTGAATGACCCTTTTAAAAAATGTTAGGAAGCCAGGACACTCAGAATATGAGAAGCACATTTCAATCTGGTTGCATCGGAAATGCTCAAGAGCAATAGTGAATAGTGAGGAATGTATTTTCAGGCTTAGAGAGCACCTGTATTCTTGGAGACCAGCTGAAATTGTTAGAAAATCAAACCAATAAAGTGAAAGCATAAAAGTAAGAAAAAAACTCTGCCCCAAGGACTTCACAGTCTATTCATTGAATACTGTTAAGTGTTGTTCAGGAAGAATCTTACATTCACATTGACTAATGAATGATTATTCAGAGACTTGATTAATTTCAGAAGTAAATTACAGTAGTTTTAGGACTATAAAAACAGAGAAAACTTCCTATATGTTGCCATCACAAGCAAAAAGGAGTACGGCCCAGAGCTAGGTGATTTTCCAAAGACTTAGAAGACTGGGGTTTATAGTTTTATTCATTCATAAACTTAAAAAATTACTTCAGGCGTAGAACAAACTGGTTAATAATATAACAATATAGCTGCACTTTTTTCTCTCCCACAGCTATTGTACAAACTATTTACTAGGTACAGTCTCCAGTCGAACTGTCTTCCAAACAATTCTTTACAATTGTCTGGGAAAATGAGATGATCCAGCTGAAAACTGTGCCAAGGAGAATGCTAATAATAGTTAAACTTTCTGGGCATTCCATGAGTCTGTATTCTATCTTTATTTAATATACTACTGTAGTTAAACCCATTGCAAATCTGTGAAAAATGAAAGAAGGGCCAGTCTCCACTGTGCCATGCTCTAGTATTATGTGCAAGAAAGTTCTGTAAAAACAATAAATCCTTTCTGTGAAATAATTAAACACCCCTGAAGTACAAGAACTTCTCTTGGATTCCACTTCTCCTATCAGATATTCTACCCTTAAGTCATGGAGTAAAGTTATGTGACATTGTGTATATTGATGGGCAGATGTGAACCTGATATTAGCACACATGCATTGTACTCCAAAAGTAAGGAAGTCTGCAATTATATCTCATAAAGTCAGCCATACCATCCTGGGTTGGTAGATTTTGTGTTCCTTGAGAAAAGTACTGTTCAAACACATACAATTTCAGCCTAGATCAGCCAATGCCTTTATAAACTTGTTTTTAAACTAGGGTCTGTTTCAAGAATCACAAAGCAAATCTCATTCACTGAGGGAAATTAAATTTCTCTTGAACTTGACCATAGAAAGATTTTTTTTTAGTAGAATTTTAGGACCAACTTCTTGAATGTGATTCTTTTGTCGTAATTTATAGCAGAAATGAAAAGTCTGTATGCAGTCACAAATGGCATTTCTAAAAAATATGATGGTCACTTGATTTAGAGATTTAACAGATAAACTTCCACTGAGAGTTATTAAGACTTACACTGGGATAATATTTAGGTAAATTGTCACACCTCTAATCCATAGAGTTTTATCAGTATAGAATAAAGACATGATTGTTTGAACATGACTGTTTTTATCACTAGTTTTCTCTCCAAGCTTAACTGGTATTGCAGACAGAATCCATGCAGTGCAAATTATCCTCTATTTCCAAGATACTGGCTTCAAAATGAAGTTAATTTTCTTGCATAAATAGGATGTAATATAAACAAAGGATCTGAGGCAACTCAACATCGAGACTGAAAAATACTTTCAATCTGCACTAGTCAGAAGCAAACAACATTATATTTCCCTGAATGGCTACACTAAACATTTAACAACAAAAAAAAAGTCTACATTTAGAAGCCATAATTTGACTGGTTTCAGTTGCAAAGCCAGAAGGTTTTGCAACTTTATTACTATTAAAAACTTACCATGATTCATGCCCATTTCTGAAGAATAAAGCCTTCTGGGAATAAAAAGCCACAACAATAACTTGTACATTTTTCATTAAATTATGTTTTTTTCTATTATTTTGGAGGATTTTTAAAGCTTTTTAAATAGACAGTATCCTTAATTTCAATTTCAATAGCCCACTCTATGGGCTATAATTTTTATTTAGCCAGTAAAATGAAGAGAAAAAGAAGAAAAATAAAATCAGGCTTAAAACGAGAAGAAAAGAGGCCAGATATTAATGGGTCTTTATTAAATAAATAATTTTTAGTTACTTTTCAGTAAGAAAAGAATTTTAAATGAATGATTCTGCAATTATGATGAAAAGTCAGGTGAAAGAGTTATCATATAAAATTTTGATGGAAATCTACTTTCTTGTGAGTTTCTGGGAATAAAAAAAGAAAATAAGAAAAACATAAACAACAATTCACAAATAAACACCTCCTCCTTCCCCACAACCCCTTCACAGTGAAACAAAACAGGAAAACAACACTACAAAGAAATGCATACATTGTTCAGTACAGCACAGTAATTTCTGGTGACACTCTGCAGGTGTACTTTACTGTATCTTAAAGCTATTTCATTATAGTTTTAGGATCACAGAACCGAGACTGCTGGAAGAGTGAGCACTCAGGAGGTCTCTTATTCAGCCTCCTTCTCAAAACAGGCTGAGCTATGAGTTCGGAAATAGTTGTTTGAGGTTTTTAATTAAGCAAGTCTTGAAAACCTCCATGGAGAGACTCTATCAGGACACTACAAGAAAGATCTTGCGAAGGCAGAGGAGAAACTTTAGTGTGACAAATGTTTCTTTGCTCAGTAGTGACATGTAAATTCACACACACATACACACACACACACAGGCAGGCTGTCACAGTGGGCCAGTTGCTTATCTTTTCATATTACAGACAGATCAGGCAAAGCTCATAGTTTAAGCTTTCCAGTGATTCTTAGATCAACCTTAGTCAAACACTACATATCAACACACACAAGCTTCTTGCAGGTGCTTCTTTCTAAAGGCTTGGCATCTTGTGTTGTTTGGGATGCGATGGGCTGCGTTGAGAGGGGAAGTAACTGGCTGTAGTGTGACTGCATAGGTGGACATTATTTAACCTGTTCTAGTAACTATCAGTTATGTAAATGTCATGCGTTGTCATGTTCCTCTGTCACAGAAAACTTCAGTTGTTACACATTGAAACAAGTTGATTTTTTGGGTGTATTTCATCTAGATTCTGTTTTGCTGGTAAAGGTAAGAACACAGCATCTTCAGATGTCAAAACTTACTACCTCAGTATTCAAGGAGAGCCTCTTTTTCTTGTATGTAGGAGAAAAAGCACTTTTATCTGAAACATATCCATCTTTAGGCTGGAGGAATATCATGTTTAATACTTGAGTACAAAAAAATCCTAGTCAACAGCTTGGAAAGGAACCTTCTCAATCTCATTGCTTACACCCTGCATTTACCTGTCTGAAGGTCTTAAATTATATGGTCTCCATTTGACATTTTCAAATCAGATTTAGTATATATAATAGCATATTTTAAAATATGTTATTCAAGAGCTGGGGTTTGATCCGTGGAACTTGTAGATGAACAATGCTGCAATTGTCAAGTTTTAGCTAGTCCACTTTACATCCATAAATGGAGATAGGAAGAAAAGCAATTTACACACAGCAGTTTTGTGACAGCATTACACTTAACCTGTCTCCTCCTAGTGTTGCATTTCTTGGATTGTGATGCTATGTGTGTAAATGTATGTATGCATATATGCATGTATATGTAATGTTCATCCCAGTTGATCATCTGCTAAAGAAAAGATTAATTATGAGAAGTACTGTAGGTGTTATTCTTCAGGTAGTCAACAAGGGTATCAGTATTAAATTTCATTTCCTTATTGCCAAATCAGCAGCCTTTATAAAAACAGCAAAGCTAGGTTAAGAGAACAATGTATGGATTGTATTCCCTGGCAAAATGAAGAGTTCAGGAAATGAAAAGTGTTTCGATCACATATAAAATATAGAGTATTGCTAGTGCAGAAGCCCTGTATCAACTTCAGTGACCCATTTACTGGTTATTCTTTCATTGTTTTTAAAGGCATTATGAATTAGAGCTCTGCAGTTTAAATAGCATCAAACGTGAAATAGAACTCCTCTGCCTCAGTTAACCTTAAACAAGTTTCTGAAAGCAAGAGAGACAGATTTAATGGATGTGATGTCATTACACTATATCATACATGCCAGAAAGAAAGAACAGAATATAATAGAATATTAGGGCAACATAGGAAAGCCATTTTTTAGCTATTTAAAGCTTCAGAAAAATGAGCCAAAACCTGCAAGGAAGAGGCTGAAATGCAGGTAGTAATGCATCCTAAAATACCAAGACACTTAAGTTTTTCCATCCTTTTCAGCACTCTGTATTAAAAATCTGATGCTGCGCCAAAAATATACAGAAAAAGTATTTTAATTGCTGCTGAAACCTGATACTGTATCCACTGAAGTTCACAATGAAATCATCATTTATTTCATTATATTGTTCTGCTTCCCTTTCTAAGTGGCTTCAATGGAAATAGGCCTTCATTTGAAACAAATATATGCACTTCATTTTTTCAACAGGGTCAACAGTCCCTTCCTGCCCTTTTTGAGATTACTATGGCCTTAGCTTTAACTCAAACTGAAAATACAGAAATTATATCTTGATTCACATGGATTCTGAACAAGTTCCACAAAGCCAAAGGAACACTTCCATTGTTTCAGTGGGAGCTTACTAGATGATACTGGGTGTGCATGAACTTTTGACTCAACACTTTTAAAGGTTATTTTTCCCTTTTCTTACTTTCATTCTTGGGCAAGCAGATTCAAAATCATTAAGTACTGGAGTCTAGCATGTGGCATCTGGGACATGCTCTTTGGTAGAGAGGTCTATGTGTTACAAGGTTTTAATTTATTTATGTTACTCATGAAAATCAGACAGATTGATAAAGTACTCTAAACAGATAAGATAATCAAGTCTGACAACTAAAAAGTCCTGTCAGTGTTTAAGCAGAGCACTCAGGAAAAGGCTAGCTGTCTTCTGAAAACAGGGATGAAACTTGGAAGACTAAGGAAAGAGTTCTGCGATGTCTGCTGACACTACTGAAAAGAACGCTTTAGTTTTCCAGATGAGTCCAGATCAGATTTTATTGTCATTTCCATTACTGAATGATCTTCTTTCTGAAAAGGGATAACTAGTTATTGATTCAAATGTCAGCAGCTTAAGTGCTATTAGCCAGGAACAGCACCAAAAAGGAAGGCCACTGCATCAACAATATTGTACACTCCTACTCTGCAGGACTGTATCTCCTTCTATTCTCTCTAGGCAGGCTTATGGCTCAGCATAACTGGGGATCTCATAATCATTCATATATTTATCCTCAAAAAATCCCTGTTGTTCCTCTTACCCTTATTTTAGAAGCGAGTGATGCGTGTCTAGGGCACAGACTGCAGTAGAGCACAGAATTGCCTGAGCTAGTTTTTTCTATCACATTAGGACCATGAGCAGCAGTGTACTGCAGCACCATGGAAGTTGGTGCAGATCAATACGCAACAAGATCCTTCAAGTGCCTGTATTAACATTTGTACAGTTAATTCAAATGTGTCCTAAGCTGCCTGACAAAACCCCAGTGGATCTAGAAAGCAACCAAAGCCTCCAAGTCAAATGATTGGTCAGTTCTTTCATGTTGTGATTAGCTGCAGAGGTCCACACAGACATTGTTAAGATTATTTCTTTCTGTCCCAGGGCTATCTAATAGTATACAGCCTGAACACAAAAGTAGGCATTAAGGAAACTGTAAGAACATACACTGACTCCTCTCTAAGCAGCTGAGAGTGTAATATAACAAAGAAACATTCATTTAATAAATGTGCAGGTTGATTATGACAAGGAATTGTTAAACATATCTTTTATGCACAAGGTTCCAAGGACTCCTAAGAACTATTCCTTATTTTTTTGTTGGCCTCCAGGAAATACATAATTCTCTAAATATCACTCTGAATTCCTTAGACATCCACACACATGATCCAGAGCCTGAGCTGTTCTCAAGCCTTCTGTTATATCTCTAATTCAAAAGATCACTTCCTAGAAGCTCTGAAGGGAAAACAGTGACATATTTCTTTCCTCATCCCTCTTTGAATCACCTCCCATGCATTGCACCAGTGAAAGGCAACATCTAGACATAATTTCCTGAGGGCGGGAAAAAAAGTGCCTTTTTAACTTTACTAGAAAGGGCTGATCTACACTTTCTTGAAGAATTTAGTCCCATTAGAAAGAGACAATGAATACTAGCAGATTTATGTTCCATAAAATGGGAGCATTTCTATCAGAACCAAATGATTTTTCTCATATAGTGATCAGAAGGGTTAAAGGTAAAAAATTTTTCTTCCTTTTTTTGCCATCTAGTCCATATCCTGAATAAGGGCTTCTTTTGAGCTGCTGAAAACAGAAGTGCATCTGGAAAATGTCAACTCATGTATTTCAAAGTTATTATGTAAAAATAAAACCTCTGAACATATTTTTTTTTCTGAAACCTTCCAAGAAAATTCACTTCCGAGACCTGGCTTGAGAATGAGCAGGAGACATTTTTCAGACTGAAATAATTTTATGAGAAAGGTTTAAATGTTTAGAAAGTATGTTGGACCTGTAATTTCTCCCTTAACCAGCAGCCTCAATGATGGATTACATGACCAATGGAGTCACTCTATGTGTATACACTCGTATACACACCATTTCATTTGTTTACCTTTGGATCAAAAATAGAAAGTTACAACATTTGTTTTATCATTTTAGATTCCCCTGAGGCATTGTGACATTTGGTACATTTATTTTTCCTGTTAAGAGATGATTCCTTAATTGTTTGAAGCAGGTGGAGGAAATATTTAGTAGAATGTTTACACTATGACAACTATACATCAGGGAGGGAAAGGGAGAGTGTGTTTGAACATGCACAGAAAGCCAGAAGTTGATTACATGTCTTTCTTCTGCACAGCCCAATGTACAAGCTGGAAAGAATCTTATTCCTCAGTGGAGCTAATAACAATATACAGATTTCAAAGGAGCCATAGGCCTCTTGTCATTAACTTTGGTTCAGCATCCAAGTCAGGTATGAGTACTTGCAAATATGGGCAGCCCTGTTACTGCCCAGGTTTAAACACTAGGCTTGATGTTCTTCCTTGTAGTTCACAGAAAAAGGTAAATTCCTCCAAAATTTGTTTCAGGAGACCATAAATAAAAGCTCTCCCTGTATTCTCATCCCTTCCCTTCACTTACTCCTTACTAGTTTAAGTCAGGAAACTTAAAACAAAGGACCTTGTACATGACAGGCAGGACATGGCAACAGAAGTCCAGCAAGGAAAACATGGGAAAATCAACTTTTGTTCTTCTAGTCAGGTACTGTTAAAAGAATGTGGTAAAATACTTAAACTCACAGGTCTCAGACACACAACTATGTCTGAATCCAGACCTATTCTTTGTTCTGTAATGAAAGCTTATGACTATTCTTTCCGCCTTTTAGTAGACAGTATCTCAGGGAATATATCATGATAACAGTGGGAAGAGACTTATCTCTATCTTGCTACTCCGGGACAGCCCTCCCCTACTGATAGTTTTCAGCAAACCCTTGTTTCTTGAAGAAACTCCAAATTTAAATCCACTTGGCGGAAGACCAACCTCTAAATGCCATATCTGAAATTTTCCAGAACTATTCCAAGTCATAGGCCCATGAACGGAGAACAGCTTTCTTGAGGTTCATATCAGTATTCTGGCTCCTGGATGTCAAAAATATATCTTTTATTCTAGGTTCAATGAACATTTAAATATTTATTTGGTAACTTCAACACCTCTCATATGAGAGGGTGCCATATAAAATGGGTGAATACAGCACAAAACATAGGATACTTACATCTCTCAGAAAGAGGAAGAATTTAGATTTCTAGCTTCTGTGAAAATTATTTTAATCTCCCTGGACTATTAGGTAAAAGGGCAACATTATTTCCACCAGTAATGCAGCATATCTGTAAACATGCTTTTCTCTTTGGATATTCTAATATAAATATCATGGTTAGCACGACATGAAATAATTTTGTTTCTGGTTTGAATGAGGAAAAACAGAGACACTTTTATTTGATCTCAGCTAATTATGATTTTTTTGTTGGTTTATTCAGACACAAAACCAGTTTGACTCTTCAGTCTATTTGCTACTTATAAGGATTTGTTATTTGAATAATCATTGCCAGCTAGATGGCTAGCAAGTACGTGGTTAACTGGGTAATGCTATTTTTAAAGCATACACATATACAGGGAAAGAAATATACAAGAAATATGGCATAGGCACCCATGGGAAGCCAGTTCATATTTTCTGTAATGAATGACGGAATTTGCAGCTCTTCAAACTCCAGCATTTTTTTGCCTCTACTGTTACCAGGTCCATAATTTTTTCCACAGTACTTTGCTTGTGTTTACCACTGAGAAGATTTGCAGCAGAAGTTACTGTTTACCAGGACTAAAGTTGATGCTATCTATCCCAGAATAATTTCCATCTTTACATATCAAAGTATATAAACAAAAATATACTGTATTAATAATTTATTCCATCCAAGGATATGACATTTTTTGTGATAAAGATTTTTATGATAGAAATATTCTGTCTTGATGTAAAGGTGATCATTTTAACCAACATCCAGAGAGCTTCATGTCATCCATATTTAGAAATTAATAATTTTCAAGTTATCTAGTTCTTAGAAGGGTCCACCAGGAACCACGGGGATCTATCCTGTTTCACAAAGTCTCTGTATGTATCAGATATAAAATCACTCCATTCAATAAGTTGATTAAAATGTTTCTCTTGAATTCTAATTTTTTTTGCAGGAAAAAAAAGCACTTCAATTTTGTGAAAGAAAATAATTCTCTTTTTGTTGGGTAGAGATGGTTTTTGCTTTATAGCTCACAGGCTGCAAGAATTTTTCCTTTGGATACCATTGTGTAGTCCTTTTGCTACTGAAAGAATGGGAGCTAGAAATTTGTTTTCTATTTTAGCTAAACAAGTATCTTTCTCCAGAAAAAGGAGGTTTTTTTGCTCTCATGAAATATTTCTGGAAAGCTTAACTTTTAAAAATTTCTTTATCTCTTTATATTGTCATCATTCATAATCTTTACTAAGTATGAACCCAAATTCTAGTGCGCCTGTTCTGTTTTGAAATAGTGTTTTAACAAAATGACAAATTTTAGTCATAGTGTCATGGAGGCTGTGATACAACAAGAACACAAGACCACATAGTGGTAGGACAAGGGGGAATGGCATTAAATTGAAAGAGTAGGTTTAGATTTGATATTAGGAAGAAATTCTTCACTATGACGGTGGTGAGACACTGGAATAGGTTGCCAAGAAATGTTGTGTGGAAGTGTTCAAGGCCAGGTTGGATGGGGCTTGGAGCAACCCAATTTGATGAAAGTTGACCCTGCCCACAGCATGGGGATTAGAACTAGATAATATTTAGGGTTGCTTACGAAGACAAGATAAAAACTCAGAAACCTGGAACCTGTCCTTAGCTTTGAATTGCCAGCTCTGTGATTTTGGACCACTCGTCTTTGGTCTTCCAAATAATACTTCCTTTTATCTGCTTAAAAACCAAACTTCACTGTGAAGGTACGGACAGGTGCAGACAGGTACAGAGTGTTTAGTACAGTGGGCCTCTGATCTCATTTGATTCCTTTAGACAAGATAGTACTACAAATAAATCATCATAATAATATTCTGATTTGTAGTCAAGATTAAACCTAAAGTTACCTTATTGGAGTGTCATCCTGGTTCCTGTGATATTTGTCTGAAACTTTCTTCCTACAGCATAATGAATGTGCTTCAAGTCCATTGGTCAGCTTTTTCCTCTAATGCAGACAGCTTAATAGATTTTTTTCTTAAGCCCAGTACAGCTTGTTTCTTAGTATTAATTTCAACTTCAAGTTATTGTGCAAATTATGTCCTAGCTGGAAATTGAACCACGTTGACCACTGAAAAAGAAGAGTCTAATATATGACCTGTATTAGACAAATTTGCCCAGGCAGCAAAGTACAGTTGGATTGATTTTCACTCTGTCATAATGAGATATTTCGTTAGACAAGTTCTCCACCCAGTGGCTGCATGGGCACAGGGATATGATCCTCACTATGACACTATAGAAATGCTAGAGATGTAAATCCTGCATTTATAGTTCAGTTGACTTGAAAGAAGATATGCAAAAGGATGCCTTCTTCATTTAGACCTAAGAAATCTATAAAACAAAAGGTTTAACTCATGTAAGACAAAAAAATAGGCTTGAGATACACAATAGATGTAACCATTGCATCTCTCCCTGCCAAAACCTAAAAACCTACAGTAGTATTCTCAAAATTTTCTGCTTTTTAGAATAATTTATCAACATGGGTTCAGAATAGTATGGAATTTTTTGTTTGCTCATTTGCTTTCAGCAGAGAGAGGCCAATCAAACACTCCATTTCCAACTTGCCATCAACAATGTGAAGCTTTCCTGAGAGTTATATGCAACGTGATTTAGCACTTCAGATGGAATTTTTTTAATACTTACAAAATGTACAATACAAATAACTTGTCATCTATTAGACATAAGAATGCCTTTTCATCATAAAAGACCAGTGTCACACAGGTTTAAGATCGTGTCACTTAGCTATCTGGGAAGGTTGTTTTTCAGAAGAGATGCCTGGCACATGAAAAGGCTATGGTATTTTGTCTGACTTTAATCCACAGCTTATCTCAAATGTAAAAATTTCTTTGGCTCAATTTCAGCTGAGGCTGGGCAACTTTCTATACAACAAAGTTTAACAGCCAACCTGTTTCCCACAGCATCAGAACCAGAAAAGCTTTGCTGCATTTCTTCTTCAAGCTAATAGCAGCACCAGTGAAACTTATTTCTATCTCTGGGTTTTTGACATAAAATTACTTAAAAAAGTAAAAAGATAAATTAAAAAAAATCAGCAGCATGTATGGTATGTATGTAATATGAGGTTTATCACAGTTCATTTCCTTCTTACTAGGGATCACAGATTCACAGAATCACTTAAGTTGGAAAGACCTCCAGGAACATCAAGTCCAAGACTAGTCCAGCACATCAACTGGACCACAGCACAATGTGACACATCTGCTTTTCCCATCTCATGCTTTCCCTCTCTCTCCCAATGGTTTACATATTTTGAATTTCACCTTGCCTCTTTATCTGATATTTTGGGTTCTTTCCAGTAATTTTTATATCTATTCGAATACTACATTATTTCATGAATTGGAAATTACTTATTTTTATATGTAAATCCCTGTTTATTGATGATAAATTTTTGCTAATTAAAAATGTAAAAGTGCAACAATTTTTTTTTTATCATTTCACTTGTAAGATTTATAAAACACAAGCTGAAAAAGTAAAGAGAAAAACACAGCATACATACACACACCCCTCTTCCCCCAGTTCTCACAGGACCTTGCATATTAGATGCCACACTATTGCTGTCTGGCAGAGAATGGCAGTTTAGTTTTGAAAACAAGTTTTACCTTTTTCATCCGAGATGGACAAAGGCACTACATAAATATATAATGGCATGCATCAAGTAAGAGACGAGGCGAAATTAAAGTTTACAATTAGGTATTTTGTCCTGTGAGTTTAACAAGTAAGTATAATGAAGTATAACCTGGAAGGAAATGTTTAAATACAATATATTCTCAAAATACTGATGCTTTCCTATACTGTTGTTTTTCTTGTAAGGTTATCATGTTTTATAAGATTAATCTTTCAGGCAGTAAAAAATCTTCTTCTGTTTGTGCCACTGTGCACTCAGTAATGCGAAAATTTCAGCAATTAGCCAACATTTATGACATTCTAGCTGCCCTGAAAACCAACTCTGAAGCTGAATTTTCACTTTATTTTTCCTATTAAACATTGCTATGTTTTTTTTTCCCAAATCTTTGGATACTCATTATAGTTTTGATTAAAAATGGAAATAGTTTTTTCACTAAATACTTGGGAAACTTGAAATGGAAAGGTGGTCTCTAAAGAGTAGTAGGACTTTCATAGGAACCTAGAATCATATAAATTGGAAATAAGATCATAGAGTCCAATAGTTAACCTAACAGCATGAAAGGATGGAAGTGTTTCTATATAACACTGACTTTTAACCCTCTCTGCCTAAGTTCTCCTTTCCTGTGTTCCACTCCCTCAGAGTTCTAAACCTCAAGGTTGTTCTCTTTTCCCCATAATTTTTGATGCCATTTTTGATAAATAGAGAGAGTAGGGATGGGGGAATAATTGAACATTTAGCTGACTCTAAAAATTAAAAAGATCAGGAAGTCCAGATAAAGCAGTTAGCATTTAGGGGTTTTGTATGGATTTATCCAGATCTTCTACTTGCTTATTTGTTTGGGTTTCTTTTTTTGCTGTTGTGGGGGTTTTTTTGTTTGTTTGTTTGATTGGTTGGTTGGTTGTTTTTTTTTAATGACAGGAAAAGTGTACAGGAATCACACACTGGAGATTTTAAGTATAAGAGCTATTTCAATGAAAGAGAAAAGTATCACTTCAAATCTCCTTTTCATTTTTCTACTTGAGTATATATTATGATATATTTCATGCAAGGAATTCAAAGTCTCTGAACTAATCAGAAAAAAAAGGTCAGACTTAACTGGGAGCTGAAGTCTTGCTTTGTGCAGTTTAAGCCTGCTCACACAGCAGGCTCCCGCTGGCTTCCCACGCTGACTGGGCTAACACTTTTGGGGAGAACCAGCCCCACGCCTGCGGGCTCCTTTCCTGCAGAGGCGCACACGGGCCTCGGGACACGGATCCTGCCTTTCCCCACAAGAGGAAATGCACGGATTTTCCCAAACTGCTAGCCTACCTCCCCATCTAGTGGCAGTGCGGTGGAAGGGTTCGGGCTAGCGTTTGCAGATAAATCCTAGGAGAAAATGTTCTGAAATAATACTATGCTGGAATTAGGGCCACACAATGGACTTCAGCACAGGCATCCCTTCCAAACATATATCATCATTTCAATGAAAACACTTCATATATACGCATATACTCTCTGCCCCTTTTATATCCCTTAAGTCTTTGACAGATACTAATAGTTCACATTTATTCCCTACAAAACCAACAAAACTACTTGACATTCAGACATCTTTCCTGATTTAACTCCAGGTGACAGAGCCACTTCAACCTACCCATCAAAAGAAAGGGGTCATAACTGACTAGCAACTCTTTGCAGTACAACATCAAAGAAGGTATATTGTATTTTTACTAACCAGTATTCAAAAATACAACCAAGTCATCAGAGAGAAAATACTCTAAACCCTGTATCACAATGTTATAGCAACAACATGTTGTGCATAACAACAATATTTAGCATTATCACTAAGTCCAGTAGCCTCTATCCCCAAAGAACAGCTGTAATACCAGTATGTATTTTTGGATTTACCTTGCTAAGTCTAGTTAGTTGAGATGCAGCTTCATGATCTGAAACAGATTTGTATTTGCATCTTCCCTGCTGCTTAAGAACTAGGAATCACTGCCCAGATTATCACTGATCATTACAGGGTTAGATGCACTTGATATTAAAGATCTCATAGTCTTACACATACAATTCTAAACAAAGAAACTAAGGATGATTTCATGACATTTAGGTTGTGTTCAAACTTAAATTTAGGGAAAAGGATAAAATTTCCCTAAATGCCAAAGGGTTTCTGTCAATCTCATAAATACCAACATTTAATTTTCTAAGTTTGATTTCTTGATTAACAGTTGCTGCTTTGGCGTTCGACAGGTCTGAAGAGTTGTCTAGTTGCCTCTACAAATGCCATGTATTTTCCATGTGGCTGACTTTAGGTAGTATGTACCACAAAGGCATCTTCTCTGCTGTCTTCTTTTCCAGAACAGCATTTGTAGTGGTGCAGGACTTAAATTTCATAATTTGTTTGAACTGATCTCTCCTGCTTTTGCAACAGGGAGCAACCAAAACAATGACTTGACAGATATGCTAGATGTTAGCCAGTTCCACCACAGTTTAATTAACAGGTGAGAAAAAACCACTGGAAGTGAGAAGATTCACCTCTCCATAATATTTTATTACTTAGAATTTCAGACAGGCACTTTTCCTTTGTTTGAATGAATCCTTGACTTCATGTCTGCTGAGATTTTTTCCTTTAATACCTCACACTTTATTGTGACTATCAAAGGAAAAGTGTAGTTCTCATTCTCATGATTACATGGTATGCAGGGTTGGTGGAAAGCATGAAATCCCCAAGAACAAGTGAAGGATACCTATCCTGAAAACAAATCAGAGGAAAAAAAATATCTGCAGTGAAAGTGGACATTTCATATCTCTTTTTCATCCTTTTATTATTTACCAACTGAACTGTTTAAAAGCTTTCTGAGACGTAATAACACTTCCATGTTCATCCACCAATAACACTGACAACCTCCAGGTGACAGTATGGCTCTACTGCAATTCGACTCCCTTGGCAAAGCCCTGAAGAGAGATTAAAAACTCCACGTTTGAATATGACAGCTAAATACACTGGTTAGAGACTCAGATGTCAGTATGCTAGAGGAGCTACTTAGCAACATCCAGGAGATTATTTTCTCACATGCAGATCCTTTGCAAAAATTCTTATTCTTCCTACACTCCTTGTACTATTGCCACAGTTCTGCTTTTGAAGGTGATAGCTTGATAGCATTGTCTATACAATAGAGCTAGTAATGAGTAAGTGATTATTCTAGAAAAAATATGCTATTTACCAGTCTATTTATTTCCCTTACTGCACAAAAATGACAAGAGCTCTAAAAGAAATGTTTACACCCACTCCACTGTTCATGCACCTTCATGATTTTGTGGTTTGTTTTTTCATTGGGGTTTTGTTGTTGTTGTTGGTCTTTTGTTTGCTGCTTGATTTTGGTGGGGTTTTTTTGTTTGTTTGGTTTGGGTTTTTTGTTTGTTTGGGTTTTTTTGGGTTTTTTTTAGTTTTATTACCTAGAAAACAGATGTCATTTTGGCATTTAACAATCCAGCCATGGATTTTTTTTGGTATAATCCAGTGATGGTTTTCCCACAGGGATCATGATATGCCAAGCTGAACATAACAGAATAGAGTTTCCAATAGATCAATTTTTCAAAGAGACTTTAATAATGGTTAGACAGGACATTTATACAGCAGGGGGTTCCTAGACTATCAGAAGTCCCAGAGTCTGGAATTATTTTATTGACTTCCTTTGAAGTAAAATGATAGTAGATAGTTCACTGAAGCATTAATATTGTCTCAGAAGCCACACAGAAATCTTGAATAAAGCTGTAGAATAACTGGTACTTTGAAGAGGAAGATGATGAAAGTTTCATGAAGGTACAGTCACAGTTGAGTATGTTCATTTATATTTCAAAATAAGTCAAATTTGTTTGCTCATGTCAAGTAATCCTCTATGATTATATGGAATCTTTAGTCCTACATAACTCATATTTAATTTGCTTCAGTTTCTGTCAAAACTGATGAAGTTGATGTTACATTCAACATACCTTATATAATAAAGTTCATGTTCACAAGTAAGGAAATTTAAGGAAAACACTGCATTGCCTATGGTTAACTGACAAGTGGCTTCTGGGAGAGAAGTGATAACGTGCTTGGAATTGCTAAACAGTGGGAGAGACATAATTGGGGTTGGAAAGAACATAGAAATCTCATGTTTTTAAACTGAAATCATAGGAACTCAGGTCTTCTGAAATTCTTTGTAATATGAATTATATTCTTTGCCTCATGTTCACTGTATACCGTTGCTGGTAGTTCTGGAAGCTTATCCATAATTCTAGGACTGCTTATTTAGTTTACCTAAAATATCCCACTATAATTTAAAATAAACAGAGATTAAAGCCTGCTCAAAGTGAAATTAATTTTTAATGTCCATCCTAAAACTATCATCCATTCTAATGGTCTCCTCACCATGGCCTCCTCATTCAACTGGCACCTTGAAATTTCTATAATCATGGTTCACACTTTTTAAATGAGCATTTTAAGAAATCTGAACCTTGCTGTACAACTTCTCTCTCTATCAGCTTCTAAATTTTTATAAATGAAATTATAGAGATTTTCAGAGACTCTGGCACAACCAATCAGATTATTATTATAGAGAAAGAGGTGCTGCAAAATGCTGCTGAGGCTTCAGCTCCAGATATGAGCACAGAGACAGGTATTGCACAAGTTCATATAGCACAGAAACTCTTTTGTGAAGTTCATGGATCTTCTTTTAATTTCCATCTCTTTTACTAAGCAGCAGGGTCACCTTTACTCTATTGTGTGGTCACCTCACATTTGTCACCTCAATCTTTCCAACTCTAAAATTGTGGTTTATGAAGCCCTTTAAGTACATCAGTAGAAATACGAGTCTGAGCCTTAGATATAGACTTAGCAGTCTCACTCCAATCATCTCTTGCTCCTATCTCTCAGAAAAGGACTTTATCTTACATGGACTTCACTGATATTTGGGAATCAAAAGTACTTCATCTACTTTAATGTTTACAAAAGGGTTCACTGTCCCTTCCCCTGAAATCTGATCTATTTCATATATATTAGCCTGCATAAAAGAAATGGATCCAAAGAATCCAGAGAGAAAATGCCTTTATATTAACATTAAACAAGGCCTAGGGGCTCTGTCTACAGAGACATTTTAAAAATCAACTTCCCATTTAGCATTTTTTTCTTGTTTGCATTTTAGCTAATCTTTACCTTTAGCTGTGTAGAGTTCTTCCAAGAAGTCCCCTGTGACACTTTAAACAGTTAATACTATCCTTTCTAGAGAGTTTGGAATAAACTGGCATGCCTGTTGTAAAGTTGTTTTATTTTCTCTGAGGAAAATAAGGCAAAAATATAGGAAAATGTGCTCAATAGAAGCAAAGAAGACACAGAGATGATGAAGGTCCTCTTTCTGGTGTCAGTGGTATGGTCTGTTTTGTCCTCTGGCTTCTGGTGTGAACTCACTGCTGGAGGGACAGCACAGCACAGAATTGCTGCATAAGCTAGGAAATCTGCTCTAGTGTCAGGGCTGCTTTGACCCTTGTTCTGCACCACTGATGCTGCTGTGATTAGTTACCGTTGACCCTATGGCTAAAGAGGGAAACAACACATGCTCCTCACATTCAAAAAAAAAAAAAAAAAAGCGCAAGAATAAAGACAAAATCATAGCAAGCATGGCATATCTCTCATATATCAGCTGCTCTTCAAATGTTTTCTTCTTTGACTGGTTCCTAATTCCAGCTTAGTGGTAATTCTCCTCAGCTGAGCAGGATAAAAGCCCAGGGAGCTGTATGGTCTAGGAGACTGCAGAGGAATTAACCGTCTCAAAAGCAAAAATCAAGTTGAAGTGGGAGAGAAGAACTCAAAAGGCACAAAAATGGAGTAGATTGTTCTGGTACTTCTTTAAGTCTTATTTTCAGCATGCTAATTCTGATCTACTCAGTTCAAGTTCTTTGCTCCGCTTAACTGCTTGAAACATTCAGCCCAATCCATTGACTATTCTAATACGTGTTTTGTTTGCACAAACTCTGCTTTTTGTCTTGAATTTTTGCTGACTTGCATAAACAACTTCAAATAAAACAGGCTAAGCTGAACTTCTACTGCACTGGATATTAGGAGCACAGGCTCTAGTCATAATGACAAGGAGTCTCCATGTGAGCCCACAGACCTACCAGTCTTCTCTATATGTACAATTGAGTCTGATACAATTCCCAACAACTTCACCAGCCTGGGGATGATTTAAGAATCTTCAAGAATGCCATTGTTCTCTGGATTATGCTGGGAAAGACCAGACATTTTCACTTTCAGATATTGTGTCCAAAGTAAAAATGTCCCAAATAATTTTTAAGAGCGGCATTTCCAGATTTCAAAAGATCTCTCCAAGTTGAGGGCTAGGAAAATAACAGCTAACTGCATTTTTATTCTTCCTGTGATGTTCATCTATTTTAAGCATCAAAGCAGTAATATAGCTGAAGGAAAAGTACATGCTAAAGTAAAAATATTGGCTCTCAAAATGTGAGTAGTAGCTCTTCCCTCTCTATGGACAGGATTGCTATAAATAAAACATCTTTTGCCACTGCAGCAATTTTTCCAGTGTAAAGAATGCTCACATGAAATTTTTACTGCATCTTGGATAGTGTCAAAGCTCTGGCATAGTGTTCCAAATGAGTAATTTCATTATAATTAATCCACATGGGATATGCTTACTCCAGAAGTGCTGGCCTTTTGATCTCAAAGAATATAACGCTGTTGTACTATGGAGGCCCCAAAGGCTACAGTGCTTAAATAATACAGTCCTTATGTCTACTATCTCTTTAAAATCTAAAGATTTGAAAGGTCAGTATTGCAAAGCATTGAAATATATAAAAATAACTTAAATAATATCTAATAGCACAGGGAATTTTATAATTGTGTGCTAAAAATACATTCATGTGGGAATATGTGAACTGATTTAAGGTCATTATTCAAACCAAAAAGTATTAGGTATCTTGTAAAAACATGCACCTCCTTTTCACAAGCATGAGATGAATATCTGTGCTAGTTTCAGCACAATATCTTATTTTAAGAATCTACGCACAAAGCTGCAGTTATTGATTTTTCATTAATGCATTTGTTCTCCTATAAATGTGGCTATTACTTCCTTTAGAAATCTGGCCATATAACATATTACAGCAAATACAATTATTGCTTCTAAGGCAGAGAACTCTGAAGCTTAAGATTAGTAAAAGGAAAAATGTCTAGGCTGACAGCTTTTTTAAATTACTGAATTGTTTTAGAATTCTGACAGGTTATTCAAAAAGGACAAAACTCTTATGGCCTCCTGTGTTAGTTTGGGGGGTTTGTTTGCCTTGCATCTTTTTGGAGAAAAATGGGGCAAACAAAATCCAGAGCTGACATTTCAGGTAAAATGAAAGATATTAAGTAGCAATGGTACTTACAAGTTTCCTAGCTTTCAAGTTTTTTGAAAGTATGTGCATGGATTTAGCTTCTGAATCTGTTGTGTTCTTTAGGGTACATTTGGATTTTTTTTTTTTATTCTGATGGTTGCTAATTAATAAGATGAAAGGAACATATTTCATTTGTCTCTTGCACATTGTACACTATCACATACTATTAGTGATACTTTCTGGTTTGATATATTGACATACTTCATCATGCTTTTTAAGATAAGTAAACTGGAGTAAACTGATACTTCTTAAGTAAACAGGAATATGGGAAAGTAAAAATTTCTCTAATAAAAATAAAATTGTATTGTAATCCTTTTATTGATAATCAGAAATAATTACTCTCAAAACTTAAAATTTTTGGAAAAAAAAGTTTTTCTGGCCACCACTTGGAGGAAAACACTAAAAATGTTTCATCTGACAAGGACAAATGAACAGTCCCAATAAGAGATCACCTTTCTCCCCTTTGGCCCTGAAACACTGAACAGTTTCTGAAATCTGTTGTGAAAAGTGACACTGAGGGGACACATTAGACATCTGTCATGAGACAACAGCTATTTTGCCTCACTGAGCTGAGACATGGATTGCTCTGTATACCGCCTTTCTCCGTACTGCCTGTATCTGATTTCCCTTGATTGCTCTTGGCCACATGCTAAAGACATACATAGCACTCAGCATGGCAAAAGCAATTAAATCCTTGGTATTCCTTCTGCCTCAAGGTTGGTACCTTGGTGCAAAGTGTTGGACTTGCATCCCAACTCTGCTAATCTATCTTCCTAGAGTGCTCTTGGAAGTTTAAAATTCAATCTGTCTTGAATTATTCATGCTTAGTGCATCAGTGACTACTATATAATTCACCAGCCTAGTCAAACAATGTTGTCTTAGAGCAGTAGGGAAAGGAGGTCAGCCTTGCATACAACTCCATGGGCTCAGTACTCTCCAGAGCACAGGTAGAGCACACACCTTAAGACAGTACAACATGAACAGCTGTCTGTACCTGTATGATGTATGATGAGGTACTATCCATCTCCTTACGCCTCTCCCGAAAGAAGATTTCTTCAGTTTTTACTGACATTAAAAAAAAAAAAATGCAGCTGTGTACAGTGTCCAAAATGGCCAACCTGGTACTAAAAGTATCAGAGTGAACAGCCTATTATAACAAACTCTTTGTCAGCAAAAAAGGTACACATATATTCTCTTGAGAGACAGAGTCCATGCAGCAGGACTCCAAATATCTTCCTTACGACTTGTCCCTTTGTCCGTACTCTAGATTGCAGAAGTTGCCTCCAGAATTCAAATAACTTCAACTCCCAGCACATTAATCCTATGATGAAATCAGAGTAACCATCAAAGTTTATTGTGTAATTATCTAATTAAGGAGGTACCTTTAGAGAAAAAGGCCCTTTCAGTTAGTTCAAGTATAAAAGTCTAATAAATACAAGCACTATCTGGTATCACAACCTTCTTTTTCCTCAAATGAAGATACTGTTGTAGCAGATTTACTAGTCCTTCCAAAATGAGGTTTGTAGTAGAAGCAACTATTAGTATGTAATAATAGTATGTAGTAGACCTAACTTCATCTGCTGCTATAAAAACTCTTGTCTTAAAAGGAATCAGTACTTACAAGATTCATTTATTACAAAGGAACTCCTTGAAATATTGCCTCCAGTAAAAGAAGGATGTAAAAGTCCTCCTAAATGACTCAATCTGGCACAATGCACAAAATAAATAGCAAAGATGTGGCCTGTGAGTGGAAAAGATCCATATTTCACTAATGTGGTCTTTTGTCTGGTTAGCGTTTTATTATAGGTAACAACAAGGCTTAAGAGGATGGCAAAACAAATAAACATCCTGTTTGAACAATACAACAATCCTTTTATCACATTTTTAAGACTATAGCAGAAATACCACAGGTAAGGTTGTATTTGCCTATATTCTTACTATATTCTTCATTAAATCCATACTTACAAACTTTATTTGCCTTCATAGCAGTTTGCCTCTAAAACAGACATAGGTGACACTTGTCTCCCAGAGGAACAAAGTTATTATTTTATCAGCACCAACAATAGTCACTGACTTAGAAAACGAAAGGCATTGTTAGGTCACAGGTCTCAGAAACAAGAATGTGGGGTAGCCTGTAACTTCAGCATAAGCCTGAAAACACATGGGTCTGGACATACTAATGTGAGCAATTTGCTGCTAGTAACAAGGCCCTTAATTTACATGATCTTCACCAAACACAACTTGTCCTCCTCCCTGCTCCTCTCTCGAATGCTGCTGAGCATCCCTTCCTCTGTACTCAGATCTTCCATCTGGTTTTGCAGGGCACATCAGATTTCTGATCTCTCCATTGGCATTATGACAGACACTCCTGATGCTTCCTTCTAGCTTTGACTCCCTCCTAAGATGTTATATATCCTGTCACTGACCAACCTCTAAACAATTCCTGCTTGCTTCCTGTCTGCATCCTCAAAATTTTTTCTACAGAAATTATGACACCAGGATGATTTTTCTGACAAAATTTGCACTCTTTGTTTGTCCTTGTGCTACACTCTCAGCTAAAGAATTTGACTACTCCCATTTACACTGTTGCTGTTTCAGTAGAACACATTTTCTCCCAGCTGAACTCTCTCCCAGTGATGGTACATTTGTCTCTGTAAGAAAACTCTTAAATTTCTATAAAAAGAAATATGATCAGATGAATTTAAGGTTGCCTTTTCATTACTTTTTCCTTCCCCCTGAAACAGGTTTATTTATTTTTTTTTTATTCTTTTTATTTGTTATTCTATATCTTTAAAGTTACCTTATCTCACAGGCTGTTTCCTCCATACATCACAATCTTTGTGTGCTTTGATCTAATTCTAAGCAGAAATAAAAAATAATACAAACCTTCCAGGCAATGACAGGTCACTTCTGACAACTTTAGTATTTCATCCACATATACCAAATTCAAAAGAATCCCACATCTCAAGTTATGACAGAAAAGAAGCCTTATATTACATAACTACCATCCTCATGCACTCTTCTGCCAAGGACAGTGTCTGATATGAAAGCTTATGAGGAAACAATAGAGTTGGATAAGATGGGATATTAATTTATTTAAATGGATTTAAAGGACCTGTTAATTAGATGACAATTCCATTTTACCCACTCCTGTATGTGTTTCAGAACCTTTATATGTACATCTGTTCTATATCAGGTGAACTTCTCCAGCTTAGCACTTTGATCACTTTGACAATTATTTCCATTCTGAAATTTCACAATCACAGAACAGATGTTACCAATTATTTAGATAAAACCTCTAGTAAACACAATGCAAAGTGATGTGAATGTATAGCTAATAGTACAGGCAGAGAAATCATACTAATGCAACCTGAAATAAAGTACTATTTGAATGAATACAACAAATAAACTCATGACTTTCAGCTAGAAATTGAAAAAGCATACTTAATTAAAGTCACATGTGTGCCTTTTTAAGCAGAGTGAGCCATCTTTTTAGAAATTGTGGGTGTCACCCTTAACAGATTTTAAATCTGTTGCTTTCATCTAGAAGTTGACTACAGTAAATCAAATAAGGTCAAGAGTGATTCAACTCCTCAACCTGATTAGCTCAATATTATTGTCATCAGCAGGGGAGATACATTTAAACAAAATCTCTTGACATAACTACACAGAAAATTATTTCCTCACTGTTTTCTGTGTTATGGAAGTCTCTAATTTAAGACTAGAGGTGTGGAAAATTATTTGTTATAAAGCTACAATTTTTGATGATGTGTTGCATTTTAAAGGTAGTAAGGTATAGACATACTCTCTTCATTGAGAAAAAGCAGTATTTTTACTCACTCACTTTGCAGGAAGTTGTTGGAAGGCAGGGGAAGTCAAATCTGTATCCTCCAAGTCTCATTTGCATGTTTTCTCTATACATTGTCTTAATAACAGTTTTCTCTTCCTGAAAATAGGTTTTGGCACTAAAAAAAAAAGTGTTGTTGGAGCAGCATATCTCAGGTTTGTCAAATGAAGTCAGAAGGAAGGACTAGAGTAAAATGAACCAATACTGGTTTTAAAAAAACTTAGCTCCATAATATTTCAGTAATTCATTCAGGTTTCATTACATATTTCACATTAAAAACCACTTTTTCCAAAGTAAACCAGACTAGTTTAACATTTCCAAGGCATTTCCTTTATTTTCTTAAGAACTATGCTATATTATAGGTGAACTGCCTAATATCTTAATAAATGTGACACAAGAAATGTCAAATTGGTTTCAATTTCATGCAACAAAAACATTGAAAACTCATTTATATGAGTTATATAATAAGAACCATAACCCTGTTTAGATTTCTGAGGAATTTTTTCCAAAGTACAGTGTATTTCCAGTCTCTAACACATACATATCTTAGTTACCCAACTTCTACACTTCTCATTTTTCCTACAGCGATTCCACTTATCCATGTTGTCTCTCATATGATTCACTCCACACCTAAGGTAGTTGCACCATCAGTATCTTCTGATACTTTTAAAGCAGTGATTTGGCATTTGTTCAGCTAAATGAACAGCAAACTTCAATGAAGATCTTTGATGCAAGGCCCAAACATGTAGTTGGATCCAAATAATGGCATCATATTTCCCCAGAGGACTCACAGCACAAATCTTTACATGGCATGTATTTTAAAGGTAGCAAGAAAAGGTCATATTATCTTCACTGAGGAAAAGTAAAATTTAAACTCACTTACTTGCATTAAGCCATTGCAGTGCACCAGAAGTTGAAGCTGTATCCTCCAAATCCCAGTTCAGTACTTTCTCTATTTCCTTAAATGTACTTTTTCTTCCTGAAGGAAATAAAAACCTGCAATAACTAAAGTTTTCTGTACCATATAAAATGCATATGCCTCTTTTTTGGTTGCCACCAAAAAAACCCCAAACTTTCAAAAAAGTTTATAAATAGTGGAGATGGAGCTTATCTTTATTTAAATAAAGAGCTATCAACTACATTAGACACTTTCACTGCAAACCTGAAGCCTGAACTATTATACCGTAAAAGAGGATTTCACTTCAGCTTTAGGTTAAGTTCAGGTTTGTAATATTTCTTTGTGTGTTTCAAAAAAAGGCTGAAATATTCCATGTTTTTATAATCACTGTTTAATCTGTGGTATTTTGGCATTGCAATTAAGCACTTGTTTCATGGAACTACTGATATCAAGTTCTAAGATACAAAGGTTACTTTTGCCTAAAGCTTATCACTATGAAGAGATGGGAACTGATAGAATAAAATTCAGAGAGCCACTCAAATAAGAAGTAAAGTTTGTTTTGGAGTAAATTATAGTCGTTCATCTGATCAAATATCCAAAATTCCCCAATCATAACACTGGTTTAGGCTCTATTATTTATGTTAATGCATTATAGACTAGATCAAAAGTTCAGGAACATAACAATTCCCAAACATATTTTTTTTTTATCCCTGCTCTGAGATAGGAAGAAATGTTTTATGATGACTATGCTGAGACACTGGAACAGGTTGCCCAGAGAGGCAGTGGATGTCCCATCCCTAGAAACATTCAATGTCAGGTTGAACAGGGCTCTGAACAACCTATTGTAGTTGATGTCCCTGCTTACTGCAGAGGTGTTGGACTAAATGACCTTCCAACCTAAACTATTCTGTTATTATATTTAGTGATGAAGTAATTTTGATAATGTGCCAAATAAGTCTGTCTACTATGCACACAAACTTTCTGTATAGGTCTATATGGACATCAGTTTTACTTTTGACTGAGACTGAGTTCATCTTCGTCCTAAAGATGAATAGCTAACCGTATTCCCAGTTTCAGGAAGTTTCGGACACTCAAAGTTTTTTTCCTGGATCTTCTGACAGAAATTCTTATATCTCCAACACAAACTCACTTTAACATATTTTCCATGGGTAAATTTATTTTTAGACTATGACCTGAAAAGCCTTCTCTCCTGCAATATCTTCATGAGAACCATAAATTATGTGTAATTCTTTAGTGGTGTGGGGTTCATGATGGCTGTAGGAATAAGCTGAGCATACTTTACCATGGACAAAACCAGAACAAAAACTCAGTCAACATTGAGGGTGTTAACCAGTTTTCTCACAGGTACAGGGAGGAATGAAGGCTCAGTGCAACGTTTATGTATTACTCGGTGATGCATAATATGTGGTTGCATATAAATATTATATATATTTTTTAAGAATTGGAACCTGTCAAAAATAACACTTAAGCAAACTATAGGAAAAATTTAAGAATAAAAAAAAAAATCTCTGTGTATGTACTTCATATATAAAAATACTAAATAGATGTAGTATGCGTGTATGGCAAGGCTTCACCAGCAAAGATTTGGGAAGGGCTCTCCCCATATGGGTGTGTCCTTCCAGCCTGCGCAGTGGATTTTTTAGGTGAGGCTCAGCGTGCGCAGAACTGGCCCCACCCTTTAACTCCTGAGGTTCATCTGCCACAGCCGAGCTGGGACAGTGACAGGACTAGAACCTATGGCCCCTGGTATTGCCAGGAGGTCTCCCATCCAAGTACTAACCAGGCCTGACCCTGCTCAGCTTCTGAGATCTGACAGGATCAGGTGTCAGGGAGGCATTTAACTGCCTATAGCATGTATATATACATAAATATATTCATGTGACAAAATGTATAATGCAGCCTGTAAAAAGTGGTTGCAAAACAAGAAACGTGGCAATTAGACTGTAAGAACTGTCAAAGATTTTCATGTAAAAGAGCTATGGAATTCTAAATCTAGACATTGACTTTTTCACTGTATCTTATACTTTATGTAATATATGCATCTCTTCAGTCTTTTAAGGATCATTCTGTTGTCTCTGGCAAAGTGAAAATATTATGTAAATTTTGCTGAACATGTATTTCTCCTGTACCTTTAAAAAAAAAAAAAAGGTGACCAAGAAGGGTATATCTCACAATACGGGTGATAAATTTAAATCTTTGAATAACACATCTTTAAAGAATTTGTGTGCTCCGATGTTAATTTCACTTTTTTGCTTTTAGTTTGTGTTCCTGTCATGATGGAAAAGTGTAAAGTTATACAAACAAATTTTCATCCAACATACATTAGGATTTCTGTGAGTTAAGTTTAGTGCTAAAGAATACTACTCAGATCTTTCACAAGAATTGTTGATCAATGATATCAGACTACTAAAATTACAAAATTATACTCCTTTCTTCACTTTATTTATAATGGAAGTACATTATTACCACAGACAATGGAACAGTTTATATTAGAGGGTTTAATATAATGACAATTTTTTAGAAAAGAGAAATCACAAACATTGACGAAAGTCATTGCACAGTTTTAGGAATTTGAGAATGCTCAGAGTATTAAGGGTAAAAAAATGATCTGATAGTTTACAACTTGAAAAACTGATGAAAGTAATACATGTGTGATCTTCATGCTCACTAAATGTAATATAGTTTTCAGAGGCATTTTATGCCCATTAATACTACTTTTTCCCACTGTTTTTGTTGTGATTATGGATCAAGGCCACTGTAGTTGGAGGTCTCTTCCCACAACTGCCAGTAACTATTAAAGAATCTCCCAAATCATAGCACTTTGTTATCCCAGCATTCAAATTGCCCACCTGTCTTAGAGTGATCTTGTGTCTAAGAAGACGTAGAGATGTCTATATCTTGAGAGTGAGGGGATGTGTCTTCATCCACATGAAAAATTGCATGCTTGGTTTGTGCCCACAATTATAAATAGTATGATGGAAGTGTAGTAAATCAAATATTGTAATTATTTCAAAGACTCTTATGACCACATATAGAAAGTAGCATTTTGCTGAAGTTTAGTCTAGACTCATATATTCCCTTCCCAGCTTCCGTAGAATATCCATTTCAGGTAATCAAAGGAAATCATGCTTTAAAAAAAACATGAAAAGTTCATTATAAACATTTTTTTCACAATACCATTTGCATAAAAGAATTGAGTCTTCATTAAATAGAAATAAAGTAATGAGTAAGGAGGCATAAATTTATCTTTCACCTATTTTTTAGAGAGTAGTCCCTTAAAACCATATTATTTAATCAGTTAGAAATCTATTGTTCTCCATTAAAATCAAAACAGTGGTGAAAACTTCTCTTCCTACAGAGAATTCTTCCATGGTCTGTGGCTAATACAGTATAAAATGCTGGGTGCTGTGTCATCTCTCTAAAAATTGTAATATTCTTCCAGTAGGAAATCAACAAGAAAGTATTTTCAAACCCTATTAAAACAGTGCAGTATACGTTTTTCAACAGAACATGGCTACATGAATAAATCACAAGGCATATCAGTTAAAAGACATCATGGATGTGAAAAGTCATTACAGGTTTGCAGTGAGTTAAAACTCAGGTTTTTTATATTGGAAAAGCAGCTCTATCACTCCATCCATAATGGTAATACTGTTTTCTCAGTGAATACTGAGAAAAAAAATATGATATAGAGATGGAGGTATTACTCCTTTTAGTACAAGCAGTCAAAAAATAAGGCTTTTAAATGTAAGCATATTTTTTTCAAAAAGTAGTTAGGAATACAACAGCATGGGCTATCAGGATCGTGCGTGGATCTTCAACAGTGTGTATGAAATATTTGCACCAAAGCATTTTAAGTAATTCTTTCTCCCTGTTTACATTCAGACTACTATAACCATCATGTTTGCCTTTCGGCTCTTTTCAGTTCAATAATGTGCATATCACATTTACAGCACTGCTGTAAAATTTTGTATTTATTACGATACTTTATAGTAATGCTTTCACCTCTAAATCATGCCAAGCAACCCTTCACAATCAATAACGAGTAATTAGGACAGACACAGAGAGAATACATTGGTGTCCCTATTTAATCCTTTCCTTACTGAATCCATTATGGGGCCCACTGTGCAACACATGAAAAAGGAAAACAATTCTTACTGAAAATGTGTCAGCAAAAACAATACCAAGGCAAATCCAGACCAAAGCAAACAAACAAAACATCTCTCCTTTCTCCAGTTTTTCCTGGCCGCTGATATATTTTTATGAAACATACAACAGTGTTTAGGAAGTTGTAACTAAGGGTACGAACTAGTGGACAGAAAGAAGTTCTGGAGATGAGAAGGCCTTGATGAGGAGACATTATATAAGCCTTTCGGCACTTGAAGGAGACCTACAAGAGACCTGAAGAGGGACTTTTCACCAGGGCATGCAGCAATAGGACAAAAGAAATGGCTTTAAACTGAAAGAGTGTAGATTTATATTACATATTAGGAAGAAATGCTCTACTCTGAGGGTGGTAAGACATTAAAAAAGGTTGCTCAGAAAAATTATGGATGCCCCATCCCTGAAATTGTTCAAAGACGGGTTGGATGGAGCTTTGAGCAACCTGATTTAGTGGAAGGTGTCCCTGACAATGGCAGGGGGCTTGGAACCCCATCCAATCTATGATTCTACAGACACCTAGGAGGTTGATTATGCTCATTGATGCCACTGAAGACTACATTTTGTTTTGCTCATAAAGAGTTACTGTTCAACCCTACTACACACAATCACTTGAACCAATGCAGGGGGGACAGCCACAGTACACAGCTAAGATGGTCTACTAAGGATTACAGTTTTTGATCTGCTTTACCTTATTGTGAAACCTCATGCTAAGCTACAGAAAAAACATCTTGTAGTCTGAGACAACCTTCTGTAGTCTTGTTAAATACAAATAGTTTGGTTCTGCAGCTGCTGAACACTGGTGATACTGCATTAAAATCGTGCAATTGTTCTATTTATGTTTTTGGTCGTGCCTTTTTATTAGGCTCTCTCACAGCACTTTAATAGTCAAACCTGTAAACGCCTCTTATTGTAAAATAAACAGCACTCAGCATGACACAAATGACATTTTGCGAGGCTCCAGGAGTGAATAAAGTAGCACTGCCATACGGTTTCTTCTGTCTCTCTAAATGTCATTACTTTATTTGATATAGTAACAGAAATCACTTATCCAGTTGGACAGCACAGCAGGTCACTCTAGAAGGGATTGCAAATGCTTCTAGAAAATATGTTTCACACACAAAAATAATTTAAAAAGAAAAGAAAAAAGTGCTAAATGGTTTAAAATACTTTACTTACTCAGCATTTCATTTGGCTGGTTTATTGTATATGCACATAATAAAATTGATTACATGCTGCAGTAGTCTTGTTTATTGGTTCAACTGCATGAACTCATTCCATATTCATTTTGGTGTTCATCATTTTTTGGCCAATGTTGTACAGAATCCAAACCGTTGAAACAATATTGTGTGCATACTTGGTGGCGTGTGTATGAAAAATATGCTGAAGTATTTCCCTGTACCTGATTTAGAGCAGGACAAAAAGATCTCAAAGAATATTAAACATGCAGTAGTTTTCTGTGAAATTTATGAGTTCTGTTCAATCCTTTGTCAGGTAAATCGGAAGTACAAAAGGACCTGTGTATACAGACATATATAGATCAATCAGTCAACACCATTCAGATACAGAGAGATTGTATCCAACTATTTAGCCCTGCAAACGTTCACAATCAAGGTGTCAGACAACACAGCAAACTGATGTTCACATTAACATTCAATAGAGACATTATTTTAAAAAAAACAAACAAACAAAAAACAAACCACAAGCAAACAAAAACAAACACAAACCAAACAAAACAAACCACTCAAACTCGAACCCCAAAAAACTTCAACAGAAACAGCATATAATGTCCTATTCACTGGCCTGTGTGGCTGTTCCCGTTTTATTTACTTTGCTTTAAAAACACATCATTTTCAGTCACTAGGTGGTATAAAGTGAAAGAACATTATAGTGAAACATTTTCAAGAAGATTTAGAGGAAAATGAGATGGTTAGAAAGCCAACTGAATGAATAACAAAAATAGATATTTTATGCCCTCATGTCTGATCAAAACAAACTGTGGTAGATTTGCCAACCTCTTTTTGCATTTTGCTAGCTTTTGTTTTAAATTATCACATCAAATTACTTCTTCCTTCATTCACGGGCAAAGTGTTACAAAACATCTTCAAAAGAATGACCTTGGCCTTGTACTCAGACACCTCAAAATTACATATGACAGATACCAAACATTTGATGACTAAGCAGTTAATATGACATTATTGCTTAAGACATCATCTGTAACTGTCTTCTACATTCCTGTCTCTTTTTTTTATTCTGTTTTTTAATACATTCTAGGCTTGCACAGGAAGCATGAATGCTTTTAGGACCCTATTTCTTACTGAATGCGTTAAACTATATTTTGGAGATCAAACCCTGACTTGCTTTTGTCTGCTGTCAGCATTATGTTCCATGAACACTGTCACCTTGTATTTAATGATGACACTGTGACTTTTATTTTCTGCTAGGAAGAAAAAAAAAACAAACAAAAAAACCAGAAAAACAACAAATGTGCAAAGCATTTGGCTTTTTTTTTTGTTCTTTGAAGTTCTTTAAAGACAGAAGTTGAAAATAATATCAGATATCTGTTATTACTCTAACACACATCATCTTGTGAAAGGAATAAACTTGTGGAATATTGGTAAATTAAACCAATTGTTTCCTATACGTGTTATTAATTTTATCTTATAGTTGAGTGAGTGCAACAAGAAAGGGCACCAAAATTGCATCTGAGAATTATAAAGCTGGCTGCTGCCACATGATCACAAGGTTGATGAAAATTCCATAAGCAAATGTATGGTCTTAGCTTGTTTTACTGTCCCAGGCATTCTTTCTCTTCCTTGTTTATCCTCCTGTCTACTCTGCTAGTGTCAACACCTTTAAACATATTATTTGCCATCTTAAGTTCTGGGCATCTCCTCGTGTTACAGGAGAAAATAAACCAGCTGCAATTGAGTCATTCCCACAATGAGGATCTGTATAGACTTACTAGGAGTGTCCTACACTTAAATTAATTTCCCATGATGAGAGGCAGAACTTAATAGTTTTATTAACAAAGTACATGCTACAGTCATAACTTCACCATACTGGTTTTGGTACTGGAGTTAGTATCTCTGTGTGATTTCTTTACCTGAAGAGGTATTGTGTTCATTCTCAGACATCAGTAAGGATCTGTTTATTGTTGCTTGTTATAGGATGAGGTAAGATTATGATTTATTAAAAAACACTGTAGTAGTCTGCAACACTGAGACATCATGAAGGTATTATGAAGGAGAAAAGGAAAAGAGTGAAAGACACCCTCCCTGCTCCACTGCCAAAAAAAATAATTAGGAAAAGTAATTCTGATGAAATATCAATATTGACTCAGCAATATAATATTGATTGACTAATTCACACAACACAATTACATTACAGTTTTTCACTTTCAATATTTCAAGTTAAAAAATATTACAGCATCTATCTGTGAAGCAATTTTTTCAAGCACTATAGATACAAAGTATTTCATCTCTTCAGATATTTTTAAATAATCCATATAGATACCTTTGTTGCATTCTGAATTAATAAATTCTTTGGAACATTTTCAGTAGTATAAATATTTTCAAGGTACAAGACTGAAGGGTATCAGAAGAAGACGTAACACAGGGCAGAATGACCCAGAAGAAAGAATGTTGGAAGAACTCCTGGAGCCCGAGGAAGACTGATGAAAAGGGGGTCTCATCGACCCCAGACCCAATTCCTGAGGGGTGGAACCAGGGCAGGAAGAAGGGCGGAACTGGAAATGTGTAAAGTGATGATTGGATGGATCATATTATAAAAGCTATGGAAATTAAAGCTTACCCATGTGTGTGTCGATGTATTCCTGGGTGAGCCTGGGTGCTCATTAAAGTCATAGAATCATAGAATCAAGACCTCCAAGATCATCAAGTCCAACCCTTGGTCCAACTTTCACTAACTTCAAGGAGATGAATATGCACTTGACTGCTTTGCTGTACAATGATAGGATTAGTCTAGTGCTTGAAATAAAGCATGTGCTTGTGGGCCATATACAACATGAGTTATGGTTTACCTTAGTAAGTCAGACTGCAAATTATAGGAGTTCAGAAGAAACTCAGTGAGCTGTGCAGCTGATGACAAGGCAGAAAATGGTAACTTGGCCAAGTGTTGCAATGTAAATTGTTCCAATTCATGAGTCCAAGCAATTAAAATACCTGCGTGCTGCTTTGCTTGAACTGAAATTTCCTAGGTAGCTGCAACTGTTCCTACAAATGCTGCACAAACTGCCAATGTCTGAACAGGTTGATAGCAGTCTTTTGCTTAAGCCTCATTGAATCCAGGAGCTAGGAAAAACTGTACTGAAGTCTTCTAGGAGGCTCAATCAGAGCTCCTTCTAATGCTTCCATTACGGTTTAAACAATTTCAAGGGGCTTCTTCCTGAGGCTAAGTTTCTTTATCTGCCTCTTTAAAGGAATAAGAGATACTACTCTGTAAATTCATGCAGCCTTTCAGACCTCTTGAGGATGAGCCTTTGGGAGAGGCTCAGCTGTGTCAGGTGTCAGAGGAACACCTATGTATGCTCATGAGCAAAACTATAGGTGTCTGGAAGCACATGAAGTATCTTGGGAGTTACATGGCAGCTCAGGGGTGTTCCAGACTGCCTTTTTTTTTTTTTTTGAGTAGGTGGCATTGCAACAATAGTGGTATGTAATTTCTGCACAAATAAATGGGGAATTTAGATTTAAATATTCAGGCACATATTCATATAGGCAAAATACAACTTGTAAGCACTTACACTGTCTTTCTGCTATATTCTTTAAAACAAGTTTTATGTGTTTTAAGAACTGGAGGCATTAAGAAAATTAATAACACATTAAAATTTCTTATAAAAACCGTTATCAAGTTAGGTTTATAAATGAACAGTCAAGATCAGAACATGAACTGTATTTGTCATAACTTTAGTACAATTTTGCATGTATATTTTACTGTGAATCTATATTTTCTTCCTTCTTATTTCATCAAACCACGCTCCAAAATTTTCCTGTTGCCATGCTACCTCATATTGATTTCCAGTATGGCTTTCAAAACTTCAAAGTCTGTGACAATTAAAGCATAACTGTATAGCCACTTTCTTCAAATTCATCCACATGACCAAAGAAACAATTGAATTTATTTTCGAGTTTTATCCTATGCAGAGAATTCAATGATTCAGATATACTAAGACCTAGATCCATTTTTTAAATTGACAACCTGTTATTATATGGATATAAAGTCAGCTGGGAAAGCAAAATCAAAATATTTTCAAGCATTCTCTGAAGAAAACTTTCAGTATCTTGTATACCATAATTACAGAAAGAGTGAATATGCTAGAATTAAGTGTTAAGGTGAGAAAATTTAACTATTTAATCCAAGAAGTTCCTGCCAAGCTATCCCTTTATAATGGCCTTCTAAAATCTTTTTTAATCTTTCAATTAATCTTCCACACAAAATGTCTGCTTTGAATTTTTACTCCTCACTAGACAGAATTACATTACCCCCAGGAAACCGCAAGTTTTCAAGTTAAAAGCATCCACAGAATGAGAACATAACTTACATCAAATATTCTCCCAGAGTTTAGAAACTCAAAAAATCTAATAAAAATCAATTGTTCTTGGTCAGTCAGGTATAGCTCCTATCTTCTACATAGTCTACTGCTTATTATACCCTACTTTCCATGTCCTTGGTCGCTAGTTCATAAGCTGGTGTTTGCATTTTGGCAAAGCTTCACAGAGGAACATGTGACCTGTGGTTAAGTGCACCTATGGTGTATTTTTTTGCTCCTGGAAGCATGTAATCTATCTTTCAGCTGATACCCTAAATAACCTGAAGTAAAAGACACCTCAAAACAGGATGAAAACTAGTCACCCTGCTAAGGGAGTCAGCAGCAAGCACTGCAGATGGTCTGACACCTTTCTCACTGAATAAATTCTCAAGCCTTTTTATGCCTTCACCCTGGCACACCCATTCAGCCTAGCAGGGAGTGATTAGTGAAAATCAGGAGATTCTGTGTTATGACATGTAAATAAACAAGCCTGTGGATTTTCAAGTAGTTTTCTATATGTTTGCATTACCAAAAACTATGACCATAAGCACTGTATGTATGTAGTACTCTAGTAGGCATACCATGAACACACCATCAGATTATGCCTTCTCTCCTTCTCCTGGCAAAATAAATGGTTAAACATCTCATCCATGAGTTCCAGAAATTTAGAAGTCAAGAGTTTTCTTATACTTTCAATTTCTTAGAGACATTCTAGGTTCATTATAGTTAATGTGTGATATGACAGTGATAGCATTCTCTCCTTCGCAAGCAGTCATCTAGCATTTAAATCTGAACTTTCAGATTTCTAAGACTTTGGTGGTGCATTACTGAAAGCTGTGATAACTCTGGGATATGTACTGGGACATAACGGAAACTGGTGGCAAAAGAGGAGAGTCCAATTGCACAACAGAAATTGATATCTCCTGTGCCTATCACAATACCAGAGGAGTGGAAACTTGTACAATGTAAGCAATGATGGAGGAGAAAATTGTGACAACTGGAACATTTACCCTATTTCAAATCATGATTTCTGCGGTTTTAATTCAGTTAAAAGTCCTTAATAGTTTCTAGAAATGTCCACATGTAATTTTATTCTTGTTAGATAATTAAAAACAGCTGCACAGTTAATATTTTTATTTAGACTGCTGTGTAATCTTGAACCAAATGCATCATTTGTGTAGTTCCACTCAGTTCATTTAATTACATCAGGTCCGAAGCTGGCCTTTTATAATTGTTTCCTGCCAAGACTTTTAGAAGACTAAACTATGAAGCAATATTTATAAAGATCACTGCAAGTGCAGATTCAAAATTACAGTATTGAGGTAAAAGCCAGAAGCTTCTGGTTGAGTAATCAAATCTCTTTGTTCCAGACATAATTGTTTGAGTCTGACTCGCTTTGTTCTATTTAAAGACTATTGAAGACTGGCAATATTGCGGGCTTACTTCAATGAGCTGGTATTACACTTTCCACTTAGGAAACAGAGAATGATATTACAATTCATTTGCAATTTGTAGTGCTAGAAAAGTATGTTGTTGGATGTTATAAGTTATCTGTAATTTCACAACTCAAATCCTTACACAGACTTTTCATAAAAAGGTGTCTTTGTATTATTTTACTCCTTCTCTGCACCTTTAAAGACAGATAGAAGAACCAGTCATCCCCCCTAGCCTACGATTATGAAGGACCAAGTACAAGCAATGAGGCATCTTAAAGGATCCTGTATATTTCTGGTAACCCATACTGTCATACAATTAGTTAAGCTTAAACCACAGTAAAAAGGATGAAATAAATAGGTCAGGCTATCCAAACAATAAGAAAACCATGAGGAAATACAGTTAGCCCACCTGTTTTCTTGCTCAGATGACTCTATTAATAAAAATATTAAAAATAGCACAGGAGCAGAGTGTTCAATACAGTCTCTTGAGATCTCACTCTTTTACATCAGAACCCTAAGACCTGGACATCCATCTTGGTTTTCAATTTAGAGCAGAACATAGCCTGTTTTTTCTAAAAAGCAATCAGAGTTGTGCAAGGCTTTTCCTTTCAAACCTCTAGACACTGTCAGTGAACAAATCTTATCAGATATGATCTATTAGCAGGGTGTCTTTGGGGGAATAAGCCAACCATAAATGATTATACCTACAGTAGCATCACATTTCTCTGATGCAATAGAAAAGGAAAATAGAAGAAGCAATAAAAAATTAAGAAGATACACCTAGTGTGAGTGCTGTCTCTAGAAATTCAGTATAAAAGCACACATAACATAGCAGCTATCTTCTTATGAATTTGGAGGGCTTTGTAGTAGAAAGGGTTCATGAAAAGGTTCTTATAAAGTCATGTATCCAGTATAGCTGGTGAGGCTAAACGACTGTATTTTATTTACCTTCAAAAATTCTGTTATCTGCCCCTAAGTTGTGGAGATGTAGAAATCATCCTGGTTTCACAAAGACAGAGTAAAAATATTATAACAAATACTTCTGATACTACAAAATCTAGAACAGTATGCAGTTTTATTCCTTTGAACTTTGCTTCTTATAAACACTAAAGGATAATTCAACTGCATTTTCAGAAATAGTGCATGAAATCTGCATCTTAGACTACCTGCAATTTGAAACATGCATGCATTGATTAAAATTTTAAATGGATAACTCTTTTTAAAAAATAGTGCCAAGTGACACAAAGATACTGTGATCTGCTGCAAAGTGACTTCAAGAACACTTCAGGAAGTATTTTACAAGATTCACAAAAATACACAAAAAAGTCTGTAAAAGGTCTGTAGTTTTGGTGTTACAGTAGATTCACCTTAAGTCCTCAGTGCTTGATATTAACCCTTATGTGAAGTTAAAGATAATTAATTTTAGCCCTTGAAATAAAAACCTGTGCTTGCTTTGACTACTAGTGTAAATTAGATGATTTTGGTCTATACAAAAATTGAAATGTTGAGTTACAATCATTCTTTATAAAGAAATTAGCAATACAGGAGTTTGGTAGCACTGTCACAGTAATACAGCTGCTTCAATCTCGGCTGAGGCAGCCAACTGATCAACAGCAGACACACAAGCAAACCAAACTCAACCAAACAAGTTATTAGAAAAGGAATGGATAATTAAACAAAACATTGTGCCACAGTACAAAATCTGTGGTATAAGAGAATCTTGGACCATGTGCACTTCAGTTAGGTAGCAGTCCCTCTGCGTCTTCTGTAGCTATTGTACAGGAAAGTGCTGCAGTGATTCTATTGCTTCTTAAATAGCTTTCAAACAGTTAAAATGCACAAAACAGTAGCAGAATGAAGACATCTCATGGACTGTCAAGGTCCCTGTAAGACTCTATAGGGAGTCTTAGAGAAAAAAAGGAACCAGAGAGAAGTCCGTGATATTTTCTCTATGGTTGGTCATACACAATTCAACATCACTATCAGTAAGAAGTTCACCTGAAATTTAGAGGCCCATGTGAGGAATAATCAAACCAAACTTGACTCTAGAAGTAGTAGAAGTAGTAGTAGTAGTAGTAGTAGTAGTTGTTGTTGTTGTTGTTATTGCTGTTGTTGTTGTTATTATTGAAACATTTTACAGGCATGTTTGTTTCTGTGACATTTTGTTGTATGAACACAGTAAAATTTTGTTTTCCATTTTATTTTAAGCATCAGCATTTCTGGTACCATTTTGTTTCTATATCAACTTTGATCTCCTGCACATAAAAAGCAAGCATGTTCAAACAGCATTGACTCTTTCATGATAACTTTACATTATATTAAATATGTGCATTCAGTTCACCTATAAAATGAAATCCCCTATTTTACTTAGATAACTTTAATATAAGTAGATGTGCATGATCAAATTAGAACCTCTTCTCTAAGGAACATTTAGTTCTGAAAAGTGGTATTGAGAAGTCAAAGAAAAGATGCTTTGACATACATTCCTTTTTTAACAACATCATTCAATTTTTCAACAATGATTGCTTCCCTTGGACACTATCTCAGTTTTAACATTTCAGTTTAGATTATAATGACAGAGAACTCTGAGAGGAACAGGGACAGATATAGATGAAAAAGAACCTCAGCACATTCCCAGGTCCTCAAATCTGACTAGACTTTCCCACCCTGACAATGTTGGGGGTTTGGCTTCAACTCTGTTTCTGTACCTCTCCTTTTTCTCTCCTCTTTTTCCTAGTCCCACAGTACTTCACCTCATCTTCACACCTCATCTACTTCTCTTCCTTCCTCACTTGACTATTCTTCCCTTTTCCTTACTTCTTTTTTTCCAATTATGCAAAACTCCCCTACAGAAGCAGTTTCAATAAATAAGAAAACCTTGGGTGTGGCTGTGAACCTGTTGGGACATTTGCCATTATCATACTAGAAAATGTATTACATTCCTTCCATTGGCAAACCTTTAATGTGCTCTTCTCAACGTGGACTGTCTTTTGGTGTTAGCACAGTGCACAGGCAAAGACATTATGTCCAGAACCTTATTATTATCAATAATGTTGATAAGAAGAATGATAACAACAATAATGCAATATAATAAAAGCAATACATTCTCTAAGCAAAGGTAAAATTCCAAAACATTTAATTACCATGGGCATCACCTGTCCTGAAAAAAAAAATTAAGGAAGTCTGAAATACAAACAGTTTAACTTTCATCTTTCCCTGAGTCAGGTACAATTCTAGGAAAACACAGGGATTCTAGCATTATGGAAAGGAAATTGTTCCTGTCTGTATGCTCAAACAAACAAAATCTCCTAAATATTTTTATTAAAATATCCATCACAGTTTCTCAGTAGAAGTTTGTTAGCCAGTAAATTCCAGAAAGATTACACTACACACACAATTGTATGCATATCCTTAATTATTCATCACTAGAATAGCAATTTATATTTAGTAATCAAAACAACTGTTAAAATTGCAGTTTTTTTCTGAGAAATATTTCTGAATGCAATTGAAACTAATAGATCTAAAAAGGTAAAGACAAGGTCATAACAGTGCATTTAGTTCTAGTGACCTATATCCACTGTTATGAGTGCAATTCATGAAGCATTTCCAAATGATGTCTTCCCATTTAGGAAAGCAAATAAATAGTTCAGAGAGTGGCATGTGTATTCTCCCCTTTCAAATATCCCAATGAGATCTTACTAAAAATTAAATAAACAGACCTTCTCTTTGGAAATGTAATAACAGTTACAAGTACAGATTCTACAGGATTGCTGTAGTATCTTTCATTTGCTTATGGTAAAAACAAATGAAAAAAAGTTCAGTGCAAAGTTTTTACCCAAGCTATTATATTTTTCTCTCAGCTCTGTGACAGCCAATTGGAAAACTCTTGAAAGAGGAGCAGAGAATAGGAACCATTCACCAGAAGACAGTATATTATAATACTTATCTTGTTTTAAGTTAAGACAAAACAAACCAACATTCAGAACAAGTTTAAACAGAGGAGCAGCAGGATATTACCTCTCAAGATCTTCTTTAATTTAAACAGAGTAAGAAGAAGTGAGTTGAGAAATGTTGGTCATAAATGCCAATAAAACCACGACTGCCAAAATATTTTACTACAAGAATTCTTTGAATTTTCACATATTTTGAAGAGCAGGCTACTGTATATCTGACAAAAGGGGACCAAGTAATGAGTGTCAAAACAGTAAGTAAATACAATTGTACAGCAAAACAACAAATAGCAATAAAGATCATGACACAAAAAAAAATCAAAGGCAAAAAGCATGAAACTATTTTTAAAATATGTTTTCTTTGTTGGTGTTTTTGTTTTTTTTTTAAAGAAACATCTTACAATAGCACTATTGGGACCTGTTACTGGGGAATACTTCAATAATTTCTTTTTAATAGGAAAATAGCAAGAGTCTGAAGTACAAGGCGGTAAAAGATGACACATTTTGAAAATTTAACTGACATGCTTTCTTTTAATTTAAAAGTCTTGAGTGTTTGATCTGATACTTCTAATGACTCTTTATGCAGATTCTTGTAGCTGATCAAAGTCCCAGTGTCCTGTTTGTATCCACACTTAATTATGCTTGAGAGGCATTTGGTATGTGCTCATCCAGAAAGCTTTAGCTACGGTCATTAACAATCTGCACAGATGATTTTTGGCCTCACCATTTATCGTCATAACACAAGACTGTGTGATAAAAAAGGAAAGATGGATAAGCTTGGGCAAAACCAACCTTTTACCCTTTGTTTACCTGTCTTATTCCAGAACCTCCTTGCCCCTGGAGTTGGGACATAGTACAGGGAACTCTTGCTCTTGTAGATGTGGTTGGCATGCACAGAGCAATGTGCTCCCCCTTTTTGACTCCAACTCTGGCACCACCCAGAACTTCCTCCATCATTACTTTGGCTTGTGACACAAGACAGATCTCAGCTGTCCATTCACTGTAGGAACTCATAGGCTTTACTAAGGAGACTACAGCTAACATGTAGCAGTGGGCATAGTTGTGAGAGACATCTGAAAGGTTAAGGGTTCAAGCAAATGTTCATCTGCAAGAGCAGCAGAGTGCTTTGCTGAGGCCGGGTTTGCATCCCTCGAATGAAGGGGCAGCAGAGAGTTTTTGGTTATGGAGTGACAAAATTTCTGATCTGCATAAGAACAGTCCAGATGCAGAGGGGGTGAGCATCCACCACCCCAGAGGATCATTACGACAAACTAACCTTAGCAACAAACAGGGCTTTGAGCCAGGTAAGGGAAAAGGTCAATAAGAAGTAGATCCTGTGAGATGGAATAATGCTTTTTATCATGCCAATATCCTCCCTCCCAATAAGGCTCCTGTGTAAAACTCTCTTCCCTCACCCACCAGGGGAGATATCAGAACACTCACATGTAAGCCTGAAGGTATTCATCCCTTCTGGTAAGGCACGTACTGGCTGATGCGCATAGGCATGAGAAACAGCAGTCATGGCTTAGAAGGGGTCATAAACCATCAAAGACTTTCAAAGTGCCCCCAGAGCAATTTCTGGGGCCTTCCACCAAAGGACCATAATCCACAGTGTTGCATCAGATGGTGTCAAACTCCCCACCAGGGAGGGACACCTTGGCATTCCCACCTGAACGTTATTGACATTAACCCATTGTTAATGGAATTTGTTTTGTGCTCTCCCCCTCACTTCCGATGGATCAAGACTGCAACCATCAACAACTAACTTGCAATGATCAAGTCTCATTGTTGGACTCACAGGTGGTGATATCTTTCCACTATCTACTCTTACCCTTTCTTTCTCTTCCTTTCTTTCCCTTATGTTTTCTTAAGTGATATATAATAACCATATTGGCTAAACACCTCCTTTCCATTGCAACCAAGTTTTTCTAAAATAAACCTGCCACATAAACTGGTCATTCAGTGTCATTGCACTCTAATCCACCCCAAGGGACTATTAAGAAGAACCTCGGTTACCCTGCCTCAGAGGCGGGTACTAACAGCAGTCAGGGTGTGTCTGGAGTTTAACACTTTTTAAGGGAAAAAAGGGGATGATAGGGTTCAGCCATTAAGTAAATCTTTCCCCTTGTCACTGATATAGGAGGTAAGCCATACAGCTTCAAACCTCATCTGTGCAAACACTAAAACTCTTGTTTGGATCAATGCAAACTATTCCTCAAGAATGATTTGGCCCAACCATTGAATTAGAGCAGATGTTTGCAAACTTACACATTGTCACAGGTTTACTTCTCATGCCCTTTCTGCACTCTTATCCTAATGTGACAAAGTTGAAAATATTTACCAGAAAATGAATTCTGTCCTATTGCACCAATGAGCCCATGACAGATTCCTTTTTTTTTTTTAATTTTTGCAATATGAGTTAGATTTTTTTCTCTTTTTGTTTCCCAGCATCAGATCTCGCAATGTTGGTTCTCAGGCCCAAGGAAAGCAGGGAGCACAAAGAAAATCACACTATCATTTTAAGTCATGTGCTTTAACAGCAGTTTTCTGTTGTTAGACACAGGACAAGAAAAGACCAAGTCCAGTCATGTTGGCTGACATATTTTTCAGTCCCAGTTATACTATCCTACAGGATATGGCATTCTGACGTTAATGGGGCAAAACAGTGAATGAAAATTAATTAGTATTGAACTTGTTATAGAAAAAGCACATTATTCCCGAAGAAGATGCAGCATGATAGGAGAGTGTAGGAGTTGAAATATGCCCTTGGACAATATCTTGGCAGGTTTTTTCCCTATGGATTTTCACGGGAACGTAATTGCAATCACTGGAACATAAATGACTGTTTCTGAGTTATGTTGCTTTTTGTCCTCTCTACAGAATACTACCTTGTATTTTATACTTAATTTTGAACAATGGCATGTATCATACCCAATTAATAAGATGCTCAGTGCCTTCTTACATTCACAGGAGCCACTTTTCAGACAGCACATTCAAAGATACTATTTACTTCAGTGGATGGATGGTAATCAAGACAAAATTTCCTTTGGAAAGAAAACAAACCAATTATGGACATATTAGAACTGCTCAGTGAGTCTGAGGAATTTTGTACAAGGAAGGGTGTTCAGACACTGTTCAGAGTTCAATGTCTTCAGGACAGTGTTTTTCAAAGAAAAAGTAATGAAACCCCCAAAAGATCTCACTCAGTTTTTGAGGAAGTGCATGGTGGAAAAAAATACAAGGAATCATTAAGCAGTGCCTATCACCATCAGCAAGAGAAATCACTAACAAGACATTTTTCTTTCTGAGTACACGAACCTCACCTCATGTCAAGACATAATACTCCATTCCCAACAGGATTAAGTTACTCTCTCAATGATTTAAACCCACATGATGGAATTCGTGATAAAAACATTAAAAGATACATTCATTTGATAGGGCTAAAATTGCTATCATTAATAGCTTCATAAATAAGATCACATGAGCTCTTTGTTTTCTTCAATTAAACAGCATCTGTTTTCTTAACCATCTAGTGAAGAGCAACTATAAATACTAGGATAATCTGCTTTGATCAAACCCATTAAGCTTGAACATATCCTTAGGGGGTTATTGATTATCTCTTAGTCTCTCTTTCAAAGCTGATCATTAAATTTGTTACTTGGAAAACGCATCCCACTTAGCATGTTGGCCTCATTGAGGCTTTTGAGCACCCTAAAGTCATTCAATTAGAACCAGTTAACACATACAGGCTTTTAAAGAAAAAGAATTGTATAGGATTATGTGGTCTAAATTCTAATCCTATTACTTTAGTTTCCTCATAGGAAAGATTTATTCTTACAGTCTTAGCAAAACTCTATTGATAAAACATTTTCTTCTAGAAAAAGACATAAAAATAAATTGCTTTGTTGGCCCACCTAGGATTAAAGCCTGAGGAATCAATATTCATATGTTTTATGTGTGTTGTAGCCTGATAGACATTTTTCCTTAATGCTACTGAACTTTGAAAGGTTTTTTGAACTATTAACCCCAAGGAACAGCTGATTTCTATCAGATTTAATATGTTGATTTATAAGGCACCACAACATAGGCAGTCCTATTAAAAGAAAATTAATGTAATAAAATTTGTTGATACTCTGCTAGACCTATGTATAAAGAGAAAATATCTGTCAGAAAGGAGTCTTAAAGGGAGTTTTATAATGGCTAAGTAGTCAGATCACTTCCATGCTGAACATCAGAGAACAGACAAAAGCATTCTATGTCTCTTTAAATTGGTTTGATGAAGTTTTAGTTGTCCGTGGCATCTATCTATGAATAATAATTCAGTTTCACTTAAAATTAGATTTAATTGACTTGATATATCTCAGTGTTTTCACAGTGCCCAGGTAATTTCTTAACCCATAAACCTCTAATATATGCAAATCAAACTCTAACCTTTCCTGCACAGGTTTCCATCCAAGAACATATTGTCAACTGTCCGAAAGGTCTTTGGGTTCAATTACTGTATGGATAAAAGAGCTTCATAAGATTCCAGGAGGCATTCTTGATGCTGGCTGGGCCTAAAAAAAGCAGGAGAACGGGGGGTGGGGAAAGGGAAGAAATGAAGAAATTGTTGGCTACCCTGTTACTGCTTATTAGTCATCCACCTTTACTGCTAATCACCTTAGATGTCCAAAAAGCCTCTAAACCACAGGAAAGGCATATTTTTTAAAGAACACAATGTCTTGATCAAAAATTATTTTCATTCTATAGTCAATGAGAGAGATTCTCATGAATCACACAACATGGTTTCCATTTAGAGAGCAAGCCTAATTCTCAGATTAGAAAGAGCTGAGTACTTTTCACTTCCAGAGTTTTCAAAGAGCATATTATCTCTGCATGAAATTGAAAGAGCACATATAATAAGAGCCTTTCAAAACCATACATTTCCACTTTGGAAAAACAGCAACATTGCAATTCTAAGCTCAGGTTCTGTTTATCCAAACACTATCTAAAGAAGCACTGCATGGAGATCACAAAAGCTACAGATCCAGGCTTTACTATGACTCTTACAGGGAATATATCTGAACCTGTTTCCATTTACACATCAGGCCTCATGAGATATTTTCATCTTTCCAAAAGGGCTTTTCTTCCTGTAATGCACTTCACTAGACACCATTTCAGATCAAGCTCTTACAATCCTTAAGTTTATTTAATTAATAAATTTTCGTTATCTGAATCAACATATAGGTATAATCTGCAATTTTAACACAATCCCAAACCTATCAACTGAAAGCTCTGTTACAACTTTTATAGGGCAGCTCCATGCCAATCGCTTGAAAAATTAATTTGTTTTGTTTCTTCCACTTGTTACTGTTAAGTACACTGCTGTTGCAAATTTTCTTATATAAAAACATCCTCATTACTTTAACTAATACAAAGGGGAATTAATAGACAAACAGAAAGTATGCAGTTTTAAAGGCTTGTTGGTAGCTCCAATCTCAATTTCCTAAGTGAGAACTCATGCTAGTCTTAACTTTTTAAAGTTATACATACATCTTGATGTTCAAACACATAAGCAACTTAAATTAAATTTTTTTCAATGGTAAAGGTAGGCAATACTACCATTAAAAATTTTATTTTATTCTTAGATTTGCCCACAAAAAGAATAGGTCAGTAGAAACCTGCTTTATATTTAATTGATTTTCCTCCATAGAATAATATGCTTTTGTAATTCTTGGTTAAAAGCAGTTTTAATTGTTAAACTGCAGTGAAACTGTGAGCCTTGATGATGAGTCAACACTTCAATTTGTGTGTAAATACAAAAATAGTTAGAGAAATGATCTTGTATTTGCATAAGCCTCAAAGAAACAACATTTCATAATAGTGGTGTGATTTGAATTAGAAACCTGTAGAAAACAAAAGAAGTTTGATTTTATATATTATCTCCATAAATCAGAATGGTGAGACACTATCACCTCTCACTCAGATGAAATAAATGTATACCATGGAAACTTCAAATCATCTAAATATGTAAAATGGTTAAGAGATAGTAGAGTATCCTATACTGCTGAGTCCAGTTAGCTAAGAGGTATAATTCAGTAGACAACAAAAGAAGTATGCTATGGTTTTGAACTTAAATGTGAAAAAAATCACAGGATTATCTGCATGCTGATTTGAAAAAAGTGCAGAACAGTGTTCCCTTTAACAAAAAAAAAAGGCAAAAAACTCCAGAGAACTCCACAACTAGTGTCTTTATGCTGCTAATAAGATAATTTGTTTAATTGCTAACTTTTCACCATCTGTTGCATAATATATGAAGTAAAGTGTTTGCCTCTCAAACTCTTGAACAAAAAACAGTATGTCACTATTTCTTTCAAGAATATCTATTCTCTTAAAATTATGTCCAGAAAATAGAAATACTAATGAGTATGTAACAAGACAAAAGAAAGAGAATCTATAAATCTAGCTGACAATTTTTAATTGGTTTTGATTAATACAACATATGTTCTTTAGGGGATAACCACAGTATCCTATCTTAAATTATATAATGGTATTTGTAAACTATAGCACTATGGGGCATTGTTGTATTCCTGTTATCATAAATCATTGTGCTTTAATACCACTGGAAAATTTTTGGACTCTTTGTGCACACAAAATTTTCTTTGACAAATATACAGTACAAGAACTATATCTTTGATTTCTAACATAAAAGCTTCGGTATTATCATTGGTTTAGTACTAGATTATTCTTCCAGTTCTTCTACTCTGTAGGAGTTCAAGTAGCCTAGATATCTCACAGGTGCCACTGAGGTGCCACTTATTCCTTAGTCTTGATAAATTAATATAAGTCCTTAAATCTTCTTCTGTCTTCTGTACTGTGTATGTTCCACAACTTCCATGTTTGACATTTACTTTTTAAAATGTCACAATATACTTTTTGCAGCTAGACTTTTTGGCCCAAGCACACATTAAAAGGTCAATGTTTAATCTATCAGTGAGAGAAACCATAGTTATAACTGTGGGACTTATGGTCTCTTTGTTGGATTAGCACCAGTAGAAACAGCCCCTGACAGGATGGCATGGACAGAGAGTCTGAGGAGAAATCCACTGGGGGTGAAGCTAGGCATTGCAAAGAAACATTGGAGCAACCTATATGAGGAAACCAGAAAAGAGGGGAAAAGACAGATACTTTTCTCTTTTCCTTGGGCATTTTGTAGTGCTTATGTGGACCAGTGCAGTGTTGTGCAAAGATACTCAGTGCTCCAGTTCACCTAGGCTAACATAACATAAGGAAAGTTACCTCAAACATTTCTGTACGGCATGTTATGATGCTAGATCACACCATTTGAGCTGATACAGTAGCATTTCCACAGCTAAAATATGAGGCTTTATGTAGACATATCTTTATTTTCACTGTAGAAAAATACTGGTATCTCATCATACACCCACAACATTATATAAAGCAAAAGGTCAGTGGTGCAAACTGAATCATCCAGGCCCTCTTAACATCGAGCTCTCTTAGTCGCCTGCTTGCCTGTATTACACTGGCCTGTCTTAACAAGCTGGACAAAGCCCAGGCACAGCTGAGACTGCATATGCTAAAGACAGTTCCAGTAGTCAGTACAGAAGAGGAAAGACCAACTGTGGACTCTTTCTCTCTCTCTAATCCTCCAGCAGTATTCCAGTAAGGTTTAATACTTAAACACCCCCACATGCCTGCATGCCACATCCCACAGCATAGTAGAAATATTCTGAGTTTCACAGAGTCTGCACATTGTTTCATGCTATTGACACATTGGAATGACCCTCTCCACCGAAATACATGCACAATTGAGCAGGGATGCTTTATTAGAAGCACAGAAATAGTGCCAGATACTCACGTTCACTAATTATTTACTCTTTTGCCAGATATCATTTATAAGTACAACAGCCTAATATGTGTAGGTCAGCCAGACCACCTTTTATATTCACTTAGGAGATCAGTCACAAGAAATCTCTAAGCAACCTTTGAAACAAATTTAAGAATTATTGAAAAATCTATTTACCATTATATACAGAATAGTCCTCCACCCTCCCTCTAATATTTTGCTGGTATACATATATCACTAACAGAGAAATAAAATGATCTCTAAACATTTTTTAAATCATTTTGTCATGAAGCACAACATGAAGTGTGTGGTACACAGGAATGCCTTTTCTTTGATGGGATATCATAGATGTAGGACTATGTACAGCTGTACGTTCTTTATGCTAAGAAACTTAACCTGGTTCAGCAAACTTTTGTTTCAGAACATGTACTCCAGCATGCAGCAGTTTAGGGCCTCACATGGGGTTGAAGAAAAGTGTGTAAATCTGGAGTATAGTGCTTATATCAGTAAGCACTCGAGAAACACTAGTATATCATAACACATGGGTTTCAATCAACAGCATGACAGCAGTGACAGCACATCATGACACCCTACTTGTAAAGCTGCAGTCAGCAATAATGAAAAATGCCTGATATCAGGTACCATGATTTAAAGGATTATAAAACATCACCACTAGTACTAGACCAAAGTCTCTAATGGTATGATTCTTGGTGCTGATTCTGATAGCTTGTTATTACTGCTTTTAACAATGAAAGGCACATAATGAGTGAATGAGAATACCAGCTGTGTATTCAAGCTGACAGAACCTCTTTTTTTTTTCTGAGAGTGTTTTGGAAATCCTTCAGGTTTTCACAGGAATGCTTATGTCATTTTGTTCTAGGAGAAATTCCTGGGTAAAGCCAAAGAAGTGAGACCATGACTCTAAAATAAAAGCTTAATTTCCAGATTATTGATAGAGATGACAAACTTACCTTAGCTTCCCATACACTAAAAGAGTGCTTTATATTTTATACTCCTCCGTAACAGTATTCTCTCTGTAACCCCTGTTTGTAGCCACTGCAAACATTTTCTTCAGCAGGCCAAATACTAAAAACTGAATAGTCACTAACTGATTTTTCCTTTTTTTTTTTTTTCTTTTTTTTTTTTTTTTTGTTTGGTTTTTGTTTTAAATCTAAGCACAACACAGAACTAGAACATCTGAAAGCTCGCACACATTTGTGGGGCGGCAGCACTGCCACCCATGCACTGTACTTCTCATTTTTGGAGTCTGGGGCTGAGCTTGTTACCTTCATCAGGCTTCACTGAAGACCTCTGTCCTTATGTTGATGCTCGGGCTGTGAGTTCACAGCCTCTAGTCTGAATAGATATTGCAATAGAACTCAACATAAGTTCTGCATCAAGCCAGTAACATGATATTCATTTAGCACATAATAGAAAGAAATTCAAATAATTGAATGGATAGAGAAATAAAAATCTGCCATCCATCTTCTGTCATCATAGTTTACAGACTCAACTAAGCCACAGATAAACCTTTGAATATTTTGGATTCAGTATCACATAGTATCTAAAGCGAAACCAAAGGAAAACAGTCCCTTCAGATAAACAGACTGTCGAATTCAAGTGCACCATAGATAAAAAAATTCATAAGCTAATACAAAATTTTCCATAAATTTGACACACTTCTTAACTGCAAAATAAACCAATTGCCCCTATTTGTCTAATTATTTTTATAGAGGAAATTCAGACCTATTGCAAGTTTTGAATGGCTCTCTATTTGCTAAAAACCTAACTTATTATTACACAACAATATTAACTGACTATTACAAGGATGGCTGAACAGTCCACTTCATGAGTCAAAGTGACCTTGCCAGTAGCCTGTTTATAGAGACAGGTGGTAGCTACACATTCTCAAGGCCTGACTCTCCCTTCCACATTTTGTAGCTGGAAGCATTTTGGACTTTAAAACACTCTTCTCTCTCAGAAAGTCTCATATTAACAAGGTTACATAAAAAATTCACTGCTACTTCCACACAGCACTTTTTATTTTTTTAATTACCTCCTCAGCATTCAGAAAGTGAGTGAAATTGGAATCTCTCAAAGCACTTATCCAAAGACTGACCAGAGCTAACATACATGCCTAACCTATACTTTCTAAAATATAACTTATGGAATAAAATTAGCTGGCTTGTACCCACATTATTAACCTTATCACAAGAAAACCACAGTGCAGTGACTAAGGGTCTATCGGAAGTAATTTGTCTTGATTTGACCTGTCATAAGATGACTTTATAGGAAACAGCATACTTTCAGATGATTCAGCTGTTTGTGGTCACAGCAAAGTATCCTTTTGACTGAGACAATGCCTTCTAGGCACTCCACTTTCTCACCCTTTGTTATGCTTTGGTCTTCATTTTGGCATGTTTTCATACATGTCTTATTCCCACAAGTCTTGAAGGAGCATGAATCTTATTTTTAAAATGAAAATGGAAAAAGGTTTTGCAATGGCTTTAGTTGATTTTATCTAAAATCTAATAGATGTACTCACAAAACACATTTAAGACTTGAAGCTGACCAACTGGAAGACCTTGGGAATGGAGTAAAGGACTCTCATAATTGATTTCTACAAGCTTCATAAAGAAACAGAGAAGGTGTCAAACCACACAATTAAAAAAAAAATGGAAGAGGCACAAACTGCATCATATCTTTCTACTTGCAAGCAAAATACAACTGAAAAACCATCATTAAAAAGAAGAAAGGTTATTGGCCATCAGTTATCATGTTTGCACTCTGACAAACTGGGTGGAACCAGTCTGCAAAGAAAGAATTTTCATTTCATCCTTGTTAACTAGAAGTATTGCTGCTATACAGTTTCAGAGCAGATAGTGACTACCCTTGATTTTCCAGTCCTCTAATCTCACCCATACTTCTTCCTCCTTTGTATCTGTAATACTAACAAGGAAATAATTCTATACCTATCTCATCAGTAAAGAATCCAGTGTAACTTCCTATAGAAACCACTTGAGAAAACCGGTTGCTTCATGTAGCATTTTCCTATGCTATTTTTAAAAGCATTATATAAAGAAATCAGGAAAAGAGTAGCAGCTTTCTACCAGGTAAAACTCACATATCATAGCTGAAACCTAACCTCAGAAAAAAATGACAAGATTAACACTTGACAAGCAGAAGCTAGGAACACACCTAGGGCATGTGCTCAAGATGCTAAAAGGTCATTGCTCATGTGATTAATTTTTGGAAGAGCCTTTGGAATGCTTATGATTCTCAACTACACTGTTCCAAACAATTCCCAGATGGCATTTCTCAAGCTCACTTCTCTGGCACAGTCCCTGGGCATTATGCCACCAGGGTCACACCTGCACATTCCTCAGGTCAGCTCCCCAGCAATGCAGAAGGCAGGCATTGTGCTACTTAAAACTGTCGCACTTCTGAGATCTCCCATTCTTCAAGAGTCTGTTGGTACATCTTCCTTCTCAGGCCTGTTCTACAATATCAGGAACTCCTGACAAGCCTTGACTGAACTAGCTGAGCATTGAAGTGTCCCTTTATTGTACCTGCTGGGTGGTGAACATACCTGACCATACCAGGAATTGTTGGATGATACAGGGGGAACAAGGCTGACCATAATAAGAACATCAGTTGTCCAACTGATGCCTTGAGGCATGGCCTTCCTATATCCACAACCCATGGATACATATAGTCAGCCCATGAACTACCTGAACCACCCCATAAACAAGGAGAGTGAACATTTCTATAAGATGCAATGCACAGAGAGAATTTAGCTAAATAAAAACATATGTTTTTTTATTTTCCATTTTTCCATTCTATAGTTATCTTATCTGGGTCTCACTTTTGATCATCCTTCACCACATTTTCTCTTCAGTGATGAATATCAACAAATAAATTCCATTTTCTTAAAATCACATTTCCATGTGGACCTCAGAGGGATCAAATTCTTTTTGGTACGTGTGTTGTTGAGTGCAACAGCTGTCTTTCTTTTTGTTATACCACAGGGCAAATGGCCATTTCCCTAATCACCCCATATGTATTTGACAAATCATGAGGACATTCCTCACATGCCATTAAAAAGTAAGGACTTAACATATCAAGTACAGCTTTGCATCTTATTTTACAGAGTTAAAGGGTTTACCCTTCACTCTTACAGGTTCTCATCTGTTTTCTATTAATAGAATTTATGCTGCTACACAAGACATTGGAGTTTTAATCTAGGACAAAAATTGTTACCGGAATGCTATCTTGCCAGTAGAACTACTTATACAGTGGTCTGTATTTATATGGTGGTCTGTACTTATTCAGTGCAAAAAATAGGCAGTAAACAAGAATAAAAAGCAACCGATAAAAATATTCATCAACAGAAAATTATATGTGGCCTAAGAGAAGATAATGATGTCATAGAATGTCAATGAAGTAATAACTTACATCCATGAAAGTTAACCTCCATTGAGATTACAAAAACATGAAATTTCTGTAAACCATAGCTAATGTGTATCAAATGCTTTTTCTCATATAAAACCAAATAGTTCTATCACTGTCTGCAGTCGTACGTAGTGTAGCTATTTCCAGTAACAGGAGTCACACTACAAATGGCAAATGTTGAATAAGACATGAAAATCTGGCCACAGATCTTGGCTTGTATAGAAGCTAAATGGCAGCATATTTGGCCGTGATTTCTACAGAGTAAGTAAGCCACATTTTAGACTACAATATTGTTATGCACTCCCTAGAGCAGATTTAGAATGGATTTGAAGGGAAAAGAATTGTACAGATGTACAGCAGCTCAATGTCATCTGAAAACCTATGGGACTCCAAAGTAATGATCTTTATAATTATTCTGCACTGCCCTCCCTTCACTTTCCGAACTGCAGGCACAGAACCAGCAAGAGCGCATTAATGGGGGACACATTGTTTATCCAAATAAAAATGTGAAGTCAGAGGCCAACCAAAAGGGTTGAAAAAAATTTTGGATTCACTGATTTGTTAGCTAAACAGTTTAGATCTTTTTAAAATGTTTGTCCTGAAACATATTTCAACTTAAATTTGTGGAAATTTTAAGAAAACCATCAAATCTACAATAAATTAAAAGAAAATGATTTTTTCTAGTCTAAGTAAAAGAAAATGTTTCCTAGGCCTATTTTCTCCAGTTCATCTATCCTCTCCTAGACATTATCTTTATGATCAAAATTGTACCCTGTCATGCTTATTTATCTTTGCTGACTAATAAAAAGTTCAGATATTTTCACTTCTATTCTGTGAATTGAATTTCCCTCTTTCTGACTTACAAATAGATCCAAATTACACAAGAAAAATAAAAATATAAACATGCTGGTAAATGTAAGTAGTCTTTTCTTGATATACAAATTATTAACAGGGTTTTGGAATTTTCTGTTTCCAAGTAAATTTCTCAGTAGAGCACTGAACCCCTAGATAGCAAATATAAACCTACTGATATTTACTATTCCTTAGTAAGTTTTTATAGACCTCTTGTCTGTAGGTATCTGCATACCAAGTGTTAGGAAAAAAGGAAAAGTTATATCAAAACTATATCACAATGAAATACGCAATCCAGTTCAAAAAGCACAATTTAGAATGTGATGAGCTTCCATACTGTAATAGACAAATCTAAGACTGCTGAAGTTTTTTGACAGAAACTAAGAAATTCCCAGCTTAGAGTAAGTGATTACAATAACTTAAGATAACAATAAGTGAAGCTTCTTTTTCCACACTGCTTTATTCAGGCCAGGAGTTCAATACCAGCCTCTAACATCAACTCTGTTCTTCATTGCTGCTGGGTTGTTCTCAGATAAGTTCGAATTTGACCTGAAACTGTATTTTAATGTGAAGCAACTTTTCTGGCAATTGCTGAAACCAGCACATTTAAATGAAAATCAAAAATCGAATTGATTTTTGGCAAAAATATTGACAATGCAATGTGATGGGCATAGGGCCAGATACAAGGAATATGTCTGCTGTTTCACAGAAACTACAAGTTCTTTCTTTTTTCTGCTTTTTATGTATCACAGCACTTCTGCCATCTGCTTCAGTCAATAGTACAAAGACAGCACCAACACATTCAGTTACTGTGTTCTTTTTAACCTTTTGCAATAACCTGTAATAATAACCTATAAAATGTGAAAATGCAAAAAGTCCTCACCCTGTCTTCTCTTAGAGACACCTGATTAGAGCATTGAACAAAACACAATTTGGGCATTATCAGAAGTGCACTTCTTCCTGGATCTGTCTCATGGGCATAACTTGCACATTTGACACCAGATAACCCAGTGCCTGATAGCTAAGGCTCACTGGAGCTCTCATACTATCCTCCTCCTACCCCAGATGGTTCAGTTTGCCTCACTTACCCCTCCACTACTTATCTATCCACAGCTCTGACTGGCAGCTCTATGACACTACATTGTACTATCAGGCTTCTCCTACCCTTTGCTTATGCCAAGCAGGGAGGAACCTGGCTGTTTTTGCATGCTCCTTTTCTGTATGGCTTTTGTACAGTACAATAACCCTCCACCTTCCTCCTCAACACATTTATCATGCCTGATATTTTTGAGTCACAGGAGTGATGGAACTGTATGAGAAGATGGATGTCTGGACTACTCCTGAGTACTAATGCTCTCGATAATTTTAGTCAGCAATGCAAGTAGTTTCCCTAGTTCTTGAGTTCTGAATTTTTGGTACATATTAGGTGTTGTCACAGACAAAGATAAAAGGATCTTGGAAATTCCTGGTAATTTTTGCAGGCCACATGCTCTGAATATAGAAAAGCCAGGGAGCATGTTTGAATTCAAGTGATTGATAAGGAATTCTTATGCAAATATTGTACAGAAAAATCTGTGAATGTGTTTGCCATAAAGGCTTTGACACTCATAAATGATCCAAGGAGAGTTATTTACTTCACTGAGACCCCTACAGAAGAACAGCACTTTCTTCCTTCTGCTTTGCTTTGCAGAAGAAAACCACATTGCAGTGAAAAAGCTATTTAGACATACAGAGAAGAAAGATTGTTTTTTAGAGCCTGCCCAGTAAGAAAGAATTAATCTTCTCCAGTGACCTCACTCTAGATTAACTAAATATTAAAGGGGAGGTCAATAATTTACTTTGAAATTTGTTTTCTTTGTCAAATCTATTGGACTGTGAAGATGAATGCAATTTTAAGTTATAACTGCTACAATGCTTATGTAGGTATTATAATAGCATTACAATATGATAGCATCCTTCTACCTTAGATCTTTCACATTTTGTCATAGAGTCCTTTAAAATTTATCTCCAAAGTCTTCTAATTAGTTGAATGTACATTATTCCTTCATTGGCTTTCATTCCTTATTTGTCTTGATGTTCAAACACACATGCTCTTTCGGGAGTTATCACTCCTCAACAATTCCATAGATGTGATTGTAAAACTCCAGTGTTTCTCCTTTTGTATGTCAGTGATGATAGTTTAAACTACCTATGTGTTTCCTCCCTCTAGAATTATCTCAAGTCTTGCATGCAATCTGTACATGCAAAACCCTTCAGTTCTCCCTGTTCTCAGTGAAAAACTAACAGCACTGGTATAAAAGCTGTGCTATGCAGAGATCTGGCCCCCTCCATTTTGGAATATAAAATACATTACACAAATTGAGGAGATGTAAAAATAACGTATTCTTGTTTGAATTTCTCTTCGGATATAATTTCTCCTCAACTCCAGAACTATTTGATAGTATCTTCAAAGGTGTATTTCTAACAATATAATTTGACTTTTCAGCACATATTCTGGGTTAAACAAGTCTATACAGTGATAGCTACAGTGTCACATTAAAGACTAGTGAGGAAAGGAGAATTGCACAGTGTGGTCAAAAGTAAATAAAAACACATACAAGTAAAACTGTCTGACTGCAATATACTGTTCTCATTTTACAAGGAAGACTTTTATGAGAAATACTGGTGTAAAAGTTCTTGTCCTCTTTTTGTGTGGCTCAATCAGAAAAATAGGATTCAATTTGCAGAAATCAAATTAGTTAAGATGTTAGATGTATTTCTACCATCAGCAATTTTTCACCAGCAAAACAGTCTGTATCCAACATGGAGCTAACTCATATTTCAAAGATGCAGAAATTTCTGCAATGGTTATTCAGGGTATTATTCATTTGGGCACTCCAAAATATTATACAATCTGAGATGAAATTCCCTGCCTGAGGTAATAGTGAATTCTTTGCTGTTTTCACCAAGTCAAACAAACATTTCTGAGGTACAATTTGTGCTTACATTAGAAAGAAAAAAATCATGAACATTTCTCCCAAGCTGAGCCATCATTCTAATAATCATCTTCCCTCTGGTTATGTCCAAAGTAGACTTACACTTTAAAAAGATTTAGTTTGTTCCTGTATTCTGATGAGAGATGGCAAATTCAGTCCGGAAAGCAAATGGAGTCAAAACATGTTTGGATTTCTGTTTCTCTGTCTGCTTAACCTCTCCCTAGCCAAAACTTTTTCCAGGTATAATTAGAGGATTTGGATCATTTGGTAGAGATTTCAACATATCTTCACAGCTATAAAAGGGAGATCAGATGCTCAGAAATTCTTTGTAGATATAATAAGAATGCAAAAATTGCCCTCACAGCTCATGCACTTAGCCCTGGAGTAGATTTCAAAGAAAAGCAGCTGAATTACAGTGATGAACAGTATGGTACTGCCATGAATCATTCTATTTTATATCAAAACTTAAAACAGGCACTTAACTCAGTGGAAGGGGTAAAACAGGTTTCTATTTAAGGAGTTATGTATAAGAATCAAAACCATCTGCAAAAAGAGACACCCTTTCAATACATCAGTAGAATTTTTGAGATGATAGGGGCTAGTGAATTTTGGCTACCTTTGCCAAATCCCAGGACAAGTGTCTCCTTAATAAATAAATTGTCATTTCCCCTGCAAAGTGGCAGCCATTCACTGAGCCTGAAGAGCAAAGAAGCCAGTCTACAGTTTAATGTGTTCTGGACACATTGAATTTACTGAGAATCCACTGTAGATCCAGCCTTTTGTAGATGCTACTGCTGATCCACTGCTTAGCAGAGCATCAGGAGATAATTCTCCAGAGATCACAGACAAATGGCTGAAGTTCACACTGCAAAATTCTCTGGCATTTAAAGGCAATATACCCTAAAGATATACAACTTATGTAAAGATACATTCTTTAGAGAGGAGTTCTCTGGATAGGATCATGGTTTCACTAGCAGCAGATTACAAAATTCATAAATTTCTCCTTGTCTACGAAGTTTGGATGATTCTCCTCATTCACATTTTTCCAGATGACATCTGTCTGTTGAACATACAATCCCAATGGTACAGTAAAGGGCTGGAAAAACTAAGGCAGATTTTATGATTTAGACAATATATAGTTTAGCTACACTTCACTGCCAAGATCCTTTAGGTTCCCTCCAATCCAAATAATTTTCTGATTCTACAATTTTACCTACATTTTTCATTTAATATATCATTACTATACTGTTAAGAACACCATCTTTAGTAGGAAGACAATTATTATCTTTGTCTATAACATCAATTTAGTGTTTTTCACTCTGCCCAAGATGCAAACAAATCCATGTGAATCTCTCAAGATCATAAGTATAATAATTTTGTCCAGAGTCAGATACAGATAAGGCAGATTGTAATAGTCAAACAATCTTAAGTATGCGCTTTCTGAATTATAGCATAAGCACTTCCACGCAGTTCCATGAAGCAACAGTGTTAGATGTTGATTAGGTTCAGCTGAGCAAGTCCAAGTACCAGCAGTAGAGGGGAGTACATTATTAGCCAGGCCTGCTTAGACAGCCCTTGTGGGTCATAGTCACAAGGTGCTGCACACACTGCTCATCTATGATGCATCTGGGATGCCTTAACAACAATGGCATTGTCCTTGAGTAGCCATGGCTATCACTGCCTTGTACAGCACGTTTAGAGGTGCTGTTTTCTGAGATATGTAGTGTACCTTTCCCAAGTACGGCTTTTGAAAGATGTCAATGTGTGGCCCTCTGAGCAAGAAAAGTTGGCTTCATTGAATAATATATATATAATGTAATGGCTTCTGCTTCACATCATACTAGATTTTATACTTGGAAAATTCTTAAGAGGTTGTACAAAATTCACCGACTTCATGCCGCTGCTACTGCTACTACAATCATTACTATTTCAGTGTTTTCTCCTTAGCAGAACAACTTATGATAAAACTACAACAGAAATAGTAAAATTTGATGTATAATTAGTCACTAAATGTCATATTTTGTTTCCTGTATTTGACTACTACTATAAAAGTAAAGAGAACCAATCCCTGATGCCAACAGAAAGCATTACCACCCTGCCACATCCAAATTGCAAAAGTCTGTCTTTTCCAGCATATCTAGCAACTTCTTTACTGATTATTGAGAATCGTGGCTGACATGTCATTTCCCTCCAGAACTGGATGGTGCCTGGGACACCACCAGTAGGCACAGACAAAAACCACACACCAGGGGTCTTGCTTCCCACTGAACCTTAGGTAAAAACGCGGTACTGTTTTCAAGTCTGTTAAGACACAAATGTGTTCAGTTTAACAGCAGATGCAGTCTTTAAGTGCTAAATTAGGTGCTGTAGCATTTAACATTACCTAGTCCATGCATATTCTTAGACAGTTAAGGGAGCTCGAATTAATTATTTAATATTTAATGTTTCTCCTAAACCTATAAATGTTCAAAAACCTAAATATTAGACTATTTTACAATGAGATCTTGCAGAAAAGCTCATGAAGAATACAACTGAATCTTCCTAAGGCAAAGAGCTTTCACTTAGAAGAAAACACCTGTCTGGAATAATATTAATATAATACTTAACAAGGATTAGTAACAACAACCCCTTTCATCAGTAGAACACAAATTGTGTTTCAAAGGAGATAAGGATCACTAATAGCCATATCGACTGCTGTCAAGAAGCTTGCGTTAATTCATCCAGCAAGCCAAGAATAGAGTTCAACTCTCCTGGGATGCAGTCCAATAACAAAATCATTAATAACACTGTCTTAGTTTAGTATTAGAAAATTATTACTTTTTTGCAACCCCACTCACAGCAAAGTTTCCACCCCAAATAATTTAATTTTAGCTATATTTATAGCAAGATTTTAAGCTGGTATATGTGCAAATCTAGCTTCAACCTGAATACAGTTTAAAAAAATAATTTTAAAAAAAATTATTAGTTATACAATTTACCAACTATTTGGGAAGAAATTAGTATATGTAATTTTTATTCCCAAAGCTTTCAGAATAATTTCTAAATTTTAATCAATTTAAGGAAAAACCTTGGAATCAACCCACACTGTGAAGATGACAGGCTATATCACATGAAGACATTTACTTACATAAAACCCTTCTGAACTGCTATGGGTTTGCCTGTTTGTAGATGTTAATGATAGGAAATGTTAACTTAAACATATTTTTCTGCCTTAAATCTGCCAGATGCCAGAATGTGCTTAAATAAAATGAAAGCTCTAAAAAGAAGGTAAGACTAAATTCACAAACCAAATTTACTTTCATTAAGGATCTGGGAAAGATATGCAGTGTACATAAATGCACTGACTGATACTGAGAGATAACAAAAATGGTTTCATCATATCTGATCTTTAAAAATGAAAGCTTTTTCATAAAAATAACTCAGCTTCATCTGAGGTCACACTGCATCAATAATATTCCATATAATGAGATGAATGGTTTCTGATCTCCTCAAGTTTTCAATGACAAGGCATAAACTCTAGGATATACTGCAGTCATGGAAAGGGAATCTGTTCTCTTCAAAGCATGTGAAAACACATATGCTTTGAAGAAACACACAGTAGATGGTTCCATACGACAGGGAGATCATTTTTACCAGGTGGGAATTTGTTTAAATCACAAAGTTAGCATGCCAGACACATTTACATGACCTTAGCAAAGCTGCCTAAAGATGGCTCTGCAACAGGGCACAGATTTATCTGTTCACCAATACTTCTACGTCTTCTTTATTATAATTTGCCTTTATGTGTATTTTAAAGGAATGGTAGGCATGATGCTAGTCATGCAAGTGAAGGACATCAAAACTTTCTATAAACTACCACAGAATAAAATTCTGTGTAAAGACAAAACCCATGCAAATATAAAAACCATTCCTGTGGCCTCCTCAGACACTACGATGAACATTTGAGCTAGGATTTTACACTATCAAAGGCCCTGTAATATTCAAGTGTATGCCTCTGGCACTATACAGTCTGCTTCTGTTCTAAGCTTTCAAAAATGTTTGCCCAAATCTTATCTGATCAATACCTCTTCTTTGCAGAGCCATGCTAACAGATCACTTTTCCCTCACAGACCATTTCATAACATCTGCAGCATAGGTAACTAAAATATCTACTCCTCTTTTCTCCTGAACTTCCCTCTCACTTTCTAAGGCTTCCATCTGTTCTTACAAATTCTTAGACCTTGTGGTTGAAAGTGATTTACTTTGAAACAACAGTCAAAGCTGTTTGCTCATAGCCATCCTTCCCCTACCTTTGCCAGGTATGAAAAAATTGTTTCATTCAGTGTTGTTACAGTAAAATCAAAAGTGAGCAATTCAGATCTGTAGAAAGCCCTGTGAGACTCAGCTATCAGCCAGAAGCAGCAAAGAGCTCAGCTACTGCTGGCTGATAGGGAGGAGGTTTACTCCCCAGGATTCACATAGTAAGAATTCACAGGACACTGCAGGTGCATGAAAACAGCCAGGATGAAATAATATAAACATGGGACTTGTGAGAGATAGGTTTTAACTAATTGAAGTATCTAGTGTGGTGGTGTGTAACTCTTAGCCAATAAGCTGTAGTCCTAACCCTATATAAACTGTGTGCTATGTGTAATAAAATGTCTTCACTATTAATCTCGTCCAGTTCCTCCACCGTTTACTTTTAGTTTACTTTAATTCAGTAATTTAATTCGGTTAATAAGGTCTGAGTCTCAGGCCTCTACAAACCTATTTCATGATTGCTAAATTTTACCCTTGCTCCTTTCAAGTAATACAATTTTTTAAAAAACGTATTTCCTTTTTAATATTCATTGTACTCATTACTTCTCTTTTTCACATTTTTGTTAGGTTCATCATTTCTTGATTATCAACATGAACTTATAGTCTTCTACAGAATCTGAGAGGGAAAAGAAAAATTTTATAAAGAAAAAGAGGACTTTTAGTTTTGTTTTTTTATTTTGTTTTGGGATTTTGGGGGGCTTGGGGGGGTTTAACACATTTAAAAATACTCAATTTTTCAGCTAAATTATTTTATGTATTGATATAGATTTTCAAGTTAAAATAACCAACAATTACAGATCAAACTTTACTTTCAACAAGAAATTTTACAAATATGAACTTTTGCTTGCATTTGGAGTGAAAAAGAAAAATGTCCCACTGTTAAGTGTTTTCCAGCCATTTTTCTCATTGGATGAAGTTAAGCTACATTTTAAAGCCATTACACTTTTGCTTGATTTGTTAGGGAAGATGAAAGTGTTTGTTTCCCTACCATTTAGACAGGAGAAATCATTTTGCATATTTAAATCTCTGTTCTTATTAGAGGGTTTTATTTGGATCTGCCTGGACATGATCAATTTCCCCATTCAAAGGTAAACGTATAAAAGGTTCTCAGCTTAGAAAGAATCTAAATGTGAATTTGAATTCTTATTTGATTGGGGAAACATAATCATGAAGACTTTCTAATATTTACTGAAAGTTTTTAAAACTGAAGCCCTCTGAGTGCAGGAAGAAATGGCAACTGAACAGAGGTACAATGCTTGCAAATGGTAGAAATTACAAGGCTGATTTGCAAACCTTAAAACTAAAGTAAACAAAATATCCTAAGGAAGGCAAAGAACTAAAAAAGCTTCTCAAGCAACCCTATAATTTGTAAAACACTGTTTTCTTTACCTCCAACTTGGCCCACAACCACATGCATTTGACTGTTAAGTCAACTTCATCAAGGCATGCTAATTTGGAGACACTGGATGTTACTGTCCAGGCCTGAAAGGCATCCTCAGAGGCAGCTCAGGAAACATAGATAGGATACTAATGTAAAGAGCAACATGCCAGGCATTTAAAAAATAAAGTACTAGGAATAAAACATCTCTTGAAAGACAACACAAGGGTATCAGATTTAGGGAACAACTGCACCAGGCAGACAACAATTCCAGGAAAGCATGGCTCAAACTCTATTTCCTATTATGCAAGAACAGGTGCAATTTCAAATAAACAGTATTTTTTCACATAACGATTAATAAATTTTTTTTCTTTCACAAAGCCAAAGACAGTAAACAGACCTATTTTTAATGCAGTGCATAGGTATGACTTTACAGTGCCAATAAACTTGCAGTTTTCTTTTAATATCACAAGCATAAGACAAAAGAGATGCAAATTTCACTGATTAATCAAAAATAGTTTGAACTACAAGTGTTGAGGAAAAAAACAGCTATTTTTTCCACAGATTTTTAATGGCCACGATGTCCTGTGCATGCAGCTGGCTGAATAATGAAGTATACTTATGTATAATTATACCATCATTGATTTAGTTTCTGGGATTTGGGTTTTTTTGCAATAGCGACCCAAATTCTCTTCCTCTAATAGATTCCTAATTCAGCTTGAAATATAAAAAGGAGTGTGAATTATTTTCCAGATGAAAGGCGAGGATATTTTTATGGATTGATGATGAAATGTGTTAACCCATGTCTGCAGGAGAGATGCTCTTACCCACTGAGAATACTAAACAAAGGCTTAAGAAAACAGGGAGTTTATGTCTAGATGGAAGCACTCATGCAATTTTTAAATTTCCCTATTCTTCCAGGTAAAGAAATTCAAGGCAGTTTACTACTGGACAAAACCAATGCATTTATGCTGGAAAGGTACCATAAAGCAGAAGATGTGCAATCAGTTCATGCAGTAGCTTAACTCTATTGACTTTGGTGTTCAGCTCTTTATCCTACAGGCAACACAGAAGAAAATCTCACTGACTTTTTTGGTTTGTAAATTCTTGGAAGTTGATTGCTTATGTTATGATTGTTTTCCCCTGAAGTATTGATACTTGCTGTTTTTCTGCTCAGCCTAGTGGTCACTTATCATTTGTATTCTGAGGGTTTCACTATGGATCCCAGGAGATGGGAGAACACCTAAATTGTGCAGTTGAGGATCCTGCTAAGCATTTGCATTTGGCAGATGGAGGTTCTGAGTCCTTATGCACACATCTGTATAGTCTAGATAACAACAGTTATATTGACTTCTACAAGAATCAGGCTGCCAGTGGTATGATCCCAACATGTTCATTCCTTATTCATATGTTATTATTGATCTGCATAACTCCTGAGCTACCAATGGTATTGGTTAGAAATTGACCGTAGAGACAGTACAGAGAAAAGCCAAACAGAAATACGATTGTGTTTTACTTCTCTACACGCCCACCCTGGTACTGATTCCACTAGTTTATTTACACTAGGGGATCTCAGGTTTTGGCTAAGGCAAGTGATCAACCAACCCATTAAACAAAAGTGAACAAATAGACAGGAATTTTCCTTTTACTTAGATTTCATTCATCTGATATTTTGCTGTTATAAAATCCTCCCTTACTACCCTTCAGCCCCTCACTTAGCTGTGAACAGCAGGATGTCAGAGGCAGACAGAGTAAGAGTTACTGGTTACCAGAGACATAAGCAGGAGGTTCTGCATCAGGTAGATATCACTAGGATATAGTAAGGGACTGGTAAAAAATGCTTATTGTTGAATCCTGAAGGCTTTACAAGTTTCTGATGAGAGATGAAATCAAGTGACTTTTTGCAAATTTTCTTACCAATTTGCATTAATCAATTTGCATTCTTAGAATCAAGAATATATTTCAGCATGGCAGGACAAAAAACCTGTATATTTCTGGATCATGTAAACCATTCAAGCCAAGGTCTGTAAATACCTACTGCATCTTAGGGATATAGTATATATTTGTGCCTTGTAGTTTGTCTTTGTCTATGTTGAGCAGCAAGAAAAAACCACAGGTTTCACTTCTCATATCAGTCCCATACCTACATTTACCCTGTGATTAGCTCAGTTGGTTAAAACTTGGTCGTAATAATGCCAAGGTCATAGGTTCAGTCCCCTCTATGGGCCATTGATTTATGAGTTGGACTCGATGATCTTTTTGGGTCCCTTCCAACTCAGAATAGTCTGTGATTCTGTGATTTTAAAAAGTTATTATAAAGAAAGCATCAGTGCATCCATCCAACTGTGATTAGATCTTAGATAAACTCCACAGAAGACAGGTCTTCACAGCTACAGACAGAGATATTTGACAAGACATCTAATTGGAAGTGGCAGGGAGGGTGTATTGTTGTTTGGTTGGTTGTTTTTTAGCTGTTGCAAGTACAACTTTCTAAGATGACAAAAGACTCAATTCATGTAAGCTTTTATTTAAATAATTGCACCAATTTGTTAGTTCCTGCTAGCATAATTCCACAGATATCAGCATATCCAGGTGTGCTAATGGCCCTTATCAGATTCCCATGTGTATCTTTGTTTCCTGCTTCTCTGTCTTCTTGGACTGAGATGAGTTTCTTAGCTCAGGTGCAGCCCCAAATTCTGCATCGAGTTTCAAATATCCAAACTAACATATTCTCCTGAAACCTAGAGTATTTAATGTAGTGATAACTGCAGCATACAGATAAGTCCGTGCTAAATGCAACCAAGTCTTCACATCGAGTGACACGGGGTGTCCCCATACTTTCCACAGCATTTCTAACCCTGGTAGCATGATTCAGAAATGCTCAAGGCACTAACTTAGACCTAAAAGGACTTTCTAAGCCTTAGCTTTATGTTGTTCAACAGCACATAAAGTGCTTTTGGATTTCCTGGTCCTAGAAATAATACAGCCCCTGCTATGAAAGACTATGCCTAAATTAATAAGTGTGCCTAAACTTAGCCTACCTTTGCCTGGAGCCAGCTTGGGGTTTTTTTTACACATAAAAGCAATCTATACCTCATTTAAGCAGCTCACTGATAATGGAGACTATGTATTACATACTGTCATATATTATATGAGGATTTCTAAACATTAAAACAGTTTGCACTGTGTGAGATTTTATATAACATAGGAGATTTTGTTCAAATATTATCTAGAATAACTGGGATTTGAGTGGATGACAAGTCCACTTCTGTCATGGTCTTACAACTGCAAAAGTGAAGCACTTAGTAAAACATTACATTTAGCTGTTATTTTCAGATGTGACATAAAATTCTTTTATAATTTACAGTTCTTTACACAGAAATCCCTTGCTTTGTCTGTCTCTCTTTGGGATATAGTCTCTCACTATGTGTATACAAGAATTTTATCTTGGAGGATGTTTGAAACTCCACAGAAGACCCATTTCTACACCGATACATATTAGTACACTCAGAGAGAATATTGAGAAACACTGAAAGTTAAAGACTGCTTATTTATTCTAGACTTTACAATGCTATTCCTTTCAGTAAAAATAGGTTTCAAATATCAAGTGGTAAATGTTTGGTTTTAAATGGTTCCTGATCTCAAGGCGTCAGTTATGTATAGTCACAAGGCCACCTAACGGATCTGGGCAGTGCACATATTTTCCTCTGAATTCAGGTAATTTCTTCCTTCTCCAGTTCTGCCTTGTGCTGAAAGCCAAGTTTGAAAATTTATACAAAATCATAAAATTGACATTGCCCTTGCTTTCTGTGACCTGTCTTTTCAATAAAAAAACAAACATCAAATATTTCAGACTCGTTTTTCTCTCCAAGAGATCATTTGGCTCACCTGGACAAGTTGCTTTATATAACAAGCCTTTGTGCATGTGATAGTAACTTATTTTCTTTGGACTGAGGATATGAAAAAGCATTTTTAAAAAGAGTCGAGGTTAAGATCTTATTAAAGTAAATATTGAACACATTCCTAAGAACAATCCTTCAGATTTGGAATAGGTTCAAGAACAGTTACTTAACAGTCTAAAGAACAAATAACTCAAAGTTTTGACTTTGGAAGAAAAATGTTGAGTGGCAGATTGGACCTTTATCATATGATAGCAAATGCAATTTTCTGGTTTTAGGGTTTTCTGGTGAAGGGAGAGAGTTTCATAGCGAAGAATACTTAACAGAAGTCACATAAAACCAAAAGTGATATCAATTACACAGCTGCTCTGATTTGGTTGTTCTTCTGTAAAGGAAAACAAAAGTAATCAAACAGGAGTCAAACAAAAATTCCTGTTTAGTGCAATGCAGAGACAGAGGAACACCAAATCCTAAGAGTCTGAGTGGAATTCAGAGACTAGACTTCTAATGAGTGCAGGTGGGGGCTTATGTCAGAACTATTTTGCTTTTTACGTTCAGAAAATGCAACTCTGGATCTAAACTTCACTGCTGCCTGAAAGATCTTAGTGCTCTATTGAATACTAGGCAGATTGCTGGACTCAGATTACAGGTCTGCAGTCCAACTCTGAGAGAATTGGTGGTGTTGTCCCTGGAGAAGGCTCCAGAGATACCTTGTGACCTTTCAGTACTGAAAGTGGGCTTATAAGGAAGGAGATTGACTTTATACACAGTGAAATAATCATAAGACAAGAAGAAAAGGCTTTACATTAAAGGGGAGATATTTAGGTTAGACAATGGTATGAAATTATTTACTCAGAGTGTGTTGAGGCACTGAATTGGCCCAGAGAAGTCGTGGATGCCCTGACCCAGGAAATGTTCAAGGCCAGGCTGGGCAGTGGGTTGAACAACCTGATGTAGCAGAAGATGTCAGATTTGAACTAGATGATCTTTAAGGTCCCTTCCAACCCAGCTGATTCTATGACTCCATGATTTGCACATTCTTAGTCTCTTAACTGTCTGAGTCAGTGCCCTATTTAATTAACAGTAACCTTTCCACTCAGTTCAGTGGACTTCATATCAGACCACACAGAGGATGACTAACCCACTTCATGTGGATATTTGTTAAAGGGTCAGGGCACCGAAAAAGACAAGATGCACTGAGCAGAAAAAAAAAAGGAGAAAAAAAGAGAGAAGATATTAAAGTAAATTTACAGGAAAATCTAAAAATAATCTCTTGCTAAATTATAATTGTATAGACTTAAAGAACATTGTCTAATATCATAAATTAGATTAAAACATTTAGAATATTCTGCAGTGAAACAAAACCACTTATTTTCTCATGACACTGCACCTTACTTGAACATACTGTTGATTTTGTATTTGCTACATAGGTTAGATCCATCTATGTTTCTTTCCTTCCATCCATTTGGAAAGTCTTAATCCTTAGCTGGGCTAATTACTATACTAATGCAGACGTCAACAGAGCTAAGTGAGCTGAAGATCTGGCCTATTAACTCCTTATTTCCCACAGAAGTTGAAAGGAGAATGACAGCAGCTTCTTATTCCCAAATTCAGAAACGCCAGCTTTTGAAAGCTTGTGTTTTCTGAGAGAGCAGTGCATTATGTCTCCAGTCAGACAAACTAAATTATATAAAATTCTAGCATAACTACTACCACTTTTGTTTTTGAACTCCTAAAATTCAAAGAAAATTTGTAAGCTTCCTTAGGTAAGATAGTAGCCACTTTCATATGGGCCTGAGAAACAATAAGCTCATTTTATACATGGAATAGCATTTACCACCACAAAAATATAACATGAAATGCTATTTTTTATACAAACATGGTTCTGTAACTTTAATTACAAAATATATTATGTATCAACTATATAAGATACGAACCCAATTTTTCTTTTTTTTTAAATATCATATATTTGAACATTTGTAAAGTGTGTAATAAAGAAAAAAAACACTACTTTTTCTCTCATCTGTATTAAAAGAAAAATGTTTTATTTACATGACCTCAAGTTATTTCAGGGGTCTGCCTTATTCTCTATATGGGAGAGGTGTGTTTATCTGGGCAGCTATCCAAAATTTTGTGTACACTTGGTTTTGCAAGATTGGCTTATAGCCCACAATTCAAACACTCTTACAAAGATGGAACTACTAATTTCAGTGAGGGCTTTTCTATTGCTACAATGGGATTGCTACAAAAGAAAGGTAAAGGGGTATTATACCTATAAAATTAATAACAAAAACAACAAATATTCTTATTGGCAACAGTGTGCAAAACCACTAGTATTCAGAATAATTCAGGATTCCCACCATAATATATCCGTAGCTTGATGTCTCAGAGAACACAACGTATTTTGTAATCTGTATAATGAAAATTCTACCAAACTAAGCAAACTAAAGTTCATGCCCCTGCTTCAAAGAAAATCAGCGTAATTTCTCAATAAATCAGTACTTAAAAAAAAAAATTAAGCGAAAGCCTGTTAGCACACCAAAGTTAATCACAGAGCTGGGGTTTTGTTATTTATTTTTTGTTTTGGTTTGGGGTTTTTTGCTGAAATATAGGACCAGTAAAGTACATTTTAAACCTCAAACCTGTCTATGCTTAAATTGAATAAAAGAGCTACTTGCAGTAAAAAATGCCAAAAATTCTTACTTGTGGGAACTGCACTGTTCTAAATATGGGCATCTGTGCTGTTTATAAAGATGGAAAATATCCAGGTATTCTTTGGATTAAGCATTAGAGCAGTTTAGAGTGCATTTATGATAAACAATTGAGAAAGTATGGGTTTCCCACTGGCATGAGAAATAAATGCAGACCACAATCTTTTACTTGAGGAATAAAGCAGTTTGTATTACATTTAGGTTAAAAATATCCCTGGAAATGGCTATAGTCACATGAAGCAAGTCAGGTGAAAGAAATGGTAGCAGGCTTTATACACTCTTGTAATTTTTACAGTCACAGGAATATGAAGTAATATTTCTGAAGCAGAAAGAAATCTTAATGCTTATAAGAAAATATAAAGAAATGCTGGTAAGACCTAAGTCCTTTGTTGGAGCTAATGATGCTCAAGCTTTGTAGCAGAATACAAACAAAAGAGATTAATAGAGAAGAGCAGAATAAAGTAGGTGAATTTGATACTCTTTGATTTGAAAACACAGTGATTGAGCCAGGGTGTTAATTTTTCATTAAAATCATTAATTAAGCATGTAAAAATTCCACAAATATTTCCTCACTAACACAACTTAGACTTCAAAATTTTGTGTTTTGTTACAAACAGTTTTCTTGACAAAACTCCTATTTTTTAAATTCCAACCTAAATTTCTGTTTGTTTGTTTTTTTTTTTATAGGGAGTTACATTTTCTTACATGCCTCTAGGAGTTCTGAAAGTTTTCTGTGCAGACAGGACTTTGGATATTCAATGTTTTTGCAGGGAAATAAAAAAATGCTACAGTTTTTCAGACTTTGAAATATTGTTTTTGACAAATTGCAGTACTGTTTTTCAAGTAGTTTTGGTGCAATATCATTTCTATATTCCTGAAGAAGTTAATTTTAACATTGCAAATGAGAGGTTGTGTATAAGGCCCCTGCACTCTCATTCAGGTATTTTAGTAAGGTATGTTTATTTTGTAGTGCCCTACTACAGGAATTTAAGGAAATCATCCACAGAAATACTCTTCATTAGGTAGAATCCCCTTAAGTGAAATTAGTGATTTGCAAGATATTTTTGCTTTGATTCTTTAAAACAAAGACAGATAGCTGGTGACTGCTGTTTGTAAACTCACATACTACAATCATGCTGTGCTGAATTTCAAGCATCTCAGCTCTCATTTGAGAGAAATTATAGGGAGTGCTGCCTATAACCCCCACTCTATAAATTGTATCAATTTCAGGCATGCAGGAATGATGAAATTAAGAAAAATGAACTTCAAGGCTACGTTAATTCAAACATAATCAAAAGGTTTGTCTTTATATGCAGGCTTCAAAGCTTTAATAGTTTAATGGTTTTCTGGAAGCTTCTGTCTAAATAAAAAATGTTCAGTATCATGTAGGTAGATATTGATTGAGCATTAAAGCTCAACTAGCTAACCATTTAACTCAGGGTGTGATCTTCTCCTAAGGAACACTATAACAATACAGTTATTTACTAGACTTCATTATTTATGTGGAAAAATAAGTAAAAAAATAAGGCACTATTGTTTGATTCAGACTATACATTCACTCTTTTAAAGCTTCTCAAACCTTTCTTAACCTCAAATTGCTCTAATACACGGCAAGTGTGTGTATAACAATCTACTAAGAGTGCCTGGCCCCTTCAAATTCCTTGTGACTGTTGTGTGTGCCCAGTGTGCAGAACCAATTGATTCCATTCAGCAAAGTACTGCAAAGGAAGCAACAATATTATAATTTAATCCCAAGTGTCTAACTGTGAAGCAGTGGCTGTTTACTATTCCTGGTTCGGCAACAAAGACTGTTACCTCTCAGAGTATACTGAGATAAGCAGTATCTTTTTGAGATTCTGGAACATGGTAATACCATATTTGCAAAAGACATAGCAAAATGACGTGTGTCCCCCACTAGGAGAAAGAGAAACAGAAAAAAAAAAAGGATTTGGAAGATACAATAAATTTAAATACTCCACCCCACCAACAAAAAAAAAAAGTCCATTGCCATCAAGTCAGCTAAGGGGAGTAAGAGACTGCCTCAAAGCTATTGTAAAGAGCAAGGAGCTTGTTTCTTCCACTAAAAGGCAATGTAAAGAAGGAAGTGTCAAGAATGAGAGAAGACACTGCAGGCCTTTGAGTTTTCTTCACTTCAAATATCGATTCTCTAAAGAATTGTCAAAAGAATTGCTGGATCTCAATGTGGTTCTGCATAAACACAACACATATGCACATAGCTGTGCTTTAGGATTGAGGGATTATGCTTCTACTCAGATAAAAATCTCAAATCCATCTTTACATAGAGAGAAATACAGAATTATATGAAGAAAGGAAAGATAAGTTTACACAAAATATTTGTCTTTTGCATTCTCTGCAGACTAATAGAAATTAACGGGAAGCTTTGAACCCTTGTAGGAATCTGAGTACTGTAAACCACCAGAGCATAGCTCAAGATCGTCAGCAAAATGCAGAAAATTAATTCCACTGTGTGTTTTTCATCACAGAATCAAACTCTAGATACATCAGCAGCAGAAGCATGTCTTATTGTTGCTATTGGTACAGGGTGAAAAAGAGTTTGTGTCACTAGGGATCTAAACAACAATTAGATATTAATCAGAACAGAGCCAGCTAGTCATACAGATCATGCATTTTATACTTTTAGTTATTCACTCTTTTTTCACTATTGTTTTTCTTTGGAACGACATGCTAAAATTGTGTACATTTCCTGTGTGAATGTAAGGGATGTTATCCCTTGAAATGGCACAGGGAAGGTTGCATTTGAAAATTTAAGTCCTCCCTGTTTAACTATTTCATACCCACTGCTGATTTTCACTTTTAATAAGCAAATTATGCTCCTAGGATCTGATTATTGAGTATGTTTCTTTGTGCCAAGAAAACCACGACCCACATTGTTGTCAACCCTGATATCTATGTTCAGGGGTTCATATTAATTTCTCATTGATTCTTTCAATATCAAAGCTTTTTTTGGGGTTTTGGGCTTTTTTTGTTGGTTTTTTTTTTTTTTTTTGCCATCCAGACACAGACCTTTATGACTTGGTGATCCTTATGGGATCCTAAAACAAATAAACTTGTAGGCTTACACACCTTCAATGCAGGGTTCCTGGACTACAGGAGGTAGAACATTTCAGGAAACTGTCACGGGTAGCACTCAAATAGAAAGGAAATCTAGCCTGATGGAGCATGAAAAGTGTTCCAATTATGATGTAAAGTAGGAAGAAATGTAGGAAGCAGTAAACAGACAACACAAAAACGTAAACTGTGGAAGGAGAAAGTTAAAAAAGATCTATCCTTTTTTGTTGGAGAAGAAAATGGTAGAATGGTTATTCTTCAGAATCTGGGGGATAAAACAAAAGTTATATCCTTTCATGAAATATATAGAATTTTTCTGTATAACCAAATGGAATATTAAAATAGAAATAATTATTGTCAAATCCAGAACATGAAAGAAAGGGGCTGGCAGACAGAATAAACAGAAAAATCAGGTCAGGAAAAGGTGTGATCTATTATTTCTGCAATTCCAATTTATACACTATGACTTGGGAGGACTTTCATAGCTGTAGTTTCTGAAGCAGGGAAATGGCCAACTGAGAAGTGGGTGTCTTTTTGGTACATGATTAATCAACCCACCACACACCTAAATTTTAACAGCTGAGTACACAAGAGATAAAAGTCATAACAAATACATTGCCTAATCTAGAAAAACAAGGAACATAAGCAAGTGGATGAGGTGATTACAGAATGTATCAGACAGACTAAGCTTTCCAGTTTCAGAAGTCCAAAGATGGAATTGACTGGAATGAGTTCTGAATCAACTATGTTTATAATGAGATCTAAATGCAGACCTCAGATCTTCAAAAGGGAGGCAGAAAGAGTAAAACATACACCCTAACTTCAGATTCCAATCTCAGGCCAAAGGAAAAGATGCCAGGAAATTGTTATTTGGAATTATATTCTTCTTACAAAACTTAAAAGATTTTTAAACAGGCATCTAGTCTAAACCACAGTAGTATAGACAAGGGAGACTGGCAATACCTAAGGCACATAAGTGGATGCACTGGCCATCTGTGCTCCAACTCTTTACCAGGATAAGGTCTGTATCTGTATTCTGCTCTATTTCCACAGACATACTCAGGGTGAGGGAAGAAAAGGAAGAGACAACATGCCCTGACCAGATCACCTGTTTAGGCAAAAAGGAATTAAGGAGCCCAGCCCACTTCAGAGCTACATCAATCTCTGTTTAGACACTGCTAAAACTGACTCCAAATGGCAATTTAGACCATCTTTAGGTGAGTAACCCTCTGGAGGTTTCTTCAGCAACAGAGGAAGCCTATGTGACTAATTTTGATCAAATTTCTATCATTTAGGTATGTAAAATCTCATAGACTTTATTTAATTTTATTAGAGGCCTGCCAGAAGTTAGATGTTTGTGCTATAGGGTATATTACATGAAGGGGAAACACCCCCAAAAACCTCCTTTAGACAGAAATAAGTTCCTGACTCAGTATATCTATTTGAAGCAGCACTGATGCTCCATCTCTTTCTCATCTTTATATACATCATCATGCAAGCAACTCGGAGCATCCACTGTGGACAAAAAGTTTCTGTCACAATAAGACATGACAAACTATTCTTAACATAGGCAACGCCAGTTGTTTGCTACTGTGCCCAGCTTTACAGACTTACGCAATGGAGACCACAGTTTATACTTTCTGATAGATGGACATTGAAAAGTAAAAGCTAGACTTGAAAGTTAGACTAATGCCACTTAGAAATTAATAACACAAACAATTCTGGATTTGGAAAAAAAAAAACCCAACAAAATAAGAGTTTTGCTTTTAGTAGGTTTTGCATATGGTGAATTCTTTTCACCAAGAGCCTAAGGATGGAAGTTTTTTTACCAGAATATTAACAACTGATAATGTAAGGTATCATAAATAATCGGTTGTATTCTATGCTGAATACTTGTGTTAAAGACACCCGTGGATTGCTCTGACCAGATGGGTGACCCGCTGTTTAAAAGCTCAGGAATTCTGGAAGAACTGACGGATAACGTTTCGGATTTTTTTTTCTTGCACAAACCGTAAGCATATCAAGGCACACCAAAGCATAATCGTGAGGTTATTTAAAATGCTAGAGAATAGCTATGCTGCAGTATTCTGTTTTACACAGAAATTAAAGCAAAAATATTGCTTCATTTTCTCAGCAGAATATCTCTGCTGGTCTATTTTGCTTTACAATTAACAAGATGCAAATGTTTAAAAGACTGGAAAACTTCAAAAGAAATGCAACTTAAGAGAACAAAACAAATTGTTATAATATCATCTGTATTTCTCAGGAACATTTATAAACATATTAAAGAATGTTTGAACGTCTTCAAGGAAATAGAAAATTACAAAATTAACACTCTCACATGTAGCTATCTTCTGATAAAAAAGGATCAAAAGGAACAAAGTCTGAAACTGAACAGCATTTTAAATAAGTCTTCTCATTGCAATGTTCAACCTTGGCCGCTCTTCTATATTTTGCTATTCACTTCAAGTCACTACTAACAATTCCTCTGTAAACAAAAGCATTGAAATAACTGACACGGAATGCTGAAAAAACTTCCAGTGTAGGGCTCAAGTCCTGCTACTGATTTTGGTAGGCCTAGATTAGTTTTTGGTCAGCAGATAAATATAATGGTACATACCTGCTACTTCTAAATGTACCTGTTCTTAGTCTATCACTAACTGTTAGAAAAAACCCAGTATTTCGATAAATTAAATTGTCACTATTTATGGTCCTATCAAAGCATCTTTAGGAAAGCTAGCCAATCTGCTAAATGCTTTTGAACAGTCAGGAATTAATCTTAATCTTGTTCCAAAGAGCAATACTGCAAAGAACTTTATTTTATCACCTTCACAATTACTACATTCCTGTCTCCATCATATATTCAAGCACTCTTAGTTTGTTTCAAAGGGTGTTTATGAAACCAAGAATGTTTACAAAATTAGGAAATGTAACAGTATATTACACAGCTGTGATTTAAGGTACTTATCTGTGATCTGTGGAGTTGTGTGATGCAGCATCAAAGACATCAAAATGAATAAGGAAGGTAAACAACCTTATCACTCAAAGATCCACAGCACAGCAAAATTAGTCACTTGTTGGGACTGCTTATCCATAAAATAGGAGACAAGCAGCGCATCCTCTGGCAAAGTATTTGAACTCATTTCACACTCTGCCAACCTTTCTCTATTCACACCCTCTCTCAACCTAGTCTATTCAAAAAGGCAAAACTTTTAAAAGAAATTCAAATTAAAATAAATCAATGACATCCTAATTTTAAAGTGTGATAGAGACTTTTGGAGAGACCAATTCTCTTAAAGAAGATCAAATTCTCTATGCATTTCAACTATTGCAAAATTCAATAGCTTTCCTATTTTTCCCTCTAAAACACAAAAATCCCTCTAGTTACACTTTAATATGACTAGTATCCTTAAATTGAATCCAATGTTAAAACAGTGATACTGTCTTGGCCTGTGACAACTAACATTTATGGGCAAGACAGGAAATTTTTGCTTTTGTTACATTAGCTGAAATAATGTCATAGAAATATTTGAATTGGTCTCAGAAAACAAGTAAACAGCTAGTTCTTTCCTCTCTGGCTTTGGGGTTTTGTGTTTTTCCTCCAGTTCTGGATAGTTGATTATTTTATTTCAGTTCTTATATTAGTGACAAAACTTCCCTATCAAAAGCCATCTTCTGCTACAATTCCTGTGAATTTTTAACCTTGCAATCTACTATCATAAAAAAAAAAACCCAGGTAAATATTTTCACTATTTGTAAGCACAGGTACTGTTAAAAAATCCAAAAAGAGAAAAAAATGTTATTATTCCAGTCAAATACTACTAGTTATTCTAGTCAAATACTTACTGTCACTTTGTCAGACTGACAACAGCTTATTTGTGCTGCCTTTAACAGCTGTGCTCGTGCTCAAGTCTAGATCTGCAAAGTGAGTTGCATCCATATTGGAGTTACCCTTCCTTCCTTTGCCCCTGCCTCCTTTCTGTGACTGAGGTTCTTGTTAGGAATGCCCATGCTTTTCAGACTACACCCACTATATGGGAAAAATAAAGAATAAAGCTATGATGTAGCATGACTGTATAGAAGTTTCTGAGAAAAGTCACACAGATCAAATATGCCTGAAGAAAAGCTGTGGAATTATCAGAATATAAGTGGAATACATAGGTACTTGCTGCAGTATTACCCATATTTTTGAGGTATATCTAGTGCACCCTCTCAGACAGACTAAATGCATGCCTCCAAAAGATGTCACTATTAGAAGAACACAGTATTCTAAACATCGGAATGCTGAGCTACATACTTTGTTCCTTGTCATTAGGGTATGCTTGCTGAATCAATACAGACATTTCAGTTGCAGCTGCTTCCTATTTTCTAATCTCTTTTGCCAAGATTAAATGCTTTTAAACAATGCATTCCTGCCTCTGTTGGATTTAAAGGTAACATATCCACTTTGTGTTCTTTATTGTGAATGCTTTGAGGTGCAGAGGCCATAACTGGACAGTACCATGAGGACTTCTAGAATATCAGCTACCTTTCAGTTTCTTAGGAATTTTAGAAGGAGAAAAAATGGGTAGAAATAATGGATGTTCAGAAAGAAGTTACAAAGTTCTTTAGATCAATTTTATATAACAGAACCATAGAATTGCTTGAATTAAATGTCTAAAAGTTGTCAATACTGCACTGTAGATTAATTGAAGTCAGTGGTCATGCTTTGATTTTCACTGAAGCCCTGCTTCAAATTGCAATAGAGTATGGAAGGAGTTAGAGCTGTAACAGGATAAGTGGGTTATCATAAAAAATAGCTTAGGTAGCAGTACCTTCTGTTTCTGCAGAAGATCTTTTGGCATACTAGTAAGAAAAGCTTTAAGCCAATTCCATCATAGTAATTTATTTTATCAAACTCTTTGAGTCAGCATGTACAAACAAGTAATTAGGTTAGGTCCTTTGCCGAAGACTAACAGTTCAAATAATATGACATGAGCATAAAGAAGAATTTCTTAACCATAGTAAATAAATAGGGAATACCATAGTAGAGTAACTTAAGCAGCTCCAGAAAGCTCCCAAATTATTTTTAGGAATCTTGAGCAAGTCTCGCAGTCCCCCGTTAATCCAAGAGAAAAGCAGTGCTCATTACTCAGCCAAGAGCCAAAGGACTCCTCCCACAGTGATATCACAGTCCTGACTGTTTTAGTTCAGGAAGTCAGTTAGACTTCAATGGGTCTTTGAATTCCACCTGCTCAGCAACTCATCCTTTGTGATTTTATTTCACTTACTAAGGATGTTTATCCATAGAGATTTTCAGTATGTATCTTTAGATAGGAAATCTTCATTAAAAATTCAACAGTACAGAGCCAGATTATACAAACTAAAGATCTGGTGAGTAGCACTTTGGGAGCTAAGCAAAAATTGGGGATCAAGAGAATTCTAGGCTTCCTTGAATATTTATAGCTACTGTGAGCTCTTATTTGCAGTTCAGACTTGTCTTGTTATTTTCAAGTAGGAAGTGATAATGGATATTTTCTTGTAAGCAAAGAACTATTATAATCAGAACTAAATGCTGCTAAACATGGGTGGTTTAGTATTCTATCCTTTGTGAATGTTGACAGCTTAGAAGATCAAAACTCTGGAAGGTTACGTGGATTTATGCTGTACAGGGCCATGCTATAGTGCTAAATAAAACAAAGAAACGAACTATTAAAAACAGCCTCGTGATGACAACATTTGGCATTCACTTCATACAGGTACAAAGGCTTTCCAAGAAACAGTACAGTAAAAACTCAGAACTCATGGAATTTAATAGCCAAACAACATACTGGGATGCTACTTGACCTTCTGTCAGCTTCATAAGCTTAAAGTTTTTCAACAGAGTCCAGTTCCATAGCATCAACACTCAAATTCCATATAACACAGGCCTTCCTAATTATCTTAGTTTAGTGAGATCAGTAATAAGATTTTATACAGCTGATAGCAGAGGTATTTCATATTTGATTAGAAACAATATTTAATAGGAAACCTCATAGAAGGCAATAGAAATTACACCTTCAGCTCTTAAACTATATCAGAATAAAATAAAGGACTGGTTAAAAAAATACTTCAAAAATTAAATAGAGTGAACAATACTGCAAACATTATCACATCAGATGAGAAATAGATGTGGGAACTCAAATTACTTCAGGGCTTGATTTTAAAAAGCAGAAATTATTTTGTGCTGCTTAAGCAAAATATAAGGAGGGAAAGAGGAGAAGAAAGAAAGATCTCAATCCACACTTATATTTGAGCCACCTATCACTTCTGGGCAAATAACAAATTTTGTCAACTTTGTAAGCAGCTCCTTCTCACAGTAGAAATTAAGAAAACAGAAGAATCAATAAAAAATTAAAAAATCTCACTGTCAGTCCCCTTCTCTCCATGTTTGTACTTGTATTAGGTAGACCTAATAGTTAACCTTCAGAAGTTGCTGTGAGCTTGTTACATGCTAAGGAAGAGAGATGAATTGTGAAAGGTCTCTTTGATCTTACTGCCAGGAGTTCAGAATCATTCTGTTGAGCAAAATGCATGTATGGAGAAAAAAATAGTCATTATTCTCTGGTGATGACTAAGCTGAAGTGAATATGTTGTAAAACAGGCAAGCCACATTACAAAACACAGCTGGGGAGTGAGGAATGAGGAGCAGCTCCTTAACACAGACTGAAATAAAATATTCCCAGGTGATATATTTTGCAAATATGCAGGACTTTACACTTGCCCATGTACATAAGCCATCAAAATATTTGTTCTAGATAAGTTCAGCCATTTTTTGAAATATAAGATTGATTTTTTTTCCCTGTCTCTCTCTAAATAGGCAGAAATTAGTCTGCTTTCAGAAGATAGCACGGATGGGTTTTTTTTTCTCCTTTTGCCCTGGCATCTTCTGCAATTGCACACAGAAAATGCTCCTGTGGGGAAAAAAAAAAGGTGTGAGGGGTGGGTGAAGAAATGTATTTTCTGGCATTGCATTTCTAGCCGACATGTATTTGACCTAGGATATATTTTTAAAGACTAAAATATTCTATCAGCCTTTGAATAATGAAATAATTGTCAATTTTGAAATATTTGAAATACTTGAAAATCCCTATTAACCTGGTTTTATTTCTGGGAGATGGAGCCTTAATGTTTTTCAGCTTGGTAAGTCAATATAAAGCACAACACAAATTTGTTCTATTGTTTAGAAATATTTTTAAAAATAAAATCACATTTCATATGTTCTATGTACATACAAGGCCAAGGAAATTCCCACAGAACAGTACCAATGTTGTTGGTTTTGATGAGCTAAAGAAATTTTATTGCTAAAATTATGGCAGTAAACAGCAATGAGAACTCCAGTTTTCCTCCTCTTTATATAAGTCAAACTTTTGGCTGTTGCTGAAACAGCTCTGAATTCATTGACTCATCCCTGGGCAGGTAGGGAACCTAATCTTACCATTCCTGAAGTAATGTTTCTTTTCTGAAACAGCATAAGCATCTCATATTTCTGAAGTATTTTACTTAAAAAATATTGTCAGAGGTTCTATATAAGCTTCTCATACAATATTCTCCTAAGCATTATTTTGTCCTTGAATTTTTCTCAGGATATTTTTCAGAAAGCTAATACATTTCTGGCAAACATGATTCTGCATTTTGGATTGCCCTAAGGGCAAAATCCTTCCCTTGGATGCAGTTGCTGAGTAGGGTTTTATAAGCAGAAACCTGCTCCCTCAAATTCTTTTTCTCAGGCCAAAACTATGATTTAGTACATTCTTAATTTAATTTCTTGGGAAAGTTATCCACATTTAAAATAAAAAACTCTAATAAAGTAAAAGCCAAATCTACCTTTTCTCTCCACTTGCACTCTACTAAGAAAAGTTTTTAAGCAGCTTATGAACTCTTCTTTATTGTTTTCCTTTTCTAAGAATTGTGAATGAGGTATTTCACTTAAGAAGGCAATCAACTCACCTAACTTCATCTATCCAAACTCTATGAATGCAGTGAGAACCAGACACTGAGCCTCCCTCCAAACATAATAGTAAGAAAAAAAAGATTTGTACAAGAATCTCTAGCTTTCCAGGCAATCCCATACAAAGTCATATATCTTCTCTCTGGGCTAAATGTAATGCAGAAGGGTAACATAATTGTGATAGCTCTTCCATGCAAAACTCAGATACAAATTAGATCACTTCTCACATTATCCTGTTTACCAGCTTCCCCTTAAGGCTTCTTTCTGACATTTTTCGTTACAGGTTTTTCCTTGTTTTCTTTGGAGCCCTTTCCCTGTTTTCAGCAACAGCTTCCTTTCAGGTGTCTACCTAGACTGTCCCTCTGCACATAATGCAATTGTTGTGATTTCTGACCTATTTGAACACTTACGGATTTATAAAAATGGAGTCTCATGACTAGAATCTTAACAAGCCATCACCAGTCTCAGAATTTGTCTTCACTCTGTAATATACAAGGTCAGAAAAATTACATAGGACAAGGGCAAGTGCTGGATTCTGCACATGGGATGCAGCAATTCTGGTAGTGTGCGTACACTGGAGAATGAGAGGCTGGTGAGAAGTGCTGCAGAAAGGGACCTGGGGGTCCTGGTCAATGACAAGTTGAATATGAGTCAGCAGAGCCCTGGTAGCCAGGATGTTCAACCATGTCCTGGGCGGCATCAAGCACAGCATCGCCAGCTGGTCAAGGGAGGGGACTGTCCTGCTCTGCTCTGCACTTGGGCAGCCTCACCTTGAATATTGTGTGTAGTTTGGGGCAACACAGTATAAAAGAGACATTAAGCTATTAGGGAGCATCCAAAGGAGGGCAATGCAGATAGTGAAGGGCCTTAAGGGGAAGCTGTATGAGGAGTAGCTGAGGACACTTGGTCTGTTCAGCATGGAGAAGAGGAGACTGAGGGGAAACCTCAGTGCAGTGACAGCTTCCTCATGAGGGGAAGAGAAGGGACAGGTACTGATCTCTTCTGTGTGGTGACCAGTGACAGGACCCGAGGAAATGATCTGAAGCTGTGTGAAGGGAGGTTTAGGCTGGATATTAGAGAAAGGTTCTTCACCCAGATAACGGTCATTCACTGGAACAGGCTCCCCAGGGAAGTGGTCACAACACCAAGCCTGACAGACCTCAAAGCATTTGGTCAATGCTCTCATATACATGGTATGGCTCTTGGGGGTGTCCTATGCAGGGCCAGGAGTTGGACTTGATGATTTTGATGGGTCCCTTCCAACTCAGCATTTTCTATCCTATGATTCTATTATTCAATTTTTTTTCTCCCTGTTTAATAAGGATGTAAATGAAGGATTAAGAATGAGTAAAGAATCAAGAGCACAGAATAGGATATTTGCCAGTACTGGTCTCATTTACAAGACACATGATATTTGAAATAAGTTTTCTACTTAAAATTTTCCTTCTGAGTTTGAAAGGGAAAAAAATCATCTCTTCCTTTGGAGGTTGTCAGGCCTTTCTGAACTCTGTGATATGTGTCCTTTCTAGAGATACCCGTCTCCAAATTCTGCTTTCAGTGACAAAGTGAAAATTAGATCAAAGAAGTTGAAACTAAGTTTTGCTGTTGTTGACATATTGTGAGTCCTTTTTCTCACCATTTTCACCTAAAATGTTTCTTTTAATTGTTTTCGGTGTTATCCTTAGAATGTTTACGTCTTTTGTCCTTAAAAATACTTTTACATATCTGACAGATATAATGATTTTTTTGTTTTATGGATAAGGAAATAGTGAAATTTGGGGAGTTTTCCTCTCTTATGAAACAAGATTCTTAAGCTATGCAACATTTCACAAAATGGTATTTCTACTTATTGGAACTTTGGAATTTATTTTAATATTAAACTTGAGCAAATAAATGTTTTTTCATTCCCATCCTTCTGTAAAAACAACAAAACAAAGTAATACACAGATATTCAAGAACTTATATCCTAACAGAACTAACGTTCAGAATTATTCAAAGCCAGCTACTAATTGTGTCACAGCTCTACAGTATGAATCAGAGAAGTAAGAAAAGCCTCAATAGGTGATCACTGAATTATTACTAGAAGTAGAAATGGTGATAGTAGTCTGGACACATTGCCTTAGAAATCACCAAGATAATATCTGTGTCACAGAGAGTACACAATCTGAACTAGGGAGACAATATGAGAAATGCATACAGCCTTCAAATAGCACTTTTGCAAACAAATTAATTGAAAATAACACCTATTTCATATAAACATTTTGTGTTCTTTTGTTGTTAATGGCTCTAAATTGGTACGCCTTGCTACACTGCAGCAAGACTGCTAAGTTTGCAAAGATATATCAAGAAATTTTATGTCAGTGTTTATTTCTACTTTTAGCATATATTTGGGAACTGTGAGACATCAATAACACTGGGCTAAATGCCTGTTTCTCTGAAGTCCATACATTTCATGTTTTGCTCTATCTGTAAGTAGTTCAAAAATCAAATTTCCCTAAACACAAGGCTGATAACTACCTGTCCTCTTGTGTTTTGCATTTTAAGCCATATAACTAAATACTTCTTTGTGTTTCTACTATAAACAGAAAACACTTGCATGAATAACCAGGATATACCTTACTGGTTTTGCACTTTCTGTAAGTATTCTAACACAGTATTTACTGATTTTATAATGGCAACAGGCACTACCTGTACGACATCATGTGAATCAAACTCTATTACTGCATACAATTCATTACAAGAATTTTGTGTTCGCTGCACAAAGTAAATAATGTTTATCACTAAAAAACTGCCAACCTCAAGTCAAGCATGTTGTGTTATCACATATTTCATTATAACTTGATAACATGCCCATCTGATCACTGGTTTTCTGATGGAGGAAACGGGGGAGTGTCATTACTCTGTCAAAATGAAAAATAACAGATCTTCATTATAGTTAAGTCCACAGTGAAGACTGTGTCAGGCAATTCCTTAAATTTCACTGCACTCAATTTTTAGCCTGAATATTGAACTAGTTACTTTTCTCTCTCATTGACATGTTCTTACCTTACCAAATCATTTTTAAGAAACCTGACAAAAGTAATGCTGATTATAAACTTGGTCTACTTAAATGGAGTGACATTTGATCTTTTCTAATCTTTCTGGATGTCAACTCTGTAAAGACAGCAAATACTTAAAATAATATACTGATCATATTTAAATAGGTAAGAAAGGTTGAAAAAAAGATTATAAAATCATCTCTGAAAGTAGAAAATAGTACTTTATATAAGTAGTGAATCTGATTATGAAAAACTGGGTTTGTTGGCTCCTTACTGATGACATGGAGGGAATTTATGTCATTGATTTGTAAAATGCTAAGGGCACTTTATGTTGCCAGTATCATCCCAGATGGTTCTACTGTAAACAGAAGTCATTCTCCAAAACCAAAATGAACCTTCAATTTATACATACATATATATATATATATATATATATATATATATATATATATATATATTTGTGTGAGTATGGGCACACATGGATCCTCCTTGTAATCTGGCTTTTCCCAGTAAATCAATATTAGCCTCTTTTTGTCCTACTATAAGCCTGTCACTTTGAGATGATACATCAATGGCTTTTATTTCTGAGGAATTCTCCCCTTTAATTCTGAATTAATAAATTCCAATCGATGTGCACATTGACAGAATGCTAATGTAATAAAACATTAATAGTCAGTGCAAACAAAGTATAATCTTTATGTCATGTACATTTGAAAACAAAAGAGGAAAAAACACTTGTGAATGAACTTGTAAAAGAGGAAAAGTACTCATAAACCAGTATAAAGTACAAAGGCTTAATATCCTTTTCAGGGCTAAAACACTCTTCACAAAACTAAGGGATAATCTGTAAATATTTAGCATTGATACAAGTGAAGGAATTAGCAGAATAGTGCTCTTTGATCAATACTTACAGCATTGTCTATCATTTCAGGCATGAAGAGCAAAATGACTAAAATATACTACCCAACATTGAGGCTTTTTTTTCTTTTTTTTTTTTTAAGAGATCTTGGCTGTGTTAAGCACTGTAACCTCAGTGGTCTCTTGCATACATTTACCACTTGTTACCATTTATCTTTAAGTAAAGGGGTGTGTGATTATATCCGACCTTGACTCTTATTCCCTTGAAGTGAAACACAGACAAGACCCTCATATATATTTTGCATATAGACATAACTGTTTGTACTCTGAAATCCATGCCAACATATCCAATCAGTGCACAAAGACAAATATCATCCAGGATTCAATTCTTAATTAATTATGATGCATATTAAATGAAATACTTACTCTTGCTTATAAAATTCTGTCAAACCTGCATAAGAATTCTGCATGAGTTTCCAGAAAAACACATCAAAAGGAGAAGCAGAGGTAGAGGCAAGAAGAGATTGCTGGTTTCTGTTCAGTAAAGCATGAACTCTGGATCTTTTATATGCAGAAAGTGCTGTCATAGTCCTAAGGAAAAGACAAATAGACAGAAAAGTTAAAAATAATATCTTGGTGGTATCCATTTTCCAGGGAGACAGAAACTGTACTCACTGCAAAATGTTATAATTTTTATTGTCAAGATTATTATTCATAACATTAACCTATCAAGCCCTCTTTGATAGAACTACTTGAGATAAATACCTTTTACTGTTTCTCCTCTCCTCTTTATCTCAGATCATCATGCATGAGGGCAAAACAATGCTTTTTGAGATTTCATATCTTCCAACTTCCTGATCAAAAATTCAGGAAACAAAAATTAGTTTAGTGGAATATATAGATTAGGATCACAGATGAAAATGCATGTAAACACATGCATATCACCATTGATTTGATCTGGCATAAAGTTTCTCACAGAGAAAAGACAATAGATACATACCAATAAAAATAGGCTTATACTGTGTAAAGGGGATTTTGCTCCATTCCACTTACATATCTGCATGGGCATGGCTGTTTTGCTTGTTATTGACCTATCACATTTTTGGTAGTTGTTTAATTCTGACCTGATGGCTTCAGGGAAAGACAATTTTTGTAGGTTACAAACTGCATCTGTTTCAGTTTCTAATTTTTAAGTTGCTTTATATAGCTTTTATTGTTTGCTTCATATTTCCTTTATGAAAAATATAAAATCAGCACGGCATTACTGTAAATAATTACATTATTACTGTAAATAATTACATTATTTGCGCATTTGAAAAGTATTCCATCTCCTGATTTTTGCTTACACAATTATCATCAGCAAGAGATCATAAATGCCATTTGATTATTGAATCAGATTTAGGTAAATCTTCCAGACTATAGGACAGCTGGTATCTACACTTAGTCTGAACACCTGTCATGGGCAAAAGTGTCTTAACTAGGGGATTTTTTTGTTTAATTTAATTCATTGCCAGTTATACCAGCTTCTGACTAGTTGTTCAGGTACTGGAAAATAATTACAGAATTATAGAATACTTTGACTTGTAAAACCTACTAAGGTCACCTAGCCGATCCCCCCAGCAGTAGGCAGTCTTCAGCTTGTTCAGAGCCCTGTCCAATCTGACATGGAATTTTTACAGGGATGGGGCATCTACCACCTTTCTGAGCAACCTGTTCCAGTGTTTCACCGCCCTCATCATAAAAAACTTCTCCCTTCTATCTAGTCTAAATCTGTCCTCTTTAGTTTAAAACCATTACCTTTTGTCCTGTTTCAACAGCCTCTGCTAAAAAGTTTCTTCTCATCTTTCTTATAGGCCTCCTGTAAGTACTAAAAGGCTGCAATAAGGTCATCCCAGAGCTTTCTGTTCTTCACGCTGAACAACCCCAAATCTTTCAGCCTTTCTTCAGGGTAGAGGTGTTCTAGGCCTCTGATAATTATTGTGGCCAACCCCTGGGCCCACTCCAACAGGTCCATGAATTTTCTCTATTGGGGACCCTAGAGCTGGAACATTACTCCAGTGGAGTCTCACACAAGCAGATTAGAGGGAGAGAATAACCTTCTTTGACCTGTTGTCCATGCTGCCTTTGATGCAGCCCAGGATATGATTGGTCTTCTGGAACCTTCTGGGCTGACATACCTGTAGAAGCCCTTGCTATTATTCTTTGTATCCCCCTTGCCAAGCTCAGTTCCATCTGTGCCTTGACCTTTCTGACCCCATCCATCCATAACCAGGAATGTCTCTATAGCCTTCCCAGTATGCCTGTCCTTGATCTCACTGCCTTTACATTTTTTCCTTACCATTTAGTTTGACCAGCAGGTCTTGACTAAGCCATGCCAGTTTCTTGCCCTCCTTTCCTGATTTCTTATTCATGAAGGTGAAGCCATCCTGCACTCTGTGGAAACATTTTTAAAGATCTGTCAGCTCTGTTCTGCTCCCTTGTCCCTGAAGGCAGATTCCCAAGGAGTCCTATTGACTAATTTCTTGAACAGCTTGAAGTTTGCTTTCTGTATTCAGGACCTCAACAATGTCCCCTAGGCAAAGCGGTCCTGCAAGCCCACTGCTCTTCAGAGTGACAGGCACTAAAGTAGCTTGGGGGGAAAAAGGTTAAAAACTTAACTCAATCTAATGGAGTCTGGAAAAACAGTTTGAATATTGATTTGTGGCCCATTGACCTTTTTGAAATTACATAATTGGCCCTTAGGAAGTAAAAGCTGCACACTGTCAATGTAAATAAAGATATTAATTAGGTCCTGATAGAAAACATTCAATCTTCTCCTAATTCCACAAATTAATTTCTATAGCAAAGAGTATACAGATTGATGTCAGAGTTATTAAGATAATTTATAAACTGCATATTGGACTGAGACAAGTAATACTAAGAAAATCAAATTATAACCTTTTTTTAAGCCTACACATCTGGAATCTTTCTCAGATATTTTTACTAGAGAAAACAGAATTTTAAAGACATTCTTAAAATGTAATTCTAGATTTATTATGCAAATAAAGGCAAAAGAAAAACTCTATTTGTAATATTATTGAATATAATTTACCATTAGCAACAAACTAATAAGATGTATATCTGGTTAATTGTTTAGTCATGTCTGTACCATATTAGATAATGCCCAAGTTTAATGCAGTAGTGGTTAGAAGAATTTATTCTGCAATAATAAATGTTATATATATCATCTCTCTTACAAAAAAAAGGTTCTCTTATTTATATTTGATAACTTCTCATCAAGTCCCACTTAGTAGATTTCCTGCCTCCAGAGCCAGACCTGTGTAACACCATCATGTTATATCTCCGCAGCAGACAGAGCCATGAGTGAAATGTACTTGAAATACCTTCCTTCGAGTGAACACAATACTGCTCATTCATTCAAGTTGCAAATTCTCACTGAATAAAAACCTAAGTCATAAACTTGCTATATAACAAGATTTCTCCAGTGACTCTGCTTCAAACCAGTAACTCTTTCATGCATCAAGTGATAGTCACGACGTATTTTCTTTTCCCCATTCAGTCATTGAGACAAGATTCTGAGAAAAGAAAGTGTCATAAAGATTTATTTTAAGCTTTGTCACATCTTCAGAACAATTGTTCATTCTCCACATAAACCATATTTCTACAGAGAAAACATATATAGCTTTATCCATTTGGGAAAAAAGTCTCATCTTACAGCAAACATTCACACCAATAACGTAAGAGTTACTGTACATTTCTCTTCGGTAGAGAACTATTTAAAAGTAGATTGGGCTCAGACAAAAAAATTTCAAATAGGTAAGTCATGATTAAAGGCCATATGTTTTTCTTAATGGGAAAAAAAATTCCTAAACATTACCATGGACTTTGTTTGCATTATTAGCTTCAAGATGCATTTTCACTTCCTTTTTACATGTTCAGGTGTTGTTACTATAATGCAGGTAGTGACTCAGCTGTCTTAGTAAAACCCTTGGTGTTTGTACTCATAAAGCTTACTGGCCTTGTTCATGACAAAACACTGTACTGTCACACAACAACTTAATAAGCTTTGAAGTTTTCAGAAACTGTTTCTTATCATAATAGTTTTCAGGATTATACTCACCCAATAGGTGAGAGCAGTACTATTGATTAGACCTCTCAATCATCTGCCATACATAGAGAAAGCTCCACATGAAGGAATACAAACACCAGCACAGCCACTGTCAATGCAGTGCAGCAAGAAATCTGATTGCTGACAGTCTTATAGACTTCTGCTTTCCCTTGGGACATGACATACTCAGGTGCTCTCAAATGTAAGAAAATGTACAATTCCTATCACCTTCTTCCACTGGAAAAAAGAAATAGAGTCATGAAGACTTTTAGCCATTATTTCAGAAATTCGTAGAAGTACACTATAGTATTGGGAAGAGATTGGTCTGAATTGGTGACTTCTTTCAGGAGTCAGGATGTGATAGAGGGGAAGTAAGGGCATGGTCTTGCTGGCCTGTCACAAACAGGGAAATGCTACATACACGTAGGTGAATGAAGAGAAAGCTCTGCTCCATTTCTGAAACAGAGACTGCAGGCCCAAACAGAGCAAAGTCTGGGTAATCTCAGCAACTGAAAATGTGTGAATGAATTTGGAGATGAAAGTAGCTGCACATAGAGCTAAACGAGCTTTGCTATTTGCTATTACTGTACATTCAGCAATGAAGGACTGGGGAAGAATTCACTGCAATTTATTATTAGATGGAAATTAAATTTTAAGAATCATAGGGATCTATAGTATGTAAAGTGAAATGCAAAGTATTTTGGAATATTTATATCATAAGAAGTTTTAAAAAATATTTCTCCTTTCCCAGTTACCAGGACTAATATTAGCTGCATGTGAATATCAAATGTAATTCCAAGGTTTTTTTTTCCTTAAACAGTATCCCAAATTCAATCTCTCCTATAAATGCTTCTGTTAAAGCCAGTTGTTTCAAATGCCAGCATACCAAACCACGTCTGCACTGCAGAGACAGAAAAGGAGTATGAGAAGAGAATTTCTAAGTTCCAAATATAGATTAGATATCTCCTCTTCATTCTTCCATTCTATGCCATTCATCTAAATATGTCTCTTCTTTTTAATTCAATCCTCTGTATCCTCTCCTTAAGTATTTTTGTATGAATTGAAATACAAGAGTTTAGGATTACATTTGTCTATTCAAATTCAGAGTTTAAACCACTTAGTTCACATTATATGAGCCATATTCTACTACAATTTTGGACTGCTTAAATGCTACAGAAGTAGTGCAATAGGACTATAGTGAGCAACTGAAAATTATTTGTCAGAGGTACAAATTGTGCCAGGTTTTATGCCTGTATCACCTATACCTCTCCACTACTAGTCTATCTGTCAGGTGTGTTGGAGAAGAATGTTGTGTGTTAGAACAAGAAAGAAGTCTTCCTTGATCTGGCTTGTCTAGGGATATCACATGAGCAATGCAATTTACAGCACCACAAAAATTGATATAGGTCAGTGAATCCACCACCTTTGAAAACTGAGTATCTGTAAGGTGACCTGTAAGAGGATCCTGGGGAAGTCCCTTGTTTCTTTGACTTAGTGGAGTATCAGTGCTGGAACTAAAAGAGAAGCTTCTCAGAGAATTTGTTAAATCATCCCTGTAGGGACAGTATAGGGTAGAAGGACTTTTCAAAAATAGGAGGTGGTAAAGCTAAAAAGAAATGAAAGCTTGCCTGTGGGAAAGTGAGAGTAAGAAAATCCATTGACTTTCACTTCTTTTTTAAATTATCCTATATGTTGCTGTAATGAGAAAGAGTCCGTCCATTACAGAAACATGACATTGAGAGTAACTGAAAATGCTTCATCTGGACTTCTTTTCAGTAAACCTTTGGCTTTCACATCATTGCCTTCCATCTGCAGTTTCCAGTTTATTATTCTATTGCCAAGCTATTGTACACATTTCAGTATGCCAGCCAAATTCTAATAATGGCATCATTAAGAGAGAGATATCGCAATGGTAAATGCTGTATTACTTTGCTCATTTTGGCAATCAGTGATGTCAGTAATATCCTGTTCCTTAGGAAGCCTAATTAAATTCTTTCATTGAAAAATTAACATTCGTGTTTCCAACCACTTTGCAACTACAGTAATTCTTTGTGTGCCAGCTGTGAGAATTTCCTATCCTACCCTCTCACATCAGCAAACCAAAGGGAAAAAGTTCATTTCACATTTATATAGTATATTCATGGTTGAGGCAGGTAACAGATATATTTTGCTTATAATTTTAAAGTCTAAGCCACAAAATAAGAAAGTTTGGAATAGAATCAATTCAAACAAATAATTTATCAAATGCAGAATTAAAAAAGTGGTTTCAGAAACCACTATCCTTTAATTAGCAAATCAAGCTGCTAATCTACTCCTTGGTGTAGGAAGAATACGGTTAGTCTTCATTTGGATCTAAAGCAAAATAACTAGCAAACAGTATACTTCAATTGTATTAAAAGTCCTTTGCAGGTTTACATGTGAGTAGGACTCTGGATCATGAATTCTAAAATATGAAACTAGCCATAAGCCATGCCAACAAAAGAGATTAAAAACAAAGACATAGACTACCTGCAAAATAAACTTTGGAGGCATGTTCTGCTGTGCACTTTTGACCCCCTTCCTGCCAATATTACACTGCAAAATGGCTTGAACCTAGAGCTAATAATTCTTCCATAATGCAGAGCCTGATGTCTGAGCTTTAGGCTGAATCCACTGCCAAGAAGAGCCATTAGCTCACTATAGAAACCCAGAGAAATATTCTGGCTAAGCTGAAAACAAGCTGCCAAAAAACTACTATGTAGGAAATGTGAAACAGGAACATAAGCATCTTTCTCTCCCTGGTATCCACAGCTTAGAATTCTCTTCTGAAATAAAAGGATCCATTAAAAAGTTCCCTTTAAAGAAAGGCTCACATTTTTCTTTGTACACAGCTTTTATATGGATGATGATACATGGAAGCCTCCTTCTTGAAAGCCCCGCAAAGGAAAGGTTAGAAACCTTACCTCCTCCATTTCACAGGTGGGTAAATGAAGGCAACTTTCACCCATCCACTGATGATTTGGTACTGCGCAGAAAAGAATGCAGGCTTCTACATGCAGACTAGGCCCAAAATCATTCATAATTTTTAATTGTAGAGAACCTCTGAAGGTAGTGTAGTGCAACCTCCTATTCAGAGTAACCTGATTTAACTTCACAATCACTCAGAGCTTTGTCCAGACAAGATGTCCAGAACTGGAGATTCCACACCCTGTTACACTGCTTGGTCATACACAGTGAGCACACTTCTCTTTCTTTAACTCCAGTTTTGTAGTATTGTTTCTTGTACTTTCATTATAGACCTCTGAGGAGAGTCTAATTTCATCTGGTCTATAACTCTTCATTAGGTACTGGAAGACAAGCTAAACAAATGCATTTCCCTCAGTCTATCTTCAGCACTATTGGTGTAATTATCCATGACTGAGACCTCTTGAAATTGCTTGGTATGGACTCTGATTACTGTGCCTGTTGGTCTAGCCAGATCTCTACCTACCTAATACAGTCCAGTCCATCTCTCTTAATTTTTCTAAGAGGATACCACAGGAAATTATGACAAAATTCTCTGCAAAATCAAGTTAAATTATCTCTACTGGACTCTCCATATCTACTGAGTTAGTCATTTGATCACAGAAGGAACTGAGAAGCTGGTTGGGCACAATCTGTCTTTGATAAACTTTTGTTAACTGTTTCTCCTCCTTATCATTCCCTCATCATGGGAAACACTTATAGAAGGATTTGTTCCATAATTTTCGTAGGTACTGAAGTGATGCTGAGCAGGCTGCAGATCTTCAAATCCCTCTTCTTGCCTTTTAGATGAATAGAACATTTTCTTTCTTCATCCAGTGGGAACTTCCCACAATTGTCACAAGCTTCCAAAGGCAGTAGGGATGCGTGGCTTTGCAATGCTGGCTATTTCTCTCTGCACATGGACAGGTAGTTGACCTGTTCCCAGACCTGTGCATGTCCAGTTTGGCTAAGGAGTCAATAATTTGACCCTCATCTACCATGTGAGGCACCTGTCTCCCAGAACATGACACCTTGCCACTAAAGACTGATGCAAAAAAAGCACTGACTACATCAGATTTTTCTGCATTTTTCATCACAAGCTCTTCAGCCCAGTGATACAGTTCAAACTCACATTTTTTTCAATCTCAATTCTGTGGACAACGGACCTGCAGAAGACTTTCTTGTTACCAACCCTAGGTGATCTTTGGTCTCTAAATGACATGTGTGCATGCCTCAGTGATACTTCCATATTTCTCCGGTATTCACTTCTCACTTCACACATACTTCACATCATACTTATGAACAATGTGCTCCTTACACATGAGAGATGTAGCTGTGTACCTCTTCAGGACTGTGGGGACCTTGGGTGCATGCCTGAACTCAGAATTTTTGAGCTTTTCTGACCACCTTGTCTGAGTACAGAAAGACACAGTTTTCTTTAGTTCAGAAACAGAATGTTGGTGCCCTTCCTAAGGAGGGTGATGAAGTTTGTTGCTATGTGAGCTTTGAATTAGTTGAACTGAGTGTTTCAGAGGTCTTAGGCAGTAGACCACATATTAGGTGGATATCAAAAAGTATAATAAAAATTAATCAAGAAATATTTCACTTCAAGAAGAAATAAATCATATCCTAGAGAGATTATATAAATTGGATTAGTAAGACTTAAGAACTAGTAGTGGTCTGAGCCAAATGTGATCTCCAGGTTTTAGGTCTCAGTGACAGATGGCTGATATTGTCCACAATTACTAGAGAAGGGAGGAAAAGACTTTGGAACACTGATGAGCTTTCTCTAAGCTGATATCTGGACATTCACAAATTGGAGACAGAAATACATGTTAGGATTTTACACACAACAGGAGTTACATGAATTCAGAGAAAATGTGTTTCCAGTTGTGCAGAGTACTAAAAGGTACCAACCTTCCTAAGAATGAACACCGTTTTATATCTGTGACGTTCTGCACCTCTGTTCACATCATCCTGTTCAACCTCTGCTCAGAACTGACAGGTATCGGGGAACTGTGGTGATAAGTAGGTGCCCATGCAGAGGGTTTGTGTTGGGCAGAGGAGACTCTGTGCCTTCTGGTGAAGAAGTGAATGATAGCAGCCTCTGTTCAGTGCTTCAAGCCCAATCATAAGCAAAGGACCCAACCTATGGAGATGACAATAACTGAGAATCAGAAAGGGAAAGGTAAGCCACAAATGTGGTTGTCCCTGTACTTTCTTGTTGACTGAAAGGCCTTATAATACCACTAAGTTTTCAAGTGGTTTTAGCATGCTTTTTTGATAACAACTGGATGAAAGAGTCAAGTAACATTTTTTGTGACTGGCACAGATAGAGTAATGCACTTGGGAGAATGGCAAAAGTTACCAAAGAGCCAGAGACACAGTCTCACTGAAACCAGTAAGCTCAGAATTAAAAGACTGACTGAAACTTTGAATAAAAGACATCATCGAAGATGAATTTGGAACTCTATCAATGTTACTATTAAAGAAAGACAAGACTTTACTTCCTTAAATGAGAAGCAGAAATAGAAAAGGTATTCAAAGCATAAATCAGGATTACCTATTTGAGAAACAATTTAGGAAAAACAAACACAGATGTAAAAATAGTCTCTATAGTCAAGATATAGTGCATCACCTAAAGTTCAGAGATATAAGAAGCAATTTTTATTTTTCAGCACAAGTACAAACACAGTTTTAGCATGAGAAGGAGGAGAACCAAAGAGTGAAGGATTTGATCCTAAAACAAATTTAGCTTTCTTCTTGTTATTTTCAGTAGTGGTCTGAGAACGAAAATAAATACCAATGAAAATATTCACTAGATATTATCAAAGCAGAAGGCAAGAAATCATCAAATCAACAAATATTATTTAGTTCAAGTGTAAAGTCCCTGTTGATGGAAAGTTAGTTAATTAACACCAGGCACAAACATTTCTTTGGGTTACATTCAAACTAGGGGCTAAAAACTTAGCTCAAATTCAGCAAGTCAGTGCTGAAGGCATGGAAAGGTTGTTTAGACAGCAGTAATAATGAAGGAGAATTTGAACTTCTTAATGGATTTTTTTTCCATAATTTCACTTTGTAATTAACCAATAGGGAATCTGAAGAATAGTTATCTATTTTGCTAGTCACTTTAGTAGAAAACAAACATCAGGCATTAGTGGCTTCCTTTCTATTCTACTACACCTACAATATATCGGGTTTTGTTTTGTTTGCTTTCTAGCTGACTGCTGAGTCTATGCATCCTTTCAACATACCCATTTTTTATTAGAAACAAAATAAGGCACAAAGTGAAAACATTTTTTTTTTAAAACAGTGCACTGAAAAATACAGATCCCCTTAATGTGAGTAGAAATCACATGAGAAACAGCTACAGTTTTTATGGCATGATTTTTTTGTTTTGCTTTACGTGGAGTTCTCAGTCATGGTTACAGAGAACTCATCTCTCACCAGAGATGTTGAAATTTGGCAATGACTTGTAATAAATTTGTCTCGCACTTTAAGTATTTGTGCTGTTCATTGTCACAGAGACAGAGTGATAACGACAGCTATTGCTCCTTTGGCTAACAAAATCATTTTTTAGATTTGGCAACTGCTTCTAATTTGTTATACTAATTACATGCACCTTTTAGTTGAATTTCACTCAACTTAACTGACTGACTACTGAAAACCATGTGTTGCTTCTTTCTAAACCTTTAAGCTAAAAGCATAGGACTTTTACACAGACCAACTAGGAATTATTTGCGACCTAGGATGAAAGCAAAACTTTCTGTATTCACTCTAATAGTAGAGCAATACAGTTGCTGACTGTTTTTTGGCCTGAAAGTCATAACTGGTCCCTTTGGCTTTCTATGTAATGCCTATACAGAAATTTTCAGGTGAATACAAAACTGGAGAATCACAGATCATTCCTACATTCATCATGGAATTACTTAAAATTTGCAAAAGAAAAATTATAGTTTACATAATGCAATATTACATAATTGTATATGATTTCCATGTAGCTATAGAATCCAATCTAACACTGAAATTCAACAAATTTCTTTCTCATTTCAAAGAGCTTGAGTCTGAGAGTCCCATTTAAAAAATTATCCTAACCATAAGCTCATACATTATTTTAGATGTACAGCAGAAAGAGAAATTCACAGTTCAACGCAGGAATGGTCAAATTTTTTTTTATTAATATACCATAAAGGATAAATTTTTAAGTTTTTACTTTTGCCTTTGATTCACAAAAAGTAATACTTTCTTTCTTGTTTTTCATAGGATTATCTATCAATTGAAAGGCACTTTACAAGAAGCTAGTTGGAGAATGTCATATTTGTAATTGGAGCAGTCTGTGTTGGATTTACTGACAACATGTTAAATTGCTGTGTCAAAGCTGGGAAACTTGGAATCATATGGCTGGCATGAAGAACAAGTAATACAAATTTTAAATTTTATTTTCACATTTTAGAGTATCTGAAATTACTACTCCATGAAATTCACTAGCAAAATAGTTCACAAAGCAAACTAAACCATTCAAAGTTTTGCATAATTGTGGAAAGGCTGTGTAGCATTCAACTACTGTTAGAAGTTCTAAATCCTGAAGATTGTGGGCTAAAAAATTGAAAGATGGAAACAACTTCAGCAATTTCTTCAAATTCAAAAACAGGACTATGCATTAGGAACCATTTTTTCCTGGTTATTCACTTTTACCTGGGAAATTATCTGTGTATAAATATTTGACTAAAACACCATTTAGTAATGCAGCCTTAAAGAAAAATCTTAATGCCTATATGTCATGTTTTCATAAGCTAATAGTGAAATGTCTACAAATTCTGCTTGCAGACACTGAGCTCAACACATTAACTCTCTGTAACAGATTGCATGATGCTACACAGTAGATCTGAAGTTAAAGGTTTCCTCTGTAGTCGACCTGTTCTGTTTTAATTAAAGGGTTAATCAAAGATGTGATTTCAACTCCACAAGAAAAGAGAAGTTTGTCTTCTATAATACAATTCACAGTTCACTGACATTTTTTAAGTCATTTTCATCTCGGGTTAAATCAAGACATGCCAAGGTTGCACAGAGTGCAACCTCATGGATGGCCTAACTCAAATCCCTTTTAACCAATAAGAAACAACACTGGTAAAACTTCAGTGTGATGCACACTAACTACAGCACTGCCTGGTCTTAAATTACCAGCCAGCTGTGAAAATCTATATGTCTAAAAAGGAGGCTGTGGAGAAGGCAGCATAAAAAAACAGAACAGCATTGCTTAAATAGCATAACAAAGATTTCCATCCTCTAGCATCTGAACCTTATTTTCACAATTCCTTGAACATGTTTTCACTGTTCTATTTTTCATTCCAAAGGCTGTGTCAAGTATTAAACAGTTTAATCCACCTACTCTTTGGTATTGCACAGTTTTCATAGCTGAAGTGCTTAATTAGGCTTTGATTTGCATTTCTAATTAGTAGCATAACAGCATCGCTGTAGTACTGAGCTACCAGATTTAAGGAGGCAAGAGGCACAATAATTAAAATTACTCATACATATTGTTGGATCTTAAAAATATAACCACTTAGGAAAAAGACATGAACGTAATCTAGACAAATCACACACACACACACAAATGAATATAATACAACCAAAGTTTTAAAACTGAAGCTTAAAAATTCTTATTTAAAAAAACAGACTTGGGAATAATTTTGAAAATCGTAGTACTAAAACTGAGAAAATAAGCATAATTTTTTCAAGTGTATTGTTCTATCTCATAAAAGATATAGTAGATCCAAAAGGAGTGATGGCATGAGAGAAAAAATGATTACAATATATATCAAAAAATCGTGATATTAGCTATATAGAACTTGAGACATTACAAGTATGTGCACATTGTGAACATAAGAATTTCTTTAACCCCCTTGCCAGAGGATCAAGGAGTCCTGGAGCTCACCTAAGTTCACCTCCAATGCTGAGGAATGGAGATAAGGATAATTTTGCCTTGTTCTAGTCTTCAGTTACTGGAAGGGGATCAAATCCTAATTTACCAAGTTTTTTACTCCTTGTAACATATTTTTGTGAGTACTACTTATTCCAAAGGTCTTGTTCAGTTCCTCCTTGAACTGCAAAATCAATTGATTCAAGGAGTCAACTCCGCCAATGCAATAGTTCCTTTTGCTTTCTGTCATAATGGATAAAAGAGACAATCTGAATTACTAAATGGTTCGACTATTGAGCTCACTATTATTTGCATCTTTTCTAAAGTAAACATAGCTATGTTTTAAACTGTCTTTGGGTTAAAGACTTTCTCCCTGTACCACTTCTCATCACCTCTAACTGACCTCTCCATAGTCCTTTAATACCTTTTCTGAAACTGAATAAGAATTACAGTATCACTGATAAGATCAGATTGTTGACTTATAGCAGCACTATAATGTATTCCTTACTACTCCCTATCCTACTCTTTATTACCAGAACATCTTGTTTAGATTTTGTACAACTGCTGCTCATGAAACAAACTCTTCATCCAGTTATACTCCAAAACAGACAGGCCCATTTCCTGAGCTATTACAGGTAATTTGGAACCCTGTGTGGGTACTCCAAAGTTTATACAACAGCTCTGGAGACATTTAAAGATATCTTGTCACTCCTCTACAACTACAGGAAACAAATACTGCTTTCAGTTCTCCTACAAGCCATAAATGTCAAGCCAAATGTGTCATCCAGAAAACAATGAACAGCATAAAGAAAATGTGAGACAAATTTACTGGAAATTAAATGCTCTGACCTTTCGACCAGGAGAAAAAACTGTATGAACTTCTCCTTTCATAGAATTTAGTTCATCCAGATATGAAGCCACATAGGGGGGAAAAAAACCCCCAAACATCAGTTGTATTTAGGTCTTTAGTAGAAGAACATTCACATAGGTTGAAGAAGACAGGTAAATGGAACTTGATGCACCACAGGGGTCAAAGTGTCCTCTCATGTCAGTCTATGTTAGCTATGGAGTTGGACTGTATGTAATATTCTGACATGGTGCACGGCTCTGTGAGCTGAGGACTTTCTTGAGTTTTAAGTCTCCAGGTCAGAAGTGATGTAGAAAAACTCAAAGAGATAAAAAACCTGCCAAAACTGCCAGTGTTGGTGAGTTAATAGACCTGGGAGAGGAGGAGGCTGAGGGCAATCTAACTGAAATGTAGGTGGGAAGTAGACAAGTACTTTCAAAAAACTGAAAGCAAACTGTTCCTGGTTACAAACCATAATTTGGGAAGTTCAGATTGGTCAAAAGGGAAGATTTTCACTGGAAGGATGAAATCCTGGGAAATGGTTCCTGGACACCTTGTGAAACATCTGTTAATGGAGGCTTGGAAGAGTCTGTTAGACAAAGCTGATCTTGTGAAAGATGTCCCTTCACACAGAAGGGCCATGTATCTTTAACGTTTCCTTTCAACCAAACCCAAAATTCTGTGGTTCTGCTATTCCAAAGAGGGTTTTATCTGATTCAGAAAAAAAAATAAAAACCAAAATTTACTGTTTCTTGTCCTTGCTCACTTAGAAACAGCTCTTTCTTACAGAGTCCAAATTAAAGACGATAATCTGGGTAATATAACAAGTGGGGTTCAAATCCCTTCCCACTGCCGTCTACAGTACTACCCAATTCCTACAGAACATCACAACCCATACAAGTCAACCTTACCCTAGCTGGCTCAGACACCAGCAATGGCACTAATGTAGCAAAAGAGCTCAGACACACTTTGCAGCCAGAGCTCGTCTCTAGGCAAGTGTAACTATATTCTTACCCACGCTTAACACAACTAGGTTAAAGTAGTTAGTGTTTGCCTACAGTAAGTTGGAAAAAATTCCTTTCAATAAGTTTGAAATAGATGCACTCACTGTTGAATGATGTAAAACAGCAAAAATCAGTTCTCTCTGCAGACGTGAATACAGCTGCTTGGTGAGCACCATTCACCCAATGTTCTCTGGCTAGAATTAACCACATTTGGATTCTGATAAAGTGACTCAATTACAGTCACCAAAGTTTTTCATCTCCTCACCCAGCTTCATGAATTTGACATCAAATTATATTGATGCCTCCTACGACCAAGCTGATCTCTGAAATTTTTACTAACAGAAAGATTGGCCCATTTGCTCCCAAAAGACATCATGTTCATCAGAAGAAAAAAAGTCCATGACAGGGCTATCAGAGTGCTCTCATACACTTTTCTGTTGAATGCAGCCAGGACCCTGTGTCAATCTGTGCTGCACTGAGAAATGCTTGGAAAAAAAGTTTTCCTCACTATTTTGAACCCATTTCTGGTATGTTTTTTAACTTTATTTACTCCTAGTAGTTCCAGTGAGCACATTTGGGACTCACAGAGTGGGGAAAGATGATGCACTATTAGAAAAATGAATAGTCTCCAGCCATAGTAGTGTACCTGAAAGAAGTAATGCTAATATGCAGATCCATCAGGGACAAACTATGGTAGAGATAAGCTTCAGCTAGAGGCTTTGCAGTTACTCAGCAACTGAATTACTGAGAAACCTCTGCCCAGAACGATGACCTAATTCCTTATAATACCATTATATGAATGTTCAGCTCTCTCTTTGCTGTCTCAGTCAAGATGCTTCAAAAAGAGAAATTAATAAAAGATTATGTAACCAGGTAACCTTGTAATGCTGTATTGGCATTGCTAACGAGCCAAATGCTTTATGTAGAATTACAAGGCTTTAGGACTGAGTCTTTGCAGACTTGCTCCGTCTGAACTTTTCTTGACCTGCCTCCAGCTTTGTTTTACTTAGTTTAGCTGTGGCAGCAATTTCTTGTATTGACCATGAGTCTACGGCAAAATTGCTTTACTTTTGTTTATCTTTGTATAGTGCAACTTTATATCCTTTTATATAGAAAGTAATAACAAGCAGTTATCCTGTGGAAAATGAGATATTTACAACGCTAACACGATAATGTAGTGCAGAGAAAAACAGGCCTGGTACAAGAACCGTCCTTAAGCAGTGGAGACAGGATGCAGTGAAGATTCCTTGACTATGAACAATTTACCTACAGTCAGGTAAAGACATGTAGACCTCAAGCTGGACAGAACTTAGGGGGTAACTAAGAAACAGTGTCTAACATAGGGAAAAGCACCATATATATACATTTAGATGTAATAAAGAACGGCAGACCAATGAAGACAGATGAGAGGTATAAAGCACATTTGCAAATGTATAAAAATCACTCCTGATCAATCCTAGAATGAGCAACCACAAACCATCCACAAAAATGTATATTCCTCACAGCAAAGACTCAAGATGCTGATAGTTCACTGTAACACCACACTGATGGCACCAACACAAAACCATCAAGCTCAGCAGCCAGAGCAGCAGTAGAGACATGAGTCTAACATCAGCAGGTGGGATAGGAACTAGTAATTGCTCATGTAACAATTTTAACTATTAGTGTTTCTTTCTTTTTCTATTAGAACTAGACTGATAGAGGTTCTTGAATTAGACTGTTAAATTTTCAATCATACTAACAATAAATTCTTGACTATATATGTGGGGGTTATTTCTACTGTGTGTAAGCAAGATCTGGGTGTAGCAAGGAGCAGAAAAGAAAAGCACTTCTCTATCTGCTAAGAATGAAAAAAGCCACCTTTCTGGAGTAGGAGTACTCTAATTTCCATCAATAGTTGAATATACACAGATCACCTAAGCCAGTTAATTTAATAACAAACACAGACAATATGAATACTCTTAATTAAGATGATTAATTAAGCAGCACATAAAATGGACTATGATATAGACAGAAGGTGGGTCAGAAAGTCCTGTTTATATTTGGATAACAACTCAGAAGGATTCAGTGATACCAAAGAAATTTTACATTTAGGTCTGGCCAGTAAAAAAATTGTATTTTGCACATAATTAAGCTTGAATATTAATTGCCATGATAGGTTGCAGGAGCCAATCACTTCATAGGATTCTGAGAAAGTGTTGGATGTTTATTTAAAGCAATGAGTACATCTCAGTAAGGACAAAATGGACTGAAAACAAAGAAATTCTATGCATTCTGCCAGATATCAGATTCTCATCTGAAACAAAATAGCAAAAAGCCACTGCCTACCATCAGGTGATGAGCTGTTACAGGTTTTTGCAATTGTTTGATGAATGTAGGATTATCTTATTCAGAAAATAAAAATATTACTACATAGTTACCTAGATGTCCTGAATTCTTCTAGGGTTCATTCTAGCTACGCCTGATAATAAGGAGAAGAAGCACATAGAGGCAAATAGGCTTTCTGACACAAGTTAGAAGTATCAGTAAGTATGTCAGCAAGGTATAGATGACAGAAATAAGGTTTTTATATAAATCTACTAATGTGTAGAGTTCAGGTTGTCAGAGACACTGAAAAAAATTATCCACATCCTATAGTTAAGCCAGATGTACTATATCTAAATTGTGGTCAAATTAAAGTGAATATTTGTTGGTAGTTATATAGCAGGGTTTTTTTCTGGTAATATATTACATATTAACCTAGCAGAACATACCTTTTAACACAGGGAGACAAGAATTTCTTTTTCTTAATGTTTCTCTGGGCCAAATATGCCTCAGCTTACAGAAGTCAGCTGATTTTCCAGATAGAAATTTTTCACCCACGATGCTTCAAGGCCACGAATTTGGATCCAGAGATAATCCAATGCTATTTCAGGAAAAAGTGGAATGGGGATGTCAAGTTTCTAAAAATGGCTTTGATAGTACTGAGAAACAGGAAGCATACTTCCACTGATTGCTACTGAATTTCCTAAGAATAATTAAAAGACCACAGAGCTTTAGAAAAACATGGCAGGTTGTCATAATGCTCTTTCAGTTATTGGTGAATATTTTTGCCTTTAAGTTGCTAACTCCTCTTTGCTCTCAAGCAAGAAATTGTAAAGCAAAGCTTTCTGTAACCTCTTGGTCTAATTTCATAAAGGCAGGCACTTAAGCAAGCACTTAGTGGCCTAAGATGCTATTTGTTTACTTAGGAAATGTTTCCAAACTTATTTAGACACTCAAGACACCTTAGAAATCTAAAGTTTCAGGCTTTTGTAGTGCATCAGTAGGAGAAAATAATGATTTTTCAACATTCCTTGTCATTTTGCCAGAGTCTACCTTTAGACTCAGTGCTTGGTCAAGCACTTTGGCAGCAAGGTTGGGATGGCATTCTCCTGCAGTTCATATTGGTCTTCTTTTGGCCATCATAGTTGCTTCTTCTACTGTCTTCCTTCATTTTCCACTGCTCATTCAAATCTTCTATTTATAACAAAACAAGGCATATAATTTGTATTATTAGGATAAGCCACTTTTGTACACAAAAAACATTAATAATCGCAAAATCCTGAGTTATAGTCATCATCTTCAATTTATTCAAAACCTGAAATTTGTGCAGAGGTAGGGACTTCATTCCCAACTGATGACAGAGCTGGCAACAAAGTCAATTAAGGTTCTCCATATAGAAAAGAAGGCAAAATCTGCCGCTTAGCTTTCCAAGCTTCATTTCTAAAACTCTGTCTTCCCTCCACAAGGAGCAATTTGAGTAAGTGGTTTCTCTCTACAGTCAGTCTTCAATGGCTTTGTCAGGAAGCAAAAGCAAAACAAACAAATGAAACAAACAATACAATGAGTAAAAATGGCTAATAAACAAGGAAGTGCAGCAATCTAATCCTATTATAATTTTCTATTTTTATACCCTTGGGACAAAATCCAGAAGTGATCTGAATCAGTTAAGAGTGAAATTGGTCCTAATTCTTCCTGTCAAAATCTCTCAGTGAATCAGAGCATCAGCTGGTGGGTTAGAGGGGATCTATCTAGTCAAATATTCACCTTCCAGTAATATAAAGAGTGATGTTCTTATTTTTACATAGGTTATTCTTCTACATGCAAATTCTAAAACACTATTAAAAATAATTTTCTATATGCACATATACGCACGTTCATATTGACTTATATATGCATATACTCATGCACATGTTCATATGGACCTTTATATGCACATACACACAGAGCCATTACAATGCATTTTTTTAAAGTTAGATTATTGTTTTACTGTCCCTAATCACTGGAACATCTTACACACACAGGCTGTGTATAGTCAAGGAGGAAATACATGATGTTAAACCATGAGCAAAGCAACAGTGGCAGTGTTTTCAAAAAGCACATATGTTTTTCTGAGAAAAGCATTAGAATTAAGGTGTTCCCCACACTTTGCCTGGTCTACTCTACAATCATTTGCCCATAGTAGGGTCAGTTGCTGTAATATAACCAGATTTAGGATACAGAGGCTTTGTTCATACGACTGTCTAAACCAATGTAATGTTCCCAGCATTTGCCCTAACCAATAAGATGAAGAGTTTTATGTCTTCTGTTTCCATAATTGTGAGCAATCAATTTACTTCAGCATATAGATGGAGAGCAAGGGGTGTGCACCACCACCACTTTTTGGTTATGCATGTGAGCGTCTGTGGTCAGAATCTTGCCAATGAATTTCTGCTTCTATGTCATTACTGCTTTGCCTTCTTCTTGAAATCTCCTTCTTGTCACTTATGTGACAATGTTTGGTATAAAGGCGGTTTATTACAATTTTGATTATTAATTTTATAATGCTCTTTCCTACCTCCTTAATAAAAACAAAACATTCAAGCAATAATGTTGTATCTCTTACCATTGTAACTGTAGGCTAGTAGATGGGTTTAGTACTCTAAACAGCAACCACAATCCTCTCAAAACTGGACAACCTTTAAATCTTCTGCCAAGACACGTTGTCCTGTCACTGGATTACTTTTGACTTTGGAGGAAAATAGCCCATCATTAGATAGTCTATGCTTTTGCAAATTCAGCTAGATTTAACAATGACAAGTTACATGATGAATAATAGTGGCAAAACATGAACAACAAATATGAGTGTTTCCTCTCTAGAAATCCATCTGTATAAAACTATCGCTCCTGCTTTACCTTACTTACTCTACAATGACAGTTCCCACACTACGATAATGTTCTCAAACTACTGTAATAGTGTTGGGAACATTTCCACTGGTCAAAAAATTTTGAGATGTTAATATCTCTGTAATGGCTTTTGATGGAAAACATGTTGTCTCTCAGCAGAATGCAGCCTATTCTTCATGAAACTAGTTCTTTAAGAGGGAGGTGAAATTTGGGCCCAGATTTCTCATATTCTGGTGGGAGTTTTTAAGAGATTGGCAGTTCCTTTTTTAGTAATTCTTCCCTGGCAACCAGTTATAAGTCTACCCTTATGTATATTTCAACAGTCAGAATCAGTCTCATAGAATTCTTGTGCTGAATTTACTCAGAAGTGAATGATTTCTTTTGAACTGTCTCTTTAAATGCTTCCAACAATGATGCATCATTTTTTCTCACTAATTGTGATGTGGACGTTCTTTTACTCTCTCATACTTACAATCAGGGAAAAGAGATATTGATCATTACTAATGAAACTGGTCTGACAGACAGATAGGTCTTACTCTTTAGTGATCTTTTCTAATCTCAGACTACAAATTGCCTGGCCAGGTCAGCTATTGAATTGCATGCATTCATTCAATGACTTCTAATTGCTTTTCAAAGTATCATTTAATGTATTCAATCATAATTTCACTAAATTCTCATTAGTTATACAACAGTCACTCTTGCTTTAAAATTAACCTGATATGTGGAAGGAAAACAGAGGGGTCAAATTACTTTCCCATAACTTTTCTTTTTAAAACTTTAGATTCAAATTTCAGCCAGCAAAGCCTGAACCCGGAGGCTTCTAATCACAGCTTTATTGAACTCAAAGTTATCACTTCAGTAAGTGTTTCTTCTCATGAACTCTATGATTTGACTTTGTCCCAAATTTGTAATCTGACATAGGATTCTTTTGTTAACTTCATTTCAGTCTTCATATGCATGGGTATAATTACCAGCGAGGAACACTTCTTTGATCTGAAGGGTAAGAGGTATAAATTGGCCATTAAAACAAATTTTTCAGAACAATGTAAAATCACATATAGATAGGACAATGGCTAATGGCTTTAAATTGAAAGATAATAGAATTGGAGTAGATATGAGGAAGAAATGGGTTGTGAAACACTGGAACAGGTGAACCAGAGAAGCTGTGGATGTCCCATCCTTGAAAGTATTCAAGACCAGGTCAGATGGGGCTTTAAGCAACCTGGTATAGTGAAGAGTATCTCTGCCTATGGCAGGTGGTTGGAACTAGATCTTTAAGATCCTTTCCAACCCAAACTATTCTACAATTCTATGATACATATCCATATTCAGGCCTTTACATTAAATTGGTTTAAATTTTGATACAGTTTATCATCCATGGCTCCTACCTATATTACAAAGATTTGCAGAAAAATCATGATACTTTTATTGAGACACCATATGCCATGTTTATTCAAGGTCTCTACACAGTAGTGATATAGGACTTGTTACACTTCCACAACCAAACATTAAAATAATACTACAGTTGTTAGTGACTGTTATATTAACGAAAGGACTCCACTGAGAGAAAATCAGAGAAAAAGCTGTAATCACTCCTGCAAAACCTCAACAAGCCAGATGCAATGGAGGCTATTTTGGTCTCTAACCCTCTATTATTTAGTTTTGCAAAATCAGGTCAAAAGGACTATCTCTGTCTGTGCTGATATTTCCTTTATCCTACCTCTTTGCTTCCAAATAATTAATTTGCTGTCTGCTTAACACAAGCTTTTACCCAACTTTAGCTTCAATTAGCTTTCTTGTGTTCACAAAATAGTAATTCCATTTCCAAAGAAACAAAATGTAAGAAAATCATGCTGTGCCCTACAGGTCTCACAGAAGGGCCTTAATCATTTGATTAATCATCTGAGGAAAACAAAATCCTTCCTGTCCAGTATAGCTCATGAACTTAAGAGATCCTTCTGATTTCACAGTCCTAATTATGAAACCTGTAATTGCAACACTTTTTTTTCTTTTTTTTTTTAATCCCAAATTGTATGTCTGCTGCCTTTCATTGCTTGGGTTTTGAATTATGTGTTCCTTTAAAGGAGCTGTTGTTTCAACTCAAACACTTATCAACATCCTTAAGTAAAGTTATTTCCCATTTGACTTAGGAAAACTGGAATCACTTGGTGACAGATATAACCAAATATGGAGCAGGGGGCTTTCCCTGTTAATTGACCTGCAAATATTACTGACTTTCTTTTTCTGTCTTACAATTTCAGCTTGCAGAGGTGACATGAGCTAACAAAACCAGGAACCATTACCTTTTCAGCTTATACTTATTATTGTTAATAATATGTTATTCTTGCATATAAAACTGACAATCAGAATGTACACTGAAATAACACTTATTCCATTAAAATAATACATGCAAGTCCTGATTTTGGCTGGGATGTATCATCAGAACCTTGAATTTTCTTCAAATCACTGAGATGTTGGTTTTGTTGCTATTTTTGTCAATGGGGTAGAATTTCATGGTTGCTGTAGACTTGCTTTCAATCCAAATACAGCTTATTAATATGTGGGAATACTAAGCCTTTTGTCAAATTTTGACACTTTCATCATTTTACACAGGCATACACCTATTATGGACTTTTATAACCATCCAGCCTGTAAAAGCAATTTTTGTTAAAAAAAGCTCAATTCTTAATGTACCTACCTTAACATTTCAAAAATTTCAAGGCAGGAAATACAGAGAGGTCCACTTTTCATGAGGATTTTGTGTTTAATTGTGTGGGAGAAGCAGCCCGCTGTTTTAATTAATAACCACTAAATGCCTGCTATACTAGCAGATATTGATTTCAGCAGGAGCTACTTGTCTCCTAGGCTGACATTTAATATCTGTTAAAGAGATTCACCTGCTGAGTGACTTCAGCAAAAGCATTACAATGGGACTACAGCCAAACTTGTTGCTACTGGTAATTCTCATTGAAAATATCTTTCAATCTGTATTGAGAAAAGCCAAAAGCAAGGCAAAGTTTGTCTTGGCAAAATTCATGAATGGCGGTAGAATACAGAGGAGGCAGAAATCCTCATCAGTTAATTCTGACAGTTTTCTAAGCTGCACATAATAGTCAAGTAACAGATCACCTAATAGAGAGCATCCTGCAATCCCATGTCACTTGTGATGACTGTGTCAATGCAGCTGCATAAATTCTCTTGTTCAGATTAGGGATAAGAGTTGCCTTGTCCTGCAAGAAGCAAAGAACATGGATTCACAACATTACAACACATGCCCTCACTTTCCTCTGTTTAAATTGAGCAACTGTAGTTTACACCAGTTTGTTCATCCTTCTATTACATTTGAAGTGTGAATCCAATCTTTAGCTGATTTTATTCCCTGACTTTAGTAGTTTCAATGTAGTAGCAATGACCACAATAGAATTTGCTTATTTTGAGTTTTTATTTGTTCGCTTTACATTTGTTCACTAGTTATGTCTCTCTTCTCAAAAGGAGCAAGGGGGTGAGATGGAGTGTTGTGGAATAGGAGTCAGGCACTTATACAATTCCTGTCTGCTCAAGGCTACAAGGGGGCCAGATAGGTGAGTCACAGCAAGGACTCCAGAACTGGGTGCAGGCAGCCTGAGATAAGACAAAGAAACCAAAAGGTACAGAGTATAGTTTGTTGCCACTCATAAAGCTACAGAACTGACTGGAAATGAGGACCTTCCACAAAGGTCCTTTAATGGGTAAAAAACTGCTCATAAGACCTTTATCACTGTTCTTTCAATAAGTTACTCTGAGTTTTCAACTTGGACCAGCACTACTGCTAGTTTTCTTTGAATTAAAACTTGTTTTTTTGTTAAAATGTCTATTATACATTAAAAATTTCCTAGGAGTATACTATCATGTGAAGATAAAGGCAGATGTCCCAGCTTTAAATTTGCTATTATTATTTCCCATGCACTTCATAATATAAGCTTGAAAACTAATTGAAAACTGACAATTCAAACTGAGACAAGATGACTAAAAATTCTTGCCATTCTGAGACTAAGGTCCTGCAAGAATTCAACACAGCATCTCAAAACCAGAAATCTCAAGGTTTACTGTTTGTGTTTCCAGTAAGTCTGTATAATCATCAACATAACTTTTTTCCAAAAGCATGATTATTCCTTGCTGTGCACTTGTCCAAAATTCATGTTTAGGTTATGCTCATGCTACAACAAAGCTAGTGGCATTTTAACTCACTTTCTATGGCATCATTCACTTGCTTGAATGACGACAAAACAGCAAGTAATGATAAATCATCTCAATAGATAGGTTTCCCAGGAAACTGAAATTGTCCAAACTTTTGCAGAATAAAATTTAAAATAAAATATTTAAATAATAATTAAACTTTTGCAAGACTTTTCCCTTCCCACTGTGGTTCTAATGGGATCTCCTATGAGAATTCTCTCTTATCATTGAAGTCCTTGCCACAAGTCTGAATAAATGTCCTCTCAATGTGACCATGTATTATAATAATCTCCTGCCATTCTGTTCCAGATTAAGAGGCAAATGGGAAAGGAAATAATGCCTTTTATACTGAAATATATATTACAGGAAAAATTGTTTTCTATCAAATTTTAAGATGTGGATTTCTTGGAATTTTGTAATAAAATTTTGCCAGAGTCTGGTTTTTATTTTGAACAAATAAAACTATATATAAAAACTCCTGAGGAATACTGCAGGTGGAAGGGTAAATTCCATTTCTAGGACATACTGTTTCTGATTTTAACTTCAGTCCACTAACAATTAATTCTTAAGATACTTGACATGAATACATTTTACCAAGTTAGAGCAGCAAACAAGGCATAAATGTTTTTTAAACTAATGTACCACAAAAGACCATTTTCTATATTGGATTGAACTGACAATGGCTATGATATCTTTTAGTATAACTGCACTGAAACAACCATACAGAGTAGTGGAGTTCTGTTTGTGTTATTGCTTCATGTAGTTTAGGACCAGAAACTCTCAGGTCTTAACTCTTCTCTAGGACAAGCCCATGGAACCCCACTGAGGCATAAAGTTCAGCTTGAAGTCCACTGTATTCTTTAGAAAAGCACCCAATGTTGTAAAGTGCCCAATAAGGGAAAATCTGCCTTAACAACCTAAGGATATCTTATCTAAACTTTTAAAAATATGAATCTTTGCCTGTGTTTGATTGACTAGGTGCAAGCCAGATCATGCTGTACTGCTGTATTTATATATTGCTAGATTAAAAAGCAAGAATTATCTACTTTCAGAAACTTGATCCTGTGCTAACTGTCCTAAAGACATAATTTAAACATGTGTTACCATACTGAAATGTAAGGCAGAACTGGCAATATTGTATGTATGACGCCGGACTCTATCCTATGTAAGGACTATTTCAGAGTTATGTCTCCCTGGAAAACAAAAAAAAAAAGGGTGTGAGTTATTATTCAATGTCCTGTGAAGTGATCACAAATGTGGCAAAACGGACTCATTTTCTTATGCTTTCTTCAGATTTTTCAGTGTTTCTTCTTGTTCTTTTGTTCTTGTAAATGATAAAGATGTTTTAGATCATTAAACAGAATATAAAATTTAACCTAAATCTTAAGAGTTATTAAGCCAGCTGGAACAAATAATAAATTTATATTTCTGCAGAATCTAAATATCAGTCATTGTAAAGATTTCGTGAGTGTTACTGAATACTCCAGACTAAATCTTTTTCTGTTTTAAAATATAAGTGCAAGGAGAATTAAAACAAGAAGTACTTAACTAACAAATCTGCACAATATACAAGACAGAGAAATTCAGCATAAGAATGAATGGCAACAGGAGAAGCACTTGAATATTTACCAGAAACAGATTCGAGGTTATTTAACACATTTTTCCACAGCCTATTTCTCTGCTGAAGTACACTGTTCTTACAAGGTTTCTCCTGTGCAGTTCTTCCAGACACTAGGATTTTAATCCAAAAACAGCAAAATCCTGCCATAGTCTATATATTCACTTCACTGAAGATCAGGCCTTATAAGAGCAGAAAGCAAAAAAAGGCTTCTGAATTTCTTTTAAGGCTTGCATTATAAAAGCATTTCAATCTGTAGTACAAAGGCATCCCAAAGAGCCAGATATGATTTGCAGTTTCTAATTACTTGCTCTAGGAGAGCTCTACAGCTCATTTTTTTATATTTATATAATCTTCTCCTGAGAGCAGTTCCCAACATGAGCAACACATGCCTATTTTCATAACATTTCAGAAATGTGCTGGGTTATTGCCCCTTCCACCTCTGTCCTCAGGGCACTGTTCAGCTCAAATTGTACTACTGAGACAGAATTTGGCCCTGAGCACTGTGTTCACAATATATTAGCCAAGATCCACATGTTATTACTCAGGCATGGCGAGTCTTTATCCTGCTATGCTACTATGCCCCTGGGCTTGCAGCTAAGCACTTTGCCATCTCAAGCACTCCTTCAATTAGCTACAGAGCTCAGGATGCTTTGGTGTTGCTTTTTTTTCCCTCTCTTTTCTGATGGTATGTGCCTTTGTCTTGTTTTTCTCTTCAGCTTCTGGCATCCTTCAGCTAAGGAAAGATACCGATTTGTTTATGTGCAGTAGGGCTGCCACTTTCAATGAGTAGCTTGCAATGCAGAAAAGTAGGAGATTCACAAAGTGCTCCATTAGTGATGCTTTCTCCAGTCAACTGCCATGGGGGTGTAATATCAACAGTGTCATTTTTTATGTTTTTCCTCAGACTTTGTGCACTTAGAAAACTCCCATAACTTTCTCTTTTACTTGATCTTGCTTGGCTAGAAAGCTGGAATCCAGGAAGAATGCACACCAACAGGAGCAATGGTTTGGTTGCACATTCACAGTATATTTTACCAGAGGCTCTCCACATGTTTTGGAAACACTAATTAATTGCTAGTTCTGCGAGGCACACAAACATTATGGTCTAAATTATATAGTTAAATAATCTGAAGTTCACTAAATATCGAGGCCTAGCCTTTTCAGAGGCTGGGCACCCACTGGTCCCAACAAATCAGAATTCAATGCATTGAGTACCTGCAAATACTTTCCCACAAGGCTACTCATAAAAAGCACTGCAGACCTGGAAACAACCCAGGAGTTCTAATTCCCAGGCCTATGCTCATTCTTTCCCATAATTAAAACAAAATTACATGGCTGGAGACAAACATCAAAAACAGTGTCAGAGATCTTCAGTTACTGATCATGGCCAAATCAACTCCCGTAACAAGTGTTTTACTGTGGACTAGTTAATGCTTATCACAAATTGCTGTGCTTTTCTGTTATCAAAAAGAAGCATCAAGAGGCTGATATCCATGATTCAAGAAAATAGAAAGGATTAAAAAACCCAACAACCAAAAACAGTTTTTCTAATGTCTCTGACAATATTCTATGTTGGTGGCAAAATACTCTATTTGAAGTTCTGCATATAACAATACTTCAGGATAGGGGACTTTCAAGTGTCACTCCTTTTTAAGATTACACAATTCTACTGTGGTCTTCACTGCTTTATGAAACAGATAAAAGTCATAACAAAGTCATCCCTCACTGCCCAAACATTTGGATGTGAGCTGCCTTAGGCTTTTCTGTAGTAAGAGGTAGATGCTTGGAATAAAGCCTCAGTGTTTTTGCTATTCACACAGTGGATGAATCCTTTCTATGTGCAACCATAGACATTGGAGCTCACAGCATCCTTTTGCACCTATTTTTTACACTGTGTGGGGTGATTTTGCATTCTAATTTTCAAGCAGAGCACATTGAATATACCAAGTAAGCCCAGAAAAAAACCAGAAAGGTATTTGTTCTCTGTGCAAACAGTTTAGAGCTGATGGCAAAGGATTTTTTGTGATTATCGTCTGATCAGCTAGTTCCAGCTTTTGAATAAAAATTCCATTTTTTTAATCCAACAGCAATACTCTAGGAAAGAAAATATCCATCAGAGAAATAGTGATATTCATAATTTTTGCAAATTCTATTCCCTGACACTATGCTAGAGATGCAAAAACACATTCCATTTATGTGAATATAATTACTGATATGATTATAGGGATGTATGCTGTTTGAAATCTGAAGCCTTTATAGTATGTAAGGTTTTGCTGCACATATGGATTAAATACATTTTTGAACTCTCATTGTTCACTGTTTAAAACTTTGTAATAAATTAAGAATATTGTTCAAAGTTCCTGTTGTGCATTTTTTCCCCTCAGCAGAAAGATATGTGAATATAACATGGGATGATGTGATGTAGTAACCTTTCCCAGCTTTTTGTGCCCCCCCCCCCCTTTTTTTTTTTAATTGCAGGTAGACATGTAGAATCAAGGAAAGAATGAGAAGATTATGCAGACTGGAGGATTTAATCAAAAGCCAAATATTAATCATCCATTCATTTCTCCAATCTGATATTTGTAACTTAACACAGTTAAAACATCAACCCTATCTCTTTGCTTGTGTGAATTCAAATGAATTCTTGTGCCATAAAGAACATTAATTTAACCTTTTTTCTTTAATTTAAAGCCCAGAAAACCCTGGAGATATTTCTTTTTGGTCTCTATATCATAAACTCTTCAGGCTGGATGGCATGATATCTATGTCTTGCACAACACTGAACACACTATCAGATTTAAGCAAGTAGTAAATAACAATAACACTGAATTGTACACACAATATTGTGCCCTTTTCCTGGCTTTAAAGTGTGCCTGGCAAAATTTCAAAGGTCTGGAATTCTTGTCTGAGTATATATGTTGAGTGAAAACAAAGCCCTCAAGTCTTACTTTTAAACAAATCCATCTCTCCAGAATGTTTCTTACCTAACTGTAGAATCCAGCGTTCAAGGACTTAGGAGCTGGATGTATGTGATTTATTTCCAAGTTTTAAGAGTCTCAGTTCACCCACATACTAAGAGAATGCTGGAGTTAGTGTCAAGAACATTTCCTACCATATTTTTAATATGAAAAAGTGTTGAGTCTTGGGAATATGTATTTTCTTAGTTGCTTTTATTGTGAGTGTCCATAGAAAGAGTATTGCAAAAAAGCAACAAGAAGAAAAATCCCCAACCAAAACAAATCTCAACGATAAGACTAGAGGGTTTTTCCCCTTATTCTCTACTTCAGAGGCAATAGCTGAAGCTGATCTCAGGAAACTAAACATAACTAGAAAAATAGAGGAGGGGAAAGACTGAAAAAGACAGAACTCAAGTAAAATGCTGAACTTTAAGTCCAGAATTTTTTTTCAGAAACTTCTAAATCTTGGTTATCATGACCACCTCATACTGCTTTTCTAAGCCACAAAGCCTCACTTGCCTCAGCCTCTAGGCACTGGAAAATCTCTTTTTTATTATTAGACCTTTTATGGCTGACATAACCTTGCTCCATAAAATTCCCTGCTCCTTTCTAACATATATTACCCTAGTCTCTAACCATGCATTCTTTCCCATTCTGATTACGCCCATCATCTTCATTATATTCCCATGGAACTCCAGCCTAACACATATACCCTCAAAGTATCCTAAATTCTACATTGTCTGTCAGGAAGAAACAGATGTTTTGAAAGTTCATTTGTTAAAAGTCATTAATAGTAGAGCTACCCCTTCCTTTATGAATTAGTTATCCCTAATCTTCTTTCTTATTCAGATTATTTTATCAGTGAATAATTGTAATATATATTTTTCTTTTGCAGATTCAGTTTGTTGTTCATATGGAGTTTTCTGGATAACAAAATATTTTTAATTTTAGAAATATAGGAAGAAAATACAGTTAACCAAAATTGACAGATATCTTAATGAAAAACGCATAAGGGGAACTCTAGAAAATAATTTGAACTTTTCAGTGCTCAAATTCATTGTCCAAACCATGTTAAATAGTCAGCATCAGCTGTCCCTCGAGTAAAATTGCAAAATTCCATTTTACTTTACAGTAAGTTCAAACAACTATACTATAAAGAAATACTGTTCAGAATTAGGTTTTATGGGATTTAGATAACTAACTCACCAAAGCTTCTTTGAAAGTGCCAACTTGAGTTGTTAATTCACACTTGAAGAACTGAAAGGAACATGTATGCTGGTGCAAAAGTTCATTAAGTGGTGATTTTACATTCCAGACAAATGCTATTTGTTCTGGACTGTGTTGGATGGATACTAACTAGGAATAAATGTCTCAGATTTTCTATCGTGTTGGGGATGAAAACGAAATTAAAACAAGGCTCTAATGCACTCAGCTCTCAGAACTTTTCTCCACAGGACTCAGTTTCACTCTGAAAGTTAGTTTTATGTGTGTGTGCAGATAGATAGATAAGAAAAAAAAGGGAGGGAGGGAGGGAGGGAGGGAGGGAGGGAGGGAGGGAGGGAGGGAGGGAGGGAGGGAGGGAGGGAGGGAGGGAGGGAGGGAGGGGAAGGAACGAAAGACTGGGGGGGAGGGGCGGGAGGGGGAGGGGGAGGGAGTACATCTTTTCAGTTTCTCTTAAAATCCTTAGAATAATAGACTTTTCATGAGTTTCCTGCTACCCATCAGTTCACAATTTTCCGCCACTCTAATCTACAGCAGTGCCTTTGCTAAACTCTTTCAAATAAAATCTCTGGCATTTCATCCAAAGGAAGCTTCTCTTTAACAAAACAATGCTGATATTTTTAGAACATATGCAAATCTTTAAGAACATATGCAAGGCAAATAAACAAAGTACCATTTGTTTCTGATTACTGGGGTTGCAGCTTTTTAGAACTCCCAACAAAACATCTGACTATTATATACTGTTTACAAGACTAAAATCATTGATAAATCCAAGAGAGACAAAAGACTTTTGCAAAGCCAACATTTAATCACTACTATAAAATAAAAATCCACCTTCCCCTTCAGAAATCCTTGGTAGGAGATCAGGTGACAAGTAAACAATTGACAACCTTTTGCTGGTGCTACGTATATGATAGACACTTCCCCTCTTTCTTAGGTTCAGACAGTACACAGCAAAGAGCATAAGATCTTTGGCAAGGAAGAGTTTGCCTGACAGATGCTCAATTGACCAAGGTTATCAGGATCACAGGACACTTTTGGCAGCTGTAGTGGAAAAAAAACCCTGAACCCAAATCATGTAATCAGTAAGAAAATAACCCTCAGGAATCCTTAAGGTAATCGTGCTGGGTACTTCAATAATTTTAGTGAGTACAGAACATGAGACAAGTTATATAAAAACAGAGTCTAATTCCTTGCTGACTCATTAGTATGTTAAATTATATCAGGCATGGACATGTTCATATATCTGTGGGAAATCAATATGAAGAATGGGAGGAATGGGGAGAGAGAAAAATTATACCTGTTTCAAGAGAAAAAACAAGTGAAAATAGCAGAAAACTGCATATGCCTGAGGCCAGACTATTGTTTTAAGTAGTTCTTTGTGGCAGGATCATATTGTTCCTCACTAATCCAAATGACACAAATCAGAATGAATAGTGAAAATCACAGTTCCTTCTTCACATGCTCAACAGCTGCTGATGGCTGCTGGAATCCCTGCCCTTCCTTGTGAAATGCCTCTTCAGACACCAGACAGGAGAGCCTGGACAGACTGCAACCTGCACAAAGGAAGAATCTCTTTCCTCCTTTCCTTTCTTGCATAGCCATGCAGAAGCAAAAAGCAGAAAACAGCACTTGAATTAATGATTTTATTATGCAGGAAGGGGCTGAGTAAACACATGCAAAGAATAAAATTCCAAAGCTTGATGTCATTAAGAGGCCCAGACTCCCCACTTCATGTCTCTGTATATCATTTCCTTTTCTACAGAGACTAAAGTCAGTACCGTGACTGTCAGTATAGGAAGCTGGAACAGTCACGTTACTAGGCCATTGTTCGCAGCAGCAGAGCTGTGTCACAAAGGCAGAGGACTTCATGGAAGAAATCTCCCAGCATTTTTAAGAGTTTGCCAGCTGGCTAACACTGCAGCAGGTTAATAGACTTCTGGTATTTTTTTAATAGGAACGGTATTTACGTGCAGAAGGAAGAAAAGTTTTGAGAGTCCAGGATAAAGGTGTGTTTATTTCATGCCTGATTTCTACCATACAAAGGACTTTGTGTTCCTTGCGTTGTCATACAATAGTCTGGAAGGTAATAGAAAACTCCTGAATAGGAGGAAAGAGAATGGCATTGGAACAGGAAGACAATCACTGATTCAAATGAAATACAAAGGAAGCACTGTGAAGGCCTGGGCTGTAACCTTGACAAAGTTTTACATCATCTATATTTGATTCAAATTCATGAATTATCAGTCCTCTGAAATGAAATAGTTTCACTAATGTTACTTTGAAAAATGAAGTGTATAAGAAAGGAGAAGAAGGGGTCCAAACTGGTGGTAAGATATGCCTTTAATTTTGTCTTTCAGTAATACTCAATGTGAAGTCTACAAAAATACCAAAAGTGCCTCCAGGTTTCCCATTTTGAAGAGGGAAGTGATCGCATAAGAATTGTCCATTGAGAATCTTAAAACTGGTTCAAAATCCTCTAGATATTCACACAAGTTCACTTTCAAAATTGCAGATCACCAACATTCCAACAGAAAGTTCAATGTAACAGAAAACTTTGGCTATATCTAATAAAGTTCTTCTGTACATGAACAATATTCTGATAATAGATAAAACTTTATACTGTGGCACCACTTCCTCTCTACATGCATTGTCTGAAGCCACAGCTAATAAACCAGAAGAACAGAAGATAAGTCATGTGGTGGAAAGCAAAAACAAGTTCAGTTAAAAAATGTCTTTTATCATTTTTCTGCCACACATGGATTGCTAGAGTTCCCACTTTTGCACTTTCTAAGATAATTTAACTTCTAATTATTCATTTGTTGGACTCTGAAGATTAATGATAAAAAAGTAATTTTTAACAAATCAGTACTTGGTCTCTCCATGACCTGCTAGTGAGAGTGTAAGGGTGCATAAGTGCTGTGCAGGGTTCCCAACAGAATGGAGGTCAGCACTGTGTGCACAGATCTATGATTTCCAGGCTGTTGAAGTCTGACCTTAATTTTGCAAGACACATGATTTTCTGAATAAGAATATGGCAGTCAATTTGGCAATGAATAGGAGATGGAAATTTGGTTCTGGGCTAAAATCAACTTCTAGATCAATTAAATATGCTGTGGAACACAATCGAGGGATTTTGTTCAATCTTTTGTAAACACAAACACCTACAGAGCTCCTCTCAAAGCTGGGATTTCAAAAGCAACTGGCTAAGTCCATTCAAAGAGACAAGATAGAAGCTGTGTTTTCTCAGTTCAACAAAAACAATTCCTTGGTCATCCTGCAAACAGGACTCATATCTCTCTGCCTGTTCTGTGACTCCTGACCCTCACTCCGTGCCGCCCTGCCCTGGAATGTCCTTTTTTCCTGGAGTTCTTTTGGATTTAAAGTCACTGAAGGAGCTATGAGGAGCTCTGCTTTTTCATTTGCCTTATTCATGGAAAAATACCCTTTCCTTTGGCTTGCGCCTATGAGGGCCTGAGTTTTGCTTTGTGCTTCAGTGAATATCTGGCCTGAATCTCTCTCATCTGCTGAGAACTTCCAGCTTAAAGTAACCCCCTGGCAGGCTATGTTGTGTAGTACACCTGTGTTCAGTCTGCAGGATCAAATCTTTCTTGTTAACACAAGATTTGCTGAAAAATCAGTGCTTGCAATGCTTCTACTTTTCTACTATCAAGAGATAATGGCATGCAGATGCTAGCATGTTCCTACTTGGAAGCACTGTACTATTCGGACAATGCATCTAAAACATATGTCAGGTTTTGCACTGCAAAATCTTATGAAGAAAAGAAGCATAAGAAGATGGATACATAGGGTTTGTTTATCTAAAAGACGTATCCTACAACTCATTCCCTGATTTTATATGATAGTGAAGAACCTCTAGGGGTGTGAAAAAGGGTCCTTTGTTCATGTCTGAATTATCTTTGTGGAAAGCAGAATACAAAAACAGCAATAGCAGATTATTCACTCTTGTTTCAGCATGAAGCTGATTCACATCCAGAGTCAATAGCTACAGACTTGAAATATCCAGGTGTACAATCCTTCCTTGTCAAGGAAAATCCAGTGATGACATCTCTTCTGAATCCAACACCAAATGTTTTTGAAAAGAGAATCATTTGAGGAAAAGTCAACTTAAACCTGATATAATTTCATTCACATTATATATTAATATCTATTATTTATATTAATATAACTATCTGCAGAAAACCTCTTGATTTATTTCACTTGTAGAAATGCACAGATGCAAATACCATGTGTTATTTCTTACTATGGATAGGATTAATCAAATATATCACACAGAAATCAATAGCTATAGTTATTACAAAATGCATATTCTTTTCTAGAGTGCTAACTTATAGATAAAAAGCTTTGTTTGTTTGTGTTTTTTTTTTGGGGGGGTGTTCCTCTGATTTTATCCAAACAGTCTGGGACATGTCCACAGAAGCACATAGCTGCAGTGTTTGGAGGTATTATTACTGCACCCACTGCTGTCTCCTCTTTCTCTTTTCTTGAGACTGTTAAAGGCAAAATATCTGCCCACAGTTCAACCACTCTGTTTCGCAGTTTTCACACAAACTGACCTCTGTGGGTAGTTTAAGCTCACTTGTGAACAGTAGCAGCAGAGATCTGAGCATGATCTTCCTTCTGCATCTCAAGGGCAGGTGTGGAAGGAAATCAGCTGCGACAGCTGCACCTTAAAGCTCTGCAGTAGGGCAAAGGATGAAGGTAAGAGACAGCTGGGAAAAGAGCTGCCCCCCCCCCCCAGCTGGTCACTGTCATGGCTCTGCAGACCTGCTGGAAGAACTGCCCATATGAGGCTCAGGAGCTGGCTTGGGCTTCAGAAAACAAAGGTTAGCTACTACCTAATATCTAAACAGTCTAAACTCACAGATAAGCTGTAACTTGAGTGGCTTCAGGAGAGCTTGTACAGGAGCCTCCATAAAAAGAGCTGAGAGATAGAAAATAGGAGTCCTGAGAATGGGGAAAGTTCTGCAAAAAGGTGTCCATTTGCACAGCACTAAACCTCACAAGGAACAAATAATGATAGAACAAAAGATATCTGGATAACTAGCTGTTTGCTTAGAAGCCGTTTCTTATCCTTGAAAAAAACATTCACTGTGCACCTTATTATTTCACAGTAGAATGAAGAGACCAGAGTCATGAGTTTGACATCAAAATAGAAGAGTCCTGTAAGAGTTGAGTCGAAAGAGCAATACACGCACCCATGCTAACTTTAAAGCACAGTGAGTACAAGACATCTCATGATGAGGTAACTGCAGCATGCAGCTCTGCCTGAGATAGACCTCAGCAAGTGTCTCTCACAGCACAGCAAAAGCACCTTGTCATGGGATGAGTCACAGCATTAGGCAAAATGAGGTAAAAACATAACTTCTTTAGCATTTAATTAAAGGTCTTTAAAAAAGTTGTAGAAAAATGTTTTAAATAAAGAAATACAGTCCTATACCACACAGAGAAGCAAGAAGAGACTTGCCCCAGCAGCTTTGTTTAAGCCTCTCAGGCTGCATCTGCACTGTTTTCTCTGAAATCACTATGCAAATAGAAACTCGTTCTATGTAGTTTATGCCCTCAGTTACTTGCCCAAAAAGTCAATAGGAAAAAAGTCTGTTATGAAAATAATATGTTTGACTGTAAGCTTCACTGAGGTCCTTTGAAGACAAATACTATTCAGCATAATGCAGACTACAGGTACACCTGCTCATCTGTGGAATAAAGTACAACTTAAGAAGTCATGCTTCCACTGCTTACTGATGACAAAAAAAAAGAGTGTACAGGGACATTTCCAGACTGTCTCAATGTAGATTTGGTACTGCTTATGAAATCTTGTTTTAAACTATTTTTTCTATCTCAGAAATAAAAACTCTTATTTTTATTAGGCCTGTGTTTGAAAAAAATACTTCAAATTAAAAAATATTTTTAAAGTATATCTGTGTAAAATTAATTGTATTGCTGGATTAAACATCTTTTAAAAATTTTTATCAGGCAGAATTTTTTAGCTAAAAACTCTAGTTCTTTTAATCTCTACCTCTAAGAGTTGCTGATAATGGACCATATTTCTGGTTCTCCAGCTGCAATTAAGAGTGTTATTCTTCCCAAAAGAAAGGGAAACATCTGTGTTTGTATCATGTTATGTTACCCACCTAGCAGATGGATCACAGCACTAGGAACATAGCCAGAAATTCTAAAGGACTCTAGAGAATTAGAGCCCAGAGACCATAAAATAGTGACAAGAGTTTAGTACATAACCATATTGGCTGTTTTGAAAAAATACCAGGTTTATAAGGGTGATTATCCTGGCATTGAAGTATGTATATTATGATAAATCAGCTTTACAAACGGAGCTGGAGAATTAGATACACTTGAACTATATTGCAGGGGCTGAAACCACAATATCAAAACTTAAGAGGATTTTAGTTTGTTTTTCTTTGTTTATCGTTTTGGTGTGTTTGTTGTGGGTTTTGGTTTGGGGGGGATTTTTTTGTAAAATGCAGGTAACTTTAAGTTTGCTCACAGAGCAAATTATTATTTAACTCCTTTCTCCTGCAAGCCTTAGGTTTCTGGACAGAAAGGCTCTGAAAAAATCTTCCTGGGACGGTTTAAAGAATGTCCTGTTAACTCTCTACTACTCATCCCACCCATCGGAAGAAAACATTTCCTGGTCATGGAAAGTAGTTAAACCAGTAGTAACGTCCAGCACAAGGGAGGTAACAGCCTATTTCACATGGTTTGGAAACTGAAGGCTTACAAAGACCACACCTACTCCAGCCAAAACAACCTGGCAGATTATCTTACCTAGAAACTTTATGCTTTGGTAGTCCTAAATGAGTCTGGTTTGATGGCTCATAAGGCAGAGTGTGAGTACTGAGGATTATCCTGTTGCTTTGATGCTTTCTCATACATCAGCAAGGTTCACTAGGACCTTTAAAATGCTCATGTTTATGCTTTTTGATGTTTAGTTTCCTGTAAATGTGATCTTAATGGTGATTTTTAAATTATTTTAATAATTTTCACCCATGAATTATGTGTGCTTTGACAAAATTCTTGGAAAGCTATTTCTGAAGGACTACCACATTTTAATGGCCTTAAATGAAATTTTAGTTCAGAATAATACATGGAAGCTTGCTGACACAGTGCACTCTGCCAAATGAAATAACAAACGTTGATGTTTTTTTATTTACTGACTGAGAGAACCCTGAAAATTCCTTATGGAAGATTTGCATAATAACTTCTATAGTTTAGCTTTGTAATTAAGTAGCTTCTGGGATAAATTAGAAAAAATCCCTCTGGCCACCCCCAGAAAACATACTCAGAACATAAGTCTTCTCCCTATAGTTGCAAAGCAACACACTGCACAGACCTTGTCCTAAAAGCAGTATATTCGTTCCTGAGCAAGCAACTACCAGGCACATAGCTCTGCCTCTCAGGCAGAAGGATTTAGTGTAAATAGATGTAAATGGCTCTATCAGGTGCACAGCTGGGGAACTCTTGCCTGCTGTGTGCGTGCCAGAGAGCACACCTCTGATCAGGCTGAGTGTATGATTGTGAATACCCAAATTCCCATACTATGTCAAAGTAGTGACTCCATATGGAATCAAACCTTTGCTTTTGATATTTGCAGGGAACAAATACTTTCATTGGCAGTTAGGAAGGGAAGGCATTTCAAGGCAATGGCTTTGAGATTTTTTTATCCTTTTTTTCACTCTCATTAATGATTAGACTGATTCAAAGCACTACAATTCTGTTTCCTATGTCTTCCTCCACTTATAAACAAAACAAAAAAAAGTTTATAGGTCTGCCAACTACAGAAAATTGCATATTTATTTTATGCACCGGAAATTTTGCACAATCTAATAACACAGAATTGTGCAAGGGCTGGTAGGAAATGATGGTACAATTTCTAAAGCATACACTGAGATATTATTAGAAAGGGTTATAGTACATACTTTTGCTTTGCTATTAAACATAAATTAGACTCAAAATTATTCCTGCTGGCAATAACTTCATTAATTATCTTTACATTCCAGCACTTACTAATTTTGCTTCCATTATATAGAAAGAAATATATTACCCAGCATCATATAGGTTTGAATAAAGATATTCAATGTATGTTCTTTTCCCAGCACAGCTCATATGCAGGAAGTATGTGAGCCAGATCATCTCAGGCATATCCATTTACTTCTCCTTTGGAATGCACCACAGGTTCAGCAACACACAAAGGAAAGTAGTTTGTGGGTGTGATTTGACATTTGTAAACCCAGGGCACTCATCTGTCTGCATTGCTCCCATGTTTTAAATGTTTGTTACGTGTATTGCAGCAACACCCAGCAGCCCCAGACACACACCACGACCAAGTGCAACACCTGCACACACCAACCAGTCATTCTTGTACCAAAGATTAAGCCTAGAACTTGTCTCGTACATAAACATTTGACTGTTTTCCCTAATCTGCACACACACACCCGGCAAAGTTAAGTCTCAATAGTTACAACTAACAGTTCCAGGGAGGTCTATTATGAGAATACCCCATCAACTTGGAGGTAGGACTTGAACTTTATTGATCCCAATACCCATCTTACTTCAGATCAAATCAGCACAGCTGTGTGGCAATCAATGTAGTTTTGTAAAACTACCCAGTACACTACTAAAAAAATACTATTTCTAGCAGCAGTCCCGCACAATGCAATTGCACAGCCAGTGGATACTCACTTGCTTATCACAGAATACCCCAAAGAGTCAAGGAGTTAGCTGCTATGAATGTCACGAAAGTAAGACACCATATGTATCAGGGAAGGTAGTCTTTACCAAGGAGCACAAGAGAAAGACTGCCTTATTTGACTAAAGGTTGCTTTCAAGCCCTTCAGAAAAATCACAAAGGCACTATCATGACCAAGATAACCATAAACATTTTCCAATACCTAGCTCTTTTTCCAAATATAAATATTTTCAAATGTGGAAATATTACAGTGCTGCCATCCAAAATCCATTGCACAGGCCACCTGGTTGAGAAAGCTGCTTTATTGTGCTTTTTCATAAAAACAAAGCCTAGACAATGTAAAGTAACTTTTCATCCATGCCTAGAAGGTGCCACTGTCTAGGCTTCAGGCCCGATGGCGTCACATGGTGCAAATGCACTTAGTCACATGGACTATTGCCTGCCAACATTCAAATCCACTCTTCTAGCCTTTCATATCTGTCTTATTCTCTTGGGTCTGTGCCTACACAGATATCATTTGAGATCAGATCACAGTAATGAGAAGCATGGAACCTTAGTCCAGTTCAATAACCGACCCTTTGACACCATTTCTGAACTTAAACACACAGAAGAAAAAGGCAACAAAGGACACAAAGGTAAGGCTGGAACTCTGCATATTCTTTGAGATAAAGGGATGGTAGAAAGGGTTGTCAATATTTAAAGCTATATACAGAAATGTCTGAGTCTTGGTTTTCAGATTGGTCTTTTGACTACATTTTAAAATTTCAACTTGCAAGGTAAAAAAAACCCATTGTACTCCACAACCTTTTTGAAACCAGGTGAAATCAATAGTACTCAAAACTGACTTGAGCACACCCACACACAGTGTGAATTTTTAACATATTTTTCTTTGACCTTATAAACTTAGTAAGTATGGAGTTTTTCTGGCTGAAAAAAAATACTCAAGAATGCATAGGATAAGGTGAAATTTTACAAGAGCATTAGAAAAGAAACTTTTTATGATTCCTCACAATTTCTGGACACCAATTTTTCACACACTGGCTGCAAACAGTATTGCAGTCATATCACTCTCTTCCAGCTGTCCTCTCATCTTCAATTTTCCACCCTCTGTAGCATATCTATTTCAGTCAGGTACTGTCTTTTCCTCTCTTTGTCTGTACAGTGTTTAGCTCACTAGGACTAAGTATGTGAATGAGTTTTCCACTGGTACCACAATATAAAATTATTATAATAGTTCCTTGCAATTTCAGTTCTTGTCTACTCTGAACACAGGCAAATATTAATTAGCCAAAATAAATTGACCAGAAGTAGTTCTTCCCTAACTGAACAATACACAGTCATTTGCTGTTGATCATGTACAATATCCAGCCATTCACGTCATTTGTTTCTGACTTTGTAGCTCACTGTGGTAGCAGGTGGCTTTGGTACAGTTATGAACAATAAAGTAATATGCTAAATATGCAAGAATTGTCATCTTTGCCATCCAAGCTATTCTGCAGCCATACAAGCAACCCAAAATATAAACAAACACATAGGTGATGGCTAGCTAATTTAGGAAGTACCCATGCTTTCTCAAACTTCAAGGAGTCATGTGATGTCTCCTTTTAGCCCCAGAAAGAATGCTCCTCTGATCAGCCGACTCTAAACCATAGCACATGGTTCTAGCAAACAGCTGATGCTGTGAGGCTTTTACAGGCAACATCCCCCAAATCTTTTCCCACTACTTTGGCTGTGTTTCTGGATGTGCCAATAAGTTTGGTGCCACAGTCTTGATCAGTATGAGTCAAAAATCCCCAAGCCTGCTTTTTGTTTTTATACATCTTTCTTATCTTCAGTGACTGAAAGAATTAAAAGAAAACAAATCTTTTTGAAACAGAATCTTTTTATCTTACATTATTGGTAAACTCCCACTTTATTCTTTTTTTTTTCATAAAAAGCTCCAAACATTAAAATACAATCAAATAACTTATTCTCAAGGTTCTAGGATCTACACGGATCACAAATTGCTGGCACTTGAACCAAGACTGAACCTGAACTCTGGGGGTGGAAAGAATTCCTAGATGTAAGAAGTACAATAGGAGGAAAATATTTAGAGCTTTGTCAATTTCATAAGGAAATTGAAGACAAGCTAGAAAAATTGCTGTCTTCTGCAAAGAACTATGTTGAGTGTATTTCCACTGAAGTTACTGAATGTATAAGTCAGTATTTTCTGAATTAAAAAGGTTTTTGTAGGAGAGAAGAAAAAATTATAATTTCAGCTGTCTAGGCTGTTGCCTCTACACACAGGCACACATATACACAATCCCACCCCAAAGCCCAACAAGCAAACAACAAAAACACTAGGAACACTATAATGAATTACCTCAATTGCCAAACCTCAAAATTTTAGGACTTACTGTGTAGTAGATACTTTGAAATTCTTTATGGAAGAACCATAACCCATTATCCAATCTCAGAGAGATATAGGCTGAACCAAAAGAATTCCATTTTTTGAATCTGTAGAAGTCAGATTTAGAGTCTTGCTTATCTGGAAGATAATTGGTTTCCTGAAGGTATTTTTTTTCAGTAGCATTTTCTGTTTTGAGATGTGCTTTTTACTCTAAAATATTTTAATTCATATAAATAATGATTTGGTGTATTAATTCCACTTGGTCATGAAGTAGCAGCTGCTTCATCTCTAGAGATAGAAATGGCCTTGCTGGGCATAGCTTTCACTTGCCATGATATCAAGGGCTGATGCAGAGTCAGGCATAATACTGATGTCAGGTGATTTTATGTCCAGAAAAATGTGTTGATGAGAGAGTTCAAAGACAAAGCACTAAAGACAAACTAGTAAGAAAATATTACAGTCACTGATGTGACTCAGTTCCTGAGCAAACCCCTAATAAACAGAGTATTTGACAATAATATTTGCATGCCTTTTATCTCTTTTTTCTCCTTGTGACTGGTGAGAAAAACTGCAGCCCTTATGTGGGGAAAAAAACCCACACAGGAATTACTCAAAGCAAGAGTACATTGATTACTGGTCTCTCTGTCAGCAGCAGTATGAGTGAGACAAACCTAAACTCTTCCTTTGCTCTAGACAGTAGGAGAGAACAGCTCTACTCTTTGTATTTCACTTATTTCGTGATGTTGCTTGTTCCTCTGCATTCTGGACCAAGACAGTCATTCTTGCTTCTCTATCGAAAGGAAAGGAAAGGGGGAGGGAAGGGAGGGAGGAAGGAAAACAAAAGCTGAATAACTGTCAAATCAAGCAAGTTCTAGTTAGTGCCCATACTTCAAGGCAGGTCTCTGGCATACAAGCTAGTTAAGAGCACAAATGATTGAATGCCCTCAATAACTTAATAGCTGTTCTGACAGTTAGAAGGAACATAAAGATAGTAAGCATCAGATTTTATAAGCAGTCTCCAAATATCCTTCAGTCTTCTATACCTGTAGTTAACAGTGGTCATCAGTGGCATTACTTTAAAATGGGTTTTCTATAGCAGTCTATAATTCATAATCGATTTTTTTTCTAAATATATGGTTTTCAATATGCAGAAGTCATATTTTGAAGATACGTAAGTGACATTGTGACTTAAAAAATGAGTGACCTAATATCAGCAGAGAAGTACCTGAGAATAGATACCATTTTTCAAAAGGGCAGCCTGGAAATGGGACATCTGGCATCATGCTCCTTGCCATTACCATTCTGATCAGTTACTTGAATCACGTGCAGCAGAGTGTTCTTTAATTATATATTGTGAACTCTTGTATAGTAACACACCAGTATTTGCTAGGATGCCCTAATAAGCAGGAGTCTAACCCTATTGCACAGATGTCAGATGATTAATTCAGTCAGGACAAAGGCAGAACCTGCATATCAAAAAGCACATTCTGCAAGGGCAGTTCTAGCCAACAGAAAGTTTATTTTGATGCTAAATAGAAGATTTTAGTAAGCACAGATGACAACTTAATGCCTACAACACCTACAAGATTCTATAACAACCTTGTTGAATGTCACATTCAAAGGAGGCTGTATCATAAGCATGCTGATCTGTTCACTCTTCTCTTTAAACATGCATAGAACTAGGACTTACAAATGCGTATGTACATATGCCATGACAAAAGACTGTTTTCGGGTCCCAAGCAAAGAGATATTAACAACAGCATTGCAGTGTGTCCTTGGGACACAAGTGTCTGAACCAGTACGTACTTCTGATCCACCCAAGGAATCATAGAATTACAGAATTGGGTAAGGTTGGAAGGCACCACAGTGGGTTATCTGGTTGAATGTCTGCTCAAGTAGGGTCATCCTAGAGCACACCAGCAATTGCATTATTTGTGACAGCATAAAACAAGAATCACAACATGGGGGTTTATGTGGATTGAAATCTAACCTGCAGACAATTCTTCATGGAAACACTTTCATACAGGTTATTTCTGGGTTTTCTGCAGTAGCAAACAGCATGGCTTTCCTACACCGTCCAGTTAATAAATTTAGTATGCAAATTGCACTAGTAGTGCAGATGCTACTTGCAAATTTCACTGCTGATCAATTTGAAAGATTTGATTGCCGTTAAAAAGAAAAAAATAATATTCCTAGGACTGCTACTCTATAAGCAAAACATCAAAACACTGCATTAGGGCCAGTGTTTGGTATGTACTGCAATTTTGAAAAATTACATATATATAATTATATGTGTGGTTATTCTTTGCACCCAATGTCTGTAGAGAGCTTGGCCTCTTTTGGAAATGTTTTTTATTACCTGGAAACTCAGCCCAACATAGATAAACACAGCTGAAATTCCTTTAAACACACAGGTCCTCATAGCACTCACTGTACGAGGAGGATTCAGCTCTATACAGGCACAGCAAGTTCCCAAGTGCTTTTCCAAGGCCACATAGAACTTCACTGATCAGACCTCAATGCAGAACCTGTCCTTCACAAACAGCTTATTACTCACATTGTACTCTCCCGTGCTTGCACCAACAGGCAAGATGCGGCAGCATTTTACATGAGAAATCAGAGAAGTACTCTGTGCTCAGCACTTATTAAACCTGCGTAAAGACTACAAGTGCTGCTGTACAGTTGTCACTCTTCCACCCTGCACTGATGGGGTAAGATGTCTATAGGCTCTCTGATTTTTCTACAAGGCAGGTAACAGAATAAGTTATGCTGTTCATATATTTAGGTCCTAGGCATGTGCCTCTTTTTGTGTTTTAGATCTAGAAACCAACAAGCAGCTGTAGTAGCTTTTAGTAAGAAGTTTGCTGAATTCCAGTCATGCTTATTTCACAGCTGTGCTTCCAAATCTTGTGCTAACTCTCACAAGACAGTTGGGTTTTACTCACAGTGCTGCAGAAACAGTGTAATTGCTTCATCAGGAGCATAGCTGATTCCCTACATTTAAACCCACAATTTCCTCACAGAATGGATTCATTACCAGATCAGGGACAGATATCCATGCTGTTTATAAAAGTACATAAAATTAATGAGAAACAGTAGTCTTAATATCCCATTTACTATTTAAATTATTGAAAGTCTAAGCATAATGTTTGCACAGCATCCTATACCCTGTGACAATTGGAAACAGCATAGATGTTTAATGAGACTGTTGAGTTTGTCATTTCCCCTACCCCAAAGAACTGAATTGCATCGGAAGTTGAACAAATTGTCTTTTATTCATAATTAAATTCTTTCATTAAAGATATACTGAATGTAAATCTGTCTATTACACAAAGAGTATAAAATTATCTATGTAGAGTAACTTTGACATTATTTCAAACCACAGTTATGACTATTAGACTTAAATTAGCAACACTATAATTTCCTACGTAAGAAAACACAAGTCTGCATAGTACAACAGCATCCTGGTGAACCTCTAGAAAAATGTTAGCACCATCATATGCCACAGGAAGAAAACCCTCTAGCAGTAAAACAATCCCATGCTTACAACTCCAAGAGGGAGAAATGGTTGTTTGGCTTTCCAGATGCTACTGAAAGTCCTGAACTTATTACTATTCACTAACAAGAAAAACAAAATTTGAAAGGGGATCAGTGCTTAGTATGTACTATATTTTAAAAACTACTGACTAAAAAAATCCTGGTGAATTATCTAATGATACTGCAAGTTCTTAAGAATGTTTTATTACTTCTTTTCTTGAAATATATATTCTGGTCCCCATGCATTGGTGTGGATGTTAAAAATTTATACATGGCTTTGATTTGCAAATACAGTCTTTACCCTGTAGTTATCAAAAACCAGAATCATAAATATGCAAGCAATGTGAATAACGATGTATTGGTAGAAGTAGAGAATGTTTATTTCTCCAGAAGAGTATGCTGAGCTTCCCAGAAAAGTCTGCTTGAAATGTCCTAAGAACCTAGACTAGTTAAAGTTAAGCACCTCTGCAGCTCCAGAGAATATTTAAATAACAGATAGGGTTTGAACTGGTTGTTTTGATAATTTTCATTTTTTTTAATTAATTTATTTGGACTAAAATATAACTGCCGATGACATCAACAAAATTCAAAACACTATTAGGTTAAATTCTCTTCACAAAACCTTTTTTCCAAAGAAAAATTAGGAAAGAGCTGACTAACTTCCTAGAAAAATCCTAAACATGAAACCATTGGAGAAGACACATTTATTTCAATACTCAAATATCATTACACCAATCTGAGAGGCAACACTTGTCTGCCCTTATTGTGGGGAGGGGTGCAGCCCCTACCTCCCTGCCTGGGCATATGCTGCCACCCACCCCAACACAGTCTGAGCCGCAGATTCACTGGAGATTGCTGTGCTGACATGAGGAAGGAGGAAATAAATAACCAAGAAGAGGGAAGAGCAGAACCACCTGTTTTAGGAGCAGCTTAAACTAACTGGGATGCTCTAACATCTTTCTCTATTATTGAAAAGAGTAAGATTAGTTCCCAGATATTCTCCCAGAAGCCAGTGGAAAACCAGGGGAGTCTGTTAAGCAAGATGTGCTTCTAATGGATTTTTTTGCCTTAAAAGCTGCTGCTGCTGATTTCCCTAGAACAGTCCAGACTATAGGAAGATCTGCTATGTTTTAGATGCTTCAGATGGTTCACAGGCTACATGACATGCCATTCTACAAAATCATTAAGTAAAAGTTTTCATATTGGCTACAATTTTTGTAGACTGTATTCTCACAAGAAATTAGTCTTCTTCATATGATTATCATATTTCAACTGTCACATGATGCAGCAGACGCTACCCAGATAAATGGTACCATTAAATGAATTTCTACATGAGCTCCTGCACCCAAATCCTCACCCATTATCCAGACATATAAGGGACAAAGAAAGAGGGACAGGAATAGTTCAGGGAATGGGTGGGGGTGGTAATTTTTTTAAAAGCCCCACAGAACTCACATAAAATAATTCATTAAGACACCTGAAATAAAACTTAAAGTTCCTAGTCTGCATCAGACCTTTAGGTCCAAAAGTGTCTTTAATAATCCATTCTTAGTTAGATTATGAAACAGGTCACAAAAAACCCAAAGGACATTGAACAGTATCTCTTTCTCCTCTGCTACACTTGGAAAAACAGAGAATTAATTTTAATGTGGTGGTTAAAAAAAAAAAAGCAAACATAAAGGTGAGCATTCCACTGATTTTAATGCCAAATGTATGTCTGAATTTTGTTAGTTATTTGTTCATTTCCCCAGAATTTTAGTCAAAAAATAATGGCATAAAATAATACTGTGACATCATAGTATTATGTGCCATATTTAAATCAGGTTTATGACAGAAGATTAATAAAGGGCATATGAAAAACACTATGAAGTCCAACTTTAAAAGTGAAGAAAAATTCAGTGACTCATCTAGGACCACATACAGAATGAAAGCACAGTACAACACCATCAGTTTAAAGCTTCAGAAAAGGATTACATTACTGTGCTTGGTTGCACCCCAAAAAAGTCAAAATAACAAAGAAGATACTGCTTATTCAGAATAATTCTTCCCTCAATTTTCACATCATTATAATAACATTTTCACAAGAGTTCAAATTAGATTTAGTCTGAGATATTTTGATAGTGTTTCTGATCAGATGGAGAAAAAAGAGAAGTTCATACATTTTGCAAATACCTACCACATTACCAGCAAGCAGGAGTGCACTGACTTGGTTGCCTTGGAAACATTTACAGGCTGCCATGCTTTTGAGGAATTTTTGCTTGTTTGCTTTATGTTTGTTTGCTACCTACCCACCCACTTGAAAGTTTTGTGCAATTTAGGAATGGTCAGGCATTTTTTCAAAAATGTGCTCCTGAGGTAGTCACATGCACAAGTTCGTGATGGGAAAAGGCAGCACCTTCAGGGTGAGTTTCTGCCAGTAACAGCACTGAGGCTGAGGTAATTTTCTTATGAACTTTAGATTTCAAACAACATGATATATTCTTTCATTGCATAAATTGCCTTGAAATAACATCTTCCCAACTGGGAGCTGTGCATTTTGTGCATATCAGTACTACCACTCATGTAATGACTCTTAAAAATGTGCATAGTTTTGTGTCTTTTCCCAAATATTGATTCCTGCTACTCATTTTGTGGAGAATTCACAGTAGATTCAACTTTTATGAGACATCTGGAGAAACAACATATTCTGTCCGGAGTTTTATTAGGGGTCCAAATCTGTAGAAAACAGTGATCCTATCAACCTGTTGCATGAACAGGTACAAAAGCTAAATAAATGCCTATGTGAATTCTTGGTTCCTCTGAAGTCAAAAAAATTGCAACAGTTTATGATATTTGAGAATATGAAACCTGTGTCAACAATTATTTTCAAATAGCAGTGAGGCAGCGTGTAAAAATTTTGAGTTCCAAGAAGAAGGTAGTACAAAGGTTACAGGTCTTAATGTATTTTAGTTGGGCATAAACATGTTTATTCAGATGAATTATGAATTGTTAATCTTCTAAAGTAATATGAAATAGGAATTGATTTCAAGCTTACAAATTGCGCTTCTCAACAGTGTTACTCAGTTTCCTTGGAACACATCTAGAACAAATCTAATTATTGTTAATTTGCCCCATTGAGTTAACCTTTTCTTTTTGCCCCACCAATGAAACCCTAGGCTCATTCAACCAAAACAAACAGCATTATCAAGGTACACACCTGTGTAAACATAATTTAGCCCTACCTACTCCTATGCCAAGATTTTTCTGCTGCACTGATTGACTGACAATTTTTGTTTCTTTATAGCTACTCTAAAATTTGTTGTAAAATGTGTTTCTGAAGTAAGTAGCTGCATCTGGGGATTGACCATCAGCATGATAGACTTAATTACTTCTACTGGATCAAAAGGAAACAATAGTATATAATTGAAATTTAAGAACAAAAGATGTTAATTCTCCAATTCTCTATTATGTGTGTGCCTTTTTAAATCTAGATTTCACAACATGATTAAAGACAACCTAAAAAATGAGGGAGTACAGCTTATTATACAAGTACCTTTTGTCTGTACTTGAACTAAATGGCAGCCTTTGATTCTGCTTAATGACAAATCGCTTTTAACTGAGAACAAAGAAGTAAAGCTGTAATTACCATTGGACATTGCTGATTTGTTTTAGTAGCTCCTTTCAAAGAACAAAAAATAAATAAATGGAACAGCTACAGCCTCTTTGCAAAGTGCTTATGTACTCATCATCTGTCACGCTTTTAAAAGTCACTTCAGGTACTGCATGTAAATCACCCTTTTCTGATTCCCAATAGCAAGAAAGTCTACTTAGAATTAATTTATGAAGAAGCAGATTTAATCAATGCTGACTGTTCAGCTATTCTTTACAAACCAATTAAACAAAACAAATCAAGATTTTTACTGACATGACAACTGTATTTTCATGTTTATTTCCCCTTATACATTTTAGAATTTGGGATTACATGATCTAAAATGAAGTGCCAGACTTGCAGACTATGAAGAGGAATTGGCTATAGTAGACTTTTTTTTGGACAATTGAAGAGTAACTAAGATAAATATTAAGGTGACTCTACACTTCTCTAACTTTGCTGATAAAGCCCTATAGAGTACAATGAACTTAGGAAAAGTAAGTATATCTCTTCTTAAATATATTATCTTCCTAACTGCTCAAATCACTGCTGCTAACTGCTAATAAACTGCTGATAAAATGATTGCAGCATTAGCTCAGATGGTATATCTGGGACTGCTCAATGTTGAATTAATATTCTTCACTGAACATCTATGGTACCATATTTTAGATTGTTGACCACATATTTTAGATGTGCTGTTAACAGCACATCAGTGTTTTAGTTATGTCTGGATGGTGTTCACACAGCATCAAGAATTAGTCTGTTTTTCTCACTGTGCCCCCCAGAAGTAAAGCTGGGGATGGGCCAGAGGCCGGGAAGGGAGGCAGCCAGAACAGACAACTGCAGCTGACCAAAGGGACATTATACATCATATAATGTCACTCTCAGCAATAAAACTGAGGGGGAGTTTTTCCAAAGTAGCCATTACTTGGGGACTGGCCTGGTACCACTTAGCTGGTGGGAGGTAGCAAGTGACTGCCTTTGCATCACTTGGTGATTTTTCTTTGTTTTTCCCTTCACTTATTAAACTGTTGACCTGTGAAATTGTCTTGCTTTTGCTTTTCCAATTCTTCCCCTATCCCACTGCAGGGTGGGGGCTTAGCTGCCATCCAGGGTCAACCCACCACATATATTCATGAACTACAAAGTGTACAAAGATAGGATAGAATGTTAAATGTGACCAAGCAGGGAATATGTGATCTTTAGATACTGGCCAGTAGAGGAATCAATTTTAAACATCAGTAATATAGCAGGAGAGTGGCTTTTTAACTTTCTTCTCCAGGAGAAAACCTTTGAATCTTTAAGCAAACTAGCTTTGTTGTCTTGATGAATTACGATAATTTGGGGTACTTTGAAGTGTTTCCAAATGTATACACTTAATTGCAAGAGAAAAATTAACACATAGCACCTGATAGAATAAATATTGCACAATACATGGAGATGACTATGAAAGTCTAGGAAAATGCCTCAGCCCTTTGTAGACTTTTTGCCATGCACCCATAGTAAGGTGCTATATGAAGCACTTTTATTATATCAACTTTAATATCTTACTTTCATGTCAGACAGCCATGGCAGACAGCCAGTCATGCAGATTTTACTCTTCTGTGAGTCTTTGAAGCTTGCTACTGAATGAAATAAATCCAAGCTTCTTATTTTTCACATTTTCCAATGCCAAAATGCATTTCTCTCAGAAAGCTACAAAAACCTTCTGATTTTATTCTGCTCAAGAATGTTACTTTCATTTTAGTCTTTCCTATGACCAAAATATGGCAGAAAAACAGAGACAGTTCTAATGAAGTCTATTAAACGAAATACGCAAGCACAGAATTCTTTCCATGGAATACTTCAAAATAGCACCACTCCTATCTTGTGGAAAAGATGAAGTTTACAGATCAGGATGACATATTCCCTGAACACCTTTGAGTAAAGTCTTTCAAGAGCACTAATTCTGGTCAGCAGTGTCAGCACACCATTGGAGAAATGGAGGAAGAGAACTGATGATTTAGAGGGCTGTGTTCCTCTTGCCTAATGTTTTTTGTGTAAAAGATTGTCATCTAGTCTGTGCTATTCACATTATGTCCCTCTATTGTCAGTGGAAACCAACATAATTTTCTGGAGATGATTTCAACATCCTTATTTGTGATCACTGTAGAATGAAGCCCAACATTTTCTTTCCAAAATAAGAGAAGGCTGCCACTCTCTCCACTGACCAGAGATGAAACTGGTTGTCTAAATCCAGCATGTGTTTTTGGGGGGGAGCATTGTTCCTACTCAGAATCCATAAAGTTCCTGATGGCCCTGAAATGGCAGGACTGGGATCATAATATAATCCGACAATTTTTTGTTCATTTGCTCTACTCACTTGCCAAAACATTCGTCTTGCACCAAAATTAAAACCTCTAGGCAAAACACCCAGGTATATTTTGGCCCACAGGATGTTCAGCAAGCTGAGGGATTGGGTTCCCCTCATGTAGGGCTCTGGGCTCAGAACATGTCCTTCAGCTGAACAGAATTCAGTATTCATTTTAGTGTCACTGTCATACTTTCTTATCTTTTTAAGAAAGGACCTTGCAGTTGCTGTAGGCAATTTCAGGAGCAATGCAATTCCCTGATATTACTTCTCACTCTTTTGGTTTTTGCTTGCTGTTTTTTAAGGACTCAGTTCCTGCTGCACTCTCAGGTCACCCACTCCCATAAACCTTGACAGTGGCAGCAGAAAGATGCTCATATTTGATAAAAGTGCTGGGAATTGCCCCGTCCTCTAGCTAGCACCATAAATATCACCACCCAATAGAAAACAACAACACTCATTTCCTGGCCTCCTCATTCTTGACAGCTCTCAGGAGCCATGTTAGAATCTCCTAGAGATCCTCCAGGATCTTCCATTATATCTACTCATTTGCCTGCAGGTCTCTATCTAAAAACAGTGAATTTCTTTTTCTGTCTCCCAACTTAATAAGCTGAAAGCTGCTTCTTTCTTTTTGTGGACAGTGCTAACTGACCTTGATGACCAAGTCACTATGCAATAAGTAATCTGTTAAAGTATTTCAGGTGTATCCTTTAATCTTTGATATATGGAAAGGAGAAATAATTGGAAACAGAAAACACTTTTTTATATAAAACATTTTAAAAGACAACAGTGTAGCTTACTTTTGCGTTTACAATAAATAATAGCATATGGCAGTGTACATTGGTCATATTGGATATTAGTCTGTATAGATTGGATTGTATAGGTCTGGAAAGAAAAATGAGAAAAAACCACAGGAAAAGAGATAAATACAAAAAAAATAAGATCCAACAAAAATCTGGCTGTAGAACAAGATTTGGAATCACATACTTTCAAGTGACCCCTCTGGAATCTTCTATCATATTTCCATTTCTCTTTTTATTTTTGCTGTAGAATCACTGACAGCACTTTCCTTTCTCAACCTTGTCTGCAGGCACACAAACTTCCCTGAATACTACTGTAGGTCTCCAGTTTTGTTTCCAAAACATAGGACCTCTGACTATCACTGCTTGCTCTCCCATTCCATGCAGAAAACCTGAGAATTTGAAAACATTCTGAGCTCCACTTTACAAAAAAGTAGGGCAATGTTTTCTAAATGAGATGCCAGAATTATCAGAAGGCTCTTCTATATGCAAAAGACACAGCATGAGCTGAGCTAATTTCAGAAGTCTGCCCCTCTTTCAGCTTTACAGCATCATGTGCAATGTTTGTTCCACTTTGGAAAGCCTCTGTGCTTTGATTCATTCAAGTCTTCAGGTAATCATTCACAAGTGCATTTACCTCCACTTTCCCATAGAATATCTCTGTCACACATTTCATATGGAAGTAGTGAGGTGATGGACCACATCCTTTCCTACTATTTCAGATGTTTCCTGCACATTTGGTCCAGCGAGCCACCCCATCATTTGAACTTCATTCAGTCTGCTCCCACTCCCATAGAGTTAAGTAAGTTCAGGACTTAATGCCTGGTCCAGTCCTGTTTGCTGTTGCTACATGAGCAGTTTGAAAAATAGGCAGGGAATGGAGGTTTCTTGAGCAGTTCTGAATCATTTCAAACACTGACCTGCTTGAGTTTTAAAGGACAATTCCAAAGCAGGCTCACAAAATCATAAAAGAATCATCACAGAAAAGCATCACCCGGACCCTCTTGTTCCATGAAAGCACATGGCAAAAAGTTTGACTGTCCAGAACTACAGTTCATTACATGCTGTTGAGCCAAAAAGTCAGAAAATTCAAGTTTCTCTGTTCCCAAGACAGAGACAAGTATCAGACTATAACAAAATATTGTCTTTGTTCTGGGAATTTGGTCTACTTCTGCAATACTCTGTTGCCTAAAGATCAACTGAGTTTTAAGGAAGTGGTAAACAACTGTGTTTTGTTCTTTTCTAATTATCCTCCTGCTCAAGTAAATGATATTATAAAAAATTTGTAATCTCTTTAATATGATTGTGCTTATAAGAAAAAGTGTGATTAAGTCCTAGAGCAGGCCTTCAAAAGTAAATGGAGGTGGACTGGAGATAGGAAGCCAGCTGCAGATTCACATAAATCAACGGGTATTAGAAGCATTTATCCCATCCTTAGCTTTATATGGGCTTTGCACAGGTGTTTCTACTATTCACTACTATATACAAGAAATATATGTCACTATGACTTTGATTTCACATTAAAATATTCTAATCCATGAGGAGAATCTTCCTGCCTGAAAGAGAAAAAATAAGTAAGAGGGAGTCAATACTGTCAAAACTTCACAGTCCTGTTGATACCCACTGAAAAATTCAGCTGTGTCTTTTACACTGACAAAGCTATGGATAGTCTTCAACTGCCCCAGGCAATAAATTTTTTCACACTGTACCACCAAATACTAGAAAATTCAGCTTGAGCTAAGAGGATGAAAATAAATCAGTTTTGAAGCTTGCTATATTAAAATATTTTTCTTTCAAAAAATAAGTTTAACGGTGCAACTTGAAAACCAATGCAACACCAGATTCTAGATTAAAAACCAATTACAGAAACAGCCTGCCAAAAGGCACTGATCATTGTTAGGGTGATTTGGGAGCTTCTCATGTTCCAGGTTGTAGCTTCAGGATGGTACTGATTTTCAAACCAGAATAGTCATCATAAGAGATTTTTTAAATAATCCATATAAAAACAGAGAAATGCATGTGCAGGTGTCATGGCAACACCACTAAGGCAGTACAGATACTGGCATTGCTTTTACTGAAGTGTTTCATTTTCCTTCAGATCAGTGAAGTGTCTTCTAAATGGTTTTTACTCCACCAAACCAAATTCAGACAAATGCCATTCTTGTCATCAACACAGTTTAGTTTATTGTTAGGAATGTTAATGGTACATGCTCATACTGGGCCCATTGTACTCAATAAACCACAGCACATCGCTGGGCTTCACCAAAGAACATTCTGGTGAATGCCCCAAACCTGGAAGCACTAGGTGACACCAGTCACCCAGTAGCTGCACTCAAGTGTCCATGTGGCTGGTGGCCCCTTCCTTCCACAAAGTTCAGGGTGCAAATACATGCATGCAATGGCACTTTTCCCAGAATGAGTTTCTTTACTTACTTCATATTAAAATGTACATTTTAGGGAAAGATAACATCTTAGTTTGGCACATAAAATTTAGTAACACAAAATAAATTAGCAGTGCAGACAAGGAAAGCTCTGTCACAGAGCGCACAGATTTTTTCAATCTGAAATTATAGACTTTCTTCAGATTTCCACAATCTTTAAAAAGCACCTGCTTATCAGCACACACTCTGCAGCATACTGTAAGGGCTCTGATACAGCACAATAATTTTGTTATAAGAACTATTAATTATGAATTCACAGTATCAGATTAAATTTACAGGGGAAAATGGAAAATTGGAAATGAGATGCTTACTAAAAGTGGTTAATTTTTTTTAGTCTTCTCTGAAGACTTAATGCAGCTAAATGCATCTCTGTTACTTACTCGTTTCTGAGATCTCAAAAGGTGAGCAGAAAATTCTGCTTGCTGCTTTTCAGAGACTCTTCTATGCATATATTGCACTTCCTCCATGTGAGAAACACTGTGCCAATGAGGACATTTCACATGCAAAATAATTAATTTGGACAATATTCAGTTCTGTGGATCAGAAAGGAGAATGCCTTTCCACATTAGGGAATTATTTAAACAAAGAATATGAGAGTTTACTTCCTTTTCATTTGCCACCATCTAATAACATATCTCAAATTTAACAGAAACATAGAAAGCCATGTGAGTACATTCTTAGCATCAAACATTTATAGCTGCACTAAATATTTCACAATAAATATTTTAATGCGGTGCAAAGTTAGACACATTCCTGTTACCTTGTTTTTAACATTTTTCTTTATTTTATGGGCAAAACTCAATGCAACACTTTTTCCGAGTCAGCCAATATTATCCGCAACTTAGAAGGTTCTCTACTACAACATGTGATCAATATAATGTAAAGTTAAAATAGGTTGTTTCTGGGGTTCAATGCTTTAACACAAGTCCCCATGTGCACTGACAATAGTACACAACCATGTCAGTATGTCTGTGTATGTTTACCCTAGTACAAAGAAGTACAAAATAGTCAATCAACTCAAAAAGTCAGAGAAGTGTACACAAAGCAAACCCAAAAGATTAGTCCATTAAAAATACATGGCAGGTCATTCACTCAGTTGTAAATTACCCCCTATTCCCCAGGATACTAAAAAACTGATGCCTGTTACTTCAAAGGAATTTTTTTCAGTAAGGCAAAGTCACTGAACTGAAGTTAATGTACAAAATCCACAACAAAGTTTCACAATTTAATCCTGCATGCAGTATTTCTCTCTGCCTACTGCAGAGTAGGAACCAAAATGTTTCTTTTTTACTGGTGCATCTTTACCCATGTAAGAACAAGATTTTACATCAGAAGAATTAATAAGGGCTGAATAATATTATCCAAAATCCAGATGCCATGTGAATAAAACAAAATAGTTATTACTGAAACACCACAGCATTTAGTTATTTATATTCTATTCAGACACCACCATTACCAAGACAGCACATGCTACAACACCCTTTTTGAATAGCCTTTCAGAGATCTATTTTAGAAGCCTGTACCATGATCCAGAGAAGACTTATGTATATAAGGGTAGAAGTAAATACAGCAGGCAAACACACTTCAAGGAATAAAGAGCATCTAATCACTTTTCATGTAAAAGGAGTGCTGAAATGTTTTCCTGTAACACTGACATTCACTTTGAGAGGCCTTCTCGTAGAAGATCAATTACTCTCAGAGATGCAGGGTTTTTGAAACATGGGCTGCTATTTTCCAGAAGACCACTTGAAGAAAAAAAAGAAAACTGCTTATCCCCAACTGACACAACCAACCCATTGCACATTTTTTCATCAGTAAGGACTGCAAGACAGACTTCATCAGGAAGTGTCACTTTCCCTTTTGACCCAACCAGTTAGTCTTTTCAGTGTCCTGCCTGCAGGGCAAACTGATGGAATAATGTCTTTGCAAGTAAGTGGATCTGTTCAAAAGACAACTTATGAAATCCTGTTTCTATAGGCAAAGGGCAAAATCAGGCAAGAGGGACTTATGAACAGTGACATCTAAAAGCTTCTTCTAGGCTATTCTTGGTCTAGAATCTTCCCCCCATCACTGCTTTCTTCCAGGTGGGAGCAAAGACAGAGACTCCCAGGCAAGCACAGCCCTACTGAACTTCTCAGAGGCTTCACACCAAGTACAGAATTATCGCACTCTGGAAGCACTTCTGCCTGCCCAGCTAGAGCAGCCCACACCATATTACACCATCACTCCTCCTTTGCTCCTTATCTTTTATACCGCTCATTTTCCCTTTCTCCTCCTGGTGCACACATAAACTTTCCTACAAAAGTCAGTAGCCACTATCCAAGAAGTAATTTGGGCTCTCAAGCTCACACCTGAGCTTCAGTGCTACCACGAAGATACTTTTTGGTTCACAGATAGTGAGCCACACTTCCAAACAGTCAATGCACAGGTCTCCTGCTCTGACAGGTCCATGGGAAAGAAAGGCCCAGGGGCAAAAGGGCCTGCAAGGTCTTCTTTCTGATGGCAGCAGAGAGACTATTTGCTAACCTTTCTCCTGGAAGTCACGATGCTTACCCAAAAGTAGAGAAGGAAGCAGAAGCACAGCAATTTTGGCCATGGGCGTAGAGCTGCAGTGACATGTTATAGCAAGGTGACAGACTAATGTGAATGATGCCTTCATCTGTCAGGCAACCCTGCTATCCATGCACCATTAAGACAGTATAGCCACCTGCCAGACCTAAACATGCTCTGTCTCATAAACACACTAGGCTCATGTGAAAGCAGTGTTTGATCCAATGGTTCTTTCCACCTGGATTTTAACATGCAAAATAAGTCTTGACTTCCCCTCCACTCTTTGAGTCACTTCTGTTGTCCACAATGAGATAAAAATAGAAAACTCTGGAGTCAGGTGCTGATATGGCAGCAACGGCTGTAGATCTCTGTTCAGAAATGAAATGAGGATAGAGAATAGCCACTGGTGTTTGACTCCTCCCTGTTTTTAGGGTTTGGAACAAAACTCCATATTATATGAGCAGATTCTTAAAAAAAAACATAATATGTACAAAACAGCAGGGATAGAATACTGATATGAGGACTGTGAGTTTATTCAGAAGAGTGATGCTATGCTCTAAAGCTACCTAGTTCATGAGTCACAAGTGGAAAAGTTTGTTGAGAGTTCCCCCACTTCATCTTTCACAGTTGCATGTTTGCATACATTGTTCTTGCACTCTCATAGTCCTCCCATAGCCATTACAGGGTGCACCTTGACCAGTGTGTGAAAACACTGGTAAAGGTCAAGAGAGAGGAAAAAACAAAATTAATTTGTGTGTGTTTGTTTGGGTTTTGGTTTGTTTATTTGTTTAGTTGGGGTTTTTCCTCATTTTGGCAATATACTTTTAAGAAGTTTTATTGATTTTCTGATTGGGGTTTGACCTTACTTTCACTTCCTTAGTTAATACTCAGATTAGTAATGCTGTCTCATATATAATATGTGCATCAGTTTGGGAGTTTACAATTTTCAGGCCAGAACCACTGATGAGACACTGTTCACTCCATAATTCCTCTCACCCTTGGTAGCCTGATACCTCACTGTACTATCCCTTTTTGTCCTCAAATTCAAATATGTTTGAGATTTGAATTTCATATCTGCACCTCATACATATTACTCATGTGATTTCCTTATGCCCCCGTAAATGGGGGTGAATGGGGTTATCTGCTGTAAGGAAAAGATTTAATGTTTCGATGTTGCATAGGTCTAGCATAAACACAGCACCTAGAACATTACTGACAAAATGAAAGCTGAATGTGGTATCAACTATGTGCATTTTCCTATTTCCTCTACCCTCCTACAGATAAAAAATTCTAAAATGGAGACACCTCAGAGTGTTTAAAGGCCAAGTCTTTGTCTTTCCAGTCAACAAACGTATTTTTTTTAATGACTGTAAAATTAGAGGCTTCATGAAAAACAAATGTTTTCTATGCTATTGTTTCCAAAGGAAATTTATAGCAATATAAATTAGACATTAAATGCAAAGCTTTTCTGTGAGGCTACTGAGTCAGAAACAGAAATGTAGATAATTAATATCTGTCCCTGCATATTCACTTCCCTCTCCAATTGAAGCCATTAATCTTTAGATGTGTATGAAAAAGACCCTCAAGTCAGTACATAAAGAGTGTGTATCAGGGACACTAATTAAAGTAAAGGTACCTCACATGTCAGGAAAAAAATAAAATTTATACTTCCTTTCTCTCCAAACCAATTCTACACAGTCACCATTCTGCTCCTTTTACAGGGAGAACCAGGGTTTCCTGGGACATAAGAAAAAAGTCTCTAGTCTAAAGTGTTTCAATGTTTTATAAGTGTATACTAAGAAATCTTCAGTTTTGCTTAACTTATAAAACATTTTGTTTTCTAAACAGATATGTTTAAATGTCACAAAGAGGGGAAATCATAATTATGAGTCTTATTAAGGCAACTCATTTCTGGCAGAAAGTTCTTACAGTCTGTTTTGTCCCACTGTCAAAGGGTTTGTAGCAAGGAGACATACCTGGGCTTTGAAGCTAAACAAGATTTTTCAAAAAGACGAATTTGGATTGTAAAATTAGGAATTACAATACCTAAGTGTTCTTACTCCTTATCTCCTCCAAGATCTTCAAACACTTCAAAACCTAATGCAGTCTGTTACACCTCAAAATGTGCTGCTGTGAGGTCAGTTTCCAAGCAGCTTACTGGAATGGCTCATGAGTGCCAAAGAAGCACCTCAAGCCAAAAGTTTTCTCTGAGCTCCAATTTTTCCTGAGTTCCAAGTCTTGATGCCTAATTAGGATGGGCTCTGACTCTTTACCAAAGGGCTAGGCTACATTTCACATGCTTCTGGTGTTCTGTTCTTTTAGTTCCTTCCAGGACCCTCAGCTGGGTTTTGAGTAACCCCATTTACTTTTTTTATTCAAGGTTGCAGTTAAGAAGTTCTGCACTGCAAAAACAGTGTCTCCTCAAGCTGCCAAATTTTGTACCTTAATGGCCACATACACAGTCACTTCATCTTCTGGTCTTTCTCAACCATCTTACAGACCTCCATATGACTATCTGCAGGGTCTGGTGCCACCTGTCTGCAAGAAATTCAAGGAAGTTACTAGTTAACTAGTTTTATTAACTAGTTTTAACTAGGTTTTTTTCCAAATTTCTCCTGTCTGAAAAGAGGAACCCTATCTCCTGCCTCTGGCTTCAGGTCATACAACTCCAGTGGACACATCACACACAGGAAGACCTCTGAGACAGTATTACTCTGACTTACAGGTTCAAAATTGAGGGCACAAAGAATGGCACTAACTGAAGATGTTTCAGCTGCTTTTGAGTAAAACTTTTCATTAAAAAAAAGTTTTTTTTATAAAAATAAGTGTGATATTTTTGATATTTTGTCTGAAATACTTCAAGTTTAGAAATTTTTCATGAACTTGAAGGTTTGTGTTAAAATTTGAAAATCAGACAGTGGCTAGGATTTTCTGGTTTAAAATTTCCACGTATGAATAATTATAAAAAGAAGTCAAGTTAGCCTTATGAGCAGATTAACTAGTAATAAAGGAAAAATAGAGCAGCACTGAAGAACAGTCATCACCCTTTCAGACTTTACCTTAATCATAAGATCATCTCACTGTAACCCTTCAGACATGCCAATAAACAAATATATAAGTTGTCTGGGAATAAATGCAACAATATTTGTTACCCTGAAAACAGAAAGGCATTTCAGAGCTGCAAAAAAATCAGTAATGGTGTGGACATTTTCTGTACTCCAAATTATATTTAAAATCTGTTTACTCAGATATATGTGAAAACAGTATGCATTTTCCAGAGATTACTTTTTCTTTGCAAAGAGACAAGGTAACAGGCCTTCAGAATGTTCCTTCTTAGTTCTGTATTTCATATTAATGTGAAAACAAGGAGGAGAATTCCCAACTATGTGTAGCATTATCTCAATAAAAATGAGGAAAATGGGAACATATATAACATCTTAAGGATTTTTTTTGTGGAGGTGCATACCTGTTTATATTAGATCTCTAGGACCTAGGTAGGTTTATAATCTCATTGGAGAACTGTTTGGCCAAAAGCACATCACCAAACATCTAACGATGAATTAAACAATGTTCTACTTGCTTATGGCTCCTATGTGAAATATAGGAAAATAGGATGAAGTTTTTCTTGCCTGATGCAAGCAAGGACTTCAAGAAAAAATTTATAAGGAAAAAAATTTTGTGTTCTGGGATCCAACCATGCCACAGGTGTTCTTTAACTATAGTGTGATTCTATTTCTGACAGTACTGCACAGAATCTGGCTCTTATATTTTGTTCTCCTTACATAAAAGTTTTCAAAGGAGCACAAATTTCCTTTAGTTAATATTAAAGAGAAAAAAAAAAACCTCTAAAAATTCCACCGGTATGAAAGCTGATTTCAAGAACTGAAAGCTCTTTAAGCAGGAACTGATAAGAGTAAACACAGCTGTGAAGTTTCCATCCCACAGGACTGCAGACAGCAGCTGTGCTTCAATCACCAGCCATGAACTGCCCAGAAAGGCAGGTCCAACTCTATGAGAACTGCACCCAAATCTGCATGGTAAAAGCCTGTTCTTGCTATCCAAAATGTGTTCCAGTAATCTGTGGCTCTGAAGGATTTGCACTGATCAGGGAACAATGGCTGGGCAAAGTTTTAGACAGCAAGTGCTAGCCAAGGGGTGAGATTTCACTAGCCAGCTTGGGCAATTTCATAGTTTGCAACCACTGAAGAGGAAAACTTCCCACCTCCAGAATGTCTGCACACTTCCTCCTTCTCATCTCTTCTGCTGTTTCACAGATCCTTTTTGTGAATTAAATCAATTTGCAGAGCATGGGGGTCAGCCTGCCAGAAAAGGCAGGAGAAGAGGTGGAGTAATACATTTTCCTCACAACTGAAATGCAACACTGGATCAGCTCAGTGGCTCCTGAGACAAAAACTGTATCTAACCTAACTATCTTCAAAAAAGTTCAGGATAATGCTCATAATTCACATTAAATTGACGAAGGCAAACTTTTCTTATATCATGTGAGATCACTAAGTTTGGGAAACAAAGAATGTTTTTTATGATAGATCCAATTTAGCAGTTTCTAATTACCCAAAAGCTGATGGGCTTAAAGGGTTATAGCCCTTTGTAAGACTTCCATTGACTTCATTTAAATTAGGATCAAAGTCAGGAACTTTACCATTCTACTCTAATTACTTAGTCTTAGATTCATACCTACAAATATAAAAATACAGCCAGTATCTGATATGGAGAAAAATATTTACACAAATAAAGTGCTGGTTTGATATGCATTTCTAGCATATTCCTGTTTCTGTTGTTATTCTTGATTCAACCATTTTCCCCAATGAAAGCATAAAGCCATTTGCACTAAAGCTCTTATCAACTCATTTTTGCATGCCACAGAATAATGAATTAAAACATTCTGGGTTTGATACTAGGCTTACATATTTCAGAAAAGGGAAAAACTAAATTTAACTTATAGGTGCATTTGTATTATAAGAAAATACAGTCATAGAACATTTAAAAGCAATGAGTTTGGACAAGAATGAAACGGGAATACTACGGTACCACATTTAGAAATATTCAATAATTAGTAATGAGAAGCATACAGAGCTTGCAAAACAGCTACATTTTTTTATTTAGCTCACTGAAACTCGTGTCCACAAGACTGTTATATTAGCAGAATTAGAGCTTTGATGTACTCTCTAAAACCAGAGAGACTATTATTTTTCTTTGATAAAAACTATCAAAATTAAGGAGGTTTTAGCAATTTTTAACTATTCCTTCCTTTTACACACTTTTACAAAAGTCCCAGGTGTAGATCAAGTCACATTGACAAAAAGAACAGAAAAATTCTGTACTTTAAAAAGCTGGTCATTCTTATTTCTTTTTCCCTTGGGTTATCTCACTGAACAGCACTGCTGTGCCTACTTTCCAAAAATACAATCTGCTTTTTCCTGGGCTTTGTTATTCTGATTGGCTTTCATTTGCACAACTGTCATTGATATAGCCCAGGTTTAAATACAGGCAAACTGGAAAGTTATGCTTCAGAAGTCCCCCACAAGCAAGTTAAAGCAGAGCATGCTGTTTCATATTTCAGATATGCTGCAAAAAACGCATCAGATCAAATGACCAATACCTTAACAGTCCACCAAAACTCCAGCTAGGATGAAATTCTGCAAACAAGATTGCTCACAAAGAGGACTACTGGAGCATGCTAAATGGAAATGATTTTTGCCTTTTAGCACCACAATTGTTCATCATAGCTTTGTTATAAGCTTTCCTGATTAATGAGGAAATTCCCAAAATCCATCTTTATCACATCTATTTACTTCCTCAGTGTTTACCAATTACATCCACACCAGAGCATATGGGAAGGCTGTGGAACACCGTGATCAGAGTCAAGGCACAGTCTGACACAAGGGCTAAGCTGGCAGAACTGTTTTTCCTGCTCTGATCAGACATGTCCTCCTGCCACTTCCCTTCCAATAAATTAAGGGACCTTGAATATGTAAGGTAAATTACCTAAGCAATTAACCTTGCGGGGGGGGGGGGTAAAAGAACAAACGAAAGAAAAAATCAAAACCTGCCTTCTCTGATTATGCAATAAGCTGTTCACTCTGCAAACAACAATCAGCAAGATCTGTGGCTCCATAGAAGGCAGGTCACCTGTCACAATGGAGGATAAGTAGGCTGGCCCTTTCCAGTGTCACCTTTCCATTAGATCAACCTAAGTTTAAGGCCACACAGCATAAATGATTGGTTCCATTCAGGTTCCTTTTGCCCGGGTATGAACTAAAACCAGAGAGCCCTGGAAGCTGAGGTATTCCTGGGACTTCCGATTCATTTGACACTAAAGGTGTGCTGTGACTGAGGAAGAAAAGCAAACAAGGAATGGTCTCATGGCAGGGGTGACTGAACGACTCTCTCCAAACCCAGGTTCTATCCCAGTCATCTCACTCATGTGTGATGGGAAAGAGGTCATTACAGCAGCTCCCCAAATATGGTCAGTAATCATGTGCATCCTGGTTTTTGGTGAGTGGCTGAAGTGGTAAGTGGAGCTGCCAAGTATTTTCACCAGAATATAACACCCACCTAAAAATCCTAGGCTGGCAAAACAAAGTCATCATCTGGACTTCTACCCTCAGTCTATGCAGGTTGCATAGCCCACTGCCAGCCCCTGCCTGTGCTTGCCCCTGAAGTTGCAGCCTCATCCCACTAGCCAGAGCTCCCAGCTGCATGTGCCTTCCTGACAGCCATCTAACAGGCAGCTGTCCATGCCCTTGCCATCTCTCGAGTGGGGATGGCCATGTATCACCCAGCACTGACACCAAACTATGCACTGCTGGGTCTTTTGCACTACAGTTGTCCAGAAACTGAAAGTGTGATTCCCTGCCAGGAAACTGCAGACTTTTGACAGGATAATTTCTCAGAAAACCTGTGCACAAAAAGCAGTAACACAGTCATGAATTATTCCTTCAGCTTTCCTAAGTGATATTACTCACCATCCAAGACACAGATACTTCTGATTCTCTCAATGTACTTGACAAAGAGTGCAAATATATCAGTTGAGTTGAACCCTCCTGAACCTACTCTTGACCATTCTTTTTGAAAGAACATTTCTGAGCTCACAGTACACTGATTATCCAGTTATTGAAGGCAATAAGATCTTTAGTGGCCATTAACTGAAAAGTTTATTTTCTAGTTTATTTATGAATATAGTTGTAACTTAAGGGATCATCCATCCAGATAATCTATGTATACTATGACAGCTGTCTATACATACCAGAAAACCATCTCAGCACAATTAAACAGGAGCACCTTCTAATATAACAGAAGCCAACAAGAAAAATGAAAAGCCTACTCCCAGTTTTATTTTGAAGCTGCGTGAGAGACACCTTCAATAAAAAATTGTTTTCAGACTGTGGTGACATACAGTTCAGCATTGTCTTCCTATGGAGTCCAAATTATGCTTTAAAATTTACTGTTTTCCAGATTGAGTTTTTGTTTTAAATAATAATTCTGATTCAGTGAGTCATGCTGGTTACATGTATATAGCCATTGTGAAAAGAAAGAAAAAGATTGCTAAAATTAATAAATTGGGGAAGCCTAGAAATATCTCTTGTCTCCCTTAGACTTACTCAAAAATCATTTCTGGAATGGGGAAGGACGGTATTTTAGACCTGGACTGTTCTGGATTTGGGAGAATTGGATGCTGGTTTAAAGTGAGTGTTGGTTTGCCTGTCTGAGCTCCTAGAATGTTTGCTAAGCGTGTATATTTGCATATGTCTGGAGCAAATAGATTGCGCTTGCTGTAACATGAATTACTTCAGCAAATTATTGGTGTAATACTTAAAATGAATTATGACAATAGCTATATTTAGTCTGCAGCTTCTAAATGCTACATACTTTCCTCACCATAGTAACATTAAATGTCTTTTAAGGGAAGAGAGGAGAGGAAGGAGCTTGAATTCTTGCACTGCAGAGACTAAGAAAGTCAGGAGGAAGGGAAATTGTTCACATCACAAACTTATAGCAATTCACTTAGCAATTAAAGGGGGGTAAAAAACCAAAACATGAAAACCTATAATTGCATTTATGCTGTTTTGACAATACAGCATTATAAAGTTCTAGAAGTATGTCATAGAAGGAGTGAATATTCAATGAAAAAAAATCCTGTTTTTTTCCCAACCAAAATTGAGCAGGTGAGTTATGGAAACCCACTCCATAGTATCCCAACAAAAGCAATTAAGGTTGCCTTTTCAGTATTTTACCCTTCATGGAGACCAATTTAGTTATTCTACAAATGGAAGCAGGAAAAAAAAATTAGAACTTTAGGATGTCATGGCCAGTTGGTGTTAGATAGCTTGCAGACTATTTGGTGCTACAACAGAAGGATTCTGCTCAGCACAGTAATGATATAACAATGAACAGATCCTTCACAACTGCTGAACTATAAGTTGATGCTGGAAGAATAGGGTGATGAAGTCAGTCACCTTTAAGCGCTGTGATTAGGGAGCATAATTTATATTCTGCCAGATTTCATTGGCAGATTTCATGTACAGGCAGATAAAACCCGAAAAGGGGAATTTTGCAAGACAGACTCAAAGTTAACATTCATACTGCATCATTAGTGGTCAGCATTTTGCCTACAGTGGCTCTACCTGGTGACAAAGTTAAGGTACAGGCTGCCTGCAGGACAAGGCACAGCATCCTCGCAGTAGAAGGCAACACCAGAGAACTTTTTCTGCCTTCCTACAAGTATGTGGCAATGCTGGCAGGCAAGGGCATTGCCGTCCCTTCTCCTTAGAAGGACATTCAGGATATAAGGCGGTTCTCAGGCTGCTGCTAAGACCTCCTTCACAGCTGTGCCCTGCTGCCTGGTGCTTGCCCTGAGCCTGTACCAGAGCATGGGCCTATTGACTATCACATGGATGCTAAGAGAAATCAGATGGTCATTTCAACTGCAGACATCTCCTGTGTAGTCATCTAAAAAAGTGATAAAACCCATGCATGCTGATTTTAAACTTGCCTTTGAAATGCAGTACTGATCAAGCTGATAGCTTTCATTTAGTGGTGTCTCGGTTTGAGGGGAAAAACCAAAATGTTTTACCCACAAGCAGGGGAGGGGCCTCCTCCACAATAATCACACCACTCTTTATCAAATTTAAGAAAAGGAATTTTAATACAAGAAGGATAACTGCTATATATATATATATATATGTAAACAGACTAGTGCAACCCACTTCCCCAACACCATAAGAGAAAAAAAAAAACAACAACAAAACCCAGCAGGTTTTCCTCCGGGAGAAAAGGTTATACTTAAGTGTCCTTGTCACAGCCTGGCTGGCTGCAGAGTGAGTTTCAGTCCCTCTCCAGCGAAACAGACGAGCAGTGGGCTTTCAGATGGACTCAGTCTCTTCCCCCTGTGTTCCCCGTCCAAGAAGCAGAAAGGTACGAGCAACCAGCAGCAAATCCAAGGCAGGCAGCAGCACAGGCAGGAAAAGGTGGTCCGAAGTAGGCAGCGGCAAGACAGCCAGGGAAAAACCCCAGCAGTAACCAGCAGGGCAGCCTGCCTCCTTGGAGTCCCCACTCCCCCCTTCCGCCGAGCCAAGACTGAGGAGAATATCCAAAAAAAAAAACCAAAAGAGACAAACCTGCCCCCACCCCAGCGATCACAGTTAACTGCTTCTTTTGTTAACCGCTGGCCTGGGCAGTTAAGTGGCAGGGGAGAGAATTTACATAATAATCCCAAACTACAACATTATCCACCCCTAAATTCTCTTCCATGCCGATACTCTACATTAAACTTAAATTTTCTTTCAAATAATTAAGTGTTTACAAATACAGTAATATGAGTCGTTTACCCAGAGATAAGTTCCCCTTGAGGTATACATCGTGTCTCTCCATCTTCCTGCATCACCCACCAGGTGGAACCAGATCCTTGAGCAAAGACAACCCCACGAATGGGTTTGCCTTTGCCTGAGGCAGGGTTGATCCAGACTGTTTTCCCTAGCATACCTCTCAGGTGTATTACAGGGACTTTGTCTCCATCTACAGTGTGAAGGGGTTCTGATTGGGCAGGGCCGGCTCGATTGACAGAGCCTCTAGTGTTGACTAGCCATGTAGCCTTTGCTAAGTGTTGATCCCAGTGTTTGAAAGTCCCTCCACCCAACGCCTTCAAAGTGGTTTTCAACAGTCCATTACACCGCTCAACTTTCCCGGCAGCTGGTGCATGGTAGGGGATATGATACACCCACTCAATGCCATGTTCTCTCGCCCAGGTAGCAACTAAGCTGTTTTTGAAATGAGTTCCATTATCTGATTCAATTCGTTCTGGGGTGCCATGTCGCCACAGCACTTGTTTTTCCAGGCCTAGGATGGTGTTCCGAGCAGTGGCGTGAGGCACTGGGTGTGTCTCCAGCCACCCTGTGGTTGCTTCCACCATGGTGAGCACATAGCGCTTGCCTTGGCGGGTCTGTGGCAGTGTGATGTAGTCAACCTGCCAGGCCTCCCCGTACTTATACTTATCCCAGCGCCCACCATACCACAGGGGCTTCACTCTCTTAGCCTGCTTAATGGCAGCACATGTCTCGCAGTCGTGGATAACCTGAGAGATAATGTCCATGGTTAAATCCACCCCTCGGTCTCGTGCCCATTTATAAGTGGCATCTCTGCCCTGATGGCCCGAGGCATCATGGGCCCATCGAGCCAAGAACAGCTCTCCCTTGTGCTGCCAGTCCAGATCTGTCTGTGATACTTTCACTTGCGCAGCTCGGTCTGCCTGTTGGTTGTTGAGATGTTCCTCATTGGCCCGATTTTTGGGCACGTGTGCGTCTACGTGGCGGACTCTCACAATCAGCTTCTCTACTCGGGTGGCAATATCTTGCCATATATCGGCAGCCCAGATGGGTTTCCCTCTGCGTTTCCAATTGGTTTTCTTCCATCGGTCTAACCATCCCCAGAGAGCATTGGCCACCATCCATGAGTCGGTGTAGAGGTAAAGCTTTGGCCATTTCTCTCGTTCAGCAATGTCCAGGGCCAACTGCACGGCTTTAAGCTCTGCAAACTGACTCGACCCACCTTCTCCTTCAGTAGCTTCTGCAACTTGTCGTGTGGGACTCCATACAGCTGCTTTCCATTTGCGATTAGTCCCTACAATGCGACAGGAGCCATCGGTGAAGAGGGCGTAGCGTATTTCCTCTTTTGGCAATTGATTGTATGGTGGAGCTTCTTCCGCACGTGTCACCTGCTCTTCCTCTTCATCTGCTAGACCAAAATTTTCACCTTCAGGCCAGTTCGTGATGATTTCCAGGATCCCAGGGCGATTTGATTTTCCTATACGGGCGCGCTGCGTAATCAGGGCAATCCACTTGCTCCAGGTAGCATCAGTGGCGTGATGTGTAGAGGCAGCCTGTCCTGACAACATCCACTTCAGCACTGGTAGTCGAGGTGCCAGAAACAGCTGTGCTTCTGTGCCAATCACCTCTGAGGCGGCTTGAACTCCTTCATAGGCGGCTAGGATCTCTTTCTCTGTGGGGGTATAGTTGGCTTCAGATCCTCTGTAGCCTCGGCTCCAGAATCCAAGTGGTCGGCCTCGAGTCTCACCAGGCACCTTCTGCCAAAGGCTCCAAGACAGGCCATTATTCCCGGCAGCGGAGTAGAGCATGTTCTGTATGTCTGGTCCTGTCCTGACTGGTCCAAGGGCTACAGCCTGAGCAATCTCATGCTTAATCTGGTCAAAGGCTTGTTGCTGCTCAGGGCCCCAGTGGAAATCATTCTTCTTACGGGTTACCAAGTAGAGAGGGCTTACGATCTGACTGTATGCTGTGATATGCATCCTCCAGAACCCTATGGCACCCAGGAAGGCTTGTGTTTCCTTTTTGCTGGTGGGTGGAGACATTGCTGTGATCTTATTGATGACTTCTGTTGGAATCTGACGGCGTCCATCCTGCCACTTCACTCCCAGGAACTGGATCTCTTGGGCTGGTCCCTTAACCTTACTCCGTTTGATGGCAAAGCCAGCTCCCAAAAGGATCTGGATGATTTTCTCTCCTTTCTGAAAAACCTCTTCTGCTGTGTCCCCCCACACAATGATGTCATCAATGTATTGCAGGTGTTCTGGAGCCTCACCCTTCTCCAGTGCAGTCTGGATCAGTCCATGACAGATGGTGGGACTGTGTTTCCACCCCTGGGGTAGTCGGTTCCAGGTGTACTGCACGCCCCTCCAGGTAAAAGCAAACTGTGGCCTGCACTCTGGTGCCAGAGGAATGGAGAAGAACGCATTAGCAATGTCAATAGTGGCATACCACTTTGCTGCCCTGGACTCCAGTTCGTACTGGAGCTCCAGCATGTCCGGCACAGCGGCACTCAGCGGTGGGGTAACTTCATTCAAGCCACGATAGTCCACAGTCAATCTCCATTCTCCATCAGACTTATGCACAGGCCAGATGGGGCTGTTGAAGGGTGAGTGGGTTTTGCTGACCACCCCTTGGCTCTCCAGTTCACGGATCATCTTATGGATGGGGATCACAGCATCACGGTTCGTTCGGTATTGCCGACGGTGCACTGTCGTGGTGGCAATTGGCACTTGCTGTTCCTCAACTTTCAACAGTCCAACAGCAGAAGGACTTTCTGAGAGACCTGGCAATGAGTTCAATTGTTCAATCCCTTCTGTCTGTACAGTGGCTATTCCAAAAGCCCATCTATGCCCCTTTGGGTCCTTAAAATATCCATTCCTGAGGTAGTCAATGCCCAGGATACATGGGGCGGCTGGACCAGTCACAATGGGGTGTTTCTGCCAATCTCTCCCTGTCAAGCTCACTTCAGCTTCTAGCACAGTCAACTCTTGAGATCCCCCTGTCACCCCAGAAATAGAAATAGTTTCTGAGCCCACATGTCCTGATGGCATTAATGTGCATTGAGCGCCAGTATCAACCAAAGCCTTATACTTTTGTGGGTCTGATGTACCAGGCCATCGAATCCACACAGTCCAATAGACACGGTTGTCCCGTGCCTCTACCTGGCTAGAGGCAGGGCCCCTCTAACACTGATCCTGGTCATAGCGGTCAGAACCTTTTCTCGATGAGTACACCTGGGAGGTGCCCTCCTGTGGGTCAGATTCTTGCCCGTGGGAAACTGGGACTGCACTTACTCTCACTGACCTTCTTCCATTCTCCTTCAGTTCTTGTACTCGGGCTGCAAGGGCACGGGTGGGTTTCCCATCCCACCGTCCCATGTCTTCTCCATGTTTGGCCAGGAAGTACCACATCTCAGTTCGTGAGGTCTGTCCACTTCCTCTGGCTGGGGGGCGTCTGGCTCTGACTTCAGAGGTTCTCATTCGCACTGGTGCCACTTGGAGACTTTCCCTAATTTCCTCTCTGATCGCTTTTACCTCTGCAGGCAGCGTCTTGAGACTCTCAACCAATGTCTCTACAGCAGAAATACGGGCCTGCATTGGGCTGTGGGTCATGCTTTCATATATCCGGAGCTTATTTGCTACTGCGCCCACTGTTTCATGGTTCTCTTCCCTATACATGGATGCCAGGAAATCGGTGTATTCAGCTGGCCCCGAGCGTGAAAGGTCCCACCACATATGTGGTGTGCATCTGACCTTGTCAGGGTCATTATTGGCTTGCCCACCTCTTCCAAAAAGCACGTCCATCATTGCCATCTCCCTCAGACGTAAAATTCCTTCTTCCATCGTCTTCCAAGTCTTCCTAATATGATGTTCCTGCAGGATTTCTCTATAAACAAACTTCTCTCTTACACTCGTTAGAAGTCGTGCCCAGAGTGAAAGGGGCTTTGATTCCCTCACGAACACCTGTTCAATAGCCACGTCCTGGGCCAGAGCCCCCAAAAACCTGGCTTCAGCACCATCCAGTTGTAAGGTTTCACCCATAAGGTCCCAAACTCGGATCAACCAAGTCAGGATGGGCTCACCCGGGTGTCGAGCAATGTCTTTCCGCAAACTACGGAGATTATCAAATGACAATGACTCAGTGATGATCTCAGGCTCTGGGTCTGCTTGCTGTGGAGGTGCAGCAGCCCCCTCATCGTCTGCTGGATGGTCTAATTTGGTCTTATATTTCCTTTTCTGAATAGGGGCAACTTCCATAGGCTTGGCCTGTCCTCCTGGTTTAGCCTCATCCTTTTCTCCCTTCACTGTGGCATCAGGGGTTTTATTCTCTCGCTTTTCCCCCTTCACTGGGCTAGGTTTCTGAATGCATTCTGGAAAAACCCTGGCCCTACCTTCAAACATTCTGTAAGCTGCAGGGATACAACCCTGCAGAAAAACCATAAAGAGCAAGATATCTCTGGCATCCAGGGAGAATTTAAACATCTCAAAAGCTGTTGTAGCAGACTTGAATGGGGAATGGACAAAGGGTTGGGAGAAGAGATTCCCCTTTGTTCCTTCCCAAGGGTCCGTACTATTATCACTGAATCCCCAGAGGTAGCAGCTTAGGTTGCGGCAGGAAAACAGCCTGGAGAGCACCACCCACATGACATCCAAAGGCATCGAATTCATGGCACCATAAATCCAGAGTAAGAACTCAATAATAATTGCGGCTATTTGAGTTTTGCTCATTGATTTGTTGATAAGACTTAAACCTGCCGCTCCTTTTGGCATGAATTTGTACCAACAAAAAGCCAATATATTATACAGGATGGTCCTGATGAACCCTAAGCTCAAGACCCACATGGTGCCACAAAATAGCAGTTATCCTTCTTTGTTTACAAGCCCCACGTTGGGCGCCAAGAAATGTCTCGGTTTGAGGGGAAAAACCAAAATGTTTTACCCACAAGCAGGGGAGGGGCCTCCTCCACAATAATCACACCACTCTTTATCAAATTTAAGAAAAGGAATTTTAATACAAGAAGGATAACTGCTATATATATATATATATGTAAACAGACTAGTGCAACCCACTTCCCCAACACCATAAGAGAAAAAAAAAACAACAACAAAACCCAGCAGGTTTTCCTCCGGGAGAAAAGGTTATACTTAAGTGTCCTTGTCACAGCCTGGCTGGCTGCAGAGTGAGTTTCAGTCCCTCTCCAGCGAAACAGACGAGCAGTGGGCTTTCAGATGGACTCAGTCTCTTCCCCCTGTGTTCCCCATCCAAGAAGCAGAAAGGTACGAGCAACCAGCAGCAAATCCAAGGCAGGCAGCAGCACAGGCAGGAAAAGGTGGTCCGAAGTAGGCAGCGGCAAGACAGCCAGGGAAAAACCCCAGCAGTAACCAGCAGGGCAGCCTGCCTCCTTGGAGTCCCCACTCCCCCCTTCCGCCGAGCCAAGACTGAGGAGAATATCCAAAAAAAAAAACCAAAAGAGACAAACCTGTCCCCACCCCAGCGATCACAGTTAACTGCTTCTTTTGTTAACCGCTGGCCTGGGCAGTTAAGTGGCAGGGGAGAGAATTTACATAATAATCCCAAACTACAACAAGTGGTATTACTTTAAAAGAAACTAGAAGTCAATTGTCTTATTCTTTAAAATGCTTCAGAATTTCAATCAGTAACTCCAGACTGGCTACAAAGAGTTAAAAAAAAAATCAACCACCAAACCACAAACCTAACAAACATCTGCTAAGTACTGCTTTGGAGGAATGTAGTGGAGCTGGCCAACCATGTTTTGACACCAGATCCACACTCTCAACACAAAGCACCATGACGCCATATGGCATACAAAAGGATTAGTGTCTCACAGTATTGTTTGCTATTATTATAGGATGTATTATGAGTACATAAGCATTGGATCACAACCACATTACCTGCCCACTCCTGATGATTCTTTGCTTACCTGTAGATTATCAGCAATTACCACTCCAAATTCTTTCCAATATATGTCTATATCCTTTGTGCCCTTGTCTGCACAGTCCACATCTCTAGTAGTGGTAAGTAGACAAGAGTGGTGAACAATATATCAGGTACTTCAGCTGCCAGATTCCAATAATCTCAACATTTCTTTATTAACACTGCTGAATGCCTTGCAGGGACAGAGCTTTCTCTTGGTGCAGTGTTATCCTCAGCAAGCAAAAGAAAATCATTGAGAGGTACAAGATAGAGAACAGTTGGTTAAAACTACACAGTAATGCAATAGGGCTCATTTTGCGTGATTTTTGTAGTTGAAAGGGAAATAGGACTATGAAACCCCTTTAGAAGAGGAGAAAAACTCAACAATCTGTTCTTCTTTTCCAAATTAACCTTGCTAAGGTATTAAAGACAGATTCTGCAGAACAACTCCTTTAAAATAAATACAAATACTTTTGGTTTTCCTTTTTGTTTCCCTGTTTTGCATGGAAATCAAAGCCTGAAAATACCAAGAATCAGGACAGTCTACACAGGTGTTTAGATTTGCATAAAAATTAAAAATAAACACACAAATAAAATAAATGTACCTCACAACAATGCTGTAGCACTTTTTGTGGGTTTTGGTATTCTGGCCCCCTCTCATTGTTGTATACAGCTGTGGAGGAAGAAGACTTTGCCTAGAATTCCACAGATGATTATTTTCTCTTTCTGAAGAGTGTGGTGTGAAATCTGTCCCACAAGTCCTATGCCCCTTATTCGGAGATTGCAAGGGGTTTCTTTTTAAAAAAACCTAAACAAAACAACCCTCTTAGCTCACGTATAGCCATTTGTAAGCTCATTATATAAGAGTATCCCTGCAGGAGTCTCGGGGCTATTCCAGTTTCTTCTTCAAGCAGCACATTTGTGGTCTGAGAACCTGAGCATGGTTTCATGCCCTTCTCTTAGTCACAACACTACCACAAGGATTTGGAACGGGTGTACAACGCTTCTGGAGGAGCTGGGGCTCCTCCCTTCCAAAAGTCTGCCTTGATAGTTGGCTCATTGTTGCCAACAACATTGAAAAACTCTTGATTAGGATTTTGTGTTACAGCCATACATGCTACTGGATCTCTGGAGAATAAAGCACTTGTTGCCTTTATATTCGTTTAATACATTAAATGTTGTACAGAATCTGTTTCTTGCAAATAAAATTTATCTCAATTGTATGTACTATATACTACATATATTTATATTCTATTCTTCCCAGAAAAACTACATTACAGAAAGCCATGTTGGCATAAAATCTCATTTCAGCAGTGCCCTGTATCATTTATATGGCAAAGACTACAGTATCTTTAAAGGATAATCATCATCTGTCACTGATTATGTTTTCCATAATGATAATTCTAACCACTTCTTGTAGAGACAGGCTTCCAAAAATTAATTCTCATTGTCCTTCCTCGATAAATTACTTTCAACCTTAAGTTATTGGGATTTTTTCCGTTCTGCTTTATAAATGTTTTACTATTCTTATTTCTGAGAAAGGCTGGACTGTTTGGGAATTAAATTTGGTTTTAAAACACTACAAAATTTAGCATTTGGGCAATCTTTACTCTTGTTCACTAAACCACTAAATCAGCTCTAATTCTCAGTTTTACTGAGAACAGCTGGCTTGAGAAATCATTCCTAAATTTAGAGTACAAGTAGATTGCTTGAGAAATAATTAGGTATTGTTACATGGTTTAAGAAAAAAAAAAGGCTGTCAAAGACTCATCCCACTCTTAGACTCTTAGTAGGGGTGTGGATAATTATATAGTCATTTTACAGTAACTGAGTTCAATCAGTCACTGCAATATGCAGCATTCTGGAACAAGAGATGTGTTTCAAATCAGAGTAAGGGTAAAAAGCAAGACTTCAGCATTTCAGATAACACTTCACCTATTGGAAGACTGGATTTAGTGTTCAATATATCTTTATCTCATAACCTAAATTTCCATTTCCCTCCATTAAAGTTAAGCAAATCTGGTCAATATAGAATTGCCATGGTTTTTCTCTTGGATGTCACTGGATTAAACATGAATACATGCTCTCTGTAGCATTGCAAGTCTGAGTTCTCTGAGGCACATAGAAACTTGTGCACATGGAGCAGATCTGACACAAAGCAAAGTACAAATTTATTACACAAAGAAGAATTCAAAATTCACTTGAAGAACATCATGAAACCTATGCATAAATGATTAGTTGGTGTATTGGGACTTCTGCCTGACTGTAGCCCTGTTATGTATCTAGAAATTCCAGCCAAATTACAAAATTTCTGACTCTACTTGAGCAAAAATTCCTAGCAAAAAAGGAACAGAGTGCAAGGATAACTACGACATACATCAACAGAAGTATGAGCACATATTTTTATAATGATGATCCAAGGTTTGGTTTCTTATAAAAAGTGCACAACTATTTGGTTATGATGTTTAAAAATATTTAGCTCTCTTACTGCTTATGGTAGGTTGTTCCAAATATTAACAGTTTGCTATGTGGATCAGCCTTGGCATCTAAAAGCAGCTTTATCCTGAGAGTTAAATCACCACATTTTGTTAAACCTGGTTTAACAAAACCAGGTTTGTTAAACCTGTGGTAAAATTTTCCCATTTTTGAGTTAGTGTAGATTTAAGATGAGTTCATCTTCTAGAATATTATATCAATCATAAAAGAAGAATAAGACTTCATTTATGCTGGGAGAGGAAAAAAAGAAGCCTGTCTGGGGACTCTCACTTCTGTGATCATATTTACTAGGAAAATCCCACCTTTCACAGGTTGCAGAATCTGCATTAATGTGAAACATAATATGAAAAACATGGGTGAGAAATCAAAGAAAATTTTAGTACAAGGTCTTACCAATGTATCAAACATCAATATGTTTGATACAAAAGGTAGAATTTCTCTGAAATCCAATTGTCTATTTAAATAAGCCCATGGAATAAAGCTTAAAAAATACAAGGTTTCAATTTAAACTGGAAAAAGTCCAGAAAATACAGCAAGAAGCAAATCACCTCCACTGCAAGTACAGATATTCTGCATCGTTTTTCATTTAAACACCTCCCCAACCCCAGTCCTTATTGTTACTTTTATATGTTTCCTATAAAGTTATTGTTGATATTAAGAAGCAGCTAGATTATTCAGATGCACATTTCTGGGCCTATCACCCAAACTACATAAAACTCTTATATTGAAACCATCAGACGGTGGGGAAATAAAGTTTTCCCAGAAAAGGAGAGAACTTAAATATATACAAAGAAATACTGCACAGCCTCAGCCTGCTCACAAGGTAGGTATTATACAGCCCTAGGTGAACACCTTGGAAAGGGGGAGTCCTGTGAACTTACAAAGGTTAATGATAACATTTTTTATTGAACTGCCTTCCAGCCTGGTTGATTCCTTGGTCCATTCACATCTTCATAAATGGTGGAACTGACATAACTTCAGTGATATTGGCAGGTGCTAATCCGTGGCTAGAGGTTATGTGTGGGATGACTCTCTGTGTACAGAATTTTCTTAAGAAAAGCTGTATCATTAAAATGAGCACACACACTTCTTTGAATACTGCTTATTGCTCCTTTCCACAGCTCAGGAATAGGAGTGGCATTTCACAGATCAAGTGGCTTGCTGCCAGCTAAATGGGATGATCTCAATCCTCTCCCACCCCTGCCCCTGGTGATGCCCCACTGTTTGCAGTGGCTTGAAGGTAGTTTAGCTCACTAACCTGGCAGAAGATCAGGCTGACAGAAGAATGACAGGTTTGTGCTAGAACAGGGCACATAAAATCTCACCCTAAGTAACTATTTCTGATGCACTTGTAAAAATCTATCAGTTGCTCCAGATATTATTTAAAAAAAACCCAAAAAAACCAGAGAAGAAGCAGATTTTCCACACTGGCATTCCTGGTTCCACACAGTATCCAAGACATCTGCATGGAATTACAGATCCATTACCTTGCAAAATCAAGTTTGATGACTGAGTTTTAAATGAATGCGATGAATGGTTAACATCAGGGAGTAAGCTCTGCTTTACCCAGGGTGTGCATTCATGCCTCTCCATCAGGTGCCACAGGAATGGTCTCCTCTCATTTACAGAGGAGTGGAGCAGCCTGCTCCCAAAATCTCCTCCTCAGATGAAGCTGCACTCCTTTTCTTCCCATGCTAAAGGAATTTAGTGTTTCACTCACATGGAAAACAAAAACAAAAACAAATCAAAAAAAAAAGATGAGACCAGCCAAGGCTAATGGTCCATAGGTTTGACAGTTATCCAAAAAGAGATTAAAAGACTGAAAAAATAAGTCAGTGAGGGGGACATTTTTATCTGTCTCAATCAGTTTAAGTTGGGTCAGGAATTCTGCAGGTGAAGTGCCATATCAGCTTGGGCAGATGGGCTACTTAGTTTACCCTCCAAGAGTGTCGGACTGTGACGCTAAATATAAAATTGTATACAGCGCTCTCAGATCTCAGAGCCTAAGAGTCAAAGAGATGGCAAAGTGCAAGTATTAGACTGATTTAAAACCCAGCAGTGCAAAATCCTGGCAGGTGATTTCAAGTGCCCCTAGCTGAAAGCATCTACAGCAGCTGTCAAAGTGGTAAGGGAAAAACATGCAGCTAAATTTTATCAGCTGAGACGGGGGTAAGTGCTGTCACTGAGAGAACATGGTGTGAAAACTAGAATGTTAATAAGCACACCAACTAGTAAAGGTCAAATGCAGAATGGATTTTTTTTCCCAAGTCTGGGAAGTGATTTTTGCCAGTTTTTAAAACATTTTAAATAATGTGAGAAGCTTTGGAGCTTTCAGAAATCAGAAGTTTGAAGAGTAATAAAATATTTCCTTTTCTTAGAGGACAGGCCTGCAGAGAGGTGAAGGGATAGGCCTTTAATCAAAATCTGGGAAGTTGCCCTGCAATGATCTCAGGAGAGCCTAAGGCTGTTCCATTTCAGTCAGCAGGCATGTTGGGTCAGATGTCTAACCTGTTTCTGAAATGTTACCTGCCCTTGTGTAACCTCTAATTATAAGTTTCAGTGAGAGTCTTTATAAATTACATTGCAACTGCCTATTTTTTATGCTTGGTAAGACTTGAAATGGTTCAGGACCTCTGACACACATGCCTTTTTCTTTTGTATTTATCCGTCTTGTCTTTCTCAACTGTCTTTTCTTGCCCCTACCTCAATTCAAACAGGATCAATTCTTACAAAATTGTTTCATTCTGTGGAGTATTAAAACCAGGAAAAAAATAAATTGGAGAATTTAAGAAGGTAAGTAATAAAGGAAATTAAAACTATATAGGTAATCAGAGCAGAGTAAACCTGGGGTCCTCCTGCAAGATAGTAAGAAGCAATTCACCTCCTTAAAACAAGACATCCAGTTCCTGACCATTTCCCTGGAAGCTGATTAGTCTGTTCAAGGAGCACTTCACCACGCAACATTGTCATCTAGTTACTCCACAAGGCAATGCAAGAGCACTACGATTTGATGCAAGATTTCTGCAACCTAGTTCAAAAGGACAAAGGTTGGTAGAGTTTCTCCACCTGACAGACTCCCACACACAGCCACTAGAAGCTTTGAAAATGAAGCAGCTCTGTGCTGAGCTAGAACAACACAGTAAAGCACATAATCTTTTATTTCTTATTTAAGGCAATGCAAATTTTCCTCAACACATTTTCAAAGCAGCACCTCATCATTCCAGCTACTGAATGCAAAATGCTCTTGAAATATATAGAAAAACAATGTCAGAGCCTGAAAAACCCTGACCATCAGCATTTTGGACTACTGAGACTGAAAGATTTTATTGGAACAAAGGATGTTTCTAAACACTCTTCTAGAACTGCATAATCAAGTCTAATATGATGCTTGAAGTAACACTTGCATTTGGCTTGACACTTGTTTCTTACACGTGTTCCTCAGATGGAGGACTGCCAAAATATGCTTATTATTCCAATTACAAACAAATGGTTCTCTTGGGGAACAATGGGTCTGACACTGGGAAATTTCATGCACTCCTAGATATGTGTACCATACTCAGGAGTTCCTACATGCTCACCTCTTTCTGTGCTTTCCCTATTAATAGCATTAAACTGAAGCAAAGCACGGCACACCCACTCCACTAGAAGGTACCGCCTCACAGGTGGTAACACAATGACAGTAATTAGAAAGGTTTTGGTCGTGTTTTGAAGGTCAGCCAAATTTGTATGTGTCCCTTCTAGTAACTCCAGTGAAAGCAAAACAAGTTCAAAGCATTCAATTTACTCTGCAGAAAAGTAAATACTACAGACTATTAACAGAGCAAACTATTAGATTTAAATTCAAAAATATATGTGTATACATATTTGTGTGTTTACATGTGTCTCTCCACCTGTAGAGACAGACACATGTATATACACACACACACACATAACTTCCCCTTTCGTACAACAAGAAGGCTGAGACAAAAAAGTTTGTGACCAGGCAAAGAGAGGCTGGCAAATACACAAAAGGGATAATGAGCAGCATTCATTTCCACAGTCTCCTGTCCTACAGGCACCTGCAGAATGCTAAGAATTAACCTAGAGTGTTTGCTAAATTCAAAATGAGGGCCTAGAGAAAGGGTGTTTTCTGAAATGAGCTGTAGGAAAAAACACACACACACACTTTGGAGTGGAAAAAGAGAATGATAATGAGAAACACAGAGTTCAATATCTGTAGGGAGGCACGAACTAGAACAGGCCTTATGAAAAAACATTACATATAAATACAGTGAAACTTGAAAGCAAAGGGCTATCTTTAAAAAAGGAAAAAACTACAGTTTTTCAAACACTGTTTCCACCACTAAGGTGCTAACCACCAGCCCAGGGTGAGAAGTACCTCATGACTTTTAAACAAAGCATCTCTAGAGTTAAATTGTGATGAAGAATACACACCAAAAAGCATAACCCAATGATACTCTATGTACAGCTGATGAAATAATGGGGATTCTCATTTATTTACACTCAAGAAAACTCAAATACACAGAAAAAAATAAGTCAACACAGATTTGGGAACTCAGTGGATTCTGAACTTTTCAAATGTTCTGTGCAAAAAGCAAAACAGCACAAAACAAAACAAAGGAAAAAGGCCAATCCTTGAAAAACCCCAACAGCTCAGCAGTTAAGAAACACTTTCAGTTTGTGACAAGAAATTTTAAATTCCCAGTCTGCAGGTCAGGTCTTGTTGTGCTAGCAGTCCATACTCCCAGATTTTGGCTATGGGCAGTGAACTCTCTTTCCCTTTTTTCTACCCCAATTCCAAACAACATTTCATCAGATTTTATTCCTTTCAACACAATACTTGTATTTGACAACTTTATATGTGTCAAAACCAACATAACTCTAACCAGAGACTTTGTCACAAGAGAAAGAGCTTGTTAGAAAGTAACCACCACAGCAAAGGTGATGGAGATGTTAAGAAACTCAGCAAACAGCTAGTAGTTCAACTTTTATTAACTCTAGCTAATTGCACATCTTTTCTATGAAAATCTCACCTTTGGGGCATACTGCTTTGATTTTTCTCTTACTTCCATACTATTTTTCTCACTTGTCTAGGCATTTCTATGGCTCAATTTGTTTTGAACTGCTCTTTTCAAGTTTCAGTAATATTCTCACTTCTACTTTCATTCTTTATCCTTCTAACTCTCCTTGCCAATTTTTACTTGTACACTGCATGCTCTTTAGTTGTTTACTGCATTTTCTTCCTTCCCCCAGCTCTACATTTCTCTCTTCATCACTAATTTCAATTTGGAGTTTTGGGGTGGATCATCTATTCTACATTATCTTTTAAGGACATAGAGAAGTTTCACTGAGGAATAACTAGTGCTTTATTTCTTATTCTTTTGAGAATAAAAACCCAGATGTATAAGTAAATGGAAATAAGATATCATAAAATCCATCTAATGTGCACAGTCAAACCACGTCTTTGATTATAGGGTGTCCTAGTTGAGCAGAAGGGACCAGTTGACACTGTGTGGGGGATGATCAAAGCTGTGTATTCTACCCCCTCTATTCATTCCCCAAGGACAATGGGCCATTAGCAGCAGCTGCCCAGGGAGTCATTAGCACCTTCACACTCAGCCTGAGGGGGCAGAGATGGGCCATCAACAGTTCAATACCCCCTGGCTTCCAGAGTGACTCACCCATTGTGTGAGTCCCCGCCCAGGGGGAGGGACTGGGTACTCCCTGAGGGTACATAAGTGGTGGGTAAGAAGACTTTGGTAACTTCTCATCGGATCCAGAGGAACAGCAGGACCTCGACAGGAGGAGATCCCCGCTCTCACCCAGACCACAGCCCTCGCCTGCACCAACAGGTTTTCCATTTCCTTTTGCTCTGGACTTGGGGGAGCCACAGGGGTCTCAGCACAAGGGCAAACAAACCCCCTTGGGTTTGTGCCCCAGGACACTGGGTTATACTGCTGGGGTTTTGTGAGTTGAAAGCAATTTCCCTTGTGTGTCAGTGTTTTTATTGTAATACTATTATTAAATTTTAGGTCTGACTTATAATCTCTCTCTCGTGGTGAGTTCATTTCCCCTGCTGGTTCACCTTTAAACCAGCACATAGGGTTAAATATTTGTGATCTTTCTTGCTTTATGTCTCTAAGTGATTGCCATTTATTTTCTGATTAAAAATGCCAATTGGAATTGTTATACTTTTAAGATCAATCTATAAATTAAAAGACATTAAAGACATTTCATTTACTTTTTGTATCAGCTTTTATTCACCTTTAAATATCGAAGTGGAAATTGAACTAGATTATTATAAGAGGCAACTCAGAATAATCATAATTTTCAAATTTGGCCAGCCAAATCTACACTGAGACACTTGCTACCTGTTTAAAGATGGGTTTAGATAAAATAGAAGCCCTAAATACAATGCAACTCAAAGTCCACTACAGTCAATATAGGACATACAAGTCCCACTGCTGGGAGTTGCGAGCTGGCTGTGCTGACCCTCAACAGAGAAGCACTGAGGACATCAGTACATAGATACAGACAAAAATCACATTCAATGATCCTACCAACTCTTCTAGTTTCCCCATAGATCTGAGATTCCTGTACCACCTCTCTGTAGCAAGATCTTTTCACATATTTCTGATATTTGAAAATCTCAGCTTGCCTGTTTCCGGAGGCTTGGGCATGAATTACCTAATTTATTCCAATTTGATGCCTGACCAAAGAGGAATGGGCAACCTGCCCTACACTAAGCTAATGGGTTTCTGGGTAGTACTCACAGTAAGGAAGTATGAGCGGGACTCTTGCAGAAACTGAGTAATATCTGGCCTTCTATAAGAATTTCTTTGGAAAGCAAAATGAGACATTTCTTATCCTGGAGTCTACATTGATACTAAAATTAAAAAATGACAGAGGAAAAAGATAGCTCAGTTACTGCTTACCATCTGTCCTAGTTACAGGGTCTGGAACCAGTTTATCACTATGTGGGTATAACCAAAACTGTGTATTCTATACCCTCTGTGTCATTTCTGGTGGACTGTTGATAATGGATCATTTGCAGCAGCTGCCCAGGGCACACCTGACTCCTCACGCTACAAGCTGGGTGTTAAAGAACCCTGTGAGGCAGAGGAGTTCTTCTGTCTTCACAACAATGACTCAGGTGTAATAACTCCCCTCCAGGGAGTTATTAGCACCTTCACACCCAGTCTGAGGGGTCATGTCTGCTAATGGCCCATCAGAGATTCCAAAAATACCCCATGACTCACAGAGTAAATCACTCATTATGAAACTCCTCGCCCTGGAAGAGGTACTGGGCATTCCCACCTGAACCTGAGTATAGATGATTTTCAGGTTTTAGGACTCCTGGTACCACTCGTCAGATCCAGAGAAGGACTGGAACCTCAACAGGACTGCGTCTGCCACTCTCAGCATGGCTGTGGTCACCATTTTCACCAACAGGTGTCTTTTCCTTTTCCATTGCTCTCAGGAGGACCATGTGGTGCTCAGCACAGGGGCTAATGAACACCCCTGTGCTCATGACACAGGGTGCTGGGTCACACACCTGGGTTTTGTGGGTTAAAACCAATTTTTTTTTCTGTGTCATTGTATTTATTGTAATATTTGTCATAAATTGTAACTCTGACTTGTAAACTCTATGTAATTAGTTCATCTGTCCCACCAGTTTACTTTTAAACCAGCACACCATCATATAATATCTGTCTAAAGGCCACCAAAAGGTTTCTAAATACTTTATATCCCATGGCTCTGCCACAAATGGAACTACGCCCAGTAGTTTTAGTTCCTGGGAGCTCTGCAGTCTCAGAGCTTCATCGGAGGTGCCCTTCATCCCATCACAAAAATGATGAGCTTTATTATATTACCTCTGAATTGCTGCTCTATCCTTTCCCCTTGTTTTTAGCTTTGGTATTGAAACAGACACTATTTCTTATAGTGGAACAAGCAAAAAGCCCAGAATAAATGCTGTTAAAACAGATACTAAGAGGTTTCTGATTTCTAGCCTATAGTATTTAGTATAAAACAACTATTACAAATTAAATACAGTAAGGTAAAGACAATTACTAGTCATCATCTTTTCTCTAGAAAATCCCTGAGACATTTTTTCAAGGAGATGATTTGTATTCCTGGCATCACCTACTGTAAAAAGCAGGACTTTTCCATAAATTTTTGATAGATGCATACCTGCTTCTAATTTCTAGTGTGTTACCCAATTTATTCCTCTTAAATCTTTACTAACTTACACATAGGAATTTTCATATTGAAGTTCTTTTCTTTTGCCTTCATACTGGGTAGATTTAGGGAAGAAAACTTTTTCAGTGGCTAAAGGTCAGAAAGCGCAATAAATTACTTCAGTTATTAATTTATGTAAAGATTATTCTTCCACAGAACAAAAGAAATTTGCAGAATAACATCCTAAATTATAGCTTTTAAATGGTGTGTTCCGAAGATTCTTCATCCCTACAAATCACAGATCACAATTAGTACCTAGAATATCTTTGGCTCAAATGAGAGCACCAAGAACAAACATGTTACTCAAACAGATAAAAACAATTCCCTATATGATGCAGTCCTGACACATTAAAACAAGAACATTTCAGAATTCAGACTGCTCAGTCTGCCAACTTAATTTCTGTCAAGTTTGCACCAACAATTTACTTTGGAGTTAACAATTATCCTGCACAATACAGGTTTTTCTTTGGGTTGTTGTTAAGTTACATGATCTCGCTCTGCAGTATCAGCAAAGCTTATCCATTGATTTCTATGATGACGTCTTACTAACAATGATAGATTCTTCATTATGTGCCAGCAAGTGTGTGAAACTGAATGGTTGTGAGGTAGCAACTGCCAAAAGAAGCTGCTCTGAATGCTCCAAATAGAAAAGATATATTACAGTTTCACTTCTGTTGCTGACAGCCAATCTTGACTGTGCACATTTTACATGAGAAAATTCTTCCTTTCCCTGTATTAGGCCAGATGATAATTCAGAGGATTTTTTTGCTTCTTTTAATTTGTGAGTAACATATTTTAAGCAAGCTAGCAGAAACTTAATTTATTTTCTCTAAAACTATAGCAATTAACAAAAAAATAAATCGAGATATAATAAGGGAATTTGGTATGGATTATGAAGAGACTAAAGCATGGACCACTGCAGCAAGGATAGAGTGGAAATGAATTTTTGTAAACATATTCATTTACTAGTTTAATACACTAAAATGCCACAAAGATCTTTGGTTTATTATAAATAAAACAGTAACATGGCTAGAGACATGTTCCTGCATTTTTTTTATCCTTTAGAGTCAAAAAATAATATGACAGATGCAATACATGCTGGTCAGCAATGAAGATTTCCCTCAGCCATGAAAAACTGCACCAGCTGTCTCTTTATTCCAGTTTTACACATAGTTTCCATGCTATCTTAGAACTACCAGGCAACAGTGCAACATATGCCACATGGGAACTGATTTATTTATCAGCCTGTGTGGCTTATGCCATTTGCACAGAGAAGACAGACACATTTCTCCACAATACAGTGAAAAACAGTTCACAGGTGGACCATTTTCTGAAGCACCAGAAAACACATTGTTGTGCCGTTAAAAGTGTTTGCCCCACACATAGAGAAGTGAAGGAGGTGGAGAAGTACTGATGTCTGACCCTGTTTCCACTACGTTCCCTTACTTGCCTTTCCTCACTCTCAGCATGTCAGCTCTGTAATTTGACCACTTCTCTACAGGCAAGGTAATACTGAATTAGAGTGTGGAGGTGACTATCTCTTTTAGATAAGCCAGCATTTCACTGTAGCAAGGATGTCAATATAGTGCCAATTAACAGCTAGCTAGTTTGCAGCCTTGATACAAGCATATAGGATTCCTATAAAGTGTCCTCTGTATGAATACAATATATCTCAGCTTAGAAAAGAAAGTAAAGTTGGGTGCACTGCAGGTGAAAGCAATTTTATCTCTTCATGTAAAGGGTGTAGGTGGTACAGTAACTTTAAGCACCTAGGATCTAACATGATCAGCCAGTGCAATTTTGAGCCATTTTTCTATGCCTTTCAGGAACTAAGCATCTGGATACCAGAGCTGATCCACAGCACATTTTATGTCTGAAGTGGCTGTCTTCTTCCCTGAATGTGCCATAACAAGGACATTGGAAGTTACTACCATTGTTTGGTTATTCCCACAGAAGTACAGGAGATTTAGTCACATTAGAGCTCTTAAAATGAATGCAGATAAATGGCTTGTATTGCTTTAGAAAGCTCTAGCAGAAGCAAATTAGCCCTTGACCTCTTAGGGCAAATGTAATCTCTTCAAAGCTCTGGCCTCCCTCAGGTAGTTCAGCTGTTCTGTGAAGGGGCTTGCTTCTCACTACAGCTGCTAAGTGTTGAATTTAAAGAGTAAATACAGTTTTCAGAGGCTTTAATTAAAAAGATTTCAGAAGTGTGAGGGGGCACTTGAAACCTAACAAGCAAGATTTTAATCTCATCTACAGTAATCACTTTACAGTACGGGTGCTAATGAAGGCAGAAAGGATGGGAGATACACTGATGAACCAGTGCAAACCAAGAGAAGAAAAAAAATATTTTCTCTTAAACAGGTTTGCCTAACAATGACCACGAGCAAGTAATGAAAGAGTCCTCTCGTTATTTTGATAGGCCCCAAAGACATTCACAGAGTCATTACCTTACTTAATAGCAATCTTATCAATTTTTCTTGCTGTATTTATCTTGATTTCAGGTTGTGCTGCTACAAAGGGCTTTGCCAAAGAAAAACTCTGAGATCCCAAACACATCAGTGGACTTGTCTGAATAGACAAGTCTCAATAGCAAAACCAAAAATCACCCGAGTCTCTCACAGAACTAGATCTTTTCTGTTTAGTTTAGCTGGATTCTTATTCAAAATAATCTAAAATGTTGCAACTTCGAACATGTCTTACCAGTTCATTCTAAGCCAATACAACAAAACTCTCTTAAAACACAACATATACTGAAGCTTTGAGTTTCATCCCGTACCAATAGATTTTCCACAGTACAACTCAGAGAAGAAACTTGTGAGAAAACACAAACACACACGCACAGACACTTAACATCTTGACAGGCTATGGCTGTTTTGGATCAAAATTCCTCCTCTATAAATCCACAATCATTGTCATATCTCCTGAAAAAGTAGAAGTTATTTTCTAACTCAATGGGGCTAGGTTTTCATAGAATCATAGAATCGATTGGGTTGGAAAAGACCTCCAAGATCATCAAGTCCAACCCTTGGTCCAACTCTAGTCTATTTACTAGATCATGGCACTCAGCACCACATCCAATCTGCGTTTAAAAATCTCTAGGGATGGTGAATCCACCACCTCTCTGGGCAGCCCATTCCAATGCCTGATTACTCTCTCTGGAAAGAATGTTTTTCTGATATCCAACTGAAATTTCCCCTGACAGAGCTTGAGCCCATGCCCCCTTGTCCTATTGCTGAGTGCCTGGGAGAAGAGACCAGTCCCCACCTGGCTATAACTTCCCTTCAGGTAGTTATAGAAAGTGCTGAGGTCACCTCTGAGCCTCCTCTTCTCCAGGCTAAACAACCCCAGCTCCCTCAGCCTCTCCCCATAGGGCTTGTGCTCCAGTCCCTTCACCAACCTTGTTGCTCTTCTCTGGACTCGCTCCACCACCTCAATATCCTTTCTGAACTGAGGGGCCCAGAACTGAACACAGTACTCAAGGTGTGGCCTCACCAACACAGAGTACAGGGGAAGGATCACTTCCCTGGTCCTGCTGGCCACACTATTTTTGATACAGGCCAGGATCCCATTGGCCTTCTTGGCCACCTGGGCACACTGTTGGCTCATGTTGAGCTTCCTGTCAATTAGTACTCCAAGGTCCCTTTCTGCCTGGCTGCTCTCCAGCCACTCTGTGCCCTGTAGCACTGCAGGGGGTTGTTGTGGCCAAAGTGTAGGACCCGGCACTTGTCCTTATTGAACTTCATCCCCTTGGAATCAGCCCATCTCTCAAGTCTATCCAGATCCCTCTGCAGAGCCCTCCTGCCTTCCAGCAGATCGACACTCCCTCCCAGCTTGGTGTCATCAGCAAATTTGCTGATGATGGACTCAATCCCTTCATCTAAATCATCAATAAAGATGTTAAACAGGACTGGACCCAATACAGACCCCTGGGGAACACCACTGGTGACTGGCCACCAGCTGGATGCAGCTCCGTTCACCAGCACTCTCTGGGCCCGACCCTCCAGTCAGCTCTTAATCCAGGAGAGGGTACCCTTGTCCAGGCCATGGGCTACCAGCTTTTCCAGGAGTATATTATGGGGGACAGTGTCAAAGGCCTTGCTGAAGTCCAGATAGACCACATCCACAGCCTTCCCCTCATCCACCAGGTAGGTCACCTGATTGTAAAAAGAGATCAGGTTGGTCAGACAGGACCTGCCCCTCCTAAACCCATGCTGGCTGGGTCTAATCCCTTGTCCCTTCTGAAGGTGCTGTGTGATTGCACTCAGGATAAACTGCTCCATAACCCTGCCAGGCACGGAGGTCAGGCTGACAGGCCTGTAGTTGCCAGGGTCCTGCTTGCAGACCTTTTTGTGGATTGGGGTGACATTGGCCAACCTCCAATCATCTGGGACCTCCCCAGAGAGCCAGGACTGTTGGAAGATGATGGAGAGCGGTTTGGCAAGCTCTTCTGCCAGCTCCTTCATCACCCTGGGATGGATCCCATCTGGTCCCATAGACTTGTTAGGATCCAGCTGGCTCAGTAAGTCAGTAACTATTTCCTCCTGGAATATAGGAGGGCTATTCAGCTCCCTCTCCCTGTCCACCAGCTCCAGAGGCCAGTTTTCTTGAGGGCCACCTGTCTTACTGGTGAAAACTGAGGCAAAGTAGGTGTTAAGTACCTCAGCCTTCTCCTCATCTTTCTTAACTATATTTCCTTCCAAGTCCAACAGAGAATGGAGGTTTTCCCTGCCCCTCCTTTTGTTATTAATGTATTTATAAAAGGACTTTTTGTTATCCCTAACTGAAATAGCCAAATTTACTTAAATTCCACTTTTCTTTCCCTGTTTTTTTTCCTGCATGACCTAGCTCTATCTGTAAATTCTTCATAAGTAGCCAGCCCTTTTTTCCATAGTCTGTAAACTTTCTTTTTATCCCTGATTTCTTTCAGAATCTCCCTATTTAACCAGCTGTCCATCTTCCCCTCCGGCTGGCCTTTTGGCACACTGGTATAGCCTGTTGTTGTGCACTCAAAATTTTCTTCTTAAAACATGTCCATCCCTCCTGGACCCCCTTGCCTTTAAGGGTTGTTTCCCAGGGTATACTCTGAATCAGTTTTTTGAATAGGCCAAAATCTGCTCTCCGAAAGTCCAAGGTAGAGGTTTCAATAGTGGCTCTCCTTACATCCCTGAGGACTGAAAATTCTATTATTTCATGGTCACTATGTCCCAGGCGGCCTCCAACCACTACATCATCTACCAGCCCCTCTCTGTTTGTAAACAGTAGGTCTAGCGGGGCCTTACCCCTGGTAGGCTCATTTACCAGTTGATAAAGGAAATTGTCCTCTACGCACTCCAGGAACCTCCTTGACTGCCTCTTCTCGGCAGTATGTAGCTCCCAGCAGATATCTGGCAGGTTAAAGTCACCCACAAGAACAAGGGCTGGAGATTTTGAGACATCCGCCAGCTGCTTGTAGAATAATTCATCTCCTTCATCATCCTGGTTGGGCGGTCTGTAACAGACTCCCACAAGGGTGTCAGCCTTGTTGGCCTTGCCCCTGATTCTGGCCCACAGGCACTCAACCCTGTCACTGCTGACCTCAACTTCAACAGAGTCAAGAGACTCTCTAACATAGAAAGCCACCCCTCCACCTCTCCTTCCCTGCCTGTCCTTTCTGAAGAGCTTGTAGCCCCCCATAGCAGCACTCCAGTCATGTGAGTCATCCCACCACATTTCTGTGACAGCAACTATGTCTAGTTTTCCTGCTGCACTGTGGCTTCCAGCTCCTCTTGTTTGTTTCCCATACTGCTTGCATTGGTGTACATGCACTTCAGCTGGGCCATTGATTTCATTCTCAACTCAGGCTCTATGCCCTTAGGCCTATCTCTGGAGAGCCCAGTTGCCATCCCTTCCCCCTTCAAACCTAGTTTAAAGCCCTCCTAACCAACCCTGCCAACTTGTGGGCTACAGTTCTTTTGCCCTCCCTAGATAAATGGAGTCCATTAAAACATTCTTTCAAATCACCACCTGGACATCTGTGCTGAAAAGGTGAACAACTCTTGAATCAAGAGATATCCAACTCAGAATAATCCTGGTTGATAGCACATGCATATGTGCCCCTTATTCTAGACATCTAACAATCTTGATCAGCATCTGCACTATGAAAACCAGGGACCACCAATTCATTGTGTTATATGGGAGATCTCAGGAAAAGGCGAAGAGGTAGAAACCAATATATTGAAATATGGCATGGCAAAACACTTGAAAGCCAAAATATAATTGCTTTTTGATTAATGGTCTAGGCAGTTTTATTTAAATATTGCATATATTTTAAAAAAATATATGGTGGTATAATAGGAAATCTTATGAGTATCATCTTTTCACTAGTACAATACAAGTACCTGCTTAAATGAAATTGTTGTTTTGCTTATTATTAGGGCAAATACCTAGAGTAAAATCATTCCAAAAAACCATGCCCTTCTAGTTTTAACTGGGAGTTCAAACATATCATAGAATGGTTTGTGTTGGAAGAGACCTTTAACATCGTCTAGTTGCAACTCCCAAGCCAAGGACAGGGACACCTTCTACTAGACCAGGTTGTTCAGAGTCCCATTCAACCTGGGCTTGAACACTCCCAGGGATAAGATATCCACAACTTCCCTGGGCATTATATGTGAAACATTCTCTATTCCCATCTCCTTTGAAGTCATTCTTAATAGCAGATGCCTCTGGTAAAATCCATGATAAGCACAGACAAGAGCTAAACACAGAATGAGAAATAATAAAACTCCGACCATGAAATCTTCAACACTTTTCCTCTATAAGGGAGCAGCTAGTCCTGTGTATTAACACTTCTATTTATAGATAGATAAGGCCCTCAGTAATCAAACTACTAAACAAATTGTCTCTAATGGTGGGTATCATTAACAGTGTTAATTTAGCAAGGAAAAAGGCGCCAAAAAAACCCAGCAAACAAACAAATAACCAACAAGCTCTAACAGTATTTAATTAAATTCCTTGATGAATATGTTCAGCTCTGCATTTATTGATTCTTGTATATAACAAGCTAAAGAATCAACATCCATTCCACATATGAAATGTAAAGCAGTATGCGTGTACTAAGAAAAGATCAATACAAAGACAAGTAAAAATGGCAGAATCCTCTCTGGAAAATCATCCAAAGAGTATAGATGTTCTCTTCGGGTTCTACTTTATAATATATTCTTTAGGAGAAAATTTACAAATAAATTTAATACTTGTTAGAGACATCCATTTCTTAGTGAAAATCTTCATATTCGTTAGTGATGGTAATATTATATGGTTATATATTCATGGTTATATATTAAATATTTAATCATATTGCATAATAAATATTTAGCTGACAAGTTAGGTCAGTACTAACACTATTTCAATAGATAACAGATTTCAGTAACATGTTTTATTGCAAGCCCATAGGAATTACATTAGTATTTCAAGTGAATCTCCTTTCCATTTTTAGCTCTGTGAGCTGTTCTATAGCACCAGATAATGCTACGTAGAGTACTGTAGGCAACCGGCTGGCCTCTTTGCATCTGTATTCACTGAGATAATGTTCTCCTAAAGCCAGCTGCTTTGTGCTGCTTTGGATCTTATTTGTAAAGTACAACTCAGATTGTAACAAAAAAATCAAGAAGTTTAGTTCACAAAGTGCATTTATCTACATCATTAGCTGGCAATGGAGAGTTAAGCTGATATAGCATTTTTATTGAAATTGCCAAATTCACTCACTGGAACTAAAAGTTTTCTCAGGAGATCAGCCTTTCTCAGAAGAAAATATGTTGTTAGCAGTTTTCAGAGAGTCTCTCTCCCTTAACCTAGTTTTTCATGAAGACATTTAAAATCTGCCAACCTTCAACCTTATCCTGGGTGGTGAAACAGGAAAAGTGTAATCACAAAGTACTTTGTAGAATCAGAAATCATTTCCTGCCCTGCTTCTTAAATGCATTTTGAAAGGGAAAATAAAAAACACGAAAACCCCCTGAACTATTATCCCACAGATCGATTTGTAATATGAAGACGGTTAAGGAGGAGTGCAAATACATCCAGATTTGCTACTTCTATCAGGATGGCACTACAGAAGCAGATCTCCCAGTCATATCCATTTCCTGAATATTTTTTTTGCATTGCAAAATGATGTGATGAATTGGATTTCTTTCTGAGAAAATAAGCTGCAAGATGCTTTCCAGGAGGACATCCAGCATGCTCTATCCTCTACTAGATGTTCAGCCTAAGGGTTGAACATAATGAAAGCTACCCAAAATGAAACCATAAATACACACCATGTGGACATCAGTTCTTCACAAGCAAATTTTTTTCTGTATGGATCCACATGTGTTGTACCAAGTTAGCTACTAACATGAGTATAGACTAGATATAACCTATAGGCTAGAACTTTTTACTGGAAAAAAGCCTGTAATAGAAATAACAGGAATTCTACATACCCTAAATACCTTCAGATGCATTTTAAACAAGGAATCAAATCTTGGTGACTTAATCTGAAGAACAGTGCTGACTACTATTCAAAGTCGAAACTCCCTATGCACTTATGTAGCAGCACTAACATGCTGATCAACTCCACATGATCAAAGCCAATTTATCTTCTATGATATTTGAATTCAGAGATGTGATAAATGCCAAAATTAGAGAAGTATCCCTAAAATTTCTTCCAGGAAACAAACTACTTTCATATATACAGTGCTTTCGCTTGCTTTTCTGATCTTATTCAATTAAATCATAGCAAACAGAATTAAGAAAGAACTGCTACTACATATAATGTGTTTCTTCTTCACATGTTATCCTGATAGAAAAACTTCTACTAGCCTAGGGTGTGTCTGTTAATGAAAAACACTGCAGCTGCCCCTTTCTGAAATAGCAGGGTTTTCAAATATCATATTTGTGATTCAACAAATAGTATTCTAATCTTAAAATTTATTCTAGTCTTGCAATTTTTCTCCTCCTAACTCTGTCACATGTGCATATTTGTATACTTTTAAATATATGCATTTACATATATGTTTATTTGAGGTAATCTCATACATCAAAGCTAGAAATTGATGTGTCTTTCAGAAGAGCACAACTTTGTAATCAAACCACCAACCCCTGGGACAGAGCTGACCTCCAAGCTTATCACTTCAGGCGGTAACATTTGTACACTAAGATAGGCAGAGGGATTCCAGGCTCAGGACAATCTGTTTCTGTCCATATCTGGCCATATACATAGATTGTAAACCAACTATTTACAAATGCATTCAAAACAATTTCAGCAAAATGTTGCTCTGTCTCCCACAGGCTGTAAGCATACACAGGAGGATCTCGGTGGACTGAATTGGAATGCAAGATGACAGAAAACTCTGCAAACTTTGTGCAATTGCTAATGATGTATCTTTTTATAATTAGAATATTAGGATAGTTTGGATTGGAAGGGAACCTTAAAGGCCATCTAGCCCTACACCACTACAGTGGGCAGGGACATCTTCAGTTAAATCAGGATGCTCAGAGTCCCATCCAGCCTGACCTCGAATGTTTTTTTAGGGATGGGTCATCTACCAGCTCTCTGGGCAATCTGTTCCTGTTACATAACTATATGTAAAAAAGCTGTATTAAATAGAGCTGACTAAAATACATTTTGAGATTCACAGCCACATTCAGAGAAAAAAATTGTATTTTTGAGTTTTGTTTTAAAAATAAGATCAGAATTTTAAGTAAATAATATCCTCCTACAGTGAAGAGTTGGCAACTTGAACCTCCCACTTACCCACAGAGTACAAAAAACTAATAATGTACATTTCCCTCACTACTTTGCCAGCATATTTTGTTCTGAGAAACACCTCCCAAAAACTAAATGATCCTGTGACTTCTAGGCTGTTCACTTGACATTTCAAAATATTAAACCAAATAAAATTTATAAGCAATCACACACTCTGTGTTCCTAATTTTACCATCTCAGCTACATTATGCACCAATACCCAGCTGTTTGGGCACTTACTGAATCTCAGAGTCAAGTTCAGACAAATGTGATCTCATACAAATTTTTAGCAGTATTTCCATCCACAGTCCAAGGCAGCTGACACCACATTATGTTGTTGTACGGATGTCTAGATATGTGAGATGTGAAGAAGGGCTTGTAATTCTGTGCTACCTCCCTGGGGGAAATTATATAATAAAATCAGCATCTAAGCTTCCTTTTGCTTTATCAAACACGCTTGGAAACTTGGGAATTTAGGGAGACAAAACCATTTGTGGATGAAATAACACCCTTGTAAGAAACTCATTATGCTCTAGCACTTTTTCTACATTTTAGCTGGAACACTGTTAAGTGTCCTTAAAGAAATACTGTACATTTGTCAAATAATTTGCTGTCAGTGTTATATCTCTGCAGAAAACACACACCAGGAGTATGCATAAACTAGGCATGTCTTGCCTCCTGTTCTCTAATGTAAAAAAGGGCTGTGGGAGGCAAACTGTGGGACTAGAGATTTTGCTCAAAAGTTTCTTCACATTACCTATGTAAACTCATAATAATCCTAAATAAATCCAATTTCTGGACTTGAGTCTCCGGTATTGGTTAGAAGCAGCTGGAATAAATATGAGGGACAGAATTACCATCAGGTGCTGAAGCAATCCAAACATCCTTTTAAAAAGATCTAAAGGTCTGTGCAGATGGAGACATTTTGGCCCAGACATACTCCAGGTGAAGCTGTACTCTTTTCAGCAGTATTGACATTAATAGTTTCACATCCTGAAATTGAGGCAGTGCTGGTACATTAACTACCTTATTATTTTTATGAGGACAAGTAGTTTCACTAAGTAACCATCAAGTTAAGAAGTGTCTTTCATGATGTACAAAATGAGCTGTTAGGGTTTATTCCCTACATTGAGCCATAATTTTCTTCATTTCCAATTGAGAAAGGAATCCAAACCTGTTCTTCAGCAGCAGTATGAAAAGAATTATTCTTTAAAATAACTTTCATATTTCTATGAACAATAAAGACTCTTTAAAGGTTAGCATAGAAATAATGGCTGTGGTGCTCCATGCTCAACAGAAAAGCAATTTTGTTTAATTAGTTTGATGAGTAATGGTTACCTAAATTACTGGTGACATAGAAAGTTCTGCTCACTCAATCTGCCCCCGTTTGTGTGGCAAACACTTGGTTCTGTGGACAAATAGCACCAGGTCTTGACCTTTATAAATTAAGGCAGTGGTACAATGGTTCCCTAGATTATTACCTGCTGTATGATGTCTTGGCATCACTTACACAGGGACAGGTAATAAAAATACTGTTAAATACACAAAATATTATGAGCACTAAGGCATAAGGTGGACCTGATTCACCATATCTCTGGCATCTTGTTGTAATGATAGTAAAAGTAGCATTTCAGAAGACCTCTAAGGTGCCTAAAGATCTTGACTGAAATATGAGCCAAGGCATGCTGGCACTTCTGGGAGGACATCAGGTGATCTAGATGTGCATGTCCCAGACATAAGCTGTGGTCTTAGAAAAGAAAGCCTCATCTAATACTATTTTTCACATTGGTGTTTCACCATTTTTAGATTCGTTTTTATAAGTAAACTATGTCTAAGAAATAAAAGCATGTGTTAATGTTATGAGATTACTTTTATTTAACTTATAAATGGTTCTACTGAACCTCTCTTTTACAGGGAAAAACTAACGTGATGCAAACACTGTATTCCATAGCAGGCATATACATCCTTCTTCACTCAGCACTGGGGTTTCAATAGGTCATCACTTTTGCAGGATATTCCATGGTCTGAAACAGTTAACAAATTACTTGTAGAAAATAAATGTTATTTTATCAGTCCCCTTCTAATTACTAACAGTTTTGATGGGAAGCCTACCTATTAAAAATCAGCATGACAACTCATAGGCTAGCAATGGTCTTGTTTGGCAGAACTATGATAGGCAGAATTTTGCTTTCAAAATCAAGAATAGTTTGCAGAACTAAACTGAATTTATTTGGAAGACAAACATTTTTGGATAAGCCTTTTATTTTCATGTTCCTTTCAAGACAGAATACCAGAAACCTCAGTGGGATGCCAACTTCTGAGAGATTTGTAGTCAGTTTTCAATACAAAACTTTGGTTAGTTCATCTAACCTGAAGATTAGCCAGCCAAACATTTGATTGCTTAACTGAACAATAACATATCATATATTTTGAGATTACCTTCGAATTGCTTGCCTAACAGAAAGCAGAAAAGGGTAAAGATATTTAATTTCTTCTTGCCAATAGACAGGTTTACCTATGTGCTTGGCTTTTATCCAAATATGGTATCCCAAAGTACTTCACAATCAACAACTAATAATGATATATTTGCTTGTTTTCTATGCTGTTTTCATTAAAATTATGAAGTATAAAGTTAACCAATGTGCATGGATACCTTATTAATAGTGAAATGAATGCAGTGATAAAAATCCAGCCCAGTCTGAGAGTCTACCTTACACTGGTTGTTTTGAGCAGAAGCTGAGAAAGATCCACAGGGGTTTTTTTCTGAAAAGATATTTTTGGAGATATTAATGAGAATAAATCTATTGGAGTTATGGCTGATTCTCAAGAAAGACATTCTGACATATGGGAAAATTCACAGGAAAATGAAACAGTCCCTTTAATCATTGGGTATAGAAAATAAGGCATTTGAAAATAAACAGAAGTAAAACATCTTTAACATCAATATGTCATTTACATGTTCTGAAATATTTGTATTTATACATTTTATTTTCTTGTTGAGTTTTTTGGGTTTTGCCCTTAAACAAAGGTCCCTGAAAGTAGTTTTCAGGATGCAAGGATTCTCTTTACTTTTCCAGTTATTAAAGGATATAGACTTTATATCATTAATCTGTAATTTGATCATACAATGACCTAAAGTGTCTTATTGTTCAAATTTCTGTGAAAGCTTTTAATATTATCAAAAGCTTTCAGCTAAATTCTAGTTTTGTTATTAACCTCTATCTCCTGTTGCACACAGCCACATGTTGTAACAAATGTATTCCTATGTGCTTATCTTACATGAGCAGCTACACACACCATGGCTTTAGTAGTCTTTGGTTACCACCATGCAAAAGTTGTCTCCATTTCACTCACAAGTCTGACTGCAGCAACTAGAGAGAGAAATTAATTTGGCTAGTACCAGCATCACACCACAGAGCTCACCATAAACTGTTTGGATTCATAACCAGCAGCCCACTGGTGCTGTGTGGCGTGTACTGATTATTTTGCTGCTGCAAATACGCTTCTCACATATAGGAAGTTCAAATGCAGACAATATGGGATCACACTGTGCAGTGTAACAGCTCAGACCACTGAAAGGCACAGTTCCTCCTACCTCTTCTAAGCTTACTCTTCTCCACCACTCACTTGCTATCAGCTCATCAGGGAATCTTGGAGACCTAGGATAAACTCCATAGGAAAAATCAGAACAAACTAACAGTTGAAACCTCAGAAACCAAGCATGTGAGCATTTTTCTGAGTTAAAGAAGATGAAAACAAGATCTGGAAATCTGCAGGAAAGCAAACTAGTGGGACCAACAGCTGAGAATTAGGGAAAGGAACTCAAAGAGCACCATGTAATGGAAAAAAAATAAGTTAAAATGCCTAAGTAACATATTCTCCATTACAATTTCATGGAGAAAGTGAAGGTACATGAGTTTTATGGTATTACTTCAAATGATGAATAGTTAAAATGAAAGTGTTCATAATTACTAAAATCATTATAATGATTTCTTGGAGGTTTCATTCCTCACTGATAGTTCAGCTAGCTTTGTTGAAAGAGCCATTACCTGTGTCTGGACAGAGTTTCACACGAGACTTGGTTATTTATGATTTGTAAATGGCATACATATAAAACTCAGTGCTTTTTAATATTTTGACCAGAAACCCAGGGTAACTGACGTATTCAAAACACTTTCTGACTAATTTAATCTAAGTAGTAGTACATGGGACAAGGACACAATTAAAACCTGATTGTATAATTTAGATCCAAATGCAGGAACCTCTAGACAATGCACCCCCAAACACAAGATTAGCTCTTCTACCACACAAGAGAAATCAGACTGTGAAAGACAACATATCCTTTCAAATAGCTGAGCTACTCAGCAGCATCAGCATTTCTTGAAGAGCTAAGGTGAAATGAAAATATCATATATTTTTTAAGTAGTTAATTACTTTTTTAAGGTTCAATTTTCATTTTCTTTCACTAGACCTAGTACTGTCATCTTTGCAATGTCCATGGAAGTGTCCCTGAGCACAGGGCTAAGTGTTTACCTGCAGGATGACTCAGTTGCAACTCCAGAGGGAGACTATTTCTCTACCTTCTTTTTTGTCATTTCCTCACTACAATTTGAACTATTCAGGCTGAGAAACAGGGCCTTTGACACCAGGAACACTTTTACTCCCTTCCAAAGTCTTTAGGTTGGATATTTATAGAATCCAGATCTATGGGTCAGCTTAGGTATGAGTAGGACACCATGAGGAGGTGTCGACCCACTGACACGAGGCTCTTCTCCACTGAGTTGTAGCATGACTGTACAGTAAATGTATAAAAAGAACACACTGAACCTCACAATTTTTTTACCCACAATGGTAAAACAACTTATTGGTCACATGTAATAGACCAAGGAACTGTTAACCTTCTCAACTCAGCAAACTTAAACCATTTTGACTGCTGTTCACAGAGAAGTGATTTGATCAAGAATATTAATGAAAAATTAAATTTTGGCAAAAGGAAAGATACACAAAAACTTGAAGAACAAGTTCTTGCTTGTTCCTCTCCACTGATTTTTACCAAATTAATTATCACTCAGTCTTCAACTATCAACTTCACACCTTGAGAAAATGTATTTCCAAACACGGGTAGTTTATTTGGTTTCTTTTTTCAGTAGTTTTAATTATGTTTTATTTTTCTGTCACACATCACAGAGCTGAAAAATTATAGCTGCAAAATTATTTCAGCTAGTCCCATAGGAGTAAGCTTTTTTTAATATCACAAAATAAAAATTAAAAATATTTTTCTACTGGAGTCATCTTTTCATTCATAGTTTTCCTGCTACTACAAATTAACTTTCTCTGAGCACAGAAAGACAAAATCACTGTTGTATAACTGTTTCAGAAGAAGAAAAGAAACAGATTATAAAGATACTTGACACAAACAGGCCCAGGGCCCTGTGTATAAGGAAAGAATTTCTTATGGGGTTAGCTTTGGATCATTTAGTAAAAAGGCCCATAGTTATCAAAGCTGAGGGCTGACCTCTGTTTCAAGAAATTACCCAGGTTACTCCTTTTATGATCAGAGATATTGCTGCTCTTCCCCTTCTACAGGAGGGACTTTTTCCATGTCATTAAGACGCTTCCTGCACACATTTAGCTCTTATCTTGAGCAAGATTAACGTCTCCAAGATCTATATTTTTTTAAGATCCCTGATACCCTTAGGACCACCTTTTTGACTGTATCTAATATTAATCATTTGATATACTGTTTGGAGCTAACTATTAGTGTAATCTGGATGGGAAGGTTAAAAAATGAAAGGCAAGTGAAAAAACCTTTCAGTGTACAGAGAACAGTTTGATTTCTGAATAGAGCACTCAAAACATTACTTGTCATAAACACATCCAAAATTACATTTAAAATTAAACATAATTTCCTGTGAGCAGTCTGCATGTGTACATGTTTAAATGAAAATCAACGCATACCTCAAAAATAAAAACTGACACTCACTACAGACAAATGTGACTATCAAATACTGAGAATTTTGACTGCACTTTTTCGTTGGGTTGCCAGTTCCTGAAAAATTCTGAGTTAATTAAAAGTCTTGTTAGCTCTGTTGCTTATCCTAAAACCTTATAACATTACTTTCTGGGAATGATAAAATAATTGAGTGCAAAATGCACAGTGAGGAGATAATATGGTGGTCAGTGAAAACAATCAGTTCCCGCAGTCTCTACCACTCACTGCAGCACATGGCAATGAGCTGCCTCGGCACAGAGCCCTAGCAAAAATCTCAGATATTTGCATAGGTCTATCCTAGCTGCAGAAGTATAAACATACATTGAGGAGTTAAAAAAAAACCCTGCATAAGTCAGGATTAAATTAAAAGGATTTCACACTGAAAGACAGCAGTGGACCACTCCATAATTTACTATCTTCTGACATGATGGTTTCTTTCATGTTCTGTTGTGTGTCTTTAGAAACATTTGTATTATCATATTTTGCCAATTTTTATCTTTTAATATTTAAGATTCAGACAGTCATGCCCCTAAAGTATTGCCTTTAATAATGGCCACACTGTATTGATCAATACAAGAAACGTCACTGACCTGAATAGCTTTAAAAGAGCTATTGGTCCAAATTCTCCCAGGAAAATCTAATAAATGGGACTATCCCTTTGGGATACTCTGTGTCATTATAATTGTGTTTATTCTCAATTATTTCACTTCCAAAGTAGTTACACTTTCTTATTTACTACTTTAGTCAAACCTAATTGAACAACTGAACCAAAGTGTTTGGAATTAGGTAAACTATTCCACACTGGTTATTCAGACAGAATATAGTTTATTTCTGTCATGTCCAGACTATATTTCATCTCCCCAACTGGATTTATTTGAGTCTCAGTATAGAAAGCCTGATTCTTAGTCTCGGATTCCTGTTGAAGATATAACCAGGTGAACATGTTACAACACATAGTTCCTTCCCTATGACCAGATATCACTGCTACCTGCCTCCCTCCTCAAACACACCCAGTCATAGTCAGAACAGACATCCTGGATCACAGGCAAATAGCAGACTTGTTGGGATTGTACACCCCGACTACTTGTTGAAATGATACTCATGATTAGGACATATATTAGAGCATTTCTTTTACTGTGTATGAGCACTCTATCTACAATAATCACATCCATTAATGCCTCCTAAGATTAGAGTTTTGCTTGAACGCCATAAAGACAGACTTCAAAATGTAGCAGATTACAGTGGTTGCCTTTAGATACAGATCACAAGTGATACCATCCTGGCTTGTACACCCAACATTTGAGTAAACTGGAACACCACAGAGCAAGAGTTCAAGTAGTTTGATTGCAACAGACAATAAAAACTACAAGACTAAGCTGAACTGCTGAACTCTGCAAACTTTATACAAAACAGCCTGACCTGATAAAAATAAGCCTTACTTGCCTCTAACACAGCTGACTACACTGGAGTTATCATGATTTACTGAGTAGTTGCACAAGCCTAAAACTGATGCCAGTTGGATCAGAATCTGGCCAAGTGCCTCCAAATGGCAGCTTCAGATGCTGGCTTAAATTGAAATGGCAGATGTACTATCACATGGCAATCAGGAAATTTGGTCTGCTTTCTTTCCCAAATTGCTACTGACCCCAGCCATATCCTTATGTCAATAAGGAGGTGTGAAAACAGGAATATGGGGAAAGAGTAGACTACTAAACAGTTTAGAAACGTCTTTTAAAATTGAATTCATTCCAACAAGACTTAAATATCTGGTAGACTTTCCTCAATACTATTTTTATGTTGCTAAAAGCAATTACCAAAAATCCTGAGCCCTTCCCCCTGGCAGCTCCCTCCAATTTTTAATTTAATAATTAAAAGACCAAATAAAAACCTTTTAAGACACAAAAGCAAGCTTCATACACTGTAAATAACTGACCCATTTCATGCTTTCTCTTCCTTTGTGCCTAATTCCATCTTTCAAGATAAATGGAGAAAAGACTAACCAGAAAAGCTTTTGAGTTACAAAAGACCTTTATGACAGTTACCATGTATTGATGCTTTTGTAATGGAAGGGGATTGGGCCTGCTCTGAAAGTAAGTTGCTTCTTTCCCAGATGATCTGTCATTGACCCCACTGGTAGAGGAATTACAGCAAAGCACAATACAAACTTTCAAAAAGGGGCTCTTTGTCGTAAGAGTAAATATACAAGTTAGTGAAAGGAAGAGTTTATAGATCTTGACACTTGGACTATAACAGAACCACTTTGCCAGCGATTTTGTTGTACAACTCCAAATATCTCAGTGTGAATGTGGCTAATACCAGAAACCTGCCAACTGGCTCAAGTTACTGTGTCATGGCTAATCCTGTCTTTTCAAGGCAAGAAACCACATTCACAACAGTCATTTTGACAAAATAGTTTTACCTGCCCAGGTTCTTTCATCTGAAGAAACCATGTGAGTCAGCAATTTTGTTATTAAGTATTCCTGACTAATATTTTCATCTCCAGAAATCTTTGTTTTCTATAGCAAAGACAACTCTTGAATGGTCTGAGGTCATCACTAGGTTGTACGTAAAAAAATTGAAAATTTTAAAGCATTGTTTGTACTGCATAGACAAGACACCTTGAAGCTGAGGCATGACCAGGTCTCAGATGAAATGCATAGATCAAATAAACAAGGTTAGCTGCACCTTCGCATGCTTCATGAAGAGCCATTGCCAAGGGCTCCCTATTGAGTTTCTATTATGGTTTGAAGGGCAGCTATGGATGACAATGAAGTCAAACGACAAGCTGAGCATTGAGACATTAGGAACCTTTAAAAATACAAACATAAAAACCTCACCACTGAAACAAGAAATCTAGGAGGTCCATGCAGCACTGAACAGGTTACCCAAAGTACTCAGAGGGACTCTGAAATCTCCATCGCTAGCAGTTTTCAAAATTGAAACTAGTGGTGGCAATAATCCCTCTTTGAGAGAAAGGCTGGGCTTTAAGAGGTCCCTTCTAGCCACCTTTGCAATGATTTTGGGAAAACAGTGTACTGGATAGCCTGTTTTAGAGATGGTTAAAAGTACACTCCAGAAAGGTACAGTAGGTCACAAGGGTGTAATAAGAGAGGGGCAATAAGACCTGAACTAGTGGGGTAAAGTAAAAGACCAGTGAAAGGTAGAAAGTGCCAGGTTAGTAAGGTGATAAACATAATGACTTTTTCCTGGTTCACTTGGGAAAGGAAGGAAATACCTGTTACTGAGGTGAGAAATACTGACCAATATAAAAACTGTCATACACGGTGGGTTTCTGGATGGAAGCTTTGATTAGTATCATCCGAGGGAACTGTTGCCTAAAACAGCTAAATATGGCAACTTGCTTTCCATAGTTGCAGCTTACATGGACAAAGATTTCCCAAGACAAATATATAAAACATCCTTTTATGGGTTTAATACCACTCCTGTAAGTAGGTATGAGTCACATTCAGAAAAACCTTTTACATTTTTAATAAAGTAGGTTATAAGCTAGTTTTACTAAAGAAAAAAAGTAACATATCTTCTACTCATTTAAGCTGTTCTCAGGCAAGACCTGTTTCAGATAATAAAATTAATGATAGACACTTAAAACACCTAAACCTGATTTTAGATGAGTGAACACTCCATTAGGTTCTCTCTGTTTCCCAGATATCTCTTCCAAACACTGTGACAACTGACCTACAGTGGACAGGGAGAGAAAAAACACCCTCCAGGACAATTGTTCTGGAAAATAGGAGACCTTCACTGAGCTTCAGTGATTGTAAAGAAGAGATAGAGAGACGTCACACCAACAAAATTAGGCTGCTGTAAGGAAAAGTGGAGTTGGATCCAAGCCAGGGTGCTTTACAGTTAATAGTACAAGACATTTTTCTGTCTAATACCACTGCTACTAGCTTGTGACATACTAATTATTATTATTATTTAAGAAAATGAAGAACAATAAGGCAGAGGACCAACCTAAGAGAATGGGATGTACTGCGTTAAACTTCCTGCATGCAGGGAGCGGGAAAGAAGGGAAAAAAATTATAATTTCCAGCTAATTGTTTATGTCCTAGTCTTTGGCAGCTATGCCAATAAAAGCACTGAATAATGATCCTAAAAGGACCAAAACAAGAGAAATTACATGTTCAGCAGTTCTTGCTATTTCAAATCCAGTAGTGCATTTTATTTGCTTTTCAGCTTTACTTTGGTGTGGCCGTTCAAAAGGAAATAATCCTCTGAACAAAATATCTGCCCGAGAAACAAAAGCACTGCCAAGTCTGATCCACAGGTGATGAGTACTTGGCCAGTAACCAAACTTAGGCTAAATTAAATACAATTAAAACAGACAAAATTGTCCATCTGCTTGTGCAGTTAATATAGGCAAAGTGTAAAAAGGTGCTAATAATGACTAAAGAGAAAACCTCACACTACATACTGAAGACCAAATGTCCAGCAAAAACCTCTGCTGTACAAAACAAGCCAAAGCAAAAAGCCTGTGCAAGGGAACTCTAGCAAAACACTAATATGGAGTCCCTAATTTTTCATGTTTGGTAGCAATAAAAAATAGACAAACTCTTCAGCTTCACTGTGAACGGGTGAATTTGATCCTCAAATCTAACATCTTTTCCATTTTAACTCCAGTAGCTGAAGGGATAACAAGGAAACTCTTAAAATATAAATCAACATGAGACTAGCATGTGTACTGAAATACTGTGTGTGAACACCTTCTGAGTCCTACACATGCAGTGTGCATAAATTTAAGTCTGTAAAACAAAGTTACATATCAAGAAGGAGGTATATGAATAATAAAACACCGTAAAAACATAACTTTTATATAACTGAGATTCAATCTTTGTCAAAAACCTAGCACAGCTAAAACCAAATTATTCAAATTAATTTTTTCCCCTAATATTCACCCACATGCATACCAACTCATTCTTCAAATGACCCCATAGTTAGGGATCTGCATTCATTAACAGCAAGTGGGACACCCAAATTGAATTCCTTACTTTGACTCAAATCCTCAGATTTGACTCAAATCCCCTCTGTCTGCATTTTACTCTACAGCTAAATCTCTCAGAGTTTTCCGCTGTCCATAACTAATCCATGTGTCTCATGCTGCTTTTCCTGCACAGAGAACACACTGGTTCAGGAAAAGGAAATCAAAGCAAAAGCTTATTTCCTTGCCAGTGTTATAGCTCTTTGCTGAGTGAGATGCTTGAACAGATCCACAGTGTTGTCACTTAAGTGCTAGTGCTGGAACAAGGGAAGCAGCTGAGCACATGGTTTACCAGGAATGAAGAGGGAAGCAGGACTGCCTCTTTCAGCAGCAGCATGTGGTTCTGTCTCTTTAGTGCTATCCTAAAACTCTATCTTCAGTTTCATAACTATATCAAATGAGAGAGTTGTGAATTGATGCCAAAAAACAGTGGTCCCTGCCTTGCTCACCCCTTCCTTCTTGCCAGCACAGTACTAGCATTCAGGCAGCCATAAAATGAGCCACATTTGGAAACTCACTCTGGGTTTGGTTATGGTTTTCTCCTATTAAAAACACCCCTATAAAGACAGAAAAAAATGCGAATATCTTTCAGATACTCAGGAATTTTCACGAAGTGATGTTACTTTCTCTTGCAAAGAAGAAGTGTACATTTTTAGTAAATACTCAGTGCCTCAGTAGTGAATATTCATAGCTTAAGCCCATTATAATCACTTTTAGAAAAGCTATTATTTGTGATTTAAAATATTTTAATAGCTCCTTTTTTTTCCCTTTCATCTTTTTTCTTTCTTCCTTCCTTCCATATGGGAGGTACTAATTTAAGACTAGGCCAACAACATGGGATGATAATATATTACTACCTCCAAGATGACCACTAATAAGAATCTGAGAGTTTATCCTTCCGAATGCCTATTGACATCCTAATATCAATGGAAGTCCAAAACACCCAGTGTTTCATGGAGGAGCAACCTAAATCCAGCTGCAGGGAAAAAAAACCAAACCAAACCAAAAAAAAAAAACAAACCAACAACAGCAACAACAAAAAAGTCACTGCTAAGACATTCAGTTTTGTCTCATGAAACAATTAAAAGGGGATGCATTAACCTCTCTAAGAAAGGACACTTTGGCAGGCATGTTTAGGTTGGTCTCACATGGTCACTGAGCATCCTCCATGAACTCTTCTGATTACTGAACTGAATACTGTTTTGGTCTGAATCGTGCTCCATAGTACAGGAGGAGACAAACTCACTGTAATGCTTCCAGACCAGCAGCACCATGAGTTTGGGCAATCCAAGCCTAAGGTCCCCAAAACCACTTTAACCCATGGGTCTTTTAGTTTCTTATCTTTATAAATTCTTCCTCTAACAGTCAAGAAGAAAGTAAGCAGAAGAATAAAGGAAAGTGGAAGACCTACAATTTTGCTGAAGTAACCAGCCTAAACATAGTAGATTGTCATTAAACAAGGATGACATTTTATACACATTCAGACAACTATCCTGAAACAGAGTAGCAAAGAACACTGGCTATGAACAGAAATCCATTTATATTGCACAGATGTCACTCATTTCACTATAAAACACATAAGACAATAACTCGGCTAGTTCTTTCTTTTCTTTGGGTACATCCACAAGCTGTAGTTATTCATCGGAGATTAGTCAAGATGGGCTAAAGGAAAGTAGCAGGACAACATAATGGGAAAAGAGAATTTTAGGAAGTTGACATTTCTGGAAAATACATCATCTGAGTGCAAAGTTTAAATATGCTTCCTCCCATGCCCAGCCTTATTGGAGACAGATTTATTTCTTGGATCATTTCAAGAGATTTGTACTGAATCTCTGGCAAACATATCCAATGAACTTTTCTACTTCATCAAGTGCTCTCACAAAACAAAAGGTATAACTTGTGACTCCACTAATCAAGAGTACATGATTAAAATGTACTTTTCCTGAAAAAAGGATTGGGCCTGAGAACTTCCGTAGTCTGAAAGACCAAGCACAGAAAGTAGCAAATGAACAAAATTATTTGCTTCCTGGAAAACAGACAAATTAGAATATTACTTATCCCTCAGGCTGGCTATTAACCCTCATTTTTGAGAAGAGTGAGGTTCTTGTTTGTGGATATTCTCTAAGGGGGGGGGGAGGCAAGGTTGATGGGTTTTATTCTAAATGTGCCTATCTTCCTGCACACAACTATCTTCCCAGAAGGTTTAATGCATTCCCTTAGCTTCCAAAGGTCTGGACTTACACAGAGCTCCTGAACTCAGTCGTTCCAACTCAAAGCTGTTTATACCAGTGAAATTGCAGAACAAACACACCAGTCATAGCCTTATCAGTCCCAGCCTCACAGCTCTGCATCACTCATTTTTATTGCTGAACAGTCTGGGCTTTTTTTTTCCTTCTCTTTAAGCCATGTTAATTAACAAAGTCCAATGAAGTATGTTGCAAGTTTTCTCCAGCAGAAACCCAAGGGCTACTATTTCAACTAGAGGGCAATCTTATAAGCAGAGTTATTATTGGTAGGGAGAGATTAGCTTGCTTCCAGTACCAGTGGAGTACTGATAGCCAGAGGTACATGTGCAATGAGCACACCAGCATGGTATGAGAAACCAGTCAGGATCGCAAATAAGGCTGAGCTGCTAATGAGAAACTGGAGGAATTGGAGCATGAGGAAGCACCAAATTAAAATGCTTTCCTGTCTCAGCACAGCTCAATTTAACTGCCTCAAAGGGCCACATACCTTTAAGTATCCCCATCGACAGCACTGTACTTACTTCAAATTTGACCAAAAACTTTCTGTCCTCAGATGTCATTTCACAACCTTTTTCACTTTGCTCAATGGATAAAAGAGCAGGTGCTTTTATTTTACATATAAATGCTTTTTTTAAGAAAAGTGTACTCCACTTGCAGTATATTGTTGTAACAAACTTACGCCTGGGTGAGTTATGGACTGATCTTGTCAATTGCCTACAAAATTACACTACACGTTAAGACAATAAAAATAATGCAGTGCTGGAATTAACCCAATATTTGAAACTTTCTTTTTCTTTCTTCTTTGCAGAAAGGCAGATAATTAACTGGAAAAAATGTTAACAGTAAGAATCAAATACAATAAACTCTAATCACACATAAACTATGTCTTACAGCCTCTTGACCCCAGAGCTTACAAGAACACTGCCAGTAAAGGACAAGAACAATGTACCAAGAAGAAGAAATAGCAAGTGTTTGCCTGAAGGCTGTCCCATTTAGCACTACTTGATAAGACTGCATCACAAGTTATGGTTCATTTTTATTTTGTGTGGAATTTGGGACCGTCAGAGTTATTAAATGCTCCTTGAAGCCTATTCTGTTAGGCCTCAATTTTAAAATTGCAGTCTAAAGTAATAACTAGAAGGGAAGAGGAAGATGATGGAAGTGGACTTGGACATTCTCCAGAGTGTATTACTTGCTGGGGGCAATAGGCAAAACAGGACACATGATTGGATCCCTGGTCACTACTTGCCATGTCATTGCTATGCTTCCTTCATTGTCAGTCCCCAGCTATCAGCCAGGTGGTGACCAGCAGCACTGCAGAAGCTGCACATGCTTTCCTTAACTCCACTGCCAACTCACCTGGAGGAAAGAGTAACATCTTGCACTTCTATAGGTAAACACCCATCAGAGATCACTACTGAAATAATCATGTCACATTATGAGGCAGTTGATGGAAAGTCAGGAACTATTAGGGATTAAGATAGGACTAATCAGCATTTATTATTTCTCTGTGGGCTTCAGGCAAAACCATGCTGATGAAGGAAATTCCCTTCCCATCCTCCCCTTCTTAATAGCATCTTACCTCAAACACATAACCTCACAAAGCTCCATGTCAATCTAAATGCTTTCATAACCCTGATCTGGCCAAAGCTTTACCCTGCTCTGGTTTTGCGATGGGAACAAGGGACAGCTAAAAAGCCTGTGAGCAACTTCAGACAAGCCTTTTCAGAGTGAGGGGAGAAAAGACTGTCCAGTTCACTGTGAATCCCAAAAGACTGCATTCAAACAGTGTAACTTGAAAGCCAAGATAGTATATGCTGTTAAGCAAAGAGCAGGCTACCTAATATTGCTGAATAGGGCTTAAATCCAAACTTGTGGAAACCATTTTTTCCCCAAACTATATGAATGCTATGAAAACACTTTGAACTGTTCAGATTAATTTGCTATGTATCAAACTGGCCAAATACCACTTGAATATATAATTTTGAAAAATGTTAAATGAGTTGTAGAATTATCAGAACTACAGCTGGTCAAATACTAGTCCCCAGAGGAAATGGGAGGCAATTGATGTAAACTGGCTTAGCTTTCTTCAAACACTTGAAGTGACACTGATTTATCCAAGCCAGGAATCTTTGTAGAGTCCACACTTATTTACAAGACTTTTGCTGTTTCTATCTTTTTCCTTAAGCCAGTCTTTTAATAATGACAAACATGTTTCAGCTAGTAGATTATTCACTGAATATTCAACATTAATATTATTTTTTATGTTAGCTACTGAATGACCACTGAATGAGACAAGCAGTTATTTTCTATTTCTCTGTGGTATTGCTTTCAGGAATGTGACTCAAACAATTTTAGTCTAAGACTTTGTACATGTAGAGGTTTGTGAGAATACTTGCAAGTTGAGGTTGTACTGACCAGAATTTTCACAACCAGTTTTATTGACAAAGCTTTATTAAATAACAAATTCTACTGAGAACTAATCTGATCACTATGATTACTCATAGAACAAATTGAATTTAAATGAAATATATTTGCTCATGCTTCCTGCAGCAACTACCAGATGCTACTTGTAAGACAGATACTGAATTATGGGCAGGAAAGAAATTAAACCTGTAAACCAAGAGACAGTAGGTGATCTTTCTATGATCTCCTAATTTTTTTCTGTCTAAAGCAAAACTTGAGCATTAGTCAGTTGTTTTTGTCCTGGAGTATCGTATGGCAATTGCATAATACTGCACTGAACAAGTCTAACATCTCAAGGCTGCAGAAAGATAGATGTCCTTGCTCTATATCCCTTTCCGCTCACTTCCATCTTCATCTTCCAGAGGTCTCCCTTATACCTACACTGGAACAAATACACCTAGCCTTGCAACAAATGGTTTCAACTCACTAGTTCAGTAAAAAAAAAAAAAATGAAAAAAATCAAAATCAAATATGCATAGGTTTTTACTAGGTTTTTGTTGGGGTAGTGAATTTAAGCACCAAACAGTCTGGAGAGTCACAGAGCAAGGGCAAAGCAGAGGAATAAAACAGATCCTTGAGGTTGCGAGCAGGAGATAAGCATTAAAAAAAAAAAAAGGAAGAAAGATGAAGAAGTAAGGGCAACCTTTTCCTTAATGTCAATATCACCTCCCCATTCTGTCAGAAAGGAAAGCAGACTTTCTGCTCATGCATACACCATCAGCATCTGTGGTGCATACAGCTACAACACAGTCACTCTGGCAAATAAATAGATGCTCATAAGACATTTCCAAGAAATATGCTGCTAAAATACTTACAGACACCCATCCTCATCCAACAAAAACACTTTGTATACTGCTTTGTTTGCATGATAGGTAGAAAGATAATCTGCTAGAGTAGAAATTACAGTGGAAATTAGGTTACCTCTTTCAGTTAAAATTAGCTCTGCTTCAGTGTTTCTAGTGCCACTTTAATACACAAGTATGTGCAAGACCCAAGTATATATCTGCATCTATAAGGCAGGTATTACTTAGACTAACCAAATATTTTTCCCGTCTTCCCATTTCCATAGCCAAGAGAAACATTTGTTAAAGCACCATTGTTTTGCCTGTTTTCAAGCAGAGCAAAACTAGACTTCCTTCTTTCCGAGTCACAATTACTTAAAATCATTCTGTTGCACCTGAAAAGCCTTTTGAAAAACGTATCTTCAATGCTTGAATTGTCCAGAGAGCACAAAACTGAGAACCAGATTGAGTGCACCAGGGAAGACTATAAGACACAATAGCAGATGAATTCTTTTCCTTCTTGAATTTGCCCTATGAAGCAGTAAATTGCCTAGAATAGAGGTATCAGCAATTCATATAAGCCCAGCATGCACCATTTCTAGAGCACTTAAATAGGGCCAAGAGGGATCAAATGAGAGGAGAGGCATCAATAAGTCAAACCTTCAAGAACCTAAAGTCTACATAGCACTGCCATTTTCAGCTTTGTCATATGTTTAACTCCACAGAGATTCAAAATTTGCTGGTCTACAGCAGCAGTTTTATGTGTAACCAGGGTCTGTGGCCCAGCTGGAGCATGGAGCTGGCCCCTCTGCTTCCCTCCACCTCATACCACAGCATTTCCCATCTCAACCCTCTAGCAAAACTATCCATAAGGAATGGGGATATTACTGATTCATGAGCAATTGCATTGGTATAACTGATGTAATCTATGTTTTAGGTTTAGGAAACTGATAGTTTGGATTGATCAAGAACTTGCTTACTATTTTGTACTCTGTTAATGAAATTGCAACCTGCACTGAGGATGTACATTTCTACTGCCATATACCTTGCTTGATGACTTTGGCCTTTCCAAAGCTGTTGCAATGTTACTGTTATGATCATAAATTGGGTTTGCATGGCAAGCTTTTGATAGCAAGGCAGTTACAAGGTGGCTTCTGTGAAAAGCTGCTAGAAGCTTCTCCCATGTTAGATAGACCAATGCCAGCTGGTTCCAAGACCAACTCACTGCTGGCCAAGTCCCAGTTATCAACAACAGTGGTAGTGCTTCTGAGATACCAGATTTTAGAAGGGGGAAAAGAAACCCTGAACAACAGTTGCCAAAGAGAGGAGTGAGAATATGTGAGAGAAACATCTCTGCAGACACCAAGGTCAGTGAAGAAGGAGGGGGAGGAGGTGCTGCAGGCACTGGAGCCAAGATTCCCCTGCAGCCTGTGGTGAAGACCTTGATGAGGCAGCTGCCCTCCTGCAGCCCATGGAGGTCCATGGTGGAGCAGAGTTTCATCTGCAGCCCATGAAGGACCCTCATGCTGGAGCAGGTTGATGCCCAATGGCAGTTTTGAGTCTGTGGGAAGGCCAGGCTGGAGCAGGCTCTTGACAGGACCTGTTGACCCACGGAGAGGGTACCCTACACTGGAGCAGATATGCTGGCAGGGGTTCCACACTGGAGCAGCCTGTTCATGAAGGACTGCGTCCTGTTGAAGCGACCCATGCTGAAGCAGGGAAAGAATATGAGGAGTCTTCCTTCTGAGAAGGAGGGAGCACTAGACACAATATGTGATGAACTAACCTCAGGCCCCATTCCTCGTCCCCTTATGCTGCTAGTGGGGAAGAGGTGGAAAAAATCATGTGTGAAACTGATGAAGAAGGGAGGAGTGAGGGGCAGGTGTTTTAAGATTTGAGTTTATTTCTCATTATCCTTTTCTGATTGATTGGCAGTAAATTAAACTAATTTCTCTAAGTCAAGCGTGTTTTGCCCATGACCACAACCGGTGAGTGATCTCTCCCTGCCCTTATCTCCTCCATCCACAAGCCTTTTGTCATATTTTCTCTCTGACCCATAAAGGATGGGAGTTATAAGAGTGGCTTTGGTATTCAGCCAGGGTCAACCCACCACAAGCCAACATGAGAGTGCTCCTGGTTTGCAAAAAAATTCAAATTTTCTACTTTCTCAAAAAAACATTTCACAAAAGCTTTCAGATGATCTCAGAAAATTAAAGCGCTTTGAAGGATATATTTTTCAGAAAAAAACCAGATTTCTGTTCAAGTCTCTGAGTCATCATTTTTACACCTGTACAATGTGAATAAAATATTTTAGGAACACTTGGCCTTTCTTGTTCTTTCTAAAGTAATCTTACTATTTTGACAGTGCTTCAAATAAGTTTCCATGGCAACAAAATGCACTCCAGGTTTCCTTTCCAACATGGATTCTGATCTTCTGTGGGGCAGGAGGATTGATGTGGGATGCGGTAAGATTCAATGTAGATCCCTGGCTATTGCACCACTAGTTAGTTCCCAGTTGCTAAAATAATTCCAAACTGTTCCCGCCAAATAGAACTATGGTTGATCCTGAAATTATCACAAACAAGTTCTTTAGTGCCAAGAAGCTGTGGCTGCCTGGAAGCATTCAAGACCAGGTCGGGTGGGACTCTGAGCAACCTGGTCTAGTGAAAGGTATCCCTGTCCATGGCAGGGGAGCTGTGGCTAGATGGTCTTTAAGGTCTTTTCCAACCCAGGCCATTCTATGATTTTATGATCACATCAGGAGAGATCCATCCTTAAGCACTTTGTAATAATTCCATGTGAAGTACTTCCTTATAACACAATCCTTGGCTCTTCCTCCATGCAATGAGGAAAACAATTTTCTGCATTAACAAAAGTTTTAAAGACAAAGCTTATAGTTCTTTTACTTTAGAGGTTGCTTATTTTTTTCTTCAGTATCTTAGCAGTACAAGAAGGTGACTAGCACTTGATGACCAGATATCTGACAGGTGCCAGGTGAGAAGCCTGGAAAAAGATCCACCCATGTTTCCTTAATTAAAGGGATGCTACTCAGCACATAGACCCTTGAAGCCTGTGCGCTGGTATTAGAAGAAATTTAGGGTCAACTGTTCAGTCTGTAAGTGTTCATTGTTAATGATAAGAAATCTTTCTTTACACGTATTTCATTTCAGAGTTCTCTCTCTGTAAATTTTTTTTTTTTTTTAATTTGCGCTAGGTGATTTGTGGCTATGATGATGAGAAGCACATGTCCAGGTCTGATTTGAAATTGTAACTGCATGAAACCTGATTTAAATGTAGCTGCACAGGAACCTTTCTGAATCAAGTTCTTCATACAAGAATAGTACTTACAAAACATCTATTGTAATAACAGATTCTATCCTTTCAGGCACCATATTTTCTTTTAGATGAACAAGTGATTAATTTCATTCAGTGAGCTATCTTTTAGCCTTGAAGTATCCTTACCTGAAACTTTGTTTTTATACAGTCTTTTTCATTAAAAAAGTTCGTGTCAACTGCTTGAAAGTGTCATCTTTAAAAACAATCCAGGTACAGGTAGGTCTACACAACCTGAAACAAGTACACTAGCAAGTGAAAAACATATGATTTGACAGAAGATGCCTGAAAGGTTTTCCATGTTTTCACCATAAATTGCTGATAAATTCCCTTTTTTTGTTACAGGCTTGACTAAGTGGGTAACTTTGCAGGTCTGAACACATGAATCGGAATATAGAAAATCTTGGTGTAAAGAAACAATGCCTGGGATTTGAAATTCCCACAACGTCTCTTCTAATTGCATTTTTACCCCAACTGATTTGCCTGCAATTAACAGTTCTGCCTCCCCTCTCTTTGACACTGACTTAATCCCTCAAGAAGACACATTGTTGCAAAAATTGCTCTTGGCTGGAAGGATAAAGACTTGAGTGCCCTCAAAAAAGGGCAGGGAAAACAATTCCTTCCTCAGCCTTTTTAGTAGTGTTATAATGCATTTGTGCTCATATCGTTACAGAAATGAAGGCCAGACACTTCCCTAGAGGGTAGTTGTTATCAGTCAGATACTATCATTTTCCCCCAGACTCCTCATCTCGGACCTATCTGGATAACACCCCTTAGTCATTTAGCACATTCTCATTTACATGGAGCACAATGAATTTCATTGACTCCAAGGTCTCAGGTATTTAAGGGCAAAAATACACAAAGTCATGTACACATGGAGTTTTACTTGAAGGCTTGTTTTAATAGAATAGCTTTGGATATTTCCAATTAAAAAATTTCAGCTTCCTACAACCCTTTACCAAGCAAGGTGCAATTAATCCATAACAAAAGGGCATGACTGGCAAAAAAAGGAAATTTAATGGCTGTGTCAAAACCAGCTTCATTCTCCTTACTTCCAACACAATAGAAATCACATCCCAATTTCCATATAGCAAATGCAAGTTAATTTCCTCCCAGTGTGTCATTCTGGACAGCAGTGCTGCAATGCATGTCATAGTAGAGCAGAAAACAACAACAAAATCTAAGTACATCCCTTGTCCAAATCACTATTAGTTCAGTCTTATCATCATTTTCTCCGGTTTAGGAAGATGTCAACATGTTTCCATTAAACGTAAGAAAAGACAAAAGTAGTACCTCAGTTCCTTTTGCACCTAATAATCACAATAAGACCCATGCCATGGTCTCAGCTTGAAACCTTAAAGGAAGAAATCCTCCAAGCATCTCCAGCCCAGCATGAAGTTTACATTCAACCACAGTTCCCAAATTCAGCCTTCTATCCCACCCCACACAACTTGTGGCTGGGGATTGTTGTTTAGGAAAAGCTCCTGAAGACCTACAGAAAGTAGAAAATCTTCCCACCTCCAACACTAAACAAGTCTGGGAGTCTGTAGCAGAGCAAAGAATGGCCTTTTACAGGCCCGCAACAGGGCAGGTATGACATTGGAACAGGATCATAAGTGAATAGCAAACTCCCCAGCTGGCATGAACAGATCTCTCCGAACAGGGTGGCATCACATGTCTCTGCTTCAACCTTAAGAGCATACTCTTTTATACATAAATGAATTCCATAAATAGTTTCCTTCTACCCTAAACTTCATCCTCAATCATTCCCATGTACTTGTGATTGCTTTGCTTGGAACATTCAGTTCTGCATTAAAGAATAATAGTTTCAATAAGTGATCTCCAAGTCTGTGTTCTTTGTGTAACAAGCAGGGCTCAGGAAAGAACACGGATTAATAACTAACCAGATCAGACAGTGGGAGCCAGATCTCCCTCCCACTCCACAGCAGGTCAAAGATTGGAGGTTCTCCTTTAACAAGGTTGGCAGCAGCTACTACAATAGGGAGGGGAAAATAGAATGGCTCACTGCATGCCAGCTTTAAAAGCAAACCCCCCAGGGTAGTAAGCATGCAAGGAGCCTCTTTTAGTTTTGCAAGGCCCCTGATTTTGAGCGGAGGCTCCTCTTTCCCAGATCCATTTGCTTGCACTGCCATGGCCATCCCACCTCCCTCCCACACTTTCCAGCTACACTTTGCTAAAACAACCTCATGTTGTTTAGCAGTGCATCAGTACCCCCATCGCATTGTTACAAAGAGCACTGACTGTAACATCTTGTCACAGCACTCAAAAGAGGGAAAAAAATTGTCCAAAAAAGAGCTAATTATCTTGCCAGGCCCATGACACACATGCAGACCACAGGAGAAAGGAGAGCCTCTGGATCAGGCTGAGCTCTCCAGCCTAAGAGAAGTTTCATTGCAGTGCCTTTCCCCTCCCACATCCAACTGAAAAGCCATCCTACGCTCACTGGCAGCCTGACAGCTCAAGGCCACCATGCCACGCAGGAATGCTGTGGGATGTTTAGGGAAGCTCATCCTTACAGAAACCCTCATGCGCTCACATGTCAGATGCAGTCCCAGGTGTTGCCCTGCCACAGCTGGTATGAATGGCAGTGCAGCGCAGCAGGGCAGCCACCTGACAGGTACCTCAGTGTTGGAAATCCAGGGGAAACGGAGCCCAAATGGGTCACTTGGTACCAGTCCCCAACAGGAAAAGTGTCAGAGCCGAACTGACCCAGGAGCAAGCAGCAAAGTCACCCTTTTCCACAGAGAGGAAGGTGACGTTCCACTGCCAGATGTCATTGTTGGTGGTGTTATAAATAAAAGGTCGCCCTGGGAACTTACAGTGCTACACAGAGCATATTTGGAATAAAAAGTCACCCTTTACCAGCACTTTGCTGTCCAGTCTACATAGCACAAGCAGGACAGGTGGGTGGGGGAAAACCCAGTATGTCTGTATTAACTCATGCACAAGGAAGCACTCAGAGATCAGCTCTGCCCACAGACAGATGTGAAAGCATAGGTGGCAAACCTCCAGAAAAGCAGTCCTCAGCTGGACAGGCTCCCTGGAGAGACAGGGTTTGCTGCACCTCCCAGATCCCAGGCTGCTCTGGGAAACTATGTCAGCCACACTGCACTGGTTTTGGCTGAGGTAGAGTGGGTTTTCATCACAATATCTAATATAGGGTTATGTTTTGAATTTGTGCTGAACACAGTGATGATAATACAGAGATGTTTTTGTTATTGCTGAGCAGTGCTTACACAGAACCAAGGCCTCTTTTCATACTGCCACAATGGCAAGGGAGTTGGAGGTGTATAGGAAGCTGGGAGGAGACACAATCCAGACAGGTGACACAAACTGACCAAAGGGATAGTCCAGACCATAAGACATCATGCTCAGTATATAAAGCTGGGGGAGAAGAAGGAGGAAGGGGTGGGATATTTGGAATGATGGTGTTTGTCTTTGAAGTAACGATGCATGATGGGGCTCTGCTCTTCTGGAGGTGGATGAACACCTGCCTGCTCATGGGAAGCTGTGAATTCATTCCATGTTTTTCTTTGCTTGTGTGTGGCTTTTACTTTCTCTGTTAAACTGTCTTTATCTCAACCCACGAGTTTTCTGGCTTTTACCTTTCTGATTCTCTCCCCAAGCCTGCTGGTGAGGGAGTGAGCAAACAGCTGCTTGGGCTTGCTGGCTGGCTGGTGTTAAACCTCAACACCCAGCCACAAGCTACAGCGTTTTCTGGAGATGCACTCATCCAGTTGATAGATACCATCTGGTCAAAACCATCAAGGCTTCCTGTGAGCTCAAGGTCATAGAAAACTAAAGTTCTGCAGCCTCTTCCCATCCTATGCCTGCAGCAAGACAGTGGGAAGAGGCCTGAAGAGTAGAACACTGATATTTTCTTAAATCAAGAGTTTTCCCAGAAGTTTGATACACTAAAAGTTCCCAGAAAAAAAGATCAGATCAAATGTCTTCAGTAAAGCATCTGCAAACATGGTAAGTTTAAAAGAACCCCCAAAAGTGACTTTAGCACTTTCTATCTAACACCACATTTCCCCTCCACATAGTCCTGTTTCTTTCAAGACCAAAAGCAGAAATTTCACCATGCCACCAGCTCACTCCATGAGCACTTACAGCACCTTTTTATTTCAACATCCTCCACTGTTTCCTCTGGAAATCTATACTTCACTGCCTCAAGAGTGTTATATCCAAGCTCAGTTGTAAAAGTACTTGTATTTTGAAAATAAAACCCATATCAGTAAGGATCCAGAATTACATACACAACCACCCTAGAGCAGAAATTTATATTACTTTCTTTACATTTTAACTTCACTTTTCTAACATATATAATTGAGCAGTACATAACATATTTGGATGTTGAAAAGGAAAACAGATTTTATTTTGTTGTACTTGTGGTGTTAAAAAATTAAGTATTTTTAGTTAAAGTTAGATCTGCTTTAACTCAAATCTTTACTGCACAAATGCAGAATTGGTTTCAGGATTCCTCAACTCATTCTAGTAAACATCAGTGCAGTCAAAAATCTTCTGTTAAGACCAAAAGTAGCAATTTAAGTGCTTCACAGGGGCTCTTTGCAGGGAAGGGTATTAAAGTAGTAATTTTCTGGATTTTTGCTTTATTAAGAATCTGGAAACTGAGTCACATGTAATTTCACTACTTGAGCCACTTACAGGGACTGGAAGACATAGCTCAGGTTAAAAGCCGCAGACAAGATTAAGGCCTACATCAGTACTACAGCTGGTAGATTACCTGCCCTGGGCAGCAACCCTTTATAAAGTCTATGATCTCTTTGGAGGTTTTAGATGGAAGCAATAGGGCACTAATCAGTCACCTGATACCGACATTAAAACCTTAAAGGGAACAAAGAAAAAAAACTTAATTATCATTATTTTTATATGCAAGCTATGGTAAATTGGGAGATAGCAAGAAGCACTCCAGTCTGAATTGTTTTTCCTCTTTGAATGCGGGCTTCATTGCCTCACTGCTCAGTACAGTATGTTCCATCTTACACTTTTTTTAGAAGGCACACAGGAACTTCAGAAAAACAGCACATGCTCACAGAGAAAAAAAAGTCTCAAAGGACTGGCAGATACTTGTGATTTCTGAGCATCAGCAGGGTTTTCTAACTACAAATTGTTCAGATGTTGTAGGCTTGTGAGAATCTATTCTAGGCTTGTTGTTTCCCTGCTCTTTTTCACAGATTTAGAGTCTCTGATGAATGCTATATGTACCAGCCCAGATGCTCTATTCTAGCTATAAAACAGTTTTAGTCAGCTAACTGGATAAGAGAGCTTAAAATAGTGCAGCTCTTTACTCTTTATCAGCTTAACATTTTCCAGTACACAACACTAGACTCCGAGAAGAACAAACTAGCCTGGTTACTACTGACACACATTCTGGGGCATTGTTTGATGTTGCTTTAATATTGGCTTGAAAAAAACTAGGATTTAACTCTTTGTATTGTCATTCTAAATACTGCCTAAATATTGCAGTTAACTGAGATATTAACTATTAGCAATTACTTGCAAATTAACAGACCATTTTTAAGGATTTGGCCTTTGTTGCAGTTTTAGAAAAGGCCCTGTTAGGGGATTTGTGCTTTGTGTCTATTTTCTAGACTCTCTCTAGACACTGGAAAGAGCCTTAGTGTTTGACCTTTGTCAGTTTTTAGATGGAAAGACTGACACAGTGTTACATTTCTATTACCAAGACTATTTATCCAAAACTCTAAGATCAGGAACAGAGATCAAAACCTTTGCCAGTTCTAATCATTGAAGAATCAAGTATCAAATAGCACTTATTTTAAGACCAAAATCATTTTGACGCGTTGAATCTCTCAAATCCCTAGTGGCACCGTGCCTTTTGGCAAAGCTTGCAACACTAGTCATGCCAATAAAGCAGTTTGAACTGAGCTGTCTTTTTGCCCAATCCCACTAAAACCATAGTAATTGGTTCAGACGCACAGGCTCAGCTCTCTCAATGAGGGCTAAAGCTACCAACCAATCTTGACAATGGCAAATTAAATGTAATGCAAATGTTCCTGTTCTTGTCACTGGCCTGGAAGTTTTTTTTCTTTCCAAGCTGTTTGATTTTCCATGTGTGTTCCCATCCCAGGACGTGTTAAAATCAGTTTCAACCAAATGTGCCAGAGGATGAAAAGTTCCACCCATTTAGGGAACAGAAAGCAAAACCTTATTACGATTCAGAAATCCTTATAGGAGGAAGACAAACACGTCAAAAACAGAAAAAGATTCTGTCAAAATCAAACTACTTTAAACATCAGAAAATCCATCAAGAGACACAAAACTTCAGAAGTTACTATATAAAAGTCAGACCCTTGGACTCATGGAACTGCTTGACTTAACAATAGTTGAGGGGGTTTTCCTCCTTATAGAAAAGATTTTCCAGCTCTAGGAAGGACTGGACACTGGTGGGCTTCTCAACTCCTTTTAAAAGTAGAAACAACACACATATTCCCCTTAAGAATTTGGAAACACTCCCTGTCAGAAGTGTTACATCAGAACCTGCCATTTCGTAGCTCGCTCAACACATCTGTCTAGTATGTCTGCCTTTTTTATCAAAAGCAAATATTAACACTACAATAATTGCTCCCTACACCAGTTTCAAGTGCTATGTAAAAATGTGACACCTTCTTCAGGTTTTTCATTATTCTGAATTGTCACACCACCAGCCATATCAACACCATGGATGTGAACCTGCAACACCATGGACAAAGCCTTGGTAGTTTTTAATATTGAAACAGTGACCCCTCTTTGGCTGCCATGTGTGATCCTCATGAGAGATGCAAATGCAAATTATTTTCTCTAGTCCTTCCCTTCCTTACAATAACAAAGTAAGTTTTATTCTACATATGCAAGTGAATTATTTGATTCTATGAAGAGCAACCAAGGAGATGAGTAGGGAGGAAAGCCAAAGTAGTTTTCTTTGTCCAGCCAGTTCAGAACTCCTTTGTTATCAGTCTTGTTTATAAACAAGATTGGGTAAATTTTTATCTGGCAATTCCCTCCTCTCTATCCTCTATTCCTCTAGTAGAACTCCTCTAATCCACTTGAGAGCAGCAATCATACAGAAAAGAGTCAAACTGATAAAATTTTCCTTCCCATCATTCTTTTCTCCTCCTGCTGACCCAGCATCTCACATATTCTCTAAGTGTTTTGCCTGCAGTATAAATGAGCAATCAATTCAATCTACTCTGGTAGCATCCTGATGAAATATCCTTTTCCCTTGCTCAATTCTTATCCTATGGGACTTATTCTCCAGTTCTGCAGTAATCCCTTCCAGGACAGACAATCACATTTAAAAGAGATATTAAAAAACAATAAATCACATAAAAACAAATTAGTCCTTCAGTTTATATTACATACTAGGAAGAAACAAGAGAGCTGTAAGTTCATAAGAGGAGGTATGAACTATTCTTCCTTTTTGCAATATTCTTTTACGCTAAACAAAGGAAACAAGATTCTTCTCCCACCCCCCTTATTGGGAGTTGCTCTGTAATTTATTTCTTACATCTGAAGAGTTGCAGACCCCAGGAATTCTGCAGGTGCGCGAGACTGCAGTGCTGCACACTTCTAACCTTCAGAAGTACGTTCAGTCATGCTACCACAAACTTTTCTCCATGTCTGCATCAGGAAGTTTCGCCAGCTTTTTAGTAACTAAAGAGTTCCTAATATAGCTCTGATTTCTTAAAAGTGTCAGACATACGGATTTCCCCTGGAAAAACTCCTAATAATGAACTAGTCTTACCGTAACCAGATAGGAAGGTATTATAATTTCCCTGATGTAGACAGTAATGTGCAGTACATACCACAACCTGGGTTCTGCTCTCATTTGCATCTCACTTATTCACTGACCCTGGTAAGCCTGCTATTACTGGGATAAGGCGTGTCTGAAGGTGCCTCAAACTACAGCAAAGTATGCTTTTGTTATCAAGAATTATATAGATCCCTTTGTATAAATATGGAAACAGCAAGTCCTTGTGTTCTGTTCACAAATACATTCCTGTCACATACATGCTTCAATACCCACTTGGCTTCTGGCATAGATCCTAAGCAGCTGACCTGACCAAAAAAGAAAACCAAACAAAACAAACAACAAAGGAATAGAATAAACAAACAACACCAACAAAATACACACCCACAATCCAAAAATTTGATTAAAGATTAACAACTTTGAGAAAGTTTGTCTAGCCTCTCTGAAAGCTGCTAACAGAAGTTCCTGAGTTACTGCTACTGTAAAGAGCACTCTGTGTAAAGGAGGTCTGCACTACCTGGGTTTAGTAAGGCCATGCATAGAGCAGTTCATTTTTTTTTTTTGTGGTTTTAAGCATTTGTCCCCAGATTTGTCAAAAAACATACAATGCAGTTACATATGGCTTTACACTTTCCATGTTATAGAACGCTGTTCTTTTAGGCACTACTCCTCATGCTTGGAGAGGAGGGGTGCTCAGGTCGATAGAAAAATCCTTTATTGAGAGGGCATTTCTAATGAAGTGCTTAACCTGTAGCAAGTACCTGAGAAGAACATTAAATAGTCTGTAACATAGAAAAGGAGTCTGTTGAAAATCCTCATCTCAACACTTGGATAAGCAAGTAAAATCCAAAATGACTAATCCTAGAAAATCCTGATGCAACCCTTGTTCTACACCACTCCCAGCCTTAAAACCAGGAGCATGACCCTATCTCATTCAAGCTTACAGTCTAGTCATTGGGAGACTGTGTTTCAAGAAATGAGTGTGAGACAAAACAGCACCTAGAATCTGAACTTCTCCTTCCCATGTGAAAACTGGACATGTTTTCCTCAAAAAAAAAAAAAAAGAAAGAGAGAGAAGGACTGAAAATAGGAAGTCAGGCTACAGATAGCCATTTGACAACAACTGCAAGGGCCAAAGAAGTTGCTTGATGTGAAGAACAGGCTTAAATTCTTCATGGGGGTTTTTGGCCGTCTCCATAGCATCAACCCAATATGCTTGGATGCCAAAAAACAATTGAGGCAATGGCAAATAAAATTAGTGGTGAGCCTTGGCTGTCCTCCATCATCTAATTAAGAAAAATAAGACCAAAAGAAACAACAAGAGGACCAGTTCAAAACTTCAAAGCTGAAGGTCAAGGCACAGTGAGCAGAAGAGACTTTTGCTTCTTCCTACAAGAGTCTTAACTTCATCAGTTCTAAGAGCAGCTTGGACTTGCTAACACCACACTTCCAGTTAGAAGGAAAGTAGAGATGACCAGTGCCTGAGACACAGTACAGAAGCAGGTGCAAAGTATATTTACCTGTATTAGGAAAAAGCTGAAAGTCAGATCTGCAAAGAAAACCTGAAGTAGACTGAGAAATTATGTTATGGCAGGATATGAAAAGCACAGAGTAAGAAATATGATTTATTCTCCTTCTCAGTGTGTTCTTTCTCCATTGCAGCCTCACTCCTGTATGTAACAGATGGCACATCAAGAGTGTGCTGGGTGATCTTTGCTAACATTTCACATTTTGGAAACTGGTTTCCTTTATGCTAGCTGTTCAGGGAAGTACATGTGACAGTTGTAGTGAGTAAAACGCTGCACGGCTGCATTTCTGGGCTGCTTCTAGCTTATAAAGACAACACTCTTTTAGTGAGGAAGGATTAGAAGGGAACTGAGAATGGGGGAAGCCCCAAGTGGAAGTTCATGCAAATAGTTGTCCAAAAAGCTTCAGAGGGTAAAAAACCCCCAACAACACCACCACAGCCATGAATAAAAGCAGAATAATTGGTTGGAAAACCTATATAAAGAGAAAAGCCTATAGGAGTTTATACACTGTAAAAATCCTGTATAGAGAGCTTTTGCAGTGTGGTCAAAGCCTTTGGTTAGAAAAGAGGGAGACACCACACTTCCATAGAATTATGTAATTGTGTGTTAAAAAAAAAAAAAAAGAAAAGAAAAACAGCATGGTAAGCACTTTTTGATGGAAATAAATTACTGTTTTCTTATAAGATCTGGAAATCCTAGAGAGGTCCTTACAAAGCATGGGTATGGGTCTAAGCCAAAGAAAGTATGAAAAGCTATTTTGTTTTCCTGTCCATGCTTGTCTTAGAAGATAGTGTCTCTTCCTGAGCTGTCTACAGTCTTAGACAATGGGAAGTAGGACAGGGTACCAGAAAGAGCCCAGTAATACATCAATTGAAATTAAGCATGGGGAACATCTAAGATTAAGAAAACAAAGTTGGACTGAATTAGATCAGCTAATATGAACCTGCCTCTTAATGCTTGCTAAAATAAGAGTGAAAATTTCTGATGTTGTTCATCAGAAACAGGCTTCAATTTCACTTCATTGTTTCAAGTATTTTTAATTTTATCCATCTATTATTTAAATGTAAGGTATAAAAGACAAAAGGTCTTGCATTAAATCACAGTTTATTCATTTCAGTGAAGATTATGTATATGGTACCTTTTGAAGATGGAACAAAAATTGCCATGAGGCCCTTCTGGGATCCATTCTGATTTCCCAGGTTTTTGTTCTATTTCTATACATGACTGATGGAATTTCACTGAAATAAGGGTTTCTTTGCTGTTATCGATGCAAAGGGGAGGAAAATGGCAAACAACAAACAAGAAACGTAACAAAATCCTCTAAATCAGGCACTTCAAAGAGTATGAGCAGGATTCAGATGACTTACTTCAGCACTGCAAATGTACACAGACCAACAGGGTGAATCGAAGAACTCAAGCTAGGAATTTATATTTCTCCTGTAGTCAGCAAAAAGAAATAGGTAACTCTGAAGAATAATTCTAAGTATAAAACCGAGTCAGTTTTTGCTCCAAACACAGATTAAATTCAACTCTGTTATTTCATAGGGAGTCAATAGAGTAGCTTGCAAAGTACATTAAGTAATCAAAACACAGGCATACATCAAAACTGGTGTACAGGCGTTGAGTACCATCTATATTCTCCAGTGGATATTCCCAAAGCAAAGTACACACACTTATGCGAAAAGGTGCTACATCATTCTTTTGACTTGATGTCATCACCACAAGAAACAGCTGACACAGCTGGAGGCCCAGGACTTGTCCTCACCGCAGCACTGAATACCTGTAAGGATGCCACAAAAACCAGACTGAAGGGTATTCCTTAAGGATCCTCAGTGTTGAGGGGCAGATGTTTCAACAGTATTATCAGACTCCCACAGCCCTCAGCCTGGAAAAGTACACAACCCAACAACATGTATGGCTTCCCATCATCTCCCAGGTGGAATTTGAAAGAATGATTTCAAACCAGACCTTGGAAATTAATGTGACAGATTGAAGTAAACACACACCAAAGCTCTGGAAGTGTTTTCCCAATGGCAATAACACAACCTCCAAGGGAAGCATCCATCACCGAGAGTTTCCCTGCTCCCAGTAGAACTGGCTGGCTGAACAGGAATAGCTGTTCAGCTGGGGGTGCTGACCCTTGACACAATTTTAAAAAGCAGCTCAGTCTTGCAGACCCAACAAGACTGATCTGCTGTTAGGGACTTCCCTGAGACCTCTGATCTTCCAGTGAGAAAGCAAATGCGACACAGTTCCAGAAAAACCTATTTGAACACTCCCAGGGGGTTGTTGTTTCGATTTGTACCAGTGCTCCAGTACAAGAGGCATGATGAGACCTTTGTCTTCAGAAGCAAATTAAGGAGGCTTTTACCCCACTGTTTCCTTTCCATCCTCTCAGGAGCAAGCATGAGACTGACATGGACGATGAAACAGAAGTGGCCATGCCAGGGACAGAACAAGGAAGTGTGAAATTCTCATTCAGATGCTGCTATTTTCAACTGATTACGTGACAAACACTAAAGAGAATCTCAGCACCACTCACAAACCTAAGAAACTTGGCAGGTTTCTCTGAGGCGTCTGGGAAGCAGCCTGCTGCCACAGAGAATCTGCTCCTCCCTCAAACTGACTCTGCTGGGAAGGAAGACAAATTTGGAAATATTAGCAGAGATCAAGGATCGTTTGCAAGGGGATCCAACAAAAATCTTCTCTTTAGGCAGAACAAACATGATGGTTTTCGGGGGGGGGGGGGGGGGGGGGGGCCGGGGGGGGAAGGAAAAAAATCGAATTCCCCCAAAACCTTATTAGTTCTGTTTAAACAGCACGGGAATACTAAATGTGGAATTGCTCAGTCTTTGCTTATGAAGGTCTGTTTATAAGGTTGGTTGGGGTGGAATAAGCATTTTTTCTTTTCCTGAAACGATCCCTGCTGCTGCTACCTCAGGAATAGCTCTGAGTGAAAGAAGTGAGAGAATGGCCAGTACTTGCTGGGCTTTAATCCCAAACCTCATGTAAACCTTTTTGGCTCATCTCCACAAAGATGACAGTAAAATGCCTCAGAGTGGACTATGCTAGTAGAGATGCATCAGTGCTGACAGTGAAAAAAGAATGTCTTCAAGCATGAAGACAAGGCAACCATCTTTTAGATCCCCCTTTTAGTGTGAATCAAAGGGCGATGGGTAAGATAAGGAAATCTGAAGAGAACTGAGAGTAGTTAGAGTCAGAAATCTGTTCATTTTTGCTTTTGTGATATTATTTTTTGATTAATCATCTTTCAACAAAGCTAAAGTTATTCTTTGGATTAAAATACAGTTCCGTGGATTTGAAAAGCACTATTTTTATGTCATCATCAGAAAGTATCACTACCAATAAGAACTTCCACATATATTTCATTTGCATATTAGAAAAAAAAAAACAAAAACCCAACATTTTAACTGGTGGGAATAATTTACATTTCCTATTTTCTATAGAGCCTTATGATAATTATTCTAATAAGAACACTTTAAAGGGGAAGGTCAAAAGTCAGAAGCCAGTCACATGCTATCAAGAATGTCCTCTAGAGACTTAGTCTTTTAAGAGTCTTAGCCTAATCTTTTCCAAGGTATTCCTTAATGCTAACAAATCTGCAGTGAACTCTTTGTAGAAAACTCCTGAGCAGAACTTAATGCCTACCCAAGTAGCTATTTACTGCAGAAAAGGCAGAATAAAAAAAAAATTTTTTTCTTTCATACACTGAGATTTTCCCAGTCTGTATCAGTATCATTGTACTTTCCCCATATAGGATGAAATCACATTTAGCCTGTGAACTTCAGCCACAGAGACGCCTGGAACAGACAACCTAATATTAGTGGCATGCACAGCAAGACTGAAGGACACAGGACACATCACGTGTGCAGCTCTTAAGGAAGCTCCCACACACAGAATGAAGCAAGGAATTAATCCATCTCTGTGACCCCTCACACACCACCCCCATCACCTCCCCATTTTAGTCTGGAACACCGGGAGGAAGGGGAAGGGGGGGGGGGGGGGGCGGGTAATCCACCAAACATAAAGGATCATCAGACCAAATATTTTAACTTGTTCTCAATTCCAAGAGACCAAGGCAAAAAAGAAACAAACAAAAAAAAAATTGAAAAGTCTAAAGACCATCAAGAATTGGTCAAATGTAGCTGTGTTTACTCACTTTAACAAACTAAGTCTGTAGGATTATTAAGTAAGACTGCAGAACAAAATTATACACTAGATTAGAAAAAAGAGGATAGAGAGAGGGTTTCATTGTGGGTTATCATGATAGTTAAAGGCAATAGTAAAGAAAATACAGAGTAGGGTCAAAAAAAATTGCTTTTAGTCTAATTAAAGCAAGCCTCAGATCTGTCCTGTAATAAGATTTCTTCTCCTACTACCCTTGCAAACAAATAGCATATTGTTCAGGATAATGGACAGAAAAGTCAACATTGTCCATCAGTCACCACTGTAGATAAATAACTGTCCCATGACATGCAGAATTACAAAAGGATGGGCTCTTCCTGCTCTTACTGCGTTGGTGAAACATCACAGCAAGCTTCAGATATTAAAGAGTTTAACAGTTCTTTCCTCCATGCTTACTGCTTTTTTTATACACATTTTTACTTAGGCAAAGAGGGCAAATGCAAATCAAATTAAATTATGATCATTAAACTGGGTCTCTTGGGGAAGATTATCAGCATGGTCAGCAAGGAATCAGGCAAACTTCTTTAGTATTAAGGAGAGTTTTGCTCCTGGTTCCTCTGCATTATGGTTCTGACAGCCCCTGCACCAACCAAACCCTTCAACTTGCAGTACATTTGTGTGAGCCTAGATCGGGCCTGTTAAGAGCTGTGAAATGTGCGTATTGTTCATTTGTAACTGCAGACATAGGCAGACACCCAGGGAGATTCCAGAAAGCTGGTTTGTTGTTACAAGAAGGAAACAGGTGTACAAGAACTGTTAATGAAGATAATCTTGTAAAGCACAGGTATACAAGTAGCACAGGTCTTCTATCCAAGAGGCTCCAGAATGCATCCTGCCTCTTGCAACCCAGACATCCCCATGCTGCTACTCAGTGCACTCCCCTCCCTCCACAGCTTCTCCGGGCTAAAGGAGAGTAGAAGACAGAGAAATTATCCCTTCGCAATGCTGATGGTGGAACTGATCAGCTCAGAAACACTGAGGCCTCCTAGACAGTGCCAAGGGCTCTCACCTCGTATATGTGTCTGCATTACACCCGTGTTACATGGAAGGAGGTTACTACAGTGCCAACCAACATTTTTCATTGCAAAAGAGTTTTCTCCTATAGAAAGCCTGGGAAACGGTCATTAAGTTGGTTTTGGTTGGGGGGGTTTTGTTCGAGTTTGTTTTTGTTTGTTTGTTTTCATTGCTGGGGGGTATTTTTGTGCTACATATAATTCCTTGCAGAAGAAAAGCAACTCCCCAAACTGCATTTTTCAGATTGTCAGTGAACAGTTCTGCTGGATGTTGGTTTTGCCCTTTTGACTCACTTTTCCTTCTTCAATTTTAAGAGAAGTAGAAAATAGGGAAATGAGAAATTGGCATATGTTCCTCTTTCTGCATTCAGCTCAGAAAAGACTTTAAAAAGCTCCCAATTTTTTAAGTATCAAAATCAAGCAAAAGCATTTATGGAAACAAGCATCGTTTTCAAGGTCTACATGGAATTTATTTGCATTTTTGACAACATTTTTTACTACTTGCTATCTAAAGTTAGTTTAGCTTTTAGTATTTAATAAGAGGACTATCAGAAGCATTTCAGAAAAAAATACGTTTTTTTCAAATTAATCGAAAATTACTTTTAGGACATTTTTTATTGTTAGAGAATTTCCCAGTTAGATTACATTTTCTGCTTTTTGCATCTATCAAAAAAGAGCATTGAAAATAATCTTTTTTCACTTCTATAACATTTATCTGTAGGAAAATAGACCTCATTTTCAATTTTATTTAAGTTTGTATACGGCATAAATAAATACCAGTTCAAAAACACATCTCTACAAGCAGTCAAGAACCAAAAAAACAGCTTGGAGTAACTTAACTTCACATGCAATGCAGAAATAATTTGTGTGAGTAAAGAGAATTGAACCTCAGAAGGAATTTAAAAAAAAATAATAAAATTGTAAAACTTGGAACCTGAACACACAACCTGAGGCATTCAACTGTCTGTTTTGCTGAAAACTAGGAGTAAACAAATGAACCTAACACATAGCCGGGTTTACTGCTACCTCTTCGTAAAGAATACATTCCTTCCAAAACCAGCAAAAAACAGAAACGAGCTGGCAAAAAGATTAAATCCCTTTACACACAGTATTTACACTGAAATTGCAGGCAATAAAGAGAATGTCAACTGCAGCAGCTCCAACCTTGTTTGTCACTCGATTAACTAGAGAGCCAACAAGGACAATGACTCAACCATTCATGCCTATTAGGCTTGCTGTGAAAGGCTCCATTCACTCACCAGCTGGCATGGTGGAAAGATATCTAAACATGCGAACAAGCGCAAGGGGCAGAGGCAGCCTGGCCCCACTGCAATCTAAAACCAAAGCTGCAATTAATTATACATGGAATGTGGCCAGGCTCCCCTAGCACTGTAATCAAATGGGACCACACAGAGAAAAGAAAATCCTTTATCACATCACACGCACTGCAGACAGAGTTCTTGCAACAGAAGAGATTTCTTTTTTTTTTTTTAATTCCTCATGGCACTATTCCCATTGACAGGCTAAAATGTATTCATATCTGGAAACTTCAAGTTTGCTGCTTCTGTTTTATTTCCAACAGAAGGCTTATGTAACTATTTATCTATGCTTTTACTACCAAAATCAGCCACTTAACAGAATTTTTTTCATATGTGCTTTTGGTCCTCACATTCATAGCAATAATTTTACACTATTCCAGTGCTTGTACCCTAGAGATATCTAAATCTTCAGGATCATCACTTAAACCTCTGGAAAATCACAAGCCTAACCTGGGAAATTCCTGATAGTCTCAACCACATGTTGGCACAGCCTACTGAATTCAGGATGCTGCAGGCATGTTTCAGATGAGACCAGCTTTAGATAATTTCCTTTTAGTGTAATTCTCTAAGACTACACAACAATTTTTCCTTTGGGGAAAACTGAATGCAAAAAGCATTATCTCAAAACGAAATGAGAACAAAAGTGGCTAGGGACAGCCAGAATGACAGAATCCCTTCAACATCATCCACATCACAAAAGCAGCATCATTCCCAAAATTTATTTGATACATGTAGTGTTAAACTTCTATCTTCCCATCTTGAAGATCATTGAACACTATTACAGCACTGTTTTGAGTCTGTAACAAAATTAGGACCCCAGCATGTACTATCTGCCATATTTATCAACAGTAAGATACTCTAGCTGAAGAACTTTGCAATCCTATAAAAACCCAACAAAAAAAACCCCAAAAACAACCAAATACACACACACACACACAAAAACCCCACAAGATTTCAGAAGGAAAAAAAATAAAGTCCTACATTAACCCATTTTTTTTTTGCTTAAAATGTGGGCACACGGACAATTCATGGCAGGGACAGGAAGCAAAGAAAGCTGGTCCTAGGCAGAGATTTAGCCCTATATCCACCCTTCTCTAGCTTCATCCCTCTTAGCTCATTATTTCTGTCATTTGCTTATTTTCTTGATTAATATAATTCAAATATATTTCTTTACCCACCTAATTGCTATTCAGATCGCAACACTAAAATCAATAGGAAACATCACTTACATAGAAATAAAGTGGACTACGGTCTTTGTGGAATAGGGAACAAGTTACCTGAGGATGGGATATTACTTCATGCTTATTTTCACAGTGTCAGTATGTCTTGGATTTCAACGTGCAAAACACTGAACAATAATCAAACTAGTTTTAAGATGAATAAAAAAATCAAGCAGGAAAAGTGAGGTGTGCTAACTGCACAGGTAGTGAAGGTATGCATCTTCTTTGTTACAAATTACACACAACCAACATTAAAAACCTTTAATAAAAGGTAACACTGCAACTGCCATTTCTTACTATGAAGACATGCATTCCGTGTGCAAAAATAACATGCCATACTGGAAAGAACCAAAAGGCTGAACCAGACCTAGTTCAGTGCCTGCACTATAGCTCTCACTACCTAACGTACTTCTTGTTGGCAGATGTTATTTTCATGAACTGTCACCACGTATTTTGACACAAAGGAGAAGGGCCGATTCAATGTGCATTCACGGATACAGACACTGCTAAAATATGCAGAGATCCAAATCCTCAAATACAGCACATAATAGAGCACCAGTTAGCATCTCTAGGAACACTTGGCTTTTTAGGAGGAAAATGCCTTATCTCTAAGGATGTTGGGGGGGTGTGGGGGAGGTGAGTGGGTTTTCAATTGATTTTTTATTTTTGGTTTTTTTATCACTGATCATTCAGGGTCTTCATAAGGCCACAACATGTCAAAAAATCAACTTGAAAAGAGGAAAGGGAAGTTTCAATGGCCATACCAGCACCCATCCAAATGGAAGAGGAATCTGGCAGAGGACCCTGCCAATGAAGTACTGCAAATAATTGTGCCCTAGTTCGTCTTTCCTGTGTATATCCTCCATACAGGTAGGGGGAAATATTACATGCAGCAGTGAGTTCAGAGAGGGACAGAAAAAAGGCACTCTTTGGGACCCTAAAACCCTGAGCCACAGCAGAGCACAGCTGGATCAGCATTCAAAAAACCTACATGAAGAGCAGAAAGGAGACACACAAAAGGAGCATTTTGGCAGCACTCTGAACTTGCATAATGTCTAGTGTACTGTTAAATTTGAACTTTTCAGAGTCAGAGAAATAAAAAGCCTCCACAGCATGACTAGGCACCAAATGCAAGTACCTTTCATCATATGGAGAAAGAGATTCATACCCCAAGCACAGGGAAGTGCATCAAAATAAGCCCAAATAAATAGATCTTTTGTTTGGTTGTTTTTTAAACTCATGATGGGTATTAGTGGGACAGACCAGGTTCCTCTAGCCATGCAAAATTCTTTCATTAATGAAATTATCATCATCCTTCATAGATGCAAAACGGCTAAGGGCTATATTTTCAACATGATTTCAAGAGAGTAAATAAGCACCAAGTTGTATTTTCAAATGCCTCTAGATTCTTCAGACTAACAATGACTATGCGGAAAGGGGAAGCAAGGAGAGAAAATAATACTATAAATCCTGGATAACTAATCATTTGGATCTGTTGTGGTGGATTTGAAGCATGTGAAAGAATTGGATTTATCAGCTGACCACTGTAATCCTCTCCTCGGTGGAGCAAAAGCAACATTTTGAACATGGGAGTACCTATCTATACATATGAACAGACACACATATATCATTCAGTCCTATTAACTTGGACAACCTATAATATAACACGAAAACACTTCAAGAGCAGTTGTCCACTGATTTGGAAGGTAGGGGAGGAACAACAGAATCAAAGAAAGAAAAACCACATGTACAAGACAAATATTTCATTTGTAAAGTTTGAAACAATTACCTGGACTGACCACTTGAGTTAAGAAAGCAAAATCTCACATATTCTACTTTAGGATTTAAACTCTCAATGAAGTCAAATGTCAGATATGAATATCATGGGCAAGTGTAGCCCAATCCAACCTCTTGCTTTAATTGAAGAAGCTGGGAAACCAGCAAGCAGCTTAACATAATGTCATCAATGTGGGACTTGACTGCTTCGTACTGCCTCAATTTATATCAATGATCAAACTGTAAAAGGAAGTGTGACTGTGCAAGGCAAATCTCATAGAGATGGGGAATCAGGAGAAGGAAGGAAGGTGAGATGCTGGAACCAATCAAGTCTAAGACAGCTTTCAGACATTTGAAGACATCATAGTTTGGCTGCAAAAGTCCCATTTTTACTGGATTCCAGTTTCTAGAATGTAAAATTAACCATTGTGCCCAATAGTCCTGTTTGTCTCACTGGATGAGAAGCTGAATCTAAAGAATTGCAGAATAAGGCTATTTATACTGCCTGTGTAAAACAAGGCCTTCACAGGGAATTCTGTAACATCGGTAATTTCTTTTAATTCACAATTATTTAATAGTTTCCATTATTCTAAGAACATGCAAAATTCGTGAAGATTGAAGAAAAAAAATAATAGGCTGTTCTACTTTTATAATACACTTTAAAGCATTCTGCCAGCTCTACAGTTGACAGTAATCCTTCCTTTAGTTTTAATCAAAATAGCCTTTTTTTAATCAGAGCAAGAAAAGTCTGCTAGTGCTTCAGAGCAACCTTGTCTTACATAGAATTTGCCGCCTTCTGCAACACAGAAATTACTTTGGGAGCACAGAGAGTTTGAATAGCTTGGGATGCAAAGTGCCCAGCTCCAGAGGAGGGTGACTGTACTCCCATCCGGCAGCAGCTTCCCATCTGCACACTGCTTCAGCCATGACTTACTGGCATTTAGGAGGCCAGGACAACCAACCCTGAATAATGTGTTTATAATATCTAAAGAAGAAGAAAAGAAGTGTTAATGAGAAATCAGCTCATTGTCATCTCATTTTTTCCACATATTCAGTTATTTGTCATCTGCTTGTGTCTTCTGACTGACAACATTCATGCCAGCTGCTTGCTGAATGGGAGCTTTCCAGCACGCCTAAATAGACTGTTTGTCTTCATTAGCGCTTTGTACAAATTCATTCAGCAAAGACTTGCAGACTGTCATTAGGCAGGTCTAGTCTTTCAAGTTCTGCTGCCACAATCCAAGACGTTTGCTTTAGCATATTTTTGTTCCTTTGACACAAGAGAACCAAGCTGGGTTTTTTTTGTTGTTGTGTCCCTTCACTGCGGTTTTCAAGCATACTTCCACATTAGGAGAGGGCAAATATGTCCACACACTACATCTCTGGGATAATAGATTTCATTGTATTTATTTTCTTTCCACTTTTCTTTCATAAAATAATTTAATAACGAGACCATATCAACTAGATGATCGAACACCAAGGAAGAGAGAGATCTAGACTGATCTTTGACTTTTCTGCATCTGAAGACTGATGCAATGGCACTATAATAAGTGGATAAAAATGTCACATAACCTCAGTAGCTGAAGTTGAATGAAAATGATTTTTAAAGTCAGGGCAAGATTACTCCTGTATTTCAAACCAAACATCTTTGTCCTTCAGCATGCTTGGGAAAGGACATGCAACACTGGAGTCAGGTTAGAGGATAGCCAAGAGAACCAGCAGCTGTTTTTTCTTTGAATTAGAACCATAGATAAACCTCTTTAAAAAAAAAAAAAAGCAGCCCCTTCTTTTACTTATTCGCCTTTTAAGGATTGGATCACTTACCCATAAGCATGGTCCTCTGGCATCAAGTCATATAGCTAAAACAACAATTGTTTTAAAATAAGTTACGTTTATCTACTGTATTGCAATATATTTACTACAGGAATCTATTGGAGGAATTCTTTAGAGTAAGTTCTAGTTTGGACACCAGCTTATGATAAGTCCTTGAAATCATCCTTAAATGTCTTCTTGCTAACATTTTATTGCATATAACTGGAGTTTCCTGGGGAATAAAAATTTATTTTCAGAGTATCTGCAAGGACATTTCAGCTTTCATTTAGCTCTGATTTTAAAATAATTAGTTCTAGCTTTATGACTTTGTGGTTGTGAAGAGAAATTTGAAAATTTCAAGGCCTGATCAAAGTCATAGGTAAACATTAAAAAATACATATTTTGTGACACATTTTCAAGGAGGGACTGCATAAGCAACATTTTGTTGAAAAAGAGAGTAATGGCTTAAATATTTCTATAACTACTGTCAATTTAAAAGACAGAATACTCAGTAAAAATAAAAGAAAACTTAAGGGACTCTTCTGGAGATGACAAACACCAACTAGTTCTCAGAGGAAACTGGAAATAATAAGATCATTCTTAATAAATGAAAACATTTACAAGCAAAGGTAGAGTTTCCAGAAGAACAGAAGCATTCCAAGATTTCTCACACAGAACCTTTAATTTTTTGTTTGGTTGATTGTTTTAAAGGCTTGGAAGTTTTTTGTTGGACTTTCAGAAAGCACAGACTGGTTGTTAACAGTATTCTCTCTCTTTAAATAAAAGATGAGAATAGGTTTCAACAGCAATTCTTAGGTGCAGGAGTCTCCATATACATTAACATCTGCATCCAAAAACCCTGGATAGATGTTTTCAATACTAGGTATAGTGCCTCATTAACATTTTCTTTCTAATCACTTAGCCTAATTTAATATTTTTCCTGCATTTGATTTACTGCATCTTAGACATAACCATGCTTCTGCAATGCAAAAAAGGTAACATAAGAGAAAAGGTATGTACACCCTGAACAAACTAAAGTTGTTCAGAAAAACAGCAATAGCAACAGATTATGTGAAAATTAAAGCTACGTTGGTATTTTTATTTTTGTAATTCATTCAATTTTTATTCTGGAAAAAGTCTTTGAGTTAAAAAATTAGCATTTTATTTAACTGCAGGACCACTTCAACACTGATGACAGAAATGCAAGCTTCTATGCATTTCCTAAGTTGCTCTCTACTCTTTTTTTTAAGAGAATGCCTTGGAAATCAGTTTTTTATATTTTTCATTTGCTACAGGAGCTCATTTTAGAAATATTGTTGCATTTCTTAATTCATATCAATGTTTCAAATTCCTTTATTTCATCACCAAGAGGTATGAGCAGTGAAAGCATGAGCTTCCTGTTGCCAGTCAGCAGTATCAGACCAGCCATGTCAGCCCAGCACCGTTTTAGCTCCATGATAGATGAATCTCGCATATGCTAATTTATTTAAAGGTCACCACTCCTCTACTAGGACAAATTGCACCTGCAGAACTCGAGCTTTCACAGCATAACCAAAACCCAAGAAACCTTATCATCTCCTATGATTATTAAGCTCTGCAATCTTCTCACAGCATGTAAAATACTGAAACAGGAACCACTTCCTCCAATCACAGAGGAAGGCTATGCTTTCCCCAAGAAGAAATCCTGCATCACACTGTCTTCTGAGTCCCTCTCAACAGTCAAACCCATTTCTTCTGGGAGAAAGCACAGAGTCCTAGGAGGATCCTTGCATACAGCTGGTCTTTCCAGTGAAAGAAAACTGGTTATTCAGCAGAGAAATGCAAAGCCTGAAAAGTTCTGACTAGAAGTAACTTTATTCAGCAATTTCAGTAAGTTTTGATAACCTCACTAAATAGAAGGACCTGCATACTTGCAAAAACATACATCTGGTCTTGGACTGTAAATTGGATGCACCACTTATGCCATACAACCTCAGGAACAAAAAACCTCTGTAGAAAAGATTCCAGGTACTACCTAGAGAGAAAAAGCACATCCCACAAAACAATCAATTTAGTTCCTTTGGGTTGTATAATTGTACCAGTAGACTCTTTTTTTCTTGCAGTCTTCAATGTTTTAAACACCTTTTTTTTCCCCCACCAGGAAGTTAAAAAAAAAACAAAACAAAACAAACTGGCACCCAGTTCTTTAACTTTCAAAAAGACTGTGGAGCAGAGCAATAGAAAAAAAGGAAGAGGATGGTGAACTTCAAAATTCATAGCATACTTGAAATACCTTGGTTACTGCAATCTGTTTATTATTTCTGATGTGAATAGCAAGAGGGAATAACATCATTGCAAACAACGCAAATTTTTACATCTACCTGCAGGGATAGGCCAGTTTTAGAATAGTTTGCCTGAGAAGGATGTGGAACTTTTATCTTCCAAGGACTCAAAGAATAGAAATAATAACTATGCATCTGCAAAGACTTAAACAGAACTGTAACTTTCACAGGTTATTATTCTCTTTGAAGCAAATGAGAATATTTACATGTGAAAGTTTAAGCATCCCTAAGTCAATAGTCTCTAGTCTCCCAAGCCATGCCCAGAGTAGGAAAAACAGAAAACTGGCAGTCCAAATTATTTATTTAAGCCATAGGAAAAAACCCGAAGCTGTTACCATTTATTCACATGCATGTGTTGTAATTTATTTTAGCAAAAAAAGGAGAGATTAAAAAATTGGCAACTTTATTACTAATTCAATATTTTCCAGTTATTTTATTTTTCAGAAGTCCAACTTTTAGAAGAGCTGCTAGCGTCACATCCCAGTGAGGATGGAAAAATAAAATGCAGAAAACCTGCTCAAAAATACTGAGGAAGTTCTTTCAGGAAAAGAACATTCACTTACAAGAAAATGACAACGTTTTGTTGAAACCAAAACATCAGTTAAGCTCATAAAAGAATGCTTCCAGAGCCTAAGCTGACATGAGCAAGTAACTTACCAAACATCTCCCAAGTAACAGTAGCAAAATGCCTCTCTACAAGCAGCACAAGAAGTCTAGAAAAGTCATTTTTGGTTCCTAATAATGTTAAACTTCTCTTCACATGTTTTAAAGTAGATTGGTGAGCTAGGAGAAGAAGAAAGGGGAAAAAAACAAACAAACCAAAATCAACCCACCACCAATCACATTAGCAGATACATCTGACCAAAACTGTGTCATGAAAAAAATTTCTCAAGAAATCCTATCAGAAAAGAGAGCATCAGAAGAAAGGGGTCAACACTCAGAACTTGGAAAAACTTAGGAAGAGAAGGTGTAGTGAGTGATAGCAGGCTTCATAACCTCAAAGTTCAGGAGTTTGCCTTCCCCGCCTCACCCCCCCCCCCCCCCCCCCCCAGTTCTGTAATTGTAAAGGCTCCTCCATGAGGAGATCAAGAATACATGTTTCTAGAAAAAGTAAAATTGATTTTTCATCCCCTTCTCTTTATCAATGTGTCGCATTACCGTTGCACCCAGACAACAATGTTTTGGAGCATCCTCTCATGATATTTCAAACAATACCAAGGATTTATTCACATGAACACTGTGAAAAATTATCTTTGTTGACTTTTACTGCTTAACTGGAAAATGACCAGGAGCACCTTACACTGACTAAAACTTCCAAGAACTCATTATCAGTCTGAGGAAAATATTAATTATGTTGCACGCTAATGAATGTGGAAACACTTTTCCAAACAGTATTGCTTACAACTGCTTTTCATAGGTTCCCCCCATCTACTGCTTCTGTGAATGCCATTTTGCCAAACTAATGCCAAGCCATTCTAGTTCCAGCAACAGCTGCACTCACGACACCATCCTCTAAGCAAAAACAGCTTTACAAATGCCACAACTGTGTTTTCCCATTACTATCTGTGGTGAATTAGTTACAACAGACTGTGGATGAAACTCCACTTCTGCAGAATTAAGAGCTTCAAACCCTTGACACTGTTTGGCATGACACTCTGATGTTACCCTTCTGAAACCAGCATCTTCTACACTACAAAATGTGGTTCTAGCAACCAACCCTCAGACAAGACTTCTGCGGATGGACTTTAACTTAGCTCTCAGGTGCTGTGGTGCTGTTATCCAACGTCCAAGACCTAATAACATTTATAACTTAATGGGAAGAGTGGACTTCATGAATCAGTAGTGAATGCCAGCAGAGGTACATGTTTGAAAGCAGGGTAATTAAAGAGGAGTTCCCAGGACAACAGACATTACAGACCCTTGCCTAACACAATAAGTCCAGTCAATACTATGAGCACTTTAGTGGATGGTATCTGCACATTCGGAAGTTGAGATCAGTTTCACAGTTTTGTGTGATCTGTTCCTCCACAGCACTGCGCTTATCTGAACAGTTAACTCAGAGTAGAATCCTCATCTGCCCTTTCCTTCAGTGTGCAGGTCATTTTCTTGCAGGCAGACAAGATTATTTAGCTATTACATGTGGCAAGTTGATTGAAAACCTAGGAGACCTACTTTTAGCAGGTCAGCCCCAGTGTTGCAAGAGGTGGCCATAGGAATTCGCATGCAAATAGCTTTAGAAATGACTGATGGGGATGAAGGGGGAAGGGAGGAATTGCTGTTGACATTGTAAGATCCTACATATCCATGAGAATAAAGACAGCATAAGAATTACACACATTTAGACCTTGGCATTATTCATACCCATCACCTCTCACTATTGTAGGAAAGCAAACCACAATCAGTGATGCAGCAGCACTGGCCCTTCACACACAGGCACTCCTGCTGAATGCAAATGATTAATTTCAGTTCAGCTTTGTACTTATTCTCCTTGGGAGAGAAACTGGTGTTCCACTCACACAGTATAAGTGAAATATTTTCTTCAGTTCAATACTTAGGAGAGCAACAAAAATTCTTAAATGGTTCTGCTCTCACTGCAGCCAGTGTTCACAGCTACAAGGATACTGGGGTGAACAAGCAAGGAATACTGTTTTGATGAAACAGCCACTTAAAAGAGCATTATTTCAGTCAATTTCCTTGTCTTACAACAAACATCCTTCAGAATATGTTGAAGTGTATCGTTAAGAAATGTTAAGAGTTTATAATAAAACTTGACCACAGGTATTTTGGCTGATTTAATAAATACCTGTGACGGGAAAAAACAAACATGTTTGCTGCCAAATGCTCATAAACAGGATATTGAAAGCAGATACAAACTAGCTGAATAAAAGGCAAGGACTGATAGCAAGTCCATTATTTATGTGCTTTTCCACAGTAGTACTTGATCACATAATCCACACAGGTAACATGGTATTATTCATCATTTGAAGCCTTAAGAAAGAGACATCTGGCATTAAGTAAAATATTCCTGCCCTATTTCAGCCATGAAAACCAAGATGTCTGTAGGAAATGTAGGGTGAAATTTTATAGATGATCATAATAGTGTTTTACTGGTGTCCACATCTCTGACCCTCTGCTGCATCCCATAGGAAAGTCTAGTGTACTTTGTTTACCTTCATGTAGGAGTCAAAAAGCTGCTAAGGAATTTAGTTTCCCTTTAGCATTTAGCAGACTCTCCCTCTGCCTTCTGCACTGAGTAGCTGTTCATGTTAAATCAGAGGAACACTATGGTAAAATTCACCTTTGGGAGGGGTCCAGGAAATGACGTAGCATTTGGATATCCAGAATGGAAGCTGTAATTATACTATAATTACAAGTGTTGTCTTGGTGTGTATCTCCAGCTTATAGGTCTAATAAAACCTCAGCAAAGTTGATCTGATCTGTTAGACCCCATTTCTACTACAACAAAATTTCACATAGGAAATTCAGGAGAAATAGCAGAAGCAGTAGAAAAACAAAACAACTACCATATATGGTTAGGGGAAAAAAAATCACAACAGAGGCAGATATAGTATCAGTTTTCAAACTAAATACGACAGCAAGCAATTATTTTTCATGGCCACTAGGAACAGCAAACAAGAACTTGAGCTTAATTTGTGATAACACTCAAATACTAGAGTGACTTCTGAAAGTACTGACAAAAATGATGAAACACATGGTTAAAACTATCTAGGGAGACTGGAAAATCATCCCTGAAGGTTTTCAAGAGCAGACACTAGCAGAATGTGTATAAGGGAGAGCTGAGTACACTTAACCTCATACCAGCACAGAGGCCCAGATTAGTTGGTCCCTGCCATTCTCCCAGCACACAGCTCCAGACTTTGTAGAAAAGATACAGAATAGAAACCATCTTATCTAAAGAACAAAGTAAGTTTCTGCTCTTTTTTTCCAAGGGAACACAATATGCCTGTCTCTGCTATCAAGATATCTTTTAAAGCAGTCAGCAAATTATGACTATCTTCAATATTGTTGCCAAAGAAGGGAATGGAAATTTCTGCTATGATTTGAAGTAATTTTATACCACATACTCCTCATTAATCAAGAAAGAGCTTCAGTGCACAGTTAGACCATAAATTTCAACTCTTTTTCCAAATATTGAAGGGAAACCTTGTGAAGCCATCAAGGAGTTTGTCTTAAATAAGTGGGGGGAACCACATACACAAAAATTTCAATTAAGTAATTTTAGCTTGCTTTCTTTCAGGAAGTTAATCACAAAGCTATAGTTTATTAAAAAAAAAAAAAAACAACAAAAAACAACCAAACAAAAAAACCTAACAACACTGTTTGCCCTGAAAAACAGCAAGGAAGGAGAAACAAATAGTTTATACTATCTTGCCTAACAAGGGAAGTGTTCAGGCCTATAGCGAAGATAAACAGCTCTATTCTGAGCTCATTGTTTGTAAGCAGAAAAATGTATTTAAGTAAATTCTTTTCTGTCTCTTTTATACACTTCACTTTGAAGTTACACACACCCTTTGGCCTGTGTAGAAGTATCCTGTGGACCTCTTAGTACTTGCATAGCTTTCCAAATCACAACTCCATTATAAAATTAATTTTCTATCTCATCCAAACCGGACCTTTCAAGTTATGCTTCCAATAGGACTTAAGGTCAAACATGCCTAAAGTTATTCAGAAGAACTTGCACATTCCTTGCTGCTTATATCAGGATCACCAAGAACATTTGCTTTCCATTTCTTCACTGTTGCTTCGAGCAGAGTTCCCAGCACTTTGGTGTGTTACTTGATGGTTTCATGCCTTTTCTTGTTCTTTTCCCTTTGTCCTGACCTCCTGCCCTGTCACCCAAAGCTATCATGCATTACTTTTGTAGTTTCAGCTCTGGGCCACCACATTTACCCACGTCAGGAGTCAGCCCTTCCAAAAAGGTCTCCTGCCTTGCAGTTTCAGTTCAACCCCACGCCTTTCCCACCACTGGCACAAAGCATACCAAACACGTGCATGTACAAAAATCACAGCAACCCTCTTGCTCCTGCACCTACATATTAAATAAGTGCTTTACATATAATACATAGGCAAACTTTCATAATTTAACTTGTTTTCCTTGGTTTCTAGTAATTTAAAAAGTCCTAGGTTAGTATTTTTTAGGATCTCCTCTGCAACGAGAAGGAAATGTGAAAAAACCCCACCTACCACCAAGATTCATAAATTCCAGTCCTTGCATTTTAAGAAATTTATTAACATTTTTCATATATGACTTAAATCACTTAAGCATTTGTTTTGTAGGTTTATATGGTAAAAGACCCTCAAACTAGGCTTCTACACTGACTATACTAAACATGGTCCTGCTAGGCAAAAAATCCACTTTACTGCTTGCTTTCCTTAGATAAACATCGGGGAAGTCATTAGTATGACAGAACAGCTCTATTCTTATTCAAAAGTCATCAATCTGTTCTAGCTTTAAAACGCAGAGAGGTCAGTGACCTGGTAGAAAGAGTGCTAAAACAAATGTCGTGAATAATTAACTGATCAAGAAACTTACAGCAGGGGAATGAGGAAGGTTGACTACGCACTCAAATTATCCAGTTTCCATATGAAGGAGGACATGCAATAGCTGAATCACAAGGCTCATTTTATAAAGGCAAGTTTAAGCATCCATACTTCTCACAAGTATCCTCAAACATTTTGTAACTCAGTAAAATACAGAGGGACAGGTATTAAAATTTATCCATTTGAAATAGAGAAAGAATTACTTTATTTCTGCACACCCTTCTCTAGCCCATCTCTGTTGTCAACACACAGGATGTATAAGGTTTATATTTTTAACTGTACGTCTCAGGTGGTAAGTGATGCTTTCAGACTGATGGGCAAACAGCATTCCATTCCTAGGGGAGCAGCCACCTCTCCTAACAAGGCTCTGGATAATTCAGTACTCAGCCCTGTAATTAATAGGGAAAAGAGGTGAAAGACTATCCCTTCCATCTAAGCCAGTCTAAGAACTGGTAACTCATGATGCCTGTACTGAGCCAGGGTTTTGTTGACAGGTATTAGCCAAGAATTCCTTGGCATGCTGGCATGACTGCCAAGAGCATGCCTGAACTCGAACAGCGAGTTGCCAACAGTAATTCAGGACTAATTTATTTACATCTACAGCTCTCTGGAAACAAATAAAAGATTATCACTTCAATGAACACTGCTTAACTCAAAATCATCAGACCTTGTTTTTTGCAAGGAGACTTGCAAGGCTGCAGAGCAAAAACAAGAAAAAGATTCCACATTCTTTTACTGTGCCAGCAATGGTTACAAATAAAGGCAAAAACCCCCTAAAAACAGAATAACAGTTGGATGGCCTTCTGAGTTTGAACTGCTGCCAGTTACTACATCTTGAAATAACTGGCAGAGTTTCATCTTTGAAGAGTTTTCCTATGCAAACTACACTCAATTTCGCACATAAGTCTTATGGGAGTCCTCAGCTACATGTTCCCTCAAGCTTGACACTTCTAGCAGTGACCCAGATGACTGAACCAGCTGGTATGACCAAAATATTGCTCCTGATCATTTAAAAGAAAGTGCGTTTATAACAGAGCTGCCATGAAGAGCAAGGCTTAAACCCTGTTTCTAAAATGAAGCTCTATTGCATTTCCAGCATGGGGTACAGCAGCAAACTGTGGGCTTCTGCTTCTGTTGCATCTGGGTGCTTGAGGTCATTGGCCCCCAGCATAACCTGCTGCACTTTTAGAAGGGTTGTTTGCACCCGACCCGCCAGCTCTGATAATTTTGCAACAAGCTGAGGAATATACAGTATTTCCCTGTAAGCCTCAGCTACTATACATGGTGAGGATAAAACCCCCACCAACCCTCTATTACTGTATTACTACACCTTTCAAATTAGGGAGGTGCACTGAAACAATGAAAAGCTCTTGGGTTTCCAACAATACAATTACAAGACAAAAGCCAAGCCTTGTGCTAATTACACGTTCATCTGAGTCGGGAAGTTGGAGCTGTAAGGACAAAACCCAAACAGCCAGTGACTCAGCAGGACAAGCATCTGCCTCCTGGCCAGTGCTGCACTGCCCAGTACACAAGAACCAGTGTTCCTTAGCACCCTGTGCTTTTATTGGTTCTGTCCCTTGAGGTTAAACACTAAAAACTTTTAAAAATTATTCTGCTCATTAGGGGAAAGCTTAACCTAAGCCAGTGACATACAAATGAAAAGGAACATTTGTTTGCTAGGTAAATGATGTTTGCCCAGTGCAAGGCTGTTCATTCATGGGCTTTATAGTATCTCTTTCTTCAACTTGGAAAACATTATTCCAATTAGCAGAGAACAGCATCTAGTGAGAATGATAACGTTTCAAGCAGGAGATAAGTGGATCTTCTAACAGGCCAACTAACATGAAAACAAGTAATAAATTAGCTGCAAAATGAAGTCCCTCTGGAAGCAGTCCCTGAGCACATTTGCTTTGTAATTTATTCTGCTAATACACACAGAATTATTCAACCTTAGAGACTAAGAAGTGAGGTTATTTGTTTGCAACTGTCTTCTTATTTTACCTTTCTGTTTTGATGTGGCAATTAAAAAAAAAAGTATTACCTGTTTGTGACTTTTTAAAAAATAAACAGCTTCCTATCAGTGTTAAATTGATAACAAGTTGCTATGGCAAGGGCTGCTCTGAGAAAAACCAATGAATTCTTTATCAAAAGAAAACACTTTTCAGGCACACCCAAAGACAAGGCAGAAACACTCTACTTACCTTCACAAATATAGTAGGAGGCCAGAGTCAGAAATAGAAAATATAGCTCTATGAAAACTGTGGATTAGAGATACCTATAGCCCTTATAAATTGCAAGTAGGTAATAATATTATTCATCCTCTTGAGGTTTCCAGGTAGTGGAAAACTACTGAAACTATGCAAATCATTTTGGAGCTGCCCTTGTTATAAACTTATCCTTATCATAGCACTGCTATGTTTCAGTTTCTAATTCCATTCAGCTTTAATAATATATTCTCTTCAGAGATCTTGACTCTTCATAGAAAATTAACCAAAAGATACTACATATTCAGGCAATTGATAGCATGTACTTATTTTATTCGTGAAAAAATGGTCGCGGACATTGTGAAAAAAGCAGGAATGAGTTTGGAAACAGAAGGATCTCTCTGTTTCTCTGCTACAGTCAGCTTGAGACAGAATGAAGAATTTGCTATAATACAATTTTATATACCACCCATTGAATTGGTGTGTTTGTTCATTTTGCTCATAGAAATATCCCCTAAGTTTGATCTTTCACAGGCTGCAAAGGGAACAAGTGAAGAGCCCTCTCTCAAGGAAAAAAAAAAAAAAAGAAAAGGCTAAATTCCTCCTCTCCACCCCCAACCATTTTTAGGAAAACTCAAACCAGCTGAATAAAAGTCTTCCAGTATAAAAGAAAGTGAATTTATAAGGTACAGCTAGGACATGATTTAACCACAGCTGGCAACTAAGCACCACACACAGTTGCTCACTCACTCAACAGCCCCTGTGGAATGGAGAAGAGAGAAATTAAAAGGTAAAAGTGAGAAAACTCTTCCTTTTAAGAACAGGTTAATAACTGAAATAATATAAACAAATTGATATAAAAGGAAAATAACAAAAAGAGGTAAATAAAGTCCCATTAAAAAAAAGTAATTAAAATGAAAATAATCGCTCACTACCAACCCACTGATGCTCAGCCAGTCCCTGAGCAGCAGGTCCCCAGTGAACCTTCCCCATAGTTTTAATGCCAAGCAAGATGCCATATGATGTGGGATATCCCCATGGTCATCTGGAGTCAGCCCGCCCAACTTCTTGTGCACCCTCAGCCTGCTCACAGTTTGGATGGGAATTGGAAGAAGCCTTGACTCAGTTTAAGCACTGTTCAGCAGTAACTAGAAGATCCCTGAATTATCAGCACTGTTTCCAGCACAAATAGCTCCATACTAACCACTATGAAGAAAAATAACTCTACCCCAGTTAAAACTAGCATCAGCTATCCATATTAAAAATGGATTCTCAAGGACAATCTCTACACATCTCCACATCTCACCTCACAGACTCCTTTTGTCATTTTTTCATGAAATTGCCTCCCTCTGCATATATATAAACACAGAAAGGTAGTCAACATTCAAATTATATAAGCTGACAAGAATTCAGAAATCTGTTCTTCCCTTAATATTACTTTTCTAGTTACTATACCAAGTATCCAGACATGTAACCAAAAACAACCACAAAATCCCCTTTGACCTTCAAGTCATCCTTTGAATTTGACATTAAAGAACACACTCTGAAAGCAGGTGGGAACTTTGGCTGACATATGCTTAACCCAAATAGACCATCTTCAGTCATAGGGAACACCTGCCTCACACCTGTGTTAAGTGGGAGGCAGTGCCTTTACCAAACTGGGCAACAGGGAAAGCAGAGGAAAGTGAAAAATGAACCCACAAGCAAAGTTGTTGTTATGGGGTTTTTTCCCCCTCCAGAGCTACAAGAAATATTAGCATAGTCCTTATATTTTCCGTGTGGTATCTGCCATTGGCTACTGTCCATCTCAAAAATACATAGGAGAAAAGCAAGCAGATTTATCCTAACAAAAAGTCCTTACCAAAACCAGTCACCTCAGGAGCAGGGTTCAAACAGTGAACAACAGATGGTGTGTGTTGGGTGGAAAGGCTGAGATTTAAAGCTTTCAGAGAAGATAGCTTAAAAAGAAAGAAAATAAGAAGAAAGAAGAAAATACCTCATCATTATTCTAACCTCCTCCTTTTCAGGCAGATTTCCCATCACTGTACACCCACTGCTATTGAAGAGAACATTTTCACAACTGACAGGTATCAAGTTTAACCTACCCTTCTTATCCACTTACTATTTCATTCTTTGGAATAAATCTTTACAAACAAACAAAAAAGAGATAGATGTCACACTCCTGTTGTTTTTTGATGCATGTATAGTATATGTATATAGAGTATACATATGGGTATAATATATATAATATATATGTTTGATATAAGTGTAGTACAATATGCTAAGTACAAGTATAGTACAATATACATGAAGTTCATGTTGAATTTATGACAGTATAATTAGCTGAACCCACAATTTTGTGAGAATATGCAACCTAGCTATAATATCATAACAGCTACAGTAGAGCAGGGTTACACTGACTAGAAACCACCCTTCTCGCACTAAATCCTGCTCATAGATGACTGACTGCAAGTAGTTGTCTCTTGATATTGGTTTTAATGAAAAAGTGATAGCTGCTAATCAGTAGAGCAAATCTCCATAATTTCAGCTTTCAAAGACATAAGAGTTTGCCAGGTTTGATCCCCACAATACTTCCTCCCCACCTTCATCCTCAACATCTCCTAGTAGGAGTTAGGTTTGAGTATACATCTACACAACTTTGCATAATAGCTGGCAGTGCTGGGTCCAAGAGCAAAGTATATTTGTGACCAAAGAGCCAAAACAGGGAGACATACTTCATTTTATGTGCCTACACCTCCCACAGACACATTTTCCTATCATTGAAGTTGGATGTATTCTCGTTTTATTCTACATTAAGACATAACAGTAAGATCTTTTGCTGGTCATAATCAATGCAGTTCTGAAGATAATCCTAACTGCACTAACTGTCAGGCTGTTAAACACCCCCCTCGGAATAATGAAATATGCATAGATGTCTGGTCCAAACCCTCCTACAGTCAGAGAAAGTCCCTTGCTCACATCAGTAATTGTAGAAATAACTCCTACTGAGAAGACAGCAAGGAGGCGAACCAGAGTACAGTGAGGGCTCAATTTTAGGATCCAAGTTCAACTGATTTTGAACACAAGTTTAAACGAGTTTTCTTGTCATAAACACTACACTTCAAAACAGTTGTTAAAGAACATCTGCCTAGATATGTAGTTGCATGATCCTGGAGCCCTGCTATGATCTGTGAGCAGTGCCAAGCAGAAAAAAGCACAGCCCCATGCTTTCAGCTACGTGCTCTCAGACAGGCTTTCCCAAGCACAGCTTGCTGCTGCTTTCTTACATAATATACTTCTGGAAGGAAACCCGTGCTGCAGTTTTATGGTGACTTTTATTAACACACAGATCTCAACTAAAAATGGAGTGACACAGAACTAAATGGTTTTGTTGCTGATTAGAATTCAGAAAAAAAATTGTGAGATCAAGGTAAAGTATTAAAAAATAAAACCATGCAAAAATAATATGACACCCTAGACAGTTAGAAACTTATGCCTAGAGATGCTGGCATTGAGCACAGAAAAACAACAACCCACCAAATAAACAAACAAAAAACCAAAAGCACACACACAAAAACAAACAAACAAAAAACAGATAAAACATTTCCCAACTTTAGAGCCATTATATTATTACTGATGAAAACTTTTAGCTGCTCTAGTAGATAAGATGTTGGAGAAATCTGTATTTTAGGAAACTGAAAAGTTTTTACTTTACAATTTTTCCACAGTTCTGGATTAATGGAGAAAATCAGTTCCTGGATGCTTTATATATTTGTTGATGTATCCAAGGCCTAAGGTTGCATATGCAATCAGACATTGTGGGACCTGTACCCTCCTGCAACATTAGCTAGAGACAAAGCAGGAATCACTGAAGTACCTTATGTTCTTTGAATCATCCTATGTTATTAGGCAAATGAACTGTGAACTTTCTGTCAAGATTATCTGAAGAGGAAAAAACAATCCACAACAAACAGTCTGGTCATTTCTTTCCATAGGAGTTCTGTAGTTGTCCGAAGTATATTCCTACAAAATAGAATGTTTCTTTTTATATACATTATATTCTTACACAGCTGTTTCCAAGGATACAGTCAGGATTTCTAGGTTTATCAAGACATTGCTCAAAAAACTGACGTGTAACAGATGCAGAGGATGCAGTATACCTACATACAGACTTCTTGTGGTGAATTATTGGTACCTAAAAATGTTACCTCTCTGATTTTCATAGCCTCAACTGTTTTTTAACACATCCTATGCTGTTAGGGCTAGTCCGAAGTTTGGCATTGGCAAGAAAACACACACCCTATGACAAATATAAAATAAATGAGTTAATATCGTCACTATCTATACAAGACTGTGTATGTGCTATTGTATGTGCTAGCATTCAGACTATGAATATGGTAATCTGTTTCAAATTCAATTACTTAGCGAGTTCACAAATTGCCGCTTATCAGGCATTAATACTTCCCTGTTCTTGCTTTAACATCTGTGTCACAGCTTGGAAAATAGCAAGCTGAGCCAGTGAAAGTGAGAGTCACATAGGGTTGTAGAAGTCCCACGGGACTACCTCTTAAGGCTTCAGTCTCTATCCCAAAGCCTGGTTTGCTCAGCTTTAAGAGATTCCTCACACTTTCTAAATACCATAGGGGCTTTCCAAATTAACCCTTGATTATATGATTATACATAATATGCACCTGAAGGCTGCATTTCTCTTAATTCAGACACCTTCAGGGAAACCCAAATTCCATTTCTCTCTTTCTGGAGCTGCTGCACATATTAGATGATGACTCCTCTCTCATCAGCTCTTGTAAGATGTGCCAACTGCAAACTGCTACTTTGCTATCCAAACAGGCTCTCACAATAGCACAATGTAGCCACAGGGTCAGGGGAGGAAAAAACAAAAGCTAGAAAGGGCTATATATGAAGTTTTTTGTTTGGGGTTTTTTTTTTTGTTTGTTTGGGGTGGGGTTTTTTTTGTTATTTTCAAAAGAAGGTAAAATCCCTCACTCCTTACCATTATTTCTGACTTTACCATCCATGTGTTTATGAGAAAGCTCTAAGACTTTATTTCCTATGTATTCCTATCTGTGCCACAGATTAAAACCAACTAATTAAACCTGATAGACATCTTTAGAGTCAACAGACAGAAGCAAAAGTTACTTTTCTTGTCAGGATTAGGAAAAGCATTGGTACAATCAAGGTCATTCATTAGGGTAGTAAAACGGCAGCAATGCCATGAACTTGGGGTATCACCGCATGAAGAGCGGTTAAAAGTTGTTTTCTCTCATTGGAGTAACGCCTGAGAGGAAGGGAATTGGGTTGTATGTCAGCAGCATAAGCAGCTGGAAATGATGAGGTACGAAGCAGTAATGCTTTACATCAATTAAACACCTTTCATGCAAAGCATCTTACAAAAGGATGAAAGAATTACCATCATTTTTACAGAGAAGAACCAAGGAATGAAGACTTGGTATATAACTCACTTGGATGTCAGACAGGGATCTGTTTGCATTGCATACTGCAGACTTCTGCCAAGCAGATGAAAGTTTTTGCAGTTCATGTGCTGTGCTGGAAGAGAAAGTGTCTGCATAAGCATGTTAGGACAGCACCAAGCCCAGCCTATCAGGGAAAGCCTTTCATCATGAGTTTGTAGCCGTAGGCACAGCACTACCTCAGCTAACATGGTCACCTGGCTTTGACACAAAATGTATAGGCAGGTATGTGCTCATTTCTGCCTCTGTGTCAGATGCTGGAGAAGGAGGAGAGGGGGGAAAAAAAAAAAGAGAATTACAAGCCTGACTCAATGGAAATTAATAAGAGCTTGGCTACTAACTCAGTAAAAACCAGATGTTTACCAAAAAAGAGCTCTGACTTGCATTAGCACTACCCAAAGTCACTTTGTGCTATAATATACAATGGGCAGAGATAAATTTCCCAGGGCACAGCCTCAAGCCCACCAGAGCCCAAGAACAACTTAGGTGTCAGTCCTCCAGCATAAAAAAATTCGAAGTGGCAAGGGTCCATATCAGTTTTGTTCTAGACCCAGTGAATATGCACTTGCGTTGCTATATCAGCAAGGATATTCTAATTTAGAAAGTCAACTGGTGCTAAAATGGAATTGCACACTTAGCATGACAAGTAGAGGTCAAGTTTACTGATAACATAATCTAAGAGAAGAGCCTTCTGAGAGAAACTCCTGGGTAATTATCAAGGGAAGTAGATGTTCTGCTGCTCAGGAAGCCCAGCCCAATAGAAAGAAAAAAAAAAGGAAAAAAAAGTGAGAGGAGTGGCTGAACCACCTGGTCTCTATTAGCAATTCTATTTCCTAAGAATTTGCAACTACCTACTTCAACTGAAGAAGACATTCAGATGAACCGTCCTTTATTTGATGACATTCTGTTACAGACTGAATAATTCCAATTAATTTCTCCCTACAAATCCCTTCACATCATCAATGTACTTTTTTTTTCTACATTGAATTGGGTCACCAAAATATCCAATAAAAAAACCAAACCAACAGCACTGGTCAGTGTAGATGTGTGATTTTGGCATCAGTGCTCAGCTTTGACTTGCATGACCCCAGGAGAGAGCTCAAAGCTGCTCTAAAGCAATCTACAAACAAGAACATAGTACTGGTTAACCTGCTGTGTGAACAGAGGTTGCTGTCATAAAAAAATAATGTTATGTGACAGAGAATATGGTGACATCTTAAAACCAACACACACAGGCAGACATTGGTAATTGTAAGAACTTTCAGCTAAACTGCAAATATGTGTGCATGTGACAAATATGTCCCTATTGGCCCCAGAATATTTTTGAATCATATTTAGCTTTCCCCACTATAGACATGAGCAAAAAAGTATCTCTGGTCCCATAAAGAGGGGAAATAGATTACTATTTACCCACACAAGTTTTTGCATTCCCAAATCAGCTACAGACCATAAAAGCAAGCCCACATTTTCAGGAGGCAAAGACAACACACACTATTGCTGTTGTGTATCCTTGACAAGGAGAAGAGTGTTTACGATTCAGAGGGCAACTAAGCCTTTGTGTCTTCATGTTGTGTGCATTTCACCCTGTGTGCTATTTGGAACTACACATTTCAGAGCAGTTCAGATATGCCATGATACATCATGTCACCCTGAGTCACCTTGACATTTCTGAGATTATGCATCATTGAGATGATAGCCTCAGGGCTATAAACCTTCTTTTTAATGCATTATTAATGATAATGGCTGTTAAAGACTGTATAGTCCAAACACCTTGTTTTCCGCTCAGAAATCTAACCAAGACTATTGTGTAAACATAACACATCCTGCAGTTCTAGATTAGGTTTTTCAGGATCATAGAAGACTTGCATGAGACATGTTTCTCAGCATTAGCTACTGTCTGCACAGGAAAGTGCACTTCAGGTTCCCAGTTCACTCCCTTGCTCTATGAACCAAAAGACAAGGGAACTACAAAGGACCAGTAGTCTAATATATCATCTAATACAGGTCTTGGATGTAAGTTTGTTAGTTCATGTAACCTAAGGCACCTCTGACAGTTGTAGCAACATATCTATTCAACATCTAGAACAATATCTTTGCCTAGCTCTCAAATTGTATACAGAACTGAAAAGTAACATTAATAAAGTATAAGGGAGACTCACCTTAGCTAAGTAAGAAAAAAAATCTAAATCAAAACAACCCTGTCTAAAGATTCCCACCAGAATCATAAGTGTTTTTCAGGAGCAGAGACACCAGACAGTGATAGAGCTTCATGTTCTTTCTGCCAAGAGCAAGCTCTGAACATGTCCTCTGATCTTTCCACTGATCTCCTATTAGCTTAAAGTATGTTCTTCTCAGAGGCCGTTTCCACCTAAAGAGCATAAGGCTGTGTAGTTTAATACACTGATCTTACTTCCACCTGGCATTGTGCCCACACAGCCCATCCCAACTCTATTGATTAAAAAAAAGCTTAAAATAACCTCTCTACTGCAGGAAAATCAACAGTATTGCTATTTAGTCTTACAAGGCTTTTTTTACCCCATCACAGCTCCCTGTTCATGAGGAAGAGCACTAGCTCTAGTCCCGCTCCTTGCATGTGCTTTGCTTAGCTGTGGCCAGTGATACACGTATGCTTGATGTGGAACCTCCTCTCATTGCCTGCCTAATTACATGCAGAAGTACAGCTGGGTTTGGCTCTTCTGCTGTTGTTTTAACAGCTACACCAAATCAAGGTCAGAAACTTCACATGCATCCCTTTTCCTCCAGGGGTTATAGCCCAACCTACATGTTACAAGCAGAAGAGCCTGGCTGAAAGTCTTCCATTATCTCTTGAAAGTCACTGAGACCTGAATATTAACAGAATTACATGGATATTCATCTCATGCTCAGATAACATTGTTATCTCCGGAGCTCTTGGCTGAAGAAACAGGGGATTCGCTCTCCTGCTCAGCTTTGCACATCAAAGGAAAAGCAACAATAGTACAGCTTTGAAAAAAAAAAACCCGCCACGAATTGGCCAAAGTACAAATCATAAGCAGACAGAGTGTTCTGTTTATCTGGCAGCGGGTGCGGCCGTACGAGCCCGGCCATGAGGCAGCTGCCAGGAACACCCCTCCGCCGCTCTGACTCAGCGTAACGCAGTGGGAAAGGAAATTCGCTCTTCGATTTCAAAACCCCACCAAAGCCACACTTGCCCTGTTTCATGCTGTTATAGCAAAAGAGGAAAGAGGTGCTGCCAGAATGAAAAAAAAAAAAATTAGACAACATCAAGAAGGAAAAAAAAAGCCACTTGGAAGAAAAATACTATATGGCATCAATGCACTTGACTCTTTCTTTGACCTCATGCTGACGCTCGTCTTGCACAATTCAGGAGGAGTGAATGGAGCCACACACCTTCTTGACCTCAGCAGTGCTACAGAAGCTCAACGTCGGCACTGGGAACCGCCCTCCCTCCGTGCTCTCAGCAGCTGGAGGCTGCAGGGCTTCAAGGAGAGGGGAGGTGAGGGGCAGCCACATAACACACATTAACCCCCAGATACACGTGTGTATATTTGCATATGTACACACCATCATTTGAAAATTTTTAAGAGCTCTGAGCTACCAGCATCATGGGCTCATTCAGTATTCTGTAAACAGATGCCAGAGGTCAGGAATATGAAGTTGAAACATTTCTGCCTTCTCCTATGTTATTTCAGAAAGTCTCATTTCACTTTTAGACAGATTCTCAGATGTTCAGCTATGTGTTCTTTACACTAAAGTACAGTATTTTTTTTATATGTTATGCAAGCAGACACAGAGGCATGACTTTGCAGGGAGTTTAAAAAACTGGAAAGATGAAATGAGAGTAACATAACCACACATTCCTTCTGTCTGCATTTATTTTGCTCAGAACACCACTTCTCAGCTCCTGCTAATCAGCATTCATCAGTAAAACAAGATATCAGGGAGCAATGAGAGCCCTAGAGGTGTTTATCTTCCTTTTTTCTGAATCAGTAAGCTTTTCAGGGAGTATTTTCAGAAGACAAGAGAATTGTTCATGAGTATGTTGTAGATCAGCAGTGTGACTTGGAAGCAACTGCTGAAAAGCAAAAAGGACAATAGAAATGCTGTCTCTCTCCGGAGTATCTAGCCTTTCCCTCATTCTAGATATTCGTAATATTTTTATTTTGTCCTTTATTAAAAAGAATATCCTGTTAATAAGTAACAAAAAAAAATCTGGAAAAATTTTTGCAATGCTATAAATAACCAGAGCAGTTCTCTGGCCAGCGAAAGCAGTCCTGTGTTTATACCCAGAGAATTTAGACAAAGGAAGATAATGGTTTGTTTTGTTTAAGATGGAATGACTTTGGCATAGAACAGTTGCATTGTTACTGACTTTATACAGTTAAATACAACAATAAAGTCTTAAGTGTATATTTTGGGACAGTTACAACGCACTTAAAGACGTCTGAAATACAGCTTATATATACAATCCTCAGCATACATATGTAGATAGAGTCACAGTGACTAACAATGACAGGGTACTTCTTTTATTTGCTTGTTTTTGTTAGGTCACACCACTGTAAGATAATGCTCTGAACGTTGTTTTCATACAAGGATCTTGCAGAACCAGGCTGGAGAAGAGTGTTGCACATATTTACACTGGAGTAAGGTTACCTACTTTGTAAGTCTGCTCCTGCATAATGTCCAGTTTCCTCTCCTCCAAACCACTCTTGTTTTAATCCATTCACCCATCCATAACTGCTTGGCATCACTTCAGTTCTCCTCCCCAGGTTTGGTGGTTTTGATATTTTGGGTTTGTTTTGTTTGTTTGTTTAATAGGCTTTGTCAAGTCTACTGCTAAATCTTTCTGCTCATTTTGTTTCAGGGTAATATTTGAAGGGGTTTAAATGAAAAAAAAAAAATCCAGGAGTTACAGGTCAGTTTCTTGTAGATAAGACTTACTTGTGAACTCAGAAACTCACCACATAAACTATGCTGTCTTCCTGAAAGGGGGGGTGGGGGTGGAGTGGAGGGGAGATGGGGGGTGCCACACACAACACTCACTTGCAGTTCCAGCACTTCTTGCCATAGTCTCAGCTTTGAGACCCAACCTGGCCAACTCTGCAGCATGCCACATGCTGAAGGTCTGTTAGAATAATTATCATAATACTGCAATACAATACTCCAAGGCATGAAAAACACTACAAACCCTCTGCCCACCAAACAAACCAGAATTCTGTGGCCAGAAACAGCCCATAATGAAATACAGTTCAGCAATTTGCCTCTGAACTGCTGGTATTGGTAAACAGCATCTACTCTCTGGTGCAGTGCCTTATCCACCCCACAGGGGATTAGCTAGATCCATGGGGCTGTGCCCAGCCTCCTGCTTCCCAGCCCAATCCTAGGCACATATTATGGATCCAAACTTGGTGCCCTCTGTCCTCTCCTCACTTCCACCCACCAAGCCACACATCTTAATTTTCTATGCAAACAGAGGACAGTGGCATCTGATTAACATAATTTGGGGGCTAATCTAAAACATTGTTATAAATTACTATTTAGACTCAATTCTTCCAACTCTTTTTATACACAGGAGCTATACCTTGCCTTAATATGTGTGTACTCATCGGTATGTGTAGTTCTTGAAATGTAATAATCAGGAATATATATCCTGATTAGTTAGAGCACCTTTAGTTAGAAAGCTATGTCAGCCAACCTCACTGAATTCAGTCTGGTTGACTTTACAGGAAGACAAGGCACATTAGTTGAGGAATATCACCAGCCTCAGTTATGCTGTTTCTCCTCAAAGCTAACATGACTTGTACTGTGCCATGTGGACATATCAGCTACCACAAGGCCAAATGAGAACTCTGAGCTTCACTTCAAAGAGTGGATACACCCATGTGTTGGCAGATAGAGGAGGGCAAAGTACATACAGATAAATTCTCCACAGAAAGGCTCTTCTACTGGGGCTGTAAACTGCAGAGGGTGTGGGGATGGAGACTGCAGCTGGTTTTGATATGGACAAAATACAGTCTCCCCGAACAGCTGTAGCAGCAAGAAATGGGAAAGGACTGTGAGGAAAAACTGGTGGAATAGCTGGAACAACAAGAGATAAGAAAGAAGCTGAGAAAAGAGCAAGCTGTGAGAATAAAATGTGTGCTGACAATTTCTCATGAAACTGAATTTACACCTGGAGAGCATGTAACATCCAATTAGAAGTTCTGGCAGAGTTAGGGACACTGTCATAGACCTACAAAAAGTGACCTTGGGAGGAATTTAGAATATGTAGAGATAACTTGTACATTGAGGCATCCTTCTTCTCCATTTTTCTTTTGAGTGTGTTACACATAGTTTAATAAATTAGCTTTCTGTGTGACACCTGTGGCCCTGTGCTCCTTGTCCACTATGACTCAACAATGACAGAGGATACTTAATAAAAAAATTAAGTCATATGAGTAAAAAAAAATCTTTAGCTTCCTATGATTAAATCTTAATGCACACTCCTTTACTTTAAGTCAGTCATTATTTGGACATACACCACCACTTATTCAAATCCATTTCCCACCACTCAGAAGTACAGTGGTCAGAAGTATAATGATTGATCATGTTTTGCTTCTGTTAAACTAGCTTAGATGTCCCTATAGAAATAAGAAGGGAAAAAAAGAATAACCAAAACCCAAGGTTGGTGGCTAAAATTTGTTTTAGGTTTTCCAAATTTAAGCCCAGAATGTGACCTACGTTTGAGGAGGGGGGAAAAACAAAACAAAAAAACCCAAAAAACAAATGAACAAAACCACCAAACCTCTGTAAAACAAATTTTCTGTTTGAGAAATCCTTAATTAAGCATTTTTCTTTAGCTTTGACCAGTGACACGGTTGACCCTGGAATTACTGCTTCCATAAGTGTTACATCAATAGCAAGTTCTACTCTTACTCTAGGTTTTCTAGTTTGTCGTTCCTGCTAGGGATGATAAACCAGGCCACCAACCATGATTAAGAGCAGCACAGAGGATGGTAGACATAACACACTCCTGGCTAGAACCCGACAAATTTAAGTAAGAGACAAATACAGCTGGACACACACCAATGTGTATTGCTTCAACATTGGAAAGTACAAAGGTAAACTAACATGACTTCCAAAACAACAAGAAAAGACATGCACTGCAGACACTACCACTGTAGCTCATATGACATGGCTAAAGTTCACATGAACTTTTACAGGAGTTTCATACGTTCCACACTGAAGTAATATCTCTTTCAATGCAAGTTAATTTTAGCAGGATTTGACAAGATAAAAAAAGGACAGAAGACAACTGTGTGAGCAGAAAGCAATTTAAGCCAAATGCCGCCCACTTACACATTGCAGAGACCTGTGTAGACAAGAACTAATGGAGCCAGACCTCAGACAGAAGTCCAGGAAAATATGCCAGTTTAGAACAAATGTGACTCCGTCCATTTGTTTTTAGGTCCAAACTAACAGTTTGGGTGGGTGACGAGTTCATTACTGCATGCTGTTTATAGTTCACTGTTCTTCAGAATTAATGTGAAATGGAAGGATTCTCCCACAGGCCCAGTAGCCATCTGGTGTTATTGCTGTACTTCATGAAAAATTCATTGCCATTTTATCATAGTCAGCTATTTGGGAGATTGTAGTGATTTATGTTTTTAAGTAGAATTTTTTATTCACCATTGATTTTTTCAAATCTGCTTCAGCACTACAGTTCAACAGATTATGTTCTTTCTGACTTCATCCTGGGGTTTTCTTGTAGCCTTAAAGGCAGCAAAAGCTGAAAAACAATCAATTTTAGTAATAGATTTATAAAATGGACATTGTAGTGTAGTCTGTTTTCTCAAGCTAAATAAAGCAAAACTCAGTGCCAGTGAGACATGTTGAGGCATTAAGAGCCACACTACAGCTCCAAGCTCTCATTTAGCCATTCATCTCCAGCAGAGCTATCTGTCAAGTAGCACACAACTTAGTTTGATATTCATTCTGGCTCAGAGAAATTTTGTAATTTTCCTTCATGCTCTACAGAGACCAAAATAAAGTTAGTGGGTTAAGGAGTGCACAGGCTAAACCCCTCCTCATGAGTGCTGAAAGAAGCATCAGCAGTGCTGTAATAGCTCACTGGACTCATGGCCAGCCATCAGGAGGTTGGCTGTAACACCTACTCTGATGCTGCCCTGTTACCACACCAGTACAAGCTGCCTCTGCTGTGGCTTTTTATTTACAGACTTTAATGTTTGTGCCTTTTCTTCCCTCCTCCTTCAGGCTAATATGAATAAGGCCAAAAGAATTCAGGCAATATAACCCAGCAATTCCTTTAATCAGAACAAGAGTGCTTGTGAGAGTTTACAACACCTGAAGAGTGGGTGTAGAATACATCCCCAACAATTCAATACACAACAGGCTGCAATAGAAAGTAGTGACTAAAACTGAGAAGGAAGCAAGCATATATTAATAAGTTCTCATAAAAAATAATATCCCCTTTATCAGTCCATTTACATACCTGAAAGTACTTCATCAGACCACTCAAGATTTCTGTCTCAAGCACTGCAAGTTACCTCAGCCATGGGTATTCATAGATGCTAGTGGGGTACTATCTGGGGGGTTTAAATCTTAACAATATTGCCTTAACCCAAGCAAAGTCCCAGGTTAGGTATTTTACATCATTAGTTTACATCCCTGAATGAGTTGATGAGGTGTCACAAAAGCATGCAGGAATTACAAGGGTGAAGGAAACAGGAACAATTCCTGGCTGTATAAGGGAGAGCTCTAGAGAGGCTGAAGCTCCAGTGGAGCCAAAATTAGTAAAATGTGCAAGAGGAAACAATAAGGTCCTCTGGCACAGAGACAAAAATAGCAATTTTAAGACAATGTTGTTCTGTTGCTTGAATGGGCTGAGAGATTTGGTGTTAACAGAAGCAGAAAAGGCCTTTACTGGTGAGGTGCGGTCTCAAGCATTTTTGGTTCCTCTGCCTAATAGAAGCATCTGGGAGAGTAGACTTAATATCTGCCCGATCCTATGGGCTCACGTGACAAGTAAGGCCAGTGAGACTGCTGGCCAGCACCACTAGGACAACACCCTCAATGGTCTTTAAAAGGTAATGGCAGTTTCAGAAGGGCCCAGATTACTGTAGAAAGGCAAAAAGGTCAGATGCCTCTTCAAGAAGTACAATTTGGGAAACCACAGGCTTAATCACAGTCTGTGCAAAGATTGTGGAGCAAGTCAAAGCCATTTCTTAGCACAGTAAAGACAAGGAGGTCATGGGGAAGTAGCTTTCAACAGCCTCCCTCGGTATCCTGTTCCAGGGCTCAGTGTAAAGTAGTTCTTCCTCATGTTGAGGTGGAACTTTCTGTGGTTTTGTGTTTTAGAGATATTCACAACTTAGCTGGGCAAGAATCTGAGCAGACATACCTAACTTCAGAACTGGCTGTGCTTTGAGCAGGGAGTTGAACCAGGCATCTTGGAAGAGTGATCATGAATGCCAAGATCCAGGCTCTCCTTGTCCAAAGAGCAAGAAGATACTCAAGCACAAAATCACATGAAGTTTTTTTCACTTAAAAGAGGGAAGAAATAACTTGAAGCAAGTTTTTCAGAGGCACTCTGTTCTCCCTATTTTCAAGTTATTTTTTAACATGAAAAACTCCAGTGTATTGGAGATTCTAAGCAGAATCCACAAACATGCAGGAGATATTATAAACTGCCAAGTTCAAAAGAGTAAATTATACAAACTGCAGAACAACTTGAATTTTTAGCTGTCCGGCACTACAGATGACTGTGTGGCCAGGCTCTAATTGCTCTGCTGACCTGGCTTTGCAGGAAATACCTACACACCCAAACAAACAGTAATAGCAGGAGAGGTCAAGAATTCTCCTACCTTATCATTTCAATGAGATCACCTGAAGATGGTCTCAGAACCACATGCAATCATGTCAGTCAAACAAATCATTAACTTAAAAAAGTTTCAAAGAGCATGAAAGAGGCTTTCTGCTTTCAGCACATTTCTGCTGCTGATCAATCTTTTCCCAGGGGAGGGACTGGAGCCACTGCACCTGCATGAATTCTCACAGACAACAAACACCTCTTTCTAGAGTCAGCAGCATTAGCATTCAGCTAACAAAAGTGAGTAAAATCCCCTGCTTCCTTCCTGTACATCCCCTGGAACTATCTTACCCACTCCAGTCTCCAAGGGACAAAACCTATGAATAGAGAGGCTTCAGCATAGTTTCCTAAGGCATTTTAAGTTTGTGGTTAAAAAAAAAAACCAAAATCTCCATTATAATATTCAAAGCACGGTATTCCTGTTGGAATGGGTCTAATTTAGATGACAACACTAGGAAACCTCAGAAGGCAAAGCTGCCCCCACATTTTGATTCATTACAAGTATGCTACAGTTGCATTCCACTTCTGAAGGATGGTTGTCCTACATGAGGCCACATAGCACACCAGCATCTGCTCACTCCTCTCTTCTGTTCTTCCCACTTTCTATCATCCTGTATTCCTCTAAATCCTAGTCATCTTGTTTAAATTACAAGGCTGAGTATTGACATTTTGGTCTCTGTTTGCATAGCCCTTTGCACAATGATGTTGGTCCATAAGTAGGTCTTAAATATAATGTTCATACAAATTAGACCATTTACATTTATTAACTGGGAGAACACTGGTCCTGTTACAAGGTCTAGCACACTTTCTTCAGTGCTTGAGTCACTTTAATGTACTGTATAGCAAGGGTGATTCAACTGCTGTTCCAATTCTAAGAACAAAGTCACCAGCAATATAATATGAATTTGCAATAAAATCATATTCCCAAACTCTACAACTGAACTGCTCTCTCAAAAAAAAAGTAAACAGTCAGGGGAAAAGTTAAGTAAAATACAGTCAGTGGCCAGCCAAGGACATGATATTTGATAGTCAAAAATCCATTTTAAACAAAACTAACCCTAACCTTCACTAGCCTGAGAATTCTGTTTAACTGTCTCCATTAGAGTCAAGTGTTGTTGCTCATTAGTATTCCCAGTGCTCGACAAGTTTAGTTAACAGCCTAAAGCTCCATCTGTGATAGGCAGCATTTACTTAGCAAGGAGATAGCCCAAAGGCTTCAGTAGGAGTGCTTACTTTCTGCTCACACTGTAGCAGGCCACACAGATTTGGGGAAGGGAAGGAGGTAGGATCTGGTCCTTCTTAGTTTACTGGAGAGGGTCTTTCTGCTAAGAGGGAACAGAATGATAATCTGAGTCAACACCTGCTAAAATCAGTGGAAAGTCTCCCATCCTTTTCTGCCCACTATTTTCCCCCCTATCCACCTTTCAAATTCAAGGCTTGATCCAAGCATATGTAAGTAAGTAAAATACATATTTTACTTCTGGATGCATACATTAAATCCGATGCAGAACTTCAGTTTTGGCTTCTTCAGTTTAGTTCATTCTGTGGTTATATTGCTCTGGTTGGGAAAAATCAGTTTAATAGCTTTTATTGCTTGCTGTATGTAGATATTTAAGGCACTAGCTCATTTTCTAAAAAGAACCTCCAACATTCTTCAAAAACACGCCCACTACAAACACACATAATTTGTTCATATTTCCAAGTTTGTTGCAAGAAAGCATCTTCCAGTAGAATAAATTTAAACTTTCACTTTGAAAGAGTCTTAGCTAAATTGAGATGTTCACAAAAAGCTAAATATAGTTCTTAAGCTAAACACATTTCTAGTAGAACATTCAGTTTCAGTGTTACTGTAGTAACAGTCATACATACTTGTACCTCATCACAGCTAAGGAAAAAAGAGACGGCTGACTGTCAGGCAAGTGCTGAAGCAAAGATCTCGGAGCACATCCAAAAAGTGGTCACATCAGCTGAGGCAGCATCCAGCAGCGTGACTGATATGCCAATAACTCACTTTGGTTTTCATTAAGCAAGGAATGCTGATTCACATAATTCAGCTACCAGGTTAAGCCAGCTAAGCTGCTACAGAATAATTTCCTCAACCTAAAACTGCCTGTGCACACAGTGCTGGGCCCATTAGTAGTCATTTGCATCAGACAAAGCAAGTAGGAGTCCAAGGCTCCTGCTACCAGAAGTCCAGAGCCTATTGCATTTTGAGATGCACAGAAAAGACAGATTACCTCAGAAATCAATTTAAGTTCAGGAACAAGGTCTATATACTTGTCCACCTGAAGGAAACTACCCAATATTAATTATTTTAAGCACACTGACTGAGGAAGAGTGCAAAGCCCATGGTTGTCCTAAAAATCCAGCTTCATTACTGTTTTGTTCAGGCTCCTTACAGGCCCCACTTGGCTCTGTAACATGCAGTGCTTCACCTGTGTAGAAGACCTGGGCTATTACAGCTACCTGAGCCAGTCCTGTGATATGGCTGAAATGACTTTACCACCACTGTACCCTGGCATGTGCCATAAAGTATACAGTCTGGGGGGAAAGTGGCCCATCCTTTCCTCCCAGGTGTGCCGAGCTACCTCAAGCACATTCCAGAGGGTGATAACAGACTTGATCAACAAATAAAGGTTGGAGATAAGCCCCAAGTCCACTATACACAGCCAGGAAGGCACATGGTCATAGCGAAGCAGTAACATCAAGACAGTACAGCTCAAGGGAGAAAATCTTTGTAGTCACCATGACAGGTGACAGGTTAAGGATGTTGGAAAGGAAAGTTAGGCAGTGATAAAGGCTCCTCCATACATGCAAGTGGCTATAACAGTGCTAACAGATGCACTGGCATTGGTCCCATATGCCTTCACAAACCATAGAAGGAAAGAGACTTCCAGATAATCATTTTTGTTTCAAGCAGAAGTAAAAATCTTTCCTTTGAAATTAGTATATTCTAACTGTGTATCACCTTCATTTTATATGATCAGATTCAGATTAGGAAGGATGAGAAAGACCCACTAAGATCACAGACATACCCAAGACAGACTAGTAAAACCAGAAGGTCCTTCCTTATCTGCAACTTCATGTTATGAGTAAAGGTTTTTTATTGTGGTATGATGCCTTAACTTTACTTACCTCCCCAGCAATACTATCTCAGCACAAACATTTTTTCCTGTTGTGATCACATCTACAACACTAGTACATGTAACAACATTGCCAAGATGTCATTCTGCATCAATGCTTTGCCAGGTAAAGTTTCAAAGATAGAAGCACGAAGTCCAGCACATGAGAGAGACAAGGAAATCTTCGTTGGATCTGCCTTGTTAATATCACCTACCAAAGAATGATTGCGCAGAAAATATTACAAAAAGAACAGGTGTATGAAATACTAACAGTGCAATGATAAGACTATCAGCTGGGGACAGCAAGCAGGCAAGTCTCCCACAAGAAGGAATGTAGGAGATATTCCCAAAGGCACTACTGATCCCTTACACTTGATCTTATCCCCCACATCAAAATCTACACACTACTTTTTGGCAAGATGACAGGTAGATGGAGAACAGGTTAACTTCTCTATCAGTGGGATGGTTTGGCATGGTACAAGAAGCACGTATCCTTAAAACTACAAAGTCAGAAGGCTTAGCAGAACCACCCTGTTTACTTAACAAAGTGACGTAAGCCACACAACCACTCAAGCATAGCCTTTGTTCTTTCCTCCAGCTATCCCTGTTTTTCCTCAATGCCCTCCCACTAATTTCAAGTCTAGCAAAGTAGCCTGTAAACTGTAAAGCAGATACTGCATCTTTTTAATGTCCAAGTGTGGTCTCAATAGGCACCAGGGGTACCTAATCATGATAAACCTGAATTCAGTTGTGGGAAAATATATGTATGTGTGTATATATATATATATATATATACACATATACGTATGTGTGTGTGTATGTGTCTTTTCCCATTAATAAATTCTACTTTGAGAAGCTGAGTATATTAAAGAAATGATCATGCTTCACAAAGTGTATATGAATATCTATTTATACTAAGGAGTCACCAAACAAATAACAGATGTTGTTATACCATCATAAGTTCAATTCTTTATGAAGATGGCTGATAGATAAAAATGGTGAGGCTTCCTCTTGATGTGGTTAAGACATGCTACTCACACTTGTAACAACATTATGGCATCTATTAATCAATTCTATTGAGAATAAATTCCTGATTTATGAAGTGTGACAGAAAAAACATTCGCCTAATACAATAGCAGACAAAGCAGAACATAACTCAACAGACATTTGCCTGTACACCACAAGGCAGACAATTAGGATAAAGAGAATCATACCAGTTCTTTTTATTATTAATATATTTTACATCTCAGCAGGCTTGTTTTCAGTAATTTCAAGGTCTTTTATGTTTCACTACCCAAAAAGAAGCAGAAATCACAAAATGAAGTTGGCCAGACTTAAAGGCAAGTCACATCCCTCAGCTAAGACTGTTTTCACATTAGATAATGCAGCAGAACATAATTATATCTCTTTTTTGTCTAAATATATATATATAAACTTGGCAAAAGGCTATGAAGGACCAAATACAGGTTGTGATTTATACAACAATGAATACATTACTAGTATTCTCTACATATAAGCTCACATATATGGCCTGATACTAGGAGCACCATGGAAGGCAAGTGGGTGAGCCCCAAGCTGTGGTCTGGCTGGGCAGGGGGAACAGGGATGCATTGGATGGCAGGCAATTCCCCTAGTGGCAGACAAGTCCCTTGGCTGGCAGGACTGCCAGTGAGGCTGAGGAACACACAGCATGCAATAGGGACAGCCCAAGCTCCTAATGCCGTCACAATAAGGGAGTGAGGAGGCTGAAACTTCCTTAAGTACACACCCACATATCTTTAAACGCTAATAAATCCACATACAGGAAGTGAGATGATGGTTTACCATGCAAGAGGGAGCTCGTCTGTGTAAATTCCAGTTTACATGGTCACCAGAGATAGAGAGGCCTCACCGGAAAGTCATCAGTTCCCATGAGTCAGATGTGACCAGTAAGACAGACAGATGCTCTCTTCCAAAGCATCTTCTCATGCTGTAGTGAGGGCACCCAAACTGCTCTAGACACCTGGAAGTGGCACCTCACAGGCAACTGTTTGGCCTGTCCAGAAGCCCAGATGCAGTAACCTTCTGGTACACAGGTATTTTCCAGCCCTGGGAGCAGCTGCTGCTGCATCTTGCTTCATTGGGCTGCCCTGCTAGCAGGGAAAGGGAGAGAATGGAGAGGGTCTTGTGCAGGAGAGATCGATTGCATCCTCTTTCCCTGGATTACTAGGCAATCTAATTACTAATCAAAAAATTTGACAGACTGACAATAGCCAACACTGTCATTACTGTGTCTTTATAGATTTCTATCCATCTCAAAAGAAGCTACAGCCTACCTCCTTCAGAAAGGAAAATAAACACCATCTGAGCCAATCAAATAATGTCTCGGTTCAAACATTCAATTCAAAAACTTAATGAAATGAAGTAGAAGTGACATTTTGCTTTGTTATCACCCCAAGCTTTCATTTATGTCTAAAATTTTCTAGCAAGGAACTGAATAGACCAAGATGATTTGAGAAGCTATCAGTAGACAATATCACTTCAGACACAGGATATGAAATTTGAAGAATTTCACATCAGAATTTAAGTTGCAACATTGCATAACACTGAAGTCAGGTATTCTGCATGTTGAACAATCCCACAACAATTGAAGACACAAATCTTTAAGAGAAGGTACCTAGAAATGAGTTAAGCAAGCACGACATTTCTAAGGTATCATATTTTTCCCTACAGAATTAATTAGTGGAGGAACAAGAAGACGAAAATGAAGAAGCATAGGCACAAATAAGATCAAGGCCTGCCTTCCTTAAGTACATCAAGATACAGTCAAGCAGGCTGAGGTACCCTCAGAACAGACAGTTCCTTGTCCTGAACCACCATCATGTCTCCAGGCTTTATTTGCCAGCCTTCAGAGAAGGATCATAATCTCATCCTTCTGTCCTTGCAGGTTAGGATTAAAAATCCCACCCCGCCCCCAAAACAATCACAACATAAAAAACCAACAAAAACAACAAACAAAACCAAAAGTCACAAAAATCAACCAAACCTCCACACCAAAAATCCAAAAAATAGAAAAATATTTTCCACCTCTGACAGTTATCATATCTTGTAATTGACCTCACAAACTTCCTGGTACCTCAGAAATTTTAAAATGTAGCCAGACATTTCAGAGACCAAATCATCACAAGTACAGCAATTGCATACTTGCAGTTTTCAGAAAGTTAGAATCACTGCTTTGAGACTAAAAAAAATGCTGTCTGTAGACTGTACAGTGACATAAGAGAAGAAAATACCAAAACAGCAATCTTATGAAACCTTTGTAGATTAAGGCAGACACTGTTAAGAATGTTTATCTCTTATTTCTGCTTATAACAATTTCAGCTCTTTATCTTGGGGATGGCATGCATTGTGACCAATGATACCTGTCTAGGAATGCTTTCAAGTCTGTAATTTTTTTTCCCATATTTTCCAAACAAACAGAAAAGTATCATTTTATTGAACTGTGTTTTGTGCATGTTGTTATTACTCAACAAACACCAAGGCCCTGATTTCATGATCCAGAATTCTTCAGCAGCAAGAGCACTAATTTAAGGTACTCCCACCATTCAGCCCTATCTTTTGAATTTCTGCATGGCCCCCTCCAGCTGTGCTGGCATACAAATCCAGCCAGCTGCACTCTGAACTGATAAGCTGGAATATAACCCAGAAATTTTACTAAAGCCAGATCAGCTCACTGTGAGGGCCACAATACAGCTGCACAGGCAATTGTACCAGTACAGCTACAGGATGCAAAGCAACATTTTTACTGAATACTTCGCACTGTAAAAATGAGGTCAAAGAATGTGACTGTATATAGTTAAAAAAAAAATTAAACTCTTCTTCCTCATCCTACACATACACAGAAGTAAAAGAGTGCACTTGAAAAGTAAAATAAAATTTTGCCTTAATATTGAACTTAATAAAAAACCCCACCATAATCAAAAAATTGAATAAACCCCCAAGTTACTTTTAAAGATCACTGAAAAAGCTGATAAGGAAATGCTAATACTGGAAATTATGTTCTTGAAAGACTGCAAAATTCAGTTACAGGAAAGCCTTTATCCAGACAATATTCCCCTGGGAGAAGCAAAACTCCACTGGATTATATCTCTTTTGCTTCATCTCAGTGAACAAATTTAAAAGTTGTTAATACTTGGAAGCTACAGAAAAGTTTTTAACAGGAGACAATGAAAGAGCTTGCCACAAACAGGCCAGGCACATATGACAAACCACAGAAATACCACTGTGGTTTGTCAAAGCACTAAGAAAAAAGGTCAAGTACATATGCCCAGACCAGACCTGTTCACGTGCCTTGGACAGGCAGTGAGAAGTAGCAGACCTGTCCCCCTTCTCTCACAGAGAATCCTGAGGAAACATTCTCTATACAACAGAGTAAGATCTGCATGGAGCTGGTCTCCAGCACTACCAATTGAAGCTGGCCAGAAGAATTACACCAGCCACCCACCTCATCCCCAGCCCCTCACACTCTTGAGGGCTGAGTACACAGGCTGGGCTCTCCCACCCTTCCTGAGGTATGACTGCTTTACAGCTGCAGAGGACTTTGGACCACAAGACTGCCTCCACAAGCTGCAGCCACACGTGGCTGCACACCAAGGATACACTCCAGGTACGCTGGCACAGGGACAGTCAGGAGACCTGAGGCCACGCTAAGGAAAGGCAGGACAACCTGGCAACGCTGGTGTTACTGCCATACACCCTGGGACAGGGCAGCACCTCCACCTCAGTCACTCAGATGCAGAGACTTCCCGAGGGTCCCTACTCTCCCCTCATTTTGTTCACCTTTTCCCTGGAGGAGAGCATACACCCATCTGTAACTAAAGCCTCTCCAAACACCTATCAGCCCAAGAGTCACTGGTGAAAGTATTTAAATGAGAATCATAAGAAATATAAGAAATATGTCAGAGTGGCTTTAATCACTTTCTCCAAGAGAGACTGTGAGCAGCGTAGCACATTCGCAAGCCCACACAGGTGAGACAAATCCTCTGCCTGGTCAGTCAAAGGAGAGAAATGTGAACAGCATTGCTCTGCGAGACAAGGACACCGATGCTGACAGTCTCTAGTTCTAGATGTCACTGACAGCTGATCAAAGAAATGCAGCAAACGGGCTCTTCAAACATAGTAATAACAAGTTACCACCCACCCCATAAAAATATTCCTCAAGAGATCCTATCCTGGTTTTCCATTCCTTAAAGAAGAGTAGTAATACCCTTAGTGTTCTCTTTGAGCTCTTTAAAGGCAAGAAAGGGAGAAAATTCAGCAGTCTGCTACAGTACAGGATTATTTGATCCACATCAGGATTTGAATCAAGCTTTTCAGAATCAGAGCACAGTACACAGATGGAAATGCATTAGAGCCCAACATCATCACTGGGGCCTGAGATGTAAGGGGGAATACACAAATTGGATCTTCACTCATGGTGAGATACTGTTGGCACCATAAGAGCTTTTAATTGCACAGAACACCCTGTTTTGGGGATTTCCATCATCAGGCTGGATAAGGCAGAATCCCAGAGCTCAAGGGAGTCTAGAGTTTACCAAAGAAGAATTCCTGGCTGCCAGCACATAAGCTCTGGCTTTGCAACAAAAGTAACCCAACATTTACATCGACTTGAGATGCTGAATAGAAGGAGCTATCTTGTGCTTGCCACCTAGCTCACCATCAGCCCTGTTTCAGGGGGCATCCATGAACATTTACTGCTGAAGGCCATTGAACTGAATGGCTTGATAGAAATAGTACAAACCTAGTTCACTCTGCAGAAAAAACCACAACCAACCCCCAAAAAACCCCCTCAAACCAACCAACAACTCCAACAACAAAACCCACCAAAAAATGCCCCACCAAATCCTACCCCCCACTCTAAACAAAACCTGGAGTTACTCCTTAACTAAACTGGGTTTTGAGGGAGTAGAGGTGGTGGTGGTTTGATTTGTTTTATTTTTAACAATACCTCCCAAACATTGTCATATATTTTTGCAGATTGCATTTTTTATGTGGTTTGTTTGTTTGTTCTAAGTTTTTGCTCCCACATCTCTACTTTTCAGTTTGTGACAATCAATCAAAAAGAAATCAATGGCCCAACAATCTACATATTAGAAATCAGATGAACGCTTGCTGTTTCTAGGATTGGAACAGGAAAACTCCTTAACACTCTACCCAAAATATCCAAGTGTAGCCTTGTTGGTCCTCTAGTCCTTTGCAGGAGCAGACCCCTGCACAGTTGTCCTTTAGGACTGAAAACTCTCTAAATGCCAATGAAACCACTTACTAGTGCTGAATTTTCTGTTACACATTATTAATTCGCTGCCAAAGGCTGAGAAGCAATAGGTAAAAAAGACTTTCTAAACACATCTGCAGTAGAAGAAAGAAAGAAAGCTATCAGGCACAATACAGCTTTCCAGCATGAGCCTCAGTTCCAGTTTCGACATCTTCACAACCTGGTTTAATTCACACAATACACAGAGTGAACAGGATGTTTAGGGAAGCAGATAATATCTACTTTGAGACTATGCACAGTTATTTTCTCACTAGAGATAACTGGTAGGATGTCATAGCACCTGGTCTCACATCAGAGATAAGCCTCCAGGAGGTACACCCTCACTATGTTTTCAGTGATGATATGGTGATTTAGGGGATGCAGATCTCCAAGTGAGCTTGCAAAACAGCTTTAAGATCAAACAATTACCTCAACAAAACAGTCTCACACTTTTCCCCAAGCCTACAGCCATACACAACATGTTCAATTTAATCACTCACTAAAAATCAAAGATCATAGCACTATACCCTAAAATCTCTACTTTCAATATCTCTTTCTTTCTCTGCCACAGTTCCCAGCATTTCAGTTTGGCTTCCTAAAGAAATAAGTTTTATGTCATTCCAGAGCATTGTCTGTAGTGACTTTTAAACCGTTTAAGCAACAAGAAGTTTGACCTTTATAACACTTAAGAAAATATTAAAACTATTACAATTTTCACAACACAAGGACAAAGAAGTCCCTTTGACATACACCTTCCACAGGGGGTTGTCATCAGAAAGGCTTTCAGTTACACATACCTTGTGGGACAGAAGGCAACCTGGAGACACCATAGCAGTTTATAATTTCCTCTGCTTACAGAGCATCTTATTCACGTCTTGTTTCTCTACTCAGGTCACCCTAAACACCAGCTAACAAAGCTCCTTTCACCAAATCCCTCTCACCCTCCAACAATTTTGGGCTGATTGCCAGTAGCTTTTCTGTGGTCACAACTAGAGTGATTGCAACTCTCAACACATGAAGAAGCAGGCACAGGTGCTGTTAGACGCAATTACAGTGTCATTGAGCAGGTAGGGATTTATTTGCATTTTCAAAAAAAACCCCCCAAAATTTAATAACGAAAAACTTTTCTAGACAATTTCCTAGTTGCCAGTTTTGTTGCACAATTCTACAGCCTTATCTCCCACCCACTGAATTCAATGGAAAAGCTACCTTTGCATGCACAACTAGCTTTACTGAGCCATAAAACACTGTAAGAGGAAGTAATTTGGTTTACAGTTTCTCTAATGAGAATATCTGTACTGTGAAATGTGATCTTCATGGTAAATAAAATGTTTCACTGCCCTTTTAAAAATAATAATATTTATTATTTATTATATTGGTCTTTCTGTTTTTCTTCTACAAATAGTGTTGCCATTGAGCACCACACAGAAGCAGTGGGGTGGGTTTTTTTAAAGCAAAACATTCCATGAGGCTCTCAGCTGCCATACACTGACACAGATTTCAAATGGCAGACACCTGCGTTTTCCAACAGAGTAACTGGCACAGGTTTGGGGCTATCATTTCACATATAAATATAGATAGTTGATGTAAAAGGCAGGTGTCTTTATTAGAGTTAATCAGCTTATGCTTTCTTAGAACAGAAAGAGAAACAAGCCACAGCACAGGGCTATTTATCTGACCTGCCTTAGATACTACTCCTGCACTAAGATGAATCATACCAGATGAACACAATTCTTTCTATGAACTGTAAAAAGACCTAGAGATGTCTAAATTGGATGAGAATGCTTAATTTTTAGAGGTCTAATATTAAGTAAAATGAATCCTGAGCACTGTGGCTGTATTATACTAATAAACACACAGCATTGCTCCTGCGGGGTGTGGTAAACTTCCCATAGGAAGCTAAATAAAAGAAGGAAATCTGTTTGAGTAGAAGGGTACTCTAAAATTGACCCAAATCACTTGTAATGAGCTAATAATTTTACAAAACAAAATAGATAATTATGGCCATTCCACTGAGTAGGAAAAATAATTTTTTTTGGGGGGGAGGGGTGTTTGTTTTTTTTTTTTTACATTCTAGGGTTTGTGTCCTTTATAAAACTGGTTGGGCAAAGCAAGAGTGAAGATTATTTCTAGTCCTCTGAGCAGATCAATGCTCCCTGGTAAGGGAGTTCAAGAGCTGCTTTGTGCAGGCATGTATGTGCACATGAAATGAATGCAAAGCAAGAATAAAGTATTGCAGATTCCAACAGCTGGATTCTATACCCCCTGTGCAGAGGCTTAAGTGAAACCATAAGGAAAAAGCCAGAAGTGATTTAGGTCAGACTAAAGCCATCATTAATACAGGATTCCTGTATTAGTTCTACCTTTAAGAGAAAAATGTGCATCTATGCAAGAAGATATTATGCCCAGGCAAGCTATGCCCCTAGTAACCCTCAGGATAATTTCAGGGTTATCTAGAAGGGGTGACTAAACATCAAAAGATTCAGCACTTCTACTGAGAAAGGAGCCTGCTCCAATTTTTTATATTTTATGGTTTGGAAAACAGCCTAGAAATTTTACAAGCATGGGATTTTTTTCACAAGATGGAAAAAATCCTGAATTTGATTTATTTTTACACATCCCTACTGTTAAGAAAATGTACCCCATGAATGACAAGACTTGAAATTAGATATTAAAGAAACTTGGGAAAGGCATGTTCATGATTCTGTTCTCTGTATATGACCAATTCTGCAACTGACACTGATGAGACAATTTCACTCACCATGAGTGAGCTCCATAAGTTTGTGAGATGTGTGTAGTCCTGATTTGCAAATGTTAATAATTCCAACATTTAACTTAGGAAAAAATTTTCAAAGGTTTCCATTTGGAACTATGAGTTCACACCATTTCATTTCAATAAACAAAATTAACTTTGAGGTAGAAAAGACAGTAAAACACAGTAAGTTTCTTTTTTGTTTATTTACATTCCCCTCTAATACATATTTTTATTTAGTGTGCTAAAAGGCAAAATTAATCATCTATGCCAAGTTCCAGACAAGTTTGAAATTTCAAGGCTTTTTATGTTATTAAGCTTGTGAAATAAGGATCTATATTTATAAAAGAAGTGCTGACACAACCTGAACTCTGAGCAGTGGTAATGCCACCACAAGAGCATGGTTCACATGCAGTACGAACAGCCCAGATTACCTTATTCTAATAAAATGAAAGATCTAAAACAGAGGAAATAATTTCAAAGAATCGTATTTCTAGTGCTGCCATGCTTGCAGTCACATTTGGGTTTAAAAGATGGGAAAACATGAATTTATTTATAAGGTTTTAAGTTACACCCACAAAACAGAATCCTAGAGAAATTCTCACAAACAAGGTTTGCAAGAATACAACAGAAGTGTGTAGGTAGGTGTATGTGCCTGGATGGATTATGTATGTAATCAACATGTAAAGCTCTATAATACTGAAAATTGTTGTGAATGGGTAAGGGTGGAAAGTGCACTTTACATGGATTATCTGCCCTAGTTCCTGTTCTTATTTTTGGAAAGCAATCAGCTCTTCGTGAGAACTCAGCACCACGCTGAGCCACCCTGGGGCTTTTCATGGCCCAGCCCTTCACTTTGCATTATCATCTGTTAGCAGCCACATCCTGTGCAGACTGATTCATTACAGCCAAGAAAGGCTGTGAGAACCGGAGACCCTCTGAATCCTGAGGTCTGAAATCACAACATACTTCTCTCACTGTACTATATAAAATAAAGCTATCTTTTCAAATTGATTTCCAGTTATTTTTGTTAAGTATTCCAAATAAAAGCTGATTTTAAGACAATATGTTATTTTAACTCGATCTTTGCAAATCACCTTTACTTGAAAATTCCCATATGCCTAATTTGGAAGACCATACATTCATCCCAATTTAATTGAAACATAAACCCAAATAATGTTATTTTCCTTAATAGTTTGGTCAAACACCAAACAAGTATCAGGTATTCATAAACCAATCCAGTTTATGAATAGTCACTGAAGTATACAAAATACATTGTTATTTTCAACTATAGTAATATTTTTATTTTCTGTGAAGCTGAAGCACATGTGATCAGAGATAATAAATGATGTTGAACTTGTATTTTTAAACTCTCAAACGAATTATTTTTGAAATAGTATGATTTTCTGTTGCATATTGAACACAAATATGCTGCAAGTCAATCAAAGAATCTGAATTAGTGTTATGGTTTTTCCACTACTTTCAATTTCACTGTATTTCTGTAATATATTAATATCTCCCAGCACTTTTAAGCATGAATTTGAATGTAAGAGCAACTATGAGTTTCTTGTTTTACATATAGATGAAGAGACTTCAAGGATAAAATGACCAAGACTCATTGGCTGGGCTGGATGTACCAATCTTCCGGTTTCCAGCATTAACACAGGTGTTTTAGCATTAAATGTTTTGATGTATTTGTTTTAAAGTTGCAGTGTACAGCTGAGTCCTTGTACAGATTTTTTTTAGTCTCCTATCACAATTACAGCAATAGCAGGACATAAGCAAACATTGTATATAAGGAAGTTTTATGACAGAGTGGCAGAAACACAATTGCTGAACCATGTAGAAACACTGTTTGCTGGTACCAGTGCTACCACAGAACACAGAGAGGGATGTGTATTGATGTGGCAATAGGAGAGCTGTCAGAAAGCATCAGTGTGGGCTCAGTCCATGAATCCCATTTGTCTCCAGTGTAACATGACTGATTACAGTTAAATTACAGTGACTTCAAATGTACAAGTCAATTTCCTAAGCTAGTTAAAATCAGGGAGGCTAGTCCGGCTAAGGTTAGCAACATTCAGCTCCTATACAAAATACATATAATCAAGAAAAATGGAATATATATATATATGTCTGATTGAAATAGAAATTCAATGCCTGGAGATCAAGGGAAATAGTGCTATTAATAATCTGTGGATTGCCATTTTACTGTATCACTTATAACAGGAACAAATAGGAATAAACTGTGTTTGCAGAGGCATTGATATATTATGCTCCACAAAGAATCAAGGTTCTATGAGAAACTAAATTGACCCACAGAAACACCTCAAGTAGATAGCTAAAAATTTCCATCATGGATATATAAATTCAGAATTACCATGGAGACCTTACACTCATTATCTCTAAATGGTTGAAGGCATCTTAGAGATCATCATGCAACTGGTGTTAAGAAAACAGCAGCAGCCCAGGGCTTCAATAGCATGCAGTAATTATAAGATCAGCAGAGTTCAGCTAGTGTTAGAAACAAAATATTTTTTGAAAATTTCTCTCTTTTAGATCATCTCTGTTCATGTTAAGCCTGCTTTACGAAAAGACTGGTTTTAGCTAACCAAGTCACTGAAGAAGAGGTGAATACTCTTTCCTGACCTTCATTCACAAACTCATCCTTATGACACCCAACTCAATGATGTTCCAGTATCAAAACAACCTGTTAAAGCTTTTAGGGCAAATGACACAAACAAGAAAGGGATGAAAATGTTATGCTCCAAAGGAAAATATTCTAAATTATAAACCCTTAAACAGTAATGGAAGTTAAGTGGTTACAGGATTGATGGTACCTCTGGACTATGTGTATTTAGTGTCTGAGGTATCAGGCTTCACACCTTTATCTTGTTTGACCTAAATTCTATAATTCTGTTATTTTTAGAAAGGACCTTGAAATACAACAGCTTGTGAGCCAGTCAGGAACCTTCAACACATTTTACAAGGCTCAACACCCTTGCTAACCTTCTCTTTTGTCAATGGACTTGGAGATTAATGCAGAGATTAGCTGGCTTTCTTAAATGAGGTATTGTTTTATTTCAGCAATAGGAAAAATGCAGTGCATGAAATAATAAAGATTTTGAATCAATTAAGCAGGCTAAAAGCACATCTATTTCTCTAAGGCTGTGTCTTGAAAAGCTAGGAAAAAACCCAACAATTTCAAATCTTCTCTCCCTCCATGCACCCCATAGCCAACAACTGTACTTGATCTTCTAAGTATTCTGTCATCTTTACCTCTTAATTCTGGTGGAGCAGCTGTGTAAATATAGCTGGAACAAAGATACCATAATCTTCAAAACCCAGGAACTATTGTCTCTTACTTTTCTGTGCTGTTTGCAAGCAGGTATGTAGCCTGGAAGTACTGTCTAGCCTCCCTGGTTACTTTTTCTCCTTAGATTTTGGGTTTGCCTTTGAACATAAATCAGTGACTACTCAGGTCTGTGGTGAGCAGGCAGCATCACCCCTGCATCATTCCCTCAGCTCAGTCCAATCCAGCACCAACAGAACAGGACACCTGCAGGGAGAAAACTAAGTTCCTCATTTGCTGTGTGGGACTTTTTCCAGCTAGGTCATCAAAACTGCATTTTTGCTTCTTTACAGCTAGGTTAAGGCAGCTGACTAATGCTTTAAAGGGCAAGGTACCAGCTACATATTGGCCTTTTAGTTTGTTCTCGGATGGGGAGGATGGCCATGGAAGCCCACATGACAACCCCCAGCATCACCCTGCTGTGAAGCCAGGCTGTGTATTTCCCTTCAGCTGATTCACACAGCTCCACAGCCTCTTACTGCTCCTAAAAATAATCACAGTCTGCAGAGCAGCATGAGGGACAGGCCTCCACATACCTATGTCAATCAGGATTAAAAAAAATAAAATGCTTTCCTCATCCCTCAGCCTAAACAAGCATCTCCCTACACATCCCGTCCAGCAGCAACAAGAGTTGTTTTGGCTTGTGGACACGAATCTATCAGAGCAGGCTGTAAACTGTGACCCTCGCAAAAGATGAGTCACCTACCAGTAAAGTGAAAACACTGATCCTAAAAGCACTGATTCATGCCTAGATTTCACTCTCAGAAGTTAGGCAGCGCTATGAGCAAATGTTTGGTAGCCTTCATGTGCTGCGATCTGACAGCTGACTCAAGACTGCACTGGGCTGGTGCCCTATATATACATAGCGGGTAAAAGTGCGTGTTTTCCATACTCTGCCCTACCAACTCCTTTGTAGTATCTAAATGCTCCTCCCATGTCAAGAATGGCACTCATCTCTCAACAAAAAGTTTCAGCCAGACACTAATTAACACCCTGCTATTTGTAAACAAATGATCCAAGATGCAGGTAACCCCGCCAAGAAGGCAGAACTGCCTTGACTCAGATCTGCCGGGGTCTGACGGCTTTTAGCTCCTCCCTGCTCTGTGACCACCGAGTCGTGGCTAATGAACTCCTGCATGACCAACGTGCTGTGTAAAGCGGTTTATAAGCACCCAAGTCAGGTTCGGAACCATGGGCTGGCTGCAGATACTGCTTTCCACACAAAGCATTAATCATGTCTCAATAAAACAAAAATTTGAAGTGGAAAAGATTTCACTTATCATCTGACTGAAAACACGCTTTTTTTTTCAAATGTAAATGCACATTCAGTGTAAGGCAACTTAAGTGATACTAGAACCTGAAGGAGTCTCACCATCCTACAGTATCTTTCCTAGTTGAAACAGTCCTAAGCTAACACGCAGCTATGCAGCAAGAAAACAGAGACCAGATCCTGAAGTCTGGTTAACTGTAAACGACTACATGTGCATAAACAGCTGAGGTAATGCCACACCAACTTTTGTAAGCTAAAACAACAGTGATAAGGTTACAAGACTTTGTTGTTTGTTCAGTATGGCTGCACTGATTTAAATGCAATTCCTTACCTCCTTAAAGTAGAAGCAGCTTAAGATATTTACCTGGAATCCTGAAGATTAGAGAATCTTCAGGAAACAGTATTTTAAATTTTAAGATGCATGACTCCAGCATTGTAATCAAATCATACCTGCCTATTTAGCTCCTCTAAAAGATTTTCTTACACATACCAGTATTTAGGCCAGAGCTGACAATTCATAATACAGAATAAAGTGATCCCAGGCTGGCAGGACTGTGCCAGCAGAAACTCAATCAGTTAAGATATCGAAAGCATTACTGCAATCACCGTTTTGTTCATAGCCATACAAAATACAGTTTCAGAGGTACAGCTACACTTGTATATTGTACTCAGAACAGTTACTGCAAAATTTCAGCAAAACAGTTCCAGTACAGATAAAGGTATAGCTTGAAAGTAAAACTCATCCCCCAAAGTCTTCTCCTTCCAAGTCAGTATTAACACTAACAACCATAACATTTTAGAAACTCCACCCTCCACCTTCTCTTTTTCCTCCAGACCGCTACAGTACAGATTAGTCACAACTTTGTAATTAAAATCACTCATTGCTGGTTTTATGCATAGAAGAGTTTAGGGAGACTGCCACCACATAAAACACTAGCATGTTTAATATGCAAAACAAAATACAGGGGTTTTTTTAAGCAGTCTGTCTTTTCAGCTATTCCCAGTAGAAGCCTAATACTGAAAATGAAGCAATTAGTATTTGGTATCACAGTTCATTTACTGGGTACAGAGAGCCAGCCTGCCATCTCACCATCCTTAGCCTAGTAGTATAGTGCATCTGACAAGAAGGAAAATATTAGCCAGCTTATACCAATTACACCCCAAATTCCCAGGGCTCAGCATCACTAATGTAGCTTTTTCCTCCAGACTAAGAGTAACCTACATTTTGATGTGCTATCGGTTACATAAACGGAAATGAAAATATCAGCATTTTGAGACACATGATTGGATATTCTTATTCAAACCTAGCCATTTTCATTTGCAGGCTGAACAAAGGTCATCTTGTCTGTATTTGGGTCCTGAAACTAATTAGAAGCTTCCCATCTGGATACATGCTACTCACTGCTGTAAAATCCAAAGAGGAAATTCACTCAGGGCTTATGTACACGTGAATCCTTCAGACGGCTTCAGATACATGAGCTTAAAAACACTAAATCAAGTACCACCTGTGAGTACATGTGATATATGTCCAAATTGCCTATTAAACGTTGCACATAACACAAAATAGGTTCAGCTACATAAAAGGGTTTTCAAACTTTTGAGTCACTGCAGCTAGTATTTCTTCTGTGAATACAGAGACATGCCATTGATCTTGAGACACCTCCAGTTTCTAACTCCAGGACATTTATGAACCTCACCACATTTATAAAACTTTGGTTTGCAATAGAAATACTGGTTCTAGTAACAGCAGAACTACGTGCACAGAGGTCAATGAGAATGTACCACTGCAGTACAAGACGACAGACACCTTCTCTCTGCAGGCTTGTTTTGAATTGTTTATTGAGCTTTAAGAAGTCATCCACATTTCTATAAATATAGACATTACTTGAGTAAGTGACTTACAATGTCACCAGTGCAGGTACATATATAACCAACATACAAAAGCTCCACTGGAAGCTACTTCAGTTTATTTAAAAAGGACCAAGATGTCATTAAAAAAAACTCAAACAGCTGTCACTTTCAGTTACTGAAGACACTAAAGTGCATTTTTGTTTACCTCCTGGTCAAACAGCTGCTGGTTAAAAAGTTTGATTGTTTTTGTTTTTAAACATAGCTAAGTTACATCGATTGACATTCAGATTTGTAGCTGTCATCCTCCTGACACATGGCAGCAGGTAAGAAAAATGTATTACTTTGCTGGTTTAGAGGAGGAAACAGATTTTGCTGTTTTTTTAAAATCTGGTATTTCCAACAGAAGTTTAAAGATAATCTAACATTCTGATGAATTTTTACAGCACCACTAAAGTTAGTCTTAAAAATCCAGGCTCTGTTTTAGCCCTTTTAATTGCTAACCAAGTATCTAGAGAGTCACTTGAAGCTCTGTACCAGTAAGAAAAACTACACTCCCTTTTCTGTCAAGCACTATCCTGCCTAGTTAACACTGTTTGCACACTCTGTAAACAAGAACAGCTTAAAGCATAATTAAAGCAGAACACAGGCCCGTCTTGAAAATCTTCTTCCCCTTTTCCCTCCCCCCCACCCCTGCCCCCGGTAGTGTCTAATGTTTCAGTGTATAAAGCATTATTACATTCCTAACCACAAAATACTGTAAGAGTCACAATAAAAAAAGCATACTTTGAAAGTGACATAGCAATACCACTTTAATAAAATGGGGTGTTTGGGGGAGATACAAGATGTGGTCTGCTAATTTTAACTCCATCTTTATTATGTTATATAGCCAAGAAAGTCACCAGTAGAGCAAAGAATGTCACACTGGTTGGAACCACAGCAGCCAGAGCTGTTCTCTATAGCTCTTTTACTGCACTTCACTGACTTTTGCTTTTGTACTAGGAGGACATAATACTCAGCATTTAGAAATAAATTACTAATTTTGAGTAACTGCTTAAACCTGATTAGTGCTGTGTAATGATGAATGACTACTTCTAAAAAATAAAAACCTTACATACCAAAAAACATGCTACATGTTGGGAAATCACTTTTTCATGCTCCAGTGTGTTGTTTATATATTTTTACTTGTCAAAGTCTTTATCAGTTGATGAATCCGCAGCACTTAAAATTTCAACTGTTTGACCTGAACATTATTTAATTTCAAAAAGTGCCCAATTAAAAAAAAAAACAACAAAAAACCACACGTGTGGCCAAGCTTTCATAGAAATCCCCAAACAAGGTAAAAAACAGCCTCAACGAAATTACGGATTACTAGCTTCATGTTTTTAAAGCTGTATAGTGTTCACCTAAGCACGCCACTTATGAGCATTAGAATTTTAAAAACACAAACACCTTCAACGCAAACTGCTTGCAGAGGGCACCCTCAAACATATGAGTACAACACTAAGCAGAAAACCCTCGTTTTATTTGGCTATTTAGACATCCATTTCCTGATAGCATTACATCACCTATTAGGGCTTCTGAAATAATACAGAGCCATAAAACTCAGAAGGGACTAGTTGAAAAAAACAAAAATAAAGTTCCCCAACTGCACAGCCTTCCTTCCACACAGGAAGGTTGTGCAACTGATTTGTTTAACGTAACTAAGCTTAACGGCATCCAAACAGGCAGGCCCGGGTTTGGAAGTTGTCTTATGTCAAATTTTGACCATGTAACTACTCTAAAACAGAAAGGTCAAAATAGAACTCATCTCTTCTTTTTCTGCTGCCTCAACATTTTCCTTCGCTTAATTATCATATCATGTAGTTTCTCCAGTCCCTCTTTGAGTCCGTCTCCAATGATTGCACAGGTAGGCTGCAAATGCCAGGGTGTTGAAGAACTGAGCTCACTCATCGCTAACATTTTCTCGATTTCAGAAAGGGAGAGAGAGTTCCTCAGGTCCTGCTTGTTAGCAATGATAAGGACAGGCACTCCTTGATTCTCAGATATCCTAGTAATCTTATGAAGTTCTGTTTTGGCCTCCTCCATCCTCTCAACGTCGACAGAGTCCACCACAAACACGATGCCATCGGTGCACCTTGTGTACGACTTCCACAGCGGCCTCAGCTTCTCCTGGCCGCCCACATCCCAGAAGTGGAAAGTGACCGTCTTCGAGTTGCCCAGCGTCACTTTGATTTTCTCTGTATTAAATCCTTTAGTGGGGACAGTGTTGACGAACTCATTGAACTGCAGTCTGTAGAGCACCGTCGTCTTCCCAGCGCAGTCCAGCCCCAGAATGACGATGTGAAAGCTCTGGAAGGAAGGCAGGCTGGAGAGGATCGGCGTCTGGTCCGAGAGTCCATTCCCCATTGCCAGCAGGGAAGGTGACAGCAGGCTGCCACGAGCAGAGGCGGCTCCCGCGGCTGCGCTCGGATCCTGCCAACGACACAAGCGGCGTTAGATCCTGCTCCGCCTGCGCCGGGGCTGCGCGGCCGCACCGCGCCGGCCACAGCGACGCCGCCCTGGCTGCGGGGGCGGTCGCGGGGAGCAGCGCGACGCGGATCGCCACACGTATTCCCGCCCGGCCCAGCCCGGCCGTCACTGCGGCTCCCGGGCACCCGCCCCGCGCGTACCGCTGTTGCCTCAGCGCCGGGAGGCGCGCGCTGCCCGCGCCCCCATGCCCGTGCCCGTGCGCCGCTGCTGCCGCTCTCGCTGCTGTCGCCGCCGCTCTCGCTGCTGCCGCTCTGGCCGCCGCTGCTGCCGCTCCCGCCGCCGCTGCCGCTCCTGCTCGGGCTGCCGCTCCCGCCGCCGCTGCCGCGCGCGCGACACTCTACCGCCTGTGGCGGCGCCGGCCCCTCCCAGCGCGTGCCTAGCCCGGCGCGCCCCGCCCCACGGTCTCCCATTGGCTTCGCCGCGCGTCGGGGGCGGGGAGAAAGGCGCGCTCCCGCTCGCCCATTGGGCGGCGGCGCCGGCCATTCATCGGGCAGCGCGGGTCGTGCCGCCCCCCGCCCGGCGATCGGGGCCGAGCGCAGCAGAGAGAAGGGGCCGCTCCCCGCCCACGCCCGGCTTGGGGCGGCCCCGCTCCTCCCTCCGCCTCCCCGCTGGGCAGAGCCGCTACAGCACACGGCGCCCCCGCCCACAGCAGCGGCAGCGCCGCTCCACCGGGCTCAGCGTCCCGCCCCGCCGCTGGCAGCACGGGCGCTCATTGAGTACGGGCGCTGTCACTCCGCCCCTCAGCCGCGGACACGGGCGCTGATTGGGAGAGGGCACTGTCACTCCGGCCCGCTGGCCCGCCCCCTCCCCGCGCACCTGCGGCACCACTGGGACGCGTTGCGGGCCTGGGCGGCGATGGCAGCGCTCTGTGCCGCTCAGGGGCCCTCCGGAGACCTGTTAGCGGCGTGTTTGCAGTTGCTGCCTGAACACAAATTCCCCGGGACCCAGCTCTGTGCCTGCATTTCGCCTCTCCTCCCGAAACGGGAGGCACGGATCGGGAGGAGCCGGAAGTAGCGGGGCGGATAGGACGGTGCCGATGGGCGCTGTCACAGAGACGGCAGCAGCGCTCCCGACTGAGGGAACACGCATGGCACCTGGCTTGGTTACACGAAGGTTTCCCACAGCACAGGGGTGTGTTAAGTAATTCTTAATATTGCGGCCTGATTTGAGCAGTGAAGTCTTTCCCAGAACGAATTACTAATGTCTGAGAACATACTTGCTGCTTCCACAGCATACAGGTTTTAAAGGAGGCCTAGAGGAGTAGTTTGTCTGTTACTTTTGCTGTTTTGCCATCGTTCCCACAGCCTTTTCCCCATGAACTGCCTTTGCCACTGTAGTTTCCATACAGCTGCCGCAATGTGGGTGGTTATTCCTGCTGGAAGGCATCAGTGGCTCCAAGCAGAGTGTACTACAAAAGTCTTCCTCTATAACCCTTAAATAAAAATTTAATAAATCAACTTTTTTGATGAAAAAATACGCTTAACTTATAGTTAAAGCTACTGTACTGTACTACTCTGTTCTACTAGTCGAGTTCCTCTACTTTGTACTGCAATCACATAATCAATGGTTTGGGTTGGAAGGGACCTTAAAAATCATCTAGTCCAACCCCCCTGCTGTGGGCAGGGGCACCTTCCACTAGACCAGGTGGCTCAGAGCTCCTTCCAACCTGGCCTTGAACACTTCCAGGGATTGGGCATCCACAACTTCCCTGGACAGCCATCCAAGTCTTTGACCAGCTGGGCTCCTGTAAAAGAGAAAAAGGACATTTTCGATATTAGTCTTGCCTTTTTTTTTCGAGAAGACTTTAAGATTTCTTAGTGTGGCTGCTGAAAAGGGATGAAATTATAAGAATATTCTGGCAATCATATATCTTTTTTTTTTCCTTGAAAGCACTATGTCCTGTATTTTAAATCACAGAGAATTTATATAAAGAGAAGTAATTTAATAGTAAAGGGACATATAATAGCAACAAAAAATCCACTGCATGCTGTAGGCAAGGTTTCATGTTATGGAAATGTTGATACCCATTCTAGTCCTACTAAAAATAGCAAAATTCTAATTTGCTTACATTTGAGATTAATGTTTCCCTGCTTTTATCTTTGTTAGTTATTTACATCCTGATCTGGCAGATGATTCTCTTTGGAGGAAGTGTCCTGTTTGTATAGGAAGGTGATTTTACTTCTGTGGAAAGGAAGGACAAGTTACTACCCCTAAGGCCAACTGGCAAGGTTTCTGATTTGGTAGTATTTCACACTACTTTTGCATAACATAAAGAACTGCACAGCATACAGTGTAATAGAAAAGCATTTATAGTGAGAGTAAAAGTGGGGCTTAATTATGTCATGGATGGTTTTCAGTAATTTAAAATTGGAAGAAACTAGCTAGAAATACCTCGTTAAGGAATATTACTGGAGATAATAGATTTATTCATGAAACTTGACAAGCTGAAATAAATCAAATTGACCTTTGTTTCCACCTAAAAAAAATAACTATCCCCTATTTTTAATGGGAAAATAAGCCTGTTAGATATCACAGTCTTCTAAACCGTAATGTCTGATTGTTACCAGGATCTGTTCAAACTTCACACAGCTTTATCTTAAAACATTTTACAATTAATTCCATGAGGACAGATATTGGCCAGCTCCAACCCTTATTGGAGGTATTTTAATTTTAAACATAAAATGCATAAAGCCTGCCTTTATCTCTTGTTCTGCTGTACAGCAGTCAGTACATAATATTTTTGTGCCCTTGAAAAGGAAGGAATACAGAACTGATGTTTCTCTAAGGTATAGCATATCCAACACACTAGGTGTTGGAATTTTGTAGATTATGCCTTTTTTGGAAGACGAGTTTTATGACATCAGGGAGATAATTTTAAGATTTGATAGAAATTAACATCTTCAGCAACATGAGAATACCTGTATTTGTAATATATACATGAAAATGATCCATGCTCTCCAGAAAATGCTTGGACACTCCCTACAGTTAAATTATCACATATACCTGTTGTAACTTGCTATGAAATGAATTATGAACTCTCCAGGACTGGGACTATTTTTCACCATAAGTCTTCTTAGTGTTTTGTACCTTGATCTTAATTAATGCCTGTAGGCATTTCTGCAAAGCAATTATTAAATAACACTCAAGTTGATCAACTCCTCCCATGCACTTCATGCTACTTTAGAAGTCAAACGTGCATACTGGGCAGGTGTTCCAGGTGTTATGGAGTAATGGTATCTAAATTAGTGGGAGTGTAGAGGAGTTGACACATTCGACCTTTGAAAATTGAAGGTAAGGATGGAGCAAGACTTTGATTATCCTGTAGAAGTCTTGAATGAAGAAAGTGTACAGAAAGAAGTGTACTTACTTTCTTTTGGAGTGTGGTGAGCAGGCTGATCTTAGACGACAGATAATAACAAGATATATGTAAGAGGAAACAATGGAAAAAGGCTGAAGCCATGTGCAGACTTTTTAATTCAAAATAAGGAGGTGCCTAATTTCTATATTGGGGTCATTTAAGTTCTTACACTGTTCTCATTTCCTATCCAATGTCTGTGGATCTGAGTTCTTTCAGGCTTAGCACTCCTTAGCTCATGAAAACAACTGCAACTTCAGCTTCTCTAGCTAAAAGCCTTCTCCCCTTTCCTGGATACCAATTGCCAGAGTAAATAGTAGTATATTATTTTATACATATATTTCCTACATACAGTCTATAAATACTTTCCACACAGAATAGAGTCTGGGACAAACCTCTGTGTTTCAAGACAAAGAAGCAGTACCTGTGTAACATGCAACTTTCTCACTATGGTAAAGTAGTGTTTTGGGTTTTTTAAAATTCCTTAATGGTCTAGGAATAATTTTGGTTCAGGGCAGGTTTGAGAGTACCAGGCTTCCAATGCTCCAGCTATTACCTGACTTTGTGAAACTTAGATAGGCCTTATTAGGGATATGGACCATGAAATTGTTTGAAATGTTGCCAAGAAAGAATTGGCATACAGTGGGAAGATAAGACTCTTGGAAATTTTAATATTATTACACAGCAGAGACTTAGGTTACCTTTTAACACACATTGCCTCATGTACTGCAGGAGCTGTCTCACAGTGCTCAGGTAAAAAAAATGCAAAGAATCGTCAAACATTTGCAAGGCTGCACATATTTTTCACGAGAAACCGTCTTTCATAAGGAGATAGCAATTCATGGCAACTGAAAGCTAGCAGTTCATGAGATGTTCACTGTAGCAGGACATTAAATCAGAGTTTTTGTTAGTGCTGGTCATTTTAAAAGATTAATTCCACTCGAGTAGGTATGACTGTTGTTATATAACCACATCTAGTGACACAGCAGATGAGAAATTCCTCCAAAAGCAAAGTCAGTGGACTTGAAATTGTCCAGATAAGCACTATATGCTAGAACAGACTAATGACATTTATTATACAGTTCCATAGCTAATCACCTTGGAGTTATTTTTTAATAGCACCATGTGTTGTGTAACAAATTTGATACAAATCAAGTGAAAAATGAAACATTGAACGAATGACCCAGAGTCTGTATACTGCAGATGCAGAGAGATCTGGCCAGAAGTATAGAAGGTAAAGGACAAAAAGTACACATGAGCAAATGCCGAAGCAGACAGAGGAAGGAACCACAGTGTTGAATTAGTTGTAAAAACACAAGGGAATGAATCATAAGGAGAATGAAATAATTGCAAGGACAATGTTTTGCCAACTACAATAGCTGGCATATAGTGGTGGGATCCCAACCCCCCGTCTCCGTGAGAAAGACATGTTAGCAACCTCACACCACCAATTCCTGCTGCTTCATGTGGAAATCGAGCAGTTTTCTCAATGTGTATGAAAGAGAAAAATCAATTGCATTTCAGTACAACAACATGGCAGACCTAGGCTGGTATAATATGTAAGAATGAAGGTGTAATAGCAATAATATTTATTGTTACAGTAACTAATGATAGCTTTGTGGTAAGTTCAAAAATTAAAGTTACTTCTCTTCAACTTTATCCTAGATCTAGGATTAGAGTTAAAAAAGTATTGCTTTGAGTTGTCATTATATAGTTCTAAAAGAATATCAAGTTCCTATGTAAAATACTACAGCAGTTTCATCATGGATTTTGAGAACCTCTTTGAAAATGAGCTGTAAGAATGAAATAGCTGTCAAATTGCAACACATGAAGTTTTGCTCTTAAGACCATCTCTTAAACTGACATAGAAAATGTTTTGCACAAAGAAGCCTTTTATCATCTTTGTTACATCTGCTGAATTCTTTCATAACTTACACGTTCCATGAATTATTTTGCTTTGATTATTAAAAAGGAGTTGGTGGTAGAAAATCTAATTTATTTCCTCACAATAAATAGCAAAGCTTAGAGCTTTGTTAGCTAGGAGATGGAGTCGCTGTGTGTACAATTTAAGTTATCACTCTGATGAGACCAGCTAATTACACTTATTCTCCTACTATGTACCTTCACATGAAGTTTAACATTTACATTTTGCTGCTTTTATTTTCATAAATAAACATATACCACACAGCAGGCTAACAAAAGGCCTTGTTCTTTGATACTGACAGTCACACTTTGTTACATCTTCTATGATGCTTAGGTGTGTTATCTGAAATAAAGTGGTACTAGCTCATACTGAGCAAGTGTTGGCTCAGGGTGACTGAAATTGTAATCTCCACCTTCACCTTCCAAGCTCTGTGAATTTTGGTTGCTTCATCTTCTGATAGGAGGGCAGTGACTCCATGTTTGCAGAGAACAAGGAACAGTCTGACCACTTTGTGTACATGTAGTTGTGTGAGTAGAGCACCTTCTTCCTGCGACCAGGTGGGACAGCAAAAGGGCTGTCCCCAATAACATCTTGCCTTAAGGACTTGTATGACAAAACTCTCTGCCATATAAATTGTTCATTTAATAGCAAGATAAAGGCTAAGCATAGATCCCGTCTTCATATGATACAAAGTTTATAGTCACAACATTCAAACCCAAACATGTGACTAGTTATGGGGCACTTTTAAAGAGTAGAAAAAAAGCATTATTGTTTTCGGTACCCGTGGTTTCCAGTCTCCTTACCCCCACTAAGCAGCTGGCACCAAAAATAAAACCCCAGCAAACATGTTTCTTTAATAAATGGAAAAAGTACCTCCTACCCTAATCCTTCAGTATATGAGGGAAGACTTCTGCATCATAAGTAATTCCAGTGTTCGATGTGTGATACTACATACAAGCAAGCCTTGGCTTGCATGTTTTATTCAATGGTTTTATACTGATCAAAGACTTATTCACCTCAGCAACAGGTTCCCCACCCCCTACCCTGAGTCTGTGACAGCATTTTTGGTTTGGGTTGGGTTTTTTTTCTGAAAATAATGACTTAAGTCAGTTCCACTCTTTTGCTGGGAATGCTGGGCTACTCAATGCTACTGTTTGAAAATCTTGCCAGTTATAGAACTGGTTCCAAGATCTTTATTTTCCCCTAGTATTTTTTTTCTCCAGAAAAGCCATGGGTACTTTAGAGCTTTTTAAGAGCTTTTTTTTCATATGCCAGAGTAATTCTAAATAGTTTAAAATTCTATCAAACTGAGATTTCAGTATCAGCTGCCATCTCCTCACAATGCTTCTTTTGAAAAAAGTTGCACAGTTTTTAAGTACAGCACTTCAATGCAATGGGAGCAGTTTGCAAGCAGATTAAAAGTACTACAATTTCAAATCCAAATACAAGGGCAGCATGTGTTTTATTTTGCTTCTGCATAGTTAGATTTAATAGGGTACATTCCCAGCTCCAGAATAATAATGGAAATATTAGTAATATAACAGATACTGCTGTTTGCTTTGTGATACAGCTAGCACAGAGTAACGATGAAGAAAGAACTGCAATTTTTTTTTCTTTTCTGAAGAACTTTAGAAGCATTGTAAAGCTTTAACATGTATCAGGGTGCTGAGATTTGCTAGAATTGTAAAAGATAGGAAAAACAAACAGACTTTGAACATCAGAACTAAGAAGGCTTTTCTCTGAATAATTTGTGTCTCAGTTAATTTACTGCAGTGGAAAAAAAAGATACAAGTTCTGTCTGAGGCTTCTGACAAAGTGTTTATAGGATGAAACATTCATTTAAGCCAGTTATTTCCTAACAATCCATCTGCTTGCAACAGTTACTTATTTAAGATCTATGCTTTGCTCTCCACGTACTACATATATCCAAAAGGAAGTGCCAGGGCAGGAAGAAGCATACAGCACTCAGTCCACAGAGTAGGACTTACCCTATGTTTAATGAAATGCTTAATGACCAGTACAGTGCACTGAAACCTGCCAGGAGAGAATTTCAAAGACACTCACAAGGGACAAAGTGCTAGAGCTCCACTAATTTGCAGGGATTGGCCTGTCCCTCTGGCTGGCTGGAGCAGGGAGCCTGTGCCTGTGTGGTGAGAGCACAGCTGGCTCTTGGATGTGTTCCAACCCTTTTGGCAGCAGCTGAGAGGTGAAGTCTATCCAATAAACAGGGTCCACTGTAAAAACGACCAGGCTGTTGATCTGTATTAACTTTCTGTAAATCAAGTTAAGTGCACACCTTGAAGAGGAAATTCAGTTGCTTACCTCTCCTAAAAAAAAAACATAGCAGCAATAGAAACAGATTTCACAGAGATTGCAGTGTATGAAAATAAAATTTATGGGAGATATGCCTAAGTCCCAGGAGGGCTGTGAAAATATCTTAAGTCTCTGCTTCAGTGTATAATAATGCAGGTAGTACAGTGATAGTATCACATTTCCTTGAGCTTGGTGCTCAGAGGCAACAGGTGATAGAAGTCCCCACTGAGACAATGAAATAGAGCACAAACAATTTATTTGATGGTCTCCAACCCCTGTTTGGTGATTTATCAGTGCTCCTAATGGGAGCTTGCAAGTGCTCTCTATAGCTACTCTCTGGCTTTCTGAAAGCATCTCTTTCTTAGATGTGCAAAAAGAAAGATCTGCTGGCTCCCTAGATACAGGGGAAGGGTTTGTTTTTATTTCTTAAAGAAATAAACAACTAATTATTTAGTCAGAAAACTGAGCTCAAGTGTAGTCATAATTTCTTTAATGAGGTAATTAATATATTAACAATGTTCCTGAAGAAAAATAGCAAATAGATGCTTTAACAGACAAATTAACTTGGTGTTTCTAAACCACAGAAGACTGAGGCCACTGAGCATATGTGCAGTCCACTGGTCCCATTCACTTCCTACCAGCAGTCTTCCCCAGACACTTCATTTTAGCTCTATAGTTGTGAGGCATTTATGAGAAGTTTTCAAAAACTGTCACTGGATGGATCTTTTAATCTGTGTTTTAGTGAAGTGCACAAGGGAAAATACTTAATCTGACCTCTCGCAAAAAGGTCAGACTTCTGACTGGCTTTTCATTTGGAGATTTACTGGGGACTGGGAGTTTTGAGCTAAGACCTACCTGCATTTACACCTCTTCCAACCCAACAGTACTCCAAGGTATAGCACACACAAACTGTGATATAGCGGGTCTAGATCTTTGCCAGGTGTGTGACAGCTGTATCCAGCCCCTGAACATGTTTGGATTTTGACCAATACATTAAATTCTGTTTTGAAGCAGGAGAGTGTTAATCAGCTTTACAGGAGGGAACAGAAAGAGGAAATATCCCTTTGCTTTGATTTCTGGTATGAAAAGTAAACTTCAGTCTGCAGAATATGAATGAGAGCTAAGCATTATAGATTGGGTTTTTCTCAAGCCCAAACAGAGTTGTTGGGCCACATATTATAAGGATTACAAAGTTTCAGGGTCTCCAAACGAGTTCTTTCCCCCAGGGCCATGGACACCCGTTAGCCTGAACTGCTGCATGAAGGTTTCAGTTCTTCCACTGAGAAACAATGGGCATCTGATACTTAAGTGCTGAATATTTGTAGCAGTTTCTAAAACTTAAGCAAAAATAAAAAAGTAATTATTTTATTCTGTTACAATACTCAGAAGTTTCAGTGTGAAATCTGAGCCTATTACAGCACACTATCGCAAAAGGAAAACCCCTTATCCTAGGGAGCTCCCAAGCTTGTATTTATGATTAGATGAAAAAGGAAAGAAGAAGCAAACCAAAGGAGGAGGATGAAAGAACACAGTTTCAGGGAAGACAAACATTGTGTGGGTGGGGAGTAGTAATTTCAGCTCCTTGCTCAGCTATAGTCTAGAATTTTTTAATCTTATCAGTTTACCATATCTTCTTTTTAAGCTAACAAGTAAATCTCAAATGAATACAAGATTAGGCCTACTTTTTGATAAACTCTGAAAGCTAAGTCACCTAAAAATTGATTTCAAATCTGATCATGAGGGTGCTAGGCAGAAAGCTTTCTTTCACGCTCCTAGGTTTCAATTCTTGTATGGAAACAACAGTGAACTCTCTTTGAAGACCTTATAAAATCTGTCCCTGCAAAATGATTTTTGCTTTCTCCTCAGAGGGAATATGATTCAAACAAACCACATCATACATTCCAGTTACATAATATGGAAAAAGATAACTCTTTCAGAGAATCTGGCACAAAAGAGCTGCTGCCACTAGAATTGTAAACTCATGTAAAAACCTGGCAAAATATTAATTTTTAAACATATACATTTTTAAGCTTTTTCTTGACACCACAGCATTTTATCAGAATATGGGTTTCCCCCTGTTCTGGCTCTCATGGCCACACCACACTACTTAGCAGACTTTAAACAAAGTAAGGAAGGCAGATAAACAAACTTGGGGAAGAACAGATTGTTTTAGCTGAGATTTTAATCACGTTAACTTCAGTGAATAGAGACAATACTGCAAGAGCCAGTAATTCAGAGTGCTGCAAGGGTAAAAAAACTGCAGTTTTCATCTTCTCTTTGAAGGCCTTCCTCTTCACCTCTACCAGGACTGATCAGAGAAGTTTAAGGAAGAGTCCAGGCAGGACTCTAGGAAGCAGAAGCAGCAGTGGGATACTATAATCAATTTTTTTTCTAATTCAATTATTTTGTTCAAGGTCTCTACTACTGCGAAAGAAAAATAAAACAAATAATACCTCTTATCTAAGGAAAAAATAAGCATGGACATACTGTAAACAGAAAGTATCTATTTAGGGAATTCTTCATGCTGCTTTGAAGACTTTGTATTTCAAATGGCAAGTGATATGATAAATATATGATGCATACAGCTCATGAGTAGATGCAACTGCAAACTGAATCTTGAATGAACATATCAGAATGCTTTAAAGAGAACAAATGGTTCCATGTCTTCCTCACAGTTTAACAATGGAAGGCCTTTGAAGCCATAGGTCATTCTGTGAAAGCCTGTTACTAAGTCTTAGAGAGATCCTGCCTACTGAGTCTCACTTGAAGAGCCCAGCCCTTTTGTTTAAGGACACTGACATCTGCACCGTCTTTCATCTCAACGCAACTGCAGATAGAGGGATTTTTAGGTTAGCACCACTGCAAATCATTCATCTTTGAGTCCGTGCTGAGGATGGATTGAAGGCAAATCAGTCTGGCACATAAAGAATATATGTCTTTCTGTGTTTTTCACACCTGTGATAATTCAGAGTTGAGAGAAAATGATAGCCATTAGCAGTCATAACAGAGGCCCTTAACTCCAAGCTTTCACTGTGAGAGCTTGGCACCAATAACCCGGGCAGCTGTCTGGATTATGAGCAATACCTACAAGATGAGTGTTGAGAAGTGACTTCTGTAGGTCAAGCACTGTACAAACACAGTAAGAGACAGAGCAGCTTAAATAAACAGGGAAAGGATCAAAGAAGCCCTCATTTGATAGACATAGAAGCACTGAAATTCAGTCATTTCCTTCACACAGACCACAAGAAATACAGGTACCAGAATCCTTGTTTGCTGGGGACAAATTTCCATCACCTTTCCTCACACATTCTTAAAAAAAAGATCAGTTTGAACTTTGGAAATTCACACATGGGATTATTTGGATGCTGGAGTGCATCTACAAATGCTACGATGGGACAGAGTCTGGTAGCAGAAGGCACATGAGATAGGTAATGTTGACTGGACCTGTCTAGCAAGAGATTGTTAAGAGTGGGCTTCTTGCCTGTTCTCCTGGCTGTTGAGACATTCACTGCCACTCCTATCCATTCTCCCTTCTGCTACAACAACTAACTTCTCACCAAAAGACAGTAGGAGAGCAGCTGGATAGTGTTGGGAAGGACACCAATCTTTGCCACCACCTAGAGAGATCTACAGCCCCACAGCTGGTTAAGTGCAGACTCTGCTGTGCTGCCATGCCTGTGACAGGAAGCCTGTGACCTTTCTGAGCCACTTCTGTAGAAATCTAGGCCTGAAGAGAAATCTTTCATTTTTCCTATCCATGGTCAATTTAATCAGGATTGTTTCTGTAGTTGCTTCTTCTGTAGGAAGGGCATCAGACAAAAAACATGATGGCCTGCTGGGTAAGTGATGTTAAAATCACCTGATTGCATCCAGCCTTGATGTTAATATTGCTGTGAAATCACCCTGAGTCACCTTTATATCTGTTAAAGAGCAGCAGGGACAGCTGTGCTCTTTTAGCGCTGGTCAAGAGGCCTTGTTAGGATAATCAAAGCATTGTTGCTTCTAAAGCAAATGTGCCTATCTCTGGGCCTTTCAATAGCATATCCTTCAGATTTTCCCAACCTCCCTGCTTGGATTCCTGATATGTTTCCCAAAGAAGCATTGCAAGTAACTTCACTGTCCCTGCTTGCCCCCATCTAGGTGATTTTCTAAGGAAATGATCTGCAGCCTAACAAAAAATAAAAATCAATGCTTTCACTTAATAATTTGATTTCATGTGCATGGAAACCCACATTTCACTGATGACTGATTAAATGTGGTGGCAAAATGTCCAGCCTTCTGGTACTCAGTATGCTCATAGCATCTGTTTGAAGAGAGAGCACTCACAGGGTGGAAGTCTAGATGTGTTTAGGAAGAAGCTTGATCCCCTTCTTTCTGCTCCCCTAGAATAATTCAGCTTGCTATTATTTAAAAGAAAAAAGTCAGCTTAGGTGTTCTGTTCTGTACAGACAGGTTTTTTTCCCCCTGCAATGCAAATATGCTTTAATGTCAAATTCACTAATTTTCTCAGTTCCTACTGGTCTGTGCTTCTCCCTCTTGCACTTTGGAAGCTTTAGCTGAAGTGATTGTAGTATATTGATTTTAAGCATAAGTAATGTGCTAATAAGCAAAGAAGGTCAAAGTAACTTTAGGTCAGTCAAGGGAGGATGTAATCAGACATTAGGGATGTGTACTAGATTAAAGACTGTATTTTCAATGAAATCAGAAGTTCTTATGATTTCAGTAGCAAAAGTCCTAGCCATAAGAGAGGAAAAGTGTACTATTTAATTATCTAAAGACAAAATTATTATTTTTAAAAAAAAGAAAAAAATAAGGATTTGCAAAGTCAGCACATCAAAGTATGCTCTAGCTCTGCTTTTTTTAGATAATATTTTTTTTTGTCTTATATACTGACATTTGGCTCAACTGAGCCATAAAGGTAGAACTTCAGTGGGATGCTGAGGAAGCAGTTGTATCCTAAAGCAAAGTTTGAAGTTTTTTTCCCAGGCTTTCCTATGAAGACCTGGACTCTGAGAAGTAACTTCAGTCCATGGAAAAGAATAGGGCTTTTTTTTCTTTTTTTTTTTTTAGCCCATTTAGATCCAGTAAAAATGAAGACTACAAGAAGATTACAAAGTTCAGAACAAAAAGTGTTACTGTAGCCTACAGAGATGTCTGAGAGCACCTCCTGTTAATAGTCCAATGAGCAAAATATTTTCTGCATAATTCCATACTTCTCCTTTGAGGGATAGTACAGAACCCCACTGTCTCCCATCTCCATTATTTTCTTGTTGGTGCAGGTGAAGCCTGTGTGAATCTGCACAGGCTAAAAATCAAACTGAACATTGAATTTAGCTACATTTAACATAATCAGATTTTACAGCAGATCTCATGCTATATAGCACTATGTGCTATGATCAAAATGGGTATTTATAGTAATGATGCCATAAACTGGCTCCTCTCCAGTGTATAATCTGTGGTCATATTCTAAGATTATGGTATTTTATGTAATATAAATACTATATAGTACTATGATGTCCTGATGGTTTGAAGGATTCTTAACATTTTCTGTTGCAAGGAAATAAATATGAAAAACGATGCTGTATTTACAACCAATGGAACATGAATGCTTTCTGGGTTTTAGCACAATGAAACTGCTAAATCAGGGTCTAATTTTGCCATTACAAATAGAGTGAACATACTGTTACTATGTGATAGTGGTGCAAGATATAGCTTATTATTGACTGACCTTGATTTCACTGATCTAAATTTTTTCTGTTTATTCTGAAAACAAGGCAGATAGGTTTGCTGTATGTATTCACAATTATGTGCTTAAATATTTTCCCGGAAACAACATAATTTTTAACATTTCCAAGCACTCATAGTCCATCCTGTCTGTCCTCCCTCCCTCTCTGTCTTGAGAGAAAGAAGTACATCTCTGTGTGTACTGCACATATATGCATGAAAAATAAACTTCCCCATTGGCTAGTAAACCCAAGAACAATGTTGCTAGCAGCTGTTGTGCTTAAAGTCCAGTTGAGAACACTGTTCCCTTATAAGCTCTCAATACTCTTCTCAACATCAGTAATCAACATGCCAGGACAATGTATTACAAACTCAAACACCCAGGCCAGGAGACTACAAAAGCTCCTCTGTCTTATGTGGGGGAACTGAAAAGAGGCTTTCACAGTGTTGGAGAATATGCTGGCAGACTGTGCCAGTTCAGAGCCCTCAGTGTTCCAGAAGTTATTTATGTACAACAAGGGCAAATCTTGTCTAATCCTTGGTTCAGAAGCTATTATAACTGTTATTTCTAAAAATGAGAAGAATCATATGCATGCATTGAAGACGACAATCAGATAATTACAGGCTGTTCAGTGGCTGAGGAACTAAAAAGGTCTTTGTGCTCCTTCCAGCAGAAGAACATCTTATCTACTCACAAATGAAAAGCAAGACTTATCCTTTAAAAACAAACCTAAACTTGTTTCTTCCTATTTTATAAAATAGTTATTTCTGTAGTCAAAAATTTTTGCAAACAAAAAGTTATGAAACCAAAGAGTTTGATAACAACAATGGTAGCTTTTCTTAAAGATGAAAATAACAAGCTAATAAGTAGCCAGTTCTTTGATTTTCACTTAGGTTTGTAACTTTCAAGTTTTCAAGAAGAGTTAAGCCTCCATTGGGTAAAATGGCACCAAAGTAAGAACTTTTCCTTGCACTGTTCATCTAAAAATGGAGGTATCTGCTTGTCTTTTTAGGAAGTTTTGCTAGACACCAGTGGAAGCACTGATCAACAATACATCAGAGACAGGAAGATCAGCTTGGAAATTAGAATACTGGTTTTCGTAATTTTATTTTAAATGAAATTATATTCAGATACAGCACAATTATATTAGCAGAGATTTAAACAAATTTTTAAAGCTAACCAACTCCTGTAATTAATCTCCTGGCTTTGCAATTCTTTTAGCATTGATATTATGTGTTCAGACTAAATTCACTCTTTTGCATTACCCAGATTCAAAATAAGTCATGTAAAAAAATACAAAAATGTCTAAATTTTCACTTTCCAACCTCACTTACAAGAATAATAAAACCACTGAAACGCTGTCATTAAAAAGCCACATTGACATGATTTACAGATTTAAAAAATTGTTGTTTAAAACAAGCATTAAAGGATAAGCAGTGCTAAAGACTTGAAGAAGTTTTCCCACTGCCCTTAAGTACCCTTTTCTGGCTAAGTTACAAAAAAAACCCACTTTGAAAATGTACTCTTAAATTCACCAGAATAAAAAAAAAGCCCACATTACTGTGTCTGAGAGAACATATTCTGTGGTGCATGCTCACACTCCAAATTTCCAGAAATGCTACTGAAACAAGGGGTTTCCTTGCTCTTGACATGCTTGATATTTGTTTAAGACCTGCATAGAAAAATAGAAAGACAACCTGCACCAGACAAGGTGAACAGTCTGCCTGCTGAAAAAGAATTGAGTACTGCTGATTAAGGCAACTGAGGCAAAGTATGGCTTAACTGCGGTCTGGGTAAGGCAGAGTATGTGTTTTTGAAGCTGTTGCTTCTTCTGCTTCCACTTCAAAGCACTAGTGCACTACAATGTGTTTAATAGCTATTGTTAGAAAGACCTGGTGGAGCTGGTTCACAGAGATAAATCTAAAGGAATTCACAACAGTAAGCTAAATAGTTCCTCAAAAAAACCTTTGTCAACTTCATATTTTAATAGCATTCAATCCAAAGCTCCAAATATATGTATTAACAGGGCAAGCAAACATATTAAGCACAGTTTTCTCAAAATACCCATCCTTTGTCTGCCCCCTGCAAGACACAGCTCCAACTGTGGATCAGACACCAGCTGAAATTTTAAGTGAGTTGTATGAATATATTGGCCTAGTAATTAAATCAGGTCCAGTCTTATCCTTGAAACAGATGTAAATTATTCCTTTATCAGGCCAAATTCTGCACAATATAATGCTGATCTTAATCAAAAGGAATTTCTGTGGCATAGGTTTGGCTTTTTAAGTGAAGGCAGAATTTGGCCCATTTTAGCATATTAAAATTAACTGATCCACAGCTTGTTTGAATAATCATTAGATTAAAGAAAGTAAATTTCTTTAAATATTAAAGATTGGTAGCACTTCTTGTATTTACTATTAGAAAAGCCCACTCACCCCATTTGGCCAGTTTATAATTATCATTATCATTTATCCTTTCTAGTACTAAGAATTTCTAGGTTATTCACAGAAATACATCAAAGATCAAGAAAGTGTAACAACAGATGCATCGTATTGTTGCATAAGCTTATGCTTAAAAATACTAGAAAGTAGCAGGGCTCTGATCATTCGTTGGCTTGAAGCTGGAGTCCCCTTGGAGAGATCAGTTCTTCCATTTGTTGGAGTCCCAAGCCAGGAACCAGCCTGTGAACGTTGGGGGCTCATGCCCCTGCTTCACAATTACAATAGGGGTCCTCTTATCCCTGCCAGAAGGATCTGTTTCAATATAGCGTTTGGCTAAAAGCAGAGAGGAAATAAAACATTTAATGTATTAGTTCATTCCTTTGGTATAAAAAATACATTAAAAGCCATAGTGAAAGAGCCCAGGGCTACTATAATACGGTGTTAAATTAATTATTTCAAAGGCAATGAAATGATCAGGTAATAGCTGATTTCTCCCAGCCAGCAGCATGAAGTTAAAACTGAGGGATTGCTGTTCTGATCAGTTCATCGTCATACAGCTGGGTTTTGGCTCTCGAACAGGAGAAAGAATTTGCTAGTGCTGTGAGGATGCACAAGGTCCATTCTCATTTCTCCCACATGAAAGTCAGTGTAGTTTCCCTTGACACTGCAATGTGACATCAGTACATATCAGAAACACAGCCAGGTAATCTCAGCTGCTCCAGGGAAACAGATGCAAGCATTTTCAGCATGAATTTTGTCAGAATCACTCAGCTATGTGAAGTCACACCAGAGGTGATGCATAATTTTTCAAGGAGATACACTCCATGTAAGTTCTCTTGATTTATTCTGCAATTGAAATTTCCTCCTGCAAATTTAACTTAGTGAAGGGTGGCAGTGTAAGGACTTGCTGGCATTCCTTTCTCTATATATATTAGTCAGGGAGTGGTTCAGTAAGGACCTCCTTTTAAATTCTTTCTCTTTTCAGTGCAGTTTCTTTTCATGGAGCTCTCCTACATAGTCTTAAAAAAGCTCTGCAGCCTAGTAATGCTATCTTGATAAATTTTATCCTTCATAAACTTACTGGATATTAAAACACATTTAAGGCAAAAATCTCCTGTATTTAATCCTAATAAGCTCAGTAACATTTTAAATACTGTAAATCTAACTAGATTCCTTCTACATCATATTTTTTCTATTCTTTAAGTAATATTGATGCTGCTTCACTCAGAATTCTGCCAGACTCATTTGATTTACCAGATTTAACGGATTCCTGTCGCTCAGTTTCATTAGCGTCCTTCCCAATCCAGACAAAAACCTGCAAACAGAAGAAAGATACAGCTCCCGTGTTGCTATAAGGATGTTGTGTACAGCTGGTAAATTACAAAATAGTTGCTCCACTAGGAGAAAGAATACACACTATGAAAAGACTGCAGAGATACACAGCTCTCACAAGACAAAATTGGTGGTTTTTTCTCCCTTGCAAAAGACTGTAGTTGTCCTCTGAAATCTCACTGCTCTCTATGACACTGGAAGGCTAGTCCTTTATGCATTCTGATGAAAGGAACTGTAGTTACCTTTTCCATAGATATCTTTTACAATTTGCCCAGGAAATGCTCTTTGGGTGCAGGTAGAAATGTTGTCTCTGGTTTGAGCTTTGTGTGTGCAGCAACATTTGTGCCCTGTGATCAGTGCTACTCTGGGCAACTGCTAGATAATGTACTGAAATACCCAACAACCACAGCCTCAATCTGCAATCCTCCCCCCCATCTCCAACACATCCTATGTTTGGTTTTTTCTTTTCTGTCCAGGATCCCTTTGGAAACCAGTTATGTCCCAGACTTCTTTTCTTCTTACCAGAGTCGGTATGTCTGAACTGTTTCCAACCAGCTCTTCTCCCACTGTCCCCAATGACTCCTTCCCACATGGACCTTGGACATTTTTTCTCATTTCCAAAAACCTCAGCCTTCTGTTCCTTAAGGGCTAGGCTGAAGAAGACAAATAAAGCATGGGATCTGTGGCCTCCTCCCCTTTCCCTCCAAGAGAAGAGGAAGGGTAGAGAGAATATACTATGAGAAACGATGTGCTTTCTGCATCCACAGTGAGCTTCCCTATCATTCAAAAAGCTCTCCACATTTTCAGTTTTCAGTGAATCTGGGAAAGGATGAAGATTCGTTTCTGTCACACTCCATCATGTTCATAGAAATTTGTGTAAAGGTCTAGTGTTTGTCCCTTTTTCTACCAGGACTTTTTTGTAGGTGCTGCTACATGGATTTTGTGCCTTCTAGGTATCTTTAGTCCAATAACTTTTTTTAAAAAATTACTAAATTATAGTGATTAAGTCAAGGACACTATTGAGAATCCTTCCAGAACACTGCTTGGGCCTATACTCTTGCAGCCTCCATTGGTTTAAATAGGAAGTGCCTGCCATGGTTTCACATTATCCTTGGAAATTCAGTTGTGTCTTCACACTAGCACATCATGTAGTTTTTTGAACTACAGTATGTGGTATAAATTAAAGTAAACAAAACTGCTTCCTTTCTCACAAGATCGTTTTTCCTCTCATCTCACAAACTAAGTGGTTAAGAATAAATTATCCTTGTTCTCACAAAAAGCAGTGGTCAAGTACACAGCTCACCTGCTCCCAAACATCCAGCAACATGACATCATCTTCAGCCAAATCATCCTGAGTGAATTCTCCTGGGACCTCCTCAATCTAAAAAGGATATTATATTTTGAGGGGGTTTTAGGTTTTTAATGATTTATCAAGATAGATAATTTTGCGCAGATGAAAAGTATTTTAAAAGGGTAAGTGCAAAAGCCAGCAAGCCATACTTCTTGCTCCTAAAGGATCAAAACCGAATCACGTAGTGGCATGTCCTATAAAATCAGCTCTGTTTTTCAGAATTGGTAGGATGTTCTCAGAAGAAACAAAGATTTATATTGTAATTGTTGACTTCTGTTAAAATGGGACTGAGGTCTGTCAGAAGGAGACAGGGATGTTTCCATAGAGCACCTTGAATGAACCAAACTGATATCAGCTGATATCTTCATGCAGTTTACGTTCATTAATAAGGAAAAGAAACTGCTTTGGTTTGCAGTGGGTGAGCTCAGTGATGCAATACACATACAATCAAGCTTCTCAGTCACTTGACTATGGGACATTACAGTTGACTAAGCCATTGAGAATTAGTGCCCAAAGGAAAGGCAGACTGCTTGTGTCTTCCAAGGATTTACAGGCAGATAGGAAGGCAGTTCAGTATTATTCTGTATGAGAAGAGGAGATAATAATGTAGCTAATGCAGATTCCTACTTTTAAAGGACTGCCAAAGGTGTGGCTTTGCATGGTCATGTAGGAGTGATAAAGGAAAGATATGCAGATGGTGCATAAGATATTCCTTTTCCTCACCCTGTGTTATAGTGACCAGAATGTCAATGGTCTGACGTACCTCTTCTGGGACCTCTAATGTTGGTGATTCAGTTAGTAGAGAAATGCTACAGGAAAGAGGGGATTTCTCAGAACTTGGAGGGAATTTAAAATAAAAAGCTAGTCCATAGCTCCCAGCAGACTATTACAGAGAAGTTGGTTCCTATTACTGTATTTCACAGGAGTATTCTAGAAGCTTGTTAGAAGAATACACTTTACTACTCTCACAAGATTTTAAAGTCCTTATTAAAGGATCCTATTTGTTTTATCCCTTTCCAAAAGACTGGGTTGTGCCTTAAGGAGACTGCAGATGGTAGCCAACTCTGTCCCCTACCTAAAAATGAGTGCATCCTTGCCAAACAGTGACACAGTGTTGCCCTCCTAGAATATGATAAGTAATTAAGCCTGAATCACAGACTTAATACCCAGGGAATGGTTATGGGTATTTCTGCCAAGGAAATAGATCTTCCTACCTCCTTGAGCACAGGCAAACACCTTAAAGGCATAATTACACATCTTAAATCACTGTGGAAAATTTCAGACTGCTAGGGAGTTTTGGCAAGCAACAATTCTCCTCATCACCACTACCAAACACGTAAGGGGCAAGGCACTGACCTGCGCTTTCTCAATAAATTGATAGCAATCTGGTGATGCTCTGCAGGAATTAAATTGCTTTTGACTTGGCAAGCACCTTATATTTTTATATCTGCAAGCCTATACTTCCAGGCTGGAGCAGGCTCTGCATGCAGACTTCTGCAGTATTAATTATTCTGTCCATCTTTTGCATTTGGATTGTTCAAAGCACCAAATGTCAACTCTCTAGCTCTTGCTAAGCATGGTTAACTAAGCCAGATCCCCAAATTCATTTAATTCCACTGATTCCCAGGGCAAAATATACCAGAAACTATATAATTACACAGACAGGAAAGTATCCTTTATATACTCACAATAAATCTACCCGTCTTATTAGAACAACCATACAAGCGAGGGGGATGATCTTCAGCCTTTGTCAAGAGTTGTGATGAAGTCTGGTAATTTTTTTTACCTCCAAGTGCTTTCCAAAATTCCTCTGTAATACACAATGTATAATTTATTCAACAGTGGATTTACTATTTGATATTTTAGCTTGTTAGATAGTGTTTCGGGAATCCTCAAACTATTTGCTGTCTCAAAGATGAATGAATTTTGTTATAGTACTTCCTGCAGTTTGTCAAAATAACAATATCACTTGCAGACTTATAAAGAATCATTGAATGGCCTGGGTTGGAAGGGACCTTCAAGGTTATCTAGTTACAATCCCCATGCCATGTGCAGGGACAACTTTCACTAGACTGGGTTGCTCAGAGCTCTATCCAGCTTGGCTTGAATGCTTCCAGGGATGGGGCATCCACCAATTCTCTGGGCAACCTGTTTCAGTGCCTCACCACCCTCACAGTAAAGAATTCTTTCCTAATACCTAACCTAAACCTACTGTCTTTCAGCTTGAAGCCATTCCCCCTTGTCTTGCCACTAGTCTCTCTGCATCCTTCTTGTAGGCTCCCTTCAGGTATGGGAAGGCCACAATTAGGGCACGCCAAAGTCTCCTCTTTTTCAGGCTGAACAATCCCAATTCTCTTAGCCTTGGCAGTGCGCTATGTTTCTCCCCTCTTAGGCACTCAGGGTAAAGAAAGGACCCCATTCTTCTGCAGCTCCTGCTACTGTCCTACAGACTCACAGGGCATTGTACTTGCTTGTGGATGAGCCAGTTCTGGATGGATCTCCATGGTAAATGTCAAATTGGTTTTTCAAAGGCAGAGCGTGAGCATACGCTTCTGCCTACAAAATATATGATTGCAAAATGCATTTAGACTGTACCTCCATGCAGTGCTGTGTATTCTCAGCTGCCTACCATCAACCACAGGGCATCATACTAACCTGGTTCCTGGCCTTCATTAATCTTAGCAGTCTGGCATTTAAGAATGCTGGCAATGTACTGAGCTCCTTGTTCCTCTTCTTTGTTTGCTCCTTTTCCTACCCAAGTGTAGCCAGAGTTGTTTGGCAGTTTAAGAACAAAGACATCATTGGAGTTTAGTGACATTGTGTCAACTTTAACCTAGATCAAAAAAGAAATTGCTTTATTCTTCAAAACTTCAAATAATGTAATCACTATTTTGCATGTTTTTATAAAATGTGTAGGATGTGTTAATCAGCTATGTTTTTGGTCTTCAATTTTTCCTAGTTTTAGGATACTGATACAAATTAGAGAAGAACTTAAGACAGGGAACTGACTGGCAGGGCAAAACTTAGGACAATTTGCAGTTGGAAAATAAATCTCATAAAATAGGAAAGACTGTCTCTTAGAGGCTGCTGACTTCTTGTCTATTCTTTGTCAACTGACTGTATTTTACAGTTTCCTCTGAATGATGTAGATTGGTTGCAGCCAGTTACAGCATGTTCTCTTTGGTTTATTAGATGGCTTGGTCACATAGAGCAGTGGATTGAATTTGGCATTCTGCACTTCTACCAGATGTGACTACCTAACAAGATTAGTCAGAGAGGCTCACAGCAGCTATACCATTTCCCACTGCGAACAGTTGGTTTACTTAGCAGGTGACCTTACCTCTGCAATCCTAGTAATGGCTGCCAGGCTCCTACGGATTTGGAAGAGTCGTGTAGGTGGAGCAGGTTTCTGACCTTCCTTCTTGGATGTCCCATCCTTGTAGATAATAAGTGGTTTGTTTTTGAACAAGCTCAGTAAATGTGCGGGTTCTTTGCCTTGACTGACTCGTATCTGTACATATGTAAAGAAATGCAATAAAAGAAACGAAATGACACAGGTGGTTATTTTTGGTCTTTGTTGAGTAGCATAGGGGATGTTAACCAATAATGCTAAGTACAAAATGAGAACAAAAATGAGAAGTGGCAAGCTGGGAAGATCTAAAAATACAGTTCCACACATATAGAGTTAGAGCATTTGTGAGATTTTTTTGTCAATCATGCTGACACAAAGACAAGATTCAAATTTCTAAGATAATGTTTAGCTGATTAAAATGGCTGCTATCTATTGTAAGAAGGAAATCACTCTTTTTCAGAAGAACTGTCATTCCATAGTGTTTTATACAACGCCTTAAGTCCCCTGAAAAACTACCTTTGAAGCTTAGGTGCCTATATTTAAGCAGAAGAGAATGGTTATTCAGCCTATTCATTACTTTTATGCATATTTTATCTGCAGCTATATGTCACTTATCTGCAAGAGGATGAAAAAGATGAGCATAAATGTATCTTCCAGAGGATAACATGGATGACAAAAATGGACTTCCATTACAGATGCAAAATTTGCTACTGCCATCCAAAAAAACACATTGCACTGTGAAGAACCACTATTTTTAGGTTAATGCATGATAAATGGTTGTATTTGCACACAACCATTTATTCTTCCTTTAATAGTACCACCCACCAAGTTGGTGGGTTGCAACTCTCAGCCCTTCACTCCTGGAAAGAAAAGATGAAAAGGGAATGAGACATGCTGTGTAGCCAGCAGAGTAGGAGAAATAGAGGGCCCCTCGTGGGGCCTGGGGCAGATGGGGGCCAGGGTGCTCAGAGTAGCAGCTACAGATGGGCAGGAGCAGGTGCTTTTACTTGTTTCATAGGTGGATAGTTGTCTGATCAGGTAACCTAGGACACACATACTTGTAGTTGATAGTCTGCTGTAGGATTTTATAAACTGGAAAAGAAGCAAACCATATGAAAACCCAGCAAACAACAACCCAAACAAACTCAACCCCCCCCTCCCAAATTCCAAAAACTGCTGAGTGAAACATACTGCTGCAAGCGTGACTTTTTAATAGTCATTTGTACTGTTGTGCCATCTAGTGACCACACAAAATAGCACATTTCAACCTTTCAAATAATGCTGATACTGACATTAATCACAGGTAATAGATTCTATTTATTTGCAGAACAATGTACACATACATAAATATATGTGTGTATATATACACATGCATACATATATATATTCCTGAAGTCACTGCATGCTAAAAGTACTTTTATTGCAGTGAGATGGATCTCCTTCAGCTTTCATAAAAAGACTTTTTGAGCATGTCAATATTACAGTTGTTTGTAGTAATACTGTTATTACTGTAGTTATTACTATTAGCCTTAGGTATGAGGCAGGACCATATTGTCCTGGACTCTATCCAATAATAGAGCACACTTTAGGAATATTTCAAGCAGTGATTATGTAAAAGTGTTCTAATCCTTACTTAGTATAATTTCAATCATAAATCATAACAGATTAATGGCTAAAAGTATGTCCTGCCATTTGAATTAAATGTACCTTGGTGGGGGAGGGAAGCCCTTTACTTTTGTAGTCAAGGAATGGGAGTCACAGAATTATCTCCTACTGCCTAGAAAATCTCTGCTTTGCCTTTGCCATCTTACAGCTCTAGGTTTTCTGTGAAAAGAGGAGACTTCTCACATCTTCACCTACCCACCACTTCTCACTAGTCATGTAGAGAGAGCAGAACCTAGTTAAGCTAGGGACTAGCTTATCTCCTTGTGCCTTCCAGTTGCCAGTGTCCTGTGCTTTGCCTCACATATCCCATTTCTGCACATGAGGAAGTGTATCCTCCTTTCACGGAGCTGAAAATGGGAAAATCCAGGTCACATTCCTCTCTAAGGCAGGACAAGTCAGACCCTGTTGCACAATTCCAGTAGGCTTTCCTGTTCTGGCTGTCATGTGGCTTTCATATCTCCTAGTCTTGGCCCTCAAAAACTCAGGTGTCCTGCCTGTGCTACATATAACAACTTCCTCCATAATCAAAAGGAGACAGGGGAGTTCCCACAAGGTACGGACTTGTCAGACACCTGCTCTGGAACGAGTTACCCTGGGAGGATCTTATCATTCAGTTTCCAGTGGCCATGCACAAAGTCTGTAACTCTAGGCAGGACTGGAACCTAATTTGTAAACAGTGAAAGTCAAAGGAAAGAAAAGGCAGTTTTAGGTTCCAGTATATCTGTGTTCTTTTGGACATCTGCATACAGAAAGGGTGATTTGAATAGACATTCTCCAGTGACTATAAAAGGCGCCCATGGTGCTTGTCGATACAGACCATGAGCAATTGACATTTCCAGTCTTTAAACACAATGTCTTCCTTTCAATTCTCATTGAAATTTTCATGTATCATATGCTCAGTTGAATTTTAACCAAAAGACACTAACCTGCACAGCCTGATCATTCAATAACCGATCCAACTGAACAGTCAGAAATGCAGATGCAGTCAGTTCATCCTTTGTAGCATGTGCTCCTTGCCTGAGGAAGACAAGGAGAAAGGTAATGGTTAAGTTCAGTTCCTGAATGACCCAGAGCTTATACTGCAGGATAAATGCACAGTGAACAAACTTGTGCTTACATGTGGTTCTATTTAAAAGGACATGAAGTCAGTATAAAATAATATCCATGTGCTAAAGGTCAGTGCAAAGGTAACCAAACATACCATGTATAGATGATCTGTCCTTTAGGGTAAGTGTAGAGGATAATGTAACAGTCACCCCCATAGAACTGTCCATATGTCTCAGGTTCCACAGGAACTCTGCCACTGCTTTCCACACGCCAGATCTGGGGAAACAGGGAAGTCACTGGAGAATGCTAAATTTCATCCTGAGACTCTTCATGAAACACTTTACTGTTTCATTACTTGAGTGACATTTGTTTCTGTTCCAATTAAAACCAGGAAGGATGCTTCATGAAGCAGATAGATACACCCTCTGCCCACTAAATGAATGAAAGATGACCATCAACAAGGGTTTGCAACATATTTTTCTTTGTCTTGATGCTTTAGTGCCACATAATCACCTCATGCTATGCTCAACCCAAGACACTATCATATCATTTTGAAGAGGCATGCTGAAGTCAGATAACATACCGTTAGGCAGATTTCCACAGCCCAGTTCAACTAACAACTGTTCTCCAAAAACATCCTGCTAAAATTATATGGCAAAAAATGCTTCAATTCTAAGCTACTTTGGCTCAAGCCTATGAACCAACCCAAGTGTGAGGTCAGAAACCCAGAAAATACACCAATGAGACTAGAGGGATTCATCCGTTCTTTTTCTTCCAGAATCCCAACATACAATTGACATTTAACAGGCCATGTTGATACAATATCCTGCTAGCCCTGTGTAGTCCAAAGGTAGTCCTGAAATGGGATATGGACAGATCTAGAAAGACTGTACAGTCATCTTTTTCTCTCCAAATTCAGTCTACCCGAGACACACTAGGAACAAAGATGGTTCCTACAGAAACCAGACTGGATACATACATAAAGAGATGGAATGAATTTCTGACTCCAAGGGCAAGTCTTCCCATTCCAGATTTCAAGCTGATATGAGCTGTAAGTTCTTCTCTAGGCTAAGGATCATAATTAAAGTATATATTTACAATATTTGTGTAGAAGGGGGAATATTTCTCCTGTTTGATTTCTATTGATAATCAGTATGTCTTTCGTAAGCACCAAATGAACACAACCCAGTGTACAGTTGATAATGAGATTCCCTTTCCACTTCAAATTGCGTTCCTTGATGGTAGAAGTAACACTGCCACAAGTGTTACTATAAACAACAGTATAAAGATTAAAATACAGAGTAGCAGCTCTCAGTACAGTACCAGTAGCAGAACACATTAGGTAGATGGTAGATAGGATACAATTTAATACAACACAAAAATTACCTCTACTTTCCCTGAACCATCATCTACCATGTTATGCTGGGCAGCCATTTGTGGAGACTCATGTAACTTGGTAGCATCAAATTCAATCTGCTCAATTTTAGCCACTCTCTCTGTGACATATACTTTGCCAAACCCATCACTTTGATCTTTATCCTTCCAGTCTTTGAAAAATTGTTTGAAAATTGGCGTTTCACCTCCTTCAGGAAGGACTTGAATCTGAAATGAAGGAAGGGACATGAAATGAAAGGAAAACAAAACCAACACAGTTACTCAAACAGAAACTTTTCTGAATTATATGTTAGTGAAATATTGCCCTTACATCTTATAAGCCCTTAAAAATAATTTTTTTGCTGACTTAAAAACAAAGTCTTTAACAGAGCTCATACTGTCCTGGTATCACTTCATAAATAGATCGCACCTGTGTGTTGGCAGGATAATTCATCTGCTGTATGAATTGTTCAGCATTCTTCATGGCAGCTTTTCTCTCCTGAGGGTTAGCATCTTTGCCTGATTAAAACAGAAGGATAACAATACCTGGAAAAGGGCAATGAGCTCACAGAACCTGCAAAAACAAGATGTCCTTGAGCCAGGTTCTCTTTGACATTCCTTTTCCCTCAGTCTTGAGCAAACACATATGGTGGACATAGCATGAGCAAGAAGATTCACACAAAGTTGAACAGCCAAAACAGTATCTCACTAGTTCTGAAAAGACTTAAATCACAGAAAGTGGGGAGGGGAGAGGGGGGAGAAGAGAGAGAGAGAAAAAGGGGGCATTTTGTTTTGCTTAGTGTGTGTGTTTCTATAAAACAAAACCTGTTAATAATATGTGCTTGGTTCATACAAGAACATTCTGGGTCTTTTTTCTCACTCTTCCTTTCCTGGGCTGCAATATGGTAAATAGAGCTGCTGTCCAGAACTGCCTTCACTTCTTCAGGCAGTGCCACAGACTGAGTAAAGGAAACTCCCATTTTTTTCTGGTTGGGCTGGGCTATCCAATTTACTACCACCCTTCCCTATCCATTGCTCCTTCTTCAGCCTTGCTCAGTGTTAGGCATCTCTGAAAGTCTCTGTGGGATAACATTATGTATCGGGTCTGTGCCCCAGCTAGCTGCCAGTGACTAAATTGCAAAGAAATGTTAGTCTAATCAGGTGCTCTGATAAGCCATTCACTGTATCCCATTTTGAATGCGAATATTACCGAAGTAATTCACACTTCTCAGCATAGTGGTCTGAAGTTTTCCAGCAGAGATGAGAACTGCAGTCCCCCGTGCAACGCTGACACTCACAGTTTAATGGGGGTTTTCCACACATTATTGTTATCAGCAGCAGCAAAGTGAGGATACACACAGGAGCACATAGGCAACAGTCAAAGAGCCTAAATCATATTTTATTTATTTTATGCCTGATCCTGTTGGTTTGGTTCTTCTAAGAGCTGTCACATAGAGCAACAATCAGCAATCAGGGGGTCAGATAAGGCCATCTGAGCATAATGCTCCCAAAACATTTTCTTTTAAAGGATGCTTCCCTAACTGCAAATGAAGTTTTCAGGCAAAATGCTTACAATGCTTCCTGGACTGACTTGAGAGTCTTGACAAGTGCATCAATTAATTATTTGCTTTTGAACATGGTAAAACAAAATGCAAATGCCACAGAATAATTAATACACTGCCTCAGATGAAAAAAAAAAGGGAGACACTCAGCACTAGATTTTAATGACAGCACCACAACAATTCAGCCACAAGGTGTCCAGACCTAATTCCCCAGCAGTAGGGAAACATTCAGACAAAGCAATTATAGACACTGCTACAGGCACTACATACCTCAGAGAAATATTTACCTAAACAAAAAAATCGTCAATGTATTTGCAAGCTTATGGGACACGCATCTTTCGATTTCACACCTCTGAGGAGCAATGTATGGAGATATCTACTCACATGAAATGTTCAGTGCCTAGAGATTTTGTCCCAGAACATAGGGATTTGATGACAATACACAGAACTCATAGAATTATTTATATTTGCTTTCTAATTGCCACTCAAATAAGCATTTAAGCACCCAAGCTTACAGGTACCTCAAAAATAGCCAGGATCATTCACCAAGACTCAGTCTTGAGGCCCTTATGCAAGTGAACAACACTTGTCTACAGAACACATCAGGGAAGAACTGTATCCAGCCAGTACTAAGTTCTTGATAGTGTCCTGAGGGTGTTGTGACAACTCCTTAGGTTATCTCTGCATAACTTCTGCATTTGCAACGAAGTGACCTCTTACCTTTCCACACAAAGATCTTCCTGGCAGCACCATTGTCCAAAATGAAGCACTCCTCAGACAAAAGCATAGCCATAGAGAAGGGGTTTTCCTCTGCTATCACAGAAACCTTCATGGATCCACTTGCATCTGACACCTAAGAAAGAAATCATTTCAGATTTAGATCAACTCTGGCTTTTATAAACAAATTAATTTCCATTCCAAAAATTACTACAAAAATCAGTTGACATTCCTGTATAAATGGCTATATGAAATTTGTGTGCTGCTGGAAAGTAAAAGTAGGCCAATGATTATTATTTTTTGTCTCACTTCATTTTACATCCAGTAGAGGGAGATGTGGTGTTAATTTTAGTGTGTTTGTTGGATCCCTGTCTCACAACTTCTTAAAATAAACCTGTTTCTCTTCCACTTTAATTCAGCTGCTCAAAGTTAAAAATCTGTGTTTTCTTCGGTCCCTCCTTTATACTCAGCTAAACTGGTGGAGTCTCTGCTACCAAGCAACCCACAATGAAGCTAAAGGTCAATGTTTTTTTTGTATGGCCAAACTTCGTGAATGAAGATTTGGGAAGGGCTCTCCCCATGTGGGTGTGCCCGTCGAGCCTGCGCAGTGAATTTTTTTATAGGTGAGGCACAGCGTGCGCAGAACTGGCCCCACCGTTTCTGTCCTGAGGTCCATCTACCTCGGCTCCGTGGTGTAATGGTGAGCACTCTGGACTCTGGATCACAAGGTCGTGAGATCCCGTCAGATCTCGGATGCTCAGCAGGGTCGGCCCCGGTTAGTACCGGCTGCTGTAGACAGTCCTGAGGATTTCACTGTCACTGTCCGAGCACGCTCAGCCGTGGCAAATGGACCTCAGGACTTAAACGGTGGGGCCAGTTCTGCGCACGCTGTGCCTGACCTAAAAAATCCACTGCGCAGGCTCGAAGGGCACACCCCCACCTGGGGAGAGCCCTTCCCAAAAAAGGTAAATGTATATGGTGAAAAACAGCATTTGAAATGATAACAAAATAGTTCTACACTGATACTAGCAAGTCAAATACCAACATTTATAACCTACTGGTCTTTAATTAAAAACTGTAATATAAAAGCTGTTGCAGAATCTCCTTTGTAACGTCTATGACCACTAAAGTTCTTGTAGACCTTTAAAACCTTTTCAAATTTACTCCTGTATAACTGAAAATACCAGATATTGCTAGTGAAAATAAATAATTATTATTGTAATAACTTTTTTAGCAGTCTTTATTTCCTTTTGTAATTTAAAATTAATTTTAAATACATCATCATATCTTACATTAAAATGTAAGATCTATATTAAGGTAAGATATATGTAAGTTATATCTTACATATATCTTCCACAAGAAGGAAATTACCCTGCACACAACAGATAAAAATCAACTATTGTACCTACTCTGAGGGCTCGCCTGTCTCCTGCCTTTGACACTCACTGTTATATATTGTAGCACATTTAAATCTAGCTAATAGAACTCTGTTAGCAGAACTGCGTACTTAGATGAATTTATTAGATATCCGTAGAAATTTCAGAGTTCTTAAGATCCTAAAATTCACTGCAAGCACTTTCTCTTCTCTATTTATGTTTTACTACAATGGTCCTCATCATACCTGGAGGCCTTCTTTTTCATTCCACTTTTCCCCCCTAAATGCTGCTATAAAGATGTGCCAGGTTTTTTTTGGCATGAAAGGAATGATTAACATGAACTAAACACAACACACAGACAATTAGGACTAAAAAATGGCCTTGTAACAGTGATCATCTTGTACAGGCTTCTCATAAACCCTAGCCACACCTACGGGTAGTGGAAAAATCATGTAACAGGCAGGGAGAGAGATGGTTTCATCCTGCTGTGGTCTATGGGATGCAGGAGCTGCAGAGGGAGTGACTCATCCTCTCTCACACTTCAAAGCAGCTTCAAAGCTACTGTAGATGGCACCTAAAAGGTCACCACATGGAGATCCAGTAGTTGTATGTGCTGTCATGTTGCCACTTGTTGGGCAAATCCTCCTTGTTAAGTGATGATGGGGAAGGGAATAAAGCACATTGTATGACAGATTCTTTTCTGTCACACAGGACAATCTTACTGCATGAGCCAGAGAATAAAGTGCTGAAGAAAAAGGTCCAGATCTCAATACCAGTGAAAGCTTATAAAAAGAAGGTCTTCCTTGCAGTCTTCAGAAGAAATTTTTTTTTTTTATTGGGGGCAGGGAGGAGGAGAACGTATTTTCTAGATTTCCTTAGAAACATCCCCCTTTCCCAAATATTTTCTCACTTCTTTTCTCAAGTAGCAGAACATGAAAGAAAGGGAAGCTTTGGCAGATAAAATAAAAGAGAAAATAGAGGCTTGGAGATTGTTTGTTTGTTTTTCAGAAATAGATGCATAGGCTAATATATAGATCAGATACTGTGTTGATAGGTCAAAGAATAAATTTTATGTCTCTTCTGGGAAACAGCAGTATGCCAATCATACTTTTAATGAATGTAATAATAGAACTTCCACTGATTTAAATGGAGGAAATATAAGTGTCTATCTTTCAAACTCTGCTAAGAATAACTTATATGACTACTAAAATTCTCACTATTAAAATTAAGAAGACAGAATGATTTCAAGCCAGTTAATTCTTCTTTGACCTCCACTGAGTGGGTCATAGGCCAAGGTTAATGAAAACAGAAATGAGTAAACAGAAATGTAATCTGTTTTTTCCCTCGAATTACCTGGGCTGTCTTGATTGACATCCCTTGAAAAACTTGTCCATTTGCTGCAAATCAACTAAAACAATGGCAGTTCCGTAAATGAAGCCAGAACTCCACATATAAAGAATGAATGAATGCTTGACTAGTATTGAGTGTATACGTAACAATAAATAAATAACTAAATAACTAAACAAACAATCAAAGAAGTAGCTTACCATATAGAGTTTAGCGCTTCTCCTGTTTGTAATGTCAGCCAGCTCATCATCATCATCCCCACACTCGGGAAGTGCTGGCTTGCTCCCTAAAACCTGTATAGGAGAATAAAAAAATCAATGCAGAGAGGGTGTAGGTGCTGCAGCATAAATACCTAAACACAGTAATCGAATAATTGGGATCATCTGTATATGTAATCCAATCTAAAACCAAACTCATGGGTGACTTGTTCACAAACATGGATAATTTTTTAAAACTATGTCAGATCTCCAGCAGCTTTATATTTACATGATGTCTTTCCCACAGGCTAACTTGCTGGGCATCTATACTGGGATAGGAAGTAATATATAGAAAAACACTTCAGAGGACACATACACACAACACAAAGAAAGGTTTATGTGATCCTATTCAAAGAGTGTGTTTATATGTCCGTCTTCCCTTTTACTTCACAGTAACTTTGAAACTGTTGGCAAACACATCTTACAATTTTTCGAATAATAATACTCTTAAAATGTACAACAGTACTAAAATTAAAGCTGACAGAGAAAAATATATTAAATTATTTTAATTAACAATATAAAATTATCAGATTAGGTGTTCAATAATATTAAAAACTAAAGGTTCTTAATCCTATTTTAAAGGGGGAAATTTAGCTAGGGTCTATTTTATGGTGTAAGAAATACATTTTCTTGTTCTACCACTAGAATATCAATTTTAACACTGTAGCTGTTTTTCATCATGGTAGTTTTACACCATGGGCAATGTTCTAAGAACTATCTAGAAATTTACAGAGGTTCCTCAAGGATATGTTAGGTCAGTAGTCACAACTAGATCCTAGTTACACTTTATTAATGATCTTTCCTTAATGATTCATATATGACCAGCTCTAAACATTACATTCAGAATATAATGGATTTCTATGAAACTGTGTTCCAGTATTAAGGTAGGAATTGATGTCTGAGTGACTAAATATGAACATCAAGTACAAGAACAGTATGAGCCTTCCTATTAACTTGAGCACTATCTGTATAACATGCTGTGCATTTGCATATAACATGCAGTCACATACAAAAACACTGCAAATATTTGATAACAGGAAAGCCAAACAAAGCATACAGCTGCAAAGAATTTGGAAAGAAAAACAATAGAGAATAAATATTTCATAGAAATCTGCCATCTGTGGAGCTCGATGACCTGGTAATGTCAATAAAATAGTAAAAGAAAATTAAAAATTAAAATAACTTTATCAAGTGTGATTGCTGGAGTTTAAGGTAAAATATTTTAGCTGTGACTCACTGAAGACAGGAAAGCCATTTCAGAAAGATGTTATCAGTAGCTCTTCAGTAGCTATCAGTCAGCTTTTCTTGAATTTACTCTACATAGGTGCAGACTTTCTATAGTATAAGCAAAGTAGGGCTATATGTTCATAACATAGTGCCACCATGCTGGTGAATGGTTAAAACAGTGGGTGTATGTGGTTTATCAGCACAAGGTTTCTGAAAACATTTCCCTTCCTACCAGCCTGCACGTAAGTCATAGAGCTACAAGAATAACTTTCTTTTTGTAATGCCAGGGATATAAAATTGCCAAATAACAGGCATGTATCTTTACCTGAAGACACTGAACAAGTTTGAGAGGTTTATAATATTTGACTTTCAGAAAAAATTAAGAGAGGGTAAAAGAGTCCTTTTAATAAAACTCCCAGAAGTCCATACTCACTAGTTCTCTGCCTAATCAGGTATTTACAGGAAAAATTTTTAAAAAAGCAATGAAAAGTTGTGATTCCTGATGCAGTTAAAGTCAGTGGTTCCCTTGCTGTGCATATAGAATACCTGTGGCACCACCATTTGCAGCATTGTCATGTAAAGTGATATAAATAAACTGCTTTTTTTTATTAATATTTTAACCTGAGTGCCACTGAATATTTTTAAACAAAGAGTTCCTGTTGGTGTTTTTTGAAAGCATTTTGACACAAGCAGCTTCTCTATTCACAGCACAGCCTACATGCTCCACTGTGGTGGCAATTAAACCAAGCACTCCCTATACTTTAAAAATCGGGCTTTAAAATTGGACCCAGCACAGTTTAGATCACTGGCCTGACCTGTTGGTGTCTTAAAACTGCATGTAGAATTATCTTCTGGTCTAGGTAGAGAATTATTCTCAGACTCACAAAGTCTGATTTTAGAAAATCTCAGTTTATTGGCACAGAGAGAGGGCTCAGAAGCCCCTTTACACAGGTGTAGTTACAGATATGAGATGAACTGCCCTGGAAAGGGTAGAAACATTGCGGTTCCAGGGAAATCCACTCACAATTCACTAAGCAGCAGCTTGCTTAGTAGCTTCTCTGGCTTCAGCAGGAGAGCAGAAAAGATAGATTACTCATTTTTGTAATCCTTCTACAGTCTCTCATAGGAGCACAAAAATAAATGAAAGGGCTTGAAGGTGCCTCTTCTTCTGCATTTGAAGTCTCACTTGCTTGTAGATCCTGGCATTCTGATGACCCTTGTTAAGAAAGGACATGATGTGCTCCTCCTGCCACGAGGAAGGAAAATCCAGAACTTGTGAGGAGGGCTTGTAGAGCCAACACAACCATCAGAAAAAAGCCTCAAGCTGAATCATTAGTGGGTACCTGCAAGTGTTGGTATCAAAACCCAAGATGATAACAAGATTAAAGGACCTAAGGACTATTTGAAATACAAATAGTAGACATATGTATGGCTAGGAACTACTTAGGTAATTTCCGTCACGCATTTGTTGCAAGTTTGTCTTATAGACTGGAAGACGAGACAAATCACGGAAGAAAAATTCTGTGCTTAAGTAGAAAGCAATTTATGCTGAAAAAGTGTTCTTTCCCAAAGACATACCTTCCAGAGAACTGATCATTTCTCCTTTTAAAGCAGACTCCCACACTATGGCTGAGCCCACACACATATGCCTGGATGTTATAACAACTGCTCCACTGCGTCTTAGCACCTCACGACCCAGAGTACTGACAGCCCTAGACTGGCTCTCCTGGGTGCTCTGAGGTTTGAGACCCTAGCTTACAAACATGCCAAGAATTCAGACGCACAAATCCCACCTATGCACCTGGAAAAAGGAGTGCTCTCTTGAGGATGCAAGACAGCCTAGCCACACTTTTCCCAGGCATCCAACCATATTGGCAAACTTCAAACCTTACCTCTCATAAATACACAAGTGCACACACAGGTCTCAAAATGGCTTTAAAAAAGACGACACTTCTCCTTTCTTCTTCTCTGTTCTTCCTCTTCTCCTCCTCCTCCTTTTCTTCTTTTCTTCTTCTTCTCCTTTCTTCTTATTTTCCTTTCTTCCTCTTCCTTCTTCTTCTTCACTACTACAACAAAAATAATCTCAGGAGTAACGAGGGGGCCTAAAAGCACACCCATGCCCCAGCTTCTTCATTCTTTGAGCTTAGCAGCCTTGATAATTTCCAAACCACAGAGAGTCTTCATATCACTTCATCTTATCTGTCCTTGACAGCTTAAAGTGTCAAACCACCCCTCACTCTCTGTTTCTCCACCACAAAGTGTTGCTTCTCCTCTCTTCACCATTGCTTCCTGCATGCAGGTTTATCAGAGTCCTGGAGAAAAGCATGAGCAATTCTGGCCTCAGCAAAGGGTCCCACAGGCGTAGTGCCTCTATTCTGCAGTGACTGCCAATGTGTACTCTAACCTCATGGTGTATCTGAGGTTTTTTGACCACTCAATGCTTAATCTGCTTCACAGCTATTTCAGAATAAGACATGCCCACAGCTGTCTACAGCAGAGCCTACCTTGCTTTACATGGCTACAGCCTAATGCTGACCTCTCAATGAGAGGATCAGACTGCTGAGTTAGTATTCTTTTCGCAAAAGTATTCATTTACTCCAAACCTTTAGATCTTGTCTGGAGGACATAACAAGAAGTCAATCTACATTAATTTTAAATTTTTTGGTTAAGTTCTATTAGACCTTTGTGTTGACAATCTCAGGTTAGCCCAAGAATATTGTAATGCAAAACCACGGAACATCAGTTCCTCTACAACTGCCCAAATTCACTCTTGTGGTAAATGCAATGTAGCTTAACCTGCCTGCAAAAGCTGTTTCATAAGTGCATGTGCACGAGCTCTTCTCTGTAAATATTTGCACCCCCTCAGAGAAATGCAAAACACAGAACCAGTGATTTTACTCACAACTGAAATTTCACCCTTAAAAAAGAATGAAAAAAATGGCAGACAAAAGATTTCTGATCTGAAGGAATATGACAATGTAAATAGCAAACATTGTCTTTATAACTGGGGAAGCCAGGTCTGCATCATAAAATAATGCATATTGATTTAATGGGGGCAAGAAGTTTAAAGAGTTCAGTGAGGCTGAAAATCCAACTAGGAAAACAATTCTTGAAGAACATGTCAGGTGAAGATTAATTAAGAGAGAAAACCAGCTTTATACAGTTTAACTTGTGTACAGTAGCAATGTGAGTTTCTTCTTCATATATACAGTTTGGGTTAGGTTTCTGGGTCTGAAACTGAACTATTTGTTGTGGCTGTGATCCCAAATATCAGATCACAAAACCACTCAAACTCCCCTCTTTATATCCTAATAACAACAGAAAGAACAGCAAGAATTTTACTTAGCTTAAAGCTGTCTAGAGTGCCTGATATTTTATTACTTAATACTTTTGGAAAACAATCAGGATTAGTAGCTCATCATTTACTTTCTTGCATGCTCTGACATAAACAACTATATCCTGCTCCAGAAATTCAAGGTGCACGTGTAGGCTGTGACAGAGAATAAACCCCCCCATGCAGGACAACAGAACTCACTGGTAGATAAAGGCTTAGATTTTTATTAATGTTCAAAGTAGAAAAGCGTATTACAAGGAACATCTCTCTGAAGTATATATTGTTTCAAGTATCTACTCCAGCCAGTAAAAGAAAAACAAAATCATCAGAAAGGGGAAGGGATGAATATGATGCAGGCTAGTAACTACCTGGCTGGCTCTGGGTACCAGTGTAGAAGATCATTAGGTAAAGGTGGCTTTAGAGCTTGGCTTGTAAACTGTTGAAAGTTTAATTATTTTGTGTTATTGGTTCCTCTGCCAGAGCATAACAACTGGTAAGGATATTTTGGGCCAGACAAAAATGGCTTTTGACATTAGTCACATTATGAATAGCCAAATATGCTTATTTTACTGGTTATTGAAACCTGGAACTCTTTCCATCAATCTGAGTAAACATTCACAGCCTTACAAAAAATTACACTCCCAACAAGAGAAACTTATCCTTTCACTGAACTGCTCCCAGGGTTTCTGCCTGAAATTGCCTCTCACTAGTTATTCCAGCAACAACTGATATCATTACATAGTCACCTAAAGCAGACCATCTCCCACTCACTTGAACACAGATTGAAAACAAGATAGACACAGCCATAATGCACCAAAAACTGGACAAAAGGATGGTTTATATTAACAAATAGCTCTGGCATGCTGTTAATTTCTGGGGGTTTACCATGTAATTTATCCACAGGACTTTCTGGCATTAAGGTCTAAACCTGATCTGTACAAATTCAAATTATTATAAAATAGCAAAACACATCAGTTGCTCATGGCACTCAATGCATACATTATGACCTACATTTTTAGCCCTTTTCTGTTGTCTCAGGAATTTCAAATGCAAATTGTAATTTTATTCAAAGCTCTATAATTAACTTCTTAAAAATAGGGCATTAGGCTTCGGCAGTTTTTCATGCAGTATTTGCAACTTTGCATATCTGTCTGGGATAATTTGAAAATAAAGCCTTTACTTATATGATAACAATATTCTGACATTAATTTTCTGTTCTGTGAAACTGGCCATGGATAACATGTTCACAAAAAAAAGTATCTATATCAGTCTTGAGAGTACAAATTTGATTATGTCAATAGTTTGGCTCCAAGGTAAAAACCCCTACCTTCTGTCCTGCTGGGACTGCACAGCTGGCAGCATCTAAGCCAGATATTTACTCTGAGACTGGGTGTGCATGAACTGAGTTGAGAAAATCCCCAACCTACATTATCTTCAAAAATGCCTTAGGATGGCATCTTAGGATGCCTCCAAGATGAACAGTGATCCTCCACTAAAGAAACAAAGAGGGTGAATGGCAATATCGATGCAAACACAGCAGTTCTTTTGTAGCCATTACTGCTGTTGAAAGAACATGGGAAATTGGGCTGTCCAGTGACCTGTCTACCTGCAACATAACTAAAAATTCACTAAGCAATCACCTCTATATATTTTTTTACGTTTATACTAATCCTTTCTACCTAAATTTTTAATCTTACTCCATTGTTACATCCTTCTCTGATACTAACAGTATTAAATACTGAACCCAAATCCTGCAGACACTTGCACTTGCTTGAGACGCCCATTTTTATTGCTTTATTGGGACATAAACTTAGGCAAAGACTGAAGTCTTTGTAGCTTTTCAGATCTCTCTTTGAAAGCCCTGTGGATAAAGTATCTTACGTGCTGCATGACAGTGAATGCTATGTGCTGGATAATAATGAAATAAATAAATAAATGTCAACAGGGAGCCTTGGACACAAAGAAGATTTATCTGATGAAATCCACAAAACTCTCTGCTTTTCGTTCCTTAAGTGCTTCCAGTTTTGCAGCTGTGCATTTGTGGATCCACCATGCAAGCTGGTCCCCAGGCTGTGGCAGGCCAGACCACACCAATAATGGACTAAAAAGAGGAGCAGGGCAAACACTCCATGAAGCTTGACCTGGAGGCAGCAGTCTGTGATTGGCAGCCAGAGATCCTGCTAGAAAGTCAGTACTCCCAGGGGATGCACAGCAACTGGAAGACCAGCAGGCAGCTGTGATACATAGCAGCATCAGGGTGAGCAGAAGGAGCTGCAGCAAGGTGTTTCAGCACTCAGTCCATGAGATGGAAAGGTGAAAAGAGCTACTCAAGGCATTGGAATATTTTCCCAGTGCACTACTGGCTGTATTCACAAGCTTAGCATATCTAGTCCCATACAGCAAACAGACCAGGTATGCCAGGGGATCCTCTCCGGTATGACACTCAAACTCTTGCATCCAATATAGACCACAGATTTGAACCCTAATGTTTAAGAAAGCAAATCAGAGAGTATTTTGACTGATTTTCTCTAATGCCTCCTGATGATGCTTGAAATAAATTAAGTATTTATTAGGACAGAAGAGAGAGAGCAAGGATGTTTCTTTCACCTTGGTTTTCTAGAAGACATATCCTGTTTGGCTCTTTGAAAATAATTTCCTCCTGCTAGTTTAGGTGCTCTCCACTAACTGATTTCTGTCCTTAAGGTCTTATACCTCCTCAAATCTTGTGTAGAGGAGCCAAAATGCTCAAAGTGGCTATGATTTACAGCTCTTGAGAGTTAGAAGTTGCAGCACTGATTATTACAGTATTTAAACCCATCTTAATTTACCTACCTCTTCATTTTTGCAGGTAAAAAGCCAGGGAGTATCAAGTCACAGCGAGTTATGTAAGCAGAAGACCTGGCCCTAACCACCTGCTTTGCAGTAGATAAAATAACTGTATTTACAGATTTCTTCAGCATTACACATGCACTGGTGGTAAAAACACTGAACTGATTCCACATGGAAAACATATGGAAAGCTTTCTTCGATACAGTTGTTCCTGACTCTCGCCTACATATGAAAGGACTTCTACTCCAATCCTATATGGCCTGGACAGGAAACAACAATCTATGTATATGAAGACTCTTAGGGAAAAAAACAAATCAAAAAACAACAAAACTACAAAGCTTTGCTCCCTGAGGCCTTTCCTGAACTACAGAACTTTTACTTAAGAAAATTCAAAAGCAACCTTGTGCACAGATCCCAGTTGCTCTGCACAGGCACTGGGATGAGACAGACCCCCCACATCCCTTCAAGGTGCATTTGTCTTGAGGAAATGCAGGATTCCAGAAAGCTAATAGCATAATAACTTTAAGATCTTTACACAGCAAGGAAAATACATCCTTTCAACTCTTCTTCATGAAATGCCCCTGTTGTGTGGAAGTACGTTGAAATAAGTGCAAACAACTCCATGTGGAGATAACAGCTAACAACTCTTGTCTTTATCCTGGTCTTTTAAATTATGCCCATTTAATAACTGAAAATTATTTTTTCATCAATAGATTTTTTGATAATCTAGCACAGAAAGGAAAAAAAGACATTCAAACTCCAATAATGTTCTATCATGTAATTATAAGATTATAAATGACTAACGTGGTAACCCTGCAAGCGCTACAGCAGCTGAAGAGGGAAACATAATAAAGATGAGTGGTTTTCTAATTCACAAGAATGCAAATGAGACGTTACAATTTGATTGCAGGCACTTCCAGAAAATCATTAGGATCTTAGAAATTCTCTAGAACACCTAGTATAAAAACAACTTTCCTGAATTAGGTTTACAACCATCTATTAGTAAAGCTGTTCATAAAGGATTTAGCTCATGCCATGAGCTAAATATACCTGAACATTTTATTTTCTCAAGTTAAATTTTTAATGCAGGCACTGATATTCATATTTAGAGACTTAATTAGAAGCCTGGCTTTCAGATGTATTTGCTACCTGCAGCTCCTATTCAGTCCCCTGTCATGTAAGTACCTGGCTTTAAGCATCTAAGACTGAAAACCTCATCTTGAAAGCATTAGGGGTAACTCCCAACATTGCTGAAGAGTCCTTACCAGTCTCTGCCACTCTCAGGCACAACTCCTGATTTTCTACCTGGGTGTGGGGAAAACACTGGGCCAAATGCTCAGCTGGTGCAAGGCAGCTAAACTGTACTGAAATCCAGGCCATGCATATTTTGTCTGAATACAGGTTGTGTAACTGAGTCCTTTAAATGCAAATTTGCATCAGAAAAAGGACTCTGCTTAACGAAGGAGATTTGCTCAGTAAACAGAAAGAAAACAGGATGGGTGGTTTTGACAGCTTGAAACTAGTACCTTGCAGGTTAAGGTGTTTGTACTTTGTATCCACATTCATAGCCCATAATAAAGTTAAATTAAACACTGTAATGATTAATAAACTTCCACTCCTCAGATTGGACAGGTGTTCTTGTGAAAGGTGAACAAGCATGTGTAGTATTTATTATTAAGTTTGTATCCTGCAAACTTGTACTGGTCAAAATGACAAGACCCAAAATCTTGCTGGCAGCTGCATATATCCAAAACCATCCCAGTGAAGAAGTGTATTCATCTTCTTGAGGAGTAAATCAGCCTGAGAAAGCTATTCATTTGAGTAGCCAATGCAACTACTGATAGAAGCTACAGCTAGCAGTTCTTCTATTTTCTGTCCATTAGCTTTCCTCAGTTTTGTATTTTCATGAAAATGTAGTTAACTTCTCCAAGTGCCTACATTACTGAGTCTTTGCACTGGGGACCTGCACAAGTTCCATTGTCCTCACCCCTCTCTCAATGCATTAATTTTCCTTTGCATATGACTGTTCAATACTGCCTCTGCCACAGGACTGACACTGATTTCTACTATTTATTTCACAAAATTCCCTGGAATCATGTCCATTTTTTCCCCATTTTTTTGCCATTCCATTTAGATAATAAAATACTTTGGTTTACATACTTCCAAAGCCATGAATAGGACTTCATTAACTTGTTTTTCATACTGGGCATATTCTTGGTAGTAAACAAGTCAGGCTGGACCCTAAGAATGACATGCAGTTCAAAGCTTACAAGCACATAGCATTTCAGTAAAACTGTACTAATTACATGATTAAACAATTGTTTAACTCCTAACAAACACCTGGAGTTTGCATTCCACAAAAGATTAGAACAGAACATTATTCTAAGAAGTTAGCCCTCCTCCTCCTGCATCACCCTCACTCTCACTGTTCCTCTACTCCTCTGTATATAAAACAAACCAACCTCCCTTTAGCATGATGAGCTCATAATACAACTAAAAGCAAGGGAACAAGAAGAAATGCAAATGTTATGAGAGCAGCAAGAGCAGCTTTTGCTGTTTTAGAGTTGTGATGACAGATCCTGCTCTTACTGGCTCAGGCAAGAGCAGATGCCAAACCGGTATCTCCACTGGTGGGGCACGCACTGCTCTTTGAACCTTATGTAACGACCCATGTGACAAGACCAGAGACTGAAGGAACCTTCCCAGCTCCTTCACAGAAGCATGCCCTTGCACTCTCTTTGCATTTGCAGTGGGATCTCTTTATTGTCTGTGCTCTTGGGATTTTATTCCCAAAACTGAGTTAGCACTGTACAGCTACCAGTCCCTTTCCAGTTACAAAGGTAGAAAGGGTGTGACTGGCTGTAATCCATTCACGCATAGTATTTATTCGCACCATAGGCAAAAACAATCACTGAACACAATAGCATTCAGGAATTCCCATGATTAAGCATTGCTTAGGGGCTTTAGAGAAAAAAAAAAAAAGAGGAGTAAGGGTGTGTTATCAGAAAGCAGGAACAGGTTCCCCCTGTTGCTCAATGTTTACAATAGCTGAATATTTACACAAGTATTTTATGAGAGGTTTGGACCCCCCTGTTGTAAGACCACTAGAAAGCTAACAAAACCAGGGACATGACAGCTGAAAATGCTGAGTCAATAAAAGTTGTGGCATTTCCTGTTTGAAGGTGGAGGGGTCATTTCAATGAGTACTAATTAAATTTTCCTGTGGTTTTAGACCTCAGTCATCACACTTCTCAGATTTCATTGTTTCAACCATTACCATCAAAAATTACAAAAATAAAAAAAAGCTAAAAGACTCAGCAGTAAAACCTGCAGCAACCACATGATACCAAGAGCTGCAGTTTTAAGGGAATGATTTGTAGAGGAATGAGCAGATCTGTGTATCAGACAGGTTTGACTACAGACAAAACAGAACCATCGTGAAAAGTGTTAGCTGAACATACATAATTAGCTAGAAGGTGCAGATGCAGACTTAACGCTTACTTTAGGTAAAACTCAGTCCATCCTACTTTTTCATTGGCTCTTATACTATACAGACAGACTGTTACAGCTGCCTGAGACACTTAAAATGCATCACAAGGAGATGAGTCCATGTAGACAGAACAGTACTATCAATCTAAAAATCCTTTAGAGTGTCTAATATTTCAAATTGAACAAATATAGGAAATATGCTAAGACTTTCTCTTCTCCCCTACTTCATCTCTAGAGCTATGATGCCAGATCAAGAGGTTGGTGGGCTATTCATGGAAGATTGACCGCTTTGTATTTTTCCCTTGCATGACTTAGAACTGAATTTCTGTGTTTCCTGCATTACTACAAGCACCTTCAGCTTGCCGACTGACTACAAAACTTCACAGATAAAGACATTGCTGTTTCCTTGTTTCTCAATTTTGCTATCACTCTGATAACAGAAGCACAGGCGGCACATTCATTAGTCAAACAGTGGGCAATAACTTCACTGGAGAAAGGAAGCAGGGTGCAAAGAGTCATTGACTCATCCCACTCACCACTTTCCACAGTGCTAAAAAACAATGTCATGGGATACTATTTTATAGTTTCCTCAGTTTTCCCTCTGTTCAGAATTAGAGAAGAGATTCCAAGTACAGTTAGAAAACTGTCTGTCCTGGGCCTGGCTACCTGTTAACTTTGGCTGCTCTTTCAGGTCTCAGTGATCTTTGGGGTATCCAAATACAGTGAGATCTCTGCTTATCACTGCAAGCAGTCAGATGGACTAGCATCAATGTCATCACAGTGGGCCCAAGGGGGTCAGACAGGGCCAGCAACTAACCCTAGAGGATTTTGGTCCTAGGCTAGGTTTGAAACCACATATTTAGGAAAATGTGTAGCTAGCTCCAACCCTAATGCGGTCACTCTAGAGCTACCAAACATAACCAAGGATTGCTATTGCTAAGACCTAGTTTTGGATAGGTCCCATGCAGGTGAAAAATTTCCTGTAACACAATTCGACCATCTAGTTCTACATTCCTCATTGTGAGCATAGGATGATTTCTGTGTGTTCCCAAGTGGATCCTGCTCACCATAGCAAATGAAAAAAGGGCTTGCTGCTGTCAGAACTACTCACATACCCAGCTTCTAGTCACTCTCCTTTCCCAGGGCAAGTAACCTGTATCTTGCTGGCCTGCCACAGCAATACATCTAGTCCTACACCATGCTCCAGACAATTCTCTCCCATGGGTAAATTGTTCAAACAGTGCCAGCCTGCTCCCAGTTCTGGCTAAAAGTGGTTGTTGGGAGCAGGCAACTTGTCAGACTAGTTCAACTCACCTGCAGTGCTACAGCTCCCAACAGGATAGCAGGCTGGCCAGGAAACACCCCCTCAACACAGCCACAGCTGCCTCTGCTAGTCCTATAGCAGGACAGATGTGTGACAGGGTTAGTTTAATTAGCCGTGTCTTGCCTCTGCAGTGGGGTGCAGGCACAGAAGTCTTGCTTTTGTGGTTGGGAATCATGACTCTGTGCTTATGGAGTAGGAGAAAGGTCACTTACTGGCTCTTTACATTGGTACTCATGGTGGGCATGTCAGACCCTGCCTGAGCATGTTAACACACTTCCCATGTTGCATGAGCAAGTGTAGCCACTGATAAGGATGTGGATTTCTAGCTCACAGAAAGGGGGAATGATTCTTGACATTTTTCAGAGGAGATAATTTTAAGAAATCTCATTCTGATTACAGTGGCATATTGGATAGCAAAATGAGTATTTAAAGTACATAACACTTTTCCCTAAAAAATAAATCAAACTTTTTCAAGAAAGCTGAAGATGTCAAAAAACCCCATCCTTCCTGATGTGGAGGGAAGAAACACAATGTGAGCTCCAGAGCAGTTAGCCCAGGAAAGTGTTATAGAAAATTAAGAGACAATTTTGTGGGAACAAGATGAAATCCAAACAAAAAGCACCAGAAACTGGATAGAATTTGAGCAGGAATAGTTATTAATAGGTTTTATATGTTTGTGACATTAAGTACCCTCCTGGCTTATTAGCTGCACATTTCAGGGCTTGGACAGGGACAGCCACAGCTAAACTGCAGACCCTTTTATGGAAGCAGCACTTCCAAAATCAAAGGTACCTAGCATGATTCAGACTAGAAGATAAACCCTTACTGCAGACACACTCACTCAAATTGGGCTCATTACAGTGGTGACAATAAAAGCAATTAACCTAGTTGCATTGGACTACCCATTTTTCTTCCCTCTATATTCATAATTCAAAAGGAAAGCAGAAATTTCTTCACACGTTGCTGTGTAAGTGAAGATTTATTCCCTGATACAACAACAATGCACTATAGGATCAAAACACAACCTTGCTGGTTTTTGTGCTCTTAATCATGTGTCAAGGTTGCTACAAAACAACAGTTGCACACAGATGAAAGCCTGGCAACAGATGCAGGAGTGAGACCTGCACATCCCTGCCACTCAGAGCCTGTCAGGTGGCCACCCCTGCAGCTGGTCTGTGTCCTCACTGTGGTGACATAACTCTAACTTATCAGCATCTCCACCTTAGCCAGATAAGAGGTGCAAAGTGTAGCTGCACTGATCGGTGCTCCCAACTCACAGGTGAGCTTATCAGAAGCCCCGTGCAGAGCCTCCAGCAGTAACCCCAGAACAGGCTTGGCAGTAGGAGCCATGGCCAGGGGACCATGCCAGCAGGCTCCCACAGTGCCACCCAGTCACAACTGCAGTGGGCTGCAACCCAATGCCTTGATTCAAATCGGGAGCAGAAGGTTGGGCTCTAATTGTCAACCTGTACTCTTCTCATAAAAGTTATAGGTGTAAAATATGTGCCACATCACAGCCAATGTGAAAAGTATGTACAAGGAAGTAAAAAGCCAGATAGAGGACTCTTTAGTGGCCTTTTTTCCCCTGTTTCAAGAATGTCCGGTGCACTGGATGCCACTTCCTCTTCTGAGCACAGCCACATCTGTACTCACACCCACAAAAATAAAAGCCCTTGAAAGCATGTGGACAGACCATCCAAAGGGGTCACATAGCCAGCATGCACACAGGCTGGCAGCTCAGCACCTGCATGCTTTGCTGCATAGGCAATAACTAGTTATACTGCATGTGACAACACAAAGTAAGCACCACCAAAAATAATGTCACACCTGCATGCACCATTAGCATTACTTCCTGAAGTTAATCTGAAGTACAAGGCAACATTCTAACTGTACACATTCCATTGTGTTGAAGGACTCCTTTATGACCTTGCTTCCCTCTTCCTTCTTTTTAGAGGAAAAAATGGAAAAAGCTTAATTGAGGACACAAATGCCAAGTGACAATGTTTTTATTAGTATGTGGCCTACAATAACTCAGTGTTTGTTAATTTTTCAAGATCTAAAAAAATCCATAAATTGGGGATTTATTTTTCTTCTCTCTACTTTGATCAGCTCAGTCATGAAATCTAAAATCTGTTTTTTCAAATAAATGATTAAACTTTCTAAATATACAAGGAAGGGGCTCACTGGGGTTACTAGAAGCAAGGTGCATACAACCTTGGAATAGAAGTGGGTATGCAAAGCAGTGTGCTTAGCCCCATGCATCAACATGCAATTTGCTAATTTGCTGCCTTTTTTTTTTTACTTTCCAAACAAAGTAATGCTATGTCTTTTCTTGTTTGGTGCTGTCTGAGCTTGATGTTCATTCCTCAGACAGAGCAGATGGTATAGTTCAGGTATGAGATGTTCTGTTAGTTCAGTCACACTACAGCTAACTCAGAAAACCAAATATTTAGTTCTTGAAAAATTATTCTCAGATGATTAACTATCTCAGACTGTAAAGTCCAATTAACACTGCTTGGTTAAAGAAAAAGGTATAAACTGGCCTATTATAAGATGTATCTGTCTTCCTAGAGTCAGCTCAATCTGACTTAGTTCCTGAGGTGTGAGAACTTTTTATTCACAGCTATGTCAGCAATTAGTTTGCATATTACAATACCTCTATGAGCCGGTCTGGCTCACTCCCTTCCTCCACAGTAATTAATTTTGACCTTCCATTTCTTTCATTGTCCCGAATGCCAACAGCAACTTGAGTAGCCTTCAGCCGCTCGTATTTATTGCATGATGAGCCACACCACTGATAGATTTCCTAAAATAATGGAAAAAGACACATTAGCTGTAGGATTCAAAATAGCAAAATTATGAAACTTAGTTAATAATTACCTTACTGACTTTAAACCACCAGAACATTAGTGAAGCTACATCTTTCAGAAATACATTCTAGAAGAGATTTGCTAAGTCAGATACATAGATGTGATGTAGTCTCAAACTGTACCAGGGGAGATTGAAGTTAGATATTAAGAAAATTTCTTCACAGAACAGCTGAATAAACATTAGAATAAACTGCCCAAGGAGGTGATGGAAATACTGTATCTGGAGGTGTTTAAGACTGGACAGGCACTTTTTGCTGTAGTCTAATTGACATGGTGATGTTTGGTCAAAGATGGACTCAATCTCAGAGGTCTTTTCAAACCTAACTGATTCTGTAATATGCAGGATAATTTCATAATGTAATTTAACTTCCACTTATTAGGAGATCACTTCATCTCAGAATAGTCAGAGTTTTGGTTTGGCTGAGTTTTATCCCAACTTCAGACAGCTTCATCTATTTAAAGAACCTGAAACTCCTAAATTTCTATCGCAAATTTTATATCAGAAGTTCCTCTTTATGGCACTCATCTGTGCCAAGAAACAAATTAATTTCAAAATCTCAAGGAAAATCTTGATTGTATGTGTAACTCAAAAGTACAGTTCGATCTTTCAACTCAGTTTTGGTTTTCAAGACTTTTGCTCTGGAATGATATTTGCTGCACATTCTCCTGCACAAAATCAGATCAAATAGATGATGTGTTTTCAATAACAAGTCTTCTTCACTGGGAGTCTTCTCTTCAGGATACAGCTGATACAATGTTCATAAAATTTATTAACCTCAGATTAATGCAAGTCCTTACAACTATCATCACAAATGTCTTTATAAATTGCTTATAAAGATTTACAGATCAGGAATACACAGCTTCTCCTTTCCAGCAGAAGACAGACATACACCTGATCCCCTTCCTGCCTCAGGAGCTGACTAAAATAAAGACAAGAGACACATCCATAAAAGATGCCTCCACTGAGGAAGCACAGCAGCTAATATTGATGCCATTTGCATGTGCAAAACAGTGCTAGTAGTTCCAGTATTTACTCCTCACCAGTTTGGACACAAAAAAACCCCTCATACTCAGTGATATGACTGTTCCCTTCCTTTCAGAAGCATCTTCAAAGAATGTTTTAATCTTCATCAGGATTACACCAGATTCCCAGAACTGCATCCCCTTCAACTTACAGATATTATGCAATGAAAGCTGTGAAGTTTTCACCTGCATTTACCAACTTGACTGTAGGCTTAAGAAAAAACAAGTTGCTTCCAAGTTCTGGTTTAAATACTGTCAGTGTACTAAGACACTAAGACACTTGTCTTCAGGTCTGAACCTTACCTTAAATCTGACTTTCCATATTTCTCCAGAAAAAGATACTGTTCATACTGGAGGACACAGAATTCTCAAAATAATTGCATGTGTAGAAAGTGAAAAGTTTCAATGTGAGCAGAGGTTTTAGTACAGTTGTTATTGCTGTCTTCTCAATTTTGTGAGACTTTCCACAACACAAACTTCTCAGTGTCATTCTCATTTTGGCCTACCTTTAACTAATTGAGCTTATTTGTAATTATATGAGAAAGCAGGAGTCTCCAGTGATATTGCAGCAATAAACAGGCAATCTTTATTTCCCATAGTATATAAAAGCAGTAAGGTAGAGAAAGAAGTCAATAGCTGCCTCACCTCTTCAGCTAGTTTTCTACAGCCTTACCTCACTGTGGATGCTGCAATTTGTGGAGATTACTTGTTCAGAAAGGTTAAAAGTTCAGCTTCACTTGTGCCTGTCAGGCTTCTCTAAGTCTTTTGGCAAATGGCCATACAACCTCAAACAAGTAGTCACATCTACAAAATGAATCATATTTTCTGTACTGACCACAAAGGATACTGTTAAAATTGTCACTGAAAATTACAAAGACCTTTACTTCTCAGACAATAAATTCATATTTTCTTTTCTTAGCACCTGCATGGTACACTGGACCCAAGCTACCCTGCATTCAGTTTATTCTCCCTGTTTGCCTTCAGTCATCAAGTGACTAAACTGAGCTGTCCTAGAGTCCACTGGCTCTAGGCTTCAAATCAGCCTGAGGAAAGACAAAGACCTTTAAAAAACCTACAGTGATGGACTTCAGATTTTTAGATTTGCAGATTTCATTATTTTCCTTATGGAGTCCACGTTCCCACAAAATAATGTAACCTAAGACTTTAGTCATAACTAAAATAAATACAAAATTTTATTAGCTGTAACTTTGAGAAATCATAGTGGTAAGATTTTCTTCTGCTCCACAAAAAAAACCCAAAAAACAAAACAACTTGGATCAACAAGCAGTGTCTGAAAACGTCCTTGAACTGGATTTCACAAGCTCCATCTTCCTTGCTTATTTTAAAAATACTGATTTTAAAAGCTAGAGGAACAAAAATCTGCTTCTCTTCAGCACCAGAGAATAAAGACACCACTCTTTATTAAAAGCCTGAAAGCTAAACTTCATGTACTCTAAAATCTAATAGAAGGAAATGAGCAACCACAAGTCATGAAAGTGTCCCAAAGTATATAATACATTACTATAATTTTTATGAACACTAAACAACTATCTTAAGCATTCAAGCTTTCAGGAGCTTAGATTTCATTAATTTTCTCTTCTGAAGTAAAATCATCTCATTTTCCAATGTATCTAATTTTGAGGCTTCGAGGTAGAGCTGCTCAACTGGATATTTACAAGTTTGTCTTCCTCATATAAAGCCTATCCATTTTAACATCTAGGCAGATTTGGTTTTTCAACAGTTTCAAGCCAGAAAAACATATTTAAAATTTAGAGCCACTTCTTGACAAGTTTAATATTTAGGTCTACATTTACCTGAAATACAGTCAGCTAATTATCTAACCGTGTCCAACAGACTATTGAGCTTTTGGATTGTATTTTAATATTCATGTATTTACTTTTAGACATGTAAAGTACTAAACTATAGCCAAAATATTAGCTTAGCTCACTCAGTGCTTTCACAATTTCTCAGCTGTACAACACTTTGACTATTTTTAGGCTTGTTTTGCTAACTTTATTTTGAATTGGTGGACTGCCAAAAATGTTCCCATTAAAATGAAAACAGACTTCAAGTGTTCACTCTCCTCAAAATAAAAGAAGCTTCATTCATCACTAATTCCTGTGCCAAGCCCAGTTTATTTTCAGAAGTTTGTACTAGCAGTATTTGTTTTTTTTAAATCTCTCAGAGTTTGAGGGAGATGCTATGGAAGAAAGTTATTCTGCCACCTTACATTAACAATTATTGATATCAGTATGCTTGTCAAATCACAGAGGGACATCAAGTCTAACTCTTAGCCCTTCACAGGACCATCCCCAAGAGTCACCATGTAGCTTCTGGCCCACAGAGTGGCCTTGAAGAAGTCACATTACAAATGACTCAACATTTAGCTACTAGACAGAACTGTGCAGCAGCATAATTATGCATGGCTTGTTTAAGTCTGAGCAAGAGCACCTTGGCACTTTTCCCTGTATGGAAGGGGACAGTCAAAGGACACCACCCGCTTCAGGCCCAAATGGCATGTAGAGCAAGAGAAGGAAAAACAAGCAGAAAAAGTCACTCAGTTCAGAAGTCACATAAAAACCAATTTTTCCCCTTTTAATACATAGCCACCTCTGTGCTCAACTTGCAGTCTGCTCAGTTTGGAGGCAAATGAAAATATACTTGCATCCTGTCGTCTTTTCTGTGGACCTTAGCTGGGATAGTCACAGCAAAAGCCAAGCTTAAATCCATGAAGAACTCAGTTTTGCTCCAGTTAAACATGTCCTAAACACGCAAGTGTTTTAGACCCATATATTTTTTTAAATACTTAATAATTTTCAGGCTCCTACTGTAATTGCTGATTTGCATTCTCTTACATGAAGAGACATTACAAAGCTAAACAAATTAAATAGGCTTCAAAATACTAACTTGAAGCAAATTTGTGGCAAAATTTCAGTTTTGGTAGAAAATAACAGTGAAATGTTTAAGAGATTCAGTCTCATTAATCCTAAAATACTAAATTAAAGCTTTCGCTAAGGAAAGCAAACAAGCTGGTGTGCCTCCATTCATTGTTTGCAGGCCCTGATAAACCCTAAAGCTGTCCACCTTTGCCTGCATCTACATCAGAACACGCTCCCAGAATATAGCTGCATCTCAACTGAAAAAAAAAAAAAATTACCACTGAGTTCAGAGACAGCTAAATCTATAGCATGTCAACATGACATAACTCATGTTGACTTAATGTATGTCCATCAGGACGCTGTCTTCTATTCCTCTAAACTACAGCATTAGGTGCAATAGAGGCACAGCTATAAAGCAGAGGGACTAAGGTCTTCAGCTAAATCTGCTCACTCCTGTGACACACCTTACTACAACCGCTTTACCCTCACAGCTCATAACAAAAGGGCTGAAAAACCAGAAAAGAAGGTTTGTAAAGTTATAAATGCTTTAATTCCTCCCTCCTTTTTGGCTTAAGCCGCTTCTGTTCAGACAAATAATCAAATCATAGAAAACCACTGTAGTGATTTCACAGCAGGTAAAAGAAAGGCTGAATGAGACTTACAAAGAAAGGGGGGTCAGAGAGAAGTTGTGATGTTGGGAGTGCCCAAAGGAGCTGACACTCCTAATGCTCCCCTCCTGAGGGAAGTATTAAAAGAAAGAGCAAAGCTAGAGTCAGATGGAACATGCATTAATACTGGCAAATCTTTTATACATATCATTCTACTATCAAAATAATTATCATACACTCAACTAAGACTCCATTCTCTTCACAGTCATTAACAACCAGCTGTTCAGATAAGGCATGAGCTCATTATAGCTGAAACTATTATTTGCTAAACTCTAGTCCCTTAATTAAAGTTAACATGCTTAAAAGAAAAAAAAATGCCAATACAAAACACAAATAAATTTGGAAAAAAGTTTACATACTAACTGTAAGCAATAGCAATGCTTCCTATGCCTTCAACTCTAGCTATTTGTGGAACAATTGCACATTACCTTGGTGTTCATATTTCAAACACCAAATTATTGGAAATAGAGAGCCCAGAAGCAAGAATGTATAGCTTTTTTTAAGTACAAAATGTGCTAAATCAAGAAAATAAAGTCCAAATAGTTGGGAAAAATAGCTAACTAAACCCATTTTTTTTCTACGTATTGATGATACATATTAAGAAGAATGTTTGAATTCAACAAGCTTAGCATAGCCTTCTGAAGGCATTAGTCTTCTTAAATTATTCAGGGAGGTTTTTTCCTGTCCTGATTGTTGAATTCTTGATACAGGCAGGGAAAAGAAAAACCTATTTCACATATCCATCAAATCTGTCTTTGACATTTGTTGAAACTGCAATACAGTAAACCATTGAAAGTTGTGGAGTTTTGATAATCCAAAACAAACTCCGAATTCATTCAGCTAGACTGCTGCTGAGGCAACTGTGAGCCTGGCCCTAGTATAATGACAATAGTGACTTTGTAACCAGTCTTGGGAGTCTCCCATTTGCCTCAAATGGAACATACTTTCAGACTAAAAATAAGTCAGATACAGCAGAGTCATGCACTTAGTACATTCATTTTTCCTCTCACCTGTTTTGCTAGTATATACTAGGAATAGGTACTGTTGTAACACAGGGCATTAATGGGGGAATACCAGGAGGGTATTAATTCTAGGTAACAGCGGCTCAATCAACAAAACATCTGGATTTCCTGCAATATCAGGAAGTAAACTAACTGAATCCTTGGGCATACATGTATGCCCCATCCACCTGAAGCTTAAGTGATGGTCTGTGGTCCAGACATTTTTCTGTGTACAAACAGGGGTGAGGGGAAGCTTTCCAATCCATAGAGTATGTAGGAAAAATCCATACTCCGAATACTCTAATTGAAATGTGGGGTGGGAAAAGGCTTAATTTTTTTTCCATCTGATAACTTTGAGACTACAGCAACTCCCAGAATTGCTGGAGTTAAAACTATTAGAGTTGTAAAAGTAATTGGTACACACAATTACAGAAAAATTAGGTGCTTTCTTACCAAGATACACATCATATAAATATAACAACAGTTTAATGCTGTTAATAAGTGTACAGAGTTAATAAAGAATGAAAGCACTTTAGTTCTTCAAGCTCTGCTACTTGTTTGGCAGCTTCCTGCTATAGCACAAGCAATAATTTAACTCTCAGCTGGGGAAACTGGAGAAGAGGTTAGTTGTAGGAGAAAATGTGAATAGAAAAACATGGTGGAAAAATTACCTGAGTCATTTTTTAGTACTTAGTAGGGAAAGCAACTAAAACGTAGTGATGAACTGTAAAATGCAAGAATCTGTTCTACCAGTCCTGTTTATTAAACAGTGACTTTATAAAAGCAGTTAATATGCTGACTGTGAACTGTTTTCTCTAATGGAAAAGAAGCAAAGCCACCTAATGCTGGCAAGAAGGCAAGGTGATCAGAGGCAAGCAAAACAACTGTGCTTATGGTTGCAATGTGATGGTGAATCATACTCCCCAGTCATAATCATAAGCAAGTATGTGTTCCCTTTTTTTTTTACAGTAAAAAGCAGAAGTTACTTTTCTTTTTGTAAGCATAACTTAATCTATACCAAGTTCACAGCTTTTCTGAAAAGCATCTGTCATAAAAAGCCAACCTTTTTGATTGATACATTTTTTTCTAGTATCTGTGCAAGGCAGCATTTTTTCCATCTTTTGACATCTATATTATGCCAGGAGTTTAATTAGAAACATACTGACAGATACATGACCACAACAGCTCTATTCAGAACTTTTGAGTTCTAAGACCGTAATTTTCATTTGGATTCAGGGAGCCCTTAAAAAGTACATACATTAAATGCTAGATAGCACAAGCTGTTGTGAAGAACACTGCAGGCTCTTAAATTTCAAACCAGCAACTCTTGGCTGTTTACAAATAAGCACCAGTATAGGAATGGGAAGAACGGACAACTGAGTACAGTTTACCTTCAGTCTTCATTTAGTTTTTATAGTATCACATTACCATCTATGTTCTTCCTTTGGCAGAAGGGTAATGTTTCATCTGCAGAACTTTTATTGTACTAGCAAAACTTTTCAGCTGCAATCAGACCCAAGCTCAAAACTGATTAGTAGTTATCAACATCCCTCCTCACACCCTTATTTTAACAACTGCCTCTTAATTTCTTTGGGGAGGCTGAGCAGTGTGCAGCCCCCTCCTTGCCCTCTGCAATCATTTAGCTCTCAGCATTGCTGCTGCCTCCCATCAAGATATGAGTCAAAGAGAATCAAGTCTTACATTTTATAAAGCTGTACACAAACAAATGCACAGAATATTTTTGCTGCTCACTAAAGATACAACTTTAGACAGCCTTCACACAGTAGAGCTTCCCAAACTGAGTTAAGAAGCTTTCAATAAAATCAGCTGATCACTTCATGTTGTTTTATTGTATTGTTACTCCCATTATTTCTGCTCCAAGTTTTGATAACTAAAAAAGTTATCAACACATCTCAACATTCCAGTTTTGTAAGTCACCACCATACACCAATGCACACAAGGTGAACTTCACAATACTGACAACCTTCCTTCCCACTTTAAACCAAGGGAATTGACAAATGAAATGAAAGTATTAGTATATCTTATCAAAAACATACATATATAAAGTACATTTAAATATGCATCTAGATAAATACTAAAATAGCCTGTGAAACTGGGTGTCATTCCATAAATGGCACAATGATTCCTCTTTTTCCTTGCCTGCTCTGGTCATTTACCATGCCCTCCCATGCTCCTTGCTGTTCTGAGAATTGTCTTGGAGATGGAGGAAAAAGGGATGTGGCTAAGGGGAGGCAGCTGGAGGATGGGGTTACATAGGGAGAGCTGCATCTGGAGGTACAGAGCAAGGCCAGACTGTTTATGGCTGCCAAGAACTACCAAACCTGTCCTGGTGCCTCTCAGATGGGAGACCAGGAATAGTTCAGGACAAGATGGAAACTGTGGCAGAAGATGACAGCTTCTGGGAGGACTTGAGCAGAGCTATGCCAGGCCAGGACACACTAAACAGCATCTGACAAAGTAAGGTGTACTCTACTCCATGCCTTCTCAAAAATTGCCCTGCACATGTCTTGCCTGCCCTGTCCCAAAGGCTCCCTTGGGGGAGATCCCCAAGTTAATCAAAGGGTCTGGCACCCCAGGCACTCTCCTGGATCATGCATTGTATGAGAACATCAGTGTGGTGGCCAACACACTCAGTTCATATTGTTATAGAAGACTGCTGGAATAAAAGGCTTCACACACTACCCACAGCTAATGACTGCCCTCATATCATGGACAGTGTTTTCTCTGCCTTCTGCAGCTATTTTCCATTTTAAGCCAAGAGAGTTCAAAGGAGACAAGATTAGATCTGGGCAGGGTATTTGAGGATCTGAAAACATGGTTTGGTAATACATCAACCAAAGGTGCTATGTGGGTTGTGCACATGCACGTGGGATCCTGATGATTTCCCCTGCGAGAGTGTATTTTTTACCACACCCATTTATCTATGGGCACTTTACTAGACTTGCACATCTTCATCTTGAACTATGTCATGCATTGCCTTTGCACCTCCCACATGCATAGTCTCATTTATATAATAACCTATGATGAAATTACTATAAATGTGTGGATGCTGAAACACCTTGTCAATACATCCAAGAAAACCTATGCCTCTTAAACAATTGACATGACAAGACCAAGAACTGTTATGTGATTTGACCAGCATTTCACATAGTGGGTTTAAAAAAAGAGATTCACATCTAATCTTTCTTCTTATGAAGGCACAAGGTTGCATTGCTGCTTGACTTCTGTCTTGTCAAACAGGAATTCAGAAACCACAGTAACGTTATACAAAAAAAGTAAAAAGCTTGCGGCATACATGCAGTATTAGATAAAGACGCTAAAGCAATATTACATTTCAATTGTTTAGTCACAGCCCTGTCCTCTCAACAAATCTCACCAAAATGCATGAGTCCCAAATTATATATGTAACACTGCAATATACCCATACTGCTTTTCATCAGCATCATTTTCATGTCTGCAGTGTGACCTGAGGAACTAGTCTAGGTAAACTAGGTAACTGCAGCACAATAAGGGTCAGGACAAGTGGAATTCATAGAGTACACACAGTTCCACAGGGTGGCAATAGGAGGTTACCTCCAGAAAACTCAAGCCCTATTACAGCCTGAATGCAAAAGCATCATTTTCTAGCAGTGCTTGGTTCCAACTGTGCCACCTCCAGTGGGTTAACTCCAAAAGGGAATAGATGATTTGAGCCTTTCATGCAAAGTGACATTGAGAGGTAACTTTGGATATTGATCACCTGGCTGTTTCAGATGATTAGACCACAGTGACATTGGAGAAATAGGATAATGTTTGAAAAACACTGGTTGGTGCTTCACCTGAAGGTTGTGAAGCTTAATAAAAATCAAAGACATATTGGTACCAAGTAACTGTATTGATTATCTTCCACTGTCATACCAGGGGATGCTTTTCAGAGAAAAAAGTCAAATGTGCAACATGAGTTCAGAAGAGCTCATATAATTTTTCAAAGTCAGGGGAACTCTCAGATCCTGAAGTAGCTCACCACTTCCTTGTGAAACACTACAGTTAAAAACAACTACAGATAAACACGTTTTCTTTCACATGCTTTCCATTTTATATATGTGAGCAAATCAGGTGTAGGAATAATTTCAAACTGGTAACTAGCATCTAGTGTGGACTACATCCCAGCTGCTACTTTTAGTATCAAAGTCTTCATATGTATTCTGAGGTGACAGTACTACACTTCAAGTCATCTGAAGTAAAATCATCTTCCCTTCTCTGACCATAGTCTTCTGTGCTGTCTGTTTTCAGCAAGAAAGCCTTGAAGCAAGTATTCCTTCCCAAGTGATCTCTTGAAATATTCAACTAGTTTTATAACCACTTTTGCAGCTATTTCTTTAGGGTGAGTTGTCATGATCAAAGTTTCATGACTGTGAAGAAATGCTCATAATAGAAAGGTTCAATTTGTGTTCTGCTCTGAACATTAGCACTGATCCCATTGAGCTGGTAGATAGTGCCAAAGTCAGACTGAACTTGCTGTGAACAGCTTAAGCTATTAAAGCATCAGTAATGAAAAATCTCAATGCCTTGAATGAAGAAGTGACTGTTTCTTGCAGGGTAATCTGTGTGTACTTCAGGAAACATTTAGGGCAGTTTCAAACCTTACAAGTTGTATGACAAATTGATTTTTCTAAAGCAGATTCTTTCTGTCCTTTTGCATGAGTAAAAAAAAAATCCGTTTTGCACATTAGGGGATGATTCAGACCTTACAAGGGATGCTGCATCTTACTTTTCAGTGTATTTTGCTCTAGGAAACACTTACAGTTCCAAGGTCAATAATGAAACAATCTCCTTTGTTGAAGCTGGTCCAGGCCAGGGGGACTTCTGTGGCTCTTACAACTCTCCGGCCCTTGATATGCAGCAGCCTCTGGGCACTCAGATCATTAGTAATAACATGATTAAATCCAGAGGCAACACCACCTGCCTGAATAAAACAAAAAAAGCAGTCAGCTTTATTTCAGCTTGATTCTGCAAACATACTTTTCTTTGCTACAGATGAGGAGCTAGCAGAGGAAAAAATCAGTTTTGCAGAGAGAAGCAAATCAAAATAATCTACAGTTTAACCGTGTAGACCACAGACCTGACACTGCTGCTGCCAAATGCTCAGGTGTGAACCTTTAGCCAAGGGAGCAGATGTTACCCTGCTTCAAAGGGTTTTCAGATGAACAGGGAAAGGGAAAACACAATTTACAGCACTCATGCATTCTCCATAGGATGAGGTAACAGCAAACACCACTATTAGGGGAAAAGTCAGTAGGTTGTCAAATAAGGACTGAGGAAAAACAGAGAAATATGCAGCTCCTTTTTAAGTTTTCCAAACTTGAATCTCGGAGGTCCAGGTGGGTTTAATCCCCAGTTATCTGTAGAGGGATGGGCAATTCCACAGCAGGTCTGTAATTTTACAAAACAATTATTTGCAACTCGGAAGGCAACCTAGCAAGGAGTACCAAACTGGGGAAGCAAGACCAAACTGTTGATTTACAATCTGTAAGTGTAAATATAAGCATAATCCTGTAAACAGGCTTGGCTGTCTGCCTCTGTAAGGCAGTATTCTCCACTCCTCTGGAAGACCCAGACTTTGTTTTGGAACAGAAACTACCTCTTGAAATCACAAAACAAAAAAATAAAATTTAAAAGTTTGGCATGTGATTGCCAAGCTCTTTTATGCAAGCAGAGTTAAAAGCTTCAGATTGGTTGTTTAGACTGTGAGAAGTTACAAACCTCTATAATGGGAAAAAAAGGCTGACTGAGCCACATCTCCCAGATCTCCTAGTGAGATTCTCAAGAGATACATTACTTTATTCTTAGAAAAACCCACAGATGTTGCAAAACAAAAAATTCTCAAATACTCAGCTTCTATGACACAAGGACACTGACACCACACCTTTTCAAAATATAAGATTTTTGTGGAAAGTATTTGGGAGGTTTACCTACTTTAAGAGAAAAGATTGCAGTAGGACTGCAAAAGCACCATTTTTAGACTCAATGAGGTTTTTAGTCTTTTACACCCTGTTCATATTTCTAACCACTTGAGTACACTGGGTTCTGCTTTTGAGCATGATGATTCAGTCTACAACATAGAGGTGATTTCCATGAGATTTAATACTTCCCAGACTGAGTCCCTCCTGTGAGTTCCCTTAGACATATTAGTGTGAAATCTCATGACCACTTTATTTTGGGGGAAAAAAAATAATTGGGAAAAGCTTTCACATATCATAAGGGGCACTTGCAAACTAGCTGCTGCTTTCTCTACAAGCCCTGGGACTCCCTGTAGTTTAAGATGGGTAGTTCAGATCTAAGCCCATGAAACAATTAAGTAACAATTTTTAAACTCCCCATTTAAAAGAAAAACGCTTGATTTTTACCTGAAGCACAGTGTTACATGCAAATTTAGAGCACATTTTTACAGTCTTTACCTTATATTTAATTCCTCCTTTGAAGTAACCCACAAACTCAGTAGACTCATATCCTTGAATTTCTCTACTCTGCACAGGCTTTCCTCCTAAACAGTCGTCCATTTGAACAGCAAAGATAGCTGCAGCTGTGCTTTCATCCTGGGTGCATTCTTTCCCTGAAATAAGAAGAAATATTATGTCTATAAAGCACTAATATAACTGAATTCTGTTAGAGGAATTGTTTCTGTGACAATTGGGCATTGCCTTCAGCAGCTTGTACAACCAATGTTTAATGTGGCAGCAAAGTACTACATTGTAACCTTGTACCACCAAATATGTGATCTTCAGACCATTTCTTGACTAGTAGAACTGCATTCGTAAGGAAAAAAAGTGGAAAACCAGCAAAGTTTGTGCCCTCTGAGCCTCTTAAAAGAATATTTTAATTGAGTTTAACATAGCAAGTGTCAGCAGTAATGATGTTTGGACTTTGAAGTGCAAAGACAAAGGAAGATCATGTCAAAGGACTGTCTGGATCGTAAACTACATTTTTATGCTAAGAACAACTCACCAAGCTATAAAGCCAAAACAATTCAAAGGCACTCCTCTTCACACTATAATGCAAGAAAGATAGTTTGCCTGGTATAGCCAGGAGAAAGAGAAGCAGTTTTGGGGCTCAGATTTTTGCTTCATGAGGTCACACTGTTTCATACTTTTAAGAGATTAGTCTCTTCCTGGTACTGTACCAAAACGGCCTCTTTACCTAGTGGTAAATGGCCTAATCATGCTGCAAAACAGGCTGCACATTAAACCAAAGATTTTAACCTGTGCCTATATATTTTGAACATTTTGAGCAATTTTCTTTGTGTCAAGAAAAGCTCAAATACAGTCAAGCCTCAAAACCCTCAGATTTCTCAGTAACCTTAGGAAAAAAAAATAAGAAAAAGCAAGGTCTTCCATTTAGTTTTCGTTTTTCTTTCCAAGTAAGAGGGAAAAGTGGTATACAAGCAGCAGTTCTCAAGAGCAGCTTCTCATTTACATTAACCATTTCCCTGCTTCTAGGTGACTAAGTGGAAAAACAGCATAGAGTCCAGACAGTACGGACAGAGATACCTCTCACAGGTTGTGGAAGCACAGAAGTGTGTGGTGAGGTGTTGGTGTCAGGAGGCTTGCCATCAAGGTATTAGGAAAGAAAAAAACATGGGGAGAGGAGGGACAGGAATGCCTAAGAACATCACTGACCTCGCTCATCTGCTGGGGAGAATGAGTACCCTATTCATGGCCCAGCAGTGTGAATGTCCCAAGTTCCCACCAATAGCTGTGCTGCTCCCAGGAGCAATGCTATCACTGCCAACACTATGGCTTTTGTGGAGACACAGGTGATATGAAAGCCTCCAGAAAGCACCAAGGATGAAAAAGGGAAGGGGCCCAAAGAATAATGGAGGTAGGGAAGAAGAGTATTAGGCCTTCCCAAAAATGGTGAAAAAAATAATTATTGAAAGCAGGATGTAACACAACAAACTCTGTAAAAAACCCCCATCACTCAATGATAGAAAAACTTGCTATGTAGCAATATACTTTCTCAGACCTGGGTACCATCTTCAAGCTGATGGCAAAGTTTTAGTGGTTGGGGGGGTGTTTTGTTTGTTTCCTTTTTAATAGGGTTATTGATATCCATTAGGAGCAGATCCTTCTGATTTATTGCTTGCAATTACATAACAGGGTTCAGGGTTGAGGAAAAATGGTTTTTGAACAGTGTTAGAGATAAGAGTTACTACCAGGCTTGGACTCACTACTGCTATGAAACTCCATTTTAAAAAATCAAGTGGGCATCAGTCCAAGCATAGATTATTCAAGTTTATATGAAAACCAGATTTCCCTTATAGTCTGAGACACAAAGATCTTTATAAAATAAGACAGAATATAGGAAAGAGAATAAAATTTTATCAGACTAAGTCCCAGGTCACATGGACAGATCTTACAGTTGCATATCTGGGGACAAGGGTTAAAAATTAAACAAACACCATACATGATTTTGTTAAAGACATAAGTGGAGTATAGCCAGTCTTATTCCCACAATGATCATCATACTGGCACAGTACACACTGTTTCCTCTAGTGATGGTTTCAAGTCCAGACAGCTCCCTTAGGATTAGTAGTTTAGCTACTACGGCATCCGTCAAGTGTCAGTACAGACAACAGAGCTGGGATATTTCAGCCAAGTTAAAAACGGATACAGCTACCACGACACAGATCCACACTGATTGCTCAGTCATGCCAACACTGTTGCAGCACCAGAGTTAGCTTGCTCAGAAATCATCCAACCTCGACAGCTTTTCACTGTATGCGAGATATTTGGTAAAACAGTGGCTTTCCCACAGGAAGCTTCATGATGACAGAACAACTGTTGAGTCATTTTAACCCTAGGATGCCAACCACAGCTCAAGACTGTCAGTACATCAAAGTCACAGACCATCCTCCCATGGTCTACACCTCATTCTAACCCCTTGAGTGTGCCCAAACAAGGTATTAGGAGGACATTTGCCAATATATTATAGGAAAATTTGAGGTTCTGCTTTTATTCTGCATTTGGACATCTTTTTTGCTGAGGTCAGAATCCATTCATGCTCAAAAGCCACCCTATATGGCCCCCACAATAAGACACCAGAAATAATGGGCAGGAGACGAACTGTGTCACCAAATGGTGAGGTCCTTCTATGCATCTAAACCCAAAGTCTGCAGGGTTTCCATCTATCTAATGTCACAAGAATTCTTTCTTTACATCCTGAAGTCTCAGTGACAGTGACTGCTGTAGCTGTCCAGAGAGAACTTATGGGAAGTCTTCAGAAAGACACTACTACAGTTTACCGGCCCACATGTTATACACGCTGCTCATGGGGAAAAAGTTTGGTATACATAACAGCAGTGCAAATCAGTTAAAAATACCAAAATGATTCTATGTTTCTTGCCCTGGATGTGATTGGCCCTCCCCATACATCTTGTTTGAAGTTCTGATCTCCTGTTACTATTGAGTGCAGCAGCATTTGAGATTCTCTGCCCTGGTACTGGAGTATCTTGCAAACAGGAAGGGATTTCCCAGCAGTGAGCCACCCTACTGCCACCCTGCCAGCTGCACAACAACAATGGTTGCCCAGATCACCTGAAGCCATTTGCAGTATCTGGATATCACATCAGCATCAAATGTGCATCAGCATGTAGAGCTAAAGCCCTCTAGCCAACAGCAAAGAGGTTTTAATTACTGCAAGCGGCAGCCACTGTTTTGCCTTCACTTTCAAAGAGTTGCTGAGTGCTTACATAATTTCCTAGGAAATGTCTACTATACCTTATTCAACATAAGTAGTTCTAGCTTCTTTAAAGAAGGCCTAAACAGCCAAACCCTGCTACTAACTAGCTACACTGCTGATAGAAGAGGCTCTGCCAGAAATTCACTCACATTGCCATCTATGATTATACTCTTGACAGAGACAGACATTATCCCACTTGCCAGCTGGAAAACTCTTACAACATGCAAAGCTAAACACACGTCAAACACTCATGCAGAAGCAATCCCAGCTTTATCTGCTATTCTTTTTTCAATGCATGCAAAAGTACAATGAGAACAACTGCAACTCAAACACATTAATGTTAATACACATAAACCTATATAGTTATGGGCATTGATTGATTGCCTACAAACACAAACTTGATAGTGAAACAAGAAAAAAGTAATAGGCTTCTGGCAACTACACAGCAACCAGTATGGCTAGATGACTTGGTGGTCAGACAGGGAAGTCATAAGAAATCTCCAGGAGATGAGAAAGTAACATCCTTATATCAGACTTCTATTTTCATGTTAAGTGTGCTAGCCAAGGTGGAAGGCAAAAGACATCAGTCCAGTTCCAGTGTTCCCAGTAGTCTGTCAGACTGATATTAAAGAGGTTTTGCAGAAAACCTGGTGACTTTGCATCTGGTCTCTGTATCAGTCTAGCTGAAAAAAGCAACACCCAGACACAAACCAGGGCAACAACACCACAGGGAGATGGCCAAAGGGAAATTTTCATCCAGGTGGAAACAAAGGCAAGAAAATTCTTCATGCAAGTGAAGGCAAGATTCACTCATGAATGTGTTGGGTGCACCCAAAACTTGACTTTAACCCCTCAGCATTTTTCCAAACTAACATTACAGATTGAGCAAGTGTTCCCTTTTCTGCCGTACCCCACTATCTCACCACTCAGGCCCTCAGCATCAGAAGGGGTGAGGCTTGGCATCACCCTGATCTTTGGGGGCAGCCCTACCTCCACCTCCAGCCAGAGGGCTCACACCCACTGCCCTTCCGAGAAGGGCAGGGAAAATCCTGGGCCCACTGCCCTGGAGCCCAGCACGAACGTTCAGCAGCAGGGGCGGGCACGGCACAGCTCACCCACGGCCCTGGTCCCGCCGCCCGCTCCTACCCAGCCAGTAGTGCAGGCGGAAGGCGACGCCGCCGCCGCGGCGCTCGGTGTGCAGCACCAGGTACGCGTCCCCCACGAAGAAGTCTCCGTGCCGGCTGGGAGGCACCGGCACCAGCTCCAGCTTCTCGACGCGCCACACCTGCAGCCCGCTCTGGCGCCCGGCCTCGGCGAAGGCCGGCGGGTGCCTCTCGGGAGTCATAACGGGACTAGGAGAACAAGCGCTGCGAGAGAACCCACACCAACAACGCCGCGCGGGGCGCGGCCCCTTATATAGTGCCCGGCCGGGGCGGGGCGCGGCGCGGTGCGGTGCGGGCGGCGGGATGGCCCTGTCCCACCCCTTTACAGCTGCTCCCGGGACCAGCTGAGCTTTCAGTTATTCGTTTTTTACATGCCCGCAAAACGCACGAAGCGTCCTTTTTCCTTCTGTGCCCAACGCCGAAGCAGGGGTGCTATTTAAAAAAAAAAATCAGCCTCACTCACTGCATGGTTTCTCTATTCTAAAATAATAAGTGAAAAAACAGTAGAAGTCAAGAAAGGAAAGTACAAGCGGGCTAACACCAGTATCCACGGGCGTTACAGAGCTGTGAGGTGTGTTTCTATAACTATCACATCTGGCTTGTTTCTGTAAGATGTTCATACCAGAACACAAAGAGTTTCTGTAGCTTGCACTTGAGCTGAGCTCTTTTTCACCCCGGGCTGGAATGGCAGAGCACAGCTCTCATTCACCCAGTAATCCCACTTCGTTAGTCTAATATTGCCAGCAATCATTTTCTAGGGGGAAAAATCTTTTTGAAGATTTTAGATGAAGCCCAGAATTTATACCAATTTCCCCTTCTCAGAAAATTTGAAGCTGGTGTGTTTTCAACACTGTGCAACCACCCAAAAGGTTTAAACCCACTTGTTTGTGTATCTCCTTTATCAATGGTTGGTACATCAGCGTGGCCATCACAGTTTTCATTGCAACAACTGTTTTCATCTGATATTGAAAAGATCAGCCTGGGCATGATACAAGTAGATGCAGCTCAAGGTGTCAATATATCAAAAGATACAATTCAAAAATGTTTTGTTTAGTTTCATCATCTTATCCACCTGGATGACTTTTGAAACTCATGATTTCTCTCCACTGGGTTGTTTTACCAAGTTAATACCAGAAGAGTGCAGAATGGGGTTGCCTCAGTAAATGGGAGAGGCACTGCTAAATGCAACAAAGCATTTGGAGATCATCTTCTCTGGGAAAAAGCAAAAAAAGAAAAAGTTAAAAAAACACACCACAACTAAGAAATTTGTTTAACTACCTTTCTTCCTTCTCTTTTTACTGTCTTGAGGAAAAAGATGCCATTACACAATGTGTGCCTACTATCATCTCCCATTTTGGTGAGCACTCTCTCATCAGTTTGTCAGAGGTGTACAGACACTGTAAGCTTTATCCTCACTGTTTACAAAAGGAAACTGTGAGTGCTCTGCTTTATCTAAAGCTCAGATGAGAATATGTTACAGCTCACCTTCACAAGTACAAGGCCAAGAATTTTGTCCCCCATCTGCCAGGGCTGTAGTAAGCCTGCTTGACAAAGCACTATGCTTCCCAAATGCACTACCCCTCTGTTGCAGCCCGATTCAGGTGGCTCTGGAGGACCACCTTACAGGTTTCGTTTTCACCTTAAAAGGACATGTTTCCAGCCTCAACCAATTGGAGTCAGACCACCGCACCTGGGGTGGGGTCACTTGAGGTCATATATACCTGTGTATTTGAATAAACTTGGGATTTGCTTTACATCACATTGGTGGGTGCAGTCTCCGCTAGGCCATGGCGGCAACAAATGGTGGACCCCAACGTGTCTCAGAACATGAAACCCACCTGCAGGCCTGCCTAGAGCCTTAAGAAGTGGCCCCTGAGAGCTGCTATGCCCCAGTTTTTTTGGGTGCTTTGTGGAGAAGCCCCTGAGAGCTTCTGTCTCCTGTAAACTTGGGAGTTTTGTGTAGTAGCCTTGAGAGCTGCTGGAAGAACGAGACTGAAGGAACCACGACCTTCGAACCGGTGAGTTAAAGAAACATGGGAAATTCCAACTCGACTAAAACGAAGTTATTGCTTGATAAATTTGAGAAACTAGCTCGTGTTACAAAAACAAACATTGAAAGACAAGCATTACAGGAATTTTTGGATTGGTGCTTCAGTCGAGGGCACCTAACAGATGCCAATTCCACGCTTTCCATAAAATTATGGGACAATATTGGGGCAGATTTGTGGAATTTAGTGCAAACTGCACCCGAAGAATTTTTACAGCTGATTCCGTCATATGCAGCTGTAAGAAAAATGCTGTTAGAGGTAGAACGAGCCCGTAAAAACCTCGATCTACCGGAGAGAAGGGAAAAAAGTCAGCTTCTACATAGCAGTTTTTCCCCTGAACATCCTTCTGCACCGCCGTGGGCACCGCCGCTCGCAGAAACGCCACCGCGGTACCCAGACGCGGCACCGCCCGCTCCCGCTCCGGAAAACCCGACAGAATCACAGCAACCATGGAATCAAAGCTTTTCCACGCCGTTCGTCGCCGCGAAAAGCCAAGAAGTCGCCTCTGTACAGCGAATGAGACCACCGGCTGCCGCTGTAGAAGCGGCCGGACCTCAGCAGCAACCTTGGAACCCCACGAGACACGCCGCAGGAAACCAAACCGTGAGTGAGTTTTATTTAAATCCTGACTCCGAGAAGGCGCGATGGGGAATGCCCTCAGCCGAGAGAGACATGTGGAGGGGGGGACAAACCCCAGGGAGTTTCTCTCCCCCTGTCCATCCACCTTCGGCGCCGGCTCCGCCGCCGCCGACGCCGCCAATGCCCTGCGGGTACCTCGGGGCTGGGGTCGCCCCGCCGCTGCGCTCCCCGCCGCCCCACGGGTACGCCGGAGTCGCTCCGTTGCGGCAGGAGGCTGCCGCGGCAGACATTCCAGCAGGGCTACAGCCGCCCGGCATAACCGCGTGGCCAGGAAAACAAAGAGACCACGTGATGGCAAAGCCCGCGAAATCAAACAAAGGAACGGCGCGCCCTGACCACGAGGCGCCAGGACCGCCCAACCCCCCTCCCTACTGCCTGCCAATCACAGCGCATGCGCCAGGCGCGGGTCCGCCGCAGCCTGCAGGGGCCGGGGTCGGCTCCGAATTCGCCCGCTCCGGGGGCAGATCAGTTCCCGCGCCACCCCCACCACCTCCTGCGTGGATCGACCGCGTCATGGAGAGGGGAGAGACTCCTCCCCAGTGGAGGGGAGCCACCGGAGCTCCCCCTGAGCGTTCCCTTCACTGCGTGCCATCCATAGCGCAAGGGTCCCGAGAGCGAGTTCCCACAGCGCCAGTCGCGCAGGACACAAGCTCTGCAGCACCAGCGGGGACTCCCTCCCCGATAGCCGTGCGCTGCCCGCAGCTGCCAACACCAGCACGGGAACCCCCCGCGCCGGTAGAGACTGCCCCTGCGCCGGCAACCTGGTACATGCAGCCTCCAGCACCGACAGCCACACCCACCAGCTGTATCCCAGAATGGAGAGCAACAGAAAAAGAAGCCTCTGTTTGGGACATGCTGGGGGGAGATGGAAATTGCAATGCTGTTAACTTAATTTCAAAGCTTTCTGATACCCAGGTACCAGATTCTGCAGATGGAGTCACAAAGCCACCTCGCGACCTCACATTTAATACCCAGCAAAGGTACAAAGAGTTAGTATCCATAGCTGCAGAAGTAGGTACACCCTCACCTTCCCTGCAACCCCTGGTTTCTGCGCCTGTGATTAACACTACACAAGGCTTAAAATGGGAGCCACTTGATTGGAAAATTGCACAAAAAATACACAGTGTAGTCGTTCAATACGGCTATGACAATGCCTTGGTAAAAAACCAAATCACAGCCTTCATAAAATACAATAACCTAATCCCAGCAGACACTAAGGTTTTAATGGAGTTTATTCTACCTCCTACTGCTTATATGATATTTCTACAGAAATGGAAAGAGCAGTTAACGGAGGAACAAGCAAAAAATATACACTTAGAAACTGGACATCCCTTAAGATTAGCATCTTTAGACCAGCTAATGGGATCAGGAGCTTATGAAGACCCACAAACACAAGCTGCATTACATTTTCATATTTTGCAACAGTCAAAGAATGCTGCTTTGACCGCATTCTCTAATCTGCCTAAGAAGGGAAAACCTTCCCTACCTTACATGCAAATAATGCAGAAACCTGGACAGACATTCATAGAATTTGTAGATAAAGTAACAGAAGCTTTGGATGCTGCTCCAAATATTACCCCTGACATTAAACCAGCCTTATTGAAAGATCTGGTAATTAATAATGCCAGTCCTCAATGCAAACAGCTCATAGCCTCTCTACCAGCCACAGCTACTTTGGTACAGTTAATTGAAGCCTGTGCCAGATTGCCCTGGGTAGAAGAGGAGGAAAAAGCAAAGCTACATGCTTCTGCTCTAGCCACAGCTCTTAGCAAACAATCCACCCAAAAAAGGGGGAAAAGACCCTGGAATTTAACAACAAAATCTTGTCCAGCACAACCAAAATATAGCAGAACTCAAAGGTTCACTGGAGAATGTAACCGTTGTCACAGACTTGGTCACAAAGCCCAAGATTGTCATTCTAAATATAAAAAGGATGGTACTCCTCTAACAAACATGGGGTGGGGAGCTGGACCTCCAAAAAACCAGAGGGGCTGCAAGCCATGGGGCGCAGCCAGTCAAATATCTCATGCAAACTGGAGCCAAGCTGCCTTCCCCATATGGCAACCACAAGCAGCAGTAGCCTAAGACTAGTCGTTAACTGTCCAATCAAACAAGAGCAGTCCAGTTCAAGAGCATGTTGTTTAGCCTGTATTTTGAAATTCTGTTAACTTTCAGTTAAAGTGCAGTTTTGAGCTTATTGCACTGCCAAGTTGCCCAGCAGGATGTAGGGATGAGGATACCTGCCCCCCTAAGCTGCTGAACATTTTCTAGAGAGCTTAAGATCATCAGTACTTAGTCTCTTTCAGTGTTGGTTATGTTTAGCCTTTGTGAATTTTCTCTGTGAATTCACACTTGTTTGCTGCTTTACCAGGAGTGTATAAGGACTAAAAATCAAAGCTTCATTCTCAAACCTCTGTGATGGCCACACAGAAGTTTTGAGAATGGACCTTGAACATAAGGAGATTTAGTTCAGCTGGACTGAACTTGCTTCTTTGCTAAGTTAAGTCACTCTGCACTCTTGGACACTATGCACAGAATTTAATAAAATTTGTAGTTTGTTTACAGTGGTCTGTGCAGTGACGACTGCACAGGAAAGACCACAATTTCACGCGTGAAAGAAAAGTTTCTTGTTTTGCACTAGTTGTAAGTTTGCAAATTCCAAACATACATGTCTTAGTCATGTATTAGTTTGTGTGAGTTTACAAAGGTTACTGTACCTCCTTCCAAAAGTTCTATTTTGAAAAGAGAGGGGGAGGTAGGGATGTGTAACCTGCAAATACCCTGTTAAGTCTTGAATTAGCAAAATTTGAGATTTTCAAAATGTTATTTCTCAATTTTCAAAATTTTCAGCCTTTCTGTTCAAGTTGCAATATGCATGATGTGTATTCTGTTGTTTGCATTTTTGCTTTGTTCTTTGAAACAAAAGGGGGAGATGTTGCAGCCCGATTCAGGTGGCTCTGGAGGACCACCTTACAGGTTTCGTTTTCACCTTAAAAGGACATGTTTCCAGCCTCAACCAATTGGAGTCAGACCACCGCACCTGGGGTGGGGTCACTTGAGGTCATATATACCTGTGTATTTGAATAAACTTGGGATTTGCTTTACATCACATTGGTGGGTGCAGTCTCCGCTAGGCCATGGCGGCAACACCCCTCTCTAGATGTTCACCATGGAGAAGAAAAAACTCAAGGAGGAGTAGCCAAAAAATTCCAGCAGTTCCAGTTTCAGTAGTGTATCAGATATTTTGAAATATTTATAAGTGAGTTTTCAGATTTACCATCTTATCTGTGCTAGTTTTCTTCTGTTCATTTTTACTCAGTTACACCAAGCAGGTTTTTTTTTTTCCTAAATGGATGTCTATTTCCCTTCTTGTGCACTAATTTGCTTTAGTCAGTGATGGCAGAACTTACCACATACTCTATAATTGTATGGATTTACTATTTCATCTGAAGTTTGCAAGATGCATTCACTTTGGAATTGCACTGAGTTTTGCCCATACAGAGCTCAGACCTGGCTAGTGTTACGTAGTCTCATTTTGCCTACCTGTTCTGCCTGTCTTTCCAAACTAAAATTGTTTGTGCATAGATTGCACATGATAGGTTTTTAAATGTGTATCTCCTTACTCTAGCTTAAAATTTTCAGCCTACAACCTAAATACTACTGTAAGCAGAATCCTTATTGCTGGCATGAGATATATGCCAATACTATTTGTTTAGCATTGACCATTCCCAGTATCACACACCAATGGACAAAGGTTAAAGACACAAAAACAGTTTAACTGTTTTGTCTCAGTGTCTGTGGCACTACTCAGACACAAAGGATGTTTGTAGTGACGGCAGAGTTTTCTCATGCCCGAGTTTGTCTTACTAGGATTATGTAATCATTTGGCTCCTAGCACAGAAAACCTTGGATCGAAGTTTGTGTCCTAAGAGCCAGCATACTTGTTTGTACTCTCAATAATAATTTTTTAATGTTTGGAAATCTTGCTTTTTGCAATCTCACTCCTAATAAAAGTTGTACTGTCTTCTTCCCTTTCCATCTTTTTTTTTTTGGTAGCAAAATTAAGATAGCATTCTTAACATTACACAGATTTTCATAACTTTCTGAATAATCAAAATATTTCTAATGTGGTTAATCAAAAGTGAAGTTTTGGAGAAAAAAATTAGAAGCATCTTAGGATTTACACATTGAGAAACAATATTTAGAATTAATTTTTACGTGCTTTTACATGTTCTTTGGTATAGTAATTGAAGTGAAAAGACTAAAAATAACATTGTTTTTGTGACTCATGTCTGTGGTCAAATAGTAATTGCTATGCTCACTAGAAATTGCACTGTAATGAAATTTCAGACTTCTTTCAGACTACTTTACTTAATTTACAGACGATTATATCTTGTTGATAAACTATGGCTTTCTCAGAGGGATGGCAAAGGCCTAATGCTGTTTCATATTTTTAGTAACAAGGGGTTATAATTTTGCCTCACACTCTCCACAGTGGGAGGCTGGATGTATCAACTGACTGCTATCACAGCCCAGGAACACAGTCATGGAGTAAAGATGTAGATTTCTGCCTGTTTGCCTGCACTGTTTGAGGTGTGACCATCTTTAAATGCCTGTCTTTTTCCCAAGTCCTGAGAGATCACCCAGGACTAGTAGAAGGTGGTTCCGCTCCTCATCTAATCCTTAAAACAGCAGATTCAAATGTATTGAGTTTAAAGCTTTGGCATGACTCAGAGAATTCAAGGATTATGAAAAACTTTGCCATTTAATTTTGCTCATTTATTTCCAAAGTATTTTGTTATGTTGAATAAGGGATTTTTTCCCTCGAACTACTGTTGTCATATGCTGCATATGTACAGGGTGTGTGTGTATAAACATAGCAAAAACCAGAATGCAGCATCCTGCATTCTGATTTTTGTCTCAATCAAGAATAAGATTTCAAAAAACACAAGCTGGTGTTTCCAGGTGACATGCACAAGGAACCCAAAAGGACTCCTGGAAGTTAAACCCCAGCATCTTTCCCAGCAGAAATAACTTTCAGTATAAATTGTTTAAGTCTAAGGTTTAAGTACTTCTACAAGGCTTGAACTATAGTTCCAGGAACTAACAAAGGAAGGAAAGAAAAGGAATTTGAGGAGAGAATATTTTCAAATGTCCCAAGTGTTTCCTTCTACAAAGCTTATTTCTTCACCACTCATAGCAAATTCCTTCCTGAACTCCATGACCCTATCTAAACAATAGGATTACAGATGTTTAATTTTGCCTCCAGTTTCACATGGCCAAGTTTGCTGTATGTAGAGTTTGTGTGTCAAAACCACACTCTTGTCCAAACAGTCGCAGAAGTCAACCCTTGCTCTCATCTGTTCTGTTGCCAAATTAAAAAGCAATAGTTATTTCAGATTTAAGTAATTTCAGAGATCAGAGCTAAATTCTTATTTCCTATATTCATTAAAAAATAATTAACACTGATACTGTATGACCTGAAGAAGAATTAGACAATACATCTCCAAAAGCCAAGTTATCAAAACCAGGCTATAGAATTATGTTCCCACTTGCTAATTCTCTCCATTCTTCCATCACGATCCTGAGATTAGCTCAGTTGGTTAGAGTATGGTGCCAATAACACCAAGGTCATGGGTTTGATCCCCATATGGGCCATTTACCTAAGAGTTGGACTTGATGATCCTCAAGGCTCCCTTCCAAGTCAGAATATTCTGTGATAATCATCTTCACATTATCCTGGTCAGTAGCCCAGCTTCAACTGGAGAGGTTTTAGCAAAGCCAGAACATTCTGGAGAAAGACTAAAACCTAGCTTTTCTCATTGGCAAAGTTTGAATTACGAAGCTATCAGATGAGAGGTATGCAGAACCAGACAAAAAAGTATAAAGTCTTTTACCTTCAAGAGAGGAGTCTGGTTTTAATCCTTCAAGTCCGGAGCAAATGAAGGGCTTTAGTGTGTAGCTTTGAGACAGGTGTCTAAGGCATAGAGAGGAGAAGATCACAGCAACACTGTGTGCTCCACTTGGCAACTGGTCGGCTCCTACCTACATCCTGCTCTGCTTGCACGAGCACAGTCACTCCATGTGGCCATCTCTGAGCTCCCTGTAGAGGCAATGAGGGATTCTTCAGTGGCACCCACCACTCTCATCTACGCAGATAAGGACACCACACATCCAGCAGATGAGAAGCTCTGACTCTCCAAATTCATTCTTCAGCAATGGGGCTAAGTAGGGTATGCAGGGAAAATGATCTGAATGTTTGCTTCAGTTGAAGAATCTAGGCAAACTTTTTTGCCATTGGGATAGTGAGAAGTGAAGTGTTAATTATTGAGTATGTTATAGCTCCCTGCATTTTTCTTATATTCTTCTCCTGAAATATTCAATGAGCAGCATAAATGTTTAATCAATAAATTCTTATTCTATGTTCATCTTTAGTCACAGTATATTATATCTCAGAGTCAGAGAGAGACAACTGAAGTGATCCTTTAACCATCACCTATCTTCCAAAAGACAGAAGATCTCCTCCATGTTCATATGACATGACATTTCATTTCATGGTCATGGGAGTAGATGAGATTTAGAAAGATGTATTCTCAGACTCATCATTTTACCCCCCTTTGCTAAGTAGATAGAAAAATGCTGCCATTATTTCCATCAATGATTAGTCAGCCTTTCCATGTTTTCTGCACTGGAAAGGCAAGAAATAAATACCAAAGAAATAAATCATGCTGTTCTTTATGTGTCTTAATAAGTGTCACCAAGACCATCCCACTGATCCCTAAGTTTGCTTCCTTATGTGTAGATATAGTCGTCGCAAGTTTGATGGGGAAAATCTCCAGCTCTTTTCAAAGAGTTAAAGTTTTCAATGAATCATTGTATGTTCACTGAAAATAGAAAAATGCAAAGGCCGTTCTTTATTAAGAAAGATTCAGAGGTGCTGGCCAAAAATTATTAATATGAAAGTTTCGTTAAAACAAGACTGTTTTATATCAGGTGATATTAGATTATTTCTGCAAAACTTCTTTCACTTGTTTTTATCAATTTCCATAGTATGGCTTGGATTCAGATGCACACTGCTTTGTGAAACAAACATTACAAAGGATGGAAGGCAATTAAATCCTTATTTATGTATGTATTTATTTATTGAGTAAAGGTCAAATACATAGCCTGAAAATAACTACTGTAAGGTAGTTACAGAATTTGTCTGCATAGAAGGACATGCTGTAAGTGTCAGAGTTATATTTATCCATTTTGCATTTGAAAATACTCTACATTTGGTGTGACTATAATTTCAGAATTACCTTTTGAGTGCTAAGAGGCAATAATTGAAGTTTCTTTTTAATATGTTTCAGCTACAGGTTTGGATGATGGTTTTTGAATACTTGGTAATGAGGGACAAGAAAACTGCCATGCTTGCATTTATCCTAAGTGCAGTAATTAAAGTTAAAAGCTTCCAAGTAAAACTGATTAAGAGAGTTTTACCCAGAAACAAGAAATCAAGAACAATTTGAATAAAGCACAATCATCTTCTGGACCCATGAATTAAATATGCAACATCCATTAAGCTCATAGATCAACTCTCCAACCCTGAAGTACTGGATATGGCAATATGGGGAGTGCAGAGGACCCAGAGAAAACAGCCTTTCCCATCTGCATAAACCAGTGGTTGTTCTAGACATCTCACAAAGAGTGAAGGGGGAACAATCAAATCTGTAGAAAAGTGGTAATAAGAAAAACTGTTTGTAGTCATCTAAACTGAGGTAGGATTTCAGTTCAATATATTTCACTTCATTCTTCAATAGGAGATGTTTACTTCATTATTTCCTTCATACTAACTTGTCTGAGAAGGTTACTGAATTTAATATAAAGAAGAACAATCTTTGTGTGACATTAATTTAAGATCCTAAGGAAAGGATATTTTATTAGATTCTACTTGCAGGTGATTTAAAGTTACTCTGAGATAGCTTTTTCTATTGAATTAAGATAATATGTCAATACCATTATGCATTTAAAGGCTCTGTGTGTGAAAGACATGTGCTCAAAGCATGTGTGTCTTCTACGCCCATTTAGCAAGTAGTGCCTCTGAATTCTCTGAGAAGGAATAAACTCATTCATTGGAGCTGATTTCAGTGGTAGATATGCATGAAATAGTCCAGATTCTCTATTCCAGGCAAAACAGTTATAAAATTAATTTAACTATGAATACAAATAAGATTTAAGCTTTTTTAGATTTTCAGAATAACACAGTTCACTGCAGTGGTATGGCTGTTTTTTAAATACAGAGTAGCTCCTCATAAATCGATATTTGCAAGTACCAAGTTGAACACGTAAAATTACAGTTTTCATCAAATCTCTCACATATGAACTTATTCTAGATTTGGAAATCATGTATTGAAAATAATTTTCTTAAAGCATTCATCAACCTTCACATAAAATTACTTACAGTTTTAACACTTTCTGGCAGTTTTTATCAGTTTTTAATTCACTGGCCATAAGCACTTACCTAAGTCACTCAAATATCTGAAGCAGAAAAAATCTGAAACAGAAGAGGAAGACTTTCTGTTTTCTGACTTTCTGAAAAAAGTCTGCTTGAAAATTTCTTGAGTTTGGTACACAAACTTGGAAAAAATTAACATTGTCTAGATTTTTTATAACATCCAATTGTTACCAAGCTCATAAAAGAAAGTGTTTATGCCTCACACTTGTTTTCTTACAGCACAATTGTATTGTTATACTTCCACTAATAAAATGTGGGTTTAAACTCTCCAAGAGTCACGCATTTGAGAATTATGAACTTTGTTACTGTGTGTCATTCTTTATGTATTAGGGAAATTACCAGCACAAAACACTAAGGTCATAAACAAAATTTCCATCACAGCATTTTAAAGTTAATAGTCTCAGCATTGCTTCAGTTTGAAGAGGGCAGGAAAGCTTCCTTGATCAACCTTTTCCAATTCAATGAGCAGTTTTTAAGATCACTTATGTTTATTGAATTTAGGAGATCTAAAAGCAAAGCTGTCTGAAGGAGAACAAAGGCATTCATACATTTGTTTCTACATTAGTGTCACCAGATTTATAAAATAAACTTCTTAATTTTTTCTGAAGTATTGAAAGTACAATAATTTGCTACAACACTTCTGACATCTGCAAACCTGCTGGAGGCAGCTTCTCCAATAGTTATATTTTGGTAGCATATGTTCAAGATGGGATCTTGATATTGCTCAAGAGATCTACAGAAAGATCTATTTTAAATCAAAGCTTGGGACTGATTCCTGTTTCAAGATTATGACACACACTTACTGGAAAAGAACCTAATGTCTCTGTTTTCTGATTAACACTATACCAGGAAAGCAGGGAGGTGCCTTGACTTTAAATGTTGTGCTGTTAACATCTATTTCAAAGCCTAAGTGACGAGGACAGGCAAGGAGGAATATATTTTTAGCCTTTTTTGCTACTCATCAGGAACAAGTTTTTTCCATGAGAAAGTTTAAAGAATGCACACTTCCCATCAACTGAAGTCTGATTAGTAAATAATATAACTACCTCAGTCCTAGACACCAAGGCAAAAATTAATTCTATGGTAATCAATACACTTTCTTAGTGTCTTGCTTTAAGGAGCCTGTTATGCTAGAGAAGGCATGTCCTCAGGGTCATGCTGCATTATCTTTGCAAATCCTGTTCTCCTGATTCCTATTCCTATTTGATTGTACACTGGCAAAGGGCAGATACCAGATAAAAGAAAGTGTGAGATAAAATCCATAACTATTGTGAGATAGTGAAATATGCTGTTTATTTATATACCCTTAATCCTAGGTAGCATTACGCATAGTTCCCAGAATGAATGAATGCTCTGACTGAAAAAAAAGTGCTAATGTCTCCAATACTTATCATCTTGTTATTTCTTTCATGTCAATAATACTGTATATACTCATGCTCCCAAATAGAACTACAGTATTCACTCCTTCCAGAATAAAACTGTTTAACAGATGCAAAGCAGACTTCACTTTTCTCCCAGATCAGTAGTTTAGTACCTTTTTTCCCTTGGTCTTCAGTTTAACTCTGCTAACTTAAATCCCATCCCCTCACCTTTGTGCAATACTCTCAGGTCTCTGGCATTCTGCTGTCCCGTGTTTCCAAGCTTGGCTCCCAAGCCTTTGTCACTAGACCTGCTAGAAGCCAGACATAAATGTAATCTCTATTCTAGCCCTTCCCCCTTCCTATATGACTTCAGAGAATATATTTCTCAAATTTCTGTTTCTAAAAATAAAATTCTGGACAGTACCACAAAAGAATGGGTGGTGCCCAGTCCTACAGGACCTATAATGTTGAGAAACTGTGATATACTGTGTGGTGCTAAGAAAAAAACAAACCAAATCACACCAAAACAAACAATCAAAAACCCAAACTCCAGCACAATAAAGTCAATAAATAAATTTATAAATTTTGTGCTTTTTTTCTTCAGTGACACAGCAACATAGGACTATGTGCATGGACTGTGTGCTTGAAATTGCAGCTCTTAAAGCCACTTAAATATTTGTGCTTCCTGGGTTCAAAAGGAGCATTTTTTGCTCAATCCAAGGTTGCCAATGTTACATGATAACATAGACCCTGTGTGCTAAGGCTCATTTTTTGCACAGGGCATGCCAGCCAGCTTTTAAAGGTGCAATTGGAGGGAAGGTTGCATTTTTAAACTTTTGTTTAAAATATGCCAGGCCGTTATAACCGCTTTCCTTCCTTGCCTTGTCCTCAAGGTCAGAAAATTTCGTCTGTTGGGAACACAAAAATCTCTTTGCTATTCTTTGACTTTCCCTGTTTCTAGTTATTTTCACTAGTAACACTGTTTATTAGTTACTTTCAAAGGTACATAACCATCAACAAGAACAGTTATCCTCACAGGAAAACACGTATGGGAACACATCTGTTTATGACTCCATGTTTTGAAGTTTCACTGCCTGCCAGGCAATTGCTGTTTTCCTATCCATCTCTTGAGATGAACATACAAGGAATACCATCACGACTTGGCTACTGTCTTCAAATAGATAGGAAACAAGTGAAAATAAACAGTGTCTCTTTACAAAATAAAAGATGATAGATAAAAAGGCAGTTGAAGAACACATTATTACACGTAAGTTTATTGTGTGAAGCATAATTTTAGTACAACCTGCATGACAGGCACTTTCTGGTTTTATTTTTTCCAACTGAGGAGGAAAAGCACACTTCAGAGTTTTAAAAGGTTACAGAATAGAGTTTCTCTGTTTCCTGTGCTGCCTATTGGTTTGTAACTTGAGGAAATCCCATGGTACTAAAACTTTACTAGCTCTTTATGAAAAGAGCCATGTACAGGCAACGTGCAGCCACAGCTGCCTTTCTGGCTGTGCACATCCCACGGCCTCCTCCAAAACTCTCTCCTCATGACTCCACCACTTCCCCTTCTCCCCAGTCTTATCTCTGCCTGTTGTCCTTCACCACTGTGTGCACAAAATTCAGCCAGAAAAGTCCCAGAACTTACTGAGCTGTTTCAGTGGTTGGTGCCAAAGGAAAAGAAGGTATTATTCTTATCTAAATGAAAAGAAGCATCCCAGAACATTTTTCATTTTACTTCAGTCCTTTATTTAGCATTGCACAGGTCTCTCATGTGTCTTTTGGGATGCAGTTAGTGCCTTTTAAAAAACAGTTCCTTATTTAAAAGAAATTAATATTTTTCTTCCTTATACAAACTAAATAGTGCCGTGTTAGCTAACTGCAGTTGCGTTATTAAGGTAATAAAATTACCCTACTCTTATCACTGTAACGTGATAAGGTATAATGCAATGCTCAAAGCAATGTTCAATGGAGCAGAGAAGTATCTAGGAAAAAATTATTCTTTAAATTTTTTCCAGTATATTAATTTTAATCGTGGTCAATATGAGATTTTTTTTTATTGCAAATCAATCTGCTGTCTTTACCAGCTTTGGAAAATCAAGTTTCAGAAAAGTCTTAATAAATGAATAATAACTCTTTAGACATTAGATTGTTAGTCTACTGTTAGGTAGATTGTTTTGTGTCTTTTTATGATTTGTTTCACAGGAAACGACTAAAATTTGATATTTCAAAGGCTTAATGTGACATGGATATTAACACTTTCAGCATGGCCAGTATGATCCTAAAACCACTTAAAGTACCTGAAGTTTGATGACCACCTGAATATTCCATGTGTGTGTGCTTTATTTTTGAAATGTATGGTTTTGTGATGGAGAAAGAACATAAAAAAGTTTCTTTTAGTTAAACTTATGCATAAATTCATGGAAAAAAAAGTATAAACAAGGTTATAGAACTATTGACAGATTTTAGATTAGAATTAGAAGTCTTGTGTATAAATCCAACATTGAATCTTCATGGTAATCATTCATGAGTAGGATCTCAATTCCAGAAATCACATGGCAAATGGCTAAATCTAGCCCAAAGTATAACAGTTTTAGAGATAACATTGAATTTGAAGTATATGGAGAAGTGGGAGAGGGTATCCTTAGCAGAGACCTTGAAATCTTTCTGTCTATTTTATAATAAGTATATGTAGGGTAAGTTCTATACATAAGCAAAATAATAATGTTAATAACTTACAGAATTTACTGATTTGTCTATAGAGTCAGTATATGTGGGTGACAGATCTGAACGTATTGTTGTATAACACTTACTTCTTCTGTTCATTTATGAGATCACAGTGTTTACCGTAAACCTGTAAACCTGCTTCTTCCTTTTAGGATTTCAGAAAGAATCCACATTCACTCTCTGCACCTATATAAGTTGAAGAGGTTTTTGTAAAGCTGTTCTAAAGGAACAGTCCAATAGTGCTGACTAAAACAAAAGAATTCACCTCCATTAAGTCTGTTTGAAAGTGCACTGAAGTCAGTTGAAGAATATTGACCGACAGGAACAGATTTTAGATCAGTGAAATTTTTGGTAATGGATACTGCTCATTCCTTGTATGCTGCACTAAGAGGTGTCCATGCTGCAGTTGACTGTGTGCCCAAATCCTGGCATAGCTGTCAACAAGATTTACAGTGCATTTCCACCCCCACAATTAGAATAAAAAAGTAAAATGAAGAGATTTTACATGCATCTCCAACTCCTGAGGCATGAGAACACCAATTTAGCCAGCCCTTGATACAAAACCACACTCCACTTCCTCTGAGGCTTAAGAACTTTGCAAAGGGTGTCAGAAGAGGTGAAGATCACCATGACTGGCAAACATCTGTGCAGGGCAGTCTTAAGCCCCTTTGGACTTTGAAAGAACTTGTGTGTGCCACAGAGGCACAGGGATTTGCTTATCTGGGGCCAACATGGAGAGCTGCCACAGCACTCTACTTGGGTGCTGAGCTTCTTCCACGTGCACCTATAAACCAGTGCAATGGGCAATGGTGCAGAGACACAGCAAAAGGTCAGTGACACTGCACTCCTGCTGGGCTCTGCTGGATGCTGTCATGCACCAAGTCAACGTTGCAGGGGAAGCAGAACCACTCTCTGGAGAGCACATAAATCTCCATGTTGTATAGCAACATCACCAGCGTCTTCAGACCAAGCACTGCATTGTTAAGCCTGGGAGGGTAACCAGGGCTTCTAGCTGCACAGCTGGATGGCAGCTCTACAGCTGCCTTTCACAACAGCTGCAGCTGAGTGCCACACCCCTGTAGGAATCTGGAAGCAAGATATTTGTCCTGTCAGGAGCAGTAATGCTCTTTAAGCTGCTTCATTGCAAAGACGTGCTGCTCAAAGAAAAAAACCCTTTATATTTCTTCACAGTGTTCTTAACAGGAACAGCTGTTTTTTCTTACTTATATATGTTACATATGGTAAAGGTACTTAGTATATAATAATCATTCAAAGCAGATGATATCTCTTATTATATAATTTGATGGTAAGGAGGATTTTCCATGCACAGATTTATTGCGGGTACCTTTGTTGCCTTAATAGCCTTCTTACCTAGAGTCTCTAGCAACTTGCACTTGCCTCGCTGCAGAGCAGTCCTGTGGTTTTTTACTGATTCTTTAATGAAAGAGTGAGGATGCCTAAACCAGGAAATGAGTGTCTGTAACGTGTCTGGGTGTCTCGTTCTCCACTTCAGGCAAATGCAAGAGGCTACCCCCATCTTATGAGTCAGAACAAAGATATACCTCTGACATCCACATTTTTAAAGATGAGGTGTCATGCATGGAGATTAAAGACCAATTAATTCCTCTTTGCCTTCGAAGGACTAGAAGTGCCTTCACAAGTGTTATAAGAGATCAAGTTTACCTTCAAGACTTTGTCTGAAAGTGACTCTTCCCTCCTGCTTTTGGGGCAATTAACATACCTGCTCTGTGCCTCCTTTTTCCCATCTATAAAAAGACGAGGTCAATTGCAATCCTTTGAAGGACTACTATACGTGGCACTTAATTATAATGTCAATCCTATTACTATGGTGAGGCCCAGCTAAAACATTATCATTATCCATGATTAGTACAGATGCAACACTATTATATTATGATTATATCTACCAACAAGAGCTCCAGATCTTAACAACCTCTGAAATTTTATTTGTCCCAAATCTTTCGTTTGCCATGCACAGAGAACGCACCTTTCACTTGTCTGGGTTTGTCTGGCATTAAGAAAATGGGTAATTTACAAGAAGACAGGGGACTTCTCTTTCCAAATCCAAACTGGGGAACTGCAAGTTTCAAATAATGCCTGTAGATGCAATACAATTGACAGGAAGCCCTCTTTAACAAAAAACATGCCCTTTTTTATTGTCAAAATTTTCTTGTCATGAAGTGTTGCATCTGGGAAATCCTGGAGAAATGCTGAACTCAACAACAGTGCACACAGAGCTAAAAGATCATTGTTTAAGGAATTCTCACTAGTGTCCTAAGCTTTTCAAAGTGGTATGTAGCTCACTGTCTTTTGGAATAGGCAAAATTATTCAATATGCAATTTTCTTATGCTAAGTCTCTATCTGGGGTGTGCATTTAACATGCATCCTACTTAGAGTTTCAGTAGAGATTTGAGTCCAAATCCAGCTCTGGATATACCTCTAAAGCCCTCAGCAATGCAGACTGTGACAAAAAATGTTTCCCCCCTGTTACACTTAACTTACACTTAACACCCACACAGTCTGTTTAGAAAAGAAATTGAGCTTTCAGCAGTCAATTCCAACTAATTAGAGTCCAGAGCAAAGCAGCTGTTTCTATTGAAGGAAATTTGTGAGGGTTTATTTTGGCACAGTCTGCTGATCATTAGTTCTTGGGTGCAGAGCACAGAGAGTTTCCAGAGTAAGCTCATGATGGCACTCAGCACCTCTAGTTACCTGGAGCATTATGGGCTGTGCCATTTCTTTTACCTCCAGACGATTGAGGGACTAGTTAGTGAAAAGAATTAATGAATTGAAAGTGTTCATAAGTAATTTTTAGCAATACACAAAAATACAGAGAGGAATTTGTTAAGTAGAAAAAGAAGATAATATTAATTTATATATTATTTCAAAAATTGGGACGTTAGGGGAAAAGGTCAAATACTTACTAATAAAACAGACAAATTGCACTTAGTGTGTTTCTATTCCATACTGGTATTTACAATAAGAACCAAATGTTTTGTGAAAGCATTTGAACATCACTGATTAAGGCTGTTACCCTCTGTGCCAGGTTTTGTACTGTTTGAAGAATCTAAGCCTGCTTTGTTAAAGCATGCCAGGGCTCTCAGAGAGCTCATTCTTGACTTTGCATGATAGACACAAGACATAGCTCAGCACTATTAGTGTCTTCTGTAGCATGTTCAGATGAACACATTTCTCAGACCAAGAAATTGATACGTTAGTGTGGATAATGGTGTGGAGTCTGCATGACACTGCTTTCTTCTTAGCCCTGTGCTGTTTAGACTGGAGTTCCCGTGAAAGGGAAGTGTTGTGGGTTTGGCCTCGTCCACCTACATGTGGCCTGAGGGGTGGATTTAACCATGGACATTTTTTCCCAGGTTATCCGCTATTGTGAAACCCCTGAAAAGGGGATAGTGACCCCTGAGAAGGGGATAGTAACCCCAGTGTGGGGATGGAAACCCCTGAGAAGGGGATAGAGACCCCTGAGAAGGGGATGGAGACCCCAGTGTGGGGCCAGTAACCCCAATGTGGGGATGGTGACCCTAATGAGGGTACAGTGACCCCGGAAAGGGGATGGGATGATCCCAATGTGTGCCTCCAGGACATTCAACCTTGAGGAAAAAAGATAACTTGCATTTTGAGTTCTGTGTTGCAGGACATAAACCATCAGATGAAGAATACCTGAGCTGAACTGGTGTTGGTGTCCAATGATGAACTGTTTTTTCCTGCCTGAAGTACCTACCCCATCCTAATGGACTATTGCCTACAATATGGAGGGGTGGCAGATGGACCTGGAAAGAACAAAGACTGTTTAAGCGTGGGAATAGATAGATTTAAAATATGAGTGACGTAACATGGTATGGGTAGCAGAGGATGGTTAGAGACATATTCGGTAGGGCCGCTAGAATCTCCTTCTCCATAGGGGTGTAATTGGCCTCAGAGCCTTTGTATCTTTGGCTCCAGAAACCAAGTGGTCGCCCTCGTGTCTCACCAGGCACCTTTTGCCAGAGGCTCCAGGAGGGACCTTTATCTCCAGCTGTAAAGTACATTCTTCACATCTGGTCCCGTCCTGACTGGTCCAAGAGCCTTGGCATGTGCAATTTCTTGCTTGATCTGCTTGAAAGCCTTTTGTTGTTCAGGACCCCATTGGAAAACGTTCTTTTTACGTGTCACAAAATAGAGAGGGCTCACAATTTGGCTGAACTCTGGGATGTGCATTCGCCAGAAGCCTATGGCTCCACCGACTAACAAGAAAGAGACCCAAGCTTTTCTGGGTAATTAACTTGATGCCGAAAGGGTTTTTTTAATTTTTCAATTTTCATATTTTGTAGATTTTAGGAACACAGTAGATGTAATGCTGTAGATTTTAGTGAATTAATATTTAGCAGCTTGTAGCATAAAGTCCTTCTATCTCTACCCCTGCTCCAGAACAGGCAGCTAAGATCTGCCAGCTATTTAGTCTCTTCCTCAAGGTACCTGATTAAAGCATATCAGAAGAGAACATAAACATGGAGCAGTGTGACCCAAAGCCCTGGAGAGCATCCAAGAGACCTTTGTGTGCTGAAGAAGAGGAGGTGGATGAAGACAGAGGGTCCCAACAACCCCAGCCCCAATTCAACAGGGGTGGGAACTGGGAGGAGACAGAGGTGGAACTGGACATGTGGACAGTAGTGATTGGATAGGTTATATTATAAAAGCTATAGAACTTAAAGCTTGCGCGCGTGCGTCGATGTATTCCTGGATGAGCGGGGTTGCTCATTAAAGTGCCTGCCCATTATCTTCTACAAAACTTGACTCGGAGTCTTTTTTACAGACTTTTATGGCAACGACTTGTTAAAGAATACACCTGTTGAGCTGACAAGGGTTACATTTTTCATAACCCTAAAGTTCTTTGTTTACACAAGTCCTATCACCATAACTCCAATCTCAAATGAGTGCAGTGGCCTCCTGTTGCCATACTGGTAAAGAGTAGTAACAGAAGCAGAATACTGTTCTGTAAAAAGGAGTTGTGATGCTAAAATCATGTGGGATGCAGTTTCTTGGAATAAATGTCACAGAATCATAGAATACTCTGAATTGGTTATTTGCATTATTTTTCGAATCTTTCCAGTGAATTTGATGAATCATTAACATACCTTGCAGTCATCTGGATTTCAGTGCTCTCTGTTGCTAGAGAACTTATGAGAGGGCTAGAAGGAAGGCTGAATTAAGGGGGTCATTTAACATCAATGATATGTCATTTTTTTTAATATGTATTCTGCTTTGGAAGCAAAAGTGATTTTGAATTCAAAGTGGATAGGATTTTAAATAGCTGGTAATATTTTCTGCCAGTTGCAAAAGGAAATTATGAGTCTGGCTGCAGGTAGTGCTATTCTTCATCAAACCACATTTTGCAGAGTCAGGTTAAGTGTAGGACAGGATATGACACCAGCACATTGGTCTTAAAATCTTTCTCAGACAAGGCTGTCTTACAAGGATCAGTTTTCTCCATCAGCCTATTCTTGAAAAGTAGTTTGTTACTTTGTGTAGATAACCTATATTTGACTACATTGCTAGATATGCAGATTTAACTGACAATTTCCCCTAATCTTTGCAGGTTGAAATGGGTATCATAAAACATACGGCTTCTTGTGAGATACAAGATGGAAAATCAATAGCTATCATGTTCTGAGGTATGAGCATCATCTGTATGAATAGGAAGATATATTTCTTTGATTAATTGAACAAGATAAAATCAAAATTGTGGCATTAGGCAGCGGGATGAATGCCCTGTGAAATCAGGGATGGGTCAGAAATGGTGTGTGAAGTTACATGTTGAAAACTTGATTGTAATGAATATTTAACTGTGGGTTGATGGATGTGATGCACATCAGAACTGCATAGGAGAGAATGCCACGAAAACATTATACACTGGTAATTTACATATTTTACTTGTTGCCTTGTCTTTTAACTGTTTTCTAACTGAGTTCTGGTTTCCATTTACTGAAGCATTTCCCATTGGCCTGAATAGTGAGAAAGTGTAAGTGAACATAAAAATTGCCTCTTTCTCTGTATGTAAGATCAAGTCTATACTTCAGAATTTTGGACCAGTGCAGTTAGTCCTTAGGCATGCTTTTTATTTAGACATCCACTGAGATTGATCATTTTCTTTTAAGCTCCTGATAATGCATCACTTAGGATTCTCTTGAGGAGATATTTTAGTGGAGAGGAAAATTTCCTGTAGAGGCAAGTCCTTAGTTCTTATGAATTTATATATCACTGCACAGTCTACAGCCTGCCAGAGTTATGTAGCCTGAAGTTTCAGTGAGATAAAAAGTATGTCAAAGCAATTAGGCAATATGTACTGTTTTCCTCCAAGCCTCATCATGGAGCTCAGAGCTACCTCTGGACCAAGCCCTGAAGAGAACCTCAAAATGTTCTCAGGAACTTACATCAGGAAATTTTGTTTGCAACTTGCTTTTTTGCTTTTTGCTTGTTTCTTTTCAGAAATGCTGACTCATAATTACTTTTTTGCTGAGGTAGAATTTCACCAAAGAAAACCATTAGTCTTTAGATTAGAGCACTGACTAGTGACATGAAAATCCTCCAAAGTGCCTAATTCATAACAAGAACCTGAAACTCGATTTCACACTCACAACTAAGTAACTTGGTCATGTAGTTATTGAACTTTCTGGAATTAGATTTTGGAGCCAGTCAAACTATTAAAGCATTAGTTTTCTCCTGATATGGAATGGGGAAGGTTCTGGAACCCAGAGAACATTTCCTAAAATAGGGAGGCTATAGATTATCCTGCTACAGTTATGCCTTCTGAAGTGGTGATGTTAGAAGCACACCACTGGAGGTGTGGAATAAACATGTTTTTTTTCCCCCCTTCCACTCGTTTTGCAAATTTACATTACTGGTCAAGACTTTAGGGGGGCAAGGGGAAAGACATATATACTTAAAGAGAAAAGTTTTGTTTGGCAGGCTTTAAGAGAAATTAGCATTTAATTACTATTATGAAAACTTTATCATCTTGAAATAAAGCAAATTTTCTTTGACATAGAATATTATTGTACAAATTTCTTTTGGCTGTAACAGCTAAATAGAAGTTTGCTTTTAATTGCTGTAAGTAAACTCAAAACCAAGGAAGTTAAATTCCTGCTATAACAGCTTGGCAAATAAATGAGAACATGATTTATATTCTCATGAAGACAGAAGGAGGAAGCAAATATTGTTATATGTCATTTATATAGTTCTTCAATAAACCATATGTTGAGGTATAAATGTTTGCTTTGGAGAACAGAAAGGGTTTTGTTTACTGGCTCAGTATTCTTTCCTATATTAGAAATAGTAAGCTTTCTGAATTGCTCTTTGGGCAAGATACTTTGAAGGATTTGGAGGAGAGGAGAGAGGAACATTTATAATGATAAGCTAACTGAATGTACGTATGTACGTATGTATGGCTGGGCTTCGCGAACGAAGATTTGGGAAGGGCTGTCCCCACGTGAGTGTGCCCTTCGAGCCTGAGCAGTGGATTTTTTAGGTGAGGCACAGCGTGCGCAGAACTGGCCCCACCCTTTAACTCCTAAGGTTCATCTGCCACAGCTTAGCAAGCTTGGACAGTCACAGTGAAGTCCTCAGGACTAGAACCTACAGCCCCCAGTATTGCCAGGAGGTCTCCCATTCAAGTACTAACTGGGGTTGACCCTGCTTCACTTCCGAGATCTGATGGGATTGGATGTCAGGGAGGCATTTAACTGCCCTAAGCTAACTGAATATGGATAGAATAATGAATCAGAGTTTAAAAAGATACTTCAAAGACAAACAAACCAGACCAAAGAATTACTGTGAATGAAGATTTGAAGATTTCTCTTCCTTAGCAGATTTAATGTTACATTCACTGATTCTGAGGGAATGCACTGATTCAAGTTGTATCTTGAAATTTCCTTTTGACCTTTTTGTATACAGTTTGTACACAATCAGTGTTGTGGAAAAAGGACAGTTTCTTGCCTTATATTATGAACATAAAAGCTAGTACAATGAGATGCTGGTCTCAGTTAGGGCTGCTAAATGGAAAAAAATACCATAGAAGACTTCCATCCAGCATGTCAAGCAATTCAGCTGCCAGCTATTTATCTACAGAAAGCGGAAGGTACAGGTAGATGTGTCCCAGAGAGCAAGGTAAAGGTGAACTGATTAGCCTTATTTCAATACGATTTACCCAACCGAAAACTAGAAAGCACATAAAAACATAAAGCTCCAAAGCTGTATTCCTCAGCATTCCCTATGGAAATCTGTTGGCAAATAATTTGTGACTACTATACAGTTAACTATCAAAGTGAGATACCAACTGCACTATTAACTGCGGGGCTTAGAGGATTTTTGCTAATGAGACTGACATCTAGTGGCTTCATTTACTGATCCCCAAGCACCTCTATATTTCAGTGTTTTTGTTTTGTAAAAGTCTGAGAGCCAGACACTTTAACTGCCTATAATTGTTTGGTTTGACGTCTTCATACACACCAGTCTTATATTTGTCATTCTTCACAAACTGTATTTTGGCCTTATAAGGGTTGATCTGTGGAAAGTGAGTGTCAAGCTGAGGAAAGTCCCTTCTCTTTTCTGGAAGGGGAAGGAGCAACCTGGATCTAAGCCCAGAAAACTCTTGCACGGCTATGATCTCAGAGGTCCTTTTTGGTTTCAGTTCCCCTTTCCTCTCTCCTTGTGGCTTCTGAAAAGTTTGGATGATCTGATGCCTTATCTCGCGTATCCCTGTGAATAGAGACACACTGAAGACAAGTTAATTGAGAAAGATAATAGGGTTTTATTATGTAGAAGCTTCCATGATCAAACCCAGGGGGTTTGACCACTAGATCAGGAAGTCTCAGGGTTATTATACCCCTTATTAACATCCAATCAGAATTCTCATTTTTTCTTTAATGCCCACCCAAAAGTTCTGTCAATCTACCCCCTTCGTCATGGTGGGGGGGGGGGGGGGGCGGCGTTTGGGCCTTCTGTTGTTTGTCTTCTGTTATCTGGCAGGTCTCCATCTCCATTCAAAACAGCTCGGCCTTAACAAGGCCTGGTAGTAGCTCCCAACTCGTGAGAAAAGCACTTAACATTCAGACTTAAAATCAGAGCAGCTCAGCAGACACTATATGATTCTAAAACCTTCTAAAATTACATTAAATTCTTAGGCATCAGATCTATAGAGCTGGTAGCTAAAATCAGGAGGCTGCTTTAGCCATACATCTGTATTGGCTTTGGATTGTCGCACTGCAGTTGATTGTTGGGAAAAAGGCCAGTCAAGGGTTGCGGAAAATTTTCTTTGACTTTCAAATAAAATTTTTCTCTCTTCTTGGTGGAGGATGAAGACAATGGCCTGATGATTGATTTTTTCTTCTCAAATATGGTAATCCCTGGCAAAAAGAACCAGCACACACACATATGCAACAGAACATTTATTATGGATCACTACTTTAACTCTGATTAGTCCTGTCTGCATATTTAGTACATTCACGGAAGAGAAATGATAATTGTACTTTAATATATATTGTACCTGTGCTTAGTTGACGTATTGCTTCTTGATACCCTCTTTCTCTCACTTCTGCAAAGAAACCTGAAGAAGCAAACTTCTAACCCTAGAGGAAGCCCATCTGAAGCCAAAAGCACAGATGTTCAGGAATTCACACATTCAGACCAGCTTGTAGAAACTGGAACTCTGACTTTTATTTGCCTGAAATACCCATAACTAAGTAACAACACAAATATACCCTCACATTTTCATTCTTGCCTCATCAGCAGTACATTCTGGACAGGAGACTAAACTTGTGCACATGGTGGGGCAGTTCAGCAAGGGGTGGTGGGGGTTAGCAGGGCAGCACTGGATGTTCACCAGTCTCACTTTGCACAAGTACAAGCGACCAAAGGAGCCTCAAATAAGAGAAACATCAAAGCTCTGGTCTCCATCCCGCCTGATGCATTTTCATCTTTCTCTGTGCTCCTGGGCACATCCAGGACATAACATCAATTAGAGCTGCCCCACTGCTATCCTAATATAGGCCCAGGTATTATGTCCTGCCATGGGCTGTCAGGTCAGCCAGTGCCACTCAAGCTTCTTCTTTTTGTCCAGAGATAAAGGGAGGCCCTTTCCTACACGCAAAGTGGTTTCTGGGCAGGGCAAAAGACCACTGGAGCAGCATTAACACTCTAAATAGGCAGTACTTAACTCTGTGCACAAGTTAGATTGTCTCTGTTTTGTCTCCATGATTTTAAAGCCATTCTCAAATTCCATTGTCTTTCTTACACAAGAGCTCCTTTTATGCCCTGAAAATCTGGAAGAAAGACAGAACACAAACCATTTTTAACTACTTTCTTTAATACTCAATGCTCAGGAAACCTGAAGGAAAGCTATAGCACTGCAACTTTCTCTTCTTTGTGCTTACTCATTCTGAGGATAGAATGTTTGGGTTTTTTTTCTAAAAGAAAGTTGTGATCCACTGAAGGATAAGGGCATATGAAAATGTGTCCCTACCAACAAAACTGTGTTTCTGAACAAGGATCTAGGTAGGCAGCTTACTGGAGATAAATTATGCTAATCTGTGCAGTGCTGCCAAGACAGGTTTCTTTCAGCCCAGGACCACACAGCTGGAACACTTCCATCCTGCCCCTTTGCAGGACAGCCTCTAGGAAGGGGCCAAAACTCATAGTCTCTACCTCACAGATTATACTCAGGCTATTCAAACACTGAAGCACAGCCTGAGCCTCTTCCTGCTTAGGAGGAGATGAGCAGGCTTAGGTGGGCACTCTGCTTCTGTCCTCTGAGATGGCCCAGGCCTCTCATCAAGTGTGTGTGGGGCAATCCACAGACAAGCCAGATGTCCCACCACAACCAGCTGCTGTGTTTACCTCATGATTTAATAAATTGTGGAGAAAAATTGACAGCTGATAATTTATACTTATAAAGCAACCTTTTCTTATTTTGCACCTAAACAGAGATACTGGCAGACTCACCAGGCCAACTTTAGGTACAGGTAAAACTGGTACAGACCAAGCTCAGCAGAATGAATAGCAAAGGTGTTTCTGCTCTAGTCTGTGCTGAAATTGTAGTAATTGAGACTTGAGATTGCTGCTGCTGCTGCCATCGTGAAAAGACAATGTATGCACTTGACCCTCCACAGGTGTCAGGAATGTTCAGCTTTGCAGGGTGGCATGTCCTTCTCTGCCCCCTTTCCTCTCCCTAGCACTCCTCCCTCCCCGTGGCAATGTCAGTCCCATAGTAGGTAGCAAAATTCAAAATTTGCCTATGTCGCCAAGAAGACTCAAAACTGCGTAACACTTGGCAGAGATTGTGTTGAATAGTAACTTTTCTCTGTTTCATGTAGTGGGTAGCATACACCACTCACGAGTTATGTGAATACCCATCCCTCCTTACCACTCAATCCTCCACCTACTTTCTCCAGACCTCGTTTTTATCCTGAACCCAAGCTTTTTCATCCAGAGGAAATTTCTATGATTCTCCATTAATTTCACCAAAGCAAAAAGATTGTGTATTTTCACACATCCCACCTCTTCCAGATTTTTAACCATTGAGATTCCATGCATGTGTTTGTATCCTAGGACCTGAAACTCACTGATCCAAAATACGTGCAGATCCACATGCACAGTGGCGAATAAGGACCTCAGAGAGATGCAAAGAACAGAAATGACAGAGATGTGACTCACCACTCTGCAAAAATGGGGACTTCCAGACAAACTGCTGTACCACAGAAGGCTTCTCTTGCCTCTCTTCTAGGGGGAGTTAAGGGAAGGGACAAACTTGCAGCACATCCTTACTCAGGGAATTTTTTATTCTTCCATTGTAGAAAACAGCTGGAATATATAGTCTACCCATCTGTGTTGCTAAGAAACAGCACATTATTGCCTTGGGACTTGATTCAGAATTCAAAAATGAGAATAGTATCTCAGTAGACTGCATAAATGTGGCTTGAAGCCTAGCAACAAGGCTACAAGTTCAATGTGCTTCTCTTATATGTTAGAAAACAAGGACATTAGATGGAAAAGATATGACTGAGGAAAAGAAAACAGTCATTTGAAAACAAAACAGAGCTGTTGTATCACCAATTATCCTAAGGGATGGAACTATGTTTTACTAAACATACTTTTATGACCTGTAAGGTCTGATGCTGCTCTCTGTTTTGAGCAGTTTCATGTTTACTATAACAAATGAATAGAAAACAGCATCATTATTTTCACCAGTAGTTTCTAAATATTCATCTTGTCCAGTATAAGTGACAACACAAGAGTCAGGATAGCAGAATTAATTTCCATTTGTATGTCAGTTTTCAAGCACTCTGCCAATAGAACAGTTTAATAGTTGCTACACACACTTCAAAATGCTCACTCAAAATAACATGGATTGGATAACTAGGAGCAATTACTTAACCACATACACATAGACTGTTTTCTATATTTGCTTATGTGCAAGTGAAGTATATTCACCCTTTTACCTTAACAAATGCTCATCATGTGCTGTTGGAAATTACATTAGTTCAATCAGCTATTTCATTGTAAAACCTGTTCCCTCTGGTTGCAGAATGTCACTACACAGCTGAAAGTGGCCAGCCCTCCAGCCAGGTAGGCCAAGTTTGAATGGAGTTATAGTTCTCAGCTGAGTAAAGAGGGCTCTGTTGTTTGGGGTTTTTTTTCCTTTTTGTTGTTCTATCATGAAATCATAAAGAGATATTCTTCAGCTGTGTGATTTGATGGTGTACAAAATGGATTTAACTGGAGATGAAGAAAAAATTCAGTGGTGTAAATCACCTAGAGCCACCTAAACACCTGAACAGTTATCACATTTGTTTATTTGCTTTTCTTCTTACAAATATACTATTTCAATAACAAAGCAAAGAAAAAAAAAAAAAGCTTTCTTCCTTAAATGTTTCTAAGTTTTTAGCACTTCCATGCAGTTTCTTTAACATTTATCTTATTACAATTGCTCAGAGTCAGGACCAAAAGACTATCCAAGAAAACACCTTTCCTTTTTGTTTGATTGGTTTTAAGGGACATTCAAAAAAAGGAAAATCAAAACCCTTTGAGAAGGACAATACCGTTTTCTTTGTCTTTAAGGAAATTAAAATTTCTTCAGATCTTTAGATGAAAAGGAATTTGGAGGTTGTGCTTGAGCTTTCTGATAGGACTTTTTATCTGTTCAAATAAGAACAATCTCACAGTGATCCTAAAATAAATGATAAAATAAAATTAGATGGTCCTTTGCAAGTTTATGCTGCTAATATATCTATAGTTTTACTGATGAAAAAAATAACATCTAACAAAATTCCTGAAGGATTTTAAGTCCTTATATCACTTGAAGAAATAAAATAATTTCTTTTTGCCGACAGATGGCAGCATGTTACCTACTTTACAAGGGAAAGGAGTTTTTAAACCCAGGAAAGCTAAGGAGTGAGTCTTTGCTCTACCACAGCACAGCAAGAAGGCTTGACATTTTCCTACATAAAACCACTTCATGTTTTCAGCTAAATGTAAGCCGTTTGTAGACTTAAATAAGATTAAGGAGACCTTAAGAGTACAAGCTGGAAAAAGCAGTAAATATAGTCAGGATTCCAGACTGAGCTGCAGAATCGTCTTAGGGACAAACAAGCACAGATGGGATATCATACCCAGAGTTAACCTTGAGAACTGTAGCAAACAGTTTCTATGCTACCTAGCTGGATATATTTCAGGGGAGAAAAAAGAGACAGAGAAAAAAAAAACCAGATAAGGGGCGGGGGAGGGGGCGGGGAGGGCGTTAAGGGGGGGGAATAAAAATCTTCCTATTCATTATTATAAAAGGTAAAGAAAAACGGGTGAAAATCAAAAATCTTTCATTCAAACACCATTAGCAGTCAAAACCAAAACTATAAGAAAAACACATCAATTGAGGGGACCATTATCTTGACCTTTACAGAATGTTGTGTTCTTCAACATTTTTTAGAGTTTTTTACACTTGAATTGTTCTCTGCTATATTGATTCCAAGGAGTCAACAACAACAACAAAACCCCCCAAAATACAAACAAACCAACAAACAAAGCCTCCACAAAACCAATCAACCAAAAACCCCACCCCAAACCTCCCAAAAAAACAAACAAACAAAACCCACAAACAAAAAACCCACTCAAAACATAAAAGTAGGTTTATTTCTAACTTTGAAAACAGACAATTCTTATCACCACTTTCCAGCCTATGTTAGAAACAGAATCTTTCCTCGGGCTCTCAGCTTTTTTGGATAGTCACCTAATATTTTGCTGTATTTCTGTGTCAGTTAAGACAAAAATGTTCAGGGCCCTTGTTTGGGATATATCATAGCAATGCTCCAGCGATAACTCAAAAACCCAGGAAGATGTCACTATGTTTTGTAGTTCTGATTTAGTTGCAGAATCTGAATATGTCTACTGAAGTTGGTGCAGTGCGAATAAGAATTATTATTGAAAAAGACTGCCAGAGCAACAGAGAAATTATATTACAGAAGTTTCTGTTACTGTCTAAAATGCTGATCAGCATGTGATAACAGGGTAATATTTCAATGTTCCTCAACTAGAATACAGAATGGTGTTTGAGGGCAAATGGCAGCTTAGTGCTTCACTGCTATAACTCATCTAAGTAAAGAACAAGCCTACAGATTTCATAAATCCACTTCTTACTTCTCAAATCTTATTAGAGACTGAGTAGAATAAATCCTGGTTTACACTAAAATAACTGTTTCATTTCCCTCACTCTGAGTAGCTGTTCATCAAACCAGGGAATTAGAAGCATGTCTGCCCCATGGAATGCAACTCTGAAACAACCCAGCTAAATCCAGAATCACTGCCTACACATCCAGAACAAGGTGATGATCCATTGCTGCTAATTAATCTCCATATGCAGTGTCATGCAAACCTAACTCTGTTGCATTCAAGTGCTGGAGTTGAGAAATGCAAGCCAGCTCACAGTTATTTTAGGCTTCTCTGGACTACACAAGGAACTGTGAGGGTAACTCCTTATCGTCACTCCTTCCGCAGAGATGAAGGAAAAAGAGAACAGTCTCAAAGACTAGTCAGGGGCAATTCCTAATTTGTAAAAATGCAATAGTCAGGAAAAAGAGCTAGGATACCTGGAGTAACAAACCAAACAACAACAAAAACTAAAACCTGAAAACTAGCACCAACACTTGTCTAATTTGAGTTCTTATAAATTTCTCCTTTTATCTGGCTATGGCTTCAAATGTCTAGACTGTAGTTTATCTTAAGGTATTGTACAACACAAAACTAAAAGCCTCATCTGATATTGCTGTGAGAATCACCACGTAATTACTTTTAATGGAAAATTTAGAAAGTGACTGATTAAAAACAAAATGATAAGAAAAATTGTCTTTTTAATCCATTCTGATAAGAGTCATTCTGCTGTTTCCAAACAGCATAGAACTGAGAACACAAACACACAACAAAGAGCAGTCAGCAGCAGACATGTTAGCACAAAACTCTCCTATGATTTGCAATGTCCTTCTAAAGCTAAATTAAATCAGACAGCAATTTTCTCCCCTTCATACTTCTCCTTTCCAGTAAGAATCACAAATATAAATGTGTGTATGTGCATTAAATCAGCTGGTATATATTTGGTGTTCCTACACCTTAAAACAATTATCACCCCATAATCTCAGTCTAAGCCAAGTTATGGCCTTAATCTGAAGCTCTAAAACCCTCACGAATAGGCTTTAATTGAAAATGTCTGACAAAACTAAAACAGGAAACCTACATTGCTGTGGATTTGAGTCATTGCATTAGTTGCTGCTGAAGTAATGATGTTCCTTTTTCTGTGTTGGAGTCCAGTGAGAGTGGATTCTCTGAATTTTGAATTAATAGAAGTCTAGAAACTATAACAGATAGGCACAGTGATACAACATGTATAAATTATATTTATTTGGTTAAATAATTAAACATTTTTCTTTTGAGCTATCTAAATTTATCATCACATATATGGCTTTTATTTTTTTAGTCCCACTCTTTAAGGTTCTTAGTTCTAGTTCTGCTTTTTCTCAAATCAGACAGTCTTTTTCAAACATTTACATCATCTCCATAAGGCTGGAAACCAGCCACCTAAGAGGATGGATAATAACCACCAGAAATTGGGTCTTTACCTATAGATGATATATGAGGAATAAAGTATCTCAGCTGAAGGCACTGACACATCCAATCTCTGTTAGGGGAAAAAAGATTCACAAATTATTTTCTAAAATAATTTGTACATGACTGTTTCTGTCACAGTGACAATTTTGAGTGGTTTTAGTTCCATTTTTTCACATTGATAATGTAATTTGAGTAAAAAAGTCATAGAAACAACACCTCAAAATAAACATTAACCATTAGCTGTTTATTGCTGCCTTCTTTAAAGTATTTCAGTCTTCCACCTGGGGTATATAAATTCACCCCAAAAGGACATACCTTTTTATTCTGTACTTGTACAGTTCCAACTAGCAAAATCCTGCTTTCAGGACTCTACTATATCACAGGCAAATACCTGCTTTACACCATCAGGAAGCAGGAAACTGAAATGTTTAAAGCTACCCATCTGGAGTTACTAAGTCAGATCATTCAATCAGTGGAAACCATTTGGTGAAAAGGAATGTTTCTCATTAAAGAACTGCTGGAAGAGTTCACTGAGGAAAAGGTCTTGACTGAGGAAGAAGGTTTCAGAGAGATATAGGAGGAAAATCATTGAAAATGGATTATTTCTGGAACAGTACTAGAAGTAGAATATTACAATTTGTTCTTACTGTTGTGTCCTAGAAAAATTCATACTATGGTGCCTCACTTTTTACCCCCTCACTCTTTTACCTGTCTGGCTTTTCTTCCCTTTCTTAATCAACTTTTCCCAGAGGTGCCTCCTGACAGAGGCTGCCCTTCAGCCCTAGTGCCAGTACCTGGCTACCAACACACAGTACAGCTTTCATATAAAACTCCACGTGTTCTAAAGATCTTAGTCTAACAGTAAAATACTCAATGTAAACCAGTATGTCAAAATGCCCCAAAAGATTTCCTGGTAGCCTACTGCTAGCAAGCCATAACAGAACTCAGGCAGACAATTTTTTTCATTAAGATAGCCATAGAAAGTTTCAGTCATCTGCTGGAAAACATCTGCCATAAAATAGTCAGTACCAAGAATATGGGGTCCTGCAGTTTCCATATTTCTGTTCACAGAAGACCACTAGATGGATGAGAGATGGGAATTCAAGCTTGGTAGCAACAATCATAGAATCATAAAATGGCCTGGGTTGGAAGAAACCTTAAAGAGCATCTAGTTCCAGTGCTCCTGACATAGGCAGGGACACCTTTTACTAGACCAGGTTGTTCAGAGCCCCAAACAACCCAGCCTTGAACTCTTCCAGGGATGAGGCATTCTCAAGTACTCTGGACAGCATGTTCCAGTGCCTCACACTCATACATAAAAAATAGTTTAATGAGTTCAAGCACAACATATGAACTGTGTGTAAAATATAATAAATGTTCTGAAAACCTGCTATTCTTTGAGGGTTGTGTATTAGTCAAAATTACAGTGTCATTCCTACCACCCAAACCAAATAAGGGAGGGGTGGAAAATATCTGTAAATACAAAGGAAGACAAGGGTTTAACCTCTTCTTACAGACCTTGGTTTCTTTAAACTTCACAGAAGTGTATAAACGTGTCAGATCTTTGTGACTTACACCAACTTCTACAGCTCATGAGCAATGCAGATCAAATTAATAATCTCATAGAAATATATTCAAGAATAGTATTTCCTTTTAAAATAAGAAACAACACACCAGAAGAAATCGTTCATTCCATTTCTTGAATTAGGTGTTCATACAGACCATTGGGTTATTGCAAATGGATTCCTAGGAATCAAACTGTCCCTATTCCATATGCTCTATCTCAGTCTTGATAATCACTTTTAAATCCAGGTACCTAACCTGGAGGCATTAGAGAGTTATGCAGTATGGTACCTAAAACATTTGACTGGACATCCTGGTGACTTTTCAACACAATGGCATTCTTATCAGTACCTTTAACAGGCTGTAAACTGGAGAGTCCAGAGAGAGTGGGTTGCAAGAAAAGGGAGAGAGAGTGGCCATGTCACAGAGACCATCATAGGCACAGGCATATGATATGGTCAAGAGACCACTCTTGATTAGCACTACGTTCAGGTTTGCAGACAGTGAACAAGAGAAACCCATTGGTTCTGTCCACTGTGAATAAGTAAGGACATAATAAATGTTGGAAGCAAATTGTTTTTGAAAGACAGTTTCAATCATTACTTTGTTGTCATTTGATAAATACAGATAAAAGCGATTTTCTGCAGGATGTTTTTCCTAGTAGGAAAATAATTTCTTAAACAGCAGACAAAATTTACTAGAATTCAATAATTGCTTAATAAAGATAATTCTCTAATCATATAATAGGTCCTTTCCTCTTACAAATTAATTTTCCAGTAATCCCTGTATTTCTGTACCAGATGAGAATAATAATATTGGCTCTGCTGAATAACCTTAAGTCATTTAACTCTTTTAGCTAAGCATAGTTTCATAAAAGAGCCAAATGATCACTGTCGCTGTAATAAAGATCTGCAATCCTGAATGTTTTATAGTATAAATACAAAATTCTACCACTAGAGGCTGGATATTATTGCAATTATCCAGGGCTCTTTCAGGTAAATTGACCATTTTCTAACACTGTAAATTGTAAACTGTACAATAAAGAGTTAAAAATTCTGAATTCCCAAGATTCTTTGTTCAGTGTTTCAGAAGCTGAATAAAATATAATTTGCATTACTACAAAGGTGTTAATAAATATCCACTGTTTCCAAAGCCTGAATATCAATTCAAATATATTGTGTATATACACAGCTCTAAATCACAGATTTGTTTATAAATGGAAATCATTAATTCAACCACCATATTGCAATAATATGTCACATTGTAGGACCAGCAGTATATTCACATGAAGGTGGATGGAATGTGCTTTCATTATTCAATATCCTTAGGCCCAAAAAATAAATAGAAAACAGTAATGAGACAGATTGATGTGGGTAGATCAGTGCATTAAGAAGTCTGGCTTTCATTTATTTAGCAATAAAATAAATTTAAAAAAGAAAACACTTATCTAATAACACCTAGCTGTTATTTTTGTTCTCTTCAGTATCTCTCTGCCTGATTTCCACAATCTTTTTTCTTGCTTTTCCGGTGAAAGCACCCTCACAATTATAAACTAGACCTTTGTATAGTCTCTTCCATCCATGGCTGTGAAATACCAATTTTGACATGTTTCTTTCTTCATTCTTTATGTTTTCATTTCCTCTTCTTCTCTGTTTTAGTACCTCAGTTTTTTCTCCTTTTACTTTATCCTCTCCCATCACAGGGCTGGTAGAATTGTATAGCATCTGCTGATGACTCTGCAGAGATTGGTCACCTTTTTTCTTTATTAAGCTGAATGTTGAGAAATTAGGTGTACAGCTTTGCTTGGTGAAATGTTCCCAAGGGCCTGTCTTTATGGCCCACTCTACAAGGACTGTTGCAGATGCAGGAAGGGAAAGCAAGCCATTCTTCATAACATATTTGGACTTTGTCCTATTTGATGCAGTGTTTGCAAAGGAAATACCAGATTCTAAAATTCTTCCAAGTGAACTTTGTTGTCTGTCTGAAACTGTTCAATTTCAATACTTCCTTGTGTCATCTCAAAATGTTGATGTCACATGGAACTGGTACATACTGCTTTGTAGACAAAACTGTGCATCTACTACACCCTCACCTTGTATTTTCCCAACTTTCCTTTTTCAAAAGTCTTGCATTAGCTGCATGGTTCTCATTGAAAGGAGGTACCACTTGTTAGAGTGATCTGCAATTTGACTATAATAGCAACATGCTCAAAAAAACTTTATTACTCTCCACTGTTTTATCCAAGGCTTGTTCATCAATTAGCCTCTAATTTGAGAAAGGAGATGCCAACCCCATTGCTTGGTGAAATTTAAGCATATACTTAAGAGATTCTCTAAATAAATACAGATTTAATTACATGAATAAAGGCCTTACTGAATTAAGGTGCCTGACATTAAACATGAACCTGTGTGGTACATGACTAAAACCTAACAGTGCTCATTGTTTGCTGTGTCAAATCTGATAACAGCACTCTGTACATGGTGTCTTGTGTACTTGCCCTGGTTCCGCATGCAACTCTTCTATTGCAAGTGCAACAACACACATCAGGGATTGACACTCACTTATCTTGGCCAAAAGGCAATGAAAAATTCAGAAGGAAGAGCTATCAAGGGAGTGTCTTTATTTCTAACACTTTGTGAAAGCTAACTATGTAAAAATAAAACAGAACAGCCTCTTTGGCACTCACAATACTGCATGTTTACAGTTCAAAAAGTAAAGTTAAAATTGTCCATTGCAAAGGAAAGGATGATACATGCTTATGCTAATAGATCAAATAAAAATCAAGATTCTTTTGTAACACGAAAGGTTGGATCTTATGCAGCTGACTGACGGAAAAACTCCCTTTAGTGAGGGTTCATGCAGAGGGTTAGATATGAAAAGCTAGTGAAACAGAGTTCAGTGAAAACTTAGGAGTGAAACTACAAGAATGTAACTCCTAAATCCAGACTGGGATTTGTCATCTGGCAGGCCAGGCTTATCTGGGTGTATATCCCTCACTAGATATAATTTGAGTTGCTGTTCTTTAAGCAAGAGATCAGCTCCAAACAACCCTCACTTTAAAAGACAAGCAATTCATGTTCTGGGAGGTTTCAAATGATGTCCCCCAGTTAGCAGATATTCTGGAATACCTCCTCAGTGCTGCATCTTGAAAAAATAGGTGGTAACACTAGCAATGAAGTCATTACATATCAATAATAATTTGGAAATTCGTGACAGGCTTTATGCAGAGCTTCTGTAATAGTGATTGGCATGGCAGGGAACACTGCCAAAAGCTGCTCTGAGTTCAAATTGCTTTGAATCAGGACAGTTGAATGTACAAGCCATTGACTGAGCTTTGACGAATTAGAGCTAGATGCTTCCATCTTGAAATCCAGCAGAAACACAATCAGTGTCATGAAGTAAAAGAGAGAGTGGAAGTTAGCAAGAATGAAAGTGCTCTTTTATGTGATTCTGTGCTGAGGTTTCTTCAGCTGAATGAACTGCTCTTCATTTGTACAGTTTGCCTGCAGACAGAGCTAGCTAAAAAGAGCCGTGAGTGTGGCCACATGGATAAGTGTTGCTGTCAGAGTATTAATACCTGAAAGGCTCATTTTTATTTTTAGTTCACTTTCCCAAGACTGCATTGCATGATCAGAGGGAACTGACACAGAAGAACAGTGGAGACATCAGAGAGTTAGAAATCAACAGTATTTACGGAAGACAGTCCTTGGGTAAGTTATGTATCATAGAGCTGAAGAATGCAGAAAGGTCCAGATTTCTTTTGGAAGATAACTTTGGAGGGCATAAATATATTGGAAACATTCATAAGAAATGTGCTGCCTAAATTGTCTGCCATGATGAGGCCATTCTGGAAGAATTCTAGTATCTCAGAATAGTCAGGATAAAGTTACAGGAAAATCTTTTTTGTCTCTTAATCTCACTCATAATGACAATCATAACTCATAATGATAATAAATGCATTAACTGACATGAATGATACTGGTTTAATTTAACAATGTTCAGAAAGATAGATTATATTTCCACCCCAGAAAATTCCTTTTACTGTTTGGTCAATGTAGTATTCCTGAGGATCTCCTTCAGACTGATAGAGACTTTGCTCTGCATGGTATCACTGCCTCCAACTGCCACCTAGGGTTAATGCTGGTATTTTCCTTGCAGGGAACACAAGAGATGTTTTTCCTTACTTGAAAATCCTGAAAAACAAACTATTGATGGATTGATTTTCCAAATCAATTGCTACCACTTCAAAAGAGACATAAAAACCCCCTTTTGTAGTGAGTTCTCATCTCAGTCTGTATGTTGATAGTAAAATACCTGCTTTCTGCCCAATTTCTGTCTTGGAACACAATTCTGACCTCTAACAAAACTGAAAAAAGTCAATAGATTAAAACAAATGTTACTTCTCTTTGGGGTAAAGGTATTCTCTCACTTCTCCACCTCATGATGCAGGATTCCCAAGTCTGGAGATGTATTTTATTGGTATGATATGGGAAGAGGAATGTAACACTGTCATTAAGTCTCTGAAAGAGTCAGACACCTTTAGCTTACTTAATTAATTTCATTCATACCTGGCTCTGTGCCATGTTCAAAGAAAATGCTCAGGAGAACATGAGGCCCATCTGCTGTATACCCTATAGATATATTCTAAAGGAATGTGTAAAAACTGTAAATTATGCATACAAACAAAAAGACTTCCTCCTAGGCAGCTTTCCATAACTCCACAAGCCATTTGATTTTTTACTTGATTGTTTCCCCTGCCCCCCATCTCTTTGCAAGACAAAACTTGCAAGAGTATAAGGACTTCAGAAATAAAGTGCCCAGACAACCTTGGAAGCAATTTCTCAGTGGGAACTGCAGCAGTCTTCTTTATAATATTTCTTGTTTATACTGTCAATGAAATATGGTACCTTATGGTTTACTCTTCGTATACAGATGTGTTGCTATAGTTTAAACACTAGAATAGGTAATGTGAATTAGCATCTACATGAAAAAACAAAAGGCCTATCATTTGTTTTTGCTTATAAATAGTGCTAACACCTGTATTTCTTTGTTTCCACATACCTTCTTATACCTGTTTTGAATTAATCTTACATTTTCTGATTATTTATAGGGAGGAATAAAAGGTGCAAGACATTGCACACTTCCAAAAATATAGAACTATGCTCCAATACTTTTATTTCGATTTATTAAGATTTATTTTGGAATAATGTACATTAAAAATTAGTGGAAGTTGGTTCTTCATTCCTGACTAATCACACACAAGCATCATCTACCTTCTACAATTACAGTTACAAAGGAGCATGCAAAAGCATGGAAGAAAATGGACAACAAAGAAGTACCCTGGGAAAAATTATAAAGTAAGTACTCAAGCATCTCCACAAATGTCTCTATGTCTGTTTATTAAAAGATGATGACATAAAGCACGGATCTCTCACAACATTACTGTCCTTAAGAATCACAGAATGGTTTGTGTTGGAAGGGAGTTTAAAGAGCATATAATTCCAAACCCCTGGCCATGGGCAGGGACAGCTTGTATTAGACCAGGTTGCTCAAGGTTTGCAATCCATGTGAGATACGATCCAAACGACTTGCATGCTCCATATACTTGCTCCACATACATGATACATACCACTTCACCACTGGCTAGATACTCTCTGCATACCTGCTATATAACCAGGAAAAGACTGTGAACTTTCAAGTTCACTAGGCAGGCACCAGCCTCTCTTATGACCCAAGGCCATTCTTCATTCCCAAACAAATGACATTTTACTTTCTTTTAATCCTTCCTCTCAATACCACAGAGACAGTCTCCATCTTGCATAATACAGTGCACCCCACTCTTTGAAGGACAGTGTCAATGCCAGACTTACCATCCATCCAGACCTTTTCTGTATTCTTTAACCTCTGAAATTTTTAATTCAGATAATTAAGGACTTAGATCATCTGTTTTTTACTAGGGATCTCTTAAGAAAACTTTCCAGAAGGCAAGAAAATTAGGAATTTTTAAAGCAAATCAGTCTGGTCCCTATTGCAGTCTAATACGCACTTGAATGTTAATGTGCCCAAATTTCTTTTGCCACAGTTTGAGAGATGTAAAAGAAAATAATAGGAAGGTCTGAAGTGATCCAGTATTTCAGAAAGCTGAAAAGTCATACAGTGGCAGAGATAAGGGGTACTGGAACTGATGTTCTCCTTAAATATGAACCCATTGCTGCACACAACTGTGAATAACTACAACTACCAACCTCTCCCACTAATTTTAGAAAGGCTTTGCACTGTTTTTACTGCTGCAAGAAACTGCCTAGTCAACAAAAGAGGTTGTGACAGAAACCTCATGCTTAAAGAGATTATAGATGAGGTATTTAACATGCATAGCACTTGGCATCCAGTTAAATGAGGAATGTAGGCTGCAAATGCTCCAGGGGATCTATTAGCTACGACGTCCTGCAGTTAGAGTACCCAACAAGGTAACAAAATAATTTGTAAATAAGGGTATTCCCCAGAAAAAAATAAATCATTAATGTGTTCCTGCTGTGCTAGGAGTATCCATGACTTATGGAGAGACAGCAGTGGTAACTGGGCTGGAGGAGTAAAACAAGGGGTCCTTTTTACAAGATTGATGGCGTTATTTTATACCAGTCAGGTATACTGGGGGAATAAAACCAATATGTCTAATGACACTAGAGCTGTTACTTATGCTGTGCCAAAAGATTTCAGATGCTGAATTTAAACAGCCACCCACCAAGGAAGTGTGGAATAAAAACAGTAAGTGATAAGACTTGAGACTTAGTTCAGTTTTCAAGCTAAGAAGTCTATTGATTTTATATAAACCATGAGATTTGATGGGTGTTTGATCTTTGAGTTTCTCTAAAACCAGTGTCTGAATCATGGTGTAAAGATTGGAGTTCAGCAGAGGTGTGGCATATGACCCAGAGACCTCAAAATTTTGGAAGGCTCCTACTTCACAGTCACTACTCCACTGTATACAATGAAGGGTGAGAATTCAGTTCCAGATTAAAAAAATGCCACAATTTCAGATGCTCTTATCATAATCATCAGACCAGATTTCAGAAATCTTTCTGAGTATGAGAGTCAAGTCTCTTGAAAATGAATGAGGAAATTCCCATAAACACTAATGGGCACTAAATCAGAACCTAAAGGAAAGAAACTAACTGGATACATCAGTTCTTTGTCAAGTTACATTCTTTTGACAGTAAATCTGTGTAATCTGTGACTGACTTTCTTCTAACATATTCTGTTTTTCATTGGCTTACTGTGGGATGCCCTTTGATAACAGAGAGTCAATGGATTTCCTGCCACTTACAGACTTACAGATTCTGACTATCTTCCTCACAGAAAATTACTTGAATTTGGTAATGTTTACTGAATGTTTTTGAATCTTCTGAAGGAACTTTTTAGATAAGGCAATAGTATTGTTGGGTTTTGTCTCTGAAAGCTTAACTTGGGATTTGCCTTGATGCTGAACAGAGCATTCAGGGGGAAGCTAGAAAGCTTCCAGACTTTGGAAGATTCAATCTTACTTCTTATGCAAGAGAAGGAAAAAACCTTGGTATTCATTATTTTTAACCCCCTGCTGGTATATGCAAAGAGTTTAATTTTTAACTTCTGAGAAAACAAATATTAAAATTTGACATAATCTGTCAATAATGTTCCTTCAAAATGGTCCTGGAAGGCAAGACAAAATACTGATTTATTCCAGAAGCTCAAAATTTACATGAACAGGAAATATACCCTACAATGGTCTAATAAAAACAACTACCAAGAGCCAGGAAATTGAATGTATTACTTTATGCTTTTCAACATGGGCTTTAGGAATTTAGATAGAGTTATACTCTTTATGAAAGAACATGAAAATTTCTCATTTCCCATTCCTCTTGAAATTTGAGTTTCCTTTTTTTGCCAGTGCAATAGTGTAGTTGTTTTTTCCTATTCATTCATTCATTCTGTCATATCAAAATATATTGGCATTCTTTTGAAAAATTATAAACAGAATAGAAAGACAGATGCTTTCAGCATACTTATTAACTAGTTCAATAACTACATTTTATTCCTTTCTCAGGTTTGTTTTCTAGAGTACAGTAGGTTAGCTGTTGCCTTCTCCCCATCAGCTCGTGCATATGGAAAAGGGAAAAATTGATTAAAAGATTGACTAAAATTTATTAATTTTTTGCATACCACAACAGTATAATGTAATTTCTAAATCTTCCAGTTGCAAAGATAATCCCAAATATCCAGTGCAGATTTCTGGTTTGCATTTATTTATCTTAAAAAATCCCAGTTATTTCACATTTGCTAACAGTCACTTATGTGCAAGTTTTACAGCTCTTTAAACCACAGCTCTGATATATTGATTCTGGAAAACACACGATCATTTTGAAACGTTGCTTTGGAGATTCTGTTATATTTTCCTTCCTATCTGCTTTCTAATTATTAGTGGTATAACGATCCGGTGTCCAATTACTTGTCTTCCATACAGGAGAGACATGGACACACTGGAGCAAGTCCAGTGAAGGGCCATGAAGATGATGAAGGGACTGGAACAACTGTGATATGAGAAGAGGCTGAGAGCTGGGACTGTTTAGCCTGGAGAAGGAGAACAGGCAGATCTTATCAGTGTGTAGATGCTAGATTTGTACTCCATTCAGCTTCAATGTTTCTTGTATCAGGGCTTCAGGGCTGCTTGTGGTAGTTAAAAGGTCTAGGGGAGCTCTGAAGTTTCTAAAACAGTACCCATCAACACTTTATTCTATTTTTTGGCCACTCTGCTTGAGTCACTCTTCCATCCTGGAAAGTCCAAGACCCTGTGTCAGGATAGTCACATTGAAAAATTTAATATATTGTTTTGCCAGGAGATGAGGGTCAACACAAGAAACATGGACACCAGCTTTAAAGTCTATAATTTACTATAGTGAAAAATATCAGAGAATTACATCAGTTATTATAGTGCAGAAAATATCTGGCTTTCTTCTCTCCTTGGGTTTCACCCAAACCCTGGACAGGGCTCAAAGGAAAATCAAGGGAGTCAATTTGGACCATCTACCATCGGATGAGGCCAGCCATCTACCCCCATGGTCCCAACTAGTTTCTAAAAAGAGAAAGATAGATACATTCATATCTCATTAATGAACAGATGCAAATCTTCCCTAATAAGCGAATACCAATTTATGTTACTAACAAGCATACATGTTTACACAGGTGTAGTCATGTATTTTACTAATGATTATACAGAACTCTGGCTAATAAACAGATAAATGTCTAAATATAACATTAGGTTGGAAGGTTCATCTAGAGGTCAACTCTGGCCCAGAGCCTGTTGTTCAGGCCTCAGCACTTCATATACTCATATAATCACAAACAAAGCAAACTCTCTCTCCATGAGACCATGTAGTAAGGAATACCTGTGACCTTTGCCTGTAAAGTGATACCTTGCAAATCCCACAATAAGTGATAGAATGAAGATAAATGTAATTGGACCATACACTGGGGGTCAGAAGGGGATGGAGGGGGAAGAAAGCAAGCAAGCAAGCAATATCATTCTTAACGTATTATTGTTATATTACAGGAACCTGTGATCAGATGAAAAACTGTAGGATAAGTGTCCTTTTTTATGACACTTTGAGCAACCCATTGTTTATAACTGTTTATAGCTGTATTTGCAATCATATTTCTACAGAATGTTTTTTACCTTCTATAATCTGAATGCATGGTCAGGTACTTAAGTGGGAACTCTGTTCATAAGCCATTGTAGAACTAAGTCCATAATTATAAAGTTGGAATATAGCTATCAAAATAATTACAGTTGTATTCAGAGCTGAGACTGGCTTGTACTGTGTAAGATACAAACCAGACAGCAAAATAATTGATATTTCAGAACCTAACCAGGTTATCTATTTGTTTTTCATCTGCTTTTGGTTTAATTACTTAACACTTCAGATCAGAAAGCTGTGTGAGAGCATGCATAAGAAGTAAGTAATGACCTATACTGGAATAGTTATAAAACAAATTACAATTCTGTATGGAAGATTCTGCAATGAACATTGTTTATGAAAGTTTTAAAATTGCATCACAAGTACTACTAGGGAAACAAGAATAAGAAGGAAACTGCAGAACGTTATGAACAAGAAAAGAGGACTGAAAACAGCTGTGGAAACAAGTATTCTCTCTACAACTAATATTTTTAATGTCATTTTACAATTCTTTAATGTACAGCACTATCTGCTTGAGGCAGTGCAGAAGGATGTGAATGGATATATCTTCAGCATGCCAGCTGTTCTACAGTCAGATAGGCTACTTTATGTCAGGCAACATTTATGTTTATAAGAAACCTCCATACATAGTTTTGGAATAGGTGGCTCAATGGGGTTCCCTTGCCAGAAGCAGCAAGATCAGCTGTACTATCTCAGATAACAATTACCAATTCATATTGGAGAAGCAGGAATTAAACCTATAGTCAAGAACATCAGGATGCAGAGGCAATAATCCCACCCTATGAAGCCACCCTGCTGGTTCTTCTTAAGCAAAATTTAATGGGTAGATATTAATTAAATTTTCTGGAATGTGGTAACCTGCCAGGTCAACTGACCATACTTGATTTGGGTGGGTTGGCACCTTGGTGAGAAAACTGATTAGTAGGAGATAGCTCGAAAGCCTCAATGAAACCTTTTGAGAAAAGAGATGGCCCTGCTGTGCAATATTGTTATATCTTAGCCATGCCCTGCTGGGATAACAGATAAAGCAGAGTAGTCATAGCTATAAAAATTTACCATATGACTGCAATTCAGCAAAAGGATTAAACCTCTTTTAGTGACAGCACTCAGCTTTAATTGCATCAATATCACTATTGAAGAGTGCAAAGAGCCATAGTTTTCACACAGTTTTCAATGCTGCTACCAAATATGTACCCCCACTCTGGTGTAAACAATTTCTTGGCCATTTTAACTTTTTATATCTGAGAAATTATTTGTTGCACATCAACATTAGAACAACAGAATTCAGACTGTGAAAGAGTATGAACTTTTAAATACACACACTAGTACCTTGATGTTAAATTACATCTTTCATCTGCAATGTGCTTTTTTCTGAGGATGGGGGTATGTTAGGGTTCAGATTAACAACTTTAACTCATTTTGTCAAATACTTTGACTCAATCTCTTTGAATAAAGTCACTTGTACTCGGGCAAGACCAAACCTTAGGGCTTTTGACTCATTTTCAAAAATCTTTGAAGAAAACAATACAAAAATACCCTTGTGAAAAGCTATTTTAAACATTCTAAATGTCCTTCCTGCTAGTGCTCATATGTCACTAACAAAGGCAAAGGTATAACCAAGAAAGAAAGTGCCTTAAGATCCTAAGACAAATTTTACTTGTAGACACTCAGCATCTGGGAATATCAGTAACTCGGTGGGTTCTGTCCAAGGTTCCTTCTGCCTTTAATTGACAATGTAGTCTGATATTTACTCTCAAATTAGATCCAGACTAGGTCCAATTTTTTAGTCATTGCTTTGTTAGGTTCACTCTGATTGAACCTAAGCTTGAGTGAACACTATTTTATTACTGAAATCTAAGGAGCAGCATCAAGGCAAAAACCACAGCAACCAGAAAATACTCTTACATATGGTCATACTTCACTACAGACAAATGAAAATTTGCCATTCAATGAAATGTTGAAGCTTTAATTGCCTCAGGTTGCATGAGAAAAGCTGCTGAGAAAAAACGGGCTCTGTAGAACTACTGTTGGAATTTGTATTCTGAAAATGTCCCATTTAACATCTTTCCTACGTATTTTTTGAGATAAGACTGTAAACCTCAGGTTGTGAGGGTCAACTTTTGTTTCTAGTTTCTTACTGCAGGAAGTGAAAGTAGAGACCTTTTTTTAGCAAGATACACAACACACTTTCAGACCAAGACACAGAGGAGAAATGTTAGAAATATTGTCTTTAGGAAGATGTGGAGGGTGACCCTGAGATCTGGGAACTCTCCTCCTGAAGAGCTAAAGAGACCTTTTGTCCAAGACCGTAATCCCTACAGAGACTGTTCAGCTTTTGTGTATTTAGTTTGGCAATCTAGTGAAGTCTATAAGCTATACTTTCCCTGCAGCTACTAGACCTGTAAGGCAATTCTATTTTAAAGAAAGGAGCCTACTCCATGAGAATTAAAATCTACATGTTCCTAACACTGCCAGTCAGTAAGACATTGCCAAAATGAACTCAAATATATTTGGTTGAGGCCCCAGCTGATGTCCTTCTTTCATATTTAATGTCCATAAAAACTGCTTTAATATTTCTTCAAACACCCAGAATCAATAATGCCATATCTGTTATATGTGCAGTCAAAGAGAGGATGTGGAATACTGTATTAATATGCAATATATCTGGTGAAAGCTCACAGCAGGGGGAGTTGGAATTAGAATTAGGTGATCTGTATGGTCACTTCCAACTCAGGCCATTCTATGATGCTGTGATTCTACAGACATTCCCCTTTGGAACATGAAGACCAGCCTGGTTAAGTACCTTGTCTGGAAGACTCCATTTCAGGACTGATTAATTCAAATGTGTTTATGCCACTTCCATATAGATGTAGTGTTAGTTTGGTAGAAGCCCTAGACATAAGTTTAAACCTGTCCCCTTTCCTTTGTAGCCACTGGAGATATCCTACACATTCCACCTACTTTTTTCTTAGAACCTCCTCTTCTTCCCCATGTCTTGTAATTTGGTAGCTTGCTTTTAAGTGCAACATCAGCTTTTGTACATAAATAAAATCTAATTCTGGTTTGTCACAGAGTTTGCACTTGGCAAAGTCAAGAGTGAAACATTGCTAGAATCTGTTATTGACCCCTGCTCAACTGTAAAGCTGGGCAGCTTAAGAACTTTGAATATAAGAACAGTAGACAGCAAATCATCACAGATGGAAGAGGTGTAGTGCCATGAAAACATTTTATCTTCTCCATGACAACACCTTCTTTGGACTCTGGAAATTCACGTATGTGCCATAAAAGTTTCTGTAGAAAATTCAGCTGTACACACAGACACTACTTTCTTCTTTCCCCCCTCTTTGATGTGTATATGAGGTTAAACCCTAATGCACAGCAGTTCCCATAAGAAATAAACATGACATTAAATTACACAGTAATGAAGGAGGCATTTCAGCATAGAATCTTTATTTCCTCCTCATTCAACAACATAAACTGAATCAATATCGATGACTAGTACACTAGAAAGCTTAAAATACTCTTTTGAAACTTGAAGTAGACAGTTGTGCTTCTACTTATGGGAATCAAGAACTAATTTTATTTTCCTTGAGGAGAATAACTCTGATAATCTTTGTAATGGTAGAATAGCTATTCTGTTAATCCAGTATGGGATCTGAGAGATCACAATAAATGTGACTCCATGTATCATATTACTTTATTTGTGTGATGTACTTGTTCAAGTCTAATCCACATGCTGTATTTTCTTCTGTCAAGGTTAGCTCATGTTACTAATTATACTTTCTAATAAAGTTACATTTTTAACTGTGTCATCAATCAGTTCTGAGAAATTTAATTTTCTGTAGGAATGGCTTTAGGAAAACAGTACCATCTACAGGGTAGCCATTAGCATATGTAAATGGAAAAACATGGAAAAGAAGATGAGACCTGTCTGTGGGCTATGAAAATGATCAATCTCCAAGACAAGATAAAAGAACAGCCTTTCTGTGGGAGACAATGACTTACTTCTTCATGATCGTTATTTAATGTCAACATACTTTATTCAGCTAATGAATAAGAGGAGTTCCCTCTAGCCTGATTGCTTGTACAATGTGTTCTCATATATAATTATAAAGTGAAAGAAAAGCCAAGCCAGGGTGTGAGGCAGCAAACTAACTTTACCATCCACCAGTTCTTCCCATTCAATTGGCTGCTTACCTGGGAAACTGGCAATGCATCTGTAGGTGACACAGAGCTTTTCATCTGCACGCTGTATTTGTGACACATTTGTCAATTTCATTTCTCTAACAAAACAAAAAAACCCAAACCAAAACAAAAAACAACAACAAAAAAACACTCCAAATTTTTTCTTATAAAAGATGTTATTAGTACACGCCTAAAAAGGGTGCAATAGCCCCTAACTCAGGAAAGTAAAAGAACCTTTAAGTACTGACTATACAGGAGAATTACCTGCAAATTAGGTAGCCATCTCTGCCTTCACGATATTTCAAGTGGGATTAATTCTGCTTTAAGATAAGGATAAAATAATCTTAACATACAAAATCTGAAAGCCACATCGTACTAGATGTTTAAGACACACAAAAATAAATGAGACTCTAAAATCCCCAGATGCTGTTAAACTTCCAGTGAAGAGCTAGGGATTTATATTTAACTAGAGATTCATAATTTTAAGTGACTGTCCCGCAGTCCCTACTGTGTGAAAGCCAGTACAAAGCCAGTGCATCATTTAAGTCTTATTATACCATCCCTCTGTAACCTTAATGATAGAAAAGCCTCATGCTGACTTCTGCAGAAATGACTCATGCTGCATTCCTTCCCTTTCTACACTACCAAGTTATGCAGGTACACTTTGAATATGCAAATAAGGGTTTTGGAAACTCAGGCAAACAAAATAAAACATCTAAATCTAAAATTTGTAAATAGAACATTTACCTACCTTGGCAAAACTGTATGACAAGTTATGATTAAGAAAAAGGCCATTTGCAAATATGAAGTCTTCACACTGTTTTCAAGCAATCATTACTCCCTAGTGAAAACAGGGTAAACCCGCCAAAGTGTTTTGATGTAACATCCTAGTATTTTCCTAGGGAGTTAGGATGTTGACAAAAATACTCTGTCTCCTTCAGAAAAGAGTTATAACTGACATGCCATTTGTTTTGTGGAATGCAAGGCCAAACACTTACTAAAAATCTTATTGTACGGGGGCTCATTAGAATGGATTTAATTTTCTTCATAGCAGCTCAGGTGGTGCTGTGCTTTAATTTTGTGACTGAAATGGTGTTATCACATCAGTGCTTTGGCCGGTCCTGAACAGCAACTTACATAGGGTCAAGGCTTTCTCTCCAGCTACCCCACCAAAGACCAGTAGGCTGGGGCTGGGCAGGAGGTTGTGAGGGGACACAGGTGGGACAGCTGAAACCAGTTGGCCAGAGGGTCCATATAAATGTCATGTTCAGCACTAAAACTTAGGGGAATTTTTCTAAAGTAGCCTTTGCTCAGAGGCTGGGCATCAGTCAGCTAGTGGTGAGTGATTGCTTTTGCATCACCTGCTTTTTTCCCTCTTTCCCCCCTTCTCCTATTAATCTGTCTTTACCCACAAGTTTTCTTACTTCTGTTGTTCTGATTCTCTCCCTCATCCCATTAGGGAAGTGCTTAGCTGCCAGCTGAGATCAGCCCATCACATTTAGCCAAAAACGTTCTGTACTTCTGGCTTCACTGTTTTATTGTTGAAGATTCTCAGCCTCAAAAGAAGTTATGATGAAACTGTTGGTGGGCCACAGACTTAGGACTTTGTCTCCTAAGTAGCCTGGCAGAAAACCTAGATTAATGCTTCACTGAAATTTTACTGTAAGTTTTGCCAACCTGCTCTAATTTGGACTAGATTTTTCTTGTGCCATGCATTCACAGACCTCCTGGTTGGAAAAGAAATGAGTTGAAAACAGGCACAGCTGGGGACCTAATTAAAGTATAATTACAGACTTGTGCATGTTGATATTTTGGGCAGCCATAGAATTGATACAGCATAGTTTTGTCTACCTCACTGGACTTATATGTCACTGGTCTTTTATGTTATTCCCTCAGAATATTTCATCTGGCATTATGGCCAATAAAATTCTGAGCCTACTGCCATCCCAACCCACATTAAATATGAAGGAGCATGCAGTGATGTCCTGTGGTTTGATTTTTCTCCTTCCACATATTTCTAGACATGAAAGGTAATAGCAGTTCTAATAAAGATGACACTGCATATTATGCATCTCCTCATGAATGACATATAGCAAAATTAATGAAGCTCTTTTTCAAACAGAAATATGCATGAGAATATGCATTCATTACTAATGAATATGTCAATACCTGCATGTTTAAGATGACCAAGTAGAATTAAAATATGTATACCCAAAGCTGAGGTCGGGAATAAAAACAAATTATTTCATAGTTAGAGAAGTATACAGGTATCTGCAAACAAAGGTACAAATAAAGTTCTCATAAAGATATGTTTTTATCACAAAACTCAAAATCACCTGAGAAGTTTTGGCTGAGTAGAGACTACAGAAAAATTTATAGTTGTTTCTAGCCCTTCAGCTATTTCCAGTTTCACTCCAAAGCATTTTTGTTTTGCATGGATAAGAAATGTGAAGATGTATTTTGTACAGCTTTGCTTTTTCTTACATGCATGGTTTGTATGCTTATGCCTCTTCTTATATATGCATAGGTGAAGCATATAGGAGATAAAGGAATTAACTTGCCCATTAATATTTCTAAGGTTATATTTGCTGCAAAATTCAAATTACACCTATCATATCCATGAATGGCACAACTGAATAGTTTTCTTTTTTAAAGGACTCCATAAAACAAAGATCACTGCAGTATACAGAATCCTTTAACAGGGGCACCAGAGGCTGAACCAGATTTTGTTTCCAGTAAGTTCAGGTGCTGCTGGTGTTGTCATAAAGACAAGCAGTGACTAGGAGGTGGACTTCTTTTTGAATAATAACAGCTGAATGGCAAGATAAGCTGTGAAGTATCACATTGCTTCATTCAGTAAGCAGGTTCGCCCATTTGTTGAGCCCTGTGTTACAACCCCTCATCAGCACATTGTTTTTCATCAGTGGTGGAAGCAAAGAAGTAAACTGCCATTTAGTCTGTTTGTACTCCATGGCCAAAAGAAGAGATGATCGGGAAAACACGTACCCTGGAGCAACACTTTGCATTTGAATTGGTCAAGAAAAACAAGCCCGTTTCAAAGCCATCATTATTATGTAAACATCATCCTTAAAATTGTTTAAGTTACATCCTTCACAAATAGCTCCTTGTGTTCCAAATCCTTACAGCATTCTTCTTGCTTCCTGCATTTCTACTTAGTCCTGTTTAGAAGGAACTTTTCAGATATGTAAAAAGTTGTCAGAGAATGTGGATTTTTTTTAAGAATACGGTTCTCAACTAGTTAAATACTGACATCTAAGTAAAAGAATGCTAAAATATGTAAGAAATGGTTTTCACATTTACCAAATATTCAGACTTTCATTAAAGTCAATTCCAATTAGAGAAATTATGTTTTTGCTTTCCAGGAAAAGAAAATCACTATATGTGGTGACCCACACCCAGTCATTGCTTTCACCTTCATCTAGTTTCGAAAGTCACACAAAATTAGAGTGATTCCTGTGCAAATAATGAGAGGTCTTGTCCGAGAAACTTTAAAAAATTTGTCTGGCTGAGTCATAAGATTAAAAAACCGTTTTTCTCACACCTTATATTTCATGTGAGATTTTTATTTAATGTGATTTTTGGTCTTCAAGATTCTTTCAAATATCCCAGTATTTAAATTATGGTAATAATTTAATCCTAATTGATTGCAGTGAAATATCTAAGTACCAAGGGCTGTGTGTGTGAAACACATTGATAATCTTCCAGGCTTGTGGCAGCTCTTTAAGAGCCTGAGGATCATCCAGGAGCCAGAAGGGAGGAAGAAATATTTCATGGCAGGATGTTGCTGCAGCTCTGTACACGATTTACAGGAACTGGAAAGTTTGTAATCAAAATGGTTTTTCTTACACTTTTGTAGAATTTGGACCTCAAGCACTCTGTCTACTTAAGAAAGCATGATACAATTGTCTTCGAGATATTTTGTTTGCAACTGTTTCTAGAGACAACTAACTTTTCTGTCTGAAAGGTTCTTTTATCTTGTACGGTTTTTACAGAGAATTATACACGAGACAAACATTTAAAAAAAACCGGAAAACCCTATCCTATACCAAAAATGTAGCTCTTATTTCATTAAAGTACTGCTATGAGCAATGGCATATATCCAGGGGGTTTTGTTTCTATTGTTTTGTTATTTTTATTTCTGGAACGTGTGCTTTAAAAACCTGTGATAGCAGAGCTTTTAAAGAATAGGCAGATGTTTTTATTTTCTAGTGCAAACGAGCCTCAGCAGCTTACAGCTATCTCGATAAGGTTTTTTTAGTGGCTTTAATGTTTATTCAGTAAGCTTTTATGGAACTCTTTGTGCTGAAAAATACCTCTACAATTAACACTGAAATAATTAGCATGCACGCGCGCGCGCACACACGCACACTCACACATCAGCCCTCTCAGTCCTGCAGAGTTTCAAAGTGGGACATGTTCAGTAATATCCACAGTGCCAAATGATTGTGCTACAGAGTAAGGTGAACGCAGAGCCAAGCTCAGAAAGCACGTCTTCCTAATCTTCCTAATGAATTGCTGACAAAACATGCCGTTCCCAAGCAGCTGAGAAATGTTTTTCTAAACACTTTTGATGATATCTATTAATCCCTTGGCTTTCCTGGAGCCCATGGGTTACAGTTACAAAAACTTCATTAGCAGGTAAAACAACATACTCTTTGTGACCATGTTAGTGAAAATCTGTAAAACCTATTTACAGATTTCTGTTCAGCTTATTTAAAACGAGCACTATTCAGGTATATCCTAGTACCTCATTTTCATTCATTAAGATTGCCTGGACAGTTATTGCTCTTCTAAAAGATTTAAGAAAAACAAATTTATAAACATTGTTAAAACTAAAATGAATTTAGATTTTTACATTAAGCTCACAGGAAACTGTAAGCACTTCCTTGTGTTCATCAAAAGATGTGATTTTTGCCATGGAAGGAGACATAATGTCATACATAAAGCTTGATTATTGCACTTACACATAGCAAAGTTTTTCACCATTTTAAGTCATTAATATGCCTTATTAAATTGGCAATATTTGTTAGCTACATTTTATTTTCATTTAGATAAATTTGCATGGATTTGAAGAGCAGTCAGTATTTATTATACAGATAATAGCTCCAGTGTGAAATTACAGCTGAAAGGAAAGGTCTCTGGATCAAGAGGTTTCATGTTTTTATTCCAATGCATAATGCAACTGCAGTGTTTGAAATTTTGAAGATTTTTGTAGAAACCTGAAGATTCTTGTAGAACATTAGTAAGATAGCTTTGCAACAACTGATAATGCTTTATTCAATCTACTGAAAGGTCCCATAGAAAACTGCAGAAAGTACTAAAGATGCTGATTTTCAAAATCTAACAAATGAAGTCAGTTGAATCATTTGGAATGAACACTCTTCAGTAAAAAGATTAGATTAGGGAACATCTAAATAAACTGGACATAAATATTTGGGACTCTGTGGAGAGCAGCCACATGTGCTGAGGGAGCTGGCCAATGTCTCAATTATCTTTGAAATGCCATGGCCATCAGGGAAGGTTCTGGGAGTTGGGAGGAAATCAACTATCTCCACTGTCTCTAAGAAGTACAGAAAGGAGGATCCAAAAACTACAGGCTGGTCAGCCTCATCCTGAACCTTAGGAAAATGGTGAAGCCAACCTTCCTGGAAACCATTTCCAAACATAGTTAAGAAGACATAGTTGGCAAGAATTTATAAATGGGAAGTCATACCTGATCAACCTAGTGGCTTTGCACAGTAAAATTCCTAGTTCAGAGGACAAAGGGAAAGCAGTAGATCTCAACTTTAGCAAAGTTTTCAACACTGTCTCCTTTTACCTTCTCACAGAAAAGATGATGAAGTAGGAGCTAGATAAACAAACAATGATGTAGACTTAAAATTATCTGCAGTGCTGGGCTCAAAGAGTTGTGAACAGTGCCCAAGGTCCAGCTGGAAGCCATCAATCAGTGGTGTATCCCAGGGCTCCATCCTGGGGCCAGTACTGTTGAACACCTTCACTCATGACCTGGGTGATGGGGCAGATACACTGTTAGCAACTTTGCCATTGAGAAGAGTTCTTGCTTGATAGATCAGATCTCATGCTCCCATTCAGAGGGACCTCAACAACCTGAAAAAAATGGGTAAATAGGAATCTCATGTTCAGCTAAGGGAAATGCAAAAGTATTGCCCCTAGGAAGAATAATCTTATGAAAGAGTGCAGAGTGGGGACCAACTGGTGGAAAAGCAACTTTAGAGAAAGGATATGGAGGGTCCTGGTGGACAAAAAGCTGGACATGAGCCAGCAACATGCTCTTGTGGCACAGGCAGTCAATAGCCCATGAGATGCATGAGGCAAAGTGTCACCAGCAGGCCAAGGGAGGTGATCCTTCTCCACTACTCAGCACTTTCTGAGACACATCTGGAATGCTGGGTCCAGTTCTGTGCTCACTGGTGCAACAGAGACATGGACATCCTGGGTTCAGTCCAGTCAAAAAAGCACAGGCAGATGATTAAGGTATTGGTGTATCCAACATGAGGAGAATCTGAGAGAACTGGGACAAGTCAGCCTGGAGAAGCGAAAATTCTGGGACAATTCAGTCTGGAGGGAGAATCTCCATGTGTAGAGATAGCTGGTGGACTGGGACTAAAGAAGAGAGAACCAGACTCTTTTCAACAGTTCTCATCCAAAGGACAAGAAGTAATGGGCACAAATTGAAATACAGGATGTTAACAGCAGTGGAGGACCTATCTCTCTCCTTTGCTCAGTGTGGCAACTTTGGAAGTCTTTTAGACTTTGATTTCTGCAGAGGCATTTCATGGAGCATTATCCCCTTCATATCCAAGGACTTGGGAACCTTTTCAGAGTGGCCAACCTGTGGGACTGTAAGTAAAAAGGAGAGGAAGATTGAGCTGCTTCCATGATGATACCTCTATTCTGTGATAAGACTGGACAATACCTTCCAGAGCTATCCATGTAACCTTTTCCTGTGGTTCATAAAGGCTATACAAAACAAAAACCCAGCAATTTTCTTATGGAGAACTTAAAAGACCTTTGCAGAGAACTGGTAGTATCAGATGATACAGGTCATGAATGCAAAAAACCACCCTATATATATATCTTAAAATATAGTGTCTGTAACATGACATACTGAACACAAAATTGCATGGCATCATGCACTAAAAATTGTGCATAGATGCTTTAGGAAGATTTACAGTTTAAACCATAAGACAAAACAATAAACTTCTTATATCTACCAATATCATTAGGTATCCTTTATTTGTGAAAGGTACCTGAGTATGTATTTACACAGACACACACATACAAATGTGTATTCACATGTATATTCTTTATATGAATTTATAAACATATACACCCCCACATGTAAGTTATGATTGACTGCTTCAGACTAGCATTGAATGGAGGCATGGAGAAGTAGAGATGGAATTTAGGATGAGAAAATAAAAGGAATATTTGGTCAGTTTAACTGTTTTCTAGTTTGTAAACTAAATGCTAGTAAGTGGTCTGGAATACTGAAAATGGCCTGAGCTTTGCTATGCAGACAGAACACGGGGAAGCAGTGGATAGTTTATAGAGCTGGACAGAAACCAAAATGTTTTAAGATTTTCATAAAACAGGGAGAAATGTTTTAAGGAACATTTGGCAATTCCTTTCCTTGCTTGCTTTCCCCTCCTCCCCCTCCCCCAGCAAGCTTATTCTTCTTATTACCATGTGTACATATATAAGTGCATGAGTACACACATACACACCAAGGACATTAGATCACTCAAATAAGATGATAAATCCCACATGCAACCTATGGATGTTCTCCATTTATACATAAAAGACAAGTCCTTGGGGAATCTAGCCACTCTTCAGCTGCAAAACATTTAATGGAGCAGACAGGATGTGGATCTTGATCCTGCAAACACTTAAACATGGGCTGCGGTGTAAGCTGTTAAATAGACTGAAGAAGTCAAGTGTGTAAAGCTAAGTACATAATTTAGTTGCAAATTAAAGGTCTTAAAACACAGCTGAATGTAGTGCTTTTAAAACTTCTAATTTTTTTCCTTAGCAATACCACACAAAGCAGGAAAATATAATCACAGCTTGAAAATCTTTTAGTAGAATTCTTGTAAAACCAAAGATGACACTCTTAAGGGGCAACTGTCATAACCTTTATGTTCACAGATGCCGAAAAGATGCTGGTGGTCTAGGGATTATCTTCAAATACACAATGCTAAAGGTGCAGTTGAAGAGTAGGATGTCTGTTCTTAGCAGCAAGTCTGGAAACAGGAAGGTAAGACATCACAGAGTCACAGATCTGTGGAAGGGGAATTCCTAGTTTTACAAATCAGCAAGTGTAAAACTCTAGATTAAATCTCTATCATGAAAGAGAAAAGATGTGAAATAAGGTCTGACTGATTACATTGCCTTTGCAGAGAGGCCTTACAGATTGAATGCTTTAACTTCATTAAACCTGCTGTTAATGGGTTGTGAAGTTTCAAATCATACTTTTTCCTCAAAATACAGATGAGCTGGCTTCTACATATATGGGGATATTTTGAAATGAAAATCCAAGGAAGTTATTAGGGACTGGGTGGGAAAAAATGCTACAGTGGACATCCGCTTAAAAATATTCTTAGTTCTACAACTGCCACTATATACAAGGCAAATAGTAATTATTTGCCTCCCCTGTATAGTCTTTGTTCTTGATTGACAATCCATTTTCCTATGAACATGTAGACAAAAATGAACAGATTTTAAACCCTGTTATTTATGTAACCTTAGACCAGTCTATGGCAGAATGAAAGAAAGGGAATAATTCATCATATTGATTGCTTTTACTTCTAAACATCTTCACTTCTGAACAATAATCACTTCAGGTTAGTAACTAAACAAATCACATTTGTTTTACAACAGTTAAAGAACAGCATTGACCAGGATAATGATTCTTTTCATTGGAATGCAGAAGGCATCAGCTTCAAATAGTCCTGCTGGGACACAGTAGATGTGTTTGAGATTCATGTTATCTATCAATCTGTACATGAAGCTTTAAATTGTGATATTTTACATTGTCACGTGGGACTTGTAAGCATTAATTTCCATCACATTGCAGGGCAGATTACAAAACACTTTTTAACAGGTGTTTGAGGACTGTTGAAGATATGGGAACTTTTATTACCCAGTGCTTTTTATGAGCTCATTTTTTGGTTTTATACTTGCTGACTATATTTTAAATTCATGACAGTGGATTCTACAAAAGTATTATATGCAACGGAAAACTAAAAACACACAGACAGGACTGAAAGAAAACCCACTTAAATGCAAAGCCTTCTTTTCCTAATTACTGGAATTGCATAAAAATAATACAAATCCTACAGCCAAATTTTACCAGCACAAAGTCATGTAGTTCAGTGAGGCCCATCAGCGTAACTGGGACTATCAATACAACCAATATTTTCCATTCTTTTCAACCTTTCTCCCTCAACTTGCAATCAGACATTGCTGTAAATTAACAGTATAATTTGGCTTTGATTTTTACAGTTTTTTTCTGGTATCTTTTATGTTGTTTTCATGTGAAAGCTCCAGCTGAAAGGATTCTCCAAACCCATGGGTGATCTCTGAGCCATACAGAAAAGGAGTTGAAAACTGAACAAAGTTATAGACCAACAGGCGAATATTATTGATAAGATACGTTTATTTAATTTTATATTTTCATACCTCAGGTTCACAAAGATGAACACTCAGAATACCAATAGCAGCAAGATGCTTTACTACTTAATTCTGTAGCTCTTTAAAGCACAGCGGCTCCAAGCTCTCCCAGATAATGAATTTCACTTAACTGAATATTGAGATATGTCAGGAAACAGGTCTGTATTTCAGCAGCACTAGCCTTTCTACTGCTGACAGAAAAGACACAAAAGTTCATGGCCTTGTTCTATTCATGTATCAGAACCTTCAAGTTTTTGTCAAAATCACATTTCTTCTTCAGAAAGAGCACAAGCTGCTGACACATCTTCTGAATACTTTCAAGTTTGAAGGAGTGTTGTATGATACTAAGTACATGAGGCTTTGACACCAGTAATTATGTCAAGGACAGCCATACTGTGAAATAAAATACTACCATCTAGCAATGGTACTCAATATTATTATTGGTTATATATATCCACATATATACACTTATATATCCATTTATTTAACAACTAGTTTCATTTAAATCATACTTTGCTATTTCTTCATAGAAAACAGAGGCATTTATATCCCTATAAAATATTTAGGGCACTATAAAAGCAGCAATATGAAGTCGTATTGAAAACAATACTTTCTTTACAGCAAAGGAGGTAAGTTGCTCCAACATGTTGGAAGGAATCTTTGCTTAAGGAATACAAAGGGGTTCACTCTCAACTCACCTGCTCACATGTTTTCTCAATCACAAACAATATCCTACTGTGCTGGTTTGAAGGTGAACCAGCAAGGGAGAATGAACTCACCACGAGAGAGATTATAAGTCAGAGCTAAAATTTAATAATAATATTATTATAGCAACACTGACACACAAGGGAAATTGCTTTCAACTCACAATACCCCAGCAGTATAACCCAGTGTCCTGGGGCACAAACCCAAGGGGGTTTGTTTGCCCTTGTGCTGAGACCCCTGTGGCTCCCCCAAGTCCAGAGCAAAAGGAAAAGAAAGACCTGTTGGTGCAGGCGAGGGCTGTGGTCTGGGCGAGAGCGGTGATCTCCTGCTGTCGAGGTCCTGCTGCTGCTCTGGATCCGACGAGAAGTACCCGAGGTCTTCTTACCCACCACTTATGTACCCTCAGGGAGCACTCAGTCCCTCCCCCTGGGCGGGGACTCACACAATGGGTGATTGACTCTGGGAGCCAGGGGGTGTTGAGCTGTTGATGGCCCATTAGCAGCTCCGCCCCCCTCAGGCTGGGTGTGAAGGTGATAATGGCTCCCTGGGCAGCTGCTGCTAATGGCCCATTGTCCTTGGGGAATGATTAGAGGGGGTAGAATACACAGCTTTGATCACCCCCACACAGGGTTAGCTGGTCCCTCCTGCTGAACTAGGACATTATCCACCCCTTATTCTACTCCATCTAGTCATTCCCAAATTAATCCCCTTTTTACCTATACATATATATATATACATAAATGCAATGAAACATTACAAACTCTTCTCGCTCAAAATTAGGTCCCCTTGTGGTACACAACGTGTTTCTCCATCTTTTTGCATTACCCACCAAGTGCAACCAGGTCCTTGAGCAAAGACAATCCCTCGGATGGGTTTGCCTTTGTTTGAGGTGGGACTCACCCAAACAGTCTTTCCTAACATACCTCTCATATGGACCACAGGGACTTTATCTCCATCTACAGTATTCAAGAGTTCTGATTGGGCAGGGCCAGCTCGATTGATGGAGCCCCGAGTGTTGACCAACCAGGTGGCCTTTGCCAAATGCAGCTCCCAGTGTTTGAAAGTTCCCCCACCCAACGCCTTCAAGGTTGTTTTCAGCAGTCCATTACATCGCTCAACTTTCCCGGCAGCTGGAGCATGGTAGGGGATATGATACACCCACTCAATGCCCTGCTCTCTGGCCCAGGTGTCTATGAGGCTGTTCTTGAAGTGGGTGCCGTTGTCAGACTCTATTCTCTCTGGGGTGCCGTGTCTCCACAGGACTTGTTTCTCAAGGCCCAGGATGGTATTCCGGGCAGTGGCGTGAGATACGGGGTATGTCTCCAGCCATCCAGTGGTTGCCTCTACCATGGTCAGCACATAGCGCTTGCCTTGGCGTGTTTGGGGAAGTGTGATGTAATCAACTTGCCAGGCTTCCCCATACCTGTATTTCGACCACCGTCCACCATACCATAGAGGCTTCACCCGCTTGGCCTGCTTGATGGCAGCACATGTGTCACAGTCGTGGATAACCTGTGAGACACTGTCCATGGTTAGATCCACCCCTCGGTCACGAGCCCATCTGTATGTCGCATCTCTGCCTTGATGACCAGAGGCATCATGGGCCCATCGGGCTAGAAACAATTCACCTTTATGCTGCCAATCCAGATCTACCTGAGAGACTTCGATCCTGGCAGCTCGATCCACCTGCTCATTGTTACGATGCTCCTCATTAGCCCGGCTCTTAGGTACATGAGCATCTACGTGACGGACCTTCACACTCAGCTTCTCTACCCGGGCAGCGATGTCCTGCCACATCTCAGCCGCCCAGATGGGTTTCCCTTTGCGCTGCCAGCCGGCCTTTCTCCAGCGCTCCAGCCATCCCCACAGAGCATTGGCCACCATCCACGAGTCAGTGTAAAGGTAGAGTCTTGGCCACTTCTCTCGTTCAGCGATATCCAAAGCCAGCTGAACAGCTTTCAGCTCTGCAACCTGACTTGATCCACCTTGTCCTTCAGTCGCTTCTGCAACTCGACGTGTAGGACTCCATACAGCTGCTTTCCATTTCCGGCTTGTCCCTACAATGCGGCAAGAGCCATCTGTGAAGAGAGCATATCGCTTCTCCTCTTCTGGTAGCTGGTTATATGGTGGGGCCTCCTCAGCTCGTGTCACCTGCTCCTCTTCTTCTTCAGAGGACAATCCGAAACTCTCACCTTCTGGCCAGTTGGTGATGATTTCCAAAATCCCAGGGCGATTAGGATTCCCTATCCGGGTTCGCTGCGTGATCAGAGCGATCCACTTACTCCATGTGGCATCAGTGGCGTGATGGGTAGAAGGAGCTTTTCCTTTGAACATCCAGCCCAACACTGGTAGTCGGGGTGCCAGGATGAGCTGTGCCTCAGTGCCAATCACTTCTGAGGCAGCTCGAACTCCTTCATAAGCTGCCAGGATCTCTTTCTCAGTTGGGGTGTAGCTGGCCTCAGATCCTTTGTATCCCCGACTCCAGAATCCCAGCGGTCGTCCTCGAGTCTCCCCAGGTACTTTCTGCCAGAGGCTCCAGGATGGGCCATTCTCCCCGGCTGCAGTGTAGAGCACATTCTTCACATCCTGTCCTGTCCTGACTGGCCCAAGGGCTACTGCATGGGTAATCTCCTGTTTAATCTGCTCAAAGGCTTGTTGTTGTTCAGGGCCCCACTGGAAATCATTTTTCTTCCGTGTCACAAGGTAGAGAGGGCTTACAATCTGACTGTACTCAGGGATATGCATCCTCCAAAAGCCCACGGCGCCTAGGAAAGCCTGAGTTTCCTTCTTGCTGGTCGGTGGGGACATAGCTGCTATTTTGTTGATCACCTCTGTTGGAATCTGACGACGCCCGTCTTGCCACTTCACTCCTAGGAACTGAATTTCCTGAGCAGGTCCCTTGACCTTACTTCGTTTAATGGCAAAACCAGCTCTTAGGAGAATCTGGATTATCTTCTTTCCTTTCTCAAAAACCTCCCCTGCTGTGTTCCCCCATACAATGATGTCATCGATGTACTGTAGATGTTCTGGAGCCTCACCCTTTTCCAATGCAGTCTGGATCAGTCCATGGCAAATGGTGGGACTGTGTTTCCACCCCTGGGGCAGTCGATTCCAGGTGTACTGCACCCCCTTCCAGGTGAAAGCGAACTGCGGCCTGCACTCTGCTGCCAACGGAATGGAGAAAAAGGCATTGGCAATGTCGATGGTGGCATACCACTTGGCTGCCTTGGACTCCAGCTCATACTGAAGCTCCAGCATGTCCGGCACAGCGGCACTCAGGGGGGGTGTGACCTCATTGAGACCACGGTAATCCACCGTCAGCCTCCACTCTCCACTGGACTTTCGTACTGGCCATATGGGGCTATTAAAGGGTGAGTGAGTCTTGCTGACCACCCCTTGGCTCTCCAGCTCACGAATCATCTTGTGTATGGGGGTCACAGAGTCTCGGTCAGTGCGGTATTGCCGACGGTGCACTGTGGCTGTGGCCAGCGGTACCAATTGTTCTTCAACTTTCAGCAGTCCTACAGCAGAAGGGTCCTCTGAGAGGCCAGGCAAGGTGCTCAGCTGTCTGATTTCCTCTGTCTCCACAGCAGCTATGCCAAAGGCCCAACGCAGTCCCTTTGGGTCTTTGAAATATCCATTCCTCAGGTAGTCTATGCCAAGGATACACGGGGCTTCTGGACCAGTCACAATGGGGTGTCTATGCCATTCCTTGCCAGTCAAGCTGACTTCAGCTTCCAGTACAGTCAGCTGTTGGGATCCCCCTGTTACCCCAGAAATAGAGATGGATTCTGCCCCGACGTATCCTGATGGCATCAACGTGCATTGTGCGCCAGTGTCCACTAAAGCTTTGTATTTCTGTGGGTCTGATGAGCCAGGCCACCGAATCCACACAGTCCAATAAACCCGATTGTCCCTCTCCTCTACCTGGCTAGAGGCAGGGCCCCCCTAGTTCTGGTCATGGTATTCACTGCGCTCTCCCTGTGAATATGACCGGGAGGTTCCTTCAAGAGGATCGGGCATAACATCATCATTCCTATACTGTCTGGAGCCTTGCCCACGAGAGACCGGAGCAGCCTTCAACCTTGAAGAATTCCCTGTGTTAGTTGTGCCTCTTTGCAATTCACGTACCCGAGCTGCTAAGGAAGAGGTGGGTTTCCCATCCCACTTCCTCATATCTTCTCCATGCTCATGGAGGTAAAACCACAGATTGCCGCGTGGAGTGTACCCTTTCTCCTTAGCTGGAAGACGCCTGCTTCTGATGGCGGAGACTCTTGTTTGTTCTGGAGAGATATGGAAGAGTCCTTCCTTAATCTTCTCTTCCAGTTCAGCCAGTTTTGTTTCCACAGCTGAGACATGGGCTCGTAATGGAGCAGTGACAGTGTCTTCATAAATCCTGAGTTTGCTGACCAGTGCACCCACCTTGTCTTCTCCCTCTCTCCACTGCAATGTTGCAAGGTAGCGAGAATACATTTCTGGCCCAAGTCGTGCAAATTTTAACCACATCTGGGATGTGCACTGGACACCATCTGGACTTTTAGGGAATCTCTCATCCTCTGAAAAGATTATCTCCAGTACGGCTAATTCCCTTAAGCACCGGATACCTTGTTCCATCGTGTTCCACTGTCCTTGCTGTACGTGGAGGTCCTCCTTACAAAGATATCTCTCCCTCACGCTTGACAACAGTCGCCGCCAGAGGCTGAGAGTTTCCTGTCTCTTTCCAATGCCCTGATCAATGACAACATCTCGAGACAGGGATCCCAGCTGCCTTGCCTCACTCCCATCTAGAATGGTATCATTGGCTGCAGCATCCCAGATTCGAAGTAGCCAGGTCAAGATGGACTCATTTGCCTGTCGTGTGAACTCTCTCCGGAGCTCACGCAGCTCTCCCAGGGATAGGGACCGGGTGATTATTTCTGGCTCCATTTCTTCTGCTTGAGATGAAGGTCCTGACTCTTCCTCGTCATGCACTATACGAACTGATTTGGTCTTTGATTTTCTTTTCTGGACAGGGGCAACTGCTATCGGTTTCTGTTGTCCTTCTGGCTCCTCCATGGTTTGTGTGGACATGGTGCTGGTTGATGTATCTCTCTTCCTCTCTGGCTCAGTCATGGTCTGGGTGGACATGGCGCTAGTTGATGTATCTCTCTTCCTCTCTGGCTCAGTCATGGTCTGGGTGGACATGGTGCTAGTTGATGTATCTCTCTTCCTCTCTGGCTCAGTCATGGTCTGGGTGGACATGGTGCTGATTGATGTATCTCTCTTCCTCACTGGCTCAGACGTGGTTTGGGTGGACATGGTGCCTGTGGATTTGCTCCTTTTCTCCTCCTCCTGATGATGCTGTACCACACCAAGCAGTGTGCGGTAGGCAGTGGCCAGGGCCCAGCAGGTTGCTGTGAGCTGCACATCTCTGGGACTACCAGAGCATCTTCCTTTCACATAGCTTAGCATTTTGGCAGGGTCCTGCAGTTGTTCCGGGGTGAATTTCCAGATCATTTGAGGAGAGAAGGTCTCCAAATACTGGCCCATATCTTCCCACTTCCCGTGCCACTCAACATCATCCGCTCCCAGGGCAGGCCTCCAGCAAGTCTCCTTAGAGAGCCCAGTTCTGACCCTAAACATGGTGTATACAGTACAGAGGAGACAAAGCAACACTAACAGCAAGATTATGCTGTCCCTAACATCAAAAGGAAGCTCAATATTTTCAATGATTGTTGTAGCAGAGGTGAAAAGGTGAAAGTAACCATCTCCGCCTGTTTTCCCCACAGTCTGGGTGCTATTTTTAATGAGACCCCAGAGGTAACAACCCAAACCAGGACAGGCACACCAGACTGAATATACATTCACAATGAAATTCATTGCTTCTGATGTTATGACAACATAAACATAGTATATTAATAAAGCAATTTTGATCCTTCTCCCTGGTATTAAAGAGAGCATCAAAACAGGCACATGGTTCCCCATGTGTCGAAATATGAACAGGCCCAGATACACCATCCACATGAATGCATCAAGCAACATGGTAGTCAGGGAGTTTCTGTACCCAAATACACAAAATGAAATTGTAGTTCTGACTTCTCTCTCGTGCCCCACGTTGGGCGCCAAAAGATATGCTGGTTTGAAGGTGAACCAGCAAGGGAGAATGAACTCACCACGAGAGAGATTATAAGTCAGAGCTAAAATTTAATAATAATATTATTATAGCAACACTGACACACAAGGGAAATTGCTTTCAACTCACAATACCCCAGCAGTATAACCCAGTGTCCTGGGGCACAAACCCAAGGGGGTTTGTTTGCCCTTGTGCTGAGACCCCTGTGGCTCCCCCAAGTCCAGAGCAAAAGGAAAAGAAAGACCTGTTGGTGCAGGCGAGGGCTGTGGTCTGGGCGAGAGCGGTGATCTCCTGCTGTCGAGGTCCTGCTGCTGCTCTGGATCCGACGAGAAGTACCCGAGGTCTTCTTACCCACCACTTATGTACCCTCAGGGAGCACTCAGTCCCTCCCCCTGGGCGGGGACTCACACAATGGGTGATTGACTCTGGGAGCCAGGGGGTGTTGAGCTGTTGATGGCCCATTAGCAGCTCCGCCCCCCTCAGGCTGGGTGTGAAGGTGATAATGGCTCCCTGGGCAGCTGCTGCTAATGGCCCATTGTCCTTGGGGAATGATTAGAGGGGGTAGAATACACAGCTTTGATCACCCCCACACAGGGTTAGCTGGTCCCTCCTGCTGAACTAGGACACCTACGAAATATATCAAGTCAGCCGTGATTTCCCTTTGTCAGGACCATAGGCAGAACCATAGCAGCTCTGAAGCCAGAAGCTATGGTACAGAAAGGGTGCACTTTTAACTGGAAAAACCAAGAAATTATGTTATAATCATAGGAATTTGGGAAGGATTAAGGAAGAGACAAATGTCTACAAGTAGCCTTTGTTGGAGAGACAACTTGGGGAAAGCAGATACACTACAGCCTTGTGCTAGATGGAGAAATGAAGTAGCTTTTTTGTTGGTAGTTTGTTTTTTTTTTTTTAATTGGACTATGTCTGTCTAGAGTCTGTAGATGAAGTTATTGTTTTATTCATTCTCGCCCTCTGTAGTCATTGAAACAAAACTTCTGTCATAAAAAAGATGCCGTAAGGATTTATTTGTTCCTCCACTGACCATCTGCCTTTCATTCTCAGATCTACTTAAGAGATATTTCTAAAACGGTAAAACTGAGATGACTAACAATATTAAACATCAGAATGTAGAAGTTAAATTTTATATCCTTACTAAAAGCTCTGTCTCCGTAAACCATCTCATTATGTCATATGGCTCATATCAAAATTCCTAACTATAGAGGAAGAAAAGTAATGAAACAGAATCTTCCTGTTAAAGTAGCATTGCAAGAGTACTTCAATCAACATTATGCCAGAAAAACATTCAATTAAAAATAATACATAGTGTTTTACTGTGGTTACTTATACTGACAGTACAATGGGAATTAATGTTTTAATCTGATCTAATTTAGATTTTTCTTTTTGTCTCTCTCAGTAGAGCTTTCCTTTCACAATATTTCTGTTCCTTGCTAGTGTTAGCTTCAAAATCTGAGATATGGATTCACAAACCAGCTAAGGTTTCCCATGTAAATCTGGGAATGGTTAAGTAGCTGTTTACCTTGTAATGTTATGCATCCCTTTTCCTGCACTTCCACTTTTTACTAAAGGTTAAGAACATAAGAAAAATCAAATGATATATTGTTCAGTACTAGTGCCTGAGACTGTCCAGAGAGTGTTTAGAGAAGATAGAACACACAAGTGAAATAATTTCTTGTCCTAGTCTCAATTTGTCTAGTCTGATGCCTTTGTTTTCCTGAGCCAGAGAGTGTAGCTGTGTTATGTTTAAAACTTCTTGATATTAATAGCCCTCAGAATAGTTCAGTGGAATTGATGTAGCACCAGGATTTTAAATATAGTGTACTACTGAACTAATATTATACTGTATTTTTACATTGGCTGTTTTTTTTAGAAATCCAACTAGAAACACTACTTTGTCCAATTTTGTAAAATGGTTTTTGAGCATTTTGTTAATTTCTACATCAAAACAAGGGCTGTGCTTTGCTCCTGTGTCTTTACACTTTGTTCAGATCAAGTCATGCTCTCTTCTTTTAAGCATATGAAAAAACAATGATGTTAATCTAAAAATTCAGACAGCCAAATATCAGAGAGGGAACCAGACAGAGATTGTCCTTCCAGTTCCTTCAAACTACAGCTGATAAGAATTATTTTCATAATTTGCCGTGCCAAGAAAATGTTATCTGCAATGAAATATCTTATTCTTATCCAAGAAAAAGACAGCATTTTGTCTGGGGAGCAGACAGGAAATATATTTTCCATTAGTGTGAGGCAGGGGAATCTGTTTTCCTCAAATTTCTTGTTTAAAGCTCAGCAAAGCCCTATGGAAAACTGGAAGGGGGAAGAAAAATCGCATCCGCTTCTCCCTGTGAGAACACTTCTCAGTTTTTTCTTACTATATAAAGATACACTTGAAAACAGGCATGATGGGTGAAATCCTCAGCAAAAACTAATGGAACTCACCCAATAAAGCTAACTGATAATCTGTGCTTAAAAGGGCATCTGTTTTTACCATCCCATCCTATATTAAGTCAGTAAATATTGCCTTTCTCTACAATGCAGGCAAAGGCTTAAGGAAAGACACAGACTAACAGAACAGTAGTAAAAGCTGAGGAATCCTTTGCATGTGCTTCCTTTTTCTTGTGATCCTGCTGTGAACTCTCTACTCAAGACACCACAGAGACCTTTCCATAAAACAAAGGCAAAGAATGTGCTTTTCCTGCTTTGGTAAATGCATCTTTACCATTTCCTTTCCTTGCCGAGCCAGTCTCAGGCTATTTATTTGTATTTTCACTGTTATCAGATAGTCATGGAATGTGGAAAGGATGTGCCCCTTATCAGGGGTGCCATGTCTGTATTTGGACACAGCCAGAGTTGGGTGCTGTGAGAAAAATCTTGCCTCGAAGAATTTTTAGAGAGACGAGTTGAAGGAGCAAAGCAAAATAGGGTTTAATGGCCAAACTGCACGCACAGGGTGCCTCGCCGCAGCGAAGTCGCCGGGGAGCACACCGGGGAGGGGGAGGTCACCCCCATTTATTTCCTTCACTCCACGCCCTCTTGCCTCCCTTCCAGGAGTCCATCCCTCCGTAGTCCATGTATGGTACCGTGCACGCTGATTTGAGGTTACTCCATCACTTCACTTCTTCACTGCCTTCTTTGGGCAATTTCTTGCTGCGTCATCAACGCTGATTGGCCCATCCAGTCGCCCTATCAGGCCCTACCACCGTCCGCAGGCCCTGACAACAGCCCCCCTTGCTGAGGCTGCTGCCTCACAGACTGCCGCCAAATTCGCCTGTCTAACCTGCATGTGGAGAAATCCCCCCCTTAAAGGGCCATTCTGCTTTTCCAAAAAGCAATTAACACAGAACCTTTTAATTCAACTGTTCAAATCAACCAAAACCCCTTCCTTCCACTCCTCCCACAACGAACCCTCTCTTTTTATTTCTCACAGGTGCTAAGTGGTTTTACTGACTCTCTACCTAGTAAGCTGTTTCCACATATAAAGTAAAAGCTAGGAGGAGAAATCATAGGCCCAGAAAGAAAGAACACAGTCTATAGCTCTAGGATGTGGAAGATTTTTAATCCTCCTTCTTCTTGAGGAATTTTACTAAAACACATCTTAGTGTTTACACAACCAAAGACTTTGATACTAACAAAGAATTTAAGAAAAATATTTTATTATTTGTTCATCTAAAGAGGTTATATATTTTAAGAATATTTTTTTCTCATCTGCACCTTAGAAGAGCACATAACTTAGTCAAGGCTTTTATCCAGTAATGTTAATTCTTATTTCACAAGTATCAAAAATAGTAGTGCAAATACAAATAGGTGAAAGTCAGTAGAACTGAGTATGAAGTACAACATTACCTATAAGATCAATATTTTGCACCTCAGTCAAGTAGCATTTATTCTATATACGCTCAAGGATGAATGCTATGAATTCTATGTAAGCTGTACACACACAAAGAGGAACAGCATGGGAAACAGAAATAAAAGAAATAGTAGTTGAGAACTGTATCCCACTATGTAATTACATGTCAGTGCCACAGTTCAGTATGGACAAAATAGAGATTACTCCATTAATATTCCACTAGCCAAGGGACTTCCAAGAGTTCAAAATATTCTGGCATACTCTGACTAAATACAGCCTATAGAATATGAGTTAGGAATATATAAATACTTGAGAACAATAAAAGAGTAAGGAGCTGATTCAAAGACAATTGAAGTTAATAGAAAGCCTCACACTGGTTTTATTTGGCTCTTAATAATCCCTGGAGACTGATTTCCTATGAATTACATTAAACCTTACACTGCTTATCAAAGCAATATTAAATTAGATATTTATACTGAAGTCCTTTACTACATAAGTCAAATACAGTATACACAAGAGGCCAAATATAAAAGAGAATTAGGGGTTAAAACATACTAAAGATGTCATTACTTCTGCAAATTAAACAGACTCTCAACGCTGAGTACATTTACATGGCAGTTTAAAAAATACCCTCTCCAAATTTTAAAAGCATTTTGGAAAACCAATGTCGCTGAAAAGCCACTCAGTTTTCTGAAAAAGCCGCCAGCAGAATAAACATGAGTAAATTTAACTTCTTGTGGTGCTCTAATGTTAACCACAGAATGACTGAAATAAATAAATGCATGTAGCCATTACTGATTCTTGTTTCTACTTCTTTGATGTCAAAGATAGGGATGAGGGATAGAATCAAATATCTCATTATGAACTGGAACTGGCAATGTATCTTAGTGTTTTCCTAAGTCTTAGTGATGTTTTGGGACATTACTTTCAAAGCTGTTAAACTATGCTTTAAATCAAGTGAACCTTAGACAAGTTAAAAGTCACACAAGCTACTATTTGAAGGAAAATTGGAATTTGACTTTAAGGACAGAAATTATTAGACAAAGGATGTTAACAATTTATTGTTTTGGAAGGGACAAGTTCACTTACTATTCATATATATGAACTGGCACAAGCAAGAAGAAATTATTTTTACAATCAGAAGGAACTAAAAACATTAAAGGGCAAGTGCAAGAGAACTCAACCCTCTCTGATACTTTTGGATCTGCTTAGAGCTGCAGGCTGTCTCTCAGCCATCTGCTTCTTATACGAGAGGTGTTATCTGCTGAAGGCAACTCCTTCCAAACATTCAGCACTAAGCTTTACTATAATAACCCTTTGAAGCTTTGCAGGGAAATTTCTCACAACTTCCAAGTTCTGCTCACAGCTTTATTTGGAGTTAACATCCATGCTCTATCTCTGCACAGATAACAAATACAGCAATATAGGTTTAAAGGACTTATTCAGTTTTACCTTGCCCCCAATACAGACAGGTTTAATGCTACAGCACAGAGGATTCTTTTAAGAAAGAATTCCATTTTTACTCTTAGCTACACAGTTTGAAAGTAAAGCCTTATAATAAATCAGATACAGTGGATAATTTTAGCTTAAGCTCAATGACATTCTTCTCTAACTGCTTACCTGAGTTTATAAAACATGGCTAAGAACGTTTAAGTGTCAGAGCTGGGGATTCACTGTTCAGGACAGCATCCATCGACCCATCTGCCCTCAGTTCTCAACCTCTGCTTCCCGTCTCTTGTGCCCTACCATTTACACTAATTACTTGTTATTCCAAGGAGACTACCACAAACATTGCCTTTCTTCTAGGTGATCCCCTTATTTACCTTTGAGTTGAGGGTTTGGATACAACTAGAAAAAACATTTGTGGCTTTATCTAGAGCCAACAACTTTTAGAAGTCAAAGGTGACTTTTCATTTCCAGTTCACACCTGAACAGCTACACACACCTATTTGTACACATTTTGGGAAACACTGCTGATTGTTCTTCCTGACTTAGTTCCCTAAAATAGTTAAGGCTATTACTTTTTTACCTTTAATCAACCTGCTGTCCTCTTGCCTGCTGTCCACTCTGGGCTGTTCCCCCAAATGCAATTTGAGATAACATCAACTTGTTCAGAAATGTATAAGATATGTATTTCATATATATTAAGGTGCACTGTTACAGACATCACACTGGCACAATAGAACTGTTAGATGAAGAAGTTGCTATGTTGGCTGTGTTTATGAGAAAATTCCTTTTTTCCCTTTGACACCTTTTCTAGGATTCCAGTTACCCATGCACACATGCCAGAGCTCACAGTCACAAAGTTATGCAGATAACCATTAAACGGAACAATCTAGTTGCAGATCCAAGAACTTAGCGTCAGCAGAGCCACCATTTTTGTTATCTGAATTTTTAAACCCCTACAATGACTCTATTTTCACCATTGCCCAAGTCATGTTCCTTGTCAGCCAACACACCTTTTTTCTTCAATTTATCACTGTGCTCTTCCCTCCCTAATAAACCAGTCCTGAGTCAGCAAAAACACTTTGGCCCAGGTGTTGTTTAAAAATTTAATTTAGTTCATTCACAGACAAAAATTTAGAATCCATCTTAAAATAAATATATATTTAAAAGCTTTACTGAACAGACTGAGATTATTAAACTGTAAGATAACCTTGGAATAGTTTTATAAACCAACATTAAATCTCTCTTAATTGTTAATAATAAAATCCACTCTGGGAAATGCTGCTTTTTATGCTGCAATGTCTAAATCCTCCCTAGCATTGACATCATTGCTCACTGTGCATGTTTTCAGTTGAATATTAAACTGTTTACAACAGGAATGACTTGGGCTACATAACCATTTATAGTATCTTAAATTCTTCATTTGACAGTCTTAGTCATCTGTCCAAATATCCTGCTACTTAATAATATGCACATACAAAATTGTGATTTGACTTCATATTGAAGAACGAGAGAGGTGTTTTCAGCAGCACAACCCAATTTTACACAGTGTATGGTTTACTTAATTAAAACTGGGGAAATTACTGACTAAAACTTTCTGAAAATGCAACCTGCTGGAAAGACCTATTATAAGCATGAGAATGCCCTAGAATTAATTTAATTTTCCATAAATTCACTGTTACTGACACAACTCTGTCACCATGAGTGCCAAGTATTACTGGCAAGTTGTTAGCTCTTTTAACCACAATATGCTCTTTCTCTGCTGTCTCTGTAAGAGGTTACAAGGCTGATAATAGCAGAGGGAGCTGGTAGAGGAAAACCAGTGTAGAAAAGATGAAAGGTATCTGTACTTCAGCAGCCATTACTGCCACCTCTTTCCATCCCCTGAATGATCCATGATGAAAGGTGTAAATCCTCCTGTAAATACCACTCCATCATGACTAGCAGGGGTCAAAGAAGTAGCTCAATGTTTAAATTTTCTCAAAGCTTCTCACATCTCTCTTTCTAGGTCCTGATTTTGTAGCTTGTTTTGTAAAATACTTCAATCTTTCCTCTTGTCTTTAGAAACATGTTGTCTGGGAAAAACTAAAAATAAACCCCAGACTAATTTCAGGCATATGCAGCTTTTCAGGATAAAAGTTTATCATATCTGCTAACAAATGATGCAGATAGTTGAGTAAACAATTAAGAACACTCATTGTTAAAAGTTCCCTGAATGCTTAAGACGAAAGTATCAGTCTCAGGGAACGGACAGAAATCCAGGACTCCCCATTGAACTCTCAGGCTGTGCCAGGGATTCCTTTTAAAAACTCAATGCCATCATGGAGCTGAACTGCAATGAAGAGGCAGCGTGAGCAAAAGAGGACAGGTTACCCCCACAGTACTGCTGTGCCTCTGCTTTTCCTCCAAGCCCTGATACCTCCTTCTGCAGGGAAACCTTCTCTGATTATAGCCACCTGGGTAAGTACAGCCTGGCAGCAGTCCTCACTGCCCATGGTAGCCTGAACATCTGTTCTGTGGAAGGCAGTAACCTTGTTTTAGTGCCTTCAACATTTGTTAGATTTAGGTCTGCATATCTTATAGAGAGTATGAAACATTTCCGTGAACTGTTGTCCACCCTGGTGTGTGCAAAGTAGTTCAGTGCCTGAACAACTTCAGGCCTACGATAGAGAATACCAGCATTGCCAAATCTAAAATGCTGAGATTTGTCCTGTCCTTTGTCCTCTGACAGAAATGAGGAATGTCGCCCAGCGAGTCTTAAAACTCGGGCTCTCAGAACTGTTAAATGTTTGCTAAACTCAGTCTGCATTAATGGTAATGAAGGCTACACGTAATACAGGTTACAGAAATATAAAACACTCTTGATGATCTATGAGATAGCTAATTTGAAACAGCCTCTTCTTCAGTATTTTATTGCACATTAAAAAATAAATACTGTTCTGAGTTGGAGGGCAGTAGGACAGTAATCACGATGCCGACCAGCTTTGGGATGCGGAACAGTACTTTCACAAAACCCCCGACAAGAACCAACGACTGTTTCGTTCGTTTACCTGCTGAGAATCCTCACCAGGGAGCACCGGGCAGGGGACGCCACTGCGCCCACGGCACAGCGCCCCGGCCGCGGCCCCCAGCGCCGGGAAGAGACAGGGACACCCCCCGCGACCCCCGCGGGGCCGGGCCGGGGCTGGCGGGAGGCGGGCGGAGGGCCGGGCCGGGCCGGGCCAGGCCGGGGACCCCCCGAGGGAGGGGCTGTGCCGAGGAGTGGGCAGAGAGAGCGGCGCGGGCAGGGCAGAGCAGCGGAGACACAGCGCCTAGCGCGGCCATGGCAGGGGCCGGCCCCGCAGCCCCTCGTCTCTGGCTCTGCGCGGCCGTGCTGGGCTGCCTGGCGGCGGCCGGGGCGCGCCCGAGAGGTGAGCGGCACCGGGAGGTGGGAGCGTCGCCGCCGCAGGTGGGCGGGAGGGCGCAGGGGTGCGGCTGCTGCGGGCGCCGCGGGGCAGCGCCGGGCGCTGCCCGGTGCTGCACATCGCCTGTCCCACAGCCCGGTAGCTTCGTGTCACAAGTTTCACTGTAAGAGGGGTAACTTCATCAACAGAGTAGGAACTGTCCTTGTCCTTGAAGAACTACCGAGGGAAACTCGAAGCCCCGGGAGTGCTGGTTCTCCCACGCTCTCCTCATGGCGCTCTTCCCGAGTGCTGGAGCACAGGTGGTGCGTTGGCACATCGTTACCTGGGACCTCTGCAGATCCTGTGTCTGTACTGTTTCACATTTCGGACAGAAACTCCACATAAAGAGTAGGTGCAGTAATGTATTACAAAGTTCTATGAATATGTATTTATCATTTTTATAAAGGTTATACAATTATTTACTACTTCTGCAAGGCACCCCTTAAGGTGTGGACAAGACTGGTTGAAAAGTATTTGTAACACCTAGTCAAATAAGGTTATTTATAAAGACATATTAATGTGTTTGTGTTGATTTGATTTTCTTCATTTTTCTGTGCGTAGTAGTCATATTCCTGTCCCATGGGATTGCAATGCTGTCATTGTTAAAATATTTTTGTTCACATTCTCAATATAGGTCTCATCCAAGGAAATTATATCTTTTAGGTAGTTAAAGTAATTTTTATATTTTGTTTTAGAAGTATTACTCTAAATAGTTTTTTCAGGATAACTTCTTCCTAAAGTGAACTTTTTATTTTAATATTTTGGAAGAGTTTAAATACACAAATACATCTGAGCACTTTTATAAAAATGCACTCCTAATTTCTGACTTGGGATGTTGCTATGCTGCATCTCTTGCTGTCAGTGGTTGCAAGAAAAGGCACATTCATGATCAGAATGGGCATTTACTAAAGATACTGTTTATCTGTGGCCATTTGCCAGACCCTGATCTTTTGACTGCAGGAGATATGATAAGCTATTTGTACACAAAGAGCTGAATTGTCAACCTGCCACTCTGCCCTTGTCTGTCTGTAGTCTGCCGTGGCTCCTTTCCCCTTTTCTGCTCTGGGTTTGCACTCATCATTTCTCAGTTCCTGACTGTTCCATCATACCGAGTGGAAAGTCATTGACCCCTCTTTGCACATGGATGGAATAGAGATGTGAACAGGAAGTTGAAAAGCCCCTCTTTTGGGGAACTCTTGTTCTACTTGTGTGCCTCAGAGGCCATCATGAGCAGCCTTAAATATCTCTTTCTCAATATCCATCAGGACCAAGAAGGTCTGTGATGGATCCAGGCAAAGCTCACTTTATTAATTCTGGAAATATCTGGGGAAAAAGCAGATATGGAATAAAATTCTTCCTGGCATGCAGAGACTTAAGTTGAAGAACACTGGAGACCCATATGCAGTATATAGTGTGTTTTTGGAAAGAAGCACAGAATATGATAAGTAAACTCAAATTTTAGGGAAACAGCTACATATTGTCCCAGAACAGATTGCTTTTTCAGCAGACAGTATGTATTATCTGAACCTCCAAATAGAATGGGATAGTTTGACTTTCTAAAAATAAGTGTCTCCTCATCTCATATATCCTATGACATGTGTCTCCTCTAGGTTAAGTTAAACCAGAGGTGCACAATCTACAAAGGAGCCTGAATGTCATGGTCTTACTTTTCAAGTATTCATTTGCATATTTCATAATTAGAATTTCATTATTTGATAGCAAATGTTCAAAGTTACTAAACCACTAAAACATTTAAAAGTCTAAAAATAAAAAATTAAAAAGAATATTCCCATATACATGGAAAGATTCCCATCAAGTATAATCATTATTAAATGATAAATTTTGTTAACATTTATATGAGATTTCCGTTTTGTGTCAGAGCACGTTAGAATATTTTGTGATTGTGTGTGAAGTCAAAACAACAGTAGCACATAGATCTTCCCATACTTTAATGTTCCTCACATACTAGGCAGAGCCCTGTAGATAGCTTTCCTTAGCACTTTCCAGCTATCAGACCCTGTTTTCCATTCCTTAAAATTCTGTCAGACTTTACTCATCGAGGAGCCTACAAGAGAGATGGAGAGTAACTATTTACAAAAGCATATGGTGACAGGACAAATGCTGATGGTTTCAAATAGAAATAGAGTAGATTTAAGTTAGATATTAGAAGAAAATTCTTTACTGTGAGAGTGGTGAGACACTGGAACAGTTCACCCAGAGAGATGGTGGATGCCACATCCCTGGAAGTGTTCGAGTCCAGGTTGGATGGAGCTCTGAGCAACCTGGTCTAGGGAAGGGTGTCACTGCACATGGCAGAGGAGTTGGAACCAAATGACCTTGAAAGTCCCTTTCAATGCAATCCATTCTATGATTCTATAAAATTGCTGGGTGTTAGACACAAGCAAAGCTTTTCTGGAGCATTACAGCAAAATCAGTATTCATAATTCTGAGAATGAAGTTTGAAAGAATGTTTATATAAAAATTTATTTTTATTTAATGCATCCTGAATAAAGAAATCATGACGTCAGTGGAAAAATTAGCCAATTCCCCTCTTAATACCTGTGATTTGAGCAGATCTGGTCTTCAGGAGTAACTTTTTTGCAGCTAACATGACATTCATTTCCTGTTCGTATCTGTCCATAAATATGGTAGTTTTATTTCTTTCTGCTGTCACTGGAGTCAGACAGCATTTTAGCTACACTCAGATGTGTCAAAAAATTATTTGTGTTCTTGATGATGGTAGCTATTTTCACTTGTTTTGAAGAATGGGTGATGAAAGGAGAGAAAAAAAAATCAACCAGTGTTACACAACTCTAAGGTTTCCAAGCAATACCTCTGTAAATATTATCATAATTCTAGAAAGGAAGAACGAATACACAAAGAGCTGGATGGCATTTTAAAGTGATATGCATAATAAGAAACTTATAATTTGATCTTTACTAGGATTTATAACCCTATTACAAGTGAGTACAGTCAGCTGCTTTAAAGATTTATCAAATGATCATCTAATTAAACTGTGGAGGAAAAGAAAATAAAGACTTGTCTCATGTCTAGCTTGATTTATTAATGGAGAAGGTAACAGATATTAATTGTTTCAGGAGTGATTCAGTTGCAGGAAAGGAAACTAATGAAGGTGCTGTATGAAGGGAAGAATTCCAATGAAAAATAGAGGACAGGAAGAAACTTTCACCATGGTTCATAAACTGCTTCTTCTGTAGCTTGCTTGGAAAGCATTTCAATAACACACATGACTGACCTGTGATTCTTCAAGGGCTTTTCTTTAAATTCCAGTGGAGGGTAAGTTCTCTGTAAGGTCAAATTGTATGGACACGAATAGCCTACAGGCTACTATGAGCAACTCAGGAACACAGTGGTGGCACAGTCAATCACACTGACTTCCAGCTGCCCATAGAGGATAGAAGATAAAGCTATTGTTACCTGCCTTGGTAGCCTAAAGCCATATCGGATTAAATCTTCAGTCTTTGAAAGACTACAGGATTCTCATGCTGTGCTGAAAGAGATGAGGTCTGTTCTTTCACTAGGTCATCTTCTCCATTTAAAGGTAGGGAATTACTTGATTTGGAAACTGTTTTATAGTTGTGGTTGTCTAGACAATGACATGAAAAATGTGGAAAATGGTGCATTATTGCCTGATTTGAACCAAAATATGTTTTGGTGCACAATTATGCCATGCGACAAATACAGACAAACCCAGAACTGAAAAATGAGGATCAGAGCATTCATATTCATAATATAACAGTTGAGAGCTTTGCTTAAAGCTGCATTTTAAAATTCAGTAGTAGCATAGCAAGGGCAAGAATTAAGATTCATTGTGTCATTCCGTATAACCTGAAATTCCACTCACAGTCAGCAGCAGTTGGTCTCCATTTTTAAAAGCAAGGTAAATAGATAGGTACACTTTAAGTGTAATTTATTTATAAACATTGTCCTACTTTGTTTTCCCCTCTTTTCACTTCCCAAGCACATTCCTGAGAAAAAATGGTTATTCTGTACATTACATGTAAATATGCCATTTAGCCAGAACTTTTGTTGTCACTGTCTTTGACAGAAGTCAACTCAGCTGTCAGATCAGACCCAGAAATTCTGGCATTCCACTTTATTTCTGAACGAGTCTGCATTAAAAAAAAAAAAAAACCCAAACAAACAAACAAAAAAAAACCAAAAAAAACCCCAAAAGACTATCAGAAAGACTTTTTTGGATTCTGATCCTTCATTTTACCTATCAGAAATTTGGAGACAGTTTTTGAGGCCACAGGGTCACTTAGATGTCCAAAATTAAGTTTTTCAGTTGAATTTACTTTGTTGTAATTTAGCATGTCAGTCATGCAGATCGACTTAAAATGTGTAACCAAGTATCTACCCATTTTCATGCACCCTTTTGCTATAAGCTGCATGTACACATGCAAACTGTATGCAACTATCCACCTATCTCTCATCCCTTTGAGGGAATTGTTAATTTTGTGAGTAGGAATCCTGTAAAGTGGTAGTCTGTGTACAAAAGACCTTTGGATAATCCTTACTGCTCTTCAGGTAAGATTTTGATCTTCCCATATATCTGACACCCCATTTGTATTCGGGTTGTTAGGCTTCATAAACATCAGTGGAACTAGAAAGTCAAAATCCAGACCAAATTAATAAACATATTCCTTCTCGCTCTTTTTTCATTTAGGGTAAATGCTTATGTGATTATTAATATGCATTTATTGTCCACTAAAAGAAAAGTTATCACATGATGAATTCTATTAAATTTCAGAGTGCTAACATGCCAATTTGTTGTTACTAAGACTTCAATATTTTTCTCTAAAATTAGTTTCACATCATATTGTGATATATCCTTTTTTTACCTTAAAAATATTTAACATTTTTCTGTAACACTTGTTAGGCATTCTGTCTTGATACTTGAAATACTCTTGCTCCACAGTCCTTGAATGCTCTCCTGGTGGACATCAAATCCTGCAGAGTCCTTACCGAAGCGTGGATTTTGATTCATCCCATCTCCAGCAATCAGCTATTCAGGATTTGATCTGTGACTACTCCCTAACACCAGGATGGTATCGCTTTATGATTTTTGATAAGCCTGCTGAGATGCCAACCAAGTGTGTGGAGGTATTGTTGCAAATCATTTGATTCTGAGAAGTGCATATTTTTGCTGAAGAATTTTTTGGTAGGATAAGTATAAAAATAAAATATTGTTATGGAGACAGATGTGGAAGTATACAAAGAACTTAATATTTTTGAAATAGTTATACAAAAATGTACTAAGTGGAAAATTAAGTCTTAAGCATTGAAAATTTTACACTGAATTGGCAATAGCAGAGGGCGATAAATCCCTTCCAGAGCACTCAAAAAATGTAATTTCTAGTCAGTGCTAAAGATTTTCTCAGTGGAAGCATAGCAAGGATATCATGTTGTAAAGCTGCAACTGCATGATGGGCAGTCCAGTAGCAAAGCCATGTGAAAGCAACATAAAGACTTGCAGCCACATGAGTCCAGTAATTGTGGAGCTTTTTAAGTGACCATGTGAGAGAGAAGGGATTACTCCTGAAGTGACTTGAACTAACAGAGCTAACTGAAGATTAGTTGCCTTGTCATCTTCAAGCCCCCAAAGACCCAAGAATTACACGAAATATTTAATACTCGAGATGGGTAATTCTTTATTTTGGAGCATACAAAAAGCTCTTGTATTTTAAGGAGATATGTCTGTGTAGTTTCCATTTTAAAAGTGTAAAAATCTCATTAGGATATTTTACCCACGATTTTTCTAAAGAATTGACATTTCCTGGTCACAATCTGAATTATATTGAGTTTATAGCAGCCTGTCTTATTTTTATTTATTTATCAATACTTTGCAGCTGTATAAAGCCACTGAAGTACCTTTAATGTATAGCTTACTCAAAGACTACTAGGGATGTGCTGCAGAGTCTACTTGTTATCCAGGTTTTAAAGAAACTGCAGAAAAAATCAAAAAGTATGATTCCTGAAGGACTTTCAGTTACATTTAACAATAATAATAATATTTTAAAATTGTGAATTAACTAGTTGTACTTTCTAAAAAATGAATTCCTTTAGGCAAAGAGTCAGCATGCTCAACTAGGGGGAAAACCAGTGGTTTTCAGGATAGAGGTTAGACCAGAAAAATACCTACTTATCTCATCTAGGAAAGTTTTAGAAATTTTACTGAAGTTCTCAGTGCTTAGTAAATATTGTTAAAAATAGGCTGCCATCCTAAAACAGAGGAGCTCAGAAAACTGGAACTGGAAAGAGATTGATTCAAAGCTTATTTAGCAAATTAAATTTATGCATTGACATCCGCGTTTTTGCATCTGTTGATGAAAACAAGACATCTATTTTAAAATCTCAAAGTCAAAACATCCAACTAAAATGGATGTCTTGTTTAGGAATTTTTCTTCTTTCTTTTCTAAAGGAAAACTTTTATTAAACCTGTATGTAATCTTTGTCAAAGATTGAGACTTAAAAATCATCCCATTTCTGAGTATTCGTTATTAATTCTGTCTTTCTGATGGGTTGATGCCGGGCTCAGAGATTCTGGATTCAGAAAGAAAACTGTACATTAGAGATAAGTAATTGCTCAGTGAGTCTGCAGTAGACTTTATGCCAAGAGGTCTAAAGACAAATTGATCTGAAACCTTATTGCACTATCAGATCAAGGATAGGAATACTTGAGGCAATGTGTGAAGGAGGAGAGGTTCTCAAAATCTCACTATTTCAGATTTGTAGCTTTCATGTAAATGTTTTCCAAATGCTGGCTTCAACACAGTGTCCTTCTGGTTGTTTCACTTCAGTTTGCTTCCAGAAGCACATAAAAGCCAAAAGTTGATCTTTAACTCATTCTGGTAACCTGTGAACCAGATTCTTTCTTTGTCTCCTTGAAATTCATTTTATTTTGTAATCCGCTGGTAAACTCTTGTGTCTGTTAAATAAGGTTTGGTTACCACGGTTGGTACTACTGTGAAGTTGTGGCCTTCAGGGCAGCTTCCTTGACCTGAAGACCTGACACAGCCACAGTGGTGAGGGGTGAGGGGGAATATTCTGCTGCACAATTCTTACTCCATGAAGAAATGCAATGAACAAGGCTTGTATTTGCAAGAGAAGGACCAATAACCTGCTAAAATCAGCTATTGAATCTGCAGCTGAACCACAGACCATGTGAAGGCCACAGCTTTGTAAGCACCAAAGGATTTAGGGTTGCTACAAAGTCACTGTGATTGTTACAGAGTTGCAACGGGTATATTTCTTTCACAAGATGGGGAACTGAAAGACAGCGCTTATCAGTTGTCTTACATTTTTGTCTCAGGCTGGATGTAACTTTGCATCTCTTAGAGGAAATCCAGAAGGTAGCTGAGCCTTCAGTTCATGGCAAAGGGCAGATAAAAGGTGTCAGCTTTAACACCTTTAAGTTGATATTCAATGTGGGTATGTTCTACCTTGTATATCCTGTGCTCTGATCGCATTCACACAGTTATTGTAGGTTAACGAGTGCCGAGTAGCTCACTAAGCCATAATAGAACTGTGACTTTCTTTGGGCAAAACACTGAGGTGTGGCTCCCAGTTAAGTTCTTTAGGCAATAAATTATAGCCTGTCTTTAGAAACACAAATTCATTAGATTCAATGAAGGACTTCAGTCTCCTTTGTGTACACTTGTATTCAGCCCTGAGAAGGAAAGTCAGCAAGCCCTCTATTATACTGTCTAAACTTTTGTAAAAGCCCATGCATGTAATGAATTAAGATGTACCTCTCATTAAAGCGCAGCAACAGTTTGATTTAACATTAACCATTTTCTGATTTTTTTTTTCTGGTGCTGAAGGTGAATCACTGTGGGACTCAAGCCCCTATCTGGCTGTCTCTGAGGGAGTCAGAATCCATGCCTCGACCTGGCGAGATCAAACAATTAACAGCTTGTGCTACATGGCAGTTTTTCTTCAGCACTTCAAAAGACTGTTGTCTTTTCCGAATCCCAGTCAGGGTGAGGAACTGTGGAGATTTCTTTGTTTACTTACTGCAGCCCACCCAAGGATGCATGGCGTATTGTGCAGAAGGTGAGAAAATGCATGCTCTAACTCAGCTGACTGTGTGTGTTTATAAGTGTGTTTCTGACTCTTGGTGGAGTGTAAATGTCAAGCAATAGTTATGCCAAAATTTCTTGCAATTCTTACTTACTATTGATGCAATAGAAGAATGATTTGAAATGGTAAGGTGGGTTCAGTTCAACCCTTTTTAACTTACGTGTAGCACTCAACTATTGTTCAAAGCCCAATCAATTTTCCATATAATGAAGTAGGGTTATAAGACACATCAGGAAATAAAGTATCAGCCTACCTACAATGGCACTCATACTCTGCAAATATCCATTACTGAACATGCATAGAATTATGTATCAGAGTAAATTTTGTCTAAGAACTTGACCAAACTATGTTTTTATCTATTGTTTGGCTTTGTTAGGAATTTTTTTTGCTACTGTAACTCTTCTATTATCCTTCTGGAGAGCATACACTTTGTTGCTACAAGAAAATTCAACACAGTAATACTCTACTGATACACACTTTATTAGTACTTTGAGAGAGACGTGAAGTGGAAACCTTTCGTAATGTCTTGCATTGTCTTGGACCCTGGTCCTCCGAAAGTGTGTTGGTGTTCACAGCTCAAATCATAGAATCATAGAATCATAGAATCATAGAATCGATTGGGTTGGAAAAGACCTCCAAGATCATCGAGTCCAACCCTTGGTCCAACTCTAGTCCATTTACTAGATCATGGCACCCAGCGCCACGTCCAATCTGTGTTTAAAAATCTCTAGGGATGGTGAATCTTGATTTCATTATTCATGCCAGATCTTTCAGATAACTTAAGTAAGACATGATTTAATCCTTACAGTTATACTGTGAAATACTGCAAAATAGAGACAAATTGGTGTAGTAAGAAATTCTTATTATCTCATGTAATGTATCATATTGAAAATGCTAGGAGTATTTTTATGCATCATATACCGTGTTAGTCAAAGTCATAATCTCTCTTACTGATTGCTTTCAAAAGCTTAATAGCAAATCCATCAGTGGGCTTTCTAGTGCATTATTGGCCTAACATTGTATCTTCAGGTCCAATAGTTAAGGCATTCTCCAAGGCTTCAGCATGCATATGATTGAAACAATGAAGAGCTCCTGCACAATAGGACATGCATTTGCTCAGGGCTCATGAAGAGGAAAGGAGATATAAAACCATAGCAAGGCAGCAAGCTAGCAAATTTTTACTGTCTGAAAGTGGGCAAAAAGCATAATTTTTTTGACTCTACTGAATGCTGTAAATCTGAAACACATTTTGAGTTCAAGAGCATTCATTTAAGATGATGTTTTTCTGTGAAATGCATTGTACTGTTGTGCTGCTTTTTGTATCTAGGTTACCATGTGTACTGTGTTTTCTGTTTAACACTTGATAACTGTAAACACTTGATGCAAATTTTCAAGCAGTTTGTCCTCTACATGCTAAGGAATTCAAACCTTATATCACTGAAGTATGGAACAGCAAAGTCTACTCTTCATTCTTTTTTGTGAATGGGGTTTTCAATGTTGCTGCTGTTCTTTTGTTGTAATTTGAGTGGAGTGACCAATCCCTTTCTGCTCCTGTTACAAATGCACTGGTATTTTCATGCTTAAGCAAAGTTCCACTTATTTTTTATAGCATTCAAAGTACAAAACAATTGCAGTGCACAAACTCTTTTTCTTAGGTCCCTGTAGGAAAGGGGATTTTTTCAAAGCAGATCTGTGCTGAATTTGACTGACCAGGGTTACAATTAATGAATAAGTGTTAAGATGTGGATTTGGGGAGGTAAAAAATATATTCAAGAGAATACTTTGATTCTCTTTTGTTCACTAACAACATCTATAAGTATTGACTGAGTACAACAGTAGTAAAGGATGTAGAGCTGGAAGAATGTCCTATACCCTTCCTCCTAGATAATTTCTAACATAACCCTGTGTACTGAATGCAGCCATAGTTATATATGGATCAGATTGCGAGATTGTTTCTGTTCTGCAAATTTGCACCTCAATCAGTGTTTTGTGATATTTGGTGTATTTCTAATGTAGTGCAATAATTTAAGAGCACTGGTGTACATGCACTGTATGTGTATGGATATACAGTGTAAGAACAATTTTTGGTTGTGTCAGGCCTGTGATCCTGAGGAAATGGAAATTCAAGGTGCCTGTAGAAATGAGTCTTTTGTTTTGATTTTCAAGATTTTCTGTGCATCTGTGACCCAATAATGTCAACATTTAGTCATATTCTATCTTGAATAAAAACATGTTCATGTTATCAACAGTATTGCTTGGTTTGTTGCAAAATGAGCAGTTTGGAGGTAATTTCAGACAAACTTAGCTTACAAAAGTGCTTTCTCAGAATAATGCTTTGATTAAGTACCAAAATGTTAAAAAGTAATTGTGATAATGCTGATTTAAAGATTACTCTCATTCTTTGAGAGTAAAATATAGGAGAAATCTATAAATCTACTGTTGCTTATTTTGTTCCTTTCTAAATAGCCCTTTCCTTTTTCCTGTTTTCTTTTTTTTTCCCCACCACTTTTTGTCATAAGTAGTGAAATTATTCTTCTGTAAGGCAAATTCTTTTACATGTTGCTCTCCTGTCTGGTAAAATAATTAATTGTATTTTATTCCTTTGTTTTTGTTTTTGGTTTGTCTTTTTAAAAATTCCCCCCCACCTCACCCCCCTTTTAGTACCTTCTTTTTGGCTAGAATAGAATCAAAAGCTCATAAAAAGATTTTCTTTATTTAATAGTTAATAAAAGGAAGATGCACTTTTTTTTAAAATTCACATACAAAATTATGTAATGTTTCCACACGTGAAAAAGGTAATTATTATTAGTCTACTAATTGGCAAAGGGTATGTCAGTATAATTTTATCCAGTAGTGATTTTGTGCAGAATAAAAAGCACAAACCACACTTCTGTTTAAACTAGGTAACCTGGATGCTACATCATCTCCATCTGTATCACCACCACTACCATCCGTTCCTGAAGTTGTAGCAGAGATGAGCAAAGGCAGCGTTTACCTAAGGTGTACCTTTGGCATTCCTTTTGCAAACAGCTCTGTTGGATTCATTGTAACTTGGTCAAGACTTTCTCCTGAAGGTATCAAAGAAGAAATTATGCATGAAACAGCAGTTCATACCTCCTCACTCCTAGAACTAGATGGAATAAACGTCCGCCTTGGTGACAGAGTATGTTAAAGCATAATTACAATTTCTTTGTATCATTGTTGTTAGAGAGAGGCTCAGCACCTTGATATATAATTTTCTTGGCAGAGGCCTACTGCCTCTACTTGTTTGCAACAAAGGTGTCCATATGAATATGTAAATACCACAGAATATGTAAGTAATTATCACTGCCTTCAAGGTTTTGAGACTGTCTCAATACAGTGTGGTGTGCCGCTAGGGGGTAAATTTTTATTCACATTTCATCTTCTTCACCTTCTGCTATGGTTTTTCCTTGACATTGTAAATTAAGAGGATTTTTTGGATGCAACGGCATCTCAATGAGAGGCAGTAAGAGCCAGAGGTTGTGAGAATCTGTGTTATTGATTCATTAGATAGATTTTTTTTCTCTAAATCAATAAGGAGTTACTGCTTGATGGTTTTATCTAGGAGTGGATGTATATGGTTTAAGCTCTGCTATCAAAAGCAGTGTGACTACCTGCATTACCTCCCATGGTAGCAGAATCAAGATCTAGGTTCTCATGGTAGCTGAGAAGCTTAAGCATTGGAAAAAATCAATAGAATTTTTACCTGTATATATCAAAATATAGGTTACTTTTCCTGGCCAAAATACAACCCCAGAAAACCATGGGGTTGATGTGCATGTGTGCGTGCAAGCCAAAGCCAGGCTGCTTGGAAGGCTTACAGACAAAAATAGTAATTGTTAATCCTCAAAAATTGTTCGGGGACTTCGTGTATTCTTGCCTGAGTGTGATGGTTCAGTGAAAGTCCAAAAGAAAGGCACAGCCATAAGATACCTGCTTCTCCTATGATTCTTTGGGCTTTTTTTGGAATTGGTAATACTGCATGTGTGGCCAACATATCTGAAAATGGACACAGCAAAATAACAAACAAACAGACAAACAAACAAACACAACCAAAACCACAGTGTCTAGTAGCATGGAACTGCTTCCGTGGAGGGAAATCATAGTGAATTCATCTTCTTGAAAAAGATTATTCCAGCCTGTAACATGAGAAAAAGCATAATCTAAGATCTAATGAGCACTAAACAAAATTCAAAGGCAGAAAATATCAAACTGAAAAAAAGAAGTAAATAACATGTAATCAAGTGCAGAATCATTTTTTCCAGGGGGCAATCATTTGCAGAAATGCTCCAGAAAAGATTTTTTTAAATCTGGGGAGACTTAGGTGTTCTGTAAAGATGATGATTTGTATGCAGCCTTTAGTTCAAGAAGTCTGCACCCCTGGTAGCCTATGCCAGGAAAAGGTCTTGGCATGCTGGATCTGATGCTATTTTTTTTCTTATGCTCTACTTACCAATTACCACTGGCAACTTCAGGTGCAAGCAGCAGACTGGCTATGATGTATCCATTGAATTGCCCCATGGTGGCTGGGTTTTGTCTTCATGTGACTGCTTCATACCAAAAATGTATTCTCTTATGCTGGTTTTGTCCTACAGGTCTTCTGTAGCAGTTCTACTTTTTTCATGGAAAAGCCAGATATACAGAGCTCTTCAGTTGAGAGCAAGGAATTTTTTGCTGGAATTAAGGTAATGTTTAAAAAACAAAATGTTTTACTTTATTGTAGTAGGAATCTTTGAGCATTTCTACAGCAGCCCATCCTCTGAGTAGAAGGCCCTTAAAATGTATTAATTGTGAATTAATAGAGTATATTGTTGGCTGAGGTGAACCTAAATTTGTCAAAAAGCATAAGAGTCACAGTTGTTTCTGTGCTCCTCCTGTACTCATGGCGCAGGAAGGCTGAATTGTCACCCTGCACATACAGTGCAAACCTTGGTTTCCAGCAGCTAAAGCTGACTCTGGCATTGTGATTATAAACTTGAAGGTTCACAGCTCAGACCTGAGCCCCTGCATGCTGTTGTCTATTGCATTTAATGCTGCTACCATTTCTGGCATGATGTTGGCCTATGCCAACAGACTGACCCAGCATGTGACTGACAGACAACTTAGGCTGAGCCTTCTTCTCAGGTGGCTATAGGGGCAAGGGAAGGTGAGCCCAGCCTGGTATGGGCTTAAAGAGAGAAGTTGGGATGTGAGCTGTGAGTTCTTACTGTGCATATAGCTATATAGGGACCATTTCTTTGGCCAGGAATGGAACCCCAGTCTGAGATAGATATTCTGCATGTCATTACATGTTGGGTATAGTCCTATTCACTTAGCCTGAGCTTATGTTTCTGCAGGATCAGGGTACAGGTCTGCAGCGTACACTGCAAAGGATCAATGTGTTATTTTTGTTTCCTGTGAGGCTGTAGCCCCCTGTCACTGATACCTGCTTGCATTTTTGATTAACCATCTTCAGTGAGCTGTGTTGTAAGCTTACAGAGAGGAATCCCAGGAGAAAAAGGATACTTCGATTCTTTTGGGAATTGTTGCCTATTGTTAACTTTTCTTTCCCTTGCCAGGCAGTACACAAAACTGTTTGTATTTTAGCTTCCAGAAGTTACATGGAGAATATATTTTTGTGCTGTTAATGTGGCTTGCTAATTTCTTACCTTTCTATCTAGCCTTTACTCTTGCCTTTTCCTTATCCTTGCCCCTTTACCCATCTTTTGAAGACTCTGGCTGCTGCATCCATATCTTTTTTCCAATATGCTCCTCCACCCGTGTGAATAAGCACTCCTAGCTGGTTAGTAAACAGTGCTGCAGTTTACTCACAAAGGTTGCATTTTAAGTATATTTTTTTCTGTGCTAGATACATCCAGAAACATATGATATTTCAGAAGATGGGAAGGAATACAGACTGACAATAGAAAGTAGTATTCCTATTCCTTGTCCTGAGTTTAGCCAGCTTGAAAGTGACTGCAAAATCTCTCTAACATTAAATAGTATTGATGAAGGTAAGTATTACACTGATATTTTTTTGCATTTTTTCATGTTTAATGTATTTTTAAAAAAATATTCTTGTTGGTATCCTTCTTTGGAGAAGTTGTTACACTGTAAAATACTTTCTAAAATGTTAAAACAAGGTATTCACTGGCTCTATATGACGCTGCTGGAAGTATGAAAGAATGTGTCCATATTACTTGTTTACGTTACCAGGTGTTTTTGACAGCTATTGATATTAGAGCCATGTTCTTTAACTTGAATAGATAGAATACTTTATATTTGCACAGTTTATAATTCAGTTAATTTTCTTTACCTTTTGTTTTTCAGGCACTATATATGCAGTAGCAAAGTCCTCATTTTTTGCTATTATTGCCATTTTCTGCAGTGCTTTCACAAGCACAAGTCCCATGAACCAGGAGGAGCCTTGCCTATGCCAGCAGCCATTTTTATGGCACATTAGCAAGCGTATCATGATTTCCATTAGTCTTTTAAACTGGAAATTCAAAAACAATTTCTTGGGTGTGTGTATGAAGGTGTAAAGAGGAGGTTTTACATGACTGACTGCAAGAAAAATGCATCATTATTTTAAAATATGAAAGAGTACATAAATAAGTATATTAACAGTAGTATACAAAATGTAACTTATTTAGAGGGAAAACTCACTAATTATGTATTTTCTTTAAAACAGGTAAAGAGCAGTTAGGTTTAAACTTGGCTCTTTCTTCTTGTCATGTGGATCTTCTCCAGAAACCCTGCAACAGTGGAACCTGTAGTCAAGCTGTAATATATTTCACTGCTGTGACAGACTTCATGCAGGATGGAGACAGAATTACCAGAATTACGGTCAAACCTATTTCCAGTGAGAATTTCCTGTGGAATGGCTATGTCCCAGAAAGCACACAGGTTGAAAATCTTCATGTTAAACATTGTAAACTGTCCAGAACGTGGCTGATATTATTGAAACTTCTATTTCAGTTGTGACTTCCTGACTCATACCAAGATTTCTAAGTAGTCAATTTTAGTTGTTCTATTTTCATTTGAATTCTGTGTTTTAATTTGTATTAAATTATTTTTTCATATTATTGATATAACTACTCAGATAGATTAGAAGTATAATATATTTATTAGAATGTAAACTAGGATCCTAAGATAAATAATGTACTGGAGTCTGTTTATTTGCTGATCTGACATGGCTTACTATTTGCTTCTGTTTTGAAGATTACAGTTAAGGATCTACCCACTGCCTACTGCTACTCATTTACTGATCCTCATATCATTACATTTGATGGAAGGTAATTATTGGATTGCTCCTCTTAATTTAAACTGTGTTGAAATATTTCATGGGTGATTTTGGTGGGGTGATTTATTTCTTTAAGTATTTATATATTTATTTTAAATCTGTGCTGATGATATAAGTCAGCTGTAGTTTTCTGTAGCTGCACTGAGGATTTTACATTTTTTTGAGGACAGTAAGGGTGAATGTGCTTCAGTTGGCAAAAAATGCTTGTCAGTTATGATGTGGATTGTAATATTTGCATTTCTAAAGACAAGTGTTGGGGTTGCAGCAAGAGAATGAAGCAAACAGACTGTTTTACTTTCTAGAGCCATATGTCAGGAGAGGAGTTTGTTGATTATGAAAGATAGAAATGTTCAGATATTAAATATGAACTATGATAAAATGATTCATTAGAAAAAGCTTTTAATGTGAAAATGTTTCCAATCAACAGCACAGTTTCCCTATTTCTGTGTGTCAGTATCTGAATCCTTGTAAGGATCAAGTTCCTATAAGCTATCTGCTGTCTATGTGGCATTTTGTTGAGTTTATTTGTGGCATTGAAAGCAACTTATTCAGTGCTGTCACTTGCACACCACTAGCCTTCTTTCTGAAGTGAAGACAGCTTTCTTGGACACAGCTGTTGTGTTTTTGCTTTGCTTCATTCTTTCAAAGTGTTTCTATTTCACAAAAGATACTGAGCAAACACAAGCTCCACCCCTGGGACTTTATATCTCTGTTCATCAGAAGTACATTTCTTCAAGTGGCAGGGTGAGAAGAAGAGGATGTGTTGCTTCCAAATTAAGTTGTTCATCCCTCAACCTCATTTTTGTGACCTTGATAAGAGAAGGAAAAATAAAAGTTGTGACTGGTTCTCTGACAGAACTGTGACTAGTAGTGATAGTAAATAATAATAAATAATGATGTTATCCTGATCTTGCAGTTTCTCCTTCAGTGGAGGTTATAGAGATGTGTTTACTGGGCATTTTAACTGTGGATGCATTGTGATCAAGCTTTCTTATGAAGCAGTGTTTTACTGTGATGTGGTCTGTCAGGAAACCTGATGCTGCAGTGAAAGAACTTTCTTTTTAAGGATAAATTATGTTGCTACTTTATTTTACAAATTGAGGAAACAAATAGCAAAGGAACTTTCTGCACTGAATCACAATCTTATGCAGTCCCAGTAGGGCAGCCATCTGCAATTTGTCTGCTGGCCTATTATACACAAAGCAAATCACCAGTCTACTTTCAGATGCCCTTATAGCCAAGAGGCTGTTAAACTCAGAGCAAAATTTTGGGGGTTTTCTTTCCGTTCTTTCTTCTTTCTTTTTTTTTTTTCTTTCTTGCTGCTGAATCATTATATTGGCTATTTTAACCTTGCTTCAGGGGACAGATGGCTAACCCTAAGGAAAAAAAAGCACGTTGCTATGTGTGGTATTCATCTTAAATAATCTTTGGGAATAATCAGTCCCCATCTCCATCTTAGTAAAGCAGATGTTTTTAAAAAGATGTGACTTTCTAAATCATTTTATGCAGTTTTCAGCTGCTGCTGTCACATGCACACTGCTATGCATCTTATTGTCCTTTCTCCATAGATTCATTGTTGTAGAAACACAAAGATTGAGAAGTACCCTCCAGTTCCCTGTCATATGCATGGTTACAAAAAAAAAATAAAATCAAAGAATGTCAGTAGCTTCATGGTTATGTTTCCAGTCACATCTACATATATTCCATTCGTGATCCTTCTTTTATTCCTTATTTTTCTGCTGCAAAAATAAGGTTGTTTTGTTTATGTGGGTTTTTTCTTTCTTATTTAGAGCTGCACAGAGGAAGATATTATAGTGTTTGTTCAGAATAAGTTGTGTTTTGGTTTATGGGCTGTACTATTTACTTTTTCTGACTCAAGAAGATGAGTTGCAGTATCGAAGTTCACCAAATATTAGAAATCTGTTTGAAGATAAAGTTGCTGACATGTGTCAATATGGTTATTTTATAACCAAGGTGATATCACATACTATTCTTTTGATTCCAGAGTCTATGACAACTTTAAAACAGGAACATTTGTTCTCTATAAGAGTACATCTCGAGATTTTGAAGTTCATGTTCGCCAGTGGGACTGTGGAAGTCATCACTACCCAGCATCCTGCAACTGTGGCTTTGTTGCTAAGGAAGGAAGTGATATAATTGCATTTGACATGTGCAGTGATCAGTTACATGAATCACAGCCACAGTTATCTGTAATAAACAGAGACACAACAGGAAGCAGTGTGAGAATCACTGAATCCTATCTGGGAAGAAAAGTAACAGTAAGTGGTAAATAATTGCTTTCAGAATAGGTAAAATAAAAAAATCATGTTTTTCATTATGATATCTTCAATCTCTTCTTAGGTTTTGTTTTCTTCTGGAGCTTTCGTTCGGGCTGATGTGAGCGAATGGGGAATGAGCATAACACTTAGAGCACCCAGTTCGGATTTCAGACATACAGTGGGACTCTGTGGCACCTTTGATGGAAATGCGGAGAATGACTATCACACTGCAAGTGGGGTGGAAATCCCAAACCATGCTAATGTTCTTTTTTCTTTTATCAAGGAGTGGAGGTAACAAAATAACTCTGTTTAAATCAAGTGTCATCATTTTTTTGTTCTACCTTTCCATTACACTCTTAAAAACTTGTCAAAACATTAAAAGAAAAAATCTTCTCAAGTTTTTGAATTGCTGTTAGAATGCTATCAATGCATTCCATAATTAATTTAAGAGAAAATTGAAACTGAAATGCCAAATAAGTATTTAAGTACCATGATGTCAGATTAGTTTGATTAGGTTTTGAACAAGTATACAGAAGATATCCACTCAAGTATTTTATTGTAAGTTACTCTTGAAGTTTCGTGTTTTAACTGGTCTTCAAATGGAGCTGTGTGCCACAGATTCAGTGACATGCTGCAAAAGTACAAAGCAACAAAGAACAAACCAAATGTTAATACTTTAGTAACAGAGTGAAAATAGTTCAGAGGATACAGTTTCATCTTTTTCTTTCTTGTCTAGAATTTTACCAGGAGATAGCTTGTTTGACAAGACACCTGCTTCTTTAACATCTTCTAGAAAAGTAGTTTTCTGTGACTGTGCACTTGAAGATCCTGTGTTATATCGATCAATGTACCAACTGGAGACAGCTTCTCAGACCGTTTCTGTGTCTTGTAAAGAAAGTGAAAATGGTAGATTTCTTTCTTTGATACCAGGACTGGATATCACTGCTGAGTATCTTGACCCTATTGATCTTGTCAGAGGCTTAAGGAAACGATCATCTGCACATCAAATGAATTCATTTACACTTCTACAGAACAATCAAACCAAACTTCACGAAATATCACCAGTAAACTCACGTGTCTCTGCAACTTCAGTGGGAAATACTGGTACAGAAGGAGAAAGAAGTTCAAGCTCAGGCATTAGAAGAAGTTTTCACCCTTACAGTAGTCACCTTCACAAAAATCAGTCTGTTACAAGTAGAGGGAAGCGCCAAAATTATGAATACCATCCAGTATTCCTATTCCAAAGTCTCAGCCAAACAGACTTAGAGAGATATAGTTATTTTTTTGCAGAGGACCATGACACTGACACAGACCAAAAGTTCCTTCCTTCTTGGCCCACTGCTTTAGGCCTCACTGAGTCTAGTGCTTTGTTAATATGCCAGCAGGCAATAGGTAATTCTAGTATAGGAAGATCTTGTGGTGCCCTTCTTGGCCGACGAACAGAGGATGCAATCGATATGTGTGTTAAAGATTTGCTGCTGAAAGATGACCTCAGTTGGGCAGAAGCTTCCTTAGCTCTTCTGGAGAACGAATGTGAGAGGAGAATTTTAGAAGAAATAAATTACAACCCACAGAAACTTGAAGGCTCAGTTGAGAGCCTACTTACTGTACTAAAATGCCCCAGTCTCTGCAGTGGTAATGGGGAATGTACGGAATGGGGCTGTGAATGTTTTCAAGGCTACAGCTCATATGACTGCAGCATACTGTCTGGTAAGTGGGGGGAAAAAAATGAGATACATACATGTATTTTGCTGCCTTTCTCTCCTGCTTTTGTACGTGAACAAAGGTTCCCAAGGGTGGCCCTGTTCATTACCTAACAATTTACTTCCAGTTTCTATTACTATGGCCTGAGTTTTGTTTCAATTTTATTCTGCCAATGTGATGTAAATAACCATAGCTGAGAAAGGAAACTACATATTCACAAGTGTTTGTTGTCCATTGAATTTTCTCTGCTTTATAATAGTCAGCTTCCAAGAGAAGACAAAAGCTTAGCTTTAAATTTATTATTAATTTTAACAGTAAAAAAAAAATCTTTCTGTTTATTATGTCTGGTTTTAGCTGGGTCTAGATTTCATTGTTTACATAGTTTTCATAGTTGGATAGAAAAATAGATGTATTTCTTAGTGTAAATGTATATGAATGAGTTAATATACTGGCATTTATTGTATAATCTCTACTTCCAAGACCAGGCTCCAGAAATTACAGAGCTGGAAAATGCTGGGTTGTGTGATATTCGACAGTATGACTGCACATCAGTGAGAGCTTTTGGACATGGCTTCAGGGAGTCACTGAATCTGAAATGTGAAGTCATCAAATTGCAAGTAGGTCTCCCTGAATAGTGAGAATCATATTTTAAACTACTTGTGTAACAAGGGGCAGAATTTCTAACGTATTATTCATTGATGTGGGTACAACCCAATGCTTTAGCTGAAGCTAAATGCAGAGGCACTCAGCTCTTGGCAGCAGACACTTAAGTCTTTGCAAGATTGCCATTTCCCCCATGATAAAAGAAATTCAAAACATAATGGAAATGTTCAGCAGCTGAGAGGGAGATAACACCATACAGCAGCTATCCATCAGAAAAGGGCAAGGGCAACCCTGTTAGTAACAACCAGTGCACTGTTGTTCATTTTTTGTGCTTTTGGAGACAAATTGAAGTACCACTTCTTTGAGGAAGGACAGCAAGGTTAAAGATGTTACTAGATTTCTGTCTCAAATCTAACACTTGAAATAGCCCTTTATAAACATAATAAATCTGTTAGGAAAAGAGAAAGGTATTTTTGATGTGTTGTCCATTTTCCTGAGGTAGAGTACTATGGCTATTTAATGATATATGTCAGCTCTATACCCCAGATTTGTACAGGAAATTAAAAAATGTTGCACTTTAAGCTAAGGGGAATCTGTATAAAGAGACTGTTGTTACTCAGACCTAGAATTTGCTCAAGGCAAATTTATAAGCAGTTTGCAAGTTGTAGCCTGGAATAAGCAAGTACCAATTACAAGCTTTTATGTTGTGTTAGACATGGGAACAAAAAAGCTTCAAAGTAAAACTGTATTTCAATTATATGATGATGGACGGGATGAGAGTTGGCAAAAGGGGAACCATTCAATGAGGAATTTTGTTTTTGAGACAAAAGTTTTCCTTAGTTAGTTCTAGCAGATGCTAAAGTTATTTTGGCAGATTGAGCAATACAGGCTATAGATTTTTCTTAAACTCAACATGTATCCATTCAAGTTGGCTTGAAATGATAGTTGAGAATAAGTTTACACTCCATTAGGTTATAAGACTTTCAGGCCAATCTCACAGTAAGACAGTTATTGGGAATTCACTTATCTCAGTTTGAAAGGTCTCAGATTTAACTCATCCCAAGATATGCTGAAATTTCTCTTTGTATTGGTGTATTTGGCTCCCAATTACAAAAAACTTTCTATTCAATCACTTTCAGTGATGATTTTTTCACTGACAAGAGCAAATTTACTGCTGTTAGCTGCAGTTGAAGAGAAAGCTGTGAATTTTTAACTTGAGAATACGAAAGAAAGGAGGTTTCGGGGTTTGTTTTGTTTACTTTTTTAGGCTGGAATAATAATGAATTTATGGAAATGTTAGTGGATTTGCAACATAACTCCACATATTTTGAGATTTAATTTAAATTATCAAAATTTCATAGAAGAGGCATTTTGCAGAATTTAGAATTTCTTAGTTTCAGATTTTTGACTTTGAAATGTTAGAACAAATCTGTTGTCCGTGGGCTGTCTTAGTTTATGGTAGAAACTTGATAAAGATTTGGGTAGGACATGGCCAGGAACAAATGATTACAGAGATACAGAATTTAAATGTAAACCATGAGCAGTTTTTTAACCTCTGCAAAATGAAAATATGGGTTTATTTCCTTCTCTTTTACATTGAACTCCAGAAGTCAGTTTTTCTATTAACCTGAGGAGCTGGAATGGTAGTAGATCTGAAGACTTTTTAACTGGTTTTAAAAAGGTTAATCTGTTTCTGAAAAAATCATCTGAACTTGTTTCCAAGTGATAAAATTTTCCTGGAGAAATAGACTGCATCACTTTTCAAAGGGCACAGTACTAAATCCACTGAAAATTACATATTTAGAAATACTTAGCTTTTACACTTTTACTTATCCTTGCTGTGAATCCTTAACTGAGTATAGGATGAAAGAAAACCAAAATGTTTGGTTGGAAAAAAAATAGCTCATATGTCTTTTTATCAAAAGTGTTTATTTTTCTGTCTGTTAAACAAAAAAACAAAGAAAGAAGTTTAAAAAAAACCCCAAGGTTTGTACAGCAGATGACTCCTGTGTGAGGATTGAGATTGAATAAATGTCTTGATTGGCTCCAGTAACTAAAAAAGTGTGATAGCTCAATAAAACCTAGTCAAGCTCAAAATTATTTTAACTTCTCTTGATTCTTAGTCTCTCTGGATTTTTACTTCCATATAACTTTATTTCTTTTCCATATGCCTACTTCCACATCAATGCTTCTGTTACCTAGAAGTCTTGAGATGGAACCTTGGAGGACTTGTTCTCACTGCAGTTTAGGAGAAAAATCTACAGGGTCAATGATGTCTTGTTCTATTGAAAATCTATTGGCTTGTACAGGGGCTAAATGGCTTACTGCCAGTATTTGCCCCAGCACTCAGAATGATCCTGAGCCCTGCCAAAAACCTCATCTGTTCCTTTGACTAAAGCCTGTCCTCACATGGGAGCAGAGATGGAGTGGGACAGAGGCACTTAGATGTCAGATTAGTGTTGTAGAGAATTGCCCACTGCTTAACCCTCCTGTTACTTTCCATTTGGAAGAACGGTTTGTCCTTGACAGTTTAATGCCAAAGGGCTGTGCATCAGGAAAGACTTCTCTGCCTTTTCTTCCACAGTAGCAGGCTTAGCTAAAAATCTGTGTATGCAAACAATGTCATTTAATATTTGCCACTGCATTCTAATCCGGACACATTAGACTTGTTCAAAAATGTACATGGGTTTTTTTTCCTCTGATAAAAATATTTTCATGATGTATTCCACTGAAAAACGGATTTTCTGTCTTAACATTTAGTATAGCTATAGCCAGTGGATTCCTGGAGAACCTCTAACAATACCAGCTGTCTTCCACAATGCCAGGACTGTCAACTGCCAGTTACCAAATGATGGCCAGCAGTCTGATGTCATGGATGTGGTTGATGATAAACCCATAGCCAGGTGGCAAATAAAGGTACTTACAGAAATTTCAAATACTCATGAATATTCCTATTAAGATGAAAATACATCACATAGATATTACCCTTTTGTCAATGGTGCTGAAGTTGGAACTCAGCTTGCCTAACTTGGGGTTTCAGTTTCATCACTGAAGCTGAAGTGTCCAGTGTCATTTGAGAGTGTTCTCTGCAGTGGACTGGTAGATATGACCTAGGTCCTATAGAGACACTTGTTCTTCAAAAGTAGAAGTTAAAGACCAGGTAGTTACCCTGCATTTCAAGTAACATTGGATATGTTTATGGTAGAACTGAATTGAACCCAGTCAACTTGTACTAATCCCTGTGTGAGGCAAGTATCTGAGCTCTCAAACAGACTCAGTGAATAAGGTTAATAGAGTGTACACACTATGCAACTTACCCTAAGTAGACACCTACGTATGGTTGGTCAAATATCTGCCTAGTCCTATGGGGAGATTTTATTAGATTTCTGATGACTGTTATAAGAGCTTAAACACCTGTATGCAGGTGTTTGTTAATGAGATGAAGCTCATGTCAGCAGCCCACACTGGTGGTGTGTTGATACCTGTATTGGTTAATACATTTTTACTGTACACCTTGCAGATTTCTAATGATGGATTCATTTATAGCAACTCTAAAACAATGACACTATATGATGGAGCCTGTCAAATATGTGAATCACAAGAATCTGGGCTATGTGCATTAAAGGTATGTGTTTCACTACTCTCCATTATGAAAGAAATGCATTTTTTCAGGCAGAAAACAAATAGAAAAATCAGCAGAATGTACCCTATTCTTATTTCCAACAGGGATTTTCTATGCACAGAAATTATATGCAAAGAAAGACAAGTTGAGATGAGGAAATTTTAAATGTAAAAAATCAAATGAGAAGCACTTCATATAATTATCAAATAAAACCAAACTTACTGTCAGTTGTTTAGAAACTAGCTTAGTTGTTAATGGAAGTGCAGAATTATTAGATTTTATTTGATGCTTTACAAATTTATAATCAATTTGATAACAAAAATATTAATGAATCATATTTTCATTTCTCTAAAAGGAGAAAACATGCATCATTGATGGACTCTGTTATGGTGAAGGAGACACAAATCCAACCAGTCCCTGCTTACTCTGTAGACCTGACATATCAAAGTTAACTTGGTCAGTTGTTGAAAGTAAGTTTTCAAAGTTCTTTTTTAATACAAGAAGTTGAAAGTCTACTAAGTTTTTAAATTTATGGAAATAGTGATGTTTTAATTTTAACTAATTGTTTCACTTAAATCTTGTCATTTGATCTCCATTTTCATATGACATTTCTCATAATTTCTGAAAATGGTACTTTGTTTTCTCAACCACACATAAAAATATGGCTTTGTTTAATTTTATTTCCCTTACTTCCCCCCAGTAACTGTTACAAATAACTAATGACAATTAAAAACTTTCAGTCTAACTGACACTTTGAAGTCTTTTGATATTTAGCACAGGTACATTCACACATGTTTGTCTTCAACATATAGGTATAAAAACTATTTAAAAAAATATTCCTATTCCAAACAAGTGGAGATCACAAAGTGAATTAAATGACATCATATTTATTAGTCACTTAACATTTGGACTACATTTACATCAATGGCATATATAAGTAGCCCAAATACTTGAGAGTGTATCCAAGGTTTTCATACCTCAGTCCAGTTAGAAACCACACTTTGAAAAGAAGACCTAAGTCTAGATTTTTCATTTTCCTTTTCCATAGTACAAAATTCTAGCCTAGAAATTGTAGCTCTTTTTGGCTCAGATTTTAGTTTTTGGATATCCATATCATGTTGGTCCATCCATGAAACAGAATGTCTCTTAGACCTTTAATAATGTTAGCCATTGAGAATGCCCCATCAATCCAAGTCCATAAATTGCCAATATAAGCATTCCATTGGTGTTTTCATGTGTGACTGTGCTGACAACACTCTGCCTTGATTGGAAAGAGGCTTGTGTGAATGGGACTTCTGGTGCCTGTCTTGGTGAATCTTGTCCTAGTCCAAACTTGTGTTGAAAGCCAAGATAGCTATACCTATTTCAGAAGAAGGAAAGCTGAACAAAAGGAATGAAATAAAACTCATCCAGCAGTCAGGAGTCAAGAGATTCCCATGCTCTAGTCATATAGGTAAAATACAGTGGTTAAATTCAATAAATTCTGATTTTTTTTTCTATGTACAGATGCAGCACGTTACAAGCTTTTGCACAGTAGAAGTAATTTCTTGGTTATGTTGCTACAGTTGTAATGAAAGTATCAAAGGGTTTTCCTGTGCCATACAATTGACATAAGAATTTAAGAGAAAAAAAGTGCATGTGACTTCCTTAATGGAAAGATATGATCCTTTTAATTTTTATAAGTATATTTGAATTTTTGCTTAAAAGAGGAAAATATCTGCTTTGTTACAGACAACCAGCCTCCAGTGCTTGAAACTTCTCAGGGTATACTACAGGCATTTTATGGAGAAGATTTTGTATATCAGTTTTTGGCTTCAGATCCAGAGGGCTCTGTTATTCATTTCACATTGGATTCTGGTCCAGAAGGTGCCAGTCTTTCCCCATCAGGTCTCCTTTTGTGGAAAGCTGTGTTAATGAATCTCCATAAATTAACATTTTCTTTGACAGATGACTGCAACACAACAACTAAGGTAGAAATAGAGGTAATGGATGTTACAGTAAAATGACACTTACTAGTAAGATGTTTAAGATGTCTAATTACAGAACTCATTGCTAGTTCATTAAAAAAATAGAAAACTGTCTTATTGGGCATGTCTTGTAGGTCAGTGTAAAATCATGTGATTGCCTAAATAATGGCTCATGTGTGGCAAACGTTAATTTCCCACCTGGAAGTGGAAGATATCTTTGTGTGTGTGTGGCTGGATTTGAAGGTGATCTCTGTGAAGTGAATACTGATGACTGTAGACTTAACCAGTGTGGTGTTGGCAGATGTGTGGATGGAATAAACAGCTATTACTGTGAATGTCCACCTGAACTTCAAGGTAAATTACTACTTTATTTACACACATTTATCACATTTAGTGATAAATATCACGTTTAGTGATAAATAGGAGTTTCTAATTTTATGTCTGCAATTTTCTTTTTTTAATTTTGGACCATAAATAACTTACTGTTAGGTTATTAAGAAATGTTATGGTTTTGTGCTAAAGATATATGGTATACTTCAAGATTTTTCTTGCATGAATATAATGGTTGGTTATTTTAGTTTATTAGGAAAGCAAAGTTCCATTGATTTTCTCCACAGAGGTAAACTCAGCAACATGAAGAGACATAGGAGTGATGAGTTTGGTTACAGTGTGATTTCTCCTGCAAATAAACATGTTGTTCCCACAGCCCATCCTCTTCATATTCTGCAATAAGGAAGATACTTGATATAAGCTGAAAAGATGTCAATAGCAAACCTAGTCAGCTGTTCTTACTACATGTACTGAAATGCTTTGTTGTACTTGATAGATATCTTTTTTTTTTCTATTTCAGCACTTGCCTGCATTGTACTTTATAAACACATCATCAAAGCCTGGTGACATAATATTACAAAAAAAAAATTAATATGTATTTCAATGCAGGTAAACATTGTCAAGAGGATGTAGATGAATGTCTATCCAGTCCTTGCTTCCCCAGAGTATTTTGCTTCAATACTTTTGGTTCTTACTATTGTGGTCCATGCCCAAATAATCTGCAAGGAGATGGGAAGTCATGTTATGGTAAAATTATTTGTTTCTCAGAAGAATAATATTATCTTATTGTCATTCACATAAAATATCTTGGATTGTGCTTCATGTTTTTAGCAGTAACTTAGACCTCTTCTCAGCAGTCAGCAAAACAGGACTGCGTCTCTGGTGAGGGCAATATCACACTGCAGTGGGTTGCATAGTTGTAAAAAACTTTTTCAAGTAACAAGAAAATAACAGATACAAAACACACCAGTTCTTTTATATCAATGTAGAATGCAATGAAATTTTGCTTTTTTCCTTCATTATTGTCATAATAGGATAAATCATTGAGAAAATATTTTTCTATTATGTTGATTAACAGAACTATTTACCCTAATCAAGGCATTTGCCAAACAAGGTGCCCAAACATTTATTTATTGAATGCAATTACTGAATAACTTGTAATTTTAAAATACTCTGTTAAAAATTTTCAAGAAACACTTTCTATTTTTATTCTTCTTTCTGAATTTTGAGTTGTTTTTATTTATTAAAACTTTAACTCTGTTTTAGTTTATTTAAAGTTGAAACAAATGTAGCTACTTCTGTGCACTACTAATGTGCCTTCACATATATTTTTTTTAGAAATCTTTGAAAACGCTGATTTTGAAAGGAAGGATTCCACAAGAGAAATTGGAGGAAATAAAGGTGATTTTTTCATGAAGAAAATTGAATTTCTGATTTACATACTGATAAGAATGTATAGTTAAATAAAGGTCCTAGTCAATTTTAGGTTATTTAGTTTAATTTTTCAGTTTGACACAATTAATTCATTACTGAGGTTGTATTCTGATCTGAAAAATGAGACTGAAATATCAATATCAACAAATCCCTTAGGTCATTCAAGTCGTTTTAGTAACTGGTGTGATGTATGAGACTCTTACAGTTGCCTTTTGTTTTAGTGACTAACCACTGACAAAAAATAGGTAACATGGGGATAGGAACATCTGTTATGTGAGATAAGCAAAAGTTTATGGCATTATGTTGAATGCCATATTACTGCTTTAACTCAAAGGAAAGGTGAAGGATATGTTAAGGGAATGTCTGTATTCCAAAACTCTGTAAATGCTGTTGCTGGCATTTCCAGGTCTGTGCCTGCTGGGGCTTTCTTTGCAGGAAAATCTTGTGTGTCTGTTCCCTTTATCTCTGAATTGCTGTTGGGGGAGAAGGAAGATACTCTCTCACTCCACTGCAGTGCTGGATAACTGTTCATCAACTCTAAAATGGTTTGCTTTTCAGCAGTGGGAGACAGCACTCCCAATATGATTCAGTGAAGTTTAACCTTTTGAGGACCATCTTCCAGGACCATTATAAATGGGTTAGGGTTTCATTCTGCCTTATAATGCTAAAAGACTAGATATGGCATTCTACCCGTCCTGGATTACAATACCTTACTTCTTTCCACAGACTTCCAACTTTTCTTGGGCAAATATGAAGACCTTTTCATTTACTTTGCACTCTTTTCAATGAGGAGGCTGAGTCAGTGTATGTTGTTTATAACACACATGCAACATCCTACTCATAAAACCCATGCAGAAACTGTAAGAAAGTTGCTTTAAAAGTTGAAGAATAAAACTTGGTAATAGTTTTTCTACAAGGTAGTGGATTATTCACCAAAAATACTGTCCATGGTGCATCAGTAAGTAAAATCATCTACATATTTGTGATTTAACCTCTGCTTCTGGACTCAGCTTATTATTAGCACTTAGACAGACTGATGAACCATATGCAGTATCTTTTCTTTAAATTCTTTCAGTTACCTGGTTGGAAGAAGTATATGGTGATGGCAATCTGCTCTGACAGTAAATCTGTTTATTGATCTGCTCTGGGAAAATCTCTGCTGTCTGCCTCATCTATGGTGCTTTCTCATCTTCCAGCCAAGAAATGATCATGATGAGGGTGGGAAAGGATGTAACCAGAATGCCTTGATCTCTAATTCTGCCAGTTACGTTCTACTGTGTGCTTACATTCTGATGTAGCACATGGAGGAACTTTCTGAAGTACAGAATGAATGGGCTTTATACTTACCTGTTCAGAAAACATTCCCCACTCTCAGAAGGAAAAAAAAGTCTCATAATGTTCACATGCTTTTTTCCCCCTCTTCCTTTATAACATGCTGTAGGTTTTCAGCAATCATCCTTTGAGAAGGTTTTAAGCATCTCAAGCTATATTCCCAGTTCTACGGATGTCCCTAAGAGATTTATTTCTACAGAAGTAATCAGTAGCAGCACACCACCAGCCTCCACAGTAAAAACAATCACTGCCTGGAAGTCACTTGATTCCCAGAGAAGTGCTTCTGTACAACCTGCTGCTACTGGAAACATTGCTCATGCTCTTGGGACCATCAGTGATCGCCTTGCTGACATGGAATTGAGTTCTTCAGTACATGCTGTGATGACTGCATCTTCAGGGATCCATGGTGCATCACCTGAGAAGAAAACAAAGACCCAAATTGAGGCCTACACCTATTTGGAGACTAGCAGGAGGACTTCTCCTGGCAGCCGAGCAAATATAAGCAAAGGACTTTCTTTACCAAACAAAGCATTCAGAGGTGGCAGTGCTCAGAGAGTTCTGCAACTGTTAGCCAAGCATAAAGCGAGTCACTTACCTTTTGCCCTTGTCCAAGTCACTGTCCCACCAAAAATGCTTCCTGAAGAATTGAGTGGAGTAGTGATTCCTAAAGCAATAACTTGTACTGATTTACCCTGTTTTCCTGGAGTACCTTGTGAGCCAAGTCAGGATGAAAGCATCAAGTGTGGTCGCTGTCCTTATGGTTATTACAGAGATGGCTTCACTTGCAGAGGTAGTACAAATAACTGCACTTAAATGCCTTGAAGAAAAGAATCTTGAGATGTCTTTATAGCTTGAAAGTACATTGTTACTGTGTATAATCAGTGAAAAGCACAGTGTATTGAATTTTTTCACTTTCATTATTAATATTGGCATAGCCCACAGGCTTTTAGTTGTATGGATACACTTAAAAATATTCTGATGTGTCTTAGACTCCCCATTTATGGGCAGGGACATAATGAGTTCTCTATGATCTGTTCATTACATTAGGCAAGACACAGTTGTGTGAAATGCCGCTTTCATTTTCCTTACTCCTTTCTTTGTTTTCTTCATTGCTTTTCAGCAAGATGTAGACAAACATGTGGCAAAAATATGGAGTGTGTGGCACCCAATATTTGTAAATGCCAGCCTGGTTACACTGGATATAACTGTCAGATGGGTGAGTATGGTATTTTGATTTTGCCTGTGATAACTCATATGCACAAATCAATGATTTGAAGAGTGGTGTTCATTTTTTTGCACAGCTCTGTGCAGACCTGATTGCAAAAACCATGGAAAGTGCATTAAGCCAAATGCCTGTGAATGTCCACCAGGATACAGTGGCTCCACTTGTGAGCAAGGTAAATAGGGTATTGTTTGCTTTTGAATACATAAGTACCCAAGGGATGCTGTGAACAACTTCCATGACTGTTCATTCTGACAACAACGAGATGTGTTCATTTTACTTTAACAGAACTCCTGAGTAACATGTCACCATATATCCTGATTTTCTTGGTATACACCGTAAATGTTGGTTGTGATTGGATATTCCTAAATTTATCTTTCATGGTAACTAGAGGACTTCACCAGTGAATGTAGTTGCCTCTAAGCTAAACAGTCCTGAAGAGCGAGAAGTACTCTCCGGAAGTTGTGCCAGGTTTCTTTTCTTCAGGCTGACCTCCACTGTTGGCACTCTATATACAGTTGGAATGAAGTTCTTCTGTCAAGAGGCATTGCATATGTCTCATTATTTTATTTCCAGCTCTTTACTCACTGTCATTTATTAACATTTCCCTTTTTATAAATCATAACCAATCCATGCATCTTTGTGGAGGTGATTTCTTGAACAACATAATTCTATATCTGCAGCACATTGTAAACCACCCTGTCAAAATGGAGGCACGTGCTTGGCTGGAAATCTCTGCACCTGCCCATATGGTTTTGTGGGACCAAGATGTGATACAAGTAAGCAAAAGAGCATAAGAGAAAAGTACAGAACATTTGCTTCTGTTCTTCAGGAGCAAGAAAGCAATTATGGTTTAAATTTTTGATGCACTCTGTCTAATTCTAGCAAATTGCATAATCGTCTCCCTCTTTGAAGGCTCCTATACTTGGGCTTTTTGAACTTGAAATAACATTTGCACATAACTTTGAAAACGTAATGTACTATAAAAGTTTGTCTAGATTGCATACCGGTAACTTTTGTCATTCACAGAGTCCAAAGTTAGACATGCTGTTTATTTACCATTCACTTGAATGTACTACTTTACTGACCCTGAATTGATAAAGTCCTTTGTCTCCTCCTCAAATCCCAGCACTTTGTACTCAAATTTTTCTTGTTCTAGTTTTGTTTGTAGCATAAAAAAAAAAAGAAAAAGAAAAAAAGCTACTCTATGTTAAGCAGTGCTAAACAGAATGAAATATAGTCCTGAAGAAATGATTCATGGTTTTCCAGAGCCATGATACTTTAATGTCTTTGCTAGTTAGTCTCATGTCACTGTATGCATGCAGCTGTGCTTCCTGAAGTGAAGGAAGACATTTGATTGAACTTTCTTGGACTCCCTCAAATCAATCATGTCACCTCACCCCCTTGTCTCTTACTATAGCATTTCCCATTTGTTTTAGAATTATTTTTTTTAAATTTTCTTGATTTTCAACACTGAATATAACCAGACTAGGGATAATTGCATGGAAAGACATTTTATTTACCTTTGTTGTCTGGTGCTAGCTATTACGAGCTTGAAGCTGGATTAATCTGTTCAGCAATTCCACTTCAGCTACTGTAACTTTGTGTTATTTCCAATGTTGATATTTGGGAAAGAACTGAAAAATTAATCAAGCATAATTTGTAACATCTTTTTCTCTCGTCTCACCCCCATTTCCTCCCCACTGCCTTCTTTGTTTTCACCCAAATTCTTGGATGGTAGTGGTTTGCAGCAGACACTGTGAAAACGGTGGTCAATGTCTCACTCCAGACATCTGCCAGTGTAAGCCTGGGTGGTATGGACCTACATGCTCTACAGGTAACACTCCTCCAACTTTCATGTTCCTGGGAGAGTGTCCATGCCTTGGGGCCTCCCATAGCTTGAAAGCTGGAACTGCATGGCTCAGAGAGCAGTGATGGGCAGCTGCTTACTGCTGCAGAGCCCCAGCACTCCTTCATGTCTCTGCATGTTAGTTCTGCTTCTAACAGCATCTCTTGGAAGTCTTATACTGATCCTTTAATTCTGGTAAAGATTCTGTGGGAATGGTGTTTCCTGCAGTTATCTTAGGAGTTTAATTCCTGTCCTTGCAACAGAAACACATATTTTATAGACTTTATTTGGATGTCATGCTTCCCACTCTTCCTGACCCTATTTCTGCAGCAATGTGTGATCCAGTTTGTCTCAATGGTGGTTCCTGTACTAAGCCAGGTGTTTGCCTCTGTCCACATGGATTCTTTGGTGTCCAGTGTCAGAATGGTAATATTTTCTTTTTTTTTTCTTATCCTCACTCCTTAGCTGCCATTATGAGGAAATGTGTGAGAAAACTCTAAGACATGAAATTAAAAATCAAGTCAGGTGCCTGAGAAGTGGTGCAAAACAGAGATTATGTTATTTCTTAGATTTTATGGCCGATTCAAGAAGTACCCAAAGAAGAAGGGAGGTTCAACATTTGTCTTGTCTTCCATTCAACATTTGAGCAGCATTCGACCAGTTCCATTGTATATTTATTACATGTAGTCTGGTTACTCGTGTACACATACAGTTGCTAGCCTTGACCCCTTTTTATCCGATTTTGTCTTTACTATTGATGTTGGCACCAAAACACATTAATACAATTTTTACAACACTGGCAAGATAGTCTATACAAGCTGTCAGAATCTTTGTGTTGCACTTTGGTGTCATAAAAGTATATCATTAAGTCAAACAAAATGCCAAGTACATCCTTTTTCTCCTGTTTCTATATTTTAGCTGTCTGCAGCCCGCCTTGTAAGAATGGTGGTCTTTGCATGAGAAATAATGTCTGTACTTGTCCTGATGGGTACACAGGCAGAAGATGTGAAAGAAGTAAGCCAGTGTTAAAATCCTTCCAGGATCCAAAAATAAGCAATAAATTACTCTGTAATCAGTTAAATGTATTAAATGGCAGATGTTTTTGATTTTAAGGCATCTGTGAGCCAAGGTGTATGAATGGAGGAAGATGTGTAGGCCCAAATATTTGCTCTTGTCCTTCAGGATGGAGAGGAAAAAGATGTAACACTCGTAAGTACCTTGTAGTTAACAGAACTGTACCTTAAAAGTAATACATGATTTCAGATAACTCTGTCCATACAAGTAATAGCAAGTTAGTGTCAAAAAACTTACAAATATACACATATTGAAAAAATTGTGGTCTGTAACTTGGTAGTAAAATTGAGGATGGAGAACTAATATCCTGCAGTTCTCAGGCTAAGTGATGAGACCAAAATATCTTTTAAATTCTTGTATAGCAAATATTATCTGTTTCCTTCTTAATTCTTGTCTAAACAAGAAACATCTATATTTCTGCAAAGTGCTGAGTTCAGTAAAGTGAAAGAAATTCAATTTGTGTAGTATAAAAATATATAAAAGCAGATACAATAGAAAAAGAAGTTTAACAAAAGATGGGAACACTGTGGAAACAGTGGGAAGTGATTAGAAGAGAAGATGCAACTAGCACAAGCTCTTTAGTACAGGTAAAAATAGGACTGTGATGGTGGAACATCTGTGGGTTGCGTTGTATCTTAATTAAGATATTGATAGTACATAAAGAAAATGTGTTGTCTTGGATAAAATCACAGTTTGCATGAGAGTAGGTTATGGAAATCCCATAGCAAAAGTGTTACTCTCTGTCAGAGCACTCACCCAAGCCTCAGGAACTGATGTGAGCAATGAGCTCTCTAATGGCATGGAAGAAAAAACAGTTTACCCTGTATTACTTTCTGTAGTTACTAGAAAGGGGATTTTTGTTGACTAAAGTACTACCAGTATTGACAGGGATGAGATACTCTTGGACACTGTGGAAGAGAGATTTGATTATCCAATAGGCAGCTAATGAATGGAAATAACAGCACATTAGATTATGGTTTCATAAGCAAAGACAAATGTGGAGAAAAATGGGTCATAGAAAATAACTTTGGATCAAATGTTCATGAGTCAATTCACCATGTCTTCAGTTGTGCGACAGACAAAAGATCTCTCACCAAGGTATAGGTTTTAGAAAGTTAAATTTAGAAAAAACCAAACTATTTAGCAGTGCTAACTTAATTCAGTATTTCAGCCTTTTGTAGCAATTTGTGATGCAGCAGAACATCTCTGTGTGTGCTTTGGCTGTAGGCTTTTTGTTTCCAGTTGCCTCTCTTTATTATCCTGTTGATCGCAGATGGATATTTCAGTGAAGGTGATGTGATTCTTTTGTATGGAAAGCGCTCATCCTCTCATGAGCATCCTGAAATCTGAATCATAAGTCAAAGTAATCACTTGGGATTTAACCAAACTTTGTGATGATGTTTGTGCAGCAATCTGTCTCCAGGAGTGTAAGAATGGTGGGGAGTGTATCAGACCGAGTACATGTCATTGTCCTCCGCAGTGGGAAGGAATCCAATGTCAAACACGTAAGAATGATGTGACCTGAAACCTCTTGCTTCAGTTCAGACTGCACAGTACCTAGCCTAGAGCCCAGGTTATATTTTACCCCAATCTGTGTCAAAGGCAAGATAAAGAGTAGAGATTCCTCTGCCCATTCTGAAGCCCTACAGGATATGATGGCAGTCTGGGACCGTGCACTATGTGTTGGGTTGCTTTAGTAATCTACACTATTGCATGAACCATGAGAGACCATTGCAATAGTTTGAAATAGCAAGATGCATTAAAAAACAAACACCTTACTCATGTTTCTTGCTCAGTCTTATTCATGCTCTTGACATGGTCCCAAATTAAATCTCCATCAAAACATAAGGGGGATGGGATAGGTGTAAGAGCTCTGTTGGTTCCACATGACCTTTTAAGTCTCCTTATGCTGAGGGGTGTTTCCCTGTGAAAATATATACTTAGTGAATTCTTGTCTCCTATATGCAAACAGAGTAAGTACGTAGAGATAGCCACTTTTGCTTCACCGAACTGTTTCTATGAATAGGGCTATCACATATCTCTTGTTTTAGCTGTGTGCAACCAGAAGTGTCAGTTTGGAGGCAAGTGTGTGTCGCCCAACGTATGCTCTTGTCGTCCAGGTTATACTGGAGTCCTCTGTGGAAAGAAAATTCAGGTACATGTAGAAGCAAGACATCATCACAGAGTGATTTGGGAGTGGTTATCTAGTCCACCCTTGTCTAGTGAAGCAGGACAATAGACACCAAATGTGTGTTTTCTCCCTTTCAGTCTCCAGTGATGGAGAATTTAATGAAATTCCAAAGAGCTATTCCAGTAATGTTTAAGCTTTAATGTTTATAAAATTGTTCTCAACACCTAATGTAAATTTCCTTTGTTTCAAATTAAGCTGATTATCTCTTGTCAGGCAGTAGGAATTCCTAACTGTCCTCTTCAAAACCACTATTCTTTTTTCCAGCGTCCCCATTTTAGGGAAAAGTGTCCTACTGCTGACTTTCTTAGCTTGCATAGAGTCAAGGCCTGATCTTTTCCCAACTAACTACACTGCCACTCAGTTCATCCTTGCTTTATACAAATGTTCCTTATTCCCAAGTATAACTTTAGAAGAGCTTTACTCTTTTGCATCATAGGGAATGATGACAATTTCTCTGTTTTGTCACACAATTTGCTGTTGGATTCCCTTGCTTGAATGCTGTCAGTCACTCACTGAAGTCGTTTAATTAAAAGTTTTGTTGCAAGTACTTTTTTCGAATTCTGCTTTTCTTGCACCATTTGTGGTGTTTCTCTTCTTTTAATTTCAATGTATTTAGACACTTTTCTGGTGCCAGCAGGATTGAGAGATGGGGCAGATGTGTTTCAGAAATTGAGACAAAGAAATGCTCATATTTAATTTGAAAATATAAAACTACATATCCTATGACAATAAGACTATAATGTTTGCAATGTGGATTTCCAAAATGTGACCTAAAGAGAGAAATAATTTTGATTTAAATGTTTACATAAATATGTCCTACAAAGAATTACTATATTTTTAATCTAGCAAATATATATCTGATCAGTCAGACAATGCTGTATTGATCAAAATAGCCCGTTCTATTTTAAGAAACAAAAGAGCTATATGCACAACTTTAACTCATGTTGTGACTCTGCATATCAGGGAAGCAGAGACTCATTGATAACTTTATCATAAACCTGGGCTGCATCATGGAAGTCTATTTTTAATTCTTTTTCTCTCTTCAAGGTACAAAGGCATCATGATTGAAGAAGTGTATCAATTAATTTGCAATGCTTCATGGATGTATGGGACTTGAACATAGCAAAAGGGTTAAAGTAATTACAGAGTTTATTTAAATGAAAGGAATATTCAGAAGCATTATTTTTAAAGACTCATACCAATCAGAAATGTCGGTGAGCTTCAAAACAACAATCTTGTAGTCATTAAAGCACATGTGTATTGTTATAATTTTCTGCTACCTCATGCATAAGCCCCACAGCCTCTGATGTATTCACTGGACTCACAGATCTGATGACTGATGCAAACCCAAAATTCTACAGTTTGTTGATGCAGTCAACTGGACTATGAGATTTCCTTTGTGGGAACAAGATTGTAACAGCTGCTGAGTGTCTCCAGCAAGGAAGGCAGCATTGGACTGCTTCGTGAATGGTACCTTCTATTTTTAAACACTGTTTACATATGTGTTAATTGGACTGGAGACAAGAAAAATCAGAACTATGTTTTTTTTTTTCTTGCTGTCGTGTATTTGCATCACTCTTGGTATAATGACAAGCCAGGAGTGAGGAAGGAAGGGGAACCTGAACTGAGGCTGGGCTACTAACAATGGAGGCAAGGCTTCCTGTCTTGCTATCAGTCAACCAGATGAAGAATTACTCTGATTTATCTATGACACACCTTTGTATCCAGGAGCCACATACCAATGCTTCTGCTTTGACTTCATTACTTACACTTAAAAATTTGAGTATCCAGCCATGGAATTATTGATGTAAGACTTTATGCCCCTGCTTTGAGATGGCATTCGGTAATATGAGGAAATTTTGACCCCAGGCATTTAGGAGAAATTTGACATTGCTTTCAGCAATGCTGAATCTTAACATAGAAACTAATAAGAGGAGGAATTTGTTGTACATCATGCCATCTATACACATGTCAGAAAGTATTTGTAAGGACTTCATAGAGGACTTTTTTTTCCATTACCAATGAACTGTTAGCACCTACCAGCTGCGAGATAGGTTTTGAGCAAATAAAATTCTGTTTTTTCTTATGTTTCCTGTAGAAGGCCACTATCTTCTGCTAGAGATGTGAAAGACATTTCAGTTCATACCACAACAAACTTGAGTTTTGGTAAAAGACACAAACATCCCTTTACTTATGCCACTCAAGTTTAATGTTTTGTTTTGTTTATTTTAAACCAAAAATAAACATGAATTCCTGTTCTCCTGAGCAATATTTAGTTTACATACTCTAATTCTGAATGGGAAGAAAATAAGAGCTCATTCTGCCCTTTACTGCCACTCTTGGATGCTGGTTGCCAAATTATAGTTTTTAGCAGCTCTGTGCCTAGATTTCATCTTTTGATGGTCCTCTTAAGTCATTTTGCCAAGCAAACAATTTTGAGTCAAAGCAGTCATTTTTAGAACTCAGCATCATTCCACAATCATACCTGGTGGATTTCCAAGTGCCTGACTGGTGTATTTTAAAAATGCTTTACATTTCCCACTTGCAATTTAAATTTCAGTGTTTCTGCAGTTTCTTTCAATCAAGCAGCCAAGTGGCTGATTGCCTGATATTCTGTGAATTGTTCTGTTATTTAAAACCTTTCTCACATCTCACAAAAATCTCAATGAACAAAACCTGACTAGCTCTTGGAACTGATGCCTCAGGAGGATGTTTTGAATTCACAAGGTCCTGGAAATGTTTTTAAAGTGCAAACACAACAAAATCACATAATCTCATATTGTAGTCATCCCCCATTCCACATGTGAGTTACAGAGGCACTTTGCTAAAGAGAAAGATAACATCTGCCTGAAACTGCTTTTAGTACTTTGGTTAATGAGTTTGTGCAACGCTTCTTTCACAAAAATTAATATGTATCTGTTCATTTCTAGGATTTCAGGCTGAATAAAAGGGATTTTTTATCCTAACTTTTAGTATTTCCCATTTATTTTCAGTGGTTCTAAAGGCAGAAATAGGTTATTGGTTATACCCACTCCATTACAGTTCAAATGGGAAAATAAAAAGTTTAAATTCGTAATAAAACATATCATCTGGGTAGGTAGACAAACTCAAATGTAGAGATTAGAAAGTGTTACTAATGACTAAATATGTTTATTGTGTTTCTGTCGTATAAAGGCGTCACATGGTGGTGTGGGGTCATTTTACCCAACTTCCCCCCATAGCTCTGTGCTACAACTAAGTTATATTTTACAGATAAACCACTTAAATCCATTCTTTCCACAATCACTTAGAATAAAAGAGAAAAATGTAAGTGGTAAAATGTGTGTAAGTAAATTAAAAGGAAGAAGCACTTCAAAACTTTTGATGCAAACTGTAAATACCCCTACAATTTTTCCAGTTTTTATAGTGAAAAACAGAGCATCTGTATAAGGATAGCTCTAATAAATAAGGGAGCTAACATGTTCTGTATTGTTTTTCTTGTCTTTCAAGCTGCATGCATGACTAGCTTCCCACAGAAAGACACATCTGTCTCCAAAAACTACATTCTGTAACTACTATATTCAATCCTCCACGAGTGGAAAAGAAACAAAAGAATTACCAACAGTTCTTTTAGAAAATGTGTGTGGAACTGTGGAAATAATGTGGAGACCTGGACTATCATTAATAATACATTTTGAGATTGTTCTGCCCTAAAATAACTACTTGAAATTCACTTTTAATCTCACTTAAAATTTAACTGAATTATGAAAAGAAATTATAGTACGTAAAAGGAAACAAAACAACAAAAAACCCTGTAGCCAGTAGATGGTGCTACATTCAAGCAGTAATTCTGAAATATGACATTGCTTTCTGTGTGCCATCAAATTACTGCTTACTTCAGTCATTTCTAAACAAGAAATTATTTAAATTAACATTTGTTTTGACCTGCTCAGAAACACCAATTACACATCTCTCACTGACTGCTCCCTTTCCTCCTACCAATGTCAAGACCTCTTTCATCTTCCAGTAACCATTATTGTCAGTTTTGCCTTTATGAGTAGAAGTCAGTCTTTAGGGAATAATACTGAGATATGATGCCTCTTTGTATTTACATAGTTCTGCTCATTTACTCTAAATTTTGAGTCTGATTTAAGTAATTTTTTCCCATTCACTCCCCTGCAACCAGTATGTCACCTAAGGTAATCAACTTCTGAATTTCTAAATTATGGCATGATTATTGTAATGAACTGTGACACCAAATTTCATCATCATCATCAAGCCTGCTTCAGAACCCCTGAAGAAATCATCTTGTTTCACATACAAAAATCACATTTTTTTACTAGCAGGTGTGAAATAGCCAGTGCATCACAGCGAAAGCAGCACAAAACCCATGCACTCCTCTTACATGGTCCCCAGTCTATGGGAACAAATCCTGCACAACATGTCTGTAGCATGTTTTGTCTGAATCAAATGCAACAGCCTCCAAAGCAAGGGCAGAGGAAAGCTGATCAACTGTGCCATACAGCAGCAATTGTGCATAACAAAACAGGAGTCTTGTGAGCTCCACAATTGCTTTTCATTTGCTCCATGCATGCTCGGGTTCTCTGTTTCAGAGAAGGCTGGTAACTGAGAAGACCCCATTACCCTTGTCTCTGTGCTCAGTGGCTTGTAATCCCTGGAGAAACATGTCCATGTAAGTTACTCTGCCCATGAGAGCTGCATGTTTTGGTAAGGGAGCTTATATACAATTAAAATGTTATTCCAACAAATGGACTAAAATAATGTGTAGGTCAAATTCTCCCACCAAAAATTTGTTTCACCTAAAAGACAATGAAAACCGATCTGTCTTTCTCAAAAAAATAATTGAGCATAATTCAGAAAGTTGACTGGTTCAACTCACATGTTTTGGCAAAACCTTCCTCAGCTGCAGCATTCAAGCAACAGCACAAATGAGACATGGATATAGGAGTCTCAGTCCAATATGTACCCTGATCAAAAGGCTGCAAAACCTAAATGAGGCCAAATGGGAATAACTCCAGAAGGGAGGCCTCAACGTGCTCCACACAGGTGATTTGTGACAGGCATTGCATTTCTTCACTGCTTGTCTGTAGCCTCCCATTATACTGCTCCTATAACAACAGTCTTGAACAGAAAAGAATTATCAGTGTCTCCAGAAGAAAAACGCATCTCCCTATCTCACTGGGATAAGGAGAAGAAACAATTGGAAGCCAAGAGATGAACTGATAATATGACTGTAGAAGGAGACAAGATAAGGTCTCTTAGAGTGTTATTAGCATGCATTAAGTTTTTTAGAAAGTAACAGCAGAATTGTCTGAATGAAAACTGTGTTGTTGTTTTTTTCCTAAATACTGCTTAACTGATTGAGATCCAAATCTGACTGGGCAAGGGGCAGGACATAGACTTAAAGTGACAACCAGGACTTAATTAAGATGCTTTGCAGATTGGTAATGTTTCAAAAAGATGCAAACTCTGCAAGTTTTCTCTTGTAACTGTTTAATCTCATTGAAATGAAATTATAATTGAACTAACATCCACTTTTGACGATCTGAATTGAGGGCTTTTTGTTTCATATGCTTTTTAAAACACACAATTAATATAATAATTCTAGTCAAAGGGGGGGAAACCAAATAAAAGAGCATAGATGTATTATGAAGTACTTGTGTTGAAGGATAAATTTTATTTCAGGGTCAGCTCTATCAACCAAGACATAACACTTCTGCTTGTGAAGAAAAAATGAGAACAGAAGAAAACGTGCTATGCACTAGCCACAGCTGAACACTTACAACAGCTTTGTTACAATCAGCAATACTTTCAAATAGAAAAACATTTACTTAATATACTGAGGACAAAAAGCTATCTGAAATCAGTTAGCTACCACGTTTGTTTTAAGATCCCCCACTGCTGCAGACTTCATCTCCGGATGCAGCTTATCTTTGCTGAAGTTGCTTCATTCCTTCCTTTTCTTTGTACACTGTAGACCAGAGTATGGCAGCCGACATCTGCACAAGTTTGGAGCTATGCACTTCCCTCCATGTTGACAGGGTAGTTTACATACAGCTGAAATGAGACACCAGATACATAGTATGTCTTCAGCACGATACAGGATCATTTTTCTTCTTCGTCTCACTGCAATAGCAGAATTGTTCCCTGGTGACTGCACTGGGACAGTATAAATAAAAGCATAATGGAAGAACTGAAAAGCAATGCCTCTCAATTTATGACATCATGGCCTTCGCTGGAATACAGGCACAGTATGCCTAGTCGTATTTATGCTCTATTTCCCTTTTAAAATACTGTAATACAGTTGTTTAAGGCATAGGCTGTTTTTGAGAGGGATGCCTCCATGAAAGTGAGAGAACAATAAAAATTCCTGCTGAGACTTATTCAAGCCAGCTTTTGGATCCACATCCATGGGGAAATAGTCACCACTTTCTGTTCCCCCACAGGAAGGGCAGAGGAGGGCTGAGTAGGCACAGCTTCAGCTGTCCCCCAGCTACACACAAGTTCAGTTAGCAAGCCAGGGGCTGCAATTTGCTTATGAGCATCTGCACCAATGGAAGTCAAACTTGATACAGATCTAGTTAGTTTAGGAACAGTGATTTTGACATTAAAAACCTGACCACTTCTACCACTATTGCAGCTGGAGGGAATGGAGCTAAGTATTTTGCAAATTCTCTGCATCTCCCACAACTGGGTTTCAATATCACCCTCTGTCTTGAGACACTGATTAATACAAAGAATAAGCATTTTAATGGTCAAATGACAACATCAAAGTATAATTTATTAATGTTTGCTGGACCATATATATTGCAGAAGAACTAACACTAGCTGATTTAGATTCACACAGCCACACAAAAATTTCAAATGCAGAGGACTTAATCCAGAGACCCTGCACCCACGATACCCATCTACCCCTTACACATACTTGTAGGAGTCCCAGTATGTGGATGCAGCTCTGTTACTATTCTAAGGTGCTTCCCTAGAAGCTTTGTTAGGCACTGAAGATTTGAACACTATATTGGTAAATCAAACAAGCAGAGGAAAGGATAAACAAAAAATGTCAGAAGTCATTTACCTAAGTGACATGCTCCACCAACCCATCCTGCTGGACAGCTACAAATCCCAGGAGCCACGCAAGCTCCATTATTCCGACAACCTTGAGGACAAATTGCTACAAGAAAAAGAATGGATAAGTCAGCAGGATTTACAAAAATGATCTAAAAGAATCCTGACAGAATGAAAGATTCAGGATGATACAAATCAAAATGGCAAAACACATTTTCTTCCAGGCCAGATAATCAACTGGAGTAACTCCAAAAGCATTTCCAGGACCATGAAAATGGAAAAAGAAAAAAAAAAGAAAAAGAAAAAAGAGAGAGAGAGAAAAAAAGTACTGATGTACTCTATTAAGAATTTTGGTTTAAATCTTAACAGATGTACATCTTAATGCAAAATAATTTCACGCTATTTTATCTGAATATACCAGTAATGTAGTTTGCTCATTTCTGTAGTCATGCAATGACATTTCCATAGTTGTTAGCCTCTTAATACTTTTAAAATGTTTTTGTTACTGCAGTTTTATTTTTAATCAATATGTTTTCATAAACATAGATACCTACCTTCCTGGCATCTTGATCCTGTCCATCCAGAAGCACAAAGGCACTTCACAACTCCTTTAACAGAGATGCATTCCCCACCATTTTGACAACCTCCTTCACAGCTTACTGCAGAAGACAGCATACACTGCATTTCAGAAGCACCACAGGACTTCAAGGAATTATCTTTAAACATCTGGTCTAGCATCAACTACTTGTTTTATCACACCTGCAAAGGCTAAAATTTCAACTGTTCAGAGCAAGACACAGTTCTATAAGGAATGAATGAGCATGGCAGAACCATGTCTGCAAATGCCACCTCAAAAAGCAGTTAAATTAAGCATGTGCTTAAAAGCTTATTGAGCATTTAGCCAGATCATATTATTTCTATGGCACAGCTCTCCCCTCCCCATTTGCTTGCCAACTGCTCACCAGCTACACCCCTGCTCATCACATGCACCACAGGAACCTCTAATATACATATTCATATCAAACTTGCCAAATCACAGCTGGTAAGCCAGTAATATGTGGTCAAGGATGCACATATTTCCTTATCTGAGAGGACCTACATGTAACAAATGGAAGAAGAGAAGGGGATATTACTTTCACAAATGAACTTATGACTATAGTCAAGTTCAGAAGTTCCTTCCCAAAGGCCAAATATCTAAGCCAGCCTCCTCATTCCAGAACTGTTCTACACAACAAAGCCTTGAAAGTCTCATTAATGAAGCGTTATTTATGCCAGACATACGATTGGTGGTATCAACTGTGGTGAGCACCATCTTTGAAAAGCGGCACAATCACTGTTTTATACAATCAAATGCTTCCTATCATAAGCATGAATGTAAATTACACACCACCTTCACTTCATTGAAGGGGAACAACTATCCCTCATTATAAAGATGGTCAGCTGGGATGTCAACTTCCCCAAGTATCCATTAGGTTACATTCCAAGTAAACTCTTGTAGTCGTTACACATTTGAAGGACATAAAGAAAAAGCCCACAAAATAAATACCAAGCATAAACAGAGAACCCTGTGAGGTGTTGCAAGCTGCTATGACTACAGTGAGACAGAATGATTATTAACTTCTCATCACACTGATGACTGACTGCCCAACTAATTCACCAATGCCCTTTCAAAAAAAAACCTCTAAAAATTTTAAGTGCCACATTGAGGCTTTTCTTCTGAAAAGAAAGAAACTCTTCTTTTTTCATTCCCTTTCTGGAGATATCTTGCCTACTACATCATTTTTTCCTAAAACTATTTCAAGTTTGCTTCCCCTTTTCTCTCAGGACTCAAGTTACCAGTAGTCTGATCAGTTCCCAACAACGTAACAATGTTTTCCTAGATTATCTTTTCCAAATCATGCATATATTCATTAGGCTTCACAAAACCATAAAAATTGGTCTTTGCTACTCCTCATCTCTGTCATCTCCTATTATCTCCCAGCAATACATTGCCACACATATCTTTAGTGGCTTGCCCTCAACATTACCATCTTGCAGATTTTACACAAACATTTCAACCTTTTAATGCAGAAATATGTATCTATACAAGTCATCTCATTAGGTTATTCAGAAAACCTGTTATAGAGCTAAAGAGAATATGTATGTAACACATTAACACAGTATTTTCCAAGAGAAAAAAATTGCTCAGTTTCTCATAACACATTTATGTACATGTACTCCATCCCATTCTTCTGCAAGCATGCAGATCCTCTAGGCCATGCATGTTTTGACAGTAAGGCCAGAGATTTACAGAATTAAGGTCATTATTTCAAAGTGCATTAGATCCAGGATTTGAGGAGTCCCAAATTAATTTAGTCTATTTTCAAACTCCTTGTTTTGTTAAGCTACCACTTGTTTGGTCTTACCTTTGTGACAGTATCTACCCCCATACCCTGGTGGACATCTGCATTTTCCAGGTCGGAGGCATTCCCCACCATTTTTGCATTTTGGATAACATGTAGCTGTAAGACAGACAATAAAAAAAGCTTGGATAAATATTGCTGAAGATTACTAAAGTTACTACTTAAATACATAAGAAATTTGCAAATTAGTATATTTGCATTAGTTGTCTTCATATTTCCTAAAATATATTTGGCATGTCATCTTATGTTGTCGATCATAATTTCCCTGCACAGAGAGTGCTCCACCATATCAAGCTGTTAAACACTCACAACTAAGGGATCTTTAGGATCTTAGGCAGAACAGGCAGAAGAAAGAACCGTATTAAAAAGCAACAAAGGAACACAGCTGGACTGCCAAAAAAGCTTTTGATAATTTAAGTCCAGAAGTGACAGATGAGAAAAGAGGTGATAAGAAGAAATGATTTAATAAAACAATGCTGAAACTTCAGCAGCATCTGCTGATTCATAAGATGAAATATCAGACTTTTTCCTCTTTACTAGATTCCTATGTACCTGTGTCACTTGTGTACCTCTCCAGAAAAGCTACAAGCTCATTTCCTTATACCTCTCCTCTAAAATGTCTCCAGAAGTAAGTCAGCATTTCTTTCTCCCCCACACTCTTTATTTTTTTTCCCTCATCTGGCCTCTCAGAGACCTTTCTGAAATGCACAGTGTTTAATTTAGTTTAGAAGCCATCTGAGATAAATGTAACTTTTCTTATAATTGTAAATGTCTGTTGTGAGAAAAGCATCTATGACCATCACAGATCCTGGAACTTTTTCATTGCTGACAGCTTGGACAGGTTGGATAAGGTATAAATAAATATTCTGCTTTTGCAAAATTCCAGATAGGTCCAGTCAGATTGCAAATAAATTACCTATCACATAGACATCCTGCTACTCATAATCATTCCTGAATCAGCCCTGCTGTCTGAGAAAACTTTTTTTATTCACACACACATTTTAGAAACCCATGTGTTTACAAGAGCCTCATTCGAGTTAACTGCAAGGTGTGAGATGAGTTCTCTACATCACATTGCTTTATCCTCTGACTGCATGGGTGAAAAGTCTGAAATAGAGAGAAGAAAAGGAAAAAGACAAGCAGTGAGTAGCACCATGATGATTTTGTTCTCATATACTGACAGCACTCTCAAGCAACCCAACTGAAGTCTAGAGAATTTTTCACGTTAGTATCTGCAGAATGAGTATTTGCAGGCAAACAAAGGACAATGACATGTATGAAAGAACCAGCCAGTGCTTGGTTCTCCTTAACTGTTTTACCAGATGCTCTCAGTGTATTGGAAATTACATATAAGATTTCACAATTTAAGAAAAATTCTATTTCTGTCTCATTTCACACTGTTTTCAGTTCAATTTTCTTGATAGAACAAGCGATGAAGCTTCATGTATCCAATTTTTTTTTCTACATTGATGACCTTACAAGAACAAAGATTCAGTGGTTCCCTCAACAATTCCAGGAAGTTCACCTCTTTGGTTCAAAAATGGATCTACATCTCCAACAACCTTTCACCTCTTCCCTAAACCCAAAAATGTCTAGGATCCAACAGTTGTTTGGAACAGTTCAAACAGCAGAGTTTTTAATCTCCACTACACAGCACATTAGCTAGACATCATTTATCACCATCTCTGCCAGCCTCAGCCTCTAAATGAACCAATGTTCCATGAATGATTACTGAATGAATGAATGAATGAAATTTTCAGCATCTCAGAGTTGAAAAAAAATATCACATTTTAAATTAAGGACATTGAAAATTAGAACAAATATTGTACATATTGTATCACCTCTTCAGACAGGGACACCATGTGAAGCAAAGAACTCCTCACACTGAGTGATTTTTTTCGCAATTAATAGCCACAAGTTCTACAGTTAAACTTTTAAAGAAAGGATTTAGAAATCAGACCTGTTACATTAATCAGGATTTAAACTTAAAATTCTTCTTCTGGATGTTTGCTTGTCTCCCCTTGGAAACCAGAAACAGACTACAGTTCATCCCAGCTTTACATTTCCTACCGTGGAAATGGGATGTACAAATGACTCTGTGGATCAGGTATCATCTAGGAAGTAACTCCAGTACTTTTAAAAACACAATATATTCTAAATAAAAAGAATTCCAGAGCATAAGCTACTTTCTACACACTTTCTTGATCTTTTTGTTAGTACTATCCTGACTAATTGTGGTTTAATGTTGCTCAGACTTAGAAATCTGTCAGGCCTCTAAAAGCATTCAAGAACCGTCTGGGTGCAATCCTGTGCCTCGTGCTCTAGATTACCCCTGCTTGGGCAGAGAGGTTGAACCAGAGGACCCACTGTGATTCCATGATTCCCTAAAGACTTCCAGGGAAGTATTTAAGCAGGCACAGTTAAAGCAATAAAAGGAAGCCAAAGCAGACTCCTGTACAGTAAGTGGATCTTTCCCCGACGTCCAGGTGGTAAACCCCTGTGTGCTGACTCACGGTCAATTCTGACTCACCTGCGTGAGGTTTTCACGCCGGCTCTGGGCCGTGCTCTGTCAGTTCGCTATCGCTGCCTCACCTCACCAAAAACGGTCTTTACCCTTTTTTATTATCGCACCTTATTTACGCCCTCTGCGGAATCTAACCATGCACCTCTCAGTCCAGATCCAAACCCTAGCTCCCCATCCTTCCAGTAGGGATTACTCACAGGAAGGCTGTCGCGACAGCGAGAGGCACGTGTGCCCAGCCCTGTTGGCACTTAGACGCGTCCCCAGGGACCCCAGCGCATCCCGCCCCCGCCGTGCCCGGGCTCCGATACCGTGCTGGCAGCGCTCGCCCTCGTATCCCTTGGAGCAGAGGCAGGTGGCGTTGGCGAGGCAGCGCCCGCCGTGGCGGCAGCGCGGGCTGCAGCCGGCCCGGGCCGTGCCGGGCAGGGCGCACAGCGCGCACAGCGCCAGCCACAGCAGCGCCCGGGGCAGCCCCGGCCCCCCACGCTGCCCCCGCATGGCCCGGCAGCTCCTCCCGCTTCGCTCCCTCCCGCGGCCGTTCGCTCTCCGTTCGCTCCCCTCCCAGCCCCGCTCCTTCGCGCTCTCCTCGTTTTTACGCTCTCAGTTGGTTGCCACTCCTCCTTGGGGCCGGCCACCCCCGCCCCACCGCCCCCCGGTGTCCGTGCCCGCCGGGGGGGCACCGCGCGCGGGCAGCACCGCGGGACTCGCAGTGAAGCTGACCTGGAGCACCTTAGTGCTCCCTACGACTACCTGAAAGGAGGGTATAACCAGGTGGGACCGGCCTCTTCTCCCAGGCAGCTAATGAGAGGGTGAGAGGACACAGCCTTAAGCTGCACCAGCGGAGGTTTAAGTTGGGCATTAGGAAGAATTTCTTCACAGAAAGAGTGATTAGACATTGGAATGGGCTGCCCAGGGAGGTGAATTGTCCACTGAGGTGTTTAAGGAAAGCCTGGATGTGGCACTTAGTGCCATGGTCTAGCTGACATGGTATTTCGGTCATAGGTTGAACTCAATGACCTCAGAGGACTTCTCCAACCTAACTGATTCTGTGATTCTGAAGGTGCAGAGACCTCTGCTGGCAGAGGAACAGCCACCAGGTCGTCACACCATCCATCAGGCAAGGAGCTCACCTTAGCACCTGGTCTGGCAGAGCTCCTGGCCAGCTGCTAGCCCCACCAACTGCTCTGACCTCTCACTCCCTTTGAGACCTTACAGACTCTCAAATTTCTATTCAATTCCATCTTTAAGGTGCCATATGTGAATATCGTGACATGGTATTCGAAGAGTGATTTGAGAGAGGACCGATGTAGTGATCTCACTATCACCTTGCACATGAGAGGAATTTGGGTTTCATAGAATTAGAGAATCATGAAATGGCTTGGGTTGGAAGGGACCTTACAAATCATCTAGTTACGAGCCCCCTGACATAAGCAGGGACAACTTCCACTAGACCAGGTTGCTCAGAGCCCCAACTAATCTGTTCACTTCCAGGGATGGGACATCCACAGCTTCTCTGGGCAACATTTGCCAGTGCCTCATCACCCTCACAGTAAAGAATTTCTTCCTTATATCATATCCGAATGTACTGTTTTTCAGTTTGAAGACATTTCTCCACATCCTGTGACTCCATGCCACTGTCAAAAGTTCCTCTCCAACTTTCCTGTGGGCCCTTTAGGTACTGGAAGGTGCCCTAAATTCCTCCCAGAACATTCTCCTCTTCTGGATGAGCCACCCCAGCTCTCTCATCCTGGCTTCATGGAAGAGGTACCCCAGACCTCTGCACATATTCATTGCCCTCCTCAGGAATTGCTCCTTGCCATGCTTTCTTTGGGAATGGCTTGAATACAATTCTGTGACAAATAAAATAGCAATATATTTTAGTCTGATCAAGAAAATCTTTAGTTACAAAGAAGACAGACAGAGATGATACAATTTTTTTATTTCCCATATTTCTCAAGCATTTCCAATAATTTCAAAAGTTTCCCAGAGAAAGCACACTCTTTCAGCACCAAGATCAAGTCCAGTGAACTGTTTTCAGAGGAGTTTGACTGACCAATAGTGAAAAAGGGAGATTACAAGCACCAATACAAAGTGTCCACAGAAAAGTGAAATAAGCCTCATGCTTTTTGAAAAACCTAAGGGAAAAGCAAGTCTGTTTTCAACAGTCAGAGCTGACTTTTAATTACTTTTCCAAGTGGCATAAAACAGCTTAATTTGTTTTCTAGATGAAACAGAAGTATGATTTGGTAACTACACTCTGATTGTAAATCAAAATTTTTGCAATTGCCTTCTGGCAAAACTGGTTTTAATCCCTTTTCATACTTACAGAGTGGACATACAGTTCATAGAGGGAGTAGAATACAAGGCAAACCTGTTACTACTAGCATCAGGTGCTGTCTGCCTTCTTGTAAAGGTTAAGACACATGTAACATATTTTTGCAAGATTGCATTTAGACTTTCAAGTAGCATAGTACATTAAATGATTAAACAAGAGTAGCCTAGAAGTGCAATACTAAATAATTGCCTAAAACTCACACAATTGCTCTCTTTCTTGTGCCTAGGCAACCAAAGCAAGTTTTAGATGATACATACATGCAATTGGAGTAATCCTGTGCAAACTGATATTGCAAATATCCTTTCATGTAGTACTGATGCTGCAAAAAAAAGCAGCAATCTCATTACTCATGCACAGGTTTCCATAGTGTTTTTATTTGCTATCTAGAATAAGAACATCCAATCCCTACTCTGATTACAGTTCCAGTTGTGGGGAAAATAAGGTCTCCTCTTTCTGCATACAGCATTCCTTCTTGCAAATAAGAGGGTAATAGGATTATGCAGTGAGAGCACTTGTGGTAAACCTACTTGCCAGAAATATATTGCAGAATAAATTCTTCCCAAAAGGGATAACTTTCTTTATGTCACCCTCGCAAGAGCAAAAGGACAGAAGAAAAGAACTGAAGGTGATGGCTCTGGTCTGTATTTTTCTCTGTGTATATGATAATTTTGCACTTCCTTGACTTCTGCCAATAATTTTGACCATATTGAGCTCTTCGCAGAATTATTTTTTTTCCATAAGACAGTTTAGTGTGGAAGTGTGCCTTTCTGATATTAATGCCTAGCAACAATTTGTTCATACAGAATTCTTTCCAGGTTTCAACAGCTATTCCTCATTGTTCATGTAGAGAGCCTGATTTTTAAAATACTGTTTATTTTCGGTCCCATATCCCCGTTTCCCTATTCCAAAAAGATGATTTCTGGGGGCTCAGGTTAATTAAAAGCCTCTTTTTTTATTTCTCTACAGGTTTCATTTGATGATCTTAAAATAATTACTACCAAAGAAAATAACCATATTTTGAAATACACCAAATGCCTCTTCAGCAGAGATAATTAAATGCAAAGACTATATTAAATAAACTTGCCCAGGTGTTTCATTGAATGAAGTAAATTTATTTAAACATTATCTTCTGTACAAAGGATTAGGTTGCTTCACCATCTTTGTGCATCTAAATTCATCTCAGGGCTTATCAAATTTGCTGAGTGTATGTCTGTATTTACAAGGGATTGAGTCGTGTTAACAGACATTCTCACTGAAAACTGAAATGCTTCCAGGCATTCAACACGCTTTAGCCACAGAAGCACAATCTGATTAAAAAAAAATAAAAAAGACAGCAGTTAATGAAGTTGCTAAGTAGAGAATTAGACAAAAAGAATTCAAATTAATTCATTCACATCATAATGGTCATATTTGATACTTCATTTCAAACAAAATAAAACAGTTTTAGCAGTAGACCCTCACAGGCTTGTTTTTTGCTTATATGAGTGGTAGAAGATGGAGTGTCAACATCCTCCTGCTATGCTGGCTAGCTGTATCATAGCAATAGTAATAGCCTCTTGAGGAGCACTGCTGTCCAGTCCACAGAAGAAGACAGAGAAGAAATGAACTCTGCATTATAATCAGAGTTAAGATACTCTATAACATGGTATATTGCAGCAGTAAGGATGCTTGCCTGGATTCTGGGATTCCAGTCCATGTAAAGAAAAGCAGATACAAAACTTGGCTCCCCAAAAACCCTATGGGAATGGATCCCCCACTTCTGGCCAGCCTAGATCATGCACATGTCTCTCTTCCCTATTTCAAAGACTTTTTTTTCATTACAGTGTGAAAAATACTCAAGAAGTATAAGCTCAGATCTTCATGTGCCATGGGAATGTATGAGTCGGCGAGCTATAATACAGCACAACTTGCTCTCAGCAGTAGTGACTTGTAAGAAAACAATAAGCCTAGAAATTGGGATATGAAGTCCCAGAAGGTGCTTGTGCAGTGCTGAGACAAAACAATCTAATAAAACGTCAGTATCTCATTAATCAACTAGATTTACTGGGATGGGAGGTAATGTTAGGAGGTGTATTATACCAGGTAAACTCTTTCCAAGACCTGTGCAGTATGTGCAGTTCCAAGCTCTGGCACAATCATCACTGCACTGTTACAGATGGACTGGGTGCTGTACTTAAGTATATCCAAATAATGTGTCACACAGAGTTAATGCTTTGTTTACCAGCATAACATTACAGGTAGCAGCCACATTTATAAGTACTTTTCACCATAATTTGGTCTCCAGTCTACTGTGTGTAAATGAGCCATCAAGTAATGGTACAGTTAAGTAGCATTGATCACAGCTGTATCTCAATTCAAGACCATGTCAAGGCTGTCAGATAATATGGACTTAGAACCATCATCAGTCCTCTTTGTTGACAGCTTGAAAACTGATCTGTCTTCCTGTGCAATTGGGCTGTGGTGGCATTTGAATGAAAGACACTCTAGTTCCACTAAGAGAAGAAAAATGATATATAAGATTTATTTTCGAACATACCCATTTGTGAATTATGTTAGCAGAAATATTATACCTGTGCAGGCTGTGTACAAACATTCATCCACAACTGCCATGCACGTCTCTTGTTGGTGTTCAAAATTAAGGGCCTCTATAGATTACATGCACAGATTGTCTCCATTAGTGCACCTAGCCCTGATTTCACACTATGAATCCCTATTTTAATTTATATGAAACAAATATATTAAGCCAAAGGATGTATGCAACTTCAAAACCATTATTCTAACAAGTAATTTTCTTCACATAGCACTGACCTTTAGTCAACAAGAATGATGTACACTGAAGCTTTTGTTCACAGATTTATCTTGCTTACTAGATACAAACATGAAAATGGTATATGTTATATATATATATATATTTGTATTCTGAAATATGTTTTATTACAGAATTAACACTTTAATCATTGCAGTAAATTATACATCTCTCAGATTGTGACCTAACATAGGCATTTGCAATTAGAATGCAGAAAAAATCTGTGCCTGGGAACTCAGGGTATCCCAAAGCAGTACAAGAGTATTGTCAAATGACCAGCCAGGCACACTAGGAACAGTTTAGCTCTGTTTGAAGCTGTGTTTTATGCAAGTCAAGGTCACCCAGTCACTATTTCCTGGACGCAAATTGCCTGACAGAAAAAGAAACTATGTTTCTATTGTCTATTAAAATACACTAAGCAAAAAGATCCAGAGTTGTCTTTGTGCCAGACAAACAGCTCAGCTTCCAGCTGTAACCTTAATTCCTTGTTGCTTCTGATTCTGTCTTTTGGGAACATTAGGTGATGTCTAAGTTAAAAACCCTTCCATTTCTATGGAGATGGTAGGCCAGTGACCCTTTCTCTGATTTTACAAGCATAAAGCATTACTTCAAAGTTGTGATTTTATAAAGTGAGGCCCAAATATTCCACTGCAGATCACCTTTGTTAGTCACTGCAACTGGGAGAGACCAAATATTTACACAAATATCATATTGAATTTAACTTTGAAAGCTGAAGTCAGTCTCATTTTAAGTAAGGAATTTTCTGATCATATTATAAGTGTTGAGATCAGCCCCATTCTATAGATGCTGCATCTGCAAGATGCTGACCAGGTACTCATCAGTGGAACCAAAATCTGTTATCCATATCCAAAAGTGACCCTTAAGGATGAAAGCAAGACTGTAAGACAGTTTTAAGTATTACATCCAGCTTCCTTTAGAGCTATCTGGAGCCTCCTTACTTTCTTCAGCACTGTGGTATCAGGCCCTACATCCTGGCAAATAAAGGACATGATGTTGCAAGGTTACCTTGTATTTTTATTTGACCTGAAGTTTAGAGAACTCAGTATCTCACAAAGCCATAAAAATCAAATTGAAACAGTCCTCTTCCCATTCTCTTTTCTATCTGCATTGTACTCTGCTGAGTTGCTAAAGTGGGCTTGCAAGCAAATGAAAATAATTTTATTTTCTCACCGCTTGTGAGCTTTCAACCATATTCTTCCTAAATAAATAAAGGAGTTCTAGTCACTGAATCTTATATTTTGCCCTCAAAGCAATTTGGCATAGTATCCAGTGAAAACTGTAATTGAATGGCACTTGGTGTAACTATTGACTATAACTCTGATACTCCACTCTGGCCCCACATACCAAGGGCCTAATGTTCTTTAAATTAGTTGAAGTGGAAAGTCCATATTAACAATTCATCCTGATGAACTTGAGAAAAAAGTCCCAAGAAACTAAATACTATTTTTTTTAATATTGAGTGGCAAATTTTATATTCTTGTAGTTAAATCTCTGGCCTCACAGGATTCAGCTTTATATCTATTAACTTCCTGCAGTATCAAACATTATTAAACATTTGATATTTATATAGTTCTTACTGTGCCATAATCCCCGTACACACGCTGCTGTAAGCCAGAGCAACACCACTGAAGCTGTCAGAGTAAAACCACTGTGAGTGGAAGCATTCTGAGAATCATCACTGAGACAAAGATATCACTTTGTCTGCTGCAAAAATTTTGCCAACTTTAGGGTGAATGTGCCTACTGTTCAGAAGGGCACTGCAACATTACCCAGCAATGGGGAACAGGAAATGAATAAAAAAAAGACCACATCTAATTGATATTTAAATATGGTAGGATGTAATTACTCATGATGGAATTCATTCAAAGCATCAGCACTCTGAATGCTCCCTTATTAAAAAAAAAAAAAATAAAAGAGAAAAAGATTAAATCACCATCAGTTCTTTACTGTCTACCAACAGAGAAGACAAATTTGGCAGCTGATTGTTAAAAAAATAGGTTCAATACATATTTCTATGTTTTTCATGCCATTGTCATGTTTGTTCAGTCATATTGCCTCAAATCTGCATCTGAACAAAGAATGTGGTAGCTCAAGTAAATAGAACTTAAAAGTTTAGCCTTTACAAGTTTAAAGTTCATTGTAAATGTTACCTACTTGTGTTCATTTTCACAGCACTCCAAAGGGAAAATAAAACTGCAAAACCACTTTACAAGGGGTGAGACAACAGAAAGTTTTTAGGCAACTTACATTAGAGCTAATAGCAAAGCTGGAGTATAAATGGTATTGTTTAGTCCACATTTCAAACCATTACAGCAACTCAATGTAAATAAAAGACATATCTTTCTGCATTTATTTGCCAAACATTGAGAGACTTAAAACTCAGAAGTCCCAGGGTAAAATGTGCCCAATGGGCACAAAATTATCACATCACATTGTATATTCTGATCCTACCTGTAGCTGTATAATGGATGTTGTACCGCACATACAGAATTTAGATTCTGAACAGAAGAGTGCAGAGCTGCTGCAAACACAGGTTTGGCTTGAAAAGTAGTAGAAATACACTCAGCAAAAATGTTTCAGTCAATTGAAAACAAAACACTGACTGTACAAATTTAACTGAGTATACTTGATAAAGGTGAGACTAATAAAAGCCCAGCTGCTTAGCATTTCAGACTTTTAGCACACACTGCTTATATGTAAGATGATTTTGGCTTCAAATCGAATGTTGCTGGCTTAAGATTAATAGGTAGACTGAACATATGCTTTTTTTGTTGCTTTAAAAGAAAAGAATAACCAAAGTTTAAAAAAATGAGATCTGAAAACCAAGCTCACTAATGCAAACAAGACAGACTCTTCTTCTCTGAAATGATTAATTTTAATGTAAAAATCTTTCGTTTTTACTGATTTCAGTGATGGAAAAGTCCAGTCCTGCATGACTTAACTCTCCTGTGCCTTAAACAAGATAAACAGACAATACTAGAATAGACTTTCCCCATTGTTATAATTATTTTACATACTCTCATTAGAGTTTTAGCATTTTTTCTACGGCAAAACAGAATGAAACAGCATAAATACAATTTAGTTCATACTGTCAGATTATAGTATCTCCATCCTCTCTTTAGAATTATGCCCAGTGGCAGCAATTTCATTTCTAAAAATAATTTCTAACCAAAATTTTATTTTGCCATTATGAAAACTAGTAGCAAACTTGCCATCAATAATGTTTGCCATTAAAACCTTACAATGAGTATCATATCTGCATAAAAATGTTGTGTGACATTCTCACACCTACTTGCTAATTTTTGAAGACATGCAGTTCTGTTTTAAGACCCTATATTGGTGACTGCAGAGGTTGGCAAAAATACTACAGTAAAGTGTGTCAAAGTTATTTTAAAGTCCTGCTAATGTGAATTGGATTGCACATTATATATTCTAAGACAAATCATCATTACAAGGTCTTGACCTAATTTTTAAGGACAGATGTTTCCATGCCTTATACTGTATTAGTTTATGGGCTCAAACAGGCCACGTGGCTGATGAATTAACAAATGACACTTTTGTTTTCTTCTGTCTGGTAGAATTCCTAAAGTTGATTGCTTGGCTTGAGAAACTTGGTGTCCTTCTGCCCTTATATCTTATAATAAGATGGCCCCACATGTGCAAGACAATATATATTTGCAAGGAAGAAGGTGACAAAACAGCCATGCTCTTTTCTATAAATCATACTTCCTCCATTTAATTTCTTTTTTAATAGCACTAAGAGGAGCAGGTTAGCTGCAGATTGCATATATGGGCCATCACTTCCCTCAGCCAGCTCAAGTGTGGCATTCAAGTGTTGCAGGCACATTCATACTGATCTTTACACTTGGCAATCAATATGAAATATCAGTAATGTTTGAATCACTGTTAGAAGTCTTTTGTTACACTGCTGAAAGAAGATGAGGCTGATGATATCTTTACCATCCCAGTGGCACCAAGGACACCTGGTCCTGCACCTTTCCTTAGCCCTCTGAGTCATCAAGCATCAACACCCTGCACAAACTAAAACTCCAAGTGCATAACATCAGCCTCTAGAGAAAACTTTGTTCCTCAGAAAGAAGCCAAAAGATATGAAAGACATTGCCAAAGCTTTATTTGCTTAAACCTATATGGAAGTTTCTTAGTGTAAACTTAGATAGGCTGAATAAACCAAAGAAGGAAATGTTTCCCATCATGAAAAAATATGCCACCAGTGGCTCCCTGTCAGCCCAGTCTGTCAGAAGGAAAGGACACCAGCTCTTCTTGAGCAGCACAGTCAAAGCCAAGTAGCAATCATTCTGCCTGCCAAAAATCATCTCACTGGAGTGTACACAGTGCAAAACCAGCAGTATGGCCTCGGTACTGGTCAACAACGGGCCAATTCTACTGTTCTGAGGTATACTTACGGATATTATTTTTGTGAGTTGCTATCATTGCTGCAATGAGGCTAATTACAGAAGTAAAACAAGCAGGATATAGCTGAAGTCAAGCAAGTCTGATTTTAAAGTAGTACCAAACAAGGAAAGTTGCCAAAATTACAATTGTAAAAGCCTGGGTTATATTTGTGTTTTGTAAGAAGAATGAACATGGTGATATGAAAAAAGAAAGTTTTGTTTCCTATTTTCAGTGCTAAGAACACCTGCTTGGGATAAAATCATATTCATAGCTAATTTTCCTCTACAGCTATTATCTTCAAGCTAACATGGAAGTCAGTACACAATACAGCCCAGTGCAGTGAATGGAGTTATTATGAGACTGTAAGAATTTGTGTATCGTTTGCAATCCTTGTATTCGGTACTGGCCATTATGGATCTCAAATAGAAGGAGATAACCCAGCAATCTGCACAGCCCATAAAGTGTGTTGTATTATCTCACTGGAACTTGGTGAGTTGCTCACAGTTTATGGATACAGCAGAACTAAAATGGAGTGTAAATACCTTAATGTCTTCCCTGCAGATGTAATTCCTGAGCATTAGCTCTCCATCTGCAGAATATTGTCTGAGCTGCTACAGATACATCTATTCAACTGTGTCTTAATATTTAGCTGACCATGGCTTTTTGGCATGTCCCATCAAATAGCCAACAATGATGTATTTTTGGCATTCATAAAACTGCTTCCCATGTCTCTCAATTACTTGCCCCCAGCAAAATGGCTGCAGTTATTAGCTTGTGCTTCACTGTGACATTTTTGTTATTCTAGTTCCATGTGAAGTATGACTTCCTGCCATTTATTTGCTGATGGCAACTAGCTGCCTTTCCCCCCCCGAGGTTTTGTTTCCCCTCCAAAATGTACTAGATTTTTTCTGGCCAGAAGCATAATTATTTTTCTTTGTCAGTTCATTGCTCAGTTTCATTACATTTTATTCACATCCAGCAACATAGGTACGAGAGTTACTTAGCAACAATTAAATTTCTAGAGTAAAATTACAAGCTATTTTTAAAGTACCAAATCAAACAGCATATAATATACTATCTATCATGAACAAAATAGTACAACCATAGAAAGATGCCTTGGGACTTCTGATTATGGGTTTTTTTTGTTGTTGATCATCTTAGATCGTGGTATTTAGTTCCAAAATACAATTCCTTATTAACATATGCACAGTAAGGATGCAAACTGCCCTGGAAGAGTTTTTTAACTGGTTTTGTGAAGAATGAGAGTTGAATTTAATCTGCTTGGAATTAGCCAAAACTAAAACCCACTGAAATTTATTCCTCTCTATGCTATTTCCATTCGTCAGAAGAAAATCACAATTTTGTGGATTTTTTTTATTCAAACCCCATGAAATAATGGTTACCAAAAAAGTCTTTTGTGCATTTCTTAATATCACAGATAGCTACCTAGAATGATGAAACTAACGGGGGATTGTAAACCTCTAACAAGGGACAAAAAACAAGAAAAATCCAACCAAACAGTGAAAAAACCCTAACCCAAGAAACAAACAGCTGAAGTCAGGCTAGAAGACAGTTAAAGCATGAAGGCAACAAAATAATATCTGTCCTATACATTCCTATATTCCAGCCTACTTCATTATTCCCTTTACAGTTTTCTGTACACTGTATTTCCAAACTGTGAAATTAGAGGATGCTGTAACATTGTTTGCTGCCTATGTATATTACAAGTGGTACTTCAGTGTTCTAGTATTTCCTGGTCTGTTCAAACAACAAAGTATGCCCAGATCTCTTAGTATTCAGCTTTGAATCCCCTTTGACCAGTCCTCTCCATACTCTGTCTGGAAAAGTGACATCTTTAATCCTTCAAATCACAAATGGGTCAGACAAGATGAATTAGGGATGTGGTAAACCAAGTCTACAGCTGAACAGAAAGAACTGATATGAAACCAGCACAAAGATCATGAAAAACTTGTAGTTCTGAATTAAATGGTGCCAGGGATTACTACTGCAAAAATGGTACATTCCGTGTTGGTAAACTGTTCCCATGATCCACTATTGGTCATATGAGCCAGCATTCTCCCAGGTCATCCCTGAGGACATTGGGAGGTCTGAACTCCTCAAGGACCATTCCTAGCAGGCAGTTTGTGCCCAGCCATGTTTTATAGGTTAAGACTGTTTACACAGGCAGGCTATATCATGCCTGTTTGTCTTTTTACCAGCAAACAGACCTTGATGCTTTTAACATCCTAATCTAGACATAGTTTTACAGCCCTAGCAACCCCTAATGCACCACAGTGGTATCTGCCCTATGACAGATTCACTCTTACCTAGTGTCACCAGTTTGGAAACAGAAAAAAAAATTGTGATCTATCTCTGACCAAAAGAGCCTTTTAGTTCAGTGGAATAGCAGCCACCAGTTTAATGATATGCTATTATATTTGTATATATTGGGTTAGATATGTTATATTCTCAAGGAAGGATTGCTCAGCATTCAGGTGGCAAAATAATTTAGGCAATGTTAAAGTTAAATGGTTAATGATATGAAGTGTGGGAGGAAGTGTTACAAACAAATTAATAGAGAACTGTTTAGAGCAACTCAGGCATATGGTGTGGCTCTTAGGGATGGTCCTGTACAGGGCCAGGAGTTGGACTCGATGATCCTTGTAGGTCCCTTCCAACTCAGCATATTCTGTGAATTTGTATTAACTGCATCATCCATATGGATTTTTGTTTATTTGCTACCATTGCTGGCAATATTCTCCTCTCAGACTTCTTTTTTAGCAAAATAGTTTACTTCTGTCTGGTCTGTCTAGTTCAGATTAGTCTGTAGGAGAAATGTTCAAAGTACATTTTCTTTATTACTAAGACAACTTTGAGAGGGAATCCATGGCTTGACATGATTTGGGAAAAAGAAAGTATTCACAAGAAAGCTTGTGAAAGAAGGAGGAACCTGTCTTTTACCAGCTATTAACTTGATAATAGAAGCAGAAGGAAAGTGCCATTGGACTGTCTATTACAGCTTTTTAATTTTTAGTCTATCCTCACAGTAACAAATACTCCACTTATGCTCTGTTACCAAAGTCAGGCTTACACTCTCCAGCCTAACATATAAGCAGCACAGAATAGTTGCAAGCTTTACAAAATAACACAAATTACTACTCACAATATTAATCAATTGTCCTACATTTTACTAGGGGAAGGTCATCAGCAAAGACAATAATCGTTAAGACAACAAATCTGTCTCTCCATCAGGTTCAATATTGCTAAAAAGTGAAGAAATGAGAAAAAACCAAATATTGTGACAACTGTTTATGACTAAGCTGGGAAAAACAAGCAATTTGAATACATTATGGAGGCAGAAAATGTCCCTCTAAATTGCCTGCATTTGAGGGTTCATATGTATATGCAATTCACATAGAAATCAATGCAAGGCTCTAACTATACTTTCTATTGCTCAGCAACTCAAGGAACCTCAGCATGAGTCTCAGAGAAAACAATGACAAGCTGGTACTTTTACCTAGAATATGTAAAGAAATTAGATATATTTTAAAATGTTTTCTTATTTGTTCCAACAAAATATGAAGAGAAAGTGTTGTAGACCTTATTTTGAGTTCAGTCCTGGTAAGTGTTAAGAAACAAGTCCTAGTGTCACCTCAGACACATAAAATCACCATCATCAACAGGAAGCCTCACATCAACAACACTTACCTTACTTGTTCTAGGATAAGGTCATATAGTTCCTCTGAAGCAAACACAGCAGAAATAGTCATGATTTTTAGCATATATGACAAGTACATGCTATGGAACAAAATTCACCCTCCTTATCTCTTAGTGGGTGCTTTGGCCCAACTTACACCTGGAGCAAGTATTTCCCTGTAATGGTACCGAGGGAGTAGTTTTTGGAAAGTGCTTTTCAACGAGCTCCTCTGACTGAAGCCTGCAGAGAGAAACCATATTAAATTAAGAGGGTCAGATGGTAAAGTGGGGGTGGTTAAATAATTTTAAATCTATGATGGCAATTTTGCCCACTTCATAAAAGTTTCTGTCTATGATGCTGTAAGAGATGGGAAAATCTGCTTTTCTCTTGGCAAATAATTTCAGCTGTCAATTTTCAATAATGAAAAACCTTACAGCTTACCTTTACTCCAAATTTTTTTGAGTCTTTAATGTCTCCCTGTGGGAAGACTCTTTTGGAGTCCTTTGTGCAGCTAGAATAAAGTCAATCAAAATCTGATTTTATATTGCTATAGAACTTCAAACTAGCCCTAGGCAAAGCCTCTACTTAATTACACAGGTGGTTTACATCTAGCCTCTAAGGTCCTTGCAGGGTATCTGTCTGCAAGGATTACTCCTGTTTCTGAGTGATACACTGTTAATTAAACAAAAGTATTAGGGTTGGGCATTAAAAAAGCAAGGACTAAAAATTCTCTGGCATAGCTCTGTTGCCAGCAGTCTTCACCACAGTGAAGTTTCAGCCAGAAAATGTACCATTTTTGGACATGACAAGAAGGATGGGTAATAGAAAGAAGGCTGAGAGCTGTCCCTTACTGATGAGGAAAGCACTTCTCTGATGTCTAAGAGGCCAGCAGAAACTGAGATGGTAACCCTAAATATAAGCTGCATCTGTGAAATGGCTGCAGCTCCTCGCTTGGGCACGTGAGGCCTCTTATATCCCAATACCTAATAGAATGAATTGGCAAGCCGGTGAAGTCTATAATCACACCTTATCCTTGTCAATGCTCTTTGGGCATGATCAAATGGAAGGGCCATGCAAACATAAAAGCAAGATTACGAAATGAGTTTCCCAGTTAACTACAAAGTGCCACTAGCACTTTAAATTACTGCCTCTGCAGCTTCCATAAGGCTTTGACATAGTTACTTGTGAGGGTCTCACTGGGAGGTGAGAGAAACATGCTGAGGAAGTTAGAGTTGCGGCGGGTGAGAACAGGCTGGTGAGAAAAACCCCAAGCCTTTTCCAAGAGCTCTTTGGCAGAGTGGGAGGATGTTTTTCAGCAGGTTCATCAGCATCATAGCTCATAGCTGTGCCCCTTGACCTAACCCACATAAGCAGCTGTCTTAGCCTGAGGGGACTCAGCTAGCTTGAGAGATGGGAAAGAAAATTACTCATGTAAATTAGTGAAACAGGAATTTTGTGTGTCTGGTTGAATTTAAAAATAATAAATGAATAATGGTTGGGATTTTTTTTTGTGTTTTGTCCTTTGGCTGATGGAGTTTATGGCTACCAGTAGCTCCTGACACTGCAGAAACAGTCCCTGTACTTCTGTAGTAGTGTACAAATGACAGCAGGTGACAGTAAGCAGTGTATTTCAGAAACCTGGTTATGCTGTACTCAGGACTGCTGATTGCTTCAGCCCCTAGCATAGAACAGATGTAGAAAACCATGGCTGCGCCTTAAGGCCACCTTAGCCCACATTCCCTTCAATTTCACCCACACATTCCAAAGGAACCAAGTTAGTGCTTCCCCTCTTAATACTGAAATTAGAATGCAACCTGATTAACCTGTTCCTGATGAATATTCTCCTTAATCTCAATAATTCAAAACAGGCCCAGCAGCTGTGACTTGTACACTGAGAAGGGGGCAAGCAGTATCTTTCAAATTTAAGAGACTACATTAGTTTATCTGAAGCAGCTGGTATTTCTAAACTTAAAAATAAAGCATGATGCCATGAAAAATGTGTAGGTCCCACCTTACTTGATAGCTTTTCCATCACTCTATGAATACAGGACACACTGTCAGCCCATTTACACCTTTGTGGCTCATTAATGAAAGTCCTTTGTGAAGTAAAAAAGAAAGAAAAGCCTAGAAGAGTTAACCCAGAAGGTAGCCATTATTCTTCTTGTCAGTGGCTGTATCTCATTGAACTTTATAAGTAATTAATGATATTCCTTTTTGGTTTTCTTACTCCACAACAAACTGGGACTATCTCTTGAGACTGTGATTCCTTGTTGGGCTGCACAAAGAGTCAATGATTGACCAAGAAGGGACAAAGGAGTTTTGTGACTCTGTCAAACTGAGAGGCTTTTACATTTTTAGCTAAATTTGAGAAGAGAAAGACGTCATCTAGAAACAAAAGGAACATACTCAATCCATATGTCAAAGCCTAAGAAATTCTGTCTTTGATTTGGGGATTGTGAATGGATCAATTAAATGGATGTAACATTCCTGAATGAACCCTTGTAGTTTTCATTCGTTTGTGTCACGAAAGTACTTTTCTAAGTGGGAACTAGGGTTTCAGGAAACAAAGGTCTCTTGAATTCACTTTCATTTCCTTTTCACGAAGATCTCAAGTTTGAAATGGTCTTCAGATTAAACCAGAAATTAGGACTCCACACTTACAAGCAAAGTAACAAATGAAGCCTCTTCACAACAGCTGCACTTCTGGCTAAATGATAAAATACATAGACAAAAGCTTTTCATTTGGAGCATTTCATGAGCATTTCTGAGAGGTAACAACATTTCAGAAGTTGAGGACTATTTGTTTCCTCCCTTTTACAAGCAATAATTCTTCCATAGAATGGGGAAATGTGTCTAGAGACATCATTTTCCTTCCCACTCTGAGGAGGGTGTCAGCCTCAGGAAAACAGCTGAAAACAAATGCTGACAAGGTACCTGCAGCATCAATTCACCTTTGCAAAGTTACAACATAAACTGAACAGTCACAAAGGCCAGAGCAGATAAGCATGCCAGGACCAGTGTGACCCACTTTGCATGGTCAAGATGGAAGAGGAGGCTTCAACCACTGCAACATTGCCTAGAGGTGATCAATATTTAATGGAAGCAAATGAAAAAAAGAAAGGAAAAGCAGAGGGCCTCACAGTGAGAGTGTATGGAGACACCCGGTGCTGTACGCCAGTGACCTGGGTGTTCCACTCCAGTGGGTGCCCTGCCTCAGGGTACACAGCACGCCAGGGAGTCACACTTGTCTGAAACCAACTGGGAGTTCAACAATCCCCAAGGAAAATGTTGTTAAGGATAGCAACCATGCTTCTGGCACCATTGTAGTTTCTTCCTGCTCTCCTCAATTTATAACATGTTTCAAAGGCAAAGATTTCTCTTCCTGTCAGTTTCTGATCTTGTGTCTTTCACCATCCTCCCCTAGACTGTTAAAATACCAGCCACCTCCTCCTCATCTCAGAGGTAAAGTTAGTACAGCATGTGGATATTTGCTCCTTGCAGTGCCAAAAAAAAAAAAAGTTACCTTTAATTTTGATTGTCTGTGTGACTATCTGCTTGCCTTTGTGATGCCATTAACAGCGCCTGGACTTTGTAACTCCAAAAAATCACCAAGAGAAAGAAAGTTTCAGCACTTCCTATAAGAGATAGGTTGATCAGGACATTGGAGAAGAAAGATTAGGCATACACTGCTTTTACATAGGGCTCTTTCTAAGTGTTCAGGACCCAGAAAAGGTAGGTTCATCTTTGCTTCTCCCTCTTTCAGATATGGGAAGACTATAATACAGAGAGAGCAAATGACTTTGGTGTGGTCAGTCTTGAGTCACCTGTGGATCAGGACACAGATTACTGGTGCTAGGGCTTATTCATACCATCCTCCACCAACACACGGTGACTAAGCAGTGGAGCCAGTTTCAGAAATCAGCTCCAGAGCCAGTTTCAGAAAGCAGCTCCAAATCAGGTTCATCAAATTCACACAGACTAATGAAAGGTGCCTGTGTATCTCATGAATAAGGTTTTTCATGCTTCCCTCATGACCATGTCCCTCACCTGCAAGGCACAGAGCAGAGAAATTGTCACCTTTCACACATTCACCTGACATTCAGTCATTTGACTACTGCATCGTGCAGAGTCCCATTTACAAAGGAGGTTTGCAAGGCATCTCCAAATCAAAATCAGATGACTCAAATCCATGAGTGAATTAGCTAATAAGTACAGTCTTAATGGAGCAGGGACTATTGGCTTTTAGTTTGTTTCTCGAGAAACAAATAAGCACACACACAGTCTATCTGCCTAACTCCAGCTTGCCTATTGCCTTTGAGCCCACTAAACACCACCAAACAGACATAGAAATTAAGTTAGCTGAGATATGAGATCCTTGTACTGCAAAAACTGATGGTTGTGTCAAAAGATGACAGATGTCAAAAGTACTCCCATTGCAGGAAAGATACAGCCTTTATAGAATCCACATAGAAATGGTCCCATCCCAAAACATCTAATCTAAAAGATGTACTGATATATCTGCCAGAGTAATAACTGTCAAAAAAATTTGGAAAAGAGAAAGTTCCTGACAGTGTAATAAAAGTTTTAAAGGAAGAGAAATTAGTGTGCCTAGATTTCTAGACCCAGCATCCTTCTAAGAAATAAATCCCAAATTAGCCAAGGCCATAAATAATCCCCTAAGTGCCTACGCTTCTGAGATTGTGGGCTCAATTATTTTTGTCATGAGAGTTAGAATAGATTAAGCAGATAGGGGCAGAGCATGCTGATTAGGGAAAAAGTGGTTTGCTCAGCAGATGTCTTGTCAAAACCACATCCTTTAATCTGAAGTACAAACACTAAGACCAGCATTGCAATGATCTGTTTTAGCCATTAGAGTATAGAGTATTCTGGGGCAGAGCAGCAGGGAATATGAAGGAAGAATGGTCATTAGGGTGCAGATGAAATTTAAGGTAAATGTCATTCTGTGAAAGGATAAACACAGCTGTCTAGACAGTTTCCCATGAGGAGGAATTCAGGAGATGGGCACAGCACTCCCCAGTTGTTAACACTCAGATGGGCTGTGTGGCCCCCTGAGGATGCCTTAGGGATGGGCTTATCTCTCTGCTGGACCTTTTGCAGGGAAAGGATGCTCTGTGCAGAGCCCATGAGCCAGGCAGCAGGGTGTGAGCAGGACCAGTGTGTGACTCCAACAGAAACCGCCCCAACACCTGGGAAGTTGGAGACAACAAAGTCATGTCTCCCCGGAGAGCACTGACAAGTGCAGAAGATTAACTTGGGCATTGAACTCAACTACATGGCTGAGACTTGGCAGTCTGAAGAAATCTGTAGCCTAAGAGACTGAAGATCAGGCTAAGAAAGCGGAAATCTTAAGTTCTGTCAATGTGGTCACTCACATGACATGTAACTTTGTTTACATGAGAAAATCTTCACCTTTCATTTTTGTAAGCTCTCAGCTGTACTAAAATGCTCTATAGTGTTTGTTCACACAAATCAAAACAGCAATTTTTTTTTAATCCAAATTCTGGATAGATTCAACATGTTCTTCCACAGTTCAACAGTTCAGAGGAGACATTGTGCAAACAGAACCTGTACAGTCAGAAACCAGAGACTATAGAGAGAGTCTTTTGCAATGTTAATTCACAGTTCAATCATGGAGTTAAAAGCAAAGCAGCAAGAAAAGTGACTTTTCCAGCAAGAGATTTGGGCTAAAATGCCCTTTGAGAAACAACTCTAGGACTTGTTTCAAGCTGGCTGCAGTCAGCACATTGCATCAAACTAGCCCAAGGAGGGGTGGAACTTACATCTCTCTGAAAACTCTTATCCTAAGAAATGTCTTTGTTTCTTCCACTCAGTGTAATAAAATTCTGTTAACAATTTATCGGAATTTGATCAAAGGCTTGACTTTACGATGGGACACTAACTCATCCAAGCATATACTGTTTAACAATGTAAACCAGAGTGGGAACTGTATCCACAGTATGAGGTCCCACAGCTTTTTCATATGCCATTTAAGTGTAAAGGAAAATAGACGCAGGTATTCCCCCCAGAAATGCCAAAGCAATGGAAAGGATTCCAAAAGGTTTATTTTGGAGGTGAGGACACTGAAAGCTTACAAAGGAAAGCCTGGCAGTGCTGTGAGCAGCACTGGGCCTGAGAAAAGGCAAAACTTCCGTTCATTCCCTGGGCTTTATCATCACATTTTCCCCTTGGCTTGCCCTCTGGCTGCTGAGGCCTTGTAGCATGTCTGTGAGCATTATCTCTTTCACAGCTGGGGAGTCAACTTCTATGGAATGTATGTAGAGAAACATCTAAAACTGTTGCTGGGAAAGATGCATCATTCCATGCAGGAAAGCCTCCTTAGCGAAAATAACTGCCTCCTCGATAGCAATATCTTCTGGAAAACAGCAGCTATTACCCCTACATATGAAAACCTAGATACATGGCAAACATAATGTCTAACATTATAGAAACCTAATTCACCTGAGTCTTTACAAAATAGCCCCATTTATGACAGCTGTCTTTTTTTTTAATCTGTTCAGTTTTCAGAACATTAGCTTGGTGGAAATCTTAATAGGGAGTTTGATTAAATATTAACAGTCTATTACACATACATATATTTTTCCAGTTAAATGTACAATGACCCAATAGTGCAAGAATGTGTGTGCATATATGAGTGAATAAACACATGCACAAATTCATTGCCTTGAATGCAGGCATAGAATTAGGATTAAATAGACTTATAATTCTGTCTATGGACATGAAATCCCCAAAGTGATGGGGTCTGACAAGTAGGATTTGTCACACTAAGAATAGAGGTCTTCTGAGGAAAGCCTTGAGGGACTTTGCTGCAGGATGCACCCAAGGCATGTAAGAGACCACATCTGTCCTGCCACCTCACATCCATGGAGCATCTGCAGGCATGTGCAGAGCACCTGTTGGGAAAAGGCAGAAAAGTGTGAAAAGCCATGAGGACTCAGGGAGAAGGCATGAGGTAGCGCAAGATGCATCAGAACAGATGCCTCAAGGTTGCTGTCCACACCTGAAACTGAATGGACATTCTGAAACCCCAGCACTGCCACCCTGCCCTTCAGTCCCTGCACTTCCAGTGGTGAATGTGACTAACAAGTTCACCAGATGAGCAGCTTGAAGGTACATTGAACAACCACAAAGCTGAGGGCTACTTTCCAGTTGTCCAACAGGACTGTCACATCCAGTGCATGAGCAAATGGAATGGGTCAGAGTGTCCAGACAGTACTTCGCATTACATTACAACTCCTGGATATTATTTGGATCAAGTGGCATTTCCTGTTTCACTCTGCTGCAGTTCCAGCTCTGTGCTGCTTTCAAGGAGAAATAAAATGTTATCATAGCTCTAGAGATTACAGCCTTTCCAGATCGCAGAATGATGAATGCCCAAACCAAGAATTTAAATAAGCATATTTATCCAATTTACAACATTCATTTTGGCTCTAAAGGAAAAAAACAACTTCTTGCCTTATTTCAATTATATTAAAAAACTTCCAGTAACATTTTAACATGATATTTGACCAAAGAGCTCAAAAAATTCATAAACTTGTCAAAACTCTTAGTGTAATAAAAGTTATCATTAAAATACATGAACAAATGTTTTAAAAATAATCTCCTTGATTCAGGTAAATTCTGCTCCAAAATCCCAGTTCATCGAGTCTTCTCTTGCCTATATTGGGGCTTACAGCTAGTCCATAGCTACTTTCTAGTAGAGCAATGAACAATTTATTCTGCCTTGACTGTTTAACTTGGTGTTTGCAGAATGTGACACAAAAGGATGTTTCTGAAAATGCTGTAGGCTTGCCAAAGGTGTAAGAATAAGTTTTGCTAACAATTTTTCAATTAATATTATTTTCCCCATGCTGTTATTCATGTTTCTTGCTGCAGATCCCTCTACAATCTGATGCATAAATCATGTATTCTGGATATGTGCACAGGCACATGTATTCAGGAGAATAAAAAGAAACAGACTATATGGAAAACAAAGTTTTAAGCAATCTCCTGCCAGCGAAATGTGTGATTATTTTTCTTGGAAATGACAAAAACTTAATGCAAGAAAATTAATAATGAGATGGCTCTGTTGGAAAACACTCCAGCACAGAAGTGAACTGGGAGGTTAGAAACCTGTAAGGAAGAACAACTCTTTTGTGTTCTAATTTCTTTCCTTCAGGTCTGTGAATGTGTTTTGTGGATATCAAGTATTTCATTCCCAAAATATATGTTTTCATGTTTGTTCCTTGCTCCTTTAAAGTCCTAATCCAGCTGCCTCCCTGGGTAGCTATTGCAGATCACCTGAAACTATCAGGTCCTTCATCTTTGTGAGTTAGGCACAAAAAGTCTACCTAGGACAGTGTAAGGTCTGTGAGGCTTTAAGATTCATTTCATATATGGAAAGTTTTGTCCCAGATTTCCCAGGAAAATACACAGTTTACTTACATAAACACTAACTTTATTGTTCACTTTTAATGACAGCCAACTAGAAACTGTATTTCCAGCATCATCCACCTGACATGTCCAGGCTTATGCCTCCTGGGCCCTATTGTGTTTTGGCTTACTATGCTTTCAGAAACAGTCTACAAGCCAGACACTTCCACCACACATGTTACAAATGAATGCTGTACCATTCGCAGCCAGAAATAAGGTCAGAGGAAAGCAGGAAAGGATGTTGAATAAACTATGTCAGAAAATGATTTGGATAACAACACACTGAGGGAGAGGTGATGTATATCAATATCCTTTAGCTTGAAATAATGTCATATGAAACCTTCAGACTGCATGTCAATTCAGTTTGGGCCATTAGCAATTTTTCCCCAGTCACCCTGTTCTGGAGGGAACGTCTCTCTAGAGACAACACTGGATGATACAGCCATTATTTATCATCAGGACACATCTCCTGGGACTGTTAACAAATGTCTCCTGAAAATCTGTCAAGACCATCAGTATATTACAAAGAGAGCAAAGACAGTCATTATATAATAATTGTTCTGCAAAACTACAGTTTAACAATGTAATATTAAAGCCTAATAGCCTATTCATCAGCACAAAACAGAATAATCCCTAGACTTAATGACCCCATCAACGTTTATATCTTCTATCATGGACCTTCAGAGCTTAATATCTCAAATGTGTATTCATATATGTGTATACATACACATAAACACACTTTTTCATGCACTGGAGGTCAAAATTATGGTGCACTTTTTTGAACTGAAGAGAAAAAACTTGATGGGTGAAGGTTGTCAGAACAGTGGTAGTATCACTAATGTATAATCTCATAGATTTTTATTCTTTGCAGTAGACAGACCAATCACAGTGATTGATCTCATACTCAATCCTTTATCAAATTCAAAGGCCTCTTGTCTTGGTATAAGCTGATTTAATTTTAGGTCCCCCAAAATCCTACACCATAGAATCTCTGGTGTCTCTTTGTAGCCCAGATCCACCGCTCATGAACCACAATGAGGGGTGAACCTGCCTATAGGGCCCTGCCATTACCTGATAACATTCTTATAGTTTCAGTTTCCAAATTATATTTCTCCTTGCTGGAAAACTCTTTATTTTTCATCTGATTCAAAATAAAATATATATTTCTTTCTATGAATACCAAATTTCAGCCAGCACTGATACTTCAATACTAAGACTTAGGCATTTCAGCAGTAATCTGCAAACACCTATAGAAGGAAAATAAATTAGCCTATGAAAGAATGATCAAGATATTACAATGACAAATGTCAAATATGTTTCTGGAAAATTAATTAGGACTTCAAGTGTTGTACTGCATTAATAAAACAGTGTTTAATGCATTTGGCAGAATTTGGTTAAAAAATTCAAACAATTTAAAAAAAAAATCATAACAGTTTGGGAGCACTTTAAGCTTTGAACTACCCAAAAAGTAACTTCAAGAGACATGACATTGCTTTCTTCCTGATTATTTTATATTATTTTTTAATATAATTAGGTGTGCAAGAGATAAACCATACATTAACCCCACCAGGAAAGAGCTGTGTATCTTTCTCTCCAACTACTTAAAATTCTACTCAAATTATCTTAATTACACTTCACTTCTTACTACATATGAATGAATAATTTTCTTATGCATGGCACATTTAAGACTTCATTAGATGGACCTTTAATTTTTCAAAATTACTTAAAATTATTTGGTTTATATTTCTAATTTAGTATTAAGTTGACAAAGGAAAACATCAATGTATTTGTAACACACAAAAAAAGAAGAGCTACTACATGATTCTTCTATGAAAAAATAAGAAATAAATTGAAAAGATTCTTTTCAATCTGAGAAAACAGCAGCTAAACAACGCTGTAAAGTTGATTTTTATATGCACGTTAGCATCCCTCCCTCTAAATGCTGGTACTGTTGTTATGCACAAGTTCATTTTACTTTTGAGGATTTCTTTTTAGTTAGTTCATTGGCAGTGATTCTTTGCACAATTTATTTTCTCCAGGTTCTGATGTTTCCTATCACTGCCCTCCAAATGGAGAAATACAGAACTTAAATCTGTTAAATAAAAAGTAATAATCTTGCCCAAGAATAAAGTACGGAATTTGGCTTCACTTCAGAATGCACTAGGCAGATGCAGATCTCATTATCTTTCCAGCGGAAAGCTGCACCCACTTTATCAATATAGCAGACATAGATTCAGCATTTCAGTGTAATGTACTAGCAGGAGTAACACATCTGTTCTTCTTTCCTTTTACATACATATGTATACCTTTTGTTTGTGTATATATATCATGCATTGTATATTATAGGTATTATCTAAAATAAGTTACATACAGTATATGAATAAAATTTATATATAATAGTTGTATATATAATTTATTTTTTTAAAATTTTGTTTTCCAAAAGGATTCACTAAAGCACTTGTTATGCAATGTATCACACCAACGCTGAGGAAGCTCATTTGCCATTTGAGAGTATTTTACTTGTAAAAACATTTCCATAACATTGTATGTTCATATCTTCCCTAATTATGACTATGGTTTTGTAGTTACACAAGGATTCAATACTTGTCATTTTTAATACTTTTTTTACAAGGACCGACAGTGTTGTTCAGTGAAAGTGCTCGCTGATATCAAGTTAAACTTGCAGCATTAATGACCAGTGGTGATGAGCAGAAATAAAGATCTTCTCTGACTTCTATACCATTATCAATTGCAAAATCAGCTCTAAACTATCCTGATGACATCACAGTTTAGCATCTTGTGGAATGTGATGGATGTTTTTCAGAGCAGAATTTCTTTACTTGAGCTGAAGGACAATGACAGAGGAAATCAAAACATTGTTTAACCTTAAAATGACAGACTTCAAAACATCCTTTTTTGAACAGTCTTATGCTAATGATAAAATTATTACCATGAGTTTTCAGAATAGAATTGACAAACATGAGGGGCAAGCTGCAATGTGATGGATCAGTAGCCCTCATGGGACAGTGCGCACGTGCACAGGCACATCCACACACGCGCGTATGCTGAATCACCAATCACCTCATATACCTCCATAATAAAGTAATTGCTCTTCTTGACACTTGAGATGAGATTTGGGTCAGATTCTCTGCAGCCCCAGCTCATAGCTCCGGACACTCACTTACAGACTTCTGCACTTTGCACACCCACTGCTATCCATCAGCCATCCTAATGGAGTGAGCACTGTCACTGCAAGGCAAGAGCTGTTTGCAGCTGCTTGCAGCATGCTCTGCCACAGGAACTCAAACCCTGGGCACATTGGTTAGTAAATATCTTCAGTAATTACTTCAAATTATCAGGCTTGGGAACCAAAACCAACAAAAAACCCCTACAATGCTGCACAGTATCAGTTCATCAGAGGTCATGGCCACAGTGTCATGCAGTATGACCGTATCTGTTACGGTCTCACAGTAGAAGCTGTGAACCTAGATCCAAATTTTCCTGAAGACATAATGGCAAAGAATTGGATTCTGAATTGCTGGAAGCAGTTAATCATATGTGCTTGGACTGTAGGTTTTGAAAATTGTTCAGAAGAAGTAATGCATGACATTCCATCCACTCACAGTTCAGTATCACATCATTGGTAGCATGAAAAGGCTGTCTGGATGACTATCCTTAAATAAAACAGGTAAGTTATATCCAGATATGTATTTAGTGAAACCAGTCATGAGTTCATTACATTATCAGGCCCAGGCTCTACTGATTACCCTGTAAGGTAATACTGCTAGTAGCTATTATTCAAATAGTTAAGGAGACTAAAAACGAAACAAAATTAAGCAAAGCATTATCCTCATCAACCTAAAATCCCAGACCAGTTTGTCTGTTTGCACAGTCACTGCAAATACATCCTGCAATAGCAGAGATGTTCTGCAGTGCCTTATAGATGTAGAAACTATGAAGGAACATGTGACACACTAACAATGTGGATCACTGCATTTGTGGTTACACTAATGTTTTACACCCTTTCAGTGATTTTTTCCTCCCTCAACTATGAAGAGATAACTCAGTCACCCCAGGCTATTTTTATTGACAAGATATTCAATTACTACAAAGCTAAGTATCTACAGAAAACAGATGCCACCCCAGATATCCTGGTACAAATACACTCTTGTTCATAGAATAGGAACATTGCTTTTCATAACCTGATTTGCATTAATAATGATGATTAACATACATATCTTGAATACTACATCTGAATCAGTCTCTCTGTAGTGAAGGGGTAAGAACAGAATTTTCACAGTAAGGCAGTTTGCTCTTTAAATGTCACAATTTGAGAGCCTGGGAATGAATTCAGGAATTTCTTAGTTTTGAAAGACATTAAACAATATATCTCTGACTTTAAACAAATTACTAGATACAAAATTCAAGTCTACTGTGTGAGTGCACTAAAAATGACACAGGGAAGCATACGCAGAAATACGATTTTCCAGGTGTAAGCTAGGGACTGAATTTGGGATAGGTTTCTCAGTGTACTGTTAACTCACTATCTAAGGATGACCACGTGGTAAAATTGAAAATCTAAGCAGGTACATTCTATATTTCCTTCCCTAGGCAGCAGGAAAAAAGTACATTTTAATGCTAAATATTAATTTTATGTACTTTAAAATAATGATGAAGACATCTAGTGAAGACATTTATACCAAGATAGCACATTTTCACAATGTAAAAAGGATGGTTTACATATTTGTACTTTACAGCACAATATGTGTGGAAACCCATCATTCTAACAAGTTAGAGAAACGTTCAGAGTGGTAACGTCATGGGGCTGCCTCAGTAATAGTGTACATGCTCCTGGGAAAGAGTCCACATCGTTTATAACCAAGATCATATCTTAACCGTGTTTTCCTAGTCCAGAGGCTGAACAGAGTATCTCATCAAGCACATCTATGTCTAATACGCATTTATCCAATTCTATCTATGTTCATGTCAATATAACGGTAGTGGCATTAATCGCTGTGCCAGTACCATCCCCTCCCACAGAGTCATAATGACCTTGCACAAGCCTATATTTAGGAACAATTCAAACCCACTGAATTCAGAGCCAGACAAGGTTTCAGCTGGATATAAAGTTACAATGATTTATAGGGAACTAAAATATTACACCAGTCCCTTCTGGAGTAATTCTGAAATTCATAATTGTATAATTCAAACATTTTTCTTGGTGGTAGGAAAGGTTCTACAAAAGCTTTTGTTCTGCCTGGGGACTTTAACCCATCACTTGATTCTCTGTATGCTCGGCCCCTTGCCATCATTCCAGAGCTATGGGCTTGCCCTCTGCATTTCTGTATCAAGGGGTACTGGCAGAAGACCCTTGCAAGGCCACTCTCTGCCATCTTTGACTGTGGAGTTCCAGCTACACAGATGAAATAGGAGTTGCTCAAGATCTTTCACTAAATTAAATGTTGTGGCATCAACAATATTCTCACTGCTACTCAGTTAATACATACTCAGGTCTCTTATATTTTAAATTCCAAAATGAACATCTGAACAGGAATATTTCACACATTGAGAATGAAAATCATGAACTGCATTTACTAGACTGAAATTCCATTTCATCTGAACAGTTCAACTGCAACAGCCCTGCTCTTTTCTGGAAAGATACTTTTGCTTCTGGTTGGACTTAAGTACTGCAGTAGGGTTGGCAGTGAAGGACTGGGAAGCAGAAACACACTTTTAAGCCTATTCCCTTCTTCAGGAAGCACTCCAGCTCCTCAAGCATCACCTGAACTACATCCATCTCACTAAGGAGGCTCCTGGCCCTGGTACATGCAACAGGCTGCTGGCATCACTGAAGGAGGGAAGGCAGCAGCGCTCACCCACCATGACACATATTACTTTTCCATTAAAAAAAAAAATTAAACAGCACCAGAATAAAAACTAGAATGCCTCAGACTTCACTGTAAATAATGATCAGTTCTACCTACAAATAGTAAGAGTGGTGGGGTGATTTTTTTTTTTGTTTGTGTCGTTTGTTTTTTTTTTCCAATGTCTTAGGGGCCAGGGGCTTCTTTCTTTCCTTTAAATAGAAGACCCTGCATACACTTTCCCCTGGGTTTAGCTGGTTTTATCAAGGTTACTAAGTAACCTTCAGTTGTATTCAGTGTTTTCACTGCTCTTTCAAGAAGGAAATTGAATCCCTCCTATGTTTGAGAACCCCAGCTTTCAGTTTAAGTAGGATTTTGCAAGTATTAGCATATCAAAGAGTGTAGTTGACAGCATGCAACATAAGATTAGCACATTAAATTTTTTTTCCAAGTCCCAGTTTCCTTCTCTCCTACTATTTTGCATTTTTAGTGAGGGCAAACCAAAGTCAACCTTGGTAGCCATCTGCAGGAGCAAGACACCGGGTGTATTTGCACAACCGATTAGTTTGCTTCCAGAAATCAAAGAGTGGCTTTCATCTCCTGGGTCCCTCCATGAACACTGCTGGCCCTCCAAAAGTCAACAAGGCAGCAACACTTCAGTGAAAATACTAACCAACACCGAAGGGCTGGATCCTGGCACGCCACACAGGATGTTAAAGAAGCCAGGACCCTCTTCTGACCATAGATTGTTTAGAGGGCAGTCAGTCATGTCAGATGACATAGTATGTTAGAATGGGTGTGGAAATAGCAACTCTATCTTTTCTCTGGATTGGCAGCACCCCAAAGTGGTTGTAGACAGTATGAGTTTTAAAATAAATATTCTGCAGCCATATTTTGTGCTTTTAAGGCTTATTTTAACATTTTTTGCATATTTGATGAAAATTACAAAAATTTAGTGTCAGCAAGGAAAGTGAAATAGTTGCTTTGATTGTGTCAAATTTTTAAACACACTGAATGTAACATTTGGTCACAAGTTTAAGACGGGTATGGACCTCAGTGCAGACAAATGCTAACATTCCACAATCCTAAATGATTTAAGACAGACTTCACATTTAAGAAACAATGTATAAGCCTCCAAAACTCATGAATTAGGTCTTTATCTGTTGTTTTTGTAGATAGGTAACCGTTATATCACTCCTCTGACTACTACTAGAACAACAGTCTTATGGTACAGTTGTCACAAGAAAAGACAGAGGCAAATTACATTCATTTCTCAACCTCAACTATATTGCTAGGGCTGTTAGAAGCATTACTTCCTAAAAACCTCTCAATTCTGATACATACATCATTACCTTTCAGGTATCTATAACTGCAGTCAGTGAAATGTTACATTACAGTGATGCCGAAGCTCCTTAATCAAGTTCTAGTTTTCCTGCATTAGGTGATTCACTGGTTCATAAAAAAGCAGCTCCATTATGGAGCAAGGTCAGCTCCACAGTGCCCATGACAGTTCATTAAATTGTGTGGCACCTGCTACCCACACAGAGGAAACATGAGTGAGGTATCTCAGCTCTGAGGCTTAAGAAGCAAGGATTTCTGGAGAAGAAAATGAGAAAGAAAAAAAAAATCACAACAAAAATTTAGCAAGATCTTCACCTCATGTGACATCAAGAGATTTCTAGCATAATTAAATGTGTTTTAGTATTCCTTAAGTTGCCAGACAGACATCATCTTCATACTGGAAGGCAATTGGTGTCATTCATCACTAGTGTACCCAGAGTCCTCTCAGATGAAAGCACTAGCACAAAAACGTATCCCAAGTACGCATTCAGTTACACAGTTATATTGAAATCTGCATGAAGTTTGCAGAAATAGAAGGAAAGCAATATACAACCAGCCAGATAAACTATTAAATCTTTAAGTTTCTGTCAGTCAGGTCTTTGAAACTAGTCTGTTTTAGGATGTCAGATCTTTCCGCAGTTAGATCACAAAATCATTTAATGTTTCAAAATAGCAATTTCTGGGTCTTTAAATTTGTCAAAAATCACATTTTTTATCTAGTCTCATTTGCCACTGTATTTTCATCCTTTTAACACTCCTTATATTCTCTAGACATAGCAGTTGAAATTTGTCTGGTAGGATTTCACCTTTGTTCTCCCCTACCTGCTCTGAATGGGAAAAAAAACAACATAAAAGAGGAATCTGAACAATGCAATTTGAAGTACTTGGATCAAATAAAACTGTTCACTGCTAAAGATACACTTCTGTCTACCCACCTCCATATAGGAAGAACAAGACAGAAGCAATTCTTCATATCTCTTCAAACTCTTACTTATACATAGCAAAGTACTGCTTAAAGGTTATTGTTCTCCAGTTTAGTGTTCAATACTGGGTTTGGACAGTCATAACAACAGTTATGACAACACTGGGAAGGAAAAAGGATTGTATGAAAAATGAAATAGCAAGCATGACTACTTATTTCCCTACCTAATTTTTAAAAAAATCAGCTTTTGTAATGAGATCTACAAGCTGAAACAAAACACAAAACCCCTGCTACCCACTGAGACCAGAAGTCTCATGTAGCAGTCATGAAAATACAACAGGTTTCTCCAGGATAAACCTTAAAAATGACCACTATGTTGCTCCAAAATGTCTGTGTAAGACTATTTGTAACATCTGAATTTTCCAAAGCCATGCTCTTTGTTGTTTAATTTAAAAACTAAAGCTTATAGGCAAGAATCAATGCTTAAAATAACTCTGCAAATAGCTGTAACTGGGTCTGGATGCGGTGGAGACAATTTTCTTCTTAGCACCCCACACAGCTCTGTGCTTTGGGTTTGTGGCTTAAACAGTGCTGACAACACAGCAGTGTTTTGGCTAAAGCTGAGCAGTGCTCATGCAGCACAGAGGTTTTTCTTTTTCATTGCCTCCTCTTCCTCCCCGCCCTTCACTCTGCCCAGGTTTCAGGGACTAGGCTGAGGATGGTCAAGAAGCTGAGGGGACACAGTGAAGGCAGATGCCTCCAGTTGACCAAATGGCTATTCCACATGGGATCACGCTGAGCTATAAAACTCAAGAGAACAGAGAAAGGCCATTCAGGGTTATGGTGTTTGTCTTGATGGGAACACGTGCCTGTTGTGAGGAAATTAATTTCTCTTTTTTGCTTTGCCTGTGCACACAGCTTTGCTGCCCCTGTTAAACTGTCTTTATCCTGACCCACGAGTTTTCTCACTTTTGTCCTGTTTCCACCAGTGGGGTAAAAGTGTATAAGCAATGGGGTGGGGGCTCACCTGTTGGCAGGGGTCAACCTACCACAACAGCCCAGGTTTGAACTCACGTTCCTTCAGTAGTTCTGTCAGACATCAGTAATTCATTCACATAAGTGTTCAGCTTTCAGATACTTCAGTTTATTACAGACTTAACACAACAAAACATAGTATCAAAAAAAGTAGATTGGAAAGTTTTCACATCATGGAATGCCAATAGTTACAAAAATTGAAGTCATAATATTGAAAACACATGAAAACTAGTGGGAAAATATGGTCAGATGGGGGGAAACTTGTGGAAGACAGGAAGGAGAAGAGAAAAAGATAAAGTCAGTTAAAAAACAAAAGGAGAGATACATGATCTAAGCTTTTTAAATAGAAAATTTAATATAGTTTTTGAGTCAAACAATCCTGTCTAGAAACATATATTCATAATGAAGTTAACTCCAGATTTTGAACCTCTAAATAACAGGATTCCTTGTCCCAGTTAACTTACATTAAGATAGTTTATATCCTGCAAGTCATTCCAAAATACCCTTTTACTTCTAGAGTGTTTATCATGCTTAAGTGGATAGATTGTTTGTTACACAGTTACAAGAACACCTCAAATTACAAAAATAGTTATCACTCATTAGTATTTCTATACAGATCTTAAGCTATTATATGCACACTCTGTACAGTGGATCTTAACAGTAGTTAAATTTTCTGCCTTGAACAAAACAAAAGAGATAAATCACTGACAGATCCAAAATATTCAGGCACCATAACACACCTACAAGTCTGGTACTAAACATCCCTGCCCATGCAAAGCAAAAGCAGCCTCAGTTCCCAGGAGACATACGCATCCAGGCTGGGGGACCCTTGTGATGGCTGGTGGAAGACGACAGTCTAGAGGATCAAGACATTACTGCCACGGAACAGTGTCTCACTACACTGCTGGGCCCTACGTGTTCAGATTCCATGCAGATTCCTGGCCAACAGGCCTGCCTACTGGTGGAAAAGTAGACTTACATGGCAAAAGCTGTAGGGCAGCAGAACAATCCCAAACTACCCCTCTGGTAAAGACCAGAATTTCCCAGCTAAAGATAAAATAGAAGGTTGACTTCTCAAGGGGAACAAACACATGGTGTTTGCCATAGCCAAATGATTGGTTTCAACATGTTTTGATTAGGTTTTATTCTTCTTTCCCAAGGCCAAAATAAAAAAAATCTAGACTTTCTGGCATGATCAGGGCCATCACAAACAAATATTTTGCTGGATGCAAACAGCCCATTACTGAAGTAAGTTGGTTGCACTCACATTACTTCTCCCTCCCTTTCAGAAGTAACAGTAAACCTGGAAGCGTTGCTAGGGTTGTGGCTATTTGTTAGACAGGCAAGTGAAAACAAATAGTTCTTAGTGGCACCACTGCTAGTCTTAATAATCTCTTAATACTGAAAGTCCAGTTCAACTGACATTATGCTTCACACCAGCTGCCCAACTGTGAAATAGGTCACATTTCAGAAGGTGCTGTCTGGGAACAGACTGATGTCCTGCTACAGATTTGGGAGTGGGGGGTGGGGACAGAAAAACAAAACCAGAACTCCCTGCCCAGGAAGTCTTAAATGCTGAATAAGAAATAACACTATTTCTCTTTTAACATTTTCTGAATCTAGAAACTTCTCTCATACTACTTGAAGCACTATCCTCTCCACCGTGAGAGCACAACACTTCAGTTGGAAGGTTGAAGACACTAATGGTTCAATCCAAGCACTTAAGAGATTTGGTGCTTAAACGGATCCCTTTATACACCACATGCTGAAAAGCCCAGGCATGTTTGCTATATATTACAGTGAAAAAATTTATACACTTGCAGAACTTCATGGACAATTTGAAGCAAAGTCAACTAAGGCATGTACTTATGTCTGCCAACATCAGACAGCAAAATACAAAAACTACAATGTTAAAATCAAGGTCATGCACACATCAGAATTGCATTAAGAATTTCAAAGCTATACTACCATACAGGAAAAAGATACTTATACTTGTCTCCATGAAAGATTAAGAACTAAGCAACCATCCCCTAAATATCAAGATGACCAAAGAAATGATGAATGACCTTCTATAGGCCTTTCCCCACACCAGGAATTCAAGAGTGAGTGTCAGGTACTACATTTTTTAGTACGAGTGCTTCCCTTTAAACCTCTCCAAATAGGTATTTGATGGTTGGATCTTCAATGGTTTAGTAGCTTTATAACTTAATTTACTTATTTTTAAAGCAACATATTTTAAATGTACAATAATTTTGCTCTCCAAATAGCCAACATTTTAATGCATTTAAGTATTCCATACTTAGGTTGTAATTTGGAAATTTTAGTTATTCTGTAGGGAATACATGAAGCTGACTTTCAGTAGTGCCATTACAGTGCAACATCTGTACCACTGTAGTAAGAGTTAAGTAACAGAGCTTCCATTTTAAAGTGCAACAGGTTTTGGTATAGAAATTGCTACAAAGAATTCAAGTGAAAAGAATTCTATTAGAAATAAACACACTATGATGCCACTATACAGGTATTTTATAGTCTCAGGAGATTATGGAGCAGTTACAAGTGAAATATGAATCACTTCAGAAGAAGTCCTTCAAAAACTATCTTACACACATGAAGACAAACCAGGAAAAAATACAAATCTTCAAGCTGATTTTTCTGGAGAGAATTTGTAATTATTGATGTACAATGAACTGAAAGGCTTGCCTATTTTATTTTAAAATCAAGATAAAATAAATGTGAAAAAATGACAGGTCTGTCATTTGGATCTATTCTGATACCTTGTTTACAAAGTTAAACAAGCTAATACTGAGTTTCCTTGCTCCCTTAGCATGTTTCCAAGCTCAGCCGCATAAATCTAGTCCAAGTTCAACTATTCGCACAGATGCTTACCTGCTTATCTGATGTTACATTAAAAATAGTAGATAAATTAAAAGACTTGCCTTGTTTGGTTAGTAATATGCTGCTGACACTTGTGCAAAAACATACTAACACCTGCAGAACATTACACCTGTTACTTCTTCTGTTACAGATTTAATTTGAAAATTCAATAGGACCTTTAATCCACACTTTATTTTTTAAGACGAGAACCCTTCAACACTCAGTAAGTCTATCACAAGTTGACAGTGTTAAAATTTACATCCATCAGATATCTAGATGACAGAAATTGAGTTGTATCTTCGTGCTTCTGGCACATACATGGAAAGAATATTGCCAATTCTTTAAATTAGCCAATACCAAGCACTTCATCCAAGGTTAGGACCTACAGATTTAAGTATGTATTTTGCTCAACATGTCTGTCAATAGAAGCAAATCTTCCTACAACAGGCAGCAGGGAAGAGTTTACCTCTCTGCTTTTAGCCAGCTGCCTACTATTCTGGTCTTTATTTATTGCCTTTCAGACTTTTCAGATAAGCTTATGAATGCATTTCAGCAACCACAGGACTGAACCCCATCTATACTCTAGAAAGATTAGTTATTGTGAACTAATTTTCCTCATGGTTGTAAGCTGTAATAAAAAATGTTTACTTTGAAGGGCTAAAATTCAAGAATAGTTTTCAGAATGTAACTACAGTAAGTCATTCAAATTGACTATTCCAATTCCAGAAATTCTCTAAAGCCAAAATCTGACATCTTCATCTTGTATGAAACTGATAGTTTAGGTTCCAAAAATTTTCAGAGACTGCCAGCGTAAATGCTCATAGCAAATTCAAACAGGAGGGTAGTTTTTTGGGGTTTTTTCTTTGTTTGGTTTTGAATTTTTTTGTATGGTTACTTAATGTCTTTTAAGTAAGTCTTACATCATAGATATTCTTCTCCATCCCCTTAGGTCCACCTGAGAGAGGCCAGGAAAGAGTAAGGTAGACATGTATCTTGACTGAAGTACTGGAGTGACAGAGATTGTTAATGGCACAAAGTTACTCAGCAGCCTTTTTCCATAGTGTTTATTGCCAATTCATTTTGTGTAGCTTATTTTCAGCAGATGGGCAGCATAAAAACCACAATATTCATTTTAAAAAAATATTATTCATTACAATGCAACAGTCTCAGTAATACCTTCTTACACCTGCATTTTATCTAATTCAGACATAAACCAATCCTGATCTAGTTACTTAAAACAGTTTACACCTTCCCCTTAAAACAATCAACCTTCACGAGTCAAGTAACTTTGGACCCAAAATTTATAATCACCACAATTGATAAAACCCCAGAAATTCTCACCGTGCAAACCATGCTACAGAAACTATTTAATGCTTTGGGTCAGTCTCGCAATTACATCGGCATTTACTCTTATGGAAAGGATCGCTTAGTTTCCCCTTACCTAACTTTGAGGTGAACTATGAGTGCTCCAGAGATACAACAGGTAACTACTGCATTTGCTTACTGAGCCTGTGCAAGAAATAAACACAACCCAACATATTAACACTGAGAAGTAGCTTAGCTACATAGTGTATTAAAAAAATAAGAATCATGAAAATTTACAATCAAGCTCTCCAATCCTGTGCTCAAAGCTTCCCATCTAGTTCCAACTGCACAGTTTGGATTTTAAAAGCTGTTCTGAAAAGTTTACTGTTAAACAGATTGGCAAAGTCTTTACTTACTCCTTTACTATAGTCTTGATTTTTTTCTTTGTTAGTAATTGTTCTGGGGGCTGTTTTTTGTTTAGTCTTAAACCCAGCTTTAAATCTGACAATGTACATTCTCCTTATAACATCCCAGAGGTAGCAGGAGGGAATATGAATGAAAAGATGCCAGATTCCAGAAGCTGCACATTCAAGTGCAGTGTCATCCAAGAGAGCTTTCCTGGCTTTCACAGACTACATGTCACCTCTAATCATGTACAGCAAACAGAATATAGAATTCCAAAATAAAGAACTATTGCCACTGGCTTACTAATGGAGTTTCACACCCAGATACCTCAAAGTAATCTTGTTATTTAAGTAGTAATGCTGCCATTTTCAATAGTCAAATATCAAGAATCAAAGTATAAATTTTAAATTTATGAGTATCATTTTTTAAAATGCTCATTAGTGACACATTTCACCTAAACACAGACATACACATATTTACTCAAAAAGTTGATGTACCACACTGTAAGAAAAGGTCCGAATTCTGTTCAAGAATCCAATATTCCCCCTCTCCCTCCCACCACACGACTTTACAGAGGTGCTTACAGTAACAGAAAGCAAATAGAAGGGGAAAACACAACATTTAACAAGTGCATCTATATACATTTTGCACCTTTTCCCTCCTTGTATCTAAAGTGAACAGGTCACCACGTTTGCTACGCTGTACATTTTATACTCTCGCCTTCACATAGTACCAGTCCTATCCAAAGGATCTCTGCAAGCACCAACAGCAGTCATTCTACACCAACCAGCAGGTGCTTTTATTGTGGAGGCTGAAGTACATTTAAATATTCTGACTGGCCCAGCTGATAGGTTGTGTTTCCTCCACAGTCCACATACTGGTATTTCTCCCGGGATATTTGCTCAGCATGGCCAAAGTATGAGGTTGTCACTGTCACCCTTAAAAAGACAAAACAGAAGAGATTTGGAGTTTACTATTCTAAAAATCAATGCTTTTATACATGGGTTTTTAAGGAACATGTTTGCAAAAAAACATGTTTTAAATAAATTTAAAAGCATTACAAATCTACCACTATAGATTTTCTCCATAAAAGACACCTGATTTCCGGAGTACACACTTTTTTTCCCTAAAGATGCTAAAGCTCAGGTTTACACATATTATCTTGTTTAGTGATGAGAAAGCTACAAGCCATCATATGTCAAGCCTAAACACACCTTCCCACCCCCCACCAACAAGACTGGTATTTATCCAGTGTCACAAAAACCAGTCTCTGACAGAGTACTAAAGCCTGTAACTCCTCCAAGATCACAACGATCTCAGCAAGTTTTGAACAGTGCTGATACATGAAGTCATTTTAAAGTCTTTGAGACATTAGTAGCTCCGTGGGTACAGCCCAACTGCAGAGCAGATACAGTAACAGTTCTGTTTATCTGAATGTCAACACCAGCAGAACCCATAAAAAGATACTGTTCAGTTTCAAGAACCATGAAGGTACTGAACTAGAAAGTAAGTCTATTTCATTTTATCTGTGATGCAAAGACTCCAGGAATAAATATTGCTGAGTAATATTTCAAAAAGAATTACATGGCTTCTAAAATTGTTTCCCACAAATAGGAAATTTCCTGTACTTACTGCATCATCACTACTATATTATGTACTTTGATAGACGGTAAAGTACAGAAGTCACTGCAAAAAAAGAAAAACAATTATTAGATTTGCATCAAACCTTTCCAGGTAATTATCTAAAACGCAAAACAAAAGTTAACCTGAACCAATACATGAAAGCCTGGTTAATATTACTTTGCCATACTTTCACTATGAAGGAATACAGACAATTTTCTGCAATTCCACTTCACATGGCACTTATATATAGAAACAAAACTTTAAAAAAGATCAATGTTACGGTAATTTTAGTGTTTTTTCATGTAAAACTAGCCATTTCTATTAAAAAACCCAACTAAATATCCTGAAGGCTTGCTATTTTTGCTCAACATGTACCAAGAACTTAGGAAAGTCCCTTTTATTTTTTATATTCATCCACGTATTATGCAAACTAACCTTTAACCTATATACAGATTCTGAAGTCAAGATTATTTTTCTCTTGCAAGATAACCTTTTCAGACTTATTTTCTTACATGCATCTACATACCAGTTATACGCGCACCACCATGTAAGTGCATACTTTTAACCCTCACTTCTTAAATCAATTACAGTTGATCACAAATTTATCAGCTCTAGAATGAAAAGCGTGTGATCAGTGAAATAAAACTGCATGGCAGACACCCACCACATCTGCATGCCATTCTTTTCCCTTACACCAACAAATATATGATATAGTATTAAACAGTGAATGAATATAGGTGATCCAAACTGTAAGAAAATACAAATAAACCAGTTTGGTATTAAAATCTGCTTTATCCCGGTATCTCTACTAATGTAAAATATTCTGATTTATTTTTCCTGCTAGCCTTGAAACAGCATTTAGTTAGACCATAATGTCAGATACTCTCATTTGATACACTTTTCTAATCCAAAATATAGATAACCTGTAACATAATACAAAGCCAGCTCATATACAACAGCACACACTGGCTGACTAGCAAAGAGATGCAACACCAACAGGCTGGTGATTTTTAAGTCCAGATTATATGCAAATAGATCTGCTTTAAAAAACAAACCACAAACTTATCAAACCAGAAAGACCCACCAAAGACTAGACAGCACAAAAGTGTAGCTAGGAAACTACACTGAAGGTGAGCTTCAAATTGAGCCAGCTCTCTAAAATAAATGTGGAAATGCCCTGTATGGTGTTGCTTTTGTCGTACAAGGTTGGCTGTACACAGACACTTCAGGTGACTAAGAATCTCTGGTATTCAACCTAAGCTGACTTTACTGGACACACACCCTCTGGAATCCAAACAACCGACAGCTATAACTAATGCGAGACCTAAATTAACTGGCTAGGGAAACACTGAAATGTGACCCACTGTACAATCCCTAATGCTATAACCCACAACATTACCTGTATTAGGAAGGTAAGCCCAGTGACTTCACTGGAAAGTTCAATATATGTGTGCAGAGAAGAAACCTAGACATAAAACCAAATAGAAACCTCCACTAAGACAAGCTGAAGCTACCTTGGCTGGGTGTTCAAATGAAGGAAGTTCACTTGACCTCTCCAGGGTTGCTCCATAAAGCAAAGCCAGGTTTTCCAGACTCACAAAACTGAGAAGGGGCAGAAACTCATCAATAACAGTAACAGCTGTCAACAGCTCAGGGTGGTCAACTATTAACAACTGTGTAACACACAGAAAACATGGAGAAAATGAACAGCTAGCTACACTTTTGTATGAGGCTCATGTTCTCTTCAGCACATTTTAAACACATCACAGCAAAGCCAGAGTGCTACTCACTAGGACCTTGATCTAACAGCCTGTACAAGAACTTAACTGATACAAACTTCTATAGTCATGGGTGTCTTACTACCAGTTATAGCCCATGCGTAGTGTCACAGTGTTGAAGCAACAAATATTCTTGCACATGTACAAATGACCTATTAGTCTGCTCTTCTAGCAACATTCACAAACATTCCTGAAGGAGAGAAAGTTCATCTCACAGATTACTGGCCGATGCGTGACAGTTTCTCCATCTCTCCTTCAGGACTGCACAATCTACCTCGAAGCAGGACCAGCGAGTGCATCATTGCTCCATATTACTATTGCCAAGGCTCCGACTATCAAGCAGAAGAGCCTGAAATCCATTCGGTTAACGACACAGACAGAGCAGTTTCTGACTGTCTCTATCTCTTTACACATCCAAAGCCATGCAGGTTTCTATATGGTTAGCCATCACCTTGCAGGGAAAAGTTGCAGCTAATGCTGGGAACACTCTCAACAGCATTACTGAAATTAAGGTCTGACCATATACCACAGTACTGACCATGAAAGTTTCAATGTATTATTGCACCAAAAGCATAACTAGTTAGGTGAACACTAAGAAGCTTATTTATTTCCCATGCATCCAAAGAGTGAGCAGATTCAAAGAATTCAGCATTTACATAAAGCTAACTTACATGCTTTTAAAAGGTGACAGAAGTTCAACATTTTCCGCTTATTTAAAGTTTGTGCCCCTCTTGCTATTTCATACCTATTTCAATTTATTCCAACACTTCAAAACCATAAGGTTCTCTCCCCCATAAAGGGGCTGGCATCCACTGGAACTGCACACAGACCTGAAGTCTCAATAGTCATCTCTTTTTCTCAGTCTGCATTTCAGTGTAAGAGAACTAACATTTGGCTTTGTTACCGAGATATAGTGAGCTAACAGGCTGTTGGACAAATAGATTTTCAGAAACTATGAATAAAACAACTCAAAGGGCAGGCTGTAAAGACTGTTTACTATTGTATACACCTAGCCAGAAGGAAAGAAACACAAATTAGTCTCTAATTTGTATAGTATTAAATATAAATTCTCTTCTACTGCAGACAAGGTTGTGGGAAATTTGCCAGAGACCTTGTTAGGTGGAACCCATTTGCACTTTCACCCTCTGAAGCAGCTATTGCCAAGGCCTAAATCAGTGAGATAGAGAAACAATTTAAGGGGCTGAGTGCCAGGTACAGTAAGCCACTACATGAAATTATTCAAACTACTCTGGTTTACCTATTTTTCAGTAAAATTAAACTTAAAGAAAATGTCACAATATCTCTGCAAACTGATTTATGCTAACTTTGAAAAAAGTTTGCTTTTAACACCACTGCAATTTTTCATAAGATCCATGTGATATTTAGAAGTGAGTACACTTACAACATGTAGCTCATTTCATCTTGTATGACTGTGGGCACCATATAATCAATCTAAAAAACAAACACAATAAGAAAGCAATGAAAACACAAATGAGTAGATCTGTACAGGAAAATTAACAGGTATTCAACTTTGAAAGCCTGTACTACTTACCTGTTTCATATCCAGAGGACCAATGTTGGTGATGTTGTTTAACCGTGCTTTGCCAATTACTGTTTTGGAAAACTGAACTTGGGCTGTGATGTTTGCCACTTCAACAGAGTAATAGTTGTTATTTGTTATATTTAGTGTGTTCTGCAAGAACAAACACAAAACATTAACAGCTATCCATTCTGCATATCTTCATGAGAAAGCATTTTGAAACTTGTGCATGAGACATTAATACCTGAAATTATGCAAGAAAAATTTCCTGCCTGCTAGGATTGTGGGAAGAAGTGGTATTTATTTGCTACCACTTAATTCCTTCCTCAGGTTTGATTTGTGAATGTGTTGAGCAGCACAAACATCTACAACTTTGCTGGTGACAACCTTCCACTGCAAATATTGGATTTCCTTCTATCCTCAATTATTCCTTCAAGGAAATTTAGTGATCACAGGACCCTTCTCTCCCACAGCAGCTTTGCTTTATTTATAATCAAGAACTCTGCCAGAAGTATTGAGTGCATTACCAAGAAGTCAAGAACCATGCAGAAAGAATCCCTTTAAATTTTAATGTGGGTAAGAACCCCAATTTTGACAGATGCATAATACCAGGTTAGTATCCGACAGCATTCCTACATACACACAGTACACTTCATTCATATTCCAAACAGGAAAAAAAACCCCAAAACCCAGAAAACTCCAAAATCACTGTTCTCATTAAAATGGAAGTCCCTGTGTTAGCTTGTAACCACAGGTCTATTAGCTACGGCTACAGAAACCAGCCACAGCAGGTTCAGTTACACTTTTAAAACCAGTCGTTATCGGTGCTTGTATTTCTTAAGGCACTGACTAAGCCTGTCAGCTAGACCACAATTTCTGTGTATATTAAACTGTCACAGCAGTATCTCTTGCTGCATAACTCATTACAAACATCCAAACAGGTAGTAAGACTTACCGTAATATTCAGATATATTATACGTCTCTCCTGTTCATAAGTGACATATACTGACTTCACACCAATGTATTCAACATCAACTGAGCGAGGAAACAAGAAAAACACAGCCAGTCCAGACAGCAGCAAACATACAGTTACAGAAGCAGTCACGTAGAGCTTTCTGGAGAAAAAAAAAGAGCACATTTCAGAGTCAAAAGCACGTTAAACAATAGTGGCATGCTATTTTCTGTAAGCGATACGGAGCAGGACTAGTCAATGCAACTAGTTCAGTCTATTTCTAGCTTCCATTAGCTTCTAAAAGGAAAAAAATAGCTCTGCTGCACCTCACATCTATGTCTCAAACAGCTGTTACTGTTGTATATACAGTGGAAATCACATTTCAAATCATGTGATTATTTCAGTATTTGTAACTTACAGAAGAAAATGGAAGAATTAAATATTTTTGCGCCTTGGAACAAAAGCACTTCCTCTTAACATTTATTTATAGCACAATTTGTGTAATTCTGCAGGACTCTTGAACAATATACCCAGAAAGCAAAATAAAGCTTTTATGACAGAGAATTCCAACTTTCATGGAAAGTGTAAGACTGCAGATAAGGAGAAAGAAATTCACAATTAACCTACTTGTGGGTATGTGTGGGGGAAGGGTGTGTGTTTGTGTGTGTGTGATAATAAAAAAATCTGCTCACAAATAAAAGGCTTTACTGCAGCTCCAGTTTTGTCAAAATTAGAACACTACAGTAACATGTTTCAAATTTGTACTAATGTTACACCAGGTATGTGAAGTTCGCACAATTTTTTTACCTGGCAATCATTTCTGCATATTACAAAAACATCTAAATATTATCCAAACATTAAGGAAAAACACAAACCAACCCAACCAAACCAAAATGTGTAAAGCTAGAAGCTCTGAGCATTGTAATGAAACTTTTATAAAAAGTAAATATACTGTATCCCAATGATGAATTTGTTTATTTTGTTACTAGCAAAAATCAGAACTTTACAAATGAATTTTAGGTGACTTATTCTGGAGTAGTGGCTCAAAGAAACCACCACTTAACTCAGACTTTAACAGCCAAGATGTATCCTGCTTAGCTCAATGAAGATATTACAGGGATTGATAAATACTTGCATCATTACTGTCGGCATACAGATAATTATCTATATGCATAAGTTATATAGTAGCCCTCAGCTTTGTACCTAGCTGAACACTGTGATGGAAGTATGCACACCTGTTAATAACTAACTCCCCAAGAGTTAGAGGTTAAGGCTGACATTAGTCACAAGCAGGGTCTTTCAGTACTGAATGCAAGAAAACATTCCATTGATCTTTGCTTGATTCTTCTTTTCACTATCGCCTTTAAATTGTTGAATTTTAACTAGAAGAGAATAATTAACTGTAGATCCATGTATGACAAGTAACTATTAACTTACGTTCTTCTCGGCCTCAGTCTCTGATCACTGTATGGAATTAATGCTACCAGCTGATTTTCCTGCCCTGAAAACAAAAAACACCCTTTAAGATTTAAACAAAGAATAAGTACTGTTGCAGTTATTTTACACAGAGAGTGCCCATTATAACTTACTGGCACCAAAGAATAAACACTAAAGATAAACATTTAAATTCCAGATAACCAAGTCAAATACTACTGCAGCTTCTATCACTTTCTGAAATAGTGCATGGATTACACAACATCGAGAGGAAAGAACACCAGGTCCACAAAAATCAAAACACTAAACTCTGCCTCTGTGCTGCACACATGTACTGGAGGCAGCTTGCCTCTGGCACCTCTTCCTGGAGAAAACAAGAGAGATAGAACAGCTTTGAGCTCTCTGTGCCAGATGATATAAAGTCAAAGGACAAAATATTCAGAAGCTTGGGCAGTAAGAACTGATACAGAAGGCATTTGGTATGTAGTTTTCTGAAAAGCAAAAGTCAGGTTTGTTTAACACAAAAACCCAACAAACAGCAAATCCAAACCGAAACAACTAAAACTACCATCTATCACTGTGGACAACCTTGGCAACACAACTTATATATACACACTGCATTCTGGAAATCACTGGTATATAAAACCATCTATCACGGTGCTGCTGACCTGCAGTACTCCAAAAGTCAAAACAAGTACCTCCTGGAGTTTCTCCAAACAGCAAGTCATGGCACTAGACAGCATTTTTAAAGGGATATACGTTAACAGAAGAAATAAAGAACACATGCAAAGATGAGTTGTTGAAAATACAAGGACTACATCTGCCTGTATAGGTCATGTTCTTCGCTGTGGAGCTAAGATTCATCTGTAGGAGAACAGAGGCCTCAAGGCTAAGTCAGATTTGTAGCATTTAAGTCAAGAGCAGAATTTGACCAAATTACCACTTTGCTAATCAAGTACTTGGATGTAATTCCATGCTCCATCATTAAGCTAGGCAAAGCATGCTAACCAAGCAGGTAGTAACATATAAACATCAACCTTCCAAAAACTTCTACCAATTTAAAACAGATTTTCATCTCTGCTTCAATTAAGCATCTTCAACCCTTGAACACAACAGCACAGTCCTGCTTTCATATAATATCATGCTGAAAAGCTAAAGCTGTACAAGTTGCAAAGCATAATTTCATGTATTTATTATAGTTTAGCCAAAATATCACATATTTTTAGTCTTACTAGTCATGCAGTCATTCTGTGAACACTTAATTTTCCCCCTCTCCCCTCAAAAAACCTCCAAGCATGATTTTTTCTCCTCTAAAGTACTAAGAAACAACTAAAAAGACAGTCCTATTAGTTCTAGTAACTCATTTAAAGTTCTAGTTTTAATCACATTATTTCATTAGAATGAATGGATAACATGCATGTTTTAATAGATACTGTAAGATGTTTAATAATTAACTCACATTTAAGTATTACAGCAAAAGGTCCTACAGTCAAAGAAATAAGTTTTTGAACATTAAGAATCCTATTACTTCCGCATTTTAGCTAGCAGAGTTTTAAGTAAAACCTGCTATTGATAATATCAAGCATTTCAAGCTAGCAAGCTAACAGAACAAACTTCCATCTCTATAGTCTTTTGGTAAAGATAATTTTTAGTTTCATAGCTTTTCCACACTTCAAATTTGCTGAATTCACTCCAATAATGCATCACAGTATAAAGTTTAACAGCTAAAACACATATCTCCTATGATATTTACAACTATTTAAATACCCTGTGCCTCCTGCCACTTATACATAGGCGAGACACAAGTATTTGTGAACTATATCATAACCTAATCTCACTGAGGCACAGACATCTCTCAGTTTTCCTGAGCTGCTGGTCAAAATCAGTTCCAATAATCTATTTGGGATAACAGATCTGGCATAAGCAGATGCCAACATGAAATCATGAGTTCTTCCCCCCATCTAAGGGAAGCTCTTGCAGCTGAAGCAGAAGGCTGTGCCTCGGCCCACTGCATTTGTCACACTCTCCTTCTGCCCCGTTTCATATATTCTGCATTCTCCTTTCACAGGTGTCTTCCTAAACAGCTGTTTAGGTGGCTTATCACACAGGAAAGAAGTGTAATAAAGCGACTTCATAGCAAGGAAAAGCAAAGGATGAGGGCAAAGCGAAAAAAACAGCTAGGTATGAAGAGTAATGCTGTGCAGCCTATTCCTACCCTTGGCACCCAAGGATGCTGTGTATTGTCAATTCCCAGGCTGAGTCCTCTGCCTAGCAAGGACCAATGGGACAAAGGGAGGGTGAATGAAATCAACAGGCACTGGCAGCAGTGAGGGCAAGTAATTCACTATAAATGACCAGGCAAGAGGTGCATTGCAGCACAGGTCTACTTTTCACTCTCTGTATTTGCAGTCATTTTGGCAGTTCTATGTTGATTCAAATAGTTTCAAATAGGTAGTTAAAAAAGACGCAATAAAATGTCATGAAAACAAAGGTTTGCTAATTCAACTTGCAAGAGCTACAGTTATTTGTGAATCTAAAGCTGAGAAGCAAGAAACAGTAGCATTGTACACACAAGTGAAGTCCCAACATGAAACAGCCAAAACTGATCCAATGTTTTACATTCTTCTAGGGTAAAAAAATGCTTAGTGCTACAAAGTCAAAAAGATGAAAAAAACTTGATCTTGACTAGAAGAGCTATTTATGAATTATTACAGTTACAACTGCGTATGGTTATGAAGAAAATTTCTAAGTTAAAAAAAGAAATAAAAAGAACAAAAAAGAAAACTTACCTCTTGGAATTCTTCCTGTTCCCTGGCAAGTTGGGCAGGTGACACTGTCTCTTCCTGTAAATTCTACATAGGGAAACTGCGACACATCTCCACATCTGCTGTCCTCATTTTGCGCTTCTGAGTGAACTAAACCATTCCTCATGTTATCAGACACTGAGCTTCCATCACAGCCATCTTCCTTGCATGTATGCATAGGCAGGTGAGAAAGTGATTTTCCCATGTCTAAAATAAAAGAAGAAAGTCCTCAAGAAGAATGATTCAAACATGGCTTGCATTTATTCCTCTGCACCATATAACCATTAGTCTATGGTCACATTCTGACAAGACTCCAATTTTCCTTTGTTCAGATCCCTTAACATCTGCAAAGCACTAAGGCCCTATCAAGCTGGAGTCAATTCCAAACTGTAAAGAACCTCACCTGACCTGAAGAGGAAGATTAGGAGAACAAAATAAGTCAGACTATTTTAAACAAACCACTCCAAGATAGGACAGAAATATCATACACATGGTGATGGTAATATAAACCAACATTAATTCATTATATTGCCACAAAGGCTAGGTGAACATGGGAGGGGGAAAGTAAGTCAATGAATGCCAACAAATCCCAGTTACTGCTCCAGCAAATATGTAGGATTTTTTTTTATTTAGATCATTAAACCCCTACAAGCAGGAAAACTATTTATCCTTGCACTGCTACTTTTAAAAACATTCTAACTTTGAGAGCTACTCAGTAATAGCCATCGTTGAACTGAAAATTAAAACTACTCCGTTATAAAAAAATCTCGAAAATGCTGCTGACAATTATTTCACATAGGGTTTTTGTTTACTGTTCTCCTTGCAACTGACCTACAGCCTTCAAGCTAGGAAACTTGAATCTTGCAGCTTAGGCAATAGCTGCCACAGTTACAAGCCTGAAAGCTTAGGGATCCATCCCTGGTGCTACAACTACATCCAACTTAGACTGCTCTACTGACAGTAGGCCCAGGCTATGTCTACATTAACAACTACAGAACAAGCAGCAACTCTGTAAAAAAACAGTTACTGAGGATCCAAAATCCACACCATATGTCCTTTTGTGTATTTATTCCAGACTAGCTCTTGTCTAGACTGACAACACCCACTGCCAACTGAAGAGTACCTTCTAGTTTTAGCTTCTTCCAAAAGGAAGAGTTCACACACTCCCTGATCACACTGCGACATGAACCAAAGTGCACCAGACAAGGATGACTAGGAATTGTTTTGAAAAGCACATCCTTTATTTGAATTAAAATACTGATGCAGATGCAACCTTCAATGACAATTGTACCTGAGCTTCAATAATTAGAATTACTGATGCCAAAGACTTGGGGCACGTCTCAGTTCACAAAAAAGAAAACAGAGAACCACTTTCAAGTGAAATATGATCCTCCAACAGGCTTTTCTCCCCAACCAAGCCTGAACCTTATTACAGCTGACCAAAAATCAAGAACATGTTCTTTTATCCAGTGCTTATGTTCGGAAGAGTAGTAACCCAAAGAATAAAACATCTTCACATGTGATAGCCTCTATACTACCACCAAAGTCAGAAACCCTACCTCCTTAACAGCTGTGCTTTGATCCAGTCTCTCCCTTGTAACTCACATTACATTCCAGTTTGCTTGGAGTTTTCTTGAACACAGAGTTTGGTAAATTAAAAATGTTTTGACAAGTGGCTTTTGTTTAAGACTGCACCTTCAGCTTGCTACAGCACTGCAGCACAATAATACACACACAAAACCCAAAGTGTGTCGCCGACGCACAGAACCACCACGTCCTGAGCTACATGCAACACTCGGGGGAAAACGTTTTGTTTACAAACTCAGTGAAACTTCATACAGTCAAATTAAATGGTTATACTTCTCCAGAAAGTTAGGGTGGCGTTCCCACCCTTTATGTTAAGGTATATAAAGTTGAGATTACAAGTCTACTTTTTTTTCAATACAGCAAAAGACTTCGAATCGCGACTATTGTCTGCCGCATCAGCTGTGCCTTAATCGCGACCATCACAAGCTGTTCCAGAGCAGAGCACGCAGCAGGGTAAGGCAGTGGCTTGGCAACCACAGACATGCCCAGCACGGGTGGGCACGACGAGCGCAGTCTCCCACGACCCCTTTAACAAACTCACGTCCCGGGCACTGCCCGTTCAGTAAGGCTGGCGCTGCCAAAAACACAGGAGCCAGCCAAGATTCCCGGGATTTATGGGGCTTCTCGCCCGTCAACGCCAGCTGCTCTCGCAAACATGGCGAAGTTTACGGCCGGGAGGCTCGGGCAGGGCCCGCCTAGCTCAGCCGCTGCCGCGCTGCCCTCGGCGCCGCCTGGCCGGGAGGCCTCGGCGCGGAGGGGCGGGGGAGCCGCCTCGGGACGGGACGGGACGGGACGGGACGGGACGGGACGGACACCCCCGCCCCGGCGCGGGCCTGCCCAGGCCCCGCCGAGGCCCGCGGTAAGCCGCGGCGACCCCCGCCTGGCGCAGCTCCGCCAGCGCCCCGCAGCCCTGCCTGCCCCGGGCCCGCCCTTCCTTTCCCACCTGCGGCGCGGGCTCCGCGGGCCGGGCCGGGCTCGGCGGGGCGGCAGAACCGGAGGCTCTGGGAGCGACGCAGCTGCCGGCGCTGAGTCCCGGACCGGGCCTGTGCGCAGCCGCGGGGCGGGGACACGGGCGGAGCCCGCAGTACTCGTCCCGTCCCGGCACGCTCGGGAATGTCACTTAAACCACCGTTCTGAGCGTTGCGGGCCGGGCCGGGAGCTCAAGGGGAGGGGGTGGTGGCGCATCCCGCTCCGCTGCGGGGTGGGGGACGAAGCGGGATTCTTTCGGGGGTTTCGTGTCAGCCGTGGTTAAGAATCAGGCTGGAAACGACCTCTGAGGTAATCGGATCCAACCTGTGCCCGACCACTACCATGTCAATTAGACCATGGCACTGTGCACCACCTACAATCTCCAAACACCTCCAGGGACGATGACTCCATCACCTCCCTGGGCTGGCCATTTCAATGTCTAATCACCCTTTCTGTAAAAAAATTCTTGCTAATGTCAAACCTCTCCTGGTGCAGCTTAAGACTGTCCTCTGGTCTTATTGCTCGTTCGCTGCGCTGGCCGCAGCTTTGACCCCCCCTCTGCCCGCACCGTCGCCGTACCCCGGGGGGCACCATCGCTATTCTGTGCCCTGTTTGGCAGCTCTAGTGGAAGTACTTCTGGTGGAAGTACTTTGCCCACTGTGCTCCGGAGAAGAAAAGCGGTGTCACGTCTACAAACAAACAAACAAAACAAAACAAAAAACCCAAACAAACAATAAAAGGTGTCAGAAAGCACTGCAGTTTGGTTTTATGACTGGCGTCACCTTACAGAAGGTTGCTTGTACAGCAGATGTTGACTCAGGGCATGAAATGATGAAATGTAATCTGAACAATTTTCCAGAGCAAAATTGAAGTACATTGGAGTGAGTAACGTGTTGGTTAGTTTTCATGGGCCTGCCTTTGGTCCATGAAAACCATTCCCTGCTGTCTATGGCAACATGGGAGATGCCTCCTCTGTGGAGATGTGGGGTCTCCAAAGGGAGGAGAGGTATGCAGAGGGGACATAGCTCGGGAGGACCAGGAGGGAGACCAGGGAGGACCTCTGCCTGGTTTGGGAACCTTGACCCAGCTGAAGGAATGAATCAGACTGTGGGTAATCGCGTGATTCATACCATGTGTTGAAGTGCAAGGGCAAGCATAAGGGCAGGATTCGAGGGACAGAATGAGGAAGAGAAGTTCTTACAACAACTTGGTATGATCACGAGGGTGGGGCAGGGAGTCAGGCTGCTCCAGAGGCTGAGAGGAGACCGGCTGCCTCCAGCAACTCCTCAGAGCAGGTGCAGCTGTGGTACAGCCCTGCCAGCAGTGTGCTCAGCATGGATATGATCAGCACAGACAATAACTTTCCCACATCCAAAATGTGCTTAGGGAAAAAAAATCTGCGTGTATCTTTACCTAGGCCAATGCCAGCCCATTCATTCCCTTTATGCTTGTACCTTCTTGGTGTTTTCTGGGAGTTGAAGAAGTCTTGGTTTGCAATAGTCTCCAGCCTTCATTGTGCAGTTCAAGTAAAGGAGAGTCCTGGACCACAGGTGGATTGAATCTACTTCTCTAGTCAGGTATGTTCAAGTTTCTGACAGTATTGGCAAAAGCTGGCATGTCCTGTGTCCCTCTGATGGACGTTCACCCGAGTCTTTGGACTGTCACTGTTCAAGGTTCTGGAGTTGTCCATATAAAGCTCTCTGTACAGCCTGATTGACCATTCTCTTTTGTGAGTCCTTTACTACAAAGTGGTGTGTGTAATATACCTTCAACAGATGCCTGGCATGCTCAGGACCTATACAGGGTTTGCATCTTGCTTTAAAGCATTAGCAAATCCCAAATTGGGTAGGCTCAGGCCTGAATATGAGTTTCACTGGTTATTGGTTTTTGGGTCTGGCTTAACTTTATATTGATCCAGGAAGCACAAAGTACCGTGTAAAATGTAGTCACAGCTTTTGGCTGTCCAAACAGAAAGTAAGAACATTGTCTTTGCCTTTTACATTGTTTTAAATGATAGTGGCAGCCAGTCACATTGATCTGAATCATCACACAACAGGGGATGTGCCAGGAAAGGTCTAGCAAAAAGATTTTTGGAATAGCTTTGGGAGGTCACACTGAGTTCTGGCAATTAAATTCTCTCAGTACAGATTTATTCAAGGGAAATATTACTGATAAATTGTAATTAGCATGGAGATTTTTATCAAATCAGAATTTTGCGCCTTCAACTGCAGCATTTTTTATCTAATACTTCCAGCCCTCAAACTAGTACATAGTTATACATAGATATAATTGCAGCCCCATTCAGGTAAGAATATTACAATGTTACCTGAGACAGTGTTTCCCTTGCCATGATAGAAGCAACAGTTGGAATCAGTGAGGACTTTAGAGAGAGTTCTCTGTTACTGTAATCAATATGGATGTTTTCTATCAAAGACTTCTCACTCCTTGCCATAGACTTTCTTTGCTTTGCCACAAACAGTGTGTTTTGTGGTTTTTATTTCTTTGCAGCTGTCATGATGAAAGGGAACCTATCTCTGGCTATCTGTTTGCTTTGTATTATTTTCCCTTTGAAAGTACATGTTTAAGATAGCATTGTAGAAAGAGAAATCAAAACACTGGAAGGATCTGGCTCACTCATTAGTGGCCTCAGTCTCATCCTTAAATCCTCAAGGTCACCTGAAATATAATTTATTTGGTATAGGCTAAAATAATTCAATGGAAACTGAGAATAAACAGAATAAATTATCAAGTGTCACACTAACTGTGCAGTCTTGAAAAAAATGAAAAATTTGTAGTAACAAGAGGTACAAATTAGGAAGCACATTAGAAATGCTTAAATATGTGATGAGGTGCTTAAAAGTGTTACTGAAATGAGCCACTGAGGTTGGGAAAATCAAGACAGGGTTCCAGTGATTATGGAAGGGTATTTCACAGTAAGAAGGTACAGAATGCACAACATCCAATATTTCTGGTTCATGAACTGAACAGATTATGTCTAGATCAAGATTGCATTCTTAAAGAGAGAAACAGAAATTAATCAGTTCAGAAATACAAGGTAGAGGGGTGGTATGTAATACTACTTCTAGTCGGAGGGGTCTGAAACAGAAACAGATGGCATCAGGAGAGAAGCTGAAATCATCATCTTTGGACTGAGTTATGGGACAGCTGCAAGTAATATGAGCTCTTAGTTCTCATAGATCACTAAACAGGTGCAGTTTGTACTCCTGATAGTACATCAGTAGAAGACATCCAAGCGATGAATCTGCTTTCAAGTTGAGTTTTGTGGCTGGGATTTGATAAGTGAGTCAGGGCCTTGAAAGGGCTGGAGCTAGCAATCATTACAGCAGCTGATTGCACCACTGTGCAGCCTCTGAGGTCCTGTGAGCACCTCCAAGAGACTTAGACCCCAGAAGTACCAGTGAAGAATTTTATTTCCTTCTGATTTTTGCCCAAGATGAATAAAATCCACTAGCATTGGTTATGTGAAGAAGCTTCAGACTGCCCACATTTATTTCATCCTTTAGAAATATAAGCTACTAATTCTGCGAATATTGAAGGTAATGAAGCCTGGTTTTCTGTGGGTTTTCCTCTTGATCTCGTATTATTTACCTGAATTATAGTATTTTCTATTATGACTGCATATACCCAGCATCTTCTTCTGCAGAGCATTTTGACAGCAACATGCAGGCTTCCATGTTCGTAAGGGGAAATTTGTAAGTATTTGGCGACTGGATAGGATGCTATTATGTCTTGACTCCTAAATGTTCAGTTCCTTATTTCTCCTGCCTGGTTATCTATTTTTATGAAATTTGTGTAAACAACATTATCTCTCAAATTCCATTGAAGCTGGATAATGCCCTGAAGGTTATTGGATCTCTGTACTAAGAGAGACAGAGAGATTGCATAAACTTTTTTTTATATAGCCTATGAGGTTAAAATTGGATAGCATGCTACCTGAATGCTGAGCTGGGTACAGAACCCATTTTTATCTGCAAGCAATCTCCAAGTCCAGAAAAACAAACAAACAAAAAACAACAAAACCCACAAAACCAAACAAAAAGAATGTGAAAACTGTAATCCCTATCTAATCTAGAGTATAAACTAGCAGGATGGGGGATTGTGTCCATATACCTGTTGCTGGTGGTAGAGAAGAGACTTAAGATTTTCTTTAATTACTTTAGGTTCATGATTACTACACTGAGGTTTTCATATATAGGGAAAAGCAGGCTTTGGAGAACCATTACAGTTGTCTGTGTGGATTACATTCCTCCTGCACCTTAAGTGGCCCAGGAAATAGTTATGGTGCCATGTTGTAAAGATCACGGGTTTTTTTTTGATTTCTCACTAGTTCATGAGGACACCCAAAAGAAAATTCTGGTTCCCTATACCATGGTTTTCTTACTGAGAAACTTCAGAAAGGAGATAATTGTTAACCAGATAAAAACAAGAACAACCCTAATTTTTAGCAATTTTACCTTTGATTCAATAAAATGACAGGAGTCTTGTTTTTTGCCAGTCATCCTAGTCCAAGGATGCACTAGACTGAGTTATATGGTAGTTGCAATAGTGTCTTAATCACAGTATTGCAAAATATGCCAAGTCTCACCATTGAAGGGTAGCTAAAGTCATGCTCAGGCCAAAATGAAAAACCCCAAATCTTATATTAAAAAAATACTCCACTGTCTTAACTTGGATTTTTAAAAGTTAAGTTTTGAAACATTTTTTTCCCGTAAAGTATTATCTATATTTGAGAATTGCTGCTTTTAATTGTATTCTATGGTAAAAGTTTTTAGACACATTTAATACTTGAATATAATTTGTCACAGATACTTTCATTGCTCTGTGTTTTCTGATGGTAGGTGGTTAAATGCCACCCTGGTGCCCGATCCTGTCAGATCTGGGAAGCTAAAAAGGATCAGCCCCGGTCAGTACTTGGATGGGAGACCTCCTGGCAATACTGGGGGCTGTAGGTTCTAGTCCTGAGGACTTCACTGTCACCGTCCAAGCTCACTTGGCCATGGCAGATGAACCTCAGGAGTTAAAGGGTGGGGTCAGCTCTGCGCACGCTGTGCCTCACCTGAAAAATCCACTGCACAGGCTCGAAGGACACACCCAGATGGGGAGAGCCCTTCCCAAACTTTTGCTGGCAATGACGAGTCATACATATGCATTTTCTGATGGTACGGACTGTGCACTGAGTTATTTCACGTGAATAAAACATAAGCAGTCTTTTATAACTGATGTGTTTCTGATAGATTGCACAGTTCCAGGTAGCTGTCATTCTTGCAATACTCTATGGTCTTCTGCAGTGTATACTTTATAATTCCTCTTTCTTCATCACGTGTGCACAGACCTTAAATTCTTCATTAGCTGACAAATGAATGAGATGGCCGTGTTCTGTAAGAACGTTATTTTTGTCCATTCCTCCACAATTCTGATGCTGTATAAGAACTGCATCTCACTTGCTGAAATATGTGCTTCCAATACCTTCTGGAGAAAATGGCCTGTGTTTCTCCTTTTTACGTAGTCTCACCTTTCTTTTTTTAAAAAAAAAAATCAACAACCAGGAGCTGAATATTGATGAGGAAAAACTAAAACTGAGAAGAATCCACAGATACAGACAGAGTATAATAATGTTTTTGAGTAGCTTCTTTCGGAACAAGGTTTTTACAAATTACATGCAGAACTAGAGGGGTGGCAGTGGGCTGCAGATGTGGCCACTTTCAACCATGCATATGGACACAACAATACCATTAAGAGCAGCCCCAGTGATCTTAGGCTCATCCTATTTACATATGATCTGTGCTGCAGTTTCTGCTGGAGGAAAGTACGAGCAAGGATATTGCAGCTTTATTATTTCTAATGCATGGCTTGACTGGCTTTAATCAAAGGGGCACTGTGCAAAGTTAAACCTATTATTGAGAGGCTTTTTAACTTGTATAACTCCTCAGGGGGAGACCTGAACAACCAGTGGAACCTTTGGCCTTTAAACATTCAAAGTTATTTAACTTTTAAAAAGAATATGTTCTAACATATATTTGGGAAAAATAATGATATAAGTATAAACCTCTGACAGGATCTAGTTTCCTGCATTTGGAAGGTTGTGTGAGTGATGATTACTGTCTTTCACTGACTTAACTAACACAAAGAATTACTATGGCACAATGTAATAAATAAATGGGGGTTTCCGGTCATTTTTATTTAACTTGATTAGTACCAAGACAATCCACATGTACCTTAAAATGTTCCCATATTCTTCTGGTAAAACACCTTGTGAGAAATTTGGTATTAAGTTCTCTGTTTTTCATTTAGGACTCTCCCAGCTGATTTAAGACTCAAGAGTCAATCTGTGCAGCCCTCTGCACAGTTTATTCCATTATTTAGATAAAGAGATTGTTTTATGGCATCGGTCTTACTGATGTATAAAATTCTTTTTTCAGCCACTATTAAAATATGAGGAATGGTACCCATAACAAATAAGTAAAAGACAACAGAAGTTGCAGTATCAGGAACAAGAGTGTGAACAAATAACATTGAGGAAATTATTTCACATACAGCCTAAAGCCCGTTCCTGGCATTTTAGCTTAAATGGGTTTATTTGTATGTATTGCAACAGTAAATATGCTATTCATCAGTAGCATATGTGAAGACATCTTTGATAACCTACTTATTGTAGAAAAATGATGGGCAGTTTGGCCAACTTTTAAAATAATATGTTAGCCTGTCAGCTAACCAGCTTGAAGTATTTTGGGAGTACTATTCAAAATATTAATGGTGTAATGGCCTCATCATTGTGGCCATATCTAGCCACACTCAGCCTCTTCTGAAGTTTGCCAGGTAGAGGTGCCAAAAGATATGGGTTTTTATTTCTTGGAAAATAGGTAGAAGTGACCAGTTCACAGAGGATACATATATTTCTCGAGGTTTGGCTTTCAAGTGATTACAGGTTTTACTGATTACTGACTAGACCTGAGTCAGAAGGTCCTAGAATTTGGTAAGTGTCTTAGAAATGGAAGACCCTGAATTCCCTTACCTTTTAACAGGGATTTGCAAATAATGTCAATGGTAATTTTTCCTTCTTGCCTGCTCAGCTCAGTCTTTAGCTTTAATAGTTCATTTAATAAACAAAAGCTTTTTTCCCCTATGTCCATCTCTTATAGGTTTTATATTAGAAAACCTTTTTTATTAAAAACCCGGCATCATAGTTTCTGTAGGCAAATGGAAATAAATAAATCTGTTTTAAGTAACTGTTCAGCTAAAGGTTATATCTTAAAATGCATTTTGGTTCTTCAGAAAAATGCTTCAATAAAGTTTTTAGTTGGGATATTTGCTGTGCAAAAGTGCTTTCAGAGGCAGTGTTCATGTTTGTGTTGTAATATGGTCTGCAGTATTCCAGTAGAATACATATAAAAGAGATGGAATTAGCAATGAATACTTTCACTTATCATCATCAAAATAATTTGTCATGGAAAAGATGATAATATAATTGCATTGTGACTATCTTAATAAGTGTAATTTTTATGTCTGAATTTTTTTCCATTTTGCATTTCTTTAAAATAGGATTCTATTAAAATGTTTTTCATTACTGTCATGACAAATGTGTTGAAATATTTTATTGATAATTTAATCAAAATATTATTGCTTAGTCTCTTACTGTAAAGGTAGTTTGGCCTGTGTGGTGGGTTGACCCTGGCTGAATGCCAGGTACCCAGCACACCCACTCTATCACTCCCCTCCACAAGTGGACAGAGGAGAGAAAATATAATGAAAAGTTCATGAGTTGAGATAAAGACCAGGAGAGATCACTCACCAAATACTGTCATGGGAAAAACAGGCTTAACTTGGGGATGTTAATTGAATTTATTACTAACAAAATGAGAGCAGTATAATGACATTTAAAAAATAAGTTTCAAAACCACCTTTGCCTTACCCCTCCCTCTTTCCCAGCTCTACCTCCTCCATCCCCACAATGATGCTCCAACATGAGTCACTTTTCTACAGTGTAGGTGCACAGGCTGCTCCAGCATTGGTCCCACACAGGATCACAAGTCCTACCAGGAAACCTGCTCCGGTGTGGGCTCCTCTCTCCACAGGTCTGCAGGTCCCTGCCAGGAACCTGCTCCAGCACAGGCTTCCCATGGGTTCAGAGCTTTCTTTCAGGCATCCACCTGCTTCAGTGTGGGTTTCCCCCATGGGCTCCAGGTGGATCTCTGCATCCCTGCAGTTCTTCATGGGCTGCAAAGGGACAGTCTGATTCACAATAGTCTTCACCATGGGCTGAGGGGGAACCTCAGCTCTGGCACATGGTGCACCTCCTTTCCCTTCTTACTGCTGACCTTGGTGCCTGCAGACTTGTTTTTCTTACATATTCTCATTCTGTTCCTGGCTGCAGTTACATCTGTGCAATAACTTTTTTCTTTTTCTTCTTAAATATGTTATCACAGTGGCATTTCTATCATTCCTGATTGGCTCAGCCTTGGCCAGCAGCAGGTCATCCTGGAGCTGACTGTTATTGCCGGACATGGGGAAAGCTTCTGGCAGCTTCTCACAAAAGCCACTCCTGTAGCCCCTCCACTCCCAAAATCTGTCCGTGCAAACCCAGTACAGCCTGGATGAACTTTTTACATAGAGTATGTTCCTACAGAGTAGTATCTTTAGTCACTACGCAATGACAATGTATTCATTCCTGTAACACTCAACATAATTTAATTATTTCTAAAGAAAGCAGAGAATTCCATTTCATCAAGGAACAATGACATCTTTAAACAGGATAATACCATATAAAATTATCCTTTGTTGTGTAATACAGGAGACAATTTTTGTTGTTGAATGGCACTGTAGAAATTTGAAGAATACAGGCTCAAGTTGCTTAAAGATTAAATTGTTTTCTTCCCCCCCTCCCCCCCTAAATCAAGTGCATTTCAATATATACATAGTGCTCAGAGATCTCTGATTCTTGATAGTCTGTTATTCATTCATAATAGATTGCTTCTCTGTTGCTATGGCTTTAGATTTCAAAATTAACCTGTGGATTTTCCTTCCCTTCTTTGATTAGTGGATACCAGAAATAATATGCATTTGCTGCTAAATAGATTAGAGAAGTTCCATTTTATCCTGCAGCTGTTTCCCTTACAAAGCTTTGGTTGACCTTATGCGTTGTCTCAGTAAGGAATCCAGTAACATATCTGCAGTTAAAGGAGGATTGGTGTTTTAGATAAAGCAGTGATCATTAGGGATAAGTGGATCTAACAGTGCACTTCCATTTCTAGATGTTTAGTATGTTGTGTGCATTCCCATAATTTTTAAACACTCAGTTTCACAGGAGTATGCATATCCTAAATAGTGTCACCTTAACTGAGAAACAATCTAAAACAACCAGAAATTATTTGACACCAGTTGTGAATGGAAAAACAGCTGTAAAACACTTCTGTAAAGCCTGAAGATGTTTTGAGCAGTGGTAAAAATACCCCTTTGACTAATCATGAGATTATACGTAATTCAATTGATAGCTAACATGCTCAAAATTAAAACCAGAGTTGTAATACAGATAGACTGACCATTCAAAGGAAAATTTGCAACAACATTTATGCTCATGCATAAGGTAAAAAGTAGAGTGGATGATATGAATTGGCCCAAGTTAGAGTATGAGAAAATAAAATCTACAGATGAACACATTTAAAAGCATATAAAATTACTGCTTCAGTTGCTTAAATTATGGGGCGAAAAAGAAATGCTTGAAGGACAGATTTTATTAATTGAGGAGTTCACAGCTTGTTTTGGAAACATGAAGATTTCACTGATGTAACACAGTCATTGAAATATGTGTTTCTGAGTATGTTTGTGTGCAGAGTGTTTGGACATTTCTGTGAGTGAGTGTGAAGAGCAAGAAGATTCCATCTCTAAGTTTGAATTAAACATATTGAAAAGGTTGGCTTACATTTTTCCAGACTGCCGTTTTGATTTGATTTAATTTCACATTCTATGAGAAGAATGTTCTCTGGGGAGGACATGCTGCCAACGTGAGGGTAGGTGGAATATATGGATATCTGATGTGCAAGGTTATCTGGCTAAGAGCTAGTCACCTTAAAAGACAAAGATAAGAGGCAAGAGAGGTATTAAACACTCTGATACAGCAAACACTGAGGAACAGGAGACAGTGAGACAGTAAGAAATACAGGGGTCCTTAGGGCACTGACTGATGGGTTGCTGAAAGAAGTGCTGAAGCATGGTCTGATCACGGATCTCATGTGGAGGTGCAAACTTCTAATGTGGTATTTGAAGTGACTTGGGAGGTTCTGTAAAACTTATTAAGGCCTTTGTGAAGGGATTGTGGGAATGAAGAAAATTTATTATATCACATTTAGAAGAGTGTCTAAATGCAGGGAAAAGAAGTGATGGTGAAGGACCAGAGAGGAATGAGTGGAAAGAAGAGAATAAAACAGTTTGCTCATGAGTGAAACAAGCTGTTAGACGGTTCTCTGTCTAACCTTGGGCTTGATTACCTTTGTGTAGCTTATCATGTGATTAAACTCTTCTTCCCAACTATTTTCCCATGTTGATGTGTCTGATCAATAGTGAGCTTCATGACGGACTATCTGGAAGCTAGGATGAGCAGTCAGAGTGCTGACTCATGTATGCTGAGGCCATAGGTTCAAAGAAGCCAAAGACTGGAGAGATGGGTCAGCTGCCAGAGGAGCCCATTTATTGCATGTCTGCCAACAGCACAGCTGGAGTAGCTGTTGTGTTGGGCAAAGGGACTGTGAGCTTGGAAGTGGAGAGGGTGAGGGTCTGATAGTCAGCTAATGGAGGTACCACAGACCTGGGCCGGCTGTCAGAGAGCCTCATGTCTGTGCATGCTAGCAATTTTGAGCCTGGTTAGCTGGCAAGGAAGGCATGGTCAGGCCACCAGAATTGTTCATGTTTGTGTGAGTGTTTTTGGTGTAAACCTGTGGGTGTGCAGGTGGCAGAGAAGGCACCGCACTTTCCCTGGGTTGCTCTGTGCTGCCAGATGTATATGTGTGCATATTTGGGCTACCTGCCTAGCTGAACTACTGGCTGGACCTGGGAATGACCACCAGCAGCATATGCAGCATATGCACCAGCAGCATATGCAGAACTTTTTGTTCTGGGGTCTTACAGCTCGCCAGACTTAGCTTACCTTAATAGCCACCTCCATGGCCTTATGTCTGAGTATCTACACCATGTCTATGCTGTGTACAAACATAAGAGCTGCATGTTGACAGCTGCAGATGCAGTTGTCTATATGGAGAAGTCAGTAGGTCAGCAATTTATAGCTTTGCTTCTTAGCTCATTCTCAGTGGTGGTGGTATGATTTTATAAACATACATATGCCCCAGGACTTGACAGCCTTCTAGAGATAACTAAAGGTAGTGTGCAAGTGCAGCAAACTCAGAAATGTCTGTCTGAATCAGTAGGTATGTTTATAAGAGGCACATTCATATATTACAGAAGCACATTGATTTAGTGTCTTATTTCAAGTCCACCTCATGGGACTCTGGGAATGACATAGATTTTGCCATCAGTATGATCAGACTGAAAAATTGTTTTTCTGTTTTCATTTTTATTCCCAAGTGTACACTTTTGACTCTTGACTTGTGACAGCTGACACCTCAAAGCTTATATATGGCTCAAAAGTTAAGCAGCACAGGGCCAGACAGAATAAGCTAGCTATAATCTCTCAAACCTACAGTACACTGACATCAGATGTGAAAATCCTCAGTGTGTGGATAGTGTCATACAGAAAAAAATACTAAAATTAAGTGGAAAATTACTTGAGTTTTGACTGAGAGGAAGTTAAGCTTTTAAACTACCTGGTATGCATTTTTTATCCCATTTCCTTTCTTTTCAAGGATATAGAAATAAAATTGTATGCCTTTATTTCATATCCACTCCCATGTCCTTGTTGCTGAGGAAAAGGAAGTGAAGGGGAGGGGAAGGGGATAAAGAAGAAAGAGTTAAAGTCTTTCCCAGCAGACTTCAGTGCTGCACTAGAAGAAGGGGCAACTAAACTACGAAGACAGTCTATGTTTCCTGTATTTTCTTGGAAAAGGATAATTGGAAAGAAGACAGAATTTAACAGGCCTTCTTAGGGGGAGGAAACTGAAGTTGCTGCACCCTGAGTTTGTTTTGAAGTTTGTTTTGTAAACTTGGAGATATTCACGCAGTATGTGAGACCAAGCGCATAAGTCTTTGTAACAGTCATGTCCCTCTCCTATGCATTCAGTAACTCTGCTGTCTGTCCTGTACAGGTGCAGGCTAAGCAATAGCAGAAGACTTCTGCTGCCTGGGGTTAGAGCAACTTCAACAGAGGGACAATCCTCACAGTGCCCTGTCTGAGTATCCCATCAGTGATATCAGCATTTTGGTGGCTTCTAGTTACTAACACCTCAGACCCAAGTTACAGGTTGAATTTATCTTTCTTTTGTCTGTTTCTTCAAGTTTTTAAGGCCACATAAACTGTCTATTATTTAACTATCTAGCCATAAGTTTTTTAACTTTGATTATATTTGCTTTTGGGTAACAGAAAGCTCCTTTAAAGGAAGCTGTGTAACATGTGTAAAAATAAGACTTTTCTTTGTAGCCAGGTTATAGCTCTGGACAACATTTTAAAAGCCTACCAGCAATAGTAAATCAATATATGTCAATTAAATGTACATGGGGCTGCCAGTTCAAATTTGTTCTGTATTTATTTACTCAGTTTGGCTGCTACCAGTTATTTCACCTTTTATCATCTACAAGCAACATGAAGCTAAAAATGAAGAATGATGCAAATGTAGTGATCCTATTGATTTAAGCAGAGATTCATTCCTTGAGAGAGATTGACTGCACCTACTGAAACAGAAGCTACTTAGGTAATGGACTTAGATGAACTAAATATCAACTGAAACTCTTAAAGAATGGACATCATGGTATTCACCTCCTAAGAATATCTTTATACTAGTCAATTCTTGTCAGAAGTTGTACCACAGCTATGCTTCAGGGAACATTAAGGCTCATCATAATGGCCTCCACAGCTCAGAAAGTTCTGAAATACCAGGGAATGAAAACGCAGGAGGGTTTTACTTAAAAATAATGAAAATAATTTACAGCTATGGTTTTTCTCAGCCTTACAGAGGATACAGCCCCTTCTTTCTTACTTCTTACTAGTTGCATGACTAGGTTTTCTCTGGATTGATTTCAGCCGTACCTGTAATCCTACACTGCAAGTGGACGGTGAATATAGAGTTGACGAGTACAGCACTATTTCCTCGTAGGAGCAAATAGAGAATCAATACTGCCTGAACTCATTATCTGCTGGTACATCTGAATTGCTTGTATGAATTGTTATTTCTAATAAGTGACTAATTCAGCATTCATTTATCTAAAGTAATGTGATAATTCCAAGATATCTCTCTATTCCAAACAATTCTCTAGAGAATTTCATAGTTACAGGAAGGTGCCCTCTGTGATATTATTATGGCTAAGTTAAAACATGTGATGGGAACTTTGATTCGTACACTAGAAATGCTCTTTCCACTTATACTTTTAAGATGTGTGAATCAGATTTTGCTTGTTCATTCAATGGCCAGTACAAAGAAATCTCATCTTCCTGATGGAAAAAAGTCCCGTCACTTAATTGCATAAAACTTGATTCACTCAACCATCTTAGATGCTATTTTTTAAAATATATTTTTGACGGAGACTTGTACATTTTCCAAGCTTATAGGTGACTTCCAGTTCTGGTGCCCCAGACTGACATCCAGCTCATAGCAATGAATTGATTAGGGTCCTCACCCTTCACCTGCTCCTGTGAGGGGACAACTGCTTTGGCTGCACCTATCTCCCATCACTTGAGACAATTGCCTTAATCTTTTAATATTCAACCTCTGTTTTTTACCACTTTTACAAACCCGAGTTGTGTTCACTTCTTCAAGTTAGGGATGCGAAGATGTCCAAATACAGTAACTGAGCCACAGCCCCAGCATGTCTGGGCAGGCCTATGGAGGTAGAGATGGGCTAAGGTCAGATTGGCATGTCAGCTGGTGGGTTGGAGACAGCTCCCAGCCTGTCTGAAAGGACTCTTCATGGTCACCAGCAACATTGTCTCTAAGTTGGCAGTGAGCCTGAGGAGCCAAACCTCCCAGGGTAAGGGGATACACTGACAGTCATGCCACCTTGAGATGAAAACTTTTAGAAAAGAATGGGAAAATTCAGCTTGTCTGTAGGTAGAGGAAGAAATTATTTGGAGGGCTTGAGGTCTTTGGTTTCTTGAGTTTTTAATTTGTTAGTTTTTTAGTTTTATGAGAGTTTAGACATGCATCTTCTGTCTTTGTTTTCAGCTATTAGAATGTGCCTAGAGACAGGGTGGTACTGAAAAGTGACAAAACAGAAACAGCACCATGCTGGTGTTTAAAGTACTGTCTTTTTGATTCCTGTTATTGATAAGATAAATTTTACTTCTTCAGTCAATTCTACAATGTGCAATTGTTGTAGAGGTTGCTTTGCACTGTGGGGAAATTTCCTCTAAGTTATTCTACACAAATGAGAAATGTGTTCACACTCTCAATTACTGTGCCTTGAAACCAAATATCAGGGAATACCAGGTTTTATAATCTACCAGTTCTACTCTTCCCTTTATTTGGTAGCTTTGCTTAAGTTTAATATGTTCAAGTGTATTGGGATGTATAGTGTACAAAATTAAAACTGCTATTTTTCTGTTTAGTTTCTCCTAGTAGTAGTTATGTTGTAGTTACAAATGGAAAGAATATGTCCTAAGCTTTGGATGGAAACACAGTTTTCAATGGTAGCCCCATACATGGAGAGAATTGTATCTTAACTGTTTAAGTTCTATTTCTGTCTAATACTATTTGTAGTTACCCAGGACATCCAGTTTCTTGGTTTCACTGATGTTTGCAGCTTCATTAATGATCTTCCAAATTAATGTTTGGCATCAAATATTCATTTATACTGCAATTGTGCTACGAGCTGGCAAGTCACTCTTCTACTGAAGAAAATAATTTAGCAGATGAGAGAGAGAACAGAGAGATTAAATAAGTTCCATAGGCAGTTGCTGCCACAGATCTTTTTATTTTGGTTGATAGGACAGGAGGTGAGACAACACGGTATCGCATTGCCAAGCCTAATCACAGCAATCAATAAAGTGTTGGTAAAATACAGTTCAAATTTGCTAATGTTAACTTTGTGAATAATGAGAAACTGCTCACATGAAAGAGCTCTTGTCAAAAAAAGACATTTAAAAATATGTTTGCACTACTTAAGGGACTTACACTGAAAGCATGTGAACAGTGGTTGCACTTTGTGTGAACCTCCAAATAAATATGTACCATTTTATGTTTGATAAACATTAAATGGTTTATTTCACATGAGGTTTTATCCCGTTTCTGTGGATTTTATTTGGTATTTTATTTACATGAAGCTGTAACTCAAGGTAAAGGCTACAAAATTTTGTACTGATGTACTTTTAAATGTTTCTTCCTGGAATAAATCACTTAGACATTGAAATGCCATCTTAGATTACTGTAACCCATCTGTCCCTGAGAGCATAAAACCAGAACTGCTTGAAGGAGGATAAACCTGTCCTCTGAAATTTCAAAGGTCTCATGGAATGGAATGGATGCTTTATGCATTTTTCAAGTTTTTATAAGTGGATGAATTCCTGATCCTGTTCTATTTTTAATCTTTCTCGTTGTTTTTCTAAAATGGCTTCTCTCCATAAAGATATTTCTAATTAATGGTATAATTATTATTACTGCTATTTTTATTACTTGCAATAAATGTTGTGTGTTAGGAACTTTCTTTAAATGCATTGCCATCAGAGGGTAAAAAACTTGCTTCAGCAAACATACCAGATATTTGCTATATCAGACAACTTGAAGCATTGTGTCTGAGAACATGCCACATGTGTTCTGTATTTCTATTAAGGCATCATGGAATTGTACTTCTTTAGTGGGATGCTGCACCCCACTGGCCAGGTTCCAAGGCACATGTTTGAGTCAGTAATGATGTTCAAGATTGCTGAGTCCTCAAAATAACAAGTTATTTCTCTAAATTCAACCAAAAGAAAAGCTAAAAAACCATTTGATTCTTCAATTTGTGGTTTGTGTAATGCATCTGCCTCTCAAGGGATAATGATATTTTCTGATACAATCAGGAAAATGCTGTGAAAATGTAAAAAGTATGGTAGAAAAAACCCACAAGTTTCCACTCAAAACTGAATCATAAGTTATCATGTGATTAAGGTGTGAGACTTATTTCATCATCTGGGAAGGAAGCACATGCATCATATGATCTTTACCCATTACAAAATGGTTCATGCTACTCAGTTTATCTCTGCAAATTTTTGGGTTTCTTTGCTTTTGTTGGTACAAATCATGGGATTTTTACTCATTTTGCTCTGAATATGTAAAATGTAACATTGTTATTCTATCTGAGAAATAAAAATTCAAAGGTTGAAGTCATAGATACAATGAGTCAGTAATTAAAATCAGTAATGTTTCACCAACTAAAAAAGCATTTAACACATTAATATATTAATTAGAAAGTATGAAGAGAAGAGAATGAGGGTGCTGAAAGATACATCACAAGCAACGAATCAGGGTAGATCTTTTTAGCCTCAGAGAGAGAAGATAACTGGGTGACAAAGGTATATAAATTAGGAGTAACATGGTAATGATAAATAGGGAAGTAACGATTACTCAGTATAACTAAGAAATGAAGCTATGAAGTGACAGGTTCAAAACAAGTAGAAGAAAGTATTTCATCCCAAAGTAGAAATTGTTCCAAAAAATCATTGTTACAGATTTTCAGGAATGCCAGAAGTTTACACAGGTACAGAAGCAAATCAACACATCCATAGAAGACAAGGTCATATGCATGGAGTAAATTTGCACTGCGATTTCACAAGAATGGTTTCGCATGCCTTTAAGATGTTCTGACTTTATGGTTTCAGGTACAGAGGTGTTGACGTAGTCCAAGAAGGTGTTTATGACCTCAAAATGATTTATTCCTGTATGAATCCTTTATAGAACTACATCAGTACCAAAATTCATAGCTTATGGTGTGACTTTCAAGCTTTTTACATATCTACAATTTCTGGTTGAGGAAGTCCTTTGCTGCAAGAGTCTGGAAAATAGGTAGGTGTACTGGGGAATTGCCACCATATGTTTCACCTTTTCAGTCTTCTTCAGCCCTCATAGACTAAATGAACCTTTAGTCTTAACTCATATAGTTTTTATTGGGTTGTTTTTTTTTGGGGGGGGGAGGGTGTTTTTTCTTTCTTACTCTTTCCTTCCCTCCCTTTCCTCCCTCCCTCCCTTCTTTCCCTCCCTTCCCTCCCTCCCTTCCTTCCCTCCCTTTTTACTTACCTTCTTTCTTTTTCTTTTTTTCATACTGGCATGGCTATATTACATATGGCTTACATACACATAAAGCACAAAGTCATTGACAGACTCAGAAAATATGAAAGAGTATATGGGCAGTTCTAGATGAGGCTGTCATGTGAAAACATTCAAATCCATGTAACATCAATGATTTTGCAAATTCTTGTTTCAGGAACTCTTAAAATGGAGCTAAAATTTTAAGCAAAGGAATTTATTACACTTGCTGAATGGTCTTCAAGAAGCTGCATTTATCTCTGTGGCAGGAGATGAGAATCTGGCAAATGTTAAATGAACTTTTAATGTAAATATGTATGACTAGTAAGAAATGCATCCATGAAAAAATTATAGCTTTACACCTTTTCAAGAGCTGTGTAAGATGCGAAGAACTTTTTATAAACCATTCTTTTTTTTTCCTTTGGAACATTTTAGTTTGAGTAAGAGATGTCTGTATGCAGAGGGAAAGAACAAAATATAAAATCTGGCAGTAACACTCTTTCTTTAGCACTAGAAAAGCACAACCATTGCTGATTTGCCAACAGTTTGTAATAGGTATGATCTATTAACTACAAAAGCAGAATATGCTGTAGTGTCCTAAGGATCGTTTACATAGACTTTGTCCATACACATGCAGATAAAGTGACAAAATAGCTTTTTTGTTCCTGTGGCTTGCACAGAGCAATGCAATCTGTTCATTGTTATAATGGACATTAATCTTTCATACATATGTGTGGAGTTTTCATTTATTGGTCAATCTGACTTTGATAAGAGGCATCATTATTACAGTCTCCATGAGTTAATGAAGTGGTAAATGCTTCTGTCACATGTCTAGGAAAGAACAGCCAAGCAGTGTGGTGAGGTGAAGCACTGAAATTGGCACTGAGCAATTCACTTTTTTTTTTTTTTTAAGTAGGCTTCTAATAATAAAATTATAGTTTTATAAATTTTTAATAAGAGTTTATATAATCTGTTTTCACAGCATAAAGATATCCTCCAAATTTTATCCACAGAACAGGGACAGTGCACTGGCAGCCTGCTGACATGCAGCCAGATGCAGACTCATCAGTGCCTCTCTATTAAGAATTAGAAGTCCCACACAAACAGGAGAATGGACAGTTTAATTTTTATCTTCTTTCCATTTTGAAAAATTCTGCCAAGGCTGTCAGCTTGTATTCTGACACTGCAAATGCTTACACATGCACTGATCTGCATCAATGTGAACAAAACGCCACAGCCAGAAAGTCTTTGAGTCAGTCAGAAAACTGTGCTGACATCTGCAAGATCAAGGCTCAGGGGAACAATTACTTCTGATGGTTTTGTGTGCTACATATCTGTGTGTTAGGACATAACCTGAGACTAACAACTGATTTTACATTCGTCAATGAGTAACATTTTATATTAACTGTAGTTTACCCCTGGTCTGAATTGAACTGAAAATGATGAAATGGGATTTGACCTTTTATTGGGTCCATTTCTCTTTCCAAAAATTTGAAATGCTAGTATTTTTTTATAGACTGAAATTAATTTGATAATCATGCTATAATTACTATTCCTTTATTATAAATTAACATGAAACATATAGTAAAGATAATTGAATTCAATGAGTGTGTTTGAATATGTTTATGGTCTAATTCACTGTAGCTCCCCACTGATCTGAGTTAATATGGTTTTGGTTGTTGTGGATTTGTTTTATTTTATTTGTTGTTTGAATTTTTACACAGGTTTGTTTGTTAGATTTTCAGGTTCTTTTATGTCAGACCAATGTTACACCTTCCTGATAGCCAAATACAACTGATGTTAGAACTACATAGTCATTTTTTGGATGTGTGTGGCTTTTACTTCCTGTAGGCCCAGTAAGTGACTTTTAGTCTTCAGTTTATTCCTCCAAGAGTGTATAATAAAAGTATCATTCAGCTAAATTAGAAAATCTTGTTTCATTAGAACACCCATACTAAATGAGAAGTGAGCCTAATTAGATGTGAGCCCCCTGGGGTACACCACTGCCTGCATAACAGGGCTTAGATCTCAGGTGTGAGATCACCCTCGCCTGTGGGTGATTTATCTGTCCCCTCCCACCCTTTCCCTTACCAGACTTGTTATTTTACCTTTAAATGCTGATAGATCGCCAGCTGCTGACCTGTGATGGATTCTGTGTGGCAGGGTGGGTGACAGGGAAGCAGGTGCATGAGGAACAAAGCATGGTTTGGTGGTGCTTGTGTGGTTCTCTCTGTAGGGGTCTTTTCGTTTAATGGCAGCAATTTAGACATGCAGTAATTTGGTAGTTTTGCAGTTATAATAGACTTCTATACCCAGTTTTGGGGAGGGATAGCAAAATGTTGGCATCTCTTTCATATAAGAGCGGTTATAGAACAACAACTGTCTGCAAGATTTTTACTTATGCAAGAAATGAAATCTTTAGAACTTTAAAGAACTAAACTCTGGTGTCAATGCAAGGTAATCTTAGTTCAGATATTGACATAAAAAAAAATCAGGAAAGAACGTTATGTGTCCAACTCAAGTTGGAGAGAGGGTTTTGTTTATCTTTTGCAACATTTAATATACCTGAGAAACCAGCTGATTTCTTTTTAAATCTGTAAGGAGTGTGAATTTTCTGGGGAATGCCTCCTGCTAAGTTCCACATATCTGTTGCTTTGTGGTGCACATACAAGCACAGATGAAGTACACAAAGTAAATGTTAAAAATATTTTGAATGTTTTATAGATATGGAAATGAATTCTTCTGTTTGATATTCAAAGTATTGTGAACTGAAGTCTTCAACAAGCATTGCCTTTTATGTTGCTCATTCCCACTTTTACAAACTGGTAAGATACTTAGCAGCTGTGATTATCCAGTATATAAACAGATACTGTATAAATCATACCTTCTTCAGGAATTACATCTTCTCCTAGAGCAATACTACAGCAGAATCCTTATGTAGCATTCCCATCAGCAGAAGGCATGGGTCATTTATTCCAATTAGTTATCTATAGAGCGCTCATGCTCAGATACTTTATATTCATATTGACCCAGGCAAGCACAGGAGGGGAAAAAGTTTCAGGAATAATAGTGGTTGTCTATACCAGTAAGGCCACATGGCTGGAAGGGAAATGAGAGATTGTCTCTCTTACTAGTCAGAGACATAAAGAATTTGTTGTATTTTTTTTTTATTTTAAGAGCTGTTAAAACAGAACTGAAGATAATCTTTGTTATTATCCTTTAGATTCACTAATTTTATGAAAAAAAAATTTCCTGTTATATAGTAGAACTAAAGCATCATAATAAACCACAAGTAATGTTTAGCCAAATGTTTATTGGAGGGGGGATTAGAAAGTAGCATAAATTAGTTGAAGTGGAATAATGCTCTAGCATATGTCTTGGGGTACAATATTTGTGGGAGATTACATACAAGGATGATGTGACTGTCAAATAAATTAATCATCTTCAATGTTTGAAGTGACAGAATAATGAAATTTAAATACAAATGATGACTACATTTGTCTTAATTTAGAGATTGATCACCCTAAATCAGGTGCAGACTCAAAAGTCTGAAAACTGATACATGGTATGTATAAATAGTTGTTCTGTAAACTCTGGAAAATTGTGTTTGTTTGCCTTTTTCATTTTGTTTTGGTTTTGTCTGAAGTAGTATTTGTTTAAATATCAATTATATGTTTGATCAGGACAGAGCAAAGCATTTCTACTAAAGCTAGAGCTGCATAGATAGTACATGTTGTTTAATATAAAATTCAGGAAAAAAAGCTTTATATCAAGTTTAATAGAACCTATTTAACATTTTGTCAAAATATAATTGCTGTGGTTTGCTGCTATCAGAGCCAAGCAATTACAAAGACAGGTTGGTAGGGCAAAACCTTCTCAAAATTGATTCAGAGTTAAACTGAAAAGTGTAAATGTTTCTGGGTTAAAAATCTGAGCCAAGAATGTGGATGGGAATATGGCAGTTCTTAATAGTTGCTTAATAAGGATGCTTTGATAATTGCAGTCCTGCTGCTTAAATTAACTACAAGGAATTCAGTTAACAAGGTAAATCTCACAAGTAGGTCATATAGAGCCACCTTCTTGATTTTTATTTCTCTCATTCTTTCATAAATAAATGAAGAAAAATTCAAGCTGTTTGTGCTCAGATCTGTAAGATCATTTGCCATACAAGCAATCACATTTCCAGTAGGATTGAGGACATTTTTTTGCCCTGGGTTTTGAGGCCAGTATTAACATTTCATAGTTCCCTTAATAATGAAAGACACAACAGGGAAAACTAGTATCTATCTATCTAATGAAAAAGAATATCTAGTGATTGCAATGAATAAACCAACAGATCTTCTAAACTCTGTAATGGCAAGCTGCAGAGTTAAATGAAAGCGAGTGATGCTTATTAGAGTCTCCTATGACACATAGTTAGATTCATTAGTGCACAAACAAAGGTTTATACCACAGAAGATAGGCACAGAGCTTCATCTGCAGTGTGTTGTAAGTGAACAAAAGGAAAAGGAAACAGCTATGAAAGAAAATGGTGTTGTAAAAGTGCCATGTGGAAAACTAATTCATTACTGGTTGCTTAATTTGAGGGGAAAAAAATTCTCTTCGGGCCACTTATTAATAAGCATCTAAAAATCACAAAATTCAAAATGAAATAATCAAATCCTCTGAATTAGCCTTTTGATCCCTAACAAGCTTTTTGCTTTAGGATTTTCAGTCTCAAACCTACAAACCAGCTCTCCATGGAGGGATGTTTCTGCTGCTCTGCTTGTCAGCAGGGGAGCCTGCAATAGGGCTGAGTGATGAAATGCTGTCTCAAAGGACGCTGTCAACTTTTAATTATTTTTAAAATATTCCATCTACCCTTACTCGCAATAACATTTTTGGTTATTAATAAAAAAGAATATTAACACGCTAATTTCATGGCACTATTTATGCCACTCCTTTCTTTTTGGCTTGGACAAATACAATGGCCTAGATGATTTCATTGCATTTTTGAGCTGCTAGTGTAACGGCATTGAAATTAATAATATAGCTCCTTACAACAGGAAGGGAGTTCCTGGGAACTCCTTTCAAAGGGACTTCCTATGTTGGCACCCACAGTGGGGACCAGGCTGGGGCACACTCCTTTCCCTGAGTGCGCAGAGGAAGCCAAGAGAGAGTCCGTTGCCTCAGGACTTCTCCTGACCTCAGCTGGAAGGAGGTAAGAAGCCAGGAGCAGAGTGGGCACAAGAGGTGCTGCCCTGGCTTGTGGCTTTTGATGCCCCCCAGAGGAGAAGTGGTAAAGGTAGAGGAGCAGAAGCAGCTCAGCACTGTCAAGAGTTGTCTTCCTCAATGCTGTGACTGCGGCATCTCTTGACTTCTCCAGAAGGGAACCCCCTACCACAGGGAATGTGAATTTGAGAGAATTCTCTTCCCCAATGGGCTGCTATATGACCACTAAAAGCCAACAGCTCTCACTGGACAGCGAAACATGAATTGATTCTCAAAAATATGTGTCAATTGGTAAAAAAGTTAAACTGGTCCCAGTGATAAAGTATATTAACAATATGATTACTTTTTGTGTGTGTGTGTGTGTGTGTGTAACTTTGCCCTGCTTATATTGAGGATTTTCTCTCTGATCTATGATTATTTCTATGTTTTTTCCCATGGTGATATAGAAGATAATCAAATTATAATAAACATTTATAGATTGAAGTTCAGCTACAGGCATGTGTTACAAATGAGCTGCTGCAAATACTGCAGACAAGCATGTAGAGTTGTATCACTCCTGCATATTTGCAGAGCAGTTGCTCTGTTCTGTGTTTGATCAGATGGCAGGAGGCTAAGGTTTGGATCTTGGTGCTAGAGCAAGAACCTGCTTTTCAGTAGACTGTTTTGAATAGGGTAATTATGTGGGAAGCATCATGTAAGTGCATTACTTCATCATAATTAATAATAACTGAATGAATGAGTCTGGTGAGATTGAATTCCTGAGTCCAGTGGGCAGCAAATTATAGGCCTTTCACTAGAAAATATTAAAAAAAGTTTTTCTTAGATGTCATCAATCAGTATTGTTGCCAAGATTAAACCAGAGTTTCTATTACAATAAAAATTTGAATTCTTTCAGTCATTTCTGCATCTCTTTACAATTCTCTGTCATCAGTCACAGCAGTTTCCAAACAATTACACTACTTCTGGGGCATCGGGTTGGAAGTGAGGCAATTGATGGGTTCATACTCACATGCATCATGTTCTGTGACAATCTGTAGAACAGGAAATGTCACCAGCTGCCCCAAAACAAAAAAGGAATTTTAATTACTGGTCTTAGCAAAATAATTAATTCTAGTGGTGCAAATTATCTGAGTAATGTCAGGTTGACTCCTAGGGCCATGAATCAAACATATGGGTGAACTGTGAAACCTTGAGAACTAAGCAAGACCTTCACACAGCTTAATGGGGAATTCTCCAGCTAATAGGTTTTTAAAAATAAGACAATTTGGGCTTTTATGCCTTTCCAGACAGCTTTTGAACAAGAGAAATCCTGTGTTATGAGAGCTGGAGAGTAGAAATTTTCTGGACTTCAAGATTCTTTGGTCAATGAACTGTTCACACAGTTCTGGAAAACTCTCATTCCTTTTCTAATCAACCCAGTGCGTCTTTGGCAGCAGGTCCTTGTCTCTACCTATATGGCTTTTCTAGAGCCACATTTGACTCAAAGGAGCTACAGTGTCTGACTAGAAATCCAAACAATCAGGAAGTGGAAGAAATGAAAAATAATGCTTTATTAACTCAATGCGACATGCTGATGCTTTGACACAAGTATGAAAAGACAAAAGCATTTTGGCAGACATTTTAGTGCAATCCAAATGTAAATATATTGTGAGCAATGCTGTACTTTCTGGTGGCAGCAAGGAGCTACACCACACATGGATAAAACAGAGAAAGTAGAAAGTACTGTGTTATTGTGGTCAAGAGGTTATGAAAGGGAAGGAGTCACAAGACTTCTTTACTGTGGGATGACCACAAATCTGAGAGCAATAGGACTGGATTTATTCTTTCCAACCTCTAGCTCACTATGTACTGAGCTCATTTTCATGAGCACTCCAGTTTGTTTGGAAAAGATGTGAACTGTGATCTCATCCTTTTGTGCTGCTAATATGGCCTGAGCATAACTAGAATATCCATTTGGTTTTCTTCATCCCAGTTCATACATATGTAGTGCCAGAGTAGAGATACAGTGAATGTATTTTGTTGAGTCCAGCATATTTCTTTTCATACAATGATGAACAGAAACCATTTTCTAAATTTTTTTTTCTTCCCCCCAACCTTCAGTTCCTCCATGAGTCATCCAAAGTCATGTCCTAGTGGGACATTATGCTGCATTCAAAGTGCTTAAAGGCCTACTAAATGATGGATCTTGTCACCTGCTGTGGCTAATAGCAGATGAGGTGCAGAGAGAAGGATGCACCTACCTCACTGTGCAATGCCAATTGAAGAGGTTGGGAGGGACTCCCCATGGCAATTCCTTCACAACCTGCAGCATGGGATTTGTTTATCCCATGTCTTAAGAGATAGAATTATCCCAACCATAAAATTATCCAGCTTAATATATTTACGGAAATAATTTAAGGCAACACTGTTGCAGAGTATGTAATGTGAATGAACATGTAATTTAATATAGGTAAGTGCAGGAATGAGTTGTTGATTTAATGAGGTGCCATTACTTCTTCTTACTGGACACTCAAAAAGATGGAAATTTATTTCTGTATGACTCAATTATTCTTTTTTCCTTACCTGCACAGTAAACAGCAGTCTAATTAATGGTCATGACTCATTTAAGGATAAACAAGTGCTACCTTCGGGTCTAGATGTGTACAGTATGTAGTGACCTATCTTTCAATTAAATGCCTTTAAAAGCTATGGTTAGAATTCTTCAGTTTACGATGTCATTCAAGAAAATTAAAATTAGTCTTGAACAGACAATGTGAACCCAAGTCATCTTATAGTGTAGTTTAAAAGGGAAAACAACAAGAAGAAAAAATAATTGCTGAATATCTGGACAAAAAATAAATAAATGATACATCTTTTAAACATATCAAAGCATGTGGTAACAAGAAGGAAATTTTCTGTCTTGAGGATTCAAAAAGAGACTGTTTGGCATTAATCAAAGAGACAATATTTTTTCAATAGCATGCAGACTGACCTCAGACCTCAACACTATAAATTATTATAAACATATTTTATGCATTTTAATAGTGTCATTGTAGTCAACCATCCTTGGAAAGCAACACTGTTAATAGGATTTGACCTGTTTTCGTCTTGACCGGTTTTAGATGTTGTTACTTGTTTTATTTCTCAGAACACTGGCAGCAAGTTTTGTGGTCTGGTGTGGTTTGCATATGCAGTTAGATACAATAGCCCACAGATGGAGATGGTGCTTTCTTCTGATTTTATTTGGTAATTATGTATACCTTTATAGATGGATATTTAAACAAAAAGAATGCTTTCACAGTTTTCAGTAGGTGAGTAAAAAAATGCAAAGTAAAATCTATTGTAATGTGTTTCTTTTGGAACTTTATTAAAACCATTAGTGTGTTCTGAAAAGATGAATTCACAGATGAAGTAGATTGTGTAGACAATAAATTCAGCATTGGAGACAGGAAATGACATTTAATTTTAATATGAAAAAGTCATTTAAATATTAGGGCTTTTTTTGGAGTCATCATAGAAGTTTACAATATATAAGATAAAAATCTTTATTTTTGAAAGAAAAAGTGATAGGTGTTACAGTTATGTGGGGGTTAATATTGTATATCTATTCTTCATAAGCCTTGCTGAGTTTATCCTTTTTTATTGCACTTTATATCCTTCATGCCTTATAGCTCTGTCTCATAAAGTCCTCTGTCATCTATTCCCAGATAAATATTACCTTGTGTACCATTACATACTTTTATGACTTTTTTCCGAATGAAACAGTGATTCTTGATGTATTTCTGCTTTCATTTCATGCTAACTAAACCTCTATAATTCAATTACATACTTTAATCATGGTGTTACCATGAGAGGATAAATTTCCCATGGTTTATTTAAACTATATTTTAATTTTGCTGTCCTGTTATTCTCAGTGGCCTAGAAGTCAACAGATGACACTGGAAAGGCTATCTAGCATAGGCAACATTGATTACTGTAATGTCATCAAAAATTAAAAAAAAAAGTAATTTTTTTCTGGTTTACCACAACTGTCTTATGAGAACCTACAGTAGCCATTGTGGGAATACCAGTAACAGCAGCACTTGCCTGCAATGTTTTTGACATAGATTTGACTTGTAAATTAGAAACCAGGTGTAGGACTGAGTGTGTGGTTATAAATGAGTTGAATGTTGCCTCACAGCAGGGTTAGAATTCCAAGAAAACCATATAATAATGACTTTTCCTGACTTCTAGGGATTAAAGTTTCTAAACAGACTGTCTTCTGAGCAATTTATTGTACCCATAACAGTGCAGAAAACAGCATATTCTCCCTATGTTGTGGGAAATAATAGGGAAGGAGTATTCAGAAAACTGCTATTTTTTTTCCTTGCAGAAGAAGTGAATGTGAATACTTCTAAAAGTACTTCAATATCTCAAGTCCAGCACTGTCCTTTGCAATGTAACTGAAGTATAGATTTCAGTGTTTTAACAGGGAAGTTTTGAACTGGTTTTTAAAAAGTTCTTATCTTCAGCATATTTTTTCCTTTTTTAATGGATAAACTATGGAGACACCTGTCAACAGAAAACCTTATCTGTGGTTAAAGCAACAGAGTGGGATGAAATTATCAGAACTACAACATGGAAATAACACATAACTGTCTTATGGGCAATTAGAGGAATTGACTGCTAACTTCAGCAGCACTCAGTGAGAATCTCAGGCTTGGCAAATTAGATTTTCATGCATATTAGTTTGATCATTGAAATGTTATTTCAAAACTGGTTTTGTTTTTCTTAAAAATTAATGAACTCTCCAAAGCTTTACACTAGCAACAACTCTACTTGCTGCTTATCAGGTAAACTATAGTTTTATGTAACTGCAAAATGGTTAAACTGAATAGCAGCTGAAGGCAAAGCTTAGAAAGACACATGAAAGTTATGTGGTCATCAGTAAGATTCCAGGACTTAAAAGCACACTGTTATAATTCTTAGCAAAAATTAAGTGGCCAAACCTGGCAGTGAAAACAGAATGAAGTGACTGAAACTGGTTCCTAAGCTAACAAAAGGTTTTTGCTAACAGGTGCACATGAATGAAGTGCATAAATAGCAGCATCTTTGATATACTGAAGCTACTAATTGCATTATTGATTCTTAGCAGATGTGGTGCAGGTTGTCTTTATAAAGAATGAGTTTGTTTGTGGCTAAGGGGTCAATTTTTAGTGAAAATGGCTTAGCACTAGCAACTATTTGTATCCTACTGAAGCCTGTTTCTTAAGTACACTGTAATCCCTATTTTTAGGGGACAGAATAGCCTTTTATAGTTGGAAATTAGTTAGTGCTTTGTTTGTAGGGGTTTTTTTAAGCAAATACACCACATATCACTAAATCGAACTATGTCTTCAAATACTTCTATTTTACAAGCTGTTATTTTGAACAACATTGTTGAAGGATAGCTAGAAACTGCTTTAGGAACTTGCAGTTCTGTAAATCAGGAAGTAAAGGTCAAAATAAGCTTCACAACAAATGAGTTTTAGAAACTCAGGTTCCTCAACAGGAAATGTTATGAGCTGACTTCTTTTTCTTAGTCTTTCAAAGGTGAATCAATAATCAGCAAATTCATCTCTGTAGAACACAGAATTAGAATTGTTCTGGCTTGTATTAGTAAAATGAGTGAGTCATAGTACTGCCTAAAGTTATGGAAAACTCTACTTCTGTTCCATGGTAATTAACAGAGCATTTGTCCCCTCACCTCTCTTCACAAACAAAATTTACTTTAAACAAATTATTACAGAGATGTGCATATTGTGTTTATTATACTTTTAAAATGCCATATTACAACAGATGTTTCCTAATTCTTCTGGGAGAGGAAAGCAATAAAATCATTATAATGAGGTAAAGAATCCAGTTATTGCATTGGCTTAAGAGAACCTAGAGTAGAAAGATTTAGCTCTGGCATCTCATAGAAATTCCTCAAAGATGAAGATTTTTTTTCTAACTACACTTAAACCTCTCTATTACAAAAGCAAAGCATCTATATTTTACCAGGTTCCACTTTTATCTCTCTTTTTTCTTTTTTTTTTTTTTTTTTGTAAGAGTAAGATTTTGCTGATGACTGTATCAGTGGTTGCCCCATAGGAATGACCCTGCTGGGTCAGTGACTCGTCTGTGCAGCACTCCTGGTGATGGGGAAGCAGAGCCCTGAACTGGCACCTTCCTCTGTGTGTTTTATGAACTATTAGTCTGATGGTAATGTAAAGAGGAATAGAAAGCTGGAGGACCAGGCAGGGAAGTGCTCACCCATCTCTGTCACACATAATGGTTTACTTGGCAAGATGAATGTCATCACTCAGAGCAGCCGTCTCTTCCTTCTTGTTTCCTCAGCTTTATATGCTGAGCATGACACCATATGGTGTGGGATATCCCCTGGGTCAGTTGGGGTCAGCTGTCCCAGCTGTGCCCCCTCCCAGCTTCTTGTGCACCCTCAGCCTCCTTGCTGGTGGGATGGGGTGAGGAGCAAAAAGGCCTTTACTCTGTGAAATTCCTGCTCAGCAATAACTAAAATATCCCTGAAGTATCAATGCTTTGCAGTACAAATCTAAAGTATAGCCCCATACTAGATACAGTGAAGAAATTTAACTTTACACCAACCAAATCCAGACAATTCCCACATCTCTGGAAAAGGAGAGTAACTTGAAACTTAAGAGGTCAAATGGAGTCACCTATGAAAGGAACTTGCCACCCCAACCATTTGCTGTATTCATAAGCCAGCATCTGTTCTTGAAAATTGGCCAATTGTATGTGCAAGCAGGTATTCACTAATTAGGTGCTCAATTATCCACTTTCCTCAAACAATGGACATTTGTATGTATAAAATTAAAGATTTTATGGACAGCTAACTCTTCCCTCGTAATGAGATTAAACCAGGACGGTCTTAAAAGACATCCATCAACATTTCGAGTATTCAGGGAAGTCAAGGGGATAAAATTCTCTTATGAATAAGCACTGCATAGTGTTACCTAACAATTAAAATATGTATGTGGCAATATTAATATCAGAAAGTAGCAGAACCCAATATAAATGATAATTAGGAGAAATGACAGCTCAGCAAAAAGGAGTGATAGCATCATTAGTGCCAGTAGGGTCTTTGTGAAGCCACAGAATAGGGAAGGGGGTGGGGAACAATAGCTTTTGATTAGGCCAGATAGTCTTCTGGAAATTCAAACCATTGCCTAGACAGATTGAAATAATTTTCTAATTTTCAGAAGGGTCTACGTATGACTTTTCAAGGCATTTTCAGTTAGCCATTGTAAGTGTTTTTTGAAAATAGGACTTAAGCTTGATTCCAGAGACTTTCTTTTGCCTTCTCTCCATATTGTGTTTATTGTGTTATGACAATTATTCAAGAGCGACAAACTGATAGTCCTGAAGCCTTTTAAAAATATATTCAACCTAAAACGTAATGAACTAGACTTTGTGGAGTAGAAGATAGAATTACAGATATCTCATTTATGGTTTCTTTCTTTCAATTCCTTGAGGATTTTGTGTACTTTGTGCGGATGATGTCAGTTTTATCCATGTTCATAAAACAACTTCCTAAGTTCTGAGATAATTATGAGATGGAAAAAATACGAAAAAACCCAATGACATATAAAATTGAAAATTTTTACTTTCTACCCTATATCATATTCATAACTTTTAAACCACATCAAAGGTGAATAAGAGTTTTATCTTACTTTATTTAGGATATAGAGCAGCTTTCATTTCCTATAAAAATTAAAAAAAAAACCATAATTTTCTGTTTATCTCAGAGCCTATAGAGATGCTTCTGATTGTGTTTATCAATCCTGTCAGTAGGTGATGTATGTCCAGTGGAAGAAAAATAAAAGGTATACTGAAAATCTCCAAATCCCCACAGCTCTCACTGAAACTTTTCGAAACTATTCCCTGCTTTGATTCAACATAGCCTTCAAACTGCTTTTTTTTTCCTTTTTTTTTCTTTTTTTTTTTTTCCCTCTCCCTGGTTGGATAAACTATGCTTTAATTACTTTTTAGATTGGGGAAGGTTGGAAACTATAGAGAAAGCAAGACTGCAACTTAGGACACTCTTGCAGCCTTTTGAGTTCAAAGGATTCAACCTTTACTGTTTAAAAATCATCTGTGTGTCCAAGTCTTTAATACTTTTATTTGGTTTTGGGTTTTTATTTTTTTTTTTAATTGGCTAGGAAAACTCAACACTTCAAAAAACTCCAAATACTAGCTTCTAAAATCTGGAGCATTAAATAACTGTTTCTCAAAGCAGAGTTTAGCTCAAAAATTAAATTTGTATTATTAATTAGGTCATAAACATCTGTATAGTTTATTAGTCAATTTTTCTGGCTTTCAAATAAGCAAATATATATCAGACATAGGATCAAATAAATAATATCCTCATCCAAGCAACAGGAAACTTTGCTTTGAACCTCAAGGATGAGAATTGGGCTGCCTATTCTTTATTTGATTTTATAAATCCCCTTTTGGACAGCTTTACTCCAGTTTAGATAATGCTATTGATTTCAGTTGTAGCACTTGTGAACAGATTTTTGTGTAAGAGAGGCAGATTAATTATTCCTGTCTTTTCACTTGGCTACACCTATCACATGCTGTAACCTAATTGCCTCATTTAAAAAACAAACAAACAAACAAACTCAACTCTATTTGAATAAAATCTGGAAATAAAAAACCTCAAACCATCAACCCCCAAATGCTTCTATGCTCAGGAAAGGAAAATTTCCTAAGGCCCATATGACCCATTCATATAAGTAGACATGCAGGGTTATTATTTCCCCCTAAAGCATTTTAGAAGATACAAACATAGCTCTGCAATAATTTCTGCTGGGCAGTTTTTATTATGATTTATCTTCTTCTGGTAATGCCTCTGTGATACTAGTTCAAAGTATGACAGCACTCTGTGTGACAGTAAAATATCTTTGAAGACTACCATAACAAAATATTTCCATATTCTACAAAGTCTGAAAAATGTGCTAAATACTCTATACCCATATTTCCAAAACAATTCTGTATGTACCATTCTATACCATGATAGTCTATGCTATATCACTGATTAAGTCAGCTTAGATGTGATGTATCTAAAGTATTAGAACAATGCTGTGTTGGCAAATTAAAAAATTAGGATTCATGTACACTATGCAATATTCCAGTCTAGTAGAAAATGGGCATCCTTTTTAAAAAAATGTATCAACACAGTAAAACTTATAATAAAGAACAAACTGAAAACTCATTGTGGAAAATTATTCCTGTGTTTGACAGGCATACCATCTCTTCCTTCTGTCCCTTAGAATGATGATGTTTCCGTGTTTCTGAGCTAAAAACATGGTGAGGTGTGGCCTGCATTTGGCTATTCCTGAGCAATCCAATACAGAGGAGGACAGAAAAGTTTAAAATTGAAAATTATGTTATTTTATCTTTTATTGTATTAAAAAATGACCACCTTTGGTGGTCATGATCATTTCCTGTGTATCAATGAGAGGATGACCTGGTACCTGCTTTTAGTGAATGTAAAGACTCCATAAGCACTTATGTTGTCAGATCTGATGCAATAAATCATTAATGTGGAGCATGCTACTTATACAGCATCTGCATAGGCATCAGGCATCTGTTCCACTTGATAAAAAATCAGTTCACTTTATGGCTAAAAATTTAAAGACATGAAACCTTAGGAATCTTTTCTTACACATCTACTCCCAGGGCCAAAGAGCATGTTCTTACTCCATCTAGCTATTTAAGGGGGTTCCCTTGAAAGAAAAGTAGTATATCAGAAGGGCTCAATGAGTGATGTTACATTTCTTCTTACTAATAAATTAGTGATACTGTTCAGGACACTTGAGAATGCTGTCAGGGATACATTTTTAGCTCTCTACAAGCAAATCTGGCAAACTTTATCCAGTTTTCTTCAACCAAACTAGATTTGTCCAGTTTCTAATTTAGCTATGAATTGTGTCCTTTCTGCCTTTGATATGTGGCCCTTTGTAGTAGCAGATTGAAGCCTCGTTCATTCTGCCTAAATTCCAGTTATGCTATATGTCTTGAAATAGGATTATTCACATGTTTCCTAAGGGATGATGAGACTAATGAGCCATTAGTCTACAGTGGTACAGCTTTTCATGGCAATTCCATCCTTCTATGTATATTCTGCTTTCATTAACAGAAACTGACCTTTATATTTAAAATTGCCCTCTCCCTGGAGTGTCTCCAGTCTTCAAAACTATACTAAAAAAAGAAGAACAAAGAATGTTTCAGTAAAATATCCTTTGTCAGTTTAATGCCAGTGTAAACATCAAAGCACTAAAAAAATATTTCTCTATTTAGTAGTTATCTAATGTTAAGAAGATTCATTATCATTAAATAAAGGTATGAAACTGGGGTTTCATACAGGCTTTACAAGTGTAATAAAGTTGTGCAATAAAGGTTCTTGTTATGTAAATCAGCTTTTTTAATGCCAAAGCTGACATGTTTTTGTTTAGTATATGTTGGATGTGCAATGAATGAGAGAGCTTAACTTTCCAGGTAAATACTCGTGAAAGAGCAAGAGGAAGTACAGTGCAGAGTGTGTTCCAAGAGCATGAACCCAGGACTGGAATGTTCTTCTCACACTCTTTGTATCTTAATGACACAATGGAGAGGTCAGTTAAAATAGGGACATGAACTTGGGATCAAACAACTCATTTTCTCAGAGGTATCTCTAAATAGATGAAGAAATAAGTATTTTGTGTTTCTTCTGCTTTAGGATGTGTGGCCAAAAGGGCATGCCTTCGAACTGCTCTATTGCTTTTTCTTTTAAGGAATAGTCCTTGAATAAAAGAATAAAGAAATTACCAGATTGGTGACTTTGTGCTGGGAATAACATTTCACATGGAGGAAAAAAACTACGTTTCTTCAATAAAAACTTGTTTCTAATTTTAAAGGAAGATCAGAAGACAGTAGCGTGGAAAAGAGCAGATAAGTGCTGAGCTGCATCATAGACATGAACATTTCCCCGTAATCTGTGGTATAGTTAGATGTTTCCATATGGTGCTAGAAAATTAAAGTTTTCTACATAGACTGTGAATAGGAATGCCAACTAGGGTCTGCTGTGCTGCTGATTTCTAAGGTAGATTTCTGCCCACTGGAATAACTCATTAATGTCACGTAAGGCATAGAATATTTAAAATAGTAACAAAGTCAATTTATCATGGCTTTGCTGAACAGAGGCAAAAGCTTCCTTATCCCACTCTAATTTGTTGGATGGTTTAGCTCCTTGACTAAGAACATGTATTTTTTCTTGTCAAGTCCCTTAGGGAAGATTTTCTTCCCTTGTATGTTTTACATCATTACAAAACCTTTGAAAGGTTTCACAAGTTCTTCAAAGAATTAACAAGATATTTTTTTCTTTTTTCTTTAAGGTCTCAGAAAACTTGAGCCCATTTCTTTTCAGTTTTCATTCTTGATTTGATCTAAAGGGTCTGAATGACAACCCAAATTACCAGAGCACCTTGCACCGCTGATAGATTTGTTTACAATATGGTGGTGATTTACGTTTCAGTTTCAGTTATACTTGCCTGCTTGTTCCTGGTGTGAAGTGAGGATTCTTTAAAACAAGAATGTCTGTACCCATGACATGCTTAAGATTATTTAACATACAAGTATATGTATTCTTTAAAGATATATATGTGTATGCAAGAGAAATAGTGCATAATTTATGAAAAGAAAAAAAATGAAGAAAAAATTAAAATACTGCTAAGTATTTCGAAGTACTTAATATGAATACAATGGGTAGAAATTCCAGTTTTCTCCTTTCTTGATATGGCAGACAAACCAGCAGCTGTGTGAATAAACAGGAAAACATTTTCAACCTAGACTACCCTTTTTTGCCAATTCTTCCCTTTCTCAACCTCCCTCTGAGTTACTATCCCTGACAGCTTCACTTCATGATCTATCTCAGCACTTATGCACAGGCCATGTGCCTAAAAATGGGTATTGGCTTTCAAGTACAGCCAAGGAACTGCATCTCAGGCAAATGTCATTATTGTTAGGGCAGAAACTTTATGTTCAGTATTAAACACTTCTTTATGTAAGATCTGGGAAACTCAGTCCACTCTGTAGGTGCTGCTGATACCCCTAAAGTTACTGGGTGACCAACTTATTTGGCCAAATGGGATGGAAATTACTTTGACCTACATCTTTGCACTTTCTAATAGAAATTGGAATAGAAACAGGAATTTAGGAGGAAGTTTTACTTTGACCATGCCATTTTGTGAAGGTTTTATGATGACTTCCCCTTTCAGAAGATGGATGAGTTATTTTGGCTATCTGTTTTTACTGCTCTGAGAGATGAGGGGAAAAAATCCCACAAAAGTCAGTTTTGCTTTATAAAATAAATTTGGTAAGATTTATTAAAGAAGGAATAGGGAAGAGGGGTGAATTTGCAAATGGTTAGTAATATTTCTGAGAGGTCTGAGGAAAGGAAGGCGAAGGTGAAGAATGTAGTTGCTGCCTTCAGCTGCTGAGGGAGTGTTTACAGAGAAGGCAGAACCGCACTCCTCATGTGCCCAGAGAAAGGATAAGTGGCAATAGACACAAGTTGCAGCAGTGGAAATCATGAAAGATGAATGTGTTCTTCTCAAAAAGCAGTAGTGAAAATTGAAGTGTTTTCCCAGAAAAGTCAGAATCTCCATTCTTGGGGATTTTTGAAACTAGCCTGGACAAGGTGCTGAGGAAGTTGATCCAGCTATGAAGTTGCATTGCTTTGAGCAGGGAGTTGAACTAGATCATCTCTAAACGTCCTCTTCAACCTAATTATATTGCACAATTATATTGCTGATTCTGTATGGTGATATTTCTAAGTCATAACAATTATGTGGTTGTCCACTTAAAGTGTTAGTTTGGCCCTTTTGATTTAAAAAGAAAAGAATTTAAACCTGGTTTCCCCTAGATTTTACACCAAAATTAGGAAAGACAATACTTGTGTGCAACACTGTTTCTATATCAGATATTGATCTAATTTAAAGATGACTCAAGGTAGAATGCCCAGCAAATCCACATGCTGAGAGTAAGTTAAAAAAAAAAAGGCACTTTTGATATTTTGTACATTGCTGTTCTAAAATCTAATAAAAATTGCATGATTTTTCCTTAAAGATCTTAATAATGAAAATTAGACTGGTAAGCATGGTGAAGATTTAGTTTACATATAATGAATTAATATCTGAATATTTTTTAAGTAACTATTGTAAAACCTGTGTTTTGAACAGTGATCCCTTTAATGGGATAGAACAGATGCTATTACTGAATTTGTAGATCAGATTTCTGCGAAATTCTGAATATTGTTATAGATTGATTCCATTATTTCAGAACATGTAATCAAGCTTATAATTATTCAGTCATAGGTATTGGGGCTAAGCTTATTTAGACAAGCATTTGACATATCAGTAATTGTGATACTGTGAAAGACTGAGTGAAGTTGATCATACCATCACTCATTTTTGCTATGTAGAAAAAAAAATAAAACTTCTCTCCGCTTGGAAAATTTAGATTCCATGGAATGTCTAATGCTCGTTTATGAGTTTTGAATAAAAGTGACATTGATTCATTTTCCTCGAAGTGCATAAAGAAAAATAAAACTTGAGTGAAAAATATTTTGCTGCAGTAGTTACTGCAATTAAAGATAAATCTACTGGAGATATCAGAACAAGCCTATTAACTTACAACTTTGCCTGCTTATTTCAGGAAGTGCATTAAAGAAATGACTAGGTGCTGATATAGGCAGTTAAATGCCACCCTGACGCCCGATCCCACCAGATCTCGGAAGCCAAGCAAGGTCAGTCCCGGTTAGTACTTGGATGGGGCACCTCCTGGGAATACCAGTTCTAGTCCTGAAGACTTCACTGTCACTGTCCAAGCTCGCTCGGCCATGGCAGATGAAACTCAGGAGTTAAAGGGTGGGGCCAGTTCCGCGCACGCTGTGCCTCACCTAAAAAATCCACTGCTCAGGCTCGCAGGGCACATCCACGTGTGTAGAGCCCTTCCCAAATCTTCGTTCGCGAAGCCGAGCCATACATACGTACAGGTGCTCATGTAGTTTGCCTGGCTTTGCCTCTCATCCATTTCTGAAAGATATGTTTGGGAAAAGTCTAGTTTCTTCGAGAAATATTTTCACTATTTAGAAAGAGAAACGTAACAGCGAGTGGAAATACTTTGTCATGATACAAGATTCTGTCATTGCCTGTTTAATAATTTCAGAAGTTGAATGATTTACACTAGACCTGGAGAGCGCAGTGTTTGCCTCCTATCTGTCCCAGCTAATCTCCGAATTCCGTCTACAAACGCGGATGATTTACAACTCCCCTGATTAATGGCATCTATCATTTTCTTCATAACACAGACGAATTAATCTCGGCCGGTCCCAGGGGGCCACCGCAGTAATAGGTTTGGGAAAGAAAACAGCCCTCAAAAGTACGTTTGAATAACACCTTTTTCACCCCGTATTCTTTGCTGGTTTGTTTGGGGTTTTTGTTTTTAAACTTCTTGTTTTTCTCTCTTGTTTCCCCCTCTCCCGTATCTCCTCCCTGTCACACACCCCTGACGGGGCGCTGCCCCCTCTCCTGCCGTGCGCTGCTCCGCGGAGCCGGAGCCGGAGCCGGAGCCGAGGGGGAGACGGGCAGACGGGCACGGGCCGGGCGCAGAACGAGGAGCAGGAGAAGGCGGAGGAGAGGGCGGCCGCAGCTGCAATGCGGCTGGAGCCGCTGGCTCCCGGGGAGGGGCAGCCCGGCCGCCGCGTGATGCCAAGGGGGCGGGTGAAGGCCCGCGGAAGGGAGCGTGGGCGGTGCGGGGCACCGCGGGGCGCGGAGCCTCCGCCCCGCGCAGGAGGGAGGTGCTGCCGGCGCGTCCCGGCGCGGCAGCGGAGAGGAGAGGGGCGGTGAGTGAGTGACGGAGTGACTGAGTGTGGCGGGCGGGCGCTCACGGCGGGGCAGTGGCGGGTGCGGCATCTGCCCGCTCCGGGAGAGCATCTGCCCTTCTCCTCAGGGTCGGCCCTGCTGCCGGCAGCGGGGGCTGCGGGGCTGCCGCAGGGAGGTGCGGGGACCGTGAGTGTTGTCGCGGGCGGCCGCGGAGCTGGACTCTCACCTGCCCCCTGCGCGTTCTCCCCGCCGCTCGGCTCGGAGACACCGGGACCTTGCCCACGGCTGCCCACCCACTGCCCCGGCTCGGTGATACGGGGACCTTGCCCATGGCTGCCCACCAACTGCCCCGGCTCGGTGACACCGGGACCTTGCCCACGGCTGCCCCGGCGCGGCTGTGACCGCGAGTTGGCGTGTCCTGGCAGCCGGTGCGGGCTGTTCCCGCAATGGAGTTGCGAAGGGGCCGGGCGGGTGGGCGGCTTAGTAAACTGCCGGGGATTCTTGTAGAGTTTATTATCCTTAGAGCGGCTGCTTGGCTGTCGATACACTTCGGATTTTTTTTTTTTTGGGGGGGGGGGGGGGGTGGTGGGGCGGAGACGGCAAAGCAAAAAGGCATGACGTGAAGTCATGGGTATAAAAAGTAAAGAAGCCGTCAGAGGGTTTGACTGGCCCTTCGTGAACGAGCCTTCGGCCCAGGACTGAAGCTCTCTGTGGAAGCAAATAATTACAGTCTCTGAAAGACCTTTGAAAAGAAAAAAAAAATCTCATTTGTCGGGTTAAGTTGTGCGTGGTACAGGAGCTGGGTTGTAGTTTTACCCTTTATACACAAGCAAAGGTACAGCTCCGTGCCTGGAAATGCTCAGCGCTGTTCCTGACGAGGTTATTGTAACGGGACTGGTGAAGCTGATGCTGCAAGGGTAGTGAAGAAGCATGTGAAAAGAGACCACAGGGGATAGGGACAGTCTTATGTCCCATACAGTGAGAGTTGTTATGGAGCAATCTTAAAAATTTGAAACAAGAGGAAAGTAAAGAAAAAGGTATAATTAAAGAAGAAAATAAGTCTCACAGTAAATGCTGTTGACATAAAGTTGAATTCAAGTTGATGGTGTTTGCTTTTAGTAACTCATCCTAAGTGAAGTGTAAATCTGTGGTATTATGGAAGCTGAACTCCCCACTCCCCCCCAGTTTTTAGTTGTAGATGCAGTTTTCTATATTGTATGCACTATTTAATGCCTAACAGGTTAGGATACTTAATTCAGAGTAAAATTTCTGATGTGGTTGTGGTTAGCAGTTTATAAATTGGCCCTAAGTTCAGTGAAAATGCACTGAAGAAGGTTATTTTAAAAGACTTCACTAGAAATGTCAACTTTCTAAAAAGTGATCAGGTCACCCTTTAAGTTTTAATGTTTGTTAGGATAGCATAGTGCAATTGTTTGCTACTTATATATAGGTTAGAGGACCTACCCTGTCCTTTCCTAGCTTTACTCCTCTTTTCCACAGACTCTGTTAAAAAAGCCATTTTTTTTCTAGCAGATCTCTTGAAGGGCATCTCAGTGATAGGAAGGGACAAATGTTATCAAAGTCACTAGAGAACAGCATCGTGTGCTTTGGGAGCAGGTGATTTTTTTAGGTACAAGCTGACTATGACGTAATCATGCTTTGGCTATCCTATTGGAATGACTTGGGTAAGGCCATTGGTATAATAATAGATACTAATTTAAGACTTGTTAAAAAAATTCAGATTTATGTGACTGGTTAATTTTGTTCTGATACGAGATTCAGCAGGACTGTAGAGATGTTTCTTTTTCTTATGTGAAGTTATCAGGTGTTTCATTGGGTTTATGGCACTTCTCTGTATTAATGCAGGTTTTCTGGTGAGATGGCACTGGCTCTATTTCATCACTTCTTTGTGTCCTTGGAACAAATTTGGGCTTAATATTGTCAGTGGCTCATCTTTGTAAACTAAGGAATTTAGAGTATCTTTGAAAAGTTTCACATTATTCCTGATGTTTTCTAATTCATTTTACTGGGCAGTACAACATACTAGAAATTCCAACTGTGGTTAGGCACATGGATCTGCATTTATCTTTCCACGTTGTGCATTTTATGACAAGAGGGAGTAGTGGGAAGCTGACAAAGGGATAATACTGCAACATAGTAATTCTATGGGCTATATATCATGTCAGGGTACCATATATTACAGCAGTCGTAAGTAGTGTATTTGTCACAGCTGGCCTTAAGAGTAGAAGGGAACTAGGATTGCTGCAGTTAGGCCTTTCTTCAAATCCACTTGAGAACAACAAAGTTTATTTGGGTTCTATTGAAACATTAATGTGTTCAGAAAAGAAAGGGATAATTTTAATGATTAGTTTGCACCTGATACAAAAACTTTTATTGAATTAATGAATTAAACTGAAGTAGTAAAATCCCATGCTTTCCATTCTTAGTAATTACTTTGGTAATTAGTCAGTGTGCAAGGAGTGAAATACCTTTTCAGTTATCTCTCCCTGACCACTTTAAATTTTAAAGTTGTAAGTCACTGCATTATCACACTTAATCAATAGTTAATCAGTGTATCCCAAATGTATTCAGAATGTAATTAGGAAGAGAAGGCATTTTAACTTTTGTCTTAACAGCTGCAAAACTATATTAAATTGATTCCCCCCATGCATAATCTACCTTCTTCACCTCTATTTCATTAGAGAGAAAAGACAATGTGTAGATCATATCAAAGATATCCTAGGATTTGTTTCTTTAATAATATAAAAAATCTGGCTTCTTTGTTTACTTTCTTTGTGCTTGTGACTTTTACAGGACAGAGGTTGAAAACAGGATTAAACATGTGATGAAGGAGATGCAGGAAGATATGAATTAGAATGCTGATATGCACATACATTACAGGTTTCAGTTTGCTGCTCTGGATTGCGCTGATGTCAAAGTTACTCTTCCTTCTAGAAGTAGAACTATTCATGTGCTAAATATATTCAGTATCTTCTTTGAGCTCTTAATTTCATTTATCATCAGCTCAGAATGCCTTTTAGAATGGTGGCCCTGAACTCAAATTACCACATACAAGAAGGGTACTCAAATAATATAAGAAAAGGTTTTCAAATTAATTTCAATTTGCAGACCATGAACAAGTTTTATGGTGGAATCAATTTGCCATTTAAATCTTGCCATTTTTCTTAGTTGTGTGTATTATACCACTTGGAAGTAATTAGCAGATTATAAGTTAAAAATTGCTATTATTTTATTTGAAAATTCACTTTAACTTTCATACAATGTGTGAATGTATAGCAGCTCTCTTGAAATTTTTATGTATGAAAACTAAGTCTGTTTCCACAATTGTTCTTTTATTCTCTGTTGTAAATTTGGCAAAGATGTTGAAGTTGCTGAAGTTGAGGTATTTGAATGATGCTGTAATTAATTCATTAGTCCTTGTAGTTATATATGAATATGTAACCTATGTAAGATTTGTTCTGTGATAGAAACTTCAGTGAGAAATAAAGGAAATATTCACCAGGATGGCCAGTGTATCTGCAGTGGTGCAAAAAAAAATCTAACCTTATGATGCCCAAGTAGAGAGGGTTCTGGAAGATCTGATAAAAATAATAATGTAGACTCATAGTAATGTATTTCTTCAAGAAGAAATAACTGAAATTGGGTTAGGTACTGAAAAGAGCTAACAGAATGTTCTGGTCATATGGACATAAAGGAGATCCTGATTTGTTTAATTAAGTGAAATGAAAGCTGTATACGATATGAACTCCATCTCCAAATCCAGAAGGGGATCAACAGAAGAGAAGCAGTGGCTTTTGATAAAGGGTGTTGCTATCATGAAAACAGCTGAGTACTACCCATGATAAAATTTATTTTGCAGAAGTTTGGAGAACATCCTTCTATTGGAGTAAATGGGTTCTGAAACACCCAGTGATAGCAGGGAGTGTTGGAGAAATACTGCACAAGTTTCAAGATGGAATTTATCTGTTTTCCAGAAGGGATTATATGTGCTCAGGGAATGGTTGCATTTCGCTTCTGTCAAAGCATGCAGCATGCCAATCCAGCTCCCCCTCAGTCTGTTTAAAAGGCAGCTTCAGAAACCCTTTGTTCCCTTTTTGTGCTTGCCAGTGTTTACCCCCTCTTGAGTGATTTCTCTTCTACGTCATGTTTAAGCTGCTTGTCTGCTCCTTAGCAGGCTAAAACTGCATTGTGTGCAGCCTGTCTTTCTATTCTTGTTTCTTCTGCCTTTTCTTCTCTGGGCTGCCTGAAGTGGGACATAAATCTTTCCTGCTTTCTCCTTCCTCAGCCTGTGCTTACGGCTGTCTCCCCCTTTGTATGGCCTGACACACTCTTATAAATTCCTTCTCAAAACATGTAATATTTAAAATGGTTTCAAATCGGAGCCCTAATGAAATATGAAAAACGGACAATGTAAGCATCTTTAGACATTCTTCTTACATCCAAACATACAAAAGGGCAACAAGGGAAATGTATGCAGTAGTTTGCAGAGCTGAAATTCTGCCAATGACAGAGAATTTTAAAACAAAAGGAAAGACAAATTTAGAAGAGCTTTAGTCTGGGAAATCTTGCTCTTTTCTTCCCCTCTCTCTCTTTTTGTGTTATGCATAAGAGAGCATGACTTTGCTTTTGTGTGGCATGCCAGAATCTCCTGTGGAAATCCTCACATTTCAGATAATAGCACAGGTTTCTGTTTAACTCTCCAATGTTTCTTAGTGATGTCTTTTGGAATAATCCATTAGCATCCACAGTAGCATATGCGCTGTACTCTTCTTGCTTGAAGTGAAGATGACAAAGTATCTGCATCCCCAGAGCTAAGGCAGTGGAAAGTATAAAGATGCATTTTTAAGCAAATACAGCTGGGTGGGTGAAAATTCTGAGTGTATAAGGTCTATTAGCATTGTATTGAAGTGTCCATGGGGAACTTAAAGGTATTTGGTTTTATTAAGACTTGCGGACAGAAATTTCATGAAGTGTTTAGTCATACTTTAGCTTAAAATTTCCGCTAGGTTGTAAAAGTATTTAATTTCATATAAATTGCCTGAGGAAGAGAAAGAAAACATGATTATTGCCTCAAATAATTGACAATAAGGGATCTTTACTATGCACAGATTAATTTGTGTTATCTCTTGGAAATGCAAATAGTTCTATTGAAATCTGTAATGTCTTTGGGAGGCAAAATTACATCTTGTAAAAAGAACAAAAAGGCATTAAATGAAATCACTAATTTTAATTTTTAAAAAGATGAATTATATACTATATCTCTCTCTTTTCTTTGTGTTTTATAGGATTGATGCTTGGTTTTGTTTATTTGTTTGTTTGAGGAAAAAGAATAGAAGTGATGAGGAGCCTACCCCAGATCAGTCAGTAACAATTTTGTCATTATCACCTGTCTCAATGCATGTATAGCTTTTATAGTCCTATTTTGAAATTAGCCAATATAATAACAAAGCTAATGAAAAATGAGCTTTATACAAATATGCTTCTGAGTGTCATGATTCTTCTTTTAAAATGTGCTGGTCAAAGTACTTTGATTGAAAAGGATTCTCCTGGTTTGCTTTCAGGGGGGCTTAAAATATAAATGTAGTATTTTAGACTGTCCCCATTCTTTAAGTGATTGGTTTTCTTACTAAAGGGGAGATATTTTGCCCCATTGACTTTAATTTGTGTAAGAGTGGATTCCAATGTCCAGTAACTATATAATATGGTGATGTTCCTCCAGCTGGATAAATACTAAATGATTAATCTTAAAATAATAGAGTACAGATCAAGATATTTTGAGAAATCCACTATAGTGACAGTGTGATTATGTGAATTTTCAGTTGGATGTAAATCTAACTAAGGATGATGGATAGAAATGCCAGGTAGAAACAGTTGTAGCAATACACCTTTTGAAGTCTCTGAAATTAATTTAATAAATGTTTTGGAGATTGATGAATATACATCTAATAACCTTTTTGTTTAGGTCAGTGTGAATTACAATATATCTTGGAGATTAGTATTGATCAGATTAAAGCCAAAATCAATCTTGGATTTTGAGAGTCATTCCACTTGGGAATAGGATACAATACGGTGAATGTTGGGTTGTAGAGAGCTTTTACAGAAATTGTGGGAAAGTAATCTTTTACTTAGTTGCAGTGTCTAAAAAAATACACGACTTGCTAAAAGATTAGTTATTTCAATAAGTAACAAATTAAACTCCTTGCATCTTCCTTGGTTTGACAGATAACATCCAACAGTCTTGAAGTTGATATTAAAGTTCCCTTTTGCTTCAGTGGCAGAGGGATTTTCCCTTCCCTTTTTGAAGTCAAAAATTGTGTTGAGGAAAAAGTTAACCTATGTTTGTTTTGAGATTTGTTTATGTGCTTTCCTTAAATGTTTTGGTCAAGTTCAGTCTGCACAGTTGGAGAAGTGGACAAGGTAAATTACAATACAATGTACCCTTCAAATATTGCATAGCAAGCATAATTGATTTCATTGAAGGTGAACTAGTGCTGCTTGCTAAATAAGAAGTCTTTGAACAGAACTTCCTATTTATGTCTTTAATAGATTTTGTTTGTTTGTTTTGTTTGGTATAAAGACTGTAGCCTGGGTATCTCATTTAAAAATAACTTGGTAGAAATTTTTAAGAACTTGGCTGAGTTTTCAACAGATATATGTCTCTGTGAAGATCTGACTTGACTGAAATGTTTATTGTGTATTAAGTGAAACTGCACAAACCATATTTTATCCAGGATTCCTTGGGAAAAGATATCTTTTTTCCTCCCCATATTTCCAGAACCTATAAAAATAAATGAAGATTGTTTTGTTTATTCTCTGCCCATAACTCCTCTTCTCATGTAACTTTTTCTGCAGAGAGCACTGGATGATGTTCTCCACAGTTACTTCGTACCACTGCATTGATATCTGTGTTTATACTTTGTCCTGTCACCTAGCCTTAAGTATGGAAGTCTCAAAAACTATAGTTAAGCCGATAATTATACATTTAGATTTATGAATGGATACATATTTCTAATCTTAATGATGTATTTGAATGCAAATGGAAGTCTGTAGGTACATGTACATGTGTATCAGATTCAAGGACCGTGTAGCATTGCCCGTGAAAATGAAAGCCTTACATAAATGCAAGCTAGTGATATGGTATGTGATCTTCAAAGCTGCTCCATTTAAAGATATTTATTAATAATAAGCTACATTCTAGGTACAACATTAGTTCGTATTCTGAGATATCAAAGTGCAAAGATTATAGAAGGCAGTTTTGAGGCTATGCAAGTTCTTTCACCTGAGCAGCAGCTCTTCTTATCAGTTAACTTCTCCTGAATTTTTCATAAGAGTTATCCTCGGAGAAAATCTGCGGTGTATAAATTAAGAAATTCACCTTATTTGTACCTGAAATAACACTTTGAAATGTATTAGCAGGAATTTCTAGAGAGGACTAATAATGCCACCTTTTGCTGCAACTGACAGTCGCGTTGGATTTAGGGCAGGCTCAGGTGGAAAGAAACCCCCCCAAAAATCCTAATAACTGTGTTTCAGAATAAAATTGTTTAAATATCAGAATTAAACTTTTTAAAAAGTGTGTCAGAAAATATGACTTCTAGTGTAGTAATATTTTTCTTCTTACTGAAATGTTTTAGATGAAATTTGCAAGGAGATTATTTTCCAATTGAAATTCCTGCTTGGGATAGTATTTAGATCAGTTTTACTAACTAGAAGTTTATCCACAACTGTATCCTAATGCATCTTGTTCCTTTGTTTCAAGTTCTAACAAAAGAAGATGCTAGAATAAAGAATTACCACTGTTTAGCTTACCAAAAGAGGGAAGCAGTATAGTAATTATAATAGTAGTTTGTGTATTCTGAATTTTGGTGTTTCCTTTTTTTCTTCAATAGAAATAATGGATTGTGATCAGAAAAAGTAATGATTTTTCTGTTGTACTCAACCTTTATATTAACATTGACTTACTCTAGGAATTGCTAAATAAAACAAGGAAAGAACTAATCTACCTTGAGCTACCTAATGAGCCTCAAATGCATGTGAGTTCTTCACATCAATCTCTCCAGAGAATGGAATTCAAATGTTTATATATTTCACATGTAAGACCTTTAATGCAGAAAAAATACATTACAAAAAGTGATACAGCCACCTGATTAATTTATTTACTTCGTTTTCAAGGGCCCATTCAAAATGGGTCAGGCTTGAACTATTAAAGCTGACTTTTAAAAAGTTTGGAAACAGTAGGAAACCTGGCCTATATTTTTGAACTAGGACTTCAGAAACTGGGCTGAAGGGAAAATCATGCTTTATATTTTCTATGTGTAGAAATGTTGATGTTTGGACACTGATTTAATCCCGTTCTAACAATTCATATATTAAATGTACACCTGAGTTAGGCACTTTCTGATTTCTTCATCAGAGAGTTTTAATCATTACATAAAGTTTATTATAATTTTATCTGTGTAAAAACAGAGGAAACTCAAGTTGCATTTAACCAGGCACATGTCTATTAAGAAGATATGGCATGTCAGAAAAGTGGTTTGTGATGATTTTTAATCTTTTGTTTCTTTTTTAGTAATGAAATTGAGTACTTTTGAAGTAAAAGATTATTTTCTTTTTAAAAAGTCAAGATTATTATAGCATTGACACTTCTGCAAAGAGCTACTGCTTTGATTGGTATCTCATGTCTCCAACAGTGTTTTGCTTGAACTTTTCTTCCACCCATGGTAGTGTTCTATAATTTCTCAGAAAACAGATCATGCTCCAGATATTTTGTCTCTTAGACTATTAACTATTCATCACAGATGACTCAAATTGTCTGCCTTTGAGTCTGAAAATTTTATAGGAACTTTAGCCTATTCTCAATTAGAAAAAAATGTGTGAATAGAATTATTAAAAATGTGTCATTGGGGATGCCTGTTTAGCGGTGTGGCTTGGTGTGTTAATTTTTTAACTAATGTCATAACTCTACTTTTCCAAAGTGGAAAGATGACATACAAAAACAGTTTGTGAAAGAAGGTGATTAAAGAGGTCATTACCCTTAGTTACTTCATTTTTTCTCTTCCTGATTGAGTTGTTCTCTTCTCTCTGAATTTCTCCATGCTTTCACAATCTTCTAGTGAGTTCCAAGAGCTCTTATTTTAGTAAACTCTCTTCGTGAAAGGATGGCCTGTCCTCTATTTTTGTTATATATGAGAACTTGCAGTGATCAAAAAGGAGATTGATGCTTGGGATTTTTGGCACCTTATGGGCATGTACAAGGTCCAGTTGAAAAATGAGGAAAGTGAGTGTAGAAATCATCCTGAACACAAAAATCGAAGGCATGATCTGAACAACTGATACCAAAGACAATGCCAAGCCTTTCTTTAGATGTGATCCTCTTGGACAACTTCTGTATACTCTTTCAACCATTTGCAGTGTGTTAAATTGCAGTCCTTTCTAGGCAGATCTCTTTCAAGTAATTTTGATTTTTAGTTTGTAACAAAGGTGGGTTTGTATTACAGAAATTTAGTGGGTTTGAGATACAGTTTTGCTTGCCCCAGGCAAGTTTTCAGGAACACTTGGAGTTCCCTTCATTTTTTCTGGTTTCAGAAAGCAGCCTGTCAAGACATGAAGAGAGCATCTTAACTCTTTGTAATGATGGCAGCAGATTTGATGACCTAGCTGCTTAGTCAACTTACAAATTCATTTGAAGCAAACTTATTTGGTGAAAAGATCAAGTCTTTTACACAGTTCCGGTACAATCAACTTTCTCCTGTGAATTTGTTTTATTAGAGTAGAAGTTTTACTCATGGGTAGCAATGGCATTACATTCTTTCCAAGTGCTGCAGGATCTTTGTGTTATGCTCAAGGCATAACTTGTTGTAAAAGTGCTACTGATAAAGCAGAAGCCCTTTTCTATTACTTTTTGTCTTGCCAAATAAAAAGTAAAGACAATGAAGACTAGCAGCACTTACTGTAATCTTGTAGAAGTAAAATCAGGCTATACAGGAAGTAATTAGCATATTTTTGTTGCTTAATTTCTGTGTTTTTTCTTTCTTTAAAAGGGTTTTTTTTGTATAATCTTGTGGTTAGCCCTACAAGCAGTTTCATAATGTAGTGGCATTATATGGACTGAACCACAGCTTAAGCCTGGCAGACAATTGCCATTCAATGCATGTGTTGTGTGAAGAGTGGCTGTAGATAAAAGCACTTTGTGAAGCATTTTAAATTTTTTTCATTTTATTTGCTTGTTTCTCATGAAAAAAGGAGACTTTCTTTTGAAAATATAAATGCTAAAATGTGCTATTGAGTAGAAAATTCCTTCACATACTGTAAAAGAGGGTTACAGTACCAAGAAGAACTGAGGTTCTGATTTCAGGCTTTATCAGCCTAAGGATGCTGTTTGGAACAAATTCTGCCTCAGGTCACAGCTAAAACATTCATTTAACTAGTCTCATTATAGAGCTTTATAGAGTTCTATAAGAAATTAATAATTCAAAAGGACATCTGTTAGTAAATAATTTAAATAACCATTTTTAAGATAATAGTCATTAGTTATGTATGTGATAGTTCTAAAGAACAGTTCTCCAATAGAAAATATTGTGTGACAAGACTACAAGAAGAGAATAAGTTGACAGCCTTCAATATGTGAAACACATTCTTCTACTGTTGCTAGTTCTTTGAAGTATATTTATTAGCTTAAATGCTTTCAGTATTTAAGATGGGGTGCGAACACAAGTTTGGACACTGAAGTGTGTAAAGACTAGAAGGGCCTAGACTACAAGTTTTGCAAGTTTTTGGAAATAGCTGTCTGTTAGAGAGGTTCCACAACTGCAAGATGTAATTAAAGCCCAGTCCGCACAGCTCAGTAAAATTTGTGTCCTCTCCATTGCACCTCTCTCTCATTGTTCTCTCCACAATTGCTATTTTATCTTGTAAAGATTTAGCCAAAAAAGCACCAGATGTGTTCATACTTTCTTAAAGCAGTACCCTGTGGTACAGGAACTGCATATGGACAAGCAGTATCAGTATGTGTGCATTCATTACATATGCCAACACTGCCAAGGAAACGTGTTCCATAAGCATGGGGATGTTCTGTGGGATTCATGAATCCTCACCTGAGGATAGCGGAAAATTTCTCTGTCCTGTGTGCCCTGCTCTTACATAACAAAGCAGCAGGGATTTTCTGGCAATTGGGTACTGCTCATGGTCTTGTAGTGAAGAGAAAGGTTAGGCCAGGTCAAAATTGTTCATGTGCTATGAAGTGTTACAATTTAAAGTATTTTATAGGAGACAGCTGGATTTTTTTGTCTGTATACAATACTAATACTGTTTTATATCATACTTAGAACCTGTCTGATATTGAGGGGACTCTTATCTGTGTTCCATATTGTTTCTTGGTAGTTGCATGTTTGGATGTCCTTCCATGCTCTGAATTTAAAAGCACATTTTAAAATATAAATATAAATATAAATCTTAGGCTGTGGTGGGTAATAACATTCTTGTTTGTTGTTTTCTTCACAGTTGAGTGAAACAAAAAGCCTCTATTTGTTGAGTAAACTTCAGTAAAGAGTTCTGCTGTGTCTCAACAACAGTGTTAGAAATATCCAACTCTCCAAACTAACCAAAAAGGATTAAACCAAATTTTTTCCAGCTGAGAGGCTATGTTAACAGAATAAATAAAATTGAAGGAGAACAATGACCTTAAACAAATAAACTAGGAGAGTTTTTAAAAATGTGTTTGAAATCTGGATGTGCCTTTTCTTTTGTAATGTAGTTAGATCTAGAAAGGCATTTGTGAGATTGACTCAGTGCCACCCAGTCAGCCCCACACCACAGTGCTTCCGGAAGGAAGATGAGAAGTAGGACTTGGATGCATTTCTTTCGTTGTTTTGTTTTTAATTTTATTTATTTTGAGTTTTGTGTGTTTGTTTTATTTATTTGCCTTTTCCTTTCTTCAAAGAAATGCTTCTGAAATACCCAGTGTTTACTTTCTGTGGCCTTCTGTGAGATACTGATTATAATTGATTTATAAGGTTACATCTGCATTTAATTTTAAAAATAATGAAAAAGCATTTCTTAGATTTGTTGAGGGATTGTACTTTGTTTTCATTCAGGGAAAAATTGTTTCTTGTTAGGAGAAGAACCAAATGTCTGCATGTGTCCTGAAATGGTCCCGTTTACTATATGTGAGTGCTTTTATCAGAGTTCCAATTCAAACAGTGATGACAAGACCTTTGCTAACAGTAGGAATATATGTAGGAATTATCTTGATTAATCTTACCTGTCAGCTATGAAGACTTGTGCTTCTTGCTTTGCTATCTGTTACCTGGCTTTTGTCTGAGCAGCACAAGATGAAAAATTCTTGGAGGCAAAGTCAAAAAGCCTGAGAGGGCTGAGACTAGTGCCATTTCTTACCACTGGCCTTAGAAGGAGCCAGAATAAGCCAAAAAGGTTACCTGTCTTCAATGAATGCGTTTTCTCCATAGCTCCTCATCTGAAAACAAAATTTCTGAGATAGACAAATTCAGATGGACTTTTGTTTCTCTGCTTGTCCAAGAGTCTGATTTGTGTGAGAATACATTTTGTTTGTTGATGTTAGAAAGAATCAAAATAAATAAGATGGAGAAAGACTGAGTATTTATAATGTATGAGATAATTAAAAACTAAACCCATGATTAATAATTTAGTATTTATTAAATTATATTGAACTGGGGCTTGTAAGAAGAGGAAGGATCTAGCCTTTTAATTTCCAACATAAACAGAAAAAGGAAGTTTTATAGATGGGCATTTTTCTGTAAGAGGTTGTTGGTTTCTTGCATTACATATCATAGTCACTGAAATAGATTTACTTTTCTATGTGCTCCTGCTTCTTTCAGCCTTATGAAAATTAACACAGTACTTGAAGATATAATGTGGCACATGCTTGTGATCCTTTCTGAATAAGATTAACATTTGCCTTCACTTTAAGCCAACCAGAAGTTGGTTCACAGAAGTTCCCAGGAAATGGTGATCGGTTGTTAAGCTCTAGATGAGCCTTGAATTACCTTCCATCAGTAAATTGTTCTTGATGCAGGTTTCCCTCTGGCTTTAATACAAAATAGGATTAAAAACTGGTGAAATTTAATCCTTTTCTAGAATTTTGTTACCTTATACGGTTAGCTGACTTCAAGTTACGTATTTGTGACAAGTTTGCCAAATTTGTCCTTGCCTGGTATCTTGAAGAGGCCAGTGTTGCACTACTGGTCCCTCTTCAGCTCCTTACTGTGAAAAGTGTTTAACTTTTTTGGTTGCTCTAGATCATAACCTCTTGATCTTGGTGTTTTTGTTGTTCTGTTGCTTGTGGCACTACTAGAAGTTTCTGGGGCAGCATGTTACTTGTGAGCCTGTGTATGAAAGCCCTGATCTGCTCCAATGCCACTCTCCTGTTAATGAAAGGCAGAGCTGGGACAGGAATCCTCATTGTGGCTTCAAGAGGCCAAGCAATGGCCAGAGCTGCACTTCTGTTAAAGCTCAGGGTCACCTGAGCAGCATGGAAACAGCTCTGACACTTTTGCACCAGCTGTCATTCACAGGCAGTTGAGGAAACCCATGAGAGAGATATCTCTGTTGCTCTTCTGAAGGTGAAAAGTAGTGGTGCATGGTCTGGCTGTGCTGTCCTCCCTGCAGCTGCCTGAGGTTGGAGCCAGGACCCTTCAGGGCTGCCTGTGCCTCTCTGTCTGGCAGAGATCTCACTGCTATTTAATTGGCACCCCATTTTCCCCCCCGAGGCCATGGCTGGCTCCCTCACTGCCTTGATGCCTGCAATCCACAGCACATCTCTCTGCAGTACCACATGGCTTGTGACTTGTTGTGTTGGTCTGCTGGCATGGACCCTGTCCCTTTGGGGTCCTATCAGCCATGTTGTCCTCAGGATTGTTTTTCAAGATATGGTTATCAGTTTAATTTGCTTTAAATTTGCCATAAGGAGAAATAGGCCATGAGGTCTCTCTAGAAGGAATTTTCATCAGGCAAAATCTGTCACAGAGCATTAGCTGCACACTGTCAGACTGTGCTGCTCAAAAAGAAAAGAGCAAGTGAAACTGGTTTATCTCTGTTAAAATTTCACTCCATTATTCTGTATATTACATGTATTATTAGGAAGACAGAATCCTTTAGGAATGATCCTGTTCTGATTGGTGCTTTAAATCCTGACATCTCTGGTCTCTGACAATTCTACATCTGATGTAGAAAGTTTTATTGTTGCGTAAAATCATGAATTTCAATGGGCAGTAAGAAGAAAATGAACTCAGCATTCAGTGAATCTTTCCCACAAAGTGTAAGCCACAGAGTAGGTTGATTTAATTCACCAGGGTGAACTCACTGACCATGATAAAGACATCTGCTGAGCCCTTGAAATGGTCTTTAATGATAGAACCAGTGTCTTAATACTTGGTGGTGGTTATGTAAATTTGGAGACTAAAAAATTACACATTGTAAGATCTAGATCCACTGTATCTAATACTTTTGACTAGATTTGATATGAGACTATATTTGCCTGCTTGGACTTTCTAGAGGCACTTTTTTTTTCCTTTGTGCTTTCAAAATATGCTAAGTGCTGGTGAGAGCTAAGCAGTCCTTAGTTTTCCCCTGGAATCTCTTCAATTAGTTGTTATTGAATCAGTTCTGGTGGAGGAAGACTACTTCATAACAGAGATTGTGTGTTAGTTCTAAAGGGTAAATTTGTCGGTGTGAACTTGTCTATTCTTGAGGAATTTTCTTCTAGTATATAATACTCACTGGAAATTTAATACCTAAAATCTACTTTGAACAGATGCCACAACAAAAGAATAACATAAGTAACTAGTTATTGGTGTTTGATAGGAGGAAGCTCAGGAGAGAGTGGACCTGTAAGGCTTGGGATTTTTTTCTTTTTCTTTTCAAATCCATGATAAAATTGATGCTACACAGTTTAAGAAGAGCAGGTTTAGATGCCACCTGATCAAACTCTATTACTGTTTACAATAAAGCACCTTTGTCATTGGCAAATACTATAAATTGTTAATAATGATTACTTTTTGTTTACTTCTGGATTCTGTAAGGTGGAGAATAGCCTAAAGGCCAAGACCAAAAGGGTCTGTAGCTTCCTCTTAAAAGTAAAGAAAACCACCATCAGCACAAAAAACCCCCTGTGCACCAGTACTGTTTAGAATTTCCCTGTCTGGAATTCCAAGTTACATTTTATATTTTTTAATATAATTTTAATTTAAAAGCTCACATATTATTAAAATAATCAGTCTTAAAAACATTTGATGTTTTGGCATTTGGGACATTGCCCTTTTATATATAATTGCATGTGTTGTTGACCTTTCTATGACATTTGCAGAATCAGTGTCATACTGAGTATAAATCTCTGGGTCGTCCTGCTTTGGATGGATGATTTTGTTTTAAAAGTACTGTTAGCATTCTCTTTTTGCATTGTGTTACTTGGGTAACTGTTTGGACCTTTCCTTTGTTAATGTAATACTCAAAGCTGGGGGATTAAAAAAGCTGTAAGCATTTTTAATACTTTGGTATGCATACTTTCTGCTTTTGAAGACTTGAGTATTTTCTCATATGGTTATTTAGTAACCTAATTTTTTTTTTAAGAAATAGAATGTAATTGTCACTGTAAAACACTGATACTTCATTCTATTTCCTTATGATACAGGAGAAATATATTTGGAACACTTCTGCCTTCTGTTGCCTAAAGAAGGTAAAAGGTAAAAGTTTTTAACTCTGAACTCATTCCATGGTAACTTAGGCATGCCTTTCACTTAACTTCAAGAGCATCAGTGTAGCCTGTGAATTTGTGAAAGGTGGTGATTTCATGACTAGACTAGCCAGGAGAGTTTCAACTGTAGCCTTAACAAGACTCTGTTTTGCTGGTTTTTTTTTGTTTTTGTTTTTTAATTTGGTGGTTTGGTTTGGGCTTTTTTTATGTTTAATGAAGCTTGTCCTAATAGATCTGTATGTTTGTTTAAGTGTAAATTGAGCTGATTTAATTTCTCTTTTTCCCAAGTTGGTGATGCTAAATTGGGTTCCAATAGAAACTGGCATATGGAGAGAGTAATGTTGAAGTGTTTTAGGATCCGCTCTGTGAATTCCCTTTGAGCTGATTAGAGCAGACAGCTCTTGGCCCTGAAATCAACATGACTACAGAAGGGATTTTGGTTATTACTCAGAAATGTCAAGGCCATACAAGTATTTCATTTAAAAAGTAGATTGCCTCATCTTAGTTAAGAGGGGAATGTCTTTAAAATGCATCTTTTATTTTAAAGGGAGTGATGTATACTCCAATCAAGATCTGTGGATATTTTCATTATAGTAGCTACACATTTAGGAATAGTTAAGATTATTGGAAATATTTAGATTATTTACTACTTTTTTATATCTCTATTTAATAAGCCTTAAACATTGTAAGTAAACATTATAATATTTTAACTTCTTAATTAAGAAGAATTAACTTTCTTAATTAAAGTACGTGTTCTGTGATTTCAAGTACTCTGTTGTGAACTTCTAATGAAATTGTTTTACTGCTGGTCCTTCACTACTGTATTAGGTATTCCTAATCTCTGTCTGTTGTTCTTGGGTAGGATGGTGGTATCTGTTCACTCAGAAAACTGAACTTGGATACTGCAACTGAATATTGATACCATTAGTGCAAGACCAGTCTAATTTTAGAGAAAATATATATTTAATGGTTTTCTTTCCTGAGCTGAATCATAGTAAGGAAAAACAGCTGGGAAATAAATCCAATCACTTGGTGAGAAACATGTGCCACAGGATTGGCTCAGTAGGTTAGAGCATGGTTCTAACCTTAATACCAAGGTTCATGGCTTTGATCCCTGTATGGGCCATTCATTGAAGAGTTGGATTTGGTGATCCTTGTGGGTCACTCCCAACTGAGATTTTGTGATATCAATAGTAAATCTTATGAAATCTCTTATTTGGGGCAAGTGATATCAACATATTTGAAAATTTTATTATAAGAAGTGGAAAATAGATTAATATTTAGGCATCAAATTATTTGGAGAGATACTGTCATTATCTGTTTGATTATAGGGTGACGTGAAAAGGTTTATTCCTGTAAGTGAAGCAGATATGAGTTGGCTGAGGTTCTAATCTACAAGGAAGTCAAAGTGTAGTATATTCATTTTTTTTGATCTCCTCGGATGATGCTTTCCTCTTCTGGATGTCAGTCACCTATCCCCTGTTTTTTGGCATGCTTTTGTGACTCATCAGTTATAAATTGTACTCTGCTTATATTTCTCTGTTGGTAAAGGAGCTTCTTGAACCTGGGTAATTTAACTACCTAATCTTAAGTTCTTCAGCAACTCATTAGGCTATGCTGCTAAGATCTCAGTGAGCCTCGTTTCTCACCTGTGTGTTTGTGTCCAAGAGTCATAATGTCAGCTGTCATGCATGGAGTGCCCCCTGATGCTGGTGCACCTCTTGGGGCACCCAGAAGACAAGCAGCTGGCCAAGGTTTGAGCATGCCAGCGGTGGAGCTTTTACTATGGGGATAATCTTTGTATTTGTGGATTAATATGAAACTGGTGTGTAACCTTTGCCAAAAATCAATAATCATCACTTTCTCCAACACAACCAGAGGGCAATTTATATTTCATAAAGTAATGGTGTGTGCTGCAGTAAAACTGGACAATCTGCTGCTTTATTACCTGTCAGAGTTGGGAGAATAAGCAAAAAGTCACAAATGTTTCTTGGTTAGTTCATTACAAAGACATTGACGTTGGTAATTGGTAATAAAGGAAACTTGACTGAACAAATTAAAAACCAAGTGCCAGTAGATTTGCTTAAAGAGCATTCATACTCTTCATGTTTAAGATTTTTGGGTTGGTACTGTGAGTAGAGATGTTAAAATGTGTCTGTGGACTATTTTGCACTGATGTGCAGACAGCCTTGTAGCTGCATACTGGAAAATCTTTGCGTTTGTAGTAGCTAAATTATGGTTAACATCAACTCAGCAATAAATATATTGTTGCCTTGCATCCCTGCTGTGGCTAATTTCTGTGCTTTTGTTTCAAGGGTGCTACTAGGTGATTAGCTGGAGACAAAATGGGTTTTCTCACAAAATCATGAGACCAGCTGCTAGTGAAGCAGTACCTATGAAAATGTTTCACCTCAGAACTGCCAAGTCTGAGATGTGGCACTGTGTGTCTTATGGTAAGCTTTTTCAGAGCAGAAGGAGGGGACCTTTTAAGGGGCTATCAAGAGGCCGTTTGGGTGAATGCAGACTGGTGTGCATGGTCCTCACTGCCCACGTGTTGCCACTGGCAGTTGTTCCAGAAATGACATCTCTCACAAGTTGGCTTTCAGCTGATTTCCTGTTGAGATGCTTCTGAATCCCTGGTGGAACTACTTGGGGGAGGGGGGAGGTGGGGGGCAGGGGGCGGCTTTGTACTTTGAAAACAGAAGTCCTTTCTCTCCTAGGTATAAGTGACAAGTTGGTATTGAGACAGAGCCTTCAAAAGCATGTTTTATTCATCAACTGTCAGAAAGTGTGAGGCTTCTTCCCTTAAGAAAGGGCAACAAAACAAATAAAAGCATGTTGTTGGATAAACATCTTTGAAAATCTTGTGGAACCCTGTTAATGGTTGGTTTTGCATTGAATTATCTTCAGTAAAGTCCTGAAAGTTGCACAAATAAATTCTATCAGTTCATCAGGAAGGGGCATGAAAATGAAGGTTGGTAAGAACCTGTGAGCAGTCTGTTATAACAAATGACTGCCAGGAGTTGTGGGCTTGATTTAAGGTCTTTGCTACCACAGAGCATTTTAAGACAAGTATTATAGTTTGGTCATAAAAGGAGTAAGTTGAAAGATACATCAGAAATCATGAGCAGTTGTGGATATTATTTGTGTTTGGCTGACAATATGCAAGAGTATGCTATGATACATCATTGTCATTCAAAGGCTTTATTTTTAGTCCTACTTTCACAGTTCCTTTCATTATCTCCAGCACTGTAAATCATTCATACACCATAAACTATTTAAGCTGTGCATGTTTGTTTCTAAAGTATAAACTGGAGTATAAAATTCACTTTACCGTCTTACTGGTATCAATTTGTCCTTAGACCCAAATTCTACTTGACTTGACTCTCAAGTTGTCTCCCAAGTAATTAGCAATATAAAATGCTACATTTTTAATGACTGCAAGACCTTAACTAGTAGTTTAACTTTAGATTTTATTTAATCCTTTAACATGTTTGATTTCTCCCCTTTTGTTGCTTTAAACAAAGGTGTAACAATCTGGATTGATATAAAATCTTACAGGAATTTTCATAGTTATAATGTTCATTCTTAAGGTTTCCCATGATTCCAAAAACAATGAGAGAGTGTTGTAACCTAAAGCTTTTTAATGAAACCTAAAGCAAAGCAAAACTGATTTTCTAATACTTAAAAGCTCAACAAAATGGTTTTTCATAAATTTTGAATTCCCAGGTTGTGACTAGAAAACTGAGCCCATTTTTTCAGACTTACAAATGAACTGCAAAAATGCATATCACCAACAAGAATAGTGATCTTTAGAAATGACACAGTAGCCTGTTTTCCATATCTTAAAGCTTTCCACAAGGGGCTTGAAATTTTTATTTTTAGGGGTTTTTATACATAACCTCATCCAGGTTTATTTTTTGCATGGCCTCCAAAGAGGGATTTTTATAAATCCTCCTCTATCCCTGTCAGCCACTAAACCATACTATATTCTCCCTGAAGGTTACAAAGAAGAATAACAAAAAAGACATTTTAAGTTTTTCCAGCTTATGATGTTCTACAACAGAGTACTTGGTTTGCTGCAGTATATCCACACTCCTGACTGTGGATGGAATTCAGCTAGGAAGAATTTTAAGGGAAGAACTTCCTGTTCTATAAGTTCTTCTATGAAATTGTGGCATTTTTCTCTTTTGTCACTCAGGAACAACATGATTTTGCACACCTCATTAATAGCAAAAATTGGGCAGTATAAGTTATATTTTAGTATTTTTCAATAGAGTTCTACAGGAATTCCAGGTATTGTCTATAAAGAAGTTTTCTTACATAATAAATGGATTTAGAAACTGTCATTCAACTACCAAAAACATACTTAATTTGAGTCTTTAAAAATGGGCCATGGCAAATGAATTTAATTAGGACATGCTGTCCCAGAAAAGCTCCTACATGACTTTGAAGATTTGGAACAAAAATGGTCATTTAGACAACAGCAAGCTACAGGAGAGAAGAGGCAGCAGGGTTTTGTGTGACTTATTTTTTTTTTTAAGAGGGAAAAAAACTAATTGAAATCTTTGGGTACATTTGCATATTATTTCAAAGTATAGCGCATTTTAGCATGAATATACCTTTGTTAAAGTGATGGAAAATTGAACAATTGCTGAATGTAGTACTTAAAGCACTGAACCAAGAAACATTAGTAATGTTGCATGTTAAGTTTCAAATGCTTTGTCCTTTTTCCCTTCCCATGCCTGTTTTAATTTTTAATAACACGTAGTTGAAGTAAAATTATCAGAGAGCCCAAAAGCTCTGCTGAATTGTATTTAATCAAAAAAAGTAATGTTTCTTCTCTAGTGTCTCACATGCCAATGTAGGTATAAACTTTTCAATGAAATTTAACTATAAAGAGTCTATTTTGTTGATTCTTTTTTTCAGAAGACAGATGGATGACACCATAACTTCCACTGAGTGTAGCTCGCTGGAGTTTATGGAAATCCACTACTTTCCATCTTGTAGCCATGAAGTTTTTGTTTTGGTTTTTTGGTTTTTTTTTGTTTGTTTGTTTGTTTTTTTAAATACAAGAATAATGTCTGCATTTACTCTTTTAACGTGTAGTGTCACTGCATTCACCCAATAAGATTGTAAGATTAGTGACTGCCTTGTAGGAGAAACAGATTGTCACATTTACCTCTGAAGGGCATGTCAGCCATGTTGGATTCCCAAGTCAGTGTGAATTGATAAATAACAGCTGAAATTTTAAGTGGAGATAATCAGGTAGCTAAATAACCTTGTTCTAGTTCATTTGAGAAACAAAAAAACATGCCTTGTATTTGTGATTGTATGCTCAGGAGAAATAGTTGCAAGATAAGAGATGTAAGATGGAAAAAAGTCAGGAGATGAGTAAGTGCAAAAGTGAAGGGAGGACTGAACTAGAAGTAGGCTGTCTAGTTGCAGCCTGTTCAGACTGTCCTCTTGAATGCTTACCAGTAAAACTAGAATGTCAGTTTTGATCTGAAAGCGCAGATGATTAGGACTTGTACATAAAATCTGTGGAGTGGTCCCACTTCCAGCATCTGCAGAGGAGGTGGATGACAGCTGGGTAGTAGATGAGGCACTGAAGGAGAAATGACATGGTAGCAATTTGAAAGGTGTGGTAGACATGCTAATCACCTTTGGGTTTTGTGGAGGATGTCCATGTGATTTTCCCTATGAGCTTCTGACAGCATAGCATAGTGTAGAGACTTAGGAATGTGACACAGGTTGCATAGAAACACTCACATAGCTTTATCTGGGCCTGAGCTCACGTATTTACTCTTTATGTCTTATAACTTACCTAGCATAGCAGGTCCAAAATAGACCACTGATGGGAAAGTTACATCTTGCTCCCTGTCCCCCTCCCCACCAGCTCCTTATTCTGATCACTGAGGTGTTTTTGAAACCCACAATTTTTAGTGGGAAAAGGAGAGATTAGTTAGTAAATGCTAAATTAAGTGTCCCAAAGTCAAAGTTTCACACTCTACATTCCAAACCTGGAAGGTAAAGCCCTGCTGTGGTGGGTTAAAGCTGTTTGGTCCCTTAAGGAGACCTGCCTTGTGAGCTGAAGTGGAAGGAAGGTTGGAGATACAGAGTGGGACATGGTGATAAATCTGGAGAGTGCAACTGGTTGATTCTTCTGCCAGCACAGGGCCATCATGAGGAACTCTGATTCTCCAAGGAGATGCTCCTCCTGTAGTAAAACTATGTGAGCTGAAGAGAAACTAAATAACTAATAGCTTCCTCTTTGCAATCTCTTTTGACTAGTTAAGGCAACAAAGCTTTGGTGGTCGTGTTGTTGGGGGTGGAAAAAATACCATGCCTTGATCTGTTTGCTCCTAAACATGGTTTTCTGCCTTCATGGACTGTGTTCAGAGCAGTAGTATAAAACTGAGTTAGTTTTAATTTCCTTCAGCACCCTGTCCAACAAGCTTTGAGAGATTGTGTGTCACATACCAGACAGCTTTCCTCTAAAGTGATGCTTCTTTTCAATGGTAGTGGTAGGTTACTTTATGAACTGAGCTTCTGAAATTAATCACAAAAAATCAGAGTAAGCCTCAAGGGGCTCTTTTAAAGGAAACATTCCAGGTGTCTATATGGATGGATTATTTTAACCTTTTAGTGTAATAAAATGCTTATGTTCAGTTAAAACCATCTAATTAGATTACTTCCTAAAGTCTCTTTTTCTCCATAAAAAGGTAATAGTATGTCTTTTATTTTATTACAGTCTGGCCTATTTCATAGTGTTTATCTTAACATCATTAGAAACAGAGAGAGTTCAACTTGCATAGAAGCAAAGCTTGGTTTCTTACTTGTATTAGTAATGTAGTAATGTTGCACTGAATAGGCCTAATCCTGTGAGGGTGAGTGAGATCAAGGTGCAGTGTGAATTACCATGTTGTAACTTAAGACTAAATGAGTATAGATTTTGCAAAAAGATTGATGCTATGAATATGTGTAATAAGAAGACTGGAGGAAGTTTGAAAACTTAAATGCATGTAGACCTTCCAAAGACCTCTCTGCAGTGATATATAGGCAGATCAGCCCATGCTGCCCTTGGCTTCAGTTTTGATAGGTGAGTATTTGTTGTAGCCTAAAAGTCAGTGTAAAGTGAGGAAGCTACATAGGACCCTGCCAGTTCCAGGCACCCATCAGTGCCCATACGGACAACAGCTGTCTATTTGTTCAGGTAGCACCTTTTGTGTCATTCACATTCCTCATGACTTTAAAATGACTAAAAGCGTATTCAACAATTCATAACTAGTGTGTCACTCAGTAGTATTTGGTCCTATTGGGGCTGTACACGAGGTTGCTCTTGCTAAAAAATCTTAGAAGTCAAGTCTTGGATTTCTTCCACATGGAATCCAAACTGTGACCTAAATCAGTGTTGCATAAGATTTGTTCTGTGATAGGTTAAGTCTTAATTGTTATAGTTACACAAAACAGATTACCCACCCCACCCCACCCCTGCCCTTACCTCCCCTCCTCAGTCTGGCCAACTTCTTCATGGCAGACAGGAATTCTGAACTTTTGAAAATCCCAATATAATATCCTCTTTCCAGCATGTTTCAGAAGAGTAAGTATTCTTTAACATTTCTGTGGGTACCAGTTACAGGCCTGGATTGGACTATTTCTGTAAAACTCTGTAGATTAAATACAGAACTGAAGTGGTTAAGGTTGCCAGAGTCCAAGGCAGAAGTTTTTAACCTCTTTGGTGATGCAGAATAGCTTGTCAAACTGCTCTTCATCATCTTCCAACAGTCCTGGCTCTCTGAGGAGGTCCCAGATGATTGGAAGTTGGCGAATGTTACCCCAATCCATAAAAAGGGCTGCAAGGCTGACTCTGGCAACTACAGGCCTGTCAGCTTGACCTCGGTGCCTGGCAGGGTTATGGAGCAGATCATCCTGAGTGCAATCACACAGCACTTTCAGGGTGGACAAGGGATTAGACCCAGCCAGCATGGGTTTAGGAGGGGCAGGTCCTGTCTGACCAACCTGATCTCTTTTTACAATCAGGTGACCCACCTAGTGGATGAGGGGAAGGCTGTGGATGTGGTCTATCTGGACTTCAGCAAGGCCTTTGACACTGTCTCCCATAATATACTCCTGGAAAAGCTGGTAGCCCATGGCCTGGACAAGTGTACCCTCTCCTGGATTAGGAGCTGGCTGGAGGGTCGGGCCCAGAGAGTGCTGGTGAACGGAGCTGCATCCAGCTGGCAGCCAGTCACCAGTGGTGTTCCCCAGGGGTCCGTATTGGGTCCAGTCCTGTTTAACATCTTTATTGATGATTTAGATGAGGGGATTGAGTCCATCCTTATTCTATGTCTGAACTTACCTTATAAAACTCACACGGAAATGGAAAGCAATTCTGTGTATGGCATCTTGTTAAGGCTGTTTTGTGAGTTATTACTTTTGAGTGTAGAGTGTTTTATTCCAGTTCAGATGTTTGATCATACGATAAATATACATCAGGATGGACTGATTTGCTGCATGTAACTTGGGAATAGCTTCACAAAGACTCTTTGTTCAACAAGTTTCCAATACTCTTTAAATACAGCCGAACCTTTCCAACCTTAAAATTGTTTATTTGTTGGCTCTGCAGTTATGTCTGTGCCTGTTACCTGTGACCTCAGGTGTTGTAGCACTGGACTAGGGCTCCAGCCTCTGGGTACAGTGAGAGAGGCTCCATGTAGAAGTGCTGAACAAGGCTGAGGCACCAGCGGCTCCCAAAAGCCATGTTGTCACCTCTCAGCACTTCCCAGCTGTGACTGTCCTGGCAACCTTCTGAAAACATAGAAAAATAGCACCTTGGGCCTCAGCAGCTGTGGGCTTCCATTCCTGGTCTCAGCTGTCTCTTCCTGGTTGTTGTCCTTGTTCCATTCCCTGGTGGCTTATCACCCCAGACATGTTCCTTGACCTCTCCATTAGAGAGTCAGAGATCTATACAGATAAACACATTTCTGAATGGAAAATATTACAGCTATCTATGTTGCATTGGATTCCTTTCCCTGAAGTGTTTCAGGTAATATGTTTATGTGCGTGATATTAAGCCCCAAATATATGAAAAAACTGAATTATATAGTGAGCTTTGGCATTTATTTCTTGCTTGATCACGATAGTGGGAGGATGGTGAAATTGGTTTAATTGCAAGATATGTATCGATCCAAGTGCTACAGGTACAGTAACTCAAAACATTTAGTTTCTCACTTGTCATTAGTTTCCTCTTCAATGGTAAGAAGATTGACTTGCATTCTCATGTTTAGCAATGAATAAATGTCAATAATCTCACTGAATAGGTTGAAATAATGTAGCATTTGGTGTAAAAGGACTGTGAACCTTTGTAATGGCAGTCAATCTGTGAAAGAAAAAGTAAATAAGTTGGAATTGGAAATTATGGTATTGTGTAGTTTTTTCTTACTATTTTAAAAATAATTTTAAAATGCATATGAGGCCCATCTTTACTAATGATTCTGCTTAATAAAAAATAATATAAAGATACAGTCATGCTCTAAGGTATTTGAAAATTGCCTCAAGTTTCCTAAGTAGCTCAAGGCATTTTGACAAGTCAAAGGCTGTTGCAGTACCTGTGACAAATTCATGTCATATTTTGTAAGACACAATTTATTTTTACTCCTTTTACATACTCTCTGTGAATAGGAGATACCTATTATTTTAGAGATAATGAACAGATATCTGTGGGTAAAATTTATCTTTTTAATTCTTTATGTTAACATAATATGTGTCATGTTATGGGGTTATACATGATTAGGATGAAAAAAGTGAATAGAAATGCTAATAACTCATGTGAAATACAAGAATATATAGGTAAAATCCAAGCACACTGTCCTGTCATTAAAACAGGTGATTTCATTTGGGTTCAGTTGAATCAAAAAACTATTGAAGTCATCATACAGGCATATCTAAGTGCAAATTGGTTAATAATTTTGTTGTGGTCTTTGTCTAGAACCAACCTCAGATAATAGGGTGAGGTTTTTTCCAGTGATTTTAGGAGGTATTCACACCACTGGCATCTAATATTTGCTTTGGCTACTAGGTTTGAAGTCAAGAACCTAATTTTAATGGAGATACTCTTGACTTGAACCCTAGAGGAGATTTGCTTATGTTACTTATGTTAACTAGACAGTGTGAATCCGCTTTGTGAGCCAAACTGTACTTCTGTGGTCATTCAGTTGGCTTCAGTGCACTCAGCAGAATTGCATGGATACAGTAGAGACCAGAATTTGTTTGCTATGCTCTATCAGCATATATTCTTTCATTGAGAACAATAGACTAATATATTATTCACTTCTTTCATGAGATCTCAAGGATGTGTGTAATGAAAACAACCATTATGGGATTTTTTTTTCATGTCTGATGAATTGTTTATGAAGTCCTTTGTGTACCCAACAAAAAGGCCTCTCACTGAGAGAATTGGTTTGGGTGAGTATGTTAATTCAGAGGCCAGACTAAGACTGAATGCTCATACTAATCAGTTAATTTTTCAAAGGAATTCCAGTAAAGTAAGTAATCTAGGCCAAAGATGTAAGCAATACTAGATACCCACCATAACTGAAGAAAATTGCTGTTGGCAAAATTTTGTAGGGTATAATGGGACAATAAGTTTTTCTAAGCCTTCCCTAGGGAAAGGGAAAGGAAGACCTTTGGCCTGAATTTACATTCTGAGAAAGAGAAAAGCCATTTTAATTCTTTCCCACTAAATCTAATGTTACTTTTCCAACACTTGGTTGATACCTCTGTTTTTGGAATTGGCAGTCTGTTAAGAGACTGTAAGCACTGCAAAGGCCCTGGATATAGTAGCAATCTCTCACCCAAATTTAAAAGTACTACTCTTGAGTATTTCAAGATTCTTTTTTATTAATACTTGAAATATGTGGGTTTAGCTGTAAACATCTGGTTCTATATGCTTTCCTAGTGTTTCATATGTCCATCCCTTTATACACAATTTCTTGTAGAAGATCATAATATAAAATTGTTAAAAAAATATGACTGTTGTTTACTTAAGAATATTGTGAAAATTAAAGATAGGTGTTAAAACTACATGCACAGAAGCCTAATTTGAGTGCATGTTGTGTGAGAGATTTGTGCAGTGGTTTTCTTGTCTTCTGGGAGGTAATTGTTGTGACAATTTGTTATTAGAACACTTACAATGAATACATGAAGTCATCATTGAAAGATTTTTAAGAAACCTGTTAAAGCAAGTGAAGTCATGTTTGGTATCAGATTTATCTCTGTGCACAATGGTTGAGGAATGGAAGCTTCCATGAGGATCCTGGCCAACAATTCCATACAAAAGGACTGAACTGTGGTGCAAGTGGTTTGGTAATGTGTCTTTGTTGTAGAGGACAGTAAAACTAGACTGTGTTATTGCCTGAAATGGGTGATAGAAGGGAAAGCCTTATGATCTTCAGGTCTTAATTCAGAAGTGATTTTGAAGAAATGGAATTTGGTCATCAAGATCTTTTTTACAGTTAATAGTGCATTTGATTCAAGGTGATGTTTTGGGACAGCCAAAAATTTTTTTAATTTATTTTTTGCTTTGTAGATTTTTCCAAAGTGTAAATGGCATCATCTTTCAGCTTGGTGCACTTGTAGATGTCAGGAAACTGAAGAGTTAGAGCAAGAGGAACATTAATTCTTGCTTTCAAATTCACAAAGCAGACAAATGACTCAAATCATTTTCTTTACTGATAAGCCTTCTGCTTTTGTCTAGAGAACTTGGATTCATAATTCTAATTGCATAGATTAGGGGAAAGTATATTTTCTGCCCTCTTTGAAGCATTCTGCAGCATAAGATGCTAAAGTTTAGGAGAGTAGCTAATTGCAGCTGCAATAGTCATTCTTTTTACTCTAGTGAATATTGAGTGTTGTCTTACAAAACTGGCCAAATGTTCTTGAGCAAAGCATCATGTGATTGACTCTGGACTTTGATCTCCACTGTTCCAAGGGAATAATAATTCTTATGGTAACTCATAAAACACAATCTGGTCTTTTGTATGAATGTTAATGCCGGGATCTTAATGGATTAGAAACTGTGGAGGCATTAATGTCTTGTGATAAAAACTTCTTTTGCAGAAGATGGCCCTGCTTTAGGACATCTAGAGCTTCCATATTGCTCTTTGTTTTACTGTGCATCATCTATGCAGTATTTAGTAAAAAGCTACATGGATTTCTGTGAGATGGCTTTCCTCATAAGGAAACAGTGAAATATGTTGTCCTCAGGAAGCCCTGGGTTGTGTTTGCTTTCTAGGATTGGGTTGGAAGATGAATTTGAAATCCAGAGGAGGACCAGAACCTCCACAGGACTGCGACTGCCACTGTTGACCAGACTGCAACCATCATCTGTACCAACAGGTTTTCCTTCCTTTTATTTTGGACTGCAGAGGAACCATGTGGGGCCCATCACAGGGGCTAATGAAGACTATTCTGTAGTTGTATCCCAGGGTGCTGAGTTATACTTCTGGCTGGGGTTTGTGGGTTAAAACCAATCTATCTTTGGGTCATTGCATATATTGTAACATTTTTATTAAATTGTAACTGTTACTTACAATCTCTCTTGAGCTGGTTGCATCTCTCCTGCTGGTTTACCTTTAAACCAGCACGACCTCCAAATGAAAAAAATTCACAGCATGTAGAAGGAAGGAAGAAAGAATATAGGAAAAACAACACTGGTTTGTGGTAAGGCAATGTGTATGAGTTTTGACAACTTATTTAAAAGCTAGGGTTTTTTAGAAGTGATTTATACATAGGTAAGGCTTAGTGTTTTCCTCTTCCTTCCTTTCTTTCTTTTTTTTTTCTCCTTTCTCTTTGGAACAGGGGAAGGAGAAGAGTTGGAGAAAAGGAAGACTGATTTGTTTAGTAATGAGTCTGCATTTTTGTCATTTAACTTTTTATTTCCTTCAAGAAAACTTAGTATTTTGATGTGTGTGAAGAGAATTCCTCTGCCCGGCACTGATCTAGACTGGTCTTCAGTACTTCATATTTTAAACACAAATAAGTTTAATTGCAGCTGCTCATGAAAATACTTACAGATCATAAATTCATCTCTTAGAGTTCGTTGATTCTTTTTTTGTCATTTTAATGCTAGATCCCTTTTCTATTTCTGCATTCTGAAATGTTCCTCCAGCTCCTTCTTGAATTCTGGGCACTTAGAGCTCTTGGCCATTCTTGTGTTTCTCAAATGTCTTTGTGAAATTTGTGTATCTTTACCATTTTCAGCATAACCCTTGGTCTTTTGCAGATAATTTTTTTTCTACTTACTGTTGGATTTACATAGGAAGGATGTTAAAATGAACTTAGTGACCTTGACATTTCCCTGCCCATTGAGATCTGCCCATTTTTCTCTCTGTCTGCATCTCTATTTATACTTTCTATCCCATATTCTTTTTAGCCTTGTGTTGTTCCCTTTATGGGCAAATTTAATTTGTCTTTTCAGTTTTAATGTTTTCAAACAAATTTTTCCTCTGAAGATAAGTGATTGTGTCCTACTTCTGCAGAAAAAAAATAAACCATGTAATGGTCTTTTCCCTCTGAAATCAGTACTTCTAGTAATTGCAGACAGCTTAAAAATTGTGATTTAAACTTTTTTTTCTTCATCACTGTTTTTAGGCTTAATGTTTCTTTGCATCTGAATGTTCAGGTATGTTTGTATTCATGGCTATCAAGTTCAGCTAGCTAGTTTAACATTTTTGTCAGTTTACAAGGATATATTTGACTTATCTTTACTAATCATAAGTCCAATTTCTCTTTAGATCTCCAGAAATCATGATCTTTATCATATGTGCTTGCATTCTTATGTTAGCAGGGTTAGCATATCAAAAAAGTTGCTGCAGGCTCATCTTGAAAGAGCATGTTTCCAGAACCACTGTGCAAAGCCATAGGGATCTGGCTGTAGGGAACCATGTATCTCCCTGCCTTAGTCCCTTATTAAGATCAAATGGTGCAAGGACTTCACTCTTGAACCAGAAACACTTGATTGTATCATTGCAATAATTTTATAAGAGGTTCCTGACTGATTGCATCCCAGAGCCCGTCTCATGCTATACAACGATTATATGCTTTCTTTAAATCTGCTGCGGACTGTGATCCTATTTCTTTCATCTCTTTCATTATCAATTATGTGATTTGAAATATTTGAAACACTTTGTGCCTGTCTCACTTATTTTCTCATTTAAAAATAATTAGATGGAAGAGTTGTTAGTAGTCTAGGATTTTAAAAAGACTACTGTGCAGTAGTGGAAGTTCTTATCCTTAGCTTTTTACATCAAAAAATTATTTAAGTAAGCCAGAAGTTGCTAGCACAGTAATGCTTAAATGCAACCCAAAAAAGATGTGGATAATTCATTGGTTTTCGACTTCATAGTTTAGTCTTCCCTGTATGGTTCTTGTCCAAATGCTGTAGGCTTATACTTACCAAGTTAGTCCCAGCATAGTAACTTTTCTTGTTACTGTGATACAGTAGAGTGGATTGCCAGGCAGACAGCTCTAGGTGGGACCTCTACACCACCTCTTTGGTGCTGGGCACTGGTGTCCTTCCTTGAGTCTTGCTTTGTATGTATGGGAATCATAACTAAAACAGATGTTTAGGTACAAGAATGCTTTTTTACAGACTTGTATTTGTAGTAAAAGCTGAGTTACAAAAACACAGAACTACAAGTTTTTTTTAGCATTATACTGAACTGTAATTAATATTCTTAAAAACTGCAGTAGACACTAGCTTTTTCATTTGGTCAATGTGACCCAACATTTTCTGAAAGTCATGCTTTCTCTGTTCTATATATAAAGGAAATTGCTAGAACAGGCTGTTTGAGAACCTTCATTTTATCTGACCAGGGTTATCGTGGATTGACTGTGGCTTTATTTTGGATGATCCGTATTCCCAGAGATTATGCCACTGGACATCATATGATAATATTCTTCCTCATCTTCCCCAAGTTTCTTAAAAATATTTGTAATATCCTTCTTGATTAGATTACATTTTTGGCTTTAGGCTTTAAAGTGCTGCCCCCTACCTACAGCTGTCTTAAGTCAGAATGCTTTTGCAAAATATGCATGTTATTCTGAGTTATTTCAAAATTTGCAGTGTTCCTTAGTATCTTTCATAATTTCATTGCCTACAGTGTTGGTGTGCAATTAACAATCACTGAGTTAGAATAAGCACCACTTAGAGCAGGCTGAGACAAAGAAGCACTTCAAGGTGTCTTTGTTCTAGATGTCTGCTTGGAGGGTGACTTACTTCATCCATAAGCTGCATTGCCTAGGATGCTATCTTAGATATCTACCTCATATCTATTTTTAAATATATTTTGTGTATGATAAAAGGTTAATCTGACGACAGCAGTGTTCAGAGACGACAGCCTTCACTTGAAAGTTTTAAAATTTAGGGCAGCCCATTGCACAAGTGCTTCAGATAGATTAGGATCAGCATTGTCCCAAGAAGTAGGGAGATATATAGAAAAGAATAAAAAGTGGTTTCAAAGATGCTATAATACAAATTTCCTGAAAAGAATGTATGGATGAGAGAGAATAATGTCAGGGGGAATCTCTTCACAGTAGCTTGACATTTAAACCTGATCTGCCAGAGAAACAGTCATGAATATGAAATCTAAATGTCACTTCTGTGCTTTGTGGGTTTGTTTCTTTATATTGTAGATATCCAAAGCTGTAAAATATGTAATCAAATTTACTATAGCAGTAAAGTTTGGGGTTTATTCCTTTTTTATTGTAAAGAGTGCCAAAAAAGTAAGGAAATCACCAGAGTGACTACTTAATTGTAACTGTCAGAATTGGAAATCAAGTGGAAAGCACTTTTTGAAATTAATGCTGAACATTTTCATTACTCAGTTGGACTTGCATGGTTAAGGCAAAATATACACCAATTAGTCTGGTTCATAAACTTATGCAAGCCTGGGTTTCTGTTAGTTTTTTTCTTTTCTTTTCGATCACAATGTACCCTGATATTTTCTTCACTACCAGTGTGATTGCAGAAAGCAGTGATTGCTACTCATTTATTCTGGGGGATTTATTGTACTTAGTTTGGCAAGAATGGGTAAAATTGAAAACCTTTAGGTATCTCAGTGAGCAGTCTCTTTAATTCTTTATCTCCCTGGAACTGCAGTGCAACTTCCCAAAGTCCAGGCATTTCAAGCCACCACTAACACCTAATGCAATGCAAAAGCTGAAGCTGAGGCCAGACAGTTGACCAAATTATAATGCTACCCACAATGTCTTGCTTGCCTGCTGGTAATTTCCAAATATGAATATCTATGCATAGTTTGTTTTAGGTAATAAGAATGTTAATCTGTAAATGAACCTCTGAGATACAACTGGAATAGGCTGGACAAATATTAATTATTATTCATTAAAATGCAAATGAAAATAGGCACTTCAGAGAGAGTTTAGGTAGTCAGATGAAATGAAAGACAGGATATCAGTAATTAGACACTTACAAAATGCATATAATATTTTACCATGATTGATGGGTGCAGACATTGTAAAGGTCTTTTTCCTTCAACTTTGTGTTGCAGCCTCACAACAATTTTTTGTCTCCAATGGATGTTTAAAATATGCAGGTACTGCAGCTCATATTTAAATGTTATTAAATGTATTCTAATAGTAACTACTTCCATGGCAGTAAATTTTAGCTGTATGACTTGCACTCACTTTAATGAATTCTGTAGTTAAATCCCTGTGCACCATGTAAAAAATCCTACTCTCAGTTTACAGAGTGAGATGGGAATATTTTAGTTTAGCACTTAGTAAGCATATGTTTTCTACGTTTACACAGGCTTTATACTTTCAGTTCGGTGCTCAGGTAAACAAAGCCCTCTATGTACAGATGTCAGTCAAGTAAGTAAGAAAAATGACAATGACAATGAAAATGACAATTTTGTGAATTTTTCTTCTGAATGACATGGAAGGCTTGTTACAGTAAGCCCCCCAAAAGGTGTTGCTCAATTAAGAAAGATTTATAGTGGCTATTTTGTATTTACAGTGCTATCCCTAAATATGAACAACAAAGCTTGGGACTTTTCGGATATAGACACAACTGTACAGTGTATTCCTATTAACTTCTAAACATCCTTTGAGGTATAAATTTGCAGGAGTCTGCTCATGGCTGTATGATAAGAGAGATGGCACTTGGTCTGATATGAATGTTGTAAATGTTTCATTAAGCCATATCTATATGTATATATACCCCTACATAATTAATACTAAGTATAGCCACATGTCAACATTTAACCCTTTATTGTCTCCTTAGATGTTAAAAAGATCAAGTAATGTAAAAATAAATGTATGTAATGTTAATTAGTCATCTGTTGAATCCCTTGAACCTAGAAGGAAATGGGATCCAAATATAAATTAAATAGCGATATCCTATCTACTAATAACCATATCTTAAAGCGTATTTATTTTAGATACTATTGAGAAGACAACTTTTCCTATTTTAAAATTAATTAATTATTTTTTAAAGTGAGTTCAAGTGACTCATTTTCATAGTCTGTTAAAGAGCTCGTTGTGATATTTTCTTTTTGTAGAATATTATTGTGAAATTTGATCAAGTAAGATCCTCTTATAGGTACTATGAAATAATGTCTAATAAGAATTAATTGCTTATTAGCAATTTCTCTTTGCCCTATGATATCACCAAAATGGGAGATTATTTTAATGTCATTCAAATTAATTAACATATATTTGGGAAATATAAATTATGGTCCAAGTCCTTAGTGAATTCCAAATTGCATAGTGTTTTACAGAGGGCAATATCCAAGACTTTTTCCATTTGTGTCAATCCCTGAAGTATAATGTGAAAGAATCGTGAGGTAAAGTTCCCTGGGAATTGTTTTGCTCTTTCCTAAAGCCGGGCTTTCAGTGTCATCAAAACCAGATAAAAAGTACACTAGATATGGATCAGGAATTGTAATGATGTGAGGAAATGAAAAGGTGCGAGAATTAAGTATTTCATAGCTTCATTCTAGTCAAGTACGGCCAAGGCAGAAGAAAAGGAAAGTTGCAATAAAATGCTCTGTGTAAATGCTGAAAGAGAATTTGGATGATTGCCCTTTTTCTTTATGTATGTTGACCCTTAAAGTAACTGATATGGTGATGTCTGTAAATTTTCACACTAGTGTCACTCACTGTTTGCATCTCTGCCTGTTATAAATGCCTTGAAATAATAAAAAAAAAAAAGAAGGCAGACCTCATTTTCATACGGGGAAATACTTTGCTGATTTTCTTTATATGAGTAGGTAAAAGGCACAGTGTGCAGGAAATGATAGAAATGGAAATTCTCTTCATAGGAGGTAGAAGTGAAATAATATCACTATGAAGCCTAGAAATAAAAAATCCCCATCCTCCTCCCATTTGAAGAACACATGGACAAACCCAAATTTCTTCCCTTGAGTTTACTTCCAGTTGTAACATCAGGACTTTGCAATACTTATAAGATAGCATTTACTTTCTATTACCTTTTTATTCATTCACTATATTACCTTTTTACACCTTCATCTGCTGTGCCCTTATTATTTCTCTCTCTGTTAACGTGAACTGGTATCTCTACAAAATGCAGTATTTCATAATGGATTTTCAAAAATCTTTATGATTTTTCATTTCAATGTAATTTGGAGATGTTTAGGTATGGCAAGCAGTAATGTCCCTACAAAAGCCTACTTGGGCCCAGGGAGTCACAGACTATAAAAATAAATCTGAAGAAAACCTTCCAGTGCCAAAATGTTCATAGCTATGGTGAGAATTCTGTGATTTAAATTTATTTATTTAATGTAAACCTTGCTGTAAAATTTTATCTCTGAGCTTATTATTATTCTGTTCTGATATATGTGTGGCTTGCAAATACACGGTTATAAAAATACTCCTTTACCCTGTGTTACAAAAAAAAGTACATTTGCAGATTCAACTATTAGATAGAAAGAGTACATAAACATAGTAAATGTCAGAAAAGACACAAAAGGAAGTGAAAAAATCCAAAGTGGATTTGGACTGCTACACATCAGAGATACAATGTCAAGACAGATTAACATGCAAAATTTAAGAGATGTAGATCTGATTTTATACTTCAATTTGTGTTTATTTACATAAATGATTCTTCTCATGAGCTTGTTGGGTCTATTATGTATAACTTTTTATGTTACAGATGGGGTTTCTGAAGGCTTGGAAACTTATGTAGTATTGCCAAGCATATTCAAAAAATTACCAACTCTGTTTCACCTAAGGAGGAAAAGGAAAAAGTGAGCTATCAAAACAGCTGTGTGTGTGTTTGTGCACACAATCTAGACAAATTTTACATCAGAAAATTAAGTTGTGTCTCAAGATAGGCTAGTTAAAATTAATTGCATAAACTGTATGTGTTCATGCAGTTTGACTCTACAGAAGGTGAAGACACTAGACATTATAATCTAGAACGATTTAATGGATCTACATAGAAATTGCAGAATGTCAAATTGTGCCATTGCTAGTATTGCTGGTGTAACAGTTGTTACTGAACAAGGTATCTGGGAAATAAATATTTTCAAAACTGTAATAAATATGGGTGGGGAAAAAAGTCTGTATGGAAAAGAACTACCCAACAGTGCCATTTATTTTGAAAATCAGCAGATTGAATCAGACAAACATTGAAAGACTGTTCTGATTGTAAATGAGGTTTATCAAATGATTGTCATAACAAAATAGAAGCACATAAGAATGAGCGAAATAATGGTAGTTTTGCTATCAACAAAATAGTGTAAGAAATACTTTTGTAGCTTACAGATAATTTTGCATAAGATGATCACAAAGGTAACAAGCACAAGTAAAAACAAAAAGACTCTTCTACATAGCTTTTCAGCTGTACCTTTTGCCAAGGAATGTGAAAAATGTGTCCTCTGGTGAACAGAAGGTTGTCACATCAAGGCTAGTTTTAAAAAGTTTGTGGCAAGTCCTTGTTTACTCACCTGATATATTTTAGTAACTGCAATTATCACACATCAGAAAAATTGTTGTTAAGGTGTTTAAAGCATTCATACTAACTCATAATCTAAGGTGTATTGGCATAGTAAACTGGGACAGTTCTGGAATTCTAATTTTAATGTTTGCAGTCAACAGGATTCCTATTCTTGGTTATAAGCATTGGGTGCTGGATTGGTGTCATGATGTTTTGTTATGCGATCTATTGCAGATTCTTGTCATAAATGACTGCAAAGTTGGCCCTTTACTGTGTGCATTTCTTCTCAATGCTATTAGTGGCACCACACTCTGCTAGTGGAGGGCTCAGAGCTAGTTGTGTTTTTCTTTTAAAACTTAAACTTGATTATGTGGCAAGAAGAGGGAGAACATCTACATCAACTGTCTGTTGCATTAAATCACTGGAACCACAGTTAAGTCACAGTGTTGGAATTGAACCCCAGGAACATATCCTTCTTCTTTTGTAAAGGATATTTCTCTTTTTTTTAAATACTGTTGTTGTGCGAGACTTAATAGATCTAACTGGCCTCAGGGATGAACTCTGAAGCATTTCACCTTTGAACTTAGAAAGGGAAAAGAATCTGGACTTTGTTTTGTTCACAAATTATTTCTCACGTATCAAATAGAAAAAAACAAAGAGAATTTCAGTTACTGAATGTGAATTGTATCTTATTTCTTAAATGTAAATCCATTTATTTTGAAATGTCAAGAATAGACAATCCACCCTCTAGCAGAAATTATTTTTTATGGTAAGGGCTTGTCAGTGTTTTGTTATAATTCTCTTCTTCAGGCTATGGAAATTTGGTTCAAACCAAGAGCTGAATCAGAAATATATCAGCCTCACGATAAACTTGATTTATCAAATTTGGCTGAATCTGGCTTCATTTTAGACAGTTCAGAAGTTCAACTAAAAAAAAATTGTTGTTTTTGGCCACTGCTGTTTGCATTGCTCAAATGAACTGTTTATATGTAACTGACTGTTTTGTGGTGCTTGTGTGGAACTCTTGTGGTGTTTATATGCCTTCCATTTATGTTGATAAAAAAATAAACACTAACATATGGATGAGATATGCCCAAGTAACTCAGTTACAGTTCCTAATTTTGCCCACTGAACTTGGTCTAAAATTCTCTGAATTATAGTCAACTTGTGTCATGGTTTAGTCCTGGCAGGCAGCTCTGCCTTAGATGGCTGCTCACTCACTCCTCCTCCCGTGGGAGGGGGAAGAGAATCAGAAGGGTAAAAGAGGATTGGGATAAAGGTAAAGAAGAAGTGTTGTGCACAAGCAAAGCAAAGGAAGAAATTCATTCACTGCTTCCCATGGATAGGGAGGTGTTCAGCCATCCCCTTGAAAGCAGGGTTTCATCACGCTTGGGGAGACAAAGGCCATCATTCCCAATGTCTCTCCCTCCCCTTCATCCTTTGTCCCCCATCTTTATATAGAGAACATAGTGCTCTATAGTGTGGAATATCCTTTTGTTTAGTTGGAATATTTTGTCCCAACTGTGTCCCCTCCCAATTTCTTTTGCCCCCACAGCCACCTTGCTGCCCTGTGAAAAGGCCTTGACTGTGTAAGCATTGCTCAGCAGTGACTAAAACTTCCATGTATTATCAACACTCTTATCAGCGCAAATCCAGAACACAGCCCCATATGAACTACTCTGAAGAAAATTAACTACTAAACCCAATATGTTGATATTAATTCAAAGAAGACTGAAAGCCTAGTAAGATAAATTTTCACTTCTTTGATTACTGGGAGAGATTTACTGCTGAATGAAGGTGTCTACCTCATGCTGTCAGTGAAGTAAGATAAACCACAAAAGGTATTTCATTCTGTTTTACAGTGGGCTTCTTGCTCCAAGTCCTCAGTTGGGGCAGTGGTGGGAAGCTCTCAAATGAGATTAGATATAATACAGAATTGCCTCACTGTAGGCAAACCTGGGTGCAGCTAAAGAAAAGGTCCTTATTGTGATCTATCTTCTTGTACTCAACTTACTCTGCTCCTTTGTGTTTTTCTAAAGGCAGAGTAAGGAGGTTACATTAGGAATAAGGCTGGGGATTTCATTCAACTCCAAGAAAGGAATTGGGACATAGAGCAAATAGATCAGAAGAGAATGGTGAACAGTTACGATTTTTTCTGCTTAGCTGGCATATTTCTCTCTTTGTTAAAGAGATTTTGAGGTGTGATTGTATAAAGGCAGAATCATTCTGTTTTTTGCTTGTTGTCAGTGTGCTGTACTTAGTTTACTGGACTCTGTTTGTATTGCTTGGTTCCTGGGCCAATTAATTTTTCAAAAATTGAATTTTTAAAAGTTTTAGTAAGCCTCTGTAAGGATCTAATATTAATTGTTTGGCTTTGTAATGGCTGACAGGAAACAGATGGTGTTTATTTTTTACTAAAAAAACCCAGACAAAATAAAAATCTCTTTCAACATACTTGGGAAGGTATGGGCAAGACTAAGACATGATTCAGAGGAATGTCCTCTTAAATTAGAGTTTTGAGATGGCTGTAAGTAATGTGCTCAGATGGCATAAATGGAATAAAGGATGAGAGGAGAAAAGGTTCCAAACAGATGCCTGGCAGCAGCTTTACACAGAAACAAAAAATGTGTGGAATGATGTTCTAGATATGATTATGCAATGAAGAGTTAAACTTTGGGTTATTCAGAGAAATTAGAAAGTATCAGGGGCATGTGGGACACAGTAAGCTTTGAAATGGAAGGAGACATTAAAGTATGCTTATCCTCATATGTTCTTGGCTGTACAGAGATACTAATGCTGAATTTACTATTGCTTTTACATAGTTTATATCTGCTTATTTATAGGTTTCCTCTGAATTTGTTGCATGGAAGATTCCCATCCTTATGGTATTGTTTTAACATGCCATGGAATTATGATGGTTGTGAAGTCCTTCTCTAGCAGTGGATAATTAATATTTATTGTGGCAGAAAGGTGCGTTTAATTTCTATTACTCATTGATTTTCATATGGAATGTTAGCTTGACTCTTTGCTATCGACTCTTTGCTATCAACTCTTTGATTCTTCTTACAGAAAATTTGAAATATGTCTTGAATCAATAGCAATTAACTTTCCTTAACTGAGACATAACTTACAATCCACAAATCTATGATCTACATAAAGCAGTTCTAAAACTAGACTACTAAAGTGGACATAGTTTTTACATGGCTAACAGTGAACTGCAGTTTGTCTGAATGAAATATGTAGTTTCCAGTTTATATTTTAATTGCAGTTATACGTATGTCTGAGTAAAGAAAAATGTCTCAAAAATAATAGCTAACTTGCTGTTGTACACTTAAGTTGTTTCTCACGTAAAAAATTGATTCTGAAATTATACAATTCATCATAAGTGAATCTATTTTTGGGTAACACAGCTTTGACTAAAAAATTAATTGAAGGTAGCAAAAAAATGTTTTTTTCTGCAACTTGTGTCTGTATAGTTTGACCATAAATCCCTCATTTCTGACCAGTAAACAAAAGAATACTTCCTCTGAAATAGCATGATTTTTATTAAATTTGTGATATTTATGGGCAAAACCAGGAGGGTTTTGTAGAGTTACTGTTTTAACAGTCAATAATCTGACTAGGACAGTTGTTTTGTAATAATTGTATTTCAATCTGTCCAAAGCTATTCAAGTCACTTTTGTGTAGTAGTTTCTAACTGACTTGCTTTTCCACTGTGTGTGAAAAATTTGACCTCACAATGATGTGGACATGTCATTTTCTTAATAAGAAGGCTGAAAACCACTGGATTTTTTTTCAAAATTATTTAGTTTGATTTTTTTGGAAAAAACTTACTGAAACTACAAGAAAGATGGTGCAAAAAATCCCTCGGTAGCCAGATATGACTGGATTGTCTATAAAGTACTAAAAAAATTAAAATCCTCTAAAAGATCCTTGAAACTGCTTCTATATAAACTATATAAAATGTGTCATGGTTTAGCTGAAGCATTATTGGCAGTTACTTGTCCTAATAGATGTGCTGTCAAAATTCATAGCAGCAAATCCTGTAAAATACTGCAAACATTAAAATATTTTATTATGTTTTGAATATTCTAAAACTTCACTGGCTTTTTATCTATTTATTTTAATTTTAGGAGTAAGAAAGAAACACTAAGCAAAATGTTAATCATAATGGTTGTGTGTTAGCAATTGAAAATTAAATAAAACCAGAATGTTCAGGTATTATCATGAGAAAAGGGAGGGAGTAATATTCTTTTTGATTGCTATAATGTAAAAAATAATTGGCTCATTGTCATAATTACATTCTTGTTCATGATATCAAGGTCAAACAAAATAATAGTAGCAGTAGAAGGATGTCATTTTGCTGATTCTGGCAGATACTAATTGAGGTAATAAGAATTAGGTGGGGCTGAGAAGAGGCAGGTGAATATCAAACCCAGAGGATCTTCAATGTGTTATATATTCTTTACCATCCATTCTGGGAATTCCATATTCGACTATGGACTGGAAAAAAGATGGATGGTAATATTTCCTTGTTTTCCAGTTAACTTTTTTAAAAATGCTGTTTTCAAGATGATACTACAGTGGAATGTGTATATTCTTAATTCAAACATAAAAAACCGTTTTTTTTAACAGAAAAGGCATGTTTTCTGTTAAATGTTTACATTTTGAAGTACTGAACTCTTAATTTTTTATTCTGGTTCTAAAAATTTTTTCCTTGGTCATTAAAAGAAGTCATTAATAGTTTCAGCAAATGAGAATAGGCTGTTTCTCTCCCTGCTCTTTACTTTGACCTGTTCAGTGGTTAAAAAAAAAAAACAAAACCAAAAAACCCCATCCAAACAAAAAAACAAACAACAAAACAGAAAAAAGAAGTAGTTTAAAAGATTTATGCCAGCAGAACATGGAGAAGAGTATAAAACAAGCTTGACATTAGTTCTAAACAAATAGATGATTAACTGAATAGTATTAATGATTGCTCAAAAGGATTTTGATTAGTCCATTCTACCAGCTCAACTTACTAATATAGAAGGCATGGTGACAAATGTGTTAAAAGAACCATGTTGATTAGACAGCGTCATTTTTTTACCCAGTCCCTGGCAAGGTAACAGTACATGAGGTATAAGGCCAAAACCTTACCAGCTGAATAAACATGAGAATGATTTTATGCAAAATTGTTGTTGTGATACTTAGGAAATATTTCTACCTAAGTTCTCCAACATCTAATTTTGCTTTATCTAATTAAATTTTCTACATGTTAAGTAAAGATTCTTGGATATAAGTTTGAAAGGGCAGTAAGGTTACAAAATCAAACAGAGTATGCATGTTAAATTACAAAAAAAATTTGTTTTCTGAGTCCTAATTGGTTAATTTGATTTAGCTAAAGCTTTGCAAAAATGTCATCTTGAAGAACATATGGAGCTTGAAAACATTATCCAAGTATTTGGCAAATGTACATGTAAGTTAAAAAAAAAAAGTCTTGGAACGGGGGCAGTTTTTTGGTTAATGAGATAAAGTTCTGGCTCATTTACTTGTACATCTGCCTTTCAGCTGCTCTCTCACAACACAGGGAGTGCCACAAGGGAGGGCCAGGGGGAACCTTGCTGCCTCAGGTGTCCCACACTGGCCCCAGCCCTGACCAGCACAGCAGCCACATAGGGGTGGACAGTGGGCATTTGGGCCTATTGGAACTTAGCCCTTTAAACATGGCACAGTGTTTGCTGAAGGTGTCCTTTTGTCTGGGCATGAATTGGACAGATTTTACAGTGATTGTAGAACATAGTTTTCTTATGTTACAAAAGTTTTCATTTTTTTCATTGTGCTGTGATGGAGTATGCTCAGTAGCAGATTTATGAAACTCTTTAGAGGTGGCTGTGCCATATATTTGGTCTTTGACACTGAGAGGGTGAAAGGAAAAGATACGTTTTTCAGGTCACCCCAAGAAAAGTGGGAACATGACTGAAATAGCTGGATATTTCTGTTAATACATGTGTATTTCAGTGCTTGCTTAAAATTATGGCACTTAAACAGATTTACATTTTGAATTGTCAAAAAGAAAGCATTTTGGTTCCAACTGGTAATTAACCCTTACCACCTCTTCCTCAGCCTCAGCTCCTCTGGCAGAGTATGTATTCCAGAGGGAGGAGGTAATCTGTTTAATCTCTAATTTCTTGTATAATTGAATGTGTGTGTATATACCCACTGCAGTGGTTGTGGCTCCATTGTCCGTCTCAAGAAGATGGCATTACTAAATCACATCTGCCACACCAAGCATTAGGATTTCTAGTTTTTAGTGAAAATGAAATTTTACTTAGTAGGATATATGGAAAAGGAGAAGAAAGGACATCTAGGGGCTTTATTGTTTATTTATTTGGGGTTTGCCTTTTTTTTCTCTATTTTTTTCCAGTTTCTCATATTTATTCCATGTAAGCCTGTACCAGTTGGTGTTGCCTTTGCAAAGATTTGAGTGACATGACTTTTGGCCATAGGCTGCATCAATTCTCACTGCAAATATCTGATTGCTACCTGACCAGCAGCTAACCGTGCTCTCTCTAGCTGCTCAGTGAAGGAGAGTATCTTGTATCCACCCATTAATCAGTGTAATCTGTTACTGGCCTTCTCACGTTAGTCCTGTGCCTTCAGTCTGCTGACTTATTCCCCCTGCCTGTCAGGTACCATGGGACCTGGGAACCCTCCCAGCTTCCTATGCATCACATTATTTTTCAGTTGCTGGCAGAAAGAATTATATGGTGATCCATAGACATTGTTATGAAATGCATTTAATGGATAACCAGGCTGCCAAATATTTGAAAGTGATGTAGGAGGAATGTTTCTTAACAGTTTGAATAAGTATCAGAAAGCTGGGATTTGCAGTAAGTTTTTGGGTTCCCAACATGTCTGTGCAGCAGCTGCCTGCCTCCAAAATCTGGAACCAGAAATTAAAATGTGGCATGGCTGTGCTTTTAAAAATGTTAATATTTGCCTGCTGTGTTGATGACAATTTTTAGTTCTTCATGTAAAATGTTCCCTAATTAACCACTGGCATGAGCCTCTTCATGGGAATTAGATGTTCAATTTTTCATAAAGAAAGGAAGAAATATTTCTCATCCAGCTGGTAGGAATTGGCTGTGGTACCCAAAGTCTTGATATTGCTAAATCAGTTCTTGAACTGAAATGGAAATCAAATTAAGACTTATAAAATTTGCATGATAGTTTAGTTTCCTTCCTATTGATGGGACATATATGTGATATGCAGGTCCACTGAATCTTTGCTCTGCCTTTTATGTGGGTATGCATAAATATGCTGCTTAAGCCGAGTCACATTTCCTTTGTCCTGACAATTCTTCATTAACAAGGCAATTAAGCAGCTCATGAGAATGATATACAATTAAAATTTGATTTGTATGTATGTATGGCCAGACTTCACGAACGAAGATTTGGGAAGGGCTCTCCCCATGTGGGTGTGCCCTTTGAGCCTGCGCAGTGGATTTTTCAGGTGAGGCACAGCGTGCACAGAACTGACCCCACCATAAGGTCCATTTGCCATGGCCAAGCGAGCTTGGACAGTGACAGTGAAGTCCTCGGGACTGTCTACAGCACCCGGTGCTGACCCTGCTGAGCATCCGATATCTGATGGGATAGGATGGCAGGGAGGCATTGAGCTGCCAGGGGACGGTCCCCACTGAGACTCGAACTGAGGTCCTTGGGATTCAGAGCCCAGAGTGCTCTCCATTACACCACTGGACCACCCCAAAATTTGATTTAGGACAGCATTTAAAACACTTAAAACAGTATATCTTAGGCCTATACTGTGTTGACATAACACTACATTAGTAAAGATATACAGCTACTGTAATTTATGTGCCATTCGTATGCTGCTCTTACACCCCTGAAGAACTTTTTCCCTATATACACACCTGCTTTAGGAAGAGGGGAACTTTTAGGTTAAGTGCTGTCAAATTTGTGTTCGTACCTGAATTTTGGCAGCAAAACTGGCATAGGCTATCAGTCCATGCTGTGACATGCTTCTAAAAGAGTGATTTTTCTATTTCTTAATAGGTACCTTAGCTTTGCTCTACAGTGAAAAATAGAGATGTTTGTAAAAGATCTCAGAGTAATTTTCACTAAGAGGAAAATCTTAATGAGGACAGCAGAAAGTCTGGTATAAGGTCATTCCTGACAGATACAAGGAAGTATTGTAGTAAGAGTCTCATGGATAATACTTTTATATAAAAAGGACACTTTTATAACACCTACAAAATTAAGACTTCAGAAATTAGGCAAATGGGCAAAACCAAAACTGTTACTTTGCTTCCTTCATCTGCAGATGCAAGATCTCAGTCTTCTAGTACACAATAGACACATGATCTCATTTTCTAGGGAAAGGAGCTTCCACTTCCCTGGAACTACTTAGGCAGCAACTAGCAAGCAATCTGGAATTGGATTTTCAGAAACAATGGCTCTTAATCAATAAAGTGATACTTCTCATTAGTCTATTTTTCATATACATACTATTTAGAGAACATGGTGTTCTCTAAATGCATGTATTATTTATTAGATTTTTAGGTAGCAACTATTACTCCAATCCACAATAGATGTATGATAAACTATCTAGGCTAGCTGAAAAATAAACAGTCTTGAAACTTGGAAGCTATTTCTAAGAATGTGTGATGACTTGCAGATTTTTTAAAATAATTGATTGAAACAGGCATCTTTGTTTTCTCAAACGTGTGTCTGGATTAGTTAAAGATGTGCAACAAAGTAAAATAAATTTGTAAGTTATTTCCCATATAAAGGGTTTAGAGCAAGAAAAATTTCTGTTTCATAACATTTACACCATTTTTTATGTTTTGAATAACATTTTCAGATATAAAGCAACTCCTCAGAAATACTGTAAAATGAGAAAAGCTTAAGGGTAAGTTGTGCCATTAGTGAGCGATGATATTTTTGTCTGACAGTTCAGTTGGCTTGAATAATACAAAGTTTATGTGATTTATTATCTTACAGTGCTGAAATAGTATCCTCTAATACAAACGTTACCATTAAAAGAGAAAGTGAACTTACTAAATGGAAAAGATAATGTTTTATTAATTTTTCTCCTTGGTTTTATATCCTTGTGCCCTGCAGCTCTAGTGCAGCTGCTCTAAGTGCAAATGCAAATACCGACTTGGTTAATGGGATAAGGCAGTGGAGGAAAGTTAGGTAATGGATACTCACAAGTGTAATATATATTCAAGACATACCATATGATATTTTAAACCATGGAGTAGTCTGAGGTTGGAAAGACATTGCACACCACTTCTGGAATAGTTCTTTTTATATGAAATTGGATGTGGAAAAAAAATAGGCCTTTCCTGCAGATTCTAAATTCATTTTACTTGCATAGGATAGTTCAACATTTTTTCCCATTATTAACCTAGCTTCCTATATTTATATAGTTAAAAAACAATGTGTTGGAATCCTGACTAACAGCTGTGTTACCGGGAAGACCTTTATGGAACAACAGTTTTTAGGAAAAAATGCTTTGTTTTCAGACTGTGTTCAGTGTTGCTCTGTACAGCTTTGTGTAAAGCATCCTGATTTTAATTAAGGACAGTCTCCAAGGACGCCATGCATTGTGTAGGTTAGCATGGAAATAACAAACTGCCTGTTTAACATGTTCAGAAATCTGTTATTAGGTAAATGAAGACTTTTGTTTTCAAAAAACTTTGTAATTTTAAAACCAGTAGCAATATTTTGCAATAGCTTCCAATACACTTACATAAATCTTTCCAATTTGGGCTACTCACTAGAATTGTAGTAGCAGTGTAAAATTCAAGTGTAATTAGCAGTGTAACCATAGAGATAACATTCTAAATATAAAGTTCAGTGTACATTTGTAAGGAGATTTCCTGCATTTTAAAGAATGTAGCTTTGCTACTGAAATAAATGCATATGGGACTACCCCTGGTTTCAAATTAATTGAATAAATGCTTGGATAAAATGTATAGTATAGCCTCAAGTTGAAGCAAGGGAGGTTTAGATTGGATATTAGAAAAAAACATTCTTCATGGAAAGGATTGTCAGGCATTGGAACAGGGCTATCTGGGGAAGTGGGTGGGTCCCCCCCCGGAGGTGTTTAAAAGATATGCAGTTGTGGCACTTAGGGAGATAGTTTAGTGGTGGACTTGGCAATGCTAGGTTAACACTTGGACTTGATGATCATAAAGATTTCTTCAGCCTGAACAATTCCCTGGTTCTATGATGAAGTGTTAGGTTGTGGCACTGGAAGACTGGGAAGGGGTGGTCTGATGGCATATGACACTTTTCTTTTTGCAGCTCATACCAGATCATTTTAGGTAGGATGCAGTTTAGGAGTCCTGAACAATGTCAGTATCACCCACAGTCTTTCTCCTCTGTCCTGTCCTCAAACCGCTCTCTTGCTGACGTTTTTCTTTTCTAATTCCTTACCTAAAATTCTAGTCTGCAAAGTTATTTCCACTCCTTTCCATGTGCACATGGAGACAGTGTTGGGAACACAGAGCAGCTGCTCCAGATCTACCTTGCAGTGAAAAAAGTAACTACCAGCAGGGCCTGTGCTTGGCTTCTGTAGTGATGCTTCTTGTGCAAGATTGCACTTGTGTAACTGGTGTCATACAGAAGGTGGAGTGCCATTGGTATAGTGAAATCTAGAATCAGTGCTCTCCAATTACTGCCTCTGCTAGGAATTGTATGACTTGTGATTCTTAAGCCTTTATTAGAATTCTAAGTGTTCTTTTCTTGTTTTGAGTAGATCAAGAGGTATATCTCTGGTACCAAGCATTCTCTGCTTGCCAAACTTCAAACTGTTATATCTTGAAAAACTATTATGATAGCCCATAGGGAATGCATTGCCAGATATTTAGTTGTTGGATTGGGAGTGCTGTGGGCTTTTTTGGGTTTGTTTGTTTGTTTTTTCTCGTTTGTTTGAAATTACTTCTTATTCTCAAAAAGAGAACCGAGGCAAAATGAACCCAAAATCATGACCTCAAGCATCACCCTAAAGAATACATTTGATTGTAGAATAGCTTGATTAAATTAGAATAAATAACTAAAATGTGGTCTTTCAATGGAAATTGTTAATATCAAGCACAGGCATGACTTGCATAAACTATATGTTTAAGGCCAACCTTTGTAACTGAAAAATTTGTAATTGTCCCTATATATATATACTACAGAAACATTTCAAAAGCTATAATTTTATTTTGATGAAATCTCTAATAATTTTATTTTGTTACCCTAGGAAAAATTAAATTATGGTGTTCTATTTCTTTTGGAGGTTAGAGTTAGTGGGAGGGTGCAAACAGTTGTTATTTTTTTTTCCACTGCTGGTGGAATCCTCACTCTCTTGTGTTTCATGTACATTTCTTCCCTATCTCATGGGAAGTTTAATGTTTTTGTCTGCTGTCCTTCAAGAATTCAAAAGGTAAGTCGTCAATAAAAAAGAATATGAAGGAAAATGCATCAACTGGTTTAAAAAGTCTGTTATTGGTCACACTGCAAAAAGGAATAACTGGGATCATAGTTGAATTGTGTTGCTTCTGTTGAAAAACCTTACTTAAGAAACATTGATATTTCAGATAATGCCTGACTTTAAGTTTCAAAATCAGTACTCATGAAATTTGCAGTTGATAATTTGTTTTTCAGAGTGCCAGAATAATCTGGACTGGTTAGTAATATAAATTTATGGAGGGCAAAGTATGATTTGGTCAAAATGATGCCTCTAGAAACTAGAAGTGTAGGCCATATTTTAAGAAAGCTTCTAGATTCTTGACTGGGGAAAGCACTGACTAGAGAGGGCATAGGGAGGCAAGGCAGAGCAAGTAACTCCTTGTGAGCAAGCAGTTTGACAAATGTTAGCTCAGTCTCTGGCTGTGAAATAGTGCAAGAAAGACTAAAATTCAGCATTTAGCAGAAATACTGAAAGACTTGTTCTTTAATCTGTGAAATCAGTACTGGAAGTGTTCTTAGTGATTGATGTTTAAAAGGGTGCAGAAGAGCAAGAGAAGATGTAGAAAAATGTCACATAAATGTTACTTATGGAAACGGCAAAACCTCCCTGCTTATTTCGTTGATAGCAGTCTTAAGTACTACTTGGTATAAGATACAAAAATCCCTTCAGATGGGGAATAAATATTGGGTGCTAAAAATATTGTGTTAAAATAAATATGTTTTTTAAAATCTGGAATGGATCACATATAGTGATATGGAAATATGTGAGGGATCTCAAGATTTGATAATAACACAGCAAATTCTGGTCTAGTGAATATTAGGAACATGTGTAACTCTGAGGCAACATATTTAGCATGTAGTCAGAGATAATGTGTGAGGAGTACCCCAACTGTAGTCCATTTGTGTTGGAGTGGACACAGATAAGCAAGGTTGAGACTCCAGAATTCCAAGGCTGAGATGAGATTCTCTAATTCATTACTTAAATTTCATAAATCACTTTGAGGTGTTTGATTTGTTATTTAAATAATTATAATTTCAGTATCATTTTAGTCTTTTTAAATAGATGATGGAATTTGTTTTGGGAGAGGAGTGTTGTATAAAAGTTATAGGCCAGTTTTTGGTGGTCAGGAAAGGTCCACTACTGACAAATATTTTGCATTATGCACTTAGGTTATGCTTAAATGAGAGAACTTAAGGCATGGTGATAATGACTTCAATTAATCTAGTGGAAATTACTGCCTTGCTGGGTGCTAATATACACATATTTAGTCCATCCCTCAACTCTCAAATCTGCATTCCAGCCTGGCTTTAGAGCATTTTTGCTTGGTTGTGGCAGCTGGTTTTTTCTGCATTTTATTGTTATTAGCAGATTGTAGAAGTTATTCTCTTCTTTGCTTAGCTAGATATCTGCGTCTGTGTGTCATATTGGAAGCATAGGAAAAGTTCAAGTTGATCTGTATTGGAAACTATTACATGTTTATGGTCCAAGTTTTGAAAACATTTCCCAGTCCAAAACAGTGGCTGGCTGGAAGGGAAGCTTATGAGAAGCATAAGAACAGGGGTCATTAATGGAAGTGTTAAAGAACTGTAATTACCATATAAATACATATTTTTTTTATTGTTACAGAAGGAAGGAACATCTTCCAAACCTGGAAGCCAGATAACATGGGCTTAGTCTAATTTAGGTGTCTGTAGCTGAGTTGGTAATATGTCATCTCTTCTATACTCAAAGAGTGTTTTATTACTTTAGGGCAGTATTCCTCTGACTGGTTTTAGAAGTAAACTTCCAGGCAAGATGAATTGTATCTTATTGATTAGGTCTTTACTGACTATAATAAAGTTAGCTGAAATATAAATAACAACAATGGACATTGATGAATCCTATTCAAGATACGTATTCAGAAACTACACACGGAGGGTATTATTGCACATTTCCATCAAAGATGCATGTATTTTCTGAAATAGTTGTGAGAAAATTATGTCCATACTTCTCATCATAGCAGCATGAACATTCATGCAGCTGATTAATAGAAACAAAAAATCAAATATATTGTATAGTTGACTGATTTATGCTGAAAATAACTTTTTATCCTTGAACTCTCAGATTGCAGATCAGACTGAATTGTGTTACACTTGTTTCAGAACATTCTGTGCAGATGTGATTGCATGGATATGTGCAAGAGAGTTCTTTCAGGCAAAAGCTGAGCAGACTTCACTAACTGTTGCCTGTCCTGGATACAATTAATACAGGCTTGAGAAGCTACTGCAGGCCTAATAAATTGAATTAAGCTTTTAATTACTGTGTTGGAGTGAGGGACATAAGTTCTGATGAGTGGTTCTGACTCACTTTCCTAAGGTTTCTCCGATTCAGAATGCTGCATAATTTACCTAAGGTTCCTTTCTGTATTTTTTCATGTAACTTTTTACACAGATGTTGAGACTTATTTATGTATTTCAAAGAAATATTTCCACAGGAAGTACAAATATTTTTAAGTGACTGCCTACATACCCAGATTAAATGAGGTGTTCTTTTCACTTTTGTTCTTAAAGTTGTTCAATAAAATAGTTAAATTCTGAAAGCCTTTATTTTTCACTTTACTATAACTTTGGTATTGAAATTTTGTGAATTTATACTTTTTAATGAAAATATTGAGGTATTTTGTATGGCTTGATGTGTTAATACCTCGTATATGCAATATATTAAAACAATAGAACTTTGGTGACTTAGTGAAAATAAGCAATGGGTTTTTGGAAGCTGCCAGAAACACTATGGTTTTGCATCAACTGGAAAGGCTTCTGTATCTTCTAAAATTTTTTGTCTACAAACATTATGATTTCAAGAGAAATTGTTAAAATACAAGGAGGAAAGGCCTTCTTGGTTAGTGTGAAACAAGGAAAGGAATTTTTCTTCTTCTGAATAATTGTATTGAAATGTTGAAGTATCTGTGTTCTTTTTAATTTTGTGGAGTATGTAACTGTCAATAAAGTTCAAAGTGTAGGATTGATGCAGTTGAGAGACTGTTCATCAACAGTACAAGACGTAACATCAATGGACTGGTTAAGGATATGAATTTTTGTCTTTAATGCATGATTTTTGCAGCCATGGAGAGTCCTTTCTAATAACTTCCAGCTGCTGGTAGCTGTAAAATATCCATTGTAGGCAGCAAAACAGAGAACTTAAAATTCAAAAATAACAATTTCAGTTGATTTCTACTCTTTTGCTGAATAGAATAAAAGAATGTAAGACCCAGGTGATCAGGCATGAATAGAATCACTTGGACTTCCTCTGTGGCTTTGAAGTTCTCATTTTAACACTTTGAGATATTTTGATGTGTGAGATGTAGTAATTGCTTTAATATTTTAGATATGTTTAGTGTTATGTGAGAGAGTAACAGAAACTTCCTTAGTGCTGTGCTATGGTATGTGTTCTCCTGATCCATGGAAAGTCCATGGAAATCCTGTTTTGAAAGGCAAAGTGTGTTGATAGCAGTCCTTGGTACTGAATCACCTCATATTCATATTCAGAACAGTAATTGAGGGGGAAAACTGAGGGGTGATTAAAGTGCTCAAATGCTGTAGTTTGATGTGGTTTCTTAGTTATTATGTTCCTGGTTTTGTACACTTTTTATTGGAATATGTAAAGCCACACAATTATTCCAAACTGCAGGAGTTCTGAAACTTTGCTTACCATGCGTACTTGTAACACATATATATGCACAAAAGGCAATTTGGGACTAGATTTGCGTGCTGAAATATTGTGCCATTAGATCTGTTCAGTCTGCCAGAGCAAATGAATAGCTGTCTTGCCATTAAAAGGAAGGTGTCTTGTCATGGACTTTGGCATGAGGTTCTATCCTGTCTGCATCAGGAAGTTTGAAGGAGTTAAAGCATTTGGCAATACAACCAGAGCTGCCAGGAGTTTTGTGCTTCTTAGGACACAATTTCACCTGGCAGCTTTGAGGTTCCTGGATGAGATGGCTAGTGTTTGTCTGGGCTGAGGGAATGGCCTGCAGCTGTGTTCTTTCACAGCTTTCTGTTTTCCTGTAGAGATCTGCTCCTGGTGCAGTGCTGGCCTCAGGGGTTCACCAAGGTGGTCTGTTTGGTTTGCTGGTCACCCTCAGATGCTGACATGTCCTAAAAACCATAGCCTTCTTCCTCCCCAGTGTCACCTTCAGTGGGCAGGCAACCACAACTTCCATCATGCCACTGCCCTTCCTCATGAATCACCATCTGAAAGTTGTGTTTTAAGCACTGCATTTATAAATATACAGGTAAGTAAGATAACTAAGATAAGATAAGATGACCAAGTTTTTGGTAGAGAGCTGGAATTGATAACTAGTTAAGAAAAGTGGAGTGAAGGCCCAGTAGAGGTGGAGAACATGCTTTTGCAAGAATTTAAAGCAAGACTTTCAACTGAAAAATGCAAGGAAGTGTAAACAAAGGAGGATAGTTCTGTTGAAATTTTATTGTGTAGTTCAAATTAGCATCTTCATGTTATATTCATATCATGCTCTAAATTATTTTTGCAAGCCTAAATTTGTTTTGTTTTGCTGGTTTTAGAATTAAGGCAGGTACATACAGGAGCAAGCAAGCAGTAATTTCCAACTTCAGTCTGCCTTTGTACATTAGCAGTGGTGTAAGAATGCTACTTTGCAGCACATTTTGTGGAAGTGTCCCATTACAGATAATTTTTCATTTTTAGTGGCTCTTTAGTGACTGTCCTTGGCTTCTGTATCTGCCAAGTAGCCTCTCTAGGAACCTTACATATAGAAAACATGCATTTATATATAGTTTTCAGGGGAATAATCAGGAAAATTAAATAATAAACAAATCATCTTGCAATACAAGGTGGATTAAAAAATAGTCTTTAGAGGACTTTGTTATACATACTTAGACTGTAGTTATTCTCAGATGTCTTTTATACAGCTAAATATTTCTTGTTGTAAAGTCTACTATATGAATATAAACATATGTATTTAATTTGAATGTTAAGTTCTCTTATTTTTGCTTCCTTCTATAATATTTAGTGAGTTCTTACTGCAGTTCACATTTAACTTCATTCTTTTTTCTGTTTTCCTGCATGAAACAAAATCATGTGCACAGTATAGTAACTGAAACTTGATGAGTAGCATGTCCTATTTTGAGAATTTTTATTTCTGTAAATATCTAAACTAAGTTTTTGATTGGTGCACAAATCTTTGCAAGCTTGTCCCACAACTGTAAATCCTAGCGGTCTATAGAATGCAGCAGAGGCTGTCTGGCCTTCAAATTATTAATTAAAATATATGAAAGTACTTCTCAAGCTTAAGATTTGCCATTTACTCTGTACTGAGAGTACAATTGGTGAATGACTGCAGTCTTATCAAAGAGATCTCAAAGGAAAATTTCTGGTGTTGGAAATATCTATGAGGGTTTTATAAAGATAGAAATCTCTGTTCAACAGGAGGTCACTGAAGGAGAACCTGAGCTAGAATCAGTATTATGGTAAGAGAACTCTACAGGCAGAGAGCAAAGCATTTGAACAATCAAGCTGGTGCTTTGTTCTAAAATAAATGCCTAAAAATATTAAGCTTCGGAAAACCTGTGTATTTTTGGTTACAAAAGATGTTAGAAACCTGAACTACCGCATGGCAGTTTGGACAATATAGCTGTTGGTTTATGGCTCCTGGGCATCAATGACCTGCATGTCCAAAAGTAAATCTTCTGCAAACTGGATTTCAGAAAAAAAAAAAAAATCTGGTGTGTATTCAGACTAAGTTTGCCAATAATTGAATGTTCTTTTAGTCCTCAAAGTACATTGCAATCTTAGTAAATTTTAAAATGCTGTGATGACAAGTAGAAAGTGGTCAACTAAAAATATCACTGTCTTTAGCCAAAATATCAAAGAATAGGGAATACCGTGAGGTACTTAAGAGGTGTTACACAGAAACAAGGTCATTTCAAACATTGTTTGTGTTGCTTTTTCCTCACTTTCTCTGCTTTACTTGAGTAAAAGTATCATTATTAAGTTCCGTTGTTTATTACTCTAGGAGTTCAGGTTTGCCCATTTGGGTCAGATTGCTGCTAGGGTGGTATAACCCTTCACTGCCCAAGTGGCATAGGTATGATAAAAAGTGTCCTTAGCTGGAGAGTACTGTAAAGGTATATATGTAAGTGTTGTGAAGTCATGCTTTGTAAAGCCAGATGTAACTGCTCTTTACATTCAACTCTGTGTTAGTGTAATAGCACATGGGAAACAGAAGGTAGAAGCCAGAGCGGTGCTACAGTAACCCAACCTGCACATTGGTCTGAATGATCTTGGAGGTCTTATCCTGATGTGGCCAGAACTGGTCTGCTTATTTGTAAAGGGGCATATCTTTGTGGCTTCATTTATAGAACAAATGTACGATCAACTGTAATGAAAACCATTGATCTCAGAAATAACATGGAGTGACTGAATGTTACTATAAAAATACTTCTTGTCAGAATATGAAAATATTGTTTGTTTGTACTGAAGATAATTGTATTCCAGATGTTTTATACACTTTTGAAACATTATATCTACTTCTGTGTACTGAAAATAACTGTTTCACAACATATTTTGCAGATAAGTACATAGTAAACCTTGCTTCTCTTTCCCCCATGGTGTATCACAGATGGAGTAAATGGGGCTGTAACTCCCCTGGGTTTTTACAAATGCACTGCCTTAGTTCAGATGCTGTAGCTACATCATTGCCTTGCTACTAAAACTGTCTGACTCAGTCTGGCATACTGGATGCAAAGCCCTGCTAGATTAAACTGACAGCTTTGCTTAAAATCTCTTTATGGATTGTTAATCACCAAAACAGAGAGTATACTGCAAATATTTACTGGACTGCAAGTGTTCTTATGCCTGGATAATCTGCTAGATTTGAAAGGCAATGGTAAACAGCTATTCTGAATTTGTGAACAGCTATTCTGACTTAAGAATCAGGTGAAATATAGAAGTGGTAGCTGTAAGGAGTTTTGACTACCTCATTAAAATTCTTGTCTTTCAGCTTGGCAGAAGTTTCTCTTCCTGAAGTTCAAGGAAAATTTCCAGGATTTATTCTTAGAATTATCATTTTTTAAATGACAGGAAAGATGATTGAAGTGAATAAAATCTTTTACTAGAAACACGTTGGATGTGTTGTATTTCCTTTTTTATTTATGTTGTATGTTGGAACACAGAATACAGTTGAGATTCATGAAAATCTGTCTGCTTTTACATCTGCCTCCCTTTCTTATTTTTACCACAAGCCAATATGTATGTGGATCTGTGAAATCTGTTTTAAAGATTATTTTTTTCTCACCTTTTTTTCCCCAAAGTGTTTTTTCCACTCTTAGTTGTGGGGTGTTTTTTTGTTAATTATGTAAGATTATGTGATGAAATTTAGCTATCCTAGTAATTTAGTTGAGGAATTTGTTTCCTGTGAAAGGATTTGTTTTTAAATCTTGGGTCTTATCCTCCCCTTTGGCCAATGACAAATATAAAGAGGAAATTAATGTGCTAATCTTCTTGGAAAGCACATTTAACAGGAAAGGGAAGGCTATATTTAAAGCAGGAAAAGAAAGTGTTTATTGTAATCAGATGTGGATGAAAATAATTACCATACAGAATTACATTATTGTGTAAAATAAATTATATCAAGAAGGTATCTAAATAGAAGAAATGGAAATTATATAGTAAGGCAAGTATTTTGCTAGTATAGTTCACAGGTTGTATGAATATGTTGTGTTATTTTGATAGTATCTGATTCCTAATACTGACTGAAATGACTGGAAACTTTTAGGTTCTTTTATAAAGTTTAACATGCACAAAAAAACACTCTTGGTTTTTTATTTTTGAAATTATTTAATTTAGCTAGAGCATTTTCTATGTTCAAAATCCTGCATCACAGCCACAGAAATTGCAGCTGACAGTAATCTAATGGACAGAGATGAGGCAGATACCAGTTGAGGGATGGTAGAAAGGTGAAGCTAGTTCTTATTTCAACCATGTGTCTGAGTGCTTTTCATTCAAAGAGATGTCAGGTTTATTTCTTAGCCCATACGAATGGAACACTCTTACAACTTAGCTCCTCTGTGCCCTTTCGAAGTATGAAAATTTCTGAATGACTTCATAGCTTTCCTTCCATGGTTATCTGACTTCCACTATAGTTAAGGTACCAATTTGGAGTCAGGCATGAAATAAAAGGATATTTTATTAATATAAAACTTTGTGGTTAAGCAGTATTTCCTCTAGAGTTAAAGGCAAGGCCCAGCCTCTGTAGCACACCGCATGTTTAGTTGTCATCTGATGGAAAGTTGAAGGCTTCATCATGCACTAGCCCATTTTCAGACATCCTCCCACAGCCTCTACAGAGGTCACATCTTGCCTATTGCTGGGCCCCTTCCTCTCAGTCATTGTCCTACAAGCCACCATAGCCCAACACCCTCAGAAGTGGGCTGAGTCTCATTATCCAGCACAGTTTCACAGGCTGGTTAGAACTTACAGTTGCAAAGTTATTTTTGTGGCTCTTCTGTTTTGGATAGCACAACCATAGGCCTTCCACTTTTCCTGTGCTGATTTCCTGATTCAGAGTCTGTGCCAGCTCCCACTAACATCGGGACTGGGGCTATTCCAGTAATTGTTTTGGATGGAGAGCATAGAAGGAGTTCTCAATTAAGGTCATTTTCAGCAGATTAACTTTTTGTTTGCTGGTCCCTCTTTTAATTGCATTTTATTTACATGACCTTTAGTTATGGTGTCATTACAGTAAATCTAAGAAATGTACATATTACAAAACTTTTTTGATCTTTACTGAATAAGTAAGAGGCAGGGTAATGGAGGCAGGCATACTCCCTGAAATTGAAGCTTCTGGATTTCTGTGGCTAGCAATCTCTCCTATTTGGTGCTTGTAGTTGGAGAGATGATGTTTTTAATAAACTGTCTGACCAGCTACATGTACTGAAGGTCTGGAAGCAATTTCTTTTAAACCCCTTTGTTTTCCTTTTTTAAAATCTTTGTTAACAGACTGTTGGGTATAGTTGGGTTAATAGGTAAAGGACTTGTAATCGCCACTAATATTTAGGGGTGGTTATTACCATTATGACCAGAGTGGATGAAAATGAGAAACGGGTAAGTCTTGTACTCTGGGAGAGGGTGGAACCTGAGGATTTATCACAATAGAGGTCATTATTTTGTTATCTTCACGGACGAAGATTTGGAAGCTGAGCTGAATATTATGACTAACCCTAGAAAAGCCTAATTGAGGTAGGAAGGGCTCAACAAAGACGTTCAATGTGCTTCTTAATGTAGTGAAACCTTTAAATTAAAGTCATATCTGAAATGTGAATTTCACAAAACTCAAGGGTTTTTTCAGTGATTTAAATATTTTAATTTACCCTTTAATTTTTATTAATTGAGTGATTTAAATACAAGTTTCTTTGTGGTTTTAAAATTATAGAATTTTATGATAATGAGAGGATTAGTAAGTATTACTTAGGTACAAGTTACACTTCTGGTACTGTATTTCACATATTGTAGTTTGCTCCAGTATGAATTTATGTGTATATAAATGTTGTGGTTTATAAATTGTATTCCCTAATTTAGTGTACCAACTGAAACACCCCAAACCATGGAACCTTCATACATTCCCCTCTCCCCTTCTCCCTCAAGGCCAGCTGGAGAGGAGAATAGGCACAAAAGGTAACAATCATGGGTTGAGATGAGAACCATTTACTGGAAACAGCAATGAAATAAGAAAACAAACAGTGACAGCAACAATATTAGTAGCAGAGAGTACAGGAGAGGAGAACAATTCACGTGCTTGCTGACCATAGAGAAACCAGCAATACTTGAACCACTACCACCCGGACCTGGGAGGGACCCTGTCCTCTGCAAATGATGTGATGATGTTTAGAATAACCTCTGGGTCCTAGCCATGTCCTTTCTTGGCTACTGCAAAAATTAACCCTGTCCTGGCTGGATCCAGGATATTGAGATGTTTCTTCCAAAATAGATTTGTTTTCTGACTGTACGTAACCTTTCAATATTAGATATATTATTTCTCATTCAATATCTAATTATAATCTCCGTGTTTAGGAACTTTAATGTAATGCTCAGGTGTTTTATAAAAGAGGGCAGTATGATGAATGTTCTCCAACTCTGTATAAAAACTCAGTGTGCTTTCTGAATCTCCTTTTAAACATTATCCCAGCTGTATCTGCTTAAATCTGTTGTTACTTATTTTGTAATACATAAGTTTTATACATGTTTTGAAGGAGAAGAGTAAGGGTCTCTGTGGTGGCTTTGAGAGGAAAATTTGCCCTGAACCATTTGAGCTTATGATTGTTACTCTGTTGAGCTAGACTGTAGTCAACATTATTATTACTTCTGTAATGCTAGTTCTTTTTAAGATAATATATGTTCATGAATTCTAAGGTGTTGTCTTGTTCTCTAGCAAGAATCTCATTGAATCAGAACAAATAATAGTAGATCATTATTGCAAGTGTATATTATATAGACCAAACCTGTCCTCAGTATTGTTACATTAACTTGGATGGGAAAAAATAAAAGTATTATTTTGCAAAATGTTGACATTAAGCAAATATATCTAATTAGAACAACAAAGACAAAAAGAAAAAAAAAGGTAATAGTGCACTATGTCAGCTATATGATCTTAAACTTCAATTGTTTCATTTAGCATTTCATCCCTAGAGTGGAGATAGCATGAACAACATTACTATTTGCAGCCTGTATCATACATCAGTCAGCCACTTGTAACATTTCCTTTTTCAGGTAACTACAAAAATGAATACCTTTCTCTTTCCCTCCCTTTTTTTTTTTTTTTTTGGTAAGTGTTAGTTAATTGTTTCAGATATGGAAAAAAGGACAGTTTTAAATGGGTAGGAGAGCAGTAGATTGGCTCAAGCCTGGAAAGTGAAAGTGAACAATGGAAGCATGTTTTCATTAGATTAGAAATATTATTCTTTGGAACTCAAGGTGCAAATTAATGCTGTGCCATAATGTTCTTTTCAAACACACAAGATAAAATTTACATATCTAAATTGGATCAGCTTGAATGGGTTTCCCTGCTGTCTCATCCCCTCAGCTACAATCTTTCTGAAATGGCCTGCAGGTAGATCCAAATAGCAATTTTTAAGTCTATTTTTAAGAACATCTCTAAAATAAATATTTTTCTTTTTGTTTTACATTGATTTCTTACAGTGAACATCAGCAAAAATTCTCCTGTGCCTCATCTAAGTATAATCTACATGATAATTGGAGGTTTAAATTTAATTGTGCTTATGCAGGCTTTAGGAATAACAATTTAAACTGGCTCAATAAAATCACAATTGTTTCATATTGTTAAAATAGTAACCATTTTTTCTTTTATTTTTTGTTCTTATATGAAACATCTTAAAATATATGTAATTTCTTTACGATAAATGTGACAAATTTTGCCATCCGGGAGTTCAAGGGAAGACACTGCAAACAATCTTGTTCTACATTGCTAGGGTTTTTTTCTGTTTTTTAAAGATAAACTCACTGATACTGTATAGGTTCAGATTTGTATTTTCTCTCTCCATAAACTTCTTTGTCATAACTTTGATAATATTTTATTACATTAATCTGGATGGAAGTGTATAGACTATTTTTACCCCTCCTAAAACAATTATTTTCTGGAGGGTAGATCTCATTATGGTAGTATGCAGTATCATGTAGTATCCTCATGAGAGGAAATAGAGATGCAGGCACTGATGTCTTTTCTCTGGTGATCAGTGAGAGGACCTGAGGGAATGGCATGATACTGTGTGAGGGGAGGGTTAGGCTGGGGATTAACAAAAAGTTCTTCACCCAGAGGATGGTTGGGCAATGGAACAGGCTCCCCAGGGACGTGGTCACAGCATGAACCTTTCCAGAATTTAAGGAGCATTTGGACAATGCTATTAGGCACACCATGTGATTTTTGGGTTTGTCCTGTATAGGACCAAGACTTGCACTTGATGGTCCTTGTGGGTCCCTTCCAACTAAGGATATTCTGTGATTCTCTTATTTTAGTTAATTTAGTCCAGCTGCTCAATTTATTTTGTATTCATTTGGTAATATGACTGCTTCTTGCATATCAAGGAGAAATAGCAAATGAAATAATTTAACTTATGAATAGAGCAGGACTACAGCTCAAAGATAATGTTTCATTTGCCACAAAATAGAGTTAAAAAGTTCTAAGGGGAGTATTTTTAAAGCGTGTCTCTGATGTATGTAAAACAAAAAGTGTAGCATAGTCTTAGGCTATAATGTGTTCTGTATCAATGAATGGATGACCTCAAGCTTATTCTAGTTCATCTGTACTTTACTAGCTATGCACGTATTTTAACAGTGCAAAAATTTAATGTAAGAATAAGGAGTGTGCTGCAAAGAAGGACCTTGTGCTCTGTTTATTGAGCAGCTAGAAGCAGAAAGGCGTTTGACGTCAATGGAGCTTCACAAGCCTCTATCCAAGGTGCTGAGGGTAAGAGTTCGTATCATCATTGTAAGCTGGCACACCTGCTGCGGGACAGGCTCAAGGGGGTGAACTCTGCTCTCCTGCCATCACTGTGCATATCTCAAGGTTATATTCAGGGCGGTTTGGGGGTTTAGAGGCTTTTGTTTAGGTTTGGGTTGGGTTGTGGGTTTTTTTTCTATTTTATTTTGTTTCTAAACTTCTTACATGGTTTATGTAGAATATTGGAGTATTATCAAAAAGTCAAATCCAGTTTGGAAATTTTATATACAGATGGCTAGAATGATTCAGCATTATCAACTCTTTATCCATTTATCTGCTGGCCTTAACTCAAGCTGTTGTCTCTATTTCTTTACCTGGAAGATCTGAAGACTATTAAGTTCTATATCTAGTTCTGATTTATGTATTGATAGAGTTTGTTTCTCTTGTTCTTGCTAAAGGAACTTAAAATTTTACAAAAATAGGCTAGGAATACTGCTTTATCCATGAGGATGATGCTCTTATATATTAGTCTGAGAAGAAAAAAAAATCCTATTCAGTATTTATGGATGCAACATTAACACTGCATGGTATTTTGAAGATTCCAGTAATTGTGTTCTTCCATCTCAGTGATATTCAATGAGGTACAATTGGCCTACACAAGTCCAATGACTCTGTGTAACTCATGTATCCTACACATGTATATTACCACAGTAAGAGGTTAATAATACTATTGCAAAAACACCTTAGAAAACACCTAAGGAATAAGAGATATTCTTGTGGGTTTTTTTCGACTGTAGGATTAGTTCTCTTGCTTTAGGCTTTTAGGGAATGCAGCTTTTAGAGGACACAATAGGATCTAAATGCAGTTTCTGTTACAGGGAGCATCAAGTGCCAGCATTTTGGGAGAAGGGTCTATGTTGTGATAGGGAGGGAGGGAGCTGAGCTCTAGATAAGGTAGTGCTGTTGTACCCAATTTATTAGTGGACCAAACAAGGAAGGATGGGTTGTGTGAAGGAAATGTTCTCACTTATGCAAACACAGATAGACTTGTCTTGAAAGCTGACTGATGTGTCCCACTTAGCACTGCAGTGGGTTGGCACAACTGAGCTGGGCTGAGGAGAGAATGCAGCATTCACTCCAACTGGCCTCAGTGTCAGGCTTTGGATGATGGGTGGGTGACAGCCTGCACCTCTTCAAACTTGGGCGCTCTGCATCTGCAAGATATTGGGCATCTGTGTAACCAGTGTTTCTCCACAATCTCTGTGTATGTGTTTTTGTGTGTATTATCCAGACAGCCACAGTCCACCAATGAAAACAGCCCACAATGGCATCAGATTGCAGCATTACAGACTTCTAAGTGTCCTTCTCTTGTCACTTGCTGTTCTGTGGTGGTATGTACTGATGTACATAACATTTTAACATAAGTGCATAGTTCCAGATGTCACACCATGGATACCATGTTATAATTTTGAAAATAGACGAGCAGAACAATTTTATGGAAGATTGTAGCTGCTCAGCTTTGTTTATAGGATACCTACAAATGTACATAAGATAATACATTCACCAAATTTTAGGTGTGATGTTTGGCTTTTTATGGGAAGTCTTAGGCAAAATATCGTACTAGTTTAATAATTTGTAATAAAATTGTAATGAATTGGTATGTTGCAATGAAATTCCATGCTGTTACCTTGGTCTTTTAAACTGCATTTATTGCTTATAATCCAATGTATTTCAGTTTAGCAGATATAACTCTTGTGCTAAGTGTAATTTCTCATATTTTCTTAGTATTTACCATCAGATAGAATGTGGATTATTAGTTTATTAGGGAAAATGAGGACACAGAAAAGTTAAATAAAAATAAAAGAGTTGCTTTTGTGTAAGACAAGAAATACCTTGAAATTTTTCCAATGATCTTTGTTAGAGAACTGTGTGTGCTTTGCAAAGAATTAATTTTTTCTGCTATAGTGAAGCTCATTATTCTCAGCACACACTAGCTATGTCATATTGCAAAATGAACATCAGACTTCATATGTTGTAAGAATTAAAACACCATCAGCTGAGTTAATGAAGAGCATACAATGAATATGCTCTCATTTTTGCAATGCATTAGAAGTAAAAGCCATTTAAAGAACTGTTGCAAAAATCGTAATTTAGAGAGAAAGCAAACAATAAAGCAAATGTTTGCTATCTATTTTAATTACTTTCTGCTTAGAGGTATGTGTTATGTTTATTTATTGTTTGATTTCAAATTCTTTCTCTTAAATGGTCTAAGACTACAGTGGCTAATGATCCATTCTGAAATCAAGTGAATACAGTCTTCTGTATTTCATTATACAAAGCCAAAGAAACGCATTTGGGACTGTTTCATTATGATATCATATGAAGATCACTGATTGAAACTGTAGGTTAACATAAGGATGAGAATGTGAAATAGAATACAAAACATAGAAGATAATGGGAATTACTACATGGTTTGTGTTTTGGGGTTTTTTTTTTGGGGGGGGGAGGGGTTTGTGTGTTTTTGGTTGGATTTTTTTTTGTTTTTATTGTTTGGGCTTTTTTTTAATGGAAAAGAGATTGGATTTCTGACTTACATACCGAACATGTGAATGTACTGAAAATATCATTCCCTATTCATATTTCAATTATTTTTCTTTCTGTAGAATTTTTTACAAAGACAGCACTACAAAAATTTCTCTGTAATAGATGATCTCCTTGAAACTTTTGTTATGTATGGTCTAAAGAAGTTGTCCTGTCCTGGCTAAAGACAATACCAATTTTGTTCTTGCATATATGTAAGAGAATAGGAAATTTATCTTCCTCCTTTCCCTCAGAGATCCAAGATAGTCACTCTTCCCTTTGTCAAAACTATATATGTGCCTAGAAAACTTAGGATATGAAGTCATAAGTCTCAACTCTTAACAGAGGCAGGGAACTTTCATTGTATTCACCAGTTCCTTCAGATATAAAAGCCAAGTCTAGGGAGCTTTGAAGAAGCCCTGCCAAACTGCCTATCTGCAAATCAAGAATAATTTTTCTCAGAGATCATTGTAGTCAAATAAGTCAATATAGATAAGTTACACTGATATATCAGCCAGACAGCTGAAATTATTGTATCTGTATTTATATGTGGGTGTTAAGAAAATTTAGGCTGATGTAATTTGTGTTAATATATTGTTAGCATAATATATATGTATTCAAAGCATTAAGATGAAAGAACCATAAATTATTTTTTATCCTCTTGGTACATCTAAGAAGCAGGTTCTTATGTCAAGTTTGACTTTTGTTTAGTGCATTATGTCCCTTTATTTTTTTTGTACTGATAAATCATACTCATCTCCTTACCTGAACTCAGCGCAATTCAAACATTACCGTTGTTGTTTTGAAGTTGTGCTTCATTTTTTTTTTGTGCTCTCCACTCCATTACATCTGTGTTAGTTAAATTTCCGTGTCTCAAGCAAACTATTCTCCACTCATTTAGCTGAGTGTTTACAAATTAAATTGAAACTGATCTATAGACAACTGCTTTGCCATTTAATGTAGTATTTCAATAGTTCATTCACTGAGAAAAATTTTTTGAATTTCCTCCACACCATTTCATCCTTCAGTGAGCTGTAGCTCAATATAAATTGGCACATAGCCTGCAGAGATTGCATAGATACAACTCTCAGTTATTAAGACCAGAGTTACTTTTGAGTTTCACAGGAAAAACTTGTGGCAGTACCAGAGCTCCCACTAATAGTTAATTGGAAGGCTTTTTATCCTGTTTTAAGAGATTCAAATATATTAAAAATTGGAGAAAACTGGCAATATTGCCTTTTGTCACTATAGAAGAACAATGGTCCTAATGTAGTCATTTTTTTCATGTTCTGAAGGTGTCACATCACCTTACCTTGGTTTGATCCCTCTAGTGAGGCTCTAATTTTAATGTTAATGCTGATAATTTAGAGAACATTTTCCAGCAGCACACAGAATAGATCAGTGCATAGAATCTCAGTGCATAGTTTTGGCTACTTGCTTTCTTTTTGCCACAGAAATGTGGATGTGATGGAGTGTAGGAGGGGAAGGTGCTGCAGCAGTAGAGGAAAAAGAAAAGTCAGCACTTGAGAGAATGGGAGGTTTAGTTAACACAGCTCAGCGTTTTGAAGCTAGTCTATGTGATTTGAAATGATAAGCTGCTTTCATTAATATGAGCTTAGAATTTGTTAACTTTGTTGCCTTCCTTATTTAGATTTGTTTTTTACATTGTAGTTTGCCCCAGAGTGACTTTAATGAGCAAGCTATAATTTTCAATACTAAGATTTGTCTTCTGCCTCCCAGTTAAAGCATCTACTGTATAATGAAAATATACACACTTGTGAAGCTTTTATATAAAAATTAGAGTGAAGGATTTTTTTTTCAGATATTGTCTTCAGTGCTGTAACTTTATTTATAACTTAAGATTCTGCAAAATATTATTAGTAATGAGGTTCTACCTTGGGGCTTAGTTAGTTAGCAAATCACAATTGAACCTTGATCCTTAATTTAGGACAGTTTAAATCTCACCTTATCTTACCCCATGTCAGAATGGTGTGAGGTTGATTAATCAGTTTCCTGAAGTAATACTTCTCTTGTTTATTGATCTCTTGAAGCCAACACAAAACACAGAACTGTACTTTTGGCCAGCTGAGTTAGGACTCTTAAGAAGTTAACAATTATTGGAAGCCATTTCCACATATATTGTGTTTGTCACTACTACTGAGTCTGTCCATTTCTGGAAACCACTGAATGTATTGGTTAAGTAAAAAACTCTGCACCAATGAAATAACTCACAAAAGAAAGCAGCCTTATTTATTTTTTTAATTAATTTGTATTGCTTAAGTATTTTGATAATTGATAACAGAATGTTTGAGTGATTTATGGCCTGAAAAAGAAAAGCAACATTTCCCTCCTTGAAAATGGAAATTGGATTGTCAGGCATTTAGATGAAGAATGATCAATCAATAGGATTTTAATAAAGAAAAGGCTTAAAAAAATTGACTGCAGGTGGCTTTTGTTTAAGGTGATGTGGTATGTGCAAATTACTGAACTCTCCCTGGAGAGGATTTAAAGACAATAATGGACACTGATTTTCTTGGTTTATTCCATTCTCTTTCTGTTCCCCTTGTCAGGGATTTCAGTACTTACCTCTCCATTGGGTCTTTGAAATTTCTCTGTGTGCTTTTCAGGCCCTGTGAATAATTATACTTATTTGCATGTACAAGTTTTAACCACTGTTTATCTCCAGTGAGCATGTTGTCTAGATAGACATTTATTTTCAGCCAAAGTTCATGCTAAGCATAGGGACTAGCAGTTCCCATTGATTTTAGGAATATAAATTTCAAAAGTACATGCACATGTTGAAGGAACAGTGTTGACTTGGAAAGTCCCATTAAATTCTTGAGTTTTGGTTACCTGTTGGAAAGTCTAGTATAATGGGCTTGGAGTTAAAAAACTGCTTCTAAATGGCAAATATGGTCAATTGCGTTTGTTTGTTTTCTCCATTAGTGCTCTGTGTTGGGCTTTGTGAAACAGGTAACTAAAGTCTTAATCACATAGATATAGAAACTGTAGACCAATGCCAAATATGTTAAAAGACTGAACAGTATACAGCACTAAGTTCAAGTTTCTTCCCCAAAGCAGAGGATACCAAAAGTGAAAAAATACCATTTTCCTCATGCACGTTTTTTTTTCTTTTTCATTAACACAGAAAAAGTCACAGAACTAGTTTTGATCTTTGCAGCCAGTTCTGACCTCTGGATAGGTTCTGTTTCTTGTGGTTGGCATTGAAGCTCATGTAATGTGGACAGAAAAGGCAAAGTTTATTCACAGAGTTTAAAGCCATAAAGTAGGATTGGTTGATTTAATCTGTCCTTCTGCAGCTCTTGGATCACTACATTTCACAAAGACATTGATGTATTTACCCCAGTAGCCTTTTCTTGGTTAAATCATCAAGTCAAAATGAACATTTTTCTTGAAAACTAAGATAAATACACACTTTCATCATGTATCTTGATCCGAAGCCAGGTGCTCTCCTTGATAAATTCATTGATTTCTTATTTGAATTCCTCTCTAGCTTGATCTCCCAGCAAGCAGTTCCAGATATACTTCCTGGCCTAAGCTTAGTGTGCCTCACTTACAAAGACTGCTATCTTTCCATGAATGCTCCATGCTGAGGATGATGGTTTTGTTATCCTGCAAAGGGATCCACAAAAAGAAATACAGCGTCCGGTTAAAAAAACAGAAACAAAAAACTTTTGTTTTTAATTAAAATTTCCACCTCATAACAATGAAAAAATGGCTAGGAAAATACCTAGATTTAAACAGATTAAAAACCAAACAAACACTGCCTCCCTTCCCTGCCCTGCCCCAACCCACCTGCCCTCCCCTGTATAAAAACCTTAAAAAAAAGATAAATCAGTTCAAGAATTACTAGCTTACCTTAAAAAAAAATCAAAGCATTTGTAAAGTCAGAACTATATGACTGGATGTTTCTAGTCATCCGTGCAATTGGAATATTTATAAATTTTTAAAATACCCAACACTTTTTCCAAACTTTTGAAGTAATCAGAAAACACTGAGGGGCTGCAGTGCATATTATTAACATACTGTGGTCATTTTGTACATGTAATGCTTTTTACTTCCATGCTGCTCACACATATAACTCTCAAAATTCTTAATTATTCTCTTCCATGATCTAAAAGAATGATACAAATTTAACAAACAGGCGTAGTGATACCTCTAATGTTTGCAAAAACTTTTGCTGTGGGAAACCCATAAATAATTGTGCTACTTGTATAAAAGGGGTTAGGTTCGTTTTGTTTGTTTGTTTTAAAAGTTGCAAGTTTAAAAAGAAGATGTGATCTAATATCACTGAAAGGTCTCTTACCTGTTGTGAAAGAATGAGAGAAATCCATGATAGCATACTATGACATGGTCGAGTGTGACACCTAGAGGCCATTAGTTTAGGATCCCTAAAATATAACGCTTCAGCTGCAAGTTTTGCACAGCACATTTAATTTTTGACTTAGACTGGAGCGGTCAGATTTTGAAAAAGGAACGTATCAATATTTTTTCTCAGTTTTTTCATGTTCAGTATATTTTTGTGGCTTCCCTGATGGGGCTCTCTAGCACTGATAGGAAGAATAAGAGACTGCTGCTTACTCTAGTACAGAATACTTAATGCTTTGCTGCAAAGCCTAGAAGAGCCCTGTACAGCTTATTCCATCCTGATGTTCTCAATATATAACTAAATTCTTGCAGATCCCCATCTCAAGGCAATTATTACAATATACTTGCAACTGTAGTAATATACCTGCATGAAAGTCAGGCTCTCATGAAATAGCTAGAATTTTTGGCTGGTGAGTTTATGTCAGGGAATGAAGAGAACAAAAGCTTCTTTTAGCTGTTACGTGAATTGTTTATATCATGAGTGTTGCAAAGCAAACATACATGCAGGGGAACATACTACACCTTCCTAGCTTCTCTAAAAATTAGGGGTTCAACCCTACCAGTGCCTCCCATGGAGGGGAGATAACAAAGGACATCCTGATATGGTGACTGAACCAGATCAGCATGTTATAAATTTGGAGTGCTTTTCAGAAATATGTGATATTGTATTATCCAGTGATCATTGGTTGTAATAAACTCATCGTAACTGTAGAGCTAGATGACTAGGAGATAGATGTCTTACTTGGCTTTGGCAGCATTTGCCATTTTCATACCTAAGAAAAAGGAGAAGGTTTTGGAGATAAAATGAGCAGAATTCAGATGAAGAGGACTTTGACTTTTCTAAACAAGAAATAAAATATTTTTCATTCTTTAGAATTCAGATGGGGGTTTTGTGGTATTCTAGTACTCATGCAGAACAGATGGTTTAGTGGGGTACAGTTGTAGAGTTCATAAAATGTCTTCTATAGATCTAGAAAAATGGACTGAAACGTCCTTAAAGATTTCTAGCTTAACCAGAGTCTGACATTGAAGATGGATGAAAGTGATGCTGGACACAGCTCTTCACTTTATATTGTTCACTCTAGTAACAAATGTGCCATATATATTTTGTAATCTCTGTATGCTCTTTGACCTTACTATATGTAGAAATGCAACAACATTACGATATAAGATTTATATGATCCTGAAGATTTTATTCATGGCTTGGGTGCAAGCATGGGATTGTCTAGTAGCAGAGGAATACCAGCAGAGTGATTCCATTTGAAATGTAAATCTTGTCATCCTTTTTCTTTCTAATGAATAAGTAATATGACATGTTTGTTTTGTCATCCTCTAACTGTTTCATGCTTGGAGACATAAACAAAGTAATTCCAATATTTAATAGGTAACTCTACCTCATTTTCACAAAGGTCTTTGCAGTTAATCATTTTTTTGCAGGAAAATGAAAGGTGCTAAGTTGTCAGTCATTTGTGTGAGCAGTTTACAGACTCCATGCAGTCACCATGCCTCTAATAAAATAATAGAATCATTTAGTTTGGAAAAGACCATTAAGATCATTGAATCCAGTCACTGAGCTAACTCTGCTGAGCCCACCACTAGACTCTGTCCCTTAGTGCCACATTTACATCTAAATAAATAATTGTATCGGAATAAAAGTCCGCCAAGGCTCAAATGTCAGTGTCAACACTGACAGTACTGAGTTTGTGATATGGATATTGATGTTGATTGTAGTTTACTTCTGTGCTTTGTTGAGAAGTTTCTTCTCAGAACTAAATAACCATTTCTTTGGGAATGTCTAAGCCATAAACAACTGATTAATTATGATTGTTAAGTGTATATTAGAAGATGGGTTACCAGAGGATTGGAAATACTGGTTGCACTGTTAAGTGGAGGAAAGTCCCCTGTTCCCTGTAGCAAAGAGGAAGAGAGTAAGAGTGCATTGGATACACTGAGGTGGAAAAGACTAACAAAGCATTCGGGGTAAGGCATGCTGGCAGCAGCTGAGGCTTACGGTCAGGATATATTCCCTCTTCTGTCCAAAGTCTCGCTCCTGCAGTTAGGTTGGTGAGGTTGGTGTTGATGTCCCTGCCTAATCTTTGGCCTGTGATATCACTGGCCCTCCCCTGTCCTGAGTAAAAGTGTAAGTACTGCATAAGCAATCTAATGTTTACCAAAACTAGCTCTTCAGAAATCCTTAGATATATTTTTCCAGACACAGAAATGATTTTGCATAGTAAATATTCCCTCAATTTTGTCTCTTTGAAATATTTCTGAACAGTTCTTAGTTCATTGTAGTGTCTTACAAAATAACACCAAAACAACCAGAATTAATTCTTTTGTAGTTCATTGATTTTTTGACCAAGAAAGTGGTAAAACAATAAAAACCAGTGTGAAAATATTTTATTTTAATAATCTCTGTTTTAGCAGTTTTGAAGCATGTGGTCCTATAGTTGCATAAATATAAGAAAATATTTGAGTGCTTGTGTATGTGTGCTTACCCTGTCTCATGATACTGCTTTGTTCTGCTGTCAAAACCCACTTTGATTCATTGTGCCAACTACATGGATGATCTGTTCCCTGATGATGTTTCCAGATGATCTAAGTCACGTACAAAATATTCTCAGAGGCTTTCTTTATACATTCATAAAAAATTCTACGTAGAATCCATTGTATTTAATAACTCTAAAAAGGATGTCTTTTTCCATAGTCACTCTATAAACTTGACTTTTCCTCTGGTGCATAGCTCTGGCTAAAACATTTTTATTCTTAATTTTTCAAAGGAATGTGTAAGCTACATATGTTTTATCTTAACTGTGCAAGTCAGTACAGCTACTGCCACAGATTTCCTCATGTTCTTAAAACTGCTTTAAGCCCTTAGAGTCTTAATCCTATTTTTCATAAATTACGAAGCTGGCATTGTTTTTATTAGGTTGAATATTCTCAAATTCCTCTATAGCATGTTAAATAATGTGAGTGTGATTAACTTAACCCCAAATTTAACTGTAAAATTGTTATAAATCAATAAACTGAGAGCACTTTGATTTAAAGCAATGCTTTGTGTAGTTCAACAAAGCGCAGGTGGAAGGGGTATCCGTGGTTTCTAAAGTGAATACAGCATGATGTAGCATAAGTGAAAAATATGTATCTTCTGAAGTGCTTTAGCTGGGGGTACAAGTTGTGCATCAGGGTGCTATAAATTTGTTAAGATCATGGCTTTCTATGTATCCCTTATCAACCTATAATCTCCTGATTGTTGCCTGTTTTTCAACAGCTGAGAAACAGTAATCCACACTTGCTTATCTCTCTTAATCACAGCCTCATGGTGCTAGAGCTCCGTGAGCCTTTAATTCCCTCTTAGAGGCGTAACAGAGTGGAAAGTAAACAAAGACAAATTTGCAACCTTCAACATTGCTAATTTGCTCTGATGTCAGAATATTTAAACAGGCAAGGACTTGGGAATTATTTGATCACGACTGATTTTAATCTAATGCATGTGAAAAGGCTGAATCTGGGAAGGTTGTGCAAAATGACAGGCGTCCCAAGAGGGATTGACTGAAGGTTTCTTCTTTAAACAACAATGGCTCCATCATTTTTCAGCTCTGGGTCCCATGTTCATGCTGTGTATTTTTGTTTGCATTTCTAATGTAACTTTGTGAATGATATTGGTTTTCCTGAAAATTCCTCATTTGCTTCCCAGTTTATAGGTGTCAAAAGCCCCATCTTTAGGCTTGTTATTGCATCTGTTCACTGTGTAGTGGGCGGGAGAGATAAAGATTCCTATTTAAAAGCTTTGTCTCTCTCCACGTTTTCATATCATCTTGACAGCCTAATGTATCCTGAATACTTTCGTATGTAAAATGATTGCTAACTTGATTTTCAATTTATTTTAAATTACACAGTTGATACTTATGCATGTATATATGTGTACATACTTGCTGTATAGGAAAGGATGTTATCTTGCATTATATATTATGTGCACACTTCATCTACCACAGAGGTGATATGCTTACACATACACACTGTAATATACGTATATTCATCTGTCCTCCTAGCAAATAGCTGTATGTGATTACATGAAGCAGATTTGATAAATATCAAGACAAGGTAGTAGTTTTTTTCTGTTGTTTTTTTTTTAATATGTTTTCTTCTATTTCCCTTCATAAAGTATTAATTGTCTGCTTCATGCATATGTAATCACTTATATTTGTTGTTTACAAAATGGTTAATGCAGTGTACATATTGTTATCAAAACAAATGTCTGATGCTCTCTTCATTATTATATGTTGTTCTGTTTATATCTGTTCTGGTTGAATGACTTGAGTTTCTGAAGCATGTCTGAAGATGATTTCTTCTTTTCTTCTTATTGTGTATCATTTGGGATATTCCAGGGAGAGATGTGTCTGGGAAGGCAGCCTTTTGCAGTCACTCTCTGCGCTGAGATTACAGCACTGGGCTATTTGTGTTTCTCCTCATCCCTGTTTCTCTCTGTCTCTCACTCTCTCCAGCTGGTGTAAATGACTGCTGCTGCCTCCCAGAGCAAGATAACCTGCTCAGTCAGCTGGAGCCCCCTGCGGACAGCTGTCTCGCTTTCAGCTGATGAAAAAGTGCTATAACCGCTGAATGGAAGAGCGTGGAGCAGCAACCATACGAGCAGGAGTAGCTGCCGCCGCCACAACAGCAGCTCGAGCGAGCGAGGGCTCTATTGTTCCCTGGTGTTAAACAGTTTTTCCCTTTCAACTGCCATGCACAATAGTGCAAGAGAGGTTTCCACTCCCTTCCTCCCTGTGAAGAATTTCTGAAGAGTGGAGTATCATTTGAAGACGGTTTCGTGGTTGTGCTGTAGGTTTTGGAGGCAGCAGTAGGCTGCTGGAGGCATGGGGTTGAGTGAGGGGAGCGCTTCTTTCTGCCGTGGTCCAGGGGTTTCTGCCGTGCCAGCCCGGTGTGTGGGAGTTCTCGTGCTTCTGCTGCTGGGAATGTGGGACGCTCGTGCACAAAGTGAATTTCAAACTTCATCAGTGTATTTGTGGAAGACTGGTAAGTAAGGATGCTGTGATACAGCAACAGTGTATTTAGGTTTTGTTGTAAGTAATAACATTATTGTGTGCTTTGTGTATGTGGAGGGAGAACGTTAATCTAAATTACTAATGCTTACTGGAAGGATTATAGGGGGGAAAAAATAGGTCATCTTACAGGATTCCAACATCCAAGCAAATATTGCAATTAAAACAAAACCCCATTCATGACTCTGTGGCAGTGTTTCTGGGATCTCTTAAGTGTTTTCTGTGTCTTCTGAGTTTTTTCATTTTGTTTAGCAGCTCTGTCTTGTGCATAAAGGTCAGACCATTAGTGCCTATCCACAATGGAAAGGAATGTTTATTACAATTGGAGTCAGCATCATTAACAGTGCTCTAAAAATATTGACTTTTCACAAAGAAAGATGTAATTTGGCATGTCTAATCTTTGTGCCCTGTGCTGACATGTAATATATTCAGTGTGGTAATTGATGAGTTGGGTTTGTTAAATTTAGGTTTGTTGCACAGTATATAGGACATGTGAAAGCTAATGATGGATTAGGTGAAATAATCCAAGTGTTGCCAGATCTCATAACCAAAGAATGAAAGGCAAATAGGCTATGTGGATTCAGCACCACAGTAGATGGATAATTTCCTCTACTTTCAACCTAATGAGTTACGTGTCTGTTTTGAGGATTCCATAGTCATAACAGTGTTTCAGCATTAACTCTGAAATAAAAATGTGTGGAATTTTCCTGTGTCTGTTAATATATTGCATTAATTCAGGACTTAAGCAATGATTAATATGTGCATTTTAGTTGTCTTGATACAGTTTTAGTTCCCATGTAAGTAGAGTCAAACTCTCCTTTAGGAAATTAAAAAAATTCAAGCCAGGAATTATTTCTTACTGGCTTTGGCAGTTGGCTTTCTTCCCTGTATGTTGCAAGAATAAAACAATCAAAAAGCTGTAATTTTGTTTAAAAGCTGTTTTTCAATTAAAGGATAATAATATAATAAGAGAGTGCAAATTAATAATTTCTCTGAAAAACAACTTTGAGAAGACAGTCTCTTTCCTGAATAGAGGAGCCCAGCCTTCTGCCACAGAAACAGATCAATTTACAATTACAGTGATATCCTGAATTTTTTAAGAGGCTCCATCTATCCAGCAGCTCAGGGAGAAGATTAAAAGGAAATTCATTTAAACAAGAAGACAAGCTTTCCAATAACACTAGAAAGAGAATTCTGAAGAAGGGAAAATCCTTTGCAACTTTCACTTCTGACTGAAAGATGGCTTATACAATGACAGTGACCCTTTCTTTCTCTTTTGAACCATTGACAAATTAAAAACATAGTTTCCAGTTCTATTATAGAATTGTAAATGTTCAGCACATGCTTAAAAAATAAAATACATGCACAGGTTTCTACAAAAGTGGAGTAATAATATGGCACTTTGATAAAGCATTTCACATTTACCCTGAGTTGCTAGGCATCAGTAGAATAAACTCTCCAGCATTTTATTATGTCTCCATTTAACAGTTTAAAGGGTTGTATTTAAAAATGTTAAAATAGTAACACAGACTGAGGATAATAATAATTCTAGTTAACTACTACTTAAGAACATGTGCTGTCAATTTGCTATGGACTTAACTTCCCTTACTTTGCACATAGTACACGTGCTCTGAAGTCATGTCAGTTAAACTAGCAAGAAGGAAACTGGGCTGGCTTTTGTCTTCTTCCCCCTTTTCTCCCTTCCTGGCAAAGACTGCTCTTAAGAACTTGGAGTAGAACAGATATGATCTAATTACTTTGCCTGGTGAAGAGTTAGTTACTCCCTTTAGCTTTCCTTCTGTGAACTCTCTGTTTTGCCTGCAGTAAGAAATATTGCAGGTATAACATCTGCGATTTGATGGAACATGATGAATAACAAGTCATGAAACAAGAGTGGCTCTTTGAAATGATGAATGGCAAGATACATTGAATAAGGGAGTGCATCTCTGGCTTAAAATGAAAATTTCATACTCTTTCTTAGGTGTTTATTGAATTTTTTTTGCTTTTCCCCTCCTCTTGTGGGAGGATCTCAAAAGTGAACTGGGAGAATTGCTGGTCAGTGGTCTGAAAGGATATCTACTCTGGGATATGTTAAGTTTAGCTAAAGTATCAGAAGAAATAATAAAACTGAAGAGTAGTGAGCTCATGCAATTCAGACGGTATTTTGCTTCTCCTTCTGTGAAGGAGACAGGTCAGGGGAATATGTAGCTGAGACTTTTTGTAGGAAGTCAGCTTGATTATATGCCTTTTGAGACCAGTTATGTCCATTTTTTGATAACCATGCTGTTTTTGTATTGAATTTAGTCTGTCATGAGCTTTTGTAAGTGCTGTTTATGACTTGCATCCATCTGTTTTTTCATTTCTAATGATTTTTGAAATAATGTCTTGGTGTATGCAACTCCATGTCTTCTATACTGGTTTACTGCATTGTGTTTTGATAAGGATACCCATGACAATAGTCTCCAGTGGTTATAAGGTTTGAATTGAGGCATTGTTTCTCCTACAGAAAATAACATGGGTTTGGGGGTCTTTTTTGGTTGATTGGTTTTTGGTTTTTTGTTGGTTTTTTTTTTTTTTTTTTGTAATTTGATTTTTCTTCTTGAGAGGTTGGTATTTTGTTTAAGGGATTTGGGGTGTTTTTTTGTTGCATTAGGTGGAGGGGAGAAATGTTCCTCTAATTCAAATTTCAAGTGTTTGCTTCCAATCTGTGAAAATCTCACAGGGGTCATGACTACCTCTTTATTACCATCCTCCTGTATATTACCGTAAAAATCAGGTTTTTTACAATACTCATTTTAACCTTTAGGGTTATGGATTATCTTTGATTCAGCATGGGCGATGTTGAGAACAATCTTTTTTGAGCAGGGAGATTCTCTCTAGAGGTCCTTTCTAATCTCCACCATGCTGTGATATGGATGCCATCACTTAGTCATTTTTGCTTCTCCAACTGAAACTGCTTTGAAGTTTTGGCTTTTGTAACTTTTTTCAATCTCTTGAGAGAATGGGTGTTTGCTGTTCTGATATGTTTAATAAACCTTTAGAGTTTTGAATGGCATTTAAATGAACATAGTTGATCATAGTTACTAATGTTTAAACTAGGTTTCTCACCAAACGTCCTCATTTCATATCATGTAGACCTGGAGTATACATTTTATGCAGTTACAAATACACAGCTCCTTCATTTTGTATGGTCACTGGCAAAGTCATCTTGTTTTCTGACATGTACTAAAGCAGTGATGTAACACCTAGATTCCCCAAATTGAGCCATGATATGTGTCTGCTTGATGGTGTAAGCTAGAGAACAGCAGCTTTTAGCAACTTGTGGAAGAGAAGTTGTGGAACTAAGGACCAGTGATTACACTGGTGTCAGGTAGAAACACACTGCCAATCACTGAACTTTTAAAGTTGAAAAAGATTTCCAATGACCTGTTAATCAGTAATTGCCTTCTCTGATTATACTGATTTCATTTGCAATGAATAGTTGTTTGGTTCAGATTCTACACTGATACATTGAACTTCTGTGAGTTCTTGAAATGTTTTAGATTTCATTCATATTCTTCCTTAACTATTCTGATTTCTTTGAATTTTACTGAATATTATTGAATTGTTTCTATGTATGCACAAAAAAGGAGGGAAATATGTATATGACACAACTCAGAAAAAACTGCATGTGTTAACTTTTGTTAAATTTTATTGTCCAGTTTGTTTTATTTTTAGAGTGATATTGGGTTTTTTGATTGTGATTGCTTGCTGGCAACAAATGGGGCCCACCTTTCTCAAAGCTGGAAAAAGGATCTTAGCTGAGGAGTTAGTAGGGCTTGTTCAGAGAGCTTTAAACTAGGTTTGAAGGGGAATGGGGACAAGACCAGGCTTGATGGAGATAAGGTGTGGGAAGGGGAGAACTATAGCGACCACTCTGGTAGCAACAGGAGGCGTAGAGAGGGAATACCTCCAACAAGCACAAGCAGCTGAAGACATAATTACAAGACAGGACTACGTGGCATCCCTTTGCACCCCTACTGGGATATTGACACAATCAAATACTTCTGTAAAATGTGTGTACATTAATGCACACAATATGGAGAACAAAAAGGAGGAACTAGAGATCTGCGTGCAGTCACCAGGTTTTGATCTCAGTGCAGTTACGGAGATGTGGTGGGGTGACTGGAATGTTGTCATGAACGGCTACACACATTCTCTCTGTCTCTCACAACATCCTCATAGGCAAACTCAGGAAGTGTGGCCTGGGTGAGTGGATTGAGAACTGACTGAAAGGTAGATCCTACAGCATCATAATCAGTGACACAGGGTCTAGTTGGAGGCCTATCACTTCTGGTGTCCTCCAGGCTTCAATACTTGGGCCCAGCACTGTTGAACTTATTCAGCAATAACTTTGAGGAAGAGGTAGATGCCTCCTCAGCAGGTTCACTGGCAACACAATGCTGTCAGGAGTGGCTGATACCCCGGAGGGCTGTACAGCCCTTCAAAAGGACTTTTTAAGTTTGGAGAGATGGGCAGAGAAGAACCATCTGAAATTCAACAGAGGCAAATGCAGAGTCCTGCATCCGGGGAAGAATAACCCCAGGCACTAGTAGAGTGTGAGAGCAACTTGCTGGAAAGCTTTGTGGAGAAGGACCTGGGGGTCCTAGAGGACAACAAGCTGCCCATGAGCCAACAGTGCATCCTTGTGGCCAAGAAGGCCAATGGTATCCTGGAGTTCCTTGGGAAGAGCATTGCCAGCTGGTAGAGGGAGGTGATCCTGCCCCCTCCACTCAGTTTGGTGAGGATGCATCTGGAATACTGTGTCCAGTTCTGTGCTCCTTGTTACAAGAGAGATGTGGAGCACCTGGAGTGGGTGCAGCAGAGGCCAAGAAAGATGATTAAGGGACTGGAGTATCTCTTAGGAGGATGGGCTGAGGGAGTTGGGTCAGTTCAGCCTTGTGAAGTGGTTACTGAGAGGGGACCACATCGCTGTCTGTATGTATCTGAATGAAAGGAGTCAGGAGGATGGAGCCAGGCTCTTCTCGGTGTTGCCAGCAATAATGCAAAAGGCAATGGGCAGAAACTGATGCACAGAAAGTTCCACCTAAATACCAGGAAGAACTTGTAATGACTGTTGATTCCTAAATAAAGACTAAATGAGATTTTCACTCTTTCAAAACAAGATGTGTATTTTTTGTGGTCTGTTATTTCATCATGCAGAACATATATATACCTTTTCTGTACACAACTGACTAAGCATAGGCATTTTGTGCCACATGAGAACTCTCCTTTATTTCTCTCTACCCTGGATTTTATTTTCTTTCTGGTAAATCAACCAACATGGTGAACTGTAATGTGCTGTCAGTACTGGATGTAATGCTTTCCTACAGTTACTAATATAATTACTGAAGAGCTGCACAAAATCACCAAGGTTTGATCACACTGCAAGTGCATCTTCCAACACCTTGAAGTAGTGCACATTACACTTTTGAGGTGGAAGATGCAGCATTGGAATGATATCTCTGGAACAAAAAAAGGAGTAAGAAAAAATCCAGGAGGCAGTGCCTTTGCCAGCATTATCTGTTTTAAAGACTGTTGATCAGATCTAAGATAGCATGGATAGATGTAGCTCTGCAGAATTATTTTATCTGTCTGAAGTTGTGTGATATGAAGACTTGGTCTTCTTTATTACAATTGCAGTTGGACATTTTCTCCTTCTTTTTAATGACGGTAGAACTTGAAATAGGTTTTTTGTGAGTAATTGTGCCTTTTTAAATCAAAAGTGGGAAAAGGTCACTATTTTCTGAAGAAGAAAAAGGTTACTATTTCTGAAAAAAGTAATTAAGTTTCTGTATTTTCATGCTTGTGTTGAGTCTCAGTGTATGAGAATTGGTCCTTAATGATAACTTGTTCAACCTTTGATGCAGTAGAGAATCAGAGGAAAGGCAATAATATGAGTGTAGGCCATACAGAAGATCACAGGTACTCTTGAGGTAGTAGAGACCTTGAGTGAAATCAGTGTGTCATGTGGTTTCCACTGGGACCAGAGGTGTGTTGAAAGCTCTGCAGTCCAAGAGTTCTCTGTAACCTCTTCCTGAGCTTTTTCAGGCAGCAGCATCTCTGTAATTTTTCCTTGTTCCATTGCCTTTGGAAGAGCACTGCACAAGGGCCTCCTACTTCACCCTTGACAGTTTATAAACAAATGTTTTGCTGTTTCAAGGTGTTACTGTGGGATCTTGTAACCAAATCATGCTTCTTCACTGCTTGATATGAATTCCCCTGGTTTCTAACCTCTTAGTTTCCCACTTACCCACTGAGAAGAACTAACACATCTGTACCACTGCATCCTTGTCTAGTTTTGGGTTCGAAGACCCAAATCTATTTTAAAATTAGTTCGGTGGCACAAGTGTAATTAGAGAGAGAAGGTTGTTCTACACTTCTGAAATTCCTCTTCTAATAACCTTGGTTTCTAAATACCATAACGTTACTGCATTTTCTTTTATTTTATTCTTTATTTTATTTTCCTTATGCATGACTCTAGGAAAGTCTTTATTTTCATCACACTGGGTGCTTCATATTAATGCCTGAGGAGGACAGAAGTCCTTCCTAGGACTGGCACTCTAGCAGGCATTTCAAAATGTACCCAAATACACTCTGACAGGAATTATCAGAAGGGGAGAGAAAAAATACCTAACCAGACCTCATACTAGCACTTACCTTTCAAGTGCTGCGTCAGCTTATTCGTTGAAGCTGATCCATCAGATGGCAAAAAATCCTCATGTTTTTCAGTGTTTTATTATTATTTTTTATCAAAACCAGAATAAGGACTTTTTTCAGTAATCACAACTTGAGAGCAGAGACAGATAAACCTGTGTCAGTAACTGAGTAACTCCTGATTTTAAAGAGATTATGAAGAAATTATCTGAAGAGGAGGATTAGATGTGAAGGCCTAGGGAAATGCTAAATGAGAAAAAGATATTTTGTCTTGAGGCCTATCTGTCAGGAAGGGAATTCACATATGATGATGAAAGAGGGAAATGAGGACCTCTTCAAGGGAAAATAAAGCCTTATGTTTGGCATGGTGATATTGAGTTGGTACCTACACATCCTTGAGGAAAGATTGGGCAAGATTTTTAAACTGTCAATCTAAAAGGTATTTTTGTGGATTCATCTCCTCTTTGATTCTCTGGTCTTCGGTTACAGAATAAAGTAAAAAGAATATTAGTAGAAACTGCATTTCATCACCTTTTCAAAGAATAAAAATTATTCCAGCAAAATGTGCTAAACAGACATTACTATTAAATACAAATAATTCTGCAGGATGGAGTGTGATTACATGTTGGTTACATATGCCCTGTGTAAACTCATATTAGTTAGAATTTATCACTTTTATTGCGTTCTGTATTGTGCATCTAAGCTACCACACTGCTGTCTGTATCCCAGTTAAATCTGACTTTTTTTGTAGTCAGATGGGGCTTGTCTATCTATGACTTGAATAAAGAGTACTCATTTTCATGAGTTCATCACTGTTGCTCTTTGCCCTAATTTATAAAATATTCTTTCAGATTTCATGTTTAACAGGAGTTTCGCAAAGCATTTATTAAGTCTTCGATAGAGGCAAAAGTTTGTAGTGTAGCCTGGCAAAAGAACATTTGGCAGAGATGTAGAAAATGGTTGCTTTAAGGAAATTATTTGTAAATGTTGTTTAATAATGTATCCTTATTTAACAAAATCAAAGTAAATATTTAAATCTTTGAAGAAAAATGCGCTGCTGAAATTCTTTTAGTTATGCAGTTACTTTGCCATGTTTGAAATAGGAAAACAGAAAAAAGTATGACTGATATTATAGGCCTCTGGTCAAGATAAACAAGTACTATATGCTGGGATGATGGTTGATTTCACTTGTAGGTTAGCATTTTGAAGCTGTCAGAAAAGTGGAAAATGGTAGTTCATCATGTTGTACTGGTAGCAGAGTGTCTGGATTTAGCACGTGCCCTGGAGTGCTTATGCTAACTGGATCAGCTGAATCCCTCAGCTGATAGGGATGCTGGAATAAGACATTACCTCAAAAGTTAGGGGTTGTTTTGTTCTGCAGGCTGGCTGCTCCAGTAATTAGATTAATTCAGTTTTTAATACCTTGTAGACCAGGATTTAACTTTACAGTTCCCTACTCCACTTGATTTGGTCTTTTATCCTGCTCATCCACTCAGTTGTTCAGATAACAGAAGTGTGTATCTTTTAACACAGTAACTCCAGACTTAATAGAAAGCCCTATTCCCATAATATATAGTATTACCAAAGACAAGTCGTGATCTATATTTTGAGGTAGAATTTTCCATGGCACAAATTAAATTGTGCTTTAAACTTGGTATTGTGAAAAAGTAATTTCTGGGCTAAAGGACAATACATGGATTTATCCTGTTTATTGAAGGTTATGTTCTGAATTCACAGCTTCATTATATGTGTCTTTTTTTTTTCTTGTATTCTTCTGTGGCCTGTTCACAAACAAATCTTCTTGTAACAGGGCTGAGAGACCCTTGTCCTGGATACATGTCCAGTCAAAATCTCTATTTTTCTTTGACTAGTGAAGCTGAAAGTGAGTGGGGGATTCCTTAGGTGGATAAAGATATGTTTAAATTCTCTGTAACAGAAGTGGAAGATCTGGTGGTTTTGTGTAGTACCTCAAAGAAGGGAATGTCTGACACAGCCTCCAGTGGAAGGCAGCAATAGCATTGACTTAAATACTATGTATGGATTCTTCTTTCTTTTTATGTCTGTTTCTGTCTAGTGAGGGAGAAAAAATATATGGAGTTACTGTAATAGTGGAAGAATTAGAAGAGACGAACATATACAGAAATGCGAAAAAGATCTTAGTACTGGGTAAAAGATTTCCTAAATAGTCACCAATTAAAATCAATGTATTTTATGGATATTAAAACAGTCAAACAAAAGATAATGGTAAGCAGTTTAGCTACCACTAACACATAATATTCCTCCCTGGAAATCCAGCTATTTACCATTGTCATATGAATGGTTTTTAGTGTTGAACTTGCCAGTGTCTGGGGTTTCACACAAAATCCAACAGACATTTACTATAGCAGTCACACATTCCTGGCATTAGTTAGCACTGTGATTTTTGGTGCGGCTGAGTTGTTGCTCGGAGTTACCAGTACCAGAGCTGTTCTGTTTTGGCTTTTTTTTGGTTTTGTTTTGTTTTTATTTGCTTTCTACTTTGTGAGCATTGCAGAAATTGTTTTGGTAGTTTTATGTCTGTGGAATAGAGAAGGAAGGTTTTGTGTATTTCCAAGGATTCAGGGAGGGAAGTGACATTAGACGCAGCCCCTATTGACTGGCTCAAGTGGAGGTTTCTTGAGTGATGCTTTGTGAATGGTGTTGCTAGAAAGCAAGCTTTCAAATGTTCAAATACCTTATAAGAGTTTTCCATAGATATTTTGAGAGGGAAGGAGATAATGTGACTGTTTTGTGTAGTCTGTATTTATTACACAAATAGAATTTGAGTGTATTTATTGGAAATGGTTTCTGATGTAATGACACAAACATTTTAAAGATTGATGACTTCTGCTAATCCAATGAGAAATTTCTTAATGAAATACATTATTACATTTAACCTCTTGTATTATGCAAAATGAAATGTTTATATTAGTGAACAATAATATAACTCTCCTTACGTGTTCTTGGAAACAGCTATTTTACCACCAAGCCATTAGAGAAATAAAGAATAGAACAGAGAGAGATTGTTTTATAATAGATTGTGTTTGTACAGTGCCTAGCACAATTGGATTCTCTTCATTTGCTGGTGTTCCTATGTACCACAGCTTAATACAAAACAACATAATTAAGATTTGTTAAAGATGCTGTTTACAAAGACATGAAGATAAATTATTAGCATCCAAAAAGAACATTGAAATAATGTAAAGTAACAGAAGCAGTTCAAATAGTTGATATCAAAGTGCCATACTAGAAGATAGTAGTAGAGGAGAAAATTACTTTCATAGTAAAATAGTGTTATGAAAAATCTTGGAAAGTGGGTTGTCTATGTAATAGTTCTAAAATGCGTTGTTGGGAGAAGATGTCCTCAGTAGTAAGAGGAATGGGTTTAAATGTTACTTAGAATTTCCACATTCACTGATTTGGTAGTCATCCCTTCTCTTTGTGAGTAACAAAACTCTTGGTTTGAATTTTGTATGAATGTGCTTGATTAGCTGAAAAGATCACTTGTGTTATGTAAAATTTTGCTTGTTTTTCAGTTTACTACTGGTGGTTTAATCAAGTGTACATTGTGATGAATTTTATCCCATCTTGCTCTGCTTCAGTTGATTTTCTTGTCGTTTTCAGCCAAAATAATTCCTGAGTTGGAGGAAGAGGGGGTAAAGTCATTACAGTAACAGTAAGACTGCCATATCTTGCAACAGGAAACATAAACCTTATTTGCAAAATTTGCATTATAGGCTCATAAATTGGCTGGATCTTGAATCCAGCTCAACCTTGCAAGCGGTTTGCAGTGGTGACATTGGAAAATTATTTGCTTATCTGTAAAGGGACATTTACATGAGTATCATTTTCTGTTGATCTGTGCAAAAACAAAACAAGAAAATTTGAGTCGTGTGATTTTTAATACAGTTATCAGACAGGACCCAAGAAACCAATGCTTTAGAACACTTGTAGTAATTGCCATGTGCAAGCAAAAATGGATGTAATGCAAGAGACCAGTACACTTGAAATAAGGGAAGAAACAAGTTAACATGAGTGGAGAATACAAACAAAGCATGGGGTAAGCAACAAGCAGCTTTTTTTTTCTGTTGAAATAAAAATTTTAATATGGATTGCTAGATTGAAAATCTTAAGGGTCTGAGAGAAGGAGAAGACTGCAGTATGAACAGATACAGACATTTTTAAACTAATATGACTTTTCTGATGAAACCCTCTGGAAGCTGTTTTTATGCAAAATTTCTATAAATATAAATAGCTATGTGTGCATGCTTGCATGTGTTACATGTATGTGATGGTCTGAAGACATTGTTGAACAATGCTGTATGGTTCCAATGGCACTACTTCAAAATAGACATAATAATAGGTTATCTAAGTCATCTAATTTGTCCTGGCTGAAACAGTGGCACTGCTTGAATTTGTGGTCATATCTATTAAGAGAAGTGTATTTATACTACTAACTCCTTTTTACAAATTCCAACTTCACTGTTGCTGAGTGTGCTATTTTTAAGAGACACACTTTTTTGTTTTGTTTTGTTTTTGTTAGTCCTAAATGAAATTCACTGCTGTTTAGATGGCTGCACTGAAAAGACTGACTTGTTCCTGTAAAACATGTTTGGTGCCATGCAGGAGATAATGAAAGGAAGAGGACGCAGAGTGATAAAGTGACAGAGCATGCAAGGAAGATTTGTGGTCTTTAACTTGACATAGATGAATGACTCATGGCTCTCCATATTTCAACTTGATATATGAATGTCAACACCTTGGGAGTAGTTTGGGTACCCGAACCATAAAGATAGGAAATTCAGGTTATTTTCTGTGCTCTACTTGCATGTCTTTGTAGGGACCTCCAGGACAATGCCATGTACTGTGCTGTAAAAAAAGTGGGTTCCCTGAAACTGTGAAGTGGATATCATGACAGATTTGTATGGGTCACTTACATATTTACTAGTGATAAATGCTTCGTTTTCTCTCCATCTGTGTTAAATATACTTTAAAAGCTTTAAGGAGGAAATCTAGATGATGAGGTGTTGTACTGATTATAACTGAGTCTGGTTCTTTGTCATAGTACAGGTTTAAGCTAGTCTAGCAGATATACTGTCAATTACATATAATGGAAATAACTCTAAAAAGTTTTGTTATGTGACTATAAGACAACTTGTTTTTTGAGATAGCATCACTTTTGGTGTTTTGTTATTGTAGAAGGCAATTTTATTGCTCTGAGAATGTGATGTAATAAATGCCTTCCCTTGAAAATACTGGAGTTTCTAGATAAAATGCATCATAATTTCTTCTGAACAGTGTACTGCTTAGTTTCTCTCTTAACAGGAAAGTAGTAGTTTTTAAGGATCAGGGTCCAAAAAAGCCAAAATTGGATAGTAAAGGTTTTACATTTTGGATGCAGAAGTAAGTTTTCAAAATAGGTATGTTTTGCTGAAACCTATAGGTAAGGAGAGATTGCTGTTTAGAAATGGAGCAACAAGGCACTGAACTAAAAATTACTGCCATGTAATCAGAAAAAAGTCTCCGAAAATGACAATCTATTGGTTACATAATGTTTTCATCACTCTCATTTAAGGAACTGGTTTGTGCATATCAATGAGAAATATTTTGTTTTACTATGAGGCTTGAAACAGACAAAACAGTTAACCTGTGTCTCAGAAGAAATGACAAATTGTTACTGATCGTATATAGACGCTGTGTCAGGTGTAAGCCATTTTAATAGAGATGGTAGTAGATAATTTGCTTATGAGGTAGCTTATATATCTTCTGCAAAGGTTGTGCACATGCCTTCTGAGCATGTATGGAATATAGTCTATATATAATCCCCTGAGAAAAATGAGTAGCACTCCTAGAGGCAGGTGTTTATTAACAAAATATGAATTTAAGGAGAACTTGAGATGAAGTAAAGGCGCAACTTAATTAAAGAGAATACATTAAAAGGAAGTACAAAGAATGAGTTATCAGTCTTGTCCTATATTAGTTGATAATGCAATTCAGTGTTGCAATTTCTTTTCCTTTTAGGACAGATATTCATCACCTTTTATATGAATGTTACCAGAGAGAGTTAGTTTGGAAAGGAAATACAAAATATATTAAGAAACCATTAAAAAAGATGCCCTGTTTTCTGTATAATGAATCAGATAATATAATGCCTTTTTGTTAACCTTTTTTTTTCTTCTTCATTGAAACTTTGTAGAAGAAACAAGCTATTATTATCTAAGGATTTTTAAATCTCACAATGTTTTTAAAGTAGTTTAATCTAGTCACGTGTATTTGGAACAAAAACCCTGAAACAACCCCAAATATAAAAAATTGGACTGTAGAGCATAAAAGATAGCATGTCCATTTAAAGAAAAAAATTCTTTGTTTATATCACTTCACCTGTGTCTGGAGCTAACAGGCAGAGAGTTCATGTAATTTGTGTCAGTTGGTTATAAGAGAGGAGTCCCCTTGAAGTAGAAGTGTTGCTTTTTGTTTTGAATTTTTGAAGCAAAGATAAGGCTCCCTGAAGATAACAACTCATTAAGAAAGCCAAGAGATTTTGGGAGAATATGTTCTGTTCAGGGTGGTTTTCTGTTCCCCACTTCGGATGTCTCAGAGCACACTGGAGCTTCTAATGAAAAAATAATGCAGTTCATTAATCTGGAAAAACTTCTGAAAGTAGCTACATTCTCACAGTATTCTTGGAATTAGTTTGAACATAGTTGGTTGGATGTCAATATTAAAAAGCACTCTAATGAAAAAGGAAATGCTCAAGATATGATAGTTTGCTGCTTCTGATGAAAAATTTAATGAGACTGAATAATTAACCCCTTCGCTCTTCTTTCTTCCCAATCTGCCATGTCTTTCCCAATTTTTGCTTTACTTTTTTTGCAAATGTTTTAAGCAGTAGGGTTTCTGTCGTAATAGAAAGATAGCACTGTTTGTGTGTTGCACTATAGCAAGTTTGCTTTCTCTCTGTAGTCCTTTTTACCTTCATGGCTGGATTACTCAAGAAGAGTATTTGTCAGTTGTCATGCCCCTCAGCTATCACTGAGCTGAACTGTGCTTAGTGAACTCTAATCTTTCTTGATAAATCAACCAACTAGTGTTGAGCCAAGCAGCACAGGATCTGCCATTTACATAACAGTTCCTCTCATTGGTTTAATGTGACTTTTATCTTCTAACTTCAGATTGAGAATTACTTCCTTCTGAGATGTGATCATTGTCCAGATACATATACTTTCCAGTTACTGAGTTGACTTTTAATCACTTATTAAATAATGTTATGAAGCACATGGAAACTTTTTCATGGAAAACCTATTTTAAGAAAATAAAGCAAAAAAACAACAAAGGAGACCAAGGCAACACATACAAACAGAAAAGCCACCAAACCACATTATTTGAGTGAAGGGAATTTACTTCGGATAACTAAATTGCCATAGAGTGATATAATATCAGTTTGGTATGCTGTGCACTGTTTTCTTAAGTATTTTGACTTCTAGGTAAAGTGCAGATAGTCAGATGAGAAATGAAACATTAAGACTAGTTCTTTGAAACACAGTAAGTTTTTGTATATACTGAGGTTTTACTGAGTTTTCAAACTTATTGTGTATAATTTTTTTTCTTTGTTTTTGGTAGATACAGTTTTTAGGTTCTCATCCCAATTTCTCACATGCCTTGTATTAGCACTACCATATTCTACCCCTTTTCTGTCTCAATAAGCTGTATGAGATGTTTGTCTACGTGACCTGGATCTGGTTTTGCTGCCTGTTCAATAACTGCTCAGTATTCTGGAGAAGAAACATGCTTTTACTGCCATAGACTCCTACCTGCATGAAGAAATAGTGGTTCACCCTTTTTGTGATGTTGTGTTAATGCACTTCAAAAGAGAAAAATGAGCCACAATCTTCTTTATCTCATGCTTTCAACATCTAAGAATTTTTATCAAATGTTAATTGAATTTAGAAGACAAAGCCTGGGAGCTTTTTTAAATGACACTCTAGATCTGTCTAAGTTACAAACCCTAAATATGAGTCACATCATGACAGTGATGGAAAGCTGGATTTTCATATTCAGCTGCACTCCACAGAGACATTTGGTGCTTCAGAAGACTGCTGTTTCTTTAGAGCCTGCAGCCTCGAAGATAACCTGAAACGCCAGAGAAGGAAATTGATAAAGCTGTCAGTAGTTTGCTGTGCTCTACTTCCCAGGCTATAAGCCACCTTGTCACATGTGATACTTGTGATATCATCCACTATGTGACATTGAGAGATCACACCTTTTTCCTCACTTCAAAAGAAGGTGAGAAACTCTTAGTGTAGGCTTAATAAGCAAAATAAGGCATGTATCTACACAGTCTCCTAACAGGATCTTTTGCTTTTTACCTAATGCCATTTCATTTAATAATTCTGATCATTTTCTTTTCCTGATGATCAAGAGAGAGGCAAGTCTGAATCTTTCTAGCAGTATGTTTAGTTCAGCTAACTGTTGTGAAAATACTGTATTTCTATGTGATTTTTCCATTGGGAAGATAAAATTTCTGCGTCCAACCTTATATGCATTTAGCTCCTGTGAATTTAATGTCTTGTCTTAAAGTAACCCTTCAAGTGCTTAACATCAATTCTGGAACATAAGAATCATGAGGTAGAAAAGCCAGCAGTATTCTGACGTAAAATAATTTTTAGGTTTTTACAGAGAAAATATTTAACTAGTATTTTTAATTTTAACTAAATTATGAGGCATTGAGATTAAAAATGTATAAATGGAGCTTCTTGTTTATTGGATAGTAAACAGGGAAATAATCTCCATGAGACACTCCTAGATGTTTGAGGTTTTTATTTTATTTTAATTTATATTTTATGATAGAAACTCATCTTACTTTAGTATGGATTTTGTAGTATCACTTTCTCCTCCAAAATAATGTTTTTTGCAGCTCAGGACACTGAGATTTCCTTTGTTGCATTGGTTAAATTTTAATATAGATGGCATTGATTGGGCTTTTTCCAGCATGGAAGCATTGTTCAATTTTCTTTCCTACCTCTGTTCTTGGAATAACACCTAACTGAGAGAGTGACCTATAAAGCTGCTTTTCAGTGTCTCATGAACTTTCATTTTCTTTTCAGTTTTATTTAAAGGAATTTACCTTAGTTGCTGTCACTGACACATTATATGTTCAAACAAAATGCCCAGAATCAATTGTCTTGTGTTTAACCAGCCATGTTAAAATCTACTTTTAAAAAAAGAAGCAATAAAATGTGTCTTGATCTTATTTTCTTTTCAGAAGACTCTTAGCTATTAAGTAGATTAGTCTATATGCTTTAGTTAAGGAATAAAACACCTAATCCCTTGAATGAGAAGGAACGGAAAGCAGAAGATGAAATCAAGCTAGGTGGCACTTTATTTCCTCTTGGTCTGGAAGAATTTTTAGAAAAGGTTACTCTGTTACACTTCAGAAATATGGGTGCTTATTAGAATTTATTCTGAGCATAGTGCCAATGTAGCTTTATCAACCAGACCTGTTAAGCATACAGATATGAGTTTTGCATTAACATAAGATATTTTGGCATCTTTTAATTTTTCAGTTGCAATGAAGGATGTATTTTTTGAGTGATGGAGAATTTTTATTGTAGATTTTTGTTAGTTCTTATTGTACATTTACAGTTGGTGGTTCAAGATCTTGTTTAGTTGTACTGATTTATGTGCACAGCTCAATTCTGTCTCCTTTTTGCTTCTACTAAGAACATTGTTCTATGGAATTGAAGTAATGAAAATTTCTACTTGCTGATGTTGTTCTTGCCACCTCTGAGATGACTTGGTTTTGTGAGGGGGAAAAAAAAATCAATGCAGTGTAGGTAAAGAGGAATTTAATTCTTGCAATATCAAAGAAATCTCTGAAAGGTAAACTTCTCAGGTATAATATCTGTCATTTTGAAATCTGGTAGCTGAATACTCTTGGCTTGGTTCTTGGCAGTGATTTTGTATTTAATCAATTTCCAAAGCAGAGAATGTCATGTATGTTTAAAAATAACTGCTTTCACAAAAAGTTCCAAAACGAGAACATATTGTTTTAAAACTTCCTTAATGGAAAAGCTTTCAATCTGAAATTTACTTGATGGTAGCTGCTTGTGAGACAGGCAGTTTAGTATGGTTCCAAGCTTCTGCTTTCATATGGCCTAATAATAGTACATCCATCTTCAGTACTGGTAAAGATAGAGAAATTGATTTAGTAGCACAGAAGCAACACCCATTTTCATTTTAAAGGTCATGAAGGTGTAATGCCCTTTGATGAATTAGTAATCAAGTAATTATTTGTTGATAATTTTGGATAGTCTTTGTTTTTGTGAAGTAGTAAGATGATTTTATTTTTCCAATTTAGTATCCTTATGTAGCTTTTCAGTATTTGCGAAAGTAAACCATCGTTCTACTGCAGGGAAGCAATGAATGTCTGACCATTCCTTCAGCTCTAACACTGCCTGCAGATTCAGTGTCAGCCAACTATTGACGCTAACTAACAAGACATTTTTGTAGTTTGTTTGCAAACAGTAAATTGGGTAAGGCAATTTGAAATGTGATATTTATTCACATTCCAGTGCAATTAAGGGTTTCTTTGTGAATTATTAGAGTCTATTTTATTTTTATTGATATGTTAGTAAGAACACATTTCACAAGCATAATCTGGTGCTTTTGTGTTTTAGAATATTCTTAAATACTTCGTGGTGATTATAAGTAGCCTTTTGGAAATGCCTGTATCATAGTAGTGATGCTACAAAATTACTTATGTAGTTTTCATCACTGAAAGATCTTTGCTCTCTGATTCTCAGAGTCAAGATTTCTGACATCCTGACAGATTATTGTAGCTCAACAGATGGTCCTAGACTCATGTCTTTAATCACTGAGGTCAAACTGCAAGTTTGGAATTTATCTGTTTCATGCTTGGCTATGGACTAGTAGCGGGAAAGATGGATTTATTCTGTTCAGTGAAGTTGCTACAAAGAGTGCTTCTTGGAGCAGTAAATGTTGCTGTGAAAGGTAGCTAGTGCTGCTGTCATTGTGGATTGTTGTGCTTCAGTTTTAATGTCTTCTAAATCCTTGTTTATGGAAAAGACAATTTTATTCCCCATTTTACAAAAGCCCTTTACAATTTTCAATGGGAGGTCAATTAATTAACCTAATGTAAGAAAAGATAAGCACCTGAGAACAAATAATGCAAAAGAAATCTGTATTTTCCACTTAATATATTAAATAAGGAGATTCTTTCATGTCGGTTTTCAACTTAGTTACCTATTGTGTAGCACTTTTATAACTTTTAGTTAATGTTTCTGAACATCTGGAAGAAACCCTCTAAAAATATATTCCTGAAAAGTATTTACAATATCACAAAAGAATAAAAATATTTATTTATATATGCCAAGTTCTTAACTGTTTTGATTTTGTTTTTTTTTTTTTTTTCCTTGAGAAGTATATATGTGAAAGCTGCCAATACAGTGGTTGGTTATAAGTGAAACTCACAGCACTATTAATATTACTTTATCAGCATGTTGTTTTCATAAAATATGTTCTCTTTGCGTCACAGTAAGAGTATTCTGCTGTTAGTTCAGTGAATTTAGTGACAGGTTGTTCTAACTGCATTTCAGAATATGGAGGTAAAATCATGATCTCTATAAATACATGTCTCTGTCAACCAAAATTAGCTTCTTCTCTTAAAATATAGAGAAACTATTCTTCTTGTCAGTTTTTTAAAAGTTTGGATTTTGTTCTTTGTTAGACACAAAGGTTCTAAGTAACTGGAAAAAATTAACATGTTGCTGATCAAACCTCTATTTTTCTGTGTCTTTTTTTAATACCTTGATGCCTTTAAATATGAACCTTAATTTCATCAGCGTAGATTTTGAGTCTTTTTAGTCTGCTAATGATGTCAGGTATTGTATGTCCTGAAGTAATCTGTCTTCTTCAAAGCATCTGCTACTGCTTCCAAGAAGAGAATGATGGCTGGGTACCCCCTGCTAGAAAGCGTCACTTGAAATTATACTTCCTTGCTTTATTCCTAGTGTTTAGAAATAAAATTGGTTTACACAATGAAAAAATAATTAAGTTATTCTTAAATGAAAAATACAAAGCTTGCATGTTGTTTTGGGTAACCTTCCCTAAGTAAGGATTTATTAATGATAAATAATTTTGCTAATTGTTGGTGATGGATTGGACTAATTACTAGTAGTGGTGATTTCAACTCCCTCTTTCTTCCCCCTAAGTGTAGTGTCTCGGATATTCAGTCTTTAGAACTGTATTAGAAAAAAACGCCATATGGTATTGCTTGTCTTCCCTGATTGAATGTAGCAGCTGTAGCACCAGCTGTTTACTTTGCAGATTCCTGAGTTGACTGTATGGATTTCAGCTGTAAGTGCTCCGGCATTTACTTTCATATTTGTTTTCAGCATGGATTGTCTGAAAATTAGATTATGATTTATTTGAAAATATGGATGGTATGCAAGTGTGGATATTGTTTACGAGTATTTTCATTTAGCATTTTGAAAATTTATATGCAAAATAAAAGCACAGAATTATCTGGCATTTTTATAATGCATACACTTTGCTGTTATTTTTGTAAAGTTGTGCATGTAGAAGTAATCAATCTATTTCCTAAAAACATATATATAAATAATTATATGACGTACGGTTACATGTATCATGTTGCCTTGTAATATGAATGACTACATTGTAAAAACATTTCATGCTTGAACTCTTCATATTTATTGGGATTTTAGAGTTACTGAACTATTTTAATTTCATTAAAATAATGAAATAATGTTTTCAACAATTTAAACATTTGGCTATAATAAGAGCTAAAAGGCTTTTATTGATGCTTAGAAGTTTTGCAGTAACTGGATCAAAATAGCTTTCTGTGTCAGATCTTGGATAGTGTCCGTATTTATTTATTTAAAGTTTCCAGTGAATTTCCATTTTCTGTTGCATTTTACTCACGGTGAAAGCAGAATCAGCAGAACTAAACACAATCTTTGGGATGCTGAAAAGAGTAGGGTATTCCCAGAGTGACTGTAAAAGCACCCAAAGTCTTGTAAGGCAGAAGTTCAGGGAAAGAGTTTGTGCTCTTAAGTAGTAGCATAGAGGATGGTGTTTGTAGTACTGTGAGAATGACTATCTGTATAGCATCAGCTTATTAGTGGTTTTCTGTTTCTTCTCTTTTTCACCCAAACTGGTGGATGAGAACCTTTGTTCCCTTCAGGTGCTTATTCTGTGGCCTTTGCTATCACTGCTTCACAGGTAGGTGTGAATCCCTGACTGCTCTCTGCCCACCACTGAGTGTCTGGATGGTTTCAGACATTCATAGTCATTCTAGTTGGATGGATTATTGATGAAGTTGCTGTTCAGATCTGATGACAATTTAATACAGTACATGATAACTGAACTGAGTGACCTTTGCTGCAATTGATGTTGGCCTTTCTCCCTGTTAAGTGACTGCCTAATTTATCTAGCTTAGAGGAAGTACTGTGATTGCATAAACTGTCTTGGACGAAGATATCTACAATTCATCTTGAAAAGGTTGAGTGGGCAGTAGTAATCAGAAAAGGTCAAAGAGCCTGATTTAAGATAGTTTAAATCTAGTGCTCTTTTTTAGAGGTAAATGTACATAATGTAACCAAGTGTCCCAACTCCAGTGTCAGTGAGTCTGGTGGAGGCAAATCAGTGATGTAGAATACTGTTTAAGGAGTGTCACCCAGGCTGTCAGTTTGTAAGTGCTAGGCAGAACAAACTACAATTTTCACAGAAGATGTGTAGTGAGTTAGTTTTATCATGAAGTTGGTGTTCATGTAGTTAATATTTCATAGAGTCAGACACAAATGCTTATCTTTAGTGAAAATTGATAGATATTGATCAATCAAAATGTGGTATTTAAATTTATTTATACAGACTATTTTCTGAAGAGTTTCTACTGTTGCAGAACTTTCATCGTTCAAATGGCATTAACTATCGCTTCTATGCTGAAGCACAAGACTGTGAAAGAGAAGAGCAATCAATCTGCATACTTTTCTTCGATTTATATTGATTTAATCCATTCCGATTACTTTGATTGTTCTGAATCTTGAAGTGTTTTAGCAAGAGATGGCTAACACAGCGATTATGTTCTCTCCTGTTTTTTCTGTTGACCCAATCACATTGGTCCATTACTTGTGAAGTGTGCATAAAGTGCACAGGAATTTTCTGTCTACTTATAATATTTTATAATATTTTATAATATTTTGGGAATTGTGCCATGTATGATAATCTCTCCACCCCTCCTTCCTTTTTTTAAAAAATTTTATTTTTGTATTTCGATCTGAAGCATTTGGAGGATAATTTCTTTTTTGTTTGTTAGATTTAATTCTGTTCTAAATCTTAACAATGACTGTTATTACTTCTGATGGGTTAGCACAGTGACACTAACATTTAAATAGATACAAGCGTTGTTTCAGAATTGTGTAAATTACCAAGTCTGTCCTAACATGAATGTATTCATAACTCTTCACTCTAGGCACCCAATTTTCTAATTTCTTTAGAAGTTGGTCTGTTTGAACAGTAAATAGAGATATCAAATTACTTCAAATCATTGAGGTTATCCAATAAACTTTTTTTTTTACTTAATTAGACAAAATTCAGTGTGCATTTCTCATAGCATTGATGCACTATTGCAGAGAAGAGCTATACTTATATGCTGAGATTCAAGTCTCCTTTTTATTGTCCTAAATTGACCTGTATGTAGTACCCTAGAGGTAGAAATGCAGCCCCTTCCATTTCTCATCCTTATCTTGGTCAATGATGAGACGTACCTAAACATGGAACATTTTACTCTGTGTTTATGCATGCTTTAATTTTATCCTTGCTCATTCCATAGGACTGTAGTCGTCATTCTGGTGTGTATACCCATGTGTGTGTACATGCTTATTTACCCAGTGCACAGTGTGACTTGACTGAAGTTTCATTATGAGCTTGTTAACAGCTAGGTTAAAGAGAGTGTGTAGACTGTCTGGTAGTTAATTAGTTCCCATCAGCAAAATTATTAGCACAGTAGGTCAGAATTACTCCTGCCAAGTAAAAGCTTCTATAATCAGTACCATATCTGGGTCAGAGACCAATCTGATCTCAAATACTGTGATCACTGGGGCCTGGAGGGTGCAGGGTCAGAGTCACTGGTACTGCAAAGCTGGTGATGTAGCTCCTCAATCACTGATAAACACTGGATGCTGAACATTAGAGGTAGCCTATTTAGTTATTGTTTTTCTCTTTTTCGTTTTTGCTGGCACTGTGGAATACCAGCCATTGCCAAAAATAATGTTCAAGCATGAGGCAGCAGCTTGCATGATGAATCACCATCACAGGAGATGGGTGAAATGTTTTTTCTTTCAAAATATAACACTAATAAGGATCTGTTACAATGCGATAATCATAGAGGAGCAAAGAAATCTCTGTGGATTGCAGAAAAACTTTAGGTTCGAATATTCCCTGAAATGAGATTAAAACTCAAAGTTTTATGTTGAAACCAAAATCCAATGATTTTATTTTATTAATTGTAAAAGAAGCAAAGAGAAAGGAAAGAAAAAATTGAGAAAAGTTGGAAAAAGCTAAGGTTACTTTAAAAGCACAGGGCAGTTTTACCACCACATTCTACCTTTCTACTGAGATGTGAGAGGACAAAGCAGTTTCTGCCTTTTTTTTTTTTTATTCCTGTCCTCCGCTTGTGGTGCTTGTCTTCTGGCTGTGTTGGGTCTGGCAGCTTGTTAGATAGAATACAGCCATGGTGCGTGGTCCCTGTCTCTCGCATTTTAGCCCTATTCCAGTTGGGCAGCTGCTGGGCAATGCAGAGTCGCAATTCCTGTCTCGGCAACCAGTGACTTCGGCTCTCAGGAGTATGGTACGGATGCAGGAACAGGGGTTTTCAGAACTCATGCATATATGGCATGACTGGTTTCTAATCTCCCCAGGCTGTCAGAGCCTCAGCTCCCGGTCATAGGCTTTGCAGGTGGTGGTGAGGACAGTGGAAAGCGGGGCCAATTCCAATCTCTCTAAGCAGACAGACTTGCAGAGTGGGTGCCTCTCTCTAGTTAGCTAATCTGTCTGAATTTTCTCGTAGGTTTTTGTCTGTACTTAATTGAAATGGAAATTATTTTACACATGTAACACCTCTCTGTTCTGAACCTGTAAAGGGCAACTTTAGTGCTGAAGTGTGCTTTGCAAAGAAAGTTAATAAAAGCGGAGAAGTAGTCCTTCTGATCTGTCTTTTAAATGTCTGTTTATACAGTTCACCTAAGAAATGGGACATAAGGGAAATGACACTGGGGACAGTTGATATCTTTGAAGTGGATCAAAAGCTTTCCCATTTTGTAAAGGACAGCTCTAGTATTGCTCTCTCTGGGAAGAACTGCTCCTGCCAATAGTTCCCCCAGACCTGTGAGAAGAATATTGTCGCCCAGCCCCAAAGCAGAACCACTGTCAGAATAATATTTCATTTCTATCAATGTTGTTTTCTTTCTGAGCATTACATGTGTACTTACAGAACATTTGGGCACCTTCTATAAGATGAAATATAAAGATATGGTTTTCTTTAAAGTAGGGAAAGAAATTGTAAGCCAAGTTGCGTGCTAGAAAATATTGTTGATGTTAGTTTTGTGGATAGCAAAAGCATAGAGAAGGTGCTTCCCTATTGAAAATACACTATTTTATTCTTTTCAACTTTGTTTCTACTGTCCTAGTTGAGCAGGAGGGACCAGTTGACACTGTGTAGGGGTGATCAAAGCTGTGTATTCTACCCCCTCTATTCATTCCCCAAGGACAATGGGCCATTAGCAGCAGCTGCCCAGGGAGTCATTATCACCTTCACACCCAGCCTGAGGGGGCAGAGCTGCTAAGGGGCCATCAACAGTTCAATACCCCCTGGCTCCCAGAGTTAATCACCCATTGTGTGAGTCCCCGCCCAGGGGGAGGGACTGGGTGCTCCCTGAGGGTACATAAGTGGTGGGTAAGAAGACTTTGGTAACTTCTCATCGGATCCAGAGGAGCAGCAGGACCTCGACAGGAGGAGATCACCGCTCTCGCCCAGACCACAGCCCTCGCCTGCACCAACAGGTTTTTCATTTCCTTTTGCTCTGGACTTGGGGGAGCCACAGGGGTCTCAGCACAAGGGCAAACAAACCCCCTTGGGTTTGTGCCCCAGGACACTGGGTTATACTGCTGGGTTTTTGTGAGTTGAAAGCAATTTCCCTTTTGTGTCAGTGTTTTTATTGTAATATTATTATTAAATTTTAGGTCTGATTTATAATCTCTCTCTCGTGGTGAGTTCATTTCCCCTGCTGGTTTGCCTTTAAACCAGCACGTCTACCTATTTATTTAAAAATAAAACAATATTTTTTCAAATGTTTAAAAGGATGCCATGAAAATACTTATGACAAGATGCTTTCTGTGCACCTGTCTGCCTCTTACTTCTGTTTAGATGTTCTCACATCCAAAGAGACACCTTAATCCCTCTATATCAGTGCAACATCACTGTTTTGGTTTGTGAACTGAGAATTTTCATTACACTTACCCATTTCAGAAGAATAATATTTATGTATATTTTTGGTTCATCTCTCTATCCTTTGATTTAATCCCACTTTGTCTACAATTGCATACAATTCAGATATCTTTTAGTTGGGTTTTTTATAATTTTCTTAAAGAGTAGATTAATGAGAGAAATTATTTGGTACTGTTTCCATATAAGTTTCAATAAACATTTCTTTTTGATCTCTCAATAACAGAGCAATATGGCAAATTCAAACTATTTTTGGTGTATTGGTAGCTTGTAAAAAGATAAAGTAGAACATCTTTGTAGAATTCATAAGCCCTGTTTAAATTAACCATTTGAGGTTGTCTTCTAATGAGCTGAAAATCATAGCTGATGAATCAACATATGATGGTGTTTAAACAGAAGACTGTGCTGTTACCTGTTTGATTTCCTATGCATTTTTGTTATAAATATATGTTCTTCACAAAAAAACCTTTCTTTGTCCTTTCCTCTGCATCAGCCAGCAGACTCTGCTGTATTTTGGGTTTTCAGTTAGCATTCGTAAGTGGTATTTTTTCATAGGGCTTAAAAAGTCACATTAAAAATAATGTAAAAATAATGATTGTTTTAGTGCTCTTTGAATTGATTTTGTGATGTGAACCAAATGGTCCAATGATAAAATAAAACCAGTGTTATTTTCTCATGTTTTTCTCTCAAACCCTGTTTATGGGTTTAAAATAAGGAGAAAGAAACAGAGATATCTTTAGATATTCACACATTATTATTTTACCTGATTGTCTAAATCTCTTTTGTAATTTCTTACAGTTTTTTTCTAGTTCCAATATATAATTCTGACACACTAGGAATTTTTTTCTTATCTATTTATCACAAATTTGCCACAATCTTGCAGCAGTATTGCAACATTTAGCATAACGTTTACAACATCTAAATCAGAATGGTTTTATTTCAGACTATATTTCCTTAATTGCTGTATAGATGTTTTCAGTAACTGGACTATATTAACATGTTGTTTAGGTGAATTCATCTTCTAGTCCTAACATCTTATGCTTATTATGGTCACATTCTCTCTGAGTTGGCATGATCTGCTCTCTGACACAGGCTTGTGCTGCCCTGCTTCTTGACCTTGCTTGTCTTACTTTTAGCTTTTATTTGTCCCCCTTATCACAGCCCTGAAAGTGCACTCTGCAGCTTTCACCTTCAAGGTCCTGTGGTGCTGGTGTTTTTTTCCACTCTATAAAGCTTCATTAGTTTGTTAGTGAGCAGCTTAGTGTCGAATGGGAAATGTATCACTCCTTTGTTAGATGTAGGGCTTTTTCAATGAGTAGTGCTATGAATCAAGCCAAGGTCTTGCAAAGTGCACAGTTCTGTTCCATGTGTCAAAGGGCTTCTGTAATTATTTTTGGTAAGTGTACCTTCTTAGTTGTCATCCTCACATTCATCTAATTGCTCATTGTATGACTGAAATTATGTAGTAAATAAGAAATATCTGGATCTTAGTGATATAGCATAGAGCCATAGAACTCCTAACATACAGCCCCTGTAAAAACAAAAACTTTAGTATTGCTGGAATTGCTTTTTTTCTTACAGGCAGGCTTTTCCAGGAGTTTGGTAATGGATTACTGCAGTAATGAATAGTACTGGGGGAAATAGAATGTGCTGTAAAATTAATGAGTGCATAGTATAGTAGTAATACACAGAACTTACTGTTTTTAAATATTGATTGCAAATGTTGTCATGATGTTGTTTTAAACTTATCGAACCCTTACACTGCACCTCAAGTAACAGTGTTTAGCAACTTGATTTTTTTTTGTCATATTGGAATTAAATATCCAAAGCTAAAGGACTTAAATATATATTAAGTGAATTCTTAGACAAAAATAAAAGTAAAACCCCATTATAGGCTATATGTTTTTACATGTTGGACCTCAAACCAGTGTTTGAGCCAATTTCTGTTTTTGTGAGAAAGTGCTGAGAGAAGCCCTTGAATGATACGAACAAATGGGTTGGCCATGCCTTGTGTATCTACTTTTATTTTCTTGATATTTTTCTTTTATTCCTTAAAGCCAGTGCTTCTTGTAGTATGTGTTTCTAGGAAACTGACTTTATTGATATCCATTTCCCTAATTTTGGACCTAATTACATTAAATAATCAAATGCACAATTGAAATCTGAAAGACACTTCAGAGACTAAAATGTTCCTAAAAAGGGTGTAAATGCGGGTATACAGGAAGGAAACCCACAAATTACTGTCCCCACTGAGAGTAATCAGGCTTTGCCATATACTGGACACACTTCAACATTCTCTATCAGTTGTATATCAGTTGTTCTGCGTTTTTTTCATTCAATACCAACTAAATTTGTGTATCAGTCTATAAATGCCATTTTACAGCTGGTCTAAAGGATTAATTCACAGTTTGTATCTAATACTTTTTTATATTTCTTTTTGGTGTATGGCCTAGTTCAAAATTAAGCCAGTGTTTAGGCCCTTCCCTGATGCTGAAGCTGTGATACTGCAATGCAGCATGTCAGAGAGGAGTCTTGCTGTCCTTGCCCTGCACTCACACTGATGAGTTGTGCTGGCTGTTTGAGTGAGCATGACATTGTACACTCGAGTTCATTGGTGTCATCTGGGCTAAAGAAATTGCTCATAAGAAATTCTGCCAGTAACTGTGGTACTTGTGCTGGCTTCATTGCGCAAAGCATCATTCTCCTTTCCTCCTTTAGCCATTATATAATTGTCTGTGTAACACTGCCAAATTTGTTGGCTCTGTTAAGAAGCTGCTGGTACCAGCCAAGCTTTTAAATAGTTACAGTGGGCACTCAGCAATCTGTGAACAGAGTGGGAGAGCCCTGTCAAGGCATTTTGCATATTTTGGCATAACTGGTAAATTGCTGCTTCTCTGGGAGAAAAACTTCCTCCGTGCTGGAGTTGTTGCCCCCAACTCTAATACCTGCTTACAGAAATCATAGGATTTCTTGAGACATGGCAAATAACTGCTATGAGACTTCTGGCAGCAATGGCAAGACATCTCCCTCTACCCCACAGTCCCAAAATCTAAACTCTACTTAAACTGTTGGTGGTAGTGAAGGGATTCATGATGGTAGTGGTAAGGGATATGCTTTACAGATATTTGGGTTGTTTGCTAAAATTCTATCTTCCTTTCTGATTTTAAGGTACAATTCACTGACTATAAACAGCAGCTTTTGGCATCCTACATTTGTACAAATACAGAGCTATGTACAGAGTGTGAGAAAATGCTGTCAAAAACTGTTAATGGTAATGAAACATGTAGAGCTGAGAAAGAGAGGTGAGAAGACATTTTACTCCAAATCCCAAGCAATCTATAAAATACTTCTTAATACTGAATGTGTTATGTAATGCCATGCTTTTGGCTTCAAAAATTTTTATGCATGTGTTCATCTAAATACAGATTCTTTTTGCTTGATAACAGGATGACCCTAACCAGATATCCAAATATTTGAATGTAACACGAAGCCTATAATGTTTAATATATGCAGAACTAGGAGACAGGGAAATATGGGAGTGCAATGAGAGACAATTGGACATGGGACAAAATAAAGGATTTGGTTGCTAAAAGATAAAAAAAAGATAAAAACAGGAATTTGGAGATACAAAAGGAAGCACAAAGAGAGAATGAGGAGGGTTAAAAAAATCTAATGAAAGGTTTAGTGTTCAGTCTGTTGACCCCTCAGGCTTTTAGAGTTGCTTTGCTCTCTTAGGTACAGAAAAGAGGGATGAATTCTCTGTCCCAATGTGTTTGGATTTTTGATGTCAATACCACAATGAGGCAAATTCTTTTGAGCTGTCTTCATGGAGATACTGACTTGAATTAGGCGAGTCTTGGATAGAAATTATATCCAAGAGATGTACTTTATTCTACTGTAGTAGGGATAAATTCATATTCTTTGTGTTGCCATTTAATAGAACTAGCAGTGTTGGCACTAGATGACATCTTAGCATTCTGTGGAAAAACTTCATAGATAAAAAAGAGATCCTGAAACTACTATCCTGATTACAACTTGTAGCCTGTAATTGTAACTAGCAGTGTACCCCAGGGGTCATTACTGAGTCCAGTCTTGTTCAACATCTTCATTACTGATCTAAGTGATGGGTCAGAGTGCACTCTCAGCAAGTTTGTTGTTGACACCAAATATGGAAGAGTGACTGGTATGCCAGAGGAGAAATGGGCTGTCAGGAACCTCCTGAAGTTCAACAAGGACAAGTGCAAAGTAGTGCATCTGGGTGGAGCAACCCCAGCCCCCAGTATATGCAAAGGCCACCCAGCTCAAGAAAGAAACTCATCAGAAAAGGAGCTGGGGATCCTGATGGCACTGAGCTGAACATGAACCAGCAGTGTGCCCTGTGACAAAGGAGGCCAATAGTGTCCTGGGATACATTAGGAGTGCTGCCAGCATGTTGAGGAGGGTGAACCTTCTCTGTTACTCATCACCAGTGAGGTCTCACCTGTAGTGCTGCTTCCAGTTTTGGTCATGTGTCTGGAGCAGCTCCTCTGTGAGGAACTCCTTTAATGCAACCATTTCTTTTTGTGCTACATACTCCATACTGCTGTTTCTTGCAAAAAATACGTAAGTAGGAAAATTCACAAATGGGTATTTGCTATTTGGTAATTTGTGTTTCAGTTTCTGATGCTTTACAATGAAAAAACTTAATGCTTGTTAAAGGGATTTTGTGCTGCTTTGAAGGATTGCTTTGGAAAAAAATGAATATGCTTAATTTAAATGTAACCCTTTTCCTGTTTTTAAGGAGTTTATTTTATTCTTTTCTGTGTCAAAATTCAAAAAGTAGCAAAGTAGTTGTATCTGCAGTAGTTCCTATTTTGTGATTTTTAAAGATGCTTTTTCAATGAGGCGTGAGTGGTCAAAACTCTATGTATTAATAGCTGAAAGAATATGAATGGAAAACATTATTATTGTCAAGCACAAAGTCTTCCATAAGTCCACAGTCATTCTACTGGTGATTTTAAACTGAGTGTAAAGAAGGGAAATGCAGTTTATGTATACTTTGCAGATGTGTGGCTTTACATGTATATTTATAAATTAAAGAAGTATAACTGCAAGTTGTATTTGTTCTCTAGTGCAGAGGTTAAGGTTATGCTGTTAAATTTTACTTCTAATTTGCTGTAACAAACTTGCTTCCACATTCACTAGTCTTTCATTATCTTCAAGAAGTCCAAGTGCTATTTTAGCAGGTGCTCAAATTTTCATACATGAAATGGCATAAATCCTCCCAACTTCAAACTAAAAGAAAGCAAGCACATTCTCCATTTGTCAGTAGAACAACAGGCCTACTTTTAGATCAGTCTTGGTAATATCTTAATAAAGTAAAAAAATTACTTCACCATTAAAAGTGGACAGTCTACTACCTGACAGAATGCAAATAATATTTATAAATGCAAATAAGGAGTAAAATATTTGAAGTGACCTCAGATGTGTAGGGTGCACTGTAGTTATGGCAAACCTATGCTCCAGTCCTTGTTTTACCTGCTTTACCTACAGTAGCCTTGTGAGTTGAAAACAAAGGATTCATTCTCACTAACAGCTGTGGCTGATCCAAGCAAGTATCATGTATATGTTCAAATGTTTTCTTCTGGATCTGAGATCTTTCTGAGACATGATACAAAAATATGTGTCTACATATATATGTATGCATAAAAATAGTGTATTAAGAATAAGTAATGTATCATCAATGTAACATACTATATGACACTTTTTATATATTACCAATGTGATAAATATATTTTATAGACAAAATACCATTATAATACTATATAAAATGTATAATATGAAATATTCCTCATATGTTAGATATGTATAACACATGTGTACACACATGGCAGCACTTAATACATTTTGGTTTCCTGACCAGTGCAATTGCTTTATCTTGTAATTCATCAGCTGTCAGTATTATAATTCTTTTGTGTGGTCATGCATCTTTCTCATTTGTTTATTTGAGATAGGATTAATTTAATTGCAAGCTTTGAAAGAGCTGTTACATATAGTCAAGTATTCAATCAAATTTTTCTTTCTAATGAGATGTATGTGGGTGTCAATTCTGTGTTCCACTTTCCCGTTCCTTCAATATCCCTCTGTACTATGACAACACATCTTTTATCCTGGTTGTCTGAAGTTTGGCTTGTGTTGGCCATCACTCTTGTATTGTGTTGAACAGACAGGAATCCCTGTTATTGTCAAACCCTTGTCTACAACATTTCTTAACAGGGAGTGTCTTATCAGACTATAGTGGAAGCTCAGCTGGTGTGGTTATTTGCTCACAAAGGTCATTATTAGAATTTCTATCCCATTAAAAATATGTTGTGATGACAGTTCTGACATCTGTAGTGTATTCTTTGTTAATCTCTGAAGTTGCAGTTCTAGGAAGTAAAGTGAAAGCACTGTGGAAAATTGAACAAGGAGGAACATTTAATTCAGCTTTGGCAAGATAAATTTATCTGAAACCTATCTTAGTAGAGGTTTCATGGTATTCATGGACAATCTGATAGTACTGTCTTGCTATTAAAATGACTTTTTTATTTTATAATGTTTTCACTTTGCAATGCCTAAACTAAGTTTTCAGAAAACAAATTAAATTCATTATTTGTGTTACTCCCCGTGAACATATTTTTTAATTTCCTCCATGAAGCAAATTTTTTCCTCTGTGAAGTCGGTTTTGCCATTATTACCTTTCTTTTCAAACACAAGATTCCCTTTTATTTTTTTTTTCCGGTCTTTGCAGTAGGTTTTGTTTTCTGTAATCCTTGCTATTCTTACTTTTTTTGATTTTGTCCAATGACTATGGTAAAAAAGAGTTCTAGATAAGCTTTACTTGCACGTGTTAATTTGATTTACATTTCTAATGGTAGTTGATGAAAAAACTCTGTACATAAAGTCAAAGACATAGTGCTAAGACATTTCAGAACAAAATAATTAGTGGTTTGAGATTTTGAATGTAGTCACAAGGAATACTTAGTGCCACCTCTGAAAAGGTATTTTCTAAGCAATGTTAAATAATGTCATCATTGTATTATTTTCATAAAAATATTTCATCAGTTTCCTTTTAGACTTGACAAATTTGACACAAATTTTTCATGGTACTGATCTTTTTGTCATCCTTTGGGTAAAAAATCACAGCAGTTTAACAAAGTTGTGGGTATATTTGTCTGAACTAAAATTTCATCTCTGTATTCTGTCTGCATTCTTTAAAAAAATAAAGAAAATGTGATATGGTGTAAAAATGATCCAAGACAATGGTAGTGAGAAAACAATATGAAGCATAGCATTCCTGATTGCTTAAGAGGAACCCAAAGCCAAGCCATGTCACAGTGCCAAGAGTTGGCTTTAGGGGCAACTCTGATGATTAACCTTGCTCCCTCCCATCCACCTTTAACATGATTTGACTTTATATTTCCTCTAACTACCTCTGAAAGCAAAAAATCCAGACGAAAGTGTATTGAGTGAAACCAAATTCTTGTTTTTTCTTCCAGTTCATCCTGATCTCCAACTTGTCTGGTAAATTATGAAAATGAGCAAAGCCTTTTTGTCTGAACTAAGAGTCTTGTGTGTAATGCTGTGTAACGGCCAAAGATGATCTTTTGTTACTGCAGACAACTGACTCCAACAAAAGTACAACAGAATGAAAAATAAAACTGGGATGGTTAGGGAGACCGGTACATGTTCTGGATTGGTGCTGCTGGCAAGGGGAGAAGAGTGGCATAAACAGGAAATGGAAGCCATTCTCTTCGCTTGCTTCCACCTTCTGTAGGCATGCCCCATAATCCTAACAGGAAAATAAAGTCTATGGCTGGAAGAAGTGGAGCAAATTACAGTTAGATGACTATGAGGAGGTTCCCCTTTGTCAGCCACCAGTTGGAGAGAACAAAAAAACTTGTCAGGAAGAGTTTTGCAAATTTGATCGGTATTCAGTGAAAAAAACTTGGGAGACTTATGAAAAATTTTGAAGAGTAATATGATGGCAACAGTTTCTATCCTTTTCTACTTCACTAGAAAAATAGGCAATATATTACTTGGCAATTCAATATTGTGTGTTAACACTACAAAATTTAATCTTTCGATTGCTTTATACAGGTGACATTGTAATTGATTACTGGCTGTTGTATCCATCAGTGCCATAAAATATTGATCAGCTTTCCTAGTAACTATCAGACCAGAACTAGTAAATAAATACAGTTCTTCTAGTTTTTAAGTCATAGAACATGTGATAATCATTAAATGTGAATTATGAAATTCCATAAGCCCATAATAATTACTAATAAATATTTATTAGATTTTTTTACTAGATATTTTCTAGAATGAGTTGGATATTTGACTGAAGAAAAATAATCAGTCATGTTAGAAAGCTGTATTATCTGAAGAATATGTTTTGAGCAGCATGTTTTATTGTCAACACAATCACCCTGCCTTTGTACATAGTCACTACGTAAGAAGAAATTGTTAATTTTTTTCAGCAGCTGACCATGGAAGAAGTGCCACCTTGAATGAATTGTTTGCTTTCTGAAGCCCAAACTCCTCCTTCTTAGATGTGAAGATGATAAATCAGTGACTAAAACAACAGCAGGGGTCCTTATTAATAACAACCTTCAATTCTCTTTGCAATCACTTCAAGTGCAAATGACATAGTAGAAGTGTAAAATTTTTTTTAAATCTGAAATTTGCATTTTCTGCTAGCTAGGAAATTTGCCTGCATTGTAGAGGGAGCCTTCATTTGCCGGATCTTTGGGTTTGACAATGGTGTGTGTTTTGGTTACAGGCAGTAATTCTGTGAGGTGAATTAATTACTGTTGAAATTTTAGTTAATAATCTGGCCCTTGTATTTCATTAGAAAGTAAAAGAAAATGGGGGTTTAGTTTTTGGTTTGTGAAAGGGGTTTTTAATTTTTTTTAAAGGTGTAATTTTTGTTGGCACTGTCATACCGCCCCACTTCCCCCCCCCCCCCCCCCCCAAAAAAAAAAAAGACCCATGACTGCAATGAGAAGACCAAGCAAAGACTGAAAATGGGCGGAAGACAGTTACCTAAGTAGCACAACTTTAACTTTTCTGACATATTTATAAGAATTTTTGATCTTTGTCTTCTCATAACCCTTCCTAACCTTTTAATTTTGAGGATACTAGCTTGTGAGACCTCTGTTTCTTAAGAGGAACACCTGTAAGGCAAGCCTGGTACTGCAGTATGTCTGAAGAACATTTGCATTAGTGCTTTAATTTGGAACAAGAATGTGTTTTCAGCATGGAGTTATGCATTGATCTCCATTTGCCATGCTTGCCTTCAATCTGGAAATAACTTGGCACAAATTAGTTTTCTTTGTGTGAAACTAAACTGAATTATGCTGTTTGGGAGAGCATCTGACTTCTCTCCTAACTGGAATTTGGTCCACAGGACCAAATTAGAGCTAGTCTTTGAAAAACATATTGCTGTGCTACACTGACTTTGCTTGTTTGGGAACCTCAGTTCCACCCTGACAGTGTACAAGTACTGTATATATATAGGTCTGGAATGAGGAATTCTGTGGTCACTATAGACTTCAGTTTTTGAGAGGTTTCTTGTCGCTTCTTGCCAAAGTTTGGGTGCCTACTATGTAGAATACATAAAATGTATAATCGTGCCATTGGGAACACAGTACTTCCTGCTCTGATAGGTGTGAGTTGGTCTCTTGTCTTCACTGTGACTATTCCTTTGTGATTGCACAAGGATGCCACCAGTTTTCCTCCTTTCCAATGTGAAACTCAAACAGAATTAGCAACCACAGGTGAAGATTAGTTCTATTACAGATTTGATTTTAGCTGCCTTTTTTTAATTCATTTGTTACAGGCCAGTGTAAATAAAATAGGAAAATGACCAATTTTTCTAATAAAACAGTTCACTCACTAGAAACTTATGTACTTTTAGTTGAATTGAAAGCATTCTTAAATTGGGGGGAGCTCTGGCAAACAGGTTTTATTGGCAGAAAACTGTTAACAGAAATTGCTAAGTGGTGCTGGGTTGTTGGTTTGAAGTAGGGCATCTAATCCTGTAATTTCTGTGGTATAGAATAATTATGTAAACACTACCACAGCTATGCTCTACACATGAATGTAAACATTTTTAGTTTGTATTAAATTTTGGTTGGAAAAACAGAAAAGTAAGGATTTTGTTGCTCACCTGAGGGCACTTGAGTAAATTAGAAAGAGTGGGTGACACACTGAATGGTCCTCAAGTTTCTGAAGGTGCCTGTGGGTTGAAACTGCAATTCAGTGTGTAAAACAGCCTTCTTTATTTAGTATCAACTGCAAACACAGTGCAGTATTAACAGCATGAACCCCAACATAAATTCCTGGGGTGCTCTGCTTTATAATGAACACCAGCTACAGCTTGGGCTACTGTTTGCCAGTCTTTGAGCCCAGTAGTCCAGACAGTTTTCAAACTGTCTACCAGTTTGTCCAGTCCTCATCTTATTAATGAGGATACATAAAAAGCCTTCTTCAGCTCAAGTGATATTGCACTTCTTTTTCCTCACGTAGAGTAATGATCTTCCCTTGGTAAATCTATTTTGAACATTGATAATGCTGCCTTATTATCCTTCCTGTCCTTTTGACTTCCCAGAAGATGTGCTTCATGACCTGGGCTGTGACTATGCTGAGGCTGTCCAGGTCTGTAAGTACCTGTGTCTACCCAGCTTTTGCCATTTCTCCCAATGTCCTCCTCTAGTTTGTAGATCACAGAAAGTGGCCTTGAAGGCACAGCATCATGTGTTCAGCACCCACACCTAAATACCCTCTACTTCTCTGGGTTTTCATATGTCCCATTTCTTTAAGTAAAAATTTCTAACTTGTTACTTTTTAGTGGTGGCTGTCACATTTCTTCCCAAACTTTGCTATGGTCTATGAAGATTGAGGCTATAAAGTTGTTGAACTGTGTCAGTCATTGCCATATCATCCTTCACTAACCAGCCCACATCCAACCGATATTTTCTTTGAACTTCCTTTTGCTGCTGACAAGGTATTTAAATGAGTGTATTTTAAAGATGTGACATACACAGCCTGTACAGTTGGGGATAGGTTATGTATATAGTGCACATCTTGTTTTGGTAATTTGTGAATGTTTTCAGTATGTTAAGCCAGTTCTATAATGTATACCGTCTATGCACTCAACACTTTAACTGAACTTGAATATTAGGGTAATATTTCACTTGAAGATTAGGGCAATATTTCACTTTTATACCTCCTTTGAAAAGTATATTAATGTTTTTATGCTTTATTCCTTCCCTTATAATTCCAATAATTTTTTGAATGTCATGCAGGTCTCCCATTGTCTCTTTACAAAAGGAAGAGCTTCCTAGGTGAGCATTTACTTTTCTGGTAGGCAGTATTATATTAATTTAATTTAATTTGAGTGACAGTTGCATAATTCTGTTTTCTTGTCAAGTCCATGAAAATGGATGAGCAAGGCTATATACAAAGAAAGAATGAAGATTCTCAGATTCTGAGCAATGATAATAAAAATCCTTTATTGCTACATTTTGGCAATGGATTCAGAGGTTTTCATTTGTATTTCTTGTGTAAATCAGATTGACAAACCAATTTTTAAAGTTCCATTTCATTTTATCATTGTAATTATTTCAACATATGAAACTGGATCAGTAAAAATCAAGTTTCCAGGGTTGGTTATAAGTGATTTATCACTGGCTGCACTTGACTTATACTGCTACTACCCGAAAAGGTTGCACTAGAATCCAAACAGAATGATTTCTATTAATCTTTTTCCTAATAAATAAGTCCATAAGACTGTGCTGATTGAATCTGGAAATTAGAATACTTAAATGTGATATGATACATATAGGGAGAATAAAGGTTTTATCCTTCAATATAAAATGAGAAAAGATAGCTGATTAAGTCAGAAGGAGAACCCAAGATTTAAATCATGACTACTGAAGTGTTCAATTTGTTTGCTGTTTCAGTCACAGTAGAGAATAATTGGCTTCTGATAAAAATTGCAGGGGTTGACTCTTGAGGAAGTTTTAGGTTTAGATGGGTAATTTCCTATCAATCTGCCTGGACTGTACCTCACAAATGTCCAACAAGCAGACCTGGTTGCAGTAACATGAAGGAATTCCCTGCTGCCATAAGAGGAATACACGTGTTTTGATGCTTATTCTTCCAGACAGTCAGATATTCCACTGTTTCATTTCAAATGCTGCAAAAGCAATATTGAAAGAGTCTCAGCAATCTGCCCACCAGCAGCCAAGCACCTGTTCTACTTGTGGTGAAGCACAGCAATAAGTTGCTTGAGGGAAAGCTTCACACAGGGATTGTAATTTGGTCCATGTAGATTGATGATATCTGGTCATGGACCAAATGCTTTTGTTGGTATTGTTCAGTACTTCTATGCAGTAAACTCTTCATGATGGAAGGAAAGAGTAAACTTTATTCTGGCTAACTCTTCATATGCACTCCCTTAAAGACTTTCTGTTATGCTAATTGCTAGAGAACTGCCATTTCTGTATTGCTAATATTTGAGTTAACATTGCAAGAGGAAAAAGTGCTTTCAGAAGTTAAGGGATTGTTTAAGCATCTGTTTTGCTGCATAAATAAACATTCTGACCATGTGATATTGCCTGATGTGGTTAGAGGTTACATCCTAACAAAGAAACGTCCCAGCCTTTCCAGGGCTCAAATTTCCTAGGCTGGTGCATTCAAAGTGTATTGTGATTGGTTTTGAAAGGCAAAATGCTGTGAATGAGAGGTGACAAACCCTGTTAAACTATGCACATTTAAATACTATCAAGATCAATTTCAGTAATCCCTTGTGGTATAAAGAATTATTCTTCTTTTTTTTTAACCTTAAATTTTATTTATAACCAGTAATGGAAAAATACTGCGAAGTTTATTTTCTGAATATCATCATAGTCGATGCCAATTTAGGACAATTTGGAGCAAAAGGATAGAAAGGGGAATCATTAACACACATACACAGAAATCAATGTATGGTATCTGTTTGCCAGCTGACCTCAGGCCAAAATAGATTGAAGATCAAAAGTAGTCAAAAGGAAAATTCTGTCTCATAAAATGCTTCAACTTGTCTTCTATTATGTGAGTAATGAACCTTTAATTTTGGATTAACATGTTTACAGTTGCCGCTTCATGTCTGAGTCACAATTACACATGGTTTTGATAAGCAGAGATGGTTTAGACTGAGAAGCAACTGTGAAATATTCACTGCGAGTATAAATATTATTTTAAATTCAAGTACAGAGAAACAGAAATAAGTTTTCAAAACTGTATGGTCAATGGAAAGCCAGCAGTAAAATCAGAATAGCTCTAGAATTTAAAAGTTGCATTCAGCCATCTGGTAGAAGTCAATCCCTGGAATATTTGGATTTGAAATGCAAATTCTCATTTTGCCCTGTTGAAAGATTTCAGCAATATGTAGAAGGATGAGGTGTTCTATAATTTATTAGCAAATTACTAGTGAAAATGACAATGAATGATTTTTAATCAGACATTTACAGGAGCTATAGCTTAAGCTTTATAGTTAACCATGGACTTTGCATTATTGAAAATGATAAAAACTAATGTTTGTTAAGTGCTGGTTGTCCCATGGTAACTGTTTCTGCTAGTGACTGGCAATTGTTCATCTATTTTGCTTCAGTGAACTTTCATTTTTCTTGATGTTGCAGCATTTTAAAATGTGGTAAACTGCTAGTGATAATGGGATTAAAAGCAAGTCCTTAGCCAGTCTTATGACTTAATAGCACCCCAACATTTTAATTTTGTTGTAGTTTTCTGTAGCTGTATTGGCCAGTTTTAATAATTGAATATGTAGGGTTTTTTTCAATTTTTTTTCTGTAAGTAGAAAGCATATCTTTTGAAAATTTTAATTTATGCTTTAGAAGATGGATATTTCCATAGGTTGTCTTTATATGTTTTGATAGAGTTACCATTAGATACTTACATATTTGTGTGTGTATAGTTACCACTCTGCTCTCCCCCTTTCCTTTCCAAAGATTAAAAAAAAAAAAAAAAAAAAAAGAAAAAGAAAAGCTTTCCATTATATCCAAGTCATGGAATAATTGTTTATTACACACACACACATATATATATAACACCTTCCTGCCCCCAGTTTCAAAACTCAAAATACCAACCTATCACTATTTTTTGTGTGGTTTTTTTTTCTCTCTTAATCCAACTTAAAATAGACTGAAAAACAGCAATCTGAGTTTTGGTCAATCTAAGAAGGTCAGATGCTGATGATGTATATCCTTTTAACTTCATGAAAGTCAGTTCTAATGTGTTGATTTTAAGTAGCAAAGATTCTGGCCCATTAACTTCGCCTGGAGAGAATGGTCATGGGAGGGTCAGAATTAGATCTCTTAATGTGAATGCACACCCTTGAAAAGCCATGTTTTTAACATGTTTAGTAAACATCTAATAGGACCTTCAGCTGTATATAATATGCTGTCCTTTTCTAGAGTATATCTTCTCAGGGTTTGTGCTTTCTGGTATTGTGGACGTAATGTAGAGTAGTGCTAATAGTATCATTTCCTTTTGAAAAGTCATTAATATACTGAATTTAGTGTAGGCAATTCTTAACTCCCTCCTTTATATATATATATATCTGCAGTTAATTCTATCTATGTTTAGCACTGTTTGATCATTTTAGAATTTCCTTTAAAAAAAAAAAACAACCCTCAACCTATTGTTTTCTCTGTTCTGTTGACCATTTTTTCTCCAAAAATACCAGAACTACTGTTCCTATGTCCAGCCTTACAGAAAATTTCACATTGGGTATCTGAAACACAACAGCAGAAACACTTTACCTGCAGCTTTCTTTTCCGCTCTTTAAATAAATGCATTGCACTAAAAAAGTGAAAGTGAAAAAATGTGAATTGTTATCTATTGTAGTACATAAAAATAAAAGGAATAATAAAGACAAGCTCTTCTTTACAAGGTTGCACTGTCACACAGCAAGTAATCCTATACTGACTGGAATAATTAATTTTACCATGTAATACATTTCTTCCGAGCAGGACTATAAAGTTAGTGTCTGTGAAAGATGTGGCCAAAATTCTCTCCACAGGCTTCAAGCAAATTGGTGAAATCAGAAGCAAAATACTTTGCAAGAGAGAAAGAAAATTAAGCAATTTTGCTCCAGATTTGAAAGTCATCTTGCTATAATAACAGGATCTTGTTTTCACATACAGCTGCTTATAACTCCTGGTGATTTGTGACACCTGTGTCATAAAAGGACATAATGAAACTTTGAGATTTTATTGCAGTTCATACAATATACAAGCCTCTACCTACTCAATATTCCTGTGGTATTTGCTTTCGACTACTATTGTCAGATTCTGGCATTGCAGGATATTTTTGTGTACCAGGATGATACATTCCATACTGATATTTTTCCTATATTAAGCTAAAATTTAATAAAGTAATTTGGCAATAATCTCATCTATAGGTGTGGGTATTTTAATAGTTGTTCAACTTCATATTTGGCAGTGGTCACACTGCACATACTGTACGGTAAAACAAAAATAAAATATTGCTAGCAAAATAAATACTTTGGTAGCTTTTCCATTCAGGCAGAAAGATAGCTTTGCTTTCTTTAAGCTTTTGTAAATTAAGTTGCACAAACTTCTAGATCCATTGATACTCATAATACCTGGGTAATTTTTTCGAGTTTTGAAAAGCCTTGGATAAGAATGCATTTGTGCAGAGAGTTGGATTTTGATTGGTCCCATTTCTACTGAAGTGGATTGCATTATCCTTATTGGCTTAGAAGTGCATGCTGGATTTACTGATACCCAAAGTTCAGGTTACCATTTGCTGATTTCCTTCGAGGACATTTTTCTTTGTTTAGTTGTCTGTGCAGAGCTGTTTGGAAAAAGAAGTCTGTATCTGGATATTGGGCACATAGAGGGGCTGAGAATATGAAAGGATGAGAATATGGTCAGGCTGAAGGGGGAAAATGGGTTGGGACAGTAAGGGAATCTGCAGCTTAGATCTGGATGCTGTACTGGGACTTTGTAAAACAGGGCTGGGAAAAGGTCTGAGAAGGAAGAGGATGGCTCAAGAGGATCTGCATGAGAGATGTGGATGGAGAGGCTGCGTGATATGCAGGACCAGCACCACATAGGTACATGTAACCAAGATTCTGGATAGAGCAGGAACACATGTGTAGTTTTAATAAATTAATTATATATTTATTTGATTTTCTTTTTTACTCTATTATATACACATTGAATTAAGGCCCAAGTACACAAATTTCATTATATCTGTATTTAATAATTATTAGCTGATCTCTACTGAAAAACAAGTTACCCCTTCCAACTGGTTGTCACTGTAGTTACTGCACATATTTTCCATCTTTTTAAATCTTTCTGTGAAAAAAAAATTTGTTTACAAGATTTTAAAACCATTGATAGAACATAGATATATGTTCTTTACCCCTGAAGAAAAGTTACTTGTGAATTGTCTTATTAGTTTCCCATTGAATGGTTACAGTAGTTGCTTGACCTTGAGAGAAATGGGACACTGCTGGTGTTCTCCAGAAGCTGGTGTTATTAGTGCTGGCTGACCTCAGGGAACTGGGTGACCTCCATTTCACATTCCAATCTCCCAATACCAAAACAAAGTAGTGCTTTGCAACACAATGTGAGTAAAAGACAAAGGATGGTTGTTTTTATATAGGGGGGAAGAGTGCGAGTCTGCTGTAGCTTTGATAAAAAACGTGATGCAATATAAATCCATCTTGTTACAAATCAAAAGACTATACTGCTCTACATGCTTTGACACTAAATTTCAAATATAAGGTTTTCACTTGGAGGATAATGGGTATAAACCTCACTGTATATGCTACAGTTAGTGCTGTTTTTATGGAATAAGATAGTCCAGAATGTCCTGTCTCAATTAGATAATCAACTTTTTCATTCATGATAATACGTGCTGTGCAGCCACCACATTCATGCTATTAAGTATTCACTTTTTTAAATTGATAAGTAATTGTGTGGGGTGTTTTTTGAAAAAGGGACTGCTATTGACTCGAAATTTTAGGCCACTTTTATAAAATCCACTAATAATTTCACTAATGCTTCAGAAAAAAATTATGTCTATGTGACTTTTGCTGTTTTCAGCTTACTGGAAAAAACAATTGATGAATTCTTTTTTTAGTTGTTATTGATAACTTTTGGGATAGAAACTTAAAGTCTTTGAAGTGGAAAAGAAAGAGTGAACTCAAACATGTTCTTTTTTTGGTCAGTGACTTAAAAGTCATGCTTGGCTTGCAGCTGGGCTGATTCTGTATCTATCCCAAATAAAGAAGATAAGAAGTAATTATGGTGCTATTTAACATACCAGTCTTGGCCTCCTTTAACTGTAGCTATCAGTCTGGCAAGACTCCAAAAGTTAATCAAAGATGCATGGATCATATTCTTGGTAAGTGCTCTGGGCTGACAAATGCTTACCAGTTCTACTAGTGTATAACTTGCAAGTGTTATGAAATGCCATATGTCTGAGAGAGTGCCTTATCACTGTATTTTCTCTAGGACTAAGAGAAAAGAATTTCAGCCTTTTCCCCTCATTATTCTGGCTGAATACCAAAATAATTGAAAACTGAACTACAGTGGTGGATTAAAGTTATGTGAGATGCTTTGAAAGTGGCATCTGAGTTTCAGACAAATAATGCTGGATTGGCCAAATCAGCTGCTATTTGATGTCAGTCCAATTAATACTTGCTATTTATCAGTGTAATGGCAGTTAAATGCCTCCTTGATGCATGATCCCGTCATACCTTGGAAGCTCAACAGGGCCAGCCATGGGAGACCTCCTGGCAATACCGGGGCTGTAGGTTCTGGTCCTGAGGACTTCACTGTCACTATCCAAGCTTGCTCCACCATGGTAGATGAACCTGAGGATTTAAAGGGCGGGACCAGTACTGCGCACGCTGTGCCTCACCTAAAAAATCCACTGCGCAGGCTTGAAGGACACGCCCATATGGGTAGAGCCCTTCACAAATCTTTGTTCACAAAGCCAAGCCATACATTTATCAGTATACTAAAGAAATTTGATTTGATCCTACAGGTGGAAAAGCTCAGTTATGTGCTTATTGTTTAGATACAAGTGTCACTTTTGTTAAGTTGGCCTTCCTTCACAATCCCAAAGAAGGGAAGGCCACTAAAAGTAAGCAAATTGGTTTGGAATGCAAGGGTATGGTAGTGATTAATCTATTTCTGAAGGTAACTACCTCTGTGAACTCTGCTGCACAGAGACATCTGAAGCCTGTACACCACCTTTCTGACATGCCCTGGGAATAGTTCTAAACCTGAATTTCAACAGAGCTGTATATGGTGAAATTAATTGAAAAAGATTTCTTGCTGTGAAATAAATTGTGCCGCAGTATAATGTAGCACAAATATATTCCTGCTTAGAGACTTAAATTTTGATATGTACAGTTTGAAAGCTTTGATATTTGTTTATACACACACCAAGATACTCTGGTAATTTTATTTGTACATATATGCTACATGCCTGGTTCTGTTTTCCCTTAAATCACACAAGCAACTTAAACTGCCTTTTTTTTCAGGGGTCAATGCTTGTATTGTTTAGAGTTCAGTGAGATGACAGTCTTGTCAGAATATTGAAGCCAGGGGCATTTTCAGATTGAAATGGATTCGGCTAATCAAATAACAGTACTGACTTTTTTGACACTGAAAAATTATGATATATTGTACTATAAATTGGACCTTGGCTCAGTACTGAATAACACCCATAAATGACCTTGGTTCATCTCATTTTGTGGGAGTGTGAAAGGAGGGGGAACTCCATATTTGAGAGCAACTCTTTATTGGAGGTTTGAAAGGTTTACTATCAGGTGGGGTGTAGAATGGAAACAGTTATATAATATTTGTAGTCCACAAAGTGTATATAATATATGTTTTTCCATTAATAACTACTGTTTTCTGTTGTTTCTAACAATTTAACCATTAGCTGTTATAATTTTAATCTGTCGTGCAACTTTAACTTGGAATGAATCCAAGTTGCATTATGGTTAGTTTATGAATGGTCTATTTCATAGCTGAAACTGTGGTGGGAAAGTACTAATTAGAAACTAGTTACAGAGGCATGTGTTTTGCATATTCATCTCTGGTCTCAGAGCTACATGTATGTGCAGATATAAAAAGTCTTTTTCATTAAACAGATGGTGACTTTTTGGGTGGAAATATTATTCAATCAGGCAGCCTAGAAGTGCTAAATATATATATAAGTAAAAGTGAATGCGTTTATTTGACTTCACTTGTTCTTCTTTAGCTACAATTGTTCTTTCCGTCTCAACAATCCAAAAGTAAACATTTACATTAGAAAATTTCATAGAAGCAGGTAATGTCCTTTGAGGTCCTAGGAAACACTGTAGTGATGTTTGGGCAAGCATTTTGTTTACTGTCAAGTGGTGTATCTTAGGCTGAGTAGAATTCTTAATGTGGTATTTTAGCGAATTGCAGAGCATAACAATGAGACTGTTTATCCCTTTCCATAAGGACTAAGTGCACAAGTAGAATGAGATTCCAAATTATAAGCCACACTTGTGCATTTAGTAACTAGTAATGTTGAAGCTGGAGTTCTCCACACTGATGAGTAGCAAGGAAACACTGATGTATTGGTTTATGTGTGAATTCACATGATTACCATGAATTTTCAGTCTAAGAATCTAAAAGTCTTCTTAATAAGAACTTTGAGCAACAGCAAACAATAATTTTGGCTCTACAAACAGTAAATGAGAATTTCTGTGCAACAGAGAGTTGGAAGACTTGTTTCATACCTTGAAGGATGGAGATACCCCATGAATAGGAAGAGATAATGGGTCCTTGTGTTATTTGGGGACCTAAAACCCCTTAGGATGACTGTACTAATGATTTCATGATCCCTTGTTAGCATGCTTTCTCCCACAGCCAAAGAATTCATTGAAATCCCAAGAAGTCATGTGAAACTCAGAATGTCAGGTCACTGCCTTGTGGACTTCTAGAAAGTGTCATGTTAATATTGAATTAATGTGGTGTAGGGTTTTGTTTCCAAATGTCTATTTCTTCTTAGAGAAACATCCTCAGAAGAAGTCAAATCTTTTCAGAGAGAGATCAAAGACAGTGAGTTATGCTAAGGTATAAGTGCTGATATGCTGAAAGCTGCAGAAGAATCTTTGTGGTGTTTGGGCCTCTCGTACTGGTGTATGTATTTTACGTGAACAAGAAATAATTATTTTGTAGCTGAAGTATGTGCCTAGTTTTGCAAGCTGTTCAGACACTGTCAGGTGTGCAGATACAAGAATTTGAGTAGATAAATGGCTCATTCTTTTCTGAAAGCCATATTTGTAGTGATTCTTGTTCTGCAATAAAATTATGTGCTCTACAGAGAGAACAGTCTGCCTAGAAAGCTAAGTAGAAAAGAAGAAATAATCTGTTGACCAAAGGCTCTGATACAGATAGGAAGTGTAGACCCTATGCATCTGAGATACCCATGAGCATGGAAGGATCATTGGGTGATGTAACAGTTAGTTCTCAGCTGTGTCAGCCCACTGTGTAATTTGAGATGATTTTTGGATCTTCTTCAGCTTTTAAACTGAACCATGGGAATGTCATCTAGTTTTTTTGCTTGTTATTTTTATGATGGTTTTTATTTTGGTTTGGTTTCCTAAATTCAATTTCTGTTCTTATTTATTTCCTACAACCGAGCTACTTTTCTAAGGGTTTGGACTTGTCTATTCTTGCTTTAGATTTACTGATTCTTTTTTCTGTTAAAGATTAGAAAGAAATGATTTGTAATATATGTAACTTCTTACTTTTGGGCTGAAATTTTTAATGTGTAGAAAGCCTGGCATGAATTGATAGAAGTGATGTCATATATCTGTCAGATAGTAGTAGTTCATCCATTCTGACACAGAACTCTGTTCCAAAGCCTACTTATCCTGACTTTTCTGCAGTGAAATGCAATTGTATAATCTGGCAAATGGGATGACAGTGTCAAAGTTATAACATTCCTCAAAGGAATTGTGAGGGGAGCAAAGGGGAGGTCAAGGAAAGAGTACAGGAGGTTCTGAGAAGGATCAGACAGGTATTTTCATATTTCAAGGGAACAGTGCTTCACCTTTTGCCTTTGATAACTAATAGCTAACCAAAGAGGCAGTCTGGGGATCCTGAGCTCACTGCAGACAGAGTGCTTTAGAGAAATAATGGATCAGAGAAAAAGCAAAGTATTAAGCGTTGATATGTTTGTTTGTTTGGTTTTTTGTTTGTTTGTTTTTTAGTTTCTGTATCTCTGGTGTTAAGTATTAATTATAGCTGCATGTAGGCACATGTGTGTGCTTCAGCTGTTATCTAAGCTGGAGATCTGAATCATAAGACAAGAATACACCTGCAGAAATGTAGCTGTGTTGAAGGTCTTGACACTAGTTACAGCTCCTGAACAAATGGCTCTGTATGGTTCTTGTTCAGTGATGGCACAAAGTTCATTTTTCCCACATTCTAAATGACTATCCAAATAGAGCCTGAATTGAGTGTCACAGATGTAATCACAGTGCAAAACAAATGCATAGCTTTTGTGATAGACTTCACCAGCCCTAAAGGTCTATGACTTGCTGGTTTAGAGACCAGGTCACAGCCAGATCCTTAATGGAAGCTGCAGATATGAATGGGTGGAAAGCATTTAAAGCTTCATAGCATTAGTACTGTACAAAAGAGTGCAAACCCATAAAATGGACTACAAAAGTATGATCCATGTCAATTATACTGTGAAATGCTGAGTAAAAAGAATCTAGAAAAAAATATAGAAATACTGTTCTATATAATGACTCCTGTTGCCCTGCGACAGTCAAAGTCAAAGGGTATAGCATGAGCAAGGTCCTAAGGCTCTAACAGCAAAAATATCAGAGGATACTTATTTTACAAGACTGGGGGAGATGAAAATAAGTAACAATATCTGCCCTGGAATGTTTTGGTTGGCTTTGGAACAAGCATACTGATTGCACAGAAAAAAAAAGGTAAAACTGAAAAATGAGAAAAATGAGGTTCTTGCAAAGAATAAAATAAATGAAAATTTACAATATGCACTAGAGGATGAAAGAAGGCCTCCAAGGAATATAAGGCAACTGTAAGAATGCAGAAGGTGAGTGAAAGATCTTTTCTTATTGCATGTTTTCAGGTTGATTAGTCAAGAACTGCATTTTTCTGATTTTCATAGTAATGACAGGAAGGATCTTTGGTAGTATGACATAAATCAAAGGGCATGGGTAGGAATGGGTGGAAACAAAGTCTCCGTGGCAGATGGCCTCATCTTTCAAAGAGTTCACAGGATCAAGAGGTTTAGGCGCTGAATCACTGCCAGCTTCATTTGGAAAATCCTCATTGCTTCTCTCAAACACAATGACACAGTGGAAATCTTTAGGGCAACCTCACAGTATTCATCCCCTTGGTTTGCCCTGCAAGTTTAGCTCATTCCAGAATATCAGGATTGGGTCCAAGTTATTATTAGTAGATAACAGTTCTTTGTTCTTAACCCAGATCAGAAATACATAATTTTGTAATGCTTTAGCCTTTGAAGTTATATTAAAAATGTCTGTTTGCATCCTTACTGTGAATGTTCACTCATGTAATCCATTTTCCTTTTACTTCTTCAAGTGGATGGAACAAGATGATTTTTGGGATTTGAGTTACTTTTCTCATAGATTCACTTAATTTCAGTAAAGTCATTTGTAAGTAAAGCCCAGAGAACTACTATCAGTCATCCCTAATATATCAGTAAACAAAAAAGCCTGCAGCTGGAATCAGACTTGATCTGGTTGCTGATATATCTACTGTATTTGGGTCACTATGGCCACAATGAAGTCCAATGGCAAAACGATAGTGATAAGAGGAAGACTAATCACTTACCTAAATACAGTTGAAAAGATGGCTTATGTACAAGCCATTGGTTTTCTGCCCTTTGATAAATGCATGTAACTTTTTTTTTCTTTTTTTATCCCAGGCTTAATCTGCTAATGGTCTTCACAGAAGGTGATTACTTTTTAGCTTGGTACAGATTTGATTGGACTTGTGTTGCAAGTGCAGTGAGCATAGCCTTTGGGTTAGGGTCAGGTTGTCAAATCAAAATATAACACTCATCTTCTGGAGAATATTTTTTGGTAATAGAAGTTTCTCTAGATGACATATATTCAGCATAGCCTCTTGCACTGTCCTAGAGCTCCGAAGCATTGTTTAATATCAAAAAGCATGAGTGCTGATGTTGAGTTTAGATTTTTGTTTCTGTTAGATAAAATGCATGTGTGGTTTCTGGACATAAAGTTGACACATTCACAGCTCAAGAGTGATCACAGCACTATTGTTTATGTGAAAGCTGCAAAAGCATTGTTATTCAATACATGAGTCACTTGTTTAGCCTTCTTTGCTCCCAAATTCAGCATTTTTAATTGTGTAACAAACATAGTTTTCCACCTTTTGGGTAGTGCTTGTAAACAATTTCAGATTTGCATTTTGATTGCCACATGAATTATAGAACATTTTTTCAAAGATTTAAATTGAGATCTCAAAAAGACAGCAGTAAATACAAGCAACAATGTTTAATGACTACAGAGATGCCAGAAGAGAATGTTATGTGTAAAGAAACATTTTTGCTGAGGGCTTTCCCTTTATTTAGCCTTCTGGGTCTTATGAGCTCATACTGTTCCTGGTTTTGAACTAAATGAGTAGGTCACTTTAAGATCTTAACACATGTGGTACAACTAGTGATTTTATTTTTTGCCAACATAAACCAGTAACTCATGAGGCTCTTAAAATAAAAACTTACATAGCATAGCCACAGTATTTTAACATCTAATGAAATACAAAACCTGATATTTAGATTGATTTCACCATCAATATTCTGATGTCTGGGGGGAAAGAAAGAAAGAAAAAAGTTAATAGCATTAACTGTTGCAACTGCAAAAAAATAACGCTTGAGATTTTGGCTACTCAAGGAAGTAAAAATTTAAAGTGTGGTAAAAAATTCATATACATTGAATAGTTTCTGAGTATGTCGTGTAGGTGGAATTTTCTCGTTGCTACTAAGTTAAGGATCATGGCTGAAGGAAGATAACAGGAATCTGGATTGAAGGTTCCGTGTAGCCACTGGAAATGTGACATGAAAGTGGTTGTTAAAATGTCGCTGTTTTGTGTGATGATCTGTTGCATCAATCAGGCCCATTCTGCATAAAGAAAACCAAGAGGAACGAGTCAACATGTAAGAATGGTGCCTGGAACTTGTCATTGTGAGCATCAAGGAGATATTCATCTTGCCTTGCACAAGGGCTTAAATGAGGCTACTTTGCTTAATCAGAAAGTGAAACTTTAAAGTAAATGTGTTTAATTTTATGCTGGAACACAGTAAAAAGAAAAAAATCAGAACAAAAAAGAAACAACTAATAGTGCATGAACAGATAGCTTGAAGATGGCAAAATTTCATATATGTATATATGATATCAAACAGCAGTGGAGAGGGAGACTTGGAAACATACTTCAAGTTTTCATACCGGTAGAAGCAGTTAGGGTAAAAGCTCTAATTATTTTAAGAAAAATTCATAAAATTCAGAAACATTTTAGACAAATGAAAGGGTTTTTTTTAAGAGAATAAGTGAAATACTTGCTTTAAGCAGCAGAGGTTTCTATTTGGTGGCATTGCTACATTCCTATTTAAAAAAGTCATTGCCAAAAAAGACCAAAGGCAGAAAGACATGAAGTTTTACCTATTTTGCAGTTCTGTCCAAATTACTCTATAAAAAAAAGATAAAAAATTCTATTTTTACTCTCTTGCTGGCTTGAATGTGCAAACCTGTAGAAGATATGACTGTAATTGCAAATTATCTTGGAGAGACATGCTCTCTGCTTTGGACCAACCTTGTTTACTTGCCTTTTTTGGTACACTTCGTGTTGCACATGCAATCTGCTGCTCCCTAATAGCATTGAGCTGTGAGGCCATTGCACTCTTGTGTGTGGAATGAGCGTGTTGCAGAAATAACTGTATTGATTGCAAAACAGGAAGAAGCAAAAGAGACTTAAAATGATGACACATAAGCTTGTTTTCAGCTCCCTTACCCGCTTGTCACAGAATGAAAAGTGATTTTGTAAGTCTAGAAGCAACAAATTGTCATTTAAATGTTGTATAAATATGCCAGGCTTTGTATTTTGTGGGGTTTGAGGGGATTGCCAGTTGAGAGGGGCTCTCAGGTTCTATAAGTGCTTTGAAATGTAAATTGTGTTCCCCTTTACATCTTTTGTCACTGCCTTGCTGCGTGCTACCGTACCCCCTCAAACATGATTGGAATGTCAGTATCTCTATCAGCAACACTTTGTCCAGATAACTCTATTTGCCTCTGCTTACGTCTTCCATATATGCTAAGCCACAGCATCCAATAGAAATCCCTTGGCAAATATATCAACACTTTCTACTCTGTTGAGTGCCTTGCTCCTTCCCCTTGTGCAAAGGCTGTGGCTGCTCATTTTACAGCACTGCTTCTTGAAGAAATTTTGACCCCATAGAGAGTCTCTGCACATCTGACTATCACTGTGCAGCTTATCAAACAAGGGAGCCATTTCTGAAGGGAAGATGACATTAGGAATTAGACAGTGTTGCAGAGGGTGATTCAGTGCAGTGCATTTGTCACAAAGCTGTTCTCTGGCATGTTCCCTCTTCTCTGTTCCTCTCTGTGTTCTCATCTGCTCAACAGCTTCAGCATCATCCATCACAGCTGTGCTGAACTGAATGGCACCTCTCGCTTCTGGCCTTTCTCAGTCTGGCTCTCTCCCAGTGCCTTTTGCATTTCCTTATTGATTCCTCAGAATGATTTAAGCTCCATTCTCTGGCAAACTAACCCATGCACTGCTATTTCAGCTGCATGTTTCTGATCCCTTCCTCAATCGCTATGTTAGTATCAGTATTACTTTACTTACCCCCTTTCTTAGTATTGCTCCTTTGTGAAGCTGTATTTAAACTCATTGAATCTCATGGTAACAGGAATTACATTTTACACAGAATTTTTACTTTGCATGAAGACAGAATAATGAAGCTGAGAGTGACTTCATGGTCTTACCTGCCCATGGGCATCCTGAAGGATGTTTCTTTTCTCTTGTTTTTAAGGAATTCCAGATTTGGGAACCCTGTGACATCATGAGATGAAGTAATTCAGTACTTCCGTAACCTTTTTACAAGATTTTTTTCTTAAAATCTATGCTGAATGATGCTGTAGTTAAACTACACTTCTCTGCCCTGTAAACGTTCTTTTTCTTTTCTGTGCCTTCTGAACAGACCCTGTAAAAACTGCAAAAGTATAAGCAATACCCTACAACAGTAAGTTCCCAAATAATTCATTAATGTCAAGAAATAGATGTATTCCATAGAAAGATTCTTTTTGATCCATTGTATTTTCATCATGAGGAATCTTACCATGACTATTTTCTGTCACAGTATTTCTTTATCACATAATACCTTTTGCTTCAGGGGATGAGTTTTTAAAATCTTGAATTTATATTTTGTCTTCAAGGCTGTATAATGAGGCATGACATGTCAGTTATAACAAATACACCTTCATATTTGTATGGCTCATTCACTACAGTTTGTACAAAGTTGTTGTGTAAATAGGCTTATGTAATGCTGCAAACAAATTAACATTCACTTAGACTTAACCTTGACATTCTTCTTGTGTAGATTACGTATCAACATTTTTTATGGTACGTAGAAGCCGCTAATTAAGTAATACGCTAATAACTTCAGAAAATCTGTTCTGTTGCTTCAACAGTCTTTGACTGTTGCTAATTATAATTCCATTAGTTGCTGTTTTACTGTCAAAACAGATTCATGAAGTATTTCTTCTTAATGCAGCTAATATTTTTTCAGTATTAGAAATCTCACTGGGGTTTGAACTTTTTCTTTCAGAAACCAAACAAATCATAAATGTTAATAATATACCACATTTTCCTACATAAAGTTCCTTGACATTGCAAATTAATACTGAAGAAGTACAGATTTATAGAAAAAAGTACTGTTTTAACCCCAAGAAGAAACTCCTCTTCAGAGGTAATAATCTTCTAATTTATTCAGTATATTTATTCATTCTTTTTACAGATCAGTTTAGTAATTTTAGTAATTAATTTCTTCTCACTTTTTCCAACTTTTATGTTTCCAAGCTGATTCACTCAGAAAAAAAGAAACATTCAATAAATGAAGTAGCCTTCTTAAATACAAAAAGAAAATGGCTGATCTGAGATTTACAAATATCGTTATTCTTGCTTTTATGCATGAATATGCAAAAACAGTATAAATTTTATGAGATCTTGAAAGATCAAATGTTGTTACAGCTTGCAGTGAAATCTGGCAAATAATCATTATTCTGAGAAAGGAAATGTGCATCATTGTAATCGCTTAAAATAATCTCCAAAATAACTCTAATCCTGAAAATAACTTCTTTGAGTTTGTAGAAGGATAAAAAAAAAGAGGTATTAGATGAAATGCTTGTAATACAAAATCAGAGTAGATAAAATACCCTAAACTCATGAAAGTAATATGATTTTGATTGCTAAAAAACTTCTATAAAAATAGTTGAGAAATGTAAATAACATAATGAAAACTATGCATAGTGCTAAGCCATGAAGGTACTTTGCAGAAATGTAAACACATAGGCACTCTGAAGTGGGATTTTAAATGCAGGCTTTTTTTCTGCAAAAATGAAAAAGAACCCTACTTTTTCATATAAAGTGAGCTACGCTGAATTCAGAACGACAGTTTGGAAAACAATGTCAGGAATGTCATTACTGATTTAGGAAGTAGGAGCTCTCCCTTGTTATGAACTGAACCAAGCTCTAAAGGATGGTAGTGCCTGATATATCCTATGACCTGAGAATATGTCCAGCTGCCTCATTCTCCTCTTGTTCCTGAGACTGTGATGATATATATATATATATATATTTATATTCCTCTCCCTAACTAAATACAACAAAGTATTTGAAGTTTTAAAAATCCCTCCTTATATAATGAAAGGGTAGTTTGAAAAATAAAAATCTAAAATATTTCTATGGTTGCATCCATTTCTGATGTCAATACTTTGATTGTTGTCTGAGGTTTTCACTTAATGCCACACATGCAGTGTCATTGTGCATGTACTGGACAAGGCAGCCACATTTTCAATCACAGTAAGTACTAACCAATTATTTATAAATCAGAAGATGTCATAAAAGATTTTATCAGTGTTATAAGTTTTTTATTATTTTGGTCTAGCTATATAATTTTGCTTCATATGATTTAGAGCAAAACTTAATTTCTGTGCCAGGTTTCAACATTTTGGAATTTCAGAAGCCTCTGGAATAGGAAACAGTGAGTCTGCACTTAGTATGGCTGCTAATATTTGTTTTGCAGGGATTTTTTCAGTGTCCTGAATTGAGGAGAACCAACAGAAATATTTGGGTTTTATAAGAGGATAGCAGAACTGGCTAAGAAGGAAAGAATGTGAGATGCAAATTCATGTCATGGGGTTTTATTTATACAGCTTTTACATTATTTGGTAGATTGCCCCAGTATTAAAAACAGCATTTTGCCCCCAGCTGTTTTTGATGCTATTTAACTTATGCTCAGGCTTCATACATGAATTTGGCTGGCATTTCATATGCTGAGAGAGTAGGGACTGTGGTTTCTAGTTCTTTTAAGGGTTTTTGGATATATTTGTGTGTGTAATTTAATTCTTTCTCATTAAGTTGTTACAGTGAAGAATGTCCATGTTTATTATTGTTCACTCTAGTCATTCTACAATCGTTAATAGATGGACATCAAAGTTAGCCCTTCCTGATTTTCTTCATTCAGATTTTTTTGCATATTTCACAAAGGCAGTTTGTGCAGTCTCTGTTAGCACATGAAAACCTTTCAAATGCACATTTATTTCAGTGTTATTCACTGTACTCATATACGCAGGGATCATGAAAATTATGATCTGTTGCATAGGGGTTTTGCCTTCCTAAAAATAATAAAGAATATTCTAATGCAATCAGATGATAATTTTTTTCCTGTTAAAAGGTAGACACATTTTAACATGAAAGAAGTAGCAACAGGGCTTCATAAAGTGACAGTTCTATCCAAATTGAAAAAAGTTTTGATACTTGTTAAAGTAAGGTGGGCAAAGACACATAGTGCTTTGCATGCACTCAATGGCATATGACAGGAAGCCTATGCTTGGCACTGCAATCAAAGTAAATATTGGTCATTTGGCACTCACACTGTAGTTTCACGCGTGGTATTTCACAACAGGAACTGTCTAATGTGATAACCTCACATTAAGGTGGAGTGTCAGCCTTGAAATAAAAGGTGGAGTGTGCTGAGCTCCCAAAGGGTGCAGCCAATTAGCAAGTTCTGTAAATGTTGTCTTGCTGTCATGGGATGAGAAGATTGTTTGCTTCAAACGAATAAAATTCAGGTTTCTTAAAGGTTTGGTTCTTGAGAGCTGCTTTATATTTTCTGAGCGAGGAACAATTAGGCAAAATGCCTGTTATGTTATAGAGCCTTAAGATACTGATTCTAGATAGAGCTATGTGTGTGTTTTACTTTCATATCTGTTCATTAGAGTGGTAAGTATTTGTAAATTACTCCAGTATTTGGATCTTTTTTGCTATCCTCCTACACAGTTTTTGGTCTTTTACTTTCCTGTCCCCTTAATTAATAGGGCGTATAAGTCCACTTTGTCTTTTGTGTATGAAATATATATGTTTCCAAGACAACCACATAATTTTTGATTTCTTTTTAGTTAGGTGCACACATCTAACTGTATTTAAAACAAAACAAAACAAAAAAGGCAGCTCTGGAAATGTTCTAAAGCATTTACCTTCCTTATGATTTTAAAAAAGTGTTCAGAAATAAAGGAGAAGGAAACCTACAGTAGATCTGGCTGGTTTTCCTTTATACATAAAACAACTTCTAGGAAGTTTCTGTTTTTTTTTTTTTTTTTAGGCTTTCTTCTAAAGCAATACTTTTTTTATAGGACATATCCTTTTATGCTCTCACAGTTCTTTAAGAATATGTTTTTTACAGAGTTCCTTGTGCTAAGTGTGGTGGCTTTTGGTTACACACTGGACAGCGTGGGTTTTGCAGGATTTGATGTAAGCATACGTGATAATTTGGGATAGAAGGAAGAATTTTATCAGTATGGCATTTTATTCAAGCTGATTAAAAAAAGAGAGCAATCATATCAAATCAAAACAAAGGTGAATCTAGTGGACTATCCCTTCTGTGACCTTGGCTGTTTCTGGATGCCTGGGGAAGAGTATGAAATGAGGACAATTATGTAGCGATGCAACTCTAAATATTATCCGTGCCTCCAGCGAATTGTGTCTTTCTGAACTAAGGGTAATCCTTTTCTGTGTAATAAACTATTGTAAATTTTTTCCTCTGTAGTCATGTCCTGCTGCTCTTTGCTCACAATCACCTACAACAAGAAATTCCCAAGGTGTTACGTGGGAAACATCCTGGGTTCTTTTGGTGTTAATTGGAATTTGTTTTTTTTTATCTTTGAAGACCCTCCTTCATTTATTAAAAAGTATGGTACATAGTTGGTATTCATTAAAAAGTTCATGACGAACAAGGCTAATCTAAATCTTAGCATCACGGATCCCCATTATCTTTTTTGTATGCAGATGTATAAATGTGAATCCCAGTGTGGCTATCCAGCAACTCAGATCTATGCAGTTTTTCACAGGAATAGTGTGCAATTATGACACCCATAAAATAAATAAATGCTTTTAAAGTCCCTTGCTTTAAGCATTATTATATCTTCTGAAAGAGCAGATGTTTAGAGAATGATGAAGTTGTTGAGGGCAAGAGCTTAGTAGATGTCACAGAAATAGCTATATACACAGTTAAGGAGACCAATCACTGGTGAAATATGGTCATACAGAACAGAATCATTCAGTTGCAATGGACCTACAAGGATCATCATAACTTTCCTCCATTGCTACTGTTATATGTATGATAGAAATTGTCTTGGTTTGAGGGGAAAAAACAAAATGTTTACCCACAAGCGGGGGGGTGGGGGGGGGGGGTGGGGGGCTTCTCCACAATAATCACGCCACTCTTTATCAAATTTAAGAAAAGGAATTTTAATACAAGAAGGATAACTGTCCCTAACTGATTATATATATATATATATATATATATATATATGTGTGTGTGTATATATGTAGGTATAGGTATAACTATAAACAGACCAGAGCAAACCACTTCCCCAACACCACAGAGGAAAAACAAACAAAACAACACCTCCCACAACAACCACCCCCACAACCACAAGTTTCCTTTGGGAGAAGAGTTATACTTATGGCAGTATCAGTGGCACAGCCCGGCTGGCAGCAGAGTGAGTTCCCAGATGAACTCTGTGTCTCTTGTCCCAAATGAAGAAAGGAAGCTGAAAGTGGGGAACCGCCACGTGTCCTGGAAAGCAGCTGCAAACGTCACTCTCCTGGCTCGCTGCCCCAGCTGGGGCAGACAGGTCGTGACGGGGCAGGCGGTGGTGAGACTGGAGAAGAGGTTGGGACCCCAGATGCAGGAACCAGGAGAAACAGCCGTGGCGAGGAGAAAAAGCAGCGGCCCAGCAGTAGCCAGGAGCAGGAGAAAAAAAGAACAGCTTCCCTCCGCGGCAGCACACACACCGCTCCTGAGTTTTGCTGAGCTAAAGAATGGAAAAATGTCCCCAAAAACAAAAGAGACAACCTGCCCCCACCTAAGCGATCAGCAGTTAACTACTTCTTTTGTTAACTGCCAGCATGGGCAGTTAGTGGCAGGGGAGAGAATTTACATAATTGCAAACTACAACAGAAATCAACTTCTTAACTTCCAAAAGAGAGCATATATATATTTTTCATTTATATTGAAATGCTGGCATAAAGCCTCAGTTAGGACTGAGTTGTTCTAGGTAGATTTCTTTTAATCATAAATTACATTTATTTGGAATGCTCTTTGCTATCTGATAAAAGAACATATACCTGAATAATGGGGTGGGGAGGAAAATGTACTTATTTTTGCTCTTGAAATTCTGAGAAGTTTATGAGATGATAAGGGGTCAGTCTTTCTATGCTACCCAAATGTTTCCTGCAAACTAAAACCAGTCTGGTTGTTGCAGTACAACTGAGATAGAGACATTCTGTTAGAGACATGGCTTTAACTATTTTCTTTTTTTTCAAACCTTTATGATGGGAAGGTTTCAGAAAAACAAAAAAAAAGCTGAAGAATAATTAAAGACATCATTTTATTACATGCCGTCTCAGATAATTTGTACTATCTAAAGAAAAGAGAGGGTAATTTTATAGAAAATCTCTTTGCATTTCCATTGAGACTTTTTCTTATCTCTGGTTGTAAGTTTTATAATATGGTTGCCCTATGTGTTTGCAGATAGTGAAAAGCCTGTTGGTTTTAAAGAGCATTTGAAGTCAAACGTGCAATTAATATTGAATTTGCTTGGATAAGTGTTGCATTTCTTACAGAGAAATTATGTAACCTTCTGATAGTATTCCTATTAATAGAGGAATGTCTGTTAGTATTTGGATTAGTGACTGAAACCAAGGTCTTAAAGGCCACCAAGGGAGTAGTACAATCACTGTCTGAACTTCTATTGTTGGATTTTAGCTATTAGTGTTTGAATTATTGAAAAAGCAAAGCACTAAAATAGCTGGGTTTTTTCAGATCTCTCACTGTAATGTGTGCATTTTGTCTCCTTATTTAAAAACCAAAACATACATTCAATAAAAGCAATTGCTTTAAATAAATATAATTCAAATTTATGAATCAGTATAAATACATTCAGTTTCTTCATAAAATGGTGCTTTCTGCAGCTTTAAATTAATACTCATCTGTAGAGAGGACATGTGTTTTGCCTTCCTTTAGAAGGCAAGAAAACAAACATGCCCATTAGCATGTTTCAATCAGATTTTTATATCATGTTTTACTGAGTTAACGTAGAATCATAACAGATTGTTTGGCTAATAGTAATGAAGTGCTTGAAGTGAATTTATGCTGGCAAAATGCTTCCTGACTCACTAATGGTATTTTCACTTTGATTTAACATCTAGCTTAAATTTATTTCTGGATTTTCAACAGGTACCTTAATTTTAATTTATGGTCAAGTGCTGTGGTCCAGACAGTAACGGGATCTGACAACACCTTATAAATCACAGTTTTATGGAGGCTGTAGGAATGATGACCAGCATTGCACCCATATGGTTACTCACCTAATTATTGTACAGGGTCATAAATGATGCCATGGCCGTGGCAAACTGCCAGGGATGCTTGGTGTATGGGTCATCTGGCAGCAACAACCAGTCCTGCAAATGCTTTTTCATGTGGATTGGAGTCGGGATGTTCCTTGGCTCCAGCAAGGGCAGTGTGATTGGAGAAAACCCAACCTTACATCAATAATGTAGCAGCATCCTGCTTATACTGCCGATGTCAGGCAGGGTGTTGGCAGTCTGCCTACACTGCTAGTGCTGGTCAGGGTAGGGTGTCTGCAGACAGTGTCAGGTGTAAATAAGCAATTACTTGTGTGAACGTCTCTAGGTTCTCTGCAACAAAACATTGTTCTAATTTGTGGTGTGGATTGTACAGTTCATTACTGTTTTGAAAATGTTTCAAGACTCTTGCCTAACTGAAGCAAGAGGGATTTGCAACAGCTGAAGACTCCCAGCAACTGCTGAAGCAGCTTCAGTAGGGGCTTTTTGTTTGTGAATTCGGCTGTTTTGAGCTCTTGTCCTTTTCTGATTGACTGTTGAGACATTTTTTCTTGCCTTCCACAGGGTTACTGTACCTCAGTTCCAGTCTCACTTCTCATTGGGTCTTCACTACAGTTTCCCCCTTTTTCTCTCTCTTTGGCATAAACATTGCTAGGAAAGTCTAGCGAAGCAAGCAATCAATCAAAGACATTAGTCCAACTACCATCCTTACAGTTATCAAATTGTTTATTCTGTGTTTGCATTATACATATCTCCCCTGAGATGGATCTAGCTTGTGAATTCTGTGGAGTAGCACCTGGATAATCTAGTTCTCTGAAGCTACACAACATTCAGCATCATGAAGTCACGTATGTTTGGTCCTTAGACCAATAAACAAATAATAATAGAATGCACCTTTCAGGAAAGCATCTAGTTTCAGTCTCAAGATTTCTAGGCAGGGAATGCTATCTTCCTGGTCATTTTTTCAAATGGTTGAAAGAAGGAAGTCTCATTTCTGATTTGCATTTCTTTTGTATTTTATAATACTCAGCCCTGATAAGATATACATGGTCCTGTGCTATTCTAGTGAAATTCTGGTCAACTGGCATGAAGCCAAGTATCTTACTGCTATAACCTCCTACTCTGAAGTAGCTTTGTTGCCTTTAAAAACCCAAACTGGAAGGAAAAATGCAGAGCTTACTAATAAAGGAGAGCACTGTGATTTGCATATAATAAGGAGATGCATGTGGTTGGGGGTATAGTTGCTTCTCTTTGCTACCCAGCTGATGTTTGCTTCTTTTAGCTGTGCCATACTGGGTTGAACTTTACTTTTCTTATATTAACCTGCTGTTGAACAAATAACTGTGCCCTTCTTGAAGTTCAACCATTTTCTAGATGACTGTGACTATTTTTCACTCCAAGAAAGAGGAGCATCCTACATAGTACTATTATAAGGTTAAAAAAGGGGGTAAAAGGCAGTGGCACAGGGGATTCAGTAATGAGATCAAGGTAGATAAATTTAGGCTCCTGCATTTGATCTATAATTATTTTATTATACTTCACTGTGAGGTAATTGTTACACAAGCATAAACTTTACATTTTAAAAGGAAGAAAGAGCTTCTCCAATTCTCCAGTAAAACTGGAATTGAGTCAAATTTTACCTTATGATGGAGACTTAGGCCAAGTGCTTGTGTGTACCTGCCTGGACATATTTCTTCTTCCCTAGTGCATCTGAAGAAAATGAGAGAGATTTTATGCCTGTTAATGTGGCCTGGATAGATAATTACCTCTTACATGTCCTCCAGAAAAATAAACAGTGGCCGTATGATCACTGTAAATGTCCTTTGTGACATTGAAATTCCCATAACAATTTTATTTTTTCTTTTCAAGCCCAATGAACATTTTCATGTTGCTGAGTTTTAAAAATTATTGGGAAAAACTTCGCAGTCACTCTTCCCCCTTTGTAGGGAGTCTCCTTGAGACAAAATGACCTTTCTGATTTTCACAGCCTTTTGAAGATTTTTCGGCATAATTCAGGCTGATAAGGATCTTTGCATCACGTATTTGGCAAGGGGGTGAATGTTTCTTTGTCCAGCAGTAACATTCCTTTTCTACTTATTATCTCTGGTGAGGGCCGTTTTAATTGAAGTCATCCCTTCTGAATGGGATCCCAATGCAATTTGTTATTGATTTTGAAAGATTTGACCTGTTAAAATTTCCTTGCCGATGAGTTAACCTTCTTTCCTGAAGGTGAATTAAAATAGAGAATGACATTTCTAATTTCCTAAGTGATGTAGCTAAAGGAACTGTGCTAAAGAGGTATAATGTTAGCTTAGTCTTTTAAAGGGATATTTGTTATTTAGCTTGGTGAGACTTCTTGGGCTGTGCAACAATAGCTTTCCACTCAGGTCCTAGTGCTTTCTGGAATGACTTTTAATTGAATATTATATCACAAAGAGACGCTCTTGAATTTGTCTCTCTTTCCTGAAATTCTCTTGTAAGTTTTACATGGAATTCAGGTCTAATCAATCATTAGCAAAATTGAAGAATCTGAAGTAAACTGTTCAGCTACCTAGAAATTTGACCTGTGATGCCTTGAGAGACTGCAGAAAACAGGACTCCAGTCAACTTAGTGTAGGATAAGATAAAACAGTTCCTTTAATATCTAGGCTTTGCACCTACAGGAATATGTGATGACATGCGCCTCTCCTGCCACTGGTTTCATGGTTTTTATAATAATGTTCATCCAATCCCCTGTTCATTCATCCCTCAGTCCAGCCCCGCCCCTACCCTCGGCACACCCCATCAGGGAGAGTGGGATCCTCTCTTCATCATCCTTCTCTTCCTCATATCACGCAGGGATTCTGGAGGTCTTCCAGTGTTCTGAGCTTTGAGGTTGTTGGCATCTAAAGAGATGTCTTGTGTTGCAGGCTTTGAGATATTATTCAGCCTTCTCCCTTGAAAAGAAGTCTAAACAGTTACAGGAATGTTGAGGAATTGATATGGTATAAGGGTTAGGATGCACAGACATTGAAATTAACTTAGTAGAAATACTAAGTACACTAAAATGTACACTCACTACAGTTGTTTCTAAAATCTATAAAAATTAAAAAATCAAAAATCAGAAACCCCATGGGGCATCACCTGATATCACAACATCATTTGAGCATTTTCGGTGATCTGGACTCTGGAGACATTTATTTTTTCAAAAAAAGTTGTCCTTATTCCAACTGCAGTGGCTTCTTAGTAAGTACTCAGACAGTGTCCTAAAATTTCTACTAATGTGAGACTATAAATGATCATACCCCAGATCAGATATGCAGAACTCTCTCAATACTTTTCTCCTTTAAATCAAACTTGCACGAGGACTGTTCCTTCACCATGTGAAAAATAAATTTATGTTTATCTAATACTTTCAAGTACTGGGAGGAAGAGTTTTAAGTATGACTATAAGTATACATTGTTAAACAATGAGATTTTAAACCTGTAGCAATCCATAAAGAGTGCATTATAAAAATTTCTCCATTTAAAATTTTACATATTTTCTGCCATTTTATTATTTATGTTATTTCTTGTTCTAGACTGCTTTACCCAGCATACCTCTCAAGCCTTCCATAACTCTGTGTTGGGCAGATGACATTTTGCCACCTCAACCCAAGACACTGTTACATTTCTTTCTCTATTCAACTGGAGTTAATAATTGTAAAAATATTTAGGAATTAATTTCTAATGTAGTTAATATTTAATTAAAGTGTGAAAACATGTTACACATTTAAGTTCATGGGAATCGTCTGGTAGTTAAATTTTTAAAATCTCTGGATGGTTTTCAGAATAAATCGTTCTTCCTGTCTGCTTTCTGATAGAGAATCTGTGGGATGGAATTCAATAGACATTTCTATTGAAGTTCTATAATTCATGAACTCCAAACTTTAATAAATAGCATTTTCTTACTGTCTACTTTCTGGATATATCTACTTAAAATGCATGATTTCTTTTAGTCTTCATACGGTGATTTAAATTTTGGCATAGTGAAGCTTAGGAAATTTAAGATATTCTGGGAAATACATAACCTAATATTGCCTTTGTGACTTTTGTGTTTCATATTGATTTTTTTTTTTTCACAGAACAGATGAGGTTTGCAGGGACCAGTGAAGGTCACCTTGTCCAAACCCCCTGCACGGGCAGGGCTACCTAGAGCCCAGAACTGTGTCCAAATAGCTTTTAAACATTTCCAAGGATGGAGATTCTGTGTTATCTCTGGGCAACCTGTTCAGTGCTCCATCAACCTCATAGCACAACAATGTTTTCTGACTGTTGTGGTTTAACCCCAGATGGCAACTAACCCCCACACAGCTCACTCACTTTACCTGTTGAGAGGGGAAAGAGAACTGGAAGGATAAAAATGAGAAAACTCATGGGTTGAGATAAAGACAGTTAAATAGGTAAAGAAAAAGACACATGCAGAAACAGAGCAAAATAAGGAATTAATTCACCTCTTCCCACTGACAAGCAGGTGTTCAGCCATGCAGGAGTGCAGGGCTCCGTCAGGCTTAACAGTTACTTGGAAAAAACAAACACCATCATTCTGAACATTCCCCCCGTTTCCTTCTTCCCCCAGGTTTCTATCATAGAATGATAGAATATCCTGAGCTAGAAGGGACTGACAAGAATCACTGAAGCCCAGCTGCTAATGCTGAGCATGACACTATATGGTATGGATCAGCGGGATCAGCTGGTGTCAGATGTCCCAGCTATATTCCCTTCCAACAACTTGTGCAGCCCCAGTCTCTTTGCTGGTGGTGAGGTTTAAGGAGCAGAAAAGACTTTGACTCTATTTCAGCACTTCTCAGCAGTAAGGAAAACATCTAGTTTTCAGCACAAATCCAAAACATAACCCCATATGAATTACTATGAACTATGAAGAAAATAAACATTACCCCATCCAAAACTTGCCCTCTAGTATTCAGGGGAACCTCACGTGTTTCAGGTTGTCCCTGTTGCCTCTCATCCTGTCACTGGGCATCATGGAAAAGTAGTTGGCTCCATCCTTTTTGCACCTTCCCTTCAGGTATTTGTCTTCGTAATTTGTAGAACATTTATTATTGCCAGGTCTTAGCAGGTGATAAAATGATCCTTAAGTTTCTGCTGACAATGAGAATTTGTTGACAGTCAAGACCAGTTTTAAACCATTCTTTTTAAAGTATAATGGTGCCTTTAAATATCCTGTAGTAATGTGAATTTTACTTTAGTATTTGCATGCCTTTCACAGAATTATACTTGGTAGAGGAAGTACTATTTGGTTTATTATCTGTACAGGATGAGCTTTTAGAATTGTGGCTGGCTTTCTGGAAGAGCAGAAACAAAAGGTTTATTTCCTTCCTCCCTCCCTCCCTCTATTTGTTTTAATAGCAGTTGTAAGTCCCACCCACCTTCTATGTTTTACTTTCTGCTAAATTCTGTAGGAGATTTTTTTCTTTTCTGTGGAGTTTGGGGATTTTATATATATCCACAAGAATTCCATCAGACCTATGTGTTGTCAGAATTTCTTTAATAAAATTTCTATTGTTTTGTTTTTTTGTTTTTTTTTTCAAATATTAAGCCTAAAATAAATGCCTTGATATATATCTGATTACTACAGCATGGTACATATTGTGTCATATTTTCCTTTCCAGAGACTTAAACGATTAATCAAAGGTTTATGTGTTCCTTGAAGGCTAAATGAGAATCTTGAGAACAGGAAAATAATAATGACAAAAAATAGTGTTGGAAGAGTAGTTAATACATTCCTCACTGCTGAGCTTTAATGCTTTAGCACAGTTTTCAAAGAAGCAGCAAATTATTAGAAAAGACAAAAATTAATCTCTTTTTTATGCTTTTCTGCAAAGAAGCCAGTAGTTTTCCCTAATACCATGTTCCTTCCTCAGCTCTGTAGCTTTGCATGTTTGAAACCTCTGATACATTCTCCATCTCTCACCTTGTATTAACTGGGAGGTTTACCAATGTAATAATCATATCAATCTTTTCAAATTTACAGAAGGTTTAAGGTGATGCTAAAGGAAAATGTTATTTGTCAAGAAAAAATAGGTGGTGTTTCCTCGCTGCATCTGCTAAAAGATTCTGCTGTGACTTGTGAATAGCCTCTGTGAAGTAACTATAAATCAAAGGTAGTACTAGCAGTGGAAAGGTAAATGGGTTTTGTGCTAGAATGGAAGCCCAAGCAGAGGTTGGTTGCTCTCTCTGTTTCTGTCTCTGTTTCTTTTATGTGGGTAAGAGGAATTTTAAGAAATCTGGATATTTTTGATATGAGTGTATTCTTGTGATGCACTCATTAAAATACTTGTGTACTTTTAATTTTTCTGTAATAGTGATTTGTTGCATTTTTAATAGGACATCTTGGGTTCTTGTGATAGATCAGTGTGATATCAGATCAAGATCACATATTTTTAAGCAAAAGTTCCTACTGTGGTTAATGGTGAGTTCTGTTTAACAGGCAAAGTTATAATACAGTCTGAGATACTGAAATAACTGCCTGCACTAATATTTCATAGAAGTTATTACTTATTTTTAAAATAAAAATGGAAAAAAAGCATTTACACAGAAGAATTTCTTAGATGTATTTCCAACATCACAAAAATAGACAAATCCACTTATTTTAGTACATTTTTGCAACAAATTTGCCAGATGGAAGTAAGTAATAGTCACTTTCTTGAACTAATTATTTCTCTCAGTTGTGCCTGGAATTAAAATGATTGATTATAGGGCACTCAGATTAAGACATTGCTTTTTTGCATACATTGCAGTGGCAGGTATTTTATGATCCTGGTAACATTACTTCAAAACTAATATAGATATATTCTTGTCTGATACGCAGTGGCACCTGTATTTTGAGTACATCCACATAGCTTAGTTGTCTTTCCTTCTCATAGTTTTAAGTGGAATGCCTATATAATGAATACACCACAGTTTTAGGGGAAAGTTGCCATTTAAAATTGGAAATGGGTTTCAAAGGAATTTAGCAAAATGCAGATGATGAATAATAAATGAACAGAGGATATGCTTGGGAGAATGTATCTCAGCAAGACATAAAGTCTTAGTGCACTTCAAAAGAGTTATGACTGGATTGTTATTTCATCCCAACAAGGAGGCAATTTAAGTAATAAAATGTTTAAAGATAAATAAAAATAAATATATAAATTTGGCCCTTTGCAACGTGTTCTATACTTAGAAGACACAATTTCATTAAACTTTCTTTGCTCCAATGAATTAGAAGAAAGCCAAAAGGATGAAAGTTCCATTACATTATCTAAGTGATATTCATTAGGTTCAGGTCTCCTATTTCATTTCATTCCATTACTTGCAAATAAAACTATAAAGCATTCAGAGATACGAGAAACCTTTCTATTTGATCCTTAAATACCTATAGTAGCTGTCTTGTGGCCAGGGAGTCAGAGGGAAGACACAGATGAGATGTGTGCATGCTGTGCTCTACGAATAAGATTTCTGTCAAGAGTAAGGAAAAGTGGCAGTTTATTGTCTGGACTTCTTGCTTTTTTATTAAAACGTACCTTTTAACAACTAGGATTGAGGGCCAAACTCAAGGGAAAGATACTGTGTGCTTCCAGAGAGAAAATGAAGAGCATGTATTCTTACTGCTATTTACTTCTTGTACACTGTTCTTCATCAATACCTCTAACTGGGCTTTAAAAATTGTTATTGTTGTCCTTGCCTTATGCAGAAGACGCTGCAATGCAAGGAGACAGAAATGGCGTACATGGGTCATCCTGCAAGCTAGCAGAATGCAACCTAGATCTCTTTCTGACTTGATGCATTATAGTGTTTTCTTATAACCAACTTCCTGCTATGTTGTCTGATGTTATACCTTGCAGGAAGTCTGACCCTTTAAATAAGTCACTGTGCAAAGATAATACATTTAATTTCTAGTTCTAGTAGATTCATTGAAAAGCTGTAGCCAGTTTCTGAAAAGCTGTAGCAATGGATTTCTTCATATGTCAGAGAAGGAGGTTTTTGACTTGTTTGCCCTTGGCTAATGTGAGCAGAGCCTGGGATTACAAACCGCTGGGCTGGCATCACTGTGATGGCCTGTGTTGACGGATGTACCCTGTGGTTGCGGCAGCCTCGAAACTAGCACTTCTGGCCATCAGCACCACAGCAGGAGGCTATGATGAACAAAGGAAAGAAATCAAAAGGCAGAAAATGAGGCAGAGGCAGAAAAATAAAAGCATTAGCTTGGGCTTGATGAAAATCGAAACAGAAATACTTTGTCTTCTCTTTTTAATGTATCAGTCTGTGTGTACTGAAGAAAATTACATTTAACAATCTGAAGTGCAAAATTATTCATGATAGAAACAAAAGTGATCTGATTTAAAATCTCTGTTTTACCTGTTCAATATCACTAATTACCATTAGATTTTCTATTATTACATTTCTGATATTTCTGCACATTTCTATCATTACATACTGGTAGCATAGAAAAAAGAACAATAAATTTAAGAGTTTATAATATGATTTTTAAAACTGATCTTATTTAGAAGGTGGTTTAAAAATATATGCATGTTCTTTATCTGATGTCTATTTATAAGTATTTGTTATATGAAAAAGTTTGTACCGACATGTCCACTATGGTATGTGACCTGGAATTGGTGGGAAGCTGGGAGGGTAACAGGGAAGACATCCATATGCTCACTGCATTTTTATACCTTCTTAAGTCTCTGTTGCTGTAGGACATGGATACTGGGGTAGGTAGGTCTTTGGTCTGGCTTGGTATATCTGTCTCACAGGGGACATGCAGAGCAGCTTTCAGCTGTGGATAATCAGAAGAAAACCAGAACAGACATGTGGGGGAGATACAAGCAAAGGTTAATAAAACCTTTCATCCAGCTTACAAAGCCTGCAAGAGTGTTTGCTATGTATGAGAATCAGCATTTTGTCAGAAGAGCGTTATCTGGCTTTTCAGCCAGCAGAGTGACTAGAGAGGCAACGTAAGGAGAGCAGTGTGAGGAATATGTCAGTATGGTTTAATACCACCTCTAATGAAATTAAGAAAAGTTCGGGAACCAACTTTATATGTAAACAGACCATGGGCGAGAAAAAACTGCATTCAATATTTTACAATATCAGAAGTATTTATTACAACATGACTAAAGGCTCAAAACAATATAATTGCTTTGTAGAACTTAGATGCTCTATTTCTCTTTAAAGCATGCTGGTTCAATTAAATATTACTTGTTTGTATTCATTTAATATTCATTTTGTCTGCTACTGCTATTCTATGTAAAGGCAAAATGAAGAGTAAGAGGAACTTAGGCTAAAAAGAAAGCTTTGGAGGAAGGGCTGTTTTAAAGTTGGGTAATGTTTTGAGAATTAGCTGATGTTTATAATAAGCCTAAAGGAGAGGATTTAATTCCAGGTGATAACAACACCACAAAGCCAGATAGTTCTGCCCTGTGAGCTGTCAACCTTTCATGTTTGTGTATGTGCCAGCGTATACTTCAGACAAACATGTTGCACCACTACTGCAAGCTGGAGGCTCTCAATAGCTTTGGTGCAGAGAGCAATTTTCAGGATGTTATGCCGTGGTACAAGTTGAATTACTTTGGGAAGAAATGCGGTATGAAGTGTGGACCTTGATACAGTTTCTTTACAAAATTGAATCTGGACAGCCAAGGCAACAAAATAAGTATTAAACAGTGACAAATACAAGATTAGAAGGTGGTTTTCTTCTTGTTGTTTGTTTTTGGTTTTTTTTTCTTCTTTTTAAAAAAGTCTTGAATTAGGTTCTCAGATCTGGCTCTATGGGGTGAATCAAGAATTAGCATTATATTAAAAAGAAAAAGAAATAGATACTTTTTACCCCCTCTATGTTTATAGCAAATGGGAAAAAAATAAGTCAATATCTATTATAGTTTTCACCACATTAAGGCACAGAAAAAAGCACAAAGCAGCCAAATAACTTCTCTATACAGTGAAATGTGGTGTTAAAAGTACCATGAGTTACAGCACAAGAAGCCACTGCATCAACATTGGGAAAGCATGTTGAATTCAAAATTGTTTTTTTATGGAATACTCAACCTTGTCTTACACTCACCAGTTTTCTAATATACAAAATTTATTTTCCTCCTTACTGGAAGAAAATAAATAATATCTGGTTCCAGTAGTTGTGAAGTTCTAGTATAACAATACTGTTAGGAAAACACTGAATAAATGTTCTGGGTTTTGTGATGTTGATGTCAGAATTTAAACTGGTATGATTACTCTTAGGTTTATTTCATGTGTATTACTTTCATGATTTTAAGAGAAGTTTGAAAGCAGATCCATAATGTTAATTACCATACAATGAATAGTATCAGGAGCATGTGTGACTGTATTTTTCCAATGGATGTTAACAGGGAAAAAATTAAAGGGCCCATGTTTTATTAAATGCCTTAATAATTAAATGCACACCTAGAAAGATAACTAAATGGCTGATTTTTCTGTATTTTGGTTTGCCTTTATCCCATCATTTGAAATTATGCTCTGGAAAGCTGGGGAAGAATGTGCAATTTATAAATGAGATTAATTTACATTACTGTTTTTTTTTTACATTTCATTGTTAATTTGAGAAATTTCAACAACTCATTCTTTAGATCATGAAATTCTTTGAACTGCACCGTGGCTTACACTCTCCCTTATACTATTAGGAAACAAAAAAATTTATCTAAGAGTCAAATCATTTGTAGGCCTATGTTTTATTATGTTGAGAATCTTTTCCCTTTTTTGTCTCTTTTCCATATCCTGAATCCATTTTCTTTGATGTAGACACTGCATTGCATGTTCTTTTCAACCTCTGAAAGAGGAGCCAAGAGAGACAAAAACATTTAATAGAAATGACAGTCAAGGTGATTCATAGCGCTCCTGGAGGGAAGAATTTGCTGGCAAACAGAGCAGGCAGCAAGTCATACAACACCTAAGGAGTCCTGCCACGGGTGGGAAAGATGCAAAAATAAAGGTTTTGTCTTTACTTTCTTGGCACTCTCAATAGTATAAATTACAGAATCTGTCTATCCAAATGTGGCCAGCTTGTTGTGTTGACAGCATATCAGACTCTGTATTAAAAAAAAAAAGATATTAATACTTTATGTAGAATTACAGCATTTTGCTGTATTACTTTTTACAGGCTATGTGTCTGTGAGACTCAGTTCCCTGTTTCATACTGCCTGTGATAAAAATATTTTGTTGCAGCAGCAGTTTTTCCTTTGTTACTGTAATTGTGTTAAGAACATATAGTTAATATACTGTACTAAGTTAAAGACATTCTTATCATATTTTAATTTTGCCCAGCAGATCTGCAAGTGATTCTGTCAACAGCTCTGAGGCTATTGTATTCTGGATGACCTGCTGTCATACAGCTCCTCGACCAGCTCTGCTATTAAGTGCTGCAGTTTGCATTCACTCTAGTCTCCCAGGTTCTTCAAATACTTCTTGATCTGTGTCTTTTTGACCTCTCTCAAGATTTACTGCTTAGGCTTGAACTGTGTCTTGTAATACTCATGTCCCTCTGACTCTCAGCCCTGTTATCGTCCAGTTAAACTCCTTGGCCCTCATCACAACCTTTTCATGTTACAAAGAAATTTGAGGTCTGCAATATTGAGTAGGTTAGCTTGTTTCTGAACTTAGAAAAACTAGATTTCTGCTAATCAGTCTCTCAATATCTCTTTAAATAGAATCCTTTCAAAATACTGAAAACTAAGCTGCTCATTGTCTTGTGCAGTCTGAGTCTCTCTGGCATTAAACTGTTAATGCTACTTACAGGCTCCAAACCAATAACACAAAATGGGTCAAAACCAGTTCTCATGGAAAGTACAGCAAAGTTCAGCTGAAATCAGTGGTGCAACCCTCATTTGTTAAAAAGGGGAGTAATGTCTTGCTCAATGCTTTAAGATATGTTTGGAGCTTTGTGTTTAGGGATACTTGGATTGTTTTGTCTTTCTTTGTTATTTGTATGAGAAGAAAAGCTTAAGGGATTTTCGATAACCTTATTTGCCCTGGATCAAAGTTCAAAGTAAGTTCTTTCTTTGTCAAGCAGTGATGATTTTAATACCTGAAACAATATTAAAATATACAATACTAAATCCTATGATAGCTTACTTTGTTCTTAGTTAGCTGCAAAAATGTCAGTGCTTTAGTGGGGGTTTAGTCTTCATTTTTTTAACTCTATTGTTATCAGTGCCTGAAATTTCAGAATAAACTTGTGGTAATGGATAATTCACTTATGTTCCTTCTCCCTAAAAAAAAAGATGTTAATACTCCAGAAGTTTAGAGGGAATCTTAATATTGTATTTTACAGTAATCTCTTTAGAAGACAAAGAATTACAAATGACATTTTAAACTCCCTAAGATGTCAGTGCCAACTCCCAACAACAAAGAGAAGTAAGCTTCCTATTTATTTCTGCAATTGCCACTTGTATTATGCTGATTAGTTAAAGGGTGGATAAACCATAGTATTTTCATTAAACAAGTTTAGCTCAATACAGGAAAACTATGATTCGTTCATCTAAGTATCTTTAAAACAAAATCCAAAGAGAAACTACTTTACATTCACAGCACCAGCCTTTTTTTCAAAGTGTGAAGTGGTTTCAGCACACATAGATCCCATTGGCAAGGCGTAACTGGATCAGCACACAGCAGGGAGAGTAGAGTGGCTGTGTGAAGACTGCTTCAATGGGAAAGAGAGAACCTAAAGAATATTCAAAAAGAGCAAATTAAAATATCATATGAGGCCTTGATTAGGTTTGACAGCTTTCCTAAATACATTCTTCTTGTTACTAGTATTTAACATCAGCTGAGGATTTGTGAAAGAGCAGCCACCCTCCATGTCCTGCAGCCTTCAAGTAGTGGTGGTGGGTGAGACTTATACATTGTGTTCTGTTGATCTCTTTCATTTTGAGTTGTATATCTCTGCTACATTAACTTCTATGAAACTGATTTTAACCCAAAATTTCACATTTACAAATACCATAATGATTATATAATATATAGAGTATGTTGCATGTGGTCTCTAGGTAACTTTCTCATATTTCTGAGGACCATTCAAAGCCTTTGCTTTCACTATTTTTTCATAATTTATCTTCAGTAATGTCTTGACTAGCAGGCAAAGAGATATTGTGAGGGTGAGCTGGGTACTTTCTCTTCTATCTCTGACAGTGAGAAAAAAATTGACAGTGGATTAGGAATATTTGGAGATTAATTTCTTGGTGGTTTTGGTTTGGTTTAGTTTTTTTTTAGTTTGGTTTGGTTTTTTATATCACAAAGCCCCTTTTCTCAATTCAGAGACATTTATTTTACTTCTGTGATTATTTTCAAATGAAAACCATGTCGTGCCTTGATGCTTCCAATGTGTTTGGGGCCATTTAAATTAGAAGTGAATTACTGTAGACTCTTGATAAATGGGAGAGAGAGGTGGGTAGCTGTAAAGAAAATTGGGGAGAAGCATCTCTCTGTTTGTAATGTCCATATAAAGAATGTATGGCAACCACATTCCTCAGCAACTGCTTGAGGTCAAAAACAGTGACTTGAAATCCTACAAGGAAATGTGGATAACTTAGCTGAAGATTTCAAAGTGTGCAGCTAAAATATTACAGAAATATTAGTTAATGTAGATGCCAGAAATTGGTTTCAAAATAAAAAAAATTGGTATTTTCAAATTAATTTTGGTCAAATCAACTTCCTGTTCATATATCTAGAAATACTACATTATTTTATTCTTTAAAAACTAAGGAAAGAAACAAAATGGCAATTCCTCCTCTCTACCCCAAATGAGACAAATGAGTTAATTAAGCTGTTTAAATTACTAAGTAGATATTTTGAAATTAATTCATTGGAAGTTAATTTGAAATTCTTATTTTAAAGGAGCACTGAGCATGGAAGTGTTAGCGTTGGGACTTTTCACCTTTATTTTTTTATTTTTCCTCTATCTTCCAAAACCCCAAAGAGACTTGTAGCTAGTTGTGAAGAATGGTACCAGTTACAGTTTTTTCATTCCTGCACACATTAAAGCATGTATTAAAGAAAAGAAAACATTCACCCCTGATTTTATCACATAGATATACAGAAAAATTCTTATTCTTTTTTCTTTTTTTTTTTTTGCTTATGTGTTCTTAATGTGACATTTTTTGAAAAAATAGTTCATGGAGCCATTTACAAAGATGGAGATGACACAGAAAAGAGAAAACATTTAAGTGAGTAGAGGGTACGTCAGGGAGCAGGTGGCCAGATTGCAGGGCTAGAGGGATTTCTGGAGGCCAGAGAGCATAGGACAGTTGGCTGCCATTTAAAGTCACTGTATGGTAGAGGCACAGAAGCTTAAAGAGCAGAGAAGAATATATATAATTATTTTGTTGTTTGTTTTTCCCTGCTTTCAGCTTTTTTCTCTAACTCCTCCCCTCTCCACAGGTTTTAACTCTCTGTGCAAATGAAATCTGCTTTGGTCAAGTGTGGAAGCACTTTAGTTTTTTTGAGAAAGCTCACTAAGGAAAAAGCCTAAACAGATCCCTACCCCAAAGCTGTGGTTCACTTTTAAGCCTTGTCATAGTCATATAAAGAAGTGTGCAGTATAGTGAAAATTTAGGCTTTTGGTGTACTTGCAGTCTTGTTCTCTAAATGGGTTCTTTTGTATTTAAACTTAAAAAAATCAACCCAATGTAGGTAAGTGAGAAGGTCAGATACGTCACTAATAGCTCTGTGTCAACATGCATATGAACACAGAATTGCTGATTAGTAGTTTGTCCATGTAAATGTGGTTTCTTGGTACTCCCTGGTAATGCTTTCATAAAATGGCTTGCTATTTGACAGCACAAGCCAAATAACAGTATTTACTACGTAAGCTTATCTGTGCACCTCATGATTATTTTGTATTCAGTTCTAAAAGCAACATACTTTTAATCTAATGACAGACCTTATTTTTGCCTAGTTGTCACAGTCACATGCAGATTTTTGTTCATATTTAAGTTGTCAAAAGCGGTATTTATTGCATCAAGGCGGATATTTTCAACATTTGCATTAGTATAAACGTGTCCTAGAGCTGGATTGAAGATACTTTGATGACAAGCACAGTTTTTAGGTACAATGTGATTTTTTTGATTATTGATGACTGGAAATTTATAGAGTCCCAAATGAGCAAAATTTTCAGCTGAAGTAAAGACTTGACCTTTTAAAAGAGGAATTTCTTCATTGAACACACATAATGATACATGAGGTATAGTGACCTGGTAAAAGAGAAATTTGCAGTTTGCAAGATGAACAATTTAGCTTTATTTCAATAATGTTGTTTTTTTTGTATCTCTGCTCTGGTTGAAGATTTTCTGCAACTTTTATTCTTTAAAAATTGGGAAGTGTTCAAAGTGGTGTTCTGAGGAAATTATCTCTTTACTCTGTGTAAATACATCTAAATTAAATACAATGATTATGTATTTTATAGAGGGCTGGTTAGAGGTAAAGTAGAACAATCTTACTGAAATGTAGCTGTATCTAATATACTTTGGTTTTTCTGGATAGCTAGCTGAATCTTGGAAACCATAATTCAAACTTACTTTCCAAAAAATAGGGGAAGTTTTCAGGGGCTGAATCTGCCACTGGAATTGCTATTTAGTGTACATTCTTAGGGTTATAGAACTACAAATAAACTGTTCAGCCACAGTGTCTGCTTAAAAAAGAGACAATGAAAAGCAGAGGCTAAGTGTATATAGCCTTTCATCAGCCCATTCCCAAACTAGTATTGAAGGTAATGTTGGATGAGCAGATGAAAATTGTATTGAAGTGAATAAAAGTTTTAAATCTCATAGGATTTAGTAATATGATGTGGCTTCATATGACTTCCAGTCATTCAATAAGAACATGTTGTAAATAATTTTTATGTGTCATAGTTCATTTCACTTGCTCTTGTGCAGGACTAAAATTATGCTGTTAACCTGCTTTGGAAATAGCAAAGACTCAACCCAAGTTTACTCACACAAATAGTCTTGTTACTGGGGCCAGTTAGATGAATGGGGTTTCTGTGGCCTGGTCTCAGTTTCTTCATGTAACACAGAAAATGTCTTCTATGTGATTAAGTGTCTGCAGATAGACAGATTTTCTTTGATAAATTATTACAGCGGGTTTTCTGAACTGTTTGTTCTGTTGCTCTTATGTATTAAGTCAACGCACAGTGTCTATGACAGAAAGTCTTAGCAAACATGAAAAATATAGTGGGTTTAACCTTTGATTTGTGGATTTTTTACATTGAACTGGATGAATATTACAGTTTTAATAATGGAAAAAACAACTACATCAGCTTTCAAGGATATAGATTTTTATTGATTTTTTTTGATGTTTATTATAAGGATGTGTTGCCTGTTGGGTATTTACCATAGACTTTGGAGAATAAAAAAAGCAATGGCTACAAGTTGCTTCTGGATATAGCTTACTTTGGGAGATATTTTGATTGGACGCAAGAGGAAACTCACAAGGAGAATAATCAGCAATTGGAATAATCTCCCTGGTGAAGTGATGGATTCCTGAACACTGAACACTTTTAAGGTCCAGGATGCTGATCCATCTTGTCTAAACTGTGCTTTTCCCAAGTAAGGTTGGGCCAAATGATCCTTGAGGTCCCTCCCAACCTCGTATTCTATGAGTCTCTCATTCAATAATTTCTGTTCTTTGGAGAGTTACCAGCTGATACATCTCTGTCTTCAAGAATTCAATCTGTTCTATAATAATATCACAGATTGTGTGGAAAAAATATTTTTAAGTGGCTTTTAATATTTATTTTAGTTATAATAAAGGAAAGATGAGAAGTGGCCTACTTGGAGTTACCACTCATTTTCAAAATGTATACTGGTGTTGTTCTAACTTTTGTATAAAATATAGAAAGAAGGGAACATGATATTAATTGACATCTAAGTATAAAGTGTAGTGCAGGAGAAATGCGAAGCAAAAATAGAACAGTCCAGGAAAGGATATTCAAGCGGACGACAGAGATTGGATTCATGCCTTGGCGAGGAAAGTTTTGGCTCCTGTCTTGGTAGTCAAAACTAAGTGATGACTTTGTGGTTGCTCAGTTCTTAGTCCTCTAATGTGATTAATTCCTGTGTATTTTCTAGAGAATAATTAATTAGTTTGTCTGGGATAAAAAGTGAAATATGTCTGTATTAAAAACAGGAGATGAAAAGTAATCCCATACTTGTGTTTTCCAAGCTTGAGTTTCTCCAAGAATTAAATTCTTACAGATACAGAGCTTGCTTTTGCACTATAACAGAAAAGTAAATCAAGTGTGCACTGTTAGCATCTTTTCTTGTTTTTCAGGTCCCTGGGGGAGATGCATGGGAGATGAATGCGGTCCAGGAGGCATCCAGACACGAGCGGTGTGGTGTGCCCATGTGGAAGGCTGGACCACTTTGCCCACGAACTGCAAGCAACCAGAGCGGCCGGACAACCAGCAGAGCTGTTTTCGGGTCTGTGACTGGCACAAGGAGCTGTACGACTGGCAGATCGGCAGCTGGAACCAGTGTCGGCCTGTCCTGTCCCGCAGCCACGAGAAGCCCCTGGAGTGCCTCAGAGGGGAGGAAGGGATCCAGACAAGGGACATCACCTGTATCCAGAAGTCCAACGGGGTTCCAGCCGAGGATGTCATCTGTGAGTACTTTGAGCCAAAGCCCCGGCAGGAGCAGGCATGCCTCATCCCATGCCGGCAGGATTGCATCGTGGCCGAATTCTCCCCCTGGTCAGAATGCTCGAAGACCTGTGGCAGTGGGCTTCAGCATCGAACTCGGCACGTTGTGGCTCCACCGCAGTTTGGTGGGTCTGCTTGTCCTAACCTCACCGAATTTCAGATCTGTCAGTCTAGTCCATGTGCTGTTGAAGAAAGCCTGTATAGTCTAAATGTGGGACCCTGGAGTGCATGCTCGGTGCCCCATTCAAGACAAATAAGGCAAGCAAGGAAACGAGGGAAGAACAAAGACAAGGAAAAGGACAGAGAAAAGGCAGTTCGGGATCCTGAGGCTCGTGAGTTAATTAAGAAGAAGAGGAATCGTAACAGGCAGAATAGACAGGAGAACAAATACTGGGACATACAAATTGGGTACCAAACAAGGCAGGTCACGTGTACTCACAGAAATGGGAAAACTGCTGCTCTGAGGTAACCACTATTTATAAATTTACATATCTTAATTTTTATCTGTTTAAAGTAAAACGTGCATAACTGGGTTCTTCTGCACAAGTCTGAATCTCAAAACAGGGCTCATACAATTTCCAATTCAACAGCCATCATCAAGCTCAATTTTTTTCTGTGACATGAAACATGCAAACTGTTGAAGATCATACTAAGCATCACATTGATGTGCACTATTAAACTATGTTAGCTCCCTAGCCTCTGTTTGTCGAAATAGATTTCCCCAAAAAGCCTGAAGATATTTCTCAAATGTTTGCTCTGTTTCTGTGTGTTCAGGTGGGCGTTTGCTCTCTATCAAGTCATGCATGTTTGGAAGAGCTGATGATACTGCTTTTAAGGCTCTGGGCACAAAGACTTACAGGAAACTGGGCAGGGTCAGACTTACAGTAAAAGTAGAAAGCAAGAGAGAAAGAAACTGCACAAGAAGGTAGTATCTACTCATTCCAGTAACTTCTGTTTTGAAATGTAGGAGCTTGATTCCTAAGGCAAAATAGACTATGAAACCTCTTAGTTTCTTCCACATACCTCCTCTGTTTCTTTCTCATCTGCACCTTTAGGCTGGCTATCTACTTTTGTTTGGTTTGGTGTTACCCCTCTCCTCATATTTATTTATTTTTTGTTTGTTTCTTTTTCAAGAGTTGTGACAGTCATGGATGTTTTGATAATCATTTCCACAGGCATCTCAATGCATTTCTGAAACCCTATTGTAGTCAATTTGTTTCTTTTATCTGGCTTTCTCTTTCTAGCTCATGTATTTCTTTCCTATCCTCCAGAATGTTTTTGTCCAACTCAAGAATCTTTTTTCAATCTTTGATGTGATTCTTTCTTTTTCTTGACCCCTAATTACATGCCTGATTATTTTACTTCAGCTGTGAAATGACTAAAATATCTTGCTGAATGGGGCTGACACACATTCTTCTATGTTAGCATTTATGAACTTTCAGAATATTTCACTTTAGAGTTTTTGTTGTGTCACCTAAATATTCTGTCACAGAACTTGTAATTGTTTCAACCTTTTCTATCAAACCCATATATTAGAGTTTTTTCAAGTGTAGAAAACATTTTTCAAGTATATTCCTTTCAAGAGAGGATCTAGCAGTAAAACAGGAAAAAGATGAGAGATGTCTGGCTTAAGGAAAGAACTGAAAGGTTCATATTGTTTAGTTGGAAGCAGGGACATATGAGTGAAGATGTGAAGTGTCTATGAAGTGTCTTCCATCACAAGGAAGAATGGAACAAGCTGTTCTCTCTATATATTATAGACGTATTGGAAAAGCAACAATGGACTAACCCTAGCAGTGCTGAATGAGGCTAGGCTTCTCAATTCTGGGAATAGTGAGGCTCTGGAAAAATTCTCTGGAGCATATGTGGCACCTCCATCTTCAGAGGTTTCTAAGAACAGGCTAGTCAGTGATGACATACCTGCAGCAGCTCTTGGTTAGTGAAGAGGGGCTGATATATTGTTTTTTTACAGTCTCTTCTAGTTCTGGTTTTCTTCATTTCCTTGTGATTTTGATCCAGACTTGGATAAAAGTATGTACAAAAAAAAAATCTCAGAACCGGTGTGCTCAGACAGGTGTTGGCTGCTGCCAACAGCACTGTCAGTACGGTACAGGAACAGTTTGCCTTTACTCCTTCCTTTTCCAGCCTCACATCATGCAGCCCACACTGTGCCTAGACTAGCATCATTACTCTTTAAATACAGGGAGAAATTTATTAAACATCAGTTGCTATCAGATAGCAGCCAGCTGCTCTTTTTGAAATTCCCTCAGTTTTTGAAAGGCTAAAAAAATATTGAGGAAAAAGAAAAGGAAGGAAAGAATGTCACAGTCATGTGCTGAAGCTGAAGCTGTGATAAATGGTAAAAGAAAGTAAAAGTACAGTTGGAAGTCAAGAGCATACTTTATTCTTCATCTTTACACTCACTCTTAAATTCACTGAGATCAGTCCCTGCCCTGTCTTAAGTTCAGATACCTAAGTGTATCATGAACATTTCAGTCTGGTGCAGGGAAATGGATGAAACCCTCTTGCCTGAGGCAGTGAAACAATAGATAATACAATATAGGAGCAATTCTTCATAAGGAAGAAAATTATACAAATGATGCATTTTTATGTCTAATGGATAAGATTTTGTGTTGTAAATGCACATGGGATTTCTAGTGGTCTTCATGTCAAGTTTAATATTGAATATTTTTTTCCAGATGCATAGTATAAACAAGAATATTTGGTTAAGTGACTCACATGAGAAATTCTGGCACAGATAACTTAGCTTTCAGGGACCTATATATGTGTATCACCTGTATATCCATTTTCATCATTTACATTTCACTCTTCACTAAGCAGTCAAATGCTTTATTCTATGGCTGGCATTCCAGAATCTGAAACAATAGAATTATTTTTCTACCCAGAGTGTCAATGCAGCCAAATCAAGTGATTTTATCATCAGCATCACATAGTGATTGTGTTACTAAATAATATAGACAAGTAAGGTAACTGAAAAACCTGCCATTCTCATGTGAAATGCTTTTCAGCTTGAATAGTCCATTTTCAGTGGGTTTTGACTTTAGCAATCAGAAACAATCAGCCCCCTGGCAGCATGACTGAAAGAAGAATAAAAACCCTCAGGCGAGTAATACTTTTTGCAGAGGTGGCAAAATTGTTATAGTATAAAAAGGGTTTTAAAACAGAATAACTTTCAGAAAGGTGCCCCAGAGAAAATGGTTCTGTAACGCTGTCAGCAAAATTTCAAAACAGGCAAATTCTCTTGACACATCAGCACACCAGACATGGTAAAGAGAAGTGAAACAAGAAAATCAAAGTTTAATTTATACACTTTATTGCTGAGTGAAGAATAGATGGTCTCCGTGAAGGATGAAATATTGGATTTTGTATTGCTCATTCTGCAATAATGTGTGTGTTACATGGCCTGTATTTGCCTTATGTTCCCCTTAGTCTGAAATTCTGGTGCACTGAAAATATTTTAGAAATAGAAATGTTAGGAAAAAAAATAAATTTTAAAGGGTTATAAAATGACTGCTCCAGATAGTTAACAAGATCAGGACAGTGCTGCTGTTAGTGTAGAGAACAAAACTGATCCCTTGAAATGTTTCCACTTTGGTGAAAGTGGAGTTTGCCAGAGAACCCAAAGAGAGCTGTTAAACAACAAACTGTCAATGTAGAGAAACATAAAACATATGTAAAAGTTCATTTTGAGCTGAAAATCTGTTTGCCCTATTACAAGTTGTAATGATTATGCTTCACATTAAGCCTATGTAATTTTCTATTGTAGTATAGACTTTGGTTTTCCTTTATTCTACTCTGCCAAATTGTTATTATTGTGTCTCTAGTGGTTCCTCATAATTATGTTCCTGAGCAGACCTTTGTGGAGTTTGCAAAAACATTTGCCTAGTTTTGTATAAGTCTAAGAATAGTTTTTGAGGGGTTTTGGTTGGTTTTGGTTTGTTGGTTTGGTTTTTTTTTAAGCAATGTTTAATTCCTACAACATTTATATTGAGGTGCTTTGCTGAGAACCCACTGGATTGGGAATTCAGTATTTGAAAGGACTGAAGCATAGACATTTATAACTGCAAGAACATGGAACAGAACTAGTTCTTGGTCTGTATGTTTCTGCACTTCAGCAAAGATTTTGAAATCCACTGATAAAGCACATCATGTTCCCCTCAAGCAGCTGGTCCATGGGCATGGGGACAGCCTGTCACCGCTAAGAGTCACTTAGCTCAACTGGCTGGAAAGGGGGCTGTAGTTAAAGCAGTTCTGCAAGCATATAACTGCCTCTTATAAATAAAATTAAAAAAAAAATTCCCAGGAATTTCTACACTCTTTCCTTTCACTTTCTCCATCATTTGAATATGGCTTGTTTGTCTTACTTATGCTGAGACCAAAACAATCCTATCTGAATGGGGGGAGAAGTAGTTACTATTCTCTTGGAGCATCACTGTAGTAGAGACCTGTTTGTGAAGCTGAACATTATTGATGACCTGAATGACCTGAAGGGAGAATTCAAGAAAAAAACACTTAATATGCAGAACTTTTATTTCTTTTCTGGGAAATAACCTTATGCAATTACAATAGTGTGACATAGTGGTGGGGCAGAAAAAATAATCCAAAATTTTAGAAATGCTTAATTAATGCTGATTAATTCCTTAGCAGATTGGTTGATTCTTTTTATGCATTTGATCATATGTTCATGTTTCATTTGTTTCACTTCTGTCCTTCTTAGGTAATTATTTATTTTCATCCTCCTCACTGATTCTGTGCATTCATGGAATACCTAGCAAACTATATCCACATCTTGTAACAGATTAAAATCTCTTGAAAGTTTTTATAATAGTCTTATTGTAGTGCTTTACTAAATTTCAAATTTGGGTGAGTTTGTCCTTTTATTTATTCCAATATTATAGTTCAGACATGAGAAATTACAGGAGGGTCAAAATTATTGAATTGTCTTCCTGATTTGGAGTATGCAGTTTGAAGATATATAGTGCATAATTTTCCAGCTTACTTCAAGTAGACCGGTATCTGCTGAAAGCAGTATCACTATACTTGCTACTGACCACAAGTCTAAAGCCAGATACCCAGGAACTGAGGAATTCAAGAATGACCAACTAAGTATTTAGACTGATGAGTAAGTGATATTCAAGATGTATTGGCAAGAGAAAAAAGATGAGGAATCTTCTCCTTTAGAATGGCATTGTAGCTTTGTTTTCCTTTCTGGGTCCTGAAACCTCTCAACCCAATGCTACCTTCCAAATCACACAGAAAATGTCTCCATCCATGGACTTCCACTCCTTATAGATTATAGGCAGTATAAAGGAGGAAGATAAAAAACCCGTAGCAGCATAAGCCTGTTGCTTTATTTCTGCCACTGATTTGGAGAAGCAGACAAGTCATGCTGAGGTACATACTGTCAGACAACAAACAGAAGATTCAAACATACAGTACAGCAGCTCAGTTTGTTGGACCCTATAATGTATTCCTGGCTTAAAAAGATCTTAAGGTATTCTCTCCACTTGTCTGAGTGCCCCCACGAGGCAACAGGCAAAAAGGGTGATGTGTATGAATGTGGCAGTAGTTAAGGTGGAAATAACTTCAAGGAGATGGGCTGCAGGAGGGTGATGGAATAGCAATGCAGAGCAGAGGGGTTGTAGAGATGAAGGAGCATAAGCAAACTTTTGTTTGTTCATTGAAGATCTGATGAAAGCATATATGTCTGCATGTGCTTTTATGTTACTAGAAAGGCAGTTCTACAGCTGTTTTTATAGAGGAAGCCTCCAAGCTCACCACCCTGTAAAGGTTTGGAAGCAGTAAGTTGTTCACTTACAGAACACCTGTACATATCACATATTTGGATAATGAGCTATATACGGTCATCTTCATTCATTAACTTGTAATCACTTAGAGCACATGCTGTTAATAAATGGAAAAGAGGGAAGAAGAAAGTAATCTTGGAAGAAAAACCTCTTGATAACCAAAAATGGCAGTGTTAATTGTCAGGTGCATTGGGTTAATAAAAATGTAAAATATTTTTAGAGAAACAGGATGCAAACATTTCTTTCCTACCGTTTTCCACTGTGCCTTTAGAATTTCCATGAATTTGAAAGTCAGAAGCATCCTGTAGTTTTTTAATGTGATTTTGGTGGAGACAGTATTTTCTGTGGATATCATTCAATGGGTGTTTCTTTCTATTCTAAGTACCTGCTCCATCATCTTACCGAGGCTACTGTTTTGACAGCAGCTTGTCAGTATTGCTACACACTTGACATACCATGCCAAAATCTAGATTTAAGATGGAAACGTACACACTGTGCTGAATAATTGAAACATCAGCAATGAACAATTTCTTTTTCTACACCATATTTTAACTCCTTTCATACAGTGAACAGTTGTTCTGTCATTAAGATGTATGATATTCATATATTTCTGTGCAAAGCATCAAAATTGCATGCCTGTGTAGAATATGTTTTTATTCAAATAAAAAAATCTTTCTGAGCAAAATATAATAGCTAGTAATGTAATGAGGGTTGAACTACATGTTCTGATAATCCCTTGTAGCCATAAATCCTGTAAGTGAATAAATGAATTCTATGAATGAATGCAATGTTGAATTTCTAGCCTTAATCTAGTAAGAGATTAAGATGCACAGTGGTAACTTGAATTAGGCACTGTGGTCTTCAAGAAAGATTGGCCTGCAATGTACTTTTATGCATATTTTCTTCCTTATCAGATAATATTAATGTTAATTGACTTCAATATGAGTAACCAAATACATATGAATCAAGTAGTATTTTTGGTAAATTTTAGACTTCTTTATATGGGTATTATATGATAATAAATATTTCCATAAGGGACAAACTAGAATGTATTACGTTTTTTAGATTTATTTTGTGGTTTGTCTTTTTTTTCCTGTTGTGTAGCTGCTAAGCATAGTCCAGAACATAGAGTATGCCATTGTTTCCTTGATCAGCTTTATAAAGTTATGGTACAGCAGTACATGAGATGAGCATCCTCCTGGGACATACTGTCCCTGAAAGTGGGGACTGCAGAGTGGGAAGTCAGAGTTCTTCCCTTACAGATCCCCAGAACAGCAGGGTTGGGTACTTCAGTGCCTAACTTTCAGTGGTCCTACTGAAAATAAAATGTGCAGCCCACATCCTAATATTGACCTCTTTCTTCCAAATGTTGCAGCCTGAGATTAACCCAATGATACTGTCAAAAAATCTAAGCATTAGTAAAGGGAAAAATGTAAAATAATACCTGAAACACAACTAGTATTTGTAATATAATTTTCAGTAATATATTTCTTTACATCATATCATCAATATTGTGTATTTTTATTCACAAAGTTTGACATTGTGTTTATTTTTTCTTTGCCAATTACTCCATGAAACTAGCTATTATATTTGGGTCAAAATAAATGCTTATTCATGCTATGCAACAAAAATTCCCACTGACAAAGAGAAATCCCTCCCAAAACCTTTAATAAGTGATTTATGTAGACTCTTGCCAAAAAACCTACTCTACCAATTTTAAAATTATCTATAGCATGAGATGTACATACATGTCTCTGTGCTACTGGACTGTGAAAGATAGCACGTCTCACTAAACCCTTCTGCTTTCTTGTCTCAAACCTTTACAGTATCTGTGACAGCCCTACGGCAGCTGTTGTTGACACTTGTTTGGTGTAGTAGAACTTGTTTTTGCTTTGTCTGTATTACTGCATTTTTTCTTGGCACAGTACTTGTCAGCAATCTCTATCTTCTCCTGTAATGTGGGAGGCCTGAGTGGTTTTGTTTATTTCAAAATTGTTTTGGCTGTGCATCCTTGTTGGTAGAATTAGCTAAAGTTGTGAAAGGATCACGGGAAAGTAGTCTTGTAAAAAGCACTTAGATGGACAGTACTTGAATTGTAAATGAAAAAAAGTGGCCTCATTGTTTGTGTGATTATAACAGCCTATTACACAGGGTGGTACTAATGGTTTCTCACAACAATGCACAGTATGACCAATAATAAACAGTGCAGCTGTAGGGAAAATGAATCAGGACTATGTCATTTTCCACTAGGAAAAAGGACAGGCACTGTATTTTTGCTAACTTCTTTAAAGAAAGAAGCATGTACAAACCATAAATTGAATCTCTCAAGGATGACTAGACTCTACAAATGACATTTTGTATCTTCAGACTAGCTTGTGGGGGTTATCTAATATCCAGATTTAAATCACTTTTCTATCATTCCTGCTGTCCAGTACCTTCAAATTAAACATTTTTTTTCTTAATGATATGAAAACCTCTCTTTACTTTATGCCAAGTAGTTTAGCAGTCTCTTTCAAAATCCAGCTGTGTCTTTGATATGGGAGTGGTATAGATTTAATTTTACTATTATTGCTTGATACTTGTACTCTAAGTTAACTCCAAAATCCCTCTTACCTGTACAGAGCATCTTTTAAGGTTTCATAGTGGTCATATACAGGGTAAGGAGTAGACCTTACACATTTAATATTAAGATTTGGATTTAATTCTGGATAACTAAAGGATTAATATTCAGCATGTGCATGGCTGTATTTCCCCAGGCCTCCTGACCACTAGAGTGATTATTCAGAGTTGCCAAAGAAAATTGTACACATGGGTACATATATCTCAAAGGTTGATTTGACCTTCTGACCCAACCAGATTATTTCTGCAAGGTCGTTCTGTTAAGGGTGTGAGTATCTTGGCTGTGGGAGTGCCTATGTGTAGTCAGATTTCTCAGCAGTGTAAGCCTGAGCTGTTTTAGGATGTGATACTAACAAGTGGTGCGGTACAGGTTTTACCCCTTCCTTCCCTGTAAGGTTACAGTTATGAGGAGCAGATGTGGTCTTTGGAAAGTATTCCTTACAGTCTCACACTTCTTGTAGCAATTTACTGAGATTTAAGCAAACTACTGATACTCTGTCTACTGGGAAAAGTAAAGTATGCTTGTATTCAAATCCTGCTTTAACTTCTTTTTAGTTCTAAGGATTCTTTGGGATTTGGGCCAAGGTTCATTCATGCCTGTAGGTTATTTTGCAAGTTTGCGGTTCAGCTTAGTGGTTTGTTTTAGTGGTATTTACAATTGCTATTATTTTCAATCACAAATTTACTTTCTGATTCTTTTCCAAAATTTTCCTCTAGTTTTAGTTTGCCCTTCAGTCTATAATGGCAGCCTTTACAAGCCTGCTTCTGTGTATTTGTGTTTGTGTGTGTAATTTTGATTTTCAAGTGCTAAACTATCGTGTGCTTTTGGTGTTGTATAAGAAATTTGTTACCATTCTGAGGCTTTCTGCAGACAGGTGTGTTTGGTCAAATGGACTTGTACGTCAATAGTTCCTGTCTTGTCTAGTGGGAAAGATTGAAGACCATTTTGCTAGCAGTATTCAGTGATGTAATGTCTCATGAGATCAGCAAGAATTCAAGAGAGACTCTCATGGTTCCTGCTGCAGCTAGTTGCAGGAGGTCCCTGATGGTGTGCAGGATATTGAAGGCTAGGAAATGGTTAAATTATTCTGCTCTGAGGGAGCCCACTATGGGCTTTTTTTTTTTTAGTGTACCTGATAGTCTTTTTTTCTTCTTCCTTGCTATTTAAATAAAACTACATAAAAACCTGTTAAAGAATTTTGGATTTTCTTAGCATGTTGATTATGCTTCCATCTGAAACCGTTGGAAGCAGCTCCCTTTTTCTGCTGAAATGCTGAACCTCTTCATATGATACTCGGTACAGGTTTCTTCCAAGCAGTTAGCCTAGGTTTTGGTTATGTCTTCTTCAAGCATCTAAAGTTTTTAATTCATTCGTTCAATCTTGTGGATTGAATAAAAATTGTATTATGTTGTTGGGGTTTTGCTTTGGAGAATATGAGCAGACCTTTTATTTTTTGCTGAAAATGAGGTAGTCTTCTTCAAAAAGAATAATAAAGTTCCCCCCCAAAAGGTGCCGAGGTTTAAATCTCCAGCAGACAGAACAGATTCTGAATCCACAGCCCTTTCTGATCATGAAGGGCGTGTGGTATCTAGTCATTGTGATGCTATTTACTATGAGGAAGTCAATAGGAGGAAGAATGCCAATTTTTTCCTAGGTTTTGTGTGGTGTCTAACAATAGAGATGCATGTTGAGTATCTCTTAATAATGCCATCTCTGCTGAGCACTCTGATGTGGAGGTGTCTGCTTTCCCACTAGGGTTGAGGGTAGGTCAGTCGTGCCAGGACTGCAGCAGCCTGGGCAGATATGTAAGTTCACCTACAATGAAATTTAGAGCCACAGGACCCAAGAGCTTGTGGCCTTAATCCACTACCACATCAAATAGTGATCCAGGATTGAAAGATCAGAGTTTTCAATTTAAGAAGTTGAAAAATTTAACTTAAGTCCTTTTCAGTCGAGCCCTACCTCATGGCTTTTGTTTCTTGTGAATACCGTAAGTTTATGTTAGCATCAGTCTCCTGAACCATAGCCATGTTACTCATTTTAGAACAAGGGAAATATCTGTATGTAATCAAATGGAAAATCAGCTAAAGAAAATATAAATATACCAGAATTCCAGGAGAATGCATATAGTGGATGAAAGTAAGGAATAATAGCTGTGAAAATTTCATTAATGAAAATCAAAGCTGAACATTGATAACAGTGAAAGAATAGGCAAAATAACACAGGCAAAAGTTATTGAAGAGACTATTTGACTTGCATTAACCTTGTCACTTGGGGTCCATTACTTTACATTATAGTCAAAATCAGTAAATAGCCATTCTTGTTAAATATCAGCACTGGGTGAATTAACTGAATTTATTATAAAGGACATATTCTTCATTTTTCAATTTTAGGTTTAAATTGCAAACCTCACATTGATACTCTATTACATTTGAGCATGAAGAGCAGCTGTACTGGGAAAAGCACAAAATCGATCTTCAAAATGGTGTCTCCAACAGAGACAGTCTAGGGAAGTGCATACAGAAGTCTGTAAGCTCAAAAGTGCCACAGAGAAAGTGAATATAGTTATGCAAGGCCTGAAACAAGAAAACTAAGTTAACTGAGCAGTTTTAAAGCAAAAATAGCTATCTACAGTTATTGATGAGTAAAAAAGGTGTGTAATGCATTGTTTCTAAGATGATATATGTACCAAAATCTTATCTAGGTTCAGAAAGCAGTTATACTAATTTGTGGAGGAAACTCCATAAAGGGCTCTTCAATGCTAAGATACATCTTGTCTTCAGGAAGTCTGTAAGCTGTAGTTTTTTGGAAAACCAGAGGATATCTTGGGAGAGTGGGACGAAATACTTGTTGTCTGTCCATCTTTGCCTTTTTTTGCTGCTGCCAAGACAGGTTTCAGACTGCAGGCACTATTAGTTAGAACCTCTCAGCCATTCTGATGCTGCTGTTCATCTCTTCTCATTAACTCACCTTTCTAGTTATCAGTTCAACATAATATGGAGGAAACATCAGCAAAAGTAGAAAATCTCTTAGTTGTACAGGTAAGTTATGTATGGAGTATGCTCATGACGTAGAGTCCTACTGCCTAGTTTAAAACTTATTTATTTTTTCTATTCATCCTCCATAAATTTAGAGATTTACTCTCATGCATTACCATGTGCTTGGCTTTATGCATGCAGTATGCACAGCTTTATCTATAGGCTGTGCTGCTGTTCAGAAGGACCTTGATAGGCTGGAGAACTGGGCAGAGATAAATGTAATGAGGTTCGACAAAGGTGAGTGCAGGGTACTGCACCTGGGTAGGAATAACCGCAATAACCAGTACAGGCTGGGGGCTGACCTACTAGAGAGTATTTCTGCTGAGAAGGCCCTGGGAGTGGTAGATAACAGGTTGACTATGAGCTAGCAGTGTGCCCTTGCAGCCAGGAAGGCCAATGACATCCTGGGTTCCACTGGGAAAAGTGGCCAGGAGGTCAAAGGGAGGTGATCCTTCCCATTGGCCCTAGTGAGGCCACGTCTGGAATACTGCATCCAATTCTGGGCTCCTTAATACAAGAAAAAACAAGCAGCTACTGGAAAGAGTCCCATGGAGGGCCACAAAAAATTACTAAGGATTTGGAGCATCTTTCTTAAGAGAAGAGACTGCAGGAACTGGGCCTGTTTAGTCTAGAGAAGTCTGACAGGGGATCTGATAAAAGCATATAAATATCTCAAAGGCAGGTGCCAAGAGGATGGTGCCAGACTCTTTGCAGTGGTGCCCAGAAACAGGATGAGACCCATGGCCATAAACTAAAACCCAAAAAGTTTCACCTCAACATGAGGAAGAATTTCATTATGTTGAGGATGGCAGAGAACTGGAACAGACTGTGCAGGGAGGTTGTGGAATCTCCCTTTCTGGAGGCATTCCAAACCTGGACACTTTCTGTGTGTCTTCCTGTACACATTACCTGAGTGATCTGCTCTAGGTGACCCTGCCTTGGCAGCGGGGTTGGACTAGATGATCTCCAGAGGTTTCTTCCAACACTAACAATTCTGCGATTCTGTGAACTTGAAACTTTTATGCTGTGGTGAAGGTTTCCCTTCTCAGAGAAGAAAACAGTCTCTGCAGGAAGATGTATAGGAATCACAGCCAGTCCCAGCCAGGGATACCTCTAGGGTTGGTGAAAGTCAGGGAATTTATCTAAGTTGAAGGTAACTTCAGTGAAGAAAGAGTATCTGTCTGTCTGTCTGTCTGTCTGTCTGTCTATCTATCTATCTATCTATCTATCTATCTATCTATCTATCTATCTATCTTCTGAGTATGAATATTACCCTTTCTCATGTAACACTTCTCCCAAATAAGTTTTGAAGCAGATGCAAACCCCATGGACTGTCATTAGTCATTATCAGTGACACTTCATTAGCTGATCCCTTCCCTTCACACCAAAGCTACTTTGTGGTGGCAATTTTGTCCATTTTCCCTGGCAATATGTGTCTATAATTGAACTCGGCTCCAGTGACAGTGCAAGTGAAGAGGTTGGTTTTGTCTGCTCTCAAAGGCATCACATTGGAGAGGAACTAGGGAGGTGAGGATATTTCATCTGTTCTACAAAAGAATTTGCAAATAGTGCCCATGTTAGAAACCATAAGGAATGTATCTTTTTCCAATCATTAAAATGTGTCTTTGTGGAATCATGAGTCTTTGTTTTGTCAAAGGGGTAAAAATGGATATATTGTTTCTGACAGTACTGTATTCCTATGCTGAATGGGGCTAGATGTAGGTGAAAAAATCCATTATTAAAAACAATTTTCTCAAAAGCATTGAGTGTATTTCACCCCAAACAGAGAGTGTAGTTTCTGTCCTTACACAGAATAAATGTTGACTATTGTGTTAGGGTTTCCCCACCACCACACCTTTGACATAATAAGAACACTAGAAAAATACTACTGAATAGTCCCCGGTGGTCTGCCAATCCCAGCAGTGTCTCCAGTTTATTGTCTCAAGCAGCGGAAGAGGTAGTTACTATTTAAAGACCAAGCATTTAAGATCTGACTGCCTTTTGTAGTCCATTTCCTTTGTATTTCTCCAATATCCAAAGTAAATTTATTAGGGATGGTGGCTACTATATCACTGCTTAGTCATTTTAGTATCCATATGTAGACCAATAGCCCACCAATTGATTGACCTCCTTTTGAACATGCTGGCACTGTCTATCTCCACAACCAGGACCTCCTGTTATCAGGCTGTGGAACTGCTCTGCCTTTTGTGCACAACACTGCTTTCATTTATTGTGATTTTACATCACCTTTTAGTCTCATTGAGTATCCCTAGTTCTAGTATTACAGAATTTTGTAAATAGCAGTTCAAAACTGTGTTAGATATATAGGTAGGGCAAAATTTTGTTTAGCAACCAAGTAAGTGTAAAGATTGATTATTCTGTATTATTTTGTACTCTTTTGAAAGGAAAAAAAAAGAGCCTTTATTGTACAGTTTATAGGACTGGTACTGAACAGAGCATTTCATTGTGCCATCTGCAGTGCCAGTAAATATTTTTCCTGCCTGTTTAACTGGTTCAGAAGCCAGATTTTTATTCTAAGACAGATAAGATTTAAAAAAACCCCACTTATGTAGTAATTATAATTTATGAGATAAGTTTATGTCAACTGTAGTTTAGCTACTCTTTCTCATTTTTCTGTTGTGAATCAAGCTTTAAAGTAGAAATGTTAATTTCTGGTCAGAACATAACATTTATAATGCAGAGGAATTTAGAGGGAAAAGTGTTGCTGGCAACCTATATTATACGTGAATGAAGCAATCACATGGAGAATGGAAATGAAATTATGGGCTTCATAAGGAACAGGAAATTGAGGCTATGGGTTCACTGCAGCAGGGAAGCCTACATTTTAAGGTAGAGCTCATTCCCTATTTAGACCATGAGACATCACTGTTGCAATATACCAGGTGTCAACAAAGAAAACTATTAGTGACCAAGCACTGAACATATTTGACACTGTGATTTTTTTAACAAATCGTAATCTGGAAATTAGGAGAAGATGGCACTGAGAACTTTTTTGTCTTCAAAAACATCTTTAGTCATCTTGGTTATTGATTCTCCCTTACCTGTTTCAAGAAAAACAATAATACACCTAAAAATAGAAGATAAGCAGTAAAAAACTGATTTATTTCCTCTGTTGTAGTTCTATATATGCATGAACATTTGTATTTTAGCTTGATCACAGATATGGCAATATTTTGATCACAGATATTGCAATACTTATAATTTTAACTATATTACATCTTATGTATATGGTTTGATTCAAAAGCCCTTCTGCCTGACTTTTTGGGATCAAATACCTGTGGACTGAAACTTAACAGCTTTAAAAATATTTACTGACTTTCATGTTACAGTGGACATCACTGTTCTGTAGGAGTTTGTGACCGTCTATGGATGTGTGTTCTAAAAATTGTAATGCTCTCTTATTACAGCTTCTGCAAACAGGACAAACTGCCCATTACATTTCAGTCCTGTGTGATCACGAAGGAGTGCCAGGTGTCAGAGTGGTCAGAATGGACCCCCTGCTCCAAAACTTGCTTTGACATGACAACCCCTAAAGGGAATCGCACAAGATCACGGACCATTAAACAGCTCCCTGTTGGCAGTGAAAGTGAATGCCCACAATTAGAAGAAGCAGAGCAGTGTGTTTCTCAAGGAGATGGCGTAGCACCGTGCATTACGTAAGCTGGTTCATTTCAGTTCTCCCTATACTAAAATGAACAATTTCAATTAAGCCCACAGGGTCTGGTGATGGAGTATCAACCAAATCATTATTAAAGAAATAATAGGTATGACTTTACCTTTTTTTTATCCTTTATTTATTCAGTGTTCTTGAGAGCCTGAAGCCTGCTAATAGCTCCTATTAGAGTGTAACCAGTTTCTCCTCCAAATACAGGAAAAATAACAAGTTCTTTGTTTTTAATTTGTTTCAGTTTTTAAAAGACAATATTTGTGCATATACAGGCTCAGATAAGATGAAAATAAGTCAATTGTAATGATCTGTCAGTGTTATTTTCCCTGTATTTCTACCATAATCATTGTTTTCTGAAATACTTGTCTGTTTGCAGACAAAATATTGAACACAGAAAAGAGATGATAAACATCTGGTTAGCAAACAGACTGTTCTAGTGAGACTTGTAGCCAGCACAACAAAGACATTACTGGGCCCCAAATGGAAAGTGGGAGAGTTTAACAGTGACAGTAAATAGTTTAGGAGAAAAGACAGCAAGCACTTTACAATTCATAAGATTGCTGTAATCCTTGTCAACTAATCAAGATTAATATTAAAGTCCTAACTGTGCTTTTTCTTCATCAAACTGAGAATAGGGCTTGGAGAAATGTCATTTGATGTTAAGCATCTTGATTGTAGTACATATTTTTCATTTAAGAGTTGAAATGTCATCTTTCCCTATCTCCAGCTACATTAGGAAGCACTTTGGTTGATTTTGCCTTAAAGTACTTGTTTGGTAAAGAATTCTATGGCATTTCTTGCAGTTCATAATCCCTGTTGGGGTTTTAACTGTCAATCAGAGATCTGCTTTCCTGTGCATTCAGTGATTAGAAAACTGTCAGCTCCCAGCTCCTTGTTACTCATTCATCAGTAGCCAGCTGGGATGCTTCAGTACTGCAGAACAATCTTCCTCATAACTGTGAGAAAGGAACTTGCTGAACGGTTTTTCTGTAGTAATAATAATAAAAAAAATGCAATTATACTTTCACCTTGATATCTGGGACAAACTTTTATGTCTCCTATCAAACATGAAAAATAGGCTTTTGGGTTATTTTTGGGGGGTTGAGCTGTTGTGGGGTATCCTCCTCTTTTCTGGCTCTTACATTTTTCAGCATTCACATCTCTTTGATATTTTCTCTTTAGTTCATATACATTGCCTAGTTCTAAACAAATGCTGACAGTCAAAATCTTTCAAGTTACCTAATCGGAACATGACCATATATGTTTCTTTATATCAAGTTTTTCTTTCTTCAAATAAAATATTTATGTATGTAGTATGTTTCAGGAATTGAACAGAAAAGGTATTCCTAAAGAGTAATGATTAAAGAAATTAACAGAAAAAAGTTTCCACCCACATAAAATATGAGAATCAACACATCTCTATGTGCAAGAAATTGTGGTGCTCTGGCCTTTCAGGAAATTAATAAAGCTACTAAGGTGTTTCAACTTGTATAAATCAATGCTGTGTAAAATGGCTTCATGATTTCTAAAGACCCAATTAACCAAATTTGATGCAGGTATGGCTGGCGGACCACAGAGTGGACAGAATGCCGCGTTGATCCTCTCCTTAGCCAGCAGGACAAGAGGCGAGGAAATCAGACCGCGCTGTGTGGAGGTGGCATTCAAACCAGGGAAATGTACTGTGTGCAAGCTAATGAAAATCTCCTCTCCTACCTAAATGCCCTCAAGGATAAAGAAGGTAAATTTGATTCAATTGCATTTGAATTTAGTGTGAAATCAGAGGATGTTAGTATTTCGTAGCTCTTTGACAGCAATTGTCTTCTGTCATTAGTGCCTTCTCTACTTTGTCGGTTATTGCTATTTTTTAATTTAGATGAAAATGCTTAATTGATGTAGCAGGGATGTCATTCTCTGTGCTACAAATATAGGTTCCAAGGTACAAATTACGATTTTGTAATATCTACTGAAAAATGCCACCTTATGTAAACAATGTCTTTCAGTAAGAAAGGGCATGAGAAGGTGGGTCAGAAATCCTAGATTTGGTTCCTTCGTCTGCTGTAAATGCCTTGTGTGTCCTTCAGCTGGGTGATGAACTTGTGCTGTTTGATGTGCAGTTGGAATATGTCAGTTCTGGCATGTAAGCTCAATATAGAAAAATGTAAAAATATAATTATATTTCATTTTCAGGGAATTGATTCTTTTCCTGCTTTTCTTGATTTTTTCAAGTTCTTAAGTAGCTTTTAGAACTTCAAACCAATATAATTTCATAGGTTTATTTCCCTGACTGAAAGAGAGATGAGATTATTCCTTGTCACTGTTACAAGCTTGTACAGCTTCTTAAGAAAGGAGAGAATAACTTCAGAAACAAAATCTCTAACTCCTTTGGTAAATTACGTACTTAAGAACAACATTTGAGTAGTTTATGTTACGTCTACTTCTGCATACTAATGCAGCACTATAGATTTAGAAATCAGTGAATTAAGCTACATGCATTTAGCTTTTTAATTAAATTTTATCCTCTTCTATACTTGTTTCATACAAACACACATTATTAGTAGTAAGCAAATAAATAAATGCAGCTACATACTTCAGCAAAAGCAACATCATTGTACAAACCCTGTGTAATACAACATTTAGACAAGGGATGGCCAAACTTCAGGCTAGTGAGGTTTCTGCTGTGGTTGAAAGGTAATCTCAAACTTCCCCAAGTTTGTGGGAAATGTTAACGCCGACATCCATTTCAGCGTGGCTGCTTGGATCAGTAGGAGAGAGCTGCTCAGCATTGTGAGCTCCGCGGGCCCCACATCTGTATTTATAAAAGAAGAAGCTTTCAAGCCTCTTTATTTAATGCAAATCAGCTTCTGCCCAAGGGCTTTTTAGTAAATCGCTTCTGTGGAACAAAGTTTAGATGCCCCTGCAATAGTGTGAACGAGGAAAACCTCCCAGCTAAGGAGAAGTAACAATAACACCAGCGGCAGCTTACTGTTCAGAATGATGATTAGGATTTTAGTAGGCTGTGAAGTCTCTCCGGTTTAGGCGTGTGTGAAATCTACCCTTATCAGACTGTGACAGGAATACGCAGAGCCCATCAGGAGGTAATCTCTGCAGGCCCAGGAAAGCTGATTAAAATGTAACTAGTCTTTGGATGCATAAACATGAGAACAGTTTTTCAAGAGCTCAAACTGGGGGTGAAGTGGGTCTTAGTTTAAAAGGGAGCTCTGGGCTGTTTTCATATTAGGGGACAGATTTTCAGAAGAGTTGCTGCTCTGCTCATCTTCCCTCTCCACTCATAGAAACATACTAAAAAAGAAAACTAAAAGTAATTTGAGGATGGGAAAAAGGCAGGTAACACACCCATCAGATTTAGCTGTGGGGAAACGCCTTCATTTCAGTGTAGTTTGCGGTCAATTGTAGGCAATGCTGTCTCGGTAAGGCTGCTAAAGACCTCCGTTCTCATATACTCAACTCATGGTGGCGTTTCCCTGTTATTTCAGAAAGTCAGTCACAGAGCAAGTCGAAGGCTAGTGCTGCACCTCTGCTATCAATCACTTTTGAAATAACAGGTAGGTAAATTAAGGGCTCTGACCTGGCCTTTTGATTAAAAGCATGCAACGGAGGCAATATCCCTTTTGAGAGACCTTGTTGGCTATATGTATGTAATTGTTTATGTAGCTCTGAAATAGTTAAATGGATTTGTGCATCCTCAGGAAATTTCAGATCAGTTTGAAAGTGACAGGCCCAAACTCAGACTAATGGAGTTGATGAGCCTGCTGGGATGCTGAGACAGTTCCCTGCTTCACTCCTGAACTGTTTTAGCAAGGGACTGCTTTTCCATTCAGTTCTTAGCGCTGGGAATTGTTTAGTGCCTTTCATCATAACACCTGTTTCCAGTCCCCTCTGTAGATTTAAAACACTGAGTTAGGGCTCCAATAAGAATTTGAACTTTTAATACTTAGCTCAACCAGAATCCCTCATGACATTCAGGTCAGAAGGAAGAATGTAGTAATTAAGCAGGTGGCAATCAAGTTTTGTAGAGGCCACTGTCATCCTGCCATTTACTTGTCACTGATTTAAATTGTTTCATCTCTATTCACCTACTTAACTGGTTTAGTCATGAAGTTTCTCTCACTGTAAGATGAGGTGGATTTTTGTCATCCTTTTCTGAATACCTTTAACACCCTCATTGTAGATTAAGGATGGGAGGAAAGTTCCTTTATGGGCATAAATTTATTCTACATCTGCAAACACACAGTCGTTGCCCTATTAAACAGACAGAAACTGCTTACATGTATAGAATTGTGCTGTTTCTTAGAGCATCAGGATCTGAATTATATACTGAATTTTGATGAAGTCAGCATTATAGAAAATGAGAAGAACATGAATTCTTTAATTGTTGGTCATAATGTGTTTTGGGCTCGGGTTTTTCTTGATGTTATTGAGTGAATGCTTTACTTGGAAAGTCTCCTCCTGTTTGCTATGAAACCAGTGTGACAAATGACCAGAAAGAGAAATGTGAAGTTGTGTTTGTTTATACTGATGCAGTCACGTACAAATTAACTCTTTGCCAGCCTGGTCATTAGTGGGCACTAGTCTCTTGAGAGTTTCTAGAGAAGGTTGGGAAGTTTGAGATCTTGATGGATGTAGCTAATCCATAAGACCAGAACTGTTCTTTTTCATTTCTGCCCTTTTTAAGTGCTCTAATTCAAGGAGGTGTTTTACATGGGCATAAAATATATTCAGATAAAATTTCCTACTGTAGCAGATGAGTTGAAGACAGAATAATTGAATCTTACTTTGGTTTTTAGGTCACTACCCTCAAATCTGAAATTCATTGAAAACTGAATGTAGTTTTTAGTTAGACTGATGAAGAAATTATCAAAATGCACTCACTTTTCTCTCCATTCTTGGCTCAAAATTTGTTCAAATTTAACATAGATCTTTTAGTATTACACATTCAACATCACTTCCAAGGAAGAAAGAACAATCCTTACTGCTGCCACAAGAAAGTATGAAAGGACAGAGATAAGACAAGGTTTTAAACTGTTAATTTCTTCATCCAGCATCATCTTCTCTCAGAGTGTCTTTGCTAAACAGTAAGCGTCAAAAGCTGAGCTCATTTATACTTTTTTGATGCTGAAAGGAGTCCATTTAAATTGATGGGAGCAAGATGGTCATAAGATACCTAGGCAAGGTTGTTTTCTTATTTTACTGTCAGTTCAAGGAAAGAATTTTGAGTAATACTGCATGAAATGCATCCTGAGTGCTCAATGATGAAAACATTTTTTAATAACCTGAAAGATAACTTGTCCATCCTACTGCTGGATTCTTTCGTTTTAAAAGCAATATATAACAGATCTGTTAGTAGACATTTAGAAGTCACTTATGATCTAAAAGCAGCATTTCAAAAACATTTTGGCATATTTACAAATTTATTGATGCCTATGATATGAAAAACCTGCTATTTAAAGCTTCCTGATAAAGATCTTTGCTATTTTTCTGAGTAATATCCCAGGAACTAGTGTGACGGTAAGTTCTTTATCTGGATGCGGGCTGGAGATGAAGCACGGCATTTGTCAGAATACTTTCTCTGTTTCCTGAAGCAAGGCTGTGTCTCAGGGTGTAATTGACCCTTAATTTCAACTGTCTCACTTGGGCAAGTCCCTGATTAAATCGAGGTTTATAAAGTACAGATAGCAATTACTTACTGGTTTTCATTTTTATTAGAAAACGTTCAATACAAACTCAATTACAGGCAAATTATGTTTATTTATATACATTTTCTACACAAAATATGTATATTATGATGATTATCATGGATGTTAGGTATGAATGTCAAACTTACTGTAAAATTCAATGTTCTTTAATAACATTATGCAAATGTTGGAATATTTAGTTTTGTATTATTTTGTCATAAAAGATTGGTGAGCTGGAGACCATAATGTTGAAAGATTATGTGCCATCTTCATGCCTTCGTTATGTGGACTACCATAGTGTAAAACTGCCAAAGGAGGCAACATGAGAAACCAGAATAGGGGGTGAATTTTCCATTCCCTTTTCCTCTTAAAAAAGTGAGAAATGAATGGTTGTTATTGATCTAGACTGTCAGAAGGATATTGTATCATATTCTGAAAGAGAGCGCTCTTTCCATCAAAAGAGATTATTTGTAGTGGTGGCAAAAATTTAATGAACTAACCTTCCTGTGACAAAAATGCTGAGGGAGTGGAATGAGAGCATTTTGAGTTAAAGAACAGCATGTTTCTACAATCAGCTAAAGTGAATTAATGTGGCAGACTTCTCTTTGCCTTCTAGCAGATATTCTCTGCTTAGTGTACTATTTTTGAAAGTCCTGTATTTTATGAAAAAGAATTAAAGTCTTGTTTGCAATGAAATGGTACATTTTGAGTTAGAATTCTGTTCCTTACTCTGGTGTCTTATAGACTTATCCTATTATTTGTATGAGTGGGAAGTCAAAGAATAGAGTATGGAAGGAGAAGAGGGACTTTGGCCTATTTTATTGGTCCTTAAAGAAAGAAGAATTTGTCTTCACATAGGTCTTTATAGACTAATAATAATTTAATTAAAAATAAATAGTCTTGTGCATTTTTAATTATCTTGAATATATTACATATATAGTGTAAGTAAACTATATATATATATATATCTGAAACTAAGCCTTTCTTGAACTAAAGCTGCTACTGCACAAATCTCACTGCTGCATGTCCACTTGATCTTTAGAGTAAAAGAAAAAACAAATTTTGGTCATAATTTTAAATATTAATTAACCAGGCCTTTGAAGTTATAGTATCATACGCTTTACATATACAAGTGGAAAGGTATTTATGCAGCTTTTTGTTCAGTTGCTTAAGAAAAGAAGTAATAAAATAGCAGAACATTATTTTACACAGAGCACAAAGTGAGCCATCATTTGTAGTAGCATAATTTATCCCTTAAATGAAAGGTCTGGGTCCAAGAGGGTGCTGCAATATCTACAGTCTTCCAGACTCCCCGTAATTGGATTTGACTCTGTTCGTGCAGAGAGTAAACTGATCTTCTGTTTCATTTTTCAAGGTGGGCATTTTTCCATCACTTGATCAGACTAAAATGATGAGATAGAAACATTACTGATTGAAGGATGGTTCTGTCCACTTAAAGCTGAGCATCATGACCAGTGACGTGTGAGAAATGTTTTAACTTTGTTTTGACAGCTTCAAGGCCAGTGGACCATAAACTGTGTACAGGACCTCTCCCCAGCACCTCCCAGCTGTGCCATATTCCCTGTCCTACAGAGTGTGAAACCTCAGCATGGTCAGCCTGGGGACCATGCACCTATGAAAACTGTGATGACCCTCAGGCCAAGAAGGGTATGTAAAAATTCAGCAGAGCCTTTTAATGGAGATTTTTTTAATATTCCTAAGTCAGTAGGAACCTCTGGCTATGCAAGCCCACTAACTTTTGTACCAAGAAGTGCCTCTGAGCATCAAAGTAAGGTCATTGAATTAGGACTATATTTAACATCACTGTTACAGCAAAGCTGGCGAAAACGTAGCCTGTTTACTAGGCTCTCAAGATCAGTCTGGATTTTTACAGGTTGATTCCAGCTTAAAACCTTTCTCTCAGATTGAAAGATATATAGTTTTTCTGTGTGTCCAAATCACAATTCTGGCACTGTCTCGAAAGAAGGATGGAGGCAGCCTTTGAGGTGTGTAGTGTCCAAGTCACTCAAAGATTTGCAGTTCAGTAATAGCTTAAGGATTCACCATTACACCATAAATTATGATCTGGCAAGGAAATGGGACCGTTCATTGTTGATACATGACACTGTTTTACTAATAACATATGTGCTGGTTTCAATTTCAGCATGTTTTGCAGCTTATTCCCATGCAGAACAGATTGTAGTAACCTGACATCAAAATAGGAAAGCAAGAATACAGTGACAGGGACCTCATGTTAGAAATCCTCAGGTTTCTGGCTGTAAATTGGGAAACCTGATCAAGTCATTTCTGCAATATGATTATCTCACAAAAGCTCAGAGTACAGATGCAGTTCCTTGATTGAAAGCAGCCATAAGAAAGGGCAACTACATATGTCCATCCACTTGAAGGAACAGCTATGTTTAGTATGTTAGCTTAGTTGTGTCTTTCTGGCATACTGCTAGCTACACCTTTTTCTAGGCAGCAATAATGCAAGTTTTACAAGGTTGTTTTTGTAGAACTCATACCCAACCTTGATAAATTCAAGAAGGAAAAAGCAGTTCAGTGTCTAAGCCTATTGGATTAAGTCTCCTCTGAGTACAGCTGTCAAGTAGTCTGTTATTTCTGTTGCTGTTCCATTGATGCCTTAGATCATGTATCCCTGTGAAAAGAGACACACTGAAGACAAGTTAATGGAGAAGGATATAGGGTTTTATTAGAAGACGCTTCCACGTTCAAGCCCAGGGGGGTCTGACCCCTAGGTCCGGAAGTTTTAGGGTTTTATACTCCCTTTTAACATCCAATCAGAACTCTCATTTTCTCTTTAATGCCCACCCAAACGTTCTGTCAATCTACCCCCTTCGTCATGAGGGGGGGGCATTTGGGCCTTCTCCTGTTGTTTGTCTTCTGTGATCTTGCAGGTGTTCATTCAAAACAGCTCAGCCTTGACAAGGCCTGAAAGCATCTCCCAGCTCGTGGGAAAGACACTTAATATCCACATTTAACATCCAAGTAACTCAGCAGAGACTATATGATTCTAAAACCTTCTAAAATTACATTAAATTCTTAGGCATCACCATCAACTGAAAGATTTGTTACATTTTGGGGGTTAAAGCTTACATTTGTGAGACTGATTTGTACATCTGCCTAAAGGAAGTGTATTAGGATGTATTTTATGCAAGCCTGTATTGCTGCACACATCTTTTCTCAGCTGCCAATGTTTTCCTCTTATCTGGAAATTCTTACATTTTATTTTATCATTGCATCAATGGTTCTTCTGAGAGAATGATGTAAAAGTTTTACAGGCACTCCTACTTTTAGCAGCATGTCTCTCTACAAATTTTCGGATCACTTGCCTTCTTTGTTGCTTTAGACACTACAGGTCTTTATTTTTGAAATTATATCTGCTTTTTCTTTCATTTACACATAATTTGGCTGATCTCTTAAAATTAGAAAAACCCCAAAATAAACCAAAATAAACCACAAACAACAATTGAAGATACGTGGAAATGTATTTTTAAAGTAATGTTTAGTATAATTTAAGACACATGTCTTCAAAGAATCAGTTCTTGCACATATATGTTTGAAAATTCTCCTGTTTAGTTTGTGTCCTGGTGGAAATGAAGAGTTGCATGTAGTATTTTATAAAAAATATCAGTATATTACCAGCCTGCCTGAATACTGCTATATAAAAAAAAGACTGTGAAAAGATACAAACCATTGCCAAAGTTAAAATATTCCAATCAGATATATCAGAAACTATAGAAAGCTATTACATGAGAAACTATTTCTTGAGTTAATTCAATTTGGTTAGGCTCTTCTGACTATATGTACTCTGTCTCTTTCGATATGCAATCCTGAAAGTGAGAGAGGGTTTTGCTCTTGATCAATGACATAGACCTGGCAGATGACACACTATATAAAGGCCCATCCGATTCTCGATTCCAAAATGAATTTGAGTAGTCTTAATAAAATTTATAAATGCTTGCAAGGAAATATTGTAATGTTTATTACTGATAATCTTTTCATAGAACTTCGTGGTTTCATTTCCATGCCTTCCATTTTCTCACAATGTAGTCATTTTGTTCTATTTTATGGGGGGGGAGGGGGAATCGGAGGGTGGAGTTGGAGGGGGGAAGGAGTGTTTATAAGCTGATTTCAGTTGATACTCCATCCCTGTTGGAAGATACCTGAGAAGAAAACAAGCAATATACTTGAGAAATGGCAACCAAGCAGTCTAGTCAAGATTTAATAGATGACATCGATCTGGCATGAGTGATGCCCGGGAAATGAATTCTGTCTCTCTCCTGGAGTATGTATGACTATCATAAGCAGGGGTTTAAGGCAAAGCCTACTGACTAAGCTCAAAACTTTTGAATCTCTTGCTAAGTTTTACCTCTAGTCCTTCTTTAATGAGTTTTTCTGTTACCAAAAATGCAGTGTTTTGCTGAGTGTCTGTGGTATGTTTTACACAGGAGAGGAAAAGAACTATTAACTCAGGTGTAGATAGATAAAAAGTGCTTCACTTTGCATTTTAGAGTTGAGTTGAGTTATTTTCATGGACATTTCAGGCTTTAAACTAAGGAAACGTCGCATCACCAATGAGCCTACTGGAGGAACAGGAAACTGCCCTCACCTGCTGGAAGCCATCCCTTGCGAAGAACCCTCGTGCTATGACTGGAGAATCACGGGACTGGAGGAATGCATTCCTGACAATGAAAAGCCATGTGGCCCTGGTACACAGGTTCCTGTTGTCACCTGTGTCAACAGTGACGGTAATATGCTTTTTTCTACAGTCCACATCAAGTACAGTGAAGACGCTGAAAAATAGTCCAAAAGGGTAGCAGTTTTTGTTCTCAGTGTTCTTGATCCTTAGAACCAAGTTGTCTGAAATAGAGATAAATGTCTTTTAGTACTGGTTACGAAGGGTTGGACCTCTAGTTGCTCTAGGATCAAGCTCCTTCACCTGCATGCTGTAGGTTTTCAAAGCCTTGTGAAAGGACTTTGAGAAAAATAGAAAATAGCTGTTGCTCATCAGTAGATTAGACTCATGCCTGCAGTGGCGTGACTGAATTCCCTGATGTAATCCCACTAACAAAGCTGATCTTCTCAGTCCAGAAACAAATAAAGTGTGAGTAAAGTAAGATGCATTGCAGTAAGTAAAGCTGGAAGAAAAACAATCATGTGTTTATTATAAAGCATGGTTTGATGTGTGTTATGGAGTTGGGTTGACAGTCTGAGCTGTCTTGCTTCTACAAAAGGTCAAAAAATACCACTATTATTCAATTATCTTCTGTGAGTGAAAACAGATTTGGAATGGCATAGTCATAAAAGCCAATTTTGAAAGCTGCTTACAGAATATTTTAATCTACTGAAGATTCATGAATTACTGTTGCAAGAATATTCCTTATTCATTAGTGATATTATAGTCTAGAGCAGCATGTAAATTAAAATAATTGTACTGACTACAGTGTAGTACGATAAGAGGCTTTTAACTCCCTACAGAGGATTAAGGAAGAGGACACCTCTGATGTATGACACATCTGCCCAAAATATTTTGAAATTAAATTGGTCAGAAATAATAAAAACTGATTATAGAGATATTTAAATCTTTAGCTTTAATGTTGAAGAATTTGGGTCATAATTGAGTTTTGGGGCTTAAATATAAGAGCTTAGATTTAGAGTATAAGCTTTATTTTTCTGCATTCACCTAAGAGAACTGGTAACCATTTTTACAGCTCAGGAAGAGATTAACCTAAATTACCATATTGAATCTACTGTATTTTATGTCCTTATCGCTAAAAATTTATCTTTGCAATTTAATGATTTCTTGGCAAAAACACCGAAACTATTTGCGGTTTCGTTTGTATTAATTTTAATTTTCAGGTGAAAAATGGTCTTTTCCTCATAAATGAAAGTGTTTCCTAAATAATTGTGAATTTCTCTTTTTTTTTTTCTAATTGAAAAAATTCTGTAAAATCAAAAGAAAGTGTTTTGCCTTTTTTTTTTCTTTACAAGATTTTGATTAATTTGGCTTACCTTTTTTTTCTCACATGTGTAACCTAATTTCTTACTAAATTATAATATAGTAATTTATATTGAATATAACTTATTGTATATTTGGAGCATACAACTGAGCCACTAAACTTTGTGATATCTTTTATGTATATGGCATTTTCTATTGAAAACTCACAGGATTTGCTCTTTGCACTGCATGGGCTTAGGTTTTGGCAGAATTTGACTTTGAAGACTTGTGATTAACTTTTTTACTCCCAATATTAATCTTTGTCTCTCTGTCTTTCTGAATTGTATGGTATTATATATTGGTGTAAATATATGACATTATACATTGCCTATATCAGAAATCTTCCCCAGAAGGAGTGAGAAGTCAGGCTTTCTGCCACATGCCTGTCAGAGTTTAACGTTAAAGACTTGTAAGCATAGTTTCAAAGAAAGGAGAAAAAAAAATTGCAATTATGGCTTGTTTTGAAAAGATCCAATCACCCACAAAGATACGTGCTCAATATCTTTTGACAGAGTGAAAAAGCAATGGAGAGTAATGTAGTGGATTGCTCCAGCACTTCTTTGAATCCCATCTCTCAGTAAACTCTGTTTAGTGCACTTTGCCAGTAATATCACATGTTGTTAGCTTAGATCTCTTCTAAGAAGGATTAGCATGATGCAGTAGAAGCAAGCAAAGTACAAATAAGGACCTCAGCAGTTTCTCCCTTCAAGCTGTCTCTGCTCAAGCATCTCCTTACTTTGTCTTCCACAGCACCAACCCAGGAAATATCATGTAGACAACCCCTAAATACTTCTGTAACACACTGTGACCTATTACTAGGTAGTTCCCATTCAGTACTTTGGACTCCTGCCCTGACAATCAACCAAATATCCATGGTATCCTTCACCAAACACTTGTAGCCATCTAAATTCTGCTCTAAAAAATAAAAGAGAGCAACACCTTGCATTCAGGCAGGTTTTGCGTCAAGGCCTTACATCTGCAGGGTAGTTTGCACTAAAATAAAATTTGAAGAATGCTACTCTTTCATTTCCTAAACATCATAGTTTAAATTACTCATTGCAAGAAATTTGTGATATTTAGTGTTCTTTGAGTACTTCTTGGAGAAGGATGAATTGACTATCTATTAAAGACTGTGCCTCAATTAAGAGGATACATAATTTATAAAATAATCATGCGTTGCTATAATTTTGACGTAAATAACACACAGGGAATTTCATTCAGTTTTACATGTAAAAATTACTCTGAAGAGAAACTGTGCATGGAAACCATTAATTATCACCTAATTTTATGTTACTCAAACTGAACTAATCTTTGCTTAACAATATTCTCTTTGGTCTCTTCAAGAGCTTTTTTGTTACTATTATTAATGAGCCTATCTTAAAATGCCTGGATAGGATATGTTGGATTGAAGGGACCTAAGTGTGTTAAAACAAAAGTGTATCTTCCCCTTGGCTTCTGCTTTATAAAATAAAATAGCCTAGTGGTGTGCTTCAGACTAAGCATTGTACTCTAAGTGTACTGCATTGACATAAGATAAACCCAACACTGATTGGTATCTTCTCTTCCTGTGCACTTTTCCATTGTTCTATATCTTCAAATCATAATTAGTTGAGATAATGTGTCTTGACCTGGATGTTTTACTTCACAATTAGAATCAAGCAGGAGTGTTTGTGAGATCATTTCATATAATTGGAATGAGCTTCTCTCTTCAATTTTGTGTATAGATAAGAGTCATTACAGCCTTTGAGAGAATAGCAAACAATAGATTATCCTCCTGTCTCATTGCTGGAGGCCTGTGATTGTCATTCTCTTTCCACAGCGGATGGTAGTAATCGGAATTTTCATTCAGGCTGAAAAAAATGTGACCATCAGTAGCCCAGGTTGTCATTGCACAGGCTATAATGAACTTTGATGTATTTTATTATATAAAAGGAACTTCAATTTTTACTGTGGAAAGAACCTTTCTAAGAATAAATATTCTTAGTAAATCTTCCAGAAAATTTTACAAAGGATCTCCTTTGGGTGAAAAGAAAACATTTCAGTTGTAGCAACTCCCAGACTGGACAGAAACTGATCAGAATTTCCCCATTGTATACATAGTTTTAATAATTAGAGATCTGTTGCTAGTGTTCCATTCTACAGGTTAACTTCTGATAATGATAGAATGACTTTTAAAAAATAAATTATTTTTCATACGCAAGGCATACTTGAATGCATGCACACACACGTATGTACATATCTAGTATTAAGTCTTTTAATACAGGTCAGAAGAGTGATTTTAGAACAGAATAAATTGCTCTGTTTCTCTATGACAATCTATGAAGAATACAGTTTCAAAAATATTTCTGTGCTATTTAAAGTCTGTAGTGGGAAATCTGGCTACTTCTGCACTCCATTAACAGACACATTAGTGTCAATCATATGTAAATAGGGCAAACTAATTTCAGGCATAAAAATCTGCAAAATTAACTACTGCTGAAAATACCTACAAAATGTTTATTTAATTCATTTTTTTTTTATCTTTGGGCTGAAGTCTGTAGCATAGGTATTAGTGGCTGTAGTGTCAATAGTGTGCTCCTGATCCTCAGACAGTTGGCTGAAATGACTTGCTCATCTTGTAAGAAGGTGTAAATAATAAATTGGTTTACAGCCTTTATATTATACTGGGCTTTGTACCACTGTATGTGTTACTCTTTTTAAAGGAGATCTCACTTTTGAAGGGCAAATTTCTTCCTCATCTTGTTCAAGCTCACTAATTGTTGGGTTGCAGCTAGCTTGACAGGAGATGGACAGGAGTGGATGCGTTCCCATCTTCTGCCTCCCAGCTGGGAGAGAGACTCACTGTAGAAGAGGGAGCCATGGCAACAACAATGCTCTGGTGCATATGGAAATTTCGACAAGTCTTTGAAGTAACAAAATTGTTCCTGAAATTCCTTAGGCAGAGGTGAATGCTACCATGTACCTGAGTGCCAGCTCTTTTCTGGTAGCTGCGTGTAGGTGGGTGACACGGATCTGGTCTTCCTTAGACAGAAGCACAAATTCAAACCACCAGTGACATCAGTGTATTCTCATGTAAATGGGTGCATTTTACCTGTTTTGAAATACTGGGGGATAAAACAATGGTGTTGGACCTAACTAAAAGATAAAGAAGGTAGACTGTGTGTAATGATTTAACCCATGGCTTCCTCAGTAACCATTGTATCTAAGGAAGTTACAAGTATTCCACATGTCTTCCACTTAGCAGGAGAAGAGGGGTGTAGTCTGGCTCGCTTCTTCCTTTGTCCGGGGAGCTGGTGGGAGGTGGTTGCAGCCTGATCCCTCCGGTTGTTGGTAGTTCTCCTGTCCTGAGTGAGATTGTTTCATTCTTGTTCCCCTTCCTTGAAGTTTTTAATTGTGTTTGTTTTGATTCATTCGGTTTCTTTAAGTTGGGTTGGTGTCTTCCCTATTTTCTGGCTAATCAGTCCCCTCTTTTCCCTCCCCTTCCCCTGGGGGTGGAATCCTATGTACTGTGTATACAGTGTAGTTTGTGAATGTTAAAAAATATAATTTATTCTTTTTATTCAGTTCAGTTTCTCTAGAGTGCGTTTCTTTTCAGTGTTTTTTTTTCCCTTTCCTTTGCTGGAAAAGTTCTGGGAGGGGAAAGGGGGGCCAGTCCAGGGTTGGCAACAGCTAGGCCAAACCTGCGACACTATGTTTTGTTCAGATACGTTTCAAACAATTTAGTTTATCTATTTTGTCTGGAGCTGAAGCACTGTACTGACCAAAACAGAACAGAGTGTATTTCCAGGGTACGTTTCCTTTATTCTGTGTTTATTCTCAGCTAGAGAGACTGGCTGAAGACACCATACTTCAGCCATATGGACATCCTATATATTTTGTTTGTTTTATTGTTTTTCTCTAAACTTAGAATTATTTTTGAAATATTTCTTCTCTTTTGTTGGATTTCATTTTGAAGTAAATCTTACAAAATTTCTTCATGTAGTTTACATTTTCTTCTATAGTTTTCTTATCAATATCTCTATTTTCTGTCTTAATTTTTTGCTTGTGACTTTATATCACCTTACAATAGACAGCTAATGAAATATATACAATAAATTTCAGGAAAACTGAAGATTGGCTGGTGCAGCAATTTCTATTTAAAGTATTTTGGCTGTTTTAGTATTTGGTTCTTTCAGTATATTTATGGCTTGAATCAAATATATGCTAAATGTGTAGCTGCTAGTCTTAATTTATTTTTGTAATGGGAAACTGTAAGCGAATCAATGGAGCTGGGCATAGGTTTTTTATAGGTATGCCCACACATAAGTAATCTACTTTTTCTGCCATTTCTATTGTGCATCCATTTGCATGGAATGAAGAAACCATCAGACTGGTTGGATTTTTGATGAGTATTTTGAAAAGAAAATACTACTTTGTGTCACTTTATGACTTAGTTCTTTAAAAAGAACAAAGAGCCAAATTTTAATTCAAATTACATTTAATTATTTGGTTAATCCTGTAAGAAAACCCAGATCAAAGTCTGGTAAATGCTCACCAGTCAAGTAGTAGAAAAATACAGTAGTTAATGACAGTTTTTTTCAGTTCATACTGCCTTATGCTTACAGGAACTTGGTTATATGGGCATATAACAGAATTGTTTTAAACTGTTCTTTGCTGCTGACAGCTTTTGGAATGACCATCTGAGGCATCTAAATAAAATGTAACATTCATACTTTGTTCTTTCCTGTAAACACACAGACTATGAAACTTATAACCAAGTCCTTCCTTCCTTTCCTTTAATTTTTCTGCTTACATGGCAAGATATTGAGGGTAAAATACAGTCAGTTTGAAGGACCTTAAAATTGACACTCTCACATTCCAGAGGACTAGATTTTTAAGACTTTTAACAAGATTCACTTTATTTAATACAAAGGAATATAAGGGAAAAGTAGTACACAGTACTGCTTACACTATCTCAGTCGAATCTCAGAAAGTTTGATAATTGAGAATTCTTTTGTCAATAAAAGGTCACATTTAATTGGTAACACCAATTCCTTTTCACTTATGACAGTGCAGTAGAGATTTGTTTCTAATTTATCATACATTTTTGGGACAGAGTTGCACTTGGTATAGACAATGCCTACAGAGACGTTAATGTCCATAAATAATATAATTAAGTTAAAAACAGGTGGGCCAACGTAATAATCAAAATCTTTTTCTCATGTCATAGATCAAAATTTGACTGGTCAGATGAAGCTGCGCTGATGTAAGATGTATCAGACTTTTAGGAATAGAAGTTGCTGTAGTGGGAACTGCAAGTATTTTGGAAATATACTACAGAGAGTGCAATTATGTGTTTCATATGATGCATACTCTTAGTAACTTGCTTTAGTTTTTGATGGCACAACCAGTATGATACTGCAAAAACTGCTTGTGGCGGGTAAATTAGAAGGGGGAAATTTTGATACATACATTTTGATTTAAGTAGCGCTCTGTAACACAGGAACCCAGTTCCGAGTAGACTCCAAGCTCCATCAGAGAATACAGAGAGGGATAATTGTAGATACACTTCAAAACAATTGTTTTGGTTTTTTTTTTTTTGAAGGTCAATTTAATGCTTTACATTATTTCCATTTGTTACGTCAAATTATGCTGTTATGAAAAAAGAAAGAGTAAGGGGTTTTTGCAGTTATAGATGGATAGTAAAACTGGATTTACAGATCTAGTACCAAATTTCTTTGATTTTGGATTTGTATGTCAACGTGTTAACTCTCTAGAGCAGACAAAGAAAACACTTAAAAAATTTACAAAATCTATTCAGAAGAGATATTGTTACATCTAATACTGTTATATATAAAAATAATGCTACATAGTTAAGGTACAACTCATCAATCTTTGTGATAAAGTGTTCTAAGATAGTATGCTCTCATTAAATTTGATGGGAGTCAGTTTTCCATCCAAGAGAAAAAGGTTGCACAGGCCTATTTATATTTTCCAATGACCTGCATGGTAATGGTACATTTTCTAAATAAATATTATCAAATTTCAAAGCTGTGAAACTAATTTGTTGATAAATAGCGTCAATTAAAACATAGTCATGAACTAGTCATTTTGAGCCAGAATAAATGGGAATTTTACTCTCTACTTCCAGCCTTAAGCAGCTCATTATCTGACATTTCTTATAGATCATAATTTGTGTTGAGTGCTGATTAATTAAAAACCACTCTTACCAGTCAAAAATATTTGATTTCACAAGATAACTGTTCCAATGGCAACTTAGTATTAAGATAATCTGTGTCATTTTTAAATTCTTGCTACTCCTGTACACTGCACAAGCACTATCTCCATTGAATACCTAAACCTCAAACTAAAACATGATCAGCCACAGTGATAACTCAAAATCAAGGCAAACAATTGAGAATATGAGTCTCTCCAATGTTGCCAGTAATCTGTTCCAGATTTTGGAGTGCAGGTAGTCTGTGACTCTGTAGCTGAAACACTCGTTGAGGGAAAGGAATAGGTTTGTACCTGGGATTCAGTGAAAAGGGGGATGGAAGACAAAAGGAAGAAACTGGTTCTGACCAAGCAATGAGATTATGAGCTGAGGAATGGTAGTATTTTACCCTGGTTTCCAGGACAGTTTACTGAGATCACGTAAGGAATTTAAAGTTATAAAATATCTCTGCGTGACAGGGATTAGGAATGAATTTGGGGAGGGATTTAATTGGTCAGCCCAATGAAGAATTTGTCAAGCAGCTGAAGAGAATTTGGCAGGGCCGTCTGAAAAGGACGGTGAGGTGACAGACTGGAATTAGTGTCTGGAGAAAATAAGGCTGGATAAGAAGACAGAGAATGGGGAAGAAAAGAGGAAATTCATAACTTATAGAACTGGAATGCAATGCATTTTAGTTTACTTCTGCATCTGTCTCATGCGGTCACCAGGCACGGTGGCAGCACCCAGCATCCGTGCAACACCCACAGCACAGCAGAAGTACTTTTTCATTTGGCTTCTGTTGTAAACTAGAAAATTGGAAAGAAATATTATGTCAAAATTAAGTAGTTTATGTTGCAAAGGCAAGCCTTCGGGCATTAGGAAATTACAATTGTTTGTCTGGTCCTTATGCTGATGTATCAGATGGAAGTATTTAATTATTTAATTGTGCCAACAAGACATTTTCCCTACAGAACCTGCTACTTATTTGTGACACAGACGTATCTCCTTTGGTGATTACGTGAGCATTTTTGAGGAATAAATATAATGTCTTTGATGCAACTAGCCTTATTTTTCTCATTCTTCAAGGTTTAATTTTTCTGCACTTTTGTTCAGCATCAGCAAAGTATAAATAATACTGATCTATCACATTTTGTATGTTCTGAAAATAACACTCTATTAGTAGGTCTCTGATAGTTATGACAGAAAGATCATAGGAAAAATAGCAATTCTGTTTTAATAACACTTTTAATTAGTACATGGTAAATAAAACATAGGCTTGTGCCTTGAACAAAGAGAATAAAACTAAAAATACCAAATAACTCCTCATTAAGGAGTTTCCAATCTGTGAACTGAAGGAGGAAGGGACCCAGTGGAAAAATAATAAGCATGTGATTATACAATTTAAAAACCTTTGTTATATGAAGGCAGCTTTAATTCTGGCATTTACTCTGCTTTGCTTTCTTGACATAGTTTTGGGAGTAATTTATGGATTAACTATGTAAATCTTTCCCTAGGAATTATCAGATGTTTGGCTTTAATTTTACTGATATTAGACATCCTTTATTGGTATTGATATTATTCAATAAATACCAAATTGCTGCATTAGTGCTTTCCAGAGAAGAGATATTAAGCAGAAACTATATGAAATCTCTTTTTCTGTGTGTCTCAGAATGGATTTTTTTTTAAGATATGAAAAAAATAATACACTAGCTAGAAACATCTTATATATTATAGGAGGCTTCTATAAAACCAGTGATGTCCTTCCAGCAGGGAAAGGGAACCCTGTTTCTAGGATACAACTGATTTGAGTAGGTGTAAATCTACACTGAAATCTTTCAGATTCTGTTACTTTAGGACATTAGCTTGTATAACGTGTTAATAAAGTAGGAAAGTTGTAATGCCCCTATATATTGCAGATGTGCTCCTGTTATTTCTTGTTTAGTTGTGACAATATTGTTATATTTCTTCAGTTTAGCACAGTGTTATAAGATGTAGTGGTGTTTACCTCTGGCTGCTTTCCTGACATTTCTTTCTCTGAATCCATATGCTGAGAGGCTTGGAGAAAGAGAAAGTCAAAAAGATGGGTTAGTTTTAGTGTTTTGGAGAGGAATCAGTTATGAAAATGTTTCCAAAAGAGAAGTTTAATTCACAGTCTGAGCTCCCTGAGGGCATGTTGTGCCTTATACTTGTAATGATGAGAAGATACTCTTTGCAAGATGCGTAAAAAGATGTTCTCCAAAGACTGCATTTTATGTGCCAGTAGTAGGACACAAACAGAAGCAGCCATGAAATTAATTTTAAAACCATTTTGCAGAAATGTGTAAACATGACACTGGCAGTGATCTCTCTGACACCTCTTGGGTCCTGTGTTTTAACTGTGGTTGAACTGAGCAGTCAGATTATGTGGGGAGTGACAACTCTTTACTAGCTGCAGCTGGATGAATAATGCAAAGAAAATGTTTGCAATCATCTTTTCCTATATAAAATAATTTTTCTTACTCTCTTAAACCCCCTTTTGAGTTACATGTATATTAGTGTGGCAAAAGGTATGACAAATATATATGAATGCACAGTTGTAAACTTGCTGTAAATTCACTGAATATTTGTGAAATGCTAGATAACTGACAAACTGAAAAAATTCACCAAATATTCTGTCAGGTGCATACCATTAGTGATTCTCTTTAGCTGTGGATTAAGCTTTTGCATTACAGAGAAGAATAACATTAAAATGGTGGTGGCCAAATTCTAGGAAAATACTCAGTGTTGAGACTGCAGTCCTGGAGTATTTATGAATCAATTTATCATGCAACTTTTTGAACCTTTTAGCTTAAATGTATAAATTTCCTAACCAAAACTCATATTTATGCAGAAAATGAGAAGCCTGAAGTTTTTGAAAGTTTTGATGTTTTTTGAAAAACCAGGCCATTTAAGGTAGCTGCTGAAAATATGCAGATGATTACCTCAGTGTACGGAATTTTTGAAAAGCTTGTGGTGAGCACTTTCATTCTATTGACATTAGTGGAACTGTCACACTTTTCATGCTACTGTTTTTCTAGTTTTGCCTATTATTTCAAACTTGTTTGAAGTTGTTGACATTCCCTTGCCCTTCCCAAACTGCTTCTCTACTTAATTTTGAGCTTATTGGAGGGAAGAGGGAAATGCCTAAAATAGCAGTTACAATAAAATGCCTATGAAACATTTGAATGGCTGCAACACTCTATTTGTCGATATCAGATGAATTAAAGAATTTTGTGGGAATAGTCAACAGTGAAAAAATAGTGCCATAATTTCCAGTGAAAAATATCTTATTTTCTAAATAGGGAAAAAGGCATATTTCAATAAAATACATATATATTGCATTTTCAAATTCGTGTAATTAAAATCCTACTGTTAACAATGTTGAAATAACACTACTAATATTTCTAAAGTCTGTGAAAGGATTTTTCCTCACTTTTAAACTCAATAGAGTTTCTGTAGCATTTTACAAACAAATAGAGGAAGTATTTTTGAATTGGTTTTTGAAGTCATATTTTTATATAATTTTTTGACTATATGAATTGCAGCTTGATTGGAAAAAGCTTATGAGAAGCCCCAGTTGAACTTGAAGTCAGTTATATCTTTTTAAGGTGACTTGGTGCTTTAGACAAGTGTTTTTTAAAATGCAGCGTGAATTTTCAAGTGATCTCATCCTCCAGATTCACACTGTCTGTTTCTTTATAGCTCTCTAAGCATTTCTCCCTCCTTTCCCCATCCTGATAAAATGGCCTATTGGTCTGACATATTGATCCCACTTGATCCCATGACTAATATTGATTTTATTCTCAATGGAACCATAGTCTGTCATCAAACTTATTTTTTCTTTCATATCAAGATGACATTTGATTGGCTTATTTGACACTAGAAGGCAACTGTGCTTGGTTATGATCAATACAGTTGTATTCTCTGTTCCTTATCATTCTCAGTAAGACTACATTAGCAAATGAACCATGAAAATGCTTCAACTACCTGTCAAGCAGTAGAAAAATTTTCCTCCTATTGTCAGACAGTGTATGGCTACTCCACTGGACTCTTTATTAGAAATAGTGGACTTATATCCCTGTGGTACAAGTCTATTACGGCATCAAGTTAAAAGTCTAGGATGTTTTCAGCTTAAGGTATATCATGTTTCAGTTTTTGTTTTCTTTGTCTTATATGCATGGAAACGCTTTGAAAAGTTAATCCAAACTAACTGCAAAAAAAAAAAAAAAAGAACTGTATTAAATGTATCTGTAAATCCTCTTATTCAGAGTTAAGGTGGCCTTAATTTTATTTGTCAAGAATTTTCTCTTTCATTGTGAATTAGAATAGCCATACAAAATGTTAATGCAGTTTAACTAATCTCCTTCAAAGTCCAATTTTAATTAATTTGGATTAATTCTTCATTGTTCCTATTTAGATCAGGCATTTTCAGTGATGCTTGCTTTATCACTAATAGTTCAGATACAGCCTCTTTCATGCTGGTGAATATACAGTGGTATCAGAAGTAGCCAAGAATCAATGAAAGTATCATCTGTTATAAGAGTTTTCTATTAGTCTCTATTTCATACTACAAAATATGCACTCAGTAGCTTATAGGGTTGTGTCAGAAATAAAAAGGCTGTGTTATTTTTTAAGCCAAAGTGCTGTAAGACCCTCTCAGTGTGCCTCTGTGTGTACACTGAAGGAACTTGCCTCATGTATATATATACGTGTTTGTTTATTTATTTATTAATTGAGTACCTCACAGATAGCTAAGCAACTGCTGTATGCTTGGGGAAACTGGTACTGTGGCTGTCATCACCACTACCACTTAGAAAATTATGTAAATAAATACATACAGGGAGAACTGGAAAACCTTTTTCTAAAATTATTGAGTGAAAATATGTAATTTTGGTTTTCAACCTGAGTAAGTCTCGCAAAGAATAGTGAGAATTTAGAGAGGGGATAAAGAAATAAGAAGTACATTTTCAAAGTGGATACCACAAAATTTTAAAATGAGAAAAATAGAACACCTCTTTTTCACTTTTCTCATTCTGATTGAGTAAAGAATTCAAGCACAATAAGAAGTTTACCCTTTAATGCATTTGATTTCCCCAGCCAGGTTTCTGTATATATTTATATTAATATAGTTATGGAATATTATTTTTCCATATTGTTGTTTAATCTGGCTAGCTGACATTGCATTTTACATCAAAAATGTTGTTTGGGTAAAGAAATACTATTTCTTGGTCTGTTTTTCTTTGCTTCTGTCAACTTTAGACTGTTTCTACATGACTGTAATCATGATAGATGTTTCCAATATTAATGGAAGTACATATATTCTGTTATCACCAGCCATGGAAATGGGATTACTGGAAGCATTAATATTGTATCTGAAGATGTTAGTTCTTTATTTTAAACCATTATTTATAAGTTACATCCAAAAAAATATGCAAAGATGTTTCCCATCTGCAGCAATTATAGCAGGAAATATTCATCTTTAAAATATGTTCTTAATTTTTGTGTCAGAGTTGTCTCTTTATTGTTGTCATTATTTCAAGGTATGGAGTGTAATTTTGGTTTTGGTCATTCCTGTAACTGTTTTGTATATGGTGCAAAGCGTTATCTGATGCATCAAGGAAAACTGACCTGGATTTTTTAGCCACAAGTCACTTTTCTTGAAATTTCCTTGATTGAAACTTGGGAAAAAACTTGTAGTCATAAGTGTCTTACCTCTGTAACAGAATGGCTCTCACACTTTTTAGCTTTCATATAAACCACTTGCAAGGGGTTACCTGCTTGTGCATTCTTTCTATGCAGCTGGTAATATGCTGTGTTGTGGGAAGGGTTAGCGAACACATGCTACTCTGTAAGCCGCTAACAGAGCTGAAGCAGTAGCATTTACTGGTTTGGTTGCAGAGAAGGAGCAGAAATGTTCGAGTGGGGTTGTTGAAATTAGATTTCTCTTTGAATGTGAGTGTTCCTGAAGCCACTGTCATCCCACTCAGCAAAATTTCTTTTCCCATAAGATGAATACATAAAGAAAGAAGAAAATTGCACATAGTCATCAACTAGACTTGTAAAATGTGTTTCATCTCATTAAGGAATAGAAAACCTTAAAGAGGTCATGGTGGGTCATTGTCTTCATTGAAATACTTAGACTTCTTAGAAAAAAAATATTTCAAGAGTATTAACAATCAACTAATTAAGATGTACTTAATTAAATGCAAATGCTACTTAGCAAAAGCAATTGAGAGAAAGGCTTGTGATTAGGGAATTAACAACTGATTTAACACTTGGAGCTACCAGCTAGGCACCTAAGCATTAGAAATGAATGAGGAAACTTCACTTGATAAGAATAATTTGAAGGGAAAACACACCATCTTTTCATGTTGTGTTTGTTGAAAAACTTAGAAGTCAGTGAAGTAGAATATATTGAAATCATAAACTGCAGTTAATGAGGATTTATGGTCAATAACTAGAGAGGTTAAAAGTTTTTCCAAATGTTGATGATTTATCAACCCATCTCACAGAGAGATATTTTTTCACAGCTGGTCACTCAGGAACTGTAACAGAAAATAATTACTGAGGTCATATTCTGTTGCTGCTGTTTTCAAAGACACTGCCATTTTACTAACATTAAAGCTTAGACTGACAGACTTTATCTTCGGAGCGGATATGAATAAATACCATCAAGATAATATGAAGGCTAAGGGTATTAATAAAACATACAGGGTTTCCTATATGTGCTATATGAAAGTATTGAACTGATTCAAGAGCAAAACTTGTTCTGTTAGTGAGGTACTGGGTTTTTTCCTGCAAATACTCTTAAGATTGTTGGGCAAAAACTAGATGGTAAGTGATGAATTGCATGTAAATATTATTGTTTCCCCATTCTGTGGCTTATTTGATTAGGTTTTCAGAGATTAACTCCTAATTCTCCCTACTGCCTTTCACAGTTGTGTATACATTTTAATTAGAGATGTGCTCTGAGAAAGACAGCATTCCTCAGAGAGTCACTCCTCTATAAGGAAAATCAAACAACTGAGCAGAATTGCAAAAAAACCCAAAACAAACAAACAAAAAAAAACAACCAACAAAAACCCCCCAAAACAAAACAAAACTGTAGTGGTATGAGACTGAATTTCCAATCAGCAGTTCTGATAAAATAGAAGTATGATGAGGTTTGAGGAAGACACATTGAAAGTGTCTGATTATGTAAAAGGGCAGAATTTGAATGAAAGTATTATGGGCCCCCACTTTTTTACTGTGTGTAGTTCACAACATAGTTCTCTATGTCTTATGGTTATTTTAAAAAGAAAAATCCACACTACTGCTGGAGCACTGAGTTTTGGAAGGAAAAGTTAATTTCTATGACATTAACTTACATGCAATCCATGCTAGGCAGGCAGGATTTATCCTTTCTTTGGTGAACTTTGGGGACAGGTGATCAATTAGGGATTTAAAAGAAACACAAAAGTAGTAGAAATTTAAAGAATAATTTCAGTTTATCCTGGTAATTGATTACCATCTGCTCATTTGTAAGCAGATAAGGTGTCCTAGCATGTGAAAAATTAGAGGTTTTGATAAATTTGATAGCTTTTCTGTAACATGAAGAATTTCCATCTTGCATGGGACTAATCATCCAATGCCTAAATAAGGTTATTATTTCAAATCTAGTATGGAACTTCACATTTGAATATGTTTGTAAGTTTCCTTAATTAGTGATTTTCTTGAAGTTGGTTTTCAATTTTATTGTCTTTAGAATAATGACAGTTAAATTCATTAATATTCTTTCTATACTGGTACAGTCTAATCATAACATTCCTGTCACTTTGAGGCAGTTTGATTTTTTTTCTCTTTTTCTGCCCTGATCTGGGGACTTCAGAATTGTGAGAAAATTATGAAAAAACAAACAAAAATCCCTATATTTTCCCTTCTCCTAGTCAGACTATATTGTATACCACTACAGAGATAATGCAAAAAAAAATTTACAGTGTATCATGTACAAACTTTTTACTGGAGAAGATATGCTTTATTAACTTCAACTGCAGGCAGTGATTAAAGTTAGTTCCATATGAAAAACAGGCCTGAGCGCAAAGCACAGTCCTGGTTTTACTAGGTTTTGAGTATAAATAGGCATCTTTTTTTCTTGATGGACAGAATCCACACAGCAGCTTTGCCTTCTCAGCCAGGCTGAGGAGGTTGTTCAACACATTGTGAGGCTGATGAGGGAATGAGTGTAAAGACACACATAGAACCTCATGTGGGAGGAATGCATGGGGGAAACTGCATGTTGAAGACAAAGAACAGTCTCAGCCATTTCAGCCTTTACAACCCATAACCGAGACAGTTGAAGACTTTCCTGTTGATTATTTTTCTTCCTGGGAAAGGAAGGAAACAGTCAATGACAATCAGCACAGCTCACAGATTTTACTATCGTGTGAACTACCTGTGTTTTATTTTGTGCAGTCTCTGTGCTTAGAAACATTACTGAAGGCAGTTGAATAATGACCAAGCCTTCTTCACCCACAAACACAGAGCACTTTAAAAATTGAGCTCTATTGTGCCTTTTCAAATATTTTAGGTGCCCCGCAGTTTTCCAATGGGCAATACATTATTTGCCTCCTTTTCAGCTTTGCTGACAAGGCAAGAAAGCTACTAGGAGAGGCATCTGCTGAGAAAGGTTGCCTATAACTGATGTGATGTGCATGCAGTAGTGTGTACCATAATATGTATAACCAGCACATGCAGATTCATGCAGTGCTCTGAACTGTCAGTCTTTTCCACACTTTTTTATCTTTATGTCTTTGTTGTAAATGTGCAGTTTTAAAAACAGTTGAATGATGCTCTGTGGTTTGTTGTACTTAAAATCAGACTATCATGTTTGAGTAGCCAGGAACCTCAAAAAAAAAAAAAAAGATAGTGACATAAGTGAGACTTACTTTTTCAAAGAGTTGAAGATAAAATAATAAATTTGAACACTTTAGACTAAGCAGTGCAGATTCTTACATGTGCAGTTTTAGCATTTGGGCTCAGTTTCTGTCATTAATTCTCTTATGAACTTTAAAATATATTCCTGTCCTTTACTGATTACACAGGCATATTAAAAATATTGTTTGATATTAATGTTCAAAGCACTGTCTTGATTTAAGCCCATTTATTTTGATTTTATTGTCAGTATTTTACTGAGTTTATATTAAGTTATAGTACAGCCTTTCAGAAACAATAGCCGTTTTCCTTGTGCAGAACTGAGACCAAGCTAATTTCATGGGACTCCAGCAGCAGTTTTATTTTACATCAATTTTTTTGTTTAAGTTGTTCTCTATCATTGAATTTTGCACTGATTTTACTGCCTATTTTAAGGCTTTTTTTTAAAAAAATGCCCTCTGTTAAGCAGTTGCCTTTTTATTTACTACAGGTTAGAATTCACAGCAATTTTTTACTGTGCACTGAAGCACTGTGCACATCACGTTGAAAGATGCACATAAGCAAGAAGGTTCTGTTACCACATCTCTCTAGTGATACCAACTCAAGGAATGCTTTCCATTGGAACTTTCTTAAAGTGTTTTACAAGAAACTTAAGTATCAAACACATTTTACACTAGTAAACAGAACCACAAAGGATTGACATGATTCAACTACACTAACCACAGAGTGTGGGTCTTCTGTGGTCTAGCCCAACCTTTAGCATCTAGACCAAATTTTCACAGATACCATATCTACTTTGTGAATGTAGTAAAACAGAAATGTTGGTATGAATGCAGTCTGATAGTTATTAGCCATTTCCTCCTGAATGCTATTCACAAGCTACCTCTCTGATATGTAAAATCTGCCTGTTCAGTAGGAGGTTTGGAGTTTGTGTTTGGTTGGTGGTTTATTGTTGTTTGCTTGTTTTAAAGCAATTAAATTGTTCAGAAGTTCAATAGTGGTTCTCTTGTGTACACACAGTACAGGAGGTCTTCACACCAAGAAAGTGGCCACAAAGATGTTTTAATGTAGTGACTCACTTTGCTGATTGTCCAGCGGAATCCAGCACAACAGCTTGAGGAATGCTACCTACTTAGCACTTCTCACTAATATAAACCTGTTAAAAAAATCCCAGAAAAGGTTTAAACAATTTTTGACATTTTAAATTCTTGAAAAACAAAACCCCTTTTGCCTCCTGCCATTTCTACATGCAGTCACTCCCTTAAGTGCAATTTGGAGATTTTAGTCCAAAATGTGTGTCTGTTGCCTAAGAGAGAAATATCATTCAACATAGACATTGCTTCTAAATATGGACTATTGCTTGTTCCAGATTTTAAAGAACACATCAACAGATAAATGGTGAAGAGTTCTCTTGACAGAAATGTCATATTCCGTTTTCATCTTTCTGCTTTTTACTTTTTGTCATTCTGTCATTTAATGTATAAATAACCCAGGACAGAGGCCTTTCAGTTATGTTTTTTGGAGTTCTGTCTTCAACTCTGGTGCAACCTAAGTTTATACCTATAATATTCAAATAGAATCACAGAGTCACAGAATGGTTTGGGTTGGAAGGGACCTTAAAAAACATCAAGTTCCAGCCCTCCCTGCTACAGGCAGAGACACCTTCCACTAGACCAAGTAGCTCAGAGCTCCATCCAACCTGACCTTGAACACCTCCAGAGACAGGATATCCATCACTTCTCTGGACAACCTGTTGCAGTGCCTCACCACCCTAACAGTAAAGATTTTTCTTCCTGTTGTCTAATCTAAACCTACCCTGCTTCAGTTTAAAGCCATTCCCCCTTGTCCTATCACTACATGTTTTTGTAAGAAGCCCCTCTCCAGGTTTCTTTTCAGGTACTGAAAGGCTGCTATAATGTCTCACTAGAGCCTTCTCTTCCCCAGGCTGCTCCTCACAGGAAATGTGTTCCAGCCACTGATCACCTTCATGGCCCTCCTCTGGACTGACTTCAACACACAGGACAAACTTTTTCATATGGAACTTTTTCTAAGTAGTTTTAGTCTTTACATTGGCATTGTTCTCAGCCTATGGTTGAGTGGTTCCTGGTAGTTGACTACACTATGCATTTTAAAGCAGAAGGCAAAAAAGTCAAGTTGTTCATAAAATCATTAGTGAAATGTCAGAAACAATTTAGTCTAAAAGAAATATTTCACTGAAAATAAGAAGTACCCATTATAAAACATTCTTTCCTACTGCATTTCTATGCTATTGAATTCATCAGATAATAATTGGACAGTTGACAAAAACAAAATGCTAATATCTAAGATCCATATCTCTAGAATATTTTCTCTGTAAAAAGAAAGGAGAAAAGAAGACTTTGATTTTGGGAGAGGGCGAAGGCTTGGTTTTGTTTGATATACAAATTCTGAAAGTAATTTAACAGAATTTCTCATTGTGGCCTCAAATTTAGCTTGAGATTAAAGTTAGCAGCTAGCAGATGATAAATAAGCTCAATATAGTATATTTGAATACACTATGACACACTTTATTGTAATAGTAGCATTTCTTGCAAAGTGTGAAAGTGTCCCAGCAGTTTACCTCACTGAGTCTTACCTAGCAAGGGAATAATTTGAGAGTAGGGTTAACCCCTTTTCTAGCTTTTTTCCCTATTCTTTAGAAACAAAGTTTGCAGTCTGCTCCTCTGTCTCTTATCCTTCAATCCAAACACATCCCGTTCTGTTGAAGCAGAAAGGAATCCCTCCTGCACTGATGTCAGAGTGTGATAACCTGTGATAGAAGAGAAGGAACGATTGATGCAGACTGAGACCAGTAAGGGAAGCAGAACTTGATGTGGGAGAGCTATGAAGCCTTCACCAGGACTCAGATTTTTATTTTTAATATTGGAAAATATAGCTGTTGAGACTGACTTGATCACAAAGGTCTTTATAATTCAGATGACTACGACTATTTTAGGTTATTTTAAAAACATGAGCTGCAGGTTTTCCCTGGTTTTTAGAGCCAAGGAAGATTGATGTTTGCAGCTCTGTTGTTCCTAAATATTCTATGTGAATAAAATATTTGGCCCTGGTTAAAAGGATATAATAGTAGATAGATGACCCTCATCTTTTCCTCCTTCATAAAGAATTTGGTCATTAGTAGTTCTGGGACTCATAATATGTCATTAGTATGAAAGAACCTCCTAGTTTCAGGCACTCAGTTTAACATAGATTCTTATTTGAGAGATTCTAAGACTGTAAACCATGAATGACAAACAAAATGCAGTTTAAGTAGTTTCTGTTTAGATCAGTGTTTGAATTTGGTTTTTTGTTATATTGTATTAAGCAATATAGCCTAATGTGAGGCTTGGGTATAGCACTGTTTATAGAACTTTGACTTCATTTGCCATATGCACAGTTCTCACTGAATTAGTTTGTAGAGCCCTGGTGGTAATTATTGACAGTGGCCGATGCATTTATGATTCAATTATTGAGTATTTAATTCACAGAACTAATGTTTTATTATATCACAGTCTTATGTTCATTTGCAAATCTTGACAAGACTTTATTTTGTTGACATTGGCTATTAGAACAAAGGGATTGACATGATGGATCTTGGAAAGTGCATGGTCTAGACGTTCCTGTTCAGTCCTGGCAAGATCATGTATGCTTCAATAGTGTTTCAGTAGGTGAATCATAGCAGAAGGTTTTATGCCCAAATACAGCAAGCATCATATAGCACAAAAGGCATTCAGGAGCTTTGAAATGAAACCTTTTATTTTTTTTTTCTTAAAAAGGATATAATGTTTACAGATGAACTGGCTCTTTCCGTGCCTCTATTGTCCGTGGTTATCAGGGCCTCAGAAGTCCCATATGCACTTAGATGAAACTTTTTCACAGTTCCTTGTAACTGGCATTATGTATTGGGCTACAGCTCAGTTCCTAGTGCTTTTCTTTGCAAGCACTCTCTTTAATTGGTTTGTGTGATAACAAGGCTAGAATTCTGAAAACTGAACCCAAACCTTTTCGTGCTTAGTTCATTTTTTCTGTCATCTGCTCCAACATGAGGATTTATCATGAGGTTTATTGACATCAGAATATGTGGTCCTTCATTCATACCTCACTTAATGAATATTAATTTTTTTGATCAAGAAATCATATATCACCTCACAAAACTATCCCTTTTATGATTAGAGTGCTGTTCAGACACAGCTCAGACCCAAGGTCTCCATGAATTTCTTGTTGAAAACAGAAGCAACTGTGCTACTTAAAACCCTAGCTAATATTTTATTAAACAATTTATACCAGCCTGGATTTTTTTATTATAATGAAATGCGTATCTTGATATGACATAATACAAATGCAGATTTTTTTATACTTCTGTAACACAAAGAGTCATGTGTTTCTGATTTGCTAACAAATAAAGAGCTTTCTAAGCAAATGGCATTCTGACTACAGTTTACTGCAGCTTTTCATATTTTGATGGAAAGCTGCAATTCAAAGGATAAATTGTGGGTTATAGAATTGGCTAAGCTGGAAGTCAGGATGGTTTTCCCCTTCTCCCACAAACATGGAAGAAGACTAGGTCATTACTGTACTTGCATTTCCATGTACACAGTTTTCCATAGATGTGTTATGTACTCTGCTATTCACATTTGGATTTTCTGTGGAATCAAGTATTACAGAATGACAACCTAAAGACCACCCAGGCTGGCATTCACTTCATTGAAATATCAAATCAAACTAGGTTTAAGCATGTTCTCCTAGAATCAAGGCAGAGGAGACAAATAATTTTAATAAAAATTCTATTTACCTTCTTTATATAGAAGAACAGAATCTGATTTATTTGTGTGCCCATCTGGACTAGATTGCTCATTTTAAGTTAATTTAACAAATGATAGACTGCTACTGGCCTTTTTTTTCCCAGGAGAAGAGGTTGACAGACAGCTGTGTAGAGATGCTATCTACCCAATCCCGGTTGCCTGTGAAGCTCCGTGCCCAAAGGACTGTGCGCTCAGCATGTGGTCTGCATGGTCCTCCTGCTCACACACCTGCTCCGGCAAAACCACAGAAGGGAAGCAGCTGCGTTCCCGCTCCATTCTGGCATATGCAGGTGAAGGTAAGGTCACATACTCTTGCAGGCTCCTGTTTGACTGTGAACTCTCACCTGTCTCTGTAATGTTGAAGTAGTTTCTTGATCTACAGAAACAAATATTAGATGGAGCTGTGTTTTTCAAAATATAGAAAAAATATTTGAGTGCTTATCCTACAGTACTGCTGGTACCTAAAGCTGTTGTAAAGAAGAGATTTTATTTTGCTCATTTCAGTTAATGTTGCTATTTATTATTATTCTGCTTAATGTTACTGGTTTTATTTCAAATACATGATTTTCTTGTTTTCTATTAAAATTATTCAAGGGAAATGATTTATCCGATGCCCCATTATATGTAACTTATGTTATCTCTTGGACATTTTTATACATAGTAGGACTTTGGGGTTGCCTCATGAGTCCTCACTTATGAATGGTTTGCATTCATGCAGATAGTCCTTCTGCACCAAATGCAAAGCAAAGACATAGCTGGAGTATAAAGGAGAAGAAGAAAAATATTTTAGATATGGGTTTATAACTATTATTTGATGATATTCCATGTTTCCTACAACAGGTTTTTCTTTGGTTTTAAGTAATTGTGGGGAGGGGAAGGGTTTTGAGTTGTAGAGCAAAAGTATTCTATATATAACATGGTTCTAAAATGGTCATGTCAGGTATGCCAGGGTCCAACTGATTAAATGCCTTGTGCAACACTGGGAGCCAGGAGACACAGCCACCAAAGAGTTCTTAGAAAATGTTTATTCACATGTATTACTGGCAAAAAAGTTAAATGCCTTCAATATAAAAGGATCACATACACGTGGTAGTTCTTCTTTAAAACTGATAAGGATTTTATTACTTTAAGTTAAGATGAAATTTAGCTGAAAAGTGAAAGTTGTAATGTATGGAAGCCGTGAAACAGAATATCTCTACACCACTATTTGCAGACGCAGCTAACATTGCTGCTAAAAGTGTGCAATGTATTTGACAGAATTCAGGTCATTGTTAAAAAAAATAGCAGAGTAATTCTAACTTTTTCTGAAAAAAACATTGCTAGACGTTTAAGAAGTAATCAGAACCATATGTTTTAGTAGATGATTTACATAAGAAGTTGCTTGGATGGATTTATGTAACAAAATAGAAACTCTCTTAAAATTAGAAACAAAATGGGGTCTATGTTGCTCCTTTTTTTCCCTAGTGCATCAAATGGACTAATTTTGAGGGAAACAGAGCCAGATAATTAAAAACCCCATATATTTGTGTGTTTCTTGCTTTAAGGCAAGTTTTTTATATACTTTTGTCATTTTATTTGAGACAGAAATTTAAACTCCTGAAAAGCATGCCACGGAAGTGAAAACCTAAATTTTCAAAAAACCACTTTTCCTCTTCCTTATGCTTCTTAAAAAGTACTCTTTTTATTCTGGCTTTGATGCTTAATGCAAAGTAGGTTAGTTTACAAAGCTGCAGAAACAGCAAAGCTGTTCTCTATAGCCTGGATTTTAGGTATGGGAATTTTATTTATGTTTGTTGTGCAGTGATCACAAAATCAGCACAGAGTGATCACAAAGATGGACAGATCTCAAACCACAAAGGTAGTAGTGAAAAGATTCCTAAACTAATGCTGAGAAAGCTAACCCACTACCTAGGTGTTGTAGTGCTTTATCTTCCAACCCCAACCTCTTTACCACTATTCTGAAATGAGGTTATTCTGTGCTTTTTTTAAGGATACAAGCTGGTGTGTCTACCTACCTTATAGCAATTCACTCATATCTTAGTCAGATCTCTTCCACACTGTGCTTCTTTGCACTCTGTACAAACTTCAGAAAATGAAAATGTATAAATAAATTAAAGAACCTTCCAAGGCTTAGTATATTGTTACAGCCCTAGCTGGAAGGTACTTTTCACCTTTTCTTATATTATATTCAAAATGTACCGGTTAAACTTCTATTTTTTCTGCTTAACTGGTATTAGAGTTATTGTCATCTTTCTCCTCATCCATCTCTTATGCCTTTTAGTCATTTGCTACATGACAAATGACTGGCTTCAAAAACTTAAAACACTGGTTGGTGTAGTTGGTGCTGAGGTCTTTTTATGTTCTAGAGGCACAGGATATATTCATATATCTGAACATCTGTATTCTGCTAATATAAAAAGGAAGCTTCTCATGAACATTTTTTGACAAGCACATAGTTCTTATTTCTATTCAGAACATGAAAAAAATGCACAATAGTGTAGATGAAAACTCTGTAAGCATCATGCATAACTAAAACTCCCAAGTCTCATAAATGTAAGACCAATAATTCCATTTACATTTTAAAACTGGGTTCTGAAAACAGCTGTCAGTACTGTTCAGGTGCAGTCTCACAAGTGTTTTCTTCTGTATTTTTGAACGTTTCCTTGAACTTTAGGTATGAGAAACAGACCAGGATAGGTAAGCTATTTTTTTAGTAGTTTTTGTATAATGTAGCCATGATATCTGAGAGTTTTTATTCAGTACACAATAGGACAAATACATTGTACATAAATACTATTCCTAGTATAATTCAGGATTGGATAGTAATGAATGAAAGAATGTACAAGGCTTGCCAATCTATGAATAAGCCTAAACTTGTCTTCTAAGATGATGTAAGGAGTCAACATTTATCAGTGTGAGTCACCCATCCTCCTGCTAATCATGGAGACTTCAGTCCACAAGCATAGGAGGATCAAAGCATTGCAGGCATTACATATGTAGAGAATACTGCAATCTCTCAAAGTACCCGCGGCACTTATTTCTTGTTCATTTGTGTATTTAAACATAAAAACCCCATTGAAATTTTTGAGAATCTGTAAATACATGTAAAATAGGCTTTTTTTATCTGGACCTCAGATGGCTTTCTTGTAAGTATTGTCTGTGATTGCTCAGTTTCTCTCCTCTCTGAAATAAAAACACTATATGCTGTCATTTGGCTCATTCAGGTTGGCAAATTACTACCTATAATAGATCCACATCCAAGAAATTATTTTTCTTCTTATTTCCCACATATCTGTGCTGCTGAATTGGTTTGACGAAACCATAAAGTTGGCATAGCTGGCCACCAGGAAACTGCCACAGTATAATCGAATTTTTTGATGACTTAGAATAGGAATAAGTCAGTGGTATTATAATAATTCCTCAGTTACAAGAATAGTTTAAGAGGAAAAATATAAGCCATATGTAAATGACAATTACAACAAAGTTTTCTAATGAGTTCTGGAATACCGACTGCCCCTCCAGCAAGCACCACACTGTCTTCTGCTCGTGCCAGTAGCTGACCTCAGTTGTCTGCCCCCTCATAACCGTTTCCTCATTCAGAACAAGACCTTTTCCTCATGGTCAAACCACATGCTGCAGAGCCTCAAGAAAGGTATGGTCATGCATATCTGGGATGGGCTTATTTACTTGCATTCAGTGGAGAGATTCTCAAGATAAAGACTTGCTGTGGTTTGTGAGATGACTCCCTGTGAAAATGGGTGTCACAATAACAATTTTTGATATCTTTTCTGAGATCACTGTCCTCATCTTGAAGATTTGAAAGGCAGAGTGATTTTTAAATTTGCCTGTCTGTAAGCCTGCCTATAGTGGTCGCTAATTTGTATCACTGTCAAATGTATCTTCATGGTACAGTAAGAAACTCGGGAAAGTCACTGTCTTAAAATATAAAATGACAGCAAAGGGCACAGTGATACTACTTGATGTATCATGTCATTATTCTGCATGAATTTAATAAAGGCATCCTATGTGTAGATCAGCTGATGTCTGTCTGTTGAATGTAATTTTGTTTAATTTTGGTTTATATTTGGTTTAATATTTCTGTTATTTTCAAAATTTTCTGCTTACAATAAATCTTATATAACTCGTAGGGTGCACTAAGACTACATCACATTGCTATTAGACCTACTACTAAAAAGTACTAAATGAATGCAAGCTTTTCAGTAAGTAGTATTTTTGCAGATTGATCCTGTATTGATTATAGACTGCCATAGATTGACAGTGTCATACTGCATAATACTAATGTTGTGGATACATTTCAAGTTTTAGCAGTAATGCTGATTTGGGAAAAGTGAAGATTAAAAAAAAAAACAAAAACAAAAATGAAAACCACAACCAAACAACAACAACAACCAACCAACAAAACAAACAAACAAAAAACAACAAAAACCCCCACATGAGTCAAATGCGAAGAGAAAAATAATTTGATTTAAAATCTTCATTTAATAAAATGAGAGTGAAGGGCAATTTTGCTGGACCTATTCTCTTAGGGCAGGGATGCATGTGCATAGCAATGTCTTACTATGGCTATTGTATGCTCATAGATTATCAAAGTATAATGCCAGAAGGACTATTTAGTGTGACCTCATATATCGCAGACTATTAAACATCACTGAGTTAGATAGTATAGAGTATCAGTTGTCCATCTCATCAGATACTCTGTTTGACAGGGACCAATAGCTCTTACTTCTTATATACCTACAAGATTGATTTACTGAATGTTTAAAGAATAGCTGGACCAGAGGAGTTTTTAATTTTTGTATATTCCTGGCTTGAAATAACACTGCTTGATAATTAAATCTGAAAGCACAGAATTGAGTAGTTGTTTTCCCAGCAAAATTTCTCATTCACTAAAGAATAAGTTTTGGGGAATATGAGTTTTCTGGGAAACAGGAATAAAAATACATCAATTAGTTTTGGAACTGTGGAACCTGAATTTTCAGGCAAAATTTACTAAGTGACCTGATAGCTGTGTGTAGAGATGAGCTGGAGCAGAGCATATTATTGTGTTTTGCCTTTTGTTCAGGAGCCCATCCACTGTGATTCCTGACTGTAGTGTGGGGTCTGGGGTTCAACTTGTATCCATGAAAAGACTTGAGGACAGACCTCTCATTTTCCACGGGTGCGCTCTGTCACCTGTCCTGTTGTACATTGAAGGACAGGTCTGCTTGGTTTATGTAACTGACATACATCAGGTGAGGAGGCATCAGTGTTTGCAGAACTAAAAGTCTTGGTTCTGTCTTCTGGAGGCACAGCTGCCTTCAGGAGTGCCTGCCTCATTCCTCCAGCAAAGAAATGAGCAACACTTCACTCACTAGAATACAAGAGACACTTTAGTCACATCCGTTTTCTCAAATTTTAAGATTATTACAGCTGTTTTGAGATGCATTTGTAAAACTATATGCATTTGTAAAAATTAGTGATATCAAAGTGATTAATTGATATAATCTTGAAATGCATCTGGCATTTTGTCTTGATGGTTTGCATGGTGAAGCCATTCTGATAGACTTGACTTACATCCGTTCTGAACCAAAACAAAATTAAGTTATTCTTTAAATACCTTCACATATTTGTAGGTTTTTCTACTAACCCTTTGCAAAATTTAAGATTAGATAATCTGTGGCATGACTTCTCAATTAATACAGTGTTTACCGTTGCTTGGTTGCATCAATATTTTTAGCCCAAAGCTAGAAGTTAGAATTATCTCTCAGAAAATAATTTGAGAATTTGGATTTTATATTGTGTTTTCATTAGAATGGAGCTTTCCTCCTGTTTGTTGCAGATCTAGACATCATGAAAAAGCAACTTGGGGTATAAAGTATTTTTGTGCTGGTGACTTGACTTGTGTTGGAGTATTTCAAGCATCTATTGTTTCTTTTATTACATTTACTTGTTTGTTTTATTTCTTGTAACAATGAGTGCTTAAAACCCCTTCCCTCTTTCATGTCTATTTAGCAAGAGGTCAACCTGAAGTTCAAAGCTGCAATATAAAGGGTGGTACACTCTCCCACATGCTTTGGTGTGAGCATGTGTTTTTCTTTTTACAGAAAAGTTGTACAGCTCGTCTGCATTAACTGATAAAAAGCTCCTCTTTCTGTTGTCTTTCTTACTTTTCCTGTCTTTCAGAAAAGGCTAAATTGTTATCTAGATTTTTTCCTGCCTATCAGTTGGAGATAGGAGTCCTGTTGTTCCTTGTAGGCCACAAATGTTTAAGTTAATTCTTAGGCCTGGATTCATTATGTCTAGTAACACCAGATATCTAGCAGACATGCTATCTACTCACAGGGCTGGCCATCTAGTGTCTTATGATCAAGTCTAGTAGGAAAAACCTTTTTACTTCTCATGGAGGGTTGGGAGGCCAGAGTGCCTTTGAAGTGCTTGAATATAATAAACTGAGCATGCTATCTGAAACCACAGACAACAAAGATAGCATTATCTGAGCTTTTCTTCACAATTATTGACACTTGAATGCATTTTAATCTTAACCTGCAACAGCCTTTGTTATCTCAATCTGGACCTGAAATTGCCAGCTGTGCCATCCTCTTTGGTAATTACATAACATGGGTAAGCATCCACTGGGAGCTAGGACAAGAGCTCCAAAAATCTTTTTAATTGATCTGTGAATTAGACATAAACAGTGGTCTTTACACATGCATAACTGGAATAATTAATCATTTCTTCTGCCTAGAGCCTTCATATGTCCTTATGTGATCTCTTGCAGTCCTTCTAGAGAACCTCAAAATTATAAGGCTGTACATTACTCCAAGCACATTAGTGTGTTGTAGAAGTTATGATTATTTTGGCATCCTTATGGTACAGAATTACATACTGTCCATGAACAGTCTGTTCTATGTAGTCTCTTGACTGAAAATTGTCAAAGTCAAAATTGGCCGTATGAAGAGGAGGAAAAAGGAACAGCATTTCCTTCATGAAATCAACTGATAATGTGTAACTAATAAGATTTGAAAATTTTTGTTTTGTGTTTTTTTTTTCAAACAAAAAGTTATCTCCTCCCACTGAATGAATTTTGCCCCCTTTTATTGTTGTAGGAGGAGTACAGTGCCCAAATATCAGCGCTCTACAGGAAATGCGCAGCTGTAATGAACACTCCTGCACTGTGTACCATTGGCAGACTGGCCCATGGGGACAGTGCATAGAGGACACGTCAGTCTCTGCTTTCAACTCCTCCGCCAGCTGGAACGGGGAAGCCACTTGTTCCGTGGGGATGCAGACAAGAAAGGTCATCTGTGTGAGAGTCAACATAGGACAAGTGGGCCCAAAAAAGTAAAGTTCTTCAGAAATGTCTTCATGCTGTGATTATCTTTGGATTTTACTGCTTTATCACTAACGACTGCTTGCAAAGGCAAAAGGGCCCCCTTCCTTCTCCTGAGTGTTCTCATGAGTGAACACTTCAACTTCTGAAAGTACAAAAATACCACAGCAGGAGAACTACATAATACCTTTCTCACTATTGATTTTATGGGTGATATTTACAGTGGTTATTCTCTGACAGCTCACTAAATCCAGTTGGTTCCTTGCCATCATCAGGTTGAGCCGAGATAAAATTCACAGGGTATGCTTGTGACATGCAGAGCAGCATCATTCCAAAGAAGCTGTGCACTGTATGGATTAGTGCTGTTCCATGTAAAAATAGTAGTTTGGATCTAAATGCAGTAGAGCATATGTAAGTGCATCTTCTCAGAAGCCGGCCAAGGAGGTGTAGCACAGTGGAACTCTGACAGGGCATTAATTTGAAACATTAGTTTGAACATTAGCTTGACAAACTTTGTCAACCTTTGTGATTTTTTCCATATATATATTTTTTTTTAAGTGATCCCTTTGGCCCAATGATTTAGATTTACAGTTTAATGTATGACCAAGGTTAAATACAGATTAGCTACTAGTAAATTGCATTTGATTATATCTGTATGGATTATCAGTCTGTAAGTATATTCCACTCAGGACGCATTCAAAACTGAAAGAAGTGATAACGGAGGTTGTTTAGAAAGTCTATCAGGCAGCTATTCTTGCATAAAATGTTTGCACATTTGTTGCTTTGTTCTGCAGTAGACCTTAAGTCAAACTTACCCTAAATGAAAGTATGTGGAGAAATGCCAGCACATTGAGTAATCAAAATTGTTGTGTATCTGCATTAAGTTCCTCTTCTATTTAGTCATGATATAATTATATCTTTTACTTGTTGCATTAACATTAAAAAACCCAAACAATCTAATGATTTATCATCTCTTTTGAATCTGTTAATGTCTCTGCCTTTGATTTGACCTTAAATTTTGGGAGGAGGGCTGTTTTTTTCTTTCATAAATTAATCATGTGAAATGAAAAAAGTCTCGGTTGATCCTTCAAATTGTCACATTAAAATCACTGAATCATTTTTAAAGACCCAGCCATTTAACATGAAAATGTAAATAGGAACCTTGTTTTAAACTCCCCTTAATAAAAAGGATTACTGTGGTACGATACAATCAATATTATTGGCCTTATCTGCCTCACAAGTTACAGACTTCAGCATGTGTCTTTTCTGTTTAATTTGACCTTGAGTAAGGACTGCAAAAAAATCAATACTTCACTTTAAGCCACATATAGTAAATGCAAACAATATGAAGAATAGAAATGGTGTTCTAATTGAACTAATTGCCTTGCCTAAGTATCCGAAGACGAATTGTAGTGTTCAGTGCTTCTGAAAGATTAATTTCTCAGTGAAATGGTGAATATGTATATTTCAGAGTCTTTTGTATGCTTAGAATTTCTCCTGTCCTTTAAGAAAAAAGGCAATGTAAAGAAAGCCATTAGTAAGCCAATGTTCAGTACTTTTCAGGAACATTTTTTATTTTATCCTTAGAGAAAATTTCTAACATAGTTAATATACATGGTTGGTATCAGAGGGTTTTTTAAAGTGCACCTGATCATAGATCCATGCATATAGACTCTGATTTTATGAATTACATAGAAACAAGGCACAATTTTAATTAAAAATTTAGAGAGAGCTTACAGAGAGCTGATAGAGATTTGTGGTCTTTCACATTGGTGGAAGGGGAGAAAAGAGTAAGAGGGTGGAGATGTTATAAGAGGGCACCAAAGAGTTGGTGCTGGTTTGTGATAATGGATCATACACTGAGAAGCTTGTATGAATTGACAGGAAAATGCAGAGGCAAGTGATGGAAAACATGAATTAGCAAGTGTTATTGCTGAAGAATGTACCTGTAAAGATGCAACTCAGCTTTTCTTCTCCTAACACAGCACAGGCATAGTTCTCCATTGATTATGGAGACACATTTTCTGATAGTCCACCATTAGACTTGCCTGGACTGTCAGGAAAGATACCTTGCACAAGCCAAGCTGTCCCAGTTGTTGAAATCTAAACATAAAACTGGTCTCTCATATCTCTAGTCCCAGATGCCCAGCAGCCACAAGAGGAAAAGCTAGTCTAGTAATGTTTTTCTGTAATGATGCAAGTGCTCTAAATTATGAAAGTGATGTTTTTTCTTCTTTACATATTCTTCTGACAGTCCACAGTCTATATGCTTTTAGGGCAATAGTAAGCTTTAAATAATTTTAAAGATTTCCAGTACTTCTGCAACAATTATTGCACCATTCTGAAACAAGTATTGCAGCATAAAGAATTGTTTGGTCTTGATGAAAAGGGACAGAATCCCCACAGAATGGGGAAAATTACCTGGGTAATGAGTCCCATATGTGGCACTCCAGTAATCCTTTTTATATGCTGATCAAGCCTCTTCCTAAAACAACTGAGGTTTTCTGTCTTTTCTGGCAATCTTTCTCAGTTTCTTTGATCTGGCAGTTTCAAATAATTTTCTGTTTTCTCTCATAATCATGGCCAGCTTACACCTATTTGTTCCTAGATTAGCAGTGTTACTTTAAATATGCCTCCTTCCAGAGTTTATGCTTCTGGTAAAGTGATGAAACCTGAAAGTGAATTATACTAAGATAAATGAGATGGCTTTTCTTCATAATTATGTGGAAGTTTGAAAATAACACTGAAAAGACAGAGTCTGGCATGGTGAGTGAGGAATGATGATTATTTAAGTTAAATCCCCAGGTGCAGAATACAGCAGGTTTGGCTTGTGTTTACCAGATGTATTTAAAAGATAATAGTTTTTATTTCTGTTCTCCATTCTGGTTACTTCTGGGCAACTAGCACTGCCTCATGTGCTTGCAGGCACTCATTACCTCTCATGATTCACCACTTTGCTGCAGAATGACTGTTTATTTGATGTTTCTTTGTCATTTTTTTAGATGCCCTGAAAGCCTTCGACCTGAAACTGTGAGACCTTGTCTGCTTCCCTGTAGGAAGGATTGTATTGTGACTCCATTCAGTGACTGGACAGCATGTCCTTCTTCCTGTCAAGAAGGTAATTTTATCCATTGTGTGCTAGTAGATAGATTTTAGGGAAAAAAAGGGGAGTTAGACTAGCAGTCACTTTTGACAGAATGGTTATGCACATCTCTTTCTGACAGAGGATGTTATACCCGGTACAGCAGCTGCAGGGAGGACATAAAGTTTTTGCTAAAAAGAATAATTATTTCTCTACATTTTCTATATGCATCTGCTTGGATACCTCATGTTACAAACTCCCATTTGCATCTTACACTGATAAAGAGATAACTAGACATGGACTAAACACATATCTCTTAATGTAACACCAAAACAGATACTTGTACAATTGTAGCATTTTAATTGTCGGATTACAAAATGGACAGATTTGGTGTTAGGAAATCCTTAAGCTTGTGCTACTTCCTCATCTGAAGAAACTGAGGTGTTATATACCAGAAGGTAAGTAGATAGATAAGTAGATATGCAGTTGTATATAATTTTGGCTGCCCATTTTTACTCCATGGAAAGTTGAAGGAACATTAATAGAAATCAGTGGACTTTACATTGATGGTAATGGTTTGATTTAAACATACCATACAGTCCAATACCATTTTCATACACTTGGCAAAGCTCTTAAAAACAGTGCAGGTCTCCTCTGTATTTTTATTACACTGAAATCATACATGAAGTTGAGACACGAAATCACACATGAAGAGTGATGACAGGCTTAATAATAGCCACATTGTTATGTTTTATTTCTTTCTTTAAGCTTAAAGGGAGGTGTTTTTCTAATATGTAGTATTACATACAGATGCTCTAATACATCATATTCCACAGGCTACTAATCCCTGTGTGGGACCTCGTGATTACTCACAGCTACCACATTATCAGAATGTAAGATACAGTTACATCAAACATACAGACTTGGACTGTCATGGCCACTTCTTTAGGATTTATAAAGAACACAAGCATAGAGGCAGTTTTGAATAATTCCTATTACTGTTTAGCAAATGGAAAAAAGAGTTAGGAAGACTTAAATTTGTAGCTTTTGAAAAAGAGCAGAGAATTGAAACCATTAAATCTGAATCCATGAAATAGTTATTCACCCTTAAATACTGTGTTATTTTACAGCAGTATTAATTGTTCTTTCTGAAATACTTTTGTTGACATTGATCATCTTGGACAAATATGTCATCCTTTTCTGTTCTCATTTCTGTGAGTTTTAAGAAAAGTTTTGATGCAATGAGCATATTTGCACAAATATTTGCTACAAACTAGCGTGCAGACTTCCATTAAACAGTATATTTGTGAGCTGGTACAGGCATCTTGTCTATTCAGTAGTCAAGCTCATTTTATACTATGCAAACAATTTTTATTTCATGGGGTTTACCCATTTGTGTCAGCAAGCTGGTCAGTATCTTTGCTGGACTGTATGTCTGTCTTGTCCCTTGTGTCAGATCCTGGCATCTCCTGGAGCTGTTTGACTTGGGAGTGAAGAGTTTCCTATGTGTTGAAAAGCAGCCAGGTGGTGGAGAACCACCACCGGGATTCTCCTACTGCTTTTTCCTAATTACAATTCCTTGGCCGTGGTCCAGCAGGCTTCTGTGTTCAGACAAGCTGCAGCTGCTGTAATAACCCACCCAAAGCTGATATCAACTGAGTCAGCCAAATATCTGCTCTACTGCTCAATGGGAAAAAAAAATAAAAAATCCAAGATTTTTACCTGACAGTCTTTGTGTATTAGGTATTGCTGTGGAACCAATACAGATCTGTAGCTTTTCTCTTAATTTTCTGCCTCAAGGACCGATACCTGAACATGATTGAAGTCAAAATTCCTACAGGAAGTATTTGCTGTTTATCATTAATAATGAATGACTATAATAATTAAAAACTGTAAACTGCAAAGAAATTCTAGAGTGGAATTTCCATTTCTGGATTTACATGCAAATGATTAGGACAAGCTTATACCTTCAAACTGTAAAGTGTAGCAGCAAACTGAACTGGTTTAATTTTTATTCATTTGAATTGTGCATTCATTTCAGCAGTCTGTTAATTTGTTCAGTCATTTGTTCAGTATTGCTGGTATTGCTTTCTGTTTTGTTCTGCTTCCTGACTGTGAGCTGAAACTAATGTATTTTTACTATTAGGCCTTAATTTTTCTGCTTATGGGCAAAATAGAATGTCAGTATTATAGCAATCAGTTCAGATATCTGTTATGTTAAGTCTTATTTTCCTCCTAATTACCTGTGTAATAGCAGGAAAAACAATCTCTTGTGCTCTTTGCAGGGGGTGTCATGCTGAGGAAGCAGTCCCGTCACCGAGTCATCATCCAGCTCCCTGCCAATGGTGGTCGAGAGTGTCCAGACTCTTTGTTTGAGGAAAGGGAATGTGAAGCATCTCCCGTCTGCCATAGCTACAGGTATGAGAGACAATCAGAAGTAGCTCACACATGATTTTTCAACTTGTATTACCTCTAAAGCTTGCTGAATTCCAGTTCTTAACAAGAGGGTTTTTTTCTAACATATACTATTTAGAAAAAATTGAATAGGTGTCTAAATCAAGGTTTCAAAACAGATATGCAGATTCAGTTGGGCCCATAGTGAATCACTGTTTCATTTTGTTCCAGTTCCTTTGAAGTAACATTGCAACAACTAAATTACTTTTCAGGATATATTTTTTCTAGGCACTGTTTTGACATTGCATACATGTAAAAAAAAAAAACAAAACCCCTATCTTTCTAAATTATCCAAAGCACTGAACTTCAACCTTATATGTTTAGAACAGCTGAGTTCTGTTGCCACACTGTACCACCCACTGTATCCTTCATTTTTCTATCCCTCTAAGCTCTGAGACAGTCCAGAGTTGAACACAGTCCCCCATGTCCCCTATATCCTCTGCATTGTCCTGATCTTCACAGAATGTTGAGGACTGCTCCAGTAGGTGGAGGTGTCCACCATAACTGCTTAAGAAAATTTTGGAGTAGTTCTGTAATATCCACCTGAGCAGTGTGAGAAGATCTAGACATAACCAGAAGACTTGGTTGTTGTTACAGACAAAGTTTAGAAAATTCTGATGCAACTAGTTAAGATTAACTTGAGAAAATCATAAAAAGATTTTTTTGTTTTATGAATTCCCCTTAAAACTACTCTCTGTTGTGGATGCACAAATTGAATTTAAGCTTATTTTAATGAAAAGCTATTGAGATTAAATAAATGTGTTTCTTTCATCATCCGGTAAGAATTATCATTGCAAATTCATTAGAAGATCACATTTTATTGCAACTGAAAGACATGAAAATATTTAAAAGAGCATTGGGAAGCTACCAAAATCAGTACTCTAAACATCAGAGAAATAGAGCTCAAGAACTTTTTCTAGTCAAAATGAGAGTAGGAGTTTTATCTTTAGAAATGGTGGCTGCTTTTCATCTCTTCAGTTTCTTCAGTGTCTGAGCTGCATGATAACATCTTGAGGAGAAGAAAGAGTTTCTAGAGAGAGGTAGATGAGGTCATTTATATTTCATGGCATGAACTAATACTAAACACATGTCCTGTTTATTTCTTTTAGCATATTTCTGACCTAAACAGATGGACTCTCACACTTTGTTGGCTCATGTCATAGATCAATTACTGTCCCATAGAGGCAAGTTGCAGTGAAATGAGGTATTGAGATAGTTTAAAACATGCAAACTGCTGAAGGTTGGAGCTGTGGACAACTCTGTATTATTCTAGAGTTGTGACAAAAACATGCAAACTGCTGATGGTTGGAGCTATTTTGTATGAATTTTCTATCACCAGTTAGTAATGACAAACAACAGCTTATGGTGGTTTCTAACACTATCTAGCACTTGTGCTGCCTCAGATTCTGTGGCTACAAGTTTAGATGGATTGTTTGAAGCTGATTAATTCCCTTCTCATTTCAGGTGGAAAACCCACAAATGGCGAAGGTGCCAGCTTGTACCATGGTATGTGCGCCAAGACAGTCCAGGAGCACATGAGACTTGTGGACCTGGGCTACAAGCAAGAGGTTAGACCCTTTGTTTCTGTCATTTGTTTCTCAGAAATCTATAGCTGCACTGGTGTGGACATGCCTAAAGTAATTTAGTTATTATAACATAATATTATTTTTATCTATCTTTATGTGCATCAGCAAAGCAAAATGCTAGTATGGCAGGGTACATCATAATCAATATTTGGCAAATATCAGGTTTGACTTGTTTTGAAGTATAGATACCAGATTAGTCACGAGTTTTATGGTATTTTTTGTTCAGTTTATTTCACCATCCATACTCGAATCAAGTTTTCATACATGTTAATAGAAAAGAAAATGGCCGAGAGGCCATTCTGGAAGTCCTTTGATCCAACTCTCCACCCAGAAGCATTTAAAGAACCTGCCGGCATGGACATCCTACAGCCTCTCTGACACTTGCTCCCTGAAGCAATTTGTTTTTGTGACCCCTTACCCTTTCACTGTATGTTTCTGAGAACAGTTTGGCTCTCTCTTCTCTATGCCCTTAAATTAAGGTAGTCACAGAGAGATATGGGAGCATGAGCGATGCAGGATTTTCTATTTACACTCTGAAAGTTCAATGCCAGCCCATTCCTACAGGCTGTCAAGTTCCTTTGAATGGCAGTTCTGCCTTTCAGGTAGGCACTGACTGCTCAAACTGGCATTGTCCTCAAACTGACTGAGGATGCTTTCAGTGCAGGTTGTTAAAGGGGCTGACCAGAACTGTCTCTGGAATTAACCACTGAGGCACAACACTGTTAACCAGCTGATGGCTGAACTTTGAAACAACTGACCCTTTGAGCCCAGTGATCTAGACATTTTTGCACCAGCCATTTCCATTTGATAGCAAATTATTTTTGCACCTAAACCCAGCTTTACTGTCACCTGTCTTCATAGAGAATTTTATATTTTTAACAGAATTATGTATGTGTTTGCTTTGAACTATTAGTCAACTTGAATTCCAGAAAGATTTTTCTACTTCACCTATTTTGAGTGCAAACTCCTATCCATTAGAGTACTATTGGATCAGCAGATTGTGGTATTCCTGAGCAAGGACACTGCTAACTGTAGAAGTGAAATGTTCAGGTCAATAACTTCCTTGCAATATTAAAGGAGGTTATGGTATACTTCAAAAAGTCATAGAGTAAATCTTAGGCTAGTAGCTCCTACCTCTTTCTCAGAAAGCATTACAGGAGATCAGTTTAGGGCTTACCACAAAATGAAACCTGAAGGCATGGTCTGCTAAAAAAAAAGGCTTCTGGCTGTGGTAATTATTTCAAAGGTCTATCACAGTGCAATTTTTTCTAGCAGCTCTGGAGGATACATTCAGATTGCATACTGAGAAAATAGGATTTCTGTCTTTGACAGATAGTACAAAGTGTTGTTGTCTGTAGTTTAGTACTTAAATCTCTCAACTTTGCCTCAGAGTCAGTTAATAAAGAAAGATAGCTAATTGTAGTGCATGCAGATTTGGTTTTATTATTCTTGTGTGTCATGAGAGTTTCTTTTGTTTTTCTTTTTTAGTGCAAATCAAATCATGTGCAGGGCACACACATAGAAAACAATACATGATTTTGGAATTATGGGGCATGCAGTTTTCAAAGCTGGTAGAACAGACTGGCAGAATTTCCCTTTGGTACTATCCAGAGGTCGATCTTGTGAAAGATTATATATTCAAGCACTAATCTTGTTCCTAAAAGCAAATACAATGGAAGTAGCTCTCTAGTGTATAGTGATCAAGTGGTAGGATGAGTAATCATTAATTAGGAACCCTTGGAACTGCTAAGCCTGAAGAAAATGAGTGGGTTTGGTAGAATTCTCTGAATACTTCTGAGATAAACAATTAGAAAGGAAGATTTTATTTGCTCCTGGCTTTTGTTAAATCTATCCCATGTATAAATTTTATTGTAGAATTCACAGAGCAATTTATTCAAGATGGACAACCTAAGTTTGTTTGTACCTCAGTCCAAGTATTTAAATAGGAATCTAAATATTGTTTAGGCTGCTGCAGGGATGAAAGTTATAGAGACACTTAAAGAGAGAGGGGTTTTTTGCCCAGTATTTTTCCCATTATGTAAGTGATGGAAATTAACATAAAAAGTAAGTTTCAAACATATATTATGCATCATGTCTCAGTCTTTTACCTCACAATGTGTTGAATATATCTTTTACTTTTGTACTCAGTCATGTAAAATGATTATCTGTAGTAGCTAATCAAACTAGTACAGCTTTTCTTAAGATTCAGGCAAGTAAAATATTTTATCTTTAAAATGAATATGACTTGGAAGTAAAAGTTGAATTTTTGTAAGTAAATTTCACTTTGTAAAACACACTTCTGTAATTCTAGAGATTATCAGTTGAAGGGTTTTTTTTACTTCACACCTCAGAAAATTGCCTATTGAATATGAATAGTTTGCTTTACTTATTTAATATAGGTTATCTCCCACACAGGGCATCAACATATTCTATTTCCCCTCTTAAATTTCAAATTCTACCATGAATATTGTCATGTGTAATTTTTGATGATACGCATTGTTTTGTTTGATGCTCCTGCACAAGAGTTGAATTCATGCAAGGCTGTCTTGGTTTGAGATAAGCAACTGCCAACCCCCCCAAGCACAGAGAGAAAAGCCTCCCTCCTAACACCAGGGAAAGGGAGGAAAAGAGAGGAGAAAGAAAAAAAAAACACTTCAAACTGCATTTATACTAAATCTACATATATTTTTCACAGAAAGAAAGAGACAATTAGAAGAGAGTACAAATATACACTCACACAAGTCTACAACAACAAGTTCCCCACCTCAACTTCTTAACGAACACACAAATTCTACTGTCCTAACTACACATTGCTTAAGAAGAAGCTTATTCCCCAGGGAGACAAACCCAAGCAGAAAGGAGAGACCCAGAACAACAAATTTTACTTTCCTGAGGTACCCTGTGAGCCAGTGGTGGGCCTGGTCCTCTCCATCCCCCCGGGACAGCATTGTGCGTCCTCCCAAGAGGAGGGCTGAGAAGCAACTGCCTTAACCGCTCCCACACTGGTTCCTACTTCCCTGGAGATGATGTCATAATGTGGTATGGAATACAAAATTACTGGCTAGAAGAGGTCAGCTGTTAGCTCAGCCCAGCTCAAGTCAGCTGACAGCTTCGGCCTAGTCCAAACTTCAGAGCCCAAATCTAGGCCCACCTGGGTGAACCCATAACAAAGGCACTCACTGAAGGGAGACTGACCTGAAAACACTGTCCTCGACAGTGTTAGAAAGACTCGACACTTTTTAAGGAAGGCTGTGGAAGAGGTTTTTTTCTTCTCTGCCTGCTAATTATTGTCTCCCTCCTGCATACCTGACTTAAAATAAATAAAGTTTCACAGGTCATCAAAAATTTTGCATGAAAATGTGTCATTAAAAAAATCTGTACTATAAATAATTTATTTAAAGAATATTTTATGATGTAGATACAGAAACAACTGAGCTACTACTGTGCAATTTTAACTGTCTCCCAAATCAGAAAATGCTACAAATTTAAATATGAAATCCATTTGGTATAACATTCTGATACTGTATTAATAATTACTACTGGAATACAGATATTTTGAGCTTTGCATTTAACTGTTGGTGATTTCTCTACAAATGTTGACCATATTGTTGACATTTCTTATTCTATTGAGAAAGCATTCTTTTTCAAATTTCTGGAGCTCATGAAGGCAGAAATCACACATTCATTCTTCTGTTTGTGCTAATTTACTTTTGATGACAAAGTGAAACGATAATGTTATACAGGTAATCTCTGCCCTTTGATTTGCTGTGGATTGTCCTTCCTTTTTATGTCAACACTCAGTAGAGCAAGTAATTGCATTCTTGTATGTGGGAAGAGTTCTCTGTTCTTTTCCAGTTGCAAAGGGAAGTTGCCATTACTATCACTTTGTCCTATTTCTGGTCTGATTGCTCACGCACAAATACTGTAACATGTAGCATATCAGCAAATGTGTTAAATAAGAAAGAATAGGAATGTACACCAGAGAAAAGGCACATCTGACCATGAATTCATTAGCAGTTTATTTTGCACAAAATAGGCTGTTACTGCTAATATTTTAGTTAGAAAGATAACTAAATCTGAAGGAAAAGCTAGAAGTTAGAAATTGTTAAAAACTGCTAGATAGGTGTTTGATCTCCAGTCTTTGAGTAACTAGAGCATATGCATGCCTTGCTTTATATCACAGCTTTACTATTTACGCTTCCATTCTTTAGCTTGTTTAATCGCATTTGGTCTTTCTTGGCAAAGGAGATACATCAGTGAATCATAAAGTTTAGATTTGTGATTCATTGTTAAAGACAGCTCTGTTTCTATATGTCTTGTATAATGAAGGTTTTGTTACAAATTGTGTCAGTTTAAATGAATGTTGCAAAACTGTAACTTGGGTCAATGCAGAGGAAAGAGAATAGAAAGGTTTGGTAGTTGTGAGTTTTGTTTTAAAAAATAATTTCTTTAGAATTTTTTAATGAATTATGTTTGTTAGCTCTTGATGGAAGTAATGGCCAAGTATTTTTATATCACCCTAAGCAGAGTAACACAGCATTTAGTACCTGGGCAGCAAATTTGTTGTTGTAGTCACGAACTTTATTTGAAGAAGGCAGCTAGTCATTACAATTGTGTGGAATTTCTATGATGAATGAAAATTAGAAGTTTTATCACTGATAAAATGCCCTTTAACAGTGCCTTTTAGAAGGACAGGAATGTATTACAGAATTGAGGAAATTCAGACTTCTGACTTACATTCAAAACTCTCAAGAGACGATGATATGGGTACATCTGCAAGGAGTTTGAAACTTCCTTTTGACCATACCCCAAAAGAAAAGTAAAAATACAGAAAAGACATATTTTACTGCAGCATTTATGTTGTGTTTATTTTCATAGGCTGTTTCTCAATTAACAATAGTAAGTTGATCAAATGTTTTAATGAGTCACCTGAAACCCAGGAGGGAAGGGCAGAGAGTGTTGGCAAATACAAAATAACACGCCCCCACCCCCCAAAAAAATGAAACAGTAACCAACCAAAAACTCAAATAAGAAAGGAAATCCTTAATAAATCCAAACTACTAATATTTGATGGGGATTTGGGCTCTCTCTTTCACCCTGAGAGAAATATGCTACAGTTAGAATGTGTTGAGAGATATTGCTTTGCATTTTTAAGGCTGACATTTATTAGCACATAGATCTAACTTCAGAGTTACTGTAGTCTGCTCAATGAAATATAAAAAATGAAGTTTGAAATTATGAACAGTTAAGCAGGTATGTGTTATACCTTAAATCTGTGTTAATAAATCTTAGTTTCAGTGACTTCTGAAGGAACTTAAGAACACAGCTCAAATCCTTTTTGAATGGTATAGGAAATCGGGTAGGCTTGGAGGCAGAACTGGCGATCAAAAGTCCTTTCCTCCCTCTGTAGTTAAGCAGGGACAGCAGCCTCCCTCGCTGGGCATCACTTATGGAGGTGGGGAATTTGCTCTTCTGGGGGTTTCATGTTCTTACTGAAAACACAAGAAAGAAGACAAAATCATGAAGAAGTGCTGCTCTTCATGGAGCTGTGAACCACTATTCTAATGTCATTGAGACTTAACAGATCAGAGTGCCCTATTGCCTGCTTGATATTTTAGTCACTGCAAAGGACATTGGTCAACTTCAGTGTTTGTACTGAAGGAAGCATTTGGTCAACTGCTCAAAAGCAATGTTTACATGAGATTTTTTTTTTTTTTTTTTTTTTTTGGGCAAAGCAAGAGCCGGAATCTCCAACTTTATTGGGCAGAAATACATTGTTATTCCCTTTGGAACATAAAGAATACTCAGGGTTGTATTTTCACAATATTACGGATGCGTGCTCCTGCTTAAGATACTTCAACATACTTAGAAATATTTCATCATATAGTCTCTAGTCTGCTGTGTCCCACAGAGGAAGAAATAAACATAGATGAAATAATGGTTAGACACATGGATAGAAGGTGTAAGAAAAGGTAGTGTGCTGAAATAATTCTAGTTTTCTAGAATTGTAAAAGAATATTTTTGTTATTAAAAATACTTAACAATTGAAAATGTGGTATCATAAGTATATTGTGAAAGAAAGGACATAGAATACCTTTATTTATGAAGTAATTTGTAGTACAGGAGTCACTGAATCTCACATCTCAGTGAAATCAGTGAAGTATGTTAATAATGTTAACACTGGAAAGGTTTTTATATAAACCCACACATAACGTCTTGTTGAAATGCAGTCTCAGTGTTTAATTATGCCAATAAGAAATACATTAGCCTGTAGTCCCCTATGGGTACTTGGTGGAAACAATGCTGACTGATAAAGTTTTAATTACATCAAAGTCCCTTGTCTAGAAAATTTAGACTGCCATTTCTTTCACACCTTTCTTCTGGGAGATAGTAGTTGTTAAATACCAAAGCAGTTTTGTAAGTGAATGGTTTCCATGTTAAATTTGATTTTTCTGTTAGCTGTGTTTCTGTTTTATGCTTTTACTTAATAATTACTTGCATTTAATTCAGTAAAAGGGGAACCATGCTCTTTCCACTTACTGCTAATGTCTGTAATAAATATAACCTGGTTGTACAGACAAAATAATTAGCCTGTCATGGTATGACTTTATAGTTGAAGACACTTCTCTGTATAGTGAGTTAATCTCAGCAACCTCTAACAAATATAATTAAAGCACCACAGGTTTGATCACAGAAGAAAGGGATGAGTTTGCCAAGAGTAGGCTGTGAACAGAAAAAGTAACTCCTCTAAGTGTAAGAGCATTTCAGATGTCAAGACAGTTAGCTGACCAAAAGAGTGTATTAATGGAATTTATACAGTCATCAAAATCCCTGCTTTTAGTAATGGAAAAATACCTACTCTTCAACAGTCATAAGGAGTATAAATCTTTCATATTGATACTTGAATCTGGAGAATAACAGCAAGAAAATGGAATATAGAGCGAATCATGTAGGTCTTGTCAACTAGAAATTACATGAATAGTTATGGACAGGCACTGTGAAAATTAAGATTCAGAAATTGATTTAGTATGCCAAGCTGTCCTCTAATTTGTGTTGTCTCAAGAATGAAGAGTTTTCCTGCTTTGATTGCTACAGTACAATTGACAGTTAATCTGGAAAGAAACCCAAAGTGTTAATCCTCAAGGGAACTTTTCACCTATGTCTGCCTGATGTAAATTAAATGCATTAGTATGAGTATGAAAAAATTTATGATAGAGTGGATATCTGCACTTGGAGTAATGTTTAATAACTAGGAAAGATGAAGGAATAAATATTGGCTTTAGAAAAAGCTATTTAGAAAGAAAGTAAGAAAAGAAAGAAAGAAAAAGGAAGAAAGGAAGATAGGAAAGAAAGGAAAGAAAAGAAAGAAAGAATATTCTTCAATGGACAATGTTTATGTCCTGTCAAGGGACTAGATGGAAAGTCAGTATGTAGAACAGGTATTAAACTTCTGAAGAAATATATTAAAAGTTATTGGCTACTTAGTGGGCCATCTTTTAACCCTTGACTAGGTATAGTTTCATTTCTAAAAATGGTGGCCTGTATCACCCTGAGAATAAAGTGAAAATAATGCATTTAGTTTTGCTGATACGTGCACACACCAGGGTCAAACTCAAGGCAGAGTTATATTTGACTGTGAGTTTCCACATGGTAGAACTAGTCTGAACTATGTTTTTACCTTGAGGAAATTGATGTGTGCTATTAGCAGAGAAGAGTATCTCAGAAGAATCCAAATCCAGAGCCTAGGCCTCTACTGGAAGATAGTAGTTTGATGTGTGTTTTTACAAAATATTTGTATAATCTTAGAAATCCTATAGTATGGATTTTCAATTTTTAAGTATTTGATTTCCTGATTGAATGACTATATCTGAAAAAAAAAACAAACCAAAACATTTCTTCAAGTAAACTACACCAATAATAATAGGATTTGACAGAATAATTGTATTGACAATGTGCAGCTAGTTGGGCCCCAAATAAGCACAACTTAATGCAGTACTGAGCCTATTACAAACAATGCTGTCAGCCCTGCTCCAACGGGCAGTCAAGGATCAGGGAAATTGTTTGCTCAGCATCCCAGGAAAAACAATCCCCCACCCTTTCACAGTGTTTTCCCACATACGTGTGGCAAAAACAATTCCCTTTACACTTCTGGAAGTATTTTAGTAGGCACATGGTCTTGAAATGGACTTTCAAGTTGAGCTTCCTATGGTTATCATGATATAGAAATTTATTTTAGAACTAGTCAGACAAAAAAGCTTTTCTTTCAGAAATCGTTATGTCCAACTCCTGGCTCTTCACAGGACAATCACAAGAATCACACCATAGGCCTGAGAGCATTGTCCAAAAGCTTCTTGACCTCTGTCAGTTTTGGTGCTGTGACCACTTCCCTGGGAAGCCTGTTCTAGAGCCCAACCACCCTCTGGGAGAAGAACCCTTTCCTAATATCTAAACTAACCCCCACTCACACAACTTCATGCAATTTTCTCAAGTGCTGTCATCACAAAGGAGTTGGGTGCCTGCCCCTCTGCTTCCCACTCAGGCTGTTTTCTGTTTTATTTGGAAACTTTGCATTCCAGCCCCCCTTTTCTCCAACAATTGAAATTGATTTTTTTTTTAATTCACATGCTAATGAAACAGATTTTGTCAGCACAATTGAAACGCTATGCTTAAATTAGGGGGTGTAATCTAAAAAGTTGTATTCCATCATATGTATATAGCATATTATTCAGATGCAATGTTACTGCAACAATTGGTGGCCCAAATTATTTCAGTCTTGAGCTACTCCATCTACTGTGTGCTGTCAGATGCCAAGGAGCATAAACATAATTCTATTGTGTGAACAAACAACTAGAAGGTTCCAAGCTTATTACTGCATAATAACCTTTATGTTGTCTTGGGAAAGGAAATAAAGTTAGGTTTACTAGGGCTTAGGATAGAGTAATAGATAAGCAACAATGTTTTAAAAAACTATAGATGAGGAACAATAACTGTTGACTTTGATGAAGAGATATAGTGCCTCCTTAGCAAGCTCACTGATGATACAAAGCTGGGAGGAGTAGCCAATATTCCAGATTGCTGTGCAGCCCTTCAGAAGGACCTCAGCAGGCTGGAGAGGTGAGCAGAGAAGAACCATCTGAAATTCAACAAAGGCAAACGCAGAGTCTTGCACCCCATGCGTCAGCACAGGCTGGAAGCTGACCCGGAGGAAAGCAGCTCTGTGGTGAAGGACCTGGGTGTCCAGGTGGAAAACAAGCTGTGCATGAGCCAGCAGTGTGTCCTTGTGGCCAAGAAGCCAATGTTATCCTGGTATATATTAAGCAGAGCATTGCGTTAGGTTGGGGAAAGCGATCCTGCCTCTCTACTCAGCCCTAGTGACGCTGTATCTGGAATACTGTATCCAGTTCTGGGCTTCTCAGTACAAGAGAGACATGGAGCTCCTGAAGCAGGTCCAGTGGCAACAAAGATGATTAAGGGACTGGAGCATCTGACTTATGAGGGAGTAGGGCCTGTTCAGACCTAAGAAGACAGAGATTGTATCAGTGTCTGTAGGTATCTGAGAGAAAGGTATGAAGAGGATGGAGCCAGGCTCTTCTTGGTGGTGTGAAGCAATAGTACAAGAGGCAATGGGCAGAAACTGGAACAGAGGAACCAGAAATTTCCGTAAGGAATCTTTTTTTTTCACTCTTAGTAAGAAACTTTTTTCAGGACATGGCTGTCCTGTTCTTAAAAGTTGTGCCCCTCTTGGCTGACCCTACACTCTTAGGAAACATGCTTTGTTCTTCAACACTGTTTCAAGACTAAAAATTGCTAAAGAGCATCAGGCAGCAATACTGTTGTTATAAGAAGTTAAGTGATATCCAGTGTTCAAATACACTTCTATATTTTATGTCTATTCCTTTTTTCTAAAATGCATTCTGCTGATAAAATTTTGCACCTTATACACAATTCAGTTACTTAAAATGGTATTACAAGTTTTTTAAAGTCTAAGAGGTAGGCTCTGTCTGTAGCAAAAATGATAATGTGTAAAGTGATGTAACAGGTGTGGATAACATGGTGCCACCTTTATAAGATTTTTTTTTCCTGGTAAATCAGGATGAACTAATTTAAACAAAATATCAACAAGTCAGAAATGTCAAATATATTCATTAAAGGTAAAACCAGTGGCAAATATTAAGTTGTTGTATAGGTATGCTGGGCTTTCAATGTGTTTTTGTGGTAGTATATTGTAGAGTTTACTAAATTGAATAGAGGCAATAAAAAATACTGAATTAGACTTCATCTCTTTTTGCTTCCAGCAATTACTTGTCGCAGACAAGACGGAGGACAAGCTGACATCAGTGAGTGCCTTAAATATGCTGGCCCTTTACCATCCTTAACACAGATGTGCCAGATTCCCTGCCAAGATGACTGTCAGTTTACGAACTGGTCAAAATTTTCTCCCTGTAATGGGGACTGTGGAGGAGTCAGGACAAGAAAACGCACTCTTGTTGGTAAGAGTAACGAGGAAAATAATGCATCTTTTGTTAATTATTAATACTGTTTTGTTTAAAACCTGAGTACTTCTGAGATTCCCTTATGACAAGTGTTTGTCATAGTGGCAGGAAGCAGATCCAGTGTCATGCTCTATACACTATTAGTGGAACAACACCCAGGGGCAAAATCTCCTGCCATATGTCAGAGACTCTTGATCATGGGTAAGTGGCTAGGGAGAAGGTGGGAGAACATAGGATGCCAGGGTTTTTTCTAAATAAAGTGCACATAGTAGTTACATATTTGATTTCATTTCAACAGGATTGGGTGTTAATCAACTTGCCTTCCTCTTCTCACATTTGGTCTTGGCTAAAAAAGGACTTGAATGGTGTTTCGGTGCATCTAGAATCACTATGGCATCTGAGCATTTTTCAGCCTTTGGTACAGACCACCATTTTCAGCCTTGAGCTTTGATTTCCCTCTTTTGAATTTCTTGGCTGCAGTCTTTACTGTCAGATTTATGATTAAGCCAGTCCTTTCTCTGGCTGAATGTGTGCTCTCCAAGTTCTTTTTGTTCACTCTTCTTCCCTTGCCTACATCCAGCAGCACAGATCACCATGAGGCAACACATTGCCTAATTTTCTGCCTTATTTCTTGACACAAGTAATAATGCTCTTATTTTGTGTCCCGTGAAACCATTTCAAGTTTTAGTTAACAGAATAAAAAAGTTTTCTAATTATGTCCAAACCCTTGCCACAATTTTTTCTTTGTTCCACATAGTGGACACCATTCCACTTTGAAACGTTTTTTTCTTCAGCTTCTTTTTAATCTCTTTTTTCTTTCTTTAAATTATTTTTTCTTCTATGTGAAATGAAGAAAAAAAGCATGCTCTGCTTCTAAATTATAATTGAAACCTCAAGAGTGAGACTTGGCCTCTGTCACAGCACTCTTTGCCAATTAGTCTGTATTGTCTGTGGTGGAGGAAAGTTGGCTAAGGGGGGTGCCCATTAGCGGCATCAGAAAGAATGTGATAGGATCCAAACCCTATCCCCCACTCCATTCCCTGTAAAACAGACTAGTCAACAATGAATAATTCATGAACTTCAAGAAACCTCACTGTGACTGTCTAATAATGCCAGTAAACTTTATGTCACATTTGTTTCCACAAGAAAAAAAAAAACAAACCTCAGTAACATTACTTTTTTTTTTAATTTTAAAAGCAAAACAAGTACAGATTCTCCTACAACACTATTAACACTTTGTGATACTTCCTGTCCTTAGTTTTTACCCTTTCAAACTTGCTAAGACTGTGACATGTGCTGTGGTGCATTCTCTATGGCAATGTGTTACCCAGACTAACATGTAAAGCTTGGAGTAAAATCATAATTATTTCCAGTGAAAAGGAGGAGGAGAAAAAAGGGCACATTTAATAAGGAGTTGTGTTGTCAAAAGAATGATAAAGGCATTTATTCTAAATAAAGGCAGTACTAAATACAAGAACTAAGGATGTTGTAAAGTTATATCCAGTGCCTTTTCTTTTTGGAATAGCAAGGAAAATACTACAGAATATTGATTTACAGTAGTATCTAAGTAATAAGCCTTTTCAAAACTACTCTTTCAAAGAGTACTACATTAATTTATGTGAACTGTGTGGTGTGGAAAGAAAAACTAAGCAAACTTTACCAAAGAGGTTAAAAATAGTTTTAATGGAAAGGGGAAGTTGAATGGATAGCTCCAGTTAAGGAAGAGAATTGAAAAGAAACAAATGCACAGAAGGAATTTATTCTATTAGAGTGGAGGAATGGTAATTATTAACAAATGTACTGCAACAGATGATTAAAGAATTCTGAAATTTTGAGAGAAGATACTAGTGTAGAAAAGATGCGTGTTACTTCCTTCTGCAATTTCTTTCAATTTAAGAAAGCTTGACCCAGACAGAAGTCTTGTAATTGAACTGCACACTACTGATGAAATAAGAGAAAAAGGGTATTTGTTTAACTGCTAACATTTTCAAATTGTACTCCTCAAGTATTTTTACTCAAAGTAAATATAAATTATGTCTTTTCAAAACAAAAATGTTGTCTTGGTGCAAATTGTAAGTATCCACTACTCTAGAGTTTCCAAGTCAATAACCTAAACCAATAAAAAATAATGTAACTAATATTAGACGTATGTATGTGATTGCAAGTACTAGTTACAGAAGTCTAAATGAAATTTTGGGGGGAGATAAACTGTAAACTGATACAAACTTGCTAAAAGAACTTTTTCTTCTTTCTAGGAAAAAGTAAGAAAAAGGACAAATGCAGAAATTCTCACTTGTATCCTCTGATTGAGAATCAGTTTTGTCCCTGTGACAAGTACAGTGCTCAGCCTGTGGGAAATTGGTCAGACTGTATTTTACCAGAGGGTAAGATGGAAGTATTGCTAGGAATGAAGGTACAAGGAGACATTAAGGAATGTGGGCAAGGCTATCGTTACCAGGCCATGGCATGCTATGACCAAAACAATCGACTTGTGGAAACATCACGATGCAACAGTCACGGTATTTAGAAACCTATTTTCTTTCATTTATTTAGTTATGTGATTTATCTAATTTTACATACTATGTGTACAAGTAGAATTAGCTGATTAATATATATTCCTTAGGCTGCATTTTATCCCAGGGTACCTTCAAACCCAGCACATGTTTTTGCTGACTTGTAAAATAGTAAACTTATTTTTACCAATCATTATAGTGTAATATCTAAAAATAAAATCATACTAAGTTACTAACTCGGTATTTTAAAAGAAAAAAATAAAATCCTGTTATTTTTTTCTGGTAAATGTATCTACAAATTTGAGAATAAAGCCATTAGAAGGGTCAAATTCTCAAAAACTAAACAAGCACAGGACTACTTTTGAAAGGCCGAAATTATTTCCATAAATTCTTTAGATAGTTTTAAACATCTTATCTCTCTCCATTTGCTCTTGAGCACTCTAACAGGAAGGCATGCATTAATCTGAGTTCAACAGCACACAACACTTTTCCTCTGTATAAATCTGTCATGTGTAAAACTAGGATGGTTAAGGACTTTATATTATTTGTATTTATATTGCTCCAGCTGGGAAACTTGTTCCTTCCTAAAGAGGATGCATGTGTATCATTAGGATCAAAACTGGCGCTTGTAGTTTTCAGTGAGACAGAAGTGTGCTAATTGACATCACTGGAATTTTTGTGTTCACTTTTTTCCTACTTGAAGTGAAAAATTGTGTCTGGGCAATTGGTATGAAAAGCTGCATATTAGTCTCAGTGTCTTTAAAAGGTCAATGTAAGTTTAATTTGGATATGTACTCTTAAATTAGAGATAACAGAAATTTCATTTATTTAGTTGGATAAACTTAAACTAGCTAATCAAAGTAATTGAATTAAATAAGGAGATTTTAATTTGAACTATTAACTCCTGTTTAGAGCTATGATAAATTAGAAACTCAGTGTATCAACCCAAGCTGTTAGTGTATCTTTGTTATACGATGTAAAAGTGAGCATTCAGCTTATTTCCTCAAAGCCAAGCTGAAAGATAATTTTGTGGAGAATCTTCTCCCATGTTTATTTTTATTCAAAATCATCTTTTGCTGTAGTTAACTCATACTGGAAGATATGTTTGTTGAAACACATCTGAATGACAAAGTCTAAATCTTAAACTCTCATGGGACAGAAAATCTCTCCTTTTACTCTGAGAATGTTCTTTAATTCTATTCTCAGTTATTTGCTCTGGGTTGGGGTCTGCAAAGATTTAGGGTTTTTTCTGTGTAGTCCAAAGAGGACATGCTGTGCTTGCTTTGCCTGACCAGGACCACTTGCCATCTTTGTAGTACCAAAAAGATGCAGCTGCCTCTAATGACCAGCAGTCCTGTGAGCACAGATCTGCCTGGGCTGGGTAGTTGTCCTGAGGGAATTAGAAAGATTCTCAGAAAGCTGGCAGGGAACACTCAAATAACCAGTCATGGAATAATCTGATTTGTTCAGAAGGCATCTTTCTAAAATACAAAACAGAAACTTTTTCTTATTTCTTTGCTGATGTTTTTTAAAGTTTAACTATATTTCACACTATGTTAGAAGTTCTTATTCTTCCAGCATTAAGTACAGACTGACCTCTGAAAAGTGGAAAACTATAAAAGAACTTAAGTTTGTGGGAAGGTAGGGGAACTGATGACACACTGCCAATCAGTTTTCAGTGACTTGAAGAATGGCAACTGTCAGTTTTTGTGTCAACAGCCGAGGGGAGACACACGAGGGAAGAAGCTGTCTCCAAGAGTAACTTGAAGGTGATGCATGTGGTAGGTTACATGCTGCTTGAAATAGTTTGTAAAAAGGGATAGGGACAGTTTCTCTGTGTAGAGCAAGTATGGTTGTAGCTGCTTTCAAGCCCTGGCAGTGCATTTTGAGATGCAATACCCTTGCAAGAATCACAGATATATAACAGGAATAAAAATTTATAAAAAATGGATATTCTCAACCATCATTGTTTACCCTAATATAACTCTTCATGATACTAATTTCTGATCCAATAGATTATATCAGTGAATGCTGCTTACACTCAGAGTGACCACAATGGATAATATTTGAGAGGAAAACCTACTAAGAGTGTATTCTTGTTATTCCTGCCACAGCTAGGACTACTGTTTATGTGCTTTTAGGACTCACAGGCATCCTTCCCAAATCACAATATAGCATTGCTTTGTAGTGTTTTTTCTTTCTGCAGTTTTATCCCGTTTTTCTCACAGGAAATTTGAAGCCTTTTTTAACTCTCTTTGTAAACTGCAAGTGTTTGCCAGTCAGTACTATATTTATTGTAGGTTGGGAAACATGACTGTTTTTGGTTTGGATGTTGTTTTCTTTTGAATTCTTGCTCTCTAGGTCAGTTCATTAAGGTGTCTGGATCTTTGATATTCCACCAGGCCACTGCCCACCTCAACCCCACTCCCTCCTCTTGTGTGTTTTCTCATCAGTTCCATTTGAGGGAGAGAGTACAGTTGATTTGCTCCACGGTGTAGTGTAGGAGCAGATGAAGCTTGGAACTAATGCTATATTCCTTGCATTCTCCTAAAATTGTTTGACAGGAATTTCTTGTGTACAGGGAATGAAGTATCTAACATGACTTTAATGGTAAGAGATTAAACTGATGCTAAGGAATAGGTCACTGAAATTATGGTTTCCTTTCCAGCAGCTCCTCTATTATTAATAGGTTTTGTATATACCTATAGCATAGACTTACCTTATTTATTGTCTGCCTTCAACATTTTTCCAGGTTTAGGATACTTTTGCAGATACAAGGGAGCTAGAGCAAATGATATATATATATATATTTTCAACCTAATTTTCATGTATTTCTCTACCTTTTCTGAATATCTGCTCTGTATCTATGGATGATGTTCTGATTATTTGTTTTATTTTTCTCAATGTGTATAAAATGCTGTTTTGTCAGTTAAATATTTTTTTATATCTTACCAGTATTTCTGATGCTTTTCATGTTATTTTCATGTTGTATGTTGTATGATGCTTTTCATGTTGTTTTCACCTTGTTGTATGACATTTCTTCAGTTTGACATCATCTCTAGATTTCAGTGTGCTGTTTGTAGGTTGTTTTTTGTTGTTCTGGTTTATTTTTTTTCTCTAAGAATAAACATAAAAGCCACATTATGCCAAATCAACAAGAGACTTCTGTGATACAACAACAGTACTTCACCTGCTAGCAAATAAAAGTGCCTTGTAGCTTCATCAATCTGTGTTTGGTTTTTCAAGCTGAACTGAACAGAACTCATAACTCAAGCCTACTTGGGTTATTTCTTTAAATTTTAGAAGAGTTGCTTATTTCCCTACAGAAATGATAACACTGGATTTTTCACTAATTTTATGAATGATCCAAAGTGTCATCAAGTTTATTCACCTACATTATCTGTTTTACTGAGAAATTTCTTTTAATCTTTCTTTCTGTGGATCTATTGTTTCTTTTCCAACAGTATATGTAATTGCAGTTTTTTATAGGATATGATTTGCTGAATTAGCTTTTCCTAGTAGAGAAATCAAGACCTTTAAAGAGAGGTTTCCTGGGTAGTATCCAAATTTCACTTGAACTTTTGTTATCTTCTGACACTGTGAAATCCTGAGATGGGAAATGGAGATAATTGGTCTTCAGCTTTGGCACCAACCTCTAAAATTGACAAAACAGATAAACTGCATGCAGGTTGAAATTATTAACATATCACGGGATATTCTATGATATATTAAAATACCGCAAGAAACCCAAATTTAAAGACTGTCAAAAGGTTTATGCAAATATTGCCATGTAAATTTATAAGGCAATGAACAGGTCAGTGTTGCAAGTCATGATGTTTTGAGGGGAGTGAATGAGAAGGCAGACCTGCTCTACAGTGCCAAAAAATTTGTAAGCTGTTTTGCAAAATGTTAAGTGCTTATAATCACAGTTCAGTTGACTTGTAAAAGATACACAGGAGCAGAAGAATAAATACTTCAGGGCTCTTTTTACTGCTTGTCATGTCTCATTTTAGAAAGACTGGAGAAGAGTTAGCTGACAGATTAACAGTTTCACAGACACCAAGGAGCTGAAGGACACGTATGACACAAGAACAGTGCTAATTTAGCAGACACATCAGAAAATTCTTGTGATAATTTTTGAAATGTTGGGTGAATTTATAAGGTCACAAGTACAATCAAGTTTCTCAAACTGACAGGAGTGACTGTAACAAAAAAGGAAAGGCAAAATATGGTTATAAAAATCTGTTGTTACCGCTGGGTGAGAATACAAGGGAGCACAGAGCAGAGTACTTCTGAAGAGGGTCCTTAGCTTTCTGTAGCTTAACAGGTGCTTCAAAAGAAATCCCTAACAAACAGCTGAAAATAGACATAAGTTTCAGCTGTAAAGAGACAAGGCAGTTTAATTTTTTCTTTAATTTTATTTTCAGGGTTTTTTTCCCAGTGTTTCATATGCCCAATATTTTGATTTTTCATTTCAAAATATTTTGTTTCAAATTTGAGCTAAATTTACTGGGGAAAGATTTTACACCATTCAGCAGCCATTTGAAATATTCTGCCGCTGGTATTTTTCAGCCATTCCAGTTTTTCAGAGTGTGGGGAGGAGCTAGCAGCTGCCAGCTGTCAACATATATGGTAACTGAGCTGTTGTTTACCTGTTTGCCTTAATGGAAGACACATAAATTGCACTTTTTCTGGTTCCTGCTTTTCTTCAATACTATATAGGTAATTTTACAGGAAAAATGCAAAAATGTATAATTCACTTGATAGTTATGTGTGAGAGGTTTAGTCTTTCCCATGAGAAAAAAAGCAGTTGTTTTTCATAGCTTTATCCCTGTCATTGCTAGCATACTAGAGCCCTGTGGATAATGACATGTGTCTGCCAACAATCTGTTTCAGTGCATTTGTGAAAAAAAAGAGAGATATTCTCTTCATTATCCCTTTAAACTGTACCTTGAATTTTCATGACAAAAAATCAAAAGCAGGCCACTGTCATGTGGCACTATGCTATTTGCTCCTCAATGTCTAGTTTTTCTCCATCATATATCAATTATGAATCATGACCCACAAAAGCTGAGCAGTGGTTGTGTTTGTGAGTGGCTACTGGAGGCAAACACAGTAGTATGGCAGACAGATGCAGCACTTTTATATAGGTCGTATTACCCTTTTTAATTCATGTCTGTTTACTGTTAAGACCTTAGGCATAGTCCAGCAGTCAGGATAGTTTGTCTGCTACCTTATTAGTGTGAGATTATTTCCCCCTTTAGCATTAATTAAGTGAGATGCATTGATTTGTGCTGACTCTACAAAACCCTCTGTGGCTACAAGGCTTATGTGGGGGATTAGAGAGGAATATCTGTGTATCAGTGAATACTTTTGCAACAGCTGTTAGAAGTATCAATGTGAATAAGGGAATTTTGTATTTAGTTGCTTATATGTGTGGTAGTAACATCTTGGATGATATAACAAAATCTAGAGGGTCCAAGATGTCTGTTAGAACTTGCGTGATCCACTTTTATTAGGATTTTTCACATATATTTTTTTCACTTTCAATATTCTAACCTGAAGCAATGAAAATTTATCCAGAAAAAAATATCAGTGCTAAAACTTAATCGAGAGTTTCTGTTGAATGTTTATTCAAGAGTAAATTATTTCCCTTAGGAACCTCTAATCTAGTATGGTAGTAAGCTTAGGTTCTGAAATTATTAGGATACTTTGATGTTTCATAGCTTATATATTTTCTAAGATTTTCTTTTTTACATATATTATCTATATGTTAGGAATATGCTAATTACTGCCCTGCACCACAAGTCCTTCCTTATGCCTCTGCATTGTGGTGCCACCACATGTGTCTTTTCAACAGGACATCAGTCTTGAAGCAGTCGATCAACCCAAAGACCTGTAGTTAGTTCACAAGAGACAGAACTACTGATGCAGAAGATAGTTTAGCATGGATAAATGCTCTCAGGTTTTGAGACTTCAAGGGGTAATTCTGAAAAAAAGAAAAGGAAAAAGTCTTATGGTGTTCAGACTGCCTTTCCATGGCTCACCAGAAATACGAATAGTCTTGAGAAATACTTCTGTTACAAATGAAATGCAACTACTTGTATATTTCTTTATCCTGAAATTTGTATTTCCTTGAAAAACCAAAAAATCTCTGATAAGAACATAAACCATTTAGACATTGCATGTTTTTCTTGGAAACATAGCATGACATTTAGTCATGAAAGCAAGAGGATAACTCTGTCAGCCCCAGGGACAAAAGACTTCATGTAAACATTTTGTAAGAAGTTTATGTTTGTACCTTTCGCACACTTCAACTCAAGTAGTCTGTTCTTACACTCTGCAGGTGCAGTTTGTGGGGAAAAACCTTGTATCCACCTACTTAACCTGCTTTGTCAGAAAAAGTGTGAAGTCCATTAGAGTCCTCCCTTATAAGTTATCCATCACATCAGTTAATGGCTTTGTTCTTAGAGCTCAGATTTTATAGCCAATTAGGAATGGGACAGTAAACTTTTCCCTTTTACTAATGAGTTCTGTTCATATTCCTAGTGATCCAAAGCCATTTGTTACATTGTGGTTCAGTAATCTTTAATGATAGAATAGCCACGTTCCCACTCACAGTAGACAACTGTCCATTTCACATCCTTGTGAAGTTCAGCTGATAGAAGCTGAAATAACAGTGAAACTGCTGCCCTGGGAAAACGCATAGGCACTTAGAGATAGGCATCTCTTTCCAACACCTCTCTGGACCATGGAGGGCCTGCGCTCTGTACCACAGTATTCCAAGGCCTCATCTCTCCAAAATCCATCAGATGTTCTGCACAAAAGGAAATGATTCAGGAAGCATCCAGGCAAAAAGTGTTGTTCTTTAAACCTCAAAGCTCTGCTTTGACTTTTGGTGCAGTTAAATTAACCAACCTGTCTATGTGATATCATCATGGCTGGCCTTCGGGAACGAAGATTTGGCAAGGACTCTCCCCATGTGGGTGTGCCCTTCCAGCCTGCGCAGTGGATTTTTTAGGTGAGGCACAGCGTGCGCAGAACTGGCCCCACCCTTTAACTCCTAAGGTTCATCTACCACAGCCAAGCAAGCTTGGACAGTGACAGTGAAGTCCTCAGGACTAGAACCTACAGCCCCCAGTATTCCCAGGAGGGGTCCCATCCAAGTACTAACTGGGCCTGACCCTGCTTAGCTTCCCAGACCTGACAGGATTGGGCATCAGGGTGGCATGGCCATAGTTCTATGTGATATAAGAGGCTGTTATTCCACCATACAGACACTCACCCACACATTAAAGGCCTGTTTCTTTAATAAGGTTTTATGCTGTCTAACACAAGTGGCATCCTTTCAAGGATGATTTCGTCAGAATGAAAGCAATACTGAAAATTAAAAAAATGGCTCATTCATGTCCTTTTCATTTCAGGAACTATGTATCTACATCACCAGTCCTATTTCCATGTAATATTTCTGGTTTCTGTTTTTCTATGTTTTTTAAAATATTTTTGCTATGTAGCAACATGCTGTCTTCTCACTTGCTAAAATTTTTTACAGTGTGAACAAAGTTTACAAATACAAACACCTGAAATTTAACAAAAACAAACAAAAAGAATATAAACTTTTCAAAGTTCCTAAACCTCTGCTTTCTTGGATTTGAGGAAAGGTTGTTATGAATTTACAGATCTTATCATCCTTAATCACTCTAAAAGATATATTGACATCATACATGCACAAATGCATCTGAGGTGATGACATGCTCCAGAGAAGCTTTTTCTGAAAATTGCTATTTGATAGGTAGCAAATGGAGTGGAACAAGTCATTTGCAACAAGTAATTTGTTTTTTTAATTCACTCTCTTGACTAAAGTACTATCTGTAAGCAATTTGAAAGTCTGCCTCTGCCTCAGTTCTAGGGTAGTCCAGTGGCATAGCTAAATGCTAAATAGTCTCTTGATCAAAATAGTGAGGCCCCTGAGAGGCAAAGATGCCAAGGGATGAATATGCCAAAACATTTTTGATGTCAGATATAACAGGGTCATTTTCATTCTGCATACTAATTACATATGGAATGCAAATCAGAGACCACAGTGTTTTCATTTTTTTCTTTTGTCTTCTATTTTGATTTGTGAGAGCATTCTTCATTACATTTCACTCTCTGGTCAGGGGATACCAGAGTAAGTTCCTCTGAGCTTTTTGTTCTGCTTGTTTTTCACCAAGATACTACTTTTCACAAGGTGTTTATTTCTTTTCTCCTCCTTAATTTTCTGTCTCTCTGCAGTGTGTCTTTATAATTCTCTTAACTCTATGTTCTGGCTTTTCCTACCATTTTCTCTATTCCCCCTTAGTCTATCTTTTGTTTTTACTCTCTTTTGAGTTCTGACTCTTTGACATGAAAAGTACCTTCATAGAATCACAGAACATCCTGAGTTGGAAGGGACTCACAAGGATCATAGAATCGACTGGTTTGGAAAAGTCCTCCGAGATCATCAAGTCCAACTCCAGTCCGTTTACTAGATCATGGCACTCAGTGACATGTCCAATCTCAGTTTAAAAACGTCCAGGGACTTTTGGGCAGGCCATTCAGGCAGATCATCAAAATCCAACTCCTGGCTCTGCGTAAGAACACCCCAAGAATCACACCCTGTGCTTGAAAGCATTGTCACAGCTCTGTCAGGCTTGGTGCTCTGTCCACTTCACTGTTCCAGTGCCTACCCTCTGGGTAAAGAACTTTTTCCTAATATCACACCTAAACCTCAGGGCCTTCATTTATTTATTTTATTTTTCTTCTTTTTGCAGAAGCTGTGAAGCTCCTTTCTGGATACCTTTATTCTGTTCATGTCTTTGACCTTTTTCTTGTATCCAGTATTCTTAGAATACCAGTGATTAAGAGTTTTTTATGATTGTCGTGCATCTTAGACAAAAATAGGTGTTTTTCTCACTGCTCTCCAAAAATGTTCCATGTTTTCAGAAGCTCCAAGCCTTCCTACCTTGTTAGGACTTCTTTTTATGCTTTCAGTGATTAAGTCCATTCTTGTTCTCTTCTATTCTTCTTTTTCAACTGTTTATATGTGGAGTTTGGATCTTGATGCTTTTCTAAGGACATAGGAAAGAGAGAAGGCCAGATATCCTAGAGATGGCATAGAAAAGAGGTGTATGGTGAGTGGAAGCTATTTCATGAGGCTTGTAGGATTAAGGACCCAGTTTAAGATTGCAGTTCATTTTTTTCAGTATTTTTTCATTACAAAATGTGTGGAAAGTATCAACTGGACCCCTGTATCCTCTACAAAATGCATTAACATATAAGCATAACTCTTACTAAGACTCTATACCTGTACAATGATGCTGTTCTGGCTTTTTTGCCTTTTATGGTAGGACAGTTTTAGTGTCTGACTTCAGTGTAGATAGTTCATAGATAACATGAATAAAGGTTGCTGTAGTGATATGGTTTTGTCTGATATTTTATGGAGTCACTTGAATCATAGATCAGTGTAATTAAAATGTTACCTGGAACTTCCATAATGTATTTAATACAACTTAAGTCTGCAAGATTCTAATGTTTAACTTTTTGCCTAACCTTGTTATCTTAAAAAAAAAAAAAAAAAAAAAAAAGAAGAAAAAGAAAATAAAAGAAAAAACCAACCAAAAAAACCCAACAAAACTTTATTATCCTTGTTTGGATGAACTGAAGAGGAATAAAGAAAAATAGTTTCTAATTTGTCAATCATTTTAGTTTAGTATGTTCCACACAGGCTTCTTTTGGTAGGCTATGAAGTGTTATCCAAGTCCCAAAATATTATGGTATCCAGTAGAAGATCTTGGCAAAGATTGGGAAGATCCCTTTGAGAGTTATTAAGACAAACTCAGAGGTTTATGGAAGTCCTTAAAGTCTTCTTGAATCAGCCTGTACTGATTAAAATTACCTATTTAGGGATCTAAAATATATTTAAAACAACTTGAATTTGATTCTTTCAGACCTTAATTACCAGAGACAGAAATTTAACAAATGGTAAATGGCATAATTGTTATAGTAGAATGGCTTCTCCAGACAAAAAAGCAGTTAGAAGTTATGTTGAAAGAAAAGGCAGCATTTCAGAATCTCAAGAAAATTCATAGAGCAATAAGAGCTTCTCTTAATTGTCCGAGAAAATAAATATCACTAAACTCTTATTGCTTGGAGACAGTTGTTTCTCTTAACTTGCTTTGATTTTGTTCATTTTCATTCAGTAGCTTCTTGATTGTATGAGTATATGGTTTTGTGTAGCACCTAAGAGAGCTTGCTAAAGGCTCATTTCTCATGAAGATACTGAGTTTGCTATTTGTGCAATCAAAGTTTAATGTAGCATGCAGCTTTGAGATAGGGTGCATTGGATTTCTAAGTCTCAGAGATGTCAGGTAAGGAGAAATGTAATCAATTTTGGCTTTACTACTGCAGGGCAATCTATATCACCATCTCTGATATTCAGTGATATGATCTTCAAAAATGTATTTTAGCAGTGTCCCTTTCATATGTCATCACTCAGCTGATCAATCAAATGGCAAGAGATATTTAATAAATATGCTTGTAATTCAAGCTACTAACATTCTGGACATTTTAAGGAGATACATTTGGTGGACAGTAGTTTGCAGTGCTCAAATCCAGGATGTGCTCTGTATATTTAACTATTTACACTTCCAAACATAGGAAAGCCATACAGGATAAAATTATCATCTGAATTTGACCATAAAATACTCTGAATGCTATCATATATTTTTAAAAAAACCTTCTCTTCTTTATATCTAAAACAAATAAATGGAAACAACTAGAAATAGAAATATATTTTAAGTGTTTTGATTCTCTACACACCTTGAGCTTGGTTACTACAGCTTGCTTTTAGAAGAGACAGAATAGCTTTACTTCCAAGTACAGGTTAAAAACACAAAGATGCTAATATCAGCTATGATGAAGAGATAGTGATCATTTCCAAACTAAAAAAAACTACGTATTTCTCAGAAACATGGGAAATCATGCCTAGCAAACTGTGCCAATTTTTTGAGAATGATCTTACCCAAGTATGAGTTAAAGTTGCAACTGTTTCTATCAAATATTTTAATACCTTTTAAATGCACTGAGGTTGTTTTAAATCTTTAAAGCAAACATTTGCCAATAGTAGATACCTTGCATACCTGACACACAAAAGGGGAGGTGAGAGTTTATATATGTTTAGGATATAGTTGTAACAAGGCAGTAGAGGCCAGCTTTTTATTTGAGGTTTTATAGCTTCTCCCTTAAATATTGGAATAAATTACACATATTTTAGAGCTATGCCATATGTTGCTTTTGAAAGAAAGATATTTTCACTTATTCAGTGAATTGAGGCCTCATGTTACTCCCTGCAGACCATGTCATACCTCCTTCCAACCTCTCAGGTCCGATGACTTATCCAAACCAAACATCTGCTTTTCCATTCAGTACAATTATTCAGTGTGCTACTGGGGGCAGATGGTTGTTAATCGGGAGATCATTAATGTGGAAGGCTACTCTCTCTTTCTAGCCTTAGAAAGGTCACAAGGTGTTAAGTTCCCTTGCTCCAGACTGACAAGATGCTTATCTTCTCAGTTGGATTTTTGATGTATAACTGCAATTGAATTACTTGATACAGTTCTGGAGTAGCCTTTAATTAAACCTTTTTTCCTTAAAAAATACATATTGTTTATACAAAGTAAGAATGATGCAGCCAAGAGGTGGTTAGTGTCAATTACACTGTAGCTGTCAGAAAGTTTGAATGCTGAAAACTGGTGAGTGTGAATCCTAATCAGACAGCGGTAAAGATGCTCAGCTGCTACTCTAACATAGTCTCCAGCTATATGTGTCAATTTTCTGCAGAATTTAATTTAGCCCTAATGATGAAGAAATCTCTTTATTCACACAGTTCTGTCAAGTCAAACTTTGGACAATCTAAATGAAGTAGACGAGGGCTTCAGGGAGCACTGGCAAAGTGACATGCTGAAGACATTTCACTTTCTTTTCCATTCATGCAGGGTACATTGAGGAAGCCTGTATTATTCCATGTCCCTCAGACTGCAAACTCAGTGAGTGGTCCAACTGGTCTCGCTGTAGTAAATCCTGTGGGAGTGGAGTAAAGGTTCGGTCTAAATGGCTCCGTGAAAAACCTTACAATGGTGGAAGACCCTGTCCAAAGCTAGATCATGTCAATCAGGTAATTTGATTTATATTTACATTATTGACATAGCTTTTTCCGTACCTCAGATAATTGTTTTATCTGTATTGTTTGTTGATGTAGGAAACATACAACATAAGAGGCAGATGGAAGTAGAAGGAGGAGTATGTGTTGCCTTAGAATTTCTCAGTCAGCAAAGGATCTGCCTTCATTACTTTCTCGTCTGCAAGAATCTAGCACATTAATTGCAGATTAATTTAGCACATGAATCGCAAATTGGAGATAATAAAATGTTCTTACATTCAGATTGTGAAAGCTACGTTTCTGAAGATCTCTTTCCTGAAGGAAGCCTCCAAGAAAGTTGAAGAGGAACTTTCTAAAACTTTGTGTAGTGACAGGACAAGGGGGAATGCCTTCAAATTGAAAGAGAGAAGATTTAGAGTAGATATTAGAAAGAAATTCTTTACTGTGAAGGGGGTAGGCACTGGAACAGTTTGCCAAGAGAAGTTCTGAATGCCCCATACCTGCAAGTGTTCATCCAGGTTGGATGGTGCTCTGAGAAACCTGGTCTAGTGGAAGTTGTCTCTGCCCATGGCAGGAGGGCTGGAACCAGATGATCTTTAACGTTCTTTCCAGCCCAAGCCATTCTATGATTCTATGACGATGGGTAAAATGTCTCATTACAGTTGCTTAAACTGGCTAGATTCTTAGTAGCCCTCTTTGTCCATCTTAGATCATAAAGAAAATTAAAACTCTTGAACACTCATATGTTGTTATCCCAGTGTCTCTGCATGGGTTGTAGTAAGGCTGGAGCTTGACCTTCTGGATACACTTGCCCTGGCACTGCAGTTGCAGCAATGAATGGCACTTCTGAAGTCTGTCTCCTAGTTGTCCCACTAACTGACCTACTGGTGTTACAGTATGGAGCAGGCTGGCCATACAATCTGGATCATCTTCAAGTGAAACTAAGTCAGAAAATGTGACCCAAGACCACACTGAGAGTGCTTGGATGACTAATAAGCATTTAGTCTTTGCAACCAAGTTTAGCACTAGTCCAAGTCAAACCCCTGATGCTTCTTTGCTTGGAGAATTTTAGAAAGGAAAAACATTTCTTGTCAATTAACTTAGGCACTTTAAAGTTGATTTATATTCATATTACTGTTGAATTTAATTTAGTCTGCAGAGGCATGTTAAACAGCCACATGGTCTTTTATGTAAATATTCAAAGCTTTTTTTGTAAAGTGCAGTCAATTTGCATTTGAATAAAAATGCATGTACTTAATATTATCCTATTGACATTTTGCTAGCATAGAATGAAATGGCTTGTTGATCTAATTTTCTACTTTAGGGAATGTAATTAGTTCTAATTTAGAAAACAATAAGTGTTAAACTACAGCTAATAAACTAAGTTTGTGATTAACAAAATACAAAGTAGAGTAAGGGTTGCTGGATTTGGGTCAGCATGTAAATATGCTTTAAATTAGGAGGAATGTGATTCAACAGGAGCAAATTATGGTCAATACAGATATCTTTTTTCTTCTTTAATATTAATGAAGTACATAATAGGCTTGTGTTTTTCTGCATCAAAGGTGATTTTACTGGAGGCCTGTTCACCACTTGTATGCAGCACTATTGCCCTCTGCCGGCACTCTGACTCCAATTTGATTTGTGGCAATGGTAGTTGGTACTTGCCAAATAGTAGTAGATGATTCAAAATATAAATATGGTAAAAATAAAATTAAAATATAGTACTTTCATGAGAAGGAAGCTGTACAGATAACAGGGATTTTGAAGAATATAGAGGCTGTATCTTTCATTTTTAAATACATTCACTGTCAATTCAGAAACATGCAGGGAAATACACACGCATTCTAATTTTGAGTTAGTTAATCTAAATGTGATCCACCATTCATTCAGATAGCAAAGTGCTGACTCTTCAGAATATTTATTTCAATTACTGAATGTAATTTGGTTTATTTACATATTTATTACTTATATATGTAACATGCTTATTTGTATACATACAAAGCATAACAGTTAGATTCGATCTTTGGTGGCCAAAGTATGTGGATTATGACTTAAAGGGGGGCTATTCTGTAAGGTAAGAATTTTGAGTCTGAGGAAAGACTGCAGGAAAGACTGCAACATGCTGTCTAGCTCATGGAACAGGAGATGAGAGGGATGATGCTGGCAGTCTGCTACCATACACTTAAAAGGCTGTTGCAAAGAAGGAGGAAATAATCCATTTTCCATGGCAATAATCCATTTTCCATGGCCATCATGGATACGATAAAAAGAAGTGGGCTTAGACTGCTGCAGACAGATTTGGGTTAAGCCTTGGGAAAACGTTCTAATAGCAAGGGTAGGGAAACATTGAAATAAAATGCTTAAGACCTTGTTAAGAAGTTGTTCAATGTCTCTCAGGTCTGACCTGTGTGCCTTTATTTTGGAGGAGGACTGCACACAGTGAACATATAGATGTCTCATTGAGTGTCTTTCCTTCTGAACCGTGCCTGCCAGGGTTGGTCCCAAACCACACTCCAGCTAAATGAAGCTTGCTCAGTACTCAGTTCACTAGGCTGAAAGGCTTCATAATTACAGTAATAATAGAGTCAGGTTTCTTATAAAATCATGTCAATGGCCTTCAGAGGATTTCAAAGGAAGAGACTAATCTGAGACAAATCAAGGACATCCCTCTCTTCTTTGGCTCTAGGCGTTATTTGGCCCTTATCAGGAGAAAGTAGATATACAAACCTTAAACCACCCAGCTGCTGTGGCCTGCAATCATAGCTACAAAAATACCAGAGGATCAGAGAACACCACTAACACGTGCAATGAAATATAATGTTCTCCTTTGCATTTCTGACAAGATACCCAGATTTTAGGTTACTGGTAAGGCTGTTGAATATGCAGGGTTTATGTATTTCTTCTTGTGCTAATCAGGGCCAGACATATAGACAGTTCCCTGAATTAAGGCTTCTCCACTCTTATTTTGGAAATTCTGAAGAAGAGTTCTAAAGAACAAATTGTCCATGGAGTCCAGTACCTTCCTTAACATATATTTACACCACACATCTTTATGCCTAAATTAATGCTTATGTAGTTCAAAGAAGGCCCAAATATGCTGACTATGCTGGTGGTCTTGTGCACGGGTTGATCAGCAGCATAGTGATATATCAGACTCTGCACATTCAGTGTTCAAGGCATTATGTTTTTGTGATAGGTGGTATTGTTTAGCAGGTTAGCTATCAAACCATCAGCCCTTTTTTCCTACATGAGAAGTGTTGCTGAAAAGCACTTGCTTAAGACAATGTCTTAGATGGTCTGTCAGTATTAGTTATGCTGACTTGATACCTAGAATGATACATAAAGTTAGCTGGTATAAGCATACCAAGGCAATGGACTTTAAGTAAACTATGCATAATTAAGATACTCAATGAAAGACCTTGGAACTTTGGAAGGATGAGAACTGCCAGTTCCATTATTCCTTTGAATCTTGCACTTAATGCTGTCAGAACAATTTTAATTAATAGAGAAGTCCAGTATCCTCCAAAAACACAGAGGATTCCCTACTGTGTGAAGGTTTGAGGCTCATTATAGGCAAAGAGGGAAAACAGTTCTATCAGGAGTTCAGGACTGACAAAGAGATTGGGTAATTTACAGTTTCATCCATCCAGTTGTAGTTTATAAATGTTTATTTTCTTCCAAGGGCAAACTTCTCACAAAATGTCTCGTGACAGCAAGGGAGATCAAGAGAAAAAAATTGGATGCCCTTTGCTTTGCAGAAGTAACAGAATATTGTTAGTAATAAAAGTTCAATTAATGCCAATTAAATACCTGTGCTTCACTCTAATAATTCTACATTTTTCTCTTTGTGTTTGTTTGTGTTTTTTCTTTTGGGTTCATGAAAATACTTTCCTCAGGCTCAGGTAAGTGTTTCTAAAATAGAGATATAACCTTAACATATGTTTCCTGATTGTGTTCAATGTTTATGTTGTCTGTGCTCTTTTTTGTAATGTATGCTTGAGACAGTATATGAAATATTGTATAAATTACTATATGAGATGCTATTTCAGATTTTTTGTTCTAATCCAGACACAATACTAATGCTGGTACACAAATATATTAGAGTGATTTTGAGCATACACAATGAATAAATAAAATGAATCAATATATATTGGTATAATTTCCTTTGAGGTCACTTCTCTTTAGAAATACAAATCCTCCACAACTAATAACAGAGGAATGGAATAGTGGAGGGGAGATGTAAAGAATAGAGGTAAACTGCTTGCAGCGTTTTGACAGCATTTTTCTTAAAGGTATACTCATGAGCTAGCCTAGTTACAGATTGTACATTAGTTGCATTCATGTTTTTGGTAAAAATGGCACAGAATGGGTTTAGTGTCAGCGAAAACCAGGGAATCCATCGTTAGATAGCTTCTGTCTTTTTGTTATTTAGTAATTTTCTATCCACTGTTTAATTTGTATTATTACTATGGCCTTTAAATCAGCAGGTTTATATGTGTTATTCTTACCAAAAAGAGAATAACCTTTTTTTGTATGATCACTGTTGCATGTTTATCTTACTTGAGTGCAACAAAACTGACACTGAATGTGGATTCCAGGTGTATGAGGTAGTCCCCTGCCACAGTGACTGCAGCCAGTACATATGGGTTACTGAGCCCTGGAGCGTCTGCAAAGTGACCAATGTGGACTTAAAAGAGAATTGTGGAGAAGGTGTTCAAACGAGGAAAGTCAGGTAAAACAGTATTGCTTCTCCTTCACTTTAGAGAACCTTCACTTTCAGTTATGGCTGTATTTAATTTGATGTAATTCCATGTATAGTCCAACCGTAAGGTACTGGACCAAGAATAACATCATTGAGGGCAATATGACTCTGTCTACTGGTTATGAATATAGATCTTGATTCCTACTTTAATCTTTTGGTATTTAAAAAGCATCTGTGGAAATTAGGAATTAGTTAAGAATTAATTAAGAATATAATTTTTAAAAAACTTTTAATAATTCTGAATTCAAAATTATCAGTTGAATTATGCACAAAATGTGTCTAAACTATAGATGACTTGTATTATTCTGGCTTAGAGGTAAGATAATGTTGAGCAAATCACTTGCCCAGCAGCTCTCAGCAAATCACTGACAGGGACTGTCTATATTATGTGCTCTTCAGCTTTTCTTGGATATTAATAGGTCAATACTCAATTCTGTTATGTGCTGACAAAATGTTAAAATGTTTCAGAATGTTATAGAACACAGTTACCATACAAAATCCATGGCAAATGCAGTTTATGTGCAGTACCTTTTTTCCAGGTGCATGCTAAACACTGTGGATGGTCCTTCTGACAATGTAGAGGACTATCTGTGTGATCCTGAAGAGATGCCACTTGGTGCTAGAAAATGCACATTGCCATGTCCTGAGGACTGTGTTATATCTGAATGGGGATCATGGTCTCAATGTTCTTTGGTAAGAAGCATGCTGAAGTGTCATGTTTACAGTTTTAGGGAGATACTTTATTGTATTTATTGTGCAAAGATACTGAAATAGGCAGTGATTACACCTGTAAATATCTACATATAAGGTCATCTTTAGGGTTGTTGATTGTTGGCTGCAAATAAAGTGTGCCAGTATTTTCCATTAAGCCACATTGCTCCGAAACACTGACTATAATGTCCCCAATGGTCAGCCATCAGTGTGGGGTGACTTCTGTATGGTGGAATAGCTTTGGCAGTGGCTTGTGAGTCTGCCTTTGAGCCTAGCTCTGAACCTCCCTATAGCAGCACAGTCACTGTACTAAAAATGTAACTATCTGGTAATAAGTGAAGTCTATAGTTGAAGACTGAGCATAGAAAGGTAATTTTGGGTCTCCACTTCCTGACAGCAATTTCAAAAAGAAATGTCAAAAAAACCCCAAAACCAAAACAAAAGTGTTTCAGGGCCTCTAAGTATTGAAGCTCATTGCATTAGAGCCTTAGGAAATTGAAACTCTCAATATGCACTTTATGAGTGAAATAGTTCCAAAACACTAGTACTGAAATATGCACTAGTTAGGAAAATAGAGAGGTGTTACCAAGTTAAAGGATATTTCACCTTCTGTGGTACCAAGGTGCAAGAGCAGACTAAATTCTCTCTGAAATAACAAGGAAAGGGTTTCTCTTACACAGAAGCATGAACCTGTTATGTGAGGCTTGTGCTTTGTGAAGGGATTACTTGAAAGGTTTTTATAATGGCTGCATTAAAAGGTATCAAAGTGCCAAAATATCAAAGCTGTTTCCAATCTCCCTTTTAAGCCGTGCAATGGAAGTAGTGTCCGTGAAAGGTCAGCTGAATCCCTGAGACAGCCAGATGATGGAAAGCCTTGTCCTGTTGCCACCGAGACAGAAGCCTGCACTTTGAACAAGAACTGCTACCACTATGACTACAATGTGACAGGTATTTGTAGGCTTATGCTCTAGTGACAGCCTGGGACTACAGCTTACTTCTATTCACCTTATAGGATGGATTTTTCAGCTTTCTCTTGCTATACAGAGGGAGATGTGGAACTTGTACTGAAAACTGATTCAGGCTATTTGATTCAGATAAAATATTAAATGGAGGCTTTGCAACTAAGGTGAACTGGGCATGCTGTAATTCCAGGAAATTTATTTCTCCTATCATTTTTGGATTTGCTCAAAATCGATGCAGATAAAACCAAATATGAAGTTTTCAGGAAAGTACCATGGCACTGACTATTGGCAGTAAAAGTCGCTGTTTTCAAAATGGTATAGCAGCTGCATTCCATGGGTCTTTGCATGTGAAAAAGTTAGTTGTGAGGATTGTTTTAGGCCATCAGAATTAGAATTAGGCGGGAGACTGGCTCATTAAGAATTCTGTCTGAAAGTCTGCTATGCTAATGAATTTGTCTTTTCCAGACTGGAGCACATGTCAGCTCAGCGAGAAGGCTGTCTGTGGTAATGGTATCAAAACGCGGATGCTTGATTGTGTTCGCAGTGATGGCAAATCGGTTGACCTGAAGTACTGTGAAGAGGTGAGTGGGTACCTGTGAGTAAGCTCCCGTCTGATGGTGCTAATTAATACTGAGCCAACTGAGCTGTGCAGCATCTTCCCCAGATGTTTTGCAACACTATTCATGGATTGTTAAGTACCTCTGAAATTAACTGAGCCATCGACAATGATTTTCATACCATTTCCTTTGGTTACTTTTAAGTGTCTCCATGAACAAATGCTGATTATTATGTTCTGAAGGGAACTACTTAGAAACAATAATTAATAAAATATAATAAATGTAATAAATCTTAATCAGAATACTAATAGTAATTCTAATTTGATACAATTTCTGCATGGAGCCCTGGACATCTGCCAGTATTAATCATTTACTCCATGTGTTGGGAAATATTTCTCATGTGCCATTCTGCAGCTGGGCTGAATACTAACTTCTTGTATCTAGCTGTGTGATGCAAAAAATACCCAAGAGAGTGGGGAAAAATGTGCTACATGAATGTAATATCAAGTAGGAGTATATGTAGAGAGCTTACTAGCAGACAGGAACCCTTAAATTTTGAAAAAGCCTTTTTGCAGATATTCGAACTAACCTCAAATTCAATATTATTGGTTTTCTGACATTCTGTGTGTTTGTCTTCAATTGCATGAAGATAGTAGTATGAAGGGAAACAGGAGGACAAAACAAATACTACGTTAAGTGCAATCCTACATGCATTTCTGATGAAAAGTAACTGCACTGTTTCATCTGCCACTCCCTCACCACCATGACATCAGAAATAAGATCACTTGCAATGGGGGACAAAAGTGGAGTGGCCTCCACAGCTGCTTTGGCACCAACAATTTTTCTGTGGGATCCTCCTGGCGAGTAGCCACTTTTTAGGATGTGCCCATAGAGAAGGAGTCTTTTCAGAAATGTAAGGAGTCAGGAAACTCATCATTTACTTTAGACTATAGTTTTGTAACGTTGTTTCTGACCTATTTAAGTTTCTCCAATCCCCTCTGGCATCCTGGATTCCCGAATCTTTAAGTTCTTAGTGAAGGCAGGAGGTTTCAGCTGAGACTGACACCCTACTTCTTCCCATTTCCTCCTTCGCACATAGCTATTTGGGTTAAAATTAAATCTAATAATTTCATAGCATCATTTAGAACAAATGTTTACATTTTACACTGAAATCTCATTTCAGAAAATCTCAGGAGCTTTTCTGCCTTTAAGAAATGAAAGTGTATTACTCAGAGAAATTCTTACTTGCCTTTTTAATTTGTTAGACCATACAGGGATACATCTGCCTGTAGAAAGCTCTGATCCATTTCCCAGTCATACCATTAAGACTATTTGTTGAATTATGGATGTGTAAGCAGTGGTACAACGAGGTCAAAGGCTGATCCAATAACTGAAGAGTAAAACCTGTTAACCTGATTAACAAGAAAGCCAAGCTGTTCAGATCTTGACAGACCCCTCACTGTAAAGATGGGAAAGCCAGCTCTGTGAAATTCCAGGTCAGGAGTGGAGTGTGTTCAAAAAGTTTTCAAGGTGTCAATACATACTATGCACTTCTTGCTAATGATCCTTCAAAGTAGAGTTTCTGCTGTGTTTATGCACTCTAAAAGCAGTGCAGAATGATTACGTGAAGCTCAAAATAAGGTGCATATGGTTGGAAAGGTCGATGAAAAGGAGAAATACAAAGTAAGTTTGTAATGACCTAGCTGATGGAATTTCCCCAGGGCTATCATAAAACGTTATACTAGATGTCTGAATAAAACAAAAGGTTTGTTTAATTTATTTGTACAAACATTTACCAAATTATGTTTTTAACTACTATTTGTAAAGAAGAGAGAAATTAGGACACATGATTGCAATATCTGATAAAAGCCATATAGAAAAACAATCTACTTGCTGACTTTTCTCTATCACCATCTCCAGATATGAGCATCAGTGTAGTACAATACTAACATTCCTTCTGAGCCCCTATGTTCTAGTTTCCTTATTTGTCCATATGATCTTGAGTTTGTTTTAGTGAATCAGCTAAAGAAGGTAGCCAGTCATCCTGATTACTGCCAAGATAAATCAATTTCTAGAGCTTATTTCCCTGTTCTAGTTACATTAATGTAGTTCTCTTCAAACTCCCAAGGCAGAGAAATACTGGATTACTTGGTATCTAACTCTACAAAATAAGCACATTGAACTAACTTGAATTTTTTTTTCTTTGAGTATTTGAAAATCAAATCACCGAAAGCAAACTGATCCTGGCCATATTCTTGTTATAGACTTATTTTCATTTATCTTCAATTAAAGATGAGGAAAGCCTAGAAACCAGCAGTTTTGTTTCCATTAAAAAGCAAACTTTTCAGTTTCATTGGTAAATAGTGTGATTGTTAGAGTACATGATTAACCTCCAGCAGCAGGGGTTAATCTGTGATGTCAAACATTCTTATAAACAAACACATATACTTTTTGTGGATCGCAGGGTTTAAAGAGTATGCTGGCCTAGTGGCCTGCTGCCCCTGGCATGTGTGATCTGGAGTACAGGGCACTCAGTGATAGCTTTCAGTACTTGCAATTGTGAAGTCAGAAATCACAGCTCATCTAGAACAGAGGCTTTTATATAACAGCTACTGGACACTTTTAAAAAATGTTTTCTAAGCTCTTCAGGGTGGATTGTTGTTCCTCAACTGAAGGAAGGAGGGGGATGAGAAAAGAATAGGTGATTACTATCAAGGTGTAGCCTGTCAGTTGTTCCCCAGATCTATTTAAGCAGAACTTCAGTACCTAAGACACACAAATAGAAGGTCACTGTGGGTAATCTGGTCTTCAGCTTTCTCCTCTTCATTGCTATTATCTCTCAAGAGGTCTTTTCCCTCTTGAGCTGACTAAGTCCTTCTGAGAAGACCAGTCTCAAAAGAGAGCAGTCGTGTTTCTATAATGGGAAGGAATCAATTCATCAGGCTTTAAAGGCTTTGCACAGAAGAATTGAACCAAATATGGACTTCAAAGAGGGTTCTCTAGTTTTCTAATCACCCAAATTCCAGATTATCCAAAGGTTTCAGGTGTTACCTGTGTGCAGTAGCTGTATAGTCAAGGCTATACTGAACCACAGAGAAAAGCCAACAACTTTTTGATCAGTAAACAGAGGTCTAAAGCTTCACTTGTCGCAATAAATGGTACTGCAAATGCAAATTTAAAACTTGGTGAGTCTATCAGGAGGAGACATTTCCCGTAATTGTGGTAGTTTATTTATGGAGGACATGTTAATTTTGTACCTATATATTGCTCTATGCTTGTGTCTAGTAGAAAATAGTGGTTTTATTTCCATTCTAAAGTCTTAACTGCTGGTTTTATGTCATTAACCTTTCCAGTCATTAAAATTAATAGGTTTTGAAATTTCTAGGGGTTTTTTGTTGGTTTTTTTTTTTGTTGTTGTTGTTGGGGTTTTTTTAGCTATATGAGGATTTTATTCAGTTAAAGATATTCACAGCCTCCTGGGATTTTGAAAGGCCTCAATGATGGTTAAGGTCTGCACTGGGGTCCCATGAAGAGAACAGTCTTATGCTGGAAAGCTGTAGATCTGTTAATATTGGCAGGACTGGTTTTCTTTCAGATTTTATATCATACACCCTTTAACTGAGCTATCTTTTAACTCATTCTGAAGCTGGGCAGGCTGCAGGCATTATTATTGACATGCTAATATTTTTGTCAACGGCTATTTTCCATCCTGCTTTATATATTGTCATATGTGTTAATATCTCTTTCCATCCTTGGATGGGGAAAATCTTGAACATGGGAGTTTATAAGAATATAGAAATAGATGTACAGGATCAGACCAAAGGTCTATGTAGCCGTTGTGACATGTTCCAAGCATGATCATAGAACTCTTTCTTCCCTTGGAGAGTGGCTTTCCATCATTTATTATTTTTAGGCTGAATCCTACACAGAGAACTGAGTACAGAATACATTTTTAGGAAAACATGTGAGTCTCTGTCTCCTTCTCTCATACTCCTCCGGCAGTTGCAGCTTTTACTTTATGAATGCTAGAGGATTTTGCTTTTTGCAAAACTTTTCGGAAAAACATGCAAAGCTTTATTCTTTTTTTAGAACATGTCATTGTCAATGTCATGTCAATATTTTTGCATGGATAGCATAATATGTATCATGCACTAATACAGCACATTAGGGAAAAAACAAGACAGGGATAAGCAGATGCCTAAGGAAGAGTAAGAAAGACAGATATACGTGAGTTTACATCTACTCATTTTGCAGCCTCCAACTGTTTTTGGCTCTTAGACTGCATTTACCTGATGGGGTTTCTGTGTTTAAACTTTCAGATTTCTCTTTGATTAACTAGTTCAGTCTCTCTTGAGCTCCTGTAAACTTTTAGAATCTGCTACATCTTTGGATACATAGACTGTCTATCCAATACATATTCATCTTCTTGTTTTTACCAGTTTTGAACCTGGCTCCAAGCATCCTACAATTTGGTTATTAATAGCTGTTGATAGTTCAGTATTTTTATATTTCTGTTTGAAAATACTTAATTGATACTTCATAACTTGCTTTGGCCTTTACCTATTGAAAAAAGTAATACTGTAGAGCGGAAGCCTTCCATTTATAGGCTTTAATTTAGAAAATGATTGATGAAAATAGTATTTAAACCTGTATTTGAACATCAGCATGTGCATTAGGACAGTCTTGAAGTGAGATTTTTGAATGTCGTAATTGCTTTACTTTTTACTTAGCAATGACTTCATGCTTGCATAAAGCCTTAGTTATCTCAGATACACGATGTCCAAATGGATACCCTGCACTGATGGCACAGACGCCTGGAGTTATGTGCTGACCATTTAACATTTTCTTTTAGCTTGGTTTGGAAAAGACATGGCATATGAATATGTCCTGTGTGGTGGAATGTCCTGTGAACTGTCAGCTCTCTGACTGGTCCCCTTGGTCTGAGTGCTCTCAAACATGTGGCCTTACAGGTCAGTACATACCTTTGGCATATTTTAAAGACTAAGTTCTTGGGGTTTTTTTCTTTGATAAAAGCAATAATACTTTTTTTTACAGACTTACAAGAAGTAGCTATCTAAAGAGAGTGACAGGGATCTAAATCAGCCTTATTCATGGAAATAATAAGCTCAAATAGACTTGCTGAAGCGGAGAATTTGGTCCACAGTAGTTTCTGACTCTGGGAACAAAAAGATATCATGAATGATATATTGAGACAAAAACAAACATTGATGTGAATATTTATTTTTCAGCTGGTGGGAGGAGCAATAGGAGAGAGGGATTTTCTCCTAAATTTCATTATTAGCGATGAGTTTAGAATAACTAAAATTGTAGAAACACATAATGATGAAAACTAGTGAACTTACTTACTGCAGAATTCTTTATTTTTAAATACAGAACAAGCATGGAGGTACAAGTTATTTTCACTGTGATTGCATTAATTTGTTTTTTTCCAAAATGTTGCTGACCACTATCTAAGATTTTTTAAAATCAAATATGTGTAGAGAATGGATGTCAAAAGCACATTTTATGCAGAAGCTCTTGTTATTTATTTGCACTGATGTGTTTCAGAATAAGGATCAGAAATCACCACTGTGCCAGGCAACTAAGGTACACATACTACTGAAAGACAAGGGTAGAAGCCCGTCTTTTTTCTGTAATCATGTCTGGAACAAGTCACTACAGATACTGGATGGTTAACAATACATAGAATCCAATTTCAACTGCTGGGCTCAGAATTAAAGTGTATTGCATCTATTTTGTGTTTCTTGTGGAGTGCACCACAGGGAAAAGGCCTAGGCAAAAAAAAATCTGAAAATTCTGGCCACTTCAGGATCCCAACAGAGTTTTTTGATTTTTTTTTAATGATAACAGTCAATACTTTGACATGTAATAATGTTTCAGTTCTTGAAGCTTCTCTTGAAGCATGACTTCTACATATAAATTATCTGCATTTCTACATTCAAAGTAATCTTTTAAAGAGTGAGAATTGAACTAACAGCTCTATTGAAGACTTAAATATGTTGCCAGATTTTCCTTTACAAGCCTTTCCCTACATACAAAACCTGAATAACTGACATGATATTTTTCTGAATGAGAATTACTGTTGCCGTGCTCTTTCAAAATGTGAACATGGGTCACTAACTGAAATCCTTGTGCTTTCCAAGTATAGAATTTATTTGTAGAAGTGAGATTTATTTTAAACAGTAATGTCAAACAGCTTTCAAATTTTGAGATGGTGACAACCTCACATATAAGCCTTCAAGATGCAATTTTCCTGTTATGCAAGAAGTTGGAAGTAACTGGTCTTTTTCAATAAGTAATAACCATGTAATAAACCAAATGACCAGAAAGCTGAACTGCTTTAGTGCACACATTCAAATACCCATAAAGCTGAGGAAGAATTCTGCTCTTTGCTGTTCTTTGGAAGTTTTTCTGCAGTATTTTTCAAGAAAGTATTTTTCTTTTTTGGTCCTGTGACATCTCAGTTGGAGCAGCTGTGAATTCAAGAATGATGAGGCTCTCCTTGGCAAACATCTTTATAACTGTCTGCAGTAAACACACCTGTCTGGGAGATTGATATAGTTCTGCTTCTGCTTTGTGACTTGCGTGGCTTGCTCTCAGCAAAAGATTCATATTATTGTCATTAGGATACTCAATTCCACTTCTCCGGGGACACCCCCTTGTCGCGGGGGAGAAGCTTGCATGCCCTCATGAGGTTCAGAGCTATGCTGGAGGTGGTTTATGCCGCCGGTAGGGTCTCCCATGCCAGACAGGTCTCAGCTGAAGGGTCAGACAAAGTGTGTCCACAGGCAGGATGGGCTCGCTAGCCGTCTGGCAACCATCCTAGGAGAAGGACAACTCCAACCCCAAACCCGGGCAGATGGAACACGCTTAGCCCTGTAAGACCATCCATCTAAGAGAAGGATACTCTAACCAAACCTACGTCCTGAGGTATTCGCTGTCACCGTCCAAGCTCGCTAGGCCGTGGCAGATGAACCTTAGGAGTAAAGGGTGGGGCCAGTTCTGCGCATGCTGTGCCTCACCTAAAAAATCCATTGCGCAGGCTTGAAGGGTTCACCCACATTGCAAAGCCCTGTAGCGACAGGTGAAGGTCGAAAACAGCAGGTGATAGGAAGCAGCTGGAAGCCGCAGACCCAACCCTGCAGGCAGGCGGTTCAGGATATGGATCATTAGAGACTTGACCCTGGAGATGACGGTCTCTTGCGGCAGCATCCTGAATGACCAAGCAGCCTTTTCTAGGGACAGCACTGCTTGCTCCACATGGAGAGGGGCCTAGCAAAGGTGGCCGGAACAAAGCTCATCTCCACACCCGGTTGGATAACCGCGGCCAACCGGCATCTTCCATGCGGTCAAACAAAAACAAAGAGATTTCATACACCTGCCTGCGAAGGTGTGCTCAAACTAACACTCGCATGTTGGAACATCAGAACCATGCTTGATACTGGGGATAGTGGACGTCCTGAGCGTTGTTCTGCTCTAATTGCCCAGGAACTGTCACAGCTCAACATTGACATTGCTGCTCTCAGTGAAGTTCATCTTCATGAGGAAGGCAGCCTTAAAGAACATGGTGCTGGCTACACACTCTACTGGTCAGGCAAACCCAAAACCGAAAGACACCTTTCAGGAGTTGGCTTCATGATTAAAAACTCCATTGCCTCCAAACTTGAAAATCTGCCGACAGGTCATTCTGATCACATTATGTCCTTACGCCTCCCTCTACACAACAAGCAACATGTTGTTCTTTTTAGCGTATATGCCCCAACTCTCCAAGCTGACCCAGCGGAAAAAGACAAATTCTACACAGACCTGCGCCGCCTCACCCAAAATGTTCCTGATTATGATAAGATCATAATCCTTGGTGATTTTAACGCCAGAGTAGGTAAGAATTCTGAAGCCTGGAAAGGAGTCCTGGGCAAGCATGGCGTTGGAAACTGCAACGACAACGGACGCCTCCTGCTAGAGTTTTGCGCAGATCGGCAGCTCACCATCACCAACGCTATCTTTCAACAGAAAGACAGCTTGAAGACAACCTGGATGCATCCTCGATCCAAGCACTGGCACTTCATTGACTATATCTTAGTACAACAGAGAAATGTCAGTGATGTCCGTCATACTCGAGTGATGCCGAGTGCAGAATGTCAAACAGACCACCGCCTTGTGCGCTGCAAACTTAACCTCCACTTCAAGCCCAAACCTAAGAGAGGCGGCATTCCAAGGAGGAGGCTCCAAGTCAGCAATCTTCAAACAGCCACAGTGAGAGACAGCTTCCAGGGAAACCTTCAAACTAGACTTAAAGATAATCCCATAGATCCCTCTCCTGAAGCGCTTTGGCAACATATTAAAAGTTGCATCCTGCAGTCCTCTGAAGAGTCCCTAGGGTTCTCCTCCAAGAAAATCAAAGACTGGTTTGATGAGAACAATCAAGAGATCCAGGAATTGCTGAAGAAGAAGAGAACTGCTCACCAAGCACACCTTGCTCAGCCATCTTGCCATATAAAAAAAGCCGCCTTTCGTCTTGCATGCAGTAAGCTCCAACAGAAACTTCGAGACTTCCAGAACAAATGCGTGGCTCAACCTAGCAGAAAAGACACAACTATGTGCAGATTTGGGTGACCAAAGAGGATTCTATGAGGCCCTGAAAGCAGTGTACGGACTCACACACCAGGTTCAAAGCCCCGTACTCAGTGCAGATGGTCAACTGCTTCTAACAGATAAAACCTCCATCCTGAACCGATGGTCTGACCACTTTCAGACTCTCTTCAGTGCCAACTTTGTAGTCCAAGGCTCAGCAATTCAGCACATTACACAACAACCGGTGAAACATGAATTGGATGCAGCCCCTACTATGGGATACTCAAGGCCATACAACAGGTGAAAACTGGCAAGGCAGCTGGGGTTGATGGAATTCCACCCGAAATATGGAAGCGTGGAGGTCAAGCACTCCATGCCAAATTCCATGAGCTTGTTGTGCGTTGCTGGGAACAAGGGGAACTACCACCAGATCTCCGTGATGCAGTCATCATCACCCTGTACAAGAAGAAAGGAGAAAAATCAGACTGCTCAAATTACCGAGGTATTACTTTGCTCTCCATTGCTGGTAAAATCCTTGCAAGAATACTTCTGAACAGACTAGTGCCTACTATTGCAGAAGATCTTCTACCTGAAAGCCAGTGTGGTTTCAGAGCCAATAGGAGCACCACAGACATGGTATTTGTTCTCAGACAACTGCAAGAGAAGTGTAGGGAACAGAACAAAAGTCTCTATGTAACCTTCGTTGACCTCACCAAAGCTTTCGACACTGAGCAGAAAAGGCGTTGGCAGATCTTGGAACGTTTAGGATGTCCCCCCAAGTTCCTCAAAATGATCATCCTGCTACATGAGGATCAGCGTGGAAAAGTCAGATATGGCGATGCACTCTCTGAGCCCTTTCCAATAACCAATGGTGTGAAACAAGGTTGCGTTCTTGCACCAACTCTATTCACAATCTTCTTCAGCATGATGCTCCAAAGAGCCACAGCAGACCTCGATGAAGAAAACGGTATCTACATCCAATATCGTACCCATGGAAGCCTATTCAACCTAAGGCGACTGAAGGCCCACACCAAGACCCTGAATCACCTTGTCCGTGAGCTGCTTTTTGCTGATGATGCCGCCCTCGTTGCTCACACAGAAGCAGCTCTGCAGCGCTTAACATCCTGCTTTGCAGAGGCTGCTGAGCTTTTTGGGCTGGAAGTCAGCCTGAAGAAGATGGAAGTTCTCTACCAACCTGCACCTCAAGAAGTCTTTCATCATCGTCACATCACCATAGGCAATTCAGAGCTTAAGTCAGTCCAGCAGTTCACCTGTCTGGGAAGTATCATTTCCTCAGATGGTAGGATTGACAAAGAGATAGACAACAGGCTGGCAAAGGCATACAGAGCCTTCGGAAAACTCCATACAAGAGTCTGGTCCAATAAACACCTGAAGAAAAGTATAAAGATTAGTGTCTACAGAGCCATTGTACTGTCTACTCTTTTATATGGGTCTGAATCCTGGGTCATCTACCGCCACCACCTGCAGCTTCTCGAACGCTTCCATCAGCGCTTCCTCCGTTCAATCCTAAACATCCACTGGTCTGATTACGTGACCAATGTGTCTGTTCTTGAACAGGCAGGGGTCAGCAGTATTGAGGCCATGCTGATGAGAACGCAGCTGCACTGGGCAGGGCACGTCTCCAGGATGGAGGATCACCGCCTTCCGAAGATTGTGCTCTATGGTGAACTCGCCACCGGCTGCCGCAAGAGAGGAGCCCCGAAGAAGAGATACAAGGACTCCCTGAAACAACACCTCAGCCTTGGCCATATAGACTGCCACCACTGGTCCACTGGCCTCCAATCAGGATTCATGCAGACACACCATTCACAACACTGCTGCTTCCTTTGAGAATGCACGGAGAGTCAGTCTTGACGAGAACAGAAAACGCAGAAAGAACCGTTCCTTGCCAATGTCACCTAGGGTGACATTCCGCTGTGCCTTTTGTGACCGGACCTGCCTATCCCGTATCGGCCTTTTTAGCCACCAGCACGCTTGCAGCAAGCGTGGGTAGTGCCCTTCTCAAATCTTCGTTCGCGAAGCCTGGCCATGATGATGACTCAATTCCAAACGCATGAGATTGAAATGTGGAATTAAAGATTAATTTGGCCAGCTATCGTCAGGTGTTACATAGGTAAAACTGTGTAATGCCTTAGTTTATTATAAGCCTTGGTATGCAAATTTAAATACATACATCCTTTTTCAGACTTGCCTCTTATATTGATGTATAGATTAAAGTATCACAGCAGTGTTGGTTTTGTGGAAACCTTTGTGAGGTGACAGCTCTAGAACAGCCACTTGGCCACTACTTCTGACAGAAGAAAATTTTTTGATATATCACCTGAACTCTCTGTAATGAAGCATAAGGGTCTAATGTCCACTACAAGATAAAAGAAGCTGAAAGAATAAAAATGTCTTCCTCTTTCTGTTTATATAAGTATTTGAAATAGAACCTGTATCTCAGTGAAGCTGGGTAGCATTCTACTCACAGTTGAAGAGGAGATTACTTTCGGATAAGCCTACGGTATTTTAATTTCCTTTGGGCCTGAGAGAAGAATCCTTCATCTCCTGCAAAATCTGCATGTCACATTATCCAGACAAACAGTGACAGAAAGTTGCATGCTGTTCCCATTTGCTGGAGTTAGACAATTATGGGACACATGTTTCTGCGTTAACTCAGGGAAGAACAGAAAATGTTGGCCTCTTGAAGCATAAATCTCCAGATGAGGAGCAGGAATATCCACTGAAATGCCACAAACATATTGTCACTTTCAGAAAGAATACTCATCTGCAGGCTTCTGAACTAGAAAATTACTGCTTTTGCTTGCTGTTACAAAAATTACTTTTTTAAAAAACAACACTGTTCAGAAAAATAGAACCATCTTGAGGAATAATCAGTCTAACCATTTTGTTGTTAGTTATATTTCTGTTTCTTGTTTGCAGGAAAAATGATCAGAAGAAGGACCATAAATCAGCCATTTCAGGGTGATGGGAGGCCTTGTCCTTCTCAAATGGAGCAATTCAAACCCTGTCCAGTAAAACCTTGTTATCGCTGGCAGTATGGTCAGTGGTCAGCATGCAAAGTAGAGGTAAAAGCCACATGGGACTTTGAAGTTATGGACCTTGCATATCTAGGCATATTTGCGATATGCCCAGATACCTCCTTCACAACACTGTAAACAAATTGCTTCCACCTCTCTTATACAAAAACTAAAGGTTTTTTCTTAGAGTTCATAACTTTCAGCAGATACAAGTGTCCTACAGATATTCAAAGTATAAATGTAAACCTTGGCAAATCGAGCAGCATTTTTGCTAATAATGTAAATTCTTCTATTGTAAAAGTATATCAGCAGAAATACATTCACATACGAGAAGAGATCTTGACTTGAGATACTGCCATTGTTGTAATTCAAAGGCATAATTAGCTTCATACTTTAAGAAGCAGTGGTAGCAGAAATTTTGGGCTGGGTTTTTTTGTTTGTTTGTTTCTAAAGTATTGAACTATGGGGTTTTTTTAATTTATTTTGTCTTTTTTTCTTCTTACTGGAATGAACAAGTAGTTGAGGAGAGATAATAGGAGATGGAGTGACATGCAACTCAGATTTAGTCTGTTGGCACTTTCCTCTGTCCAGTATCCATGTATGTCCTCCTTCTGCAGGATGCTCAGTGTGGAGAGGGAACACGAGTGAGGAACATTTCCTGTGTGGTTTATGATGGATCCACTGAAGATGCTGGCAAAATAGTAGATGAGGAATTCTGTGGAGAAATAGAACCTATTATAGACGGTGATAAGATGACGATACTTGAAGAAACATGCACTGTTCCTTGTCCAGGTAACAAAGCTGTTCAAATAAATGTTGCTTTTAATGATTGGTTGGGTGTCATTGCAGTTATTAGTGCCTAGCATTAGCCACAGTCAATTAAATCTTTTTCATGTGCTTTGCTGGTTGAATTAATCTATCAAATGGCCAACCATGTTACTTTCCAGGAGTAGCTTCATGACAATATATCAATTGAAAAAATACCAGGTTTTAAATTTTATGAAAAACATGTCTCAGTCATAGGTTGTACCTAAGAATATGTATTTTCACAAAATCCTTTTAAATAAAACCTGTATATAACTCTGTAGAGCACTGGTTTACAGCTAAATATTTGCTTTAAGTGCTTAGATCACCTAAAAATTTCTTAGCCTTTTGCCAGGGCTAAGAACTTGATGCCTTTTGTAGCTGCCTAAGGAAGCTAAGATAAGGGGTCTTATTTTTTCTTTAAAGGGTCTATTCCAAGTGAAGCTATTGTTTTGATATCTGAGAAAACATGAGTATCTCTAGCTGTTTTACTCCCTGGATGGGACATGCACTATCATTGCCTTTGTGAACTGAGTCCAAAGGAGCTGAATGATCAGGTTCATGATCCTCATACTGTGAAGGATTAAGAGCCCATAAAAGCTGTTTAATTTCCAGTAAAACCCCTCCTGTTAATTTCAAATACTTACTTGGAGAATTTGAAGTATGTTAATGTGGTTCAGTAGTCATTAGCGTTGTATATTCAGAAGTTATTAACTCCTTCAGTTCTAATGTAGTTATCATTTCATACCAGTACTCTATTTTCAATTTCTTGAAACTACTCCTCCGCAGAATTTTTCCAGTTCATTTCAGATTGGACTGAAGGCAAAGTTGTCCCAAAAAATAGAAATTGATCTAAAATGGAGAGGCTTCAATCACTGCTTTGTATACAGCATTCCAATTGCATGATTTTCACATATTTTTACTCCTGAAAAAGAAAGTTGGAAGAATATTAAGCTCATAGTTATGTTTTCATATTAGTCAAATTTATAAAAAAAATATAGCTGCTTACTTCTTGCTTTTAAAATTTGCTGAGCAGGAACCTGTTCTTCAACAACCTCGTATTTAGCCAGCAAGAATAACTGCCCTGTGGGGATGTGCTAATGATACGCTCCAGCTAATGTTTCCAAAAATCACTACTTGTTTTCCCATTATACATAGACCAGTTCATCAATTATTCATTTCTTCGCATGCTTTCCTAACATTGGCAAATAAAATTCCTTCATTAATCAGGCATCTGGTCAACATAGTACTGATTATATCTGTCATCAGCGTAAAGCAAGGTAGCATGAATTTTTAATAGCTTTTTCACTGAAATAATGAGAACTAAGAGGTTTATTTATGAGTCTGTGCATTGTCTAGTCCAATTTTTGACTGCTATTTTAAAAAATGGTGTCTTTTTCTTGTGCCTCAGATCTTCGTTAAATGTTCTTTAGCTGATCATGCTAATAAGTATAATTTCATTTTTCAGTTTTACACTATAACATCCTACAAATCTCTATTATCCTAACATGAAATAGCCAGAGCAGACATTTTAATCACATTCTCATTTCCCTTTCTTGCAAAGAATGTTCCAGCAGTTGCTTCTACATCTGCTTAGAGAAATTCTGCATGAGGATAAGCATTAATTAATCTTTTTAATACTAAAAAATATTTTCTCTTTCTAAACATAAATTTAGCATAAGTCACACAGCTTACAATACCTTAAAATTTACAACAATGGGGTAGAGCATTGCTCAGAAATTCAGAATTAGAGTGATCCTATGGGAATGCTACAGGAAACTACCCTGCTTGAGTACAAATAGGCCTTTATATAATCACTTTTTTACTATTTTCTATGACACTTATATTCAGAGAGTGTCAAAATATTATCTTAAACATAAGTCAATTTTAAAAAGAGGAACTAGAAAGAAGGAAACTTAACAAACTGGATTTAGACTTTTCTTCTAAGACTCATTCAGTGTAAAGAACTCTTCACATACAATGATCATTCATCTTATAAAAATTACTCTTTGCCAGGGGACTGTTACTTGAGGGAGTGGTCAGAATGGAGCCTTTGCCAGCTAACCTGTGTTAATGGTGAGGATCTTGGCTTTGGAGGAATACAAGTCCGATCTCGAGCGGTAATCATTCAGGAATTAGAGAATCAACATCTCTGTCCAGAGCAGGCTTTGGAGACAAGATCATGCAGTGGTAAGTGCCAAAATATATGTAAGGCTGCTTCCTGTAAGGAAAAAAAACAAACACAAAAAACCAATAATTTTTGCTTTCTTTCTGTTCATGGTAACAAATTTAGACAAATACATTTTTGATAGAAATGCACTTAAATTATTGGTTTACAGATACCAACTGTAAACAGAAACTTTCCAATTCTAACTATCATATATTACCACTTAAAAATATTATCCTTTTTTAATATTTACTTTTAAGATATGAGACAAACAGTTGCCCTATCTGCTTAATATTAAAAAAATAAATCTCTATGTTTTGATACATAACCAAATTTAGTTTTCTCTCTACCCTTTGACTGGTAATTAGATAGCAATGTAATTAAAATGTCTCAGCCATGCTTACTTCTGGTAGTGGACAAAGTATCTAAGAAAAGTAAAGACATTTCTCATCCATTCGGAAGCAGATCAGGAAAAAAGAACTTTTCGGTGTATAGAAAAGAAAGGACTTTGTGATTCATTCCAGGCCATATGAAATGCACACAGCATAACTGAGACATGAAGCCAGGTGAAGCCCTGGCCACTTCACCAAGAACTGGAGCATTGACTGAAGCTCAGTGTTACCAAGAAAAAAACCTGACTCCTAAATGAGTTTTGCACAACAGATGGGCCACAACCATTATGAGGTTACTGGAAACATTTCTTTTACCCATTAACTACATTAGACTTACTCAACAAGAAGAGTGTACAACCTTTATAGTTAGTGTCTGGGACACATATGGTCTGTTCTGTATGTCCACTAAGTGGAGGAGACCTTAGAGCTTCCATAGGTGCAGAACACTGTTCTCAGTAGCTGTATGAAGGAGGAAGGTGCCTGCTTAGCTGTACAAGCTGTTAATGATAATGAGTATGACCTCATAATGAGTATGGTCTCCTCATAAATGTGGCTTCTGCCAGTGGTAACTTAAAAGCTTCTCATCAGATTTGTTGAAAAGCAAATGTTCTCTGTGTAGATGGCCAGTGCTATGAATACAAGTGGATGGCTAGCCCATGGAAGGGATCCTCTCGGACTGTGTGGTGCCAAAGGTCAGATGGTTTAAACGTCACAGGTAACTAATCTTTTTATATACACAGAAAAAGCCTGGAAAACAGGTGAATAATGTGTTTTCCCAACAAACTGAAGAAAAATGAGAAAGAATCAGCTTAAAACACTTTCTGATATAGGAATCAACATGTTGCCTTGAATCATCACCTTTTTGCATATTAGAGATATGATTTCTTTTCCAGATTTATGCAGCATATAGTGCTAAAAGTAAACATAAATATTATCTTCTGTAGTGGACCTAAAATACTTTATATTGTATCTGGATTTTTTTTACTGTAGGCATCTTTATGCTTCTAAATTTAGGGTTTCGGATTTCAAGCCCTATAATAGAACTTTTATGTATTAAAGGTCATTTCAGTGCCTTAGAAAAGCGGAGAAAGTTGCAAACTTGATAATCTCATCCATATATGATACATCTCTTTAAAATTACAAAATGTCAATTTTTAATAAATGTTATTATTAATAAGGTTATTTCTTTACTTCAATGCCGTAAATCTATATCAGGACACTTCTGTGGACAGCTATGGTATGTAGTGACTTCTTGTGAAAATCAATGCACAAAAAAACCCAACTGAGAATAACTGAGGTCTCAGAAGAAAATACTCATATTTGTCTATTTATATGGATTTATTGATCAGAAACAAGGATTCATTTAAGCTAAAAGATATACATTTGTTATTTAAATAATTTTTGTATCAGCCCAAGTGATATTAAAAGAATCCCAGGGATTGTAAACACATGCCAACCACAGCCAGGTCAGTCACAGGAGATGAGCAGTTATTCATGGACTGCCATACAATACTTCTTGGTAATGGAATCCACCACTACTGTCTGTTGTAACAGTTGAAATAAAATACCAGTAGTCTTTTTATAAGATGCTGAAACAATAGCTCAAAGTCTTTCGCAAATATTACCTTGTGCTGTTGGACTATTAAAGTGCATCATGTTCACAACAAATGCAACAAGACTCTAAGTAAGAATTCTTATTAATATAGGATATTATCTATGAAAGGTCTTACAGGATTTCAAAATAAACAGCATCTTGGAAATTGTGGCTCTGAGATGTTAAAATCAGAATGTATTCATAAATCACAGTCATGAAAATAATAGTTTGTTCTGATGTGACTGAATACAGCCATGTGATAAATTCCGGGAAAGACAAATGTATCAATGTGTGTCAACGGTAGATTTTTCACAACAGGACCTCCTAGGCAGACAAATCTCAGACCTATATTGAATGTCTTTTTTTCAAAGTTTGTTTGTATATGGCTTTAAGGCTGTGGTAACTTTCTAATTTGAAATGAAAATTACTGGAAAACTCCAGAACATGCAATCATCAGTCTCCCTGCAATGCAAAACTATGTTTTTCATATGTTGCCGATTGTTTTCAAACACAGAACATAAATATGGTATTCTGAGAGAACATCTCTACATTAAATATACAGTAGTGAACCAGATTTTAATTCACATTTGTACATTTTTTGTGTTTTGTATAAACTACAATGTTTAAGAGCTCAGACTGATACATGTGCATACATAATGTATTTAAATGGAGATTACCTATTTTGATCTAGAATCAACCCAAATCTCTGATTACAGTGTTTCTTGTCTGCCTCATTGCTGCACATTTGGCTCTAACATAATGCATTTTCATTCAGAAATCTTCAAATAATTATTGTGAGTCCTGTTTGTATTTTTAGGTCTTTATCTATTTACTTACTTGCATAATTTTGTTGTGCTGAATAGCTCTTTTTCACTTGAAGGTGTCATTTCCCATGGGCGATGAGGCAACTCTTTCCTTCTGCAGCTTCCTTGGATGACATATTTTATTACATAGATTCCCACAGGCATGTGATCTGTATGCTAGGATGTATGGTTTTCTTTTCTGGGGGTGGGGAAAATTTACAGCAACCAGCAGGGTTTTCTTTGTTCTTCATTCGCCATCCTTTTAACACTTGAATCTACGTAACCACATCTAACTGCATCTGCTATGGTTGTGACCAACCTCAGCTATCAGGATTTCATCATCATATCACACCAGTATAAAAATACTACTAATGTGGGAAGTGCAAGATAAGTTGTCCTGTAGCAGTATAAATTTTAAACTACATGATGCATATTCCTCTTCTGTAAGCTAAAAGGAAACACAGATAAATTTGAACTTAAAAAAAAAAAAAGTGAAGCAGATTCTAAACATATTTAAGTCATTCTGGTTGAAATGATAGTGAAAGCCTGATTGTGTGTATTGGTCCCTAACAATAACTGCAGTGTACATAAAGTTATAGAAATGAGAAGTAGGTCTCTATAAAAAGGGAAAAGACTGAAACCCACTAAATCATCAGTATTGTAACATTCAGTACATGCTTTACTGATAATACTGCTTTCCTTTCAAAAAAATCTTAGACTAACACGAAGCCTTGCTTCATGAAGGCAAAGCTATAAGCATGTGTAAAAGTGACCACTGAGGAGCAGCAGAAAACAAGTATCCTTCTGTAAACAGGATGAGTAACTTGTTTTTAGTTTAATGGACAAAGACATAAATCAAAAATATGCTTTTATTTCTATTTTGGCCACAGTTTTAATATGTAAATCATAAAGAGGGCCCTAGAGAACCAAAACTTCCCTTGAGTACAACAAAACATTTAAACTGTTTTTTGAGCAATTCACCAAAGGAGCAAAGGGAAAACAAAAGGCTTCATTGCCAATTATTAGTTCTCTAAAATGCACATGAAATCAAATACATTTGCTGTATCTTTACCTATGAGAAAATACTTGATACCAATTATCCTTCACCTTGGAATAAGACAAGGACTCTTAAATTCAAATTAGCAATAAATTGTATATCCATGATATACTGTAGCAAGTAATGACATCAGTAATTTCGTCAGTGGTGAGGTATTACCATGTCAAAATATGATTTTCTGTCCTACAGGGGGCTGTTTAGTGATGCGCCAACCAGATGCTGACAGGTCATGTAACCCACCGTGCAGCCATCCCCACGCTTACTGCAGTGAGGTATGTGCTACTGCATTGAAGCATAGAACACCCCTGTGAGGGCTTCCCACACATCTCTCTGCATTACAAAGATTATGCCAACAAAAAGTATTTTCAGATATTTTACTAGTCATTAATTTGTTAAAATCAACCTCACACCATTTTCTACCTTTCAGTTTTAAATAGCCTCCATTGATATGGTATGAACTTGCATAAAAATACATGAAGAGGTGTTCTTCAAGCTAGCACTCGTCAATAGAGTTTTCTCTGCCAGTCATCCATGTTGTTATGCTTTATAGCTCACAGAGAACTTTTTTCTGCTGCACAGTGTAAAACACTTGTTCCCTACAGACTAGAACATGCAGTTGTGAAGATGGATACACTGAAGTTATGTCCTCCGATGGCACACTTGAACAGTGCACTCTCATCCCGGTGGTGGTGATCCCCACCATGGAGGACAAAAAGGGAGATGTGAAAACCAGTCGAGCTGTGAACCCTACCCAGCCCTCCAGTAACCAGTCAGGACGAGGAAGGACCTGGTTTCTACAGCCATTTGGGCCAGGTGAAGTCATGCAATGAACAGTTCTTAGTGCTAAGTACTGCTGCAGGGTCTGGCATTTACCTTTTGGTGATGCCAAGGAAGAAAAGAAAAACCCTCAAGTGTTCATTTGAGAAGGCAGGAATCTGCTCTGACTTAAAACAAGGGAAGAGAGAAAAGTAAACCCCTAGCCTTCTGACTATTCTATCAATATATTTAATGAAATCTTATATTGCAGAAGAAGTCCTCTTAATTCCTTCTACCTGTTAAGATTCACAGTAGTTTTTGAAATATGACTTAAATTATGGTTGCTCAACAAATAGTGCTGTTGACAGAGAAATGAAAAGGTAGCACTACAGACTTTAAAGGGTAAAGTCTGCTTAAAATTTGCAGCTATAGCATAAATTTTAGGAAAATAATCAGGATAGAAATGCTTTTCTGCCATATCCATATTTAAACTAATTCATTTTAGTTGAAATCTAACCATATTATTGACATTTATCATAGATATGTTTGAAGTCTTTATAGGCAGTATTTGCTTTAATAATGGACTAGGCTCTTTAGAGCTGAGCAAGGACTTATGTGCAGAAGTGGCATGAAATGTGTCAGTTCATAAAAAATACTTTGTAAAGTCCTTCATGTAATCAGAGGTCAGCAAACATTTCCTTGTGCTATTCAGTACTGAGATAAATTAAACTTTAATTAACAAAGTACTTTCACATAAAGAGATACGTTGCTTGTCCAAAATGTTATTTACATGGAAGAAGCAATTGGGTATCATCTTAAATGTCTTTTAAATCACAGAGCTAAATATACTAACACGCTTCTGTCTTAAAATGTTCACATCTTTCTAAAGGATTTTTTGATGTTTTTAGTATCAGAATTGAAAGCACTATCTTTACATGCATAATCCATAAAATGTTGCAAATTGAGAATTATGATGATATTTCCAATAGGCAAATGAAATAATATTTGCATTAGAAATTAGGAATGCTTATGTTAGATCCCATTAGTCCTACTAGCATTTACTCTTATTTGCACTGTGATACCTACAATAAAATGATCTTTACTCCAATTAATTTAAAATCAACAAAAAAAAAAAGAAAATTAAACTTTTCTGGTCCTCCTTTAAAAAGCAGCATCTTAACAAACATAATGTCATTTACTCATTCTAGCTAACTGCACCTGAAAAGGCCAGAGGGTGGGTTGGAGCAGCCAGAATGGCAACAATAAGCAAATATCAGACAGTTGCCTTCAACTGTTTAGGAAAGTGGATGCTCATGTGAGCTCAGGCATGGTTTTGGAGCAAGGTACAGTTAAGAGATTTCATGAAAACTCACCAACTTTTTCTGTAATTCAAGTTAGGAAAGAGACAAAGCTCAGTTCAGATAATCCCAACCATATTCAGTGGAACTAATACTTTAAGCAGTGAAGGTATGATCAAATGTCAAATAAAGTGAACATTTTTCACTTCAGATGAGATCTATGCTGGAGCATTTTAATTTCAGGATTGGGTATCTATTGAAAAGGTTTTCATTTACTCTGGCATGATTATTCCTTTTGTTGTAGTTTCTAAGTCTAGATTTAAAATAGTTTTTTTGCTGTCTTCAACAAATTTTATTGTAGTTCCAGAAAGGAAGGTATTAAAACTATCCTCTTCAGTTGTCTGTGCTGATGTATTACCACAAACAGATGTGTTTGAGATGTCAGTTCCCTTGTTTACTTAGAAATAATCCATCCAGGGGAAATTCAGAAAGCTTGAGTTAGATGTCAGTAGTTGTATAATAGGAATGATCTCATTAACAGAGTTCCTTGCTTTGAAAACAATAAATAAATCCATATACAAGGCATTGCCAGTCTTTTTTTCAAGGAGATGTTACTATTTTAAAACAAGCCAACAAAAAACAACCCGAAACGCCTTACATTTATCAATAGAAATAGATAAATAATAGAAATAAGGCTAGGAGAGAAGACACTAACCTGTTTAGCAGTACTGAAGTCTGAATTGCTCTCAGTAACATCGTATAATAGGATATGTCAGGTCAAATCTACTCTTTAATTAATCTTTAATGCATCAGTTATTTCAGTTATATCAGTTATTATCAGTTATAATGTTTCATTAGGTTGATTAAGGTAACAAAGGTAAAATGTCTTGATACTGATTAGTCTTGAGCAACCTGTACACATGACTGCAAGACTTTGCATTGCTAGCGACCAGAAAGCCTGAGCTTACTACTCAGCAGTAGAGAGCACTACCGTGTAACTGAGTAAACCTGTCAAACTGATTTTTCTTATTTTTATATTGCAGAAATATAAACTGCATTGATGATGTCTTTTTTTTAGCTTGAGAGGTATCAGGAAGCAATAAGTGTTTGGTCATAAAAATTTTAGCTGTATTTACACAACTTCATGAAATAAAACTTTTGCCATTTGTCAATGAAATAATTCAGATGTATAATGGGGTTTTTTTTAATTGTCAAGGAAATGCCTTTCCAGCCTCCTGAAAAACAATGTTTTCAAGAAACCATTTAGAAATTTGAAAAATTAGTCAGATAAAAGTAGTGGGTCAAAGAGCATGCACTGATTTTTGGTTTTGACATGCTTATTTGGGATCAGAGCAAAACCCCACAGACAAAGTCACATCATTTTTCCTGGTAGAATTGGGTGCATCTAGGATCAAGGCAGGAAGGAGAGTGGCATGTGTACTTCTGCCTGCAGGGTCATCATGTCCAAAATACAAACTGCACAGGTTGCACATAAATACAGCCCATATTAACAACAGACAGCCACTCTATTTATGAGCATTAATTATCTTTGTTGGCACATTTTTATTCTGTGAGGAGAATTTTTTTTATAACAACAAAACTTGCATTTTGTAGGAAAAGAAATTTAAAAAATACTACTTTATGCAGTGGTAAAAGTTGTGTATGTGCAGTTAAGATGGATGAGGAAAAGCATGCTAACATAAAAGTAAATATAAACAAGAATAAAAATAACAGGCAGATTGATTTAACTGGAGCTAGAATGGAAAGTGGTGCTAACAGCATAATTGAGCCCTAGGCTGATGGACTGCCCTATGACCACGCTGATGGATTTCTCACTTACCAGCGGGCCCCAGGGATGAATTTCTGGGTATCTCACCTGCTGCCTCTGCTCCACATCCCAGCTCCATTTGAATTATCCAGACTTTGACTGAAAAGTAGAGCACAAGTGCACAGAGAAGTCATTGCTCAGTTATTTGCCAGTATTTACTCTTACTAATCTGTGATTTCTAGTGAATACCTGTATTTTGAATTATTAAAGTATTTCTTGTTATATCAGAACTAATAATTCAATAACACTAACTCAAACACTACTGACTAACATTCATTCCTTTTAGATGGGAGGCTGAAGACCTGGGTTTATGGTGTAGCTGCTGGTGCATTTGTTTTACTCATCTTTATTGTTTCTATGATCTATCTAGCCTGGTGAGTTCTTTAATTATTTATAAACAAACAGTCCCACACAGACTGTAATGTTTACATCTGCTGCTATAGAATCTGCAGGTACTTCTGTGAAACGTGGTGTTAAATTTTCCATGTCTTTATGCTCAAACTCAGGTTAGTGGATTCTGGTTGTCCTCTAAATGATAAATAAAAACATACTCTCCTGAGGTTAGAACATACATATATGGAGTAGCTTAGTGTACAGTTTACTTTTGCTCAGTTTATGTCTGTAATGTACAGTGTCCCTAATAATTTTATTGTGTCTATACTACAAAATGAAGAGAGAAACAGCTGGAAGGAAATTTAGTATCAGGCAAGTCAGGTTTTATATTTGACAGGAAATAGAGAGACACAACCAAAAAAGTCTGAAAACTTTCTTGTCTTTTTCATACATGAAATAAATTTGTTTTGAAAAAGTCACCTTTGAGAATGTGCTCCCTGAAGTTTTCTAGGTCCTGTATGGAATTTCTGATCCAAATGACTGTGCAGGTGAAATGTGAGGAAAGTGTGGACATATACATCAGGGTCTTGGCTGTACTGCATTAGTAGGCATTTGGGCATTTAGGAGGCTTCTGGATTTGTTTGCCTTAATCTTTCCCCAAAACCTCACTTCTGTCTAGGTAAGGAAAAAAATCCTTTTCTTTTATCTTTTTTTTTTTTCTTTTTTTTTTCTTTTTTGAGGAAAAGAAAATACATTAACATTCAACTCCACTGGCAATTATTTGGACTGGAAGTTGTGGCCATTGCAAGGCACTGTAACAACTGGATTGATATAAAAGATTTAGTTTTGAGCAACCTAAGTGACATAGCTGAGATGATAAGATTTTGAACAAGACTAAGAATGCACAAGCCTGATTTAAAGAAATGTTTATATTACACTCTGAAAGAAAACAAGTACTCGGGCAACATAAACATGCATTTTCTTTTGCCTTGGTAATTTTTATAGCTATATAAAATGAATTGGAAATACTGCTGAATTAAAATCTAATTCAAAGCTAGACAAGGAATGTTATGGCTAACAACCATATCCCTGGTATTTTGTGTGGAAACCCTTGATCTGTGGAGTGAAGTTTAAGATTTGAGTCACGTGATTTAAAAGAACCTGACTGCAGCTTTGATACGTGACCAAATATTGCACAGCAGGCTCTGAGAACTTACTGATGTTGCAGGAGTATCTGCCAAAGATTTCATCTACTGACATCAGTGCCATAACAGCTTGTTTCTGAACAACTGAGCTTTGAATTAGACATTGCTTTGGGTTGATAAAGAGATAATTAGGGATCCAAGTGAAGGGTTTAGGCTTATAGCTTTTATAAATGAAAAACTAAATGCATTATCAGCATGCTCATCTTTCATTTAAGACTGAAATCCATCTTTGTATTTTATTAGTTGCTGGTTCTATTTACAAATTATCTTATTGTTTCAGCAAAAAGCCAAAGAAACCACAGAGAAGGCAGAACAACCGACTGAAACCGTTAACTTTGGCTTATGATGGAGATGCAGATATGTAAAATATAACTTCTTTGGTGACAAATGGAGTCTTAATTATTGGATTGAATCCAGAAGGTGTCCAAAGCCACAGGGATTTTCTATGGAGTGGATTAAGTGTTTTGACTCTTTCTCTGTTTTTTGTAATTGCACCATAGATAAAGAAGGATGGATTTCATAATGCCTACAGATATTCAAGTTATTATTACGTTATTTTAGACCATCAGCACTGAGAAAACTGGCAGAATCACATTAAAAGACACTGCAGTTGGAGAATTCTGGTGTTTCCTCAATCTTAGAAACTATGCACCACTTTTGTCTCCAGAATACTGTAGCTGAGTTAGTATTAATGGTTGGAAGCCCCTGCATCATTAACCAAGTATAATCAGTACGCATGAAGAGTTTGCACCAAGCTGTCTACAACTCTTTATACTCAAGCATAACATGTATAGTCAGTTGAACCATATGTATTAATCGATCAGATTATAGACTTGCTAAAGAGCATTTTAGTGCTTAGTACAATATTAACTTTTAACTGGGATTAACCCACTGAGCAAGCTCAATAGTTTGCCAGTCGATGTTAACTTGTGTTAACCTGCATTTCAGAGGGCAATGACTCGCAAAATTCTGTCGTGTTACCACTCCAAAGTATAAAGGCCTCATGTGTACATTCAGAAAGGAGGCATTCTCAGATAAACTATTTTCTAGTGGTTGCTGTCTGGAAAAAGAATACCCGTTGTAAATGTTACAATATGTTTCTACTTTCTCTAACTCAAATGGTTGCCTGCATCTTTTTTGCTACATGTAAGGCAAATTTTTGCACTATATTAGTGCAGCATGATATGCACTTAACTAGTATTGCCATAGAAACTGCCTCTTTTCAGAAAGGATAATGAAGTATCTTGTGCAAGGAGTGTCAAGTAGACAGGTCTTGAATCCTGAAGAGAGTAATGTTCAATTTGGACTGTGACTGGAAGGAATTGGCTAATGATGTGTACTGTATACACCATTCCTCATCACAGTGGCCATTTGTAGTCTACATCATGGCAGTAATACGAGTGTCTAGTTTCTTGCCCCATCTACCTATACTGGTATAGATTGTCTTGCTGGTTTCTAATTGTACTTTGAAGGCTGTTTATGACTAGATTTTTTATATTTGTTAACTTTGTTAGAAAAAGAAGAAAAGGAAAAGTGGTTGCCCTGTAATGCTGAGTGACATACTTCTTGTCTAAAAAGCTGTTCTGATTGTACAACTAAAATAAAATGGTTTTGCTTTTCTTTCTTTCTGCTAGTGAGAGCTTTTTCGCTGTTACTGGCAGTGAAATATTCGGAGCCCTTTTATTTTTTCTAATTAGAATAATTGGATAGCCTGTTTTAATTATTCAGGTAAATTCTTGAGTGTACTGGTAAGTAAACAATAAGATCAGTAGTTCTGCAGTTTTAATACTCATGACTTTTTAAAAAACCTGTGGCAGTATGAAAACTCACTGTTAACCTCCTCCATGCTTGTGGCTTTTCAGTGTTGTGCTTCCACCATGAAGCTCATTGACTTGCCACTGTATCTACATGCCTGTTACAGATGTGATCCATGACCTGAGAAGGGTTATTCTCCTCAAATGGCTTCTATGTGTAGCCTGAACATACAAGTGACTGTGCCACTACTAAGCAATACAAAACTTTATCAGGCAGCCTTTCAAAAAAAATTGTTATATAAAGTTCAATATTAGGTTCTCAGGTCTTTTTTATAACCTAAACCACTTCTGCCTACTCATCATGCTACTTACACAAGAAGCACCGGGTTTTGCACACTGAATAAAACTGTAACTTTGTGAACTTTGGCCCAGATCCACTGAAATCAATGGCAAGACTTTTGTGGACATCAGTGGGTAATATCAGTCCTTAAACATAGACACTTTTTTTCACTTGGAATAGTTCTTGGAACTAATGTGCATTTTGTGGATGTTCAAAAAAGATTATGGTCCTACTTTAACTTAGCTAACATATTACCAATGTGGTCTTACTGAATCAAGAAAATGACCTTCTTCCCAGTATTCCCCAAGTGGGAAGGATGAGCAGAGGAACAATAGTAACAATCTTTGATACAGGTTTAATTTCTCATTTTATACCTTGATCCAGCCACAGCTGATGAAGTTCCATGCCCCCTGCCACAGCAGTGGTTCATTCATATATGTTTTTCAGGACTGGGGGCTTCACTCTTACATCGCTTTATAAAGATCCATAGGAAAAATACAAATCTTGATGATTTTAATTGCTTTGGTGTTCTTGAGTAGAAAACACGAAAAACCTGTTTGATTCCTCTTTTGTCAGACATACAAAAAATAACATGGAAAAGATATAAAGTTTTAAAGAATGATAACTACACGTGGGGAAATAAAGTTTAAGTGTTTTGTGTACTTTTAAAAGTCTGATTCTGCATCATCAAATAGTTTTGGACCAATAGGGCATTGAGGGAATAGGATTTCATTCATTGGCAATGAGTCATCTTTATTTATTATAGAGACTGGTTGTAGCAGGAGGTGTTGCCTAGTTCTTGCCTTGAATACTTTTATGTTCTAAATCTAAGCATTTAATAACTTAAAGGTATGACATGTCCTTTTTCTTACCATATAACATGGACAAACAAAGTAAGAGATAGGAGGTTTTTTTTAAAGTATGTTTCATCTTTGCAATCCATGCAAGTATTTTAATGTGTGTTACATTTTATATCTGATCAGTGAATATCTGGAGCACATTTGCATCATACTTGTGCTGCATTTAAAATCTAGAGTGCATTATTATTATTATTTTTTCTATTAACAAAGTGCATGGTTATTTGAAGCCAGAATGGCTTCCCTCATTATCAAGAAAAAAATATTAGGCTGTAAGGAGGGCTAAAATCTTATGTAAAGCTACAAGTTGCTAAGGTGATTAAGCCCTCTAGCATTGAAACAGAAATAAAGAATTGGTGAATTATCAGTATAGAATGAAAAGCAATTTACTTTAAAATCAGAGTGCTTCTACAAACCCAGTGCCTAAAGCAGCCACTACTGTAGATTATTAGTTTGTGAAAGAAACATTTTCAGTGATCAAATAAGCCATGTCTAGCAAAGTAGACATTTTCCTGTTGATGTGGTGGTTTGTATTTTCCTTTTCAAAATTGTAGTTTCTAGCTTACTGTGTCTGCTTTGAGTCCTGGATCAGTTCCTTTCTGAAGCTTTGATGCAACTGCACAAGCTTGTTTATATTTGGTATAAAGCATCAATTTTGAAATCCCCTTCTTCCTGCCAAAATGTAATAAAGCTTTTTTTCAAATATTAAAATCTGAAGAGACCAATTTAAAAACTCTTATGTGTAAATCACTGTAAAATATACCTTGAATTAAATGAAAGTCTGTCTTTTACCTTTATGTAAATTGTGCTCACCCAAAGTTAAGAGTTTATTTTGCCTAACTTGATTTACTTGAATATTTATTTTGTAGAACAAGGAGGCAGTTGTCTGAGGAATGTTTACCTTTTTGTTCTGTTATTGTTAATTTGTAAATTATGTAATGCATTTTTATTTTTTAAATTAATTTCTTTTTTAATACACAAAATGTTTACATACAAGTAATACTACAAATTTGTGTATATTGTCACTGATTTTATTCAGTTAATACAGATAATGTGAAAATGTAAGAAGTCTTACATTTTCATCTGGGTTATTTTTACATAACTGATGTATTGCTGACAATAAATATAAACAAAAAATCATTTAATGTCTTTTTTTAATAGATGTAGTATAATACACTGGGGTAGAGTAACAATAAAATTCAAATCTCCAAAATATGACCACATTTTAAATAGTCTTTTTGTTTTAAGAGGTTAGCAAACAGATTCTTGTTAAAAATTAGTCTTTTTCTGTAAAAACAAAATTACTCTCTGATGCTATTGTAACTATAAAGTCTTGCTACAGTCCTAGTTGACTTATAAATTTATAAAACATATTTAGTTGATTGACACATATCCAATAAATGCAATAAATCAGTGTTCTTTTAAGTTTTCGTCCTTCATTGTCATTTTTATATGAGAAAACACAACCTCTTTGTGACGAATAAGGGCTGGATCAGGATCTTCCTAAAAATCATCATTTCAATGACACAAGAAGAAAGAGAAAACAAAGACTCACTTTGCATTGTTTTCATAAGTACTTATATTCTATCTCTGTGCTCTCCAAAACTCAGGTTTTTTTCATGTCCAGTTCTGCATTTATACACCAGATCATGACGGAGTTGTTGTATTTCAGTAGTTATAACCTTCCCTGTAACCCTTCTAGGCTAACCATATTTTTAGAGCACACAAGTCTGATTTTAAAGGCATTTCAGGATTTTCACAAGTACTTCCTACCCACATTTTCTCCTGCTGGAATCCACAGTAAAATCAAAGAAGTATTGGTCTTGAGTTCCCACCCACAACTTAATAAATTTTTAAAATTATTTAAAGTGTTTTAATTCAATATAAGCAGAACAGTTAAAAACATATTTGATAGAAGAAAATTAAAATTCTCCTTTAACTCTGCAGAAGAGATTTTGCTGTGGTATACTAATGAAGATTGTATGTTGTATGGTCTTCACATGCAGTAAAGAAAACATGACAGGACTTTGGCAATTGGTTGTGAGACTTCAAGAGTAATGGCTTACAGATTGGGAAAGGTAGTCTTTATTTAAAAAGAAAAAGAACATTACAGGAAAATATGACTTTTCCAGTGCAAGTATAATGTAAGAACATAAATTGAGAGGTAAATCAAGAGACTCTGATAAGCCTTGTAAATATTTTAGCCTTCTAGTAATGTGAAAAGCTACAGTTTAGGTCAAGAAAATTATCCTGCTGAAACAGTAGTGAGCTTAAGCAGCCTTCAGAATCTGCTTGGCATCATTATACACAATTTGACTACAGAAAAGGTTGTCTCTGAATCTTCTGATTGTTTTCCTAGGCACAGTAAAGCTGATTATCTGTCCCCAAACAGCTAATGACCAGGAAGATGAACTTTTTTCTGGAGAGGGGTAGTGATCTTGTCTGTGTGTATCTTAGTCTCTGCTTGTTCATTTATTTTTCAGCAGAGGGTGTGGGTGTCTAATTTTGCTTCCCTTCATTTGGGCAGTGCCCCTGGCTGTGGATGGGGTTGTCCTGTGGGGATATACTGGTGAAGCATCTCTACATCCTTTTGTAATTTGGCACTTTTTTCTATGTCCTGCTTAAATGGAAAAGTTGTAAGGCATACTGTGAGACACACCTTCAGTGACAGTGAGCAGATGCCATTGCTCTTTCCATTTGCCATGAGGCAACTTGGCTCTGGGACAGGATTGAGTCTTGTGAAAATATAGCTGTGACAGGATGGCAGGTTCACAGGATCAAAGAATATGTTGAGTTGAAAGGGACCCACAGGAATCATCTATCAACTATTAGCCCTGCACAGGACATCCCCAAGAGTCACACCATGTGCCTGAGGGTGTTGTTCAAGTGCTTCTTGAACTCTGTCAGGTTGTTAATGCCAACCCAAATGTACACACAGGTGGTGGTGCTGGAAGTTGACCCTTCCAGCCTGAGCCATAAGCCATTTCTGGTATTGATATTCTGACCTGCCTTGACAAGCTGATGCAGTTGGATGCCTAATCCTGCTTAACCTAGTTTGGTTAGGTAACAGCTCTGTTGAAAAGGTGTTCAGCTTCCAAATAAAAAAAAATAAAATCACAATTTCAGTATTGCATTTGAAAACAAGTCTAATTTTTTTCCTTCCCTTAATAATTTTAAAAACAAACCCTCTTTCTTACCTATATATGTCAAACTGTGATTTAATTCTCACCTTTTTAATTCTTTCCAGTGCTTTTCATTGAGATGCATACATGGAAATAGCAATACGACTTGAGCCCATGATCAGAATTTAGTTAACAGTTCTGTGAATGGACTTTCAGTTTGTTGGTAGTCCAGTACTGACAGATTATTTTTAGAGTGCTGCATGATGAAGTCCTACAAAAACCTCTCTCAGACTGAACCCAAACTTATTAAAACAACTTGTGTCATTTAAAAAAATGTTATAAAAAGAGAAAGGTGACATATTGTGTCTTGCTTTCATATTCTAAACCCAACTACCTTAACAGCTTTCTTCCTGTGTCCCCATTGTGTCTTGGTGCTTGACAAAAATGCCAGATTTCATCCTTATGTGGAACTTTTTCGATTGGCACCGATTGCTATCATAGATTAATTTTCTTTTCATGTGTCTTCTCACTCTTAAGATCACAGTTAGACAACAATAGTTACCAGCTGACAACTTACAAGTATTTGAAGACATGATGTCAAAAGAAAAAATATGCATATTTAAAATGGGAATTTTGAGGCTGAAATATTTTTCCTCTCTTCTTGCAACGAAAGCTGCAGCTATATATTTAGAAACCTTGAAGATACCCAATTCTACATATTTTAACCATAAAATTCTGTTTCTGTTACTTCACACTTTTCTCTATTCTTTCCTTGTTATACTCATTTTGTATATTTGTTAATTTTAATTGTAAAAACATAGTAAGGACTCTCTGCTCTATGTGTACAATATTAGCAGAAGGAAGAAGTGCCTCTTTGAAAATCTGACTGTGATGTGACAATAAACAATGATTAACAGAAGCTCAAATTCTCAGTATCTATTATTTTTCCAAGAAATCTGGGTTGAAAGCTGGGTGGACTAGCTTGGAAATGTTCATGATTATAAAGTCCCTAAAGAGTAAATCACCACAAGGGTCAACCAAAACCAACACATGGATATTCTGGTTTTAGTTACTTTAAGCTCTACCAACAACTTAAAATCGAGTAGTACAGATGACCTTAAGGTACATTAAAACAGCTTTTCAGAGATGTGTAGCATCATACATGTCCTAACACAGAGCTGTGTTCAGGTAGATATTCTGTACTTAAGGTCAGGAGGGGCATGCCCATACATGTATCTTGCAACTTTGGATCTCATTTTTAGTTTTGATATTGCACAAAATGAAAGAAATTGTCATCCTTTGGTTTGTACCAACATAGCAGAGACTAAAGGACCCCATGTACTCAGTGCTGAAGAAAATTACCTCTCATCCACAGGTCTGCTCCTTTTCAACCGGAGGGCTGAACCCATGTAATCTGCACCTCCAATCTGGTTAGTAGTCCCTGAAACATAAACTAACAGTTATTAATAAAGGCTCTGTGACCTACTAGCATACAATTAATGTCCACTGAGTCTGACTCCCAAGACGCTCTGACAAACTGGTAGAAAATAAAGTTTCACGGATTCAATCTTACCTGATTTTATAAGAATTATGTTGGTTGCTTCTTCACTGCTTTGTTTCTTCAGTCTTCAGAATGATGAATTCTGTAGCTCCATTTTGTGAGTCGAAATTGGTAACCCCAGGTTTCATTTAGCTAAGGAAAGAAAAAAATAATTAGCTGGCAGTTTTGTGACTGCCTGAAGTTGAATTTAATGAACTGCATCAAAAGCTTTCTGCAACATTAGAACAGCAGCTGGAGTTAAACCCTACATTTCTGCCTTAAATGGCCTCCACTTACTAGTTGATGAGCAAAACATTAGTAGCAGTCATTTGTTCAGTTTTAGGAAGCTTTGCAACACAAGCAAGAAGTTAATTGTCAGTCTCGAGCTTACTCTCCAATCCTATTGCAGAATTGCAGTGGTGAAGAAGCCAGGGCAGAAGTCTAATGGCCTCAAAACTGTAAATGGGCTCTTTCAGAATGGCAAAGCATTATGTACATTAAAATTTGCCATACTTCATCTCTATTAATATATTCTCTTTGAAATGAGGTGGTACTGCAGGTGATAAGACTTTCATCTGCCACCTTAGATCAATGAAATGGCAGTACAGTATGTTTCTCCAGAACACTTCATAGACCTCATCAGAATGCCTTACCATGACATATTAAAAATTATCTTTAACAAGCTATAAAGCTTTCTGCTATTATTTAAAGCTTTATATACCTATAATTACACAACAGAGATTATAAGAAAATAATATAAACTATAATAACATTTATTATCACTTGATTTAAATTGTTTAAAACTATTAAGTTCTACTTAAGCAGTTGCCAGTTAGCATGCAAAACATCCTGGGCAGCCTCTGCATAATTGTATTGAACTATGTATGTAAGAAGGAATCACATATGCAACAGGATTGGGAGGGCTGTTGGTTGGGTGTTTTTTTGCAGTAAAATCTCAGTACTAGTAAATAAAACACATTAAATTGCTTTTGACTGTCAGACACAGCTATCTGTGCCCATGTTTCATTCTCTCATGTTCTGGAAGGCTTTTAACCCAGCTGAGCTAGTTGCTAAGAGCATCAAGACAGGAGAAAGAGTTGGAGCAGCAGGAAGGGTGCTGGGTGTCTACATTTATTTTATTTTGTTTGTCTTCTTATAGTAAAATCACAGTATTACACAGAGAGCAATAGCAAGCACTTATTCTATGCAGAATAGTATTTATGACTCTAATGTGATGATTGCAGACCTGAACTTGGACAAAACTGGTTTTAGAGATAAAGAAATAGTATCTAACATAGATAAAAGATACCATATACAGTAAATTGGGTGTAATATGGAACTACAGACCAATGAAGACAGAGAAAAGGTGTAAAAGAGTGTTGGCAGATACAAAAAAATGATCCCAAATTGATCCTAGAGTGAGGATCACCACAAACATCATATTCCTCACACGGAAGGACTCCAGAGGCTGACAGTTCATGGACACCCTACTGCTGGCACCAGTGTGAAACCCCACCAAGCTCAGCACCCAGAGAGGCAGTGGAGATGTCAGTCTAATACTGGGAGGAAGGAGTAGGCACTAGGAGTTATGTTTATTAATATCTTAACTGCATCATCAGTCTTTTTTAAACAATGAGATCTGGACTAATAGTGGTTATAGTACTTTACTTCAGTAATACTAATAAATTTTTAGCTCTACTTATATAAAAACTGTGCTTACTGTATGCCCATAAGAAAGATTTTGAGTTTAAGAACTCTGCAGCAGCAGAGAGAATTGTAGGGCAAGTGGACAAGAAAAAATGAAAGATTAATTTTTGAGTTACATGAATATAGATACACTAATCTTCTCTTGGTACAACAAATTTTAAAAAGAAACAGAAAACCTTGAAATCTAGACACAGTCTGGCTTCAAATCATTAGAAAAATGTGTACAAATGTAGGAAAATACTGTCTTTACCTTAAGGGCACATCTTGCTATTTTTAATGAAGAAATTCAAGCTAGTTTTGTAGGATCTTTTCATTTAGAACTGAATCAAAATCCTAAATTTACTGAAAATACACAATGTCCAAACAATGTGATGACAAAAAAAAAAGAAATCAACAATGACAATTTTGGTAGGAAATACATAAGTATTTATTACCATAAGCAAATTCAGGCAATTTTGTCTGAATTGCAATTTGTGTCACAAGGGTAACCAGCTGAACTAATTTTGTCCACCTAATGTATCAACGCTTCTCCGGGGACACCCCCTTGTTGCGGGGGAGAAGCTTGCATGCCCTCATGAGGTTCAGAGCTATGCTGGAGGTGGTTTGTGCCGCCGGTAGGGTCTCCCATGCCAGACAGGTCTCAGCTGAAGGGTCAGACAAAGTGTGTCCACAGGCAGGATGGGCTTGCTAGCCGTCTGGCAACCATCCTAGGAGAAGGACAACTCCAACCCCAAACCCGGGCAGATAGAGCTCGCTTAGCCCTGTAAGGCCATCCATCTAAGAGAAGGATACTCTAACCAAACCTACGTCCTGAGGTATTCGCTGTCACTGTCCAAGCTCGCTCGGCCATGGCAGATGAACCTTAGGAGTAAAGGGTGGGGCCAGTTCTGCGCATGCTGTGTCTTACCTAAAAAATCCATTGCGCAGGCTTGAAGGGTTCACCCACATTGCAAAGCCCTGTAGCGACAGGTGAGGGTCGAAAACGGCAGGTGATAGGAAGCAGTTGGAAGCTGCAGACCCAACCCTGCATGCAGGCGGTTCAGGATATGGGTCATTAGAGACTTGACCCCGGAGATGACGGTCTCCTGCGGCAGCATCCTGAATGACCAAGCAGCCTTTTCTAGGGACAGCACTGCTTGCTCTACATGGAGAGGGGCCTAGCAAAGGTGGCCTAAACAAAGCTCATCTCCACACCCAGTTGGATAACCGCGGCCAACCGGCATCTTCCATGCGGTCAAACAAAAACAAAGAGATTTCTGTGCCTTTTGTGACTGGACCTGCCTATCCCGTATCGGCCTTTTTAGCCACCAGCACGCTTGCAGCAAGCGTGGGTAGTGCCCTTCTCAAATCTTCGTTCACGAAGCCTGGCCATGATGATGAATGTATCAACGAGCTAGAAAACTGTTCAATATGGACACAGAACTTGCTAATGCTAAAAAAATAATACTGACTGAGCCGACATGGTAAAGAAACCTATGGTCTGGTTACTGAAAGTGTTAAAATTCTGAGCAACTGGAACAAAAAGGTGCCTGAAGTGAACTAAAGAGTAGCTAGGATTGACTTCAAAACACTGCAAGATAGCAGTGGGGGACAAAGAAGAAGGGAAAATATGTCGTAAAGCAATGAACCACATCAAAATTTGATATGATCAAAGACATGACAAAACGTGCTGTGAGGCTTTTTCCCTCAAGAGAAGAGTAGAATTATTTCAAAATAACTTACATTTGTGATAGTAAATAGACAAATAGTGCCTTTAACTACAGCTCAGCAAGGGACTTGTGAAGACAGGGACTGAATAAGCAAAGAGTGACTTAACAGTTGTACAACATCTCACAAAACAGCTTATTAGCAAAAGATATTAATGAGTGGAATAATTCAAAATAATCTTTAGAGATTAATAAGTAATACAAATTTTTCATAGCACAGGGAATTTTATTGCATTTACAGTATCAAGCCAAGAATCATTATTTTCAGGACTCCCTAGGCCAGCGGTGTCCACCAGCAACTGTATATAACAGACTGAGGTAACTTTGGGACAAATTTGCTTTTGAATTATGCCATCTCTTGGTATCTGCTGCCCTTTTTATGGCTCCAGAGCAATCAGGTAAGAAGCAGATCTGGGGTATAGTCTACAGCAGGTACCACTGACATAAATTCAGAAAAGATGAGAAGCAGGAGAGCCTGGTGGTCATTTTCCTCAGAGTATGATTCTTCCTCAAGCATCAAGAGTCACAAGTGCACATGTAAGTGCCTGAAACATGCTGCCCACCCATAGCGTGGTGGAAAGAGTCTTGAGCCGAAGACAGATGAATGAGATTCTTTTGAAAGGAGACTTTGAAGGAATGTGAATGTCGTAATGAAGTGAAGGAAGAACAGATATTCAGTGTATCTTGAGAATAAGGCAAGAAGAAATTTAATTCAAGTGCATGTAGACAAAAGAAGACTTTGGTGCAGATATATGGCCTTGAAGAAGTATAAGAGCTGAAATTTACCCAGATATTAATGATTCCTAAGAGTAAAGCATACCCTTTCCAGGAATACAGTAGAAGTCTCATCTGGCAAAACATTCAAAATAAACTGCCTACAACAGTGGAACATTCACTAACCCAAAAAAATCCTGCTGGCCAGGGAGAGCACCCAGGTCCCTTCTATTAGGGAGTGCTTTGCTGCTGATAGGTCAGGTGGTCTAAGGTGACAGTTCTGTGATATTTACCATTATCATAACTTATTTCAATTACTTAGACCTTTTTTGCTCTTTATGGTATTTAATATTGTATTAAAGCTTCAGCTAAAATTGGATATCGTATGTTGACTTTCTTCTTAAAAAAAATTAACTCTGACAATCTTTTGGTTAGAAGCCTTACATCTTCTTCAGTTTGGAGAGGGATTGCAAGGAGGAGCTGACTGTAAAGTCAAAACCAGCCTTTCTTTCAAACAATTGAAATCAGGAAAAATTACAAATCTTTTGAAACCCTTAATTTCCCCCTTGTCACATAGAAATGTCTTAGAAGATCAGAAACTGAACTCCCCCAAGATTTTCCTGTGTGGCACACTAAAGAGTCAGCAGAAGATTAAGGGATTTATGGACAGGAGGAAAGATGAATTTGGGAAGAGGATGAAGATTAAAATTGAGAAGCAGACACAGAGAAGTGAATCGTATGAGCTCACCATCTGAAGCGAATAAAGACTGGACCCTGTGAGGAAAAATTAGCACATGATTATATAACTGATCATATTGTAAAACTTTTGCTTCCATGCATGACTGTTTTCCTTGGACACTGATGCAGGTAATGGCTTAGGATTCATATAAATCTTGATGGGATTAACAAATAATGGAAAGACGTTTTGTTTCATTGGTTCTAATATTTGCAGGCACAACTATGGATGATATCATTATTTCTCACACCCACAAGTAGGCCAGGCTAGGCCCCCAGGGACTTAAAAATATTAATAGCCTTTATATGATCACTTTTAATTAGTCAAAGGCAAGTGAAGTAAACCCCCCTTAACTACCACTAGTAATCTCTGAGGGGAAAAATATTAAACTGAAAAGAGAAACAAATAAAATAAATTTGTCAAAAACTTTTCAATATTTTAAAAGCCAACAACTGTCTTAGTAAAGGCTTTGTCCCTTTCAGCTTATATGCATTCGGTATATCGCACATACAACCAATTGTCAGATTCACAATGAACCAAAGAGGTCAACTTCCTTTGTATACTTGTCTTACAGAAGCACATTTTTTTCACTACTTGTAAAATAGATGTAAAATATAGTGAAAGAACAGCCCAGATATATTAACTTACTACCTTCAGATTTTTAGGGACTAAAATTTCTAAGACTGGGAAAGTACTACATACCATCACTGAAGATTTTTGACTTTGCTTTTAAATGGTTTGTCTTCTGAGAGCTAAATGCTGTCCAAGTTGTCATCACCACATCAGTATATCAAATTAAGCTGACTTTCGAAATGAGCGGCTAATTTGTTGTCTGAAAGAAGGAAAAAAAAGGCGTGATCTTACCACATAGTATTTCCCTTGTCACCAGTCTGCATCCAAGCAATTTGATTTCCTGGCATGTAATGCCATGTTGGATGACTTAATTGAGGTTATTTGCATTAGCTTCACTTTCCTGGCATTGTCTAGATTATAAATAGAGCAGGCTATTTCACACACTGTACACTGCTTTTATAGCAAACATATGTGAGATCTGTGGGATGTGAAAGCTAATGCTAACAAGTATGCCTACAAATTCAGCCAAAAGAATAATTTTTCAGTTGTAGGCCCTTCATCTATGAGGGTGATGCAAATTTTCTGTAGGCTTTGCTGATGTAGCTACACCTGGAGGACTTCTCTGGCAAAACAAGTGTCTGTTTCATCATCTTTATAAATAACAAACACTCAGAGTCATGTTTCTGTTTCTTCTCCACAGAAAATCACTATAGTGTTCCAAGATAAGTAGTTAAATTACAAAGTTTGGTTTCATCTCGGTACCACCTATAACCAGGGCCTGCGTGGCTTCCCCAAACCCTGTTTAATACTCAAGACTTCCATGCATTTGACTCTCAGGAAAAGTACCTCCAGGTAAAATAAAATCTGTAGCTATAGAATGAGTTCACTCAGTTTTAATTCTCAACCATTTCCCTATGGTCCAGTGAGAACAGGGCCAAGACCACGCTTTAACACCAAGCTCTGTCACATATATAGTGATATGAAGCGTAATTGTGTAAGCCCATGGAAAATAAACCACAGTCACAACAGTGGAACAATTAATTTATAAGCAATCATATTGATAGGAAAAGGGTAAAAATTAGGGGAAAGTTGCTTTTCTTATTTGCACAGCAGAGGATCAGAACAGCAATACAGCTCTTCTGGAAGCATATAATAGCAAATGATTGAAAGAGATGGAAAAGATGCCAGCTTCACCAAATTGAGGATGAAAAGAACTCGCTGTTCAGCCTGACTCACCAAACTAGCAGGCAAGACACTTTGGTAAAGAAAAAGTTTTGCAAGACTTTCTAGCAACAAACTCCCTAATTATTGCAGATTTCTTCTGTTTCATAAATAAAACTTTAAAAAAAAAGTCTGGCTACATTACAAAACAACAGAAATTACCAAAGCAATGCCAGGCTGGAGGACTTTAAATTATTCAGGAGATCAATTGATAAATGATATGTGAAAGGAAGCAAACCAAAATCAACAATTCGCAGTATCTCCTTTGATCTTACATCTTGCACCAGAAACTGCAGTTCTAGAGAGTACTGTAGTATGAAGAACAGAGAGATGCAACATCATTATGAGACAATGCAGCAGCAGCAAGGACAGACAGCCAGGCACATAGAGCTCTCAAGTTTGCATGTTTTTCTTGTCCAACATTAACAATTCTTCAAGATACTATAAAAAGCTGAAAGACATGAGAGTACTCAGAGAACACGGGCAAACTATTGTCAAAAACAACGATCTCCTCCCAGAGGCAATACCAGAGAATTTCAGATTCATCAGTTGTGACTACAACAGAGGCCACAGAGTATCTTGGCAACTGTTTAATTTTGAAGGCAAATAAATGAAGTATTTATTTCAACTACAAGGGGAGAAACAGAAAAAAAATCAAGGTCATGGAGGATCTGATATGTGTGATTTCATAGCACCATTGACTGCAATTCTTAAAAGATTTAAGGTTTCAGAAATAAGAGAAACCTGCCCTCCTTGGAATATACTTATTGTAACATACACTGCAAATTCTTTGTTCTTCTGCTCACTTTAATGTAAAAGTTCTCCTAGTTATGTACAACACATATTCAGACATCACCCCGTAAGTGAAGTGGCCTTGGGCTGAGTGTCAAGGGTGGCTCCCCTCGTGGCAGCCAGGAATTTCCCAGACAACACATGAATGGATGCACAGCACAGCCTGACAGGGCAGGACACACAGAGCCTCTTGGGGCACAGAGGAGTGTTTTGGTGATGGTTAATGGAGAGGCAAAGGAGCTCAGTTGCTGCAAGTTGTGCCATGCTGCTTGTTCTCGGTCCTGAAGATGACAGACTGGTTATGGGTCATCATCAGCACAGATGGGTCCACAAGGCTCCAAAGGATACTGTTATTGGTTTAATTGTTCAGGGAAATGAAGCTATGCTTCCAGGTTTCACTGTGGTACTTGAGATTCTGCAAAACAGAGTCTGTGTGTATCTTCTGAGACTTCAGAGATAAATTCTGCAAAAACTGTTTGGAATTTTGAAAATAACATATTTATATTTCTCTGTGCTTTTTCAAGGATATATTGTATAGAATTGCTTAACTTTCTTTTTAACCAGGTGCCCACATTTTCTTTACTGCTGTGAAGGTAATAAGACCATTTATTAAAATCCCGTTGTGTGGGCTCTCAATGTTCTTGCCTTAGAAAAAGAACAAAGACTCAACAGTTTCAAACATTTTTCCCTTTTCCATTAAAATCCCCTGTAGTCTGAGGTAAAAGGAATTTAATAAACTCCCCTTCTGATGTTTACAGCTCTGAAAAGGAGAAAGGAGAAAACTTCACAAATTTTACAAGAATACTAAAACAAATTGGGGGCAAGCATTTTCTGTCACCTTTGTGATGCCTTCTAAACACTTTTATATGTCATCAGACCAATTAGCCAAATGGAAACCCCTCAGTGAACAAACTAAGCCAGAATTACTTCATTATTTAACAGGAATAACACCTTTTCAAACATTAACATCCAACTTTCATTTTCTTGAATCAAAGAGGGACTTCAAAGATATTAGATTAACAGCAAAGAACCATAACTGATAAAAAAAAGTGATGGACCAAAAAAAAAAAGAATAATCAAACAGAGGTGCAAATGAAAGCAACAAATCTTTAGCAGACTTTTTGTATAAACATTAGTCTTTGCATGTCAAAACATGAATGATGTTGATGAAAATCTTCACAAAATTTTCTAAGTGCTAATTATTACAAACTTTGGGCTCCTGGAAAATTTACTGACACTTTAAAACTGATCTGCTTCCATATATATATATATCTGTATGTGTGTATATATATTTGTGTGTGTGTTAAGACACTGGAACTATGAGTGTGTTACAATGTCTTGGTACAAGATGAGGGAGGAAGAATTAAGAGTTGTTTCAGAAGGGAAGTTCTAGCCAGGTGGGGGATGGTCTCTTCTCCCAGGCATTCAGCAATAGGACAAGGGGGTATGGGCCCACCCCTTCAGACTCAGTTTCTACAAAACAGTTTGTCCTTTGAGTTTCCTTCAGCATGCATGACAAACTTTATGACAAGAACTTTCTGGAGGCCTTGATCTAGTCCTCCTGCACACACAAGTGATATTTCACCCCACTCACAGAATTTTGAGAGAGTACAGTCCAAAAGCCTTTTTTTTCCAGTAGGCCAAGTGCACAGAGCTCTATAAATTCCAGATGTATTTCAAATGTCTTGTAAAAGAAATCGGAACAAATTCAGTCCAACCTGCAGTCCTAAGGCTGAAATTTCACACCAATGTAATTCAGTGGATAGGTAACAGTACAGGCATGAGTTAATATGGGAATGAACAGGAATTTACAGAGTTCTTCCACCAAAAGTGTACCTGTCCTGATGTCCTGGGCCTGTGGGCTACCCTATATGCTCCTTACAGTAGGGAGATCCTCCTGCACCAAACACCCAAGGGTTTAATGGATCTACCAGCAGCTGTAGTTATTTTGACAATACAGGAAACAGTCCCACCCACCAAGATCAAGGGCTTATTGATGGCTTCAACCAGCTCCTTCCCCCGTGGAAAAGACTGTCTTGCTCTCATGAACAACCCAGCCTGTTGGTTATCCCCGCAACGTGCCATTCCTTGGGAGGCACATTTGATGTTGTGAATTAAAAATAAAACAAAACACAGTGCAGGTCTGTGGGTGGGTGAAAAATTGCCATAATAAATGTTGGAGCTTTAGGTTTTGTTTGCTCTGTCTTTAATTTTTAATGCTAACAAGGGCCTGGCAGCTGGTATGACTTTGTACTCCCGTAATGGCTGCAGAGAACCAAGGTCAGTCCTTCCTTGGCCCCAGTGGGTCTGGGAAATTGTCATTTTCCCGCCGAGAATTGAAGACGGACCAAGATCCCTCTTGGAAAAGGAATCGAAAGAGGAAAGGTGCCAGCCCACAAAGGGCTGGCCCAGTTCTCTCTATTCTGCCAGACCCCCCTCCTCTCTCCACTCCCGAATACTGGCTTAGGCTTACTCTTAGAGTTATGCTTAGGCTTAGGGTTAGGCTTCTCTTTTGTCTTAGGATCAGGCTTTGGGTGTTTTGTGCTCAGTATTTGCATTGAGAAAAGTTGTGGGAAGTGGAGTGCCTTAAAATCGTTAATGCTCCTCGCCTTCAAGCAGATCCTTTAAATGCTATACAATTAGACATGCTGTCAGAGCAAGGTCAGTACGCTGCCACGCCTGTGCAAATGCAGTTTCTAGCAGAATTCCACAGGGCATCTGCTGAAGCGGCACATAAAGCGCTCTTGCGCATACCGTTAGAGAGAAAGGGACCAAGCTGGGGGAGCATTAGGCAAAGTGATAGGGAAAGTTATGAACATTACGTGAACAGGTTGGTAGAAGCCTTAGATTCGGATGCAGATTTGCAAGGTGACATGAAGGAGAACTTGCTAAAGACACTGTCTTTCGAGAACACTAATCCAAAAACTAGGCTGTTGCTCAGTACCCTGCCCAAGGATGCTCCACTTGCAATCATGTTAGAGAGAGTTGCCAGGGCAGAAGCGCAAACACAAAATGTCCTCCTTGCCGAGGCGATCGGGCCAGGGGAAATTGAAGTTGGGTATCAGGGAAAAATTCTTTACAGAGAGAGTAATCAGGCATTGGAATGGGCTGCCCAGAGAGGTGGTGGATTCACCATCCCTGGATATTTTTAAACACACATTGGACGTGGCACTGAGTGCCATGATCTAGTAAATGGACTGGAGTTGGACCAAGGGTTGGACTTGATGATCTCAAAGGTCTTTTCCAACCCAATCGATTCTATGATTCTATGATTCTAAACCTTTACACATATATAAGCCATTTCAGTATGTGTATATCCAACATCCATTGCTAGGGGCCTAGCTCTGGAAAGAGTAATAGTACAGTGAATAAATGATGAACAGATATATGAACAACAGCACACAGGTGTCTAGGTTTGAGGGGAAAAAAAACTAAAACAAAATATTTACCCACAAGCGGGAGAGGGGGCCTTCTCCACAGTAACCACACCACTCTTTATCAAATTTAAGAAAAAGGAATTTTAATATAAGGAGGATAACTGTTCTTAACTAATATTGATATATATATATATATATATATATATGTAAACAGACTAGTGCAAACCGCTTCCCCAACACCACAAAAGAAAGAAAAAAAAAGCAAACACCAACAAAACCCAGCAGGTTTTTCCTCCGGGAGGAAAGTTAGACTTAAGCAGTGTCAAATGTCACAGTCCGGCTGGCTGCGGAGTGAGTTCCCAGTAGTTCCCAGTCCCTCTCCAGCGAGACAGACGAGTGATGAACTCCCAGATGAACTCTGTGTCTCTTGTCCCAGATGAAGGAAAAAGAAAACTGAAAGTGGGGGACCGCCACGTGTCCTGCAAAAGCAGCTGCACACCTCTCTCTCCTGGGTCACTGTCCCAGCTGGGGCGGGCAGGCTGTGACGGTGCAGGCGGTGGTGAGGCTGGAACAGAAGCCCGGGATCCCAGATGCAGGAACCAGGAGAAACAGCCGCAGTGAGGGGAAAAACAGCGTCTCAGCCAGAAGCCCCAGCAGTGCCAGCACAGCAGCTTCCCTCCTCGGCAGCCCCCGCTCCTGCGTTCTGCAAGGCTAAAAAAAAAAAAATGTCCCCAAAACCAAAAGAGACAAACCTGCTCCCATCCAAGTGATCAGCAGTTAACTACTTCTTTTGTTAACTGCTGGCATGGGCAGTTAGTGGCAGGGGAGAGAATTTACATAATAATCCCAAACTGCAACAACAGGGTACCAGGTATCTGAGCCAAGGTACCAGCGAGCCAAGACACATTCTAAGCCCAAGACATTAGAAAAATTTTGAGTAGGTAAGGCCTGAACTTGAATATGTGGATGACAATACATTTTCAAAGACTTCCCATTTGAAGACCTAACTGTAGCAGCCACAATTTCACTGTTGCAGAAAAACAGAAAGCAAGGAGTCCCCAGGGGGTAGCCTGGTGTCCCGTGCTCTGCCTTGTATTTTTGAGCAGGCTGAGAAAAGTAGCTACACCTTCTGGTTATTTGTTGAAGTGAGAGAAAGATCATTATTAATTTTTAAGTTTGACATTATCAATTAAGAGCTCTGCCTGTCTTTATAGTCATCTTTCTCTTATCTTATAAATCCAGCAACATCTCTCACAAATTGAAATGAAATTGCTACCAAGAAATCTGACATCTCTTTTTAGTCTCATTATTAAGTACAGAACAACTCAGAGTGAAATCTCATGACAACTAAGGTGGACATAATCTAAAGCCCCCCATGTACCAAGTTAAAGTGAAGAACAAGGAGAGACCACCCATGGAACATGCAGTGAGATGGTCAGTGTGTTGTCTTGGGAGGGTGAATTTTCTAAGTCTAGGCAGGTTAAACCTACCCTTTAGCAGGGGTTAAACCTAGGAAAGTTAATGGTGGACCTGCAACAGAGAAACACATACAGGAAAATAACTTTGATAGCTTGTTTATAAAGCCAAGTCCTGCCCTATTTTACATTTGAACTCTACATGTATTGACGCTATTACCAGAGGTTCATGCCAGTGTTCCCGCAATAACACAACAGCCATTTCCAACTCATTCCTCAGTAACAGATGGGTAGGGGAGCTCCTGCACTAAACACATGAATAATGAGCAAGGCACAGTTTTTTGAGTGGGAACTACACAACTGAGGCATCTCTCCTCTGCTTTGCTTTTTTCTGTGTCCATCATGTTCCTACTTTAACATTATCCTTTCGAAGATTTTCTCTGGAGAGGACACTGGAATTAAATTACTTCTCTACTTCTGATTGACTGCAAAGCAGCTGTCGAGCAACCAAAGTGTTGCCAATCTCCCTCACAAATTACAGTAAATAGCTTCTAAAATAAACTTTGACAAGCTGGTTATGCCTAGCAGCACTGATGCTGAAATGTGCACTGGACTTAAATAGGAGAAGAGTATTTGGCAGTAGGTAATAAAATAAAAGAAACAAAGCTCATGATGCTCATATAAGTGTGAGCTTATATGTTTTGAAAATGAAAAAGGTAGAAAATGTAAATGGAAATAAATATAAGGGTAATGTTAATATTTCATGTTTTGTTATAGGAGGGCTTCCTTACAGAAACATGTGGAGTCTTTTGTTATGAAAATACCTTGGATGTATCTGAAAAATCCTGTCACTGTATCCATCACCAGCTCTAGGTGATGAGTATTTTGTGTGGGATAAAATGATATATTAATTGTTTCCAGGCAAAGGACACCTCTGGTCTGACCTGTCCTCCCCACCTAACCATAATACCAGAGTTCTTACAACTCTGCACTTCAGCATCAATGGCAAGCTATGGGTCTGGCAATAACAGGATAGTGCCTTGATCTGGAACTCCAGGGAATTCTAGCGTTACTGACACGGGAAATCTCTCTGCTGGAGTAAGATGGTAATCTTACAGTGTTAACTGTGGAAGTCAAGATGCAGAAGGGGGAAGGAAAAAACCCCAAAGAATAAAAAGTTTCAAGGGGCAAGAAGGGAAGCAGCATCAGCTACTTCACGGTGAGAGAGCTGCCTTTTGCAAAATCGAACCGAATGTGACACTCGTCAAATCCTAGAAGTTCTAAAATACTGTCAGTTTTTGCGGGATGTGTTGGTGCCTGACCAAAAGCACCTGCGGCGCCCATCCACTCCCGGCGCAGTTGCGGCCCGCGGCCACCGGGCGGCGCTGCGGCCCCGCGCTCGGCTCTGCCGCCCGCCGCGCCCCATCCCTGCGGCCCCGCCGGAAACGCTGCGCGCAGAGCAGCATCTGCCCCCAATCCAGGCGCAGTTATATTTTAGAGATGCAAGGACTGTGAATTCTTACAAGGTGCTGTCTTTGGAACACATACAGAAATAAAATCAAGGCAATGTGGAGATTTAGAGACATGGATTACTGCACCAGGGAGGTCCCATCAGAGACCAGAATTTCCTTTTTCTACTCTCTTTTTTGCATCTCTTTGAATACAGCGTTGTATTATCCACCATAATACAGCTCCCTGCTCTGTCAGTGTTTACCCTGGCTCTGTCTATCACTGTTGCCAGTGCCCCGGCCCTGTGTGCTCCTTTTTGCTGATTTAGCACCCCTAGAAACATGGACATGGAAACTCGCAGGATGTAGAGCTCCCTTCTGTTATCAGATACAGATATAAATTCAGGGCTGAGCAGAGGGGACTAATGACCTCCTTCCAGCTGGTACTCATGCAACCCTGAGCTGCAACATCTGCAGCTGAATTGCAACATGGTAAAAGTTTAGTGAATGTGCAACTCCAAGGAAAGGCTTCAGTGCTATAAATAAGCTTTATAAATAAGATAGAAGGAAACTATACAATGCAATTTTCTAACAAGATGATAAAAAGCACAGTTCACACTGCTGATGAAGAGCAGGTGCAATCACATGCACCAGTGAGCAGTTTCTGCAAGTAAATGGAAGAAAGGAATAAAGACCAGAAGTTTAATAAGCTTTTTAAACATTTTAGGGAAACAAACTTAAAGGCAAAAGTGAATATGTATTAGAAAGACTAGTTCTATGAAGGAAGCAGCATTCTTCCAGAAACTAAAATATGCAGAGAAATATTCTCTGCAGAATCTCAGCAAAGAGGACAAGCTGTGCAGGAAAGAAGCTTAGACACAACCATTTGCTACGCACACAACAGTGAAACCTCTCAAAATGAGTGCCCCAGTATTCATCAAATACCACATTCCTCTTTTGGGTGCTAGGAATGAGGCAAATACAATCATCCCATTATGCACTGTATGTGGATACTTTGCCCTCTTTGAATCAACTGCCAATGTAGTTTTATCACAAATTCAGAGTGCCAGTACCTTTTATCCCAATGGTCCTCAGACCACAGCTGAGTCAACATAGTTCTGAGAATTAATGAAATAGAGGTCTCTAACACAATTTCTGCAACATGAGGCAGTTCTCTTCCCCAGTTCTTGCCTGAAAAGTGAACAGACTAGCTATTGCATATAGAAGTCAGCATTTTTTCCACCCATAAATAGGTAATAGAGAATACATGCATATTCAGAATAGATCGCTTTTCCTTATTCCTATCCATTCCTGGGCAAAATTAAGTGTCTCCACTTGCTAAATACTAAATGTTAAACTCACTACTTAAATACTTTGACTGATTATTTCAAAAGCTGTAAAGAATTTATTGATAGTTAGACACATAACAGAAAAGAAATATATCCTTACAAATATTGCAGAGAGATTACAGAGCTGCTTAGACAGCTCACAAACCTGAAAGTGGATCCTGATGGTCAACATGGTGATCATGACTCAGCTGCAGAAGCTGGCAGTGAGGAGCCAGCTGCCCTAGGAAGAGCTTGGGGGAGGTCATTAGTCCTCTCTACTTGGCCCTGAATTTACATCTATCTCTACCAGCTGGTCAAAATCAGAACCTAAAGTAGTAAGCAAGAATAGTGCTTTATTCTTTATGAGTAATAAATCAATCTATTCTTCTATTCTGTTATAATCTACATGGACTAAACCAGATTATAATCATGAATGCAAATAATCTTATTTGCTGTTTACATTAGATAATTATCATAATATCTTTACCTGTCATAAAAGGCTGAGTTTTCAAATATTTTATTAAAACCAAGGAACAAATTTTAAAAGATCTTGTAAGTCTCTCCAGAATAATTTTAGTACTTCGCTTTACATCCTTAAATGTACTTTCAGAAAGTGCATAGGATGTAATACAGTCATGTGATTCTTGCTGCTAGTAAATCTGATTATAGTCATGATTATACCATGGTTCTTATTTATGTAGCATGAATACTGATACTTCTACCTCCAAGCCATCTCTGGGTAAATGTATTTCTAGGCAAGGCAAGAGACTCTCCACATCGTGTACACCCAGTATTACCTTACGCTTACCTCCCTACAACCTTCCTATTTTACACTGCTCCATTTTTTTTTCTTTAGAAGTCCTTGAAAATAAGCTAGAAAGTGTTGAAAAGTCATCTAAAAAGGAATGAACAGTCATTTTGGTAAAAACATGTAGCTTCTCTGCACTGTTAAACCACCTGGAGCTCCAAGGACAAAGAAACCATTCTGATGGTCAGCTTGTCAGCCCCTATCCATCCTGTGAACAAATAGCACATTGGAAAACTATTCCTTTGGCACTGGCTTAGCCTCTCTCTAAAGAGGAGACATAATAGAATATCGTAAAAACATCCTCTCCCAATCTCTCCTGAAATATTGTACACTCAAAATCTACTTGCTCTTCCTTTGTAACTCTCATTCTATTTCACAGGACTCACAAAAGCACACTGATTATGACTTAATTCTTTGGACTCCCTCTTTTCACCAGAGAACATCCTGTCTGCAAGCAAAAGAATACAAGGCTTGGCTATACAGAGAAGGTGATATGCAGGGAACCAGAGGCTGCATTTATATATACTGCATTAGCCATTGCCTCATGGAAGGCCAGTTTGCACTAAAGATACCTTCAGGACGTTACTTACTCCCCCTTGAAAACAGGCTGTGGTCCTCCAAGGGCTAGAGCTGACCAAATGACTAAATCCTACCTCAACTTTTTGAACAGGATTTACTTGCCAAGAGTAAATTCAGCATTCTTGAAATTGCCTGTGTGATTTTAAGGATGGTAGTACTCTAATATATCTTCAAAAATCATTGTTGCTTACAGGGATAAGTACTTGCACTAAGGAGAATTTTTTCTCTCAGCTGAGTTGGCAGCAAGTTATTTATATCAGGGAATGAAGTGTTTCTTTGTAGCTGAGCATTTTGCTGGGTGTGTTACATCAGTGAACTCAACTAGATTTTCCAGAAACAGATATCAGGCTTACAGTAGAAATTTTAAGAGTGAGCCAAAAGGGGGAGGCTTAGCCTGGATATTCCTTTAGGATTCTACTGGGTAAAATGTGTTGCAGAACATGTAAGAATGTAAGGCATGTTCAGGCACAAATACAATTTATTGTTATTACTATTAACTTCTGTTTTCCATTTAAATAAGGTAATAAAATTGTTCTACTACTCTATTCCTATAATAAATAACAGTTTTGATCACATCTAACAGAATGGCAATGGCCTCAAATACTTCTGTCTTGTAATGAAAATGGATGTCAGGTAGAGAGGTGCTCTTGATAACAGAGCAATTGCCATGTAAACTCAAACACAGATATATTCACACATATTCCTTGGAAAGCAGAGGATCTCACCCTGAAGACATCCTCAGGACACCAGGCACCTGGAGTTCTCCTCTTGTGGAGCTCTGCTTCTCAGAACCTCACTGAGGATGCCCCTGTGACTATCGCCTCCATTCTTTGGTTGGATACTGATATATTTTGAAACGTTATTTTAAAAAAATTAACTCAGCACTCAGTTTCATAACACATGAGAAAATATTTTATAGTCCTTAATTTAGATGATACACCCCACATACACAAATATCATGCAGACAGATACCCAAGTTTTCTTTCCCCTTTTTAAACTGCTTATTTTCTTACTGAGGCTAATGAAAAGAATGAACCAGAGAAAACTACAGATGTATTTCAGTGTCATCAAAAGTGTAGAAGAGTTTACAGTATTACAAACTTGTTTTTTTTTTATAAAACAGCACAGATCTAATTCCAAAAGCAGCAAACGCAGCTATGTCAAGAATGGATGCTGACCATGAAAAAAACCAAACCAAACAATCGTACATCGATAGGCAAGATTAGTATTTATAATAGCATCATTCAGAAACCTCCTGCTACATCGTATGCACTAAATCTGTCATAGCAATATTCAATGGAACGAAATAAAATAGTCAAAAAGGCAAGGACACCTTTATCTAGTGCTTGTAACTACCATAGAAGATCCACAAGAGAGCAGCATATACTTGAATTTGAGAAAGAAATTGCATGGACCTCCTCTTTTCCCATTCTTTCCCTTCTTCCATTATTATTATTCCACTGCAAAAAGATGATAAATGCAAAGGTGCCAAGTTGTTGGTACAACAGCAGTTGCTGAATGTCAGGGGAAGTGCTATCTCACTCCAAGTGGACAAAGTAGAGGTTGGTCACATGAAACACAGGATAACTCTTAGGAAAGTATATATTAAAAATTATAAAATGTGTTTCACTATGAAGTTTCTTACGGATATATTCACTTAAAGTAAAGGGATGTATTTTTATTAAGGAAACCCAGATAAAATATGGAACACTTAAATCCATGTTTAGGGATATGAATAGGTGAAAATATTTAGAGATGGGATAATTCATTAATTGTTTCAATAGCATTGGAAAAATTAGGCTTGAGTAGGAAAAATATTTTTTTATCCTCAATTCATACAAAAAGATATTTTTTGCATTTTACTACATTTTGAGTTTTACATTAGTAGCACACAAGAATATGAGTCTTTCTATGTGCTTTTTTTTCCTAACAAAAGAAGGATTTTAAACCCCCAGAACATCAGAGTGTTTTTTTCTGAAAATTCCAGAGGAAAAAAACACCCACTTTTATAGATGTCTTATCTGCATGCTTTCTACCCTTCCATAAATCCTGCAGTTCAGGTGTGAACATTACTGGTCTGTTCAGAAACAATCATAACATTTCCAATGCCAAATCTGAACTGCAGAAATTCAGCTGCTACTCTGGAAAAAGAGGTAGCATACTTGTCCATGATAAAGTAGAAATACTTGCAGTAGCATTGAAGAACGAAAAAAAATGTTTGGAGGGCATGTCACTTTTTATGTTAAAAAACCTGTTTAAATCTCACTCACTGTGTTGAAGTTTGTGTCAAATACAGACATTTTGGCTGATCCTGTTGAATGGGCCATGGCCAGCACTAGGCTGAAATTCATTTGATTTATATGAAAGAAGGCAAAATGTCTGACCGCTCCCATTAGCATTTCCTGCTAGTGAACTGCTGTGCTGAACGCTGGTTTTCAACACTATCATTTTCTGTGAAAGACAGGCCCCATTCAACAGAGATGTAGAAAATGCTGGGAGGCCAAAAGAACAGAAAAAGCACCAGGCAAATATTTAAATACTAGCAGTGCTTGGGGTAGTAGGGAGATTTGTATAATTTTGACAGTGATTTAGAAAACAGTTATCATGGGTGTCAATTAACATAATATCAGTTCTAAAACATCTGCAGATAACACACAGGCTTTTCCTTCACTTCAGTGCTTTTGGAAATCATAGTATTTATCATTATTTGGGCATGATGTTTGAACTATCCCCCCTCCTGCCCCTGAATCTGCAAAGACAAGTCTTCTGTTATTATGTCTTTCAGATTCTCTCTTTGATATTAATTTATAGAATAATGAAAAAAAATACTAAGGGACAATCATACAGAAAACAAAATAGGGATTTCTGACTTTTTTTTTTTCCCTAAAAGCAGCAGAGAAACTGTGCAACAAGAGATGGGTCATCAATAAAGAAGAAGCCATCTGGACAGCTCTAGCTGTTTGACTAGCTTTTTGTCTTTCTGAGGCTAAGTCTCAGAGCCTCAGAGACATCCCCATCAAAGAAATTTGTGGCAAGATTGATACTCAAGCAGAAAGCCTGTCACATATAATCTTTTTAAAGAAACCAATCACGCAAACAACTGCAATTTGCATTTTCCAGTCTAAAGATGGCATTTAACTGTGCCAGAGTAGCCTTATAATTGAACAAATAAATAATCTTATGTATTATATTGTTTTCTTGCTATATGCTAAATATTTTGGACTTCAGACTTCACTAAATGCCCACTGTGCATCAGTCCAGGATCATTAATGTGACCCAGAGGATTCAAGTTAGTCCTCAGCTCTGTGGGTGATTAGGCCATGCGAATCTATGAAAGATAAACTGCAGGGAAAAAAAACCCAGCCAAACAAAAAAACCACAACAATGGGGCCTACAACTCCAGCAGAAACCGGGATTTTTTTTCCTTATAATTGCAGGCTATTTTAAACAACAATGATAAGAATATAGCAATGATTCAGGCAATTTCTGTCCCCATTGCTTAAATCAATTTAAAGATGCAAAACTCATGTGTTTTTCATTTGCAAAACAATAGTCTCAGATATTTTCCTCTTCAATTAATCTTTATGAATGTAGTTTTATTAATATCTGATAAAGAAGTTCCATTTTTATCAGCGTCATTTAGCTGTCCCTTTGTGCTAGAATGATTTACCTGCATATGTAATCCACTTCTCTTAGAGATCTTGTGGTTGGTGAGGGTTTTTGCTCTTCATAATCCTTCTTTTTACAGAAAAAAACCCAAAAAGCTCTGTTACAAATTCTAAGGCACTTTGAATTGTGGGTTATCATGATTTTGCAGCCATTTATCTCACTTTTCTATTATTTGCTACAGGTTGCAAGCATTTGCAAAAGACATGAGTGCAAAAGAACTTAGTTACTTGGGAGATATATTAGGCTGGTAGGTCAGCACAAATTTCAGGACAATCTATGAACTAGCCAGAGTATTGTAGGATAGCTGAGTCTGTTTGACACTTATGAAATTGCATTTTAGGTAATGATACACTTCCCACCTGCCTAATATCTATTTTGTAATCAATTCCAATATGCTTCTCAGGACAGTAAAAAAGTTTTTTTCTGTTTAACACATGTTTTTTGGGTTATGACTGCTTCTTTTTTCCTCTGTTGCACATAATAGGCTGAAGAAACAGTAGTAGCCGTAATTTAACCATACCTGTGATCAAGTTCATTTTTTGTATTAAAAAATTCTTGACTGCTCACAGATTGCTAGCATACTGTATTAAAAACCCATTGTGATACTATATGGGGAAAAAATAAGCACCAGAATTAATTATTTTAATTATCTAGAGACTAAGCCATATAAGGAGAAGCTGAGGTCATCTGGTCTGTTCAGCCTGGAGGAGAGGAGACTGAAGGGAGACCTCACTGCAGTTACAACTTCCTTGTGAGGGGAAGAGGAGGGGCAGACACTGACCTCTTTTCTGTGGTGATCAGTGACAGAACCCAAGGGAATGGCCTGAAGTTGTGTTAGCGAAGGTTTAGGTTGGATATTAGAAAAAGGTTCCTCACCCAGAGTGTGGTTGGCCACTGGCACAGGCTCCCCTGGGAAGTGGTCACAGCACCAAATTTGTCAAAGTTCAAAAAGCATTTAGACAACATTATTAGGCACATGGTGTGACTTGGGGCTGTCCTGTGCTGGGTCAAGAGTTTAACTTGTAGGTTCCTTCTAACTCAGGATGTTCTGTAATGATTCTATAATAATTCTATAATTCACAAACAGAAAGTTTTTTATGACTGCATATTATATAGTTTCAACTTAGCATAGGATTAAAAAACTAGAAATATCACTATATAACACAAAGACACTTCATCAAAATTTTCAAAGTGAGTCATAGCTGAACCATTTATTCTTGCGGCACGTTTGAAAGATAAGGATTTAAGGAATCTAATTTTGTTCCTTCTGTATTTTACACATTTTAGTAATTTTTTATTTTTCCAGGGGAGATGAAAGAAATGTGCCATATTGTGAAAAAAGCATGGTATATTCCCAGGTTTGGGCAGAAATGACATGGTATATTTTACATGTTGTTCATGCATAATTTATTTTATTTTGAGAAACTTGGTCCTTTCCCTTGGTACAGCATAGTAACATTATATGAACTGTAAAAGGAAACTTTTCAAATACATGTGCTGTCTCATTAAGTTAGGACCTTATCTTAGGTATTTTGGCTTCTGAATGTTAAGGTCCTGGGGATTCTGCCAGAAGGCAACTGCTGGGCTGGCAGACAATATGTCCTTTCAGTCGTGGGGGTGTTGTCCTTCACTTCTTATGAAAGAAATATCTTTTGAATAGCTGTAAAACAAACTCTTTTAACTTGCCTTTTTCTATGAAGAAGGTAATAATCCTGTAAGAGGCCAACAGTTCCTTTGGGATCTATTCCCGCTCCACCCTCCCCAAGGCTGTTCATGATCTTATGACCGTCATCCACTTTGACTTTTTTCTTCTTTATGAGAAATAGCAACAGAATAATGCTAGGTTCTTACTTCATACCCTTGGCAGAGCAAATGATTCTCCCATTTGATCTATTACACTACTAGTTTATGTGTTTTCTTACCTCCCATGCCACAGTCCTGATCCATATGTCTAACTTCTAATCTTAGCCAAGGGCAAACAATGGTAACTGCCAGAAACTGGATTAGCAACAGAGCTCTGAGCTTAGTTTATAAGGAGATGCTGCCTAACTGATTTTCACAGTTTTCCTGCCCTATTTAGTTTTTCAGGTGTGGGACATGAGAAGAACAGATATGTGACCCACACTGGAAGGGACCTGCATTGGAAGGGACAAGGTAACAAAAGAGTAATTGTGTTACCTAAAAAGAAAAAATATATTAAGTTACTGATTTTAAAACATTTAAAAATGTTAGAAAATAACTTTCTTCCTCTGATGGACAAAAATTTAAATCTTTTATTCAGTCTTACATGTCTGTTATGACCTGGGGGCAGGGGAATACTGCAAGACAGGAAAAAACAAGCCTCTTTGAAGTTCCAACTAGTTCTTTTATCAGGAGTTTTCTTTACCATCATGGTGTTATATTTAAGGGAAGGAAAAGAATTTCACACCAAATGACTTGCAGCTTGAATTATTTCAACTTGCAAAAATGTGCATTTTTAAAGTGGATCTCACTGATTTTCCCATTACATCTGCCTTTTTAGTACAACTCTTGCACTCTGCAACTAGACTTCTTGTGTGGCAAGTAGCCTGAGAGCAATTTCTCTCTTTTGCACTATCTGCTCTCACCACACTGAGTTTTGCTTAAGGCAACAGAACTACATCAGCTGTTAAAGACAGATGCTCAAATAATCAAATACCTAACCAGTTACACAAACTAATTTCATAAGCAATATAATTTCCACCTCCTTTTTCAGAAACAAGAGGAAAAACTTATTTTCAAAATGAAAATGAAATTGCCTAGACATGTGCACTTTCACTTTTGAAAAGTAATTATTAAACTACTTAACTTTGGCAATTTAAAATGTCCTGCTGTGAGACGTAAGTACAGAAAAAATCATAATGAAGAACCCAATTCTATTCTCAGTTTATGAAATGACAGGCTTGAAGCAAGACCTGACTTCAAAAGCCTGCATTCCTGGCTGATACTCAAGTCAAGTTAGCTCTGAGGTTGCCCCTCCCCAATGCTGATTTGCCTACAATGGGTACAACATGTACTTTCCAGAGGTGCCAGTGGTGAGAGACAAGTTCTGGAGAGGCATAGCTGTTATACCCAGAAAAAGCAAGACCCTTTGCTTCCACTTCAGTAGTTGCATACTGGGAGACATATCGGTAAAAAAAACAAAGACCCTATATATAGTAGTGGTTTCTGCAATCTTGAAACAAAGTAAGTTTGGATATCAGATCTTTTTTTTTTTTTTTAATAAGCACATTGTAAAAATAAATTGTCATAAAAATACAAATGAAAGTAAATAGTCCATCAGTCTCTCTCAGATGGTATAATTATCTTCTGTCAACAGCAAAAAAGAACATTGTTTGATTTCAATGGGCTCCAGAAGTTCATAGGCACTTATTTCACAAGCCCCAAAATACAGCAGCATATTATCCCTTCTTATGGGTAGGAAACTTGGGTGACAGAGACTAAATGTCTTGCCTTGGGAGACAGAGGATTGTCCATAAGGACTAAGTCTCCAGCTTTCCTACTGTCTCAGAGATTGTTTTTCTCAAAAGGCCATTTTTTGCTCCTCATGTTACATTCTTTTTTTGCAAGGCTTTGGCAAGCATTATATTGAACCAAATTAAAATGAAATTACATTGGACCTAATATTTTTCTCACTTATTTTTCAAACCTAAAAATGAAATTGGTAAGATATAAAAAGTGAAAATACAGGACAGGATGAGCAGCTTGAATTTCTTTATAACTCAGAAGAGAAACAACATAAAATATCAAAGAAATGTTTCATTTTATTTTACAAGGTATATTTTGAAAAGTATATTTTGCCAGATTTAACTTTCAAACAGGAAGTTTAATATTCTTGCAATATTCTCTGCTGATTTAGACAGGGCAGTAAAACTAGAGCCAAAGGGCCTCTAAAAAGTCAGTATTTTGGCTCATACACTGGTCAATTCCTGTTCAAAAATTCTTTGTGAATAATAAATCAAGTGACTAGAATAATATGAATCAGCCTTCTTTTGGAAGAATTTGTATACTATCTTCAGAGAAAAAAGCTCACCAAAATGGAACTGAAAACCTTGATTGCTTGTAACAAAAAATTTAAAAGAGTGAGTACTATCATATTGGACACCAGGAATACTAAGGGCATTAGCTCGTGCTATGGTGCAACAGAAAACCAGTTTGTTGCTCAAGGTGCCATCTGTATTAGTCAAGCATCACATGTAATTTCTGTAGAAAACTCTTAACAAGAATAAAAATCAAAATTGTCGCAAAGTTTATTTATAAGTGATGTTCCATACCATATTCAAAATGAGGGTGCAAGTAGCCCTGCAAAAAGAGTGAATATCCAAACTGTGTCAAAACCAGGCAGCTGTCTGCTGGACTGGCTGCATGACACAGCTGGGAAGTCACCTAGAAATACCCAGTGGATCTGGCTGAGCCAACAAGCACATTCATTTCTTGGAAAGACAGTGTAAATGTGAAATGTAATTCATCAATTCTGCCTGTTTCTTTGGATAAGAAACAGGAATCCAGGTGGGAAGGAAGCAGAGAATGTGTACAGGGGGACAAGCCCTGGAGACCTTCATGAGGAGTTAAGCAACTGAACAGCTGGAATGGTGTTTTCTGTTTCCCTTTTTGTAGTCTTCTCTTCCCAAACTTATAATTTCTATACTTACATCTGTAGACCTAAAAAATTAACTTCTGCTTTACAATTAAGCCTGCCTAGGGTTGGAGGCAGGCTTAATCTTCAACCTGCAAACTTCCAGTGTTTAATACAGACAAAGTGTTTGAAGCCATCTCGGAAAGACATTGGACACTGCAGAGTGTTTCCTTCCTAATTGCAATGAAACAGTTTAGGCACCTGGCTTCATGACTAGGAACAAGTGCACTCCAGCAAGTACAAACCAACTCCTCTGCCATGATCAGAATGCTGAGACAAATCCCATTGATCTCCTCAGGATATCTTGAGCCATCACAGCAACAGGCACAACCAAGACAATACCAAGTGGTGTAGAGAAGGAGAGGTGGTAGCTCCTTATTAACAGAAGAGTGGGGTGATAGCCAATAAAAGGAAAAAAAATATAAAATTCAAATCTGAAAATTATTTTTGTTTTGTTTTGTTTTGTTTGTTTTTTTGTTGTTTTTTTTTCACAGTGTGTCGCTAGGCAGGACCTGTAGTTCTGGCAAACTCAGTTTTGGCATTAAAGATGAAAAAGATAGACTTTGAGTAATCATGGCAGATCATTTCATAGCCACAACAATAACACAATGTTACAAACAGAAAAATGGAAAAGTTATGCAGTATCCATCTTCATAGTTTCATCTGTTTTTTCAGGTGTGAGTTATGATTACATGTTTTGAGGGGGCAGTTTATCCTCTTTTCTCTGAATAATCTTCACTGATTTGTCAGTTACTTCTCAGGTTTCCTGCTATTTCCATCAGTTTTGGGTATAGTATAAGCCTGGTATTTCAGAACTTTCTGTCACTGAAGAAAATGATGTACTGTCAATACTCTGAAGAAACATATCCCTCAAAAATTGTCATAGAGGTGCAATATGAAAGTTACAAAAATAATTAGAACTATGTATATATGAATCCCTCTGTTATTGAATTGTTTTGTTTGATTTTTTGTTGTTGAATTACACTGTACAACACACATGGGCATTTAGTATCACATAAAACTTCACTGACTGATATTAGATTGCTTTTTGTCTTCCATGTGCCTTCAAACTAAGACCACAGTCATGCAAAAAAATAAACATCTTAAAAATATGTTCTCTAGTTTGTCCCTAATGAATACAACTATCTTACTAAAAGATAAAAATAAAAGGATAAGCCTTCACATATCAGCCATACTACCTACAAATAACAAACCTAGCAACAGAATCAGGAAACAACATAAATTAACAATCATACCAAAAAAAAAAAAAAGGAAAAGAAAAAAACTCCTTTAAGTTCTGATAGTAACACCTTAAAAAGATGAGAATTCTGATATGGAAGATGGCTTTCTTAATAATACAGTATAAAAGTTAATACAAAGCCAAAACTGTCTGGCTTCTTAATCTATACTTAGATTCCTCTTAAGAAGTAGTTTGACTTAAGTTGTCAGTAGTAGCCACACTTGAATAGTTTGACCAAATTAACTTTGGTTATGTAAATAATCTCAGAATTTGTTCTTAATGCTATTTTTTGTTAAAAAATGAAAATAGGTCACTTTGAATTAATGAAGAGCTGTTATGTCTCAAGTATAGGATACTGAAAAGGGAATAAAAAGATTGTGTCTCAGAATTTTCACAGGTGTTTCCAACATTACTTGTATTTACAGTTATTGAAGAATATACCTTTCCAGTCCTTATACAATAAAATTACCTCTAAGGTAGTATCTGACAACTTTTGATGTACTCTTATAAACAATGCCATAATTTTATAAAAACAGAATATAATGGCTATTTTGTAAGGAAGATATTTAAGATACAGAAATAGTTTTCTCATTTAGGGACCCTAACCAGTCCTCAATCATTACAAGATGAAACTAGGAATGGAAGCCACAAGCATGTAATGAGCGCAGAGAGCATTGCCACACATCCTTTGAAAAATATATGGGAAAAAACAGAAGAGAACAATAAAACTGGGAAGCATATTTTGTTTACCTCCATTTATGGCTCCTAGGTTCATGAAAACAGGTGGTGTGATAGACACTGAGTTGCATTTTATGTGAAGGCTGACAAATTTTTTGGTCTTTACACCTGTTGTAACATGTTGTTCTGAAAGCAAAGGATGTAATTAAACACCATGTACATGGAATAACAACTTGTTTTAATACTAGTGTTTTATTTAATTCATACTGATTACTTGAAATCAGAAAATAGAATTTTGAAAAGAAGAAAGTGTTCATATAATCTGTGTGAGAACCTGTATTTGTAGTTGTGTAGAGACAAATTACGTAAAAAGATGAAAGCACTGAGTCTATGAAAATACTAAATTACTAAAAGATTTGCTGAATAATGTTCCGTTACACAGGAAAGCAGAAAAAAAATTTCCTTCATGACACATACCTGATGAACTAAATTACTTCCAGTAAAAGAGTGATACATTTACACAATATGCAGTCCTGGACAATGTTGAATAAAAAGACTCATAAAATAAATGAAGAAAAAGTACTTGGTGAACAAGAACATCCTCAAGATTCAAAGAAAAAGAGAACGACACTTCTAGAGACACTTATAGAAGAGTGCAAAGAAAGATGGCAAATTCAAATAAAATTATTATATAAAAACTTATCTCAAAGGCATAAAAAATTCTTTGCTCAAGAGTTAGAAGATTTGAAGATTTGAAGAGAGAAAGGGATAAAAGAAGGCTCACTACGGATAAGCCTGTGGGCAGCATGCCTATGTTCAAGGGATAGTGTGCTAGCAAGGTTGTTTTTTCCCTGTTCTTAAAACAGGACCTCACAGATATGTGATGAGAAGAGGCTATTTCTGGTTAAAAGACATTAATTTTCTAATGAAATCAAAACATACAGATAAGTTCATCTGAGGCAAGTTTTTGGACAAATTAGTACCCTCCTCATTACTTTCCTTGACAATGCAAAACTTCAACTGCTACATAAACATGTTTATTTATCAGCCCCAAAGCTTTATATGTAAGGGTAAAGTAACTAAGGAGATTTAAAATTGCAATTATATACCATGGTTGTACATGAAATATCTTGTATTACTTTCCTGAAGTTAAAAGAGCTATTATTAGAAATGCAGCTCTTTGTGCTAAGTGTGGCAGATGGTGCATAGGAGTAAGTGGTGAGCAATTTACAGTAAACAAATTCTTTATCTCTGACGGGTCATGGGGAGAACAAGCACTGTCCCCAGTTCAATCAGGGGGTTGTCTGGAGAACGGTGGTGTTCAAATGTACTAATAATGGTGGAACACGCTTAAGAAGAAAAAACAAACAAACACAAAGCCTTTATATTACCAAACTGAGAAACACTTTTTCTATGGAGATTTGTCAGCCTTCTGGGGCTGACAGCATGATGCAAATTGTAAAGGTGCTCCAGTGTGCTCAGCATCTACTACTGAGAGCACTGTTACAGGCTTCACTGAAGCAGTTGAATTTAATCCAGGTATTTACTGGCAAACTGCAGCTCTTGTTAGTAGCCTCTATATATGCCCTATTATGTGCAAATAAGACTTCATAACTACTTTAAACATGTGTCTTACAAGACAGCACTCAGTGCAGATCTGGGTTTTCCTTATCTTTTGAGAAGATAAGGAAATCTGTGTCAGAAGCAGATTGACCCCTTTGAGTAAAGCAATCCTAACTAAAAGACTGTAAGTAATGCACTTATGGGATTTTTGCTGTCCTGTTTAGACATAATATATTCATGATACCCATATTACCTATATCTATCAGCAATAGAACTGTGAATGAATTGTGGCAGAACTATAGTTACCAAATACATTTTCTCTACTTTTTTAATTTGGACTCCAACAGCAGTCTATGCCTAGCAGGCATAGTACCTCTAGCTATAAGTGAATAATCATGCTTTCTCAAATAGATGATGGGCTTTCTAAATTGCAGATATTCCAAATTGTTGTCTTCCTCCTTGAATTAGAATTAAATTAGCTTTGCATGGAAAAATAATTTATGTATTTTCAAAATCTGGTTAGATACAATCGCTCTGGGAATGATTTTAGCCTGAAAGAGAAATTGGCAATTTCATCAGTTATCTTCTCCCTAATTCCACTAATGTTTTAGAAAGTACAAATTCTCATGTTCTTTGCTGAGACACTAACAAACTATCAAATATTGTTCTTCAGCAAAATCCTGCCAGATTGCAGCCTTCATTCAAAACCTCTATCTCTCTCTCCTTCTTCAGTAGTTCCTTTGTCTCTTTCCCACACACATGTAACTCCAATATGTCATGGCCATGTGGGAATGCACTTGAACATTGTTTCCCAAAATACTTTTTTTAAAAAAGCACATTTGTCCCTGAATCTGTATTTTCCATGCTGATGTTTACTTTTCCAAGCTCACCTGACCCATTTTCCTTATAATTTATAGCAACTCCAACTTTTGCACATACCCTTTTTCCTTTCTTCAGCTAAGGAATAGATACTTTCTCTGAAATTTTCCAATTCTTTGTTGCTTAGGCTTTCTTCCCGAAACCTGTCTTTTGTATCACAGTCCTTTTGCACTACATCAAAAGCCTCTGCAGACCTACCTGTGAGTACTACTTACAACATGTAATGAGCATTTGCATATGGAGACAGAAAAGGCGGAGAGTTAGGAGACAATTTCCTGAGAACAATGACTGGCAAAACCACAGTAATTAATCAGCTAAAAAAAAAAAAAAGGTCTTAAGACATTACTTCTCAGTTTCTGATCTCATACACTTTTGAAAGTCTCAAATCTTCCTTTGACTGACACTAACAGAGCCATCAAAGCTTTTGCAGAACCTAGTTAGCCATTTCCCAAGGGAAATTGCAGTTCCTATCACTGGCATTAAGACCAACAAAAATCACTTCTCTTCCCTCCCCACCAAGTTGAGCAATGAAAACATATGATGAGTTTTAAGTAAATAAATATTCCCATCCAACACTTGAAATCTAAAGATCAAAGCAAAAGCCATCATCATTGATTTTCACTATGTACAGCAGCAACAGAAAGGAAAATTCAGCAACAGAAATTAAAATTCAGCAACAGGGATGAAGAAATGTTGCTGGGTTTTTTTTTAATCCTTTGCTTTTTCTGGAAGTTCTGTCTTCCTGAAAGTTATATACTTGCTTTCAGTGTCTGAATAACACTGTAACACCTAGGAAAAAAAAATTGTAGAAGATTTATTTTCTTTTTAATTAGTATCTTCTGCTTAGGAGAGTTTTAGAATGTTTACAGGAATTTACAGAACATCATTCATGTTTTAAGTTAACAGAAATAAATCCAGGGCATCAGGCATGTTTTGGATTTCGGGGTGTTATTCAATACTTCTTTATGAAAATTGACTTACATAGTTTAAAGTTTTCTTGGTCTTTTGTAAGGTACCTGATTTAGTACTTCCTGATATTGCAAATTACTAAGTAAATGATGAAAAACACAAAGTGAAAAATATAGCCAATTTTTACTGTAATAATAAATTAGCTGCTAATTGGAAAGAATTATGCAGTTGCATCCCATTCTTGGCTAGAGAGTACCAAATAACTTTAGGCAATTAGCTAGAAAACATATGAAATCATTGTTTATTGAGGTCAAGGATGAGAGAAAATATGGGAAACAATAGTGAAGTTAATTTAGATGAACAGCTATTACTGCTATATCAAATCCAGTTAATCAGCTGCTATTTGAGTCCATGAAAATTCTAGGAAACAGACGAAATCTCTTCGTATGACCTTTGCATCCAATAAAATTAAATAACATTTATTTTTATGACAGAATATTGTCCCTACAAATCTGCACAGGAATATTTCTGTAAGAAAGTGTTTATGTTTACATAGTTTCAAGAGGATATGTGGGCAAACATTTAATTATCATTTTTACATAATATACATCAATATCTACTAGTAGAAAGACTATTTGTGAAGTACAAATTATATTTGTTTTACAGAAATGTATTTATTCTGTGAGTTGTACTTTTTGAAACAAGATGTCTTTAAAATTCTGTATTTCCAGAAAAACACTGAACTACGTTGCAAGAATGAAAGTAGGTTAGTTGTACTTCAGGTAAGGGCTCTTAAACGCACAGGTGTTACACAGAGAAATATTCTGTACAAGTTCTGTTTTGCTCATCTACTTTTTTTATTTTGTAAACAGGAAACATGATACATTTTCATGTTTAAGGATATGAATGTCAAGTTTTCTTCCTCTGCATCCTTTTTCTTCCTCTCTCTTTCTTATTTTTTTTCTTTTTGTTTAATTTTTGGGTACAGCAACCAGGAATCTCTGACTGCTCCCTTAATGAATGATCAAGACCTTTTAAAATAATCCAAGCTGGCTGCCACAGAACTGGAAGTATTCAAATTACTTCTTAAAAATCTTGGTTATGACACTTTTTCAATTTTACATCATGGTAAGTCAATTAAATTTTTCATATGGGTTCTTTACTGAATAACAAACAATTTTAATTAGGTTTAGGTCCTTGCTTTTGCTCTATTTCAGAAAGGATGGTCGTAATACTGCTGTGAGTAAATCTCTAAAAATGAATTCCTGATCCTATCTTTCCAGTTATGTATTTTAGCTCAGTATGCAAATTAATTTTGCTTTGCTCTCTCTGACACACATACTGACATGAATATTCCTGACTCTTTCTCAATAACCAGTCCACCATGTTGTAGGGAAAAAGAAAAAAAAGAGGGATTCTGAAATGACTTGTTATCAGAAGCAATCAGATGAACTTATTAATATTATTTATAATTGCTGCATTGTTGCCTAAGGAGCCAGTTGCCAAGGGAATCGTTAAACCCAGTGATTTTCACATTTGTAGAGGATTTGAGAAAATTGCTTTTAAAGGAAATGTCTTTCATTTTATCCACAAAGTAGAAAACCAGCTAAAGTAGGCAGAACAAACAGAACTTCTTTGAGATGTCTGATAGAAAATTCCCCTGGGTGGAAGCATCAAATGGATACAATAAATCTCAAGTTTTAGAGGATTTTTTGGTACTACATGCTTCAAGGGAAGAAGGATGAGGGGTTTGACTCCCCATCTTACTAACAATTTCCCTACAACAGAGTGCTAACAATAATTAGAAATATTGTAACTGGCTGTTCAGGAGCAATAAATAAAAAAAAAAATTAAAAAACAGGGCAGTGTAAATATGTGAATTCAGTACTGATGTACATATGGTTAGAAAAACAAAAGACAAAGCACACCATACCATCATCCTTTAATGTCCTTCTTAGACTTTTGCTTATGCATATTCTATGCTGTCCTCATAGGCTCCCTGTATGCTACACACTTGATTCTTTTCCTTTCTGAAGCCCCTCATAAAGCACAGAAATACTGGCCTATATTGAGACTAATTTCTCTCAGTGTACTAAGTGTCAAGTTATGAGAGAGTAGCTCCCAAACCACCCCTTCAGTTACAAGAGCAGTCCCATCTGACACCACTGTCAGTGACCCTTTTTTCTTCATCCTCCTTTGTACTAAACGTCGCTGAGCCATTTCCTCACTTTCAGTCTCAGTCCCACCATTGACCCTGAGAAGACACTTATGAATGCAAACCTTCCTTATAAGGTTTCGTCTATTTTCAGCGTTCCTGCCTGGCTTCCCACACCCTTTTCCAGTCACCAGTTGCCTTCCACTTCAGATCACCTTTCCTGCTTCAAAACTGGGATTCTAACATAAAGAGCTTTTGCTTATTTTGTGAGGAGATTTGCTTATAAGCATCTTCAAATTTTATTCTAATTTTAGATTTGAACTCTTCAAGTTCCCACCATTGTTGTGATCAACAACTGCCCTTCCTGAGAAGACATTTCACCTTGCATCACCCAGATTTCCACATTCTAAAATGTAAGGAGACTCTGCATCTCTACCTTGAAACATTTGTATTTTTTGGCAAAAAGTGACATCCATTTCCTTTATCTCATGGCTAGATGTAACAACTTGAGCTATAGTTCCAACATCAGGTGTACCATTGAATCATTTCCATACAATAAAGTGCTAAAATTTTTGTCTGGAAACACTTCTCTCAGTCTTAGCAGAAAACATGCAAAATCAGACAGAAGTATATTTTCTTTAAATGTTGCACACTCTTGTAGTTATTAGCAATAACTGTGTCAAATTACTTAAATACTACTCAGTGTGGGTTTGAAAATTTGCATTCTAATCATACCGTACAATTATCATTATATTTTATCACTGAAACAGACAGAACCAGTTCAGACAGGTTTGCAAATGTAACTTCTCTTCTTGCAGTTATTAATTTTTAAAATTTAATAAAAACAAATATCAGTCATTTTATTTTCCTACAACTATTGTAATAAGTGCTGGGAGTATGTGAAAACATATCACTCTTGCCATCTCAGAGGAATGTCATGTTAACCCACAAATATTCTTATTCTATAATCATGGAATATTTCTAGGATTATGGTGGTTCGAGGATAACAAGGATTAAAATTCAGAAAATGTCTGCAGAAACATTTGAAATTACAGTAGATTACAGAGTATTTTGGAATTATGACAAAATATTGAATTTTTACCTAAAGAATTGTTGTAATTCCAAACACTTAAAGAGCAGTGGAAGAAAAATGAGACTTTGCTTACACAAAATATGCAGTATCAATATAGGAGAAAAGAGTATAAGGGTACGCTTAAAAGAAAACTTGTTAAATAATTTCACAAAGACTTGTCAGTGAAACAAACACTGATATCCTTTGTCCTTTTGTAATTTAACATACTATTAAAGATGCATTTATTTGTCTTCCTCTCGTCTTCCTTATGTCAGTGTCTCCAAATGTAATCTAAAATCTTTGTTCCATCTTATGAAGCATTAAGCAATAAAAGGATAAAAACCCCCTCTGCTCTTCATTCCGTAATTTATATAAAGAACATTTGCACCAAAAGGTAAGTACGTATTAGTCCTAAGATGGATCATAACAGAGCAACTGTGCTGAAGCATGAATAAAAAATGTCTATAAAGTGTCAGTAGAAAATGTTTTCTGAAACCTTGAAGAGTGTGCAGACTTCCAGAGATCAATTTTACTATGTCTTAGCTTGGACTTACATGAGGCAAAATCTTTGCTATTGGTCTGAGATGGCCTCAGCAGTTTACAACATTTAGAAGATTTTTACTCTTTAGCTGTAAAAAGTTTCTTTTTGATCATGGTTTAATGGCAAAAATTGTCCTTGGTAGCTGAAGAACTTCAAAGAATATCATTGTGTGTGTGTGCTTAACTTTCTTGTCTCTTATGTATTTGTACTTTCTTCTTTTTACAAAGATTTGAAGCTGAAACATCATTAAGAAAAGACAGTTTAAGTACTTCATAAAGACAGATGTTAAATAATTTTCACTGCTCTTCGAATGTTCTGATAGCACAGTGTTGATCTCTGAGAGCTCAAAGCCAGATGTTTCCCAGTTGGATGAGAGTGAGCACAAAGCAGAGTTTGATGTGCTTAATTAATCTTAAACAGAAAATTTCTAGATCTTCCAAGATGCTGAGAGAACTATTCCAACATTTAAATGATTTTCACAATTCAATCTATTAAACAACTTCTCTTTTGCATCTGCTTCCCCTAAAATGTTTAACTTTTTTAAAACAACTATTTCTCCACTTTCAATAGCTAAAAACAATACAGAACAAAACACATATCAATGCAGCACATGCGCTACTTAGGTATAATTTGTGGTACCACATGCTTCTTTTTTCCCCTATATTGGAATATAGATAATTCCTGAAGATAAACACAGTTTTCTGGGAAATTTTTGATTCAGAATGTCTTCAGCTGGTACAAAATGCTTAAATTACAGCAGAGAAGAGACGTAAATTTTTCACAGATAAGATTATTATTGAAGTTATTTGGATTATTTTGCCATTAACTGTGCTAGACAGTGGGTGACTGTCTCCTACCACAAGAAAAAACAAGTTTCATGCTATTCTGAAACAGAATCCAATAATCAAGTCCATAGTAGGGACTTCTGAGTTTTTTGCAAGATGAAACTCCTGTTTTCAGGTTGTTACAAACAATAATTCCTAATATTAAGTATTGGCAGTTTCCTTTTGGTCACTGAAGCAGTCTGCTTGATGCTTGGGTTTTTTGTTCTTTTTTTTTTTCAGAAACAGGGACAGGACCCTCTTTGTTATATTTCTAGAAAACAACCCAGTGACTTGCATTCTGAGGTACATTTTCTGTAACTAAGGCAAGTTTTTGTTTTCTACTTCCATCTGTCTAGAAAGCTTCATTAAATATTCATGCAATAGGAATTTGTTTCAAAGGAAGGGTACATGCCTTATTTCTGAGTCCCTAATTTTAACAGAAGCTGGAGTGGTATAAATGAACCCCTGTGTGAATACAAGCTCTGCTTTAAGAGTATGCCATTTAAGGATGCCATCTTTGTTGCTACAGAAGGAAAAGCGGCAACACTCCTTCCAGTTATAAATTGGAATTTCCCTTACTGTCTCTAATTTCCTTTTTTTGTTTTTAGCCCACAAGTAGAAAAACAGTATTATAGTTTATTTGAAATAGCACTTTGTTAGGAAAATGCATAATCTTGAATAAACAAGAACACATTCTCTCTTTTTTTCTGTTGAGGCTTTCACTGTATGCCAGCATGAAACCCAGAGGACAAGCAATGTTTGCCTGTATTTGCTGTGGACACAGAGAGTTTCCTCTGCTACAGACCTATTATAAAAGTTTAATTCCACCAAATTTTCTATGTTTATTTCCTATAGAGTGTAATCCAGGTTTGGAAAGAGTACAGATGTTACCTCTTCTATCACTTAATCTCAGTGGGTACAACGCCAAAGAACAAAAAAGAAACCAGATGGGCGGAAAGCCTTTCAAATCTCAGACTGAACAGCACTGTTTGTTGGAACCAGCTAAGAGAAAACTGTCTTGACCATTTTTTAATTTCATTTCAGATAATTTAGAGAATGAATAAGGAGGAAATTAAAACACTTCTAAATACTTTAAATTATTGATTTAACAAAACATATGGAAAAAATTACTGTATCCATAGTAAACATAATTTACAGGCCCTTATATCTTCCTAAATTTTAGAGAAATACACTATATTCTTTATTCTGTCAACATTTATGGGATTTTTCCATGATCTGAAGAACAGGATTTATCCTGGTAAGAAGTTGTGAACTTTTTAGAGGGTCTTGTATCCAAGACCCCTTTATTGCAAGTAAACAAACATGGAATATACTTATTTCAGAAAATACTAAAAACCAACCATCTCTTAAATGCATTGTTTACTATTTTCATCAAAGTAGCACCAGAAGAGGCTATGAACGTGGAGGTCATAACTCATTAGTTACAGCCTTTGGTGCAAGGCACTCCATAAACAAAATAAAAATACCCTATAAAAACAAACCTTGACACATTCTCATGTTACGTGCCACACTACAGTGTTTGATTTGAATAATGTAATAATAATAATTTAAAATACATATTCAGCCTCCATAGCATATATTCTGCATGTGCCAAGTTTAAAGAGGAAGAGATTTTAACAGGCCAAGAAGATATTTTGCAAGCAGCTCCATCTAAAATGTGCCTTTTAAACTATGAACTCATCAAGAAACAAGTGATGACTTTGTGTGCACATTTCACCCTTCATACCAGACTCTGAAGTTGCTTAGACTCTTAATGCCTTCTGACAGCACGATGATCTCCCAGGCAAACACATTCCTGAGCTACTTATCCTGCCAGTGGCACTGAAGAGGAGACAGGTTTTCTGTTGCTTCCATCAGCTTCCAGTTAGTTTGCTGAAAAGTGAGGAATTCATCCACTGAGTTGTAGAAAAGTATTGCTTGGCAGAGCTGGGGCCAGTGGCATGGCTTTTGCTGGTAGGTTCCCACATTTTGTAGGCTTGAGGGGAAGTCACTGGTGACTTACTGAGTAAGAGAATGAGCCTATAAATCAGTAAAATCCTTTGGAAATCTCCTTAAAAACTAAAAAAAAAAAATTTATTCCCTAGCAGAAAAATTAGGGTCACAGATGTAGAAGTCTGACTGTGGGGATAATAGTGCCTTTTTCTCCTGGGCATCATGTAAACTTCCAAAATCTCCAGCCTGGGCACTGCAAATCCTTCTAATATGGTTGCTCTTATCTCCCCCACCTACCAGCAGCAAGCTTTTTCAAATGTATATACACAAAATTGGTCATACACAGGGATTTCTTTGAATGTTTGACTCTTTCCCTGGAGAGTCATTGCACTGAAGCAAAACACACATACACAAATTTCTGTTGCTTCATTTTGACAGTGTTGTGCTCCTTCTGCATCTGCTGTTTCTCTGTGATGTCTCTGAAACAGCACACATGGCACAGTTCATCAAACCAAAGCAGGCTCTTAAAAAAACAAACAGGAAGAAAAACAAAACCCAGACCAACTCTAGAGCTCAATTACACTGACCTAAAAAGCCTCCTACTATGTAACTCTTACATTAAGATGTAACTTGGCAAAAATCTTTCCTGCTGGGTTATAATGTCCTTATTTTTATTATTGTTTTTTTTTAATCTTCCACTTGTCAGGGAAAAAGCCATGATGTAGATGTTGTAACATTATGAAAATGGATTCATAAGCCAAGTCTATCTGCCAGAGTGTTCGTGCTAAATGTTGCAAGGAGTGAGAGACTCAGCATGTGGCCAACCAAAACTGCTTCACGAAAAAAAGTAAGAAAAAAGCACAAGCGAATAAGGAGACAAAACATTTCTGACACTTATTTAATGATCATGCAGTTACATAAATCCCCAGGGCCAAGAAAAGGTCTCTTGATTCAAGCAGTAACCACTGTGGAAAAACCAAGACAAATGTATTAATATCCAAGTCATGGTCTCCCCACCACACACATCAGATGAGAACAGACCTGTAAACCAGAGTCCAGAAAGCTGTTCCATCTCGTGTGCTCACAGCCAGCATCCATGACTGCCAGAGCCTGTACAAAAGTCAGAGAGGTAGGATACAGTGGTAAGACCCCAGGCTCTGAGCTATGATCTCATCAGAGCAGTTTTACTTTAAAAGCATACAAGGCTCCAAAAAAACTCAGCTACTAAGTTTTTTTAAGAGCCTTCAGTTCTTTTAATACCTTGAGAGAGAGTACACAGGAGAAGAAGATGCACATGTTTTCTCAGGAGGTTAAATAACACACTCATACTGGCAAACTTTAGAAGATACAGAAACTTGGCAAAAGTTTAAAGGGTGACACTCAATCAAAACAAAATATTCCACAAAGCATTACAACTCAGCAAAATCCAACCCATCCAGCCCTACATTACATCAAGAAAGGAGATTAGGAGGAGAAGAAGATGAAGTAAAGAAAGAGATAGAAAAAGAGAAAATTGCAGCTACCACCCAAGGGCCCATGCCAGTTCAGCTCCCATGTGCCCAGATAGTAGGGTCCAATTACATGGAGAGCACATGTTGTTAGTTTTATCTGTTCTGGCCCCCTGTGGCCTCCCACTCCCCAGGTGGGACTTGTTGTGTTCCAGCCATTCTGGGGCTGGGTTAAGGGCTCCAGGGGGTGTGGTGTGGGATAATGCTCCCAGTGTGCCAGTGACTAACAGCTGCTCCAAGGCTGCCCAAGGAGGCTCGAAGGGGCTGGAGTATGGAACAGGGCACCATCTCACCCTTTTGAAATTCAGCCTGTCCTTTCTCCCTATACACGCACACTTGAGTTGGTCTGAGCCAATAATTAATATAATAATCCAGAGTCTCACAACAGCCATAGCTCTGCTTAGAGGGTCAGCAAGGATCCAGGTAACCTTAGATCAATTGTAAAACCAGAGCCAGAAAGCTTTCTCTTCTAAAACTAATCTGTACCTCTTTTATGTTTCATTTATAGCTTTTCTTGTAAGCTTCATCTCTGAATGCTCTTCTCTTGCACAAGCTGCCTGCTGCCTGTTGGCAAGACTATGTGTGCAGCTCTCCCTCTCCCACCGCTGGCTTTGTACTTCTCTTGTAGCATACTTTTTTAATCTATTCATTCTTCAAAATTGTTTATCAAAGCAATTAGTCCATTCTTTCACCCCTTACAGTAAAAGCTTTGGCATTACTGCATTGTCTTGTCTCACGTAAAATCCTTATAGCAACTATAAAGCACATTCTTCATTCTGAAATTTTTTAAAGTGTCATTTGCTCTTGAAGTGTTATTGTCATCCATTTGCCATCAAACAGTTAAATATTTCTATTAAACACAACAGTACAATGGTAACTTGTAAATGTAGACTTGTAAATGTAGACTTGTAAATCAACCTTATACAATTAACGATAAATTCAGGAGTAAAACCCATACTAGATTAAAAAACACTCTGGATATTGAAATTGGACCGATGAGTTGGCAGAAGTCCAGCACAAATGCCCACAAAGAGAATCCAAAAAGTGTGCCAAAATGCTAAATAGTACTTAAGAGACAGAATGAAAACATTTAGAACAGGGTTTGTCTAATTAAAATTTCACTGAGGTTTAGAGATCAAGTACAATAAGAAGTTTGTCCTCACCTTATCTTTGTCATATTTGTGCTTGGACATGAACTCTGCAGTTTCCAGCATATGACATATTTTATTTTCAACTTAATTGGAAGGGAGTGGCCCTTCTTTAACTAGTTATATTGGTTTTTACCTCAAACATACATTATTAATTATGCCATAGTACATAGCAGGCATTATAAATCATAGCCCAAGGTCAGACTTATCTCCTGGAACCACCATCAAGAGGTGAACAGTTTTCCAAGTTTGTTCAATTAACTGTCACAGTCCACCACACCACTCCAATTATTTCACACACCCATCAGTTCAGTGACAAGTCAGAGAGTACAAATATCTCCATCCTCCAGATAACCACCACTAGCTTCTACCAGCTCCATGTTGGGACTCCACAAAAGTTATCCAGGATCGTGCCTCAGCTGCCTGTTCTGGGTCTCGGAAATTAGATTTTGTTCATCTTGGTAAATGGGTCAGAATAAACTCAAACCATTCTCATTCTGCATTAATAAAGTTAATGGTCATCTAGGACTAGGCTTTTAGGGCTCTTTTTATATTTGTCTGTCCAATACAATACATATTTTATTGATTGTAGAAACTTTTTGTCATCATCATAATTCTCATCATGATTTCTTATATTAAATAATTACTTTCTGAGAAGCAAATTGCCCACTTTTATTTTTTTAATGTTCACTGACATAAATTTTTATTATATATTACTTATTATAAAGTATTCAGAGTTCTTTCATGTAGTCTCCAGCTAAAAGACCGGAGCAGAACTACTTACTCAGAGCATTTTGCACTGAGAGCAGAGATGAGGTCATTCAAGTACCATAAACTAATCCAAGAACTAAAAAGTGAGAGGAAAATGCTTCTGATGACCTTTCACTTTGCACAATAATTGATCTGAAACAAATGCTCCTTTAATTTACGTTATAATGGCAATCACAGAAAAGGACTGGCCAGCTCTCAGAGGTTTTTCTGCAGTAATTAAACATTTTCTACCCCAGAATTTCTCTTCTCATTGATGAAGCTAGAAGTGCAATTCACTTATCTGGAAACACACTTCCAGAAGGTCAAAAAATAAACTTGTGCTGTTTCCTTCACCTTCTATTAAAGATGTATCAAACTACCCATGAACATTCATACTGTATATCATTGAACATGAATGGGCTCAATGACCTGTGCAGAACAAGGTTATTGAGCAACTTATTAGACATGCTGACAAAAACACAATATTTGGGTCATATTATACAACATAAAAACAATTACTTCAAAGTTACACTCAAAGATACAGCTTACTTAAAACTGCAAACAACTTTTATTCTTCACAAGTCATTTTTCTAATACAGAAGGATAAATGCATTTTTTATTACTATCAAAATAATGAAGTCTGTTTTACAGCATTGTAGAACCTCAAACTGTATTTAGAATCTCAAAATAAGAGTACATACAACAATTATTGTTTTGTCTTCTTTTGTTTAATTTTGCCTTTTTTTTCTACTCAAGGAAAATATTCTGAGTACTTAAACCTTCCAATACAGCATTATTTTTTTTTTCTTTTGTAATGCATTTGCAGATTAAGCAGCAATTAGATATTAGGAAAAAAAATGTAGTTTTTTCATAATTTTTGACAGAAACTTCACCTTGGAAAAAATGACAAAAAACCCCCAATAAATGTTCTCCATTATAAACAGGTTCAGATAAAATTTGGGCCATGAACAGTCTCCACTATGTAAGAATTTTGCATTTAAGAAACTCTTTCATGCCAAAATATCTCAACCTTTACACTTCTGACTGCTGAAGGACAAACTTGAATGAGTGAAAGCAAAACAGGAAATCTCATTAAATGTTGCCAGCAGCTTCAAATCATTATGAATTTTCCAGTACAGCATCCAATAATTATATTAGTTTTCCAATAATGCAGTCAAATGTCTCTCATTACAACTAATTTAGAAAGTACAACAGATTACCCAGTCTCACTGTTTTATGAAAAGAACCTGATGTTTGGTCTGCTCTGCTAACAGATGAATGTATTGACATACACAAAATTTCACAAATATGTCATCACTCACCTTTTTGTGGGTCAGAATTCTCTTACTGGATAATTATTCTTATGTCAACTTCCAAAACTGACCTACAAAAAGTTGCATGAGACTTTATATCCCCAGTAACTCTTTGATTACAATCACAATTTTTTCTAGTCACGAAGTCAAAATATGTTGTTAATTTTCTGTAAGTGTCAAACTCAGAAACTTTACTGGTACTCCTGAGACTTAAACTCTCTCTGACCCTCAGAGCCAAAGTTCTGGGGACAGCCCCATTAGCTTTACGCAAATGTCTCTCTGACAAAATCTGCAGGCAACATGATGAGGCATAATTGGAGCTGCACAGTCTTTGCCACTGGCAATGAAGAGCATGTTGGAGGAAATCCAGATGAAACTTGTAGAGTTGGCAGCAAGGCTGGTTTTGCCCCAACAGAACAATAAAATCTACATTAATAATGTTATTAGTTGAGGTCAAGGAAGAGGATTGTCCCGCTCTGCTCTGCATTCATGCAGGCTCACCTTGAATATTCTCTGCAGTTTTGGTCAATGCATTACAAGAAAGATATTAAGCTATTGAAGAGTGTCAAAAGAAGGCAACAAAGACAGTGAAGGGCCTTGAGGGGAAGCTGTGTGAGAAGTGGCTGGCTGAAGCCACTTGGTCTGTTCAGCCTGGAGAAGAGGAGACTGAGGGGAGACCTCACTGCAGTTACAACTTCCTCGTGAGGGGAAGAGGAGGGGCAGGCACTGGTCTCTTTTCTGTGTGGTGATTAGTGACAGGACCTGAGGGAATTGCCTGAAGTTGTGTCAGGGGAGGTTAAGCTGGATATTAGAAAAAGGTTCTTCACCCAGAGGGTGGTTGGTGCCTGAAACAGGATCCCCAGGGAAGTGGTCACAGCACCAAGCCTGACAGAGTTCAAGAAGAGTTTGGATGGTGTGACTTTTGGGGATGGTCCTGTGCTGGGCCAGGAGCTGGACTTCATGATCCTTGTGGGTCCTTTCTAACTTGGCATATTCTATGATTCTTTGATTCTGTCATTATTGCTATGGCTATCCAGCCAGGTAGAGCTAGAGCTATTAAAGCTCTGTATAGCTAAGTGCATGAAGCACTGGGGTGTTTAGACAGAGCTCACAGAACCTACTGTGCTGCTTGTGGCAAAGTCCCCATTTAAACCTGGACAATGGGCATCTCTCAGCATCAGCGTTGTGAAATCACATCAAAACTACTGTTTGAAGGCATAAAATTAATGCCCATTCAACTCTGAACTCCTGTTTAGTCCTTAGCAGTTTACTTTTTTTTTCAAACTTAAAAAAACAAATGAACAAACAGAAAGGTGAGGCAATAAAGAAATATGAGGTTTTAACTTGACTATAGTATGTCTTCACTGAGAGCTTCCAAACCCATAATCATTTAAAACAGAACACAGATGGGAAATGCAACCCCAGGTGAGATTCAGTGATTCATGGTAGCATTTGGAGACACAAGCATGACACCAAAGGCCTGCAACCAGAGACAGTGTGCAATTACTGCTCCAGCTCTGTTTTGACACCGTCTTCTGAACATCACCCATGTGTTTAAGAGACTTCAGAGCTGGAGGCCATGAGGAGCATATGCTTCCTATTGCTTGTGCACTTGTGCCTATGGACTAGAGAACAGTGGGGTCCTTGCACTGAGGTATTTGGGGCTGAAGTCCTACACTTCATGTCCAGGGCAGCACCAGACAGCCATGGTTCAATGTTGCAGAAAGGGCTGTTCTGCCCCTGGCCAGTGGAGAAAGAAAATCTGATGGATAAAAAGTAAGATGAGGCAAGAACATCTTGTGCAGCTAAGTCTGAATACATTTCAGTATTTCAAATGCTTGGCAAAAAAAGCTGTAGAAACTTTGTCTTCACATATGAAACAGGTTCCCATCTAATAAGTGCAAGGCTGCAATAATAGGAGGCCTGTAGTAATATCAATAATGATAACAATTCTGTTGATAAGGGAGATCTTTTTGTAATAAATATTATTATGATTCATTTTCCAGAACTTTCAAATGGCCATTTCACATCACTATCTTTATATATTATGAACTCTGCATATTTGTCATCATTGATTTTTTTTTCACGTACAGTTTTTGAAATATTTATAGCTTAAATCAGCACCAGACACAAAATATGCATGGAAAAAGACAGCACCAGGGGCAGTTGTGACACATTTGAGAAGTGCATGTAAAGAAGTACAATTATTAAGAGAGTAACATGAAGTTACCCACAAAAGTGATCACACTATGTGAGGGAAAAAAATATTTTGCAAAAGACCTAAAAGGATTAATTGAGCTTTCCTTTCTTCTACACACTATTCATTTCTGCCCTGCTAGCAACTTTCCTGATCAGTAAATAGGTTACCCAAATCGACAAATTTATTTAGAAAGATGGGCAGTGGAGAAGGATAAGAGAACTGAAATAAGGCAATAAATTATAGTTGAGTCATGTCTCCTATTCAGGAACCAATAGCTGACATCTTGGCTGCTTCTGTTCAAGCACGACTTGATTAATATCAAGTACAAATTTATCACTCAGCAATAATCTATCCCCTCAGAAACTTAACCTGGAAATGCCTTTTCAATGACCAGCAGGGTGAAATATTCAAAGTTCTTTTCTGTCTGCATCCACTGTAAATATTTTTCAAATTTTCCAGAGAAAGTGGTAATTATTTAAAGGTCAGGTTTGGAGAAAATTAATGAATATAGTTAAAAGACCTGAAAACTAAACCTAAACAGAAAAGACAGCCTGTTAGAGCCAAGACAGAAACACAGTTAAGATCCTCTACTAAATATAAAAACTTACTGTGTCCCTCAGTGGCCATTTTACATAATTCAAGCCATTTGTAGCTTTTCAAATGAAAAACTCAGCATTCAGAGTGATGGGGTGGGTGTGTGTGCATGTACATGCTTGTGTTTCTCAGCTAGGAATAAAGCTTGAAATAACAAAACAGGAAAAAATTGCAATTAATTTATTTTGATCTCATTTAATTTGGTGTCTTTTCTAAGTGGGGCAGACAGTGCCCTAGGGGTAGAATAGAACTTGAAACTGATAAAATTTTAGTTAATTCCAAAAAAATCTAAATTCCCTTTATTGTGAAAACAACAGTGATTTAAATTTTGTCAAACAGAATTATTATTTATCAACAGTTGCATGGCCTCAGAGAATGAAATCTAATTCAATGCTATTCTCAAAGAAACCATATCCCTTTCTTTAATGCAAAGATGGGAATGAAAATGAGTACTGTACTTGCTGATAAAGGGGAGCCATTGCTTTCCAATAAGGTAAATGGCACAAGCCTGATCCCAGAATAATTTGGCATAGAACTGGTTTTCCTAGTAACATGAAAAGGACATTGTGTATGAAGTCTCTTCCCATTGATTCATCCCCTCTTTTCAGGCTCTGGTGCTGCTGAAACAGATTGTCTTCTCCAGTGCAAACCCCAGTGGCATCTGATTCACCCACTGGCAGTCATTCAAGCCTATCTGGACAAGCAGGCTTCTGTGATCTGGGGACTTCAGGTTTTTTTCTACAGCATTTATCAGCAGTTTTCATGCTGTTGAAATGATCTTGGCAGTGCCACTCACAGTAATCCCTCACCCCTTAGCGCCACCACTGCTTGCAAATACATCTTCCCTTCATTCTAGATGTGTTTTATCTTAAAAGACTTCAGCATAGGAAGGCTGTGTGAATGATCAGTTAAGTTGGGAGTCCTCAGAAAATTTGTATGAGGTGCAATATCAATGCTGTCTAAAAACTAATATAATTTTTTTAATGCAATTAGGTCAATCATCTGCCTATTTAACCCTAGCATTAAAACCTCTAGGGCTTTGGAGCCTGCAAATAGTAAAGCACTTTAAGCATCACCTAAATACATTTCCTGTGGGTCTTAGCCATGTCCTCAGGTGCCAGTAGACACTTTGAGGATTCAATTATCAAACAAAACCCAATATGTTAAATGCATGTAAGTAGGGTGAGCCACATGCTTAAATACCCACACTGTATTGGGTGACAGTCTGTAGAACAAAAGAGCAATTTGTTGTACATGTGAGGGGAGAAATTTAATTTATCTGTACCTACAATCATGCCCAGGAGCTGGATGAAAAAGATGCCAAGTGAAACAAATTGTGTTAACAGTGTGCGCCTCAAAATATCTGAGTGAATGTCTTACAACTTATTCCCTGAAGGAAGAAAAGTAACCCATCCATATCTATATATAACCATTAGCACAGGGTAGTGTTTTGTATCATGAATTAGATGTTGTTCAATGAAGGTTCCTAAGAAAAAGCAAATTAAGAACAAAACTAGAAACTCTGGGGAGTCCTGGCAAAAATTAGGACGAAAGCATAGCACATTCTAGGCATTTATTAAAACATTTAACTCTTTAATACATAAGCATCAGTTCTCCAAAGTTCATCTGAAACACTGCAACAACCAAGATATAAGTAGACTTAAATAGCACTAGACAAACCCATTCAAAATTACAAAGGGTGAATGAAAAATATTACCATGGATCGGTGCAATGTCAGAAGAAGAGGAAAGATTTGATATGACTATGTTGAAAAATGGCCACACTTAACACACATCAAAAAATAACATCACAAGTCAGCAGTTTGTATACAAAATGATCAGAGCTCAAGAATGAAACCTATTTGGAAAAGATTGCTACTTCTGTTCCAGAAATTGCACATTAACCATCTTTTTGATCACTTTAGGAGGAAAAGACATGAAAGAAAAGTGGTACAGTGTGTCCAATCTTCAAAGTAGAAAATGCCTACTTGTTAAACAAAAGATAGGCAGTATATACAAAAAGTCTCCTTGAAAATAACCCTTAAACTCATTAACATCATGTGTCTTTTGAAGATCTGTGAAACATGCAAAAAGGTGATGGCAATCTTCTAGTGATAAGAGGAATTAAGAAGTAAAGTTCTATTTATTTGTCGATAAGGAAAAATTTATTGCCAAGATTGAACAATGAACAGAAAAGTGGGGTTTTTTACCTACCAGTACAGTTCCTAGTCATTCAAACATGATATACTGTTATTTAATATGCTATTATTCCAGATACACATCTCATCAGATTGCTCCTATTATCAATCATTAAGAGCAGATCAACCAGTCTTTCCAACATTTGAGAAAATACAGGAAAAAACCCTCAAACATTCATCATTACATATAAAATACATGTGATAATGTAGAGAACATTTTGGGGATGAATCCAAGATCTGATGCAGTAACACTTCGTATTTTGCACTCAATCTAACTAAATGTAGACCTAAGAGTTACATAAAGATGAATGGCCCATGTGACTGCATGGCGTAGTGTAGTTGCCATGTCAACAGGATTCTTCAGCAGTTGCAACCACACACCATTAGTATGCATTTCTGTGTTGAAAAGAGAGTCCTTCGATGATGGATAGATTATGAAAGCAAGTTCACTAAGTCCTCTCATTTTACATACTGATTTACCCTTTGGCATGGAATCAAATACATCTTTTTGCTGTAATAGGAATCTGTGTCCCATTGTTCTCTTCGTAAAAAAAAATTATTAATCAAAACCGTCTTCTACTTACTGAAGTAGTAATTTAAACTCTGAATTAAACCAGTCACAGCTTGTGTTGACTCCAGATATGTTGACTTAAAGAGTGTGTCCAGTCCAAAACCAGGACATGTTGCTCTTTCACCCACATATTCATTTTTTAACATGTCTGGTTTCTTCTTACTTTACAAAGTCTCCTGATATGCTCACCACATGAAAAAAAAATATTCTGGGATTTTTATACTATCCAGTATAAAAGAACTTGGGCTGTAAGGCACAATCATCATCCAAATATGATTTAATTTAATACAAGATCCCCATTATGCAAATAATTTTTATTATGTGTCAAACACATGATCTTATGTAAAAGCTCTTAGAAATTAATCATCAGCACATCTTAAATTTATTCATGTGGGCAAGTTGCTTGGCTTTTTTATTTGTTATTCATATAAAAAATAGATTGCCCTGGCATGGATTCAAATACAAGTATAGATTTTCATCATTTAATAAACGCAACCTGACTACATACTTTGTATATGTCACTAACATGGCTATTCAAGTTTTGCCACTGAACAAACATCCAAGTGGTGAGTAAGTAAGAAGGCATCACTAGACTGACATTTCTATTGTAGTTCCAGGTGTAATTTCATTCTGTATACATGTACATCTATTTACAGGATAACAGGCATTATGAGAATGTGGACTTTAATTTACCAGTTTTTAATGGAAAATATCTTTTGTGTTTGTTTCCAGTCAAGTTCTTTATGAGGAACTTAGACCTCAGTGACGATGATAAGCTTCAGGGAAGTGGTACAGCAATTAGCAAGTAAAAGAGCTAGTTCCATGGGGAATTCAGAAATAAGAGCTTTCCTGCTGGGATAAAAAGAGGCAGTATAGAAATCAAAATGTTTTGTTATACTTCATGTTATTAAAATTAATCTCTGCTGAATTCTCTCACATAGGAATAAAAAGTCTTTTGTGTGTAATGACCTACACAATTAAGAAATGTCTAATGTCAAAATGGAAGCCTCAAATAATTTTATAGATTGAAACTTTTAAAAAAATGAGAATCACATTAAGAAACAGACGCGGTTTCTCCAACATCCCAAGCAAGCAAAGTTCTCACATCTTTGCCTGTTGCACTGTGAAGTTAAATTCTAAATAAACTGGACATTTGCAATATGCAACCAACAATTTGATGTTCATTTCTCATTACAGCAGTCCTATTCTAGAGAGTGCCTAGGGACAGTTGTAATAAAAATATGTAAATTTGCCATAAAGCCACTATGTCCTGCCCTTAAGTCATATGCACCTCTTTGCTTACTGTCTATAATTAGCAGACAAAAATAAATTCTTCTCAGGTTTCTTACTCACTTGCTTTGCTATAAATATAAGTTGAGCAGATCACATTAGGTTTTAGACAAGAAAAGAAATGGAAGTAACAGTCTTTAAATATAGAAGACCCATTCTGCAGCCTTTCAACAGCCACTACATACTACCTTGCAACAATTTGAAAAGGCAGATTTGGCAGTACAAATATGCTTTGCATACCCTCTAAAGAACATACAAACCATTTCCTTCAATTAACAAAGTTAAGTTGATAAACAGCAAGAATCTGAAATTTCTTTTAATGCCAAATGAAAATAATTGTAAATTGGTTAGAGTTTTATCATAGGACAACTTCATTTTATGACATAAATGCAATTTGAGCACATTCTAAAATATTTTAATGGGAATACTCATTGGATAGGATGTCATGAAATATGGTAGGGAATATTACCTGTGAACATGATATTTACATACTTCAAGAAGTGCATGGGAGAGAGAGGGGTGGGCAGAATGCCTGTGTTTCCTAACGATGCCGTTGTCCTGCATGTTGCGATAGACCAGTGGTTTGCTGGGTGAAGCCTGTAAGAAGACATATGACTCCCATCCCTTCTGCCATGGTGATGTTCTTACAATGACATAGGAAATCAGCTTTTTGTGCAGCATGAGTATGGAACAATTTAGAAAGGCAAAATGAGACAGCTTGTATAATAATTTTTCATATGAATAGCTCTGCTACTTGCCATACTGGCATAGGGTAACTTCAGTGACTTCTTGGCGGCTTTGGTAATTTCCCTCTTTTTTATCACAGCACCTTTCTTGACATCAGAGTTGTACTTTACTTCACCCATAGATCTCTTTTTCCCCAAATTCACTGCTTCCATTACCTGTGCCCACATAACTTACCTTACTTTGGCAGAAGGAAAAGAATATACAGCCTCCTCCTCATGAGGTAATCAATAGTGCTTCAAAGATAAGCCAGCCAGCAAAGGCTTGTAAATGTGTCTCTTCTGCCTTCAGCAGCCCTTCATATGTGACATTTGCAATACTTTTAGTCTCAATTGACCTGACCCAAGGGAAAGATGTCAAAAAGCCTCTGATGTATTAGAGCTTCTGAGGTTACTGCTTCACTGGAGAATCACCACCTTATGCCACACTGTTTTTCTTGCATAAATATTAAAATCTTAGGCTTCATTAAAATGTTACATACATCATGGATGAACTTTCTAATAAATGACCATCAAAAATTGAACTCATCTTTAGGAGACTATACAGTGTGTACCCTAAAGCAGTAACAGCGTAGATTATACATCTATCATAACACAGATGTAATGAAACCCTGACCTGAAACTTCTACAGATCCACAGAGCAGTGACAGCTACTAGAACAGCTCTTTAGCCAGCGGTTACTACAGGATGTATGCACGCTCCTTCTGTCAGCAGGGTAAGACAGGCAGATCCTCAAAGAGCAAAAGCTTACAGCCATCCTTTTGAAGAGCTGGCAAGGGAAATGCTGTAGTTAATGTTATCCAACAGACTAAAACACTGGTTAAAACCATTATTTTCTACTGTAACTCTTTTTTTTTAAAGTTAGTATTAATCAGTTGCTTCATCTATGATGAGATATAAAATAAAGAGATGCAAAAAATAATGACCTTGATGGAAGTAAAACAAGCAAAGAAGAATATAAGAAAAATAAATCTTTAAAAATGTTCCCTTGTAAACTGGTCAAAAATATTAATCCCTCGCAAGGTTTATCTTGGAGACTCCCATGTATGTGTCATCTTGCAAGTTTAAGCTTCTGTGGTTTGTGATAAAGTCCAGCGGTCAGTAACTTTCCAAAAATACATGACTGGTGGTTAGTAGAGCACAACTCAAGCACAAAGGAGTGGGAAAAAATTCTTGAAGCTCCGTGTCACTGCTAGAGCTTTAATTGTGCCAGCTTGAGCTCTACTAGCACCACCCAAGCCTGTGTTTGAGTTGCTGAAAACTTGAGGGGGAAAAAAATAAATAAACATCTGAAACCAACACCTCAGTTCTATTCCATTATGATATATTTCTGAAGGGATAAATGATAAATCAATAAACCCAAATTGCTGGGTCTGAGAGTGCTTATATCTGCTATTCATTTTTAGAGGTTCAGCAGTTGCACTGTGAGTCTTATTTTAGAAAGCAGGATCAGTGTGAGCCTCAGGAGCTCACCTGGACCCCAAGAACCCATGGCAATGCCTAGATACTGCTCGAAGTTGGGTAGCCAGATGCAGCGTAAAGCTCAGGGTCATGCACTGAAAAGTGACATCTTCTCACATTCCCAGAGGGAAAACAGATGTACTCGAACTTTATAAGAAAAATGCTTTATTACCTTTTCTATTTGCACATGCAAGCTGCTAAGTATATAAATATGAAATACTTATCACAGAACAATAGAATAATTCAGACTGGAAAGCAGCTCAAGAGTTGTCTAGTTGAGCCCCCTGGTCAAAGCAGGCTCAGTTTGAGGCCAGGCCAGGTTGCTCAGGTTATTATCTACTAAGGATGGAAACTGCACAAACTGTAAATCTATATCACTGAAAGAAACGTAAAAAGGATTTTTATATATGTTTATATATAAATATTACTATATTTATTAATATATGGAGTTACAAAAGCAGCTGATCATGTTCAAAAAAGGTTTGGATATCAGGTATTAAGGGATATATAAGACAGGTCTGTGATAGAAAATTATAATTCATTGTAAAAGAGGCAAATAAAGGTGAGGTTCATTTCCTCACATTATAGATAAAACAGTGCTCTTAAAAGCAATGGAAATACATTTCTAAATGAAATATAATTCACAAATGTTATATTAATTTGACTATTAATGGCACTATGCCCCTGATAAGAAAATAACTGCACTTAAAAAATCAAGATCTTTGAAATGTAGTGGTACAAGTTCAAAGGCACTGATATTAACACTGATACTTAATTGCTGCAGCTCTCCAACTCTTCACTGCCACCTTAGGTAAACACAGAAAATTAACTGTTCCATTTTTAGGGGACACGATCATGATGTGCAGCGGTATTTCTACTGGTATGCTTCAATGTTTGTTCCTTCTGATTTGCTCCTGTGAGATCTGAAAAATAACAAAGCTGCAGTGGTGTCAGAGATCTATAATTCTCTCACCGAACATACTTAATAAATGGTATGTACTTTAATATTTGAAAAACACCACTCTTCTGCCACTGAACAAAGCCTCTACATGTTAATGGTATATCTGATTTTCCTATCAATACAAGAGGCAGAACCTTAATGCATGTCAACCGTTATTCTTCTATTTTTATCACTTGTGGTAAAAGCAGAAGTGTGCTTGTCTAAACTAGGTTTGAAAGTAAGTGCATTTTTCCATTTCTAAAACATTTTGTCCAAGATACATTTGTTTTTCTTTGAGGTCCCAGATGACTTCAAAGGTAAACCATTAACACTCTTCAGATCTGCTTGTTCCACATACAATAAATTATAGCAGTGATATATATATATATATATATATATATATATATCCTTCCACATTTTAGCTACATTTGAGGATTCTTAGGCATCAAAATTTAAAACGTGTCAAATATAAACATGGTTAAGAGTGAGCCTTAGTATTAAAATTTGATATGTCACTTTATCTTGTGCTAACAGTCAAAATACTAAAAATAAAATACTAAAATTAAAAATACTTATTGGTCATTTCTCTAAGGTAAATGGTTACAGTTGCAACTGCTTTATTAGAATTCTGTAGGGTTCATGGATTTCTCAGGTTTGTGGAATTTCCTTTGCACAAACCTTTTATACCTAATAATGAACATTTTTAAGGCTTAGTAAGGCACTTCCACCAAACAAAGAGAATTAACCATACCACCAGAAAACATCCCATATGCTACAACCAAAATCCTCCCTACGTACTCAGTTTTAACTTCAACTAGAGTAAAGATAATTAATTCTCTCTCATTTTTACTATTCCTAAGAATTTGAGCGCCAGGTACATGATATTACTATAATTAATAACCCCTCTCCCAATAATGGCAAATGGTTGTGATAAAAAGATCTCACAGTGAATAAAACAGCAAAGGGAATAGACCTTGCATGAATCTGCATGCAAGTCAGCAACTAGACACTTTACTTATAATAAATATGTAGTTCTAAAATAATCTAAAAGCTTCTACCCAAGACTAAGTGCTCAAACAAGAATATAAGATAATCAATTATTTTTGAAAAATTATCTAGTAATTATCAGTCCAGTAAAACAGTGTGTTTTGTTGTCATAAGGTTTATACCTTCAGCTTTCTCTTAGGCCGTAAAGAAAATGAGTTTTGTCCCATTACAGAACTCTGCTGATCTCCCAAGGCGAACGCTCACTGGACAGTAGGAAGATAGGAAATTAATTCAGCCTTGGTGTCCTTTCAGAAAACACTTAGAACTATTGCCCTTTGTAGTAAGGGAACCTACCTCAAGTGAGCCTGCATGACTTCAGAGGAGGTCTTTGCAAAAAGACGGTCTCAGGCTATAGGCAGAAACAGGTTGGTTGTTCATAAATTTGTATTTAAATTGATACCAAAGACCAACAAGTAGATCAAGAATGAGAACTTTGTGCATTTTTCCTTCTTTAGTGAGGCATTACCTTTACTTGACACTCCAACCAGTTTTGGGATCCAATGTTCCACAGAATTCCATCCCTGAAGAAAAGTGGAAGGATAACGGGCCTGACTCTGAAAGTCTCTTCATTATGAATAATTGGGTGGGAATAACTTATAAAAAAATTACAAGCTTGTCAGAAGAAATTGTGTAACTGCTTGGACAGTATTCACTGAGAGTAGGTGTGCCATTTTTGCTCCCGTGTGGCCTACTAAATAACTTAAGCATTCAGCAATGCAGTCTTCTACTTCTTTCTCTCTTAACAAAGTTTTTTTAAAAAAAAGGACTGTAGGGATGTGCAAAACACATGATCAACCTATACCTGTTCTTCAGCTTGGGCTTTCAGGCTGCTGTCACCTGTAATGAAAACAAAGCTTTGGGGAATGGAATTCTTTTCTCTGTCCCACTGCTGGCAGCAGCCTCACCCTGCTGGTTCCCATCATGCTGACATCTCTGAAAGGTGACAATTCCCTTGGAAGGTCTAAAAAGGTTTTATCTACAAGGAACAAAAGGGAGTCTCAGTTTTGTTTTGACTCCAAGTCTTCAGAATGTGACTTCACAATTTGACTTCACAGCAAAAGAGAAGATTTAAATAGGCAAGATGCTTAGCAATTAAAGACAATTCCATAACATGAACAATGCAGCTTAAAAGATAAGTTTAGCAATGCCATGTATTACCTGCACTATGCTTGGATTCAAGAACCATGATGACACTTTTATGGAACAAATAAGGGCCAAAGAAGGCATTTTCACCCAGCTACTTGACTTTACATTTGTCATTAAGAATGAATATTGCATTCCTCTTCCGGGACAAAACATTTCATAATACTGCAGTTGATTCAATATTTGAAAGAATTTGATGTCTGAAGATATAAAGACATAAAAATTTCAACTTATTATTAAAATGTTTTAAGAGAAAAGATTATTTCATAACACATCTTTCATAGCAAGATGTTAAAACAAGTCCAGTGTTAAGTCAAAAATATTCAGATGTTGATGGCTGAAACAGTGATTCTTAAAATAAATACTAAGCATTTCAACAATTAAAATGAAAACATAACAAAATCTTTCTTGTGGCTAACATTATTGTTTTATTCTATCTTTTATAAATTCCATGTCTTCAGCTAATTAGTGTTTCTTATTCCACGAGGGTTTTAAACACTTGCTGAATATTGTCTCATAGAGCTTTTGCAATTTCTGTTGATGCAACCTTCACAACTTACTGGTGATTCAAGTCATCTTTGTATTTTTTTCTTTCCGTCACTGGAATTGGCTGGTTCTGACTCACAGTTCCAGCTTGCAGACTACCTCTTGCCAGAACTCCTGCAGGTATCACCTCCCATATACAAAATGAAAGCCTTGACACTGATCTGGAGATAAAACTCTTTAGATCACAGTAGGAATTTGCCTATAAGCCACAAGTTACTAGACTTGCTGTATTGCTGCTTCTTCAAGCTTCTTCTTTCTATCATGAGGACAAAATCCCAAACTCCCTTGAACTGTCCAGCTACAGGGCAGAATAAAAACTGATTTCTCTTAGTATCTTTCTCTGCAAATTTCATTTGATATAAATGGTAAGATATTGATTGTAAAAGCTGGTGGCAACTTTATGCTGTAAAGTGATATACTTTATTTTTCCAATAGCAATTCACAAAAGTATAGCAGAGCAGTAAACACACTAATTTAGTTTTCAGCTGTATGTCCTTCTCTGTGTGGCTTCAAAAAGCTGGTGCCTTGCTAGGACGCAATAGTCTGCACTGCTTTACCTGAAAGCATATAAGCAATGAGGGGCTGTCGGCTTGTTCTGACACACTTCTAACATAAGATGGCAGACATAATACATAAACTTCCAATAATATACTAAAAATTACAGTTATTAGGTCAATATTATGTTCACTACTGTCCTTACTGGCATGAACCAGAAAAAAGCAGTCTCACTGTACAATTATCTGCTACTGCATTCATGGTATGCTATTAGTTAATCTCTGCAGCTCTTTCAAAACAACACAATTTGGCAAGCAAAAAAATAATAAAAATTTGATCAGGCATAAAATGACTAAATTTTTGGTTAAAGTGAATATCAATAGCACAATATAGGTATGGTATATCTTTTGCTTTTATTCAGCTGTTTAGTATGCTGTAGGTATAAATGAGACTTAAACCAAGCATCAAAACTGAACCTTTCAGATGTTAATGTGATGATAGTTGTGTTATTATGAGCCTAATGATATCTAGTGCACACAAGAATACATAGGTGTCATGCTGGGAAACCAATGATCTGTCTCTTATTCTGACTGCAGGCAAAGAATATCTCATCAAAGCTACAAATTTCATGACTCTGTTCCCAAATTTAAAACCCTGAAGGAAATGGCTTTCATGGTTCAACAGTTTTAAAGGGTTGCTCTTACTTGGCTTTGTAACAAGGAAATTAATAGTTCTTCCAAACAAATCAGAATTATGCCATAGCTGCATGCATTTTCATGCTGTTGCCTTCAGCATTTCACTTCCTTCCCCAAATAACATCACTGCAGAATTCACACTGAATTCACTGTGGGGAAACATTTATTACCTGCTATGATTTCACTCTATAGCCTTAGATAGGTGATAGAAGTCACCTACTCATTGTAAAAATTGTTTTCTTTAGATTATGTGAAATAGAGTCAGTTTCTAATCAATCTTCACTTTTCAGAATAAAACCACAGTAAAACCTATCCAGTCTAATGTCAGTGAGAGTTAGTTTCTGTATTGTGATGCAGAGCAACCAACCAAGAGGTAGGCGGCTTATGGGACTGCAATAACAAGGAAGCACTGAAATGAGATACTTCTCTGTCAGTATGGTTTTCTCCATTTAAAAATTCCTACTGTGCAGGTATTGAAGCTCCTGGGAAGGAATAATCATTTTAAATAGTTTTCTAAATTTAAAGGTATACAAATGTTTTTTAACGAGCAGAAAATGAATACTGTGTTAGGATTAGTCACTGCATGTGACACTTTGTGCATATAGTGCACAATGACTAGTGTTCAGGAGAAAAACTATAAATCATTATTGAATGTCCAGTGTAGCAATACATTTCAATGTATCATTAACAAATCATTAAAACACTGTGGATTCCTATTTAGCTATAGGAACTTACACATATACTGGAATTAAAATACCAAGATAGATCTGCCTTCGTCCAGAATCCCTATGACTGCACAACATTTAAATCCAACAATTTCAATGCCTGTGGAGCTGGAAATTAAGAGCACCCATGTAAAAGTCAGCTTTTTAAGCTCATGCCAGTCATTTGGAGACCTATCTTTAATGTGGGACTGTAGCACTCAGAATAAGAATTCTTGCATGACAACATCAATTAGGTAATATACTACAATCAATCTAATAGCAAAGTATTGCACATATATCTACAATACAATATAAACCACACTTATAAATCAGAAACATTACTCTGTGAGTGATTGACAAGAACTTCCCACCTCAAATAGTTGATCCCCATATGAGGGAGTGGAAAGAAGAACAAAAACTATAGTAATAGAGAAATTTGCTTTTCTCTGAGCATGAAGCGATTGTTGGTAATACAAAACAGTGTTGGAGTCCAAAAAAATTCTCTATAGCCTAGGAGGGTTATGTTTAGTGTGTGTGTGTGGCTCAGCTTCGTGAACGAAGATTTGGGAAGGGCTGTCCCCACGTGGGTGTGCCCTTCCAGCCTGCGCAGTGGATTTTAGGTGAGGCTCAGCGTGCGCAGAACTGGCCCCACCGTTTAAGTCCTGAGGTTCATCTGCCATGGCCGAGCGAGCTTGGACAGTGACATTGAAGTCCTCAGGACTAGAACCTACAGCACCCAGCATTTCCCAGGAGGTCTCCCATCCAAGTACTAATCCGGGGCTGACCCTGCTGAGCTTCCGAGATCTGATGGGATCGGATGTCAGGGAGGCATTTAACTGCCTTCTAGGAGGGCTATGTACAACAGGAGGGAAAAGAGCAAACATGGAGGACTGAACAAAAACCAACAGTAATTCATCATTAACTGCATAAAAAAGCAGTGAATTTGCTCTAATATGAGGAAAATGACAGCTTCCCCTCAAGCACAAAAAATGTAATTATCCCCTAAGCCACCCTAAAAGAGCTAGCAACAGTGCAATCCAGAACACTGCAATTCCCAGCTGGGCAGCACCACCACTGTCATGCATGACAGGGATGGAGTGCGAAGTAAGTAGTTCTTCATGTACACTTTCATATCAGCATGTGACTCTTATTATTCAATAACAGCAGAGAGGGAAAGAGAATCAAAAAGGACATTATAATTGGCTGCTTGAGCACATGTACATAGGGGTTCTCTGTGTGTATTTGCATACAAAGAATATACTGCTCCATAAAGGTGTATGTAATTAGCTGAAATAAAGCTGTCTCAGCTTCTGTTCATCCCATCTCTAAGTCAGCTTTCAGCTTATTCAGATAAGCTTTGAACTTCATTCTGCAGGACCTAGGCTGTTTTCAGTAGCCAAACTGACTTCAGCTTGACTGCAGCACAGACATACCTTTAAAAAAAGTCACAATATTCTGCATCAGGTTTTCACCTTCGTTATGATTAAGAGTAATACTCAGAAGTATCACATCATAGTCATGTAGGAGTGTTGCAGCCATCTGCTTTACTCAGTGCATTGTATCAAAAAAATCTTCTGGACAGTGAGGCAAAAAAAAATACGATGAAAATGTAATTCAAAATGTTAGTCTGAAAACTCGAGAATGAACAAAAAATCAATTCAGCTGCAAATTTTAACTAGATCAGAATCAAAATAATGGGAGTCACTTATTTTGTATAGTCTTCATCCAATCCATTTGACCTTTATCAGGTAAACACCCCTCTATTTAATAAAAATGTCTACAAACAAGTCACTAAAATAGGTCTACATTTTTCTGGAAGGGATCAAATTAGGACTGCATTGTCACTTTTTTCTCACTTCATCTCCACCCCAGCTGATTATGATAACGGTACTGGTTATCAATCTGTAGTGAAAATGTCTAAATTCTGGTGCTTGAATTTTGAAGTAAATAACCAAGCAACAGGTTAACAACAATCACTGTAGACTTCTGGTGACGTATATTGGATTTCTGAAGAACAAATTACCTAGAAGTATGATTTATGTAATTATACTTTCATACTAAATTTTTGAACAGTTTAGGAAAGATACAGAAATACTCCTGTAAAGCTCATCAGCATTATATATCAAATAGAAGCTTCTGTATCTTTCAATGTCTGAACTATTTTTCCCACTAAAGTGACTGAGAGCCAACATACATTTTCATACAAAACTCGAACACCGAATAACCATCCTTCTCATCTTACGCACCCATACAAGTCCTGGGCTGTCACAGAGCGTAGACTCACAGCAAAAAGACACAGGTACTGCCATGGACTGAAATGAAATAGATTATTTTGCACAAATGAGACTCAATCTTTTAATTTCAGACAGGATCATTTGCATGGCTAAACTCAAACACTAAGTGCACTGGAGATGGGCACAGGCAGAGGTGCCAAGACATGGCCACAATCCATCCCATTCAATAACTGCCCCCGCTGTTATGCTACCTTTGTGTAAGAAAACTTCATTCTCTCACCTTTTTTTGTAATTTACTAGTTCTGTCGTTCAAAATTCAGAGGCCTTTCAGACTGTTCCAATAGAAACTCTGCCCCTTCTTCAGATGCTGTTGAAGACTAAGCTCTGAGAACTGTCTGTGGCTTTTTGGGTTAGTTTGAGAAAATGAAAAGCATTCCCTTTGTTCTCATCTACCCTGTATTCTTCACACTGCTGCATAGAGAACAGTCTCTAAGGTCCTTTGTGGAAAAACTCAGTTTCTGCCTTTCCTAAATCTGTCTCTTCCACTGCAGTGAAGACAAAATCATATTCCCATTCCTTTCTGAGATGGCTACAGTGGCTGATCTGCACCAAACGGACCAAAGCCGAATTTATTTTATATGTTAATTTACATGATAGCTGCATTCATTAAAATGAGATCTAGTGTTATTAAGCTCCTGTAGAGTAATTGTGACTGAAATTTGTCCATGAACTATACAGTTGAACCTCATGAACCAGAAAAGAGTTTTCAAAAGATATTGCTTAAGCACAGGCATGTTGTTTTAAAATATCTGAAACTATAATTTACACAGACAGGATAAAATTGAGGATGAATACTGTTTACAATCTAACATTCAATACACAGAATAACAGTAAAAATATAAAAGAGGGGGGGAAAGAGGTGAACTTTTTCAATTAAATATAATTCATCTTTCCTAGAGCAAGATAAACTTCACTCAAGGGACTTCAGTGAATGTTGTCTTAATCCTAAATCAATCAGTGAGATTTTTTTGTTTCTTCATTGCAATGTGTGAAACTATTGGGCTATAAATCTATCTCTGATCTTCTTATACTAACCTTCCCATTATCTGACCTGCACAGGTTAAAAAGCAAAGGTAAATTGCAAAACAAAATTAGGACTATAGCAAGAAAAGTCATTTTAGATATTTATTACTCTCTTGAAGATCTAATGACACAGCGAGAAGTTATTTAATTTTATTGGAATGGAAAGATTAGCTTGAAGGACTTAGACCTGGGTAGGATGGCCTAATCAAGACAAAAGCTTGACATTCATTACAGGACATGAAGATGGAAAAAGTTTACAAAAAGAAAATTATAATGCAACAAGAAACCAACAAAAAATCACATTATACAAATGTAAAACTAATTATTTCTGAAAATATACTAAACATATAAAAAAATCCTTGCATCTACCTAGTTCTCAGCAACATTTATTTTAACCACTGATCAGAAAAAAATTCAGAACTCATTTAGTAGAACATACTTATCTAACTTTTAAGAATCAAAGCTCTTGCTCAGAAATATGAAAATATGACTGAGTTATAACTATCCTTTAAGGATAACATTACTTTGTAGAGTAAAACATAAAATTGCTCTGTTTTCTCAGTAAATGCTATTAGTGAAGAATAACCCATAAGCTTTCCATAACATGTTCAAAAAGCTTTCAGAATTTTATTGGTGTGGTAGTCGGTTCTGATAATTCAGCTTTTAATGCAATCAAGAATAGCACCAGGAGCTACTTAATTAATTCCCCAGTGCACCATGAATTTAATTTTCAATGACTTTATTGAGAACTCTTTTTGTTAATTTTACAATGAGAAACTATAATCACTGTTACACAACTTGCAAATTTTTCAAACAAGACAGCAATCTCCTATTTTTTTGATTTTTTCTGTTCCAAATTCAGCTCCTGAGATGGATTTTCTGCTTCAGCTTCATTTTCATCTTCCTGTAAAAGAAAATGAAAACATGAACATTAATCAACTTATTGAGGAAGTACACTTGTCCTGCTTATGTAGATGTATAGAATAATTTACAGACTTTTGCCATCTTTTGCTTGATCAACAAGCATACAAATGAGCAAAAAATGTCATTTGTTCAAGCGATTGATTTTGCTCAAGAGTTAAAATAAAAATGATAAGAAATTTAAACAAGTCTAATTGCCAACATTTATAGCAGAAGAATAATTTAATGAGTAAATATTTTACTGACCAATTTACTGGATGCTTACATAAAGAAATTACTAAACCACACACAGATGACAAGATTTTCAAACGTCTGCAGCAGACAATATTATACACCTTTCCTTTGTTCTTGACCAGAGGTTTACACTAAATTACTTTTGAATGCAGGAACTTTCATCATTGTACTAAAATTACTTTGGAAAAGCATCTGCCATTAAAAAATGTTTCATTTTTTTGAGACCAGATACGTTTACTTCACCATTTGATAAAAGACAATAAATTTAACTTCAGAGACACTTTATGTGCTGCAGCATCGTATTTTTGTCCCATCTAGCATATTTTCTTGACAGGTCTGCCAATTTTCCAATTACTTGTACCACCATATGTTATCTGAAGATCAGTCAGGTCTAAAATAGGAAACATGAGCATGTCAGACAGCAGCATGCTTACAATATTCTACAGCTTCAGCTCCAAGAGTAACGCTCATAATTCACTAAGGGTTCCTCTGGATCTCACTGAAAAAATGAAGTGACATCATAATGCCTGTTTCCATAGGAATGGATACTATTTTGTGTCCAGTACAAAACCATGACCTCCAAAGTACAAATTATAGAAGACTCAGAAAACTGTTTTATAAGGCAACTTGTGACCCTTTGCATCATGAAGAGTCCTTATCACAATTTCAAAGTATTACTAGTTTTCCTGTCTGCTTTTAACTCCAACTTACAGAGAATCTTCCATGTTTCATTAAGACAAAAAAGAAATGAACAGCCATTTGAGAATAAAAAGGCATCCTGGCTGCTGCAACACCACTCATCACAAGTCAACAGCCGAGTGTAGGGAAACGGCAGGGAGACTAGGTGGGACCCAGGAACTCAGAGTGTAGTTTCCTCATTTAAAATAGCATCTTCACTCCAGTAGGAAAATAACTTTATATTTTTGAATCCTAGTACTTTTTTCATCATTAAAGCATGCTTTATAACTGCAATAAAGATTTAGAGGTAGAAAACATATGGGAAGTTCACATGGAAAGCACAAAATAGAACAGCAATGGAAAATCTCATTTAAAAAAAAGAAGTCTTGTAAGATGTTACACAGAACTAAAATAAAATGGAAAAGCTAGTTGTTCTATTAAACAAGGAGACACTCCAAGCCATTCTGCCTCTAAATCCTCCCCCTTCTGGGGACAGGGCTATGCACTGAGAAATATTTATGTGGCTGACCACTAAAGGCTAAAAGCATTTTTTTTTACCTTTCTGGACTGTCAGCTCTTCAATTACCTTTAAAACATGTAGTGAGCCCTGTGGCTCTTTTCGTTTAGGTGAGAAAGCAAGTCTGTGCATGTGTGTGAAACCACACTGCTGATTCATTGAAATTACAAGTGTAGAATATATTCAAGAGAGTGAAATGTATGGTATACATGCAGAAGTCAAACTTCAAAAGAACAAAGGCAAGGCAGAACCAGAAACTGCAATGGAGCAATGTGTAACTAAGCTTAGATGTAGTGTTCACAGGTGACAAAGACTATCATGGAATAAAAAAACCACCCACAGAAACTATTGGCTGCTATAGGAAAACAGCCATGCTATTACATGAAGAACTTCTTAATAAAAGAACAGGAAATCTGCATGTTTCTGAAGATTCCTACCTACAGAAGTTGTATCCCAACTGACCTCAATGCCAATGAATCCACCTCCCTAGGACACAACCCGATATTATTCAAATACCCTCACTTGTGCTCCCTCATACAGGGAATATAAACCCTGTACTATCACTCTGTTCCTGGAACACTTCACATATTGCTTAGGTCTTCCTCTCCTAACACACAGAGTATGCAGAAATGTCAGAAACAACATAGCCATATCTTCTCTGAGGACTGCACGAGGGTGAAGGCACATTAGGCTCAATATTGAACATCAGCTTCCTGAGCCTATTTTTTTGAAAACAAAAAAGGTTTTATCCAGTGAAAGAGGTTTTTTTAAGAGAATCTTCTGGCTATGTGTAAATTTGAAATGTTTTAATTCTGTGCTCAAAAGGTCAAGCTTGCACTCTGGCAGATTTCCTAGGTTACAGTGGCTGCAGTGATCAGTGTATTCTGAGATATGGAAACAATGGCTGAGTGATGATGGCAACTCTAGAAGTTGCTTGATGTGAATACTCAAAATGGAAGGCTCTGCTTTGGAATATTTTGCAGAGCTAACACTCTTGCCTTTGTTGATTTCCTGTTGCTTCAACTAAGTAAAACAGGTAAAATCTACCAGAAGAGCATAATTTTGACTTATGTGTGCAGATTCCCACACACAAGTCATTCAGATGCCCTAATGATATTTTGTCATGTTTTGTTAATTTCGTATTTACATGCACAAAAACTTTCTGACTAGCATTGTATTAAACCATGCTCCACATTAGTCATCTTAATTCTGTATAGGTGCTTTTACTTCCTCTTCGTTTTCCAAGAACAGAAACTTGAATGTCATTTTGAAACAGAAATTGAAGTGCCCTATCTCTGAACAGAGGTGACTGCTGTGGAAAGTGCAGCACAGTGGTGTTTGATCCTTCTCATAATATGAATTATCAAGTGGAGAAAACTGTTTTCTTTGTCAGATACTCCTTAAGCCAGATCAGTTCCCAGACCTGTGCACAACCACATGAACAACAGTCAAGATGGAAGAAAGGGTTTTCAGGGGACACTGGAAAGTATGAACCACCATGGCAACAGTTGGCCTTAGAATGGCAAACTTACTAATGATGGAAAATTGTCAGAAAAATCTGACACAGGAACTCCTAGAAATTATACGAAGTGCAATATCACTGCCAGTATGTTTGGGAAAGGTCTGAACTGGCAATTTAGAGCAGATGTTAACTGTGCGACAAGATGTGAAGACTCACTATTCTTTCAGTTTGCTGGCAATGCAAAATTTCTATGAAATGCTTTATCTATTTTCTTAAGTAGCCCAAGAGACATCCCAGTGATTGCACATAGATTACTGAAATGGCTGGAGTTTCTAATGTCATTAATAATGTTTGAATTTTCAGCTACATAGCCTATATAGTCTAATTATCAAGAAATTATGCCAAACAGACTGTAGATTAAATATATTTAATATATTTGTTTTAGTAATTACCACCTATCATTATCATTTTGACACTTTTAGTTCTGATGAACAGCAAAAGAAAACCTTTTATTTTCATGTTATCTATTAAAAAACAGTCCATGATGGCAGTGCGCAAAGTTTCTATTACCGTGGCTACACAGCAGATGAAATACTGAATTCTGGTTTCTGTTCACAGAAATTCAGTTCACATTATTTCTATTAATACCTCATATCTTTATATGATTATTTATTTTGCTTCGAGCCACCTATGACTAACATCTAGTGCCTTCTGCTCTAAAAATCCTAAAGTATTTTTTGCTAGCAGATGTCACAAGCTTTCAAATAGTTCTTGCCATCAGATGCAAAAATCAATTTTTTCTCAAATTTTGCCCTGGTGTTCTCCTTTTCTCTGATGGAAACATACAGGATTAAAGGTTCCTTTGAGTGCTCTATGGATGTCTCCAAATGCCCTATGCACATCTCTTCCTTCAAAATGCTGAGTCTATACTTGGTAGCTGAGCATTTATGGGTCACAGCAACAGACACAGCCAAGAATTTAGAACCAAGACCCTACAATCTGACACCTAAGTAAGTGTTGTGAATCATTAAGTATCAAGCATTCAACAACTTTGCTGAAATTAATGAGAACTTAGATATTTAGATATCTTAAGCTGGCAAAAAAACAAAGGTAAGAATCTGTCTTTTAAAACCCTATTTCTGAAAGTTTTGAGCTGACAGTTGGGCAAGACTGTCAACTAACGTCATTCCCTTTGAAAGCATGTTTAAGGTCAACTACAAATAGTGCTCTGATCAGAGAATAATGTGTCTGACATGGAAAGTTAATTTTGAAGTAATTAATCCAGAATGTTCCCCTGTAGAATGGAAAAGGGGGAAAAACCCGCCTAGAAGTAAGTGTTTGAATGTTCCTTTCTCTTTCCCTGCCACATCTAACCAATCTTCTTCAGAATGTTTGAGAATTTCTTTTTACTCCATCAGTTAATGAAATGAAATCTGGAAGATGACAGCGAATTAAACAATTCTTAACTCTACAAGAAATCTGACACTATTCTGCACGTAGAACAGATTACACCCCAATTAGCTGTGCTAGGAAATGCACCAATTCACAGATCTGTGCATTGCACCATATCTGTACTTTCTAGAGCTGCATTACAAATGTATACTTAATAAATAGACTTGCTGTTGTGTGTTTTGCTAACTGTAACCCATACCCTAAACTTAATAAACAGGTATGTATTACAGGATATTATAAAAGATATCTGAATAGTAAAAAGGCATGGAAAACACAAAAATGTCCTGCTGCAATGAGGAATGACCGAAGGGTTCTCTATGGTATCATATAATCTCAAAAACACTCTGGACCAATTTTGATACTATAATTTTCTATAGCATCTTAATTCAAAACATCTGTAATATGACTAACACACTAAGCTTCAATGAGAGTGTCCAGCTGGTATTTCATCTCCTGCCTCACACAATCTAGCTGCAAAAAAACATCTGTTGGAAGTAGGTAAAAATACTTTCAATACTCTTAAAGAATATATCAGGAAACAAGAAATTTATCAGCTATGGGAGTTTTTGTTTGTTTATGAAAAGTAGCATTTTCCAAAGTCATATGCCAAATTTGAAGGAAAATCAGCGTCAAGCAAAAATTGGGAGTTAAATTAGTCTCTGTGTTAAATGGGCAAAAAGAAAGAACCCAGCAGTAATATTCAAAAGTAATTTTTCTTCCAAAGCCTATGCTATCTTCTTCAAATGCCTTACTGACAACCCTTATAATGAAGAGTGGTACAAAAATACAGAGTACAAATGGAACAGTTCTTTACCAATGGATATTAGAAGCAAATACAAATTTCTTGTGAGAGACGACAGTTTTCTGTCATTGCAGCTCTGCAATGATAAGGCAGCTGTTTGTTTCCAAGGAAAAGGAGACCCTTGCTACATGGATCATTTTCATAGTGACAGCCTTGACAAGTTTGACATTTGCTTCATGAAGTATTCTGAAGCAGCCATCAAGAAAATGCCCCCTCTGGGACCACTGGCAAGCTGACAGTTGTACCTTTTAATGCGCATCTCCAGTAATTCTTACTGTCAAAGCCCACCAAAGTCCTACAACAGAATCTCTGCTGACCTGGTACATTAAGAAATGCAGTCTATGAAGGGACTAGCCATTACAACGTAAGCAAACTTGACATGAATTAACTGGAAGCAGTTCTCCACCCCACTTTGTCCAGTGAAAAGAGCAACGCTAGACTGTTTCCTTCCCCAAGCAGTACATGGTGCCGTGCTCTAGATGGCAATGCAAGACCAGAACTACTTTTACACTAAAGCTCTACAAGCAGCTGCATATTTATCACAAACTCTTTCTTTTAACTTGCACTGATACAAGAACTTGAAAGCCTTTTTGAAATGTTTGTCAATGTTCTGTATTTTCTATTTCCTTTTTGCTAATTCTGATTATACAGATAAATGTAGCATTGCAAGGGCTCTTACAGTCAAATTTCATTTAATGCTTGGTACAGAAATGGAATTTCATGCCAGATTTCAAATCATCCATCTGTTCCTCTCCTTTTTAGGAGGCAACCATTCCACTGAGTGGCCCTTTTGGCTGACTGCCACTACAGTTGGGCTCCTCTTCAGGGCAGGTGGTGCTTGAAACTCAACCATTGTTTTATAAGTTGAGCTGGTTCTCATTGACAAAAGTTAAGGAAAATGTTTCCCCTTTAACAATTTGAGTCTTTAAAGGTTCAGGTTTATGAACAGTAGACAGAACGTACAACTGCTTAGATATTACAAAGCTGAAAAATCAACTAAGGAAGAGATGAAAAGCAAGTTTAACAGGATTGTACTCTGCCCATAGGGGACAGGTCTCCTTGATTTCCACTCTAGTCTCAGTGCACACTTGAATCAGCTTGCAAGCTTTCAAGTCTGACACTGTCCTGATTTAAGATCCTTTTCAATGCCAGTTTATCCCTCAATCATAGTTATTATATATGTACATATATAAAAACATATATGGAAACCAAAACAGCATTTTCTACTTACATGACAATAGAGTTTTTATAAATAGTAATTTAAAAACAAAGTTCTATTTTATATATATTCATAATACTACTACAGAGTAATATTCCATAGCCTAGAAATGCATATTCTAATCAAGATAATTTTAAATATTTATGGTTACACTCTAACCATATGCATTTACTATACATTTACTAAATTATAAAAGTAAAACTTATTCATCTTTGTATTCTTTGTGCTAATAAAAAAAGTCTTCTTCTTGCAATAGATACATGAGAACAAAAGGTGCTCAAGCCAACAATAAGGAATTAATAGCTCTATTTCTAAGTACTATTTAATTAAAAAAAAATCCCAACAAGAAAAAGTTTAATTTTTAAGTGCTCAGTTGTTAGGCTATACATGTGTCCTGGTAGTTACTAAATGATAGCTGAAGATTTTTTTTCATGATTTAACTGTTTTCACAAATTAGTTTGGCTATAGATGGCCTTTTAACAAGAGGTCTGAATATTCTTTACTTCCAAAATGTTAATAACATTAAATAGAAAAGTAGGCACAACTGAGTTATACAAAAATGCTTCTGTAAGCTGCTATCAAGACATGCTGTCCAAAGTCGAAGGCAGCTGAAAGACATCACTATAAACATCATTGAAGGAATGTTTTTAATGGGGAAAGATAGTACTACCATATGAGAGGAATAAATTTATCTCAATAACAGAGAAAATCTAGACCCTAATGAAAATGTTTTAGGAAAAATGAGTACATTGCATGCTTCTGACCAAAATTAATTAGAGTTTTAATGTTTTACATTTCCACCATAATTCTTTAAATGGTGCATTTATTTCATAGTAATAAACACTCGGTTCATTAAGTAAACTTCAAAATCTGTGTTACTCGCTACATTTAACAACCTTTGGCCCTCTTCTTGATTCAGGTTTCCAAAGCATTGAATAAGCAATTGAGGAACAAAATTAAATTTCATGACTCTGCATATTTAGGATTCTTATTTCATCTAAGACAAAGGGCAATTAATCTAACATTCTATACTGAATTTCAACTTTAGTGAGCCATGATAGATACTGGAATGAACTTACAGGAAATGCTTAATTAAATTACTGTAAAAACCATCACCAAAGTTTTACCTTTCCTTATAGCAAAAGAAAATGCTCATTTAATTGGAAAAAGTTTACTGCAGTATTTAAAATTTAATAACGTGGGAATTCATGAAAATATTGCTATAATGTGACAGGTAAGAATTGAGAAAGCTTTTTTCTTCTTATTTCATCAGAACATTTCACCTGAGTCCAGCCATGAAATTCTGTTCAGGCTCAAGGCATAAAAGACAGATCTTTCAATGGAGTTAATACAACGACATAGGAGTCTAAACAACAGCAAAGGCCTTTATTTAATTACCAGTTTTCCAAAATGTGATATAAGTAAATTCTGTAAAAAATTACTTTGTTGTAATACTGAATTCCTATATTTAGTCACAATCCGTGAAGTTGCCAACAAAACAGATAGAAATTAACAAAAAGTTGTAGAAGGAGATGGAGGACGGACTGTGAGAGCAAATAGAATCTGTGCTACTGATGAAGAAATCAGAGATTGAAAAACTTTTGCTTTTTAAAGAAAAAAACACAACAAAACCCACCAGAATTCCTTTCAGAAGGTCCACAAAAACATATACTGTTATTAAAATTCAAAATCCAAGAACTATAACGAGGCAAATATCAACATCCATTTAATAAAATCCCCAAAATGGCATTTAGGCCAGGACAACAGCCATAGTTTCATACTAGCAGGCCAGGTACAATCTCTCTGGAAGACCTACACCTTCCCTACCGTTATCATTCACTCTGAATTAACACATGCACTGATGACCTACGCAGAAGTCAAAATAATCCCTTTCCAAGCTGTATGAAAATACTTTTAATTTGACAATATAGAATTGTATAATGATTCATAGAATGATTCCCTCCTTCCATTCGGCTATGGACCTGAAAGCTAACAAGACAAGAAACCTATTGCTTTAGAAGTTGGTTTGATGGCAAAGAAAGGCTTATAGATTTGCTTCTATATTTTGACTTTATTGCTATATTTGAAAGTAGCACTTACTGTTCTGACCCTGTAATGATGCCTTATCAGTCCTGTTTCATACAATAGATCAAATCAGCTGTCTTTGAAGCACCAAGGGTGTGTCAGTTGGTAACAAACACATACTCAATTGGAATCAAAATTGTAACATTGAGTATACCAAGGTTTTAGTAGTTTCAGGATAATCAGCTTCTAAATTTAAAAAAAATGTGTTAAGTTTAACGGCAGATTGAATTCTCTTCAAACTCCACTCATCTTTGCATTTCCAAGTGAGGATCTAAAGCCAAATGTTATTTAATTCAGTGGGTATACTGAAAAATGTTTTGGTAATTTGTTATGATAGCAATGTTGCTTCACTGTAATTTTTTGAAGTCAGAATCTGATGAAACTCTTTCAACTGGAAATAATGTGATGGGCATCCATTTCATGTTTCAAATATCATCAAAAGACACTTTACAAAAAGCCTGCCCTGTAAAAGCAGCATCTGCTTTCAAACATACTGATATCCTTCCAAAACTTTATACCTAACAGTGTTTATATACTTTATTTAAAAAAAAAATAGTTGCCTTTCAGAAACTTAGAATCAAATTAATTGACAGGCTTCATCTCAGTACTGGTAGTCACAGCAAACAAGGCTCCTTACAGGTTGATTGTGCATTTCTTTCTGAAAGGCTGAGAAGTTACTGTTTCACTATACCACATCAAAGTTATCTTTTGGTTTGTCAACAGCTTGCTTCCCATCTCTGCCCATCCTCCAACAAATCATGCATAACTTGGTTAGAAGAGTGCGAGAAAAAATACTTTGATGTGCTTCAATTACTAAAAAGCTATATTTTAAAAGATTCCCAAAGCTAGGGAAATTTGGCTATAACTAATTACTATTTTGCATCTTTATGCTAGAAGAACTCATTACTGAGCTCATGCTATCAATTGTTGTTTATGTACTTTTTCCTTAAAACACTGAAGTCTCTTAATATTATTTATTCACTGAAACTCAATCCCTAGGATGACTACTCACTCAGAAGGCATTTTGTCTCCTACTCTATTTTATCACAGTGCTACCAAGCCACAATATTCTTCACAACCATTAAGGGCCATAACTTGCAAACCCCTATACATGCATCGCCACATTCAACTCATCTGACTACTGAAATGAACACTACCATTTGCAGGGGCTATGTATGAAATATACTGTAGAACAAGGCTTCTCTGAAACTGAATACTGAATTTAAATAGCCTCTGCATAAAGCAGGGCATTTAAAATATGGGTATTTAAGAGGAAGTTGAGGTTATTTTCAGAAGGCTATCTTCTCCTGAAATTCTAGTGCTGCTGCACAGCTACCTCTGAAGAGTAAAAGCACCTTATACAGAGTCAGCTACAGCCCCACAGAGATGTTTGTAGTTGCTGCTTTCTGCTCTTGCACAACAGCTGCTTTCATAACTATCAGTGTTTACTGAAAAACATCAAGCAAAAGCTTACATATTCATTCATTTTCCTTAGCTGCAATCTATTTGCCTGTTTTTATTCAAGCTTTCTCTCTCTTCATATACAGGAACTCCAGGAACTGGATTTCACAATTCTAAGAATTAAAAGCCAGTAGCTATTGCATTATTTTCTGTTTACTGATGATTTCAGATAAATTTAGCACATCTCCTTTACTCACTAAACCAAACAGCTAGCATATAAAAAAACCTGTTAAGCATTAAAAACAGGCTTGTGTTCTCCTATAGCAAATACCACTTAGTATTTGAGACAATTAATTTTGCTGCTTCCTCTTATCTGGATGTACCTTAGCCAAGTAACACATCAAGAACCACGGAAGCCTGTAGCACTGCCATTTAAACTTGGAAACAAAAATGTAACTCTACTACTTATTCTGCCAAAGGAATTTTTAAATGGGATTATTAACTATATATGAGACTGTGAAGAAAATACAGCAAATGCTGTCTATTTTGGAAGACAACAAATCAATGATCTTAACTCTTCCTACACTAATTGATGTTTCTCTTTGTCTGTCACTACTCTCAATGTCAGTGAAAGTTATAGGCATTAATCATTTTTTACTTGAATTGGGATAAAGTATTTTCAATTCACTTAAACTCAAGGAATCTTTAAGGAGGTAAGTTCTCAAAAAAAAGCAAATAATGAAAATTTTTTTAACCTATTGCTTCTCCTGTCCATTGAAAATTGCTGTAAATGATTTCTTTATCACCTAGATACAGAAAGGTCTCTAGGTCCTTCCAAGACTTTGCTGTTCAAATTAATATATGGTAATACACAGATAAAATATTTATTTATCTATAATATTAATTAATAATCCAAATTTAGCTGAGTCATATCATGCCACATGCTGTATAAACACACCTGGAGAATTTGATCATGCAGTGTCTAGAATCAGCTATGAAAAAAATTAGAGAGGGATAAGAAGCAAAATATCATAAAAGCTAAGTGGGTCAGGATTATAGCCATGTACCTCAACCACATTTTTGTGCCAATTATGACAAATAAATGAAGAATGGTAAAAAAGTGATTATCATAAAAATATATATAAAACTATTTCATATAGAAATATTTTATATTTCTTTATAAAACAAATATACTGATTGTACAGGACAGACATAAAAAATGAGACAGTTATTGAAGATATTTTATCAAAACAGTACTGGGCTTTGGGTCAGTCTGTAGATGTGTCCGTCTGCAGGGCAACCTCAGTTGAGGTCAAGGATGTGTAGAAAAAGCTGAGAAAACCTTTGCATGTCAAAAAAACCTCTGGAAAATGACACTGGGGAAGAGGAAGAAATGGTGGATTGGTATTTAATAGGTTTTCTAATCTAAAGGAGGTTCACTAACAGAAACCAGCATAAAGCTAATGCATGTGTCTCTAGTAAAGCAAGGTCTGAGACTCAGATGAGGAATTTCTCAGCTAAAATCTCTGACATTTGTACCCCTGCTATAATATTTATTTGGCCTGGAGGGTGTGGAAATTGAACTGACTGCTATGTTAAAGAACTTATCCGTAAAATGTGACTAATAATACTTCAATGTCAGGATGGAGCTCTATGCATGAAAAGATTTAAATGAGTCCTAAGTGCTGTCATTGTTATTACATTCAGAAAGTACAGAAGGCTTTAAAAGCATTAACTTTTCTAGCCCAGAACATCACCCATTCTTTCTGAAACCAGCAAAGAAGACACAAAATTAGTGTAGTTATTGCAAAAAATTGTCTCGTTTTAAGTTCTGATGCTTATTTTTTGTCTCTAGGAAAAGTAAAGCATCATTAATAGCACGAATTTTATGATGCATAGTATTATATAATATGTAGCAAGCTATAAAGCATATGAGAACCAGTTTTACTTCATATAAACTTGCTTTTTGTCAGGAAAATACTTAATTGGAAAGATGCTTTGAGAGTACTCAGAAAGCAATGCAGAAGAAGGTGTCTGGTTTGGAATGATGAAAAGAGAATGGAGTCAATTTTTAAAATATAGTGTAATAAGGAAGTAACTACCAAGTCAGTGCTAGTACATCAACCAGTAGGATCAATGAAATTCATGTGTCTATTCCTCTTTTTCAGAAGAAGAAGCACCTGTAAAAGAATTTAAGTGGTAGTCCATATTCTCTCTCTGAAACCTGCAGTGGTCAGCTGGAGTTAGATCAGTTTTCTTCTATGTGAATGTACTTTCATTTTTAGGCCATTTTGCATCCTGTGAAGATAGTTGTTAAGACTATGCCCAAGAATTACATCTTTAGGTGCAGAAACATTCGGACGTTTAGTTTCTGATTTGGGATTTTTAAAAAAGTATCATTAATGTCCTGTCTTGTGCTTACAATTTAAACTTTACTATTCACAGTGGAGGTTTCACACACAGTATTTCGTTCATCCAAGAACAGCAATTATTCAGTTGTCCTACCCACATGACATTTTCAGATATCATGAGCATTGTCTCTACATATAACCAATCTTTTGCCTTGAAAATCTTTTTTTCAGTGAGAAAAGTAAAAGTTAGAATTTTCTATCATATATTTAAAACTTCAATTGCAAGAGGATCGCTATTGGTAGTGCCCAACATGGTAAAATATTTTCTCTGAACAGAGTTGTCACTAATACAGTATTTAAATTTACAAAATGATTGCTACATGAATAGGATTGTTCCAGACTGAAAACAACATTTTTAATACCATAAACAGACAAGAGATGAATGCACAAAATGAACTGTTTAACAGGGGTTTATGTACTCCCTGTGCATTGTATTTGGAAATGAAGTCCTTAAACACAGAGGCAAAGGGATTCTCTGTGGATTAGAAGAGAGAGACATGGTCCTTTCAGCAGCCTCCTTTTATACAAAATTTGGCACTAACACTGTTTGCTTCAGCAAATTACTTCACGCTTTGTCCTTTTAATCCAATTTCCACGTTAATATAGACTGAAGTGTTGTGAAAATACTGAAAGAGGATGCCTCAAAATGCATTGCATTAGAAATCTAATCCAGGTGGTAATCCAGTCCCACACAGTCAACTTCTCATTAACTGAGACATTTAACCCACAGATGGCTCCATACAAACCAACATTCAGCACTAGCTACGGCTGAGTGTAATTCTCATGTATCAAGGTATGACTTGACAATGCAGGTAAGGGGCTAAGTCTGACAAGAAGAGGAACAGGCACTGTACTGAAAGCCACAATAACTGATTGCTCTTGAAAAGCTTGGATTTGTAGGTTATTACACTACTAGGTACTAATGGTGCAACCTGTAAGCGTATAAGCCACCCTATTCAGCAAGCGCTTCCTCATTGGCAGGTATTATCCCCTCTTAGGTGAATGCTGCCATGTGTACCTTAAATAGCTGCTCCACAGCAGACAGGAGCCCATTCAGAAAAACCTTATTCATATTTTACTGGCATAGAAACCAACAATTTCCTAGTCAATGAACACTGGAATTTTTGTTTTTTCTTTCTTGAACTGACTAACCACAGGAAGCAGTTGGACAATGTCCTGAAGACAGACACTTGTAGATGCCAGCAGTTTGCTATCTATATGTCCTGGCAAGAAAACCAGCATCCCCATGTCCCTGTTGTAGAAGTTATGGGTCTACAGATGTCTCAAAGGCAACACAATGTTGCTGCTCCTTGCTCATGAATATAACAACAGACTTTCAGCACAGTGAGATTCACAAGGGATTTAAATAAAAAATACAAACCCAACAATCTTTAAGCAACTTAAAGTATACAACTAAGATATTCCCATTACAATATGAAGTGCCACATAGCTTTTTATCCTAGCCAAACTAGTATCTGTTCATAGAGGTGTTTGTCTTTAACATGTCTTGAGCAGAAGTAGCAGAAAGAAAATGGTATGTACTCAATTTAAAAATTTCTACAATTTGTGAAGCAAACATTTTCTTAATGTAGTTTCTTTCAAACTTATCAGTTTTACACATTTTTTTTGCAGAAAGGTAAATTCGTTCCTTAGTAATTTCTACATTTTCCCACAAAGCATAAGGATTTGCTGTAGAAGCAAAAAAATGTGCAGAAAGGAGGAAGAATGTCTAAGGAAACAGAAAATACATTTTCTGTTGATATTTTTTCCAAGATGATTTGAACTGTAGTTTTCCTGCACTGGATCTCAGCAATAAGCCAGTATTCTTGCTTAATGAAAAGCATTTGCATTCTTGGCCTATGTAAAAATACAGGCTGTATCTGTGATTCTCTTTTTTCTGTTGTTTCTCTGAGTGATTGAGGTGACAGCTAAGGTTACTATTCTGTCTGAATAGTTTTATCAAACGCAACAAAGTCCTCTCCTACTCCTTGGGCAAAGTCCCAAATGTATGTTTTCATTTTCAAAGCCTTATCCATTGATACAGAGAATACGAGGGAATTTTCTCCATGTCCATTTGGTTGTTGGATTTTGAGCTGATAACTTTAGACAAAAACTGATGAAAATAACACATCTCAAGGCTGCTCCCCTTTTCTCCCACAAACTGCCTTCTCCAAATGCGTAGAACTTCACTCTTAAGTGTTTTATCTCCTTCATCCTTGTTTTCTTCTAGCTTTCACAGCCTAGTTCACAAAATTCTCATATTTTTAATCTGAGAATCCTTAGAATAATGCTTAAAATCTTCTTGGTACCCTTTTGTTTAGATACAAACTATTCATTTTTAATTTGTTGCTGTTCTTCATCTACTTCCTTAAAAGAAGATCTCTTGATGCAAGGATAAGGTACACATAACAGCTTACCACTTACAGGTATGTTCAAGATAGGGGACTGCATAGATTTACCTAGAAAGGAAAGATCTTTTTTAAAATTCTGAACATAATTTTTCCTCTAATCTTACATTTAAGGGTATTAATAAAGAAAATCTGAAGCAGGCACCAGTGTCTCTCTAAAGAATTACAAACATGTTTGGGGACTATGTTCCAACCAGTCAACCATTACCTATTTGAACACACTGACATATTTTTGTCGTCACTTTCATAAGCCAAATTAAAATATTTTAGAACTCCCATCACATTAATATGTCATAACTCTGAAAAATATTTGGATTCCGTAGGAGCAAGGCCTGTAGCCATGAGATATGCCGTGAAACATGTGACAAAGGGATTTCTGTGAGATATGCTATGAGATGTGTTGCATGTAGACCCTTTGATCTCTGAGGACTAGCTGGAAAGAAAGGGTATGCATTTTCTGCCAAAATCTATACCCTTAATGCAACAGATTCTAGCAGTGACAATAGCAGCCTTTTTCTCAAATGTTGTAGATTTTCTGAGAAATACAGCAGGTTGTATATCAACTGAGATACATTTTCTAACTAAATTTTATATGCAAAATCATTCTGCTTTCACCGTGCCAGATGCATGTGCCCCACTAATTCAAAAATATTAAATGCATAATTGAATTTTGTTTCCTCAGGGCATATGATTTCATAACCCATGGCAGGAAAGGATGAGAAGAGTCAATTAACAACAAAATGTCATGCCTGTCCAAATAAATGAAAGGCCAGATCTCTTCAATAGCTTGGCTTGTGCATCAGTCTCCTGCTTTCTACATTAACGTTTATGAACCAGTGATCTATCAAGCCCTTCAAAATCAAGCAGCAGATACTCTGCAGTTAACAATTTTGTTTCATACTCTCTAAGATGCACAGTCAAGTATATGCGGTATAAGAAATTTGCACTTCAGAAAACCCAGGTATATTCCTCCTGACTATCTCCACTGAAATACCGTTTTCAAATGCAAAAGTGGCTGACTTGTGGAAATTTCTAAGCTATGCACTTACAGCTAACTGGAACACTAATATGAAAAGAGCAATATGACTTGACTTCTGACAAGTGGTAGCCTTCCTTAATGAAATTTTTCAGTGCTGGAAGATGTGAAGCAAGCTCCTTAGAAAACATTCTGAAGTTGTGAATTCTCATGCTGGAATTCAGAAGTCACCAGATTATAAGATCGTGGAGTTTGCTTGCCTCAGAAGTATTGATGTATGTTTGAATAGTATAAGGGACTAGCAGTCAGTGTGCCTGCTCCATCTGCCATAGAAACATCATATTTGTTCTGCAACATAAGCAGGCTCCTGTGGTTCAGGAAGGAATGAAGACAACCAAATACTTCTCAGTACTTCCATTTCAAGGCACAACAAGCTGACTTGTAATGAAATCAATTCATCTGATGTCCCCACTTTCCTGCAACAGAAGATGCTGAGCGTTTATCACAGTGAGAAAAACCTTGGGTATATGCAACTATATGTATTGGTAGCCTAATGCACTTTTTGCCTGATGAACTTGTACCAAACTATACTAGATGCCAATTCTTTGAAAGGTGTGCTGTGAATGTGAATGTTAACATGGATCTTTATTACAGACAAAAGCCATAAAGATGTGCTGGCCTAAATAAGTGCCTGATTTCCAACAAGACCCAAAGTATGATTTCCAAAGTACGGTCCCATACTTTGATACAGATGTATCTTCATATACCAACTTTCTTATTTTGAAACAGAAAGCAGTGGAACCTACCAGTTAACCAGTTTCTAATGTTTTATGTAGGAAGCTGTTTGGGTTGAAGTGCTATGTTATCTTGAGGCCTCTTGAGATGGCTGACCAAAATTCAGTGTACATAAAAAGCATAATCTTAAAAAGATGCCTAAGACTCGAATGAAGCATGACCAAAGCTAATCAAGTCATTTCTATGCAGCTTGATACAGAACCACTGTTAATTTCAAGATCTATGACTTGAATTTACCTTTCCTATATTTTTAGATTCATCTTTCCCATGTTTTCAGATTCATCTTTGCTGTGTTTGAGTTCTCAGAAAGTTAGAAAATTTGCTTACACAAGATGCATTCAATGGCCAACAGAAGGAATGCCTAGAACATAACTTACCACCCTTATCTTCCACATTGATTTTAGGATGGGATAGTGCAACGATTCTCTAATACATATGCTAAGAAACATTCTGGCAAGGACAGTTGGCAAGCAAATGGAGTCACCCATAACACTGTTTCTACAGAATGCCCAGGCAAGAGTAAATTCCACTCTGTCTGTAAATAATCACAAAGGTAAAAATTCAGAGTCTGTAGGAACTAGAAATATTTACAGAAAGAATTAAAATTGAAATAGCAAGTTTCTTTCAAGCTACTGATCATGCAGTATTGATTCGGGCCCAGAGAGTGCTGGTGAACGGAGCTGCATCCAGCTGGCGGCCAGTCACCAGTGGTGTTCCCCAGGGGACTGTATTGGGTCCAGTCCTGTTTAACATCTTTATTGATGATTTAGATGAGGGGATTGAGTCCATCATCAGCAAATTTGCTGATGACACCAAGTTGGGAGGGAGTGTCGACCTGCTGGAAGGCAGGAGGGCTCTGCAGAGGGATCTGGATAGGCTTGAGAGATGGGCTGATTCCCATGGGATGAAGTTCAACAAGGCCAAGTGCCGGGTCCTGCACTTTGGCCACAACAACCCCCTGCAGCGCTACAGGCTGGGCACAGAGTGGCTGGAGAGCAGCCAGGCAGAAAGGGACCTTGGAGTACTAATTGACAGGAAGCTCAACATGAGCCAACAGTGTGCCCAGGTGGCCAAGAAGGCCAATGGGATCCTGTCCTGTATCAAAAATAGTGTGGCCAGCAGGACCAGGGAAGTGATCCTTCCCCTGTACTCTGCGTTGGTGAGGCCACACCTTGAGTACTGTGTTCAGTTCTGGGCCCCTCAGTTCAGAAAGGATATTGATGTGCTGGAGCGAGTCCAGAGAAGAGCAACAAGGCTGGTGAAGGGACTGGAGCACAAGCCCTATGGGGAGAGGCTGAGGGAGCTGGGGTTGTTTAGCCTGGAGAAGAGGAGGCTCAGAGGTGACCTCATCACTGTCTATAACTACCTGAAGGGAAGTTATAGCCAGGTGGGGGCTGGTCTCTTCTCCCAGGCACTCAGCAATAGGACAAGGGGGCATGGGCTTAAGCTCTGCCAGGGGAAATTTAAGTTGGATATCAGAAAAAAATTCTTTACAGAGAGAGTAATCAGGCATTGGAATGGGCTGCCCAGAGATGTGGTGGATTCACCATCCCTAGAGATTTTTAAACGCAGATTGGACGTGGCGCTGAGTGCCATGATCTAGTAAATGGACTGGAGTTGGACCAAGGGTTGGACTCGATGATCTTGGAGGTCTTTTCCAACCCAATTGATTCTATGATTCTATGATTCTATTAAGCAGGCTTTATTGCCTTATCATACCAATTAATTTTTCCTTCACAAAAATGACATTCTTATCATGCATAAGATGGTAATGCAATTTGACAACAGCAAATACCATAATATCACTCAGCTTATTCATGTCACTCGTGGGGACAAATTCACAGCTTTACATTAATGACCTTCCAAACATACTAATTTCTTCTAAAATGGACTGCTTCTATGATTTGCTCACAGAAAGGAAAGATTCATTCTCACATTGTCTTTTAATATCTGATATTTTAAAGAAAACAATTATCAAGTTTCTAGGCAGCAGTTGTGAACCAAACCCCCATAAAATTACATTTTCACACATTTCTTATTAAATACATGACCTAACTAAATCTTCCAGCGTATTTCATCATCAATGTGATGTGATACTAATGAGTGATTAAGGTTAATTTATTGCTGGAAAAATTTACTTGGAGTTCCAAGGAAAATTCTTACATACATCAGAAACAACAAGGCTTTGTTTCAGCTTTCTGCTTATTTGCAAAAAGCTGTTCCAGCCTGTGATGGATGTTTTGGGTCTTCTGTTGATGGGACTGGCTACAAAAAAGTAATGTCTCCAGGTGCCTTGGAGAGCACCTGTCTCAGAAGATGTGAAACTGCAGCTGGAATTAGGCAGCAAGTGACCATAAATGTGGGACTTGCTGCTGTTCCTCCAGCTCAGGGCTTGGGGAAGGAGTATTCACAAAGAAAGCACAAAACTTAACCACTCAGCCTTGAATGGATAAGAGAAACACAGCTTATGATGCTTTAAAGTACTTCAAATCAAATGCTTTTAAAATAACAACAAAGGGACAGCTACAGCTTCTGAAAAACAGATGCAGGGTTTCATCAAATACAACTTCTCTCTTCTGCTATTACTGCCTTACAAATAGTACCAACATTTTCCCGCATTTTCCTGTTAAAAAGCTGGAAGCAGAACTGAAAATGTGTTAAGATACTGAACCATAGTATTTGTGTATAAAATGCTTCTTTACAAACCCATTTTGAATTCTAATTATATTCTTATTAACGCAATTATTTTGCTATGTATATATTTAAACATAATCATATACTGTGATATACACCTCTCCACTGTTACAATAACTGCTAAGTCAAATTTTAACTAAATTAAGAGTTCATTCATATACACTGAGTATACACATTTTTTATGGTTTTCTTCCAAACTAAATTACTATTGTATAAATAGTAAAGTCCTGGATATATCTTAGACTTTCTACAAGAATCAAATGGGTACTTCTAAATTGACACTGAATAAGTGTCATAGTTTGCTAACGTGTTCTCAACAAAATATTTGCAGGATTAGTATGAAATTTTCTTCAAGCTTGTTTTAACTTTCACTTGACCTTTACTTTAAAAAAAAAGGTTTTCATATACATACATATATGAATATAATCTCCTGTTGAAGATGGGGTTAAACTTGTCAGAGGGATTTTAATAAAATACTGAAGACCTCCTTTAATTTATGGCATATATATTTTCAAGAAGGAAAATGCTGATATTATCTTGGTTATAAGCTCGCTGCAGAAATGATTTAGATATTCTTTTCCTTTCACACAATATCAGTATAAAGCTTTTCTTTGCGGGCAATGAATTATAGTTGACACTTCAAACCTATTCTATCAGTATCTTCTACTTCGGAAAAATGAGAAAACATAAATATTTATTCTATGTATAGAGAAAAGACATAGGACTGATAAAAATGATCCATTATGGAGTCATGAATAATTGTTACATGTGTCACACTTAGAACAGTAAAGGGCAAAAAATTTGCCACTTCTTAATATGAGGATTTGAGGCTATTGTGCAAATAAAAATGTAGTCATTTTATCATAGTGAGTGGCCCAGTGATTTTTGATGACATTCACTTCATGACTACATGGATGATGAAGCTGCTTGATACAGATCCTTGGTCTCATTTGATAAAGCCTATTAATGCCGAGCCTCACAGTGGAAAAATATTTACGCTAAAATCCTTCTGTTTTCCCACTTTATATGTGCAACAATTCACTATCTTAAGTTTACCAATTAACAAGACTAGGAATCCATTTGTTCCATTCTGTGATCTTTCCACTCTCTTTAATCATGTTTCTATTACTAACTTAAGTTTCTGTATTATACAGAGAAGTAGAGGCTATTATAACCTGCTGAATAATAAACCCTGTAGGAAAAATAATGTGAAATTTCCAAATATTTAAAACAATATTATCAGCCTTATTATCAGTCTTTCCTCTTAAAAAAGTAGTATTTCCCCTGTTAAGTGCAAACTCTAGCCAAAATGCAGTAAAAAGAACTAATCCAACATAATTTGTTTTTTAATCCAGAATGTCTGGTTTTGTACTAGAAAGGAAAGCTTTTTGAGGTAATGATCTTTTTTTTTTTGATTTGGTGCTTTTAATTATATAACCTTGACTGCAACATTGAAATGCATTGATGATATAAATTATGGAGCTAAAAATAAATACCCAAAATTACAAGCTCTTGGGTAAGATTGCCATGAGTAGTATAAGATATAATTGCACAGAATTATTTGCAGTAATTTGTGTTATGGGAGCTTCACAGACTGTAATGTAGAGATCCCACGGTTATTAAATTCAATGCATATTGATTTAAATGAAAATAAACTAGCATTAATTCAGTAGATAAAAATTAGGAAGTCCTGAAGTAATAATATACTCTACAAAATTGGCCCAGCCATTTTCTCAAAGTGCTACATTTGTATTAAACAGGGAATTATAAATCACAATTTATAAATGCTAACTTAGCTGAAAAAAATTCAAAATGGAACCACACCACATATACAATACTGCATCTGAAAAGTCTTAATTTTTGATACTATTTCTTGGCTTCATCAGGACACATGGGCATTGGCAAGTTAACTTGTGACATAAAGAAATAAGGAGCTACAACAGGTAATAACAGATGTTTCTCTAGCCCAGTTTCTTGTTACCTTCAATGACCACAGGTGGACACCCAGGGAAGACTGCAAGATGAAGGCAAGAATAAATCAAATTTATCTATATTAGTTTCCCAAATTAAATGTTAATAAAATTACCTTTGAGATAAAGAAATTCTGACTGAAATACTTAGTGTCAAAGAAAGAATTTTAAAAATGTAGACTTTAGGAAGAGTATTATTTTAAAGAACACTCCAAATTCTTTCACCTTTTGATCTTTTATAAAATAAAAGTTTATTTCAAATTTTCCCTGAGTATTTTCTTAGTGTTTCTTAGTGTTTACATGAGATCTTTTGGTAGAGAGGGAGGGATCAAATGTATCTCCCTCTGCAGCATAAGAGAGACCTTACAGAACATCGTGCTTGTGGTGAAGAAGGGAGTTTCTTCTACTTCATCTTTCCTACAGGAACAGGGATTTATTTTTTTGTAAGGTTTTAATGAGCTTCCCCTTTTTGAGTAACTCGGTGCCTCTGCAGACACTAAAAGCTTTCTCAAGTAACAACTAGACTTCAAAATTGGATTATTTTTACTCTGCTGCTTATCAGGCTACAGTATGAGCAATGGTGACTTTACCATTATCTACAGGCTTTGAATGACACCATAACTTTTGTCTCTATCCCCATTTAGAATACCACCCTTGAAACTAGAAAGAGTCTGGTAACGCAAGCAATATTTTGCAGAAATAAACATCTAAAATTTTGCACAGCATACACACATGCACACAAATTATATTCTGTGGGTGAATCCATTTTTAAATGCTGACTTACTGAGATTTTTTTTCCCCACAGCTAACTATATAAATACTGTCAGAAAATAAGAATGAAAATAAGAATAAAAATAAGCATCCAAAGTGCATTAAAAAATCTCTGCTCCTTTCTTTACATTCTCTTTCTTCATGTGTTTTGTATCTTGCCTTCCATTTTGCATATTGTATCTCCCAGATTCAGAGATACATTAGAAGAAATACGACTTTATTTTTACTTAATTTTCTATACTTCTCTAACAGATATTTTTGAAAGGTGTCTTTATTCTCCTAAAGTCTGGACGATTATTGTCAAAATACCCACTGATTAACCAATATATAGTGAGTGCCTAAATTCAAAAGGTCTACTGAAAATTTGGAGGATGCTGGAGTAAAGTACAATCAAAGGGCTGGAAAACATATGGAACGATTCTATTGTCATTCAGTTGAACAGATTTAAGTCAATGTTCTCCATTGACTGCTCATTTTGGAATTTTGACTGTAAATCTCCCCCAAATTAGAGCCTACTACTACTCTTACCAAGTTCAACCATTACCCTAACACTGCCATGTCCACCACCAAACCATGTCCTTAAGTGCAACATCTACAAGTCTTTTAAATACCTCCAGGGATGGTGACTCAACCACTTCCCTGGGCAGCCTATTCCAATGTTGAACAACTCCTTCCTTGAATACACTTTTTCTAATACCCAATCTAAACCTCCCCTGGTGCAACTTGAAGCCATTTCTTCTGATCCTGTCACTTGTTACCTGGGAGAAGAAGTGGATGCCTACCTCACTTCAGCTTGCTTTCAGGTAGTTCTAGAGAGCGATAAAGTCTTCCCTGAGCCTTATTTTCTCCAGGCTAAACAATCCCAGCTCCCTCAGCTGCTCCTTACAGGACTTGTGCTCCAGACCCTTCACCAGCTTGTTAGTCTTCTCTGGACACACTTCAGGACCTCAAAGTCCTTCCTGTCATGAGGGGCCCAAACCCAAAAGCAATACTCGAGGCACAGCCTCATCATTTTGTTGAGTACAGAGGGACATTCACTGCCCTGGTCCTGCTGACGATACTAATTCTGCTACAAGCCAGGATGCCATTGGCCTTCTTGGCCACTTGGGATACTGTCACTTCATGTCCAGAAAGTTGTAGACCAGCACTCACAGATCCTTTTCTGCTGGGCAGCTTTCCAGACACTCTGCTCCAAGTCTGTACCATTGCATGGGATTGTGACCAAGTGCAGAATCCACATGGTCCTCTGTACCATGATGAATCCTAACAAACAGTGGTAATTTTCCAGAAAGCAAAGTGTGGATATGCCTCTGTGCACTAATAGCCTGAAAAGATTTCTTCTCAAAAAGATCACAGAAAAACTTGAAAAGGATGCAACACATGCACAGCACTTTCTGTGAATTCCAACACTTGTGGTTCTTGATACCAAATCACAGCCTAAATTTTGTGTAACTAATCACCTGCCTGAAAATCTTACAAGCAGTAATTGATCCTGACTTGCAGACAGAAGCAGGATTTTCAACAGTTACATTAAGCAGTAGCTCCTAATTTTAGTCAATCTCCTGAACAACCCAGATATGATAAGCCTACTTTTGTGGGGTAAACTGAGGATACGGCTGTAAATGAGGAGAAAGTGCTCCTTTTGAATGGATGCATGCCAGCGCTGAAGAGGGAGGTCATGGTCCACAGTTATGCATGTCCTCCACCATCTGTGGATATCACTCCATTGTCTGCCAGATCAGCTCACTGACCCAGCTCACACACCTGCTGGTGCAACAAGAGCAGCAGGTGGGTTCTGAACACAGACTGCCCTTTCAGCAGCAGCATGGCCTTGAGCTGGTATAAACAGGCTGAGGGTTTGGTGGGCTGGCCACTGAATTGCAGAGCATCTCCAGAACATGTCTTAGCTATGTCCCTAGGTTAAAGCCTCCTCCAGGTGCCCTGAGAAATCCTCTGCAAGCAACCTTCTCACTGAACACTGGCAGAATCTATGGAGGTTTAGACAAATAATTTTAGCAAGCTAAGTCATACAGTAGGCATACCTCCACCTCTACTGAGTATATGAAGAATTATGGAATACAAAGCAGTCCTTATGAGAGGATATGGAAGTATCTTTATTGACAGGAGGTACGTGCTAATTTCCCATGATGATATCAACCAATTTAAACAAGAATCTTACCAGAGTAAAACACAGTAGGACTGGATAACGATGAATCAATTTCCCAAAGACACTATTACTCATTGCAGTCTAAGTCTCTCTGAATTTCACTGTATTTTCAGGAACACTTTCAGTTTCTAAAGAAAATAAAGCCCACAACTACAGTACAGAATATGTAGTTCTGGGCATTCCAGGTAATCTAGAGGTTTTGAGAGACTCAGATAGCTAAGTAGCCACTCCTAATAATAAAAAATTAATTATAGGAAAACTGTTCACTTAAAAAGGATTTATCAGGTCAGTGAGGGCTATTAAAGGTAATGGTGTGTGTTAATCTACTTGATAGTCTTCAGAAAATACATACTTGAAGTTAACATGAATTTAGTTTTAAATTACTGTTAATCAAGGCAGATTAATGCATATATGACTATCACAAAAATACACATTAATAGGAAAAAGAATTATTCTAATAAATAACAAATCACTGAACCTACTGTGCTGAGATATTTAAATAATACAAACTTTTCAATGCCTAAATATTCTGTTTAACAATGAGAGAAATGTAAAGAAACAATACTTCGATGAAGTAGCATTGGGACACTATTAGGATTGCACTGCAGTTTAGAGATAACCCTGAAGCAACTGGGTAGGGAAAATCCATATAACCTACGTTATTAATGACTACTTACTGACCTCTGCTTATCTTCACTACCTTAAGGATAACATTGAAATTTTCAACTCTGCTCAAGCTTCATTATTTGAAATCTAGCCTATAATAACTTTAAAGGGTTCTGATAGTTTCAATCTATTTTATTAAAATAAAATAGAAAATTTCTGATATTATGTATCACCTAGAAAGAGGGTCACCACTTTGTTCACGTAGTGCAATGTGAAGTCTAATATTTACACTGCACGTAATGACCAGAGAATGTATTAACTTAATTTGTCATTCAAATATTACAGATCGAGAAGACAACAAATCCCTCAGAAAAGAAAGAAAAAAAAAAGAACATTTGGAGTGTGCACATAATGTATCTAAGAAAGGAGCTACATTTACTTTCCCTCAGGAAAGAATTTTCATTGTGTACCACAGGTGCCATGCAGCAAAAGGCAACAGTAGCTCACATGACATCGCACCATTCTACATCATAGGTATCTTAAAGCAATACAGTCAAAGCTGACCAGATAGTGCACACAGGTACACCGCAGTTCACTGACATCGGAAGAGCTCTCAAAATATTCAGCAAGTGGGAAACAGCCTTCAACTTGAACAACTTCCTGCTACTTATTTTCCCTAAAGCTTGCTTAATTCTAATTTTCCAATCAGTTTTCCACTCTCTTCCTCTAACAAAAAAAGTAAATTATGACTTAATCACGTCATTGAAGCTGAAATTAAAGCTGTTCTTTCCTCTTAGAGTATAACAAGTCATTTAATGCTCCATAACACTTTAGAGGGGCCAAATATGACAATATGGCCATTTCAAACTGAATTTATAAAATTATTTTTTTTCCGGACAAGGTGTTAAACAATGTTGTAATTTAATTGCTTTTTCTGATCCTATCTATTTAAAAAATTGTTTCAAGGTTTTTTTTCCAAATACACAAGAATCTAATAACATTCAAGGAAAGATTTTTTTTCTTTGGGGGAAGCAATTCCAACTTATCTGTCTTCAGAATATGAGGACAAATTTGTACACAAGTGATCCTAAATGCCACTGCTTTCCTGTTTTCAATGATGCTATTTTTCCAGAGAATGTATTCACAGATCAATGATCCCTTCATGTGATCTGGAAATGTCAAAGAATAGTATCTCAGGGAAATACTGTTTTCACTTTAGTTAAAATACTAATTTTTACAATAGAAAGAAAGTAGAAATCCTAAAATCTCTGAAGATGCCATCCAGAAAATGTATAGACCTGGCAAATAAAAAGTAAGAAGTAGTAGAGAACTAATAATTGTTCATAGAAAATAATTCCAAACTAAAGCCACAGCAAAATTAATGAACCTCACAGATTAATAAACCGCTCATTTGGCAGCATTCATTGTAGCATATTTTTTGCATGTTTGGCCATTTTTCTCTTACTGTTTATTAATTACAGCTACTTGGAACTGATGATCTGCAGGGTACGTATCAGTGCATACCAAGACTGATGAATGCGCCCCAGATGCTGGAGTCATGGGGAGGGTCTATCCATGCACAGATCTGTTCTGAAATATTGAATGTTTTCCTGCAGTGAACTTGCAGGCACTCCTGACAACATAAATGCAGCTGACAGAGTACATTCCAGCAGCAGTACATTCCAGGAGCCTGTCTCCTTTCCCCTCCATCGCTGCATGGGAAAGACATTCTTATGCTGATGTGCATATGTATGTATGATGGGGTATTGCTTGCATCCCTGGGGGTCTTTCAATCCTTCCCTCCTTTCTCTGCCCCAAAGGAGAGCGTGGTATCAGATTATAACACTTAATGAACTTTGATGGTGTGTTTTTATCTGTAGTCCATGTGTAGGCAGTGGTGTCAATTTCTGAATTAAATTATTTCCGTATTGGGGAAAAAATCCCCTACAACAATTATTTTCTAAATTCTGAGCACACTTTTTAAATTACTTTTAGAAATATGGCTGAATGTCAGGCAATAAAGGAGAAAACTGCAGGGATTTTAATTGTCTCTGCTTTGGTTATTATACAATAGATATTTTCGTCATCTATATAAAAAGTATCTTTGCAAAATCCTTTAAAATATGATTTCAAAGCAATGAATGCCATTTTCTATTTGCCTTTAATTTCCTCTCAATAGTAAGTTCATCAGAGTGTGACAATTAATTAACTTAATTAAGCTAACTTAATTATGTTCTTTCATAGGTCAATATGTAGAGCTACTCAGATTAATAACAGAGCTTGTAAAGTTAATCTCCTTGTATAATGCAAATGATGCCCAGTCATGTATTAAATACCTTCCTGGGTAACAGATGATATAGGACTGAATGTACGTTAAAGAAGGGCAGAGACTGTGAAAAGGTTAAATAAAGAAAAATGTCTTGGATTTGTGGAAATTTTGAACAGACCTAATTCATTTTTTAAATTAATAATGTTCTTCTAAGAGGAGCTCTCATTTCATAAGGCCATTTACAGCTTAAATATACATAAATAAATTTTGACTTCAAAAGCAGAACTGCATGGCATTTTCCAGCCATCTAGCGACCTTTATGTTTAGTTATTAAGAAGATTACATAAAACAGCTATGTGAAGAGATTAGACGGAAATTAAGAATTCCTAACTCCAGTGCATTTACATGCTTAACTGTGTTTGCCAGTTTATTTTACAGAGAAACCACTTCAGTAGTCAAAGTTCCTTTCCTTATTAATTCACAGTCAGATTCTAAGGCTCTTTAGGCATGTGGCTAAGCACCTTTGTTCTGAAATATTAATGGAAACTACAGTAATGATAATAATTACTTACGAAAAGTAAAATCAAACAAACCTCTTGAATGCCAAATGATCTGAATAGGTGACTCAACTCCTCTATTTTGATAAACGAATATGATGGCTGGAAAACACACTCTAACAAGAAGAGTTAGATTATGGGCCAAATCACCACATTTCAGTTAAGAAAAAAATATCAATCTTTGCTACAATGAGTCTGACTTAGGTCCAGAAAATATTTGAAACACATAGCAATTCCAGTTCTGTAAATTGTTGCAACTCTTCCGTTGTCACTCACAGAAAACAAGAGGAGTGATATAATACACATTCTGTAATAAACACCTTACAGAATGTTTATTGTAAAGGAATGTAAAGGAAAAGGCCTTGGAAGTGTGAAAACCACCATTGCTCAGAACCTTTAAAACCAAAATAACATATTAAAAAATGTAGTGGAGGGATCCCTCCTATGCCTACCAGGGGATGGATGACACAGGCAATCAAATAAGTTTTCTTCTCTTTGTTAAAGCATGCCATGTAGTGTTTGTGGTGGGGTTTTTTTGTGGTGTTTTGTCTGCAGACCTCAGTGTAGCAGCAGTTAAAGTACAGTCCTATAACTGTTCATATGAAGGGGAATTTTTTATCTATGATACAAAGTAACTAATAAGTTATCACTTATGATATTTCATCAGAAAACAGACTGCTAGGTCCATACAGCATAGACATTTCGAATTACTTTTCTGAGTGGGAAAGCCCTTCAGAAGTTAAACAAAAAAATTCAGTGTTTGAGACTAAATATGCAGTCCAACTCAGTCTGTGTGCATTATTGTATTTTTTAAAAAATTAACACTATGTCAGGAAGAATATATTTATAGCAAAAAGTCTGTCTTTAGCTGAGAACAACAATGCTTTGCACAGCATTTATACTTTTAATACATCATTCAAAAAGCACCACAGATGCATAAGCTATTCATGTTCATATGCTACAAACACACCATTCATATTTTACTTTAAAGTGCTCCATGCTTTATACATGCTTTTCTTGTAGGGGAAATAGGGTTGGTTGTTGAATTCATTTTTTTTATCCAAGAGAAAGGACAGCACAGCTTTTCCTCTTTATCTGTACTGTTCTGGCAATGCAGACGTTCAGAAAGATCAGCTCAGCCTCTGGGCTTGCACTATTAAAATATGATTAATTGATTTGCCACAGGATTGGCAAAGGAAATAATTAATACACATAACTCATGTACTTCTATTTTACTACTAATTAAAGATGAGAATATGCCTTTTATGAGACTCAGGTTTAAGAGAACTGTCAAAACTAGTATTTTCTTGCTTAGATAGCCATTCCCTGTGGAGTAAAGTGTTGCTATGAGAAGTGGTATCAAGATACAGCCCACACATCTTGCTCTTTAGCCACTAGATGAGAAAGGGAAAACAAAACCACTTGAACAAGACTACACTTTTTTCAAGGCCCCTACATAGTCATCAAAAAAACTATCTAAATATATTTACTAAATATGCTGCAACTGCCAGAAGCAGAGCAAAGGTGACCACAGAAAACGGAGTAAGGGTCAAGAAACCTGATTCATCAGCCTTTCAAATTTTGTCAAATGATTCCAATGTTATTCAAACAAGTGTATCCGTACATTTAAAAAATTTTAAAAGTTCTGCATCTTAACTAATCAAGATGTCCAAACAATTTTCTTTCATCAGTTCATAGCAAAGAATGTGTGATATCAGAGAGAAAATTTAATGCATTGACTCAGGCCATACTAACAATAGTGCAGTTCTGAGCTTTGAAAGACTTGTGGGAACAAAATTCCTGTCTTAAGAATTATTATGGGAAGGAACCACCAATACTATGTAAACTGCTAGGAAGGCGTAATGAAACCACACTGAAATTAGGATGACACACACTTATACCCTTTCAAGCACATTGAATTATTTCAATTTCACTTTTCAATCTTAATTCTTAAAAATCCAAATAAGTATAAGAAATATTAACTCAAACACAGAGGAAACTTCCTTATTTTAGGATGGACACTAATTAAAATTATTCAAGCATTCAAATCTATACAACTTAAATTTTACTGAGGTTTGCAAAACTTTTGAAAATACGGAATAAATTATATTTCTAACTTTAGAGGCAGTTGGGTTACTTTATAACCCAAAGGGTTTCTGCACCAGGAAAGACAAGCCTATATATTACCTGGAGCTTGGAGTATTTTTAATAATAATTTAACTGTTTGAGGAAGCCAAGATCAATCATGCTAAGGCTTCTCCAAAGTAAGGACTTCTCACATGAAAGCTTGTTAAGAATAATGATGGTTTGCTAAGAAGATGATTACCACCATGAAATGAAGTTGTGAGTCTGAATTCGGAAGACAACTTATCCTCCAGCTATGGTGTACTGTGACAAGGATGCACTACAGGCACAGAAAAAACCTTAAGTCATTGACTACACTGCTGAACTACCTGACAAGCACCTTGGCTTATAACAACAGGGAGTACGAACTTAAGATCATACTACATCATTAGAATCTTGTATAATTTTTTTGGCAAACAATGAAACAAAGAAAGTCCCAATAAAAGCAAGAATCTTTCCTTTGCACAACCAGAAGTTAGACATACTTAAATTTTGTGAAGGATGACAAAAGAATTATATATACCTATATAACTATGCACAGATTCTCATTCTTTAGTGTAATACAGTTTAATTTGCCAGAATCTAATAGGACTGCTGCTACTGTTGTGATGTGAAACAGAGGAACAAAAAAAATTCTAATCACTGACAATAAGAAACTTTATTTAAAAGGTAGCACATGGAATATACTTGGTTTATAGGTACCATTAATCAAGGTCCTGAGATTCACCTTGGTCTTGCACGTTGTTGATATGGAAGGATAAGATTGACTTCTACCTTAAAAAAGTGTCTGTTATTAGTAAAACAACACTAGGAATGAAAAACAGAGGCAAATGTGTATCCCCCAACAGTTAATCTTGGAAAAAAACGGACACAGAATGCCCTACCTCTTCTGGACGTTTCTGTGCCACCAGTACCAGCTCTTCAGAGCTACTTCTTGAGGTAGAGGGTACCACGTTACCTGGGGCCTCTGAGACCACCTCATTTGACGGCTCGGAGTCCTGAGGGCAATAGAGACAAACAGACCCTCAGCAGCGTGTTGACATGGCACGCCAAGAAAATGAGACTTTTCAGAAGAACTGTGCTCTAAGCACAAACAGAGAAATAAAAAATATTTGAGGTCTGAAACTCTACTCTTTTTACTCTGGACAACTTCTTTTATCTGAGGTAAAAGCATTTGTCATATATTTTCTCTTAAAATAGTAATATGTTCTTCATAAGAGCATTTTAAGACTTATTAAGTAGCTATACAGCGTTTCAGAGTTACAGAGTTCTGATTAAGTATGCTTGTTTTGCCCATACCTACCCCTGCTCCTGAACTGCAAGGGAATATTAGGAATATTACATTTCATCCACTTACTGAAGATGGAGGTTTCGGCAAAATATCTGGAGCCATGCTAGACCAACTCTCCACAAATGTATTTTACCAATCACTGCAAACCAATATGGTACACAAACTTGTAAAGGTAAAGAACTCAGCAGAGTTTGATGTCTATATGAGTAAACTGAATACTACAGTAAAATAAAGTAAAAAATCTTAAGTAATTTACATTTTTTTTTCCAAATTGCCTTGATTTTGCAGTGCGACATGACTAGATCAGTCAAAATAAAAAACTCTTTAATACGTGCACTGCTTCCCACTGAGGTTTTGATAACTACATAGACTCAGATAGTTCTCTACAGTGAAAAAAAAAAATCTATTAATCCGTCAAATCTCTACTGTGCTTGCTGTAATGCTCATTACAGAAGATATTTTAGATGTCATTGCTTAGCAAGCAAAATATGTGCTTTTGATATATCACTTTCTTTCTACATTCATTAATTGCAAGGAAATCAAGATTATACTTTTGCAAACTGCAAGCTGCAAAGCTCATTATTAAGTTTTCAAACATAACAACCTCTAAAAAAGTAAATTAAAATTTCATAATGATAACATTCAGCAATTGCAGTTTAGTCCAATGTTTGGGAAAGGAAAAAGTGAGCACTGGTCCAACAACCATTACTGAATCACACAGAGAATCACAGGTAAGACCAGATACTGTAAAAGAACACATGGAAGGTGTTCCCAGAGACTATAAATCTGAAAAAAATACCTTCAGAGCAAAAATATTTCAAATAAAGCTTTTCATGCCTTTCTTATGGCATCACCTCTCTGTGACTTAGAAAAAGGATATTCTTGTCCATTTGGTGGCTTGCCACTTTAATTTTAAGGTATGAGAAAGACATTTTAGGAAAAAACAGCATTCGGGGAAAAATAGCTTTCCATGGAGACTAAAGAATACCATCAATTAAAATGTTAGCAGTGAAGTCCAACTGTCATTGCACTGAACTGTTTCACAGGCATAATTCTGGGTACAACAAAAATAAAAATTATACATCTTGGAAAAAATATGAAGACCACAGCCAAACACAGTGAACTGTGAGGAAAAACATCTGTAGCATTCTGGCAATAAGAGTCTCATTTTCCCTATGCTATATGCCATCTGAAGAAACTTTGCATTCTGTTAATCCTGACAACGCTCACTGTTTTGCCTGGACTTGCACAGGCAAACATCCTCTCTCTCAAAGGCAAAGGCCACCTCAGTCTGGTTCCCAGAAAACTACGGAGATGAGGGTATTTCTTCTTGTTGACCCAAGCAGCCATGAGCTGACTCTGAGTATGGAACAGTACTGTTTTGTTTTCTTCTTGAGAAAGTTAAATCAATGCCATGCAATTTATCAGCTCAATATGTTTCCATAAGCTTTTGTGTGCTACTTACAAAAACAAAAGTAACAACCACATCTGCTGGAAGAAAATATACTTGTCTGAATTCTTTGGTTCAGTCCTTGAATTCTGCCTGTATTTGTGCCTGAACAGACTTTTGTTATGCTGCTATTACCTGTGTCCAGATAATGGTAGTAATCATTTTCTGTTGCTAGTTTTTTTTAAAGTAATAAACAGTGTTTTTCAAAAATTGTCTGAACAACTGCAATTTGGGAAGCATATATTTCTGTTAAATTCCTTTTGTCTCAACAGGGCCATGGATTCTTTTTCACATCAAGTCTTGAGTATCTTCTTCCCCAGCAGCTTGGCCATCCTTCTCAATAATTCTCTTTTAAGAACCAGCTGGTTAATTTAATACTTCCATTTTTAGGGAGATGGATGGAAACCAATTTACTTTATTATTCGGAAATCAATCCAAGAAAATATGCCTCCCTTTCCAATTGCACTGGATTTATTATCTCTTTTCACACTGTTGTCACTTCTTAGGAAAACTGTATAGAGCCTGAACATAATGTTAAGAGAGGCAATCTATGTTGTTCTAAACCAGTTTGGCAACATGTGAAATACAGCTTTCAGGAATAGACATATTCAGTAAGTGGAATGAGATTTTTTCCGTGTAAGGTACAACAAGAAAAATGCTGCAAGGTGCAAATGAGAACTTTCACTGAGCTGCTTCTAGGTGTGTTATGAGCACTTGGCCAAGTGTGCAACAGTTCTGGTAACAAATCCTGATACCTTTACATGTACTCTGGCAAGCAAAACAACCTAAAAAAGTATTAGCATTGTTTACTTTTACACTGTAAAAACGGGAAAAATCTGTATCAATGTTTTTACCAAAGAGGTGTTAAAAAGAAAAACGTACTTGAAAAATAATTAAAATTATTGTCCTTCCTTAAGTCACTTTATTAGTTTTTCAAGGTCTTTCCTGATGAAAACCATGTCTGTGGCACCTCTCATGGATCTGTAAGCCTCATCTGTAGCAGTGATGGATGTGGCAGTTCATGGACATAAAATTACCATGGCAAGTATTTTGGTACATGCCTTTTCTGGTGCTTAAGCCCTTCCCACTTCATTACACTATTATTGTATTTTCTAAACTACATAGGAAAAATCATAAATTTGCATTTTCAAGACAGACAGATCAATGCATAGCTTTGTATGGATCACAGTATTTAATTATAATAATTATTTAATTATGGGGGAATCCTACTACTAAATAGTACTTTCGGTTTCCTGAAAATGTAGGCATTCTTTGTGAAAATGTAAGTGTATTATAAACACATTAATCCTAAATTCTCAGTAATCAGATTTGCCTGCAAAATGCAGTTTTTGATAAAAGTTACTCAGAACATGATCCTTCTTGGACTTGGGAAACCTTGAAGAGGAAATATTCTGCTATGTTTATGCAGGAAAGACAGCCCTGCTTTGAACTATGGCTCTTTTCCTGTGACCTTACTGTTCATGCAGTTCATGCAGTTTAAGGTACTACAACTGTATTGGCTTGAATCAATCTCAGTTCTGGAAAAAATAAATTAATTACATGTTGACACAAATACATAACAAATCAGATATTCTAGTCCTGGGATGGAACTTGCTTGCTAAGTTTTGGCAGAATTCAATCCTCTTCTTCCCTTCATTTCAATTGGTGTATTTGCTATCTGCATCTACTGCATAGGAGCACATACTGGCTTTTTGCTTTGTCCTTTTCTGTGCAGAAGTATTACTGAGACAGTATGCTGAAAAATCCATAGTGTGTACAGAGCAGATATGGATCTCATTTGTGAACTACATGAAAATTATAGATTTCAAAGGAAGATATTTACATTTTATGCTATGCTGATGTTGTGGGTTAATTTGAAAATTTCACTATTTTTGTGTTTTGCTTTTCAAAAACCAGATCATTAATTGAAGATCAAGACATATACAGGTATGCATTTTATATGTAAGCAGGATACAGATATGTATATATAGACATGTATAGTCATAGGCAATGCACACAGTGAACATTATGGTAACACGATACTGTGTTTACCATTGCACGTTACTGTCAGCACAGATATCGCCTCACCAAAACAGAAATGCAACACAGCTTCTTATTTTGAAGAAAATGCAGAACTGATGTACACTTTTTAAAATATGTGTAAAATACTTTGTTTAAAAGCATAAGAATTTCCATTTCAAACAAGATAATGAAAAAACAGTGTCTTAAAAACAGTGTTCATACCAGTCAAACAGACACTGTTTTTTAGAATCATAGAATCGATTGGGTTGGAAAAGACCTCGGAGATCATCGAGTCCAACCCTTGGTCCAACTCTAGTCCATTTACTAGATCATGGCACTCAGTGCCACGTCCAATCTGCCATTGCTTCTTAAAAACAAAAAAATAAAAACAAAACCCAAAAAAACTAAAAAGAATTGAAACAAATCAATCTACAAACCCTTTACAGATGATTTCAAGCTGACAGGTTTGAATATATTATGTTAACTATGCATTGGTTTTCATATATATCATCCTTTACCTTGGTCCAGTTGAAAATAACCCAAGTCATAAATTAGCTTTAAACAAGTTTTGAATCAGCCTGAAACTAGTTTTCAAATTAAAGAGACGTCAATATATTACATTGTACTGTCATTTTATTACCCCAATCAATTCTGTGTGGCCTGAGGTAGAAAGAAAATGGATGTTGTCTTCATTTGCAAAGGGTTTATCTCTCATACCAGGCTGTGAAAACATGACTGCAGTAATGAATTGGAAGCCAAAGTTACTAACAAAGACTTCCAAGAGTAACAAAGTAGAAATATTTGTTCCCCTTTAGACTTACAAAAGGAGGCGGGATGGGGGTAAGCCCTTTCTGAAACATGAACACAGCTTCTCACAGATGAAGCACTATGGGATGAAATTAGCCCATTTTTATTGAAGTGCTAAAGTGCGTGCAGCCTCACCGAGTGCCATTTTCAGTGCTGCACAGAAAAAGCCTCCCTGGGTCAGACTGACAGTGCCTCCCTCTCCAGCCCAGATCACGGAACAGCCCTCCTGCAGCTGATCACCCACTCCTGCCATCCTTATTCTGACACCCCAGGGGCATACTTTGGAAGAATTCACAGCACCTTTGCCAGAATTTGGGACGATCTGGTGCACACAATTTATCTGTAGCTCTCCACAGTTCACAGGTGGCCAAAGTAAATCCCCAGGAGAAATTTAGAGTTTATCTCAATCTACTTACATGTGAGATCAATCCCTTTGCTGTGCCTCAGATTTTACCCTGTGTTAATAAGGCAAGAATATGGGTTTTAAACTCTTAAGTCAGGATCCACAATTGTAAAACCTCCCTTCCCCTTTCTAGTCTTCCTTTGTCTCTCTCTTCATGCTGATTTTATTCAACATCCAACAATCTCCTCTCTTCTGCCCTCTCCAAAGATATGAAATTACACATGCAACCTCTCCCATCTATGTGCTAACCTCCTATGGGCCAGTCACAGAGGCAATGCTGATGTTACACCCTTGGCTATTTTTCCTCTCTCTTAAGAAGGGGACGATGACTTCTAATGTTTATACATTGTTAAAACAACAGGGTCTCATTCTCAGCTAACTCTGGGTAATAAACACTGAGCTGGCTCTAAAACCTCTGCCTTCTTTTAAAGACAGAAACAAACCAAAACCCTTTTATGATTCTCCATTTTCCAAATATGGAATTTGTTAGCCTGGTACCAATTTTGCTATTTTTCTTCAAACACCCTATGCAATATAAAGGAATTAATAAAGTTACAGCAAGTTTCCAATAAATAGTCATCTGTTCCAATTTATTATCGCTCTATCTTCCAGTAAACTACAGCACTGCCAAACCACGCTTGCATCTTTGACATCTACCTAGATTTCCAAGTGCAAAGGGTAAAATTCCAGCTTTACTGTTGTTTTCAAAAAAGAATGCTACTGTTGTTAATATTTTCCTAGAAGTGTTTGAACAACATATGAAAGGAAATAGGATTATCTGTTTTCTCTGAGTGCCTTCTTCTAATGAAAAAAACCCCAAAACATTTACATATATTTAAAGCTAGAAAGAGCACTCTCAAAATAATGTTTTTCATATTTATTCTTCCAACTTTATCACATGCAAATAGGAACAGCAAACAGGAGAACATTTTACAATTTGAAGGTATTATCATTCACTGACCTCTGGAACCTGAATTAGTTTCCTCTTTCTAACTCACATATTTTCTACATTTCCATTACTCAGAGTGCTAATCCTACCTCTCTTGGGACTGAATTCTCCACCCTCCAAATCAAACTCCCCTAGGTTATCGTAGTCTCCCTTTCCTTTCTCATCATTCACTCTTTCCCAACATTCAAAAGCTATTCTTTCAGATACCCTTTCAATAGCTTTTTCTGGCCCCAGAATTCTTTGAACTGTATTAAAGATCAACTCTTAAAATACTGTGATTAATAAAACCACATTAGAATACAAAAAAGGGGAATTAAATTTCAAATTACAAACTCACCACACTAACCTCATCTTGTATGTATAAAATAAAGAATACAACTTTACAGTTACTGTCATGGATTAAAGCCACTGATTGCAGTGGTTCAAAGGCTTGGCAAAAATTTGTGTATGAACATATATATCATCACCAGCAATTTTCAGAATTTTTTCACTAAAGGGGAAAAGCCAATGTCTTTCTTTATTTTTTGTGCTAAACCTCCTATGTCTTGCATAATTTGATAATTATCTGGTGCACCAGAGCAACATATTTTATAGGAATATCCTTTGAAGGATATTAATATACTGACAATTCTGCAGTATAATGCCATTACCACTGCATGTAAGAGTAGCTTAATACTTCTTACTTTTTTCATCCACGTAGCTTTCTTCCTATTTATTGTTTTACGCTTTTTTTTAATTATGAATTAGGTTACAGGCATATACTATAGCTTAGAAAGTTACTTTTGTCCTAATTTTATACTTCACAGAGTTTATAGAAGCTATTTTATGGAGTTCTAAAAGCTCTTTAAGACACTACATACATAATTCATTACTGCCAGATCAGGATATTTCATCTTCCCTGTGCCTGTTTTGTACAGCTCTGATCTCTACAATTCTTTTTTCCACTGTCTAAAAAATACAAAACCTGGAGTTGCAAAACAAATTCTCAAACACAGCACAAATACCTACAGTCACAGTTAGTGTGGTGCTTACTGTGTAGGTGTATATATGTTGCATTTAACTGCAATTATTGACTTCAACACATTTATGAACTTATATGGCCACCTAACGTTTAAACATTTTCTAAGCAACAGATGTACAAAGCCATATGATATCGCTCCTGGAAGGCAGGGCTGCAGCTACAATGGCTCCATTAGTAAGGCTACATTTGGGTTTGCAATTGTCTGCTTTCTTAAGCAAGGTTTTATTCCCTCAGAAATTATCAGGGGCAGATCAGAGCAACCTATTCATACAGTCTCTGTAGAAGAAAAGTTTTACCCAGCTGTATTTCTTTTCAAATCATGCTTAAATTGCTCCACACTTTCCATGTTTTTGGATTGCTGTGGCCGTGACAACTTGGGAGTAAGGTACAGCACCAAACTTACTTTCACCTCTGAGGGTCAGGTTGCACATTTGCACAATTTATGGTCAAAATAGTTTGCTTTATTCCACTTCAGCAGCTTGGGAGAAAACATACACAAAATTTGCTCACAATATTTGGCTAATACTTAACTTGAACAAGAAGATTGAGCACTTGAGAAGATCTCTGCTCCGAAAAGCAGCTGCTTTATTCTGACAAAAATAGAATGTAGCTCAGAAAAGGCTTTCTTTCAAGCACACAATCTTCAGATATTATGCATCAGCATGCAGAGTGTGTCTGTCAGATGTTGGAACAAAGCTTTAAATTGTACCATCTAACTTAATTCTCAAGACAGGGTCAGCACATTCATAGGGCTGTTTGTTTCTTTTTTCATCTTTGAGAAGTCCTTTAAGTAATATTTATTTAGCTCTTTACATCTCCATCAGCACTGATTCTTGCTTTTCAACTCCTTGAAGTCCAGATTTTCCCAACATAATGCAAAACACTGTGATATTAAAATGTGTGATCACCAAAAGCATCACAAAATCGTCAAAGGCTACTTATTAAATCAAGACTAGTTTTCATCTCTCCCCACTTCCAAATTTTTTTCAAGTAACAAGATGAAATAAAGGATTGCACAGTACATAATTTTTTGCAGTCTAAGTTTATAACACGAGTTTTATAGCTCTCTAAACTATCTTTACATGGCACCCACTTATGTGCCTGTTGTTTCAGAGGTTTTCTGTAAGTGCTCTACCCTGCTCTGGAGGAAGGCTCTCTGTATGTCCTCCACGTTCTCCCTTCCACTTTGCTGCAACCCTGTTTCTTAATTCACCCCATAAGGTTTTCTGCATATTCTCCAAATGGAATTTTCTCATTCTTATGAACATTTGTGTGCTTACAGTTCCCCTTTTACACCAAAGGTTCTTCTTACAGTCCCATTGTATTTCTATTGTGCTTTTCTCTCTCCTGCTCTTCATCTCTCTTTTCTTAAAAAGTATCATCACTTATTTTTAACTGATAGAGCAGAAAAGTAAAACATTAATTCAAGTCTATAAAAATATTTTTAAAGAACAAATCTATTATTTATTTTTAAAAATTCTATAAAAATGTTTCCTATACCCTCCTTCTCAGATCTAACTGAATGTGCAGAATTTAAAAAAAATACCTTGGTCATCCATTGAAAAGCTTTAAACAAACGTTAGGAACACTGTTTTGTGAGTACTCCTGATTTATTAATTTATGTTGGTCACTAGAATAATTAAAGAAAATGTCCATGTAACTTTATACCACTAAATAGAGATACATACTCCTATTAATCTAAAGTAGCCAGCTAAAATGCTAGGGTATTTCATGCTGTCACACTGAGCTGCACAGGCAACGGGATGTTTACCAAAGAGGGAATTAACAGCCCCGTTGACACAGTTTAAGATGTGACATTAATCAGCCATTTTTTGCTGAGCTCACAGGAACTGAAAGGTCACAACTACTCCCGTAGCTTTAAAGCATCCTCAGAAAGGCCTGGAAATTCCTCATTCTTCTCTAATTAAAACTACTGCAAATGATACGGAATGATAAGGTTAAATTCATGCAAAATGTAAACTTTACTGCCTTGTTTCTAAGGCATATTTATATTTTCCCTGTGATGCATTTTTGTTTTAGTTTTTTATTTATGATTGCATCTACCAGACAAAATCCCTTTTCATGTTTCTCATCTGGAGTAGAAAAGACACACCAAGTCCCTTATTTTTAAATATGGTTAAGACTGCAGACCAGATGTTTTCAGTTAAAAGCACATGCATACAGTACTTACATAAACATACAAATGGTAAAATTTAATACCCTAGCAGTATATATCTATGTATTAATTTTTAGGCTTTTGATCTTGAGGCTGTTAATATGTGAATTCCACAACTTCTCAAACTAGGAATGGAAGGACTTTTGTAGTGGATAAAACTAAAACACAAACATACCTTTGATACGGAATACGTAAGAGTCACTTCATACCAGTAAACTGTGGGGTGACAGGAATAGCTCTTTAGATCAAAGCAGTTCGTGTTGAGGATCAGCCAGGTGTACAGGACACATTTCAAAGATATGACTAGACTGGTCATGAAGATGGCATGCTCGTTAGCAGTCAGAACACATCCTCAGCTTTAGTATCCCTTGACAGGCACTTGCTTTGCACACTCTTGAAACCACTCCATAATGTGAACCAAAGCTTAGCAATTGGTGTCAACTGTGTGATTCCTTTAAAAAAATGCATTTCTGACCTTAACTAAAATGCTAAGATGCATTAAGATCAGCACACCAGAATACAGAATCATTTAATCTAACAACAGGAATTTTCAAAACAACAGGGTATGTTAAATGCCAGCTTTATTCAGAATTCAGCTACCCTGGATCATCAACAGTTGCCTTCCTCCTCTTGAGATTCACTACACTGAAAGCTCTCTGGTGTTTAAAAACTGTCCCTACCTTTTTCCTTTTTATTTTTTCACAAATTGAAAAAAAAAAACAAAACAGAAACAGACAGACACACTTAATGCGTTACTTTCAGACAATAGTTTGACTGCTGCCCTGAATTAACTGAAGAACACATTCCATCATTATAGGGAAGATCCTGGTTCACTTCCTTCCTCCTCTTCTTATGAAGGTTCAAAATAATATGTCCCAAGAGATTGCATAAGCCATCCTACTATTCTTTAGCTGAAGCAGGTCACTTTTCATTGAAGAATGAGTCAGTGGGTAAAATGATTCATGGTGTTATTAACCAGTGTACCTACTGTCTTCTACTTCCCCATTTTTATAAAAAGGAGCTTTTCAGTGTCTATGCTGTACCCAGAAAGCACATAAACAACAATAGGTCCATAGTTCATTCAATGAAAGAATAAATAACAGATTAATAAATCACAGCTCCCATACCTCAATATTTTTGTATTTTCTCATAATTAACTGTAAATGTAAGATTCTTGAAGCTATTCTTACATGAAAACAGACATCTTATAATAACTTTCACAAAGTTCCTTACCACCAGCAAGATACAAACAAAAAGTATTTAGAACATCATTTTGATCTGAAATTCCTCTGCCTTGTGCAGTACATTTAACCTAAAGAAGCAGTGGAGATATGTGGTAGAATAAAATGGTAGGGCAAACTGCCATACTCATGTAATGCTTGTAAATATTAGTACCTGCTATGTGTCATTATTTATTGCACAGGACAGGTTACAGATGTATTCATTATGTCAATGACTGTCTCAATCTGCTGACACCCTTCTATTTCCAAAAATAAATATGTGATATAATTAACTCAAGTATACTTATGTGTACCTTCCATAAATATTGAGTTATCTTGCTATTTCCTTTTTGATACTACTTTTCTTTGGCTATTTATACCATATCTGAAAGGATACCATCTGCCCCTCAGTCTTCATGAGATTAGTGCTAAAAGAAATCTTGATATCTACAGATTCCAAGCATTTCCATATATAAAATCTGTTGATACTGTTTGTCGCAGCTGAAATACGCTTAAGACTTTTCAAACACAGGCAAAGGTGTTTCAAACCACTGAACCAGATAATAATTTTCAACCATTATCAAAGACACATTTACTTAAAAAACTCAGATAAACTTAATTGCTACCAGAATTTAACAATGCACTACACATTTTAAAGGTTTTGTGAAAATCTTTTCAGAAGGCACCTTAGAATTTTACATAATATTTTTGCATTTCCCTGGTAGAGCTGATTGTAATGCTCTTGCAGTTATATTCCACACAAGCTATCTGCTGAGCCAATTTTAAGAGGATGGAACTTTTCTGCTACAGAATGCTAAAATCCAAGCGATGAGACGCTCCTTTGAGGACAAAGTGGCTGACACAGCACAAATCAGCAATGCCCAGCTGTCTTCTGCAAAATGTGATTAAAATGGCCGGCACTAAGAGAATTTCTGTTTGAGAATGACAACTGAATTTCACTTCCCCTGTCTAACATGATGACGAAAAGCAAATCTTGACTGTACTAAAATTCATTACTTGCTTAGCACTTCAAAAAATGGCACTTTTTTTGGTTTCTTCCCCCCTCTCTCTCTCCTGATTCCATATGATTAAATTATGCCCAGGCAGCATTAGCAATTTATACTGATAAGTGACACATTACCTAAAGTGACATATATGACTGCATTTCTTTGGAAGACTTGACAATAAAATCAACCTTGAAAGTAAACATGAACAGTTAATTCAGCAACTATGATAATGTGTTCAGATCTTACCCACAGATTAAAAATTAAAGATCTAATTCTTCCTCTGTCATAAAGAGTATGACTATAGGTGACGTGGTAAGATAATTTGCAGGATAATAAACTAGTGAGGATTTAAAATGCATAATTCTTCTTTAATTTCATACCTTCTAGTTCTATGTAAAACATAAGGCAAGAAACAAATTTCTAGGTAAAGAAAGTAATCTCAGAAATGCAGTAGCAACAGAAGAGCACTTTGCAAAAGTAAGAGTGGAATGGGATGCCACCAGCCTCCAGACATACCTTTGCACATCAGGAGTCCCTGTTTATGTCACTGCAAAGAATGCACCTTGCTATTTTTGGCTGACTGTTTAATTCTGCATGAACATTCAAATTTTAAAAAGCTTATGCACAATATAAATGTCAAAACTTTTTTATTAAATACTGCCATCCTGGAAGCTTAAATCATCTAACCCAATAATTTAATCAAGACTCAAAAGGTTTAAAAATTCAAAAGTCAGTTACAGGCTTTTCATTCACACTTTTTCAGACACTTCCAAAATCAACACATCTTCTACTAATTAAGTAAATAAAAATCAAAACTTCCAATAGGATTGTTAATTGAAAGTAGTTATAGTCAATTTATTGATACATTTGTTTATGGCTCCACTGTCAGCGTGAAGTCCCTAATTATTGATACCCAAAATGCTCAGTATTTTAGGAAGTCTAGAACTAGAAAGACAACTGGAATGTACATCAGTTGTGTATGATATGATGCTTTGGCAGCTACAATGTAGTGACTTTGACACACATGTATCTTCCTTTTGCAACTTCACTTGAAAAGGAATATAAACCAGAGAAAACTTGCATTAAAACTACTATCTCTGTGCCCTTTACATTTCAATATAATTCTTCAATGTGCAAAATTCACTGTTACAATGCTGCCCAATATTGCAAATATCTAGAAATTCATTTTCAAAAGCAATACAGTCTCCAGTTCTGCAAGGAGCAAGCAATCTTGTTTCCTCTGTCCTTCCTAGAGACTACTCCTTTTTCAGCCTTTTCACATTCTTTGAGAGTATGCACAGCTGCACACCAAAGAGGAGGTATAAAATCTTCCTCTTGTAGGGTGTTGTTGCTCAGGGCTGAAAAAGTACTCTCATTTTTTGTTCTCTCATGTTGTGTTAGCATAAAAAAAATTCATCATGACACTAGCTGATTTCTGGATTTTTCCCAATCGCAGCAGAGATTTCTTGCCACTCAGTAGTACTACAGTAGCAGGCAATATAGGCTTTAAATTCATTCTGTCAAGGCTTAGCAAGAGTAAGTCACGACTCAGTAGCAGAGCTATTACCTAGATAAACCATAATTGTAAGCAGATTGTGTTAGAAGCATAACTTACAGAAGGTACAAAGTAGCAGCAGCATTTTTAACAGCTGCTCATGAAGAAATTTTGCTTCCTTAACCACTACGTTAGAGTAAAATTTATTATACCTGAACTAGAGGGTTAGTAATTTATATATTAAATTGGATATATTCAGATTACATGCATTAAAAATGTACAACCGCTATGCTGTTTATGATTTGTTTCCAACACTTTATTAATCAGGGACCTCTTTAACGCTCCACTGGCAATTAAACATGGGCGTGCATTTTAACCAAAGCAATAATTAATGACCAGGCTCATTTCTAAATTAATCCATCCTTTTTTTTAACTTCAGTAGCATATTTTTAGTAAAAAAGTGCAAAATTATCAAGACAACTTATGAAAAGCAGGTCTACCTCACTAATAATTTGATTCATGTGACACTAACAAAGTCTTGTGAAAAAATAATTTGCTTCATTTTTATATTGTGTTTGCAGAGCAGAGATTCCCCTGCAGCCTGGGGTGCAGACCATGGGGAGGCAGCTGTGCTCCTGCAGCCCATGGAGGTTCGTGGTGGAGCAGAGATCCACCTGTACCCATGGAGGACCCCAAACTGGAGCAGGTGGATGCCTGAAGTGGGATGTGACCCTGTGGGAAGCCTGTACTGGAGCAGGCCCCTGGCAGGACCTGTAAAACTGTGGAGAGAGGAGTCCACAGGTGTGCAGGGAGCAGGTGCATTGGCAGGATTTAGGACCCCACTGGAGCAGTCTGTTCCTGGAGGACTGCACCCTGTGGAAAGGGACACATGCTGGAGCAGTTTGTGAAGAACTACAGCCCTCATGCCAAGACAAAAAACAATGTGCATAAGTTTCAGCTTTGGAAAAACCCTCTACATTGTTGGGGTTTTTATGAAAAAGAGTGAATGAAGCTATGCAGAAAGGGTTTTCTTCCTTTTGAGTAGCAAAAAATATGGTGAAGAAAATAAACTTGGAAACCAAACAATTTTTTGACAAAAACCACACCCTCATGACAAAATCCCACCTTCATTTAAAATTGCAGTGTATAGCTTATCTATGCATTTTCTAAAAACAGGACACTGGGAAAGGCAGCACTTAACAGGTTTATTATAACTGTTGGTTTTTGTCAAAGTTTAATGCAAAAAAAATTATGTGTTTCATTTTGCACTCTTAACTGATAGTTTATTTTTTAGAATTGATCTATACCACTGTTACTCTTCAGAATGAGAAATCCGGTTTTGCATTTGAAATAATAATACACTTAAAAAAAGTCCTATATACCATTTGCTTTAAACTTCTGTTTGGTATTAACTGCACTATCATCTGGCAAAGAGAGATCTGTTCCAACAATGCTATGTGAAAGACAATGCTATATTGTATTGCTCATTTTTTATACATATTTTATACAGTTAAGCTGCATGTAAAAAGTACAAGCACTAGAAGTCCATGATGAGGATCTAGAAGTCAGTACCAGGGGATATTTGAACTGGTAAAATTGATTTTGATGTGAAGAAGAATTAAAATATTTAAAATAATTATCTATTCCAGAAATACTTTACAGAGCTCAATTTTCTTTTTTCATTAAAACTTAAGACTCCCACCTACACTATGGGGATCTCCTGCCAACCAAGTGTGTATGAATATTTGGATTAATTTGGGGATTTCATACCAACTAACTTACCTGCTATTCATAAATCAAGTCTCATCTTAGGTTAATTTCAAAGCTGATTATTTTTGGAACATTTTATGGTATAAATTATTCATTACATACATGTATTATACCTGTTTTCCAGAAAATAACAGAGGCTGTGCCAAATCATTTTTTTTTTAATACGATATCTGGGGAGCAAATATTACAACACATTTGGCAATACTTCAGCCAATGGATAAGAATTGCCATACACTGCAATTTCACCCTTTCTTTGATCCTCTTGATAGTGAAATTAATTTCTGTGCCAAGATTTGGCATTACTGAAGTTATTAAAACAGGGTGTAAGTGATGTAAAGACTTGTGTTAAATCCTCATAGGGCCTTATATATTTGGTGAATTTGTTCAGTTTTAAGGAAATCATTCCACTGCCAACGTTTTACTGCTCCTCACAAACCTAGGAAAAAACATGCATTTTCCAGCTGCTATATTAAAACAAAAAACCCCTTTCTTTCTATGTCACACAAGAAATCAAAGTCCTAATTAAACTCTCCTCAACAAACTTTAAAATACATAAATACACAAATGTTTAACTCTATTGTTCTTGATGACCATATAATAATATAGATAATATTCACACTGGTGAACAAATGCAGTCCGTGAATTGAACTATGCAATTTGTTTTTTCTGTAAACTACCTTGAAATACTTTTAAATTCTGGCAGAAAGCTGTTGCATAGAAACAGAACTTTTTTTCCCATTATATTATGTTCTGCTTGAACCAGCAAGCAAATTTATTAGCAGCATTCTTTTACCATTTTTCAGCTGCAATGCTGTGTGCCGTGATGGCAGAACATTTGCTTCTATGTTCTGCTCTCAAAAGAAGGTTTAACAATCTCTGATGTAAGGTGACTAAATGAGGGTCACCCTTTGTCAGAATGTACGACTGAAGAAAGTTCGAATTAATTCAAAAGACCTTTAGGGATTCTTTTTGTCATATTTTAAAAATGTTTTTTAAATATAACTATGTAAAATTGTGTTGTATTGAATGATGGCACATATATAACATATTTAAGACATGATCAAGCATTATATTACTACTGTGAGCCAACCTCACATGTTACACTCAAATACTGTTTTCTTGTATTGGCTATATTGAAAATGTTTTGTTCTGACTGTTCAGTGAGAGCCCAGATAAAGTCTGTCCATGCAACGTTGATTCAATCATCTTCTGTGTGTACTCAGGCAAGGAAAATTCCACCAAAACTATAACCCTCGCTAATCTGAACTAGCTGTCTTGGCTCCCTTCTGTACTCAGCAGACAGGAAAATATAGCTCCAGAGAACAACTCATCCAACTCTACAGAAAATGTCTAAAATAAGGGAGCAGTGTCAACATTTTGCAAAATGGAAGCAAAGACATAGGGAGAATAAGAAATGAAATTCAAAAAAAAATTACTCAATTTGCAATAGTCCAGACCACAACATTATGGAGGCTTAGTACTTTCAAAGCACTGCTTACATTATCACCCACTTCAGAGCATTCAGCATTTCTACAGGCTGGACCAAGGGATCTAAGCTGGGCAACAGTAAACAAGGAGAAAAAAATTATTAAACATTTGAAAATGTTGATTTTGTCTAGCATGCACATGAGCCCTGAGGTGAGACAAGGATAAAATTCAATTTACTGGTAACAACTCAACTATTTCATACATAAGGTCAAACTTCTTTTTTGCCTGTTTCTGAAATCATCGCTTCAGTTCTTATGCCTTGCAAAACATTAAGAGAGTGTTTTCTCCTAGTTCTCAATGCAAATTAAGCCCTTTTAGTGACCCCAATAGCTATTTCCGAGAAGGCAGGGTTTCTGTTGAAGGAAAAAAAATCATAGCATGAAGGCTGCAAAGTCCCACATAGCCACAAAAGGACTTAAAGCACTTCACACCACCTCAGCTTTGGTATTTCCTAAATTTTGAGAGGTTGACATCAGGAGTTGTTGGTTTCATTGTTTAATTTTTAACACACTTGTGTGCAACTACATGTGTGAGGAAATGCTTTTATTTGGAAAAAAAGTCACAATTAAAAAGATGAAACTCCATAAACTGCAATGAGATTATTGCCTGCATTTACTCAGGAGTTGGTCAGACACTTCTGCTCTCCTCAAAGGCCTTCTTAACTTTATTTTTCACTAGAATGAAATTCTATGGACTAGAGGAATGAAATTGAATTGCGCACTTTTTTCTTTTTATCTGACCAAATGTAAAGGTCTGAAATACATTTTACATATTAAAAATTCTCTTAAACCTAAAATATTATTTCAAACACTATATTCAATCATTTAATATTACAGAGTTCAATTACATTTGTGTGTTCATTATGTGAAAGATACACCCAAAGAAATGTTTCAATTTAGAAAATAAGCAAAATCATCCATGATTGCTTTCCAACACAAGAAGTGTACAAAAGTGTATTACTTGCCAGGGTTGGTGTGTCATGTATTTGTAGCTCCAGAAAATATCTCCTGAGGTGTTTAGATGAGAATTCTATGCATATATACTGACAAGTTATTTCCACTGAAAAAATGCAACACAGTAAAAAGATGAAATAAAAGCAAACTAAACAGAAGTTTAGAGACAAGGCAGTTGATCTTGCAGCATTCAAATAATGACCTGACATATACACACTGCAGCATTTTGCAAAATAGATTGTATGCAAAGATGAGCAGACAGAAACCCAACTACCATGGTCAGTGTAACCACCATGATAATATGTTTGAACTCCTTACTAACCTGGTCCTTTCAAAATTTTAAAATTGGAGGAGATATTTCAAACAATACTTTTTCACTGAGGGCAATAGAAAGGAGTCCACATCTAATAATAAAGAGAGCTCATAGTGAGATCTTGTTGTACATAATGAACAAATGGTCAGGCCACATTTATTCCTACTAAATATTACCACGTCACAATATTGAATATTTTGGTTTATGTTTTATTCATTTTATCTTTCTTAAATTTAATGAAAACAAGGCTCTATATTAAGTCTGAATACCACTAACACAAACTAGAAGGACAACTATGATTTACAGTGCTGTTTGACTATCCTGAAAGCACACTGTCATCCTTTTGCAGGGTAAATGGATAATGCTATTGAGATGGAGACCTTATAGGTTTATTTCAGCTTTCATGAGATGTAACAAAATCTACAACGTTTTTGAGATGAGAGAGCTTGTCAGACCTTAGTAGTGAGCATCACCCATTCCACAGAAGTGACAGCAAGTATTACCAGCAGAAAAGCTGTTGCCCTCATGCCCTACAGCAAAGTCAGCATCTGTCTATTATTTGACAGGCAGGGTAATAAGGGAATATGTTACGCTGGTGGAAAAACTGATACAATTGCTGGAGAGTCTTGTGACTAGTATAAGAGAAATGGAAGTAGCATGTCCAGCACTTGGTGTTAGATAACAATTTAAAGCATATGTTTATTACTGCTAAATTACATCCCTTGTACTGCTGACACCTGCAAGTGCTTAGCAAAATCTGAAAATAAAATAGGATTATTTGCTGTCAGCAAAATGCAACTTTTCCTGAACATCTAAAATTGAAATTCATAATTAGAAGAAAAAACTAACAACCATTATATGCAGAGCACTATCTCTCTTGTCATTGAAATAGTGTCACTTACCTACCCATTGTTTTCAAGGCCCAATCCTGCTAATGAAGATATCATTGGGGAATTTTAAAACGTGTATTTTAACAGTGATATGTATTGATGAACAAAGTTTAAAGAAAGAGAACTAAACAACAGTCTCCTTGGCCAAAGCAGGAAATTCAGTCACATTTTGCTGCTATAATCAATATAAGAAACTTCCCTGTGACACATCAAAAATTGGATGTAGTGAGTGACTGAGAGACTGAAATGGCTGGTAGCTCAGGCTTGCAATTCATCCACAGGTCAGGCAGAGTGCAGCAAATGACCCAACTTTCTCTACAAATGTCCTCTTCTGAGCTCTAAGAACATGTTTGAGAGGCTACCCTCTCTAGCGAGCTGTAGAAAAAGGTCTTATCAGCTCCTCCTGGCTGTGAAAAATGACAGATATAATACACAAACCTAAAGGCACACAGAATCTTGAATTTCAAAATTATGAAGTACATGAACAAAACCCTAATCCTTTAAAAAATACATTCACATTAAGGCTAAAAGGAATTTAACACTATAGTTTTTGAATTTGTTGTGTAGCATAATATAAAACAGAAAAAAAGCTATCAAAAAAAACTTTGGGGAACATAGAGGGCAATATAACTTTATCAGAGAAATTTCTCTGCACAGATGTCAAAAAGCTATGGGAAAAATGACTAAGCAAAACCACAAGGAGTCCCCACAAGACAATTTTTCAATATCTTCCATATTTATTACATATTCACTCAAATGCAATTCAAATCGACTCTGATTGAAAGTGCAAGAGGATTTATTTAAATTTACCCATTTAAAATCTTTATGAATGAAAATCAGACATGATAACAAGCATTTTAAAAAATCGCAATAATTACTAAGATAACAAAAATATATAATCATTCTACTGATAAAATTTGTTTATTCTTGAAAACATTTTAATTTTCAACACACCTTAAAACTAATATACATCCTGTAATAAGTGAAGTCTATCATACTTAATTTACTTATTAAAGTATTTTTATCTGGTATAACATGTGCTGATCTCCAGGAAAACACAATTAGAAATTACAAACCCTGGGATTCTTCTATTCACTTGGAAGACCAAAATACAGGAGATGGGAGATTTTAACTCGTTATCAAGACCCTGTTTTAGTTCAAACAGGTGACAGAAATTCAATAACAATTTAATTCCCTCTTTAAATGTTTCTTGCACGTAAATGGCATTCAAGAAAGACTGCTTCATGTCTAAACTGTAGTGGACAGCTAATTTTTGATGTCTGTCTTCCTATCTCCTTACAGAAGAATTTAATTAATCCCCCAAGGGGAAACTGAATAACATATTTTTCCTATTGGAAAGGGGCACTAGCGAGCCAAAAAATGATCGCTCTCTGTGAACATTTTGTATGTGCCAACCTTAAAAGTAACCTCGTGAAAGAGTTTAAGTACCCAAGTATGCCAACAGGTGTCTTATGAAAACCTCTCTGCATAGCTGTGTCTCTGTGTATCTGACACATCTCCTAACTAGTTAAGAGATCTGAGACATACAAAGAAAGTGGTAGAATAGACTGTAAAATCTTTAAGACTTTTAGAATGCTCTTTTATTTTTACACTGAGGTATCAAATGCATTTATAAATCCAATTTTGAAAATCAATTGGAAAGTGTCTCTCCAGAGATTACAGTGATGGTAGAAAAGAATGTCAGAACTAAAGAAGCTTCTGTGCAGACAAACAAAGAATCAAAGTCTTTATTTTTTGAAAAGCCACTACTACAGAAGAATACTATACTTTCAATATTATTGAGTTAATCCATACCAAAAATGCAATTCTAGTTTTACAATGTTATATTTGATCAAGGCATATCAATCAATATAAAGTATGAAAATCTTCACATGAATTTTCAGTGAAAGAAACAGGTTTAGTAATTCAAATCATCCTTCTTTGTTTAGAAAATACATGCACTTTCTATCTCTGTCCTTAGAGATTTGTATTCTGTACTACTTCTGAAAAACTTTCACTTTTCAATATTAGCAATGCTGATACAGTACCCACACTCACACTTTTCTCAGAGAGAACACAACGTGAAAAACAAAGATTTAACTGAGATAGTAAAATTCTCTTTATTGATTAATAATATTTTCATTTTGCATACACTCTGTTTTTTTTCCTGTTTTACAGAAAATCTGAAATCTTTATTTTATGACCAACTGTTTTCCAGAGCAGACCTACACAGAGCATTTCATCAAAACTTCAGACAATAAGAATGTCTCCTAAAACCAGAATAGTTCAACTATTTTCAGGATGAATTAACTTACTTTGGAGGATGTAGAGTCACATTCCTGACAAATCCATCCATAGCCAGTCTGTTTAGGAGACTTTTTCAATGGAGGGTCTAAACAGCCAAAATGGTAGCAAAGCCTGCATTCATCACACCTGCAGGAGAAAATCAAAATGTGTATTTATATTAAATGGCACTTCTGTACTATTTTAGATTGAGCTTCCTTGCAATTCTCAGCACAAGATTTCCTGATCCATTATCATAATAAAGAAAATCAATTTTCTATAAGGAGTAATTTTAAACACAATCACTTCAAGTAGGTTCTGCTTAATTTGGAATATTCTGATGCAGACACTCAGATATCACCTTTGTAATCATCTTATATTCACGAAAATATTTCAAAGACTTGCAAATTAACGAAAAAAAATTACTCAACTTCTTAGATACTTCAATGTCATTCACTGTCATTCATTTTCAGAAATTTTGACTATTTTAGACAGTGACAATTGATTTTTCATAGTTTTAAGACACTATTTTGCACATATACTTTTTCAAGGAAAACTGAAAAATTCACTCACAAATTCAGCAACAGATATGAATTATACTTTTTACACCAAGGCTATGTGGTTGATAAATAAATGCATAAAATATTTTCCCATTCATACTGAATTTTATGAAATGGAGTAATAATTTAAAAGGATCTTTCACTTATAAAACTGCCCTGTGTACACACAATGATTTTATGTTCTTGTTTAAGAACATAAGTGTTTTGTACTGTGCATAGTCCACATAAAAAGCTCAAAACATACCGTATAGCTATTGGTAACCTACTCTTAATGTACTAGCATAGAAGAAATGCTACAGTAGAACAAGTGCTTCATGAAAGGATTTTTAAATCAGTACAATATGCTCAAAATGAGAGATTTTTCAAAGCAAATAACAGAGATTTTCATTTACCCTACTGAACTTCACTTGATTTGCATATGCCCCTCCATTGATTTGCATGAAAAGGAAAGCTTTTTTTAAATTTACTTTGCAATACTCTCTTCATTAAATGCTCTTAAACTCTGCGTTAAAGCCAATATAAATGATCCAAAAATAGGGAACAGAGTAAATGTCTAAAATTTAATCAATTTTTCTGGAGAAATCCCTGATACTCTCTTTCTCTGCTTCCCTCGCCACTCATTGTCTCCTGTACAGTACATGCAAACATAAAAATGTCAAATAATTGCAATAATAGCAGGGCACAGGCATCATCAGATCAAAGACAGAAGGACATAATTTATCAATGGAATACACAGTGCATTGCAGAAAGAAGACTCGAGTAACAGAATACAGTGCTGTATTAACAGAAGAAATTGTTCATGTGACTTCTCCGTGGATTAGTCTCTAAATAAGAAGAAATCACTGTTTTCTGATTATGACTATTTAACCTCAGTAAATGCTTTTGTCCTTGCTGCCAAGCCTGTGCTTGCCAGGCAAGCCTGTGGTCTGTAGCACTCATATGTAAGACACGAGCCCTGATAAGAGTATGGCATGTACTGTTATCCACTAAATAGAAACTAAAAGCAATAATCTGATTATCCACAGAATGCAACATTGCGCTGACATGGTTTTGGTATTTTTTAAAAAACGGCACATACCACATTACAATATATATCCTTATGATTGTTTAGCAATGACTCAATCTAACTCCAAGACAAAGAAAACACTTAAAGCAGGAAGTCATTCTCAGTCTTTAAAAACAAAAGAGTACTAATGTAGAAGTATATTACTTAAAATTGGGAATATATCAGTTTTATTCCTTATGAAAGGCATATTAAAATAACAAAAAGGTTGAGAGTGCGAGATGGGATAGGTTACAGTCCTAAATCCCATCAGTGTATGTGACCTTCAAGCAAAAGATTAAACCTCCTTTGAGCCTCAATGTTCTCATCTGTAAAGGAGTATATGTCTGTATCTGGAATCTTATGCATGTAAGGGCTTGCATTTGAGCACTGTTTATCAGACTCCCATCTTGTAATTTGTTCAGGATCTTCTAAATAATACAAAATAAAGTATCACACTATTTCTGACTGATTTAGAGTATTTTCAGAGCTTAATCCTAAAATCTACATCTGATTTAAAGAGTGTCAATTTAGATTGAGGTTTTTTGAAGTTATTGTTTATTATGTTCAAAATAATTTAAAATTACACTTTGGCATCTCTTCTTCCATCTTTTCAATTTTGTATCTTTTGTACTTCCTGACTTCACCTTTAGCCATGTTTCAGAGGTATGCTGAGGGAGTTTGCAAGGCTGGGTCGAAATAACCATAATATTGAGAAATTAAATACAGATCTCAAGGCACCATTCTAAAGCTGAATTGCTTTAATATTTATTGTCATGAATTGTTAGCATTTCAGAGTGTTTAGTTTTGCAGAAGAAAAACTCCATTTTCCTAGAATGAGTTAAAAATATCTGTATGAGAGTTTTCACATACTAATAGCTGCTATTTGCATCTGCACAGCTGAAAAAACGCAATTAACAAAAGGATTTTTTTCACATATCAAAACATAAAAAGCTTCCTGGTGATAAAAATGAAACTAAGCCAAATATTTTTAAATGCTTCCTTCCTACTGCTTTTTATTGGAATATGAATTCTGTACTGTGGAACACAAATTCACTGATTTTGAAATTTCCTAAAAGCATGATGCTGAGAAAATAGATGAATAGCCACTGTACCTGTATTAAAGATGATGCCCTAGCTGTCTGGCAATTCTCTTGTCTGCTGAGACTGACTGGGGACAAAATGTGAAGCTTACACACATCACAGTGCAGAAAACAAAACTGGCATTCTTAATTCCTAATTCCAAAAGAAAATCTTACACCTAGGTTAAAATGCCACCAGTAAAACAAGATGAATCCCTCAAGTGTATACAACCAGTTGTGTTCTTCTGTTTAGCTACACAAAAAAGATAAAAAATCGAATGTCAGATTCAGAAAGTAAGAAAGCAACACAAAATATGGAGTACTTTCTACTTAATTATAGAGAATGCAAACGTTGGGTCACAAAAAGTGTTACGCTGACAGTCTCAAAGCCTTTCAGTAAACACACTCACAGATCAATCACAGTCCAGACATTTACAAAGCAAAGGAGTCACTGAACACTGTCATATTTACAAGTATCCTCCGCTTTCATCCTGAAGATGGCTTAACAGGACAACTAAAACTGTTGTGCAAGGGATGGGGGGGGGGGAAAGGGAAAGAAGCCACCTCCTCCATATTAAAGGTTGAAATTTTTACCCTTATGCCTTCAAGGTCACCCCTTCAAAACAGTCCTTAAGCTAGCAAATATTTTATCTTGTTACTATTTGTGGGTAATTGTTCTGGTGGTTAAGCCCATGGTTTACAAATGCAGTTAAGTGCACAGTCATCTTCAGTGGCCTGGCTGGCTGCTTTACTGAAAACTTAGTGCAAATAGAAGCACAGCTCCACACAAAGACAAGCTAACCTAACCTCCTAAATTACCTCTAACTGACGAGTAATTGCTTACTATCAATGTTATAAGAAGCCTGAAAGTATTTTATGGATCAAAATTAATGAAGATAGATATATGCCCATTATATACTGAGAAAACGGCCTGTGAATAGGAAAGGTGAATTCTGAAGTAGTTAGGTTAATAAGTTAGTAAATAATAAAACATATTTCACTTATAGAAGTATAGAATGCAGGTCAGGTACATCTTCACAGCAAGGCAGCTTGATCAGTGATTTCCATACCTGAAATATGTCTGTTCTTTAATAAAGTGATCTCCATCTGCTCTTGCCCTTGGATTGTTTTTATTAGTTTTTTTAGCAGTACAGCTGGCTGTGCTCAAGCCCTACATAACTTTGCATTTTCCCGTTCATAATTAACTAATTATGCTCTAATCGATAGTGCAGATACTGATTTTACAATGTAAACGAGATAAATGAGATAATGGCTGGGGTCAATCTCATTTTATTTACAAAGCCCAGCACACACATCCAATTTCATTACATTGCATCTACCTGCACAGGAGGGAGTCTTATCAGTTGGCCTGCAGAAGTCTTCCTGCGAGCTCTGGGGAAAAAGACCTGTGCTTTTCCAGAGGAGCAGTGAATGCAAAACCTCCCTGTCACTGGCACATTTGTAAGTCGCTGGTTAATATAATCAAAAACCACAAAGAGCTGATTCAGCCAGAGTGAAGAAAACTCTTTTGCATTCATGAGACAACATCACCCATCTATAGCTGTAAAAGTAATTACCTACATATCCCTGAAACACAACATTAATAACCTAATCTTTAAATACAACTTTTCAAATATGCTTCAGAGACTACAGAAAATCTCTCACTTATGTACACATCATTGCACACTGCCTGCAGTATCATTCCAAAAGGTACCATGGTGAACAAAATACAAAATTGCAAAATATATACACTATGACCTATTCATCAAAAGAGCTTAGAAAGATTTACTTTAATGGGAAAAAAAAGAAGATATAAAACTTTGACACATATTGACAAACCATCATCATTAAAATTAGAGAACTTGTCACATAAACCTTACTCTGTCAAACTTTCAATTAATTAGAACTAAATTAGAAGTAAACTAGTCCAGAATTTTTAAACTCTAAGGGAACTGCAGTGGGATGGGTGTTTGCATCTCCCCCCCCCGCCCCCCTTTGCTGGAGGGGTGCAACATTATGGCTATTCCAGCTCCTGTGTAGATTTAACTTTCCTTGTTGGATTGTTTTGGACCCCATTTCTGATTAAAGGCTAATAGAAACTGAGGAACAGACATTTCTCCTCAGGCACGGATCTCCCTCCCCTTTAATCCCTAGGAGTCCAAGTGCTGGGCTACTCTGAAATCGTAAACAGCCGGAAACATGATTAGAGGTTCATTTTAAATTGGAGCACATTCTTGGGCTCAGATGAACAACTTAAAACCAGCTATGACAGTTTAAATCACTGTCAACACTTTGTTTCTTATTACTAGCTGTATGATATAACCAATGGAAATGGGCATGTAAGAATTCCCAAAACCACAGAGTAAACTGATGTAGCTCAAGTGAATTCAAACTGTAGAATCAAAATGACTGACTTTGGACTGGAGCAGGTGTGTAGTGCTCCTGAGATACCTTAACTGCAACCTGACCACAGGAGGAATAAATTTTGGGTGATAGGAATAAACACTATAGGGTGGGTTACAGTAGCAACACTTACACATCACATTAGAGGAGGCACTTTCCTGTGCCCTTATTTAAACAGTGAAATTAAAAGTCCAATGGTGAAATAACCATATAAACATCTATTTAGTACCTTTTCAGTGCTGCCCAAAAAGTTAATTTATTCTACTTATTGAGGGAGTAGCCTAAAACTACAGTACTTTTTCATTATGGAATGTTGATAATTTTCCTCTTAGCTCTCGCTTCCAACATCTATTGAAGCTAAGTGAAAATAAGTGAAGATACAACTTTGTATCTTACCCTACCATTCTACACCAAAATTCTTCAATTCGGCCCTGTGAATTCCAACACAAATTGCTTTCATTTTGCTGTGGTATGTTGTAGGCCAAGCCCAAAATAGAAGTGATGCAGTAATGTATGTAGACTCTAAAATATAAGACCTACATTCTTATCAACATATGACATAACAGCTTAAAATGGATAATCATCTTGTAGTTTCTGTTCTACAGAAGTTTTAAGAAGCTATTAGCACCAGGATACTTAGAAGTCTTCTCATATAGGCCAGACAAACTTTAGGTGACTACCACTAGGAGTGTGACACATTTCAGCACTAAAATTCTTACGTGGCTGTACATGCATAAAATGTTGATGATAAACCAGTATACAGCCCAACTACGCAGCCTCTTCATACACAAGTACTGGTTATCCTGAAAAGCTCCCTGACTTCAAAGATGCTAAAAATTCAACTACATAAAATTCTTAAGGAACTTCATTTGGATTCTTTGCAGTGAGTCCTGCATTGAGTGAGTGGCTGGAACAGATGTCCTCAAGAGGCTCTTCCCAACCTGCATCTTTCTGGATTCTAGTATCTTCATAATTTTGATTGAGGTAAATGAAATACCCTTTCTGGGAGGAATAATGCTTACGGTATTACACAAAGTAATTAAATGTCACATTCTAATTTCTGTTATGCCAGGTACAATGCAAGCACAAAAGGAAGACTCTGACTTCCACAGTTTATGTTTAAGAAGTGAGTAGATGACTACTCCCTTCTGTTATGCCTGGAAGAGAAAGGCAGGGCTGTGGCTATTGCCAAAAGCTGAGTGAATATACCAGCTGAGGGATGATTATTACTTTCTGGTTTTTATACCTACCTATGACTGATGAAGACAGTGTAGGGGCAGGATAAACATATAGCCTGACAGACCATGATGAAATTCAGTAACAACCGTTTCATGATAAGGAACCTATATGATTTTGGTTATGGAAAACTGTATTATCTCTAATTTACTTAGATTTCTGTCCAATCTCAAGGCCATTAATAAAAACAAATAGTGTCAATCAATTATACAATAAAGCAGTAAAAGAAAATAAGCATTAATCTGGCAGAAATTTTTGTAGCTAAATTTTGCATGCTACTAAACCCCAAACCGACACTTCTAATTGATTTATCTCATGGTTTTAATACTAAACCAAATACCCCCTCATATCCAAAAACTTAACACAAAGAAGAATCTGAAAGGACTACCATCATGTGACATTCCTATGTAATCCAGATATTTTCTGAATGGCCCACAAGGCATTTGCTTTGTGAAACTTAAGTTTACACGTACTCAATTAATTCTAAGAACAATACAAAGAAACTTTATTTACTATACCTGTATGTGAACAGCTTCCTTTCAGCAAGAAGTGTTCACGTCTCTCTTTCATAGTACTTCAAACTATAGAATAAACGGCTTTGTTAAACTAGTTTGCAAAATTCATTAATGGCCCATGTATATACAAGGGGAATATAATGATATAAACACTATTTGAGATGTGTTTGCCTTTGTTAACATACAGCCACTGTACAGAACTTCTATTTACAGTATTTTAATGTTTAAACTAAGCATTTCTGTGAAGACAGTGCCTTCAAGACATGCATTAAGATAATGCTACACCAATTACAGATGAGGAAAATGTCCTTCGACAAACTGAAAAGTGTAAAATTTAAGAAAGCCATAAGCAAATGTTGCATTCATTTTTCTGAAGTACATTCTAGTCGTAATACATGATTGCATCTATAGTGCCACTCTCAGGTGTTCAGGATATTAACTCTACTGATGGTGTATTGTTTATGAACTACTACAGAAGTCCATTATAGTTTTGAATATTGCCATCAAATGTCTTTCAAGAAGTGAAACATCAAGTGTTAACAGCTGGCATTCTAGAACAAGAGAGAGAGAGAGAGACAAGTAACATAATGATTCATAAGAGAGAGAGGGAGACAGGGCAGGGGAGAACTAAACCAATGTCAAAAGAAAGTGCCAAGAAAGGAACAAAATCCTACAAGGAAGCTGTACTGGGGAATAAACATAAAAAATAAATCAGGAATTCACCTTAGGATATTAAGCAAGCCCAGGTCAGTATCAACAACACTCAAAACAGCATTTAACACACATTAGTCTGCCCTTAAAATCCTCCAATAGCAGAGATTTACTCAACTTTTCTAACAAAAAAGCGTAATTATTCTTACTACTAGAAAAAACCCTATTGTCTAAATCATCTTGCTACAATTTAACTTATTTTTGGTCTGACCAGATTTGAAGAACATTTTTCCCTTCTTTGCAACCACTTCTGTCTTCATCATCTTTGTATTAATTTAGGCCTTTTGAAGACAGATCCCCCAGCCTTCTCTGAATTAAACTGACTATTTTAAGCTTTTTTATTAATTTATGTCTTAACATCCAATTCAGTTTGCTTGAGATCTTTTCTGTTAGCCAAAGTGGACAGATTGAGGCTCTTCCAAGAGTGAGATACTGGTCTTCTGAATATTCAAGAGGGATACTTTAATGCGTTAAATATAACACCTTTTTGTACATCTCAGGTATGATCACTTTGTGATTCAGTCTCCCATACTTTCTTTTTTTTGAAGACATCTCTTTTCACTAGTTACTCTTCATATCATAATCATGAACTCAGTAGTGATTTGCCTTTTCCTTGACTGTACTGCATGCTTTTTCTGAATGCTTTCTTAAAATTTTCCTTTTAATTCTAACACTGTGGTCCCTCACATCATACTGTCATCACTTCCAAATGTAATCACACACTTTAGTACAGTACCTAATGCAATAAAGCAAAAATTAACAAAAATATAGTATTAAGAAATACAGGAGAGCTTGAATAGTGCCCAGTGAGTTGAATATCATTTGACAATGAGTCCAGGGTAGCTAGTTTACTTTTCTTATCAGCTACATATTATCCTGCAAATTAATAAATTAAAAGAATGTCACACAGAATAGTATTTTAAAAGTCTTACTAGAGCCAAGATATGCTACATTTATTAGTATCTTCTGCTCATAATACCTAGACTGTTTAATAAATGATCATAAGTCACAGTAAACATCATACTTTCTTTTTTAACTTAAACTCAGCATGATGCATGGGCAACACCCTTTTCCCCCCACTTCACTTACACAGCACTTGGACATAACTTTTTACTTTCAGATGGTCAATAAATGGTCAATAAATTTGAGGGGTTTTTTTCCCCAAAAAAAAGATTCATGGATCCTCAAGGATCAAATTCCTGCATTAACATCTACTTCCTAGTCCAAATTTCTTTATTTTTAAGGTGTCTTTGTGTGCCTTGCCAATACAGAATGGTAACCATTTCTGATAGTTCAGACGAAAATCTTAGAGATTCTCCCATCCCCTTTTTAAAATAAAACGACGTGTTAGACATCAGGTTAATTTTATTTAATATAATATTCAAACATGAAATGCCCTGGTGAGATACGACTTGTAGATAAGTATACATAAATTTGTATATTTGTCCTATACCTATTACAGCATTTAATTTCTTTTTTAAGTTTAAAAAATATTTTCAAATGGAAACGTGCCTTGTTAGATGACAAAAACCACCATATCTCAAGAAATTCAAGGTTATAGATCATAAAGTTACAAGTGTGATTGCATTTGAGCAAAAATTTTTCGAGCAAGTTCAAGATGAAAACAATGAAGATATCAACACACTGATACTGTAGATTTACGGGATCTGTACCACTTTGTAGACCAAAATGCTATTGTGTGCCTCTACCAGCATATATACGGACGGAGACGAAGATCTCAGCTGTCACGCTGTGTGATCACTTCTTCATTCCTTCCCCAACTTACAAAACAGATTCGTATTTGTACAGGGAGGACATTAAGCTTGTCCTTAACACCGCTAGAGAAGAGAGCCAAATAAAACAAGTGTCTGCATATACTCAATTTTTTTTTCTTTTTCTCAAAAATTTTTCAGAAAGCAATATAGGTATAGTTCTATTAAGTCAATTGTCTGGAGTCAGAAACGATTAGTTCATTCTAATAAGCATAAAATCAATTTTTCCATGACAAATCTATTCCTTCAGAATAGTAAGTCTCAAGTGTTTTACAGGTCTCATTATCACTGAACATTTATTTTTTTTTTAGGAAACAATCCTTTTTACAGTAACGTCTATGTACAACATGGTGTTCTATATAGAAATGTTCTTATTAAACTGTATATAAGTAGAGTGGCAGGCGGATGGCAAACCGTTGCTTATTTCTTTCAGTATCACCATAGAGGAATGTGCAATATTTAAGTCCCACAGGCTTCTGTCACTCTTCAGTGAATCCAAGCATTGTATAACATCATTTGCCAATGAAGCACAGGGGAAAAAGACATTACTTAATAGGACAATCCTGACAAGACATTTATCCGGGATTTTTCAACAATGGACATACAAAATGTTCCTGATTAGTGCAAAAACACGCAGGCAAATTAACTACCTTGTCAGTCCAAATAACAAACCAATCCATTACATTCTATCCAAGCCTGACAAGCAAACTCAATGTTTTGTCAAAATAAGCTTATAGTTGAGACAAGGTAGCTGTTCTCCGTTACTTTAGGTACTCTATTGAGAGCTTTATCCACATTTAAAAATCATATTATAAAAGGTTTCCACGATTGCCTCCGAGGATGAGTTGTGGCAGAGTTGTGTCTCATGAAGGGTATCTACACAGTAAAGTGATAAGAAAAAAATATTAACATTGAAAGATCATAGCACCTCTGCTCTGTCTTATGAAACATTTTAACATCACGCTAAATTTAAGCAATGTGTATGCTCAGATCCAAATAGCTAAGACATCCATACCAAACTTTCAAGAGTCTTTAAGTGTCAAACCATTAAACTGAGTTAAGTATAGCATCCTTTTAACTTTTTTCAAGACAGCTCAAAGTCCATCATAGGAAAGAGAAGATAATTTTCTTTCTGCTTCTTTTTTTTTAATCATAAAAGCAACAACTTAATACAAACAAGCAGGTTTGATTGTGAAGCTAGCAATTTCCTCAGATTTGAAACCCACAGAAACGCAGCTATGGGATTGACTACAAGCACAAACAACATGTGTACTTGTTATAACCCTAAAAAATGCTTGTTTTATAGAATAGCATTTGAAAGAAAACAAGTCTAAGGATTTAGGCTGCATAAGCTAAGGGAGGGTTTCTTTCATAATGCACTGTAATAATTCAGTACATAGAAAGTTCCAGTCACTTCTGAAAAATTGTCTTTGAGCCAATAATTCCAAAGTCTTTAAGCTGTTTTATTTCCTTATTCATTCTTCCTGTCTTTTGACACTCATGACATGCATGCTTTTCAAGAATCCTTTTTTTAAATCAATACAACTTTAAAGTGCTGATTCTCTACATTTAAACTCCTTAAAAGTACTTGCCATTCAGCAAATTTATGGGACTTAGAGCAGTGGGAGATTTTAAGCAGGAAAATTCATGCTGTCTTTTAGCTGTGCATGTACATTTTTAAGGAAAAACAAATATAAAGTCTCCACCACAGCATTTGGTGAGTTTCTTTCTACTCTGAAATGTATTTAGGTGGAATTGTAAATAAAAAGGAATTCTAAACTGCTGCCGTATTTTCATAAAATATAACAGTCTGATGAAAAAAAGCCACAGTGTTACTACATGTTCCAACAACAGTTCTTTGCAAACTAATTTTAATTTTGAGTGTAAGGATTTTGAGCCTAAGAATTAGAGGGAGAGCAAGGAAGTACTATATGTAAATCCACTCCCAATTCTCCCTTCATTTCTTACTTGGGTCACTGCAGGACATGATTGAAATTTTAAATCGGGTGTCCTGAACTGCAATACTACAGTCCAATTTTGAACTTTTTAAGAAAACTGAAGCTGAGCTGTAAAACAGAAACACTTTTAATACTCATCTTACTACAATTCCCTTCCCTTAGTGAGTGCAACTAGCTTTGTTCTGATCACCTTAGAGTAGGCGAGGTTGACATGGGTGCACATTTAAGTGCAGAAAGCTGAAAAGCAGCATCAGAAGCAATTCAAATTAAGCTCAAGGTCTCCATGCCACCTCTGCCCTCTCAGAAGCAGTGCAAGTAGCTGTACCAGTACCATGAGTCAGGTCATCAGAATGCAACAGCCTGTCCCATCAAGGCTACCAGGTTTTGGAAATAAATACAGCAATCTATACTTTAAATACAAGTTTATATTTCTGTTTCTCAAAATGAATAAATGAGCATGTGTATACACACACACACACACACACATATGTATATGTTTTTGTACTTATATATGAAACCAATATCACTGCTGGGCTAATAAAATAATAAGTTCAATTTTAAGAAAAATCTCACAAATCAAAGTAATAAACAAGGTTCTCAGAGGAAACTAGTTAACTACTGAGCAAAGCAAAGATCCTAATATTTTTCAGTACTTAGGTAAGGCTGTAAGAACACAGGCATCAAGCAAAAGTGTAAGTAATCCATACGTGCACTATTGATAGCTATTTGTCTGTATTGCATTTTTATTGGTAACATATCAAGAAATTTTAAAGGCTATTATATTATTTCCTTATATATTAAAGGGAAATTATTTTTAAGTGGTTGGAGAATTTTTCCATTTCTACTCTTTTTAAAATTTAACTTGACATCATTTATTTTACACGATCTAGGGTATCTTCACCCCTCTCATGTTTGAAGCATTATTAAGAAATCACTACTGACTTAAGTTTAAACACAGTTTTAATAAGTAAAAGACTGGTAAAAGACAAAGGAATATGAATGAATAAATACAAAAGCTTTTTTTAAGCTTGTAACCTACAAACTCATCTGATAACTGCTATTGTCTCGAGACCTCCTGCATTGGTAACATTTGTCCTATTCTAGTCTCTGCTTTTGCTCTTCTCCCATCCCTTCACACTATTTGGCAACCCTTGTCCAAAGAACTGTTTCCATTCCTGTACAGCCATTCAAATTTCTACTGACTGAAGCACCCCAAGTTGCTACATCTGAATTTGTATTTTCAGCCTCACTTAGGAAGAAAATTCAATGAATACAAAAATCTGAAATAAGGACAGTGGGCAGAATTGAATAGCCTTCCTTTCTCATCAGTAAATGCAACAAATATTAGATAGCAAAAAGCATCACAGATAATGTGTAATAGATGCTTTCAACAGGGATGTTCTCAGTTGCAGATTTAGTCCTTTAGACGAGTTGTTCTCTCCCAGCTGTCCTTCAATACAGGATAAAAATAATTATGAAAGCACTTTCCTTCAGGTTTTGGTACAAAGAAAGAGAACCACACCAACCCCTTTCACTTTCCTTCCTTATAATATATGGCTGTCATCCACTTCCATAGTGAAGTAAATATTATGTAAAGGGTGCATGCCTAAGAATATATTCAGATTTCCTTTTCAAATAACTTTACAGGACAAGAAATCCCACAAATTATTTCACTACTTTCTACTGGAATTGCCAAAGACCCTCTTCATTTGTTTAACAGGTATTGAAAACTGCAAATTGCAGGCAATCATAGTGTTTATGGCAGTAGTTTTGATCGATGTTCTTTTTCAGCCATTTTAATACTTGCCTCCATCAGGTTAAATACCTATTGTGAGAACAATATTTCTGGCTGCTAACTGGGCATAATTAAAACAGATTTGCAACCATAATGTAAAATCAGTTTAACTTCAAAGATCTGAAGGCAGAAGGCTGCTTCAGCATATCTTAGAAATTCTGAAACATTAGGGTTCTCCCACCAGGTTCACTCTGTTAAGCCTAAAACTGTATTTGCAAGAAACTTTAATGAGGTAAGATGGTAATGAAGGAGGGGGAAAATTGAGCTATTTAATTAGGGAAATGCTGACAAAGACCCAATTTTAGAAGGCAAGGAACTGTATCTGCAGTAAAAACCAAACCATCTGTGAGATAAGCAGTATGATATGATATAAGGTGAGATAAGTAATAAATTTTTAAAATTCAGGCTGCTCAAGGTCCTCTTGATCTCAGAAATTAATCTGTACCCAACAGCTCTATTAAGTGGATGAAAGTTACAGAGCTCTTTGGAGGGAAAAAAAAAATCCAAACCAGACCCACAAAACAATGGTGAGCAATGAGTCTTCTAGATATTGTTAATTACTTAATTCTTCTCAGTATTGATCAAGTTATACATATTCATGCATCCGTCCTGAATGGTTACAGATTTTATATCTGCTAATATACACACCGATGAGCCTGCAAAAAAGTTATCTGCAGGACAAAACATCACTGCATAAATATGTTGATTTTCTTGATTTACAGAATTCTGTTCTCCAAGTACTTCTATGCCCATGTCGAAGCAAAAACACATTTTCAAGCTACTTCAAAGGAAAATTACGCTTTTATTACCAAATGAAACCATTTCACATATGTGATAACAGTATTTCATTTAATCTTTTGTATAGGATATGTCATTGTCCTTCATTCTGCACTGTCTTTGTGAATGCAAGCTTCTGAGAACCCATGAAAAAATACTCAGTCAATACGCTCAATTCTCTACATGAAACCCAGCTTTCTCTTTTAAAAGACTGCATTTACAGACCTTGTCACAACAAGGTCCCTGATGCTATCGAAGCAATTTCAAGATACTTTAATCACTGGCAAAACTGAGTAACTTGACAAGAGAAATTTGGGCCAGAAGATTTCAATGACTTGAAAGGAAGGTTATTGAGTGATGTAATTTCATTTGGATGGGAGTGATTCCAATTGATCTGTTTTTGTAATGCATATCTTCCCTCTGCAGCTGTCTCTATCTGATTCAGTGTGTAAATGCAAGGAGTGACTATCCCTTTCCACTTAAAGCAAAACTCTTCCTTCCTCCTGCTATTATCCTGAATGAGCCTTAGGAGCATATTTTCAAGTTTAATCCCCTATATTCGCTGCAAGAAAAAAACACACTCCACTGAATGCCAACCCATGAATTCAACTGAATCTTGCATCTGCTAGAACATGTCATAGAACATTATTATTATTTAAATTATTATTATTATTAACTGAAAATAATGAGTTAAAAGTTTGTGTAACACAAGGTCCTACAGCAGTACAAAACTAATTCTCAATCCCAACTACACAATATCATGTAACAGATTGTACTTCTTTTCAGTTGAGTATTTACATTCAAAAGAAAAAAAAAACCTTGATACACAATGATTTATACATATATATATATGTGTGTGTGTATATATATATATATATATATATTTATATTTATATATATATATATGAAGCCTTCCCAGACAAATTTATTAACCACAGTTTTAAAAGAAAATAGTGCACCACTAGGAACTTCACAATTTAAGTCAATTTTAAACAGCAAAATATGTGGCAGTGGGAGAGGGAAAGTAATATAAATGGGGAGTTACAAAGCCTTGAGAGGAGTACTGATGAATAATGTAACCATCATTATATGCTAATGAAACAATAGCTGAATCAGGATATGGCAACAGATGCTGCCAGCAATATTTAAGTGGCAGGTCAACTAAGTTGGCCTTTACTCACCCAGCTTTAGTCTTAGAATTGCACACAAAACATGCTTGACCAACAAAACATGATTTGCTGGATTAGACATTACTGCACACTTTCCTCTGACAACCTAATTAGCAACAAAAATGGAGCTAAAAATCAACTGCCAGTCCTTCTCAACTTTCTGTATCCCAGGGGATGATACAAGTTCTGCTTTATTTCACTTTTTATGTCTAGTCGATGCACTTAATAGTTTTAAGAGTTTTGAGTATCTATGGCAGCAGGAGCATTCAGGCACTATGTACCCCAGACATGCCTGCAGAAGCACTTCCAGAGAAGCCACAACTGACCCTCAGTACCAACCACTAGTCTGCCTGACCCAGCAGGCTAAAAGGGCTTTGGATTCTGTTGACAGTAATTGTTACAGAATATATTCCCAGTACAATTACCTCTTGCATAAAGTGTGTAATTAAGACTTAATCTACCAGAAATGTCAAATGCATAAACTCAATAAAAATATTTACATTTTACATGTTACACACCTTTTTATTATGAGTACTGTCACTCACTGTAACTTTCTGTTACTGTGAGGACTGTGTACTACTTCTGAAGTACCACATAAATATACTAACATACAATTAATCTTTCAGATGAAATATTTTATTGGAAATAAATGTTTAAATTCTCTTAAAATACAGAAAATGCTTATTATTGCTACTATTTATGGGGTATACTGTAAGAAATATTTTAATTAGCAGAGTTATATAATACAATGAATTACATGATAGGATTCACTTGAAATGAAAAGCCTGAATAGAGGAGTCTTAAAATAAGAAAAATGGTGAGAAATATTTTTTTTTCATTTCAATATATAAAGTATCAAGCTGTTTGTTATTATTATATAATACTATTACAATTATTTTATTTTTTACAGAAAATTAGATGAAGTAATTTTTGTGGGCTGGCTCTTTATCAATGGGGATAGATGACTTCTGATAGGAATATCTAAATTTCACTCTACTGTCAAAGTTTCAACACATGAAGGACAAAGTAACCCAGAGCACTCAGTAAAGATTTAATAAGGGCAGACAAATTAGTCATGTTTGAAATGACCATGACAAATTACTTGCTCTGTGAAATAGGGAAGAATAATGGTGGTAACATTCCAAAATGAGTTCAGCATAAGGGTTTTCAAACAGCCTGGTACAGTACTTTCCTTATGAATTTAAAAACAAAACTGGATGAATGGGTTGAAAGACAGCTGGACTCAATGAGCCCCCGGCAACAGCGTGGGATCTAGATGGTGTCCAGGAAAAAATCAAGTACCATAGGAGAGATTTTGGGGCTGACAGAGTTCATAAAAGAATCACTATAATGAGTCAAAATTCATAAAGTTCATCAAGAAGCAGAATGAAATTTTGCAGGGATGGGGGATAACTCCATGCACCAGTGCAAAGTGAGAAGCAACTGGCTAAGTTGCTCTCAAGCCCTGTTAAAAGGACCCGGGGATTAAAGTGGAAGTCAAACTCCATATGATTGAATGAAAGCAGGACCATCAAATCAAAGAACATAATTACCCTCTACTCAGAGCTAATAACATCGTGCTTAAAATGCTCTACATATCAGGCCACCCAGTTCAAGAGAGATGAGAAAAGAGTCCTCCTGATAGCTACCAAGGTGGCAGGGGGTTGCAGCATGTAACCTATAGGGAGAGGCTGAGGGAGCTGGCCTTGTTTAGTCTGGAAAAGAGGATGCCAGAGGGATAGAGGTGCAACCCCCAGCAACCCAAAAGGGCAGTTACACAGACAGCACTGCCAAGCTCTTACTCATGACCACCACATGGGCTCACAGCCACAACCTCCTGCTTACAAAGTTGAGATGGGACATTAGCAGATGCTTTTTCATTACAAGGAATTGTGTAGTGAGCTCAGGGGTACTCAGGACTCAGCTGTATGCGAACAAACGAGTTAGAAGTTACGATAATACGTTCTTAATATTCTAAAAGCTCCTATTTCAGGTATTAGAAAATAATACTGATTCCTGTGGTCAGGATGGGAAGCCACAGTGTTGAATAAAACCCTGTGATGCCTAACATCTGGGTCCATAGTGGATTTCTGTCAGTTACAAGCAATAAGAAATTTACTTCCCAGCCCACTTAGAGACAGTATCTGGCTGTACATAACCCAGTAGTCTATTTCTAAGAGGTGTCCAAGACTGATTTATAAACATTCTTGTTGTGCGCAAATAGCAAAATATTGTGCACTTAATGTCAGCATAAAATTCCATTGTATTAGTCACAATAAAGACTCATTTATTTGATTAATGGTGACTTCATATCTTACTGAATATGATACTATAAACATTTCACCAAGAAAAAGCCAGAAAATGTTACAGGCACAGGTTTTGTAACTGTAAGCATACCTAAAGAACTTGTAGCCATCAAAAAAGCCCCAGAAAACTAGTATTATTCATTTATATTTACAACTCTACAATAAAAAACTTTATACAGAAATGGCCCCAAGTAATAAGTTCCCAGATGTGTTTACAAACAAAAATATAAGGTCAGAAAACAGAAAGTATGGAAAATGCAATGCACTCATTTGCACAGTTTATACACATCCCTGTATTTTCAAATAATCATCTTAACACTGGATCTTTTTTTTTAATGGTCATTAACTTTTCCAAATTGATTGACAAATATAGAAAGGCTTAAAAGATCTGTCTCTAAATATATTTGCTTAACTTATAGGGCAAACATTTAATATATTCCATTATAATTTCATAATTTATTTTCAGTCTTCATTTTTAAAACTTTCTAAAAAAACCCCAAACATGTCTCTAGGTGGAAACAGAATTAAGAATAGAATAAATCCGAACTATACAAAAAAAAATCATGACTTGCTTTCAAACTAGTCCTGAAGCATGCAATATTTAGGAATATTTTTTTCAAAAGAAGCCAGAAGTTAACCAATATGCATAAACAATGGATACAGCTACCTTGGATAAAAATCAAGCTACATACCAAAAGCACTGTACAGTGCTTCTGCAAAGGACTGTTTAGACAATGTACTTAGAGTAACAGTTGTCATGATTGTTCTATGCCATGGTTGAATGTATGCATGCAAATAAAATTCAGACATCATACATAAATCTTAAAAGCAATGACCAAGATAAACTGTATTATATACAGAAATCTGTTAATTAATAGCATTTAAGACAATGCCAAAAGTTTGATAACAGTGTACTAAGATGACACTCTATTTGTGAAACTCTCTGCCAATTTTAAATAACTCACTTCCAAAAGAGAAAGATCAGTGAAATATCATGATGTACCTTGTAACATACTTAAGATTTTTCTCAAATAATTTAAAAAAGGACTCCCAAGAAAATAATTTCATCATTACAAAAATGGAAGTAATTCAAAATATTTTGCAGATTTTTCGCAATGTCATTACCACACAACTGTATTCTTGAATATTACTTTCAACAATCTAGTATAGATCGAGCATAAAGTGTGGTTTGTTTCAAGTGAATCAAAAGATAAAACAACCTTTTAAAAAAATAATTTGTTTTTAATAACATATTCTTAAAATAGTACATCTTGGCAGTAAAATCTACATGAAACAAACCTAAAACAAAACAAAACAGTAAGGAGAACTGATGCTTCACCGTATTCCATGCTGAGTGTAAGGTGAATCAAATTATTCATTTTGATATTTTCCATTTTATCTGTTTTCTAAACTGTTTTTTGTGCTGTTGTTGCACGCTTTTGTTCCACAGTACAGTCCAGGTAGAAATGAAACAACTTTTAAAATCCATTAAAAGCAGGCATAAGTGCATTTCAAACAAGGCATCTATATAAATTTCTGACTTCAGAATTGGAATTCTGAAATGTCCTTGTTCCCTGTATTTCTTTCCACTATTTTTTATTCACTAGAAGAAAATAACATAGAATGTGAATCTATTGACCCACTGGAATAGTAGGCAGACAAAAGATAAAAATGATGGATATAAAGAAGTTGAAGACCATAATTTCAGAATATTGCAAAGTGCTTGAATGTGTGACTGTGATTAATCGCTTTCTGAACTCTCTCCTTTCCTACTGATTTTTGGTAAACAGAGGAAAACAAAAATATTCCAAATAAGCCTTGACTACTTTATTTTTTAATTAACAGGTGAAGATAGATGAAAGACAGCATGTAGTATCAGAGAAAAGATATAAAAACTTAAAACATGGAATTTCAGTCATAAAATCCTTGTTTATAGTGGGTTATTAAGCAATATATATTTGATTAGTTACATCATACACCAAACATTTTTCTGCATTTAGAATGAAGAGTTTCTAAGTATGCACAATAAATATATTGCAACTGCAACTACATAAGTAATGCTAATTATGCTTCAGCATAACTTCTTTCATTATGCTTGCCATTCATACTTCTCTTTTTGATTAATCAGTTAAAAAAATCAGCAGAATGAGTCTTCATCTATTTGGTGTACTTGTATTAAAGATTTTTATAACATAAAGTGATGCACATGAGCATAAACAGATGCCTGAGATACCATCCTTGAGATTTTGATTCTCAATCCACATTTCTTTTCCTTGCAAGTCCTGTAGCAACTAAAGCTTCATGTATAAGCAAATGGCTCATAGCACACTCAAAGCAAAACAACAAAAGATCTAAAAACTACCATACCATGACTCTGGTAGATATGAGGAATCTATGCCTTTCAGAATAACCTTCAAGGCTTCCAATTTTGCAGACTGCATCAAACTGACATGGATATATTTCTTCTCTGTCATTAGGAAGAAAAGGACAGATCTTTGCCAAAATTCAATTTACTGATCAAAGAATTCAATTGACTTTTCCTCTGAAAGGTATGTGGTGGGGGATACCTGGGCAAGACAATACACCTGCCCAAATCTCAGTTTAAAATTTTTACCTGAAAACATACACCTTAAAGGATACACAAGACTTGGAGAATTTTGCATCCAAGTGATACAAGTTTTACAAGTCATAAGAAATGGAAAATGGGGTGTGGTACTGAAATTATTACTACTGCCCAGCATTGCCAATGTTCATCTGTAACAGTTAAAAACCCCAGAAGGTAAGCTTTGCCATGTTTCAGTCACGGACATTGTGTTTGATGACCATTTCTCCTTCCATTGCCTGTAAGTCAGCATTTCGTAATACTATCATTGTATAGAATTCGCATAATTCATGATTCTTGATGGAGTGACTAGATTTCACTAATTCAGAAATCAAAATCACAGTATGAATTTGAAATGAATGAATTGAAACTAACATTCAAAAAGAACAACTAAACTTTCATAAGAAAATGCTTTTGGAAAAAAAAACCCAAACATTTTAGTAGCTCACTCAGCAATGATTTCTCCAATGAAAGCCAGTTTTTCCTGTTGTTGACAATAACAGAGACAAAGCCTCAAATATGATGACCAACAAGAGCTGAAGCACTACTTTTTCCCAAATGTCAGGTGCCCAAGACAGAAGGAATTCTTCTGCCTGTTTGCAGAATGAAAATATTGCATACATCCTACAAAGTAGCAAAATGTAAAATAACATTCTAAAAACACATTTCTGGGGTCAACAGAGAGCATTACCCTCAAGTTACTGAAAAAGTAGCATCAATATTTAATATTTTTTCCTTTTCGTCAACTAACTTGTTAAACATATACATTAAAATCACTGTTAACTGATAAATTTTGCTTATGGTGACAAGAGTTATATTTTGAACATTATCACTTTAACTTATATAACCCACTGGCTTCACATAAACTTTTCTACATCTATCTGTCAGAGAAAACGTACTTCAAAAATTTGTCACGTATTAATCTATACTCAAAATACTGTGCTGCTTAATTTCATAATTTTATCAATCTTCATTACAAAAAAAATGAATTATCAACTTATACCCACAGACTAATACAAAATTTAAATGCAAAAATGAAGGGAGCAGGGCAATTTTTCTGAAGCATCTCACAGGACAGTGAAACTAGTTTTAAATGAAATATTAAGGTATTTTTATAATTGGAATGAGATAACAAGATATTTATGTAGAACTAAGTACATATACTATTAAATGTAATTTCAAAATATAAGTCTCAGATCTTTTAAAAATAAAACCTTCTCAGTTTTCTGTGGTAAGCAGGAGCAACAGCTTAAGTACCAAGTATTATATACTGTTAACTTAGCCAAGAGAAAAAGAGGCCACAATGGTTCTGGTATAGCTTGGAAAATAATGACTAACTCACACAAACTCTGCGGATCAGATTTTCAAGGAACTAGAATCTGTAGAAGAAAAAAACCTTAGTACACTGCACAGAAAGAGAGCTCATGTATTCCCACTTTTGCTTGAAATGAAGGCATTGGGCATCTTAACTCTTAGCATCCGTAAAGACTGCACTTCATTGTGGGGTACCCCGCTATCCACTAGAATGGATGCAAAAGGTAACTTAGAAGGCTGACAATTCTGCCCTCATGTTCTCCATCTCTCAGGAGGGACCTTATCCTTCCAGTGCAACACCACTAGACCTTCTCTTCTAGTACTTTTAACTTCTAACTCCTTCTTTATAGCTAAGAAAAAGTATAGAGTTTTAGCTTTGATGTTATTATTTTCTGGGCTTGACAGGAATTGGCAAATAGCCCTTTTGTGGTTGAGTTCTGGGAGGTTGTGTGTGTCTCAGTCTGCTGCTAGGTTAGATGACATAGCTCCTTTCATGCAATTTGACAGATAACCCCTGAATGATATCTAACACAGTGAATTAAGAAATGTATTTGAAAAAAGCACTTTTCAAAGAGAGCAGAGGAAGGGATTGGAACTGGGGATGTCTTATCTGAACTTATAGCGTGCAGCTTTCCATTAAGAGATACAACTTTCAGTGGAAAACTGTAAGCATTAGCACTGATAGTTCTCCAGTATGTTGCTCAATGAATTTATCTTTTAAACTACCACTATGACATGACTTTCCCAAGAAATGGATTTAATAAGTAAAATTACTTTCTCATCCTTGAACAGTGTTCTTAATGACTCACTATATTTACTACAGAGATGTTTCTTTTATAACAAACCAAATTTTGCCTGTTACACACATTAGAAGGGGGTTTTTTATGATTTACTTTTATAAACTATAAAAGTACTTTTTCATTTCAGTCAGCACTGGTGAGACCACACCTAGAACACTGTGTCAAGTTCTGAATTCCCCAGTACAAAAAACATAATGGAGTTACTGGAGTTAGTTCAGCAAAGGAACTGCGAAGACGATTAACTGACTGGAGCATCTCTCATACAAGAAGAGGCTGAGCAGGCTGAGAGTACTTTGTTGGGAGAACAGAAGGTTCAGTGGGAATTTTCTCATTGTGTAAATACACAATGACTGGGGAAGAAAAGAGAACCAGACTTCTTAATGGTGCCCACTGAAAGGACAAGGGTCAACAGGTAAAAACTGAAATACAGGAAATTTTGTTAACTATATATTTTTTTTACTCTGAGGAGGAACAAACAACAGACCGAGCTGCCCAAGAGGTTGCAGAGACTCCACCCTTGGAGATACTCAAATCCCAACCAGAACAGCTCTATTTGAGTTAGGGGGCTGGGACCAGACCATCTCTAGAGGTCTTTTCCTATCTCAAGTATTCTGTGATTCTGTTTTTAATAAAAGCAGTAATGATTTAGACAAGCCTTTCAGAATTAAAGAAAATTAAAGTGCTGCAGTTTACTTATTGTACTTTAATGTGAAAAACTAAGATTACCACTGTAGTTTTAAAAGCCTGCTGGTTTTCTTATCTCTTTTTCACAGCAAGTGTTATTAAAAGAATTGTCAGTAGGTACCAGCAGATGACAGGCTGTTTTTATGTAAATTTAAACATAAAATTTTATGCAAATTTTACTATGACAAGGTAACACTTTTATTTTTCCTCTTTTCATCTACTCTGCATTTTCAGATATTAAACTGATGCTTTCACACTTTTTACATACCAGTAGTTGCACATTCTCTCCAAACTGCAGAAAAACTTCAATTAAGTATTACTGGATTGATTCACACCACACAATTGGACTACTAAAATGAGCACTACTGATTTTGCTCATGCAAACTTAAAATCTTAACTGATAGTACATTTACTTTTAACAGAGGACATTAAGCATTTTTTATTCAAGTGCTTTCCTTAACATCCCTCCAAAGACTCATTTGCTGGCAGTTACAGCCTTCATCAAGCCAGAAAAATCTAAATGTTGCTCTGTTCTCTTGTCATTTATTAAAAATGGGACTCCAGTTCTGACGCAAACAGCTCTATATATAAGGTTAGCCCTATCACAATTTCTCATCCTGTTACTGAATCCTGTTTGTTACTCTTTCTGACCATCTTCAAAAATTTATTGTTCTTTTTCAGTGCTGATTTTTTGGTCACATTTTGCACCATCCTCAAATAACTTCATTTTTTCTCCTCTCAATTCATGCATGATGAAATGGTAATGCAGAATATACACTCCCAGGAAATTATGTCCCCAATGGACTCTAGACTGGATCTTTTCTAGCTTTCACATGAAATTTCAGATCCTCGTTCACTACTTTGACGTTCACAGAATTCGAAACCTGATTTTTCCTCTATTCTTTACTAATTTACCTTCCTCTCTGCCTACTTAGCCTTTCTTTCATCTCCTTTTCTCAGTTTCCCCAAAGTCCTCCCTTGAGCAGCATTTCCATATATTCACCTTTTCCTCAAAACACTTACAGAAATATAAATAACTTAAATAGAATATAATTTAAATATGCCAAATGTCTCAAAATCAGTTGATGTTCTCAAAGACAAAAATGCTCTAGACTTGCACAGATTCTTGCCAATTAAACCAGCCATATATTCTGTTCCATCTACTTAGTATCAAGTTCAATAAGCATTTATGAAGTACACTTCACCTCCACAAAATTCTTCCACACACCTGCTCATGTAGTCTGAAATGCATTCAGAAATGCAAAAAGATTCTGCTACCTCAAAAATAACTCTACAAAGGAAATTACAGTCAAATCGACAATTTCAACGGACTTCATAATTTCATAAAGACAGTTTAAAGATGAAATTTCTTAACTTTATTTGCCATTCACCCAGCATAAACTACAGGTCTGTGCTCAAACTTGGCCGTGCTAATGAACATGCTCCCTGTTAAATGCAAAAATGCAGGCATGAGTCCCATCCATTAACTTTTATGTTTTATTCACCTGGGTAATTGAGCAGAGATGGGAATACTTAAATAAGAAGCCCATATCATAAGGTCCAAAGAGACTTCCATTTTGAGACCCGGGAAGCTTAATACAGGCATACTTACAGAACAGATGATTTAACTTCTCTTCTCTATTTCCCTAGATAGCAACATCAGCACCAGGCATAATTTGTCTCTGACTTTTAGTAACAAGAACACTTAAAAAAGCTATTCAAATTTATGAGACTTTTTAAACCCAAGAATAAACCCACTTTACACTGAAGTGTGAACTTTAATCCATGTAATATTTTCTTACCAAATTATAATCAAGTTTCTGCTATGCAATTTTGGTGCTGCTATTCCTAGCTTTTATTGCTGTACTAAATTGTTAGCAAACAGCTAAAGGCTGCCAAAACAATTTCAAAACATCTATTTCATTTTTAATAGTCCTTTGTAGGAAACAGCTCTGAAATTACTGTTTACATATTATGGTCAGACAAATGCCAACAAATGCTATTGTTTAGGTTACTGCCATTAGGATTTTTACAATTATTTTAGCCTTTATTACAACATTATTTTTCAGAATTTAGTAAGTGAACTACCAGTCCACTACTATCATTGAATTATACCTGTATTTACTTCTATCTTCTCCGGCTAAAACTGAGCAATGCTTCAACTTTTAAGTATGGGCACTATTTTCACCTTTGGTTATCACTGCCATTTCAGTTTCCTCTCAAAAACACGAACAGTTCCTAAAAACTGATGCAGCATATGTAGGACACTGAAGCTTTGACAAAGTCCTGAAGGTGCTATCAGATGCCACAGTTTTTCCAAGACACGTCCCACTCATAAAATCCAGTTGTACAAGATTATTTTGAATTTGTCAAAGCCAGCAAGCCTTCTGGACCAAACATTAAATAACGCGACAGACAATATGTTCCAACATATTTTCTTTCTTACAACCAAAACTCTCAGTTTATTTCCAATTACTTCAAACTAAAATATTTTACTCATATTACGTGACCCCTCATGGAAACAGAATGACTTCCAATGATATCAACACATTGAAATTGGATAAGAGAAGGATAAAATAAATTAGGTGCTAAGAAAACTTCACACATCCTTAAGAAAACAAAAGCAAAAACTGTTTTTTAAAAATAAAATTGCATACTGTGCAAGAAACAAGCAAGGCTTTTCATCAGTTCTGAAACAGGAAATCGAAAGCTGCCAAAGGATGCATGAACCACACTTTGGACAAGTCAGTCTTCTGTCCAAGTATTCTCACAAGTATTACTATAGATGCAGATAAGCTCCTGTATGACACTGAACAGACAAACACTTGCTGCTTCCTCACTCCAGAAAAATTTATCCTTTTCCAAGTGACAAGTGTTGACCTTTTAGTGTACCATGTATGCTCATCTTCTGCTCCCTTCTACAATCATTTCTAGCAACACACATCAAAAATGATGAGCAGAACTAAGAGTACTGCATGTGCTATGCTGTACACCTGATGTGTATAATCTCTGTGATTGTTAATTAGAAAGGGTGCTTTACTCAATTATCATACTTGATATGCAATTACTACAAAGCAACAACATCAATTAATCTTAAAGAGCAAGGTGTTCAATATTGATGCTGGAGATATGTACATTTTCTTTCCCCCCAAATCTGTACAATCCAATGTCATAAACAACGTATATCTAGAATTGGCTTTGGTTTTCACTCTAAAGTAGAGATTTCTGTATTAGAATTCTAATGCTTGGCCACCCTCCCTCTACTTCCCTAACCTAACTTTCGCTTCTATTTAATAAGAAAAGGAAAAGTCAGCAAAACAAAATGTCAGCATTAAGTAATTTCACAGCATTTTGTGTCAGAAATGTAATGGAAAATGTGCACATCATGGGAAAGGTTACTCTTCTTCCAGAACATCTTTTCACTTGGTTTAGGAGTCATCCCTCTACATAACTATGCAGGCACTACTGCTGGTTTTAATCTTTGGGCCTAATTTGGCAGCTGAAGGATTGTGGCATTTTTAGGAAACCACAGTGCAGTGATTTAAGTGGTTATCAAGTTGAAAGCGATGCTATGATTTAGAATAATTACTCTGTGTATGTGCAGTGGTAAAACTCAGTTACTACACTGTATACCAATGACAACCTACATTTAAGTGACTATTTCCCTAATACAGCATCACATCAGATCTCAAAGTCAAAATTGGAGGGACTTAGTGTTCCTGTTACTCAACAATAAGTACACATGCAACGCAATAACATTACTGTACTTAATTTAACTGACAATTTGATACAGAAGGGGAGGGGGGAGAACAGGATGCATTCAGCCAGTTTATCAAAGAACTGCACATTGATTTATGCTTGACCTTTGTTACAACCAGTGACATGAAAAAGAGAAGAGAAACATTTAGCCTCTGCTAAGAGCTTTTTGATATTCTTGAAGAAAGCATAAGCTTTTTTTCTTGCATATTCTTTCCATATTCTTTCTTCTCAAAACTAAGTGAAGTTACTAGTCCTTCCTCAAGATGAAGTCAGAGGCAGGCTTAAAAATGCAGCTGCAACTTTATTTGAGACAGCATGGAAAAATTCCTAAATTGTATGTGTCTCATCTCCACCAGACAATAATATGCAAAAAACCATTTTTTAAATAATAAAAAAGGACACTTTCAGACAAGGAACAAGTACTAAAAATTCATTTAAGGGTAAATGTATAGAAAAAAATCACAAGAAGAATGAAGTTGTTACAAGGTAATTAAGTGCTTCCTGAAACATTCAGTGATACTGAATTACTGTCTTAACACAGAATCTTGTCTTTGGCATTTTACATGGTCTGAAGCAAATCAGATACAAAAATTTAATTTCATTGAGATGACAGTGTAAAGGAATCACACAAAGTCTAAGTCATAGTAACAGTCTCAATGGTTGCAAAGGACATTGAGTTTTATTAACTAAAGAAAAAGCAAAATCAGAATCCAGCTTTGGATATGGCACAGATGAAAAACATTTAAAACTAAAAATTAATTGGAACAAAACCTACAAAAATTTATAAATTATGCTATAGAAAATAACAAAATAAAAATGCAGAAAAATAAACGAAAAATTCATAATTCTATTTCAAAAACTCCTAAATTTTGTGCACAGAAAAAAAATACTTTAGGAATAGGCTTTAGTCTAGATTATTCAATCTGTAATTTCAATGACCACACCAACAGGGAATTTAAGACAGGCGTCAGTAGACAAAATCCAGTGGACATCAAAATCATGCTGAAGTACAGGAAAACAAAATAAAACCAAATCTATTCTGTTTCCCCAAAAAATGACAACATTCTGTAAAAAGATTGATATTAATTCCACAATTACGCAAATTACTCATTTAATTGTTTAAATGTTAAATTATTTCAGCTCAAAAGAAAGTTAAATATGGATTTCTCTTTCAACTTGCTGCAAAAAAACCCCAACAAACCTTTAGCAAATACAACACTGAAGATGATTTTTTTAATTATTATTCTTTTTCATTTTTTTGTGGGTTTAAAAGCATGTTCTCCAGTAAGTGGCTTTGCAGCATGTCAGCCTACAACACTATTAAGCTGAAAACAACCATAATAAACCCCACACATATAGATTATCTACAGCCTCTCGGGTAATAATATGCAAAATTCTTGATTTAGACCCAAATTAGCATCTAATTACATGCAACTTTGCTCCATTTATTAATGAAAAATTGTGCTATGTGGTCAATGCTAAGAATTTTAAATCACTTTTCTCAAGCTCACTTTATCTCTAAGTGCTTTTCATGTATGGGCTTCTTTGGTAATGTTAAAAAATCCCTAAAACATACTGTCACATAGTTTCAAGACAAAATTAGTTTTGAATAGTGTAGATCAAGTTTTGGACCCAAATTTTAGGTCACCTATAATCAAAGCCCCATACAGGCTAACTACAGATCAAAGACTTTTCAAAGTATTGGGCAGCAGTAACAAAAGCAAGAAAAAATGAGTGTATAACAGTAAGAATCACTCTTTTGCATATTAAGATTTCTTACTGAAATAGCCCGTAATTTACATTACAGTTCTTAGGAGAGATACTTAATTCAGAAAACTGAGTGTACAGATGCTCACTTGATGCTAATTGTGACAAGTCAAAACTGATGCTGCATCACAGCCTTTAAACAGTCATTTTCTCCTGCTGTGACCTTCTACCACATCAATTTAATACCTGAACATGAACATTCTTCTAAGTTTCATAACTCTGAATTTCTGTCTTGTGGCTTTTGTAGTAACACATCAGCTTAACAATGCAAAACAACTGAATTGATAGTGAACTTAATAGTTGTTTCTGAGTATGCTATACTATGAGATGCTCTGCTGTGATAACCTTGCTGCATGAAAGTCACTGAAGCAGTTTGGCCACAATGATGGAGTATTTGACACATTCAAATGCCAAAAGAATTGAATTATTTGATGCAGTTATGATGCTGTACAAAAAAATTCTTAATAATGCTCATGAAAAATAAGAAGCTACTGACCCCATCTAGATAGGCATTTCTGTAGTCATAATCCATTACTGGTAACCAGACTGGGAAATAATTGGATATGCCATGCGTCTCTCCTTGCCCATCACACATATTGCAATTTCAAATTCTCTGCATCTTCATTCATTAAGTAATTCTAATCTTTCGAAGAGGTACCTCATTCAATAACTGTTTTATCTAAAGAGTTCATGCATTACTTACAGCAAAAATCCATGGTATTATTTTTTTATTTTATAAATTATTATAAATCCTACAAGATATAGAATATAAAAAAAAAAGGGTGCAAAGGTCTCTGATGCATGGATTTCCTAGGGCAATCACAAAAATAATAAATAAACCCTGAGATACATAGCTGCCTGAGGAACAGATTATCACTGAGAAATACAGTTTCAAGCTGTAATGTTGCCTAGTCCAGTTTCCCTTCACAGTCGGGTGCTGACTGGACATGCTATCACTGTGCTGGGACTGATAGGCCTTACCACCACTTTGCAGCTGGTTTGGTTTGGGAAGTAAACATTTTTTATTTTTGTTTTTTCTCCTCTCTTGCCAAGTGTCTCTTGGGAGCTGTCTTTTGGAGTGTTTTGTGGCTGAGGTGGTAGAATCTGTAACGCTGCGTAGGCAAATCGGTGTGGAGTTATTGTTGCTTCTTTTTACATTTGTATATCTGTGTTATATTGGATTTTGTTTCTAATTTTCCCTCATTTATGTAAATATAAAAACCTTGCCATTTTAAGTTTTAGTTCTTGTTTTTTTTCCTCCCTCCCTTTCCCTTGGGGGCAGCTCTGACTCTGTAGTCAGTACTTGGCATTCTGCCAGGGCAAGCTCACTACAGAATACTTTATAACCAGCATTCAAATCTACATTTTCAAAAAGTTCTGTTCTCTATTCTTTCAAATGCATGACCTTCACCTTTTTACCCTCTCTGTAATGCTGAAGTCATAATTTTGTCTCAGTTGCTGCAAATCAAATGAAATGGAAAATTCTAACTTAACTGACAATACACAAAACTACAAAAGAATGTATCACAATATGCTACCATTTTTCAATTTATTTTTCCATTTTCGATTAAATTTCAATTTTCAGAGATTTCTTGAACCTGATTTTGGCCCGTACATAACCGATATTCAAATTTTACTCTGCTTTTCTCAAATCTACTACTGAGATGCCAGTTTTATCTAACATACTATATTCCTAAAGATTACTGAAGCACTTTTTAAATCTAAAAACTGAAGCTATCTTTTTTTAATAGCAGCAGTTAAGAACTGGTTAATTTTTTGAGAAGAAGCCACTGCCAAAGAAGTAAAGTCATTTAGAAGTCCTCCCTTGAAAATTTTTAAACTAGATTAGCTTGTGAATATTTGTTTAAAAAACTGTTCTATATATTAAAATTATCTACACAATTCATCCTAATTTTTTATTCTGTCAAAGCCCAGTAGACAGTAATACTGTGCTAGAAGCACTTCGTTTGCACAGTGGTGTCATCACTTACTTACTGTGGTGTATGGTGCAATACGGAGGCCGGGCTTTACCTATCGAGCCATCTGAAATACTCTTATCACATTTCTATCAAATATGGTGAAGATCTGAAAGGAACTCTTGCAGAGCTATTTTTAATGATTCGTGTTAGTGAGTTAGGGCTTCACAAAAAAACCCCCCAGGAGATACTTATGAAACATGTATTTCTTCTGCAAGATCTATCACGCTAAGTAGTTAATGTAGGACTGTAACTAAGCACACAGGAAACCTATTAAATGTCTAAACTATATATGACTTAAAAAAATTCACAAAATGAAACAAAAGTATTATTAGCTACATGGTCTCTAAAACAAACAGCAGAGATCAGCTCTAAGAACAGAATCTTTAAAATTATTTTCTGAGTTTTTTAGAAAATTTATCTATCACATCAAGCTTTAGAAACTCCTGTATTTCAATGTATCTCTTCAATTTCAAGCAAATATTTTCATATTTGATTGTTGCTTGAGAATGAGCAGTATATTGTTATAAGTATCCTCTGGTTTCACGATACTTTACTTTCAAGCCCACATTATAGATCTTTTGACTGAACTCATGTCTTTTAAAAAATGGTCTGTCTTTCATGCTTTACATCAAACAGATCTGTGTCAAATACAAAATATTAAAAAACCTCCACATTTTACAACTATTCCTCTCAAAACTCAATTACACTCCATGTGAGTAAAAAGATACTCAAATCCCACACTTTTCTCTCCTTACAGATACAGCTTTCTCACTGTCATTTATGAAAATTACAGATCTAACTTTGCCTCATTTGAGTACATACTTTCAATTAACTTTTCACTGTTTGATCTGTAAATTTTAATTATGCCACTCAATTTTGTAAAGGGTAAAAACTGCAGTATTATTTAGTTAACAAAACTTACGCAGTTGTGTATAGAAGTTATAACATAAATTCATTATAAATTCTAAAAAGAAATTGTATCACATAAGGATCACAAGAATGATCATTTCTTATGGACAAAAATACCACAAAATCCAAAATTTCAGTTCTAGTGCATGCTACCATACTGAAAGAGCTTATCTATAAAATTTGACATTCATGATTAAATAAGCACTATCTTGGCATGTCTATAATACATACATATGGCAACTATTAACACATACAAAAGTAGGGAACATGTCAACATGTTTTAGACCAAAGATGATGACAAAGATCTGAGAAATTTTGGGCTTCAGTAAAAGACAGTGCCAAACAAAATGGATATTGAAAAAATACATTGTTTTCCCTCCTTAACACCTCTTGCCTACAAACTCGCATTTAAACACACTACTTCTACCAGCAGGAGTCATGGAGGAGAAAGCAGCAGTGCAAGCAGGTCACTTCTATCACTTTGTGACAACTTAAGAGAAAAAAAGATTCTGGAAACTTTCTCTGACATAGCAACCCTCTTTGGATCACTCCCCTACACAGCTTTGGCTGCATAGCAGAAAGCCTATCTTGTAGCTAGGATCTTATTATAGTCCCTCAATTTACTCTCACCAAATGAAATACAACTTTAAGAACAAAAATAATACTAAAAGAAATCCAAATTTATTAAATACTTCACCATAATTTAGTAATTGTAAAAATTAAGCCTCCACAGCTATTTAGAAGCAATGATAATCTAAACTGGATAAAGCTGCAGCTATTTATAGGAACTATCTCCAAAAAAAGCAAGTTTTAAATCATTAAAAGATTTAAGGAAATATATTCCAGAGAATTATGAACCAAGGATTAAAACATAAGAAACTCTTTCGCCCATGCAGGATTATTCTTCAGTTTCTAGGCCTAACTATGAGGATGGTTTATAAGAAAATCTGTTGGGTTTTGGCATGTAGTATGCTTATTTTTGGCGCTTCTAAATTACTACTAAAAACCTTTCATGTAGTAAACAAGCTATAACACTAATTTTCTACCAGCGTTTTTCAAACGCGACTTAAATATACAGCTCTTCATGGCATTTTCTCTTCTTATCCTTTATGTCCTCCAATTTGGTTTTTAACACTTCTAGAAAAAGCCTCAAGAAGAAAACTAATTCACTGCCTTTTTCACAGTAAAGCACAATACATGTTTCACCCAGGGTTCTCTCTCACAACAATATGGTCTTCCTGCACTTTTTATTTCTTACAAACATTAGGGCTGAAGAAAGCCCTTTATCTTGTCATGGGCAGTTAAAAACCTGCTGCCACCAGTTCTCATCGGTGTAATTGCAGGAGCAATCACTGTAACGCATCCAGCCTCTAATTCACAGCCTGGTACTAAACAGGGTCTAGGATTACCTAGGAGTATTATCCTGTCTATGAGACACACAGTTACTGATGAGCTTGTACAGGCACACTCTGCCTTCAATTTGGAAATAAACTATTATCTGGTGCACAATCTTGAAATTGTATCAATTTCCATGTTAAATCATATGCTGTCATTGTTATTAAAACCAGCTATTTTGAGTATGTACAAGGCATCTGCACCTGTGACTCTAAAGCTACGTGTAGCTTGCCTGTATCACTGACACTTTTCTCATAACTCTTATTCCTACAAATAAATTAAAATATTTATTATGGAATAATCTTTCCAGTTAAAAACAACAATTATGATTTACAGAGAAGGACTTGTATAGAAAAACCTAGTTGAAGCATACAGGACCTAAATACAACATCCTTTTTTAATCTGAACTTACTATGAGATCATTTTAATGGAAGCTCAGTAGATTTAATTAAAATCCACCTTCTGGCTGCTAAGTTTCATGATTCTTCTTTCAAGAATTGTGAGCAGTCTCTACAGCTTTGCAAAGAGGCCACAATGCCAGCTATAAAGTCAAAATCTGCAGAAGTTGTGGTCAACAGTAGCTATCAATAGCAGCTGTCCTACAATTTAATTAGGTTTCTGCACCTACTAAAACATCATTCAACAGTCTTTTTTTCCCACTTCTGTTTCAGATAAGAAAGATGATTATCAAACTCTTTCATGATCTGCATTAGTGGAGGTAGCATTAATACATTTTTAAAAACATAAATTCCTTATAATCCACATTTCAGTTCATAAAATTGTTAATTATTTTAATTTAATTACTTTTAGGATGCTCCTGTAGCTTTAATATCATTAAAATGCTGGTTAGTTTATCTTTCTGACCTGCTCTAAAACACTGACAATCGATCCTGACAAGTGCAAATTAATTCTCCTCTCTTAGAAAAACAGATTATCTTGGTTATTTACAATGTAAATGGTTTTGGCAGAACAATATGCAAATCAAGTCAGTATTTCTGATGTTTCCCCTAAACAAGTGGAGAAAATTGATTGTGTTTTTAAGAAGTACATTTTCTTCACTACGATCATGATGACAAAGTTATAAAGATAGAATTTTAACTCTTCATAAGGTCAGAGTATCAAACTTACCTGACTAGATTTTCATTATCTCCAGTCCCTTTGCATGTAGCACATTCAGTCCTTAAATCCTCTGACTTGGGCTTCTTTTGCAGAACAGACTGACGCTGCCTTCTTTCTCTGGGAACCCGTTCCTGTCATAGCAGAAGCCAAAAGAAAGGAATGGGAGGGAAAGAAGGGAAGGAAAGCAAATATTTTCAGTTATGGCACTGAAAGTAACTCTTCAGTCCAAAGATTAATTTTTTGTGAAACTATTAAAAAACCAAACAAACAAAACACTATATTCCAACCTCAGGTTTTTCTTCTTCAGGCACAAAGCTTCGTTTTCGTCCTCTAGTTCTCTAGAAGAGAATATATTTAAAATTCAATGTTAGGTAACAGAATGTTTTTGCTGTTTATCTATTATTCCTAACAACAACAAAGACATACTGCAGGAAATAATTTAAATCATTAACTATAGAACCACTGACAGACAACTACATTAGCCAGGATTAAAACAACAGCTTCACAATCTGTATATAAATCTATAGAACTAGCCAAAAAGTAAACATAAACAACTGAGTACATTAAGTTTTGTTATAAAAAACACTAGCACCAGAATTACAAATCTCTTACAGACTTTGCATAAACTTCCAAAACTACCAATCTGAAATTTGATATGAGCAGTATATTAAAATAAATTCCTTGAGCACTCAAAAGTGCTCTACTCGGAAGTCAAGTGTTAAGATTAAAAAAAAAAATCAAAATTAGAAAACTTTATCGAAACAGAAAATAACTTACTTTCAATCTGAATCTTAGTATTATAGGTATATGGCAAATGCTCATAATGCTGTAGCATATACCAATTTATGACTGGTATATAACAGATAGAATGGGTGATACCAAAAGTAAGTATTATTTCAGTACTGCACGTGGCCAAAAAAATGTAAATACCAACAATGAGGAGGACAAGAGGTTTCCATGGATTGTAACAGCAAGCACCAAAGGTTTTACAAGCTCTAAGTTACTACATGTAACTTGCTTGAGTTCAGTTACTACATTTTATTTCTGAAGTAGCAGTATTATGACCTGCCTGCATTAAATAACTGCCATAAGTTGACAATGTCACACTCTTTCTTTCTTATTTAACATGGAAAAAATATTAGAAGGGGTGTGGAAGAAATAAGAAAGATCAGAGACTTTTTCAGTACCCCAAGATGTCTCATACACTGACACTAATAAAATAAATACACTTTAAAATGCCTTTTTTTTGAGAGGAAATTATCACCCTAGGAAGTAATTTGTTGTCTGACAGAGAAAAGCACTGACTACTTACAATTTATTAATGCTGTTTTTGAAGCAGCTGGTGTTCATTTCATAAAAGGTAAAAAATATCTTACAGCAGTTTAGAAGTCCAAGCAGTTATAAATTCAGTTCCAAAGAAGCCAGTAATATCATCCTTTGCCTGTTTGGGTGTCCCCTTTGAAAGTGCTTGATACTATCTTCAAATTAAGACTGTTCACTATTTAAACTGTAAAAAAACCTGCCACTTCAACACATCTATATCTTTCTACATACAAAGACTTTGATCTGTGTATGTTAATAACATGCTGTTTGGGAAAGTTTTTCTTTATTTAGATAGGAGTTAACTATAGTAGTAATGAGTGTAGCACAATGAAAGTGCTAGTCTATTTTGTACCTCTCAATTCACAATTCCCTAAGGATGATTTATTTAAAATGTAAACACTTATGCATTTAATGCACATCAATATTTCCAACATATTTAATAATTCAGTCATAATTGAGGTGTTCTACCTTCTACAAGCCACACAGTAGATACTCAACAGTTAATTTGGAAGAAGCAATTTATTGCTGGTAACTAAGTTCATCAATGTAATATTTGTTGTATTAATGCAGTATTAGAGGTATTAACATAACATGGACTACACGTCAACAACATGCTATGCAAACCAAGGTCACTGCAAATTAAAACTTGACCAAAAAAAGCACGGTAATTGCTAATTTTATACTTTTGGCCTCTGGAATTAATCCTAAGAACACTTATAAACTTTGATAACTTTAAGCTACATAGGCCCTATTGAATGCAGCTATTTAAAACATTAAAAAGGAGGAGATGTAAGGGTGCACGCCAATATGGGCAGTACTATGGTCCTCGCTCTTCATGTCTATGCAGCAAGAGACAAGAGTGCATGCTTTGTACCATCAGAGTAACGCTATATTGAAAACTGGTATCTAATCTGGCAATCTAGGTAACAATGATATTACTTTTTACCCTAAGTGGTAATTATTACAACTTAATAACTCCATTTAAGGAGGGATGAATTATATTTAAACTTCAGCAAAATGGAGATACAAGATTTATAAATAATTTGGTCACCTCTGCAATAAAATTTTGGCTTTCACCTGTCTGCAATATAACATTTGATGTATATGACCAGGAATGTTACATTAAGTTACACTTGCATTATGCTTCCATTAGCTTTCTAAATCTTCAAACATACTTGACTGTCTGTCAATCACTAGAAAGCAAACAATAAAATCAACACCTTTGGCACACATATTTGTAGGGTATTTTATACACCTTGAAAATTATGTAATAATATGGGTTTTTTCCAAACTGACCTCCACAGTTGGACATATTTGCAATGGCTCTGCTCAGATCACTATACTATTGCCAGCATTCACCACGGAAAATAACATAAAATTCACAACTGAAAATTGAATATTCTGTCATTTTCAACAACAGCCTTCCTTTAATTTGGCATTTGCAATTTTATATGTGTTTTCACTAAAGTTACCTTGCAGGTTGACAGAAATGAATTACATAAACCTGGCTTACTTTGTTCAGTATTATTCACTGCTGTGTGTCTCCAAGTACTGTATTTACATTTTAAATTGCTTTGAATCATTTCTGTCACTAGCAAGTTTAAAATCAAAACATCACAGATTACGAACATCAACTATTAGAGCTGCATGTAGTTGCCACAAACAATTTAAAATTTAAGATTTCTTATTTAAAAAAAAACTAAAGGAGCATTGTTATTATATGATATATTACAACCGAGATAAACCTGTTCATATTCAAAATTTATGATCTTAATCCAGTAAAAGATGCAAAGACACTGATTTTTAATCAAAACACTTCTCAGTTCAATCTCTACAGAGATACTTTGAATGCAGGATTTCCCTGTATCATAAAACGGCGCAAGTCAGTTTTGTGAAATTTGTCCTTGCATTTACAAAGTGTTCAACCAGTAAGTCGGGAAAGCAAAAACTCACCTTACCAGCACCCAAACAAAATCCTCAATAATGCCAGTACTATCCTAGCAGGTTTTCTGTTTCATTGCAAAAGGTAGATATGCTGTAAAACATCTACCATTTGGAATGGAGAACTCAGTCAAGATCAAAACACAGCTAGGTGTGGATTAGACAGATGCGACACATACATGACAACTGTGACAAGATAATACCTTAGGACAGGAATACAAAAAAAAAAGTACTGAAAAATGGAAAGTGATACAAAGTACATGTACTTATGCAATTTCCTACATGTAGACATAAAAGATTTCTGCAAAAAATTACTTCAAATATTTTCAATCATTTTCAAGAATTATTTCTATTATTGACATTAAATGACAGCTGATTGGCAACTCTTTGAATGTGTCTCATCCTAAATTCTGTAATTGCACAGCTTTGAAATTCATTCAGTGGGCACTCAAGTAAGAGCTAAGTGTGCTATGGGCTCAGACACTTCCCTACTATTTAGAGTAAGATTCCAGCCACTGAGCATTAGCAGTCACAGCATTAATGGAACCACCATGCAGGGACCAACTTCTGGTTACTACACAGGAAACTTAAGATTTAAAATTATATGCCTGTAGCTAAAGGATGATTCTGTATGACCTCAACAGTCCCAGAAATTCAGACAAACATGCCAAGGCCATGACCATGCATTATTTCACTATGGCAGTTAAATAATACAAATAAATGAATAAACTGATGCTTAAACCAGCCAAACTAATAAAATTTGACCTCCTGATACTATACCATAATATTCCTATTCCTCCCTTTCTCTAGTGACTTCTTAACCTTTCCTTCTCTACTGCATCCTAACAACACCTCCCAACATATCCCAAAGTTCTCTCTATGTTCCCTAACTAAAGTGAGAATGTCTTCCTTACTTAGGCCTCATCCTTCCCATCCAGTTGCTCTAAAAAACACCTCAGCACTTAATTACCCTAGGCCTACATAGCTCTCAATCAAACCTTGCAATGATGAGTCTACATGTTACTAAAGGCAATACTACTATCACTGCAGGTAATTACATAACGTATTTTTGTTAGAAAATCAAGTTAAAAACTATTCTTTCTAGAAATTAACAGTCAAAATATCTAGCTGCTGCATTACAGAGAAGATACCTTACACTGAGCTGAAAGAGAAAAATAGTGCCTTATTTCATTAGCAATACATCCCAAAGTAATCAGCAGATCAAGAAAGGTCAAGGAATTAAAAGATGAAAGCATAAAACAGAAATATTTTTAAACATGAACAAAAGAAAAACTTTGATTAAAAAGTTAAAAATTATAAAAGATGAAATAGATTAAATTCTTCTTTCAAGTCCTCTTTAGTCTAATATTTTGAGGGGGAAATCACATGCTTATACATAATCAAATAAACTTCTAATTAAACTCTTTAAAATTCCATAAGATTATGTTCCTTGGGTAAAGAGACTGAGTCATTTGATTCAATGAAATCATAAAGGTAAAAGCAAGCCATCTTTTCCAAAAATATCTTACTAAGGTTTAGCGTTCACAGCAATTTTAATGACCTTCCTCTGAAAAGAGTAATGCTCTGAGTAAATGAAACCTAAAGATTAACAATGTCCCCTTTTGTCTTTTACTTCAAAGCTTCTGTAGAGGTTGAAGAACCATCCCACAGTATTATAGCATACACCATTTCACTTATTTCAGCTATTTCATTAACTTCTGACTTTGCTTTTAATATTTGGAAAAAAGAAAATCCAGCCTCTCCCTCCCTGATGTTCTAAAAATTCACACAAAACACTACAAGATGGGCATGACATGCAAATAGCTATCAAACATGAAAAGAAAGAGAAGTAGGAAAAAAAACAACATTGGTTTGCTGCTGTTTAATATAGTTTGTAATGATCTGATAACTACTAAAATATTCCATAAAATACATATAATTTTATAACATATAATGAAAGTAATAAAACACACGTAAGAATGTCAGAGAAAGCCTTTGGGGAAAAAAAAAAGAAAACAAAGTAGGAGAACTGTATGGTATACACTTCCATAGCCAAGGGAAAGATAAATAAAAAATTGATTTCCTTCAGCCATTGTGGTTTGTGTCACAAAAGTATCAATCTGTGCAGCATTCTGCTGTTGCAGAGTGGAAACTTGCATATTGGATTAGGGAACTAAAAGAATTGGGACAAAAATAGCTGAAAAACAGAATACTGACATAAGGAATTAATAATGAATGATGAGGTCATAAAAAATACAATGTGATGTAGGTCAAATATATCTGAGGGATATGGGGTGACCCGTGAAAGGAAGTGGTGTGTTCATGATGCTTTACAAAAAAAAAAATCAGACAGTTAAAGAACTGCCCAAAATGGAATGAAAAAATGTTGTGGAAAAATGTGATCAACAATGGGTTCAAACTCAACAGTAGGAGAAAAAGAAAGACTGAAGTGGGAGTCTCCACTCTGAATTTGGAAAAGCTAGAAGTGAATGCTTAAATTTTGCATTTTTTGTTTTAATAAGCAACTTGGTAATAAATGAACAACAACATGAAACACATAAAATTAATAAGATCAGATAATAGAGTGACTGTAAGACTTTGAATATTGTCAGAAAAATAAATTCCATAGATGACACAAATCAAAGACAACTGTAAGGGAAAAAAAAGAAAGCCTAGGATGAATCCTTCAGTCTTTGAAAGGAAACAGAACACAAAACAGCAAAGGAAGCAAAACGGCAAAGGAAACCTGCAAAAGAAACAGTCTATTTGCCCTCACTCACAGATGCAACAAGTTGGTAGCTTCCAGATGTGAAAGGATAATGGTGAACACAACAGAATGGGTGCCCACATGACCCAAAACCATCCTTGTCCCATTGTTATGACTCTGGAAGACATGTTCTATAATTCAGTTTATCCAAAGACAGCAATAAATGGCAGGATGCTCTCTTGGACCAGTTTTGCTTTGCCAGCTGAAATAAAACAACTGACAGGACTGATGCAGACCTGGCCAACTGACCAAAATCAGGGATGTGATTCCCAAGAGTCACAAGTATATGCTCCTCTTGAGCTTTTACCAAAGTGATACTGGAGGATAAAAATGTATTCTATCACCTGTTTAAGTTCTTCTACATGAGAAGATATAGAGAAGTTAACTGTTTCTCCTTTGCTTGATATGTTAGCTGGTTGGGATTGTAATTGTTTGCACACACAGACAAAGGCAGCAAAGAGGCCTGACACACCTGGTCATGCCATTCTAGCTGTGGAGATTTAGGGGTTTCACTATGTTAGCACATACTTCTTGTGCCAACTGACAGTAAAGATGATGATCCTTATTATGCTCTTATTGTGCTTCTATACCTTTGGATGTGACAGAAACAATACTGTCGTATACACAGGGCTTTTCTTTTTGGCATGGAGTTTCTGCTATCACCAACAGCGGTGGCACTGCAAGGCAATTATTACTCTTCTTCACAAAGTTGAGCACAGGAAATATAGTCAGCATTCCAAGTGCTTCTGGAGTTTAGTGGTGCATTAAATAATTAGAAAAGTGTGCATTTCCTTTGAAAATTCCATATAGTTTAAAACTAGTGCCAGAGTTCACATTAAAAATTTGATGAAATTGCTAAAGACACCTGACTCTCAAAACTACTGGAATTATGGCAATTTCTTTTCTCTGTAAAAAGTCTGTAGCTGTTTCTTTGTGCTGCAATTATAAGATGGAAAAATGTGAAGAACTTTAGATGCTTTTGATTTCTGTAGATCTGTAAATCTCACATTTCTTCTCTGAAACAGCACATATTATATTTCTGTTTCCCTGACAGATCTATGGCTACAGTGGCTGCTTGAAAAAGACCCATAGTTACCTGAAATACACAGCAAAGAGAGCCAGTATAAGAAGACAGCATATTTTAATTCTGGTTCCTATCTAAATTCTTCAGACATTTTAATTTTTATCTTATGTCAACTTATAGCTGGCACACTAATTTTAATGACTGACTGCCATAGTTTTACTTTTTATCAAACTATGGTTCATTGATACATATCATACATATCAAAAACTTTTGAACCCCAACTCTCTCACTTACACAGCTGTTATCATATATTGTTAAGGACAATACAAAGACAAAAAATTAAAAGAAATCAGTAAACATTAGAATGCTAGAGAATCATTCCAAACAAAGAGGTCATGGTAAGGAGTCATTTCATTACTACAGAACAGAGGAACTCTCTGACATGAAACACAAGCAAAACAGAACAGTCTGCGAAAATAGAGTAAGTTTCCCTATAGCAAAACAGCGACTGAATGAAATCACTGTGCACACTATCAATAGCATGAATAAAACAAACTGTATTTCTGAAAAGACACTCAAGTTGAAACTGCACAGATATTATGCTCTCTATCACATCAACCATAAACCATGACCATTTTGACAAGACAGCAATTTTTAATCCACATCTCATCCACTCCTTACGAAGAGTTCACTATCATGAACTTCCTTTGCAAAGGAAAAAGTCACAATGAAGCCAGTTGCAGAAAAAAATTCCTTTGACTCCCTTTGCATTGTTAAAAGGCAGAAAAAAATTTCAACTGATGGCACCACATAGGCATAAAATGATTTTAAATAAAGGTAAGGACAACTATGTAGACACCAGATGGCACACTTGTTCAATACAGATCAAAGCGAACACCTTAAATGGTACATATCTCTACTATTCAAAAGCCATCTCAGAAATAATTATTTAACTTTCCAGAAAGATGACAGTAATAAAATGGGAACTATCAGACAAAAAGAAACAGCAGTAAATCAAAATAAGATTATAAAGAGAAACAAGTCAACTATGAAGCTTAATTACACAGAATGTCATTTTATCTATTTTTTTTAGTTTCCATTGCCTTGAAAACTTTTATTTTCCAGAAAAGCAAAAATCAAGCTACACTATTACTGAATCTAGCAATTAACTTGAAATATCTGTTTCTCAGGCTAAAAAGTATAACAGAAATTGAGAATTAGCAGGATTACTTTTTATCTTTTCTAATATTAACTTCCTCCAAAGCACACATTTGGAGAACTGAAAGAGAAGGAGGACAAAAAAGCAAGAAAAGCTCAGTTTGCATGTGTTGCTAAAACAACGGATTCTTTTCTGGAAAACTGAACTTAAGTGTACTTATTTACAGAAGTGAGAGTTACGCTAATTATCTTTACTTACAGAGATACCAGTGTTTACACTATTGGAATACCATTTGGAAAATAAGTCCATCTCTTCATGTCTTTAGTGCATCAAAAACAAGGGATCTTTTATCTGTAGGTTTTCTTTTTTTCCTATTTTCTTAGAAACCAAATCAACCAATCAATCAATCCCCAAGCCCCAAACAAAAGCAGAACAGAAAAAAAAACCCCAAAATGCAAAACTCTGATTCACTCCATTCATTCCAAACATTATGGAACAGCTGCATCTTCTTTCACTTTGTTCTATATTTGATCTCAATCCAAAAGAAAAGTCCTATACTATCATACCTCCATGTATTTGGCAACCTAGATGAATTAGTTTTTATGTTTGTTTTGATATGTCATAGAAGTTGGGCTTTCATATTCAGAGATGAAGAAAACAAAGTATTTTACAATGTTCTTTATAAGGAAAACCTTATGTTTCAGAAAGCTGAGTGACTTGTGATATTTTTCTAGAGCAATAATGCTCATTTGACAGCAATTAAATCTTTTAAATTCTGTATGTCAAAACCACCGTAATAGGTAGTTGATTTAAAAGGTCTTATAGGTACTTATTGAGAAGTTGTATTTAAATGAGTTGACAAATCACTGACAATGCTAATTAAAATTAGGAATGATAAGATGGATAAGTAGGTTCCAACTATTTCCTGTTTCTATGAAGCACTGATACTTACATTCAAAATGGAGCTGATGTTCTGTTTTCCTCTTGCAGGCAACTTTTACGCAAATGTGAATTTCTGACATCATATAATTACGTTACACAATAGAAATTTGGAAACCAGTTTGGTAGAAATGCTTTATTTAAATACAAGATAACAATCCTGTTTTATCTTTCATATACTTGATAACAAAAAAAAAAAAGGAAAAAACAACAAACCACTCTTCTGCTATCTTTTCCTATTTGACAAAAATAACAGGAAATACTAAACTACTCTAAATATCAGTATTTATTTTTAAAACAAAAGCAGTATATACAACAACTAAGAACAGTTTGCAGGTGCTTTGTGGATTTGGGTTTTTATGTTTCTGTTTGGTTTTTGTGGGGTTTGGTTGGTTGGTTTTGTGGTTTTGCGATTGGTTGGTTGGTTTGTTTTTTAAAACTGGAGTCCCTCAGGTACAGATTTGCTTTCTTCCATGTTCTCAAGAATGAACAGCATAGTGTTGGCTAATAATTCTTTCTGTCAAAGGCAGGCTTTTTACTGATAAACAGAAAAATCACTGTTCATCTGGATTTTATACAATGCAATTACAGAAAAAATATTTTCTCCTTCTAAGTAACAAAAATAAATTTGCTATCAGGAGGCTTTATTTACAGGTCTCAAATATTAAGTTGTCAAAATGCCTTTAAAAAAAGTCTCTCACCTTTATAACATTGGGTAGATAGTTGCCTCTCAACAAAAAGGAATAAAAATAGTAATTTGCACCAAAAAAAAAAGGGAGGCAACAAAACCCCAACCAACCAAAAACCAAAAAAAACCCCACAAACAAACAAAATCCACAAAAACCAGCCTCTAATATGCTCAGCAGAGTACCAGGAGCTGAAAGCATTTATTGAAAAATGAAATATTCAGCAACATACACACTACTTAACTTCAAAAGATACACGAGAATCACAGGAAAAAGCACTCCTTATCACCTCTTAGAACACACAGCAAGCTCCAGCTGCACAAAATTTCTTTAGAATATGTGCATATATGTATGCATGTGACATTTCTTACAGAAACTCCATTACACTTCCAAATAACAGCACATACAGTAGGCAGAGCACAGTTTATGACATTTTTAAACATTCGCTGAAATACACTTCAGATAATTTTTCTTGAAGGACAGGAGAATCCTTATTTTGCAAAAATATGACACCAGACTAACAAAATTATTTTAGCAATGACATGTTCAGCAAAAAAAATAATCTGTGTATTCTTTTTTACTCAAGGATAGCATATGAGGTTGACATTTGTTAAAAGCTGATTTTTTTATAATATGGATCACCTCAAAAAGATTCTGAAAATCTGAACATACGTAGCTGAGCAGAGGAAAAAGCATTAATCACTTCAACGTACTGCTGCAAAACACTATTTGCATCTCTTTAAAGTATTTTCTAAAGAAATAATTATTGTGTACTTTTAATCTGTATAAAAATATATCCAATAGAAAAAAAACTGTACAAATTTGAAAAGTAAATGTTAAAAAACATATTCAGATTTATAAGAAATACAAAAAAGTGTTTATAGAACTCCGGTTTATGCAATTAGCTATTGATTTCTATTAGCTAATCGTCAGCTATTAATTTATCTGAAATTAACTAGCAGAAGAAATAATAATTTGTTATGCTTATAACAAGTGTGAAATTGAAATTATAGAGATTACAGATTTTAAATAAACCTGGCTTAAAAAGTTATACACTGAAATGAAAAAAATGTTTAAAAGGTCACTATGCATGGCTAGAAAGGTATAAACCATAAACAAGTAATTCAATTCTCTCTGCAATTACAACCATTATACAACAGAATTAAGTATAAAGACCTAATGTCTTGTTTATTTACATTCATTTGCTATTTGTACAGACCCTGGCTCAGAGTAAAATCAGGATGTGTTTAAATTTACCCTTATATGTTCACTTACATGGTCTTTCTTTGGAAGTTTAAAATCAGAAAGGTCACCTTACAAACTTGCATTTTAATGCACACTATGATAGCTGCTGTCTCCAAAATAATGAAGTCAAATGGCTGGACTTTCTCTCTGTCCCCCAATTTCTTTGGAAGAGCTGGTCTACACTGCAGAAATAGCATCAGTCCATTCCAGGATGAGGACGGTCACCTCACAAACAAAGACACAGACAAGGCAGATGTGTTTAATGCTTTCTTTGCCCCTCTCCTCAACACTAATGACAGGGTACGTGGCGTCTGCCCTGAGCTGAAGACCATGGCTGTGAGACTGATAAACTCCCAGTTCATCCTGAACTTGCATGGGATCTGCTGCTCCAGCTGGACCCATGTAAGTCTATGGGGCCCGATGGGATTCATTGGAGAATACTCAAAGAGCTGGCTGAAGTCATCATAAGGCCTCTCTATGTCATCTTTGAATTGTCCTAGAGAGGTCCCAGCTGACTGGAAGCTCATAAATGTTATCCCAGTTTTCAAGAAGGGCAAGAAGGATGACCCTGACTACAGATCTGTCTGTCTCACTTCAATGACTGGTAAAATTACAGAGAAGATTGTTCTAGGAGATGCTGAAAAACACTTGAAGAACAAAAAGTCATTGGTCACAGCCACCACAGCTTCATGAGGGTAAAGTCCATCTCGTCAAACTTAATATCCTGAGGTTACAGTAAAATGGGGTAAGATCAGACTGGCAACCAGTCACGAGCTGGATTCTGTAATGCTCTGCCTTAGGTCCAATTCTTTTCAACATTTTCATGAACCAGTTGGACACAGGACTCAAAGGCATACCAAGTAAGTTTGCCAATGATACTAAATAAAGTGAAGCTGTTGACTTGCTCGATGGCAGAGAGGCCCTGCAGAGGGACTTAGACAAATAAGAGGGCTGCACAATCACCAACTGGATGAAGTTTAACAAAGGCAAGAGCCAGATCCAGCACCTTGGACAAGGCAATCCTGGATATACAGGCCAGCAAATGAGGCTGGAGAGCAGTGCCATGGAAAGGGACCTGTGGATCTTGGTCGATGTCAAGTTGAGGATGAGTAAGCAGTGCCCTGGCAGCCATCAAGGACAACTGTGTCCTGGGGGGGCATCAGGCAAAGCACCCCCAGCCAGCTGAGGGAAGGGATTGTTCTGCTCTGCTCTGCACTGGGGGAACCTCACCTTGAATACTGTGTGGAGATTTGGGTGCCACAATATGAGAAAGATAAAAAGCTATTGGAGCTACTAAAGGGCATCCAAAGGAGGGCACCAAAAGTGGTGAAGGGCCCAGAGGGGTGTAACACTCAGATAATATAAAAATAGAATTAGTAATGTTTCTCCATTTTTCCACTATCATAAACATCCTACTGGAAACACTCTATCAGGAGTCTTTTTATCAGACTGGTAGCAGTAATTTTTTCCACAGTGCAATGCCATACAGTGCCAACACATAGTCCACTCAAAGTCAGTTGATCTCTGTATTACATGTCATAATATGTTGTTGTAGTTTGGGATTATTATGTAAATTCTCTCCCCTGCCACTTAACTGCCCAGGCCAGCGGTTAACAAAAGAAGCAGTTAACTGTGATCGCTGGGGTGGGGGCAGGTTTGTCTCTTTTGGTTTTTTTTTGGATATTCTCCTCAGTCTTGGCTCGGCGGAACGGGGGAGTGGGGGCTCCAAGGAGGCAGGCTGCCCTGCTGGTTACTGCTGGGGTTTTCCCTGGCTGTCTTGCCGCTGCCTACTTCGGATTACTTTTTCCTGCCGTGCTGCTACCTGCCTTGGATTTGCTGCTGGTTGCTCGTACCTTTCTGCTTCTTGGACGGGGAACACAGGGGGAAGAGACTGAGTCCATCTGAAAAGCCCACTGCTCGTCTGTTTCGCTGGAGAGGGACTGAAACTCACTCTGCAGCCAGCGGGCTGTGACAAGGACACTTAAGTATAACCTTTTCTCCCGGAGGAAAACCTGCTGGGTTTTGTTGTTGTTGTTTTTTTTTTTTTTCTCTTATGGTGTTGGGGAAGTGGGTTGCACTAGTCTGTTTACATATATATATATATATATATATATATAGCAGTTATCCTTCTTGTATTAAAATTCCTTTTCTTAAATTTGATAAAGAGTGGTGTGATTATTGTGGAGGAGGCCCCTCCCCTGCTTGTGGGTAAAACATTTTGGTTTTTCCCCTCAAACCGAGACATATGTGCAGATACACTATGTAATACATGAGGTGCCAAATCACCAGTGTAGCACATCACAGTGACACAGCATAGGGGGGACACCTCAGAGCAATTAGACATCGCTTCATTTAGCACAGAAGGTTGGCAGTTATTACATGGGCCTTAGAACAGATCAATCTTGGCTTCCTGTGAATTTCTGAACAATGCCTTATATTGCTTCTTTGTTTGTTACTACTATCAATGTCTTTCTTGCAATATTATTTCTCTTTAGTCCTCCCAGAATCATGAATCCCCACACACTAATATCACTACATTAGGTATAAAGAGAGTGGAGAGAGAGAAAGAAGAAAAAGGGGACACAAGATGCAAAGGGTTGAGTAAGCAAGACCACCAGGTAAGTTTTCTTTCTGTGTGAACAATAGCATGGCAACAGTGAGTTCAATCCATCCAGGCAGCTGTAAGATTCTATTCATTCTTACACGTAAGGAAGAAGGGTACTTTACCTCAATGAGAAAAAGAAAGAAAAAAGGTTCTCAGACTTTAATTTTGGATTACTAACACTCCTAATAGTTCAAGCTAAATTCGTCAGTTTGGCTTCAGTCATTCTTAAAGGTCTTCTTAGTCATAGACCAGGAAAAGGAAACTATTAGGGATATCAAAGTTGTGGCCCAAAATTAAAGCAAACATTTAAGCTTAGGTAAGGAAAATACTTGCTTAGTCCTATCAGTGTACGCTCAGAAGTTAAGTTATGGTATCTGCTAGTATAATCATAAGTCTGGAAAGTTCTGTGAAGACAATAAAGCTGTCCTGCATGAGAGCTGAAGTTTGTCTGACCTTAACATGAGAGGGTTTAAATATTCCCTGATATTAAGAAATGTATTGACAGATGAACCAGATATATTGGAAGATGTTCAAAGAGTCATGGGAACTCTACTCATCACCTAAAACGGACCTAAACGCCTTTTGATACTTTTGTATACTACTTATACATAATGTGACATAACATTTCTGAAAATCCTTGTTTTACAAACAGGTAGGAGAGCAAACTTTTAAGGAAAAGAGCAGAGTGATTAATAAAAATGTTCAGCTTTCAAATGAAAATAAGATGCTAAATATTTCAACAGTACAGAAAGCAAGAGATTTTGCTTCTCTTCTCAAAAAGCTATCCACCATGAAAGTTTAAGAAAACACAAAATGACTAATAAAACTAGGAAGCCAAATAAACTGAAAAAAGGGTCTTGTGACCACTTGTGACAAAATCTGTGGTCAGTCAGCAGGTTGTCTGTATTTAAGGATATTACTAATTACTTTATAGCTATAATTGGCAATTTGATGGATTTAAATCTAGCCTAGTATGTGCGTTTAGTACTACAGTGAAGAAGAGCTGAAATGGCTAAGTTTAAGTGCAAACTGAATTTTTCCTTAAGCTTGTAGAGCTCTTCAGTTCAGTACCATGTTTCCCAGCTTTTTTCTGTAGCAAAACAATGTATTTAACATGAGTAATAAAGCACTCAGCAGAGGAAATTAAACATATAACAACAATAGAACATCAATCAAACTGAAATCCTGCAATTCCGAATGTCCACAACATAAGTCATATGAAACAATGTTATTATTATTATGAATATGAGTCTCATAAAAACACCATCATTTACCGTGTTTCTGATTGGAATTTTCTTCGGTTCTGTTGGCACATCCTGAGGAACAAATTTCACTGGTTCCTTAATCTGCCTCCTTGATCTTTTGGTCCCATCTGGTAAGGTTTCCATAGCAATATCAGCCTCCATGTCACTGCTACCTGCTTGGTCACACTCTGAGCACTGCCTGCAAAGTGAAAGATTTTCTTTTTAAGACTACAGTCACAAAAGCAGAAAAGGAAATACATTGAAGTGTTTGGGTTTAAGATGAATTCAAAAGTCAATAAATCAAACGGACACCTCAAGAAGTCTCTGAAACATACATTTTAAGCAAGCAAGCAAAAAACCAGTAAGACATTCTTATACTCCTGACAGTATTTAACTTTGAAAACCAAGATTCTGAAAGCAGAAATTAACCTTCAAAAGAGATGCACCCTATTTCACCATTTTCATTCTACCACATCTGTAATCTATTCATTACTGTAACTACTTGCCACAGTTTAATCACAGAATTATACAGTGGTCTGGACTGGAAGGGATCTTAAACATCATCTAGTTCCCACCTCCCTGCCATGAGCAGGGACAACTTCCACTAGATAAGACTGTTAATCTTTACAATGACATGCTGCTGAATTCATTCTGATGACAGCATGCTTTCTTGGCAGGGATTTAGAAGACATATTTGTTACGAAAATAAATTTTAATATGTATTTTCTAAGAAAGAGGGTTTTAAAGCTGAAAAAAGTAGTTGAGACAAATAAAGATATAGAAGCTGTAGACACATTAAAAACATTGAACACTGAATTGAAAAAATGCCTAGAGATTTTGAAAAAGCATAAAATCAAAATCAGAACTTCAAAAATTAAGAGATACTAAGATAATGCAACCAGCCCTGTAACAGAATTAATAAGATAGGAATTAATCAAGATTTCTTTTTATTTGCAGAAAATCATATTATGCAAAGTCATACATGAGGACGTTTGCTAAAAATAGATCAGTGAAAACTTAAAAATTATACTCACTGGTAGGAGCCAGTTCTTTATTATTTCTCACATTAGACTTCAAATTCAAAAAACTGTAAGTCATTTCAAATGAATTCCAATTCACTACTGTTCTCATATTAAACATGATTTTTACCAATACCAACCAAAAAAGTATCAACACTATGGTCTGCTATTGAGTGCCAATAACAGGCATAAGCACATTAAAATTATCTAAATGAAGGAGCAAATTTGCTTTGGAAGGAGATAAACAAAAACTACGTATGTAATTATTTGAAGTTAAATGTTAATACACATTTGAGACAAGAAAGCATATCCGTATAAACGAAAGCACAAAGTGAGGTACTGTTATATTTGAGATGATTTCTTCAAATTTACATGTTCACAGGAATAATTTTCTTGTGAACTTTAGTAAGGGCTAACACAATATCACCAACTTTACATGTTTTCTGATTCTTTTAAATTAATCCAAGCAGTATAATCTCTGATCTCTCATGACTATACTAGAACAACAACAGGAGTCATCATGGTTCGCTAGACAGATCGGTGGCTACCAAGTCAAAATAGAGGACATCTAATCCTGGATTGGGTAACATTATCAGTGTAACCCTGACTAACTCAAGGCCTTAGTCCTTCAACTTTTCCATATGTAAAATTTAGATAATTGTGACTACATTATAATGTTATGAAGATTGATCACCTCTTATCTCAAAAGCAGTTAAGATCGCAGTAAAGAGGACACATGCAAGTGCTACTAATATTTGCTGGTCTAGAAAAGCAGAAGCACTACAGGGTAGATTGAAAGAAAGGTAACAGTTTCTCCCCTTCCTCACATAAGTATGGAGGCTTTGTGTGTGGCTTGGCTTCGCGAACGAAGATTTGGGAAGGGCTGTCCCCACGTGGGTGTGCCCTTCCAGTCTGCGCAGTGGATTTTAGGTGAGGCTCAGCGTGCGCAGAACTGGCCCCACCGTTTAAGTCCTGAGGTTCATCTGCCACGGCCGAGCGAGCTTGGACAGTGCCAGTGAAGTCCTCAGGACTAGAACCTACAGCACCCAGCATTTCCCAGGAAGTCTCCCATCCAAGTACTAATCCGGGGCTGACCCTGCTTAGCTTCCGAGATCTGACGGGATCGGATGTCAGGGAGGTATTTAACTGCTCATGGAGGCTTTAATAGAAACCAAAACACAAGGAAGCCAATTTATATACTTATGATTTTTCTTTATATATATTATAGTTTCTACTTTCTCTCTATATATATATCATTCTTTATAATTTTTCACAGTTTTGGGCCAGCATACAAGTGTATAGTACTCTATTCTTCCTCCTCTTTACAAGCCTCAGTTCGCTGCACACACAGTACTTGTTTACACTTCTAAACCTCTTTAGAACACTAGAATTTAAAATCAACAGAAAAAATATGAGGTACAAAATGCTACTTTTTACAGTTAGATGTTTACACAAATTTGTGCAAGTATACACAGACAAATATGTATTCACACTTAAGTACAAATACGTATTCATACTTAAGTAAATAAACAAAGGCACACAGACCAAGCTACTATTAAGATTTTATGGAGAAGGGCTCTCAAATGATGTAACAGGAGCGAGAAGCTTTGGATAACAACATTCTCTCAAAATTTTGTGTGACTGCTTAGCTAAAAGCTGCTTTGATGTCTTCACTTTTGTAAGATGCATTGTCTTCACGATATCCAACTCAAAGCTTTAAGGTGATTTTCTGTTTGGTAAATATCAGAGAGCACAGCCCTCCCTAACACTGCACCATCAGTCATGTCAGTAATTTATGTAACAGAAAGCACGACTGAAAGTACTTACTATGATCTGCTTATGCAGATGTAAGAAATGCCTATGAAAATGTTCAGAAGTATTGTGATGAGCAGTTCTTGCAAAACATTTATTTTCCCATTATGGTGAAAACACGTGCTATGTATAAATTAAAAAATAAACATTCCACAACTAAAGAACTGCATTAAAAACGAAGTTTAATAAGACAAAAAAATAGTAGTATGGTTCTACAATAATACTTGGGAGTTGGAAACCCAGTCTATTGGATCTATCAGTCTGAACATATGATTGAAAACATTCCTGTTCTTTAGCTCTGTAGAATTAAAAGGGAAAGACCCCGTTTTTCTGATACAGAAAATATGTACAGAAAATAACCATGCAGATAAGTAAACTCCTGTAGTTTCATTAGTATCCTATTTAAATACAAATAAGTGAAGAATTTTAACTTTGTTGTTACTGAGGAAGATGAGAAACATCTCAATCAAAAGATGAGGTACTGCATGCAAGTTTCTAAATTCCATTTTTATGAAAAACAAACAGGTGTCACCTGCTCTGAAACAGCTGGTGCAAGTGTCACAGCAAACAAAATTAAGAAAAAGCTCAGTCTAGAAAACAGAAGTAAAATGAAAGTATGATGGAGGACGGAGGCAGGTGCATCTTGTGTGAGTCACAGAACAAAATTTCACACATACACCAAAGATGAGGGGAAACCCAAAACTTATAAACATGAACTTATATAGGCAACTTCTTGATTTACTGGAATAGCCTCTACTACCACAGTTAACCACATCTCATCAATTCTATTATAAAGCAGACAAGCTTTAGCTACAAAGCAGTTTGGTTGTTAGCTCCCACAGGGTCACATAAAAGCTATTACAGACACACACTCCTCTGACATGGGAACAATTTCCTTTCATCTCTTAGTATAGTTTATCTCAACATGGTTCTTGAATTTAAAGAACTCTTTTCCCATTCTGCTCCTTAATCCCAATATATTGACAGAAAGCAGCCACATGACTTTTTTTTTTGGCTATGCCACAGTCATGCTCACTTAATTTCATCTCTTCAAGGACGAACAGAGAACCTGCCACAGCAGGTCATCTTTACAACTATTCCAATAATCTTCAACTACCTCTAAATTATCAACCATTGCCATGCACCATAAACAAATTTATAGGAGAAATGGTGCCAGACACTCAACTTTTTGTCCACAGGTTTTGCTTTGCTTTGAGTCTGAACTTGCCTAATCTAGACCCACAGAGAAAATCAGTGGTAAGCAATAATACACCTACTTCTAAAATGTGCCTACTGCTAAAATTACTCGAAGTAATTTTAGTAATTCCATCAAGAAATTTCAGTATTGATTTGAAACCTTTTAATCATACAGGAAGTCTGTCATTAAGCACTAACAACCTAGAGAAGAAAAGAAGTTGTGTGATTTTGTTGTGTTTTCAATGTAACTGTGTACAAGAATGAATGGTACCAGTGATAACTTCCCATCTCACAAACATCAACTCACTAGCGGTGAGCTGGGAGAAGTGTAAATTTAAATCTTCTGTGCTTAGGGAACACCACTACAGTGATTCCACAAAAAAGTTCCATTCTCAGTATTTAAAAAGGAAAACTGTACATTTTTAGGAATGTGACTTATTTTTAATTAGGAAGAAACAGGTCTCACAGACATACTCTGTGACAAATCCCTTCTTGCAATGTTTACAAAGAACTGAACCACTCTGAACTTGAGACACATGGACCACAGCTTTAAGATGACACCATTTAAGCTCCATAAATTATCCGTGTTGAATATTGTACTGGAGGTGTTAAAAAAGGAGGGCTGCTTTTATTCTGGAGATAAAAGACAGTTATATGAACCAAATCAAGTTTGCCAAAGAGCTTCAAAATGCATCTTACAGACAATAAAGGTACTGAAAATTTGCCATCTGAATGACCCTTACATCCTTCAACTAGGAAAAGTGACAAATACATAGAAATGTGTATGCTAGACATAATGTCACACTGCACTCACACATATGTAAATTAATAGTTTTATATTATTATCCAATGGCTCAGGACAAAAAAAAAACAGTCAAGATGTGCTGTATCAGCATGGAATAAGTGAGGTCATGAATATGAATGAATGTCCAGATACTGAATGTGTGTTCATGGGACTACTGGCCAAGAACTCTACAGCTCATTCTGTACTGTGGCCAACACTCTCCACAGCAGTCACCACTAAAATAACTTGGTCTTCCAACAAAAATAAAAACCACTACGCTTTGTAAAATCATTAGTTCTTATTTCATTCATCTCAGTCCCCAGCGTTTCATATGCTACCAGAAGTTACCACTTTTTCAGCAATTTTGTTTCAATAGAAAGTACCATCTCTGATGGTAGCTGCCAAGTATTTTCTTAATGAAAATGTCAATATTTTCCAATTAGATTTTGATTCATCCTATTGTCTGTCAACACTTGTGCATTGCTTTCATACCCATTAAGATCATTCTCTACCAGGAAAATACACAATTCCCATTCCCATCCAGAATGGCCAGGAGCCTAAGAGCAAACAAGCTGTCAACAAGAATGATAAGACTTAGTATTATGATAACATGTGAATCAAAATAATATTCTAGTGTTTAATCAATAGGATTTCTAAGAAGCTGAAAATTGTCTATTTTTACATAAAATTACACCACAGCATTGATAAATATGTGATTATTCATCAAACCTTTTGCACGGGCTCAAACTAGCAATTATAAATAAATTACTAGCAGTGATAATGAAACAGAAAAATAAAGGAAAAAATTATTTTTAACTTTTTCCTGTTTACTTTTTAAAAAGAGAACTAAACTTGACGTTTTATCCACTCTTCAATAAAGTCTGTCAACCTGTCTAGCGTTTTAAGTAATTTCCCACTATACCAATTTTATTTTACCTTTTGCTAAGTTCCCATTATATCCTACACAAATATATCAAAGGTACAGGGCCCCCATCTAAAAAAACCCTGCACTTTTCTTTGTATCTTAATCAAAAGATAAAAATTGTATTCAAAACAGTGGGGGGAGGGCAGACCTGCTGAACTCAAACTCAGATTAAGGATCTGTTCTATATGCTCTCTACTGATACTGAAAAGAATACATAAAGGCATGTTCAATGATGAAAAGAATGCAATCAATGCAGCTCAATTTGTCTGCTATCATCTCACACTCCAGAATATGCCTGAGCTAATTAGAAGTAAGAGCCAAGCTTGTGATCTGAGACATAATTGAACCATGAAATTCACAACAAAGATAAGTCATAGCTTTGAAATGAAAGAGCTCTACCACCTAACCTGACCTATCCTGACTTTAACACCTACTGAGAATTACAGTCTTACATCTTTTGGACTCATAGCTTCAAGTGAGCCTTTTCAACTTTGTTAAAAAGCAGAACAAAAATCAAATCTCCTGTGCCAATGCAGAAACTATCTAAATTTTTTTTTTTAAAAAAGCTTCCATGTAAAATAACTACTTGACAAATTTGACCAAAGAGATAGAAAGTTGAAAATCACACACTGCATTAAATAATTAAAGGATAATTAAGTTCAGCAAAATATTAGTGATGATAAAAATCTTTCTGAGATTTTTCCACTTTTAAAGAATATTAATTTACTAAGTAAATTTATAGGTTTTTTTGCATTAAGACATAAAAAAGAGAGGCCTCCCATTTCATGTACTGACCATCTCGTTCTGCACAGATGGTTTGATTAAAATGTGCAAGTTCTTAAAAAATAATCTACAAAAATTAAGAGATATATGAAGAAAAACAGAAACCAAGTTTCTTCTCTTAATATAGTTTAACTGTACTTTTAGAAGGAATTCTTATACTTTTCTGAGTACCTCAATGTTCAGACAAGGTCATGAATGACTCCTGGAGATGCTGTACATTAACTTCTTGCCAGCTAAACACTGCTACTGGGTAACTGTTTCTAACACATTCCACAGCAGTTTAAACATGCTAACACTACACAGCTGCAAGATAATTTTATGAGAGTTTGGAAATCAGCCCCTTTGCCACCTTAACATTTCAGCAATGTACCACTTAGCTTTTGTTCTGCTCCAATGACACAGAAAGAACTTCAATTCATGGAAATGTAACTGCAATAAGTGCAGTTATGCACGTGCTTCTGCCATAGCAAATTTGAGTTATAAGACAGTAGTAAACCCAACATTTCCAATATTGCAATAAACAGATCAACTTTATTTTTAAAATAGTTGCAAGTATCTTCCTGAAGATCTGGACAGAGAGTTACCTTTCTGGGTCCTAAGATAAACAGAAAATCAAGTCTTTCATTTCCTGAAAGTAGCCTATAGTTTCCTACCATTATTATATGACAGCATTAACAATCAAAAATTAACTCAAAAGCTAAGAAAATTACAGCTATAACCTATTTCTACACAGTTGCTAATAATGATAAAATCTTTACTTTGTTTTTTTTTTTTAACCTTGAAACATCACTGCTAATAACCTGAAAATAAAGCAACTCAGTTTGGACTGCATTAAAGCAATGTCTAAATCACTTAGAATTTTCAAGTCTATGCACATTTACATCTTACTTTAAGTACAGAGATAGAAAAAGACAACACATAACTGCATGCTTACCAGTAACTGTTCTTGGTCTTCCTTGGCATCCTTGTAAGAGGTGGATCCAGGCAACCAAGATGGTAATGGAGTTTACAAGTGTCACACAGTAGCAGGAGGTGTTGATCATGGTTTTTTTTGCAAATTCCACAACTTGTAATGTAGGCAGCAGAAAAGCATTATGATTACATTTGAAATCATAAGGACTAAAATCCCTGTACATTCCCCAGTTTTAACACAAACATGGAGCAACTTCAATTTGAATGCATCATTTAAGTGCATAATTACTTTTTGGAGTAATTATGCACTTAAATGATGATTACTTTTTGGAGTAATTATGGAGTATTTTTGTGGTTCTTTTTAAAGAAGCTTCTACCTATATACAATAAAGAACAAAATGCACCTAACAGAGTTAACAAAAATGGCTTTCAATTTAAACTTTTGAGGACTTCTAGCAAGTGGGTAATCAATCACCCAATACTTCAAGACAATGTACCACTGGCCAATGAAAAAAAAATACTACATCAAATGCTCAAATAGAAAATTATACTGCTATTATCTCTTTTTAACAACCACATCCTTATTCAGGTAACCACCCTGAAATAGGTCTGTCCCACTGTTATGGTGGGCAATGAAACAACTCATAAGAAATTACTTTTTATTATTATTTTACTGGAATTGAAATTTTAGTTACTTTGAAAAGATCAGGTGTTCACTGATTGCACTGTAACATAGAAGGAACTAAATGACTGGACACTGTCATTTTCCTAAGATTTCTGTTTCTTGCAGCACTAAAAATAATTTTGGCTTATGTCAATCATCTTCTGCATCTTCTTCATTTAGCATTCTAACTGGGCAAGACATCACTTGCTGTGGTTGAAGGCCTGACTGCTGCTCTCTAGACAAGGGTAGATCATGTCATCTCTTAGTTGTGGCAAGAGAAGAAGATCCAAGATGATGTGCATTTTGCATAGTCATGCTCTAGAATCCTAATATATGTCCCACTGTTAGGCTTAAAAAAAACCCAGTCAGTAGCTTCATAGCTTATGGAAGAGGGGAAAAGGTGTAACAATGAGAGAGTAAGTGAATACATTTCATATTCTTGGCAATTAATAAAAATAGAAGTAGGGCAATTTAGCATGAGCAAAAAGTAAAGATTCTTACATGAGAAGTGTTTTATGCACCCAGCCACTGTGACTAAACAGCATCATCACTATTCACAAAATCATCCACTTAGATGATTGCATTCAAAAACTAAGATGACCAGTTAATTTTCACACAATAAAAAAGAACCCTTTTATTTCAGATGAAAAGTTACCTTTGCCATTAAAGCACTGCCACCAAATTAGCAAAAACACTCAAACTTTACTCATGTGTGCTAGGGTGAAGACTTGACCACTATTCAGCTTAGCCTTCAAAAGTAAGAAAAAATGTATAGACCACTTTGAAGCATTTTATTAATTAAAAACTGAAGCAAACTATGTTCTCTCAACACTTTTCTGAAACTGTAACTTACTAGACACTGTATCTATTCTGTCAAGATTTTATTACTTGCCTATAAAGTACGGCCGGAAGTATAGATGTCTTCTGTGCTCCTCCTTCCTTTTTACTTGGCTTTCTTTCCTTAGGAGCCCGTAAAATTGCTGGTATGTTCAATTTCTATTGGATTTGAAAAAATGTAGTACACATGAGTCTTGACATTTTTAAAGAATACCACTCCAGTCTCAATGCATGAACGACATATTAATGAGTGGGAGATTGCTTAGCTAGCTATTTTACAGACAAGAGCACATTTATCTCAGTATGATTTTGTAATATAATCTTATGCTTTCAATTCAATAAAAAACACAGAAAGACTGGCTTTTAGAATTTTTCTTCAGGCTTCCAATAGAGGAATGGACAAGGATACATTTGTCTAGGAAGTTGAAACAAGTAAAGGCATAAATCTGACAGAATACTGAGGCAGTTTATTTTCCACAGCATCGCAGCTACACTGGTGCTCGATAGGTTAATTAGAAAAATTATCTTATTGGACCAAGCCCTCCACAAAGCAGACGAGACTCTCTTCGGGTTTCTACTAATCTGCAGTATGCTGGCTTCTCAGACAGCAACCATCTATCAAAGTCATTTCTCAGCAGTCCCATGGGTCTGCATCTGTTCAACCAACTGGAAAAAAATGTCATGCAAGCTGTGTAAATGAATTCTGCTCTTTTTTTTTTAATTTAGTAACATTTGCATCAGGAAATATATTTCTAAATAATTACTCAAAGGAAGGAAAAATAATCTTGGTTCAAAAGATAAGTTATGAGAGAATCCTTCTTTGCAAGTAGGCCAGATAGACAGACAAAGAAACAGAAAAACCTTGCATACCTTTGGAACTATTGCTGCATAAAAAAATTTTAAGGTTCTTTTTCTGAACAGCAGCACAAACTCAGCAGTACCAAAGGGCACAATGAAGTTGTGACCTAATTTTATGTCTGCATTTTCACAATGAACAGTTTCTTCAGTCTTGAATCATAATTGGAAATTACTTCAATCTCCCTCTCAACATGCAAAATGTTCATTGCCACTCAGTATCTCTGACATAAAACATACATGAAAACATGGCAAGAATCTGCAGTTCTCTTTTTTCCCATATCAATGAGAACAAAGAAAATTGTTGGAAACAGGAAGTAATCCAAACTTTCTATTACCCTAAATATTTATATTCATTTCAGCAAAATATTCTGCTCTGTCCATTTGTACACCATCACATACATATTTCATTTAAAAGGATTTACATCTTATAAAAGCCATAAAGATTTAAAACCTTATTTGAAGCCTACGGTAACTAAAGACAATGTGGAGACAAAAACAGTAGGATTAACTCATGCTTCATGTTAAGGTTCATCACAAATGACAGGTCAATCACTTACACCAAATGAAAGAATTTTGCAAACAAGAACACTATTACAACAACAAAATTAAGCTGCAGGTTTCCAGTAGGTGGTTTGCACAAGTCTAGGTACTTCAATCAGAAAGCATTATCCCCAGAGTAAAGCCTGGGTCTGATCAAATCAAATCAAATTAATTTATTTGGCCACAGAAATGACATACAGAAAGGCCTATTCTTGGAAAATCAGTTCTGCTGCCTTCTTTAAAGGGGGAGCAAAGGGAGCCAACCAACCTGTCCAATGATTCTACCCAACAGAGCCCAAATGCCTTGCCCTTCATTTCGCAGTTTTCCATTCATATTTTGTAGCTCTTCCAAGGACTCACACAGCTGAAAAGTTAAAAAAACAAAACCAACAGGAATGAAAATTCATTAGTTATTTAATAAAATTTATTCATCTTCTTACTTATGTAGCTGCATTGATTTATTGTGAGATTAACAAAACAGTGAAGCCTATACCAATAGAGCTGAGATCAGTGCAACCATTCAGTAATGTAACAGAACTAAATAAAAAACCAGGATAGCGTCTTGTTTGTGAAGATCTGAAGCGGTTTAGCATGAAAATAAGGTTTCATAGTCATGTAGAAAGCAAAATTAGAACACAGCAACATCTTATATCTGTTGTCCACACTACTTAAGCAGCAAGATTAAAACAAGCAAACATATAAATGGATTAAAACTCTCTTTTGCCATACTAAAGAACACCCATTCACACTCACAGAAAAAGATACAATTAATATTGAAGGACAGAAGCAAAAAACAAAAAAGTGGATTTTTTCTTCTGGAAGTAACTGTTAGTTACCGCTGAGAATATACAACCTACTAATATGGTTAAAAGCTCCCCATGCACCATTTCCTTTCCCTTTATAATTTCTGGTAGTTCACAAGGATCTGCTTCTAAAGTTTACATATGTTCTCATTCAAAACACACACCCAACAGTTTAGGAATTAGTAGCAACACCACGTTTTGTCATCATTAACTGTCACTTGATAGGTTGCTGAATTCGGCGAGCATTGCAGCATGTCAACTGCCACAAAAAGTACAGTATTTCTACATTTCAAAATATTTAAATGTTAAAATAAAGAAAAAATTATTCACCAAAAAAGCACAAATTTTTTTTTAATCATGATGATAAATTTAAAAATTACATGAGCAATATTTTTGGGGACCAATGCCATAATTTATGGGCCACAAATTTGTTATACTCAAAAAACCAATGCAGAGGACACTATGGCTGTGCGTATGCTGATTATTTCCCCCTGAAAAAATCAGTCAAGTCATTAAATCTAGGATGAACACAATAGGAGTTGGAGTTAACATAAATAAATAAATAACACTATGATTATCCTAGATTGCCAATTATAAAGTAGGACCGCAAGAAAAGAATCAAGCAGGTTCAAAAAGAACCCAGAACTAGACATAAGCAAAACAAAGGGCTTGATGACACAGGCTGACTCACAAGAGGGACCTGTCTGTCCATGTACTGGATCTCTCAGTGGGGTCAGTTAAAGAGTCCACGTCCAGCCAACATTCCACATATTAGAAATTAATTCTACTTGTAGGGGGGAAGACAGACTACTGAATATTTTTAAAAGAAGAACTATATTTTTAAGTATTACTTTTAAAGAAGCAATAGCTTGCTTCTTTCATTCAAAGACATTTTCTTTCATGGAAAGAAAAATGCTATCAAAGTTACCAGCAACAATACTAAAACAGCACAATGATGTATTATCTTTTTTACTTCACCTTATTATACTCCACATGAAGCTTTTCTTGCTCATTTTCTAATTTATCCTTGATATTCTTCTGTTCAGCCATATTCTCCTGGATTTGAATCATGCGCATATTTCTCTCTAGTCAAAAGAAAATTGCATTACTTCCAATTCTTGAATATATGTTTTTAAGTTTTATGCACTAAAAGACCCTGAAGCAACAGAAAGTTAACACCGTAACAATACAAAGACACAAAACTATGGCCTACTGGTTTATTAACAGACTGAGTAGAATGAACAGCTGCAGCATCTAAATTTTACTGCACAAATATTGTAGTTGTTTAAATGATGAGCTTTGATCAGCCATCCAGCAAACAGTCACAAAGTCATGCTATTCCATATAGAAATGGAGAATTTAAAGCAAAAATATTATAAAAGGCACCTGACCTTCTATTCCCTTCTTACAGACATTTAGCCTAATTGTATATGAAAGATTTTATTATTTTCTGAAATATCTTTAAAAAAAAGTAACTTTATGTGTAAATAGAGATTCCAAGCAATAATATACCTGACATAAAACAAAGTCATAATTCACAATTACCTATGAATAACAATTAAATACAAGTAAAATAAAAAAGCCAATGAATTAGCACAGCACAATGTAGCAAAGTGGCAGTTTTTTCATTGAGAAAAATACACTATTTTCACCCTTACCAAGGTAATAATTCACAAAGTCAGCAGTGAGAGCTGGTTGCTTATGTTTTCTTCTTCCATCAACACTGGAACTAGTATCTGAAGTATCCACTGGAAAAATGTCTGTACTAATTCCCATTAACTCGGCTTTGCGCATGAGCTTGCGTATCGCTGAAGCACTGCTGGTGAGTGGTCGCGGCAGCTTCTCCCTGGGAACCCAGGCCTGTGGCCTGGTGGTGCGTGCCAGTTCTGCCTTGGCACGATACTGCTGCAGCCTGGCATTGATGCGAGCCTAAAACAAAGAACTCCATGAATTAAAAACATAAAGGGACAATTCAAAATTAGTTTTAATTTGGAACACCTCTGCATTTTATTTTCATTTCAAAAGCTGCACAATCTAATCAATACCACTCTCACTCCAGAATACTACAACTCAAGAAAGAGCCATTGATACAGGCATTTCATTTTACTTCAAAATGCATACACAAATGACGTTATTCTTTGACCTGGTTTTGGACCTAAATACATGTTCTTGATGATATCTCCTCACCAATGAAAGTAACACAGATGACTTGATGCCTTTCAGATAAGCCCTTCTAAAAATGACATTCTGATGGGACTGGGAAATTCACTACTGGGAAAACTTTGGTAGACCTATCATAAATACATTTAGATACACTTTAAACTGGTATGTATCTAAGCAGTAAGAGTTGATGAGGAGCATTTTTGCCATATTTGACATAATTGCATAGGAACTCCTTTTCTCAATGCCACTTCTCTTTATAAATGTTAAACGTGATGATTATAATTTGTCAAAAACACAACCCAAACAGAAGTGAAGTAGACAAGAGAAGCTCAGAATATATATTGCTGATGACATCCGTATATTTGGAACCATCTGGGAGAGGTATCCCAGAAGATCAAGCTGTTACTGACAGTTGGAAAACACTGTCTTGAGGGAACTCTATGAAGTGGCAATTCTGGCAGAAAATGACACCAACATACAAACCTTCAGAGGCAAAATTCCAGCTGACTATCAGCTAAATAAAAAACTAAACTAATGTGACTGCCCCACCATATGGTGTGAGATACTCTTGCAACAAAAGCAAAAAAGTGTGCATATACATACACACTGTGGTTAAGGAACAGAAATTACCAACAAAATTGAGGAAGGGTAATACTGCAGACAGTTTAATATGTTACCTTACTAGGTCTTGAACATTAATGACCAAGAAACACAGCAAATGTGGCTCACAGTTCAGCTCTGAGCCCAATGGCTTCTTTCTTGGACCTACAGCAGCATGCAATAGCCACTGGTTCGCATTATATTCCACTGGAAGGACCAAGGATGGTTTAGAGCACCCTCAGCTAAGATGCTTCTTTACGGATTACATGCTCAGTTCTGAAACCCTTGAGGTCATTTATGATGTCCTACAACTGTACACCCAGAGCCTTATTCCAGAAATAGATGACAAATTAAAATTACTAACGTCTAAACGGAAACCTCAAGTCAAGTTAATTGTACTTAAGTAATTTACAAGTATATGCTTTGTTCAAGAAATGTACATTTCTTTTATTAATATTTTAAAAGAATATTTCAATGTAGAATATCTTCCAGCAATCAGTAACAGTCCTGTTTTTTTGGGCCACACCATTGGCTCAAGAGCTTCCTGCCTGGGCTAGAAAGCATCAAATAACCATTTTCTTGGTACAACTGAATACTTAACGTTACGTCAACATTTGTAAACCTTACTTAAGCCAAAAAACTCGCCTGGAAGTGAGCTTTTGGATGTCCATATATATATGCACATATTACAGATATATGAAAAGGCAATTAAATGCCTCCCTGACATCTGATCCCATCAGATCTTGGATGCTCAGCAGGGTCAGCCCTGGTTAGTACTTGGATGGGAGATCTGGGAATCCCAGGGGTTGTAGGCTCTAGTCCTGGGGACTTCACTGTCACCGTCCAAGCTCACTTGGCTGTGGCAGATGAACCTCAGGAGTTAAAGGGTGGGGCCAGTTCTGCGCACGCCGTGCCTCACCTAAAAAATCCACTGCGCAGGCTCGAAGGGCACACCCATGTGGGGTAGAGCCCTTCCCAAATCTTCATTTGCGAAGCCCAGCCATACATATATATAAGAATAATATATGTATATATTTACTACTCAAACTTTTTTTTTCCCCCAGACTAAGCTGTCTCAAGATTCTTATCTGTCAAACAAAATCCTTATTTAACAAAAAATGGTTGAATTTCCTGATGGGATTTTAACTTCTTCATGCAGACAACATAAAGTAAGGGGTGAATTTAGACGTAGTCTCTGTCAACTCTCCAGTCAGACATTTCTAGTAAGTATTAAGTATCCCTTATAGTTCTCTAGTTTAAAGAAACAGAAACCACTAAAAGACAATTACTTCATTAAAATCCCAACAGATAAAACTGGATAGTGGATATGTATTTTTGAAGTATTCAATCTGTTTTCAGCCACACAAACTGAGGCCCACACACAATACTAATGCAAACTCATATAATACCAAAGCCATCAACAGTGAAAACAAGTGGTTATACATAATATACCCAAGTTAAAATATTTGTATCAAGGTGCCTATGACACCATGTGAAGTAACTCCACCTGTAGTTTTCATAATTTATTCTTTCGGTTTCCAAAAATTTAGTCCAAGTATTTCAGATTAAAAAATTATACGGTCATGGTTTGGGGGAAAGAGAAGGAGAGAGACAAATGCTAGGAACTTAGCAGCATTATCAGCACTGCATAATACATGCCTGAAAGCAGAGCTAGTAAGCCCTGTTGGACCCAAACTGATTCTGCACTTACCATTTTTTTGGGTAGTATTCATATTACTGTGATGTCTCCACTGCACAGATGCATTTAATGCAATTGAGAGCTGAGTGCGTTCAACAAGAATTATGAAACCAGTTTTAAATCAAGGTGCACGAAGCTCAATACTCCACAGAAATATTTTATTCAAAATTCTTCTATAGTAAGTTTGCTCACACTCATTCTCAACAGCACAGGACATTTTAAATTACTTATCTCTTCTCATATTCAAAGATCTTTGAAGAACTAGAAAGGTATGATTTTTATTAAATTAAAAGCTTGATAATATGAAATTTATTTTCTGATCATTACACTACAATTCTCACTTTGGAGAAAAAGCAGTTGCTTCTTTCCCATAAATGATTCCATTATTTACAGTAATTGCTAATTCTAAAAAGGGAAACAAACTATGTTATAAATTCCTCAGAATCAGAAAAATTAATAAAGAACACACATTGAAACATATGAAAGTACACAGGGGGATTGAAGTCTTTATATCAAAAGGACATTTATTACTTGAGCTTATACAGGAACTAATAGCTTTACATGGATCTGACACTAGACAGGGATACTAACTTGCCTCATGCTTTCAGACAACTCCCACGCAGTAGCACAGACTCAGTTCTTTGCATACAGAATTTTTTTTCTAAGAAATCTTTACTATGAAAACATCTGGCACACATAATTCTGCTTAGCCCTACAAAAATTGAAGAAGAACCTAACAAGAAAAACACTTGAGGCAAGCTAAACATTTCTGCCAAGTTGAAGATATTAAGAGAAAAAAGATGTAGAAATATGTCTATTTTTTTGTCTGTCTGTCTTTCTTTTAAGAACCTTGACAAAAAAACTAAACAAACCCCACAAATTACAATGAAAAAGTAATTGCCAACTTTTTGCCTCAAAACCATAGTAATATTTTTCAATTCAGGCAAGCATAGATACCCATATTTGATATTTACTGAAATATGCATATAACATATATGAGATATATATAAAAATGTATTTGTTCTTAAGAGACCAAAACCTAAAAATAGTTAACTGCATTGTTATATGACCACGTACTACCTATATATTTCACATTTAATTTCATACTATATTAACATTTTCCCATTGTCTTTATTTCTGTCTTGTTTAACATGTATGGTTAATCCAGAGGCACTCGTGTCATGAATACAATACCTGAGCTTCTGGTGAAAGCTGCTTTTCTCTTTCCTGCAAGGACATTTTACAGTAAGATTGTAATGCCAAGTAGTTCTTCCGCTTCCATTTTCTGTCTAACCTGTCCGCATGCTGTTTACAATAAGCAAAAAAAGGGTCAGCTATATCCTGTTTCAGAGAAAACAAAGGGGAAGGAACGAAAATAAAGTAAGACATACAAGGCCAAAAGGCTCTGAACAACACAAACATTCTGGCAATCAGGTCATGTGTTCAAATTAATAAGTTTTTAAAAATAAGTATGTTTCTAAACCAATTTTGTCATGTTGCTACTATTTACAATATACGGTGTTTTTCCACTATGACTCTAAATGTTTTTAAATGCATTAACTATTTAACTCTCTGCTATTCAACCTCTGCATTATTTTTGCATTCCCAGAGAAAAAGGCAAAATAAATTTCTAAGTACAAATTCCTTTAACATATGACATATATTGTTAATATCCTGTTGCTGCACTGTGTCTTTTACACTATATCCTACAAGAGCTTAACAGTTCTGGATAATATCAAAAGCAATATATTTGGGTTCTCAAATGTTATTCCAACTGTTTGGTGACTATAACCCTCACATGATTTATCATCTCTCAGTTGATCTTTCTTTTTCTATTTTTCTCTGTTCATTCCATCAGATCTACAGATCGTCATGGCTGTAAGTTTATAGTAACTTTTATCACCTGTAAAACTTGCAAGCAGACTACAAATATCTAAGCTGTGAGGAGATACTGTGTGAGTACATTTCCTTTACAGTATATTTTCAAAAGTGTAGAAACACAGTCATAATCTACAAACTAAGGAGAAAAATCAGTCTTCCTTCACAAAGTAATACAAATATCAATAAATTACTTGCCTATCCATTTTTCCAATAAAATCTAAACAGACTTTCCTTACAAACACATTTTATTTTGATGTAGATTTTCACGGTATGTGACAGCTTATTTCCAAAAATTAGTAGACTCCTAGAACTAGACTGCGTGAGGCCTTGATTAAAAATGTTTTGATTACAGAAAACATGCAAAAAATTTTTAAGGTGGAAAGGCAAGTAAATGCATATGCATAGAAGAAATTCACACAGAGTGTTTGAAAAATGAACATTACACATAATTTATAAAGGACAAGAACAGTGAGACAATGCGCTATCTTCCTTTTTAGCAGTCTACCAGAAATTATTTTGTGATTCCTCTACGATTCCCTTAGTGGTCCACTATTTTCAGAAACAAAAGTGTCAAATCAACAGTGCAAGTAATGCTTGTATTTGCATTACCTGTGGTACTTCCCAAGGCATTAAGCTAAATTGAGCAGCTATGAACATGACAAGTTTAATCCAAATGATACATATCAGGATGAAACTGGGTAATTTAAATGTACTTATTCTATAAAAATGAATCAGGAAATAGGAGCTTCAAATCTAAATTGCTTTAGATCATATTACAGGGAAAACTGTTAAAAACAGATATTAAGAAGTTATCAGTAGGTTATAAATATTTGCTTTTCACTTTGATTCCAAAGACTAATGCTACCACAAGGAAAGTCATATATCTGTACTGGAATTTGAAGAAAATACTGGAACACACGTATGAAAAAAATGACATTGGAAATGTAGTCAATTCCTCAAGACTCCAATTTGGTATGAAACAAAGGAAACTATTCTACACAAACAGCTAGGTAAGTATGTCACCTTAGGTGAAGTTCAACAAATAAGAGTTAGAGTTCATGTTTGTAACTGATAGTCTACTACTCCAACTTCTGTGTTACCTTTCTCTATCCTTTTTTTCAGTCAATTTCAAAAGGTTGGACAATTTGATGAACAAAAAACTCTCCTTACTCAGCATAGGCCTTGTTATCTATTTACAAAAACTTTGTTCAGGGTCTGTGAACAAAAGAGTCACAATTTCAGTCTGTCTTTGTAAGCTTTCAACAGAGCTCTTTTATTCTATCCTTTCCATAGCTACCTCTTCCGCTGCTGCTTCTGAGAGGAGGCCTTCCTTTTGAGCACAGGTCACATGGAAATAAGCTCTACACATCCCAGCATCACAACTAATGCAGACACCAGTTCTGGCAAAACGAGGATCTTCACAAAAACTGCATTCCTTTACAGAGAAGAATGGAATATGCCAGAATAAATATTTCAGGTGCATTTTAATAATTTACATCTTACATATAAAAACCAAACTGGTATGTTACTCCTTTGTGGTACAGAAACCAATATGCTCCTAAAAGTTGACACCACTTAAAGTTTCATGCTTACTTAGCCCCCCACTATTGATTTAATTTTTAACCAGCAATGGTGAAGTGTTTAAACAACCGAAAAGGCACGTTAGATAAATTTTTATTGTCTCACATTACCCTTCAGAGAAACAGCTAAATACCACCCAAGCAATTCAAGTAGAACTGATTATATAAGGTATATATATACATATTATATAAGGTATGATAATATGGTATTGTAAAAAAGACTACTCCTCAGCAAATGTTCAATTGTTTAAGAAGTTCAGAGAGCAAACAACAAAAAAAGCAGTGCTCCAGATTGAAAAACACAGATAATTATGTAATGTCCTTTGATAAGCAATGACTGAAGAGAAAATGTGTGACAATGTACAAAGACTCAAAAATTACATAAATATAAGTAAACAAGGTTGCGATTCACTTAATTAAGGCTCTATGGCTTCAGATACGTGCATTCTAGGCACACTCATTTGCAACACAGCAAACTGATGTCCCCTAATGTCACCTGAAAATAAAAACCAACACTATTTTCAGTCATACCAAACAGCTGTGTCAGCAAACTAGAGAGGTGAGCACATAAGCAGGATATGGGAACATGGCCTGCTTAAGCACTGCTGCTATCCAATGCATAAAGACGATCTAAAAGTATAGAGGCATGTAGTCTCCTACTCACTGAATAGAGAGCAAAGCTGTATATAACCTACAGATAAGATTTCAATGCAGAAAGTTAATGAACAACAGAAAAGAATGGCAAGGAAAACTCAGTGACTGAAGAATCTCAAAACACCGCTTATACTATATACTAAAAGGGCACCCTTTAGATGCGTAGATGCAGCATCTAACAGATAAGAAGTAAAAAAGACTATTACATTACGCTGGTTTTGAATGGGGAAATTTAACTAAGGAAGCTGTGACTTTCATACTTGATACAGCAAACAGCATTTACACCCTTGCAAGAGTAACGAGTTCTCACTTCTACAGTTCAGCCTCACCTTACTCGCAGCAAGAATAGATGTCCAAACTGTCTGCCCTACTCCTATACACTTATGTTATTAAAAATAAAGAGTATGATTCATTGCAACAACAGTTTGCAAGGTCTGGGGTGCTTGCTTCAAACTTTTTTTATACAAACACTGCTAAACAACAGCAAATGCCTTATCAAGCCCACGATACAGGTATTGCATATTAGCAATCCAAAGTGTTTTAATTTATTCTATATATTGCATGTCTTTTAAAAAATTCATTATATATTTTCTTTTAGTATTCAACTTAACAATTTGACATTCCAGAAAATGAAACTGACTTCGCAGAAATGAAGTATTAGAACTCCAAACCTACAACCACCTTCCCTCGCATTAGGTTGATAAATATGGCTTCTCCACACTTTCTACATTAGCCATAGAAATGGTATTTAGCAAATTACTGACTGCTATCATCCTCTGCCCATTGCAATGGTTTTCTGTATGGTTTCTTCATGATTGCTTTAGATCTGGATTAAAAACATTTACCTTTAAAACCATTTTCATTTTAGAGACATTTTTTGTTCAAGTTTAGGGTCTCGTGTTGCTTTGGATTTTTAAATACTGCTTTGCAGTAACTTTTTTGTATGCATTCTAGCTTGTATGCGTTCTTGCTTATATATAAAGTCTGTACTTACTGAATGCACATCTGCCCCTTTCTTAACCAATTTAAACCTCTCATTTCTCAACTCAGAAATCCTCTTCACTTTTCATCCACATTTTGTCAACCAGCATGCTACTAACTGATGTTAAAAGAAACTAGCATCTGTGTGAAAAATAGGGAAATTGAGGGAAGAGTGACAGAAACTATGGAGAGGAGTGGTAAGGAAACACACAGAAGAAGTGTAGAGCAATGGTATAACAACCAACTTTATGTCATTTTTAGACCTGAACCTCAGTGCAATTGCTATAAAAAATTAAAATTAGGAAGATGCATGTTATTTTATTATATATAAAAGCATAAAATAAGGCTATTCATTGGCATTACATCTCTTCTAAACTTACCTTTGCACCGTACTTTGAATAATTCATTTCTGTTAACGTTACTGGCCGCAGCTTGTCAATATCTCCAAATGCCACTCCTGGAACATAGAGGGCACAAACAATATGGACCCACCTAAAACAGCAGATAAAATTAGTTTACTGTTATTAACATCTTGATCTTATATTAATACTCACTGTTTGCAGATTTCAAAGTGCCTTGTAAACATGGCAGATGCTTGAAGAAATGTATTTGAAGGAAAGCACATTAGAAGCAAGGAGAGAGTGCCTATCTGGAATTCAGCACTTCAGCAGATGCTGAGCCACAGATCAATGCCTTTCAAAGCCACTCTGCGTGTCTGGATCAAGGGCTGGCCTATCATCACCTTTCTGTTCTGATGGCTCTCACATGAGGCTCCACACGCTCTTCAGGCAATATGAAAGGTATATGAAGATTTTGATATTACTTATAAAGCTAAGGCAGACAGACACTTTCATCATGGGCAGGGGGTAGGAAGGAAAAGAACAAAATTATACAGGTAGTCACAGCAACTTGGAGCTCTGGGCATATAGCTAAGACATACAAGTATAATAGCATCAGTCAGAGTTTGCACTGTTAGTATCAACAAAACGAATTAGTTTTAAGAAACAGGAATAAGACCTGCATTCAGTAATAACCACATCTGAGTAGTATTACAGACAGGCCAATCTGAAACTCAGATGAACACACTGTTGTATTTTTACTCTTCTTCACTGGCCATAAACAAACTTCAGCTCAGAAAGTCAGAAAATGAGACAGCATGAGTATGAATCTCAGTGTCTAGTAATTAAATACCACATTAAAGGTAAAGACTTCAGCCTCAAATCTGCCATTGACAGACATCCTTCTAATCTCCTGAAACTCTAAGCTACCAACAGAGAGCCTTACAGCAGAAGACCAACGTTCTTCTTCTTCTTAAATAAACATATTCTAAGATTCAACTCTTGTCACAAATCATCAGTCAGGGACAAACTCAAAATCTGTTCTGCACAGCATAGATGACCCAAACTACTTCAAATAATCTTTCAGTTTTATGAAAATTCAGGAACTATTTGCTACTCCTTGCTAAGACACCAAGTGGGAGCACACTGTGATAGACAGAAGGTCAAGACTGCTATTTTTTGTTACCTTAAAATACTCAAGAAAATGGCCTTACAGTTGCAGAGATATGTAGCTATCACTTTGAACCTATGAGCTCCTACATGACATGGGATACAACTAGGGACTGCAGATCTAACTGAACTGAAATATCCTGTGTTTGACCCTGAGCAAGTATGCTAATTCAGGACTTCATGATCTTACCAGTCATTAATGTTTAACAGTAACTATATCACTAGTGAAGACTAAAACTCGGTTCTGTTCTGTTCTAATCAAATAATAGAATCTACTTTCTCTATTCAAGAAGACTCATGATGATATGAGAAACACTTTTTCCTTTGGCTCTTTCACCAGGGGTTCAGTACAGACCTGTTACCACCTACTTAAATCCACATCCATGCTTCTTGTGCTTTTTTCCCAGTCTTCTACCACTGTTTAGCCTGTCTCTTCTCCCTTCTCTTTCCTTTGTATGCCAATGTAAAAAAATTCAGTTAGGCCAGAGAGCAATGACATCCTGAGTTCAGATGCACTTAAAACAGCATGATTATTAACCTGTCATTAACTAGCCTTCTACAGATGAGAGAAATATCAAAGCTGATGGTCACACTATTCAGGAGCTACACGTAACTCTTGTTTCCCAAAGCAGCACGCTTCCCATCAATGTTCTTTGGACCTACAATGCTAGAATTTATCACATTCATATTTATTAAGTTTCATGTTAAGTATTTATAAATCCTATATCCAAGCAAATTCAAAAAAAGCAAAATAGGAATAGTTCAGTAGCAAGTTCCAAAATACATCTATATTCCAGCCTATACAAAAGAAAACCATGATCTTGCAATGCAGAAGATTGGTGGACAATTTATTTAGCATTTTCCCCAAAAAACCAGTCCAAGATACTAATTGGAAAACAGAAAAATCCCAGTAGCAATAAGAAACTACTCTGAAGCCATTAAGTCACTTCACTCTACAAGAAATTTCTCAGTAAATCTATCATAAGCCACAACATGGACTGAACCACAGTATCATATCTGACAAGACTCTTTTCACCTGTGTCTTTGAAAACAAGTTTTCAACCTACAGTTAAATTACTCAGGTTTGAGATGCTAAGTGGTAAATTCCCTTTAAAAGACAAAACCTTAAAATGAGAATAATGTATATCCCAAATACACATTTACATGCAATAACTGCATTGCTTTGTCTTCATAGATTTTACTTTTGTTCTTCGCACCCACAAAATGGGTTGGGCAATGCACTGTTACTACTGGAAGATGCAAAGAAAGTTTAAAGATGAGTTACAACCTTGTCTTTAAATAATGTAGTACAAAAATGACAGCCTGCCTGCTGCCAGGAAACAAGCTGAGATACTCAAGTGTTCTACTAAACTTCTTCCTGCTCAGAAAAGGAGGACAGCTCATCATGGGTTTTAATACAGTATAAACACTCCAGCATGCCGGCACAACCCCATAACTTAATACAATGTTCTATGCAAAAAATAAGATTCTTTTCATTAGTATATGAAAAGTACCTTTTCCTGTCTAACTTCCCGCTAAAACAATGGTGGCACAAGATATCCCTGTGGGGGAGCAAGGGAGCACCTCTGCCCTTCCATATTGTATCCGGAAGTGGCAAAAGCTCGGCCTAAATCACTCCCATACCTTTATGAAATGTTCTTCTGTACGAAAAAGCATATGTATGTCCTTAAATGTGTATTTTGGTAAATACTATGCCTTTACTAAAATAAATACCTCATTTAAATTAGTGTATTCTACTTGTTTTCGGAAGGAAATAAATATATTCTTTTAAAAAGCAAAATACCATAGGCAGAATGAGACCTGTAACCCTGAGTTAAAAAGACTACTTGTTTATAAATAAAAAAACCCTGAATTCTATAGGGCTTCTTTTCTATATTCTTCCTTTAATAAAAGATGTGTAATATAGAACAAATCTCTACAAACCCAAGTTATGTATCTCCACAATTACTATTCTTAACAAAAATCCAAGGTTCTGGTTGGAGATTTTTGATAGTAAGTTTTAATACAGCCAATTGAATGTACCCTCCAAAGTTCAATATAAAGATACACATCTTCTACAAGCAGCTACTTTCTCAATTTAATTTGCAGTTTTTTCATGCTCCACTGGTGTACTGAATGCTGCTGCACTCTGCAGGAGTTATCTATGATAAACCCAACAGCTGGCTGATTCCTTCATATTGACCTTCTCAAAATGTTTTAGTACATGTCACCCAAGTATTGCAGTATTACAGATTTAAACTGCCATTTCAGTGTGATTGGCACACAAGTGCCTCATTTCTTTAACCACCTATATGCGAACTCAGACCTGAATTTTTATTAAAAAACATACACAAGTCAGTCAAGTTCACAGCTGAAGAAATTTCAGCTGCTTTTCATACCAGTTCTAAATATTTTCCTGCTCATTTATTTAGCTGCACATGTTTTAGAAGCTTGTAATTAAGACAAATTGGGTAATCAAAGAAGAATAATCTTCCTTGTTACTTTACCATCCATTTAGCTTGGAGCAATGATGACAGATGCTGATTAGGGAAGAAGAAAAATTTCATACCAAAACAAGGACAGAATTTATATTTTTCGATAACAGCACTTTGAGAAGTAAAATTTCAAAAATTCCTATTTATACTTGTGAAACTGAGAGGTTAATGTGAAAAGGCTTCCGCTGAGTAATTAAGCACCTCAGTATTCTTCTAATGATTCACCTTTCATGTAGGAAGAGAGAAATTATTCCAACTTGAATATGAAGAGAAATTGAACAGGTTAGTTTGTATAATCTCCAGCACTGATGCATATAATTTATTTTAAAAAGGCAGTAAGGGGATGAAGAGCAATGGTGAGTTAAAAGAATCAGTTATTTAGTAGTCTCTTCCTGCTAATATTTCAAGAAAAGCATGGAATAGGGTGGCAGTTTACTGAGTATAAGGAAAACACAACGGCTACTGCCCCAAGACACTACCCCTCATCTAGAGTGCCCCCCTACTATTGAGAATTCAAATTTGTAAATAAATAATAAAAGAGAGCACAGGAATTTTCACATATTAGTAACGTGAATTAGTAATTAGCAATTAGCATTTCTATTTCAATAAATTTTATTTTTAATAAGCTCTATTCATCTGAAAGAATATTCATCCATGACAGCAACACCACATTATCTAGCACACAAAGATACAATAACAACAATATATTATTGTGGTAACATCCACAATCACCAAGGCAGAAAGGTGCTTCTGCACAGACAACCAATGTCATTAAGAAAATACTTCCAGGTTAACCAAAAGCATAACACCATCTTACAAAAAGAAATTTAAGCAATTTTTAAAATGTTGACTTTGGTTTCTACTAGGGTTATATGTGAAACCACATAAATAGTGCTTAAATTGCTTACAAAACACAGGAATAAAAAAGCTGAAATAAAATTTGCCACGTGATATTGAATATTCCATTTCCCGGTACATAACTGATTTTTTATTTTTTATTTTTTTGCTTATAGAAGTATTATTATTAAAACAGAAAACAACTGAGAAAAGGACAATTTGCTTAATTGTGTAAATGCTTTATAAAGGAGATGCACAGACACTCTTGAAACTAATACAGATCAGAAACCAAGGGTCTGAACACCATAAGTATTAAACAAGAAGCAATGTTTCCTCTGTGGGGTCAAAATTATTCATTACAAATTCCTACTCACTTGTGTAACTTTTTTTTTAAAGTTTATGTCAAGCCTAGTATTTGAAATTTTTGTTTATTACCACACATCTGCAATTTATGGAACCATAAAATGCATGGGAAAAAAACTTAGCTGTCATATTAAAAAAAAAACCAAAAAAATCAAACAAAACCATGCAGCAAAAAACAGTAACATTAGCCATAAATCAGACATCACTGGTAATCTAGAATCCTTTATTACAGAGAATTAATTATCATTACTATTTACACCTTAATCTATTTTCCAAATGTGACTACATTGATTACAGCAATGGATTACACTAGACCTGAATTCCATCCTAAACAGCCCATCTCTGGTTGGAAACTAGCAGAGGCAAATCATGTTCTCAGAAAACAATAATGTAATTTTCATAATTCAAAATAATCATAATATACTGGGTCGTCTGAATACCTTTAGTATAACTTCAATATAATTTTGTTATTTTTTCTCATTGCCTGAAATTACTGACCCAGCTCTTTGCTCTCCTAAAAGAAAAAAAAAGAATGTAGTATTCCTCCCACTTAGATAATACTTGAAAGTCAATAGATTTGAGCAGAGTCTGTACAATTGTTAAGGTATGCAACTGTGTCCTATAGCAACAAACTACAAAACTGTCTCCTATAGGAATAAAATCAATCTTTTAAATGTAAGATGACATAAAATTCAAAACATGACTTATTCAATCTCACCTGCCTGCATCAGTCTCCTTGAAGATCCCATCCTGGTTGGGACACAATTCACAACTAGGTGTGACACCACATTTGCATGCATCACAAAACCAAGGCTCTGTGGAATTTTCTGAAGCTGAACTCATGATTGAGTCACTCTCTCCATCAACACCATAGCAACCTACAGACAGGATAAATGGAAGATCCATATAAGAAAAGACAATCATAGAAGTAGACACTTGCCAGTTATGACTTCAAGAGGAAACACATATATAGAGATTAAGGGGAATGATACTCAGAAAAAATACTGACATACCCAAGAAAGCTTATGATATATTTGAAAACATTATTCTTAGTGCAAAATCTACATTTTAAAGATATTTTAATTCTATGAAGTAATCTACTTTATGTGACTGTCTTAAACTACAACTGAAAAACACTAAAAAACCCTGTATTACTCTTCTAGAAACATCTGGTGTTCTTCCAGACTATCCATTGAGAAGGACACTGAGAAAACAATCCTTAAAGCAATCAACAAAGGCCGAGAAAAATTCAATGCATTTTTTCAAAAGAAGAAATATATTCCATGCTAAATGCAACAAGCTTTTCTCCGTGAAAATGATTATTTTCTGGAGAGAAGAGAAGGTGTTTGGTTTGTTTTTTACTCTAGAGGTTCATTATATTAAGAAATATGCACTCCACTTTTCCACCTTGCATTCACCATCCAAATCAATGACAAGAGAATATACACATGAAATAAAAACCCCCACTATTTGACTACTTTGAGATGTAGGACTGAGCTTAAAAACACTTCTGCAACTTCTAAACCAAAGTATAGTTTGTGGAGCACAGACTGACAATTCTGAGACACTACACTGGTGAAGAACTTATGGCTTTTTCAAGCATTCTCATTTGTACCTGGTTTTAAATTATGGCTAGACTCAATCACTCAGTTTCTCTATTTCTCTTCAGCACATCCACTGTATTCTTTATGTTTGTTAAGGTGTCTGTGTTTACTTAATAACTCCAAATTTAGGAAACAGCATTTTTAAATTGATTTAGAAACTTATTAATTGTATTTTGCACAAGAGTAAAAGCTACTGTAAATGACAAAAAGGAAATTCTTAATCACCAGAAAAGTGTATTTTTGCATATCCCACATTTTGAACATTTAGCTGGTATTCAATAAGAGAAAAAATATTTAGTTGTCAACACTTAAAACATAGTAGAGATTTTGCTAAAATATTAAAATCAGCTATTGTCAAATACAGAGATCAAGTCAACATTTGTTCGTTCAGAGCAGTTACATTATTGAATTCTGAAATTAAATAGCAACACGATTCATTACTTTGTTTCATTACCCACTGCTCTAACTCTCATTGGGACAGTGCCCTCAGTGAAATAAGCAACATCCCGGAAATAAGCAACAGTATAGGAAGCATTTAAGAAATTTGGTCTTTCATTGAAGAATGAGGCTCTCAATAAGAATTAAAATAAGACAGCAGAATGTTTCTTTTCATTATAAAAGGTATTCCAGAATGAAAGGACAAGTAACATGCAGAAGTGCATTCACAGACAAATTTCACTAGAGATATACAAGATCCTACAGTTCACACATCAGGTAACTCCATCTTCTTCATAATGTGATGTCAGCTTTAAGCAGCATTCCAGAAAGTAATTTTTTAAGCTGAAATAACACAATCTTGAATACATGCCAATACATCTCCTTTTCAGCAATAACACTAATGTACAAACACACAGTCCATCAACATCATAGTTGATGAATCATTAACCTTTTCATTATTCCTTCAGACTTCTATACATACTAATATTTTCTTAAAAGTACTTACTAAAATTCCTTTACATTACAGAAGGAATAATACTGTCCTTGATCTACCACGGCAACACAAAATCAGTTTCTTTCAAACATTGATGCTTCTTCAGTAATACAAAGTGATTAGATTTGCTTTTCTAACCTAAGTGCCAACAGTCTGCTAAAATTAGAATGATGAGTTACCCAAACTGTCTTACCTGCATTCTGAAATAGTTGCCTTATTATACTTACCATTTATACCTGATTGTTTTTTTATCTTTCTTCTTGGAAAATGACACAAACGTGCCACAATTACTTCCACCCTTACCATACATGGTGACATGAAACATTATTTCAAGAACAATACAAATGTAGGCCTTTTTTTTTACAGCAAAAGAATAAAAAAAAGAAATTGTCCATATTTTTAACCTTTTTTTTTGCCCCAATCTGTCACTAAAACTTAGTGACAGCTTTAAAGAGTTTTAAGATCTCTGACAGACAAGGAGGCATTTACTCTTTTCCTTAACTGCCATTTAGCAAAAGCTAAACACAAATACTGCTACAACCAGCAAAAACGGTGGTCGTTAACTGGAGAAAACAGACTAGATTACCATTACTTATTGCTGATAAATAAATCAAAATAATCTGGTCCCCAAAAGAGCTGAAGAAAAGGAAATCCAGTCTGTAAGCTGATGCTGAGCTGAGGTACATGCCAAATAAAGCTACAGAATCAAAGCTGCAATACAAAACCCTGTGGGCTATGAAGCTGCATAAAAGGCCACAATCAGTGGTTACGTTTTATACCCAGGCACACCAGACAAGTACCTTTAGCCACGAGGCAAAAAAGGTTCTATGCAAGGTTTAAGGGAAGATATCTCATAATTGTTCTTAAATCAATAGTGGCAAGGACCAATTTCAGTATGCTTCAAAGTCTGAAATCTACATAGTATGTTTGGAGTTTACCTTCCAGGAGGAGTTAGGACTAATGTATATAAATACTGAAACAAAACTCGGCTTTATGAACAATACTTTCAAATAATCAATTAGGTATTGCTACCACAAAATCAAATAACTTGTAAATACTTTGCTTAAAATGCATCCTGCCTTTCCTTAATGTTTACAAAAATTCTGAGTTTGGATCTTCAGAATATCCCTAAGAACACCTTTTCAACTAAAAAGTTCATTATCTTCATGTTTGTACATTGTTAGATTACTGTATCATAATTCTATGTCTGCCATCTCCTTGAACACTAAACGATAAAACAAGTTTAGTTTCATATTAACCTATGAATTTAAACACATGAAAGTGAAGTTAAAATTCTCACAACAGTTACTGTTCCACCAATGGCATCTATTTATTACAATCAAAGCGAAGTTGTCTGCTCAATGTATGTCATTATATACAGAAAACAAAAATTTTTATTCCCTGATTTAAAGTCATTGTACTCTGTCAATAGGTTATTTTTATGTGATTGTCAATAAAATGAAATGAAATTGCCAACACTTTAGAATTCTACCATTAAAACAATTGTTCTGAAATTTATAGGATTGAGGGAAATGGGAAGAGAGACCCAAGTGTTGCCCTGGCTGCACCTGTTCCTCTATTTCTCTGGGAGAGTTATCTTTTGCCAAACACGGTATCTGCACACACCAGCTACATCTGGATATACTCCAAAACATGATCTTATTGTAAAGATCATGAAAAATGAACTTTATGGCAAACACTATATTTGCAAAATTAATGCTGTGAGATCCCCTTATTCAAAATATATTTCATTCAATCCTTAACTGGAGTAACACTCTAAAATAAATACATTAATAATTCTGTGCACCATAAATCCAGAACAGTATTTGTATTTATTAATTGGAGAGTACCAAATTACACGATTTTGAAAAATCAATTTTTATGTCAGACAGCAGCACACCACAGTAAGGGGCAAACTTAAAATGGAAAAATGTTTTACTACACTGTAAAGCATATGGTGACTGCATCATTGCTTCTAGCAAGAGAAATTTTATTCCCTGACATACACATCAAAGTAAAGTAAGAAACAAAGATAGGAGATGGAACAGAAATAGCTGAAAAAATGCAGAACTTCACTCATTTAATTCACAGCAACTAACCCAAGGGCAACAGCTGGCAAGTGTGCTACCTACAGTTACGGCACATGCTATGTTGTGTTGCAGACATTTTCTTCAGACATGCTGCAATCAATATGTCAAAAAAACTGACAACACAGTTGGGGGTGTCCTGCTATTACAAGACCTTACCACAAACTCATTTATCCAAAATGACAGATTAATGCCTAAAGAAGATTTTTATAAAAAGAAATGACAATTATCTTCACACAGAAGTAAAAACTCTGAAAACAGCTGTATAAATTCAGTAAGAAAGATTTTTTTTTCCCCCCCTTTTTGGGGGGCAGGGGGGGGGAGAAGGGACAGGACACAGATAGGTTGATATGTGAAAGAAGAACAAATTTTTAATTGATGGACTTATGAATTAATTACAGGCTCTTTAGATTTAACAGATGAATACAATGTATAACCATGGGTAGTAAATTAGCCTTATATGTAAGTTACTTGGGCAGTTTTAAAGCAGTTACATTTTGAACCATTTATTTGTTCCACAAAGTATAGATTTTTGGACATGTGTCTGCAGAGCAAAGACATCTCTTGGACAAGTGATGCAGGCCATGCAGGTGATCTGAACAACATACAGTGAATACCTGTATTGGAAAAGAAACTGAATTTCTTACAATCACAAAACTTGTAGGGAAGTAAAAGTGTTTATTAAGGGTCCATAACTCTAGGTCTAAATGAGAATCCCCCTCTAACTCTTGGCCATGTTGCTGTTTCCACATGAGCTCTGGTAGAGATGCTCCCAGATGAGTTATCACCCCTTTTTTTTCCATTACCTTATGTAATACTTCATTAATGCAAGCAAGCAATCCAACAGGAATATGATTCAGGACTGAGCTGCTGCACTAGGTACTCATAAGAAAAAAGGCACTGGTACCAAATACACAGGTACAGAAGCAAGGAACCAGTATGCACAGAGATAAGTTGCCTTGTATTAGAAGAGCTAAAACTTAGCAAAGTAAGAGAGAAGGGAGATCTACACCATGCCTGACTTAAAACACAAATCAACATTCACTCATCCCCCTGAAGGAGGGTAACAGATTCTTGTCAACAACGATGCTGGCAGGCAGCGACTTTAGGATTGCAACTGGAAGGCTCATCTTCACATCAAGGGGCCACATTTTGACCAACAGCTAAAAGTAGAGCACAAACACTCCTGAGAAGGAGGAAGCCCTGGTGTCCAAAATAAGTCAGTTTGACTCAGGGGCAGCATTTTCACAGCTAGCAAGTAATTTCATATTAAAAGAGAGGCAGCTGTCATAGAAAAACTTTTCCCAGTCATCTGAAAGGTTCTGTGGCAGACAGAAGCTTCCACTTCAGCAGAGCACAAAAGCAAAAACCAAGAGTGTATGACTACTCCCTGTGAAGCAAAACAGTTTCTATAATAGTTAACAAGGAAGGAGAAAATAAGGTCTTCAGGGAAAGAATAATCAAATTGCCAATAAGACCATTACTTGAATCTCTGGGTGGGACACCAGTAGGATATGAAAGGAGCACACTTCCATCTAAATAATTACCTACCGAGCTATGGAAAAGTAGAGAAAACATATTCAATTACAATACTACTTGAAATTGCCTGCAAAAACTATGAAGAAAACCCCTGTGGTATTCCAACAGCTTTGTTTGAGCATTTCAGGATACCTGGCATCATAAGTTTGATTCTAGGGAAATGACAACTGCTAAGAATCAAAATCAGTTTGCAAGAAAGGGGTGTATTATTACTCTCCCCAACTGCAGGCAAACATCATTGCATTGATTTCCATCTCATTCATAAATAGGAGCCACTTTCAATACTGTGCTAGAAAGAGCATTTTATAAAAAACTCAAAAGCTGAAATATTAGAAAAAATTTCAGGGCACAGCATGATGTCTGCATCCACCTCAATCTATCTACTAAAGCAAGCCTGCAAAAATAAAAATCAATTCTTGGATCTTAATATGTTTACAAAACAGACTCACTTATTACTGGAACATGTTTTTCAAAATACAAAGCAGCTGCATCTAAGAATACAAAGAACTTCTTATAATACAGTCTATGTCCAAGATCTGGGCACATGGTTACAAGGTACAGATTAAAACCAACGACATTAAGAGTAAACCTTGTCTCTACTATCATAAAAAACTAATTCTCAAGGCTTCAAGTAATGTTTATATGATTAGACAGTAATTCTTTCTTCAATTAATTTTAAAATTACTTTTGGAAATTACCAGAGTTGACTGTTTAGGCCAAAAGGACCAAAAAGTAACTGTTGCATCACATTTTTGTTTTGACTGCAAGTTCTTAATGACTGGCAGTGTCTGCACATATTACTAATGCATTCAGAAGTAATACAGTGAGTCAATGACCTCTGGGTGCAGTGCAGCAACCTTTAAGCTATTGAACATACATATATATATGATCACTAAATCAAACTGAAGTTTCAAAGGTTCTAAATTTTTTGTAACATTTTTATTTGCTGCATTTACTTAAAACCGACTACTGAAAAAAACACTGATTTAAAGTATGACCTGCTTTTACTTATCATTATAAAATAATGAAGTACAGACACAATTCATCAAAATACGTGTCTATTTCAACTCAAAACTATATTAATGTATTAATGTCTATTAATTGATACAGTATCTACCAATGAATCATACACATTAAACATCAAATAATACTCCAAACTGTTCATCTTCAAATTGTTGCTGGGGTAATTTACATATTTTTCAAAGTCATCAGTTACTTCCACCTACACAGACTGCTTATTTTTCTCTGAGACTTCATCTGTTCAAATGAAACATCACAACCGCTCTACATACATATTTAAGTATTTATTATTAAAATCAATTGCAAAAAGCTAAACGATCAACCCTAAGTGTGAAAAATTAACCAATATCTATAGTCAATTAGCTGGTACAAACTGTAGAACTTACCACAACAAACTAGCAAGTTAAATCTTCCAAATTAATCTATTTTACTTTGTTGCAATAACAACAAAAGAAACCTAAACATTTTACTCTTCATATCCATGGGACTATAGAGAATCTTTGCCTATAACACAGTAAAAAGAAGAATAGCAGCAATTATTTTTAAAGAGATTTTGAACCCTTAAAATGCAAGTGACTTTTGAACTATATAACTCTTTTGCTGTAGAGGAAAGCCAACTATAATCTTACCCTTTCTAGGGAAAAAGTAAATAAAATGAGAAAGTGATCTTTTGGGGATTTTTAGGGCACTCAAACAAAAAACAAATTTGCCAACATTGCATTCTAAAGGGCAAAAGATAATTTTTCTATCACAATCATTCTTCACTTTAGCATAACTAATTGCACAATCATTAAATAAACCTTACAGAAGAATTTTCAGGGAGCTCCACATCTTTAGAGTTTAGATGTATCGACTATATGTAATGTTTGGGGAATTCTCAAGTATGCATTTATAACTATCAGCAAAAGATACTTTGTCTTTTTTCTCCTGAGTTATTATTAGACTGTGCCGGGGCGCTTTGTGGGGGGGGAATCTATCAAGAAACTTTTTAGTCACTTACTGTATCTCAAATCAAATATATTCTGCACGTTACTTTCCAAAATACTTCATGGACACAGAAGAAGGAACTCTGCAAGCATATAAAGACACCTACATTTGGGAGCCTAACACTTGTTGCAGGCAGCAAGACCTGACTCATGCCCTCAAAAGGCATCTGGAGTGTGATCCAGCTCATCATAAATTAGGTCAACTAAACTGCTCTCTAAGCTCTGTTGACAGTAAGGATTAGGTCTTCAAAAGACCACAACAGGTTCAAAAGTTCAGAGTACACATGGACAATTAACATAAGGCACCTGAACATGAAGGAAGAAATTCCATCCTCAGTTTCCTAACTGATGTCAAGCAATGAACTGAACTACATCTCAGTGCATAAAGAATATTATTTTGAAACAATTTTAAATCTAGTATGAAAAAACAAAGGGGAGTAGGGGAGTAATAAAATCACTTCCTACCTGGAAAAGCACACTAAACAGCTCAAAAAGATTTTTAAACGGAGTCAGTCACATAAATTTGATAAATGGTCCCAAAGAATGAAAGCCTATCTTTTCATTTCAAGAATTCAAGTAGCTTACCTCATATTGCTGGGAAACCTTAAAAAACAAAAGTGAGGTTATAAAATAGTACAGGATATCAGGAAAAAAGCCCAAACTGACTAATGGAGAAAAAAACAGGTTTCGTTTTTTAATAAAATAGGTGTGCCTCTCTGTGTTATTATTTACCTGACCTTCCAATCTCAAGAGAAAGAGCAACAACACATTGTATCAGTATCCCTAGACCATGTATTGTCCCATGGCTGTGGATACTTGCTTTGCTAAAGTAGAAGCTGGGTGTTACACGACTAAAAAAGATCAATGTAGTATCACAAAAAATTACCCCTGCAGACTTGAAAGTTTTGACTTATTTTGAAGAAAGCATATCAAAATTTTATCAAAAGCAAAGCATATGCTTTCCTCCCGCAATGAGAATGAAGGGTTGCATTACCTTCATGCACTGTTATTCCACAGTTGTCACACTGGATTATTTCATCAGCATCTTCACTGTTATCTCCAAGACAAACGCAACAAATCATAATATGGTCCATTTTCTGGGAACTCCAATTTTGAGACTTCTCAAGAATCAATGAGTCCTAATATTGAAAAATTAAGACACATGAATTATGCCAGGAACTTCAATTTTATTTAAAACAAACAAAAGCTCTGTCATTTGCTCAACTTTTGAATAAAAATCACAAAAAAATATGAAAAATTATTTTCACAAGGCTAAAAGTTTCTCTGTTGTCAAAACATTCAAATGCTTCATCCACGAATGCAAGAGCTGAGATGGATGGACCTCAATAAACCTATAAACCTACAGACATGTTAAGATCCAAAGGACATGCAAGAGTTACTTTCTCAGACAGAAACATGTGTCTTTAAACTATTTATGTTCTATGAAAAGAAACACATAAGAAACAATTTAAAAGTAAAATTTAAAAAAAAAGCCAAAGGTGACTTTCAAATGTTCCAATATTCAGAAACTTGTTTTATGTTATTAAAATTAAAAAAAAGTCACATGGATGTGAAAAATCCAAAAATAAACAGATAACACAAGCCTGCCAAGTTTTCACTTACATGAAGTATAACACTAGCAATTCAGTATGATTTGGCTGTAATGCAAAGTGCATGTCTCTACGTAAAACCCTATCACTTATTAAAACTATAACAAATTATGTTCTTCTGACTGTATACAAGAGTAAAGATTTGCAGAACAAGTACATTGTCCTGTTCTAGCAACCTGAAATATGAACTACAGCTCTTAAATAAAATGTGGGTTTTCACAGAGAATTTTTCAAAGGAAACACAGAGGAGTGTTTCACAAACCAAATAAAGCTGTTTGCAAATTTAATTTTCGTAATAAACACTGTCTAGGCCTCTTACTATTTTCATTGTGAGATACAGCCACTGTCCCTTCTGCAGTTTCATGGCCTCCATAGATTTTTATGCTGCAGCTTGAACTACCATCACTGGTGATATGAAAGCATGTAAGCAAGCGTGAAATCACGCACACCAGTGAAAAATAACCCTTGCAGTATAAAGAAATAACAATAGTTTCAAGCAGAGGCTGAGAGTTCAAGCCTAAATGATATCTATTCAAAATATCAAGGATGTGAAAGTATTACAGAACTACTGTGGCATAACAAAAGAAAAAAAAACAGTGAAATATGCATTCTCAAACATCTTTTTTGAATCCTAACCCCCCACTTATGACATAAAATAGAGCACCAATACCACCCCTAAGGAAACATGACCTCATCTAAAAGTAGAAAAGCACATTCACACAGTCATGTTGCTTACAGGAAGGCAAGTAATTGTGAAAATAAAAGATCCTCTGCCATAGAGTTCAGACTTAATGACCATCTCTTCCAACATCCTCCTTTTAGGACAAAGCCTTTCGAGGAAAGCAATAAACTTGGACATTACTGTGGCCCACCATTGCTCAAAATACCCACGTTTAGCTTGTCATTCACATTAAAGACAGGAAAATGGCCATAGATAATCCCTAACTTTGGAAGATTAAGTGTGCAATAACACAGGTTTCCCCGATGCACCTCCCAACTCTACTGTAATCAGCTTTTTCTGACAGTACCTTCAACTTAAACTGCTATTAGGCTTCACTAAGAGAAGTTTAAAACAAATTTGCAATCAGTACTACTATGGATGCGCAAGGTCTGGTAATTAAAGAAGAAGAAAACCAAAACTATTACTTTATCTTGAATAAACAGAATTGCATTGTAAAAACGACACTGAGATAACACTGTCTAGGCAGTGAGAACATATGCAAACATGGACAAAAACCCCACAACAAACAAGCAATGATGAACGGACATCTAATTTTTGATCTAATGTTAGGATTCCCATCCATTATGGTTTATGTGAAAACAGCCAACAGGTAAAAAAAAGCAGCTGAGTAACTTATTCTCCTATGCAGACAACAGAGAAGGAATGATCTGGAAAATACAGTGCTCTCCCCTGCTTTTAGAATCACAGAATCATAGAATCGATTGGGTTGGAAAAGACCTCTGAGATCATCGAGTCCAACCCTTGGTCCAACTCCAGTCCATTTACTAGATCATGGCACTCAGCGCCACGTCCAATCTGCGTTTAAAAATCTCTAGGGATGGTGAATCCACCACCTCTCTGGGCAGCCCATTCCAATGCCTAATTACTCTCTCTGTAAAGAATTTTTTTCTGATATCCAACTTAAATTTAGTCCATGTATGCACCCAAAAGACCATACCAGTCTAAACATGGGAAGTTTTACAACAGAGATAGTAACTGCTGCCAACTCCTGAACAAGTCCTATTCCCTGCTGAAATGAGAGAAATTATTACACTATGTAATGAATCACTACATAATTCCCATTTCAGTCATGTTAATGTAAGAAAGTGAGCATTTCAAGCTATATAAACTTGTAACTTTATAGGGGAAAAAATTAAAAATACAATGACCACCTCACTAAGAACAGAAGATTCCTATACAGTGGCAGTAATTAGAAAAGCAGAAAAGCACCATTTATTTACTAATGATGCTTGACTGCAGCAAAAGCTTTTATTCTTTGCATAATACAAGAGAAAATTACACTGTACATGTTAAAATACTGTATATGTAGACCTCAAAATACTTTAGCAAAATGTAAAAAAAATAAAAAGCACACAGAAACAAGAACCATATAACCTATCCCAAACACCCTCCCCAACATCCATCCTCCAAAAGTAAGTGAAAGAAAGGAAGAAGAAAGAATGCATATTAAGGACACTACAACATGTTTAGAGTTAATTACCTGAACAACCTGTCATAAATTATTTATGCATTTAGACATCTGGTTTTCTAAGAACTCAAATTCTGCAATGTAATGAGAGTTTTGCTAGATTTGTCAGCTAGAAATGATTTCTTTACTTTTTTTTAAACTATTTTAGAAGATTGTAGCAGTGAAGACTATACTACACCAATACAGTTGAGTATCACAGAAATCCAGAAATTTCAGTCTACAGATATTCATTGTTGCAGGACTCCTTGTTAAAGTCCTAACTCATAAACAGTACAGTACTTTCCTTTACATGGAATAAAGATAAAATATTGGTTACAAAATTACAATTTGAACTTCAAATGTTCAAATTTTAATTTTGTCTTCTGATCACTGTCCTAAATCTAAAGGCAAAGGCACGAAAGAATCTGACATCCATGCATACTAAGAAGCTTCACAGAAGATAAATCAGGAACAGCTCTGGGCTTCTGAAATAGGCCTAATTTTTCAAATCAATGGAAATTATGGACATACTTAAGGATACATAACTCACATCTCCATTCTGACACGGGAATCAGTTCTGAAAGAAAACTGCCTATCTCTGTTTCAAGTTTTGCTCATCAGTATTGATAGAGCACATTCAGCTCCTGAGCCGAGAGAATGCAGGTAACAATATTAAAATCACAGAGCTCAACAACGAAAAAAGATGTCTATATAAGAAGTTTAAAAAGGAAAAAATCCAAACAAGAATTCTACTTTTTTTCCAATATCAATTATTACTTGTAATTTAAACAGCATAGCTCATTCACTATCATATATATACAATATGTATCAAAGTATCTGAAGTGGACACGGCTGATTCTTGCAATTCTTTTAACTTTGTTCAAAATTTTGCTACTGCAGGACATGAAGTCAGCCCTTATGACAACCCAATATCTTAATTTATCCAGAGGCACAACCTTCCAGGCAACTGTAGTTGTGCATAGGGAAAAAAGGTTGCTTTATTAAATACTTGTATGTAGTTTCCACATTCTGCAATCAGAAGATGTAATAATCACAGTTCCTAAATGCTTTTTAGTATGGTAAGAATTTAGTTCATTTGTGACTATTATAAGCAAATCTAACATAAATTATCACAATTATTCTATTTGATTTTAAATCCAGTGTGCATATTTTACTTAAAATTCTTCTATCAGTGAACTTAGTGTTCAGACTTTGGTGTTTGTCACACGGACGGGTTAGGATAAAGAATAATGTATCATTTATCTATTTTATGTTTATGTCACAGATGCTTTTAACTTTCAGAACATTACAGATATGCCATATCTACACTAAAACAGAAGTCTAGCTAATACATCCTGGTTTGCATACTGGACCTCCTATTTGTTTTAGCACTAATTCAACCTCCTAAAAGCAAAGAGAAGTCTCTCTGTTGATTATTTTGGCATTAAACTGACCAAATTTTCCAAACAAGGTTATTTGTTATGCAGTGCCTATTTAGCATGATTTTGCTGCTTCACTTATTCACTTATTATCGTGTAAACCCAACTCCAGACAATTAGTTTAACTTTTCAAATTAACAGAATAGCTACTGGTGAGTAGTTTCCATTTGTCAAGAGATATATTATAGAAAGTTGGTTGCACTACCTCATTACTCTTGCTTTGTGAAAGAGCCAGGCTATCATTTGTCAATTCCTCATCATCTGCATTATTCCTGTTAAGAACTTTACTCTTCTTCTTCTTGGATCCTCCATCACTAGCTGTGCTGCTGTTATCTTCTTCATTACCTTCCTCATCATTCTCATCCTCATCACTTCCACTCCCATCATCTTCATCATCCTCATTATCTCCATCACTCCCCTCTTTCCGCAGAGAGTTTTTTCCTTTTTTTTTCTCAGCAGTAGGCCGCCAGTCATTGTCATCTTCACTGTCATAGTCATCCATATCATTTAGTTCTTCCATCGAAACAAAATCTAGCAGAGGGCGGTTCCTGCGCAAATTCCATTTTTTTGGTTCATTTGTTTGCTCATCAGCCACAGCATCAGGTTCAGCTACTTTCTCCTTCTCTTTCTTCTTTTTTGGCTTTTCTTCTTCATCTTCTTGCTCTTTCTTTTCAGTTTTAATTACCTCTTTGTCTGCTGTTGGCACCTCTTCTTCAGTGGAGCTTTTCGGCTGTTGCTCTTCTACTTTCTCTTCTGCTGGTTCCTCCTCCAAGATATTTTCTTCTGATTCAGTACAGGAACCTTCACCACTGTCCTTTGATGCATCTTCACTCCCATGACCACTTCCTTCAGAATCTGTTGAGCATATGAAAATTTAAAAAAAGTTCCGACACAAATGTACCCCCAAAAATAAAATCTGTTGAAGCAAGTTGTTAAACAAAAGAATGATGCACGCTCCTCCCTCATAAGGTATTCCACCTATTTTTTCAGCTGGTGTCCAAATACTGCTATTTCAAGTGGTATGTTGAGAATCTGTTAAACATGAGTGCATTTAAGATGTTAAAAAAAAAAGAAAAGAAAAAGATGGCAGAACTTACTAAATGAGCATTTTATGCTCCTTTGAACTGCAGCTCATATTAACAATAAGCAGTAGCACAGGGTAATTTCCATGTGAAGTCACATCTTAAAGAAAGAGAATTCCAGTTTATAATTTCTGGAAGAATTTTCTGCATCTTCAAAATAAACCAGCTATCCAACAGACAGGAGTTACAAAATGAAGAGTTTACGTAACACATACTAATAACAGTGTGGATAATCCCACACCTTCATTTTTAGTAAGTTTGTTTTTCTGGGTTTGAGGGCTCTTTTAATTTCCTGTGTTATTTCACTTATTAATCCTACATAAGTTATGCCTCATTCAGTGTTGCAGCTGCACAACAAAGTATAAATTCTAACCTTATACCACTCATATGGTATCATTCTATGTGTATTTCCTGTTTCCAATAATTAACACAGGCTAATCGTGCAACAGAAAAGAAGAGGATCTGCATTTAAAAAGCCATAAAAATAAGATAATTTTACTATAAAGTACATGTAAAAATATTCAAAATTGACATGAGTGTATAAAAATTCTCCTTGACTATCTCTCATCTTATATGCAGCACCTACTGTTTTTCATTCACAGCATTATTTTTGTTGAAGGAAAACTCAGAAAAAAATTTTTAAACTAGTAAGAAAATATAAAGTTGCTCAATCCAATGCAGGGATCAGTTAGGCAATGGTTACAGTTTTCGGTTTGCTCAAAGCCATTACCGAAGTCTTGATCCACTGGCATATAGATCCAAGGATGAAACAATGCTTGCAAATGAAAAAAAAATTCTTAATTGCTTTAGTTACCACCCAAAAATCTCCATCACTCAGCATCACCCTACATAAAGAGTTTCTGTACGCATCCATCTCTACATAATTCCAAATAAACAAACACTGCAGTCAGTGTGCTACACATTTCACAAGGCATTTATTTCCACCCCACACAACATTGCCAATGATTAGCCAGTTGTTACTTCAATATAATGGTCAGTTTAGTCTTCTGCATGTACCTGCTTGTGGAATTGTTTGGTGAGGAAATTATAAAATTATCCATAAAAAAAATCATCAGTGCTACTATTACAGATCAGGACATAATGCCATTCATCCTCTCACAAGCTAATAGAAACTAAGAGTTTCTGAAAAATGTTCTGATCTTCAGAGATCCAGAAAAAGCACCTTATTTTACAATCTTTTGAGAAGAGTAATTCATTTACCTACACCTATTAGCCTTACTAACTACAGAAATCAAAGTAAAACATAATTAACTGAAGTTATGAAATAGACGAACACTTGTCAGATATGCACAAGAAATAAAAAAACAGTTTTAAATAATACACACTCTAAAAATTATTTTAAAATTACAATAACTTTGTTTGGATACAGAATCACAGAATTACACAACAGACAAGACAGAAAGGGACCACAGTGGGTCCTCTGATCCAACCTCCCTGCTTAAGCAGGGTCATCCTAGAGCACATGGGACAGGATTATGTTCAGACAGTTCCAGAGCACCTCCAAGGAAGGAGACTCAACAACCTCCCTGTTGTTGGGTAATCTGTGCTAGTGCTCGGTACAGGAAAGTTCTTCCTCATATTCATGTGGAACCTCCTGTACCTCAGTTACTGCCTGTTGCCTCTTGTCCTATTGCTTGGCACCATCAAGATGACCCTGGATCCATCCTGTTGACACCCTCCCTTCAAGTACTTATGAGCATTCCCAAAGACCCCTCTCAGTGGCCTCTTCCCAAGGCTGGACAGGCCCAACTCCCTCAGCCTTCCCTTGTACAAGAGGCTTCTCTGGCACACAGAGAAAGGCCAGGAAAATGGTGAGAAGGCTGCAACACTCCATGGAGAAAGGCTCAGAGAACTAGGGTTGTCCAGCCTGGAAAACAGAAGGCTCCAAGGAGACCTCAATTTGCCCTGTCAATAAAAAGGGGGCTTACAAGAAAGAGAAATGTTTTACTAAGGCTCATAGTGACAGAAAAAGGGGAACAAGTGGTAGGGTTTTGATGAGATATAAGAATCTTTCCAATGAGCATGGTGAGACACTGAAACAGGTTACCCACGGAACCCGTAGATGACCCATCAGTGCAAATATTCAAAGGTCATGTGGGATGGGGCTTTAAACAATCTGGTCTAACAAAAGATGTTCCTGACCAAGGCAGGGGGTTGGCCTAGATTATCTTTAAAGCTCCCTTCCAACCCAAACCATTTCGTGGTATCTGATTCTGATTGCTGCCAATAATATTTTTGATATGGATCTTTGCCAAGGAATTAGAAGAGACTCACTGAAAGACTTTAAACTAGACCTCAAGGGGGAAAGGGATAAAAACAGGTTCACTGGAGGTATGCCTGAGGGCAGCACACCAATGTTTGAGGGACAGTATACTAGCAAAGTCCTTTGCTGTGCTGCCTCAGTGGAGGTAGGGAATGGACATCCATGCAGCAGTAGACACAAGAGTAACTGATGTGTTAAAAAACATGGAAGCAACTAAAAATGGTCACATAAGACTTGGGGCTTGTACCCCCCAAAAGGTGGCGAGATCAACAGCCCAATTGAAGTGCATCTACACCACCACACCCAGCATGGGCAGGATGAGCTAGAAAGGCATTGTACAGAAGTAAAACTATAACATAGTTGCCATCGTGTAGACATGAGATGATGCAGACAACTGGAGTACAGTAATGGATGGCTATTAACTCTTTAGAAGGGACAAGGCAGCAAGGAGAGGTGGTGGACTAGCCCTGTATGTTACTAAGTGTTTTGATTGTTCAGCGCATGATCATGATGACAATAGGGTTGTTTAAGGGTAAGACTCAGGGGGAAGTCCAGCAAGGTGAGAGTCTGTTAAATACCACCCACCCAGGATGAAATGTCTATAAGCTAGGAATAGAATAGTATAAGAATAGTCCATAAGCAACTGGGAGAAGTCTCAAAATTACTAGCCCTCATTCTCACAGGGGACTTCAACTTACTAGATGTCTGCTGAAAACACAATGCTGCAGAGAGAAAATGGCCTAGGACAATCCTGCAGTGTGTGGAAGACAGCTCCCCAACATAGCTGGTGAGGGAGCCCACTGGCCCTCCTGTTTGTGAACTGAGAAGAACTGACGCGATGGCTGCAGGCTGTTTTGGGCAGAGCAAAGATGAAATGACAGTTTTCAATTCTCAGAGAAGGAAGGGAGTAACCTGAACAACTGCCTTAGACTTTCAGAGAGCAGATGCTGCACTGTTGAAAGGTCTGGCTGACAAAGTCTCTTGGGAGGCAGTCCAGGAAGGCTGGACATTCTGCAAGAAGGAAATTTTAAAAGTGTAGAAGCAGGCTGTCCCCATGTGCTGAAAGACAAGCTAGCAGAAGACTGGTTTAGCTGAACACAGAGCCAAGAGCTTTGGCTGGAACTCAGGAAAGAGAGTTTATGGCCTTTGGAACAAGGAGCAGGCAACTCAAGAGGACTGCAAGGATATAATGAGATATATAGGGACAAGAGCCAAAGCCCAACTAGAACTTAATCTGACTACTGACATAAGAAACAATAATACATGTTTCTATAAATACATTATCAACTAAAGGAATGGTAAAGATGATCATCCTTTACTGGATGTGGGGGGAAACATAGTGATAAAGGATGAGGAAAAGTCTGAGGAACTAAATGCCTTCTTTGCCTCAGTCTTTAATAGCAAGACCAGTTGTTCTCTGGGTACCCAGCCTCTTGAGTTGGAAGACAAAGACAGAAAGCAGAATGAAACACCCATAATCCAAGGGGAAATGGTCAGGGATCCTGTACACTACATAGGCACGTAAAAGTCTGTGGAACCAGATGGGATCCACCCAAAGGTACTGAGGGAACTGGTAGAAATGCTGACTAGTCAAGTTCAATGATTAATTGTCCTGGCTAACCAGGGAGGCCCCAGATGACTGGCAGTTAGCAAACATGATGCCCACCTACAAGAGGGGTCAGATAGAAGATCCAGGGCAGTACAGTCCTGTCAGCCTAACCTCAGTGCTGGGAAAGGTCATGGAGCAGACCATCTTGAGTGCCATCATGTGCCATGCGCAGGACAACCACAGGGATCAGGCCCAGTCAGCATGGGTTTGTGAAAGGCAGGTCTTGTTTGACCAACCTGACCTTTTTATGACAAGAAGGCCTTCTTAGAGAGAAAGGCTGTCCATGTTGTATACCTGCACTCTAGTAAAGCCTTTGATGCCATTTCCCACAGCATCTCCTGGAAAAACTGGCTGCTCAAGTTTTGGATGGGTGCACTGTTCACTGTGTAAAAAACTGGCTGGAGGTTGGATGACCAAGTCTAGGGAGTGGTGGTCAACAGTTACATCCAGCTGGTGGCCAGTCTTTTTGGGCAAATGTGTTGCCCATGGCTCAGTACTGGAGCCAGCACTGTTTAATATCTTTACTGATGATGAGGGCAAGGGATGAGTGTACCCTCAGAAAGTTCACAGATTATATCAAATTGACCAGAAATGTTGATCTGCTGGAGGGCAGGAAGGGTCTACAAAGGGATCTGGACAGGCTGGATTGATGGGCTGAGGCCAGTGATATGAGGTTCAACAGGGCCAAGTGCCAGGTTCTGCACTTGAGTCACAACAATCCCAGGCAGAGCTACAGGCTGGGGGCAGAGTGACTGGGAAGCTGTCCAATGGAAAAGGACCTGTGCGTACTGGTTGACACCAGCTGAACGTGAGACAGCGGTGCACCCAGGTTGCCAAGAGGGCCAACAGCATTCTGGCCTATATCAGAAATAATGTGGCCGGCAGGACTAATGCAGTGATTGTCCCCCTGTACTCGGCACTAGTGAGGCCACACCTCAAATTCTGTGTTCAGTTCTGGGCCCCTCATGTCCAGAAAAGGGCAGCAAAGCTGGCGAAAGGTCTAGAGCACAAGTCTTAGGGGAACGGCTGAGGGAGCTGGGGTTGAAGAAGGGAGGCTGAAGAGGTTGAAGAAAAGGAGGCTCAAGGGAGACCTTAACAGTCTCTATAACTACCTGAAAGGAAGCTGCTGTGAGATGGGGGGTCTGTATCTTCCCCCATGTAACAAGTGATAGAACAAGAGGAAACGGCTTCAAGTTGCACCATGGGAGGCTTAGATTGTATATTAGGAAAAATTTAATCACAGAAAGGGTTGCCAAGTATTGGAATAGGCTTCCCAGGTAAGCAGTTGAGTTGCCATCCCTGGAGATAGTTAAAAGACACGTAGATGTGGCACTTGGGGACATGGTTTGGTGGTGAGTTTGGCAGCGCTGGGTTAATGGTTGAACTCAGTGATCTTAAAGGTCTTTCCCACCCTAAACAATTCTACAATTCTATACTTGCCAGGTCTCAAACACTTTACAAGTAATTCCTAAAGCTAGATTCTCATACAAGATATTTGTATCACAAATTAAATGCCATGTATATGTTAAAAGCAAAATGTACTTTTGTATCTCATTTCAAGGTTCTGAATGCCTACATGCCCTACTTGGCTCACTGCAAATAAAGTAGTACAGGATTTTGCCATGTTAGAATTAACTGGATTTTTAAGTTAGCTTTTAATTATTTTCTCTTACTTCCCCAACGTAAGTCCATCACAGACATTTGTTTTGGTGCTTTATTGTGCTGCTGTGCTTCTAAATATGCTTAGACCTCTTGTCAATTTAAGCTTCCATTTTAAATTTAGGGGGGAATCTCAGTCTGGGTATAGTCTGATCTTTTAACAGCACTCTAAATTACTAACAGTGATTCTTGTACATCAATACTATACCATGCAAACAATTTAAAGCACAGGACAAATGAAGATTATTTTGATTCACTTCTCTCCTTCAAATTCTCTTTGCCTGCTGCCTGCATGTTTTGTTTTGTATTCTCCTTTCTGCATTCATATACACAGAGATACCTATGGTGAGGGCTATCTTTCTTTGGACTGAATGCATCCACTGTGATAGGTGCTTTTCCAGAAAGAGCTACTCTGTGATAACAGCAATTTTTGCACGTGTTCTTCTGTGAGCTGTACTTTTACTGAGAAAGAGGCTGTAGTATACAATTTTCTCCATGAAAGAAATGCTTAAAGAATGGCTTTTTCAAATTGGCAACCATATCATGTCATTCCCTATAGGAGAGAAGTCAAGCTACTCTAAGTGAAAGATGGAGCCAGATACGCCATCAAATAGTGAAGAATAGAGAGTTCCACTGAGAACGAATATGAGAGATAACGGTGGGGAGAGAGACATCATTTATTCCTCTACACCTTGTACCTTTGGCTCTCCTAAGCACAACAGCAGGTGGCAGTCAAATCCAAAGAGGATAATTCTGAAAGGAATTCCCCATAACAGAACATTATGCTACAGAATTAACATACCAAAAATAGTGTAATAAAGAAACACTCCACTCAGCCATGGAGTCTTGTATAATACATACTGTGCAAAAGACTTCAGGGTAAAGCTACTGAAATCACTAAAGTATTCAAAAAAAATTCTCCCAGGGTTTTACAAAAGCATTTTTCAAACAACTTTAAACATGACATCCCATAATTTTTACCTTTTTTTTTTTAACACTCTTGGAAAATTCATCTAGACAGAGAGTAAGTGCTGCACTACTGAAGCACCTGGCCAACCACTCACAGGAGACAGTCTGATTCTTCAATGCAGTATTTAGCTTGATAAGCAGCTTTGTAAAAAAGCAAATTTATTGCTTAAGTGAACTGTAAAGGATAAGCTAGTTAAAAGTAATCATAGACTCAGTTTTGTTCTTGCCTCTTCCATTAACAAAGCTTAACCAACTCCAAATAGTAGATGAGAAGCATTTCGTATCATATTAGAAAGTTCTTTTGTTTGCACTGAGTCCTACCTGGTTGAGTCTTACCCAGGTGCTCAAAGCTACATACCAAGAATACAATGAAAGATTCTGGAACACTGAAAAGTAGTGAAAACCTGAAAAATTGAGCATACAATACAGAAAGCAGTTACCAAGTTATTCCTACTAAACAATAGTGTTTAGTAACAACATACAGCCATAAAGTGAGAAGTCATCCAGGCCAAAGTGGCCTTCACAATACCCTCTTTTTGGGGGCAGTAACAAAAACCACAGCACAGGTGAGGTTAATGTCACTCAATCATCACCACCTTGTCTATTGGTCCTTTAGCCTCTTTTTCCCCTATCACAAGGTGAACAACAAGTCTTTGACACGATGATGTGAAATTACCTAAATATATCTGCTAAAACATCATGTTAGTCACCATGTACAATCCCTCACCCAGGGTTTTTGCATCCTGACAGATAGGAAAAGTGGAAAGCAGTACTAAAAGTGTTTGTCAACAACAGCCTCTTTCCATAAACTTCCTTAGGAGAACAGCTTCAGAATCACAAAAACTCCTTTGCACATGTGCTATACCAAACATGCAAAACCAGCTGTACCTCCTAGGCATCTGATCTAGAAATTCCAAATAATTTTACAGTCTCCAGAATACCCTAAGAAAATGTTTAAACTAACTAGGAATTTACAATAAGTGGATAAGAAAAGAAACAAAAAGGCAAGAAAACCTAGATCATACATGGAAAATATGAGTTTTTAAATTGCCAAAGGCAGAGTTCTGTAACTGGTTAAATTGTCACCACATTTGTCTATTAGACTAAAGACAGAGGTCCATTATGTTGATGTTGATATAAGCAAGAACTGAAAAGGCTTAATACCTCACTTTCAAAGTAAGTTCAAAAAAGAGAATCTAGCACCCCTGGCTTTCTATGCTATTTTGCAGTGTCTGATGATTAAATGCCGGCAGATTACTGGCAATTCAACACCGGTAATGGTGGCAGTCAAAACAACTGAACTCTTCAAAGTACCGTGATTAAGAACACACAAAACCAAACCAACATAGATTAAGATATCACTGCTCTACAGAGAGAGAGTAACTTCTCAAATAATGTTTTGAAAAGAAGTATCTGATATGTATTAACTGCAGCTGTAGACTGGACAGAGCAGGAAGTGGAACTGACCACTGATCCACGATTACATGTTCCAGAAGACAAGTTTTTAGTTTAACAGAAAAAAATGATGGGAGGGGAACATAAAGGGAAGTCATTCAGTAAGCAGTTTCCTCACTTCTACACTAGCAGGAACTGTATCATATGACATTTCAGTAGATATCTATTCAAGTCACAAAACTAATCCAAACTAAAGGTTGCAAATTTTTACTTCAGTCATTAGAAGTGCCTTACATTACAACACAGATGAAACTGGTTGCCCTGCTTCCTGAATTTCCTTGACATTTTCCAGTTACCCCATTTTTAACATCTAACTGCTTGGGATAAAGTGGTGCATAGCATATTACTTTACTGAGCAAAGATGCAGTCCTAAATAATCCATAAAACTGAATTCTAATACAAATTATGGAATAATAAGGTAGAAAATATATTTTAAAAAAACCTCTAAAGAGTTTCACATTTCGTACAAGGGAAGTGATATCTTAAGAGACAGCTAAACACGCATGTGGGACAAGCTAAGACTAAGTCTCTGAGGCACTGTAACAAGTCACGCTTGTGAAACACTTCAAACATCCCATCTTCACTGAGCATGTCTGGACTCTCAGAGGCTACAAAAAGACTATCCCACCAAGCTGGAATTACTAAACCACAAAATAATCTTCTCCATGTGGCAGAAAATACACAAGGGATGGACATATGCACAAAAAAAAGAGGAGATGTAGAAGTAAAGTAGAAGTAGCAAAGTGGGAGACCATAAAAATCCTATTCAAGACAGAGTGAACAAGAAAAACAACACTGAAACAACAGGGTCCCAGCAAGGGGCCTGTAAGGGACAGACAGACTGGACAGATGAGGCACAAAAAGTCACAATGGGGGAAAACAAAGCAAAATAGTGCCATCCCATCACTAAATCCACCCTGCAGAGACACTGGAATGAAAGCCTAGATTTCTGTTCTATTTTTCCTCTGCTGTCAGAATAACAGAAATCTCAGTGTTTCCAAAGAGAATGCAAGTTGAAAATGCTTGTCAGTCACTCCAAAGTTTTACTTCAAGTGGCAGACCTATGTCCAGACAAAAGATTTTATCTAGGACAAAGGCAATACAAGAGAAAATAATGCTTGCATTTTTCTTTTTTTTCAATTGGAAAAAGCACTTGTGATTCCTGAGGAACTACACATTAATATGTAATATGAGATAATTTCCTACTGATTAACTTGCCAATATTTTCTTTTACCTTCACTGTCTGCTGAAACACCTTACAACTTTACTGTTGTATATCATGTAAGTTTAGTCTCAAAAACAAATGTATTCATTTCTTCATCAAGATTTCAGTACTGTTTATCACTACATTTTGATGTTTTGGAAACATTTCTTTATATTACAATACCCTGTACAGGAAAGCAAAAGTGGAAACTCCACTGTGCTAAGAGGAAACAAACATCAGAAAAATAATTATATTTGCAACGTTTTATTTCTAGATCAAGACACAGGTTTTTCAAAATACCTAATATATGCATTTATGTAGATCATTACATGTTTTAAACCGAGCTCCTACTGACTTTATTTGCAATAATAGTACATAATATACATGCAGGTCAGGCTCCACACTCAACACCAAAAAAAAATTTATAAATGTGCCTAAAAATTTGAATCTACAAGACTTGAAGCAGAAGTAGTGACAGATCAGTTCTTCAAAGGCAGCATTCAGATACGCTCTTCTTAACTACAGTAAAGTAGAGAACCTGTCTTTAAATTAATACATTATATTTGTTCAGGGACCACACTACATTTCTCTGCATCATTTTAATTTCAGTATATGTGCTGATAATGCTGACTGAGTTCACCAATGAGAGAAAAGTTGTAAGCCGCTGCTTGGGAGTCCTGTTGGGAATTACTCTGCACCTATACTCTGATTTCTAACATTAGTATATCTCTGGCTGCTCTCATAGCAGGGGGAAAAAAATCAACAAAAAAACTCCCAAAGCATGTTCTAGTTAACTCAAAAGCAAAACTTCAAATAAGTGACGTGTATTGTAGAAGATATAAAAAAACTTCAGCTGAGTATATTACACTACCATCATTTCAATTCACATATTTGTATGCTCTGCCTCTAAAGGGCAGTTTTTTTGATTGATACAATACTAAGATTACATATGACATTCTTTCTTAAGGAACAAATTTGTCAAGATGTTTACAAAACACAGAAGAATACAGTACTTCAGAATATGGCACTACTACATGGGTTCAATTCCCTATATGGGCCATTGACTTAAGAGTTGGACTCGATGATCCTTGTGGGTCCCTTCCAACTCAGAATAGTCTTGTGATTCTGTGTGTGAAACAGAGAAGCCATTAAAAATTGCTTCATCCAATATTAACATAATGAAAAGCCTGTAGACCTGAAAATTATTTATATTAAGTAAATTTACAAGAATATAACAGTTCTAAAATCAGTTTCCCTACAGAGATGTCAGAATGTTGAGATCTTTAAAGTGGAAAAGGTAGTTAACTGACTGTTGGTGTGACCTAAACCCAAAAGAAAAGAAATTAACTACACTGTAATTAAAGGCCACATTTCCTATGGAATTTTGGTGGAAATGGAGGTTATGTGATTTGAAATGTTTTCTGTTATGAAAGAAATTTACCAAGACACCTGGACTCCAAATACAAAAATTCAGAAATGCCAATTCCTTCCTAAAAGTACTTAATAACAACAATTTCTCAAATCCTTACTGCATCGCATATTCCCAGAAATCTGGCAGAACAATGAACATGTGCAAAAGTTTAAGCATTCAGGGTTAAGTCCTCACATATTTGCACAGTATCATCTACTAGCACATACTACTGGAGATCCTAAAACTCATACATATGAACACAACACAATCATCAGGGAGAAAACAACTTCAGAACTTTTTTAAGTCAATCCTTAAATAATCCTTTAACTTTTAATTTTACAATTTGTTTTGTTATTTTAAAACCAACATGCGCATTTGTGAAGTAAACAAACATATGTTGTGCAGCTGTGAAATTACCATATTTACAGGATTTTTCTGAGCAGAATGAGTAGAACTGATGCTCATTTCCAAAGCAATTCTAACTGATTCTTCCTTCTGAAACACTTATTTCCTTTTGTAAGTAAATTATACCGTGCAATTCTGAACTCAAACAAATACTAGGTACTGATTTGCAACAGGCTGCACATGGAGAGGCCTCCATGGTCACTGAAAGAAGAAAAACAGCAACATCCCTGAGTGTACTGGAAATTAAATACACATTATGCTTTGATGGCTCAATTAACAGTTAGAAAAAGGAAACCTGCTTTTTTATTTGCAACAATACAGAACTTGTCTAGTAGGGTTGCCTGCTCATACACACATGAATTCTGTATATACACATATATATACATATATGTGTGTGTGTGTATATACACACACACACATATATATATACACATATATATAACTTTGAAATTATGCATTTTATTTATCTGTGTGCATGTAAAATAGTCCCTTGATTTCATTTTAAATCAGCACAGATGTTCTGTTTTAAATATCCTGCAACCACTCGTTTAACTTCTATTACATGTAAGAAATACTTTTTTTCTTTCCACTTAAGACATTATTTGTAATAACTTTCTATTACTCAACTTCTCCAAAGCCTCACAACTTTCTTCTTTCACACTGAAAAATCTTTGAATAAAATTCAAACTCTCTTCAAAGTGTTTTCACTAGATTTTAATTTTTACTGAACAGAATATTAATTTCACCCAGAAAGGAGAGATATGGGTTCACTATTGCTAAAACAACACTATGTGAGATATATGAACACGAAACAGTAATTAGAAAAATATTTTTAAGTAGAATTGGGGTTTTGGTTTTCCCATATGCTTGTTTCAATTCAGTGCGGCGTTTTTCAGGGAAAATCAATTCAACTTCCTCAAAATGAAACTGGGATTGAAAGATTCTTAAGGCTAGATACTGATTGACCCCCCCCAAGCTACATAAACTATCCTACAAGTCAAAAAGGATATCAATTACAAATGAATCTTCTGCACTTACATATTGTCGAGCGAGGAAGCTGTATTCATTATTTTTAATTATTAACTGTCTTTTGATCAATTAATATACTGCTCTGAATTACATGTTCATCACCCATACTCCCTTTCCAATTCTTCTCCCTTAAATCCTGCTTACGTTACTGTTCCAGAATAGGGAGATTCTCTTTGTAATTAAAAACCATTTCCTTTTACAGCAAATTGTACCCTTACTCAAAAGATAGGATCAAAAGTCCCCAGGAGACAATTAAAAAAACAAAACAAGCCCCCCAAAAGTCTTAAAAAGAAACTGGTAAGATTACATCAGTTTTACTCTCTTCAGCCACTGCAGCCTCTTTCTACCAGAACAGCCAAGGAAAACACGTCTAAGCTTAGGGGGAAAAAAAAGGGGAAAAACGGAAAAAAAATCCCAAACAACCCCCTTTCACAAAAAATCACACAAAGCCCAAAACCAAAAGAAACAACTAACAAAGACTTATCTTAAAACTGATACTGGATAAATTATTATAAAGCACTAAAAGTTCATCAATACACAGAAACTTGCCAAATGTTAAAAAAATAAAGCCTTTAAATGGAGATGGGGAATACTTTTGCACTATGCTATACATTCGCACAAAAACATACATCAGCACCGCCAGTCCAGAAATAACTAAGTGAAGTTGTTTGACAAGCTGCCATAATTCTTTCCTTGTATCCTAAACACCCTGCACCTACCTCATTTCCCTCAGCACATGCCACAGAACATCCAACATGCAGTTTATTGACAAACATGGTCCTGCTCCTTCTTTTCCTTCCCTCCAACTACGTTTGAATTCATTCATTTTATTTTGACACCTAGTCTATTTTCAATTTCAGTGAATGTCCACTGCAGGTACAGGAATCTGCACATATAGAAAAGACTGCAAAACAGTAACACTAAAGCAAGGACTTCCCTCTAGTATGAAATATGTACACCTGTCTGCATAGCTATCTGAAAACACACCTTAAGCTTCTCTATTGTAAAAAAAAATAAAAGCCTGAACCTATTATTATTCTGCTTTAGGTTCTTACTCAAAATGGAAATAGCTTTGGGTAAAAGGAAAGTTCCTAAGTTCACAATCAACTATTATCCAGACTTGTTCAAAACAAAATGGATTTAGATGTTTCTTATTTCAATACTAATTGCAGTGAATATTTTAAAAAGTATCTCTACAATGAAGAAATAAAATGCAGTAAATGCACCTAACGCAGTCTGCACAGAAGCTACTCAAATGCTTCTACCAACACGTTTGATAATCAGGAGATTTCTGTTAAGAAAAAATAATCGCAGTTGAAGCACTGATTTCCAGTTATGCAATCATGTCACTCCCTTCAAGGGGCTCCAAGTCCCGACAGTTCACTGCGAGAACTCTGTTTCCTATATTGTATTAAACACACAACCATAAACGAAAAATGAGACAATTCTCAACCGAGGAGATGAGAAAGCATATTTACCTGAAGCATCTCCAACTTTAAAATCACTGTCATCAGAGCTATCATAATCTAACGCTTCCAGCAGCGAAGCTGCCAAAGGCTTCACTTGTCTCCTCTTCGAACTGCGGTCCACTGCAGGGAAAAAAAGTGTATTGTTACAGGGTGGCACAGTAAGGTCTCAGCACCGCCGAGGGCACCTAAAGCAGCGGCAGCACGGCGGTGCCGGGCAGGGCAGCGCCGCTCGCAGCCCGGGTAGAGCCGCCCGCACGGGCGCGGAGCGCTGGTGCTCCCTGCAGGCGCCGGGAAGCCGCGCGGCCCCGCAGGCTGCCCGCGGCCCCAGGAGCGCCGGGCAGGCACCGCGGCAGCCAAACAACCCCGGACCCACCAGCATCCCCAGGCCACTCGAGGCAGGGGGGACGCGCAGCTGGGACCGCGGCACGCCCGAGGGACGGCGATGCGCCCGTTCGCCCGGGGGCGGGGCGAGGCCGCTCCGCGGGCACCGCGGCACCTCCGCGGGGAAGGGCCGGCAGGGCGGCCGCGGTCACTTACTAAAGGCGGGGCGGGAGGGGCCCTCGGGAGCAGCAGCCGCCGGACCCGGGCCCCTTCCCAACACAATGGGCACGGCGGCGACCCGGATGCAGACCCGCACTCGCCCGCCCCGCCGCGCAGGCGCCACCCGCGCGCCTGCGCAACGCGAGGGGCAGTCGAGGAGGAGCCGGGTCCGTCCCTGCCCCTGCCCCTGCCCCTGCCCCTGCCCCTGCCCCTGCCCCTGCCCCTGTCCCTGTCCCTGTCCCTGTCCCTGTGCCCGTCCTTCGCCCGGCGCCTCCCGCGGCAGCAGCGCCGGGAGCTCCCGGGGGCGAGGCACGTGCAGTCTCAGGAGAGGCGCCTCCCGTGAAGTCTCGGCACAAAGCCATTCATTCTCGTGGGCTGTGCCTGCTCAGGATCTCGTTTATTAGGAAGAACAGCTCAAAAAAGCCACTCTCGCATATTCCGTTCCCCCCCTGTGGAAACGAAGCGTTTTAAAGCTATGCTAATTTAAGCCCCACTCTGAGTTCCTCGTGGACTTTGTTATATTGCCAAGCTCATCCTTCTACTTTTGAAGAACAGCAAGCTACTGCATTGGGAAGAAGAAAAAATTGGTTAAAGGTGTTAAAGGGCAGCTTGGGCGGGGCTCTGAGCAGCCCAGTCTAGGTAGGGGAAGGTGTCACTGCCCACGACAGGGCAGTTGGAACAGACGATCTTCAGGGTCCCCTTCCAACCCACGCCATTTTGTGGTTCTATGATTCTATGATAAACCAAACAAACCCCTGGGATTATTGTTTGACCACATCCCCCAAGTCAGGGAACAAAAAAGCACAAAACCGAATGGTGAGAGATGGGCAGTGAAGGAGAGCAGTGCTGGGCCATCCCATGTTCAAGAGTCCCAATTTCACCTCCATTCCGAGGGTCATCCCCTGGCCCTTGTGCACACAAAGTTTTGCCAGAGCCACCCCAACAAAATGAGCCACCTGCACAAAACCTTTATGAGGTATTTAAAAAGACCTGAGGGCATAATCTGGAGTTTGGCTTTTTCTTCCAACTTGTGTTTGTAATTAGCAGAACAGGGACATCTTACAAGAGCTGATGCTCTGCCAAGCTGGTATGACTTCAAGAGGATCAAGAATAGTGCTAAACATGAAAGCTTCCAACAGAATTTTAAGTGCTTTAAAATTGGAAGACGTGTTCAACTCTGGATAAATGCAAGTAGGGCCAAACTAATTCTGTGGCAGAGGGTGGAGGGGTCATAAAATTTGGCACGTATACAATCTGTGACCAGAGCCTGCACTACCTTTAGCACAGTGCTGCATGTATCACCAACACAAGCATTCCCAGAGTCAAAACTTCTTTTGGTATTGCAAAGACAGGTGCAATGTCATTGGTGTATAAGCATTCTGTTTTTAAATAGAGCATAGAGATGGCTGGTTGGTGGAATGATGTAATTATGCAGCTGAAATACTTTCAACAATAATTTTCTATGTTTCCAATTTTGAATATTTTGGAAGGACAGAAAATTCCAAAGATAAGTTGAATTCTATGTTAATTCTGTGCTTGAATTTCCTAGGGTTTTTTGTAGTACATTATCACATTCATAGATAATGTGTTCATGCTGGTATCTCCTGTTTCCTCCATCAATTCTTTGGCTACATAGGAAGCATGACTCCAAAATGAATCCTTGTCCTGAATCTAGTCTTTCCAACTCTACCCAAATATGCTTACCGTCCCACCAATCTAGTATTTTCTTCAAAACTCTTGATCAGCTTCCCTGTTCAACTAGGAGTTGCATATGTCTTAGCTTTTCACTCCCTGAGTGTTTTCTTCTTTTAACTGGCACCCTCATCCTACTTTCCCTTCACACACTATTTCAGTCTTAAAAGTCAAGTGGTAGGGCTGAGATTCCTTCATTTAGACTCTGCAGATCCATGCTGACATGTGCAACGAGTTTTGCAGAACCCCCTTCCTGCCAATGGTCAGGCCTTTGATCTTGCCCCATACACAGTGATTGGCAGGACAGCTCAAATTAAATGTAAAGGGAAGGAAAAGTAAAGAACTGCCTCCAGATTTGGCCCAAATAGAAGATCAGACTGAGGTGCACAAATAGCTTCGAAAAATGAGAGCTTTTAGCACGAGACAAGGGGAGAGGAGTGCCCTGTAGAACAGTGGAGGAATTTACGAATCCTTTAAATATGAATGTCAAAGCAGATATATGGACTGTCTGGCTCCCAGTTCAGCCGTCTGGGGCAGCCTGCAATGCTGCCCCAATTCCAGTCTCTACCTACATAGTTCTGGCAGGAATAGGTGATCAAACAGAAGTTAATTAATGTGTGCCTGCCCCTGCTCCTCATTAGCACCTCAAATTCCCGAACTGCTCCTTCCTCCGTTCTTCTTATGTACTCTGTCCCATTACTCAAGTCCTCTCAGCCCTTCTCTTACTCTTTCTTTTCCCAAACCCTTTTTTCCCCCTCTCCTTTTTTCCCTCTCCAAAGGAACATTCACACTTTCATTTCAGAAAATGGCATGCACACACTCTTTGTTATCTTCTGTACTCAGCTTGCATACTTTGCCCTCTTCCTCAAAAGAAAAAAATCCACATTGATACAATGAAAAGAACTGTGAAGCGCCTAAAAGTTTTTCAGTTTCCCTAACCTTCTGGGCACTACAAATATCGGGCTTACAAACAAATCCTCCAAATGAAGTAATTAGAAGTAAATAAAACATACCACACAGAAATTAAGTAGAACTAGCAGTTTATCCCTTGATCATCATTCTTTGGAAGTTTCTGGCTATTAAAACTCCATCTATTAAAAGGCAATTCCCCCTTAGTAGATGCCAACCTCCTTTAGTAGAGTCAGATTATTTCAAGTAAGGGGAAAAGAAAGGAGAATTCATACTCCAAATGAAAGAAACCTTCAGAATGTCTAACCCCTTATTTCTGCAAGGCCTTTGCCAATCTCAGCAGACAATCAAGGATGTTGAAATGTTCAGTTGCCTTTTTGGTTGAAGAAATAAGGTATTACTGGCACACTGCAGGGAGCTGGGCACTGTACTGACATTGCTATATCCATCAAATAGATTTTAAATGTTGTCAGTTTAGCACCTTTAGGTATTATTCTCATGCACATATAAAAAGTTATCTTAAAAGGTCATTTTTAAAGGAAAATTATGAAGAGCTGAAATAGTACATCTAGTATTAAAATGTCATGGCAGTTCCATCACTAACATAATATCTAAAAAAATGCCTGAAAATATTTCAGTATTTCAGGTCATGTCAAGCACATCAGGTCTTTGAATTATCTCAGCATTCCAGTGGTTCTCTTTAGGTCAAGCCTTCAGTGCACAACCTATTGCAAGAGTAGGTGTCTGAATCTCCATTTCAGTGGTTTTCTTCAACTGCTGGAGAAGGAGAGAAAATACTATCTTCTACCTGCACTTTTGCCCTAAGAAAAAAAAGAATCTTTGGTTCTCTAAAGACCATTTTAGGAGTTACACAATAGCAAATCAGCAGAGAATACAGTCCCACTTACATAAATTACCTTAAAAATATCATTCTTAGTTTAATGAAATTGTTGAGTTTTCAAAGGAAGAATACAACATTCCCTCAAACAGGGAATAAACTCAAGAGTAAATATGTTCTTAACTCATCCATCAACTCTGAATGAAATAATAGTTTGGAATCTTGTATCTATTTGTTGCTCCTGTTGGTGAGCAGACAGTTAAAGCCATGACCTACCTGTCTGAATCCAAAGAGCAAACTCTTTTTTGTCTGTCAAAACATCACCATCTGTAGCGGGGAGACTGACCTCTTGAAATATCTTTCCAAAGATAATTTTCCCAGCTTTTACTCTTTTACTGTGCCATTACAGTTAAAATGATCTCTGCTTTTTCATCTGGTATTATATGGTGAAATATAAAAAGACTGAATCAGATGTTCTTGCTGTTTTAAATTACAAAGGGGGAAAATTCAGTATAAATAGACTCCAAACAGTAAGATTTTGAAATAAACTGCTACAAGGTCTACTGCAGTCAAATACTTCCAGGGAATGTTCCCATCAGATATTGGAGAGATTTCTTTCACGCCTAAGGCCATGCTCAGGCTCAGTCAATTAATTAATTATGGGGCTTTTTTGATTGCATGGTACACATGTTTTCTAAGAGTTCAGGAAAATAAAATATTTTTCCCCACCTTTACCCTGACTCTATATGCCTACCTACTTTTCAGCCCCCTGTCACTCATGGCCATACGGAGGACATCATCCTCAACTCAGACCTCAATGCAGATTCTGCCACTGAAGTTATGATTGAAACATTCACTGTAAAACATTCTTCACATGCAGCTTTACTATTTGTCCATTCAGTTAAAATTCTTGTCCAGACTCATCTCCCTTCTCATTTCCATCAATATTCCTTTCAAAAATGCAGCTCTGAAGTTGCCATATCTATTGTCATGATTCTCCTCAGCTTCTACCATGTTCCTTTTCCTCCAGTGAATTTACCTTAGCTGCTTAAATAATAAATTTCTTGAGTTTGATTTCAATACATTTCACAGATTACTCTTTCTGTCATCTGCCATTTCTTTACGGCACATGACGTTTGCCACACAACTTTGTTTAACACAATGTATTGGCCTCCTATTCTCTACTGAGTTTTCAGACAAGTGGGCTTTTTTCCAGGCATCTTCATATGTAAAATCTATTCCGTGTAAATACCTGCCAACTGGGTTAATTTTTCCTCTCAAATACCCTTCAACACCATGCTCCTCAAAAAAATTTTGTAAAATCAAATCAAATCAAATGAATCATTTTCCTGCCAGGCTTTGTTCGCTGCTCCTTCATCAGGTGACTCAGAGGTGAGTTTGGAGGTGTGGCTTGCTCGGTAGCAGGAGATTGAGAAGGCTTTAAAAACATCTCTAGGGAGTTCCAGCAACCTGGAAGGTGGCGAACAGGGGCGTGGCACGTCAGTGAGGGCATGGCACAGCAGTTTGCGTGGCAGTTCGAACAGGCAGGGCATAAGCCTAGGTGTTTTGGGGTTTTTTTAACCTTTCCCCACAACTCAAGGCAGTCATGCCTCCCAAAAAACTGAAAGCTGTTGTTCCTGTTACCAGTAGAGGGATGTCAATACAGACAGAACCCTCTAAAAAGGATGCAGCCACTCAGGCCTCTGGCTGCATAGACTGAGCCTGGAACTGCTACCAGAGGATAGTGTGAGAAGCTCCTGCATACAATGTGAGCAGGTGAATGATTTGCCGTGTCTGGTGGCAGAGCTAAAGGAAGAGGTGGAAAGGCTCAGAAACATAAGGGAGAGTGAAAGGGAAATTGACCGGTGGAGTCACACCCTTTTGACTCCTAAGGAAGCCCAGCAGGAGGGAGGTAGTCAAGCCCAACCCCTCCTGCCATCAGGCAGGCACAAGAGATGTGGATTTTTTTTTTTTTGAGATCTGATGCCTTTGCAGGAATGCTGAATAAGAACGTGGTCCATTAGAGAAGAGCAATTCAATAGTAACATTTTGATTAAATCCTTATAGTTAGTCAATATGAAGTCAAGGTTTTTATTTTTGAATATGGGCTCACTAACCACTTATTCTATGAAAGAATCATTCATAATGTCTTACATTTTCATCTCTGCTTATCTCAGCATCATATTCCTCCAGTCTGAAGGCAAGTAACTGAAGTCCCTCAGTACAACTGCTCTCTTCATGATTTTTCTCACATTTCAGTTTGTGTTGCCATACTTTCTGGGTTATTATTAAGAGAGACCCAGTACTACCTCTGTCCTATTCCGACCTGGAATTTCGATCCATACAAATGCAGTGAAGTGTTTAATTTGTTGATTTTATTTGATTCTGATTTCTTGAACGTATACTATGTCTTAGCCCTGGATGCAATTTATTCTATTATATCATGTATATTTTCTGTCTTCGTATTACCATATGCCACTGATTGTCTTCTGATTGCCAAGTTTCTATTGTCTACTTTTTTTTAAAGTAAGGGAGGACATTCTTCTTTTTTTATTTTATTTCCTCAGCTTCCAACATTTGCTGTAAGCATGTGTACCTCTGTTTTGTTCCTATCTTGGGAACTTGTTTAAGTAACACTGAATTAGTTTCCCACCTCCTCCTTGAGCATTTACATTCTCTGACCAGTCCTTTATTGGAAGATACAGAACTTCCAAGTTTTTCTTTTCAGCAGCATCACCATTTCAAAGCCATATGTTGCACATTTGTGAGGTCTCACATTCTCCAGTTTAAATGCTCAGTTATGACTTTCTAGTTTTTAAGTGTCAAAATCACACAGTATCAATCTTTGTTTGGGACCTGCACCAAAGTGCTTTTCACCTTCCCAGGGCAGTTTGTCTGCCAGTGATCAAGACCAGCAGTGATGTGATGCAGCCCTGAGACCTTGGATCAGACTCTGAAGAAAGAGCTGTATGAGAAAGTACTGGGAGAAGCCTTGCTGGGAGGATGTCTGCAGCTCTGGAGCTGTATTGAAGCTCAGGTCTTACCCATGGGTCCTGTGAACAATATTGTATTGCCTTGCCTGCTCTTACCAGGATCATGCCTGATTTCAGCTTGGCTGTAGACTTGCCTCATCACTGTATACCTGGCTGGCAGTCAGCAAACCACTGTCTGACCTTGGCTACCATCTCCAGATCTGCTCTTCTCTTTTTCTTTGGGCCTTGCCACTCTGCTCTGTATGCCGTGCTGTCAGCACCAGCTTCTCATTCTCATTCCCTCTTGCAGCTCCCTGACACCTCATTCAGATGAATTTCAGATAAAGTACTTCCTTTTATTCTGAAACTGTTCTTAGTTTGTGGTGAATGTGCATTCTTTCTACTTGTATTATCCAATCAAGGTAGTAAAAAAGTCTGCCTTTTCATTTCATGCCACAGTCCTAAGGAGGGCCAAAAGCATTTTACAGAATGTGCCATGGTTTAGGAACAATATTCTCCAATTTAGTGCTCGCACTGAAACCACACGTTGCTCTCTCACTTCCCCTTCCTCTGCAGCAGGGTGGAGAGGAGAATTGGAGGCACAAAGAGATCACGGGTTGAGATAAAACAGTTTACTGAAAACAGCAATGATGTAAGAAAATAAACAATAACAGCAGCAATATTAATAACAAAAGCGTACAAGGGAGCCCAACCTGACCATGCCACAATCCCCTGACCTAGAAGCAAGTCCCTTCTCCTCTCCCTGGAAAATGACTCAAGGTGGTATACAATAACCTAGAATATCCTCCAGGTGCCAGCCTGGCTACCACAAAAATTAACCCTGTCCTGGCCAGAACCAGGATGAAAAGCTATCACAGAAACCAGTCTTTAGCTTCCTTGTTTCCTTAAATGCTCTTCCCTTTTGTCAGCAGTACTGGTGCACCACAGCCAGTTACCCCTTCCCAGCATTTTTAGGAGCCTATGCAGACTCCCCAGAGGTGTTTGCCACCTGGTAATCACTGTGCAAGCCTGTAGGCCTCACGGGATCCCAAGCCCAGCCATCCATAGGTGCCATCACAGATTCTTTCACCAACACAACCTTTCTCTTTCTCACTGTTGGAGAAAGAAGTTACATGCAATACAAGTAAAGAATGCCATTCCATTCTTTTTTAACAATCAAGATTTAATCCCTCTTAACAAGATATGAGAAATGTGAACATAAGCCAGTGATTCCTACTGACTTCAGTAGGCTCTGGCTCAGGCTTTTAATGATGCTGACTGATACACTTTTTCCAGATGCAGTCTTTCATCCATCAAACCATTCTGTTGTTCTGAGGAAATCTGGGATGTAAAGAACATCTGCCACAACAAACATAAAAAGCACAGACCTGCTGTTACTAATGGGAAGTATTCTAAGGGCTTAGATTAAAAAAAAAGTTAATTAATTTTACAAGAATAATTACTTTGAATGTAAGTGCCAATGACCCTTCTCACATAAAGCTTTTCTAATACAATCTTGTTCTGGTGTCGCCGAGGACAAAAAAGGCTTCAGCTGCTCTTAGAAAAATCTTTGTGAGTTGATATAAAATAAATTCTACTGAAGGGGTTTCTGTAGCTTCCTTTTAAATTCTATTTACTCCTTATCTGTAAACAAAAGAAGCTGAGTTGGCCTGGTTTGGATTTGTACGAAAAATTATAATTAAATAATAAAACCAGTAAAGAAAGGAAACAACTGCATTTAATGTTCTCTGTTAAAATGCAATTGTGACATTTAGGAATCTGCTGCTTTTTCTAATATTCATTATATCACTGATTAACACAATGTTTAGCAAAGACAGAGAAGATGTCTTTTATCATCACCTAATCTGTTTTTAATCTGGTTTTGCCAAATTGAGCAGGTTTTTTTCTTGAAAAATTTTGAATTTGAGTTAAGATCCAATTAATTGCAAAAGAAAAGGTGTTCAGTTATGCTCCAGCTCCTCTTCATCAAGACATATATACAGAGTCTTTGTTTTTTAAAAAAGAAAAGCAATCACCAAGACATGTCTTTGTTAAGGCTCCCTGCTGTCAGCATATGGCAAAGTTACTGGCACCTTGCCTGGAAAGTGCAGCAAGAACTGATAGATCTGATCTCATTCTATGGCTGGGGAGAAAATAGACTACAGGAAGGCCAGTCTGATGGCCTGTGACCATCAATTGCTTGCCAAAAAACACAAGTTCCTGAAAACTGATGTGGGAAGGTGAACTGATATTGCAAGTCAGGGACAGGAATTTTACCTTCCTAAGTGTTAGCAGAGCCTTCAGAACAGTTCTTGTTAGAGATGGACATCAGAAGTCTCTGTGTAATTGTGCATTATATGCCACTTTTACATGAAACTTTCAAGGTATAAATGTTTAAGAAATAATAGTATATAAATACATACAAATGTTTAAGAAACAATAATAATAGTAATATAATAATATAATAATAATGTAATAATAACATCTATATTGTTATAAATAATATAATAATTTATTATATTTACAGGTCAGTCTCAATTTCAAGCATTTCTCGAGAACTGGGATGAAATTCTGCAGCTGCAGGACTTCTAAAAAAGAGGCAGATTTTCTTCCATATTGTCATAGTGCTTGAGACAGACAGAGTGATGACTCATTTGATGTGAAAAAGAGAAACATTGACTAATTTTTTCTACATTATTTGAAATTAGTTTGGCAGTACTCAGTTTTGGAGGGCTTAGTGGTATTGAATGGAAGGAGAATCTACTGTAATTGTGATGGTTTGTAAAACAAATCCTGAAGAGACTTCAATATCACCAGTCTCAAACATGGACAAGACTTCCAGCAACAACATTCCACTTCATTATTCCAAGATATTTGTATGCTGAATATCCTGTAGTGATGACCATTGTTATGCTTATACAGACTAAGTACATGCAACATTTATAAAGAATGGAATTGATTTGGAAATTGCTTTAAGTATTTGTTAAACTTGGGAAATTAAAATAGAAAAGTTATTTTCAATTACCGTGGCATGATTATAATTTCTTTTTTTAATGAGAATATCTAACCACAATGATGTAGCCTTAGTCACACTGATGATAGGGTCAGTTTCACATGAAGTCTGGCATCTTCCCTTCTTGATATCTATATCAAATTTTATAATTATCAAATCATATACTGAGCCAGTTTCTGATCTGGCAGAAATCTACCCTACCAAAAAGCCCTGTGGTCCCAAGACCAACTGATCCAGTGCAAGCCATGGGCAGGGACACAGGATCAGGAGTATGGGGGAAAGAGGAAAGCAGGTATGAGTGTCCAGCTCTCCAGCAATCCATGTTAGATCAGGTGTGACACACAGGCAGCTACAGCTATATGGTCAGATCAGTCAGGTCTGTAGTGAGTGACTGCAGGTCTCATCTCCCCTTTCCAGTTCACTTCTCCTGGATGTGTTTTGCAATCATATCCTTTATGCTGGCATTAGAAGTGACCTGGAATTGCTCTAGATAAAACCCTTCTGTTTCATCTCTTTTGCACAGCCTTTTGTGAACTGGTGCTGGAACACAAGTACCCAAGGTCAAAGGATGGATAAAACTGTCTCTCCGAGTAGCACTTCGGCTTACTTTGAATTAAAATGACTGTGTTACTTTGGCCTAAGTGATTGACTGCATCCTTTACTGCTCCATGTAATAAAACTATACCTTTCTGTGTTCTCACTATTATTTATTTGTATTCCATGACTCAAGGTGGCTCTAAAGACAAAAGATTTGTGGAATCCACAGTGCAGTCTTTTCTGTTGCCCCTCAAATGATTCTTCTCTCTCTTTCAGATTCTGAAGTCATGAAAAAATGTACCAGAAAGTTAATTTAAAAGAAGTATAACCTTGAAAATCATGCTTTCTCTCCCCTTCCAAATCAATTGGGAGAGCTGAGAGGGAGAGACAGGGAGCAAAAAGTCCCACTGTCCTGATTTGTTTCTTTAGAAACATGGTGGCGAGTACTTCTTTTAAAACTCATTGCACTGGAATTTTCTGATTTTAAAATCAAAAGTCATTTCAATTTGGTCAACTTTTAATGAAAGCTTATTTCACACTACAAACAAATAAACTGAATTCAAGTTCAGTAAGACAGATTGGGTTTTTTTTAAGGACTTTTTTTTTTTCTTCTCCGGGGACACCCCCTTGTCACGGGGGAGAAGCTTGCATGCCCTCATGAGATTGAGAGCTATGCTGGAGGTGGTTTGTGCCGCCGGTAGGGTCTCCCATGCCAGACAGGTCTCAGCTGAAGGGTCAGACAAAAAGTCTCCACGGGCAGGATGGGCTTGCTAGCCGTCTGGCAACCATCCTAGGAGAAGGACAACTCCAACCCCAAACCCGGGCAGATGGAGCTCATTTAGCCCTGTAAGGCCATCCATCTAAGAGAAGGATACTCTAACCAAACCTGCGTCCTGAGGTATTCGCTGTCACCGTCCAAGCTCGCTAGGCCGTGGCAGATGAACCTTAGGAGTAAAGGGTGGGGCCAGTCCTGCGCATGCTGTGCCTCACCTAAAAAATCCATTGCGCAGGCTCAAAGGGTTCACCCACATTGCAAAGCCCTGTAGCGACAGGTGAGGGTCGAAAACAGCAGGTGATAGGAAGCAGCTGGAAGCCACAGACCCAACCCTGCAGGCAGGCGGTTCAGGATATGGTCATTAGAGACTTGACCCCGGAGATGACAGTCTCTTGCGGCAGCATCCTGAATGACCAAGCAGCCTTTTCTAGGGACAGCACTGCTCGCTCCACATGGAGAGGGGCCTAGCAAAGGTGGCCTGAACAAAGCTCACCTCCACACCCGGTTGGATAACCGCGGCCAACCAGCATCTTCCATGTGGTCAAACAAAAACAAATAGATTTCATACACCTGCCTGCAAAGGTGTGCTCAAACTAACACTTGCATGTTGGAACATCAGAACCATGCTTGATACTGGGGATAGTCGACATCCTGAGTGTTGTTCTGCTCTAATTGCCCACGAACTGTCACAGCTCAACATTGACATTGCTGCTCTCAGTGAAGTTCATCTTCATGAGGAAGGCAGCCTTAAAGAACATGGTGCTGGCTACACACTCTACTGGTCAGGCAAACCCAAAACCGAAAGACACCTTTCAGGAGTTGGCTTCATGATTAAAAACTCCATTGCCTCCAAACTTGAAAATCTGCCGACAGGCCATTCCGATCGCATTATGTCCTTACGCCTCCCTCTACACAACAAGCAACATGATGTTGTTTTTAGCGTATATGCCCCAACTCTCCAAGCTGACCCAGCGGAAAAAGACAAATTCTACACAGACCTGCGCCGCCTCACCCAAAATGTTCCTGCAGATGATAAAATCATAATCCTTGGTGACTTCAACACCAGAGTAGGTAAGAATTCTGAAGCCTGGAAAGGAGTCCTGGGCAAGCATGGCGTTGGAAACTGCAACGACAACGGACGCCTCCTGCTAGAGTTTTGCGCAGAACGGCAGCTCACCATCACCAACACTGTCTTTCAACAGAAAGACAGCCTGAAGACAACTTGGATGCATCCTCGATCCAAGCACTGGCACCTCATTGACTATATCTTAGTACAACAGAGAAATGTCAGTGATGTCCGTCATACTCAAGTGATGCCGAGTGCAGAATGTCAAACAGACCACCGCCTTGTGCGCTGCAAACTTAACCTCCACTTCAAGCCCAAACTTAAGAGGTGGCATTCCAAGGAGGAGGCTCCAAGTCAGCAATCTTCAAACAGCCACAGTGAGAGACAGCTTCCAGGGAAACAGCACATTACACAACAACCGGTTAAACATGAATTGGATGCAGCCCCTACTATGGGAGAGATACTCAAGGCCATACAACAGGTGAAAACTGGCAAGGCAGCTGGGGTTGATGGAATTCCACCTGAAATCTGGAAGCATGGAGGTCAAGCACTCCATGCCAAATTCCACGAGCTTGTTGTGTGTTGCTGGGAACAAGGGGAACTACCACCAGATCTCCATGATGCAGTCATCATCACCCTGTACAAGAAGAAAGGAGAAAAATCAGACTGCTCAAATTACCGAGGTATTACTTTGCTCTCCATTGCTGGTAAAATCCTTGCAAGAATACTTCTGAACAGATTAGTACCCAATATTGCAAAAGATCTTCTACCTGAAAGCCAGTGTGGTTTCAGAGCCAATAGGAGCACCACAGACATGGTGTTTGTTCTCAGACAACTGCAAGAGAAGTGTAGGGAACAGAACAAAGGTCTTTATGTAACCTTCGTTGACCTCACCAAAGCTTTCGACACTGTGAGCAGAAAAGGCCTGTGGCAGATCTTGGAACGTTTAGGATGTCCCCCCAAGTTCCTCAAAATGATCATCCTGCTACATGAGGATCAGCGTGGACAAGTCAGATATGACGATGCACTCTCTGAGCCCTTTCCAATAACCAGTGGTGTGAAACAAGGTTGCGTTCCTGCACCAACTATATTCACAATCTTCTTCAGCATGATGCTCCAAAGAGTCACAGCAGACCTCGATGAAGAAAACGGCATCTACATCCGATATCATACCGATGGAAGCCTCTTCAACCTAAGGCGACTGAAGGCCCACACCAAGACCCTGAATCACCTTGTCCGTCAGCTGCTTTTTGCTGATGATGCCGCCCTCGTTGCTCACACAGAAGCAGCTCTGCAGCGCTTAACATCCTGCTTTGCAGAGGCTGCTGAGCTTTTTGGGCTGGAAGTCAGCCTGAAGAAGACAGAAGTTCTCTACCAACCTGCACCTCAAGAAGTCTTCCATCATCCTCACATCACCATAGGCAATTCAGAGCTTAAGTCAGTCCAGCAGTTCACCTATCTGGGAAGTATCATTTCCTCAGACGGTAAGATTGACAAAGAGATAGACAACAGGCTAGCAAAGGCATACAGAGCCTTTGGAAAACTCCATACAAGAGTCTGGTCCAATAAACAACACCTCAGCCTTGGCCATATTGACTGCCACCACTGGTCCACTCTGGCCTCCAATCGGGATTCATGGATACACACCATTCACGACGCTGCTGCTTCCTTTGAGAATGCACGGAGAGTCAGTCTTGAGGAGAAAAGACAATGCAGAAAGAACCATTCCTTGCCAATGTCACCTAGGGAGACGTTCCGCTGTGCCTTTTGTGACCGGACCTGCCAATCCAGTATCAGCCTTTTTAGCCACCAGCACGCTTGCAGCAAGCGTGGGTAGTGCCCTTCTCAAATCTTCGTTCGCGAAGCCTAGCCATGATGATGATTTTTTTGTTACTTAAGTCATCTCCAGTCTCCAGACTGGCCTCTTACAGGATTTATTTTTCTTCAGTTAGTAATGATTCTGCTATGAAGAGGTTGTGTAAATGTATGTCCTATGAAACATATTTTTGAGAAAGTTTTTGCTTTTCAGAGCTCCAGCATTTAAAAATATGGTTGCAGAATATCCAGGTTTTAAAATTTACTCATCTCATCCACATCTGTTCTGCATTCCATGGAGAAAAGGTGAGAGTATTGGGTGCCTGAACACTTTATGAGAGCTACGTGTGTTTGCTAAGACAGCTCTTTCACACAAGTGCAAGTGTTCTGCTTATGTCTCCATAAATATGGATGGCAGCCTGAAAGAGGTGTTTCTGAAGGGCAGGTCCCAAAAAGGAAAAACAGATGGGCAAAGACAGCCTCAATGGAGTAAAATCTCAAAGTATACAAGCTTGTAAGTTAGTCAGACACAGATTAGTGAAAGACAAGAGTCAACTTATTTGACCAAGGATGTTCTGAAACAAGCAAGTAAAAAAACAAACACTTCTGTTGTCTTTAATCTGATTTCTTTTGTCATGGAAGGAGAAAACAGCCTTTCACAGAAAAAAAAACCCTTATGAAACTCCTTTTTAATTAAATATGCTCTTATGTTCTGCCTGTTCTCAAAGAAATTTTTTTATGTCTTAGTACATATGAGAAGAAATATCAAGGCATGCTGTAGTTTTCCCCTTCACATGATTTTCATTTCAGTTAGGAGTCCACTGTTAAAATAAAATAAATTCCTGTTCAAAAGTCTGATTACAGTTATATATTTCATGCAATCACACAACATGAATCTTACAGATACACTGTATATATTATTCAGAGGAGGATGAACTCACCCCCGCATCAGAGAATGTTATTATTCTTCTCTTATAAATATAACCATACAATTCCCTATATTTAAATGAAGCTGTATTTAAAGATAGAATAATATGAGAATGCTACTTCTCAATAAGTGATACACCACACAATTTTTAACAGAGTAGAAGTTTCAAAAAAAAGTAAGTAAAACTCAAGAGTAACCAAAACAATTACTTGCACACACTTTTTGATAAAGCTTGTGTGATTTATTTATAGAGTCATCATGGGGTACTTTGTAAGTGCATATAAAAACAAAAAATGTCATTCCTCAAAATGTGTGACAGATGAGTTAGAGTACAATGCAGCACTTCAAACTACATCCAGGTTGAAACATTGACTATGACCCTTCTCCCAAACAGAGTCCAGTATTTTTATTTAGTATTTACCCAGGAAGGAGGCCAGCAGGGACTGGATTTCATATTCTGCTATGCTAGAAATTATCTGCATTAAGTACTTATGATTCAAGCCAACGTGATAATTTGAGATATTATAAAAGGGCGACAGCTTGGAGATCCACTACTTGCTTCTTTACAACAACCTGTCACTATGCCCTCCCATGCCAATTTTGTTTATGTCTAAATTGTACTTCAGCTGACAAAGCCACAAAAGGGTTTAAACCATTGTTAAGGTATCAATAGTTTATTTTCAGTTATATGCCATTGTCTGCAAAATCAGGCTGCTTACAAAACTCATCAGCCCTTTCAGTGTCTGACATTATAGCCCTCATAGAAGAAACCCCCAAACTAATGCTTTTGCACAGCATGAACCACATGAGAATAGCACAAACCACATTTTAATGGATGTTCTGCACAAGCGCTCCAGGACTTACCAGGTTCATACCAGGATACTGCAGATATTTTGTGTTAGCTCTGAAGGGTAATGAAAGCATGAGATTTATCCAGTAAGACCTTCTGAAATGCAACTGAAGTCTATCCCTGTGCATCAGCTTTTATCTCCAATGATTTTGGCAAGGACCAAAGATGACATCCTGAAAGTGTGATTTATTCTAGCTCTAGTTTACATTGCCTCTGGGAACCACCCATATCTTTCTACTGATTTCAGAAGCAAGATTTGCTTAAACTAAACTCCTAACTTTTGCATTTCTAAACTTTTGTGAAATGTATTCCTACCAGTGCACTGTCATTCACTGAAATACATGCGAAACACTCTCCACACTCAGGCTTTTCAGATAGCACTGTGTTACCCAGCAGTGCCAGGTTCTGCAACAGAATTCAAAGCCTCCTAAAGTAGTCAATAATAGTTCTGTCATTTGGTCTTAACAGCTGGATTGACGTTGTCTCTTCTTGCTGCAATGCATAAAACATTCTGGTTTTCTCAACTACCTGAAAAACATGCTTTTGCAATTTCTATTCAGTAATCCTTTCTGTTTGCAAACACTAACCTTCCTCTAAAAACTACATCAGAAAAAGGAGATAAATAATGTTTTCTTTGGAAAGTACATAAGTAACATTCTTACTTCCAAGATGGCAGTACCTGTCCTGTTCATAAATAGCAAGAATCCCTCTTTACCCTCTCCCTAAAGAAAACAGAAGCATACAGTTCTTGTTAATGGAGGATAAATGAGAATTTTCTCCAGCCTTGGTTTGTTCAGAATTATGTCTCATCCGGTGCTCTAAAGGCTCTATCACTGTCTTAAATGAGAACAAGTTTTGGCTTATTGAAACTGTTAGATTTGAAAGCCTTATTCTTTCTATAAATTGTGGTTCCATTAAAATACTGACATTCTGAATTGAAGAAAAAAATACAGAAAAATAAATTAGAATATCACATCTATTTATACTTTTCTGCGTAATCCTTTGTTAGCACAGCTTTTTCAGGTAGTGCCACATGAATAAGACTATATAAACATGCACAGTTTCTTTGTTACTATTACATTATTCTCTTCACTGTTTGGAACATATAGTGAATGTGAGGTTTCATGTATCATTCCTCACAGCTGTTGCACAGTCAATTATACTTTGTGTGTGTGTGTGTATATTTCTACATTTCAGAAGCTGCCTATAAGCAGTTTGCTCTGCTCCCAGACTGTCTGCTTGAGTCACTGCTGTTGCAGTAAGTTATTGCTGAATAATTGAAGCAGCATCTAGTTAAAAACAATTTCAGGTACCAGTCCTGTTTACATTTTTAGTGAAGGTATTGATGTTTTATTAAGGCATTGCACTTTTTTTATGGAGTTGGATGATTTTCCAAATCAAGCACAAGAGCAGCTTATAGGGAAATACCATGATCTATGGATGCAATTGTATGAAGGAAATCTGTAAAAGGGCACTGGATAAGCAGTTTTTAGGGGGATCATTGCAGTAACTTCTTGTGATCTTCTGGTCAGTTTCAAGTCTCCCAGTTAGGTGCAAGCTGTGTGGGGCCTGTATACTGCATCCTAACTTTTGTCAGATTACATAATTGAAAACAAAGTATATTTTAAATATAAAGACCAGCTGTTTCATTTGCTTTCTTGAACTTAGACAGTAATCAAGGACCATAATTTAGTTCTTTTTAAGTATTTAATTCTCAGCTGTTATGCTTTTTCCATGTCTTTATTCTTACTTTCTGTTCCTACTAGACATGGAATTATACTGCATTTAAAAAACTAAACTAAACCAAACCAAACCACTGCATCCATTTTTTAAATGTTGATATTTAGAACTTGGATACTTTCATCTTACACATCTCTGTTTCTGGTTCTCTCCCATAATTACTGGATCTTTCAAATGAAATGTTTTATTTTCAATGGGTAAGACAAAACCTTCTCATGACCAGTTTTCTCCTGCAGGATCTGTGACCTGAGGTGCTGCCCAGTGTCTCCAGCTATGCTGATCCAAAAATCTCTACCGAAAATGAACTGAGCCAGGTTTGAATCTGTTAACCGGCAGATACAAACACTCAATATTCCACTATGAACAACACACACAGCCACCTGGTTCACTGTGAAATATACATTTTAATAGGTTTTCTATGCTAGGAGTGGGGAAGAGCACTTTTATGCTAACAAATGCCCTGCCCAACGATCCCGTTCATACTCTGTATGGACGAATAAAGAACTTCCCTCTAGCTTTTTTTATGCAGTTTCACCAGTAACAATTTATGACAGTCAAGGAACTAGGATTTTATAAAAATGATGTTCAAGAACAAAATTTTAAATACTTGAAAATATATCCACATTTTGCCGGAAGATGCTTAAGTTCAGGAAAGAAAACTTAAGAAAACCCTTGTTTCATTTTATTATTGACAATTTCATTTTTGCTAAATAGCACATATTCTCATTGGGTAAAAAATGTATTTATTTTCATTTTAAATTAAAAGCCTTTATTTTAAAGTAAGGATTTACTAGCTTTAAAGGAATTATAATTACTTTAATGCTACAGCAGTCTATATAACTGTACACCTAATAAAAGTGTAATATTACAGAAGATCTGTACATTAGGGCTCGTAACTTTAAGTTTATAAATAGCACAGTAAAAATCCAGAACACAATTTGTATTTTTAATATAAATGAATAATTATCAGTTATATTCATAAGTGCAAGTGAACTAAGAAAAAGCTTTTCTGTCGTAATAGAGTATTATTCTTTGACTTGCTGAGCAGATTATAAACTCTGTAAAACAATTCTTCCTTTAGTAATAGAACATATAACCACTTTCGATTTTTTTGTTTGTTTTCCAAATCTCTAGTGCCCCTATTTAACAGAAATTTTGCTTATATGGTTGTTACCAGGTTATGCTGCATAACATGCTCCTAAACTGTGTAAGATTATTGTGTACTTTCCATGGATGTATGGAGACAGGAACATTTATCAACCCATAGTTTGGACAGACATAAATGAAAGAAGTAGAATATTTCTTTACCATATATTTCATTACCTTTCATTATTAATTTCTTCTTTGTTATAGCCTTTGTGCTGTTAGTATTGAATTTCCAGTAGGTTTTTCCTTCCACTATAATTCTATTAAATGCTAGACATATTTTTTGTTGCTGTTTAACAGAAAATCTTGTTTATATCCTTAATTTTTTCTCTCTTTTTTCTCTGTAAGCATAACATTTGACTTTACTAACTGTAACATACTGAAATTCTTAAGACTTTTTTTTCCCAGAACATTTACAATGTTTCCACTTAATGGAAGATTTTATCACAAGATGCTGTATTGCAATGTTACTCCCCTACGCATCCACCTCAGTCCTCTACATTCCCTCACTGCCCTCAGACCAGGGATGCAAGAACAGAATACACAGCCACTCCATTTCACAGCCTTAAAAGCAAATACTCTCCTATAATTCCTTTTCTCTGCTAAGAATTATTTTTATAAGTACTTGCCTTTTTACCAAAACTGGTAAGTTGTACAGAAAATCCTGTTTATACATTTTTCTGGTTAACAGAGAAATGTCCTGACGCTGTAGGACAATTCATGATGAATTTAGTTTCTTAATCAGTGACCAGTTGGAACATCTCCAAATGTTGTCTTTTTTCTTCCTATTTTCCTCCAAGTAAAATATGTAACTTAAAATTGACTACAATTTTATCTCTGTTTATTTATTTAATGAACTGACTCTGTCAAACCTTAGGAGTGCAGTTCTTCAAATGACCTCTGATTTTATTATGACTTCAGATTCTTGTTCTTCATGAGATCAGACACGATTATATCTGTGGCTAAAATCAATTTGGTTTCATATAAAAAAATGAAGCAACTGATGTTGAACAGAGTAGAAATCTGCAGATTTCTATGAATTGATTCATAATAACAGGTAAGGTTTAGGGAAGACTTTAGAAACAGAAAGGCCACCAAATACTAAAACGAAGCATCTGGAATAGAAGAAAAGTTCCTGAAATCAAAAGCTCAACAAGGTACAATAGCAATCAAAGAGAGACAAGTGAGAGACAAAAGGCATGAGGTGAGGCTGTACAGGAGAACAAGAGAAAAGAGGACAATGTAAATGATAAAGCACTGGAATAACCTGAGGACTTAATTTTTCAGCAGTGCTGAGCACTAGTACTGCAAATCTAGCACCTAATTCTTAATGGACTGGTTCAACACAGAATCTTGCCAAAACACATGAAGGATTTATGGATTCACTTATTTAAAAGCAGAAACCTACACAAAAATACTTTACTTAAAATAAAGGAAATGTCAAGTCTAACTAAAGCATCATAAATTTAATTGTCAGGTGTGAAGACAAAGACACCAAACCTTAAGAGAAAATAAATGCTTTTACTTTCAGCTTGAGTAGCTAAGCAACAGATAAAAAGATGGCAGAATTCTCTGTCTTTATCTAGTGTTCACTGTCATTATGGGAATGGCTGGATTCTTGATGAGTAATAGAAAATTGTTAGTCTTCAAGTATGGCCAATATATTGACAACATCACTATAAACTAGCCCACAAAATTTATATAACTATGGCATAGTACAAGCATACAAACATGGCAGCTAACTAAGTATCTTTAGGAACCACGGATCCACCATCAAGAATGCCAAGAGGCGTCTTGAGTTTATGCTCAGAATTTCTCCAAGTGAAGCACTTGAGAGCTTAAATTTTTGGCAGCGCTTTCACTGCATGAAATTTAAGAATATTAACTCTCAATTTCTAAAATTAGGATGAAAAAATCTGATTTCTGATTGTTTTCACTCTTTAATTTTTTTGTCTGCAAAATTAATTCCTTAACACAAAATTCCAAGTAACATAAATAATAAGACATATATATGAACAGTGAAGCAGCTGAGCCATACAGGCCTGGGTAATTAAAGCTGATGTACACAATGATAAAAATGAATGCCCATAAAATGCATGACAAATTTTGCAAATTGATCAGGTACTGTGCCTCTGTTTAAATTCACAGAAGCACAAGAAGACAGCAAAAACTTTTAATCATTGAGGAAAAAAATTATACTGAGAAACATATAAAAACTATGTTTTTTCTAAAAATATGTGCCCAACACATAATCTAGTGGATATAATGTATCCCTGAGTCCCTTCCCTTAATAGTGTAGAAACAGAATATTCAAAGTCTCTGAATTTCTGGACTTAGCCATATGTCATCTGTGCAGAAGAAAGCAGAGTGTTCAGTCTGAAGGGAGTTTTGCTGAGCAGCCCCACATGGCTTCTGGCTATTCATCTTTGGTCACTTCCTGGTTATCCTGCAGCTGCCTTCACAATTGGTAATTCCTGCCATCCAACTATATGGTGAAAAGTTCAAGTACTGTACTAGAGGGTGAGCAGTGTAACCTTCCACGTAACTCTTGGAGGTTTCGGTTATTTCTCTTTTATAAAAGAATAGCAGCAATACTGTTATTTTCTATAGTTTAGCATAGGCAAATTGCTCTTTCCATTTTTGAAAAAAATGGAAAAGTACCGTCCCCACTACATCATGAATAGTGGAACAGTTAACAGACTCCTGGAACATGCTTGCTATGCTCCTTTTCTATTTATCAACTCTGAAACAAATGAGGGAAGTAATGAAATTGTATTACTCCCAGGAAAGCGCAGTTATAATTTTTTTCTGGTGCCATTGAATCACTTGTCAAATGCATCTCCTTGAATTACTCAATAAAGCCACCTGCCAGCATTTTTGTCTTGTCCAGGGTTAGCTGTTAATCAGGTTAAATTGGGTTTGGCAAACTGAAAAAATATATTTTTTTTTTAAATTTATGGTTACAATTTGAGACAATTCTTGAAAATAAGCAGAAGCCAGTCTGTGGAACTAGTAAGTGAAACAGAAGACCTTTTGCTTCAACACATTTATTCCTTGCTATTTTTTTATTTTATACTTCAAAATTTGACGTGGTTATACAGCCTCAGAAACTATGAGCATACATGTAAAGTTGTTTTGCTTCTCAACTAGGAGGAGGACACTTTCTATCTTGAGTTAGTAGCATACTGATATTCCCTCTACCTACCAATGCATTTTTAATGCCTTGGGGGCAAATTTACCTCTTGAGTACCTTTTGTGACCAGGTTGCTCAAAGCCTCGTCCAACTGGGCACTGAACACCTCCACAATTGCTCCAGGCAACCTGTTCCAGTGCCTCACCACCCTCACAGTAAAGAATTTTTTCCTAATATCTAATCTAAAACTGTTCTCATTTAGTTTGAAAACATTTACCCTCATCCTGTCACTACATGCCCTTGTAAACAGACTCTAGCCAGCCTTCTTGTTAGTTCCCTTAATGTACTGACACATCACATGCTCTAAGGTGTCCCAGGAGCCTTCACTTCTCCAGGCTGAACAACCCCAGCTCTCTTAGCTTTTCCTGACAGGAGCGGTGCTCTAGCCCTCTGATTATCCTTATGGCCTCATCTGGGATCGCTTTCCTGTGCTGAAGACCCCAGAGCTGGAGGCAGTACTCCAGGTGGAGTAGAGGGGAAAATTGCCTATATGTAACATTTCACTATAAATCACTTCTGAAAATCAAGTCTCTCTCAATGCAGTGAATGCACCCAACTTTTGCCACCCTGACTGTAACAGAATAATTAACTTGGCAGTTTTATGATGAATTTCATTCTCTATCCTTTCCAGTATAATGAAACTCTCTCTTGCCTCACCCTTAAACCACCCCCTCAATTTTTAACCTGGGTGATGGTGAGCACCCAACCCTCCCCAGCAAGGTGAGTCGTGCTGAGGGGCAGACACGTGTGTGTGTGCGTGTGTCTGTGTTTGTGTGTGTCTGTGTCTATGTGTCTGTCTGTGCACCCACCAGCCCCGCACAGCTCCCACGCCACGCTGGTGCCCCAGAGCAGGGGCAGGCACCTCTCGGGAAGGCCGCAGTGGGCTCTGCCCAAAGCTCCGTGGCAGCGGCTCTCGGGTGGTGTGAGAGCAGCACCAGGTTGTCCCGATGTACAACAAGCTGCCCATGAGCCAGCGGTGTGCCCCTGGGGCCAAGGCGGCCGGTGGTACCCAGGGCTGCATTAGGGAGAGCACTGACAAGTGTCGAAGGAGGCGATTCTGCCCCTTACTCAGCCTTGGTGTGGCCACATCTGGAATATTGCATCCAGCTCTGGGCTCCTCGGTAAGAGAGACATGGAGCTCAGAGGGCAACAACGGTGATTAAGGCACTGGAGCATCTCTCTTAAAAGGATGGGCTGATGGAGTTGGGCCTGTTCAGCCTTGAGGAGAAGAATGAGGAGGGACCCCATCAATGTGTATGGGTATCTGAAAGTGGGGTGTCAACAGAATGCAGCTCGGCTCTTCCCGGTGCTGCCAAGCAACAGGACACGAGGCAATGGGCAGAAACTGATGCACAGAATCTCCCAGTAAATACCAGAATGAACTTCTTTACTCTGCAGGTGACCGAGCACTGGAACAGATTGCCCAGAGGTTGTGGACTCTCCCTCACTGGAGATCTTCAAGAACCGTTTGGCTGCAAAGCTGTGCCATGTGCTCTAGGATGACTCTGCCTGGGCAGAGAAGCCGGACCGCAGGACCCGCTATGGTGCCTTCCAGCCTGGCGGACGCTGCGAGGCCATGAAGGGTTCCCTCGGCTCCCCCGCCTGCCCGGGCGGCCCCGGCGCAGGCGCTGCCCGCCGGCGGGGGGCGGCGCTGCCGCCTGCCCGGCTGCCCCGGGGTGCCCCGGTCGGTGCCTGCTCCCCGTCGGCGCTGCCGGCGCTGCGGGCGGGCCGGAGCTCCGCTAACGCGGGGGCCCCGCGGCCCGGAGGAATGTGCCGGGCGGGGGCGGGCGCGGACGGCCCGGCGGGGCGGTGGGCGGGGCGGAGCGGCGGAGAGCGAGCAGGCGAACGCCGAAGCTGCTACATCCGGGCTGCGACGGCGCACCTGGCACGGCGGGGGCCTCGGTGACATTGGGGCTCGGCGGCCGAAGGGGAGGGGGTTCCGCAGCTGCAGAGAGCGAGACCTTCGCGGCGCCACCGCCACCGCCGCCGCCGCCACCATGCTGCGGGTCATCGTCAGCCACGCCAAGAAGCACCCAGCCGTGAGTGTCCGGCCAGAGCCCGCCCGCCCCTGCCGCCGCTCGGTGCCCCCGGCCCCGCCGGACGCCTCTGCTCGTCCGCCCTGCGGGTGCCAGGCCCTGTCGGGCCGCGGCTGTGCGAACGGGCACGGCCACGTCCCCTCTGTCTCTCGGTCTCTGCCACCTTGCTTGTGCCTGCAGGCCCAAGGGAGCTCTTCGGTTCTTCTGGCCTCTCCCTTTGCCCCCGCGCTCCCAGTCCCGGGTTTTTATCGTGTGATCGGAGCGCAGGGGTTGGGGCTGTTTTGGCAGTGGAGGGACGGATGGTCGTCTCTCAGAAACGCATTGTAGCAAGATTTTTGGTTTGGTTTTGGTGGTTCTGCGTGTAGCAGTATTTTTTTCATGCCTGTGTCTTCCGTGCTGCTGGTTCCTCCACGACCCCGGGGATGTGCTACACACAGGGAGCTTATGCCAGGGATTTAGAGGGCCATGTATTACGGCCCACAGTGTGTGAGCTCGTTCTTCCGTTTGCCAGTGTTGGAATCAGAAATGCTATGTATGAATACTGTTGTGTTTGCATTGTGGTATGATACTTAATTTCTTTTTTATTGGTCCAGTTGATCCCACTGTTTTTGATCATTGGATCTGGAGGTGTTGGCGCAGGCCTGTATCTCATGCGTTTGGCAATGTTCAACCCTGATGTCAGGTACGTATATAGTAATTACACAGTCACTGCCAGTGCCCAGCCCTCTTTCTTCATGTGTTAAACTTCACTGCTCTGATTTTTGTGTTCCTGGTGGCCTTAATGCCTTGGTTCAGTATCACTGACACTCAGTGTGTGAAGATTTCCTTGATTTGGAGATCTGTTTGTGTACCATATGATACTTAGAAGCTGCTGACACAGGACAGTGCCTTTTTCTGTGGAAACTTGTCTGGATATGTGACGCTATTGCCTAATAACCACAGGCCACATCAGATTTCTTTTTTTATTTTGAAGATAGTGTGATTCTATTAATGTGCTCTCATCTTACATTTCTCTCAATAGTTGGGACAAGAAAAATAACCCAGAACCTTGGAACAAAATGTCTCCCAGTGATCAGTACAAGGTAAAATGAGAAATAGATTTTTATGAAGTATATCAGAAGTGTAACCTACTTCTTTACCATGTTTGATTGTGTTGGAAAGTAGCTGAATGAGTGATGTATTTCCTCGGCTGTGCAATATTTGTCTCTAGAACTCACATAAGAGAGGTTTGAGATTTAAAACTTTCCTAGTGTTGGTTGATGAGAGCCTGTATGAAAGCAACTTCATGTACATATATATATGTATATAGCACTATAATTAAAAAAGGAGCTATATGCAAGAAGAAGAATATACTAACTCATAATACTAAGAAATAAATTACAGGAAGAAGGTCAGAACTTCATAAGTCGTGGCCTAAAGCTTTCTAAGCTTTAAACTGTTGACCTTTACTCATGAGAAGCACTGCAGGGAAATGTCCATGTTTAAGAGAAACAAAACAATTGTCTTTAAGTAAGTGGATGCAACAGAAGTGCACTTTAACTGATAATTCAGTTTATTTCATTGCATCAAAGTGGAAACTTGCAAAGATGTGTAAAACATTTGGTAATTTACAGCAGTCATGGAATCACAGAATCATTTAGGTTGGAAAAGACCTGTAAGACCATTGAGTCCAACCTTTGACCAAACACCACTGTCTCAGGTAGACTATGGTACAGAGTGCCATGTCCAGTCATCTCTTGAACGTGTCCAGGGGTGGTGTCTCCACCACCTCCCTGAACAGCCTGTTCCAATACTTGAGAATACTTCCAGTGAAGAAATTGTCCCTGGTGTCCAACCTGAACCTCCCCTGGCACAGCTTGAGGCCATGTTCTCTCATCCTGTTGCTAATTGCCTGGGAGAAGAGCCCAGCAGCCACCTTGCTTACACCCTCCTTTCAGGTAGTTTTAAATAGTGATAAAGTCACCTCTGAGCCTCATTTTCTTCAGGCTGAACAACCCCAACTCCCTCACCCACTCCTCATATGGCTTACTCTCTAGTCCCTTCACCAGCTTTGTTGCCCTCGCTGGACATAAATCATATTTGAATCATGTTTTACACAAGTGCTATTTTAGTAGATTGCTATTAAAAATATTTTTAGATTATTCCCAAGCTTCTTAAAAATCAAATCTATGTTTTCAAAGCTAGTGTCTGTTTGGTACCATATCTTACTATTCCATTCATTAAAATAAGCAAAAAAAACCCCACTCCATAGTAAAATATGTTGTGGTTCCCTTAAAAGTCCAGGAAGAATGTAATACTTTGTTTTCATTGCTGCTTCTGGAATGTTGCTGTCTCTTAAATATCTAAACTCGGCAAATTCAACATGGTGTGCAGCACAAATTCTTTAAAAGAGTGCATGTGTTGTGGAGCATTCCCCTTCTGCCTTGGCATGCAAACACAGCCTTGAGGTTTGCCATATTTGGGTGTGTGTATCATTGGGGATTTTTTTTTCCAAATCTGCACTGTGGGAAATGAAAAAGGCAGATGCTCTGAACTGAGGATGACTGTTTAGTGAAAATGTTCCAGTATAAAAAGTTACAGCTTTTCACGAGATTGCTTTTCTGTTGTAAACTTCACTTGGTTATATTAGCTTCCTCAGTCTTCTCAAATAAAAGAGTTGAAGACCCTGATCATTACTGTAGGAGTTGCACAGGAAGCCATAATTTGAATGTGCTGTAGGCTGTCTTGTTTTCTTTCAAAAAGTTAAAAGAAATTTAAAAATAATCAAGCTAATGGTTAAGTATTTGGTTTTCTTTTTTTGTAAGGAAAACTATAGCATCACATGCTTGCTACTAAGTCATGCAGGGATGCCAAAATAGGCTCATAGTCTGTAAATTCATTGTCCTCTTTTTGGTTTGGTTTGAACTGCTTGTGATAGGACACACATTAGTATAAACTAAACATGTGATCTGTTCATAATTTATTCCTCCTTGTCATCCTTTGCAGTTCTAGATACAGCTACTTAAACCAAACTTGGCTTTTGCAAACATGGCTCTAAATATTCCCTCGTGACACTGTCTCTTCACATACAGCAGAACTGTAAGATGTTCCTCTGAATGGACTTCTAATTCAGGGCATTAAAGGAGAAACACTGTGGGTTTCTCCAGTTGAAGATATGAGCACTGCCTCATTTTAAACGCAGAGCTTGTAATATTGAATGCAGAATTAATATTCAGTTACTGGTTACAAAAAGTTTGTATTTATTTATTATTGTTCAGTTCACAGACTCAAAATATAATTTCATTTTTCTCACACAAGTTCAAATTATGCATATTTGTAGTAATTACTACGGAAAACGGATAGTTGAGCGTCTTAACTAATTTTTTTTCCCTTATGCTTCCTAGTTCTACTCGGTTAATGTAGACTACAGTAAACTGAAAAAGGACCGTCCTGACTTCTGAAAACACACGCATGTCCGTAAGCTGCACAGAAAGGTCTTCCAGAAGCCGTCCGCACAATTGTCATGCTTAATCATCCAGGAAATAATCAAACTTCCCTCACGCAGCACTAGGTCATGTGTTTGAAACTGTTTTGATGAGGCTTAATAAACGTTTGAAACTTGGAAGTGTCTGCTCTTTCATTTTGCAAAATATCCTTCTATTAACAACTTTTGCTGTGTGGTGTGTCAGATAGTAAACAAAAGCCAATTCATGATTCCTTAAAAAGAAACCAAAGTTGTCTGGGTGGGCTTTATTCTCAGTCTGTTGACTTCAGAGTAATTGCATGCTCATGCGGTTATACCAAACTACAAGAACTTGAAAGTGTGTGTTTATATGTGTGTATATATTTTTTTTTTTAATTTGCACCTGACTTTATCTACCTGCCACTTTAAGAAATCTTGGTAGCAGAAAAGTCAGTGCCAACAAGTAAGTCATCCAGCAAGACCCAACAGATGTTGCCATATGTTGCTGGAGAAAAAGAAAAGACCAAGCTCCAAAAAGTTTTGATTCTCATCTTTCATTTGTTTTTTTTCAAGTCAAGCAGGTTTTTTAATAATAAACAGGAAGACAACTTTTAATATTTCAAAAATAACATTCTATAAACACTCAGGATTTCCTGTGGATCACTGTTTTAAGGAAGGGAAACACATAGAACAGGGTACATGTGTCAAGAAATAATTAGGTATTTATATAAGAACTACAATACCTTCAAGCAAGGACAAAATCTTACATTTCAGTACTTAGCTGAGTCTTACTGTAGAAAGACTAAAGGAAAATACCTTGTTAAGTTTGTAACTAACAGTAGATTCTCTGCTTTTTGGTGCACATCTGGCATTTCCTTGGATAAGGGATATAATACTGAACTATCTGACAGAGTACAGCTGTTCATATCTTGAAACACTTCACTTGAAGTAGACTCTAAGAATGTAGATAACCACAGGAGCTATTATAAATAATTAGGATAGAGTTGAAATCAAGCAGCAAGAACTTTTACTGAAGAAAACCTCTTCTGTGGTAATTGCAAAATGACAGATATTTTCAAAGACTTCATACTTTATATGGAAAAATCCTGCAGGTAAGTTGATGTAGTTTATTTGGTAACAGTTCAGATTATCTTTGCATTACATACCAAAATTGTAGATTTACTCACAGTTGTTTGAGAGGCTCTCAAGGAATCTGAAGAAGAAAATGAGTGGTGTTAGAGAGATGCTGTTTACAGTGGTGGGCAAAGTCTGTAGGCATCCTTGGTGACTGGTTGCTATCTGAATCTAAATATTTTTAGGAAATAAAAATTCTGTTGCAATACTTTTAGATCAGTATTAAAAGTATGTCATGTAAAAATGAAAATGTTTTTTTCCAGTTTTTCTCTGGACAATATCTGGGAAATAAAGCTGCATTCTTAGGTGAGACAAGTTTGTTCCTTTTAGGCATGGCTGCAGAGGGTATAGGTTCATGTTTTTCTAATAGAGGCACTTAAGATAAAATTAATTGTCTGCCCTTGACATATTTCAAATATATTTAACATTTACTTAACCTATTTAAAGCTTTAAATGTGGATGGACTAAAAAAGGCAATTCATTCAATGCTACTTGTCTTTCCTTATTGCAGCATACTTGCTGCTAAAAATATAACTCTAAGTCTTCTAAGTTTAATAATTCTAAAAGCCATTATTTTGAGGGGGCACTTGCTCCTTTTTCTGTTTGGGGTGTACTTTTGTCCGATATTAAGTGGTAGTGGACTACTTCTTTCTCTCTCTCCCTTCCTTCCTTCCTTCCTTCCTTCCTGCCTGTCTGCCTGCCTTTCTTGCCTTTCCTGCCTGCCTGCCTGCTTTCTTTCCTGCCTTCTTGCCTGCCTCCCTTCTGACCTTCCTTGAAATAGTAGTTGAAAGATGGTTTCTTTGAGGAAATTGAGTCAAATGAAGAATACTGCATTTTCATACAAACACTCTGCTCTGTGCTGCTGTTAGTTTTCTTGAGCCCTCACACCTGTAAGGCTTTAGGCTATGCTGCTTACTGTAAGTGTCTAAAGCACTTGCTTAAATCTTCAGCTTTAAGACATAGAGGTATTAAGAAAAACCCCACCACCTTCACTGGTAACTACAGTATGTGTTCTTCAAATTCCTAAAGGAAAAGCTCCACAATTTTTGATATTTCGTAATAAACTTAGAGGTTGATAGTAATTCAGTTCTGTGATGTGTTATTATTTCCTCATTAGTTTGAATGTTTTTTATGGGTTTGGTTTTGTTTTCTTAAACTTAGAAATAGACGTTGTTAGTCCCTTGTTCCCATTTTGTTTTGTGATTTTGTGTTTAGTTCTTAAAATTGAAATCCTGCAAGGCCATAAATTCCTGCTTTTTTTTTTTTTTCACAGTGAGTTTTCCTTTGGGACAGAGGAACCATTTATTTTATTCAAAACTGAAATGCCTGCTTGGCTTTAGTTATAACTGCTTGGTAGTGGTCTGTCAGATCCAGTACATTTCTTTGTTGTTAAAATAGAATCAGTCTGAATTCTGAATAATCAGAATTCTGTCTATTAAAATGTTCAAGGATCTTTAAAGCTGCTTCTTTAAAACTATCATTTACCTCTTTCTTCTTCCTGAAGTCAAAGGTGGTGTTCCCTGAAGACAGCATGAAGAAACGAGTGCAGTTTGGATTCTTAGGATTCCAGCTTCTTGCATTTATCTTTGGCTATTAACATTTATGAAACAATGAAATACTATCATTAGTAGAAAAAGTGAAATCCTTTATTAACACTGTGGTGTGTCATTTTCCTTGAGTAGATGTTGTATCTGAAAGAGACTGATATTCTGCTGTCTTATGTTTCAACCGAGATAAATAACAGCTGCTAAATTTCAGTTTGTGGCAGATTTTTTTTTTTTAATGATCAGGGTGGGCCTCACATGCATGTCCTGTTCATGAGCCACGTACAGAAGATTAATCTCTTATTTTTATAGTACAACATTGTGCCTGCAACTGTCAGATTTCTATTAACATAGTTATTGTGTGCCTCCTTATCAGTGGTCCTGATAGGCAGCAGGATGATTAAATCTGAAATTAATTCTGCCCAACTATGATAGAAAGACTTACAGGTTTCCATAGTTCTGGCACATGAACACATACTCCATCCAGCATGTTGTAAGCTCCTTGTAGGTATAAAAGATCTAGCTGCCTCTAAGAAATTAGAAGGATGTGCCTGATATTAAAAGAATTTACATTTTGTGTAGGATTTCTGTCTGAATGTCATCTGAGGAAATACATTTCAGATCTGTTTTCAAGTTCTTCTTTAACAATAGTTCAGTGTGTGACTACTGAATGACCTTTAAAAGCAAGCAAATGTTTGTTTAATGCTAACTGGACTGTAATAGTTTGTCAGAAAAAAAGGTTGAAAAGTTATTACAGGGATTTTAAAAATGTATTTTGAATGAGTTATTGAAAAATGAGTTATTGAAAAAAATTACAGATGCTCAAGTACAGATAAAGTTACTGTTTCTACTCATTGGCCAGCCTTGCTATGGAAGCAACTGGATGAGCTAGAGAACCATTTTTCCAGGACAAAGTGAAGCACAACATGTCTGTGAGAACTTCAGAAAATAGATGTTCACGTGCATCATTGCCACAGTAGATTTTTTTTTATATTACTTCATAGAGAACTTTTCATTCCTCTCTTTTGAAATCCAGAAGTCGATTGACTTTATGCCGTTGTGAGTTCATGATCCATCCACTTTTCCATAGAAGTAGTCTTGACATCAGTATTTAGTCATGATGAAGTTCCCGTGAAACTCAAAAATCATTTCATCTCTCATCTTTAAGCTTCTTAAGAGAGTTTCTGGACACCGCTATGATGGCATAGTTCCCAAATGTGTGCTAATTCTGGTGCCATATGTTTTGGATGAAATTGGTTTATTTGTTGTTTTTGGGTTTTTTCCCAAATGATTTCAAAGTGTTATTATCTATGGTTGGTAAGGCTTAACACTTTCTTAGTAAGAACAGCAAAAGCCAGTACAGTGCAGGAAAATTCACACCTCTTTCATTCTTGAGAAGCAAATCTATTTTTAGCATCCAGAGTAACATTTATCTGAACCAGAAAAATATCCTCCATTTTTTAATTTTTCTCCTTTTTAAAATTTTCACATAAATGAAATGATAAAGTAATTTTTAGACTTCCAAAGTGAACATTATTCTCACAGTTATGAGGTGAAGAGCCTAAGTGATCACCACAATTTCTCTCAGATTTTTTTTTCTATTATCAGTCATAATCAGTAATACTTTAGGTAATGTGAAATGTGAACTTAAGTCTGCAAGTCAAAGCAAGAAAAATGCATTCAAAATTTTGATAGTTTACTATCAGCTACCTGACATTCATTTGCTACTAGAACTGACACAAGACTGGCAACCGGAACTCCTGCAAGAGACAGCAAGTTCTGAAGATAATCAGAAAATAGTTTATTAACACATGGCAATGCATACATTACAAAGAAGAACAGGAATTCTGCTAGTAATATTCATGGGTATTATCAATGCTTTATAGCAGACACCTAAAATAATATTTCTAGGGTCATTAATTTGAATTACTTCAGGAAAAATAATGCACTATGCCATTTACAGTTCATCACTTTAATGTAAAGACAACTTTACAAGAGAACTGCACAAGCCATAACCCAATAGACAAATTTATAGACTCCTTTTTTCACATTGGAAGCAAACTAACTATGAACATGAAATGTTTTCTAATTTTAGTTTCCCTACTGCAGGCAAATGAAACAAACTGCTGAGAAGGTAATGAAAACAGATTACTTAATGGTGAAAAATCTGAGTGCCATTCTTTCTCTACCAGTGGTGCCACTGCTGGAATTTAATGGAGTGGCACCAGTGTGTCTGAATGAAGATTTTGATCCTAGCTGTTTAAAAATAGGGTTGAATCTAATAAGATTTCCTCTGTACTGATAATTTTTTTTTTATAGACTATAAGCAGGAAGATATCAGACCTCATTATCAACAACAAGAAAACAGAATTTCATCCCAGTTTCAAACTTCCTACACTAGTACCACTTACACCTCAACACAATCTATAGAATTTTGATAGAGTGTTAAGGGGGTAATTTCTTCAGATGTTCTTATCTTCATGTTGTGTCAAACAAACTCAACTTCTTAGCTTTTTGTAAGCTTAAGGAAGGAAAATTCAGCCCTGCAATAAAGATAATGTGCTTAAAATGACCAAGGGTCATTAAAGTGGGTTTTTTGCATCTTCAAATCATCACCCTCCTTCTGCTTTGTAAGAGCCCAGGTAAATTCAGTAATTATTCCAGAAAAAAAAAGGAGCAATAGACATGATTGATTAGGTAGATGGAGCTGCATTAGTTTGTATATCAATTACAGTAAGTGCACAGTTTTAGTGCAGGAGCTTCCATTGTTTATGTCCTTCAATTTCTACATGTATTTGGTCATGCTCAAGTTGTTCGTTACACCTGCTATGGCTGCTTGGCCTATTGGGATGCAGTGAAAATTAGGATAAGAGTAAAAACAAAAGCATGATATTCCAATAGGTTTAGATTATTGCTCAAAATCAAAAAGCAGTAGCAGAATAAATACAGAAGAAGGTCTGGTGAATCCTATTCTGAATTTAGATTGCTAATGACAAGTTTGTATTAGTGCCATAGCATGAACTAAAAATAAACACAAATTTATGGTTAATTTTGAAAATAGCATTCTTTCAGCATAGTGTCATAATAGCCCAATTTCTAAAACATTCAAACAATGTAGAATATACATGTGACTTTTATCTGAACTGTATGTATGTATTTTAATTTGAAATGCTTTTTCTTAATGATTGTTTATATTAGTATGTGATCATAGTATTTTATATCTCACCCTACATTATTGTTCCTGAACAGAACTTGTCATATGTCTTCAAACAGGAAAAAGGTTTCAGAAGATCTTCCATCTTAAATCTAATTTTATTTTAAGTATGAAAATTAAACACTTGCATCACCGGAAAGAGATGCTCAGCAAATTGTTACTCCGTATCAGAGAAGAAGTCAGTTTTTCCTCTAATGAAATATAGCAAAGTATGCGTTTTGATATGACTCTTCCTAAAATAAGGAGACAAAATTTCCAGGAACTGTTTTATGCTGATGGGGCAACATCTAAATATGAAAGATTTTTCCCATGGATGGATGGATGGATGGATGGATTGTGAAGAACCATCACCTGACCTGCTTTTTATCCAGGACTGTGGCATTTGTTTGCTTTTGTCAAACCCTGGCAGAGGGGAATAAGGTCAGGAGCTGACCAATGGCCCAGATTACAACAGCTGAGTGCTTTAAAGGGATTTAGACTGTCCGTGCAGTGTTTACATGGTGAGGATAAAAAAGATGACTCAGACCTTACCTAAGACTCAAACCTTGCCTGGTTCTCATAGCGAAGAAAATCTTTCACAGCTGGTCTGGTAGCCAGAGTAAAGATTAGTTAAGTTTTTACAAATTCTACAATTTATTAACCTGTGCTTGAGCTCATAATGATTAGAGAAACATGGGCAAAATTAAATGAGATCCTAAAATTTAGAGTATCTTGCCCAATAATTATTTTCACCACAGAGCACAGTATGGAGTGGTCAGGTTGGTAGACATGATTTATATCATACGTAGCAATAGACATCTTAATTCTGCAGTCTAAGAGCTTGCCCCAGTAGTTGAATGAGTCATGTAGCTGCATTTACTGGCTCATGGAGCTTAAAGAGTATTGTTCGGAAACAGCAGAGCTCTTCTGGATGAAGCTTAATATTCCATTTTCTACCTGTGTGCACATCAAATGCAAAATAAAGAGTCCAGTAGTGTATCTGAAATTCTGCTTGGATGTATTTTACTGTGTTTCTCAGTTGTCACACAGAGCTTTTATATGAAAGAAGAATGAGCTTTTTGAGACATCAGATGGAAAAATTTTTACATCCAAAGCGAGGAGAATGGATAGACAGAAAGCGGCCTACTCACTCAGGCATAGGAAAGCAGAAGATGTAAAATGTGCAGTGGAAGTGTAATGAATTCCTCCATTACAAATTACTGTCACAGGGAAATGTTTTTTTACATGAATTCTGACACAGAAAATTGGATGAATTTTTTGTTTCTTTGTGTGCTGCCCAGTGATGGCAGTATATAAATATGTATAGATATGTTGCTTTAAGTCTCCATTTTTCTTCTGTCTTTATTCTCTCATCCTTTGCTCAGCTAGAGAACCAGCATTTCTGCTTACTAGCCTGAGAAATCCACTTCATTCATATATCTCCATCTTGTCAGGAGCTTTCCTTCTCTTAGGCTATGCCATTTCCTGACATGCTAGAATCATTGGCTACTATTATGTTAAAAAGAAATAGCATCTTTTCCCACCAACATCTCATTACAGCTGTGTCACCAGCCTTCTGAGTAAGCAGGAAAGTTAAGTTATCCAAGTAAAACTTTGTAGAATTTGCAATACCAAAATGTCTACCGACAAACTGAGGATCAGTGATGGAAGTTCGTTCTCTCTAAAAAGGAAGGGATGTCATATCCTGGGAAAACAATATCAGTGTACATTAAATAGCTAGAATATTATTAATTCTTTAAAGGTTGCATGAGTATGTGATTTGGTACCATAAAACCACATAAAGTTAGTGCCACGTACACAAAGAATGTAATAAAAGATATTCAACTTAAAAGTCCAACTGTAAAGGACACAAAAGTATTGGTGTCCCGTATTGTTTTGTTTTCTACTGAAAGACTGTTAATACCAAGTAGACAATTTTGTAGATCCGGAAGGAATGCATACAATTCTACTTGCTTCAAACCAGATTTTTTGTTATTGTATAAGCACTTGTACCTGTTAAAATTAAAAGAGAGCTCTCTGTCAACTACAGCAGGCTTTGTATTAAAAGCCTATTGATTATTTTAGGTTCAGGGAGGAAGGAAAAATTATCCAGGGTGCTATTTTCATGTCATTGTAGACAAACAGAGGTTTGTGATGGCCTTGAATGAGATCAACATTTCCCTTTAGGATTGGATTTTTAGTAGGGTAGTGTGCTGAGTTTGGTGGGGGATACAGTCAGTTTTCTTTATAGTAGCTAGCATGGGGCTGTGCTTTGGATCTGTGCTGGAAACAATAACACTTAGATGATTTAGCTATGGCTGAGCTGCATTTACACAGTCAAGGTCTTTTCTCCTCCTCATCCCACCAGGGAGCTGGGGATGCCCAAGGAGCTGGGAGGGGTCACAACCGGGACAGCTGACCCCAACTGACCAAAGAGATATTTCACACCATATGGCATCGTGTCCAGCATGTAAATCTGAGCTAAGAAGCAGAAGGGGGGGCATGTTTGGAGTGATGATGTTTGTCCTCCCAAGTAGTGGTTATGCATGATGGGTCCCTGCCTTCCTGGGAATGGTCGAACACCTGCCTGCCCAAGCAGTGACTGGAGTCCTTGTTTGTGGATTTTGTTTTACCTATTAAACTGTCTGTATCTCAACTCACAAGTTTTTTTCATTTTTACCCAACCGATTCACTCCCCTATCCCACTGAGTGAAAGTAAAAATCAGCTGCGTGAGGCTTGGCTGCTGGCTGGGGTTAAACCATGACAAGTAGAGATGGTTCACAGAAGATGCTTTACAAATCCAAAGTGTCAGAGGTGACCCTTAGAGCTACTTCATATATCTACTATTTTATTTATGCAGACAAATACATTTAACTTTAGCAAAATCAATTTTCACATAATTTTTTGACTCTAAGAGATTAATTCTGTAGAATGCATATTATTCTGCATTTTATCTCTGTTTCCTAAGACAAATAGACATTGCTTTTTCTACTAAATTTTTGCTATATTAATTCCCTTAGGACTAATTAACACATACAACCTCCAACAGAGAAGAAAAATGAACTTCTGATTTCTGGTGAGAAGGTGTACTTGAATGTTCTGGCCAACACCATCAGTTAAGGGACCACACAGCTCTTTTCAAGTACACCGTAAGCCTCAAGGAAACCTGTTCAGCAAAATGCTGTGCTCTGCAGCAGTTTGACTTAGGACAAGCAATCCTGTTTTTTCACACTAGTAGCAGTCGAACCACACAACCATAGCACATGACATCTGCTCAGGCAAGCAGAGGTACCTAACGCTGCTGTAAGGCCACAGCTACAGGTCTCCAGGACAGCTTGTTGAGAGCCATCTCAATTATTGCTATACAGCACTGCCCTCTGCCATGTGAATTTATGTGGTCTGAAACATAATAATTTGAAAGGACAAGACTGAGGGATTTAGAATTTCATGAAAAAAAATAACCATGGGAACTCTTTGTATTTGTGTTTGCACCCTACAAAATGCAAACAGGACAAAGAATGTACATTATAAATTACCAATTTTTGTACAACTGTGAGTATAAAATACTTTCTACTAAAGTGTGCACATATGTGCACACGTAATGCATGCCTTATCTAAAGATATAGTATATGCACATGAAATGTTTTTTATTTTCTCTAGATGGTGTGTTCCACATTAGCATGGTGACATGCATGCAGCCACTATAGAGCGCTTATCTCCTGTGGCATTTAAATGGCATATGCTATTTCCTTCATGAGCATGGTGTGTCCTTTTGCAGCTGAATGTTAGGGGGTCATCAGTTCTTGAAAGAGAGACTCTCATGTGGTGGGAAGCAGCAGGCAGGATTTCTAGGGCTGAGCTCTGTGTTGTTGAGGCTGGAAATGGTCCACTGAACAGTGCACTGTGCCAGCCTTCCAAGCCCTTCCAGCTGCACCTACATCTGTGCATTATTAGAGCAGCAAAGGCTACTGCAGTCACCCAGTGGCTGTTAGTGAGCAGCTCTCTTGCTGTTTTACTGCCTTGAAAGGAAAAATTCTCTTCATCTTCTCTCAACTGCATTTCGGGGTGTGTGAGGTGCTATGGTAGTGATTATGCTGGTAATGCACATCAAGAAATAAGCCTATGTCTTACTGTGTTTTAATATTCCAGGTTGGTATCCCATCATACTTGAAAAGCAAATCTTGATGGTGTTTAGTTCTCCATTCTTGCATAAAGTTTGTGATTTTCTAAGAAAGGGAGGAATATTTATCAATGTTATCAAGCATTGCTACTCTGCTGAAGTGTTTGGAATATTGATTTAAAAAGTGCTTCCTTGATAACAGACCTATTTCACATGAAATTTAATGTTATGTTATAAATGGCAGTTTTATTATGAAGTCTTAGTTTCTTTCAGTGAGTATTTTCTTATGAGTATTCAATGCAGGCATAATCTTGGCTTAATCTACAAATTATCCAAATTTTAAAGAGATTTTACTTAACAGTATAAAGGCATCTATTTAGGTATTTTGGAGTTTAACAAGTGCAGCAAAAATAGGCATCATCATATTTGGTACACCAGTGTGACTTATTTTTATTCTCATATAATCAGAGGTAAAATTTACTGTTGCTTTAAATAGAGCCAAGATTTCTTTTGGAGTTATTTAAAAATCATTAGTGGAAGCTTTCACAAATGGAACTTGTATTTGCTTAATCCTTGTGTTTTCAGTGGAGAAACATATTTATGAAACTTGCATGAGATGTCTGGCTCTTGGCAGGAAGTATGCTGTCTGCCTTTTGCTGCAAAGCTTCTCAGCCTTGGCAAAATAGAAGTAACAAGCTTTAAACAGATTAGTAGTTTATCTGATTCAGTGATCATCTTCCTTTAGGACAGAGTTAAAACCATCAGAATCCCTTCTTGATCTTACTCAGAAAGCATTCACTGAGAAGTGAGAAAGCTGCATTTAGTGCAGATGTGCTATCACTGAAATTAATGTTGTTGGGTGTTACTACGGTTGACTTTCTGGGTCTTATTCTAGGATAGCCCTATTTTTGCAAATAAGTATATCTATATAGTATATATAATACATATGTGTGCTGTTTTGTCTTGCAATAGCTTTTAAATGCAATAAATATTACAAAGAAGGACTTTGAAATCCTACTTTTTATAATTATCTTTTTCTTGTTGTTTTGTTGGTGCAGTTTTTGGGGTTTTTTATATTCACAGATAAGAAAGAGTAACACATGCAGTCTAGAGGGAAATGTCTACTTCTGACAATTTCAATTTTTTGTATGAATTTTTTATTTGATAAGTATTCTCTGAATACTCTTCTGGTCCTTGATATCAAAGAGTTTGAGGATGTCTCTTTTGTCAGCTGCTAAAGTCTCCTGAATTTGCCTCCTTTTTATATAGTGTACTATGCAGTTTTAGAAATTCCACACTCCACCAGCAGCTATAAATCTTTATTCCTGTGTTTATTCTAATCTTATTATTCAAAGACTCAGTTTTAAACATTTGCACTATGACAGCTCCAGGATCCAATGCATACTCCTAATACTAGATTGGCCTTTCCCAAAGAGTATACAGTCTGAATAAATAAGATAGAAAGGAGCTGGAGAAAGAGTGCACATTAATCTACAAATACAAAAGTCAAAGTGACGATTTTGTGCAATAGTACACAACCATTCTTTTATTGAATGGATTGCTTCACTTTCATTTACTTTCATTTATTGGGCCTGCCATATGGCCACAGTTTTTCTTCACAGCCAGTGATATTATCTGCTTTCCTGTGCCAGTGTCCTAGCCCTTGAGGTTGTTTATCCCTGAAAAAAGAGAAGATCAAACTTGTAATCCACTGCAGCAATAGTCTTCCAGACTCAATCAGATTTCTCGTTAATCTCCTTGACAAGCATGAGTGTAGCTTCCTCTGCCTGAAGAAAAGCTTAGAGTTCACTGAATCTCTGGTTTCCAGCACAGATGGTTATAATTCTCACTTTTGAACTCTGAGAGCTGAAAACACCAAGTTGGTCTCATTTATTTTTAACATTGGAGCTGATAAAAATTTATAAAATTACATCAACCCTAAACTCAGCGTTGTGTCCACACTGTGAATAAAAAGAGTAGGAAAGATACATTAAATTGATTATATATAGGACAATGTAGTGAAGTGAAAGGGAGGGGGCGGGGGGGGGGGGGGGGGGGAGAGAGGGAGAAAGGGAAGAAACAAGTTTTGTGTCGATTTTAAACAGTTTTGGAATTACCAGACAACTAAAATCCAGCCGATAGCAGAGATGTTAAATAAGATTTCTAGAGCAGCAGAGGAATAAAAAGAGATTCCATTAAGAAACTGGGACTGTGAGGAGAACTTTCACATGAAGGCTATGGTCAGCACAAACCCTACCTGGTGATAAATGTGTCATATACATCATGCTGTACACACAGATCATAAGACCCATGTCCAGTAGGTTAGTCCTGATGCAAAGTACAAATAATCCAGACATGACTCCCTTCCTGTTTTTTGGATTCTTTGAAGCATTATCAAATTTCAGTAAGAATGCCTAATTTAATTTATTTACGAATCTACCAACACTCCAAATGGCCATTCCCCTGAAAAAGCTGAAGAGTATTAAATAGAGCAGGGGTATCTCAGCAAAAGTGTCATTGTCTCTCAAACTGAAGCTTAATTACAAGAGAAAGATTTGCATGTAGAAAGCACATAATTGAAGAGAAAAATGTGCATGTAAAATCTATGTTTTGATTCTATTTTATCTACCTAGAGTCCTTGTGTCCCTGTCTCATTAAGTGGAATCAACTGCTTGTGGTGGTATTAGTGAGGTAAACCAAAACTGAATACTTTTTAAAATAAATTTATTTAATTTTCCTAATAAATGGAAGCTAGAATCACTGCAACCATTTTGTTAGCCAGAGATATCTGACCATGCAGCCATCATCTCATATCAGTGACTACATGAGTATCTACCCCCAAAGCTCATGTGCACTTACTTTTCCAGTGTTGCATTATTTCCTGTCCCAAGCAAATCCTTCCGTGAGGAAAAAGTAAACTGTTATATGTAGTTGAGCACAAAATGTCCAGGCACTAACAAGAACTGCATTGTTACATTATAGAGCAATACATTAACTATTGCAGAAAAAGTAAAAGCCATGATCCTTGAATATGAAGTTGTATAAAAATCTTCTGACTAAGAAAAAGATTCAAAACATTTCTTTTAACATCTATACCCTTTACTAGGTATAAACTGGTGTAGCTGATAAGTTGTGGAGAAAGCTGGGAATCCTTTGTCAAGGGCCCAACAGAAATAGGAAGTTGATTATTTTTCCATTAGCCTTATGTACTTTAACCAAGGTGAATAAAACCAAAGTCACTGTAAGACATCCTGAAGATTGTAATTGCATGAAGATAGTCTTTGCCCTTATCCATTGTTGGAAGGGGGGACTGAGGAGAAAACTGCGTGATAAGCAGTGCTGTTGGATACCTGGCCAGGCTCAAGGGCTTGCTTTCCATCTCCTGTGGCTACCAAAGTGGAGAATAAAAAGATGCAATAAATTTTTGTTCAATGACTCTTTCTCTTTGTGAGAGAATGGAAAAATAATAAAAGCTGAATGATGAGATTTTACTCCTTTAAGTGAAATCCCAAGGAATCATATACTGATTTTTAATTAACCAGTTCTTTTAGGTATACTCCTTCCTGATAAGGGAATATAAAACTTGAATATTTGATAATTAGTTTTGGTATTTTAAAGCACTCCTTTTTAAACCATGCACAAGACAAAGCAGGAACTGAGATAACCTTAGCACACAAACTTATAAAATTGTCAGAAATGTGATCTTTTAAATGTGAATCAAACCGAAATAGTTAGATACTAAAAATAAGTGTACTTTTTTAATAGTAGTTGTACTAAATTGTAACCAATTATTATAAGTCATTTTATTAAGAAACTCAATAATTTTGGTTCTTTTTAGTTTAGTTTAATGGTATTTATTGCTTGACCATATGAGTATACTGTCAACCATACCTGACAGGGGTAGTTTTTGTGTGTATGCATTAGCACCATTCCATTCACTATATAATTAGCCCATACTTATACTATATACAGTTCTGTGTGTCTCAATAAAGTGTTACTTGGCTTAAAATTTTGAAAATCTACTAAATACCTCCAAGGTCAGTGGAATCAGTGAAAGGAATTAAGTCTATTAATTTCTCTTCTGATATTAGGAATAACATTTATGAAAATTATGAATGTATTCTAATAACTTTCCATTTAGAATGGTATATGGAAAATGTATAAAGGTATATTGCCATCAATGAACACAGTATATTTACAAAATTTGGGGTCCTGGATCAGAGCAGTTAGCTGAGGTTCAGGTGAGCTACTGTTCTAGAAATGTATAGAGCTAGTACCATGTTGTCTAAAGCAATAGCTTGCCCTTAACTTAAACAAGCTGGCAACTATTACAATTTTTGTACTTTCTTGTTAATTTGTTTACGTATTTAAATGACAAATGCAAAAGAGGAGGATGGAAGTCAGCTACTTTAAAATTAGGCAAATTACAAAATTATATATGGTGAGCTTCATTGTCTGCACTGACCTTTTTTTTTTTTTTTTGGATTTTATAACCTGGAAGATTGCTCAAGAATATTAAACATATTACATGAAGAGAGAAATAGGTAAGATATAATGATGTGATCCAAATTAATATGTGTAAAACATCATCATGCACAGCTTTGCTTGCATGCCTAGCCTCTCTGAAATGAAAATGTACACCCTTTAATCAATATGCAAGTTATTTGCTTGGGTATGTTTTCACAGGATCAAACTCCTTAAATGTAGCTACTGTGCAGCTAATTGTGATTGCAAATTTAATGTAACTACTTGAAAAAAATGTCTTTTACCATGAAGCACCACGTAGCCTGTGAATCTCATCATTCAGTCTATAAATCCCAGCAGCAAATCAGCAATGCCCCAAGTATTGTAGAAGTTTGTGATGAACTAAAGGTTAGGAAACATGTTTTTTGAGTATGGAAACGTTGAAATGGTTGGAACTTACTCTTGCTACTCATTTCTCTAATTGCCAATCATCGTACCATTCAGAAGACATGGACTTTAAGAAGTTTATCTGTGTCACACGCTACAGCTATTTTAAAAGCTAGTGTTAATAAGATGTTTTCTTTTAATAAGATGTATTCTTAGGACAGCTCAGAAAACAAAGGATACAGGATTTATTTTGGTAATAATCGAACACAATTTTTTTCTGCTACCAGATGTCTGAATAGTTGACCCGGAAAATTTACTTTGACTGCAATCCCTCCCAACTATTTCACATATAAAATTCATTCATTCAGTGGCATATGAAGCTGTGTTTGCTTGGATTGCTTTGATATCCCAGACAAGTCAGTCCTCTTCTGTGCAAAGCTTTCTGAAGGAGCAACACTTGGGATCTCATGATGTTTTCAGCAGAGAGCAGAGCACCTGAGTAAACAACAAAACAGCAGGCATGGTCTTCTTCTGTATTTGGGTTTTTCTCAATGCCATACACATCCCTTTTTCGCTGAGGAATCACAACATCCTGTTCTCCACTTCTGAAGACTTCCAGCAGATAACTACGGGTTTCTCAGGAAGTATCCATAGATGGGCTAATAGAGAGAGATATTAGGGACAAGAACAGGGAGACGTGGACAGAAAAGAAGATCGACACTTTCTCTGTTTTTATGCTTTCCTCACTAGCACTGTGTGCTGAGGTCCACATGATGATCTTCCATGATGCATCAAATGTGTGCATCTTGCTGCAGAATTCCCATTGCCCTTCATACAAAATATCTGACTCCAGACTTCTTAGTGGCTGCAGTCCTCTCTTCCTTCACGTTATTACAGGAAATGCTGACATTTATTTTTCAATTTTTGTATACTGGGACCTTTCCCCCCAGATTTGTTCTTTTTGTTATTACTTCCTTTTATCAAGAAAATTAGTATTCTTTTCCCAACAATTTTCCCAATCCCATCCCTAAAATGCATTGTAACATTAAGACAAATATTGCATTTTCAGAACTAGTTCACCAGTTTTCATTTTTCCTTCATTGTTTTTCTATCTCCTCAAAGTTCAAGCTGTATGTGTGTGTATATAAATTTTCTGGAACTGACTATAGTACCACAATGACAAATACTTAAGCAATAGATTGTAAGAGCTCTAAAATACTTGCAATTCTCTATAAATAATAGAAAACAAAAGAGTTCCTACCCATTTCAACAACACCAATACATTAAACGGTACTACTGTTGGAATTGTTTGTCATGGATGACGGGAGACATCAAAAAGGGAATATTTTGAAGGAAGGACAAAAGAAAATCCTTTATTTTATGAGAACCAATCACAGAATTCCAGTGAAGCACAATGGTAATATTAGTTCAATTGTTTTAATTTATTTAATTCTAACCATTGTAGTCATTAATATTTAATGGTTCCACTGAAATTTTCAAAGGTTTGCATGCAGTAGAGTCTCACTAATCTTGTTAAAGTCAATGAGAGCAGTGTTTCTACATCTCAAGCAGCTCCTTGGAAGTTTACAGTTATGTCAGAAATCCCCATCATGAGGATGATTGTACTGGAACACATCAGAGAGAGAGTGGTAGTTGTTGAATTATTAATGATTAATTTCCTATAGGTTTTAATGTCCCCTAAGTCTTCTAAAAACTAAACACAAGTTTTCCATCTTCTCATGATATGCACCAGAAACATGTGCTGTGGCTAGCCATGGTCCTAGCTGCATGTTTGAGAGGTTTTCTGTCAACTTCCAACCACAGTCAATTACTGTCTCCTTCTGTCTGAACTTCTGTCTCACTCCCAGAGATTTATATTTGGGTCTCCTCCTTCCAGTTGCCAATATTCATGAAGGATGTAGTAACCTAATCATTGTAGAAACTTAAACCTCTCTCATCTGTCTTGTAAAAGTAGATCAACAGATTTACATGTTGGTAGGAAAGAAAAGATGGGCAGATATAGAAACAAAGTCTTAATTTATTTTGCATGAGAAACCTTAATTTTCTTTGAGAAGTTGATTAGAAAGGAAAGCACAATCAATTTCCAGATAGGTAAGTTTAATCGATCATGTTAGTACCACTTTAGCATTGTAAACATATCAAAATATTTCTCAGCATGGGGAAAGTCCACTAGATTTAGATTTGAAAGTGGGAATAGTAAACCTATTGCTGTGTGAAATTTGCTTTACTGGAGTATGACTCAATGTTTCACAGAGGTTGTGCCCTAATGGACCTTTACCGGGAATCATGTCATTCATTGAGATTTCAGGATTTGGTGTGGCATTATACTGCTCGTCATATATTAGCTGTGTTCCTGGAGAACCCTAATTGTAATTACTGCCGTACATGAGGCATCAGACCAATAAATTTTGAAGAGTTATGTCAGAGAAAAATAGTTCCTACATAAGGAAAATATTCTTTACTTCTGATGGATCACTGGGCCCAAGTGATCTATTCCATGCAAAAGTAGTACTAAAATAATTGATGTTTTGGTTATGTTAATTCCTTTACCAAAGTATCAATGTTTAGTCTGTGCCCAAACAGGATGAAGAAGGGCAGAATGTCATTCTCACGGCAGCTCAGAGCTTTTAATCCTCCTAACTTCCTTATTCTTTCCAGAAATAATGAAAAACATTGGGGAAAAGTGCAATTGAAATCTGGAATTAGACACCCACCTAGCTACAACCTCCTTTCAGGTAATTGTGTAGAGGACTTCACAAACTTGTGTGATAATACCACAGTCATACTAGTTTTTTTAACTCCCTAAGTGCACTCATAAACTTATTATATGATATTGGGTGAAATTCAATGCTGGATTGAATTTCAATGGATTTGAAATGGAATCATTGTACTTATTCATGCGTTTTGTCAAGTGTAGAGCAAGCTTGTGCAATATAAATGTGAACTCTATATAAGTAATTCAGAAATGCTTATTTGAATTGAAACATCTATGAAAAAGTAGTATTTTGATTATTTTGTACTAAGTTGGAAAGAAACAGCCATTTTCAAGGAAGCAAAAAGCTCAATAGTATCTAAATATGCTGTAATATGCCAAGGCCGTTATCTTTCATAAAGAATTTTCAGCACAGATTCTGGCAACCTGAAGTGGTAAAACTGTGTGTGCGTGTGACCTCAAGACATACACACCATCACAAAACCATCATTTTTCACACTCAAAAAGTGAGATGTGCAGACCACATCCACAGCATCATCCTCACTGCTATCCTTGCCCTACATTTACCCAAAACATGCTGCTAATCCTTTTTCAGACAGAGGAATTGTTCTGGTCCAGAAAATTTATAAGAAATTACATTTAACTAGGACATGATTATTAATAGTTAACATGAGTGTTGGGTTTTTTTGGGTTTGGTTTTGTTTTTGTTTTTGATACTCAGATGTTAAGTAGGCTGGTGGTTTTTTGGTCTTAAAGAAACAAGTCTACATATAGTGGCAAAGATGGTATTTCACAGACTTAATGAAACATGAGGCTGCTGTGAGACAAATTAACTCAGGAAGCATGTAAGCATTAAAGGCACGAAAACTTTATAAAAAAATAAAAACAAAGATGAAATTAAGAATGCAAAGTTTTACTCAAAGGTTTTCACAGATCTTGTAAGTGTTAATTAGTGTGAATTGTTGTGTGAATAGTTGCCCTCAGTTTGAGTTCTTGTCTGTGTGGTATTAAATATTTCGGCTTTAGTAGAAAATTGTGCCTGGAATCTCAATCATTAAAAACAGCTCAGGGAAGCGCAAACCTTGGGACTGGATGCAGCCTGTGTTTGGAGTATCAAGGGAACAAATAATTCGTTTTTATGGTCCACTCTACAAACTTTCATGCCCAGCCACTAGCCAGTGACTTGATGTGGTATAAACTCCTGTCTTTGGCTGAGTGCAGTGTTGTGAGCTTCTCTTATTCTACAAGGTTATTATAGTAGGACAAATACTGTAAGCCATAAGGATATACAAGGTTTGTTATAAGTCATATGGGCCAGCAAAGGCAAGACTTGGCCTTGCCTTTGACAGAGGTTGTAAATTTGACAACGATGACCTAGACACATGGGCACAGCTATTATTTAACTCAAGTACATCTCCTGAATGCTCTAACTGGCTAAAGCTGTTCTTTTCTGGCAAAGTCTTTGAAACAAGGCAGCACTGCAATTATTCTTTTAAAGGCAGTGTAAGATGCAATCAGACTTAAATTCACACTGAAGCTTGTAGTTGTGCAGAAACAAATCCAGAGACTACATTTTAACATTATGATTGAGTTTCTTCTGCACCAGTGGTTACTATTACTCTAAGTATGCTTCCAAAATCCTGTTTATAGGCAAAACCATGGGGTGTTTTCAGCTGAAAAGCTCTAATGGAGGAAAAGGAACTGCAGCAGTCAAATAATGAAAAACCCAAAGAGATATCTTGTTTATTCTTGTTATAATTGGTCCCCTGTAGTGTTACTAATAAAATAAATGACAGCCAGAAAGCAAGCGAAAAAAACAGAACATCCACTCTTTTCTTTGGAGCAGCTTTCAGGAGGCCCTAGGCTTAGATGATGAATGGTTGCTAAGTGAGAAAAGCATTTTCCTTTAAAATACCATGCCTTCCTTTAAGCTTTAATCTGATATTCAGTCAGAAACACTATGTGCAAGTTGTAAACTAAAAGAATCATGTAAAGCACTAATATATTTGCAGATGAGAGAAAAATTTGGACAAATATGTATATACCCTGCGACTAATAAGAATGAGGAATTTACTTCCTTATCGTGTTCCAGGGCCAGTACTATGTGACTAGAATGGTTTTTTAATACAATGAATCAAACAGTGGGGATACCACTAGAATTTTATTCTGCTGGAGAAATATAGTGTGATTTTATCAAGACTTCTTCTATATCTATTTACATAAGTTTTCATCTTATAATCCTGGAAGCAACATAAGAATGCTTAGGAGTCTTGGCTTGCTTCAGATAGCTTAGCAACTTGTGAGTTACCTCATTAGTCTCCTAGAAAAAGTTACTGAATAAGGTTTCACGCAAAGAAGGGTGTTTTTTAGGAAACATATTATAAGCTTAAAGCATTGTTTAACAAAATGAAAAATGACTTGTTTAGACCATACATTCAGCAGACATTGACAAGTCTAATCTTTCTGATTATGTCTTCAATAAATCTTAATTTTAGAAGAAAACTGCCATTTCAAAGTATTTTTTTTAGCTAACAGAACAATAAAGAGAATGATGGAAGTCCTGTTTCATAAATCACATTGCAGAACATATATCCAGCTCAAAAACAATGTCTTCAGCAATATTTTCCTGATCCTGTTTCAGATGGATGAATCCCTTATCTTGCAATAATCTAATGGCTTGTCTGTGTATTCAATAATCCCTATCAATACTGATACCTCTCACACCAAGCCTTTTTCACCTGAAACTCTATGAAATTTTGTTTGCATTAACAGTCTTAACAGTCTTCTACATATCATGAGTCATGCCTGAAACTTGTAGATGAGTCTATTACTGCACCTTAAATGTCTTTATTACTGAAACTTTCAGCCTAAGATCACATCCTTTGTAACCAAACTGTTGGAGTGACACCACCTTTATTGTCTCATTTTGAGGGCAGCTGCCAGTTTTTAAAATGTATTTTCTTCAACCTCTCACATATTACAGAAAAGGCTCAGCCTCTTATTTTCTTTCTGTATTAACCACTGAAAACCATGGAAAACAGACAAACAAACAAATAAAACTCCATGAAAAATTCAGGGATTAATTTACACAAAAATGAATCCTTGCAGTACTAGGAAATTTTTATTATGAATGTGTTCTGGCTGTTTGCCAGTCTGAATTCTTACCTAACTTGCATTATATGTTTGAACATTAGCAGGTAGAAATTTAGGACTTGGATATCTTTGAAGCAGCTGTATGTTGTGAGCATTTGGTGAATTAAAAAAACCCTAAAAGAATCAAGACATATTCATAGCACTTGGAGTGACACCATTACCAGATCTTGTTGCCAAAATGTCAGCCAGTGACTTCACTCAAAATAGTGCATTTTCTTTCTTCTCTTCCCTGTGATTATTTTAATACTAATATTCTGCTATGGACTAGACTAGATTACTGATAACTATCACCTTGATATCAAGACTGCTTGTATTCTCCCATTGGCTTCCTAATATCTAATGGACATTAACCTTACAAGGGATTTCATGAATACTCTGGGGGAACTAATCCTTTGGAGTGGGATTGATGATGTAAAAGGTATGGTTGTAGTTGAACTGTACATTTAGATTACTCCTTTTTTTGTCTGAAACTGCTATCTATGAACTATTCTATTATAAAATTTAAGACTAGAACAGAAAATTTCTTAGTTATAAGTAGAAATATGTAAATCAGATTTGGCTTCAGTCAAGTTGACAGGTTAATAAATATTAAAAGATAAAGAGAAAAACAATTATTCTAAGTAGTTAATTCTAAATGATATAGCACTTTTACACCCTGGTTTTGTACTTTGCCTTGAGAAATATGATATATTATGTCGGGTTATTTTTACTGTCAACTTTGAAATACACTGGTTTGTGATGTATTATGTCCATGCAAAGCTATAATAGCCATGAGTCAAAGAATTACTTAAGAATATAGTTCAGTTCTTATGGTACACTTAACTAAAATGTTACTATTTTGGATATTTTTTTTAATTTAAAATTAGGCATATGCATTTTGTAACAAATAAAACCAAGAAACATTTATATTTAGGTTTAATTCTAAAACTGTAGAGTCAGAGCTAATCTTTTTTTATAAGCAACAAAATACTGCATTCATCTCAGTAGCTGATATGTAATATAAGAAACTCTTAATAATGAAAATGACAATAAATAAATAAATGTCCGGCTCTCAGTCTTAGGAGAGATTGATAATTCTCAGTGCAAAAGCATTGACCTCAATATCTTAGAGACCATCCCATTGAAAAGGTATATGCAAAATCACATGGTGTTCACATTGCTGTTGTTCAAGAGTGCAAATCATAAGAGAATTTTTCTGCATAATTTTTTTATATGCTGTTTATTTAAGCTTTTAATTTGCTTTATAAAGCTAAGAACATACTTTTCATTTCCTCTATGTTCTCTAGTACTCTCTTTATACTTCTAATCTGTGTGGTACCTATGCATACAATTTGCAACTGGCTTTTTCTGTATAAACAACTCATGATTAATATAAACGAGCTCAGATTGATTCAGATACAATAGGGGCTGAAGAGTGATGGCTGGTGCAAACAAGAAGGGGGATTAGCATTGTTCTTGCTGCATGATGAATTGCACTACATCATGCATTAAAACAATGAATTGTCCTTCAGGGTATCAAAGACATTAGCAAACATGATGGCAAATATACAGTCTTTTATCTGATGGGAACAGTATTCCTCTCAGAAGATGGTAAGTCTGGAGGACCATCAACACATTGTCGACAGGATTTTTTGGAAGCTGGCTGTGTAGAGGCAGAGCAGCTCTTTGGTCTATGAAACATACTGCTTGAAGTAAATCTTTCACAGTGAGCTTTCTTGCTGTCTCTTTTTGAACAGTTGCATTTTAATCATCATCATCATCATCATCATCATCATCATCATCATCATCATCATCATCATCATCATCATCATCACTATCTTCCTCAGATGACTGAAGGTCCAATCAAGTCAGTCAAGGGTGGAGACTGGAATAAAAGCAATAATTCCCTGGTGTCAGTCTCACAGATGAAGCCCCTTGGACCTCGCTGGCAGTGTTACAGCATTGTTGTGTGCTAGTCCATAAGTTATGAGCCTGTTTGCTTTGTAGATGTATGTTTTCTACTGTTGTCTTTTCTTACTAATTTCTTCATATGGAAGACTGCTTTTTCTCCATTATTTAGCAAAATGGGATATGCTAGTACTGCAGCTAATAATTATTTTTATATTTGCCTGTAAAGGAATTTTTTTGCATTATTTTAGTAAATTTCCTTTATATAAATATATCACAGTGCTTGAATATTGAAAATTATATTGGTATTTATGAATAGCTGGTAGACCAATTTAATTGACAAAACCCACCTCCAGCACAAATATAAGAGTAGAATAAACAAAGTCTTTCAACTTTAACTACTGTTTCCAGTGACGTGGTGGCCAGTTGACAGGAAAAAGACTTGTGTTGTTACCTCAGAGTCAATCAGACTCCTCCTGGTCATGTGTAATTGTAGCTTTCTTAGCTTTAGGGAGAGTTAAAGTGCCTTCACTTTTATTTATACATGCTATGCTGGACCTGTTCACCAGTAGATGTTCAGAACTGTGCCACATGCAAATGTAGAGAAGCAGACCTCAGATAATGAGGAACATAAAACATGGTTGTAAGTGGAGTTTTCACTTACCATAACAATAGTACTCAACACCCAACAACAATTTCAAAGCTCTCTCCATTATTCCATCTGAACAGGTAATTAACTATGGTGTTAGGCTATTTTTTCCACAATCAAAACTAATCATCCCAATCAACTCTAATGGCATGATGTTTGAAGTAGGAATATTTTGCTTGATCTGCTGGAGGGTATTAAAAATTATATTTCTTTCCATGCTAGACTACATTAGTTCTTGTTCACTTGCTTAATTTCAAGAGAAATTTTAAGAAAGCAGGCACTAATTTTCAGATAATAGGAATGCCAATATTTACTACTCTGTAGTACTTCAACGTTTCAACTTTCAGCATTAATTTTCAAATTTGCATAATGATTTCTTCTGTTGAAGACAGAGAATGAATATTTTTTCATATTGTTCTGTCTTTAACAGCATTTTTTTAAAAAAAGTACTTTCAGAAATTTTTGAAATGTGATTGAGTGATGCTTTCAAAAATTTCATAACTGTCTCAAATAAATTTGATTTTTCATATGTATACCAAAACCTCAAAGAATGAGAAAAATTACCCTATTGAATCCATGTAATGCACAATCTACATACTTGTCCAGCACATGTAAAATATGGAGACACTTTAAAATCCTGTATTTAATATTCAAAACTCTTTTTCCATTATGGACATCCTTTTATATTGAGGAATCCAGGGTTGGTTCCTGACTTTTCTCCTCCGCTTTGGAGTCATTTACTTTTTATCTGTCTTGCCTAAGACAGCTGTTTCATTTCACTGATAGATGTTATGTCACCTTACAGATATCTTGGGCTTCTTTCACTTTATGAGGGCTGTTTTCCCCTACACATTTTCATTTCAACTCTTGTCTTCTTATATAAATGATGAGCTCTTTAAAAACACACTACTGTAATCTATTGGTAAAGATCAAGGAGTGTCTACAATCCACAAATGAAACTGGTGTGGGAGTTGTGGTTATCTCAACTCTATTCTATTCTAGATATCAGAATCATAAACTTTGACATTTCACAGAGGAAATGAAATGGTCTTATATTTTATCTGGCATAACTATACCCTCATTTGTTTCAATTGCCTCAAATTACACTGGCAATATACACTGCTTGTAACAAGACCAGTTATATCAAAGAAAATAAAAATATGTTTGCTTCAGACTGAACTGCATTTTCAATTTGGTTGCTTTCCAAAACAGAGCAACGATAGATGTAGTATATTAATCTGCACAATTTAAGCTTTAATGGGCTAGGAAACATGCTTTTACATTAATGTGATTTAAATCTAAAGTACAGCAGTTCTATTAAAAATAAACCAGCTTCTGCATGGATGTCTGAATAACCAGGGGTTTTTTATGACTTGTGTTGCTTTTTCTTTGCTCTATAAGAAGGAGACAATCCTGAAAAGACTGACATAGGGTCTTCAAGCTGTAGTGAATAATGAAAGCCATTACATAATAGCAGAGGTGTAAAGCCCATGCTCTGAGTATCTTTAACATGCTTCTGCTCTCCAAAAATATACAAGCAAATTATATGAGTTTGTGGTATTTGTAATTTTAATACTCATTGTTAACAACCCATTATGTTGTTTAGTGCGTGTGTGGCTTGGCTTCGCGAACGAAGATTTGGGAAGGGCTGTCCCCACGTGGGTGTGCCCTTCCAGCCTGCGCAGGGGATTTTAGGTGAGGCTCAGCGTGCGCAGAACTGGCCCCACTGTTTAAATCCCGAGGTTCATCTGCCACAGCCGAGCGAGCTTGGACGGTGCCAGTGAAGTTCTCAGGACTAGAACCTACAGCACCCAGCATTTCCCAGGAGGTCTCCCATCCAAGTACTAATCCGGGGCTGACGCTGCTTAGCTTCCGAGATCTGATGGGATCGGATGTCAGGGAGGCATTTAACTGCTGTTTAGTGCATGATGCAAGCATATTGCCCAGTCTTGGTGTGGAAGGCAGCCCACACTGGCCACACTGTGTGGCACACATCTCCTGCTCTGTGTAAGTGCTTTCCTACACAGCCTTTCACTTTTCCTGTATTGGTCTCTCCTTGTCCAAGACCCAGTATGAACCTGCTTGTTTTCTCTGCTGTAGTTTTCCTTTATGTATGAGGATGAAAGCTTTTCCAAGGGCTATGGCAGAAACCTGGAGAGGGGAGATTGCATAGGCCATCTTGCCAATGTCTTGAGGCATGGAGGAGAGTTTAAATGAGAACAGCAGGAGGGAGGAGAGCAAACTGAACTTGGGCACTCTGGTCTCATTTTGGAAACATTATAAATTTCCATGATGTTTTCTTCTGATATGGCTTCTGTGAAAATACACATAGGAAAATTTCTGGTGTGGTGAATAGGCCAGAGCAGTAAAAGATAACAGCGGGACTTGGTTTCCAGCAATCAATGGGGGGAAAAAATGGTTGGAATTTATCTTAATTTGGTGATTATGATTAACTGGCTATTAACTGCATGCATTAGAGAAACATTGAATTTCACTATATGAGCATGAATCTGGTCTTTATTAGCACCACTGTCAGGGAAATTGGACCCATGGCTTTTACAGTGAAACATTGATGCTGGTGGTATAGTAGTATATTTTTGGGGTCCTATCTGATGGTTATTTTCCTACTCCAATATTAAATAATTTTATTATATAATTTAATTTTATTAAAATGGAGCTCATAAGTATAGATACATATTATATCAAAGCAGCTTTTATTAAGGTATAAATTATAGCAAGGTTTTTTTCCTTTCATATGGACTTCTTAAAAGTGGCAGTTTCATAATTCTTTGCTCTTACTGACTCTTAAGTACTTGTCTTCCACTTCTAGAGAGTGATGAATACAGCTTCATTGTGTCCTGAAGTAATCCTAAGTACACTCCAAGTGGATATGACAACCTCTAAATATTCAGAAGTAACTTAATTATAAAACTCTACAGAAAAAATTTGCTAAGACAACAATGCTAAGGTTATAAAGCCAAGTGTTTGAAAGCAAAGACGTTCCAGTGTGCAGCAGGATTTATCACACCTTCTGCTGTTAGTCATTTATTAAACAATTGAATAGTCCCCTCTTCTAGCATGTGCTGTTCTTCTCTGGGCAGTGATGTTGTGACCTATTGCTTCTGCAGTTGCTGGAAATTAAAATAATAAGTAATAAACTGAACATAGTTCAGTCATGTACACTGTTAATATTCATTCTTGAAATTTAGCCAATTCTTCTACAAATGTGATGGTGGTTTTGCACCTGAATTAGGTACTATTTAAAACAGAAGAATTAAAACAGGGTCAGGTAATGAGTATTCAGTAAATAGGAGACTGTCCTAAGTCATGAATGACATCTGAACATAGTTCTGAGACTTTGTACCAAAAGAAGCGAACACACTGGCAGAAGAAACTGTTCAAGAAGTGTTCACTTTTAGCAACTAATGAAAGAACAATGTTATGTTTAGGACATTTAGAATCTTCAAAAATTCTTATGAGTATGTTTTTTTAATTATTTAATCTCTAAATCTAACTGTTAGATAATCTTCTTATCTTCAGAAGCATTAAATCAATGGGAGTTCCCTTGCCTAGGACCTGGCACTAACATTTTTCAGAAACAGTAAGTGTGGCTGTAATTCTCCCTGAAACTTCATGAATAAAAGACTATAGGATTTCTGAGTTACCTTCTCGCGACTTGAATACTCTGAGCACATTTAGATGTAAACTCAATTGTTTGAGCTTCAGCTGGACTGAGAACTGAGGAAAGAGTCTAACTCAGACATATTTCTGATTAGGTGTTAAATAAGAAATCCTAGACGTGGCCTGAAGTTGTGTTTGCTGTTCTTCAGATCCTGTTTCTTCACTTAGTTTAGGCTTCTTTCTGCTACTTTCTGCTAGTATGTTTATCATGTTTTAGTTGCATGACTGCTGTCCCTACTCTGAAATATCTTGCCAAAGGCCAAATAATCAATTTCTTCTTAGTGACTCTATGTGGTAAATGACAACTATTTTAAGTGTTACACATAAACTAATATGGACAAATAAGCAGACAGATTTAGGATTTTCATAGGTAAAAACACGGAAAGGACTTACCCTGAAAACCAAAGAAACCTGGGTTTATTTTGTAATAAATGTGAATACAGAAATTATTTAGGCTGAGAGGGTGCTTTCTAATGAAGCCTCATTAGCTGTGTATTATATAGCCATACTGAGGATCCAGTCCTACAAGTGATTGAGCAGTGATAATTAATCTGTATTTTCCCTCGCTCAGGCCTATTGTTTTCTTAGGCAGTAATTAATGAAAGGTCTATTTAGGAATCATGAGCTTTTAATATAACAATAAGTAGGTATTCCACCTTAGGGTGTAGCACAGATGACTAAAACTAATTTGCTTTAACAGACAGCACATAGCCTCAATAAGAGCATTTCAAATGCAGTTACATTTTAGCCTATGCATCTAGACAGCTGCTTACACTTTCATAGGATGCCAGATAAGTACAATGTCTCCAACTGACATCAATGAGTATTGGATTAGGATATTTGATCAGCAGTTATTCTCCTTATCTGGGTTTGAGGCATGAAATGATGGTTCAATGGCACAGCATTTTAATTGCTTAAAGCTTACCGCATGCTTAGCAAAAGTCATAAAATTTACATGGAAAAAAATTTTTGTTTGTGACAGGATAATTTCCTGCAGCCTAGTTTTCTTTGTCTCTTGGAATATACCAATGCTATCCAGTTAATTTTTGTCATTAAACCCTGAAGCATTTGCTAAAAGGAAAAAATTATAATTCTATCCCTTACACAGAATTGAAAATTTGCAAACCTAAGATTAGGTAGAACACATTAGCATGTGCACAAGTACTTAATTACATTAGTGATGCAAATGTTTTGCAATATTATGGTTTTGTAAACAAAATGATCTTGTTATTATAGAGAATTTGTGATAATTGCAATGTGAAGGAGGCTCAGAGGCTATGGGAAATGAAACACACTACCATATTTAGTGCCTAAAAGAAATATTTCTTTAAAATCCATTGAATCCCAAAACAGTATAAAAAAAAAAGTCACTGTTTAATTTTACATGGTAGATATTGTAAAAAATACATTGTTATTTTATTCTTGTTTTGTATGCATTACTTCAACTTTAGTTGAAGTATTACTTCAACAATAATATATTCAGCTGTATATCAATATTTTTAAAGGTAAATTTCAGGATGTTCTAAATCCCCAACAATCAAAACCTTGTGTAAGTAGAGAACTAATTTCACACCTCCAACACTACACCTTGGGATATGTATTCATACATTATTTTACAAAGTATGAGAAAATATATTACATGGCATATGTTACAATGAATAGCTAGGATTTTTAGGAAATAGGGGATCATTTCACATTTACACCTGGCAGATTATAGTCAGCATCTTGAAAATTGATGCATATGTGTCTAAAATATTAACATTATTTTCTATTTGTCTGAAGGTGTTTACTAAGTTTCTTATTTTAATGTTTAAATGTTAATTATATTTGTTATTAATAACACTTTCTTTTTTGCTTGCTTTCTTTTGGCTGTGTTTCTTGAACATCTCCATATATTTGTTGAATTCCATGGGAATCTGAGTTGGAAAAAGATAACAGATTTAACAGTAAAATACTTCTACTGCTTAAATACAAAGTATTTTTGCCTGATTATCAAAAGAGAGAATCTGAATGTAATTCTTCTTTGATGACCTTTCTAGCTCAGCATGGTTTTTGCCAGAGGCAGCCATCCCAGTTTCACAGCTATCAGTACCCTTCTGCCACAGTGCAGCAAGGGCTGGCTGCTCCCTGAGGGACAGGAAGCAAGTCATGATGTGAGAGGCATTTATGCTGTGGAACATATAAGACCATGGGGAAAAAAAATTAAAAATTATTTAGACTGCAAAGTTATGTTAATGGAAATTGGGATGCACTAAGATATATAGTTGGTTGTGCAAGCCTCATTCCCCTTCCCTGTGTGAGCAAGTTACGCATGGAAGAAAGACAAAGTATTATGTAAAAATTATGTACAATTAATTAAGCCATCATAAGGTTTTTGCATAAAGAAGCAGAAAGTTTAGCACTTCTTAAACATGAAACTCTTATTTTGAAAACTAACCCTCCATTGTTTACACCAGGCCATAAAATCTTAGATTTCTTAGAGGAAAGACTGCAGAGAACTCCACAAATCCTATTTTTCCTCATTTGGCTGTGACCTTGAAACCAGTGACCTATTTGTGCTGAGTTTCAGCATTTTAACCATGTGCCAAGAGAAAGTGGGTATTTCACTATATTTTGTAAGAAATATGTTAGGATGCCCATAACTTTAATAGGCACCTTTTATCGCTTTATGTATCAATAAAATGATTTTTTTTCTGAAAGGATAGCAAGCCTGTGTTTGCATCCAGAAACACTATACAACCTCCAGCAGTTTGTGCCATCTCTGATATAGCATATCATGAGGGGACCAATTCTGGAACATTTGTTGGGAAGATGGCCAAAACTTTTGTGAGGTATCCAGCTATTGCAGGGCAAACCATGATTTTAACCATATTTAATTAATAAATAAACAAACCCAGCTAAACAGTAATGTTATTTCAAAGCCTTTCCTTTTTGTTTGTTTGTTTTTTGTTTTTGTTTGTTTGTTTATTTGTTTTTTTTCCCAAGGATTTTCTCTCTGCTTTCTTGATATTCAGCCATCGCATCCAAGAAGGTAAAAGATGTAAAAGGGGCATAGAATGTAAAAGATAAACTTAAGCTGCTCTCATTCAAAGTTTCCTTCTGATATATATTGGTACATACAGCTATAGATGCATACATTTATACACATACATACCTACATGCACGCATGCAGTGCCAGATCCTCAGCAGATGGAAACAACAGTTATGTCTCCAGTAAGGACATATTCAATGTCACAAGGAAAAATAATAGAAGTTAAACAATACTATTCTGTTTCCACCTTGAAATGGAAACATAAATGCCTATTTGTATATACATGCAGATGTATATAAACATTAATATGTTCAAATATTCAAGAGACTGGTTTGGAGCTATCTGTCTATCTGTCCATTTTTCTATGTAATTTCAAGCAATCTCTGTAATACTATGATGCTTTACTGCCATAAAACTCATTTCATATTCCATCAGTCCCTTTGAAGATGATGAAGTGAGATCATTTACCCTGTTCCTGTTAATGGGCTGGGCTTTTTATTCTTACTACAACAAAATGAGAGAATAGCTTGGCAAATTCGTATCCATTACTATAACAGATGTACTGCAGTGATACTAGGCAGATCATGTTTAATATTTGTGCTAATAAAGAAAAATATTCTGTCATTTGACAAAGTCATACATGAGAAAAGTTGGTCTATTTTCTTTCTCTTCTGCAAAAGCTCATGTTCTGACTGAAAGCAAGCCTGACCTCCAAATTTCACATCTTTTTGAGCGAAATTCAAGAACACTTTGGCATATATAAATTTATCTGGGACTTGTGTAAGTCTGAAGATATCTGTTTTTAGCATGAGGTTGTAATTAACAACACACTTTAGGCATCCAAGTATCTAGAAGCCTTCTGCAAAACTTAATTAATACTTATGACAACCTGGAGAGGTAGTCATGAGAGTTGAAGAAATTTTTCACATGAATTGAAATGCAGCTGTCCTTGGACTGGCATACCGTAGCTGTTTAACAGGAGGTGGAAGTACAGATTAAGGCTGTAGATGAGGTAAAATCAAGAAGTCTTGCTAGGAAAAGTATAGAATAGAAGGTTAGTTGAAGGGTGGACATTATGGTGAATACTCTGTTGACTATATCATGATTTCATATGCCTGGCTTATGATAACTTTACTTTGTTCTAGATTTATTAGAAAAATAGACACTTTACTAATGGTTCCTTCTATGTACTTAAATGGACAGATAATTCTTTAAATTAATCAGATGCAAACATTTTATTTTGATAAAAATGATGTTCTTAAATGCTACTTCTGATTAGTCTAATGTGAGAAAGGCAGCAAAAATCAGAACAATTCTATTCTAGTAGTTTTGGACCAGTCTCTTGAGGATTTGTGGGGAAGCAGGATCAACATTTATTTAAAACAAAGCTATCATTTTAATGGTCATGAATGAAACCAAAATCAGGTAATTTCCTATCATAAGATCACTAGTGATAGCGGTATCTTAAACATTTTGGAGGTTTTGTTTGCAGCAGTGACTGAAGGTCTTTGGGCAGGAAAATGTGTTCGCACATCAACGGTCTATCATATGCACTTGGGAAGTGATAAGCATGTATGTTGGAGTTATCAGAGTCATTTCTCCATATAGAATAGTCCTTTTCCATGGTTTCTGGCAGTGAAGGGTAGATTGTCCTATGAAAAGACAGTCAACAACCACACAGTTTTATCAACATTAGCGAATATGTCTGTAGAGCAGTAGGGACTCTCCTCCCATAGTGTTCACTGGGGAATATTTCAAGATTTACACCAGGTCCAGGCCCACAGCCTACACCTTTAGATGACTGCCTGATGATGCAGCTTTATGAAAGCATCCACTGTAGTTCACTTTCATTAGTGTCATATTAAAGGTTTAGAAGCTAGTACAGCTCTCAATTTTCTGCTTTTGCACTCCATACAATATTATAGTTTATTATATATAATTTCTTTCAAATGACTTGTGATAAAGGGAGTCAGTGATATTTCCCTGAGTTTGCCCCTTTATTTAAAGGGACATGCTACTCAGAGCACTAGTGGCAATAATACTTTGACAAACATCTACAAAACAAAAAAAAGTCCTACTTTCCAGAATTAATCCATTAGGAAGCTGTTAGGGATTCATCTTGTCTAAAATATTCATAGGCAGCAAAATGTCCTGAATGCCCTACAGAATTTCTGTCGAGTCAGGCAGGTGATTGATAGTGAAGTTCTGTTCTGAGTCACTCACAGTATGTAATTCTATTTGTCTTGCCAAACACTAAAGAGCAACGAGCTCATAAAATGTAAAGGCAACGGGGCTCATATTTTCCCCCATTTAAGAAAGAACCTGGTGTCTCCACTTCACTCCACTGAATGTAACAAATTTCCATTACATCAAAGGAGAAAGGCACAGTGTTCCTAGCAGAGCACTTAGATGCTGAATTAGGCAAGTGTTGTTTCTTGTGTCAAATGAATTTGTGTACATGATTTCATAAAATTTCTCTACAATTTTACATTGTAAATATCTGAGATAAATTGATAGCTCTCTCAATTTGTAATGATACTGAAAATATATTTTAGATCCTACCGTTCCATCTCTAAAGTAAAAAATCTCAGCAATATCAATGCCTCACTGAAATACCGTTAAGTATCTCTGCTGTCTTGCAGTAAAATGCCACTTTTTGGGTTGTTTTTGTTTGTTTGTTTTGTTTTGTTTTCAAGAAAATGGTTGTCGTATTCATATCCCATATCCTTCATTTATTTCCATTCCTCTACTGTTCTGCAAACTTCTAGGGAAAGACACAAAAAAATACAAGTTAAAGCGGCAGTTTAAACTCTGGTTTTCATTGTTTTTCTTATTTTAAGCAGGCTGTAAAATAGTTGGACATTTTATAGAGAGTTTATTTTTTGGTTTGGCTGGTATCCTAGGTAGCTGCTTTCTCGGTGGGTCCCAACTGAGAATATGCAACCATCTTTCTTTCTTCAGAGTCCCACTGCATTTCTGTGGAAACTGTTTTGGCAGAACTCATCCAATGTTCTACTGCCAGGATGCTGCTGGGAATAAAACTTAGCCATACCCAAAGAGGATATACTTTTCTCTAGTTTCTGAGCTGGACACACACAACACTACTCTGACTGGGAAGAAACATATTAATTGTGAAATAATCTAAGTGTCCCGTGTGTCATCCTTTGCAGCCACCAAAGGTATTACAGCTGAATTGTTGACATTTTGCCACATTTCACCAAATTGAAAAGTTAATTAAATAGTAGTGAGTCTTCCCCAGGAATTCACGGCATTTCTCAAGAAAGTGGACTAGGTAACATGTAGCTTTTCCTACTACTTCAATAAGGTATCCAGTGACAGACAGCTGTTTTGTGCTGGATATTACTATGTATAACCTGAACATGAGCCGAGGAAGACTAAAAATCCTATTCCAGTCCTTAGTAGGGAAAAAATATTTCCTGATTTGGCTGGCAGTCTGCACATCATGGATGTCATATGGGAGATCCAGAGCTCCAACTGGTTGAAACTGTTGACTTTGGTAGTGGAAACATTATGTGTCACTGTATTAGAAATATGTCCTATGTTTTTTACACATGGGTGCTGTAGGATGTGAGAAGGGAAATATGCACGCTCAAAGACCTCATTTGTGTACCAACTCAGTACATTCAGCTCTTTCTCCTCTTCTAAAGGCAATTGATTCTATGAAAGCCTGCAGGATTCCCCATCTTGCTCTTGGGACTTGTCATCTTTGCTTTGCTACTTCACACAATAGCCGTGTAGTGCAACTGCAATCTCATTTGTTCAAGACTGAAAATGCCTCTATACTGATACAAAGCAGACATTTAAAATGTGCTTACAGTTGAAAACTGATAACATAATAAAGAAAAATTGAGTTGTAGTTGGAAGAAAAGTAAAAAAAGAGAGAAAGAAAAAAAATGCAATGAGGGGCTTATCCACCCCATACAGAGGGAAAGTCAGATTACAGACAGGAAGGAAAAGAGGGAAAATTAAGAATAGGGGACTGCAGAAAAACACGGAAAACAACTGTCTATGTAAAACAATTATTTTTTATTCAGCAGTACTCTTCTGTTGCCCTACAATATTTGTGCTTAGACAATGTTCATCTGTTAGCTTGTTTATTGAAGAATACCCTGTCTTTTCAAAAAAACATTATTTCACTTGCATTTTTCCTTGTTTGCCTACTTTTATCTGTTAAATTAGATGAGTAGAGGAGAGGGTGAGGCTTTCTACTTTTTAAACAGAACAATTTCTTTTGCTGGTAAAATTATGCATGGCACAAAATGGCTCATAGAATTGACCCAAATTACACACCAATTCACCCTTCCAAATGCAGTTTAGATGAACCAACAAATACACTATAAATTCAGAAGTGTCTCCAAATGCAAGCCTGTTTTTTGCATTCTTATTCCTCTAAGCCTTATTTAAATCAGTAATGCAAGCATCCTCTTTCAATCAGCAGCAAAGACAATTGAAAAAATTACAGAAAGCAATAAGCTGTAAAAGAAGGTTTAATGCCTTTTGGCACGATATTAATGGTACTGATTATATACATGTCTCAATAAAGAATCAGTGGGGCAGATCCTCAGCTGACATAAGTGATGTCAGCAGAACTGTCCTGCTTTAATATCCCATGTGAAGATCACATTCTATTTAGGGAAAGCCATGTTGCATCCTTGCTTCCAGAATCTAATTACCTGGAAATGCTGGAAAAGAACAGAAAAGTGTGTTACTTAATAGGTCTGTGTCTGAGCAGATGAAGGGCTTATTACCTATTCTACAGTGCACTGTAGTTAAGCAGAAGGATACCTGTGAAAGGTACAGTTGGCCAAAAATATGTCAGCTATTTCTCTGTTTAAAATTTGAAAATATAAAAGGGGATAAAACTCACACTAGCCATTGCCTGGATTCCGATCCCTCATGAAGCCCCTGTAACTTCTACTCTATCATCAGGCTGATGGATGAAACTCTGGTTAGTTCCAGTGTGGCTGGTACCAGTGTGCAATAAGAAGGTCAACAGAGAGACCCAGTCTGTGATTTCTGTGCTCTGGGCAAGTGTAAAGGAAGGCAGAGCAAAGGCCTTCTGAAGCCGTTTACATGGGCAAAAGTGAAGGGCAATAAGGTTAATTATGTACACTGTTAGCCAGCAGTGTAAGAACAGCATGTGTTCAGATGGGAGTCAGATTCCTGCTGAGGAATATGATCAAGATAAAACAAATGCCAAGAGACTGATAAAACAATGCAAATGACAATACTTGCCTAGCTTGGCAAAGCAGATGGAACAGTATAGAAATGCTAATAAGGTGAGGTCGTTCTATGAGGATGTCACTGTATGGAGGCAAGACTATTAACAAAAACAAAACTTAAGAAAGGACAAAAATAGAATTATCACATGAATAGGAAACACATTTACACAGGATGCTGTTATAGATATTTTAATGAGTGCTTTAATTAAGAGCACAGTATGGATGAACAATCATTGGTTGAGCTCACTGTTGAGGAACTGAACTTTGACAAGTTCCAAGAGACATCAGGAATGTTCAAGCAACAAAGCTTCTAGTATCACCCACTGAAGTATTAAACACACAAAGGGAGAAGTCTATACATTCATCTTGGGGTTTTTTTGAGGTTTGAAATTAAGTCAGAGGGCTTTTCCAAAAAAGTGGCTATATGCTGTTTTGAAAAGGGGAAGATAATATGGAAGAAGTGGGAAGGTATTCCATACCTGTTTATGTTCAGTAACAGCCTATCTCCAAGGCAGTTTTACATTGACCAATTCATCTTAGAAAGGCAATATCATGTAAAATTAATCTGAATTCCAGCACAAGATATTCAAATTTAGTAACCACCTGAGAACAATAAGAAACATAACCGGAATATACACATATTATTTTATAATTTTCAGAAACAGGTGGTAAGGTTCCATGTAATAACTTGTGACATGCAAAAAACTAATTTAAAGACTTGTAATAACTGGATCACATTGCTGGATTTGTGAATCTTTGGCTCAAAAAAAGGCTGCAAAGTAGAGGAACAACATTTCTGTTTTTGATGGCTGGTTGTCAAATTTTGGACAAGACTAAATAGACAATCATAAGCCAAATTTTCAATACTGAGATAATTTTCTATATAGGACCACTAATTACTGAGAAAAATTGATAAGGAAGGAAGTTTAGGCATGGATAAAGAGCTACAATTCTTCTCCTGCTTATTTGTGGAGAACTATAGTTCTATTTAATTACTAAGAAAGGCCCTGTTTCAGTTGTACCAGGCCAAGTATTTCATATGAACAGGACTTGGTCCCATTTTCCTAAGAAAAGGTACAGACAAAAACATGAGAATAATGGACTTAATTTTTTGTGTCCACTAAATCAATATGTATAGTAGACATTGTTCTAGTAAGAAGTGATAGGAAGTCTATGCAAGTCCATACATCGACCAAAAATGCAGAACCCAGTTCAACTGGAATAATGAAAGGAGTTTAGATAAGTGCTGCCTTTAGGGTTTTATGATGGTAATTGAACCCATGTCCCCTGAAGAGAAGTATGGGGCGCAGAGCAATATCTAAAAGCAGTGAATGCGAATGACCAGTAATAAGAAAGGTCAGGCTGAGGGTGATGGCTGCAGCAAATGCCCTGATTCACATAGGAAGCCTTCTCTGGTAAGGGAATTTCCTTGAGACAAAAAATAAATGTGAGTGTAGTGGCTAAACACAGAAGAGCTGATCTTAGTAAAAATCTAGCCATTTACTTAAATTTTGCTAAATGCTTAGTGAAATATTCATTATTTTTTGTCCTCAGATGTAATTTCTAAGTAATGTTTTGGTCCTGCCTAATCAACTGACACTCATAGGTGTATCCTTGAGCAATATTTCTTCCTTTGTTCCATCACCATAATCATCGTCACCCCTATTCCCTTCTTCTGTTACAATACTTTTTTCACTGGAGATCTACATATCACATATATACTTTTGTAGACCTTATTGTCCCTTGTATTTGAGATGAAAATGTAGCCTCTTATTTATCTTTTTGAACAGTTGCTTCTCTTTTCTGACAATGGCTGGTATAGAACAAAGGTTCCCTTCTCACAGACCTTTTTTTTGCTTACCACATTATCCACAGCTTCTCTGTTTTTCACCTTCTGTATTTTAAAAGGCAGAAACTGAACTGGGTTTGTTGGATTTCATTTCATCTGAGAAATAAAAGAAATAGAGGGTTGAATGCTTAGAGATGGACAAAGGGTTATTGGAAACTATGACTTCTCTTGCAGTTTTGTCTTCTGTAAGGGTTTCCTCTTATGTTGAGCTGTTCATTCAGTAAAAAGTACAGCAGAGAAAAAACACTGAAAAATGATTTTTGCTACATTTAATAAATACTGTAACTCTACAATGTGCTATCATTTTATAAATCTATGCCGAGGACTATTTTGACTGCTTTGATACATACAATTTGACAAATCGATGCAGTTATTTTGCTGTGTACACAAATGGATAACAGGGTATAATGTAAAAAATAAATACACTTGCTTGCCAGATGCAGGGGCTTCTTCTCCCCCTTAAAAGTTACTACTTTTCTTAACCCTGTGGAGCTATTTACTTTGAAAATGTAACAAATAGCAATAAAACTTTTTCTGATCCTGATAACTTGCACTTTGTGTTTGGTATCTGAAAAGTCCCTTACCAACAGATGTTATTCTGCCTTCAAAAACAGAAGATGTTCCAATTTTTCACTGACTTACAAGAGTTTAGGAATGTGTTTTCCCTTCCTTCCCAGGGGGCATTGTTAACGTTTAGCAACTCTATTGTCTGGTGCAGCAGAAGGAAGCTTACCACTTTGATGTGAATTCCTATTAAAGCAGTGCAGAGTATTAAACTAGTGATCCAGAGCTGCAGAGAGTCAAAAACAAACAGTGTTGTTTCAGAGAGCATTCATGAATTCAGCTTCAGAAAAAAAAAGAATCCAAAAAAATCCAATCCATGGCCAAAGGATAAAATAGCAACATTAAATTTTACATTTTGATGGTTCACTTAAAAATTAGTGATATGTGTGGCAGCATTACTGAAAACATATTATCCTATAATTAAACGGTGATTCACTTGGAAAAAAAATCTTATTTTCTTAAAAGTCACATAAATTATTTACTTCAGTTTAGATTTAAAAGAGAAAGATGACAAGTTAATGGGAGCTTCAATAACACTTTGGTTGAGACTTAATTAGTGGGAGCTATCACACCTTTCATTGTGCATGTAATTAATCTTTTTCTACTGAAATTGTTTCACCAGATCACATTTCACAATTTTCTGCTTGTGTTTGGCAGCTGAATCCAAGTTCTCTAGGATAAAACTGGTTGTTCTGGTTTACTCTGATGTGTGGATGAAAAGTTAAATCATACCCAGTTACCACTACTTTGGCACAATTGTATATGAAAAGAAAGACCAAAATTAGCATAACTGCAAACTAGAAATGAAATTAATTATTTCTGGAAGGATAGATCTTGGCACCATCATGTTTTGCATTGCTTGGACTTAGTAGTAAAGCTTAAATTCTGGTGATGTACACCTTGCAGACAGAAAAAAAAAAGCCAGCTATATAAATTTCTATGTAGAGTGTAGGAACCGGAACCTGCTTGTAAAAAACTTAACTGGAAATGTGCAAATGTTAGATGTGAAAAGTGGCTGAATGGTCAGGCATGGGGAGGCCAGTCAGTAATGGTGTACCACTGGGATTGGTACTGGCATCAGTGCTATTTGACATCAATAATGATCTGGAGGATGGGACAGAGTAGATCATCAGCAAGTTATTATTAGCAGATAATACAAATCTGGGGAGCATGGATGATACAGCAGAGGGTTGTGCTGTGATTTGGAGGGAGCTGAAAAGTCTGGAGAACTGGGCTGACAGGAGACCTTTAAAGTTCAACAATGAGAAATGCAAGTTCCTGTATCTCTGGAAGAATGTGTACCACTGTGTGCTGAGTTACAGAGGCAGAAAATATTCTGAATAGGAAGGGACCCACAAGGATCCTCACTGGGACCACTTAGTTTGAAAGAAGGTCTGTAGAGAAGGACCTTAGGATCATGGTGAACAACAAGCTGTTGATGAGCCAGCAGTGCATGCTTGTGACAAAGAAAGCCAACAGCATCCTGGACTGCATTAGTGTGAGTGTTGCCAGCTGGTCAACAGAGGTGATCCTTCCCCTCTACTCAGTACTGGCAAGAAAATACATGAAATTCTGGTTCCTATTCTGGTCTCTCCAGTGCAAGAAATACATGGACACTGGAGAGAATCCAGTGAAATGCCACAAAGATGATGAAGAAACTGCAGCATGTGCATTGTGAGGGAAGGCTCAGGGAGCTGGGGCAGTTTAGCCTAGAGAAGAGAAGGCTCAAGGATATTATCAGTGTGCAAAATAACTGACACAAGACAATGAAGAAGAGGAAGCCAGATTGTTCTCCGTAGTACTCAGTGACAGGACAAGAAACAATGGACAAAGTTGAGAAACATGGACTTCCATCTGAACACAAGAAAAAGATTTTACTGTGAGAGGGATCAAACACTGGAGCAGTTTGCCTGGACAGGATGCTGAGATAGCTGAACATGGTCCTGGGCTACCTTCTCTAGTTGTCTCCACTTAAGTAGAGAGGTTGAACTAAATGAGCTCAAGAGGTCCCTTCAAACCTAAATCATTCTGTGTGATTCCCTGTAATTTGATGGCATATTAAGGATTTTGCATTGCATCATTCATTCGGAGCTTTGAATCAGTAATAACAGTTGCTTCAGAACTCAATTTTATCTTGTTAATACTTCTGAGCACCTTCCTCATCCTCTCAGTTTGCACACTATGGGTTTTACCAGACAATTCAATGGAAGCCGTTGATAGAGACTCAAAGACAAAGCTAACCCTAAATCTCAGAAACCATATCTTGTGGCAGAGACAACAGATATTCATTTTCTAAATGAATATATCTTAGACCTGACCTAGTGCTAGGTTTATGCCCTTACCCATGGGCATAAGCACTGGGAACAAGCTGCAGATGTGATAATCCTGACTGGGAAAGCAACAATTGAAATGTGCATTAGAGATCATGTCCCATCTCTTGGCTGCTTAAACTCATGCCCATCTGTCTCTATGGCAGTATGCCGGTTAACAGTGCTGTATGCCAGTTTTTCAGGTCTTGAGATAAACTGGAGATACACTTAGGTGGGTAGCTTGAGCATGAAAATTATAATCTCTTCTGCAGGATCTGCAGGAGTCTTTGCTTGGATGATGGTACAAAGATTTCAATGACTGCCTCTTGGGAATTTTATTTAGTGACATAAATGCCAAAGGTGTGATAGACAAGTAGAGAAAACTAAGAAAGATTTCAGGAGCAGCAGAGGCCAGAAGGAAGTTCCATATGCAAGGTGAAACAATAAGACTGCACTCAATGTAAAACACAAGCTTTGAGGTACAGAAATATTCAGAATATATTCTTCAGAGGCTAAACCCAGTGGATATTATGAAAGGAATTCAATACCTGATTTCAGCTACAAATATTCCAGACCAGCTCGCAATGCCATTTTGTGCAGCTGAGAACTTAAGCTGCAGTGCAATGAGTGGTATCAGACTGTGATTATTAAAAAAAATGTTTTGCTAGTTAACATTTTGGTATCTCTTTATACAGATAAATTTCAAGCTGCTCATGAACGGCTTGCTTGCTATTGATTTCTGTAGTGTGAGGCATCCTCTAAAAGAGAGAGTTTTGCTTTTGCTTCTTGGTATCAGCTCTGCTACAGGAAGAAAATTATGTTTTTAAGATGTTTTACTAGAGATGAATTGAAGTTTGCCATGAGTTTAAGTGTTTTGTTGAACTGAACACTGTGAGTATAATCTTCATAAATTGCTTGCATTAATCAAAAAGTGCTAATTAGTAGCTAAGCTTCATTTTGGAAAAGGCTGCATTCATTTATTAAGTTGAAACAAAAAAATCCTCTTTCCTCTGAGTGGCCCATATAAAGAGGATGACAGATCACAGCCCAAATATTGAGGCAAGCTGAAAGCTCCTTAATAAATGATTTCAACAAGTAGATCTCACCAGGAGGAGGTTGAGCTGCCTAATGCTCCATTTTGTATTGGGCTTTGGATATCTGTGAAGAAACAGGGCAAAACAGCTTTTGAACCAGCAGCTTAACTTTTTAAACTATATGGAACATTGTTTCTTCTTTTTTCACATTATGGGGCTGTAGTTGAGTGTGTCTCAGACTTCGTCAGCCATGACGAACCCAGGGTTGATGAGTCCAGGGTTTAAACTTGTTGTCTGGGACCCCTGGAAAGAACAGACTTTATTTGCTTGGGTGTGCAGACATGAGAACTTCACAGAAGCAACTATTATCATGTTCTGCAAGGCTGAGGCAATGGTATATGTGTCTGCTGCTCTTCCATGCATAAAATAGTGTGGCTTATGTTGAGCTGGAGGAAAAGTAAGGAGAAAGCACCAGTGGGACTTCCAGTGTTTGAAGGGACTTGCATCAATAGACTGAAGGTAGATGACTGACAGTGAACTGTAACCATGTAGATACCTATCAGTTTTTAAGTTAAAAGGAAAAAAAAGAAAAAAAGTACTTATCTTTAGGAAAATTGCTTCCGTGGCTGTTTCCTGGAGTTAATCCATATTCCACTCCCATGCATTGTGTTCTCCATACAGGGCACAAGAGCAGCTTGCACACACAGTCTTTGAGCCCTAGTATAGTGTGGCTGACTTCCACAGTGATGCAGTGACAAAGAACAGGAGCAGAGATAGTTCCATATGTGAACAGCGACATAGTTTTGGCAGAAACACGGGATTTTGGCTGAGGAGTTGGTTTAGTCCTACTTCTTCACTAAACCCAGCCTCCCTATCCCATTTACATAGATCCAGGTTGTTGCAACTTCATTCTGATTGATGAGTTTTATCAGAGGGCATCTGGAAATAGGAGAGAGGCTGCAGTACAGTAGTAAGGGTTTGGGTATTGTCATGACAGACACCTTCATCCCACCCCAGGAAAACTGTGCCTGAAGAAAATGCAATATTAAGTTAATTTTCATTTTAACAGGAGGTGACTATCTGCTTGTCCATCTGCCTGCATGTCAGTCTTACACTGCCTTAATGAAAGGAACCCTTCCTATATCCAATACATGAACTCTCATATCCATCCTCCCTATCCTTCAGGGTAAAAATACTCATGTTCCCATTTTATAGCTATAAAAGCTGCACTTGCACTGAAAAGTGAGATACTTGCAAAACTTGCAGCAAGGAACTTAAGCTCTTCAGGGAGTTAGGCTTTTATGATCTAAGCTAAACAGTCCATTCAAATAAGTACTGATTTCCCAGAAATATCTGTAATGAAATGAGTGGAGAGAGAAATAGAATTTCTGTCTGAATGGTTCATGGTATTGTCACTCAAACAATTATTGAATTGTTCAGCTTGAGAATTATCAACAGAAAATATCCAGAAATTTATGAGATCTTCATTATTCCTGCCAGAATGTGAATATTAAGTACATAAAAGCAAGCTTCAGCCTGTAGTGTCAAATAACTTTCAAATTCATTTTTTGTCTTTTATAATTCTTTGAGATGCAAATTTACTTCCTATGATCAAACTCCTATTGTCTTTGATAGTAGTTTTCCCAAAATAAAACTGCATTTGCCTGCTGACCTTGACCAACACAATTTTTCCGTAGAAAGAGTTGAGAATGCCTTTTAATATATAAAAAAAAAACTAAGCAGGACTTATCCCTCAGTGTGTGAATGCATGACACCTGAAACAGCTCTATATATAGCAAACAGAATTGCTTGAAAAGAAAAACTGGTATTTCAAAAGCAATGATGATGATAAGGGAGATACAGTTCTAATCATGAGATTAGAAGTTTTTGCTTTATTTATGCTCTTTTAAGGTCATACAGTTCAATAAAAACATTCTAAACAGTGATATAACAATAATTCTTCAATTTATTTTGGGTTTATTTTGTTCATTTTTTTTAAAAAAAACTGGTTTTTTTTAATTTTACAGCAGTGACTGATCATTGTCTGTTTTATTTAGTGCAATTTTCTGCTGAAGTGTTTTTAGAAACTTAGCTTTAAAATGTTGTAAAATTTGAGACTAGGTGAGCCTTCAGCTATATATGTCAAAGGCTCAAAAAAAAAATTAAAAAAATCAAACCACATTTCCAAAGGAACACCAGAGAGCTTTCTACGGCAGTTGGCAGATACATAAAGGCATTATTTTGCAGATATTATTGTTGATAGGTTTAATATACAGCACAGTTTGTCTGAGCCAATGGGATATTGTCCTCTTAACAAATCTCATCATGCCAGCAGTGTTGCTTCTATAGGATGGCTTATCAGCTCCAACCAGAGTCTGCTACACTTGCACTTGCCTTCATAGCCTGAGAGGAAAATAAATTGTTCCCAAGCAGTTAATAAGAAAGAATTATTGTGAGTGAGATGCATGACATTATGAGAAAGCATGGTGTTTTACTGACTAAATGTTTCTTTCCAATTCTCGCCATCTTTGCTCATTTGGCAACATTCCCTCTGTCTCCCCCTCCCTCCTAACAAAAAAACCCCCACCTCAGATTCAGTGTAAATGAAATGAACATTTCATTTCTAGAACAGTCTCTTTAAACACTGTTACTGATGTGCTATTCTATTTCAAGAAGCGTACTTATGACATTTCTCCTCTGCATTTTAATATAGACATTGGAATGGGCTGGAGAAACACTCCAATACTGCCACTATTATGACAACATGCATCTTCATTTTTGCTATCTATGCAGCTAAAAATGAGCATATACAAATATACTACATAGTATGTGACTATTAGATATGAATACAACTCTCTTTTTCCTGTGTGTTAGCAGACCCACTCCTGAAAAATTAATGATTTATAGTACTAAAACCATGCACTTTATGGGCTAAATGCTTATTACCTGGCATATGTAAGCAGGTCCATTTAAGTAAATGGAGCCATGCAGGTAATAACAATGAGTGACAATTGGTCTTTTAGTCAATTCCTCACAACCATTGTCTGGGAATTAAAAACAAAAGGTCTTTGATAAATTGTAAGATTATATGATAGCTAATAAATACAAAGCAAAATGTAGGCATGTTGTAGAGCTTTATTGTCCGTTATTGTGCTATATACCTAAGGTCTTGCATGGCCAAGCAATTAAGCAGATCTTTTAGCTTTATACCCCATGTCAAATCCCATTTTGGGTAAAGAGAAATGCAAACTGTTTGCTTAACTATGACTTTACCCAGAGAAAATAGGGAAATCAGACACCATATTTTTAATTGCATTTGTGCAATTCTGATTATTTGCAATTCAGCCATATGCCCTTTTTAAATCCCAATGCTGTCATGCAGGGTGTCTCAGAAAGAACTGAGAATTCTTATGCAGAAACCACATCTGAGGGAATTGTTCAGTATTTTATTGCTTTGAAATGAAAAGTGACTGTGAATATCAAAGTACAAGAGAAAAACACTGATATATACAACACTATTACAACTCTTAAATGTTGTGGATTTCCTTAGTGTCTGTAATCCGTGGACCTCAAAACATTTTCAAATTTTATTTAAACCTTTTAACATGTTTGTAGACATAGTTATTCAGGTTTATATGGAGATATTATTGGAAGCAGAAATGATCACTTTCTCTGTGAGAGACACCAAATGACAGAGCTACCTGAGGTAACAGGGGACTGAGAAAGTACCATGTAGTTCTGCATACTTTTGAGGCCACACAGTCAGTTTTTAGCATATGTGGAAATTGAACTTTTCCCTACTTGTCAGTATTCCACTTCCTTTATCCTGATTTTTGTTGTGGTTAGTTTTAGAACTTGTCAGAATCATGATAGAAATTGCAAAGATCATGAATTGAAACTGATATAATTGTTTTAATGCAAATCTCTATAGATTTTCCTTCCTGACTCGTGCCTCCAACAATATTGGGTTTCTTAAGCCAATATAAAAGCTTTCAATCCTAGGATGTATATAATTTCATTACAATATTTTGATAACCCATATGTAAGTTTTGACACTTCTCTCAAATTCAGCTGATTTCCCTGACATCAATTTAACAACACAAGTTTCAAGTCACTTTTCCAGTAAAGAAGCTCATTATATGTGTAGGATCTGTATAATATTGAAGCATTGCACCAAATATGCACAAACACATACTTTTCTTAGGACTCTAGTTGAATCTTATCTATTTTCACTATATTTAACAAAAGAAATGATTAGGTGTCTGAGATTGCAGAAACACTAATCCCACAATGCATCAAATCTGCATGTGTTGGCAAAAATAGTCACAACAAAATGTATTATGCAGAACAACCAGTCGATTTGATTAATTCCTATTCAAAATAGAGAAAGAGTAGGAAGATTTATTTCTTTTTATTATTCTGCACTACTAAAGCAAGTAAGAAGAGAAGGGGATAAGGGATAAATTGAATTCAAATTGAGATTGAGACAAGCAACATTCATAAATTCATATCCATGCTGTCCTCCCAGAGCTTCACAACTAATTGCTTTGAATTTTTCTCTTGTTCTTATCTAGGCCATCATTCATATGGCTCCATAGGCCTGAGGTTTTTCACCTTGAACTAGTTTTTTGTGTTTTCTCCCCTCCTAACCATAGTCTTTCTTAAAACTCATCTCTGAGAACCTTAGAATTAATTTTTTTATTGCTAATAAAGCACATTTCTTTCTGTTAATAAAATATTTTAAAAAATCTTAAAATACCTTCAAGTAAATTTGTGGCTAAAATGTATGCTCAGTTATTATATAGCAATTTGCAGTCCTAGTCAGTATATATCAGCACATGTCTAATGAATTCTGCTCCATGCTGATTCTTGAGTATTGCCATGTCCAGTTCAGAACTTTGAAACAGAAAACACAGAATAATTAGGAAATCAGTGATTTCCTGAGACTATTTTCATGCAGAGAAACATCTGGTGCTCTAAAAGAAAGTCACAGGCTTGAAATGGGTGGAAAACAATATCCACTTGTTAACCATGTTGAGGCAGAGGAACATCCTCAGAGGAAGTTTTTGGGAAAAAAAATTCCAAAAATGGCTCAGAACAACTTCAAATAAACAGATAGAGATTTGCAAGTGGGAAAGGAAGAAGATGAGAGGAAAGATAGTGTTTTAAGAGGGCTTCAGCTCCAGCCAGAAAGAGGAGGCATTTGAGTGCTTCTATGTGTCTGAGCCTACGTGTCCAGACACTCATTGGAACATAGTTCCTCTGCTCACTAAACAAACGGTGATAGCTGTACATAAGAAAAATGGTAGGGAATACAACTTACAAAGTACTAGCAACAGTTCATTTAGATAGATTTTAAGGCAAAGGACTAGCTCCTGCCTAAGCTATATGACAATCCCTTGTCCCAGAGAAATAATTGCCTTTAGTGGACTCTACTAATAGTAGAGCTGGTAGAACCAGCAGTACTAGTAGGCAGGCTTTTTCTTCACATGTCACTCTTAGGACTGGAAAAATGTGACAAAATTACTTTGATGTTCAGGAAAATATATTTGTTTGTCTAATTGAGTTAATCTGAACTTCCCTAGGAGGAAAGGATGCATTGTACCAAGCACACAATATGAAATTCAAATCTCCATTGGAATGCTGAAGAACTAATGGTGGATTACTTCCACCAAATGTTGGTGAGCAATTCTGCTCTGAGGGGCTCAGCTCTGCATGATTCAGCTCTAGTGATTTAGTTCTAGCCCCTCAAAACCAAGAAAGGCTCCCTCCACGTGATCCCCCTGAGGCCAGAGCACCACACCAAAAATAGACGTCCAGACACCAGGAGGCTCAGTGACAGAAGGAGCACACTTTGTTGGGATCACTTGCTTTTATGGGCTCAGCATGGAAGTTTCTAGAACACGGGGCAGTGCTAAGCTTCCCATTCGTTGGAAGGCATGCAAATGAAGGACTGAAAACAGAGCAATGGAGTGTAGGGTGGAACTTCACAATAAACCAATAGGGAGAATTGGTGGGAAAGGAACCCTAGGGGATTATGGGAAGAAGAAACTTAGATAGGGAATGTCTAAGGAAAAAAATACAATGGGGAGGACATGTTTATGACGCACTTTTAATTAAATCTCTGATGTTAACCTATCAACATTAGGGGCAGTAGAAATTGAAGAGTCCACATCCTCGTAGGCCCAGCGCTTAATATACTCCTGCCATTTAGTGAATCCTGGGGCTTCTCCCACAAAGAACCGAATCCAGATTAAAAAGACACAGTTTAAGTCCCTTCCATATTTAGACCTGCTTTGTTAAAGTTTTAGCTGAATTGTCTTACCTGTGCTTAGTGCCAATGACATTTAAGCTTAAAATTAAATGTGTTCAGAATTATTTGGACACAATAAACAGAGAGTACATTGTACAAGTGTAGCTAACGAAAGTATATTCCAATGGAATGAATCTGCATTGCAAGGCAATACAATTTTCCAGTAAAAGGCTGAACTGAAGGATTTATCCAATATAAAAGGAGAACAGGTCTTCCATTCTCTTTTTGAAGTGGGAATACTGTGAGGGTTAAGTCTCAGAAATTATTCTAGCTCTCTGAAGTCCTAAGTCCCCATCAGCACATAAACCAATGCATTCATGTGTACAATTAGCTACATTTTTATCTGGCAATACCAAGAAAAGCTTCCCATTAAAAGATGTCTTAGAAAAAAAATTACCTGGGTCTCTCCTAAATTTAGGTGCTAGCCGATATAGGGGCTCAGACCTACTACATATTCAACAGTAATTTCCTTATTTACTCTCTGTCAGATATAAAACAACATCTATGCTAGTTTTCAACTAAAAACATATAATCCTCCTGCACACCTTTTCAGTCTGCTAAGTGTCCTCCAGTTGAGGCAGACACTGACACTAAACAGGTTAAGCCCTAGGCCCAGAGGGCATTCAGGCTGAATTAACAGGAAAACTGGACACTTCTTGGTTCCTGAATTTTCAGTCAGAATATTCTTTTATGTTCCTTTTTTGAGTAATTTTCTTTCACCTGAATGGACTAATCTACAGCAGTGATTGCATCTGTCAGGTGCCCTTTATAACAGCAGCTGGTACCCAACTGTAGGTGCATTGTGAGTGACTGGGTCACTTTATTGATGCTTGTTTATACCAGCTGAGAGTCTGGCCTAATTCTGCCAACTGCCTGCCTTCTTTGCTTAATAGTACCGTTGGTTTATAATAGTAGTATACCATCTCAAAACCTTGCTGAAGTGAAACAAAGTGGAAGTAAGAAGGTTTAATCGTAACCACTTTTTCTCACCAGTAACATGTATCTGTAACCTTCTCCATAGGTTGATCAATGCAAGGCCTATAGCACCTGAATAAAATTATTTTCAACTTTTCTTTGTAGGAAATAATCATATATTCTATTGGGTTAGAAACGTTGCTTATCTTAGGGCATGCTCATTAAAAAAGAGTGATGAAATAGTGAAGGATGAAGAAAATAATAAGAGGAACAGAAATTAAAAATAGTAAATAAAAAAAAAGATGACATAGAGGAGCTTGGTCATATCAAGAGCAAGGTAAAAGAAAAGTAAAAAAGAGGAGAGGAATGAAGAAAACAAAATAGTTATTCATTGTGCTATTTGGTTTCTCGTATGAAGGAACAATATTTAAAGCTCAAGAGTGAATGTGTTTTAAATATTATGAAATTAATGTCAGTTGGGGATTTATGTATTTAGTACAATGTTCTCCTACCCTGGGAGCTGGAAATGTAGAGTGATTATTACCTAGGTTTCTGTTTTTCTTGAACAGGTATCTTTTCTATTATTACCCTATGATCATATTTTTTGCATAATTTTGATCTGATGTGTGCAAGTGCCTCCATTTTGAACAGAACATATGGAGAGCTCCATGAGTGCCCAGGGAACCAGAAATATGCAATGATTAACCATGGTTTCTGTTATTTGTTAAGCAGATGAAAAGAGCTGTGAAATGAAAGGCATTTCATGATGGTTTCTATGTCCTTGTACTGTCCTTTGTTTGGTTGTGTTGTACTAAAGGGGAAAAAAAGGCAAATTTTAATATAGCAAAGGAAACTGCATAGCCATTCACAACATCCAAAGCTAGAAACAAAGGAAAAGAAGGCACTGGAAGAAAAGGCATGGATCTATATACTAGGTTGGCGATGATGAAGTGAATGAGAAAAATATAAATTACACATTGTGTAGAGTTTCTGGATCTAGATTGTTTTTGATCTAAATTATGAACAGACAGATTAAAGGGTGAAAAAGAGGGAGAGGGAGAGATTCAGAAGACATGAAACATAATTTCAGATTCTAAAGAGACAAAGATATTGAAATATTTCTAAGCTTACCTCTGAGATCTCTGAAATTTGTTAACATCTATTTAGTTAAGAACTGACATAAGTTATTTTTTTTTTCTTTCAAAAGAGAGAAATACAGCATAGTAAGGTTTTTGCTTCACATCATATAATGTAGTTTATCATAAATTAATATGCTTGCATATTAACGTACATAACAGATGCTGGTATTTTAAGCTGGAATATTAATGTGGCAGCAGAAAGTCTATCATCAGATATTTTCCAGATAATTCATGGATCATATTTAAATAATGCATCACAAAGGATGAACATCCTACTTTGGAGTGGCTTGAGACCAAAACCTAGCTAGACCCGCAGCTATAGGCTGTTTGACATACATGGTGGGCAGAGACCAAGCACTCCACTGGAGCCATAATCAGTGTCCCTGTTGGTGATACCCAAACCACTTAATGCAGCCATCTGAGTACAGAGTAATGATACATCTTTATGCATTAAAAGCTCAGAAAAAATATGTCTGATGCAGAACAGAAGAATTTTCACTTTGGATGTAGGTAGGGCACCATCTGATGTCATCTAAATAAGACCCCTGCATCCTGTTGCTGTTAATCCTATACAGACTGAGACTTTGGCTGCTGTTTGCAAAATGGGAGGTATTAATTTCTTGTAAGTAGCAGAAAATACAGAAACAAGTAGCAAACATAATCAGGTGGTACAAAGAAAATGAAAGTGGTAAATTAAATTATGCAAGTTAATTTAGAAATTGGAGAGAAAAGAGAGAAAATAGAACTGAAGAAACCCTGTGCAGACATTAATTCTTTTTGCTGACATGAAATAAAAGGAGAAATTATTCAGATTTTGTTGACACACAGGAAAGAAGGATAAGGCTCAATGATCATTTTTAGCAAAATAAGTGTCTGTTGTTCTGAAAGTTAGTCCTTGGTCAGAGGTTCAGTAAAATTTTTTAGTAATATTCCATAAAGAGTTGAATACTGCAATAGCGCAGACAATAGTATTTAGGTCCATTAACTGTTTAAAGTCTTGAAGGAAGCTTTTCAGCCTAATGCAATTCATGAGGGTTAACTTGAGAAAAAATTGTATTTCAGATTTCATGGGGAATTTTTTCACAGAAAGCAATAAGGTATGAAATAGTTGCCACTGTCAGTGACTGTTTTCCCTAGAAGGGTTTTTTGTTTGTTTGTTTATCATATGTCATTATCAAACTCTTTTCGTGTTCACAATTTTCTACATAATTTATGAATCTGCTGAACAGATAATGTCTGCTAACAAAAAAATCATCTGTTTGTTCTTACTCTCTATTTTTTTCAATATTTTAGCCAAAAGCTTAACTACTATTGTGTTTTGCCATTGGTGTTACCCATTATATGGTAGGTCTCCCTTAAATATTTCCATTGGCTTGAAACCTCTAAGTGCTTTGCTTCCCTTCAGTGCAGTTTCCAGCTTTGACTTTTTGAAAGGATCTAGATGCCCACACCAGAACAATTTAAAGCAAGTGTGAAAGCAGAATTCCACTCTCCAGAGAACTTTCTAATCTAATCAGTTGCTTAGTGAGATTTCGGGACCCTTTGAGATGGAAAGGTGTTAAAAGTTTTAGAAACATAATTTTGGCACATGGTGCAAGAAGTTCATCTTATGACTATTTTTCAGTGTCAGTCTTTATTTTAGATCACACATTTCAGAAGTGTCTTTTGTCACTTTGCATCTCATAGACTTGATTGTTCAGATTTAGATATGTAAGCGTGATAGAATAGAATCGCAACATCATTTAGGTTGGAAGCATTTGCAAGATTATTTGGTCTAACCATTAACTCACTGCCATATCCACCACTAAAACATGAACCTAAGTGACACGTCTGCATGTTTTTAAACATCTCCAGGGATGGTGACTCAGTTTCCCTGGGCAGCCTGTTCCAATGCTTAACAACCCTCTCTGCAAAGAAATTTTTCTTAATGATAGGGAAATTAGGAATGAGACAGCAAAAGGAAAGAGTTTTTATGTTCAGCAACTAGACTTGGTTGGTATAATTTCTATGGACTTTTAGGATTGCTATTATTTTCTGTATGTGACACCACAGTGCATCATGTTCTAGCTGGCCTAAATTCACAGCACATATTAAAAAAATAGAAAATACTCCTCTCAGGAACTGATTATAGATCTTAAGAATTTTAATTGAAACAGAGGAAAAAGAAGAAAGTAGAGATCCATAAATGCTGACAGAGAAAGGAAGAATGCTGCAATTAATGTCATATGACATAAACAGTAACCTTGTCAGTACTAAGAGAGAAACCTTTATTTCCTCCCTAGTCCCAACACTTACATTCTTTAAAGAAAATACTATATGTTGAACCTGTGACATTTCAAAAAGTGCTTAAAAGCCCATTCTGAATATTTGTTTGAGAGATTTTTTGCGAAGAATCATATGTTTAAGAGTGAATTTGTCAATCAAGTGGCACAATACTGCTTATGATCTTGTGGATTTTAATAGATATTACTTATGTAGATTTTTTGACAGAAACAATGTTTTGTTTAGCTGCTCAGAAAAAATTGAAGGAAACAAAAATTTATTTCCCATCCAAAATTATAGGATCATAGAATGGCTGGGTTGGAAGGGACCTTAAAGATCATCTAGTTTCAAGCCCTCTGCAATGGGCAGGGAGACCTTCCACTAGGCCAGATTGGTCAGACCCCCATCCAACCCTGTCTTGAACAGGGGTGGGGCACCCACAACTTCTCTAGACAACATATTCCAGTGTCTTACCACTCTCACAGTAATGAATTTCTTACTAATATCTAATCTAAACCTAACATCTGTCAGTTTACAGCCATTCCCAGTTGTTCTATCACATGCCATTGTCAGAAGTCACTCTTTAGCCTTCTTATGAGACCCCTTTAGGTTTTTGAAGGCTTCTCTAAGGTCTCTCCTAAGTCTTCTCTTCTCCTGGATGAAGAGAGCTCTCTCAGCCTTTCCTCATAGGAGAGGTGTCCAGGCTTGTGATCAACTCAGTGACCCTGCTCTGGACTCAATCTAACAGGTCCACATCTTTCTTGTGTTGTTGGCACCAGAGCTGGATGCAGCACTCCAGGTGCAATATCAGAACAGCAGAGTAAAAAAAGGAAGAATCACCTCCCTTGACCTGCTGGTCTTGCTGGTTTTGGTGCAGGCCAGGATGCAATTGGCTTTCTGGGCTAAAAGGGCACACTGATAAGCTTTTTGTTCCCAAACACCCATAAATCTTTCTTCACAAGGCTAGTCTCACTTTATTCACTGCCCAGGCTGTACTTGCACTGACCCAGGTTCAGGACCTTGCACTTGTTCTTGTTGAACTTCATGAGGTTTGTATGGGTCCACCTCTCAAACCTTACAAGGTATCTCTGGATGGCAACCCTTCCTTCCAATCTGCTGACAGTACCACATGGCTTGGTGTTGTCAATCCACTTTTCATGTCACCAACAAAGATGTTTAAATGTGCCAGTCTCAATACCAACCACTGAGGACACCACTCATCAAAATCTTTGTAACTGCTTTAAATCAAAATGATGTAAGCATGTCTATGGCACTTTTGCAGATAGGAATTTTGTGGTAACATTACTATCTCTTTTATCCAACTCTGAAAATTTCAGACTTAATTATGGACAAGTGATCACAACTGATTTTTCTGTATTTATTTTAGGTACCTACTTTAGGAGTCCCTTAAATAAAAAAGCCTGCTTTTGCTGTGTTGAACCCTGCCTACAGTAAATGCAACTGTACCCCCAAGCCCAAGTGATTAAGAGACAAAAAAAAGACATGGTTATTTCTTTTAAAAACAGATCATTTTCTCTAGCTGAACAACAAGCCTAGTATAAAGATCCTGCGACCAGTGTCTGAGGAAAAACTGCTTATCTGTTTGGTCACCTTTTAGAAAGGAAGACAAAAGAATTGTTTGAAAGAGTAGATAGTCTCTACTTGAAATATTTTTTATGCTATGAAATGCAACAATACCTAGGGGCGTATTAAAGCTATAGTTAGTCATACTAATGAGCTTCCTTTTCCATCTCCTCCTTAAGAAAAAACTCACATTTTTAAAACTTAATAAAACACTTGAAAATATCCTTTAAAAATATTTGACAAAGAATCTCAGGCCTTCATTCTTCAGACATCTGATGAACACACATTATTTCTGAAGCAGTAACTCTTGCTTTAATGAGAGAAAACATGAAAATCTGACCTCATGTTCTAAAGGTGATGCACCACAGAGTATCAAGCTCCATCAAAGAATATTTGGGGGCATATTAACAACATATTGTGTCTAAATGTAAGTCTCATAATAATTTAAGAAATTTAAGTCTTAACCTTAATTGGATTGTGAGACTTTCCCATGTGAATGTCCAAAGCAGTAATAATGCTGCTGTGAATGCAGAAACTGGTCACTAATTCATGCACCAAATTGCTGATTCTTGGACTACCTCATAAAAGCATTGAGACACTAAAAGATAGTTGTTAGCAAATTAATCATGTCAAGCCTCTGAATGAATCTCGCTTCACAGAATCACAGAACACACGGAGTTGGAAGGGACTCACAAGGATCATCGACTCCAACCCTTAGCTTTGTGCGGGGTCATCCCCAATAGTCACACCATGTGCCTGAGAGCATTGTCCAAGCGCTTCTTGATCTCTTTCAGGCTTGGTGCTGTGATCAATTTCTTGGGGCGCCTGTTCCAGTGACAACACCATCTGAGTAAAGAACCTTTTTCTAATACCTAACCTAACTGGTCACCACAGACAAAAGATCAGTGTCTACTCCCTGCTTCTTCCCCTCATGAGGAAGTTGTACACTTCAGTTCTGTTCTCAAGAATAATACAGAGAGATACTTCTTTTTTCTCTGAACTGAAATTCAACTTTCATTACTCCTATTATTGCTGCATTCTCACTCATTAACTGTCTCTCTTTTGTGCATTTTATTAATTTCAGCTCTAGAGGAAACAAGCAAACAATATCTGCAACAAGACAATGAAGGAGGGAGAAAAAAATCCCAACACAACTTCAGAAGCAGAAAAATACCATGACATGATGGTTACAGCAAATACTGCGGCTTTTTTCAAAAGACTCATCAAGATTTTTTTTTCTGCAGTAATTTTAAGAACATGTTGAAGTACTACTATCATTGCAGGTGCTAAGTTATCTGCTCTAAGTGAGGATCTGTGAAGAGATGTTAGCTGACTAGAATAAGGAGAGTGAAAATGTGAAAACTGGAATCTGCTCATTCTATGGAGCATCCTATAGGTACTGTAATATAAAGTCACACTTGTATACTTTCTTCCTCAAAGTCCTTAAAGAAAGAAACATGCAGCTCCTTCATAACCTAATTTTCCATTCTTTTGTATGCACATTTGATGTTTGTTTGTGCAAATGATATGATAATGTCGCTACCTTTGGGAGACAAGTTTCTAATAATTGAAGGGAAATACAATCTCTCAAAATCAGTTCAAGTGTAAACAGATACAACCAATTTTTTTTAAATGGAGTTGTATGAATTTTGAGCTAAATTAGGTCTATGATTGGTCCAATACTATAATCTTCAGGCAAAATTCCCATTATTATAATCAAAGTTTTTAGGATGTGACTATAAAAAAAGATGACTCAGAGAGCCACTTGTCTGTTTGTCTTTCAAAGGCAAATTGCAAGCATTTTTCACTTTAATCACAAGGTCAAAAAATATTTTTGCCACTTGACACAACATGAATATAGAAATAACGAGCCAAATCTGTAACTGGTGAAAGTAAGTACAAATTCAATTACACCATATCTGAGTTTAGCCTTCCCATCTTTTGACCGGAATTATTAATGATGACATAATTCATTTTTCCCCCCACAGCATTAATGTGCGAAGAAAACAGATACAAAACAAAATAACCAGTCCTACTAGATATAGCTTCAGGGTTTGTATGTATCACATTTCATCCACATTATTTAACCATTGAGTGCACCAATATATATGTTCTTTTTGCCTATGAAAGCAACTGTACTGTTCTGTTCTAACAGACTGTACTGCCTTTTGAAATTAAGCACCTTTCTGAATCAGTGTTTTTAATGTTCATAATTTTATTCCAGCTCTCATGGTCTTTCTTACCTTTTTATTTCTTAAAGCTCCAGCTTACAGGAATGAGCGACTATGTTGAAATCACTTTTTTCTTTTTTGCTTTCAAAGTAAAATTCTTGTCCTCTTGGTTAAAATAACACTTGTGAAAACAGGACTTCAGTGAGCTCTAAAATAAATAAGAAGAGCTAAGATATGTAAAAAATCTATTTTAAGAAACTTTTTTTTTTTTAATTTTTTTCTTGTTAAAACTAGACTGGAGATTTTTTTAAGATTTGACATTGGTAAACTTCTATCTTCCCACAGCTGCCAGGTTGAAAATCTTCTCTTACTCATGACTGGAAGATATTGAGAGAGCAGAAAATGAGTGTGCAGCCTCCCAGTTGGATTTCTGTGAATTATTTATAGATGACAGGAGCATTGGAGAAGTCCAGACAGCTGGACTGTGTGTAGGACTTTCAGTGAATGATTTAATTTAGAATGTTGTTTCAGGGAGATAATGTAATTAATGTAGTTTGGAGATGAGAAATCTCACACACTACATCTGGAAGTTTCTCCTCAGGAAACCCTTGTAGCTCGCTGTTTCTGTCAAGCAGGGTAATGTGCCTGTAAACTGCCTTTGACAGAAAACATATCACTGCATCAGCAGAACCAGAAAAGAACAAAACATGCACAATATGGGATAGTGAATGCCAATGTCTTTGAACCAAGAAAACACACTCATATAAGAAAAAGAAACCTAAATCAGCTGGAATCTTGTAAAGTAAATCAAAGAAACAGCCTTAGTCAAGAAGATGTTCTACTGGTTCTCTTACTAATGAAATACAACAATGAACAAGTGAGGAATATCATTATTAGGCATAGTAAACACTTGCTTTCCTCAGAAAATAACATGAAAAGCCACTACAGCAGAAAATAGAGTTTGGGGTTTTAGAAATTTTATTTCTTTTGTTTGTTTTGCCATTGTAGTTGTGAAGATGCAAATAAATCTGAGGGCAAATATATACAATTCCAGATTGGTTAAACTCTTAAATTTATAAATATGAATATTCAAAAAATCCAGAGAAAATAATCTGGATTTAACTCTTATTTTTGTCATTGACTTTGCTGCCTCTCAAATCACATTTTCAAATTATTAGCCATGAATTCAGAAAATTAAATCAATTTAACTGTAAGGAAACATTGAAAATTTGAAAGAAAAATCAAAATAAGAATACTCTGTTCAAGATTCAAGAATAAGAATCCAAGAATCCAAGAATACTCTGCTCACTTCCTTCAAGACAAAACAACTCCATCCACTTCTAAACTCTACTAAAGCAAAATGAATTCTCTATGCATACAGTTTCTTTGTCTCTGGAAATTATACAAAAGAAAAAGAACAATATGATAGACATTTGCACAGACATGTTTCTGATGAGGGTGGAATTTGGGTACATGATTAATTCAAATGAATTATGCACTGAAAGAAAAAAAATTGGTTCCTTATATAGAAAGAAAACGGATAAAAACAAACTGATGGAAGTCTTCCTCAAAAAGATGGTTATTTCTTTATTAATTACTATTAGAAATTGCAATCACTATTGTTTACTATAAAAATAACTGGAAATGGCTACCTACTGTTCTGGTATGGGACTATGGAAATGTATAGTATCTCTAAAACATAACAACAAAACATATGTCGTATTTTAAGAAGATCTTTTTAAAAAAATTGAAACCAATTGTAAAACATTATCTAAGTAAAATTATGCCTACTTGTGGATACTACAAAATCATCTTCCATAATGCTGGTTTAAATAGAGGGACGTGCAGAAATTATTCACTAATATATTTTCTTATGTGCTTTAAATGCTGTTTCAACTTTCTCTGCAACAAGAAGAGAAAAAATATTTCATTGCTCGCTTATCCTGATCTTTGAAAGATCAAATGGTTAAAGAAAGAGTTTAAATGAAAGGGTACATTATTTTAAGCAGCAATTTTCCAATTCAGAGTGAATCTTTAATACAAAGTTTAGTCATTTTAGTAACAACGGTGTTTTTATTTAATAATACTTATCCTACATATTATGTTTTCAGACTGTATTTATCTTGCTTAGACATATTCAGCGCTCTCTTGAAACAATCCTTATTTGTTATAACCAAAAGATGGCAGCACTCCATGCAGTTTATATTACCATCCACTGTTATTTCTATTCACACATCTCTTAGCAAATGCCATTTGATAGTGCTGTAGTCTAAGTTATCCAGGGTAGAGAACTATTTAGAAAGCTTTTATAAGGCAACATACAATTATTAATATGGGAAGGTTAATGTGGTTTTGGAAATTTAAATATAAGTGCTTTTATTTTCTTTAGTATAGTTTCACACTAGTTAGCCATCAGTGTTAAATGAATAGAACTGAAATGTTTCACCTTGAAGTCTGATTTAGAGAAACCCATTCTCCTTTTCTGGGGACTACTTGGTACTTAAAGTAGTTTGTCTCATCTAGGTCTTTTGATTAATTTTAAAATATTTTCTTCTTTTTTTTTTTTCTGTTTTTCATATCCTTTTGCTGTTCTCCTTTTCCTCTTTGTCTCAATTTTTTACTCTTCCCTGGACTCCTGGGCACATGTGCCCAATACCAGCTTCCTGATGTGAACACCTGTATTGTATATCACTATCCATCCTGTGGCTATGTGTTATCTAATGTCCGCACACTGTTGTACCCACAGAGGTCTGAATTCATGTTCCTCTGTGAGGCCAAACATAAAACAAGGCAGCTCTTACCCAACAATAACAGAGTTTGATGGGGGTAGTTGCTCAGTGATTGTGTGGCCTTGGCAATGTAATATAAAAGCATTAGCGAAGAGGCTGATGACTTCAAAACACACGGCTTTTTGAGATGAAATCAAGAGCATTCAAAGGAACATAAAGAATGGTTATGAAAAAAGCTGGATTTTAAATTTGTTTTAAAGGTGAAATTAAGAACTGAACTATTTTACTGAACTAATCAAGGGGGGAGGGGAAAGAGATGTAGAAAAAGAAACCAAAGGTTTATGGTTCAAAATGAGGACAAAAGTGGAATTGCTAATAAATGAACCGCACAAATTCTGCACAGTTACCCCAGAAAGTGCCGAAGACTTAATGAATACTGTGGTACAAAACACGAGGATAAAGCAATGAAATACTTCCTTATATGAAGCCTTTGATATAAGGGAACCATTAGGCAGATGGATGTGAAAGCTGTGGCCAACAAGCAAAATTTTGAAAATATACAAAAATGTAATAATAAATGATTATCTGTGTTCTACTTTATTCCCATACAGATAGAGCCAAATAAACAAGAGAAGTTCTTCCAAATGGCAAACGTGTTAAGCTTTAAAGGGAACAGGTGAGAGCAACTGAGAAGTCTAACCATGGTGCAGAATAAGCCCACACAAGACAATCCGAGAGGTAACAAAAAGGTATGTTGATCCAAAACATAATTCACGGTACATATGGAAAGCTGCATGGGGGAGTAAGAAAAAAAAATGGAAAATGAGCTTCAGTGTAAAGAGTCTGAGCAGCTCTGAAGCATATGAAAAAGAATCACGCAAAATAATGTTAATGTGAGATATTCCAGATTATGTAAGAGACATAGTGTTTTGTTTGGATTTTTTTGCTTGTTGTCTTGTCATATACATTTTCCACTGACTCTAACTAGACTCAAGACTAATTTTATTTTTTTCTGATACTTATGCTTACCCATGCTAGTGGATGCTGCTAAACTGTTTTATCACACATACTAAGTGAGGATTCTGGAATCTGTCATAAATAATTCTTCCTCTCTCTCTTCTCCACTGTGTTATAAAGTTCTAACTTTTAACAGAGGCTATGCTGAGAAAAAGGTGATTTACAGGTCTTTCCATGTTGAAGCTGGTTCCATTTAATAAGCTAACAAGTTTTTTGACCTTAAAAACTGTTCATGGATGACCTGAAATTGGAGGCCTTGATAAAGAGGAAGTAGAAAGAGAGTTAACTATGAATATTCCATGACCTTAGTGTATGTTAATCTGTTTCACATTGTTCCTTTGCTATCTGGAAATCTCCGTTTCATGACATGATTTGTACTAATAAAGAGTCTCACAGGAAAGCAATACCTAACAGTATCTTTTCTTTTTATATAGAAATAAATATTAAGACTAATCAATATCAATTAACAGCTTTGTTTTCCATACAATATATAAAAAACCCCTAGTAACAGTGTAAAGTAGAAGACTTAAAGTGGTGAGATGTTAATTTTGCTTTCCTTAGAATGAATAGGACTATCAAAGAACCCAAATGTAAGTACAGGACTGAAAAAGTGGCTGGACTTTTGAGAAGTTTACATTTGAGAAATTATGCTGATTACCTAATCCTGTAATAAATTGATCTTAATTGTCATTAATTGTCTATGACTTTCTGTACCTTCTGTAACTGCGGTTACACCGTGAAATGTCAAGAATTAATCTGAGGACAAAAAAATGGATGTTTTCTTTAGTAACAAATAAAGTTATTGCTAGCATTAAGGATGCATTAATGTGAAGTCCAACTCTGGAAATTTTCATGTGTTGACTCGACATATTTCTATGCAATACAAATAAATTTTTATGATTTATTTGTAAGAAATTTCTAGAGTAAGAAATACTTTCATTGTGTTTCTATACCATAACAGTACATCAGGAGACCTCCTGACTGTACAGGAAGGGAATATCAGAGAACCAAATGAAGCAGAAGAATGTTCCAGTCATGCTCCATATAATAGTGGCCATTAGCTCTGGGAGCAATTATCTCTTTTAATCCTTAACATTTAAATTTTCAAAAAATAGCTGGCATTTAAGAATATCAGCATGTGAAAACAGAGAACAGACCATGATGAGAGAAACGCAAAAGTCTATTCCATTTATGCAGCATCACTTTACCATTATGTTGAATGAAGTGCATTTTAATTTTTAATCAAGTTTGAGTCCACTCGCTACTGTAACTCAGCACAAGATGAATGAAACAATTATTGCATTGCAAAGTGACCCTCTCTTGAAACGACAATTGTAATATACATCCTGAGTACATGATATGTAAACTTCCTTTTTTTCCTGAACTCAGTCCTTTCCATACTCTCTGTAAGTAATATACCTTTCACCAATTTACTCATAGTTGTAGCTGTGGTAGTAGTAGTCAAGAAAGACAATTCCTTGTGAAGATATTCAGGTAGGAAGTCTTAAAGCAGGACTTAGCAAATGTTCATTAACATAGGGACTTTCAATACCTTTACATAACCTCTGCAAGTTTGTCCACCTCTTGGTACACTTAATTTTGTTTTTTGTGGGTAATATTGCAAATTACATCTGCATGTGATGCTCTGGACACTGATTTTCCTCTAACTGTGCTCATGTGTTTCAATGTAGATGTTAGCAGTGCAAAGCTCACTGAAAAAAAAAATTCTAACTTTGTTTTAACATGATCCCTTTTTCTGTCTGTCTTCTGAATAAAGAAACTTCTTCAAAAAATGGCAAGCACTTTATTTGAATTTGGGGGTGAATGAAGGTAAATAATTTAGATTTAAAAATTAAATAAAATCTTGGGAAATGTTACTACACTTTCCTCTATAAACTTTTCTAAATTTCCTTTGTTAAGCTTGGGGATAAGCAGGTTATTATTGACTTTACTTCACTGCATATGTAACTGTAAGTATTTTTGATGTAAAATAAATATTCCCAGAAGTTTTGTTTTAACACTGTTATTTTATTGGTTTCCCTTCTAAGTAAATGTTACCCAAATTGTAAAGATAGTCTAATGAATAAGTGATTGGTTTGTGGTCTGGGAAACTCAGATTTAGGGTCAGACCACAGCTTTCCGTGAAAACCTGAAAAAGTCCACTGAACTGACTTCTGTTTTCTGTTGGTAACTTTCGGGTAGTAATTGCAAGCTTTTCTGTGCTGACAGATTAACATCATAACCAAATCCCAAGCTTAAAAAAATTAAGATGAGTATGTAAAAATAAGGATAAAAATCCACACCTTTTTTTTTTTTTAATGCTAGTATTTGTGATCTGTTTTTTGAATCTTTAGATTGTGAAATTCTTCCCTGTAGCCACAAGACATGGAAAAGTCATTCTAGATTATTTGTTTATTAAAGAAACTAAAATCTTGAACCTTCACTTAACTTCAGACACTGGAGCTGTAAAAATCCACTATTTATGACTACACTTACAATGAAATCTTTACTGTCGATGACAGAATTATCTGTTCATAATTGTTACATATCATATAACCATATCACTCTTGGCACCTTGAAAACAACTACAATAGGAAAAATGTGATGTTGAAAGTACTCAGCACCAAAATGGTTGTGCCCATAAAGCCACAGAGTTTAGCCTTTGAGTGACTGGGCAAGCTATGAAAATTGTAATTTCTTCCTTTCAATTTAGCTAGAAAAAACAGCAATTCTTTTTTTTTTTTTTTTTGGAGAATAGAAGTCCAAACCACTGAAGCCCACTGTGTTGTTTAGAAATAAACTCCTGTCATGGATAACAATGCATCAGTTGTAGTAGGGAAAAATAGCATTTCTACCCAATTTAAAAACAAAACAAAACAAAACAAAAACAAACCAAAAACATCCTACTTTGACTATTTCTGTGGTGGTTAACCTTGCAACAGCAATACGTGCCCTTGTGATCAAAAGGCCTGTTTACTGTAATTCTCTAATAGCTTATGCAGGCTTTTCTGTTCCCTGCAGATTCTTGGAATGCAGAAACATGTTCATTTCATTGTATGAGCAACTGATACCAAAACCCCCTGCCAGCATTCTCTAAATTGGCTGCCTATAACAGCAGAATAATTTCAAGATGGCACAGTTAGTTTCTAAAATATTTGAAAAATTGTTCTAATAAGGTCTATTTGAAGTCTCCCTCCACTATAAATATGCTCATCTTTGTAGGAGTTTTGGTGCTACCTCTTAAGTTAGAGCAGTAAGAGCACACATTAGGTGTAGTAAGCATGGGATAGAAAGCGTATTTCTCTGAGGCATTTTTCCGTTCTTGCTTGCACTTTTTTCACACAACATTTGGTCAATTTGTCACTTAGAGGGTGTTAGGAAACTACTATTTTAGCTGTATTGTTTTTATGAACAAACTCTTAAAATCTCAAGTGTCTCTTTCATGAGACATGATTGCTATTATTCTCACTTTATACATAGAATTTACTGAACACATTCTGGTGTTTTTTCCTTGGTTCTGCCTTACATGAATACACTGAAAGAATGATTTGTTTCCAGATCAAATGTCTGCAGTAATGCAGTGCAACTCTTCATATGGCATACCCTCAAACAGCTTCAGTGTTGTGATTCCAGAGTTAAATAACTGGAGGGAAAAAAAGAACAAATAGCAATGAAAAAATATTATATAAATTACAGTGAGCTAGAGAATTGCAATTTAAAGAGAGTAGCTGTTACATCCCAGTCTCGAGGGCCCAACCTTTAGGATGTACATCTTAATTCCAGGCTCAAAGACATTTTGCTCGCATGAACTTTTGAAAGCCACTGATTCTTTGGTACCCTGAATTAATGTCCAGAGAACAACTCACATTTTTCTCTAAGAGATTTCTTTTAATTTGGTGATAAAATAGGTGTTTTGGCAAAAAGGGTTTTACAAGGATAACCTGCAGCTTCACAAAAGCATTACAGCAGATTACCAGGACTAACAAGCATTGCTCTAGTAAGGAACTTTTGTTACACCCAGCAAACACAAGCTCCATGCAACTTCGGTTAGGCACCCATAACAGAGAAAATAAGAGTTTAGTTTACCCACAAGAGGAAAAAAAGAATAAATGAAGAGAGATTAGGAGAAGAAAGAGGAAAGAGAGAAAAAGAGGAAAGAACATAGTTACCACTCAGAAGGTCACATGTTGATGGCTTCGAAGAGAACAGACCAGGGCAAATTGTAGACCTCACGTGTGCCTCTTTCTCTGCTCTGCTCTCTATAGCCAACCCCCCCCGGCAAGGCCTCTGACCCACTGACCACTCCCTGTGCCCTTGGCCTAAGTGAGGGGCTGCAGACAGTCAGGGGCTCCAGGGCTGTGGTGTGGGTGGCCACCAGACAGGCCCTCCTTGACTGCCAGCCCAGCCATGTGTCCCCATGGCCAAGTGACTACATCCGTGTGCTCTCAGCTCTTTTCCTGCGCCTACAGGACCAGACCAGCCCTTCCCACACACACAGAGGGGGTTCTGACCCCAAAATCACTGACCTGGTGTGTGACAGCAGCTTCTTGACCAGATGCCATCAAACTGGTGCACAGTCCACCTGCAGAAATGTTACACCAGAGGCAGGTCTTAGCTATTCTGCTTAAGCATAGCAAATGAATTCATGGCAGCTCTGTTTCCCTACAAGTTTTGCAAGGCAGAGCTGGGATTCTGAGTTCTTGGGAGGTTCAGTCTTGATTCTGGCATATCCACAGGAATGATTACAGCTAAATCACCTACACTTACCTGTTTTGGAATCAAAACTTCTTTTGCTGAAAGCTAAACTGGACATGCTTGAAGGGAAAATAAATGTAGCAGGCCATGGAGCTGCTTAGAATCATAGAATCATAGAATCGATTGGGTTGGAAAAGACCTCCAAGATCATCGAGTCCAACCCTTGGTCCAACTCTAGCTCATTTACTAGATCATGGCACCCAGCGCCACGTCCAATCTGCATTTAAAGATCTCTAGGGATGGTGAATCCACCACCTCTCCGGGCAGCCCATTCCAATGCCTGATTACTCTCTCTGTAAAAAATTTTTTTCTGATATCCAACTTAAATTTCCCCTGGCAGAGCTTAAGCCCATGCCCCCTTGTTCTATTGCTGAGTGCCTGGGAGAAGAGACCAGCCCCCACCTGGCTATAACTTCCCTTCAGGTAGTTATAGACAGTGATGAGGTCACCTCTGAGCCTCCTCTTCTCCAGGCTAAACAACCCCAGCTCCCTCAGCCTCTCCCCATAGGACTTGTGCTCCAGTCCCTTCACCAGCCTTGTTGCTCTTCTCTGGACCCGCTCCAGCATCTCAATATCCTTTCTGAACTGAGGGGCCCAGAACTGAACACAGTACTCAAGGTGTGGCCTCACCAATGCAGAGTACAGGGGAAGGATCACTTCCCTGGTCCTGCTGGCCACGCTATTTTTGATACAGGACAGGATCCCATTGGCCTTCTTGGCCACCTGGGCACACTGTTGACTCATGTTGAGCTTCCTGTCAATTAGTACTCCAAGGTCCTTTTCTGCCTGGCTGCTCTCCAGCCACTCTGTGCCCAGCCTGTAGCGCTGCAGGGGGTTGTTGTGGCCAAAGTGCAGGACCCGGCACTTGGCCTTGTTGAACTTCATCCCATTGGAATCAGCCCATCTCTCAAGTCTATCCAGATCCCTCTGCAGAGCCCTCCTGCCTTCCAGCAGGTCGACACTCCCTCCCAACTTGGTGTCATCAGCAAATTTGCTGATGATGGACTCAATCCCCTCATCTAAATCATCAATAAAGATGTTAAACAGGACTGGACCCAACACAGACCCCTGGGGAACACCACTGGTGACTGGCCGCCAGCTGGATGCAGCTCCGTTCACCAGCACTCTCTGGGCCCGACCCTCCAGCCAGCTCTTAATCCAGGAGAGGGTACACTTGTCTAAGCCATGGGCTACCAGCTTTTTCAGGAGTATATTATGGGAGACAGTATCAAAGGCCTTGCTGAAGTCCAGATAGACCACATCCACAGCCTTCCCCTCATCCACCAGGTGGGTCACCTGATCGTAGAAAGAGATCAGGTTGGTCAGACAGGACCTGCCCCTCCTAAACCCATGCTGGCTGGGTCTAATCCCTTGTCCACCCTGAAGGTGCTGTGTGATTGCACTCAGGATGAACTGCTCCATAACCCTGCCAGGCACAGAGGTCAGGCTGACAGGCCTGTAGTTGCCAGGGTCCTGCTTGCAGCCCTTTTTGTGGATTGGGGTGACATTCGCCAACCTCCAATCATCTGGGACCTCCCCAGAGAGCCAGGACTGTTGATAGCTACAAGGAGCAGGCCAATGGCAGATGGCAGAGAAAGTGGAAAAGGAACCTAAACCAAACTGAATTTTAAACTGTGGTCCACTGAGGCAGTGGCAGAAAGGGCATTACTTCACCCAAAATCTACAACATGGAAACATAGCATTGTGGATGTTGGCAGAAACTGTACGGTTGTTCAGTGTAACACACAGCCTTACAGCATGAACAAATAGTTCTACAGGCAATTATTTTTCACTTGTTAATATCTCTTTAGGCATAATCACATCCATGTCAGCTACTTCAGGATTCATGTATTACACTCTCACGTTAGGGCTCTATTTATGGAAGTTGATTGTAATAACCAAAAGAAAGAATGATGCCTTTGTTGGCATTCATCAGGACTTTCCATTCCATTATGAAAGCAGAAACCTGTATCACCTCAGCAGGAAGAAATGGGGATGGACTGTGGTGTTTCAAAATATTAAACTGAACAGTAGGTAATATTTCTGCCTAATATGAATTTAAACTTGAGAGCATAAAAATATTTTACTTATTGCTGAAAGCCTAACTTAAATGATATTACGTACATCCTATATATACACTGCATATTCATTATAGGTACCTTAATAATATTTGTTAATAAAGGTTTGATATCTTGCATCCAATAATGGAAGTTCATTTTAATAATTAGCATCCACATGAACATGTAAACAACTAATCCACTATCTGTGAAATGAGATTTATCTTAAAGCCTCAAATATCTTTCATCCTACACTCTTATATAAATGTCAGCCTTAGAAATTATTAATTTGTGTGATATGAGGCAATTTAATCCCCAGTTGAACCCAATACTAGATGCAAAAGAAAAACAGCAATATGCATTATGCCACTTTGCATCATTTAATGATCCATTTTACTAAATGAAGAGCACACTTACTGCATATACTTGTCCTGAAAATGGAAAATCTACCACCCCATGGTAGGCCTAACAAATTAATTTAATCAGCAGCTATAAAATGAATGAAATGGACTAGACCAAGCTTCTTCCTTCACTAGGCAGAAGCCACTGAGTTATGGCCTGGTAAAGAGAAGCAACATCTGCATGTTATTAGTGCTTACGTTTCTGCCCTCTCAAAGCTGAAGATTTAGTCCCTAAGCTACATTTAAGGTTAAGCCCGCTGAAAAAATTGAGAGCTGAAACTTATATTGTCTCATATTGTCATATCAAAATGAAAATCAGTAAAAATATGGAACAACGTGAGAGATAAAAAAGGAATAAAAGTATTTTTATAAGACTGGAAGATTAAGGATACAAATTCTCTACCTTGCATAGATCAGTACAAGGAACAAATATGCTGTGCTCCTTCAGATTTCAAGATGGCTGACCCTTATGTACTGAAGTGTTGAAAGAAAACACTTATGCCATTCTATCAGACAGTGGTCTGGCCTCACCTCTACAGCCATGAGGAGGGACAGTTACTCAATAATTTTCTGTGGAATATTACTTGTAAGAGCAATGCAAAAACTGACACAAGACTATTGCTAAGGGAAAATCAACATCTGAAAGACCATGCCCAAACAGATTCCCAAATACTAGGCTTCTACTGGACTAATTAGATTGGAGGCTATTTGACACAACCTTTAGGGAAACCTCCCAGGATCATTTGGAAGCCTTAAGAGGCAAGGTAAGAGAAGAGAGGAAATGTGGTTTTTCAAAATGACATGTGGCTGCATACCAGAGCATGGTGGAAGGAAAATAAGTGAAGTAGAACAAACATGGAAATGTGAATAATAAAATATAGAAGATTATCATTCTGAGATGAAAGATGTGAAGGAGAAACATGACTGAAAGTCTTGAGTAGTATGAATTTGCACAATCATGGGAGAAGAAAGTTTAAGAAAAGTGCTGATGAGTCACTCTGCAGAGTCACCACTATAGTAGGATTTTGTGGTTCAGCATGGCTTGGTGATGTGTACTGGGGCTGTGGCAAAGTGAAACTTGTTCTGCATAGCTGCACTGGAGTACATTACAACTAATCTGTGTGTTTATGCTTTCAAGTACATCAGAAGAAATTTTATTGAATAAATAACTCTGAACCTCTTGTACCTTTATTTTGTGCTGTGATTAGTTCAACAATTATTGTAAACCTATCTGATCTCAATTTTTGTTTACTCTTGTGTTTTGTCATTATAACACTTGTAATTACGTGCTCTTGAGTTCTTTCTCTGGTTGTTTGCTCTCTTGCTAAACACAATATTAGCCCTTCAGAAATCTATTTATTTCTACTAGCTACCTATGAACCACTTACCGGCTGTGTCACAAATGAGTAGTCTTTAATTAGCTCATCCATTAATTTTTCAGATTCCTAGAACTTAGGCTACCATTGCACAGTCAATGGTCAGTGTCGCCATCCAAGAGAAGGTTTTGTGTGAAAAAAGTCAGGTTTTGTGTGAAAAAGTCAATCTTGCCCAGGTAGTGTAGAAGTCTTACACAGGAAAGGCAGTCAAAAAGGACTACCACCTTTGACTCCCACAGCTTCTCTGTCTCTTCCACCATATGCCAAATGCTGCCAGCAGAGTTGATTCTGGCACAAGGAGTTGCAGGGTGACAGAGGCCATGATGCCATTCAGAGTGTGTTCAAAGCAATCAGAACACACTCTGTGTTCTGTGTCCAAGGCCCTACGACCTTATAACTGTCACTTGCCATCCAAGGCATAGGACATTTCCATGCCGAGAAGAACAGTGGTGGAAAAGTATGCCTTGATTTTGAATGTAATATAAATAGTTGAAAGTTTAAACTCTACCTCATATTTTTGCTGAAAAACTGAAAATTGCAAAGATAGAAATAGTTTCCTTTTGTTGTGGAACAGAGCACTGAACAGGCTCTTATTTTTTGCCAGTGGTATTTCTACCAGAAAAAACCCCATGGAATTACCTTGACTGTTTCCTTCAGCTTCCTTTCAGAGCAAAGGAGAAAATGTCTTCAATATATCCACATTTGACAGATAACTTAATCATAACTATTCAACATGATCAAGCATATAAATTGTTAGTAGATTGCCATATGAAGCTAATCAAAAATGGTGATGTTGTATGAGGTAAGTAATAAAAATTAAGATGCTATGGAAAGAATGACCATGGTTTATCTGGTATGAGCTCTCAGCACTGATAGTACTGTTTCCCTCTAGCTTCTCCAGGTATATGCTTTATAATAGATACAAAAGATGGTTTACCTGTGTTAAAATATCTGAGTATTTATACTGCATTAAATGGCATTAGGTTACAGTCTATCTCTCTGTTGTTCAGACTGGTCTTTTCTCACTTGCTATGGATCTCATGTTAGCTTTTAAATCACACATTTCAGGGAATTGGAGTTTATCTTTGAAGGTGATTTAAGAATTCATGAATAAATAACCTTGTCAAAACAGCTGGAGCATATCTCTTACCTTCTCTGTGGGATGTGCTCAAGACTTTTCTCACAAAATAAGATTTTGTTAAAGTGTGACTCTAATTCTCCTCTGTATAGTTTTCTTTTTTTCATTATGTGATTGTGAATCTATGAGTGAAAATAAGAAGTAAAAAAGTAGCAGATTGAGGTTTGTATCAACTCTTAATTGGAAACAATGGAGTAATCTGTAAAATTGTCCATCAGATTGTGACAAGGATAATGCATTATAAAAATATTGTCATTTTGGTGGTAAAGGTGAAAATACAAATATTTAGTTGGGAGTAATTTCACTGAGCAAAGTTTAAAAATATTCTACATTTTTTCAGGTGTAGATCTTATATCTGTAGGTCTCATTTGTTTCTATTTTGGATTTTCAAAGATATGCTATGCTATTACCTTTTTTAATGTTTCAGAATGGAAAACCTGTTCAAGTACTTTTTTATTTATGTGCTCCTTTTTTTTTATATATAGAGCAAAGGCTTAATTCTGACACCAGAGTGCATAAAGCAATATCTCTGATGCCACTAAATCACATATTTTAATCTAATTGCAGTGTAGACTAAGAGAGACAGAGGGCAAGCATTAGTGGAAGTAGCTACTGGAAGCAGCCAAAATGATAGAACAAGGTAATTGCAAGGGAAATGAATCCATGTAAAAAGTAAAATACTTAAAACATTTCCTGGTGTGAAAGTCCTCTTTAACTGTAATGGTGCTAGCAAGTGCACCTGTAGTACTTTCTTATTCTGTATATTTTTCTACCATCAGATAAGATAAATGGAAATGTCTTTCTGTTCAATGACAGTATTGTCCCCTTTGACTGAAACATTTTATTCAAGTCTGAAATTTTAACCCTGCTGACATGAAATCATAGTTTCCTGTCATCATGTCAGTGACCCACATTAATGTTATAAAAGCGTTGTAGAACAGCAGCACCTGAGTTCTCGTTTCTGTAAAATAAACGTTTTTGGAAATTGGGCCAACAGCATAAATTTAGCACAGACCTTACTGCTAATGCTTTATCAGAAAAATGCTTATCTTGAAAGCATACTACATGCCACAGTCAAGCCATGAAATACCTGGAAGGATCAATTTTTTGGTAACCGACTTCTAGCATAACAACATGATGTTTAAGAACGCTCTGGGGAAATTTATTTACATTACAAAATAATTAATCTTTAACAATTTAAATTGCACTCCTTATGCAGTTATATTTAGCAGCAAAGAAAGTTACTGGGGCTTCACATACTTGGCAAATTATGAAGATGATTTTAATTCCTTTTGTCACATGAAGTAGATCTTATAGAAATAAACATTTCAATGAATCCCAGAGTTGCTACTCAGATGAGTTGAAGACTTTGAATTTAGGCAAGATCGAAAAGATCATAAAGGCCTTATTTTATAGTTTTTTTCAAGCCCAGACTCTTAAGGTTCAAATTCCTGATTTCTGTTCCCTGTTCCCCTGTGTCTTGTACGAAACAGTACTTCACTTTCTTCACACTGAAGTGCATGAAATGCACGTGAGTAGCAATTAGCAACTATAATGACATATAAAAAAATCCCTCATGAAAGGAGTTTATTACGTACTCCTTATTTACTGATGTATTAGTAGAAACTGTTTCTCTAACAGAAAAATGTGGTTTGTATTTGGCTTCCTCCTTTATTAAAATATCTTCACTACAGCTAAAACAATTAACTTGTTGCAGTATCATCTGCAATTCAGGTGACATTCTTGAAGAAATGCTACTTTTCTACATTGCCTAGTATTTCTATTTAATACACTGATGACTATGAAAACTAAAGAATGAAATAAGTATATAAAACTGAATTCCCATTTTTATAATGTTCTGTTTACTTTCTTACTCCAAGTGTAGTGTTTTGTTATCACAAGAGTTAGCAATAGATACATGAGGAATTCCCAGAATCAGAATCATAGGATGATCTGTGTCGGAAAACACAGTAATGATCATCCAGTTCCAACCCTGCCTGTCATGGGCAGGGACCCTTCCACTAGACTAGGTTGCTCAAAGCATCCTTCCTGGCCTTGAATGTTTCCAGGGATGACGCACTCACAACTTCTCTGGACAACCTGTTCCAATGCTTTACTACCAACAGTAAAGAATTTCTTCCTAATATCTAATGTAACCTTGCCCTCTTTCAGGTTAAAGCCATTACCCCTTATCCTATCACTATATGCCCTTGTAAAAAGTACCTCTCCAGCTTTCTTGTAGTCTCCTCTTTTAGGTAGTAGAATTAATCTACTGGTATTTTCAAATGTATTCTTATTCACAGCAACAGAGGGATAACAAAATGATATCCCTCTTATATATTTTCTCTTTTAAATTCTGAATTTTGTTTGTCTGCGTCCTGACCTGAAGTTACCATGAGCTCTTACTGAATGGGAGACTCCTACTACTTTACCTATTACTGATGCTTGGAGAATCATCCCAAAGCTGGAAATTGCAAGTTTTCCTGTGCATTTTCCTAATGGAGCAAATTGTATGCATCTCTCTTCATTTTCCTGAGCAAAGCATTATTCTATCAGCACCTGACTTTGTTCACTGTTTGAAGGACTGGAAAAAAATTGTCTGAATAGTCTATACCTGGAGAGAAAACCAATGAGAATCTTAAGGTAAAAGGGGCAGGAAATCCAGACTTTTTGGCTACTGTAAATTTGTGGAACTCTACTGCTATGTATGGGTACAATCACCTGGATAAAATAAATGGAATAGTTCCTCTGCTTTGCCCAGCTGAACAACTGGTCCAAGATTTTGTTTTGTAAAATAAGTGACTGGCTGATGATGCTTCTCTTATTACCATTTTGTTTTCCTGTTGTTTTATGAAACAAGATTAGGCTGAAATAATGATATTAACTACTTCTAAAAATCACTCTGTATAAATAAATACACTTTGTATTAGAATAGATTAAATTACAAATTAATAGTAAAATAAGAAAATATACACAAAACCCAGATAGTTCTAACTGCTCTGCGTATGTAATATTGCAATTTTTTTTCTCTTAATATAAGAGTGGGATAACCAAGAGTGAGTTATTAGTAGACCTGTAAGAGGGTTATGGACTAAGATGACAAGCAAAGGATCTGGAGTGAGTTGAACACAAAATCATCAAGGCAGAGCTTAAGCAGGGTGCCCTCCTGCGTTTCCATATAAGCAAACAAGTGCCTGTTTTGTGGCAAACAGCACCACTCTCCCAGGCCTCTAGGAGAGATCACTATGCTGGGGTGCCACTCTGAAGTGCCTGTGCACTAATGCACACAGCATGGGCAATAAACATGAGGAGATCTGTGTGCAGCTGTAGGGCTACAATCCTGTTTGGATCACAGAGGCTTAGAGGGATGCTTCCTATGACTGCAGCACTGCAATGGAGGGATACAGGTTTTTCAGGTTTTGGCCAGGAAGATGAGAGGAAGCTGGTCTTTATGGGAGAGAACAGCTGGAATATATGGACTTCTGTGTTGGGCTTGATAGTGAGTCAATTGAAAGCTTATGTGCAAGGATTAAAGAGCAGATCAATATGAGTGCATTGTCTGTTAAGGCCACCTGACAAGGAGGAAGTGTCCAAAGCCACTGGACCTCTTGGAGGACTTCAGTCACCCTGGTATCTGCTGAAGGAAAAGCACAGCAGATTCAACATTCAAGGATTCTCCTGGAGAGAATCTGTGAAAACTTCCTGACTCCAGAGACAAAGGAGCTAATGAGTTGAGATGCTCTGCTGGTTCTCATGCTCACAAACAAGGGCTCACTGAGACTGCAAAGGTTGGAGGCAGCCTTGGCTACAGTGACCATGAGATGCTGGAGTTTGGGATTCTGAGGAGAGGGAGTAGAGCAAAAATCAAGTTCACAACCACCAACTTCAGAGAACAGACTTTGGCCTTTTAATGGTTCTACTTTGAAGAGTCTCGTGGGATAAGGTCCTCGAGAGAGGAGGGTCCCAAGAAAGCTGATTAATATTCAAAGCTAATCTGCATTGGGACAGGTTGCTCTGAGAAAATGAGTATCTCCATTCTTGAAGATACTCAAAAAGTGTCTAGACACAGTCAATGCCCCATGCTTAAGCAAAATAAGATGATCTCCAGAGGTCCCTTTCAACCTCAGCCATTCTGTAGTTCTACAATTCGGAGATTCTGTGAACTGATACATTTAGATTAAGAAACAGCTTACTTGACCTACATGTTAAAATATTATTAAGATGGTGTACAGGATAATAAATTTACTAAGACAAATATCAGTCTTACTTAACATGATCACACTATTACCTTCCAACCTATCTTTTAATACTATGTTTGATATTTGTGTACTTTTATGCTAGGAATTAGTGGCTATTTCTAAAATACAAAAATGTATTCATAATATGTAGCATCTGGAGAAGTGATCTCTTCTGTTTTAAACAGAAGCTATCTGCCAAATGAAATTGAAGCAGTGAGGTAATCTGAAGGTAGAATTACAGCTGTGTTTGGTAAATGGCTAATGAAAGAAAGAAACTGTTTGCTTTGATTCTTATACTGTTGTCCCATAAAGAATTAAGTTGAGCAGCTGACAATCTGAACATTGACCTTCTAAATGGGGAGTTCAAGGATAAAGGAAAAGGCAAAAATCACCATAGCACAATTACAACTGCCCCTGAAAAATGAAGTAAACCAAACAACAATGCATTTCCTTAACGTAGGTTTCAAGATTTAAAAAGAAAAAAATGAATTCTTTGCAGATTTATTACTGTTCTTTACCATCAAGTTTGTCATATCTGTAAAAAATCACTTTTCAGTAGCACAAAGCTTTTCTTCCTGGTGAAAGTAATTCCATAAACTTGACACTAGTAGCAATGAATACCTCTGTCCCATTTCTACACAGCGGACATATGAATAATTACTGATAAAGCCAATCTGAACTCTTCTGCTAATCCTTCCTGAGGCATTATGTTTTTATTATTCAAACTGGAACTGTGCAGTCTCTTAGCTACAAGGCCATATTTTTCTGTGCATATATGTGTGTTTGTTTATAAATATATAATTAACTACAGAAGAAACTAGGACTTACTGTTCCAAGGACTAAATGTTCCAAAACTGCTTGGCAGTAGATAGATCAAAATCTGTGTGCTTTTCTAAATTTTTATTTTCTGGGGGTTGTTTTTTGTTTTGTTTTGTTTTGGGGTTTTTTTGTTTTGTTTTTTTTGTTTTGTTTTGTTTTTTTGTTTGTTTGTTTATTTTGGGTTTTTTTGTTTTTTTTGGGTTTTTTTAAATTTTGTTATAAAGAAATTAGATGTTTAAAAATAAACAATTTCACTGACAGGAGAATATGATCCCATTTTTCCCATTTTCAAGGTGTGGCAAAGAAATGCTTAGATGTCTGTAAAATCTATTTTTGGGCACTCGAGTACTGTTGTAAAACATCTATGTACCAGTGAAAGGTACAGAACTGAACATGCTGAAGGAAATTGCGGCCCTGGTGCCAGGTTTGAGAGGAGGCAGTTCCATATTGTCATGCAGTCTGTTCTATAAAGTATATTGGGTTTGCACTTTTTACATCAAATGCATACCTGATGTTTTTCCAGTAGGGCAATAGATAATTAAGGCAGTGCCTACCATGAAGGAAGACAATATCTAATAAATTACTCACTGTAATAGAAATAGTAAAAGGGGGATTAGCCTTTCTTCTATTTGGGGCACTCCCATCCTCTCCACTGTAGCCTGCTGAGTGTGCCCAGCACTGGGAGAGGGCAGTCTGCATCCTCAGGGTTTGGCAAGCAGTTCCTGAAGCCCCAGCTGCAAGCCGCCTAGAAGAGAAGCCGCAGGCTTCTGCTGGTGAGATGTGTGGCATGAGTTTAATTTAGGCATCCAGGGGAGTTGATACTGTTTGTCAGCCACATGGACAGGTAATCCAGGACTAAACAGCAGGTTAAGACCCAGGTTTAGAGTATAGATGTAAGAAATTAACAGGCTGCAGAAGGTCTGTGGAATTAGATGGGCTCACACTGCCTTAGACCTGAACATTTTCATATTTGTGCTGGCTGAGCTGCTTTGGAGGGTAAATGGGGAATTCTCTTTCCTTTGTTTATGGCAGAAAAATTCATGACCAAAGTAATTGGATTCTATTTTTTTTTTTTTTTTGTGTTAGGAGACCTAATAAACATCCTGCAGGAGGCCAAGTTCAGCTCCTGGGCCAGCTCCTGTAAAGACTATACCATTTCTCTCTCAGCAGTGTGGTCAGTTGCCCATCATGCTGTGAAGTCTCTAAGGGCCTTAATATACAATAAACAGAGACAAGTCCTGCTATTACATTGGTTTTCACGCCTTTTGCAACAATGCAGAGAACTGTTAAACATTGCAGATGTCTCTGAGCTGAGTATTTGTCAGAGCTGAAATTGGAACTTTCTAGTACCTCCAACAGCATGCTTCCAAGAGAAGCAGAGCTTGAAAAAATGTGTTAAACATTTCTTTTGCTGCACCATAAAATGTCTTAGCTTCCATTTAATTTTATCCAAGATAATTTACAATAAAATTACTTTCATCTACCTATAAATCCTTACCTGGTACATTCTTTTCTCAAATTGCTTTATTAATCCTTAGTTATTATTAATTAAAAATGGCACAAACAGCACAATCCTTTCCTTAACTCTGGCTGACAGCTGGGCTTTAATAGAGTACAAAGCATGACTTTGGGATCTGAATTTTACTTTTCCTCTGCATTAGCAATGTCACACAGTTGCAGAAGGAAAAAAAAGAAACATTTCCGAGTGACATTTTTAACTGTAGAGAGACAATGTTTTATCATAACTATAATGGATTGAAACTCATGATACGTAGCTTTTTGCTCGCAATTACTAGCATTTTTCAAATTAATTTTTATAACCCACTACCTTAGATATGAGTTTATTTGTGTGTTACCAGTAACATTGGTCTTTCTCTGCCATGTTTGTGGGACCCACAGATTATATCATGTGTGAAAAAAATTGCATAAATTCCCTGCAGTGGCAATTAATCTGGTAGAATGTTTACATTTAACAGTTCAAGATCCTGGTAATTGATTGGTTAGGAAGAACATGATTTTTCCCTGAATACTCCTCATTCACTTACTGATTGCTTCTTTGACTTCTTTTCTTCAACTGTTGGAAGGCTCATGGATGATATAAAAGTCATGTGAATAACATTGAGTACCAGGAATGGAGGACCTTTCAGCTTCTAAATCTAAATAGTAAGCAGAAGAGTGGAAAAATTCTGATAACAATGAAAATGTTTGGAATATTTTAATTTTGCATATATTACACAATGAATTGTTTTCCCAAACAACACTGTGATTACTTTTTAATTATGTGCTCCATCTAGACTTTTAGCCCATAGGGTAAAAATGCAACTGTTTTCCCAGATGATGATACCCTCTTATCCTGTGTGCCATATATCCTGCTCCAAAACACAGAAGAATTAAAGAATGCCAATCTTTTTCTTTGTCCAAGCATTTACAGAGACCACTTTGGAAATTCAAACACTACCTACTTCCAAATTAAAGAAATATTGTTTAACTGGATCTGTAATTTTGCTAGTGTAATCAGGACAAAGGATATAAAATGGCACAAAAGTGAAAATCTGTCATTTAGAGATATATGAATTTACAATGCAAATGTCAGAAATATGGCCCAAGGACTATGGAAGTGATCTGATGAAAGAATTACAATGAAATGTTTTATGAAGGAGTTTGTGTTATTGACATATTCTTGAACATTTACATAAGTGTGCAAGGAAAGGAAAATGAGGACTAGGCCATGAGTTAATAGTAAGAGATGTGATGCATAGCATTTAGGATAACTAAGAAAACTCAGCAGAAAAAAAAATAAATTATTGAAGTCTGCTGAATAACCCAGATACAAAAACTTGTTATTTAAACTTATGTTTCTTTTAGACAAGGAAACTTAACTTTTTAACAATAATTTTTAAAACTTTCATATTCCATCAATTCTTAAATAAGGTAGTAATTTTTATATTTGTTCAAGAAGCAAAGCTTCATATCTAAGGCAAGAATAAAAGTCCAGCATTGTCCCCATCTCCTAATATGACCTTGAAGAATTTGCTTTTCTCTGGATTTAACTCACTATTGCTGATGTTTACAGAGGCACATCCTTATCTCAGTGATATAGTAAAGACAGTTGGTGATTTCTTGTAATGCTATAATAATCATAGAATCATAGAATCGATTGGGTTGGAAAAGACCTCGAAGATCATCGAGTCCAACCCTTGGTCCAACTCTAGTCCGTTTACTAGATCATGGCACTCAGCGCCACGTCCAATCTGCATTTAAAAATCTCTAGGGATGGTGAATCCACCACGTTTTTCTGACATCTCTGGGCAGCCCATTCCAATGCCTGATTACTCTCTCTGGAAAGAACTTTTTTCTGAGATCCAACTTAAACTTCCCCTGGCAGAGCTTAAGCCCATGCCCCCTTGTCCTCTTGCTGAGTGCCTGGGAGAAGAGACCAACCCCCACCTGGCTATAACTTCCCTTCAGGTAGTTATAGACAGTGATGAGGTCACCTCTGAGCCTCCTCTTCTCCAGGCTAAACAACCCCAGCTCCCTCAGCCTCTTCCCATAGGGCTTATGCTCCAGTCCCTTCACCAGCCTTGTTGCTCTTCTCTGGACTCGCTCCAGCACCTCAATATCCTTTCTGAACTGAGGGGCCCAGAAATGAACACAATACTCAAGATGTGGCCTCACCAATGTAGAGTACAGGGGAAGGATCACTTCCCTGGTCCTGCTGGCCATGCTATTTTTGATACAGGACAGGATCCCATTGGCTTTCTTGGCTACCTGGGAACACTGTTGGCTCATGTTGAGCTTCCTGTCAATTAGTACTCCAAGGTCCCTTTCTGCCTGGCTGCTCTCCAGCCACTCTGTGCCCACCCTGTAGCACTGCAGGGGGTTGTTGTGGCCAAAGTGCAGGACCCGGCACTTGGCCTTATTGAACTTCATCCCATTGGAATCAGCCCATCTCTCAAGTCTATCGAGATCCCTCTGCAGAGCCCTCCTGCCTTCCAGCAGGTCGACACTCCCTCCCAGCTTGGTGTCATCAGAAAATTTGCTGATGAGGGACTCAATCCCTTCATCTAAATCATCAATAAAGATGTTAAACAGGACTGGATCCAACACCGACCCCTGGGGAACACCACTGGTGACTGGCCGCCAGCTGGATGCAGCTCCGTTCACCAGCACTCTCTGGGCCCGACCCTCCAGCCAGCTCTTAATCCAGGAGAGGGTACACTTGTCCAGGCCATGGGCTACCAGCTTTTCCAGGATACATGTGCCAATATAGTTCACTTTGTGGATGGATAAATACTATTTAAGTATTTAGAAAAAATAGAAGAAAAAATGCAAGTTAGTTTGTGCAGTGTTCTAGTTCTTCCCAGTCTTTGACTGTCTTTCTTAATATGGTATTGGAAAAGTAATCCTTCCAAAAAAACTAAAGAAAACCTGCTTCTGTCTTCTACCTACAAATCCTTGTTTAAATTGCCATTCACAGAAGTCAATTATATACTTGGAATACCCAAATATTTCATTCTCCCCAAACTCCTCACTCTATTTCATATGTTTTGAATTGTGCTTTTGCATGTTTTGAATTGTGTGCTGCAGACTGAGAGATCCTGAGAACAAGGACTCACTTCCTAGCTCTTTGTCTATTCAAAACCTACTATAAGGATCGAGTGTTGGAACAAGTCATAGATCCTTGTGTGCTGAAGATCAGTTACTCAAAATCCCTATATTTCATCATAACATATATTTATGTGTATTATATACTTTTGTGCTCCATGTTTGTCACTTGAAATGGATCTAAAAAGATTTACTTAAACCTTAGGTGGGGTTCTTGCATTAAACTGATCCATTGCACCTGGAAAGCACCAAGTGTTGTGGGAGAAAGGTAGGATCGGAGGACCACTGCTCCACATAAAATTCCTTCTCAGTACTCACAATTTCTATTTTCAAAAACCAGGAATAAACTTAGCACTTTCCACAAATTACTGCTGAGACTAAAAATAGAATTTTTCCCTCAAGTTTTATTAAATAAACTCAAACTATATAGAAGAAAGAATCTTCTTTCTACGTACAGCTTTGTGCTGCACACTGGAAACTGTCAGAAACACTTAACTTCATACTGAAAATGTTTTATACCCTACTCTATCTCTCTCTTGATATTTACTATTGTGAAAAGGAAAGGACAAGTAAGGCAGTTGAAGGTTACCCTCACACCACATTCAAGAAAAAAAGAAAAGAAAAGAAAGAATCTTTTCAATTATGAATAGTGAATTCTATGAAACAGCTGCAACATGTTTCTGAATTCTTTGTTTCTGACTGCTTTCCCTTCATGCCTTGAGCAACCAAAAGGATTAATTCTGGGTAGTTATTTAAATATAGTTACTTGCTAAAAATCCTCTGCCAAGATCAGAGAAAAGGGATTAGGATTAAACTGTTCTAATCAAAAGTAGTGTGGGTTGGTTGATTCATTTTTTTTTTCCTGATAGGAACTCTTTTGCTTCAAGAAACAAGTATTAACACTGCAGGGACTTCAGTATTGCATAGTGCATGTGCCTCAGCACCAAGAAATACCAAGAGAAAGGTTTCTATTTATTATCTTTATCTATAAATGTCAGTGGATGTATTAAGGGAGGTTAAGAATAGTATTAAAATACCACGTTGCAGGTGTGTGTCCATGCTAGCTGAAATATCTCTTCCAGTTTCCTGGAGTTGGTGTAGGTTTGGATTGCTCACAAATTCATTTTCTGAAAGAAACCTCTAAACAAAGGACCACACCCTGGTTTGGGTAGCTGAGGTGTTCTCAACTGAGCCCATGAAGTGAGGAAGGTCTTGACAGATTTCGTACAAGGTTGTAGTCCCTGATGATGTTTAGAAGTGCTTTGTGCAATGATAGAAGATTGACTGAGAGTGCAGAACTGATGGAAGCTAACTGTAAGGATTTGAATTGAGCATTATCTACAGGAATGAGAGAATTAATTTTATAATTCTGTAACTTTAAGTCTGGGTGAGTGCAGTGTTAAATGTATCCTTCCTTTCAGAAATTAATTGTGATCTCATTGAAGATAAATAAGAAAAATGTTCCATCACGTTGCTGAAACATTTACTAGTAGATGAAATCTGTCTCAGGTGGTCTGGTAATCTTGGTTGTTGGGATCATTGTTGATGAAGAAACAAATTGGAAATGAAGTTTGGAAAATGTTTCAACAGTCCCATGCAGTGACCCAGCAGTGAGCCCTCAGTAAGTTGGAGATAACTTAGGTGCTAATTTCCTGGGAACAGAAACTGCCTTATTCACATTATATATGAACGAGAATCATGACTGGGCAGCATTCACAGTAGTACAAGGAGCAATAAGGCTGTTTAGCTGTCCATTTCAGTGCATGATAGTTGACTAATCAAGGCATCTTGATAGTCGCAGTTAGGTGGAGAAATTGATAGAGAAGTTTTTGAGGCAGTGTTTTGTTTTTCTGAAATCGAAAGGTTCATACAGGAAGCTATTTGCATTTTGCTCTAAAATTTTGTTCCAGTGATTTTTTTATGTGCTTTCTGGGTTTTTTTTATTATTATTTTTCCTTTTCCCTCTCTTTCTACTGTTTCTCTTACAGAATTGTGCAAACTGAGCTCTTAGCTGTGATGCTTAGGGGACTGCGTGAATCCCTGGGATATCTCATTGCTGACTTAGTTTTCAGGAGAGGCCCTAGTTAATATCGCTATAAAGATCTCCTTTCTAAAAAAATTGTGTCCTGACCACATATTTTCCCTATTTCATCTTGATAGGTAAAAGACTCCAGTTTCTGGTTTTCTGGCAGGGTTATTGAGCAGATCATCCGAGTGCAATCACACAGCACCTTCAGGGTGGACAAGGGATTAGACCCAGCCAGCATGAGTTTAGGAGGGGCAGGTCCTGTCTGACCAACCTGATCTCTTTCTACGATCAGGTGACCCACCTGGTGGATGAGGGGAAGGCTGTGAATGTGGTCTATCTAGACTTCATCAAGGCCTTTGACACAGTCTCCCATAATATACTCCTGGAAAAGCTGGTAGCCCATGGCCTGGACAAGGGTACCCTCTCCTGGATTAAGAGCTGGCTGGAGGGTCGGGCCCAGAGAGTGCTGGTGAACGGAGTTGCATCCAGCTGGCGGCCAGTCACCAGTGGTGTTCCCCAGGGGTCGGTGTTGGATCCAGTCCTGTTTAACATCTTTATTGATGATTTAGATGAAGGGATTGAGTCCCTCATCAGCAAATTTTCTGATGACACCAAGCTGGGAGGGAGTGTCGACCTGCTGGAAGGCAGGAGGGCTCTGCAGAGGGATCTCGATAGACTTGAGAGATGGGCTGATTCCAATGGGATGAAGTTCAATAAGGCCAAGTGCCGGGTCCTGCACTTTGGCCACAACAACCCCCTGCAGTGCTACAGGGTGGGCACAGAGTGGCTGGAGAGCAGCCAGGCAGAAAGGGACCTTGGAGTACTAATTGACAGGAAGCTCAACATGAGCCAACAGTGTTCCCAGGTGGCCAAGAAAGCCAATGGGATCCTGTCCTGTATCAAAAATAGCATGGCCAGCAGGACCAGGGAAGTGATCCTTCCCCTGTACTCTACATTGGTGAGGCCACATCTTGAGTATTGTGTTCATTTCTGGGCCCCTCAGTTCAGAAAGGATATTGAGGTGCTGGAGCGAGTCCAGAGAAGAGCAACAAGGCTGGTGAAGGGACTGGAGCATAAGCCCTATGGGGAGAGGCTGAGGGAGCTGGGGTTGTTTAGCCTGGAGAAGAGGAGGCTCAGAGGTGACCTCATCACTGTCTATAACTACCTGAAGGGAAGTTCTAGCCAAGTGGGGATTGGTCTCTTCTCCCAGGCACTCAGCAAGAGGACAAGGGGGCATGAGCTCAAGCTCTGCCAAGGGAAGTTTAAGTTGGATCTCAGAAAAAAGTTCTTTCCAGAGAGAGTAATCAGGCATTGGAATGGGCTGCCCAGACATGTCAGAAACACGTTCTTTCCAGAGAGAGTAATCAGGCATTGGAATGGGCTGCCCAGAGATGTGGTGGAGCCACTATCCCTGGAGTTTTTAAACTGAGATTGGACATGGCACTGAGTGCCATGATCTAGTAAACGGACTGGAGTTGGACCAAGGGTTGGACTTGATGATCTCAGAGGTCTTTTCCAACCCAATCGATTCTATGATTCTATTCTATGATTCTATGATATTGGATTCTGTTCTGCTGAGGTCTGAACATATAATTTTCTATGTGTCAGCTCTGTGGAGCTTGCGCATCTTGAGCTTGAGTGATTTCACAGTGATGTTCTTGCCCCAACACCGTCTGGGTTTAGCAATGAAACAAAATTAAGATTTCTGTAACAACACTGAAGGTAAAAACCTGAAAAGAAAAGTTTAGGAACAGAAGTAATTAAATACCTGACAACTGGATGTCTTTCCAGTTACTTAACATCTTGTCTAAAATCCCAGACTTTCATCCTTTGAAACAGTGTTTGTAACAGAACATCTTGTTACCATTACTCTCTGCTCTGAATAATCTTTCCATGCATTTCTTTGGTGGGGTCCTTCAGAGATAAGTTTTGGATTACAAATGCCACCGCCTTTAACTGCTCTTTGGGAAGTCATCGCTCTGGTTTTGGTTTTCCTGTCAGTCTTATTGGGCCAACAGCTTACAAACAATAGAGACTTTTTTTATTCTTAGGTGTAGTTAATGTCTGCATAAGTGGTCACTTGATATTTTTATATGTTTTAAGTGTCAGAATCTCTGGAACAACAGTGGCATGTGCCATTTTATTTAACATAACAGGCTAGATTAATTAGTGGCATGTTGTTTGGGAAGGGTATGAAGAGGAAATCTGCCTTTCCTGTCTTTTGCTGCAGGTTCAAGTCACATAAACAGACATTTTAGTTGCTGTGTTATGCTTTATGTCAGAAAATTACTTCCTGTGATTGTCCAAAATGAAGGATCATGCCTAATCTACCACCACTGCAACTAATAATATTCTTTCTCCTCTATTTTATATAGTAGTTTTAACTAAATATAGTAAGGTCTCAAAAACTGGTATGTTGTCACATTTGTTGGGTGGAGAAGAGTTCATGCAGAGTATCTTTTTTTACTTCCTGTGGTCCTCCTCTGTCAAAAGGCAAAAAGAAAAACAAAAGAAGTCCAGTTCTAAAGAACCAAGGAGTTATCTGTCAGTCACTAACTGGCACAGACTCCTATTTTTGGAACAATTGGTGTGGTGCACTACACATATGAAATTGTCCTAGAGAAATATATAGAATATAGTGTAGCTGCTTTGGATCTTTGACAAAGTAACTGAGCTCATAATGCATGGAAGATCATGTCTCATTCTGACCTTTGATGGGAACACAGATATCTACAAAAGGCTTGTCCTTTTTTCAAGTAGTCGGACCTTGGTATACATTAAAAACAGGAAGGCACAGATATATCTTTGGTCTTCTGGCTTATGACTACACTTTCACTTACTGTTTAGAAATGAATTACATCAATTTTTATACTGGAAATAGTCTTGGTATTGCCAAACGCTTTGTTTCATTTTCATACATACAGATGTTTGAGTCTTAGTCCCTTTTGTCTTGGAGCCAGATGGAACCTATCCAAGATGTGCCTAGTTCTGTAAAGCCTTGGCACCTGACTGCTCTTTTAGTGTCAAAAACCTCAGAAGCTCAAGGTCCTTTGAGAGTATACACTGCTCGATTTCCTGATTTTCTGGCAGTCTTTTTTCTTTGTGTGGTCTGTGCCTAAAGAAAATGTTACTTGTCCTCTCTAGGAATGGATATATGTATGTTGTACTACAAAGTGCAGTTGTGCAAATTTTTTTTTTATATTTAATTGTGGAATGAGGTGGTGGACTTGTATAAAATGAAACATGATGGAGAATTGTCCTAGGTGTAGCATTCTCCAGTTATTGAATAGGTCTAATGTGGATGCCAATTAACTCTTGAGAATGTTTATGTCAATGAACTCTGAAAACATTCAGTTCAGTGCAGGCCAGACTAACAGATTGTCTTTTTCTTAACTCAGCAAGGATTTTGAATTTAAAACAGGTGCATAAAAATATTTAGTCATACAGCTGAACCCTTCAGGTTTGCTTTTCTTCCCTTTTAGCCATACCAAAGACATACCAGGAGTTCTCAAGAGGTTACCCAGTCTATTCAAGTCTCACTGAAACTGAACAGATGCTTTTCAGCTTTGTTGAAGCTAGGTTCCTAGGAAATTCATTAGCATTTTACATGAAAATCCCTTGCCTTCAGAGTTGTATCCAAGTGACAGTGACAAGCAATGGGGAATGTAGTCTTCGTTTTGCATGACTTATTTTCTTGTTTATTTAAAGCAATACTTTCCTTTTCAGATTTCCAATACATTGATGTCTACAGTTCTATGATCTTCTCCCATTGTGGATTACAAAGATTGTATGTAAGATGGTTATGAGAAAATGTGGTGTGAAAGCTTAATACTGCGTCTCAGACTTTTGGAAACTTTATGTTGCAGAGACTCTTCACTGCCCAGTATAGAATGCCTGTTGAATTTTAAAAAGAACCCAGTAGCTGGTACATCCATTTCCCTATTTCTCTACAACATGATCTTTGATTTTCTTCAGATATATATGGCATTACAGGTCAGGCACAAAGGAACTGATCATTGTTGAGAAGAGTAAATCATCAGATAGTCAATTTTCTGGAAAAAAGTGGCAGTGTTCTGGCAAAAGGGAATGCTTTGTTGCTGTGAAATCTTGTTTCAAAGTGACAGAATCAATGTCCATGACATAGATTTGAATGTTTTCCTATTAGGTAGTCAGACTTGTTGCTAGAGTACCAAGGGATCATCTTAGCTAATCACTGACATTATCAATGATGGGAGTCCATAGGCCATAAATAACTTACCCAAGCTATATATGTGGGAAATGTCAGATGGAGTCAATCTTTTAATGCTTTAGGCAGATTCATAGTACTCCTTACCAGACCACCAGAAATTCAGACAAAACAGGAGCAGTCTGGGAAATCATTTTCACTACTGACACAAATTTTGGTTCCTTTGCTGAATGCTGCTCTCCGTAACATGGTAAAAAACATATGGAAATGGTGAGATTAAACTGGATGTCTCCTGTAGGGTTTAAAAATACTACAATTCATTAAATGGTGTTGGAATGGTTTGTGACCCACAGTACAATCCAAAACCAGTGCTACTTCTCCATTTCATCATGACAAATACACATTTCATCTCATGTGCCCACATATATCAGGCCCAGTGCATTTTGGCGTTGTTGGATTTACTGTACCTATCTACTTCATGTACATGTACACATATAAAGCACATTCCACTCCCTACTTGTGACTGAAGGCCCAAGGGGATACCTGGCTAATAGTACCCACAGGCCTCTTTGCATAACCAACTTAATTCACAGAACCTTACAGACTCTTCTCTGCAAGGTGGGGAGAAGATGCATACCACATTAATTGTTCTAGTGGCTATAGCTTGCTGTCATGCAGTGTCTTTCCTGAGGAACTTGTGGAGGCTTCATCTGTTATGGCCTGGTAGATTACCAGATGGATGCACAAACATGTTATAGAAAATACATGCACACTGATCCATATTCATATAAAATACACTAACAAAACCCAACAGCAACAACATCAAAACATACTACCACAGAAACAGGATTATGTAAAACTAATTTGAATTTGTAATATATACAAAAATATTATATAAAGTTGAATTAATAGAAAAAAAGGAAAAAATATCACATGCTATTTAACTAAAACTAGTTAAAATTACTATAGGAACATCATTGGGTAGATTTCCACTTGGGTTACATTGTTAAGTTCCATTGATTTTAGTGGAATTATTCCATTAAAAAAATAAGGCAATAATTCACTAGGATATAATTTCTGCACTAAAACCAACACATAAAGAAATTATCAGAGTTATGTTCAGCCTTTGGATGCAATCATCCATAAACCTATATAGAGTTAAGTAGGTAGATTTCCTTTGACATCATTAAAGGTAAATCTATACAGCACACAATTTAGTCCATATATTCACAGTGAAAACTAAATCTGGGTCATGTAAATCTGGTTATCTTTTTATTTACAGAGATTTTTGCAATAGATTGCTGAAGTGCTAGCATATCTTTATCAAAACCATAAAAAGTTAAAAAATGCTAAAAGACACAATAAGTATTTTTGTATATATCCAGTCAGTATAATTAGAATTACAGCTATAAAAAATGATATAATTTATACCATTAATATTTATACTCAATAAATGCCTTAAATATTTAATTTAAAATGTTTTGGAAGTTTTTTAGTTTTTTGTGTTGATTTTGGTCTTTCTCTTATAGTATTGAAAAAATATATTAAGTCTCTTTATTCTTGTAACTTCCACATAAATTTATTCAGCTATAGGCTAGATCTTCTTCTATCTCTGGCAAATTTCAGGCTTTTTGGATTCTACCCTGGAACCATACATATACTTTCAATTCAATCTTTCTGCTCAGATTTATGCAAATGTCTTAAATCATTGGAAAAAATTTCTCCATGAGTCTAATTTGACTGATATGCCACATGCCCATGCTGTCTTATGTGATGGGTTATGTGGAATATGTGTTTTGTTCAGAAAAATACTCCTCCACTGGCTTCTCATGGCTAATTTATGGCCCACAATTGTCCTGAGCAACATATAGGATTCAACATTAGATATTTGTGCTTAGGATACTCAACAGTCTTTAGCTGTAAATTTCTGAGAAAAATTAACAGGAACACTAGGAGTAGGACCTGTGAAATGTGGCTTTTGCAAACTGTCTTTGTTCTATTTGCACTTAAATTTCTTGCAGTAAGTTTGCCTATTAAAATCACTGATAGAAAACACACAAATCATATTTTCAGCAGTTCCATTTTTTAAATGAGTGTTCCACCTCTTTCAGGACAGATGACTCCTCAGGAATGGGCAAGGTTGGAAGGGATCATGATGGGGCCATCTGGTCCAACCTTTCTGCTACAGACACTGTTCAGAGAAGCAAAGTTCCGCGACTAAGCAAACTGAGGTCATGCACAACTTAACTGTTCTGCACAAACTGAAGGGTACACTGGTTGACCCCCCGTCCTTAATATTTACAGAGTATTTAGGTGTACCGACAGCTAAGCTGCAATGTATGTTTAACTAATGCATAAGTGTATAGTTGTATAACAAACACGTTTAAGGAATAATTGTTACTGGACCCACAGGGTCTTATAATATGATTTTAAAAACCTTTACTGATAAAATGATAATCCCCTTTTTGGACAGTTTAACACTTCCATACAATAAAATACCAATGATACCAATCCAGAGTGTACACTTCTAATATGCTGGATCTGTATATTAAAGTCTTCAAGATAAAGTCAGAGGAATTTGCACATTCAGCCACTGCTTTCATCCCAGTGGAAAAAAAATTGGTATCTTTTTTCATTACTTTATACAATCACAGATTTATTATTTTCAGTCACTGATTGGGTTTTGAGGAAATTCTTATTAGCTTGCAAAAACTATCAAATTTCCTCTAATTATCTTGTCCAAATGCAGTTTTTTCAGGCCAAATTCTCTTTATATGGCCCTTGAGAGTCTTTTTGCCCCCTACTTTTTGACTTTTGTCTGATGCGTTTGCAAGGCCTGTTACTTTCCTCACATGATAAAGCCATACCAGCAGTTCTTTTCTTAGCAGTTGCTTGCCCAGACTCATGGAATGCAATTATTTCAGAAATGTTCATTCTAATGGAGTTGTTATTACTGTGCAACATATGTTTATTTGGAGACATTTGAATGTAAAGTACTGAATGTGTCATTTGATCCATACTGCTGGAGTCCAGGTTTCATGCATATTCAGGCCTATGGCATTCTCATTTATTCTGAGTTTTACCTTTGATGCACTTGAAATATCCTTGTCTTGTCAAGTTCTGTTGAATTTTGCAAGTGCTGATATTACAAAAGCAATTCTACTTTTGATTTCTGCTTCAGACTTTCCTTTGTGATGGTAATTTTGAGATATCTGAATGAGTCCACTCATTCAAGTTTCTCAACTTTGATGTAAATTTCTAGTTGCGTATAAGAATTTTGCATTGTCCTTTATCTATTTTTTTCCTCGTGTTTGATCAGCAGTCCATGAGTAGTAGCTTTGTTGTTAGACCTGCTAGCTATGGTGCTTTTTCTTCCAATTGAGTTAATACAATCTACAAAGAAAAGATTATAGATCTTTTACCACTAGCTGATAACTTTGTCCTACCAGCATTTTCAAGCACTTTGGATTGACTATGTTCAAGGAAAATATGAATAGAGGTGCTGCAAGGAGAAATCCATCTTTCAGTAAACTCTTGTCAGGATCATTTATTTAATTGTGTACGCTGTGAAGATTGCACTTTTCCAAAGCTTTTATTTTAAGTTCTAATGCAACTTGAATTTGCATTTTTTTAGGAGGAAAACCTTTGCATTTGCCTGCAAAGCTGAAGGAATTTTCTTTCTAGCTTTTGTATTGATGGAATACTACTTTACATAAACATTTCTAATTTTACCTTTGTTATTCATTTATTTTTGCATCTGTAGTATTTAATGGAGCTGAACTCATGTTTACCACAAGGAATTTAGTGACTTGAAACATGCTGTGTACCAGCATTCCTTTCAGACTTGAATTGTTGTTTGGTGGAACCTATGCTCTTATCTAATGTGTGGATCAAGTTCTGAGATCTACATCTGCTCTGGGAGCAGGACAATATTCTTAATGAGCAGATTATAGAAACACTTGCAACCTATTCTATGCCAGGCATATATTGGTAATAAATCTGCCTCAAAGGAGGGAAGCTGAGTTGTCACTGAGTTGTCACCTCAAAATAGTCTATAGTTTTGTGGGTAAGACAGACTTGGGATGGTAGGCAAGGGATGTGATTTTGAGTCAACAGACAAAAAATTATTTAAGCCTGAGTCTCCCAAATCCTCAAAGACTATAGTAACTTGGGGGTATTTAATGAATAAATAAAGGAAGCAAGAGAAGGGGGCAGTGATGCTATTTACTTTTTCTCTTTTCTGGAAAGGAGTGACCTGATTTAATCTAATAATCTCAGGAGACCATATGCAGCTGTGGTTCTTGGAAAATGAGGGACATCTAGCTTTACTCAAGTGCTGAGTTTACAAACAAAAATGTTTGTGAATGTGCTATATAGAGGAGTTCAGGCAGAGCTGGTGCACAGACTGATTCAGAGATATGTATGTGTTCAAAGTGACTTGCTTTAATGTAGGACTGCAACCATACTAGTAAGTCTTGACTGACAGCCAGCTCTCCGGCCTAGTTTAGGTGTACACACACATACACTACACAGTAACATGCCCTAAACATCTGCTTTAGCCTGGTCTTCTTCACTCTTATAATTCTGAGTCTAGACCTGAGTTCTCTGTTGTACAGATCCTAGTATGTGCTATGACCTTGAGGGCAGTATAACAAGGCAAGTTCTGTCCTGGCTTTCAAGTCCATGTAAATATACTCAAATTAATGAGTCTAATACTAGTACAAACTTCCCCATTCTTGGCTTGATATAGGCTTATTTAAAATTTCTTCAGTTGTTTCTCAGTATCATTCATGCTTAGCTCCTACTTTACAAGTTGTCATATGCCTGATCATGCAGTGAAAAGCTCACAGCTTTTAAAATGATTTATTATTAGCAAATAGTAGCTGAGAATTCATGTACCTGTGGCTTAGGGAAAAAAAAAGCTATTGAGAATTAACAATACTTGGCTGTCAGCACTCAGCAGGGAGTTGCTAGTAATCATTAAAAAATCAGTGTACTGAATTTTAGTGTAGTCCTCTAAATCCCACTCCAAATTCCTACCTCAGTTCTGTCTCTCTCTAAAATTTGCTTATTGCCTATCAGTCTTACTGATTGTTTAATAATCACTAGCTTCATGAATTTAGTCAGTGATCTCTTAGTTGAGGTATCTGGAGCAGATGATGGGAAAACCAGAAAGAATTGAATTCATCACGAGTTATGTTTGTGCCCTGGGCTCCATTCATAGTCAGTAGAGATATAGTCAATATAGTGGGTAGACCCTGAAGTGCAATTTGTCTCATGCTAAAACAGCTGTCTAAGAGAAGTGAAATGAATCAAACCCTGAAAGTGCCCATTACTCTCCACTGACCTGAAAGAGAGCCAAGGGGGACTGACTTCCCAGCTTGTGTGAGCAGCCAGACATCAAGTATTAGATGATTTGAGCCTCAACCCATTCAAACAGCATTATAGAACAGCTGTGTAAAAGTACCTGTGAACTTGTTACATACAGACCTATTCTGTTCAAAGACTAGGTGCCCAGTTTTGTAAGACAGTTTGGACAGAAAGTGTTTAATCCAACAAACTTGATATCACATGCAATGCAAACTCCTTCATTTTGGGCACACAATTACATTAATTTCTGTTTTAGATCCAGATGCTCAGCACCAGTCTGGGGAGAAGAGGTAAAGAAAGGAAAAATGTAGAAAAAAGGAGTATTACTCCATGTAGTTAAAGTTATCTGAGTTGTAGCTGCAAGATTTCAGTAACACAACTAGTCTCGCTTAGGTTATGTTGCTTAAAATTATGTTGCTGTGAACATATTGCCTGAATTCTTTGACATGTAGTGCTTCTTTTGCCATGCAAAGGGGTTTAAAGCTATAAAATTATGATTTTTCCTTTGTGATCGCATTCCTAAAACTTGAAATGAGTTTAGTATTAAACCTTGTATATCCATTTTAAGTGCCTCAAGTCAAACTTTAAAACATGTAAAGTGTACTTTCTGTATGGAAACCATTTTCCTCACTTCATAAGGAGAAAAGCAAATAAAAGAAAGAAAGGTTAATGTAGAAATGTAGTTTATTTTAAACCCTTTGCCCTTTGTAGGGGTCTTCTGTAGTATGAAATCTACATCCTTTTTCTCCCTGTGTTAAATAAGAGGGAGGCCCCTTGATTTTATGAAGTTAGGAAATAATGACAGAAAATGAGGAATTTTGTTTGTTCTTCAGTGTGAATTGGCGCAGACAATTGGCAAGTTAAAATGCAGAGGTTAATTGAAAAATGTGATAAACAAAGCCCCTTGAAGGCAGCACTGACAGCCTACTACCATTGGGCACTAAACTTACACTGAATTGCTGGCGATAAAAAAAAAAAAGAAAAAAGGAATAAATGAAAGGCAACACCCTAAAGTTAATTGTCTTTCTGTTCCTTCCACCTCATTTCAGCCCAATTATAACTGGGAAAAGTCATTCTGTCTAATTTGCATTAATGCAGCTCTATGAAAAAATATCTTAGACAGTAAATTCAATTTCTCTCTTTTTTTCCCCCTCATTATTACTGAAATATTTAAAATAAAAGGAAACCCAGCAGAGCAAATTGCTATGGAAAACTCATGGATAAGGTTCTTGATTTTTTTTCCAGTTGTTTTTCTGGCTGATAAATTCTTAACATTTAATGTTAGGAGTATTTCTTCAGTAGACTGTCTTTAAACCCAAGATAGAAAATGTGGAAATACCTGCTTCAACTCCATCATCTCTAGCTAGCCTCCTGTTATTATAAAGGGAGAAAATGTTCTGTTGGTTTTGGTAAACTTAGCTCTTTGCCTTCACCTGTATGTTTTTCATAATCACCTTCAGAAAAGCTGCATAAATCCACATTTATGCTGTGTTTTGAAAATAAATCCAATACATGATCCTATTGTGTGTGAAATTTAATTATATAAATGAACACAAAGAGTGTCTGTCACATTCACATGCAGCACCATGTTTCCACCCAGAATTTCAATCTGCATTTTAGTTAACACATTAAGGAGCCTCACTCATTTTTGGATCCATGTTATGTTTAATTTATCATTGATATATTTAACAAAACCAGTATATTTTGCTCTAAATTGTCAGTCAGTATATGAGCTTAGTCTGCCTCTTCCCAGTGCTGTTTTTATTAACATGCAAGATTATCTGTGCAGGCCTTATTTACAGTGTACTGTGTTTATTATCTCCATTTGTACATCTTGTTGGAGCTAACATGTTCATAATGGTGAGGAACAGCTGGCCACAAACTGTTATTTCTCATTAAAAAGGCATGTTTCCTGAGCTTTTGGGGATTCTTTGTACTAAAACAATACATACTATTGACATTTTGCCCTTTTCATTTCCCTTTAGCTCTTCACTTGTGGGATATCTATGGTTCAGGATTCTAAAAGAATAGCTGAAATGGTTTTGAGAGATAGAACCAAGGAGAAAGCTATTTGGTGTCAGTAAAGACCCCAGAGAACTCTTAACAAGAAAAAAAAATATGGCCTGGACAGATTCCAGCTTATATAGCTGCATTGTTGGCTATCTCATCAAGTATTTTCAACAAGGTAGCCTTGAAAAGCTCTTTGTACTATCCTATTGAACCTATGATGACCGTGGTGTTCTGCTCCAAGAGTGGCTTCACCCCAGATGAGAATGGAGTAATTGCTTCATAGAGATTTTAACAAGGAGAAGATAAATAACAATTACTGTACCAATTACATGAGAAATTTGTTTTCCACTTACACTGTTTAGCGATCATAGGACGTTCACTTGAAAAATCATTAATTTTGTTTTCATTTGTTCAAAGCTTTTATGCTGTGATGTAATAGCTTTTATGGTCATTTACTTAATTTAAATTTGACTGGTTTTGGTATTTTTTCACTTTAAAAATTAGATCTAGACTTGAAAGCATCTTCTGTGAAGGGGTAAATGTAGAACTAATGGGAAGGAGGGCATCTGTAGTTTTCATTCAGCATCTGATTGGAATCAATGGCCAATTAGCAGAGCTTATGAAGCTGTACCAAAAGACCAGCTGAAGTCTGCTACAAATTCAGATCCCACCATCTCCTGTGCTGTGAACTGCTGTAAATTTTGGTGGATTGTTTAATAAAGGTTTATTTAATGAGAATGGGAAGAATCAATCCAATGTATACAGAATTACGTTATTCCAGTTTAGGAGCAAGGACTTTACTATAAAGCTGGAATTGTGAAAGAAAGGAGTAAAATACTTTGGTATAAAGTCTAAAACATGGTGATGATAAAATCCAACATGTTGTGATGAAATCTGAGTAGTGTTCCCTTTATTTCATATTTATATACAGAGTCAGGCTTTCTTCAAGATTGTGACCCTTTGTATCATTATAAATCTATGTGAAAAAGACTAAGGTTCGATGAGGACTGTCAACTTACATGTAACACTGAGATGCACCACATAGAAATACGTACTTCTGTGACTAAGTGAAAGTAGTGAAAATGTTTTGTGCTAGTAATTTGTGGGGGAAAATACATATTTCCCAATAAAAATTTTAGAGACTGGCTCTACAAAAGATATGCTTGAAATATATTTCCAGCCCTATTGAACTAGACATTTTGCTTAAACTGTAACTGTGCATGGAATCAAACCATGCAGTGTGCTGAGTGTGTTTTTAAATAGGTAAAGATTAATCAGCATACACGTACAAAAGAGAGAATCTTTCCACATCATGCATAACTTAAGCAGGACTCAGTCACAGTGTCTGTGGACTGAAGTCACTGCTTGGTGGTATGAATGCTAACATCTACCACTTGAGAAGTCAAACACATGGCAGACGAAGCAAAAAAGAGGTAGGAAAATACTGCTTGCAGTCTATGCTGTTCAAAGTTGCAAGAATTCTTCCCAATACTCCTTTTGCAATCATCACTTTCTTTCAGACTCTGCAGTCAGGGCTATGACATACACATTGCAATACAGAAAAGTACATTCTAATTTATTACCATCTTCTATTGCAATATAGGAATGCATTCAACTGTATGCCTAAAAATATGTGAGATGTATATATAGATTTCCATCCATTTGGAAATCAGAATGTGATTTGCAAGTCTTATAGGAAGGAGCTCTGCATTAAAATGTTTCAGTCATCTTTGTTTTCCTGACTTGTAATTTGGATTATCTGAATGCAGATGTCTCAGACTTCAAACAAATAATGCCACAAGATCATAGAAAAGTTTTTCTCTGTATTTAACTTCTTTAAATGTCTCTATTATTCCTATTTTTATCTTGTCTTTTTTCTTATGTTCTCACAATTCAAATGCTGCCTCATGAGAGTGTAGCATTTTTTGACATGTTTCATGACTAATTAATGTTTCTATTGTACCATAAAATTATGTGTGTTGGAGAGATCTGAATGCTTGCTGGGGTACTGAAAGATGCCAAGAAGTTAGTTATTAGTTAGTTGGTCAAAATGGAGGGGAGGGTGTTTGAGCTGAACAGAAGGCAGGTATGACAGCTGTCCTTAGTAAATTCAGTCCAAGGTTTGAGATAATTTCTGTTACCACCAGCTAGGATGACAGCCGGTTTGGCTTTTTATTTTTTAAATGTCAAAATGTTTTTTTCATCCAGTTCACTGTCCTCAGGAAGGTCTCTAATTGAATTGACAAGTTTTCAACATATATTTTGGCAATTGCATCAGAGGTTTGGGCTTATTTTATGAATTTCCTGTTGAAGTCCTATAGAAACCACAGCTAAAGAATGTTAATTCTTACCTGTTCTTGTGAATTGGGAGATACATAAAATATTTAGATTGTTCATTAATTCAGCATTCAAACTCCTGTAATCACCTTTTACCACATAAATTTTTGTGGTAATTCTAATTTGCTTGCACAGTCGCTTGAGTTCTCAGTTATTCTTAACAGAAGCTTCAAAGATAAGAGGCAAGCAAGTCAAGTCATTAAAGAAACATCGGGTTAGCGGGAAGGCATTATGTCTGTGATGACATTAAGGTGAGAAGCAAAACAATGGTAATCTAAACAGCAACTATGAAAACAATTCATATTTTATACACTGTACTTAGGAAACCAATACAAATTTAATGTTATCAGTGATAAAAATGAAAACAAAAGCAAACAATAAAAAAGTCAGATGTACTGCAACAGGAAGAGAAAATGAATGCCGAAGCAGAGATGTGTGAACAAGAAGATTCTGGTGCCATATCCAGTAAAGATTACTATTATTTTGTTTCAACAGAGCTCTCTAGAATAACTTTAGATATTTAATCATGTAACTCTTGACAGATGTATTCTTTATGAATTTCCACAGAACAAGGAATTTGAGAATTTTAAGGTGAAAGCTTGTAGATGCATGATTAGAAAAGTAAACCCAGGAGACAGATTTTTTTGAGTTTAAACTTTGTCTGCTACTACTTTGCTCTTTTCTTAGGCAAATCATGATGAAATATAATCTGCAGCATTAAGGTATTGAGATTCCAGACAGCAAAAGCTATAAACTCCTATTGATTTTAGTAAACATTGCATCTTTGTATGTGTGGTCCTGAGGATACGTAGTGAAAGACATGTGATTGGAAAAGGCATGCTCTTCAAAGATTGTTGAAAATATTAAACATACATTGGATGGCAATGCTGGATAATTATCCTCCTGCTGCCTCTAGTCACTCAACTTTAAAATATTTACATGTAGTTAGAACTTTTGGATGATGATTAAAATGTTCAAATTGTCTCATGTACTCAGCCACTAGAGTGAAGTGGTGATTTCACCTGACTTAAAGACTAAAGGAAAAAATGAGAACTCATAGAATTACACTGGTGTAAAGACTGTCTGTGAGTGTTGGGTTTGTTTCTTGTTTTCCAGTTTCAAAGCAACTTTCACTTATGAGGTGTTCAGGTCAAAATGTATTTTCTAGTCAAAACCGCAGATATGCTGACCATAACTATTTAAAAGCTATTATTAGATGTTGGAAACCTAAATTCTACTCTTCCTTTTGTCATATTTGGAGCAGATAAAATGTGTAACTCACAGAATGAATGATTGCTGTAATCACTTACATAGTCTGTTATTCCTGTGAGACTATTTTTTTTTGGTAGTAGTAAATAGCATTTTGATTCTCTTTAGTGTAAAGAATAAAATAGACAAGGGACAAGATGTAAGGCATTCTGCAGAATGGTTTGATTGTTGGGCAACTCAGATTCAATTCTGCTTTAATTTGCAGGAAAGCTTCTGCCATAACCCAAATAAATGCCTTAACAACTATCAAAACAATATGAAGTTCTTTCATAAAACTGTTCATTACGGTTTGTATGACAAAAATATTATTACCCAAAGCACATCAGAAGGTAGGAGAAATATCCAACCCAAATGGTGAAAGTGTCATATTTGTCTTTTATTTTTTTGAAACTTGCTAGTAAAGAAATTACATTTTTCATGGCAACTTTGTTTTTTCTCACAACTAATTTAGTCTGTTGATCTTTTTAAAGAGTCTTGCACTCTGATTGCCTCTTTCTCATCTTTGACAGTCTGAATGTCAGGAAAAAAAATCTTGAGGTGACCTACTCTATAATAGCATAGCTGTACAGGTGAAATTTTCACCAATGTCCTTTGTAACATCACTTCAATCTTACAGAATAGACATCCTGTGCAGTTGTAATGTTGGACTTCAGATGCTGACAATCTTAGGTGGCATTGATATAATTATTTTATTGCAGATTCTCCTAATGCAGACATACCTTAAATGTGTTAAATCAGTCAGCGCTTCCTGTAGCTTGAAAAGACATCCTTGGGAAATTATGACCTGAGAAAGGAAAAGCAATCATTTGCTAAGCCTTCATGGCTATTCTGATGGCCAAGACCACGGTAACAAGACAAATGTTCTGAGAACAGGCCTTTACCTAAAGTTGAAGGTAAAAGCAAATGTTCTGAAGTAATATTTTTGCACTTAATAGTAAGCTCATCCTGTAGTCTTTCATGCTAAGATGAAGTGCTGGAATTTTTTTTTTCTAATAAAATCTGAATGTTAGGTCCACACTATTCAAAGCTCAAGGACTTGTCATCTGAAGTAGATTTGATTGATCTGTCCAATACAAACATTCTTTTCTGACAAAGTGCTAATAAACACCTTCTGGCAGTCACAGAGTGTTTCTTTCAAGATCTCAGTGTTTTGTTTTTTGAAGTGATGAAATTCATAGGGAACTGTTATGAGGTTCTAATTGAATTTCACAGAAGTAGCCCTGGTGTGACCCAAAATGGGTAAAAAAATAAAATTCTAAAAGCTAGTCTCTGTGGAACCAATGATTAAAAACACTTAATGGGAAAGAGAGGACCAATCTAGAAATAATCATGAGACTTAATGAAGATTTTTGAGACAAGTTAAGGCTGATAATTTCTAAAGATATAAGGTAGATGAAAATATTCACAAAAGAAAAGTGTTTATTAAAACACCTTTTAAGAAGCCTTGGGAAATAACAAAAGCTGCTTTAAAGCTTCCTATTAAAGACTGAGTGAATTAGATAATTTTGCCACCTGCAGCTTTAATAGAGCTTTTTGCTTAGCTCTTACTGCAAGGTTTGGTTGACTTTGAAGAACTTTAACAGTCATTGTCATAAGGGTTTTTATTAAGTTGGTGACTAAAGAACTATGTAAATCCTATTTTCAATAACTTTAAACAGACCTGAATTGTGGTAACAAACTCTTTGGTTGTGTCAGAGCAATTTATGAGTCACAAATTAGCTTTGTGATCAAACTAGATAAAAGGTCTGAAAGCTATACATACATTTTCCAAGCTTTTATAGATCTATCATTTCAGTTCTCATAATGCAGCCATTGCCAGTTCATGCTGGGGTAAAGTCTGAACATAGGATAACTTTGTCCTCCTTCCTTTAGCCTTTCTTGGGCACAAGAAGAGTCAGAACAACTGCCTATACTAGCTTAAAGAATAGGTGAAAGAAGCTCTTTGCCACACCTAGTAAAGACTTTGCATTTATATGAGAATGTGAAAGCATTTGCAAATAAGAGGAAGTCAGTGCTGAAATCTCTAATGATTATTAGTTATTGGAACAATAATGCTGTCTGGGAGTCACGGCCTCTAGTCTGCTATAGCAGATGTTGGAAAATGGACAGACAGCCTAAGCTGTACGTTTGCTTGTGACTGTTACAAAAGTCTCTAATGCCTCAGATGTAATTTCAATATACAAAATATTTTATTCCCACTCTTTCTTTTTTGGTTAACAAAGAGCGCACAGTAGAAGGTATTTCTTTGTGCCTAACAGTAACTGAAATATGAGATAAGTCTCTAAAGCTGAGTAGTATGATTAATATAACAGGTAAACACAAGACGAGAGGTTATGGGCATTGGTTGCCACTTTTCACTTAGTTGACAGAAGGTGAGCTAGATTTGAGGCTCAGTGACAGGAACTAGAGAAGGTACATTTCTCACCAATGTACTTAAATATTGCACAGGCATATGCTGGTTTGTGTCCTGTCAGCCTAGGGTATGGCTAAAGCTGGTACCACTGTATGCCACTAAATATGGCTTACAAAGTCACTGATTACTAATTATCTTGTTATACATCAACAAATGATAATAGTGTTAAAATTATGAAGAAGTTTATCTTTGGAATTACTGAAAAACACCTGAAAGACAAAGGGCCTTGGGCACAGCCCAGCATGGGGTTCATGAGTGGAAACTCCTGCTTATCAAACCTGATTTCCTTTTATGACAAGGTAAGCTGTCTAATTCATCAAGACAAGCCACCTGATGTAATCTTTTAATTTCAGTAAAGCTTATGATACTGTCTCTCACAGCATCGTTCTGATCAAAATGTCCATCATGCAGTCAGGTGCAATGGGAGAGCAACTGGCTGATGGGTTGCGTGCAAAGGGTAATAGTAAATGGAGCTATATTGGACTGGCGAGCAGTCCCTGCTGGGGTTCTAGGACTCCATCTTAGAACCAGTGCTCTTCAACATCTTCATAAATGACTTGGATGGAGGACAGGAAGTTATGCTAGGTAAGTTTGCTGATAACACTAAATTAGGAGGAGCTTTTAACCCTGTCAAAGGCAGTGAGGGTGGACATACAAAGTTTAGCAGGGACAAGTGCCACATTCTGCACCTGGGAAGGGGCAACCCTGGATATAATTACAGGCTGTGAAACAAGAGGCTGGAGGGTAACCCCACAGAAAAGAACTGGTCAATGGCAAGTTGGATATGAGTTAGCAGCCAGGAGGGCCAACCGTGTCCTGGTGGCATCAGGCAAAGCATTGCCAGCTGGTCGAGGGAGGGGATAAGTCCCACTCTGTTCTGCACTGGTGAGGCCTTACCTTTGATATTGTGTGCAGTTTGGGGCACTGCAATCTAAGAAAGATGTAAAGCCATGAGAGAGCTACAAAGATGGTGAAGGGCCTTGAGGGGAAGCCGTATAAGGTGCAGTTAAGGTCACTTGTTCTGTTCAGCCTGGAGGAGTGGAGACTGAGGGGAGACCTCATTGCAGTCTACAAACTTCCTCGTGAGGGGAAGAAGAGGGGTTGACAGTGATCTCTTTGTGGTGACCAGTGACAGGACCCTAGGGAATGCTCTGAAGTTGTGTCAGAGGAGGTTTAGGTTTGATTTTAGGAAAAGGTTCTTCATCCTGGAGGGTGGTTGGGCACTGAACAGGTTCCCCCAGGAAGTGGTCACAGCACAAAGCCTGGCAGAGTTCAAGCATTTGGACCATGCTCTCAGGCACATGGTGTGACTCTTAGAGATGGTCCTGTGCAAGGCTAAGGTTTGGACTCCATGATCCTTGTGGTTCCCTTCCAACTTAGCGTATTCTATTATTCTGTGATCAGCTGTCTAAGAGAATTAAATAATTATCAGCATAACCTTTCTATAGGCCTCCATTCAACTGTACATTTTTGGTGCAGTCTTTACAGCTGTCATTCAGTCTTTGACTTAAGGGTTCAGCAGCTGCAGTACTCTACTTTTAAGTCTGCCTCTTAAATTATCTGGATATTCCTACTGTTACAGAGATGATGTCTGACTTGCTGAGCTGCAAAGAGATAGGTATGTTCTTTTAACTCTGCAGGCTTTGACTGGTGGTTTCTGACAGTAGATTGAGGAATTTGGTTTTCATCTGCAACATTCTCACATGTCTTGGGCCATAAAATAGGGCTTGCTGATTTGAAAAACTGATTTTGGATTTTGTTCTCAGGATTGGGAAAGGAAATAGAATATGTATGCTGACCTTTATGACAGTCTGTGAAGCTTCTGCATTTGAGCTGATGTCTGAGAAAAGCTACAGTGAAGAGATGGCACAGAAATAGATTTTCACCCTGACAAGTAACCTTTGTGGATGAGAAAGTGGAAATTGTATGTTTTTGAGCAGAAAATGTCTGTTCTTTTGCTTTTTGTGCTTCTCTTAGGCTCCAGTTTAATTACATTTTCAAGGACAACTAGACCCTATAACCTTCATCCTAAGGTTTGATAGGCTGACATAAATAAAACAGTAACAACAACATTTTGTTAATGCTGAATTCTCCAGTATTCTCTCAACTTTGTCATGTCTCCAAGTTTTCTACTTGAGCACCCATAGACTATAATCTTAATTTGCGTCATACCTACTGAAGCCAGGTAATTGAGGGAGGCTGAAGGGGTAAGCTTACTGTACTTTCAGCATCCCTAATATTCATTTTATTTCTTTATGTACCTCTTTGTCACTTTTACCCTGACAGTGCAGCATCAGCGCAGCATCAGTGCAACTCAATATCCAACATAATAAATTTTGGTCATCTAAATGTTTAAATGATTTAAATGTTGAGCTACTTCAATAGTTTTTGCAGCAGGTTTATGGAAATCCTTTAGTTTTTTTGAAGCAAAAGTGGTGTGCTATTTGTATGTATGTTTTAGAAGATGGCAATATAAAACACAATCCAGTGCTGCTGAATGGAAATGTGTATGTATTGTAGGTATAGCTATGTTTTCATTACTCACACAGAGAAGTTAAAAGCCTTCTTTAGAAATTTAGTTGTCTCATAAACTGAGAAAGTAAATCTGATTTGAATTAATTAGTGAAAGATTAAATTACTTTAAATACTTTTTGACATTGAGAAAGTATGCTAATTGATGGCTAATTTTCTCTACATCACTTATTTCATGTCAGTTACATATCCCTATTTCATTGTTAATAATATATTAATTTTATATGTATTATTGGTGTAATTTTTGAGAATATTATGAGTGGATTAAATTATAAAAAGGGTCCTTGTAGCAGTCAATTTAGTCTTACTGTACAACAAATGCCTGTTAACTGAAGTCCAAATTAAATACTTCTTTGCAGCACATAATATAAAGCATTAATTATTTTTTTTTAAAAGGATACATTATAGGCTCACAATGTGGAACCAAAAATAGGCCGCCTGAAAGCATGCTAAATATCCCTAGCAACCTGATAAAATATGACATGGGAAACAGTTTACACTTGAGCAATTATCTGATAAGAACCAGTGCTCACAGTGAGCCTACTGCAGCATGTGTACACAGATAGTGTACATATAATCGAGCATAGGTACAGATCCATGGAAGGGAACAGTATAAGTTTGCTTCTATATCTACAGAGTAAAACAAAATTCATAATATGTATCAAAATTCTGTAGGCATGTAAAGAATAGAAATGGCAGACATTAGAGGAGTTGAATAAAGAATGGTTTAGTTTCTCTTTATGGTGATGTAGCTTTCTTGTAACTCCAGTGCAAGTATACTGAAATGCAGCTGAAGTAATAAAACGGTGAATTAAGTCAAAGCATTATTGGTGGTTGGGATTTATTGCTTTCCACTCATTTAATGCAAACAAAAAAGAAACAGAGTTTTATATGTAATAATTTATTCAGCTTGTTTTGGCTTTCTTTTCTTCCTCAATATTTTCTGCTTGTCTGGCACATTGGGAGAAGGATGTATGTTTTCCTTTTGAGATGTGTTGAAAATGAAGTGAAAAGCGTATCTGCAGTGATTATTTGTCAGGTAGTAAGAGACTATAGAGATGAGGGAGTTAAATAAAAGCTCTTCTAAGTCCCTCTATATTAACTGAGTGAGTGGCTGTATGGTATTTAGTTGCTGGCTGGGCTTACACCACAACACATTATCATTGTTTAAATTCAATATTTCCTCTCATCTCCATTTAGTAGTGAGATGTAGATTGACATGAGTTTGAAACAGGCAGGATGTTGGCCAAGGAGCAGGGCTCTATTGCCATGTATTTAGATGTTACTGGATATACCAGGTCCTTGAGATGAAGAATACCTTAGTTTGCATTCAGGAAAATCTGTTATTAGTCCTGATACAATATGGAACAGCCAGAGGAGTGGCTATTAAAACATAAGAAACTGAGAATAATAATTATTTATCTTTCCAGAAAATACTGCTTTAAAACATAAAACTTGCTGGTTGTACTAATAACTCTCTAATGCAAGATATTTGTTTGAAATTTCTTTTTGCATGTTGAACTTGATCTTACAGATTGAGTATATCCTATGTAGTCTATTGTGTTTTCCTAACCTCAATAAAATTGCCATTTTGTTTTCTGGGAAAATTTTCATAAGAAGCAATATTTACTGTTCCTGGTTTGGTCATAGGGATTAACATCAGGCTTTGGAATTCTCTAGTTCAATGCCATACACTGTTTTCTGGGTGAATGCTACAACAATTGCATCTTTATTTGCATTTGCATAAACATTCTTTCACCTTGTGAAAAAGTCATCTGGAAGGAAGACAATATGACCATATATTTCCTTTCCAATTTCTGATTCAGGAAAAATGAAATGAACCATTTTCATTCTAAGGGCATAAAAAGAAAGTGCAGTTTGGGTATCAGTTGTGAATTTAACAGCGGCTAATCTCACCCATGAGGTTATCAGCTTCTGGGTGATCCTATTTAAATCACTTTTGATACCACAGCAAGCCTTATGAAGCATACACTGTGTCTAGCTTTGCCAGTGAGAATTAATATTATTCACAGCTATCAAATACATGCTAAAACAATATAACTCTGTTCAAGCAAGTATATTTTCTTATTTCTGAGAAGAATTTAACTTTATGTTTCAACAGTGTAAAGACCAAAAACCAAAAATGTGCTAATTTGTAAAGGTTGAATGTTGTAATCCTTGCTCATGGGAGAAATTCATACTCAAATACTTCAACAGCTTCATTCTAAGTACACTGAAACTTATTCAAGCAGTAATGGCTGTTAAGTTTGAAGTACATTTTATTCGCAGTTGAAATTTTCAGACTGGAAAACCAGAATTTAGATATCTACTGTTTAAGTTTAGTTCAATTGTAAACAAAACAAACAAACAAAAAAACCACAAAAAACCAAGTGGTTTATACAGCTAATTAAAATATCACAGAATCACAGAATGCACCATGTTGGAAGGCATCACAATAGGTCACCTGGTCCAACCTCCCTGCTCAAGCAGGGCCATCCCAGAGAACATTACACAGGATTACATCCAAACGGTCCTTGAACATCTCCAGTGTGGAGACTCCACAAGCTCTCTGGGCAATTTGTTCCAGTGCTTGGTCACCTGCAAAGTAAAGAAGTTACTCCTCATATCCATGTGGAAATTTCTGTACATCCTTTTATGCCAGTTGCCTCTCGTGCTATTGCCTGGCACTACGGAGAAGAGCCTGGCTCCTTCCTCTTAGCATCCCCCCTTCAGATACTTACAGACGTGATGAAATCCCCTCTCAGTCCTCTCTTCTTGAGGCTGAACAGGCACAACTTCTTCAGCCTTTCCTCCTAAGTTGATCAACATCATAGTCATCTGCTGGACATGCTCCAGGAGCTCCATGTCCCTCTTGTACTACAGTGCTATGTGTCTGGATCTTGCCTTGAATAACTAATAAATGGAACATGTGCATGTGAATGCTGTGCATCTGATCTAAGATCTTACCCATGGAAAATGATAAGCAGCAAGCAGAGCTACTATCCCTGCAACAGCAATCACCAGTAAGACAAAAAGATTGCTTCCAGAGGGCTGTTACAAAAAGGGGCACTAAGGGTGCAGCTTCTCTTTTTCCACACTGGAAATTTGGTGTAGGAATTTTTTGCTTAGAAAGTAAATAATATTCTGTTTTCATAATTTGAAAATTAATTTATCACTCTCTTGTTTTAGCATTTACTATTCACTCATTGGTAAGATTTTATCTATACAGATCTTGTTTGATGAAAAAGATCATAATGTAGCATAATGTTCTTTAAAAGTCATTTGAATTTGTGACTCTGATGCTAAATAGTAAATTTTGGGAAAAAAAAGATTGTTTTCAAGTGGAGAAATTTATTTTTTAATTTGAATGGAATTTCAAGAAATGTTTCACTTCCAACCATTGTTCAGAAATTTGATGCGTCTCGATGTCACTCTATACTAACCAGAGAGTCATGGTGAGAAGCAAACTTGAATGGTTAGTGCTTACGATGTTGGGTAAAAGAAAAGACAAGCTGCCCAGCCTGGCTATTGAAATTGCACAGCAATATGACCTTTCCCACACTGTCAACTTATGACTTCATTGCACCTCATCCTCTAGCTAGGTCTTGTTTCACCAAGGGAGATGATGAATAATTTTTCAACTCCCATATTTCTGGAACATTTGCTTCTCTGACAACTATATAAAATGAATGTATTGCCTAAAAATCCCTGTGCTCAGAAGGAGTCACATCTCATTTCACTCTTCTTTTCTCTTTTTCATTTATAGATGTAGACAAACATTTCTCTTTGGGTTTTTTTGTTTGTTTGTTTGTTTAGATTGTGTGTTGTTTTTTGTTGGTGGGATTTTTGTTTTGTTTTGTCTTGGGTTTTTTGTGGTTTTGTGGTTTTTGTGTGTGCATATTTGTTTTTGTGGTTTTTTTTGAGGGGGGTTTGTTTTTTGTTTTTTGTTTTTTAGTTCAGGATGTTTAGTTTTCACTTTTATGGATTTAGGGAGTGTTTGTGTTACCTTCTGTTAGGGAAGTGTATCTTTTTTCTCTATACAAAACAAAAAGCCCATTCTTTTTTTCTCTTTATACTCCATTCTCCCATCAAACAATATCATAGAAACATGAAAAAACATTGATATTTAAAATTTGTGTTTATCTATCCCACAGAGAGACATTTAGCAATGTATTTGTCTTTACATGACTAAAAGAAAACTAAAATGTATTACTGTGGTTGGTTTGTTACAGCAAACAGCATAGTGAATTTTTATGAATGCCATATAGGAAACAGTAACTGAGAATGCCAAGTTAGACATTCAAAAGTTTAGAAATAACAGATTTAAGGTTACTTTAACAGGTGCAGTTTTTAAATATAGTTTTTAGTTGTGATTTTACAGGTTTTGTCCCCCCAAATCCTCTGATTGATTCTGTACAGAGGCTAATTCACACATCTACAGACCTCAACGCTATCTCCCTCCACCATGCTACTCCATATCCTCCTATTTTTCTCCACCCAGTTTTTATATCTACCTTATGTTTTCTTTCTTTTCCTCCACCCCAAATAAATCCTCTGCATCCTTCAGTAAGTAGGAAAGAGTAACACTGAAAGAGTAACTATTGCTTTTCTTCTGCATTAGAGATTAATATTTAAAAGTGGCCTGAGAGAAACTGCAGGGAAGGAAATTCTGAATCTATTTTATTGCCTTAAAATATTACATTTAACTGTTTGAGTTTCTTAGTCTGTTAAAATACTTTCCTTTTAGTAGGAGATTAAAGACAAATATCAGCTGAAATTTTTATTTAGTCATTCAATGTGCCTACAACAACTGACCAATTGAAAGCAAGAAACCAGACATTCCTTTGCTGAGGTCATATCAATGTTAAAAAAATAGATCAGACTAGAAAAATCAGAATCATCTTTAAATATATATATGCATAGGTTAAATAACCATACACAAATAAATATATACATAAATATTGTGTCACAATCACTAGGTACAATAAAGAATAAGAGCGGAGTAGTTGTGTACAGACAACCACAGAAACACACACATTTCCCTTCCTTTCCAACTTTCTGCACTTTGTTTGGGAGTACCTTTTCATTTGGGTACTGCTGTCTAGGATTTGAAGGGATATGATAACATAGATATGTAAGTAAAACATGCAAGTTGACAATAAAGTAATAAGCACCATTGAGATGTCTCTGGAAACCTCCAAAAAGTGTCATTGGTATATGAAGTTTTGAGCAGGCCTTTTATTTCCTGACTTATCAAACTCAAAATGTTGTGATACAATAGAAGTAAGAAATGCCATAAAATGATAAATTGAAATAAATAACGTATTTGGTGATTGTATTCTCACATTTTGGGTGTTCTTTTAGTGCTTTTGTCTTAAGTAGTTTTCTGTTACTTAGCTTCCTGCCAACATATTCTTCTATCTAATGAAAAAGGTATTGCTTGATACAAAATTCTGACACATTTGTGTTCAGAGTAAAAATTCCCTTTGATTTAATTGTGAGACAGTGACAAATTGCTGTGCAATTAGCATGTTTAAAATGGCAAGATGAAGCAATGACAAGTCTTTTTAGATTTTTCTTTCCACTTCTACTAATAAGTTAATATGCAACGGTTCAAAAATACTGCTTCATTTTGTCACTGTCACAACACTATTTGTACATCTGCTCTCTTTCATGTTTTTGAATAGCTTCCTCATTCTTCTGCCCTTGAATTGAATTTTTTAGGTCTTTCATTTCTGGTCTTTGTCTGCATAGTTACACTTAAGAAAGCTGATCTGAACTACTGCTACCAGTTTAAGTCCTTCTGCAAAGGTGTTCATCCAGAAATTAAGAAATAGAATCCAGTACCTACTGCTTTGAAACCCCAAGGAGACAATCAAGATATCTCTGGAGTGAGATATCAGTCAATCTTCATACTTTTTACTCAAATGATACCAATGAGTAGCATACCATTAGTGTTGGAGAGAAAGAAAATTGTAATTCTGTACTCTGGGAATTCTGCACTCATGTGGAAAGAAACACCCAGACTTCTGGTTGCAGGAATTTTTATCCATGCTATCTAATGACTGTTGCTGGAAAATATGTGAACAGAATGGCATGTTTTAAATTGCAAGAAAACTATGCATGTCTGTTTTACTTAAAGACAAAATGTTCTCTCAGATTTAAGTTCTTTAGATTTGGACTTAACTGTTTTCCCAAGCAAATGAACACTGTCCCTGAGAGTGCTCTGTTAAAATGGGCTGCCATATCTTCCACTTGTCTTGATGACATCTTTTCTTGGCACGCAATACCTTAACAACACTGAAGCTTCTGTCGCATAATCCTTAGATTGGTTTATATGTGGAAAGCTTTATTAAATGTACACTTATCACATTTAACATTAGTGTTAAATATATGCAGTATTTATTTACGCATTTATAAATTATAGGATTATGCAACTGTCCATTATTATAGAACATGTTTATACATCCTTTTGCAAATCTAGTGTGCTTCTCTAATAGAAACAAAGGGCCAAACCCAGCCATAACAGCTCTCTACTAAGTCATAGGAACTCTTCCTCTCCCATCTGCTAAGTGTTTGTTTCAAGCACTCAATGCTTGACAAAAAGTCGTGAAGCCATAGGAAATGCTTCGTCATGATAATGACATTCAACTTCTGTTACATATCTTGACAGTCCATTGGAAGGGAAAAGTCACATGTACTTGGGCACTTTTCAGCATTTCTAGGATTAAGCCTGTAGTGTAATCAGTGGGACATAAAGTAGTAGACAATATTTGACACAGTCAAATCTAAGTAGTGGACATGAAAAACAACCAAATAATGTTTCCAGAACTTACTCTTTGACACAAACTTAACTTCTGCTGTTGCAGTTGTGACGCCTACAGAGAACGAGAAACACCTGCTCATGCTGATAATCCAAGAATAAATAAGAAAGTATTTCTGTGCCTATGGGAGATGGGATAAAATTTCCTGAACAGTTTTGCTTTCCCAAAGGAAGTGTCATAAATTCTCTAATACAGGCTAAAGAAATCACCAGCCTCTAAGTTGCATATTCAAGGTTATGCCTCATTTACTCAGCAATGTGGAAAGCTGTCAAATTATTTTTATGCTGATTGCACTCAGTCTGTGTTATAAGACTCTAACATTAGGAATCTTCTTTTTAAATGTTTGAAGTAACTAATGTTACAATCAAATAAATGGATATATATTTTAATAAAAGAACTCATGATTTGAGTAAAAGTTTCAAGACAGGCTGCATGATTATTTAAAAAACCTTCCATTTAAATATGGAGGGAACATAAGCTGCTGTTTTTATCAATTAACAGCTCTGTGAGACAATTAATTAACACAGACTTTTTCAATCGATCAAATAAAAATCCCACTACAAATCTGTGTTATTATTAGCAAGTAACTGCAGAAATGTCTACTTTTATTGAATGAAACATAAATAATTCTTAATAAAATAAGTAAATTATTTTTTGAAATGGAGAATATACAGATAACATAAAAAACTGCAACCCCTTACTGTCTAGCAAAAACTTAGGGTTATTTTCTCTGTCTCCTTTGCTACAACTGTAGATTGTACTGAAGCCAATTGAGTTACACCAACAGAAAATTGGTTTGAGAATGTCAGACCTCTAGATTGGACGAAGCTTAAGTCCAATTCACACAGTAGTTCTGGTTTTCTGAATGTTTGGAATATTTTCTAAGGATTTAATTCATATCACATACAATGTTAAAAAAATAGTCTTAATAAATCACAGATTAAATAGAGAAAAAAATACTAATTTATTTCCATTATAGAGACCTGAAAAGTGAGGTTTTAGACATCTCAGAATCAAAAAAAAAATCTTAAGAATAACAGCTGGATATAACATAGTAATTTTTTTATGTACTCTGGCTGTTATACTGAGATTTCTGTTTTGGAAGGTGAAATATAGAGAGGTTACAATGAACTTTCTATAACTGAACATTTTTAATGAGAAAATGAGTGACAATTAAAAGCAGTAAGTACCTGGCAAGAAACAAACAACCCAAACCAGAAATTAAAAAGAGTAAATGAGGAATACTTAGAGATGAGTTCTTGGGTATATTATGAAACTGAAAACAGCATGAGTAATTAAGTGTGGAAACTGAACCTTACCAGTACAGTGAGTGGAATATATCTCTTCTAAATTACATGTCTGAAAGTCAGAAGTCTAGCACTGAACTGCTTGCCCTAGGCTTCCTTTATAGTCAATAGAGAAATCTAGGTATCTCTAGAGGGTCATTCATCTCTGACTAAAATAGACATCTGAGATAGGTCAAATGAATTGCCCTCTAGAGGTGCCAGTTTCTCTTGAGTTCAGACTTAGATGTCTAACTTTTAAATGTCTAGAGGTAGGTGAGATGAATTCCACTTCAAATCATCCTGTTCTTACATTGTTCCTGCATTGAACAGTTAAATGGGTATTAGTAACATAAAGTCCCTAAGGTGTGTTGCAATCTAGATAGCCAGTGTTGACCAAAAAGTGAAGAATAATGGGGTTAATTGATTCTGCAATTAATATTTTTAGCCGCATTTCACTCACAAGAGGGCACCTAGATGAAATGTGCTCTTCTTGATACCTGTTAAAGTGTTGTGAGGTCCTGGGTCTGCACTAAAGCTGTGTTGTATAGTTGACATTTGAATGTGTGTCTGCAATGTCACATCAGTAGCTAAACTGCTCAAATTCATTCAAGATTTCATTCTTTAGATATTTATAATTCTTCAATTTATATCCAGAGAGACTGTAGAAATCATAATTACAGGTTTCTTCCTTGGAATTTTTTTCGTCTTTTCCTGGAAAGCGGAAAGCAGAATCTTGTCAAGTGTTAGACTTAATCTTCTTTTTCACTACAGTCAGAGGGTGAGACATGATTTGTTTGTTCTTTCCTTTGGTCTCTGTATCTACTCAATAGGTCTGTTGTCCAGACCCTCTCTTGTAAGGTGCATGCACAGCACTGTGTCATGAGTCATGAGCCTTTATTGTAACAAAGTATACTTCAGAGTACTCCTAGGACATAAGAAATATCATTTACCATAAAACCAGCCTTTCTCTGATTCTATTACTTTTTTGACTCAGGTGATTTTATTTTCTAACACACAGACTGATGTGGAATTTTAGTCCGTTATTCACTATTTTACTTGTGGTTAATCCAATACAAAAACATCCCTTAATGCAATTATTCTTTGAATGCCTTATCTGCCTAATATAATGAACACACAGACTGCTTTTTGTTGGTTTCCCAGCATTCTGATGATTCTTTTTCGCAACCAAGTCTTACACTGACCCAAAGTAAACACCACCAGACCCTATGGAAAAAAAAAAAGAAAAAAAGGAGAGTTTTGAAAGATTATTTTCTTCTCAAATGAGAGGTAGTTAAATGCCTCCCTAACACCTGATCCTGTCAGATCTCAGAAGCTAAGCAAGGTCAGACCTGGTTAGTACTTGGATGGGAGAGCTTCTGACAATACTGGGGGCTGTAGGTTCTAGTCCTGAGGACTTCACTGTCACCATCCAAGCTTGCTTGACCATGGCAGATGAACCTCAGGAGTTAAAGGGTGTGGGGCCAGTTCTGCGTATGCTGTGCCTGACCTAAAAAATCCACTGTGCAGGCTCGAAGGGTAGAGCCTGTGGGTAGAGCCCTTCCCAAATCTTTGTTCGTGAAGCCGAGCCATGATGATGATGATCTTCTCCAGTTTTTCTTGGAAATTAGAATATATTTATATGGGTCTTCCAGAAAACACAATAAGATGGATAAAATGGCAAAATTAAAAAAAAAGTTGATACCTCCACAGAAGAAAAATATGATTTTAGTAATTTTTAGTAATCTATTCAGAATTTTATTTAGGAATGGATACATACACTACATCTTGAATGTGCATATCAAATTAAATATAATTAATTTCTATACATAAATTAATTAAACAGTTGGGAAATTGATTTTAGCAATGGGTCACTGGCTCTAAACTACAGCATTCTACCTTGGGCTAAATTAAAAAGTAACCACTTGGTGTTTTGACATTTCATTAACAAAACTGCCTTTACCACAGACTAGATTGTTTGAATGATAGAAAAGAGTGAATGTTAACATGTGTGCAGAGAATTTACTAGAAATAAAATAAATATAATCTGAAAGGAAAATAACTGGAAATTATGAGTAGATTTGTAATTATTGGAATGAAAAATAAAGAAAAGCTTGGGTTTTTATATTCTTTCTGAGAAATACTGGTGGGTCATTTATCCAGGGAATTAATACCCTTATTGGCAGCTCTCATATTACAATGTGGAAAAAGAAATGGAAGAAGAAGTAAAATTAGAATGAAGAAGAAAATGTAAGTGCTTTATTCAGTTTGTCCCCTTTTTCTTTTTTTTTCCATTGGACAAAAAAAGAGTTAGAGAATAAAATCAGTTGTTATTTGTTGCCTTATTGGTTCTAAATGTGGAAAGCACATATTCACGTTTCTTTGCCTTGTGGGAAATCCACATGGTCAAGATGCATAGACAGAGAATTTGGATACCTGAATTGAAAAAAATAAATGTATGCAAACAGTACAATATAAATCATTTGCACAAGCTGCAGATGTAGATTCTTGATTTTACTAAGAATCAGTCCTTAATTTCCACAATATTTTGTAAATGTCTGTTGCTATAATCTGGCTTCTTCTCGAACACCATCTAGAGCTTTATATAAAATTTAATTTACAATTTTTTGCCAAGTCTTATAGACTGGGTTCCATCTACCCCTTCAGCTACTACACACTATCATATTTTTCTTTTTGATTTTGCTTTTTTTTAACTCTGACCACTTAAATAGGGTCTTATATTTTATATATATATGTCCTGACCTGAAGTACTGAGTGGTGACTAGTTTTTGTTTTGTTTTGTGATTTTTTCTATTAATCCTAGTTTTGCCCTTTAGATCATTTGAAATCCCCTGAATGTATTAAATCAGATCCATATTAAAAAAAGATTTCCATTTGACCTAGTTTTTGAGCATGTGTGTAAACAATGCAATCAATATTGCTTTTAATGCAGTCTCTCTACCACTTCAAGTAAGTGAAAATCTCAACAAAATGAAAATATTAAAAGGCTAATATATAATGTATAATGTTACTACCTAATGCGGTAACCACTAAGACAAATTTTCCCCACATTACATACACTTCCAGTGGTTTTTAGCCATATTTTTGAGTTTTCCAAATGACATGTATACATGAGTTTTGAGATTCATAAATTTAAGATTTTGTGGTTACTCTACTTACTCATAAAATGATAAGTGTTTGATGGTTCTGGATTCCAACATGCATTTTTTATCAGCACAGCTGGATTCATTTGTAGTAGTGACTAATGCTAATACTAATCCAATTACACTAGTTCTCCCTGCTATTATGTCCTGTCTTGAAAACTCTAGCAATTAAACCCTGTAATCAGTTGTGGCCATGGGTAGATATTCAAAATATAGAGTGGAATTCTTTCTTCTGGGGTTCAAATTTTATGAATATTGACCATTCCAAGTGGTTTTAGTGCTTCTATCCCTGACTTCTGCTTTGTTAACAGAAAAATAAATAATATTTCAGGTATTGACACATAACAAAATGCAAAGAGTATTTGCATGATAAATTTATAATTGAGAATTTTTCTTAGTGCTGAAAGAAAAGATGAATCCTACGATAAATCTACGGTCAGATTTATATCTCAATGAGCACATATCAGTGGAGATGCTTCTTTTTTACCCTTGATTGTCATATAAGACTACATAGGTATCTTAGGAGATGCCTGGCAGTATTGAACTACATTTTATGTGTAATTTTTGGCAACATGAGAAAATTTTCCAAGATTATACTATCGATGCAAAGAGTAGGAATTTCCACATAAAGGAAGCTCATGTAAATTAGTGTTCAATATGAACACTTGTGTAGGTCCTGATTTTTAACTTCTGCAAAAGTCAAAAAATCTGGAAATACCTACATAGAGCCCCTATCCATAATAATCACCTGACTACCTAATAAAAACAGTTTCACAAACCCTGACTACTCTTTATTCTGGAAAGGATTAATATATGAGTAATCACTGACACTGATGTTTTGCTCTTGACACTTTCAAGCATGTGTGAAGAACCAGTTACTTAATTTCATTGTATGTCAATAGTGATATTACCACTTCAACTGAGTATCTGGTTCTATTTTTTTGTGTCCAACTTAAAAAAACCTGGCAAATCAGAAACTCTGTGAGTATTTGACAAAGACTGAAGGAGCATCTTTCTGTCCCTTGCAGCTTGATCCTGTTTTTTATTTGCTCTGTGTGAAATATCTGCACATTCAAGAGACAGATTGATTAACATCATATAAAATTTCAGAGAGGAGAAATACCTTTAGAAAATGAAGCAATTTAAGCTCTATTTTAAGACTATAATATAATGGCAAAAACTGTCTTCAAAGCAGAAAGTTTGCTGTGCTTTGCTGGTGAGATGCTTTGGTAATTTTTCATTTTATGCTCTCTGTTCATAGTTGTATGCACCAGTTTTTCCATACCTCAGCTTTACTACTTTTCATGTTTACCTGTAGATGAAGGATGAACTTCTGGATTTGAATGTCTTTTTTGCTCCCCAAGAAAAAGTCTTTACTTACCTGGACATTTCACTGTCCCTTTCCTTCTTTCTTGTAATGTATCTGTTTGAGTACAAGCTGTACCAGTCAACAGTTCAACTTACATAAATGAATAGGAGCTAGCATGTTGCAAATTTTTGCAGTAGTAAAAATTAAGCACTAATAAAAATAAAAATAATGATGACAGTCATGATTACAATAATGAAAGGACAAATCTTTCATTTTGGAATGGTTATCTTGGCATTTATATTTACATGAAATCTTACTATTGCTTTGAAGGCCAAAATCAGGATGAAGTGACAGCTACTCATTATCTTGACACTAACATAAAATTGTGCTGACATAATGCAAGAATAAAAGGTGTCTTGGGGCATTTTGAAGCTGAATGGGAAGAAGGGCAGAGCTAAATTAGCCTGTGTTTCATTGATCATAAATAGCACTTGGTTGTTAAAATCGCAAAATTCAGAGCAAGGGTGAAGATTGCATTGCCATGCAATTTTCTACATTGGATAGGAATATTCAGAATTATATGCATAAAATCTATAGATCCTTTTGAAAGCTAGCTATATTTTCAAGGACCTAATCAAAACAGAATAACAGCAGAGCGTGTATCTAAATGATTGTCATAATTAACATACTGCTGATCATCAAAAGAGTTAATGGGCTTTAACCAGGGGGTATGAATTTGGCTGTCTTATATTCAGAAGACTTGTCAGTGAAGATAGGAGTCAGTGAAGTGACCTAAAAATTGTTTATTCCCTTTCTGTCTTCCTATTTTAGTCATCAAGCTTGGACTGGAATGAGTGCCTGTAAAGGAGATATCTACCTCTCTGCAAATAGAAGAAAGCGAGATTCATCTGCCTAAAAACACTGAAAGAAGTTTGTTGGTTTTTTTTTCTTCCAAATAACCTTAGACATGTTTTTGGGGAATCAGATTTGATCACAAATTGTCTTCTTCACCAAACATCCAGTGGCTTTAAACCAGTTAAATTATGGAAGCAAAACGTTATATGGATTATGCTTTCATGTTTTCTTACAGCGAATATTGCCTAGGCAGAGGGGAAATCATACTGTGAACTCTTTAATGCTGTTAAGTAAAATAAAAGACTCTCTTAGTGAGGTAAGTTGCAAAATTCTAAGGAACCAGTGACACTTATACTTTGCATCAGGCCTGAAGCTTTTAAGGTGGATTTGGCAACATTTATTTGCTAAATCTTTCACCCATGAACTGGTGAAGCTTGTGAAATCTAAGGTAAACTTTTGATTGTGCTGAGTAAGAACAATTAATAGTGGTGTATGAAGAAAAATTCTAAATCAATGGTAATTGGAATGACAGGCAGGACTCTGTTCCAACACTTCATTAAACTTCCATTTTTATGGGGATTTCTTCATTTCCACTGGAATGAACAAGTCAGTATGCATGACTTATTCTGCAATGAACTTTGATGAATTTTTCTAAGTCCATTAAAATGAGCTGCATCTTCTGTTAATCCAAAGAACCCCCCCAACCCATACATATGGTGATAAACCCTCTGATGCACAGGCAAGAAGGCAGGATAATAGGCATGAAGGACAATCATATATATGTACGTATATAAATATATTTTTTTGCTTGTCAGTAATAACTCTGAACTGCCTACAGCATTCATAGTGCCTCTTAAAAGTCAGGTATTGTATTGAATTTAAAATTCTCATATGCAGAGCAGGAAAGGAAAAAATCAAACACTTTCTGAATTGGGCCCAAATATCCAAGGTTAATTTTCTGAGAAAGCTGCAGCAGCTAGATAAGGCCATCCCCTGCAAATTAGTTTTGCCTGCCTGGATTACAGCTAAATTTATGCAGCTTGCCTTATCCTTTCAGAAGCGCCTCTGAAGTGTCGTAATTAACTGGCACACATAAAGTGAGAAAATTTTCTGCTTGGTGGCAGCCATTCCTCATTTCATCTCAGTTCTAACCCAAATGGAAAGGTAGTTTCTTATTTTTACTGTCAAAAAAACCCCTCACAGCCCACCAATATTTTACAAGAAGTCTTTGAAAACAAACATGAAACAGCTTCAGAAGAGAATTAGGGTTTTAAAGAGCACAAATAGTGCTGAGGGAGCAAAGTGGTGATTTTGCATAATAGCAAATAAAAAATAGTGGATGGGGGCTGTGTATACATATAAGTATATATATATATATACATGTATGCATACGTATACACACACACACATTTAACTTCCAAAATTTTACAATTCACTAGAGAATTCCTGTCAGTTTTCTTTGTTGAGATCCGCATAGGTTAGGAAGAAGTAGATGTGGTGTATGCTTGTTTCTGTTTTAACATAATAGTAGATCTTTCCCAGTTGTCTCTGAATCATGTGTGAATTCCTGTGTCTTTTGTTAAGGAAAGTCAAGAGTATATTTAATATTTTTAATGTAATTTCCTTTTCTGCTAATTAGAATGTTTTAGTATTGTACAAAGGAAATTTTACAATTGAAATAAATCCCCATTGTCTATGTTTGAAAACTGGCCCACATATGTAAACTTGGGGCAAATAGTGTAGACAGAAGAAAATTTAATCCCAGACTATGTTAATTCCTTTCCCTTTAGAGATTTTCACCAATCTTTCTGTGGTTGTTTTATCATCAAGGTTTTCTACTGTTATAATATTTTATACTGTCTTACTCTACTTTTTCATATAAGTTCCCCATTTATCCCACTATTTAGTTGTTCATAAAGCCTATCAAATAATTTGTCGAATTTTAATATATTTTCAAAATAAAATATTAGGTAAGCACTTTCTTCTCTCATTCCCCTTTAAATTATTGTGTTTTGAAAACCTGTGGAAGTCAGTGAGAATAGCTGTTTGCTGTTAATTCTGATGATGAATTGCTGCTGTACAATATCCAACAGTGTTTGGATTTTTCCTTGTTTTCCCATTAGGAAAAGTAATTTTTAGGTTTTCTATCAAATCATCATTTTATCCACTTAGAGTGTTGCAGACAGAGTATTCAGTACATTATAAAGCATTGTGCACTAAACTACCTCCATTTCAGCTAGTATAGCTTTGTGGAAAGCTGTATTTTGCTTCCTGAAAATTGATATTACAGCTGAGCTGGGAATTTCCTACAATCTATTTTAACTCAGAAGTTTCAGTTATGCCAAATATAAAACTCTTACTCTGCTGGTAAGTAGATCAACAACTCTGCTGCAGCGTGTTAGTTGTACAGAGCAGACCCCATACAGTAAATCTCCCAATTGAGCAATGGCAGCAGGAATCAAAGGGCCAAATTCTGCTTTCAGTTAGAATGGATTAAATCCAGAGCAAATCCACTGCCTTCAGTGGAATTACTTGGCATTTAAGCTAGTGTAACAGTTAAGCAGAATGTGTTCCTTCCTTTTTAAACTGTAGTTCTAAGAGCTACTTATAGCAGGGATTCCTGGGCAGTGAAATGACTGTCAATGCACTTGCACAAGAAGAGAACGTGACATGAGCTCATAGAATTTCCATTTGCTTAATCTTCTAGTGATAAAGATGAACATTATCACTGTCTTGACCATAGTAAAGTATCTTGCCTGCAAGGGCTGCCCTGTGGAAAAGACTGTCATGTCAAAACACGGGAAGGTAAAGGAGTGCTAAAACTATATGCAATTGGAAATCTCTTTAAAAGAATTGAGTGAAGCTGAAAACTGCTGGGTTTGAGCAGAATCTAAGACTTCATCATCGAAAAACCTGAGAATAGAAGCCTAATGAGAATTTTACAGGGATTAATTGGTCTTTAACCAGGAAGTTCATCAGAAAACATTGAGAATTAATTTCTGTGTACTTCAGGATTAGGAACAATTGTCTGAAGGACAAGTTAGTTATAGAAGCCTAAGAAAAAGGAGATGGAAAAATCTGAAGTTCATCTGTGCTAGCCTTTATTTAACACCCTTGATAGCCCAGTAAATTGAGTGAGTAGGTGTCTAAAAGATCTCTCATTACTATGAAAAGCATTTCCAACTGTTTTGAGTCACATACTGCCAAAACCATTGCACTGAGGCAAGGACTAAATGAAGACATAAGTCAAATTCCTGTTTATTTTCCCACCAGTTTACTTGCAGGAGCACCTATAATGGAGAACACATGATTGAACATAAAAATTTGAACATTTGTTGGAAGAAGACTGTGTTCATTTTTTGTAGAAAAGCAGTGAAAATTGTCTATATATTTACCAAAATTATTGGCAGGGTTTCAGAAAATGAAGATTTTTTTTTAGTGGCATTCTTTTCTTTTCTGTTGGTTTCTTCATTGTTTCTAACTTTATCAATTTATATGAACTTCTCTTCTTTGAATGTATTTTATCTCTTTTATCTTGACTCTTGTCACTTTATGCCAAATTTTTTTCTTATGCTCAAGTGTGCATTTCTTTTCTTACCTCCCCCCCGCCTCATTTTTTGTTTATATCTTTATATTTTGCAATCACCAGCATTGCCATGAGGTTTCTTTTCATCCCACACAGATATATATGGCAGAATGGAACCAGTATCTTCTCTTAACATGTTCAATTATAGACAGTTTTATTGGAAAGGGGATATTTCTTTGTTCTGTTTCATTGCAGGAAAATGATGAGTGGAAATGATTGGACAATTTATGTTGCTGTTAATCCATCACAACTAAACATCTTTTCTGCCAATGCATGTATACTTTAACAAAAGGCACAAAGAGGGGTAAAATCAAACCACCTGTGATTACAGCCAGAATCTTTCTAAAATACATAGGAAGGTCTCAGAATGTATAAAAGAGAGTGTGTCAGCTATGCTTTCATGCTTTATTTTCCACTCCCCTTTCCAAAGACAAACCTGAAAAGCCTTCTAAAATAATAACAAAGCACTTTAGTGTTATCTGTGGGTTTTATGGAAATTTGTGGGCTCAGCTGATGGTTCACTATCCCATATCTCTAATAGCAGTACTTCTGTAGCAGGAAATTAACCAATGTTTTGCAAATGGTCATTTATTCATAGTCATAATTATTCTTTTAAGTTGCTATAGTATTTAAATGCTCTTCCATATTCTTTTGTAAAATTATGGGACTAGTTCATAGCGATACAATTATTTGTTTTTAACACTTTCATTTTTAAAATATAAACACGTTTTAAAATTGGTATGTTTCTTTTCTTCATTAAAGTAAATTTGTATGGACTATATGTGAGACTTGATAAACATCAAATTAAAGGGTTCTTGCACTTTTTCTCATGTTAATATCAAAATTCACAGAATAACCTCCTGGAAATGTGTATTTTGTATAATATGATTATATATGTACATAAAAGTGATTAGATTTAATAATAGGTATCTTTAAAAATACCAAAGTGAAGAAATTGCTTTGCCTTGGCAAGGCTTTTCACTGATATGTTTGTTTTTTTTTTACTATATCTCAGCCATCCAGTTCCTTATATTGCATTTAAATTAAACCTTAAATGAGGAACTGATACATGTATAAAACTAATGAATAAAAATCCTGTTTACCAATTAGTTAAATCCAATTAAAGCTTAAGCTGATAATTGTATAAACCTCTGGTATGAAAAAGAAAAATTGTGCTCAGAGCTGTTGTCTACAAGTATGTGTTGGAAGATATTTTTATTGGGAGCTTGTTACTGTACTGAGACATTGAGTAAAATGCTAATTTAACTGTGGTAAATCAGTCATCTTTAAGCCAAGACTGGCAGTGTCTTCTTGTCAAAACTGAATATTACAACAAAAGAACATTCACAGGTCTAAGGGAAGAACAGGAGTTCAGAAGTCAGTATAGCTATATCTGTTATGTGCTAATAACAGATTTCATATTCACTATGAAAAATGTGTCTTTTTCAGAAGCTGCAGTTCTATGCTAGTTATCCAGAAGATATCTGTCCTGAAAGGTAGATCAGAACTGTACAGTTTGATGTGTTAAGTACAGTGCAAAGTCCATATTTCCTCGGCTGTGATTTGATCCTTTCTCACTTCCAGAATTTTTTGACCAAAAGCAAACTTCTTTTCTATTTTCAAAAGGCACACAGCCCAAGCAGATAGTAGGCCTTTCACAAAGCAAAGTTTCTAAGTGGTCATTTACAGATGCAGAATACAAAACTCTCAGTTGTTGAATTTTGAACTCATTTTGAAGGCTTTACTAAATTCTAAAAAATTAACTCACAAACCCTTATTTTAGCTCTGTTGCTCCACAATATCTTTCACTCAGCAATAAATAGACTCTATGCTTGAATTTTACCAGCATATTCAATATTTTTTAAACTAAAAAAATTATCCTATTAATAGAATTCTTACAATGGCATTAATATAGAACAGAGAATCAAAGTTGTAAATGCAATTATTGCCTATCTGCTGCATCCTCTGTTAAGTGAGTGTTGATTGAAACTAAAACGAAGTGTATTTTTTTTACATCTGCACTATCATCACAAAGCTCTTCCTTTAGTTTAAGTACTGAATGGAATAACTGCCTGAGAAATGCTACTCAGAATTACTGTTATTCCTAAATAACAGAGTTCACACAGTCATGGCTTTTTTAGTGAAGTAGAATGATGTCACTTTATTAAATCCGTATTTATACTGGTAAAAGAGAAGCTGGATAAATGAACATAGGATCTTATGGCACTGTTGCCATTAACTTCCTTCTACAGGATCACTTTCATTTTCTTGGCTTAAACTCCTGTGGACTGAGCTACAGCGATATGAATTAGGCATTGTAGGAAAACTTTTTGCCTAATCTGCCAGAAAGGTAAGGACAATAGAGGGCTGCTGGTGCATTTTGCGGAGATGAGGAAGATGACATTTCTTAAAATTCATGGTAGCCCTTCAAAAGACTCCCTTGAACCTACCGTGTCTTTTCCTTATTTCTACCTGCCATGGAGTGTAGGATTTGCTTTACCTCACTAATTTACTGTTCAACACACCTGATCTGAAGAAGGAATTGCTGGAAGTTGCTACCCTTGAAATATTTGGTGTATAGCAAATCAAAAAAAGTAATCCTCTTTCTCCACTGAAGAGAAAGGGGAGTTCGTTGTGGGTAAGGTGTGGAGATGAAAAGGCAGCAGGTTTGCTGAAGGTCCAGGAGTGTCAAGAGGGAGCAACCCCTCTATTTGTTCCCATTCTTCTAGGGAGTATAGCTTGCTTTCTGACCTTGCCCCATCTGCTTTGCCTTTTCGTATATGGGATTTTTCACGGTTGGATTTACGCCATTGGTCCTATTCGGTGCTCAGTGCTGCATTGCTTTGGTAACTTATACTCAGCCATCCATGCTTGTAACCTCCAGGCATTGTCCTGTTCTTTTACTTTCATGACCTCAGCTGTCATCTTGCTCTTTATTTTGGAAGTCTCTGCTACTAAAGGAAACTGATGATAGATATCATAGCTGCCTAACAAAAGATTCTGTTCTTAAAGAAATTCTGTACCGTGACTGTGGAAAGATGGCTGTGGGTAAAACTAGAGGAAACTTGGAAGTTATATTCTAACAGAAGTTATAATGGTATGGAAATTATAGGGTTAAATGCAGTTGCTACTCCCTGGGTGGACTGCAATGAGCATGCCTGAAACCTATTCCATGATGATTTGCCACACACACAATCTGCAACCTTGAGCACATGCTCAGGGGGATGAAGTGGAGGGAACTTGTTGGGCACAGGGGTCTCAGCTTTCCTGGGGTACTGGCAGACTAATCAACTGCTCAGGGCTTGAGTAAAACTCCCTTTTCATATGGCACCTGACGCCTGCTCAGAAATATCCACCTAAGGCCTTGTTTTGTTATAATTTGGGCACTATTATTTTGTCCAAGATTTTATTTTTAAAAAATCAAACAATTGTCAAACAATGCTTATCTCTTTTGCTAATTATAAGCCTATGCCCTAGTCTGTCAGGTGATCAAGTGTCATGTAGATGCGTGTTCTTTTGTTTTTCTTGGTTTTCTTTTGGGTGGGAGTTTTAGTTTGGTGGTTGTTTTTGTTTTGTTTCATTGTGTTTTGTTTTGTTTTAAAGGAAGGAAGTTAGAACAATATACTAGGACTTTGGAGGTTTGTGTTTTGATTCTCATCTTGGGCAGGTTTAAAACTCAGATATCCCTCAGCTGTCTGTTTAGCTGCACTCTGTATTGCTGTCTATATAATTAGTGTTGCACTTCAGGTTTTTTTGATAGTCAAGTGTGCAGAAGGATAGCACAACATGGTACCTACATATTATAATGGCAACGATAAATATTCACTAATTAAATAAAAAAAAATCTTTGACTTAGAAAATAGAGTAAGAGTCTCGTTTGTTTGTTTATTTTCCTTACTTATATGTTGTGGTACTTTTAGCTAGGCCTCAAATTAGCAAGCTCAGAAAATCTATGTAGATTAAGAGAAACCTGACTTAAGCAATCAAAGAAATGTTTCATACCAGATGACACAAACCTGAGATAGGTAAGAGGAGTTTCTCAGTTCCATCATATCTGCAGTGGAAGCAGGACGTGCTGCTGCTGTCCTGCTGTCCTGCTGTCCTGGGCCTTGCTCCTGACGCTGCTACGTTGTATTTTGTTTTCGTTTCAGTAAAAATATTTTATTGTTATGTTCTTTTGCCTTGCTGAGTGTCTTTTAGAGTATTTTATGAATCTAGAGTAATGAAATCTGTTTTCGATAAGAAGTAGTTAATTGTTGCTATTTCTAACTTGTGTGTGTGTTATATCGTAGTTTTCTTTTAATTTTCTCTTTACTGTATAAATATATATAATTAGTTTAAGTATAAACCTAATTTGAGTTTTCAGAGTTTCTTTTCCTCCCTTTCCTCGGCGAGGAAGAGAAAGGCTCTGACTTTATATTGGGCAGTTGGCATTTTGCCAACTCAACCCAAGACATATGTATAAAGTATCAAAGTAGATATTCCTCCAAAATAATTTTATTTTAACAAACTAGGTCTGAGATATTTTTCTTAAGTGCTCATAAAGGATCAATATTTAGGTATGTGTTCCTCATGCATTATCTGTCTGAAGGAAAATCTTCCAAACAAAATAGTGTTCCAGGAGAACAGTGGTCTTATTGCTGCACAACTGCACTCAAAATTGTTCCTGCAATTGTCAGGAGTTTAGAACAGCTCCCTGCTGTTCCCTCTCTCTTTTAGAAGAAACACTTGGCTGACCAAAATTCCATCTTAAATTACATTCTGAGGATCACAGTTCAGATCCATTTTTCAGGTCCCTAGCCATTTGTAATAAGACATTTATGAGTGCAGTAGTAGCAAAACTACTGTTACAATTAGCCAAGAGAAATAAGCACTTCTAAACCACAGTTCAGTTGACCTGTTTTAGTTGCCCACAAGAGTACAATATTAATTACACTGAGAACTGACAATTTATCTCTAGAGACTTTAAGTAATTCAGATGCAGACATCTATCTTGTAAATGTCTACAGTTCAGTGAGATGAATCCTGCTGAAGATTAAGGAGAGAAATCCTACTAGAGGTAGTCTTTAAGTTTTGCAATTGTTATCCTTATCCCATTATCATCTCTAGTCTAAATGTCCAATGGATTTCCACAGGACTCTCTGGTGGTAGCTGTTTTTCTCTTATTCTCTCTTTCTTTACTACTTCTTTACTTAATCTCCGTTCTTAATAGTTAGGGTAACTTAAAGTGGATGGGTTGGATTTTGCTAAGTTATATGAGTTAGCATGTGCAATGTCAGCACTTTGTGGAATGCTCTGTCTTGGTTGTATGTCACTCTTTTAACTTTTGTCAAGTTCTCTTATTTTAAAGAAGATATTAAAGAATTGAAGGTTCATCAAAATATTTGGTGGATGAGTTTTTGGAGCTTTGTATATTTTTAAAATAAGACTGCTAGTTAAGCTTATGGCTCCAGGGCATGTAATTAAAGAACAAAAATCTGTGGTAGCTCACTTTCTGCAGATTAATAATTTTGCAGTTCAAAATGCTTGTCCTTGATGGCACAATGAATACACGTATTTCCTTTATAAGAAATATTTGTTCAGAGGCAAGAAGACGTAGTATACATGAATCAACAAACTGATATTTATCCACTTCTCTTTTAGACTAGAGAAGACAAATGACCTTCCAAGCCAAAGACTCAGACCTTTAGACATTCCAAGCCAAAGACCCAGACCTTATCTGTTAAGCGAAAGAAGAACTTGCCTTTTAAAATTAAGCTGGTGTCACAACTTATTGAGGCCAAACAAGCATTTGAACTCTTACTATAAATTCAAACTGTAATTAGAGATGTGGAAACCATTAAAAAGTGATAGAAAAATGCTTTTACAATAATAATAAATATTTCTTTTCCACTCTCTCAATAACTCAATCTACTCGATCTGTATTTAAATAAAACCATTGTGCGTTTGGAGGGAGTCTGCTATGAAAAGATAGTGTGCAACTAAACTATATTGCTTTGGTAGCTTTTCAAAAAATGCCTCACTCACATATTTTTTGCTTTAGCTCTTTTTTATTAAAGCCAGTTCCAGCTAACTTTAAGGGGACAGTAGAAATTCTCAAAGTAATTTTATAGCAACTTCAGGTCAAGATACAAAACAAGTCAGCAATTCTCTATATCCAGGGATGTAACAGCTTTTTTACATTTCTCTGATCTATATTTTTATTTTACATTGGGAAAAGAACTAGAACATATTTTCTAGGTAAAGAATGGGAATCGGGACATTTGTGTCTCACTGTCCTTTGTGCTTCAGAAAATTTCTCCTCCAGTCTATTTGAGGCCTGCTCTAACTTACACTGAGATTGGTACATCTCATATTGATTTTTAGGGAGAGTTGGATCAGGCCTCTGTTATAGTACTTAAATCCTGACTAGACCATTATGTGTATGAACTGACAGTGATCACCTGAAGATCAAATGCTAGCCTTAAAAGCCACTATGCTGTCCCTCCTACATCAGAAAGCAAAAAGTGTGCATGTGTAGGGGAGAAATAATGTGCTGCTGTCAGTTCTGAGCCTGTACAATTAGTGTTTTGATCATCATTCCACCAGTCAAGAGAAGATATAAAGCCATAGTTAGTGTGTTTCTGCACGTAATGAGATAAGTAGAAGTTTTTAGTTAGCCATTCAGAGCAGACATTTCTACTGACCTCTTGCAGGAAATAGGTTCTTGATGCAATCTCATATTGATCGAGCTGCCAGCCATTAACTGATGGCCAGACTTTGAAGGATTCTGCTTTAAGAAATCTTGTGATGCTGTTTCACATTTCCTTGTTATGTGCTTAGACATGAGACATCATGAAGGAGAAAAAATGATGAAAATTGAAATAGTATCATACACATTTCAGTTTCTCACTAGGACCAAAGTGACATAAGTAGGATCAAGATGCTAACATAGGGCTTTGTTTTGCATTCAGGGAGGGCACTGACTACGTATTAGGACAAAGACATTTATTGTACATTGATCTGCATCTAATCTGTGCAGTTTGTGGAGCAGATTGACCAGATGTCAGCTCTTATCTCTGACTATTGACATTTCACATTTTAAGGACCTAGATGAGTTTTGAAATAGGTCTGAATGTTCTGTATTAAAAACATAAAATACCCTAGTGAATATTCTTTGTAGCAGTTGATAAGATTAGAAACTGGAAGGTATAAAAATGTGATAGCAAAATATGACAATGGATTATATATTCCCTAAATATGTCTATATATCCACCTTTGCTCCTACTGACAGTGAAAACTTATCACTAAAAATAATTTGGGATCTTGATTGGAATCTACTTATACAAACATATCAGAGTACCAAATGCTTCTTAGGATAAAAAGAGAAAAAACTGCCCAGTTTTTAATAGAACAGGGACTAGATCAGAAGCCAGAAATACTGAGGAATGCTTTCCAAGGCAGCTTTTCAGAAATGAAGTTTTATCAGAGGAAGAGTGCATAAGAAAATATAGTTCAAATTCCACTACAATTTCATACAGAGATTTAAAGTAATTCTCTAAATGTTTTTAAATTTTGCAAACATTTTTATTTTATTAAAAAGACTTAATTTCTGAGACAAAAGGCTGGCATATGCCAAAATCTGAGTCCAATTAGCACAGCAGTGATGGTTACAGAGAATAAAAACAGAACAAAAATATTAATCTTAAATAGAAATCAACTCCTTATAAGCTTTTGGAATTGATCAAAAGCAAAAATAAAAAAACTCTACTGTGCCTAAAAACTGGGATTTTTTAACCTCTCTCTCATTCTTAGACTGCTGTGTTTTATTACTTAAAAATATTTAAGAAGTCCCATTAATATAATAGTGATTTCTCTCACATTTTGGTTTTCTTGAAAAAATTTATAAATTGCAGCTCACAATAGCTATATTAATTTTTTAAATTGCATGATCTCATCATATTAGTGATTAATTAGTGACTAATTACCATTCTGCATATCTTCCAATGAGAAAAAAGTAGGAAGTGTACACTGACCAATCCATTTAACAGTTATTTAGTCAAAGAGGATCTAAGAACCACTGTATTTGAAAGCAGAAATTTGTGGTAAAAATAAAGAATGAATACAGTGGCGGAATACATTTAATGGTTGGTAGCTGATTTATAGTCCAAAAAGACTTCTGGTCCTATAGCCTGTTCAGTACTGATAAATATATGTCCATATGGAACAGCTTGCTGTATCAGGTTAAATTTATAAGACATGATACACTTACCAGTTTGAGCAGGCAACTCTTTGTGTAAGATGAAGTAGTGTTTGGTGGGTAAAACACATATGATTGCTGACGTTCCTTTCAAGACAGGGCAGTAGTCAAGCAAGACCACTAGAATGTGACTTTGTCAATAGCCAGGCTTTATACAACAGGTACCATTGGAAGTCACTGTTAGAAAACAGGGTAACATAGCATGTTTGGTGCCTTCAGATTTTTGAAATAATTCAGGTTTGGAATGAAGACAATAATTTGACTCAATTGATGAAGGAGGAACTTGTTGCTGATACCAAAATCCAGTGCCCTAATTAATTTCTGCTGAGAAATGAATTTGTTAATTATCCATAATTTACTTTAAATGCCATTCTCTGCCTACCATCTCAGACAGTGCCATAAAGTATAATCCTGTGGACTAAACCTGAAAACCATCCAGTGCCCTCTGTGGCATGCAGATTCTAAAGCCATTTACTTCCTACTATGCAAGCACTGAAATTATGACAGAGCCATCTGGAGTGCTGAATATCTTAAGCTGAACAATGAATTTTCTTTGTTAAAAACAAAACAAAACAAAACAAACCACCACCAACATGAAATAAGAACTTTAGTATCAGCTTTTGCCCATTAGCTCAAAACAAAATGTCAGTCAAGGGGCAGGAAATGGATTAACAGATTCAGAAGAAGATAACCTGTTGCCATTCTCATATTCCTCTTCTGTTGTGAAAGTAACGCTGGGTTTTAACTTCATTTCATAACAGCTAAATGGCATTTGTCACTGTTAGATGTGACAATCATCTGTTCTGCTGCTCTGTCTTTTTAAACTGTGACTTCATTTGCTAGTATATCTCCGTTAATCAATTTTTTTATGACTGCATTTTATTTCCTTTTCATATTACATTACAGGCAGAAGGAAAGGAGAAGGAAAGTTGGTCCATAAATCAGCTTGGATAACCAACAGTCAGAGTGCTACAGTGTACCTGCAGAGATTGTATCCTTGAACGAGAGGCAGAAGGGAAATGTGCTGTGAATTAGAAATAAATAAACCAAAATGAAAAGAAACCCTTCTCAGGAATAGTGGAATTTAGTTAGTGATGGACCAGGCATTGCTGTTTACAGCCAGTTGTTTAATTACCTATGTACAGGACAGAATGTGCTCTGCTCCCACCCCTCCATGCTGAATATGATTCCCAGAATTTTTTTATGTGCTATATTTATAATAAATCAAGTGGGTTGTTTTTTCCCATCTCCTTTTACCTCCAGTTCTTAAACAGAACAGTAGGATGATTAGAATCTCTGTATTTTCCCTTCTCAGCATGTCAGAAATTACACAATTGGCTGGGGGAAATCTCTTTATTTTCAGGTGAAAGAATCTTAGAGTACAGAAGTGGGTAGGATGTTTTCTCTAACCTCTTCTGTGTCCAAGTGCTACAAAAAATCCTGAGTAGTGCTGAGTGAGTCACTGTAGCAAGTGTCATGAAGGATCAGCATAGTTGGAAAATGTGTCACCTTCAATGTAGATTTCTTAAGAGGAAACTGAACAGACTGCTAAGGATGAGGAAAAGCCTTAGCTGTTGCTGTCTGTCCTGATTTTTTACTGCTAGACTTCAATCTGTATCTACAAATTTTGTTTGGAGAAGCTTTGCATGGTGAGTCTTTTCAGGGAAAGAAAAATCATATAATATACTTTACCTGCTGTTATGAAGACTACTGGTTTCAGGTAGGTCAAGAAGAAAAGTCAAATTCTCTTCATAATTTTGAGGATAAAAATTCCAAAAGGTTAAAAGTGACAGCTGAATCACTCCTGTTTCATATCAATATAATAGTAACTATTTTCTTTAAGTAAGGTACTGATCTTCTTTCTAATAATTTCATTAGGGACACATTTTTACTGTGTTTTTGTTGCACAATTTTAGACAAATCTCTCTGTAGAAATATAAATTAACAGATTATGTGATGATGGAGAATATATTCACTAGATTAAGAAGACATTCATGAGGAATTTTTTTTATTTTTAATTTGCGAAAATTTATCTACACACGTTGAGCTCTGCTGAGACATTCGTTTGTTCTTCTGAAGTAACTCTTATGTTTCTGAGACTGTATTTAGTAACCGCTTGTCATGTTGTGCTTCATTGTGCTGTGCTATGTACACAAGCAAACTAAACTAAACTACCCAGTCTTTGTTGCTGTAAACTCAAAATGTGCAACTGCTGCTGGCATCTTCTAGACAGTTCTACTGCTAACTGTTGGAAGTAAGAACTTCACTCTTCTGCTTTTTCTTGGAAGCATAAGTAAAGTGTGAGAAAATGTGTTTGTGTATGAAGGTAAACTACACCAACAATTCCTCTTGCTAACAGAAAAACAAGCCTAAATCCTTAACTGTTTTTTCACCTTTCATTGATAAAATAAAGCAACCACAGAGACTTCATGATTAGTTACTTCTCCCTGCCTAAGAATGATCCAGGATGAGAGTTTCCCTGAGCTTCCCTTTTTTCTTTTCTCTGCACAGTAGCGATAATTCACCTCCCATTGTGTTCCCATGAAGCTAAGCAGAACTTGCCTACCTTGCCCCTGTATTTCTGTGTGCTTCAGCCCTCCCACCATAATAGTGACTCTTTATTGAATCTCTCCTAGCTGTTGATACGGTATTTCCACTGACAAGGCCCAAACCCAGATAGGACCTTCTGTAGAAATAATAATTTTCTTCATCTTGCTGATTATGCTCTTACTAATGAATGCAGGTAAATATGCTGTTAGCCATCAGTGTCACAACAGCACACTGTGACTTTGCAACAATGACCAGGACTATGTACATTTGCTACTGGCTACACTAGCAGTATCTGGAGAAGGAGTGAAACATGGTCTTTACCCTAAGTGGCTAGGAGAAGTTTGAAAACCAGCTTTCAGAGGTACCTACAAGCAATAAGATATTTCCTGCCCTTGCCATGACCTGTGAAAGCTCCAGGCAGAACTACAGTACTTGCAAGAACAAGGAAGTGATGAGAGCCATTTTAATTAGAAATTGTTTAAAGGGCTGAGGCAGTAAACACTTTTGCTTGAAAAGATCAGATAGTACCGATGCCTTGCACAGAATAAAAATGAGGAACCACAGAAAACTTGCAGGAGGAACTGCAATGTTAACATCATATTCTTATACTAAGGATTACAGTGCAAAACCAGTGATACTCTATGAAGTCTTTTAAGTGAATTCATAAAATTAAAATAATTTTAATTTCTTTTAGACAATATATTTTCAGAAAATACCAGAACTCCAAAAAATATCCACTGCTGATGAATTGTTTTTTTCTCTTGTAGTTTAACAGAGGAAATTGGTCTGACATGTCAAAAGCAGTTTTTAGTGAGATTTTGCTGTCAAAAGTAGAGGTGCATCAGCATGGTGATCTCATGATAGTGTGCATAATAGATAAATTGCTAACTAGTCGATTTTTAAGATAAAAGGATTAATATTCACAAATTGGCTGAGAGTAAACAGATGCCTAGTAGAAACTTAATCAAAAGCTATTCATCCAATCAGTTCTCACTTTAGAGTATTTAAAAACAACAGTACAAGACCTTCTGGACTTATTTGCCCAAGAGCTGCAGGACCAGGTACACCCCAAGGGAAGGAATGCTGGAAGCCAGTGGTGATGACAAGGTAAGAACAAAGACCTGAATATCACTGGCATAGTCCCACTGACCCCAGTGACAGCAGTAGGGCAGGTCTGAGGGAGTCAGAGTCAACTACAAGTCCAGAAAAGGCAGGCAAATCCCTATGCAGTGTGTGGTGCACAGAGGATCCTGACAGCATGTGCCTAATGCTGCAGAAGAAAATCTGGAGCAACATAGTCTCTAGGAGTTTTTAGAAGATATTTAGAAGACATTTCTATGTCAAAGAACCTAGAATGTGAGAAAAATAGCTTGGTGTTGAAGGACTGTAAGAGCTAAGATTTTGATGGAGCTGGAAGAAGAAAAGGAGAGGTCAGTTAAATCATGCAAATCATTTCTTTTATTGAAAGGTCAGATAATTCTCTTGTGTAAAATGCCAGGGAAGGAGAAGTTTAAATATATTTTTGGATATGATTTTGTTTTTGAAATATATTTGCTTGTACTGATTGTTTCTGAAGGTTGGTGGATTAAAGTCTTAGTCTTGTATGGTACTGAATATCCTTTATTTCTGGCAGTATGGCATAAAGCTGTTTGTTTCCTTAGTTCAACCTCCTCAGTGCTGTAGCCCAACGGTCTTTGCTTAACTATTACCAATAAAAAAGGCAAATTCTCTACCTGCTTCCCATTTGGGAAATAAATTGAGCTCATGAACTGCAGAACAAGCACCTTCTTTTCTCCTTGCAATCTGGTTTATTCAGATACTCAAACATGAAGCCTATTCCATACACAATCAAAGTGCAAGCTGCATTTCACCCATGTCACATTGTCGATTCTCCTATTCTAATCTCAGCCAAATGGACTCAGAGATTTATACAGTATATGGACACACAGAAGTAAACAAACATAACACTGATAAGGTGTGCTCTCTGACTTGCATTGTCTAACAGGCAATTGAATGAGATAAGAACCTGTTCTGCTGTTACACACTGCATACCCTTTACAACAGAACTAGACCTCACTATGTGAGGAAGAACAACCAACCCTCATACAAATCATGTATTCCTGATCTGCCAGTCTGGGAAGACACACTTTCAGAGGAAAAAATATTTCCAGCATACCTGATAGAACAGTTTTAGAGAAAGCAGACTTAATCACGAATAGAATTTTTCTTATAAATTTGCCTCATATCAGGCTCGACTCTCCCTAATCTATAAATCCATTTACTTTGCAGCCTGATACAAATACAGGGGATACTATTATTATGGAACAAGGTACTTGGTACCACAGCTGCTGGAACTTGGCAAAAGAGTTTGCCAAGGAACTTTGTCTGTAAGCAACGCAACTTGTGTTGCAAATAGTCAGAGAGATGCAAACACACAAGGATATGGAATTTGCAAGTACAACTGCAAAACAATATGTGGTGAAGGTGTTCTGCATTACAGAAGCTCATCAAGATCTACTTCCAGTCTCATTAGCTGTCTCCAGATCTGTTAGAGAACCTGAATGTCATGAACACAAACAATTTGCATAAGAAATGTCCAAGCTATGAATTGGAAACAAGATTAAAAGAAGAAACAGCTGTGTGTAATTGTCCATCCCCTGTGGAGATTAATATTGCACATTTCATGAAAAATCAGATTTTGAAATGAGGTTAACAGAAGAATTAACCAGAAGAGGGAGTGAGCAATACCTCCTACACAGTACCATGTTCACAACCATGTCTTTACTGCCTTTCAGAGGCTACTCTGTCTTGAAAAATCATCCACAAGAGGGATGCAGGATTGTTACCTTGCTGCTTTTAACACATTCACTAATGACAACAAATTGATTTTTATTTATCTGGCAAAGCAAACCTTGGTCCTTCCCCCTAATATTTAATCATCTTCAGCAATGTAAATAATGAGAAAGACACTTGCAGATCTGATTAAACTGCAAGTTCCTTTTTAAGCAATGAGCAATCAATACCAGTACCAACTCCATTAAACAACTCTTATCACTGCTTGAGTCTGTGAATGCAAGAACACAAGTGTATACTTATTTTTATTATAATTATTTAAAAGCAGTCTGGTTCTAAAAAAACCCAACAAAAACAAAACCAAAAAAACAACAACTCCCCCACCAAGTCCAGGTTTTGTAGACTTTAAGAATCTTCATTACTCCAGCTATGCATTGAGTTAGAATGCTTCTCTTCTTGACAATCTAAGGAAATGTTTTGCTCTAAATGCTGCACTCAGAATGTAAACCACCTTTATAGAAGTACATCTGTAGAACACAGTGTTCTCACAAAGTGCTGAAATGTCAGCTCCCATCAGATGAAATTCTTTTAATTATCTGCAGAACAGGGAATTAAAGTATACTATGGCTGACCTACCAGCGTTTTAAACTCAGTCCAAAAAGGAGTATTTCTAGATAACAGATTATCTCAATTTCCGAGCTAGTGATTCCTTAACTGGAACTGCTGGCCAGAAGCTCTGGATCACTGTTAGCCCTTGAAACTGCTGCGAATTTTTAGTTATCAAAATTTTAATTGTAAATATTATAAAAGCAGCACATGAGTGGTCTATTCATGGACTTGTTGGAATAGCATTGCAAGCTACAGCCTAACAACCATTTCTAACATTCTTTTAAATATTTTTTTTCTCTAGTTAATTTGGGAAACAAAGTAGGTAGATATTTACTTTCAGATTTACTTTATTTATTTATTTACTTTATTTTACTTATGTAGATATTTACTTTCAGATTGGTAAATGGCCACAAAGCCTACAATTTAGAAACTTTGGTAAAGACAGTTACCTTCTTGTGCTACAGACTAGTGATAATTGGGCATACTCTCTTTATACGTTTTGATCTGTCATGTTTAATAAATATGATTTGTCAGCACAGATACACAGTAAAATTGTTTGGATGTATTTGGATAGGGACTGTATTTACTTGTTTGAGATTTCCAGACTCATGGCAGTGTAGGCTGCTGGACACCTGGAAACTGATGCCTTAGTAACTTCTGTAAAAATGTCAGAAAAGTTGCATCACATGTCATGGCAGATGATATCAAACTAGGAAACAGGCCCTTTATCTCCTGAAGAAAGTTACCATTTAGCAGGGCAGCTATGCAGCAGTTGTTGGACTATCTCCTAGCTTGCAAGGACAGCAGCTGTCTTGTGTCCCTGATGACTCAATTCAAAGGTGAGAGGTTCTGTGCTATTCATAGCACAAGGATGAGATCCTTTGTTCTCTTAAAGCTACTGCATAGTCTGCCTTAGAAAACAAAATGCAAATGGATCATATAGTACGTCTAGACAACAGGTACTCAAAACTGATGAAGTAAAATGCTTCCCTGCTTATCCCCATGAAGTATATTTAACTTAGATACTTGCAGGAGCATAGTAGCTTTGTAGTGGGTATGGTTGAGATTCACAAACTAGGGTGAATTTTAGGAAATAATAAAGCTTTATATATTAAAGCCCCAATATCCACATTTCTTTTGGCCATAATCAGCAGCTTATATTTCTTTTAGGATTAAGTTTAATTCTGTAGAATATGTTTCATCTTATTTCTGTATCATGCAAACAAATAAGAGGCTAAATATGCCAAGTTTGTCCAGATTCTTCTACATCATATATGTTCATCTCTGTTCAGCTATTTGCTCACTTCCCATACATTTGACTACAAGCCTGGAAACCTTTTAACTGTAGAACTCTTTAGGTCTAGGATGGTAAGTGAATTGCAAATATGAAGACAGCAAGTAGGCAAACATCCTCTGTCAAACCCTCTCTCTGTCTTAATTTTAATTCAGTTCTTATTACTCCCACTCCCTTCAACTGCATTGCATTGATTTCAATTCCTTGTAAGTCTTCATGTTTTAGGATCTTCATTGGTCATTTGCTATTTACAATTTGAGAAAACTACCTGTGATTGCTGTGAAAACAACATCAAGCCTTATCCATATGAAATGTTTTAAAAATACATTAAAAATCTTCTTTTTGTCTCAATTGACAGTCCATTGGTCTTTAGGAGTATAACACATTGGAAGATAGACAGAACATACTAGGAGTTAAATACCAAGATGCAGTAACAATATTAATTCACAGGTGCTGAAACAGGGTTAATCAGATTTGACTGCTTAGGCAAGCCTTCCAAAAGTTAATAAAATGATTAAATATTGGTTTAATAATTTTAACTTCATCACTTCCAAGAATTGTGTAAGCACTTGACGACTTTTTGCCTCTGAAACTGACTTAGTTTAAAGGATTTTATAGTAGGTGAACACTTAGATGATCAGGTTGAACTGAAAGAAGAAAGTCATACTTAGCCTCACATAAACCAGGTAAATTTAGGTAATTATCTAATCAGTCATATAGGCCTCTCAGCATTCAGTAGCTCTGTGTTTGGTGGAGTTACTATTGCTTGCAAAAATCTTCATCCCTGACACCAGACAGAAAACCCTGAAGCAATGTATATCGATTTAAATAAAATCCTTTCAGAAATTTGAATCAGAATTGTTTGACTTTTGTGGTAATGAATACAAGGATATTTTGGAAAAGAAGTTACAGTGGCTGCTTGATTGAATATTCTAGGGAGCAACAAAAATGACATTACACAAGGGACAAGCTCGTCTTCAGGTTAGTCCCTGTAAACCACAGTTAAATTGAAAGTTGAAAATTAGCCCCACATGACTTGATGCTTTTAATCACTGTTAGATGCTCAGAGAAAGCAAACAGAAAAAATTAGGAAAACTTTTCCCCACTATGATCCTTTGAATTGTCTACACAAACATAGATAATGTCCATTTTGGTGAACATATTAAAAGGCATAAGACACACTCAGAGAAGGCACAAGTAGAAAGGCATGCCTTTTAAGTTGCTAACCAGTACCTGCTAGCAGTAATTATTCTTGCAGAATAGAGAAGCATATTTACTGTTGTTCATTGTAGCATACAGTATTTCCCATTGCTGCAAAAGGGAGAGGTAGGGTTCTGTTTTAGATTTGAAAGAAGACATTACAAATAATTTACCTTTGCATAATGTGTATCCAAAGCAAAACCTCTGTCCCTGAGGTTTCCTTTGCTTCTGTTCAAAGATCTATCTATTGTTGATAAAAGGGTGACACCATCGCCATTTTCAGACTCAACTTCTAGTCTGTAGATCTGATTGAGGAATGATACTGAGGAACCTTGGAGTGCTGGAAACCTGGTATTTCCAGACTCTAGGCCATGAAGCTGTGAAAGGCTTGGTCACACAATCACAGAATTACAGAATAGTCTGAGTTGAAAGGGACACAAAAGGATTGGTGAGTCCAAATCCTGGCCCTGCACAGGACCATCTCCAAGAGTAACACCATGTACCTGCAAGTATCACCGAAACACTTCTTGAACTCTGTCAGGCTTGGTGCTGTGACCACTTCCCTGTGGATCCTGTTCCAGTGCCCAACCACCCTCTGGGTGAAGAACCTGTACTCTATTATCTAACCTAAACCTCCCCTAACACAACTTCAGTCAAAACCAAAATTATCAGGTCTTCAGTCTTGCATGCGACTATGAATCTAGACGCTTTGAGATGAAGTCAATATAATCCACTTAGGTGGGTTTACACTCAGTTTTACTCACCTAGAAAGTACATTTTCTTGTTTGCAACATCCTACTTTTGCTCCACTTGAGTAAGTGGTTAGGTTAGAAAGGAAACAAAAATGCAAAGAAAAAACTAATTTTTCATTCTTGGGTATGTTTGGAAATGAAAAACAAATTTGTATTGTGTGTGTGGCTCGGCTTTGTGAACGAAGATTTGGGAAGGGCTGTTCCCACGTGGCTGTGCCCTTCCAGCCTGCGCAGTGGATTTTAGGTGAGGCACAGTGTGCGCAGAACTGGCCCCACCGTTTAAGTCCTGAGGTTCATCTGCCATGGCTGAGTGAGCTTGGACAGTGCCAGTGAGGTCCTCAGGACTAGAACCTACAGCATCCGGCATTTCCCAGGAGGTCTCCCATCCAAGTACTAATCCGGGGCTGACCCTGCTGAGCTTCCGAGATCTGACGGGATCGGATGTCAATTTCTAGACAAATTAAAAACATTAGTTGCCTCCCAAAAAAATCTTTAGCTCACATTCACATAAAGAATATTCACCTACATATAACTGTTTTTTGAAGGACCACCAAACTGTTTTCTCTACTCACTTTTAATTGCAGAGATGCTTTGAAACACTCTGACGAGTTAGATCAGCCTTGAGATAATAATTGTGTCGTTCTGCAGCACCAAGTGGGACTTCCCCCGGATCTGGGAAGTTGCTAGGCTACTATCTTAAAAAGAAAACTCACTTGATTAATTGCAAATACAGATAGCTTTATGAAAAAGTTAATACTTTTATAGCAAAAAAGTTTGAGGAAACAGCAGACTGATTATCAGAACTTGCAGTATCCCCTGAATACAGGATTAAGGAATATGGAACAAAAGTGCAGCTTTTAAAAACAGTTTCAGTCTGCACTAACTCCAGTCCTGCTTTCACTGCTGAGGTATTACCATGCTACTGGTAAATCACCATTGAATGAAAATCACAAAACATTTGTTTCTAGTGTATGATATATTACCTCACTCACTTTGTAATAATGCAACTAACAAAGAACTTCTGTGATATTCTAGGGTCCCTTTAACTCAAATGTGCCTTGGAGGAGAGTATATGTCTGGTATGTGTTTGCACTGGATGTCAGACTGCTGATACTTTGCTTTTTCATTAAACATCTTATTACTTCAAACTCTTCAAAGGGCTAAGCAGCTTTCATTCCTCAGATCATGCAGTTATTTTATGAATAAATGTCATACAGTAATATATATGATAATTAAAAAAAATGTGAGCACCTGGTTTTGTATGAGTAGACTTTTCAGAAATTATTTTAATTTCCATAAAATTTGTTGATAAAAATTGGAGAATAAAGTCTTTGAAATTTTCTTTGCTATTTTTAAGCTCTTTTTTTTTTCTTTTGCAAAAAAACCTCCCCCGAACCAAACAATCAAAGAAACCCCAACGAAACACCCAAACTCTCTTTGATGTTTCAGTATTCCTTAGAAATCTGAGAACATTTAAAAATACTTTCTGGATTTTTAAAAGCTACTTAAGGCAAATCAAATATTTTCAAGCAGCTTTACAAGTCTTTATATAAGCAGCAGACATCTGCTCAATCTGCTTCTGATTTTTTTGAAAGTTTCACTAGTAACTAGTTTTTCCTTTAAAACTCCAAATAGAGTGTCCATGTATGATTTGGAAGCAGTTTGGGTTGTTTCTTATGGTCACAACAGCAGGAATGTTTTAGACTGCCACTGGTAAATCCCAGTTTAGGTAGGAGATAATAAGAAATAAGCAACCTGCAATGAGCTGAAAGAGCAGGTGAGGGAGTAACAGCACAGCACAAAGCTTCAGTAGGCAAGCTGAAGAGTAGAAAATATTGAAAAAGCTCTGGAAAGAGTGTGATTTTCAAACTGAAACCCATGGAGCTTGAAACCATTGAGAAGATACAGGCACTGAGAAAAGTCTTACTGTTTAACATGCATCTGACTTGAGGATTTCTGTGAGTTGTATATGTTTATATGTGTTGGGAGTATGATGAGGTACTTAAAAGTTCCAGTGTATTTATGTATTGTATTATAAGGCTCGGCTTCATGAACAAAGATTTGGGAAGGGCTCTACCCACGTGGGTGTGCCCTTTGAGCCTGCACAGTGGATTTTTCAGGTGTAGCACTGGCCCCATCCTTTAACTCCTGAGGTTCATCTGCCATGCCTGAGCGAGCTTGGATGGTGACAGTGAAGTCCTGAGGACTAGAACCTACAGCCCCCGGTATTGCCAGGAGGTCTCCCATCCAAGTACGAGCCGGGGCTGACTCTGCTTAGCTTCCAAGAACTGACAGGTTTGGATAATCTAAATGTGAAAGCCAAGCAAATGAGAGGTAGATACTCTTTTGGGGATGAAAGGTGATGGGGAGAATGCAATGCTTTGTACTGTTGCTTCACATTACATCATTTTGATGATGTGAGGGACATGTCATCTTTATTTGTAATTAATGAAATGAGATAACTTTGCATCTTAGTATTATAGATCTGTTTCATTCTCAAACAAAACTGGAGGAAATTCTTTCATATTCTGTAAAGGCTGGGGAATGTAGTATCGTTTGAAGGCTATCTTGCTTAGTGTTTTACTGAAATTTTCCTTAGAATGAAAGGTATTGTCACTGTTAAGAAAGATCTGAGGAAAGCGCTCTGCAAAACAGGGTGTTATGACATAATGTGAAAAGGATGCCAACAGTGGAGCAGAAAGACTCTACTCCTATTCTGGCCTTCTGAATGTGCAGATGGCCTACTTTAGTGGAACTGAAACTGCACAGAGATGTGACCAGAGTCTGAAAACTCTACTGATAGATGGCAAAGGGAAGTTTTGTTGAAAGAGTAAGACTACTTTTAGGTATAAACAAGAACATATTTTGGCAAAGTCCTAAAACAGGTCCTATGAAAGACCAAGTATTTTGTATAGCAACTAGAACTATATTCTAGGTGATTCTGTTTTTCAAAAATATACCTTATTTTATTTTAAAATTTAGAATTCACTGATAAAGAAACAACATTTGGATTCGTTTGTTTGTTTGTTTGTGGTTTTTTTATGTCATTGCTGGTTTTTCTTTCATATATATTATGTTTTCCTACCTTACCAGGTTGACTTTTTAAGAATTTTTATTTTTATTTATTTTTAATGGAACTTTAAAATTCTGCTATTCATATAATAAGACTTAGTAAATTTACAGGGCCTTGAACACTTGGATTCTGTGTATAAAAAGGGGGTGCTTGCAAGTAAATAACTTTGGGTAAACCTGTTGCATGGAGCTATGAGATGCAACTGCAGCACTTCAACTTACTGGCTGAATAGTCAGTTGTACTTTTTTTTGGGGAGGCTGCCAAACATAGTGTTATACGGTAAAAATCCCCTTGTTGTTGATACTCCTTTGGTCTTCCATTTTAAAATATTATTTTCCCTGTAAATTTTAAGTCTTTTACACTTCTTTTTTAAATTTTTAAATTACTTTGGAGTTTTTTTTTTTAGTTTGGTTTGGCTTTTTTTTTTTTTAAGTGACTCCACTATTCTATTTTAGAATCTAAAAAATCATGGGTTTGATTCAGAACTGAAAACCATTTACTGGACTTAATTTCAGCCCTTTTTATGCTCTAAAATGTGAACTGGGTATTCTTTCAAATGATCACTGTCTTTTACAAAGAAGAAGTAAGGAAGAATCATAGAGGAAAATGCATTTTTTAACCCTTGTTCCTTGTTTGAAATTCTTGGGTCAATGGTTAACAGTGAGCTTTGTTGAGTATTACAATCTGTAATGAAAATGTAGATGACTTAAGGCAGCAAAATAAATTCCTGCATTCAAAAAACAGCATTATTTCTGGTATTTCTAAGGTTGGATTTTCCAGTTGTTGTTATTTTATTATATTTGGCTATACTTGTAAATAGCCTGAAGAGGCATGTTTTGGATTTCTAATGAAAATAGTGTAACTAAGATCTGGTTAAAACAACAGCATAAATTTCTTATGCTTGAATACTATAGAAAGACAATAATAACGTAACAGAGCTCTAAACTATTAATTTTGAGTAACAGGATTTTCCATTTCAAGTGTATAGACAGTCAAGTAGCGAAAGAATGTGGACAAGCAATAGAAATCTTTTCATGGACGTTTTCCAAAACATGTGAAAAGCACAGATCAGAAGTAGTAGAGCTAATGTTACTGCAGTGCAAGGGAGTGGTATGGGTGACTTTTTAAAGTTTCCTATTTTTATTTTTGTATTGAATGCATGATGTTAAGAAAATGTAACTTGGACCAACCTCATCTAATTTTTTAAGTTCCCGCTAAGTTTCAAGCTTTGAGTGGAAGAGTTGGACTGGATGACTTTATGTGGTTTATTCCAGTTGAATGAGTCTATAGTTGGTTTCTTTTGTTTATTTTGGGTTTTGCTGTTGTTGTTGTTTTTTGTATTGTTTTGTTTTGGTTTTTTTTTCCTTTTATAGATTTATGATTATGAATCCAGATATGTAATGCAATATTATTTTGCTACTGTTTGTTTTCCACTGTTCTGGTATCTGATTCACCATCATTTTAATATCAGAGTTAGTCAGATGTTTTCTATGTGTACAAATATATCCACATACACATGCACAGAGATCTGTAGTATACTCATGTATACATATATTACAAAGTGGCTTTATATCTTGATTCAAATGGAGAGCAATGAAATCTATCTCTGTGGAAATTTTCAAGTGTGTCAAAAAGTTCTTGGATTTCATGTTCTGAAAACTGAAAATTCAGTTGGGAGAAGTTACATTTTATAATGGAAACACAAGAAAGTATAAAAATTTGAAAGCAATTCTTAAATGTTAATCTTGCAGTGTCTGGGAGACAGTGAGGCAGATGAAAGGACGAAATAGCAGTTTTGTAATAATCACCAGTCTGTAAAAAGATACAAAGACTCTTTCTGTCATATTGTGTCACAGCATAGCCACTGCCCATTTGTCTTTTTTCCATCCTTGTTTACTGAGATGCAGTCAATACAGCAGCATTAAACAAGCCCTAAGAAAAAACATTAAAGTCTACATTTATTTTAAGAAAAAAAATAAGGGACTTGTCAAAAATCCATGATCAGTTAAGAAATGCAAACAATCCATGTCCAGCAAACCAGCACTGGCTGTTTCTATCTTGCAAATTTACATCTATGACAATTGTTAAAGTCTAAAGGATTGTATCATCCATTAGAATGAATCAATGCAACCCCATCAAAGTCAAATTTTTAGGAACAGAAAGAACTAGTGTTTCCACTGAATACTGAAATATATCACCAATATCCTGCTTATTTTTTTGATACTGTTTGTTACGCAGAAAAAAACCACAAAAGCCACTGTAAAAATTGTAGCATGTCAGATTACTCGCTCAGTCTGAACCCCAAATGAATAAACATTACAGTCTTTCTGACCTGATACTTATATTCTTTGTATACTCTGTCCGTATTTCATCCTTGTTCAAGTAGTCAGCATTTCCCACAAAAACATTTGTATTCACTGTGGAAAAGCCACTGTAAGTGAGAGATTTAAATAATATGTCCACCAAATAAACATAAAAAACTTATCATTGTGCTGAATAGAATTGTGCTTACTGTGCTACTTCACTGCCGTTAATAAACCATACTAAGTCAAGTTACTCTGTCCATTTAGTGGTCTGAAGATATCAGGCCTGCAGCTTCAGGTGCTTGTTTCAGTGTTAGGCTGAAAAGGTGGCATCTACTGCAGTAAAGGAAGAAACACTTTCCCTTTCTGGGCAGTTGCAATGAATACTTTGTTCTGAATTTCTCTGAAGACAAGGGAGAAAACCTTAGAACAACAAAATTAAAATAATCTTTTAATATCCCTTTGCATTACTTGTATTTGTCTCTAATTATCTAATACTTAAATAAAACAAAGATGGCCTTTTTTTTTCCATAATGCACAAGAAATTGAAAATTATATGTTTTAACTGGAAGGCAAATAACAAAACTGAGACCTGCAAACAAATAGTGGGATTTCAGTGGTCATGACATTTTCAGTTATAACTCATAGGTTTTTTATCTGCAGTGTAATTACTCTGTAACAAGTATATAACTCTAGTCTTTTCATATCTGTGATGACATCACCATCTGATGTAACTTGAACTTTAAAGTGACTTCTTAGTTACCCCCTCTACCCCACTGCCTTCTTGCAAGATGGGTTTTAGTAACCTGAAACACAAACTGTGTAATTACTGGAATTCAACTGGAATTGCTTTCCTTCATACTTCATAACCTTACTACCAACTGCTTAAAAATATTTTAACTCCCTTTCTTTACCTTTATTCCATTCCAATTATAATTATATTACAATTAAAAATAACATTAAGTATATATTTAGATAGTATTTTCAGTTCTTCTGCATTTTTTTCTGCCAAATATAAGCAGAATATAGAAGACATTAGCTTCAACTCCACTGGGGGGATGGAGAATGATAAAGTCATTTGATGTGATTTACACTTAGAAAACAAATCTTTCTTGTCCAACAATTCAGCATTAAAGAACAGAATAAGAAACAGCAAAAAATGTCTGCAGACTCCAGCTCATTAATTCAAGGATTACTTAGGTTATTAATGATCTTTTTTTATGTTTAAACCATAAATGCATATTGGCTTTGTTTCGAATTATGGTTTTATAATGTTACTTACATTGAATTACCAATGAAGGTGAAATCTGCTAAGAAGAAAACACAGCTTCTATTTTCTGTAGGAAATAACAGCAACAACCACAAAATCTGTTAAAGTGGCCCCACAAATGATAGCCTTCTTTCCTATTTTACCTCACGGCTTCCTTCAGCTTCTTGCCATATGCTAGAAGCTCATTCTCTGATGAGCCTTTGAGCTGTCAGTCTGTCTCCCTAGCTTTTGTCTCCTTTTCACTTCAGTATAAATGGCTATTTGCTGGGAATTATTTTATCTTGCCTGACCATTTGACTGCAGGGCATAGTTAGTTCTCATGTCTTCTATTAGAGGGACAGTGGACACAGCAGGCAAGCTAGGCCAATTAAGTGGCCACTACCATTAAGACTAACCTTTTTAAAAGTCTGAGCATTATGTATTAGAACATATTTGGTACTAAATAAGTACCTCAGGGCAAGAAAAGTACAAATGAATCACCAAATTTTCACTTTTTCCTATGTATAAGGCTGAGTCCAGGGTGTGTTTTGCAGGACACAGTCATTGGCTTGTGGGTCAGTCACCCATCTATTTCAAATCCATAAGAGAAAGTTAAAAAAGCTCCTGATTTGACTGCCAACAATGCAGCTTATTAAAGGCAGTATTCTGAAAAATCTGATGTTGCATTATATTGACATGAACATTCCAAATGTTTGTAGCTTTTGGATAAATCTTCACAACTTTAAACATGTATCGGAATATCCAATCTTTTCCTCTATTAATTCTTCTTACTAATAGCCCTGATTTGGGAATAATAAGCTAATTTTTGATATTCTGCTCTTGTCATGTTCCACTTAATCTGGAGAAAAAAGCATGGCACAGATAGTATTCCTATGTCTGTATTTCTCCTGATGTTACACTGTTCCATATTGTTTAATTCTTATCCTTGCCTGATAATCTGATTTCATGCAGAAGGAACAGGTTAACTCTCTGGTAAGTTATCACTGGTAACTTACTACTTCCACAGTCAATAAATTGCTGTTCATCCCAATGTGTTTAGCAAGAAATGTTAGAAGGAGAGAATCATTTGTAGTGTCATTTGCTGCAACAGAGCAAAGAGCAATAGACCTAGTAGAAGAAGTTTCCTCTGGGCCGTGTCTGTGATTGGATTCATTGCATGCACTGTAGGATCAAAAGCTTCTGAAGCTAATCTCACATTATCCCCATTTACCCCACTGGTTTGCATGGAGTGTCTGTGAACTGGATTAGTTTTGGATGAAACAAAGCCAAAATTGCTTCTAATAGGAATTTCATTCACAAGACCAAATTTGAACTGCCACATATCTACACTATATGTGTATTGTAGATAAGTGATCACCTGCTCAAGTTCATTGCTCCAGCTGAGCTATGCTTCTGGCTGTCACAAGCATCTTAGTTGCTTAATCATAGAATCAGAGTGGTTTGGGTTGGAAGGGACCTTAAGATCATCTAGTCCAATCCTTCTACCATGGTCAGGGACAACTACTTAACTGGATTGGTCAACATCCCATCCAACCTGGCCTTGAACACTGCCAGGGATGGGGCATCCACAACTTCTCTGGGCAACCTGTTCCAGTGCCTCAGCAACCTCACAGTAAAGAATTTTTTCCATATATCTTACCTAAATTTCCCCTCTTTCAGTATGAACCCATTGCTCCTTGTCCTATTGCTACAGTTCCTGATGTAGAGTCCCTCTCTGACTTTCTTTAAAGCCCTGTTCAGATACTGGAAGGTTGCTATGAAGTCTGGCAACCTGCTTTTCTTATAATAAGGTATAAATCTTCACTGAAGCTTCCTTTTTGACTGGGACTATAAGAATGTTTCATGTTTACCTGTCTACCTGTTTTTAATAAATTTGATTATTAAAAATTTCATTTGTTGACTATTTTGACAAATTTTCTTGAAGTTCATCAGTAGGTTCAGAAGGTATTAGGGAGTAACAGCTGAATAAAGCAATCTCATGTGCAATGAGGTACCACATTTTTAAATTCTCTCTTCAGGAGACCAAGATCACCATGCATATAATTTTTGGAAGAATTTTACTTAGATGGGAATGGGGAAATTACTGAGCATTTGCCCACTGAAGACAGCAAAGCTCAGGTTTAAATTAAAAGCTCATTCTATCTCAATAACTTGTTCTACTAGAGACTGACATCTTTGTTTAATTAAACTGTGTTGAACAAGACACTATTTTTTGAGGAGTAATGACATTTTTGGGGAAACCCCTCCTCAACTTTTTTCACAAAAATATACTCTTGTGGACCACTTATCAGATTGCCTTTCAAAAGCTAAAATCTCCTTCTATTTTATGCTAGTATAGAGTTTTAAATTCAAACCATCTCTTCTCTACCCTCAACATATTTTTCAGTTTTCAAGAAAAATCTCTGAAAATCTGATGTAAAAAATACAGTCCTTTTCTCTTTTTCTTTTTTTTTTTTATTTTTTTTTTCCATTTTCCAGGGAATGAAAAAGACAGGAAATTTTGCTTCTCAAAGTTCATCTGTCCAGATCACTATTATGTAGTCAGAACCTTTAGTTTCTCCTGTATCTGTGCCAGCCCCATATGCTCAGCTCCCCCAAGATTTGAGAATAATGTTGCTGAATGAAATAATTATCTTTCTGCCCTTCCTTTCACCCCCTGCCAACAGCACCTTTATTCACTGTTTTTTAAGATCTTACACAACTAAAGTTAGCTATGCTTCTTTATTGAAACAAGGTTCTAGCCATATTTTTGATTGTAGAATTAAAATGTTTTGAGATTCAGATAAATTTTAAAAGTCTCTTGAGTATCTAAGTGTCTTTGTCATTGATGATATAAATAACCTTTAATTTTACCTAACTTTTCTGAGAATCAATATGCTATGAAAATAAAAGAAGTTAAATAGAGGAAAATGTCCTATGAATTTGCAGGTAAAACTGTGATGTTGAACTACTTCCTCTCATATTCATGATTTTGGGGGGGGTTAGTTGGTTGTTGTGGTTTTGGTTTTGGTTTTTTTTGGTTTGTTTTTTTTTTTTTTTTTTTTTGTTGGAATTAACTGCAACTCTTTACTCCTGTTTGGTTTTGTGCAGATGAGCAAAGTGGTCGTGTCTTCTATTTTCGGAACCTATTCTGCAAACTGAAGGTAGAACAAGAACAATGTATGGGGAAGCTCAACACACTCTGACCTCCAGCTGGGCTCCAATCTGTCAGAAAAGCTTCTATCTCCTTACATCTGCAATCCTCACTTGGACGTCTCTGATATCTTAGGACATGTCAGCATAGTGAACTCCGTAACTGAATTGAGAACTTGTTAACAACGTGAGACTGAAGTGACCTATTATATAGAACTTGGTAAATGTAACTTCTAGGTCTCTTTCCTCTGTTAAGAAGTTAGATTGTAGGATCACAGGTAGAAACATGGTTTTAAACATATAAATGTAGATATTTAAATTTGTAGCTGTATCCCATTCAAGTATTTTTTGTTAGTCATTAAATATGAGCTACTGATGTTTTCAATATTGATATCAGTGAATGCCTGAAGTTATGCTGCTGCCAGTGAGTAAAGCCTAACCATATACCACCAGCATCAGAATCACTTTGAACTCTTCCTTTTTTTCTGTCTTTTTACATGAACACTGTATGGCACACTGTGAGATAAGGTGCCTCCTTTAGCTTTGCACCAGGAAAAGCATGTGAGGGAAAAGGAGAGAGAAGATTCTTTCTGACTCTCAGTAAGTTGCGACAAAAAAAGACTTAATAAGGCATTCATTTCAATAAGAGACAAAACCAAGATAGACAGGGAGAGAGTGAATTTTACAGTGTTTCAGATGCTGCGCACCACACATTCATGAAGCATTGGGTTGGCTCTATCTGGATTTTCCATGGCCTGCTGAGCAGATATTTTTAGTAAAGACATTTTCTCCTGTTGGTCAGGTGATCTAGAATATGATTTTCTTACAAGAAAACAAATCTAACTATAATTTGTAACACCAATCAGATGGGATAATCTCATGATGATTTCCTGCTACACTGCTCCATAGCATAAGGCCATGAGAAGTGCTGTAGTTGCAGATGCTGAGTGGGAACTCTCTGCAGGCTCCTCCATTGGGAATAGCTGGTTGAGGTTGTCCTGCAGCCAAGACAGTTGAACAGCACAATACAGCCTGAAGCTGAAGGTGTAGCGCAGTGCAGTACAGCACAGGACTGCACTTGCTGAGGATAACTGTGATATGGATCACTGCCTCCTTGAGGTATGATGGGCTCCTGAGCAGGATCTGTTAGGAAGAACCTGTTACATGGGTAAAGAAAGTATCCTTGATCACAAGACCCAGTTAAAACTGTGTCCCATGTGGGATGAAGCCTTCTCTTGGAGGAACAACTCACAGGACATAGCCTTTATAGTAGCATTTTTTCATGAAATTCCTTTGAGAAGCTGATTTCTCTGTGTTTTGTTATTTATATTTCAAAATATGCCCTATGTAAGTCTGATTTATACAAGTTGTTTTTCACAGTTGCTAGTTAGCAATGTATGCAAACAAAAAGCTCCAGATAGCTGCTTAAAAGCATTTCTGTTATAGTAAGTAAACCAAATCAAGAAATGGTCTTTATATAGCTTACTTCAAATCCTTAAACAGTCTTGCATGAAATATTTGCACAGACACAGGCACATGAAAAATTTTCCATTCTTTTGGGTGAAATAAACATGCCTGTCACATGTTTTCCTGACATCATTGCACAGTATTTTTCACAACAGTGTTACAATGGAGAAGGAATTGATCTTCTGAGTACCACCCAGTTTCATTGCAGGTTTAGAAAATGTGGTACTAAAGTTGTCAGTGTGATGATATTGGTAGAAGTGAAGCAGTGATACATTGCAAAACTTAGTCAGGTTGTGCTGATTCTAGCAAAACGAATAACCATGTGAATCAGTATTGTGAATTCAGTGGATCTGGGTTTGGTTTACTTTCTTTTTGTCTACTCAAGAAAGTTATTAGAAAAAGCAATTTATTAGTAAGCATATAATTCTGATCTGTAGTTACGTCTCGTCTACAGGGAAAAGCTACTAGAAAAAGCCATTTATTAGTGAGCATGTAATTCTGCTTATGTGAGTTTGCAAGGAAAAGAATGTATTGAGACTTGGCAAAGAAGATGTGAAATAAAAATGGTGTCAGAGGTAAAATTGGGAGTTGAGCATTCAATTGTGCTTGTTACAGGTGCATTTTCTAAGATATAAATCAGGTCAAGGAAGCTTCAGTTGAAACATGTTTACTGAATGAGCAGATTACTGCAGTGAAAGGATGTAAAGTGTGAGAAATAAAGAGCAACCCATACTGCTATAAATGTGAACCACAAACCATGCAAATAGTATGACTCCCACTGAGAATGTGACAAGTATTTCAGGCACTCACCTTTATTTCTAAGCTTTGCCAGCCCCAGATATCAGTGTTACAGATTCTTGCCGATTCTTAGCAGACGTTTTATGAACATTCACACACAGTTCAGAAGCTAACAAATTTGCAATTCAGTATTATTCCTCTTTCAAATGTACCACTAACCGTTTTGAATCTATTGTAATTTTTATCCCATGCACTAAACATTACAGCAGCAGGGTTTGAAATTAGTGCCATTAGGTGGCTTGCCTTGATATCTGTGTGATAAGAAGAACCTTTTCATCGAGGCTAAAAAAAGTGTATTATTTAGTAAACTAAGTGCTTTTTTATTGCTGCTTTTAAAAGCTGTATCACTGCTATTAAGCAGCTCAACCTGGTTGGTTCCAACTATTCACCAACACTAGAAAACATCCTTTCCTATGCAATTTGCTCTGTTCAGAAACTGGTTTTTTCAGTTTTTATTTTCATACTGTTTGGCTCCTGCCTCAGCCTTTCTACCTGGTTGCTTTTGAGTACAACAAATGACCTGGGAAAAAGTTTTCACATGAAAAATGATAAAGTTTCTTGTCTTTTCTACATGGTGCAGAGGTCATGATGGGAGATCAGAGACAGGAAGCAGCTTGTCGTTTTATTAACAGGTACAGGGATTCAGAGCTTTGTTACACTCTACCAGAAGCCATTAGAGACCTGTAATAAGTAGGATCACCAGCATGGGTCTTGATTTTAGGCTGGCAATGAGGTATAGTTTTGCTCAAAAATGGATGGGAAGAAGGCACTGACACCTGTTTGGAATATGCATGTGTGTTTACACACACATATATATATATATATATATGAGTCCACGTGGATCTTCCTTTTGGCATTTGATTCAACACAGAATAAACAAATTAAAAGTTTTGTTAATCTTCAGCCCCCCATCAAATACAGCAGAATAAAAGATCTCTTTATTTCTCTCATGCTGCCTAGCTTCTTTGTACATCTTATGAGGTGCAGCACTGATCTGGCCTCTGGTTCCTAAAATTAGGGGGGTAGCATAATATTAAACTTGCTCTTCATTAATATTTTCTTTCACATTTTCTTGAACTTACTCAAAAATTCTTGTGAGTTATAAAATAATATTACAAATAGTAAATATTTCTTCTAATAGATTCTATACAATTTTGCAGTAATTATTACTGAAGCCTATGAAATGTCTATGGCACCCTACTATTTTCCTCTGTAATTCACAGCACTGTATTTTTTTTCTTAAGAGCAAAATCCTCTGAAAATATTCCCCCTCCACAGTGCCCACTTTTTGGAAATTGTTATGCAAATCCAAATCTTGCAGACTTCAGAGGGAATCAGTGACAAAAGTGAGACAGCCACAGCTACCTCCACTCAGGCAATTCTTTTGATTAAGGTTTTCTGCTTTAAAACAGAGTTTAATCAAGGATAGTAAAACCAGAGGAAAACTGCTTTCCAGGTGTGCCTTCTAGTGCAGATGGTGTGCTGCCAAAGAGAATGAAAAGTACCTTAATTACAAGAATGATCAGCAGAGTCAGACAGGATGAGAAATTGTGCGCTCTGATGGAAACTGCTCATTACAAAACAACAGCACTACTTGGCACATGGGAAAGGGCAAAACCACTTCTGATGGTTGACAAAGGCTTTTTGAAGTCTACTGAGACTGAGTAATCCATGCTATAACATTTGAAGCATTTAGAGGAGGTGACGATCACTTTTCCTTTTTCTGAACAAGTCCAAACCTGTAGGGAAACCCATACTGCTCACTCTCATGGGCAAATGAAAGGTAAGTAGTCTTTGCCAGTCTGCTTCTTGACAATCTTTGAGATGTTTCAAGGAGTGGCAACAGTTCAATGCAGCGCTCATATCTGTTTTCAGAGAGGCAATGCTGCTTCTGTATTAGTGAAGTCTATCAGCTAAGATAGCTCTGAGGTCCTGTTGTGCTGCCTGCTGATGCCAGAAATACATGGGCATGTTCTGTGAAATTTTGCAATCTTAATAGACTTTTGAAACTGTCTTTTGAGATAGTTGAACACACTTTACCATGTATATGTACCCAAAAGCGTTGAATGTTTAGAGAGTTTAGATATAAAAGCTAGAATGGGATGAGGAATCCTTCCTCATCAGCAAAGCAATGTATCATCTACCTTTGATACTAATTTCTGGCTTTCTGCAGCAATAATGATGGTTAAACCATGATTTTGCAACTGCCTGTTAAGGACTGCACCAACAAAGAATCCCAGTGGAACTGCACTCAAGAGCATCTGGCCACAGGGAGCTGCAGGCAGAACAGCCTCATTAGTATGTGCTGAGAGATCAGCCCTAATGCAGAGGATCAAAGGACATCACACAATGAACCAATATGGTTTTAGGTAGAATGCCATTTATTGATACACTGCAAGCAGTTTATATAGGGTCAAAGCCACATGCTAATTTGCTATAGTAATTTTCACACCATAAAGCAACATTTCTTGTTCCATATCTCACAAGTCCAGTGTTTTGATAAAACATCCTAATGGTTCCCAGGTGAATCTCAAGAGTCCTGTGAGAAACTTTCAAGAGTTTTAGTGTGAAACTCCGAGGAGCTGCTGTGTGAACTCCTGGAGAGTGATTTCTTCTTTACCACTCAGCAGCAGCTGTGCCTTTGTTTATTCTTTGCTGGTAGCTGCTTCAATCTCACAGAGTCCATAAAGTCTGGGTCACTCACGTGGCCATTTTCTGTAAGAAATTCCTCTACAGAGCCCTGTCTTACTTCTTGTCTTATCTACTGTGGGACATGTAATCTGTAGTTCATAAACAATAACATATTTGTCAAAGTACTTTTTGATGAAACGAATTCTAGATTCTGTTAACTAAAATGAGATCACGGCTCTTACTCAAAAGCCCTGGGACTGGCTCAACACTTCGCACTGGCTTTGCAGTTGCATTCCTAGTTTGGTGAGAAAAAATCCAAATCTGCAACAAGCTCTCCAAGAAATAGTAATGCCAGTTCCTCCTTGGATAACATTTTATATCTATTTTTTTCCAGAGGGTTCTACACACTCTATTGAATTAATTTTAGCAAAACCAGAGAGTGCACAGAGACCTAATCCTCCATAATCAAGGGATAGACTGTCAATTACTTCAATGAGCTTTGTATTTGGCCTACATGAATATGGCCTAGGGAAAAACAGCCCCTACAGCAAGCAAGTGGCAAAGTTGTGATTTAAACGCCAGTGAGTCTAACTAATAGCATCCTACTCAGCTGCCCAAAAGGGACCCTGGCAACATTCTGAGGCATGTCCCAATATATCTCAGAGAAAAATTGAAAGAGGAGAAAAGTGGTAGGGAAAATGCCCATCTATAAAGTCAAAGAGGACAGAGGATGGGCTTATTTTGTTTCATTCTGAGTTTTGTTTTCTTTCCCTTTCTGTCCCTCTCTCTAGACTATTTACTTTAATAAGTTTCCTTGTTCCAGCTTCCCCGGTACAGGTTCTTGATCTGCCACTGCTCTTTGGCTGCCTTCCTGTTGGCAACTGGCAGGAGATACAGTTTCTGAGAATACTGAGTCACCAAGAGAAGTAGACTAGCAGGGCACTTAAAAATATAGAGAACTCAAGGCATTTTACAAACATGTAATTAAGTCTTGCAATACCTTGTGAGAAAGGCAAGACTTATTAGATATACTTCACTTCAGGGAAAAGAGAATTACTAAAGCCAGCTTTATCTGTTAATTTTTTTTTATTCTTTATGTGTGTATATATAGTTACAGAATTATAGGCAGGCTGAATTTCATGCATCTGCCTGCAGACCTTTGCATGAACAACATGAAATCATGGCATGCAGAATTAAAATCCTCTTTTGAAACCGCTTGCAATGCATAACCTTGGAAATCATTGTTAGAAATAGAGTCAAGAATGTGAATACTTCAGCCTATTTCACCATGAATGGTGACAGTGAGTGAAGTTGAACCTACCAGGGCAAACTCTATTTTGCTATAAGGCAAGTAAGTTGGAAGGCATCAAGAAAATTAGGAAGGTCTCAAAACACCACTGCTTTAGTCTATTCTCACTCTGGGTATTTAGGAAACCAGACATATAATCTCTGTCTCAGTAGGAGATCTAAATGCTCACAGTCTTTTCTTTCTGCTACTGTCTGCCTTTGTTTTTTTTGCCCAAAGACATGATAACTATTTTAGGTAACTTCACACTGTGACAAGGCCTGTGTTATGTAAATGAAATGAAAACATTCAAGACTGAATTAACAGACGACTGTGAGCCAGGACACTTTTGGAAAAAATGGTGAGGTGATTTCTAGCAATACCTAAAACTTGTTTTACAATATTATCTCAAGCATAGACTTGTTTCCTTGTTTATCTAAGTGGACACCTGGTTGCATAGTTCAATTTATCTCATAACTCTTGCCTTTGTGCCCCAGTAAGTTTGTTCACTCAGTCCTGTAAAAGATAAAAGGACAAATCTTAAGTTATGAATTAGGCAAGAAAATTTCTGTGTACAGACACATTCATAGCTGTCATTTTTCAAAGAATGGTAGCCTTACATCTTTCATATTGCATAACTATCAACCCAGCGTGCACGAGACCTCTGTATGGAAGACCACAGCCTGCAGCAAACCTTCAGAGGCAAATCTCTTTCAGCAAAATGGGAAGTGTAATGAAAGAGAACAGAAGGTAAGAACACCCTCTTCATAGTGATGGAAGGTCCACTTGCCTAAGGCCCTGGTTAGCATAAATCTTATGGATAAGAAATGGCAGTCTATGAAGGCATCTTACAGGCTGGAGAAGGAGTCAGTGCTTAGAGCAGCAGGTAAAAGAAGAGGGATGAGTAAGTCCTTAACTAAGTGCAGGAACTCCTTGGTCAGAATTCTGTAGGCTACAAACAACCCATGTGTCATTGGCCAAGTCCATGCATATGTTGTTGTTGGGCAAGGTGCTCTCTTTGAGTTATACATCTGTTTTAATTTTATATGTAAAACTTCTGTGCTCCAGGGGCTACAAAAAAATCTCAGTATTTCAGATGACACTGTTCTGATGCCCCTCTACATCTTAATTCTGTGTTTAGAGAAGATGGTGAGAATCATCTCTTTTAAATCCTTACTTTCCAATTTGAATAAAAAGTTAATTTTCCTTCTGCACTATCAAAGAATTTTTTTAGATTTGTGCAATTTCCCAGGCCCACAGTTGTGTGGTGAAATCTAATAATTCTACTTATGATGAAAGGCCACAGTCGTGCCCAGAAGTAATAGCCAACATGCTCTAAGGGATGCCTTCCAAGTCTCACGTTTGCTTTTCTCAAGGAGAAAAGATAATAATTAAACTTAGAATGCTAACTGTGTTGCTGGAGTTCACAGTTTACTTAGGAACACACTTTGCCAGAACTATGAACCAAAAAATACTTCAATGAAAGAACACACCAAGCAGACCCTGCACTACCGTGCAAGAGCAATGTCATGAATGTGATTCTGGATACAAATAAAGAGCAACACCATTATAAGCTGTTTGAGAAAGAATGAATAAATGAATTTGCAACAAACAACAAAGTAACATATTGCATAATTGATTTTAGTAGATCTCTACTCTTGTGTTGTGACATTTCATTTTTGGATATTGCCCTAGAGACTAATCCTCTGTATCAACCCTTTAAGTTTCAGTTTTTAAAGTTCAGATGCTTTTTGCATACATTCAATGTCTAAATTCTTTATTTTTAATTCCTGCATAGGCAAAGCAAATGAGTTGATTTTGCTCACATTTACCAAAAAGAAAATAAATTAAAAATATTCACCTTTGGGCTAAGACCCAGCATAGAAAATTTAGAATAAAAAAGCAGAACTTTCCATCTAGGTGTATATGTATGTGAAACTACAGAATTTTAATGAGAATATTAAAATAATATACTGCTACAGCCCAATTGTGAAATTGAACTGCAAACTTCTGTATCAGCTTACAGCATGAAGGAACACCCTCAAACTGTAACCCATTTCCTATTAACAAGGTTTATGTTTGGCAAACAACTAACCACCCTCAAGTCTCTGCCCAAAAATACTGAACACCTGCCTTAGGTATTTGCCTTATTTGTCCAATAATGATTTTGGAATCTTCACATGAAGCAAGGAAATAATTTTTTAGGAAAGGAGTTTAGTAAGACATCTCAGAATTGTATCACTAGGAATCATATTAAAGCATTCTTCTGACAGTCACTTTGGCATCAGTCTGCTGACTTTGATTTTCAGCCTACTGCTATTATCCAGCTTGTGCAGGTTCATTTTACACTTCACTTTCCCTTTCCCTGTTTTGCTAGTTGTGACAGTGTAAGCCTGTGTGCCATCTCTTGCAAAGACCCTTTTGGTCAAGTTCAGAGACTCCATTATTTAACCTAGCCAGGGTTTTATTTAACAGTTTGGTACATTCTACCTTGTTCCTCACTTTTTCCTACTGATGTCAGCTGGAGCTTTGAAAAAGATCTTCATATGTGCTGTCTTGCAAAAAAATAGTACAAAGGCAGAATAGTAGCATACAGTTTCTATATCCTTTCCAAACTTAAAATCTTACCTAAAAGTATGTTTGTTTGTCAATCCTCTGCTCTTACAATCTGTTTGTTTCATATCACTGCTATTCTGAGTGTTCTGGGTTGTAGTGATTTAAAACCAGCTAGCAAATAAGTACAGTTGATCACACCTCTATGAGATGCAGAGAATTGGAAAAAGAAAAAAAACAAAACCAAAACCCATGGGTTGAATTAAGAACAGTTTAATAATTTAAATAAAGTAAAATATAATACTGAAGGAAACAAAAAGAGAGAGAAATATAAAATCCAAGAAAGACAAGTGATACCCAATGCAATTCCTCATCCTCACTGACTGATGCCCAGCCTTCTCTTAAGCAGCCATCAGTCCCTCATGGCCAGCTGATCCCAATTTATTTACTGGGTATTATGCTTCATGATATGGAGTATCCCTTTGGCCAGTTTGGGTCACATGTTCTGGCTATGAACCCTCCTGACTTCTTGTGCACCTGCTTAGAGCCTGAGAAACTGAAAAGTACTTTGCTCAGGGTAAGCACTAACTAACAACTAAACTAACAGTGTGATATCAACTTTCTATATGAAGTAATTATTTAAATTAAAGCATTAATGGTTAGTCAAAGATTTATTGTTAATCTAAGTGCAGTGGTATTACCACATACAAAGTGAATTATCCCATTACTATGGTCATTGATGTAGCAATATGGGTAAAACAAATGTACAAAACAAGCTTAATAATTACCTCGTTCTCTGGTGTTGTTCTTTCTGTGCTCCTCAACAAAAAGAAAATTTCATGATGAGCAATCAGTATTCAAAATTCTTCACCAGGAGAACTTGGTTAATTGGGGAGTTTTCTTCTCCTACTTGCCAGGAGGAGAATAATGTTAATGATTTCTTTCTGCTCACTCTGAGGTCTGTTTGTATCTATATTTATACCTATTCCAAAATGCAGTATTGCTTTTTCTGCAATTCCACATTCCATATAATTGATAATGATTAATTAATCAGTAACATAATAATAATAATTAATAGCTCACTTTGAAAACCAAGCAATGTTCTAGAAGAAACACATGTATACGGACCCATAGATACATGTAGTAACTTATTTACACCAGCATCTACAAGTTACAGAACTATCATTGGTGCATTATGAAAATTTCTGTAACATGCTACATTCATGCCCTTTTTTGCCCATAATGGGATGATGGTTACTGAAGAAAAATGAAAATTGAATAAATTTAAGAAACTAGTTTACAATTTTATTTTTGAAATTAATTGATTTAATGTAATTCCTCTTTTTATGTAGTTTTTCTTTTTTGTTTGTTGTTTGTTTATTTGTTTTCCACAGTCTTTTTAGCGTCTTTGTTTTTTTGAAGTTGGGGTTTATTTTGAGGATTTTCTTTGCAACTGGGAAGTTTAACTGTGGATCTATGAAAGACTGAGTTATATATAACACCTTAGTTACAATAGGATTTAGGCACTCTATATGAAATTAAAGGGAGAACCGCAACTCTTTGCGTCTATAAGCCATAACATTAGGGTACCAAATAATATGAGACCGAATTTTTAGTTGACAACACTGAATATGTAGCTTGTACTAACTTTAGATTTTAAAGTATATGTCCTCTCTTTGCACCTAAAAATATAGCCTGAGTGCATTAAGAATACTTTGTTCATTTGTCTGAGAATCCAGAGGTTTTTAAGGAGCAGTAACAGCAAACAGCTCCTTTTTAAATTGTCATATATTATTCACACCTTGCCTTAGGAAAGAATGGTGCTTTCTCAACAAATTAAAATGACAGATTTTTGCCCTAAAGTACTTAAAATCAAAAATTATAGGTTTGACTAGGCTATTTGGTGTCTGAAAATCCAGGACAAATGGCTCCTTCACACGGCTCATCAGTTCTATGGGACATGCTTTCTGGGTACATGGGAGCTTTTGAGCATGAACTGTATGGAGGATCTCTGCAACAAATCTAGTACTTTTTCAGTGGAAAGACAGGAACTTTGCCATGTCATGCTTAAAAAAAAAAGAAAGTCTGGTGAAATATAGTCAGAAGAATAAGAGGAAAGTCTGGGAGAAGCATGTTGATGTGCTCCTGAGTAAATGTATTTTAGCAGATTGTTTAGAACATAGGTTTGATAAATAAGTACTTGAGGAGTGTTTAATACTATCACATTAACTGTGTAAACATTACAGGCTGTGGGACGAGCAGACAGAGCAGACCTGCCAAGAAGTATTTGGGGATGCTGATGGGTGGATGTGAGTTACAATGTGCACTTGCAGCTCAGAAAGCTGAGCTGCATCAAAAGCATTGTGGCCAGCAGGTTGAAGGAGGTGATTCTGTCCCTTTGTTCTACTCTAGTGAAACCCCACCTGCAGTGCTGCATCCAGTTCTGGGGTCCTCAGCACAGGAAAGATGACCTGTTGGAGTAAGCCTGGAGGATGCCACCAAGATGATTAGAGAGATGAAGCACCTCTCCTAGGAGGGAAAGCTGAGAGAATTGGGATCATTCAGCCTGGAAAAGAGAAGGCTTTGGCATGACCTAATTGCAGCCTTCCAGTACCTGAAGGGAGCCTACAAAAAAGATAGAGAGAGACTGTTTACAAGAGCCTGTAGTGACAGGATGAGGGGAAATGGTTTTAGACTGAGAGTGGGTTTAGATTACTTATTAGGAAAGAATTCTTTACTGTGAGAGTGGTAAGGAGTAGGAACAGGTTGCTCAGGGAAGCTGTGGCTGCCCCATCCACGGAAGTGTTCAAGGCCAGATTGGACAGAGCTCTGAGAAATCTGGGCCAATGGAAGATGTCCCTGTCCAGGGCAGGGGTGTTGGAACTACATGATCTTTAAAGTCTCTTCTAACGCAAGCCATTCTATGATCCTATAATGTCATTTTAGTTTTAGACATTGCTCTGTAGGATGCGTTTGTTGGCCTAGTTAGCCTGGTTATTCTCTACAGTGCATTTGTGAAGCTCTGTATAAGTTCAGATGGTGCAGCCAGCTTCCACAGCTTTGGAGAAAGTACTTTTCAAAGGGTCAGCATTCTCATACCAAGTACTTATGAACAAAATCATATGTTAGCCACTAACACCACCCTATTTTAAGGAAGAAAGATTCTTTAGCTTTTCTTGCTTTTCTATTCACTGGCCTGCTATCAAGACCTCTGACTTACAAATACCTTTGTTATAAATTACCATACATTATTCATTCAGTGCCTTAGGAAAGAATGATGCAATATAGACAAATTAAACTGACTTATTTGTGCTCCAAGGTGCTTACAATTTTTATGAGGCATAAAAGTACCAGGGATTGCAATTGAAGGTGGGTAACTAGGCGGTGAGAGATGAAACTGCAGAAATTGGTATCTTTCTCATGGGTGGAAGAAAGATTTTCAGTTAAAAAAATATGTGAACTCTCATACATTGAATCATGAGAATTGATGAAGTTTTACTCTGGTAATTAGCAATTTTTTTCTCTTCTTATTTTGTATATATTACATAAAAAAAATAAACTAGATTTCATTTCCATACAGATGAAGCAAAAATTAGTAATTTATCCATGTGAATAAACTGCAGGCTTCTTTTTCGAAATGTCTGTTCAGGCTTCTGAACTCTGGTAAAGTATTTCTGTGCCATAAAGCATTTAAACATTCAATGTAGTTTTGGTACTCATAAAATTTCAGCTTGAGAAATTAAGTAATAGTTGTATTAGATTCGGGCAGAAAAAGGTATCAGTCTCTGAAGAAGAAGAAATGAGAGGTTTCTACTTGGACCTGAAAGATTTGAAACCCCAGAGGAGGCTGGTACCTTGGAAAGTTCTCTCCTGGTCTCAGAGGAAAGAATGCACGTGAGGGAAATGGATGAAAAAAAGAAATATTTCTTCCTGTCTCTACATCTTTTCTCCTACTGCTGCTAATTACTCCCAGCTGGGAAGACACACAACTGGTCCTAAAAAGGATTGACACTTTGTTTCCTTATACCAATTATCTTTGGCTAATGTGAGAGCATGCATTTATTTCTAAATAACCTCTGTGTATTCTCTAAAAAATTGACCAGAAGGAATGATATTAAACAGAAAATTGTGAATATTTGTAGAGAAAGATAACAAAGGAAGATAAAGACATTGAAGAAATAGCATTCTCTTATGAGATAACCATAGTCAAAGTTGAAAATAAGTATCAGGAACACCGGGATCCATAGCAATAGCAGGAAAAGAAAGAAATTGTTCAAGAGGAAGAAACAAATCTATCTTATACTGGAAATGACAAAATTATTAGTAAGGAGACAGACAAGGTCTAAGTATTCAACGAATCTGAGTGCAAAGAAACAACTGTAATGTAGCAGACAAGTATTTTCTGGCTCCTTGGTTGTGAAGGAATATCTAAAAGATATCTTCAATTCTAAGGATGTTTCTGGACTGACAGTATTAATAATTATTAAATATAGGAGTCCTTCTAAGATTAGGTATGTCTGAGAATGTTGATACTGCGTGAATGTAAAATTGATGTGTCACTATGTGTAGAAAAATAATAGAAAAGATGAAGCACAATTAATTTCATAAAGTCTTTAAAGCTAAGGACATAATGATAGACAACATTGGGGTTTTAGACAATAGGTCTCATCAAATAAACATATTTGTGTGCTAACATTATAACTGTATTTGAAAATAGTATATATGTTTATCCTGATAATATGGACAATGATTACCTTTTTTTATCTAACTAAAGAACCTGCAGCAATATAAGGTATCAGTAACATATGGGTTTAAAATATATGACCAACAGGTCTTTAAAAAACAAGTGTCAGTATGAAATATCTCTTTGGAAGTGGTATGCTGCTCTAGTAGTATTAATAGTAAAGGGAACATTGAGATGGGAAATAATGCTAAGAGCAGGTTACTCAATGGCTGGTAAACTGGGTACCCGGTTATTCTACTGAATTAAAAAAATGCAGAAGTTTGTTTTCAAAATTACATCTTGAAGAACAAGGAGATTATATGAGTCTTGGGAAGTGATGATCTTGGAGTAGATTATGATTCCCAGATTTCCAATGGCACTGCCATGGGAAAGAGCTCTGATATAGTTCCAAGATTCATAAGCAGATGGCTAATGGATAGCTCACATGCACTGAGGAAGCTAAGACTAGATGCTTCTAGACAGATTTAAAAACTAGCAAGGACTTAGAAAGAGCCACAGAATTGATGTGAAAGCTGGAAAAGCTCCCATCATATGGACTTAAAAACTTGCAATTATTAACTTCCCACAGAAAAGATAATGCAGTGGATAACACTCTTTCAAGGAAAAAGATATGACTTTCAGCAAGGAGATGTGTAGCAAGAACCACTGGGCTGGTAGTTAGTGCCAGGCAGATGCTAAGAAGTAAAGCACAAAGCAAGTGATTAATCATGGGAAGAAACTGCTGAGCAGATTCTCCATCTGTAGATGTGTGCTGAGTTTGGCTCAGATAAAGTTCATTTCCTCCAGAGTAGTATGGGGCTGTCTTTTAGATTTTTGCTGGAAACAGGGATGTTTTTGTTACTGCTGAGAAGTGCTTACAACAGAGCCAAAGCTTGTTCTCTCCTCACCCTCTCCCACCAGTGAGGAGAGTGGGAGCACACAAGGAATTGTGAGGGAACACAATCGAGACAGCTGACCCCAACTGACCAAAGGGATGTTCCATATCATATGGCATCATGATCAGCATCTAAACTGTGGAGAATAAGGAATGGACCTTTGGAGTGATGGTGCTTGTCTTCCCAAGTGATGGTTACACATGATGGAGCCCTGCTCTCTTGGGGATGGCTGAATACCTGCCTGCCTATGGGAGTTGCAAATGAATTCCTTGTTTTGATTTGCTTGTGCATGTGGCTTTTGCTTTATTTATTAAGCCGTCTTTATCTCAACCCATGAGTTTTCTACTTTTACTTTTCTGATTTCCTCCTCCACTGCACTTAAGGGGAGTGAGCGAGTAGCTGTGTGGGGCTAAGCTGCCCCATGACATGATGTTATTCAGTTTAGACACAGTATATGTTTTTTAAAAGATACCTTTTAAACAGAAGTTAGATTTTAGACAGATGCAAATTATTTCAATCAATGTAAGAACAAATACTGTGTATCCCATGACTTTTTCTATGACTCAGATGATTAGATGATCTTATTTTAATTTTGGTTTTAAAACCTATAGCTGGATTTGAAAAAGAAATGTAGACAATGGAGATTGGCCCAGTGCTAAACATTTGGTCTTCAGGTGCTGTGGTGCCTATGGGAACTACCTAAAGAAGATAGAATATAGCCAGAAAGTCTCTATATGAGACAGTATCTAGAGTTCTTGCTAGCATTTCAGCTCTGTGTGGCTAGTTTATGCATTCTTCACTCAAGAAAATTGTTGATTTCTGACAGTAATAGCTTTGAAAATAAATCTGATTTCTGGACAAATCTTTTGAAATTCACTCAGAAGCTGTAAATACTTAGACTGATTTAAAAATAAAACTTCTATCTTTTTTTCCTTGAAATGAAATTTCTGTTTCTCATTTTCAAAACCATTAAGTACTTAAACTTTACAAAACTTACTTTCACTTGTACTGTTTAGCTCTTTAAAAAAAAAAAAAGGAAAAATAATTTTGAAGGCCTGATAAATCTTTGTACAGATGTTATGTTTTCCAGGCTATCTGACTTACGCAAGTATAGAAAAATGTAGCATATGTTGAAGAGGATGCTTTTCTGAAAGAATTTTCAACTTCCAATAGCCTTCAGACATGATTTAGTAGAATACATAAAATATGTATAATATTAAAGGACAAAAACCAGTTGGATTTATTTTAAGTGAACTAGAAAGCTATATCGAAAAAAAATTTATAGAGCTTGTAGACCTTGAAGGTTGCCTTCAAGTGGCCACTGGTGAAATGATAAAGAGGTTATTGCTCTCAAACATACCCTCTGGTTTGTTTTGGGGTTTTTTTTGTTTTTTTTTTTTTTTTTGTCAGAGGCTACTGTGTCCAAAGGAGAGGTAACAATGGCAAACGTGCACCACTTCCTAAGCCACTCCAAGTTATAGGTGTGCATATTAGCTTTAACTGCCAGGAACAAGGATAGTAACTTGTGCTAAAAGAGCAGGTCTCCTAAATCTTCTGTTCATGGACTGGACAGCTATCTGGAGTCACTCTAAGAGTCAAGATGGGTTTATGCTTATATTGGTCATGTCACTCAGAAGAGTTTGGAGGATTGGCAGTATGTTCAACTATTTCTGCTCCATGTAAAAGTGACTGGGGTTCAAATTTGGTTGCAAAGTCTGTAATCATTGAACAAAAACTTTGGTGGCTAAGCACTTTTTGCAAAATTTCAAGTATTGGTGAGTGGATGTGTTAGCTGCTGGTCAAAGTGGGAACCTCTGTAATATTTCACTTATGGGTATATATATAAGTAGATAGTGCCTAAAATAAATTGTGTTTTGAAGAAGTACACTTTCAGCCTAATACAATAGCTATGACTTTCTTATATCCCACTAAAGATACAGAAACAGAGATTTACTGAGACTTAGTATTACTATGACATTACTTTACATTCTGTTCTCCAAAGCATTTAATTAGTGTGTTTGACATCTGAACAACATACTTTTGAACCTTCATTTTCCTAATGACTTTGTAAAAATGACTTATGTACTAGAAAGGATTCTTTAACTTATTAGTCATTGTGTGTTTCTGGGCACCCATATATCCTTTTAATAAGAATACTGGTTTTGGTTTGGATTTTTTTTTAAGAACTGACTTCTGGTGAGCTGGCAACAGTACTAATATAAATAACAGTAACAGTATAATGATGTATTGCAACAAATAGCTGGAAACAAATGACAATTAGAAAATAAATGAATAAAATTCTGGTCTACAGTGATCATTTACTCTATTATTTCCAATGTGTTTTCCCATGCATGGGTACAAATTAATGAAGTTCTGTTATACACATAAATAAACCCAGGAAAACATCTGCTTATTCCATTCTAGATGCTAAGATGCCTCAGGGTTTTGCATTAAAAGAACCCAAAAAGGGATCAAGGCAATCCCCTACTGTATATACTTGTACACAAAAATACATTTTGTCCTCTACTCTTCTTGCTTTTTCTCTTTTTTATTTTATTTCACAGGTGACCAAAAGTCAGATAAGCATTTGCTAAGCAGTGCAGAATTTATTCACAGGAAAGCATATCTACAATGATATTAACTAGAGTGGCCACAGTAACTCACCAGTTATGGGCCTTTCTTTCTACAAAAGTCTCTCACAGCTGAGCCTGTTGCAGTTGTTTGCCTATGAAGAGCCTTGGACAGCTGTATTTCTATAGCATAAAGTGCCACAACTGTAAAAAAATGTAATGGTTAATATTGTTAATGACATTTGATTAATTTATTTTAGTCACATTGTCATCTAGCTCTACTGTTTGAAAATGGGACAATAATGCTTTCACTTTCTGTCAGTTCTCAGATGGTGAAAGCCATGATCTGTATGAAGATGGTTTTTGTTGTGAATGATCAGAAATCTCGCTTCATCCTTTTGCAACCTTTCTCTTTCTTTGTTTCTCACAAACCTAAGTATTTTTTCTGCATCCTTTTCATGATCTCATTTGAACCCTTTATAATATCAAAAGGATAATGAATATCTTTTCTGAGAACTCTACCACTGTGGTAGGATTTTTAGGTTGCCTAATTCTGACTCTCCTCATGGGCCTTATGCCCAGGTGTCTTGACTAGAGGCCAGTGGGTGTCTGACAGTGCATACAGGAAGTATATAGGGCATTCTACAGTTCAGTGGTGACCTACTCAATGGGCTGGCAAAGTAATATCAGTGATGCTCCCAGGCTGCTGACTTGAAAAAGGGCAAACAGGTCCAGCAGTTGACTGGTAAAGGACCTCATTTCAATTCTTGCATCAGGCTCTCAAGCACTAGCGTGCTGCTACTCTGTCGGTACTTTGAAGAAATCTGAGAGATTTTATTTTTCTTAAAGGCAAATATTTCTAACCACAATATAATTACTTTTCTAAAAATAAGGTCAGCAAAACCAAGAGAAAATATAAGAATAGTTTCTTAGCCAAGGAGGACTAAAGGTCTCCATTTCTATGCCTAGCTAAAATTGTGTGATAGTGGGATTTGAGAATGAGTTTTAAATGATGTTAATAAATATGCTTTGAATATACATAAAGCTTTTGGTACAGCTTTCTAAATTAAAAGAAGTCAAAGGATGTCTTTCCATTGACTCTTCTTGGCTTTTGATCAGGGTGTGAAGACTTGTCACTCCATTTTCAATTAAGCAGTATGAACTCTCTGACTCAGCAGTAGCAGGGAAAGATGGGTAGAAAAACTGCTGAAAAAAATTATAACTTTAAATCATGCAGCCAGACACAGGAAAAAAAAACATTAAATTTTAAACTGCAAGTCTATCTATATACTCTAGGTTAGTATGAGATATCTACCAGCACAAAACTATACTGTGGAAAAAATTAGATTCTTTGTCATTTATTTGGAGATTACATTTGGATTTCTTGGGGATCTTCAGAGAACTAAGCAACACAGGAAAATAAATTTATTAAATTAGAATACTCTGAAAACTCCCGGTTTAGGGATACTAAAATGAATGGACCACATTACAGAGTTCAAAAATCAAACCTTGCATTCAGCTTCTTATGTGAGGCAAGACAAAGCATGACTGAAATACTGCAGAAGACGAATACATTTTTCATTTTTGACCATCCCCAAAAGTCACACTCTGTGCCTGAGAGCATTGTGCAAATGCTGCTTGAACTCTCTCAGGCTCGGTGCTGTGACCACTTCTCTGGGGAGGCTGTTCCCACGCCCAATTACCCTTTTGTGAAGAACTTTGTCCTAATATCGAACCTAAACCTCCCCTGACACAAATTCAGGCCATTGCCTCAGATTCTGTCCCTGGTCACCACAGAGAAGAGATCAGTGCCTGCTCATCCTCTACTTCTACCTCTAGCTCTCCTGGCTGGAAGCTCTATAGTAGACTCTCATAATGACATCCAAATTACTTGTTTGCCCCTTGACTCTTACCAGAGGCTCTCAACTGCACCATTGCCAACTGTGAGCTCCATACATTCTAACCTTCTATTACACACAGTGCCACTCCTCTTCTGCCCTGCCTATCCCTCCTGAAGAGCTTGTAACCACCCATCAGGACACTCCAGACACTGGACTTACCCTGGCTACATTTCACTTGTGGCAGTGATGGCAAATCTCTTGGGCTGGACCAAAGTTTCCAGATTCTCTTGTTTTCTTCTCATGCTACATGCATTAGTGTAGAAACATTTCAGGTGTAGTACATTGTGGATAACATGCTGCAGGCAGGTTGAGGGATCACATTAGTGCTTCTGTCCTCAAGTTTTGGCAAATCATCCCATTGCTCATCATTGGTGAGCCTGATTTTGGCCTCTTCTTACTTCAAAGTAAGTTTAAAGCTCTATCTATAAGCCCTTACTAGCTCCTGTGCTTAAACTCGTTCTCTCCTCTGAGGTAGGTGCATCCTGTCAGGTGTCAGTAGACGAGCTGTTGAGGTCATTCCATGGTCAAAAATCCTAAAGTTTTTCCTTTTACACCAACTTGGGAGCTGAGCACTGACCTGATGGATCTGACTATTTCTATAAGTATTATTCCTTGTTACTGGAAGGATCAAGGAAATCACTGTCTGTGCTCCTGATCCCTCTACCAATAATTCAAGGGCCTTGAAGTCTCTTTTGGTTACCCTCAGACTTCTCTTTGTTATTTCTTTGCTGACAGCTTGAACAGCCATTATTGGATAGTAATCAGAAGCCTTTACTAGACTGGAGTAATGTCCCTTACGCAAGTCACTGGGAGAATGCAGACTTCCCTGGGAATTGTGTCTGGTCTGCATATTGGGCCCTCTGTAACCCTTAGAAGGAAGTCTATTATTAAAAATATCCTTTTCCTGTTAACAAAGGAGGTCTTGATGCAGGGAACAGGTGTTGTTTTAAGAGGCCCCTCTATCCCAGAAGTACCTTCACCCTTCTCATCAGTTGTCTTGCCTTCTAGTTCCAGAGCTTCATACCTTTGTAGTAGGTACCAGACTTCCTAGTCAAATTCCGAGTGAAGGAACCTTCCTCATGGTGTGTATAGTGACCACCTTCCAGTCTTCACCTTTAACAGGCCCTTGAATAACAGGCCCTTGACTAAATACCCTGCAGAGTTTTGAGTCCATCTGCTTCTCCACTACAGTGGAGGTTTGATAAGAATCTGGAGGCTGCAGAGTCTCCGAAGATAATGGGTCTTGCTCATAGACTCAAATAGTACGTAGCCTGTTCCCTTTTTCCCATAGCTCCTTCATCTTATAACTCAGCTCTTCAACACAGCACAACTTCTGCTAAATAACTGTTTGTCTGCCCCAGCCTCATGAAGAGGCATGAGGCACCACTGGCAACCTGTGACTCTGAGAGCTGCATCTGCTATCAACAGGTCTTGCTGGCTGGACGCCTCTGGCATGACTGGTTCAGCTACAGGGGTTGGAGCTTTATGGCTTGGCAACACCATAACTGAGGAAGCTTAAAATAGTATGCTAATAAGGCCGGGGCTGTAGGATTTCTTTGTGCTTTTCCTTACCAGCTACTGAATGTCTTTTCTGACTCTATTGGCTGGTCTCAGATGGTCAGAGAGGAGCCCTTCCTGCTTGCCCTGCCCATGAAATCTGCCATGCCAAGTGCCATGCCAGACCCTCACTGGCATGCCACGCTCTGTGTCACTCGTGTTCCATGAAGCCATTTAAATCTTCTTTGGATGTTCCTGGCACTGGTCCCTCCTTTCCCGGTTGGCTGCCAAAATCATGATGAGGCTTGTTGGTTGCTGCTCAGGTGTTCCTGAACTCAGGAACGCCCCTGTACAGCTTTATCTCCGCTCCAGACTTACCTCCAGTTACCGCCATTGCCATCCCACCACCTGATGGTTAGTTTAGGCCTCACTGTATTTTCAGTATGCTGGTGTGCCATTGCATCACCATTTTGCCCTGGACTAACATGAATTCTAAGCTCCGTTACTGAGTGCTACAAGACATAAGTGATGTGACTTTCTAAATAATTTTTACATCATGTATGAGGCAAGGGAATATGGTATTCTGTCAGCAATGAGATCTCTTTAGGGGTGTAGCCTTGGGAGATAATATGGAAGTAGTAGTGTGTAAGCTTCCCAGAGGACTCTGATGCTAACTGCTTCATTATTCTGGCCTAATTTATGAAAATGCTTTGAGAGAAAATCAGATTTCAAGTGATAAAGTTGCTAATGTATTGCACTTAATACTCAAATTTCCCCTGTGGCTGAGCTCCATGAAAGGGGACAGCTGGAAGAAACTCTTTTGTGCTGTAAGAACCTTCCAAACTCCTCCTTGTGGCACAGTGAAGGAGACTACAGGTTTTTGTCTTAAAGGGATGTGCATTAAATGCCAGTAGAGCTGTAATAACAGTCTACATCAGTCCCAAGGGCAACGCCTGTAGGTCCTGTATTTCAGTTAGAGTCCTGCCTCTGAGCAGAACCTACCAGCTATCTAATGGCATTATGAGAACTTGCCTTCTTTGTTTACAGTTTGAAATAGGATTTTCTTCATTTTGTGGCATGGACGTAACTCTAATTGCAGAAATAACAATGGTAATAGGGTAAAGTACAGCTTCCTGTAGCTTCCCTATTTTTCCTTCAACTAAAGTGTTAGATCAAGTCTAAAATACAGAAGCATTTAAAAGAACATGTAAATTTATGCCACTGCATAAATATTAAATGCAATAATAAGTGTTCTAGTGGTATTATGTTTTTATATTTAAAATTTGCCAAACGCAGAGCATTAAATACTTTGACATTTTATATATGTAAAATAATCTGGCATGCCTTTTTCACCCTAACTCATTTTGTGTAAAACACCATTAGGAACAATGATAATGATAGTTGTATATATCCTGAGGGGCTGGTGGGCATTAGCAGATGCTCACCTTTTACTTACTGAATGATGGAAGTTGAAATTATGGGAATTTTGCCATCCATCATGCAGGTGCTGAGAGACGAAGGTGACAAGTTCAAAGAGCTGATGGCTAATAATTAAATATAATAAGCATCTGCTATTGTTACTACCTAGGGGCTGAAATGTTCTGTTTAGACACAGAGTAGGGTTATGGACAGCATAACGCTGCATTGTCTCTTGGAAGTATCAGGCAAGAATTCCCACTGACCTGTACAAAATTAAAGTGTTCTCAAGGACTCCTTTGCAACAATTTTTAAACACTTCAGTCCAAATTCTGATGTCTTCACTCATTTCGATCAGTACCAATATAATGCCAGGATAATCACTGTTGGAGTAAAGGGCTAATGGGACAGGATGTATGATGATGACCCTCAGTCCATACCTGTACATGGAGTGGGACTCATCTATCATACCTCTAAAATTTGCTAAGTTGAAAATTTAAGTCAGATGTTCAGATTTCCTCTGTAGTCAATTATAGTCAATTCAGGAAGATTTTCTTCTCTGAGAGGGTTGCCAAGCATTGTAATGGACTGCCCAGGGAAATGATGGAGCCACCATCCCTGGAAGTGTTCAAGAAATTACTGTATGCGGCACTTAGTGCCATGGTTTAGTTGGCATAGTGGTAATTGGTCAAAGGTTGGACTTGCTGATTTTGGAGGTCTTTTCCAGTCTTTATGATCCTATGATTCAATAGAAAGAGACAGGCCTCTTCACAGGGAACTGAATCTGTCCTACCATAATTTGTCTTATGGTCCTTTGAAGAACCTCTCTTTCTCCACCAACTGGGTAGGGAGTGTAGCTAACAGTTCAAATTTTACTTTAAGTGAATCCCAACCTAATACCTAAGTCAAATTAGGCTGATTTTGAAGATAACTCCATACCTACTGGCAATGCTTATGCTTCTTAGTATAGACCTTGAGGGTCTCTCTTTTTTTTTTTTTTTTGGTTTGAAATGCAATGTACAGCTGAAAGATACAAATAATAAATTTCAGTACTATTACACAAGCAAAACAGGTTTCTTGGTGACCCCTGATGTTGCAACTTTAAACATGCCTAGTGGGCCTTACTTCTACTTTCATTACCTCTGAGGTAGATGCTTTTTTTTTTTTAATCACAGATATCTTATCGATTGAGGAGTCTAAATAGAAATACAGACTAAAGTGAGCAATTATTTACCTCACACTATTGACTCAGCCATTATTCAGGTCGTCTCAGTTAGCCAGTGCTTTTAGAATTATTTGTGCTTAAAAATGTGTGGCTACAATACATGAAACAAGCAGAGGCAATGCAAAGTGCTAATGAGTTTTATTAACTCTTGCAAACTGGCTTCATATAGTTTACCTACATATGTAGTGAAAAAAAACCCAATAGCTATATTTCTATCATCTAACAAAGCTAGCTTTAGTTCTAGAAGAGTTTTTTCATGTGTGTGGAATTGCTTAGGCAAATATGCCTAAATCTGGATTTTTTAATTAAGTAGATATACACAGAGTTTGATTATTCCTATTTTATGGGAGGGAGGAACCAAATCCAGTTATACTGAAGTATTTCCTCCAAATATTTTGTAACATATATGTTGCTTTGTTAGGCTCTGACATACAGTTTTATATGAAAAATAGCCCGAAATAGTGCAACAGAGAGGGATGGAAAATGAGGTTGGTTGTACCATGTAGTCATTTCCATAATAATGCTTTCTGAGCTTCAAGGTAATGTATTTACTATGACTTAGTGTCATTAGAGTTAGGTTGTGCCATAGGATGTAGCAGCAACTAAATGATGTGAGCAGATATTAAATAATACCAACATGTTTCTGTATTTCAAATACATAATCACTGGATTAAAAGAAAGACCAGTTCTTGGAAAGACGTCACAGATCTTGAGCTCTCCCTCTCTCTTGTCCCACTTCAAGACTAATAGTTTGTGTTTGCTAGCTTACTCTCCATCTGACTTTTTATAACTCTTGCTTTTGTGGCTATTCAACAGACAACTTTGCCAGTTTAAGAAAATATTGTGACGACGCCTCCATCTGCTGCCCTTTGCTCTTCTCTCTCCTCTAAACTTTGACATCTTTCTGAGAAGGGCCTGTTCCTAAAACCAGAATCATAGCAGAAGATATAAACTCTGGGCTGTTAGAGAAAAAGTAGTTTCTGCCTTCTCAATTTAAACTCTGGATGGCAATGGAGTAAGTTAGGAGATAGGTACCTAAATCTCAAGCGGGGTATTAATGAACACATGGAGTGCTTAAGTTTAGGCATGTGGAGAGCTTTATAGTTAACTAAGGTGTTTAGAGATTAGGTTTAGGGGTTTGCATTAACTGAGTTTTAGATATGTTCAGTTAAGTGTGCTGAATCAACGTTTTAGTCTGTTGTCTTAAATGTTTGCATTTCTGACTCACCAAACTCTCAGGCTAGGGAAGAACAGCTACTGCCACCCTCTCCTTATAAAGAAGAAATTTGCTTTGCAACTGAAAATAGTTTTCTATTTCTGTTTTTTACCAACTTAAAGATCTGATACCTGGAATTGAAAAATTTTGCAAGTCAGAAATCTAAGACATAAGTGGTTCCTGGCAGATATTGCCCAGTTCTGATACATTATTTGAGATACTAAAGGCAATGAGAATAGAAAAATTCATATACTGGTATCTGAAGAAGTGGTACCATGACCACGTTACCTGTAACTTTGCAAAGCTTAAACTACGTGAAAGAAGTGAACTGACATAGAGCTGGTGAGATAGTGACTATAATGGCAGAAACTCTGCTGCAGGATTATTAAAGGCCTGAATGCCTTGCTAATAGATAAAGACTTGAGCTTTGGCTAAACTGATAAGGATTTTCCAATTTAGTGACTGTGCTTGTCTGCTTCATGAGAGCCTTTCTCTATGGATAACAAAAAAGACATTCAAAAACGAAACTTTGCTTAAGTTATATTTAGATGCAGTGTAGAGCGACAAAAAAAAAGGAAAACAAAATACTTTTGCATCTGAAATAAATTAGTATATCCAATTCACATACCCATGGAAGTGGCAAAATGAATAGAGGACACAGACTGGACTATACACTTCAAAATCCCCTGCTGAGCTAAGTGGAAGGAACAGTGAACATTGAGTCTCTGAAGTTCAGTGCTGTGGTGCATGTGGGGTAATATATCTTAGCTCTGCAGGACAACATGTATTTGGTGCATTCTACTGTGGCTAATAGAAGAACACTGGTAGAGTGGAGAGCACATCACCTATTCCATGTCACTTATTTCCTTATCAAGTGGTAATGGTTGCAGTCTGACAGCCAGCAACATGGATAATGTAATGGCCTCAGGATCAAAATTAAGGACCTTTTAAAAAAACTTTTAGGATGCTTGGCAAGTCACTTGGATCTGAATTTCAGATTCAAAGAAAATCTGGATATCGTGGCTGGAGTGGAGGCAATGTAAATAATATCTTTGAGACAGGAAATTCTTTACCACAATATGTTGCAAATTTAGAAGTTTATATTGCTTCAAAGGAAACTGTGCAAGTTCATGGAACAAGTGTGCACAGAGGATTAATAAAAGTCTAGTGGCTGCCTCTAGCTCAGGCAATAACCATATTGCCAGTGACTGATGATGGAGGAAATACTTAAGAGGAAATAGCATATATTGTTAACCAATTGTTATACCCTTTCTTGGTCTGTCACATAGGTCCACTGACAGACAGTGGCTGCTGAGCTAGTACGATGTTTGTTTTAATCTGGCACAATCACTATTCAATAAGATGCAGAAATGAAATCTTTTTTTTTTAAGTTGACCAGTCTCATCAAAATTTTCTGAACTTGTTGTTGGCTGTCCTGGATAATTTCAGGTTTTCCCTAACCCAAGCTGAGCTTCACAGGCCACTTTTAAAAGATATATAAATATGCTAACTGCACAAACACCTATTGCTTACCAAAATATCACCCACTTGCAGGACAGGATACAGATATTCATAATATGATCACATTGCTACTTCTTCCAGGAATTTAGAAGCACCTAATCATGTATCTTCTAACACATGCTATTGTCCCATAACAGTTTTTTTCTGCCAGATAGAGATTTACAGCATGTATATACTTAACTCCATGAGAAAAGAGCTTGTGAGTAGGCTAAAAAAAAAGAGATCAACATAGAAAACTACAGTCTAGAAGTTGAAAGGTAGAGAGGTAATATAAAACTAACCCAAAGTAAAATTTAAATATGCCTATGGTAAATAAATCAGAGACCAAAAGCTTTTTCATGATAAATTAATTGAAATATAAGCAATATATTTAATGAAATGTAAGAATTTCAGGCATTGCACATAAGACCAAGACTGAAGACAATTAACATATAGCAATAAATTTAGAAAAAGCATTTCTTTTATATAGGATGATGATGTTGAAGAGAGAAAAGAAAAGGTTGGATGACTAAGAGGAAGGAAATTATGGAAATTGCTACATCTGAAAAGGTATTGTCCTGAGAGGAATTTATTTTTTTTTCATTGGTTGGAGAAAAGCTTGTAGTATAAAAGGATAGTGTTGACGCAAAAATAAGTAGGAAAACTATCCACAAAAGTATTTAAATTTGCATTTAGGTTTATCAATATCAATGTGAGGTTCTGTGACTTATTTCTTGCAGGAGACGAAATGAAATGAAGCTTAATGATATTAGAGTGGGTCCTGACCATAATCTGGAGAACATTAACATGGGAGTAGTTCTGATGTGCCAGCCCTAAATGAGGTTTTACTTTCACAAGTTATCTTATGAACTTGAGATCTAAGGATGAAATTACTACACCAACTAAGGTAAATTCCTGTATACAGGTCTCTGACTCAGAAACATTTATGATTGGAGATTTTTCTCTCTTTAGGAAAATGGAAATTTTTGTCCTCTGTGTAAGAAAGAAAATTCAGAATAAAGCACCATCTTGCAGAGTCCCTTTGACTTAGTTCAATTCAGGCCTTGATGAAACAGGGGAAAGATATTTGTATGGCATAGCTACCAGCATAGAACTCAGCTGCTTCTCTAGGAAACTTGTCTTATGCCCAGGTGACTGTGGGATACCCTGGAGAACAATTCTTCACACAAAAATTAAACTTCTGAGTTAGCCCTTGGAGCAGTATTTCTATTGCAGTGACTTTGGATAGAGTTGAGCATCCTGCTTCATGGCCTATATTAGGTCTGTAGAAATCTGAAGTCTAAGTTGCTCAGCCAGACTAAAATTTAAATATGACATAAGTGAGGACTAGATTACAAAGCCTTTAAATTATGAATGATGATAACATTTCATTTCTTGTTGTTTTATCACACCAGAGCTGATCTGTACAATTTGCTGTTGTCTGATAAAACTGAGAATTCAGTGAGATAATATTTATACTTAAAATTATTAGTTCTGTAGTGACATTACTTGAAAAGACAAAGTCTTAACTTCTTTAGCTATCCCATGAGTTTGCATTTCTTCTATATACAGAAATATATTGGGAGTACTTTAAGGAATTCTTAGGAATTCTCCCATTTCTTTGGTTTGCTTCTGCAATGCTTTTGAATCTTTAAGACTTCTTTTTCTCAAAACTCTGGTGAATTTTGTTAACCTGGTTATTATTAAGAAACTTTGTGCATTATGATATATTTTGTTCCCTTATATTTATTTCAATTATTCATATACATCAAGTACTTGCTTATATTTCTTTTAGTTTTGCTGCCCATTATATTTTGCTAGGCAGCCAATTTTGTAATAGTGCATTGCTCAGGGTTAATTAGATATTGATCTCTAGTGTCATCAGGTGCTTTAAGATATTTTTCATGATCTGAATTTATTTTTGAGCCATTCATTTGTCTGAGTAGGTATTCTAAAAGACGGGTGATTGCTTTGATTGATGAGTATTGACCAATTTCTAATTTCTACTTTTCTGTTCCAAACTGCAGTTGCTAATCGGCAACCTCTGCAGTTCAAGACCTCTGTTTTAATTTCATTTGAATAAACACCAGAACTATATTTGAAACTATGATAAAAATAGTTTGAGAATCCAGAGATGTGACTTGCAAAATTACTAGTGAAACAAGTTAATCTTGTTAGAATGTTCACAAAAAAAGCAGCAGTTAAGTACCCTTAATCTAGTTTTCTATCTTCAGTTTCTGTTTAAAACCTCGGTATGGTCAACAGGTATACTGAAACAAGTCAATGATGGATATATTTTGAGATGGACAAAGGGAACAGTGAGAGGCTTATGTGTATATAACCACACAGGGTTAAATAATTCTTCTTCAGAGGAAAGTAGAGTTAAAATATTCCAAAAAGTCACATGTCATCTCTTCAGACCATTTAAGGCTTCTGAAATGCCACTTTGAAGTAAAATAACCTCTCCAGTAGAGTCATTCTGTTGGAGATCCAGCTAAAATCAGTGCTGAGATAAATGTGAGTGCAGAAAATTTATTTTACACTTATACTGTAAGTGTGGTCAAATGTTGTAAGCCAGTACCTCAAACAAAATTCTAAAGCAATGCCATGCCTTAAAAGTAACACAGAAAACAGAGTTAAATACAAGTTGATATACCCTTTTTGATAGCTTTGTATTAAAATGTTCACTTTGTAGTTTTATTTGCTATGTGACACAAGCTTAATTTTCTTTGTACTCGCTTCTCTCTGTTGATAATTCTTATAAAGAAACTGACCTTTCCCCTTCATCAATCACTTTATCTTATTCAGCAGTTTCTCTTATTGCAAACCAGCTCTTGCAGTTTGACAGGTAAATAAATGCATACTTGCCTCCATGCAAGACTGACAAAACCTTCATAGAATACGAAGCGAGGTTTCATGGTATTTCACCTTAATTAGTTTTCAGCAGGATTTTTTTAGCATGAAGAAACTGTTGAGATTAAATAAAAGTAGCATTTGCACAGATTCAGTGTAATTGTACCAGATCTGTCAGCAGTTCCTGTGTGAGATTTTGGCTACTGGTCTCCTTTTTGTCTCCTCTCTTGTTGCGATTTTTTATGCTTCTGTTTTTTGGTTCCTTGCCTTAGTGCTTACTAGTTAAGCTACAGTATTTTCCACCTGGGACCAGTCTTCTCTTTTCATGTGTTACAGACTTACATCATGGTTGAGTAACAGCAAGAACAATTAATGCAATGTTATATTACTTTCTTCTCCCTGCAGTGTTAAATAGTCTTCAGGGTATCTAGGCAGCAAGGTGATGACATTTTTGAGAACCCCTGTTATATTCTTGACAGTTTAAAAAGAAATCATTTGGCCTTATTTTCTCATACTTAGAAATTAAGGGAATTCAACAACTAGCATTGTTGAACATATATTTTAGGATAGTGACAGTAGTCAAATAAGTCCTTTTAATAAACCAAAATCATAACTAAATGATAATAATAAAAATAATAATTATCTACTCAGGGTAAACTGAGTAGATAGTCAGGAGCGTCTATGTGAGGTCTCTTACTCGACTTGACTCTTGGTGGATATTTTCTTCCAAAGTGAAGCAGGAGGTCGAAAGAAGGTGTATTTCTCATCTTCTTGTGTTCTGGCAATGTTGTATATCTTCTTTTGGTCTTTTTGTGTTGAATGTAAAATAAAAATCCAACAGAGTGAAAGCTCTAGAAAAGATGAGTATGCCATTCATGCCAAAAGGTGCCCGTGGAATTTTTTCTTGTTAGTATTTGCCTTGCTTCTCTGTTTTCTTCCGTAAGAAGAAATTTTTCACAGATTTAAATCTCACCTTTAGGCATGTGGTTTCTCATCCTAGGAGTGATCAAAAATTACTTCATTCAATTGTTCTTTTGGGATATTAACAAAATTGGAGAAAAAGATTATTTTAATTCTTGGGCAATTCTTCAGACAATTTTTACTCTTCCCAAATCAAGCTGTCATTTTTGTAATGTTGTTTGCAAAATGAAACTAACAGATAATCCACAATTTAAAAAGATAATTTGGTTGGTGAAAATACCTACTACATTGGAAATATATTGATGTAGCATGAGGAAGTTGTGCCTAAATAAGCATCTTAACAATGTCTAAAGTCTTTTGATGTAATTTGACAGCAGAATTACTAAAAATTTGGTATAATTACAATGCACCATTTGATTAAGCAAAGAAAAGGCAAATTATGAAATCTCTTTTTCATAATGAACAAAACATACTTTCCCTTTTCCAGGTCTATTACCATCATGTTATTTTTGTTCCCGAAAACCATTATTTTTATCACTTTTGTATACATTTATTTTGTACTTTTTGTACTTGTCATTACTTTTTGTACTTCTTAAAATTAGCAAAATATTATTTTACACAAAAACATATAAATTCTTTATTTTGTGTAAAGGTACATTTGGTTAGAGTTTTAAATTCTAAAGAAAGATACTCATTACCTGAAGTGAATTTATGAGGCAAGGTTCCTTTCCAAAACTGTTTCAGCAAGTATTGTATAATATTCATATTCAGTGAAGAGGATTTCATGTACTACTATGACCAGATTTACTCAGGAGTTCAAATTAGCCGAACCCAAACTATTACTAAGAAGTGAGGATATCTACTTCTTTCTCTTTTATCTGCCTAACCCACAGTGTTTTAAGTTGAAGGATTCACCCCTGGGGGCTGCTAGCTGTAAATGAGTCCAGAAAATCAAAGAATATCCATGCTCTTTCACCTTGCTTTTAACAGAGCTGTTTTAATCACCCCCAGATAAAAGCCATTTAAAAAAAACTGAAACAAAAACCTCAAAAAACTAAATAGAACTACAGACCCACAGTGGAAACCTTGCTCCACCCCAGGGATATTATTAACAGCTACGTGTAAGAAGTATTAAAACCACATAAATGTCAAGGTTTAGCACTTCCTTCAGTGGATGTAGTTCTTGCAGTGTGGAACTATTACATGTGCAAACCTGAAAGAAGGGATTATGGGAAAACTTAAGGATATTGAAGAAAATACTCTTTTTTTTAGCCAGCTGATCTACTGCCAACTTCCAATCTCAGTGTTATCATTCCTAAAGAAAGCTTACAGAATCTTTATTTTACATCCAAAATCCATAGGACTTTCAGTTCAGCAGTACAAACAGGAACAATGATTCATTCAAATGTTATTGTTGTAGTGCTGTTCTTCATATCTTTCTCCCAGCCAGTTTTTATCTTGTTCCCACAAAAAAGAAAAAAAAAAAAAGCTGTGATGTTTCTGAGTCTTCCATAAACATCCTGCTGGTTTATTGAGCAAAATTTATCATGAGATTAAATCCTGCTGAATCTTGAGACCTGATGAAGCTTGCAAGGAGATACCTGATAAGAATGGCTCTGTTTTACTTTGCCCTACTTGCAATCCCAGTTTCAGTTCAAGGATTACATTGAGGCTGATTTCACTCTACATAATTTATTCACTCTTAATTTTAAAGGAGATTCCCTTATTCATCATTCATAATCATGGAAAGATTGTCTCTAGTGATAATTGTTAATTTTGGTTTACTGATGAGCAGAACACCTTAATACAAATAATAAGACTTACAAACATAATTAAAATTAATTAACAACTGCACTGCCCTGAAGAAACAATGTTCTCATGCTTTTTGTCTTGCTTATTTTGTTTTGATTTTTATTTTGTACAAAAATTCTTGAAAAATTACAACTGTTTAAATGAAATCAATGTATAATTGATAAAAGTGAAAGCTAACTAGAAGTCTTACTGATTGGTATCTACTGAAACCTCAGTTTTTAAACTTAGATTAAGGGGCATTCTGATGGAACAACAAATGATGGCTACCTTGTGATACTGGAATCTTGCATCTCTTTTAAAAGAAGTCTTCATCACCTATATTGGTTCATTTGTGAGTAATAGCTCTGCAGCTTTATTCATTGTAATATTATACTAATGTAATTTCACAGACAAGTCTGTTTCTCTCTGAAAACCTAAAATGAAAGCCTTGAAATGTCCATGCTGGCCTGTGTAATTATTGTATTGTACCACCAGCCTGAAAAAAAATCATGAAATAATGACCTGTTAATTCAGGTCTACAGCACATAAAATAGAAAAGGTCTGAGAAAAGAGATAATCTTTTAACATCCAGCTGAAAAAATGAATAGCTATAAGAGGTTGCATGAGCTCAGTTGTTTATTTATTCATAGATGCTAACCAAATAAGGTAGAACTGTCACAGCAGGCTTTTCTTTTACATTTACTATATCCTTCTTTAGTAAGTTTCCCATAAAATAAAAATAAATCAGAATCATATTAGATGGCTTGTAGAACAAGAAAGCTAACAGCAATGAGACTACATCTGGATCCTGATGTTGACTCTAAGAGATCTCATTTTAGGATTGTGGCCAAATGTCCCACATAATTAATTTAGAAGCAAGATCATACTAAAATACAGAGCAAAAGACCTGCAGCTTTGGAGAAAGTTCAAATGAAACTATTGATCTAAGGTAAATTAAATTCCATAGCACGTTGTTCAGTGCAAGACCAATCCAGTACAGACAACACTGGGGTTTGGTTGTTTCGTTTTTGGGTTTTGCTTTGGTTGGTTTTTTTTTTGTTTTGTTTTGGTTTGGTTTTTTTGGTTTTTTGGTTTTTTTTTTAGTGAGTAATGAACTCACCCTCTGCACCTTCCATTTCAAAATCATGTGAATATAAAGATGCAGGTCTTGATCACTTGAAAGCTGTTATTGAGATAAAATTGTTTTGTTGTTGCTGTTTTGTTGTTTTGTTTTTTGTTTTTGTTTCTGTTTTTAAATAGACAAGAACAGACTTTAAATAGATTTTGTCAGACTTAAACCTGTGAAATTTTGTAGCCTGTTATTTCTGTAACAAGAAGAGATTCCCTGGTTATTTTGACATATTCTGATCCATGATAAGGATTTTTGAAAAAGAGTGAAGGGAAAGTAATCTCTGCCTCTTGGAAAGCCCATTCTTTTACCTGAAGGTTGATAGAGTGTGCATCTAATGATAACTTTTATCTCTGAATCATGGGGTTACCTCTTAAGAGCTATATTTTTTCCTAAGGTATATTAGATTACACCAAGTGGCATTTAATTCTCATTCAAGGCGTAATAAATGCTCATAGATTCCTTATAAGACAGCATTTGTGTCATTTTCTGTAAATTTATTGCAATTACTACTAAGACACTATATGTCCAAGGTTTGTGAATTTGGGATAGTGTGCCATTTATTTTTTTTCTCTCTGCAATGAATCAGTCAACATCAGCAATTGGCACAATGAAAGAATATTTTAAATGCATGCATCTTTGCTGTTGTGAGATACATATAGGTATGCACTTGGTCTTTTGCTATTACAAACATTTACATTGTTTCCTAAAATACATGACTGTCAATCTATTTTAAATATTCTGCTTGCAAATAAGCAGAGCACAGTCTAACTGAGTCCCAAAATGGTGTGAAAATGCATACAGTGTAGGACACAAATTCACATCCAAACTGTGAATTGGTGTTTTAAATGGTATTGCCCAAGACACATTTTCAATTCCTTGACAAATGAGAAGGTTAAGATTTTGAATGTATTTGCTTTCTTGCTGATGTAGAAGCCTTAGAAGTGTAGATATAACTTTCTGAACGACTGGAAAGTGTGGTAGTTCACTATAAGAGAATGAAACTGCAAGAAACACTTGTTTCCTGAACTGAGGACAGCTACACGAAAAAAGTAATATATAAGTACTTCCCATGATCTCATTTCAGTACAGACTGTATATTGGATCAATTTTATCTCCATATGTTCTCAGTATATTTTTTTAATTTACACATAGATTACTATAATTTTCTTTATCTACTGCTTAAAGAAAGTTCATCCATAAACCCTTTAGAATTCAACAGCTTAACCTCCTATGTAAAGAAAGGTGCTTATGTCATTCAAAACTGATAAGAGACACATGCTTCTCTTTCTTCAGCTCTTCTATTTTAATAGCCATAGATAAATTAGTATTAACAAGTAAAAGATTTCAGGAGTCACTGTTCAAAACCTCTTGTAATCCAATGGTAAACTGAGATCACTGCAAAGAATTCTAGATTGACTTAATCGGGTATCTGAGGATGCATTACATCAGAATTTATTACTAATATATTTGCAAACATTGCTTTGAATATTCCATGAATTATTCAGCATTTTTATTCAGAAGCTGCTGAACACTGAAAAGTTTTCCCTTTATACAGAAACATTTATTATATAATTTTTATTAGCCAACTATTTAAAAAATATTTCGTGAAGTTAAGTAGAAGACAATACCAAAAAAAGCACATACATAAGTAGAAGGATAGGCTGTTTAAAAAGCATTTGATGCATAATCTGTTAAGTAATCAGATTTTTCTACAAACACTCATTATAGGGTCATTACCTTTTTGGCACAGCTTTGTTCTTAAAAATGCGATCTTATGAATCTGAAAATCTGAAAACATTGCTCATATTCTGCATATTTTAATTTGAAACATCTGATTTTTGCATATATTCAGAATCAGATTGCATATTTTCCCCTTCATTTGTCTTTTATATTCTGTCCTATAAAGTCAGGATGGTTAAAAGAGATATGTATCATTCTAGTCCCAAATCAGAACTGTGTAATTAATTACTGAATGGGGAAACATATTGCTGTATTAGTGCTCTAAAAATATTATTTGTTGCTTCCTGTTGGTAGGCATAACGGTTGAAAGAAATTTTAGGAATAAATTATATAGATCTGCAATATATGAAAGTACACACACTTTCAGATCCAGGATCTGCCCAGTTCAGGATTCCAGTGCAGTCATAAGTAGAAGAACTCGGGAGAAATATGAAGAGGTCAAGCACTTCCACATATGCATTTAACTAGGAGAAAGATCAGACAAAACGTGGACCTGCTCCTGAACGGTTTTGGTGGCCTAGTGCCAAAGAAAGATCTCCCAGTTCCTTCTCAATCTTGGTCTTTTCTGACAAGGTTTCCTTTCAGGCATCCCAAGTCTCTGCATCTATTAGAAGAGTTTGAAGGAAACATACCACTTACAGTAGGAAAGAAAGGTGCCAGGGACTACAGTTGCATGCATACAAGTCCATGGGCTCAAACTACATGCACCTGAGTAGGTTAGTAGAGCTGGCTCATGCCATTGTAAGGCCTCTCTAATACCTTTGAAGGGTCATGAACATTCAGAGCATTCCCAAATAATTGGAAAAGCAAGTTTCAAGTCATTCTTCAAGGAAGGCAAGGAGGAAGTTGTAGGGGACAACAGACTGGTCAGCCAAACCCTAGTCCTGTAGAAGGCTGCTGAACCGTATGGTCTGACAGATGTGAGGCTGCAGCAGTTCTATGTCACCAGGTCCAGCTAGTAGCAAGGCTGAGTACATATCCTCCAAGAGTGTATACAAGCACATGTACACACAGCTACACATGAACACAGCAACCATACAACATAGCACAGGCTGAAAACATTGCCATCACCAGCACACACATAAATGCATACAGCACTCACACAGGCACACACACCGTGATCCTGGTCCTCCACTCTGAATGATTACCATTGAAGTCATTAGTGAAATATATAGGCATATGCTGTGTATTACTTCAGTAGTAGGTAGGAACAATGAAGGTATACTAACTTCCATGTCTCCTGGTCTCCTCTGGCTGATGGTTCTTGGACCTATGAGCCCCTGAAGTTTGTAACCTCACTCTAATTGTTAGTAGTCAGACCAGATAGTTTCACACCAATTTACACAATTTAGATCTCTCCAGAAGCCAATTTGAGATACCCAGTCATCCAGTGCATAACTTCTGGATCCCTCATCTCCCCTAGTTGGTGGTATTTGGAACTAGAAGTCTCCGAGTTTCAAACTTTACTTCAGTTGCTTGTAAACAAGTTACTTACCTTATTTTTCTGTCCATCCAGAAGGTTGTTCTCATTCATACATATTCAATAGGAATAGGAATAGAATAAGAGAAAATACAGTTAAAAACAGGATTTATTGAAAATATAGGACAGACTGCAGTGATGAAATGCAGGGTTTAGATAAAAAAGCATACTGACAGGCAACCTGTTCATACTTGACTGACCCCTTTATAATCCCTTGCTTGTTCTCAGTCCTCTCAATCCCTCCCTTATCCCGCCTTTGGAAAACTTCACATAATGAGTCTTCCCCATCATCACAATCTCCTTAAAACATGCCAGAATCAGTTTTATACAACCTCAAAATACCCTATTCCCTGTATGTCATAGAAAATCCTATACCCATTTAAACTATTACTCCTTTGACAAGATTTTTAATGTGTCTGCTCTAGTACTGTGGATTGTGGGTGTCTGAAAATTTCCTGCATTACTTAACTCAGAAAACAGTGGTAAATTACTCAGAATCTGAGTGATGTTCCTCAAGGTATGGTACCAGATCATTAATATCTAACACCTTCAATAATGATCTGGATCATGGGGAGGGAATTCAGCAGGTCCACAGATATACCACACTGAGGGGAGCCAATGGTTCTCTGGACGGAAAGGCTGCTATCCAGATGGCCTTTGACAAGATGGAGGAATGGGCTGGCAGGAACCTTGCAAGGTTCAGCAAGGACAAAGACCTGGGATAAAATGAATTCCTTACAGAAATACTGGTATGCAAATGACTTGGTAGAATGTGTCTTGCAGAAAAAGTCCTGAGGGTCATGGAGGACAAGAAACTGAAAATGAGTTTCATGTTATGGTGATGAAGGGTAACTAGATATTGGGCTGCATTATCAAAAAAATAGAATCAAATAAAGAAAAGCAATTATTCCCTTCTACGTGGCACAATACTAGAGAACTGTGTCAAGTTCAGAGCTTTTGGTGCAAAAGAGAAATATGCAAACTGGAATAAGTCCAGTAGAGAGCCACTATGACATCTAGGACATCTGAGGACAGCATGAGTGAACTGCATGGAGAAGTTAAGGCCAATGAGGAATCTAATTTCAGTCTTTAGTTATCTAATATAGTTCATAGAGAAGATTAATTTCCAGTGTACATTGTTGAAAGGCAGAGACTACAGTTACATGTTGTAACATGAAAAATTCCATCTGCATATAAGGAGAAAAAGTCACAGTTAAAAGAAAAGTGAACGCACATGCAAAAAATCACAGAAGCGTCATAAACCCCAGATCTTTATTACTATGAGAACATATGAGTAGTCTTGGATTCTTATTAAGATATCATCAGAGGAACAGCAGGTGTATTCTCAGGATTATGTTTTTTATTTCATTCTACACAATTGATTTGACACACTAAAGTAAGAGGAACAAATGTTAAAAAGATAAGAACATAATTGTCTATATTCACCAGAAAATACTGTGAGCAAGAATGATAGATGAAATATGAAAGTGCTAAAAAGAGAATATCTCATGAAAAATGCATAAATTTAGACACTTGACAGAAATTTTCCCAGTTGGACAGGTTATGACCTCATCTGTTGCCAGTTACACTCATTAAACATAGAATGGCTTAGGTTGGAAGAAACCTTAAAGATCATCTAGTTCTATCAGCCTGCCACGGGCAGCAGCACCTTCCACTACAGCAGATTGCTGAGTCATGTCCAACCCGACCTTGAACACTTCCAGGGATGAGACATCCACAACTTCTCTGCACAGCCTGTTCCAGTGGCTTACCACCCTCATAGTAAAGAATTTTTTCCTATCATCTCTCAGTTTGAAGCCATTCCCCCTTGTCCTGTCAGTATGTGCCCTTGTAAAAAGTCTTTCTCCATCCTTCTTATAGCCCCCTTCAGGTACTGGAAGGTCTCAATTAGGTCACCCCAAAAGATTTCTCTTGTCCAGGCTGAACAATTCTCTCAGTCTTTCCACTTAGGAGAGGTACTCCATCCATCTAATCATCTTGGTGGCCCTGCACTTGACTCACCGCAACAGATCCATGTCTCTTCTGTGCTGGGGACCACAGATCTGGATTTAGTACTTTAGCTGGAGCCTCACGAGAGCAGAGTAGAAGGGCAGAATCACCTCCCTTAACCTGCTGGCCATGCTTCATAGATGATGTAGGATGGCTTGTGTTTCAAGAAAGCTTAAAGATCATGTAGTTCCAACACCCCTGCCGGGTGCAGGGACACCTTACACTACACCAAGTTGCTCAAGCCCTGGCCTTGAGCACTTGATCAGGCATGGAGAACCCACAGCTTCTGTGAGAAACCTGTTCCAGTACTCACCATCCACTGAGTAAAGACTGCCTAACATCTAAGCAAAATCTCTCCTCTTTTCGTTTAGAACTGTTCCCCCTTGTCCTATCACTATCTGTTCCTGTAAAAAGTCACTGTCTCTTTTTTGCAAGCTCCCTTTTAGTACTGCAAGGTTGCAGTGAGGTCTACCTGGAGTCTTGTCTTCTTTAATAACATTTTGTGTCATGTATTATTTCACAACAAAGCCACACTTACATCACTCTAATAACACAAGTGTATCATAGGTGAATTACATTTTGGCAATGGGTTTTTCGTTTGGTTGTGTTTTCTTTCGTTTGTTTGTTTGCTTTTAATTAACTCTTTTGGGGCTGATTATGCATTTATCCTTTTTTGTCTGGACTTAATTTTTCCTAAAATGTATTTATAATAAGTTTTACAGAAAAGATCCATGACAAAAAATACTAAACAGAAAACTTCATAGAAAGAAAACCCAGTAACAGAATGGAGTTCAGATTTTGGGGAGTTATTTTACTTTTAAAGATCCCTCTATATGGCAGTGGTTTTGTTATGCATGAATTAACTTTAACTTGTAATCTTTTCAAGCTGACTTTGAAAAGCTCCTCTAATACAACAAACATTTCTTAACCCTGCCAAGTCTCTTGGCTTACCTGTACAGCAACACATGGTTGTCATGGAAAGTGCAGAACAACATGCCTGTTACATGCACTTTCCCCCTTTTTTTGGTGCTTTAAGATATTCTGTTGACTTTGAAGCAGCTTATGCCTTACTGTGAGCATTAGCTATAGACAATCGCAACAGCTGGAACTCAGCAAAAAGGATAGCAAAAACAGATGACAGGAAGGACAAAGTCTGTCAGCAAACCTGGCCATTCCTTGTCTTGAAGGACTAAATATTTTTTTCACAAGAGAAATATGGATCAGTTTTCAAAGATGACACCACTTACCTTGTTAGCAAGAATGCTGTTTTTTGATGAGAGATGTATTAGGCTTCTTGTGTCCTTGTTCACTCTTTGAAGGAAAAGGTTTCTCAAACCATAAACCATCCCTCTGGAAGGAAATATAAGAGCTATGTCATACCATGAATGATTGAATGACTTGATGTGATCCTCCTGTGCTTTAAAAAGTGTTCACAGAAGACCATCTGATATAGAAATCTATGATGATGGTTTACTTTTAGCTTTAACTTACTGGTTTTAAAGCTTTGTGTGAGGATTTGATAAGTTTGTTTTAACAAAATATTCATTACAAATAGATTTCTTAGAGTCCAGATACAATTTCTGGTCAAAATCAAACCCCATATAGATCTTGGTGAAAGCAGCCAGTAAGATGATGTATGTATAACATAGAGATCTGGGCTTCTGCTCACGTTTGTATTCGTCACTGCACTAAGTAATGAGAAGGTTTCTAAGCTAAACTTGTACTCTGTCTGCTTTAGTTTGGCAACTTCATCCTTTCTCCACTACAGTTTTTTGTAGAGTATAATACTGAGATTTAGAATAGGCCTCCTTTAGTCTTGCTTGTTGTTAAGTTTCTTGTTTTTAAGAACAAAAAAAAAAGAAACAAAATATAATCCAAAACAAGCTGCAGAGTACCAACACAATTCTTTACAAAAAGATATTGTTCTAATAATCCCTTTAAAAAAGCCAAAACAAAATCAAACAAACTAAACTACAATCACTTCAGTGTTTGAAACATTTAGTATGGTTCCTCAATATTTTGTTCTAATTTTACATCAGTGTGTGTCTATCACCACTTGTGTCATGTCAATTCAGTGCAACATGGGTTAATTTGGAGTGATTTGGTGTATTACTCCAACTGCCACTGAGGGATGAGTATTATGTTCTACTGCAGAGAGGTAGAATATTTGACAAGATTGTCAGCATTTTCTATTAGAAATGTCATGTTGATATAGTGCAGAGAAGAGCATTTATTAGCAACGTACTTGCAGCTTGAAGTCCCATTAAAAAGGATCAACTTTGTATGCAAAGGTCAGTAAGGAAGAGGAGTTGCGAAAAAAATGTGATGTCTTACCTTAAAAATTAGAAAAGATACATGTTTTTCTGTTCGAAAATGTGGTAAAGTTTTGTAAAACATATAGGGCATATAGAAGTATTATTCATAACTTGCCCAGACTGTGTATGTAAATGGATGGATACACATGAAAGTTGGAGAGGGAAATAGAATACAAAATTTCTAGGGTCATGGAGATTCAGAACCTTTATGGGTAAAAGCACAATTACATCCCTCTAGGGTCCCAATATGGTTAAATGAACAACAAATGGAAAACAGTACCCTTAAGAAGGCCTGAGTTAAGAGGGAAAGCTGAACTTACTGCATCTTATTGAAGAGTATAGTGCAACCACCTTCTAAATGATGTCATAGAATCAGGGAATGTTCTTGGCTTCCTCCTCTAAAGTGTGCAATTATATAGCCCAATAGCCACAATAAAGCTATTTATTATAAGTCTTTAATGCTGTTTATAACTCAGGAAGGGATATAAGCAAACATGACCTTAGCAACACCTCTAGGGATAAGAAAAAAATGGTAATTCAGTAGAGATATGGTCTTTAACTGAATGTCAAAGCTGTATGGAAACCCCTGGGAACATTTTACAGTGTTTGCTTAAGACAAAAATACCTGATTGTCTGAAGTGTGTCCTTTACTACTTTAGTGGGCATTTCAGCCTTATTATTTGTATCATGACAGGTCTGGGAAACTACACTGAATTTCTGCTATTATAGCATGAAGTGAAGATAATGGATGTCATGAAGAAACCTTTGAGGAATAGAGTTCTGTGTGACAGATATGCCACAAAGCCAACTCTCATGGGATGTTGACTAATCTATTCTGTTCATACTGTATCATTTTATTCTTTAGATATTTCTAAGACAGAAATATCCTATAAAGCTTCTTTGAGAATAAATTTTTAATTGTAAGATTGTTGATGATTTTCCTTGGGCTTTATAGGTTGATTTTCAGCTACTGCAGGAAGACATAACTCTATTTGACAATGGAGTTACTGATAACTCCAGTTGATGATTTTAACTTACAAGTCTATAGTGGTTCTGTAATAATAAAATCACAGAATGGCCTGGGTTGGAAGGGATCATAAAAGTCATGTAGTTCCAACCCCACTGCCATGGGCTAGGGCACCTTTCACTAGACTGGATAACTCAGAGCTCCACCCAGTCTGGCCTCAAACTTCCAGTGATGGAGCATCCACAACTTCCCTGGGCAGCATGGTCCAGTACCTCATCACCCTCACAGTAAAGAATTTTCCTGTAATATCTAATTGAAACCAAAAGCCATTTCTGTTGTCCTTTCACTAAATGTCCTTGTCCTATTCACTAAATAGTCTCTCTTCATCTTTCTTGTAGACTCCCTTAAGGTTCTGGAAGGTAATGGTAGGAAAGTGATCAGAAGAAAAGCTTAATTGATTTTAGTGTGCACACTTCACATATTCAAGCAATGATGTGATTTTAGTGGATAAGATTTGAATGCACAAAGGGGCTTAGGGGTCACACTACTAATATTGTAACTCTTTTTTAAGCATTGCTACAAAGTACATAGAGTAGGAATCCAAAATATAAGAGAAACATAATTACCACAACATACCCATTATGGAGCAACCTTATGCTTTCCAACAAAAAGTTCTGAAGATGTCTGTGAAATGAACAAATCCACCACCAAATAATAATGAAACTAAAGAGATGTAACAACTTAGACCTACAGAACTGGCACATAGCATGAAAACATAGAGAAATGAAAAGCTAAAGTAAATTGAAGTATAAAGAAAAAATGATCAGTAGTTGATTTGCTTTTTTTTTTACTCAGGAAGTAAAATAAATAAACAAATATATCCCAAAGCTACCCTGCTTTTTCTTTTTTAAAGCCAATTGAAATGACAGGGAATGGATGCAGAGGATTGCTGAAGGTTCCTAAGGTCAACAGTATGAAAAAACCTGTCTGGAACTGTACCTTTATAAAAGGAAGAAAACTCCTTTTATGGTAGATTTTCAGTGTAACAAACCTCATAAAGAGACTATTAGGAGTGAGTAAAGATTCTACAAATGGAAAAAAAGTAATAATCATCAAGAAAATTACATCTTGAAAGCCCAAAACTTGCAGAATTGCCAAAAGTGAAAGAGAGCTCAGCATTACAAGACAGAGTAAAAAAATATTAAAAGATGTTGCAGTCATATAAATTAAATTATTCCAAAGAAAGATAGCACTGACATAATAATGATGTTATTGAAATAAAAGGGAATCTAAGTGTGGTTCTCAACTAGGTATATATTTGTCTCAATATTGGTAAAAAGATGATACTGACCAAACAATATCTTGTTTTTAATAGCAAAGAGGAATGACTACATGGGAATTACTTCCTTCAAAAGAAAAAAAACAAGCTGTTTAGATTACCTGGTTATGATAAATAAACCAAATCTCTAATGCATATTTCTGAAACCACTAGCAGATGAATTTATATGTCTATTAGAAAGGGAATAGTTAAAAGGAAAGTTGTTATATGAGTAGGAAACAGTTAATTAAGTATTTATTAAAAAAATTGAAACAATATGGAAGTTAAATATTCTTTACTTTGTTCTCCAATTTTAATTTTTTTGGTAACATTTTGTGTTAAAATGGAAGGGGCAAGGAAAACTGGAATGAGATGCAATACTGTTTACATACAGTTCACAGATTAAACTAAATATATCCAATTTATTAGAGAGCTGATTTTCTACGTAAAGGACACTAGCTAATCACTTTTTTCTTTTTTACTTCAGTAAATATAAAAGCATTTATAGTGACTTTCATACAAGAAATAAGTGTGCTAGTGCCATTTGATTTAAGCAAGACAATGGGAGGAATTGCCTTAGGTTAGAGGATTGTCCTTCAAAAATACAGCAAATCTTGAGTGTTAGTTAGGCACAGGGTGTGGCACCATGAGAATACTGTGAAAAAGGCAGGTGGAATCCTGTGAAATCATCAGGTGTGATGCTCTTACTAGAGAGGAAAAGTATTATTTCTAACATGCCAAGAGTATGAAAATTCTAACTGCTCATGGGAACCAAGTCTAATTCACACTGGAGCAGGTTTGCAGGATGACTGAGATGTCAGAGGGAAAGGAATGTATACTCAAAGAAAGGAGACAAGATCAGCTTATTTAAATTAGCTCATGGGCTAAAAGGAAACTGCCTGCTTTAAGTTAATGGATAGAAGCAGTATAAGGCTGTCAAAAAATGGTGCACACCAAAGTATAAGATTGCTACAGGAACAAATAATTTCAATTAATCTAAAATACATTTAGAATGGCTATTAGAAAAACACCCAAACAACTCTGTAAGAGCTACTGATGAAGTGGGAGAAGGAAACCCATGAATTCAAGATGAAAGTAGGTACAGTTTTATAGGATTATACCATACAATTTCTTGATAACTCAGAAGGTTTCCTAAAGTCCCAGGTTACTAAACTTTAGGTGTTAAAACTTCCAGACTGATGACAGAAATAGACAATTGCATTGTTATGAAATAGTTATGATAAGAAAACAGAAGAACATGATGTTGACTTACTAACTACATAAATAAGGAGTGAAGCATTTTAGATATCAGATATCCCAACAAACTGTCATTGAGAAAAAAATGCTAGTCTTTTTTAATACATTCAGACTGCTTTGAAGCCCTGAACCTTCTTCAAATGGCATCTCTAGAGATATATGGGGGATGCAGAAGGACACAAATTCAATCAAAGCAATTCTTCATGAAGTAATAAATAAAGTTGATGATACCTTATTCTGTTTGTTGTTGACATTTGAATCAGTTTCCTTAGTAGTTTCAAGCATCAGAAAAGTGTGGAATAACAACATTACATAGTATCTCTTCTCAAGACATCTCATCATTATTGTTTCAACATGGATACAATTAGGTAGTAAAAAAATAAGCATCTTGATTATTTTTTTCTCAGACTGGCATTGAATTACTTACTGCATTACAACTGAGTCTTATCTTGACCATTTGCTGGATCACAGAAACACAGGAATGTTCTTCTGCCATTAGTCTCTACGGATTTTTCTCTAGCATGTGATTCATAAACTTCCATATATTGAGAATAATAAGGTGGAAAACATGTACCCTATTTTGAAAAACATGATCAGTACACAGGCAAATCCATGTATGAAGTTTTGTTCACCAAAAGATGAGCCAAAAAATATTGTTAAAATTCATACAACTAGCCCTTTGTAGTGATAGACAGCCTGAAGACTTACCAAACCTTCACACACTCTTGTCTTTAGGTGAAGGCTATTTCATCAACAAGGAAAAATTGCATACTACAGCCATTTTTCTTTAGAAGGAAACAAGTATTTTTCACTGATCCTCTCCATTCAAAGCAAAACTGGAGAGGAAGTTTGAGACTCTTTTCTGGAGAGGAAATACAGGTCTTGACACCCTAAATCATTATTACTTTTGACTTCACCAAGAGGTTATCTCAATAAAAACTGGCAAAAAAAATGTTGGAATGCATTTGAAGTGATCTTCTGTGCACAAAGCAGAGTCGGAACTCCTAAAAAGATATTGCTTCATCTTCTCAGCAAGTCCAAATTACTCCTTGTCTCCCTGAATGCAGTGAGTTCAGCAGAAAGCTGGAAGAACAGGAGAGTTATGAGAATGTCTTTGGATTTCACCCATAAAAGTTAAGTAGTTATCAGGGCACTCCTGGAACAGATGCTGAGAATATGGCCTTCCATCTTCAGGTGCTATGCCATGGAACAGATGGCCTCAGGATTCTGTTAAGTGTTTTTTCTAATGAAGTAAATCACTCCTACAGTGTAGCTGGGTGGCACTCTCTCTATTTCAGAGACTAGATTTTGAGTAAGAATTTGTCCCTGGAAGATCAGTGTTCTACATTGAGGATGAGGAGAGTTTTAGGTGAAGGAATTACACTTGTTACTTTTTACTCCATACTGAAATGGGAGTCTCCTATTCTCAGGTATTCACCACTGCCAGCAGAGGAGAGTCCTGCACTTAACCTCTACTTTCTGTGAGTTTCACCTTCAAAAACCTCTGCTGATTACTTTTGAGCCAACTATGACATTGCTTTTTCATCATTGTGACATGCATATTTTCAGCTTTGTAACAGGCACACTTACAAATGATTATATAGAGAAGACGGAATGAAAAAAAAATCTTATGCTCACATTCCCCATCTGCATGCTAGCTAATGTTTGATGTGACTCAGGATGAATTTGCCTCATAAGTACAGTAAATGCAAGATTTTATCTTATGCTATCTTCTCCTATATAATCATCAGCCCAACTAGGATACTGTTAAAAGTACTGCTCCATAAAAATTTAGTGTTAGTAATCTGCATCGTTAGATAAGAAGGGAAAGGGGACTGTCTAAGAACGTTCTATGTTTCTAAGACTAGATATGTTCTGCACTTATTAACAGTAGTTCTGTAGTTAGTTTAGCTTGTCAACTCTTACCTTCAGTTGTCTTTATTTTTTCTGTGATTTTGATTATAGAACTCCCACTTTTGAAAACACATTTTGCTACTTTTTATTTCTCTTGTGTTCTGGTGAGGTAGAAGAGGAGAGATGAACATGACATAATTTAATACATGTATACCCTGGTCATTAGAGACCTCTTCTAAAAGTGTATTTACACAGGTTTGGCTGATACCCTTTAGTTCACAGGGAGAGTTGAGAAACCTTTCCTTTAAACATGGTGTTAAGACAAAGAGGACAAAAAATTGCCACTAAAATGTTGACCATTTTTTCTATTTGATTGCAAAAAGTATGCTAGCATCCAGGTTATACTAAATTACTTTCATGATTTAGAATAATGTTTATGGGGCAGACAGCACTTGAACATATCTCTTCAAAGTTTTCCAGCATTATCACTTCACTTATGCTTGTTGTGTCTTAGATTTGATTAATGTCTCCAATGCTTCTATCCCTTCCCTTTTTACTGTTAAAACTCTATTAAAATCGGGATGAGCAGCATTATCTAATGTTGGACCTGCATGATTTTCTCATAAAAAAGATCTTTTCCATCAGACTTTAATAATTTAAATTAAATTTTCCCCATTGATTGGTTGCAATTTACATGGTATTTGATAAGACCATTAGTTATTATAAGACAGGACCCTGCTTTGCACAATGGTAAACAGACCACAAAGAAATATGAAAATTTAAACTGCTAAGTCTAAGAAAGTTCTGTTCTTAATGAGTTTAGTCCAGGTCCTCAGAATATCTGATAATCAGAGCCAAAATAACAATTTTCCCATTCAAGGCTTAGGGATTATGCAAGACATTGTAGTGAAGGCTGATAGTTTAAGGAATTCTGAGCTAAGGCTGATGACAGAGCTGAAGTCTGCCTCTTGTGTGGTCCACAGGACTTACCTGTTCAGTCCAAACCAAAGAAAGAAGTCACTGATTCAATGCAAAGATAATTCAATAAATTTATGAGGGTATGTGATCACTTCATTGTTACCGGGATGGCTAAGGCAGTAAGACGGGAAAACAGGTCTGAGATAAGCAGGGTGAGTCTGACTCATTCCCTTAATACCAGCTTCTTCAATATCCTACCACTGTATTTACATATACCATGACTGGAAACGCTCAAAGACTACACAAACCTCCTAGATCTGAGAAAGGACTGTGTGGTCAACTCATGTGAAAGAACTTCTGTTTGTTTCCTTTTAAGGTTATTTATAAGTGCAGAAGCTAACACAGAAATACCCAGATGCTCTACTTTATAAAGCATTATTTTAATTGCAAACCCCAAGTCTTTTAAAGTCACAGAATGACATATTACCCTGTAACTTCAGTTCCAGATTCTCTCATATATGCATAGACAGATTCAATGGTCACTTACTTCATCTTCCATAGGAGCCCATGCTTTATTCAGAGCATTATCTGTACCTGCTGGGGATGTGAATCTGCGGTTCTTTCCATATAACCCATCATTTTAATGCTGGTTGGTATATGAATGAAATAGATATCTGGATTTTGTCTCTGCTTTGTCCAGTCAGGTGCTGTCATAGAAGCAACTAAGCACTGCTCTCTCTTTTTTCATTTCTGTTGATCTGAGTTCTGGCTATTCTCAGATATAGCTGAAGTTTATGTGTATATTGTCCTGAACATGCTAAGTGCTACTTTATGTAATTTGAGAAAGCATTTGCTAAAACCTAAATTGTGTACTGTAAACAAGCAGGTACTTCCACTGACTCGCTGGTTCAGTTTGCTTTCTGTAATGTGGGGATAACAGTAACCTCTCACATCACATGGCGCTTTGTGAAGATAAATTAATGCGTGTGGAGCATCACGGTGCTGACTGCCAGAGAAAAGCCCATGAGGAAATTAATAATTCTGTCTTCATTGCAGCCTCTGAATAGTGTGCAGTAGATAAGGCTTAAGTCCACAAAATGAACAATGAGGGTAAAACAAACCATTGAATAGCTGTTCTTTTTTAATTGATCACAACCATCCATTCTGCTCACTCAATGGGGCAAGGGTCCTGCACAGAAAAAGTACAGTGTGTGATTATGTATTAAAAGCCTGTGTCATAATGCATATACTCAAGGGAAAAGAACTGGGGCTGCAAAGACTGTTGAGTCCTCTCATTTCATGCCTGTAAGTATTTGATAACATCTATCACACATTTTTATGTATAAATCTCTCCCTTGCTCTCTTCCCTTTTTTACTTGAACACTGTCCCTTGAACTTTATTTAAACAATATCCCAATAAATGTAAAATATTTTACCACAGATGTCTTTTTCCCCCACAGATGTTCTGCCACCCTACCTCCCCCCAAATGTTTTCCCTATTCCTTTCTTCACTATTTCTCTGCTCAAGTCTCCTTCATTCTTTTGTGTTATTTATGTCCATAATTGTTCTGGAAGAGGAATTGTCTTGATTTCAGAAGCCCAAATAATTGCAGTACTTTTGAAAACTCTGCTTTTTCTGCTTTTATCAGTCTAAATTCAGATATGATAAGCATGACTTATTGTAGTCTTCATTTTGAGAAGAGAATCAAAAGTCAGCACCAGAAACCTTACATAATTCAATACATTTCAAACTTTTTCTTTCCTCAGTCAAATTATGTTGTTTGGTTGGTTTTGTTTTTTCCACTTCCTGAGCTGTATCTTATTTCTTCTTACCTTGTTGATAGAATTCATTATAATGAACTTTGGGATGCAGTCCCTTTGTCTAATAACACTGATTATAAATTTACTATCTTTTATTAAATGATCTGAATGATGACTCATGTCTATGCTGAAATGAAAAAAAGAAACATATCAGATTGTGTTAACTATCTTCGTATGTATTGGTTCATATGTCTAGAGAAAAAAGAGAGTAAAATCCATTAGTATTTTTTAAAATTAATCACTGCAGAACAATTAAAATTCTCATCTCCTATCTATCACAGTTCTTTGTAGAACCAAATAAAATCTGATTGAGACTGCTCTATCTTTTTATGGTGGATTTTGTTTTTTTGTTTTTTTTGTTGTTTTTTTTTTTTTATTTTATTTTATGTCTGCAATATCTTGCTGGCTCTCAGAACAATCAGCTATCTACATTTGACAGGAGCTATGAAAGTTTTGACTTGTCTCTATCAGCACTCAAATTTTTGCAATCACCAATTACATCTGCTGCAATGAAGGATGCAAGAAGCTTTACTGAGAACAGTTCTGGAATAACCAGGAGTTTGCTCTAAACCAACTGCACACTAAAGGGCTGGTCCTTGAGCATTTGTAGAGTTCACAGTTTGGGGAAGACTGAGCTCATGTGAACTTCATCCATGAGGCAAGGCTTATTTTCTGTGGTCATTTCCAATTACAGCAAATGTTGAAAAAACAAAAATGGTGGCTCAGGTAATTTTACAATTTTGAGCCTCATTTGCAGCTGTATCAGGAAACTTCACAGTGTGAAGGTATAAAAATCACTGCTCTCCATGCTGAAATAACCCTTGGGTTACTTGTAAAAACAGAACACCAATTGGCTGAGATGTGTTTCAAAGGCCATTCATGTTTCAGTTTCCAAAGTAATAGTAATTGCAGATTTTCAACAACATGCAGCATACTAAGAGAGCACCAATGTCTTTTCTTGGGACATTGCCATGACTTGGATGTGTTTCAATAATTTCATTTGTTTTTTCTCAACATTTAAAGATTTCCTTGGTGAAATTTTAAATGCTTTACGATCACTACATGTTTCTGTCTTAAAAATTAAGCACATAGCCCCACATGGCCCCACATAGTCTCTTCTGCAGCAAGACTGTGCATTGGTATGATTCACAATTTGGTGTTTGAATTATCTAAGGTTTACCAACTAAACCCCATTCCATTTTCTTCCCAAATTTAATACTTATACATTTTATATATTTCTTGGCAACTTTTAGAAGTTATTGAAAATTTCAAACACATAGAGGCAAAGATGAAACAATATTCCAATGGAGTAAAAATTACCAGGTTTGTTTAAGGTAGCAAATGGACATTTCTATCATAAAAAACTCCCCTTACCAGTGTTCAGTTTTTATACTCTATTTCAAGCCTCTGGACCCCCATAATGATATTAGGATTCTTGTTTGAGAGCTAGTAAAGTAAACACCATGCATAATATACACAGCTCAGGCTTCAGACAACCTGGCTGTGAGAAAGTAGGTGCTGATACCATTGGTACTGTGGGGGCAGGAGGTGAGGGAAGGTCAGAATCAGGAAAATGTTCATAAATTAATACATGGGCTTTGATATCATACAAGCTAGCTGTGCTGATCAAAATCCAGCACCTAATGCACAGCATATTTAATCTTGCATAAGTAGCTGATTTCTGGACTAGGATCTGTGAACCCGGCCCAGCAGTGTAGGGCCCCCCACATTCACCATGGTTACAAGTGTCTGCTTGTGTAGCTATTTGTAGGATAGGGACCAGTGGAGTTAATATGTCATGAACAGACTTTCTTTGACAAGAAAGTTGCGGATGGGGGAAAATCCTCTGTTATAAAGGAAGATGTATTTTTAGTCTTCATGATTCAATTATGAAAAACTTTAATTAAAAACATTCTTAAGCATATAAAATCTGAATACAATAATGGAAAGTCAGATTTTAAATATACTGTTGAATAAAGAGAAGAATTATAGCCATTGAGCTATCATGGCAACTAGCAGAGCAGGAGTTATAGTCTGGTATGTATCGTGAAATATCTGAAAATCTTATTCACATGCATACTTTTTTTAAACTTATGATTTTTCCAGCACTTCATGTTCTGGAAATACAATATATCACAAAAAAATCTTTACAATTACATCTGATCACAGGACCAACGCTGTCCCTTGGTATATATGTGTGAGACATGAGACTATGGAGATTTTGCAGAAAAAATGTCTAAGAGTAAATAGGAATATAAATTCAGTGTTTATGTCTCAGGTCTAATCAAGAATCATTATTCATTCATACAAATACTAAGATTAAAGATAGGATGAAATATTCCTTGTTAAGAGTACTAGTAGACTCAGAGAAACGAGTATCAAGGATCAAGAAGGAGCCTGGGAGATCATCCAGTTCAACTCCTGCACTCAAATCAAGTATTTCATCACCTATTGGAAACCTATTCCAATATTTAAGAACCTTTATCATTAAAAATTTGTTCTTATACCTAACCATAATTTTCCTTGTTGTAATTTGTGTCATTATCTCTCTTCCTACCTCTGTTTACCTCTAGGAATGCCTGGTTCTGTTTTCTCTATATTCTCCCTCATGCAACTAAAGAGTGCATAATATTCCTTTTTCCCTCTCTTTTTAAGGCTTCTAAATACACCCTTTATGTACAGGGTATAAACCCTGAAATAAGAGGAATTGATTTTTTATGGGTTAGAATAATGAAAATATAGGGAAAAAAGGTAGTCCCAATTTTAGCGATTTAGCTGTGGTGGTGTTGCCCAGGGTTTTGCTTTCTTTTTTTTTTTTTTATTCTTGACTTTCTAATTTTTATAAATTTTAAAAGTAATTGTAGCAGAATTGTAGCAGATTTTAATGTGTTAGTATTAAATTCAATGTTTATGTATTCTAATCTCTATTCCATATCAATGCCTCAAATCCTTTTAGCTATTTAGTCTTCTTTTCAAGGTAAAAAGTTCAATAATATCTTAAGGCCTGTGCTACAACACATAAACAGTGGCAGAGTGACCTCAAAGCCAGAACACTGGAAAACCTCCAAGTGCCCTGTGTGCTATGAGGAAGAGAAAGATGATGAAGAAGGAATCCCTATGCCCTCCAGACTCAAATCCTGACAGGGTGTGCCTGGGGTGGGACAAGGCTGGACGAAGGGAATGTGCAAAGAAGGGATTGGGTGAACAATATTATAAAAATCCTGGAAACCAGGGCTCGGGATTGCATCATCATGTATTTCTGAAGGCCCTAGGCCTGAACATTAAAGAATCTACCCTTTTAATCTTATCCTACACTAATTTGACTTGGAGTTCTACTTTCTGGGGTCTCTCAAGTCATCAGTGGAAAGTGGAATCTGACTGCAGGCCACTTACTGCTTGTAACGTAAACCACCTTGCTGAGCAAGCTTCATCTTATCTAATTGTTTATACAGAGAATAAATACGATTTCAAATTAAAATTTCATATGTACCTGTAATTATCTTGTGTAAAGACAGTCTTGTTAAATCTCATTTATCAAATTTTAATTTCATCCACCTGTTTAGTGAGTCTCATTTCCCAGTCCCATTTAGTGATAAAATTGTAAAAATCTTGAAAAGTATTTTATATATATAAGCAAAATAAGACTACTAGTTCAACTGAACTTTTCAAGTTGTAATGAATAATGTCATTGATCACAAAATATTATATTCCCTGTTTATTACATTCAAACTACAGCAAGATTAAATTCCACTTTGAAGATGTATACATATTTGCAGCAGATATTCAGGTAGTGTCCTAGGTAATCTGAATAGTAAGGAAATAGGCTTCACAGACCACAGAGAAAATAAATCTAAAAAATGGACATATATTTCAATAAATTTGCTTTTTCAGGAATATAATTACAATAAAAGTAGGATGCCTGTTTTTAGTTTATGTCAGGTACTACATAGTGAAATAGTCTTGATGTGCATTTTGTTAAAAATAAATTATACAAAAGTACCTGTCTTGCTGCCAGTGACTGTACCAATCAGAAGTTTGCTAAGATTGTACAAAATACACCTTAACTATAAAAGGGTTAGTGAAATAAAGGACTTTTATATTGCTCTAGTGGTGTGGAAGGGAGAAACATAAAACCATTTAAAATCTTACCTAATTTAATTTTCAGGCCCTCATTATGTGAGTCTTACTATTGTACAGATAAAAAGTACCAAGAAAGAATACTTGTGATATAATGAACATGTTGCTATGTTGACATAATGAACACAAGGTAAAACATTTCCATTTACATAGATAAGATTCACATTGCAAGGGTCAAGCTGATGTAATAAAAATGTGATTTTTAATGAATACATGGCATAGCATTTTACATTCTTGTTTATGTTTAGCAAGATTACTAATGGTGCTGTGTATCTCAGAACTTTAGATTTTGTATTTTCTGTGGCAGAGTCTGCATTTGTAGACTAAGTTTCCTAGTCAAATCACGTTTTAAACAAGAAATTGACTTCATTAACATCTCAGTGCCAGTCCATTTATCCAACATTTTTCATACAAAGAATGTAGTTGATAGTTGATAAACATGCTATGATTTTGGATTGTCAAGTTTTAATGCAAATTTTTTTTTTTAATTTTAGCTTATTTTTTTTACATACCTGTCCTAGTTACAGTGGCTGGGACCAGTTTATCACTGTGGGTGCAACCAGAACTGTGTATGCTACACCATCTATGTCATAATGGATTGTTTGCAGAAGCTGCCCAGGACATACCTGACACCTCAGGGTACAAGCTGGGTGTTAAAGACCACATTATCACACAGAGGATGTAGAATACAGAGTTTTGGTTACACCCACACAGTGATAAACTGGTCCACTGTAACTAGGACAATGTCTCAGACAGATAATAGCTGGTTTGTTTTCTTTACCCACTAAGAAAATGGGGAGTTCTTTAGAAACATCTCTTTCCTCAAATGCCTCCAGTGTATTCATACTTTGTCTGTACATTAGCCACTGAAATGGTATAATGCAGGTTTGTTAATTCAGAAATTAATATATTCCCCAGGTACTTAGGGATCCTAGCTAGTCTTTGGAAAGGACAGTGTAACATCTTGAAAGTACTTACTTTTTTATGGTCATAAAATGATTCTAGTTGTCAGTGAATGAAATTTGTATCCAGAGAGAAAAGTATGAAATTGTTCTTAAACAATGAGTAATTAAGAATATTAGTACAAGACTTATGATGAACCATTCAGTGTGTCCTTCTGGTGATACAGAATTAACTTAACTGGATTTAATGGACTAGACTTCAAATTTACTTGGGTGTAGAAAAATGGAATTAGAAACAACATGTTTGTGAAGGAAATATGTATTTGTATGATGCATAAAAATCATAACAAAGCAAAAATATTTGGACCTGTGAGATAGAGACAATACAAAAAAGAAAACTGTTTCATTTTTCACCTGTGTGTTTGCAAAGCAGGAGTGGAGAGAAGCTAGGATGTCAATCGTAGGGTAGTGACCTATATCCATCAGCTAATTATATCGCAGCATGTAATTCTGTTTCACAATGGTAATTGATACAGCCTGAAACACCACATATGCATGATGCTCTATAAACAGGGAGGAAAAGCAAGTCTACTCTTCTGAAGATTGTGCAATCTAGCAGCTTTTTCACCGAGGCCAATTCAGTGTATGGAGCTAAGCAGTAGTGAAGTTGATGACTGACACCTAGACAAAGCTAAAAGAACCTGAACATGAGAAGGAGAGTTACATTAAAATAAGACTCAAAACCTTATCATATTTATGTATCTGAAAGGGGTCAAATTCTTTATGTGGAACACTTAATACAACAGGATTCTGATTGACTTGCCTGGAAACAACTGCAATTTAGATTAATAACAATAAACATGAAGCAGGTCCTTCAGGTTTGGAGTAGTCCTTCAGAGCAACAAAAGCAATGGAGGGGAAAGAAGGCCTGTCTTTTATTGTATATGTCACAAGTGATATAAATTGCATAAGCTGTGTCAACTGGCTTTGTGCTGCCAAAGAGGTAAAACATTCAGTATGTGAAGCAGCAGCTGTGGTAACACTGAAAGCTGGTGAAACCATTTTGAGGGCATTAGTAATGGAAGTAGCAGGTGTGGAGATAGCCTTGCCACTGACTTGTTTTCTGGAGTGACTTGATGGATCTACTTGTTATTACTCCTGCCAAAATGCGAAATGCTGCTGCTCTTTCCACCGTCTTTGGCAAATAGGTCAATAATTTTTGTTCAGAGTTACAGAAATTAAGTGATCAGAGACTTAGTTTCAACAGTTATATTTAAGAAGTAAAAGGTTACATTTCATTTTGCTTTTTGTCTGCTCAGTTCTCTCAGTGCTACTGAGAGCAGCAGTACATTCTTGCAGTGCTGCATCTGCTTCCTTCCTTATCTTGCTTGACCAAGGAGTGTTGTAATTGTGATCATCACAGACAGTACCCATTGGAATAAGAGGGGTTATCTGGGAGATTGAGAGACAAGTGTGAGAAATGGGTCAGCCTGCATGTCAAAATCATACAATGCAAGACAACTGCATGTCAAAAAGGTTTAAAATATTTGAACAGTATCAGCAAAAAATGAACAATTCCCTCATGACACGACAGAAAGAAGATAAATTTGCCCTTCTTTGGCATCACACCTTGGTCCTACACAAATAGCTACAGCAGCGTTTTCTTTCAAAATGGAAAGAATCAAAAAGAAAAAAAAATTATCAGAGCAAACCACTGTGAGCCCACCAAACCAATAAGCTGGATTTTGTAAGGAAAGACTAATTATTAGGATGACTTTAAAAAAAAATTCTACCTGAGACAGAGCAAGCACTTAAGGTCAGAGTGTAATTTCATTTACATCATTATCACTTTGGATTGCCTCCATTTGTTTGGAGACAGTTGTCTTCAGTAGAGATACTCCAGATTTACAACCATGTAAGACCTGGGTACTGGGAAGTGATATGCAGATAGAGCAGTGAGAGCCAAACTCTGCTCCAGGTTATATCCATGCAATTGCTCTGAAATCACTAAGTGCTTTCTTTGTCTGCCTAATGCATCACAGTATTTCTTGTCTCCTGTATAATACTTTTCTTTCCCTGACACAACCCTCTGCAGTTCTTTCCAAAAATTGGCAATGAACTAGCAGAGCAGTGACCTTTTGTAATGAAAAATACCACAACGTCTACCTCAACATATTTTAACCATTGCCCTTGCTGTACAACTGGCAACAAGGGCTGCTTTTCAGCTCCTTCTCAGTTCAACAATGACAGCCTTCAGGCTTTCCAGTCTGTTTGGACTGGTTTCATATTTGCATCTGAATGAAAATCAGCCTAATACTTGTTTTCACAAACCTACAGCAAATAAAAAAAATAAAAAAGTCTCCTGTAAGATGCATAATGCTGAGTGAGCTTAATGGGGGTTGCACACATAATTCTACAGAGAGATGGATTTCATGTCCCTTGAAATTGCAGGGGGGTAGTAGGTTACTAAGGTTGTTAAAAAGGAAATGAAAAACAAAACAAAACAAAACATAAAAAGGAGACTGTCCTGTATCTGTCTTTCTCTGAGAGGTACAGTATTAAGGAAAATCTGCAGTACTGGGCAGCAGCACATCTCCTGCATATTACTTCTAATTTCATGACTCTGAGTGCAGAAATGAAGACTATAAGAAGCTATGTGCCTAAATATAAGGGGCACTAAGGAATTGCTTTAGGTAGAGTGATGTGTCCCTGTATAACTACATTTTCAGCTTTTGTCCAGGCAATGCTGCTTTTTTGTAACATGTACTGCTGAGTGATATCTCTAGGCCAACTAAGCTCACTGCTTGAGAGATAATCCCTAGTATATTTTTAATATGTTCCTCCAGCTTTTTTTTCTCCATCTTCACCTAATAACATAATAGAAGGCTCAGGGAGTTGACTATTAGGATATGCTAGGTTTTAAAAACCTTCAGCCTTTAAAGCCTAATTTTTTAAATGAGCAAACATATCTACTACTTATAATACCCCTCTCTCTTTAAAATAAAATTTAGGTTAGATGATTGTTACTGTATACCTGTAGTGTCTATGGAGAATGAAAAAGCAAAAGGATAATTTTACCCTTCCAGAAACATTAATCACCTTTCTGTGGTACCTGCTCTTTCACCTCATCAAAATCCAAACCTACGTGACTTTTATGAACATCTTTACTTCAAAAATTGAGTTGCCCCATCCTTAGATACTGGAGTTTGTTCAAGAAGGGGATGGCTAGATGGAAAGAAGACAGCTGAGGGCAGGGTTGCTCAAGAGGAATTAAGATAAAAATGGTCAAAGGGCCAAAGAGCATACAGGGAGGCAGGAACATGAGGAGGCAGGATTCTGTAAAGCAAAAAGAAAAAGAATCTTTGGCATTTCAGAGGAAAGCACAGGACAAAGGTGTGAGTATCAAAATGTGGAGATATATATTAAATACAAGTAAAAAGGAAGAATTCAAAGGAAATGAGAAGGGAAAAAAGGGGGAAGAGCTGAAGTCACCAAGTAGTTAAAGCAGGGGAAAGGAGAGTGAAGAAATAGTTTGAAATAACACAGTCTGAAACAGAAATAGAGAAATAAAGAAAAAGTAGAGACAAAGAAAAAATGGACAAAAGAGTTATCTGAAACATTACTTTTCTAGACAGATAAGCCATGAAACAGAAAGGAAAAGCTGTATGCTTTATTGTTAAACCAGATTTGTAATACATACACAGACCACTTATAAAGCATGTCAGGGTTTTCCTTCCCATTTGCTCCCAATTGTCTCAGATACTGGTTTTCTAACATTAGAATGTATGTGCACACTTTTCATGTTTGCTTTTTCTCCACATATTTTCTTAGATTTGTAATACAGAGCACTCTTAGAGTTGTGGCCTCTGGCTGGTAAGCTTTGAGACTGTGGATCACAGTCATATCTATTATGTGGAGTTTCTTGAGGGGGACTGATGTGAGAATTGCCCTTTTCCCCAGCACCTCACCACTTTTTGTCCTTTGCTTTGCATATCTTTATTTATATCTTTATTTTTGTAGGAAAACCACAATTTACTAGGCAATGTTTGTCAACAATAGTCATTTAAATAACCACTAAGCATTACCTGAAATACACACTTGCAAAGTAATAGTCAGTTATGTGCATCATCTGCAGCTGATTAAAATGTGCTTCAGGCAGCAATACTTATGTAATGAGCACAGATAAACCATAAGGCACCTGAGAACATCCTGATGGAACAACATGGTTATTCAGAAATATTCAGGGAACCACCTGCTGCACTGCTGAGGAGGTCCAGAAGAACACACTGTGGAAATACATTCATTTTTTTTCCCAGCTAGCTGCTGGAGAGAGTATTCTACTTCCTTCTTTTCTTTATTTTTTCTTTTTTTCTTTTATTTCCCCTTGTTGTTTGTATTTTTTCTTTGCCTTTGAAGTTGACATATGCCATCAGATATGGACCCAAAAATAATTCTTTGCTCACGTAAGTCAGTATCAGTTACTTTTGTGCTACATTTGAGTTCTTTTTGGTGATCTTACCCAAAGCAGTAGAGATTGACAATACAGATATAGCCCTACTTCCATCCATCTTCTGTGTTGGATCTTGTTTTAGAGATTGTCTTTTTAGGAGAATCTATTACTATGACCATCTTTAATTATTTCCAGACTTGTTTTCCTGAAATAGATTTAAATATTTATGTAAATATTACTGATGCTTATGAAAGAATACGTTATAAACCTCGATATTGTGCTTACAACACAAAATCAGTAAGCATATAGAAACGTTCAATCTATACAAGATATTAGAGATGCTTATAAGATCCTCAAGGACAGTAGCAATAAAAGGGACAAGGGACAATGAAAGAACCTCAGTTCCAGATTTGTGTATAATAGGTTTTCCTGAAAATCAAAGATCAAAGTGTCTTCACAAAGTAGGAAAGTCTTGGCAGATAATTTTCATAATAAGAATGGAGAGGTAGTAAATATCTATGATTATATAATACATTCAAGAGATATTTTAGAAATATATTCTTAAAATGGTATTGGGCTACTTTCTGCACTCTGCTAGAACAATACAACCACATTTGCTGCAGAAAGATTAATTTTAGTAGAATAGAAATGACTGGTTATGAATAAATAAATTAGTTTAATTAATATATAATTTATTGGGTCATTGAATAAAATATTAGATTCTTCTGTTTTATATTCACATATTTCATAAAAGTATAGAATCAATAACATTGGAAAAGGCCTCCAGGACCATTGAGTCCAATCTTTGATTTCTTAGATTTTCAGAAGGTACTTTACTACAGGGTAGCAGAGAAAGGTCATACAACTGCAGTGACATTTGTAGATATTCAAAAGTGGACATAATAAGAATTTAGCTTTGAAAATTAATGCAATCAGAAAAATCAGACTGTTTCTGTTCTTTTCATAGTCAATATTATGAACCCACAAATTCTAAAGTCTTTTAACTTAGTTGTAGGAAAATGCTGAAATGAATCCCAAGGCGGACAGTGCTGGAGAAACACCTTGAACGACTAAGAGACTTGCTGTTGAAGTTTTAAAGTGTAGCTTTACTTGCAATAGGGTCTTTTTTGTTGTTGTTGTTGCAAGTCCTTGCCTGGTTCTGTTACCTCATCTGTGCTGTTCTGATGACCACCACACCCTGTTTATTGTATCCCTCAAGCTTCTTTGTTCTCTTGATGAGTCAGCCATTAAGCTAGTTTGCCTAGTCCTGGGCCAGGTGGTGCCCGCCCACACTCTGGAGACCCGGGGTTCCCAGGGCTCCCAGGCCCCCCTCCTCTCTGCCCTGCTATTCCAAGATGGGAAGCCCTGTGCATAAGACCCCTATGCCTTGTGGCTGGGGAGCAGGGCCAGGGCTCCAGCCAGCCCTGCCCTTGTCCCAATTCCATTGGTTAATGGACCTTAAACCCTGCCTCTTCCTAAGTTTTCACCCAATCCAGCCCCAGATCAGGTATCTTCCCCCTGAGATCTTATAAAACCTCGTGGATTGTCCAATAAACTCTATCTTGCCTGGACTGCCTGGACTCCTGGTCTCTGTCTCCCTTCTCTGCGCCCTCTTAGACAAGGGGGAAGCAGAGACCCCTCTCACTTCCCTCCAATGCTGCTCACTTAGTCTCATATTTATTTATTTCTCCTCCATTTATCTATCATGTAAATCTGACCTCTTATTTATAATACGGAATTTTGGAAATGTGGGTTTTATCCTTGAAAACAAATTCTGCTTTTACGCCATCATCCTGCATATTCACTATTAAAAAGCTATGTCTGTTTATGACTTTACAGCCCTCTAATTAATATTTCATGCAAATATATTCTTTCAGTACATCCTTACTGTAGTTTGTTCAACATAATCAACAGTTATTTAAATAAATTGTATAATCTTTTAGTCTGTGATAATGAATGAATGAAACACATAAACAGAAAATTTGGTATGCAATTCAATTAGAGATTTAGAGCAACTTTCTATTTCATTCATAATCTGCTTGTGTTAACATCTCCTTAGTTCCTTTTTTGCCATCTTTATTATTCAGAATAAACAAATAGAAACATGACTTGAAGATTTCTAAGATTGTTCTTTCTTATTTCATTGTGGAATAGTCTATTTCATAGAATTGTAGTCAAGTTCTTATATTCCACATACCTTAGCATAGGTTTCAGGAGGATCTGTTCCATGACCTGTCCAGGCACAGAGGTGAGACTGACTGTCCTGTAGTTTCTTGTATCTTTATTTTTCCCCCCTTTTAAAAATGGGGGTTATGTTTCCCCTTTTCCAGTTAGTGGAAACTTCCCACTGTACTGCCACAAATTCTCAAATATGATGGTGGAGGTGATTCTTGAGTCTTAACTAGCTTTCTTTGGCCCCTCTTCCCTCCAGGGTCCTATCCCATGGTACTCTGTGAAGCAGATCCCTGAAGATAACGAATATGCTTTCCTGAAGTCTAGAGTAATGGGCTTGCTGCATGCCTTCCTTGTTGTCCTAAGGATCTTGAACTCCACCACTTCATGGTTGCTGCAGACAAGGCCGCCCTACCAGCCTCTCCTTGTTTGTTAGAATAAGGTCCAGCATAGCACCTCTCCTTATTGTCTGCTCTATCACTCGGGAAGAAAGTTATCATCAACACATTCTAGGAACCTTCTAGATTGCTTATGTTTGGCTGTGTTGCCCCTTCAACAGATGTCAAGGTGGTTGATGTCTCCCATGAAGACCAAGACTTGTGAATGTGAGACCACTCATATCTCTTTATAGAGGGCTTCATCCACTCAATCTTTCTGGTTCTGTGGGCTGTAGCAGACCATCACCATAATGTCACCTGTCCCTGCGCTCCCTTTAATCCTGACCCGTAAGCCCTGTCTCACCTTCTCTTCCATCCCTAAGGCAGAGGTGCATGCACTTCAAGTATCTACTGATATAGAGGGCAAAACCCCACCTTGTATTCCCTGCCTGTCCTTGCTAAGGAGGCTGTTTCCTTCTATTCCAGCCATAGGAACCATCCCACCATGTCTCTGTGATGCCAATAAGATCATAGCTCTGCAGACATGAACACCTTTCTAAGTCCTCTTGTTCTCTATATTCAAGAGTTATTTGTCTGCTACTAAATTCCTAGTGTTTCAACTTGAATTTTATAATAGATTGAACATTTTTTTTTTGTCTTTGGCCACAGTTATCAAATTAAATCAACTTTTCCCTTCAGGGTTACTAAAGGAGACAAGATTCCCAGCTACTTCCAACTTCTGTGCTGACAGAAGCACTGTACAATAGTAACACTATCATGGAACTGGACATCTTTAAGCAATCAGCCCACACCACCAATTGAAAATGACATAAAATAGATTAGAAGCTTGAAAAAGAAGTGCTGACCTTTTACTAGGTAAAACACCAATGCAATTCTGCCCATTACACAGCTCTGTAGTGATGTATTTCAAAAAATGGTTTTGAAAATGCCAAGCTCTCAATCCTGCTTTAGGATTTTTCAGGAGAGTCAATAGGATTTGTAGAAAAATAACCAGAAAAGTTAACTTGCTTAATATGCATATCTAATTATTTTTCATCTTTGAATATTAATTTCTGTAGCTCTCCACCAGCTACCAGTTATATCTTCTTAAAACATTTGCTTTTTGTACATTATATTTTATTAATAAAACCATCTCTCTGCCATGTTACCTGTGACATTTCACTTTCCCTTTTGATCTCACCATAGACATTTCTTCACACAGGTGTCTCACAATACTGTAAAAATGTGGTGAATGATTTTTTTTTATTTTTTTTTTCTTCCACTTCTGCTTTATAACCTTCTCAGCTAGCATATAAAAATACATATTGGATCACCTTTTCAGCATACCATATCAGCTCCTGGCCTTTCCTGATCCAGAACTTCACATATTAGAAAAGGTGCTTTTGATTGGTTTTGTTTGATTTTCCACATTCTCCTTATACTCACTTTCTTCTGAAGATAAGTGACTGAGATTGTGAAGGTAACAATCCAACAATATAAAGTAGCATGTTCTTTTCTTTTCTTGAGTTTGTTTTTATTTGCAACATTATTGCTGTTCCAGAACATTCCAAATGTGGTTGTGGATTTATTATTCAGTGCCTGAGCAAAATTATAGGATCAAAAAGGACTGACCATATTAAAATTGTTATGCTCAGAACTTTGGGCTCCAGAGATGTCTTAATAACTGAGAAGCTACCAGGGGTTGGAAACTGACTCATACAAATAGCAGAAACCACAATGAATAAATATTCTTTGTAAAGCCTATTCATTTATCCTTCAAACTGCTACAACACAATGTTTTTTTATAACTTCCAGTGCTGGTAGGATGACAAAAACTGTAGTATTACTGCACAACACTTTTTCAATTTTTGGAAATATGACAGCAAAAAACTGTATTTTATGAAGATGTGTGACCAAAAATCTAAACTGGACAGGAACAGGAAGTATACTAGAAGTGTTTGGAAATTTCTTGAACTGTTTTATTCAGACTGATGTTAGAATGCTAGCAAACAACAACAACAACAAAAATAGGTCTCCCCACTAATTTCTTCCTGCAAAGGACATCTTAGGAAAAAGAAAAATAAAGAAGTATTTTACTGGAAATGTATCAATTTTGACTAAAATTTGTTAAACCCTTTTGGAATAGTTCTTCTCAAGTGCTCTTGATTTGGAGTTGCTTAACTTCATATAAACTCCTCACCCCCAAACCCCACCTCAAAGCCCGAAATGTATAACAGACTACAGATTGTTTCAGAATAAGAAATTAAATCAACTGAAATGTTTCTTTATGTTGGCAGGTATATATGGCATTTACTTCTAATCTCCTTTTACCACATTTTATCAAGCAGAAATTTCAAGGGGAGAGAATCTACTAACATTCATGCGGTGGGAATGTACATTTCAAATATAGTTTAAGACAAAATTTTAGCTGCATTCCATTCAAATATGAGAGAGGGCAGATCAGTCACTTCACAAAATGTTTACTCCTACTGTTTTAAATTATGCCCTTCATCACAAATTATATCTAATGTACATGAAGCAGAGAAATTGTCTTTTATGCAGTAATATTGTTGGCTTGGTACAAATATTTCTTTTTATAAACTCTGTATCTTTCTCCTGCTTGTTAGTGAAATAACTTTAATCTTGGAACAGAAGCCTTAAATTCATAGGACTTCGACTCAAAATTTAAGACATCATGATGACACATATCTTAGTCTGTCATTGAGAAGAAGTTTTTCATAATTCTATTCATTGTAACAGGCATTAGTACTTTTAACAGTGGTCAGGAAAATAGGAACTATAGATGTACGTACCCAAATTATTAATGTAGTCCCAGATACCAGTAGTTTTCTAAATGCTACTGAAAAGAGTTTCAAAGATCAGATGAAACTGTAGTATTGAGTAAGATAGGTTTTCTATCTTCCATTACCATTAGTGTAAAAACACATATTTACTCTGAATGATGGGAAAATGAGATAGTGTGTATCATGAAAAAAGTCTTTTTCTGCTAAGATGTATCCTTCTTTACACTACAGAAGAGATTACAGCTCTTTTAGTAATATGTGACATGGACCTTTCATCACAAAGATATTACACAATTTTATTGTGTGCAATTTTATTATGCTATTTGTTCAAAGTTTTGAAGTTATCCATACTATCCACTATTAAAATTAATGCAAAAACTCCATAAATTGACATTATTCAGTAGGAACATACTTTCATGAGTAAGTACTTGGTGTCTGCCAATATTTTTCAAGTTTCTTTGAACTCTTGGATATTGTGAGAAATATTTCTATTTATGAGTTATACCTGCCTGCTCTATGGACTCCATCACAAATGTCTTCAGCACTCTGTTTATGATAAAAACTTTACAAGGATTGATATCTACATGCACACATTATGACGCCAATTTTGCTCCTGAGATATGAAAGGAACACAAAGCACAGCCTTATTATTTTCCTATTATGTAAGAACACTATAAGAAGATAGAGCTTATTTCTGAACCAGCAGGTCAAGGAAGGTGATTCTTACTCTCTGCTCTGCTCCAGTGAGACACTACCTGCAGTGCTGCATCCAGCTCTGGACTCCCCACCACAGGAAGGGCACTGACCTGTTGGATTGAGTCTAGAGGAGGGCCATGAAGGAGATCAGTGGCCTGGAGCACCTCTTCCATGAAGACAGGTTGAGAGAGTTGGAGTTGTTCAGCCTGGAGAAGGGAAGGCTCCAAGGAGACCTTAAAACACCTTTCAGTACCTAAAAGGGCCTACAATAAAGATGGAGAGGGACTTTTTACAAGGGCAAATAGAGAAAAGACAAAGGGTGATGGCTGTAAACTGCAAGAGTGTGGTAGATAATAGAAAGGAATTCTTTACAGTCAGGGTTGTGAGACACTAGAACAGGTTACCCAGATGCCTCATTCCTGGCACTGTTCAAGGCTGGGTTGGATGGGGCCTTGTGCAACGTGGTCTCACAGAAGGTGTCCCTGCCAATAGCATTGGGCTTGAAACTAGATGATCTTTAAGGTTTCTTCCAAACCAAACCATTCTACAAATCTCTGATTCTGTGGTTCAGTCAGAAAATTGCCAAGAATTTTCCTTTCTCAGTCAGATGCTAGGTTGTTCCTCATGAAGGAATATACTGGGAAATTGTTCTCTTTGGATTATTTTTTAGTCCCTCTTAGAGTCACTCACCAAAAAAAATTTAGTCCTAAACTAAGTCCTTTGGGGACTTTCTTAGTGCAAAATCCCCCTGTTCCAACTGTTGATGGAATAAAAAACACGAGTATTTAATCCTTTTTCCTCCATTCGGTCACACTTCTTCTGAATTTTTTAGTATTATATATTTTTCTTTATAGTTCCTGGCAATTTACTCACTCATTTAGATACGAATATACAGACAATTTAAAAAATGAGATCATTAAATAATACCTTAGATCTCTATGTTAGCATCCAAGTCTACTGCACACCATATCTTCAGAACACATTAGTCTAATTTTCTATATTTGAATGATTTTTGTATCATCTATAAGACATGTATTAAAGTGAGAAAACTATTATTTCTATCCTTTGCTCTGAAGAAAGAATGATTAGTTTTAAAGAAAGTAAGAAAAATGAATAATATATATATATATATAATTAGGTAAAAAGAAAGCAACACATTTAAAATGGTGTGCGGCCTCAATAAAATGAAGTAGCATAGAACGTGATTATTCTCTTACTTAGACTCTACTTCTCCTCCCTTTGGGATTTGTTTCATTTACAGCAATGTTGAGTTCTGAGAGAACTTGATGCTGCAAGTAAAGGTAGGTATTGCTGTTTGGAAAAACTGTAAGGAGATTTCAAATTTTTGGAAATGAAAATAGTAGAAAATCAAAATAAGGAAACATAAAATAAATAATATTCAGATAAGATAGGCCAGGGTATATATGGCTTTGAAAATACAAGAAACGTGACTGTCTTATGCAGTGAAACGAGAACACACAAAAGATAACAGAACTTTGGAAAAGCTAAAAAAATCAAAAGTGAACATTGAAAGAAATGAGAAAAGGAAGTTATAATACATCAAGTAGAAGATTAAAAGGAGTGGTCAAATAGTTAAAGTGAATCCAGTCAAATTGAGTGGTCTGATCTTGAATCTAAGGCTTTTTACAGAAAGAAAATTGATTGTTGAAAATATGTTTGTTATACACCGTGATTTAACCTCAGCTGGCAACTCAGCCACACACAGATTCTCAGTGTTTCCTCTGCTGCCAGTGGGATGGAGGAGGTGAAGGAAAGAGAAAACTCATAAGTTAAGATAAAGACAATCTGATGAATAGAAAAGGAAGATTATGATAATGATGATGATAATAATAATCGTAATAGTATTAATAATATTAATAGTGAAGATAATAATATTTATAATTATTAAAATAATCAGATTAAAATATACAAATCAAGTGATGTACAAGGGAATTGTACATCCAACCACTCACCAACTGATACTCAGCCAGTTCCTGAACATTGGCCCTTGGCCAACTTTCCTGTACTTTATATACCAACAGTATTATCAACAGTATTCTCTTCCTAAATCCAAACTACAGCACTATACCAGCTATTAGGAAGAAAATAAACTATTCCAGCTGAAACCAGGACAGTATAAAACCAAGAATTATGTCAAGATTAAAGGTTTGATAGGAAAAGAAGATAATAGTATGGCCAAATGTAGCAGGGAATCAAGGCACTGAGAAGGGCAGAGAGGAATGATAATGAACTCCTATTTTTGTCATGTTACATTTAAGAAGCTTAAGAAGGTCAGGATTTTCATCAAGAGACTAGGGAAAGATGGACAAATTCATTTCTGGGAAAAGAAATGGAATCAAGGAATAAACAACTGCCCATCTAAGTTTGAATGATACATGATTTCAAAGGCTAATCATATTGTATGCTTTCTTTGAGAGAGATGGTTGGGGGGACAACAAACTCTTTTCAGTTTTGCATTCTTAAGAATTCTCATACTTTGCAGAGTGAAGTTACCATATCATACTACCACAGTGTTTCAAGGAACTACAGAACTCCTGATTTCAGTGAAACTGCACCGTAATCCCTTATCCAAAGGCGTGTCTTTTTAACAACAATGGCTAATGAATTTACAAATCAGCTTCTGATGAGCTTAGTTAGTCATATAAAATCATATTAATAATGGAAGGATGAACTCCGAAACCACAAGAAGTGAAGGGAAAGAAAAAAGTTCAGCTGCTTAATACACCTTTATCCCTAGCTGCTCCACTCAGAGCCCACCTCTGATCATCACCTGAATTTGTACTGCAGATGGTCAATAACTACTTTCACTCAATCCTTCCTCTCTTCTGGAACCCCATTCAGTCTTTATGAAGTAACTGGTGTTCATACAGGAGAATTCAGCTGTATATAATGTCCCCGGACCTAGCACTTTTGTTCTGCAATGCCATTAGATTTTTCATTCAAGGTTAAAAAAAAAATTCTTTTTTCAAATCATAAAGTGTTTTCTTGCTACTTTAATTTTAGTCAATATATTTTAGGTTAAATTTTGAACAAATAATTAATATGCTGATAAGCTTTAATAATTGAAGAAGGTCCTTCTTACTGACTGAAGGCTTCTTAAAGAATGTTCAGTTGAACCTGAGGAATATGTTAAGAATAAAGATAAAAATTAAAATATAATCATAATGTGTTACTATGCTTTAACAAGAATAAGGAATTAGTGGACTCTGATATGATCTCAATAATTTTAGTTCTATTTTATTTTAATTAGTTGACTCCAGGAAGCTTATTCCTCAATAAGTTTGAAATCAAAGGCCACAAATTGAGTTGGTTGCAAGATATGAATTATGAATTATTGAAGTAAGTTTTTTTGACAGAGTGGAATTTGCAAAACATTCTAAAAAATATTTATTTGTATGCAGTATAGCTGAAGCATTTCACATTTAGTAATTTCTTCAATCAAAAATAAGATTGCCATTAAAAAAAAAAGAAAAAAGATAAGCAAAGGGCACTGGTAAAACATAATAAACATTTGATTTTTCTCTGTTTTTGTGGACTGACTGTTTCACCTGGTGAATTGTCCTCAAACTTGACAGAATGAGAGTAAGAAATTGTTTAATAAAGCAGTGTAAAAAAAGCTAAGCATTTTATAGAAGATGTTTAGATTACAGATGGATGATATAGGTTGGAGTGCTAACTCAGGCAGCAGCAACCACCTGCAGGAGGTGTGGGGGTGGGGGGGTCACACACAGATAATTTGTGAGGGCTGTTGAATGAAGATGGTATGAATGAACAATGACTAAGAGTCACCACTGGCTACATCATGGGATTATATCAAACTGTTGGTTTCTATTTGACACTGAGTGGAACAATGTTCCAAGTGGTCCAACTGAAGAAAACCCTCCAAAGGAGGAAAAAAATCAATTCTTTTGCATATGAGAAACTAAAGAAAAATTGCATCACATTTTACTCAATGAAAAGGAAATCAAAATTCTACTCTGTAGTGATTATTGTATTTTTTCCATTAGTAAATTTTTCATTTATTCCCTTCCTATACTATTTTTTTTTTATGGAAAAAATCTAAAACATTGTTTCAGCAGATATAGATTACAATTAGTGTACATATATTTTTTCCATTATAAAACTGTATTTACAAGGGCAATTTTAGAAATAAAGACTTTTATATAGTGGGACATAAAATTTTCAATCTGGAGAAAAATCAGTTTGTCATTGAAAGAATACTGATTTTTCTTTAAATATCTTCAGTGCCTGATTCCACAATATTGTTACCTGACAATATATCATCGAAAGGAGAAACATTACTTTAAAATCTGTAGGACTCTGAGGTGCATATTAGAAAGGTGCAAAGTAGAAAGAAATTCTGATAAACTTGCTGGAGGCCTCATTTTTCTTGTTTGGTTTTTTTTTTTTTTTAGGTATGACATCTTGCCAGTTTGTGACAGAGTGAGTGTTAAATTTATCTATCATAAAGAAAGAGTAATTGCCTATTTCTTGGAGTTTTTGTAGTGGGCAGAGCATTCCAAAGAGATCCTTAATCTTAATGTAGAAAACTCAATGTACAGAGAGACACTTGCTATCTATTTAACCCAAGGAACTGAAGGAAATTAGTCACTCATTTAGCTGTAGGAGTAAGTTCTGTCATGAACTCTGTCCCATGTTGCCTTAATTCCTTGTTTAGGTATTCTTGTAGATATGATTTGGTCAAATACAACTTATCAGCTCAAAGAAGAGAAACAATAGTAAAATGGTTTCTAGTACACAAATGTGGTTCTTATGACTTTTACATTTTTTGAAGTCTACTGTTTCCTAATAAACAGGGAGATACCAAGCAGTTAAAGGTGAGATTGATATCCCTAGAATTCTAGATTCATATCACATGTGCACATGTGAAATTCAGCTTTCTACAATTTATTTCTGTTGCCTTTGTTATTTCACATGGAGAAATAAGCTTTTCTAGAATTAAATTAATTCCTACTATTTAGGCTTGGTCTAGCATTAACTTCTTTGTATTCTAGTATCCCAAAGGTACATGTTGGGAATCAGATGGGATATTCAGTGGTTCCCAGGTGAGGATTGCATCTGGTTGCCTTTTCCTGGAGCAGCAAGGCTGAGTTGATACACGTATTTTACAATTGCATCAAGTTCCTTTATGCCTTTTTGTCTGCATTGACAGTATATACCCTATAATCCATAATGTTTAGATATATACACATATCACGACAGGAGTTTATGCCTCCATCACATGTTTCTTCTGGCAGGAGGAAAGTAACAAGTGATTTTCATCAGTCAGGAGCAGCATAGTATTTATTTAATTGCAGTTCAACTAAACTGACCTAGCATTTTTTGAATGAGGGTTAAGGTTTTGCATGTTCCTTTCCCAAGCCCTGTGGTTTCAGTACATTGTATGAGAAATAAAGTTACATTTAAACAATACACAAGAGAGCTCATCAAACAGAAATGTGTGCATTTTTTGTTTTTCTCATATTTTTCTATGAATATGTTTGATTTTATTTACAAAAAATATTTGAAACAAAGCTTTTTTTCATTTTTTTTTTAAATTTGGTCAATGCTTTTCCACACAGTTTTGGGAAAACAATTAGCCTGTACCACAGATATGTAATATTGAAAAAGCACTGAGTTATTCCCTCTGAAGACACAGAAGTTGCTTTGTTATTATACAGCTAACGTTTTTCCATTGCCTTCCAGATAGAACAGTGATTTGGCTAAGCAGTTGTTACAAAGCTTCTGTAATAATTTCAAGGATATAGTTCATTGAGGTTAGCTCAGCTCGTTAGAACACAGTGCTAAGAACGCCAAGTGATTCCTGTATAGGTCATTCACTTTAGAGCTGGACTTGATGATCCTCCTGGCTCTGTTCCAACTCAGAATATTCTGTTATTTTCTATGATTTTAAATGAAACAGAAGGCTAGGTCTGTAAGCAGCAATTCAGGTTTGCGATTTCCTGAACATTCAGTAAATGATTTGCATATCCCTCCTTGTTTACGTATCTTCTGTTAGTGGAATGACATATTTAGCTTGTTTAGCATAAACTATCTGTCTTAGAATAAGAGCCAAATTGAAAGTTCAAAAGCACAGGAACACAATTCGCAGATAGTCACCTATTATAGTGAACCAAGGTAAACACTAGAGCTAAGTGTTGCTGGATTTTTTTATTACATTTTTAATACTGCAAAAGATCTAAGGGGATTGTGGCTTGTTTTTTATTCAGTGCTGAAATTGTGTCACTTTGGGTAAAGAACACATCACCTCTGATGGACTGAAATGCTAAAAGGTATTTAATTCATGCAACCAATTTTTACCTTTTTCTTTTTTCTTATAAGGAGAGTGCAACAGCAAAAAGGAAGTACTATAAGTAGAGATAAGTAAATTGAGAATTAACACAGGAAAATTTAAAAGCCTATCCATTCGTTTTGGTGGTAACAGAAAACAAATCAGAAAATCCTTACAGTCTAAATATTTGACATCTTATAGAACTGAAAAACTTTATTAAAGTCTCAGTCTTGAAAATTTATGTAGAAAAAAAATCTTATTTATAAAAATGTTATAGGCAGTTTATATACAAAGAAATTATTAGATGAGGGAAAAAAGATATTAAGGAGAATAATCAAGATATATGTATTTCTTCTTGACAGAAAAACTAGGGCAAACATTTCTCAACAAATCCCTAAGCCATCATAAAACTGTATTGAGTCAGAACTATTGCCAGAATGGTGGTGCCTCTGTACAGGTAAAGTTCCCTGTGTTAAAAATGTATCTCTAGTAAGACTGTTCCATTTCTAGCTATATTTTCAGGAATAAAAGGGGAAAAGACTTGCCATTTCTAGGAATCATATTGCTCTTCATAAACAACAAAGACCAAAATTTCTTAGCAAATGTGTACATTTCTGAAATTGTTCTCTAATGGACTCGCATTGTCAGGCAGAATTGAGAGATTCCCATCTGGGAAGACACACACACACATACACTGCTGCTTCCAGGAAGGTTCTAGTCATGTGTCTCAGCTCATTAAAATTTTCAACCAGTGAGATAACTCCACAATTTCACAATAATACATTCTCTCTCTCAGTTTGACATTTTGTTGGGAGAAAAAAATCTGGTTCATTGCTCATAATTCCTTGTTATTTTTATAAATATTTTCTCCAGAGGGTTAATTAGTGTCTGCTGAAGATCCTAATGGGAGAGAAAAAATGAGTATTTTATAACACCATAGGGGAAAATGTTCACATTTTACATCAATACAGAAGAGCAGTCCAAAATAAGCCTGACCCTGTGAATGGATTGTATTAAGCTGTCTGAATACAGGAATTTTATCTTTGATGTGAAAATTGTTTGATTTGTGAACATTTTTCCTTTTTTCTTTTGTCAATGGACAAATGTCTACACTACTCTGCTTTGATATTTTTCATGTATGTGAAATCCTGGACATAAGGTCTGGAGACAGATTCATTTCTTTATATTTCTGACAATGACATAATTTTTTACATCAACTGAGAACTCGCTAGATGTATCAAATCTGAGACTACCTGTATAGAGACAGCCTCAAATATAGATATTTAATAAAAGGATACTGTTAAATATGTTTCCAGAGTGGAAAGATTTGAATAAATGCTGCCATCTGTCCTCAAACCAATCTGATAGGACTCACCAGGCAATTAATCCTTCACATTGATCTTACTTACCTGTAGAGTCCTGTGTATATTAAAACTGGGAAGATTATAAAATTAATATGGACCCCAGTTTTAGCTCTCTGAAGATAACATCTAGCTTTATTTTTCACTATCTGCACACAGCACCCTCATGCAGCTCTGTGGGCTCTTCAGCAGGTTTAAAACCTATATAAAAAGGATCTGTCTAAAACCTATTCCAAGTAAAATGGAAGGACTTGTGGTGCACCTAAAAATATTTTTTAAGGCTATAACTCAGTGCTGTGCTCATCAAGAAAAAATGAACTGTTTCCCCAGAAAACTCAGAAAGAGTATAATTGTGTAAAAAACCAAATCTATGACATAATAGTCAATAGCTAAATGATCAGACATTTGAGAGGGATAAAGCTTCACACTCCATTTGTATTCAGCCTGAACTAAAACAGAGGCTTTGTGTTGGTCTCTCATTGTTCAGTCAAGATTTTCTATCATTTAGAATTTCTTTCCTAAGGCTTCCTTTCCTCCAAGTAGCTGTAATACAGGACCTGAGAATCCTCTTCTGGTCTACCAGGACTAGTAATGTTTAAAGGAAGTTTTCTTTCTTCGTGTGCTGGTTGTGGGGTATGTGTTTAAATTTTGCTCCCTCCTATGGTCTCCACTACTGGGGTACACACAAAAACTTACTTAAAAGAAAAAGCTTTTTCTTAAGTAGCTCTGAATTAAAAGCAAGAGTCTGAACCCAAAAACTAGTGCTCAGTTGAGGCTGTAGCAAAAGCTCAAGCCTGAGCAGGCTGGTAACTATAAACATGGCTCATATGCCAGACAATGTTCTGACTGCCATGGCATAGGCAGGCACAGTTATCATGTTCAATGGGTTGTCCTTCATGCCTGTGTTCCATTGCTACCAAGCAGTAGCGAAATTAGGCCCATGTTAAATCGCCAGTTTTGACTTCTGAAATTAAATCCCAGTTCCCTCCCTGTCCCAGAGGGAGCTTCTGACAAGCTAGAGTGTTGGTGTCATAGGTGAAATCCTTGGGATGAGAGGCAGATTTACAACTTTTCCCAGTGTTAGAGAGACTGCATATCACATTTTTAGAAAAAGATAAGGTTCCTATTTTTATAACCTTTTTATTTTTTATTTTTTATTTTGGTAGTGCCTTCTTCAAAGGAAATTTAAACAGTTAGTCATACATCCATTTCCACAAAGGCAGATTTTGGATGAGTGTTTGCTTCCAAATTTCTCCTGCAAAACAGTGGCAAAGAAAGATATATACATTGACTGATATTGCCATAACTATGAACATGTGGATAAGAAAACATTTGCAATAACAATCATAGAAGTAATCTTATAATTTTTCTTGTTATTTCATGAATGCTAAAACTGATTTTTGATTAATATTTGATGTCCTTAATGTGTGGTGATTTTCTTTTTGATATCTAGATACTTTTTCTCCTGCTGAAAAGATGCCCAAAATATAAGAGGTTGTGGCCAAATTTAATGCAAGCTCTTTTTCAAGAATAATTTTAAAATATATCAGGTTTCAGAATTTTCAGGCAATTCATGTCTCCAATTTAAGGCTTATTATTCTATTATTTTATGCATTCAAAACTTCCGTTGACATGAATATGAGCCCTAGAACATTTACAAGAAGATAATATAAATGTTTTCAAAGCTTAAAAAAAATTAAAACCACTGTAATCAGCATTTACTTAATTTATCTTTCTTCTAGAAGTATTTACTAACCATATACATCAGACTTAGGCCAGAAGAACTCAAAAATGTTCCATGCCTTTGTGGTGATTATGTCTACAAGCTGTGTACAAGGTACATAATTGTGACAGAACAAGATGAAGTAGTCAAACACAAATTAGACTGATTTTTGCATTGTTTTAGTCTTGTTTATTTCATGAGTACAGTAGTTCATAGCCTGAGTTCTTTTATGTCTGTATGCCCTAGAGACGTTTTCCTTAATTTATATCTAATTTTATCCAGGATGATACAGCTGTGGTAAATGAGCCATCTAACTTAATATCAAAAAGATAAGCCCTTTGCTCTTTAGATGAGGACTTGCTCACATTCAGTTTATTTTTCCTTTACAGACTCTGAATTGTCCCTACAAAACAAATTGTCACATAAGGTTTGTTTTGGCAGATGACCAAATATGGAGAAGAGTTATCTAGATATAGGTGTTTGCACCCATGTATCCTTTGAAAGAACTCTACACTCAAGTATACTCAAAAGATGAGTTTCTGTGCATATATATACATGAGGCTAATATATACTTTCCCACTGCTTAAAAGAAACTCAAGTAACTCTCCCAATAGTTGCTGTAAGTTACTTTTCAAAAATTGTTATTATTGCATCTGAAATTTTAACATGTGATGTATGGCAAACATTCACTGGTAATATTTCAGTGTAAAAATTTCTCCTTCAAATGCTTTCAGAAAGCATAATAGAGATATATTATTTTCTACATGTTTTAGTAGGCTATTATACCTCTAAAACATATATAGGTATTCAGGCTTGCTAATCCTTTTAGGATTGCACATAACATGAAGGAAACAAAAACTCTAGGCTACAAAAACTCTGTTTGTGTGTGTGCTTATATAAATGTTGCATTTCAGCTATTTCAGTTATTATTTAGGGTTCTGCGTGTTTTATTATCATGATACGTGATTATGCTCTCAAAAAAATAAAATGTTTTGATCTTACCAAGTTCTTAGGGTCAAAGGCTTTGAAGATCTAGATCCTGAAAGTATCTAAGTGCCTGCCTCTCATTGATTTATTTGGATGTTATATATCTGAATACCATTAAGTCCATGGGTTTTAGAGAGCAATTAGTTTCATTCTAAAATATGTGTCTGAGATGCTGAAGGTGATTCAGTATTTGGAGATGTCTGATTCTCCACTAGCAGTAAATAAAATGCAAACACCTAGAAAGACCAAGTGTTTAATTATAGATTGCAAGTATTAAGCAAGCTTCCTTAATGTAATATTTCATATATAGGATTACATGAAATGACTTACTTGAAAATAAAAGTTTTGTCTCAAGTTTTTTGCCAAGACTGATGCAAAGATACCCAACTCTCAAAAAATTATAAAAATTCTTACTGATTACAGTCCTATGTGCAGTTAGTTTCTAAATTCATAGAAATTACAGAAGTGGTAGGTTTCAGCATTGCTAGAAAAACTGGGATTTTAATTATATATATGAGAATAATTTTAAAAGAAAGCAGTCAATGGTCAGTGGCAATATGAAGTACTGGGGCAATCTAAGATTGTGTAGCAGAAAGAAAAACATATGGATCAGTTTCTTTGGCAGAAGGAGTGTCTTTGATGCAAAACAGGTACAAGAAACTATCCTATCCATATTCTCATTATCTCCATATACTCATTATACTTGACATATATCTCATTACACTTGCAATTTACATGCTGTTATTTCACTGATTAATAAATATTGTTTAAAAAAATCATCTTAAAGCTTGGATGGTCTAAATTTCTCCAAAATACTTTGTCCATAATGATTATTCACTCTGTTTTCTTATTATATTTGGATTATATAGCCTATTGGAAAAGATGATAAGCCTTAAATCTTGACTTTCTAATCAAGAGCATATGCCCAGAAGCCATAGGTCAGAACAATTAAAACATAAAAAATATATTTTATCTGCATATTTTGGTGCATAATAAGTTGTAAGTGAGAAAGGACAGTGCAAGTAACTACAGATGAAAATGACAACTTCAGTATTTCTCACTAGTTGCTTTACAGTTGTAATTAAAAATGTGAAAAGAAACTTTGGAGTCCACAATCAATTGCAGATATGGAATTGGACACTTTTCTGCACATATCTATCAACCCTTAGTCCAGGCAATGCTGAGTGCGTGGTCACCTACTAAACACCTCTATGTCTGAAGCACCCAGCAATCTGTAGATCTGGTAAAAGATGTAATAGGCTGTAAGACAAAATTCTGGCTCCAGAAAAGTCATCAGGTAGTAAAAATTAATGGAATATCTACTTTGTTTTATCATCACTTTAACAGATTTTCCTTTTCAAGCAAGAACCCAGAATTCAGTTCCGCATAGCTTGTTAAGTGCGATACTATACAAGCATAGATTCATGAGTTGTGCCTATACAACTAATTTTATTCTCAACAAAGATTGTTCTGCAGCCTTTCTACTTCCTACAACTAAATTACAGCGAGCTCATTAGATCATGGAGATTAGTAACAGGTAGGCAAAGACAGAGGCAGAAACAGGTAATAATAGCCAAACCACTTCAGTAGATCTTCATAACTTCAAAAGATTCTCATTCTTTATTGCACCTTCATTGAGGAACATTAAGACACAGAGAAGTTCCTCTAAGGGGAACATAGCAGGTATTATTAAAAGTTTTATTTAGACATGTTGCACTCAATTTTGCGCACCTTGTGTACACCTCAGGGGACTAATTGTACCAACAGAAAATCAGGATAGATAAAATGGGTGCTATGTTGGACTGCAGTCAAGAAAACAAATTATTTCTTATCTACTGGGACTTTACATCTTCTCTGAGATAAAGCATAGTATGAAAATGATGTATGGGGAATTTAGTAACTAGAGAAAGTGATAAATATTCATTGAAAATAATCTATGAGGATAAGGAAATGCCTTTTTGGCAAGTAACATGCAATTCCAATATTTTATGGGGGATTAGTTCAGTTACATGTTTTGAATTAATTGAAAAAAAGACCTTAGAAGTGATCAAAAAATAAATGCTGTTGTGAATAGACAGAGTAAGAAAACAAGATTTCAATTTTGTGAGAGTTTTTGATGTTTTGGAAGTTATTTTGGTCTATATTGGAATGAAACTTACATTTAGAGTGATTAAGAAAATGATATACATTATTGGAAATACATGTTCAGGATCCTGATAATGCTTGTTCAAAGGGGATACCTGAACCTCTATGATTTATCTTTTGTCTTTATGTATTTTGATAATAAATTTTATTCTGGAGAAGTTTTCTCTGTGAGTATGAATGTCCACTTGCAAAGTAGCTCACTTAAAAAATCCCCAAAGCTGCCAAATTTTTCAAACAGTGGTTTCTCTAATTACATCTCTCTGTCTATTTCTAAGGTAAATTATTCTTACTTCGGGACACTTTGGTGAGAGGGGAACCCATGGAACTTTAAATCCTTTGCTGGGGTATGTTCCAGTCAGTAATAATGGTCACATGCTTCCAGATGCTTGCAGACACTGGCCCATTGACTTTTAAGGAAAATTGAAGCTGCTGTTAAAATGAGTCTGTTAAAAGCTAACCTACCAAAATACAGAAAGGAGGAATAACTGTTAATCAAAAATCTTGCATGGTCTGGGTCCTCAGAAGCTTGTTTTGAAAACAATCTGTTTAAGAGCTACAGTGTCAAGATTTCATCCTACACAAGTTCAGAGCCTCTTTGCTTTTTCCCCATGGTGGCACCTTTGTTCTCTGTGCTCTACAAGTATGACCATGACTTCTGCCTTCACCCTTAAGGATTTCCAGCCCTGACTGACTTTTCATCATCCACAGCAGCACAACAGTAGTGACTCAGGGAAATGGCTTCAAACCCCAAGAACTGTTTTCTGCAGGAAGCAATATCTCCTCTCTTGGTGCTGATGGTCCTGCATGAGGCTGTGACCTGTCAGTAATACTTAATTTTTCATTATGGATTATGTTACTAATCACCATAACTATAGAAAGTTCTAAATATTATTGCTAAACACAGGAAAGTGCTTGTGGCTGCACAGCCTTCTCTCATCTCTCCTTCCTCTATTCTTTAATTTCATTGAAGAATTGATACAGCACATGAAAACAGGGTACAGAACTGTGGGCTATCCTCCTCCAAATACACCCGATTGCTGACTTTCTGAACAAGTAGTTTCTTTGTATTATTTGCCCTTAACAGGTGTCTCTGAATGTCTTCCCCTATTTAAAAAAAACCAAAAACATACCAAAACAACAAATAAGCACAAACCAAACAAAAACCACCAACAACCAAAGCTACAAGAAATAAATGCAGTGAAATAAAACATGGACTTCAAACAGAAATTACTTTTTTTGCATTCATCTGTACTCCTTCCAGTCATCTTCCATTATTCATTAAAATTCTCTTAGTGCCTAAGTGCCATAATTCTAGCTCTTGCCCATTAATGGAGCTATGACAACATATTTGAGTTTGCCATCAGTGAATCAAGTATAGGAATTATCAAATTGTACTTCAGAATATGACACCACAGCAGATGTATATAACAATCACCTAGGAGAGCTTTCTACACTCTTTATTTCAACCAGCTTAATTTTGCAATTATTCCAATGTTTTATGAGAATAGCATATACATTTTCCTGTCAAACTGTTAAAAACAGGACTTGAAGTTACAATGATGAGAGATTTGCTTTAACTGTATTTGAGTACAAGTTAATGCAACTGCTAATGATCTGAAAGAAGATTTACCATTCCTGTAAATATAAAGACAGCACTGCTGAGACTGCAAGAATAAGAAATACTCATTTCATCAAACCACCAATTTTATTCACTAAGTAAGAAGAAATTACTGTCAGATATATGGAGAAGAGATAGCAAAATTAACTCATCTGTAAAAAAAAAAAAAGCTGAAATTAAATTCAATAAAGCTGACAGAGCTGATACTGCCTTCTGATAGATGCAAGACACAACACTACAAAATGTATCTTAAAAAAACCAGGCTCCAAGCTTCCCTCTAACCGAATTAAAAGAAAATAAAAATCATGCCCACTGTGCTTCTGTATTTACAAGTAGAAGTATTCTGTGACCTCAGTTAATATCTTCTTCTCCTGTTTTATCTATTCATCCTTACCAAAGGAAAAAGCAATTAAAAAATCTGAGATGTTTTTGTTGGTTTGTGATTACTGGAGGTCCTTCTAATTTCCCTTTTCAGCCTTCTTCTTTTGTAAATATTCTCCAAGAAAATTAAATTCAAAAATATTTTATTAACATTGGTTAATCATATGAGGCCTACACAACAGGCAATTCCTAGATGCTCCAGCAGTTTGTAAAATGCTCACTAGTTGTGATTCTGGATGCATATACAATAAACTAGCACAGCTGGGATCTTTAGAAACTAGATGAGGAAAAGTCAAGTGAAGGATTGAATGAAAGATAATTGGATTTATGCATCGGTGCCTGGAGAGAGAGAAAGAGAGGGAGAGAGAATGAGAGAGAGCGAGATTGAGAGAGAGAAAACTTTTTGCAGGAAAAATAAAAGGGATGGAGATAACTCAAACCACCAAGTAACTTTAAATTTATTACAAGTGAGAGAAAAATATGTACTGTAAAGACCTGGCTTCTCCTTGCATGCCTGTAGACTGAATTCAGATACCACTATGTACAGAAGAGGATGATGCAATTGCTCAGTATAGGAGACCTCTCTTTTATGGTTCAGAAGAAAAGGTAACTTAGTAACTTAGGTGTAGTGCATTGTGCATGACCACAGGTAGGAAATGAGGTGACTAAAAAGCTCAGCAGTCTCTGAGAGGTCATATGAGGATGGCTCTTGAATAACAATGGAGATTTTCTACTTACAGTGTGGGCCTTATGCTTGAGTGTTGCCTCCTGTATTTAAAAAGTAATCCAGAAGCCAAGTGGATTAAAGGGAAAGAGCAACAGTCCATTCTTTAGTTCTGAAGGGAATTGTGAAAGGGAACATCTCCTTGAAACACCAGAAAACTAATTTCCCCTCCCAAAAGAGGATGGCTGTTTATTTATGTGTCTTTGGTTTGTACAATCCTTGAAATATGGCCAAATACTGTCTGTAGAGGGTAAGTTAGCAAGACCAACAGGGAGCCTGGTAGTCTGTTCACAATTACCAGTATTAATAATCACTTGGTAAAGCTCAAGCCCATACTCTAGCCTTTCATAGGTTACAGCTTAGATGAAACAGAAATAATGCCCTGGGAACAACACTTTATGTTAACACTTTATGTTACACTTTATGTATCCTTGGCACTACCCTGATGTACATCAATATAAAACCACAGAGAAGTAAAATGCAGAGCATGGCAGACTCAGGGAGACCTTAATTCCTCATCATTAGCCACCAGGTAATTTTCTCTTTGATACCCCCTTTGATCTCCATGGACTGCCCATGTTGTAGAAGGACTTGTATTTAAAAGGATCATGAAAGACAAAAAATGCAGGCCACCATCAAATGGATGTTCTGTGCAATACTGACAGTCATAACTAATCCACCAACCATAGCAGAAAGACCTCTAAAATGGTAGATAAAAATAGTAATTATATAAGAGATGCTTCAGACTCATAGGAGTATGAATATTACACCCCGAGGAAACTGAGTGATGTTCACTACTACTACCTTGCTTTGTCTGAAATGGGTAGGACCTGAGGATAAACAGCTGCATGCAATGTGTTCCTGATGTCATGAGCAAGGGAGAAAAGTTACACCACTGGGCCACAGCCTTGTCTTCATCCTGAAGGGTGAGGTCCGTTCACACTTGGTGTCTCGGGTGACCAGCGTAAATCCACCTCTATTCAAGTAAGGGAGGCAGGAAACTGCAAGTGTAGGGGCAAACCTCAAGGCAATTTTTTTATTGCTGTTATCTAGTAAAGACCTTGATACTTAATACCACATTAATACCGATGTTTTGGGGGTTTTTTTGTGAAAATAGCCTAGAAGACATCGAGAGTGCTTGAAGGCATTCTTTTTATGACTTAAATGTTCCCATCAAAGCTGCTGTTACATTTGTCAACAGTGATGAATGAGGTTATTGTCTGAAGACATCTCTGTCCTAGTCGGGCTCAAAGAAAATAGCCACCTGCAGAGGCAAGCATAAAAAACTGTGACATTAGCCTTCATAGATTTTTTCAGAAACATTATATTTGTGTGTGTGTGTGTATGTGTATGTATATTTATGCATATAGACATGCGCTTGTGTACATATATACAGCTCTCAAATATTTTGGTTTGCAAGTTTTAGATGAAAATTGGAGTTTATTTTTATTTAATGAGCTGATTCATCTTAATGGATAGTACAGTGCTTTCTTTGACTTTCCCTGCATTCTGGATACAGAAAATGCCACATGGCTGTTACTTAACATAATGTTGAGCTAGTCAGAGTGGGGGACACATATTTGAGAGAAAGACAAAGAGATCACAGAGCTCAGTCTGGCTTTCTTTGCAATTCTCCTTTCATCTCATCTATTCTGTGTTTTTCCTCCATCCTGTGTTGCAAAGTATGATGATGAAAGAATATTCTGTGTACTCTGGCAATCAATTTTTTTCCCAGGTAATTTCCTCATGTACCAAACAAAAACCTCAGCACTTAAAGTAGATGGTGGATTAGATTTCCTATTTATCAGTGAACATTTTAGTATACATGCAATTATGCAAGAAAGATGGATATTTCATTCTATATAGACTAAAAATACCTGACTCTCTTGGCTAATTATTTTTATCGATGCTCTCAGATGCCTTTTATATGTCTCAGAGGTTTTTATAAAAAACAAAAAAGAAGCTTTTATAAAAATTAATTTTTCCCAAATGTGCTGTTGGACTTGAAGGGACCAGTTGTTAGAATTTGGATCCAAGAAAATCATACAACTTTGAATGACGACTGTTTGGGGAACTGAAATCTACAGATAGAGCATTAACCTCTCAGTTTACTTATATTTCTAATTGTTTGTTTGGGTTTGATTTCTTTCAATAAATGTGATAATCAGATTTAAAGTTTGAAGACCACATACATAATAGAAAAAGTCATGAAGGGAGTCTTTTAAAAAAAAAGGCAATAAAGAAATAACATCAATCATTCACAAAAGAAATAGAGAAAATCCTCATGGTGTTTATACCTAAATCATAGTGGAATACGTCTGTGCTTTGGAATATGTGTTTTCTGAGAAATGACATGCGAAAATTCACAAAATATTGTACAGTATTTTGCTGTTTGACAGTAAGATATTATCAAAGATGCTTCTGTTATCAGCTGATTTTATGAAAAGCTGAATACTTCTGCAGATAATTTCAATGAGACAGTGAAGACTGTATCATATTTTTGTCAGTTACATTCTTCAAGGAATCATTAAAGTAGTCTAATCTCAACTTCTGCATGATACAAGCCATAGAACCTCCTAGAACAACAAACAATCACTGCTCATCTTGGCTATAAAAACCTTTTAATCCTATACAGTGCATAACCTTGATGTGAATTAAGTTAAGCTTTCAGTGGACATAACATTTTGATCATGAAAGGTTTATTTTAGTAGCTTACAGTGAACATTAAACTGTTTGTCCTTAAAGTAAAAACAATAAGGTTAAGATATAGTTCATAGTAATTTTTTAGTTACAGTAACTGAAAAAGTTGTAAAATTCTAATTTGGATATGCATTCTTTCCCTGATGAAAACTGGATTCATTTACCTTTAAGAAAATTAGAAAATTATATTAGACAAAAGTATTTCATTACAGTTGCTGCTGCTTAATGGTTAATGCCAGATTTCGCAGTGTAGAGTGCAGCGTCATGAATGTTTAGATGCTGCAACTTTTAAGGAAGAGGGCTTTAAGTATACATACCTGGTAGTTAAACACTGAATTCAGTTCAGTGCTGGACACTGTAGGCCATGGCTGCAAAAAGACACGTGAAGAGGAAGATAAGAAGAAGAAAAAGAATTCTTTCAAAATAAAGTCCTGTTATTTGCTTCATGACTACATTATAAGTGTACTGAGTCTCATTCTAACTTATTTTCTGTTGACACAAACAGAACATTTGAAGTTTAAATTTTCCTTTCCAGTTCCGTCTGACTGAAATCAAACTTAGCTCTTGGATAACAGAAAATGCAAGACTGGCTCTTGCTCATCACTCTTTGCCAAACTCCTGTCACTACCCAGGTGGAGAAGGAAGGATAGCAATACTGGATGTGGCTTTGAGCAACCTGATCTAGTGGAAGGTGTCCATGCCCAGGAGGTTGGAACTAGGTGATCTTTGAGGTCCTTTCCAATCCAAGCCTTTATATGATTCTATGATTCTATGAGTTAGAAGGTAGCTAGTTTCCAAATAGTTATAATAAGTAAATATATAATTACTGCATGCAATAATTTCCTTTTCTTCCTTAGACGTATGTCTTACTTTTCTGCAAAGTGCAGTAAGCATCCCTTTTTACTTTTTTGTTTTGTTTCTTTGAGATACAAGGCTGCACAAGGGTATTCTTACTTTCAGAACATATACCTATTTTAAATTCTTAGATATACAAAGAAAAGTACAGCAAAGGTGTGACAAAAGGAGTTGCAATGGCCTTCACTGCAGCTTTGCAAACAGCTGAATTGCTACAAGAAGACAAGACTTGTGAAAAAATCAGACACCTATTTATGTATTTTCCACAATGTCTGCAATATGTTGCACAAATGCAGTCTTTTTTTAAGGTCACTGAAAATTTACCAAGCCACAGAAATGTTTAAGTATTAGTGCTTTAGGCTGGCAATTCAAAATTACCAGTGAAAGCTGAAATCAACAGCACGTGATACAGAAAAACTAGTTTTATTGTGAGTGAAGTAATTATTATTCAGTTATTTCTGCTTTAACATTAGACTATTTTGCTCATCATTGTAGTATATGGATTTTGCTGCTGGTAAAACAATATATTTTTTAATGTATCTACTGTCAATTTTATTACTTTTAAGCATTAACTTATGCTGGGAAAAAATATCTGCTCTGCAACATCAGTCTCATATGAAATAGGAATGAATTCAAGGCTGTGATCAGAAAAGCCTGGTACTCCCAGTTGTGGGACCCTTTATAATGGCTTACATGAATATTTCAATCATCTAAAATATCACAATGAAAACAGCATGCTAGATCAATGCCCTCTGGAAGGCTGCAGCAAGCTCTTTGTGTAAAGTCATAATTTTGTACACATATTTTAAGATACCTGTGCCACAGGAGCTTGTCTTTTGTGATAGTGTTTGCCAAGTTCCTATGAGCATAGATTTTATGTCAGTTGAGAGTAGCAGTAATACTGCAGGAGCATAATAAAATATATCCTGGTGAAAGACCCTATAGAAAAGAAAAAAAATAAGCTCTACAGTATGTGCTTAACTGTTTCCCATATGATTCTCAGGTTAACTTTTATCGCTTTCTTTCATATCACTTAGATATAGTTCAAATGGCATATAGAAACAGTTATTTTCCCTGTTGCCATAACTAAAAGAAGTCAGGAGATACTTCAAAATGATATTGTACTTAAAAGTAGATCTGCAACAGGAAAGCCATATGTTAAACTATTGACAAGTAGATTGAGACAGCAACAGATTGAAGGGAAAAAAAGGTCATTATCAGTGTCATTGGGATGCAACACAAGTTAACACACTTTTCTCTGTATTTCTTTACAAATTCTGAAAATCTATGCGTTCCTCTTATGGCATGGATACTTACATTATTTTCAAGAGAAAAGGAAAATATAAAGATGGATAATGTGAAGCAGTTCACTCCCTGTTACTCAAGCCAACAAGAATAAAATAGTAAATGTAAATGTGTAGTTCATGTCGTAAATGACACTCATTTGCTTATCTATTACACCCTTAAATTTCCTAGTTTCCTTTCCGTATAGAGTTCTCAGGCTACTTTGCATGAAAACAATGTAATCACCTCTATAGAAAAAGCACTGATGGTGTTGTCTCATTGAAGTTTTCTTTGTCTTTTTTTGCTCTTTGTTGTGTGCCTTAATCTAAATTAGTCCAATGCTGTGTGCTTTACTTTATGGATGGGGGAATGAAACAATTTATTAGAAAAATAAGATAACATTGAAGTGAATTTCAGTTTTAAAGTCCCAGAACAAAAACATAATAAACAGAAGACATGAAAACAGCTTGATGTTCATTGGTAAGGGAGAGTAGAAAAGCCAGTTCTTTTTTCTCCTATATAGAACCCTTCTCCCATAAACAGTGAATGCATTATTTCCTGACATCCTATTTGAAGACTTTCAAAATACAAAACAAGGCTAACACAATTTTTTGGCCTTTGAGGTAAAAGAAAACCCATTTAATTCTATTTTCCTAGGAAGGATATGTGCATATATTGTAAAATTGCTTGAAGTATTGCTTGCAATCAACTGCATACTGTCCCAAGATTCCCTGTAAGGAACCTTGTCTCAAGTCTATACTGTCAGTTAGGTTTGGGTCACGCATTGGACCTAAGATCACACCTACTGCCTGGACTATGGTGTTGGATTTTAATTGAGCTGGACTACCATCTCCAAGGCATGGGCCATAAAACTAATGACTGCTGAGAGTCTAAATTCTGTCTTTTAATATGGGCTGGTAAGTAGTAGACTTAGAGTCCTCATATTTAACAGAAGTGCAAGTTTAACTTGCAGTAGGTTTCACAGTTGCTGCCAACAGCACATTTGTAAGACCAGACAATAAAAAAAAGTCTTTATTTAAAGAAGCTTAGTAAAGTGTTTTTTTTCTACAATTCTAATTATTACCTAATTTTTTAGCACATGACTTTAGTCTACATGTTAATATAATATACAGTCTCTCTTCAGGCACAGTCATACCCTTGCTAAAATATGGTGACAGAACTATATACACCATTCTAAGTAATGTTCAATTTATAGCTTACATGGATATGGTATCAACTACTTTGATTTATACTGTGTGCCCTCTAGCAATACAATCCAATGCTCTTGCCTTTTTTATTGCAGCAATAGTACTTAGTGCTTGCTCAGATTTCCCTATAGTTCCCTATACCAACTACCTGATTTTTTCAACAAGTTCAAAACTTATGGTATGATGGCTACTCTGTCCAGTCCTGTCTACTCTTACATTAATATTCTTCCAAATTGTTGCTTGAAAAGTAGTAATCTATGACCCATTTTTCCTAAGGCTAAATTGAATGTTCTTGAGTAAGAAAATAAACCTAATCCGTTAGAATGATATCTATGGCAAATCACTGCCTAAAAACTTTAAAAGTACAATCACTACATTGAACTGTGTGCATTTCTCTTCTGATTTTACTTCTCCATGCGCTACTTATTCCAGATTGTATTCATAACTTCACATATAATTTCTTCTCTGATGTTTTCAGAATACAAAGTCTTATAGCACTGTTTTCTCTCCTGAGTAACTTAATTATATCCTTGGTAAACTAGCTGCACATTTTATCTGATTTCATGCAAAGGATGAATGTCTAATCACACTGATTGTGAGTCCGTTGAGTCTATCTGTTCTCTTGTCTTTAATCCATTCACCAACTTCCTCAGCTGAACAAGAGATGCAAAGAAACCTCAAATTATCTCAGTACAAGTTTTATGAAAATACAAGAGTGCACACAGGGGAGAGATATGTCACTGTTCCCTCAGAGAGGTGGAATACTTTGAAGTTCAATAAGAATTTTAGGGAAGTTTGACAGGCTTATGGTGTGGCACACAAAATGATGACATATCTCAAAGCTGGGCAACATGTTCTGATCTTCAGAACTATCCATGTCTTATATACACTTATTTCAAGTATATAAGCAAATTTATTTCTATACTTTCTATTTAAGTTATTGAATGTTTCCTCTAGGTTTTTTTTTAATATTTCCTTAAGGTCTAACTAGATGAGTAATAAGCAAAGCTGCTTTTCAAGCAATCTATCATTGCATTGCTTAATACACCATATGGGATCTGCCCAGTAGGGACAACTTGAACAGAGACCACTGGAGACTTTAAACTAATCTAGAACAACTTAAGCATCCAGTCTATTCAATTCTTTAAAGTGGGATACTCAACAACATACGATTTTTGGTGGTTTTTCTGGGGGTGTTTTTTTTTTTCTGACAAAATATTCCATTGTGAGAAAGGGAAAAAAAGCCTCACCCCTTGGAGAGTCAAATGTTTACATGTATTTTTTCAAGGAATGTTGTTATCCTTGTTTTTGCTTTAACCTGACACATTTTGTAAAGAAAAGCAAGAAGATAAAACTAAAGCTGAGATTCCCAACTCATTTTTCTTCCCTCCTAAAATCTAATGTAATGCAATTGCTCATGCAGTTTGTGTAGAAAGAAGATTCTATAGTTGTGCCAAAATAAATGTTTACATCCATTGAAAACATAGATTATAAAATAAGGGGTAGAACAATTTTTCTTGTTAATTTAAAGGTAAAATCTGATTTCTACAGATGTGTAGTACATGCCAACATGGTTTAAACAAGCTCAGCTGTATACACAAAACAATCAAATGCAGCTAGTGGGACAATGTCTTATTGACAGCTAAAAACTAACCCTAGAAAGAACAGATGAAGCACAGATAGATTAATAAATAGTAAAAGATCATCATGTCATTTTCCCTTTCTGCTATCTAGAACCAGTGCAACAATTTCTTGGAAGAGAACAGGAATCTGCAATTTTTTCTTTTTTATTTTTCCAATATTGATTTTAGTCAAAAAGAAGGCAGGGAAGAACAATATTCTATTTTCCTATAAGACATCAAAAGGTGCCTGTAAATAAATATTGACACATGGCAGATGTGTTGGTTTATTGTAAAACACTTTTCCTTTTTAATCACTGTAATTATATAGATCTTCATACAGCACATTGGTGTGAGCTTTTCAGACCAGATGTTATGCATTTCAGTGAAAGAAAACAAACAAAACAGAAGCAACTCCAAATCTCACAAAAACTGCTGTAGAAATCCCATTCTTTTTAAAATGTTATGCTGCATAAATTTAAAGGCGACAATTATCATTGCCTTTGAGCTGTAGTAACACACAGACTCTCCACATTGATCACTGTTGTCATTTCATTGCTCTGAGTATTTATGAGCAAAAGATAGTAGTAACATAGATTTCTGGCCACTATATGATACTAGCAGGTGCACAACTTAAACCAAAGGCATGATTTCATAGCTCTTAGGAAAACAGTGTTCACTAAAAACCCCAAATGCACATTGTAAGAGCATGACATGACATAGTGGAAATGAACACGGCATCTCCCAAGTGAGATTCAAAATATCACTTCAGCAGATGCAGAACTAGTCAGTCCCAACACAATTTGTAGGTAAGAGACTACCTAACAATGTGAAAATCATGTACCAAGAGAAAATCAATCACATGTGAAATGAAGCACATACTTTCTAACCTGCACATCAGCTTCTTTCTTCTGATCCTCTACAGTTCAGAATGAATTGAAAGACACAAGCATAACAATAAGAAATCAATAGGAAATCATATCACTCAGTGTCCAGTTTCTCCTGTTGCATCAGACTTAAAGTATCCTTGCCAAAATAGAAACCCTTAGTGGATTAAGTGACATATGCTCTAATTATTTCAACATGGAGTAACCATTTTTTTTTATAGAGTGTGTGTTAGTTTTCTGGAGGTTGTTAACTTCAGAAAACCACAAAGGATATAATTTTGGGTATATAAACTTGACATTTTAGCCCAAATCTAGATATTCCTGAACAGCAAGGGAATATCACTATTTAAATGAAACTCTATAATCTATTTGACATTTCTGAGAAGGATATGATATATCAGGCTATGGATTGGGTGGAGCAAAGTAATACAGAGGCAGATTAATAGTCTCTAGAAGAGAGAATGGAATTACTGGTGAGTGAGGCAATGGGTACCATTCAGACTAGGATTAAAAGATGAATAATACTGAATATAATATTTTGACATTCATCTGACAGTCTGATGCTTAGTTTACAAGGTAATTGCTAGATAATAAACAGGTCAGTATCTGTTCTCTAGGGTATCTGAAGGGTATTCTAACTAATGGTTAGAATGTGTCACATCACCTCTAAACTGTTTTCCTAACAGAAACATCAGTCTCTTCAGTTAAAGGGAAACAGCTTCAGGATTTCAGAGAGCTCATCTTGCTGCCAGCTCCTGCAGTTATCCAAAGGCACAGAAACCTGAGGGAGGTGACAGCTTGCTGAGTAGTTACAGTGTCAAAGACACCTCAAAAACATAAAAAGTCATGTTTGTTTCCATTAATTGTTATATGTGGTTATAAGGCACTAGCAATGAGACCTGAAGTGCATAAAACCTCACAGATGCAGCCCCATATTTGTGATCATTTTATCATAACCAAGTAGCAGAAATTTGAACTTAAAATTAAATGTAACCTGTGTTCCAGTAAACCATTGTTTCTCAGAACATATGTTAATCACATAATGTGATTAAAATTACTGTTTTTACACCATTAGATAAAATATATTGCTATATATCAATGCAATCTGGATATTAAATAAAGTATGTGACAGAACCAGAGTGCCATCAGCAAACATTAAAATAATTTTTTAGAATTTCCATTTACTGTTCTGCCTTCAGGATAGAGACTGACTAGTCGGAATGGATTTGTATATTCCATGTAAAAGGAACCGAGAAATTCTTCCTTGATTCCAACCATGCACAGCAAGGATGTGCTAGTCTATGTGTGGCTTTATGTAAACACACATTGATAAGATCAGAGCCAGCCGCACCACTCAAAATATTTTCTGGTTGCATCCAAACTATGTATTGACATTCATTGTTCACCAACCTACTTGCTCTCTTCTTCCAAACAATGTTTTAAATAACCTGAGGGTCTACTTCTTTGTTTTTTCTATTTTAAATTACAAGGTATTTCATAAGAAAAAAAATGAAGGGAAAAAAGAAAACAGAAAGCCTTCAGTTTTCAGTGTTGATAAGGAATGATTCCTTTTGTGAGAAAAGAAATTGTGTTTGTTTGAGTTGTTTTCCCTGTTCAGTTTCCTTCAAAAAGGACCAGCTTAAAAGAAAAAGTGGTAAAGACTTATGTGAACATCTTCTTGATGCATGATTCCTGCTAAAGTGTTTAAGTGTCTTGGGCCACATGGATTTTACCTATTCCCAGGACCAGAGCAGAAAGAGAACTCCAACAGCATGTGTTTCATCAGATAATTCTGATTTTTCAGAACTTCACTAATGATAACTGACTAAGGGGGAACAGCTCCCCAGAGAACACTCCACACTCAGCTTGGGGATGAACCCCAAAAGTTGTTTATTAAAGAAAGCGCCAACCTATAAAGGGTCAGTTAAGGGAGGTGCTGAGAATGGGGTGGATATTTAAGGGGGATTGGATGAACAGTATGTCGGTAAACATTAAACATCCAGTAAGAACAGAGTCCTGGAAACCTGAGGTGAGGGCCAAAATGGATAACTGACAGCCCAAGTAGCCAATGGGGAAACACTTGTCAAGTGACAACAGAATTAACCAATAGGGACTCAGGGATTGGGGCAGGATGGGCAGAAGGGGCAGGCACATTTCCCGTGGACCATCGACAGCAGTACAGGGATGATTCCCTCGGAAGAGGCTGCCCCAATTTGGGCCCCTGGTGGGTCCTGGAGCTGCTGTGCAGCAGTGGCACTCGCTGCAGTGGCTGCATTGGCAGCGCAGCAGGGGCTGTGCTCAGAAGATGGCCCCAAATACCTCTGCAGTGTGGCATTAGGGACAAACCAGAGGGGGAACACATGGGAGGGCAATGAACATAGAGTGTGGAAACCGCAGGGGGTACAGAACTTTTCCAAACTCAAAACTCAAAACTCTGACTTTAAACTCCAACAAGTCTCTCATGCATGCGGCTCATAGAATTCAGGGTGCCTTTCAGTGCTGTCTTTCTCTGGGGTCCATTTCACAGCGACTTCCCACACTTCACTGCCATTTTTCCCACACATTGACACTTTAGGTACAATTTCTGATTCAAAATAGTGTGGGATGCCTGTTTTGCTAATCATGGTTATACTGGGACTTGGACAGGTTTTTTTTCTCTTAACAGCTATAGTCCCCTAGGTAAGTAATGCCATGTTGTTTTAGTAAAAGAACAGACAAACTATTGACTTGATGAGATAGTTATAGGTATTTCTCCAAACCTGCCAAACTTGATAAAAGAGCAAGAAACACAGATTTGTTTGCTTCAAGTGAATTACCTTTGCATAGGCTGCACACTTTGTTGGGTTGCTCAAAAATGAGCTCATTTGCTACTCCTTCCATAAGCATTTAAAAACTATTTGTTTAACTTATTTAAAAATGGATTGTTGGAATGACATCATTCTCTGCCAGAGAGAAGTGTATTTGTCTTTATTGATGTCAGTGGAGACAATGGAAGTGAAGGTCATTTCATACCTTTTTAGCTACTGGGCCATGTCTGAACATTTAATATATATCTTCACCAAAAAAAGTGTCTTGGCATAGGTAAAATGTCTCATGTGCAACCCTGTACTAACTTATCCAACTCAATGTAAAAATTGCTATGTCTACTAATGTTTACCAGTAAGCCACACATTGTCACAGAAGTCTGTGTTTTTCTACTGGAAACTAAACTTGAAGAACAGCTTATGCTTTTCAAAACTTGTTATTTTTCTTAGATAGAATACTGAATTAAGTGCATTTGTATGCCTGTCAAGAAAAGAAGAAATAGCACATTATCTAGAAAGATCAACATTAACACAGCTACTTTTGCAAAACTGGCATGGGGTGGGAAGTATTAAAGTTTTTTCAAAAATCTGAATTTAACAGCAATGTTTTAAGTAGATTGGTACATGGATTTCCAGAGTCCCACGGTACACAATAATGATATTTTTTGCAGTAGGATTTTCACCCATTTATATAAGCTCTGAATGTTTGAATTAAGCACACCAGCAATGGAAAAACACAACAGGAAGCATATGAAGTCTTACAAACAGACTTTGCCTTTCCAGATATGAATTTGAACTACACCTTTTCTCCCAGTCTGGTGTGGAAGGTAAGCAACTATGTGAAGGTGTCTTTCTGGTCAACTAAGTTAGCTTATCTCTGCTCCATAGTTTCTCCTCTAAACAGAAATGCCACTCTATGTGCCACTTCTTTCAGATTGATAAGGATCATTTTAGCTTCCCTTGTGTGTTTGCTGTTATATTTCTCAGTATTCTTCTTGACTTTGTTTTTGTCCAGAGCTGCTTCATTATTTAACCATTCTGCATCACTTTTGTTGTAATCTCTGCCAATCTTTGTTGTTGCTACATTTGTCCTTTCAACATATCAGACTTACTCCCCAAAACACATGAGCAAATAGACTGTAAAGCCCCACTTTTCAAACATTCCTGCAATTTAAACACCGAGCAAACTGGCATGTAAAATGTAGCCAAAGATACATCAAGGTGACTCTTGCCCAGGTTTCTCCTTCTGTTTTGCCAAACAAACATCTGGCCTTAAATTTCCATGTTAAGTGTCTGACTCAGCTGAATTTATGTGATAAGTTTTGTTTTCTTTTATCCTTGCTTGTATAAGCAACAATAATTATCAATAATTAACTAATACAGCAACAGCACTTTAAAACCTTTAATCTGAAACATTTTGAGTGCATGGGAGGTTTGAGTCCTGAGAAGGCACTTGGGCACGAAGTTTTCTGTCTAGCGTTGTCACTCAGAAGCCTTCCCCATTTCTTACACTCTCTATATGGAGAAATGCCTCTGGATCCCTATTGCAGGGGTGTTTGAATTGATCTTTGTAATGGCAGATGTTGAGGAGTTAGCACTAGGAAAGCACATCATTCTGATCCTGCATAATCATAAATTACTGTGGCTAATTTACTCCATTCCCCCTGTATTTCTTTTATCGTCTCCAGCTGTGCTTTTGGTCACCCTTCTGCTATGTCTGCATGGCACAAACCATGTTCCATTTTATTACTTTGGCTTCTGATAACTGTCAGAGAACTTAGGTAAGAACAACAGGGCAGGGTGAACACAGCTGAATGCTCTCGTACTGAGCCAGGCTGAGAACTGGAAATAATGCAGCTTGGTAGAGCACTACTCTGTCCTTCTCAGCTACTGCAGCCGTATCACCACTGGAACTGGAATTGCTGCTCCAGTGCTGTGCCCTGTAGCCATATCACCTTAACTAGGTTTTCTACTCACTTTGTAAAACTAGGGTTCAGCTCTTAATCTAAAGAAGAAAATCCCACTCTATCTTCCATGATATTTTTCCATCTTCTTTTCTTATTTTTATAAAAAGGCTGTTTAGTGATGTAAGCAGCTTCACAGTTTAAAGGCAAAAGTAACTGCCTTTTTTAACACTCATTTTTACCAGGCTTTGTTTATCTGCATTCTAAATCTCACCCATAAAGCATCTTGTAAACTATACTTTAAACTATTACAGTAAAGGCTACCCATATAATATTTAGAAGGCAATATTTACAAGAAGCTCTTCTTGGCTCAGGATTCTGTTATCCTTGTCTTTTTGATTTCCAAGTAAAATTGTAACAGAAAAAGTCATAATATTGAACACTTTTTTCATGCCTCAAAGAAGAGATTACTTGCTTCTATTTGCCAAATATTCAGTTTTTTTTCTTGGATAAAGTATTAGAGGAATAACATGAGTAAAGTCAAATTTCTAGCAAGTCAGTATAAAGAATGAGCACGTGAAAAAAATTACATATAGGCATCTGAGAATAAAACACTGTTTTAGGTGATTTTTTTTTCTTCCTCACTTCCATGGTTTTACATTAAAAGAGAGTAAGGTTAGATTAGATGTCAGGAAGAAATTCTTTACTGTGAGGATGGTGAGGCACTGGAACATGTTGCCCAGAGAAGTTGTGTCTGCTCCATCCCTTGAAGTGTTCAAGGCCAGATTGGATGGAGCACTAGGCAGCCTGGAGTAGTGGAAGGTGTCTCTGTCCATGGCAGTGGGGACTGGAAGCAGGTTATCTTTAAGGTCCCTTCCAACCTAAGCCATTCTATGATTGTACAGTGTATCATCCTGTATGTATTCTCCTTCATTAACTTTGCCACTGTTTCTCTGCTATGGCCTTCCAGCAAAGAGACAAAATATAAATCTCCTGTGGCCTCTGATGTTCACTGAGAGTTTAACTATTGACAAAGTCCAATCTGTATTAGATAGCTTCTAAGTCACAAGAAAATATAAACAAGTCAAAGGCAAAAAGACAATTTGAACAGTTTGGGTTTTATGATTCACATCAGCAAAATAAATTCTATTAGCCTTTGAAATTATGTAAAACTGATTTAGAATTTTCTCTTAAATTTGAAAGACCAAAAATCAACAGATTAATTTGACAAGCTGCCAGAAAGGAGCAGTAATGTAACTGTGAAAATTTTTCAGATTTCTATCTTTGATTTTGTCATGCTTTGTAGCCTGTTAGTTATACAACTGCCTATGAGCTAGAAGTGCTTTTTAAAATAAACTATTAACTTCTATTTATGACAATGGAGTTGTTGGTAAAATCCATTAAAACACATACTTCAAACTTGATAATTTTTTCTTACTTTTGAAGATGCCATTCTGCAGAAAAAAAAACCCAAAACCTCCTGTGTCTGAATTATAAGGGGTTTTTAAGAGGAAGAATGGTCATGAATCCTCCTGAATGAGTTTCTGATCATTAGATTACAGAGATTTCATCAGCTGGAGGATGTTTTCAAGCATGGAAATAGAACTATAACTGGACTATAAAACATTTTCCAGGTGTAGAGAGAGACAGCTTTTAGTAACTAATTGTATATAGAGGGAGGGAAGGAGGAAAAAACAACAGTGTAAAAAATCCATGTGTGAAATAATTTGGAGTTGGTGGAAGAACAATTTGAAAGTGTTTGGTGAAGGATAATAAACTTATAAATTCCTCAAAACAATACAGACAATGGCTTGATTATAAAAAAAGATAAAAGGCACATTTTGTAAGGATATCTGGGTGTAGGTGCCTATCAAGGACGAGTGAACCAAACTGGGTTCAAATGAGATAAAATGGGATGATATAAGAAGGCATTAGCTATTAAAAGTAGCAGGCTTGATGTTCAAAACATCTCCTCTCAAGGAGAATTTGGGTTTTTTCTTTTCAAGTTTTTAAAATTAGGTTTGACAAGGCAGGAGAACAAAATAAATGTTGTGGTGTGCTGCATTTGTCTGGGATAGAGCTAGTTTTCTTCACAGTGGCTAGTATGGGCTATGTTTTGGATCCATGCTAAACATAGGGTTGATAATTTAGATATGTTTTGTTATTGCTGATCAGTTCTTAAACAGAGCCAAGGCCTTTTCTGATTTTTGTACTGCCATGCTGGCAAGGAAGTTGGGAGTGCATGGGAGGTTGGCAGGAGACATGGCCAGGACAGTTGACCCAACCTGACCAAAAGGATATTACATACCATGTGGCTTCATACTCAGTACACAAAGTTTGGGGAGGAAGGAAGAAAGGGAGGATGTTCAGAGTGATGATGTTTGTCTTCCCAAGTAACCATTGTGCATGATGAAGCCCTGCTGTCCTGGAAATGACTTAACACCTACCTGTCTGTGGGAAGGGAGGAATGAATTATTTCTTTTGCTTTGCTTGCACACATGGCTTTTGTTTGCTATTAAACTGTCTTTATCTCAACCCAAGAGTTTTCTGTCTTTTACCTTTATGATTCTCTCCCTGATCCTGCTGGTGGGGTAAAGAGTGAGTGGCTGTGTGAAACCGCATGGTTGGCTGGGGTTAAACTGTGATCTGTGGAAAAAATATTTTGTGTAGATCAAGAGTTCTGGATAATGAGGGCCTCAGTTACATTTCTTACACCAAAGTTAGTGCAGGCATATCAGACTCTTAGATTTGTAATGGAATCTAAGCATTCTGACAAAATATTTGTTTGCCTTCTGACATTACATTAATAAAAGGCTTTAGTGATTCCAGTGTAGAATGAACATCCCACACACCACTGTAATGCTATGGGAAAACTAATCACTCCAAAATGAGAGCCATGTCTGCACACATATCAGCTGAAGGAAACAATAGGGAAGAAATGTATAGATTTCAAACACCACATCTGGGCAAAAAAATGCCCAGTTTATCTGGAAAGTGGCCTTGATCTATGCTTGGGGGTGTACTGCCCTCACCTTTGTCTTAAAAATTTCTTTCAAAGGATGAAAAGGATTCTCATTTCTGTTAAAAGATTGCTTACTCACCCTTTCTGCTTGGTATTTTGTCCAAAGAGGGGGCAATTCTAGTTCAGTGTTGTCATTTGTTTAAGGCACTCCAACTCCCATAGGCAACACTTGTGAAAGAGTTCTTATATTCAACAAAGACTGGGTAAGAAAGAAAAGAAAGCTTTTAACTTTTGTTGATGCTGCTGCATAAAACAAAAAAAAAAGGAAAAAGAAAAGCATTCCTTATTCCTCTGCTAAGTAAGAATGTGATCTACCAATTGTTTTTCATCTCTGCCTTTCAAATGGGAGACCTAACGAATTGTCTAGAGTTAATACAGGTATATGACTTATGCCTGGATACACGCAGGGTGATCTCCAAAGTGTTCGTAACCCTGCAGGACAAATGTGATTGTGGAAGAAGTTTTATAGGTAAAACAATTTTCCTTCAATAATATTTCTGCTAAAGTAGCATGGAGATTATTAAATTTCTCATTCACAAACTTTTTAAAGAAAAGAGTAATAACTGGGATAAAATTTCCATTTTAATTCTGATTTTGCAATTAAATACAGAAGGTTTTAATAAGTGGATATTTGAGAAGCATTTCAAAGCTAGGTGCAAAATTTAAAATTACATTTGTATGTAACATACATTCTAGACAGAAAGGGGTTTATATATTTAACACTATATTCTGTAATTCCTATTAATTATAATGGAAGTTACACACAAAGTAAACATTACAATGACCTCATACCCCAGAAATCTGACTTTTAAAATCTGTCTCCTTTTACATTTTGAAATAAAATAATAAATCATCAGACTGCAGAAGAAATGAAGTATTAAAAACATGGGGAACAGACAAAAGAAAGTGAAATTAGGGTGCTACAGAAATTTTAGTCTGTTTTCATTCTCATAGTGTGTGTAATGTACCGGAATTATAACTGTATGACTATCTTCTCTACTTGCTTTTCTCATTTTCTATGGTCAACATTATATTGAAATTATTGTGAGGGCAAACACCATTGTACAGTTACAAGTACTTTCAATAGGTAAAGTATACAGTATAAAGTCTCTACTGTTGCTAAGTAAATGTCAGCTTTCCCCAAACCCACAAGCAAATATTGATCAAGAATCTCAAGTTTTCAAAGAAGTCCTAAGTTAGAGTGAATTATTTTATGCAGTTTGAGAACATTTACAGCTCCACTTACAACATCACTATATGTTGTTAGGCTAAGGATGCAGAGTGATTTTTTGTAATCTTTAGAAATTTAGAAGAAGGGTACCAAACCAACTGCAGGACCAAGTTACTGTGAGGTGAGGTGGTTTGTATTTCCATTGTGGAAAAGGTTGAACAAAGATAATTCAGTACTAAGAGATCTGGCTGAGGTTATTTCGTGGCCACTCTCAATAATCTTTATTGACTGGAACAGGTGTCTCAGGAAAGGAAAGGAACTCTTGCTCCCAGCTTTAAAAGGAGCATGAAGGAAGATCCAGAGAACTATGATCTTGTCAGCCTCACCTCAATCCTTGGGAAGATGGTGGAACAACTAATCCTGGAGACCATTTTGAGGCACATGAAAGACAAGAAAGTGAACAGGATTAGTCACTATGAATTCACCAAGGAGAAGTAATGCATGACCAACCCGAGAATCTTCTATAGTTATATCATTCTCTGACTATCGTAGGTTCACATATTAGGAAGCACGGTTAATAACTTTGAATCTTGACCCTGCAGTAAACTCAGTTACATAGTTTACATTTCTTTAATTATTATTTTTCCATCTTTCCACTCTCCCTTTACTTTCTAACTCTTTTTAGTCCTTATGAACAGATATAGCCAAGAATGTACCAGTTTACATTGTTTGTAATCGGCATTTTTTAAAGAGGTGTTTCATTTGTGGGTCAATAGATGATTGGCCTATGTATCATTTTGTGCAGTGAGTCAAACTGTTTGAGATTCCTTCACTAATTTTCTGTAATCAAAATGATTGCACTGAATAAAATAATAAAAAAAAAAGACTGAGGAAATCATCTAGTATTCCTCTCTTCACTTTACAGATCTATCTAACAATCTGTGATAACAGAGAGCAGATATCAGGAGTACAGTGGAGGTGTTATAGGATGTGTTAGGACCCCAGTCCTGTGTCATTACTTTTCCACCTGATCTTTCACAAACCATACTTTACACTAATGACAAAAATAGAATTTTTGCTCTGGAGGTGCTGAGTGACAGAAGGTCAGTTTTGTGAGGCTTCTAAAAGCTATGATTCTCTACCTAAAAGTGGATACAGTCCTGTAAATCAAAGGTCTATGCAGTCAAGAATTATGTTTCCAAGAGGGACCCAGAAAGAACATTTTATAAAAGATGTACAAAAAGTGTAAGCATGCTTTACCATGAAATTCTGCCAGCCTCCACAACCTTGCTGAAGTCCTGTTTTTGTTGTGTTTTTTTTATAATAATTTTTTACTCACATTTTATAGATTTTTATTGCATTAACTTAGTTGCTTTCTGAACACATTTTTTCACTTCAACATTCATATTGTACTGTAGTGGAAGATTTCAAAGCCTAATTATGAAGTTGTGGAAAGCCTTCTATGAAAACCTTCCTTCTTTTTTGTTTTGAACTTGTCACCTGATATTTTATGCTATCTAGTTCTTGAAATATTTAAAAATTATTCCCTCTTTCCCCATTACGTAACTACTGTGATTTTATAGACTTCTGTTATAACATTGTTTAGTTTTTTTTCTTCTCAGGAAGATGCTAGTTTGCTGTACCCTTCAGTGTCCCTCTGTCCCATCCCAGGAACAGACTCAAAGCCAGAATGCCTCAGCTCAGCAAGGCATCTGTTTTTCTAACTTTTTTTCTCAGGTACCACCTAAGCTTTGGACTTAAAAACAGCTAGGGTATGCCCTGATACATCACACATAGGTGCAGCATCACAACCAGCAGATTATGATCCATATCAAGTTGTAAGATGAAGTTGGATGTATCCTATTCTCTCTGCAAAAGTAGATAAAGGTATCTCAAAAATTAGAACTCTGGAAATTATGGTGCAGAGGCTTTTCTCTAAGACACTGAAAACATCAGAGTACATTGGGGGTGGGTGGGACATGTTCCAAGAGTTTTAACTAGTGATTGCCATAAAAGTTGTTGAAATAACTGTGAGTACAAAGCTCAGACTGATAGAGAAGACATGCACAGCAATGTCATCAAGCACTGCTCCTGGGATAACAGCCAGGATCGAGGTAATAACTCCTGACAGAAAATGGGGGATGAATTCAGTCCAAAGGGCATTCATTCATAATGCAAAAGACGTTAAAGCAGGAAAAAAAAAGTTCCAGATGTAATGAGCAAGGTGATACTTTATGAATTCTCATATCTTCTGCAATTTTGGAATGGGGTCAGAGCCATCCAATTGAAAAATCATACTTTCTGTAATGAAAAAAGGTATGCATGGAAATGTTCCTACGTTTAACCCTTTGAAGGTGTCAAGATATTTGCTGACTATCACAAGCTTCAGAGGATGTGAAAGAAATTAGTTTGGTGAAACACTGGGATTTTAGAGATATATTTGGCTGAAAAAAATTCTGGGCTTCTCTTTGTCTTCTTAGATATGTTAGACTATCTGATAGAGTGCCTATGGAGATGAAAGTCTCACTGTGCAAGGAAATGTGTAAAAATGTATTGTGGAAGAAAATACCAGCTATGAATTGCTTATAGTTTAAGTAGAAATGATGGACAGAGAGTAAAGTAAGTTACCTACAAGCTACTGAACTAAAATAGTTATACATTATAAAACATGCCAAATAACAAACAAACAAACAAAAAACTCCACGAGAATTACCCTTTGCAATAATTTGGGTAATACAGAGGCCTACTTACAGATATTTCACAATTAGTGGAAAAAAATCTAAATTCACTGAGTAAAAGTTACATTTTGGGTAATGCTGAGCTGTAGGAAGGTGGTTGTTCTGAGTATATTCCAGGGAACACCTGAAAGTTTGAAAAAGTCAATGCCTAAAAGTATTTGTTCTGTGTGATGTAACTCTTGGCCTAAGAAAACAAAGTCACTGATTTCATACTGGAAATCAGTGGAAATTTCATACTGGGAGCTGAAATTCTTCCCAAGCTCAAACTGAAGATTTGCTGATACTGAAACTGATACTTGAAATAGGATTGGTTTTGAGAATATATGTGCATACATCTGGGACACTCAGGTGGGAAACTTTTGACACTAAGATTTTTCAAAAGTGGGAGAGAGTATTGAGTGTATGAATTTAGAGTGAAAAGAAAGGTTGAAAAAAGCTTTGTTGTAACTACCAGACAGCTGTGCCATTATCAGTCTTTAGATCTCTTTTTGTCAACAGTGAAGAAATTAGTGACTGATATCTTGACAAAATTGCAAGTATACCAAAATAATTTGGGTAAATGAGGAATGTTAACTTTTTACTGAGACAGATGAGGTCAAAATAAGTTGCATTTTGCTTGAAAATAAGGTTCTATGATGATGAAACTGAGTGTGAAGTTCTGATGAAGGGCCTAGAGCCTTATGAGTCTATGAGAGTCTTATGAGAATCAGGTGAGGGAACTGGGGTTGGTTAGCCTGGAGAAAGGAGCCTATAGTGAGGTGAGGGTTGGTCTCTTCTCCCAGGTAACCAGGGACAGGATAAGGTGATATAGCCTCAAAGTTTGCCAGAGAAGGTTTCAGTTGGATATTAGGAAAATTTTCTTCACTGAAAAGGTGGTCAGGCATTGGAACATGCTGCCCAGGGAAGTCACCATCCCTGGAGGTATTTAAAATATGTGAAGATCTTAGGGACATGGTTTAGTGGTAGATTTGGCATTGCTGGTTTTATAGTTGGACTTGATGATTTTACAAGTCTTTTCCAACCTACATGATTTTATGACTCTTTGATTACTTTTAATGCTGACTGTGGGGCTATACAAAATAGAAGTCCATGCACAGCTAATCCAGAAAAGGTATGAGCATGCAATCCCTAATCTGTTGAATTAGCCACAATATACAAAGCAACATTAATACAAGCTTTATAAGACATACTATATTTTATATTTTTATATTTTAATTTTATTTATAATTTTCTTCTGTTACCATATAAGCAGAATAACAAATTGTCAGAAGGTAGAATAACTGAGATTTTTTTTGTGTATTCTTTTTAAGATTTTAGCATTGTTTTGAACAGGATGCAGGACTAACCTTGGCACTGATGTTCTTGGGGGTTTTGGATACTGGGGACAGGTAAAGGGATTCTCATTTTCTTTGTGTGAACTTACCACCAGAATGCATGCTGTGTGACAAATGCACAAAATAATGGCAGTTGCTGCAACCATCATTTCCCTAGCTAAAGAACTTTTACCTTATCTGCCACTGTTTTAATGCCAGATCAATAAAAATGATTACTATTATCATCATCATGCTAAGCTTTTTGCTGTAGACATGAGAACGCTGGAAGTCCTGAGAGTGTTGAACATAGAGAAAGGTAGGAGGAGGGGAAGCCAAAAAGCATAAAGTTGGAACTCAAGGTCCTTTAATAATGTATTAGCCATAGCAGGACCACCTCTGCAAAACACCACCATGCAATTTTTGGGCCACAGACTATATGTAACAAAATAATAAAAAAAAAAAGCTGCCTGGAAATAGATTTTTATCGCTTCACACCTACAGACTATTTCTATTTTTTTGTTTCATAGGTCAAGAGAATATTATATAAGCATTTTTTTATTCTGAAGAAGAATATACATTGGGTTAATTTTGAAGACTGTCTTTTCTACTAGAGATGCACAATGATGCTGAAAAAATTGCACTCAGGTCAGTATCATTCTGGCAATACTCTAAAGAACAAATAGATTTTTATTATTATACATCCCTTTTTTCAGGAACTGCCAGAACAAATTTCATCAAAATCCTTTCTTCCAGAACCTCATCTTTAGTGGTGGCCAATAGGGGATGCTAAAGAAGCAGAATAGGAATAAAGTAGGATCCTTTCCATGGAACATTATTCAGTCTGTATGTAGTTTAAGATTTCCTGGGCCTTCAGTTGCATCCAAGGCATTGATTTAATATCAGTTGATACCACCTATCCTGCATGAATTTGTCCAATTCAGCTTTAAACATTTGGCCTCTAAAACAGCCTGTAGCAAAACGTTTCACAATTTCATTATATCATGTGAAAATGGCATTTTTTTTCATATGGCTAGTTCCACTGTGTCCTCCTTGCTGCTTTATTGCAATAGTGAATAAACTTCATTTATTCACTTCAGTTATGTTGTTTATGTGCTCATAGACCTCAGTACAGTTGCCTACTTCACTTTTGTCTAAATCATTTACAGATGCATTCGTGTGGAAAGATTTTACTTTTGGTAAAGGTGGTAAACAGACTTTTCCTTCACCTTGTATGTGGGCACTTTTTTACCAGGAAAACCCCATCATCTGTGAAACCCTGAGCTCCATATTGTCTAAAAAATGGGAGAAACCACAAGGTTCAGGGCTTTTGCAATTATTTCCATTTGTAATTCACAGTGCAGAAGCGGCTGCTGTTGCAGATTACACATAAAACATCAGGGAATTGGAATCCAGTCATGGCAGAATCATCTCAATTTGCAATGTATGATCTGTCTGTAGAACCACCCACTTCCATGATGTCAGCTAAACTAGCTGCTAGTCTAGACTGATGCTAGTATAAAAAACTAACATAAAGTATCAATATTACATTAGTAGCACAATAATAAGTCAAGTACTTTATGTGCTATATCTTCTTCAGCTGAAACTTTTTCCAAGAACAAAAATTGGATTCAGATGTATATTGTATTGAAACATTAAAATAAATATAGCAAAGGATTCTTCATACCTATATAAAGGTTGTAACTTTCAGTCTCAATCCAATCCTGAAATATGCTACTTTTCCCCCTATTTTATCTATCAGGTTGGCAAAATAATTGACTGGTTCTAAGAAATAAATCTCTGTCCCTGTCTTTTTTTTTCTTTTAAAATTTATTTCATTGTCCTATTCCGCTGACTTCTCTGATGTTAAGTATCGCACATAACAGTATGTCCTTTCATCTCGTTTTTTCCCAGATAGCTAACACTTCAAAGGAATCCAATTAGGAAACACTTTACTATCTACATATGAAGTACAATTTACATCTAAAAATATAAAATTTGTTTCTTTCTGAAATGTCAAAGACAGGAGTTTTTTCTTGTTTTGAACCAACCAAACAGTGTTAACTCCCAATGGGATAGTGTTAACTAGTTCTTGGCTAGTATAGTAGCTTCCTAAAGCACTATGGTTAGACTGTTAAAAGGTGAAACTTGGGATTAGAATCTGCTCTTCCAAATTAGATGTCTAGTTTGATTGGAATTCATCCTCTGGGCAGGCCTGTCCTTGCGCTCCATGCTGGACTTTCTGTGCATTTTGCATGGAAAGCTCACTGCAGAAAAAGCAGAAACAGGCCTGGTGAGAAGAACCATAAATTTGCCTGTCCTGCTATCCACCTGCTAATGGTCTGCACCAAGCAGCAGAATGGATCCATGGTTCTTCCTGCCCGCAACACTCCTGGCCCAGCTAGCTCTGGGCTCTTGGCTGCTTCATGGCTCATCTGGAGGAGGAGTGTAAGGCATGTCTCCCCTCACTGCACTCACTGTTGTCTGGGACTGTGCTTCTTGTGGGTGTTGGGCTACACAAAACTGGAATCTGCCCAGCAATATGGCCATTACAAACCCCTTGTCTTCCATGTCAGATGGGAGCTGTTTTCCAGTGACCATGACTAGATCATGGAGTGCGTCCAGGGGAGGGCCCTCAAAATGATTAGAGGGATGGAGAACAGCTTCTATAAGGAAAGGCTAAGAGAAGTGAGTTTGTTCAGCCTGCAGAAGAAAAGGCTTCAGAATGACATGATTGAGACCTTTCGTTACATGAAGAAAGCCTGAAGGAAAGGTGGAGATACTTTTTACAAGAATATATAGTGACAAGGGGGAATGTTTTTAAACTGAGAAAAAGTAGGTTTAGATTAGATGTTAGGAAAAAATTCTTTATTGTGAGGGTGGTGAGTCTCTGGAACAGGTTGCCCAGAGAAACTGTAGATGCTCCATCACTGAAAGTGTTCCAACCCAGGCTGGATGGGGCTCTGACCAACCTGGCCCAGTGAAAGGTATCCCTGCCTATGGCATGGGGGTTGAAACTAGGTGATCTTTAAGGTTCCTTCCAATCCAGGGCATTCTACGATTACATGTCTCTTTCAAGACTTTTAGGCAGATTTTCCCTTAAATGTGTGGATCTTGGGCAGGAGGCACAAGTATAGATGCCCAAACTCACCATTTACAGAGCATGCGCAAGAAAACATATTTAAAGAGGCAAGAGAATTTTCAAGATATGACTGAACCCCAATTAATTTATGGAACTCAGAACTGAAAAAGTCTGTAAAGCAGACAGACTGGAAAAGCCATATCTGACACCAGTTAAGTTTTGTGCTCACCTTGCAGATAAAGAAGGACTTTGGTAGACTAAATCTCATAAGAAAGTTCATATATATAATGTCACACTCTTCCAATAACAGCCACAAAATGGAACTGTGGAATCAGAATTGAACATTAAATCAGTTAGGGAACATTATAAGTTTGAGAAAACAATGGCATTCCTGGTGACCTTTGCAAGCCCCTGTCTGGATAAACAACCGATGCAATTAAAAACAAAAAATTTGCACTAAAATTTTCAAAATGAGTTTTTAACCATTGTTCAAATAATTGCTACCCTTGGATCGTTATTTGTATTAGATATACTAAAACATGTAATGCAAGTAAAATACTGAGATATCAGTTGCTGTACTAGAAAACATAGGTAATGCATAGAGAATATTCTGTCCTGTTTGGGCCAACACAGTGACATTCTGCTATGAAGCATGATGCTTTGGAGACTTGATAAAATTAAGATATTTTAATGAGGGATATAGAAGTAGATGATTGTTTTCTTCCCTTTGAATAAAACCTCTGTCACTGTCATGATGTAAGTAAAGTTTTGAGAGCAAAAAATAGTGAAAAATAATATTAATAAATGTATCTCTTCACATATGAAATTCTTCCATAGTGAAGAAAAAATGATTATTTTTTCTGTTTTTTGAATACTTCCAGTTCAAAGGCTAATTAAAAAGGAACTTGTAGAAAAGAGAATTAGTTCCTCAGTCTGTTTTTCCATATTAAATAAACACTGATAAAAGCTCAATAATAAAAGAGCTTTATCCAAAGCTTGCAACAGGGAAGAAACATTCTCCTAAAACACAAAAGCACTGTATAACCTAAAAGTTGCTGCAGTTAATCAAGTATGTAATGTGAGACAAATAATCTGTACTCAGGCAGAAGCCTATATTTACAGTGTTTACTTCTTAGTGATGTTTTAGAATAAGAAAATGGCCAGATATTCAATGTTATATCTGAATTTTAACTGAGCATGGGTTTATTTCTGCTTTAGATTTGAAAGTCAGAAAGTCATTTTAGTCCAAGTGATATTTGTTGTTATCACTAAACAAATCAGATTTGATTTTCTTGTTGCAAATACAAACTTATCTCTCTCTCAGGGTTTTCTGTAAATTAAAGAACGAAGATGTGTTTAAAGCTCTTGGGCCAAACTGCAGGAATTTAAAACAGGCAAACACAAATTACCTCGTGAATCTTCCCGGTTGCTTCTTTATGGTTTCACCATTTTTAAATAAGGATTTGCACTTGTCACTGTTCATTCTGTAAATAACAGACTAATATTCCTTACAGTTTTTAAGACAAAAAACATAATTCATATGCAATCAGATAAGAGAATTTTCACTAACTTATTCAAGATGTCATGTGCAATGTTCTTGAAAGAAGTTGCCAACACAAGATTTTTCTATTAAAATAAACCACTGGGAACTTAGGTTGTTGAAACTCTCTATATTATGATCAGTAATGCCTTGTATAGAAAGTGCAGACAATTTAACTTTGTGTTCATTTAATTTCCAAAGTGTCTCTAGGAAAGAGTTTATTCCAATTAACTAAAAGACAAAAATGGCAAATAAAGTACTGAGGGAGATGTTACACTGAGAAGGGGTTGGCTTTGAATCATCTCTGCACTTCATTATCCTACAATCAAGCAATCAAATTTCTTCACCTCTGGAATTCACATTCTGCTGATTATCATTTATGTACTTTAATTGGTTACACTGTAATTTCTGACTAGACCCTTATGAACAAAAGGACTGTTACTGATGGCTCATTCACAGTTTTAGTCCCCTTTTTGTAGTTGGCTAACAGATTCCCTTCAGATTTCTCTATCGTCACCTACACAGCTCTCCCACTGGCTATAAATACTGCAGCAGCTTGTAGGTAATTGATCAGACAAGTGAACTGTAAAATATTCATTTTCTACTTCAACAGCTAGATAAATCTCTTGGGAAGTGGATGAAAATATTGCTTATGCACATCAGGGTTGGTGTAGTAATAGCAAGGTTGCTGATAAGCAGGGGTCTGCTACAGAGTTAATGTTTAATTCTGTTCCATGCCAGGGGTGGGGAAGCGAGCGGTCTCCCTTTGCCTGCAGCTCGGAGTCTCATTACACACCACACCCCAGGCATCAACACCAGTGCACCAGCCATGGTGCTTCTGGGATGGTTCTCCCTGTTTTAATTAATCAGGTTCATCTTGGTGTAATATGCCAAATTAACAAATTAACACTTACTTACTGTAACCAACATGGCAAAACCCAAAATATTAATGAACTGGAGAGCAGGAATAAAAAAGGGATTGACAGAAAAGGGACAGGAGAGGTAAAACCTGCTTTTGTTTCTTTTCATCAACAGTTAATTTTTACAATCTCACTTTCTGAGGTGTTTTTACTCTAGGTTTTCAAAAACCTGTCAAAGTGCTTTAATTAAAAGCATTTAAAAGTGACTGCATACAGACTTGAGAGAAGCAGCAGAAAATAGTGAATTATTTTCATCTTTATCTTGCTGGGTTGCCATAGTAAGAGAATATGAAGGTAATTAGCAATAGCTTTGTTTCTAACTTGTATTAAATGCAAACTTGTATTAAAGGCAAACTTACTTGAGCCTAGACTATATTAATCAGAAAATGCATGCATTCTCTCCACCTGCTTTCTTCTCAAACACAAAGGAAAAAGCTAAGCTAAGCTTTAAATATTGGAATAGCAGTTTTTATCCCAGTGGTTTGTTTCTGAAGCAGCAGAGAACATATGTTTGTTTCCCATGTCCTTGGAGTGTGGTGTCAGTCAGCTTAAGATGAGACATTTGAAATAAAAAAATAACCAATGTTATGTATTCCACAGTAGTTGTGGCCACCTGGGGAAGACAAATGAAACACTAAAATTTTGCAGTGGAAAAGCAAGTGTATTACAGGTGCTGAAGCATCTACTGTAGACATGCTGACAAGCAAATCAGCCATTCTTGGATCAGAATGGTCATTTGCTTTAAGAACAGAAGGTAAGTCCACATGGCTTTCCATATTAGCTACCCTCTGATGATTTAAATTCAGTGCCAGAGAAAATTATGGTAATAAATCGGTCAGCCAGAAAATTTGGGCAGCCCCCTAACACCAGACAGCATTTTCCAAACATACTTTCCCTGCTATTATAGTAGTAGATAGATTTGTTCACACATAATCATGACTTTGAGGGGAAACACTCCAGGCTGGAATCAGCTCCATTACAAATGCATGCCATGGCATTCAAAGACTCTCTCAGGTATTGTCTAGTTCCTTGACAAACTAAATATTCTGAAACGTATTCCATCAGCCCACAGACAAGGCAGGCTGAGCATCTTCCGCAGATAGCAAGACTCAGATTTTTTCATACACTTTGTATATTTTTTGAGGAAACTAAAGCAAATAACTTCCTTAATAAAGATTATGAAAACCAAAATCTGTATTTCTAGTACCCCAGGTGCAGAGTGCTACATCTCATATTTCTTTCTGAAAAAGACTGGTGAAGATGGAAGTACCTATATATAATGAAACCAAGAAACATTAGAAAGCACTACAAAGCAAATAAACACAAATGAAAACAAATACTGGAAGTAGTACACAGTTCGCTTTTGTAGTCCTTGATAAATAACTCCTGCTATTTTAATACTTCTTCAATTCTCATACAGTAAAAAGATAATTAAAAACAAAAGTAAAATTCTGCTAATAATGAGGCGATAGTGAAGTGCACCATGGAAATCAAGGGTGAGTTTAATAACTGCAATCTTTACACTTTGAATGCCATTTGTGATAATGGCAATATTTTCAAGGGAAATAGATGGATAAGGAATTCTTTTTAATCTGGGATTTAAATTATATTATTTCCTTTAATGGCTCTAACATGCATTTAAAGTATAAAAAAGTCCGTTTCCCCATCTCCATCTCCATCCCCATCCCTATCCCCTTCCCTTTCCCATTCCCGTTCCCGTTCCCGTTCCCGTTCTCGTTCCCCTTCCTCTTCCCCTTCCCCTTCCCTTTCCCTTTCCCCTTCCCCTTCCCCTTCCCCTTCCCCTCCCCTTCCCTCTCCCCATAGCTTTTGTTATTATTTGGAAGAGTTGGTTAGAAAAGCCTTCATTCATTTGTTTTCCTCCAAAAATACTGTTATCCATTTCTGTCCTTGTTTTCCCCTCCATGTTTCTATTCATTCTTCACTGAGCCCTACAAACTTTGTTTTCGTAGGTTCCTATATAACTCTTTATTATCAGCTACCCAACCCTGAAAATAGAAATGCCTTTGTTTTCAGAGTCTATCTTTACATGATTTTATCAATTACTTTTTAAATCCAGCTAGATATTGAAACAAGTACCAGCCTAGATAAGTATGTACTGTGTTTTACAAATTTCACCCACTATTAAAGTTACATGCATTCAATGAAGTTTTGTGAAGGACCAACTCTCCTTTATGGGTCAGAGCTGCTTGAAAACATTCAAGCACTACTGAGCCTTAATCACTCTGGGTACTTTCCAATCACCTTCATGTTGAGCTCATCTCTCTTTTTCTATCTATGTGACACAGAAAATGTATTTAATAAATACTATATTGCTGAGAAGCATGAAGAGGACACTGATCTATGAGCCTATGGAAAAGCTACTAGAGGGAAGATCTCCAAATGTCTGTTGCTGTCTCTCAAGCTTACAGTATTTTTCAGAGCACTGTTGGTGGGTTGAAAAAGACTTGAATGTGAAGAAAAAGACAAAGGGAGGCTCTAACACAAACAGAAATAGGAGCAGAATAAAACAGGAGGGAGAGTGGGGCTAGAGTTAGAGAGAGAAAGGAGAGGAGAGGAGAGGAGAGGAGAGGAGAGGAGAGGAGAGGAGAGGAGAGGAGAGGAGAGGAGAGGAGAGGAGAGGAGAGGAGAGGAGAGGAGAGGAGAGGAGAGGAGAGGAGAGGAGAGGAGAGGAGAGGAGAGGAGAGGAGAGGAGAGGAGAGGAGAGGAGGGGAGAGGAGGGGAGCGGAGGGGAGAGGAGGGGAGAGGAGGGGAGGGGAGGGGAGGGGAGGGGAGGGGAGGGGAGGGGAGGGGAGGGGAGGGGAGAGGAGGGGAGGGGAGGGGAGGGGAGGGGAGAGGAGGGGAGGGGAGGGGAGGGGAGGGGAGGGGAGGGGAGGGGAGGGGAGAAGAGGGGAGGGGAGAGGAGAGGAGAGGAGAGGAGAGGAGAGGAGAGGAGAGGAGAGGAGAGGAGAGGAGAGGAGAGGAGAGGAGAGGAGAGGAGAGGAGAGGAGAGGAGAGGAGAGGAGAGGAGAGGAGAGGAGAGGAGAGGAGAGGAGAGGAGAGGAGAGGAGAGGAGAGGAGAGGAGAGGAGAGGAGAGGAGAGGATGTTGAAAGAAGGAAAAGCAAACATAGCCACTCAGGTGGAGGAGGAGGTAGAGAAATACAAGGTGAAGTTGAACCTGGGGAGAAGGAAGGGGTGAGAGGAAGGTGGTATTATTTCTCGCTAGGCTACTCTATTACAATTAATTGCCAACAAGTTAAACCAGTTTTATCAAGGCAAAGCCTATTTTGCCCAAGATGGTAATTGGTAAGTGATCTCTCTGTCCTTATCTTGATCCATGAGCTTTTCATCATCTTTTCTCCCACTATTCTGCTTAGAAGAGAGACAGATAAGAGGGGGTTGTTGGGAACCTCCTGCCAGTCAAGGTCACCTCACCGCAAACAGGCAGCCAGGGACAAGGCTTGTTTCCTGGTTTGAGAAGTAGGAAATTCAAGATGGATTTCTTTCTTTCTTTTTTTTTTTTTTAATAATGAAGATAAAATGGTGATAATTCCACAGAAAATAAACCATGAACAAAGAAATAGACTTGTATAGACTTGTTTTCATATAACCCTTTTATTCTGTGTAATAGAGATGCAGACCTATTACTTCCCAGGAAATGCCCTAATTCACAAGCCATATTCTGTGCTGGCTGGAGCAAGAGGAACAGTCCTGGTGGAAAGATGCATTGCAGTGCTTAGGGCTTGAAAATGTGAGAGAAAGGTATTCTCCTCCTTGTCTTAAAGAATGTGTTCTGTATTCTCAATTTTATAGTGGATCAAGAGAAGAATGTAATTTCAGGAACAGACCCATTTATGTGCAATACAGATATTGTCCCAGCGGAAGAAAAACTATCTCCTGCTTAACAGGTGAGTGCTCTAAGATTTAGGCCATTGTAGAGGATGATCTTCAAGTCTCAGATCCCACATGTTGAAGGAAACATAGAAATAGAAGTTACATTCCTATTCTCCATGTAAATATTATGTTTTTCTTTGTACAACTATGGTGAGACTAAGACCATTTTCTGTAGGGTATTATGTACAGAAGAGTCTAAGTATTTGCAGCAGTATTTCAACTGGTAACAGAAAACTTCACAAACAACACATACAGATCTTATTATACCTTGTATCCATCTACAAGGAGAAGAAAACTTATTTTTTGAACAGCTTTCCAGTGCTTTTCATTTTCTCTGAATGCTTTATCTCTCTGGACTTGGCGATTTTAAGGCTCTTTATGCTATGGCTATTTTTTCTTTAACCACTGTAGTTTTTCTAAGCACTAACAATCATCTTTATATAATTCATTTAAAGGCTGATACGCCCTTTCCTTTTGTTGTACAAATTTGATGTGTCTGTTTTTCCCTCAGTGCTGAAATGCAAGGCTCTATGCAAGATAGTTCTTTTGTTCATTTAATCATGTACCTGCCTTTCTATAAATGACTCTACCCCACTTTCAACAACAATATGTCAAAAGTTCTTTTCACTATTTTACTTCTTTTTCCGGTTCTGTTTGGTTATCAGAGGTTTAACTGAGTAACTATAGTCAATGCCTTTGTAGTCAAAAGGTTCAATTCCTCTAGCTGCTGTCATGAATCTAGATAATTTACAAAGATTCCACTTCCCAGTTCATTCACTTCCATTTCAACAAAAGTCTTCCAAGTACTGTGTATATACAGCAGCTATGATTTGCAGGAATACCACATTTCCATCATGGTTTGGGAGAAAGAAGCAAATAAAAAGGCAGTATATATGTCCCGGATTACAATGTTTACAGTGTTTTGGATTTGTTACATATTCCTTATTTGGGTCTTACATCTGTGCCAACTCTATTGAAAGTCAAAATAATATTTTGTTTATTTTTGCAATACCATTTTTCTTTCCCCCGCCTTTGATATAGAAAACAACAACTGGATTGCAGGCCCATGTTTTAGAGGTCTTTTCCATGCAACTGAGACAATTCTGTAAATTTCAGTGCAAATGGCATAGTTGGAGACCAAAAGGTGACATGGCTTGATAAAAAATAATCTGGAGTACAATGGAGGAAAAATGAAAGCATTCCATAGTGTAAGGCTTCATATGCATGCAGGTGACCCCAGGTAGCAGGCTGTGGCTAAAGTTTTAAAGAAAAATTATTTTAACAGCCAACAACACTGCAAGATGGCTGGCCAAAAAGGCAAAAATGGAATCCCCTTTGGTGCTTTTATAAAAACACCTTTCTCATATGCAATAAAACCCCAGGCTGAATTCTCTCCCTGTGCTTTATGGCCTGTCTGGACCCTCTTTGGGGGGCCCCAGGCATGTCTGTGAGAATTGTATCACTTGTAGAAAGAGATTTACTCCTGGCAGACAGATAAAGAGAACATACGAAGTATCCTGCATGAGAACAAATTCCTCCCCATGTAAAAGTTTTCCGTGGCATCAGGAGTTTCCTTGAGCAGGTCCTGACCTCTCCCTCCTTGCTATTTCTTCCAAAGGTCTTTTGCATCTACAGATGGAAAATAAGTTTCTCTTTCCTGTGGACAAGAGAAAACAAATGAGAAAAATTATCAACCAAACAAATGTGGTTAGTAAGAACATTGGAATCATACTTTCTTCTAGCTATTCCTCAGTGGTACAGTTAACTTTAAGAAGATATTTGACTTTGCAAACTTGCCGGAGGAACTTGTTGGATAGGAGATTGCTTTCTGCACTAATCATTGTAATTTGATTCAGTTAAGTATTTCAATACAATGCTTATTTATTCCATTCTCACTTCTAGATATTCCTTCCCATCTCCTAATCCTTTCTTTACTTTTGAAAACGTTTATGGACTTTGCTCTGGAGGTTGAAAAAACATCTACCAATAAATCAGGATTAATTTACTCGTTTGCATGTAGATACACAGGAATCATATGGCCAACTGTTCATGTTTGGAATGTGTCACACACCATCCAGTGTCTAATCATGCAACTGAATACCTTGAATCCATGCCCAAAACTGTGTTTTCACATTCATAAAATAACAACTGTGATTTTGCATTACTCAGCTGCTGTTTTGGAAAAGCCTATCCACAATAACAACTATCAGAAATACAGATTCAATATAAGGTTTTTAAACAATAATTCAAAAATGATTTAGAAGTAGCTTGAGGGGCATTTTAAATCCAGGGTATCTGAGATTGAAGCATAATCCACACAAACAGAGAGAACAAAAATTTTATATGTGAACATAAATTAAAACCTATTTAAAAGCTATTTAAATATTTTTATCTATTCCTATTTCTTTGTGTTACAGTAATAACTAAGGTTCTTCACCAATGAAAAGGACAGAATGCCTAGATGCATACCTACCCATTAAACATTTCACAATGCCATCTATTTAAAGTGAAAGTCTTACCAAATCTTTTGCTATTCAGTCAGAATTAATTGATCTGTTCAGGGCACAATTAGCTGTCTTTTCAGATCCGTTGTTCCCTTTTCTACCAACTGTTCCCCAGAAGGCAGCTTATTCACAATATAAGGAGAAGAAGAGCATGTGAAGAGCCAACAGCATTTTATAATACAATGAAGCATTGAGAAAAGGCTTGTTGCTGCTCAGTGAAGAATAGTCATGTGAAGTAAAAGATTTCAGAGAGCCTACAGAAAACAGAATGATCTTGCATGTATTTGAAGGAGTTCCTCTTAAATGAAAACAAATATAAGCTATTTTCCTTTTCTTTCCACTGTTAGAAGAAATTGGAAAATTTTGTCTTAAATTTTAGCTATGTGCATCTTGAAAAATTTTCATAATCTTGGGCTGGATACACATAGAAAAATTGCTTAGAATGATCATATGCCTTCCTTTCAAATGAGAACAACTTTCTTTAGTCTTTTTTATGGCATTTGTGCTGACAAAACTTTGTAGCAGTCCTAGTACACTTTGACATGCTATGGATTTACCCCATTAGAAGAAAAAGCAAATTTTTTGTCTTGTCCTGAAAGGGTACAAGTGCAAATGGAAGAACAGATCTTCCACCTGTTAAAAAAACAAAACAAAACCAAAAACAATCTACCCACTTATGTAAGCATTGCATAAATCTACCTGGAATGTCTGTTCCAATAATGTGGGAAACACACCAGACTATGCCTTAGCTCTTGATTCCAGCACCTTTGAGCAGGTACTTTGAAACTGCAGCCCTATTAGCACATGCTGTTTATTTGTTGAACTTCTAAGAAGCCTTAAATAACTGAGGACCCCGGTGTGAGGGTCAATGCCTATAGTGAATGACAGCTCCAGCCTGAAAGATATTTTTCCTCTGTGATGTAGTAGAAAGTAAGTGATAAACCAAATGAGCTAGAATGAAAGGGAAGGTCAGATAACAGACAGGTAATGAAGACTCACGTTCCTTCTGTCCTGCTGCAGTAACTGTTCCTGGTAATAGGAATTGCATTTTATCCTTCACAACTGAACTAAATGGACTCTTTGGTGTAATGGAGGAAAATGAAGACTCTTGGCTAAGAAGATCTAATTAAAAACAATAGGTGGGAGATATTAAAAAAAATCACTGGATGACCTGTGGATTCTAGGATGGACAAGACAGTAGTCCAGGACATTCCAGAATGCTAATATTTTCTAGCAAAATAATATTTTCTACCAAAAAGAAGACTTGGAAAATATTAACCTGCCACTTTTTGAATAGATGTTCTGAAGAGATTATATTACTGTGCAATCAATACAGCAGAAGTCTCTGTTTCTATAATGAATAGACCATGCAACAAGTTATATTTAAATTAGACAAAATAAGTGAAATCACATTCAGGCTTCAGGCACCCAAGCAGACATCCAAACAAATCTGAGGGTGGCAATTGTGAAAAACATTGTATATGTTTTTGTAATGTTTTCGAAGTTACACATGTATAGCAATGCATCAAATAAAAATATTTTCAAACTCATAATTTAGACTTTTTGAATTATAATATTATATACAGTCTGAAAAGCTCTTAGTTTTGTGACATTATGGAAAATAATATGTTTTTTCTATATTTCCACTACCTCTTTCAAAGGAATACTACTACTAGCTGATAATAATAAATTATGAGTTTTCTTCTCTGACAACATTCTTTTTTTTTTTTTTCAGGAAAATACATACCCTTTGGGATTCAGACTTTTTTTTCTGGTAATGAGACACTTTCTCCCTGCAACATTTCAACCTTATTGTAAAGTCTGACTCCTATTAGAACCAGGGTTTTTAGCTCTGCAGATTCTTCTTCTCCAATTAAAGTTTCCTATTGAGTAGAACAGGTTTCTTCAGGAGGGAAATGTTAAAAGTCAGTGAGTTATGGAATATCATAAAGCACACAAAAGCCTAAAAAATTGTTCCTAAAGGCTAGTAAATTAAAATACTTTCTTGTATGATAATTGGTTGTGATTTTAGTTGAATATTCTGTAAAGCAATACCAAAATATAGTTCTCCTGATAATTTTGAAAGGTTGTGAGCAGCACTGAGGGAAGCAAAATGCCAAGAAGGATTTAGAGTAGGGAAGAAATAGGAAATTAAAATTTAGCTTGGACAAATTCAGTATAATACATCCACAACATGATAATTCAAGCATAGAGATAGTCAATAGAAAATATATTTTTGTAGACAGGCATGCTGGAAGAGATTTAGAGATCAGATGGATCACAGATTAGATATAACATTGTAATTTAATGTGAGAAAGAACCAAATATATTAATCAATTTTGTCAGTAAAGGCTGTAGAACAACAAAATAATGTGTCTGTTGGCTTGACTCTGTGTCACATATCAGTCTTACAGATGATTTCTGTGACAGGAGGATCAAGTTCTCTACAGGTTTAATTCACATAAAATTCTCTGAAATCAATGAGTCCAAACAGTGACTTCTGAGATCTGTGAATGATGTTTTATGCTGTTATAGGCTATTTGTTAGCAGAAAGGTATGATATGCTGCACATAAGTTGAGAAAAACTCATGTCCAGAATTATAGAGGCATTCAGAGTGGTTGTATATATTATGATTAAATAATACAGCTGTTAAATGGCAAAGAGTCAAGAAAAAAAGAAAAAAAAATCTGATTATAAAGAGGAAAAATAGTGTTAAATTCTCACTGCAAAGTACATTCAGTGATGGAATAATCTCCTTATGAGGAGAGTTGGAGGCTCAGGAACACTGAAACTTTGAATTAGCAAACTGGAAAACTCATTAGGAAAAATGACTACAAACTGGCAGGAAGGAGGCTTATAACAGCCTCACTGTCAGCATATACAGTGTTCTGAAGTTCCTTCCTCCTTGTGTCTGCAATGCTTTTAAGTGTTGTTCCAATGGCAAGCAGAGATTCACCTGTGGCTATCACATGCGAATGCATCCTTATATGATTACCAAACCTGCACCTGTCACAATCTGCTGGAGACACAAAGTGCAGCTGCTGGTGCAAATTTGAAATGCCATGAGTGCAGCCACATAAGGAAACCACTAGTGACCTGCTGCTTCTAAAGAACAGAAGGGAAAAGCTTTTAGCTTTGTTTAATTTTCTCTTTAAAAAATGAAATATGTATGCTAACTGAAGATGCTTCTGTGACAGCCTTAGCTAAGAAGGGCCCTACATGTTGAGGAAAGTAGACTATATAAAAACACAGCTTCACTAAGACAATCTTATTTTGCCAATATTTATCTCCTCAAAACAGCTGAGAATTCCTGAAATTCTTTTCCTTTCTGCTGATATACCTAAAAGAGCTAACTATGACAGTATTTAAGTGAAGACCACAGTAACTGAGTAAGCTCAATTTATTAGTATTTTAGAAATGGCAGGTCATCCAATTTCCCTTTCATTTACTCTGCTGAGAAATAAAAGTTAGACTTGAATGGAACTGACTGATTCAGAGTCTGATTTAGGTATCTTCAGGGTATGAGTAGCTTGGACTAGGTTCAGACTTCTGGTTTGAATGAATAAATATCTGTAGATGTCTTATTAACACAGGGTTTTTTTGATTTTTAGGACAGGATACCAGACTCTGCATCAGGAGACATGGGAACTATTTCTACCTGAGCAGCTGACTTGATGTGTGACTTTGGGATTTGTAGAGTAATGGTGAGAAATGCATTTATTTAACAAGGTCTCTCCTTTCTGCAGTTCAAAGGATAGACATTTTTAGTGAGAAAAGAAACTTCAGTTTTTACATCCTCTTTCCTACACTCTCAAAGTAAATAATGACTACTTGAAACATCTTAGGCTATAATTTAAATTAGAATTTAACAGTTTTAACATATTTTGTCTTCGATTTGAAGGTTTGAATGTACTGTCAAATTAGTTGGTCTCCTGATTATTGTTTTGTGTCAGAGAGATCTATATGATGTGTGCACAGTTGGGCTGACAACCTATTCTGCCACCTTGATGTGAAGGCAATACCCCAAATAAGCTTAATGCTGCTCAGACCTGATCAGCCTGTTGTATGTAGGAAGGAGAAGTAAGTCTTTTAGGAGGCCAAGGCAGCAGTGAGATCGGCAGCATCGTTTGAAAGGCCAAGTCCTCCTTGCTGGAGGATGCCAGTGGATATGGTCCTCTCTGCTCTTCCATAAAGCAGAGTTTTACCAGAAAACCTTTTACAGCAGAGTCTGTCCAACCTTCAAGATAGAAACAGAAGCCTTGTTTTCTAGTGAAGAGTGAGGAACAGCTTGAGGTTTTTTTAAACCACATGTACATGTCACTAATGGGTAGTCTTATCATGAAAGTCAAACTACATGTTTAGTCAAGCTACATAAACAATTCAGGAAAGCATGTGAATATCAAATGTTTTAAAGACAGTTGTGCAGCCTCCTTTCCAGAGGTTTTTTGGTTTATTTTTACATTCAGGATAATAAAAGTAGTAATGATTTCTCACCTTATACACAGAATTAAATGCTTAATAAGCTGAATAAGTTTCAGCTAAATTTATCTAATTACCAATTTCATTTTATTTTTTATTTGCTAGCCTCCCTGTGGAAAACAGTATGCAGAATATATAAAATTGCAGTAAAACAATGGACACCTTGATTCTTTTCCTTTTTTTTTCATGGACTTCATGGTAATGGCTTGTCATTTTTTCAATGTGTTCCAGAAAAGTAACAACAAAAATATAGAGCTTTTTTTAATGGTGATTTTACATATCTCAGATTTCCCAGGAGAAATGGTAGGGTATTCTAGACTATCAAAAATATGTGCAAATACAGGACTAGGTCTATAAAATGTCAGGTTTTTTATAGGTATGATGAAGTTAATTTGAACATGGTCTGCATCAGAATGATGTTTTCTGGTAAAAAGTTTTTATTATAATCTCAAAAGAAATGCAACATGCTACAGGAAAAATTCAGGGAATAAGTTAAAAACAACATTTTCAAAATAGCTATTTTGGAATTAAAATTCAAGAAATAGCTAAAAGGAATGAGAATAGCCTGTCTTGTGATGGTTATTTCAGGCACATGCTTAATGGAGACAAGGAGTCTTTTGAAAAAATCTCTTACTCTATGACTGACGCTCTAGCTACTAACAAGAATCTGATGATTCTTGGCTATTTTTATTCCAATTTTGATGGCAATAGAATGGATTAATAAAAATCCAAAATAAGACAGTACTATGTAAATTATCTTAAAGAAATAACACGATAGAGATACAATAGAAAATCATGACTGAGAAATACTGCATGATTACTTTAAAATCTAGAAAGTAAGGGAAAAATTCATGATACTAATTAAAGTTCTCATTAGAATCCCATTATAAGAAATAAGAGGAAAAAGCCTCTTTATTTCTCCAGAGACAGCTTTAGCAATATGAAATGAAGAAAAAAGGCTTAGTACCAAATCATTTGTCTCTTTCCCTTTCAAGCACATACACAATGAATAGGATTGCATTTTATATGGTAAAAGGACATTAGCTAAATCACAGCAAATGCTTAACTATTCATAGTTCCCTCTTAGCAACAAAACAGAGGGCTGATGGTTGTAAGCATATGCATTTCTGTGCCAGTGGAAAAGACTTGGTAATCTTCTGCACATTAAATAGAATGTTTATACTGAACACTTGAAAGTGATAACTGGAGATAAACCTTCAGATTATCCTTTTAATTTCTTCTGAAATTAGGTACTTTAGGTGTGAGGCCACAGATCCTCTTCATACACTGTATGAGATTTGCAGCCCCTGCTTGAAAAACCCCTTTTTGTCCTCTACATTTGAGGAATCATTAAGTGATAAGAGCAGCATATTTGCTTCAATATTTAGAACATTGCATAGAAATATTTAGAAAACTGCAGGCAGAGCAATGGTGCATTTTGATCCAAGATGAAAATGTCTGCAATAAATGCTTGACCAGACTTCAGTTTCCTATTTCATCACTCGTATTTTGTTTGTACATCTATAGTGTACAAACTGAAGGTGTAAAAACTGTAAGTAGCTCCTCGCTATTTAGCTCAATATAACTAACATGATATATTATCAAAATTTAGATCAATATATTACTGAAACAGAAAAAATAGTTATTTAAATTCATTCAACTTAGTATTTGTAAAGAGAATACTACTACATACTTAAGCCTTACAACTCTCAGCTCTGCAAAGGGATTTTGAGTCTGTGGATTTTTAACAATCCAGGCAGATATGGGTGAACTGATCCTAAAGGAGATGTGAGTGCAAAACTAATCTCAAAACTGGTACAGTTCAGACTCTTACAGTCCTAATTTTCAAAAAGGGCTGGATCTCAGATTGGCTTTTCAGATATTAACTAAAACAAAAAGTCTCAGGATGCAGAAGAAAGAATTTATACTTTCAAAGTCCTTATCTAGAGAGAAGGTTCCTGCTGGTGGATATAGTTACAGGCTTTTGTATACAAAGACTATTTAGCTTATATAAAGTTTAATTAGATTTGGATTAGGACAATACACTAATGTTTACATTTGAATATGTGAGGGTTTGAATGCAATGAAAAATAGTAATGTACAAAAATATGTACCATAAACAGTGTACCACAATTAAATGCCAACTTCATAAAACTGATTTTTTCCTCATGAACCTGGTAAGTTTCAGCTCTGTTCTCATGCATAATTTGTTGCATTTCAAGTCCTCTGTTCTTTATGACAAAAGACAGTAACTTTCATGTGCTCTGTAAAAGAGAAACTACCTTTCCTTCAGTAAAATGACAGATACTACTTCAACATAAATAGATTTCTGATGTATTTTCCTATCCATCAGTTTTTATTTATATGCTGCAATTAAACACCAGAACATAGGAATGATCCTGAAAGGTCATAGATATCTCCTAATGTGGTTTGCTCAGGGTAGTTGACAGAAATTTAAAATACCTCTGAGGTAGAGTAATCTGCAGAAGCCTCCTGTTCTTACTGATCTCTACAAATTACAGCCCAAGTTGAAACATGAAGGAAACAATAAATATGCCTTTACAAAGCGCTATCAACATTAAATATCCTCCTGATTAAAATTTCCTATATTTTTAATTTTTTTTGTGTGAATTAATTATTTTCAGTAGCAGAGTATTTAATGATTTTGCTCTAGTATATACACAACTGTTTTACTTTTTTCAGATTCAGATTTTTTCACTTTGAAACTCTCTTATATTTTTATATCAGAAAAAGATAAAAGTTTTAATATAACATTACTATTTATTATGTATGTATCTAAACCTATTTGTTGTTTAATGTTTATTCTTTCTGCTCTTCAACTTCTGCTTGCCTTATCCTCTTTTAAAGTATACTTTTGTAATGGATGTTATTTTAAAAAAAGGTGTTACTTTGTCCATTCCATCATAATTCAAGTTTTTGTCACAAGTTTTTGCAACATGACACATTACTTTTTATAATTTCAGCAGCACATTAAGGATGACGTCTACTAAGAAACTTGTAGGATGGTTAGTGTTCCCTTGGTTAATTTAGATATGGTTAATTTAAAAAGCTGTATTGTAGACCATATTTTTCAGGTGGTTCCCTCCAGCATGATCAGTACTGTTGCCTTGAGACTGCAGAAAACAGGACTTGGAACCAATTTAGTGTATAAGATAAGATAATCTTTTAATTTCAGGCCTGAGTCTAACAGGAATACATAACTATGCGCATGTCCCAGACACTGGTTCCATGTTTTCATAATAATGTCCATCTAATCCCTGTTCTGCCATTCCCCGGTTCTGCCCTATTCCACCGACTGGCACAACACATCAGAAATTGAGTCTGGGAGAGTTTGGGACCCCTCTTTCATCATCTTTGTCTTCCTGGTTGCACGTAGAGTCCTTGAAGGCCTTCCGGAGTTCTGGGCTTCAAGGTGACTCTGCTTACGTTTATGTCTCCTGGTGCAGGCCTTGAGGTGTTTTTCAGCATTTTACCTTGAAAAGAAGACTAAACAGCTAACAGAGTTTTGAGGGATTGATACAAGATGGGGTTGGTATTTGTAAACAATGAACTACTCGAGTTACTTTTACTGGCACATTAAAATCTACATCGACTACAACTACTTCTAAAATCTATAAAAATTAAAAAATAAAAAAATTAAAACCCTCTGAGGCATCACACTGATAAATTTTGCTGTTCTGCAAAATTCCTTTACTTCATCTTCTAGCCCTGACACTTTTCATGGTTCTCCTTATAGCTGAATAACAGATTTTTTTTCCTGCACTTCTCAGATTTGTTTCATTGTGCTCCCTTCTAGTTCACTAGTAAGAATAAGTGAATCTATAAGGAGAAAGCTCAGTCATTTTATCCCCTTTTCCATAATGAGAGTAGTCTGTATTATCCTAAACTTTTTTATTTTCCTTCGGTGCTTTTTGACCCTTCCTTGTCCCAAACATTTAGCAAACTATTAGCACCCTTTCCTGAGGAATCAGAATTTCTGAAGGTCTAAAGAAATTATATTAGGTTGTTGGAGTTTTTTTACTTACTATTTTATTAACCATTTTAGCATATGATTGGCTTATGGAGTTGGGCTTTTTCCCTCTTAAAATATGACAATCTGGGAACTTTTATATTGTGAAAGTATTCACTTCTTTTTTGTTGTATTTTTAATGATACAGAAAACCATCTTGAAATAGACAATAAACTTCATGATCACCAGTTCCATTTTTAAATATATGAAGCATTACTTTTTTTTTTCACCTCTGTTTCTATGCAATAAGGGAAAAAATGGGGGGCTTGTAGTTTTAAGGTTTCATACATCTTGCTTGTTATGCATGAAATTACAGGAAACTTTTTGTAGCATGTAGAGCTTTAGTAGCATCACATTGTTATATATCAGAAAACAGCAGGTGTCATAGTAATCTTCCAAAAATTCTTGAGTAAAAACTAATGTAAAAAGTAATTTAACTTCTCAGCAGTATTCTTATCTTCCCTCACTGCTTTGTAGGGATTTAGAAGATCTGTTGGTTCTATTACAGTCGTCTTCTTCCAAATGTATTTTCATGGCTTCTGGGTATTGGTTTTAAAACTCGTTAATTTTTTCCTTCAAAATTCATTTTTACCCTTCTAATTTCCCTCTTCCTTCATTACTGCATGGCCTTGATTATTGACAGGCATTGCTAAGGTCAGTCTTAAATGCAGAGAATTTGCATGGTTGAACAAACATCCTTCTAACTTGTCTCCTCTAGACTTCCATGTGCCATTTTTTGGTTTGCCACCTGCCCCTGAAGTGTTAAGTGATAGAATTCTCAGAAGATCCCACACAATCAAACTTGGTAAAAAAAATGAAAAGTATAAAGTACTTTTGTCTTCATGGAGGTTCCTTGTCTCAACCAGAATCAGGCTGATTTCATGCTATGCTGCCTAATGTTCCAGTGTTCTTAAAGCAATCAGATTCAATATGATTTTTACAATCCACAGCATGTTAATGTTGTAAGCAAAGTTGGCCAACTAAATAATAAATTCCTTCAAATAGCTAATATGCTTCAAAGTATTTAAGCAGTGCTTGAAATATTTTGCCAGACGCTAACTCTAAAATATTGCCAACATTTCAGGAGCATTTGTCTACAGAATTGCTTCTTTTACATTAAACAATACTTTTCTTCTTATGAGACAGGTACATCATGATTAGCTATTATTGTTAATAATCATAAATGTCCATCCAACTTAATTTATTTAAACTCAAAAGAGAAAATTAATTTTTAAGTTGTACTTTATTCCACACTGTCTATCACTACTAAGTTCACATGTAATAAATGTTTCTCAGCTATAGACAATTGAGCCAATTAGTAGTGTAACTGAAAGAAGCAGAAATGAGCTTCAGAAAGAAGGATGTTCATGATGTAGAGCTTCTGCTCTCATAATGTCCTGAATCTGTTATAGTAAGAGAAAACTCTTCCATATACATACTTAAAAAAAAAATCAGCAAAATTTTAAGAAAAATGCCTTTTTCCTCAGTTAAAGCTCACACTTCCATTGTCAATCAATACAGTTATCTGGTTCAATTCTCTATGCCTCTCTACAATTCTCATATATAGTAATAATTATTTGTAAAATCCCTGCTTTTAAAACAGCTGTCTTAAAGGATAATCTGAGACCAGTAAGTTATTGATATTTTAAACCTGAAAAGTGGATGTTTTATTAAGTCATCTTCTTTCAAAATTTCACAATATTTTGTGCTCCGGTTGGCATATACTGTGAACTTACCAGAGAAGGCTTTGAAAGAAATTCCTTAAAAAATAATTACAGATGATCGTACTTCTCAATGATATGAGGTTTTGAAACCACACAATATCTTTTTTTTGGTGGTATTCAATGTCAAAGGAATAGAGTAGATCACATAAAGACATATCAAGGATCGAGCCAAAATCACATGGTCCCAAACTAGCTAACTGCATATGCCTTTTGAAGCTGAGTTAAAAACCGTACTTCTAATACCTTGGTTTAACAAGATGCCTAAAATTCTTATTAAAAGTTCTGTAGAACTTTTGGAAACTATTTTGAATCTTAAATGTTTGCACTATTTACAACATTGGGTTTTTTTCCTCAATTTTCTTTGCTGCTGCCTTCTGTGTAAAACCTTAATTTAATTCTTGATGCCCTCATTTTAGCACCTAGAAATGATGCTGTTTGATATGAAGCAGTACTTAGTTTCTATGTTTTCTTAGTATAAGCTTCTGTGACAATAGCTATAATCTGTTAATTTGCATCTTGTGAAGGGCTGCTTGTTTATGGAGACCTTAGACAGCCTTGGAAAGCAGGGAGAGATTGAACAATAACTAGCTTTTTAAGGGTGCAACTGGGAACTGCAACAATCCTGGACATGCCATTTTATACTGGCTTCCCTAATGAGCACTTTCTTTTAGTTATTGAGGGTTCTTAACTCTTTTGTTTGTTTCCGTGTTGGTTTTTAAGTGTTTGCAATCATTATTGTAACAGCTTGTTCACCATACTGAGATCTCTACGAATTCCTGTATAAATATCAGCCTTATTCTCCTTTCTGGTGTTAGGTGCTGCAAACCAGGGCCTAGTGAGACTGCACACACCAATGTGATGTTCAAGCAAATCCCAAGTTTATTCAAATGCACAGGTATATATGACCTCAAGTGACCCTGCCCCAGGTGCGGTGGTCTGACTCCAATTGGTTGAGGCTGGAAACATGTCCTTTTAAGGTGAAAACGAAACCTGTAATGTGGTCCTCCAGACCCACCTGAATCAGGGCTGCAACATCTAGGGGAGCTGGAAATGGCAAAGAAGTATTCTTTACTTTAGTACTTTACTTGTTATCCAAAACAAGCAGGTGAAGGAATAAATTATAAGGAAAGTATACTTTAAAACCATTTAAGAAGTGATGACTGAAAAAAAAAAACAGATTAAGTTTGAAATTAACATTGGAATTGTTTCTTTATCCAAATTAATTGCTCCATATTCAAGTGTTCTAGATCTATCTGAGCACTCTTAAAAGAGATTATTTACAACCCAATAAAATAATAAACAAAAGTACCCACGAAACAATAAGTATCAGTTCTCGGAATTGCAGCCTGGGTAGGGCCAGTCCCTCTCCAGTAAGTAACACCCTGCTCTTTACCAGGTGCCTGTGATAAGCTCTCATAGATGTTTTTATTAAATCAGAGCCTTTTATTATGTCCAGTGTGACCTTCTGCTGAAGGAAAACTGTAGAGTTACCACTGTTCCCATGACTTCACCTGCCAGTTTCCCACTAGTTTTAGGACAATTTGTGTGTTCTAGTGCAAGTGTCAGAATGCATGCCATTTAAGTTTATATGTAAATTATCAGAATACTTTAATTTTGGAAAGAAAAGGATCCCGCTTTCTTTGAAATTATTGAACGGGTTCTTTTTTTCCTTATTGACTATTTTCATCCTGGATGGTACTAAGTCATTTTCTTCAACCTGCTTGTTCAGGCAGCTACATTTTTTTTTTTGTAAATTCAATTAAAAGCATAAAACTATGGTTAGAACAGCTACATGTCACTAACTGAGAGGCTACAAAATGTGGTTGAATGTGACACTTTTCACTGTGCCAGGGATGTTTTTTCAGACCTACCCAATGGCAAAGACACCTTCTCATATATTAATGTAAGCTGAAATTCATATTGTATATTGATATTATTTAGTACAGGTCACTTTCAGTTAAAAAGTGGGTAAGAAGTTTTGGAAGGAAAGGAATTAAAGAAAAATCATGATAGTCACTGCCTAACACAAGGACAATACTAAAACACTGAAAAGAGAACTTTTAAAGTTTTTTTTCTCCTTAGTTGCTTTTCTGAATTTGTCGTCTTATGGCTACTGTGACTCTCCTCCCAAAACCTTTCCATAGCCAGATCTGATGCTCTGACTGAAGTCTTAGACAAAATTTTAATTCTCAGTTGGTATCATCTGGAAAGTGTGTGTGGTACTACATAGTAATTTTAAGTCTTTCTCAGGTGTTTTTGACTGAAATATCCCAAAAGTGTTTTGCAAATGTAGTGAATTACATTTTAGGGACTAACTCCTGTGACCAGTTACAGAGCTGAAAAGAGACATGCAGAAAGCAGAGTGCATAGCCATAGAATGATTGTCAAAATTAAGAAGAAAACCAGAAACCCTGAGCTTAAAATGCAGATTTCATATGAATCTTGACTGCCTCACTTTGGAAAACCACAGCCAGACTGTTTTAACAGCAGGCATGCCTGGATTTATTTTCTTTTATGTTCCTGTCACATATACAATTTATCCAGGTTGCCAATTCAACATCAAGAAGTGGCCATTACTTAGACAAACAAGTTTTCATTCTTACTTTGTCTCATAACTATAAATATTTGTATAAGAGGGTTAAAGTGTTAAACTGTGATTTTGATGCTGAAAATATTGAGCAGCAAGCTATGCTGATGCATCTGAAGGGTACTTGAACTGGATGTTTGCAAGGGAAGGTTTTATAAATTAGCTTAGAATTGCTTTGTGGTTACTAGGTGAGAATAATAACTGTGATAGCGATAACTGAGTCCTTGGAATCTTCCAGTGCCTACAACATTAATGGATCTGTGTAATATTCTTGTGAGGTAGATTGCATCCGTCTTTTAACCAGGAGCTTGGAAAGGTTAATACCTGAATGTCCACTGACTTTGGACATGTTGCTGACAATGAGCATTCCTAAATGCCTAGTTCCTGATTTTCTGTGGTACTAATGGCCTGTAACTCAGATCAAAGTTGGTGGGAAGTCAGTACATCTGAAAATGACGTTACAGGAGTAGAAAGCTAAGCACAGAAAGGCTCTTGGATAGCAGGAAACTAGGCAATCAGATCTTAAAATGACATAACTGAAGCCAAAATAGAGATTCAGAGGCATACAAAATATTCAAGAATTGAGGATCTCCAGTTTGCAGCCTTTAGCTATTAGCGTACATGGTTCTATTACTAATTCTAAAACTAGACAACATTACACAAATGAAACTTTAACAGCCTGGTATGGTGTCTTTTAATTGTAGGGCTCTTCATTTTCCAGAGCTTGGATTTGCAGAAAAAAGAAATCAATGGAAGAATGAAAAAGTTCAGAGCCATTTGCCAGAAATACATGCATGCTTATTTGATACAACTATGCAAATTAAGTTCCCTATCTGCTGGTTTGCAAAATATAGCAGCAAATACTGGTGAAGGAAGATGCAAATACACATAAAAGACTGCGTGAATCTAGTAATGCCCATAAATTTATTTTATTTATCCTTTATTAATGCAATGTCAATTATCACAAATATGTATGTTAAACAGCAAAGGAAGACCAAACAGCTCATCTAAAATAATATTCTCTGCATTATACTTCCACTTAAGGAAGTTATTTCTGTCTGAAGTGCAAGTGGGAAGAAATGCAGTGGTTAATATAATAGGCATGCAAATAACAGCAGATAGTTAATGCTTACAGGAAATATACAATACCTGCTGGGCAAGTCACCTGGTTTATAGTGAAAAAAATATCCGCTGGCTTTCAAGTAAATGAACTGTCTGAAATTAAGAACGGCAGCAAATATGATTTCTCACTGATTTTGGGAAAGGACTGCCTCCTACATAGAAAATGTGAAACCGTGGGGCATTGGTAGTAGGACTGCAAGAAAGAATTAGAAATCTGTGACAGACTGTTAAGAGTGCAAACAATGAAACTAGGACATATTTTGATCATAGATGTCTGAACTCAGTACTAAAACCTTGCACTGAACTACAGGCCCAAAGTAAGTGAAAATTTGTTACTTTTATAGAAAGTCCTGGCTCCTGAGGCCACAGAACAACAGGATGTGTGCACTGTGTCACTGCTGGAAGCTCAAGCCCAGGACAACTTCAGCAGACAGAAGCAGAGATATCATTTGTTTAAAGAGATTATGCTTGGAAACTACAAAGGATTATCTCCTATAAGTTTTCTCTCATTATCTGGCATGAAGAACAATGGAATTCCACTGCATCTATTGGCTGATGTCTCTAGTTATCATTGTATTTGAAAACACTGAAAAGTAGGACACAAAGTTTTGCAAAATCAGAGCCAATATATAAGCAAAGGATCTGATTTCCTTTACTACCTTACATCTTATTTATGAGGTTGTAACTTGGCTGACTTCAGTGCAGTGTCTCCTGATTTATAGTAGTGTCGCTGGGATTAGGATTGTGCCCCCAGTCTCCATGTAGTAAAGTCGGAATAAAGTCTGCTAAGTGTTTTAGTGGCAAGACAGGTCACTGAGGTGGTAATTATCTCTAATTGACACTTATACAAGCTGTAACATTCTTTATGTGCTGCTGAATGGGAGCTCAGAAGGGTGTGAAAGTCTTTTCTATCAAGCACCACAGTGGGAAAAAAACCCAAAGAGCATATTTTAATTGTTCTTTTAACTGATCATTCACATTGCTCAGAACCAATAGGAATAAGTGTGCCAACACCTATGGGAAATGACTCTTGGAAAGTAATTTTTATCCGTGTAACTGATCACTCCATTAAATTTCCCTGTAACACAGAAAAGCTCTCTAGCTACCAACACACATCAACATACTCTCTCTTAACACATAAATTCATGTTTTGTCTTCTTTCTGCAATGAACTGTCAAGTGACAAATGATATAGCACCTCCCTGACAGTACAAGAATGGCTATGTCAACATTTACATAAAAGAGTTGTTTCCCTATAAATGTATAATCTTTTTCAGACGGTTCTTCCAAAGTTGTTAAAAGGAGCATATGGTCCCATTGACATCTGAACAAGTCCAGGTTCCTGATATCATGTTCTAGTACCTCTTCTGGGAAGTAAGAAAAGTTTATTTTCATTTAATCAATCATAGCATTGAGGTATCTCTAACTACAAAACATTTGCTTTTGTATTTACTCTAAATATGCTTTCCAGTGAAAAAATCATTCTGTAAGTGGTTTCAAGTCTTGGATACACGTAGAAGATGAATTCTGGACTCCACATGACTATTAAAGGCTCTTTCATCAAAAGTTGATGATAAGCATTTAGAATACTATGGCTCAGTTCAAAAGGAGATACTTGTCTCACATTTAATGGAAGGAGCACTCCATTTCAAAAGAGCAACATACACAGCTCAGATGACAAACCCCATCAGCCATTATTTTAGAAATAGGCATTTTACTGTTTAAATAATATCACTGTAAGAATGTCCAGCATATGATTTTAAAAATAAACCATATTTCTAATTTTTTGAATAATGAAGAGTTTAAATACAGTATTTGTGGTCTTTATATAGGCAGCAAAGAATAAATTCATAACAACAACAACAAAAGAATGTAGAAGATGTCATGGAACATTTTCCTGTAGTTTAATCTATGATTTTGGAAGAAAAATGTTTGGCAGGTATAATCAACTATACTTACCTCTTTCAAAGATATTTTAATAGAGGTTCACTGTAATGGATGGGTTATCTATCATATGGGTAAACTGGATTTTTTTCTAGGTTCCAATTTTCAGTTTTTATTTTTGCTAACAACAAATAACTCTTATTAATTTGTACTGCTTTTCAAAAGAATCCTAATTATTATAGCTCTCACTGAGTATTATCTTTTCATCAGCAAATTCCCAAGTGCTTTTTAACTGTTGGTAAGGTACCTTTGAAATACTTACTATGAATTTTAATTTCCTTTAAAATACACTTTTCTATACAATCATGTTAGTTTTGACTATGGTGCTTAAAGCAGCAGGTAATAGCGCCAGCCTAGTATGAAAATCAGCTTTCCTAGGTGACCTAATGATGGAGTATTTCACTATTCAGTAAATATGCTGGCCAAACAGACAGTAACCTGTATTGTTCAGAAGCTTACTGATGTTTCTTATGGTGCTGATAGTACTGGCAAGGAAGGAAGTTAAGCCAAAAGCAAGGGTGTGTCAAGCAGAAAAAGGAATGTGTGCCAGTGCATGAGCTATAGACATTTGTGGCTTATTTCATATGTTGTCTTGAATGAACTGCAAGAATAACTCCATAATATCACTTTGTAGGTATAATTTTGAAGAACTTAAATGTATTCATAATGTTAGGGTTGATCATATTTTCTCACATCTGTTATTGAAAATCGTTTCATAATTTTGCATAATTTTTTTGACCTTGACATATCAACATTTAGAATGTGTTAACACCAAGATTTACTTCATGACTGTATTTATCAAAACATTCTGTTAAAACAGTAAGAAATGGTCATATTTTCTCAATCATAAAAGGAGAATTTATGAGAATTTTCTCCCTTCAATTTATTTGTTTACATCACACAAGATAATAACAGAAACAAGATTATATTAAAGACCTGAAATTAACTACCTAAAGATTGGACTTTTTGTATGCTTCATTGTTCCTTGTAGTTTTGACAGATAATAAAATATATGTGATTCTTGTCAGTTTAGGACTGATGTGCTGTACAAAATGTACAAACTCATTCTCATTCAGAATGATATAAATGGTTGAATCCTCAACCTGCCTAGACTGTTCTAAAGCTCATGCCACACAGCAAGTGTTCCCTGCCTTGTCCTTAACAACCCCAAAGCATGTGGGATCCAAGTGCATCAGAAGACCAGCATATTACTATTGATGCCTTTGATTATGCTTCAGCCAGAAAATCAGCATGAAGAAAATAGAGATCGCATTTTACCTTCCTCCCATGGAAAACGTGTTGAGTTGATGCACATTAACAAAGACACATTTGAATCTATAGGTGAATATGTCAGCAGTTCGCTGTCTGACAGCAGTGCGGCTGGAGAGGAAGTCACACAGAAAATATGGAAAGTTACTTCACATTTAGAGAGATTTAAATCATGTGTCTGGAGAGAAAAAGGAAGTAGATCTGAAGGCTCAGCATTATCAGTTCAGATATTTCATATGCATATAGGGCCACAGATTGCCTCAAAATGATTTTATCTCCACTTAACATACAGTTATTGCAAAAATATTAGAAAAACAAGCTGAAGGTAAGCCTGCTTTTATGTACAATTATTTTCACAGAAATCATAGGCAAAACTGTTTGCAGTGGCAATAAAATCTAGTGATGACTTCAAAAGAATGGGTAAGCTGGATTGAGCAAAAACAAAATAAAAGATGGCCAGGGGACAGTAAGAAAAACATTACAAAGTTATGTTTCAGGTTTCCATATTAAAAACCAGCTAATCAACTGATATGTACAATGCCAATGGTATCAAAAGCAGCAATAGGCTAAAAGAATCAAAAAGATCCGTGGAAAGAATAGAAACCAAGTTCTGATTTCTTGTTGCTATATATCTTATGAAATTAGACTAAAACTGGTCATAGTAAAAAAATGGACTAGTTTCTTACTAAGAAGGATCTCCTGCATATAGGTTGTAGCAATAAGGTATGACAACAGAGAAGTTTTTTTTCAATTTAAAACATGTGTCTCTTTGATATAGAGACTTATACATATAAATGGAATATACATCCACATACAGAGTATAAAAATATATACATTTATTTCTTGCACAATCAGTTAAGTATGAATTAGCCTTGATTTCAGGTTATGCCAAAAATTTAGATCACTGCACGCAAGAAACAATTTCTTAAAAAATGTCCTATCATCTGGTACCCTGGAACAAGTTTAAATAGATCCTTAGAAAGCACGACATAATTGTTTCAGAGAAGCTGTATGTTGACCAAGTTATTCTAAATTTCTCTAAATATTTATAAAAATGAAAATCATCATAAATATGCAGCAAATCATAACTGTTCAAAGGTTATGTCATGCTCTAGTGAATCATTTTCCATATGCTTTTGTGATGGATACATTCTGTATTGTAAGATTGCTGTGTAAGCCTAACAGCTCATTAACTTGCTATTATCTTAAATGACATTAAAAGTATTACAGAAACCAACAATACTTGGGGAAATGGAAATTCAAAGTCCTGCCTTTTAATACCTTAGTGGCATATTGAAATTAATACAAAAGGAGCAGATTGCTTTCAAAATATTTAGCTAGGCCTTTATATATTGAAATGATCACTCTGAAAATAATGTACAGTTCTATATGGTATAGCCCTTACAGGATTTACTCAAACAAGAATGAGAATAAAGCATTTCCATTAAACCTAATAGTCCATTATGTCGTCAGATATTATAACCTCACTGCTACTGCTATGGAGGTAACATGTATGGTTCTGTGAACATATTTGGAGTTTAGTTATTGATACTGAGCTTGACAGCTAGTTTTAATAAATGAGAGAGCTAAATTTTCATTTTATGTTCTTACTTATAAATAGGTTCTATGTTCTGCAAGGTAAAACATTTTGCAGAAATACAGAGCTCCAATAAACTTCCATTAAACTAAAAAAACAGCTAAGTGAGAAGGCGAAGAATAGAAGGGGATAATACTGAATTGTTCAGATTATATCCTGAAGACATCCTAGGAACTTACTTTGAATTTGTAGAGTGCCTGAGAATGGGAAAAATATAGAGTGAAATGGCATTATAGAAAACTTACAAACTCAGCTGGAAAGGCTTTCTTTCTATGTACCCTCTAATGCTGAGTTCATCACTGGGGAAAAATACATGTACATGTATTTGTTCTAGTAAAGAAAAATATTAATAAAGAGAATTATGAATAAAGAAAAAAGTCAATGGTTTTCAAATGAAGCGAAAAAACTAGTGAAGAACATTGTCGATTGCAAAGCTGAGGCTTCCAATTTTGTAAAGCATGGGAGTACTTAACAAGAGAATATGAAGAGAATAGACATTGTAAAGCAGCAGGGTACTGTATGTGAATAACCTGTATATAGCCAAGTTACAGCTTTGCTGATGATTAAGTATTCAGTGTCAGTAGTGACTCAAATGCATACTTTGTGCTAGGTAATTCTGAAATTAAGCTGTAAGTCTCAGTCCTTTCCCTGGCTGGCAGTCACAGTAGTTCTTTTCTCTTTTGCTGGAGCACACGACACAGCAATTTTTATCTCTAGTAATATCTTTTCTTAATCTCCTTTCAGACAGACTGCCTGTGTCAAATTGAGGCCAGAGTGATTCAGAGTTAAAAGAATGTTATAATAGAGATGTGACACATTTAAATCCACTCCTTAGGAACATAAAACTCGATTAGGAGTATGGTCTGACAGACAATATAAAAAAAGGCTGGGAGGGAATTCATGTCTAGTAAATAATGCAGAACTTCATCAAAATGTAAAGTGTAGTTTAGCTGTAAATATGGTGTAAAAAACTTGTGCAGATGAAAGTTTATTTGGGGTAGAATTTTTTTTTTTGCCTGGACATAGAAAGCTGATATACTGTACTGAATAAATAAAACAAAAGTGGAAATCAGATTATGACTTGGTGAAAAATAAAATGTATGCTAGACAGAATACCCCAAATTTTCAAGTACTAAGAAAAAAAATTTAAAAAGCAAAACAGATTAGAGAAAATTATTTTTGGAAGTCACAACCTATTTATTTTTAAATAAATACAATTTTTTTATTGACCAAATTTTAACATTAAAATATTTGTTACAAACCAGAATATATCTATAAAGAATGAAAAAAATAGCTTTCAGTGACAAATGTGTTGTCAAAAGATGTGTAGGTTGGGCTACTGAAAAGTGTTAAAGAACTTTGTTCTATTTATTCTTTTGTGAGGTAATCCTCAAATCTTCCTTAACTTTAGAAGATAACAACAGCTTTAAAATGTTACTGTGCTTGTGAAGAGACACCAGAAAGACACGGTGATGCTGAGAGCAAAGCTTCCTTCCACCACTCCCACCCCGGCTGTTGGATTCTTCTCAGGCTGACTACACCGCCCCTAACTTTAGAACATGCAGTTTGCCTCTGTGCTGCCTATACCTGCCTCTACAATGAAGTGATTCTGCAGTTGGCTTCAATACCTCTCAGTAGTGATACTGCAGGACAACATGGGGCCAGTGGAGGTTCGCAGCATTTTTGCTGAGAGCAAAATGGGGCATATGAAGTGTGATCTTGCTCACTGCATGTGCCTAAAAGAAGAAAAGGGACTTGAACTGTAGCTGAATGAAGTGTGGTTATATGGAGACTTCTTTTCACTCTCTACCTTATGTTTACAATCTCCAGCTTTCTCATGAGTATAGTTTCTGTGATTATTTAGAAAAAACAGATTAATTAGTTAGTATTTCTTCAAAGGACTTAAATCTTATGCACTAAAGATTCAGAAGTAGTGGTGACTTCAAAAAGCTTTTTCTCAAATATAAGAAAATAAGAAACATACAATGATTCCCTGAGGCAGACCGCAAAGTAAGTCTGGTAGGCTGAAGGAAAATTCAAAGAGGAGCCTTTTCTACAACTGCCAATAGAAATCAAACTGCTGCTACACTGAATATCTTTCTTGGTGAGCTTACTTTTTTCTATTCCTATTTTTTCTTTCATTTGCACTTTATCAGGAAAAGAATCTTCCCTGATATTGTATGAATAGACAAAATGGCAAACAGTCAAAGTTCATATATCTATGAGACAACTAACATTTCAGACAGCTGAGATGAACTCCATTTTTGGTAAAGTAATAGTTGCACTAAAATACATCCATTTAGTCTGAGGAAAAATATTGGCTAGCTGCATCAGAGCTTAGTTAAATTTCTTTGCAGTAAAATCCTCAGGATGCCACTGAAAACAGTGGTCTCTGCTATTCCTATATATGAGGCTGGGGTTTGGGGTGCATAAGATAGTGATAACTGTTTTAATTTAAGAGAGATTGAAGTAATCTTAAAGTAAAAAGTGAAAACAGAGATGCAGATTAGTATCTTCACAGAAATACAAAGCCTACTTTTCTTAAAGTACATTGGATATGATTTAGAGTAGATTTTGTGTGTTGCTGTCTTCTCCATAACTTTTGCATCTTGAACTTCACAACTGAATGAAGCACTTCTGAACACTCAGACTAAATCTTAGCTCAGTCACAGATTTTGGCAATTGATACAGTACTAATTAAATTAGACTTTGTGGTTTGTGACAAGCAGAAGAGCGTGCTATTTGAGCAGATTACTCTTCTCTTAAATCTACATTTCTGTTATATACCCAGTGGTTGAAAAGGATCTTAATGCATCAAACCAGATGCATACATATTTATGTATAGAAACATGTTTAATTAACAATATCTATTATTTGTTTAGAGATCCAATGAAGTCACATAGGGAAGCAGGAAGGATTCCTTTTATCAAAGACAGAAGTCTATGTGGTAGAGAGGTCTACACCTGCATTTTTGTAGGCACATAATCATAAACTTTCACTGTCCCTCCAAAGGGAGGGAAAAATGGAAAAAGGGCTTGGTTATTTAAATTTTCTGGCATAAGATTTCTGACCATTAGAAATTTTAGACTAGGAATTCATTTTTGTAGCATTGCTCTCTGTTCCTAATTATACTTGATTTTGGGGGGACTTTTGAAATCCCATTAGACATCAGACTTCATTTTTTAGACATTAAAATACTCCTTTAAAGTTGAAGGACTTTACTAGAGCTGCAGTACTAAATGAAGCAGTGTGTATTTGCACTAAATAAATGAACTTGCAATTCTTAATTTCAAGTTTCTTTAATGGAACATTCTCTTATTTAGTGAAGTGTTGAAAACATAAATTCATGTTCATGAAACACAGAGTTTTATTATTATCACTACTTTTGCACAAGGAATTAAACATGAAACAACAGGTTGACTTACTGATAAAATAACCTGAAGTGAGAACTTCTAAGTTCCCAGACTATTTGATCACACTGGTATGATTGCAAAGAAACAAGAATTGTTAGCATAAACATGACAGGACTCTAGAATAGAATGGTAAAATTTTCATCCAGCACACTAGTTTAAATACTCAGAAAAATTACTTTTCTTTAATCAAGAAGACATTAGAACACAATTTTTGCAGTTCATATTTCTTAAAAACAGCAATACATGCTATGTTTTGGCAAGTATTTTTCTTCTATGAATCAACTGCTTTTTCCTTCTGTTATAACTCTTACCGGAGCATCCCCAGAAAAGGATACACCACACTGCTTCCCAGAAGGGTAGGATGCATGAAAGGCAACCATAAACTTGTGCCTGTGGTACCATTTGGCTGTTTGGCCTTGCAGAAACCTTCCAAAAAAGAGCAAGGCAATTTCAGGTCTGGCAGCAGACATAACTGATGCAGCTTTTTCTCTCTCCACCTGTATGTAGGTATTCAGATACATGCAGTGCTAGGAGGCAACAGTTTATTAAATGCTATCAGGAAAATGAAATGGCCTTAGAATTGCAGTATTGGAAATCAAAATAATGCGTTCTTTGAAAGATTATACACTGATACTATGACGCAAATGTGCTCCATGATAGAGAAAAAGAAATATCTCTGATTTTTTAATTAATGACAATTTCTTGTTATCTTTGGATTCTTTTCAACCAATCCAGAGTCTTATTGTTATGACTGCACATGTTTGCCTACACCACTGGCTTAGCCACTATGACTGCTTTTCAAGAATACTCATGCAATTTCCAGTACAGTCTCTGCAAACGTATGCTAATGATTTGAGGATTACCTAACAAAAGAATAAATAGAACAAAGTTGATGGCTAATGACCTGTGTTTTGGCTGGTCTGTTGGTCTGCACATGGAGAATATTTGCTCTCTAATAAACTGAATGTAGAATCTGTGTTGCCAAGTTTAATTCTCCATCCACAGATGGGAATAATACAGTGGAACAAATGTATGCTGGATCTCAAGCTGCCATACAGTCTGACTACTGTTCACAGACTACAAGCATTTTAATTCTTCCCATGTGTCAGAAACAGCCATGGGGACCAGTTTCCATGGGTTGTATGTGCTTTTGAAGAGACATTAATATACTGTAAATTGTATATGTGATTTGATGAGCACAGTGACTTGCAGCTTCCTCCTACATAGGTTTAGTCCATGCTATTAACTACTTATACAATGAGCATGTGTCACAGGATAATGAGCCTAAGGCTGACACAAGGCTTTCAATAACCTCGGCAAAACAGAGAGTATTGCAAGCTGTACATACACATTCCTCAGCAAGAAGTCAATAGTGCAGTTTCCAACAGAGTAACTCTTGCAGTTAATAGTAGCAATAGACTATTTTAGAGCACTCTGTGCCCCACAATGTGTGAAACAATTCTTTTCTGATATCTCTCCTGTTTGAACATTTTGCTAACTTACTAATATTTGTAGCCTGAGCTGCCTAGTCTAGTCCTTTCTAGAATCAGGCCCAGCTGTCACATCTGTTCCAGTCCAGCCATTCTTCTAGTGCTCAGACAACAGACTACAACAATATCTTCTCTAGTTTCTCTCTCTTGAAGACACTATACTAGCCTAAAGCTGTCCAATGTCAACTCATCTTCCTTTCTTTGTTTTGAAGTGCTGACAGCACTCTGAAGTGAAATGTCTTCAAAGGCCCCACAACCCTTTGTCTTGGAAATAATTCTCTTCCCTGTGAAAAAATTTCAGTCCACACAATCTTCTGGTTGTGTTTTCTTTTCCCCCAAAGTGTGAAATGAGGGTGGGACAGGGAAGGTCACACTAAAAAAGTTCAGAGTGAGGGTGGGGAGCGCATACAGCGTTGAAAAACTGGTTGCAGAGCTGATTAGACAAAGAGGTGGGCAGAAAACCAAAGGACTCTGTATTATCTTATTTTGTTATTTATTGTAACTATAAATAATAATTCAAATTTGATGTGCAGTTCTTTCTGAATTAACTGATTGCTAGTATTCAGAATACTAGATTAGTATTGGCAGGTGGAAACTGCCATATTTTCTTAAACAGTTCAACTTTCCAGTGAGATTTACTTCTTCCAAAGAGTACAATGAAGCTAGACTATGCTTCTAAATATTTTTTCCTTTTGTTACCAAAGAAAATTTTAAAGTAAGTGATATTAATACTTTCCTTGAAAATGAAAATGTGTGACAACCTTCTTTTTGTGACATGCTTTGAAAATGAAAAATAACGGTACAGTAAGGAGCTATCAATGGCATAATCCTGCTAGCTCCTTTAAATTGTAAAGACTTTTTTCACTAGGAACATCTGCCAGAGGCCAATTTTATAGCTTATTCCCACAGTGCCCCATAGTACTCTGGTCAAGCAGCAAGCTTTTAAGACTTTGAGTTTTCTAAAGGCTGTTAACAGTTATATCCTCAGATACCATGTTGCTGGATATCTGTGGATACCACAAAAGAATCAGGGGAAGTTAAACCAATATTTTCAACAAGAAAGAGGAAAAGATCCACAACAGAATTCTCAGAAGAGCTGAACTGCAGAGTTTCTTACAGGAAGACAGAAAGATTAACACAGTAAACACAGGATTCATTTGAATAGAAGCAATGTAATTACCAGATCAGGATAATTTCTTTTGTCTCCCCTAAATAAAATTACATTTAAGAGCATTGGAATTGTTTTTGTCTTCTCCTAGGAACATGGTGTGAGCATAAAGTTTTAATATTTATGCACTTTTCCTCATAAAAATCCATGAACAAAGGACTTCACCCACTAAAGGTTACACAGAATTTCAACAATAGGTTTAATTGATCTGAATAGCCTTTTGGCATGTTGATTTATGCCATAAGAGTGGCCAGGAGTTTTAACAGTCCAAACAGAACAATGGGGTAGAGAAAGCATGCTGAGCAAAATGCATTCCAAGATCTAAAGACTTAAAATGTCTGAATTAAACTAAACTGACAAGTATTCATTCTTAGCAAATTTACTATAATTATATCTGGAAAGTCTGAAACAAGGCCGAGATCACCTGCCAGGTGATCTGAGGGGGATATTGGTTGCCATTATAGGAACTACACTTCAAGCTGTTGGCCATTAAGTAGATGGTGCAATACCTCAGTTAGTATAAAATCATTACAGAACTAAGGTCAATTTAACTTTGACCAATCTTTGCTGAAGATACAGATAGAAATATATATAAAAGCATAATAGCAAAAAATCAAACCAAAATCACTCAAAGTAACACTAAAAAAGTAATCTTAATGAATTGATCTACAATCAGTACAATAAGATTGTGCAGTCATTCACTAGTCATTCTTGTTGATATTTCTAGAGTGAAGTCATTCATTTGAATATCCGTGGCCTCAGAATTTTTAGAGAGGGATGATGGTTTAATGGATACATAGAAATGGCTATAAAATCACTTATTTGGTATTTTAACAAGCATTTTATTGTTCTCTGATTTAAATAATCTGTGAAGTTCAGTAAAGCTCAAATCTGGGTCATCCAGAGAGCTATTTCTCTTCATAGTCTCATCCCATGTCCTTTCTTAACATTCTCCAGCATCTCTGTTGCTTTCTTTTTCAGAGAAATTTGGTGATCTCCAAAATTCTTTTCCCTGAAGCATCTTTCAACAACCATCCCATAAGGATTTTAGATCTGGTGTGAAAAGATGTTTCCCTCCTGTGCTCTGTTGTACTGGGACCTGCTAACATTTCCAGAGACTAACCCAAGATATTGTGAGAGACATCTCCAGGAAATGGACTGGAATTCCTGAGGTTTCTCATTATGACTTATGTTTACTTTTTTTTAAAATTATTATTCTATATGAATCACAGGTGAGTCAAAGCTAAATGAGCTATATGGTAATCTGTGACATGCTACCTATACATGGATCTTTTCTCTTGTCTCTACTCCTCTTCCTATGGTCCCTCACTATTTCAATGGAAACAGAGATCTATTGGTATTTAACAGAGTTGATTTATTTCTCTATAATGCATACAGTGGTAGATCTAAATTGCTTCAGGTTTTGAGTATGGAAGCTGTAAATTGCTGAGAGTTTGCATATGATGCAGGATTTGGCAGCAAGGACACTAAGAAAGATTCTTATCTTTGACATCTCCAATATAAGACACCTAAATCCTCAGGTAGATTTTGAAGTATATGGTCTGCTTGTTGAGCAGCTGATGTTCTAGATAGTATCAACTGACACTGTGGGTGAAAAAGTGCTTGAGATATTGAAATCTCTAGAAATAGAGCAACAAAAATAAAGATTAAATGGAGGTGCATTTGTAACTAGTAAAAAACACTGTAATTAAGATTAGCAAAAAGAAAAAAAAACTTGGATTTTTTTTTAAATAAGTAGTTGGATTTTCAATTTACCTAAGTATGCATTTCTTCTGACTTTATCCACTAGGCAAGCCTGGTTGATAGGCTACATCTATTAGGCTGGCCTGCTATATGAAGGAAGACCTTGGTACTGTACCTTCAATTGCTGAAATAAAGTGTTATTATTGGGTGGTGATATAAAAACAAATTCCAAGTCCCCATGACTTACTGCATGAGTCTTGACATGACTGGAAATAGATGAACTCTCAAATTTAAAAATATCGGTACTAAAATGTCACTATGGAACCTCCTAGCAATTTCATTTTCTTTGTTTCCATAGGCTTTTTTTTTTTTAATTGCTGTGTTTAGGTGTCATATCCCTCACAATGTCCATAACCTTGCATTTATACAATTAATGGTTTCTTCTTAGCCGTCAAGGAAACTATGACAGATCTACTTAGAGCCTGCTGTGGGGTTTGAGTGCTGCCTGGTCAAGGATCTCAACCAGGACCTCCCTTCAGAAGAGCCCCATTTCCCAGAAGATATTCCAACCAGTACTCATCATAAATCAGTATGCTGTAGACTTGGAAGCCTTTGTTCTTTGCATGAAGTATTTTATTTTATTTTTTTATGCATACAAAATGACATTTTGGTTCAAGATGAACCTGAGTAACATATCTCTCCTTTCTGATCAAGTATCAAACTTATTCTAAACAACTTTCCTGGGCACCTGGTATTGGCCAGTGTCAGAGACTTGTGGGTACACCAGAGTAGGTGGGAACTGATGTGGTTGACCTTATCCTCTTTTCTGGCAAAATGAGTGAGGAGAAGAGTTTGCACAAATCCATTAGGGCAAGCATGAGCATTTTTGCAGGAAACAACAAATCCGATGAGGTTTTCCTACAATCTCAGTTACAAGTTCATTTACATGCATAAGAAGCTCCACTTTATATCACTGCCTCTTTGTCAGATATTTTGACAACTAACCTGATGGATCCAAGTTGGATTATAACAGCTCCCCTTAGATATTCTGGAGTACAGCAAGCGTTGCACCTGAGAAAACCAGCAGAGCTGAATGGCCAACATACTGTTATTTAGACTTGGAATGCAGCCCTAACCATGCATTTTTTTACTTCTCATTTCTCTACATTACATATATCTTCTAGATCCATTGTTAACTTATCTTCTAATACCTTTAAAGTATATTTACATATGTATCTGCACACCTAGTTTTTCCTTCCTTTTGCCATGACCACATCCGTATTATTTAGAGATTTTTTTCTTGTTTTGTGCTTTACCAATTGTCACATACCATTTTTCTACTTTATGTTTCTGAATAGCAACAAGATCTGGAAAGAATTTCACCCTGGGTTCACTTTCAAAACAATTTCACTGCTTTGAATGTAAATTTGGTAAATGCAAGGAGCACTGACATATCTGCTTTACAGATTGCAAAGCTTTAAGAAGGTGCAAATGAATTCACTTTGTCCTAAGAACTTACACCTGGTGGAGAGCTCTCCTTGCAGCCAACCTGCATGAGATGGAGCAGTTGCCTTTCAAACTGAGATAAATTCTTATACAGAGTTAATGACAATCAGTTCTGCTGCAGGACTCACTGATGAGCAAATGTAAAAGTACAAACTGATGGGTTTGGGGAATTGAAGTTGCTAAAGACAAGTCCTGTAATTCTTGAGTAAAATTGTCTTCAGTCCTTTTGCCCTGCATTTTAGAAATCAAATGGATGGGTAGATCAGGGATAAAAGTCAGTAATGTGAGAAAATCCTGAAATCAGAAGTTATTTACAGTGAACTCCTTTAAATTAAAAACCAGCTGTATGTCTCTGATATGTGTTAGAAATATGTATATTTTCATGATGTTGCTTGATTTGCTAATACTGAGAAATGCAAAACAAAACAAAAAAAAATTGCCTTGAGTAATTCATTCCAAATGGGGAAGATAAATATCCTGAATTTTAAAAGTCCTTACTTATAGATAATTTGCCAACCAACTTTAACTTAGTTTCAATGTGTTTTTTAAAATGTGTTATTTCTTTTCTACTGACATGTTCCAAAGTCCCTTCCTATTTCTCCTCTTCTTTTCCACTTTCTTCGTTCATCTGCTATTTACTATTTCTTTACTGTTTCTTTCCCTATAATACCTTCTTTATTATTATTTTGGTGCCTCCCTTTCTTCTTTCCTCTTTCTCTTTCTCCCTTTCCTCTAGATATGGGTTTCTTTGTGTTTTCAAAGGAAAGCCACAGAATAGCTGCCCCTCCCTTAACACACACACGTTCAAATCCATTGGGTGCTAAGCTTGCTGCAGCTCCCCCACTGCTGCTCTTCTTTGTCTAATAGAATATTGGCTTTTTTTTCCTACTCAGCTCCCTGTACAGAAATCAATGTTCTGCTACACTGACTGCGGTGACAGTAATGCAGGAGACACCAGCCCAACAGCTCGATGCACAAAGAACTGTTCTCCAAAATTTTCTCTCTGCTAAAAAACAAGGAGGAGGTCACACTGTTTCCTCCATGTGCAGAGCAGCAATTCTGTTTTTGTCATGGTTTCTCTACCTTCCATATTCCTCTACTTGCCCACCCCCAAATCCAGAATTGAATAGCTCAGGCTTAGAGGTTACTAGTTAAAAGAAAAGACTTAAAAATAGTCCCTCCTTTATTGTATCATAATCTGATACCAGAGCCCAAATCCTAAATGTTCTTGTTCTCTTAAAGGCAAAGAGTGGCTATTACTTGGGGCAATGAAATCTTTTAGGGGGATTAGTGTTTTTTTTCCCTCAGATTAGTAGCATTAAAAAAAATTCTTGAAGCCTTAACAGTATTTCCCTGAGTTAATCTCATCTGGTGCCTGTTGGGATTTACAATGTCTACTAATATCAGCCACTTCTGGTTATGCCATGCAATAGGATATACTGTAAAACAACCCACACGCTCCAGTGCCAGAAGTTACACTACAGTGCTAGAAAACGTGGGTGACAATGAGATTTGTTTCCACCTAGTCAGACCTGAGAGGTGATACAGAGAGGTTCAATATGTTTCCATTGAATTCAACATATTTGTTTTCACAAATTATCTATCAGGAGTTCCTGCTATTTTTTTTCCTTATTGGCTCCGCCCCCCCCCCCCCCCCCCCCGCCTCCCCCCTTCTTAGTCAACATCTGTTTTTTTCCCCTTGTGAAATACAGAAAAAAAAGAGTAAAATCACTGGTTTCTTGGCTATTTTTAAAGGCATTGTAGGTAATGAAAATCTGAGGCTGTTTTCATTAATTTTTCATACTGAAGTATCCTTGGTTTTGTTTCCTGGTGGGGTGAATGTAACTACTGGACTCAGACTTGATTCTGGGATGTGTAGTTGAAACTGCATTGAGGAGTCCAGTCAGCAGACTGTTTCAACAATCACAGGACCTGCAGAATGAGCTTTCTCAGAGCCTAGTGGATTTTCAAATGTCTTCTGTTAGAAAATTGGCGGAATATTGTGTCAGAATGGGTAAAGGGTGATTTTGTTTTGCTTACTGAAGTGGTTCAACTAACTCTATGCACAAGTACTGCTTCACACTTGACTGTTCTCTTCCAGCTTTTTGACAAATATATTTGATTTGAGAAAACGAAAGATAGAGGATAAAGTAGACACTGTTAGAGACTTACAGGCAAATCATTTAAGGCACAGGAAGGGTAGACAGCTACCTGTGCTACATTTTTTGCTAATGTGACCCACTGAACTTCTTCAAAGTGATCAGTTGCATGGAAATTTGATCTGAAAATATTTAGCAGTGGTTCACTTTTTTTTTTGGAACTATACTGCTGTAAAAGCACTTCACCATAGACATGTACAGAACTCGATTTGTACCTGGAAAAGTATGGAAATTAAGGATGATTTTGGTTGCTTTCAGCATTATTCTATATTGTTTCTGAATGAAAATGTTTGCTTGAAAATTTTGGAGATTCTTCTCCCAACGTTATTTTCCTTGTATTTGAAAACCACTTTTTGTAACAATGCTAAGCAATAGAAGTGCTTTTCACTTTCAAAGAATTAAAAAAGGAATGACTAATTGTGTTAGCTGTTTGGCACAGACACGACACAGCCTTCATCCTTCATTCAATTAGAGCTTGCTTTGAATTTTGTGAGGTCAGATTGTATCCCAGTCAGGTGTTATGACTCAGATCATTTCCTACCCATATTTTTTACAATTACTGAAGTAACACTAAGAACTTTTGACAAATGAGGTACATTTCATTAGGTCTGTTTAGCAGACAGGGAGAGCAAGTCATGACAAAAAGAAATAACTTCATAGCAAGTCGCAAAATCTGTTTGTCACTGTGAAGCTTGAAATTGTAAGCCTTTTGGTATGTGAGGAGCAAAAATGGAAAGAAATGATTTCAGGTACCTTGTACAAGTACATTTCTCATCTTGCTGGAAGTGAGGAGGTACCATGAAGTGATGTACCCTAATTTGGTATAGGTGACATAAGTGTGAACCTGGACATTCTGATGGGAGCCCTTTCTTATTTTCCATATCCATAGAAAAACTGCAGTGGATTACACAAGGAACAGACATCCAGCTCTCAGCAGATCACTAGCAAATTATTTACTAATCCCAACTAAAACAACCACTGCTTCACCGTGAAGACTACTCCTGCAGTTCATTTATAACGACAGTCAGTTTCAACTTCAATGCCCTTCCCCACTGCTCCCAGTCAGCCCAGATGCGTAGCCCGGTTCCTGTGTCTCATGCATTAAACCCACACGAGTCTGTTCCTGGCATATAAAGGCCTTCAGGTTCCAGTTAGAAACGAGCCTAACTAAAATCAAGATCGAAAACCTCTTTTTCTGCTCAGGTTCAGCACCCGCCCATGCAGGCGCCGTCGGTGTCAGACCCGGGGCGCTGCTCTTGGCTCCCGGGAGGGGAGAGCACGGTGGAAAGCTCGGGAACTCACCGACGGATAAAGTGAACAATGCTAGACTGCGACAGCCCTGTGTGCTGATGGCTATTAACCTTTAAACGGGATCTGGCCCCAGTGCTCGGGGCCTTCGCCTGGTTGTAGCGCCACAGTGCCCGGCCCAGCCGTGCCGCAGCCGGTCTGCCCGGAAAGGCCCCGCGGCGCCGGGGGGAGCAGGACCCGAGCGCTCAGCCGCTCCCTGCGCCGCGCCCCCTTCCCCGCGCGATGGCAGCATCTCGGAGCAAGCCTGCCCGCGCCACCAGCACAAGGAGGGCGGCGGGGCTGGAGCCGCGCCCAGGGCCGATGGGTCTGGGGCGGAGGGCGCTGGGCAGCTGCGGTAACGCGGGTCCTGGCTCAGGGAAAAGGCACCTGACGTTCCCCAGCTCCATAGCCCCGCCGCAGGGGATGAATGCCTTCGGGGAAACGTGAACCGAAATGTGCCCCGGGATCTACCGAGGGCTCCCGTCGGACGCAGTTTTGCTGCTGCAGTTCCCATCTAAGGCGGAAAGGGCCAAGGGACGAGTTCAGCTATTCCGAAACTGGCCCATTCCCAAACAGAATTTGTCAATCTCTTTCCAAAAATGGGAACCGGGAAGGGAAAGCAGAAGCGCAGTGCGTTGCAGGGTGGTGATCTTGCACTTGTAAGTGCAAGTTAGCTTGAGAGATACGACTGTTTTTTCTGACCTATTCCATCTCCAGGCTTTTTCTTACCTGAGGTACTTCCAGAGCTGCAGCTATGAAGTGAGGAACCAAAAGTAAATTTATCCATGATCATTTCCTAATTGTTCTGCAGCTTCTTTTGAAATCAGAAGGACACAGGTTTTTGGGGTTTTTTAAATGATCTATTAGTTTTCAACTTTTTTCCTCCTCAAGCTTGCAAGACCAAAGATATTTTTACTGGTTGATGTACAGGGCTTTTATGATAGTGAAGTAATTTATGAAGATGGAACTGAAGTCTTTTATACCTGTCTTGAAGGGTGGGGTAACTGTCTTTTGCTGGAATACAGTTTTATGATGTACTATAAAATCCTCTATAACCTATTTGATAGAGTGGCAAAATAAATTTTCTTCAGCATCACCTTTATGTTGCCACAATGTACAATTTTGTGTATTATCTGACTCCTTATGCTTCACATGCAGCGAGGGACTACTCCTTTTGCAGAGCTCTACTATACCCATAACAGATACCTCCTTCATGGTTGGGGCAACAAGTTGCAAATAGCAAACTATTATTGTTATTTATAAAGTGTAAGCTGGAAGCTAGATATCCTGCACAAACTCCTTGTGTTTGTCTAAAAGTAGTTTCCATTAAGAAAACTGGCTATCTGGATAAAAAAAAAAATGTTATAGGGATGTACAAATAAGCTTTTGCCTAGAGATTTGATTTCAAAACTCTAGTTTTAAAATAAAGTTAAAAGCATTAGAAACAAAGGCTTGGCATAGGCAGCAGTTGGACAATGGATTCAGCAAACCCACATCTTTTTTTTTCACCAAACCCTTGAAGTTATGATATTCAACTTATCATCTTAGGGGAAAGTAGTGAGTTTTTTCTGTCTTTTGTCTCTGACTACATCTGGTTTTTATACATAGTGAATAATGAAAAGTTTGGAAACAGGGCAGGTGTACCAGACTCACCAACTTCTTGTTATTATTTAATAGGATCAAGGAGTAATGGAGAGGCTCTGCTAAATTAATAGCCACGAGAAAGGAAGAAACTTTATTTCTACAGCCTCTTGGTTTGTGTATTCCATTCAGAAATATGCAATCCATGTTCGAGTCCATTTGTGAAGATATTTGAGTTTCCTTTGCTGACATCCCAAGAGAAGCTCTGACATCAGACTCTTATTTAGAGGGAAGTCAGGACCTTTAACTCTTCTGTGACTTTTGGCCAAAACATAAACTTGGTTTTTCAGCTGTTTCACAGATTCAAAATAAATTTTTGAGGCAATCACAAGAGTGATGCGATAGTAAATATTCTATAGAAAATGACTGGCAGAAGATTCAAGACTTCATCTAATACATGGGTTTCCCTAGTACACAGGACTTGTAGATAAATCCTGAAGCTTCAGATTTACTCCCAGCTGTTCCACTGGTGCCTTCATACATTATGCCTTAAGTAATTCTTTTATCTTCTATGTGCCTCAATATTTCCCTTGGAAAAGTAAATATAATGCTTCTGACCCCCTTTTTCATTATTTTGTCTTCTAATAAATGAAGAGAGTATTTGTTACTATGAGTCATTACTGATGGCTCATTTTATCAGTCTCCTAAGTAGTGGTTTCTTCAACCAGAATGAAGGCAAATTTTGACTGTTTCCCTAAATGAATGTAAATATTCAGTATGACAGTGGCAGGACAGACAGAAATTAGATTTTGCTATTTTTCCTTACTATTATAAATCCAAACACATTAATGACTTTGGCCCAGCATATCTTACTGAGAATTACTGACTGGATGAAAGCACTTCCCCAAAAGGGACAATGGTTAATTTTCAATAAAATTCACTAGTGATCAATCAATCTAACAAAATCATTCAATAGTGTGGAAGAATTTCAAAAGACATAATTTATGAATCTGAAAGTTTTTTTAAGAAGTAACAGACTTGTGAAAAATCCATTGAGTAACATATACTGTTTAATGCAAATATATACCTCAGATTTCCTATGTGTAATGAGAACGTAATATATTATTATCTCATTTAAGCTGTATGGAATATGAAATGAGCATCTGTGACTACACAGTAAACAATGGAGGAAAGCAGTGAACTTTGTCGTGTTGCCTGAAGTGTAATCATGTAAAGATCGACATCATAGTTTATCTTTCTATGAATAACAAGATGACACTTAGCAGTTTCCCATTTCTGCTCTAAATTAACCTTGCCTGAATAGCCTAAAGTTGGCCTTTTGCTGGACAATGAAATGTTCCCTGTGGAGAAAGCTTCATGAAACTGATAATCTTTGAAATCTGCTTGGGCTTCTGAAGGTTCAAAATTCACTGAAGAGTATATGGCTAGAACTAACCACTATGCTGGTGAGGTCTGTGTTTGGGCTAATTACAGTTCAGTATGTTAAAATATGGACAAATATGCATGCATATGTTATTGTTAGTTGTTCAGTTAGTGATGTAGCACTCTCTGTGAAAATCAGGTTTGATTTTACTGGAAGACTAACACTAAGTTTCAGCTGTGATATGCTGTAGAAGATTGTTGCATAAAACTAACAACGTGGCCAGTACAGGGTCAAAAGGCTTTAGTAACAGACATGTTTAAATTTACCAATATTCAGTCTTTGCAGTCTTGAAGTACTTTGTACCATCATAGAAAATAATACATTTTTTAGTCTTTTATCTCTCCAGTAGGGAGACAATTAAAAAGAGAGGGTGAGACATTTGTGTGTGTGGATTCTTTTATAAAGTAAGCTATAAAAATGATGTTTCTCTAGTCTAAACGCCTATTTCTCTTAAGGTTGGTTGTAAGCCCAGGCTTCATATATCACCTACAAAGGTCTTTGTTACAGGAAAACCTTTCCATTCTCTACTCTTCAAAGCAATCTATTTAAGCCTATCTTTTTAGCCTGCCAAACACTACAAGGGGTTATGTGGATGTATGACTTGTACTTTGTAGTAGCAGAACTGAGCTTTTAAAGGCAATGGGGTTTGATAAGCTGCAAAAGTGGTCTTAAGAGTAACTGTGCAAAGAGCTACCATGTGCTGGATTATTTAGAATTTATTATTTTGAGCGTGTCCTGAGTAAATGGGTCCTGACATTAGCTATTGCTCATGAGATAAGGAGGATTCTGAGCTAGTCTTAAGGTGTAGTGTGATGTCAAGGCCATCCAAAGTTTGAACTTGTTCGGTGTCACTTTGGTGTGCTGTGGAGTTGAAAGGCAGAACAGTATTTGCTGTTACATGAAGGAGCTTAAGTTTGCCAGTAAATCTTGAAGGAATACCAATTTTAGTCCTTTGAGCGGCAGAATTCTTTTGAACTTCTGTTGGATATAGGGATTGCAGGAATCAATCAAGGTACTGCAGGCAGGATGTGTTCATTTTGTAGCAGCAGCTTTGGCACCAAAAGAGGATTGTTAGAGACTATTTTCCATTTAGCAGCAGGAGTAAGTACTGTAAAGAAACAGGACTCAGCGAGATTGCGTGGTGCATAAACAGTGTGTAATCCTCTGAATGTGCAGGGAATTATATACGAATGAGGAGCGAGAACAAAAATCCAGTTGCTGCTGCACATGCCTGGTGCTAAATATCCAAGTTTGAATTGTCGGTCAGGAAAGCCTTTGTCTTCAAAGAGGAACTCTGAAACCGTTCTATGTCCTCCTTTGGGATTTAACAGAGAATTCTATAAGGTAAATGGACCTGTATTCAATGGTTTCAGCTTCACAAGTTTGTGATTTGCAAATCAGATAAAATACATTCCTTTTTACATTAACAGAATAGTCTGAGGAAAAAAGTAGTTATTGGATAGGTTTCTATAAACAAACTTGGTATAAAAGCTAGGACTTTTCAGTAACTAGAAGCCAGAAGGCAAAGAGAATAAAAAGCAAAGCCCTAAACAATCTGATATGCACTTTCAGAAAACGGAAAGAAGTAAGATCTCTTGCAGATATTACGTTATAACAATATTCTCTCCTTTTTTTTTTTGACTCCTTCCTTGAAAAGGCATGTATATAGAGGAACAAAGAGACGTTTAAAAATATCAAGAATAATATGCCCTTTTTTTGCTACCTTTTTTAATTTTTATTTTCACAGAGGCAATTTTTGCAAAATATTCGAACAATATAATAAAGAGATTAAAAGATATCTGTACACAGGCAGTCCTGCATGCACATATATGCATATTTCCATATTATATTTTGGGTTGAAAATTTAATTATTTTGAGGAAATAAAATTAAACATAGAAACAGAAAGATCAGTAGCAGAAGGGTTTTGACAAACATAATACCTGCAGCTGTATTTCTGTTTCTGTGAGAGATTTGATTTGACATCCGCTCATGTTAGCATTTGGAAGAGAATAAGGCTTGGCATATGCTACTACGTATTTTCCTCCTATAGAGGACAGAAGTGGCAGGCACCCTGCTATACCTTTTAAATTGCACTTATTCCCTTATTGCACAAATTAAAAGAGAAATATTTGAACTTTCTTTAGAGGTTAATTTATAACAGTTAGTTTCTCTCTTTCAAGGCACATTTGTTTTCTATTGTTTGAAATCTATAAAATTACAAACCACAAGAGACCACTAAATGTTTCTAATTCCATTAAAAAAGCTAAAAGCTTTCTTAAGGAACCAACTGTACTCAGTGCCTGAAAAAGTTCATCATATATCTATGCCTTTTCCTTCTCAGGAAAGCAGACATAGAACCTCTTCACTGCCATATTAGGAGATGAACTCCAGCATGCAGGAATTGTGGAAAAGAAGAGTTTTAGTCCAGTTATTACCCCCAAATGTATAAGGTGCTGATGGCGCTGAGTGCAGAGGCTGTAAAGATGCTGTCAATGACATCTGGCAACAAGCAACAGAGCAAGACTTGACAACTGAAGCTGGACAACATAAAAAGGATGGGCTTTTATAACAGTGAGGGTCAGTTATTTGTCAGCTATGCAGAGCTATGCAGAGGTCCTTGTCACCAAGCTCCAAATCAAGTTGCTTATCCCTTGAGATAATGCTTTCTAGCTCAGGAAGAGATTTAGGGCTTAGTACAGGAATGATGTAGAATTCCAGTGGTCTTTTTTTACAGGTCAGATGAGCTTAGAGAACCATCATGTCTGGCCCTCAGTCCTCTGAATCTTTTTAACATATAAACACAGTGTTAGTATATAAATCCATCAATGATCCCACTCATTCTCCTTTCTGCAACACAAAGTTGTATCCCAGTGTGCTGACATTTGGTCATGAGAAACGGGGGTGTGTGTTACTTGGCTTTCAAGAACTGTGATGCTGCATTTGAGAAGATGGCATGATTTACATCTGGTAGTTAAACTTTGTGGTGAAAAGTTGTGCCGTACCTCTGCACCTCAGGCAACACAAAGCAAGCAACTGTAGTTGTTATATGTTAGTCTAAACCACTGTATCAGATCAGTCAAAGTTCATCAGTGCTTACCTGGCCAGGTGATTCCAGATTTACTATAAACCTATTCTGTCTACAAAAAGTTAGCCAAAAAGTCACATTCAAAGCGAGAAACTTCATGAGTTTCAGGGAAAGAAGAATCGTAATCTTTTGTGATATATTCAGAGTTCTTACCAACAAAAGAGTGTTCTGAGTTTGAATCATATAATACATTAATTTTGTTTGTTTGTTTAAAAATAAGCTTTCTCCAATGCAACAACAACATTATAAATTAACCCAATGTAAATAGAATTTGGGAACCTGATTTAAAGATGGTTGAAAACTCATATATTGAGTTCTTTGGATCTCCACCAATTGATTTGTCAGCATTTAGTGTAATTTTTCCTTTAGAAGAATTCCTGCATGAAACATGCAAAGAAAGAACATAAGAAATTTCAGAGAGTTGGTCATTCAAATCTCCTTAGGTCATGGTTAGAGGGATATAGCAGACCAAACAAAAAATAGCTGGATGCCCACAGAAATTTGCAGAACATTTTGCAAAGTGATGCATATCTCCACAGATGAGGAGAAGAAAGAAGCCGCAGTGGTTAACTATATTTTAGGCATTCAAAGCAGGTGAAATAATGGAAATAAACTTTTCCATGATGAGCTCACCTAACACTAAAGTGATAGAAAACTCATTTTTGGGTAGACAGAGAGAGTGGAAAAATTTTAAGCAGGGTAAGAGTCTTGTTACCAGATTAAGAAGGTTACACATGCTCAGGCTTGAAGACTCATTTATGAGAATTTATTTTTCTACGCAACTTTATTCTATGTTCACTGAGGACAGGCATTTATTGTTATTATTATTTGACCTAGGAAATTATGTGCATTCTCAAGCATCTGTCACTAGCTGGGCATTAGTTTTGCCACTTCTTTTTCATTCAGAATCACCAGTGACTTGTGTTTTCCAGCTCTTAATGTGACAGATAACAAGGACAATGGAAAGCACTATGTGACAGATGCAACCTTGTTGGCATCTGCAGGTGCAAACATATTTTCAGTTTAGCATGCTAAAGGGCATCAGTTCAGAGCCTTAGGTGGTTTGGAGCATATGCTGCTGCTGAAAATAATAAGAAATAAGAATATTTTGAAGACACTTACAGGGGCAAGTGTGTGGAGCATTTAACTCTCTGAACACTGAGAAGAAATGTCTAGACTGAGGCAAACTAATGTATACCTGTGATGATAAAAATAAGCCTGCTAGAAATTCTCTTGTAAGCAAAAGACTCTAGTGTTTTTGTACGCTGCTACGGCACAGATTCTTTTCTGTTGAAGGCAATTGCCCTTGATATCACAGTGATGTTTCAACACTTCTCTATACCCAGACCCCTATTATTAAGCATTTCTTCTTCATTAATAATTGATGCCTGTGTTTAAGGCTTCTATTTGAAAATATCTCTCAAATCTACTTTATTAGATTTTGAGTAAATGTTCCTCAAATCTCCTCAGCATTTTGTTAAAAATGAATGTCATATATCTTTTGATAAAACCTACAGAGTTAAGTGCCTAATAAAATAGTACATGACTAAAATGACTGTTAATATTTTAGCATTATGCTGAAGTATGAGTGTTCTCCTGGCAAAGGTATGAATCACTGGTTTTTCATTTCTTTAATTCTTTATTAATTGGTACTTAAGGCAATAAACCATAACATATAACTTTGGCTTCAGATAAGGTTTAATGAGTGCCTGACCTTTGCTTGGATAATTTTCTGTCAGTGAACCAATTCAGAATAACCCTTTGAAGCTTGAATTCCTGTATTGAGTGCTACTGGTTTTTCACTGTCCTTGACTTAAATGGGCAGTACTGAAAGCTAACTTTTTATAAAAAAAGGCTTCCATAAGAAAGCTTTCTTTTAAATGATTAATTTATTGGATTTTTTTTTTGTCTCTGTCTTTCATTAAGTATTCTGCAATAAAACAGAAGTCCGATTATAGCTGGAACTGAGGACCTTCTCTCCTAACATAAGTGAGTTATATAGCCTACTAAGCTGTCATAATCTGCATGATGGCCCTTCCACCTAAACATACATCATACTTATGGATATACAGTAAAAACTCCAGCAGCATAAGTCCTAATTCTTCTAGAGTCCCACAGAGTATAGCTAGAAAAATCAGAAAGTTATTACTGAAATGAAATTGTATATTAGATATGGACCTGAATAGGTTTGGTACCTTTCAGGTAATTCTAAAAACACTGCAGATAGCCAACTGGTACAAGTTCAAATCATTACTGAAGTCTCCTGAGAACAGACTTCCCCAGGGGGATCTCCAGGACTTTCTACTTCTGGCTGGATTTGAACTACTATGAGAGCAATCACTCATGCCTTAAATTGGGATTTATGTTTTCTGTTCCTCTCTGAATCCCAAAGTGCAGCTAGGCATGAGAAAATGTGAAAATGACCAAAATTATTCTGACTCTAAAAATGTTGCATGATTTTATATGCTACTGAAAGATTAGGCAATATATGATTTACTTTAAAACTACCTTGAGTTTCTGACTAACATATCTAATGATAATATCACTTCTAACATTTGCTTCCAAAAAAGAAAAAAACAAGCCAAATGCAGAAGTATGCACTGAGCATACATGAGATAGACTACCTGTAATACTTTCTCCAGTCTTTGGCAAGTATAAAAGTTAAGGTCAGACATGTCTTGTAAGAGTGTTTTACACACTGACTAGCATGGCTAGTGTGTACATACATTCTCTATTGAAAAGCTGTTTCTGTGTATATAAAATAAATAAGATTCACTGGAGCAGGGTTTGGAACTTGAGCCTTATCCTTTTGAGCCATTTTAACCCTCAACAACAAATGCTGAATGATTGAATGCAAAATATAGCAGATTCACTTCAAAATGCCTTTGTATTAACAGTGTTTTAAATATATTCAGGGGTCTTAGCTAGTATTATTTGTTGCAAATAATTCTCATCTTCAGGCATTCATAATTAATTTAGTGAATTGCATTCTTCAGTAAAACACTCTGAAAAGAAGGAAACTGGTCACAATAATATGCTTAAATAAACATGTGGTTCAGTGCTTTGCTAACATTTGTGCCCCAGGCTCTAGTCTTATCATTTGCATATGTAAATTCAAAAGATTTTAGAATTTTTACCTGCAAAATCTGCCAGTTTCCTTGTAGAGTCAGTCTGTTCTGTATGAAAATTTGGACTCATTCTTCACACTGAACATGCCATTTGCAAAGACAAGATATGAGGGCTACCAGGAACAACATAGAAAGGAAAAATAGATGCAGCTGCTTACATTTAACAACATAAACCTATGGAAACAAACTGCCTTGCTATGGTTAAAAGACTCCACTCCAGTGAACAGAATTAATTAAGTTCATTTCCATTCAAGACTGCCCTTGGTCCACAGAGAGTCAAAGGGCAGTTGAAGAGTATAATTGCTTGTGTTAAAGAAAAAATGGCAATGGGAGTTACCCTAGCATCACAATGTGTTTCAAAAGAACAGCATACCTTTATTGTATTTTTAGTTTGATGTGGGTGAATTACAAAGTGAAAGGGAAGAAACTCTTTGTGAAACAGTACTTACCAGATATAAATGGAAACAGTCATTCAAATACTTCATTCAAAGTAGTGAAAAAGGAGAAAAGGACAAAAAAAGCTAGCCATTCTGATAATGTGTCCAGCAGTGGGAACAAATACCATAAATTACGGTTTGCTTCAGATTGTCATGAGAATAAAAAACAACTGCTAACACTACTAATTTTGAACCTCATTAGAAAATATTAGCTTTTATGTACAGTATTTCCCTTTGATCTAGTGTGCATTAAGAATTTTTCCATTTTCACCTCCTCTGTACTACACCATTCACCGAAGTGTTACAGGTATTTTAACAGCAAAACTTTGACTACAGACTCTGCATCCCTCCAGGCGTTTTTCAAAGCTTGTGGAGCAACATAGATTTTGTTGTTGTCTTCCAGATGATTGCCAAGTTTCTGTTTTTATTTTTTCCTCCTACTCAACTGTGATATTTGGAGTAATTTAATACAATTTAGGATTACATTTTTACCTTAAACAAATTATATTTATGTTGTGAAAATCAGTTATTCTCCTTTCCTTTTATTGGAACCAGTCAATTAAACCAGGAATGTGGTAAGGAAGGAGTTGTAGTTGTGGTATCAGCCCCACTTTGAATATCGTGTGTGGTTTTTGTCACTGCAGTATAAGAAAGATATTAACCTTTTAGAGCATCCAAAGGAGAGCAACAAAGGTGGTGAAGGGCTTTGAGGGGAAGCCGAATGAGGGGCAGCTGAGGGCACTTGGTCTGTTCAACCTGGAGAACAGGAGACTGAGTGGAGGCCTGATTGCAGTCTACCACTTCCTTGTGAAGGGAAGAGGAGGGGAAGGCACTGATCTCTTCTCTGTGGTGACCAGTGACAGGACCTGAGGGAATGGCCTGAAGTTGTGTCGAGGGAGGCTGAGGTTTGATATAAAGAGGTTCTTCACCCAGAGGGTGGTTGGGCACTGGAACAAGTTCCCCAGAGAAGTGGTCACAGCACCAAGCCTGACAGAATTCAGGAAGCATTTCAGCAATGCTTTCAGGCACATAGTGTGACTCTTGGGGCTGCCCTGTGCAGGCCCAATGGTTGAACTCGATGATCCTTGTGGGTTCCTTAGAACTGGGCACATTCTGTGATTCTGTGAGTTCAATAACCTGTCCCTCCTTTTCCCGCATCCAGTTTTTGGATGATACAAATAGATGGGATTTTATCAGAGAGTGTCATAATGTCACTGTTCCCTTTCTTGATGTGTACATTATAGCATTGCAGCCTAACAGTATTTCAGAGCCACAAGCAGCTCTAAGGAACGTTGTGTCTTGATGTAAACTTTCCCCTGGCTTGAGCAGATCTCACTGTGTTGTAGGGTACCAGAAACTGATAGCTGAATGCAAGGGAAGAATAGAGGAGGTTGTACCTCAGTTTTACAGGGCTAGTAAAGTTGCAATATCCTACCAAGCTTAGAAAAAAGATGGTGAACTTCATCTCACATTCACAAAGGCATAACTATACAGGAATCATTTTAGATGCTGGATAAACTTTCTCCAATTCACATTTCTAAGATATAGCTGAAAGTAATCATAAAAGATTATACAGAATATACAGAAGAAAGCATTGAAATTTTTCCAATATGTGGACAATAAATAAGAGGCCTATTTAATTTTTTCTGGACCTCCAGGTTTCAGTTAGTTACACCTGTTTTCTATAATATATCTGAATATTTTTTTAATTTAAAAATAGCCACCTGCTATTCAAGTATCTTCAAAGTACATTGGCCAGATTGAAAATAAAGGCAAAGATGCCAAAGGAATCATATTGTAGTTGTGGTAGTTCCACTGACTCTGCCTCAAAATCAAGTCTGCCCTGAGAAATAGTTTATCTGAATCTCTTTTAGCTTGTTACTCTTGTTTGTTTTGTTTATTACTTCCAAAGAGGTACTCAAAAGTGAAAATTGCAGAAAACCTGAAATATAAATTGTACCAACCTACGACCTCTTGTGGTCCTGTTGTTGTTGTAGAAGGACAGCTAGCATGGGTAAAGATTATGGTTATGTGCTGTTGATTTAGTGCAAATAAAATATTGTGGAAGGACTGAAATTGACCTGTTTGGTTCAAGGTCAGGCACTTATAAACTGAATTAGTGCCGTCTCCATCCTGTTGCCACTCTAATGCAGATATTTGTGTGCAGAGCTGTGTCCTAACTTAGAATTCAAATTCAGGAGATTTTCTTTCAGAATCTGTCTTACCTAATATATCTCCTCTATCAATTTCATAAAAGACTGTGTAATTATGTCAATAAATCCCTAAAGGGTCTTTGTTCTTTCCCTACTCTTTCATGAGATACATTTCTGTTAGAGTTTGATCGGTGAAAATGTGTTGGCAAAGCTGGTTTAGTATAAAATGAAAAATGGGATAAAAGGACAAGTCTACATCAGGATTATACACAATGATGAGTTCCAGTTTATTGAAATACACGTTAAAAGAATAGTACCTTAACCCACCAAAAAAGGTCTGTCAAGATGTACTTTTGTGACTAAGTGAAAAGTAAAAAAAAAAAAAAAAAAGAAAAAAAAGAAAATAAAAGAAAAAAAGAAATGAAAACATTAAAATAAAATAAAATAAAATAAAATAAAATAAAAGCCGGAAAGGAAAAGGGTAGGAAAAAGGGAAGGGAAAGGAAAATATTATTACTTTGAATAGAAGTGCTAACTTTGAACTTGTGTTATTTCAGTTGTCATTTTTTCAACACAAAAGCTTAAACAGTGTGGAAGCAAAATTAATTGCTGAATCAGCTGTGTAGTAAAAAATCAGTGAGCTCAGAGTGACTTTGCAAAAACAGTGATCTAAAAATATTGAAAGATGGAAATAAATAAATGAAACATGAAACTTTCACTTCAAAATGCACAGATGCATAAGAAAAAAAGTGTAACAACAATGTAATATGTAATTATGTGACAATATTCATAGACTAGAGCAGTATAAAACAAAAATGATGAGACAATTCATAAACATAAGCCACAGCTATTCTGTTAATTTGGATCAGATCCTCTTTGTAGACAGGAAGGAAGAAAGGAATTTGAAAAGATTTTCATGTTTGGAAAAAGACAGGGTTGTTTGTTCAATTGCTTATATAGTACTAGATAAAGGTTAAAGTGATTGTGTGGTTTACTGTATTTGGATCACAGATGTTAAGAAACATGGTTAGGAGAACATAGAGCTGCCATGTGTAGAAAAGTCTTATAGACTTAAATGACAGCATTGCAGTTAACAGGCTTAGTCATTCAATCCCATTTCATCTGAAGCAGCAATGGGCAGTTCAGCAATACTGAATAAGCAGAAGAAAGTGTCCTGAACTTTAGATAAATTTCTATTTCTCTGCAGTGAACCTGGTATGTTTATTATAACAACAGTGAAGAGGAAACAACTATAGGCTTCTGCATTTTTTTATCTACTCCTGGATTTGTAATACCTACCAGATTTTTTAGTTAGGAACACAGTTAACATTGGTGCCTGATAGTCTCAACAGAGAAAGTTCTGTAGGTATCTGAAGACAATTAAGATATGTTTTATGGGCAAGATAACCTTCTTCAGGGGCCCATCTCTTGTCATTATCTGCCCAGAGATGCCATGTGCAGCTGGAGTTCTGACTTTGATTGTTCAAGACAGATGATGTTAGTCTCTCTCATACTGGATAAGTGTAGTATAACAACTTTCTACAGGGAAGAAAAGCTACAAACTTATGAAAAAGCCCTCTCCACTTAGAAATACGAACCATAACAGGTATTTTCCTTGTGTTGTATTCTATATACAGTTCAACCATTGTATTTCATCTCCTCCGTTTAGGACATGTTCTGGCACCGTTTGCCCATATGAACAGTCCTGTTCCTCTGAATTGCTGCTGGCAAGATCCCTTGTCTGAGTCCTGGCTAGGACAAGCTGGGCTCAGCCCTTGTCAGCCTCAAGACTGGATATTCCAGTCTGTTATTAGAGTTTGGCTTTCAGCATGTTTGTGTAATCTGTGTTTGTAGGGGTGAGTGCATCCCTTAAGGAAAGCTGTTTGGAGTGCACCTTTAAAAGAAGAGAGCTACGTGGAGTGTGTGTGGTCCTGTGACCAATGAAAGGCTGTGGTGTATGTGAAGTGAATTGGTTAACCAATAGTGTCATGACATGTTGGATGTGAGAGGATATAAAAAGTGTGGATGTTACTGAGGAGATATCTTCTACTAGGAACTACTACTTCTACTGCTATGAACTACTGCTACTATGAACTGTCTGTTAACTATCTTGAATAAAGTCTTGTATGCCTTCTGATCAAGCCTTCTGATGCCTGCCTGTGTCTGAGCTCTTCTGACTGTCATTCACACTGCGCCCCTGCTCAGGACCAAGGGGCTATCGCTATATATGTTCTTGCATGTCTTCACTGCCCTTTCACTACCAGCATGAGTGATGATTTTCCAGCACAAGGATGACCTTCTGAGAAGGGTTCACTTTGCACAACTGACATACTTAGGGAGCTACTTTCCCTGGACTCTGTGTATAGATAATGGAAGGATGTTTCAGAAAGATATTCAGAACAGGATGCAGCAAAAATCTCAAGTTTCCTCCTAGAGGCTATAAAGAAACAATTGAGAGACCAACTTGTTGTCTGTTCAGGAAATAGAGACAACACAGTCATATTCTAGCCTGGTAACAAAATTATAGGAATTCTCCCATAGAACCATCTTTATTTATTTGATATTTTGAGGTCTGTAGAAATGTTAGCAGGTGGTTTATGATTATACATACCAATTTAGTAAATAACAAAGCCAAATAAAGAACTGAAATTAATATCCATTTTTTAGAAGCACCATTCATTTCAGTCTGCTCAGGTGAGTCCACTTTCCAAGCTCAATATATACAATTTATTACTGAGTTAATATTGAGAGCATAGCTCCAAGAGTGAGGAATAGCAACATATACAGGTGGCTGCCAAAACTGTCTGACCTGCATCTTGCAGTTTGGTTTCATCTGGAAGGAATCTAGTTCCCAAGGAATCCGGTGAGGTATTCAGAATCTTTCAAAAGCCCAAAATAAGTTTTAGTACCAAACATACCAAAGTACCAATTCTCATAAAATGCAAAGATGACTGAGCAATACATTTAAACTGTCAAAATTTCTTATTGTTTTCTTTTAGAATTAGATGTTGTGGGGAAAAAATAGAAAAAGCTATAAATATTAGGTATTATAATAGTAACTCAAGGTTAGAAAAGAAATAGTGGTCTAACATCTGAGATTTCTTATATTATGAAAGATTTTATTTTTTAACATTGAGATCCTGGAGAGAATTAGATACCAGAAGAAAGGGTTTATGTCTATCTTTTCAGCTTGTTTATCTAGCTATATCAAGATGAGCTTTGCTATTTCTACTTTCTCCTTTTACAGTAGCAATACCACTACTTTCCATCTGAGTGTTTCTTCGAAATCAAGTCTGTAGTGGGAAATAGCATAATATTTTTGTGTTATCACTCTCTGAACAAGATGCCTTTACAATCTATTTCCTAATCTTAAAGATACCAGGAACTTCAGATCCATTTTACATCTCACCCCTTCTAAACTCTTACATCAAGTATATGAAGTTAAGAATCGAAACTTCACAATGATGAGACATTTTGCCTGGAAGGTATGTCAGCTCAGTGCAAGTTTTCATATACCTGATTTATCTTTGTCTGAGAAAATGTTTCAGATTCCCCCTTCTGAAGTCTGATGAGTTATTCGCTGTTATTTCCATCAGGATTTCAGAATATATCCTGAAATATCCCTTAAAAAATTCCCTAGTGATTGTAACTCATTTTTTGAAATTGGGTCATTCTGTCTTTCCATGCCTTGGGATAATCAATTAAAGAGAGGAAACCTAAGGAACCAGAAGAAATCCCCCAATCTGTGAGATCACCAGACTGTCATCTGTCTTCAACAACATCAATTTAATTTTTTGTGGTGAAAACTTAGTGTCTTGGGACACTTCATAGTAGACTTGACACAGTTCTTAAAATCAACAGTTCTAGCTGCTCACTATTTATTTAACAATATGGTGATTGTCAGCCCAATACCTTAGGACAGATGTAGAAAAAAAGATCCAAAAGTAATTCTAAGGTGAGCTAGCTTTCAAATATGCACCCTTAACAAAATACTAACTCCATCACCTGTGACACTTTGTCAACAATTGAGACTATTTAACTGGAATGCAATATCATTGGCTACAGAGAAAGAGCTCTAACCTCACTACCAGTGGCTTAATTCCTTACTCTAAATTGTTTTTGATTAATGGCAGGATTAAATGCAGGAAAAAAAGGACAAAACAAACAACAACAAAAACCAGAGACAAATACCCCAACCTACTCTGACTTTTGTGCCACTAGTCCATAACCTCATATTCTTTCTGCATAAAATTATTAGGATCATGTTTGCCAGTTATTTAATAGAGGATCCATGTGACAGAAGAATGCAGTGTAGAAAAATAATTTCCCGGGGCTTGTTTTCTAATTAAAAGTACTTATGATCTGTGTTTGCCATACAGGACACTAATTCTTTCTTTTTCTCCTTTTTCTTAACTCCTTGAGTATTCTCACCACAAGCATTGACCGAAGAATACATCAGATCAGTTAACTGAGTCATTCAGAAAAAATGAGAATGAGAATTAATACAGTATTTGGATGAGTTTCTTTTTAGTAAGGCTGTAATGTATTTATTGTATTCATATTTAGGGTACTCTGGGAATAACATATTTGTCAAGCTTTATGTGAGTGACCTTTCATGGATGTGAAGTATTTCTCCTGCCCTTCCCCACCCCTGCCAATTAATAGGAAATTATATGAAACTGTTAGTTGAGTTAAGAAAATAGAAAGTATTTAAAAAAATAGAAACATGTATAGCAGTACTTTAAAAATGGAAATATTCTTTACACATATTTTCTATCTTATGTTCCTTTCACCAATATTTTTGTTGATTTTTTCTTTGTCCATCTTACTCCTAACTTTTCCAATGGCTGCAATTTGGAGCAACAAAGACTATCTTTTGGCAGTTTTTAATTGCTTTGGGGAATTTGATGAAATTGGGTTTTGTGTTCTTTTGAAGGGCATTTAACAGGTATTCAGCAATCAGTGACCAGACGATGCAAAAAAATCCTTTCTTTAATTCTGATAATTTGCTTCTATGCAAATCATAAAAAAAAAAAAAATAAATCTTTTGGAATGTTTTGGAGACTGAGCTTGCATAGGTTAAACCGCATCAGGATTAAAAGTGATTTAATTTGTTAGCATTGTGTAATTAACCAGCAATTAGTGATCTCTGCATTTAGGATCTATATCAGCAACTCAACAAATAAATCAGTGCCAGTCATTTTTAGTATACAGCTGCACATTTATGAACAACTTTCTATGGCTGATCCTAGAAAATTGTTACTGCATCCACATACCCCACCCTGAGTTTAATGCACCCCCACCACAGAGAGGAAAATGTGAGTGACAAGTACCACTCTTCCATGCTGCCCATCCCTCCTGTGTGAAGTTTTAAGTGTATTTATGCTGCTTGCCTCAAGTGCTAGCCCCCATGCAGCTGGGATCGTACCTGCACATGTGTCGCAGGACCCTGGACATTGCGCCTCACGCTGTTATTCAGCCCACAGGCTGTTCATGGCATACAATGGGAAGGCTGCCCTGTCTGGCCATGTCAGTGGTTGTGATACCCTGGGACAATTTCAGGCAATGGCAAGCCTGGGATTGACTGCTACCATTTCCACTGCAAGTTTCTCTGCATTGCTCCAAATATTTGCATTTCCTTTGTATTTCTTTCATGCTGACACCTTATCTATTAAAAAAATCCACAACAAACCTTATTTGCAATTTCCAGGTCTAGCCTGGCTGGTGGGCATCTTTCTTTTCAGCATGAACAGTTTTGGGGAAATACCCTCATGACAGTTGTGGGTGTCCCATTGAGATGTACAGCACACACTCATGTGGCTGTCCATGACCTTTTTCCAAGGACACTGTGAACATCTCAGAGATCCCAGAGAGACACTGGCTATGAGAGCAGGGACAGGCAGAGAACCAGCACCTTTAAAGAAGAAGGAAGATAAAGAAACTGACTGAGAAGGTATCCAAAGAAGGTCAATGAAGATGATGAAAAGTCTACACCACAAGTCTTAAGTGCAGCTTGGGCTAATGGGGTTGTTTAGCCTGGAGAAAAGGAGGCTCAGGGGAGACCTCCCCACTCTCTACAACTACCAGAAAGGTACTTGTTTTATATCGGTAACTAGTAAGGCATTGATAATACACTAGTGTTTTGTCTCCTGCTGAGCAGTATCTTCACAGCATCAACACTGTGTCTCCAGCATTCCTCCCTCACCAGTAGACTGAGATTGTAAATATTAGGATCCTAAATTTGATAATTTGTTTTCTTTGATTTCCTCATTTGCTGAAAGTTAAGCAAACCAAAGTATCTGTTGGCTAAACTGGAATCCCTGTGAACACCAGCTATACCAGTAAATTTGTCACAAAAGGATCATCCCTATTACTGTTTCGTGGCTTTGAAGAGAATAAGAAAAGATGTGATACTGTTTTCATGATGTGGTTATCACAGTAAGAGTTAAGGTAAGAACTTAAAGGAAAAATGAATGAGGAATTAAATGAAATGAAAATGTTATAGGTCTTAATTAAAAGTTGAAGAGATCACTGTGTACTTGAATCCAGACCAAATTCTAACTCTGTGCACATTCCCCTAGAATAGACAAAAAATAACAATCTTTTTCTCACTTTGTTAAAGGTGGAACTGAAGCTTTGAGGAAACAAGACTAGGTTGTGGATGGTTAGACTCAAATGATTAAAGCAAGGATGAAGTCAAGTGTGGGGAACAGAGATAGGTACTGTGATCATAGAAAACCAAAAACACGAATCAAAGTTATACCTGGTGCAGAATGAGGGATTAAAAACAAATGACAGGGCTAAAGGATAAACAAAATTGATGGGATGTGTGGTCAGATGTCCAAAACTTCTAAGGAAACTAAGGAGTTTATATTGAAAAGTATGATTCAAAGTAAGAAGAAGTCTTTCATCAATCCTAAATAAAAATAGGTTGATTTGGACTACTTAAGTTAAAAATAAAATTCAGTGAAAACAAAAATAAAAGTGAACAGTATTCCATAGGAATAAAACATTTTTGCAACACTTCATGTCCCAAAACAAAGGTTTGGTAAATATATAAAAAGTTGATGGTGATAATCTTCTTTTGTGAAAAACCCAAAGGAAGGAATGAATACTCAGTTATTTTTCTCATTTGAGACACAGAAGGAAATTGTATTGAGAAGCTGATTGATTGTCTGCATGTGAATGGTGACTGACAAGTTTAGCATGTGGATCATACCAATATGTGACATAGGAAGAGGGTATAAGCCAGAAAGATTGTTCTTTGGGGCTTGATTCTTCCTAAATTTGCCATTAACAAGTGTGACAGAATTGACAAATAGTGATCTTCATTTAATTCTTTGGAAAAAAAAACATTAATTTTTTTAAAATGAAAATTGATTTAAATGGAAAATATTTATTGGAATGGAAAACCTGGGATTTCTAGAACAGAGCATGCCAAGTAAAAATAAAGGACAATTTTTTTAAAAAAAAATTATTTTCAGTGAGGATCCTGTCCAAGATATTTTTTTTCTTACTTTTGTAATCTTTCCATACAGCTGCTGTAGTACCAAAGGGAAGGGTTGGACTTCCTGCAAGGATTGCTGGAGAAGTATACGTTTAGTAACAAGGGATATTTGCCTCAAATAAGTGTGTGGGAATGAGTGGGAATTGAAAGGATAGAGGTAGGTTTTTGACACATGGAGGAAGAGGCATATGTCAAGTTTAAAGAAAATAATCTTGGTAGGTAGAGCAGAGAAGTAAAAAAAAGGCAAAATGCTGAGATATTTAGCAAACAGAGAAGAAACCTGTATCAGTTTCTTTCCTCTCCATGAATGGTATCTGGGCTCGCTATTGACAGGACACCTTTTATATATTTGCATTTGACATGGATCAAGCTGGGACTTTTTTGTCTATAACTCCACTGACAAAGGAGCAATTTCAATAACTGACTTCAGTGATGTTAAGTGTATTTGTATGTAATCTAATACATGATGTAAAATGCAGAAGAAACACAAAAAGTACTCTAAGAAAATGGAATTTTCAGAGAGGAAAGAATATTTAATTGTCTTTATCTCAGTTTCTTATAGAAGTAAAAACCCTGATTCCATCCCCAAACTCAAAAATTTGATGACTTTGTAAGACAAGGGCTTGTTCATTGAAAACTTTAATAGAAAAAGATTTAAAAAAAATTATTAGCAATTTTTTAACATATTTGTAGATTTAGATTTTATATATAGGTAGTATAGGAATAATAGATTAATTGCTCATTGGTTGCAACCACAGTAACTGCTGGTTAAAAGATGTTGGAACAGCCACAATATATGTGCAGTAGCTGAAATTTGCACATGCAAATAAGATGCAGTCCAAATTTTCTAATTAGTTGATGATTTAGAAGCTGCTGCCTGAGATATTCCCTGATTCTGTCTACTTTGACATTTACTAACTCATTGCACTTTAAGGAAGACATTGAGGTAAAAGAACAAAGTGGTTTCTTAAGGCCTAAATGAAATACAACTTTGTGCTTCAGTACAACTTTATGCATTAATTAGTACTTTGTTTATGATAGCAGGAAATGCAGATGAAACTATTCAAAACAAGCATTCAAAAACCACATGGATTTGTAATTATTTATGTTTCCAATTTATCTGTTTGGTTTGTAAACATTTTCAGGCCATTGGACTGACATCTCTAAAAGCTGCTGTAGCACACAAAGAATAAAAACAGTGGTTAAATTTGTTTTAAAATAATACTAACATACCTTATGATGGTAAATAAAAAAAATGGCATTACAGGCTATGGCTGAGTTAAGTGGCTTAAAGGACAACACAGAAGTTTAAACCTTTGGCAAAAAATAAGATTTTTCCTGTTGGACTAAAAAAATGTGAGACAGATAGAGCTCTGTATGGACACTGTATGGGTAAACTCTGTCTTTAGAAGGAAATTTTATTGGGTTAGAGTCTAATCTTTCATCCAGAGTTTGAGTCAAAATGCTATTCTGAGTTGAATCACTGTTTAGTAAACCATAAAGAAGTGATAAGCATCTGCTGGTGAAAATCAACAGCTGAACCACAAGAATTCGTTTCCCTGTGTACATGTCTCACTGAATGTGCAGCTGGACTTTGTTGTGTGACTTTCAATTTTTCACTAGATTTTCTTCTATTATATTTCAGCTAGTTTTAAGTTGTAACTTTTTCAAGACAACTGAGGTCTGTTGATTGGTCTGTGACTTATAAACTTATGGGATGGGTCAACCCTGGATGTATGTGCAGACTGCAGAATAAGAGGCTGAAAAGCAGCCTCATGGAAAAGACCCTGGGGGTCCTGATTGATGGCAAGTTGAATATGAGTCAGCAGTGCCCTGGCAGCCAGGAGGGCCAACCTTGTCCTGGAGGGCATCAGGCAAAGCATTGCCAGCCGGTCAAGGAAGGGGACTGTCCTGCTCTGCTCTGCAATGGGGTGGCCTCACCTTGGATATTGTGTGCAGTTTTGGGCAGCACAATATAAAAAAGACATTAAGCTATTAGAAGGTAGCCAAAGGAGGCCAATGAAGATGGTGAAGGGCCTTAAGGAAAAGCCATATGAGGAGCTGCTGAGGGCACTTGGTCTGTTGAGCCTCGAGGAGACTGAGGGGAAACCTCACTGCATTTGCAACCTCCTGGTGAGGGAAAGAGGAGGGGCAGGCACTGATCTCTTCTGTGTGGTGACCGGTGACAGGACCTGAGGGAATGGCCTGAAGTTGTGTCAGGGGAGGTTTAGGTTGAATATTAGAAAGAGGTTCTTCACCCAGAGGGTGGTTGGCCATTGGCACAGGCTCCCCAGGCAAATGGTCACAGCACCAAGCCTGACTGAGTTCAAGAAGTGTTTGGATGATACTCTCAGTGATATGATGTGACTCTTGGGGATGGTCCTGTGCATCGCTAAGGGTTGGACTCGTTTAGCCTTGTATCTTCCTTTTCAATTTAGCATATTCTGTGATTCTAATCTGAACATTGCTAAAAAGGTATTGACTCCATTTGCCTATGGTGTGCCTCAGCCAATACCCTTGATGCCAGTTTATCACTGCATAGGGGCTTACCAGACTGCTGAACCTTTAGGAAGAAGCTGCCAGTAGTCAACTAGCTTTGTTAGGACGTGCCAGCCAATCTTCTCAACTCCATACCAATTTCTTAAAGCTAAATAAAAAAATCATTGTTTATTTCTTGCTTTTTACTCCTTAAATTGTTTTAAAGGTGATAGAAGAGTACCTTATGTCCAGCTGGTTTTGAAGTCAAGCATATTATAGAGTCTGAGTACTGACATCTATAAAACCTTTTGAATTTATTTCCAAAGGTTCCAAAGAAACAGTTTCTCAGGTATCTCCACCAGCCCTGGAAAAATAGCTTTGCTGTCTAAAAGATTACACATGCACAAAGCTTTCACGTTTTCAACCACTGCAGTATTCCTGTGTAACTCAGATACTCTTTTCCTCAGTTCCAATTTTTCAGAATTTGAGCAGCAGCTGAAAAAGCTGCCAGTCTCTATTGCTCTCCTTTATGGTGGCTTTTCTTTGCTGAGCAATGGCAAAGAGTCAGCTGTGCCGCACATCCTTCAACAACCTTGCTGGTGCTTTATTTTCTCCTCAAGAATAGACAGATCCAGTATTGTGTAGCAACCTCCTCTTGCTGCTGATCTGAATAGCTCTATACATAAAAATTGGGCTGTCTCTTAAACTCTCATGTATGCACCATCGCAGTGCTTAAGGCTCTCTGAGAAAGCAAGGGAGATGATGGTTTTGCTGTGAAATGACATTCAGACAGTTCCTTCTTATCTCTCCTCTCCACCAGAAATGCTTTCACCACCTGTGAAATAAATCTGTGGGTTTTGAAAATAAGCAGAACTACAGTGGCACAGCAGACTGGAGGCTTTGTTTATGGTGAAGAATCTTGGGAGGGTCCTGGAACACAGATTTTCCCATCAAGAAAGACAGATATTCTTTTGAACATATTTTTTACTGTGGTTTCGTTGAGATATAGTGTCAGACAGCATAACAGCATTTTTTCCCTCCTCAACAGCAATGTGGGTGGGTCAGGCAATACACAGATGATTTAGTGTTTCAGTTGACCCCTTTAAAATGTTAACATAGAAATTCCTCCTTGAAAGCAGAACAAGGAAATGGGCACTAATCAGACTCTGATGTAAGTCATTGGTAGCCTTCTTGCTAATTCATTGAAGTAACTTCACAGTGAGTGGTCATGATGCTACAAAGCACATAAAGATATCATATCTTTCCCCACTGTATAAACAATTGAAGGCTTAAAGACAACCAGCTTGTATAAGTTCAACAGCAACCTTGATAGCTTTCTGCTGAGCTTGGAACTATATCTTTATTCTCATGAAAAATCAGTATAGCATTTCTTATGCAGAAAGATAAAAAATGCATTTACATGCAAGGCTTTGTCACTCTCCATTCCCATGTGGATCTTTCAATTTGGACCTTGGAACACTAACAACCAGAAAGTAAAAAAAAAAAAAAAGGCAAAACCCAAACAACCAAAATTAAACCCCTCCCCCCTCAAAAATTCCCCCAAACCCTAAATGTGTTCAGGGCTCTTTGCATAGGTTTGAGGCTTAATTTAAGAAGAGACAAGTCTCAGAGTCACAAAGGAGGGGAAACAGAGAGAAAGATATGAATGCATAAGCAAAAAGAAAATGCTTGAATTAACTAGCTGTCTGTATAACCTACTTGCTTCAAGTATGTTTATAAATTTATAAATATAAACATGTTTTAGAAATATAAATAAATATATGCTTGTAAGAGTCCTCTGGGGTGTTTTATCAAACCTTAGCTATTATCAATACTCTCTACGGAAAATGAATATAAATTAGGGATAGAAATTGAATTTCATAAAGGAAGAATTAAATAAACTGTTTTGATACATTGCTCTCCTCCTCCACCTGATTTAATTCCTCTTGAGTTTCTTGAGAAATTGCCACTCTCTCTAGGTCAAGCTTTTGCTATAGCTCCCATTACCTGCCTTGCTAAAGCCATCATTTCATGATTTCAGTGTCTGAAAACAGTTACTTTTCCCTTAAGACAGAAATTCCCTCCCCTCCCCTCCCCTCCCCTCCCCTCCCCTCCCCTCCCCTCCCCTCCCCTCCCCTTCCCTTCCCTTCCCTTCCCTTCCCTTCCCTTCCCTTCCCTTCCCTTCCCTTCCCTTCCCTTCCCTTCCCTTCCCTTCCCTTCCCTTCCCTTCCCTTCCCTTCCCTTCCCTTCCCTTCCCTTCCCTTCCCTTCCCTTCCCTTCCCTTCCCTTCCCTTCCCTTCCCTTCCCTTCCCTTCCCTTCCCTTCCCTTCCCTTCCCTTCCCTTCCCTTCCCTTCCCTTCCCTTCCCTTCCCTTCCCTTCCCTTCCCTTCCCTTCCCTTCCCTTCCCCCCACCCCTTTTCCACCTCTGCACCTTTTCCCTTATTGTCCATGTACCCTTATTTTTCTCCCCTCCCCCCCTCCCTTTCCTTTTTCCATCCTTTTATTTTTTGTTACTGTATTATTATAAAATTGTCATCCTGTGAAGGCACAATTCATCTTTCCCTTTTTGGCCACTTACATGGATGCAATGTGTGAAACAGTGTTATTTTGATTTGGTCACAGTTCATATCTGTAAGACACAGGTGTGATCAGCTGCAGCACTGTGAGACAATGATGAATGAGCCCTTTAGAGCTTAGCTTTACAATTCAAGAAAGAGCAAAAGAGATTAAAGGAGAGAGAAACTAAATATGTGGCATAGTGCTTGTCTCTCAGAAACCAAGAACACTAAATCAGTGTACAGACACTTGGTTAAACAACCACAAGAAGGGAATTCTAGGGAATACAAAGCAACTCATAGTTTAACTGTAAGACAGTAGGTGATTTTGAGATTCATGATGGGGGAACATATGATTTGTGCTGTAAAATATACCTCAGGTGTCCCAGTAATCTCATTCTACTATTTACATTCATGTTTAAAGCCTTACTTTTCTCTTCAGTGAAGAATAATTTTCCCTAAAGATTTACAAATATAGGTTCTTAAAGGGCGAGTAACTCAAAGTTAGTCACAGTATAGCACCTCAATCACCCTTTCACTGACATCTCCTGCTTGGGCTTATGTCCAGAGGTTTCTCTCTGTAACCTCTGGTCCAATTCTTATTGATCCACTTCCTACTTATAAGTTATTTTTTCACAAAAGTAGGTTATGCAGAAAATTTGAATCTATCCTCCCCCAACTAAATATCAAAGACTACAGAAGGACATTTAATATTAAAAGATTATGCTTTAAGTATATAAATTGCAATGCACAAACTGTATTGCTGTGTTGTAATCCAAAGTTTCAATCAAAAATAATTCTTTACAATATTGTTAAGGCTGGTATTAGAAAAGGATTTGCTAAATACTGTATAGAGTCAATCAAACATTTTATTGCAAAATCACATCTTAAGCAGAGCTTTTTCTGAAACACTTAGGTATTTTGTTTTGTATAGTTTTTGTTTTCTGTTTCCCCTTATGTGTTACAGAAATTATTTAAATATCATTGTGCTAAACATAGAAAAAAACTTAACTTTGAAACTTCATCTAGAAATAAAATTGTATTTGTAAATGCTTCACTGAACAAAATTCTTCAAATATAATTCAAGGATAGTAGTAATCACATTTAAAATACAATTTCTCATAGTTATGTCCCATCTGCTCAATACTGATAAGGAGTTCAAAAAACAAGCTATAAAAATCAATGCCACTAAATGTTTATTAATTATACAAAAACTTGTTTTGCTTACTGAGCACATTTAATAACAGGAATGCATTTTCCCAGGTATAGATGCAAATTTTAGAAGATTTATTTTAAATATAGTTAGACAGTACAAAGTTTAACAGCATCATACTTATTTTATTTAATCTGATTCTACACTGGGTGGATCATTCCACTGCAGATAAAGCACATACTTTCTGCCAGGCTTACATAAAAAAAAAAAAATCATTTCATATTAAAAGTCAGTGGAGCATAGTGGATAAAGTTGCATACAACTACCTTCCACCATTTTTGAAAAATTATCAGTAACTTTAGGACTTATGATTAGTTTTCCCAAATGTTATATTTAAGTCCAGTCATATCATGAACTGATTTAACAAGGCAGTGGTGAATGAGTCATTCAGGGCAATTAGATTGGCACAAGAATATTTCATGGTTATTCTCAGATCCAGCCTCACAAAAGACAATGGAGAGGGATAAACTGCATTAATGATAATTTTTTTGACATGGATACACATGGCTGCAAATAAAGTCATTGACAAAAATAAAGCTTATGCTATTTAAACAGCAAGTAGTAGACCAGTGGAAGTGGCAGAGTAAGAATGGCTTAATTAGATGCTTTATGAGACCCTTATTGGAGGTGTGTGTGTGTGAAGTTTTTATTACTGTAAATCTTGTTCTGGCAGAAGTAGGCACACTTGAGAATAAAAGCAGTCAGTACTGCAGACAATTCAAAGTGATAGACCATAAATTAATTTCTACCTTCGGCAGCACAACCAGAACTTGATCCTGCCACCACAGACTCATCAAAAATTTTTGGATATGCCTGTGTCACAAAGGAGTGCCATTTTCCATAGCAGTTCTGTGAGAGGTATATTCCATTTTCTGCCTCTTTTCTTTTTACCTTGCCATTTTCAATGAGCAAATGTGTGGGAGACATGTTTTGAGACATGGAAGTTGAAAGCATGCAGATGCCTTTGCCTTAAATACAGAGGCAAGATAAGTGAACATTATCCTCAAGACTGTTTTCAAACACAGTGGGCATAGGCAGTGTGTCCTACTGAACTATGCAGCATGAGACCAAGCAAAATTCAATCAGTTCAACTATGAACAGAAAGGTTTCACTTTATTCAAAATTTTCATTCAAGACTTTTTTCTGAACTTTTGAAAAAAGAAATTGAAAAATCCTGTCCATACTAGTTCCTCCTTAGGGCAGATTCCATTCATAATGATTTTAAAAGTCCACTGAATTTCTTTTAATTTATACCATTTTTATTCAAAAATATACTCTTCAATAGTATTTTTTTTTGTGATGCATTTTTATTACATTGCTATTTTTATGGATTATGTTTTGCCACTCCAGTAGGAATGAAAACCTTTATCCTTGTTTTAGAGCCACTGTAGCCACTGTATTCCACCAGCTAAACTGCAGTAATAGAGATTAAACTGTTTCATGAATGACAAAAAAAAAGTATGGAAGACAGAAATTTGAAGGAAGTCAAAACAATGTAGTCTTAGAAACCACATTAAATCATTTATATCACACATCTGCAAGACAGCAGTGATCTACTGAGATTTGCTGACTGTCTGTAAGAGGCAGAAACTACATATCAGCCCTTATTTAGAGCTGTGAAGCTGCATGACACTAGGATAAGGGTGCTTGGCCAGATGAAGGTATGGTTTTCCATTTAAGCGTTTATGAAAAGCGCCATAACAGAACCAAACTTCCTTTATATGCAAATGAACAATGTCTTTCCTGTTGTATTTGCTTAAATATAAAAATTCACCTTGATTAGAAAATGTCAGTATAACCTTTGATAAAGGATAAGATTATTCCATTTACATCTAACCTAAATTTCAAGCAATTTCCTAATTCCAGTCTTTTACTTTTTCGTAAGAGTTCACATATTCCCCAAATTCAAAGATTTTGTTTCTTTCACAGGTGTTTGTGAAAATGTCCATGCAATGGTGATAGATTGGTAGTGATTCTCAAAAGCTCTGTGAAGGGAAAATAGTGTGGGTTACGTGCCAGAAGACAAGAATGGAAGAGTAGCGTTCACGCATATAATTTCTGTGTAAGTTTCTATTAATTGCAATGTTCTCAGTAGTGTATTCTTAACTACAAATTCTGATTACTTTTGATCTGTAAAAGTTTTGTGGCTACTACTTCCTGTTCTGCAGCAAAAAAAAAATAGGGACTTAGACTCCTTACTTCTGTCACCACAGCAAGAACAGTGCTGCTTTAGCCATAATGAATTCCACTGGACAGATTGGAATAACTAACATGTAAGAGGAAAAAAAAAATCTATGTCTCATTGTTATCCCTAGAGACAAAACTTTAAGATGCTTATTTGGTAATCCACAGGCAAGTTGTACCTCAACCTGAATAGCAGGGAAACAAAGTAAATGCAAAATGCAGACCTGCTGCCTCAGGTAAACTACAGCAGAAAGACTTTTGATTATTTTGTGTTCTATTCTAGCAACACTATCAATATATTGATATGTTAATCTTCTGGAGAAGTCACCATTGTTATTGCTATTTTCTCAGACTCAATTTTAAACACTCTAGACCTTTTGATGAGTAGATGGTAAGCAGAACAGATTGTGAGTCTCCTGTTAGTCAAAGAGCAGACTACTAGAGCCACAGATGAAAACTCCAGCAGCATAGAGATATTTGGATTCCATGGTAAAGTGCTCTTTTCAAGACCCAGTTTGACCCTCATTGCTTAAAAAGAACTTCCAAAATTAAAATTTCTCTTTCAGGTCCCAAATCTAACTTATTAATTCTTCATTGCAAGACAAATAAAAAATAAATACTGGTGTTAGTCTTTTACATCAGATTTAATCTGTTGACCGTTTCAGATAAATGCTTAATTAAAACTTAGCATCATAATAAAATAGTGCACATCCCACCAGTCCATCCTTTCTCCTTGCTGAACAAGCCCAGCTTCCTCAGCCTCTTCTCACAGGGAAAGTGCTCCACCTCCTAATCATCTTGGTGGTCCTCCCCTGAACTTGCTCCAGTTTGTTGATATCTGTTTTGTGCTGGGGGGGGTTGAAAGCTGGACTGAGCATCCAGTTGTTGCCTAATAAGTGTTGAGTATGAGGGGATTATCACTCCTTTGAAGCTGTTGGCTGTGCTCCTGTCCATACAATACAGAACACAGTTGGCCTGTTTCCCTGAAGGGCCTCACCATGGGATCATGCTCAGCTCACTCTCTGCCAGACCTGGCAGGCCCTTTCAGACGAGCTGTCCCCCACCCATGCAAACCCCAGCATATACTGTTGCAAGGTGCTTGCTTGTTCAGGGTGTAGGGATTTGCATTTTGTCTGTTTTCATCAGGCCCTCACCAGCCCATTCCTCCAGCCTGTGCAGGTCTGTCTGGATGGCAGCCTTGCCTTCAAGTATGTTGGCAACTCCTCAACTTGGTGTCATCTGCAAACTCAATAACTCCACCCCCTGTTCTGCAGTTGCAGCTCTGCCGGTGAAGGAGCTGTTCACCTCCTGCCAGAAGTCACTAGCCTGCGGCCTTGCCTATCTTGTGAATCTCCATTTGCCACTTGAACAAAATAGTCTAAGCCAAGGCCTGTGATATGGCAGGAGAATTGCTTCAGTTTTCCGGATTCTTCTCATCCTCCTTGTTTTCCCCTGTGACTACATTAAAAACAGTAGGGACACAACATGAGTGATTTGGGATTCATCTGTTTTGAATATGTCCAAGATTCATAGTGACAGGACAAGGGGTAACGGTTTTGAACTTTAAAAGGGTAGGCTCAGGGTAAATATAAGAAAGAATTTTTTTTATGATCAGGGTGGAAGAGGTACAGGTTACCCAGAGAGGCTGTAAATGCCCCAGGTTAGGATACTTGTGGTCAGGTTCATAAAGTGTGGCTATGTATTACTTATCTTAATCAGTTATTGCATGTTTCAATGATAACAATATATGGTTTTCATAAACCATTTTTATATTCTTTTCCCATGCTTTTGTTATGAGTATACAGAAAAAATAGATAGGAAAGTAGGATTGCAGTATTTATACATATCCAGAGTTTACAGAGAAGATCCGTATTAAGATTTTAAAGGTCGGGGCAATATATAATATCTCAAAAAACTTTTTGGGACTCACTTTTTCCTTTCCTTTAAAGAACAATTGCCTCATTTAGGAATAATTGGTATTCACAAAGGAAATACACATGTTCTGAAACCTAGTAATTTCCAATTGCCAAGATACCTAATGAGTTGTCTTAACAAGATTACCAAACATATAAAAGGAACTAATTGCATTGCATTTAATTCTGAAATCACAACTAGATGCAAAATAGGTTTTGCAGCTGGTGTTTTGCTGGCAATGCAAGATGAAAATGAGGAGGTAGCTAGAGATCAAGAGATCATCCTGCTCAGTTTTTAGGAAGAGTCACTCCTTCCTCCTCAAATAGACTCCAAAATTATACACCATTATTCCTTGAGGAGAGAAACATTTGAACAATCTGTGACATGACAAAGGATTAGCCAAACACATCAGTTCTCCACAAATGTCTTTAATTAACTGTTTTTCCTTTATTTATTCACATTGTGATCTACTATTCACATAGCAATGGACAGGTATTGTTTCATAACATAATTTGTGACTTATATTTTCCACCCATATTTTTATCTATGGCTTATCATTCTGTTTGCACATTCACAGATACAAACTCTTGGTTACATTCCTCAATATTCAGTGCTTGAAATCCCTTCTTAATTACTCATAAAAATAATCATTTTGTTACTATTTTTAAATATGTATACAATCTTTTGCTATTCTCCAAAACACATAAGAAAGCTTATTATCCTTACTGATATATTCATTGTGCTATCACCTGATTCCTAGAATTATATTTGTGCTGTGTATTTGGAGAACACTATCCACTCTGCTATGAAATAATTGATTGTTTTTCTTTTCATACCTGTGTATTACAGTAATTTTTATCAATCTTCCTATTTTCAATGTGTTGCATGGTTTTATTCAATACATAAAGAGAGAAGAAATATAATTTTTATTTGATTTTCAAACAATTGTAAATTCCATTCATGATTTTGGAGTTTTGATATTTGCTTTAAAGATCTTAGAAATCTTTCTATGGTTGGTTAGTTTTCAATCTTCCTGAAAAATTATTTGCTTAAAATTATTTTCAGTTTGAGGAAAATGGCTGTGATAAAACATCACCAACATTCTTAACTGGTTGTATTTTCTTGTTATTTATTCAGCTTGAACCTTGGCATTTTTTAATTTCTAGTTGCTTATAAAGGACCATTTTAATTGACAGCAGCTGGTGGTGGGGTCATGCAACAATAAGACAGCAACAATAAGACAGAAGTTCAAGACTGAGGAATAAGAAAAGTGTGACTAAATCCCTCTTCTGTTTCTTTCACTTTTTAACTTGTCATCACATTGAGGCTGGTATGAAGTTTATGTGAGGCTTCATCATACTTTTTTGCTGACCTTGATTTGCACCATTTGAAATATTCATCACAGATGTTTATCACAGTGTAGCCATCTTCTTCCACAAGCAAAGTGTGAAGCAACTATATTCTTCTTCATAAATATTAATTGTTCAAGGCCACCTACAAAGATTAAGTGCATTATTTGGGATCACTCAGATCTTTTTAGCACAATATTGCTCTGGTCACTGTTTGTTTGTGTTGCATGATTATCTACCTGGATCACAAAGAACTCCTTCTGTTTCTTATTATTTGACAAATAACTGGCATGTGTAAAATAAGAGAAAAATAATCATATCTGTTTATTTTATTTTCCACTGAAAACCCAAGGAATGTCAGACAAAGTCAATAAGAATATGGTTCCAAGAAAAGGAAGAAGAATAGGGTTCTTTTCACTTCATAGCTGACCAGTGAAAGCTCAAGTAGAGACACGACAAGGTCCTGGAATCCTTCAGGATTTTGATATTTGTAGCAGAAACAAATAATTTGCAAAATACGAAAATACCTGACCCCAAAATAGTGAGATGAAACTATCATGTATTTTGGTTCATTTTTATGCTTTCCCAGATACATGCTGCTTCTTATGGTCAAATAAAGGCTACTTGGATAGCCTGACCTTGGCCTCACCCACCATGGCCCTTCTGTTTTTCTGGTGATGCCAGTGAAGTCTTTGAGGTATATGAACATTTTCACCAGTGTATTTTATGTACCTGTCCAACCTTTCAAATCATTCAGGGCGTGACCATAGGAGTCACAGGAAATCTAACTCAACCCTTTTACTCACAAATGAGATTTCTGCTTTTCAGCCAGCTTGAAGTGCTTCTATTGTTAAGGGCATATATCAATTTTACTTTCATTTTCTCTTCCAAATAGGTACCAGGAGAAAATAATGTTGTAGAGGAATAGCCAACAGCAGAAATTGACCTGATAATATCTTTTCTTATTAATATTCTTATTAATAGGTATTCCATAACAATGACCTTAAGTACTGTAGCTGTTGTGAACTGAAATGAGCAAATTGTGAAGTCTATGCATAATCCTCCTTCAAGGAAAACAGAATGCATTTTATGCTTCTTGACAAAATGTGTGCCATATTTTCTGTAAATACACAAGACTTTTCTTCATCTAAAAATTGCAAACCAAAAATGAATCATGCTTGTAAAATTTTACTATCATATTATTGCTCTGCACATCTGTTTGAGACTCTGCTATGACTGACTAAAAGACTTGAGTAAAAATAGGAAAGCAGACACAGCTGTAAGTAAAAAGAAAGAAAAAACCCCCAACAAACAAGAAAACACAAAGTATGTAATGTACAAACTGTTGTTTCCTCCTTTATCTTATCTTTACATATGCTAACTCCTGTATTAGATTTTTCTAGTTCAGCAATATTTTCCCTATTCACTTGTCATTGTGATTCCTTCTATCTCTTTTGGACTGGTTCATTGTTGCATATGACAAAGGGGGAATGCTGCAGAGGTCCTGAACTGAATAGAATTCCCTTTGCCTTGAAAGAATTTCTGAAGGCAGGACATTTTTTTCCTGACCTTTTTGAGGTAGTTAGAAGATTTACTCTATTCTCTTTTCCTTAGGTTGCCGTTTATACCACTGCTTCTTTTAAACGTGACTTGTCCATTTCAGACAAATGCTAGTGATCATGCCTAGACATTGTCTAAGCAATGTAATAACACCTACCAAAGAAGAGACAGAAGAAACAATGCTTCCATTCATCCCTTTGAGGGATCTTCCAATACAACAATAATCTTGGCAGAGGAAGGCACACAAGTACATCCATTCACAGTAATACCCAGAGGCCTTTCAAGAATAGTGTTCACAGAATTAGAACAGAGGAAGCAAAAAAACCTCCAAACAACAACAACGAAAAATAAAACTAAAAAGCACTTCTAAAGCCTTGGTTAGAGAGTTTTATTTCTTGGTCACCTTATCTTCAAACTTGTGTACATTGATTCTAAGGAAGCATAGCTTGATTGTTTTTCCAGAATGGTGAAGCAGCTGTGTGTTCTCTGCTATCTCTAAAGTGCCTGAGTGCCTGATTATTGCCAAGTGAGGCTGTAAGGCTGAACAAGGTAACTTAGCAGTGTCAAAACTGTTGATCAAATCTTAATTATTATGAGCTCATAACTACATTTTTTGATTATAGAAATTGAAGAGATATCAGAATAGATGCTGGAACACTGTTGCAATTAAAACCTATCTGCAAGCAATGCATTGCATTATAATACATTGTTATGCTGAATCACAACAAATCTGTAGAGCTATTATTTATTTTTGCTATTATGTGATTTTCTCGAAACAGTTGGTCTTAGCTTTTGTAGAGCCTTAATAAAATAAATGTCATAAAATTGTAAAAAACAATGATACTACAGAATTTCTGGAAGACAGAAATCATTTGACTTGTCAGTTAACCTTCAGCACACAGAAGTGCCATAAGAATAAAAGCCTGTGCATAATAAAATGATATTTACTCCTACAGTCCAAATGCAGGAGAAAACAAGGTAACCTATGCTCCTACAAATTCTCAAACAGCCAGGAAACATCCAATAAAAATATTATAATGCATTCCTGAGCTTCCACTAGCATATATCTAGCTATAACTAGTGTATATCTAGCTATAACGCTGGGGGAAAAAAAAGTCTCTTCTTTTTTGTACTGTGAAAAAATTAAATGCAAACATGTTTAATGAAAGCATGGATTCACTGCATGCTTTTTATATTGGCACTCCCCCAGTGTACACTGTCAGATGGTTAGTGAGAAGATGGTGAGAAAATGAGAGTAGAAAAGCAAAGCATATTTCTTTTTTCTCTCTTCCGACTGGATAGAAAGAACATGCATATGATATTGTTATGATCTGGTTATTGAAATTATTAGAAATGCCTCTGCCTGAATTAAGGTAAAAATGAGACCATATGCCCAAGTCAATATTATGGGTTTTATTTAATTGTAAATGTGAGGCAGAGAAAGAGAGATAGAAATAAATACCGGGGGGGGGGGGGGGAGAAAAAAGTGGAAGGGACAGATTAAAATCTAAAATCTATCACCATTTCATGTAACCTGGTGGTGTTCTATTGGTCCAGTTCTGGTCTTCTTGGTGGTGAGGGTCCCACAAAACAGAGTCCAGTGGATTAATATATGTTCAGGAGGTGCTCAGGCACCTCCCCTGGGGTGAGGGAGAAGCTTTTCAGGCTCCTTCAACAGGCTCTGGATTTGTTACCTCCCTTGGATCATGTGCAGTCCTTTGGTGGTAGAAGGTTTCAGGAATGAGTCGGGGAGAGGGGGCACTTTGGGGGTCTTTGATTGTCTATGGCCCCTTCTTAGCTGTCTCTAATGTGAATATCCTATGTGTATATGGTTGTCCTGGGGAGGCAGAGGATTACTCCTTGGGTCTGGTGTGAGGAGATTTCCACCACACACCCAAAATCCTTCTCCTCTGCCACACACTGAGCTCAGCTAGGGCTGATTCTTAACACAGAGACATTCTTCCCTGAACCTTGTTTACCTCTCCTCAGACCTGAGATGATTAGACAATAGTCGTATATCAAGTTCCCAGTCACAGTCCAAATTCCAGTCCAGAGGCACAGGAAGGAGGATGCTTCAGTAGTCACAGATAGGCAGTTACTTCCTTGCAGTTTGACAAAAGTCTTTTTATGGTTTTGATCATGTTTTTAAGATGTTAATAAAATAATATTCAGTCCATCACAGATATGTATATGATAATGTTTAGTAATTTATAAGTTAAAAAGTGTTAAAAGAAATCGCCAAGAAAAAGAATCTGTTGTCTTGCACATGAAGTTTCTAGTAATTGTCCTACCTTGGTGTGGTTAAAAGTGCAATGTCTTGTTAACTATTTCTGCAAAGCCATTTAACTGTAATTAGTATGATTGTTAATGAACTGGGGTTTTTTTCAGATAAATATGGTCTTCTTTCTTTAGATATTTTCTTGGTATTGAGTTCTGTAGTTCTAGCAGCTTTTCCGTGTAGGTGTGTCTCCTTTGAACAGAGTAAAAACTCAGTTAACTTTTCAGTTAATTCATGTTGCAGTCTGGATAGTGAGGTGATGTGATTAGAAATTGATTAAATTCTGCAACAAAATATTTGTGAACATTTTTTTGAATACAATCCTGAATTTGACTTAGAGCAGGCTAGTCTTTCTTTTCCTTCTAAGTAGCTGTTGAAATTATTCATTCTGGAGCTTCTTGTGTGATATCTATTAACCAAGAGTGTCCTCCAGTCGCTAGTCTGCTACCCTGCACTGAACTACAGGTTCTGTATTTCAGGACTATAATAAAATAACATGTTTTGGGAAAAATCTGTGGAAGAAAACACAAAAGATTTTTAAAAACCCTAGCTCTTCACTGCTTATTTTAGGAGAAAAGAAACTTGAGCATGTGAACTTTTAATATGGTTATCTTTGCTGCTATGCTAACAACATTTATGTACATAAACACAAATAGACACAGGCATATTATGGCAGAGTGAACAAGTTTATACCATGTGACTTTTAGCTAAAAAACAATAAAGTGCAAGTAAAGGAGTTTGCACCTGAGAGCAGGTTCATGCTATCCATGTTACCTCTGAGTAAATTTTATTTCCTCCAGATGCTTGCTTTTTTTTTTCTGCAACCTATACAGTTTACTGCAGTAATTTATGAATGTCACTACCTGAGTTTTCATCAGTGTGTAAATTAAACCTGGCCATGTCCTAAAATTGCTGCCAATGTGCTTCTGAACTGTAAAACTTTCCCCTACGAATTGTCACAAGATCACTTCTGGAGAGTGAGGATTCCGGATTATGGTCAACACACAACAATTGTGGAATGAAAATATGCATGTAGGAAAGTTGCACAGAGAAAAAGCAAGACAAAACCTAAAAGCACTGTTTGTCCTGAATGGGAAAGGGAAACCTGTAGTTTGCTTGATATGCAAGGTGTGGAACCAAACCATAGATCATGTCATTATCCAACAGAGTGATATAAAAATGTGACACCTGCTGGAGCATTTTATGTCATTAAAAATGGTAATCAGTAATAAAATCTTTGTCTATTCTTTGTAGCAGCATCTGTCTGAACAACCATTGTACTGTATAATGTAAATTATATTTGAAAACTTACAGTACCTGTAATGGAGTGCCTGCATTGAGAAAGTGATTTTTTTGAGACCTCTTGACATGTTTGGATATAAGTTATGAAGCCTTTTAGACAGACTTGGAATTTAGCTCTCATTACCTAATGTACTGGGTTGGGAACCAAGCCGATCTGATAAAAAATGTGTACAGGAGCTACTTTTTGCAAGACACTGGGATAAATTAAAACCAAAGTGTTTACCTTTTCAATTGCTCATACATGTCAAGATGAAGTTATGATTCTTAAAGACTAATATTTGTAGAATATGTATATATAGATATCTGTATATCTAGATGTATATGCATCTCTCTATATGGATATATAATTATATTCTACATATATATGTATCTGCATATATATGTGTATATGCATACCCATTTCTAGATATATAGACATATATGTGGAATATATGTGTCCTATATTAGTCTCGTCTTTGGTTTCAACTGAAGTGATGCCAAGATTAAATCCCTCTCAAGTTTTAAAGTAATGCACAGGTGAATTCAATTGTTCCAACAGATACAAGAGAGAAACTTGTTTGGTGTGATTATTTGTTGTCACCACTTTCATAAAAGCCACAGGCTCATGTTAGTATTCTGCTAAAGTTCATCCAGAAGCAATTATTTTGCTACTGTTTTTGTTAGGTGAATAATACTCTCCTTAAGAACTGAACTAGAAGGAGATTGTTAGGTGTAGTGCAAAAGCACAGAGAAAAATAAAAAGTTCAAACCAGAGATTTTTGTATGTCTTTGTAGATGCCATAAGTAATATTCTGGATCTGAATTTTAACTTGCAAGTTGGCAATAAATTTACATCAGAAAATTGCACCCAAGTCTTGTGCACAGAACTGTTTTCTCTCATTTATGTCAAATGTAGGTGCAGTGCACCAGTGCTATAGTTTTTGCTGCACAGTTATTTGAAAGAAACACCTGTGGAAGGAGTGAAGAAGGTGTAGTATTGTGTGTGAGTAATGTTGTTTCATCACCTGATGTCCTAGTTCAGCAGGTGGGACCAGTTTATCACTGTGTGGGGGTGACAAAAGCTATGTATCCTACATCCTCTATTCATTTCCCATGAACTGTTAACAATGGACCATTTGCAGCAGCTGCCCAGGGCACAACTGATTCCTCAGGCTGTGAGCTGGGTGTGAAAGAAGCCTGTGAGATAAGAGCTGTGATAACTACCTTCCAGCAAGTCATTAGCACCTTCACACCCAGCCTGAGGGGGCATGTCTGCTAATGGGCCATCAACAATTCCAAAACACCCCATGACTCACAGAGTGAGATCACCTGTTGTGGAACTCCTTGCCCTGGGGGAGGTACTGGGTACTCCCACCTGGACCTGAGGGTGCATAATCTTGGGGTTTGAAGACCTCAGGAACCACACGTCAGATCTGGAGAAGGATCAGAAACTTGACAGAAGGAGACCACCACTCTCAACTGAACTGCGACTACCACTCTTCACCAGACTGCAACTGTCATCTTCACCAACGGATTTTTTCACTTCCTTTTGCTTTGGACTTGGGGGAATCACGTGGGTCTCAGCACAGGGGCTAACAAACACCATTGCGTTTGTGCCCCAGGTTGCTGGGTTATACTTCTGGGTTTCATGGCTTAAAACCAATTTCTCTTTGTGCTGTTGCATTTATTGTAATGTTGTTATTAAATGGTAGCTCTGACTTATAATCCCTTTTGTGCTGAGTTTGTTTCTCCTGCTGGTTTACATTTAAATCAGCACACCTGACAGCACTTCTCCTTTCAGTTTTGACAGCTTCATACTATTACCTCTGCTATTATTCATAAATTTATGATCAAATAATCCAACTATCACAAATTGTGTCAAACCGGTCTTCTCAGACATTCTAGTATAGTAGCACATTAAATAATTTCCCCTTAGTTTTCTTTAACTAAGTGACACTTACATAAGTTAGGCTCTGTTATGGGTTCACCTAGGTGGGCCTAGATTTGGGCCCTGAAGTCTGGACTAGGCCAAAGCTGTCAGCTGACTTGAGCTGGGCTGAGCTAACAGCTGACCTCTTCTAGCCAGTAATTTTGTATTCCATACCACATTATGACATCATCTCCAGGGAAGGAGGAACCAGTGTGGGAGTGGTTAGTCAGTCGCTTCTCAGCCCTCCTCTTGGGAGGATGCACGATGCTGTCCCAGGGGGGATGGAGAGGACCAGGCCCACCACTGGCTCACAGGATACCTCAGGAAAGTAAAATGTGTTGTTCTGGGTCTCTCCTTTCTGCTTGGGTTTGTCTCCCTGGGGAATAAGCTTCTTCTTAAGTAATGTGTAGTTAGGACAGTAGAATTTGTGTGTTTGTTAAGAAGTTGACGTGGGGAACTTGTTGTTGTAGATTTGTGTGAGTGTATATTTGTACTCTCTTCTAATTGTCTCTTTCTTTCTGTGAAAAATATATGTAGATTTAGTATAAATGCAGTTTGAAGTGTTTTTTTTCTTTCCCCTCTCTTTTCCTCCCTTTCCCTGGTGTTAGGAGGGAGGCTTTTCTCTCTGTGCTTGGGGGGGTTGGCAGTTGCTTATCTCAAACCAAGACAGGCTCCTTTGAGAAATTTCCCTAAGACTTTTTGAAAATAAATGAAAAAACAAACAACAACAACAAAAGAATAGCTGGACACCCAGAACAATATTTTTATCATATTTGGCTTATCTGGTTTATTTTCTTTTGTATTTTCTAATAATTGGAGTTGGTCAACATTTTCAGAGAAAGAAAAATATTTCTGTAGCTACTTACACTGGAGAATAACTTGCACAAAAAACAAATCTAAAAAGGAAAAGGTCAGGTTCATGTTTTCTCCAGCCAGAAGACATTCCAAAGCGGACTAGAATTCCTAATATAATAACAATAATAATAATTCCTCTTGCTTTCACAGCCAATTTTCCTTTGGGAACACCTTGCCACACAAGCATAGCTATCAAGTTCAGATATGAAGTGATGTTGCATTCAGAAGAAGCTCTTTCCAGTTAATGGTTATCCATTAAATTACTTCCATTTTTATTCTCAGCAAGGGAAACTCATACTGTTGACTTTTGATGCAAAAGAATTGTAAAACTCTTTTCTTAGTGCATTAGAGGAAACAAAACTAAGAGCACTAGAATACTATTTAATGGACTTCTGTATAGATTCAAAGGAGCACAACTGAGCACTTTGCCTAAAGCAATGCAAAGGGAAGGAAACTGTTTATCACTATGTTGTTTAAGTCCTGCTGCTTTACTTGGGTGAAAGTAGTATACTATAGCCTGATCTCTTTGGCAGAGGAATGAGAAAACATCTTTAACATATGACTGATATGAATATGCCATTTGTTAGTCCCTGGAGAAAGTAAAAATTGGAAAGGATAACAATACATATTCTGTTCCATGAAGGGATTACAATCGATATTCTGCTCTTCTGTTAGAAGTCTGTACCCATTTGGCAGAGTGTGTTGCTTGCTACTGTGAGACAGGAACTTAATTTTCCAAGAAATACAAATTTTCTAACTTATCATTTAATAGACCTTGGTAGCTTAAGCAGATGTGTAGAGAGATTTTTGAAATTGGGTTCTCATATGTGACTTCAGCAATAATATGTGACTTCTCAAAAATGGATGTTAGAGTGCCCCGAGTTTGTAGGAAAAGTTTTGTTTTTCTGAAATGTAAGTACTTTTGTTTGAGACAGCAAATTTCTGAAGTGATTCCCTTTTAGGGGCAAGCAGTCTTTTGAAGAGAAATGGGAGTATCTTCAATGCAATGAACTGGAAATACAACAAAAATAAATGCTCTTTCTGTATAGGAAACCTTTTCATTTTTACAGTAGGGCCATCTAAGGGCTTCCCCTACAGCTCTAAGATGCCTGAAGAAATGTTTAAGGGTTTTCCTTACAATTCTGATAATTTCAAAACTGAGAGGAACCTTTTATTTTTGTTGGTTTGGTTGTTTGCTTTCATTTTTATTATTACTATTTTTTTCTCCCCAAAATTCCAGTAGGCAAAAAAGCATTTCCTGGATGAGTTAAAACATATTAATGGTACTTTCCCTCTTGCTTTAGGGAAGTTCTGGACATGTATTCTCTTAACTACTGAAGACTCAGCAACACTAGAGGTTCTATGTTTTTTTCTCTGAATTTTCAAATTTTCTTCTAGAAATGAATTGCAAACTAGAGATTAACTTATCATTGTATGAGTAAAAATCTGGAAACCTAAACCTACAAATTAAGGTAAAAACCTAGATTCCCAAATGGGCAGGTTCTTGTTTCTAGTTGTCAAAGAACAGTTATTTGACCAAATTGAGTAATAAAATACATAGTTAATTTTCCTTAATAACTGAATGTACTATTTTTCTTTCATTTTTTCTCCCCAAATTTGAAAGTGAATAAGCAGGACTAAAACAGAAAAGTGAAGTCCAGTGACTTAATAAATTTCAGAATACAGCTCTATCCTTTTGCTTTCAGTCCTTTGTGTTATAGATATCCGCAGTTGTTACTTCAAAAATTCAACTTACAGTTTTAGAGAGGAACAAATTCCAAAAGCTAGGTTAGAGGACTTTCTTGAAAATAAAGTAAACTTTTTAATGATTTCTGAACTTCTGTCACTTTGGCCCTAAGATCAGCTAGGCTCACTTGTTTTAAGAGACATTTTTTAATTTTTATTCCATTAAAAAAAAAAAAAAAAAAAAGAAAAAAGAGAAGAGCAATAGCAGAGAAAGTCCATGATTTTGGGTTCATGTCAAATTCTACTAGGAATTGCACAACATGCTAAAAAGTATGTCAACATAATGAAGTCTAAGAACTGGACCTGATAACAGTGCCCTAAAGACAGAGTCCATAAACCTGTTTCTCAGAGCTTGTTGCTGTCACATAGTGAAAGGATTCAGCAGACAGCAGGACACTGGTCTTTTCTTTTCCTCAGCTCACCATGAATTTCAGTAAGTCCTGATAGGTAATGGCTCAGTCTCGGACAAAGGGGTAAAAGACTGCTGTTCTCTTGACTTCAAAGAAAATCTCCTGATTATCTCTAAAATAATTCTGGCTGTAGATTTTTTTTCTAATCCTATTCTGGTTACATCTCTGCAGCAGGCTGTAGGTGGGTTGAAGATATCCTACCTTTCCTGTCAGTGACTTCCCCAAGATGGACAGGTTTCCATTTCTTTTTGCATTCTGCTGCTCCAGTCCTACTCAGCTGCTCCATCTTCAAACGATGGCAAAATGTTGCTATTCAACATTAAAAACCCCCAAATTTGTAAATGACTTTTTTTTCTCAAGACAAAGTGTTTTTTTTCTCCTTATTGGTTGAACCACCACACCTATTAACAGTGTCAAGGAGCCCAGACTACTACAAATTGCACTGTTCCTTATGATTCATGTGAACTAATGCTTAGAAACCCATATCATTGTTTTATTCTCTTATAAAATGCAGAATTATAAAAACAAGAAAGTTGGCACATAGAACTGCCAGCCTCAGCCCACATTTCCGGCAGACTATATAATTAAAATAACTACTGCAAAAATATGTGTCTGCAGAACAATATTTGCTTAGTTGAAGCAGCTAATATGAAAAGGCCCCATAGTGATTAAAATAATATTAAAGTGTTTAATACTCTGGGCTTTATTAAGCCAACCTTTCCATTTTTCTTCCAAAAATCTCTTGTAGTGTGTCAAATCGTTTCTTGCTATGTAAAAGAGCTCCTACTCTATGTAATAACAATTTCTTTGCAGACAGTGGTGTCCTCAGGGACAGGGCTGTTCCTTCCCTTTTCAGAAGATGTCACACTGTTTTTGTATTTCTATAGTAATATAAACAATTCATAGGAACTTTTCAGTGTTAGTAGAAAAAAGCACACATACATTTTCAGTAACTTTCCTCACAAACTCGCTTGCCTTATCCTTGTGTTACAGCATGGGAACTCATGAAATATTTGAAGATTAAAATATATAATCATTTTTCTTGAAATTTTCTTGAAATTTTTCATGCTGTTATTATTTTTTTTTACCATTGAGACAGTGTAAGTTGTACTACATTCATTGTTTTAAAACCAGAATATTGGGCTCTTACTGATTCTAGGACTTGAATTTTTTGTTCATTGTGGGTAGGAAAAAGGACAGGAAAGAAGACTAAGAAATACTATAGAGTGTTGTATACCTTCCACCCTTCATGCGGGTTACAGACAGGAGTGAGGCCCAAGGTCTTTCTTGCTATCTAGGAAAGTACCTTGAGGTGATTGTGAGCATGATGAGATGCAAGACTTGTTCTATTCCTCTGACTAAAAGTCATTGTCCAAAGGAATGATCAGGTTTATTATCTTTGTGCAAGTCTTAGCAACTAGGTACATCTAGTTGTGCAGTAACAGGTCATACCATGCCATCCCTTTCATTTTAGTAGGAGCAGGATAAAACCCTCGCTACGATTTATCATCTCACTCTGGGTTGCTTGCCACATATAGGCTGGTGGCTGACATACCCTATTTATCCTTACCTGACCTGAAATTATTCTTACCTGTAAAACACAGGTGATGCCACAGAAATTAAGCTAACAGAAAATAGGGGGAAAAATATCTGTGAGAGCTCTAAAGCTGAGGAATTAAAATCAGAAGAGTAGAGGGTGAGGAGCTGTGTGTCCCTTTGCCCACTCTTCACCTGGGTGTTTAGTTCTCCATGAGCTTTATCTAGGACTTTTATACTTCATAGATGATAAAGCTGAAGCATAAAAGTTTTAATCAAGGATTTTTTAAATACAGAGTGACGTAAATGTCATGTAACTGCATTTCATTGCTGGGCAATATGTTAGAAAAGAAAGTCAGCATTGCTTATATCAAAAATTCATTTTGCCAATATAGTGAAGTGAGCTCACCTTTGGATGAAAATTAAGATTCAGCCTTTCTGAAAGTGGCGCATCTGTGAGGGCCCAGCAGAAAGCAAAATTACTCTATGACTTTCCTTTTTCCCTCCATATTGTTGTCTGCAATACAGTGTGTTGTCTTAATCAGTTACCCTGTCAGTTAGCACTGTGACCTTTACAAGATTCCCTTGGCTTTCTGTGAGAGGCAGATGTCAGTATCACTGGTTAACCATGCTATATGATTTTTCCTTGGATGATAGCCAAAACATATAAACTACTCTTCAGAGAGACTATATCTGTTACTTAAGATCTCATCATTTTACTTGTCAAAGCCCACAGCATATGTCAATAATGTTTAGCTACCATAGGTCTAACGAGCATTTTGACTTAGGAATCATTAGAAGGTAAATAATAAAATCTACCTCTAAGCTGGAAATTTTTTGAGAAAATGAAAAATTACTTTGAATATAGGAAAAAAAATAATAGGGCACTTAGAGCCATGCTCATTTCTAATGCAATAGTACCGTCCTGTTTCTACAAAGAAATTAATTTTGCAAAGCATATTTAATTGTAAGTGCTGAGATGTACTTACCACGAAATCATGAAACACATGCCTTAATAAAATTATGTAAAATATAATTAAATAACAATAAAATTAAAAAAAATATTATTGTTTTCCTGCATGCAGGTAATACAGAATTTAGCATTTTCAGTAACATACCCTGAAATACCAGTGACTTCATTGAGTTGGGAGCATAATTTTCTGCAGCATAAGTGTGACATGGTAGAAAGTTACCATAAAAGAGCTATTTCACTGCTACATGGAAGGTGTGAAATTAACAGGTATAATACACGGAGATCTGATGTGTTGGTTTCCAGGAATTAACGTCTTTTCCTTCAGAAGAAAACCAGTAGCTTTTAATTAAAACCATTAAAACTGATAGATTTTAATGGCTAGTTAATAAACTGTGTAATAAAGTTACTTCTTAAATGTGTTTAAATCAGAAATCCTACATGTGGAACCACTCTCTTCCTAGTGAAGTTAAAATCCAAGAGCTTTGTTAGCTTGTCAAACTAAAATTGAACACTGATCATCTTAGAGAATTTGCAAACCACATGGCCACATTGAGTAGCAGAGACAATGAGTTTCTGCATGGGCAGTGGTATGGGTAATGCTTCAGGGTTTCTAGGCCCATGAGAAGCCAAGATTTTTTGCATTCCTGTGCAAAATGTCTGTAATGGGGGCTCTTAGATTTCCCACAAATGAGGTCTTCACACCCATGCCTGTGCACTGGCACAGTCCAAAGGCACAACTTGTTGTCTTGAGTAACCAGCAATTAGCACTCGCACTGCAAGCATATGGATAGCCATTTCCATATTACAGGATCAAAGCAGTTATTTTTTCATTTTTCCACCATAAAGTTATGACTCAGAGTTGCAACAATTCTAAACCAGTGCCTCACTGAACACCTCTTAAGTACAAGTGTCTACTTTCCAGTTTACCTCCATGCACCTTATGTCCTTGAGATTTATGGGTTATGTGGATGCGTAGATGTTTCACTGTGTGTGTTTGTGCAAGCTGGGGAGCCTCACCAGAGCTTCCCCAGAATAGAGAAAAATGTATTTCTATAGGGATCACTGTGCACAATTGCCAGAAAGTTGGATAGTGTTAGCGTCAGTGTGCAACCTTCAGGCTACTCTACCGGTTTTCCTAAACTGAATGATTTGTCTTTTCAGGCCACATTTTTCACATTTGCTCTTTCTAAAAGAAGCTACTGAATACCGATGGTCAGCTAGAGCATCCTGCTAGAAGTCTGTGTTTTAAAAGATATACTGTTTGTGAAGCATAAGATGTTGACTGAAAAGAGGGCACCCCTTGTAATACTGGAACTCTTTTGAGATAAAATAATAAGAGTTCTAAGTATCATGTCTCAATCTGGTTTACTTTTCACAGCCAGAGATCCATGGGACCTCAGTGTAGAAACTGACTGCTTGGAAATGTTCCTAAATGGGGAAAAGCCCTATATTTTCTTTCCTATGATCCTCTTTAGAATTTTAAGGCTTGATGTTTAAAGAAGTTACCAGCATTTTTTAATTATTATTATTATTTTGTTGTTAATGTGGACTATTCTGGCTTTAGCCATGATCTGTCATGCTATCTAGTGTCTAAATCAACCAGCTGTTCTATCAATGTTGTATTGTGGATAGAGTACTTAAGAACTTATATGTTCTGGTGTTCAAATATAAAGTACCAAATAAAAGTTGTCATTTTATGCTTTTGTGCATAGGGTTTTTTTTATAGAGATATTTTCTGAAACTAATTTGGATTGAGGTAATGATAAGTCTTCCTCAGTATTGCTGATTAGTAAACTCACTATTTTAGACAAGAAGATCAGTGTATTATTTGTAGATAGCAAAGGCAATCCATCACCTGAATGATTCAGTAGTCTTCAGTGTTCCAAATTCAACTACTTTAGCCTGTGTGAATAGCTGTTTTGCATAACACTCTTTCAACTTTCTTTTGACCTTTCTAAGTGACCATTTGTCTTCCAAGTGTCCTGTCAGGTACACGAAGACATTTTTGTATGCAGTATTATAGAAAAGTCATTGTATAGAGATATAAATGGAACTTCAGGTAAATAATTTTAATGGTATAACACAAAGTGACTCAAGTTCTGAAACTCATAGCTGAAGATGAAAGCAAATGCAGTGACCTGTAGCAATGGATTTACAGTATCTGGAATGGAAAAAGTCCTGTCAGAAATGGACTTGTAAGGAAGATGAAGAAGCTAACCCAAATGTCTTAAAAACAGAAGTTCCTACTGTTGTTTAAATGCATGTCACAAACCAGATTATTTTCTTCTTTTTTTGCCTAGTCACTCTTCCGCTTCCCAAAATCCCCTGAGACAGCCATTATCTCACCACTTAGGGATGCATGTAGTGTTCTGGAAGGAAGTTTCAAGAAGTTTTCTCATTGGTTCTTATTTACTCTATTCTATTGATTGCTAACCCTGGATTTCTATTGGCAATAATCCAAACCTTTATATATCCCTACCCTTGAGCAATAAACTCTCCCTTGCTCCTCTCCTGTGGTCTCTGTGTGGCTCTTTTTGGGTCCTTGGAGGCCCCATGGTAGGGGGCAATGGGGGAGCACACCCTCTCCAGGTAATGGGCTAACTCCTGAGACCTGGAGCCCCTCTCAGATGTTGCAGTGACTGAAGGAAACTGTGTCAACATAAATGCTGGCTACCTGGTTTTTTGCTAGCTGGGCAATGTCCCAAACCATATTTAAAAGTTCGATTTTTTTAATTATATTTTTTAGTGGAGAAATTTTCTTTGTTATGTGAAAGGCAGAGCAAGAAGGAGAAAAACCTTTTTCAGTCATGTCAACAAATACAGATCACATGAAATCTCTATGTGAACCTTTCCAGTGACTCAGCTGCATACAACTGAATGCAATTATGGTTTAGGAAAGGACTCTGAGTGTTCTCTAGAAGCTTTTCAGAACTCTTGGTAAAGAGGCTCTAATTCACTTATGCCAAAATGCTCTATGTCAAAATATCATGGAGACACTAATTGGAATGAAAATAAATCTGCAAGAAGACTGCTACAATTTGCATATAATGGATATGTTTATTTTTGTGTATTTCATGGCGCTTCAGGTGAGTTTCCAGCACATTCCACATATCCAGTAAAATAAATCACAAATTCTATTTTATGTTAAAATGAGCAAAAACACTTCTGAAGAGAATTGGTACTCTCTGATATCTTTGAATCCCTGGCAGTGAGGTAATATTTTGTAATATTTTGGAAAACTGATAATAGAAATTCCTCTTGTTAATGTATCTCAGCATAGAGGCACCACATTAGGAGACAGTATAAGAATTGGCAAGGGATAACACTTACCAGTGAAGCAAACATAGACTACTTTCACATGTAGTTCATGGCAAACTGATCTTGTCTGGTATAATTGAACAGAACCATGCTGTTCAGCAATTGTATGGAGATCTGTTTCATTTGTTGCTTGAGTTGTACCTGATTACATTCACAGCATGAAGCTCAAAAAAAACCCCCAGTACTTGTGAAGTCCAAGTTCCCTACCAAAATAAGATAAATATTAATCCAAATTATATTGTATTTCAGAAACTATTTCATATGGAAAACCATGCACATTGGGTTTGAATGGTATTTCAATGGGCAATAATTATATCTGTGTAGGACAAGGTGAACAAAATGCACATCTATAGACAAATTATGGAACAATTGCAGGAAAATGTAATTCTGAGAATTTTTCAAATCACATTCCGTTTATTGCTGTTTGTTATCTAGAGATGGGGGAAATTCAGTGGGATAAATGACTTAAATAAATAATGCAGTCACCTCTGTTTTAAAGTCATGGCAGATAATTTAAAAGAGGTTTGTCTATGTATGTGCTTATGTTTATTAATTTTTATTTGTGTCTCTTTGTGTTTATGCTTTTCAGAAGGTTTTGTAATGCTTCATGGAACACTGAAGAGAATGAAATAATGAATGATCTTGTCTTCTCTCAAATAGATCAGTTCCTCAATGTTGTATATCTAGTTAGAAAATCAACTGTTGTGTTGGGTTTACCTGTAAACATCTCCAGAGGGTAAAAAGAAGGGAAAAAAAGAAACATAGAAAAAAGTACTGAAATATTCAATTCTGGGTCCACAGTTCTGAGAAACAGGGAATCTGAAGATGTGTTTTTTGTAGGAAAAGTTGTGGTAAGTCTTTATAGTGCAATATCTGTTACTGTAGATGAACTTAACTCTGTCAATGTAGTTGCATTTCAACTATGCCAAAAATAGTAAATCAAGATGGTTGCTACCAAAAATAAAAAAAATCATTACAGCATTAAATCCCAAAACATAAGGAAAAAAAGTTATTTTTCCATCCAAAACTCCTTGCTCACATTGAACACGATAGCTTTTTTGCTTTTCCATTTACCTCCAGTATTCAGTAGGCACTGAATATGGCCTATCACAACTTAAGTGCAAATTACACATGTACACTTGAGAACACTTCACATCCAAACTTGCAGCTGAGGGTGATTTTTTTGCTGCTTAGTAGTAATTCTTTGGATAATAAGGTTTATAATTAAAGTGCTGATGCAGCTATAACTGTAGAGGCATAAACAGTGTGGCTATAAATAGTGCAGTAAGTGCAGCGACAGACTTTGTCAAGTGGTTTCAACAGGACAGCCAGGCTGTGGCAGCTGGTGGGATGGGAAAAATTATGTTGAGGTCTGCTGATCAATTCCTTTTTGATGTTATTGTTAAGTCTTTTACTTCTTCAGCAAGAAATTATGTTAGATTTCTGTTCTATAATGGGGCCTTTGCTTGAAATGGACAATCTCAATTTAACTGAAACACGCATCCAAATTTCAGTAAAAGAGCAAATTATACCTGACAGATCTTGCCCTTGACATTTAAAATTACACCATAGCTGATTAATCTCCATGGTATTTAGAGGCATATAGGACTTCAGAAGGGGAGTCAGTTCACTAGAGTACTCACAAAATTCAATGTAAGTGGTAAGAAATAATGGCATTAGCCAGCTAATGTTACTGGAGGTTAATCTGGGACAAGTAGTGTACTGTGTAAGCTTTAAATATTTAAATATTTGAAGGTCTCATGAAGACAGCAAAAATTAAAATCAGCATTTAGCACCTACTGTCATGCCAAGCTATGCCGTTTGACATCAATAAGAAGACATATTGGCATTATTATTTAGAACTTTTTTTTCTTTAGTCATCTATCAAGGGTCATTTTGTGAGAGAAACCCAACTATTTTCTCTTTTTCCAAACAAAGAGTATTAAGGGTTCAACGACATAATGCTTGTCTATGATAGTGTACTTCCTCTTTGCTAGACAATGCAGCACTGAATGCACTTTAAGACCAAATTTACTCTGCTTTTCTCTCTGTCTTTCCTTTCATCCTACCTACCATCTTCCTCTGCCTTACAGAGAAGATGGGGCTTGGTTGTCTGTGTCTATGCTAGCAAACTACATAAGGTCAATGTGCAGGCTTGAGCACCAGTGTAGGATCTAGGCAGCTTAAGACTAGTGCAGGCTAGGGACTGATCCCCATACACAATAAGTAAAAAGCCATCATGTCTCATGGAGAAGGGAATTAAGCCATGAAGTTCTGCAATGTCACTGGCCTTAAGCTGCAGAAGCAAATCCTGCCTATTTTGCTGGAAGGACAGTTGGCTTCAGAGGAAATAACAAGATTCAAATACACTTACAAAAGTTACACTAGTATCTATTGACAATTCATTACATAATTTCATCACTTGGTAACCTGTTGCACATACGTTGGGAGTTCCATCTACATAGAAAGGTGCAAGAAAATCAAGAGTCAGTTCTACATGCTCCTAAATCAGATTTACACAGGTTTCCTTACAAATGATAGTCTGGATATCTAGTTTACTTGATTAAAATTATTAAAATTGGAATAAAAATGGATCTTCTGCATTGGGCCAAAATGAGTTAAATTGTGTTGATCTCTGTATTGGCCTAAGATTCATTTGCAACAAAGATATTTTTCTTACCACTGATTGCATGTACATGGCATGAATTACCTAAGTGCAGTGATTAATCTCTTATTAGATACAGAAAATGATACTTTAGCACCAAGCACGCACATAATTATGTATTGAAAACAGAGAGACATTGGAGGGAAGCAGGATTTTTCAAGGCAGTGAACTTGATTGCTGTAGGGAAAAAAAGGGTCAGATAAATTATAGCACTTGGACTATAACCCCAAAGAGTTTTAAATGCAGCATGGACTGTTCTTGTGCTTTCAAGTAATGGTTGCTATGGGTGACCCAGAAATGAAACCAATCATGGCACTGTAATTTAAAAGTAAAACAGCTAGCAAAATATTTCCTCTCAAACCTTTTGTTTCAGAAGTAAATGAAAAGGTCGCAAGACTTTCTATTTACTTCTAAGACAACATGGACTGCTTGAACTGAGGAACATATTAATGTTTTCGCCAGAGATTTCTATTACGTGTCAGGAACTCCATTCCAGGATATCACACTGGAGATGATGAAAAAAGACAGATGATAGAATGAAATGGTTGGACCTAATAGAAAATAATCAACCATCTTTATATTTCTGCTTTATATTATATCAGGAGTCTTGATTGCATTCTATAGGTGGTGGTATTTCACCTAAAAATAAAAGCTGCTGCAAAGTACATGGCTGTCCATACAGCTACAGTTAAAGATTCTAAGGAGTTGTATATCATAGCATAAGCCAGTCAGAACAAAGTGTCCTTTTTTTCCTATTGAAATAAACAATGGTAATTTTGTCCAGACATGTACAATTTGTGACTAAGATTTACCAATACCTACAGATTTAGAGAGTCAGGAAAGATGAGAGGATTTTAAAAATGGTTCGTGTTTTAGCAGGAATTCATGTGAGAAGCAATATCCTGATTAAGGAAATGTTTGACAAATATCAGTGTCCTGTATGGCCAACCCCAACACAGGCCACAGTTTTGGGAGGAACTGGAAGGGAGAATGATGTTTGCATCACATGCCTTAATTAAACATATATGAATCATAACTCTGTCTTTGCACAATGCTTGAAATTGCAAATGTCATTTGTAGACTTTGCTTAATGACTCATACATTATCATTGTATCTTAATTAATTAATTTTGGTAAGCTTTTTTTCACATTTCCTGATAGTTATCTTGTGACAATAAATATAATAAATGTCAAAAAAAAGCAACTAGAAACTACCCACAATTTTAAGAGCAAGAATCCCAGTACATACAATTGGAAAGAAAAGAGTATTGCAAGGTACAGTGAAACACACTCTCAGAAACAGAAACAAGTGGATACTTGTTTTTCTAGAAGAATATTTTGGCTGGCCTTCCTTGCTGAAGTAGTGCTGCTCCCAAAGTGGTGGAAGTAACAAGTATCATTTTGGTAAAGCAGCATAGTGAATAAAGTCTGCAGCCAGGACATTTCTGCTTTATTTTCTATTGGCACTAAACATCCTTCCTTTTAACTTTTTATTAAAAGAAAGAAAAAAAAATACTGTAATGCACAGGCTCCTTCACAATGTGTCTTCATTAAGACTTCAGTTTTACCAGAGTCTCTGACAAAAGGATCTTGAGGTGTTTAGGAATTTTGAAAACATGCAAAGAGACACATAAAATAGCTCGAACTAATCCAACCAAAGTTTCAAACGAAGAAGAAACCCAAAGTCATTGCAACTGTGAAACTTGGCAATCAAACAGCAGGGAGACCCTTTACCAGTAATTATTTTAACATTAGCCACAATCAGTGAAAAAATAGCAGAAAGTGCTTTTCTTCACGGCTATGACTTCCAAGATGCACTGCTGTGTGCTCTTTCTTCCAAGCTTTAATAAGAAATATGATGATAAATGGCATCCTTTGCTAATGTTTTTAAGACAGCCATGATTAGAAGACAGTGTTTCCTATTAATAATTTTGTAGCATGCTATGTAAGATGTGAGAAATTAGAATTCATAGAAGAGAAAATAAAAATGTTACAAAGATATAAAGGAATCGTTGTCTTTGGGAGATGCTTTCTAAGCCAAAAATATCAATTTTCCTACGTTTATAGTCCTACAGGTGCCAAAGCTAATTCTCTATCTGTGTTATTTCCTCTCTTCTCAAAACTCCTATGCATTTGTTGATTTTAGATACTCAAGGTGGTGGTAAAGAAGGTATGTAGTGTCTTCTCCTCATTCCATTACAACTATTACATGTATTAGCTATATTCTTAATTTTAAAATTGTGGAAATACCTACATATGAAAGCAAAAAATTTAAATTGCACTGCTCTTTCGATAACCACAAGATCAATTTATCTGATTTCATAACAGATTACTTTAGCCATAGGCAATTATTTTCAACAACAGCAGGATCTCTTGAGAAGCTGTGCCTGATCTTTCAGGTATGACAAGATTTAAGTTAGCACAATGCAAGTTGAGATGACATCTTTCTGTAGTAGTTTCCTACAATGAACATTTGCTGTGAAGGAACCTTAAGGAGGAAAAAGGAAAATAGCAAGTAAGAAAATCACATACCTGCATCTGTAGGCAGCTCACATACCTTCTGATTTATTTCACATGGAATTCAGTGTATTTCCACAGTTAAGACTTGATTTCTCTAGAGCTTATCTGGTCATGTTGCTTGTTTTCTGTGTGATGTTATAGTTTTCTGTTTAAAGTTTCATGAAAGTTTCATAGTCAAAAAATGAGGTTGCAAGTCATATAGGCACTAGACTATAACACTGATATTTTGTTTCTTTATAAATATTAACAGCAGTGAGTGACAACAAAATGAAAACTAAGGAACACAAAGTATAGATGAAAAATCCTTCTTTATGAGTTGTTGATGGGTACTTAAGTGAAACCTAAAACATATATGGATGTATTCTAAAATGTTGAATGACATTAGTGTGAACATTTGGGTGGAATACATATGAGCTCCACTGTGCTGTCTGAGGCCTTTTTTTGTGAAAGGTTCAATCTATATTATGGGAATTTTTCTGATAGAAAGATACCTGGTTTATTATTTTTATGAACCTACAGACACCACAAAATATCCCATATGCTACCATAATGGAGCTGGCATTTCTCTAATACAGATTTTCCCAGAGGTGAATGAGTCAAGTAACATAAAGCAGCTTCCAATAGCTTAGAATCTGAATCAGAATTTCAAACCGTGTTGAATAGCTTCATGTCTAAGCCAAAAGTTCATCTCTGCTTTAACAGTCAGAATTGATCCTAATGCTCTGAAAAAAAAAAAAGTGATTTCAGTAGAACCAATTGTTCTAACTATATTGCCACACAGGATTTGAGGGCTTTTTAAAGATCTGGAAGACTCTGATGTCTCCTGTGGTTTGCAAAATGAGAAATTCCATTCCAGTTCCTTAAACAACAATAAAATCAATTAAATGTAATGCCTCCCTATTCAGAACCAATCTCTGCAGATAAAATGAAATATTTCATACAGGAGAATCTGTGACCCATCTTTTGTGGTTTTTTGTAACATCGTATGTTCCTAAAATGGAACAGAGGTCTAGATTTCCTCTTCCATCTTTTTCTAAATTCTAACTTAAATGTCATCAGGGATCCAGGTGTTAAATGCACTAGGCACTGCTGAGCTCTGACTCAAGTCACTTCATTCAACAGGCACTATATTTCTGAACAAGACCCCCATCTTTTTCAGGTCTATTTTTAAAACTCACACTAATGCAATCTTAACTGTGTTTCATAAAGTCATAGAATAGTTTGAATTGCAAGGGACCTTTAAAGGTCATCTAGTTAAACCCCCCTGCAATGAGCAGTGAATCTTTTACTGCACTTGTAAAAAAATATCTTCCTTAAGTCTAGTCTGAATCTACCTCTTGTCCTATCATTAAAGGCCATATTTAAAAGTTGGTGGCCATGATTCCTCCAGGCTTTAAGTACTGCTGTAGAACCTTCCTGGAGACTCCTTTTCTCCAGTCTGAATGACCCCACCTCTCTCAGGCAGTCCTTATAGAAGAGGTGCTCCAGCCTTCTGATCATCTTTGTGGTCCTCCTCTAGACTCCAACAGATTTTCTGTGCTGGCACCCCCGGAGCTGGATGCAGTACTCCAGGTGAGATCTCACAAGAGCAGAGTAGAGGGACAAAACCACCTCCTTCAACCTATTTGCCACACTATTTTTGGTGCAGCCCAGGATACAAGTGACTTTCTGGGCTGTGAGTGCACATTGCCAGATCAAGTCCCGCTTCTCATCTACAAGCACCCCAAAGTCCTTCTCCAAAGTCTGTTGGCTGTTCTAAATCCAGATATTCCCCAGCCTTTATTGATACTGGGAGTTCCCTCAACTCAGGTGCACAACCTTGCATTGGGCCTTCTTGAACCTCATGAGATTCCCAGGGAAACACATCTCAAGCTTTGTCCAAGTCCCTCTGGATAGCATCATTTGCTGATGTAGAAATTCCGACAACTCATTTGAAACATAAGAAATCTTGACATCATCATTTATGAAAATTTCAGTTTATTGTTTGACTTGTAATTTTTTTAAGTTCTCAGTGTTGCCAATAGATTTTGTTCACAAAACAGTCATGCATGCAAGTTCCTGTGGTATTTCTACTGGTTTGCTGGACCTTAACAGTCAAAGAGCCCATTATGGTTCAGTATGATTATGAGAACTCTTGGTTCAGCAAGGTGAAGTTAGCTACAAATAAATATCTTTCATCTGCTTATTAGCTTCCAAAATCCATTAAGTCCCCACACCTTCCATGTGCTTTACATATTTATCTGGCCTGGCTCCTTCATGGTTCTGCACTGCCACAGGTCACCTCCTGATGAAGAAGAGCACCGGTAGTGAGAAACAGCTGAGGCTTCTTCTGTGAGGAAGAATCTGTGTGATGAACCCCTGATATTTCATCTTCTTTCATTTTTAATTTTGGTAAAAACAGAGACGTTGTTTTCCTTATGTTTCCTGAGCAATTAAATAATAAGCCTCAAGTATAAATTTCCCCTTTTTTAGGCCCAGGTACACACCCAGGTAAATTTAGAAGCATGTTGTTGTAGTGGTTTTAGCTAGGCCTCATATTGGCAGGGTCAGAGAATCTATGTGGATTGGGAGACAGCTATCACCTGACTGGGTAACCAAGGAAGTATTTCATACCAGATGACGCACTTAAGATATGTGTGCAGCAGTGGGAGGTGTTAGGTCAGTTCCATTATGGCTGGAGTGCAGAGAAGACTGCTACAGTTGTTCTGCTGGTTGGGCCCTGCTCCTGCTGCCGCTACATAGTATTTTGTTTTAGTTTCAGGGAAGTAGAAACATTTTGTTGTTACTCTTTATGTCTCTTGCTAGGTGTCTTTTAGAGTCTTATAGATCTAGACTTTATATTAACTGGGGAGGGGGAGGTTATTTCTTGTTATATATATACAACTTGTGTAAATGTGTGTTATATTGTAGTTTTCCCTTAATTTTCTCTTTTCTGTATAAATACATATAGTTAGTTTCAACATAAACCTAGTTTGAAGGGGTTTTTTTCCCTCTCTCCCTCTTCCTTTTCCCTTGGCTGCTTGGGGGCGGGGAGGTTTTGGACAGGTGGCATTTTGCCAGCTCAACCCAAGACAGTTGTTTTCCTTGGAATCATGAAAATCTCTAAAACATTGAAAAATAAGACTTGGACTAGGGAAGCTAAATTAGTCAAGCAGTTTCCTTTCTGATCTAACCAGGCTGAGTTGAGGCTGGAAATTCCTAGGTAAAATTTTGTTATATCCCTAGGGATTAATAATATGACTTATATAGGACTTTGTATTAGCTAACAATAAGAGTGGGACAATCCCTATCATATCAACACTTGATAAATGGCATTATTGTTTCTGCAGCAGAAGAGATTTTTTTTCCAGGACCAAGAAATGTGAGAACTAATTTGAAGACTATGAAGGCAATTAGGAGAAATGGGTTCTATCATTCAGTACCACATAAGGTGTCTCATCCACTGAGTTCAGCTTTTACAATAGAATTGTTTGGCTCAAAAAAATGAACTGAAACACCAGAAAAAATCACATCTGAAAAGAGAAAGGAAATGCTATGGTATGTAGTTTTTTCTTAGCATAAGGTTAGACTAGATATATCACCTCACTCTTCTGCCCTGTATTTTAAGGTGAATCTTGCAATGTTATTTTTATTTCACCAAGCGTAAGGTTCTCTTTTGTTTTTTAAAGTGAAAGACAGGTCAGTTAATATTCTTTGAAGTGCAATGGGGGAGAGGCAAAGTGTACTCTTTTCCCCATATCTTGATACTACATTACCTCCAGTCTGTCTTATTTCTTTGGGAAATCCTACCGTTCAGTAGATCAGCCTCCTGAATGCTAGCTAGTGTCAAATATTAACAGTGAATTAAAACTGCAGGTAAAAATGGTGACAGTGGCGTATTCCTGTCACTGGGCTTGACAGGAAATTTATTTTGCTGTAGCTGAAAAGTAATTAACCTCCACTGTGAGAAATTCTATTACTAGTAGCTATTCTGCCATGCAAAGTACACTACATGGAAATGTTACAGGCCATCAAGCAGAAAAGGCAGATTTGTCTGCATTTTAAACTAAAGCTGCCCCTGCCCCCACTTTCCATTCTTATTCCATCTCTGCCCTCACTCTATCTTCACTGAAGCTAGAAATTGAGATGCACTTGTGGTAGAGAGAAAATGGAATAAGGCATAAGGATTTTCATAAGGTATTTACAGAAGTTAATTTGTGTGTGTGTGTGTGTGTGTGTGTGTGTGTGTGTGCACACAATAGCAGTAGCATGCTCCTTTTAACAAACTGAAGCTTATGGAAGGAATTTAATGATCTAGATTGGCTATCAAATCAGAATAACTTTTTTGCAGGCATGTATGGGAAAATGTCAGCATATCAACCGACAGACCAATTCTTATCTTGCTCTCCCTTACATTCTGCTGCTGCTGCTGGTGAAAAGTACAATCATCTTCTTTTGTAAAGGGACAAAAAAACCCTCTGACACTCAAAAATAGGACTGTATTCTGAGGGGGGAAGTTAAGTTTTTTCAAGTATGTTGGATGATTGTACTTTACAAAATATGATTGCAAAGCAGAAGAAGCCTGCCAGCTTCTCTGTGAACTTTTGCCTGCCAGAGAAAACTAGCATTTTTGGAGAGAAGAAAACTGTTATCAGGCTCTTCCCTCTGAGATCAGTGACTGTCAAAAGTCATTAAGTATGAGAAAGAATCCACTAATCTCTCTTACAGGGAAGGTTCAGATTAAAAAAGACCTGGTTTTCTAGTTTCTGAAAGAGAATTGCCTGGTTTTCTCTTCTTGCCATGGTTATACACTGAACTGGTTGTGATGGGGTTTGGAAGCCAAAAAAAGCAAATCTGCAGAAAATTACAGAAGAAAAATTTGAGTATTACAGACTAATGGTTTTGTCCAATTGCTTTGCAAGCAGGTCTGTGAGTGACAGATGTTCATTAACAACATGATGTCCTCCTCCCTCTCAGGAAGACGTGGTGGCTACAACATTGCAGGTATAAAATAACTTCAGCTTAATGACGGACTGCAAAAATAGTACATCTTTAGATCTACATTTTAAAGTGACATTGCTCTCTGGGAATCCAGATTACTGTTATTAATGAAAGAACATTTAATACCTTTCTGGTAGGGGTTTCTGAATCATACTCCATTTAAAACAGATTTCACTTCTCAGTTAAGAAAGAAAGCTGTTTCTGGGAACAAATAATTGAAGCTTACAATGTACCACCAAGGAATCTATTTGAAGGTCTTTTATTCTCTTTTTACAAACTCTCTGTGATCAAAAATCGGAAAATATATGTGCTAAAATGAATAATGGACCATAATCAGGCTTTCTAATTATTTCTGTATTAATGATGACTCCCAAGCTACCTCCAAGCAAAACCTGAAGTTAACAGTATACTTTAGAGGTTTATAAACAAAACAAGAATTTGAAGAAATTGGCCTAAGACAACAAATTACAAAAACACGAACGTTGTCATTTCATGATATACAGTTTTTTGAAAGCTACAGAAATGACTATAATGAGGAGTTTACTACCATGGGAAAATGCATGACCCAATGTGCCTATGTGTATAAACAAATATCTATAATGTGGAAGTATATATTTGCTTGAATATATTTTATGCAAGGAACATCTCTCAAATCTTCGAACTTAAATAGTGGAGTTTTATATCAATCATTTTCACTTTCAGTCTTTGTGCTTTTGAATCAAAATTATTCTTGTGTCAGGCTAGCAATGCAGAAATTTTTCAAGGATAAATTATTATTCAAATGATTTTCATTACATATTTTGAGGCTAGACAAGCTACTTTCTGTAAAGGAAGCTAGTGCATATAATTTCCCACAGCACCTTACAAAGGAGGCAGAACTGTGGTGAGATTCTGAAAACCCAGTGGGCTGCCTGTGTGTTGTCAAATGGTGTTTCCTGTGGCTCATCTTTCATATTTCTGTTATAAAACAGTGAACCAGGGCTTTGAGAAACATCAAAAGATGGCAAGGTTCACCCCTACCCTCAGATGTAGAGCAAACACCTCAGTGGACATTCTGATGCATTGTATGTTAGGGGATAGTTCTTCAATTTTCTCTGTGAGTAGCAGCAAGCCAGACCAAATGCACTCCCTTATTCATTTGCTTTTTGTCATCTAAACTTCAGTTCTGAATCTCTGGCTTTTTCCTTTGATACCTAAAATTTCCTGGTAGTCTCCCATACAAGACCCCAAAAGACTAGACCCAACTGACTACAAGCAGTTTAGTAAAACTAGGACAGAGACAGTTTCAACAGTACCAGGAATGTTATTCACAAATGAGTTTCACTTAACCAGCAGTTAGACAAAAATAATTTACTATTATTTAATCAAAATGGCAGAAGTAGTGTAACCGAGGCAGTAACTCAGACTTCACCCACACTGAAATTTTAGCTCCAAGCCTTCCACAATGATGTGTTTTATCTAACTTTTAAACAGCTCTGAGGGGTGTTCCCATGGTGTAATGGATAACGTTCTGAACTCTGAATCCCAAGGACCTGAATCTGAGTCTCAGTGGGGACCATCCCCTGGCATTTCAATGCCTCCCTGCCATCTCATCCCTTCAGATCTTGGATGCTCAGCAGGGTCAGCGCCAGATAGTACCGGGTGCTGTGACAGTCCCGAGGACTTCAGGACTTCACTGTCACTGTCCAAGCTCGCTTGGTTGTGGCAAATGGACCTTAAGACTTAAACAGTGGGGCCAGTTCTGCACACGCTGCACCTCACCTAAAAAATCCACTGTGCAGGCTGGAAGGGCACACCCACGTGGGGAGTTCCAGTGTGGTACACCAGTATTTTCAAAAAGGTCAGCTTGGGTGGTGGTGTGTGATGTATTTCAGTTGTTTAGTTGTATCACTTGGAAACCCTCATCCTTCACTGTCTAGGTTTAAACTAATGATAACACTGAGTGAAACAAACATAAACTAAAAAACTAAAAAAATAGCACACAATAAGTATAGATAGCCAATGAGACTCAGTTACTAGAACAAGTTCAGGTAGTCTAGGGGGGAGGGAAAAAGTATACTGAGATGCTTATAATTAGTGGACAGTATCACTGCAGAGCTAAGCAGCTTTCCCAAAAGGCTACTAGAAACAGTGCAATAACTAAAATGTTACTATTTACAGCTACATAGGCTTACTGTTAGGAAGGTGAGAATATAAATTTATTTCTAGTTCTTTGCCAAGAATAGCATTAAAAGTGTATTTTCTCTTATCGTTTTCTCCTTAGTTTTCTCTTCTGAACACTGGGATGAGAGGTCACACCTCCCCACATGCGCACAAGGGAGAACTAATGGATCTTATTTATAAAAGCTTTGTTTTGTCAGTTTTCATCCAGAATATGGTGCTACTAATAGCACTTAAAATGTAGCTGTTTTTATGTAAGCAAGATGATGACCCTATTCCTAACAGAAAGAAGCTTACTTCTAGATGAAAAAAAAAATCCACCCCAAAACAAAAATATTGTACATCAAGTGAAAATCAAATATAAGTTTAAGTAGATTCTCAGATTCTGAGTTGTCTGCATCAGGTTGAAGTGGAGCTACATTAATTTAAATATGTTTCTTGTATGTGAGAAACCTTGTCTTCAGTGATTCTAAACATGATAAGCATCAATGTGATCATATATACACATATATGTACAAAAGGGTACATATATATATATATATATATATATATATATATATATATATACACTCAACACTAGAATATGTAACTCTACACCAGAGTTAGTATAAAACTTTCAAATAGAAAAGATGCATAAGATACAGCTGTATTGAATCTCTCTACTTCTTTCTCTTCACATTATTCCCAATTTCTCTTCTTCACATTATTCCCCCTTTCTCTTCTTCTTGTGTCTTTCTGAATAATCTGGAGATCAATATTATAATAAAACCTAGCTTTCAAACCAATTCCCTATCTCCAATCATTCTAAAAGTAAGTAGGGAAAAATAGTAGGCTTAAATGGCAAAGGTTTTGCTGTGTTGAAACTGAAAATGTTTCACAGAAGTAGATTGACAGAAACACCCAGTCTTCCTGTCAGTGTAGGTTTTGGGATTTTTTTTTTCCATTTTGCAGTGTAACTCATTCCAAGGGAGATAAAATAGTGATGTCTTTTTAAGATGGTACTAAGGTATTTGGAAGAGAGTGTAATCATTATCAGGATAGAAGAAATATAGAGGGAGCAGAAGGGAGCTACCTCTAACAGGAGGCAAGATGTAACTTCTTGATATTATTATCCTGAGAAGTAGTCAAGCAACTGAAGTGCAAAGCATAAGCAGGTTATTAGTGAATGATGTCTCTTATCAATGTTTTTATGCATCACCTTGAACATGACTTTTATTTGTAATATGGAGCTAATGCATTTGATAATAGAAGAACACACATATCTCAGCAAATGTACATCACTATGTGAAGGAAAATGGAATCTGAAGCAAATGTGACAAGAGGGACATCTGGACTGATGTATACTCTATAGCTGGAGTGTATAAACAGAACAAATTCATGTCCACGCTTCAGGCTGCTGCTGCACAGTTTAGGGAGAGCACTTATTTAAAGCTTCCCATGTTGAGGTCTACAGTGTCATTTTGTATTGAGAGCTTTTTTTAAGTATTAATTCTATCTGGGCTCTCATAGATAATATTCATAGCATTTGACTGCAGTATAGAAACTATTTTACAATAAAAAATATCATGCACATAGGCTTTGTTGTGACTATTCTGGTTTCATTTATCTTCCTATGTCTCAAACTAATGAGTAATTTTTATTCCTGTCTTGTAATGTAGTTCCCCTTTTAGTCCCACAGTTACTCATCTTAGCTTGCAACTGTAGAGGGTGTTTGACAAGATTCAGTATATCTGGAGGTAGCAGTGATGTTCCTGATGGAAATTCCTAAGGCATTGCAATCTGCAGTGAAAAGACTTAAACTTTGCCTCCTGATTGGAATCTGGGAACTGGAGAAATTTCTTGCTCTAACTTCACTGAAGGGTACAGGGTTTGGGTGGCAGTTTGTCTTCTCTCCTTCAGTAGGCTATCACTTTAGGAAAAAGAAAATGGAAGAGGAGTGACCAGATAGAACACTTTAAATTTGTTCCTATTAAAGTAAGAGAGTTATGGTCCTGGTAATGGTTGAAGGGGTGCTAACGTCCCAAATTTACCTGTGTGTAAAAGTACTTTGACAAAGCTGAAAGCAACAATTTGTAACTCCCTTTTGGCATGATTTTATGATTTATCTCTCATCATTGATGAGACCTTCTATTGATCCTTTAGCAAATAAGCCTTCGAACTGTGTCATGAGTCAACCCTGCTTACTGCAGGCTTTTGTTTTGATGTGCACATCTCTGGGCAGCAGCAGTCCCCTCTAGACCAGACTATTTAATCTGAAACCATGATGTTTCCTTCATTCTTATTAGCACAGTTGGTTGTTCGACCACATGGTGAACCAAAAAGAGAAATTTTTTCTTTAATGGACTGCAATCTTGGATGACTTCATGTTGTCATATATGCACTTATAGCACAAAATAATTCTTCAGAGCCTACCAGGAGTCGCCTGGATTATAAAGACATAAATGGGAGGGCAACTGTAATAACAAATACAAGAAAAAATCTAAACTTAAATGCAAATATACTAAAAAATTAATAAATCTGGATTGTTCACCTAAATCCATTTTCATCTTTCTGTTGTTGTTTTTACACAGTTGTTAAAACACAAACACAATCATAATGGTCCCTATGAACTTGAACTATTTGCAGAGATCTCTTATTTTCATAAGGGGAACTGAGAGTAATTATCAGTAAAGAGCAAGGGGAAAAGTTAATTAATCCAAATCTGGAGGAACAGAAATGTGTGTTTACACAATTTTGTCCTTATAAGATTGTTTTCCAAAGATGGAAGGAGTTTGTTTGCATTAATAAAAATAGCATGTTTCTGATTCCAGACATTCAGCTTTGCTGATCTAGTTTATTCAAAATTCATGAAGATGGAATTATCTATAGCTGAAGATACTGTTGTCCTTTACACCTATTTGTTTATTTTTAACTTTCACATCTTGACATGCTTAATGTATAATATTTCATTTTAAAATAAATATATTTTAAGAAGAATATATTAGATAAACATTCATATTAAAAAAAAAAGAAAAAAGTGAAAAAAGTGAAGGCACTAAACTATGCTGACAAGCAACCCATAGAAAATCTTCAAGTTCTGCTTTTAGATAGTATTTTCTAATGCATGAAGTTTTTTTTCTAGTGTATATTAACATGTTAAGAGTTAATTTATAAAAAAATTCTTGAAAAGTGCATTTCTGTGCTATGGCTTGGGACTTCTGAAGGCAGAAAAAAATTCTATAAAAAGAAATAAAGGAATAAAGAAATTAACCTGTAATTTTCTACCTTCTTGCCTCCATTTTCTCTGTAATTCCCTGATATACACAGTGTCTCAGCTGGTATACTCCCCTTAACAAATGGATATAAGTTCTTTTTTTTTATTATTATTCTTTTTAAAAATATAGCACACTGTTTCATTCTAGAATATGGGCTTGAATTAACAGGCAGTGTATGAATCACATATGATACACAATTTCTGTGTATCTTACCCATTGTAAGTACAGTATTAAAAGCTTTTCACAAAAGCAACATGTGCAAAATAATGAAGTTATGTAACTGTTGCTCCAGATGCTGGTAAGTGAAAGGCTAGAACAAGATTTTCTTTTCATAAGTTTTAGTTTAGTGAGAACATTCTTACAGCATAATCCTAGTCATATATTAAACTAAATTAGCAATCAGGATTGGTAATTAGTTAGCTACCAGGCATTAACATGTATAACATATGTTATGAATAAGGGATGTCTTGGATTTTCCTGAACTGAAGTAACTATAAGGCTACCCTAAAAGAATCCCATCATCTGAAGTCAGTTAAGGACACAAAACCTATTAGACTGAGGCATTTGCTGTTTGGTAATCATATGACTGTAGTTATCCAAATCTTACATATGTGATGTTAAATAAACTTCTGTCCAAACAGATGGGCTGTTGTCTGATCTCTCTTGAAAGCATGAAAACTTCTAATTAAGGGCAGTGATATTAAGATAGGGAAGGTATGCTCTTTTAATTGGCACGCTGCACATCTCCAAGTAGACAAAGAATATCATTAGCTAGGATAATTAGATAGGGGGCACTGTGAGTTTGGTAACTTCACCTGACTGAACAGCCAGTGTAAGATTTTGTTTTGAAAGTGGATCCTGAGGTGGTTTAGTGTTTCTTGTAATTGAGATTTTCATTCCTCTCTAAATGCTGCAGTAAAAACAAATAAGACAAACTTTTACTAGAGATTGCACCTCTTTTGTGTCTCCTTGATATAAAGGTACCTGAGAATAAAATTTGAAAGACCTTCAGTAATATTTAATCACATTATTCCTCTTATTAGTTTGATTTTGTATTAAGATGGAACTTTCCCAAGGAGTTGCAGTGGTAGTGTTTCTCATTTTTATTGACTGAAACAGTACCATTTGGAAGCATCATTTCATTCCTTCAGACATATTTGAACATTACTAGTTCAAAGTTCATTTAACTGGTGTGGATTAAAGAGGCAGAATTAAAGAAAGGAAGGCTTGTAGTGACTGTCTTTCATATGCTCTGTTAAAATATCCCTGGCTTTTAATAATATAGATTTTTATTAATAAATATCAGTGACAGCACAGAGAAAATGAACTGAATATGAAATACATAACCACAGTATATATACTGCTGTCACTGTAAGTGAATGCCTTTGGTTTAGAGGCCAAGATTAATTAAGAAAACCAAATAAATGTTAAAACTCAAAAAGTGTTGCTAGTAAGGAGAAGTTTCTCTGCTTGTGAAAGTTTTCTGTTAATGAAAATATTTAGTTTTCATTGAGACTGTGCTTCAGAAATTTTCCAGACTTTCTCTTTGAAAACCAGTAGATTGTTACCTGTTATTTTATAATTTTTTTCTGCAAGAACTTGAAGTTTGTATTCCCAGAATCTCAAAATTATTGAGACTGGAAGGGACCTCTAGTTCAAACCCCCTGGTCAGAGAAGGGTCAGTCAGAGCAGGTTGCTCGGACTGTGTCCAGTTGTGTTTTGAATATCTGAAAGTATAGATACATTACCAACTCTCTGAGCAAGCTGTTCCTGTGTTTTGGTTTATTTTTAAATCGCCATGGTTTTTTTAAAGAGAGGTCCATCTTTCATGAAAAAGGTTTCAGACATATCAATCTGTGTTAAAAATAAATACTATTATGTTGGGTTTACACATGCATCAAAAGAAGTTCAAGGTCTTGACCTCAAGAAGGAAAATCTACATTAGCATTCTCTACTGCATTATTCTTATCAATGTCATCATTTGTTAAGCCTCTTTATCATGGATGATTCTTCAAAAAAACCCAAAAAACAACCAACTACATCAGAAAAAATTACATTATAGAAGACATCAAAACCTACAGTAATCCATCAAGATATTCTGCTTAAAGGCCTTCTGTGCTGAAATCCTTATAGAATCAGATATAAAATGGAGTAAGGCCATGTTCCTTGTACTACCCAATGAATGGCAGCATTTAAAGATAATAATTTGAAAGAGATGAAACAAGCTCAAACTTCAGAGAAAATTCATGGTCTTAAGTGTGCTATGCAGATGAAATTCATATCAAACATGTTCTGTCCTTGAAATATGAAGAAAAAGAGACTCAGGAGAGACCTTATCACTCTACAACTACATGGAAATAAGTTGTAGCCAGATAGGGATCAGCCTCTTCTCTCAAGAAACAAGTGACAGGAGAAGAGGAAATAGCCTTAAGTTGTACCAGAGGGGGGATTTGGATATTAAGAAAAATTTCTTCATGCAAAGGGTTTTAAAACAGGCTGCCGGGGATGTAATTGAGTCACCATCCCTGAAGGTATTTAAAAGATATGTAAATGTGGCACTGAAGGACATGGTTTAGGGGTGGACTTGTCAGTGTTATGTTAATGATTGGACTTAACAATCTTAGAGGTCTTTTTCAAGGCCTTGATTCTATATAGGAAATGAAACAGGCCAAAATTTGTTCATTACACTTACAGTGAAGTAAGAATTTAATTAAATGTAGAATATCCATCTGAATTTAACCATATTTTGATCAAATCAAACAGACCAAAGCTTTGTTGCTACATAAAATTTCAGTGAATTCTGATTGTCCTGTAGTGCTGGGAAACACATGAAATTTACTGTTTCTAAGTTGAAGGAGAAAGCATGAATTAGCTCTTCCTTTTGCAGATGTTTGGCTCTATCACACAGAATATTATTTTCTTTTGGTCACAGTGAGCTCAGGTTTTTCATGGGGATGAGGATTAATATATTCATTTTATATTCAGATTTCTAAAACTTGTCAGGTTCTTTACGAGATAGTCCATGTTAACTTGCAGTCTTAAGAATCCAGGAAGTATTTTGCTATGTCCTCCAGAAACATAAATTTTGAACATTGTATACCTTGATCTTTTTTTGTTAATGATTCAAAAAGAAAGTAAAGGCATATCTTTCTCTCTCCTGTTTTTGAAACACATTTGCTTTGAAATGGAAGTCAAGCACAGGAATCCTCAGCCAAAAAGACACACATTTTAAAAAGTTATCAATAACTAAAATATTGCTGTTGCTTTTTTTGGTTGCTTGTTGCAGTAGATATGATAAATCTTGACATTTTTATGCCTCTTCAATTATGTCTTGAAGATAGTTTTAACCATAATTATTTAGATTTCTTAATTTCTTATTAATTATGTTCAGTTGTTTATATCTTTCAAAGGTTTTCTTGTTATGCTGAAACATCTTGTGTTGGAGAACACTTGAAAAGTAGACTAATTTCTAGCAAAATGGGAATTGAATTCTTTTAGTTAAGACTCTTCATGCTATTGCACTCAGTAAATCTGCAAGAGGAAGAATAAATAGTTTTCAAATAAGAAGAAATATACTGTAAATACTAACATGTGAAATTTATCTTGACTAACGAGAATGAATGTATTCTCCATGAAGCTGCAAATCCAGCTATCATATTTACATGGACATCATCTATTAATGTTTAAAGGAATTAAGTAACTATGTGTTTCATAAAGAGTGAGAAGCCATGGGATTCAGGACAGAAGAATTTCACACTGAAGAAGAGATTCTTTAAAAATAGGGCTTTTTTCATTCTCAGAGTCCATATGGCAATTCCTTTTGTTATGAGATATTATTTCTAATAATAGAAAGGATGTCCTCTTTCACATAGAATGATTTAGCTGTCTCTCAGGAATGACTGCACCAAGGAACCAAAATTTCTTGGAATTCTGACACAGAGATATTTTGAAAGTTTAAGCCACTTCTTCCATTTACTTGTAATGCTATCCACAGTCATTCAATATTCAATAAAAATAAATTATTGCAAGTCCCAGGAAAATTCAGGTATCTGAAGGTAACAGTTTAGACTTTAAGCTATCTGTTCCTGACATTTTCAGGTGTTGGTTTGCTAAGATTTGCACTTCATTTTTGGGGGGCACTAGTAATTCTTTGCACGCTCATCAAGCATCTTGTAATGAGGTGGTAATATCCTATCTGACATACCCTTATAGACAAGGTATAATTTTTGCTATGCACTGTCTGCAGTCCAAAATTCTAATTGATATTCTGTAACAACACAAATAATCTCTTCAGCTGCTAGTGAATTTCAACAACAAAGGCTATTAAAAGTTAATTGCCACTCTAATATAGGGCTTTCACCCATCATTCCTTCCACTTTAAACAAAAGGGACAAACTGATTAAGGAAATCAAGTAGTGGCGTAATAAAAAGGATAAAATTGTGCCACTTACTTGGATGTGACTCAATGGTGAAGAACTCAGGAAACCTTCAATTTCCTATCCTGGTATTTATATAAAAGTGAGACCTACCCAGCTGATAAAAGCTAGAGAATGCAAATAGTTGGTGCAAAGAAAGAGCAAGGTGACACTATTTGATATACTAAATATTTAATATACTATTTGAAATACTGAAACAGTGTTTCAGATATCTACCTATCAAATATTCAAACATTTGTACCCATTTTGCTTTTAATCATCCCTTTTTCATTTTTTTCCCCCAATTCAGTTACTTTTTAACTTTCTAGAGAAAGGATCAAAAGCATCACTGAAATATTCTCAGCCATAGGAACTTTCTGGAGACAGATTAACTGATGCACCTTATTTCTCACACACAGTGGTACTTAAGTGCAACATTCCTATAAAGCAATACAATTTTATTGCATCCATGGTACCTTTACATTAATGGTTTTCAAGAGCTGCCAATGAATGAGTTTCACACTGCTCCTTTGAAGCAGCAACCTGAGAGAGAAAAATTTTGGTAAATGGGTTTACCAAGTAAAACATATGGTAAATAAGCTTACATGACTTGCCTGAGGGTTCACAAAAAAAGATCAGTGGCAAAGACAGAAAAAGCACATGAATTTCCTTAATCCTCGGTCTCGTACTATTGGCAAAAGATCCCCTTTCTGCATTGTAATTAGCATTAATACAATTCATGCTATAATTTAGCTGATTATAGCACCAATGAATTAGTGTTAAGAGATGCAACATTGTCTGCCTTCAAAACAATTTTCTTCAGAAAGACAAGGCCATGATTCCCCAGGGAATCTGTGTGCCAAAGTAGTGAAGCAAGCTACTGAAAAGCCAGTCATTAGTTTAAGTACTTGACCTTCTCATATGAATTCTTTTGCCTTGCTTTTATGCTGTCTATATAAAAAAACCCAAAACCCAGGTTAATGGCTGGTAAGTCAGTGTAGTAACAAAGGATTTGGTAAAGCTGCATCCATTTATCTCAGTTGGAAATATCTCTTTAATGTTATGTTGTTGTTTCTAATAATACATTTCAGATATCAATAATAAAAACCAACCTCAGATTTATAAAAATAAAGAAACAAGAGGCCATTCAAGTTTGTCTACTAGTTTAAGTCCTAAATGCTTTGATTGAGAAATTGAACAAGATTGTTTTCCCCAATAAGGCATGTAAAGTTTTTGGCAAGGAAAAAGTCTTTCGTTTGCTGACAGCTGACCCTTCCTTCAATTAACAGAAATGTGCTTTATTGAGCAATGGAAGTTTCCTTAACCCATAGTATAGGAGATGGCAGAATGCCCAAATCAGCACTCACCAGAGCTGAGAACTTTACTTGTTTTTCCCACACACAACTTCTCTTTTTTTGCCACTGAATCTTTTTTTTTTTTTCCTTTTTTTACCCCCTGCATCTGGCGACATGTCTCTCATACCCATTGGAATCAGCACACAGTGTCTCAGCAGTCAAATCAAATTCCTACACATCTGACCATAACTGATTGCAGTGTTATCTCTTCTGTATACTTGCAAATGAAATGAATGTTCTTTTCTGAAATTGAATTACAGGAATTCAAATTCTCAGCATGATGCTCTTCTTCACTTGAGTCTCAAGTTCAAAGTTTAAGTATCTTGTTATTTTATAGGAAGAGATATGTTATGTAGCTTCACTATTAAGACGTGTAAAGTAAGAGACACACAGGTATCCCGAAAAATGCTAAGGCAGTGCAAAGAATCCAAAAAGGTTTATTTCAAAAGCAAAAACACTGGAAACCTTACAAAGCAAAACTTCTAGCAGTGCTGCAAAAAAGCACTGGGCCTGAGAAAGACATGTCTCCTCACTCTTCTCCAAGTTTTATTATCTCTGCTTCCCCCTTCTCTCCACACAGGAGGCGAAAGCCTATGGCATTTGCTCTCTCCTCACATATCAGAGAGTGAGCTTCTGGAATGCAAGGGGGGAGAGAACAGCACTGTTTTGAAAATGTGGAAAGGAAGCCTTTCTTAAGTGAAAATAACTGACTCCTTGGTAGCAAAATCTTCTAGAGAAGGGTTATTTTCTCCTACAAGATGAAACCAAATTGCTTTGCAGCTTTCATATAAATGACAGCCTTATGCAATTTGGAACCTTTCAAGTTGTGTTGAAGTGGTGGAGAATGAGATAATAAAGAGTGTCTCAAGTAAAAATACCAAAGATAAAAGAGTTATTACTTTTGTCAAGTCCCAGATCATGTCTCTGACATGCACTGTGTTTCACTTGAGTTCATTAATTACCTGATAAGCATATGTAAACACTGATACCATGGTTAACATCAGGATACCCAAAAGTTTAGATATGATCATGAAATGTCCAATGATTTTTCTTCTTCATTCACAGCTCTGTCTTATTGACCCTACTAGCCAACTGAAGAGACAGAGAGGAAATCAGTGCACATAAACTGTAAGACTGAGCTGAATGGCTATCTACTGTCTTTGATTAGGTTGTTCAGGTTGAATGAGGATAAAATTGCAACAGAGATGAGATGAACCAAGGGTTGGAAGAATAAGTCTTCAAAATCCCACAGTTAGGACAAGCACAGACCCAAACCTTCTGAAAGAAAATCCTTTCATTCACTCCTCCACATATCATGGGGTTTAACATATCTGCAAACGGGTCCTTATATCAAACTTCTCAAAGAAAAACAAGGTCTAATACAGCTGTAACACAGGCATCATACTATGTGAGCAAATACATTCAGAGAAGTGGACAGGTGGTACCACTGACAGGCTGGAGCTACAAATGTGTTACCACACTGTTATTTTAATTGCTAAATATTTCCAGGAGAAAAGAAGGATTTAGACTCGATGATGTTATAAAATTCATAACAGTGGTCCCAGTATGTTTACATTTAGTTTAAAATTAAGCACATGAAGAATGTAATGAGTTTTAAAGCATAACAAGAGGATGGTGGGAAAGTCGCAATTAGAAAATAGTTTTGTAAGCAATGTAGTGGGTTAACTTTTGACTTAATCACCTGTGAGTTTTAAGATTTTTATGCTGTTTCTATCTAAATAAAAGCAAAAAAAAAATAACCAATTCTGTGCCTTCTCCATTTGCTATTTAAGTGATAAATGTCACTGAAATGGTTCTTGGAGACAGAAATCATCCAACAAAAATGTGACTATGTAATTTTTGGTGTTTAAAAACTTCTGGTTTTCTCTGCAGACTTGCGCTCAAGAAATGTGATAAAATGTTCAAGCTCTCTCTCTAAGGAAATGGTCACCATAGTTATTTGGTAAATGGTTAATGAAAGGAATGTTTCCTATGGGGAGAACCTACAGAAATTCCAGGTGGCTGTGTTCTTATTTTCTGTTCACATGATCTTCCACAGTCTGGAACTTTTGGGTAGTTGAATCTGCTAGACATTTATGCCAGTGGGCTTGGAAGAGTGCTAACTGGAGTGCAGTATTAGCTGAAAGTGAAAGAAGGAATAATTTTCTAGATTACTAATTCTGATGTTAATGGCCCAGATGTTATTGTTAGCTGCCAGCTGAGAATACAATGGCCAACAGCTTTAAAGGCATGTGTAGTCTAATGCTGATGAATAAAAAAATTGACCAGAGCTAACATTCTAGGCCTGGGTGATTTTTATATCTTGCAACCTCATTACTTCATCCTATATGTTAGTGGAGAAATTATGTTGACTAGTTTTCCACTCTTCTATGATTTTTACAAATCACCATTTTACAGTATGTCACTCAGGATCTTAGATTAAAGGAAAAATCAGCATACCTAGATACCAGTTTATCTGTGCAATCCTACTGTATTGCATGATAAAGATTTCCCAAACTTGTGGGTTTTTTTTGTCACTGCATCTAATAAAATTACATATTTATCACCTGAAAACCACAGGAGAACTGGTTGTTAATTTTGAGACAGTATTTTGTAGGGCTGATATTTAAAGGTTATACAGAAGGAATTATGCCTAATATATTGTGTCAGTTCAGGTATATATGCCAAGTTTAACATTTTCTGCAATGTTTTTTGACATACAGAACTTGTAAAAGTACCAGGGCAAAAGAGTGCTTGACACTTCTAGTTATTCAGTGGCTCATGTTGCTGCACACTTGTATTTGGTAATGGGTTTCACAAGCGATATTTAGGACTCATTTCAGTATATTTCATTTAGACTTTTTCACAGAAATGAGTTTTGGTTTTTAAATAATATATTTTATGAAGCAAAATGCATTCATAGAGAATCAGTTGTAGAAGACATGACAAAATGGGAAGGCAAACTTATATTTTAAATATTCTTCCTTTTAATTAGCTAGTATTGTTAGATACTGATGGACATGTGGTCAAGAGTAAAACATAACTATAGACAATAAAACAACAGCCAAAAACAATAATGGAGAGAAGAAATACAATGTAGACAGGGTAGCACAAAGTTCTAGGAACTTTGAAAGGGAAATGTTTCTTTTCCAACAACAGTTTCCATATATGCTGTAGCAGAATGCAAATATTGAACTAAAGTCAAATTATACTTAAAAGTACTAAGATTTAGGTTATGGTTCAGATTTACAATATAGATTGTACATAATAATACCTTTTGCTTTGTACAATGCAGTGCACTGTAATCCACCAGAGGAAGCATAGTCTGGATTCTAATTTATGATTGTTTAAAAGTCTGAAAAAATTAACAAACACTCAAACTTAGGAAGCAAACCAAAAGAAATGTAAGTCATATTAAAAATATTACATGATTAATGATATAATTCTCTGTAGTTAGAATAACAAATGAAAATACTGCATATGAGAGAAACCACAAGTGAACTCACGGTGGTCAAAACTGAGTTTTGGATTTAGGATCATCTGTAGCTGGAACCAATAGATTTGAAGCCTGTGAACTGCCCCTGCTCATTACAGAATATGTAGTGTACTTTAAGGAGCTATACCATGCTAAGTGACGAGGGAAATCTGAATATATGGGTAACATGCTGAACAGATGTTGAAAAAGAGGGTTGCCCAGTAGCCACTATGTTTCTGAGGAGACAAAAAAAAAAAAAAAGAATATCAATTACATTTAAACAGCTGGTCTAAACTCATAAAAGGAGGTGACAAAAATCTGTGTTGCAGGTCTTCAATTCCTTAGAATCCTACAGGACCCAAAGTTACATACTGAGGTCCCTCCATGACTAGGAAGTAAGCCAGTTCAGACTGAGAACATCATACACTAGGAGGACAGAAAGAATCCTCATCATCTACCTCATAAGAAATTCTAAGGAAAGATTATGCTTTAACTGTACTGCACAAAAGCATTGCAAGCAAATGGTTAAAAGAAGCTCCACCTCTACTTTTGAAGAATAGCTGCAGGTGCTCTCTGTATGTCACACTTTCTTTTGAAAATGAACTTATGAAGGAGATGTTTCTGCTATTCTTTCTCCCTTTACTCAGGTTTACATAGAAAACTCCTGGGACATATGAGATTTCAACTCAGGCTTCTTCCCAGCTTTAGACATCAGAGTTTATAAGGTTTTGGCAGAACTAATGAAATTACAGTAATCAATAAACTGGGATTTACTGGAGTTAATCTATCATCTGCTCAATCATTAAAAAACAGGAAACCAAGTCATATAACCTCCCAGAAAGCTGTCAGTTATTGAATCACAGTCTGCTCCCAAAGAACTTTTGTTCAGATGATGATGTTGCCATTTGGTTTCCATAACTTACTTCCTGCCAAAACCATAGTAGAGAACTCCTTAAAGTTGAAAGATTGCCAGCTTTCCAAGTAGTAAAGAATTCTACATGATACTATACATTAGATCTAGCGTCTGCAAAGCCTAAAGGAATCAACTGCTTTCTGCTTGTTCTTTCTCTGAAAAAATCTCTTGGGGGCATTTACTCTGAAAAGACTATCAAAGAGGTGGAACATACTAGAAAAAGAACTTCAACCACTACTATTGATCATTTGTAATATGATCTAATTTTGTATATCATCAGTGTCATCCCTCACTGTCTTTAGTTTAATGTCAATTTTGTGTCTGTCTTAGCAAGGCTGAGACATGTATGCCATTCAAAATCGAAAGCATAAGTAATGATGTTTTAAGTGTCTTTTTGCTCAAAGAGAAATTAATGGCATTTAAGGAGAAAAAGAATGTATATTTTTAAGTCCTTGGTTTATATTTGCTGCGTTGCAGGCTCTATCCTGTTCTTTCAAAAATGTAACAGTAACTCTAATGTTTGAATTGTCATATTTTTTAAAGAGCAAATACTGATAATTACTGTGTAATACAGCCCTGGTTAATCATGAGTAATATGTCCTTGTAACTGGATGAAGTTACTCATGATTTTCATGCAGGAGTTGGGTTGTTAAGGAGAAAAAGGAACTGCAAGGCAATTTCTTAGAAATAGAAAAGCTTTCTTGTTGCCTGCTAGAGCTTATTGTTTCATAATTGCCTGTAGTCAAGTGTTGAAAATAAAATATTTTAATGTTTAGAATAGACTGAATGGTTTTCTTTTGTACTGACCTTTGCATATAGTTGATGCACTAATTAATGTTCCTTTATGCTGTTTATTCTTTATATACACTTAAAAATTGTAGCATGATACTGGGATCCAAAGGTGGCTATTGAAATAAAACTTCCTCTTTAAGCTAACCGCAACACAAAGTAACAAGCCAGCTAGCTCTGTTCTAAAGTCATTGAAGTGCCAATATTTGTAACTTCTTGAAATACAAGGAGGAGACCAGGAGTCACAGAAATGCCCTGGTGACTGGTGACAGGACTCAAGGGAATGACATGAAGCTGTGTCAGGGAAGATTTGGACTGGATATTAGGAGAAGATTTTTCACTCAGAGACACTGAAACAGGTTCTGCAGGGAAGTGGTCCGAGTATCAAGCATGACAGAATTCAAGAAGCATTTGGACAATGCACATGGTGTGATCCTTGGGGTGTCTTATGCAGTGCCAGGAGTTGGACTTCTATGATCCTTGTGGGTCTCTTCCAACTCAGGATATTGTATGATTCTATTATATTGAAAAATATAAAGCACAATTTATATCAACTTAGGTTGAAATTCACCTATCAGATAATTCAGCCCATGAGATAAAAGGTAGGGTGAATGAGAACACACATACCTCTAAGAACCAAAGCAGTGATTTTACCCTCCATTTATGGGCAAAATCTTTGTATTACCAACTATATTTGAACTGTGTTTGGAGGTCAGAAGGCAGCACTAAGCTCTGACTATAAAATGATAAGGGATAGATTCTAACCTTAAACTTTCAAGTCCATGCTCCTGTCAGTTTGTGTCACAACCATAGCATTGCATCAGCTTAGTTTATAAATAAATAAGAGTTCTTGTGGATTGAGGAGTGATTGTCTAGCATGAGTCACAGCCTAGTCAATTCTTTTCACCGTAACTGGCTCCACATATGGCAAAACACAGCACCTTTTCTGTTCCTTTTTCCACGAATACCTGACTTTCCATCAAATATGCTTTGCCTCCCTATAATCTGGCTGTAAGTTTCATTGAGAAAGAAAACCTCTGAGGAAGAATATTTCCAGATTTCAAATAAGAAGAGAAAGTTATTTCAAATCCACTTATATTTATGCAATATTTTTCTTTGTTTTCAGTTTCTGTTATCAAAACTGCTTTTCACTCGTATACTGCTAAGTATTTTTACTGAATTAAAGAGATTTAAATAAGAGAAATTCTTAAATGTTTGCTCTTTTCTTCTCCTAGGAAGGGACTTCTAAAAAACATAAAATTTTGTTGCCTGGTTAGTAAAGCAGAGTTAGATAAGAATAATTTTCCTAATCACTATTTCTGAAGTAAAAAAAAAAAAAAAAAACAAACAAAAAAACAAACAAAAAACCCCCAAGCAAATACATTAATAATAAAAATAAAAATCTCTGTATCAGCTTAAACTATGTCATTTTTACATGTTGTGTATTCCTTTATGTTTGAACTTACACCATTAAACAAATTGCTTCAGTCTGCAATCTTTTATCTGCGGTTTTAGCTATAACTTGCTTATGCACATAGAAAACTTGTTGCTCTGGAATTGAAATCTTATCCTAAAGACACTGGTTTGCATATCTGACAGTTGAAACTGAGTTTCTATAAATTTAAGCCTTTTGCCACTTAGCCTTCTTCTTTTCTTTTATTTTTAAGGGCAGCATAGACGTATTTATTCTGAGAATAATTACTTACCAGAGAAGTTTACTGTCCATACTTCAATAAAGAGGCAAGTTTTGAGGTTTTCATCATCCCATCTGACAGAACTTTAGAGGTAATTTAATTAACTTTGTCAATTCTTATCTATTTTCACATTTCAATGACATTCATTACTATGCTCAGAGGTGGGTAGAGAGGAAAGTACTCACAGAGCTGGGCAATGAATAGACAGCTTCCTCAAGAAACTGGACTTCTAATATTCACAACTCTTGCTGAGCCCAAGTTCAGCTGTTTTTTGCAAACAATGCTATTATATTATACGCATATCAATTAACCACTTTACAAAGTCTTGCATTTTAAGTACTGGAGAAAAGCTTTGACCTCAAAGCCCTGTTGATCCATGAGGTCTAGCAAAGTACCTATCCAGAATAAAGGTTGCATTACAGCTACAAGCTGTAAAAGCAGTATGATGCAGTACCGACCCACAAGGGAAATACAAAGGTGCAGAAGAGGGGTCAGCCGCCCATCTACCATAGTGCATCTGTTGTTTACAGGTTTGAAATAATTTACTTTTTTATAAGGAATAAGAGAGAATTAATTTGGTTTCTTAATAAGCATTTCCCATATGCATATTTGGTTTAAACTGTAATTCACACAAACAAATCTTTGCTGAAAATATGTATGATTTTTCAGGTAAATACAAACAATATCAAGTAGAAGAAGGTTCTGCAAGGTTTACTACAGATCATATGGTAACTGTGGGGTGAGGCAGTCAAGAGTAGGATTTTCTTAAAACATAATTTAGATTTATCTAGTGTCTTGTGTTAAACAAAGAAGGAAGGACATAAGACAGGCATTCATGAAAAGCATGAGTGTCATCTAGTTGTACTATTATAACTAGCCACATAGATAACAACAGATACTTCATTTGGAGAGAGATTCCCTCTCCATGTGCCTAAAAAGACCTGTGGAAAAAGCCAGTAATTTCTCACTCTCCTTAAGGGGCAGAGAATTGCAACATTTAGTCAGAGCTCTGGGAGGAAAAACGACCTTGGGGCTTTTCCTTGCATGATGTTCCCAATACATGATTAAACTTCAACATTTAACAAAGAGGTTTGCTTTTTTAGGCATCAAATGTGTTTTATTTGTATACATTTCCCTAGTTCCTTTTCAAATCAATTTTAGTTAATTCTTGCACATTTACATCATTAGTGTAATTACATCTAATTGCCTGTTTTAGTATAAATACTTCTCCTTGTATAATTAGAATGTAATTAGACTCTAGTATATGATGTATAATCACATCATTACAATTTGTGATGATGTCACAAAAATTACTAGAAATTCAAAATTTATTACACTTTAGTTATGTGTTTTAAGAGGCACTGAAGTAACAGCTGTCCTGAGTCCTCTTAAATAACCAAGTTAGCGGCATAATTCCAACACAGAATATGATGCAGATGATTTATGCCTTCCCCAAAGGTAATATGGTAAAGCATAATTAGAGTTTCCAGACAAATGTATACAGAGAAAATCAACATAATTTTGACTTAAAGCAATGATGGAAAACCAGATGATATGCACAGAAGCATCTAATTGCAAGTTTCAAAACATAGTATGTTAGTATATTCCAAAGAATTTTTTTTTAAATCACAAATTACAGTTCTAGATTCAGCCCTGAACAAAATATGGAGAAAGATATTAAATATAGTAATAACGTGGCGGCTTAGATCCTACGTAATTCCTTAATCCTTGCAAAAGAGACCTGACCATTACCTTAAGCATTACAGCTTTTAATAATATAGAAGAAAAAATACTGGACATCAGTCAACCTAATCATGAATGATTTGGCAAGTGGCAAATACATATATAGGTCAGGCTAACTCAGTGGAGGGAAGTCCATTTCTCTGGTGCACCAGTGTCTTCAGGTAATTAAAGAGAGGATATGTACAGGAGTCTACTCATGATAGAATGTGCGGGGTTTGCCTGGGGTAGAGGTAATTTTCTTCACAGTGGCTGATATGGGGCTGTGTTTTTGATCAGTGCTGAACATGGGGTTGATAAGATAGAGATGTTGCTGAGCAGTTCTTACACAGAGCGAAGGCCTTGCCTGTTTTTTACACTGCCAGACTGGTGAGGAGACTGAGGGATGTGGGAGGTTGGGAGGAGACTCAGCTGGGACAGGTGACCCCCAACTGACCAAAGGGATATTCCAGACCATATGACATCATGGACTGGGCATAAAGTTGAGGAAAGAGGGAGGAAGGGGGAAAATGTTTGCAGTGATGGCAATCACCATTACATGTGGTGGGGCCCTGCTCGGCTGGATATGGCTGAACTCCTGCCTGCCCATGGAAAGTAGTGAATTATTTCCTTGTTTTCATTTGCTTGTGTGTGTGCAAGACAGGCTGAAGAGATGAGGGAACAGAAACATCATGAGGTTCAACAACAGCAATCACAAAGTCCTGTACCTCTCCTAAATGCAAGGTTCAGATAACTATCTGAAATGTATTACTTTAAAAAAATATTATTATTTGTTCTAGGTAATATACAGAAGCTTCCGTCTAACACAACATGTACATGTAGGGTGCTGCTTCATGCCCTCAAGGAAAGTTCACAAAAGCATTTTAATTCCTCCATTAAAGGTTTTATACATTTCAGACCAGTCCTAAGGGTCAAATGGGAATAGCTAAAGCCAGTAGAGACTGCTGAACAAGTGTTGGCTACCAAAATTAGGTGTTTTAGTTTTGGGAAATATAGAGGCATCAACCCTCTGCTTTGTGAATATTAATGCATGATTATTTCTATATGACTCATTCTAGATAAATTTGGGGAAAGAATATAGAAAAAGGTCATTAGAGCCCCAGAGTTCCAGTGCCAAAGATTCCCTTCACAGAGGTAATGATCAATGCTCTGTTTATTGTTTATTACATACTTTCTTATATCTCATACTTTTCAAAGCACATGAATAATACAAGCACACTATTGGTTAATAGCTACTGTCCACGTGCCTCACAACACACTTTGATTGGTTCTTGCCCTTAGGGCACGTGTCTAACTTAACAATATTATTGGTGCTTCTTGCTGAGCCACGAGCCTCTGTGTCACTGTCAAAGTCTGTTTTACGGCCATCTGCATCTTGCTATCTCTCTGCTGCTATTGTTTTCCGCAAGTTTTGTTTACTTCTTACACAAATTCAAGGACTTGGTGGGTTCGCTGCAATCTGCAGAGGCAGGGTTGTGCAAGTAGGCCTCAAGCAACATGCTGTGGCCTGTGCTATTCAAATATTCTTCTACAAAAGAATACGTAGCTGAACAACACAGTGGAATATTGTTCATTATACGTGGAGCTGATAGCAACACATATAATTAAACTCGACTGTCACTTCCCATTACACAATCTTGTATCAAGTTGCTTATATCTTTATAATGTTTTAATCTTATGTGTTGGAATTTGTTGTGGCAGGTGTTTGCCTCAGGCTTATTTTTTCCTTTCCTTTTTTAAAGTTCTGTGATAGGTCAGTTGTTTCCAAACACAGGATTATATCTCACAAGCCTATAGTTCAGAAATTCTATCATCTCTTTTTTTTGGTGAAATATACCTGATAGGACTGTAAAGAATGAACCCCTCTGGGGGAAGAACTTTTTCCTGATATCCAACCTAAATCTCACCTGACTCAGCTTTGTTCTGTTTTCCTCAAGTCCTGTCACTGACCATGAGAGTGATGATCTGTACCTACCCTTGCACTTCCTCTTGTAAGAATGCTGAAGATTGTAATGAGGTTCCCCCTCAGTTTACTTTCATGGCACTGAATTTTCTTGGGGGCTGATCTAAGACTGCAGAATGAACCATAGTAAATTTCAATACTATCAAAATATACGAAGTTCTACAAGCTCCATTCAGCTTCTCCAGAAAATTTTTTTGATTTTCGTCCCAGATCAGATATACATCTCACTGACTGATGGGTCAAATCAACCATTTTGTCTCTGTGTGTGTATGTTGGGGAGGGGACGAGGCTTCCCACACAGTGCCCACATGATCAGCCAGGATGGCCACTGGGTTCAGCCCCACAAGGCATGAATGCTCCATGGGGGACTTGTCAGTCAATAAGGTCTGCCTGGTAACCCGCTCACACCACACCCACTGGAGCCCCTGACTGGCTGCAGCATCCCTCACTTCAGCTCAGGGAACAGAATTCCAAACAGCTGGATCAATCCTGGAGTCCAGGAACTCTGGACAGTGAGTCAGCTGAGTCTTTACTAGAGATAAAGCATCTCAAAGTACTTTCCCCTGTGATCTCTAAGTCTATTTGTGTGTTGTCTTGCTGCATTCCCACAACTTATAACTTTTCATTCATCATTTCCAATGAACACCACAAGTTTTACCATTTGAGTAGGGGAACCAGAAAACTTAGAGCACAGCTGGAACAGTATTCAAAAGAACCTCCCCTACCCTTTGGGGTCTACCTGTTTCTTTTGATTTATTGATGCATTGTGACAATGTAATGAATTTCAGCCCAAGAAATGCCACGGCCATCAGAGAATCATCTGAGATTCCTACAATAGATAAGCAGTGTTGTTGGGTCTCCCAATATTGTTTGAGCTTTTCAGGAAGTAAACAATGTATGTTATGGGACTTTTAATTCCACAGACATAGAAAGTTATGGTGGAAGCTGAAATTATTTGTTTTAATAAAAGAAAAAATAAATCAAGACTTTAAAAAACAACAATCTGGTTTGTGAAAAGCAGTTTCAGAGTAGTGTAAATTAGATATCACTTAGCTAATCATTAGGGGCACCTTCACTTCCTCAAGATTTTCTTTCAGTACTTCTTATGGCCCTTTTACTCTTCCTGATTGACATATATCTATAGAATATTTAATCTTTATTCCAAATACTTTTTAAATACTGAATGCAATTTTTATTAATCCTTGCTCCCACTATCAGACTATAATCTGGTAGTAGTGCAGGTGCAATAGTAACTGGGTACAAGGAAATCCCGAGTAAACTTTAGCCAAAGAGTAAGAGAAAGTTTACAATAAAAAGAGCAATGATGTTCTAATTCTGCCTGAATCTGAAGCAATGGAAGAAAACAGTCTATCTAGTTTTATATTTTGTCACTTATGATCAAGTGGCTACTACTTGTTAGGTTCTTTCAATTACTAAGTTCCTATAGAAACAAAACAAAATAAAACAAACCAAAACAAAACCTTAAAAATATTCATTAATTTTGGATTGGTAAAAGGTCTTATACCTGTAAACTGGAAAATCATGCTCTGACTTTGAGAAACATTAATATGTTTTACTGGTATGTTGTGTTTATTTTGTCTTTAAACAAAATATTTTGATTCTATATTTTGAACTGCTACATATAACGTGATGTAGCAAATTTTTTTACTTCTCAAAAATAGGTATCTTTTGTCTGTAAAGACTTTCATCACTACTGTTTCCATTCAGCCATGAATTGAATTGGTTAATTCACTTTTCACTGAAGGAAGACCTAATCGTGAGTATGGGAGGTTAATACACAGACAGGAATGAAAAGTTTAATGGCTTATTTTCTGTTTTTTCCATTGTGCAAGCTCATATCAATATTAATGTAATTTTTATGTTTGTCATTGTTTTGGTTGTTTTTCTGGGGAGGATATTTTTCCTTTGTCTTAGGCATTTAGTGTGAGTTTAATCTGTCCTGTATTTCCATGAGTGAGCCTATCAGGGAAGTTCTGATTTTTACTTCTGATAGTAGTACTGAAGAAAGAAATGGAATTCTTTATCTCCATCTTTGTCAGCCTATCTGAACCAATAGATAGAGAGCTCCTTAATGCGTAATCTGGCTGTATTTCCAGTATTAAACTCTCACCTTTGAGAGCCAGATCACAGGTCTTTTACTTATATTAAATCTTTGCTAAAGCCAAGGCTTACAGTTGATTTGATACTTCTTCATATCTTGTAATCAAAATGGATCAGCTGCTCCCTTTTTTCCCCTTTTCACTTTTGATAAAGAAATGTCTATTCTGTGCTTATGTATCAGTTCAAGAGACTCTCTCCTTCCTTTTCTTATAGCTAGTACTGCATCTCAAGGAATTGAGAATACACTTTGTCTGCTTAGCCTGCTTAGTCTTTTTTTTTTTTAATTTCATTTGCATTTTGGGTAAGATCTCCACAAGACTTTACTTGGATATTTCCTTATGGATTACTATTATTGTAAGGGATCCTCAATTCCAAATTCATTAGCTATTCATTCACTGACCCTAATGAATTAATTTGGTAGAAATCTGACTGTCATTTTGAGTTTCATAAGAGTCACTGGAACTCAGCTTGGTTAAACATTCATTAATTTGCAGACATAGTATCTTATTAGGGTTTACATAAAGTGAATCTGTAATGCTTTTCTGATTTTCGGTTCACTGCTTAGGTATGTTATCTTTTGGATTAATTTTGAAAACACTAGGTATTAACCTTTAATCTGGCATTTTTGAGTGAAATTTGCTATAAATGTATTTTTATTCTTTCTCATCAGAAGCATGAAACATTAATTAAACATATTTCAGTCAAAAGATGACACAGCCTGAGTTTCTACCTCTGAGATTCACTTTTACTTTACTAATTCTATTAAACCTCTTGAAGAATAGTGAATAAGCTTTTAGGGAGTGTCTAATGATTAGTATTATGAATGAAAGGATTGCTATAGAAGTAATAAAAACCTCCCCATCTAAATAACCTAATTAAAAAATAAAGTTGATTCAGGAGTGGGACAGAATATTTCTACAAGTTCTCTGGTTTTGGGGGTTCATTGGTGGCAGACATAATAGTTCTGAAAGACATGTGATCCCATTACACTGCTATCAGAAGTGTTTTATTTTTCATATAACTTCTGAGAGTCCAGGATTTGTGCTGCAAGTGCCATACTCCTTAGTGCTCTTTAGTACCTTATATGGACTACGGGATGTCTTTGTAATCAAGTTTTTTCTTGCCAGTCTAATTCCATCCTGACAGAAGAAATACTGCAAGCTGATTAAATGCACACTTTGTACACTGGTGTTCTTTTTAGGTCAGATCAAAAAAGCTTTTCCAACTTGATTATCTTGCTAAAAAGTGATAACAACACTACTAAGACTGTGGGGATAAAGGTCTTGTCTAGGACCTCCTTTTAAACTCTATAGAGAGAACCTCTCACAGTGGTAGTTAAAACACTGTTTTCTAAACAGAGCTTTAGTTTCTATACATACCTGAAAGCACTTCTGTAATTAACAGCAGCTTCAGACTTCATGAGAAATACTGTTTATGAGAGAAAACAGTGGAAACTATTCAATGAGACAAGGATTACTTAACCAAAAGATCAAGTAAATAACTTTTCCCTGGCAGAGATATTAATTTATCAGATGTACATGAGCAGATGGGAATGGGAAAAGTGTGCCATAATGTGGGACTGTAAAATGAAAACTCTTGCTCTTCAGTCATAATGAGCCTTTTGTGGCACATTACTGAAAAGCAATCTATGCTTGAGTGAAAGGAGCATGCCAGAGAGAAAGAAACAGTATTCAGTGAGCTAAGAGAGGGAATAGCTTTTCAGAAACTAAGTCAGGTAACCTGTAAGAGTAACCTTTCCATTAGAGAAATGCAATCCCTCTGTTGAATGAAGTTTATTTCAATTAAAGAAAAGAATATAATAATGGACTTTTAAAGTCCGATATGATTGCATATACCAAAACATACACACATAGGCCCAGAGCTAATGAAAACATGTACAAAAACATTATTCCTTCCCCTCCACTGACACAAACCCAGCAGGTTTGGAGATATTAGGAAAATTATTATGGCATATAATATGAAAAAAAAAGATAGAAAAATATGTTGCCCAAGGTGGCAAGTCCTTGGACTGTGTCTCTCAACCACAGAATCATCCTTTTAAGACCATGGTCTTTATTAAGACCATAGAGCTACCAAAGCACACTAGAGAGAACAATTTTCTTCTGCAAAGAATTCCCATGATCCCTACCATGGTAATTACCCTTCAAAGTTGAATTAGTCATTGGAGCCTAATCTTATTCAAGAAAAATGTGCAGGAAAATATTCCTGATTCATTGAGTCAAATCTAGGCAACAGAGACTGGTTGTGTGTTCAGTGTAAAGGGATGGTAACTCATTCACTTATAAACTGTGTGGACCTAAAAATAAAGGAGGACCTCTGGTCAGTGCCAAGCTGGAAGCATTTCCCAGCTTCCCCTAAACTCAATCTACCAATCTCTCTTGCAATGTTTACCTCTTCAGTGTTAGTATTTGATGTTAACTTCAAGTTCATGAAACTTTTCCTATATTTTTGTCCTTTGAGTTACAGGCCTTTCCCCTTGCACTCATTTTTCTATCCAACCATCTACAATGTCCTTTAGATCAGGACCTGACTTTGTCAGCTATTTATTGTTATGAATATTTACATTTTCATTAACATCAAAGATATTTATGGTATTTTACAGAGAAATTAGATAGACCTCTACAAAGAAGTTACTCATGGCTAGAATTTACAGTTTTTCATAATAGAATAAAAATCTTAGGCTATGGAAAAAACCAAAATTTAATAAACTGACAGAAAATGTGTCAAAGTGACAAGTTATATTAAAAAATTCTTAATTTTATGAATAATATTTTCAAAACAATATACTAATACTTAGTGTGAATTATTACAGAATTTAAAAGTCTTTCCTATTTGCATGTTTGTAATCTCAGTAATCCTTACACTTAGCTCACCATAATTTCTGTGATAAATGACTAGCCCTAATTTATAAAAACTCTGTTCCCATGAACACCTCTGAAGGCAGCCCTCCCCCTAACCTGCATGTTCTCTCACATTTCAGTGAAGTTGTCTAGTCTCTTTATTTTTTTATCTATATACAATATCCCATGTTAATAGCTGGAAAAGATCAGGAGCAAATATGCTGTCTCATAATGTTATTCTAAAACCTACAAGGTTTTAATATAGTGTTTCATATACCAGATCTTTTCACCATTGCCTTATTAAGCATTGTATGTCCATCCCAAAAAACATAATTGAAGTATAGATCAAAGTAATGTTCAGAACAGCAGTATGCAGTGTAATTATACCTTGTTTACATTCCCTTATATTCTTTTTGTTGTTTTTTGGCTGGGAACTAATGGAAGCTTTTTTTGTTTTTGCATTTAAAAAGGTTGACAAGCTTAAAATAAAATCTTCACAATAAAAATTTAAATTGAAAAATTAAAACAGAAAACATTCAAATGGGACATTTTTTCATCCCCATCTTGGTTCCCTCTCATTAATCAAATTCTTTCTACAATTTCTTCTTTCTTTCTTTCTTCTGTAAAGTTTCAGAGCATCTTCCAAAAAAAGGTTTATCAAATTCATCCCTCAAACCTTTATACCTAGGTGTGAACTTTTGAGATGAAGAATCATTAACCAGTGCAAAACAGAAAAAAATGATGTAAACCTCTTACATATTGTGAAGTCTTGATATTGGTGAAGCTTGTGGTAAAAATATTCTTCTTATACAAAAAAAATCTTAAAGCATAGACAAGAAAATAATCTATTTAAATAAATGTTACCGTAGCCAGAAGTACAAACAAAATGGTTTTCAAAGAGGAGTCTCTAGAAAAGAGTATCTTAAAACAAGGGGAATGTGCAGTTACTGATATAAACATGGTTTTAATGCATACTACTTGGTATTTCATCTTTCAAGAGATATGTTTTTCTTTTGATGCAGGATTTTTTCTGTATTCTATACAGAGAGAACTTGAATGCATGAGCTGTTTTCTCATCTGTTCAAGAAAATGATGATGAATATGTTTTTAAAGATTTCATTTTTAAAAAGGAAAGAGGAAGGATTTTCAGTGAGTAGAAAAGAAGGATGATGATTCCTGTGATCCTCTTTACTAATATGAGGCATACATGAATTATTTATGATGACAAAAATAATACTCTTTTAAAACACTATTCTTAAAAGTGTGGGGGGGCTAATTTTTATTATAGCAGTTCTTTGGTTTCTTGCATGAGCATTGCAAGATATCATGCCTGGTTTCATTAGCACATTAGGAATTGTCATATTAAAAGTGTGATAAACTCAGGAAGCTATGAAGGATGCAGTCCACTAAATCTTTTGACTTAGGATTAGGGTAGAATCAGTCTTCTTAAAGGTGCATAAAAATAATGTACTCTGCATAGTAACAAATAATAGAGAGCAACAGCAAATTGGTGCTCCAACTGTGTGCTTGTCTTGGTTTGAGATAAGCAACTGCCAACCCCCCCAAGCACAGAGAGAAAAGCCTCCCTCCTAACACCAGGGAAAGGGAGGAAAAGAGAGGGGAAAGAAAAAAAACACTTCAAACTGCATTTATACTAAATCTACATATATTTTTCACAGAAAGAAAGAGACAATAACAATTAGAAGAGAGTACAAATATACACTCACACAAGTCTGCAACAACAAGTTCCCCACCTCAACTTCTTAACGAACACACAAATTCTACTGTCCTAACTACACATTACTTAAGAAGAAGCTTATTCCCCAGGGAGACAAACCCAAGCAGAAAGGAGAGACCCAGAACAACACATTTTACTTTCCTGAGGTACCCTGTGAGCCAGTGGTGGGCCTGGTCCTCTCCATCCCCCCTGGGACACCATCGTGCGTCCTCCCAAGAGGAGGGCTGAGAAGCAACTGCCTTAACCACTCCCACACTGGTTCCCTTTCCCTGGAGATGATGTCATAATGTGGTATGGAATACAAAATTACTGGCTAGTAGAGGTCAGCTGTTAGCTCAGCCCAGCTCAAGTCAGCTGACAGCTTTGGCCTAGTCCACACTTTAGAGCCCAAATCTAGGCCCACCTAGATGAACCCATAACAGTGCTCTTCCCTGTACTATGATTTCATATTTTGTCCTGAAATGAATCTAAAGATTTCTAGAGATAATTTGTGGAAGTGCTTGTGATTTGTCCTTTTTTATGGACTGTGCTGCTCTTTATCCCTTTTTTTCCTTTTCCTTACTTTATACTTTTTTCTTTTTTACTAATGAATTTAAATTTTTGGTAAGCTTTGCGGTGCAAAGGATAAATAATACTGGGAGAAGGGTGGAATTTCAGAAGTGATGGTATGACGGACATCTTGCAGTGTACATATTGCACATATTGTGAAGTGTAGCGAGAAACAGATTTCTATGAAATATGACATGGGACCTAGAGAGAGCATAACTTGCTGCAGGGTTGGATCAACTATGTTTAAATTATTCCCAATAATTATTTGACTAATGATAGAGATTCTAAAATCTCCCTAGGCAACCTATTTTAATGCTTATCTTTTCTCTTCATTAAGTTCTTTTTTTTCCCAATGTATAACTTAAATCTCCCTTGATAACATTTAAGCCCATTAAGTCTTGTTCTATGCATAGTGAACAATGTCTGCAAAAATCTTTCACTTATTTGAAGACTATTGTCTCCCATCAGTATTGTTCTCCCTTGAATAAACTAAGTCCTTAACATTTTCCTTTTACATGATGCTTTCTGACATTGTGAATATTTCTGTTCCTCCACTAATTCTTTTGGTTCTCTTCAATTGATTATGAGAATTACTGGTAAAATTTGAATGTAACTATTCCAGCTGAGCCCTTACAGTTCAAGGATTGTTTTCAGTGTCTTACCGAACAGGCTGTTGTCAGAAATCAGAAGACCATGGATACAGCTTGGACTTGACAGCTACTGAGATACACAGTATTCATGACATTGTTTATGTGCAAATCACCTGTGTATTTGTAGTGTGTGATATATTTGTCATAAAATATAGTGCATGCTGGCAAATAGCATTAGCTCTTGCTTTCAGTCTGGGAGATTGGGAAACTGAACTTTGATACGCAAATTTGAAAATTCTGCTTTTAAAGAGTTACAAATACCTCATATGTATCATAGTGTCACATCTGACTCTTCACAGCACTGTGATATGATTTGACTCATGCACTGCCTGTGATTACTTATACTACATCCTGTAGTCAAGGTGTTTAACCAGGTTATATTTTGCTAATAAAATTTCTGACTTCTTTTGTTCAAGTTAATCTTATTTTTTGTTAAATGCTAAATCCAGTTCTGTTCTCAAACACAATATTTGTTACTCACAGTTTAATGCTGTCTTCTAGTAGTGATCATAATGAGGTAATGTGGACATACTAGAGATTTAACAATTGAATAACATCAAATGTAGGACATATCCTTGCAGAAAACTACCAAGTGACGCTTTCAGGTCTATCTCCCAATGCATATTTTATTCTCTGAGTACCATTTCCTAAAATGTTTCTTCCCCATCAAAGAAAAGATTCATCTAGGCTGTCTTTTCCACTTAGCTATAAGAATGATACAAAAGTGTGAAATCTAAGTAAAATAGGTCTTACTAAAAATCAAGAAATATAACAACTGCTTCATGATTTTTACAGGGAAAAAAATTTAGTTAAATTTAGTCACAATGACTTCTTCCTAACAATTCTACATTGGCTGTTACTCATGTCTTTTGTTTACATTCATGGTAATTTATATCATGAGTTAATCATGATTTATTTTGAAAGAGTTACTCTTAGGCTGTTTAGTCTAAAATTTTCTAGTACCATTTTGGTTGCTTTTAACAAAAGACTAAATGTTTGACTGTTCCTTACACTGTTACAGTGTCAGTTGTATGTCACCAGTGTTAAAAATTGAACAACAGTAAGTGCTATATCATAGAATCATAGAATCATAGAATCGATTGGGTTGGAAAAGACCTCCAAGATCATCGAGTCCAACCCTTGATCCAACTCTAGTTCATTTACTAGATCATGGCACCCAGCGACACGTCCAATCTGTGTTTAAAAATCTCTAAGGATGGTGAATCCACCACCTCTCTGGGCAGCCCATTCCAATGCCTGATTACTCTCTCTGTAAAAAATTTTTTTCTGATATCCAACTTAAATTTCCCCTGGCAGAGCTTAAGCCCGTGCCCCCTTGTTCTATTGCTGAGTGCCTGGGAGAAGAGACCAGCCCCCACCTGGCTAGAACTTCCCTTCAGGTAGTTATAGACAGTGATGAGGTCACCTCTGAGCTTCCTCTTCTCCAGGCTAAACAACCCCAGCTCCCTCAGCCTCTCCCCATAGGACTTGTGCTCCAGTCCCTTCACCAGCCTTGTTGCTCTTCTCTGGACTCGCTCCAGCACCTCAATATCCTTTCTGAACTGAGGGGCCCAGAACTGAACACAGTACTCAAGGTGTGGCCTCACCAATGCAGAGTACAGGGGAAGGATCACTTCCCTGGTCCTGCTGGTCACACTATTTTTGATACAGGACAGGATCCCATTGGCCTTCTTGGCCACCTGGGCACACTGTTGGCTCATGTTGAGCTTCCTGTCAATTAGTACTCCAAGGTCCCTTTCTGCCTGGCTGCTCTCCAGCCACTCTGTGCCCAGCCTGTAGCACTGCAGGGGGTTGTTGTGGCCAAAGTGCAGGACCCGGCAGTTGGCCTTATTGAACTTCATCCCATTGGAATCAGCCCATCTCTCAAGTCTATCCAGAACTCTCTGCAGAGCCCTCCTGCCTTCCAGCAGGTCAACACTCCCTCCCAACTTGGTGTCATCAGCAAATTTGCTGATGATGGACTCAATCCCCTCATCTAAATCATCAATAAAGATGTTAAACAGGACTGGACCCAATACAGACCCCTGGGGAACACCACTGGTGACTGGCCACCAGCTGGATGCAGCTCCGTTCACCAGCACTCTCTGGGCCCGACCCTCCAGTCAGCTCTTAATCCAGGAGAGGGTACCCTTGTCCAGGCCATGGGCTACCAGCTTTTCCAGGAGTATATTATGGGGGACAGTATCAAAGGCCTTGCTGAAGTCCAGATAGACCACATCCACAGCCTTCCCCTCATCCACCAGGTGGGTTACCTGATCGTAGAAAGAGATCAGGTTGGTCCGACAGGACCTGCCCCTCCTAAACCCATGCTGGCTGGGTCTAATCCCTTGTCCACCCTGAAGGTGCTGTGTGATTGCACTCAGGATGAACTGCTCCATAACCCTGCCAGGCACGAAGGTCAGGCTGACAGGCCTGTAGTTGCCAGGGTCCTGCTTGCAGCCCTTTTTGTGGATTGGGGTGACATTCACCAACCTCCAATCATCTGGGACCTCCCCAGAGAGCCAGGACTGTTGGAAGATGATGGAGAGAGGTTTGGCAAGCTCTTCTGCCAGCTCCTTCATCACCCTGGGATGGATCCCATCTGGTCCCATAGACTTGTTAGGATCCAGCTGGCTCAGTAAGTCAGTAACTATTTCCTCCTGGAATACAGGAGGGGTATTCAGCTCCCTCTCCCTGTCCACCAGCTCCAGAGGCCAGTTGTCTTGAGGGCCACCTGTCTTACTGTTCTTCCACCTCAGGTGAGGTAACTGAGTTATGTACATACGAGGGGATGAGAGGCTTAAGAATAGCCCCACAGAAAGGAATCTGGGGATTTCAGTCAATGGTGAGTGGGATCTGAGTAAGCATTGCGACCTGGAAGACTGAAGTGCCAGCCATGCCCTGGCATGCATCAAGGACAGCATCACTTGCCCATTGAAGGAGATGATTACCCCCTTCTACACTGCAGTGGTGCAGCCTCCTCTTAATATTGTGTGCAGTTCTGGGCGCTTCGATATAAGGACATAAACTATTAGAAGGTGCCCAGAAGATGGTGACCAAAATTTTGAAAGGTCTCAAAGGCAAGACTTAACAAGACCATTTAGTTTTGGGTAGTCCTACAAGGAGCTGAGACTTGAAATCAATGATCCCTATGGGTCCCTTTCAACTTGAGATATATTATGATCTTTGAAATAATTGTTAAATGTCCTGAGACCCCTTCAGACAACATTCTAAACATTCAGTGCCAGCTGCTTAGAATCTGGCAAATCTCAAGTCATCAAACATATTGCAATTTATTCTAGGTTTCACGGTCTCTGCTGTTATTAACCAATTCTCTCTTTACATTTCAGGAAACTGTGAAGCAGTGAAGCATTATACATTTCAGTTCTCCTGGTTCAGTACAATATAAACTCTTCCTATAACTTCTCCAGCCATTAGACATCTTATGAAATGATTCTTTTCATGACACTTCTGTCATTTTCTAAATACAACTCCTTCTCTTCCTTGTACTTTATAATTTTGACTTCAGACTTTTCTTTCACATTCATTCCAACCACTTTTTTGACTTTTGTCTTCCTTCCCTTTCAAGCTTCAGTATATCAGAGTACCTGTGTACCTGTATAGTGTATTGTTACTATTAAAAAATTAAAATAAATAAAACAATTAAAAATATAGCGATATTTTCAGAGTCCTCTTTAAAAGTTTGTCAGTAATATGAAATAATCTTCTTTATCTCTGAGTATCTCCAGAAGACAGGAAAACTTTGAAGGTAGAACTACAATAAGTTTATTTCCATTAAGTCTGTCAAAGATATACGAACAAGATAAGTGTTGAGATTAAAATTCTACTTATGTATAAACATATATTTTATATATATATATATATATATATATATATATATGCCCTTATTTTTTTAAAGAGCCTTAATGTTTATAGGAAATCATGTTTTGCAAGTCAGAATATAAGCAACTCCAGAAAAACACAATTATTTCAAATTTTAGGTCTCGGACCAATATAGTGTAAGGCATTGTTACTTATAGAATGGCACATCATCAATGTAATGGTGCTGAAAGGTGCTGGTAGTGCAAAGTAAATAAAAACATTAGATTTTCAGAAAACCAGGGGATTCTGTAATTTCTTCTGTGTAATGAATAGGAGAATCAAATTATTTAGATCCAACAAGCTCAAACAAAATAGGAAAATTATGGATTGATATTAGATTATGTCTTTAACTTTTCTTTCTAAACCAAAATAGGATTCTTCATAGAGCTTGTTATGTTCAGAAGACAAAACACATATTCTTCAATTATTTCCTGTAAGATTTCTCTGTTTCTATGTGTCTTATATGTAATGAATGCATGATTCAATAGAAAGTTACACTTTTTTTTCCTTACAATAATTAGCTCTAATAATTAAATATGTACCACATTTTCTTACAGTAGCATGTTTGAAATCTATACATTAGTCATAGTAATGGGTACTTAAAATGCTCTGGATGTTATCTCACAATATAAAATTGATGAAACTTTGAATTAGCTGTGAGTTTCAGAAGACAAATCTCATGGGAAAAAAAAAGTCTTTCCTGAAAGAAATCATGTACATCAACAAATGCTAAATATCAGGCTTCTTGAAATCAGATATCTGGCACAGTTAAGCTTTGAATGGGGAATTTTTATTCCCTTAAATGACTCTTGCACTCACTATTTGTTCAGGTGGTACATAATGTGCTCAACTCCCATATTATCTAGCTCTTTTTCTACTCTTTCCTTCTTCCAAACTGCAAAACTCCATATTACAATTGTGCATTTGACCTTCCAGATATATATATTAAGATCCTATATTACTTTCTCACATTTCCTAGGCAGATATTTCTGATTTTCACCTTCTACATGCTTGTCTATTAAGCTTCAGTACATCACGTACATACTCACGTACAGTGCAGCACATACTAAAAGACTGGTGTGTTCAGGACTTATTTAGACCTCCTTTGCACAAAATACACATAATTGTGCAAACAAATGTGTTGAAATGGAGATATAAAATGCCACTAATCAATGGATTTTAAAAAGATAACAATAGAGAGAAGACAAGAAAGAAACTGGACTGAGACCCACTGAGGATTTTACTGTATTTCTCAGGAAGAGGATTTTCTAGCATGGGCTATGTAAATGGTGGCTATTGCTATCTGAACACCAGCCTCATTTCTATTTTCAAAGCTTATAGTTACACTCAATTTTCTTATGAACAGAAATTCCATACTCTATATGTGCAGATTGAAAAATTACTGTCAATTCAATTAATAATTTAACATTCTAATCAAAATGCCATTGACAATTCAGTTGAAATGATGCTAACATTTATACTCTGTATTGTCTAATTATTACAGAAAAATCCTGTTAATAATGCAGTTGAGATTATTCTACATAAATTCCCTGGCACATAAACCTTTTCTCAGTTCTTATGTTCCACCTCCTCAAATATTCTCTGGCTCTAAAGGTCAGCATCTGAAATATTCTGAGAGAAAATGAGGAAGGCTTTAGGAAAAAAAGGGTCAAACTTGGATGAAAAATCTTCCCAAAAAATTCGACTATTTCCCAAATATAGACAAATCTAGATAGGCATCTTCTCTTCACAAAACTTTAAAATCTATTAAATAATCCTACTGCTTTCCCTTTGCTGTGTTTGTGTGTTACAAATGTGGAGGCCCAAAGCTGGATATCTAAAGAAAAGTTGGTTTTCTGATTATCTTTTCTGAACTAGGAATTTCTCTTCCATCAACTTTTGACCTTACCCCAGTGCATTTTGTGAGATTGAAAACATTTGAACTTGATACTTTCTGCTTTTAATTATCATCTCTGTTACAGAAAAATTGCACAGAAGCTCATCATGAAGTTTAAGATACGTGAGCATGAAAAGTTTGCTTGCTATTTTCTACTCCCTTTACACCGTGCAGGACATTGTTAAAGATGCAACAAGCCACTTGAAAGTAAATTTCAGGGTCCCAGGGTAATCTGAAGTAAAAATTGTAGAATTGAAAGGAAATAGGCCCACTCACATCAGAAATAAATATTTCCACAGAATATAGATAGAGAGTGTACTTTATTTCAAGAAGCTATGAAACACTTAATAGGGCATTGCTGTGTATATGGAAACTGCTACCTTCAAGTGTAACTAAAATGTCAGTGTTAGTCATACAAAGCTTCCTCATTTTTCTTTCCTTGACAGTATTTTTTGTAGGGGAACTAGATCTGTATTCTCTGTCTATTGTGGGGTAGGAAGTAATTTACAATAGCAAGAAAGAAAAGGCTATAAAATGTGTTATTAAAGTTACTTCTAGTTTTAACTTCTACTGTCAAGTTCCTACGGCCAAGTTTCTTTTCACAAACTCTTATATTGTGCTATGTGCTGAAAGACTTTGGCCTGTTCATGTAACCACAAGAAAGGGTCAGAAAGTTTTTATTGCACTGATTCTGCTGCATTTTAAAAGAATGACCCAGAACTATGTTCTAAATCAACAGAAAAGAGCTCATTATTGTGCTCCTCACACCCTTCTACCCACCCACACCTGTGCACATGCATAAACATGCTCCCTCTGTCCTTCTCTTACAGATGGGTATTTAAGATGAGTCTTCATTAAGATAAGTCCACATCTCTACACCAATTTTAGTAAAGGTAAGTGCCAGGATCCTGTAGCCTATTGTTCCACTTGGGAGACTTCTCATGGGTATCTCTCTTATTTAGAAGTATTTGCTATAAAGATCCTCCTTATCCAGTGGTGTTCAAAGTCATAGAATCATTAAGGTACAACAGTTGAGCAAACACCACGATTTCTGCTAAACCATTGCACTAAGTGCTGCATCCAGTCATCTCTTGAACACTTCCCGGGATGGTCACTCCACTGCCTCCTTGGGAAACCCATGCCAATGCTTGACAACCCTTTTGGTGAAGAAATTCCTTCAGATCTCCAACCTGAGTGTCCTCTGGCACAGCTGAAGGCCATTTTGTCTTGTACTGTCATGCGTCATGAGAGAAGTACAGTAGTTATATTATTGCTGGAACTGATTTGGTATTAACATTCTTTTGCAAGCTCAGGGCTGTTGGTTTCTGCATGATATGAATTTGTTTGTGCTTTATGCTGTGTTCTGTTATTGTGTTGTCTAGACTTTTAAAACCTTCTTACCCATATGGTACCATCTTTGAATAATACATTGGTGTCCATCACTTTAATGATTTACTAGGTCTATAAATCATTTGAAACACTGTTCAGGCTGATGATGTATTTGAGTAATACATCATCACAAGATGTTGCTGAGTTGATATATTGCTCTAAAGATGGCGCTGTACAGAAAGGAAACCTGGAGTACATTCAGTTATATACTATATTAATTTTTAAAAGGAGCTGCCACTACTGGAGCTACTCTTCTTGACTGAATGTCATGGCCATTGTCAGAGGAGTTTAATACAAACTCCTTTATCTTTTCCAGAATGGAGATTGTATGAGATTATCAGACTCTATTACAGTTCAGTTTATTACAAATTCTGGGTGTTTTGTTGTTTTCTTTCCCCTAAATCTGGTTTGGAGATTTGTTTTGCAAATTTATAAAGGAATTCTAATTTGGATTAGAAAGAAGCAATAAATATATATATATATATCAAAAGCAAAGGAACAATGATAGGTGTAGAAACTTGGGTAATCTTTAGTGTCTATGATAATGTAAAAGTTAATCAAAACTGTGATGAAATCTTGGATGAATATCCAGAAAGGGAAGGATCATCACCTAAGATGTAAAAGATTGTGAGGTATTTATGTCTAAACTTTTAGTTTCATTCCAGAGAGCAGCCACCTAAATTTAAGTTAAGAAGATAAAGGAACTGATATAGAGCTGTTCAAATAATTAGGGCTTTAGTTCCATAAAATTTGAAAATATAAACCAAACCCAAACAGTATTATTTTCGGTAACTGAGGAAAAAAAAACCTCACACCAAAAAGGAAAAAAAAAAAAGAAAGAAAAAGGTCCACCCAAACCCCAAGATATTTTAAGTAAAAAGAAAAACTAACATAATTAATTCGTTTTTTATAGAGATTTTTTTCCTTATCTTGATTGAATTTTTATCAGGACAATTATTGGATTCAAATTAATATTAGCAATGAAATATTTCAACTTTAATGGCAAAAATATAAAAACCTCTCTGTCGAAAATAATTTCATGAGTTCTACATTTGTCTTCTTTCAAATTAAGGTAGATTCCTGAGCAATGCAAGGAACATTTTATTCAGAAATGCAGCCAGATTTGTATATCTCATTCTTCAAAGAGAACTGGATGGCTCATTGCAAGCTTGGTGAAATAGTACTATTTAGGGAAGCACTGCTTCTCGTACTTCCATAGGGCAGACTGCTCTGTGTCATAGAGTAGCAAAGAGAAAACATACAAGAAAAATCACGAATGCCTGCACTTTTGATACATTGGAGTAGATACTTGACTTTGATGAAGCCCTTCTCAAAAGCTATGCCGGTGAATGATGAGCCCTGCAGTTTGGTTGAATATCACCATTTATCAAATAGAAAATGAAGAAAAGTAAGAACAACTATATTGAATTAATACGAATGAACTTATGGGAAATCGTACAGGGTTAACAGCATCCCTGACACTGTAAAATCTACAAATATGAAATCATATAAATTTTCTAGTGAGGTAAAATGAGTAATTTTGGGGAAGAAAGCAAACCAAAAGGCAAAATAAGGAAAACTACCAGCTACTGTAGATTAATAAGGTACTACATTACTGTTTATTGTGACAAGAGGAGAGTTTTTGTTAGACTAAAGAACTTGTCTGAACAGGTTTTTGCTGATTTTGAATCTATTTTACCATTCAGAAAGGCCTGCAAATGTAATCTATTTAGAAGAGAGATATGAATATGAAACTTTTTTTTTCAAATTGTGTTCTATGAATGTTTCTAAAATTTTCTACTTTTTTTTTCCCAGAAGAGAAATCAAGATCAAAAGATTAAAGAAGAAACTACTATGACCATTTTATTCTATTATGAACCAAATGATCTAATCAGTTCTTTAACACAGAAATGGTGAAATTTAAAGAGTTTTTTGATGTCAACTGATCTCAAAGGTCAAAAATTTGATATATGTGTGTTCTAAAATGACAAAAAGGTGAAGTTTACTGAAACCAGTACAACTCCAGCATAACAGATTACTGAGGAGTTTCTTTATTGTCACTCAACAATGGGGTTTGATATATGGATGTTACCATCAGCTGTAAACAGTTCAAATTATTCAATAAATAAAAACTAAATTTTTAATAAACTTTATTTTGATGACAGCTTGATCACAAAAAGGCAAATGGAATTAATTGTCAAGCTTCTGAAAAGATTGCAAATACAACACTTAGTGAAAAGAAGTCCTTTTCTAGTATACAAATTCTTATATGGGCATGAAAATTACAGCAGCAATGTAGAAAGAAATAACTGAGCTTGTAGGTGACTTCCAAAATTCTGAATATCTGTTAGTAGCAAGCAAAAAAAAAAAAGTTAAAATTATTAATTAATATGAATCAGTCTGATAAAAAATAAATACATATAGCTGACTGATTACAAAGTAAGAGTTAGTCCTGTTGCTAGAGCAGATATTGATTAAACACACCTGCTATATAAATGGGTGATAATCAGAATTCTACATGTAGTACATTCCAAATTCTTTCTGCTCACTCTGCTCTTGCATCTTTGTCATTCTTTTTGTTCAGTCCAATTACATAGTTGAGGCTTCTCAAATACAGACATAATATGTAAAAAAATAAGAAGACATGACTGATTCTTCCAAATTTTATCCAGAACTCCCCTCAGAATTAACATGTTCTGTCTCTTGAGAAGAAATACATATATATATAGATAGAAAAACATGGGACATTTCATTTATGACATAATGAGAAATTAAACAAGCTCTCTGAAAGGGTGAGAGAGTATTAAGACATTATCAGAAAGCAAATAAATGATGGGAATCCTGTTGGATCTTTATTGATCTCAGTGCAAGAGCCAGTAATAATTATATTGGATCCATCTTTAACGTCTGTCAACTTACTATATTTCAATCAAAAAAAAAAAAACAAACCAAAAAACAGAGCTGAACCAGCATCTAACATCAGATCAGTGCAGTGAGATTCTGTGGGAGAGCTAGAAATGCAAACAAGCAAGAGAATTTATGAACTGAATGAAGCAATTATCTCTACTGAGAACAGTGGCACTAGGGAACCCATGATTTCACATATTTGATTTTATGTACTTTCTACTGCATTGCTTAGGGAAAAGTAATCTTGTTTCACATTGCAGACAATGAGGCAATTTTTTTCCTAACATCCTACATAAAAACATAAAAATTGTGATTATAGTATTTGTGGATCCTTAAGTAATCCATTTAACTTATGTAATCTGAGCATCAAAATGACTAATAATAAGAAGAACTGGTTTAAGTACTAATTACTCAGTAACTTATTGTAGAGAACTGATTTTATTGAATGTATTAGATGTGCTTTGCAGGACTTTACAAGTACTAGTAATTAATGAGTTCTCTTAAAGAGGAAATGTATTACTCTTCCAATTCACCCACTTCCCTTACTCACTGGCAAAATTTCTAATACAATATCTTTATATAACAAAGAGTCCAGGGAAGGTAAAAACTGTTTTAGGGAAATGAAGGCATACTTTCTTAATAGAGCAAAATAATTAGATTAGTTTATTTCACATACACATTTGAAGGAGAGAAAATATATGATTCCAACTCTGTTTCTGGAGTGGAGCTTGTGTTTTGAGACATGCCTATTCATACTGAATAACAACATAATAACAAAAAGTAATGCTGTTACATCTGTGATGGAGTAGGAAAAAAGTGAGAAAATGGTTTGTAAGGTGAGGGAATGTTGTCCTTTAGACCATTTGATTTTCCTAAGAAAAACGAACAAGCTCTCAGGTGAAGAATCAGAAGTGATGGGGAATGTATGGAGCTGGTATCTGTCTAAAGCTACACACACCAGTAGAAGGTCTAGTCATAACTGCAGGTATGCAAAACCTGGTGGTACATAGCCTCGTTTTCACAGCTGCTGAAAACACTGATGGGTGCTTTCCACAGATGTCCAGGAGGTCTTCCAATAATAACCCAATACAGGTAAGCAAATATGATGTCATAAAGGAAAGTATGGCCTAATCATGTGTCATACAAATTACCTAAGTGCCTCTGATTGAGCGTGAGATCTACAAAGGTTGTCAGAAGCAGGATGATTTTTTCTAACACTTGACCTTGGGGTTAAAAATCCTAAATCAGAATTATATTAGTAATATGATTGCTCTGTTAAAGGTTTGACATTTATATTTTGTACAATGAGATAACATCAATAAGCAAGAAGTTTAAAACAGCTATTTGTCTTTGAATTTAGACAAGTCAGTAAAAAACCCCAACATTTGAAGTTGCTCATATGATTTTTAGAGGTCTAATCTTTGCATTAATTAAACTATTTGAATGTTTAATATTTGGATATATGTGCACACATGCATGTGTACATGTGAAAATGTGCACTTTTCAAGCAATTTCATTGTTCTTAGTTTGATTCATCATTTAACTCTTTTCCTGAGTGCACTAGTTTTACCATTCCCCAAAGGGGCATTTAACTTAATTTCCTTTTGGATTAGCTGGTGCTCTGAGCTTGAATTTAAAGTTTAAAGGAACCATTTGATTTTAATAACTTTTATGTGTAGTGCTCCACTGAGTTTGGATTTTAGCACATAGCACTACTTTTCCATAAGGTAATTTTTAGTAAATCCCTGTGTGTAAAAGAAAGATAAACACACATCAGTGAGTTTGTTATTGCAATTAAATTATTGGATTTTTACATTTGAATATGTTTTGAACACTGAAAAGCATGAAGAGACTGATTTCTTATGTTGGTCATAGACACTTTTCTTACACTCCAAAACTTGAAATAAGCCTGTCTGTTTCCTTCAATCTTGAAAGATATTAAAATGCCGTGGTCTTATATATAGATGCAGACAGTTCAGAAAAGCAGTGCTTCTTCAAAGACACTGTTAAACCAAATTCTTATAAACAGGATTCATTTTCTTAGATTTTTCACTCTTAGATAAATATTTATTTATATACCTGCTTAGTTAACTAAAATTCCTCACCCTGTTCAATCTTCCTGTCCTCATTAACTGTGTTTCTCCCTGTTCCACTCATTTCTACTAGCTGTAAGTCTCAGGGTTGCTTTAAAGCAGAGTCCAGGCAATGTTAACCATTGAACCCATGTCCATTTCAGGAATTGCAAAAACTTTCTTCACTCATACTGTTGTGGATTTTTTTTTTCTCTTTCTACTTCCAAGTGGGAATTAAATACACATCAGTATATTTATAAATCTGAATTAAATACAGATTTCTATAAATGTCTAAACCAGGAGATGGCTGTGCAGTCTTTGAAATACCATTTTACTAGAAAGGCTTCAGTGTGCATCAAAAGTAAGGACACATTCCCCCCCTATTCACACGATAAAGCCAAGGATCCAAGTTTCTCATTTCTTCCAAAGGAGATATCTTTAGCAGACCATTTCCCATTTCTCTTTTTTAATTTTTTTTTTTAATTTCCCCCCCCCCTGTTCTTTGTTTTGCCAGGGGCTTGTTGTGAGAAAAAGAGATGTCAAACTTCTGTTTTTCATCACTTCCCTTTCCAAGAAAGGGAAATTCAGAGAAGTTGCGACTTGTGACATGGTTATCATAGTGGCTTTTCATAGGTCCTGACTTCTGTGTGGACACCTAGGGAAATTCTTGACTGAATTGTTTGATTTAGAAATATTGTGAAGAAACATAAAGTATTATTTTGGAATTGGAACTTTTTATCAGAAGACAATCTCTCAGAGAGTAAAATCACTTTCTCCAGAGCATAAAGTGGCATATATAACACATCCCATACTTGTAAAATATAAAATTTCAAAAAATGTGTCATCTTCTGCTCTCTCAAACATCTCTAGGAGAATTTGGAATCAAAATGAATTCTGTTGGCCACAGATGTACAGTACTTTGAGACACAACAATACATGATATGAGTCAGTGTAGTCATATTAGTGACATACTGTCTTCCTTACCTGCAGGCTTGCAGTGTGGGTCTGCAGCCACACTCCACTCTTCTCACTGATTTAAAGGGTTTGGCAGAGCCAGTGCTGGTTTAACAGTTAAACTAGAGTGTATACTTGAAGCTTGGTTCTGCGTTATTGCAAAATTGTGCAGTTCAGGAAAACAACATAAAATCATACAATTTCTTTCAAGGTAAAGAGAATGCAAGGAGGAAGAGAAAGCAGCCAACACCATGAAGAGAGTTAAACTGTAACTGAATGACGTTTAGCTGTAACTGAACATATTTTAAAAAAGTTATTACTCAGAGTGGGATGTGCTACAGTTTTCTGTACCAGTTTTTCCTGCTACTTATAAACTCAGGGTCTAAATTCATACCTCCCTACTGAAACTGATCTCAGAATTATTTAATTTCAGCCATTTTAAATGACAGAGAGAAAAAATTGGAAGATTACTGTGAAACATTAAGATTTCCCTTCTTAACCAATGAGTGATGAGGTTTTACTTCTTTCAAATTTTTTCCTGGTCTCTGAAGAAAGCACTTTAAAGTCATAAGAAATTTTACAAAAAGCCCTGTTGATGCTGGTGATAGTGAAATGACTAGTCACTGAAATGTTTAGGACACTGCTTCATGGAGAAAAATAGTGAATGCATTGAGAATAAATAAAAATTCGATAATCTTTCCTATCTAGAAGAGAAGTATAATTTTAAAATGCAGAATTATCTAAGATGTGCTTTTACTGTAATAAATACCACTGAGTAATTCTTCTGTAGGTGTGGGAGACTTGTTCTGAAAAGTAGGCACTCTCCTTCAAAACACCATTGCTTCTTTCAATATCTTACATTTTGGTAGCTGGCAATATTGTCTGCACTCCAACTCTGGTGTTCAGAGGAATCTGGCATTTGTCTAGGAAGCACAGTTTGCTATGAGAGAATATTTGGTTTGGGAATTATTTTTTTTGTGTGTTACATAACAAGGAACAGCAGTATTTGAACTCTCATTCACTGCTTCCAGTTCTAGTCAATTCAGTTCATCATCTATCTAAAATTCAAAGAACCTCTCTGTGTTTAAAGAATGGATATAATATAGAAATTGCTAAAAGCCTATTTAAACTATCTTTGTACTCCTCAGATAATGTAGTCAAATGAAAATGAGCTATCACAATAATAATCTTCACACAAAACCATTGGAAAAATTCCATTAGCCCCCTCAAGAGAAAAGATGATACTGGGAGGCATAGAGTTGTAAGATATTTTAAAATAAGAGGGATAGTGGGTCTTGAAGACTCAGAAACTCAGTCGTTTTATCTGTACTACTTCATACTTTCCAGACGGTCTTTCAACATAGTGCTAATATTCTTAGATATTTATGATAACTGCTTATATGACATTTTCTTCTATTCCACTCTTTGCCCATGAAAGCACAGTAAATTTAAAGGACTTTTAAAAACAACTCTCTGGGGAATTCTGCTAATAATTCTGAACAAAATTCACCTCCAAAATACAGTGCATCAGCTCTTTAAGTGTACGTTGATATTAATTTTAAGAAAATAAGTATCTAGAGAAAAAGCACAGACTATTTCTTTACTACAGTTACTAAAGCAATTGAATACTAAGCAGAACATATGCATTATTACAATTAAGCCTTAAAAAAAGGGAGAGAAAAATTAGATAAATAACACCAATCAAGGTTAGCCTTATGAATTTTTGATTAAAATTTGAGGTCTAATCTCTCAGCACTAAATAAAAGGTAAATAAAATTTATTAGATTTTTTTATTATTATTTGCAGTATCTCTTGCTATGTAATTTACATCTTTAAAACTGATCTGATGTACACAGGAGCATGCTAATTAAAATGTTAGTTTTGGATGCTGGATTTAATGTAGCCCTGCTTTTAGCTTAAATCGTTCCCCATATCAGGATCCTGAGCTATACCTGAAGTTCTCTGATTCCCAAATATAATAAAGAAGATGAATTGAAAAATTGTTTTTATTTTTCATATCCTTTTCATATCCTAACAAGTATGATTCTTGTGGGAGTTTTTTAACATCACGGCTCTTCAGCATAAAGTGGTCCTCAAGAACAGTGGAGTTTACCATATTGTTCCATAATATGCACTGGATCTTTTTGTCTTTCAGTGGCACCCATGAGACCCCAAAATGCCAAACAGAAGAGGATTTTTTTTTGGGTAACATCTGCCTACTTGGCTGACTCCCCAGATAATATTGGCACTTTTGCATTTGCTTTCAGAGCTGTCATGTATTTAGGTTCCCAAAAGACTGTTAACATTACTTTGCCCTTTAGATGTGATCCTTTGACTCACTCTTGTTTCAAACACTTTTTATCAAAAGCTTAAAAAAAATTCAACACAAATACATGCAAGAGCACATGAAGAAGCAGTCCAAATTGCTATTTATCCAAACGAAACATTACACTTTCTTAAAATAAAAGTGAACATGGAAAATAAACCCATCTTTTCATGATATGTGACTTCATTATGACATTAGAAATCAAATTTTAAAATCCATTGGCAAAACCACAGATTGAAGCTGGCCCTATGTTATTTACATCAAAGATTTAGGAAACAACATGAAGGAGAATCCCATGGAGTCTGACAGGAAACCTACTAAGTCAATCACATGTCCAATTTCTTCCAAGTTCATGCAGAATTTGGATCAAAATAACACTTCACTATCCTTTGGGCAAAGGCTTGGCACTTAGCTGCAACCCTACTCAGGGTCCCTGTAGGGTCGGCTTCTCTGCTGAAACCACTGAACTTGGAAGGAATCCAGGCAGTGGCACTTTGAAGGAAGAATATTTGCTCAGACTGTGAGCACATCATAAACAGAATAGGCTGTCAATGCCAGCATACCAGAATGCTGTTGGAGAGAAACATATGGGTGGAAATATTAATTCACTAATGTCAAAGTCTACTGCTCTGATAGTTTTCTAATAGACTAATTCTAAATCATGACTGGTCATTCCATTTGTGTTTCGTTTATAATATAGATACTTTCTTCCCCCTCCCCCAGTGTTAGGTTAATAGTTTCTTTATCAAAAATCCAACTGAGGAACATAATACAATAAAACAATTGCAGTGATTTCCCCAGGTTCTACCAAATTAATACAAAAAAAAGTCTAAAAATACATTTAAATGAAATCCATCCTCTATTCTCTTTTACTGTTTTGAAATTATATCACTATTAATGTTTTCATGAAATAAAATTAAATAGTTAAAACAGCAAAACATTAAACTGAAAATAAATTGAAAAATAAATAAAAATTATTAGAATTTCAAATATATTCACAGTTATAATAAAAAATTATTTTCTTTGAGTGAGGTGGAATTGCTACTAAGTAGTCTTCAAAAAATAAAAGTTTTCCAAAATATTCTGATTTGAAGAACAGAACAAATTATCATTAACTGGCAGCTCAGCTCAGATCCACTATTTTGCATGAATATGACTAAAGATTTGTCAGTGCCTAATTTTCTTTAATTCTTAGCCATTTTTCACAAAGATGTTTAAAAACACTAGCATAATAGTCTCTTCTGACTTCAACACTTAGCCTACAATTCTGCCTTACTATTGGGAGAATACATTCAACATATGGAAATGAATTTCCATTAATGTTGCAGCAGTCTATTGACTCAATTTAAAAAAAAAAAAAAGAGATTATCAAACTAAATTTGAAATTTTGTTCTCAATAGCTCTCTATTACAGTCTATTTAACTTAAATGGCACATTGTAAATTTGAGAATTCTTTTGATGCATTTAGATATTCACTGACATCATACTTAATTAAGATGAGGTGATGATTTGTTTAAATCACGTGCTTTTAATAATATTTTTTTATGCAGCTCTTTGGAAAGCTGTTGGTGATTTGCCTTACCAAACTTTGCAATTGTTTTATGGCCTAATGTTTAATAGATATAAAGTAGAACTAACTTTGATATAGTCCATCAGGCTGTGACTCTAGAGTTTCTCTTAAGCTAACTTGATAAAACACAGAACTACACATGTCAAAAATTTTTCTCTCCAGTGAAAAGGACAAAAAAGTTATGTTTTCCTGCAAGGTGGACCTGAAACTGTGGATTACCTTAGCTTTTGCTGCAAAACATTTTGGGACTGGCTTGTTTTCTGACAGACTTTAAAAGATTTGAGCATGTTCTTGATGTAACTACCTGCTATAACCTGAATTGACTTAGTTAAAATAGAAAATCAGTTTGGGTTATTATTCTTAAAAAAACCCCAACACTAAGACCAAATATTCATTCATAAAGACTTCTTAATCATCAACTGGATAAAGTTGCTGAAAGGACTTTTGTAAATACTGAAGTAATCAGCATGAAACAAATACACCCCTGGAGAGAATGTGTTGATGAGATCATTAACAAAATTTTATCAAAGATAGCTTTACTGGAGTTTAGTCAAACCCTCACTGTTTGACTCTTGAGAATAAAGAATATGAAAAACATGCAGTGAAGTGGGCAAGAATTGAAGTGTGAAGTCTTTAGCTTTCATTTTGAAGGCAAACCTGCCTTTTTAATTTTCTTTTATTGGGTTCTTAAAAATAAACACCATGCAGACACCAAGTTCATTAATAAGTTCTCTTGGGGCTGAAAACAGTGTTGCTTAATGGTTGTTCCACTCATCTACTTAGTATCAAGTTTTGACTTAACAATTTAAATTAAAAGAGAAATTACTGAGCACTAAAATGAAGACTCTTGGAACACTCATTTTGATTCGTGTCCTCCAGTAAGCCTTAATTTCTTGGATCACCTGCAAAAAGTCTGACCTTAAAACCCCTTTTGCAGACGAAGAGGGGAAGGCATAGATGGAAAGAAGCTATCTCACCTTCTAGTTTTAATTCAATTAAAAAATAAGTAAAAAAGCATTATACATTCCTACAAATTGCAAGAGCCAATGCAAACTTAAATGCATATTCAGAAATAAGGGAGAGGTGGGAATACATTTTTGAGTGCCTATCTGAAACTCCCATTCCTCAACTAGTAATTCAGGCTGGATAAACTAGAAGAAAAATCTGATCTCCTTTTATTTTTTTTAATTTTTAAAAAATTTTATTTGCCCTCCTCAAATTATTTGCAATATCACAAGACTTCAGGGAAAAGTTAGACTTTGACAAATGTTATCCACATGAATTCTGAGATGCCACAGTATTCTTCTCTGATAAAAACCCTAATTTTTTTGTTACAAAGACACTACGATGAAGCCGCTTTCGATAAATGCTCATTTTTAATGGAGACCACCATCTTTGCAAGTATACGTGTGCCACATATGAGCAAAATGTCTAATTCTAAGATTTAATTGATATATAAAACTGGCTCATATTGTCAGTTATGTATTTCTCATTAGTATAACTGATCATTTTTCATTCCACTTAGGAAACAAAATACATGCATAATATGTAGAAACATTAAATATAATTTAAAAGTTTTGTACAATGAAAAAAATAAAACAGAAGCTACAGTGCTCATAAAGCACAAGTGACAATTTGGATGTAACTTTTCCCAGGTGCAGTTCAACAAAAAAGGCATTCAGAAAAGTAATATATAACAGTCTGCAGAGTGGGACTGGATGAAATGTATTTTCAGAGAAACCATCATCTTTTTCTTACCTATTAATTCATCTTCAATGTCAGCTTTCAACCCTGAGATTTTTGCAGCTGTGTTGTTAAATGCCGAGTATACGAGTTTGATCTGGAAATATTAACACATATTAGCTACAGTGTAGCTGGTTGGTGAAGCTCTATTAAAAACGGAGCAAAAAAACCCGAGACAAGAAAAGTTGTGATATCAACCACTTACAGTACAGCCTAACTGCATAAAATGAAATGAAAACCCTTTGAAGAGAGAATAAGAAGAGACAATACTGAATACTATAAAGTTCTCAAGGGCTACAGAAGTAATACAGGTTGAACACTGGTAGCAAACAGCAGGACACTGCTAAGACTTAGAAGCCCGAGGGCCAGAAAAATCTTAGTTATAATTCTATCCAGATAAGCTCCACAAGTTTTGTGTAAGTGACATCCATAAAATGTATTGCAAAGACTATTGGAAAACAATGAAGATCATGAGTTTACGAAGTGAGAAAAAGTTGCACATTATTTCATCTGTATCATGTTTATTTATTTCAGGATTATCTATCCACTGTCTTGCTTGCTTTTGTTTTACTTTTATTCTGCAAAAAATGTGTGTGCATGTATCTACAGGAGGGTTTATGCTGCCTGGAGAATGCTCTGGGACCAAATCTACCTTGACTGGGAATATTACAGAATCTTGCTTTCAGCTGCATCTCGGAATGTACATCCTTTGGCTCTAAAAATTCTGAGATACAGGTAAATTATGGAAATTGCAAGTTACAGAGTTCTCTATCCTCATACTATGTCTTCTGTTTAGCCTTCAACTTTGAATAGTATAATTCTATTGAAACCTAAAGTAATTGTCTCAGACTTCATAAATAAGGACACTTCACAGTATTCAGCAAAGCGAAATATTTTTCAGTATTTCTCTGTTGGATCCTAATATAACTTCCAACATGCATCAGAACTCTAAATAAATATTGCTTCAATGGAAAAGAAGTATTTTGATTGTTTCAAACTAATAATTTAGATGTATCAGGTAACATAAATGCAACTATTTGTTCACCAAAGTGTTGCAATACAATATTCTTAATGCAGTCTACTGATTATGCTGCTATGTTTGGGTTTGGTTTTGGTTTTGTTTTGTTGTTTTTCATAACTAAATCAGCCAGGTATAGTTCTAGTGAAATTTAAAGCTTATATGAGAAAAGAATAGGACATTTAGGTATTCATAATTATTTTAGACTATACCCATTTACGTATTCATACTTTTCTAGTTCACAATAATAATTTTGGTAAAAAAAAATCTGTGGAGGTGATTTTATTAACTACTCTTGCAATCTTCTGCCAAAAATTTTTTGCATGTAAAATACTCACAGTTTATCATAATCATTCAGAAAGACTATTTATTGATATGTCTGGTCTGCAAATGCAGGATAAATATTTGCAAACAAAACATTCTGTGAAAGAATACATACGTTTACCATAGGAAACCATGCAATGTCTTCTGTGGATTGGCCCTTTATAATAGTAAGTCTTTGAGGAATTATTTATAGTGGTATAACAAACATGAGAAAAGATCCCTGAATTTCCCATGCAAGAGTTTGCATTTCTTCTGTTATTCATAAATGCTTCATTCTAATTTTGTTTGGAACTAGAAGATACTATTCTTTAAGAAAAATTGTAATTTAATGATCACTATAATTTCAGTTTTTGAATGAAGAAAAATTTGCGGTAGATGTAAAATTTTATGGACTAAATAACTAGCACAGAAGCCTTTTTCAAGTCTTCAAGATAAGTAGATGGAGGAGACAACTACTTACAATTTAACTTCACTATCTTAATCTGATAAATGAAGGGAAAAATGGACAGATTACTATTTTGATGATGCCTCTGTTATTATTACTTTTTATTACCCACATCCTTATTGAGAGAGTTTTCAAGGTCTGTTGACAAGAGCAACATTAATTATGTTCTTCCAAACTACATAACGAACGGCGAACCATGTATGATACTAATGTGTAAGAAGAGACTAAAAAACCTTTCTGTTGGCTTACAGTTATGCTTGAGATTTAATTCATGGACATACTGAATTTATATTAACTTTAGAACTGAACAAACACTACAATAAATAAACAAGTTTTCAAGCAATTTTTATAGTTCTATTAATTTAACCAAATATCTTATTATTTCTTTCATTTAGTCCCTCCCTCTATATTTAAAAATTCATGATCTTTTCAATCCCTGCTTTAAGAATTGAATTGATAATGGTGCCTGAAATGCACAGATAATAGTTAAACTGTCAGGTATTTTATGCGCTACTACCTCTTCAGTATTGATTTTTCTGCCTTACCTCACAAGTTACTTTAGAGAGAAGCAACTGGAAGCAATCTTTTTTTTTTCCTTTTTTTTTTTTTCTGTACTGGTGAGAATCTGGCATGCTACTACTGCCTACCCACAATATCCCGGGGTACTATGCAATAAAACCCACAATAACAGGGCAAAGAATGAATTCAAAAATTAAGGCTATCAAATAACAGTGCTAAGTTTAGCATGATCCAGAAGGAGTTAAACTGATACAAATCTATCTAGATTAGGTTTGTAAATCACAATTCCCTCCTTCCCATCGTATTATCCTTCCCACTCAGTATACTACAATGCTATCTCACACTCTTGGCTGAGTTGTAGGTTCAGTTGGACACAAATGAAAATTTAAGTAGTCACACATTCACTTTCTGTAAGTAATTTTAGGATCCAAGGAAAGAAACAGTAGGTTTTTTGTTTAGTTTATGAGTGATTTTTTTTAAAGTAGGAGATTTAAAACTAGATGTTGGAGAAGAGTGAGGTTCACCAACAAATTTAACCAATCAATCTGACCAAAGAACTGAACAGTGGAAGTCAAATTCGTTCAGAGCTGAAAACCAACCAGCATCCTGCATGTTCCTTTGCAATGCAGATTACATCTTAATTTTAAGCATGGAGTATAGTCAGATGTGAGATTGCTGTGGAATTTTCCTTAACTGATAAGAAATATACAGACTGCCTTGAACACACACTAAAAGGATGGGCATAAGAGCAGTGATGTCGAGCCTCAGAATCCTATTTATTGTCAGCTGTAGGTCTAAAGAACCTATGCACTTTTAGAACCTAATTGTCTCACTCCAATCTTTGGCCTAGTAGGAGAAATATATTGATGTAATGCAAACATGGAGCAAGTGCTTATTAGCTTAGGAGATCCAGGCTATGCTACAGCTTGTAAGCCTTCATTTTTACAAAACCATAAACATACCAGATATTAGAAAGTGAAAGGAGGAAGTTTTACTCAATTCTGATACTGAAATATGTCTCTCATATTTAATCTAATGTTAATTAAGCAACACACACTGAGGCACTGCTGGAAGATTAATAAATGCTAGGGACTAGTTTATAGCTCAAAACTATGCTTTGGGTTATAAATCCCATCCAGTATTTAAACCACAGGAAATGCCCTAGTCTGAGGTTAAAATTAATCTTAGAGAAATTAACTGAGAATTGAAGAAAGTTGTAACCATGTGTGAAGTTCTACCTTAACAGAAACAATTCTTCCATCCACACTTTTTGTAAGCCTTAATGTCCTTCCTTCACTCAATAAGACCCCGATATCTACCATCCAATGCAGCTTCCTACATATTCATGCTTTCTATATATGTATACACAGAAGTGATATATAATACCTCTCTCAGACACAAAGTCTCTCAGGTTTAAAAAGGCAGATTAAATATCAGCTCCAGACTAAATACCTGATCTTTCATTCCATACACTGTTGAAGAGTTGTTTCTGAAGTACATCACTGTATTGATCTTAACTGCTAAAGAGCTCAGAGTTGAGATCCTACATGGTAACCTCTTATCATTTTACACTTCCGGTCTCAATTTCTATCAGTTTATGCATGACCAATTTTTGGAGTTTGCTCAGATAACTGAGAGAGCATCAAGCTTTGTCACCCTTATTCATGCTAGGAAACAACAGATTTCTATGAAGTCTTGTTGGGAATCTACAAACAGTAACATTTTTGAAAGAAGAAAGCATTACTCCATGGGAGTCAGAATATGAAAAACCACTCCTTCCATTGTTCACATTGTGCTTTAATAAATTAACATGAAAGCAGCTTTTCTGTGAATACTGAAAAGTATAATAAAAAAAAATATAGACTCCTTTAATAGACTTTCTCTGTTTTTTTTCTCTGTGAGCTTGTGTGGTCATAAACAGGATGGAAAAACTGATAATTTAAAGCTGTGCAAAAAGAGGAGGCATGAGGGAAACCAATACAAATTTATATCTAAAGAAAAAGCTCTCAGAAATTGCTTTTATGATGTTTCCCAAATAAATTTTCAAGTCTTTATCAAAGAGATTGAAAGAAAAGTAAGGGGATAAAATTCTGTGGTATATTAAGTTCTAATGCATATTCCTTTTTTTGTCATACATGGTAAATCTGGCTTCAGCTCAGGCACCTGTGTAATCAAGACTATTAAGTTTCTTTGAACTCTAATTTAGGTTTCATGGATGACATTTGTTTAAAATGTTTAATAACTTATTCCCTAATTGCTTGTTTAAACCTATGCTGGCTGCCAAGCATTCTGTTATAACTGATAAAATATAGATCACTCTGAATATTTATGCATGACTTTTGTGCAAGTGACATTTATGATTAACACAAACTTAATTTGGTAGTAAAATAAAATAAAAAATGTCTCTGTGTATTCTATTGGAATGATTAGCAGAGGTCATTAATCAAGAAGTCCGTTTTGTTCTTAATTTTATGCCACATGAATGAGCAAAGATGCAAAGGAACTGAGTATTTCATCAAGCTCTGGCTTTCTTTATGTGAAATATTCAATTCTCTCACAAGAAACTTCCACATCTTTAATGTTTTTAATCACTGTCCTTTTGTGTGTGGCCCTCTTTGTGAAGTGAGGCCTGCATATCATTCAGGAAAATACATTTCTAGATTATAGCATGGCCATGAATTTGACTCCAAGTGGGTTTTTCAAATCAGTGTTGTAGAGTCATATCTGAATGCTGAAAAAGGACAAGTGGACTTAAACAAGTTCCTTTTTCAAGTCTGCAAAGGTCACAACTTAACTGAAGAAAAAATTTCATTTTGAGGTTGTTTGTTTTGGTTTTTCTTTTTTTTTTCTTTTTTTTATTTCCTCCTTAATTCCTTTGTTCCCTAGTTCATATTTGGTGTCAAAATATTGATATACTACAGCTAAGGATGATCCAATGACATACAGAGGTAAAATACCAAGCCTTAGTTGAATTGAAAGAGCTTATGATGGTACTATAAAATATTGTCCAGATAATATCAAGCAATATCTCAAGAATTATAAAAAAAAGAGATCATTAACTTCTTTTTACGGTGTATCAAAATGCATTACAGCTGAGATCAACTAATTTTAAAAAGGCTTTTAACTGCCCACCACTCTAACAAAACAGAGGTGGGTGTTGAATGGATGGATAATGAATTCTTGCTTATTGCTGGTTGGAGTGAGGGTGAGGTTAGTTAGAAATAAAATTTCTGTGTGAGTGGGAGTATATCAATGTAGCAAAATAGACCACCATGACTAACAGATATGCACCAGGTTTAAGTGTGCCCAACAGAGAGTTATAAAAGGGAAGAGAGCTCACCTTTTCTCCAGAACAATAGCAGGACACTCTGAAAGTCACAAATTGCTGTGTTTTAAATGACGCTCATCAGAGCACATAAAACAAACAGGAATATTGTCACAACTATAAGCACAACCCCCAGGTCCTATCCTCCCAGGTAGTTTTGTGTCGAAGCTGTCTGACTCAACATGAGTTTAGCCTGCATGAGGGTAGAACTCACAAAAGCAAATGGCTCAGATGTATTTAACCTGTTACAAACTGAACTGCAAAGCTAAAAATCTGTACATTTACTAGCTTACAAATAAACACTTGTCAAAAAATGTGTGAGTTTTATGTTTGCAAATCAAAATCAGAAAATAAAAAAAAATCTGCAGTTGTCAGAAAGAGCAAATACAAGACAAACTGATGAGCCACACCATTCACATTTGAAGAGTGTATTGAAAGTTTGTACAGATAAATAAATATACCACTTGAATAATTAATATTATTAAACTGTTTAAACAATGTCTACCATCTAAGATTGTAATTATATTTTCTTTCTTTCTTTTCTTTTTTTTAATGTTGCTCAGAGTGAGAGGCTTTGTTGGGGTTTTTTGCCATAAATACTACAAAAATCTTATTGAAGACTACACAGGAAATCAGCCATAAGTTTTTGTCTACTATCCATGTAGTTTGCAAAACTACCTGTATACTATTTTACAAAGGCAACAATTTACCTGGGGCATATGTAAGTCAGATAGCTTGAGTAACTTGCTGCTACAGTTCAAAATTCAGTGGAGACAAAGCAGAGGCATCCTTAGCAGACAATTTTTCTCTTTGGCTAGCTTAAGCAAAAATACACATTCTCTCCTTGTTATCATGAAAAATAAAATCAGAGTCAATGTCTATAAATCTATCTTGCATTCTTTAAATTAGATAACTGTACACACTAAACTATATTCAGAGAAGCAGTTAATTTCTGACTGAGAATACAGAAGCATATAAAATTTTTACTTTTAATCTTTCTTGATGTAATTTTACACATGTGATTCATACAGCAGTTTCAGAAATCCTGTGCTTTCAGATCCTCATATTTTTGCAGAGTTCATAAAGAAATCAATGCAGGTTTTGCACCTCAGAAAATATGAAAAGAAAGCACTAATATTTGCAAATCATCTCACTCCATAAAGAACTTATCTGTTATTTAAAATTTATTTATATATATGTGTATATATATATATGTATGTGTGTGTATATAGATGTTATTTATATTTCTTGCCATGTATATTTAAAAGGCCTTTTTAAAGCATTGTTTTGTGTGTGTGCTTGTATTTCTAGTATTGTTTTGAAAGACTAATGAAGAACCTCATTGTTAACTACTGCTCTTCACATCTTTACTGAGATAACAGAGGCTTGCAAAAAAATCTCATAACTCTTGTTAAGACTGATGTCCATTATTGTCTAAAAACTTCATCTCCTTAACAGCCTTGAGAAAGAAAAAAGGGAAGCACAAAACATATTCTTCTTCACAGCAGTAATGTCTGATTCTCAGTTGTGGCTTCTCTGCTTGTTTCCCAAGGCAATAGGCACCCAAATTATTTTTCACTAAAAGAAATGTACTGCCCATTACTTAAATGACAGTGCTTTTACCCAGTTTGAACATGAGAACCTTGTACAAGATTTCCTGTAGAGAAAAATAGGGTTTTGGAGCTGATGTCAATTCTTCTCTGAATTCACAGTTTTAACCACATACAAAAAGCAAATGTCAAATGACCAGGATAAGAGATTGTTGACCAAAGTAATTTTCTTAGTGGGTGCAAAATAGTAAGCCACATTGAACAGGAATGTTTTGAGCATAAGAGCTGAATAAACTTAACTTTCAGGAACTCTACTAACTTTAGTGTTCACATTAAAAATCATTTACACGATATTAGGTTTTGGACCTGACATCATTCCCTGCTAATTACAAGAAAAAAAAATCCACACAAAACCCTGACATTCTGCAAAGAATGAAGTCAAATATCCGTGACTGATCTAGCCTAAATCTTCATAAGTATGTGGCAGTTCTGACTGAAAAAGTCACCAAATGTTTCTAGTCGATCCTCTAAAAAGTTTTTTTACAGATTATTTACTCTAGGTGAAAGTCATCTCCAGCTATGAAACCTTTTCCTCTGGATGTTGAAATACTAGGATGCAAATTTAAATCAGCAGGAAATACAGATAGAAAACCTACAGTCAAGTTCCATGGGGAAAAACGTGCAGATGAGGAAAAGAATGAAGTGCAACCACAAGCCTGCCCGTGAGCTGCAAACCCACATGTCCATTCAAAACAGTAGGTGTATTTCTTAGTTATACAGGGCTACTGTTCAAGAATTCTCATTTGTTTTTTTACATAAGCCTTACAGAGATAGAGTGGAGACATGCTCTTTTCTCTGGATCTCCTCAGCAACCTCACCACAGAGCAGCTCCTCAGCTCTGTAATGCCGCTCTTCATCACAGTTTTCCAGAAAAGGAGCTTTGACAACTTACTTTGATGGAGTAAATATATAACAATCACAATTGAGTAAAATTGGTCATATTGCTTCCTAGGTAATATCCCCAGATGATGGTCTTAGCACTTACACTGTTGAAGCATTATTTATTTGGATCAGTTTGCTAAGGTTTGTTTATGTTTTCCATACAGTACTTGTCATTTTTATTGTATATGTGTATAGTCTTGAACATAATCAGACCTGTGCTATACTGCTAAGAAAAGATTGCTTTTCCAAAAATAAGAAAAGCTGTTAATAGTAAAAATCTCTCTTAAAGAGATAACAAAGGAATGAACTCTAGAAGGCATATGCAGTTAAGTTTCTTAAAAAATACTGACTCGTCTGTGGCATTTCATATCGTATTCCCCACACAGCAACAGTCCAATCCAAGACTTAGTTCCTGTAAGAATTTTAAGCTGATATGCAGTAATGGTAAGAGGATTTCCTTCCCTTAGTCCCCTCTTTTCTTCATTAGTACAAACACTTCCCTTACTGATAGTGTCACTTTGTAAGCATTCATTACCTATTGATCTGGCACTGTAGAGTGCATGGATGGACTGGTAAGTGCTCACAGAGACCTTTTCATTTCAATGAGCTTCTGACATACCATGCTACAGGATTTCTCAACTAAATATTGACAAGCTCTTGTGGATTCTCTGTTTTGTGACTAAATATTGTACTTTGTGTTTGTTTTGTCTGATTTTCTGTCATTTTGTTGTCAGTCATTATTTATCCAGTGTATATCTGTATGTCACCAATATAAATCAGTTTAAAATCAGATGAAAAGCAAATTAAATTAGACAACAGGATATAATAAATACAGTTTTATGTAGACATCTATCTATATTTATCTATCGTGTATGTCTACATGTGCGTATGTTTGTGATACATGTGCATTTAGTTATCTGTGGTTGGCATGCATTACCAGTGGGTCAGCCCCAGGATTGTGTGCTTATGTGCATAGAAGGGGAAAGGTGCTTCTCTTACCCTGCCATTCTCCAAGTAAAATGTCCTGCACTTTCACTAACAGTTGAGTTATGGGTCATATCTTAATATTATGGAAATGGTCAAAAATGCTCCTTATGAGGATGTGAGGAGAGGTTGGGACTACAGAGGCTGACATCCTGACAGCGCAAAAGAGAAATGGAAGAAAAATTATGAGAAATCAGAGAAGTATACATCTATGTATACTGTCTGTACATAGTGACATAACAGTCAGTATGTCTGGACTGGTGGCATGATACAAACGTGAGCCACAAAAGACATATTTGGGGGCTGTATTACTAGAGCTGAAGAAATGTGAAGGAAACAAAGAAGAAAAAACTAAAGAGGAAGAGGGAAAAGATGGAACACAGACAAGGAGGCTGCCTGTGTAACTTTGGTTAAAGATTGTGCAAGCATCAAGAAGATGATTCTCATAATCATAAAAAGAAGCTGGTTTAATAAAGAGATACAAACAAAATAAGAAGTAATTCCCTCTGGCACTATAAAAATAATAGAAGTGGTGTTGTTATTTTGAATGGCTGAAATTATATTTACAATTTTCCTGAAGGAGAAAATATAATGACAGAAATCTTTTGGCACTGAATAGGTTTTTGCCCTACCTAATATGTAAACGATTACACAAGCTATGTTTACAAGACAAATCGTTTATCTTTTGGCAGTAATTTGTCTCTTACCAATATCAGTATTTTATTAACTATAAACCATTGCATTATTAATTTCAGTAGCCTGCAATAAGCAGCATAGGTGGTTAGGTACCCAGCAGTAAATTTTTATCACTGTTCATATATTCCAGTGATTTCAAGTTGTATTTTCCAACCACTATTCTTTTTATTGGTGTATATAAAAATGAACTAACAAAACAAAATAAAACTATATCTGAAAATCATAGTCTTAAAGGTACTAAAGGAAACTGTAATAATTTTAAAAGGTAATTATTTAATGTATATAAAATAGAATGTCTGTATATCAACCTCTTGTAAATTATAGTTATTTTCATTTAATCAGTAAAAAGAATGTCATATAAACTACTACAGATGTAGTGCTGAGACTTCTTAAAGTACATGTCATTCTCTCCGTCTCTCTTCAGTATCAACCTGTTTGAATGCCTGCTGACATTTGTGATAAAATTGTCATTCCCTGTAATACAAAACATCAGGAAGACATTCTCTAAAAGACTGCTCAAGTGTATCTGTGCCTGTATACACAATAGTTTTCTAAAGAATATGAGAGTCTTCTTTAAAGATCATATAATTTATGCTGCAGTTTTTGAAAGACATACAAAACCATAAATAATCTTTCACTATTTGGTGAAATTTATTTAAATCTTTTTTCAGATGAGGTACCTGTATTTTTTCTATAAAAATATATTTGGAGTCCCAGCATATTCCCTAGTTTGTAGTTTAAAAGAATAATATAAATGTGAAAGATTCAAACGACCGAAAAGTATTTCCACAATTGTTTGGTTTAGAGATTTTTTGAGGAACAGGCTTTTTGCATTCTTCTTGGTCTGCAACAGGCTTAGATGGGTTTTTAACATGACTCAGGATGATTATTCTTAATTTTTACAAAATTTAGAGACTAAAGACAGTATTCACAGCTTTCAGTTGATTGTATTGAGATCATTGTTCAAGCATACACAGGTTTCCATATCATCTACACATTAGCTGTCATGGTGACTCTAAACTGGAGCAAATCACCTGTCTTTTGAGGTCAGGAAACCCAGGCACAGGACTCAATAGTTCACACTAATTTCCACTCCAAAGGATTGCCTGGATGAAAGCCAGCTGGAGTCACTCAGTCTGAAAACCTGAGCCTGATCATGAGTGCAGTTCTCAGGCTGTAACCATATTTACCCACCTAGAAATAACAAGGCTTAAAGCAAATAATGTGAGGACTTTTGCCTAGTTTTCCTTCCTTTTACTTGTATGGAAAACTGCTATTTATTATTGCTACTCCTCTTTGGTATCTTATTCTTGAAGTCAATGGAGAGCTGGGAGTTAGGGATATAGGGGAACATTTGTATTCACTTTGAAGTTTATTGTCTGGATACTGTGTAGTAAATGTGTGAGTTCAAACAGCTGTAGCTGAATCAACATCAGATAGAAATCTTATGGAGGAGGATGAATATGAAGACATATAGAGAAATTAAAAAAATAGTTCTTATGTATAAAATAAAGTGTTGTCCTCTGTATCTAAATTACAGCCTTGTCAAAGCTGTTCCTCTCAATGAATTAACTTAATTAATTGCATTGATTATGTAGATATTATTTATACATATTGGTCTTTGTATATTTAATAACATCTCTTTTTGACCCAAACTATATAAAAAAAGAAAAAAGAAAGCATAAAACCAGTATGAAGAGTGTGTCATTGTTAAAGTGCAAATATTATATTAGAAATCCTGCATATTTGCCATCATTTGGTTTCTTTCTGTGGAATACTTTTCTGATCAGACTCAGAAAATGAAATTAGAAACATTTCATTAATTTTATAAGAAAGGAGAGGTCTGAGTGGCATCCCAGTTCCTTTGTATTTTTCCCTTGTTCATTTGTGCATCTATAATTACTGATTCTTTGTCAAATGTTTGTGTCAATCCTTATTAATCTCTAATTTCTAATTGCAGGCATAAGTAGGTTTAAACTTCATTGCAAACCTTTTGAGAATTCTGTGGGTTTTGAGGAAGAAATTACATGTTGCTTATCTTTATAATGTTTTCTAGAGATTCTTGTCAGTAATTTTCCCAAAGGGAGAGAAGTTAGAATAAAGAGTAGTGGGAAGAACTAAAAATGAAAAGGGAAGACCAAGAATCTTTCTAGGCAAGAAGTTATGTTCCAGTGTTTTTAACATTTAACAATTAAGGCTAGATTTATTGGTGGGTGTGACAGTTCCCAGTGGGGCTGCTTCAGTGAAAAGGAAGATAAATAAGGTAACAACACCTGGGAGCCATGTAGGCAAGATTAGATGAGAATTAGGAAACTCTTGTGAGATTCAGAAACCTATGGAAAAAGCTGCCACTGGAGTGTGGAAGTTTGAGCAAGAAACAAATTTCTTGGAAATTAAATGAAAGAATGGTATTTTTAGGTTGTTGGTTTATTTCAAATCAATCAGTGGCAGTGATGCTAGCATAAAGCACCAACTAGAATTTAATTTCAAAATAATTAGTGCCAATCATATGTTCCTTAATACAGCAATTTTTTTAGTATTATTGAGTTGCAGCCATTTCTGACAGTAGTTCAGTAGCTATTCCTTATGTATATAAAAGTATACAGTAGTCATGACTTAAGTTCACAAATACTGCAATTTTCCTATCATCTTTTGTATTCCCTCTCATAGTCCTATTTACCTATATGTCAAATCTGGCTTGAAGAACTGGAATGCTACAGGATGAGGTGAGTCAGCCTCCGCTTCTTTTTGTGTGGTCATGGTAAATATCTGATTTTCTTATTAAAATATAAGGGTCTGATTCCAAGTAATTTACAATTCCAGTGATTTCCATAGGTTTCATGTGGATTCTAATAAAGTATTTCACAGATGACAATGTTTAAAACCAAACAGCATGAAATAGTATCAACCAAAGAGACTGTTCTGTGGTGGGGCCTGAAGAGGTCTAAAATGAGGTAGATGCCCTGGAACAATTAAAGCATATTTTCTTACATATTTGAAGGACATGGTGTTGCATATTAATACATTTCTGCATCTGCGATGATATGAAGGTAGAATCTCTTTCCATGGTCCTCTGGCTCCATATCATCCCACTTACCAACTGTGGCTTTAACAACAGTTTAGCTTTTTGACAGTGTATGTGTCATTTAAGAAGCTTATTGTGTTGTGTGCTCTGATTTCTAAATGCATTATTGATAATCTATTTTAATTTTTAAGTATCAAAAGTTGTTATTATTCAAATGGATTATCAAGATTTTGTATGGTCATTGAAAATGAAGAATTATATGACATGTTTTGGAAGAATAGGCTCTAACTTTTTTAGTATATCTACTACTCTAGTTTCAGAGTAGGCCAAATGGAGATATAATAACATCTGTGGTTTATGTCAATATTTCAGTTTTGTTTCTTGGGCAGATACTAAGCACAAAATGGGACCAACTTCCCATGAAGACTGGCAAAAGAATACCAAACTTTATCTGTTCAGGTCTGTGGCTAAAAGGCAGAGAAAAGCTCGAGAAAAGCTCAATAAAACTGTGGGGTAAAAGTCACTAGTGGTAATGTTGACAGCTTTCAGAAAAGAGACATATATGAGGTACATTGTGGCTTGGATTTTCAAAAGGGTTATCTGCTGCTGTCATTTATAGACTGTGGATATTTCTGACTAGAACTAAGATAAACATTACAGAAGAGGCAGGGAATACCAGTGGTGTGACTACTAATTTCATGAGGTAAGAACAAAAGGTTGATCCTGTGTTGACTGAGTCTGAGGATGGACTTTACTTGAGATATTCTGATAAGTGTAGTGAAGATCTGATCCAGATATAAAGGGGTCTTTCACATCATGCGTTCTTTCAGTCTAGATATATTTATTGACTGCAACTTTAGATCTTTGTTCAAGAACCCTGAACAGGTAACTTCTTACAGCTTCTACCATGAAGAATATCAGGCAATAAAATTGAACTTAAAAATTAATGTAAATTTGTGGCAAAGAGTGCATGTGGAAAAAAATTTCCATTTTTGTCTACACAATATACTGGTCTTACTGATTTACACACCAAATGAATGCCTTGTATTCCTCTCACTGCTTGTTAGCAGTTAAAAAGAAAGGACAATGCATTGTGGATTAATAGGAAAAGTTTGGAGAAAAAAATTAAAAACATAGCTGTCTCATAAGCATTTAAAAATTCTCAACATAGCGAAAATATGATTCCTCCAATTAAAAAAAAGTAGTAGAACTGCAAAAGGTGAAAGGAAAGTCAACAAAGGTAATCAAGTGATGAGTCTGATTTAATCTCTCTCCATCAAAGGAGAGGTTAACTGATCTATCATTTTTAGTTTGAACAACAGACAGCTGAGGGGAATATGAAGCAGGTTGTAATATAAAAAGAAGCATGGAAAAGATTAAGAAGGGGACCAATTTAAGAAATAGAGGGCATCAGATGGACTTCTTAGTAGATTTAAAGTAAACCACATCAGACAGTTAAGCTATGGAACTCATTGATAAAATTTGATTAGATTAAAAGGATGGTTACAGAAATTAGTAGATAAAACCAATACTTGTCATGGGCTAAAATATCAATACAATCACTCCTCAGAAATTCCTGAAACATTAATTTCTGGAAGCTGAAGAGATAAACTGTAGACACTGTTTCTTCACTAAGTTCTCATGTTTCTTTGCAATTGGCCACTGACAGGTATGGGATAGTAGGTTAGCCTTTGTTCTGATTCAATATGGTTATATCTATGTTCTTTTTTTTTTTCTACAAAAGAATTTAAAGAATGGGTAAATATATTTTTGGCCAAAGACTGGAAAAAGAACTATTCCCTCCTCTTAAAATAAAAAATAATTAAAAAATAAAGTTAAATCCAGGAAGGATACGCTAGTTTATTTGCAAGTGGAAGAATGCAGGAAAAAGTATTTAGCAGACTGTCCAAAACTTTCAGAAATCAGCCACGTAAGAGGAAAGGAGGAAAGCAGAAGGCAAGAAAATCAATGGAACAGTCCTTTACTAAAATGTGACTGAAAAGATTACCAAGCAAATCTGCAGGGCTTGGTCATTATCATAAAATTGCTATCTTAACTGGCGATGAGATGGAATAGATAGGGCTTTCACAGATTTTGCCCAGACATTTCAAAAGCAAATTAACTTACAGTATTTATCCAATAGCAGATGCTTTTATTAAATGTTCTAAAAGGAACAAAGTTTAGGAGTTTTTAGGTTATTTCTTAGTGTAATGAAGAATGAGCACAAAGATAGTCTTTCCTTGAGATGAACAGAAGTGAAGTATTGTGATATGCTTTAACTTGTGATGTTCTAGTATCTAATAATGACAATTTTTACTGTAATTCCTACTAGTATACTGTAGTAGGAGATAAGCAAAATAACCTGACAGAGTATAAATCTAACTTCATGACACTTTCATGTTCTTTTATGTCTTCCTGTTATAGTAAGTTAATATGTGAGTCATTCTGGGGATGGTTTGTTTATTTAGAAAGATCCTTTTAAGTCCAGACTAGATTGGGTTTAAAAGGGAGCAGTTTCCTCTTCACAGGTTCAAATCACTTTTCACTTATCACTTTGCCCAAATGCTCACTTTCTGTCCGATTTAGAATGACACCATCAATACTCTCCTACCATCATCCTTATATTTTGGATTTCATTCTTATTTATTGACGTTTTGCCAAGTATACAGAGTTGCTCAACTCTCTCAATTTAACACACAGAGATGGTTTTGGGTTTTATGTTGGATCAGTTTCTATGGAATTTCACTCCAATCTCTAATTTCACTTCTGCTCAACCTTTTTCCATGAGCTTCTGCATTATTACATCAATAACTTGTTATGCACAAGTTCAGCTACAGCACAGTTTTTCAGAGCTACCACTTTCAGACCTTTCTCGTCTTTTTTGCACCCCTAATTGATTATTTCCTGCCTCAGAGAAATTCTGAACTGGCAAATACACATATCTGTCCCAAATTTTCTTTCAAGATAAATGATAGCTGAAGGTGCAAGTTCTAAACTTTCTAGCAGTTCCTCCATTTACCTGCAACAAATGTAAAAAGTCAGGTGCCAAACAGACGGGGAAAAATAAAGATGTAACTTCTTGTTTCATAATATGTCTACACTTCCCAGTGTGCTCTTCATAGAACTAATTCAGTGTACCAAATGCTATTCTTCTCAGAACTGAATTTGTCTTAGAAAGATGTAACTAGATAAATTACATGAGAAATTAAGCAGAAGCTCTTCTGTTATTTGGAGAGGGGTTGAATAATCTCTCAAAAATACCACCCATAAGAAAAAAATCAGCCAGTAAATATTGCTCAGAGGAACAAAGAGTTGATATTTATTTTATGATCTGAAAAATACAATTATCTGAAAAAAATGCACATAAAAGCTGTGCGAATATTGCCCTTTTCTCCCTTACTTTTTTCCCAGACATATGTACCTATGCCTATACATCATTCCTTTAAAAAAAAAATATATATTTTTTCACACATGATTAAATCGTTTTTATCATGAGAAATCTCATATCTTAATCTGTGTCTCTGGTCACAAAGTTCATATCAAAACACTAATCAATAAAGTAATCTGTAGAAATCCTTAGGAAAAATGTGTATAGTACAGCCAAAACAAGAATAATAATAAAAGAATAATTATAACAATCTGCTAGTTATTATTAGTACACTATTCCAAATGTTGCATTAAGATAATTGTGCTTTAATTAAGACATAAATTAGATATGCTTATAATTAAATTGGATTGAATTTATGAATCTTGGAATATTGACAAAAACTGAGTTTTTTACAGATACTATTTGTAATGTATCCAGTTTATGCTATGTCTGTTGTTAGTGATTAGAGTTAATACCAGGCAGCGTCCTTGATCCTGGTCATAAGATATATGGTAAAAGAAATAGTCCTTCCAGCCAACTATGAGAGAGTTTTGCTAACCTTGTCTTAGTGGGAAGTCACTTCTTACATATCTTAAGTGGATTGTATTGCCTGATGTCTATTTTATCAGGATCAGATCTTTCCATTCACTGTAGTGAGGAGGATAAAAAGGCTGAAATACAGAAGTGGTTTGTAAAGTACTTTCAAAAGTACTGTCAAAACTTGACATGAAGAGCTTTTATACTGAAAACAGCAAGCAAATGAGTTACTAATCTCAAATGTCTGTGTATAAGGTGACAGCTTCTGTCTGCCCCTTGCCTTTGCATCCAAAGTGCTTGCTTGATGCAGATGGCAAGAACGTCTCCAATCGTGCTCTTTGGCTGTTCCTTCTGAAACTGTCAGGCCCATCGCATTTCAGTTACTTTTCTCTGTTTTCTTTACACTCTGCAAGTGTCAGCTTGCTACGGGGAGTCAGAGCAAAGGCAGCTGTGCAGTAGAATATTCCAGCTGCATCAAGAATAAGAGAGAGAAGGTCAGGAAATAAACTCTGGAGGATTTTACGGTCCAGATTACATCACAGGGACTGAGGGACCAGATCAAATGTTGTGAAGACCAGCCAGATCCATGGTGGCTCTGAAGATGTTCTTTTGGGCTACATTCAAATTTTGCAAACAGAGCTTACATGTGTTCTTTCCTTCAAATAAATTTATTACCAAAGTACATAAATCTGAACTGTCTGACATCATTCATGACACACATTTATTTTGCAAGAGGAAAGGCATGAGCAAAATAAGTTTTACTGGATCTTCTCTTGGTCTCTAGCTTCTATGGTCTTTCAGCATGAAACAGACTCCTAATTTGAAAAAAAAATTCTTCCATCAGCTGTTTTAGCAAGGGGTATTCATCACATTTTTTTAATACGTCTAATAATATGTAATTTATTTCAAACAAATTTGTTAGCTTCCATATTGCCATAGTTCTTCTCTGCATCCCCTAAGCAAGTGTTTCTCCAGTGGGACAAGTCAAGAGAAGTCTGTACTCAGAGAGAGATATATTAGAGTTCTAAATGCACACCTGGTAGAAAAATCACCTTTTGAAGCATAACTGCTATGAAAGCTAGTACATATACCCTGAAAATTTGACATTGATTCATTGTGTTCTATGCAAATGCAGGATTCTTTTTGTTCTTATGAATGAAGTTAACTGATCTCTACCACAAATCAAAATTGCTTTTATTAGCTCTCACTGTAATTACCACAAACAAAAAATGTTGTCAGTCCAGGAGAGATTAAATTCCTCACACAGAATATCTGACATCTTTGCAGGAATTAATCTCATTTGTTCTTATAATTTTTATTTGCTTCTGCTATAATTTCATATTTTAGGGAGCCTTCATTTTCAACAGTGAGAAGTTCTGCAGATCAGTTTTATAGTTTTATGGGATACGATTTTCTCTTTTGTCTTGCAGTTCTGCTCTTGGCTTGATATGGCAGTTATATTTACATATAAAAACATTCTGAAAAGATTTAATCCAATATTAATGTAAATTTGTTTTGCAGTTCAGTACTTTGTAGATAACTGTTCTTATGTATGCAAATCCATGATATATATTACATATTTCACTTCCTCATATTTCCTTAAATGAGCCACGGGATGAGGCTTATAATAAATGTCCTGGAAATGCATCAAAGGTGCAAAGATGTGTTATGAAGGGAAATAATTCAGAAAACCCATTCTTGCTTAAACTGGAATTTTAAATGTCATTTCAGTCATCTTACCTGTAATTTGAAAAACTTCGTCCTTCTTGACTTCTCTGTTTATGAGAGCTCTGTCAATCATGACCTCTGTTGCAGGATGGGAGATTTCACCAGTGCCAGACTGTTCTAATTTCCTCTAAGCCACGTTTTTCATTCCCACTGGGAGAGCAAGTTTTCATAAATGCCAACGTGCATATGTATTCGGTATTGCAAGGACATTTTTCCCATTGATTTCCCTCCCTGTGTGAGTGTGAGCAAGAGAGACGGGGGTGGTTGGACAGTTCTTCAGCTCTTCATATGCTACCCAACATTCCCAGTTCCAGAATTAAATTACATAGAGAGATCCATAATATACATTCAGTCACTATAATGGCTCCCTTAGGGCTCTTGTTACTAATGGCATAGGCTCATTTGTGAAGATTTTCATGCAGCCTCCTTGAAAGGGACTCAGCAATCCACCACTTCTGAACAAATTGCAGATCTACAATATGCTCACCAAAGGGTTTGCTTGGCACAGAACAGGATATTTTGCCCTATTTTGCTAGGAAAGAGTACATCAAGAGAGAAGAAGAGAGTAGGAAAAGAGGAAGGCAGTGATCTGTGAGCAATGGAGTGTGTGTGTGTGGGGTGGGGGGGTGGGGGGGGGAGCTGGGGGGAAAGCAAGCAGTAACACAAATGAGCTATTTACACTTTTTAACCATGAAAATAAAGCCTCAGCAATTAACAGAAACCAGTCTTCTGAAACAAACCTGTTTCTATTTAGTGTATGTGACTTTAAACCACTTTTGGAGGAAAGAGATTTGTAAAGTATATTTCATTTGTATCAGGAAGGAAGATTCCCTTCCATCAAGACCTTCATTCTCTTCATGTGGCTTGTGTACTGTAAATCACTTCCCCAGGCAATGGCCAGAAGATGAGAGAGGATGCATTGGGTGTTCCTTTATGATTGCCTCACCAAAAGGCAATAAAGCTCCCACAGTATGTTCCCACAAAAAGAAAATACATGTTAGTAACAGTCTTGATTCCTCCATTCTGACCAGATTCATCCTCCCACAATCACTTCTTTACCTCAGGCTCTCTACAAGGACAAGGACAGTCATTAAGGCCGGAACTGTTCAACTTCACTAAGGGTAGTGTGATAGGTCTCTTTTTTATTCTGTAATATTCTCAGGAACAATTTACTTCATACAGTTTTCCTGTTGTATCATGTGATGTCAAAGGTTTAGACAAAGGACTCATAAGCGTTATTTAGATGCAGGTACCCTGAAAATGCCAGGCAGTGGAGGGATTTAGGACAATTTATTTCCAAAGTCAAGAATACTTAACGTCTTGGTAAAAAAATGCACTGGGCCTAAGAAAAGAAACACTCCCTGCTCTTCTTAGGGCTTTTATCATTACCTGTTGCACTGCTGTGGGGACCTTCAAACATGTCCGCAAGAACTTATCTTTTCTCATATTACAGACAGGCATTCTGGAAAGCAGGAGGGGAAAACATCTGAAAGCGTTTCCAGGAAAGATGCTTTTTTCCAGGCAGGGAGGTTTTCTTAAGTGAAATAACCCCTCATCTCATGATAACTTTTCTGGAAGGGAATTCTACACTTGCAAGACTGAAACTATTTTCCTCCTCCTGTTTATGGCAGGCTATGATGGGAAGGCTCTCTTCTCTCTGACAGGTCATCATGGGGAAAAGGAAGGCCAAAGAAAACTTTGGTCCACTAAAAAAGAGGTCAGCTGACAGAGAGATTTCAATTTGCTGTTAAGACTCCCTCTTGTATTCTAAGCAGAAATTATACACACTTTTGGATAATGGATTTTATAACTGTTGTTTTATGTCTGTGTTTAAAGCTTTCTTTTTTTCTTTTTTAGAAACCAACAAAAAGAAAGATTAAAAGTTTATTTATTCACCGGGTTCAGCAGTCACAGACACTTAAAGTTCTTTATTTATCTTCTCACAGTGTATCCAATGAGAGCTCAGCATGCCACAGAGGTGAACAGTGTGTGCGGGGAGAGTTAATTCTTGTGTTACTGGTAAATCAGAAGCTCAATCAGAGTTAATTTAAATTTTTTTTTCAGCTATCGGACCGCTGCAGATGGTGAATATACAGTGTGAGAAGTTATGCCAGAGTTGAAGTGTAGACTCTATCTATAGGTAAATGCTTAGTCCCTGTACACTGATGGACATGTTTGCAGTTATTTTCTGAAAATTCAAGTTGTCATTCCGTCTCTTGTGCACATAAAGAATTTAAACATGATTTAAAGTCTTTTACCTGCATGCTGAGGCTTTGTACCTTGACCCAAAAAAGCACTTATGCATCTGTTTAACCAGGAGGGCAGTCCCATTAGTGTAGAGAGTGTCTGTACAGATATTTGCCTTTATAAAACAGAACACAGAAAATGTAGGCCACTTCTGAAATCAAACCCTTTATGTTAAAATAGATTTTATTAAAGCAATTATCAGTGAAATCTGACTTACAGAACCACTCAAGGGAGCTACAAAAAATTGGCTGCCAACATATGTTCTCTGTTAATGAAGACAGAGCAGTACTGTACTCAGCTTTTTGGAGATAGTGGTAGACGGTGCATCAATGCAGTATGTTGCCGATTAAAGTTGGCTTCTTTGAAAAGTGGGGCAATTTAAACCAATCAATTTAATTAAATCTGTTATGATTTTCACTGCTATTTAACATTTCAAGAGATTCTTGATAAAATGTTTGGGTATAGAGAAAAATAGTAAATCCCATAAACTATTACCTGTTTAGTGTATGGGGTTGAAAGGTAGAAGGGTCAGGTTAAAGAAATGTCCACCTAATCAACAAGGCAGCTCTCTACAGAGGACAGCAGGCACCTTTGGCATCCACATTCCTCTTTTAACATGCACAGATAATCTGTATCATTAAGATCTTTCATCTCCTCAAACTGAAAACAGATGTTAAAAAAATGGATTTTAATGCAAAACAACAAATCCATTTAAACCTTCTTTAGTTGCTGTAAAACTGATGCAGCATCCTCCAGGCAACGTTAAACTCTAGTAAAATTTTCGTTCAGTAATGCAATAAACATAATTGTACCTTATAAAGGACAAATGCATATTTAGGTAATGTGTATGTGGTGCTTTGTAGGCAGAGGCAAGTGACCTCTGCCTGCACTTTGTGCTGGTCAGAAGCCAGGAGTATGTGATTAGTGTAGTGTTGAGCCAGAACATAGGCTAATAAAGTTTGCTGATTGTAGGGGCTGTTACTTGGGCTTAGTTCATACTAACACTGCTTGCATAGCTTCTAGTTCCATTGATGTTAGTGCATTACTTCAGAGTATGGGTGCCCTTCTGAAATGAATATCCTGATCATCTCTGCTCATTGTGCTTTTTATCACACCCCTGAGCAGTCTCTAAGTACATGAACTGGGTTCCTTTTTGGAATAAAAGAAATGGGAAGGTCTCGTCTCAGAGTGTAGTGAAAGCAGTGCAACTGCTAAGGACCATTTAGTTTACAGGATCAGACTACAGGGAGCCTGAAGTAGAATCCTCTAAAATGTGTTCAACATGGATACAGGGTTCTTAACACCAAGTGTTTTGCTCTGCAAGTCTGTTTATTTTCAGCCCCTCTCTCTGTTAAAAGAGTCTGTGGTGGTCCATGGAAAGGGAAGAAAATCAGTGTAAATCGCCATTATGTTATAATGGAGAAATATAGTGTTAGCCTGGTCTGCTAATGATACTCTTCATAACTGTGAACTAATTATGAAGTAGAAAGCATCGAAATGTGTATCTTTAAGACTTACAGAAACTTCAATCAAAAGGACATTTTAAGTGTCTAATAAAGGTGTTTAAAGGTTGATCTTCGCTACCTAAGTATATTTAGAAATAGTGACTGGATACAGTTGCTTCGTATGGAAAAATCTATTTCACAGTCAAAAAGAATAATATACTTAATTTGATTTAGGCTCTGGCTTAAAGCAGAACTAACACTGATTATGTCAGTTTTGAATATAATCAAATTGGAGCTATGAAAGCTCTTTTTCAATTGTATTTTTTTATTTTGATAGATATTATCAAGGGTTTTCTCTTATTTTATTGAAAACTTTAAATTATGTTCCCCTGAACGTAAACATTGCTGTAATGAAGGCAGAGCTTTATATCTTTTTATTGTCTAGGATTTTTTACTGTCTTGTTGTTCCACCACTTAGATAAAGCAATGTTGGTGAAATGATTTCCAGAAATTCTAGAGCTAAGTATTTTACAGAAAACCAAGCTTTACTAAAAGAAAATTATGAAGTTTAACAATTCAAAACTCAGAAACTCTAGAAATGTCAAAATTAAGGCTGCTCTGTAACTTTAGATAAATTTCTTTATCTTAAATATTTACCTAAGACCTAATGCATCACTTATAGACATTCTGTAAGGCTTATTCACTTCACAAACATTGTACCTGCTGAGAAGTTGATCTCTATGAGCTTAATTATTGTTATTACATTCATAGCTCATAATTCAGCCAATGCCTCACAAGTACTATGGATTTTAACTTCAGAAACCTACTTTTTCCTGTTGGATATACATACAAGAAGGGAAAGAAAAAATGTTTACATATGAGAAAAATGAGGCAGAGAAGAATTTGGGCTATATTTTTTGTTTCTTTTAATTTGCTTTGCTTTGTTTTGCTCTATTGTACAATTTGTACTCCTCATTTTATATTCATGTAATGAATCGAGTCCCTGCCCTGCTATGCCTACCTTCCCTGGCACTTGTACTTGATTCCACACAACTAACAGTAAGGTTTCCCTCCTTTTGTCTGTCAGCTGTAGAGTAAAGGTACTTGGGAAAAACGAGAGAAAAGCAAATGGATGAAAGGAAAGTTAACAGTGAATCTTGTGTCTTTGACTACAATGCCCAGTTTCTTTACTTGGCACTGCAGTGGCTCTTACTATGTAGAGTGAACACTTACAGATGGAATAGCATCTGTGGTTCTCAAGACATAAGACAGAACGAGTCCATTTACTCTATAAGGGATTGTTCCCTTTTACTAGTGTTTCTGTAGTGGTTTTGTATTGGCTTTTAGTTGTTGTTTTTTGTTTGTTTGTTTGTTTGTTTTGGGGTTTTGGGTTTTTTGTTGGTTGGTTGATTGGTTTTAGGGGATTTTGGTTGGTTGGTTTTTGGTTTAGATTTTTTTCTATAGCAGGCTTGAATATAATTAGGAAAATTTAAATGAGAAAAAATAAGCTGAAAAATATGTGTTTATTTATAAAAAAGAAACCATGAAGCAACAGCTAGTTTAAATAAAAAAGCTTTCAGTCCAAAAGCTGTACAGCTCTAAGAACCCAGGAGAAAGGAAAATTAAAAATCGCTATTTTTTAAAGACTGTTTCACTGCATTGAAAAAGAAAAAAGAGCAAACATGATAAAATTTCCATTTTATCCAGTACAAATTACATGAAAGTTCTTTCCTCAAGAGAGCTGATGAAATAATTTGTCAACAACTGTTTTAAAACAGTGTAAAGCATATGAAAACATGAAAGCTTTCATAGAAACAGAATCACATTTTGTTCATAATGAAACAAGTAGAGAAATTTAATTTTTATATCTTTATTAAGTAGTGCCATTTTTGACTGGATGTTTTACTGAACTCACTAGGTTGCTTGTAGGCTGGTGTAAAGCAAGGTTTGAATGGGAACAGACATACTTATTCCCAGCTTTCTACTCAATTTTTACATGCCCTAATGACGTAACAGACATTCTTAAATCCTGTGAATGGTAGTTATCTCAGAAATTACATGAATAGTCCTTCTTATATATGGAGTTCTTTTTCCTTAAATCGAGAAATAATTGTCCCTCAGATACAAATAGAAATTGATTAACATTGTTTTAAAAAAATAGCTCAGTGATTAACAAAATAATCCCTATATCTGTGTTGTGTAGCTTGGGAAATATTAAATATTGGCAAACCTGAAGTAGAGCTATTGATTTAATGTTTGTGTCAATTTCACTGAAATACTTTAAGCAACCACTTTAAAAGCATGCAAAAATGCCAACTTGATGTTTTCCTGAATAAGTGAGTACATAACTATGTTATGTTGTGTTTTTGTAAAGGTCAAAAGGAAAACATTAACTTCCTTTTTCCCAAGTCCAACATCACATCATCAAGTTGTTGTCTGCTCAAAATTTGAGATTTTTGGAATCATCCTAACTAAGATAAGATTCAGGATTCTGCCACTAGACTGCTAAGTTAGAAATAGAACTCTTTTGTTTAAGAGAATATATAGCAGTACAAAACCACAGAGCTTCCTGCAATTGATGTGTACATGTTGCCTGCATCAACAAGCAAGTGATAAGGCAGATCAGTTACTTTACTCTAGCAGTCCTATGGGTCTTCTCCTTCTTGTGCAATTAGAATCTTTTCTCCACGTGGAATTTTAAATATTCCATGAAATCTTTTGCTATTGGTGGAATGCACTCTCAGCTCTCTGTCTGGCTTAGGGTTCTGATTTCTTACCACATGATGAACAGTGTTGCTTCTAGAAAGTGAGCAAGACTCTTCTCCTTGGACATCTTCTTATGGTGACACCTTAGCTGAAGATCATTCTGATGGCACAGATACATTTGATCAGAAACCCAGAGAAATTTCTGACCCTGTGGAATAGTTTCTGCTGAAGAGAGTTATCACACAGCCCAAGAGCAGTTGATAGAGCAGCAGAAGGTGAAGCAGATGCAACGGAAGAAAAACGAACAGGTGTTTGGCGCTAAGAGAAGCAGGAGTTGGTTTTTCTCTCTCTCTGGTGTCTAGAAGAGATAATGGTAATGTACACTCTTGCCAAGAATGTGTTGTTTACATAGTGTTTGTACACCCACCTGTTCCATCTGAAAATGAGCTTTTGAACTCACCTGACTGAAAACAACAGAAAAAAGGATTGATGTTTTCCTGTATTGTACCTGTTTAATTAAGGAAAAACATTATAGAAAATCAATATAATCTGCATGAGGGAATAGCAGTGTCCTTATGGTTTGAATGAGATTTTTTAGTTGTTAACTCTCTCCCTCTTGCATTCTGTAGTTTGGATGTGAATGTCAACATATGTATCTGATAAAACTATTACACAGATTACCTTATTTTAACACTTTTATTGTGAAGATGTTAAAATCAGCAATAACAGATCTAAGACACATGCATTGGATGTATTTATGAGACATGAAGAAGAGAAACCCATTAATGCTACAGTGAGAAGTCCTAACAACCACTTAATCATTTAACTAAAACCACGTGCTAAAAGTAGAGAAGTCACAAGAAAGACTAGGTGAAAAGTTAATCAACACTTTGTTTGTAGAGTAACTGAGTGAGAGATGGTTTCTTTATTTCAATAAAATTTAGTCTGTTCAAAAATTGTAGCTATCCAGAAATGTGACTATAAGGTTCTCTCTGATTTTTAATATTGGTTCCTTTCTTTTCTTAGCGAGCTTAAATTTTTAAAGAACTGTTTTGAAAGGAAAAATGAAGCTTTAAAGAATTGTTAGAAAAATTTTTGCAAACATGTATAAATACTGAAAACTGAGCAGAAAATTTGAAACAAAAAAAAAAAGAAATAATTTCCCTGGTTAGTTTTGGTTTAACATAGAAATATCAAAATGTTAAAATTAAAATATAAAAAGAAGTCTGTCAAAGAATTGCTGACAAGAATTTTGTTTAGGATGAGATATTTTATCTGTGGTAATTTTCCTTCTTGATTTAGATGTACAGTACATCTTCCTAGCTCAAAGATGTATAGATGTATATAAATCTATGCACATACATGTATATCTGGCAGGACAATCAGAATTTCAGAGTAAGGTAAATGCTCTAAAAGAAGACATATCCAGAGTGCTGGCTGTTGACCTCCTTATTTCACAGTGACAATATCTGCAGCTTTTGCCATAAGATTCCTCAAAGCACTCATCAGCAGATCATGCTCCATTATTAAAATGACAGAAGGTATATAAAAAAAGTTAGTGGAAAAAGATGAAGATCTCAATTTAAAGCTTGTTGGATCTTGGCAGAATGTCTTTCAACTTTTTGAATTCTGACAAATAGGCAGTAACAACTTAGGGAACAAGAAGGCACTTCCAGAACTCACACCCAGAGCAAATGAAGAGTGTTGGTATTCCCACTTCGTGAGTCTCGCCTCAATCAGTGGTTATGTGCACATACTTTGGATCTTGTGCTGATGGCCTGTCCTGACACAGCACTAGCCTTTTATAGGTGTCATCTTCTTACATAACCAGCAGTCATCAAAATCTCCATGGTCTGTTGATTAGAATGTGAACTGCATCTCTCCTTGCTGTATTACCCAAATTTTCCTGTCATTAAGCTTAGTCTAAATTTAAATTCACTAGCAATGGCTATGGATTTATAATAGCTTAAATGAGGCTATAATTTGGTCTATTAACTTTGTACAGCTGACTACCAAGATATTTTTCTTTTCTGAGTCAAAAATTCATGCTATTCTTCTGAACAAAATTTCAGCATCTGCCAACCATTTTTTTAAATACATACTGAAGTATATTTAACCATCATATGCTAGTGAATATTTTGTTAAACTCTTTTTAAGAAGCAACAAGTTAGACTTTTGCATCCAGAAAAGAATCATTGAGAAATGATAACGTCTAATCTTTCATATTTCTTCCTCATCAGAAAAATACACAAACCAACAAAATATTCTGAGTTACTAGTGTGTAGCTGAAATAGCTCAATGAACTACTTTTAAGAGGGAAACCACATGGTAGAATTTATGATTTTAAAAGTTGATACAGAAAGGCAGTACCCAAATTTACCAAAGGCAAAATTTTACTTTAAAATACATATGGTTAAACATTATATTTTCCTTTTGTGTTTTAATAACCTAGAGTAAATACACTGAACCTATACACAATACTAACAAATTGAACATACTACCTTTTTGTTAGCTTTAATTATTTTTTCACTATTTTTCTAGGCATTTTTGAAAGGAAGGAATGGGAAAAACACACCCTGTTAGTAAAGCTCAGCAGATCATTTTGTTACTTTCCAGTTTTTTTCTTCTGGAAGAATTTAGAGATTCAATCTATTTTTATCCTTTGAAAAATAAAAAGCAGCCACAGAAGATGATGAATTTTCACATTTCACATCATCACCAAGAAATGCAGAGCCCTGACAACCAAGATAAATGAACCACAAACCAAAAAGCAGTAGAGAAGGGTCAAATCCACTTGGCTTATAGGCCATTGTAGAGAACAATGGGTCACACAATCTTTTCCTTTGTTTCTGAAGCTACAAAGTGGAAAGTATATAGAATAAATGCTTCTCTGATTTCAAAATAAAGAAAAGTGAAGATAACTTAGAAACTAAGGGCTGGATGTGCCAGGGCATCACATGTATTGCTAACACTTGCTAGTACCTAACAAACCTGATTCACTTAATCTCATAAGTTCAGGATAAATGGCAGATAGTCAGAACTTCTTATATTTGGTGTCAAATATTTGCAATCAAATTTAGTTCCATCAAATTTTATTGAACCGAAAGTCTCACCATCAAAACTAAGACTGGGTATAGGTGTTCTGGGCTTTGGCCTTTTGTGTTCTTAGTTCTGTCAAGTGAGAATATTCATGTTCAAGACTTGTTCTTTTTGTCTCATGTTTCACTTATGTCTTCTCTCTGTCTGTCACTCATGTTTCACAGAATATATACTAACAGTGAAAACAATTTCATTTTGACATTATTACCACATTTAGGAAAAATGCTCTTTCCTCATCTCTTTTCCCTTCTCAAATGAGGATGTATATTTCCCTAATTCAGCAGAAAGTTGACAGTTGTCATATAATGGGAAAGAGGAAGCTGTAGTCTAAATGATAATACCAATTTGCTGCATCCGCTAGTCAGGAATCATGAAGTCTTGGTCTCAGAATAGGAAAGTGCAGAGAAGGAAAGCGCTGCTGTTAGACAAGTGGGATAAATTAGTATGGAAGATTAGTCAGTGATTAATATGTTTCAAGGGTTGTTTTTATACTGTTACAATTATAGATATATACTTATCTCCCCTTCCTGGTTTGCCTCTATTTATGGACAGTAAAAAGATGAAAGGGAATGGAGAGAGAAAATGGGATTTTTCAGAATGCTGATTGTGCAATCAAGCTAAATACATGGAGAAATTTCAATCTTCAGGAAAAAAAAAAGTAAGGAGGAAAGACAGAAATGAACAATGTTCAAAAGTCAGATTCTTCATCAGCAATTAAAGTCTCCACCATGTTCCTTAAGGACTATTATAACTCCATCTATTCCTCTCTCTGAAGCAAGAAATACAATTATAGCAGTAATAAAGTTTTCTCCTCAGTGGCCATCATACTAGGTTCTGCCAGTACTAATGTGTGTTATCTTCATTGTTTACATCATCGCCAGGACAGCCTGTGTTTAGGATGATGGAACAAAACTGCATGAATAATGTATGAAGGTGTCTCACTTTTTCCTCAAAACACTTTTTCCTGTTTCTGTGCAGTGATTTAGTTCCTGCAAATAATTTGGCTGCAAACCAATGGTTAGTTTTCATCTTGATTTGTGTTCACCTTCCTTGATTTGGCTTGCTCTATAAGTGCATGGGTATTGTTATGACACATGTGAACAGGTAGGACCAAGTCATTGAGAGAAAGACTGTTCAGTGGAGTTACATCATTGCCAAATGATTGTCATAATGAGAAAAATATGAGATTGGGCTACATTAATTATATATATATATATATATATATATATATATATATATATATTTGATGAAACTCTGCCAATTTTTCTTATGAGTGTGTTGAAGTGCCTACTGCCTCCAGTACATATGATTTCATTTCAGAAAGATCACAAAAGAAATAAATAATTTTCGTATATTTAAACACACCTGTAATCAAATAGTTAGTTGTAAACCACCCTTCTCTTTACCTCTTTCTGTAATTTTTTTAGCAGAGTGCATGCTGTGGTAATTCTCTTTGGACATTAGAAAGGTGAGCCCATCTCCATTTCACTGAAATTCATTCTTCAGTCAAATGAATAGGCAAAGTTGTAAGTATTTCCTAGCATTGCAGGACAGCTGAACAGAGTATTAGTATTTACTGAATCAAAGACTCATAGAACAGCTTTGATTGGAAGGGATATGTGAGAGTTATTTTGGCCACTCACCTGCTCAAAGCAAGATCAATTAGATGACATTTCTCAGTGTTGTGTTCAGTCATGTTTAGAACAACCTCTCTGAGGAACCTATTCTAATAATTTCAAATTGTTTCCTAACAGTTGCCTGGAATTTCCTCTTGTAGATAATATGTTCATAGTCTTTTGTCCTGTAACCACAAATCTTGAAGAAGAGTCTGTTTTCATCTTCTCATTGTTTTCACATCAGATATAGACACTAACCAGACATTCTTTCATCTTCTTTTCTTAAGACTCAGTAAAACCAATCATCTCAGCCTTTCCTTATATGCCATGTGTTTCAGTGCCTTAGTCATCTTGGTGGCCTTTTGCTGGACTCACTCCACACTTTGTCAAGGCCCAAACTGGACAAAGTGAGCCAGGTAAAAAATAATGATTTCCAGATTACTCTGTATACTTAGTGTTATTCTCCAAAGAGTTATTTCCATGTAAGAGATCCTGGCATCACTGTGGGAACTCCCTGAAATGCACTCAAAGACAGTTCAATGTTGCCATAATAAAGTCAAAAACTAAGCCAGAAAACATTACTGTGCCATTACTAATTACAGTGCACCAATATACTGAATCTTCCACTCTGATCTCATCACTCCCATTTCAGGAAGGCCATGAGAGACTTGAAAAAGCATTAAACAGAGCAGAAAAGTTATCAGGAGTATATAAAAATGTGTTTAAGTTCTAGAAGTCTGTGGCATCTGGGACTCTCATAAATAGAATATTTCCTTCTTGTTATCATAAAAACTCTATATGTTTTTTGATCAAGAATATATATTTACATTAAGTTCATTTTCTGGACATGTAAGTTTCTCTACAGTCACATATGGGGTTTTTTTGATTGGTTTTTTGCTTCAGGTGGTGGTTTTGCAGCATCTCGTCAGGAACCTGCACTCCAGCATTAGGTTTCCTAATGTTTTCTCTTTCAAGATTGCTAGTCTACTTTGACCAGGGTGCACAGTGAACATATCAATTAATTTGCCAGGCTTTGGAGAATTGTTTCCATCTCTGCACTTTTTGTTTTCATACTGCATGATAATGCATAGCAGGACAAAATAGTGAGACAGGACATGGTTATTCACATTTGCTGTCACCAGATGCTGTAAATCACCATTAAATCACTGCTTTGAGTTCTGCAGACATGCACCTTCTTTCTGACAGTTTAGTTTAATTTCCCTTATGCTTTTTATAAATAGTCTCTGAATGGAGCCTAATATTTGTCATGGATGCTTGAGTCAGATTTAAATAGAGAAATACTAAAATGGGTATCTCCTTTTCCATCCAGTTTGACTTTTCTGCAGCTGCTGAAAAGCTGGTTGGGTCTGGAAAAAATCATTTTCATATGTTTCAAAGATTCATAAGATTTTTACATCTGTAGTGAAAGAAGTATCAAAATTAAGCAAACCAAAACAAACCTAAACCCCAGCTGCAAATTTTCACATAGTTCTTTTTCTGTATAGTGTCAAATTTGCTATCTCAAAGTCCAATTAGAGTTCATTTTCTATCCAGTCCTGCAGCTGGCAGAAGTTGAGTGAATTTGCCAAACAGCTAATGAAGATTTTCACTGAAGCAAATGTTGTTTAAACAGACACAGTTCAGTGACTTTATATACTATTGCAAAGATAGGTATGGACTCCAGCTTTTTAGAGGTTTAGTGGTCGTTCATTCTAGGGGCCTTGAAAAGGTTGATCAGCTCAGGAAGCCGTGTTATTTTTGAGGTGCTGCACTATTTTCTGAGAGGATTTGAACTCCTACAGAAAGTCACTGTGAGACCAGACAGAAGTCTGAAATTATGAGATTAGTGATCTGTGAAAATTGTGCAGGAAAAAGGATGAGAGAACAGAAGGAGCAGTATCACCTGAAGAGGCATTTTCCTTTGTTTTCAGGCAAACTGAAAGATACTGAGCATCAAGGTACCGTAAGTTTTCATTGAGTCACATAAAGTACCCATATGTGTATGTAATAAGGAGAGAAGTAGGAGTGGCTGTGAGGCACTGAGGGTCTATTTTGTCTGTGTTTCATGTATTTCTTGCATAAGAGAAGAGGAAGATTTATCTTTGCCTCCACATTTGATAAAAGGTTTTGATTTGATTTATAAGTATAAATATACAACCAAGCAAATATATAAATGATACTTACAGATCTTTCCCTGGTATATTTGCTCTTCTACAGGTATAGAAAATACTAAATTTCCATATAAAATGAAAGATATTTTTAATGAGGAAATATCTATATTCCAGCTACTTTCCCACCATTTTAATTAAATATCACTTTATATAATGATTTTTTATGGCTGAAATCAGTGATGGTGGGACCAGACACCAATAAAATTAAGGCAGTAATTTCTGAGATTACCTTAAATCTAAAATACTACAAGGGAAATTAGTTTAGAAAGTCTAGTCAGGAATGAACTTGTACTGAGAGAGTTGGAGAAATAAAGAACCACTACTTAAGAAGGAGTCAATATCCTTGATCAAATAATAGGATGTGTACTCTAATAAGGAACTTCTTATTTATATGTTGTAGGAACCATTAGAATTTTGTCATTCATGATACTTGCTTTCTCCAGTTCTCTTGCTTATTTTTATGTTGAATTTTACTTTTCAGCATAATGCCTCATATTCTGTGTATTGTAACATGTCATGAGGTGAGAAATAAAGCAAGCAAAGACAGAAGCATTATCTAAACTCGGTGATGATAATATGTATCTTCTGTTGATGCTTTTGCACAATTTAAGACTTGTATTTGTCTGATCTTGGAGTCCAAACTGCTCTAAGACTTCATTAGATAGGAAACCTATTTAGAAATCCCATTTCTTGTAAGCACAAGACAAAGCTGGATGCCTGATGAATTTTAATCACAGAAATAAGACCTGAGAGACTCAGTAGGACTTTTGAACTGTTGAATAGGAAAAAGAATGTGCTTAGTCAAAATCAGTGTTGTTGCTTCTACAAGTTCACTTGCCTAAAATTTGCCTGATCTTTTTCAAAGTGAAAACATAATGCATTATTCATTTAGTGACTGATCATTTTGAGTCCACTTTTTGCTATCCCAAGTCCTTCTTCAAGCACCCTGCATCATCCTCTCATGTATATAATTTTCATACAGTTCTGTTTCCATTCTACAGTTATGTGTGAACATAATTAATTTCATCAATTGGTCATGATAGTACTATCGTCTTCACTAGCATGTTGAATACTTGTAAAACAGCAGCCACTCTAAAGGAAAAAAGAACAGCATGGCAATAAGTAGTATACCCATTTTAAAAAAATATCTGAATGTTCATAAATTCAGAGCAAAAAGTATTGGAATAAATAAAAGTAAACATTGCACAAAATATTATAAAACTCTAAATTACTTCCCAGAAATGCATTAATCTCACCTTGTTACTTCTGAATTTTTCCCTGTCTGCTGCAGGCAGTGGTACAAAGTGCTTGATAGCTACAGTTTGAGATATAGACTGACACTTTCTGCTGCAGCAGTCATGAGTGAGTTATTCCAATCTGTGCTAGCACAGCTGGAAAATTTACCTTCACACGGCTGGAATTCCATTTCAGCCTGTCATGATACACTACATTGCGTCTGTTTCTTCATGAGCTACAGCATTGGTGCAATGTGTTCTCTAAGGTTTCTGCCATCACAAATACAGTCACTAAAGCCATCTATTAAAAGTAAGTTGAGACCAAAATGCTTTGATATCAAAATATAAATTATTTTGTGAAGAACCAGCTCTCTCAGGGCTAGAAAATCTTACATAATAATATGATTTTATTTCATTTTTCTTCTAAGTTTTACAACTTCTTTTTGCGGTTAATTTATAATACTTCAGGACCAGGTGTTTTAAGATTTTCTTTCTTAGTGCTTACCAATGGGTGGACTGCTCTAGCTTTTATTTTCTTCAGTTCAAGGGAACTAAAAAGGACTAAAAGATACTCTGATAATTTGTTGACATGAAGAGTGTAAAAATGAATTAGTTAATGTGCAGTATTCTTTCAAGAAGTCAGTAATACAGAAAAAGTGAAGCCTGGAAACTGGGCCAAACTCAAGGTCAGTAGGCAAGTTAAGCTTCCAATAATTTCCTCAGTTTCTGAATATGAAAAATAATTTCATTTAGACACTGCCATTTCTTAAGTCCATAGAAAACTGTTATTGAGAATGAGAATTTAAGTGACACTTTTCCTATGATTCTTTTAAAAGGTTAGTTAAAACTGAAGCTATCCCTGATTACCAATCCTTGGTATTGGTACTCAAGCATCACAAAACAATTCTTTAATTTTACCCTTCTCTTTTAAATGCTAAGCAGCAGAGATGATTGCTTTGTCTTATCCTGTAACCTTAATCTCACTTCCTCTTTCAATTCACTTTTGATTTTCTCGAGTTACCTGAGACTGGTGCTGTGAAGAGTATTCTATATAAATCTTATGTGTTCATAGCACAGCTGAAAGACAGTTTGCACCTAGTGTGCCTTGAGCTCAGGTCTCCTGTAGTCAAAATCAGTATGTTGATCACAGTGCTGTCTTTGTAATACAGGTAGAAGCAGGAAGCATAGAAAGGAGCAGAGATAAGAGCAGGGCCAGTTGTTTACAGTTAGCAAAACTAAAGTAAGACCTGCAATATCAGCTTTATTACCTTCCCTCTTTGATGGTGATTCTTGTTGCCATATGTGGGAGATTACAGACATGACTAACATTTCTTATGTATTGACTGACATTTTTCTTCTTTGAACAGACTAGTCATACATTACATCTGTTCAATATGAACTGGGATGTGGGTGTTAAAATGTTGTTTACAATGTCTTTTTCAGTGGATCAAGGAATGAACCACATAATCTGTGCACAAAGAAATAAGCTTTCACTTGTGTAGGCAGGTTATGGTAACTATGTAGAATTGTTTGAGTTTATAAATAGGAAAATGTACTATCCTGCTGGGGAAAAGGCAAACACTTTCAATAACAAATATCCTCTAGAGTTCACAGAGGTTAGAATGCCCAGGATGTTGACGAGCTGTACAATAGGAAGTTTGGTTTTTGTAGTTTCCCTCAGAGGCATTTAGGAAGATGATCTTAAAAGTTCTGAGTTCATGCAACATTTAGAGCATTCAAAACAATTCAGCACTGACTCACTCAGTTTTGCTTTAATAAACCAATATCCTTTCAAGAATACAATTTTATAATTAAAGTGATGGGTCCAGTGCTCTAGAATACTGACTTCAAAGGCTTCATTATTAATCAATAGAGTGACATTTTTAATGGATGTTTTGGGGAAGTGTTTGTGGATACATTTCAAAATTTTGAGACACTGAAGGTGGAATTTACTTAAGTATAGGCACCTAAATGATAGATTTATAGATGGTGTATAATCACTCTGGAAAGAGACCATCTCCAGAAAAAAATCTGCAATCCCTTTTTCCTTTCCTTTTAGTGATATTTTTGTTCATTCAAAAAGCCATTGAGATAGCTCTGCTTAGTTGTTTCTACATTGTCCATACATGCATCTTCAGCCTCAAGAATTCTAGACAGATACATATTGAAGATCTTTCAAATGATATGTTTTCATAATTGAACTCTGGTCTGCTCTTCTACAAATCAGTCCTCAAAGGCTCTCTTATGGAAAGTTTATCTTCTGAGAGCAGACTGCTTGTTCTTTTGCATCATGTCTAGTTTTTGTCCAGAGCTAATATTGATGGACAAACATCTATCTCCTTTGCATAGGAGTGTGACTGTCAGTTTGTAAGTTGGTACTTACTTTCAATGTATGAAGAATATTAAGGTTTAAAACCACTCTGCTCTTTTGCAAGGAGTATTTCACACAAAGTGGTAAATTAATATCTCTGCAGGTAAGTATTTCAATTCCTAGAGATTGCATACTGAGAAAATGAATTCACCTCAGGGACATCAACACCCAGGTGGAACCAGCTTATGCCCTTTGAAAGAACTATTCCTAAAATTAGCTATTATTTATAAAAATTCTGAATGACAGGAAACTTAATGCACAGATTTAGTTATGGATAGAACCTCTGGAAAAAGTTGTATAGAAATAAGGACATGGTGGAAGACAAAAACCCACCAACTTTAAGGACATTAGGATGTGCTGATGAAAAGCACTATAGAAGAGATAGGTACAGTATGATTGTTGCAACAAATTGTTCAGTCTGGATTTACTAGATGAAAAATTCACTAATGAATAAAGATATATGAAGAAATAACAGACCTAGTTCTGTTCATTGGTACATGTGGAGATGTCTATCTTGATTTCAATGGAAGTTATGCATATGCACATATGGATAAAATTTTGCCCTAAAATATCAATTTCTATAAAAGCTCTTACTGTACTGTGCACAAACTGTGCACAAACAACATGTTCTCTACAATGGCAAGTGCCATCCAGTACTGACAGGTCATCCCCTTCTCTCAGTGAAAGCTATGGCTAGCAACTCTCTCTGAAATTAAGGCCATGCTATCTAAACATTGGAGGGAAAGCTCACAAAGCAGAGACACAAGAAAGAGGCACTCTCAGATGGATCTCACTACCAAAAAGTTTTGAGCTGCCTATAGGAGTTGATTTTTCCCCACTGAATGTGTAGGCAGCTTGTGTCTTCTAACTGAAGCCCCTCTTTACTTCTGCTAAAATTTCAGAGTAAGATTTCAAAGCCTATGGACCACACTTATAAGTACAATGCATCCTTGAATACCGAGATATATGTAATAGGTCACTGAACTCAGACCTATGTATCACTCAGTTACAGAAGTGGGGATGATGGCATTTCTCTGTATGAGTTCTCTAAGTCTTCTTCTTGACTTGTTTTCATTATTGCTGAATGAGGAATACTTGACCTGAGTCACACTGTTTGTCTTCAGAAGATGCTTGTAAAACAGTCAGTTCTGTAATAAGGAAACTCCTTCCAACTTGTAAAATCAGAGAAGGCATAGCAAGTGTTTCCATGCTCTTCAGTCCCCTTCTAACTCCAGGTTTCTGTGCCAGGGTGGAGACAAGTGTTCATCTTTGCCTACATATGTGACCTTATTGATTGGAATTTCCTTTCTTTTGTTTTGTTTTCCTCTGTTTGGTTGTGGGGTTTTTTTAATATACATTTTTATCTATTTTGCAAGTCTCTGTAGTATGCAACTTTAAGTCTCAGCAATGGTTTTCTGAAAATTCAAGTTTTGTAAAGTGGAAAATGAAAGAGGAAGGTACTACATGTATACATGAATAAATGCAATGAAAAAGATGAAAATTAACATTTTTGGATCTTCAACCCACCAGATCCTATTTTATACAACTGCTTTTTGAGTCAAAGCAAAACTTTAAATTACATTGTCTCAATATTGTTAAAATAATTTAAATTGCCACTTGCTTGATAATATACATTTAGGTGGCAGAGTGCAAACAGTTAAATTTCCTCACCCACGATCTTCATGTAACATAATAGGGTCTGGCCTACATTACATATGTAAATGTCTAGGTATTTAAGCATTAAATTGTCATGTGATCTTATTAAGCTAAATTAAGTAGGATTGTATCAGTATTTAGCAGAAAATACACAAGAGTGGCTGTGTGGAGCTGACATGTCTGTGCTGAGTGAGTCTGCAGATCTTACACTGTATAGTTTGGCTGGATGTGGCAGTGTACAGGAGACCATTAAGTAGAGTTATTGTCATTCTGGGGATATTAAAAATCTCTTGGCCTTTTCTGTAAGGACAGGATGTTACAATTAAAAAAAAACAAACAACCCAACAAAAAGCCAAAAAAATCCAATGCATATAATTGCAGTCTGTTTACTTTTAAATTACCTTGGGTTTTTGGATACATCACTTCACTTGTCCTAACCAGTAGGTTACTAAACATGAGCCATGTACTGCAGAAAATAAAGTTACAGCAGTGTAGTGGAATCCCCTCCTATGTTTCTTCCTTCCATGTTAGAAGAAATCTGAAGCCCCCTTGTTAGTAAAATGCTTTCCTGATCTCCATCAAAAAGTTACAATAGAATTGCTGCGTATTATTCTCTCAACATATTTGTGTGCTCTCTCAGTTTGGGAACACATACACTTTCCAAAATGCCAGCCTTTTGTCTTTAGATTGGCCCATACCAATCAGTTGAGTTCTGCTTGTTCTGCAAGCAGAAAAGTACAGCTTTTTGTGTCATTCCATTTTGAGTTCAAAAAAGCCTTCAGAAAATTTTCTCTTTTAACAAAGATTTATACAAACTTTTTTTTTTAATATAAAAGAACAAGGGAACTAAATAATATTTCTCATCTTTAGTTTTAAATATAAAAGAAATCTGTATGAATTCAAAGTCATCAAAGTTTACAGTATTTCAAGGCTGAAATACTTTTTCATTGCACACATTTGATACTAATACAGAATGATGCAGTCATTTATTTCCAAAGACTCTGTGAATATGAAAGCTTAACTGTTCATACTAATTATACATTAATGTGATTTACAATACAGACTTGGCATTAGGATCTTGGCTAGCACATAGTAACACACAATTGTGACATGCAATTATTATTCAATTCAGTGTATTTGTCATTTTGCATTTCATACTCTAGAGAGATTTCAAAATGAAATAAAAGATGACACTAAACATGAAGTACTTCAGCATACAATGTTTTATTTGGAAACTATCTAAGGAGATGAACCAAAAGCAAAAAGAATTGTCTTTACATTATGAAGCCATTATCATTTCCTTTTTTGAGTTCCACAATGAAAAGTCATGTAAGTAGCAGTAAATCCTGCATGTTTGACTACAGTAGCTAATTAGGAAATAATTATGCCATGGCATTTTGTCAAACTTCCTGGTGATCATTAATGTGCATTTCAGATTTAGTACTCAGAATGCTGAATTATTTCTTATCATTTGTTGCCTTTGATATGTGACGTGGTTATTTTCTGCAATAAGTAAATAAAACCAGTTGATAGATGATATAGAAAGTTTCTGTGTTTAATTAGCTTTGAAAAGTGCAGACAAAACTCTTTGCAATGCTGATATCCTTTTCCTTTCACAAAACACTGACAAGCAGTTCAAGCTGAGAGAATTTCCTGATACTTATCAGCCACCCAGTTTCTGTGGGACATATGAGAAACTGCAAGCTACTTTTCAGTGTAAAATAAGTAAGTGAATCTTCCTCTGTGGCTATTGATTCAGATTAAGATTCCTTCAGGATCTGTAGCCCTCCCTCCAGGGTTGATATAATAGTGATTTATTTAATTTGGAATTTTCAGAAACTATTTGTCTCACACTCCCTTACACAAACACAAATTCAGGGACAAATGGACAATAGAAATAAATAACAGAAACTGTGGTTTGGTGTATCAGAGTAATTATTTCCCTTATTGCATTTGGCATTCCCTTATCAGAGTTTTTTGGACATTGTGTCTGCCCTTCAGATACTCCATCTTTATAAAATCAATAACACAGGGTATGTTGTAAAGTTATAAACTTATATTTGCTTTTAAACCCCTCTACTCCACTGTGGTGAGACTCCACCTGGTGTACTGCATCCAGTTCTGGGACCTCCAACATAAGAATGACAGGGGGTTGTTGTAGGAAGTCCAGAGGAGGCCAGCAAGGGACCTGAACACCTCTCCTATGAAGACAGGTTGAGAGGACTGGGGCTCTTCAGAACAGAGAAGTGAAGGCTCCAGGGAGACCTTATAGCACCTTTCAATACCTAAAGTGGGCCTACAAGAAAGCTGAAGAGGGTCTTTTCACAAAGGCATGCAGTGACAGGGCAATGTAGGAGTACCTGAAGAACAACTGATCTTGCTATAAAGACTGAAGAAGGCATCAAGTGCCTCAGCCTCTTCCTCATCCTTTGTCACTGTGTTTCCTCCTGCATCCACTAACAGATGGAGATTCTCCTTAGTCCTCCCTTACTTTTGTTGATGATGTAGTTACAGAAAAACTTGTGCTGCCTTTTATGGCACTAGCCAGACAAAGTTGTAGTTGAGCTTTGGCCCTTCTAATTTCCCCCTGCATAACCTCATTACATCTTTGTAGGACTCCTGAGTTTCCTGCCCCTGCTTCCAAGGGTTATAAAATCTCCTGTTTTTTCTTGTTAGCTGGGCTGGTCATCTTCACTGCTGGCTCATCTTAGTTAAGAGTTAAATTCTGCCAAAATAGTCACACATTTAAGCAGATTATTTCAAAATTCTAAAGCACTGGAGGAACTATTTAAATAACTTTTCCTCTTTATTTAAATACTACCAAAATATGTTGCTGGAAATTCTAAATGAAATATTATTATCCATTAAAAAGCAGTTATATTTTACAAGACAATTTCAAATCTAACATTTTAAAAAATAACTGTAGGATGTTATTTGAAGTTACATTCCAAAAAATTATAGATTTTTATGATTTTTATAAGCAGTTTTCAAAGAAAATTTTATCAAAGGTGGAGCCATAACATTTGAATAAGTTATTATGTGTAGCTATTATGGTGTCTGCAGTTTAACATTATGTAATATTTGATCTAAACTAAGAAGCAAACACTATATATATAAACTTGTAATTATACGCACTTCAGATGTCTTATTATCTACCTTGTATAGAGTACATATGTGTTTCTAAACTGTTTTTCTAACAGATTTCCTTATGTATATTTTTTTCGCCAAATATACAGCAAAGTAATTACAATTTATCATGCTTTAGAAATGGCAGAACTTAGGATCTATATTATTTAATCTGCTTTTTTTTATTTTATAATACTGTAGTGTAGATTTCCAAAAAGTGATTTTTTTTTCTAAAATACCCAATGTAAGCATGAACGGAAGCAAAATATTTCTGTCTTCAAATCATGCCTCAAATATTTTACATTTGCAAATACTGATTTGCATCAACTATGAGACTACACATGTAGAGGAACTCAAAAGCTACAGCCTTGTTTTTGCTTGCAACCCCAAGAATCTGATATGAATCTGAAAATTCCTGTTATTCAGCTCTAGCTCCATAGTTTTGGAGAACAGGGAAATATACACATTTGTCACTCAACAAATCATTTTACTGCACTAAGAAAAAAATCCATCTCACCTAATTTTATAGCTGTTGAATTTAAAATAGCTAGCAGAACTACCTATGTATGCAGATGGATAATGAAGAAACATCATAAAATCAAGGATGCGCATCTGTGTGTGTAAGTGAGAAAAGAGGAATACTCTTTTTCTGTGGAGAGGTGAATGTAATCTTTTTTGAGACTGGCAAGGTAGTTGTATGAAGATGGGAACATTCAAGAGAACTAGTCTGTAGTCAAAACAATCAGATGAAAAGCTGCCCTCAATGTAGCAATTATTGTTTTAGCTGAAAAAGTTAAGCTAGCAAAATACATGATAAAGGTACAGTTATTAAAAACCCCTTTTGATCATATGGCTTAATATCAAGAAAAATCTAGAAGACTTACACAGATGTCTCTGTGTTGATTACTGCCATTCTAGAAGCATTATTTGTTGGTCTGACTCTGCTGGTAAGAGTAGACCAAGGCAGTAGATACTGGTGATGTATTAAGAAAGGGGTTAGATAAATTTTTGTAGAAAAATCTGTTGATGGCCATTAACCACTGGATGAGAGGTAGAACATCCCCAGGAGCTGTCATATTTTAACTTTTTCTTTATCAAAGCACTTATTACAGCTACTACCAGAGAGAAGTTAGAATGTTAGATGAATACCTTGTAAGAATTCTTCCAGCTGCAGATTCAGACTCCTGGATTTGCATGTCTCCAAATAGCTGTCTGCATTTCAGCAGTGTGTTTAAGGCTCCATTACAGTGAGTGGAGAATTAGTCAAACAGTCCAAAGTATCATTTTGCTGACCTGCGTCCACTTTCAGTTGTAACAGCAGTTTGTTTTCTGCCAATACTTACTCACAGATCATTTCCTGAACTCCCTGAAGCTAGGATCTGTTTCTCTGCATTCTAAGGTTTTATTTGAAAGAAAGTAAATCTCTAAACATTGTGTTTGTGAAATTTAGCTGTGAATTGAATACCAGCAACATAGATGTATATGAAGCAAGAATGAAACAACTCTGAGATGCAATGCAGCCTTCCCCCTACATTCTTGCAAAACAAAATATAGAGAAAAATTCTTATTTAGCAGAGGTCACCACTCCCAAATCTATATTTTCTGCACCTTTAATTATGTGGTTTACATACATGATGTGAAAAACCTCTACAGTTTAGATCTTCAGTATTATAGCCTTCTTGCTGATTTTCTGGAAACAAGCAATGTGCAATGATGCCAAAAACTAGTACAGCTTTAATAATATAGTCAGTTAATTTTTGTCCAAGCCTTCCAAGCCCAAAGGAAAGGATCTTTGCAGGCCTCTTGACATGACTAAGGAGACTGAAGCTTTTGGAGCCAACTAAAGCCAAGAAGTAATGCAGTCATATTTTGAACAGACTTAGAGATAATGATGGAGTCTACATCTTATTTCACATCTTGTTTTCTTCTTTTAATTGTTGTCCTGTTTGCCTTGCTACACACTTCTGTTGTTTTTCCATGAGATGCTCGCTGTTCCATGACTCATGAAATATCTGGTGCGAATAGGGTAGATACAAAAATAGTGAAATAGTAGAATAATACTATATACATGATTAAAACATTAATAACACCTCAGAGAAAGGTGGAATATATAGGAAGAAAGCAACCCAAGCTATGAAATGTCTCTCTTTTACCATATCTACAGTAATGAGGAATGTCTTGGTGCTTGTGTCAGCAAACACATTCATCATACAGAGAAAGTTATTGCTTTCACACTGAGACAGCTTTTCAGTTACAGTAAAATAAAAGTTTATCTTCTGTAGAAGTGTCTTGTTTTTCAGAGACAGAATTTCCTAGAATAAATACTGCTGCCCTTCTGTTAAAGTCCATAACCACTAAATCTGTGTAACTGAGTATTCAGAGTCCTATCTCATCTCTTATCATTGGCCACTTTTAATACCCTTTATCTCCCCAGAATATTTGTCAAGGACTTGCAAATCATCTGCAAGGTGTAAAGCAGTACATTGCTGAGGTTCTTAAATGATTGAATTTCTTCCTGCAAAAATAATATTGGATTACTATTATAATTATTATAATTATTTCATTTTTTTAGTGGCATTTCATTAAAAATATATTTGGTTAATCACTAGCAGTGGTAATGTACAATGACTAGGAGATTCCCTGTATTATTTAGGTGGAACACAGAACATGGCAGTGATCCAATTAAATTCAAATTACACTTCTCATATTTCACCAGAAAATCAGAGATTATTGTTTACCTGTGGCCATTTAACATGGGACACTTATCAACTTCTAATGGCTTTCTGACTCTAAGATGTAAATACATATGCCCTCCTACAAAAACTCCTCTTTGGCAAAGGTATTCAGAATGTTGTTCAAAATACCATGTTAGTCTTGTGTAATGTTTACCAGATAAGGGGTGAAAAATAGGCTCTTCGCTGATTGTGGAAAAAAATAAATGTTTTGTGATGTATGCTTGACTGTAAGTAGGCAAAAATCTCATTATGTTAGATCTTCTGTTGAGAGATTTGTCAGTTTTAGATACCAAAAAAACCCCACTGTGTACATGAAAGCATTTCAACATTTAAAGCAGGTTAGATGGCAGGGTTAGTTGATGTCAGAAATAAAATAAAATCAGTCATGAGACCTGACTGGTGTCTGAATTATTTTGATAAAGTATGGTAAACTACATCCAAGCTTGTCATCTAGATCATCTAGATTTGTTTTATCATGAAATGGGAGAAATAACAACTTACAATTTCATCTCACCCTTAAGAAAATATCTAAAATACATAGAAATGGTATAGAAAAACAAAAGTCAGATTAATTGAGTTTTGAATCTAATTTTACCCTCTGACTTTGCAGAAACATAAGATGACCCATAGAGATGTAGAAGTTAAAACCCTAACTTAAGTGGGTAAAGCCCGTTCAACTCAGACTTTCTGTGAAATCATAAACAAAGAACTTTTAACTGTTTCAGTCTTTTCATTTGACAAAACGATTGATAATATTAAACCATTCATAAGTCCTGCCCGTTAACATTGGTTACTGTGCCACTTAAAGGTTAGTTCCAATTTGATAGCTGGATCTGACACTGAATTTGAAAGATTTCATAAGTATAGGCTGCAGGGGAGTAATTAGAATACTTACCTCCCTCCTGGGATGTCTTGTACCCCCATGTAGCTCTTTTGAGTGAACTTTGCAGCACACAGGAATTGGAAAATATCATTTAGATCCAAGTAGAGCTCTAACATTTTTAACACTCACTGACAACTTTATTGTAATCAAATGCAATAAGTGCTTATACTGTTTTTGATTTGTGACCAAGACTCTATTGATAGCACCCCAAAGTTTCAGGTACTGCTGAGCAGTGGAAGTAGGCTTGAGTGGGATAGGGGATGCACAAGAAGCTGGGAGATGACAGTGCCAAGATAGCTGGCTCCCACTGACCAAAGGAATATTCTACATCATATGATGTTGTGCTCAGCAAAAAAACAAAACAAAACCAAAACCAAAACCAAAAAACAAACAAAAAAAAAAACCCAAAAAAACCAAAACCCAAAAAACAAAACCCAAAAAACACCCAAAAAACCACACAAAACACAAAACATCCCAAATAACCAACTAACCAAACAAAAAGCAACAAAATGAGAACATTCAAATTTATGACATTTATCTTACAAAGTAACCATTGCTTTTGATGCAGCACTGATTTCCTGGATACAGCTCCACTCACAGCTTTTGCTTCACATATTTACCTATCTTTACCACAATTCACAAATTTTCTCACTTTTACTTTTTACGTGAATTAGCAGATGTGTAGGGCTAAGCTGTCTACCAGAAGTACCCCAAAATAGCTCTTAAAAGACAAAAAGAAAAATTGGGAAAAGCTAGTGTTAAGTCATACAAAGTTCTTTTAGGGATTTAGTTTTATTGTTTTAAGAGGGAAAGAATATGCACTGCTAAAAATGCAATGTGGATGATAATTTTTTAGTTTCTTAATGGCCTATTGCCCTTGTTATTCTTTTCAAAATTTTTTTTATGTCTCTGATTTGCTTTACTTCCTTCTTGAAAGTTTTAGCATATCTGCAAGTGTAAAACATAACTGAATTGTGTATTTCCTAAGAAAAAATAATGTTCCACTTCCCGCATTAAATAACTACTAATAAAATATGCACCTCTAACAAAATATAGTTGAGTTTCCACCTGATAAAGAAACACCTTAAACCATATTCATTTCTATCAGTAAAGCTAGGGAATATATATTCACCTTATCATATGTTCTAGGAAAGCTAAAAAAGCAAGACTAGGATGGAAAGCCACAGCCACGGTCCTTACAGAAAGAAATTATAAGGAAGAGTGTGCTGAATTTAGGATTTAAAGAACATTGAGTGTGACTATCTGCTTTGTAGTCTGCTAGGTCTTGTATGAAATCTACAACTACAATTAACTCTTTTCCCATTAAGAACTAGCATAATGACATGGATATGGCCCATTCCTTGTCCAGAATACCTTGTCATGACAGGGTAGCCAGAGTTACAATTTTTGTGCTAATTGTATCTTAACACTGGTCTAGAAGATGAATAACTACGGTTGCCCACGTCTATGCAAAGGATTTGCATTGCTAGAGGGAATTTTCAGTGCTTCTTAAAGCACTGAAATTAAATCATGGAATAAACCATTTGGTCAAACAATTGTCTTCATTTCAGCTGAGAAGGAACCTAAGATCATTATAGTCTGTTAGAATGATGATGATGGGATGAATCACATTCATCAAATCATATTATCAAAGATTTTCTTACCTAAATAAGGATTAGATATTGCAGACAAAACAGTAAAAGTGAGGAATATGACTTTGGGATTGCTTTATTTAAAATTTCTAAGTATGGTAAATTTGTGATCTTGTTAATATAAATTAAACACCCCAATAAGAGAGAGGGAGGAATAGGCCAGGTATTTGTATGTGTCTTTACACACACAGAGACATGGGCATAAGCTCTTACCTGTCACCTGGTTGACAGAGCCTACAACTGGCAGATAAGAAATATGGACTTGAATCCTCTTCCTCTGAGGAGAGTTTTTTTTTCTCTGTAGTTGACTACAGTGGAAAACTGGGTGACAGTCACATGTATTGATTAAAAATAAAGCCATTAAATCTTCATTTTGGATATTTGTGCCACTGAAACAGGTTAGTTCCATTGAGTAACCTAGGTATCCCTCCACCTTATTTTTAAATCTCAAAAAGAGCTTAACTAGAGGTAGGACTCTGCTTGCAAAAATCTGAGCAGTAACGTGATGTAAAATACCAATGCCTAGGAAACCCAGGGAGCCACCAAGCTAGAGGTTTTAGATTCTATTTTCTGATTTAGGCAGTTCAATCTTCCTCAGTCTTTCCTCTGATACCTGATTTTTGCTTTTAATCTCATCCTTTTTCTTTTAACTGGTCTCTATTTCTTTCTTCTCAGAGTGGAGAGACATCAAATTCTGAGTAAAATCTGATTACATGATACTGTCTTTGACTGGATTCAAAGACAATCATCTTGAAGAGCACAGACAATATAGTTTATAGGGGTTTTTTTTGTTTTTTGAGGGGTTATTTTTTGTGAGGCATATTTCCTCTTGCTATCCCTCTTTTTTGCAATATCCCTTCTCACAGACACATAATATGGTACTTAATGCATCATGGGCAAATTGTTCCTAAAATGAAATGGCATGACCTTCACTCAGCCAAAAAGAGAAAATACAATTTATGTACTTTAACTGACATAAATGAATGAAGATCAGAGTGCAGCTTTGATGCCTTTTTTTTTTTTTTTTTTTTTTTTGGTGTGTGTGTGTCATATTGGATTGAAAGTTAAATCTTAATATGGCTGCTGGGAAATCTGACAAGTTTTTATTTACTGTTCAGGCTCTTGGAATCTCAACTCTCTGAGTCTTCCCTAACTACTTCTTAATACTAGAGGATGGATATAAGACATATGGAGTAATATAGCACTAAAAGAACAGGGACTACTTTTGCATATCTAATAGTTAGCTCTGGATATCTTTAGATTCCTACATATTGCAAAAGAAAAAAACAGGTTTCCTTTCAGATCAGAGAAGACTAGGAGTCTATATTGCTTTTTCTGGTGGTTTATTCTTTTAATCTTATGAAAACTTTTAAGTCTTATCAAGTTATTTCTGTGTATTATTTAAATTAACATCTGCATAATAAAATGATGTTGCAAGGAAGCTGTGAGGGAAACAGTACAGTCAGGAATAACTTGAAAACATGGAAGATTAGAGCACAGTGGTAACAGCTGAGACACAAACAATATAAGTAATTCATGTTTTGAATTTTATTTTGCACTTTTCTGACTGCTACCATTGTAAGCAAGATGACCATGTCAGTGCTAAGTTAAAGTGACCTGAAAGCAACTTTAGGTTACATTACATGATAAAACATCTAAAAAAAAGAAGCTACAGATGGAAGATTGTGCTCATGCCCTGTTTCCCCTCCTGTGGTAGCAGTAGTGAGAAGTACTGTAGATTATGAGCGCTGATATTGGTAGTTTAAGTCACCAGAACATATCGATGTGCTCTAAGAAATACATTTCTTTGCTATGAAGCAGGAATAATCAGAGGAATCTGAGTGATTCATTTGGTCAATTGTAGCAGGTGTTTCCTGTACAATCTTATTCTGGTTAAACAATAAGGTTGACTTTGTCAGAATTTCTTTAGTAGAGGGAATTCTGGAAATAGCAGGGGATCAAACCGTATGTTTTGTGCGCATACAGACAAGTATGTTTTACTATAGATAAATACAGATGAGTAAGAAGCTGTACTGAACAGGAATGCAGACCTTTTTCTATGTCCCAAAATTTTTTTCTGTTATTAAGATTCTGAACATATGGAACTTCTAAGGAAGAAAAAGTACTTGTGCTAGTGCAACTCCTTTATTCCCATGTAAATATATAATCCAATTGGAATAAGTCTTTGAAGTTTATGTGTAATCTAGCTGCAAAAATAATCAAGAATTATGCATTTTTTTAATGGATGATGATATTAGTGAAAGGCAATGACCTGAAACATTTTCTTCCTTCCTTGTTTATTTTCCTGTCATTGTAAAAAAGAAAAAAAAAACCAGTGACAGTAGAAATGTACTCATATAAATTAGCTATTACTTCATAAAATTCAGAGTCTCTACTGCCTTATTATACAACTGGTTTACATATATCCATTTCCAACATATATATTTGAGATAATATCTATCTCTATGTTATTGTACTATACTGCATTTTTTTCCCCCTGGATAATAATTATATTTCACATTTGAAAGGCTTGCATTCTTTATGCAGTCACCAATATTTGAATATGAAATGAAATTGAACCTCTCATTTGTGATAATATACCCCCTAAAGATAAACATGAAAAATGTTTTCATACTCTATGTGTGTTACTTTGAGAGCTTCAGAAGACATTATTTTATGGTATTAGAAAATATTTTATGCAGCTTTTCAACATTTACTTGTATTTTGACATTCAGAAAGATGCTTTCAGTGCTAGAGCTTTGTGAATAACACTGACACTCGATTATAGTTAGTTCCTCATGTTGAAGTCATTAGATATTTATGTGAAGTAGCATCTTTATCTCTGTTGCTGAGCAGCAATTATTTCAAACAGTTTGGATTGCTACTAAGTGAAGACAATTTTTAAACTGTTTTAATTTTGTATGTGCTAAAGTCTATATGCCTGTTCAACTTTTTTTTGCCTTCCTTCTCTTTAATTTTTTTTTTTTAATTCTGCACTCAAAATCAAATTTGTAGAAACCAGGGTTTGGGCAGTGCAGTACTAGTGGGACCAGGAATACTTAGTGGTCTGCAAACATTGCCAAATCTATAGCTTCAAGTTCACTCAGAAGTTCATGAAAGGCTGCTGTACTTGTAGCAATCAAGCATTGCTTAGCTGGATTACATTGAAGGTTTTATGTGTGCAGCTGGTAAATTCTCCTAAAGTAAACCGCAAAGTCATAGGGCTTTAAATGGACTTTTTTTTTCTACCACTGATTTAATTGTTAAAAAGTTTTCACTTACTTTGCTTGAGCTTTATTGAGTCACAGCAGTACTAAATTTTTATATGTACTATAAGGCACAAATGTAATTTCTCTTCTGTAGGTGCTCAATACTGCCTAATAGAACTGCTCCCCTAATCTGATTTTTACTCCTGTTGCAAAAGGAGCAGGGAATGTTAGGCAATGGTACCCCCCTAAGTTGTGATGTTTGGCCTTGTAGACCAGTCTAAGCAGAATGCCTTGACTGCATGACTCAGTTGTAAGCAACAGATACATCAATCAGCCTTACAGGTTTAAGTTCTAACTTTGTCTGTCCCTGCCCACTTCTTTGGAAAACATTGGAACTCATCAACATTTCTCACAGATGAGTAATGTATAACTGATTCCCTTGTGTAGTAGCAACTGTTATTTGCAAAGCAGATGGCATTTAAATAGTCTTTTTTAACTGGATAAGACTCTTCGAGAATTTATTGTATTTCAAATTCTTTTTTCAATCCCAAAGTCATGTGAACTTTTAAAGAGGAAAATTAAAAGACAGCTTTTATAGCAAAATAGACTCACTATAGATATCAACACACCAAAATAAATACATGTCTCCTGATTTAAAAACAAGCAAACATAATAAAACCTAAATTAACAAACTCTTCAACTTTAATTTCGAAGAATGATTCAACTAAACATGTTTAAATTACATTGCAATTTTTTATATTGTAATCCTGGGTATGTATATGCATGTGGCTTTTTCTGAAACCTGATGTTCTTGGTTTTTCATAGCTGTTATAGAAGATTGAAATAAACCAGCTTGCTTAGACAAAAAACATAGCTTGCTTTATATTTTTTCTTTCTGACATCTATAGTTTCAACCAAACTGTAAGTAACTTAGAAACCCTGGTTATTTTTTTTTTTTTAGTTTATATTGTTGTAAGAAATTCCTAAGCTTCCTTATGTCTCATCAACATCTTTCCTTCAGTTTCCTAACTATGAGCAATTCTTTCCCATCCTTGTGTTCTGTGTCCAAGGACAGACGTTGAGGTTAGGGCTTTCTTTTCTGGAACAGTAACTGGCAGAAAATTGCATTATCTCCTTCAGTCTTCGCTTCTGCTCTGTTTCTCCATTTATGCTGATTGTACACAATTTGCTGTTTCTGCTTGTTTTCCTTCTTTTCTCCCTGTCTATTTGAACAGCTTAGGTTCTTCAGTAGATTTGGTCACCTTTTAATCATTGTGTAATCAAGTGGGTTAGGCACAGTGTTTCTGCGAGCAAGTGAGTAACAGTGAGTGGAGGGTAACAACTCCTGTTTGCTGAGTTCATAGCCTGTCAAGCATGACTGAATATCATTAGATTCATTGTGGTCCAGATATTATTGAAAACACCTCATGAACAATCATTCCCTTAAATATACTCTTGGCCTCAGTTTTTTGCTGTTCTGTTCCTGCTTAAATGACCATTGTCCTCTCCAGTTACCCTTATTGTGTTGAAACAGTACTGCTTTCTGAAAGTGCTATGCTGTAAGACAACCTGAGATATATTTGACCAGGCTGAGGTTCTCCAACCCAAATTTTGGAAGTGATTGACACAAAATTGACTTCCATCTTCCTTCAAAGTACAATTTATGCGGTCTTTCCAACCAAATGTTTATGGACAGTCATGTATCAATAGAAGCATGACTTTATGATTATCCATCATTGCATTTATCTGTCTTAGCTATTTATCCACTGTCGGTCAATGTAATATCTGTGACAACCCGAACTTTGTTCTGAGAGAGCAATCATATGCATGAGAAATCTGCAAGATGCCCTTGCATCTGCATTGATTTGCAGCCAGTTTTTATCTTCCTGACTTGACTTTGTTGTTTTTGATGATGCTGTCATTGACAGAATATTGACATCTGACACTAACAACAACATGCTTAAGTATCAGCTTTCACGAAGTATGCATTGGAGTTATCTGAACTAAAAATAATGTTAAACTGATATGAGCTTTACTAGTTAAAAGAACATAAACCTGAGGGAGTTACATATCCTTATGGCGGCCAGTGGACAAACAGATCTAATGCTAGGAAACAATATCATCTGCAAATTCATGATACTCTTCAAACTACTTTGTGCCTACAGGCAGCATTTTCTTATATAAGAGGAAGGTTTCAGTTATTTCATGGCCCACAAAATAATGATCTTAGTGTGGTTCTGTTCATTGAATTCTTGCAATATATCATCCACTGTTCCCTGCGTATATCTACTATGTCAAGAAGCACAAGTAGCAAAGATAAAACATATTACCAAAAGCTTTATTGAAAACTTTGGCCGGTGTGAACTGAGTACAGTCTTACACCAACAGTAATCAAGCCCCTTACTAGAGTTTTTTGTGTGTTCCCATTCCCCAGACTAGAAAGCAGAGGGAAAGCCAGAAGAATCAGAAACTTTCCAACACATGCAACCATTTTTTCTAAATATTATTTCTCTTGGAAAAGAGAAAAATTTAAATTTTCTAGTATTTTTATAAGATAAATAATTATATGATTGGAATTCTCACACTTTCACTAGATCACATATTGAGAATCAATTTTGCTGGTATTTTATCAGTATCAGTGTTACTGAAATGCTGTTGTTTTTTATAACAGTTTAATTTTAATGAAGAATTGGTAGAGTTGTGTTTGAATTTCTTTAAGACACTATTAAGAATCATTAGCTCTCTGATTTTCATGGTTTGGACAAAAAATGGAAAGTCAAAACAAAAAAAAGAATGCATTTGTTCTCTAATTTTTAGAAGTTGTTTTTAAAAGACATAGCTCAGAGTCTAAAAATTTTTCCTGTACAAACATTGTAAGAATGAAATTGAGAAACATTCCTTAGCATACATTACAAAGTACAAAAACCCAAAAGATTTTATAACAAAAATTATTTTTCCAGTTTAAAGTTCACATTTAACTATGAGAAAAATACTAACTTCATATTAAAGGGGAAAAATTAAGCAGCAGGTGTTAAGAGATGTGGGATTTATGTATCATGTTATATTTTTGACCTTTATTATCTTATTTTGGACTATTACTTAAATACAGTTTTTGAAAGAATTTAAACCAATAGTATGGAAACTTGTGGTAGAAACATTCTCATACTGTATGAACAAATTTTGTCTCCTGAGACATGTTCTGTGACATGCCTTTTGAATCAGGTATTTATCACAATGAAAACTTCTGGATTATTAAAAAAAATCCTCTCAGGGTCAGTACAATTTGGTCTCAGTTTAAATTTTAGGTTTGAAAAAATGAATTGGTGTCTTCAAATAGAATTTAAAGATAACTGCCTATTCAGTGTCCAACTCGACTGGATATTCCAAGTACCAACAGTGACAGTTTGTGGAACAGATTCTTAGCTCATGTAAGTTTATGAGAATCCATTAACATCAGCAGAGTGACATTAAATTATGTTGCCTTTAAGATATTTTTTTCTTCTTTTGCATAGTCTGACTCCATTGCAAATGTATTGAGATGTCTCATCATGCCAACAGTAAATTAAGTAAAGGGAAACATGTTTGCATGTGTCTTTTCTGTGACAATTACGTTTACACTTCCCACAAGTGCCCACTAAATTACAAAAATGTTTCTACTGAGAACAATAAAGAATAAATTTTACTAAGGGAGACCTTATATTCTAGCTGCACAGTAAAATCAATTAAACCTCAAATGCCAATCTGTAAGTAGATGCTGAAATGAAGAATTAGGCATATGAATTGACAGGGTGAACAGAAAAGCCTCTTTGATTCAGCAGTGTCAGGACTTCTACGCTACTCAAAGTCCTCTAGTACACTGGTATCACATCAGTTTGAAGATTGATCAGCACTTTCCCATAGTGCAACAAAACCTTTTGCTTCTGGTCCTCTAAAACAATGCAGCCTCTGTTTGCCAAAGCAGCAGATCCCAAAACTTCTGAGCTTTTTAACCCTTATGAGTGCTGGTGACTACATCTGCAATTCATACGAATTCATTGAGAATTGGGGATGCTGTTTATAAATCTCCATGGGGAGAAGAAAACAATCCATGAGGAAAGATTAAAAACAATAAATAAATAAATCTGTTTAGTTCCAAAACCAGACAAACTGCACAGTTTATAATGCACATGAAAGCTTTCAAAACATCTTGAGCCACTATGTCTCACATCACTGTGAATGGATATACCATTGTAAGCATGAGAGACATGAGCTGTTCTATAGTGCAGAGGTGATACAGCTCCAGGATTCCATTCTACCATTCAGATCTGAAATAGGATACCCAGTTAGGATTTCCATATCAGGGAAAATATTTTTTGCAGATATTTAGTGAATGAAGAGCATGAACAGAAGCCACCCAGTCTTCCATGAGCAGGAGTAACTTTTTTGTGACATCAAAACATTTTGTTTCCATTATTTATAAAAGACATTCTCAGAGACAAAACAGAAGTAAGTGGTTAAAAAAAAAGTCAGTTTCTGTTGAGCAATTCTCTTACTTCTCTTTTGACTTCTGTAGCTCTTGTAGTAAACTAAACTGATAAGAATGAAGGCAAATCAGTTTTTTTGTAACTTATGAAATTTGAAAGCAGGTGTTTTTGGGAGACACAGCATTTTCTTGTCAGAGCAGCATCTCACAGAGGCATGGTGAGGGCTATATGCCCCTAGCCAAGTTCTAATCCATAGTAATCATCTACTTTTGTTGAATGCAAACCTCTGTCAAGTAGTGCAATAGAACAATCATACTCATGGGAAGGAAGAGAAAAGTAAGATAGCCAGACCTAGCAGGATGAAGGTGCTTTACAATCTGTTAGTTGAGATTGTCCCTTTTCATTTCCATTTTTTAAGTCTGGTATGTTGTCTAGCATACTGTTATGCAAAATAGAGGTGGTGGCAAGGAAACAGGAAAACTAAGTTTATCAACTTCTTGTTCTGCACAATTTCAAGTGATCACTGAGCCAAACTAGGATATCTGTATTTCCTGAATTGCAGCTAAGGCTTCTTCAGAACTCCCAGAGATACTTCAAGCTGAGAGACTCCCAGTAGGGACATACAGTTGTTGAGCTCTATCAATCCCAAAGTCATGCCTCTGAGGAACAGTGTAGCTCCATTATGTAATGCATACAAAACCTATGGATATTTGTATCTGAGACAAGAGCATTAAATATTATGCAAGACTTGCAGTAGTGCTTCTAGCTTTCTACAGAAACAAAATAGACAGGCATATATATTAATCTAATTTTGTCTTTCTTCATCTGACAAAGATGGAAACAGGAACACAAAATAACTTCTCTTTCTTCTTGGAAGAATTCTCAGCTGACAATAGCTCTAAAGGAGAGAGCCTGATAACTAAATCCACTGAGAGACAAGGATTTCTTACACTTCTCTTGCATTTCACTGAAGCCCAGACCAAAGAAAGAAATATTAAAGGTTATGTTTCATTCTGCTACAGTGGCAGTTCTTAACTTAGGAAAACATGAGAAGAGGTGGCCTGTTGAGATTTGACATGACAACCAATGTCAACTTGTTGAGGTACAGCTTATAGAACAATGTCCATTTATAGCACAGTACAAAATCTTTAATGCCTTTTAAAAGCAGAGCTTTTTAAAAGTGTTTTTTTCAGGGGATTTTTTTTTTTAGAGACAAAGAGCTACTGTACTTTATGCTTGCAACTACTGCTTCACAATGCCCTCTTTCCCACCCCTGGTGTGATTATTCTCTGGGAAGTCACAAATGAATAATAATATGTAATTTTCTTTCAAGTTAATGGAACAACAAAGAAATCCCAGACCTCTGGCTTTTTATCAATGATTGTGCATTTCAAAAAAGGTAATAATTATTTTCAAGAAGGACTTTTTTTTTCCTGCAAGACTGAAGATTGCCAAGTCACTTCTTCAAAAGTCTCAATGCTTACATGGTTTATAAAGCAATAATATATAATTTAATTAAAGAAATATTTAATTGACCTAAGTAAAGAAGTTGGACTTACACGGGGGAACCAAGTAGTCTTAAATGTTTTAACACTTTCAAAATTTTAACTTTTTTTATTCAGTCTATTATATAATAGCACAAATATGGATTGGTTTCAGCACTACTATTTATGAATATTTTTTCCATGTTTATCTGAATAGTTCTAAACTTTGAGACATTCAAAGTACTAACAGTCCTGAAGTTTGGCAAATTTCTTTATTTGTTCTATTTCTAACAGAGTATCTAAAAAAGTAAAGACTTATATGTTAACCTCTCTTTAACCTTAAGAATTTGCTTATGCCTCATTGGCTTTAAATCGAAACAAATGTGCATAAATCCTAGCATGTGCTTATATATACTTCTGAATCATGACAAGATGGTAGAAAAAGCAAATATAAAAATCTATTTATCCATGTACATAGTATTTTATTTGATTCTCATATTGGAAGGACAATATGTCCTTTACTCCATAAAGGTTAACTGATTATCATGGGATTAAACAGAAAAGGATTTGAGTTAATGATACCAAACATGAATCAGCAGAAAGGCTTTGAATTCCAGTTGACTCTAGATGGTATGCAACTGGGTGGTTTCTGCCTTATAAAATATCCTTCATTGTAACATTTCAACTTGCTAGCTAGAAGTGACTGTGGTTTCGGGTGTTTAGGAAAGCTGAAAATGTGTTTTTGAAGTGGAAAGGTATGGACAGTACTTATTCTGTTAAGTAATAATAGCTCTATCTGCCATTAAACTGTAGAAAAGTACCAAATAGGACAAGAAATCAGATAGAATTGGCATAGATGTTACCATTTGTATAAAATATTGGACAGTAAATCTTAGTCTGAAAGGCACATGGTGAAATTTAAAACTACGTATTTTAAAAATGGGACATTTCCATCACATTTGGCATCTAAATATCTCAGTACAAAACTTCAGTTTTGAACTAGCTGTTTTCTGCTGCAATATCCATATACTTTCTAAACACACTTGTTTGTTAAAAAAATTGTTGGTATCACTGCTTTCCAGAGACAGTGCAAATTGCATCATAGATTTGCATTAGATTATATCCTTCATAAAATCCATTGGATGACACATATATTCTCTAGAAATCAAACCCCCTAGTAATATTAATGGCTAGAACATGATGTGTATTAAAATACATATACTTGGTGTGTAGTGGTCTTATGTTCTAAGACCTACATCATTAGACTGCAGAAAGCTCTGGAAACCTGCACAACTAATCAAAAAAACCTTTAAACCATCTTTAAATTCTTTTTAAAATGGAGTAATTAGAAAATGAAAAGATGTTGATTACCCGCAGTCCATGTCTCCAGTCAAGAAAAATGCCCCCATTCACAGAATCACAGAATGATCTGTGTTGGAAGTGATGTTAAAGATCATCTAGTTCTAATCCTCTGTCACAGCCAGGGACACTTTCCACTAGATCTGGTTCAATGCCTCATTCAACCTGGCCTTGGACACTTCAAGGCTTGGGGCATCCATGACTTCTCTTAAACAGAATGAAAATAACACTAAAAATGGGAGGTGACTGGCACAGCCAGGCAACAACACAAACACTTGGGCCATTTTTGTACTCTTCACAACTCTATATTCAGATTTTCTTTTCTTAGGTTTTTCATTGCAGGCACCTTTTTTTCCTTATTCATGAAGACACTTGCTCACTTACAGGTGATGTAAGCATCAGGAGCAGCAGCAGTTGCTAAACAAACTTTTTTTTTTGTGAACAACAGAGTAAACAGCCTCATAAAATCTGCATGAGCTGTCAGTGCATGACTTTATGGTTACCTTGGGGCTGTAGCAATTAAAATACGATATTTACTTAAGAAGAAAAATGTCAAGCTCTTTCAATTCTCAGAACTATGAGTTAGTTTTGTGTTTTAACTACTCTTTTTTGCTATGAGACCATCTGCAAGCTAAATATTATTAAATTGAATATAATTATATTACTTAATTTATTGGGTAAGCTTTCTAAAGACTCTAACAAGTTCCTGAGGATAACTTCAGAGAACCTGAGTGCACAAGTCAGAATTACATGATCAACAGGCTTGGAAATGTATCTTATTCAAAGCTGAAATATTTTTAAAACTTGGCTTTTTCTTTGTATTAATTTGTTATAAAATCTTCAGCTGTTGAAAAATCTGGACTTGCAGTGTGAAGGGGAATGATCTGTGCTTGTCTTCATTCTATTGTACCTCTTCCTGTTTCCAAGAATGAAAGCTCTGAATAAAGACAGGAAGTTGCTGGTGGAGTAGGATAAAATATGAGACCTTTGTTAATATTTAGGTAATTAATATTTGGCTCATCTTTCTCTGAAAGCAAGGCACTTTAAAGACACATGAAAACATTGGAAATACTGCATATCCTCCTTTCTCCAGCTCTATTAAATAGTGCTGTACCATTTATTAAGGAAATAGACTTGAGCTTCAGCCTCTTTTAGACCAGTATTTAAGGACTTTAAATGAGAATAATCAAAACTAAGTCTGTACACAATACTTTCCAAGTTTTTCAGCTTGGGAAATTGTTAGAAATTAAAAGATACTATCTTTTTTGAAAAGATGCTACCAAGCTTGAGAAAAAAAAAAGAAAGAAGCAAAATCAAATAGCAATTTAATCTATCAATGATTCTGGTAGTTTAGGTGTTAAAGGTTCAAACAGGAAGGTGGTGTTGGGAGGAGTCCCTCAGAGAATTTTTCTCACCATACCAACACATAGCTTTGGGTTTGGAGTGCCAGGACTGAGGACAAAAATGGCTGATGACTTCCAGATTCCAGCTAAGTGGTGGGATGGAGGTTAAAAAACAGAACCCCAGCAGCTGGGGGTGGGAAGAGGTTGGTGGTTTTTTTCTCCCTGTGTACTGGCTTGACTTTTGGGCTTTTCCTTGGGCAGCTGCAAAAAAAGAGCCACAGCTTGCTGGTGAGAGCTCTTTCTTTTCTGGCTCTGCTCTTTGTTTTTCCCCCTCTATCTCTGGGCACCTGAGTTTCACAGAGGGATTGAGAGAAGAGAGTCACGACTACCTTGGGACACACTGCAGACCTTTGTTTTTCTTCCTGGGGACCAACTTTGACTGCAAGGAGATTCCTGGGAATTACCACCATTCCTTCACTCCCAGCTTTTCCTTCTTCGTTTAGAACAAAGGACAAGGAGAGAGAAAGTCCACATGAGTGTTTACTCCTTGTTTCTGCCTCACTGGGAAAAGACAGAATTCACCTCGCAGCCAGTCGAGGTGTGACACTGACACTGTCCATAAATATAACTGCTCCAGGAGGAATCTACAGTTTGGGGGTTGTTCTCTTTTGTTTTTACATTTGGTGCTGGGGGAGTAGTTTGCTCTGGTCTGTTTACAGTTATATCTATATATAAAAGTTAATAACAGTTATCCTTCTTATTGTGTAGTTCCAGATCATGACATTAACAAAAACTGAATTTATTTTATCAATTAATAATTAATTAAAACATGTTGCTAATATATTAGTGCAAATGAATGCAGAAAAGATATGCTGTGACATGTGCTGATGGACATATTGATGTCTGAATGACAGTCTTTGAAAAGCTCTGCATGTCAGTCTTTTTGTATACAGAGCTTTCTGACTCCTCTGTGATTTATCTCTGCATGTTTGCACACATGCAAGCAAAATCACCATGAGACCCCTAGTAATTGGGTGATATCTACAAAGCTGAAAATGAGTCAGACAAAGCAAGGACATGAACCTAACCTTCTCTCAGGTAAGTGTTGGACCATATTGGGATGCCAGCTATGCTACGTCTTCCTATGAAAATGTGTTATTAAAATGGTGTTTTCGTTGAAAACTTTTGCCTAATAAAAAATAATGTCTGACTTTACTAGCTGCTACTAACACAGGGATTTAAAGTTGAACAGAATAGAAATGAAAAAAATATCTTGTTCTACTCATTTTAATTAGAGAAGCACAAAGAGTTTCGAACACAATTAAAATTTTGTTTTTAAGAAATAAATATCACTTTCAAGGTATTTTGTCTTCTTTAATTGCTTAAAGAAAACAATAAGCATTGTTCATCTGTTACATACATCCTATTTACATCATCTCTCCTAGTTAATAGCATGTAAGGTCCCTTCCATAAGACTATTTTGCCTTCGTGTGAGGCAGTGCAGTGTCTTTTTTTTTTTTTTACACAATATACAGATGACTGCTTTGTAGGCTGGAGACACATGGAAGAGGAATTATTTCAGTCTACTGTGTGGGGAGGCACCTGAAAAAGTTGGCACATGTGATCAGCCCAGAAGCTGAAATTACTACCTAGCTTTGTGGTTTGTTTTGTTCTGTTTTTTTTTTTTTTCCTTTTTCTTTTTTTTCTGAAAAAGACAAAACAGCTGCCAAGTCCTCTTATTTCTGCAAGTAAGACAGTCAGGAGTTCAAAAGCAAAAGCAAAAGCATGGGAGGAGCCAAAAGTCCAAGCCAGTGCAAAACTGCATTTCTTGTGAGGATGGCTTCAGATGTTTGAAACTCTACTAGGATTATTGTAGATCTAGGAAGATACAGCATGTGTGGAAAGGTGATTCATTTCTTATATGGGGAAGAAGAAAGTATAGCAAACTTGCATAGTGGGAGATGAGTCATCACAGAATTTTTTCATAGCTGTGCATTTAACACAGTGTTTCTGTATAAGCAATTTGGAATAATTTAGCCCTCAGTGCACACTGTAGTATAAGTGCCTTGACACAAAAGTGTATTTTCAAACATTCTCAGAAAGATTTTGAAGGAATTTACCTTAAGATTTTTGGTTTTTCTCTTTCCTTTTTATTTGCCTCCTGCAATATCAGAAGTAAGTGCTCTCTACTTCTCATATTTTTTCCATTAATTAGCTGGCTGATGGGCTATGGCCACTTCCACAGCTCGCTGAGCAGCCTAATATTAATATCATGTAGCTTTGTCTCTTTACTCAAATGCTATATAGCTTCTACTGTATAAACAGCAAATCATTAATGAGAAAAAGCCTCTATGTCTTTTTACCAGTGAGGTTTTGGGGGAGGGAGGGAACAGGATTAGAAATGTTTTTATGTGTGCTAAACACAGAATAATTTAGAAAAAACAAACAAACAAAAACAACAAAAAAGCAGATGGATTGGTGAATCTGGTATGTGAAAGCACTCTTGCAATCAAGCAAATAGAAACAAACAGTTGGATGAGAAACATTTTAGCTAAAATTACCAGAAAAATACTGATGAAAATACAAAAAGTGACTTTTTATCATGGGGCAGATTTCGGGAAAAATGTAAACAAAGCAAGATGATGGGGGCTGGACATCATAACATGAGTGGAAACTAAGATAACTCCATCTGTTTAGGTGGAAGATCCCCAGTGAAGGGGATTTAATTGCAGTCTTCAAGTATTGAATGGGAAGTTACAGAAAAAAAAAAAAAAACTGGAGCCAGACTCTTTGCAGGTGAGGCAAATTCTGATTGCATAGAATGAGAAAAAAATAATTATAATGACAGCTGTCTGAAAAGGCTGCAGAGCCTTTGTCTTTGGAAATAATCAAGACTAGCGTGTAAATGATCTTGAGCAAGATACAGCTATGAACCTAGCCTTCCTTTGAACAGGTCACTTGGGGTATAAATGATCTCCAGAGGTCTCTTCTACCACAAATTATCCTGTGATTCTATAAAATAAGAAATGTGTAGTTCTGTGGATTTTTTTCTCTTGTTTGTGTTGTTTATTTGTTTGTTTCTTACCTTAAACATAATCACACCCAGTCTGAGAAAATCATTTGAAGACTGAGAAATAATAATAATAATAAAAAAGTAGGTAACAATTCTCCCTAAGAGAGTAATTTGGTGGGAATGTATTTGTATGAGGTCATTACTTGCATTTAAGCTTTGTGTGAGTTTGTACTTCCTGAACTTGTGGGAAAAGGGCACCTGGTGAGCTGCCTGTGTCTGAGTAGCTGTGACTGAGCCCACAAAGACCATCTATATTTCCTGACTGAAGTTTAATGAAACAAAACTTTGTCACTAATAGGACCATTAAATTTGAATGTCTCTGTTCAGGATACAGAATTGCTGGAGCTGTAGAACAGAAAATCCCCCATGGAAAAGTGAAAGAGGGAAGAGATTCCATTATCTGTTTGGAAATCTCAAAAGACTATGATACAGTAGTCAGTGGAGACACCTAGGAAGATTGTCTGGTCTAAAGTACAAAGCACAAAGAGCTGAGACCAGTATTCATATGTGTGATGAGAACACTGAGACTGTAATCAACAGTTTTTCCCCTGTGTGTAACTTCTTTCATTAATAAAGTGTAATTTTGTGTTTCTTTATTTCACAGTCAATTTCTTCAGAATGATCTTGTCTGAAAGGAACGTGTTAAGCCACTAGAACTTTGGAAATAGTATGGAACTTAACAGTTCACTACTTTAAAGGGTATAGATACATTATACATACACATAGAAGTGAACTACATGTAATATATACACACACACCACCATAGGCAAATCAGAGCTTAAGTCAGTCCAGCAGGTCACCTATCTGGGAAGCATCATTTCCTCAGAAGGTAAGACTGACAAGAGATAGACAACAAGTTAGCAAAGGCATACAGAGTCTTTACTGCAATATAATGTCTGGAGCCAGAATCAGTCTTGAGGAGAAAAGACAATGTAGAACGAACTGTTGCTCACCAATATCGCCAAAGGAGATATTCCGCTGTTCCTTTTGCAACCAGACTTGACTCGGCCTTTTTAGCCACCAGCACACTTGCAGCAAGTGTGGATAGTGCCCTTCCCAAATCTTCGTTCATGAAGCCTAGCCACAATGATGATGATGTATATGCACACATGAAATGCATATATACATCTATATAGTGTACTATGCTTAAAAGACTGATGTGTAAGAACAATACTTAGCACATTACTAGCCACAGATCTGTATGTACCTGGGATTTTTCTGGGCCCAATAAGTTCATTATTGTAGTAATGAACTTATTTGACAAGCTGATTCATGATAGCAAATGTAACTTTCTAATGATATATGGACTGTCCCTTATCCAAACACTTTCCAGCAAAAGAACAGTCTGAAAATTATCACTACTAGTTGGAATAGTGTAACAGTGGTAAGCAGAAGGGGAAGAAACTCTTTCTTCATAGAGCTATATACACCAGCTAGTCTGGGCCTGCACTACCACACCACCATTTCCAGCTGTACTCTGATGTGTGTATCATAAATCTTTTGGTCATACACCAACATGAAGTAGTAATTATGTATGTAATTTTGTGGTAATTATGATGATGTTGTATCACCTAATCTGTTGGTATGGTCTCTACACTGATGACTCTGAAATGATTGAATGGTAAGGTATGAATATTGCCTTTAAAAATAGTCTTTCAGTATCTTTTAACTCATGTTATATTTGTTGTGACTTCTTTTCCTTATTCTGAGCATTTGGTGCATTTTTCCCTATTACCATTATATTGTTTTCTCTTTACTGAAGATTGCATTTACTGAATGTTGCATAGATTTTCTTTTGGCTTTGGTGGTATCAATGAAAACATTATTATTCTCCCAATGCTCATGAAATGGCACAAGAATTGTGAACTATAGCTGTAGCTGGCTTGATTAAGAAAAGCCAAGCAAAATGTGAAAAGTACAGGAAGATTATTCTGGATGCATTCAACTCTGAAGTTTCATTCCAGGTTTCTTCATCTGGAGAGTTTATGCAACGACTCTGCAGGAGTGGGCCTGATCAGATTAGTGACATAATAAAGTAACCACTGAAACTTAACTGGAGAAGCGTTATCACCATGATGATTTTATGACACCCTATTAGCAGTGCAAAGTGGTGTAGATCTCATATCACAGTTTCTTAACTCAGCGTATGATGTCATTAACTCAGCAGAAAAGCTGCTGTTCTGATTTTAAAGAGTTTTGAACTGCCGAAGCTGTAGCTATAAAGTAACCTAAGAATAAAGAAGGGAACAAATTATTATCAAAGACCACTGTTACATATGAGAAATAGTAGAGAAAGTAATAAAAAATGCCTTCACTGTGTAGTCACAGAGATAGGCTTGAAGTAGCAGAAGCAGAAATAGGTTTGGAGTGTGACTGCATACGTATGGCAGAGTGTGTCTGAGCTGCCCCCCTGGAGCACTGCTACCAAAGCAGGCTTCCAGTCCATCAGTTTTGAAAGGAAGTCTGAAGGAGAAAATTGATGTGTCGGCATGTGAGAAGTCCAGTGGAGGAGGAGAGAGCACAGGCTGAGAAATCAACATCACCTCACAAAGTTATTTTAGGCTGAAGCTGAAGTTAAAAAGAAGGGAGCTCTGACTCACTTTTGGAAAAGATCTGACCAGAGAAGGATACAGGGTGACTTTTGATAGATGAGGGAAAACTCGCCGCATTCTTCCTTTCTCTTACTTTTAGGCTCAGTAAAAAAAAAAATCTGACTTCCTGATTTGGGGGATAATAACCATATAGCAAAAGATGTGAAAGATTTATAGGAATCCCATTTCTCCAGAGCAACAGCAGTATTGGGTGTGGCTTGATATATCTGGTCTAGTAACCAAGACATTCAGAAAAAACTTAAATTAAATCCATCTGTCTCAATTTTTTTGATTGGTGGATCCTGTGTCATTTATTTTCATTGTAGATACCATTTCCACCATATACCTTGTTGCCAATACCCAAGCAGAGCAAACATAGAATACTTAGCCACATGATGTTAGAATTGCAATTATTAAAACAGCTGATTTGTCTCTGATGTGAACGTTCCTACGGAAAACACTGTAATCAGGCAGCTCCATATGGACAACAGATACTTGGAACAAACAGAAAAGAGAGGGTTGCTAACAAGACGTGATGAGTGCAAGTTATTGTCATGCTGGAAAGTGCATAAAGATGTTGAAGCTGGGGAATCTTCAGTAAAAAAAAATTGCTAACAGAAGGAATTACAAGCCTCTCATTTCTCTAAACCTTTGCAAACACAGGCCAAACCCAGTAACACTTCTACCTTTTACATCTATGGGGAGTTCTAATTTTTGAAAATTACTGATTTTAGAACCTATTACAAAACTCTAGACATTGAAAATCTAATGGTGAAATCAGCAGCAAGAATAAAATAATCTGTAACTTGATAAACAAAAATGCATTTTAGTTGAGCTGATGCCTTAGGGCAGCTGCCAATCAAACCATGTTTTATGTTTCTTAGCACCTTGTTATTAAAAACAATCAAGGTTACTATGGAAATTGCAATTTTATCACATGGTACTTTTTCAGTCTTTCAACTCACGAACATGCTATTAAAGAAATATTTCTGAGTGCTGTGTACTTCTGCATTTCTTAATATTTTGATGGGAAATATTTTTAATTCACAGTCAAACTGTGCCTATTAGGCATATTTTTATTTTGCTTTTAGGAATGCACAATAAAGACTGAATTAATAAAGGTATAAGACCTTATTCACTCCCCAAATCTTCAACCATACAAAATAAAATGGAAAAAAAGCTTACCTTTTATAGTCATGATATAAATACAATTATTTTAGTTCACAACATGTAAAATCATTTGTGTTTTAAATATACTCCTACTTTTTTTTTTTCATTTAATTCACCAGCAACTATAGGTGGATAAGAGTTTAAATTATTGTGGAGCTTATGATTGTGTTTTTTAAAAGAATGCTCAATCACAGAATCATAGAATCGATTGGGTTGGAAAAGACCTCTGAGATCGTCAAGTCCAACCCTTAATCCAACCCCACTTTGATTACTAGATTATGGCACTCAGTGCCGTACCCAGTCTCACCTTAAAAACCTCCAGGCTTGGAGAATCCACCACCTCTCTGGGCAGGCCATTCCAATGCCTGATTACTCTCTCTGTAAAGAATTTTTTTCTGATATCCAACCTCAACTTCCCCTAGCAGAGCTTAAGCCCGTGCCCTCTTGTCCTACTGTTGGTTGTCTGAGAGAAAAGACCAATCCCCACCTGGCTACAACATCCTTTCAGGTAGTTGTAAAGAGTGATAAGGTCTCCTCTGAGCCTCCTCTTCTCCAGGCTAAACAACCCCAGGTTCCTCTGCCTTTCTTCATAGGACTTGTGCCCCTTCACCAACCTTGCTGCTCTTCTTTGGACCTGCTCCAGCACCTCAGTATCTTTCCGAAACTGAGGGGCCTGGAACTGAACACAATACTCAAGGCGTGGCCTCACCAGCACTGAGTACAGGGGAAGGATCACTTCCCTGGTCCTGCTGGCCACACCATTCTTGATATAGGACAAGATGTCATTGGCCTTCTTGGCCATCTGGGCACACTGCTGGCTCATGTCCAGCCTCCTGTCAATCCAAACCCCCAGGTCTCTTTCCGTATGGCTGCTCTCCAGCCACTCTGTGCCCAGCCTGTAGCACTGCAGGGGGTTGTTGTGGCCAAAGTGCAGGACCCAGCACTTGGCCTTGTGAACTTCATCCCATTGGAATCAGCCCATATCTTCAGCCTATCAAGGTCCCTTTGCAGAGCCCTCCTTCCTTCCAGTAGGTCAACACTCCCTCCCAACTTGGTGTCATCTGCAAACTTGCTAATGATGGACTCAATCGCCTCATCTAAATCATCAATAAAGATGTTAAACAAAACTGGGCCCAACACTGATCCCTGGGAGACACCACTGGTGACTGGATGCCAGCTGGACACAGCACCATTCACCAGCACTCTCTGGGCCCTGCCATCCATCCAGCTCTTAACCCAGCACAGAGTGCCCCTGTCCAAGCCACAGGCTTCCAGCTTATCCAACAGTATGCTGTGGGAGACAGTGTCAAAGACTTTGCTGAGGTCCAGGTAGACCACATCCACAGCCTTACCTTACCCACCAGGTAGGTCACCTGATCATAAATGGATATCAGGTTGGTCAGACAGGACCTGCCCTTCCTAAATCTGTGCTGGCTGGGTCTGAGCCCTTGTCCGTCCTGTAAGGTGCTGTGTGATTGCACTCAGGATGATCTGCTCCATAACCTTGCCAGGCACTGAGGTCAGGCTGACAGGCCTGTAGTTGCCCAGGTCCTCACTGCAGCCCTTCTTGTGGATTGGCGTGACATTTGCCAACTTCCAATCATCTCCCCAGAGAGCCAGAACTGTTGGTAGATGACGGAGAGTGGCTTGGCAAGCTCTTCCGCCAGCTCCCTCATCACCCTAAGGTGAACCCCATCTAGTTCCAAATGTTTACTAAAATTCATCATTACTACACATTAATTTATGTTCATGATTATTCTCTTTTCAGGCTTATAAAACAAAAATTGGATTTTTTTTTGAAAAGTAATGTCTGTTCTTGATAACACTGTATAATTGCAAATATTTGAAGTGTAGTTACAGTTTGATTATTTCAGGTATATAAAGTATACATAAAGGTATATAAACCTCATTAATGTCCAGGTTTTGCAGTTACTTGGCAGAAAGAGCGAAAATCTAAAGTGCTACTCCAACAGGTATAACCAGTAGACACAGCAAAACAAATTGGTAACTGTCTTACAAAGGCAAGAGCAGGAGTCCTCCTAGTCAGCTGACTCTCATATTTAGTCAAGAGATTCTATCAGTCAGCTTACAAACTGATGGAAGCAATTAAGTTTATAAGCACAGGTTTTTAAATGTGGTTGTCTTTTTTTTTTAATAGATTCCTTGTTTAGCTATTTATGGAAGAAATAGAACATATTGAAATTTTTGCTTTAGAACCAGTGAGTTTACTAAGTTTTTGAAAGAGAGAGTAGGAGCTTTCATGAACTTAAATTTCTGATTCTTCCAAACACAAGAAACAAAAGTAACAAAAGTAGCCTGATTAAGAAGTGGGCTGCACATATATACGTAAGCTATGAATGAAAAGAACATTTAAAGAAACACTAGCATAATAAATATATGAAGAGTGAATTCTGGCCAAATTTTACATTTTCATACTTTTTAAATTTTCAGACATCTTCCCACGTTTTCCTTCATGGAGCTTACACTCTAATTCTCCACCCTACTTGTATGTAATAATTTGTCCCATAGGACAGCACAGTCTACTCATAAAGACATCACATATTTCAGTGGGAATTAAATTTATTTCAATTACAGTTCTACTTATATTATTAACAATAACTATTTATTGGATGCCAGTATTAAACAAAGGGCAGCAAAAATTGCATAACAATAGTGATTCTATATGAAGCCAATGTTTTATTTCCTTGTTTTTATTTGCATACATCAAAGTTGTGGTGACTATAAAGTCAAATTAAAACCCACAGTGTTGTGGAGGGAATGATCTTTTTACAGAGCTGAGAAAGCCTGAGATGGACTACACAGTCTGCTTTCATTAAAAGGATATGAATCTACTTAATATGCACAGGAAACCACACTGAACCATGCCCTTCTTTTGTCTTGCAGTCGGAATTCCTGGATACAAATGAAATGGAGCAGGTTCAGAAATTCCCATTTCTAATTTGTTATTTGCAAGGCAGACAGGACCTATATAGTTTAGAGAAATCAGATTTTTTTGCATAGATGAGCTAAAGGGGGTTCACCATAAAATACTCAATGACACCAAAACCTCATGTTTCTGACTATGAATTCCCTGTGTTATCAGGCCTAAAGGAGAGAGAAACTCTTGTTATTCCTTATGTTCCTTTTGGGGAGGCCAGGTCTGATACTGACTTTGCTCACTCTCGCTTCCTCGGGAGACCCAGAACATTGCAATCAAGCAGTTCTAACAAAGACAAACAGAAATATTTGTCATGATACATGTCTAAGTGCTGATTATTTTTATAATTCAGGCAGGTTGGTCAGCTTCTGGCAGTTTCTGTTTTACTGTGAAGAGTACATTCCAGGCCCTAACAAGAGATGGGTACCCTACCTGAAGTCTGCTTCTCACTGCCTTGCAGCATGTGCTGAGCAGCACATTACAGTGTCAGCTGAAGCGTTTTCCTTTTCTAAAGCATAGTCATTATCTCTCTCTCATGCCTTATATCTCCATACTCACACTCAATATACTCCTCCTCCATCTTTGTACTGTGCAGCTTTTTTACTAACATTGCACAGATATTGTTTAAATGGGTTCAGCAAGCAGTTGTTTCCATGCAGTTACCTTTGTTCCCTTTGCTGACACCTCTACACGAGCAGCAGACTACATTGCTGCTGCCACTGCTTGAGTCTGAGAAACAATTTCACAGTGAGGATTTGCTGCTTTTTCTCTACAACCTGTTTGACAGTGATGCATGAGGAGGCTACTGTGAGCAAGTGCTGGCCTCCTCCCCCTCCCTACTGACACAGCCATTACTTCTAGCTTTGTCACAGCTTATAGAAGATCACACCAGGGCTGAGAATTTTGCTTTGGTGACCGCTGTTTCTCTCTGACACTTTAAGTCGAATTATTGAACCCTACTTTCCTATGGTAACATCATGCCTTTCTTTCAGTTTTCTGGTAAATAACTATTCCATCTTCTGCTTGGATGGTTACATAAATGAGGCCTAAATAAAGAGAAATGAAGGAAAGGCAGAAACACTAGCATCTTACTCTGACAATCAGAGAACAGCCTGTTCCTCAGAGGTCTTGTCTATCTTATGAAACGCAAGATGCTGCTTTAAGTTGTGGCCAAGCTGGAAATAAGCTTTTTTGTCAGCTGAAAACAGTAATCACCAAGTCTTTGTGGAAGTATGGGCAAAGATCTCTGAGGTTACAGCTGTTCACTTAAAGGTAACACTGAGCCAGGAGAGGATTGCTGATAGAAATGCAGTCAATAAAATCAGAGGGAAGAAAATAAACTTGCCAAAGTCGGGACTGGGAAAATGTCTGCTCTTCCTAGTTCTGTCTCATGTTTCCTGTCTGATACTGGGCAAATCAACCACTAAGAAATCAACTACAATAGTGACAGCTGATAATTCACCATATGGCAATAAACTGGGAGCAGAAAGTGTATCTTTCTACAATGTATCTATGATTTATAACTGATAGAAAATTTTATACAAAAATTCTTTGAAATGTGCAGGTTGGTTTCACTTAAAAATCCTTCATTTATATATAAAATTATGCATCCCAGAGGAATTTATCTGTATTTTTTAATGAAATGGAAACTCTAGAAAGCTCTGTTTTTACAATTAAAAAATATTTTTATTAGTAAAAATGGTAAAAAAAAAATTAGCAGAACTAAATTTCTTGCTTTCTTACTTTTTTTTTTTGTTCATATCTCAATTTTTCTCTTCTTTCTGTCATTTTAGTTTATTCTCCTCCACTTTTAGCTTTGTTTTCTAGACTCAGGGCCTCCTGACTACACCTGGACAGGAAGGAATTCTTCCTGTCTTTCACAAGTGAGTAAAAAAAAGAATGGATAATGAATATGAAGATGACATTTTTAGAGAGAAAGAGATGAGAGACCACTTACCCATCTTCAGCATAGGGATTTTGCTTTGATTTGTAGTTTCTCACAGGCCATTATATACCATATATAAGCATATCAAGTGAGATATGCTTAACTACAGACAGAAAACCTACATTATAGTTATGGAGATTCTGTGCAAAAGAGGTGGGGCAAGACAGTAGATGAATAACAGCTAAGTTGATGTATCTAACTCCCCTAAGTTCCCTTAAAATCTGGCTGTGAGTTACAGACACATTTGGAGGTTAGGCAGATACCCCTGTTTTTCCTTTACTGCTTGTTTAGCCTTTGCCCTTTGATAATGGACTTGATGGAGAAAATCGAATACATCAGACAAAAAAAAAGCTATTCTAAATATAAGTACATCCAGGATCAAGATTAAATATATTGAATTGCATAATAGCAGCTGATATTTTCATTGTCAGACTAATACCATTTTATTTTTTCCCCAAGCATCTGTTGCATCAGCAAACAAAACTATAGTAGGTCTACAGTTTGGCTCAGAGTAAATCCCAATTATGAATATTAATGTCTCTGCATAAACTAAAATCAGCGAGCAAGAAGTAGATTCCAGAATAGACCCCAATCTTTGACAGCCTTTAGGTAGTGATACTTAGTCCAGTGCATTCAGTCTCAGGTATGAGTTTTAACTCTTTTATTCCTCTCTTATGGTGAACCCAATCTTGATGCCTTGAAGAGACTGGGTTTTTTGATGTTGTATTTTGTTTGTTTTGGGTTTTTTTATATCCATGAGCAGAGAGCACTGACCAAAAGTAAACAGCTTAGGTAAACACAGAATGGATCAGAGACTTTAAGGGGTTAGCAATCTACAGGCAAGACATTTCTCAAAAGATATGAAACATTGGCTGAGGAACAGGGCAAGGAATCATCTTGAAATATTTCCTACTGGAAAAGAAAAAAATCTACACATGGAAATATTGCCTTAAACAAGCACAAGCAGTTTATGCAATGCAAAAGCCTGAGGCAAACTTGACATAGACCTCTGTACCCCAATGCCCCATACAAATCAGGATAAAATATCGTAAAATCACTTTTGTTTTCTCCCTCTCTTAAAAACAAATAAGCAAACAGACCCATCTGCTGCCTTTTGTTGATGGTGAAGAACCCTTAAAGCATCTGAGAGTGGAATATTTGCCTTCATCATTGGGTATGATTCTATTCACATATTTACTGTGTAGTCAAAATTAAACACAAGAATGCAAAAGGGGCCAGCCTGAACTTCATCTACATAAGAGAACTTAAAAGTGGTTCTTGAAAGAGCAGTACTCTAGGGAGGGTGAAACTGGAAAGTTATCCATGAATATAAGTGAATAGGTTTTCTGTACCAATCAAGCATGGTAGCAACAAGGACCACCTGCCACAATAATCTCTCTCTGAGACTCACTGAAGGAACTAAATCACCTGCTTAAAGTTTTATTTAAGCGAAATGGCCCAGAAAAGCAAACACACTGTAGCTTGTCAGCAGGTCCTCAAGGGAAGGGCTATTTGTTGCTTGCCCAACTCACCAGATGAGGAACACTGCCTTTTCATTTAGTCTGAATGACTGAATTTTGTGTGGAGCAGTAATCGTCCCCTCCTACACATGTGCACACAGAGTAACATGTAAGACATGTAAAAAATATGCTTTTGGTCAAAGACATATTTAGCGCAGGAAAACAGGCACTGTTATGAAACCTAGCCATGCACCTAAGGTACCTCTAGCCCATAAAGTATGTAAAGCACAAGTATTCTGATGTTTTTGTAATTTAGTTTTGTTCTCTCTTGAATGAGCTTCACACAAAACATTTTTTAAGATTAGTCTTGGTAGGAGTTTTACTCAGTTAGATACAGATACATAGTATAAAATAAGTGTGCCTGATTTCTTTTTATTCTCGAGTATGTATCATGACATAAGATATTTCAGGTGCAAAATCGTTGTACTGAAATGTGTCTTAAAATTTCACAGTCCTCATTCCGGGTTCTCAGACTGAAAAAAATTTGTACCACTTGTCACTTTAAGAGCTCACTGAAGAAAAGCTTCAAGCATGACATTATGTCTTGTACAGCTCCACTTACACTTTATTTGTACTCACTTTATTTGGAGCACTAGATTTTGTCATTCTGACTCACAGTAAATTTCCCCTTTAACTCTATGGATTGCTCCACTGGTTTTAGATGCTTTGAAGTAAAATATTAAAAGTGATAGAATTAAGAATTTTCTGGACCACACTAATTCTGGGAATGATGAAGGTACCATTTCTGTCTTCACCTCTCTCCGTCATTCTCAGTCTAGGTCAAAGTGGAGAAAGGTGGGTCTTGATTGATTTTTTTATGTATCTCTGAGCCTCATGTTGACAGGCATTAACTAGTCAAGAAAGGAAAGTCTTGAAGTCAGTGTAGGTCTTTTGCTTAAAATATATTGCCTTCTACATCATAGAGGTAAGTAGAATATAAGATGCTATTTTTTAATGAGCTCTTTAAAAAGCTATCATTGTTTTCTTTGCACTTTTTCCACTAAATTTTCCCTCCAAATATAATGAAATAAACAAACAATCTCTGTTGAAATTGTTTTTACTGACTGAAATGAATACAACATTGTGCTGTAACATGTTATTTATAAAGATCTCTGGGAGGCCATAATCGAACAGCAAGGGTAACAACCAATTAAAATTAAATCCTGTATACCATATTAAAAAAAATAAAGAAAAAAAGAGAAAGAGGTCAAACAATTAGATATAACAACACTTTCAGCATTGCAAGGCTATATTGTTTATATAAATATAATGATGCCATGTCAAACACATTTACCCTCTATGAATGCAGACAGAGAGCTACGCTGATGTCTTTAAGTTCCTATATTTAAAGTGTAACTTCCATAATTTGTTGATAACTTGAAGTTTGTAGTTGATAACACATAGGCAGACCTTTCCCTAAGAGAAAGAAAACTACATGCAGGATACCTAAGTATGTGAATCACACCAAAGACAAAAAAAAACCAAAAAGCTACTCTGGCCTTGACTAAAACTGACAGAATTGTACAGCCTCTTTAACAACTAGGGAAATTGTTCCTGGAGTAACTCAGAGAGCTGGAACAGTTGCTTTCTTCAGAAAACATGTGGCAATATTTCTTGTTTCCCAAAAGAGTGTGATCTTCTTAAAAAAAGTTTGGTGTCACTAATGTGAAGAGTGTAAAATGATAACCGAGCCTCTTTTTTGTGAGTGAGTGAGTGCCGTGGTATTTCAAACCCAGTAAATGAAAAATACATGAAAAGAACAAAATATAAGTCATGATTTTATGAACTAGAAATTATCCAGAAATTGTGGTCATGTCAGAGGGTGCTGAGAGTGTTCAGAGCTCAGGAAAATCCATCTTTTTCTTTGACTGTTAATGCCTCTCTACTACAAATTCACTGGATAAAGTAATAGGTTATACTAGTCACAACTATGTTATAGTATTTCTTTGTATGTTGGTTGCAAAGTAAGAGAAAATTCTAAATAACTGTTCCAGTTCCTATTTTTTTTTAAATATTCATTTCTTATCCAGGATAACATTTACAATTATGGGATTTCTGCCTTAGACATCTGCTGGATCAATGACCATTAAGGTGACAGAAAAGGAAAATTTCCTGTCCATTTTCCCTATATACAAAGTAATACAGATGATGGCACAAAAGATATGCACTATAAAATTCTTAGGGCCCCTAGATGGCAGTCAATAGAGGGATTAGAAAAGTCTTGTTCCTTCAGCTTCAGAAAAGGAGCAGCGGGAATACCTCTGTGAGTCCCTCTTGGGACACAAGGCTTCCACATCCTCAGGCTCACTTATTTCCTTCACTTTGTTGCATATTTTTTGTGAATCCCTGCTTGGTGGTACCACTATTGTCCTTTCTATATGTCTGAAAGCTAATATTTATGTTTAAAGTTATACCAGAATGTACAGTTGTAAATAAAGTAATTGCAGGAGAGGAATTGAGGGATTCAAAGGAATTGATACTGGACAGGACTGTTCATATTTGCTGTGTTCTACAAAATGCTGCTCACATGGAAAATGTGCACTGGGGCACAGACAGTGGATTTATGAGAATTTACTGGTGATACCTTCTTGAGAAGGATGAAGTCCCTGAGCCTGCTGAGATGCCCAAAATACAGGGACTATGACAGAACTTCACCAACTGCTGTTCTCTTCCTCACATCCCACAGACCTAGATAATGCTTAGTTCCTTTACTCTAAATCTGCACTGAGTTCAGATTTCCCTATTTCTGAATATGTGTTAAAATAATTTCAATTCTTCTACATTCTTATCAGTCAGAAATGTGATTTCCCACCTTTAGCATGCATAACCTAAAACCATGTTTATAGCCCTGACACAGATTTTTAGGGCCACTGCAGGAAGAAATGCAGACTCCAGTGATCTTTACTCACTCCTACTCATGTGCATAAAGAAATTTTTTTGTCCCATAAAACTTAATCTTTAGTTAAAGCACTGAATATGAATTATTTAAATTGAACTGTATTGTAAAGCATTTTGGAGTATAGGAGCTCATGCCTTTTTCTCATGTCTTTTATATTAAATGAGCTCTTGAGATCAAGTTCTGACTTCTGCTAAGCATAAAATGTGATTTGATATTTAAACTGAATAAAAGCACTTTAATTTTCACAGTCTCTGCAAAAGCAGATTCCAACCAGATCAGTGTGTTCTGTGAGTTGTCAGAAAAGCAGGCCTTCAAATTAGTATCTTTGCTTGGGATCTTAAAAGAATACTTTTAATTAGTTAGTTTTCTTTAAAATCAGTTTGACACTGTTGTTTAACTTCTGGCCTGTTGGGCTGAATGCCTTACATTAAGCTTGAGTATCCTTGAGACAGATTCCAAGGTCCTTATCAAAAATCCAGCTCAAAAATATTTTAATCAATTGGGTGCTTCTAAACTGCAGCAGTGGAAATTTGGGAGCGTTAAAATCAAGTGAAAACTGAAGGAATTTAAGCAGCTGGGTTCAGTCCTGCTCCCATGCTGAAATAATTGCTTCAGCTGGGAACAGGACTGCATAAATGTTAAAAGCTAACAGCTTACAGCAACAAGGTTGCTACAGCTAAAGGCAGAAATGATGAATACTCTTTAATAAATGAAAATAATTATATTTGGTTCTCTTAATTAACTAAATTAGGTTTACTTGCTGTAAGAAAATTGTAGTTTTGTGTATCTAATATTTTCCTAGTCAAATTTTCTTTTGAGTACATCTTTGTGCACTGCTTTTAATATCCTATACATAAGTACAGTGCATTATTAGAGTTAGTTCAAGTGGAGATGACCACGGTCAATACTCGAGCAAAAACCACAAACCTTTATGTACATACACTCAAATGCCATGATGAATTCAGATGATTTTCCGGATAAAGGTTCAGCTTCTCATAGACTTTCAAAAGATCTCTTTCCCATTCAGGTGGAAAAATATGCTATACTATAAATTTTTTCCCCCATACAGATCTGTATGATTTCTATTACAGTCTATGGAGCAAATGCTATGGCTATTAGATTTCCAGTTCTGTCCTGAAGAGGTTCATTTTCATATCCTAAGCAGCTTTTTATTTTCACTGTTATTTTTCTGTTCAGAAACTATTGTAAGTTATTTCATTTTGTTGTCATGTATTGATTTTACTTGGAATGAAGTACCTTACAAGACTTGACTTTGGTTTTTGGGGAAGAGTTTTACCAGCTGTCAGCCATCTTGTCAGGCATCTAACCTGAACTGACTAGTTTAGATCTGTGCTACTTCGAATCTACTGAGCAGAGAGGAAAGCACTTCCAGAAGCTTATTATCCAAAATTACATATTTAGAGTAGTGAAAATAAACTGTTCTCTGGAAAGGGTGTCTTTCTCTATTGATGTGCTACAGAAGGAGGCTAAATGATTGGCTTTGACTTAGTGGTTCACTATTTAACAGTTAGGTGTGTGTGGTGAATCGAACCAGCTCTGTCCCAATCCCCATTTATCAAATAGAAATAGTACTTACAAATTCATTAAACATTTAAGATTCATCTCTCAGTAATAAAATCATTTTTGTGAGCATCTAATGCTGCAGATTAAATTTTTGTGATGAACTAACAAAAGGAAAAACATTTTTAGTGGGTAAATCCTGATCCCGTGGTTACTTTGTAGAATACATCATTATTCTTCCATGAGAGGCATAATTCTTCCATGACAGGCATAATCACATTGAAATAACATAACAATATTGACATTTAGTGACCTGTTTGGCTGTCTTTTCTGGCTTAATAAAAAGTTGAGGATTTTTATTTTATTTTTGTATCTGAAAGGCTGTTTACCCCATGTTAAAATGCATAATGGTTTTCTATGTCATGATGAAAGCTACATATTAATAAAATGTCATTAGTAGCTAAAGTAACAGAATGAGTGACAAAAGAGTCTAATGGAAAAATTATTATCTATCAACTTCTTTTCTCAAACTTCAAGTCCCATAGCAGAAATAACATCTATAATGAATATTTCAAAATTAGTCTTCAGAATTATGGAATGAAGACCCAATCACTCAGTGGCAGAGGTTGGGAGTGACCTCTGGAGATTATTCAGCCCCCCACCTGGTAAAATAGGTTCACCTAGAGTAGGATTGTCTTCCAGTTGGTTTTGAACATCTCCAGGGAAGGACACTCCACAACGTTTCTGAGCAGTCTGTTCCAGTCCTCTGTCATGCTCACAGTAAAGATTTTCCTCATATTCAGATGGAACTTCCCGCTTCTGTTTGTGTCCATTGCCCTTTATCCTGTTGCTGAACACCACTGAAAATACTTTGGCCTCATCCTCTTGTCACCTGCTCTTTGTATACATTGTATACATTGATAAGGTGTCCTCTTCTCTTCTGCTGACTAAAGAGGCCCAGCTCTCTCAGCTTTTCCTCATAAGAGGGATGCTTCAATACCCGCACTGTCTACATAGCCCTTCAACAGTAGTTTATTGTCTTTCTTGCATTGGTGAGCCCAGAACTGTACAGAGCATTCCAGATGTGGCCTCACCAAAGCAGAACAAAGGGACAGGGTCACCTCCCTCAAACTGCCAGCAGTGCTCTTGCCAATGCATCCCAGGGTAACACTGGCCTTCTTGGCCCCAAGAGCACAATACTAGCTCATGGTTAACTTGCCCACCAGGACACATAGCTTCTTCTCCACAGAGATGCTTTCCAGCAGGTCAGTCCCACACCTATACTGGTGCATGGGATTATTCCTCCCTAGGTGCAGGACCTTGTGCTTTCCTTTGTTGAACTTCTTAAAGTTCCTCTCCACCCCACTCCCCAGACTGTCTGGGTCTCCCTGAGAGGCACGAGAGCCTTTGGGTGTACTGGCCATTCCCTCTAGTTTTGTATCATCCGTGAACGTGCTGAGAGTGCACTCCATCCCTTCACCCAGGCCACTGATAAATAATTTGAATGAGACTGGACCCAGTTCTGACCCTCAGGGAATACCAGTGGCTACAAACTCAATTAGACTCTGCTCCATGGATCACAATCCTCCGAGTTCTGCCATTGAGCCAGTTCTCAATCCATGTCATTGTCCACTCATCCAGCCCATAGTGATGGTGTTATGAGAGACAGTGGTGGATTCTCCATCCCTGAAGACTGGATGTGGCACTTAGAGCCGTGATCTAGTAATCACAGTGGTGTTGGATCAAGAGCTGACCTTGATGATCTCAGAGGTCTCTCCAACCCGGTTGATTCTGTGATTCTAAAACAGGTAAGATCTACAGTAGGTGAAAAGGTATATTTTACTGCCACAGAATCCAATGCTGTGAATAGTAATGAAGGTTTTAAGCATTGAGCAGAGTACTAGTACTGCTAGTGAAAGCAAGGTGGACACTTAAAACAGTCTTCTGAAAATGTATATAGGAACTGCTATTCTTAATAAATAGGGAAATTTTTAAAAAATTTTTTACAATTTTTAGGGGTAGGATAAGGCCACATCCTACTACTCCTACTTGTATTGTTTGACACTGCAGTACACTGAATTTATTGGATTTTTTTTCTACAAACACGACAAAACAGAACAAAAACTATTCCACTTGCATAAGTTTGTCACCAATTATAATGGCAAGGCAAAAAAATTACTGCATGTTTTCAAATGAAATTGTTGACAGGTTCTTTATATTAGATTTAATGAAATAAAAATTGAGTTGATCAAAAAGATGAAGCTTCAACAAAGTATTCCATGTTTGTGAATTATTATAAAACTTGCTTATAAACTAACAAAATAAACGTGAAATTTTCCTAGATCTGTCAAAAAAGGTATCTTCTCTTTCAAGAAAGCATTAAAAATGGGACTAGAAGACTTGGACATCCAGTTCCTCTTATAGTAACCATGTCATAATCAAAGTGTTTTTCATGGAATTATGTTGCTCAGAGAAGCTGTGGATGCCCCATCCCTGGAAGTGTTCAAGGGCAGGTTGGATGGGGCTTCGGGCAACCTAGTTTAGTGGAAAGTGTCCCTGACCATGGCAAGGGAATTAGAACTAGATTATTTCTGAGGTCCCTTCCAACCCAGGCCATTCTATCATTCTAAGAAATTATCCAGACCCTCAAAATCAACTAAGTAACTTGCACCCCCTTCCCAGATGTCCTGTTTTATCTATATTCTTCCTTTCTAATTCTTAATTACCTACAATAGCATTAATAGTCATATCCAATTCTCTTACAAGACTTTTTTCTTTCCTCAGTGGTATTGCTTTTATTTACTTCTATATTCACATTTATCTATGTCTTCTTTAACCTTGCACAACTTCTTTCTTTCCATTCCTTAGGCTGAAGTTCTTCAGATCTCAATTTCCCAAACACTAGTACAGAAACTTCAAAATTGTTTGGAGGGACAGCAACAAGACTCCTCATTCAAATGACAGAAGGATCAGGCACACTCTAGCTTTCTCATTATAGCAGTTCTGCATCCTAAAAGCACCCTTACCACCACCACTACCTGTGGCAAAGGAAATCTATATTCTCCCTCAAAAGTGTATGAGTAATATGAGTTACGGCTTCTGTATGCTGAAAGTAGGTCTGAGATCAAATTCCTCTCTGAAACCATCTCCAGTCTAGGATAGGGAAAAGAGTAACTCAGTGTTAAGTATACTGCAGTAGTGTAGGCTGCTCCAGAAATGCAGAATGGAAAGTCACTGAGGTTCACTATAAGAATCACTATAGACTTGTATGAATAATGAGACCAGCAGTCAGAGTCTGAGAATTAAGGATTTAAATGTTTGAACTGATAATTTTTTCCCCCAAATGTAAGTTAGATTTGCTGAGCTGATGAGGTTCTCTGAATTCTCACTGGTCCACCTGAATTTGTTTTGTTTTGGTTTGGAGTTTTTTTCTGCTCCGTCAGTACCAGGCTTCTTTTCATGTCAAAGAAACTGAATCAGAGCCATAAAAAGAATATTATTTATCAATCCAGAAATAGTTATAAAAACTTGAAATAGATTCAACCATCCAATGGAACACGAAGTCATGCAGATTAAAAGCAAGGAAGTTGTGACTGGTGGAGCAGATTGTGCTGGCAAGAAAATCACTGACACAAAACCAAAAGGCCATCAGTGGAGGACAGAGTTTCGATCAAACATCTGCTTGGGAATTTTGAATTGGTACTTAGATTTTGAGATAGGTAGCAATGTGCCGAAGGTGACTCGGAATGATACTGCTATTCTGCTGTCTTCTAGAGCAGACAGTAATCTGAATTAATTAATACCAATCTAATTTTAAAAGAGTGTTTCTGAGACACATTTCAGTAACAAATATTACACAGCAGAAGATAAAACACAGCCCTATCTGATATATGTGGAGCCTCAGCTGTACATATTTGACCCCTATTTTACACAGTTTCAGCTCATTGATTCTCTCTTTTAAACGCCTGGACTGAACATTCAGCAACCATCGGACCACCCATACATCTTCTGAGCTGATTTAGTCTATGAACTGTAACCCTGCTACAGGGCTGTACTGTTTCTGGCACCTACAATGCTGGCTGCTTGTCATTATGACATATAACCTAGAAGATGTACTTAAGAACAAATAACCTCAGAAGTGTTAACATGCCATCAGTCTTTTCAGCTAAAGCAAAGACAGGGCTTAGGACTATCCAAAAATGAATAAATGAGCAAATTCATGTACTATCCCAAAGTTCAGGTTTGGAACGAAAAGTGTCAGAGAAAGAAAGAAACCTAGGGAAGATCTTAATGGCTAAAAAACCCCATTCATTTTACCTGATGAAAGGCTGTAAAGTTACACAAGCCATTTTTCTTCCTTTTACTTAAAAGATATATATTCCTTTACATAAAATATCTGCAATTGTGGCATGAATCTGGTGATGGACAAGCTTAAATTAAAAATATTTTCCTTTTCCAAGGTTTATTAGAAATGTCAATATGAACATAGACCATTTGAAATAGAGAATCCTAATTTAATGTAATAGAGTCTTCTAAAAGGTCAGACAGAACATTTTACACTGAAAATTAAAATATAGATAGCACTATATCTGGAGTTACTATTTACCCCACTTCAGCCCTGTTCTTAATGAAATTGCATCGAATTTTTTATAACACATCAAAAAGTCAACATGAAACAGTTCACAGAGTATTAAATATATGAACAACATAAAGCTGGGTCAGTTAATGGCAGCATTAAACAAAGACAAAAGGTAACAATACTGGCTTCAATTAATGTAGTGAATTAATGAATGATCTCTATTACTCAACTCTTGTTCATTAAACAAGTATAATGGGCTTCTGAATTGTCCATGTGAACCTAGAGAGTCTATTCAATCAAAATTACCTATGCTTACTGTCAATGCCTTGCTGATTATTCAACATCAGAGTTATACATAACGAGCCCTTTGGCATTTCCAGTCACTGAGAGCTCAGGCATGCGGTATTACCAGGGCTGAGTCTGTGAACACAGAACTCTTCAGATTGAATAGCCCTCATTTTAGAGTTGTGTGTGTATTTGCATACAGAAATATTACACGGGTCCTTATTAGAGCAATTTTCCAGCTATGCAATCTTCCCATCTTTTAAAACAACAGTGTGATTTCAAATGTGGACTCACAAAGGGAGTAACAGCGGTAGTCTTAAAGATCAAGTAGCTTCTTCTAATTCAAGTAGTCTCTTCCTAGAGAAAGTAGGAAGATGGAAGGAGGATATAGACTAAACTGCACCTTTCTGAGTTGGCAGCACTAAAGCTGAGGTATGCCAGCAGTTGCCAATGGCTGCTGGGACTACAAGCAACTCCTTGCAAGGGAATGGACTGCTGCTTCTTTCAAATATATTTTCTTAAAGGAAGCATCCCTGTTTTGCTCATGTTTATCCAACTGGTTTCTCACAAACTATGGAAGTGAGATCATTTTACCTGCTTTGCTTTCATTTGCTTGAGTTAGGTGATCACAGTTCAGCCCTTAACCTTATGTTTTTCTTACTGTTTTCAAGCTGAAAACAATATATATTTCTCAACAGCTTACACAAAACAGCCCTGTGGTTTTATTTTAAGATAGTACTTTATTTTTGTTCTGTTTTATGACAGAAGTATTAGAATGAGGTAAAAGCACTAAACTCATGTTAAATGTTTCTGTAGGAAAGATGGTTGCATTTATTAGGATTAATAGACTACTTATACTGGAAACTAAAATCCTCTTTTTATTCACATGCATTATAGTGTGCAGGTAACCAAAATCCAATCTTCTTAATCCTCAGTGAAGCAGCTTTTTCCCTGACTTCAGCGACAGTTCAATTTCTGTTATGCTAACCATATGCTCCTGATTGATTATCAGTTATATTTAATTATTCAGAGTTACAGATGGCAGTTTTGTGAGGCAAACTGCTGATCTCTGGAGGCCCTGTGTGTTGCTGCCTCTGCCTGTGCAGTTACAACTCTTGAGGCCCTGAGGTTGAGAAAAACAGGTAGTTTAACCACTTCTGTAAGTTATATTGGCCTATCCAACAAGGAGAGAATGAAAAGATCCTCACACTAAGCTTAGATTAAACCATAGAGATGGAAGAGAGGATATTAAGATAAATGCTCTGAAAAAACCTGTGTTGCCAGTAATTAATGTCATTCTTTCTGCTTATCCATTTAAAGAAATGTTTTAGTTGTGCAACATTCTTTTTCCTCTACCAAGGTTTTTCTCATTCTCCACATTTGAAGAGTATTTGTAGTATAGTAGAGAAGCATGTCCTTGCTTCCATATCAGTAAAATCTTAGTTCTAGCCTCTCTGAGGCCCTCCTGTCATCTGTTTGAATCCCAGTATGTAGCATAGAGCAATATGTAATGGGCAAAACAGGGTTGGTCAGAGTCATTGATACCACAGTAATAAGTACATAGGCAGCACAAAACAGAGAAGACAAGATTCCATCTTTCCTTCTCCACATGTTAGTAGTAGTTAAAAAAATATAAACTTTAAACCCTGTCCCCCACCTTGTAATCAGTACCACAGGGTCAGTGGGAGAAAATCCACCAGCTTATTTTTTTCTTTTTTTTTTCACACTGCTTTCTTGAAAGAGGTTTTTTGTTTTCAATTCACCTGATAGCGCAGTCCCAGCAGAATGCACCTAACAAATCATAGTGAGTGTCTGCACCTTGCTATGTATCAAAGTCCCTTAATGTGCCAGCAAAGTTCTTCAAGGTCAGAAAAGCAGTTTATCAACCTCTTATATCTCTTATAGGAGACAATAAATTTATTCTACTGTTGGAATCTATGAATAATTCAGATGCTCTGTGAGATAAACACTATTGCTTAGGATGCTCTGCATGTCATTGTCAACTAGTACCAAATACCGCCATTGCTCCCTGTACTCTGCATTTTTTAGCTTTCTCTCAGCTCTGGAAAATGCAATGCTGTATGGCTTGCATTTTTCTGTGTCCTGTAGCTCTTTAAAGTTTGCTTTTTCCTACTTTATCTTTCCATTACCAAGTAGGTTGAGACAATTAATATTCTGAATAACTGCTTGTCCCATTCTGTCTTAATTTCTAAGCAGTCTAAAAATTTAATTTAGAAGTAGAAAAGCAGTTGTCTTTTAAAGTGCTCTGCATTCCTTATTCCTACTAACATAGAAAACAAAATACCTTCCTTGACTAATTTGATAGTAATAGAAGAAATCAGGGATAAGCAAATATGTGTGATTTAATGAATACATACACCTACCTAATCTTATAAGAGCTTTATGGATACCTTTAAAATATCTAATGAAATATTAATTCACATATTACAAAGTCATTCTGAGTTTTATCCCATTTTAAGACAAGTACTGCCCTAGTTAGCAAAATTAAAGTTCACTTGTATGATCTATGAGAGAAGAAATAAGAAAAAAAGTAGGATTTTTTTTTTTAACAGGACATATAAAGCCAAATATGGTATTGGACTCCTTCTTGTACTTTCTCCTTGATCACAACCTTCATATAGAAGTAAAAGTAATATAACAATAGTTAACTATGCTGAAATTATAGATTTTTCTGAGAGGTCTCGGTGTCAACATCTATGACTAACCAAGAGACCTTTGGCATCACTTTGAAACTTTGATTTATACAGACATTTGGCATTTAAACTTGAGAAAATGATGAAGAGTTACACATTTATAAATAACGAGAACTGGAACTTGAATATGGACCTGAATTCATACTTACAGAGAATAACTACTAAAATTCAGTGTATGATCTACCTTGTATTCAACCCTATTTTTAAACAAACTTAGCCCTGTTTCACCTGAAAATACATCTTTCCACAGTAATTTAACATAATACTAACACCTGCTTCAAAAGCTTAAGACTTATAATTTTGGTGTTGAGCTTTGTATTAGAAAATGTGAATATGCCCATTTTTATCTGATGTGAAATAAGTATGGTTATACTGGTGAGGAGCTTCTAACAGAACACAGATATTTTAAGTAAAAGAAGTAGATCCACACAAGTAGTTCTACAACAGAAATAAAGTTATATCTCCATTGATTATTTTTTAAATAGCAATTATATTAACAGCAGCTTTCCAGTAAAAGTATGCAAGTAAAAACAAATCTCAGAATCGAAAGAATGAAAGAAATTATTTGGCCTCAAAACAATAAAGTTAAAAGAAAGAATTGTTGCAGTTTTCCCTGAATGACTTCACTGATGACACACTGTTTTGTGCAGCAATTCTCATTAAATCATTGGCAATTTAGTAGGGTTTTTTTTCAATAATAACAAAGCCATAAAAGGCAGATGAATTGTTTTAATTTGGTAGATTTTCTAGTCACTGTAATGTTTATATAATGTAAAGCCTTCTTTAAAGGATTTTATTTGTTTCTTTGCCTGCTTAGTGTCAGATTCATAAAAAGAGAACTGATCTCTACTGCATAGCTAAATTGAATCAAATCTTTTAAGAGATTGTTTCCATAGACTGAACATACGGATGAAAGATAAACATCTTGTCAAGCCCGTGTGGTACATGAGCCCGTGTGGTACAGTTTGCCATTGTGGCCCGGAAGGCCAATAGTGTCCTGGGGTGAACTGAGAAGTCAAGGAAGGTGGTCCTACCCCTCTACTCGGCCCTAGTGAGGCCATATCTGGAGTTTTGTGTCCAGTTCTGGGCTCCTCAGTACCAGAAAGACAAGGAGCTACTGGAGAGGGTCCAGTGAAGGGTGACAAAGATGATCAGGAGTTTGGAGCATCTCTTTTATGGGGAGAGACTGAGGGAGCTGGGCCTGTTTAGTCTAGAGAAGTCTGAGAGGGGAATCTCATTAATATATATAAATATCTCAAAAGCAAGTGCCAAGAGGATGGTGCCAGATTCTTTTCATTGTTTCCCAGAGACAGGACAGGAAGCGTTGGCCAAAAACTAAAACACAAGTTTGACCTCAACATCAAGAACTTCCTTATATTGAGGGTGGCAGAGCACTGGAACAGTCTGCCCAGGGAGGTCATGGAGTCTCCCTCTCTGGAAAAATTCAAAATCTGCCTGGACATGTTCCTGTGCAACCTGCTGTAAGTGACCCTGCCTTGGCAAGGAGGTTGGACTGGATGATCTGCAGAGGTCCCTTCCAAACCTAACAGTTCTGTGGTTCTGTGACTCATTTCAAACTCAATTTTAAAGAATTATTAGAAAAAATAATTTTCTGTGGTTTACAATGGTTTATGGTATGATACTTGCACTAAGAGCTAGATAAATAATGAAAGGTAGTTATCTAGATTAGCTTTTCTTTATTTCTAGAGGAAAACTTAAAGGTTGATTAGCTGAGTAACATTCAACCTATGTGAATAAAAGCTATAAAATAAATTTTATCTTAAGTGGTTCTCATATTCCAGCTTAAATCACTTTTCTACCTAAAGTCCCCTATTTTTTGAGTTGATTGAAAGTATTTTATTTTTTTAAACAAAATGGTTTAAATTAAATGAAAGTTTTTGTTTAATCCAAAATACTATCACTTTTTCTTTTATAAAATTTTTGTGTACATTTCAAGGACTTGAGTCTCAAAATAAACAATTGAATGTTATTTGAAATATTCTAGTAGAAAATATTAAGACTTCTCCTTAAAAAAAAACCCCAAGTGACTTCAATGATACCTTTTTCATATATAGGGCATGTACTGTGCTAGTAATCTGAAAAATCATCACTAACTCTCACAAATTCAGATTAATTTCTGAGCAATATCAATTTAAACTAATAGTGTGTTTTCATAAATATTCCAGTAGAATGAAAAAAACAAAATTACAAAATGTTTATTGAAAGACCCTAAGGATATGAAATCCAACCTCAGATTTCAGGGACAGTGACTGCAATGCACATAAACTCACTTCTAATTTATGCACTTAACAGCTCAGCCTCTGCTTGCTGCCAGTTGAGACACTGCAATTCATGTAAAAGCAAGCTGCTTCCTTTCACCACCCTGTCTTAGGCCTTTTCTGAGTTAAAAGAGGTAGTTGAGAAACTCTTGAAGCAGTTCTTTCCAGTCAGTCTGTAAGGAGTCTAGCACATACACTGTGTGAGGTCAGACATATGTCAAGAACAGGAGCAGATTCCTTTCTGCTTCTTACTCTGTAAGGAATTTTTTTTCCCTCCCCAGTAAAAATGCCTTTTTAGTTATGGCACTGAGAGAATACTTATGCATACTCTAGATGTAACAGAACTGGAAGATTCTCTGGCAACCTTTCCTACAGATGGTAACCTTTGCTTTAAGATGGTAACCTCAGTATGTTCTTGGATGGATTTTTTCCCTTTCTCAGGCTGATGTGATCCCTGAGCTACAGTAAATTCAAGGACAATGAGTTGTTACCTGTTCTTTGTTGATTGACCTAGGACAGATTTTATATTTGATGTAATTTTGCCTCATTTTATTCAGGTCAATGTAGTAGTTAAATATGCTGCACACTGTTAAATGAGTGTATGCAGTATTTATTACTTGCTGCAAGAAGTGATAATAAAATTAGTAAAAACATTTGAAGTTTATACAAAAAGAAATTTTTATACAGTTAGGCCTCTTGCAGAATTGTTTGACAAAATAATATCCCCAGAAAGCAGTGACTATTTACATAATATATTTCCTACAACATGAAGGGTTGACCTCTAAACCATTACCTGACACACCTGTGCAATGTAAATAGTATCAACGTATTTTTGTCTTTAGAATGGTTATAATGTTTCTTTTATATGAGTCTTATCTCCCAGATGAAAATTTAATAGATACTGCAAAACTATACTACTGACATTAGTTTTACTGTGTGAGACTCCAATAACTCCTAAAGAGTTTAAGATTAATGCAAAAGAACTTAACTTTGTGAGTCATGACTTATTTTTATTAGTGACTCTGCAGTTTGATTTAGATTGAGAATGAGACAGAGTATTGTCCATAGAAATGAGAGGCTCTTCATTTTATTATATCATTCATATGTAATATATATTTGACTCTAATTTCTGTACGCAATAGAGATTCAAATACTTGGGAGCAAGTAGGATCAAAATTCTTACAGACTGCATAGCGTCAGCATGGGACCTACTCAAATTGTGGGAAAAGGGCTTTGTGGGAGGATCCAATCACCAGCTTCAGACCCAGACCTGCGCTTCAAAAAGCAAAAGCAAGTCTCAGGAACCAGAGACAGAAAACCACAAAAAAGTTATTAGCTTTGTTGATCCTACAGCTGAGAATGGAGTGTGCTGTTTCATTCGATAAGGACATTGTCACACTGAAGCCTGATAATTTCTCTCTGTCTGTCTCACCAGATCATCGGAAAAGTACCTCCCTACTTCATCTTTTCAGGTAATAAGAATGAGCCTGTCAGGAATTGAAGTAAGGAGAGAGGAGAATAAATAGTTTTCATATTGGAGCTGGCTGACAATGAAGTGGCTGAGATACTGACAAAAGTATGTAATTTAATGTGAATAAACTGTTTTACTGCATGGCAGCAGATATATTAAGTATCTTTAAAAGACATGTTCATCATCTTTCCAAGGATCTCAGACAAGTGAAATTGACCTCACTACTAGGACAATCCACACTGTCTTAAAAGCAAAATTATAACCATTATGATTTTATAGACAGAGGAAAAAAAACACTCTTTCCTGACAGATAAAACACCAAAACATGCCTCTCTGAACTATTTGATAAAGACAAATAGTGTCAAGTAATTCTGAAAAAGGCCAAATTGTGTAAAAACATTTCTGTATAGACTTATCATGTTTTTATTAATTTTATTTCTGCTGCAGATAATAAATAGTTTAATAGTGTCAAAACAGTAGCCTATACCACTGATGATTTATCAGCTGTTCTTAGTATCATGGTTCAGAGAAGAGTAATCAAGATGATATTAAAACAGATCCATGTAAAGGAAAGAGACTAATAGTTTAGGTTTGTAAAATTTAGAAAAAGAGATACATAAGCAAAACAACATTAGACTCACCCCAAGTAATAGGCACAGAGAATGTAAGTCTTTGATTTGTTTCTTCATTCTTGGGAAAAACAGATAAGAGATTTTCTGACAGTATTTAAATGAAAAAAAACCAACCCAAAACACAACACAGACTGAACTGAATCTTCCAGGTCTTTTAGTTTCTGTTGACTCGTGAGCTTGACTTTTTGTTTCTGCCAAGTCGATCTCATCTAGTCGGAAAAAACAGCAGAATAATACCTCTCTAACCTGAATTAGAAAAGCTAACTGTTGCATGACATCAGGATAGGGATTACCGTGACCAGACTATGATAGAAACACAGTTTTTTCAGACATCCTCAAAAACATGTCCCAAGTTCTTGGCATGCTTTCTTAAGATATAAAATAAGGAAGCTCTTAAGGAACTGAGGCCTGTACTATGAAATAAGCAACATTACCCACAAAATAACAGTTCTCTCAGAGCTAGGTTCATTGGCAAATACTTTTAATCCCTCAAAGTTTCACTAAAAGCAAGCTCTGAAGCACACACAAAAGCAGACACTTTTAATGGGCTACGTGTGCAGAGACTGCAAGTGGAACCACTCACTGAATAAAGCAATGACTGAAGAATGAGGACTGTATCATTTTTAAGGCATGCTTGGAGAAGTTCTTGCATTTCCCTTTCACAGCTGGGAACCTGAGGCAAGGAGAAATTACTGGTCTAAAGTAAGTAATGTTTCAGAGAGGAAAGCCATGTAAAACCTTTCATGGATTTCAGATTTGCTGCTTTCTAGAGCTGAAAACCAGAGTCACCTCCATCCCTTAAAAAAAAAAAGGATGCCCTTTTCTGTTTCTTGCAGCTCCAACCAGGTCTCCTTCATGCTCTCTTATTTATTTTTAAAGTCAAACAATTTCAGTGGTGACTGACACCTTTCCAGAAGAACCTGTTCTTTTAGTAGAGATTTTCTTCACAATTTGGGAATTGAATTGGGAGATGAAGAACTATATATTTGAAGTTATCTGAGAATAATCATTGAAAGAGTTTTACCTTTATCTTATCTTAGTATCTCTTTCAGCTCCAAGAGAGAACAATAAAAATGAAACAGTGACCTGAGTGTCATATCCATAATTGCCAATTTACTACTAGGTTAAAACTGTGTTTTTATTGTTTATTTCATATTGGGTTTGCTTCTTTTCATTTATTAACTGTGTTTAATCTCTTGTGTGAATAAATCTTGTTTGTTTATGCCACCCAGTCACAGCATTGCTTGTAAATAAAAGTTATTAAAGGGAGTAAAAATCTCAATTTGCTGCTTTGGAAACACACTTCATTAAAAACATAGAAATCAAGGTCGGTTGAGCTATAAAATCCACCTTTTTTTGGACACTTTCTAATATAACTTAATTTCAAGCTGCTTTAAAAGACTACAGATTACACATAATTTACAGTAACTCAAGGAAGAAGTGTTAGTGAGGTTTTTACAGTCTGACTTTCGTTAAAGCTGAACAGTGTTTTTCATTTTGTTCTGTGTCTGGGTTTTTGGTTTTTTTAATCCTTATTGTGACCACAAAAAAATAACTAGTTAATTTTTTTATGAAATAGATTATTATTATTAAATCTGATACACACTCAAGATTTTCATTTATGAAAGATCCCTATTGACTTTGGTAACCCACTTACTGATTTCTATTTTCTTTCTTGTCACCCATCTGTCACACACACATATTTGCATGACTGCATTAACATATACGTTTTATAATAATTTCATGTTCTCTTCCTAATCTGTATATTGGCCCTTTACAGTTGCCTTTAATATTCACAAAGAAAACAGGCTCCAGCACTTGCAGTAGGTAATAATTGAAATAGAAATAACTAAGTAAAAGTTGTTTGTGTAAGTGCAATGTTTCTTATGTTATGAAACAGCATACAGAATTCCTTTGGGCTGTCTCTGGGTGAGAAGACAAAGACATTTTTAACCTTTTATAATCTGTTTTTTTTTTAAATGCAAATTACAAAATTCCTACAAATAACAAGAAAATCTTTGTTAATATAAATTTGTTCATTTCATGCAACAGCTGTGGAAAAACACCATCAAAATATAGGTCATCTATAAATCCTATAATATTTTTCAGGCAGTGTAGAACATTCTACTATAATTAAATTTAAAATTTAGCAGACTGAACCAGAAGCTAGCCATCCTTAACAAAAGAGGTGAGAATGCCTTCCTGTATAGGAACCCCACTTTATCATATACTTCTCTGGAAAGCAAACCGTATGGTAAATTCACTGAAAGACTTGTGCTTTTTAAAAGCTATAAATATCTGTCTTCTTTAAACAACACAGAAAAAGATCAAAAGTTTTATGGCCAAGTTAATTAAAACTCAACATGGCACAAAAGGAAAGCAGGACCAAAATATGTTGGGTTTCAAAGTCTGTGAAACGAGTCAGTGTAAATTTCACTTGGTAAAATTGTAGAATATTTGCAGGTCAACATTATATATAGTATAAATAAACAGCAGAAATATTTTTATGCTGCGGATCCAACACATGCACAGTTTGCCAACTTTCTCATGGTGTTAAATGTTTATTTCACATGGTTAGTACAGGTAAAGCTAGTAGGAGAACTCATGGGAAATGCTGGTTTTGAATGGCAAGTACAATGCTTGATGTTATGAATGGACCTTACAGTCTCAAAGAAATAAATTGCCTCTGCTCCCTAGTTCACTGTAATTCTTTTTCTCCTTACTTCAATTTCTGCATTTCAGGTATCCAAAGGTCTTAAAATTGTAGCTTCTCTTTAATAAGTGAAAGGGTATAGTACAGCAGGTATGTAGGATCCGCAGGACCTGGCTTAGGACTTATTGCATAAGTTTTCTTTTCAAAGGTTAACTTCCAAAACACATGAGAAATCAAGGACAGAAACTCAGTAAAGTGAATTTCTGCAAGAGGACAAAAGAAGTGGAAGATGTTCCTTCCTAAATCAAAAAGAAATTGTTAGTGAGGTGTTGATATTGCAAGCAGTAGTGACCTGACCTCTATTATTTTTATTCATATAAATGAATTGGATAATGCTTCTGAAAGCAAGATTTCCATGTGATTCTAAATTAGGAGGAATAGTAATTAATGAGGAACAATGCAGACAGTAACAGGACTAATAGATGACAAATGTAGTTCAATGCAGCTTAATGCAGAATAATGAATCTGGTAGTGAAGGGGGAAAAAAAAAGAAAAGAGAGAAAACCTTACCACCTGCAAGTTCTCTCACACACAAGAATGAAACAAAGGAACCAAACAAAAAAAAAAAAAAAAGGAAACCAAAGCTGAGGACATGTCCTTTTCTAAAAGGAATCTTTTGCAGGCTTCAGTCTCATGATCACACAAGGATAAGAAAAAAGATTAAAAACTACAGGGAAGATATGAAAAAAAAAGAGGATGATTAAAAAGAAAAAGTTGAGGTCTTTCAGTTCTGTTCTTAACTTCTTCATTCACTTTGGACCCTAAAGAGCTTGCCAGGGTCAACGCATGATAGTTACACTGATGCACAGAGAGCGATCTTTATTTTGCAATTGAAGAGATTGTTGTTTTCAAAGTTTCAATCCACCTGTTATTGTTTGTATTCAATTAGCCTGGTAGTTATGGTTTCCAAAGGTTCCCTGTCAATATTACATTATTGGAAGTTATTTTCATGAGTATATGTAGTGTTTATATACCCCAATGGCATGTCTGTGTTCCAAAATTATTCACAAAGGAGTAACAGTTTTCCTTTTTATTTGTATAAATTCATTTGTATGCTTTTATGAAATCATTTATATTAATAGCTTTTTATAATTAGTCTTTTCAAGTTACTACTATCATGTTAGTGAGACCAGTATTGTTCAATACCAGAAAACGGCTGTTAATGCAGGTTTTTTTAGTCTTGCCAGGTGTAAGTGGCTGAGAACATTTCATCTGAAGCTGCCTGGTGTGTTGATACAGCATTCGTATTCACAGCTTTCCTCTGAATCATAAAGCAATTTGGAAAGCACCACTGCATTGTAAAGTATGATCTTTATCACAAGAAACTGTGATGTAGCTTCTCTGTGTTACAATATTGGAGTGGTATAGACATTCAAAGCTGTAATGCAGCACATCGCTTTAGTACACACTTAACATCAAGCACCTGAGTATATCTTTTGATGTGGATATCATCCTGCAGTTTCTTAAAGAATTAGTCTTCCTCAACTGATTTTAATTCTTTTGATGTGACCTTTTAGAGACTTACCCGTTTTGTTTGATAAATGCTTTGTTTCCTCAAACTTTCTTTATAATTTTTGTTCTTTCCTGATAGGAGACTGTGTACAGTATTGTATTTCTTATTCCTCTTTTGTTAAAATTATTGGGTTTTACCCTAGGGCTTTTATTTAGGAAACAAATAATATTAATTGCACTGCATTATTTTTTCCAAAAGTATGTTTACTCACTGCTCTGAAAGACTACACTTTTACTTTTCTAAAAGCAAAGGTATCTATTCTAGAAATAGTGCATGTAGGTTTTTTTTTCCTTAAGAATACACTTTTGCTTACTCTAAAAATGATTTTTCACTTGCTATTCCATTTCACTTTTTTCTTTTTTCTGTGAATTTAAGATCAACTGGTTCAAAGTACCATTTCTCATGTACCTTGCAGCGTTCTTCTGCTGATCTCTTTGGCTGACAGTATGATTCTTTCAAATCCTGAGCATCAAGGCCAAAAATCCCACTTTGGTCAGATGGGAAAGGAAATTGCCTTGATTTTGTTCCAAGCAGGCAATTAAGAAATGATAAATTTGAATCCAAATAGAGCTGGAAACCATAACTCTCAGATGTGTCATGCACTCTGAAGTATAAAACATCTGATAGTAACAATACAAACTATTACTTATTGTAAAACCACAGAAATTAACATAAGCACATAAGAATGAGGTGATTTAAAGGCTAGCATTTGTTTGGAAATTTTCACTTATTCTTGAGAAGTTAATAATTTTCACACCTTTTCTATGTAATATTTGCGTCTTCCGTCCCTTGTAATGTAAAAGTAATCTTTTAACGCCTTAACATATGTCCCTTCTATGATTTCTATATACAATGTTTCAAATGAAATCCAGGACCTCCACATTTGTAGCAAGCACTACTGGTACTAGGGAGGTTGCAGGGAAATAACGTGGCTTTCTCCTCTCCTAGATGGCTGATTCGAGCTTGAATCAGCCATCCAGCAGAGCAGAAAGCCACATTTTATAATACTTTCTCTTGTACAGGCTACATCCTAACACGAAAATCTAAATCCTAACTCGTATGAGAGGTGCCTCATAAAACCAATAAGCAGCAATATTTTCCTGATTGAATCTGTAGGTTTTAAGGCATAGCAAATGGAAAGACTATGTTTATAATCATGCAGAGCTCAGATTTGCAAAATCCACTTTCATTTCTTAGCTTGCTTTATATTTGCAGACTATTTTGTTTTACTCCTTTCATGTGGAATAAAATGTGAGTCTTTGTGAGGTCCAGTATGTAAGTTCATTGCTAATGCCACTACAGCCATGGACGTTCTTTGTCAAACAGCAGTAACAAAATGATTGCTCATGGAACTTGTATTTTCCTGATAAGCTCTTCTTCTATATTATTTTGGACTAACAGTATCATGCAGAGTGTAATGGTTCAGGAAAGCACTGCAAGTGCGCACAGGGAGCAGAGCTCGGAGACTGCTACCTATCACACATACTAAATTTCATTTAAGGGAATCTACCTGATGCATTCATATCTGTTGCTAAGTGAATATCTGTCATCTTGAAGGTATGAAAGTTTAGCAGACATTGCAATTTATAAACAATGGATGTATTTTTTGATTAAAAAAAAAGATTGTTGGGGAGACCTACTCAAAGATGTTCATGAAGATAACACGACCTAAGTGAATACTGTTGAATGTGGTCTAGTCCAAGGAATTCTGGGGTGGTCATTTAATTATACTGATTACATACTTAAGTGACCTTCAATAGCCAAACAATGGAAATTACTTGTCCACAAAATTATCTGAAATTTAATTTTGACATTTTTCTGCTCAGAGTATGGAAAAGAAGCAAGTGTTATTTGGAAGGTCTGGGATTTTCATGCAACAAAGTATTTTTCTCTTTTTTTTTTTTTTTCCCCTCTCTGTGCTGCACTCCGGACTAATATTTTGGTACATGGTATCTAACAAGAGTAGTAAAAGAAAATGTAAGCAATAAAAATTAATGTGTTTGTCTTGTCCTGTGATTACCAACTAATAAGTGTTTTAGCATTCATTTCTACTTTTTTTTTTTAAGTTTTCCTACTTGCTTTTGCTTATAGGTTTGTGAATCTATTAGAATTCAGTATTTTTAAGATTTCTCTTCCAATTACTTGGTAACTTAAAGGGACAGAAAACACAGTCTGAGACTTGTATTTTTGTGAAGTGCAATTCTGTTCTTTTTATCTGAAGTTCATCTTCATTAGTTGTTTCTGAAAGAAAAATGAGCAATATTTTAATTGGACCAAAAGGAAATGTGACTGCAGAGAAAGACTTGGAAAGAGAAGGTGTCTGTTAATCACAATTAGAAAGTACGAAATATTTAACTTAAATGTCATTTGAAGAAAGGGTATCAGTGACTTTTAGTTTCACAATTGAGAGTGAATGTGCTGTTTCAGCCGAAAAGTCGTTCAGATAACTGGACAACAATTTAACCCTTTGTTTTAAATCCTTGCATGAGAATAGCTTTGAAGTTTTTTATTTGATCTATACTTGAAATGTTGTTTTTGCTCCTGGAGAGACAGGTGCCTCCTCAGTGGGAGAATCCCTCCTTTCTACAAAGAGTTCTCTGAGGTCAAAAGATACATTGCCAGAGTGACTACCTTCCTCTCTGATTACCAGCTTACTCTTTACTCCTGGTTTCCAAGTAGCTGGAGTCACACAAAACTAATACATTATGTCTCTAATTTGACTGACAGTGACATGAACAAATGATATAATATTGGAGAAGTATGAACCTTAGTGTGGTTGAAGTCCAAGATCGAATTATGTTTAGATATACTGAAATGTTTCTGTAGTTAAATGTACTTAAGAGCTGAAGTTCTTCAAGCTGGCAACAGTTTCTGTACCAATGTTTGTCTACCTGTGTAATAAAATTTCAGAGCTGTTATGTCTAGAAGTGAAAGGAAAAGATTGCCTACCTGTTAACAAATATGGCTTTTTTAAAAGAAGCCTTCAAAACAATTTATATACATGGTATTAAATATGCATATACATTTTTGAGGTCTGAGGTCTTATACTGAAAATTTTAGCAAAAAATTAACATTCATTTGGGGTCTTTTCCTGCAACCTTACTGGGATGAGTTTACAATACTGTGATGTGCTCCCTATATCAGCTTCAAGTATTTATCAAATTATGCATAGATTTTGAGGGGAGAAAGTGTTTTCATTTCAAACCAGATAATATTCCAGTAGTCTTGCGTATGTTGTCTTTTAGATTTTGTTGCCCCTACTATGAGCTTTCTAATTTAGAAAGAGAATTTTCACCTCAATGTCAGACTGTTCCAGGCAGTAGGCAGGCCCTTGTGCAGTATTTAAAACAAAACAAAACAAAACAAAAAAAAAAAAAAGTGTGTGATTTATTAATTTTCAGAGTTGGGATAACGAATATCTGCATTTTCAACATTTAAAGACTCATTTGAAGGGCTATGAATTAAAACCTGTACTCTGAAAATGTAGAATTTATAAAAGATGTATAAATATTGATTTTATTATATATTCTGTGAGATATTTATTCTTTTATTATGTTTTTTTATGCATCTCTTAAGTAATAATTACAGCATCTAAAACCTACCTCCAAAACCAAATGAGAAAATTGGCTTGCTCTGTGTTGGTTTTTATTCTACTTCAAAGTTTCTGTTCTGTCAGCTTCCTGTGAGAAAGTTATTAGGAAGGGTTAAGATCCGCAGTTCAAACTCTGCCATCTTGGAAATTTGGGTAAAGTTTGAGATACAGACTAAAATTTATCTGTAACATTTGAGGCCCTACTTTTATACTGGCCACTAGGAGCTACTATTCCTAGGAGAGATGAGCTGGAATAGCTCTCAGAATTTGTGAATGTATGGCAAGGTGCTGGGAGAGCAGTGAAATTTCCAATGTCTGCTGCTTGTCAAAATAATATACAGAAAGCCAAATTCTAAGCTAATCTATTGTGGCAATCCTGTGACTTTACCCTGGGGCATACCCATAAGACCAAAGTAATTTCAGTAAGTCTGTAATTGGACAATTACCTTTTTTCAGCCTGCAAATGCTGACTCGAAGACTTATCTCCTCTTAATCTTATGTCTACCAAATGAAACATGCATATTTATTTTATACTGGTCACTATATATGCAGGAAAACGGTATGTCTACCATTTCTTATGGTTAAAAATGTGTTACAGCTGTCAATTGGTTCAGTCCCTCAGTAACCCGATGGATTACTGCACTTAAAGCCTTTTACTTCTGGCGCCCTGGTTTCAAATCATTTGTATGAGTACACAAGGGAAATGTGTTGGCCTCATCGTATTTCATACCAGATGTTTATATACAACAACAATCTTCCCCATAATTCAGCATGATTAATAATCTCTGTTCACGAAAGCATTTTTAGATCCAAAGCAGCAAGATACGGTTCAGATTCCAGCTGAAGCACTGCAGCTACTCACAGAAAGATGGGAGAAAAAAGTATAGAAAAAACATTTTCAAATGCACATATACTTTTCTTCAAATACTTTTATTAGAAGGCTTCAACTTTGCAGTTCTTTTTCTGGCATAATTCCCATGGAGAACAGAGAGAATTTTACTTGGAGATAATTTGCCTGACTATCCTTGTAGATTTTGTGACTTGTGGTTAAAGTGAAGAAAGCACTATTATTGTATTTGTACAGGCATTAAAATCTCAGGAACTCTCTATTACTAAGGGTCTGTGAGGCACAATTATCAGAAAGACACAGCAAAGATGCATTTTGTGAGAATAGTAAAAATAAAGACATTTACAATGTGGAGTCATAAGTTTTAAACATCAGAAATAATGTTCTATTTTTAAAAGCATCTTGATTTTCATAGTCAAACAAGTAAAGGGGAATTCAACTAAACCACTCATTCTGTAGTCACAATCAATAGCATTTAGACTTTAACTACATGATTTGTGACTTCAATCAGATATTTGGACATTTAAGTACTCTAATTATTTGCACCTGTAATTGATTGCCAGTGCAAAATTAGAGGTTGCATTTAAAAATGTGGCCACAATGAAAAACAGAAGGATGACAAATAAAGAAAGATGTTCTATGCCAAAGTAGTCTAAAAATGTTTATTGGTCAACTATGACATCAGGCAAACAGGATCTGCCAATTGCATAGCGGATACAATCCTTTAAGTGGAAATGGTGACTGAAGATGGAAAGAATGAGAATGTGATAGTTCTGATCCAAGCCTTCCTTAGTAACCAGTTGTAACCAAGGAAATGCCCATTTCCCAGGTATTCCATGCTGGTTTTTTACGTAACAATGGAGTATGAATAAGAGAGAGATAGGAAGTCTTTTTTTCTTCTTCTTCGGGCAAAGTTTGCGAGCAGTTGGTCTCTGTCTTAGTCTCACTTATCAAAGCCTGAGGCCTGTTGCAGTGACTGCCATTATCTGCGACGCAGGAGATCAGAGAGTGCTGGCCTTTCTCTTGAAGGAAATTGGTGAGATTGTATTTTGCTAGTTACGTGTCGTACCAGTTTTTGGGGTTTTTTGATTGTACTTGTCTGTTCTGGTTTTTTTTCCCCTCCTTTGTCCCTGTTTCTCCCTCCTTTTTCCCTTTTCCCCTCAGGAGCTCGCCATTGTATGTATAAATTGTAGATATAACTGTAAATACCTAAAAAAATATGCTAATATAATTCAGTTTTGTTCAAGCTTCTTTCAGGCTTTCAGGTTTTTTTCTGTTTTTTTTTTTTTTTTTCCCTTGCTTAAAATGAGAGATAGATGGGGGGGGGAGATTTGTGGAACTTCATAAACCTATTATGTAACTTTCTCCCATTTATAGATTTAAAAACCTAGTCACTGTCCTGGAATTACAATCCCATTCTCATTTTACGAAATTTTATTGTCAAGTATGCAGGGGTTGGGTTTTGGTTTTAGTTTTTTGTGGCTATTTAATATATTTTGAACTCTGGTAGTATTTTGGGTACAACAGCAAATGGAAGCATTTTAACATATATTAAAATATCTGATTTGAATTTCTTTTTCTCATAGTTTCTTATTTCTCCCTACCCACACCAAAACTGAAAGTGAAAAGCTTTCTGTCTGTCAGGGTTTTTTTAGGGAATATGTTTTTGGTTTTGCTTTTAAATGTATATGAAGCTTACTAAAAATTTATATATTTAGCTCTACAAGTATCAAATAAGGTATATCAAATAAGGATATTTATGGACAAGGTCAAATGAAAAAGCAGTTATATGTGTGAAATTTCATTGGGCCAGATGTAGTGGGAAAACTAATGGAAAACAGAGAAAAGAAGAAACTCCTTTTTATGTAATGGATTATTTTTTTACCAAGTTCAGATTGTTATGAAGTATTTAATTATGAAAAGTTATGTGGTGTTTTTGTCTTCTATATTCTAGGCCCTTCTTGTCATAGAGTAAATATGGTAAGAATTGGACAGCTAGACTAACTGAAGATGACAACAGGGGAAAGAACAAAGAAAAAAGTCTGTTGTAATTTAATTTTAAAAGGTACCATCATTTATTTTCAGTTGGCATTCAATTTTCAATACACTCATTTTAAAATGCATTACTGTTTAGTTTTGAATGTTATGGTAATTTGGGAATTGACTTAGCTTTTCTCAGAGTTAGAGATTTGAGGCATATTAACGAACATGAGTTTCAGAAGACAAATGGTGCTTGAAGTTTCCATGTCTTTTAATTCATTTTTTATTAGAACATGGATGTTTTCTGAAATATAGATGGCATTTGCCAGCCAAAATGGTCATCTGATTTCCACATACAGTGTGATGCTTCAGTGAAGTTTGAACTTTAGATTGATTTAAAATTCATTGGTAATAGTGCTATAAAGGCCGTGTTCTCTGGCTCAGAATGCAATAAACTGCAGGATAATATCTCCTTTGCAGACACACTGAGCATTCATCCTACTTAATCTAGAGTTTGTTTTTTTGGTTTTTTGGGTTTTTGTGTTTTTTTGAATGAATGCTACTCTAAGCTGTGAATTCCAGCCATGCTTCATCGTGCTTACATTGTCAAAAGCAGGTGCAGGTGCATAAGGATTTTCTAAGGGAAGGACAGTGAGTGGCACAAACTGAATTGCCTTTGTTTATAACATGATAGAAATATATTTGTTATTCATAATCAAGGTTAGGCTTTGTGAACAAAGATTTGGGAAAGGCTCTACCCACGTGGGTGTACCCTTCAAACCTGAGAAATTCTGGGGAAGAAAACTTAATTTTTTAGTATATTTTTAAGCACTAAGTTTGTTTATAATAACCAATCTGGATCAGTTAACATGACATGATTGGAAAAAGAACATTAAAAATTATTTTTTCACATTCAGTTTTTCTTCCTACTCAGCTCATAAATTATTACAATTAAAAATATTTTCAAGATTCCTAATGCTTCTAGAATGTATAAATAAACCAGATGGTAGAAGACCTTAATTGACAGCCTTCTCCCCCTTTTTTTTCTCTAGAAGTACAAACCCCAAGTTATAGTCATATGCACAAAGAGAAATTCATTGGTTATATTATCTTTAAAAATGTTTTTTGGTAGTGTTGTTCATCAGTTGACATTAAATATAGCTGCTACATTTCTTCACTCTGGATATACAAATTTCCTTTTTACTTAGAGTGCTACATGATGCTCTGTACTTAAATCTTCACATGAATCCTGTGCTTGCCTGTGCATAACAATAAAAGTACTCATCACTCTTTACTAGAACTCTAACCCTTCCAGGAAGATGCAACTTCAAATCTCTGCATCAGGGAGCAGCAAGGACAGGGCTGCTCCTCAAAAGCAGACAAGCCAGGTTTGGAAGGTGGGTCCCCCTGGGGCTATGTCCTCATCAGCCAGATTCATGCAGTCTCACATGGGCTGAATCCTGCAGGTAGAGGCAGATGCTGATAATGGGGTCCATCAATTGCACAGAAAAGTGAGTGTTGGTCTTATCTGTGATCCCTCTATGGAAATCCAGCTTAGAGGAAAAGCAGACAGGGCCAGAGACCAGGCTGAAGACAAGGCTACAGTATGAGGTCAAAGTCCATCCAGGAGAAAGGGGCAGAGGCAGGGTTGCATGCAGCATATATTCAAGGGGTCCAGGAGAAATCACACAACACATGGTCCGGGTCTATGCATGATATAGGGCAGATGCAGGGAGACACACTTCCAAAAAGAACTCAGGCAGTGACTCAAATTGCTCCTCCTTACACACTCAAAGTATTTTATTCAGCTGATAGACAATCACATTCTGATTTATCACTGATGGGAAATTTGCTCCAAACATTTTTAATACTTTAAGCCTGTGTGACATGTGTATTAATATTTGAATGTATCTCTATTTTCACATCTTTCTATGAAATTTTTCAATACTTGTTATCATTTGAGAACATTTTCCTTGAAGAAAAAACAGCTCATAAACTCAAATAATTCACTGACAATTGGATAGGAATATTATAATGTTCTAGGATTCCCTCTTCAGTTATTTTACCCTATGATATCTCTGTATCTTCTGGTGATTATTGTGCTGCTTTTACTCCCTGAGAAAATATTTTAGATCATTGATGCTTTCTGAGGACTTCTTGATGGGCAGAAATTATTAGCACCTTGAGATAAAAAAGACACAAAGTATAGCCATGTTGATACCCAAGAAGAATATACATTCTGGCAGTGGTATTACCTTTGCAGTACATTTCATATTTTAACTTGATTCAGCATTGGTATCACAAAGATATTCAATAATGACTATAATGTGGGATTTGTTGTTTGTTTTTTTTGTTTGTTTTTTTTAAAACTTTTTAATCCTACTGATAGCTGTGCAATGAAACCAGGCAAAAGAATAACAATAGTTTATTTACTTTGGTACTGAATCACTGAATAATTGCTTAGAGATCACTCAAAAGCATAAAAAGTGTTCTTGGCATTGGGACAGTGCCTTTTGATATTCAAGGCTGTTAGTTGATGTCAGACACAAAATGGCAAAGTGTCTTTAAGCAAAGAATTCATTTCCACCCATGAACGTTTATGAAAAAATTTCTCATTAAGTGTAGTTGATAGTTTCATATGCACACTGAACAGGAATAGGAAACTATATATTGTCTGTTCAAATAAAGTCTTTAGTATTATTGATTTGCTGTGAAACAAACTCAGGTGAGTATGAAATTTGTTTAGGACTGCAGCATACGATGAAATTTAATTCTCCTTAATCACTTGTAAATGCTCTGTTGACTCCGATTATTTTGAAGGAATTATTTATGTGAGTTTCCTATATTTGATACCATAAGAAGCAAATAAGCAAACTGAAGGTTCTTCACAATATGATGTACTGTACTGAGAGTCTGAGAAAAACATGTCGAATAATTACACTGAAAGGATTTTATTAGATGTCATTAATTTTCCTTTCTTCTACTGAAGCCAACATATAGGATGTTTTATAGCTTTGCAGACTGTAAACTTTTATGCTGTTGACATCTTTCTCTATGTCAAAGCACGAAAGAACTAGATTTTTTTGTTGTAAAGAAGAGTAGAAGTAGTGAGGTGCCAGCCTTGTTTTATAGTAAGGAGTACATATGCTTTAAAATCTTGTTGCAGTACTCCCTTTGCCTGTAAAACTAAAATTTCACGGTTACTCTTTAAAATGTCATTATATTAATTCAAGTACTTTAGAAACATTTAAATACCTGCCTCATGATAACAAACTTAGTAGACTATATTTTCCCCTTAGTACAGTATAGCAGGAATGCAAGGGCATTATCTGAAGGCATCTTGTGCTGCTTTACACTTACCACACTCTTCAATTACCGGTGGTATGATTCAAGACAATAAGGGGTTTTGTAATAGATATTTATTAGAAATACTTACATGGAATGGTCATATGACAAATTCCCTGTGAGAACAGCACTACTGGTTGAACACAAATATCTTTGTTCCACTATCATTCTTCAGAAATGGTCAGAGTAGCTGCACAGAGAATAATGGGAAAATATAGAGATATCTATTCTTCCTGTCATACAGTAGTTTAATTTGATGCCTGTTCTTGAACTGTGAATAATTACTCCCTGTGCTACCCACAATCATGGACTAATATTATACTACTCTCAAACTGTCTCTTTTCTAGGTTAAATAGTCTCAATATAACCCACAGTTAAAATAATTTCAGTGATCACCATTATTGCTATCTGTGTCTTTTCTAATTGTACCACATGCACTGTGGCACAGAACAAACACGATTTTACTGTATTAAAATGTACCACAAAGTAAATTACAAGGATTTTTATCTTATTCCCTTCCTCCCAATCCATAGGGTTAAGCTGGTTGGCTGCTAGGGAGGGTTTTATCACTATTTAGATGTTATGGTTCCATAAATTACCTGATATAATTGTAAATGCTATCTCCTGAATTATAATAGTTTGTTCTGAACAAGCTTCTAAACAATGGCCTGCAATATTTTAAGGTAAAAGTATTTTTATATGTAAATCTTGCATGTTCAATTATCCATTCATTATATTTGCAAATTGTCTGATTTTGTTGAAATATGGGTTTGTGAATACACAAATAGATGTGATTTAAAATATTGTGATTACATTTTAAATGCCCTAGATCTGATTTTCATTGGCCTCAAAATCCCTTTGGACCAAACTGAAACCCACTGTAGAACTACCACCAACATGATTACAAAGTGTTTTAATTTAGACAATATTCACATTCATATTGAAACTTCTAATAGAACACTTCAAAAAGCTTTCAGTTGCACAGGTTATCTGCAGCCATGGACAGACATGTAAAAATGTACCCACTCACATGCCAGGCGGCCCACATACAGGTTTGCATGACTAGTTTCTTTAATACTTGCTATATACTTGCCCTGTGATCCTGTATTTGGTCCCTTTCATAATTAACAGGAGTTATAGTTTAGATTTAAATTAAAATGAGTTGTAATTTAAGATTAAATTGGTGGTACTATCATGCCAATGAGAAATTACATCATAAAAGTCTACACAGTAGCTAACTGTTTATCACAAAACCACCACATAGTAAAAAAAAAAAAAATAGATTAATTGAGTAGTTACTTTGTTGCTTCAAGTAAGCAAAATGTTTCTAGAACATTATGTTCCTACACAATGCTAAAGATTGGTGATACAGGAGAAACGAAATTTTTCCACTAATTTTATTTAAGTGTCCAAAGTCCACAGAAAAGCCTCTGCAGTAGTGTGACTGCAATGCAATAAGGAAAAAAACTCTTAACCCTCCAACATGATACACTGCCCCATTCTCTCTAAATATTTTAGAAGAGACACATCACAGCTCATTGTTTTTTGATACTGTAATGCCCTACTCATAGACAAAACCCTTTTCATTTTCCTAATTTCTGACAATCAGATTGTATCATTGTCCAGTGCAGATATGAGACATAATAGATAGGTAAATGTGGTTTTTGTTATTTTTCCACAGTGATTATAGACACCTGTCTACAATACCCAGAAGTTTCAGGATCTCTTTCCTTGACCTTCCGCTTTCATTTTCCTTCTTGTATTTCCTTTCCCATCTATAACTGTCCCTAAACTGCTGTTCCAAGCTAGCAGAACTCAAGTGCAATGCATTGCATTCAATATATATGCCTGATAGGAAAAGGATCTTATGAAAGCATACAAGATGTCAAAGCAAACACTTCCTTAATATAGTAGCTATATAGTGTGTCATGAATGATCCAGAAAAGAAAAATGTGATCAATTTAATCTTTTCATTATATTTAATAATAAAAATTACATTTTAATTTATTCCAACTCAAAAATGGCACATTACATATGGAATTAATGTGAAAATCATGTTTGAGTTGCATGCTGAATGAAATTTAGCCTCATTGTTTTGTAGAATTATAAATTGGCTTTTGATTTGCCCCAAGGTACTTCTGTTGTATGTCCTATTTAAAATCAGTTGCTGCTAATTCCCTGATTTGTACTATAGAGCCACCACTTTGAATTTATTTTGGAGTACTTACATTTTTTCATTAGTCAGTCTGTTAAAGGAAGAGGAGGCTGTTTTTGTTGGGAAAGAAGACCTGGGGAGCAATGTTCTGAACTTGAGGATAGCAAGAAGGGGAAGTTTCTGTTTCTTTTGCTGTTATGATTTGAAATTCTCTGGAGTTTGTCTTCCTGAAATAAATTTCTAATGAAGTTTGGTTTGGTGTTTTTTTGTTTGTTTGTTTTTGCTTGCTTGTTTGTTTGTTTTAAATTTGTCAAGTATAGTTCTTTAATAAAACAGGTGTAATAACTAAGCAAGTTTATTCAAAATTCAGAAAGAATGATCAGTCACAGGTTTGCAGAGCAGGTAAACAGAAGTTAAGGTTCTGTGGTATGCCCAAGATTTTATGTTCAGCAATTAGAAGTCAGGTTCTGTACAGGACCTCTTAGAGCAAGTTGTGTTTTATGGTCAATCCAGCTCAGCACTACTGTTGTCTATTCACAGGATAGCACATAGCTTCTCAGACAGCACATAGCACAGGCAGTGTAGACCTCAGGATAAAACAATGTAATTACAAAGTTCTTCGGTGCACTGTGTTTGAGCCCACTAACTGAAATTATATCTAGGCTGTGCGGCTGTTGCTCTGTCAGTTGTAATGTCTGCCTTCCTGATCAGATTTCTGAATGTAACACTGCAAGTTCCACTGGACCTGTACTCCCAATTTCCTTCCTGTGGAAACCATGGCATGAGGAAGAAGAGGAGCAGAAGTAACTGCATGGGTCATGTTCCACAGTGAGTGAATATACATCTGGGATGTGCACTTTCTTAAAGACCAGGAGATGCATCCCAGACTGTCATTTGGACACATCCATAAAGAGATCAATGACAGCCTGAGTGACAACACACTCCTGTGATCACTGACAAGGTCCGGCACTTCATAAAATGTCCACAACTTTCCTGTTGCACCCAAAACTCTGCCCATTTTACCTTGAGTCCTACAACATATGTTGCGAAATAGCCCTTGGGAGCAGTTTCATAACTATCATCTTCCATCCCTTCTCCAGAGGATCCTGTAACCAGGAGTTGGGGGACTACCATTAAAGGCAGTGCAAGCACAAGGTAATAAAATGTTTAACTTCAGTGTTTCCTGCAAACATAGCCATTTTTTTGACAGTAGATTATAGTTCTCTGCATCTAAACAATGCAGATACCCTAACTACAACATTCATATGCAGAAAGGAAAAACTGACCCAACTTCATTGCAATAGTATACAAGGGAATATGAACCCAGTGATGTCCTGTGATCAATACATCCGATGACACAAATTCAATTACCTTCTAGGGTCACTTCTTTTCCCATTTTGCTAAGAACAAGCAACTTTCCAGGAGTATAGTGAATAGGGTAGAACCGTATATTTGGCTGATAGTAACAGTAGGATGATTCTACTTCAGATTTTGTAGCCTCTGCCTTTTTTCTATTTAGAACAAACTTAAACCTTCAGTTAATGATCATACTTTTTTGGTTACTAGACTAGTACCCAGTGATCTTGCTACAAGGTTGGAGAGGCTAATAGGAACAATTGGGGGGGGGGGGGGGGAGGGGAGGAAAGGCTTAGAAAAGTTTGTGAGAAGACAAAAATTTTTGTATCACAGATTCTTTAGACTGGGCCTCCTATCCTCCGATTGATTGCCTGCTGAGACTTTCTTGCACTATTGTCTGTCACCTTCCACTGGACAACAAACTCATATGAAAAAATATGCTTTTTGGATAGAGGAAAGACTTCCTAAGTATACATTATCAGAAAAAAAAAGTAGTTATGAACACTGTGAGAGTTTCCCCCTGCACACACCCTACATATGTTTCATGGGCTCCAAAGTTCTGCTTATCATTGATATAGTGCCTCATTCACCCACTTTGCTGGAATATAAATAAGATCTCTCAGGTTGAAAAAATATGCAATACATAAGCAATACACGAATCTCAGGTTATGGAAAACAGCCTGTTATTCTAGTTGGGTGGAATACAAATTGAATTTCTGAGAAACAGCCTCTTGTTCGAGAAGAGAGGAGTCAATTTGTCAAGAACACAAAGGGTAAATCGTTTTGCGAGGACTAAAATCACTGCTCACGGCACAAAATATTATGAGAAAAAGAAGACAAGATACAATACCTAAAAAAAGATGAAAGTGAAAGAAACTGCTTAAAAGATGGGTAATTAAATACATTTTAGACTTGCTTTTAATGTTATATTGTACAATTTGCTTTGAGCATGTAAAGAAAATTTTAGTAAGATTAAAAAAAAACCCAACTTTTCCTGACTTCTTTTTTTTTACTCAAATGCTGGTCAGACTAAGGTTCTAAACTTTTGTTGTTATTATTGGTAAAAATAGGATAACTTCAGGACTCATGGCTCTTACACATTTTTGGGAATGAAAGCCATAGTTTCAAGAATAAAGCTGTAATGATTGTCTGCTATAAACACAGTGAGCAAAACCAAGGAAGAGAAGAAGCTTGCTGCTAGTCAACCCTGATATGAAGTAGAACTCTAGTTGAAATAACATGTTGTTTTCTCTTTAAAAAACCCACTAGTTGCTTCATCATTGTACTTTCTGAAATCAAAGGTCTAGAAGATCCCCAGGAGACCTACAGACTCTAGCAGACTGCTACAATCCTTTATTGAGTCTTGATCAGCTGTTAGACTTACAGAGACTGAACTTTGTTATGGCACTTTGTGTTCATCCATTCATATCTCCAGACATTTGGTGAGTAAAGTACTATATGAAGAAAAAGTTATTTGTTTCCTACTGCCCTCCAAAAAACCCCCCCACAAAACAAAACAAAACAAAAAACCCTAGCCAAACATTCCAATCTAAAAGCTGGACCAAATAAAACACTTGAGCATTTTTATATTCATTACTTCACATATTTAGTGCCTTCACTTTCTTTTTATAGACTCCCAGAGAAGTATTCAAAGCATAGAGCTGTATGTGAAGGTTCACTCTGCTGCACAGCAAGTTATGAACTTTGGAATTACTTAGAAGAATAGACTGGAGCTGTGGGACAAGAAACACAGAAATCTAATTGCAATCATTCCCATTTCTGGAGGTCATGCACCTGACACATAGCTGATAAAAACCTTTCACAATCTGAAACCCAAATCCTTTACTGTGGAACTTTATGCCAACCAGTGTTGGTGGTAGGACCCGAGAAGACTTGAAGATGGTCTCCTGAAGGAGATCCTGGTTTTAACTCATGTACTAATATATTTATTGGACTTTTGCTCAAGATGTAGGGGTACTGATGCTTGGTGCTTGCTCAATGTTTTAGAGAAAGGAAGTCATAGTGTGAGAGGGAGAATAAGGAACCATGTTCATATCCATGTTGCCTGGTAATTAGTCAGAACTCTAAGTTTTAAACCAGTCTTTGAGCTTAAATAAAGGGATAAGTGGACTTTTTTGACTAATTGGACAGTCAGTAACAGAGACCAGATTTGCTGAGACACCATGTAGGATGTATGGTATAAAATCATGACATTTCTTATTTTGTCTTTTTCCTGTAGAATGAGTCTTACAAACTTCATTGAATAGTGACCCAGTTTTTATAAATACAATGGACAAGTACCTTATGGGAAAAGGTATTATAGTCTAGGACTCCTTGAGCTGCTGAAGTAACTTATACTACATAACTTCAGGAATTTTTAGAGTATTCTTTGTGTCATCAGAGCAGTTCCTTACACAGCTGTTTTTTCATATTGTTTGAGAAAATATTTGCAGTGGTAGCATGAACAGTGCTGAAAACCAGGAATCTGTTTTTTCCAAAAGGTCATGCTCAAATCAAAGTAGCAAAGCACAGTAAACCTGAAAAAGCACTTTAGACTCATGACTAGCTTTTTTTTCCAAATATTTTGTTTATGTTTTCTTTATTTTTCAGTGTGTCTTTGTGGTTTGCAGTAAAGACACAATAGCAAAATTTTTCTCAACACTGCATATTTTTTCTGCAGCTATTCCTTACAGGCACATGGCACACTCATTTGAAAGGAAATATATGGGAATGATCACTAAAGTGAAAATATGGTCATAGGATGGATTTTATTCATACTCAATTATTCATATCAAATTTGTGGGTAACATTTTTCCCTTCCTACCAATATTACTGACACATTTGTCTTTTTTTTTCTTGTCCTATCGGAGGCAAAACTGGGAAGTATGAGTGTAAATTCTTCCTTCACAAAATCAGACAAACATCTAAAGCCTTTAACTTGCATGTTCATTATGCACCATGCTAATGGGTGTTCTGGATGGAGCAATCAGTCTGCTGAAGCTGTTCCAATTGCATAGGATCAGTTACACTAGAAAGAGACTTACACTAGTCCAAGATTGTTGGCAAATATTTTGATAATGAGTCTTGGGAAAAAGAGACATTTGAGCAAGTCTTTTCAACATCCTCATGACAGCTTCAACTTTTATGATAGCCTGTCATACAAATAAAAGTTTTTTTTTATTTAGGTGAAGCCATTTTCATTGTGCAGGAGGGATTGGCAGTTTTGCACAAAAATACTTGCTGCACTCATACAGAATTTAACAGTTTGTGGCTTAAATGAATGTTATGAGAAAAACTATTTTTATTTTTTATAAGAATGTCTGGCTAAAAACTGGACAAATTAAAACACTGGCTAAATTCTTAGAAAAGTTTCTGTTTTGCAATTAGTACTTTCCTATGGTTTTAAAACCAAAAATTTCCAGTCAGTTCTACACTAGAGTTACTGCCCTTAATAACAGCAACATGCATTCTCACCTTCTCAACACTAAACTTATTTCATAGCTTGATTAGTTTTAGAATAACATTATCTAATTCTTTTACAGCAGCTATGCAGCTATGCCTGCCTGTTATTTAAAAGGCAGAGTTATTCCAACAGATGGAAATATGCATGACCTCAATCCACTGCAGTCAGGGCTGATAGAAAACAGCTCTGGTCTGGAAAACTTATAGTCACATTGTAGTGGCACAATACCTAAGTTAATATACCTTGCTATACACGTCAGTTTGGGAACAGGGTTATGTCTTCTGCCTAATGGCTAACATCTTGCTAATGCAAACCATAAGCAGGAGAACTTGCACCAGTCTTAGCTGCTGAGTTATATTCTAAGACTACAAACAAGTTTCTACCATAATTCCCAATTTTTAAGTTTTTGTGCTTATAGAAGGAAACATGCTTTCAATATATTTTCTACAGTTTTCTGCCTTCCAAAAGACATTTTGTAACATTTATTAAACAAAATCCCTTTGACCTGCTTTTTAATTGTAAAAGAATACAATACTAAAGTTCCCAGTGTAAATTTTACAGCTATTGCCTATTTTGAAACTAATTCTGATAGCAACTGGACTTGAACCTTGGAAAATGAGATAGACATAATTTTCTTTGAGTGATGAGATCTTAGAATGAAATTTACCATATTTGGTCTCTACCTAAAACCCAATATTTTTTTGTAGAAAAAAATTAATTTATGTCTTCAAGGGTATCTTTGGTAATTATGCTGTGAAGTAATATAACCTCCTCTTTAAAAAGATCTGTAGCAGTAAGTACCATAAAGTTTCTATTGAGCAGCAATACTTCTTATTCATTAAAAAATTATTGAAAATTGCAATCCTTTGAATAAGGCTTCTGGAGCACACATAGTAGAAAACCACTACTTTATTGTCACTATAATGGTGATTAACACCCAGTACAGTGCACATTCTAACTTGTAAACAATGATCATGACCAGAATCATCATCTTACTACATTTTTATTGCAGTGTCACATCCAAAAGTTAAATACTTCATCCCATTGAGATGATCTGAGGCAGCAAAGGTCCTATGAAACCCAAGAGGTGAGAAGAAAGCAGGTCCTTATTCCTACACTACATGAAGAGCAAGGCTACCTGGCCCTGGGCCATGAGCTTTCCAGCTCAGGCTCTGCATCTGGGCAGGGGTAGCATCCAATCAAGTGACTCTTTTCTTACACCAGATGCAACACCATTTTATCTTGAAACACTAGAGCTCTGGAAGGTAAGATATCAACAAATGGGTTCAAGACACTAAGCAGACTTCCTGTCTCCATCTTTCCAATCTTCCTTATCAGAATCAGGTGCAGCAGCTACTCCTTTAAACCCCACATTTTCTGTGGCAGAGGTGACCATTATCTAGCCTTGTTCCCAGACCCTCAAAATCAAAAATAATTTCTGCCTCTACAGAATTTTCTGGGTGTGATGTCATTTTCCCTGTGCTAGGGTGTTCTTTATGACTGAAAGGAGTGCAGACTCCAAAACATGTCTTGCAGTTCCTGGAACAGATTTCTTGATGATTTTTCTATTTATATATTTAGGCACTCATGTTGCATGTGAATAATCATTTCAGATGTTTCATTGGATTTTTTTTTCCTGGCTATTACATTTCTAACCATCACGTCAGACTCTGAGCACCAATATTCTTTTGGTTGCTGGTGTGTTGCTAGGGTTGTCTGTAGTACCAGAAAAAGCTGAAGCATCCTTGAACCAAGAATAGGATTGGCAACTAAAGGGAAACTGGACCAGATGTTTTGATTCATCAGTTGTACCAAATTATCTGTTTCTTATGGAAGTATGGATCCAAGCCTGGCAAAGTTATGGGCTCTCTTTCACAGACAAAATCCCCACAACTGTAATTCTAAGTCACAAAAGTGTTTCTGTGAGACTGCACTCAAAATTATGTTTTGGGTACATACTGATAACTATTATGTGAGGACTGAAAGGAGGCTAATAGAGAAGGGAAACAGTCTGTCCAGATATATCCTGGGGGTGATCCTGCTGTAATTATGAGTTGTCTGTTAACAGGCATACATATCCAGAATCTGTCTGACTGTGGGTAACAGAAAAGATTAATATTTGCCAACCAATGTCTTTGTGTTTTGTATGGCTTTCCACAATTTACCAGGCTCAGAATAATCAATAGCACTACTACGTAGGCAGAAAAAAATGAAAACTGGAAGAACATTTCCAGAGATGCAAGTTACATCTACTACATTTTAATTAAATGAAAACTGTGTTAAAAGCCAGAGGCTTTTTGTCTCCTTTTTTTTTTTTATTTTCTGTTTTTAAACAGTTCCTGATTTCATAACAAAGTTTTCCTGAGTTTGTTTATCTAGGTTGTTGACCTGTTTAGCACAGCACACAGTCTGAGACAAGTTAACAGAAGAATTGGAAAAAAAAAATGGTTTTTCATATGCTGAGGTTTATTTCAGGTTTGATTAGTAGTTACATTTTGCTTTTAAAAGGGAAATAAGCTCAAATGATAATGCTTTTGATTTTAATAGAGAAAAAAATTAATGATTTATTAATTTTTCCTCCATTAACAATTTAGGTATCTTTCAAAGTGCACAATACCTCATTTTATAGCCTCAAAAAATATGTGTGGCTAATAGGCAATAGTGACAGAACACCATTAAAAGGATTAAAGATCAGGCTTGGTGAAAGGCAATAAGAAGAGGCACATGGGCCATTTGGAGGATGTTAAGACTTAGGACAATTGTTTCTTTTTTTTGAGGTTACCCTGAACTAAGTATGCAGGAAAACTGTTTTTATCTGTTTTTTCATTAGTTACTAAAAATATGTTGGAATTCAGTGCAGATGGACAAGAGGTCTATTGGTTGCTGTGTAATTGTCCATCCCAGGATGTTTTCTGGTGCACACAATTGTTAAACAGTTTTTATATGTTAGTTGAAAAGGAGTATTCCTAAGTGAAGAGTGCTTCTTAAGGGAAAGACACTTTAGACTGAAATCAAAATGGGTCTAGAAAACATGTTTTATGAGGAACAGCTGAAGGAGCTGGGGTTGTTTAGTCTGGAGAAGAGGAGGCTCAGGGGGACCTCATTGCGCTCTACAGCTCCCTGAAAGGAGGTTGTAGTAAAGTGGGGGTCAGTCTCTTCTGCCATGTCTCAAGTGAAAGGACAGGAGGAAATAGCCTTAAATTGCACCAGGCATGGTTCAGATTAGATATTAAAAAAAATAAAATTAGATCAAAAACAAACAAAAAATCAGTGGAAGAGAGGTTAGGCATTGGAATAAGTTGCCCAGGGAGGTGGTGGAGTTGCCATCTCTGGAAGTGTTCAAGAGGTGTCTGGATGTGGCACTTGGAGATATGATTTAGGAGTGAGTGTGGTCGTGCTGGGTTGATGATTGGACTAGGTGATCATGAACGTCTCTTGCAACCTCGATGATTATGTGATTCCGTAAGAAGAAAAAGAGACCAATTCAAAATCTGAATTTATATTTTAATAAGTATCCAGTTTAAACTCACAAATTACATACTCAAATCTTAGGATCTTCACTCAAGTTCACTCAGCTCATTGCATTATGCATCCTTTGGATGGATGGCTTAGCATACAGGATGACTGACTGCCTCTTACAGAGAAGTCTACAACTTGAATATAAGTTTGATGGCAAAACATAAGCCTCACTCTTGCTGGTTGCAGTTAAAATCTAGTGATTCTGTTTCATATATTGACTATATATTGCTCCTTTCTTAGTTCTCTAAAACTAGAAATATGCCACTTGTCTGGCACGTGTAATCTTCTTTACCTACACAAATGCTTTAGTCAATGAAATGTTTAGTAGTGTTTATCCAAAGGAAACTATAGTTGTTTCTAACATGTATGCAAGATTTATTCACTCAAACGTCCTTAAAGTTTACAATTCTATCCTGAAGAAAAATACCAAATGTAGCTTAAGCCAATTAAATAGATCATTGGTATGACATGATTTTAATATATACAATATTGCAAATGTCTCAAGTAAAAAGAGATTCAATGCACCTGTAGAAAAGTTTCAGGATTTAGTCTCAGATTTATTAGTCATCCTTCAATACCTTGAGACCAATTCAATTTGTCAGAGCTGGGTATCACTGCCATTTTCAACAGAATCCTGGGTTTTAAATCAAGGCCAACACAGCATCTAACCTTGGAGTGAAAAAGAATTTATGGTATTGCTAGAAGGGCCATGTCTCAAAGGGATTTAAATCTTTTGAATAATCCATTCTGATTTTTCCCCCTAGATGTGTAAGAGGACAGCTGTTACTATGTTTGACAGAATAAGTAATAAAATCACATGCTCAGCAAGAGTGATCCATACAGCCGAAAGTGATCCACACAGCAGAAATAATGTGTACCTTCAAAATTTATGCTAAATTAGGATTTTACACTACTAGAATTCTATGTGGTCTTTAGATCTGTTTTACATGACTTTAAGAGGTTTATTCTCTGCCATGTTTTAGTTTACTTTTCTCATGGATGGGTGCATTAGGAAGAGTACTATTAATTTTAGGTGAAATGTTACGACAGAAATTACACTTTGACACATTATACTGCACTAGATGCATATGGAATACAGATTTTTTTGTGTGTGTGCATACATTTCATACACACACACATGCATCTTTCAGGGTGTTTCAAATTGCCACTCTGAGAATTGTGTTTCAGGTGCTCATATTTCTGCCAAAATGCAATCAGCCAAACTGAAATTTGTCATGCCAGGTGTGTGTGCCTTAGGCTCATATGTTTAATTTTAGTTAAAAAATAATTAAACTCTATCTGAAAACTAAGTAAAAAGACTAGTATACAGTTTTCCTTATATCTCAAAGTCCTGGCACCCCATCTTTAATGGCCTCAAGCATTGCAAATTCCTGATGCAGATTTTTGAAGTTCACTGTAGGCATATCTTTTGTCACCTTGTGATTATCTGCCTAAATGTGGGTAAAATAACAAACCTCTAAAATAGTATAGTTAGTAAAAGCTCAGTTACAATGTTTTATTAGCTGGAATTCTTGATTTTTCTGCATTGAACCTGTCCTGTCCTAAGGCTGCAATGGAACTTCCTCTTCCTTTCATCTCTGAGCTCTGGCAGCTGGTACCTGATCTGGTACCTGATCTAAAAAGCACTGCCTGTAAAATTGTGTCTCAAAATGTTATCAAGGCCCTTCCTGTCTCATCCAAGGCATGCAGAGCATGGAAAAGCAAGGAAAAATCTACCTGGAGAACCTGAGGTTGAGCAATAAGCTGTCACAGGACTGACAGGATCTGCTCTCTAGGCCGGTGTAGGGAGTAGGGGGATGTCTGGTCAGGAAGAGGAGGGTGAGAATGAAGGATGAGAAATGAGACTTTAAGTGTCTGAAATGTTAGGTGAGTAGAAGAGGGTGAGAGATGTAGAAAGGGGATTTTTCAGGAGCTGTGATGAAAAGCCAGGGAGGAGACATGGACAAGAATCATGGTGAAACATGTAAATCAGATGAGCTCAGGAAGAGAGAAGATGGATTGCAAGTCAAGGTCTTTGTCAGAGGCCAGGATTTGGATAAGAGAGGTGTGCAAAAAGGTGAAGAGGTGTATAAAGTGAAACTGGGCCTGCACAGGTGACGTGTCTATGCCTGGCAGTAAATTAAATGAAGAAAAATGTGGTTTAAATTGAAATTCTCTATATTACTGTTTGCTATACAGTGCAATACACAGAACAACCTAGAGTTATCTGTGTTAGTTACCACTGCTATATGAAAGAACTTGGTTAAAAAAAGAGAAGCTGTAGGCATTGTATTCTGTGTTTCTCTATTTCACAAACCAAATATTACATTTCTACATGTACTTAGGGTGTGAGCACCTCCTTACCAGCATCTTCTTAACATTTTGCTTGCAAAATAGTAAACTTGTCCCTTCAAGAGGAACTGATAGTTAAGTACAAAAAGTAATCAGTTAAACTTTTCTCTTAATTATTGACAAAATAATTCCAAAAGGAAAGTACTATCCTCTTAGGTGAATTACAAATCTAAACACCCAGGACAATACTTTAGATGGAGAATATACATGCTAACCAGGTTGAATTTATGATTACGATTTACCTTGAAATACTGTAATTTTTTAGTCACTACACTGTTGATTCAATAAAGTTATCCAAAGTATGGAGTATTACAAATAAAGCAAGGGACTGTGCAGTAAGAAAAAAATTAAAATTTAAAAAATTGATTGTTGGGAAGGGGTTTTTACCTTCTTACGCTTGTAGTTGGACAGATGAAATAGATGCATGTGCTTAATTAATCTCTTTCTCATTTCAAAAAGTTAAGTTTCTGAAGACTAGAAAGAACAAAATTTGATTCTGGCAAATTGCATTAGTGATGTTAATCATCTAAAATAAACAATGTTAATGTTTAAAGCTATACCTACCTGGGCTTGAGTGAATACAGTATGACTTATTTTTTCACAAGTTTATAGAATTCTCCAAATCAGATAATTAGCCTGCTAATAGAAATGGAATATTATTTTTCAGGCAAAGACAGAAATAAACATTTTTTTAAAAATCAGAAAAATCTAATATAAGCTCTGGAGTTTCTTCTGAATGTACTCAAGTGCAAAAAGAAAAAGAGAAAAATGCTGCTAATGTCAAAAGAAAGGGGTGGTTTGATTTTTTTTTTTGGTTTTTTTTTGGTGACAGGAGGAAGATAGTATTTAATCTTGGAGCACACAAATCCATGTAAACTCTACAGAACCCCCAAGACACATAAACTGGAAGGTAGAAATAATTCTAAAGGCTGCAGAATTTTCTTGCTGTTTTCATGCTTACTGAGGAATAGAAAAAGCAGACCATATCTCTTCTCCAGCTTTCTAGGCAATACATTGATGATCGTGGTATTGAAACTTAAATTGACTTAAAAATACCCTGAAGTTCATAACTTCCTTGGTGTCAAACAGACACTGAGTAGAGTTCCCACATTTCAAAATATATTAATTCATAATTTATTTCTCGTTAATCTGTTATTAAGACTACTTTTCTTGAATTTAACAGGATTACTCTAAAGATAGCAACAGCTGAAATGCCACACCAAATTGAACAGAATAGTGGTGAAGTCTCAGACATTAAACACTGAATAGATGCAGACACCAAAGGCAGTCAATGTTCTCAATTTCCAAAAGTGTTAAGAGCAGCATGAGATAGCACTTAGAGCAAGATAAGAGTGCTTCACAGCATTGGGGGTGCTGATTGGCTGGTGATTTGTAAGGTTGAATTGCATGGTAATCTAAATGCATTTTGATTGTAACACAACTTCAGAATTGCTAAGATTTTAAACAGTACTGATTATTTTAAATTATTAAATGAGCTGGAAGCAAATTACCTATGAAGCCAAAATAAACCTTGATGATGTATATTAGTGGTAACAAAAACATGTTGATATTCGTGACACTAAGAAATGAGTAAGTACATGCCTCCTAGGATGGAAATTCATAGACTGTACCATAGAGGGAGAAGAAGTAGTTATGTTTCTTGGAATATATATGTATTTTTAAATATAACTATATTAAATGTAATATTTTATACATAGATATAATTTTCCTCTGTGGAAGAAAAGTTAGGAGTCCTTACCTTCAATATTTTTTTCTGGTAGAATACGTAATTCCATATAAAAATAATCTATCATAATACAGTAAAGATAGATGCAGTCTGAAAAATGATGTTTCTTCTTCTGGAAAAACACCATTCCTCAAAAATATTTCTGGACAGCAATATGAGGTATTTTATACAGTTTAAACTGCTATGCTGCTGTCTATGTATCTGAAGGACCATTTAGAATTTCTCATGTTTTTCCGAAGAAGATTACAGTAGGTTTAACAGATAAATTAAAGAACAATTCAAGTTGCTTTTTATGAGATTTGAAAAAACGATATGGAACATAATAACTCTGTTACTGAAGTGGCAAAGCATATGAAAAACTTTGATTAGCCATAAAGTTACTAAGGAAAAGTCCGGGGTTGCATATTAAAAATTATGCCATACAAATTTTATTTCAAGTCCTTCAAAATTTCCCTGGTTCCAGAACAAGACATTTTGTTGGTAATACTGATAAGTAAAACACTTCAATTATAAGTTTACATCTCTTTGAAGTTCTGTTCACTATAAAAGGCTAAAGCTTTAAAACTGAATACATGCTGAAGAACTCTTTTTCTAAGTCAGATCCTTTTATTTTGCTTTGCAAGGCTGTATAGTTAGAATCATAGAATCATAGAATCATAAAATCATAGAATCATAGAATCGATTGGGTTGGAAAAGACAGCCGAGATCATCAAGTCCAACCCTTGGTCCAACTCCAGTCCATTTACTAGATCATGGCACTCAGCGCCACGTCCAATCTGCGTTTAAAAATCTCTAGGGATGGTGAATGCACCACCTCTCTGGGCAGCCCATTCCAATGCCTGATTACTCTCTCTGTAAAGAATTTTTTTCTGATATCCAACTTAAATTTCCCCTGGCAGAGCTTAAGCCCATGCCCCCTTGTCCTATTGCTGAGTGCCTGGGAGAAGAGAACAACCCCCACCTGGCTAGAACTTCCCTCAGGGCTCAGTCACAGTCTGGCTGCAGCAGGCTGTTGTGCTTTAACCCATGCTGGTAACTAAGCCCCACATATCACTCACTCACTTCCAGAATCAGAAAGTCAAAAGTGAGCAAACTTGTAGGCTGGGATAAAAACAGTTTAATAATTGAAATAAAGCAATTAAAAAAATTACAATGATGGCGATGCTGCTACTACTACTACTACTACTACTACTACTACTACTACTACTACTACTAATTGCTTATGTGCAAGGCAGTAGTTTGCATCTGCAAAAATATGATAGGTTTCATGTGGATGGAGCCCAGATGATGGAGTGTCTTAACCAGAATGGGATGGAACTTCTATGCAAAACAGTGATGCACAAGAAACCCCCTAAGACAGTTCTACACAGACAATCCCTATTTGGTTGTAAGGCTGTCTAAGCACTCAGTTTTGTTTCTCTCTGTGTCCAGAACTGCTCCAACTGAGTGGTCCAGTGGACTTCACTGCCATCCCTTCCCTCAGGTCAGAAGTCAGAAACCAAATACTGATCAGTGATTCCACAAGCACTGAACCTGGTAGCTACCTTGGAAGCAATCCATATGCAGATAACCATCTGCTAGAATATGCCAAGGGCTATTTTAGTTTTAAAAGCAGGACTGTTTTCTGTAGTAGCCTTAAGCTTTTGTGGCACTTCAATTTTTCCTGCTTTCCTGGAGACTGTACCAGAGTACACTTGACGAAAGCTTTCTGCTGAAGGTAATGCAAAAGATTATGACAGGAAAACAAGTAGAAAATGCCATATCCATATACAGTTGGTCTGATTCCTTACCAAGGATGAGGGAGACCTCAATCTTTATTTTATTCCAGGACCCTTGCAGAGACTTAGACCAATCTGCAGGCTGTTACTCAGAAAACACTTGACAGTGTTAGTAGAGGGACCTTCTGCCTCCAATGAAAACTACTGTCATGTTTTCACTCCTGATTTGGTTTCAGGTTACTTTGAACTGCAATATGTATTGGCAATTCCTCCTATTAACCTACGTGGAGATTTGATTTTGTGAATTGTCTTTCCTGTGTGTTAAAAACTTACAGATTGAAGCATCATGTCAAACTGTACTACTTACATTTTTTCATGGCAGGGTACAATTTATTGATTTTGCAATGGATTTATTCAAGTCACTGGCTGGTAGTGAAATTATGCAGTCTCAAAAAAACCTGAAACCTAAAAGAAAAGCATCATGTGTACAAAACTGAGTTGTTTAATGAAAAAGATAATCTTGCCTGCATGTGGAAAAATCAGTATTGTCTCAATGTGAAATAACAAATAATTGGTAAGCACTAGACCTGATTCACAGCTTTGAACAAATCTTACATTTAATCAATAGCAGACTTTGATTTTCAAAACTTTGACAAATTTGTACATCCAAAAGAACTTATGACACATAAAAAATGATAACTATAGAGACTTCAATCCATGACATCTATATTTAAAAAAGGCTTATATGGTCTTTGAAATACTTAGGTTAATGCTCTTTTTAGATATTGAGGTTGTTGTATTTTGCTGCTCAAGAATTCTTGTATTTTGTTGCTCAAGAATTTTCATTCATATTATAGCTGTCCTGACAGTATTCAGAACAGAGAGGCACCGAAGTTCCAGTCCACTGAGAGGAGAATTTAACCTTTGGCTTGAAGCACTCATTTCTATCACATATCTTCTAATCTACCCATATCAAATTGAACAGTGCTATAGTTGGAAGTCTCATGTAGTGTGAAATAGGGAATTTGCAGACATAGATGTTCTGCTCCCAAAACTGCTTAAACTATTTAGGAGAAGAAGATCTTCAACATATCCCCCAGAAACTCGTAATTTGATGAAGTTCAACTTCATGACTTAAACTCTTCTCTCATTGCTTAGATTTGTAGTATAAACTATTAGTAGAGGAGTTTGAGACTACTGCCAAAGCACAGATAAACAGAATTTGTTACCTACAGTTTTGAACAGACTTCCCTAGTTTTGTTCAGATTAGCTACTTCCTACAATTTCTTCTTTTTTTATGCCTTTTTATTTCACCCCTTTTTCTATTGCTCTGTGGTAGGTATTTTCAGTCTCGCCCCTCTCATCTTTTTGCAAATGTCTCATCTTTGCCCCTTAATACCAAAATCTAATGAACAGCTCTCATATGGTCCATTCTTTCAGCATTATTCTCAAAGTTTCAACTCGTGTGTCTGAGTTCACTTTATTACTATTATCTTAAAAGAAATGATCTTTATAATGTTTTGATGGAAGCAACAAAACTGAAAATTATTTTAGAATTCTGTTGCATTTTATTCTCCCAGAATCCCCTCTCTGCTTAAAAAAGACTTCTGAATTTCAGCAGTGCTTGAGGGGAATTGAAACTCTGCATGCTCTTCTGTTAAGCTCCTGTATGGTTGCTGTGTTTACAGTAATGGTCTCTAATAAACTAGGAGGTTCACTCTCTTGAGAGGCAAGATTACTTGCTGAGGAATCTAGACAAATTGAAGCATTAAAGGGATGAAAGTTAAATCCAAATGGTGGACTCTGAACCCAAGATGGCAGCAGACATGAGTTTAAACTGGGAGAGGAGTGGCTGCAGAGCAGCCCCGTAGAAAGGGATCTGGGTGTGCTCGTTGGCAGTAAGCTCAGCATCAGTCAGTGCTGTGCCCTGGCAGACAAGAGGCCAAATGGCATCCTGGGTTACATTTAAAACAGCACAACCAGATGGCCAAATGTGGTGATTATCCCACTGTATTCAGCATTGGTGCCGCCTCACCTGGAGTAGTGTATGCAGTTCTGGGCCTCACAATTTAAGAAGGATGTTCAGGTATTCAGATATGTAAACAGGAAGGCAACAAAGCCTGGTGAAAGGGCTGGAAGGAATGTTCTATTAGGAGCAGCTAAGGACTCTTGAGTTTGTCTAGTTTGAAGAAAAGGAGGCTGAGGGGTATCCTCATGACTCTACAGTTTTCTGGGGAGTGGAAGTGGAGAGGCAGGTCCTGAGCTATTCTTTCTTGTATCCAGTGACAAGACTAGTGGGAATGATTCTAAGCTTTACCAGGAGAAGTTTAGAGAGGACATTAGGAAGCATTTCTTTATTGAGAGGGTGGTGAAACATTGGAATAGGCTTCCTAGAGAGATGGTCAATACTGCAAGCCTGTCAGTGTTTAAGAGGTGTTTGGACAATGTCTCTAAAAGCGTTTTTTAGCTCTTAGTCATTCCTGAAGTGGTCAGGCCAAAAGTAAGACTTCTTAGAGTAAAAGTGATTTCTGGCTTATAGACTCTCATTTGTGCTGTGTGGAAAGACAAAATTCAGTAGGGATTATTTCAATCCAGTGATGACCATTTGTCTCAGCTGCTACATAAAGCCTTACCACTAAAGAGGACTCTTAAATCTCTTGCAGGTAGAGAACTGCCATTCACAGTTTCTACTGAATGGTGTGCCCAGAAAGAGATATGAGGTTCTGCCACTGACAGAAAAGATCTTGATTCTTCATTGCAGATTTTTAAAGTTTGGTAGACCAAGAAGAGTCCTGTAAAGCACTAATTACTCAACAAGGCAAAGTATTTCTTGCCAGATAAAATTCCATGTAAGATAAAACACCCTCCTTCTGCTCTGCCTTCAGCAGATCCCTTACCTCTCCTAGATGCAGTACTATGTACTCAGAACACTTGCTCACTACAAACAGAGTTGCAGAACATTGCCTAAACCTGTGATATTTTTGTCCCCTGAACCACTTTAAGAAACAGTATTGTTTTCTTTTCCTTCCCAAATTTTGTGTAAAATTAAAAAAAAAAAACACCAAAAAACAAACCAAACAACAAAATAAAACCGATTTATTCATTCAGAGAAATAAAGGGACTTCTAAGTGTTCACATAACATTTATTAAACAGAATTTTTTATAATAGAAAAAATGTTTTGTGAATGACATCTCTTTTCAAGGACTATATATCAGTTCAAACAGATCTGTTTGCCTGTGAGAAGAGAAAAAATAAACTACAATTTCCCACACAAGATAAGAAGGAATCTTGCCTTTGGCAGTAACTAATAGTTGATGTTTAACAGAAAGGCAAAAGTCTTAGTGAATGCCTCTAGACAAGCATTAAATATTGTAGACTGGGGTAAAAGGTGGAAGGAAATGTGTCTCATGACCTTTTCAGAAATCAGCACACACCTCAACACACAGAAAAATGAGAAATGCAGTATCAGACAAAACTATTAATGCTTGATTTTTTCAATCTAACCGTTAAAATGTAACTTAAAAATATAATTATTTGTGCTCAAATTAATATTTCAAAATTTAAATTAATTTTATTGAAAAAGAAAGTTAAAATATATGAAATGTATATATATGACTATAGATGAAATGAAAAGTGTTAATTTTTCTGAAAATATCATCTGCCTTTTTAGCAATTCAAAACTCATAAAATGTATGTGACTTCTTGGAAGCTACAGCAATTTTGACATTTCTCCAAATCAATTTTCCAGTATAGTTTATGAAATACAGACACATGTAAAAACTTTACTGTTTGTTGAAAAATTATTTCAAGGTGGTGGTACATTTTTTGAAAGAGAACCAGAAAAAATAAGAAATTTCCTAGAGCTTTGTTTTATTCCTTGAAATAAATTCTTTTCTTCTTTTTCTTTTTAAAGTGCTTCATGTTTCTCCCATAGACTCTCTTCTTTCAGGGAAATAAATTAATTGTAAATTTCAGGAGAAAAAAATCCATTAAATTTTGAACAAAACAGCACTTCATTCCTTTAGAATCCAATTCAAGTGTACAGATGACAATTCTGTTGAATTCTTCTGTTCCTTCCAATTACAGTAAAGAGCTCACAAAATATTTTGAAAGGGTATTAAGTGAATTCCCCAAATCAAAGTTAATAAATGGTAAAAGTAAAGAAAGTTTCTTGATATTTATGTATTTAGTACAAAATTTTTGTTGATTGACAATGAACTACAAGGAGTACAAGCACAATTTAAAAAGTATAATATTTAACATGACAGATTGTAATAATGCATCATCAGCAACTGTAAGGAAAATAAGCTCTTTAAAAATACTTTTAGGATAGAAATGTAAATAATATTGTAGGGAAAATTGTGATATACCTTGAAAACAAGAAACAAACAAACAAAAAAATCCACATATGCAAAACCATTAAAACAATGAAAGGAATTTAGCTGGTTCTCAGAACTGTTACAGTATTCATGTGAATCACCATAATCCCTCCATACAGATACTATCTCATATTTACAATTTCTTTCTCTGTAAAACCATGGGTATGGAAGAAACTGTTTCTGAACTTCTATAATGCTTTTCGTTTAGCTTCCCTTGACATCACTACTAAATCTTTCTGTGAAATCAGTGAGAAAAACAACAGTAGACAATTCTTGGTCCTCTGCTATGCATGCTAATTTTGCAGACTTAAATATTGGCATTGTATTCTTACAAATTTTTATGCATCTCTCTGTCATCTCAATTGAAACTTAGGATTTAAGTGCGATGGATTAGGGGCTTGTTTGGTGGCAGTATGACTCATGATATAATATGGTTAAGTTTCATGACTACCATTACTAGGAAAAATGTAAAATAATAAAGCCACTTGTTATGTGCACAGTGCATAGACATTGCCTTTTAACTACGGGCTTTTGTTATAAAAAATGTTAGCAGTTCTGAAAATAAAGTTCCCTTTGCAAAGACCCTTTATTTAGTCTAAAACTTTTTTTTCAACTTCAATTTGTGACGTAAAAATATCTTCATTCCATTTTTTTTCCACAAAACCCTGTGGGTTTAGATTTTGTTTCATTTAAAATTAGCTTTTCACAAAACTTTGAGAAATTCTACAAATCAACTTGTTCAATGAGGTTTTTTTCAATTACTCTCTTTTGCCCTTGAGATAAGAACTTGAGTTTTGCAGAAATATACAAGATAGGTGTGAAAAAATAAAAACAGTAAATTACTTTAAAATTATTTTTCAGATACCATAAAGAAGAAATTATCTATCTGATATTTAATTGATAGTTGATTTAATAAGGGAAGATGAGGAAATTTTTGCACTAAAGTATTCAAACTCTGGGATTTAGAGCACTTAAAATATTCTTGTGGCAGTTAAGATTTATTACAGCAGCCACCCATTAAATTTTACCACTTCTACAGAAGAATTAGAAGAAGACAATGCATATCCATAGTGTGTGTGCCTCCATGCAGGGTCTGGTACCTTTATGCAAATCCAGTTTTATTGTATTTTTAAGCCAAGACATGAAATTCAAGCCAAGACACCTACTGATGTGTAGGCAGGTTTCCCTTCTGATAGCTTGGCTGCAGAAATAGAAACCTCAAGCAGAAAAACAAGGCAAACAGCTGTGGTGATACCGTCTTTACTTCAACAGGACTCACCAGAGTTCATCTGTCAGTGTTGTTAGTTCCCCAAGCAGAGATCAAAAGAAGCAATTAAAATTATTTCCATCAGATTTCTCTTTTCAGACAGTATTTCTAATGGGAATTCCGAAACAACATTTTAAATAGCTTTCATCTTATTTTCAGATTTAAAAGATTAAGTGTTCTGCAACTTATCTGCAAATCAGGATCTTTTGAGTCTGTAAAGAAATTCCCGGGGCCAAATTAAGACATACATTATAAGCAGCATGCCTCATACACTGTTAAGTAGGATAAGATACAATCTGAGTATGTCACTAGATGTGTCCTTGTTGAGGCACCTAAAAGCATATATGTTCCAAGCATATCTGTTTTATGAACAGTTCATTCACCAGAATAAGTCCAAGTCCATATATGTATTTTTTAATATAATCTGTTAATCGCATGTAGAAACATTTTCTTTTTTTTTTGTGAATCCAGTATTGAGGCTTTTCCCTCAGTGAATCGTCTGTTTTTGCTAATAATATTGTCAAAGATTTCTTAGGTGACACACAGTGCAGTACATTTTGATGTTCTACACATCAGGTTGCTTCATGTTACAAGAGATATGAATTGTGACATGACCAATGAGACTTTTCCTTCATTAGTTTGAAATATTTTATTGTTTGTATATTCTCACTGTAACACACTTTTTAACTTGAAAGGGTGGCATTAAAACAGTATGAAAAAGTTTACACTGAGGAAAACACTGGTCTCAAATACTGCTAACAACAACATTGATATGATTCTAAGAAAATGGAATTTATATGCAAAATGTGGGAAAAAAACCCTAAGAAATAGAGATGGAGCAGTGAAGTAATGTGTAAACATCATCCCTCCCAGTTTTAAAATAATTAATAGACAAAAATGTTACTTGAGAATGTGCAAATCTGATAGTAAAACCAGCTAATAAAGGTCAATGGACTCTGTGAACTGGACACACTACCCATATGTGTGCAAGCACACATATATACTATAAGCAAAATTCCCAAATACTTAGGTCTGTATGCTTAAATTAAAAAGACTAAATGAAACCAGAAGAAAAGGAGTATAAGAAATCTATAGGAAGAAGAGTAGGACAAGTTAGAGTATCAGGATTCAGTTGAGTCATATATTACTGTTACCAAAGGAACACAAGAATTGCTTTAGTTTGGACATAATTATCAGCGATTGCACATCTATCAATGCTTGACAGAGTTTAGTTGTGACTGTACCTTAAAACACTTAGAAAGAAACCTAAAAATATATTTTCAAATTAATATATCTCCATTCTCTAGATAGTCTCAGTATCTTATCATAGAAAATGTCATCATGTGTAGGAACTGCCTCTTAAGATTCTTGATATTTTTTTTTTATATTTATATGTAATTATGTAAATATTAAGTTGGCTGACAGCTACAACCATTATTAGGTTGTGGGTGAAAAACTAAACTTAAATAAATCAGTCTAAAATCAACTGCGCTTAACTTGTAATATAGTTTCTTTGTAATTTCTTATCCAGACTTACATTAAATATTTTATGCTTCATCATCAATCTGCTTTTCAACATCTACAAATTTCAAATGCATCCAATTATATTAATTTCATTGGAAAACTGTTGAAATGAAAGAAACATTTTAATAATGTTTTGCATATTATTTTCAGAGCTGAATTTATGAAAGTGAAAATAATGTGAAATACGATATTATTCATACTTTGATGACTTGCTTTTCACATAATTTAAAATATTAAAATTTTACTTAGGAAGTTAATTACAATGTAACTTTATACTCATAGTAATAGCACACGGTATGTAACTTGATTTCCTGAACACTTCAAAAATAAAATGGTTCATGTTTCCATTAGTGTTATGGTTACAAAATTTCTACATATTTATTTTGTAAATTTTCTGATATTGTTCAGGCATCTCTTTTCAAACTACATCTGTTGACACTGGTAGGAATTATATAAAGAGATAATTAGGTCTTTATTGTATTAATGCCTGATCTTGCTTGCTATCTGAATTTTGCTACTGATTTAACTTTAATAAGACCTTTACAATAAATTGTGAAAAGCAACTTTTGAACTCCAGCCGCAAAATTTTATTCTGCTTTACAAAAACTGTGAGGATCACATGTGATACCAAACTGACATAAAGTCATGATGATGAATATAGATCTAGGTTGGTTTCATGTTCAGTAATGCAATTTTTTGCATTCCTGTTCTATGAAGAAAAAGATATATGGCAGAGAAGCCCCTTGTAGACATGAAAATTTTGCTTTCAGGCTCAAGTGGAAAAGGACAGAGCCATGATACTTGAGTTTTCTACTAGATATTCAGACTGAGATGGGAAACCCTGTTGGAGTGTACACAGCATCCTTGAATAGCTAAATAAAAGAGGAACAAGAAACAAGCCTCAGTCCCAAGGTCAGGTGGTACAGATTAACTAATCCATAATGCTTGGGAACTCTCTCAATCATACCAATCTTATTTGCTCTAAAATACTCTTGATTCTAATTCCCTTTTGAGTCCAGGGCAGAAGATATCATTACTATTTTTGATCAATATAAAGTACTTAAGATAACACTCTATGTTACTGGAATCGTGACTTTTCTACTGTGAGGTGGAACTATAAGTGCTGTGGCCAGGGAAATTACATACTCTTGTATATCAGTGTTAGGCATGAAAAGTCTGCTGGGACTGGGCTGGTGAGTTATAGGCTCGGGGGGAAGGAATAAACCTTAGGCAGCCTCACTCCTGTTGCTTCTTGGTGGAATAATCTGGAATGAACTGTTCCCATAACACTGTCCTGGCTTTCTAGTTGTAAGGGCCCAAATCAGAATAGTATGGGATGTTAATTGAGCTCTGTGTCAAGGGCATAGGATTCCTTCCTAATATCTCACAGGCTGATGGAGATATTCCTGCTCTCACTCCTCCTCATGTGGCTAGAGTCATAACTTTTCCAGTATAATAGGCAAAGTCCTCGAAGTGACTGCATGTGATGTTTTTTTATTGCTTTAGTACATTCCACAGTGCAACCTACCTTCCGGCCAGCTGCGTGCAGATCATTGCATACCTCCTCACTGCTCTGGTTCCAGTGAAAGGAGCTGAAAGTTATTATCACATACCACCAAAGCACTTCCTTTTTCTGTGATTTCTGAGATGTTTAATTTCATGTTATGTTCCGTTTCAGAAACAGGTGTTTCTCAAATTTGTTTATACTGTTCCAATTTTTCATTTGCTGTTATTATGAAGTTAGTTTAAAAAAATAATAAAATGTACACCCATTTGTGAAGACTGATCATTACATGTGATACCTGCTATAAATAAGCTTTCGTGAGAATATCAGAAGTATTCTCACAAGTGTGTTGTCATGGTTTATTGACTAATCAGCAAAGAATTGAAGATATGTTATGTTTTATTTGTTGTTTGATTGAAACAGGGAGATAGGAAGTACTGGACAGATTAATTAATTTGTGCTGGAGAATCCAAACTTAATCTAAGAGATGCTGTGACTTTGATTGATGGCTGTGTAAAAGAAGAGATGCTTTGAAAAAAAGCCTCATGAATTGTCATTTTTGTGACACATCAGTACTAAGTTCTTCCTTTTAACTCCATCCATTCTGGTTTCTAATGAAAATATTAATGTCAGCAACCAGCAACAACTACTTGAATGTTTATGAAGCAAGGGTCAGTCAAGATCTGAAGGTCATTTAGAATAAACAAATCAAATGGTTATTAACAAGATGCAAGATTAGTGTGTAGATATATATATACATACATAGATACACATAAACTGCTTCAGGTGAATGATAAATGAATTTTTACCCTTTTGATTGACACCATCTTTTGAAATTATGAGTGTCTAAATTGTGATAATTTAAAAAATCCAAACCAAACCAAAACAAACACAAAAAACAACATTAAAGAGAATATTTCCAGCCAGCATTAGCTAAAATTTGCTATAAAATGTGACATCAAGAGCAGTGGAAGAATGAACACTATTTTCATATTCTCATCACATTTGGAAAGTCAGGGTTACAGTTCAACTATGTTCAGAACTTCCTACTCACTTAACTTAATGGTTACTCTTACGTTATGATTTTGTATTTTAAGATACAGGTCTGTTGTTTTAAATGACAAAACTTCTGGTTTGAGCCCTTCAGACAGACTGACATATTAAATATAAGTATTTCCTCTGTACCTGAGAGAGGAAAAAAAGTAAACCAGGAAGGTAAAAGAGATTTATTGAAATATTGTTATATAAATAATCAAATATTTATGACAAGAAATAAATTGAAGCATTGCAAAGTCATAAATTTGTGGAAGTAACTATTATACCCTTTTCTCAGAGGCACTTTTTAGAAAAAAAACCTCTATTGTAAAGCACTACAAAATAATTTCTTTATCCAGAAGCTCTGAAGCAGTTATTAAACCAGCTGTTTTCAAAAGTACACAAATCTGCTAAGTTGCAGTTGGGTAACTGTTAAATGTTAAAGCAGTGAATGATCAGCATGTAGCAGATGGCCTGGGAATGGGTTAGAAAATGGCAATGTTAATACCACCAGACTGAGATGTTCATTTGTGCTGTGGTATGTGCAGGCTGGGTGAATAATGAAGGCTCTGTAATAATTGTGTAAATCCCAACATTATTAAATCGATTCAGCTGGGGTTTCTTAATATACGTGAAGCACTTGATGTACTTTGAGAAACACCTCCTCTTTTTGCTAAAGCTGTTCTCATTAACTCATACTGCTTTATTTGCTGTGACCTCAGTGTTCCTATTTAGTAATGAGTGGAATAAAAATTAGAAATCCACTTTAACTCTCAATATGAGAGCTGGGAAAATATTCCAGAAACTAAACACCTATCCCACTGTTTTTGCAGATTGGCCATTGTTTGAACTCTACACCTTCTCTTTTAGTATTTTAAAATTAAAAATTCTCTTGAGAGGAATGAGGGAAAGAAAAATCACAACCTACTCAACTGCTAAAACTTGTTTTAAGCCAGTCAAATGAAATAAATAGCCCACATAAGTATCTTGCTCAAACAGCTTATCAAAGCTTGTTGCTGCACGTGTAATGCTAAAAGACAAATTGGGGTTTTTTTGGTTTTGGTTTTGATTTTATAAGAGTAATGCGCTTATATTTTTCAAAGAAGTGACCAAAAAATCCCATATGTGACAGCCTCCAGAGGATGATCACCTATAATATTGAGGTAAAACATGAACCAAAAACAAAGCAGAAATTCAACATACTGTAACATGCTTCAGGCAGATGCACAGCTTGCAAATAGTCCCTGGAGCACCATACCTGGATATGTGCTGGTGTTAAAACATTTCAAAACTGTTACCCACCTACAGCTGCTTGTGCCTATGAAGTGGAAATTCTCTTTACCCCTCAGCTTTTACCACAGATCAGGTTGAAACTGAAGGCTATTAATACAGAATTACTTTTCAACACCATGGGTAATACGTTGATTTAACTGTGCCTGATGAGACTTACATTGACAATTATGCCAGAGCTGACAGCAGAAATACAGCCCTTCAGATCAGTAGGAGACACCATACATGATTAACAGCCAAGGCAGCTGGAAATATCAATTCTGATAATACTTGTCATCACATACTAAGAACACCCCCCTGCCAAAAAAACGAAAACAACAACAACAAGAAAACAAAACAAAAATGAAACAAAAACCCCAAACCACACAATAAAGGAAATGAATTTATTAGCATTGTTTTCCCTTCAATAATAATCCATACTGAATTCCTCAGAAAAATTAAACCTTTATCAATAGTTCTGTTTGCAAATGTTGGATGGTGAGGCACTGAAGCAGATTGCCCAGTTGTGCATGCCCCATCCCTGGAAGTGTTCAAGGCCAGATGGGATGGAGGTTTGAGCAACCTGGTCTATGGGAAGGTGCCTCTGCCCATGGCAAGGGGGTAAGAACTAGATGATCTTTAAGGTTCCTTCCACCCTAGCCATTCTATTATTTTATGATAACTGAAATACCTGTTTTACTTATCTGCTAATCAGCAATATGAACCAAAAGTATCTTGCTACACACAGAAGATGCAAGATCCAACATGGCAGTGAATTCTAATGCTATTTTATTGCTGAAATTCGAAATGTCTGCAAGAAAGAAGCAGGCTAATATATCTCCTTCCTCAGCTGTGGATCATTTTGCAAAGTCAAATTAAGTGATAACTTTCTACTGATTTTACAGAAAGCCATCTCAGGTCTTGCGTTTATGTGAAACAGTTTTCCATTAAATTATGGTGAAAAAAATGAGGATGTGTAGAATTAACACTAAAGAAAAGTTATATTTTGCTCTCAGACACCTTACTATAACCCTGCCAAGGTTGTAAATGTCACTTGAAGTTTCACATGCTTGGCTAAGGACAGAATTATTCTCAGCTTCAGGAAAAACAAAGACTGCAAAGCTCTTTAGGATGTCTCCATTTTGCTTATCTCTGCAGTATAGGGAAGCTTAAAGAGTTTCCATAGCTGGTTTAGCTAGTTGTGGTTGAGTAGATTTAAGGATAAGCCAAAATTTACAGAGGTAATAAAGTGATTCTTTCAACAGTCCTCTTCCCAACTCCAGCTGCTACTGACGAAAAATATGAGTGAATTTGACAAAAAAGTTCTGCCAAAACGTAATCGTGCCAATCTTCAAATATGTTTTCAGATTCCTGTGAAAAGCTAGGGCAAGGACAAATCTAAATACCACTCAGACTCTTATATCAGAGTGTAGTGAATTGGTCCTGCATGAAACAGCAGCAAGAAGCACCCAGTTTAATTTTAAGGTCTTCACAGTTTGTGTCTCTAGTACTTGTAGAGAGTGTGAGCTATCCTCTCATCCATGTCTATTGCAGGAGAGATAAATTAAATGGCAACTCAGAGCAGGTTTTTACAGTGGGTTTTATTTAAGAGCCAACAAGCACAGTGTTCTACCTTATTTCATTATTTCATGCACTCTATTCATTCCCCCAGTATTATCCAGTCTTGCTGTCCTTTCCCATCAATGAGTTGGTCTGGGAAAGCTGGACTGAAAGACCTGTTGTTTTCATGTGGTCCAGCCGTTTGTACTTACAGCTGTGTCCCTTGGTCTGCTCCTGCAACAGCTGGTGCACTTCAAAGCTTATCTCCCAAAGGACAAGACTACCCCAATCTTAAGTCTATATGCAGAAGCACAACACATCATAAGCTTTCCCATCAGTTCCTTTGAGAAATGTATGGTGTACACTTCTACATTTTAGAGAGCCCCATGTGTGTAATTTTTGTTCAGTCAGCTCATAACTACACTTTACAACCAGCCCATACTGGCTGTAGCTCACTGTGGTAGGCTTGAGCTTGACATTTCAAAGGCTTAGTTTGAGACATTCATGCACAAGCAAACACACACACACACACAAGCATTATTTACAGCACACAAGCATTCACAATTGTAAGGAATTCATCTTCAACCAAAATGCATGAAACTCCAGAAGAAAACTCAGGATTTGCACCATAATGGATATTTGAGGATGAATTATTGTGTATCTGCATAAGATACACACACCTAGAGTGTATGCAACTGAGAAGTAAAGATCCTGGCGCAAAACAGACAACAAGACAAAACAACAGTAGATGCCTCAGGGGTCAAAACATAGTGACTCATTAAGTAATTTCAGTTCATCTAAACCTATTTCTACTTTCAGTATGTTTTTAAAACCTTGCTTATGAGGAGGAACAATAGAATTGGACCTGCCGTGAAACACAGTTATTCAGATGTGTAATTTTTATGATCTTCTCTTGAAATTGAAGCATAAAAAATGGCTAACATATCGAATGAATTTTTAAAAAATGCCCAGAGAATATTGCTGGTTGTAAAAGGAGCCAGCATTTAGTTTTGTTTGCTTCATTCATTTTCCCTATTCATCCTGTTTTCAGATCATTAATGAAGACTAAAAACAGTCCCAAATTGCACCATTTAGCAAACTCTGTATTTTATATTTCCGTGTTTAGAAAACACTCTTTACTTTGTCAATGTCCAATACATAACAGTAGTTTGCCTCTTATCTCAAAATATCTGTATTTCCAGAAAGCTTTATATGAGGAGTTTGATTGCAGCATTTCTGAATAAAAATAAATTCTAACTGTCAGTTCCTGTTTACCTACCATTTTGCTGACCAATTTGACAATATCTGTCAAATAGGCTGGAGTCATGTTTTCCCCCTTTCCATAATTGATTCAGTTTCAGCCATATCATATCTTATGATGTTACAGTATTTCAAATAAAGTTTACAAAAGAATACAAAGTCTTCATGTGAAACTTGTATTTTACTCAAATACATTAAATAATAGGGTTTACATAATCGAAGAGCTGCATTACCTGTATTAGGTAGGCAATTGAGCAGAATAATGGTGATTTAAACTTTTAAAGTGAATGAAATCTATATTCACACAGATATTTTACAGTTTCAGAATTCATTATTTGTTTCAAAAAAATTTTTTGAAAGCTGTCATAATGTTCATAGTCATTTTGAGAGTAAGGTAAAAAGCTACCTTCCAAAACTTCTGAATGCCATGCATTTTTAAAAAAAAATAATTTTTTTTGTAAGTGGCATAGACATGTAATTCTTCCATTCCTTCAGATGTTTGCGTGGACCAATTTTCTGTGGCTTTTTTCCTAGGAAAACTAGAAAAATGCCTGAAATAACTGAAACAGTTTCATAATCAAAATGTGTTTGAAAAAGAGGTAGTGGAGCATTGGAGAATGGCATAGCATGGTTGTCAACACAAAAGGAAAAAAAGGAATTGAGTCCAATCAACTTGAATTCTGAAAAAGTCTGGAAAAGATAATCAAAGGAATTATTTGCAAGTGCATGGATGATAGTAAGAAGATGAACAGCAATCAAACAAATTAATTCAAACCTACATGATTTTGATGTTTTCTTGGCTGAGATAGCTTTCAGTTTTCTGCATAGTAGTTTATACAGGACTATGATTTATATTTGTGCTGGAAAGTGTTTATGCAGAGTCAAGGCCTTTTCTTCTTCTCATCCCACTCCATAAGTGAGCTGAGAGTGCACAAGGAGTCGAGAGGAGACACAGCCAGGACAGCTGAACCCAAATGAACAAAGGGATATTCTATATCATGCACTGTCATGCCCAGCACATAAACTAGTGAGAAGAAGAAGGAAGGGCAAGTGGGAATGTTCATAATGATGGGGTTTGTCTTTCCAAGTAAGTTATATGTGATGAAGCCTGGCTGTCCTGGAGATAACGAACACCTGCCTGCCCATAGGAAGTGGTGAAGGAATTATTTGTTTTGTTTCGATTTTGTATGCAGCTTTTGCTTTAGCTATTAAAATGTCTTTATCTCAACCAATGAATTTTCTCATTTTCACTCAACTGAGTCTCTACCCGTCCCAGTGGGGGTAAGTGAGTGAACTGGGGTTAAACCACAACAATAATAAAGGAACATGTGCTATGGATAGGAGAGAAGTAGTAGAAATTCTGTGACTTTAATCTGTTAACTTACGTTTTGCAAAATATTCCCGTAAACAAGCTGTGGGATTCTGAATGAAATTTCTATTCTCTAGCAGCAAAACAGGTTGGACTGCTCAATCTAGAATGTTTTTTCACACATAAAACTGTGTTAAGCAGCATTCTAAATATTATGATACTCTTCAGTATTTTCATTAGCAATCTTTCTGAAGGAATACAAAGTTGCCTTATTTCATTTACCAATGACACCAAGATGACTGCAGATAAATTTGGGACAGAGTGAGAATTAAAAGAAAACAAGAACCAAAAAACCCAAACAAAAACAAAAACACCCCCTCTCTCACCCTCACCCCCCGACCCCCCACTCCCCCGTCGCCCCCCAAATAGGTTGTATCTCAAAAGAGTAAAATTAATTTCTATGAAGGTAAATGCAAGACAATCAACTGCACAAATGCTGCTGGGTAACATTTCTTCAGAAGAAAGGGAACTGGGCTTTTGAGGATCACAAACCCAATACAAGACAGTAGTGCCATATCATTGCAGAGAAGGCAACCTGCATAATGGAATAAATAAACATGAGGACAGTCTATCAAATGAAAAGAAATTTTTCTGCTCCATTCAGCTCAGCTGAACTACAGAGCTCTCTTCTGAGACATGTTTCAAGGGAGATGTGAACCAGTCTATGTAGTCTCTGCCTGCAACAGAGAAGAGAATGACCAAGTTCTACAATATATGACCTAGTTACTGAAAAAAAAAATGATCTAATAAACCTAAATGAAAGAAGGTGGTTGAGAGGGATTACAGTAATATATTCAAAGTTACATATAATTGGAATGGAAAGGAGTGTGTGATCTCAAAGGTCCATCTTCCCTGTTATCATATTTTTCTGTCAAAAACAGAATCTCAGAGAAAGCAAGCACGAGAAAAGATGACACATCCCAAACCTCCTCAACCTTTAACTATTTTCAATTGATGGACTTCCTGAACCGGAGGTAGTTTGCATACACTTAAAATAAGTCTCAGTAGTAAATGTGCATATCAGGATTTTGAAAGATTGGTACTGTGATAAGTAAAAAAAAATGTGTTCTCCATGCATGGGTGGATAGGACTGTGAGTAATGGACTACAATTATAGCAGCAATAAAATAAGTTATAATAAAAAAAGAAAATATAAACACAATGGATAATGAAGTACAAGGGCAGTTTGGCTGAAGAGCTAGTGGAGTCTTCAACATTACGGAACATTAAGAAGAGACCAGCATTATATGGGATTGATATAAAATCTTCATTAGCACAATTTTTCTTTAAGGCTTCATTATAGGAAATACTGGTATGAATGCTTGAATTGTTTATATTTTTTAGATTTCTTTTTTTTTCATTTTTCCAGGTTACTTGAGTGTTTTTAGAGTTTTGGTTTTGGGTTTTTTTCCCCTTATAGGTTTTCATCCATCAATTTTCCTTTATTTATGAAATGGGAAATCTGTGCATATGTCACTTGCTTTTTGCATTTTAGAGCAAATATCAGAAAAACACTCTTCCAATTAGTGTGCTTCTACACACAATGAAAATGCCACACTGAAAGCAAATTCATCCCTCTTCTTGGACAGCAAATAATTCTGTGAACAAATAACTTCTGTGGAGAGAGCAGTACTAAGTCTATGCACTACTTAGTGATATGGACACATGCTGCCTCTTTATTTTGATTGAATTCTATATTCACTTAACTAAAGCTGTCTATCATCTAAATCTTCTGTTCAAATAATTAGAGAGAGACGTTTGTGAACAATTTATGGCCCTTGAAAGGCAACAGAAGAGTGGTAGATAACATTTTGAGACATTTTAACCATCTCCTTTTCCTGCTCTCTATTCATAGTAAAAGCAATCACTGAGTGTGTGAAAAAATAGATTTCTGTATTGTTAATTCATTTCAGATAAACAAGAATTTTCTCACATAGCCACCCAGATAAAAATTAAAGCCCTTATGGGTGAAAGTGTATTGAGCAAACATTAATAAAAAGGTCTCGCTCTGCTTTTCATGACATAAGGCAAAATTGCTTAAACTGCCACAAACAAGATGTATTTATGCATATAAAAATATAAAACTTCAAATCATTAATGGTAAGAATTACTAAACTAATATAGTGTATTGCTTAGAAGGGATGTCCATGAAAGAAGTCAGTGCCAAATCTACAAGCTTACTGTTGTTATCAATATATCCAATCAGTTTTCAAAATGTAGAAAGAATATCTACTTTGGAGAAATCTGGGCAGTAACACCTGCCTGTAAGATTTGAGCTACTAACACCAATAACTTAATAAAACTGAATTTAATTACAAGTCTTTTCACTCTACATTAAAATTAATCAGTACTTCCTTTGTGTTTCTCCTCTTCTGCATAACATGTGGGTCCAGATGGTTCTCAAAGACTGTAATTTCTAGGGATTTTGAGCAACACATTTGTATTCTGTAAGAGAAGGCATTTGATCCTTTATTTGATGTTGATACTCGGAAAATCCCTACCTTTAAAAATTCATGAGAGGATTGGAGTGGTAATCTAAGCAGCTGGTCATTTTCTTGTTCAAGACTCTTAAACCTAGCAAAGAAAAAAACCCCAAAAACAAAGTAAGAGAGAAAATATTTTTAAATAAGTTCATGATTTCCATGTACTAATACAGATAATAGACTGAAATGTCACTTGTAGAATTTAAAATATCAAAAATCTCAGCTAATGAATACAACTGGCTACAGGGATAGTTGTATTATCTGACCTGTTAAAGCAAAAAAACATATTTTACAGAAGAGGTTTTTTCCACAACTTAACCCCATATTGTTTATGAGTAAATGCATGATTCAAGGGGTTATTAGAAAGATTAGACAGACCTTTTCTGCTTAGCTAAGGGGTCTGATAAGACCCAAGTCAGTATGGAATGACAGACAGTACTACTTGATGTGTATTATGTGGCATATAGGAAATTAGCTCAATGTTTAATTCTAGTTCAGCAAGATCAATTGTTCATTTTATAAGAATTGTTCAACTGTTAGCAGATCAGGATGAAAAATACAATCCAAGCTGATGAAAAGAACAAATAATTTTTTACAATTAAACATACCTTAGCTCAGAAGGGAACTATATTTGATGGTATACTCACATTTCCATCACTTACATCATGCCTAGAAGTGGAATTGAAAATAGCAGTTATTCCTAAGAACATGTGCAAGTGCAAACACTAAATCTGGAAAAATTTCTTCTTTATTTCAAAGCAACAAGGAACTATATAATGAATGATGTGTACATCTCTTTGCATTTGTCTTAATATTCTATAGTATATCCACTCTAAATATTTAATTAAATTATTAAATAACATAAAATGTTATGTAAATATATTTATATAAATTATAAAAATATTATACTGAACATTATAAGGTAAAATTATTAAATAATTTAATTAAATAATTAAATAAAATAATTAAATTATTGATTTTGCATATGGTAAATACCCATATAAAATACATGGCAAATGCAGAAACTCTAATTAACCGAATATAAAGTTTTCTTGAAGTAGAACTTAAGCTGTGAGCAAGGCCATCAGTTTATTCAGATATAGGGGAGGAAGGGAAAATATTTATTATCAATCATTATGAAATATTATGGAGTCTGTTTGAAAAAAGATCTAAGTATAGCCATTCGTTTTACACTAATACAAATGTTAAATGAGTTTAAATTGAGTTTTTTATATTTTTAAAGCTTTTTTATCAGTAATGAAAATAGAGATGCAAAGCACTGAAAAATATAAAGAACCATATATACCTTTCCTTTATATTCCAATATCTCATAAATCTGCACATTTCTTTCCTAAAACATCTGCTTTTATAAGTTCTACAATATAACACTTTGTTTTTATTTTGTTCAGCTTTAAAATAATTCTGCTTTTGTTTCAAAATTCCCCATGAAAAAATTGTCTGCTTTTCTTTCTCTGATTTCATGTTTAGTTCATTGTTCACTCTCCTTCCTTTTCTTACCCAAATTTTGACAATAATTCTTTTTTGTCTTTGCAATTGACCTGTTAGGGACCAGGCTTGTGGATGGATGGATGGATGGATGGATGGATGGATGGATGGATGGATGGATGGATGGATGGACGGATGGATGCAATATTGATTGATTATTTATTTATTTGCTTCCTTGCTTCCTTGCTTGCAGATGCTGTGGCAGCAGGCAGAAATTCAAGTGGGAACCGAGAGAGAGGAAGAAAGGGAAAAGACCATCATTTGAGTTAACAGTGATTGCCATAAACATGCATGTGGTGTTACTCTCTCCAAATCTAATTACTGACATCAATAGCAGTTGCATTCTTTGATAGGTTGGTCCAAATGCACCCAGGGAATTCATATGAAAGGAAGCATTTGCCAAATCATCACATGTGTCCCTTGTTCCAGGGAGCTCTTTGGGAAGTATATGAAGTGTAAACATGAGTGGATTATCAGCTTTCATCGTATCATTGCATTGCACCTTTCCCCCAGCAAAAAAAATAACTGACTGTCTTTATAATGGTCTCTGGTGAAAGATGGTAGTGCTCATGGATTAGATGGAATTTAACAGGTCAGAGAGAGTGTTTCCTCAGTAAAAATAAAACTGACTTTCAAGGGGAATATATGTAAGTTAACCATATTCCAGTTTTAGTGAATTGAAGTGATTAATGTAGCAATTTACACTGGAAAAAAATCTATTTTAAAACTGCAAAGCAGAATTTGAGAACCAGGATGCAAAGAGTTAAAATTCAGAGAAATTTAAACTGCGCTTTCGGCTTCTTTGAACAGATCTACTAGTCTCTGACTAGACAATGCTCAGATAGGTTTGCTTCCAAGGAGTCTAGTACACATCCGATTTAGATAGTCACAACTGGAAGGAAAAAAAAAAAGTGTGAAATCAAATCAATTTGCTTGTGTTGCTTAGGAGACAGGAAAGGAAAGAAAAATTTCAGCTGGGCTATAAACAGTCAAATACAAAAATATTAGTAGCAATAATAAAATTACCCATGGAAATTTGCTGATATGAGTTTAAGTTTTGGTGTTTTGCCTGTTTTCCTCAGAATGGTAAAAGAATAGATGAAGTGTGAGCATTCAGTGGCCTCTGAAAATCAGAGCCCTCCAATAAAGCACTGAACACCTTTTATCTTCTTTTCCTTTTTGATTTTAAATCAGCCTCCCATAAATTCACATTACAGTGCCATTTAGTGACCAACAGAACAGGGGTCAAGGTAATCAATCACAGGGTCAGAGATTTGAAATAATGCATGACAGAGAGTGCATGAGCCTAAGAGCTGCAGCACCTTGAGGAAGTCATCTACAAGACTAAATGCTGATTCCAGCTTCTGTCCAGTGGAAGCCTCTTGCAGGAGGATGAGGCATTGCCATTAGCATTATAAGGAAGAGCAAATTTGAAAAACAGCATCTCCTTAATTCTGTTAATATTCTAATGTAAAATTAAGCGCTAATTTGAGCAAGAAAAATGCATCCTCGCACACCTCTTTCTGCCCTTGGTTTAGAGGATTTTTAGCACAATACCGAGTATTTCCCTATAGATATATGATATATGAACTTTGGGAGTAGACATTTTGAAAACAAACATTCTATCTTACTGTAGTGATTGGGATAAAAAACGGAACTCTAACTACAGGTATTTCTTGTTTCTTTTGGTTTTATTTTCATGGATTTTGACATTTATAAGTCCACCTTCAGGGTGGACAAGGTTAGACCCAGCCAGCATGGGTTCAGGATCGGCAGGTCCTGTATGACCAACCTGATCTCTTTTTACAATCAGGTGACCCACCTGGTGGATGAGGGGAAGGCTGTGGATGTGGTCTATCTGGACTTCAGCAAGGCCTTTGACACTGTGTCCCATAACATACTCCTGGAAAAGCTGGTAGCCCATGGCCTGGACAAGTGTAATCTCTTCTGGATTAAGAGCTGGCTGGAGGGTCGGGCCCAGAGAGTGCTGGTGAATGGAGCTTCATCCAGCTGGTGGCCAGTCACCAGTGGTGTTCCCCAGGGGTCTGTGTTGGGTCCAGTCCTGTTTAACATCTTTATTGATGATTTAGATGAGGGGATTGAGTCCATCATCAGCAAATTTGCTGATGACACCAAGCTGGGAGGGAGTGTCAACTTGCTGGAAGGCAGGAGGGCTCTGCAGAGAGTTCTGGATAGACTTGAGAGATGGGCTGATTCCAATGGGATGAAGTTCAATAAGGCCAAGTGCCGGGTCCTGCACTTTGGCCACAACAACCCCCTGCAGCGCTACAGGCTGGGCACAGAGTGGCTGGAGAGCAGCCAGGCAGAAAGGGACCTTGGAGTACTAATTGACAGGAAGCTCAACATGAGCCAACAGTGTGCCCAGGTGGCCAAGAAGGCCAATGGGATCCTGTCCTGTATCAAAAATAGCGTGGCCAGCAGGACCAGGGAAGTGATCCTTCCCCTCTACTCTGCATTGGTGAGGCCACACCTTGAGTACTGTGTTCAGTTCTGGGCCCCTCAGTTCAGAAAGGATATTGAGGTGCTGGATCGGGTCCAGAGAAGAGCAACAAGGCTGGTGAAGGGACTGGAGCACAAGCCCTATGGGGAGAGGCTGAGGGAGCTGGGGTTGTTTAGCCTGGAGAAGAGGAGGCTCAGAGGTGACCTCATCGCTGTCTAGAACTATTTGAAGGGAAGTTCTAGCCAGGTGGGGGTTGGTCTCTTCTCCCAGGCACTCAGCAATAGGACAAGGGGGCACGGGCTTAAGTTCTGCCAGGGGAAATTTAAGTTGGAGATCAGAAAAAAATTCTTTATAGAGAGAGTAATCAGGCATTGAAATGGGCTGCCCAGAGAGGTGATGGATTCACCATCCCTAGAGATTTTTAAACGCAGATTGGATGTGGCACTGAGTGCCATGAACTAGTAAATGGACTAGAGTTGGACCAAGGGTTGGACTTGATGATCTTGGAGGTCTTTTCCAACCCAATCTATTCTATGATTCTATGTTCTATGATTCTATGAATTTAAATGTATAAACTTCACTTGCTCCTTGATAAAAAAGAACATAAAATCCTTTTTTGATAAAATGTGAACAGATTTCACTGACCACCTCTCTTTTCTTAAATTTCCTTGGCTTAAATATTGTGATGTGACAAAGCACATTGAGCTACATCCATCTCGGTGTGTAACACTGCTTTGTGTAATATGATAGTGAATGGCTGATGTGACAGGAAATTGAATAGGAGTTTTCCAACAGGAATTTTATTGTGAGAACACTGTCTTTGTTGAAAGCCATTTAAGAAAACACAGATCTAATCCCTTGTGCAATTTTCTCCATCTTCAGCTCCAAATGCAAAATGGCTGTACTTGGCTGTAGCTATCTGAAGGTGTTTAATAGACTGTGCTTTATTTCGTAAATAATTGTGTTCTGGCAAAAATTAACTAGCTTTATAGCTACTGAATTAGCCAGGAAGCTTTCTGTAACAAGTTGGTTTTAGGCCAAATACATTTCAGACTAAGAGCTCACTAACACTGAGAGAGCTGAAAAAGCCAATCTCCACACACTATTCTAATAGTTTAGTTTATCCAGCTTCATGGAGGTTATTTCTCATCCTGATGCTCAGGAAAGCGTGATACCTATAAAGAAGTGGATTTATACACATGTCAGAATAAGAAGCAGAGTGTTTAGTACCACAGAGGCATCATCAGATAGAGGGGGATTTACATTTTAACAGCAACTCTTCACAATACATGATATTTTTTTCATCACCTCCTATTTCATTGACAGAGGTCATGTGAGCACATGGAGTTTGAGCCTGTCTTTAAATTGACATTAAACAAAGAAGGTATTTTCTGCTTTATGGACAGATGGCAGCTTATTACAGGTATTCTCAAATGGTTCCTCTGAGCTTATGAGGACATATGTCAATGAAAAGTGAGTTGTTGTCAAGCTGGACTCTTGATTTGAGACTATATATCAGTCTCTCTACTGATACATGAAAAGATTAGTGAATGAATTTTCTTATAGTATAGGGAACTTTCCACTGTGATAAACTACTAGATTAAATTAAGTAATTACACATCATCAGACTAAATATTGTGAGATTGATTCAATAATCACTCATATTTGACACAGTAAAAAAGTCTTGGAAGAGAAGAAAGTAATTAAACCTAAGTTCATTCTCCAGTACATAGTGGTATCCTCATCTGAATGGCTCTTGGTAAGGAAGCATAGGCTGGTATAAGTTGAATTGCAAATGCTCCAGACAAGTATTTCTGTTTTCTATAGAGACAGTGATTGCAACCTTTGAGGAAATGCAATGCTCAGTTGCTCAGTTGCAACTTGGTATTTTGAAGAGAAGCTCAAATAAATCTCCTCAACCCTCCTCTGAGAGAGAACAAGGCAATGGAGCAGTAGAAAACAAACACTTAGACTCCAGAAACTAATCTGACCCATTTTCACTGACAGATTAATTTATCTGGAATTACCCATTAAAGCTTCAGTCCTACCTATTACTGAGCATTCTTTCTCTTTTCCAGCAGAACACTTAAGTGTGTGCTTAACTTAAACATAACCATTCTTTGGGATTTTCTTGACTGAATGAGATTCCTCACTACTCCATGAAATTAAGCAGGATAGTGTCGTCTATGAATTTGGCTCCTTACCATTTTCCCTTAAAAACCTTAAAATTACCTGCTCATTAAGTTTATACTCTGTGAAGCTAAAGTACAAATATTTATTAGATAAAGTAATCTCTTTGCTGCTTCCTGAAGGACGACAAATTTCTTCTAAGATATTTTACATCTGACCTAATAAAATGAAAGACTATGAAAAAACCCCCAAAACAAAACAAAAAAACACCCCACAAATCCCTCAGTACTTCTTACCAATTTTTCCATGTATATTTTTTATTTCTTACTCGAATACAGAGATGTTGAATACCAGTGACTGGTGTTATGAAATTATTCTGCTCCTAGACAAGGCAAATGTAAGAAAAAGAGTTTGCATTAAACAATCATCCATGAATCTCTTGGAGTGAAAACTGTTAGAATTAAGAATTATATCAAGAATATTAAGAAATATTTTAACAACTGTAACCTGTTCTTGATAGAACTGAAAACATTTTATAAGCCACAACTACTAGAAAAACTATGTCACAGTGAGGTCTGAAGATGGACAATATTTAAACAGATCTGACTTTTGCTGAGGAATAATTTGCTATCTCCTGAAATTATGTAAAAAATCTTAAAATTAACAATGCAGAAGGACATTAAAGTGACTATTTTGTGTACTAGGCTTAAATTAATTTTATCACATATTTACTTGAACTTTCAGCACTAGGGAATACAATATAAATAAATTACCTCATGACTCATTGTAAAAGCTTCGATCAAATGTAAGGTGTAAAATACTTATGGAGGGTTTGTAATACAGAGAAAAGGAAGAAAATCCCACATTTCTAACAATCAGTTACTCACTTATCAGACAGCATCTCTCCTAATACCTATCAGAGTTGTAAGCTACAAAAATCATACCAAATTCTGACTTGTGAGTCTTAGCAAACATAGGAATGGCCAGTGGGATGTGGAAGTGGATGTGAAAGCTATCTTCACAATTGCTGCTGTCATGATACTATCAAATACCCATTTCACAGATGTTTAAGATACTTTTAAATAAATGAAAAGTATCTCTTTGGATGTTGACAGAACCTCTTTCCAGTTCTATCTCAGATTACAGATCTAGAGTTTGCTAATATCACCTTGCTTAACTTTTTCATTAGCAAAACCCAAAAGATAAAATTCAAAATAGTCAAGAAATAGAACTACAAAAATAGAACCGAATTGTTTGGATACAAAATTTGCAAAGATACTTGCAAAAGAAGGGGCAAGAATCAAATTAATTACCATTCTGAAAGCTTTAGATATTGATTGATTCTGATTATCTTCTGTCATGGTTTAACTCCAGCTGACAAGTAAGGGCCACACAACCACTCGCTCAGTGCCTTCATGGTGGGATTGGGAAGAGAACTGGAAGAGTAAAACTAAGAAAACTTATTGGTGGAGATAAGAGCGGTTTAATAATTGCAATTGTGATTGTTAATATTACTACCAATAATAAACATTTAATGAAAAGTAAAATCACAAAAAGAGAGAAATAAAACCCAGGAAAGATGCGTGATGCAAATGAAAAACGACTGCTCTCCATCAATAAACTGATGTGCAGCCTGTTCCTCAGCAGTGGTTCCCAGGCAAACGTTCCCCCTAATTTAAATGTTTGTCACAATGACATATGGTATGAAATATCCCTTGGGTCAGCTGTCCTGGTTGTGCCTCCTCTCACCTCCTTGTTCACCACCACCCCACTTGCTGGTGCAGGGAGGAGAAGAAAAGCTTTTGACTGTGTAAGCACTGATCAAACATCAGTGTGTTATCAACACTGTTCTCACCCTAAATCCAGCTACTATTAAGAAAAGTAACTCTATTCTAGCTGAAATCAGGATATTTCCTCAGAAAATGATAGTCTAGAATTATTACTGAATTGATGGTTCAAGAAGAAATAATTTGTTATGAAATTAATTTCTAAGCCTAAGCCTCAGGTTGAGGTCATATAAACCTAAATTCTAAGGGGTCTCTTGATATTCTGATCAAACCAGAACTGAAATCTTCCTTTTGTCATGATGACTAAACAGTTCTTCTTTGCCCATCGAAAATCAGAAAGCTGTTGTATGCCAAATTCAGCATGACAAAATGTGTCCTTAACTGCAGGAGTTATGCTTGGTATTTCAGACTCTGCTGTGACATGAAATTCATCTCATCTTTGCTACAGAAAATGGTTGAAAATATTCATGCAGTCTCTCTGTCAAGCAGGTAAATATCCATGGTGTTAGCTTTAATGAAGATTTTGCATCTTCTGAAAATTAGGCATCTTTATTCTAATATAGATAGGTTTACTCATGAATTAAAACTTTTGCTGTTGTGTTAAGTATATGTAAATAACTGAGAAAGAACATATACATGTCTGGCAATTTCAGGCCTGAATAAATACTGTACCTAATTTTTTGACAATAGTAATACCTATTAAAAAATCCAGTTTTTATTTTCCAAATAGTTCTAGAAGATTGCTAATCCATGGAAGAAAAATGAGATTGGCAGTCAACTTTATTATTATTCAAATAGACTTTTTGATAAGAACATATTAATCTTTTTTTTTAATTACAGGCAAACAACTGTGCTTCATTCAACACAGTGCAAGATGCTATCCAGCATTAGCAGAATGTGTGAAAACAATGACTTCAGTTTTCTCCAGTGTTTAAATATCAGCACTTCCAATTATACCTTCCTTGTGGAATTTTTTTTCGTAATTTTACTTTCAGTTCTCTTCCCAAGTAGAAGAGCACAGTGCTAAACTGTATTATCTTTGGAATTCAGTACAGATGTCCTGAACTTTGTCATCTGGTGATATTCACTGAGACGAATGTATTTTCTTGACAACTCTCTTTCTTCTCAAATTTGTCTTTGAAATAGTAAACTTTGTTGTGGGCAGAGGAATATGCTGTATTCCAAAGTTATTTAGCATCCTAGTCACTTCAAATTCTAAAATGTCTAATCTGAAGTTCAACTGTTCATTGGGACTTTGATAAAAGTTTTTAGGAGGCGAAAATACTGATGTTCTTTATGGCATGCTATTTTCTATTCACTACAGTGTGGCATGGTTATAGCATGACCTATGAAAATTACTATGACTGGGTATCAGAAGAGGACAGTGGATTTTCAACATTTTGACTTTTACATACAGAGACAGGTAGTCTCTGTAGTTCTTAGTGCATGCATTTTCCCTAGCTACTGAGGTACTGAGAATACATACCTGGGAGAATGTCCTGGAGAACTGTAAAAAAAATAACAGAGAGTAGGACAGAGATGTAGGAAGTGGGGAAACTGTAGCGAGAGCAGAGACTGAGTTTGTTATGAGACTAGGGACTAGATATGTAATCACATCTCACACTTAAGATTCTGCCTGGGTTCAGCAGTCATTATGCAGAGTTTAGTCTAACATAAAAAATAAACTAGGAACATCAGTGGAATGAAAAAAAAAATCTTGACAAAGTACTTACAGGCAAATATAAAGTGAGTTTACCCCTCTTGGAAGAGACAACAGAAGGAAGGTTTAGGTTATCATCATTGTCAATCAAAGTTTTCAAGCACATTTTTCAAGTTGGCCACATAAATGTTTGGCAAGTCAAAATTAAGCTGCAACCTCAACTCTTCTCTTCCCAAATTCACTTCTATCTTACCAAAGTAGTAGCTCCATCTCCTTCATTGATCAGGTTTCTTAAATGTTTTCCCACTTTTTCCTTTTTCACTGTCCGTGGTTCTGAGGATGGGATGAGATGAGCTTGTAGTACCCGCGTTTGAGAGTTCTCAAATTCTTCTCATCATGAAACCTCTGAAAACTGCTGCATGAATGGTTTGGGCCTTCCTGCTGTGTGAAAAGTTAGTCTGGCTGTTTCTGGTGCGAGAAAAGAATTTGAGTACACAGAATCCACTTACTTCGATTTTAACTTGAAAATGGAAAATTTCTAAAGAAATTACAACAAAAACTGTAAAGAGCAATTGATTTAAATTTTTTTGTCTAAAACAATCAGATCCTTCTTAAAAGGTCAGTGCTAGATGGGCAATAAAATGTCTTTGTTAGAATATTTTAATAAAAACTTGAGCATTACATGATCTGTATATATCAGTTTATATTGTAGAAGTGGACACATTGCACAGAGTTTGTTTAAAAAAAGGTAAAGTAGGTGATGTATCACTGGAATTTTAATATTGAGGCTGGTAAATGAATATAAACTTTTATTTGCACTATCTGGCAATTTTATGGAGTATATTTATCAAAACCGAAGAGCAGATAAAAGTAAAGTAAGAGTTGATGAGTGTCCTTTTACTTGCATTTCTGAGAAGTTCAAGAACAGGAGACAATAGCTGCTTCCCAAGCCAAAGGGAAAAAACACAGTAATTTTCAATGAGTTATTGAACCTTTATACTGCAAGTAAATTCTAGAGCAAAAATGCAAACTGCTGCTTTCAGAAAGTCTGTTTTGGTCTAAGTGGCTGAATAATCTCTATCTCATTGCTCTGTAAAAAAGGGCCTGACTGTACTGCTTTGGTATTCTTGGGCAGCAAGCTTTTAGATAAAATGACCTCTATTTTATAGGACAAATATTACAGCATTCTGAGTTGCCCAATTCTCTGACACCAGCAGTGATAGCAGAATGGTAAAATAAGCCATATAAATATTCAAGAAGAGAGCATTTGCTTTAATATTAAATTTAGTTTTTTTCCCTATGAAGTATAAGTACAGACCTGCTATCAGAGAAGCAATTTACTTGAAAGCTATGCTTCCTAATGTGCTCATTTTGATTTTGTGTTTGCAGATCAAAGAGGAAGTCTACCCTTACGAAACTTTCTCAATTTATCACCTTGGTGGATTTCACATTTATTAAATTCTTATCCATATGAGCCTATGTAAAACTCAATGTATAATTACCACCATTATGTGTTATGCATAAGCTATGGCTTGATTTTTTTTGATGTATCAGATGATGCAGCAGGTATGACATATCCCAAGAACAACTCATCTCAAATTTCTCACTATAAATTTTGTATATAGAGCACCTATGTGTGCCCTGATTAATTTCATCTTATCATTCAGATATCAAAGCAAATGAATACATGGAGTAAGAAAAATCAGAACTGATTATTTCAACTGGTTTGCAACTTCTTCCATGAAATATTGTCAACTGGATCATGATGATATTTTCCTAGTGGGAAAAAGTAAAAACAGACAGAGAGAAAAATGGAAAGGCAGAAGAAAGCACAAAAGAAAAATGCAAAACATTAAAAATTACTGGGTTCGGTTGCCTCCGTTTCTGGACAGATAACCCTTTGGTTTCCAGGAGGAGCAAATATTTTTAGAAGCATTTAAAATGTCTAATCTAAAAATATGACTCAAATACTTCTTTATGCTCTTAGTCTTCTGGATCTCTATGAGGTTTTCATTCCATACATCCATTTCCTGTTTTCTGGATTCTTCCAGAAAGCAGAAAAGTTTTGATTTTTTTCTGTAATAGAAGGAATCAGAAGTTATATACCCCAGATTACAGGAATATGAGAGGATATTGTGGTGTAGCCGAAGGGGTTTTGTTCTGATTTTCACATTTTGTAGATTTTAGGAACACAGTAGTTGTAGATTTTTAGAGGGTTAATATTTCTAACAGTTTAAGTTTAATGTCTTTCTATCACTACCCCTGTCCCAGAACAGGGAGCTCAAATTCCTTTAGTTAATTAATTTTGTTTAGACTCCTTTCCAAGGTAGAACTGAAGGATATCAGAAGGCCTACAAAACGAAACATAAACATAGGTCAGAGTGACCCAGAAGCCAGAACTGGATGAACTCCAAAGGACCTTTGTGTGCCCGAGGAAGAGGAGCTGATGAAGACAGAGGGTCTTGACAACCCCAGATCCAATTTCACATGTTGGACCAGGGGTGGGACTGGGGCTGGACTGAGAAATGTGTAAAGCAATGATTGGAGGGATCTTATTATAAAAGCCATGGAAACTAGAACTGGGGCACATGCATGTCATCATGTACTCCTGTGGGCTGTAGGCCCTGTGCTATTAAAGGACCTTCACCTTTTATCTTACCCTATACTAATGTGGCTCGGAGTTCTGCTCTTGGGGGGAGGTCAGTCATGGCATCAGTGGGATGATGGAAAAATAGGAACCATAACTCATTTCTTTTACAGGAAAAGGAAGTGCTCTTCCACACTTCTGAAGATGTTATTAACTGGATTGACCTGATCTACTAAGACAATTCCTAGTTTATTTAAATTTGGTTACTTTTTCCAACAGTGCAAAAAGGAAAAACATTTTCTTGGTAGTTTGAGTTACTATTTTCTCATTTCATATGTGTATTTTTTTGCAACAGATAGACTGCTGGACAGAACAAATGCTACAGTGAACATGGGCACAACCTAAATGGCCAGAAATTACAACTTTTAAACTTGAGAAGAATTCTTAAGGGAAATACATCTACATAGTTTTCATTAATCACATTGTTTAGGATATGTGCAGTATTTATTTTGGAAAAGTCACATACACTATATGAAAAAAACAGGAAGAAAAAAATTGTTATGAAATAACATGACGCTTTTATATGAACTTTTAAAGCCTTTGAAAGAATGACCTCAAAGCAGAGTTGGCATATCATATTTTATACAATTTTTGGATTAATCTGCACCAAACTATGGAATGTCCATGACTTGAATGACAACACTTCCAGTAAAACACTTATTGTCTTTTCTTCCCTGTCCAACTATGACACTTGCTGCTGCAAGATGCATTGACCACCCTGTTGCAGCTGATGGTGATTGCTTTCACCTGAATGTTTGCAGTAGCTCTGCATCGCTTTGGGAAAAGAACATTGTGGGGACCATATATGTGATATTCCATTCCACTGCAGTGCAATGTAATAAAAATCTTAAAATATATCAATATTTTAACATACTGGAATTGCCATTGCATTGGTAATGAACTAATAACCATGGAAAAGATATTCTGTGAATAAAAAAGATCCCATGATGGTCTCTACTCCCACTGAAACTAAGAAAGAAGTTATTTACTGAAATTCTAATGAATGTGAGTTTTCCACTGGCTAAACCAAAGGAAAAGACATGTATCATTAGCACTTGTTACTCTCAGGGAACCTCACTGTTCACTTGCACTCTATCTGATAAAGAAAAGACAGCCATGAAAAACAACAGTGAAATATTTGGAGTTCTTATATTAGTAATGCATGTAACTTCCAGAATATTATAGATTAGAGATAGAAATATCAAGCAAGAATAAAGATAAGGAGGCAAGAAAAACAAATGTGACACAAGAGTTAAATAATGACTATTCCTTATCACCTCAATATATTTCTAGGCAAAATGCATAAGATGAGGGTCCTATCAATAAATACTATATTTAAAATACAAATTTTCAAATGGACCTGCCTCAATTATAATGCAAAATAATAATATTAACAATTATGATAATAATAACAATAAAATGTTCACAGAGAATACAATAATTGAATCTGAACTCATATCTTTGCAAAGAAAATATGTGAGTATGTAGGAAAAAATCCAGGGAGGCTGAGACACAAACTGAGTTTCAATTAGAAAGGAACACAAAAGGCAACAAGAAGCAGTTCTATAAATACACTGTAAGTAAGAAGAAAACAAAGGGGAGAATAATTCCATTACCAAGTGGAAAAGGGAGCAAATAATGGATGGCACAGAAAAAAAGCTGAAATATTCAATGCCTTCCAGTTTCTTTAATCTTTACCAAAACATTAAATTGTGACTAGCTACTTGAGTTTATCCAGAAGATAGGAACACAGTCCAAATAAGAAGAATGGACTGAAAAATACGCAGTTAGAACAGTCTGAATTGCTAGGGTCTTACGCTTTTCTGAAGCAATCATTAAGTCTTTACTGTCATCTCCAGTGACTGAAGGAAAGCAAATATTGCAACTATCTTTACTAGAAAAGAGAAACTCAGAAATTCTCTTCCTTTTCATCTTTTGAAAAAGTTAGGGCAAAATTATTGAATAATCAAATACATATCTGAAAATATTAAAGTAAAAGCAAAGAATTAAAACTGATTTGACACGAGCAAATGATGTTAGGTTTTTTTGATTTTTTTTAAATTCTTTCTTTGACAGAATACAGTGAGCATGGGAGGAATTGCTTTTTGAATATTTGTAATGTACAACATTTTTTATTATTCAAAAGATTTTACTCCTAAGAAAGCTAAAGAAATACTGATCTAGATATAACTTACATCAGCATCATTTTTAAAACAAATTGGCTAGTTCATGTACAACAAATTTGAGCACTAACTCTAAAATGAATTATCAATATGTCTCTGTCAAAATGGGAAAGGATCACTTTTCGATAGGACTTATTGTAGGCCAAGTTCCACTTAACAGTTTCAGCAATTTGGATGTCAGAGTGGCATTTTGCAGGAAACTACAAAGAACTAGACTTGCAAACTCTTTGGAAAATATGTTCATAAATCAAAATGATCTTGGCTAATTGGAGAGGAAAGCAAGAAATTGACAAGAGCAAATTAAATGAAAGCATAAGCAAAGATCTACAGTTCAAAGAAAGTGTTTAAATGCACTCATACAAAATGAGACCTGTATGGGAGCACAGAAAAGAATCTAAGGGTTATAATGCCTTTGAAATTAAATATGAGTTAGCTACGTTTCCATTACAAAAACATGAAAGAGGCAATGCAGGTCAGAGCTTCAACAACAGAAGTATCCTGTGTAGGACATGGAAAATAATTATTCCCTCCTATCAGTCCTGATGAAACTGGAGATAAGTTGATGTACATTCATATTTAGGAAAAAATAAAATATGCTTTATAATTGTTTGGATGATGAAAGAGTGGAACAGTCTAACTTAGACTGTAGTGAAATCTCCCTCATTTTTTGATTTTTTTCATTTGAATTGAAGAAAGAATAATAGATTTATTTTACTGTTTGCTTGTTCCACTACACATTGGATCTATTCCTTTTTAAACAAGCACTTTCTCACTGAATTTGGGGCATAAGCTTTCAACAGATACCAAAATACACACATATTAAAATCTATTATCATTCACTATCAGCTTAACTGAAATGTTCTTCAGTCATGTTTTTATTTTAGTCTACTCAGGCCTTCTAGATAAATACATAGTCTTCATTTTCTGCAAAGCTTTCTTACTATCTCTATGCCCCTTGATAGTTTGGACTGTTTTAGAACAGTACTTGTTTAAGAAACACATACTAAAAATATATATATCTTTTCATAAATCAGTGTAAATCTCTATGAAATTCTTTGTTTTCATAGCTTCACAAAAGTGAAAATTATATTAGCATTTGTAATTAAATGTAGGGATTAAATTAAGAAACCCAAGCATACTAAAAAGTTATTTTGTTGATTTAATACACTAGCTGGGTAAAACTTTGAACAGTGTTGTATAATAAAGGTTTGAATCTCCTAGGTGTATATCTTTGGCCAAATTCTTCAGGGTTCTGCATAGCAACATTAAAGAAGATGAAATGCTGAACAAATGTATCTGGCACAGCAGAAGGATCTTTCTTTTCCAAAGATTTCACCAGTAGTTCAGCTATCTGGATAATGGCAGTTAATAAAAAGAGGTTTGGCTTTCTTTTTTTCTTTTTTTTTTACTGTTTTATTTTTGGAAGTTAGTGAATGCTTGCAAAATTGAAGTGTTCTGCTAGAAGGGTCCTCAACTAGCACTTTAATTACAATGCAAATTACAGAATAAGCAATCGTTATTCAAACATTAAATTGTTAAATATATTACTTTGGGCTCACATGTGCCGTGATGTTTGTGTCTCTTCAGTTATAGTTGGTATCTATAGTGATGTAGAACTATGAAGGCCAGAGAAGTATTAGTTCTGGTACAAAATATATTATGTGACTTGTCTATTTTATTTGTTCTTTATAAATTCCCAAAGTATATTTGGGGATATTAATTTTAATATAGGTTTTAAATTAAAAAAAACCCTTAATCTGGAATTTAGTCTTGAAATAAAAATTTTTACTTCCTAGTCAAGTAAGGGGTTTAATGACTTTAAATTAAAAGGGAAGTTAGAGAAAAGTATTAAGTAAACAAGGTTTTTAATACAAAGGTACATATTTCATTAAAAAACTGTGACAATAAAGCACTTTGACTCTTTAGTTAAAACCAGTTTGTTTCCTTTGATACTATGTTTTTACAATCCAGAGACAAATATGCCAGGAGTATTACATACTGAATGTTATGGGTAAATGACAGATTGAGCTAACTCATCCTTAGATGATAAAAGGCAGTATCCAGACAATGAAACCCAAGCAATGGCATAGATTTTTTCTGCACTCCAAAAGCAAGCTCCACTTCAGCCTGTATTTGGAGTCAAAGCCACTCTGTATAGCTAATAGTGTTCTGTTAGGAAGGATGTTTTTCTTAAAAGTTATATGTTATTAATGAATCATTGAAATATACTGATACTATATCTGCTATATCCCAAGTTATTTGATTATTAACTGTTTGTGAAATGTCAATGCATTCATTTAAATTTGAACTGTTCTTTATCTAGCTCAAATCAGTTTAAATTAAAAATGCATCAAAATGCATTGAAGATACTTTATTTAAAGTGTTACCAAATATGGTACAGGACATAAAGCTGTGTAATTACTTAAGGGATCATATTTATAGCATTGGAGTATCCCAAGCATTAAATGGCTTTTGTAGTTGATTAAATGTTGAAGTGAAATGCTGTGCTGGCTTCCTTTAGTGCTGTCCAATATTATCATATGAAACAGCACTGAATGATAAGGAGTGGCATTTACTTGCAATGTGCAGAGGATTCTGAGAGGAGTATGAGAAATTAAGGAACACGTAATGGAAGGTTAGAAATCAGGAAGAAATAGCATCATGGAGGTGGAGGACAAAGCTAGAAAGGTACACTGCTAGAAAAACCATAGCTAAGGATGAAAGAAGGTAGAGGTGAAAAGGGCAAGGGAGCGGAAAAACAAAGTGAGCTTTATTTGATCTTGAAAATATCATCTAGATACCTGACAAGACTGCAGGAATGCATGAAAAAAAGACATTTTAAAAGAAATTTTATGATATCTTTAAAGACTGCAAATCAATGGAGGTGATTATGTGTCTATATAGTCATGAGCCAAATAATGGGGGGGTTGCATGGCCATAATGCAATCTGTGAATCATCCTCAGTGAGAACAGGATTCAGCTTCCCACAGACAGTGCAGCTGAATGAAATGCTATTGGGCAGACCCAGCAATAGGGCTGTGCATAGTCAAGGAAAATAAAAAGTTGTATCAGAGAACATACAAAATCTCCAAATAAATTATTAGTGGTCAGTAGTGACCAGTGATTGAACAACGCTACTAGGACTGCTGTGGTATGTTTTTTGCCATCTACATGAAAGTTGTGAGTGAATAGTATTTTTCTTATTCCTATACATTAGTTCAGTCAGTCCATACACAGTCATGTTTATTCAGATTTTTCACACAGAAAAAAAAATTCTGACAAAATAAAGAACTATGTGTTTTAAATATTTGCTTCATATGAAGAACTCCCTTTTGACTCTTCTAATACTGTATTTGAAAACAACTAACCTATGTATGGGTTTCTAATACTTTCAAATGTCCTTTGAAGGAAAAAGCATTTATTTGGTAAATTCATTACATGAAAATGAATACAAGAATACTATAAAATAATTAGAAAGCGGTTCAAAGGTGCTCATTTACCATGGAGGAAATTAAATATGCAAACACATTATTATCACAGAGGTAATTAACAAAAAACTGAGTAGCAAAAAAACCATTGTGTTTTCTAACTGATCATTTAAAAGACACCTGTGGGTTCCAGCTGAAAAATGACAATGCTGAGAAATGCAGATTGTTGAATTTTGCCTTCTATCTGTAACTTCTTTTATATGTTAATTACAAGGGGATAAGGGGTAAGAAAGTTGCCTGTGAGAAGACAATATGATTTAGATATACATTACTTACATATAATTTAAACATTTAGGTTAAACAGCTAAATAAAGGAATGAAAGACATTTTTCCCTCTCACACTTCTCTCATCTTTGTCTGTTTCCTCATAGTCATAGAAAGTGCTAGAAACCCCATCTAAAAGATTTGCCATGGGAAATTTGAGCAGTTATTCACTTTTGGTGTGCTGCTTCTTTAATGCTTCCTAACATGGTGGCACTTCAAAATCATGGCATGTACTCAAAAAAAAATCATTCTATATACATTAGTTGCTTTTACTTCTTAAACCAGCTGTTGCTGACATAATTTCAAATTTCAGCCAAAAAAGTTTCTTCTTCTAAGATCTCCATACAGAGATTAATTTTTTCACATAGCCAACTCAGGGTTAAAAGCAGAATTCCTTGAGCTTTACCTAGTTGAGTAAAGTTGTTCTTTAAGACTAAGCAGGGTCAGCACATCCTTTCTAGTACCATGAAGGGTCTTTAGGAATGTTAAGAGAGTCAAGATTTATCTGTTCTCCCATAAAACTCAATCTTTGAGAAAAACTGAAAGTGTGATGTTATCACCTGTCCTGATCTTAAAGACAAAAAAATAATACAAAACCAGGTTTAGTCTATTGGTCTGTAAACTTTAAGGAGCCATTCAAAACTGGAAAGAGAATGGCAGAAAATAAAGACCATTTCATGAACATTTAGCAATTAATAAACATTATCCAAGAAAGGATGGTGTTTTAATCTAAGAGTATAAATTATATAAGCAGAAGAAAATCAATGAAGATTCTACAAGTATTAGCAGCAATTAGCTTTCAGTGGAAAATTTCTGCATGAATACATTAGTTTAGTTTAGCAGCTGGCTGTTAAAAACAAGAGAAATGAGATAGTAGTTAAACTACTATCAGGACAGACTGTCTTTTCAGCTCACAGGAGCAACTGGTTAAAGGAATGAGGATAGTGTCAAGATAATTATGTCTTCATAAAAAAATTCAGCACAGCCAACTTAAATAGTCAACAGAGGGGTTTCTGAACCACAGGTAGGCATGGCAGAGCTTTCCAGGATTGAACTGGAAGGTACAAAGGAAAAATTATCTACAACATTATTCAGAAAGGTACAGCCAGATACCTCTTATACTTGCCAGGTCTTTAGAATTTTTTCTAACACCAGAAGACAAGTGCAAAATTCTTTCAAAACACCTGTGTACAATACAAACACATTGCTCTGAGAAGAGTTAATGTATACCTTACTGTGTCAAGGCTAGGTTATATTTTCTTATTGCAGGTATTTTACACACTCCAATATTTTATATTGATAAAAGGAAAAAAAACACTAAAATAAGAATTGGGGAGCTGAGACTATCTCAATTTTATTTCATATTTAATAAAAATGTATTTTATATATGTCCTTATATTGTCATTAAGCAACATTTGAATATATGCCTTTGGTACGATAGAGGAACTAATGATGATGCTGGCAAATCATTTTTCTGAGAAAACATAGGAAGGAATTCACAGACTAGACATGAAGTGAGCAGAATTCTGGAGAGCCTATATATCTTTCAGAATCAGATATTATTAAATGGAATTGGCCATGTGTAAAGTGATGAAACAGGAAAAAAGCAGTGAAATGGGACTGGACCAGAATATTGAAGACAAATTTAAAAAAATTAAATTTCAACACTGTGATTTCGGAGTATGAGGGAGATATGGGAAAGAAAGATAGGAAGTTTAGCAACTTCTGGAAATATAAGCTTCTGATAAAATCTCACAAAGTAAAATTAGCTTAATAATCTATTCTGTTTCTTGTTTTGTACTTCAACAAAATCACAGGCCTTGCTTGAGTAGGCAGGATGGAGGGGAATATCTGCTGAGAACCATAGGTATAAACCTGATCTCAGTGTGATATTTGTTATTTGTTTTCACAAGCATTCAACATAGCCACAGGTTTGGGGTTTTATTGGGCATGTTTTTTGTTTTGCTTTGTTTTGGGTTTTTCTGTTTGTGGGTTTCTTTTTTGGTTTTTTTTTTTAAGAGAAGAAAGGAAAGAAAGAAAAACATTTGCAAGAAAAACAGTACCCTATTTCAGAAATAATGTTTGCTGGCAAACAAGTGCAGTGTGTGCTCTAAAACAGTTTACTCTAATACAATATAAACTGAATTACTTCTTGAATTGCCACCTTCCAAAAGAAACAAGTAATAGTTCAGAGGATGAAAATTACTGATCGATTCTGCTGATTATATATATTTATTGTAGGTTGTGCTATAAATGTACCAGACATGGAATAAACCAACTCTTTCATTCTATATATATATAAAAAAAAAGACCTCAACAAAACCAACACACAACACATCAATTTTTTTCTAGTACACTGGAAACATTTTTTATAGAAATAAACACATTTTGCAACCTTTTCTTTTTCTCCTTTATTTTGATAAAATAAAAGGTACATAGCAGGGTGTCTTGTAACAAACTGTCTCATGAAATTGCAACAGGACATTCTATATGCCTAGTGGCCATTTAATTTAATGGGATTTTTATTAGGGTACACGAACTGCCTTATTTAAACCACAGGGGTCTTTGCAAGTAAAAGCACAATTTGAACATGGAAAAAATGAAACAGCTATTTTACTTTAAAAATTAAGTATATTGCATTTTGATTCATCTTTTTAAATGGTGTTTTTCTTAACCATTTGATGAAATTTCACTTTTGTTGAATTATAAAAAATAATTCAGTTCTTTCATTGTCACTGCATAGCAGTACCATTGTTTTGAGAATCTCCACAGACTTTACAACTAAAGGGCATTTTCTTTACACCAGAAGCCTGGAAATGAGGTTTATATCCCAAAAATTCTCTGTTATCCTGTTTGAAGGAACATTTCTTTTTACTTGCTATTTTCACTTTATAATCTATACACACATGGAGGCAGGAAAATTGTTATATATGGATGTCCACAAAAATCTTAAATATCTATCATGGCAGTCTTTAGACTTCTGCATCTACCTTATTTAACTGAGGTTCCAGTTAGCTCAATTAGTGTTAATTAAACTTTTTAAATTCTCTATATTATTAACAACGATATTAACTCACATTCTACATTCAGTTTTGCACTTAAGTCCAATAATAATTTCATCTCTTTCTTAAAATAATTCATTAAGGTTTTCTAAAATGAAATATTTAATACTATAACACAAAATTTAGGCTTTGCAGTATGGAGATCATTGAATCATAGAATCAATTGGGTCGGAAAAGACCTCCAAGATCATCAAGTCCAACCCTTGGTCCAACTCTAGTCCATTTACTAGATCATGGCACTCAGTGCCACGTCCAATCTGCGTTTAAAAAACTCTAGATATGGTGAATCCACCACCTCTCTGGGCAGCCCATTCCAATGCCTGATTACTCTCTCTATAAAGAATTTTTTTCTGATATCCAACTTAAATTTCCCCTGGCAGAGCTTAAGCCCGTGCCCCCTTGTCCTATTGCTGAGTGCCTGGAAGAAGAGACCAACCCCCACCTGGCCAGAACTTCCCTTCAGGTAGTTCTAGACAGTGATGAGGTCACCTCTGAGCCTCCTCTTCTCCAGGCTAAACAACCCCAGCTCCCTCAGCCTCTCCCCATAGGGCTTGTGCTCCAGTCCCTTCACCAGCCTTGTTGCTCTTCTCTGGACTCGCTCCAGCACCTCAATATCCTTTCTGAACTGAGGGGCCCAGAACTGAACACAGTACTCAAGATGTGGCCTCACCAATGTAGAGTACAGGGGAAGGATCACTTCCCTGGTCCTGCTGGCCATGCTATTTTTGATACAGGACAGGATCCCATTGGCCTTCTTGGCCACCTGGGCACACTGTTGGCTCATGTTGAGCTTCCTGTCAATTAGTACTCCAAGGTCCCTTTCTGCCTGGCTGCTCTCCAGCCACTCTGTGCCCAGCCTGTAGCACTGCAGGGGGTTGTTGTGGCCAAAGTGTAGGACCCGGCACTTGGCCTTATTGAACTTCATCCCATTGGAATCAGCCCATCTCTCAAGTCTCTCCAGATCCCTCTGCAGAGCCCTCCTGCCTTCCAGCAGGTTGACACTCCCTCCCAGCTTGGTGTCATCAGCAAATTTGCTGATAATGGACTCAATCCCCTCATCTAAATCATCAATAAAGATGTTAAACAGGACTGGACCCAACACAGACCCCTGGGGAACACCACTGGTGACTGGCCACCAGCTGGATGAAGCTCCATTCACCAGCACTCTCTGGGCCCGACCCTCCAGCCAGCTCTTAACACAGGAGAGGGTACACTTGTCCAGGCCATGGGCTACCAGTTTTTCCAGGAGTATATTATGGGAGACAGTGTCAAAGGCCTTGCTGAAGTCCAGATAGACCACATCCACAGCCTTCCCCTCATCCACCAGGTGGGTCACCTGATTGTAAAAAGAGATCAGGTTGGTCAGACAGAACCTGCCGCTCCTAAACCCATGCTGGCTGGGTCTAATCCCTTGTCCATCCTGAAGGTGCTGTGTGACTGCACTCAGGATGAACTGCTCCATAACCCTGCCAGGCACCAAGGTCAGGCTGACAGGCCTGGGTCATCCTTACAGCCCTTTTTGTGGATTGGAGATTAACAAGCAAAAATACTCCCATAAGAAAACTGTTTATTGATAAAAGCTTCTTATAGCTAAAATATTTTTGTACTTCCCTGAACCAAAAGTATTAGGCATTTTACATACTGCAAAGCATAGTTTTTGTTTTGTGAATTTGCTATTTAAACAAACTGCCATTTGTAAGAAATAGCCAATGAGAATTAAGAAAAAGTAGTAATAATATCTAAGGGATGGTTAAAAATATTACAGCCAAGAACGTGGAACAAATGGATGTCAAAGGGATGTTACTTTTCAGGAAAATGATGATTTTTAGCTCACTTAAGAGAAAATTGGCTAAGAAGTTGCACAGTAACAATGTATTCTAAAAGAACACTCTCAAGGTTACAAAGCCAAGCATTCAAGACTGCCTGAATTTCATGGTGCCACAAATGAAGTGCTACTGTATTTTAGAAAATTAGTGTCAAATACTCAGCCTGCATTAGCAAATATGGTAGGCTTCCTGAGCTAATCATTACTTGACCTAGGGCAAATGTGTTGCAAACAGACAAAAGGAACAAAGAACAATTCCCATAGTATTGGCTATGAATATGTGAAATACTACTAGTGACCAAATATGATCGAAAATTATTTTTGAATCACATCGTTCAATGCAAACAAAAAAGAATGACCATTCTTTTGTGAACTATCTACACCTATGAACCTGTAAATGGTGTTTCTACCATGCATATGTTTAATATATTCTATTCTTATGATTCTGTGAATCTGTACAATTAGGAGAGAGACTTGCTCTTCATACTGAACATGTAAATTCAAACACTTACAAAGGCATTTATGGATGAGCTAAAGGAGTGGCTTTGTCATTTCCTAGTTTCAAAAATAGAAGTAATCTAGCAAAGCAAGGCCCAGTTGGATCTTTCACAGGCAGGTTACCACTCCTCCCTGCAAACAATGAATAATCAGCTACAAATAGCCAAAATGAATGATTTACTATTAATAGATGAATTTCAAATTGTTGGCTGACATTGCAAGAACTCACAAATAACAACTATTAATTGCATTAAAAATTGAACAAGAAATCTTTATTCATTAAAAATTTATGATGAGAACAAGGGCTAAATTGACAATGAGTAGAGGGCATGACTCTGAGCTCACTTTTACAGGATTAATTCCACTGATTTTGATTAAGGCAGTAGGTTTGTTTGTTAGTTGTTTCTAATTCACAGTGGTCTAAGTGAATAGAGAAGTAGCCATTTTTATAAAAAAGAAAGTAAATTTCTGTCTAAAATGTCCTGAAAATTTTTTTTCTAGACTCCAGATGTCACACAGAAAAGCTAAGTAATGAGCACAATTAGGAGTCAAACATTATATTATTAGTTAATGACATTACCTTGAAATCATATGCCATTCCAAGTTAAAATACATAATTCAAGCAGTCTTGTTTCAAATTCTGTGGCTCAGTCTACGGAAGCGACGATCTGATGTGCAGCCTTATTTGACAGTAGGTGTGAGACTGGAGACTGAATACAATGTTGCCAGTAAACCACAAGGGGAAAGACTCTGTTCGGCTTCACAGTTAGCTTTACTTCATATTGCTTAAGAACACAGAAGCTATGATTTATTCTGTACCATTTATTCTGTATAGTAACAACAAAGCAAGCACCATTCTGGGATCATCATGGACTAGTTGTATGTTTGGAAGTGGAAAAATTATTTGTACAGCATGATTTCCATTTGAAGATACGGGTGTACAAGAATTATGTGACTATTTCCTGTTTCAAGAAAAAAAACAGGTTCTTGATCAAATCTAAAATGTGAAAACTAACAAGGTGACTCAGAGCCACATTGTCTTTTCTTACTGATCTACACTTTGTTCACTACAAATGTAATTCAGTATTTTGTCACGATGAAAACTGAAGAGCCCACTGAAAAAGGAATTTACAAGAGCAATCGAACATCTAATCACAAGCCACTGGGAGAAGACAGAACATGATAGTGTCAGTAAATTTGAGAGGTTTATTATTTATGTTTTAGAGTTATGATTGGGCACTGTAAAGTATGTAACTAATTGTAATTATAAATTGTAATTATACATCTTAATGCAAACTACAGATATCAAAGCATTGAATATTACAGCTACAGATAACAGATACTAGACATTACAGTCAGTATCTTCTTTTCTACAAGTTGCCACTTTGAATGGGTTAAAAGCCAGTTCTCTAATGCTGCCAATCTTACACAATTATGAATCATGGCTTTTCCCTCAAAATCATGAGTCTGACTTTAAAATTAAGAGATTTTGTTTGATGCATATTCTTTTCCCTGATGCAATTTAAACGCTTGAAAACACATGAAGAAATCCTGTCCTTTTCTGGAAGAAACAGTAAATTTCCTCAGTGAAAGTTTTTTATACACCAGAGCAGGATCTGAGAAGAAACTTGGTATTAGTGAAAATAAAACTGTCAAAGCAGAAAATCTCTTTTAGCCAGCAATATTCTTGTTGTGTCCAAGAGCTACAGACTGTGCGTGCTCAATTGCTTTATTTTTATCTTCTGATTAAAAAAAAAAGAGAGAGAGAGAGAGAGGGAAAAAAAGACAACTTTCAGTCTTCCATCATTCCTTCTCAAAAGGCTTATGTCAGTCAGTTCCAAGATATCTAGATATTTGTTTCCATTGTACTTCTACTGAAAAGGAATGATATTAAAGAAATAATCATACTATAAGAAATTTAGAATGCTAGAGATAAAGGATATACGAAGCATAGTGTGATCACTTCTTCAGGACAGAAAATCCTGATTGGGACTATTGCACTTATCTATACTTAATTCAATGGGATTTAAAAGCTCATACAGAATCTCTAATTGAATTTAGGAGAAGCAAAAATAATGTACTGTTTGGCATAACCAAATCATTCCTTCCTGAAAGAAGCATTTTCCTTCTTCCTATGGTTTATGAGCAAGGATTCTGATCACAGACCATAACCCTTGCTAACCAAGTGTAGTAATAAGTATACATGTGAGTTAGAAGCACTAACTTCTACTCAAAAATAGCCACTTATTCATCACTGGCACAAATCCATGGCCATCCCTTAAGATATAGAACTGTAAATTGAAGTGATGCTGTGTAGAAGATCACAAACTGCGAACCCTGTACTGATCATATCTAATCCTTCTCTTTTCCCACCTAGGCATGAGCAATCCTGTTAGCTTTGAACTCCATTGTACAAATACGAAGCAAATAAAGTGAGAGAAATCATGTGCACAGCTTTTGATATTCTAGGGAGGATGCAAACCAAAAAGTTTTTAAAAGATTCTTATATTCATTACTGAGAAAATACTCCCTTTTCTCAGAATATAATCAAAGGCAAGATTATACTGTGCAACATACTTTCTTTTTAAAGCTGTATACTAAACTTTAGGACAAAACCACAGAATCATAGAATCACAGATAATGTGCTGAGTTGGAAGGGACACACAAGGATCATTCATTCCAGCTCCTGGCCCTGCACAGGACCATCCCCAAGAGTTACACCATGTGCCTGAGAGTATTATTCAAATGCTTCTTGAACTCTGTCAAGCTTAGTGCTGTGACCACTTCTCTGGGGAGCCTGTTCCAGTGCCCAACCACCCTCTGGGTGAAGAATTTCTTTGTAATATCCAAACTCAGCCTTCCCTGACACAACTTCAGGCCATTCCCGCAGGTCCTGTCACTGGTCAACACACAGTGCCTGCCCCTCCTTCTCCCCTCACCAGGAAGTTGCAACTGCACTGAGGTCTCCCCTAAATCTCCTCTTCTCCAGGCTCAGCAGACCAAGTGCCCTCAGCCGCTCCTCATACAACTTCCCCTTAAGGCCCTTCACCATCTTCGTTGCCCTACTTTGGATATTGTAATAGCTGAATATCTTTCTTATAATGTAGTGCTCCAAACTGCACATAGTATTCAAGGTGAGGCCACACCAGTACAGAGCAGAGCAGGATGATCACCTCCTTCAGCTGGCTGCTGATGCTTTGCCTGATGCACTGCAAGACACGGTTGGCCCTCCTGGCACTTGCCAGTCCTATGCAATGAATAGAATTAATTTTCTTTATTTTGTCCGCAACATTCATAGCACATCAGTACACCAAACAGGTAGGCAGGTAAGGACATAGATAACTAGGTGATAGATAGATAGATAGATAGATAGATAGATAGATAGATAGATAGATAGATAGAAACACAGCAAGCATACAAATACTTCCTGAGGGTACCCACTGTTCACAGGTCATTGAATGGTTTGAGTTGGATAGGATCTTAGAGATAATCTAGTTTCAGGCCCCCTGCCACAGGTAGGGACACCGTTCCCTAGACCTGGTTGCTCAAAGCCTTATCCATCCTGGAGTTAAACACTGCCAGGGATGGGGCAGCCACAACTTTTCCACACAATCTGTTCTACTGTATCCCTACCCTCATAATAAAGCATTTCTCTTAAAATCTAACCTAAATCTTCCCTCATTCTCTTTACGGTCATTATTCCTTGTCCTTACACTATGAGCACTTGTAAAAAGTTCCTTACCAGCTTTTTTTCTAAGCCTCCTTTAGGTACTGAGAGGCTGCTCTAAGGTCTCACCAGAGCCTCCTCTCCAGACTGAACAACCCAAACTGTCTCATTCTATCTTTATAGGCCCTCCTCTGGACTCACTACACAAGACCTTTCTTATTATTATTTATTATTTGTGCTTGGGATTCCCTCAACCCAGGTGCGGGACCTTGCACTTGGCTTTGTTGAATTTTGTGAAGTTTGAAAAATGCCCACCTCTCAAGCCTATCAAGGTTCCTCCAAATGGCATCCCTTCCCTCAAGCATGTCAATGGCACCACACAGCATTCTGTCCTCAGCAAATCTGATGAGGGCACACTCAGTTACACTGTCTATGTCACCCACAAAGATGATAAACAATGCCATTCCCAATACAGACCCCAGAGGAACACCACTCTTCACTGGTCTCCACTCAGACATCAAGCCATAGGCCAGAACTCTTATAGTTCAGCCATCCAGTCAATAGCTTTTCCACTGAGCGCTCCATCCATCAAATTAATTTCTCTCCAGTTTACAGACAAGAGTGTCAGGCAAGACAGTGTCAAATGATTTGCACAATCCAGGCAGATGATGGCAGCTGCTCTTTTCTTATCTACTGTCCTAGTTCAGCAGGAGGAACCAGTTAACACTGTGTGGGGGTGATCAAAGGTGTGTATTCTACCCCCTCTATTCATTTCCCAAGGACAATGGACCATTAGCAGCAGCTGCCCAGGGAGTCATTATCAGCTTCACACCCAGCCTGAGGGGGCGTGGCTCCTAATGGGCCATCAACAGTTCAACAATACCCCATGACTCCCAGAGTTAATCACCCATTGTGTGAGTCCCCGCCCTGGGGGAGGGACTGGGTGCTCTCTGAGGGTACATAAGTGGTGGGTAAGAAGACCTTGGAAACTTCTTGTCGGATCCAGAGGAGCAGCAGGACTTTGACAGGAGGAGACCACCACTCTTGACCAAACTACAGCCCTCACCTGCACCAACAGGTTTTTCACTTCCTTTTGCTTTGGACTTGGGGGAATCACACGGGTCTCAGCACAAAGGCAAACAAACCCCTGTGGGTTTGTGCCCCATGACACTGGGTTATACTGCTGGGTTTTGTGAGTTGAAAGCAATCTTCCTTTGTGTCAGTGTATTTGTTGTAATATTATTATTAAATTTTAGCTCTGACTTATAATGTCTCTTGAGGTGAGTTCATTTCCCCTGCTGGTTCACCTTTAAACCAGCACACTACCAATGATCTAAACATTTTGAGCATAAAGCTGATTAGTGATTTTTCAGTCTCCACTGTTAGTTAATATAGATCACTGCCAGACATGGGTTTTAGTTTTTCTTATCCTGTTGCTTGAGTATCTACAAAAGGTTGCTTGTCTGAGAAAGTGCTATTAGTTGCTATAACAGTATTTTTATATCAATAAAGCAGCAGTTAATCTGAAATGTCCTGCTTCTGCAAGGTGCTTGGTGCACACTATAAAGCATGTGATGACAGAGTCTGTTTTTCGTGATTCAGACCTCCAGAAAAAAAATCCAATACAGAGTGCCAATTATCAGCGGATTGTAAAAGGCCCACTGATACAGTGGAGAGGTTTCTGCTTCCAGGAGCAAGGCTAGGAAAGCGGCCAGCAGGGCTCCCTACGATCAGGCCCCTTAGAAGCTTACGTCAGCTCTTCCTGCTCCCGGCCCGGCGACCACCCCGAACGGAATAAGTCCACACAGCCAGGAGTCCATGAGGAAAAGCCCGTTTAGATGGTGCGCGCTAGCTTTTAAGGAGAGCATGGGGATTCTCCAGATGTGGGCAAGGAAGAGGGGCGGAGGGAAACCAAGGGAAGGAGGGAGGGGAGGAGCGGCAAAAGGACCAATAGGAGAATGAGATGGGTGGGGAAATTCTACCATAGGGCTTCTGGCACTCCGAGGCAGAGACAGCCTCCACCTGGGCTCCAGCGGCGCCTCGTGGGCGGCCCCGCCGGCAACCGCCCCCATGGCCGGGGCGCGCCAGGACAGTGGGCTGCGACCCGGAGAGTTCTGTGGGAAGAGGAAACTTGGATAAGGAACGACTAAGGGAAAAATAACCAGGGTAGCCACATTAAGGGTATAACATTTAAACTGGGGAAGTGTCCATCTGAAAACCCTCACGGTCCCGATCCAGTCGCCGCACGCGCTCCACGGGGTCCCGGACCTCTGCATCTTTGTCTACCCAGCGTTTGTAATATATCTGCCACTTGGTGAATTCCTCATCAGTCTGGTCTCCTCCGACAGTTTGGCTTTTTTGTTTGTTTTAATATGGGGAAAAACAGTATAAATGACTGAAATAGCAATATCCACTTCTATAAAAAGTATACATAATTTAGAACACAATTAATTTTGATAAAAATGCATTTACAGGTTTCTCTTTAAATATATGTTTTATGTTTCTTTGTATAAGTCATGGGAGACATAGATTTTGGGATAATTAAAGCTATAAATAGTAAGACCTGCTTCTTAAAATTACTGAAGATTTGAATTCAAGAGCTATTATCTTCAATTTTCACTCATTTATTCACTAGGCAGAAGAATCTTCAACATTTATCTTAGTTTTAAATTTTATATCATTTATTGCAAAAATTCCTCCGGAAAGAAAGAACCAAGAACTGCTATGACTAATCCCCAAAAGATCTCTTAGTGAGCATCCTCGTTTTTGGCCTTTTACCTGTTGGCATTTATTGCTCCTTTTTAGAGCCATTAAGAAACTGCAAAACATAGCTTCTGGTACAGTCAAAGTCCCCTGTGACAGGAGACCACAACAAATTTGAAACTTTTTTGGTGTAAATGAGCAGATCTTGGAATCCACAAACTGTTAAAATATAGGCAGTGACAAGTAGGATCATCAGGTTCCCACTTAAACCAGAAGAATAGCACATTAATGCCCTAAAGATGTGTTTACTTACACAAATTAGACACGATAGAGAAAACTGAATTATCAAATAATGCAAATTAATGTAAAAGAAAATGTGAAACAAAAGTAGGTTTATTTAAAACTTACTAAAATTAACTGGTATTTCAAGTGTAAAAATACTGTGACCTGAATGTAACTACAGAGAACTAAAAATCCTTTTGTCTCCAGACCACCATCTGATAAAAACTGTACTTCTAAGAAGTCAGAGACTTCAGCAGAGACCCTATCCTGGAGTTAGTCTCTAAGTCAACCAGTAAAGTTATTGTGATGCTGGATCTGAGGCTTGATCCAAGTTCTGCTTCTCTTTCAGCTCCACAGAAGGTGTCTGAAGAATAAACAATAAAATCTTTAGAATGACGAATGGTTTTGTGATTAAGGAAGTATTCTGGGACTAGTTCCCAGACCTGCCACAGCCTCCTTGTGTGACCTTAATCTCTCTACTATTCAGTTCCTTATCTGTAAAATAAGCTATTAATACTTCTGTTCTCCCATTCTTTGTCCAACTTGGTTCTCTGAAGTGTCTGATCTTCAGAACAGCAACTGATTTCATTTGAGTATATTTTCTAGTCCATCCATATCTACAGTTTAATCCTAGCTGAGGTGACAGAGGGTTTTTTTAATACAAGGAATTTTAAAAAATCACCAACTGTTTTTTTTTTTGGAATAGAATCATATCTGAAACCTGACAATGTAATTCTGAAAAGCTTTCATGTTAAAACTGCTGGATAAAATGTCTATATTGAGACAAAAAGAAGTTTGGGGGAAGGGGTAAGAGGTGGATAAAATTATGGTAAAAATATTTTGCTGAAGCTCTAGGCCAATGACCTAATTACCTGAAATAATTTATATCAAATACCACATTTTACTGAGTATATGAACATGTGAGATCCTGTATCCTTTTAGAGGAAAGTACTGGTATCCATGATGCTTTTCCTATGTAGCAATTCAGGCAGATTGCCCCACTTCCATTGAAAAACTCTTTTTAATTCAAATTAACTGAGAAATTAACTTGTATGGAGATTAACTGATGCACCAAAAAAAAAAAAAAGAAAGGAAAAAAAATATATAAAGTTAGTGAAGTACTTTGATCAAGAGTATTAGAAAAGAAATATGGAAAGGAACCACACTGAACATCTGCAAGGCAACATGAAGACTGGTTGAAACAGAAGATTCCTGGATCATTTCCCATGATGAGGAAAGTTGTACCTGTCATGGGGGACATTAAGTACCAATACAGCCGCTTGAGAAAAACAAAACTAATCAAGCGTGCATCAACACAGAAAGGAGACAATTTAACTAGCCTCCTCAAGAAGGATTAGCAGAAATTGTGAGAAATAGTGACATTCAGTAACTTTTGACCACAAACTGCTTTGATTTAACAAAGTAAGAAATATTCTATCTGAACAAAGCAATATAAAAATATTACATTTTTAAGCACGAAGTGAAGTAATTGAGATGGTTAGTAGCAACATTTTGTGATGCTAAAAGGCCACAGAAGTAGATTGAACAGGACACTATGCAAAAGCTTAAATTCCAAAAATATTTGCTGAAATATCTACTTGGAAACAAGCTAACAAGCTACATAAGAAATGTATTAAAAAAAAATTATAATGTAAGGTAAAAAAGTAAATTGTTGATGGGCTGACAAGATCTCTGTTAGAAGGGAAAAGTGCGTATCTTATAACTGGAAATAATTAGATAATATATGTTAGCAAAATAGGATCAAGGGAGTAAGGAATGTATGCGCAGATCTAATAAAGGGAAAAAGAAAAAGTGAGATTTAGTTCATCATTAAATAAGGAGTGGGATAAAATAGGTTATATGAACATGTTCTCCTAAGGCTCAACTGAGAAGAAAGAAGTGTTAGTGCTATAAAAAATGAACAAAACAGCTTTGGACAATTAGAAGGTAATAATGACATTTAGGGTATTCAGGGACTTGGCTAACCACTTGCAAATGTTTAAGCCATAGAGTACCAGATAGCACTAGAGAAAAGCAAACATAAGAGTGATCATAAAAAAGGAATAGAGAGAAGATTAATCTTTAGGAACCATATATTTAACTCCATTGCTTAGGGAAACACATATAATGTAAGAAGTGTAGGAAAATCATACAAGGAAGCCTGAAATTTTATAGGGTGGTTTTAAAGACACACATAATTACATACCCTCTCCATCCTTCTCACTCAGGCAGCGGATCTGGTAACAAATTACAAGAGACAGTTACAGTTTATCTCTAGAGAAGAGAATTTAATATGCCTTCTCTTTTCTTGTGGACCTGCACAATGCCCTCTGTTAGTTCACCTATGTTTTGTGCTTGCAGAGTAGGGAAGGAAGGATGCAGGGATATGCCTTACCAGAATTTGCCATCTAAGGGTGTGAGGTCAGAATAGAACATAAGCAAATATCCCTTCTTTTCCTGTGCTGGGTAGACTAATAAGGTAAATATCATCTTATGAGCCTTTCATATTCTTGTTCCTATGTGGAATTAACACATCTATGACAATTTACCACTAAGTGAACATTTAAGAGATTGCAGTCATGACATTTTTGTAACAGGAGGGTCATAAAAACAATGTATGAAAGAAATGCAACACATCACATATGTACACATGTTGGTTTTAGGTAGTATCAACTAAAAAAATATGAATTAAAAACATTCTATGAGGGAGAAATCTAGAAACAAAAACCGATGAAAGGACTTATAAGTAATAAGAAAATCAACAGACAGTAAATTTGGGGTGCATTTATAATGCAAATTTGCAACAGGAAGAGGTCAATATGATTTGGGAACTGTTTGAAGGAAGGGATCATATGGCTTAAAAACTGGCTGGATGGCCAGACCCAGACAGTGGTGGTGAATGGTGCTAAATCCAGTTGGTGTCCAGTCACTAATGGTGTTCCTCAGGGCTCAGTATTTGACCCAGTCTTGTTTATTATCTTTATCTATGACCTGGAGAAGGGGATCGAGTGCACCTTAGTAAGTTCATGGGTGGGTGGGAGTGTTGATCTGCTGCAGGGTAGGAAGGCTCTGAAGAGGCATCTGAACAGGATGGATATAAGATGGGCTGAGACCACTGGTATGAGTTCAACAAGATCAAGTGTTGGCTCCTACACTTTGGCTACAACAATCACACATAGCGCTACAGGCTGGGCTCAGAGTGGCTGGAAAGCTACACAGTAGAAAAGGGCCTGGGTATGCTGTTTGATAGATGGCTGAACATGAGTCACAGTGTGCCCAGGTGGCCAAGAAGGCCAGTGGCATCCCAGCCTGTATCAATAATGTGGCCAGCAGGATTAGGGAAGTGATTCTCTTGTAATCAGCACTGGTGAGGCCACACCTTGAGTACCATGTCTAGTTTCAGGCCACTCACTTCAAAAAAAGTCATTGAGGTGCTGAAGCATGTCCAGGGGTCAAAAGAGCTGATGAAGGTTCTAGAGAGTAAGTCATTGAGGGGTAGGTGAGGGAACTGGGGTATTTAGCCTGGAAAAAAAAAAGGAGGATGAGGGAAGACCTTATCACTCTCTACAACTACCTGAAAGGAGTGTGTAGCATGGGGGGAGTTGGCCTCTTCTCCCAGGCAGCTAGTGACAGAACAAGAGGAAATGGCTTCAAGCTGTTCCAGGGGAAGTTCAGGTTGGACATCAGGAAGAATTTCTTTATAGAAAGACTTGTCAAGCATTGAAATGGACTATGGAAGTGCAAATTCAGCATGACATTGCAAGAATGAGAAGAGATTTCAGCAAGAAGCCATGAGATTTAAGAAAAAGCAAGGCAGACCTGTTTGCCTGAAGTCTAGCCCCATCAGTGATAATTAAGACAAACCAACAGACTCATAAACAGTGTGTGATAGTTCTTTTTATGGTTTTCTTTAGCTTGCCCCATCAGTGGTTGTAACCATGATGGAAAACTGCTAGTTTACCTGTGATGGAAAAGTACCTCTTGTGTGTCCCTCCCCCCAAACCCTAGCTATGAACATAGTGGAAAAGTACTAGCATGCATGCTCCTTCCTCAAACCCTATATATACAAAAGGTTGTAATCAATAAATGATTCAGCTTGTGCATGCAACTTGGGTCCATGAATTAGTCATAACAATGAACTGCCAAGGGAGGTGGTGGGGTCACTATCCCTGTTTCTGACCAGACATGACAGTGCTACAGTTTAGTTGACAAGGTGGTGTTTGGTCAAAGGTTGGACTTGATAATCTTGGAGGTCTTTTCTGACCTTAAGGATTCCATGATTCTATGGGTTTATGGTTCTATATCAAGACAATGGTATAAAAAAATCACTCCTTGAGGTCTGAATCGCAAATGGCACCTAAAATACTGTAGGTAAATCTTGGTGCTTCTTAGGAGTGCATAGGTAAGTTGAAAGGAATTCAGCATCAGAATTTATGCTGCTGCTGTAGCATTTCTCATCTTATTAAAGAGCCAAAATGCTTGGATATAAAAGCAACAACTTTTAAATAATCAGAGTATAACCATCAGACCAGACCAAACACTACCAGGATGAAAGGCTTTACAGATGGGTCAGCAAGATGAGCTTAAAAATTTTACTTCTGAACAGGAGACCTCTTTGATTATGTCCAGAAAAGTGACAGAAGTCCATGTAATAGACAACTTGAACTATATCAGGGAAAAAAAATCAAACAACTAAACCAAACCACAACGACCAAAAAATCCCCAAGCAAACAAATAAACAAACAAAAACCAACTCCAACAAAACAAAAATAAAGGGTAATATTAATGGTAGTATAAAATACAGCATGCAACATAGTAATAAAGAATAATGAATCCAACAGAAGCTTCACTTGTTTGTGTAATATTTCTTTTCATTAAGTAACTACAGAAAAGCAAAACCTCTTTTTTGCTTTAACCAAAGTTCATAAGGAGCCACGTCCTCTTCTGCTGTCTTTGACAGTAGAATGTATTAAAATCTTAGGCAATCATTTTATTGCTTTTTGTAATTTATATGGAAGGCAGGACTTTACAAACTTAAAGCAAGGACTAGTAACAGCAGAAGCCACTGTGTACTTTGGTAAATACATTAAGAAGAAAGTAGGAAAAAACCCCAGACTAAATAATAAGAAGCAAATTTACCTAAGATTTCTTAGACTAAGAAAAGAGAGAACAAACAAGGAAATGTGGAAGCAAATATCTAAGGTGTCGAATGATCTTTTAAAAAGTTACAACACAAATATTCACAAAATTAAAGAAAAAATAGCATAAAGAAGACAGTCAGGGAAATATCAACAGTCAAAGGTAGAAGGAGGATGAGAAATAGGTCAAGTAGAATATAATTAAAAAGGTGTATTAAGCAGATAGAAAAAGATAATGTCAAAAGATAGTCAAAGAACAGCAAAAAGACAGAGGTATGCAGACAGTATGCATTTGCAATGTTGCTATGTCATTTGGTGTTTCCTTGCCTGTATGAAGTAAAACAGCTTTGAAAAGATGTCACAGAAAACTGTCAACCTGAAACATGTGCAAAACAGTTGAGAATTCACTGATAAATATCTTCTTGATCACTGATCTTTGCTCTGAGAAAAGCTAAAATTTATTTGTCAGACATACAGCATGCTAGGTAGGTTCTTTGTTGAAAACAAAAACCCCACAAATAACAAAAAATGAAATTTGAGAGAGAAAATTGAAAGCAATTATAATAAAAGTTCCCAGTAGGTAGGATAAAAGGAAGTTATATTAATTTTATTTTTCCTCAAATGCAAAGATTTTGTCCAATACTTAATGCCACTTTATCTTACAATTGGAGAGTCCTGTTGAAATAACTCTTTCTCATAAAACCTAGTGGGTTTTGATCTGGTTGGTTTCAGATCAAACTGGACATGTGCCATTGACAAATTAGTGCTAATGAATTCCTGGGTTGAATGCACTGTCTCTGAATTTTTAGCACATTTTAAGAAAAGCTCAACAGGCATTAATCAGGCAACCTAGCAGTAATTCATTACTCCAATGGTTTCTTTCTCAAAGGACCAGCAAATTCAAATAACAATTGGAAGACTCAGAAGTACCTCACACATTAGCAATCTCTGTTTGTTGATAACTGAAGATAAATCAGAATGCTTGGGTCTCTTTTCATTGTTATTAGACTTGTTCACAGAGTAATCTGACTTCAAGTTTCTAACCTATGTAGCTTGATTTCATGAAGGACACAGTTCTCTGAAGCAGTTACAGTTCTGCAATTAATGTCCTGTTTTGTCTCAGTAACCATTAACTTTAATCAGCATTACTGCAAGCTGCAGATACTTGTTGCAGATACTTTTGCTGTAGGATCAGCAGAATTTGGAAATACAGATTAAGGCTAATTTCCCCACATCATGGATAATTCAAATTTACCTTTGGACAAAAGAGACAAAAGCAGTACTGGATGTTCATAGTCCGAGAATAACCTCCTTATGCAGCAGAATGTACCTGCCAAAGGATGTACAGTCAAGAAATAAACAATTTTCCTGCTATCTCCCCTTCTCCCATCTGTTTTGCAGCAACTAATGATACAGTTTCCCATTCTGAGCACTCTCAGTAGCTGACTAGTCAAGGTAGAGTTGCCCAATTTCACACTGAACTACAACTGTCTTTGCTAAAACTGTAGGTTTCAGTGGCACCTTTTCTACTAGACTATTAGTCATTTTTCAGTACAAGTGGGTAGGAAATGCTTTCCTATTGCTTAAGGTTTCCTTTTCCTTTATTCCAAATCAAGATGAAAAATTAAATCATCCAAAATTTCATCAGTTGTTCAAGCAGAATGTATTCCTACTACATAGACTGTTTCCTTTTGATCCATTATGAGCCATTACATTATTTAAGTAACATCCAGTGTTCAAACAAATAAACAAACAAGTTATTTTTGAACTAAGAATTTACTTTTATATGCTTAATGTAAGTTCTTTGTAATGTTCCGCATGTCCCACAAGTGGTTTTGTTTGATGGGACAACATTTCTCCTACAAGAAAGAATAAAAATATTTTTGGCTCCCTGTTTCTTAGACCACTTCCAATTTAATTTCATCTGCATTGATGTAACTACTTTCTTGGTGTCAGTCTGTAAAATAATTTCTGAAAGATTTGCTGAGTTTAGTGCAGTTCATTACTGTTAAATTTAGTGTGGTTAGTATCTGCAAAGATTATGTGCAAATGAGAGCATCTGTAATTCTAATGCTCATAATTTAGCTCTGTTTTATGCTTTTAACCAGACTTATTAGCATTTTTAACTAAGAAAATTATTTGTTGAATAGAAAGCATTGCAACCAATGATCACTGTTGGGTATAACAAAAAAATCCCAATTTGATAGAATTAGTCGAGTAACAATGTTCAAATTCCTTGTAGTGTAGCTTTGGGTACAAAATTGCCAGAGGTTGGAATAATACTCTGCTCCTACAGCACATATCCAATGAATGTTATATTATCTGAATATAAGTCGCCATATCAGAGGTTCTTCCAAAACAAATAACTCAGGGAAAAATTTAAGTTATTTGGCTACATATTCACTGCACTGTTTCAGACCTCATGTGTGTAAATACTGAGCTGAAATATGAATGGTACATTTAGATGCATTTGAAGTTCTAGAGTTCATTTGGGACCAATGGCTAAAAAAGAGACAACTTTGATGTAATAGAAATGTTTGGTTTATTAATCTCCTTTCTTAAAAGTCAGCAAGATATTTGTGGTGGGTTTTGTTTTGTTTTTTAATGGCTCTTGAATTGAACAAATAGCAGATTGGCATTGATAAATGCCAATTTAGAAATACAGATTTGTTAAGAAATGCTATTGTCAGACTGATGCGCTTATACCTATTTACAGATATAACTCAGCAGTACCTGTTTTATGCCTGAGACTGATTGGAGAAACTTTGAAACTACTGAAACAGATGAGGAATCCCCATGATGCAGATATCCCTGTAGACTTTTCAGGGTTTCACCCTGAAATACTGGTTATAGATATTCTTTTTCACATGTGAGCTGAAGCACAGTAATGGAGTCCTTGCGTGTACAGCAATTAGAAAACAAATGCTAATTTTGAGCATTATCCAGACACAATTCTCCTTGCAATGGAAAAAATTCAATTTCCCCATGTTGATGTACAAAATCAAGTCACTACCATGCAAGAGTAAATTGCAAGCTAATTCTACACCTTGATACTAATTGCTAGTTAGCTCTATTGCTTGCCTTTTTTTGAAGTATTTTAGGATTAGGACATTTATTTGGGCCATAAATTGATATCTAAAATCAGTTTACATATTTAAAATTGCAATATTACTCCTGAACAGTTCCTATGTTTTTTCTCATAGATTAAAGTAGATAATTTTTTGATAAATTGTGCACAAAGAGATCCAGGGATGGAGATGAATCATCTGATGATTGTCATCTCTTTTTGTGGACTCTGAAGGCAAAGGTGATGGCTACTTAAGAATAGGTACCACACCTCTGTATGCAAGCTGTGAGGTAAATTAATCTATTTGAAATATTTAACTTAAATCTTTTTCCTCTTAAAAAAACTGATCTTTTATACTAAATTTCTCACTGGACCAAATTTTTAATAATACCAAATTTAATACTGAATATTCATTTCAGGGAAAAGAGCAGAAAAAAAACATTTCACTTTAGTTCACTTTTATCCAAACCCATGTCTTCTGGAACTACTACTGTTGAACTCCTACTTTCTTCCTGCACAAGTTCTTCTGTATAGAATTTTTTATATAAAAATATATATTTCAAAGTGGAAAATAAATTTAGAATAAAACCCTAAAAATTGGTTTAGAAAAAAATAAATTTTAAAAGTTTTCAACATTTTCATTTCCTCCTTTCAAATTAATATTTTACAAAAACTGAAGTATTTTATTAAGTATTTTTTGATTAAATAGGATGTTCAAGTGCATCTTTTGAGCAGACATGAATTTTTACTCATTTTTACACATATGATCTGTTTACTGGAAGCTCATTAGCTAAACTCCAAAGATCACAAAGGCACACTGAATACCTTACACCCTGAAAGGAACACTCAAATTCTTGAATTTAGACTCAGGCAGAACTGTGGAGTTAGAATTTTTAAATATATGAAATTTGATTTGATTGCATACATAAAATTCTATTTTATAGGAATTTAAATGGATATCACATAGTTTAGTTTGTTATAGGGCCAGAACTCAAGATTCAGAAAAAAATATAGTATATTGACAGCCTGAATTGCATTCTGATAAACTTATCTGATCTGTGGTTTAGGTCTAGTTAAAAATATTTTTTTTTTTAGGGATTATATAAATAACACCTCAGAATTGAAACTGGGATGAATTTCTCATTATAAGAGAAACACACAGTATTTTGTAAGGTAAACGTAACTGTCCTGCTTTTCTTCTGAGTAAGAAAGGATTAGGTGTGTTTCAGTGGATTTATTCTTTAATATGCATTGAAATCTGGCAACACTTTTTCAAAAATGCAAAATAATACTGTTTCCTGTCTATTTGTTGCAGCTTTCCAGTCATGCAGATAAATGGGGATACAGTTTTCAGACTGTAGACAAAGAAATTCTACTACACAGACATTATCCAAATCCTGAATAGAAAACACTTTATGGGATTTGCATATTGTCATCTAAAATGAAATTATTTAAGCTTACTTTAAGACTCACTTGATTTGTTGAGCTGAAAAATATTGACTCTTATTATATTGACTGTGTTCATTCATCAACACTCAGCTCTGTTGAGACAAAGTACCTGACTCAGGTGTTTAAGAAGTCTTAAGCATGTTACATTCTCATCTACTGTTTTTTCTCAAGAATTTTTTTTCTTCAGGCTTTAACTCATACCCTCCATTCTCTCTCTTTCTAATCTATTTTATTTTGGGGTTTTTAAGCAGTCCATAACTTTTATATTAATAGTTAATTGAAAAATAGAATGAAATACCTTTTTCCTCCTCCATAGTCCCCCTTACATGATCTCATGTTAAACAAGATAGCTGAACCATTACAAAAATCATCCCCTCTTCACTCTTATTATGCAACAGAAAAAACTTCCACCCAAAACCTGCTAAAAAGAGAGTACTTTGCAGATCACACAGAGGAAGTCAATTCCTAAGCAATGTCTGGCTGTGTAGCTAAAAGGTGTATGGTTAAAAAGTAAAGTACTTTCACAGAATCACAGAATATGTCAAGTTGGAAGGGACCTACAAGCATTGAGTCCAACTCCTGGCCTTGCACCTGTTCCCAAGAGTCATATCCCTGTGTCTGGGAGTATCATCCAAATACTTCTTCCACTCTGTCAGACTTGGTGCTGTGACCACTTCCCTGGGGAGCCTGTTCCAGCCAGCATCCAACCACACTTTGGATCTCCCCTGACAGAATTTTAGACCATTCCCTCAGGTCCTGTCGCTGGTCACCACAGAGAAGAGATCAGTGTCTGCCCCTCCTCTTTCAATTAAGAAGTCGTAGACTGCAATGAGGTCTCCCTTCAGTCTCCTCCAGGCTCAACAGACAAAGAGCCCTCAGCCACTCCTCATATGGCTTCCTCTCAAGGCCTTTCACCATCTTCGTTTCCCTCCTTTGGACACTCTGTAATGGCTTAACATATTTCTTATATTGTGGTGACCAAAACTGAACACAATATTCAAGGTGAGACTGCACAAGTGCAGAGCAGACGGGGAGAATCCCCTCCCTCACCTGGCTGATGCCTCTCTTATTCTTACACAAATAGGGTCTATCTTAAGTACATCTCCTTATCCAATGATATAGCATGGCAGTAGAGTTCATACAAAACCTGGTAAACAACAGGCTGAATGATGTTAACCTTCACTTAATTGTATTAAGAAATTACAATAGAAAGACTCCAAAATTCTTTTGCTGTGAGTTCACACCTTCTTATTACACACGGACCTCTCTCCAGCCTTTCTCAACTATAACCTAGTAAGTCCTAACTGACCTTTCTTCTGCATCTTTTTTTCTTCATTCACTTATCAATCTTTGAGCAATTAAATAATCAAAGCATTTCTTTGCAGAAATTAATCCATGTTGCTCAAGTAACTTTTTTAAAAATTACAGTTCTGTCTCAGTAGTGTGTTAAGTGGAATGGATATGAACCAGAAAAGATTACTGTCTCTTGAGAAGTGCAGTTATTTCTAGGCTCATTCACTGGGCACACCCATAATACCCACTTTTGACAGTCTAAAGTCAAGATAGCTCAGCCTACAACACTACCTTTATTATTTTTTGAGATTACAACATCAGTGAGTCAAGGACTACTTTGTACTTGAGGGTAGACTATGCTGGCAATGGTAAATGTAAAGGACATTTTATCATGAGAAACCAATAGCCATTTACAGATTAAGGCAAGTTGTGAGTATAACTGAGAAATAATTGTTTGAAAAATGTCAACCTTCAATTCTGTTAGAAATTCTGGTATCATCATTTCCATTTTTAATGAATATATAATTTTTTCTGCCTCATGACAGCAGCTTATTTAATACAGAAGTTACTGAATAGCCATAAGAACATACATAGAGTTTCTTAACATATATTGACTTTTTTTCTTTTTTTCTTTTTTTTTTTTTTGGTAGGACATCAAACACTGTTCTTCATGGTTTTCATTTATTGCAATAATATTTCATTGTAATAGAGTTGAAAAAAATGAAAACAAACCAAAAACCCCCAACCAACAAATCCAGACTTTTTTCCTGTAAACAAGCAAACTACTTTATCCCACTGATAGTTCACAGAATTGCAGATACAGTAGAACACACACAGTGCTAATGCATGTTTTTCTATTGACAACAGCGAAGATGGACTTAGAATTTAACCAAATTCAGACAGAGGGATTTTGCCAAGATACTCAGTACTAAAGGTATAATATTTTGAAATCATTCATTTATCCCTATAAAAACCAACTTCACAACATATAACCCCTTGTCACCTATTGTCCTCAGCTGAGCCAAGACATTGAAAAATCATCTGAAGTGTACAGCTTCTTGTACTCTCCTTGTACACAGAAGTGAAAGAGCTACAGCCTCTTTTCTTTCCTATGCAGACCCTTTTGATTCTTTAGCTACAAACACAGCTAATTTAATCATTTTCACAGCCCATATGTTATTTTTTCAGACAAAGTTTCCAGATCAAGAGCAAGAATTCCAAAATCAAGCTTCTTTTTGTAAGATATCAACTCTAAGAGAAAAGACTCCTCTGTGGGAATTAATCTGGAAATTCTGCTGATAGATGAGATAAAACAGAACACAGCTTGCCCATCTGCAACTAGACTGGATCAGCAATGCTGACATGATAAATGTGTTTCTGTCACTAAGCTAGACATGGTGTTCAGAAGACACATAAGAAACAGATCTCTTCGGGATATAAAAACAAGTATATAAAGTTGATTTTCTGACTACATTCACTAGGAAATGCTTCCTCCTCAAGAGTTAGCATTAGCAGGTGAGTGCATGTTTTCCTAGAGTAGGCCAGTGAGTATTCACACTCTGGTAACTCTTGATCCAGCTGAATACAACAGAGGAAACAGAGTTCTGCTAAATATAAAAAAGTCTTCACCACATACTAGGTTTGAGTAAAACAAAATATTTAAAACGTTGCCAAAATATCAGTGATAAAATCAAGTAAAATCAGTTTCAAAATAAATATTGAAATTGTGAGAATTAAGTCCTTCACTCAAACATAAAAGTTCCAACCTATTATTTAATAAAATAAATTTCTTTCCTGATAGAAAGGTATACTTTAATTAAAAAGTAAATTTTCAGATTTGTTGAAAAGATCTCATTTTTACTGGGAAAATCATAATGATGACTACTGGCTACCTGTCTGGAAGACTTGTGAATTTAACTACAGGGAGACAGAAAAAATCACAAGAATGATTTAGACACCTCTAAGAAAATAGGGAAAGGGAGGGAAGATACTCTTTGCCTGTCCCCACATTCCAAACAACACAATCTTTACTCGAGGAGGTTCACTTAATTTTGGCACTGCCAATTAATATAAGCTTTAAATTCCTGATCATCTCTCTACTCTCCCCTCAAGAGTAAGTTAAACAAACTCTTAGAGAATACCTTCCCCACAGCTCCTTCCCCAGATTCAACTTAGTCCAACATCTGTCTCTTCTCTCTCAGCCTCATATTTCCTTTTTTTAGCAGTGCACCGTGAAGGATGTTATGTCGAGGATGCTGTCTAATGGTTTCCTTTTGCTAGTCCTTGTTTCTTTCACTTTTCCCCCATGGGTCCTGGTTTCTTACTGCTCTTCTGTTCCAGCATGAGCTGTCTGTAGGTGACAGTCTCACAGGGCTGTCTGGGCCAGTGCACCACTGGGCAACCCACTCACAGGCCACAGTCCTTCAGAGCTGTATTTCTGTCAGGAAGCACCTCTCCAGCTGCATCTCCAACCATGGTTCTTTCCACTTCTCCTCTGCTTTCGCCTTCATTTTGTCTTGAAATATTACTATTTGAATACACACTCTTTTATAAACTAAACATAATCACAATTTTAATATATTTGAATTCTAAACTCGACCATCCTCTCAGGGATGGACTTTGTTCAGTGTGCACAGTCACAAGCACATCTCTACCCCCTCACCCCTGAAGACCAGACTGTTGGGTTAAGTTTACCACAATCTGAACAAGCACTGCTCACAACCTTCCCCTTAGTCCCTGTAAGAAGCCAAACCCAGGAGTTTACAAGACTCCAAACACATCCGCAGCGATCAGCACTCGGCTCCTGCAGCCCCAGACTCCCTTGCGAGTGCGGGCGGTGCCCTGGGGCACCTGCGAACGCCCCCGTCAGCCGCCCATCGCTGTGGGGAGGGCGGTCAGCCCGGCCCCCGCGACCCGCCTCTGTTGAGCAGTCCCAGCGCCCTCCGATCGCGGCGGGGACCACCGGCGAGCCCTGGACACACCGAGCAGCGTCCCCACCCTGCACCCGGGATGGTGCTGCCGAGTTCCACACTAGCTCCCAGCCCCTAGCGGGCACCGCCCTCTGGATACTGCCGCCAGCAAACTTCCTCGGATCCAGAGCTTCCTGCTTACTGTTACTTACTGCCGAGTAACATAAATTTTTAATTCCCAGCTCCGCTACTGAGGAAAATAAACAATGTGAAACACCTTTCCTGTCCCTTCCTGAGGTTCCAAATCAAGCATCTCCCCACCCCTCGCTGCCACCCGAGGTTATACTCCCATCTTGCTCCCAACCTCGCAAGCGCTGCCGCGGGGCGAGGGCGAGCGCCGAAAAATAAGGGCGTTGTGAGCGGTGTCTCTGCTCCCCGTTCTGTCCCCTCTCAGCTTTTCACTGTTCTGCCCCGGCGCGGCACCAGCTGTGCCTCCCCGTCCCTAAGGCACCCCTCTTCCAGCTGTCGTGTGCTCCATGTTGTGCACCCACCCCGTGGCTGACCGGGGCAGCTCCTGACGAGCAAAGGTTTGGGCGTGCCACGGGGAGCTCTCACCGCGGCTGGAACCAGAGCCGCTCCCGGCACAGGGCAGCGAATGAACTCGGTCCAGCCTCTGCCTGGGGCAGGTGCAGCCCTGGAGAGCCCGGGAGTTCGGTCAGAGGTGGTTTCTTTTAGCGGCACTGGTTAGTTCTCTTTTCTGCGGGAATAAAGTGACGCTCGCAGGAGCCAGGCAGGTATGCGGGCTGTGATGGATGAAAATGAATTCTAGTTCAAATGTAATTTCACCCCCCCCCCCCGACAAGCAAGCAAACAAACAAACAAAAATCGAAAAACAACCAAAACAAACAAAAACCCCAAACCCTCCAGTGTCTAATCACGGTACCTGGTCTCAATGAAGGAAAACACTGACGTTATTCTGGCATTAATTTAAAAGCCTGTTGAGGTGGGTAAGAGCTGTGCTTGAGCCTTGGGCCAGGGCTTGCTTTGAGCAAGGGGACCTCGGCTGAGCTTGGGTTTTACAGGGTCTGCCTCACTGGGGTGGTTTACTCCCACTCCCCATATCTGTGGAAAACTGTGAAGGTTTTGGTAGACTAAGAATTTCCAGAACCAGGCCATTAATGCAGCAAGGTTTCAACTTCAGGAAAGACTGACAGGGACACACACAAGTGAAAAAAAAAAAAAAGACTGACAGACTAGTTAATTATAAAAATCAGTGTATTTTTACTATGTACAGGCAGGAAGCTGAGAACAACAGAGTGAAAGTGGAGAAACCAAAACACATCTTAATGCTCTCTGCCCCATCAGATAAAGGAAAGGCATCTTTGTTAATGAAAAAGAGACCAAAAACCCCTAGTTTTGTGAGATTTCTAATTCCGCTTTGCAAAATGTTTCCATAGCAAGGTTGCTTAACTCATGAACAGCACAAAGTGCTGGAGTCGCTTTGTTCTGGTACGTACTGTCTAGCAATTACAGAAACCAGTGTACCATGTATTAGAAGCAGTACATTAAAGTAAGCTAGACACTTCAATAAGATGAAATTATAAAGATCCAAGATGTTGTAGAGTTAAAGCCAAGATTTTACAAGTTTGACAGATCACATCATTGAACAGAGAAAAGGCGTAAGACCAACAGTGATGAAGACGCTTCAAGATCACCCGAGGGATGAAGTCAGGAGACCACTACCCAAATTCCAAGTCAAAAGGAAAGCTCTGCTCAAGATTTTGCCCAGTCATTAATATGGAAATTAGAAGGTGTTAGCTCTGAACTTAAGACTATAAATGGCTCATTTTGCACAAACAAGTTAGGCAAGTTTTTGCCCAGTATGAACTGGTTTGCCTCCAATGTTGTTGTTAAATACCTTTGCTGCTAAAAAGATAAAAAGCTTTTTAGCAGTTATTTATTTCAAAGCGTTTTTCGCTATCAGTTAAGTAGTAGTGTTGCCTGTTAGGAGTAGGTACAGCTCAAGTTGGGGTAGTAATGGCTATAGTAAGCATGATTTTTACTTTGAACTAGCTGTAGTTTGTTCCCGTGAGAAAGATGCCCATTAGTAGGTGGAGAACAGTAAGTGTGCCCTGAGAACATCTTCTGGTTCAACTTTGCATCAAATTTGTGTACTCTGACACTACTTTGCAGTATGAAAGAAAACATGGTTCAGAAGATTTGCTTCAGAAGTGTGTTCCTGATCTACCCTGAAACATTAATATGGATGCTCCCTTTTTAAGTCAAAAGTATAAATACAATGCCTTTATTTATTTTTTCTTTTTTTAATTAAAGTAAATAAATACTAACTTTCTATTGACTTCAGTGTTTCACCATTAGGACCATGGTAAATGCATATTAAATAGCCTTGAATATGTTATGATTTTTGCCAATGCATGGAACAAGACATATATCCAGCTGGTCTGGGCAGGATCACTTCTGTGCTACACAGGAGAAGAGACTTGGCAGTGGAGTCCTCATAGCAGCTCTGGGTCCTCTTGACTGGCAGTGACAAACTCTATAACCTTTAGCAGTTATCAGTGCCAAGGTTGAAATTTGAATCAGAATCTTGCTTACTTCAGTCTCCATAGAGTTTAGGACGCATTTCTTGCCGGCTTTCCAGGTTTTGGTGTGGGATTTGTTTTTTTGCATATGTGCTTGAAATATATGTTTGCAGTTTGTTTTCCTAGGCAGCTAACAGAAAAAAACCCTGGTATATATGATGAAATGCAATCTTGCTGCCATCCTTATAGTATTACGACACACTGACTGTCAACAGTCAGCTGTGCTTTGATATTTCCAGCTGCGAGCCTTTTAGTCTTCACGTAATACATTTCTTAATTTTACTACTGGGAATAGTGTTCAGAAAACAATGTCCTACATTGTTAATACAGGAGTTTTAACCTTGTCACCCTTTTAACCAATGTTTTATATTTTAGTTTTAGTGCCTACACACACATTTCCAGTCATAATAACTCAAATCTTAGCAATTTTGTTGCAAATTTCTTTGCTCTCAAATAGCAATTCCATGTCTTCCTGCTGCTGAAGAGCATCCTTAAGAGCTGCAGATGACATTAAGCCTTAGCCAGCTTAGGCAGCTGTCCAGACTGTTGGCATGGCATATCAGTGTTACCAGGTCCTGTGCCTCTTTCCTGTAGTGCCTGATGAAATGGAAGGAGATGGGTCAAATGAAGGGAAATAACAGTTTATATTCCTGTAATCCTCTGCCATCAGTTGTACAGCAGTGCTCACCCCTTTAATTTCAGCCTTACTCATCCTACTTTAAAATTATATAGAAAAATCAAGTCTGTAAGGGATTTTTTGTATGGTGTTAATAATTTTCAAGTCTAATGCTCCCCACCTATAGACCAGATGATCAGCTGATGTGTTCAGTCCAAGTTCACTGGCTTAAACCAAATCTCTTTGAAACTATGGCTCAGATAATACACCTTTTGACTTAAAATTCCTATGTATCAGTATGTATGTGTCACATGACTAAAAATTGCAAGGGCCACAGAATAAAGAAGCCAGTGATTATGTGCTTTATGAACTAGATGTCTGGGGTTGGGAGAAAACAAGGTTGGTTGTGGAGCTTTCTGTTCTATTTTAAATTTAAAAAGCATGTTGCAACACAATACATGTTGTAAAATAGACTTTCATGAGGCTAAAAGTAGCAAATAAATACTACAAAATATCAAGGTTAATTCCGCTTTCCAGTAAATATAATTGAAACACATGAAAAAAATTAATATACTTTCTATTTATATTATAGATACAAATTTCTCCTGTAGAGGCAACATTTTCCTGTCTTCGATGAGATAACTGGATCTTTTTCTAAGAATCCCTCAGAGAGATTTCCTGGTATAGTCTGCTACTCTGTGGAGCTCTGGCAAGACACTTCTTTCTGTACTTAAGTATCCAAGTAAACCAGAGTTATGAACTGTTTGCCTCTGCTGGAAGATGATTAGACAGATAGTGTCTGCCAGGAAGCACCAACATATCTTGGAATTAGTTTATAATCTTTTTTCTTGGATCGTATTTGGAAATAAAATTGTAAGCTTGGCTGCCTGATGTGGATAGGATTGTATGTTGGGATCAAGAGAAACCCTGCCTACAATTAAGATAATTCAAAGACTGCTTTTCTATAAAAAGGATGGTCTTCTCTGTCAGAACTTCCTTCATGCACTAGAAAGAAAAGTACATTAATGCATAAATGAAAGGATGCCAATTTCTTTCTAGACCTTTTCTCCTAGTAAAATGCTGCATTTTCACTTTTATTTTTTTCTACATATATACTTACTCCCAGATCAAATTCCTATTGAATTTAATGTGGGAGTATAGTATCTCTGTCTGGTTATTTCTTTTTCAACAGCAGAATTATTTCTATAATCTTCTGTTCTGATAAACAAAGAAAAAAAAACATCTCTTTGTACCTTAAATAATACAGCATTTGAAATAATGGACTGCTCACCCAAGTACTTAGATTTCCTCAGGATTTATCATTGAAACAGATTACTTGCCTAATTTGAAACTGCACTAGTAACAGTCTATTTTTATTAATGTCCATTGCTTAATCAATCTAATCTTGCCACTGAAATGAAAATGCCAAACTACTGTTGATATAAATGGTATCAGGATCAGGCTCACATATAGCACACCCAATACTTTTGTCATTGTTAAAAGGTTTTGTGCAGATTAGAAGTGAAATGCTATTATTTTGGTGGACGTACAAGAGCAGTACAAGAATAAAAGATGTAAATTTAGGACTGTTTCAGTATGCCAGTCTGCACTGAAAGGATTCACCTCTTAATCTGGTCTTAGTGCTCAAACAGAAGTTGCTTCAATGTGCTGAGGGTTATTTGAGCCACTGGGATGAGGTGATTGCTCCAGAGCCAGACTGAAATGCTTCATATAGACTGAAAGAGAGGGCAACATGATTGCTTCCTAACTGCTCCTTGCTTAATAACCATCCTTCCCTCGGACTCCTCAGGGTGCTTGGCCTCATCACGACTTAATTTGCTGTTTCCACAGATGTGTTTCCCTTGCATGAAATAAAATAAATCAGTGGTCTCATACACCTCATGGATTTGTATCTCAACCTTTCAAAGTAGATTTTTCTGTTACCAGCAACTAAAAAGCTAAACATTTCCATGTCAAATTTTCTGTGACCTCAAAAAAGGGGGTGTTTGAAACTGTCTCATCATAAATTACAAAAGGGATTATAACATACTGAAAATCAACATTGAAAAATAATTGAAATGACTGACTCAATCAGTGCTTTTGCATCTTATTTGCTGAAGCATGTACAGCATCTGCAGCACTTCAGATCATACCAGAATCACTTTAAATTGGTTCCACACTTGGCATAAATGAAGCTTCTCTTCAGAAATGGCAGCTCTAAACCCAACTTTTTTGATAGCGTCTTAGCTTTGGAAATTGTTACAGAAATATTTCTTTTTAAATTTTGTTCTGTATCTAATTTTCTTTCTGCTAAAGCTAGTAAGAAGAGGAAAAAGATTTTAAAGACTAAATGTAATAGTGGCACCTTTTAAATACTTAAGCATGCAGTTGAAAGAAGGTGTATATAGAATTGGAATTTTTTGTCATGAAGAAGCAGACAATTTTCATAACAGAATCCCAGTTTAAGTTTATGCTACATTTAGTCTTCTGATATTTAAGTACAAAATAGTGAGAAAGCATTAAAGAGACAAACGAGAGCATTTTTAACTCATCCCGTTTTAAGAAAAGTTAGACTCATACTGGCTATCTGTGAAGATATTATTATCTAATGTTTCAAGGTTTTTGAGCATTTCCAAACAGTGAAAAATTACATATCTGACCAGGACTTCCAGGACCTCCATTTTATTTGGACAATTTGGTCAATGATGTTCTAGGTCATCAGTCTTCCCTGACAAAGTAGGATTTGATAAGACTATATAAGCAAAATTTTGACACTAGAAATTCCCAGTATAATTTTAATGTTATGTCATTTCTATCCATCAGTAAATTATGCATCTGTTTCTTCATGTGGTTCTCTAATTGGACTCTTTGCATTTTGAAAGAAAAAGAATTTTGGTTTCTAAGAGCTGTGAAGTATTTGGCTTGTTTGTTTTAATCAGTATTGAGGGAAAATTCATCACCCTGACCTCCTCTGTAATCAGTGATTATTTCCATGCCGCTTTCCTGTGTACTTGCTATAACTTCTATGTTCATTATTACAGAAACTGAGGTCTCAACCTACTGAGGTATCAATCTCAGAAAGGTCTGTACTTTAGGAAGTAGTGTAGCCTAATGGAATCTAAGGATTTATACTAAACCAAGGGTCAAAGTAACTGCTTTATTTTTCACTACTTTAAGGTTTTAGTGTACTTGGATATAAAAGGCTTTGTGGCCTATGAGGTTCTCATTAGTAATATTTTTGAAAGTGAGACATTTCCTTATTTTTCATAGTTTACACTTAATTTACAAATAAGTGCCCAACTTAAATTTCTAGTTTGCAGGTAAGGGTTTGCATAAAGTGCTGGCATTATGTGATACTGTGTACATTTTGGTACTTGAGAAGCAAGACATCCAGGTTGGTATCCACTGTAAAAATGTAAACCGGTTGCAACCTTATGTAAGCGAAAAGAATGAGGAGCGAACAGTCCTGAACATTTACTGTGGTTCTCAGGGTTATAAGTTTCACTTGAGCCTATATCTAAAAATAATTGTACATCAGACCTCTTCCAGTGGAGGACTAGTGGTGATAATTAAACTGACAAAGCTGTTTTATTCTCTCTGTTTGATGAATCTCATCACTTGAATGACAGTGAAACTTCCATAAAATGTAAGAAATTATGGATGTTTACAGAAAAAACAGTCTTCCCTTAGGGAAGATAGTTGAATACATTCCTAGTTAATATAAATTTCTCATCACTGATCTGTGAGGAAAAAACAAACAATTATTAACACCTTTTCCCCCTCCCTTCCTGGGTTCATCTTAAACTGAACCCCTATCCTACCTGCTTTCTTGTATTAACTTCTTCATTTTTACTACCTGTTAAGTTCTGTCTATCCCAATTACTTTGGCTGCGCAATGCAGTAGTTTGGGGTCATGTGTGCAAGTTTCTTTCTGCAGCAGCTTGCATCCTTCCTCCTTTGTGCTTCTCAGTGTAGTCTCCAGCATGTGTCCTTCATGGGTTGCAGTCCCTCAGAGGTGTCTCTGTTTCAGCATGGGTCATTCACATCATCTCTCCTCCCAAGAGTATGTCTGATGCCTCAGCTTCTCCCCCTCAGGTCTTCCTCAAGAATCTCCTTGGTGTCTCCTCACATCTCTGACCCCCATCCTCCTCCTGCTTCTCCTGATACCAGTGCAATGTGGTTTGTGGCCTCCTCCTAGAGAGGCCACCATGCAGCCCCCTGGTATCCCCCCCTGCCAGCTGTGCCCACTGTAGTATGCCAAGCTAAATATAATCAGCTGATTTTGGAAGCAATTGTAAATGCATTTAACCTGACAGATATATGGCTTGAGTGTTCAGTTGTGCATTACCAGTGCCTGCTAAAAGGTTTAATTCATGTGAATGGTGTTGTGAAAAGCCGGCTGTCCACTTTGACATGTGTGTGGACAATGACAGGTAAGAACCAGGTTTGCCATCACATGTGCCTCAGAGAGCTGTATCCCTAACATGTGCATAGTTCTGTAATTTCTAAGGTCTTTCTTTTTAAGAAGGATTTCTACTTACAATTGTACTTTCAGCTAAATTAATGCCACAATTTCCAATTGTGGATTGTGCATTACAGAATACCCTTCTTTCTCGCTAAGAAACGATTTTATGTTCGGGTTATGAATCATTCCTCCACTTAGTATACCTCAGATGTAGAATTTGTGATTTAGTGATCAGTGAAGTCTCTTTCTACCTTTGCTACTCCTCATCTAGTACATGCTATTGTTAACATAGGGTCCATTTCAGAAAGGCCTGCCACAGAAACACCTCTTTTCAACATTTTCTTTCTCACCCTCTGTGAATGAGAGGCTCATTCATGCTTTTAAACATGTATATTTAGATCTTCCCTCCTATTCATTTTACATATAAAAGATTGAAAATTTAACTTGAATACAGAGGAAAGAGATGGTATATTTTAGGCTGTTTACACATGATTTATCTCCCTCATCAGAAATATTTTCTTATTGTTTGTCTTGTAATTAAAAGGATACTTTTTGTAATAAAAATTAGGAGTATGTGGTAAATCAAAGTCAGTTCCTTTTAGTCACTAGTGATCATACGACTTATTGCTAACATCATACTCTTCTTTTTTTCTTTTTTGTGTTCAGTAGTATTTATAATGCTGATTTCCTCAGCTTACTGTTTAATTTCTCAGGAAAAACACAGTAGCAATTTTATGTTTTATGTTAACTCCCTTCTAGCTTCTAAGTACTTTAGGAAGGGTTTCATTGAATTTCAGTCCAAAAATGAATGTAATTTATTCCTAGTTGATAATAAGAGATCATCTGGCTTCAGCAAGGCTCGCGTGACTGAGTTTAATAAAACATTCGATGAAATCTTGATTAGATCACACAATGCTTGGTATTTGTGAAACATCAAGTGTGATTTGTGCTTTTGTATCATTCTAACCCTAACGTCCCTTTCACTGAATGAAATAATCAGCTTAAATGTATGTACACTAATGATGTGTAATCATGAAAACATAGCGCACAATTCCATCATCAGTGTCACAGGAAAGCACAATGGATTTAATTCAGTGCTAGTTGTAAAATATTTTTATGGTAGGATGTCCTTAAAAGGCAAGATGAATTTGAAAAGCTCTTCTGAGTGTAATTTATACAGACAATAGAGTGATAAGCAAGGCCTTATCCTAGGTGTCCTTATTGTTCTCTGTTTTACATTTTGGAGTTCAGAAAATCAATACAAAATTGGCTACTGTAGGATATGGATTGAAGTAGGGTTCAATTCAACATCACTCTTCTATGACACTGCTCAAAACAAAACTCTTGGTGCAGTAGTCGTGTATGTAGTTTTTGAAATGTCTGATAACTTTCTCTCCCACCTCCTTCCTTCCATGGAAGCAAGGTTGAGTAATATGAAACACTTGTATCTCCCATTTCTGGCTGTTAATGTAAAATGTACATTTGTATCAGGTGTAAGAAGAAAAATGAAAAACTTAGGCAATGTTCTGAAATAATAGTGTTCTCATTGAAGAATGACAACTCATTAAAATCAAAGCAGCTAGCTTTCAATAACATTTCTTTAAAGAATGTTGAAATAATTTCAATAAAGTCAAAACATTCTAGCTGACCTTCTTTGACATAATTTTGTGACTTTTCATTTCAGGATATTTGTTCAAGGTATTCGCTATGATATTTTATGTTATTTGGTTACAAGATAAATTGTCAAAATCAAAATTTTACCTTTCAGTGCCATCAAGCCAAGCGTGTGGTTTGTGGTTTGGGGTTTTTTGTTTTGTTTTGTTTGGTTGTTTTGTTTTTGTTTTTGTTTCTTTTTATTCAAAGTAATAAGAGTTTGGGAAAATGGGAAAAGTGTGAGGTTCTAATAGTACAAATATATGTACACAGACTTTTGTACTTTTATGGTGCACTCCTTTGTAGAACAGATATTGATCTTGTCATCTGTTAGCTACACTATTGAGAAAGTTTTCATTTTCTTCATGATCCAAATAAGTTAGGCTGAAGTATCTATTTTACATTATATTCTCTGTATTTTAAATAATTTTTTTGCATTCTAATTTTGGATTGAGACGGTTGTTTCTTGACAGATTGTACATCTTGTTTATTCATTGTATCTGTAAGAAATGTTATTATCACTGCAAAGCAGCTAACTACAAAGTGAAGCAGAATTGATAACAATCTCAAAAAACACTTTTTAAAAATTTTTCATATGAATCTAGGGAGGAAATTCCAGTCCTCTTGGTTATCCATGTTCCTAATTTTGTTCTAAGTTTGTTCAATCCTTGCTTAATTTTTTTGTTTGTTTGTTCTCTGTAGACCTTGAAATGATGTATACATTTCTTCTTCTTGGGTTGGCTTGGTAACAGACATTCCTGACTGGGAGTTACATCTTCCCTTTTTTTATGACAGTGTTTTTCAAGCTAAGTCTGAAAAAGTGAAATCCTGGTTTCTCCATAGTTACTTTTTGAGGAAGATTATTAGGAAGAAAGAGGAGGCTGAAGTAAATATCTCTTTTCTTTTTATGGAGGAAGACATTCTGTTAAGGGAAAAGAGAACAACCTTACATCTATGTAAACTGCAAACCATTTAGGGCTTACAAATCCTTGGATGGCTTTTTAAAATTGGAATGACATCTAGTTGAAAGTTCTGATTTACAATTTCCTGCATGTGTCAGTAGCATCAAAAAACTAAGTGACAGGTTGTAGAAGTCAATAGCTTACATTAGTGAACCACAATGGATAAAGAACACTCAGAATTTCTCATATCTATAAATTTTGACTTTAAATGTACACAAGATGCAATACTTGGATGCACATTTCAAATAACATTTGAATGAACTCTGGATCTAAGTTTCTGATCTAGTAGTTGCAATATTTTGTATTTCTAAAATCCATATTTGGGTGTCATTTGGAGTTATTGTGTCTACTGTCACTGTCATGTAGGAGCTCTAGACAGGGATTGGAATTTTATTTTCCTAAAAGTTATACAAGCTAAAAAGGTGTCCCACTGAGATAGTTAAGTTTTCCCATAAAATACTCTTATGGCTTTTACCAACTGCAATTGTTGAAAGCTTGATATAGAAACTAATAACCATTAAACTTAATGGGAGTCTGTCTTATGGAGAAGTGTTTCAACCTCAGTGTTAACCTCTACATCTACAAGTAAATGTAATATTAAAATTTGCAGTGCCCTTGATCAAGTAACTTGACATTCTCTCAGATTCACATTTGAATGCTTTGGTCAATATCCATACAAATACAAAGATAAAGGAAATGTCAGTAGTAAAACAAATCTGTTACCAGTAAGATTTATAGGGAATACATTAGCCTATGGAAATCTTCCAGAGTACAACTTGCAATACTAGCATGTATGTCCATTATTGTTATGGGTCATGTTTCTTATTCTAAATTTCTCTTGTTATTTGACACTAGCAATATTTTCCTGCCATGAAATACCACAAAATACCAATTTATTTATTTTTCTAGTCCTAGAGTTAGAAATTTGTTTAGAGGAAAAACATTTTTAGGGTACTTTTGTTGCTGTTCACGGGTCATAGGAATTCAACTTTCTTACTCTCTGGCAATTATGTAGAAAAAGAATGAATATTTTAACATAAGAAATAATGCCATACACAAGTGCTGGTAAAAGACATATGATGGGAAGTGTTAGAAATACAATGACAAAAAAAGTTCACCAGATATGCAGAGCATTGCCTGAACACTGTTCCAGAAAGTGCACACTGAAGCATTCATGTGGTATCTGAGCCTAGCATGAAACACAAATCAGAAATACAATCAGCAGTGATACTTATTGCATGTACACAAAATAGCTGAAGCACTTCTCTTCATTCAGTGACCTCCTCAGGCAGTGAGAATTAAAACTACTTTCTCAATTTCTCTGAAAAACTGTTGGAAAGAAGGGACAAGAGAAATATCTTTCCTCTTTCCATAAGCCGATTAGTATGCAGCCAAGAATGCAATTTTGGGGGCCAGGGGAAAAGAAATTTGGAGATTTTTTTGCATTGTGGTCATTTCCCTTCCCTCATAATTGGAAAAAAATTTGCCAGGAAAGTAAGTGGACTATGAAGATTTTCCCAAGCCAAAATCTCTGTTTTATTTCATCAATATTTACATTTTCAATGCTTGTGAACACTAAAAAGGCAGCAGTTGAAGTTCTTTCTTAAAGTTCCCAGTCTGTGTTTCTCCATGTATATTTTTTCAACCAATTTACAATGGTTTCTACAAATAAATAACAGTATATTTTCAATCTGACTCCTTTTAATTTGACTGTCTGGCTATTAATTAGATTTACATTTAGAGTGTAATGATTTTGAAATGTTGGCCCAGAGAGGGTGTTATGGCAAGACCTGAAATATATTTATAATTGTTAGGTTTATTTAAGAAACCAAGGGAGACCACATGTTTTAACCTTCTCTTGATCCCAGCAGTAATAAAACTGTTACTTAACTGGATAAGTATATCTGCCATTTCTTATGTGGATAAAGACCTTGCCAAACACTGTAATGCTTCACAATAATGTGTCACAAGCCGGGAAGAGAAGGGCATTAGCACAACTAGGAAAGCAGTTGGAGGCATCCTACTATGCTTCTGTTGCATGTTTCTCACCTCCTATGTTATCTGAAAATCTGGTTATGGAACAGAAAATTTTTTTGTTCTTGAAAGGATTGGAAGTATTTTTAGAAAGTCATTGGGGGTTTTATGTGGTATGGAAAGTGAGATTAACTTTTCATTTAAAAAATATTACAAATATAAATGTACAGTCTAAGTTATTGTTTTTATGATATGTCGACACTGAAGGCCATTTTCAGACAGATGTCTGACATGTATTGCCCTTTTAAACTGGGCACATTCCATTTATTTTTCAGTCATTACTGTCAGTGATGCTGGCTACCACATGCTTCTCCATATTTAACATCCATCTACTAACAGTCTTTTGGTAATAAGGGAGTCAACACAGCAAGAAGCGTGTGCCAAACTGTATGGAGTAAAGAGCCATTTACTGACAGTAATGCCGTAACTCAAGCCCTATGTGTATGCTGAAGTAAAATGTGCTAAGTCTAATAAAATAAAACATAGAAGGAAATAAGAGTACAGAATGGAAATGAGTACACAGAGATTCCACACATCTGTGCACAAGTATCACCACGCCAAGAGGATAGGATAGCTCAGCCTTTGGCAATGAACTGACAGTTACTTTTCATAATTTTTTTAAAAGATAATATAATTTACTTCCTATTCATTACCTCTAGCTTTTAAACTGTTTAAAACCGTATTCAGAGAATCAGAGGATCATAGAAGATGCTGAGTTGGAAGGAACCCACAAGGATCATTGAGTCCAACTCCTGGCCCTGTGCAGGACACCCCGTGGAACACCATGTGTCTGAGAGCATTGTCCAAACACTTCAACTCAGACAGGCTTGGTGCTATGACCACTTCCCTGGGGAGCCTGTTCCAGTGTCCAACCACCTCCTGGGTTAAAAACCTTTTCTTGATAGCTAACCTAAATCTCCCCTTCATGCCATTTCCTCCCGTCCTGTCACAGATCACGAGAGTGAAGAGATCAGTACTTGCCCCTCCTGTTCCCCTCCTGAAGATGCTGAAAACCACAATGAGGTTTCCCCACAGAGTCTACTCCTTTTCAGGCTGAACAGACCAGGTGACCTCATCCACTTCTCATACAACTTACCCTCGAGGCCCTTCACCATCTTCATTACCCTCCTCCAGATGCTCTCTAATGGCCTAATATCTTATATTGTGGTGCCCAAAACTGCATACAATATTCAAGATGAGGCTGGCCCAGTGCAAAGCAGCGCAGGACAATCCCCTCCCTTCACCAACGCATGATGCTTTGCCTGATGCTTCCCAGGACATGGTTGGCCCTCCTGGCTACCAGGGCACTTCTGACTCATATTCAACTTGCCATTGACCAGAATGGCTAGATCCCCTTTCATAGTGCTTTTTCCCATCCTTTTATTCACTAGTGTATGCACACAACCAGGGTTGCCCTGCCCCAGGTGCAGAATCTGACACTTGTCGTTAAACTCTTCATATGGTTGTTGATTGACAACTATATTGTAAAGAACTTTTTTATTTTTTATTTAAGGAAATAGTGAGTGATGCCCAGTCTGAATATTCCTATGACTCCTTAGTCTCAGTCTCCCTCATTTATGAGATTCTTGGTTCGTCTATAACTAGACTTTAATGCTACACATTTCTAAAAGTTCCATTTAAAATTATCAAACCTAACTTACTTTTTCTTAGGTTATACAGAAAGAAATGGATTCAAAGATAAAATATCTGGTCTTCCTGAACTGTATAATGTACAGTGTAAAGATAAATACATCTTGCTACATTTGGACACTAAGTTTTTTTGAAATCTGTTTCAAGAGCTTTCCTGTTTATCCTAGCCTTTCTCCTTCAGCTTCTTCAGCTCTATTGCTGATTTTTAAACCTACAAGACTGATTAGAAGGAATGATAAAAAATTGCAAACATATACAAACTACTCCTCTGGAAAATACCAAATACTGCAAGATAACCTCCAGCTCTCTACATGAATCTGAAAACATGAACAGTAGAGAAAGCTAAGAGCTTAATGGTATCTGACCAAAGCCAGGTATTCCCTAATAAAAAGAGAGTCTGGAGAACAAACTGAAATTTTATTATCTGGACAGCAGTAATCATTTAGCAAATAGCAGCATTCGATTTCTAAAGTAACCCAGGATTCAGAGACATTTTCTATATGTCTTGCACTGTTCAAGTACATTTTCCTAACCTTACTGTATCCACTATGTTAAGCTTCCCTCAACTGGTGACAGAGTTTGGCACTTGTAAGTAAACCACTGACTTCACAGGTGCATCAAACTGTAATTTTCACTTAGGATTTGATGTTAAAAAAGGCTTGATTTTGCATGAGCCTTTATTTTGTTAAGCACCAGAATGCTTAAAATTATGATCTGGTTTTACACTCAATAAAATCATTTTTATCATATCTTCTAGAACTAAGAAATCAAAAATCAGTCTAGACAGAACAGGAACACTAGGGAGGAACAAGTAGAAAAAAAAAACAGCAGTGCAGAAATAGTGTCAAATAAAAGCCAAACTTGGAATGCAGTAACAACTATTGATTTAACAAATTAAATTTATTGCATCCTTGGTGAAAATATTTTCCTTGGTTTATTCCTTAATTTATTTCCTAATGACTTAATATGCATTGCCACTGCAATGTGTTTCTGTCCACACAAATATTGTGCAATAGTTGCACAATATGTGTCACATGTCTCTGTAAGTATGTAGTACAGAATTGGGGTGATATAAAGTTGTGGGGTAAGTGTAAAACCAATACACGTGTTATTCTTCTGTCATATACTTACCTGTGATAAATAAAAACATTGGCCATCATAAGAAAAGGGTAAATGCTTACAGGGAAGAATAAAAGCAACTGGTGTGTACATCCAGATTGAGAAAGTAAAGCTAGATGGAGAAGTTAAAATTTGTTGGTGCTATGAAAAGAAAATAACAGTCCAAGGCTGCTCAAATGAGATACAACTGTGTTATTAATAACATGCTAGGAACCAGCTCTCTGACTATGGTAAATGGAACATAATGTAGCCTAGGTAAAATGCAAATAATCCTTAACTGAACAAGAATTATAGTAATACTAAAAATTTATTCTGCTAAGGCCTGTAGATGCTAAAAAAATTCAAAAAGATGACTGTAAAAACACAGAAAAGAAATAATGAACATAAAAGTAGGACAAGGTTTAGTTATTTGTACCAGACCACACTGAAGGCTAACAATTACTGGGAAAAAAAAGGATTTCCTCTGAATAAAAGAGAGAAGCAAAAAATTAACAGTGTAAAAAAGAATCACATACTCTACTTGATATAAATATCCCTTCCATCTACTCAAAGGTTTTCTTACTAGCCTCAAAATAATAGTTGTAAGGGCAGGGGTGAGGCTAAGTGGAAGAGCATCAGAGAAAGCCCTGAAGAGAAATGGGGAGAGCAATGTTGCTGCAGTGTCATGCTCCCCTTGGCATGACTTCTGCTGCCCCAGTGTCTCTGGGGCTGCAGACATTGTGACTCTCTGAACTCTAACCCTAACTCTAGTCCTTGGTTTTCTTGCCCTTATCTAGTTTTCCATTTTAAAAGTAAAGAAATAAATCATTTTATATCAGGTCCTGGAATTTTATTGTTTGGGGTTTTTAATTTTTACATTTCCCTCATCTTTGCTTTTATTATTTGTATGTAAACAAATGAGAAAAGAGCTATGAGCAAAATTATTCTAGGCTCTCAATCTATATAACTCTTAGAAGAGGTCCAGAAACTAGTAGGGCAGACACTGATACTGATTCAGCCATATCTGCTGTAAATACACATGAAACATTTCCTGTGTTTTGTTTCCATCTCACACAGTCTTCTTGGGAATTTTGAGGTATTTGGACAAAGATTCACATATTTCCTTTGAAATGCAGAAGAAATAGGGGTACATAGAGTTAAAGGAAAAGTAAGTCTCAGGACTATGTGCAAGAGATTGTGAGAATTAAGAAAGGAAAATCAAAAAATTCCCAACAAAACACTGAAAAATCCTAATCATTCTTCTGTCGAGGGAGATACTTGTTTTTTCCTGAAGTCTTTATGTCTTTGGTTTTTTCAGTCTTAGCATTCAAGGTAGCAAGGTGAATTTTTAAAGGAAAATACAAGATTTTTTTGCCAGTTGCTTCAAGATTTGATGCTATACGAAACCCTAATGAAGATTAATGTGCACAAAGTGCCATAGAGCAATTAAAATTGCTAGAAGAATATAATTTATTCTATCAATCATCAGTTTATCTGAGTAAATATGTGTTTCATGTCATGTAGATCTTGAATTTTGTCACATGCTTTAATATTGCTGTTCATCCTTTGACCTAATTAGTAGTCATATTTCACTTACTTCTTGTTTATGCCAGCAACTACTGTTACAAATTATTGTCAGGCAGTGCTATCTGAACCACTTGTTTGGAAGTTCCTTTAAACTACGATGGTTTGATTCAGATACTTATTACAGCTTTACATCAGTGACTTCACATTTCAGTTGCTCTTGCAAATGTCTCTTGAATATCCCAGTTCTATATGTCCTGAAAGTGAGAAGCTGTAGGGAATCAACTATATAAACTGATTTAAAAGTAGTAGTGATTATTTATATAGACTTAAAAATATGAAATTTAGGAATAAACATACAAAGTCATTCTTTTATTTCATTCTTTTATTTCATCTTTTCTGTTATAGTTTTAAATGTCAGCTTTTGAATGGAAATGGGGTAGAGTACTTACATGTTGTCAACAGTCTATCACTGCAGTTATTTAGTCAGCAAACATGGAGGATAAAGGCTGTTAAAAAACTGGCTTTACAAGCAATCCCGAAAGTTGGGGATATGCCGTTTTCTTAATATGATTCTACATATCCTCGTAGGATTCAACTTCAACTATCTGGGGCCTCACTAGATGGTATTATTCATTGTATCATTTCAATATTAATATAGTTGTTTGTTTCTCAGTATAAAATCTGCATTTGTGAAATATTTAAAAAAAAACCTAAAGAAAGTTTATAACTCCTTTTTTCTAATCCTGAGAATTGTTCTTTGGCTATTAAATGAGAATGATAGCATTTAAATTCCAGCACTTAGTTTCTAGCCGTATTTTGCTCTTTACTTTTTTTCCCCTTTATTATAGAGTAAAATTATAGCTAAGCATGTGGATCCTAAGGCTGTCAACACAGTGATGAGTTGATTCTATAAGGTGGGTGGGAAAATTCCAACTTTTTGTGATCCAGCAGGTGAATTAAGTGGTTACAGAAAATCCTGGGGTACTTTACCTGGTGGCTGCTGTGCTTAATTTGGACTACCCAGAGGGGATGACTATAAAGCAAATAATTTTTAAATTCCTGCCCTTCTTCCTTTATGTACTCTTTGCCATGTTCACACAATGTTAGTTGAACTTGGAATGCAGCTGATTTTGACTAACCCCTTTTAAAAGCTGCAGATTGTCAAGTTATTTGGAAATATTGATATGAGCATAGCAGCACTACAATAAAACTGTAAAAGAATTCTATTGAAATGAATGACTGTGGAGATTTGGACTGTCTTGTATAAAAGCTACAGCCTGGCTGAGAAGGATTCAGAGCCAAAACTGTAGTCTCCTCCAGTCACCACAACACCTGGAGCAATAAAGCCTCCTTCTGAGTTTGATCTGATAACTTTAAATATTATGAATTCATCAAGGTAACACACAGACACACACACAACAAAGTTCCAGTTAAAACAAACAGCTAGTATTTTAGTAGAAGGTCATTAGATTTGTTTTCCAAAAGCATTCTAAAAGCATAATACCTCAGTGCACTGCATTTCATGTGATCACTTATGCTATTATTTCAAAGCAGTTTGAGGAGTTTGATGTATCTCTATTGCAAATATGAATTGTGGCAGTATCAGGTTTTGAGTGAACATTCACTTGTTACTCTCTTTGCATTTACCTGTGTATGGCCAACAGTGTATCTAGCTATGGCAAGGATATTGTTTCCTATATTGTTTTCTCTACTGTGAAAGTACCAGTGGAGATTTATAGGAACAGTGCAAATATATGAACTTTCATGTGATAACTTCAACTCCATCCTTATTAAGAGAAAAAGCACAGTTCAGCATTTAACCATGTCCTCAAAAGTACAAATAACCCTTGATTTCAAGTACACGTAGTTGCCTATTTGAGGAAAAATCCTTCTAGTGTGAAAGGCTGAGTGTGGACAAGGGCTGTGATTCAAATGCCCTCAGTATAAAGGCTACTTTTAAAGCAAGATCCTTTCTACCACTAAGTCATCTCAAGTTTACTCCTTCTTTACCTGTGATATCTAGTGATATTTAGTCAGGACCCAAAATAAGAGAAAGTGCTAACTGATGCAGTGGTTGGCCAGAGTGTCTCCTGGCAGAGGTTGTGGCTCAAGGAGTAGAAAGAGTATGTGATGGCAGTGATTAGCAGGAGCACCTAATGAAGTGAGGCACACCAAGCAGTAGCTAGAAGAATAAGGATCTCTGGAGAGAAGTTAGTGATGGTAGCAGAGCAGAGCAGGGAGCAGCCAGCCAGAAGGAGCACCCACCACAGAAAGACCTAACAATCCTGAACTGTGAGTAGCAGACAAAGCAACTACTTGTCCTAGCAACGCGAGTCTCTTGATAGCTACAGTGAAGGGGAAATTAAAAAAAAAAAAAAAAAAAAAAGTAAAAACAAGAGCATTCTGTTATTCTGTACTGCTTGTTTTCTTTTCCTTGTTTAGTCAAATATTTTTTCAAACATACTGATGAACATGTAAGTGGGAAGAACTGCTATCTGAAACTTCAGCTCTATGTTACCAAGTGTTTGTCTATGTCATGGCTTGACTCTTGCTACAACTAAGCCCCTAACAACTGCTCACTCACTTCCCCCCCCTTCTCTTGGGGACAGAGAGCAAATCAGAAGAGTAAAAGTGGGTTCAGATAGAGACAGTTTACTAGGGAAAGCAAAAGTCACACACACAAGCAAAGTAAATTAATTCACCACTTCCCATAGGCAGGCAAGCGTTCAGTCATCTCTAGGAAGGCAGGACTCTAGAACGTGTCACAGTGACTCAGAAAGACGAACATGATCACTCTATAAGCATTTCTCCTTCCTTCTTCCCCCAGCTTGATATACTGGGCATGAAGCTGTATGGTATGGGATATCCCTTTCATCATTTGGGGTCAGATGTCCAGAATTTGCCCCCTCCTCTCAACATCTTGTGCCCTCCCATTCTGCTCACTGGTGGAGTGGGTTGAGGAGCAGAAAAAACCTTGACTCTCTTTAAGCACTGCCCAGCAATAGTTCAAATATCCCCAAATTGTCAACATTATTTCCAGCACAAATAAAAGCATAGCTCCATATTAGCTACTGTGTAGAAAATTAATTCTATTCCAGCCAAAACCAGTACAGGATAATAATTCAAGCCACTGTTTTAGTAGTGGCCTCTTAACATTTCAACCTAGCCCTTACAGCAACCAGTGATTTCTCCAGTTATGCCATACCTACAACTACCGTGGCTATCTTTCTGGGGTGGAACATAACCAAGCCACATCCATGTAATTGCACCATATAGGTCTTCACTTTGAAAAACAGTTTCTGTAGCACTCTAACTGTAATAAGCTTGAAGGATTCACGATCACTCTCCATTAGAAACAACCAATGTTGAAACATTCGTGCATGTAGTGGATTGTTACCCAGTGATAGAAACAGTCTCTGTTAACCCTCGGGATCCATGCATCATACAGATTGAATTATTTCTAAGGATTAAACAGAACAAAGCTATGAAGTTTTGACCTGTTGATCGATAAAGGACTTACATCTCCAGCAATGTGTGGCTCTTAATCAAAACTGTGGGTGCTCATTTACACCAAAATAAAAGGTCATTGATGCACTTTCAGGGAAAAGATGACAACCTTCCAAAACACCTTTATTCTCTGATCCTTAAAATCTTTTAATGAGCAAGAAATGTACAAGAGGAAGTTCTTCAGACTGAAAATACAATAAGAACTTAAATGAAAGACAGCACATATAAAACTGGAAATAAACCTTTCAGTCCTTTGGCTGACAAAGCTGACATGAACAGAAACTTTTGTGTCCAGGTTCCCTTTAAGAGCAGTGACAGTCTGAACTCATCTGGTGACTCTACTAGAAGCTAAATTTTAATACAACAGGCATCTCATCCATCTTTAAGTAGAAAGAATTAAAAAAACACTTAAGATTTAAAGTAGTGCATCTCTGAATAATTGTTCTTGCTCTAAACAGTATTAATCTGGTTCTGTAGGAAACCACATTTTATTTTTCGTGCTATCAGTAAATGCCTGAATAATGGCAACAGTATTTGCCCACTTGTGACATAATGGAAATATCTGTAAGATAAGGTTTTAAGCAAGCTATGCAGCAATGTCAGTAATAACTATCAGATTTGTTCTGTTAGGAAATTTTTAAAAAATAACCTGCCTTCATATAAAGAGAGGAACACATCATGAAGATCTTGTTCTTGTAGTTACTCAGTTTTACTGTGACAACTTTGTCAAACTAAGAGTAAAATGGAACTTTATTATTTGTGCAGTAAAATTTAAAGTGAATACTACATCTCTCAGTTTGCACAAGAAATAAACATGCAAAATATTACCATTAAAACTCGTGTATCATATTTTGGTCATACTGTATTGTATAAATCAGTATCAACAGGGAAGATTAAAAGTGGTGGAAATTTCTGGCCATATGCACACCACTTCTGATATGTGCAAAATTTGTTTTAACAACAATAAACATGCATGAGCATATGGCAGAGGATCATCTAAAATTCAATCTTTAGATTTTTTGTCTTATAAGAAATAAGACCATAGATTCTAAAAGAGGATAAATTTTAGTGACACTGGAGGGGATGGGTTAAACAACAATAGCAATAAATGAATTTTTTAAAAAATAACTATAGTGATGAAAAGGGAAAATAGGAAATACAATAAAAAAAGACTAAAAATAGAATATAGGGAGCAGAAGTAGAACTATATAAATGGAAAGTAATAAAACTGCCATCCACTGATGCATGTAATAGGAGGAACAGACGAGGAACTGAAAGTTTGTATGCAGATACAGAACCCTGGCCTCATGAGGATGACAAGTGAATGTTGGAACATGTCACAGGACTGAAGTGCTGAAATGGAAAGCTGCTTAGGAAAGACAAGGTGAGAAGGTAAGAAGGGGGTGTTGCACTTTATGCGAGAAGGCATGCAGCTCTGCACTGGTGGTGTAGTTTAATCCTGGTGGGCAGCTCAGCCCCACAGAGCTGCTCACTCATGCTTCCCTGGTGGGATGGGGGAGAGAACCAGAAGGGCAAAACTGTGAAAACTTGTGTGTTGAGATAATGACAGTTTAATAGGCAATGCAAAAGCCACATGCACAAGCAAAGAAAAATAAGGAATTTATTCACCACTTCTCAGTAGTATCCATTCTCAGAACAGGAACAAATCTCACATTCACATGTCTAGGCCCACGTAATGTCATCTGGGAGGGGAACACAAGAAAAAAAGCAGACTATGAGATTTCTGAACTGCACTGTAAACTGCTTCCTGACACAGGTGACTGAGGAACCAACAAAGGAAAATGTTAAGTGCTGTTACCTATGGAGGTCTAACCCCAGGCACCAGAATATGCAGGGGCTGGACCTGCTGGCAAATGGATCTGCAGAGGACCTTGAAGTCTTGGTGGCAAGCAGGCTGCCCATGAGCCAGCAGTGCACTCTTGTGCAAAGAACAGCATCCTGGGCTGCATTAGGAAGAGAACTGCCAGCAGATCAAGGAAAGTATCCTTCCTCTCTACTCAGTACCGGTGAGGCCGCACATGGAGTAACGGATCCAGTTCTGGACTTCAGAAATAATGGACTTATTGGAAGAAGTTCAGTGAATTATGCAGCAGAACTTGACCCTCATTACTAAAAATACATTGCCTACAAAGAATTTGAGGCACCACCAAAAAGGACAGGAACACAACAGATACAAAAAGAGGCATTAGTAAGCAATCAGTTTGTAATAAATATACACTTATGACAGAGAGTACATTGAGGGAAATACTGTGGTATAGAAAGTTCAAAGAGAACAAGAAGAAAAGCTGCTTCTGCAGGTGAGCACGGAAGCAGGTTACATAGACACGTAGTGGAAATTTTTTTGGAGGTTTTCAAAACTGATCTAGATACAGCTATGGCTGACCTGATCTCGTGTTGATGTCAGCGCAGTTTAGAGTGGAAAGTTAGCCTAGACGTCCTACAAACATCCCTTCTAGACAGTACTTCTATTGTTCTGTGAATGTTCCATGATGAAGACAACGTTTTTTAAACCAATAGGTCTGTAAACCTACTTTTCTACCTACTGCTACAAAACAAATTCCTTAGGTGATATTCATTAGTCAGATAGCAATGCCTGGACATGGCATGTTATATCATTTTCAGAGAATATAAAATAAACTCTTTTGCTAAGCTGATAAAAAATAAACTACAAGTAGCCTTACAGGTCAGGAAAAAATCCTCCTCTTTTTCCTAAAAATAATCAAAAAAAACCCTTAAAAACACCCCAAAGGAAAAAGCCCTACCAGTATCAAATAAACTGAGGCTTAGAGCAATATTAAAAAAAAAGTAATTAGCTTTTGTAAAGTTGTTTCAGTGAGATATAGCACTTCTAAGGAATTAAAAATCAAAATTTAAAATGTCACTGACATATTCAAGCCACCTCTTTTGACTTTGCTTTTCTTCTTAAAACATATTTCTTGTGAAAATTACATTCTGCTTCTTGTCAATGCTTTCAATGTCAGAAATAAAGGAAATTAAATCAATCATTTGCTTTTCTAGATGTTTTGACTTTCCATGTGTAAAACAAGATGTGAAGTTAAAAGGTGAAGAAATATTTGGCCTTATAAAATAAAAAGAAAATGAAAGTGAAGAATCATTCCACTGACGTCAGTCACAGGATCCTATGTAGCAAGCCTGGCAGAATGTGGTCTGAGTTTTGGTCCCCTCATTGTTACTTTTCTCCAAAATTCATTTTAAGAATGGCACAAGTGCAGGGAGAAAAAATACCATATAATAATCCCCAAGATTTCAAAATTTGTGTTCATATTCAAATAATGTGTTCTGAGAAATATGTTATGCTGGTTTAAAGGTAAACTGGCGGGAGAAATGAACTCGACTCAAGAGAGATTATAAATCAGAGTTACAATTTACTAAAAAGATTACAATAAATACAATGATACAGCAAAAAATATTTTCATGGCCCACTAGCAGACATGACCCCTCAGGCTGGATGTGAAAGTGCTATTTATTTAAAACAGAAAAAACAAACCTCCACTTTTTTCTTATCAGGGTCCTTAATAGAAAGGTAGTAAACATGAAGTGGAAATTTTGTCATGCCTGATCCTTGAGCAGTGCAGGTATGTACCAGTGTCATACAGACTCATTTTTAGAAAACAAATTAGCTGCTAATATGATCTAATCCAATAGAGTAACAAAATCACTGAGACAAAACCTTTGTGCATGATTCTTTATCCATTTTACAAAATATTTTCATGGCCCACTAGCAGACATGACCCCTCAGGCTGGATGTGAAAGTGCTATTTATTTAAAACAGAAAAAACAAACCTCCACTTTTTTCTTATCAGGGTCCTTAATAGAAAGGTAGTAAACATGAAGTGGAAATTTTGTCATGCCTGATCCTTGAGCAGTGCAGGTATGTACCAGTGTCATACAGACTCATTTTTAGAAAACAAATTAGCTGCTAATATGATCTAATCCAATAGAGTAACAAAATCACTGAGACAAAACCTTTGTGCATGATTCTTTATCCATTTTACTTGGTCCTATTTCTCTCAGAAATTTACTTCTAATAGCAAAAGGTGAAAACAGAGACTTTTGATGTAGTCAATAAAACTCAGTCCTTGACCCCAATAATTCTTGAAAAAATGAAGTCTGAGCTGCCATATATAAAGGGTTGGTGTTAGAGCTTAGTCTGTTTTGGAAAGGAATAGCCTGGAGGTATTTAATATGATATGGACAACCCTCTCAAACCTCTCATACCTGATAGTTCTTTATGCTAGATGCTGAGATAATAACATGACACAGAGTACCATTAAGCACTAATCCTGCCATAACTCTGAGTTCAGTATATTACAGCCAAACCCTCACAGTTCAGAGAAAAATAATGAAGTTCCTTTAAAATTGTCTTACCCTCCTGTGTCAGGTTACCTCTGGCTCTCTATCATCAACTGTTGTAGCCTTAGTAAGACAGACCTTATGTGACAATAAACAATCTCACAGTGTCTTAAATGACAATGTTTATACATTCATCATCCTCTTTGTTTGTTGCTGACATTCTAAGCATGTCTGCCACCCTCCAAGAAATTCAGGCCCATTAGTCTTATTTCATGTACTAATTTTCTGTAATACTTCACTATGTGGTGCAGCTCTCTGTGGTGAAGCAGCTATAACTATTCACATTAATCCCTTCTGATTATTCTCTGGGTATGTATTTATGATTGCTTCTTTCAACTGAAAGAAAAGGAAGGGCTTTCATATAACATGCTTAAATTACTTATAGATCAATCATGTCACCTAAACCTACCATCAAAAAATTGTTTACTTTGCAATATCATACTTTTCTGTACAAAGTTTGTTAAGCCAAAATAAGTAATATATTAACAGATTATGGAAGGCTACAATCCTTTACTTGTGCTTAAACATGTATGAAGAGGTCATAAAGCAAAGCAAGGCTATCAATGTCTCATACAATCATTTGGCAGGAAATTCTGTGAGCTGCTTAACATATCGTCCTTGTGAATTACTTGTGGCATTTTTCAAAATGGTCCTTTTCTCATCTCATTTTCTACACCTATCAATTCACCACTACAAGGAAAGGCATTTTTTGTAACTATACTCATCCAAGAAAAAATAAAAAAATAGACCTTGGGAGAAATAGAAAGCAGCAATAACTTGTGTCAGTCCATTTGAGAGCAGATGAATAAAAAGACAGTAAAACCAAGTTGGTAATGTTGCCCAACTAATACGTTTATGCCAACTACAACTTTATGCGGTATTAGTTAATGTTGCTTTCACATAGCTTCTGGGAGTTTTAAAGTTTTCATTCTCCTTTCTGCCTTAAAATATGTATCAGAGAAGATCTCTTTCAAGCTCTCATCATTAGTATGGTAAATTTTAGTGCAGATTTTTTCTTCAGCTATGAGTCTAAATTCTTAACTAATAAGAGTTTTAGGCTGTTATATTTTTTGCATAATATTGCTGATTGAATAGATGCAGAATATCAGGATCCTCTTTTACCCACTTCTTTTCAAAAATACTGGCACATTTTCCACAGTTGCCATTAGATTGGCTGATGGGCTGAGTTGTGAGCACTGCAGTGGGTCTTTTCGAATCAGCTGGAACCAGGTGTGTCTGACACAGGATAGCTCCAGCCTCTTACCCCAAGGACACTCTGCAGCTAGTCCCCCCAACACAAACCCCTTGCAACCCATACCTGATACACCAGTATATGAAGAAAATTCCTAATTACTCTGTTGATGAGATCTAGACTCAACAAAAGATTAATTTCATTTGGGATATTTAAAGTAATATTAAAGAGGAGTTCAATTACAAATTAAACCTTACAACAAAGAGGTGAAAAAGACATCAGTCAAAGGAAAGTAAAACTAATCTTGTTGCCCCAATGCACATGCATTTCTTAATGAAAAAAAATCAAATTTATTGGAGCCTACAGGAAGTTAGACTTGGCTGATTCTTAAAATTTTGGAAAGCGATGAGTATTTTGTAGACAAGAAGGAAGTCTGACTCATCAGACCTGATGAATTTGTGCAGAGGACTTCCCTAGACCTGGCATGATAGATTTAACTGCTGATTTACAGATCAGCAAAGCAGCACATGAGTAGGAAGTCTGATATCCAGGAGTGTTCAGCGTACAGCGCACTGACAGCTTGTGGTCAGGTTGTAAATCAAGTTAAATAAAAATAAAGCAATCAAGCATCACAAAAATCATTGATTAACTTGGTAAGTATTGTAGTCCTTCTGTTCTCTTTTGCTTACTGAGTTTGGGTAAAACCTGAGTCAGAACCTGGGCTACCTTCATCTAAACTGTATGTCATAAATCTTTAAATAATTTAATATGAGCATTTCAGAGGATTGAAACAAGGATGGACATGCATAGAAGAAGATATTGATTAATGGCTGTGACAATAAGACCTATAATGGCTATTGACAAGTCCCTGGAAGTTAATGTCGCACACAATGACAAAATCAAACTGTTGATAAATTAATTTTTCTCAACAGAAATAGGGAAGGACAGACAGAAAGATAATGTATTAATTACCTCTAAGTCAAAGACAAGCTTGAAAAAAATATGTCTAAAAATAATGGTTATTATTTAACAAGATAAAATCATGTTCAAACTTTATTTTTGTGCCTTTTAAACAATGGCCTTACTGTTTTGGTCCTATACAAGCTTTATAATCCTTTAGAAGTTGTAGAATATTGTTTCCACTGGGGACTAGATGTGATTTTTTGTTGGATATGGTCATGAATAAACTTATTTCATCATATCATCATATCAGTGAGTTTATACCTAAAAAGAATTATTTTAAGACCAAAATTCTTCAATAAGCACTTCTATGATCATTATACATATAGTAAATACACTGCTAACCAATATGAAGAATGGAAATTTTAAGTGAAACATATTGCTTCTTCCTGAAAATAAATATTTCTTCTTAAAAGTGAAATCTAATATCTTTCCTCCTTACAGTGGAACACCCCCCCCCCCCCTTCATACTGAACAGAAAAGGAGAGCAGAATACATGATCTTTTTTTATTCCCTCATACCTATGCAAATTCTCATAAGTGTCATTGGAAGAACTGCAAGTATAATGGATAGAAAAGAAATCCTATCATGAACAATTTTAAAATATTATTCCGAGCTAATATACTCTGAAAAATCTTCCTGGCAGCCCATAGAAAGTCCAAGAAACTGTAGTTATACCATTCCTGCTCTGTTTCCGCTGCTTGATGTGCCTTTTTACCATGCTTAACTGACTCAGAAACTCCACTAGGTTGAAATTCACTTGTCGAAGGCAGAAAGAACATCACCACTGTCAGTGTCAGTGCTACTTTGTTGGTTTGATATGAAATTGAGGTAGACCACATCTCCTTAGAAGGCAGAAGGTAACACTGAAAATATGAAAAGCACTAGGAAGCAGATGAGAGCCTCTATAATTTCATTTACAGTCAAAAGACACATCACTTATTACCACTTAACTGGGATGAGAACCCAGGCCTGCTCTGCCTGTTTGGCATACAGACCGAGGCCAGGGCTAATTGGAAACAAGAGTGTGGCTAGTGTAGGCACCACAAATATATGAGATATGAAGTGACCTCCCCCTCTCTAGCGTCTCACAGAAACCCTCTCCCGCTTCCAGCAGCCTCAGGGGCAATTTTCTCTGGAAGTCATGCCCAGGACCAGACACCCACCACCAGTTTAATAGGAAGTACACCAGCTCCAAAGGCCCTTCCCTTGTATACAAAAGGGACTGCCATATGTTTCAGCCATCATTTTAGGTCAAGGGGTCTTCATTTTAGGATAGGCAGCTGTCACTTTGTTAAATATTGTACTGCTCTGTGACTGGCCGATTACCATTTCTTGATACCATCATACCCACATGTTCTCTGACTGGCTTCCCACTTTCTTTGGGCCAGGAAATGTTCAGATATAAAAATATATACTTCTGTATGCAATACATACATATGTAGTGTACTACAAGGAATATACAAAGATGTTTAAATAATATTGCATTTAATTATATATAGATACACTATTTGCATAATATACACATATATAGAGAGAAATGTATGGGTTTTTATATATATATATATGTATGTGTGTATATATATATATATATATATACATGTATCAAATTGTAGAAAGTAAATATAAATAGCCATAAAAGCATAGGCACAATATGGCTAAAACATATTTAATAAGAGCTAACGGAATGAATAATTTAATTTTAAATACAAATAGCAAGTAATTGAACAAAAGTAAAAGAGTAGTTCACTGTCCCCACTTTACTAGGCTGTGGAACAAACTGTGGCATGTCTGAGGAGTGGGAATTTCAAAATGGTGGGTTGGTGTCAAAGGGAATGGGGCTCAGAGCACAGACAATTTGGAACATACCCAAGGACTGCAGACCCTTTTTAGGAGGCCACCAAGACCACTCTCCCCTCTCCTCCACCTCCTCCCCCTTCTCTTTTGCAAACTTGCAAAGAGCCCAATCCAGTGAGCTGGAGTAAGAGACCCCTGCATCATGTTGCAGCACAACAGGATGACCATGCAGTATCAGTGGGGCAGACTTGGGCCTTTTCATGGTACTGCATGACATAGGCAAAGCTGTCTTTGAAAATGGAAAACCAGAAAAAATGAGAATGAAAGAAAAACTTGTATATGTGGACAATTAGAAAGAAACACAAAGGGAATCCCCAAAAAGACTGCTTTCTTTTGCTTTCTTTTGGTGTTTACACTGGCATGTATTCCAGGCTTAAAAATCTCCTGTAGATGGACTGGGTGGGACAGTGAAGAGATTCATCATTTAGCTGGACTCCATGCAATAATAATAAATAAATTGTATGGTTAATGGTTACAATGCACTGCATAATCTTTTGTTTCCCAAATTTCTGGCTAAATACACTAATAATCAAATGCACATTACAATTAGATCAAAACAGTCTGAATAAAACTTAACCTTGCTGGTTTTTTCTGATGGCAATGAAATTTTTTCAGAATTACTAGAGTTACAAGCTGTCGAAGGGCTCTAAACTGGCTAATATATTTCTGGCTTAAAGAAAAGAGCCGCTCAAGATGTCAGGATACTCATAGGAATACAATACAAGTAGGTTCTTTTATTTCACAATGTAACATCCTAGAACTGAGTGGGATCTTTCTTGGTTAGATTTATGCTACCTAGAGTCCGTCAGTGAAGATTCTTCCTTTTCATTATTGGAGAGCTCTTTTGTAAAGTGAGACTCCTACTCATACTTGATTTGCAATGGATAGCATCTGGCTTGTATCTGAAATAATAATTATCTTCATCTGACACATTTATGAGTTTTCCCTCCATTAATTTTTATCTGGGAAATATTCACTGCTATGGTAGGGTAGTTTTAGAACAAACACCTGGTTTTTACAACTCTTATCAGAAATTTGCAAGGTTTCAGGCAGGGAACAGCTTAAACTTAATGAAGTGAAAAGCTTAACCCTTTGGGCCTCCTTTTGGAGTGTCTCAGTAATACCCTTTCCAGTAGCTTTGAAGGGTAATTTTTTCCTTTACTCTATATATGTTGTTCTCCCTCAGTGACTCATAGCTCACAAAGAGCCTTTACCTTCTGCAAACCAGAACCAACAGAAAGTGTAGAACAGAAGTCATTGCAAGAATTGAAAAATCTGAAACCTTTGCCAGTATTCATAATTTATTCCCAATTCTTTGTCTTTCTGAGTGCAAACAGAATGATGTTACTGCCTTTGAACCCCCCATGTGGCCAAGACTCTATATTTCATTGTGTTTCTGTTAATAATGTCTTCCAAAGAAACCTTGTTATTTATTTCCTTTTTTTTTAGATGGTTCACAACATCTGGCAGCAACCATTAAAGGTATCTAGGCTATCTCCCTTAAGTCAGTAAAAAGTACTGTATGAAAAATGCAAGTTATTATAATGCACAGTTATTCTGTAGTGGAACAGAACTCGCCAAAATTATTTATCAGCTCATAAAATATAAAAAACAAGAGACAAATTTATTTTTAAAGTGTAGCAGGAACAATCTGAAGCTGATTAGATAAAGTATATTTTAACTGCAACCACCTTGTAAAATATACTAAAACTGCAATCTCCTCAAGAGACAATCCTGGACTAATAGGAGTACAGAACATATTAAACTGATAAAAGGTCTAATGCATACAGTCTCATGACACAGACAAATTACTATAGTATTCAGCATTCAACTTACTTCCCATATTTATTATACAAATAAATATCGTTTCATGTAAAAAAAATAAATATACAAAAAAACCCACAACCCCTTTAGTCTTTTAGTCAAACATTCATTGTCAGAATTAAACTATAAAACATTAAAAACTTGATATTTGAGGAGGGACTGAAACTCAGTTTAACTATCTTGGTGACAAAACAGTCTTTCATTTCTGAGTCATGCTTCAGAGATCCCTCTGAGACATGGGAGAAACATTGTGTATTCTGCTTTTAACAACTCAACCGTTTTTTTGGCTTCAAATTATACTTAGATAATATTTCTCAATGTATGTAGCTGAATGTTTTTGTTTTGGCATTCTCTAATGACAAATTTTTGACTTAAAAATATCTCTTTACACAATTTTATTTTGAAAGTGTCATGGAAATGTGATGGTTATCTTTGCACACTGGCACACAGCAAATTAGCTTCCTTGAGGAGCTGCAACCCTAGCATTTGCTAAGATTTCTGTATTTAATTTTGATATTAGCTAAATGTTTTAGCTTTCAGAACACAATTTTCTGAGCTTCCTTTAAAAAATAAGAATAATCACTTTAACCTGTTGACACATTTCATGTACTACTAGCACAATAAAAACACCCAAAGAACACTCTTCTGTTCAGAAATTATTTATACAGTCCTGTGCAAGTGTCCTTTGTGTCTTCCACAAAATATTTTATTTGAACCTTTAGATGAAGTTTGCATCTTCCCCACGTGTGGATATGTTGTTCTTTTGATTTACAAGGTCAGAAGGATTCTCATTATTGCCAAATGAATGAAATTTCACCTATGTGCAAGAAGTCTATATATAGTTAAATTACTTGAAAAATCTTTTAACATTAAAATAAAAAAATCTGCTGTTCTGTACTGTGACCTACTTGACTGTTTACAAAAGAAGAAAACACACATATTACCTGTTATGAAGGAAATGAGATACAAACATACAACTTTATAAGAATTTTTAAAAAATATGAAAAATCTTAATGTTGCACTGGTTCTCCAGTTTAATACACAGGACATGTAGAACAGTTCCTTTTCAAAGCTTACTGCAATGAGAACAAAGATTTGAACAACTTGATGTCACAAATGTAAGTTCCTAGCTTCAACTGTGAACAGAAGAATTTCCCCTCAAGAAATCATATCTTTAAATCAAAAACTGTGATGCTACCTACTTAAAAAATCCAGTTTTTAAATCTGGTTCAGTTGCTGACACTGGGCTTTCTTTGAATTTTCTTCTTTTTCACTGGGATAGGTACAGAAACATAAAATCATGAACAAAGTTAAGATCAGATAGCACTTATTAAATTACTTTTCTTTGGAGATCCCACCTGGCTATGTCCAGCTTTGGAGCCCACAAAAGAATGACATGGACCTGTTGGAGAGAGTCCAGAAAAGGCCACAAAGATGATTAGAGAGCTGGCGCATCTGATCTATGAAGTCAGGCTGAGACAGCTGGGGTTGTTGAGCATGGAGAAGAGAAGGCTTGGGGGAGACCTTTATGGCAGTCTTCCTGTATCTAAGGAAGCCTGCAAGAAAGTAGAAGAGGGACCTTTTTTTCAATAAATGCCTTTTGTTTTTGATTAGACTTCTTTTGTCTTCCTTTTTCTTTCATTTTTGTTGTGATTCTCTACCTAACAGTTTAGAAACAAAATTATCCTTTGCACATCATCTGAAAACAGATTTTTTAAAAGCACTGATTGTTAACCCAACTGTGTATATTCATGTCAATATGAGCCTTATCACTGCCTCGGGTGGAATGAAATTTTTATATTTATTGTTTGCTTTTCCTTCTAGTTGAAGTTTTTTCAAAAAAAAAAAAGGCAAAATTTTCTATGAGGGAAAAAAGGTTACAAAGAATGAAATCAACAATATCTGAGCAATTCAACACTAGAAAAGTAAAGAATTAGCAGGCACAGTGGTTGTCTGTATCCTCTCTGCCAAGGAATAGCAATACAAACAGTAAGTGTAGTCTATTGAGTACTACACTGATTTCCTGACCTGGTTTCTCTACCTTTACCGTCAGATTCTGCAGGTATTTAATAATTCTTCTGTGTCTGCTTTCCTGAGAATCTTTTGCCATTACTATATAAGGAAAAAATTTAAATTCCTTGAGAATTTTCTCATTCCTTATGAATAGAAAATACACTATGAGGAAAGAAAGCTGTTTCATGGAGTCCATTGGTTGTAGAATTAATTACTAAAAAATCTGAGACACAGTTTATAAAGAATATTAAGCCAAACAAAAATGTTAGGCATATGAGTGATGACTTATGAGGCAGAGGAAGTAAGGCATGCAAAGAGAATATTGCACTGATATTAAATTTAGTTTGGAGTATGGGGTTTGTTTTTTTGTTTGGTTAGGTTGTTTCTTTGTTTGTTTGTTTGTGAGGACATCATGACTTTAAAGAAATAGAAATTTCCATGGTGAGGTGAAAGAAAATTAAAAATGCTTACTATACTCAAGCATGGGCACAAGGTGCTGACCATACTAAGTTTCTGAAATAACTATCATATGAAAACAAAGATTGAGTAACAATTATTTAAGATTATGACAGGTCACCAACACTGTTGTATTACAATGGAATGACAATATAGTACCTGCATTTAAGAAACTAATAAAATCATAGAATCATAGAATCAATTGGGTTGGAAAAGACCTCCAAGATCATCGAGTCCAACCCTTGGTCCAACTCTAGTCCATTTACTAGACCATGGCACTCAGCGCCACGTCCAATCTGCGTTTAAAAATCTCTAGGGATGGTGAATCCACCACCTCTCTGGGCAGCCCATTCCAATGCCTGATTACTCTCTCTGCAAAGAATTTTTTTCTGATATCCAACTTAAATTTCCCCTGGCAGAGCTTAAGCCCGTGCCCCTCTATTGCTGAGTGCCTGGGAGAAGAGACCAGCCCCCACCAGGCTAGAACTTCCCTTCAGGTAGTTCTAGACAGTGATGAGGTCACCTCTGAGCCTCCTCTTCTCCAGGCTAAACAACCCCAGCTCCCTCAGCCTCTCCCCATAGGGCTTGTGCTCTAGTCCCTTCACCAGCCTTGTTGCTCTTCTCTGGACTCTCTCCAGCATCTCAATATCCTTTCTGAACTGAGGGGCCCAGAACTGAACACAGTACTCAAGGTGTGGCCTCACCAACGCAGAGTAGAGGGGAAGGATCACTTCCCTGGTCCTGCTGGCCATGCTATTTTTGATATAGGACAGGATCCCATTGGCCTTCTTGGCCACCTGGGCACACTGTTGGCTCATGTTGAGCTTCCTGTCAATTAGTACCCCAAGGTCCCTTTCTGCCTGGCTGCTCTCCAGCCACTCTGTGCCCAGCCTGTAGCACTGCAGGGGGTTGTTGTGGCCAAAGTGCAGGACCCGGCACTTGGCCTTATTGAACTTCATCCCATTGGAATCAGCCCATCTCTCAAGTCTCTCCAGATCCCTCTGCAGACCCCTCCTGCCTTCCAGCAGGTCGACACTCCCTCCCAACTTGGTGTCATCAGCAAATTTGCTGATGATGGACTCAATCCCCTCATCTAAATCATCAATAAAGATGTTAAACAGGACTGGACCCAACACAGACCCCTGGGGAACACCACTGGTGACTGGCCACCAGCTGGATGAAGCTCCATTCACCAGCACTCTCTGGGCCTGACCCTCCAGCCAGCTCTTAATCCAGGAGAGGGTACACTTGTCCAGGCCATGGGCTACCAGCTTTTCCAGGAGTATATTATGGGAGACAGTGTCAAAGGCCTTGCTGAAGTCCAGATAGACCACATCCACAGCCTTCCCCTCATCCACCAGGTGAGTCACCTGATCGTAAAAAGAGATCAGGTTGGTCAGACAGGACCTGCCCCTCCTAAACCCATGCTGGCTGGGTCTAATCCCTTGTCCACCCTGAAGGTGCTGTGTGATTGCACTCAGGATGAACTGCTCCATAACCCTGCCAGGCATGGAGGTCAGGCTGACAGGCCTGTAGTTGCCAGGGTCCTGCTTGCAGCCCTTTGTGTGGATTGGGGTGACATTGGCCAACCTCCAATCATCTGGGACCTCCCCAGAGAGCCAGGACTGTTGGAAGATGATGGAGAGTGGCTTGGCAAGCTCTTCTGCCAGCTCCCTCATCACCCTGGGATGGATCCCATCTGGTCCCATAGACTTGTTAGGATCCAGCTGGCTCAGTACGTCAGTAACTATTTCCTCCTGGAATATAGGAGGGCTATTCAGCTCCCTCTCCTTGTCTACCAGCTCCAGAGGCCAGTTGTCTTGAGTGCCACCTATCTTACTTGTGAAAACTGAGGCAAAGTAGGTGTTAAGTACCTCAGCCTTCTCCTCATCTTCCTTAACTATATTTCCCTCCAAGTCCAACAGAGAATGGAGGTTTTCCTTGCCCCTCCTTTTGTTATTAATGTATTTATAAAAGGACTTTTTGTTATCCCTAACTGAAATAGCCAAATTTACTTCAAATTCCACTTTTCTTTCCCTAATTTTTTTCCTGCAAGACCTAGCTCTATCTGTAAATTCTTCGTAAGTAGCCAGCCCTTTTTTCCATAGTCTGTAAACTTTCTTTTTATCCCTGATTTCTTTCAGAATCTCCCTATTTAACCAAGCTGGCCGTCTTCCCCTCCGGCTGGCCTTTCGGCACACTGGTATAGCCTGTTGCTGTGCACTCAAAATTTCCTTCTTAAAACATGTTCGTCCCTCCTGAACCCCCTTGCCTTTAAGGGTTGTTTCCCAGGGTATGCTCTGAATCATTTTTTTGAATAGGCCAAAATCTGCTCTCTGGAAGTCCGAAGTAGAGGTTTTAATGGTGGCTCTCCTTACATCCCTGAGGACTGAAAATTCCATTATTTCATGGTCACTATGTCCCAGGCGGCCTCCAACCACTACATCATCTACCAGCCCCTCTCTGTTTGTAAACAGTAGGTCTAGCGGGGCCTTACCCCTGGTAGGCTCATTTACCAGTTGATGAAGGAAATTGTCCTCTACACACTCCAGGAACCTCCTTGACTGCCTCTTCTCTGCAGTATGAAGCTCCCAGTAGATATCTGGCAGGTTAAAGTCACCCACAAGAACAAGGGCTGGAGATTTTGAGATTTCTATACCTTAGAGGACATTAGAATGTGTTGTACAGTAAACGTTTGAATAAATTAAGACAAATAGAAAAACAAAATTATGATTTATTAGAGACGGTTCATGACAGAATGGTTTGGTAGATTATGCTGAGCAAGTTAGTAGCTTTCTACAGAGAGAAAATTTATGTTGGCTGCAGGTAACTTGAGTCAATCATTTGATACTGGCCATATGGGAAACAATTAGGAAGGCAAAAATGCTGATTAATACAAAAATAATAAGCTGAACAAGCAAACAGTTAAATAAAGAGCTGTGAAGCTAAAAGAAGGTATTAGTTGAACTATTAAACTTGTTAATGGTAACAGAAGAATGAAATATAGGAAAACCTGAGTAGCCTTCAGGAATCAAGTTTTTTGACTTCTGACTTTCAGAAATTTCAAGAAGGCTGACAAGGAGATCAGGCTTGCTTACAGGCATTTTAGGAGAGTGGTTGCAATTAAAAATACAGTCCCATTCTCCTTGTTTGCTAGTTTTAGGCAACAGCAAGCTAAACGGATGTTTCTACAGAGGGCCTTTGCCTTTAAAGATGCCAAAAACTTCCATACAAGCTATTACTGAAGCCAACTCCATGCAGATGCCTGGATCTTTCCTATGTCTCTTATCTGCTGCTGTACTGAAACTGGATGACAATTCTTTAGGAACTGTAACTTTAAGAATGACTGAGGCTCGTCCTGAACTGGAGAGAGGATTAGGAAGAAAACTGATATGAATTTTCTACCAGCAGACCACAAGGCATGTACCATACATACACTTCTTTTAAAATAAATAAAGCCTCTCAACCCAGTCAAATGAATTTTCTATATCTTTTGTTAGAATTATAGAAATCCTAGAAAAAGGTACTAAAATGTACTAGTACTTTGGCCCTTACAGTCATCCTAAAGAATCACCACTGTCCCCATACAAACACAATTAAATATTTGTGAAGTAGGATAGGAGAAAACCTTTCCTACTGCAAGTGTTATATTGTCTCTGTGCTTTGTGGAAGGGAGGAAAGAAATCTGTAGCTGGGACATTTGTCTCTTAAGTGACCTTCTTTTAGTCTTATTGTTATATTCAGCTCCTATGTGGAAGAAAACTAAACCAGTAAGTCATAAGAAGAATCAGTGTTGGGGAGTGGGGAGGGTGGCCATGGCTTATAATGTACTGCTGAGAATCCATTCAATAACAGCTTTATCTGATTTTCTTTCCTTCATTTTAGTAACTACTTCTACTGTTATGTTTGCATTTAAAGAGATAAATTGTTCTGAGGATAATTTGGCTAATTTGATATTTTTTAGATTTTTTCAGGGTGGACTATCCTTAGGATGTTGTATGGTATATAATCAGCAGTAATGGAAATAAAGTTTTAGCTAACATTTTTGTTACTCCCTAGCATAATTAACTCAGAGCTTTCTTAATGGTAGAAGACTAACACCTGTTTCACTATAAAAACCTGCAGCATACATCCTTTTGAATTACTCTATTTACATTAGTGTTCGGTTTATCTTTCAGTTTCATGCTTCTTACTTATACTGTGTGCTTAAGCTACAGAGAAACCTCATTTTGTGGAAGGAAAAGTTTTCCTTGCCTTACTTTTGGCAAATTTGTTTGCTCCTTGGCTTTGTTCTTAGATAAATAAGGAAAGCACTGCACTATAGTAGCATGCCATGTTTCAAAAAGGATTATAGATACTCACTTTTTCCCCAGCTGTGAACAGAAAATATTTTGAATCTTAAAATATACTATGATGACCCATATCCTCTCTGTGGTTTACTGGAAAACTCCTACCTGATACCTTGCTAGCTGTTCTTTTAGCTTGAAGAAAGTCTCCATAAACATAATTTTTTAATAACTTTTACATTTGACTGGTAAAGCCCTGTTCTTCTGAAACTGCTTGAAAAGGGTTGATGACGGTGCTTCTCTACTGCAACATGGAATAGCAGCTACATTCAGAGTACTTTTTGCAATAAATGTGTTTATTTTACACATGTACCCATGTATGCTGTGTTATGACAGGCAAGTGGTGAAAATCTTCTACTGAGAATGCCCCTAAGCTAGAAGGTCTCCAGGATACCTCATGAGTGATCTCCTGTTGCTTTATTTGGCTCTTGCTGGTACCCATTTCACTGCTGACTGGATAAATGCCATTCAACAATAAAATATCCTTGCCTGGAGGATTTGACACAGATGGGTCTGGTCATATTGGTCTGTTAAAGGGTAAGGAATCAAGCCCATGACCTTTTTTACTGATAATGGTATTGTATGTTATAATTTTCACAGAACAGCTGTTCACTTTTTGGTTTTTGGTTTTTTGGCCTGATAATACATATCATCATAGATAAATGAAAAATTATCTATTGTTGTATACAAGTCCAAGATAATAAATTATTCTACTATGCCAAGTTTAAAAGCAAAACACTTTCTTCCCCCCCTCCCCTTTATTTAGCACAAATGCCACTTTTCATTAACAACTGGTTAGTCAGTATGACAGTTATTATAGCCAACCCTTAAAAATAATATTATGGTGATTGGATGTAAAATAATTATTAATCCTGTGACAAAGTGTTATACAGTAACAATTAATAAACTGACACAGTAAAAACTGATACACCAAGCCATTTCTTCTTTCACAGTAGTATAAACTAAGAAATAATCAACTGAAGTCAGTAATCTCAGTCAAACAAAGGGAGAATAAAGTCATAACTATGCTGCCAGAGGCCTTATCTATGTAGTAATGTGGTGAATGACTGAACTCAACCAGTTTCAGAAGTTCTCGGAAAGTAGTTGTTATCAATCATATTTAACATTTCGTTCTTCTAATTTTCTCTTTTTCTTTATTTGAGTCATCGTACAAAATCGATTTTTATCATCGTATGTAATTAAAAGAAAATACAATCCTGTCTATTGTATCCAAAGAAAAATTTACCATCAAGTAAGAAATAGAAGTGACTCTATAAGGTGTCTTTCATAGTGAAAATATCCGTAGTAAAATAATTTATCAAATCTCAACATTGCAGAATACTACTGTCTGTTGCCATGATAGTTTATGTTACACCCCTCTGTTTAGCAACCAGAAATGAAGGAAATGAACCCAGTTTAATATTTTAACTGAATGCATCAAGATAGCAAAGCCATGAGTCTTGGTTTGTAAAATTCTACATCACATCTTGTCTTAGAACTCTGGTAATCTGAATACTTGACTGCAGAAGTCAGTGATTCAGCAGCAGCTATTTCCTGGTTCCAACCACAGGCCTAGACTAATCTCATCCTAGAACAGAATGCTAGAATCACTGGGAATTTTGGTAAATACCCTTGTGAATTGCTCCAGGGGTACTGGCAAGTGTTTGGGGTGTGCAGTAAGGACCTTGTGCCCCTTGGCTAAAGAGAATAATTTGTCTGTTCATCATGTGTCATGTAGGTCAGGAAAATGTCACCCCAATAGTCAATTCTAAACATGTACTTCACAGAGCATCATACCAGAGTGTTGGTATGGCCATGTAGATTTACTTGTAAGGCAAGGTAAAACTGAATATAGGGATCAGAGGGATCTAAATAGGGATCTAGTTTAAGAAATGTTAAACAAACATGTGTGTAGTTCACTAAAAAGGCAGAGTTTTTCAAATTACTTGCTTATTATGAAATGTTTACATGACTCTGATGATTAGTTATTGGTTGGCAGAATTTAATCTTCATAAATACTAGAAATATTTTTATGAAGAAGCAGCACAAATAACTGGAATGTAAGTTGCCTCACTTTTAATGTCTGTACATTTCAGGTCTAAATTGTTATTATAAAGTTGTTCAGAATTAGAACTTGGAAATTCAAATTGAAATTTGTCTTGTATGTAGTAATCAGTTTTTGAAAAATGTAATCATAGCACAAGGTTCCATTTAAATAGTTATTTCCCATGGTGTAATTACCAGTGAAGAAGAATGGAGTGGCTAAACTACAGTAAGATTAAATTTACTGCTGCTAATGCAGCTCTACTTCAGAGTATACTGTTGGCTGAAAAGCAGATGTGAGATCTCCCAAGGTTACAGGTTTTAAGCCTTAAAGCCTCCAGATCACTTCCTGCATAACCACATGTTTCAAACAACTCTGAGGCTTGAGTTTAAAACAGAAATAACTATCCCTTAGAGAAGGAACCAGTACATGATATTAAAGAACTGTCAATATTAAAACTATGATGTAAGAATCAACATCTGTTCATAGAAAAATATTCTTAACATTTTTTCTAACCAAACATTTCCCATGTGAAAAATATGTGTCTCCAAGTTCTTATAGCTTTTAAGAAAATTCCAAACCCAGACATATGAAGAGAGAAAAGGCTGGAAATACAGCCATAATGAGCCATTAGTAGATGTGATGATAGTTATGCAGAGATGTCTATGTATCTGATTATCTCTGTATCTTCAGATTGCTCTTATCCATTAATAGTAGTAGGTTGTAATCCTATTTCAACAGTTTGCTATGACATAACAACCTTATTGTTCTCTTCACTTCAGATCACAGAGGCAATTTCTAAAGTAATTTCTAAGATGATGAAAGGAACACTCCATTATGTTACACAGGTCTCTGCTCTACTGACAATGATCAGAATAGCTTCAAGGAACTATCAAGCATACAGATGTCCTTTTCCCCAATGTTACCTACAAAGGAACATATACACCTTCCTAAAAAGTGGAGTTTCCATAATCTTAGGAGAGAACGGTTGTCAGATGAAAGCACTGCAGCCGCTAAATATGTTTTTATATATTAAAGCATTTTAAGATTGGGAGTGTATTGCAAGTAAATGATTCAACTACATTCAGCTGCCCTGTAAGTTGTTTGTAATTGGATTTTGCTTTTCAGATGTGCATAATAAAGTTCTCAATGTAGCTCTCTCAAATATAGCAGCAATGCTGACTCTTCAGTACTAGATAATTCAATCAGAGGATATCTTCATATTCAAGTGAGGAAAAAAAATAAAAGAGAAAGATAGAGGCAGCACAAGGTAATGCATGGCATTATTAGTGGCTCAAATTCATTTGCTTTGCTATGATAACTCCAGTCTTTGAAAAAAAATTATATTTTTAATCATATCTCTGACAGTAATCACAGCTTCAATATTTCAACAAGTCCATAAAATTTGTATTTCATACATTGATGAATTTGCTTACAAAGTCTAGACTAAATATTTCTTTCTGGACAAAAATGATATAAAAATATCTTGTTCTAAACAAGCAAGATACTCACACTGTATAAGAACAAGACAAGTTTTTAAAGTGTGAGAGAAAATTAATTTGACGTATACTTAGATCTCCAGTAATCAACTATCTGTACCACAGCTTATGGCCATGATGTTCAGGCAGCTATTTTATTTTTTTTTATTTTCCCTAATACAGTTTTTTTTTTATTTTCCTATAGAATCAAAGCATATGTATTCATGTCTATATATGCCTAGAAAAACATAAAATAATTTGTGAAGCCCTCTAATTATAGTTAGAAACTAAAAACTAATATGTCCTTTCATGAAAAGCATAAGCAGATAGGCTGACACAAACCAAACTGAGATTCTGCTAACATGTAAATCAGAAAATATGTGAAAACGCGGGTTTATGAAGTAACATGAAATTTGACAAACCAAAGGATGGGAATTATAGTGGGACTGAGGCCAACATAAATTACAGACCTTCCACTCAAGCAGAGACGAGATCATCAAGAAGACTTCATCAAGAACAGTATGTTTGGCTTTGAAGAATTATTTAACCTTTTCTTTTTTTGAACTTTTATTTAAGTAATTTCCTGACAGAAGATTTGACTTTAAAAATTTCTATTTCTGCTTCCTTTTTTTTTTTTTTTTGAGGTGCTTCTGGTGGAAAAACTTTATCACTGCCTCTTTCTCACTCCCACCTCCAGCTCTTCTACTCTTCAGAAGTCAGTAGAAATATTCCTCTTATTTTGATTGGGAAACAAACTTTTGCACTGTTTGTGATGCAAACAAACTGAAACTGGAACTGGAATTTTATTTACATCACCTCAGAAGTTGTTCCACAAATGAAGACACTTTGCAATCTGCTTTAATTTGATTCAAGAATGTACACATAAACTGAATTAATAAGTATTTTTGTGCTTATGAAAAAGGTCAGAGAAACAGAAAAATTACTTTTGTATACCTGCAGACCATGCAGCATTAAATTGTGTTTGAGGTGTTAATTTGAAGAGAAAGGAATTAAAATGGAAAGACTAATAAATGCTTTTAAAAATACTTTATTTCCACACGGTCCTCAAATTCTCTGCAAATACAAAGTAGCAACTATGAAGACTGCTTTGTACAGAAAAGGCAAAGCTTTATCTGTCTTCTCCAAGCAAATTTTGTGACAAAGTTTTATGACAGCATACTCTTTTAAGAGAAAACCAATTTTTCAACTCTGCATTGTACAAAGAACTTGCAACACCACTGTAGTAAAATATGAACAGTTGAAGACAGGAATATTTGAACAGACATCTTCCCTTCGCTGAGCTGTATGATTCAATCTGTAGGTAAATATTTTAGAGACACAAAATACAATGCTAAACTAGGGCACGAGGTTCAATAAACTGAACTCTAGTTGTTCACATTCTTGGTCTGCAAGACTGTACCCTTGAGACAGAGGATATTGGTGTTTATGTTTTCATTCAACATCTTTGTCTAGTATCTGGCAAATAGTGATGGAGTTTTCTTTCTGTCTTAATATTTTCTGAACAGAGTAACTGCTTGAAAACTTGTTAGAGCAGATGACTGCAGTTTATGGCTACTTCCATTCAAGGACTGGTTTATATACTACAATAACTATTTATGTAGGAGATAAAACCAGATTGTGCATCCTTCGTAGGCACTGTGGTCCATCATAAGCTACTGCTCATCAGTGAAGCAGAAGCCAGTTAAATTAAGCAGTCCCTTTGAAACTGGCACTGAGACTACACCAAAGCTTCTATTCAGTTCAGTGTTGCCAGAACTTTATTTGAATTCAGTGAACTAGTTTAATCACAACACAGAAAATGAACATAATCTAAGGCATGGCTGTAGACACTAGTCACGTTAGCTGCTCTTCTTTCTCATGTAAAGCCCCAGGTTCACACAATTGCATTAAAAGGTAGGATTTGTCTCACATATATTCACTTGTCAAAATTTAAGTATCGAGGTGTTTGCTATAGCAAGGGTTGTGTCTGGGAGAGCAGCCATCCCATTCCAAGTAGGTGTCTGAAAAGGTTAGGTGACAACACACCTCTGAGATTCTTTTGTAGTTTGTTTTGTTTTTGTCAATGTCCAGAGACTATTAAGAATCAAAATGTTTACCTTCAACTATATATCAACCTCTAGATTGAGGGGGTTCACTGAAATAAAACCTTTTCAAATCTATACGACTTTTCCTTATTTTCACAGTTGTATATTTCTAGTCCTCTCTTCTTACTCACATCAACATTTTGATGTTGTTGTGCTTTTCCTTGCAATCTCATGATGATTCTAGGTTTGACAGCACTGGTCTGATATTAAAAAATTCTGCTAGTCCCCTAGTAGGACTGAATGAATACTAGAATTCTTATTTAACTGCTTTTTCTGATAAACCATTATTTTTTCCTTTGTTTTTTTTTCCTTTTTTTATTTCTAACCAAAATATGTATCAATTGCCAACCATGCTGCAATATTGAATTACATTCCAAGTAATTCAACCCTTTTAATTCAATTTTTAATTCTGGATGAAAATAACAACTTTCACTACAAAATGAAGTATTAAACTGGTCAGATTTTAAAAATAAGTTGTAAAAATATACACTAAATAGAGCAACATTTCTAGAAATTCTGTCATGTGGACCAGAGAGTGATCAATAGAACGCAAATTTAGGAATAGTATTAACATGGCTTCATTTACTATTTGCTACAGAGGTCAGCATTTAAACCCATGGCTGAGTAACATATCCATGGATCAGCCAAACTGTCATAGTTCTGTGTAAGCACTCGATCTGTGGTGAACTTCACCAAGGTAATTAGAATGAGTTTAAATTCAGGAAAATGTGAGAAGCCTGAACCTATTAGTGGCCAGTGCTATAACTTGGTCTGTCAGAGTTACATGTTATTATAACTGAGTCCTCAGATTAATTACTTTTGTGAGTTGTAATACTAACATTTCTTTTAAAAGTCTGTTTCACTGCCTTTTCCTATATAGTTTTACTTAAAAGACAGAAAGAAATTCTTAAAATGAAGGCTAATGTTGACAATAATTTCTGAAAAAACAAGGAACAGCAGCTGTTTAAAACAAACAAATGTAACAAATGTAAAGCTTACAGCACTGTAACAGCAGGATACAGTAGTAAAAAAATGTAAAACTAGCCACTTCAAAAAATTGTTTATTAAAACACTCATCCCCACAGCAGGAAATAAGAAAAATACTGGAACAACCACCTTAAAAATAATCTATTAAAGGACGCATCACCAGAGATGAACAGAAAGAAAACAGTTTACCAACTAGGTTAAAATAAATCTATTCAACTATGCCTCAGCAGGAAACCCTATGAAAAGTAAAATGCCACTGTGTGAAAAGAAATAAATAAAATTATTTTTAAATAAAAAAGGAAAAAAATCAACCAGGAGTTCTTTTAAGATAGTTTTCTATAGGTTACTTTGCACTAGTTGAGCATAAAGACAGCTCTATTCCACAATGACTTCATTTTTCACACTGTAACATTCCCTGGCCCCATTCAAGAAGCATGTAAATATGTATTTAAACAGTAGCATGTGAGAGGCCCCTGCTTCCTCAAGTTTAAATGTTGGTGAACTTACTCTCTCTAATAGCTGATCTCCTTAAATTAAATTTTTAATTATATTTTAAATAAAATTTTTATGAGCCTGTTTTCAAGAAGGAGATGGAGCTATTCTATACATTTCTTTTACTGCCAAGTCATGGTTTTCACTGGGAATTTGTCATCGTTCATGGTATGTCTCAGTTGTATTTGTGTATAAAGATGTTACTCAAATTTGTGTGGAAGCACAATATCGTTAAAGAAGCCAAGGACTGCCTAATGACCAGAAAGGAGCATGGCAGGGTCTCATCCTAAAAAAACATTATGTCATACCACTGGCATCAGTGGGGCTGATTCTCATGCACAGTGGCAAAAGTGACAACAGAGTCATTCCTTTGTCTATCAACCTGGGTTTACCATGAATTGTGTAAGCTTGGATATACTTGTTAGCCCTACAGATCATGGTTTACTTGTTTTTACAAATCAACAACAAACAACTACCTTTGCTGCACTAACATGGAGCATTCAGGATCTTTGTTCCAGGTCATTGCTTCATATGCAATTAAAATGAACCTTACCCTTATAAACACTTTAAGTCTCCCACTAGGATTTTTGTCACACCAGTGTGAGCTAGGTTTGCCAACCCAGAGGACTCCTTTGATACCTAGATTGCCCAAAACTTCCCCTGTGTTTAGGAACAGGCTTGGGGCAACATACGTGAAGTGATTCTGTTGTCTTGCAGCAGACCTGGATCGGCTACATGCTTTATCAATGAAAAACCAGCCACCATGCCTACTGATGCCAGGAAAAGTCAAGCTCCAGACTCTCCTTAGTGGGTAACAAAATTTTGACCAGTGATACGACCCAGTGTTCTGTTTGTAAAAAATAAAAACAAACAAAAAGAAAAACAAACAAACAAAAAAAAATGGAAAAAAATTACGTTAAAAAATCTTTATGGTCTTAGCAATAATGATGAGCTGAGAATTGAGCCTTCTAAGTAGCATTACTGTGAAACCAGGGAAGATAAACTCATGTTATGCACAGTAAACACCTCCATGAATGTAAATAGATATATGTGTGTGTACTTAAACATAGAGACCAAAGGAGCTAAGAGAAAGATTATTATCAACCAAAGCCTACTCTGTGACAATGTGGTCATTATAACATATATGTCTATGACATTAAAATACTTTACTACTTTAGGGAAAGCTAAGGAAAATACAGTGAACTGCTTAAGAATTGAGTCTACATACAATTTAAGCAAAGTAACTATTTGTATGAATAAACACTTCAGGATCAGTGCCAATGATTTTTTATTTCTTCCCCTGTTGTATAATTCAATAACTGGAATTGTAAGGTAAAATGTTGTATAAAATGGAACCTATTGAGATATGCCTGTTCACTCCATAAAAAGAGGATTGTGTAGTTGGGTTATGTGAAATCAAACTTCAATATCTCTTTTCTGATTTTAAAAAACACAGCACCAGAAATAAAGTTCATCTGCAGTAAAGCTAGTGTTGCTGCTTCAGCAAATTATTTGTGTGAGTGGCAGTGATGATAACAGCCAAGAAAATAATTCCTAGATAATTATTTATTCTACGAATTTCACCATTTCTTCTGTCCATGATTTATATGAGATCAGACAGCAATTGTGTCAGTGTAATTCTCAATTCAAAATTGTTCAGAGATGTCATCACTGAGTGCATCTTGATCTGAAACACATTCATGAACAGCTATTCAAATTACACATCTGGCTTGAAGCTTGTGTTTGACTCCAAGAGGAATAGGTCAGGTAGCAGGTGTCTCAACAGAGCCTTTTCTCACTGGCTTCTTGCTAACCTTTGTAGAACATATTGGCGTGAATACATGTGACCTAATTAAAAAAAAAATAAAAAGCCTTGGTGAAAATACAGTTCTTTATGCTAACTCTGGAAAGCAGAGGTTTAACATAAGTTAGGGTAAGAAAACTTAAAAAGTGAAAAAAGCAGTTTTCTTGACCAATTTCTACTCCAAATCCAGCCACTGGATGCTGTGGACAAAGCCGCTCCTAGAAAATCCTTTACAATACTTTCTATGGCATTTCCAAATTCACTTTCAGGGTGGCAAGAGAGGAAATCTGAGATGGAAATCTGGGATGCTGAGGGCTTCACGTGGTCTCAATTACCATCACATCACATGAAGAAACAAGCAATCTTTAAGGTGTAAATTGTTTCAAGTCCTCTTTTCCAGCATGTTTACCCCTCCTCTTCCTTTTTGGTCAATGTGCTGTGCATCCAATCTTCAAAAAATAGCAATTTCAAGTTCATGGTCATTAGCTGTGACTTAAAACTTTACTTTACACCTTTCCTGTTTTCAAATACTTTGCATTTACATGAAAATGTCAGTAGTGACAGAACATTATTACTTCAAACAATAGCAAAATAGCAAAAGTAGCAAAGACTTCAAACAATAACAAATCCCTGTAGATTCATGTTAATACCAATATTCAGTATAGAAATGTTTACTAAAGATACCAGGGACAGGCAAAAAAAGCATCCTCAGAAACTTTGTTTTCAGCATCTTTTTACTCGCTCATCTAATATTTACCTGTCTGTTGTTTTACTGCAAGAAGGAGCTAGCTGGCTAGTAAAGGAAGATTCTTATGGGATTTCACCTGCATAAAGTAGTAAGATCTGAGCCATCAGCACAAGGAAAATGTCATTATGTTTCAGGTATTTAAACCTTTATTAAAATACTTCATATCTCAGTGAGAATACTGGACACAGTTTTTAGATATGTTGCGTACTTCTTTTACTGTTCACTACCAAGTACTCTTTTTCCCATAATGATTTTGGAAAAGGAAAATATAATATTTCACAATAAGGTTATAATAGGTTCTTATTATTTTTGATTTTTTTAATAACAACATTTAGGAGATATTATTGTTCTGCTTTTATAGGAAAATTCTTTTTTGGTTGTATTAAAAATCATTCATCTAAGGAGTTTAATAACATTCCTATATAAAGAAATTCTTTTGTATTATATGCCACTTCAGCTGTAGTTCTATCTTTAATTTCATATAAACTATTTGGAGTTGATTAACTAGCATATAATATATGCCTGCAAAATACATGAAAAGTTGGTGGTGTATTTTTAATCATCTATATTCAGATCTGGAAATTAATTTTACTTTTTTTTTTAAACTTCTTCTGATTAAAACTTAAGCAGTCAAACATCTCAGGCATTTAACTTCAATGTTGTGTCCTCCTCTATCAGAACAAAATTGGGCATTTTCCTATACACAATGGAGGAAAAAAAGCAATTACTATCAATCAGTGACTAAGCAACAGATTGGCGTATTTAGAAAGACTCATTCATACACAGATTTGCAGCAGTGTTCAGCTCTTCTGATTAGATTCCATAGATTTTAAATTGTAGCTAATTAGGCTGTCATAGGTTCATTAATGGCTCTACTGATTCAGCACTCCCTCACCTGCATGCATATTAAAGCTCATTAGCTCCCTTGTCTAAAATACCACCTGCATTAATTGCTGCTGATGCACTAGGGCTCTTCAGAAGGCTCTTCTGACAACCAGTCTACCTGTTTGTAATACCCCTTGCCCCCAGAGCTCTTCAGGAGAGTTAGCACATAAAGTTCATAGTGTTTCACACATTGTAATGTTGCAGCTGTTGTGAGGGCAGTCAAGCCTGTTTTCTGCTTAACAGCAGGAAACAAATAATTAGCAATGCCTATACTGTAATGCTTACCACAAGATGAGTTTATTTATTCTTGAGTCTCACTACTGTAAGCACCCTAACAATATCATGTACCAACCAAGTGCTGGGGGAGATCCAAACACATAAATAATGTACTTTGACCAAGAAGAACAGATGACCTCAAGTTTGTCTGACTCATGTTCTGTGACCTCTTTAGATTAAATGTTTGTGAGTTATCTGTCATAAGGATAGTGACACAGTTCTTATTAATCCTTTTGTAATTTGTTTTATGTTGGTGTCCTCACAGATATCAGAGAACTAGATTATGAACCACAGTGGTTACAGTCTACATCTGGAATGATAAAGCACAGCTGTAACTGACTAGAAGTTTGTTCTAACAAAGAGTTCCTCCTGGTTCCTGATTTCCAAGCAGTTACCATCAAAGATGGACCAGTAAGCTAACGTGTCAGAAATTCAAAGTACATTTGGTAACATTACTGGCAGCAACTTGCTTTGCTGAAAGACTCTTAAACTGCAGACGATGTCTTACCATGTCATGGAGACTTTTGGGATAAACAATGGTAACTTTTCATAGAAAATGTCCTTAAGCGTAGTTTTATATTTGAACTGATTGTGCTCAGGAAGCTTTATTGCTTTCTCCCAGCAGTTAAATATGGCTCATTTCAAAGCGGTTTTTCATATTTGAAGTCATATTTTCAATCTCCCAAAGTTTTTTTTCCTCTTTTCTTGATATAAAACTAAATTAATAGCAATATTTTGAACTAAATATTTTGAACTAAATTTCATTTATTATGCTGATTTTTCTTTGATTCATTCAGTACTTTCATTATGTGATTTAAATGCATTTAAATAATTTAATATTAAAAATACTGAACTTATAATAATTGATTTTAACATTTTTTGTCTTGGTTTATGCAGACACATATATATGTATGTATATATATGTGTGTGTGTATATATATGTGTGTGTGTGTGTGTGTGTGTGTGTGTGTGTATGCATGCATGAGCATCTACATCCCCCATAACTTTTATGTATATTACATCAAAGAATATTCACAAAGTTTTGCTTGGCTTTTGTTCACTGTAAAGAATATTTGGGAGGTGAGAATGAACCATTCTTTCAACTTCTTCCCCTTGGAAATATTTATAATATCTCCTGAAATTTCCTATCTTTTGCACAATTTTGAATAAGATATTTGGAAGAGGGAACACTACAGGTGAAAAAACATCTCTGTTTTACATTCATAATTGTAAATTTACCATAAAAATTGATATTTCAGATTTACTTCCCTATACAGTAAAAGCTAAATCCTGTTTCCGGAGAAATTACTTTCAAAGCATTTACTTAAGAGATGCATGATTCCTCAAGTAAATATAAAAATACAGAAATCATTAGAATTTCACAATTACTATTTGAAACTCTTCCTCTGAGTTCTCTCTTACTTGTTCTTTAAAAACAACCAAAAAATTAATTATCAGTGAAAAAAATCACTATTTGAGTAAATTCTTAGCTAGCATAACAAGCACTGCAATAGTTGGAAGACACAGAACAGTTAAAGATTCCATAATTCTATTCTCTGCTCTTTTTACTGGACACATTCAAGTATTTGATTACACATATCACAATTCCTGTTGTGATTGCATTTACATCCTGTTTTGTTTTTTTTCTTTACTATCATAAAAGAAAGAAGGAACAAAGTGTTGCTTAGTTCAACCTTCTTTAGCCCACCTGGGTCCAAGTCTTGAATGAGACTGAGTACAGAAAAAAACATATCCATGTTGTTAGTATAATTTTGTTACGATCAAAGGCAGCATCCATGATTATAATAGCAGTGTCACTATGGTGAAAAATGAACACTTCAGAAAGTGTCGCAACCCATCAGGGGTTAGTGCAATGGGCATCTAGAAAGGCAAGTTAAAGTCTAGGAATAATACTAAGCCTTCCACTGAATTCTGATCAATACTTTGATCTTGCAAGTCTGAATGCTACTCTGGAAAAAAAATCACTGTATCAACAGCAGGTGGCTTAAAAATATCTTGCATGTGCACTGAGACACAGACAGATGGAATCAGCAGAGCAAACCCACCAATGATGTTTTAGAGCCATTTTGGCAAGGTCCAAGATACAATCCCTTCTTCCCAACTGTGTAACTGCTGACAGATGTCAGCAGACCTGGGGTAAGAAAATGAGAGCTCAGTTCCCCACATCTTCCCACCTTAGTCATTCTTTCCGGTTCTGCAAAGCTCTAAAGTGTGGCAGAAGGGTTTTTACCAAAGGACTTCATGTGAAGCAGTGTTTTATTCCTGTCAAAGCGGTGTCCAGTGAGAAAATGACTCCTTATGCTGTGTTTTCCTCTAAGTTTTATTCCTTTCTTTCAATCTTCTATTAATTAAGTGTGCTTGTGGACTGAAAACAAAAAATATTGGCTCTTCATTTTTCAACTTCTATTTAGAGTCTAGTTGTATTCCAGAGGTAATTAGAATTACTAATTTGTTTGGATGATATTCTTCACTTCAGACAGGCACAGATACAGCTTTTATTCAAATGCTGTTACCATCATGTATCAGTTTCAGTTCATACAGACAAGTCCCCAGTTCTCGGTGCTTTTCCATTTAGAGTTTATTTTTTCATGTTATGTTATAGCACGTACCAAGTCATGACAACTGACAACAATTTACACCTTTACTGGCAGCCTCAGTTGACTGAGTACACCAGAGAGGCTGATACACTTTCTTTTCCTTGGGCATGGGAGTTGGGACACAGCAGTTAGTGAGGTGAGGTGAGGATGGCACAGTCTTGCTGCTGCTTTTTTACCAGTCAATGAAGGGAATTCTTTTGACAGTCTAGTGTTTTCATAATATATTTCTCTAAGAGTTTTTGAAGTATAACAACATTCAACCTCCTTTATTTTCTTCTTCACTTCTGTCTTTAGTGCTGTGTAGAGCTTCTGATGTTTCCCAGAAGTGCTGTCTGAGGAGATCTGTTGCATCACAATAGACTTTCCATAAGGGAAACGTACAGATGCTTCCGAACTGCACAGAGAATACCAAAACATATTTTGTAAGTATAAGCAGGATCAAATTGTCACCTCGTGCTATGCCAGAAAGACGCGCTGTTTGAAAGAATGTATTTCTTAGCCCATAAACAGATTAGATTACCATACACTATCCCATGCAAATACATTTAATTACAAATCACAGAGGTATTTATCTATGCTGAATAATAGGATTATTTTCTTCCACTCACGTGCACATACCCAAATATGTCCTTGTTTTTCAGAAGAGAACAGGACAGTTGGAAGGATCAAATATGTTTTTTCTCCAAACATCTTCCTTTGAGCACTCTAAAAAAAGGTATTGTGTGAAAGAAAAGTCAGAGGCACTCCTGGAAGGGAGAATGTGCTCTTCTTGACACTTTTTCCCATAGAGTTCATACCAAAACCTCTCCCTAAACCTGGGATTGGTTATTACAATGTGCTCACCAGGGCACGGGTAGGAGCAGCTGGCTGCCAGCCAGCAAGCAATGTGGCTGCCTGCCAAATGCCCTGTCACTGTCAGAGAGCTGCTCTGCAGTGACAGTGTGTGGGTACATGAGACCTCTACCAAAGGTTTTGATATGTCCCTGGTCATGAAACATTCTGTGGGCCCCAACTGTAGTCTCATTTGCACCAGGCAGTTCAGTCCAAGATGTCAACATTAGGAAATATTGTCATTTTTAATTAGTGTGAGTGGGAACTGGCTTTGAATTAGACCTGCAGATTTTGCACTCTGTCGGAAATGTGTGTTTCTCTCTTTCACGTTTATTGGCATAGGAATAGAATATAAGGGTCCTTTATTTTTGTCTCTTTTATTTGGTAACCTGTTCAGCCAGCATATCTAAAACAATAGATTAATACCTATTACAGTTAGATATGAAACATAAACTTTTTAGGCACATTATACATGTTTTATTTGCTTTAAATAATCTAGAAATGCCTCTACTTTTATTTTCTCAATTTTTTTTGTCCATTTATCTGTGAAACTGCAGTGTTAGCAGGAAAAGATCCTCTCAAGTTCTTGCTGCAGTGTCTTTTATTTTTCTTACACGAAAGGGAGTACACAGTGCCTTTGAGACCTTAAAGAAACCCGACTAAAAGGACAGGCCTTTGAAGTCTAAAAAAACATGTATAATCTACTTTTACTTAGTCTAACAGAAGAATCATATTTACCATGCTCATGTCATTATGGATTTTAGGTTTTTGTTCTGAGTACAAGGTGTATGATAGTCTGGAGATTATCAATTTGGGATACATTTGAAAGTTGACTTTGATCTCCTTAAAGCTATCAATCTCATCGTTGAAAGGAACAAAGAGATAAGAGAAACTAGAAACCCAATTTGCATCTGATACCTCTGGAAAAAACCACAGAAAACAGGGAACTAAATAGCTAGAAAGCCAAAAGTCTTGCTCTGTTCACCACAGGGTCTTTGTAAAATTGCTTGTTTTATAGCTAGAAAGACACCCAACAGACTGTAGTGAGATAAAAACCAGCAACTCAATTATAGCCATGGGCAGCCTTATTCTTTATATGGCTCATAAAACTAGGATTTGTTTTTAATGATGAACTAGAACCTGTATCTTCTGCAAGATATAAGCCAGAAGCCATGCAATAGGGGCATTTATTTAAACTTCAGAAAGGAGCCTGATAAAAACTGGATGTTAATTATAAAAGGGAATACAGGAATAGCACTCTGTTAAGAGCTCTTTTTTAAAGTGTGTTTTGAGGATTTTTTTTGAGTCAATTTCATCCACTCTCTTATCACATCATACCACATCTTTTCAGCAATGATTCAATACCAACATACAAATGTTGCATGGCTTTCTTCCCATTATCTATATGAATGAAGTGTCCTACCAAAAAGGGTCAGGAAAGCCACTGCCCTTTCCTTTTGTAATTGTTTCCCAAATACCCACTTCTCTTGTTTTGTCTGCAAGGAAATGACCAGGACAACATGCACTTCTTTAACCTTGTCAACTATAACATAAAAAAGATAACAGGGAATACATTAGAAAACAATGTCAAATGCCTAGCATGGCTGAATGCTTTACTACACACAATTTTCCCCTGAAGAATAAGTGCAAGGTATTTGAAGGAGATGCTAGTAGTGTCATTTAATGAAAAGGGTGCACAGCTTTTCTTGTATGGCACTCAGAGTCTTTCAATGGCTGAGAGACTATAAGACACCATATACAGCTGAGAGGATGGAGAGATCTGGGAATAGTGTGAGGATGGATACAAAGCACCAGTTCCCCAGTTAAGTAACAAACCCACAGGGAAGCACAATTGCAGCACAGCTAAGCTCTGGTGATGTGGTGTAACCAGCTTTACCGTCCGCTCCAGCCATTTCTGCACCTAGAGACACAGTATTCCCCAAGTCCTGTATTCCCCAATCAAGCCCTCCAGGCAAGCAGTAAGAGTCTTTATTTCACCATGTATGAAAATACCTTATCGCCAGGAGCAAGAGCTGTCTGTGGCTTACACTCTGATAATTTCAGCCAGTGTGATCAGAATAGAATAGACTCTCACTGACCTCATTTAATTATCTCGTAAGGGAATTGCTTGCGGATCAGTGGGCATGAATTGGGAAACATACAGACACCATCTGAAATCCTGGGGTTTTTTCACCTACTACTAATTGCAAAATTCTCACCAATAGAAATGGGTGCAAAATTTCATCAATTTAAACTCAAAATGGAAATCCCTTTAGGAAAACAAGGAAAGGGTCACACAGGGTTAAAGGAAGGACATTTGACTGTCAAGGTAAGCCAAATAACATGTATAATGTTATCCATTTACTTAGCTGAGGCAATCTATCTCACTTCATTCCTAAACAGCTTCTGTGGGGAGGGTGGTGTTGGGGCTTGGGGGATTTTGAGAGGTTTCATTGAAAGTGGGGTGTGTTTTTTCATTAATGACAGTCTGTACATTATTTAAGTCAGATAAGAAGCTTTATTTTTTTTTTTTTAATATTGATACCCTGAATTCTGATTAGAACCTGCAGGAAATTTAATGACATTCGGTCTCCATCAGATGATACAAATAATTTGCTAGTTTTAGTGCACATTCTTTTGTGTTTCAACCAATCCTTAATTATCCTTCTGTCTTGTGGCAGAAAATGTTGTCTTCTCTTTCTCCTTCATTCTTTGAAATATTTAGTGAACAAAGTTCTTGCTATTTCAAACCATTTTACAGAAGGAAGACCTAAATACTCACTGATGTGTTTGAAAGTTGTGCAAGCCGCTATCTGAAACAGGGATATCTAGGGTGTAATGCACTTGAAATATGAGGCCTCTCTGTGAATGTGGAATGCTGTTCATTTTTATATACATGTTTTCTAAATTTAAAATTAACTCCATTGGATTGTCTTTCAATAGACTTCTGTGTATTGTCTGAAGATCTCCATTTATGGAAACAATCACTGAAAATATTTATTTTTCTTTTCCAATAATATAAATCAAGAGCAATTCTGAAAAAGTCTGCAGTAGTTCTGCACTTTGGAAACTCAACTGCTTTTTAACGCATCTTGTCACTTATGATGCCATTCAAAATGGGGTGCAAAATAACACCGTATTGCCAATATTTTGCTAGACTACTGTGAATAACAACAAGATTAACTACAGGAAATTTAGTGACCTGAAAATTCTTTGGGTCAGTCTGTGACTAGGAGGAACATATTCTTTCATTCCTGATTATGGCTGAGGATCATTTCAGCAGTATATTTCACTTGTTGACATAAGTTAATATGTTTTATTTCTTTGCTACACAGTTCCTTGTATGAATAAACTTCAACAGAGCCATACTTTAGTTTCACCCTAATGTATTTTCCCTGCTGAATTGTTTGTAATGAAATATATAGAATTAATTCAATAAAAATGTTGTGATTATTAAAACAAATCCATGGGTCGGTTCCACTACAATCAATTAAACGTTTCTGTCAGCTCTGTATTGTAATTCCAGTGTTGGATTTCAGTGGACCAGAAAGAATGATAGTGAAACACAATGTGATTATTTTAAAAAAAATAGGGACATGAATGGAGAAAAGTAGAGGAGAAGGACTGAGAAAATCATTCCTTAGCAAAGACATCATTCACCAAGTGTCAGATTCAAAGCCTCTAAAAGCCATTAGAAACCACTGCAATACCACATAAATTTGCTTGATATTAATATTTGGGTTTGTCTTAATATGCAAGAGTTGGAGCCCAGTGAAAGTCCCTCTATTTCCGGTTAACAGACAAAATGTTTATTTCTTTACTTGGTATGAAAGATTTATCTAAGATCTCCAGTTTTATAGATTATAAACTATCACGACCTGGTAATTTTTGTCAGACAAAAACAGTGAGGTACTTATTGCCTCCCTGAGTAGAATAAATAAGAGCATTGTTTCCTTTGCTAACTGAAGAACTTGATTCTGATTAGTTTATTCATCCTTCCTAACCTTTTTTTTCCCTATGCCTTGTTTTCCAGCACACTTCTCTCCTCAAGCTTCAGCACACCAGAACAGTAAGCCTAGCAGGAAGCTTTTAGTTTCAACAGATATGGAAACAAGACAATGCACTTCAGCAGAAAATTAGGTAAGCTTTATTCCCACTCCCTGTAGTAAAACACATTACCCACCACGAGGACTAAAATGTGTAGACCAGACCTCCCAGAATGAAAACACATGCATGTCCTAAAGGAACTAAATAGTCTCTTCCTGGGAAACTCCCACTCCCCCAGTTCTTGTGTCAAGGATGATAAAATATATCACACAGATTTATTGAGACTACCTCTATGCTTGTGTGTAAGGAAAGGAAAAGGACAAAAAAAAGTCATGTCTCTCTGTACTTGCATTGCAGCAGAATTCCCACACTGAGCAGTTGTTAAGATTGTGAAGACTACTGCAGCAAATGCTGGCATTAATTAGCCCAATCTAACTGGGTCAGGAAAAGAAGAGGGTTATGACCACTTAAACTGACATCTTCTGATAAGAGATTTAGGGCTAAACAATCATTTTGTAATCTTTGCAGTTGCCTAGAAGTCAGTTGAAAATATCATTTAGTTTTTAGTAAAGATTTAACATGAACTGGACATGAGGTGATATTATCGTGCTACTTGTCTAGAATTACTGCACAGATTCAGTAAGAAAAAGCCCTGGGAACTTAGTAAGAGCAGTGACATTTCTAAAATAGTGTCAATGGTTTAGTTCAGTGTTCATTTTCTGTTTCTTTACAGCTAGTATTTCATAGAGTTGTGAATGTATAGGGAGGAATATATATAGTATGTATATGTATATTATATATATATTTTATGTATATATATATATTTTGGAAAGCTGAAAAAGTGTCTTGGATAACACACATAGAAAATGGATCCTAAAATTTAATTTCTATTGTACTCTGATATCCTACTTTTACAAAACTAATTCTCAAATTTCAACAAAGCTAATTGAATTTAATGTTTGCAGTTACACTTAAAGGACAAAATATCTTCATGTTTCGTACCTTTTTTGAATATGCTGGCCAACAAATTTCTCTCCCCAAACGCAGGTTAGAGATTACAAAAGAGGAGGACTTCTGTTATAAATCATGTTAAGAAATACTTTTCTCATGAAACCGCAGTTTAAGAAATGAATTCCATGTGGAAAATAAAAATAAGGGTAACGGTGATGGTGAAGAAGGTAAGTAAGAAAAGTTGAAGGGTAATCTCAAAAGTTAGGTAGATTGCAGTGGAATTTTATCAATGTCATTTTAAATAATTTTTTCTCCTTTGAAGTCAGAAATTTTGAGATATTATCGTGTGCTGATCATGAAATCTTACATGATCATATTCTGATTAGTTCTTTCATCCCCAAGGATCATTGCTAGCATAACGTAATAACCTTTTCTGAGTTGATTCAGCAAATTATACATGGAATTAAATTATAATGCAGAATAATTTCTACTCTCTCTCTCTTTTAGGATAATTCCTTGTGGGATTGATGAATCTTATGAAAACAATTGCTTTTGCCTTAGGTAAAGTGGTTTTGTAGTCAAAAAAGAAATTCATTCCATAGAGTATTTATATAGTGGCTTTTACCAGAGTTGCAACCAGTAATGTTATTTCTTTGAAAAGACAAAGGTGTAATATTATTTCATCCCAATACAATCTTCCACTGTCCTAGGATGGCATGCTCATATCTCATGTAGCTCTTGTAATCTCATCACTGCAATTTTATTTAGTAAAGGAAGCCATATTAGTATATTAGAAGAAACATTTAATTTCACATTCATAAAAATCACTATTATATTAATTATTAATGCTTACGCTGTAAAAGTACCTAAAGGCTGCAGTGATGATGAGTCCTTATGCTGGTGGATATACATGAACATCGATAAAGTTCATAAAACTTCTTCTAAATTTCAGTGCAGTCAGCACAGGAGATAAAATCACCACTACTAGATATTTCAGGCAACTTGTAACAAGTTGGGCACTATGAGACTGTAAAGCATTCAAAGAGGCAGTTGTTTCTTCTAAACTTTTCAGCTAATTTTCAGAAGCTATAGAAATATATTGCTGATAAAGATGCAACATTTCAATGAGTATGCAGACTATACTATTACATTTTTGTTGTTCATCCATCACCACATGACATCTGACACCTTGATAAATCATCATTTATTTATAACTTTGTTTATGCATGATTTTTCTGCAATGTACCTGATTATACTTGTTATGGATGCTACTATTCAAAGGTTTGCAAAAAGTGGTTCATTTTCCAGAGTCCAAGTAAGAGAAGATAATAGTAATGTGAGAATTGTAGCATTTCACCTCAAAGCTAGCAATTTAACTTGGGATCAAATATGAAGAAATTGCAGTTGTAGCTACAGAATTCTTAGTGTTGGAAGAGACCTCTGGAGATCACCCAGTCCAATCCACCTGTCAAAGCAGGAACACCTAGAGCAGGTCCAGGTGGTTTTTCAATGTCTCCAGAAAGGGAGATTCCACAACTTCCATGGGCAGCCTGTTCCAGTGCTCTGCCACTCTCAATGTAAGGAAGTTCTTCCTCATGTTGTGGTGGAACTTCTTGTGGTTTAGTTTATGGCCATTACTCCTTATCTTGTTACTGGTCACCACTGAAGAGTCTGACACCATCCTGTTGGCACACACCTTTTAGATATTTATATACATTAATGAGATCCCCTTTCAGTCTTCTCTTCTCTAGACTAAACAGGCCCAGATCCCACAGTCTCTCTTCATATGAGAGATACTCCAGACTTCTGAAATTTTATGTAAGAGTGAAGTAACTAAAAACAAGACATAAATTATGAAAGGTCTACAAGTATAAAACTGATATCATAATCATGTAGAAACGATGTGTTGGTTCAAAACATTGATGTATTGCATAGGAAAAAGTTCTAAGTCATAAAACCCCCTCATGCTGCTTGATTCAGACAATGCTATTTGGCTGGTTTTCTGCTGGGAATCAGAAGAGAAATAAAACCTGAAGACAAGAGAAGAGGGACGTATTTTTAATCAGGGAAGACATGCCATGATTATCTATGCAAAGAAAAATTCCTCTTGTATAAAACTAGAGATTCAAGAGTTACGCTGCAGCTTGAAACTAAAAGTGGAGGAAATATGTTTCATACTGAAAACTATAGGGGAAAACTGACCTGGGCAGTTAGGTTTTGTGCATGGCAGAAAAATGTTTCAAGAAGCACAAGGAGAGGGATTTAATAAAGTGGGAATAAATTTGAAAGAGGTAGTGCTGGTGTGTTAGATGAATATTTTTCAAGATGCCACAGAAGCAAAAGTAACTGTCATTCTGTTCTTCTTAAAGTATTTACATGAGAAAACAACTTATATATAAAATAGGCTATACTGGAATTACCAAGAACATGTAATATCATATTTTCATAAGACTGTTCTGGTTTAGCAGTGTGGAGAAGCTAACAGAAAGAACTTGTCCTTCTCACAGAGAGTCAGGTTTGTTTCACAAGGGAGAATATACAAAACAGTAAGCATATATTTAATCATTTGGATGCACTTTGAAATACATTGAAGAATTCCCATATATACTGTGACTTGTTGTTAAACTTTACTTTCTTAAAAGTCACTACATTTCAGGAATTTCCTGTTGATTCACACTAGCCTAGTAGCAGCATATGTTTCCATTGCATCTCTTAAACATAATCACTGCTATAATGCCTATTCCCATAATAATTCTCCTTCCCTTTTCCCCTAAAGATTAAAACTAGTAGCAAATCTCAGTCTCTACCTACAGAAAAGGATCAGTTTCAAAGGATGATGGCTCTCTTAGGCAAAGGGAAAAGAATAAAGAGGAAGCTGCAAGTGAGCTGACAGCATCAAGTGAGTACATGATGCTTGATCAATGCTCATCTTTGTCAGAGACATTCTTTAGGGAAATTTTCCATTGCAGATGTCGTACTCTAAATGAAGTGGAACAGAATTAATACAGAACCTGCAAGACTAACAATGAAATTTTCTGGGCTGCACTTCTTTGTTTATCTCTTTTTACAGCAGCTCTTTAAATTCTCTGTGTTTAGAAATTAATTGATATACCCTAGCTCTAAACCTTTGATATTTAACTGTTTTATGATCTCAAGCAGACATGACACCATTCGTTTCCAATAAAAAAACCTTGCGATGTATTCATATAGAAAACTGATACCAAAGTATAATAAAAAACATTAAAATGTTTTTGTAATCAATCAGAGTGGCAGCAAGACAAACTTATTTTACTCCTTCTCTTTTTTTAGTTCTTTGGGTTTTTGTTTGTTTGTTTGTTTCTTTGTGGGTTTTTTGACCCAATACAGGTGAGGAAGTTTGGAGAAAACAACAATGATGTAGAAATCAAATTTTGTGTTGAATAGGATTTTTTATAGTTATCTCCAGGCCAAAACAAGAAACAAGACATCCCTTCACATAAAAGGCCACAGGAATTGAACAGGTCAATCAGCACAAATGGAGGATCTGTAATAAGGAATAATTCCATCAGCATTACATGTAAGCCATAAATGTGATAGGATTTTCTTACATTAGAGTATTGTGTCAAACATAACATCTTGGTCATGATCTCTTACTGTAGTTGCTTCCACTGTTGCACACACATATTGAAACAAAAGATTATGATAAAATACTGAAGAACAGAAAAGTGTTCATTATATACTCTTTCACATAAAGAGATAGGCATTACCTTCTACGTGTGGAATTAAAATACTTATTAATTGTTTCCACACTTGTGCTGCAATGAGCCCTTTTGTTCCTTTTATTTTTATTTTTCCTTCCTTTTTTTTTTTTTAACAGGATATTCCATTCATTTCTAATTCCGCTTAGGACCCACTTTAGTAATACTTTCTGCCTTAGATTAATTACCCTGATCTAATTCATTTAGCGGAGGACAGCTGTGGTACGTGGGTTGCCCACTGATGTATTGTGTTAAATGACGCCCATCTGTCATTGCAGCATATCAGCATGGATGCAGTGTCATCCACTTCATTGGCTCTGCTGAGATGTGAAGTACAGCTACAATGTTTACCACTGTTGTTAATTTAATATCTACACCTTTAATAACCTGACTGCTGTCATTTGCTGAACAATGATACATGATGGGCAGCAAACAGCCAGGTAGAAGGTATTAACTTGACAGTGTATTAGACCATTTGGTACAGTTAATTACAGCACTTCTGGGCAAACTTGCTGTTGAGGGTCTTGTAGGGCATTCACATGCAAAAATGTCATATTGAAAATAAATGTAAAAAAAAAGACTTTCCTGTTAACAGTGATTCTGACAAGTATAAACATTAGCCTGTTCCCTTGATTCAGAAGTGGTATTTTTTTATAATAGCTTTTTTCTCTTATGCATGATCAGTCTCCTTCTCTTTCCTCTAGCCTGCTTCTTGTCTCCCCTCATTTCTCTTCCTCTTTCTATCTCTGAAAAATTAAAATCTTGGGCATTGCACATCCAAACACATACTGTCATCTCAGTCCAGTGGTTTATAGGCATGTCTTAAAAAGCAGGGTGGGTTTCTCATTGTACAAATGTCAGGTTTAGTCACTGACCCTCCAAAGAATGTGAAGAAGTAACCAATTCAAAGGATTCTATTGTTGTTTTCTTTCTGAATTGAAAAGGTAACAGCAAGAGAAAAGTTGGTAAATACTTATCACAAAAGTTCTCTTACACAGTAGGCAAAAATATGAAAACTGATGTTCAAGGATTCTGTAGAGGGTATTTTATAAAGCCATAATATTTTGTGTGTAGGCTTACATGAAGACTTCACTGTTTTGCTGAACAGCAAAACAAATACACATGAAAAAAATGACATTGTGCTCTTAACCCACTTTCATGTACCTCTGCTGACAGAAATAGACACACATACCCGACCACACTGTGGTTATCATTTTCAGGGAACTGGGGAAAGCTGTAGGATTGCCTATGGCTGGTATTGTGTGATTACTGTTTTAAGACTGTTGGCCATTTGCCTCAAGCAGACACTCAGCTTTGGAGCAAGACTACCACCTGTTACACCATCTTGAAAAGCCTCAAGACACACACAAAATAATTTAGAGTATTATTCTGAGAAGAACCTTACTGAGTCCTTTACTTTTTTTTAGGATGGCCTAAACAGGAAGAGTGCCTCAACAGTAACAGGATGGCAAAAATAGCTTTTACACATATTTTATATTCAATTTTACATTGCCCAAAAGCAGAACGATTTGCTACGGTTTTTAGGAATTTGGACTTCATATTTGTTCTCCTCAGTTTTGTAGTTGTAAAATTGGGACTTTCCTATCTCAGCTAGCATGGCAGTGAACACCTTCAAGATCTTTAGTTCTGACACTGACAGACTGAGGCCTGAGACCTGGCTGCCAAAGCTCCATGTTAGGTTAGATGACCCACCTTGTCCTCAGGCTAGTTTAGTTATAATAAGCCTGGAAACTTCTGCAGACATATATTAAGAGTAATTCACTGTAGTCAACACTGCAGAAGTGATATGGTTGCATTAAAATTGAGCTACTTGTGACTGTTTAGACTGAATGACCCATTTAAAACTGGATTAGGGTGGTTTCAGGAATGAGTCAAAAACAAAGATGAAAATCCCTCTTGCAATATGAAGACCTGCAGCAAGAAGCCTGAGGGTATAGCAATAATAGATGTGTAGAAGGCTCTGTAAAGAATAGTTTCATACCATTTATGAAAGAAAGGTATGGCTCCCCATTACCCCATACTTAGATAAACTAACTCAGTATCTTACTGTGGAGATTGCCTTCCCAGAACTTGCAAGAGTTTATTTGACATATTCCTGAATAATAATGATATGATATTAGCAATGGTGTAGTATTCACACTACTGACAACAGAAGGTATGATATGTTTTCAAAAGTATGTACATTGCCACACTTTTTAGAAAACAGCCAAAACAGTTGTAGGTATAGACCTAAGGGTTAGATAACAACAAAGCTCTTATTTCAATTAGGCGAAATACCATCCATCAACTACTTTTCTTTTAAGAAATATTCTATAAGAAATCAATATCCACAATAGTTTTAGAATGCAAGTTTTTAAAAGTTTTTTCTTTTTTTAATTAAAAATCTCAGATTAACAGAAACATCATAGAGAATGAGTTCCAACTGATAATATCCAGCTGTTATTTTAATACATTTTCTACTTTTTTCTGTCATACAAAGAACTACTAGAAGCTACCAAACAGTGAATAAGGTGTCTGCAATGATCTTGCATGTGAATCCATGGAGGCACTCCACATATAAATACCTTTGCTGACTGCTGTGAAAGGCACATAGTCAGCTATGTATGCAGATAAACAGGTCCTTGAGTACAATACAGTTAAAACAAAACTGTTGCATCTCATTCTTCTCTGAATCCACTTACATGTTGACAATGACAAATTTTGCATGGTTTTGAGAAGAAATATGGGCCCATATCTTTCTGGTTTTCAGGCCTTATAAAATGGTTCATGTGCTTATACTTGCAAGAAGGAAACTTTATGTGTTCATGTCCTTGTACCTTTCCCTGAAAGAACAAAATAAGAATAGATTGCTTTAACAGAGTGGGTATTCCTTAGGTTCAACTAAAAAGAAGATTTTTCTTTAAAGCAGACTTCCTGAGATCTCACACACAAAAAAACTTGGAGACAGACAGATAGCAGAAAGACAAAGAGAGTGTCTATTTTAATAGGTTCAGTTTTCAACTTTTTCCTTTTCCTTTCAGAGTAACTCTTAGGCACAGTGAAAGTTATCTTAAGAATATATTTGTGTCTGTATCCATGTGGCTATTTTAGAGTTATTTTTCTTTTACCTAGAAATCTCATGTGGTTTAACAAGACCAAGGGCAAGGTTAAGCACCTGAGTTGGGGCAACTACTGGTATCAATACAGTCTTAGGGATGAACAGGTTGAGAGCAGCCCTGCCAAGAAGGACTTCGGGCTGCTGGTGGGTGAGAGGCTGGACATGAGCCTATAATGTGCACTTCCAGGTCAGAAAGTCAAATGTGTCCTGGACAGCATCAAAAGGAGTGTGGACAGCAGGTCAAGGGCTGTGATTCTGCCCCTCTACTCTGCTCAGGTGGGTTCCTGTGTGGAGCCCTGCATCCAACGCTGGGGTCCTCAGCACAGGAAGGACACTGACCTATTAAAATGAGTCCAGAGGAGGGTCACCAAGATGATTAGAGAGATAGAGCACATCTCCTGTGAGGAAAGGCTGAGAGATTGGGATTGTTCAGCCTGGCAAAGAGAAAGCTTCAGGGGTGACCTGATTGCAGCCTTCCAGTATCTGGAGAGAGCCTACAATAAAGCAGGAGAGGGACTTTTTACACGGACATATAAGACAAGCGGGAATGGCTTCAAACTGAGACAGTAGGTCTAGATTAGATATTAGGAAGAAGTTCCTTACTGTGAAGGTGGTGAAGCACTCAAATGGGTTGCCCAGAGAAACTGTGGATGCCCCATCCTTGGAAATGCTCAAGGCCAGATCGGATGGGGCTCTGAGCAACCTGGTCTAGTGGAAGCAGAAAGCAGAAAACAGTGCTATGCAATGTAAATAAGACTTTTTCCTAACTAGTCTGAAGAAGGAAGCAAAAGTGTTTAGGAATGACACATGCGTGCATACATGGGATGCAACAGGGAAGATCCATAAATAGAAAGTAACAGCCATTTCCCAAAGACACAGTGATATGTTAAAGTCATTATATGAGTCAACCTTAATAAAAGCCCACAGGTCCAATAGCCTTTCTTTAAAAAAGTTTTCATTCAGGCTGCAGCCATCACAGAAACTGTTCACCAAAGTAACTGATGGAAAAGCACCTCTGTTGCAAACTGAGGTATGAAGATTCCAGGATAGAGAAGAGTCACACTAGAAAATATAAAACTAAGAAAAGAACGTGAATGCACAGAGGAGGAAAATTGTCTATTTAATTACTACTTAACATTAGTATGTGGTCATAGCTGCATAAACCACTACAAATAAATTAGGACTGGAAGTTATAAAATGATTCCAGACCATTAGGGGCTCCCAGAGGAGTGACTATTGCTAATGACTGAACTGGTTTTAGCATGGAATTATATGAATTATAACTACAATCATTGGACAGGAGACCTATCTGTCTAGGCTGTGGAGTGGGTTAAGACAACACTGTAGAAACCTAGAAAAAATTGTATGTTCCCATGGTCCAGAAATACTAGCTCAGATTCCATAAAACATAGTCGTGGCATTGTCATCCTACTCATGAGCTATTGAACTGCCTCTTGTCATTTTGCAGGGTTAAAGGAATATTCACTGTGACAAATACTGAAATTGAGGAACCTGAGCTCTAACTATCCAATCAGTCAAGTAAAGGATTGTTCTGAGATTTTGTCTCTTGCTCAGTTTCTAAATGTATTTTCTACAAGAAAGGATGTCTTGTGCAGGGTGGAGTGACATATCTTTTCATGTCCACAATGTGGAACTTATGATTAAACCCTTACTGAGAAGTGAGAGGTCTTTGTTCAGAGCACTGAATCAAACAGAGAGTAGTACCATTGCAGTGCTTAAATTTTTGGAATATTTTTATCTTAAAAGGTTATTATGTAACTTTGACATGCAGTGTCTGAAGTGGGTTTTAGCAATGAACTGGTTAAATGCAATTATGAGCATAGACACAGTGGAAAATAGATCTAGAGCCTGTTTTATCAAGCAAGATAATTGCACAACTTTTCTATTTAATTTGAATGATATTACTGGGTATCAATGAACTGCTAAACTTTGGAATTAGAGTAATATTGCTGTTCTTTTCAGTTCAAAGATAAAGAAAATGTGTAAGGAAATAACTACAGAAAAGACTTTTTGTGACTTCGATGAATTTTAGCTTTTGGCAGTTTCTGAAAAATGCTTCCTCTCCAAAAAGAAAGTCACCCTTGCTCATATATCCTAGCTACTTTCATTTTAACACTGTATATCATAAAAGCAAGAACACTCTAAGGTTAAGAAAAGAAAGTTCCTTCCTTCTAAAAGAGATCTGTGAACAGGGCAATAGCCCCTGAAAGGGCCAGCTTCCTAATCAGAAGCAGTTCCATCAGGACTATTGAGGGAGGCTGGGGGGAACAACTTGGGAAATGAAAGAGACTCTTTAAATAATATGTATGGTGAAAAGTTCCCGCTACACTCAGCTGATCCATACAAGTTTAAGGTCGATTTTGCAGAGAGCTTGCCGGCTTTTAGAATTTAACATTTTCAAAATATATTTAGCCATTTACTCAACCCCTAGGAATTCCTAAAAAAAAAAAATTAGCAACAGAAAAAATGCCAACATTTCTATGTTATACATGCGTAGCCAGGTTTATTGGTGCCCATGGGCCTGACTTGATGTGCAGTCAGTTCCTTCATCCTTATCATTGATTTCTACACTAAGTCTTGAGAGAATAAACAAATGCAGGTAAACAGAGTGGTATCTCTTTTACTTCTTAGGGCAAAGTGGACCAACAAAACTGGTTTTGCAACAGAGCGGGAACACCTAAGTGTCTGAGATACAGTAAAGCAAGCCATAAACTTAAGTCTTTCTCTAGGCAGGAGATTTAAAGCGGGTCCTTGGCCAGCACTGTGGCTCAATCTGTGCCAGAAACCTTGCACGTCTCTCACTGCCTTTGCATGCATTGACCCTATGCCTTCCTCCAGGTTTTGTTAGGCTTTTCTGAGCCCCACTGCTGGAGTGAGTTAAAAACAGTAGCAGGTACAAATGATACCAGTCTCAGCACTCTAATAAACATAGTTATCTGCCCATGCAAATAAGCTGAGCATGGCAGAGAAAGTCATATATAAATGTTCTGAGTTCACACAGTTTTTGCTGTATGTTTCCAATGCTAAGTTCTTAGTCTCTCTTTTAGACATTGTCTAGTGGCTGTTGGTGTTGTATACTACCTAAAATGACCCATAAAGATCATTCCCTTAATCTGTCAAAGGAAAATAAAAACTACATAGACAAGAAAATTTTTGCATAGGGTTGTTGTTTACATGAACGTTTTATAAATTAGTAACAATACTGCTGAAATTGTTAACAGGATTTTATTTGTGAGAATCTTGAACTTATTCACCTTACTTGGTTGGAATTATCTTAGTTCAAAGGCATCTTTGACTCAATGGAAGTATAGTTTTACAAGAAAGAACAGAAGAAAATTATGTATTTCTTTCTTGCCCTTTCTTCTTCTAAAACAAGGCAGCAGAAATCGCTCAAAAAAAAAAAGTGTAAAAAATCTCCTTATTTAGTGAAAACTGAATTTGGCTAATTAATTAATACTAATTCAAGTGCACTTAAACATCACTTAAATTTATACTTCCTTGTCCCCTTGCCTGTGTATCATGAACAAGAATCAGACCAACCCTGAAGTTAAACCCTAACTTTAAAGTAAATTCAGACATTAATGCAGTAACAAAATTAAAAAAAAATCAGCAAGTTAATATCATGAGCTTCACAATAATTTTGGAGGATTTTATATAAAATATTCTGTGCAGACAGCAGTTTTAGCTACAGTTAATCACAAAAGGAATAGCATTTCATAAAATCTTTTCCTTTGTGTCAATCTATCTTTAGTACAAAAATTTGATCCTTTTAAAGAAAAGAAACCTCCTGTTGCCTTCCATGAGTCAAATGAAAAATCAACTATAGATTAATTTCCATTCACCCCTGCTCATCTAAAAGTGACAAAGTCCTTGGCTCATTCAGCTGAGCATAATTTGACTGATGCAATGATCTATGCAGGTGATATCTTTAAAAATTCAACTTTTTATTAGTTGCAAGTAGGACTTTTTCACTTGTATTTTCTGGTACTTGACACACACAAGTGACAAAATACTTCCTAGGGAAACATTTTCTGCCTGGGGTTCTGCTGGAAACTTAGATCTCATATTTAAAAAAACAGTGGATATATGTTACATTAACCAAGTGAATTTATTACAAATAGTTTTGAAGTTTGTTTAATAGATCTAGTGTAAAATAAAGCATAAGTAATATGATGTGAACTGTATATCCTTTCCCCTAGAATATATTTCACATGTATACTGTCTTTTGGCTCTCTGAGATTAAGTATATTGAAAATGGGAAAATTATTAAAGGGTAAGTACTGTATTTTTTCATTATAAATTTCCCCTACACAGTAATGAAAGCTGAATAAGAAGATTAAAAACTGATTTAAAAATTAATCCTCAAATCTCTTCTTCAAGAGATTTTGGTCTTCAATTAGTACCTCAAGACTTATAAAATTCACATTGTATAGACCAAGATTTACATTATTTTCATGGCTGCTGCAAATAACCTGGGTATAACTGATATGAAATGAAATTCCCTCAATCCTATTTTAATATCAGACTTAATGAGTAAAATAAAAAGAAATAACATATTAATTTGCTTACACTAACGTTCATTGGGTATAAATTGTTATTGCAGAACCTCATGTCAAAAAAGTATGTGACAAAGTTGTTTCTAGAAAAAATTGCAGTTCTGACAGCTTTCAGATAAGAGAAAATTCAGAAGTAGGTGTTTATTGACTGACTTTTAAACACAGAGTAGAATCCTGATTCCACAGAAGACTATGGCTAAATATTTCATGATTGCAGTAACATATTAACACCAATTTTTAAAGAAAATATTATTATGTTTGCTGTTTTTGAGACTCATATTTTTCTTACTCTGGTATGAAAAATCCATAGGTGTCATCTCTCTAGTGAAATTGCTTTAACTGGGAAATAATTCTAGTCTTTTTACTATTTACTTTTTTTTTTTTTTGGTAAATCTGAAGCAAATTACTTCCCCAAAACATTTAATACCTCAGTGACTAGAATACATTAAAGACATTATTACTTTTTAACATGTGAATCTGTATGCCTTAACAAGATGATTCCTTGTAGATTTTGTTTCATAATCCAAGTTTTACAATGGTAGATTTTTAAAGAAGATACTTAGTTTTAGTTTATTACTTCCCTTATTTATATTTAGATTAGACTCAGGGAAAGGAACAAAGAGCAATAGAAACCATAACCTGAAAAAAATAAATAAAATGCAGAAGTTGATTTCCTTCTTCAGGTCTGTTATCAGTTCAGTAGACACTGAATGCTACAGGTTTTTCTGTAGTACAGTCATTTGTTTCTTTGATAGCTAGGGAAGTACAGTTTAAGTTTACTAAAGCACAACCATCTCAAAGTGCATCAGATTTCTTTCCATTTTCCTACCTGTCTCTAAAGTGTTTTGCAATACGTAGAACATGTCTGGTCATATATATATAGATAGAGATAATAATTAGAGAGTGTACTATGTAGGTAATACATTTCTCCTTCTTAATCCAAAACAGCCATTTAATTTTCCTACTGACAGACTGCACTAAAATATAAAGAATATCCTTTCTTTCTCTCTGGCCCCTTTCTTCATCTAGTTGCAGAACTGTTTTATTCAGAAAAGCATTGCAAAATTGTGGGTTAAAACTAAGTTTCATTTTGTCAATGGGACTTATTCCTACCCTGCTGTGGGACAACCGGGACTAGGATCATAATTTTCAATCATACTGTCATAAATGCATGACGTGCTTCTTCTGAAATAATCTCCACAGGAAAAAAGGTCTAATTTGGCTCAAATTGCTATCTTTGGAGATCTGCAAACTCCAGTTGTGGTATTGGCGATAGCCTAGGAAGAAATTGGATAGCAATTTTAACCTATTTCATTACGTCAATAAAAAAATGAGGCATCTCACTTCTTTTGCTTGTACTCCAGCCTTGATCATCCAAGGGCAGACCTGCCCAGAAGGTAGGGAACTTTGTTAGTGTGTAGTGTTGTGCTTGAATGTATATATTGTCTCCAAAACTATCAGACTAAGCAATTGAATAGTGAGGGGGGCATGGTAACATAGCCACATGCTTTACAAACAAGTAAACTGGTTTGTGCTTGGTGTGCTTAGTGACCCTGGACAGAGAATTCATATTATTTGTAAACAACCTCAATAAAACTCCTGAACTAGGAAAAATTGTGATTTCCACACATCACACACCCCGCTCCCTCCTGCCCTCTCCCCCCTTGGAGTTTAGGCTCAACAAACCCCATCTTTGCATAATGTACTCTAACTTCAAATATTGTAATAATATTCCTTTAATTTTAACCATATTGAGTGCATTAGCATGTCCTTGAAGGAAGAACATCCTCCAAGAAAGCCTAATTTGAGGATGTCAAGTGAGGGACAACTAATCATTTGATTCCAACAATTAACATGATCACTTTAAAAAAAAACTGGCTTATTTTGATAAACCAAAAGAATATCAGGCTATTCTTTGAGAATAAATTTGTGTCTGCTTGTTATATCTATTTCAAGAAATTTTTAGAATATTAGTTTAAGTTTGTGCAAAGATATACATTGAAGGGAAAGTAAAAAGAAAACAAAACAAAAAGCCAACCAAACAAAAACCAAAACCAAACCAAAACAATTCTTTTATTGTAGTTTAACTTTTTTTGGGAGATACATGATCTGATTTATCAAAAACACATTTAAAACACCATTTACATTTCCCAACACAATTTCATACTTAGAAAGGACTCCCATTGGCTTCAGAATGGAGCCATAAAAATTGCTGCTGTGAGAAGTTTAGCCTGGTTTAAACTCTGTTTTAAGCCTGAGCATTTGAAGTCCTAAAGTATTATGTGGATAACCCTGAATACTCCAGTTATGTTCCTTGCTAACAAGGGTAGTAAGAGTCCAGTCAACACTTTGTACTTTATATGTACAGGTGACATATTTTTGCAAAAGATGGAAAAAGTTGTACAGTGACATTTAAAATGATTAAAGGAATCTGTAATGCTCAATTCTCTGTCACAAAGACATAACGTCTGGCTGTCTAAATCAGCACATTATTAGGGACAGAAAAAGACTGTCCAAATGCAGGATTCAGAGAAAAGAACGTTGTCCCATTTGCCAAGAAATTAAAAAGTATACAACTCATTGTAAAGTATTGATTGTTTTAAGGCTTTTTGCTCCCCTCTATTTGTATTATCAGGCAAAGGAAGTATCTTGAAATAGTAACCTTGAAGTGATTGGGAAAAAAAAGCTTGTAACTTCTTGGTTTTGACATCATGGAATGAAGTCAGTCATGAAAATATTTTGGCCCTTCAATATTTTCTTCTTAAAACATTAGTGCAACTTCAATGCCATGTCTTTTCATGCATGAACAGAAAGTCTGACTTTCCAGAATGAACATTAATGACAAAGAGTATGTGTGTTTGCATTTACAGACAGCACACATAATAGACAAATTAAAAATATTTCTGCAAATGTATTAGTATGCCTGTGTATCTCCCAAAACTTAAAGATTTCCAAAACTTAACAAGCAATAAAGTTCAATTTTTCTGAAAGAAATGTCCAGCCTTAAGTTAGGGACATAGAAAATGGATCCACTAATACATAGGTGAGATGCACAGAGAAGAACCACTTTTGAGGATGCTGTCTTTTGCATACTACACTTAATGCCTGGATGATTAATTCAGAGTAATTACTTAAATTCTAGATATCTATTTTTATGAGATTATTCTTATTTTGAGTGTTTAGATTTAATATGTAATTCTTTAATCTTTTTGTTAGATCTATCAATGTTCTTATTACCTATAACATCATTTGATGCAGAGAAGTGTTTCACCAAGTGCCACTGTTTTTGGATGACTAACCACAGCTCTGAGTTAAGCACCATTACTGTATCTGATGATCTGAACCTAAACCAGTTGGACCTGTGAGTGGTTAGCTCAATGCAAGAGGAATATGTTGCCTTTTGAAATAAGGTCCATGAGCTCAATTTCACATGTGGTAGAACAGTTAAATAAGTACATCTTTTCTGTATCAAACCTTTTGTTTAACAGTTCTCTGTCATTTCATATTGTTTACCCTCTATGAATCTGCACCTATTTTTCTGTTTGTTGGGGCTATTTCCTTTCAAATATATAAGAGGTACTATACTTTTTGTTACTATGTGTATGAATCAAAATGGAAAATGTGTCTTCGCTATTTTGTTTTTGGGGGAGTTTTGTTTCAGAAATGGCAGAGATGGTTCTTTCTTTTCCTAATCACCTAAAATATCATTTTTCTCATGGCCTGTCTGTGTTCTGCCAAGCCAGTTGTGGTGGGTTCACCTTGACTGAACACCAAGTACCCACCCAGCCACTCTATCATGCACCTCCCCAGCTGGACAGGGGAGAGAGCAAGGTGGGAGGAAAAAGAAATAACACTAACCATGGGTTGTGATAAGGCAGTTTATATTTATGCAAAAAGGAAAAACAAAATGAAAGCAGTGTGCATGCACACAAAGCAGAAACTAGCAGTTAATCTCTACTTCCCATAAGCAGTGATGGTCAGCCACTTCTCTGAAAAGCAGAGCTCCAGCACGCATAATAGTCATCAGCAGGCAGCCATGGGAGACAATGGATGCCTCCTTCTGGCTCCTTGCCTCAGTTTTATATCTGGGTTGGCATCATATGGTATGGAATATCCCCTTGGTCAGTGTGGGCCAGGTGTCCTACCTATGTCCCCTCCCAAGATCTCACCCCTGACTGAAGGAGAAATGTTACAGTGCTGCACTCAGCACTAGAAAAAACTTCTTATCAATGCACTATCTACCAGTGCAGACCACAGCACTGCAAGGGCTGCTATGGGAAAATAAATTTCACTCAGCCAGACCCACTACACCAGTCCAAAAATCTAACAAACACTGTCTGTGCTACTTATCATATTTAATTTTGCTACTGTCAAAAAGTCTGGAAAGTCTTTATTGCCATGATCTCTCTCTTAGCTCAAATAAGGGTTTATGAGGTGAACTTTTTCCTTCCACAAAGAGAATTCAAACTCTAAAGGACAACTGGAAATAAAAAGACTGAAGTCAGTGATGACACAACTGTGATTTATGCTGTCAAAAGCCTTTAAGGAGTTCTAAGAAACACCATTTTAAAAGTATTTTGCCTTTCCTTGTAAATTCAAAGCACACCAGCTTTTCTGTTCCCTTGACCTAGCACTTGAACATTTCATCTTACCCAGGATTTCTAGTAGATCAAGAACACTGATTGAAGTCCTGAAGGCTGCTACTGTTCAGTCATGCATTCTATATTCTGACAGAAAAAAAACCCCAGTCATTTTCTATTGTGCAGTTTTCATGCGCACAAATGATAAAAGAAATTAAGATTTGTAAATGTTATTTATTCTGTGAACATGGGATGATGCAATGGAAGTGAATACAAATAAGACATCTCTCAGCAAGATCTGCAATGTGAATTTGGAAAACACAAGTTACCTCATTATGACAGAAATAGACCACAATATCTGCCTAAGGTGGTAATGGCTTTTCCTAAGCTCACTCAAAATTCAAACACAAATGTCAAATTACTATGTCTTTCAAGAAAGCTCTGTCTTACTTGAAATTTATTCATATGTTTTAAGAAACATCCCTCAGGGAAACAGAGCCTCAATTTTTCATTGCTACAGATAAAACAGCTATATATGGGGCTACAAACACAAGACATAGGAGAAAGAAAAGAAGGCCTTCCAAATGGCCCTGAATCCCAAAGCAGGCACTTTCAAAACGGGTAATTCACTAAATTCTGACTGTTTTAACGTTGTAATTTTCTCTCATTCCCCAAATCCAGCCTCTCTCCTTTTCAGATCAGGCACTGAATTCAGGTTTAATGTTTTATAGCAATAATACTCAAAAACCAATTCAGAGGTGAGTGAACACAGTAGCTTATGTTTTCTGAATAATTTGTGGCAATCCTTACAAAGTAATTCACATAGCCTGCATATTTTGTGCGGATTGCTTACTATCAGAGGAAATGGCAAAACCCAACAGTGCATAACCCCAAACCAAAATGACAGTAATGGTCAGACAGTAATAGCCAATTCTATCTGGTATGAATGGGAAGGGACTATAAAGGATTAAGTATTGTGGAAGTTGCCCAATTGTTTTCAAGCTGAACTGCATTTAAAACATATCCTCTGAACTACTTGTAGGGATCTGGTTTCCAGAAGTCATTGCTGACCAACATTTCTCGATGGCAGAGACACAGCTTTTAGTCATGCTAAGGGTGAAATCTTCAAAATTCCTAGTCTCATGCAGTATCATTCTACAGAGATAAATGGGCTCTAGGCAAGTAGCATGTGCATCTTCTAAATGAAGAGAAAGGAAGAAATACTAGTAAAAAACAATAATCTGATTTAAAAGTAAAAGCAAGACAAAACGTATAAGTAGGTACCATTTTCCATATTTTAATCAATGCTCAAGAAATTTATGTTCACTTTAGGAGGGAAGACTCTAGTCCAGTGGGAAGTTAATACTGCAGCGTGACAATTATTTTTAAACTTTAGGACCAATTGAATCAAGTGCAGTTGTTTAAATTAAGAGGCTTAATGACAGAATTTTCATTAACCACAGGTCTCAAAGGCAAATGAGTTAAATTATTTCAGAGATTTATTTTACCTGTAAAACCTCCTAACCTGCTTTTATGTTATTCAGTATTATGAAAAGCTATCGAATGAATTCTAAAAATATAGAAAAACAGTTAATGCTGTAAACAATTTGCATGTAATCAAAAAAACAAAATGGTCCAGGGCTAAGTTTAAAGTTTGAACTTTTTTAATCTTGCAAAATCCCTTTGAATTACAATTCATTTTTGATCTTCTTACTACCATACCTATAAACCAATATTCATCATTACTTTCATCAAATATTTTTAGCATAGCCTAGTGCCATTCAAGTGTTAGGAAAATATTTTCAGTAAGACACAAACAAGAAATAATGGCAAAGTTCACTGTGGAATCCTTAGAAGTAACTGACTCTACATGGAGAAAATTACCTTTGTTCAACAACCCTTTTCATAGGTGAAGCTTGATTATGTAAACATTAGTTTATGAGAACATCAAGGTAATTTTAAATGTGTAAATAGAACTACAGGAGAAAATGACAGACATGTAATTTATCTGGTTGGAGCCCAAAACTTGGTCAGAACACAGCAATAGTGGAAAATAGTATGTTAGTTACTTTATAGTACCACAGTCAAATATCATATTTTGAAATTAGAATGAATTTTATTTTTTAGTTTCAGACAAGGTAAGATGAATCCCCAGTCACAGCTATTTCACACACAATGGGAATGATGATAACCAAATACCACTAAATACCAAGACAGAAAACATTTAGAAATAAAGAAGGAATTTTGCAATATAAGTATTTTATAGACTGTTCAACCAATGCCATTTACATTCTATCACCATGGAAAGACTTATAAAATTATCACTATCACAGCCATTTCACAGCTTAAAACAAGGCAATGTAAACTCAAATTTCCCTTTGCTATAACACAGGCTGCTGCTGTAGCCCCAAATGGCCTAAAGAAAGACACTTGCATAAACATTTCCCAGTAATATTCTTCAACTTTTTACCACTATTGGAAAATAAAAAGAGGAGATCACTGTGGGAAGAATTTCTTACAGAGAATAGAAATGTTAGCAATCCAGCTTGTTTGCATTCTCTGAAGCTGAGAGAAAGATAAGCTGAAACAAGAACCTTTAGGGAATTGTATGTAAAAATTTTACTAGTGGATTTTTGGTGTAATCAATAAGAAATGTTGTTCTGTCGTGTGAACATATTCATTTAGCCAATCTGAATAAGAAATGGGGCATATGAACAATGTTTTGGGTTATAGTAGGGGCTTGTGTGAGCTGAATAAATGACATTCCCCTGATCATATTGGTCTTCGCGTGATGTCCATTCGATCCTCCGCAACATCTCACTGCTTGCAATTTACCACTAAAATATGCTTCTCTGAGTAATGGACTGTACTGGTTGAAGCCAGCTCAATACAAACTATCAAAGTATAATCCGGGAATGCAGCACAGGCTGGGGTCTACTCTTTGGAAAGGGAGCTGGGGGGGTCTGCTGGACCACAGGCTCAATATGAGTGAACAGTGTCCTACTGCAGCAAAAAAAGCCAGTGGGATGATGGGTGGCATAAACAGGAACATCTCTGGCCAAAATAAAGGAATCATTATCCCACTGTACTTAGCACTTGTCATACCACAACTGGAATACTGTGTTCACTTTTGGTTCCTACTACACAAAACAGATGTGGACAGGCTGGAGAGGGTCCAGAGAAATCCATCCACGAATATGACCTAAAGACCAATAAGCCTGCTGTATAATGAAAGGCTGAGAAAACTGAGTTTGTTCAGCCTTGAGAAAAGCTAGGGGAAACCTTATCACTATGTTCCAGTATTTAAAAGGTGGCTACAAAGAAGATGGAACCTCCCTTTTTACAGGGAGTCACATGGAAAAGATGAGGAGTAATGGGTGCAAGGTACCCCTGAGAGTATTCCGATTCCATACAGGAGGAAAATTTTTCATGATAACAATCAACAGTTGGAATAATCTCCACAGGGAAGTGGTGGTTTCACCAACATTGGACACTTCAGAGATCCAACTGGTCAGCATGCTGGTCCGTCTTGCCTAGATGGTGCTTTTTACCAAGAAAGTTTGGCCCAGATGACCCTTCCAACCTGATATTCTAAGGTTCTTTGATTTAAGTAGTACTTTCTACCTCTGTTGTGGATCTTGATGACTGATCCTTTGAAAAGCAGATTAGAGGGGAGCTAAAAATGTTGAAATAATGATGTCTCAGTGTTTTATTCCTTGAGTATTGTTAAATGACAGGTATGCGGATCCCGAGATTTTATAGAAGTTTAAGACTGATAAGAGAAGTATCTTTGGCTTTGTATGGGATGACAGAACTTGAAGTCAAATACATCATAGCTGAGTAAGGGACTTATATCCCCATTGCATTTTAGGTGTTAAATTTGTCATAAGAGAATGAGACTGTATGGCAGTTTTGTATGTTGAAGCTGTGTTGCTGAAAGGAAGAAAAAAGATCTATAATTGTTTCCTTCACAGAAATGAACACCATAAATAAATTATATTAAACTTGGAAGGAGCAACGGATGTGGAAAAAAAATATTTTCCTGTATCTGTCCTAGCTGATGAGACAAGACTTTCATGGAGGCTCTGAAGTTCTGTAAAACTCTTTATTTAATATTTGTTAAATATAGTTTAATGACAGTGACATTTTAGACTAATGTTTTCTTTTAATAGTTTTTATTAAAAAAGCTTCATTTACTTTAATTTCCCATGTACATCTCTTTGTTTTTAATGTATTTGTTCATTTGCTACTTTGGAGAGAGTAGCCTAATCCAAACTTTTTAGATTTTGAAGAGTCTAACTTAAAATCACAAACATTGTAAGTTTGCCTACATATGAGATAAAAAATTCTAAGAATTTTGTTTTTGTTTTTTTTTTCATTTATTACAATGACAGTAAGTCATTAGGTCCAAGACAACTGTTTCTGTTAATCCATATGTATATGCCAAGGGTTATCCCTGGAAACAGATTCATATATTATCATGAAACTGCAATTTATAACACATATTCTTTCCTAAGTAAAATCTTTAATAATGATCTCCTGTAATGAATGTGATGATTTCACGATTCAGAGTAGAAGGTTTTGTCTCAAGATCTTTCTACAAAAGCAATTAGAACTCATAGAATGCAATAATGAGGTTGGTACATTAAAATGCTATGGGCTGAATATAACCTAACTTGGGGGAAAGAAAAGATTGAATGTTGATGTGAGGCTAAAAGTCCGAGCAGGCACTCAATAAGCTCATATTCTACATCACAATATTAACATGCATATTTTTTGTGTCTCTGATGCTATTATAAAAAATTTCTGTGTCTGTGTGGCAGTATATGTAGCTTTTGGGAATTCATTGGATCAAATTTTCTTCAGCTAGATTAAGGATTTTAGTTCCTTTCATTTCTTCCAAAAATAGTGGAAGTTTATGCAAGAATATAACAATTTAACTTACTGTAATTAATATTCAGATTTTCAGTCTATATAAAATGTGTCTCCCAATTTCTTTTTATTTCTTCAGCTTAAATCGCCTTTTTTTTTACCTTGGTGTTAATCATCTATCACATTCTCTCCCACCCTATTATATACTTTTGGATAGCCTCTCCCTATAGATGCTCTCTGCATACATTTTACTAGAATAAACAAAACAAAATTTCTTAATCTATTCTACTATGCTTTCATATATTGTAATAGACTTTTTTTGCATCTGCTTTGCTACTTCATCTTTTTTGAATCCATGCGTCTCATTAGCCTGTTCAATGGATTCAGACTTTCTCTTTTGTTATACTACTGTGTCTTTTGCCTTCAGTAAAACACACATCTCTGGATAACGTAATATTCTGACTATTAACAATAGCAGACCCTGTAGGCCTAAGTCAATCTGAGTTTTGTAGGCACAATTTCCCGTTTAAGGCACCTTGAGTGCTTGTCATTACCCTTTTAGTGACTAATACACAAAGTCATTTCTCTTAATTTCTTACTGATCAATATCCAGATAATACTAAAGTACCAACTTACCAACCCCTATAAAATCCTATTTTACTACTTCAGTTCTCAATGTCTGCTTTTTCTGAGATACCCTGCTGCTTCTCTGTGTAGATGATGTCTTACAGGTTTGTGTCATGAGCATAGTTCCTTACTACAGTTGACTTTATGATAAGGTCACTGATGAAAACATTAAATAAAGTCACATGCAAAAGTATTTATTGAAGGACCCTGGTAATCATTTCTAGCTTCTAAATTCTGCCTTGAACACAATTTATTGTCTGTTGCTGGTAGATAATTTCATATCCACTTCACACTTGTACAAAACTCAATCTTCTTGTTACTTGAGGTGAGGAGGAATGAATGCATTTACACTGCTACTTCAGGTTAAAAAATCCAGTTATTTCGGGGGAATTAATCAATTACTCAAATTTCCACTGGACCCAATCCTCACAGTTCCTAAGCCATATTCATCTGTTTTTGTTGACTGTGTTTTTTTAATGGCTCAATTTCACACACTTTTTGTCTACCCCACAGAGTCTGATGGTCTGTTCACATTCTTCACTTGTAAAATGCCATTTATCCTACCAAGCAGAAATATGGGCAGAATTCATTTTTCTGGAGTATGGAGATGAACATCATAATTAAAGAAAAACAAAATCAAACAAAACAGAAGTAGTTCAAAAGTCTAAGCACTTTCAGCAGCCAAACTTGGGGCACAGATCTCTTTTTAAGTTCAAATTCAGGTCACTGTGAAGCTTAATCTATTAATGTGTGTGAAGCCCTATGGTACTACAATGATTGCCTCTGTGGAAAAACTTGTTGACCTCTGAGAAATGAATGTCCATATTTCTGGTCAACATATGAAAAGCTATAGTGCCTTTGATGTTCATCCACTGCAGAAGCTACATTATATTCAGCAGACAGACCAAAATTTTCAAGAAAGCCATAGTTAAACTGGATGGAGGTATAAAAGAACTTGACTCATTTCACCAGAGTCTAGACTTCACAATTTTTTGTCAAAAAATTCTCAAAAATAGGAAATTTTAATTCACACTTTCACTTCTTTACTAAATAGAGACCCACTTTTAAATTACAAGCCTAGTAGCTGCAAGATAAAGTACAAAAATGAGATGTCACCAAAAGTGTTTTAGTCATGTTGATGATGTTGAAAAATCTGCAAGCTACACTTTCAAATTGTGAAAAAGAATTTATATCCATTGATACACACCACATATATATAACTAATCAGATGGGTTTCATGATTAATTGACACTGATGAAATAAGCCCCAATTCATTATTGCATGTAATAGCATCATAAAATTATTTCCTTTCCATTAAATAGGGGTAAGAAAGCATCCATTAAAATATTTTATTTATACTTTTATTTATTCAAAGCAAACCACCAATTTCGTTAGTTTAGAGGCATACAAATAAGCTGTCCATTAGAACAGCATGAACTATCAGCACACATCACTAGCAATATCTCCACGTGCAATTTTTCTGTGGTATGTCTGCCACAATGAAGGTGGCTTTTCATTCTTATTAATTTAAACCTTTCTTGTGAACTGTATTGCTTATGTTCTGCAATTTTTCAACACGCTTACCTAAAACCTGTTCTACCAATTCAAAGGTAAGATCTGTGCTTACCTTTCTTTATGACAATGTCAGCTTAAGGAGTTGTCACAGCTTTTCTTTTTCTTCCCTAAAGTATTTTTAACCTGTGTCAATTCACTGATTTATATATAAGACCTTTTAAAATCAGGTACATATATCACCACTGGCAGGAAAGCTACAGAATGGCCAGATGGAAGAACTACTGCCAAGCTACTACCATGAAAGAGGTATGTGCACCTCTAAGCAAGATTTTCACCTTTGTCAAAACACTAGTATGTCTGCACTGTTGTTGACAGGAGAGACAATCCTCTAGTCTGGTGATTCAGAGTCATAAAGGTTCATTAGGTAACTTAGCTATCAAACTAAGCAGTTCATGTTCCTTTAATGGGTTTAGAGGAATGTGAGAAAAGAGACAGGAAACATAGGAATATGGGAATGTTTTCAGAGTATGCAATGATGCTATCAGTAAGGCTAAGGTCCACTTGGAACTAAATATGATATGTCAAGGGCAACATAAAGCACTTCTTCAAGTACCAGCACTCAATCAGTAGCAAAAGGAAGACTAGGAAAAATTCAGGCACACTTCTGAATGAGGTGGATGCCCTCATGATGGAGGATGCAGAAAAGTTACTGAATGCCTTCTTTGTTTCAGTCTTTACCACTAAATCCAACCTTCAGCAATCACAGGCCATGGAGGTCAGAGAAAGTCCAGAGAAAGGAAATGTGCCCTTGACAGAGAAGGATCAAGTTACGGATCTTTTAGGCCAACTTGAAACCCAGAAATCCATGGGTCCCAATGGGATTCACCCATGAGCACTGAGGGAGCTGGCAGATGTTATTGTCAAGTCACTCTTCATTATCTTTGAAAGGTCAGGAAGAGCAGAAGAGTCTGAGGGCTGGAAGAAAGCCAGTGTCACTCCAGTTTTCAGAAGGGAAGAGGGAGGAACCAGGAAGCTACAGGCCACAGTCTCACTAGTCTCCATCCCTGAAAAGGTGATGGAACAGCACATCCTGGATGTCATTTCCAAGCATGTGGAGGAAAAAGTTATCAGGAGTAATCAATATGGATTCACCAGGGGGAGGTCATGCTTGATGAGTCTAATAGTTTTCTATAGTGGCATGAGTGGCTGGATAACTAAGGGAAGAACAGTGGATGTTGTTTCCTTGACTTTGACAAGGCTTTAGAGAGTAAACTCAGGAAATGTGGGTTAGGTGAGTGGACAGTGAAAAGGATTGAGAACTGGCTCAGTGGCAGAGCTGAATGGGTTGTAATCCATGGCACAGAGATTAGCTGTAGGTCTGTAGGCAGTGGAGTCCCCCAGGAGTAAGTACTGGATCCAGTCTTGTTCACCTTACTCATCAGTGACCCAGATGAAAGAATAGAGTGCACCCTCAGCAAGTTCACTGATGATGTAAAGCTGGGAGGAGTGGCTAATACCTCAGAATGCTCTGCTGCCATTCAGCAGGGACGCTCTTTGGGCCCTGTTCCTAATTCATAGGAAGGTGAAAAGAGAAAAAAATATTTTCTTTTTCAATTTCTTTAAAATATCCAAGTCCAAAGCTTACTGAAATAGAAATCCTATTATCCTAATCAGGGATACAGCTGAAACAGGAAAACATACCCAATAAAACAGAAGTGGACATAGGACTGAAAAATTCAGTTCTTTTAATAGGAATTATGCTATAAAGTGACTAATCACCTGAATTGCTGAAGAAGAGGGCAGAGAAAGCAGGAAAGTGAGGAGAAGGATGAGGCAACTTCTACAGTGATTTACTTCCTTTGCCATGTCAGGTAAATCAGAAGTAAAGGAGAAAGCCATACTCATTATGGTCTAACATGAATATGTTTCTGAGTGTATCCCTCTGAGCAAAGCAGCTGATCAACTTTATGACGTTTTTAAGCCTAAATATCTTAATGATAAAAAATGACATTTATTCTTTTATTTTTTACTTCAATTATAAGTCCCATTAAATAAAAGAATAAACATTAAGAAGAAATTTTTGGTTTTGAAACTTACCTTATTATTTGCTGTTAATATATTTTTAAGTCAATGATCCTGCAGAAAATAACAAATTGCCATTGTTCATTCAAACTTGCAGTAGCACTTCACTCCTGAATTCTTTCTAATTTTCTAAGAAACTGATCAATAGAATCCCTCTTGCTGAACCAATTGAAAATATTATCAGTCATGACTAGAAAAAAATTAATTAAGAAGTGTGGAGAACATAGGGACAAAGATTAAAAATGCGTCTTCCTTAATTTTGAGTCATTATTTTGCCTAATCATCAGCACTCTTGTGATTGAAGGCACTCCTGAAAAACCATGCACATCATTTACAAGTGGTCTGATCTAGACATCAGAAATTACTTAAGATTGAATAATCAGAAATGCCTCTATCATAAGAACAGCTTTAAAGGAGATTTGCACCTAGAAATAGTAAGGTATTTTGAGTTCAGTGATAGAAGATGATTGAGGAACTTTGAAGCTTTCCAAATTCCTCTGAACAAGAAGAGGGATAAATTTGTGCACTTAAGCAATGTTGTAAAGATTTTCATGCTCTCTCTTCCTGCTTCTTCCTTTTCATAGAATGAGAGAATTATTAAAGTTTGAAAAGACCTTCAAGATCATTGAATCCCACCTTTGACTGAACACTACCATGTGAACTAAACTATAGCACTAAATGCCATATCCAGTCATTTCTTGAACACTTCCAGGGATGGTGATTCTACCACCTTTCTGGGCAGCCTGTTCCAAAGCTTTACAACCTTTTCAGTGGGAAAAAAACTTCATGAACGCCACAAAACACTTCCACACAGTTAGGCTCTTTGCATCCCATGATATAGTGGCACAAGCTATAGCAAATGCATGTATGGTAATGTTAGATGAAAAAGTGGGTTGGAAGACCACTAGAAGATAACTGCACATCTCAGTGACATGTACTCACAAAGATATTAACTGGACTGGATATGCAATGGGAGTAGTACAGCAATACTTACTCCACAAAACATACACACAAATCAAAGTATAATCCCCTAAATCTAATTTACAACAGTATATCATAGGCCTGGGGAAAGAGGTCACTTTGACCAAGTATCATCAGGTCAGGTCCTCTCTGGCAGTTTGGATTCATCTTGTGGCAGTGCTTCCTCAGGCTCTGCCTTCCATATGGTGTGATTTCCTCCCACCCCATCAGCTACTGTTTGCACTGTTTAGTTTTCTGCATCCATTTGTCAGCATAAGGAGCCCATGACCTCACCATATCTGCTTCAGTTTTAGCTAGGACTGCTGTCAGTGACAGAGTAAGGGCTGCAGAAGAGCAGCGATAAAATATGGATATAGGATAAAAACATTCAACTGCACGAGTTATTGGTTTTCTCACCTTATTGGTCCAAGAGACATGTCAGGATTGTCCTGCTCTCCTATATATCTGCATAATGTGCTGTGAAAAGAAATAAACCCTCTGCATCCTGATCTTTACTGACAAAACCCCTGCAATTCCAACTTTCAGTTGACCACACCCAGTGGGTACAGTCAGCAAAATAACATGACCAGAAAAAGTTTTCATTTTTTCAACAGCAGATATTGTGGACAGCTTCTTTTCGGAGCACCATCATGGTAGCCCAACCCTGTCTCTCAAACTAAGTATAGAATTATTTGGGTTTACCTCCCTCTGCTCAGGCTCTAGTTTTATTTTACTGTTTGCTAGCTGAGGATGAGCATTAGTTTGATTTCTCTCATGTGCCTCAGATGCTGTGTTCCCTGTGAGCTCTAACCCTGGTATCCATGATATCCAAACAGTCACATTGAAAAAAGATAATATTTACAAAAAACAAAAGCCTTGAAGAGAAAGGCATATCAGAATGATAAGCCAGACCATTTGTGTGAAGTGTGTTTAAAGCTTGTTCACATGGTGTGATGATTCTGATAGTTCTAAGGCCCTTCTGGAACTGGTGTCACTCTCATCCTGGAGTCCACTTCTACCTTGCCTTCCCTTGTCTTCAGTCAGGAGGAAGCTCAGGAAACAAGTGAGTTCTGAGCTATTAACTACCAACAGTCAGAGGAAAGCAGTGACAAGGTTGAAGATTGCCCAAAACTTACTTTGCATTCAGTCAGGATAAAAGGCTTTCATGCTCAAAATCTTCGTACATGAAGAACTGTGACATTATTTATTTGTTTGTTTTTTCTTTCTTGTGTTCCTCATATGTTGAGCATGTGCAAAAATATGTTCAGGCTTCCAGCAGGCAGCTGTTCAAATATGATGAGTATGAAATATTTGCCCAGGAAAGGGTTTCATATTTTTCTTCATGCAGAAGCTGACACTACTGTTCCTTTCAAACACCAGAGATGGCACTATCCTATGAACTAGGATTTTAGGGCCTGGAGACCATTTGTCTCTTTAGTTTTCTGTGTTTATTTGACTGAGTTAGAGGTCTGAGTTAAGGAGTTTGACTGGTTGAGCTCTCTCCTTTTGTTTGGATCCTGGTCTAAAGATCTCACACTCCTATTCGGACTACTTAACATTCCATCCTTTTAATTTCAAACCCCCCCCAACCACCATAAGAGGCATCTAATGTTGGGCACTTCTTCTTAAGGTCACTGTTCTTCTTCTCCTCCCTGTCTTCTTCAGAATGTGGGGGAGAGGGGATCTCTGATGACCAGCAAGGATTCTGAGTGACAAACTAGTATCAGGATTGAGTAGAGAAACTGGTCAGAGTCAGACACAGTACAATGATCTCCTGGCAAGTCCACAGTGACAAGGAAGGTCCCAGGGAAGGCCAGGAAGCCCAGTCAGAAGGTATGGGTCAAGGATAGGATGGATAGAGGAGGGTATGAGACCAAGAACAGACTTCACTGCTGCCCATATTTGAAGATGAACAGGCTGGGGCTAGAAGTAAAGCTTCTTCTTAAAAGCAATTCCCAATGGAGGCAGTCCCTCTCTTCTAACATTCTTTACAACAGCTTCTATCAGTGAAGTAGTGACCTTGGGCTCAACCAGTTAATCACCTTAACTCAGCTACATAAACTCCCAGAAGGGGTGAAATTTGCTCATGGCTCTGAGACAGGTTGCGAAATATACAGGAGCATAGGGAGTTGGTTGGTATACTGTTTTGATAGTATAATTTAGATTAACAGAAACAGCTTACTTCATGGGAGTTTCCTTAGAATTTCTAAAATAAACTAAGACTGCCAGACATAAAATACCTTAGAGATTACAAGCATTTTTTCTGTGTGGGAATTAGATACTAAGATAAAATTTGAACAGAAATTGTGATAAATTTAAGGGCTTTCCAGTACATAACATAGAAAGTATAACACAGATTTCATGAGCAGCAATTAATGGGCTTTCTCATGTTGGTAGCTTAAGAATGAAAATAAATATAGACAAGATTATCCAGCAAAACTATTTACCTCTGCAAATACCCGTTACTGAACAGAAGCAGAATATTAGGTGGACCAGGGCAGCAATATAAATCCAGAGTAACTACTGAAGACCCTGAAGTTACTCCACATTTACACCAGTTTAACTGAAAAGAGAAAAGGGTCCATTGAGTATAATTGAATCAAGGAGTCTTCCATTAACTCCAAATGACTTTCACAGCAGGAGGCTCCTGAAAACTCAGAGGAGAGCAGTTCTTTCAGAACAATACCATTTCCCTTCAACATTTTAATCTTTACTCTTTGGACAAGTGTTTTAAAATGCACTTAGGATATGATATGTTTTCTACATTAACTGTATCTGATGCCAAATTATCTTGAATTCCAGTTAAAAACTATATTTTCCATATGTGCTGGTTTAAAGGTGAACCAGCAGGGGAAATGAACTCACCACAAGAGAGAGATTATAAGTCAGACCTAAAATTTAATAATAATATTACAATAAAAACACTGACACAAAAGGGAAATTGTTTTCAACTCACAAAAACCCAGCAGTATAACCCAGTGTCCTGGGGCACAAACCCAAGGGGGTTTGTTTGCCCTTGTGCTGAGACCCCTGTGGCTCCCCCAAGTCCAGAGCAAAAGGAAATGAAAAACCTGTTGGTGCAGGCGAGGGCTGTGGTCTGGGCGAGAGCGGGGATCTCCTCCTGTCGAGGTCCTGCTGCTGCTCTGGATCCGATGAGAAGTTACCAAAGTCTCTTACCCACCACTTATGTACCCTCAGGGAGCACCCAGTCCCTCCCCGTGGGCGGGAACTCACACAATGGGTGATTAACTCTGGGAGCCAGGGGATATTGAACTGTTGATGGCCCACTAGCAGCTCCGCCCCCTCAGGATGTAATTTCTAGAAACGCATATATGGGAATTTTTCCCTGGTGATGAGTCCCTCTTAAAAATAATAAAGCTACTGCCCTACATAAGAGTTGCTATTTTTTTATCATAGCAGAAGGCCTCTGAATTCTTATAATATTTGTATATGTGTACGAAGCTATATGTGCACATGCAACACTGCATATATATATATATATAAATTCTCTAATATCTTTAATACAGTAAAGCCTGTACAATGTTATAAACAAATAGAACTATATGGATATGCCACAGTTACCAATTATTTATCTATTTATTTAAATGTTCTTTATACAAATATTAGTCAACCAATTATTGGGATATAGATTGCACAAAAATGGAGACTGCTGATAACCGGGGATTACAGTTATTACTTTTTAAAACTAGGTTCTAAATAGTGATGACTGCTGAAAGCAAAGTTACAAAGTAATTAACATTGTGTTTGCTTTTTTAATTTAAAGTGAGAATGTAGTTTTGGTTCAGCAACTGCATCTCTCTACTTCAGGTTTTTAGGTTTTTTCATTATAGCCCTTTTATTTAGCTGGTAGAGACAACAGGTAATGCAGTTTTGAGTTGGTAAGTAAAAAACCACACTACAAGAGGCACCAAATTTCCTTTTCTATGGTCAGACTACATTTAGGCACATTTTCTTTTTCCACAGTGAAAGTCTTGTTAAAACATGCCTAAAATTTTCATTTATGACTAATTTCTCCCCCCAGCATCAGCCACTCAATCTGATTTACATAAATCTGATTATTTGTTGCACTATTATATAATTAATTATCTAATTCTGTGGAGAGATCAATGAGGAAAAAAGAAGGTTCTCACTTTGCACATATTTGTTAAAATTTTAATAGAGTCTTTTTTTTTTCTTGTTCCTCTCTTTTCCCCAAAAAGAGAGAAGAGATCCATGAAGGTCACTACTGAAGATTCATAAAGCATTGTGAATAATGTCAGAACTATAATTTAATTAGTGGCCCATCTGTCACTTTCTGTTTGATGAGCACTAAATGTCCAATTATCATTTAATATCTGCTCTAATCAGCTCTGGCAAATTTCACAGGCACACTAGAGATGACATTAATAGATGGAAGTGAAGCTACCTTTGCAGCATCATCAGAGAGACGAAGCTTGTGCAGTTTTCACTTACAATGGGGAAGGCATGAATTCATTCCAATTAGTAGCAAGACCTTTAATGCAGACTGTGTTACTTCCTATCGCTAACAAAAGCTTTCAGTTGATTTTTTTCAAGAATTTGGTAATATACTTTTAATTTTTATGGATTTTTAAAATTTTGTTGGTGTCCAGAAATAAGTTAAATATTATATTCTCAGAGCCTCTGTCTTTATCTTTCTTTATTTTTGTAATCTATTGGTTTGCCCCTTTTTTCTTCACCCTCTTTCTGACCTTAGTCATTGTAAACAAAACACCCATAGCGTTCTTCATAAAGACATGGGAAAAATATGTTGAACAAATATGAGTTAATTTAATTTTAAAAATAAATAGACATAGAAAAATACTGGGCCAGCAAAATTTTCAGCAGTTCCTGGGACACAGGACTAATCCTCTCCATGACCTTTTTCTGGTAAAGGAGGAGAAAAAAAATCTTTTAATAAGGGCATAGAGTATATGTGTCTTTTCAGATAAGACACAGAAAATGACTACATGTTAAAAGCATTTAATAACTCATTGATAAGAGTGATGACCTATGAAAGCATCCTAAAAGGCACTTTTCTCCTTGTAATGACAAATTAAAAAACCTTACTTATCCACACCTTGTGTCAAGGTCAGGTAGCCTATATCTTCTCAGATTTGAGATCAATAACATAAAAGTCTCTGAAAAAGACCTTTGTCTTTACAAGAAGTTTCCTCTAATCAGAAGCTCCTCACATCCCCAACTCTGGTTCAAAGTGAAATCCTACAGCACTAGGAAAGAACATATGGCAAAAAAGCACCTGTTTGTGATAACATTGCACAGGTTCAATGTTTAGTAGCTAATAAGATTGGGGTTGCTGCCCAGCGGATCCACTGCGGTGATAAAATAGCCAGCTAAAAAGCTAAAAAAAGTTATAAAATAAGTCCTGTTTCCCTTCTGCTATATGTTTTGGCAGCAGCACAAAAGCTAGAATGTCTTTTCTGATACTTCCTTATTTCTACTAATGAGATTGAATCTCAGATTCTACCAGCTATAGATTGAATTTGTAAGAACTTGTCAGGATGTTCTGATCTGCCTGACCCTTTATTATTCTACCCAACCCAACATACATCATAGCACTATTTAGAAAACAGAAATCTGTTTCTTTGATGTTATGCAGATTCAACTAATGCACATGAAGATGAGTTCTCATTATGAGTGTTCTCTCAGTTTTCCTATGGTTTATAGGTTTGTAAACCCACTGTGCGTATGAGGCACTGATTTAATAGTTAGCTTCTAAAAATGGTCACAGGAAACCTCTGAATCAAGGCTTAACAAAGGGATTTCTGGAGGGGGAGGGTCTGTGTGTGTATGTGTGTGTGTGTGAATATGCACAAAGAAAACTATTCTTCAGGAGAATAGAAATGGAGAAGGAGATTATGAGTTCCCAGACATGATTGGGCCTCCTTTTCCTGACCTTTGGATCATAAATTTGGCTACACACACAGGTCTGAAGATGCAACTCAAACGCAGAGCTTTATTCATGAGAAACTCTGGAAAGAAGTAGTCCACTAGAACTAAAGGCAAATCCAGGAATGAAAAATAACTGGTTATCAAGGACCTTCTTTGAGGGAACAGAGAAGTGCCTTGATTCTGAAGACAATTTTAAATGCCATTGGGAAGTGAAAGAAAGAATTCAAGACGTGATGTTGTTTGTATTTAGGGTTACTGAATACATCATATCTGGTGACCACTGAGATTTTTCTGATTATGTAATGGTATACAATATTTTAAACTATTTTAAGAAGTTATTTTGGCTTCTATTCTCTAATTTAACAAGAAGAACCAGGAGACATACCTCAAGCATCTCTCATTATGTCATGTGTTTTCACAGGCATCCAGACTGTACTATTCCATTATAACTCTGCACATGTGGAGAAAGATCTGCAATAAAGAGGCATCAGTACCATGGAATCTGCACACCGGGACAAACTTTTAATGAAACATTGCCTTGACTACCCTTTTTGCTGGAGAAAGAAACACCCAGTCACATGGTTCACTGAATAGTTAAATATTTTACACATATTGTGATATTTTGCAAAAAAATTTTGACATCAGCACATACCATAGCCCCACAAGCTTGCAGAAGTTCCTCAGATGTTGTGGCAGAGACAAGTTATATCTTGCCATGAGGTTTCTCTTATAAATATAAATGGATATCTAAATCCTAAAGTAAGTAGGCTTCTTAGTTTTGCCCTGTAAGCACAGTGGTAATCCATTTAGTAATTTCTGAATGTTTTATCTATCATTCAAAGAAGTTGTTTAATTCATCTGAAATGTAGTACTAATTTAGACTCATATCCAGAATTAAGTCTGGATTACTGAAAATACATTCAGGAAAAAGTTAATTTGCTTTAAAAATTTCAGCTTATATCTGTATTTTTTCAATCTGTTTAAAGTGGGTATGATTTTAAATCCATACAGTAAATGACAGAAAGTCAATTAACACCTATTAATATTTTAGGATTGCTGATACAACACCACATTCCTTTAGTATGATAAGTTAAAGGTGTGGAGCATCACCAGTGAAAAATAAAAATTAATCTTGTTTCCATAATGGGGAACACAACACTTAAACACAGATTTTCTATAATATGAAAGAAACCCCTTAAAAATCCCAGATGGAAAAGTGTGGAACCCATTTAGGATATTCCATAAAGAATGGTAACCAGTTAGGGGGAAAAAGAGTGCTGGGAAAAGCAGGTTTCACTGGTTAGATAAATATTTTTCATTGGCATTAGGTCCTGCCATGAGAGTGAGTAGTTAGGCACAGTGTTAAATGACACCAAACTAAAAGTTAGGGTTTTGGAGGGCTTTCAGGGTTGGTTTAGCTGGTAGATCTTAACCTGGAAGACCACACTTGGCTAAAAAAACTGATGATATATATATCTAAATTACAGAAGAGGTCTGGATTATTTTATAACTTAGTCCATTAGCAAAACAGGTCCAAATGTTATTCTCATTTCTCTTTCTAAACACCTTTCTGTACTATTTTTTCAATATTACACCTATATGAAAAAAACAAGTAAAAACCACTACAGGGAATCAGATTTTCAGATAAAGTAAAATGTAAAAATATATATCTTTTTACTTTTTAAGAAAAAAAGAACAGGGAAAAAGAAAAAAAAAAGGCAACTTCAAGAGCATTGTTTACTCATTTGACCAGGATTTCAGTATAAATCTTTCACTTTAAGCAAACTAAGACAGTCAGACAGGAACTATACCTTAAGTTTGAATGGTGATTTTCAGTAACATCCTAGAAAATAAATAGACACCAAAAAAACCAAACCAACAAACAAACAAACAAAAAAAGGACAGACCTAAACCTAATGAAAGTAGAGCATTATTCAGTAGGAAAAAATGGATGAAAATTATAGTGTTTAATAGAAAAAATACCAGGCTCTGGAGGGTACATGCCAGAAAAACACTGGACTGGCACACTCTCACTGATGCTGCAGATAACCCTGGAAAGCCCTGCTTTGCCTCTCTGTCTTTCTGTGCACCTGCTGCCTATTTAGGAAATTTTGTGGATTCTGTTTGTGAAGGACATGTCTTGTTACCTTCGAAGTCAATGGTCAAACCATCATTACTTCCTTGGAAGCAGATGGGGCCCATATGGCCTGCTTGCATGATCATTGCTCATGTAAAATACCCACAGAGCTACCAGGCTTCTAACTGGGATGAATTGCATTGTGAGAAAGAGTAAAATGAATGAAAGAAGCTAAAATAATGTGAAAACTTTGTGGGAAGCAGTGAATTTAATAAACCTCTTCTGGACACAATGTGGCAACTCAGTTACACCTGCTGAAAGACTCACTGGAGGGAAGAGTTGTGAGGTACTATAATGGGATAGTGAATAATAACAGGATGATATGGAGAAGGCCTGTAACTGAGGACACTGAAGGAGTAAGACTTAATTAGAGCATTATTACAGTCTTGGGTTGTTAGTGCATGACCCTAGTGATGTCATTCTCCTCCTAGGAGATTCCTACTGGATTGTGAAATTCAGTGAAGTGCAATGGCCATAACATCTGAACCTCAGTATTGTCCTCACCAAAGCGGGATGAGTAGTAAATGCTTCTAAAGAGCATAAGACTAAAATCAGTTTTCCCCAGCTATAACACTGAGTGCATTAATCTTGAAAAGTGTCAAGTGGAATGCTGAATGAAGCATCTAGGAGTTTCAAAAGGGTGTATTTCAGGGCAGGGAGGCAGAACTGCTGTCTGTTCAGTTCAATATCAACAGCACTTAAAAGATATAGCAGCAGGATGATACACAGTTGTGAAGCCACAGAAGTTCCAAACCTAACATGGACTAGGCATATTTGAGAAGGGTATGGCATTGGTGTGTAGCAACTAAGCCCTGCTAAAAGGAAGGTTTAATTATCTGAAGTCAGGCAAGCTGTAGAGCTAAAAGCCTCAGTTGGTAAACCATATATAATGCTGGCAGAAATGTACATGTCATCTAGATAGAGTTCACTCACTGCTAACTTGGAGAACCTCAGGATGAATTGCCAAGTAGTGCTTGTGCAGATGTATTATTCAGATCTGTTTGGTTTCACTAACAGCATGCCAAAGACTAATCAAAGCGACTGATCCCATGGTCCTAAGTGCTAGGAAGATACATGCGCAAACAGCTTTGTAAAGTTAAGAAATCAGGGCAAGCAAATGAGATCAAGCAATAACTTTCAAATATGCACACCAAATCATTGGTTTAATGACATACCCTCAACGGCTTCCTGGAATTTCACCCTTTCTCATTGTGTATTTCCCTTGATGAAAACAGCTACTTGCAGCTCTAAAATGTGTTTGTAACATTCACAGTGTTGAAACTTGGGTGTGAAAAGTCTTGGATGCATTGAGCAAATAGTTCCAGTACCCCAGGCCTGGCTCCAGAGCAGTATGACAGGGCCATAGAAGCAGGAAATACAAACATACTTAAGGGTCTTTCTGTGATAAGCTGTAGATGATGACTCAAATATGATGACAATGACATCATAATGACATTGCAGAGAGGGATGTATTTATCTCAGGGAGTTTATATGTGGATTCAGGAAACTTACAACTTGTATATACACAGGCATTTGATGTTTCCCCCTTCATGAACTTTAATAAGATTTTTGGACACTGAAGTCAGGGCATTATTCACAGAGCTCACGTGATCATGCTCAACAACTCTGTCACAGCTCATGAAGCTTCCTAAATAAATTTTAGAAGTGACTGGCACTATGTGAACACAGATATTGTCAGAACACTAACAAGCAGAGGCTCTTAACTAACTGTCAAATCATCATCATTACAGAGGCATGGATACTTAACTTTTAAAGGGAAACTCAAACAATCTTTCATTTTTTCTAATGGACTGAGGAGTTCTACACACCTTATAAACACATCCTCCCTTGTTCCATGCCAAACTAATTTTTAATGTAACTGGTAGATTAAGGGTCTCTGTTGAGCTATTGTAACATTTGAATCTGCCTTAAGTAAAGCTTTTTTGATCCTTTCCTTTACAACTCTTTAAGAGTCCAAAACCAACATGACTTCCTATTCTTTATACTTTCTAAATTTTACTAATGCTGTCCTTCTGCCCATTAGAGTTCTGGCCTGAGCAAAAGTTAAACTATATTGTTAAGGGCATTGTCCAAATGCTTCTTAAATACTGACAGGCTTGGGGCATCTAGGAAACCTGTTCCAGTGTTTAATCACCCTCTCAGTAAAGAATTGCTTTCATATGTCAAGTCTGAACCTCTTCTGATGCAGTTTCAAACCATTGCCATGCATCCAATCACAGGATACCAGGGACAAGAGATCAGCATCCCCCACTCTCCACTTGCCCTCTAAGAAGGTTGTAGACAACAATGAGGTCACCACTCAGTCTGGTTTTCTTGGACACTCCTCATAGAACATATAGGTCTGCTACTTCTCACGAAAACATTGGACCGGTGTATGCCATTAGTATATATGTGAGTTGTAAGGCTGATGGTTTGCTTTTTTCCTTGTTTGGTTTGATTTGAGTGAGTGTGTGGTGGTGGTGATGGTACAGATGGATATGAGTGGTAGGTGTATGGTGGCAAGAGACAGGGATATGATGAAGAGGGAACCTGAAGTTAGGATTGGAACTTAAAATGAAAAAAAAACAAAAACAAAAACAAAAAACAAAAACCTCAAAGATGCACATGAATACCTGAAGAGAGTAAAAATTACTTCCCTAAATATTAAGAACATGGCAAGAATGCTACAGGGGTTCAAAGAATCTTTCTGTGCTCTTCTCTGCTGAACTCTTTTGAGATGGAAGGTAGTCTTAGTTTTTTCTAGATTCTTAATGGGGCTCTCTGGAGTCTGCTGTTTTTCCTAATCCTTAATATCTTGTTCCTATATTGCTGGAAATATGCTTAGAGCTTTTTTTGGGAAATCCGTGGCTTTCTTAGAATGCGGAAATTCTTTCCCTAACTCCATTAGAGGCATTTCATATGTCACAGATCCAGTTAAACTTTTAATGGTTCACTGAAGAATACAGGCAATTAAACCTTCTGTTTCTGTCACTTCTACTGAAAAGAAAGTTAAATTTATTGGAAAAGGTACTTGTGCTGGGCAGTTAGAAAGTCCAACCTTCGCTTGTTTTAAAGTTGATGTCAGAATGAAGGCGATAGTATAAGACTGTAACACTTATAATAAGACCTTGAACACACATCTTGAATAATAGGCAGATAGTTGAGTTTGCATGAGTCCTGCAGGAAAAAGGTCCTTAAGCAGACCAGCTGCTGCATTCAACATGAATTGCAATCTGCAAGTAGTTTTCAAGGGTAACTCCAAATAAAGCACATTATAGTAATGCAGCCTGGAGGCAAAGATAAAAGATGAGAGATGGGAGGATATAAATACACTTCCTTTACAAATGGCCAGATGATTCTTGAGCTGTCTGCTTAAATACTTCCCCTAATGAAGTAATAGAAAGTAGTGTAGCAGTGACAACAGCAGAAAACAGAACAGGTGCTTTCAGCTTATTTCTACCATTTATCCTGAGCTCACAGCCTCCAGATCTTGGTATTAAACTTTCATATTTCTTGGGCAGAAATCCTTAATCTGGGAAGCATATTTGCCTTTTTCTTTAGGCAAAATTGCCCCTCAGCCTAGAGTCCTTGGAGTGTCAATCTGTGAAAACAGAGAATTTCATGAGGGTTAAGAATTAACAGTGCACTTAAAATAAGTACAAAATGTATCTTAGCTATCATTCATCAGCTACACAGTTCAGAAAGCCAAGGCTTCCAGTCGGGCTTGTTTCTATAGAAGTTCTTCAATTAATTTAAGAAAGAAAACCTCAGCATTTCTCTGCCTTGAAGAGAACCTGAAAGTGAAAATTGAGGTTTCTGAGTTCTTTGAAGTACCTTCAATGTCATTCTTAAAAGCATTTCTGGATTTTTTTTTCTTATTACATTGTGGAATTTTACCTAATTTCAAATTTTAAGTCACAGTTCTGAAACAAGTTCAGTTCTGTCATTTAAAAAAGATACATGACCAAATCAAATAAATGGAAATGTCAATAGAGGTCATTATTTTTACATCTGTATCAAAAATGCAATACGTTTACTACCAATATCAGCATAAATAATTAGAACTAAAAAAAAATTGCAATAAATGGAGTAGTTCTTGGAGTTGATCGTGTCTTTTGACATTTTTGCTCATTCAAAAATATGCATTAAGTAGCAGGATTTCTCTTTATATGTGTGAATTAGCAAGATTATACTATGATCTTGTTACTTAAATGTACTAGTAGCAAAGAATAAAAATAAAACACTGAGACTACATGGTAAATTTTGTAAATAAAAGTAGTTAAAGTGGAAATAATGATTAAATTAAAAAAAATTTAGAGACTGCAATTGATAGCTTACAAGGCATTTTCCAAAACTCAGGGTAATTTAAAGTATAATTTTTTCCAATTGTGGAGTCAAATATGTGTTGTTAACTCCTACACTCAGACCTAAATTCAACTTTTATTTAGTTAAGAAATAAATTTTAAAAAGTAAATTTACTTTAATAACTTGGAGTCACATCATCACATTTAAGATTTTTTTCTTTACTTTCTGCTTTAGCTTGCAGCCTCAGTGTCTTCAACAGATGTGATAAGGACTTTTCTAGGGATTATTAGAATTTTTCTTATTAAGACAAATAATACAAAATTAAGAGAAATTAAGACAAATTTTTTCCCCATTTTTTTCTGAGACTAACTTTGCTTTTTGTTCCATTCTCCATGATTTCCCTCCCACAGCTTTCCAATAACTAGCTATTGAACTATAGTGAGCTACTAAGCTGTCTTAGATGAACATGCACAAAATACATAAAATAAATTTCATTACTGTATGTTGATATCTTCCAACTGCTTCATCAATATCTACTTCAATATCTACATTTCATACTACCTCATTTATTAACCATGAGCTGAAACACAGAATCACCAAATCAAAGACTGTCAAATTGGAAGGGACCCACAAGGAACATCAGGTCCAACCCTTACACAGTACCGTCCTCAAGAGTCACACTATGTACCTGACAATATTGCCCAAATACTTCTTGAACTCTGTCAGGCTTGGGGCTGTGATCACTTCCCTGGGGAGTCTGTTCCAACACCCATCCACCCTCTGGGTGAAGAACCTTTTCCTAATATCCAACTTAAACCTCCCCTAAAACAACTTCAGGCCATTCCCTCAGGTTCTGTCACTGGTCACCACTAAGCAGAGACCAGTGCCTGCCTCTCCTCTTCCCTTTCCAAGGAAATTGTAACTGCAGTGAGGTCTCCCCTCATTCTCCTCTTCTCCGGGTTGAACAGACCAAGTGAGCTCAGCCACTCCTCATACAGCTTCCCCTCAAGGCCTTTCTCCATCTTCAATGCTCTCTTTTGGATGCTCTGTAAGCTTAATATATTTCTAATATTGCAGTGATCAAAACTGCACACAATATTCAAGGTGAACTTTTTCACAAAAAAAAATCTGTTCCTGAAAGGCACAGTTTATAATGGAATTCCTCTCCTCATCCACTTTGAATATCTCTGTTAATTCTGTCTTGCTCTAATATTTTAATAAGCAGCTTCATAATACATCGCATATGTTTCTCTTGTTTGTTCCAGTATGATGCTTATTTACTCTGTTTGATGGATTTTTTCTTTTTATTTAATAAATCCTAACCAATTATAATCTGTTGCTAATTGTTTCCTTTTTCCCACTTCACAAGCAGTTTTTATAACTATTTCAGCAGTCTCTCTTTAAACCATATCATCGACTCTTCGTTCAGTCTTTCTTAGACAAGAAGAAATGATTCATATTATTCTTACAACCATTTTTTTCATCATAATCATTGCCTCCTTTGTCCACCCTCATCTTTTCAATATTTTTGTCTCAAAATGTTCCTCGTTAGATATCTTGTGTTGTGTGAAATATACTGCTGCTTACTTTTTACAGAGCTATGTATGACAGCCATATATGTTTCTTTTAAGTCCATTTTCTATTCTAATATATTATTTTGTCCTTCCTATTCAAACATTCCTTATTCATATATATGTATATTTCTACACAGTGCTATTTGTTTGGGTTTTGGTTTTGGTGTTAGACTTTTGGGTTTTGGGTTTGGGTTTAAAAAGACTTGGGAAAATTAGGGTTGAATTGGAATAAGTTGTTTCTTTAAATTATGAAATCTTTCTACTGGGCACTATACAAAAAGGAAAGACTCTTTAAAAAGGTATCTGCTATTTCTAAAGTACCCTAAAACAGATTCTGGAAACTCGGTCCACACAGTCCATTCAGAGGCCATGCTTCTGTATGGTAGAAGAACAGGCAAGATACATCCACACAAGATGTATCTATAGATATCACTATATCTATCACTTTCTTCCTGCTGGATGAAAATAATTGGGACATTTTTCTGTAAGAATAAACGGATTCTCACTGCACTTGTCTTTACTGAGTGAAGGAAAAAGTTCCCAGTTGCAATCAGCTTCATATAATAGATACATAATGTATCCACAGAGGCATAGAGCAACCTTGCTTGTTCCCAGGACTTTCCATTCACTATAGTTGCTGCTGTAAATTGCTAGACAGACTAACACTTTCTGTAGCAGATCTACTGCTTACTCAGTATTTATTTTGAATCATGCCTGTGTATGTACAGGGAACCAATTGTGTCCTTTCCAAATATTAATGAGGAATTGCTGTGAATGGTAATTCATGATTGTATTTCATAAAGGCAGCCTTAGTCCCTTAAAAAATTATTTGTCATCCTGGCAGTAACTGATGAGAAAAGTATGTACACAGGGTATTTATTTTCTTCTCAATACTATAAGTTAAGGTCAGAGATTCAGACTTCACTTTGCACTTTTTTGTCTTTCTTAGCTTAACACGGGACAATGCAGAGACGAAAGGGGGAGAAATGCTCATTTTTGTCACTTGCAATTGTATCAGTGGTGGTCAAAGAGTAATAGAGGCCAGAACACTTGATAATTTGCCTGCAGAGATGCTTGTACTCTTTGGGAGTTGTTTGAATTAAACACTGCCAAACAGGGAAAAATCAATAAAGTTGTTTAAATGGTTTCACAGGGGCCTTTGTGATGATTGAATATTACTCTTCTTACAAGACCAAGAGGTTTTTTTTTCTTCAGTTCATGACAGTAACTAAAGTTATTTAGTCTGAGTCCAAATGAAGGCTGAGGGTCTTCTCTTCTTACTGTCTTCTTCTACTGACAAATAGTTTTCATTTCCCTTTTTTAAAAATCTAAAGTAGAACAAATCAATAAACCTCCCAGAAGCAGCAACATTAACATTCCAAATCATCCCTATTTCCAGCTAAATCTGCAGAAAATAAAGGGCAAGAGCAACACTGATTTACACTATCTAAGGATCTACTCCAACATTTCTTTGGGTTAGATGACATTCAGTCAATTTGCCCATAGAATGATTCACTGTACAAAAAGAACTGCAAACTATACAGATTTTCAGTGTATGAAAGATTTTATTTCTATAAATGTTTTAGACTCTGTTTAATGAAAAATAATAGGTTATAGAATTTAATAGCCAATAATTTAGCATTCAAAGTTTTTAAAAGCATATGGAAAAACTTTAGATTCTGAGTAATTTAAGTACTAGCTTGGGGAAAGTAATAAATCTGAGAAAACCTGCTTCATGTCCATATAGAAAATTTACTCATTTTGCCAAAGATGCATGATGTGGCAGGTAAAAAAAACAAAAACAAACAAAGAAACAAAAAAAAACAACCAAAAAACCCAACCAACCAATCAACCAAACAAACAAACAAAAAAAAAACCACACAAAAAAACCAACCAAACACTAAGTAAGCTAAACTAGTACCAGTTTCTGACATTACTAGCATGGACTGACAATGCAGACCTTGCAGCAGTCAAACTGGTGGCAGTTTTCTACATTATTTGTGTACATCATTATAAAAGAAGGAAGGAAAAACATGAATCACTACCATATCAAGGAAAATGGTGTTTTTACTCTTTGGGAATATATGCTATCATATATGAGCTTCCTCCCATACGTGTTGAAATGCTTTAATTCTTCTGTGCATCTTTTTCTGAAGTAAATCTTCTTATTTTCCTGTTAGAAGTCACATATGGAGCAGAGAAAGAATGGATGAAATGGGGTCAAGGAGACAGGACTCCTGGGCTTTTATCTCTTCTTTTCCACAATTCAACCTTTAACATATTCCTTCATGTCCTTGCTAAAACCATGACAGCTACAACAGCTAACTGGAAATGCTTTGAGATTTAATTAACTGTTGCTACATTTCAAAACGTTCATTAAAATTCTCTGATGTGACTCAATTACACATTGTGGAACAGTAATGGAGGAAAATATGCCAACACAGGATAAAGCAAACAAATAAACACCCAACAAAAACAAAACAGCACAAAGCCCCACCCCCTTGCAAATACTTCCAAGGATGCCTTTAGAGTGTTTTTTTCACAGTTCTAGGAGATGGCACTTTCAAGTTCTGTGTTGTTCCCATTCCCATAATGTGATCTTTTAGAATAACTGATACATGTTTTTTATGGGACAATATAACTTCAGAGATTAATATTTATTTATCTGCAAATATTTTCACAATAATCTCCCTTTATCTTCTTTAAATTGTGAAATTAGGATATATCTTTTACAGACAATAAGCTCTGAGACAGCTTATTTTTCCCATCCCAACTTCTGGCATAGGAAAATCCAATAAATTCAACAGCAGCATTAACTTTAATTGAAAAAATACAGTCTTTGAACCTCACATGTATCTCTAAATCCCTGCCTATGCTTCCACAAGAAAGAGTTGGTTATTTCTTTCTTTTCCTTTCTGCTTCTAAATTTTTACATATTTCATAAAAACAAAAACAAAACAAAACAAAAACCACCAAACCAACCAACCAATCAAAAACAAAACCAAAAACAAGCCAAACCAAACGAAAAAGATAACCAGGAGTAACAGTACTGACACAAATTAAAATACACCAGTATGAGTTGGGTTTGCACAGGAGGGTTCATAATACTCAAATAAGAAGTAGAGTATAAATTCAGTTTTCAAGTTCACAGTATTTCATCATCATGATTACACATACATCTGCATCACTTTATTTTTTAACAGTTTGTCATTTTTTTCCAGATTCCACTGACAAATACATCTGTAGATGATGCAGAAACACTGAATAATTAAACTATCAATATAGTTCTATAAATGGTTTAAAAACCAACCTAGTCCAGATCCAAACTAACCTATTCATCTTTCTATAAGTACCTCACATATGTGTGTCACAAACCCTCAGCTATCCAAAGGTTTGCCTACTGTGCCACTTGGTCCTTCAGCTGGATAATAGTGGTAAGATTCTCAGTTCTGCTTTGTGGCTGTTTTCTTGGAGTCAACTAAACTCCTTAGTACTTGTGGACATGGACTGTTCCTCCAATTAAAAAAAAACAAAACCAAAAACAACAGCAACCAAAACCAACAAACATAACCAACTTCATAATCTTCATAATCTATAAATTATTAGCTTTTTAAGAGCTAATAGTTTTTCATCTAATAAAAATCTTAATTAAAATGTTTATTTTAGTTGTTGGTATTTTTTTATTCCAGTGTTGATAAAAAAATTCTAATATCTGATTTGTTTTATATGTGGCATTTGCTTTCATAAGCCATGCGGTTACCAGAAACTAATCCTGTTGAGAAACTAATCAAGGAAGGTGTTACACAAATGCAAAACATATGATTAAAGAGAAGGAAGGCAAAGCTCATGCAAAGAACCGAATATTATAATGAAATTTCCACTGAATGGAGATGTGAGGACTTCAAACTCAGTTTAATTAGGCCACTGAGTGGAATCCCCTAAGACTGACAAGAATTGAACAGCTAATAATCAGTTTGCTCTTTACTGATTACCAGCTAATCATGTCCCAAACACAATCCCTTTCCCCTTTCTCATTTTGAATACATTTGCAAGCCTTTTTTCTAATCTCTGCACTTTTATGGGCACACAGGCCCTAATCAGATAACTTCAAGAGCTTCAACTACTGTCTTTAAAAGTCCATCTATTGTTTGTGGAGCAAATATTTGCATCCTTCAGCATCACATTGGTAAACATTGCCTGTGCTTGTATGAAGTGATGAGAAACTCAATTATGCAAGAGCAGCATATTTCGTTACCTCATTTTCCAAGACTGATTTCCATTTTCCAGCAGCTGAGTGTACCTCTGCAGAGTGCTGTAATTTTATGTACAAAGGAAATCCACTTGCATTTAGAATTTATTGCATATCATCACATTGACTTCTGAGACCTATTAGTGTGAAGCTCCTTTTATATAAAAAGAAATAAACTCACTTTTTTATATCCCATCTTTCATATGAACTGTAACCTCAGATTTTTATCTATACACCTTTTAAGTAATTGAAAAGAGGGCTATTGACTTCCTTAGACTTTACTTTTCACCTGTCATGTTATAGACAACAAAGTGATATGGTTTGAGGGTTAGCTGATTGGAGAGGTAGAAAGTAAGTAAACCAGTAGACAAGTATCCATCAGCTGCAATATGGTGATGAGGTTATCTGGAATATATTCAGATGAGATTTGTTAGGAAAAGAGTTAAAGTGTCAATGGTCTTTTGAAAAACATGCATCTTAGTCTTCATTAGAAGAATTTGTTAAATTCCCTGTATAGCTTCTTTACTTTTATAAATACTAAGGACTTCTGCCATCATAACAAACCTAAGCAGTTCAGTATCAAGACCATGAATAAGTCTCACCAAGATCCTCAGAACCTGATAGCACCAATTCCACATTAGAAGTGATCTCTGTAGAAAACACAGAGGGCAGAAATGCTTTTACTCAGGATCCCAGTGAAACAAGGCAGATGACTGCATCTTTTCTATAGTTAAGGGAGGCTAGAAGACCTTTGAAAAGTCTCCTCAGCATGAAAGGACTAAAGCTTGAGCCTCTTCTCCACATAGCATCACATCTTTTCAAGTAGCCATACATTTTCACTCTTCTTCTTTAGCTTTGAAATTTTTTCAAAGAAGGATTCAGTGTTTTTGTTTGGTCCAGAGAAAAAGGAGCAATGGGGAATATAATTCCTTCCCACTCAATAAATCAGGACACCTGCAGAGGAGACCTGTGTTCTGATTTCTTTCCATAGACTGTTTCTGTGTCTTCCATGATGAAACCTAATGCTATGTATTTGTAATTACATGTAGATGAAAAAGAAAATACCTTACTCTTTGAACATCAGCCATCATGGTGTCTACTGATAAAATAACGAATAAAGTCATTGAGCAACTCCCAGTGATCTTATGGACACTGGCACAGCAAATAACAGGGCAATAGGTCACAGTGACATGATGACTAAAGCCATAACGTACCTTGTTATGCTACAAGCATGTCCAAATTATTTTAACACTGATGTTAATTTTCCTTGTCTATTTTTAACATTACCTTGACTGTTCTTAGCATTAATTAATACTACAACAGTACATATACAACATTAGATACCTGGCAAGAGTGTGTTGAGAAAAAATGACGGAAATAAATTTCATCCTACTGAATCTGTTAACGTGTTGTCATTTGAATTTTATAATGCTGAGGGGTTTTTTTAAATAAAGTTTATATCCTCTTCTTGTATTGAGTCTTATAAACAAAATCATCACAAAAAGAAGACTTAAAGAAATAAATAGGCACAACAATAAAATTCTACTAATAGAATAAAACATATTACTAATTATTTTTGTATCTATACAAGCCTGAAACAAATTAATACTTCAAGCATTTTTTTCAACATTAATCATGATTGATGAACTGTCAATCAGAGAAAATATTTCTGTATTACAAAAAGTAAAAGTCAGATAATAGTAGTATGTGACTAGATAGTTAAAACACTATTTATCCCAACCTAAACAAAGTAGGATATTAATAAGGTAAGACTTGCAAATAGGTAATAGTGTGGCTATCCTAGTTGGGTAAATGTCTTTTAAAATTAACATCAAATGTATTCCCAACAAGATCCTGATGCTCTCTTTTTTTTACGACATCACACCACTTCATTCTTCATTCTCAGCCCACTGCATTTCAATCTGGAAGGATAATAATTTTAAATTAACTTATTTATTTGCTGAACATACAAATTTCATTTGAATTAGGTGACATGTTCACAGATAAAGCCTACACAGGGCAAATATATTGAGCAAACAGGACATAATAAGACCTATTTAAATTATGTTTTTAGTTTTGCAACATCAAAACTAAATTGACTGCAGAGACAAGTCCAAACTTTTAATTACAGATTCAGTTTCTAATTTTGAAAGTGCACTTAAAAAAATCTATTTGAAATCCAAATATGAGGTTTTGTGATTCTGCTATTACTTATTTTTGCCTTATGGCTATAGACCTTTCATACTATTGTTACATTCCTCTTTTCAGAGGACTTAGCAGGATGGATTACCCAGTCGGATGTCACTTGCAATTCAGGACTTGCAGAGCCAACAATGTATTGCTTCCTATCCTGCAAAATATTGCTGCTTATACCTGTGTGTCCAGGCATGCACAATACCATTTTATAGTCTGCACTAAGTTTACCAAATATTCATATATATATGCATATATGACCTAATACATATATGTATATATGTTTGAAGTGTCCAGTTTACTTCAACTGAGAATCTAACCCAATTGTGTATGTATTTAAAAGTATAGTAGAGACTCAGCTTGCATAGGTGACTATGAGTAAGGCAGTAGTAATCAAATAGGTAAACAGAGAAGTGGTCACAGCACCAAGCCTGACAGAGTTGAAGTAGTGTTTGGATGATACTCTCAGGCACGTGGTGTGACTCTTGGGGATGGTCCCATGCATTTGATGATCCTTATAGGTCCCTTCCAAATAGGTGTATTCTGTCATAATAAATCTCATGTGCTTAATCAAGGAATTTTACTAAAGGAGCATAATTTGTTATCAAAAGAGAAATTGGGTTCTAAAATTTGCTTTTTTAGTGTCTGTTCATACAGAGATGTCACAAACATGACAGATTCACACATATGGCCTACCCAATGTGTTTTGCAAACGCAAGAAAATGAGGAAAAGTTGAGAAAAATCTGTCATGTATTATGTAGACTGTTAAATTGTATTTGATAAAAATGAAATAGAAAAGGACCCACATTCAAAAAAAAAAGATATAAAATAAGGATACAATGTCAATGTCTGATTATATCAATAGGCACATAAAATTCTTACACTAACAATATCTTCTGCTTCCAGCTACCTGCAAGCATTGACTTTTCTGGGCAGTTCTATAAAGATGAGAATGCACTGAATCTGTCAACAGTTTTTCTCTAATGCTGAATACATGATCTTAAAGTCATGTCATTTCCTTCACAAGAATGATTCATATTTAAACAACTACATTATTATGATCAGGCTTAAAAGTAAACTGAAAAAAAATGGAGTAGCAAAACTCTATGCTTTAATTTCTGATCTCATTTGATGACATCTGCTGAAAACTCGCAAAAGTATACATCAAAAGCTCTATTCTTCTAAGTATTTTCAACTTAAAGCTGAGACACATTTGTAATTTTCACAGGCACAAAATGCAGTTGCAATTAATGACTTTGCTATTAAATATTATTTTTAAAATAAATCTTAATTTTTATTTTTTTTTTTACAAAATTTATATTTTTCTGGAAAAAAAACACCTTGAAGAATTTAATATGTCCTCTCCCTTCCTTTAGGGAAAAAACCCGTCTATTTTGAAAAAAATATAAAGTGATGAATGCAAAACAGTCATCTAAAGCTAAGACTTTGCATATATAATTGCTTCCTCTAGTCTGAGTCTTTAAATAAATAAATAAATAAAAATGGAAAGAAGGAAGCAGTAAAGTGACTACATTAAGCAATTGATTGATGATATTCTCCTGTGCGATGTTCAGCAAGCTTTTCTCTGGAAAGGCTTTATTGGTTTGCTGATACTAAATTTTCCAAACATATATATATCTTATGATGCATGGCAAGTTTGTCACTGTTGAGAAACTACGTCAGCCAAGTTAGAAAAGTTAAGAGCCTGTAAAACTTAAGTCATCCAGAACTACAAGTAATGGAAAAAATATAGAGGGACATTAAAGAAATTCAAAGTTATATGAAGGTTGAGGTTTTAGATGGATGAGGGTAAAAGGTGGGAAGCACAGGCATTGCCTTTGCATATTGCTTAAAACACACAGAAAAGAAAAATTAAAATACAATAGTATGTCTGATCATCCTCTAAAAATTTTCTTTTCTAAAGGGAAAAAAAAAAGAGTTAAACCTGAATGCTACAAAATGTTCTGATTCTCTCACCTGGGCTCTTTCTATATAAAGTTCAGCAAAGTTTAAAATGGCAATTAAAAAAAAACTAAATAAAGTACTTGGATTAATAATATTAAATTAATTTGAGAATTAATAAATTAGTAAATTAATAATTAAACTTGGAGTAACCAAATTGCAGCCTTCCAGAGCCTACAAGAAAAATGAAGAGGGACTATTTACACGAGCATGTAGTGATAGCATCAGTGGGAATGGATCAAAATGAAATAGAATATGTTTAGATTAGATACTAGAAAACAATTCTTTACCATGAGGGTAGTGAGGCACTGGAATTTGCCTCAAGAGGTGTTGTGGATACCTGATCCTGGAAGTGTTTAAGGACTGGTCTCTGAGCAGCAGGGTATAACATGTGTCCCTGCACATGGCAGGGAGGATTACAACTAGATGATCTTTAGGGTTTCTTTCAACCCAAACCGTTCTATGATTCCACAATTCAATGAAAATCAGACTAATGAAAGAACTAGATCTGGCTTTTTCTAGAGGATTAAACCTACATTATTTAATTGTACAAATTTATAGAAAGCTTTGATTGACAAGCCCTACAGGCTCTTATGGAGGGATAGGAAGGTTAGAAGTGGTGGGGTCACATTGTCTGTAATAGAAGGGTTAGAATGTATGGAGGTCACAGCTGGCAATGGCACAGTTGAGAGCCTCTGGGTAAGAGTCAAGGGGCAAATAAATAATGTGAATGTCATTGTGAGAGTCTACTATAGACCTACGTCTTGGCCAGGACAATGAAGCTGATGAATTATTCTTTGAGGAACTAAGGGACACTTCCAAGTCAACTGCTCTTGTCCTTATGGTGGACGTCAACTAGCCAGAAGCATGACACAGCTGACACAACTGGGGTCAGAAGATTCCTAAAAAACCTGTATGACAACTTTATGGAACAGGTTCTAAGGGAGCCAACTTGGAAAGATGCCCTCCTTGATCTGCTGCTTGTCAACAGAGCAGATCTCATGAGTAAAGTGGAGATTGGTGGCCTCTTGACCACAGTGACCACAAAGTGATTGAGATTAAAATCTCTGTTGACAGGAGGAAAAGTGGCAGCAAAATCTCTGACATGAGGAGAGCAGACTTCAGGCTGCTCAGGGAATTAATGAGTAAGGTCCCCTGGGAAAATGTTTTTACAGGTGCTGGATTGCATCGCTTTTTAAACATCACCTCCTAAGGCACAGGAGCAGGAAATTCCCAAATGTTGGAAGTAAAGCAGGTGAGGAAGAAGGCCAGCTTGGCTGAGCAGGGATCCTCTTTTGGAAATAAGACAAAAAGGAAGAAAATGCCCAGTGGAACCAAAGTCAAGTGACATGGGAAGAATTCAGAGATGTTGGTAGAAATCATCACAGAATCTTTAAAGAGCTGTCTGACATTATCACAAAACCTCTGTTGATGATTTTTGAGCAGTCTTGGGAATCCAAGAGTCCTAGCTGAGTGGAAGTTGGTGAATGTTGTCCAGATTCTCAAGAAGGGCAAGAAGGTAACTACAGGCCTGTCAGTCTCACTTCAGTGCCTGGTAAAGTTATGGAGATTATTCTGGGAATTACTGGAAAGCACCTGAAAGACAATGCAGTCATTGGTTACAACCAGCACAGCTTCTATGAGAGGAAAGTGCAGCTTATCAAACCTGATTTCCTTTTATGACAAGGTAATCCACCTAGTTGATCATGAGAAGCCAGTTGATGTAACCTTTCAGGATTTCAGTAAAGCTTTCCATCCTGTCTCTCACAGGATCCTTCTGGACAAAATGCCCCGCACATAGCTGGATAAACACATCATGTGGTGGGTGAGCAATTGGCTCATGGGTCAAGCACAGAGGGTAATACTGAATGGGGTGACATCAGAATGATGACCTGTCACTAGTGGGTTTCCACAGGGCTCCATCCTGGGCCCTGTTGCTCTTCAACATCTTCATAAATGACTTGGACACAGGATTGCGAGAGATACTTACTAAGCTTGCAGATGACACAGAACTGGTAGAAGCTATTGACTCCCTCAGAGGCAGGGAGGCCCTGCAGAGAGACCTTGACAAATTGGAGGACTGGGCAATCACCAACCATATGAAGTTTGACAAGGGTAAGTGCCAGATTCTGCACCTGGGATGGGGCATTCCAGGATGTACAGACAGACCAGGCAATGAGATGCTAGAAAGCAGTGCCATGGAAAGGAGCCTGGGGTCCTGGTCAATGGCAAGTTGAATATAAGTCTGCAGCGCCCCGGCAGCCAGGAGAGTCAACTGTGTCCTGGGAAGCATCAGGCAAAGTATCACCAGCCGGTCGAGGGAGGGGACTGTCCCACTCTGCTCTGCACTGGTGCGGTCTCACCAGAATATTGCATGCAGTTTGAGGCACCACAATAGAAGAAAGATATGGGCAATGAAGATGGAGAAGGGCCTTGAGGGGAAGCTGTTTGAGGACCAGCTGAGGTCATATGGTCTGTTGAGCCTAGAGAAGAGGAAAATGAGGGGAGTTCAGAAGGGATCTGAAGATAAAACAGTTTATTTACTAAATATAAGTGTTTATAGTGTCCTGTTTGTTCTTTGGAATTCAAAAGAGAAACTTTATATTTTGAACTTGAGCTTGATCCAGCCACACTTTTAAACCTTTCATCTTCACCTACTGTAAACATTCAAAGGTTCAAGTTTATTGGAGGAAACCTTACTGGAAACTCATCTTTAATATCCAATGCTTGAGCATGGTCCTTGAACAAGATTTACAGTTGTGTAAAGGATGACTAACAAAACTGGATATCTACTGGAATGCATGTCGTATAACAACAGGCTGTTCTATCATCTAATAATGAAGGAAACAAAATATTATTAAATCTGGGCAACTAATGGTACAATTTAGATTTAAATTTTTCAGAATTCTCTCATACTTTACCTCTAAATACTCATAGGCAACATGGGCCTGTCAAAGAATGTTGATAAATTCATGGGGCATCAAATATTTACTCATCATATCTTTGTTATCCTTATAAATTTCCTCATCAAGATTGTTCAGGAACAACTATTTCTGAATCAGAGTATGGTGATAGTAGTTGGGACTTGCTAGTCAATAATCCTTTCACCCTTGGGATCACTGCCCTTCCTAAAGCAGGTGAAATGTGTAAGTTAGGAAAAAACCACAGCCATGAGACAGCCTATTTGTAAAAACAGAAAATAATCAGCCTGACTACTGTATGATTTATTTTAAAATTATATTTAAGCATGTATTCTGCTGTTATGGGAATATTATATGCCACTAATTTACCACTAATCAGGCACTATTATCCACCAAGAGCTGCTTCTGCAAGTGAATTGTTACACTGGTAAAAAGCTGACAGATTAGTTTCTACTACAGCATGCAGAAATAAGAGATCTTTACAAATGACATGCCACAGCCATGAAAGCCAATGACACAGGGAGCACTTACAGTTGATAATAAGCATTTACTTTCTGCCACTTCAAAGTTGAATTCTCCCTGGGATGCCTTTAATCCTACCTGAAACCTTAAACCCAGTGCTCTGCACTGCAGCAAGAAGAGATGAAAGCAAAAGGGCATAGGCAACAGGGAGACAAGCAGATTTAACAAGGCAGACAATACATACAAAGGATTATTTGTTGCCCTGAAATATAGGAAGAGATGACGGAATACTGAGGAGGTAATAACAACAACAATAATTGTTATAATTATAATAGGTTTTAAACAAATCTATCTTGGGGGCTGTTACTTTAATCAGTCACAGCAACTGCCCACATAGCTGGGGAAGTGTTCTTTCATTAGGATAAAAATTGAGTGATTAAAAAATTATAGCCAAATCTGTTCTTTTTTGCAGTGAAAATATTGTATGCCCACTAGATGAGAACCACATCATCCTCTGTTGAACTATTATTTCTATAAGAAATCCTGTGGGGACAATGTTCCCAAAATAACAAACTAATTAATAGAAGAAGATTGACAGAATCTTGATAAAAGTAAATATATGACTGAAAGAGACAACAGGTACCCATAAACCTTAAGATAAAGAGAGAAAATTAAAATATTACAAAACAATTCTGGTCAGCTAAAAATGTCTTTCAAGTGTGAACCTTGTCCCATCATAGTGACTAACTTTCCTGTTCTTAAATTTGTATTTATGGTTTGTACACAGATAGGTGTATTAATAGTCTTTGTAAGTTTTTTTTTTTGGGGGGGAGGTGTACTTAAATATAAACACTCAAAAAGACAAAATGTAGAAACTTTTAAAAGCTTTTTTTCTGCATATCAAATCTAATTATATAATTGCATTTATTCAAGGGAAATTCTATTTGCTTTGTGTTTCAATATCTAATAGCTATGTGGGCTTTAGACTACCGGGTGATTATACGCTGCATTTAAGACAAAGCTGTTGTTACTTCAAATCTAATCCTGTTTGATGTATTTCATGCATTTCTGTGACATTAAAAAACTTGCCCAAAATAGTTGCACTTCATCACTTTGAAATTTCCGGTCAATGATAACTTAGAGAAACTAGCATCACTCAGTACTATGATCTTCTGTGTTTAAGGATATGGTGACCATCTTCAGTAGTTTCTGTTCATCATCCTCCTTATTTTGACAAGTTTTAATGTTACTCATCAAAGAACACATACTAAGTATATACTTTGTGGCTGTCATGGGAATTTCCAAACTAATAAAATTGTATCATTACTCTTTGGCTGAAGTGAGTGATTGGTGTTCTATGCCACAAATATTCCTTTATCTCTATTAGGCATTGAATGAAATTTGAAGACTTTTTATGTTGTCTAAAATGTAGCATTCTTAAAGACAAATCTCCTTATACCTTTAATTACCTTGACAGGTGGGTTGGACTGAATGCTCCTCAGAGGTCCCTTCCAACCCTAAATATTCTGTGATTCTGTGACTCTTGGATTAATTGACTTTAGTTGAATCCCTTCCACTGTTGCCTTGCTGACTTAATTATATCCAAAATTTCACCTGTTGGTACAATGACTAAGTCTAGCTTTTTTGAAATAATGTCAAGAAAGTAGCTACTGTAGTGTTGCTAGCTGAGAAAGAGCACTAGGAGCATTAAGAAAGGATACTGAACTGAATGATCCTGGAGGTTAGGCAGTGCAGATCTCCTTCCATCAAGTCAAAACAGTTACCTTGCTTCAACTTAAAAAGGACTGCCCTCTAAAAGACTTGTCTGGGGTATCTGTGTTACTAAGAATTCTGTCACTCTATCAGTGTCCCAAGGAAGGATCCCACAATACTGTTGCATCAGGAAAGAAGTGACTGGTTGTGGTGGGTTGCTCTTGACTGGAAACCAGATGGGCTCAAGGCCACTCTATCCCTTTCCTCCTCAACTAGACAATGAGAGAGAATACAGAGAAATGCTAGTGGTCAAGATAAGGATGGGGTGCAGTCCCTCAGGAACAGACTGCTCCAACATAGGTCCCTCATGTGGTCACAAGTCCTACCAGAAAACCTGCTCCAGTGTGGGCTCCTGTCTCCACAGGTCTTGCCAGAAGCCTGCTCCAACACTGGCTCTCCACAAGGTCATAGCCTCCTTCAGAATAAATTCACCTGCTCTGGTGTGAGGTCTGCAGTTTTTGCCTCTTCATGAATATATTATCCCAGAGCGAATGCCACTGTCACTGAGGGGTTCAGCTTTGGCCAGCAGCAGGTCTGTCTTGGAGCTGCTTAAATTGTGCACAGCTTCTGGCATCTTCTCACAGAAGTCACCCCTGTAACTCCTTCACTACCAAAACCTTGTCACACAAACCCAATACACTAGTGTTGTGTCTTTTGAGACAGACTAGGTTTTTAGGGGTCTGCCTAGACATAAATTTTCAGCACCTTCTTTTCCTGACCAGGGCAGTTTCCAAAAGCAGAAATGGATGACTCTGACACTACCAAAACCTTCTGAGAGAGTGAAAACTTGTGTTAGGAATAGGTCCTCATGGAGCCTTGTAAAGAGAATCTGGTGCTACATCACTGTCAGTAGACACTAGCAGACAGTCTAGAGCTGGATGGCAGTGTGTCCAGCTAGTTATGCCAATCCACAGTTCACCAGGCATGTGGCATAGCTATCTCTACCCAACCAAGGTTTTCTTGAACTTTTTCCTCCAGGCAAAATGACTAAGTGCCAAAGAAGAGTTTAAAAACCCATGTGACAAATCTTTTTCTTTCTTCCTCAGACTCCTTCCTTTCTCTGTTTTCTTTTTCCATTTTTGGGCTCCCTTCTCCCTTATGCACACAATTAAATCCATTTCAGATCTGCATTCTTTTCTGTCTCAGTGGAGAACACATGAGGAATACAGAAGGGAAACTGTGTTTTGAATGGGAGGAAAGAGTCAGTCCTTTTATTTTATTTCTTTATTGGTTTTGACTCTATATGCCATGCTTGGTATATTCCAAGCACATTTGATCATGGATATATATACCACCTAGCAGTATATGTTTTTCTACTGGGCTTTTCAATCTTAGTTCTATGAGGTGTTTTAGTTATTTAGAGCCAGCGGCATTTCAGTTTGAAAACAGGCAGTATTATGAAGTTCTTAACAGCTACCTTGACCAGGTACCTTTCTCATCTTCATAAGTCTGCTTATGTCAAGAGATAAGTGTATTTGATGAGACATTATGAAATACTATATCCTTAATGACCTTTAAATTCTAGGAAAAGCATTACATTCTAGTATAGTGTTACATCTTTGTGAGAGGAAACATGCCAGACTTTAAACAGATATTGTTTAGATGTCTACCTGTTTATAGTGGTATTCACAATAAAACTTTTGCTTATTATTTATATAGATATCACCAGCAACCAATTCTGTTCTTCGTGATGACAGGAGAACTAGAGATATGCACAAAATGATACACAACTTCCAGATGATTAATTTTCAAATGTGTCTTTTTTTCTTAAAAAATTGAACCCTAGACTGATATGTGAACAAACTGGTAAGGTAATAACTCATTTCCTTTGGGAAATAGCTATTTGTGAGCTAATACTATCTTCACATAGGAAAGAATGGAGACGGTAACAAGTGGAAGCTAAAAGCTACTGACAAAGTGTTTGAACAAAATCATAGTTTTCCTGACAGTGCAAACCTGTCCTGAACAAAGTAGTGCACCCATCCTGGCTAGGAAATTGGAGATAAAAGTAACAGTGGCACCTGATGGTGTGATGGACTATCACAGTCCCTTTGGAGCAACTGTTGTATATTCTCTATTCCTTTTTAATCATTCCAGTCACCTATAGGCAGTTCCTTCTACTATTGTAATAGTAAAAAGTGAAGATATTTTTAGCTGGTGAATGTTCATTTGACATTTGGAATGCTTTCATCATATTATTTAGGGTAGAAACACTGTTTCTCACTAAATAAAAGATTTCAAGTACAGTAGATTCAACACAAGGTGGCAGAGAGCTTTGATTATGTTTCAACCGCATAAGAACTGACTGTAAAGGCTAAAAGAAAATTCTGTTACTCTGTGGGAGAATAATCTTCAGCAAAAAGGCTTTTTACTACCTTGGACTTTACTAAGTTTTAAATGCTGATTCCCTTCACTTTTCAACTTTAGAACACCTATATTAATGCCTTTTAGTCTGGAACATCATGCAGGGAATTAAAAGAGCAATACAACCTGGAAAGTAAGGTATATTATCACATTCAACTTAATTATAAAGTTATTCTTATATATTTGTAGCACCTAATAAAAGTATGAAAGGCAAATTAAAAAATGTTGCATTCTGAGAAGTGTTCCCCAGAAAAAAAAATATATACTTTTCCTCCTATCTAGACAAACACACTTAAATATATTTAAATCCTGCAGCAGAAAAATACACAAACACATGATTTCAACTGGTGACTCTTGAAATTGAAGCACACCGAGTAACATCTCAGTCTGTTCCCTAAGTGCGTAGAAAGATGTAGGTGGGTATCAAGATCTGAATTTCAAACATACATCCAGACAGGCAGGAGGAGCACTCCTTTTACCTGTAATTTAGTTCCTATAACAATGAAATTTACAGATGTAGTGGCATAGCTGCACTGGTCTTAACTTCAGTGGTGCTAATGTCCTGTCACTTGCTCTGGCCCCATGCTGAGACAAAGTACACTAGCTGAGTGCTTCTTGGTGACCCTACACACATCTGTGTTCTCACTGCTGAAAATTGTCTCTCTGCCTGTTAGGAAGGAGGAATGACATCATGTGTCACCGACTGTCCTAGAGTCCTGTGGGTATCTGCCAGTGACATCAAGAAATATAAGGGGGTGTGGGTTATCCATCAAAACCTCTTTCAAAGGTCCCCTTTCTACTTTTCAGGCATTATTTGGTAACTTCAATAACATCAGCAGATACACGGCTCACTTCTCTTTCTGTATTTAGAAATCCCTTTTGCATGGGATTCTTACTAGAATGTAATATGTTTCAGTTATTTATTTAACTATACTTTATTTTATATTTGTTTCACTTCTACCTTGATGACTGTACCTTGAATGATCTATATTTATATTTGTTTGATGGCTTGTGAAGATTCCCAAACTGTCAACCCTACCCATTAAAACACTAAACCAACTGCAGGTTAATTCATCCATTTTCATGCTCCTTTTATAGGAATTCAGCATTCATTACTATTAAGTATATACCACTGTTCCCTCTTCATCTGCTTTACAAGGATGTTTATCTGGATTCTAAAGTCATGGAACTTTGATAAACTATGTTAAGTCACTCTGAAAAGATCATCATAAACACCTCAGGTGTGTCCTTTTAAGTCAGCCTTGAAGTTACCTATAGTGAAAGGCAGAGGGATAAGTAGTGGAGGTGAAACCCCAGATTAAACATCACTTTATGGTTTTTTGACCTATCACAGAATCTCTGTTGAATTTTTTAGGATAAGAAAAACAAGAAAACAGAAAGAAAGTAAGGATTTCTAAACACATGGATTATATTCATGATAATATGCTGTCTTCATCTCTCACAATGTACAGCCTACACTGCCAGTTCAACTACTTCTCTGAGTTGATGGAGTACAAAATATTGCTCTTCAGAAAGATTTCTGTAGTTCTAGTCATGTATGGCAATTCATCCTGGAAAAAAGTATTCTCTGAGTGCTGAAGTTAGCATGATTGCAATAGTGGATGAAAAGTCAGCCTAGAGCACTGACATTTTATGATATATTCGGCAAAATTAATTTTTTTATTCATTATTTGGAATTATAAACTTCAACTGAAAGATAGAGTAGCTAAAACTGGTTTTCTTAACTTGCAGATTGTCCTATATACTTCCAATATAGATCAAGAGGCCTAACTTTAAGTTTCAGGTTACACAGCTTGCAAATATTCTTTGGACATTTAAAATTCAAAGTGGTGATAATGTGATCTCTAATTTTACCAGTTTTCCTTCTTACTGAAAATTTAGAAAATGATTGTAAGAAGTTTCAGCGGAACCACTTGATATTCTTTCAAGATACATGCTATACTGTATACAATATTGTGGCAGTAATATGCCTTAAAACACACATCATCCTGTTCATTATATTCACAGAAAAGATCCTATTGCAGTGAAGATGATGTGTGTGCATGTGGATTTTAGTCAGCCTTATGGTAACAAAGGTCAACATTGTAGAAAGAGCTATTAAAGCACAATACACATGCTGCAGGATGAATTTTTTTTTCTGGAGGAACTGCAGTCATATTGGGAAGGAAATGTCTTTGTCATAATTTTGAAACTACTTCTTTAGTGCTTTTCATTTACTAATAGATTTTTGCATATCAGATTTTTTTGCATAGATTTGCATAGATTTTGTGCTTACCTATTTGTACTTTCAAGGCAAGTCATCAGCTGTTAGCAATTCACCTGGATATATTATGGAAGTTCTGAATCCTACATCATTACAAGTCATTGTACAACAGGAGTTTCAGATGCTCTGTTTAAATAGTCTAAGTCTTGTAAAACAGGAGAAAATAATTTGTAGAAGCAGATTCAATACAGAATCAGCGGTACACATTGCTTCCAGTGGAAGCACCAATGAAAACAGGGACTCAAATTTTATTCTGACTTGTCCAGATTCTTTCAAGTCCCCAAAACAAAGAGGTAAGCAGGCCATTCACAATTTGCATTTGATCATTACTGTGAAAGACACCCCATTGAGCAACGCTCCATCCAGTTGCAATATAATCAGTTGGCAAAGCTCCTAAATGTTCCTGTACATCTACAGAAAACTTTCTATTATGAGCACATATCCATGACCAGGGAAAGGGATCTAAGGCATGAGAATAATGCTTTTATCCTACCCAAAGTATTGACTTAAATGCGTAATTCTAGTACTCAGTAATATAGTTGTAATAAGTGTGTTACAGTCTTCCTAGTAGTTACTTTGATTTTGGCCAGCTTAAAATACTGGATAAAATTCATACTATTTTCTGCTCTTTGTTCAACATTATTTATAAGGAACTGGAGTTAGAACTTTAATACTTAAAGTATGCTCTGAAATATTTAGCAATAATGTTAGTATTTTGACCTTTACAACATCCTATATCTTCATTGGCTACCTGCTTCATCTCCTTCCCCATAGGTTAGAAGAGGCAGTAAAATAATGGGATACATGGAACAGATAGGCACTGTGGCCAATCAAGCAAAGGAATATTAAAAAGGTCAAAATACTCAAGTCTACTACTATGATTTATAAAACATATGAAGAATTGCAATTTTAGTATCTAATTCTACTAGGAATAATCATAATGAGAATTGAAAATGGCAAAAATGAATAGATTTTGGTGACAGTAATTTCACTTTGAATGAAAGATAGCAGCCTGTGTTCTTCACTAAAACTAGGTTCATTACTTTTATGATTTCACTCATCAAAGCTACCCTTGGGTCTGGGATGTATTCTTCCTTTTCCTCACAAGTCAATTTAAATATTGTAGCTATCTATACTCCACTGCCTCTCTGGGAATTACTTTGGGATCTATTTTGTGCTGTGGTAAGAGGTTACATCTAAGTTTATATATATATATATATATATTTTTTTTTTTTTAACATGTCTGTTTTTATCTCTCTATACGCATATGTGCACATGCACATATGTATACACACCTGCACACATCTCTTCTGAGTATTATGAAAATATACAAAACAAAGCTCGATGATATCCTTCTGAAATATTGTATTCTGGAATCTGTGAACAGATTCACAGCTTTGGAAAATGAGAACCAGACGTTTTTTGTTTTGTTTTTTTTTTTCCAAAAGACAAAGAGCTGTTTTACTGTAATGTAACAAGGTATTGCTGGCTGGTTGAGCCATTTTAGCAGACTGTTCATACAATTCTGTGATACTCACTTCCCCTGGGTTTTTTGCTTCTAGATTCTTACTCAAAGTTTCCTTTGCGTTTGTTCTCCCTTTACAGTACAGCAGAGTTAACAGAGTCAATAAATAATATGCATTAGCATTTGCCTCCATATTTCAAACCATTAAATTTTATATCGTACTTGCAAGAAACTAGAAGAGAACCAATTGATTGAAAAAGTCTGCTTTGATAGTTCTCTTGTTCTGCCTCTGGGTCGCCATGAGCAGAGAAACTGTTTCCCTGGGGTGGTGCCAGCGCAAACATCCGTTCCCTCGACACTGCTCTGGTGAGCAAGACCAGCAAACAGATGGCACACAGATGACACATAGACAGCATGTGCCTGGCACACAACTGACAAAGGCAATCACATTCCCATCACATGCCCTGTATGTGGCAATCACATGGCTGTCACATGCCAATCACATGCTCATCATGCAGCAATCACCTGGCTGTCACATGCTAATCACGTGCCAATCCCAGGATCACAGAACTACAGAATCATTTATGTTGGAAAAGACCTCCAAGATCATTGAGTCCAACCTTTGACTGACCTCCACCTTGTCAACTAGACCATGGCAATAAGTGCTACATCAGTCATTTCTTGAACACTGCCAAGGATGGTGACTCCACCAACTCCCTAGCCAGCCTGTTCCAATGCTTGATAATACTTTCCATGAAGAAATTCTTCCTAATATCCTGGGACAATCACGCATCTATCATGTGCCTTACAAATGAAAATCACACATCCATCACACACTTGGCACACAGCAATCACACATTTGGCGCATGCCCAATACACACCTGGCACACAACAATCAGGCACTTGGTATGTGCATGGCACGTCTGCTTCAACTGCACACTCATTCTCCTCGTGTCGGTTACAGAACAGCAATGTTTGCATCTTGGTGCTTTTAAAGGCAACCATTACCGTGGCTCAGGAAAAATATTAGTTCATTAAATTGTATTAACTTAATTACTTGAGATCATGTGAATGTAGTGGTACTGTTGTCTGTGAGACTATCTAGGAAGATGAATGGTAAGAATTTGAATTTCAGTGCAGCTGTGATAATGCTGACCAGTTTTGAAAATATGAATCCCATGTGCTTGCCTATATTCTTGTAAAGAGACCTTTGCAGGCAGATCTTAGTGTCTCTGATTGTTCAGATTTTCTTGTAAGCAAATGGCTAAAATGCCACCAAACCCAGGCGTCAAAAATGGCAATTTCAACCTGGCAATTTTCAATTTAGCAATTCTGAAAAGGTAAACAAAACAAATTAAACTAACAGTATGGTAACAGTAAAGTACATATTCTGATTACATGCCTTATTTTCTATCTCAAATGAAATTGCAGCATCATTTTCAAGCTGCTATGTGGTACTACCACTGAATTAAGGAACCTTGCTGTAAAAATTAATCTAGTTTACTGTAGAACACTGTGTCTAGGTCCTATATGATAGCTTGAGACAATTAGCAGAAGCATTTTATTGTGTTTATGAAGCATGTAAAGCTAATAAATATTGCATTTTCAGTTACAGGCAAACTGTTCATTGTTTTAAAACATATTTCTACAAGTGTGATTTAGTGGATTACCTACTGCATATTCAGATTGACTACCTCTTGAAAAAATTCCCTAACTATATGCCATTATGTCACCCACTGAAAAAGTCTGCTGCTAGAGGTGCTACATTAGTCTTACTCTGCAGCCATGTTAGAGTTCATTTAATAAGATAAAGTCCTTCTGGGAATTGATACAGATACAGAATTTGCAAGCTGTAGATTTATAAAGTTCAAAGACATATTGCATTTTGGAAAGAGAGTTACAAAAAGGAAATCTTTTTTTACACTTTTACTATAGAAAATATATTAAATTTCAAAAAAATATTTTGTCCATCTTTGGATCCAGTCAGAGGATGTGCATTCACATGGGCCTCACTTTTTTTCATAACTAGCTCTTCAGCTGTTGAAATTATGATATTTTCTTGCTGTCTCACTGCTGTCTGAGTTGAGACTGCTTTTAACTTCGGATATATCATAATTCTGAATCTCTTTAATTAGGTAATTCAGCTGAAAGTTCACAAAACTGTGGTGAGCTCTATAATTTCAGCACACCTGGTGTCTTCTACATACAGAAATACTTCAGCTCAGCACTGATACACAGTGTTCCAGACAGGTTTCAGGGAGAATCACGGAATAGTTCAGGCTGGAATGAACTTCAGAAGGTCTCTAGTCCAGCCACCTGCTCCAGGATGAATGTTTCAAGTCTAAACCATCTCCATGGCTGTCATCTGTACTCATTACAGTTTATTGATATCTCTCTTGTACAAGGTAAGGGGAAAAAACCCATGTATTGTTTGAATATTATCTAATGACTGTTGAATACAGGTTGACAATCAACACCCTCAAGCCACTGGCCATACTCCTGTCCTTGCAGTCCAGAAGTCTACTGGTTGCCTTTGCTGCCAGGGCTCACTGTTGGATTCGTGTGTGAAGACTGATGGATGCTTTTTCAGCTATTCAGTCCCCAGCCTGTGTCAGTGCTGGAGTTGCACCTTTCCAGTAGAGAGCTTTGCATTTGTCCTTGAAGAATCCTGTTGGTTTTGGTTAGCCCATTCCTCCAGCCTATCTAGATCCCTGTGGATGGCAGTCCTGCTCCTCAGGATATTGGGTAACCCTCACAATTCATATGTCATTTTCAAACCTGAGAAGAGGGTCCATTGCTTCCTCCATTTATTCCTCCAGGTTATGGATGAAAATGTTGAACAGGACAGGTCCCAGGGTAGACATAAACCTCATTTGTGACAGGCATGTGGGTAGTGCACAGCACATTAGTCTCTACTCTCTAATGGTGACCACTTTTTTACACTATCCAGTTGCCTATCTATTAAAAAATACTGTAAGAAACAATATCAAAAGCAGTGCTCAACCTAAATCAAGGTAAAAGTTTAAAGTCAAAGTAACTGAAATTCTTTGCTTTCCCTTCATCCACAAACCCCATAATTTCATCATAGTAGTCAATCAAGTTGGTTAGGTGTGATTTATCCTTCTTAAATGTTTGCTCTCTGCAGAAATTTTCTTCTCTCTCTTGTGGCCAGAAATGTGTTCCAAGAAGACCTGGTTCATGATTTTCCAAGTTACTAAAGTGACAGTGATCTCCAGATTGCCCTTTGTTCTTTTCAAAATCTAGATGTAAATTTTACCTTCTTCTAATCTCAGAGGATCTTCTCTGCTCTCTGGAGGCAATTCAGGGTGGAGAGTAGCCTCCCTGTGGCAGGGGCAAGCTCTCAAAACCTTCAAATGCAGCCCATCAAGTTCCATTGACTTATGAGTGTCATATTCTCTCGGATAGTCTATGAATCCTCGTCCATTGCTGGTACGTCTCTTTGAAACCTTTCACTAAGCACAGAGGGCTGAGGGTCTTCAGTAAGGAGATGAACATTTCCATTGTTCAGTCTTTTGCTGCTGAGGCAACAGCAGAGACTCTACTTCCATGCAGCCCACTTCCACTTGCAACCCTTGTAAACTGACTTTCTTCATTGCAGCTCTAAAACAGCTCCTTGTTTAGCCAATCTGGTCTCCTTTTACATCTACTTGTTTTCCTTGGCACTGGCATGGGCTATTCTCCCACTTGTAGGTGTTTAAAGACCTGCTTATTTTCCTGTACTCTCTTAAAGATAACTCCCATAGTATCTTACCTACAAGAAATATTAACACAACTATGTTACCTCAAAAAATCACGAGTTTACTTTCCAACTCAATCCTACCTCTTGGTTTTCCTATAACCTGTTTTGAACTTTCTGTACTTCTGACTTTTGATCATTATCACATTTTCAAAAAAAAATTCCAGATTTGGTCAGTCCAAATGAAGACAGCTGCCTAGAGTCAGTAATATTGTTCTAATGACAGGAACATTTAAGCAGTGTCTCAGAAAGACTAGTAAAAAGTCAGGAAAATCAAAACCCAGCCAGCACTTTTTAAATGTGCGGCTATTTGGCTTCCCACCTAAACAGACACTAAAGTTTTCAGCCCTGTTTAGATTAACCAGAAAATATCACAGACTGAAGTGGCATGGCTGAAGGTGGTTGGATAAGATTCTGCAATTTGAAAGACTGCCTGAATTACAGACCTACTTTGTTACCATAAGAATAGTTTTTATTATGTTCCATGAAAATACCTTGCATTTATATTGGCTTATCAGAGGTCTTTGCATTGTTCCTCTGTGTTTATGTTATGCATGAGAGCTCATAACAATGTGCAGCTTCTGTGCAAATTTAACTGTGCTCCAAGCACATTGAATTTGATTTGAAGTGGTCACATCCTTACATGTTATTTTTTATTTTCTTTCTTTCCACCACAATTACTATTTGAGAGGGGGGGCTGGGGGTTTTTTGTGCATTTCCCCAGTTTAAAACAATACTTCCCAAGTCCATTGAAAGCATGCCACATATCTTTATGATTTAGTTTTGTTAAAAATATAATTTGCACCCTTTCAGTATAATTTTTATCACTATAAATGATTTTATGTTTTTTTAACCATCTCCATTAATGCATGATGAACTGTGAAATTTTCTGGTTTTACCATGACCAATCCATAAAATCTGTCACCTTCCTGCATGATGGTATTCATGATTCACATGCAGTCTTGCTTAAAAGGTCACTTATTTAAATGGCTCAAGAAAGTGGATACATCCTGTAAGTGGGAAGTCACATGGGCAACATTTGTAACTCTCCTTTTTGCAAAAAAAATTTTTTTCAACACTTGGGTATTCAGTGTTCCTATTCTCATATTTTTAATTCCCAATAGTTTATTAAAAAAAAAAAGTCCATTACTTTCCTTCTGCTTCGTCTATTGTCTCTAGGTGAATACCAGGCAAGGCAAAAGGAGATGCAGTGTCTTATTGAGGGTAGTCTGCAGATACCTCTTCCTGATAGAGATTCACAATCTTTGAAAGAAGAAAAAGGGGAGGAGCCATCAAAAATAAGAAGTGCAAAACTGAAACTGATTTGGGAAAATTGATTTTAATTGTGTCCATATAGTTGAGATCTCTAAGGCTGAGGGTTGCATGCACACAATCTAAGGTCCAAATTCCCAAAAAGAAACACATAGAGACTACAATATTCATAAATTCAGTCTTATTTGGCAGAAAACAGGATATAGGAACATGAATCCTCAAGCATAAATATTTTGGTATAGGATTCATCAAAAATAATTATTGGTATAGTAGGATTTCTACTTTATAAAAAAGAATCATATTTTCAGTCAGTCTTTGTTAATTGCGCAACTCTCATTTTCATCAAACAGTGGCTATGTCCCCCAGAATTTGTAAGACTATAATTTAAAGAAACTCTCGGTAAGGATGGGTGACTACAGAGAGATGTTTCTGAGAACATTAGGAAAAAGAAAGAGAGTGCAAGAGTGTGTGTGAGAGTTTTATCTTGTCACGTGAATAAAGGGATCAGAATTATACCTGTCCTTACATTTAATGATGAGTTGGGATCACTGATTTCAGGTTTAGTCCTGTTTGATTTCCTTCTCCTTCTTTCCTTCTTCATTCTCTTGCTATCTTTTGAAAAGTGCAGAACCCACATTTATTGAAAAATTTGCACTGATGATTATGAAATCTTTTTATATTTCTGTTTCTTAACTGAAAAGGGGCTCTTAATTACTCTACTTGGGGCAATGCCCAAACAGAATTAATATATTAATAGAATTAACTGATTGCTGTTAATCCTGGGCTGAGTCAGGGAGGTGGTAGGTAGGGGCTCCTGCTGGGGGAAAAAAGGTAAGAGAGAGCCATGTCCTGAGCAGGACAATCAGGAGCTAAAAGTTCCACCTAACTCTTTCTAGGTACTGGGAATTTTCCACAGAGGAAAACTGCATCATCATGCCTCTAAGGAGAATCGCATGACTCATGCTTACTCGTCCCATATCCACATCTGACATTTTGAATTCCAAACTTGGCACAGAAGAGTGTCCAGCTGACTCTGAAGCACTTGAGACTGACTGTTCATTAATGCTAGCAGCTGCTGCCTAACTCACCCCTTGGAACAGCTGGGCAAACCTTACTGTTTACCCCTTGCAGCTTCAGCTCTGACCTGCAGAGAATGGCTGTGAGTCAGGGATTGCATGAGTGAAAGCTGGAAGCTTTGCATTACACTGGACTCCAGTGAAGTTTCAAAAGGGCAGTGCATTATGCTCCAGTGCAGTTTCAAAAGGGTTAACATACCCACACAAACATTCAGATTTCCAGTTCTAAATTTAGTGCTGGGTGAAGAGGTTTCTATTACTCTGAAATCAAGTTTATTTAATACCTAAATTTGCATTTTTCTGAAGCCATATTCATTACTTTAAGGACTATAAACATACATACATATATGCATAAACACATGTATACATGTAGATAGTTTTATGGTGCAACAATTTCATAAGTCTCTTTTGGCAGGGAACATGAAAAGGCGACAATATCCCATCAATCACAAAACAGGTATTGTCTATTAGAGAAACTGAGAAAATTATACAATAATGAAGGCTTGGATTCCAGCCAAGATTAAAGACAATGTCCCTTTCCAATCTTAATGAGTGATACATAGCTGTAGTTTCAGAAATGTTAAGAAATACCACAACCTAATGGAAAACAGAGAGAAACTGCCTGAAGGGAGTGGATATTCTGTCACTGGTAGATAGTAGGTTTTTCTCTACCAACAGGAAATCTTTAGGCAGAAACTAAATTGCCCCCTGTCAGGGATACTCATTTATATAAAGTGACACTGCTACTCCCACCCACTGATACTGACTTCCAGTAATCATTCATGTGTCACACGTACACCCATACAAAGTTATATCAAGTCATGTGAGCTAATATTCACTTCCACACTCCCAGGCTGTGACCACTTACTCATGTCAAGATATGTGCTGTCCTGTTCATTAATACTAATGCCAATTCAAGCATATCGATGTAGTCATCTTCAATCTTACTCAGTTATGTTGGCACTTTACTCAATCACTATCAGTCAGACCCACCCAGTCGCACTATAGCTGTGACTGACGCACATGCTCAGAGCCTCAGGGTGTGTTTGACAAATAGAAATTGTATTGCCCAGATTTGGAGATTCTCTTATTCCTGTATTTTAGTGGTTTAAAAGCAGCAACGACTTCAGACATTTCATTTGAATAACTATTCAAGAGGAGGAACACTTAATGAAGGCCAAGTCAACACTTTTCATCCAGAACTATAAAGATATCTACATTTTATCATAACTATAGATACAAATAGGTAACTAGTAGAGAGGCTTCAAAATGAGTGATTACATCTGCAAACAGGTGCTGGTGCATATATTATATCGCATATATTTTCCATATTCTTCAACTTTTTTGATGGATAACTGTGAGCAGTATATGCTGTACTTCTGAAAAATATTCTCAGAGGCTGACACTTCTGTCTGTCTTTGGCAGTTCTTTGGATCACTCAGTATAGTGTGATGATTTAAAATTTTATTTTGATTCTGCCGGGCACTAAAAAAAAGCAAATAAACTCTTTAATTGCACCGCCATTGTATGATGTCATTTTAAAGAATCATTTACCTAAACTTTGAAAACAATAGAATAAATTATAACAACACTCTTCCTAAATCCTACGTATTTTGGTTTATTTCATCTTTTAACAGTGAGAGTCCTTAGTCAATACTGTTTTATTAGGAGGTAATTGTAACATTTACATTCTTTAAACACAATAAGCAGAAAACTTTATTTCACCAATACTTGCCCTCAGACTAAGCTGGTCATGACTTTTTGGCTTTGCCTGGGAATAGGAGAAAGCAAAGTGGAGCAGTCATGACACGTAAAGGACAAAAGTGAATCAGTATGTTTCGCAAGTCATAGAAATGTATTTAAAGCCAAAAAAAGTGTTTACTGTCATTACTAGGTTTATGAAGTGGATGAGGTAAAGGCTTCTTTGTGGTTGCATGTATGAAAAGAGGCAGGGAAAACCCACTATTTTATTTACCTCTGTCTCCATTGCACACATTATGAATTGCACAGACTGAATCTCACTGCTTTTTTCTTAAGGAAGGAAGATTATCATTTAAGTTAGAGATCAAATAAGGAAGCAAACTAATAACTACATATTGTCAGAGAAGAAGTCCTATTGAACTTCTTTATTATAGATGAAGAGCACGAAAAGGGACCATGATATAACTTAAGCAAGCATTTATACCATGAAATTTACACCTTTTATATTTCACATTGTATGTTAGGGACTGAGGTTTCGAAGGATTCAGTAATAGAAATCTGTGGATCAGTTTAAGATGAGAAAGAAAATAAGCAAAAAATTTTGGCTGATTGTTCTTCAGTGCCACTTGTTAAGATCGTATTATTGAGAGATGCCTCTACATGAATTAAGGTGTAAATAAGACCATATGCCAGAGCCAATATTATGGATTTTATTTAACAATAAAATATGATGTAGAGAGATAGAAAGAAATGGAAAAGAGAAGAAGAAATAGAAAAGAGAGGAGAGACACAGTGAGTGAGTGAGTAAGTGAGTGAGTGAGTGAGTGAGTGAGTGAGTGAGTGAGTGAGTGAGCGAGTGAGTGAGTATCAAGCAGAAGACAGTCACTGCCCATGGATTCAGCAGTGTACCGTTGGTCCTTGTTCACACTGGGCTTCTTAATGGTGAGGGTCCTGAAGTCATTCAAAACTTTTCATTATTTATACACTTTAGCGAACAAAGAAATTATTATTCACTGGCTACACAATTAATGCTAATTAAGTCTGCGTGTTCAGTTTTTTTTCTTTTGCGTTGGTGGGTTTCTTGGGTCAGTGGTTGCAATCTGCACCTGCTGAAATTACCTTTTGCCCAGTCGGTGCTGATTTCAGCACTGTTGGTGAATTGGCTTTCCTTATGGCAAATAAATTCTGACGGTTTTGTGTCTGTTATCAGTGATATATTCTCTTCCCTCAGCTTAGTTAACCTCTCCCTAGATCTGAGATAACACCTGGTTACCTTTAGCTTATCTCAAGTTACCACTGTGGAGGATTAACTTACAGTCCAAGTTCAAGGTGTGGATAGAGGCACAGTGGGCTTCAGTGATCATTGGAGATCAGAGAAGCCATCTGTCTCATAACTTGGGGTGATCTTTGTTTGACCAGCGATAGGAGCATGAGCCGTTGCTTCTTTACATAGTGTGCCCCAGTAGGAATCTTTGCCTGGATACTTTACCCAGGATGTGCTAACCAGATCTCACCTCCAGCAGGCCTGGAGTTAGCACTATCCTGTCACTCCATTCTATGTTTATGGCAAAGTTCTGTGGCCTTAACAGTGTTTGAGACAGGCAACTGTGCTCTTTAAGTCCTTACACCACTTAATAGAGATGCATTTGCAAGTGACAAGGACATCTCATTTCTCTCAATTTGAAGTAACATTAGATCCCAGGGATACAATACTGACATCAGTTGTCACAAGACACAAGTTTTTCACTGAGTTTGCAAGGCTTCAAGATAGGATTATCAGGCTTGCTCTGTCTGAACCTTACCTGCCTGCTGCTACTGTTTTCACTCAGTTTAGCTGCAACAGCAATTTTTCTCACAACCAGGTGGCTATGCCTAAGTTGTTTATTCTTGCTTGTCTTTGCATGCGACAGTAATGATTTTTAGCTAAGTAAAACTAAGAATAGCCATTCTGTGTAGAATGAGGTAGCTGGACTAATGGTATCTCTATGATTAGACTGTTGAGATTTCAGTTATGCTAATAAAAAATATTTGCTTTATATATAAAGTGTGTTTTCTATTCATCCGCAGCCAGAGCTTGAGTGTACTAAAGTGCAGGGCTCAAAAACTGTCAGATTTTGAGTGATTATTACCCTTATCAAAATTCTTTACTTAGATCAGGGGGAAAACAGAAAATCACTATAAAAATTAATTGAATATTTTTCTATTTGTGAGTGGTTTGAAGAGAGAGCAGTAGAATAAAAATAAATGCCTTTCAGCATTTCTTTATTCACATCTTTTTTGCTTCCCCTTGCAATTTCTATATTCAACAAAAAAAATTCACTGTTTTCATAATTATTCATGGTGGAATATATTTCAGGAATTTATGCAGGATAATTTATGAATTTCCATCTACTAGCAATAAGGATACAAAGATTAAACTACTGACATTTTAAAATCTTGCATTTTAAGAAGTCAAATATTCCAGATCCATTCTTCTTTACTTATAAGTGAAATAAAAGGTAAACAAGTTGTTTTTAAGTTGTTTGACTATCCTCTTTCTTTTTTTTCTCTCTTTTTTTTTTCTGTCATGGATTCACTTCTTCAACTACAGTTGTTCATTTTTATGATTATTATACAGGTTGACCAGATTTAGTAGATTTGACCAGACCCCTGATACAGTTCTCATGCTATAATAAAACTGCAATGTGTTTGAAGTCATACCTAGCAGGTATTAGCTACAGAACATTGAAGTAAATCAGCAGTTCCTCAGCTCTACACTGTGGAGCAACTAGTTCTTATGTGGCATTGGATCTTCAGCTCTTATCAAGCAGTTAAACAATACTAAAAGAAAACAAATTTTAAATTAATATTTTTCTGATAATATTTTTTTAAGTTAAAAAGTGTGTGCAATCTGTCAAGAACACATTACTTACAGTTAAGATGGAACCTGTTTATGGTCTTTTCTGTACATAGATGACAGAAAAAGTCAAATTACATAAGGAGAAAATCTTTCAATATTTTCTTAATTGAACTGAGCACATCTGAGAAATGTTTGTTTGGAGCAGCTCAGCATGATTTCTTCAAATCAGCAAAAGAAATGGACAATGAATACTCTTATTTTTTCCTTAAGATCAATAAACCATGAACAAAACATCCAGATTTTGTAAAGGACATGATTCTTACCTGAAAAACCTTTCTAATTGTGAATTCCCAAGCAGCTCTCAATTAATTTTGTTTACTAGTTGGGGTCATATATCTTTATATCTGCAAGGAATAAAAATAATCTGTTTTTTATCCCATACCAGCTTCACTGATAGCAGTTTGTCTTCTTGGAGGAATGCAAAGGTTTGCCTGGAGATACTTCTTGTCAAAAACAGAGGATAGGAAGCTGGCTAAGTATGCATGGGGAGAGATGATGTATATTCTAAAAGAAATTTCTTCATTGCATAGGTAATCATGAAGGAAATATCATTTTATTTTGCCCTTCTGACTATTCAATAAGCACACTATGGCCTCAAAGACACATGTTAAAGCAATTTTTTATTGGTTTTCTCCTCTTTTATTGTCTTCTGCTAAGCACATTGAAAAGTAAAATTGCAAGAAAATACTTAAAATGTATTTTTTTCTATATGACAAAATGAAAGGAAATCATCTAGCTGTATAAATGGTCTGTATAATAATATGTAGAAGTTATCAAGGCACACGCAACGCAGAATACTATTGTAAAAGCTTATTTTAAATGCTGTAGCAGCCTCCATGTGAAGTAGCAACATCCCTACATTCCATATTCAATGAAAAAAAGCATTCAAAAGTCTGACATTATTTTGATCGCTTAGTAATATTTGTACATGAAGTTTTGTGTCTACCACAAGGACTTCCTAAATGTGGGACAATCTCTGTGACAAAGGAAGGTCTTTTGCAGAGAAGAGCATTCTTTCTCAATCCTACTCAAAACCTCCTGTTGAATTTAGGTGAACAAAAGTTGTTCACAAACCTCTTCATAGATTCTCTGATATGGTTAACAATATATGCTTAATTTGTTTCTGGGCTACATAACATGGAGACCATCTGCCTTAATTTCTTTATTTGCTTGGTAAGTCCTTTTGGTCTATAAATCTTGCCGCTTCTTCTTCCATAACATTTTAAAATTCAGGTTTTTCTAACAGATTTCAGCAGCCCTGAAACATATAACACTTAGAATAACTTTGTACTGATACTTTATTTTATGAATCACATTCCTTTCTACAATCTCTGTTTATTCAGTGCTTGGCCATTACCCAGTTATTTACAGGTAAAACAAATGCTGTGTTCTCTCAGCACAGGTCAAACCTTTATCTGTGCCCTAATCTCCTTCCATCATAGTTGCTGGTACTGCATATCCTACCATTTCCCTATGATCCTCAGTGACAGATTAGAGGGCAGCAAAAACATAATTGATGAGAAGATCTTATCATATAGTATTCTCCAGTGAGTTCCTCCATTCTATTCTGCATTTTCCTCAATACCACACAGACTTCTTCATGATGCTTTCAGGGTCCTTCACAACAGTGAACATGTTCTGTTGTTATCATGATAACTATCCCACTACATTCTTAGAGTATCAGTCTAATTTCTCAAGAATAGACTGAGTGTAAGGTTCGTTTCTGTGGCTCTGTTAGGAAACACACTGTAGAGTGTTTATTTCTGCTACCAAGTCTCTGATTGACTGCAAAAAAGAATGACCATACAGGATAAAAAAGATGCCAGTGGATAGAAGCAGTGTAAAAAAAAAAAAAAAAAAAAAAAGGAAACAGAGCTCACCTCATTCTCAGAAATTCAACAGACCTTTCAAGATCAGTGGCCAAGGGATTGAACTATGGAGATTCACAGAGTAACAAGAAAATTGACAGTATTAGTCTTGTGATTTTTCGTGTCTTTCCTTTTGAATTTTCCTTCATTTGTTGTCAATCCAGATAAGTCTGCAATCGCCAAGCCAGTGGCTGGCTGCCACATCTTGCATGATTTGTTAATCAGACTTTCTCCTCTTTACCACTGTTCAGCAGCCTTACTTAAAATAAATCTAAGTCTACAGCAGTGGTACTTCGTCTGGTTATTTTTCTTTTGTAACCTTAGTGGTATTTATATATAATAGCTATTACCTGAGAAAACCAATGATGTGTTATTATTATTTCCCTTTCTGATGATAGAAAATGTAATAACAATTTAAGAAGTTGCATTTCAGATGGGCTGCTCATAAACCCTAAACTTTCTGAAGTTATTCTTTGCTAGAAACAGCCTGAATTAATTGTTTTCTGCAATATATGCCAAGCAGTTAAACTAAGAAAATTAAAGCCAATGTGACTTTTTCTTTAATCCTTATTTGATTGCTTGATGCAGTCCACTGATGCATCTATTGGCATAGAAGATTAAGTTATTCTTAAGCACTGCAACCCCTATTGCTCACCAATCCTAGCCAAATCCTAGAGGCACTTGTTTTCCTCTGCCATTTATTAGCAGCAAAACTAATTAGAATATTTTGTAGATAAAACCTGAGAATACTCAGTGGCTGAATATTCAGACCTTTCTGAAACTGCTGCAGTGACAGAGAATCCAGGTGGCATTTGCAGGTGCACAGCTGCAGTAAATGATGAAACTGGCATCTTTGGCAGTTCTACTCAGTACTGATGGCAGTGGATGTTGAGGGGTTTTTATCCAGTTTGTAATCTCCATTCCTCCTTTGTACACACAGAAACACCCACACATTCATTTTTCCTTCACATCTTTTCATCACATACATGCTATTAATTGCAGTTACTACATGAAATATTATTCTATTTTACCTAATTCTGGTTTTACAAAGCACAACTTTACACATGCCCACACATTCACAGACCTTAGTTTAATTTATTTTAAAATTTTTCATTATAGGTACGTTCCAATTTTTTTTTAATTTTTTTTTTTAGTATGAAGTTGCTAAAATGTTATAAAACAGAAGCACTCAAACCAACTAAGCAATGTTGAAAATTCTGATTTTCAGATTGGAACCCAGGAAATATTAATGACTTCTGTCTGATCTTTTCTCACTTATCTGCAACAGATGTCATTATGGCATATAATAACAAAATATAAATTACATTAAAAATGTAATAACAAGTATTTTAGAAGCAATAAAAATAACCCCTTCAAAACATACAGGCACTCAAAGATGAGAAATAGGAACTTTAACAGATGTTAAATATAACCTTCACTCTCTTTTTTCTGAATCCAAAAATACAAAAGAGCTTCACAAAAATATTTAAAAAGTCAGATAAATTCCAAAAGAGTGGTGCCTAGCAGTAAATACAATGTCTCAATGGATTTTTAAAAAATACTACGGTATTATTTAAAAAAATATGATTGGTTAGTAGTGTCTTGATTGAGATACTGTGTCATAGGACATGTTTCTCACTTATAAACATTTCTCAGAAAAACAGACATTTTAGTAGATTTTTTACATAGTAAAATATGTTTGATATACTTTGTATCATATCTAAATCTAGTTTTGCATTGTGGATCAGATAATTGGTACAAAGCACTATTTGTCTTTTAAATACACTGCTGGGACATTGACAGACAATTCTACTCCTGCTTCTGCTGACACCTGCCTCTCTGGCATGGTATTCCACTGGCCACAGAACCCTTCAGTCAGGAAGAAAGGTCCTTTCAAGGCGAACTCATGATTGCTTTGTTTGGTTTACAGACACTTCTATTTTATTTCTTCTCTCCAGCAGTGCTTCTGGAAGGGCCTTTCCCATGTGACAGCATGAATATGAGAACTAACATCATGAATGTCATGGGTAACTTAGAAAATCTTTGGAGGAATTATTTGCTCCCTCGTTGCCACTATCTCTAGGACAAACTGAATGAGAAGAAAGACTGAACTTTCCACTGCAAGCCCACTGATTTGAATTTCAAATAAATATTTTTTCAAATTTCTTTTCAGTGAAACCAGTTGTTTAAACTGCCTAACTACTTGAACAATCTGAAATTAGCTTCATGTGTCATGTCAAATTATGAAATGTGATAAGGACCTGTTATGAGATGAAACATTTAGAGGATGAAAAGTAAAGAACTCATAACAGTCTGAGCTGAATTTTCTCTCAGGTATCATTCAAACACATCTTCCAAAGCTGTTGGAATTGGTCAGGGCATAGTCACACTTATCCTGCCACCCAGCATGAAATTTCCTGCCATTGCTTGCCACAAAGAGTGATATAGCAAATGTGTAGCTCTGTATGTACACATGTATGAAACTTGAGAGAAAAGGTATGGAAAAGGGAGGTCGAGAATCTGATTAAATACTCTTTTGGCTTACCCCAGTGGCAAATTCTGTTACTTCTGAACAGTGGACACATAGTGTAAAGTCAGGAGACAGATTTTTCATAATGTGATTTATAATAATGCATACGTCATAAGGCAAGACAAAAGAAAATACTATGTCAAAAGAATTTTCAAATTGCTGTCTTCAGGATTTTATTTACAGCTGTGTATTAATTTCTAAGAGCTCTTCTTAAGTTTCTTGTAACATTTCAAGTCTGAGACAAGTAATATGATGATTGTGTGTATTTTTATGGTCTCATTTTGCAATGAACTATCTTAGCTGAAATGCCGAGGCGAAAGAGAAAACTTCAAAGCATGGCCCCAAATAATGTAGAGAATAGGTATGATCTTTAAGTTCAAACAACTTTTCAAGACACTTCCCAAGAAATAACTTTTTAAATGAATTGAGATCATCTCAGGGGTAACAGTGATGTAAAAGTAGATTCCAAGTCTGACTCAGTCTCTTCTCCTGCACATGTCTTTTATATCCTACATAGTGACTTGGACACTGGGCATGACTCAGAAGCACCTTTATTATCCTGTCACTTCCTGCAGTGATTACCTTGCAAAGCTAACATTAAAAACAGAACTTTCAAACCTTCTTAATTAGTAGTTTATTGTTCAGTTTAATCAAGTTGGAAGAAACCACAGATATTAAGAAATGCTCTCCATATCTGAAGTAGAGAGGAAGTTCCCCAGTCAAACAAGCAGCTGACCTTCATAAAAATATTTATTTTCGAAATGTCATGAGACCAGATAGCAAGAGTGAGTTGCCGTAGAGTCCTTCTGCATCATCAGAATTATAAATAGAGAAGAAAGCCTTTCTTAAGACTGAATGTCCCATTCATCATCACCAATTTTCATGAATGTTTAGTCACCCAAGAAAGAGTGCCTGAAGACCATCATTTTCCAAAAGCTCTTAATGAAAAAATTGTCATCCTAAAGTGGGATGGCTAAAGCACCTCAAAATTCTGTACAAGATGGATGCATGAATTATACCTTTTGGGGAGACTATGCAAAGAAAAGAATGTCAAGAAAGGCTCAAAGATAGTTGCATATGGTATGAATAGAATGCACAGAACTTCAAGTGTCACTCTCCTGGCTTAATTCATGAGGAACATGACTGTAGTTTTTCATATTCTTCATTTCAAGTGTTCTACTTCTTTATCCATTGGGATGTCAGTTCTTGAATGGATTTATCAGTGTTCAAAAGTAGACAGTTTCACAGAAGGAGGAGTCTCTAAAGAGAGTATCTAAGTCTCTAAGTCATAGAATATGAGAGAGTTACCCAAAATAGGCAAATTTATCATAAAGTTCTCCCAGTAAAATTTAGCATGTGATCTGTGAGAGGTATAGATGTGGATGTGAATATGACAATGCACTCTTTTCCTATCCTAAAATGGCTATCTGCAGTCAGTGATCTGCAGCCTTATTTAACTAATAACTTTCATGGAAAATTTCCCTTAAACTCTTCATCTCTCTTCACCAGGTCAGTTTAGCCCTTAGTAACTATGTCATTCTTTAACACTTTGTACAAATGACTCATTAGACCATCTGGGGCTTTCAAGTGCAGGGCCCTTACCCCTTCTGCTCATCTTGTCTGGAAGAGTTGTATCCACAACAATGGTTCCAGCTCGTGCCAGCTAGAAATTGTTCACAGAAGAATATGCTCTTTTCTTTCCTTCCTTCTCTCCACCCTCCTCACACTCTTCTGAGTTGAGTGATATAAGAGGAAGTCACTACTGTATCCAAACTGACTAGGACCACCTAATCTTGATAGTGATTTCCCTCTAACACCTAACAAGTCACCACAGCTTAGCTAACTTGAGGAAAATGTTTGTGCACAGACTTTTCATAGGATCAATGCAATGTTCACTGGCAGTAAAAAAGATGGTATGAATATGAGAAAGGTGCAGTTATTCATCTGGCATGTGAATGCGACTTTTCCCCCTTCAAAATTTGGCATATATAAGCCTTCAGTGACTTCTAAAATAGACAGCAGTTCAAAATCAGGTGGATAACTTTTAGAGTTTTAACTTGGATGCTCAAACTTTTCAGAAGGATCATTGTCTGAACAAGTTGAATTTCTATGGTTTTAAATTTCAAATGTTCTTCAGGTTCTTCATACTTCACACTCCATATTTCTAGGATTTTCTTTATTGTGACTGCTTATTAGCAGTTCTAATTCTTGTTAATGGTATGCAAATTCTTTTGGTATTTTCCCTGTGTAACAACTGTCATTTAGCACATGTAGGTCATTATCTCAGACTGTATTATTCTTAACAACAAGAAAATATGTGAAACATAGAACTAGATTTTCTATAACATTTCCAGTTGATGAAAATATCATGGTGTGCATTATTTTTTAACAAAAATACCTTCAAGAACCTATTGGATATTTTGATCCAAAAGATTTACATATTTTTATCATGGGGATTTGGGTGTTTGTTTTGATTTCGGTTTGGGGGCTTTTTGTGGTTTTGGTTTGTTTGTTTGTTTGTTTTTCCTACTTTCTAATGTATCACCAGCTCACTAATTCCATTTTCCATTACCATGAACTGGTTTTATGTTGAAAACTTTTCTGGTGAAAATTCTACATGGAATTTTATAACGTGTAACAGGGGGTTATGAATCACAACAGTAGTTTTAAGTTGTCCAGTCAAAAGCATACTGAGAACATGTGACTCATTATACTTAAGGAACTGGAATCATTTGGTGGTAACAGCTTGTTGTCATACTAACTACCAAGGTGATCTGAATTAAAGGAGGTACCCTGCTGAGATCTTTACCAGGACTCATTCATTAACTCCATCTTCTTGTTCTCATCTGTTTTGCAGCTGTAGTCAGGTGAGAATTAACGGGGCAGTTTACAACAGGCAGATGGTAGGTTCCCCAGGACAACTCTATTTAGATAATAAGGAGGAGGAATCAGTAACTGGATAATAAGCATGGGACAAATACAGGATGTAAAGATTTAGGGTATTTTGCTGTATTCTTTTCACTTGCAGTTGCTCCTAGTTGGAAAAAAGGAAAATAAAAGAGAAAAATAGACTGACTTCTTCTAGTATAGAACCTTCCTAGACAGTTTAATTTCCCTGCATGTGTTACTGTTCAAAATAGCTCTTGAAGTAACATATCTACTCTGATAACATAGAATTCCTTTAAGTAAAAGGGAAGTGCTCCTGAAAGGCAAAATTTGTTTATGTCTGATACCGAGCACATTGAAGGTAATTTTTATATTAAAAGGGAAATTAAGAAAACAGTCAAATATTTTCTGAGAAAAGTAGCACCAGAAGTTACCAGAGTTGTTACTGTGAAACCCAGGTACTTTGAAAAGTACCCTTGTTACATGCCCTTGCTTTTTGAAAAATGATAGGGTCTGCTTTAAAGACAATCCTGAATAAAGAAGTCCTTAGACAGACTAAGAAGTACAATTGCTCTCTGACTGCTTATTCTTTGTCCAACGTGAAGTGAACTTCTTCTGCACATGTCTTGCATTTGCTTTTCCATTTGAGTGTAAAGTCACATACGGTGAAGTAACGGATCATTTGGGTCTCCACTATCCTTGTAGCCTTGAGCCACACCAGGTCCTTGCCAGCTTCTTTAGGAATCCCAAGCGGATAGCTGTCTCCTATTTTATTATTAACCATGGAAGGGCAAGATCTAACCTATTCCCTACATGTGACTGTCCAATCAGTTTGTAAGGGTACTACTACCTTATACAGACCACGCAACCTCCCTGAAACAATTTTCCTCTTGTGCTTTTCCTGTCCTTTTTTTGCAATCACTGTATTTTATAAGATCTCCACATCCTTTGATACGTCTTGCTTTTTCATAAGTTCTAGTGTTTTCCCTCCAATGTTTTTCTATTCTAGAACACATGTGGTGTAGAACTTTTCATAACACTTGAGCATTGCATTTTTCTTGGTAATGGATTTCATTTTATATCAGACAGTCCATGCTTGAAAATTATAAGCAGAAAATTAAAATACCAAGCAAATTTCTAAAACTGTTCTTTGAATTAGCACACTATACAGTATCTCAGAACACTTTAGTAAGCATCTTCTTCCCCTCCCTGCTTCCCAGATGCTGGATTAAGGTGATACTCATGACTTATCCTGTGTGCCCTGTACTTTCTTATTCTCTAGGCTCATTACCACACACCTGTAAGAATTCAGAAGGGCATGAGGGAAATTATTTTTAAAATTGCTCTAGTTTTGTTAAGAAGAAAATCTCAACAACACTCTGAGGATTTTCTTTTCCCTGGTATGGTCAGAAAAGTTTTGCAATGGCCCATGTGACAAGTACAGTATTTTTTTTTTCATTATGCTGATATGATTTTGACATTATTCATTTTCGTATTCCCTCAAGATACATATTTCTTGAAACAAAGAAGCTGCCACATTTCTCATGTTGACATTAGCCAGATTCTACCATCTTTCAATTTTCAGGTGCTTTAATTCTGAAATAATATTTAACATACAAATATTATAATTGTAAGTTCTCAGAAAAGGCTTCTTACTGAAGAAGTTATTTCTAGAACTAACATTGGGCTTTTCAAAAGTGCCTGCATGAAATACCACTTTCAAAGAATTGTGCATTTGCTATGACAAAGTTTAGGGATTTTAGGTGCACACATTCTGCATTTTAATATTCTGTTATAGATTTTTATTGGACTTGGTTTACACATTTTGATCTCCAGAGTAAAAAAAAAAAAAAAGAAAAGAAAAAGAAGTTATATCAGTTGTTTCTAAGTTAATCTATCTGAACATATTTAATGAGAAAGACTCTTTTCCATGCAATTAATTTCCCTAGTATTCCCAGGTACTCTAAAGTTACATTACAACTTAAACTTACCCTTTCACACTCTGTTTAGGAGATGCTTAAGTGAGAACATGGTCCCGTGGATCAAAACCATTTTCCTTGAAGCAAGTGAGAAATACAAACTTGTTAGTTTGCTGTGTTTCCAACTTGGTGTTCTACACCAGCTAAAGGTTAAAGGAGTAATGTAATTTTTCCTTTTTTTTTTCTTTCTATGATTTCTACAAAGAATGGACTAAGCAAAATGCTTTTCTTCTTTTAATCATTGTTCATTCACATGTTTTGCTTCAGTGGATTAAAGATGATATCCCTAAGGTTACATTAATATCCAGTGCTCTTCTGTTACTGAACAAAAAGTAAAAATCAAAAACTTCACTTTAGGTTGAACGAGATTTAAATTTAGTTGGTGTTCCTTACTGAAATAATCATCTTCTTCACCCAGAACATTTGATTCAATAAAGATTTATTTCAGTAAAAACAAAGTGCAGTAAAAAAATACTGAGTGGATGCAACAATATAATGATCCTGATGGTTCCCTAAGGTATTAGAGAACTCATAAAGGAAGACAAAGTTCTCTTCTCTTTGACTTGGAAACTTTCCATCAGTACTTAAAACATCCCTGCTACCAGTACAGTAGTTCCTGGTGAGATGAAGGATAACCCCCAAAACACCCTGAATGGAAACATCATACCTAGACCAATTTTGATCCAGACCTTCAACATAAAACTGTGTCTAATCACCATGAACACTACTAATATATTAATATATGTTTTAGTAGTTTGGTAGCGTAGGATATATCCTATGCTGATTTTGGGGTGTTTGGTTTGGTTTTTAATTGGTTTTTTTGCTTGCGTTTTGGTGGTTTGGGGTTTATTTGGTTTTTTTGTTGTTGGTGGTGGTGGTGTTTTTTTTTTTTTAGAAAATGCACGCATCTCTTTTTTAAATAAAGACTCTTTGACTGAAAAACTATTCTTGATTTCTCTCCTGTTTGAAAATGGCACATCCTTCAGGGACGGCATGACATCTTTCTAATATCATAAAAATTCAATGTTTTGAAAGTAAAGGTCATCCTAGAAATTTAATATCTGACTAGAAAAGATCCCTTCATCAGTTTTTTGGGTTTTCTTCTTGTTGTTTTTTTTTTCTTTGATCATTTAATTGGCTGTATTCTCATAATTATGCCTAAAGATGAACAGAACAGATCAATCAAGCTCAATTTAGGTCTTTGGCCAAGATCTGAGTAATTAAAATGATCTGTCCTATTTATAACACCTTCTGATACTACCATTTGCCAGGTTAGAATGTCTGTATCTCTTAACTTCAGATAATGAAAAAGGCCCTGTGCAGTTTTGTGCATCTGCTTGAATTGGATGACTTAGTTATTTCTACCTGCATACACATTTATTATTCTGCTATTATACACACTGGAAGGATCACAGAATAAAACCTGATCTAGTACACTGTAGCTAAGGAAATTAGGCATATGTATTCCTGTATTAAGAGTAATCTCCTTAAACACTTCTCTGGGTTCCTTGTGCTATACTATAGATAAGCTAAATAAAGGCAAGATCTGTTAATATTCATTCCCATGTTCAGCCATCAAGTAAATGGCTATTCATTCCATATTGCGGTAGCCATAAAGTGAAAAAAGTATTTTATATTAAAAAACTGTGTGCATACTGCTTTCATAACTACTTTCAAGTAAGGAAAGAAAGCATGAGCCTCATCTATATCTTTTTAATGACCTTTTAATATATACTTTGACAACATAGCCTTTAGTAACAAGGATAAGCAGAATTTCCATCCTGCTAGACTTCAGAGGACAGTTATATGTTTTTTGCTTTGTTTTATTACTGATATGGAAGATACACAATATCAAAGATGCTTCAGTTCCACTTGAGGTATTTAATTTCTACAGCCAACACTACAAAAACACTCTTTTGAGAAAAAATTAGTAAAAGCAATCTGAAATAATAATAGCCATCTTAAGTATTTCCCAGGCGGTGACACCATATTAGCACTCAATCAGTTTTCACTGCTTCCCCCTTTTTTCTAGTTTCCATTTTGTCTCTGAATAATACTTTTCCATCTTGTAAACATGTAAACACCTAAATATCTTCAAACACTCTGTAAGTTAGTTCACCTTGTTCAAAGATCAAACATTTCATAGGTGTTCATATGCATTTCTTTTTGCTGAATCAAATTCATGACTTGACACAATATATAGCAGGCACCTGTTAGGGATGTGGCTTAGCAGTGAACAGAGTGGTGCAGTGCTATTTTAATAGTTGGACTCGATCTCAGGGATTTTTTTCCAACCTCAATGATCCTGTGCTTCTCATACTGCCCTCTATTGCAACTATTTATATAAGCTATGAAAAAACAAAACTTCTTATCATCCTGCCTGTGTTTCCTTTTGAACAGTGTATACTGTTGGTTCTCGATCTCAAAAGAAATCATATCTATTATGTTATTACTATATTTAATCTATTTTTTCATACCTAAAGGATGATTACTGTGCCTGAAAGTTTTGTATGTTTTCCCAAGTAAGACATTTCTTCAAATGGAAACATTCACTTCTTTCTGCAAAAGTTATCTTGTTTTTTATTGTGCTTATCAGAAGTGTGTGCTGCTGGAAGGTAATAGAAAGACTTCTTAATATTGAGCTGTCCAGGAAAAAAAAATCCTACTATAATTGTGCATCTGTTTTTTACATATATTTCTTGAGCTGACTAATAATTTGGCAATTATATGCACGGATAGCATATAACTTATATCACTTTGAACGTAGTTCTTCATGTCTCACTTTGAAATTGATTGGAAAATTGAGGACAACTGTCTGAAATTCTGAAGAGGTAAGATTTTGACTTTGCCCTAATAGCATAAAGGACCATGTTAAGTTTTGAATTCCATTAAGGACCAATGCGCCTCTATGTCAGAGTTTGTGTGTGGACAAGAGAGACTGCTTTTTGCCTTTGAATATTTCCTACATAAATCTGTGTGCCTCAGTGCTTTCTTCTCACTACTACAGGTCCCCAGTTGAAACATAAGCATCACGGAGCCATTGTAGTATATAGGTTGCAGGTGTATGATGGGAAAGGAGGAGTAAGTAACATTAACAGTCATTTTTCTCTTGATTTGTATTTTGGGAAAATTACTGTCAATTCTTCAACATCCTTCCTGCTTTTATTAGGTGGGGTTAAAGTCGTTAGAATATTTGGGACATCCGAGGGCAAAAGAAAATTACTAAAAATTCCTTTACCACACTTTGTATTTTTAAAGTGTGCCTTTTATACCAAACAAGGAATTACTTCTTGAAAAAAAGGCAGAGGACACCTCAAGATGCATAATATGGTTTTTCTGAAAGAGTAATTGTTGCTTTTTCTAAAATTATGTATGTAAATTGTAACAGGATTAATTTCCTTTTTATTCGCCTTCGTTTGAATTCAGATGATTTCCGTTTTTTTCTATAGTTTGAAACATTTCCAATAAAACCAAATAATACTTTTTAATGAATATGTTTTGTCTTAATTTTATCTGAAATACAAAGGGGGAAGAAGGCAAAATAGCAATACAATTACAAAACTGACTAAATCACTTTTATATATGCCCTCAGAACAAACTGTACTGGCATTGATTAATACAAAATTAAGTTAGCAGCATCAACAAGAAGGGAGACATCCTCTGCATGGGACCAGCCTGTAATGTTAAGCAACAGCCAGTCTCACCAATTAGCCTTGATTTGATTCAGCTGCAGATAGAAGACTTCAAAACAAGACCCATAAAACATTAAGTCTCATCACTAAATAAACGGGTATGAGCAAGCACAGGAGAACTCATCTATCTGTGATGCTTCAGGAACCACAAACCAATTTGTTTTGCTCAGGTGAGTAGTTTCTGACCTGAGTGCTGGGTCAGTCTAGGACAAGTAGCTTTGTAATTCAAAGGAATTGCATCTAAAATGGATAGTAATAGGATAGTAGGGGTAGTAAACGGTTCAGGATAGCAAATTACTTTTGCTAATGAAATTCCAGTGGTTGACATTATGGCAGTTGTGTGTCTGTCCATTTATTTGATGAAGTCTGAAAACCATTACACAGTAGACAATAGTTTGAAAATAAACATCAGATTGGTTTAAGCACTATCAGAAGTAAAATCTGAAGCTGAATATTAAGTTCAACTGTGTATACCAGTTTTATTCTTCTTCTAGTAAAAAAAGTTTACAGAATAGAACACAAAGCATTTGAACAACTTATATGGCAATTCAGGTTAGAATTTCAAACAGATCCAGAGCTTCCCACAGGTGGATTCTGAAGTACATAGTCCAACTGCTTGGTACTATTTTAATATTAAACTAAAATGATTAATCTCCTGTCTGGAGATTCTAGTCATTCCAGAAACATCTCCCAGACAGTTCTGGCCTTAGAACTGACTATACTATATGAGAATAATGCACTTATAATTAGGGGAACCGCCTTCAACAGATGAAAAATTGTTCACATAGGACAATACTTCACACACATAAGATAGTTAGGAGTTACTTTGTACACACGTTAGAATGATCAATAGCAACAGATGGTGCATGTACTGAAGTGATCAAATAGATCATGGGCCAGCTGGGCATAAAAATTCAGCAAAAACTGCTCCATGAAATCTCAGTGAATCCCACAGGACTCACTGTCACTGATTGTCACCACCAGGACAGCAGCTAGCCATTGTGTTCAAAAGATTCACTTCTCCACATGAGCTTTATCTTATCCAAGAGACACCAATAACTTCATGTTTTAGCAAGTATTCTCTGCCAACTGTAATTCAAACATTTTTAATTACAATAATGAGAAGAAGTGGAGAATTAACACTCTAAATATTCAGCAAGTAACAACATGTTTTATATTCCTTGTACTTAAAACAGAGGTTTTTCATTTCATATGCATTCACAGCTGCTTCAGTAATTCTAAACAGTCATGTGACTGTAGACATTAGACTTAACAAGGATTTAAAGGGGGTTTTTTTGTGTGAAGATTTTATTTCAGGAACAGTATTTATGGTTTCTTATTTAAACTTGGAGGCAACCAAGAAAGCAGAAATGAACCGGAGAGACAAAATTTTCACGCTTTGCTGGTTTAGACCCCTGAAGTCAAAAATGGCTCTTGAGTCATACAATATTCCAAGAATTCAGTGCTGTCTTGTACATTACTGGTAAGGGGGAACAAAATTAATTTAGCTAGAGGTAAATGCCTCTAACACAAATCTAACTTTGCAGTTGCCTCTTTCAGTGGTTTCTATCATTTTGAACTGCTGTAATCAACTGACTAAAGAGATGTGAGAATACAACCATACGATATTTATGAATAGGGGCCTACTCCTTTTAGTAACAGCTCAGAGAACCTTAAGCTTAAAATGTAATGTTTATCTCAAAATAATACAGTAGTCACCCATGAAGAATAGTGTGGGTTTGGCCTGGTTTGGCCTCTAATTCTTCCCCGTTGGAGGTCTTATCCCACACCTAACTGTCCCCTATTCATTCTCTAAAAGCAGCGTTTCACCGCAACAAATATAGGATATGTTGGTTTAGATATCTCCACATGCCTAAGACTTTCTGAAAGACTTTCTGTCTAGTAGTCTTTCTATTAATAACTTTCATCCTTCTTACAAAAATCAAAGCTATGTCATTTTATTTTTGCCACCAATGTGGAATTATATTGCACGACCTGTTTGGTGCCTGTTTCTGTATGCACTAAGATCATAGCATTTTAAAATGGTTTGGGTTAGAAGGGAACCTTAAAGACCACCTCATTCCAAGCCCCCTGCCATGGGAAGAGACACTTTCCACTGGACCAGAGTGCTCAAAGCACCATCCAACCTGCCCTTGAACACTTCCAGGGATGTGGCATCCATCACTTCTTTTGGTAACCTGTTCCAGTGCCTCACCACCTTCATAGTGAAGAATTTCTTCCTAGCATTGTGAGACACAGAATTATTATACTAAATTGGCTTGGAACAACTGAGGTGTGTGGTGGGGGAGGGACAAGTTGAATCTCATGGAGCTCAGGTACCACCTTGTCCTGCATGGCAGCCTCTGCAGTCTCACTGTGGGACCCCAGAGCAGTTGTCAGTCAAAGGCAGCTCAGGAGCACGCCCAGCCCATGCCCCCTGGAGTCTCTGATTGGTTGACATACAGGGAGCACCACCACTTCCCCTGCCCCGAGCCCCAGAGCAGTCAGTGGGCCTGGGAAGGGTGACCATGTGGGAGCCAAAGCACATAGAAACAGCAACATGGGCTATCCTTCTTTGCTTGAGACCTACCATCTGGCCATACAAAACCTGAACTCTCACAAGATTCTGGTGGTAGCTATGACCTTCTCTTTTTCTCTCTCTTTCTATACTCCTTATTCTCTTAATCTCCTTTCTTAGTATTTTGGGTAACTTAGGACCGAATGGGTTAGATTTTTCTAAGTTGTATGGGTTAACATGTGCTATGTCAATGCTTTGGAGAATGTTTTGTTTTAGTTCTATATTATCCTTTAAACTTTTGCTGAGATCTCTTATTTCCTAAAGTTTACCAGTAAAGGACTTCCCGAGAAAATGTGAGTATCTTTACTCCTTTGCACTCTCTCTTAAGGTGTTAAAAGAACCAAAGGCTCTTCCATTATGTCCAGAGGGTGGTTATGGTTGGAGCTTTGTACATTTTTTTAAAGAATAACTCCATCTTGTAGCTCGAGACTTGAGATCTTACAAAGAGCTAAGCTAAACCCACTTTCTTTTGGTTTATAGCCATTATCCTTTGTCCTATCCCTAAGTGTTCTTGTGAAAGTTTTCTCTCAGCTTTCTTGTAAGCTCCGTTTAGGTACTGTAAGGTCTCCCCAGAGCCTTCTCTTCTCCAAGTTGAATAATACCATTTTTCTCAGCCTTTCATCATAGGAGAGGTGCTCCATCTCTCTGTTCATCCTGGTGACTCTCCTCTGGACTCTCTCCAGCAGGACGATATCCTTCCTGTGTTGGGGACCCCAGAACTGGATGCAGCATTCCAGGTGGGGTCTCACCAGAACAGGAGAGGAGAATCATCTCACTCAACTTGCTGGCCAAACTTATTTTGATGCAGCCCAAGACATGGTTGACTTTATGGGCTGCAAGTGCACATTGCTGGCTCATGTCCAGCCTCTCATCCACCAGCAGACTCAAGTTCTTCTTTGCAGAGATGTTCTCAAATCCATTCATTCCTCATGTATGCTACTGGGAGTTGTCCTAAACCAGGACCAGCAGCTTGCACTTGGCATTGTTGAACTTCATGAGGTTCCCGTGGGCCCGGTTCTCAGACTTGTCCAAGTCCCACTGGATGGTAACCCATCCTTCTGGTGTGCCAACTGCAGCACTCAGCTTGATGTCATGTGCCAATTTGCTGAGGGGGCACCTGATCCCTTTGTCTCTGCCATTGATGATGAACTTAAGTAGCATTGGTCACAATACTCTGAGGTACACTGCATCACAGATGCCACATCACAGAACACAACACAGCTACTTTGGCCATTTTGGGTTCAAACAAGCAAAACTCAACTAGTTCTTTCCAGTCTTATACATGGTCCTAGAAATGGTGGGTTTGTGCATGAGAGATTAATATCTTGTTATTACTGAAAGGCAGGTGCAAAGTTTCCAAGAGAATCTGGATATTGACTAATGAATCACTATACTAGCTTTAGTCTCAAAATAGGTAAATAATTTTGGTTTGAAAACCAGAGACAAACTTGATTTGATACAAAACCAATTGTCCTAGTTACAGCAGCCAGGACTGGTTTATAACTGTGTGGGTATAACCAAAACTGTGCATTCTACATCCTCTGTGTCATTTCTTATGTGTCATAAATAAGTTCACTTTCTCTACTGTTCAAATTCACATTTGATTTTTTACATAGACCTCTCCCATATTATGCATTGGTCTCCGTTATCAGCATTTAATTTGTCAAGTAATGCTGTCACATGAATAAGAATGTTATGGGATTTATAACAATTTTGTATTAATTCATTCACCTGTTACAATAAATTGTAAATCTTGAAAAAGCATTCCACATAAAATCACAAAAAGGTTTCATCTGCTAGTTTTCCAATAGTGTTTTTCTCTAGGAATATTACATTTTTTTCTATGAGATTTCCTTGTAAATAGAGAAAGTTTTTTATGGTTTAAACTGGAAAGATTACTCAGAACCAAAAAAATCTTGCAATTTAGTATTGACAAATACTTTTTGTTTACCAGTAAGGGCAATACTCATTGTCTTCATCAGCCATTGTTCCTGAACATCTTCTGGGAGAAGGATTTTCTTGGGTTTTGTTAGAGTGGTTAAGAGACTGAGAATACAGACAGTGCACATAGTTTGGTTTTCTTTCTGACAACAGAAACATGAACACTAAATAAACAAAGAACAAAATATTTAGGTCTTCTAATTGTGACACTCACCTTAAATACCCTACCCAATCTGTTACATATCTTATATCACTATTAACAAGATTATTAGTGCTGATTTCTGTCTCAGAATAGCAGGATATTTTAACACTACCATATGACTTTCTCCACTGTGAATAGTAATACAGAAAGTTATTAGAGTGAGAGATTACAATAACACCATAAACACATTCTTGTTTGCATGAATGTTTGCAGTGTGTGAATAATATATGTTCTGAATCAAAGTGAATGTGCTGTTTTACTTTCAAGCAACATTTGCAAACACTTTCAGGATTATTTATTCATCTTGGCCTATAACAGTTGGTAAATGTTGACTTGTTAACATGCAACTACTGTAAATACTGGATTTGTCTCAGCTACTTTATTAGTTTAAATTTATAAGGCAATGAGTCTGGTTACGTGGTTAACTTTATGATCTGGTCATGGTTTTATTTTCTTTTTACATTTCTCTTGAAGTAGCTATTGTTGAAAATGAAGAACACAGAATCCTAGAATCTTGAAGGCTGGTAAAGAATCTCCAAGATCACCTGTTGTAGTTTGGGATTATTATGTAAATTCTCTCCCCTGCCACTTAACTGCCCAGGCCAGCGGTTGACAAAAGAAGTAGTTAACTGTGATCGCTGGGGTGGGGGCAGGTTTGTCTCTTTTGGTTTTTTTTTGGATATTCTCCTCAGTCTTGGCTCGGCGGAACGGGGGAGTGGGGGCTCCAAGGAGGCAGGCTGCCCTGCTGGTTACTGCTGGGGTTTTCCCTGGCTGTCTTGCCGCTGCCTACTTCGGATTACTTTTTCCTGCCGTGCTGCTACCTGCCTTGGATTTGCTGCTGGTCGCTCGTACCTTTTCTGCTTCTTGGACGGGGAACACAAGGGAAAGAGACTGAGTCCATCTGAAAGCCCACTGCTCGTCTGTTTCGCTGGAGAGGGACTGAAACTCACTCTGCAGCCAGCGGGCTGTGACAAGGACACTTAAGTATAACCTTTTCTCCCGGAGGAAAACCTGCTGGGTTTTGTTGTTGTTGTTTTTTTTTCCCTCTTATGGTGTTGGGGAAGTGGGTTGCACTAGTCTGTTTACATATATATATATATATATATAGCAGTTATCCTTCTTGTATTAAAATTCCTTTTCTTAAATTTGATAAAGAGTGGTGTGATTATTGAGGAGGAGGCCCCTCCCCTGCTTGTGGGTAAAACATTTTGGTTTTTCCCCTCAAACCGAGACATTTCTTGGCGCCCAACGTGTGGGGCTTGTAAACAAAGAAGGATAACTGCTATTTTGTGGCACCATGTGGGTCTTGAGCTTAGAGTTCATCAGGACCATCCTGTATAATATATTGGCTTTTTGTTGGTACAAATTCATGCCAAAAGGAGCGGCAGGTTTAAGTCTTATCAACAAATCAATGAGCAAAACTCAAATAGCCGCAATTATTATTGAGTTCTTACTCTGGATTTATGGTGCCATGAATTCGATGCCTTTGGATGTCATGTGGGTGGTGCTCTCCAGGCTGTTTTCCTGCCGCAACCTAAGCTGCTACCTCTGGGGATTCAGTGATAATAGTACGGACCCTTGGGAAGGAACAAAGGGGAATCTCTTCTCCCAACCCTTTGTCCATTCCCCATTCAAGTCTGCTACAACAGCTTTTGAGATGTTTAAATTCTCCCTGGATGCCAGAGATATCTTGCTCTTTATGGTTTTTCTGCAGGGTTGTATCCCTGCAGCTTACAGAATGTTTGAAGGTAGGGCCAGGGTTTTTCCAGAATGCATTCAGAAACCTAGCCCAGTGAAGGGGGAAAAGCGAGAGAATAAAACCCCTGATGCCACAGTGAAGGGAGAAAAGGATGAGGCTAAACCAGGAGGACAGGCCAAGCCTATGGAAGTTGCCCCTATTCAGAAAAGGAAATATAAGACCAAATTAGACCATCCAGCAGACGATGAGGGGGCTGCTGCACCTCCACAGCAAGCAGACCCAGAGCCTGAGATTATCACTGAGTCATTGTCATTTGATAATCTCCGTAGTTTGCGGAAAGACATTGCTCGACACCCGGGTGAGCCCATCCTGACTTGGTTGATCCGAGTTTGGGACCTTATGGGTGAAACCTTACAACTGGATGGTGCTGAAGCCAGGTTTTTGGGGGCTCTGGCCCAGGACGTGGCTATTGAACAGGTGTTCGTGAGGGAATCAAAGCCCCTTTCACTCTGGGCACGACTTCTAACGAGTGTAAGAGAGAAGTTTGTTTATAGAGAAATCCTGCAGGAACATCATATTAGGAAGACTTGGAAGACGATGGAAGAAGGAATTTTACGTCTGAGGGAGATGGCAATGATGGACGTGCTTTTTGGAAGAGGTGGGCAAGCCAATAATGACCCTGACAAGGTCAGATGCACACCACATATGTGGTGGGACCTTTCACGCTCGGGGCCAGCTGAATACACCGATTTCCTGGCATCCATGTATAGGGAAGAGAACCATGAAACAGTGGGCGCAGTAGCAAATAAGCTCCGGATATATGAAAGCATGACCCACAGCCCAATGCAGGCCCGTATTTCTGCTGTAGAGACATTGGTTGAGAGTCTCAAGACGCTGCCTGCAGAGGTAAAAGCGATCAGAGAGGAAATTAGGGAAAGTCTCCAAGTGGCACCAGTGCGAATGAGAACCTCTGAAGTCAGAGCCAGACGCCCCCCAGCCAGAGGAAGTGGACAGACCTCACGAACTGAGATGTGGTACTTCCTGGCCAAACATGGAGAAGACATGGGACGGTGGGATGGGAAACCCACTCGTGCCCTTGCAGCCCGAGTACAAGAACTGAAGGAGAATGGAAGAAGGTCAGTGAGAGTAAGTGCAGTCCCAGTTTCCCACGGGCAAGAATCTGACCCACAGGAGGGCACCTCCCAGGTGTACTCATCGAGAAAAGGTTCTGACCGCTATGACCAGGATCAGTGTTAGAGGGGCCCTGCCTCTAGCCAGGTAGAGGCACGGGACAACCGTGTCTATTGGACTGTGTGGATTCGATGGCCTGGTACATCAGACCCACAAAAGTATAAGGCTTTGGTTGATACTGGCGCTCAATGCACATTAATGCCATCAGGACATGTGGGCTCAGAAACTATTTCTATTTCTGGGGTGACAGGGGGATCTCAAGAGTTGACTGTGCTAGAAGCTGAAGTGAGCTTGACAGGGAGAGATTGGCAGAAACACCCCATTGTGACTGGTCCAGCCGCCCCATGTATCCTGGGCATTGACTACCTCAGGAATGGATATTTTAAGGACCCAAAGGGGCATAGATGGGCTTTTGGAATAGCCACTGTACAGACAGAAGGGATTGAACAATTGAACTCATTGCCAGGTCTCTCAGAAAGTCCTTCTGCTGTTGGACTGTTGAAAGTTGAGGAACAGCAAGTGCCAATTGCCACCACGACAGTGCACCGTCGGCAATACCGAACGAACCGTGATGCTGTGATCCCCATCCATAAGATGATCCGTGAACTGGAGAGCCAAGGGGTGGTCAGCAAAACCCACTCACCCTTCAACAGCCCCATCTGGCCTGTGCATAAGTCTGATGGAGAATGGAGATTGACTGTGGACTATCGTGGCTTGAATGAAGTTACCCCACCGCTGAGTGCCGCTGTGCCGGACATGCTGGAGCTCCAGTATGAACTGGAGTCCAGGGCAGCAAAGTGGTATGCCACTATTGACATTGCTAATGCGTTCTTCTCCATTCCTCTGGCACCAGAGTGCAGGCCACAGTTTGCTTTCACCTGGAGGGGCGTGCAGTACACCTGGAACCGACTACCCCAGGGGTGGAAACACAGTCCCACCATCTGTCATGGACTGATCCAGACTGCACTGGAGAAGGGTGAGGCTCCAGAACACCTGCAATACATTGATGACATCATTGTGTGGGGGGACACAGCAGAAGAGGTTTTTCAGAAAGGAGAGAAAATCATCCAGATCCTTTTGGGAGCTGGCTTTGCCATCAAACGGAGTAAGGTTAAGGGACCAGCCCAAGAGATCCAGTTCCTGGGAGTGAAGTGGCAGGATGGACGCCGTCAGATTCCAACAGAAGTCATCAATAAGATCACAGCAATGTCTCCACCTACCAGCAAAAAGGAAACACAAGCCTTCCTGGGTGCCATAGGGTTCTGGAGGATGCATATCCCAGCATACAGTCAGATCGTAAGCCCTCTCTACTTGGTAACCCGTAAGAAGAATGATTTCCACTGGGGCCCTGAGCAGCAACAAGCCTTTGACCAGATCAAGCATGAGATTGCTCAGGCTGTAGCCCTTGGACCAGTCAGGACAGGACCAGACATACAGAACATGCTCTACTCCGCCGCCGGGAATAATGGCCTGTCTTGGAGCCTTTGGCAGAAGGTGCCTGGTGAGACTCGAGGCCGACCACTTGGATTCTGGAGCCGAGGCTACAGAGGATCTGAAGCCAACTATACCCCCACAGAGAAAGAGATCCTAGCCGCCTATGAAGGAGTCCAAGCCGCCTCAGAGGTGATTGGCACAGAAGCACAGCTGTTTCTGGCACCTCGACTACCAGTGCTGAAGTGGATGTTGTCAGGACAGGCTGCCTCTACACATCACGCCACTGATGCTACCTGGAGCAAGTGGATTGCCCTGATTACGCAGCGCGCCCGTATAGGAAAATCAAATCGCCCTGGGATCCTGGAAATCATCACAAACTGGCCTGAAGGTGAAAATTTTGGTCTAGCAGATGAAGAGGAAGAGCAGGTGACACGTGCGGAAGAAGCTCCACCATACAATCAATTGCCAAAAGAGGAAATACGCTACGCCCTCTTCACCGATGGCTCCTGTCGCATTGTAGGGACTAATCGCAAATGGAAAGCAGCTGTATGGAGTCCCACACGACAAGTTGCAGAAGCTACTGAAGGAGAAGGTGGGCCGAGTCAGTTTGCAGAGCTTAAAGCCGTGCAGTTGGCCCTGGACATTGCTGAACGAGAGAAATGGCCAAAGCTTTACCTCTACACCGACTCATGGATGGTGGCCAATGCTCTCTGGGGATGGTTAGACCGATGGAAGAAAACCAATTGGAAACGCAGAGGAAAACCCATCTGGGCTGCCGATATATGGCAAGATATTGCCACCCGAGTAGAGAAGCTGATTGTGAGAGTCCGCCACGTAGACGCACACGTGCCCAAAAATCGGGCCAATGAGGAACATCTCAACAACCAACAGGCAGACCGAGCTGCGCAAGTGAAAGTATCACAGACAGATCTGGACTGGCAGCACAAGGGAGAGCTGTTCTTGGCTCGATGGGCCCATGATGCCTCGGGCCATCAGGGCAGAGATGCCACTTATAAATGGGCACGAGACCGAGGGGTGGATTTAACCATGGACATTATCTCTCAGGTTATCCACGACTGCGAGACATGTGCTGCCATTAAGCAGGCTAAGAGAGTGAAGCCCCTGTGGTATGGTGGACGCTGGGATAAGTATAAGTACGGGGAGGCCTGGCAGGTTGACTACATCACACTGCCACAGACCCGCCAAGGCAAGCGCTATGTGCTCACCATGGTGGAAGCAACCACAGGGTGGCTGGAGACACACCCAGTGCCTCACGCCACTGCTCGGAACACCATCCTAGGCCTGGAAAAACAAGTGCTGTGGCGACATGGCACCCCAGAACGAATTGAGTCAGATAATGGAACTCATTTCAAAAACAGCTTAGTTGCTACCTGGGCGAGAGAACATGGCATTGAGTGGGTGTATCATATCCCCTACCATGCACCAGCTGCCGGGAAAGTTGAGCGGTGTAATGGACTGTTGAAAACCACTTTAAAGGCGTTGGGTGGAGGGACTTTCAAACACTGGGATCAACACTTAGCAAAGGCTACATGGCTAGTCAACACTAGAGGCTCTGTCAATCGAGCCGGCCCTGCCCAATCAGAACCCCTTCACACTGTAGATGGAGACAAAGTCCCTGTAATACACCTGAGAGGTATGCTAGGGAAAACAGTCTGGATCAACCCTGCCTCAGGCAAAGGCAAACCCATTCGTGGGGTTGTCTTTGCTCAAGGATCTGGTTCCACCTGGTGGGTGATGCAGGAAGATGGAGAGACACGATGTGTACCTCAAGGGGAACTTATCTCTGGGTAAACGACTCATATTACTGTATTTGTAAACACTTAATTATTTGAAAGAAAATTTAAGTTTAATGTAGAGTATCGGCATGGAAGAGAATTTAGGGGTGGATAATGTTGTAGTTTGGGATTATTATGTAAATTCTCTCCCCTGCCACTTAACTGCCCAGGCCAGCGGTTGACAAAAGAAGTAGTTAACTGTGATCGCTGGGGTGGGGGCAGGTTTGTCTCTTTTGGTTTTTTTTTGGATATTCTCCTCAGTCTTGGCTCGGCGGAACGGGGGAGTGGGGGCTCCAAGGAGGCAGGCTGCCCTGCTGGTTACTGCTGGGGTTTTCCCTGGCTGTCTTGCCGCTGCCTACTTCGGATTACTTTTTCCTGCCGTGCTGCTACCTGCCTTGGATTTGCTGCTGGTCGCTCGTACCTTTTCTGCTTCTTGGACGGGGAACACAAGGGAAAGAGACTGAGTCCATCTGAAAGCCCACTGCTCGTCTGTTTCGCTGGAGAGGGACTGAAACTCACTCTGCAGCCAGCGGGCTGTGACAAGGACACTTAAGTATAACCTTTTCTCCCGGAGGAAAACCTGCTGGGTTTTGTTGTTGTTGTTTTTTTTTCCCTCTTATGGTGTTGGGGAAGTGGGTTGCACTAGTCTGTTTACATATATATATATATATATATAGCAGTTATCCTTCTTGTATTAAAATTCCTTTTCTTAAATTTGATAAAGAGTGGTGTGATTATTGAGGAGGAGGCCCCTCCCCTGCTTGTGGGTAAAACATTTTGGTTTTTCCCCTCAAACCGAGACATCACCCAATCCAACCTTTGACCGAACACCTCTATGCCAACTAAGCCATAGCACTAATTGCCATGCCCGTTCATTTCTTTAACATTTCATTTTGCTGGCATTAATACCAACCATGTCTTTAACATCTCCCTGGCTAAGATCTTCCAAAACAGTGGTGCTCACTTTTCTCAGTCTTTGCTGCTATGTTTTATACTCTCTGTCCCTCTAATGGAAAAAAAATACAAATAAAATGGCATTTCATAGAAGTAATAAATTCAGCTTTTTTCTTCTTGATATTCTTTTCCTAAATCGCTGGTACATTGGAATATGAGCTCTTCTTGGGAGAGACTTTGTTATTATTTGTTGGCAAAGTGCCAGGAATATTGTTTGTTAAAGAGAACCTAACTTTTTTATAACAAAAGGTTGCTTAAGTGTGATCCAGTCTTCTTTCTTGGTATCTGCGGCTGTCAAATTAATTCTCCCCCCATCCTCTATTCCTTCCCACACAAACAGGTGAGTATGTCTGACTTTGTTACTGAGACAGTACTGACTACATGGGCTAGATAAACTAATTCTCATGCTCTCTCTTACTCTTAATTATGTTTTTTCTTAAAATCTCCTTTGAGAATAAATGGTTTAACCCCCAAGCTACCCAGCGCCTCATGAATTGTGTTCACGCCTCACTTTTTGATTATGGTAATGTCACTGATAATATCAGCACACTAATTAATAGCAGGTTTTGTCAATTTTCTGCTTGACAAAATCCTCCCCAAGCCTTACCTACATCTTACCACATCACACAGGATTACATTTCTTTCCCTCTCCTTTTAACCTTCTCTCACTTTTCTTGTTTGTATGTGCATATCTTGAACTGGATTTTCAATAATGATTACTTCCTTCATCTCCAAGTAAAATAAAAAATGCTTTCAGGGCTCCAAGGTTTTTGCTTTCTCATTCTCAGTGTTTAGTAATGCTTTACCAGCAATTCCTTCCCAAAATAAAATAAGAATACCTTGAAACAGTTTGTTTTTCAGCTGTATCTTGAAACAGCCAGGGCACAATAGGTTAAACAAAGCTATTGAGAATTTTAATTTAAAGCTGGCAATAAAGTATTAATAGAGAAAAATGGGAAATATCCACAGCAAGACCCCCATTATCTAACAAATTATTTGCTTTCAAAATATATTAAAATCATGCAGATTTTAGCAGGACTGTCTGTAGCATAACACTTACCTGCCTCCTGGCAACACAGTTAAAAAGGCGAAGTGTGTCTCATTCCACTTGTGATTGTATAATGAGATATGAGCCTACATTATACAGTAACATGTTTGTTTTCTGACTGAAATTCCCCAGGTATTCCAGGATGGTAGGAAGCCTTTCTATCTGTCTGCACTACTGTTAACATGTTTCATAAATCTAACACAAATGCAGCTGAATCTTTTCCATTGCAAAGCATCAGGTTTTGTAGCTAGACAGACATCACATGCATGAAGTGGTTAATTATTTTGTGGCTTTCAAAGACAATCTTAGTCCAAATCATTTGCCGCTCTTTGAGAGAAGGGTCACCTATGCACCATAACTACAAAGGGAAGAAGTCATTTCTGCTGTCTGTTGTGTCTCCATTTTGAGTGCAGGCTGCCTGCTGATTATTTTGCATTCACTTCTCTAAAAAGCTTATTAATATGGTCTAGAGGGAGACTGTCAGAAATGGCAGACTGAATCAAGGGATTTTCCTTCAACATCCAAATGACATGCTGCAGCAAGAGAATTAAACAGATGACTAAACAGTGTCCTTTTGTCTGCAGATGAAGATGGGATTGCCAACTTGTAAACCAGTGACTGACATTTGGGTGGATTAAATCATCCTGTTATTATACTGCTAGTTTTTAATCACTGGTGCTTTCTTGATCTCAAGTGCCTCAGCTGAAAGCCTTCTCAGTTCTCTGAGACTTGTTTGCTGAAACCCTCAGCAGAGTTTTTGCTGTAAACATTTATCCATAGAGAAGTACTGCTCTGACACTGGCTGAGGAGAAGAGTTGGCTTCTAGGTATTTAATTAAAACATTAAGCAGAAAAAGCGTTAGTGTCAACAGTCACAAGTGCTTTACTATAGCTGTGGGTTGTTATAATTGAGTTTTCCCGCAAATGCTTTTCCTACCCCTCTTCCTCCTCTAAGAGCTGGAATAGTTTGAGTTTTGCTTTGCCTCATGCTGTTAGTTGTGGCTTTGAGACTGTGCCCCATGCTGTCATTCTCTGGATTCTTTCAATCTGGTTGTTAGCTTTAATTTCTAAAATCAAGATTGGATGGCAACAAGGGGCTCTAATGAAAAGTATAAAAAAAAAAAGTCATTTGTTAAACAGCATTAAGAATTCTTATGTGCAGCAGCATATAATGCAGTCAAACTGATTGTGTTCTGATTTTTTAAACTATCAAACACTTCTTAACTTGTAATTAATTTTAAAAGAGAGAATGCAGTATTCAGGAACCAAAGGTACCATGACACCTCTAGAAGTTCTGTCCAATTTTCTATTTGTCACCATTCTCATGTTTCTAATTTCAAAAATCCTCACATAGACTGCACTATCCCATGCACACTGACTTTAGAAATCACATTTAGAAGGTTGAGGAGAGTCACTGTTGTCACTCAGTGTAATGCTTGAAATGTGGACTCTTTGTTGTGGTTAAACGAAAAATCATTTAATGGCAGACACACGTGCATATTTATACCCTTTCTAGTTTTGTTTTCTGTTGCAGTCCTCCAACCAGCATGTGACACACAAGCTCACCTTTCTGAATCATCATGCTGTGTGCATTTCCCCCACCAATCAGCTCCCATCATGCAGTGTTCATGCATCCAGCTCCAGACACTGGCCACCTCCTCCATCCAGCCATGAGATGCCAACATCCATCGATCCTTCTCCATCTCGTCTTTGTTATGAATCTCCACAAGTCAGTTCAATAAGATACTGCTTACAAGAGTACTGCTTTATTTAAAATAAAATAAACTTGTATCTCCTGGCTTGAAGGCTAATTAAAATGTACAAAATAAAATCATTTCTGAACACTTTATTGAATGAGATCTCTAAAGAACATGCTTTTTGCACTCTGGGAAATCTTACTTCTGCTACTTCAAATTGTCCCTGCATATTGCATCTTCAACATAATGAGTCAAATAAGAAGCTTTTGTTCCTTGAAGAAGGCATGAAAGTAAAGATTTCTTTACATCTAACAGGTAACATTTTAAGTCATAGAAACAATATTTCAAAGTAAAAAAAAAAGTCCTGTAAGCTGCCATTTCCACATTGCCTCTGACATTCTGGACATAGAAGCAGAGAAGCTGGTAGTTACACAGATGGCAGATAATTTGTAAAAACGCATTCTGATCTCTTGACATCTGCAGTTACTATAAATCTATATTTTTAACCTCATTTCCCTACCTTTGACAAACAGAAGTTAAATGGAGCAGTTCTCCTAGGATATACTTTAGCATAGTCAGCTGCCTGTACACAGGCATCTTAACTGAAAAATAATGTATTAATATAGTATTTCCCCCTACTTCGCATCCCCTGCTTGGAAAGGAAATTCAGGTTTAGGCTAACACAAAGCCATTGTGTGAAGAGTTGCTGGAGTTCTAATTTTTTCACACCTTGGCTTCACATACCTATTTGTCAATAAGCCATGGAAAGCTGCACCCTATGAACTCAGTCACTGCACTTGGTACAAGATTATCCTTGTTGCTACTGGGTGTTTCCGCTTTCTCCTCTTGACATCGGGAGCACAGTCCTGGAGCACAGAGCATTGCTCTATTAAGCAATGCAGAGCTGTTTTACATGAAAAACTATAACAAAACTGGAGCCCAAACTTAATTCCATGTGACCCTGAACACTTTGCCATTTTTCTGCAGTGGTAGACATACACAAATACAGGAAAGACCTGCAACCATGCTACTTCCTCCTAAGTCAGGAGATTATCCCTATTCTGTTGTACAGTCACAATATCAATAGAAGTGAATCTTTTCTTCTTGCTACTGTATTAATGATGAAAATAACCACATTTTCTCAGTATCCCAAGACTTTAGTAGTCTGATTTGCATATCTATACAAACAACATTGCAGACACTTTTTGAACCTGCTAAATAAGCTTTTGAAGTATTACTAGGAGATGAAATATTCACATGAAAAGCTTAAACAACAAGAGCAAATATTAGTATTTCATTCTGCAGGAAGGAGGGGAGGGGGAGGGGGAGGGGGGCAGAAAAGAAAAAACCTAGATGCCAATACTGGAATAGCATTCCACATTTTTGACTGAAAAATTTCTGTAACTTGTTAAACTATTTCTTTAGAAGGTGAAAATAAATTCTCTATAGAACAAATTTAATTGCAAAGGTGCATTAATTCCATTTAATTCTAGTTTTCTCCTCTGTCTGCACACATACAGAGTTTATGCATATGTTGTATTCTCAGCCAAACACACATCCTTTCATGTATTAAGTCATGACCTAGCTTATTAAGACTGGAATAGCTGAATAAACATTTATTTCTCCCTCCCATTTTTTTGGTCAAAGACTTAAAAGGAAAGAAAAAGAACAGAACACTTTAGCTGAAGATGGCTTTTTGATTTTTTTATCATTGTTTTACTGACTATAGATTTTAGTAAAAGCAAAATATTCCATCTAAATGTTATTTATACTCAACTATTTCTCCTCAAAAAATGTGAGGATTCTGAACAATCCTAATTCACATTATAATTTTTGATGCAATTTATTTTTTATTTAAGTGTTGAAATAATTAGGATTGAAAATACATTGGGCATTCTTACCATAATTTTTAAAAAAATTATAATAAGTTACAAAACCCTTTAGAATGTGATTCTTTTTTTATGAAAAGTTATGATTTTACACACCAATGACTAGTTTAATTAGAAAAGATACTTTAATTGTTCTGATGCCATGTTCTCACCACTTTCATTACAAGATACTGCCTAAACTGTGGTAAAGCTAATAGAAATCTGTTAATATAAAAGGATGATATCTCTTTAAAAACTGCATTAGCAAGCTGGGGATATCATCAGTATACAGCTGTAACCCTAAGAGTGTAAACTTGAAAGAACTGTTTATTTTCTGCCTTGCAGCTGTGTGTAAAACCCACTGAGAGAAACTTGTTACCAATTACTGGTTTAGAGGCTTCAAGTAAAGACAGCAGGTACCAAGAGAGTAAAACCGTCTAGCTCACAAATAACTATACAACAGTGAAATTCCTTAAGAACAGCTGTTAATGGAAAGGAAATATAAATGCTGAGGTAAAAAAATAGAATTCAGTAAGTAAAGCAAATCAAGATGTAGAAAAAGGAAAAAAAATATCTGAGAGAAGGAAGGTTTTGCACCATAAGCCTCCAGTAATAAAGTTGAGATCAATAGTTGCAATCCAGGAAACCAATATATTTCAAATGGTGTCGGAGTACTTGTAATATGGAATTGGAAAGTTACTTCTATGCAACATCAGGTACATTGAAAAACATATTGCAAAAGGAAAGGACATTTTATATGTGTAAGAGAAGCCATTAACATGATCTGTTACAAACAAGAAATCTATCTTTGAATTGGTACAAAGTTCAATCAGTGAAAAGCAACTGGTGGCATTAACTGGAAAAAAAACCCCCAAAAAAACAACAAACAAACCCCTCCTCCCCCCCCCCAAAAAAAAAAAAACACAAAAAAACAAACAAAAAAAAAAAAAACAAAACAAAAAAAAACAAAACAAAAGAAAAGGAAGGATTTGGGACATATCAAGAAAATGAGCTCATAAATAAGAAATAACTGACAATCCAGAGAGGAAAAAGGTAAGTGACCAAGATAAGAAAATCTTAACTCAGAGGAGTTATGTATGGGTTGTCTGATGTACTCTGGAACAAGAGCTTAAATACTGGGGACTTGTCTCACCCATAACCCCTTTTCATACTGTAGCTCCTGAGTAATTAGCATCTCATTTAGCACAATTCCCTCTCGATCTCTTCCCAAAGAGCTCATGACCTCTTTGGAGGTGAGAGAAGAATTCCTCTCACCTAAGGCTGTCTCTCCATCCAATGAAAAGGCATCCTGAGAAAAGTTGAAAGACAGCACAGGGCCAGATGCTGCAAAGTCAGGCAGGAGGGAGTTATATCACAGAGCAACTCTACTGTTCAAAAACTTTACCACTCTCAGCTACACTAAACTTCTGTGAGTCCTTCCCATTTGTTTCCCTGCAAAATGAACCAGATTAACTGGAATAACCCCAAGAGAATTTATGTGCTGAATTTTCTACTAAAGTTAATCAGGATATTTTCACAAAGTCCACAACATTGGTTAGCTGTGTGAATTGTACTTCATGCAACAAAAGTAGCTTTGCTAGATTCATGGATGAACCTCAGACTTCCTTGCATTTTGGACTGTCTTCCTTTGTTCTCCCCATCTAGCTTATGGATGGCTGCTAGTTTAATATAATCCTTGCCCTTGCATTCAGAGTAAGCAGAAGATGGATATTCCACTCAGAACTGGTACAAAAGGGAATATGGTGGACATTCTCATTTTCCTTTTATGTCCTCATGTTGACAGGATGAAGTCCAGCTCATTGTACTTTTTTCAACAGAAGAGCTCAAAGTGCTGAACAAATATAAACCCTGTAATACACCATGAAAAAAATGGTTTTGTGGTATTTCTGTGTTGCCCAAAATTAGAAAAAGAAGCTTAAAGATAAAATCTAAGGCACACCAAGGAGAAAGCAAGAAGAATGAGAACCAATAAAGACCTTAAGCTTCTATAAATTAGGTACTAGGATGTCCATTCTTCAGTTTTGAACATCTGAATTCCTTAAAGTAGAATTTACAAAAAGCAATTATACACTTTATTCTCCACTACATTGTATAATTAAATTACTTACATGAAAAGAATGGTCCCCAAAATCTGTATAATGAGCTGCAAACTTCCTAAAGGAAAAAAAAATAATGCCTGTGCACCTATGTCATCTTCTGGGGTTAGTATATAGTGAAAAGTCACAGAAGTGTGATCATCACAGTCCAGAAAAAGGAGGCAACTATGATAGGTGTGTTAGAAATGCTTACAACACAGAATGGGAGTAGATCAGAATCAGGTCAGATTCCTCAAAAGAGGTAGGCACACATGGGCCATTACATTAAAGCATAATGGTGCAATAATAGTTCTGGACAAGGCAAAAGGCTTCAAAGCATGAAATATTTCTAAAATTTTGTATCTACTGAAGTCAGCAGCTAGGTATTCTCATTAAAAGCTGGCTCAAGCAAATGTAACCTCCCTCCAAACATACCCTTTGGTGTTGGAGGGCTTGCATGAAGCATATGAAACAAAAATGTGACAGTTTACAAAGCATTTGTGTTCCTGCTACCGTAGAACAGTGTTCAATTTCTGTTCACATAGTCTGTTTTTATAACTTGTATATAAAAATTGGAAGTTATTTAATGTGTAATGTATTGATAACAAAAATTAGGCAATTACTGATTGAAGAATAAAAGTTGTCATTGCTTGTGCTATTTAAATGTAGGTCACTGCTTACAGGATATCATAAGCACATAGACAGTGTCTTAACCATGAGCTAGTATGACTCTGACAGGAGGGTACATCCGATTATGCATTGTAATGATTGTGTGAGTAATTGAATTATTTCCAATCTTAGAGCAGTTTTGTTAAGATGGCTGTTGCTTACTCTAAATGTTTTTTGTATGTTTTTCTTTGAAGTGACAATTGTGACTACGTTGGTTTAAAATGCATGCTAAAAGGATAGTCTAGTGAAAACTCCTTGTTTACTTGAGAGAGACTGCTTAAATGTTTAATGACATTAGTTTATTGCAAACGGTATTCATTTCCTGTATATGCAAATTTTCTTAATGTGAAACCCCCATAACAGGTAGAATGTAGAAAGTTAATGAAGCCATGTAATTACAATCACTATAGTGACTACAGTCCCTGGAGAACAATAATGTGATAATATACATGGGGGTTGACTTTCTCTGGAAACAACAGCTTATAATTTGAAAATAGATAGCAAAATATTTTCATTATCTTTTGCTATCTCCTAAGGCAAATGACAGGTACAAATAGATTATGCCTTTATTAACTTCAAAAATGGGAGAGAATGCAATTAGACAACATTTAATTGTTTTCCATTTTCCATGGCTGGCACTGGACTAGGGTAAACCCTTCTTTTCAACCATAGGGTAAAGCCAGGGTCAATATGACTTTAACATGGAAACTTACTTTTTTCCTAACTCTGGAAAGGTACACATTAAAGATAACTAAGTGTCATTGCTCACTTTAAAGTACATAACAGAGAAATCAAAAGCTGATTAGAAGCTTTGAATGCCATTTAAAGAAAATATTTCAAAGTACCTATTTTGAATTTCAAAGATTTCAGTGCAATTTTTAAAGTATTTTTGCAAATAATAGAAAAAATCATAAGAAGTATTTAATGCCTGTTCTTATTGACTTTTTCTTATTTTGTGAGCACTAAGAAGAGGATACAAAGAAGCTTCCTCCTCCAGCAGCCCACTGCTGTGGTGTAGCAGGACAAACTCCTGCAGCATCAGGAAGTCATCTCTCTGGCAGCTGGGCAAATCAGAGCTGTCTCGTAGGGAGGCTTTCTAAACTCTTACCCAAGAGATGAACCTAATTGAGGAACCTGGTCAGTCTGAGATCTCCGTAGGGTAATCCAAAAGAAATAAATAAAACGAAGCCTGTACTGACAATATGCAAAATTCCTCTTAAAGGTGCCTGTTTCTTTCCATTTAGTGGATCTTTACCTGGGACACTTCAGACAGGTGGCCAAGGTTTGCTAGTTTTCTTATATATTTTTGCACCTAATTCACCTCAATGCTGTGGAGAAACTACATTTACCCGTCTGCATTAATTTTCTGCTCTCAAGCATGCTTGTTTTTCATCATGTAAATTTTTTATTTGGCTGTTACAGAAGATTCCATTCTGCATCCTCTGGGAGAGGATACTTTTCTCCACGACAAAATGGAAAACTCTTCCTTAAATGATGAAATGTTTTATTTAGCAATATTTCATAGTATTAAAATATTACCACAGGTTCCACCATAATATTCCCATTGCTCACAATGTCATTTTGTGGCAAGGAGCACAGAAGTTCTCATGACAAATTTATGAGCAGGCATGTACCTTTCCTCTTTTATTCCATGTAACTCATCTGCTGTTTAAAGTGCTAGAAAAAATATGTATTTTATTCTGTCAGCAATACATTTTCTCCTTGGGTTTTTTCAGACACAAACTTTTAAAATGGTAGTGCCAATCAAGCAGGAATAGGTTGACTTAAAGCTAAGCAAGCAGCTATAAATTAAGTAGGTCGCTCTCAGCTGAGGCTCTCATGCAGCGTGTTCATGGCATATAACCAGCAGCAGGAACTGCAGGTTCAAGTAGCATGGTTAGCTCATCTTAATGATGAAGCTACAAATATTGAATAACAGCTAGTGCCAGACATCTTCCATGAGTGTTAAATCTGAGAGCTGTTAAATTGGATACTGCTTATTGTATCCTGACTGAAAGTGATCTGTGCACCTTGACATGTTCTAGGTGCAAGTTTCCCAATCCTGCACATCCAAGACCAATCATAAGTTTTTCACCACTCCAATCCAGTTAACAAACTTGGGTTTCTTCCCCAAAACTCTGAAAGAGGCGCTGGTACATAGCCAGGTCTTTGTTCATTAGTGGGGACAGGGCATGTACAAGTTTTGAGAGGAGCCTGGAAGTGTTTCTGGTTCAAGAGCAATGGAAATTGGGCATTTAATTTCTTGAAGCTTTTTGCATCAAACAAAGCCACACTAAATAATTCAATTGATTAAATTACATTTGCATAAAATCTTAACTCAATTGTTGGAAATAAAACTAAGCCAGTAAAACTTCCTGTCTGTTCCCGAACACTGCACACTCAGAGAAATAACTGTATTTCCTAGATAAATTAATTGTGAATTCTTCATCCACCTTAATTTATCACCCTCCTCATTGTGAGTATTAATTAGCATCAGCAAAGTAATTATAAAGATGAAAAATGCTGTGAGTATTTAGAAAATACACATATCTTTTCTGAATAGAATATGAATCACATCAAAACATTTCTCATTCCATCTCAGAAATATTCTGGTTTTATATGGATTCCAGCACTTTGGAAAGCATGATTAGCTTTTTTTTCCACTAGAGCCATTCTCCATATATCTTTGATAGTTAAAACAGACATTGCTGATGGTACTATTGTGACAGGATTCCAGTGAGTTTTGGATTCCTAAACTTGTTTCGGAATTCAACCCTAGAGTTGCGGGCATTGACAGGCATCAGACAGCCTCTGACTTTGACATATGGATGCAGCCAGTGACTTTACGGAAGTAAAGCCTCCAATGTGCAGAACCAAATCATGGGGATTTTTTGATGAAGAACTTTACAGAGAAAGATCAAGTTTGAAAAATAAGCCCATGATCTTTTTCTTAAACACAATTGCAGACAGCAATTTCCATCAGATTATTACTATATTCTGAAATAAAAATAATGTGGAAAACAGAAAGATGCATGCTGAACAGAGGTTTGATGTGTTGAATAACTGTTTAGAGATAACTTCCCATACTGAAATATTTTCCAGGTGTTTTTATCATTTAGAGAGAATGTTGAGCTGTTTTGATTGTTCTTTTGTCAGAGAGGGAACAAAAATAGACAAACTGTTTCTAGCAGTTACACTGAAAATCTGAAACTGTTTATCTTAAGCTATTCAGGATGCTGATTTTGCATAGAGATAACTTCCAATTATATTGCAGGTGTTATTTCTAAAAAGTGGGCAGTTGCATCTTTTGTTTTGAAGTTGTATCACAGAAGAAAGCACATTTACCAGACAAAACATGATTTCTAGCAGGATTGAGTAAAAAGTATATTTATGGCTATTCCAAAGTATATAAAATCCTATCCTGCACCCAGCTGTCACAGTTCAATCCAAAGTCCACTGAAAATATCAGAGACATTCCCAAGGACTCCAAAGGATTAAAATTACATACCTGAAAAACATGTTGAGATTCACAGATACATAATAGCATAAGTACAATGTCACCATGTTAAAAAAGGAGAAGGGAGTAATTTAGAAATGTATAAATTCAGCTTTGCAATGGTAGAACCATGCTTCTCCATAGTAAGAAATAATTCATTTTCAGCTTGATATTTAACACTGTGAAATATATCAAAACTGAACATTCATGGCAGGTCATCTTTTGATCAATACAGTCAGAAATACATGCTATATTGCAGGAGATTATTATTTTAAAATATAATCTGCAGAATCCAAGTGATTGTTGACATCATCACTCTTCAATTTCACACACAGAATGGAATGGAAGGTGAAAGCTGTTTGCAGTGCCTTGACAGATCAGTAACAAAATGGACTCTTATCTGTGAGTAATGCTGTCTTTTACTTCTTTTTGTTTTACATATAGAGTAAGAGAGAGAAGAATGCACAGTGAAAATTAACAGTTGTTTACTAAAAGAAGGTTAGCATTCAGTAACAATTCAGTGACTTTCTACATATTATTGAGGATTCATTATCTGCATTTTTAAACTTCTTTTTAACCTATTTTTCACCTATTTTTTAAGTCAACGGAGCCTGGGCACCTTTGTATTGAAAAGGGATGGAGAATAATCCTGAGACTGATGCTGTCTTAAGGAAGAGAGCATTGGTTTGTCTAAATTTATATGTGATCTGTGACAAATCACATGGTACATATTCAGATAATTTGATAATGTTGCCTTAGAACTGCAGTAAAGGAAGTAAGCTCATATCTCAACACTCTTAATTTTCTGTTAAAATAGACTGTGCAGGGCTTAAACGGTGTCCATGAAAGAGTTTATTGATACCAGAGTTCTTTTGGTTGTTGTCTGTTGTGTTCTTGGGCAGGTCACTTAAACTTTTTACTGTTCAGATTTTTATTCTGCACATTGTTTCTAGTAATTCTTCCTTCTTGAAAGTGTAATGTGTCATAATTCGTGTCTGAACAATGTTTTAAGTGAGAGCTGCCATTATCGATGAAGTGAAAAGTTAAATAATAATAAAAAATTGCAATCTGTTTATGTAATAAAAGAATTCTAGGATATTTTGGTCACGTAAAGCTGTATTATCCTATACCTTAGATTCCATGTGGCTGTTAATCAGAATTCTACAGTTGCATGAGGCAAGTGATAGTCACCAAATTTTTTATTTCTTAATCACCCCTAAAAAGATTCAACTTGAGTACTTCAAATAAAAGCCAACAGTAAAGGTGACAAATAAGAAATTTTTTATCTTTTTTTTTTTATCTGGAAGAGTAAAATTACAGAAAATTTCCATAACAATAAAGTATATTTTAACATTATTGTATATGTTGAACAGGCTCAGCTTTGTAGATTTTGATCTGTGTTAATAAACTAGCACTGACTACACTAATAAAATGCATACAACTGTTACAGTCCTGCCTGTACGAGCACCACTGTACATTAGATATACCCTGGTGTGAACAAATTAGAAAAAGCAAAGGATAACAAAATATACTATGCTGATAATCTCCTAGAAGATTACATTTATATATTAAGTATAGCATGAAACTTCAGTAATGTTTAGAGCAGCCAGTGTGAACTATCACAGCATGATTTAATAAAATTGCAATATATGAACATACAAACTACTGGAAGAGTCATTACTTTCATTAAGAATATTACAGGGAATAAATTAACCTAAAACAATAAAACCTGAGCAGGAGATATATGTAAGTCATTTACATCTTGTAGTAGACTCATTTGGTGTAAAAAAAGAATGAATGTGTTTTGGTACAGGTTTCATTAGCACTTGCATTTCAATTGACTTAGAAGAACACCATAAGACTACAAAGGCAATAAATATCATCTATAAACAAGAACACTGGTAAAAGACTTTTTCTTTTATTTTAAACAAGATGTTCTGTGCCACTGCACTTTAACAGTCATTTTATGTTTTCAATATGAAAAAAATAAGAAAGCTTGCACTGGTGTTGTCAACAGAACCAATGTTCATATTTTATATGACTATATTACATAACTCTCCATTAACCCTATGAATACATTTCCATGTGATGATACAAGATTAGAGAGCAGATTATACCATATTCTGTTAAAGTTACAGTAACTTTACCTCTTCTAGATAAATTTTGCCCATGTTTTCTAAGCTTTTTACAGAGCCTAACTGAAACAGCCCAGGGAATCAAATTGTTTATGAACACTGTTATTCACTGACACCAAGCGACATTTTAGCATGTTTTAATTATAATTTTGGTAGTACCTGGGTAAAAAGAACATGAGAAGTCTTTTGATTTTGTTCTCTACAGAATGCGGAAACTAAATGGATTTCCTGACACTTGACCACATGTCTGAACTGTTTTGCACAATGCTATTTCTAGGAATAAAATTCGATACAGACTGATCTATGAGTTTGAATTACTTGTATTTTACTCTCCATCAAAGGTGATTAAGGAAACAGGATTTTGCTGTGCTGTTCATGTGAGTACATGTAGCATCACAGTAATACAGAATGAATTATTTCTAAATCAGAAATATATGAGGTATATCATACAAAAATAAAACCCCAACTAGTTTCTACAATCATATGGGTATGACTGTGTTTTTGCACCTCAAAAAGGGAGGAATTTCTAAGACATTTTCATAAAAATGGTTAACCAGTTCAGTGACCGTAAAAATATTTATTCCTTTTCATACCTAAAAAAGGCATGCAAACCACCATTGTAAGTCAAAACAATCATCATTTTACCCCAAGATGACACTTGAAAAAAGGATAATAACACTTACTATAGAGACATTGTTTCCAAAGAGTAAGAACCTCAGTATAATTCCCCTGATAAACCCCACTCACTTTCCAAGCTTCATAAATAACAGAATCTTGATTACTACATGTGATAGTTCATGTTGGGTACTAATTTCCCTTTAATACCTTTATATTTTTTGCATCCAGCACCTTTTGGAAAAATATTAACAACTTAATGAAATATTTCATGACAAGTATCCTATCAAATACCTAATGTCAAGGTTTCTTTTTCAAGTTGATTTCTAATCTACTTCATCATTCCCTATACAGAGGTCATTCAAGAACTCTGAATATACAGGTTACATTTCCTTGTAAGTTATATAATCCAATTATATAGCTTTTGAGAAGGGATAAAATGAAATTGTACATAATATTCATGCTAGCAGTTCATCACTAATTTGCTTGGGTTTACAGATTTCTGTCAGGGTCTCTGTAATTTTCTGTATGAACACTAATATATATTTGTTAGTTTGGAGGAAAAATTCAAGTATCTGCTAAGATTTCTTTAGTAACAAAGAAGGTAAAGTCCACCATAATTCATACACGTTTAGTACTATCTCTTAAGGGTGACTGTTCTGCATTTAGTAGCAATATATAAATTTTCTTCCATGGTGGCCCTCAGACACATGCAAGATTTTAATGTTTGAGATGTTGGTGTTGTACAGCTGAAGTAACTGCAATATCAGTGAATTTGTCATTTTCTTTTTGTTTTTTTTTTCAGATCACTTATGATTGTAGTTAATGCAACTTGATCCAGAACACATCCCTTGGGGATTCATCCTTTCTCCAAAGCAAATGAAAATCCCCTTTCCTATATTTTGTTTAATTCCTTGAAGCTTTCCTTTTACTCCATAGCTTGTTAAGATTTGTTGCTAAGAAACATGTTAGATTCCTGAATATGAGCAAAATCAAATATTCTGTCATGTGTTTTTTGATTCTGCAATGAACTCTGGCAGATTAATAAACTGGGCTCACTCTAGAAAAGCCATCTGATTCTTTACCACTATATAGGTCCACTGAGTCTATTATTTACTTTAGTTTCAACCAATTTACCCATTAAAACATCAGATTTACTACCCTGCAGTTCTCTAAATTTTCCCATGAAACCTTTTAGTGTGTTACTGCATTTAAAGCCTTGCTTTTTTTCTTTTTGTAGTGCAAAGTGGATATTCAGTGGATAAATTACAAACCATGTCTCATATTTTGGCATTTTTTTATATGTTGATTTCTTCAGAATATTTGGGTAAAAATATCTAGTTATGTGTATATCAATACTCATTTCAACAATTCTTTCTAAAATTTTAAACTGTGTCACTAGAAGCTGGAATAGTTCATATGTCCTATCCAACTCAGAAGATGGGTCTAAATTTTAATAAGCTCCTCCAAACAGAGCACTGAGTCAAATTATTCATTCTGTTTTTCTGTGATGTTCCCATCCTTTTTGAGAACTTATTTTAGATCTGTATATAAGTGCTACAGATTCCCTTGAAGCCTGCGAGGAATTTTTTCTGTATTTGAAAAAGGTTTAAGCAAGCTGGTTTTCATTTTTTTGCTTCCTTGCTTGGTTTGGTTTTTTGTTTGGTTGGTTTTTTTGTTTTAAATTATTATCTACGTCTATCTTTTTGATTTTTTTTTCTAGTCACAACTTCTGCTTTTACATTTTATAATCTCCATTTTTCTATAATCTGTAATGATTTTGGACCCATTTTATACACAAAAACACACACACACACACATATATATATACACACACACACACAAACTCTTGACTAAAAGAGAGTATGTACCATGATCATAGACAAGATTCATGCTCCCTATCTTTATTTTAATCTTATAGCTACTTTTTTTCTAAATTATGTGGCATGCTGTCCCAATGTCATCTGAATTCCAAGACAAAGGGATTGAAACTATAAATATAATTTCAAGGGCTTGTCATATTGTCTCAGTTTTTAAACACGAAGATTTTATTTACCACTGTACATAACTTTTACAATATTAAGCAACTGCAAATCAGAGCATTCAAGTACAGCACCAGAATTTTATTGGAAAGTATCATTACTTATATTTTAGTAAACTGATGCTACTATTCCCTAGGGATTATCCTTAGCTCGTTATAATAATGACATTCCTTTCCAAACAAAACTAGGTATGGTAGATCACTGTCTTTTTGGCAATCAGTTACTACTTTTAGGGTTTGAGGAGAAATACACAGCTTTCCTATTAGAGAAAAGAAAGACACACCGAATTTGTCATACAGGTACTGCTTTGACTTTTACTAGTCTGCTGAAAATTGCTCTAATTCATCAAAGTTTACTGGGTTTTTAAAGAACAACTTAGAGTGAACTTACAATTAGCAGTCTGGCAATGCTCTGCTGTTAACACACATGTATCCTTGAAAAAAAGACGTATGTACACTATATGTTTTCCATTAAAAAGAAAATGGGATATATTTGTCTGAGCTTAATCAAAACAATAAGCCTGATAAGGAAATTCTCATGTAGGTCAGGTGAGTTCTTAGTTTTGCTGTTCTGTTTGTTCTGGGCTTTCTCTTTGGTATTTTGTTTGTATTTTGTTTGTTCATTTTTTAAAATTTATTTGGTTGTTTGTTTGGGAGTTGGTTTATTTGGGGGGTGGGTTCTGAGGGGTGGGGGGTTTGTGGTTTTTTTTGTTTGGTTGGTTTGTTTTTTTACATTGGACTGTTAGAACAGATTAGCAGGGTCATAAAATTTAGGGATAACTTTGTGTAGGTCTTTGTATCACCTCACATATCAGTACATGTACTGTTACATCTCCAGATGTCCAGACTTTCATCTATTTTGACCGCTTTCAAGGGGAAGTTACAGAAACTAATACAAAAGGTAAAATTATAGTTAAAAGGTTATTTTCTAGGACTTGAGTTTTATAGCTTCAAATAATTTAAAAATTTTAAGCATATGCAGGCAAATCTCCATCCACTGCAGTGTATACTATACACAGAGTGAAAGAATGATGGCTTTGAAAAGGATCTAATCATCTGATATCAGTCCCACATACATCCTAACCATCCAGCCATGTCTTCCCAGTGTGACTGAAAATTCTTCAATTAAAAGATACTATGTAAAATAGATAACATGGTCTGGTTAAGATACAGATAATCATCTTAAAAATCATTCATCCTGAAACTCAGAACCAGGCAAGAAGTAAGAATGGCAACCAGTAAATCCATGGATGTGAAGGATATGAATTTCACTTCATACATCCCACCAATTATCATATATAATGAATATTGTCTTGGTTTACCTCTGCTAGAATTAAAAATTGTGACATAATGAAATGAGATATCAAGCTTTCAGAAACTGAAAAGAGAGTAGAAAGCCCTAATCCAGCTTCAAATCAGTTAATGAGATCCCTTCTATATTATATAAATGGGCTCTTTTAAAGTACAGATTGAAATTAAATTGAAGCATTTAGAAATTTTTTTCTTTGCATTCATGATTTCTCGTCCTCATAGAAAATAGAAGAGACCACATAGTGTAATAATTGTTAAAATCCCAAGGCTCTTATTTATTTTAATTGCTTGGGCAGTCTAAGGCAGGCACTTTCCAGAACAAGAATATGGAATGATCACCCTGTCTGGGACTCATCATCTGGGATGACTCGTTAGTATCTTATGAATTTGACAGAGGAGGATGAATATAAAGCCAAATCCACGGTCTAGAGAGACTCTGATTCTTTCATAGTTTGGCACTCTGACATATGAATCTAATTTATCAGATTTTTTTACATCATTTTACCTTGTTTACACCATGGCTTCCTTTCTGTTGTCCAGGATAGCTAAAACCTATTCTTTTCTGAAGGAATTTTAGGAAATAATTTCTCCACCTGACTTATGAATTTCTTCTTATGTATTCAAGAGATGATTTCAAAACCTTTTGCAGGTACTATATCAAGAAATCAGGGGTTTATGCTTGTCATCAATTTCATAATTAAGATGCAGGGACTACATGACAGGAATTTTGAATCAACTAACAGCGATGAAACAAGAGGCAAAAAATTTCAGCTAAAAGTCTTTCAACATGGGCGTCTAGGTGGAGTTTGTATTAGAGTTGTGTATGCTTTTGTCACGGTATTGAGAGGTTTTTTATTAACAAGGTAAGTAATACATTTTATTTCAAAATCAGAACTTTATTAAACCACTGGTTTTTGGGTTTTTTTACATTACAAGCTAAAAAGTTTGGACAAAGTTCATCAAAGTATATGTAATTTTCAAAGAAACTTCGTTTCTTCCTGTGATAAATTCATGTTCATTTACAGACTCACTGTCTGTGTTATGTAAGATATTGCAATTTTGAGTATTTTACTTTCCATTCTTTGATTGATTCAAAATGCAAATTAAAAGCAGCAAAAATATTATATACTTCCAAAAAAAACCCCAAATACTGATAATTTTTAGCTGAAGTCAAATATTCTGAAAAAAATTTACCTTGGATTTGATTTCTATTGATTTTTGCCAAATTTATTTCTGCAAAAGTTATGTCTAATCTTGGCAGTGAGATTCCTATCTATAGTGAGTATTAATACAATGTATCTCATGACAGAGATTATATCATAAATATTTATATTTTCTATAGCCTAGTATAATTTACTGACCAAAACTCATTGTGGAAAATATTTTTCTAACTGACTGATACAGAATGTATTAAGCTGAAATCCATTGAAAGACTCTCATTACCTTCAGGGGAGCCCTTTAACAGATTCAGTGCGTATTTTTAACCTCTATGTCTGCTGCCAGCCAATAGGTACTAAGAATGAAAAAGACATCTAAAACACAACCAGATATACTGCCTGGATCAAAGGAGCATGTTTCACATGCAGCCCATTCCACAACACCCTTCTGTTTTCCCATGGGCTGCTGTGTTTGGCATCAATTCTGTGTGCCGTGTACTAACCCTTTTTTGTGCTTTTGCCCATTGTGTAGAAGCATTTTCATGTGTCCAGAGCAGAGTTCTCAAGTAACCTCCTAGGACTGAAAGCAGCACACATACTGGGCAAATACCTGGTGCTTTTAGTCTGTTATCTGAACCCAAGGTGTCTTGATAGGTTAGGAATAACATAACCATGGAGCTGGGAAATACACTTTGACTAGGACCCTCCTAGGTGACACAGCAGTTGTTGCAGCCTCATAAGCTTTCTTCCCCTGTCTGATCCTACACTCCCTGCCAGCCAGCGGGGGCTGATGAGGCATTTACCTATCATAAGATTCTTAGTGTCAGTGCCTGAGAGTTAACCAGACTGCACCCAAATGAATTAGATAGAAAGGGATATTTTGAAATGCTTTTTATTGCTTTAACTTTGGAAACTGAAAAAGAAGACCTTTTTTAAAGATTCTGTCATTCCCCTGCTTACAGAAATACTGCAAATATTCTGCCACTGCTATAGTTTCAGTGCCTCGATGCAATTTGCCATTCGTGACAAAGTTCAATACATAGAATGTGTAAAGTGTATCAAAATTATATTTAAGAATCTTCATCTGCAGAAGATGTGGTTATTAGCTATATTGCACATTTAGCTCCAAGGGTTCTGATTATAATCAATAACTAATCAGAAACTAACTTACACAAATGAAATCCTGAATAATATACTACTGAGTCATAACTTCCCCAAGTACATAAATACTAACCATTTTATTGAAAAAAAATGTAGTTAGCATTTTTTTCTATTTTTATTGTGGCATCTTTTTCAGAAACAAATTTTGAAAGTAAATTTACAGCAGCAGCCTCTGCTTTCAAAAGCTCTGTATCTCCAGTAGTGTACCCGCTTTAATCAGAAAAGTTGGACAAGTGCCCTCACAAAATCATGGTGCAGGGGAGAACATCTAGATGGATCTGATGGGAATGGAAGATCCAGGGATAGAAAACCTCTCTGAAGTGGACAAAAATGAAGCAGAAATCCATCTGCAGAACATGCAAGCTAACACTTGTCTCAGCTCAGAAGCATAACTCAAATGCCCTGGGAGAAAGTGTGGTGAATAGAGTTATTTATGGATGTCCAGGGATGAAAGTTTTGCCTATAAAGAAAACCCACAGACACTCCAGTGAGGTAAGTACCAACAGTGTATAAGATTTAATGCAACCATCAAAAGGGAAATAAAATGGAAAACTTTTTGATCACACTTTGTGTAGTAAGGGCAAACTGCTGGAATGACCTTTACTGCTAATGCCAAAACATGGAGCCAAATTCACTCCTGTGTGACAGTGCTGAATTCCAGCAAATTGTACCAAGAATGACCTTGGTCCATTCTGTTTACCTATCTTAGCTATAATACCCAACAGTAGCCAGAGCATACTGTTTGAAGCAATAGCTTTTAACAGTCCAGAGGTGAAATAAAAATTAAAAAAATAATTCCCCACAAAAGCCCCCAAAAAACAGCCAATCTCACTGACAACTTAATTCAACTTAGGTTTAATTGAAATGGCAGCAACAATCTGCAGGTAATTCCTGATCAAGAAATGGCTTCACTATCTGCCCCAAACACAACAGCACAAATTAAACATTTCACTACCTGAGAACAAAGCAAACAGAAACATTCTCATTTCTTATGAGTATCCTGAAAGTAAAACTGTAGTATTTAACAGCTTTTGAAAACTATTTGGTTTATGTTTTTATCTGTTCCATGGATAGCTTTTATGTCAGCTCTTATTTGGTTTTTGTCCCTCAGGGCAGGAGAGAAGAAAATCTTCAATAATTCCCCAAAATATCAAGAAGTCATAGCAGGCTTAGTTAATGTAGTTCAAACTAACAGAAAGTGCTGGTAGCAGTGCACTCGTAGTAACTGCTCAGACATTCTTCCGCTAAATTCACCCAAAAAATCTAAGGTCACCTGCAAGAGGAAGGATCAGCACTGATGGACCGCAGCACGTGATAAATATTTTTAGTATTTTTCTAGAGGACCTTACTAACCAAGGTCCCCTGGAATGATATTTTTGCAGGTGCTGAAGTCCATCAGTGCTGGTCACTTTTAAAACATCATTTCCTAAGGGCACAGGAGCAGGCAATTCCCAAATGCTGGAAGGCAAGCAGGTGAGACAGAAGGCCAGTTTGGCATGACAGGAATCTTCTCTTGGAAATAAGGCAAAAAAGGAAGGTGTATGCCCAGTGGAAGCAAGATCAAGTGACATAGTGTCTTGGGTTGAGCTGGCAAAATGCCAGCTACCCAATACAGAGAGTCAGTCTCCCTCCCCCCACAGAGAAAATCAAAAAAACTCAAAACAGGTTTAAACTTAAACTAATTATATATATTTATACAGAAAAGTGAAAATTAAAAGAAAACTACAATATAACACATTTACACAAGTTAGAAATAACAAAAAATAGCTCCCCACTCCACATCGAACACAAATTCCATTATTTTAGCTACAAATCACTCCAGAGAATTCAATCTCTAAAGGGACAGACTCAAGCAGAGAGAAAGACTAAGAACAAACATTTGACTTCCCCAAGATAACATGGTGCTAAGCTGGTGTTGGGCCTGGTCCTGCCATCCCTCCTGGGATGGCACAGTGCATCCTCCCGGGACCACAGCTTGAAAGAACTGCCTAAGCCACTCTTGCTCCGTCTTTTATATTTTGAGATGATGTCAGAATATGGTATGGAACATCATTGGCCAGTAGTAGCCAGCTGTCAGCTAGCCCAGCCTAGCTCTAGTCAGCTAGGTATACTAGCTAAATCCATAACACTAAAAAGACTAGTCAAGAGTAGTAGTGGGAAGGGGGGAAAGAGAGAACGAGGAGATCAATCTGTAACTGACTGTGAACAATCAATTGAGATACCCCACTACCCTCGGACCAGGGAATTCAGAGATTCTACTTGCTGCTGTAGGGAGAAAATTTGTCTGGCCAGAGCGTTACTGGAGCTGAAGCTGGCCAGAAATGTAGGGGACAAAAAGAGGTTTTTTCAAATATATTAATGACAATAGGCAGTGTAAAAATATCATTGTCCCTTACTAATTTATAACACTACTTAATTACCATAACTAAAGGTTACATCCAACCCAAGAATCATCCTCCCACAGAACCTCCCTCAGATCTGCCCCTTGGCATGCCTCCCCTGGAATTGAGTTGGAGGTCTCAAGACCCCTTACTTCTTCACCACCTCATCTTCACAGCACATCCCTTCTTTGGACCTTCTCCAAAGTCTCTGGGCCTTCTATTGCTTTGACTAAAATGACTAAAATGGTGTTTTATTTTAACTATAATATGTACTGTTATTCTAGTTCTGGTTGCTATCTCACTCTTAACACAGAAATTCAGGAATGTAGCACAAAGTTAAAGTGGTTAGAAACTGTTAGGTGGTACCTCAAATATGAGAAGTTATACAGCTATATAAAAATCTCCAAATACACAAAATCCTAAGGCATCCCTGTGATACTGTAGTTCACATGGAAATATACCACAGTGCTTTACAGAGTTGGTCCTAGGGCTTCACCAAAGACAAATCGTTGCTTCACTAATAGGAATTCATAACTTGGGACTGTGCCAACTTGAAAATAGCTACCTTCATGCTCATTGTTGATCAGAATTTTACATCAGTAATTTAGAAATCTGAGAATAAAAACTTAGTTTGATAGTATTCTATTCAAAGTAAGAACTTTGTTTGTTTATTTGTTTGTTTTTCAATTCAGATAAACTGTTTCTGCTTTATTTGGCCTCAAAAATAAAAAGCCTGGGCCACTGAATGGCCTATGGTTTCTGACTCCCACAGAGTTAAAATTGTCTCCCTGTGTTGTACAAATTTTCCACTGGGAAGTCATGGGACCAGCACCAGCTCACAATACTGACTCAGAAGACTTCCCAAGACCTCAATATTAGTTTAAGGTGCTGGATAGCAATTCAAACAATAGCTCTCTGGCAGCCATTGACTACAAATCAGAAGGCAAGGAGCCTAGAAGTCCCACCATCCTTGCTTCAAATTCCTCAGGCTTCCCAGTCGTTCTTTAGAAGGCTTCACGTTCTTGTTCTGTAGGCTCTTAGACACCAAAAGAAGTCCACAGAACAAGACCACTGCAGCCCTCTGTGCTGAATGCCACAGGGACCAAGAAAATCATGGAAAAAAAATGTGCAGGCTGTTTCAGGCTTGGCCTGTGATTAAATGAAACTACATTGAAAGATTTTCATAAGGTACTTGGCCTTCATCAAAAATAAACCTTCTTACTCCAGAACAAACCTTTTTCAATGCTTCATTAGAGAAAATTCCAGTAATCATGATTTATCACTAAAGGCTAAGTAATGCATTTACCAAAAATCTGTCTTGATCCAAGCTGCGTACAAGAAACTCCAAATAGACCATTTTTAGCAAAGTTCAAATCTAGTAACGTTCATTACTCTTACAGTATTGGATCCTTAGGTCTCCATACTTAAGCAGACAGTCTTCTCATCTAAGAAACATGTCGGTGTAAACCATGAAATCCGTATTTGTCCTGCCCTTTTTATGCTATTAAAGAATCATTCTTAAAGGATTAATTAGGAAATAGTATTTCCAGAGTTACTACTGTCAGAAGACAGGAACTCTGAGCTCCTAAACATCTTTGTTTTGTATTTTTCAATGATCTGTCTCCAGTGATGTGCTTTTGATCTACCTCACACCAGTCTCAGCTTGTGATCCCACTCCTGTGAAATCTTGTCACCTACTAAAAAACACACACATCAAAAGAATCCTTAAGAAACATGTGCGTAATTGTGTCAGGCAGATGTATGTGACAGAATAGAAAACTGATATTTCTGAAAGTGGTTTTCTGGATACTGAGTTAACTGAGATGTAAAACACAGAGATCTGTGAAAGGACAATGCAAACTCTGGTCCCTACTGTTTTATCTCATTTCACAAAGACATGTCTATCAGAAACCTCAGTGATTTATTAGACTTTCTAGTGAAAATTTAACAATGCTATGTTAGAGTTCATTACAATGGAAATTTCTGTGATAAAACAAACATCCACTAATAAAACAGGTCAAAAATACTTATAAAGGAAATATTAAAATAAATTCTGTTAGATGAATGGTAAAAAGTAACAGGAAAGTGTAAAGAAAAAATAGATTTTTCATCTTATGAGCACCATAAAGTTCATAACAAAGCTAATCTAGAATTATTACATCATAAAATAAAACTAATTCTGAATCATCTTCTCTGGGTTTATTTCTGTTTAAAATTATTTAAGTTCTTTAGGATGGAAAGGTGTCTTTTTAAACAACAACAGAGTGTAAAAGCTTACCAAGTAGAATAGCAAAACCGGACTGAGAATATAAAAAATATCCTATTAACTTCCATAAGGAATTAACACTGTAACCTGGATGTGATTATATAAATATAAATGATGTTAATTGTTCAAGTTAAACTGTATTGTTTCACATCAATCTCACTGGTAGTGCTATTATTTTGTAATTATATACTCTTATACTCTCTGCCTCTTCTCTTTGTGGTCAAATACCCCAGTTGCTGCACAACAGGAGCTGTCTGTTGGAGCCTGGAGTCAGGTCTAGCCTTCATAGTGTTGAGGCTGTTTATCTAGCAATAGTAAAAAAAAATCTCTGAAATATGAAAAACTGAAAATGTAATCACAAAATCAAGTTGATTGGTTGCTACAAAATAAATGCAGCAGGGTTACTCTACTATATATTTTCATATTTATTTCTGCAGAGCAATCAAATAAGTTATAAACAAAAGGTAAGGTGCTCACAAATTTTAACACAGAATCCAGGAATCATGTAGGAGGCCATAAGATTTTCTTCATATTCCATTCCCAGCATAGTTTCTGAAGTATTTCTGGTCCTAATATGAATTAAAGCTTCACTTGACTTGAAATCACATTGTTATATGTAACTTTTCAGTGGGGCAATTTCTGGAAATTGCATAGGAACATAAAGTTACCCATAAGGATAAAAAGATCTCTTATAAAGGAAATATAATAAAGAATGGTTCTTTGAAGGCACATAATGCCTAAAAATATCCTGTCCGTTTTTGTGAATTGATAACAGAGAAAAAGTCACCTTCAGAAGAGTGATTAGCATGGAATTAGACAGACACGGGATAAGAAAATAGAAAGGATGTTAAACAAATACTTAAGCCCAACCTGTACAAATGAAATCAATGAATGTTTACATACATCAGAAATTAGATTTACCAGGACAAAAGAGAAGAAATTCGAAAGTATCTTGATAACAGAATTAATTATTATTAAAAAGTTTGAAACTTGCACAATGTTAACACTCTAAGATCAGAGTGTATACATTCAAGTCCAAGGTCACTAAATAGAGTTAGAAAACAAATTAATTTACTGGATATTTTTATGAGTTTATTAAACCCAAGAGAAAACATTAAAGGCTGGAACATGGCCAACATCATTACTTACAGAAGAGTGGCAATACATTAGGAATTTCCACATGCCTTAACCCCAGCCACATTTGTTGTAAGAGATCACATAAAATAGATTTTGTTTATGTCATTTAATTTCCTATAAAAACCTAAGTATTCACTATGGCTAGAAACCAGATAATGCACCTTCCTCAGGGTGGCAGTCCTTGTGGATATGCATCAAATTATTCTTATTACTGGCAAGCCAGGCTCAGTTTTTCACTAACTTCATACGCTCTTCAAGAAAAGGCTTGGAGAGAGCTATTAATGAGAAAATGAGTGTTGCTGACTTCTGTTGAGCTAAAACTGGTTCTGGTGCTGATGTAAATTAACTAGTTGAGTTAACATTACTTATATTACTACAAAGTGGTAATCAAGTAACCAAAGAGTTATATTCTATTGTGTTAGCAGAATAAGAAACACAGAACTGCACAAAATCATTGTTTACATTTTCTTTCCCACACTTCTTCCTCCTTCACATCTGTGACATGGTTTTTATGAAGACAGAAAAAGTACAGCAGAACACAGTCTTGTGGGAGCTTGACATCAAAAGAGAACTTACCTGTCATGGGGCAATTTTTAACATCTCACTTACTTGTGAAATCTATTCCTTTTAAACTAGCTGATATCATTTGGTCCACAGAAGTTTGCGGTGAAACACCATCAGAGTTTTTACCAGGGTAGATGCAAATTATAAAATGTTTAGTGCTAACTTGGTGGTAGTATTTACTTTTGTTTAAGTCTTTATCTAAATTTTCAGAGTAAAACTCGTGTGGGACTATAGACAGACAATTTGTTCTAACAGTAACCAAGGGCCAGTCAATGGCATTTTCAACATCTCTACATTGCAAACTACTGAAATTTGAACTAGATTTTCAAAGGCTTACTCAGACATGCAGGAGAACAGTAGATGCAACAGCACAGAGCTCAGCTAAAGTGAAGCCTAATCCTTTGAAAAACTGCCTGAGAAGAAGGATAATTTAGCCTTGGTGGTGCTCCCTGCTACCATGCCTAGACAGCTCCCAGTGCCATGCTAATTAACTTAAAAATGGCTCACTAGAGTTATCTGCACTGTATTTTTCAGGAGCAGCATACCAGTAGCAATATAAAAAAGCACTTTACTGAATAAAAATGGATATACACATTGATTTGAGAAAGTCTTGTAGCATGAGCATCCTCAAAAAGGACGTATCACACATCTTTCCTGATGTAAATTCTAATTAGACATTAAGCAGGCTGAAAAAAAGATTGTAGGTGAAACTTTGCCATGTTTAAAATTCATGTGTATGCCAAAACATTATTTAATATGAGATATGCAACTATATGTAGAGAGAAACATAACTTTTGTGCAATACATTTTTTACTTCAATAAAAACCTGGATTGTGAGAGTGAAGAGAAATCTTCAGCCAAATCATTTATAGCAATCTTAACTTTATATGTAGATGGTTTCCTCTAGCAAAATACAGGCTCTGTTATTACAGATTAGCATTAGAAACCAGGAATGACACAAAATGTACTAGAAACCTATGGAAGACTGACTCTGCAATTGATGCGACAGAGTAGAGATCAAAACTGAAAGCCATTTTCTACTCCAATGCCCAAAATACAAAAAGCAGAAGAAAGACACTTCCACTAAATATCAGAAGTAATAAGAGCACTCATACAAAGAAGAAAACAGGTGTAGAAGAATTAGGCTACATTTTAGAAAAAAATTATAGATGGCAGAAAAATAACTGAAAGGAATTTCAAACTTTTTTTTAAATAACATTAATTCCAAATATATTTCCCAAAGAGTAGTACACCTTTTCTTAAAACTCAGCTTATTCAGATGGCAATTTACTCACTTATTTGCTGGTTTTTCTGTTTAGCCATGTCAGATATCAAGCATGAAAGTAAAATGAGTTAGAATAATGGTGATGAGATGGAAAATAAATTACCTTAAATACATTAAAATGAATCTTTAATTAAAACATAATACTTGAGCATGTGTAATGCTAAGGAGTTAATGTCCACATATAGACTGGAGTGATTTCCTGAGAGCTGCTTTTTTTTTTTTTGTAGACATAGGTACTCTACTTCAGTTTCACCTTTGTGATTCATCATAAGTGTTCATAAGTTCAGGTGTTCATTGAAGTTTACAGATTCTTGACCTTAGTTCCTGAATTTTGCTGCTAAATTCACATATATACAGATGAATACAGAAAATAATTTTAGAAACTTTTATTCACAAATAATTGATATCCACTATAGAAAGATGTCTATCATAGTGATAATAGAATATTAATATTGTATCTATATTTCTATTTCTATTTTAGGGTACTCATGTAAAAATATTTGATTGGGGAAGTAGATTAAGGAGACAAGAACATACCTTATTTTCTGTACATGTACTGTAACTTAACTATTTTATGCCAAAAGAAAGTAATTTAACAAATTCTGGTGTATATGAACACACAGGAAATTAAATATGAAGTCTCTAGTGATTTTAGAAAAGATGGTATTAATTGAAAGAAGGGACAGAAAACCATGTATAAGGGTTTAAAGGAACAAAGGTAGGTTATTTTTTATACTGTGTAAGGTCTAGTGTAGTTGATTGTTCAAGATAGTCTGCCCATAAAAAAAGAGCAATACATAATGAGGATGGATGTATCACCTAAGCACATAAGAAATGGCTGCAACAAGAAGAGAATTGTGATGCATGAGGAAGGTTCCTTTTTGTTCAGGTCCCTCTTCTCTACCTGGCTTTGAAAATGAAGGAAATTTATTCTACGTTCACTAAAATGTCATTACAGAAACAAATGTTAACCAGGTTTAAATACTTATATTTTATAACTTCTTTGTTTTCCTTCTTTTTCTTTCTTTGTTTTTCTTCATTTTATTTGAAGGGCATTCCCTTAATGTTGACAGAAAATAAATCATTTGGAAGAGAGTGAATTTGGTTTATGATGAAGATGAGCTAAGAAAGATAATAAAACTATTTTATAAAGAAACAGATTTGCATACTATTTAAGGAAGTAGTATTATTCACACTGATGGCTAAAGTGTATGCTTTGTTATAAGTAAGAGATGGGTGAAATTAATGCATATATGAAAATCATGGGTTTAGTCCTTAGAAGAAATCAAGATATATTGGTTTCATATTGAAATAATTTTCTCAGTGCTGTTTCTATACATTCAACAACATAAAAGAATAGACAATTTGGCACTTGTTACAAATGTTTAGTTTGATGTTCACAAAAAAATTAAACATTCCAAAGAGGCTAATAGTTTTACCTGTGAGTAGCAAATTTGAAAAGGAGTGGGAGGCTCACCAATGCAAAGTGTTTCAGGACAGTAGAATTATTCTTATCAGTTAGATGGTTTGTTTATTTGTCTTAATGATGTAAAGAAAGCTTCTTATTATAAAGTCATAAAACATCCTATGTTGGAAAGGACCCAGAAGGGCTATCGAGTCCAACCCTTAGCTCTGCACAGGACCATCCCCAAGAGTCACACCATGTGCCTGAGAGTATTATTCAAATGCTTCTTGAACTCTGTCAGGCTTGGTGCTGTAATGACTTCCCTGAGGAGCCTGTTCCAGTGCCCAACCAACCTCTGGGTTAAAAACTTCTTCCTGATATCCAACCTAAACCTCCCCCTACACAGCTTCATGCCATTTCCTCAGATCTTATCACTGGTGATGAGAGTGAAAAGATCAGCACTGGCCCCTCAAATTCTCCTCCTGAGAATGTTGAAGACTATGATGAGGTCTCTCCTCTTCTTGAGGCTGAACAGACCAAGTGACCTCAGCGGCTTCTCATAAGACTTCCCTTACTTATTAGAAAGAATATAAGAAAATAGTAAATATAGGAAATAAAAGTTGTATAGATTGCTATAGTCTTAAATAACAAGAAATAGCTTTACAGCATGTTATAACACAAGGAGAATAAGATTTTTTAAGTGGCTTAGAATGTGGAAATTATTTCTCTACTGAAAAGATGCGGCAAAACTGCTAGTCTGTAATTCATTTACAGAAGGAATTATATGGAATCATTCCTTGGATAAATGAACTGCTGCAGTTGAACCCTGCACCTGAGAAACCAAACAACTGGTGTTGGTGTGTACCTCCAGGAAAAGCCTTGAGGTACTGATGATTCACACAGCTAAGAAAATAACAATAAAGGCATCAACTCAGGAGAAACACTGGGTATCATTTTGGCACAAAACATCTATGTGCCATAAAATCATCCCCTGTCAATGCCTTTTCTCCAGGGAATTACTTGTACTATTCTGGTGGCCAGCGTTAGCAAAAAGTGGGCTGCAGCATACGTGCCAGCTCAGATATGGGTGTTTTATCACCCACTCAGTGATGAGGTTGTGAATCTACTCACTGCTGAACCCAGGTGAAAGATTCAAATAGTCTGCATCAAAGCCAAAGCCACAGAACAGAAGTATGGAATTTTGTGCTTGAGGGTGTCACCCAGACAATAGTGTGTTATTCAGGGTAACTTTCAAAGGGCTAAGAGGAGTGATCCAGTTCACAGGTAACGGATAGTTCCAATTTTTATCTAAATTGTCTTTTTTGTCAGCAACTTTCAAAATTGAGGAAGGAAATATCTTAGTAGATACAGTTTTTATACAAGCTATGCTAGGTAAACAAGTAACTTCTTGGATCCAAAAGTGGTGAGGATTTTTTTTCTTAATGGGGCTTCCCTCACACTGCTGTTTGCAGATAAAAGATTTTTAAGGTTTAAAAGCAATTCAAAGTTATAGGATGTCCTTGATAAACTCTCATGTAAATCAGGCTCCTTCTACATTTTGGTTCAGCATATTTCTTAAATGTTAAGGAAGTGGCCAGTTGGGCCATGTGTCCCAGCCTCTGCGCTGCTAGATGATGATCATACTCAGTGTGCTTTGTCATTGCTCATTATTTCATCCAAAAGCAGTGTAAGTTGTGATCAGATCTCTCCCTTATAACCATTGAAGCTCACATCTATACGTGAGATCAAAACTGGAGCAAACCTCAGTGAAAGTATGATGATACAGATTGAAAGGCCACCAATCTAGCCTTTGTCTATGTGCTTCTCAGTGCAAAAAGATTAAACTCTCCTACAGTCCAAAACTAAATTCTGAATCATTCTGTAGCCATTGCAGATTGCCTTGTGTGATTTTAAATGAAACACGCTCTAGACAACTGCTATGAAAGGGGTCTAGGTCACAACCTCAACTCTTGCTTTCCTTTACTCTTTAGTCTGGTGCTTTTCTAAGATAATATAAACAGCTTAATTACATTGGAAGTCCATAACCATCAGCAGAATACCTCAAATTGCCTTTGAATGACAGGTATGGCTGATCCATGCAATCACTTAGTAGCTTATGAAGCTGCCCTTACCTGTGTGTCAACACTCACCTGTTTTCTCAGTTACTGTATGTTAATTTCTACAGTATTTTCATTGCTAAAGGCTTCAATAGCAAAGTTAATTTTATATTAAAATATCATCTGCAGCAAATTCTATTTATTCATAGGCAGTGTGTAAGTAGAGCCTGACACAAACAACACCGTCAAAACCAGTGTTAAGAACCACAGAGCCACATAAATTAATTCAGTGCAACTTTTCAACTAGAAATATCCTTTTAGGCTGAAACCCTCAAGCTCAGCTATTTTAAGGGCTGTTATTCTCTACCCCTTCTAGTCTTTATCTGAACAGCATTATTTTTTATAAAACTTGTACTTGATACAGTTATAATCAAAGTTACCAATATGATTAATACTGTTGATTCAGAGTGACAAAAATAGTGTGATGGTGGAGGAAGTAATATAACTTTATAAATTTTGGAGGTATCAGTATAGCAGTGATTAAAAAAATGCTGTCAGCTTCTGGATATTGTCCTTCCACACTGTCAAAAAAGCTACAAGAAGTTGTACTCATTCAGTCTATGACCCACAGCAATCTTTTTTCCATCCACATTACTATCAGTGGTGATTCAGCACATTTAAAAGTTTTAAAGTGCTGTAGAAAAATAAAATGTTACTATATTTAGAAAAAAAATTGGGGGACTTTGGTGAATAACAGAGAGAGAAGGGAAGGTTCAAATGCACATCTACCTGTGTTCTGAAGATTTAAATCTGGAGTTTCATGACAAAGCTGATCCAGTAACCTTATCCACTGCTTCCATGAACCTATCCCAAATACGTTTGTGCATTTTTATTCCAAAGAATTTTCAAGAAACAGCAATGGATCAGCATATTTACTAAAGGCCAAAGTATACATAGTCCCTGTGGGAAAATCAGAGATACAAGAGAAGTATCAATTTCCACCCATGCTTTATAAGATATTGCATTTCCATCATCTGTTTTGTGTTTGCATTATGTTGTTTATTTCCCAGCAACAGAAAGCACTGCGAACATGGTGCAAAATAAGGCACTGTACTTAGACTGTAGGCAGTTTAATGCCTCCCTGACATCCGATCCCATCAGATCTCGGAAGCTAAGCAGGGTCAACCCCAGACTAGTACTTGGATGGGAGACCTCCTGGGAAATACCGGATGCTGTAGGTTCCAGTCCTGAGGACTTCACTGGCACCGTCCAAGCTCGCTCGGCTGTGGCAGATGAACCTCAGGAGTTAAACGGTGGGGCCAGTTCTGCGCACGCTGAGCCTCACCTAAAATCCACTGCGCAGGCTGGAAGGGCACACCCACGTGGGGACAGCCCTTCCCAAATCTTCGTTCGCGAAGCCGAGCCACACACACTTAGACTGTATCTATCCAAATAGCATTCTCATTAATCTTTCGTTGTTCAGAGAAGACATATATTTTTGTACTTTTAAAGTTTGTGCTGTGCTTAGGCATCAGAGCTGTAGTGATTTCTAGTTAATCATATTCATTTCTGTTACCATTGCTTTTAATGCAAGAGGTCCTTTCAAGGCCTCTATATTTTCAAATAATTTCTGATATGTTATATATTCAAGATTAATTTACTCCATGTACACTTAGGACTTTAAAACAGCATGTATTATAAGCTTTTGGCATTTGAAGAGATAACTTCATAAAAACAACTGCAAAAAAAAATTAAAAGGTCTAAAGTTTTAGTCAGTTCCACATCAGTTTTTTTAGTTGTGTCCCTTTTTTCGACTCCTTTATCCTTGTTCAGCTTCTCAAAGTGGATCAACACTTTTCTAACAACTGTTCCACCCTTCACTACATCACCTTTCTTTATAACTTGAGCTTTATATGAGGGCAAAAAGATGAAGGACTGATGCTTGGGTCTGGGAACAAAATGCTTTTTCTCAAAACCCAAGGTACCTAATGAAAAGAAATTGCCTAAAACATGTCGTCTTGGGCTCCAAGGAACTCACAGGAATCATGATCTTCAATATCAATCTGGGATACAGAATATTTCGAGTTCACTCCTTCAATTAATCAGGTGAGTGAAAGGACAAAAAGAAGGGAGAAAAAAATGGAACATTAGTTTCCATAAATTACAATATGTAAGATCTTTATTTTCTGAAAAGATGCTGTTGCTCTTGTGTTTTGGACATATAGCATTCATTCTATGTATTCTTTAAAGTGTTTAGCACAATGAAGCTTCAATAATCCAGATCATCACTACTGTAAATAAAATTAATGAAAATAATAAGTAAGTATTGCTCAGGATCTTCAAACATGGTGGTTTATTGTTGAGTTCATTCTCACAAGTCCATTCTTTACAGTCATTATCTGCAAGAAATTCTTCTCACAAAGGAAAGGCCTATGATTGAAAATTATTCAGATGCCAATTGTGAAAAATTAATTCATAGCCTATAATTACAATGATAATGACACCATCAGTAACCATAAATCATCATTATGACTGCATGATCACTGATTATTGTTGCACCGGGCTTCTGCTTAGTACCCAGTAATATTTTAAGAGCTATATGGCAAACTGAAAACATTGGAAAAGTAAACTTTACTGCAATGAGGCTGCTAATTTGCAATGTAATGTTTCTTGAAATATTATGTTTTCTTGTTTATCTGTTTTCTCATAAAAGTGTAGTTGCACAGACTGCTTGCAAATAATTCACTCTAAATTATTCAAATGTGATAGCATCACACTTTCTAAAACAGAACTAATTACAAGATTGGACTGGAGTCTTCTATAATCTGGAATATTGTTTTTTAATCTAATTCTGTTTCTCAGATAATTACTCAGAATCAATCACTGTCAGGATTATAGCAATAATCAGATTGGATTTAGAAGTTGTTGATAATATCTCAGAGTGCAATTTCTCCCCACACTAAGGAGATCAAATCAATCCAACAACGGAGAATTACATTAAGATTACTCTAAATATAGTTTGCATGCATCACTTTACATTTTTTCATCTTGGGTTTATATTCGCTTTACTTGAAATAAATTTGTCCACACCAAACTTTACATAGTATTTTAAAAATAAACCAAATGATTCTCAATTTATCTGAATAGTGACTTCCATTACAAGAACTACAGTTCTCTTTCCATGCCCAATGCTGATTTATGATTCAAAAGGAGGACAACCCAATAAGTCCCAAATATTTGTTTCTCATTGACCCCTGAAAGAACAAAAAAGAAATGTCTGTTAAACCTATTATTTGCTAAGTATGCCAATATATTCGATAACCCACTGTTACTAAACCTATAACAACTATGTATTTAGTAATCTGTATTTAAAAAATACTATGAATATTCTGTCTTAAAGGGATATAAAAACATTTATTTAGCTTTGAATTGAAACAAAAGAAAAGATTTTTGGTTGCATTTTCCAAGGAGAATAACAGTCTAAGTATATATTTGGAAGTAGTCCAAGTTTCTCAGGAGAAAAATAATTAAACCTAGTAAGCAGAATAGTATTAATGACACCACCTTACTGAAATCAGGCTACAAGATTAGTTTCATAGTTTTCCTCTACTTAATTGGGTTACTGGATTCAGAATTTTACAGGATTCAGAAAATTCTTCAAGCTCTTTCTGTACTCTTCCAATGACTTTCTATCTTCCATTGCCCTATTCTTGTACAAGAAATGAGTTAGCAATTCACTGCTGCCTTATATATGATTTTTAGAAGACAAGGATATGTGGTCAATTGCAAATCAGCCTGAATATTACTGGTTTATTTTTTCACCAGGGATATTATTGGCAAGTTTGTTGATCTTCATCTGAGTGAATCATTTACTCTATGTTGCCTCCTCAACAAATATTTCTTTCCACATAGCAAGGAGAAGATAAAAAAGGGCTGGGAATGAAAAGGAAAAACAAACAAAATAAATAAATGTTCCAAGAAACATAACAAAAGTAAAACATGTAATAGCAGAGAAGAATTTGATACATATGAAGCACAAAGATTAATTCTAGGAAAATGGGGAAAGATATCTATCTGTCAAGTATATAGGCACAAAATCTACCCTGCATTATGCCAATTTGCACAGCCCTCTATGCAGTTGCTAGTAGGTGTAGTAGCCCAATTATGCATTGTCAGGCATCTTATGCATTGTCAGGCATCTGTCTCCCTTTTATGAAAGTAAACACTTTGAAAATCTTGTCTAATATAATTCTGAAATTTTTATATTCAAGGAAAATTGCAAAATTATTTAGACCATATGTCAGCCTTATGTTCTATAAAATTCTGCTGATTGATTTCCATCCCACTCAGTATATTTTAAATCTGGATGAATTATTTTCATAAATAATTTTAACAATCTGAATAAAATTATACATTAAATCATTTAACCAAAAGAAAGAATCCTATTTCTGACAAACAAAATCAAGTTTTGGGTGAAACATAAAATTCCCTTTTAAATCTTAATGTCCAGAAAAATTGATTCACTCTTGATAGTACCTACAGTTCACTTCCTCCAAATATAGATATATATATGAATGATAGAGGCATATTTCAATTACTATATAAATATCATTCTTAGCCTAACTTTAATTTATACATATAAGATTCTGGAGTAATACCCATACTACTGTATTCCATTCTTATATTTTTAAGGAACATTATACTGGAAATAAATTATATTAAATTTACCACATTTTGTTGCTATATTATATGGGCAGAGACATGCAAAGGCAGAAATAAGGCTTCAATATAAAGAGATTTGGACTTTAATATCTACCTACTGATAAACAGGTTAATTTAAAAGTCTGGAAAGTTGGAAAGTGAAAAGATAGAATAACTTAGGCAGAAGTTGTTAGACTTTAGGCTTTCCAGCTTGTCTTTTGACATTCATTAATTGTTAAATCATATCACATTGATGAGAGAAATTTCATACCCCATATAAAGCCATCACACACTTTTTCTGAAGGCAAATAGGCTTCCACAGACAGAAAGTTGAAAGAATACACAAATAGCAGATCAATTCTTAGGGTCCTTTTACAAACTGTGTTTCTAAGAACAGCAAATGTAGAACCTCCAGAATTTATTGGGAAAATATTTTGAGGCTGAAGACCAGTTTTTACACCATGGACATTACTCAAAATTCCTGAGAGAAGTGTCTTTGACTTCATAATTTCTTTGATGGCTAGTGCAAGCCATATACAAACAATGTCCCACCTGAAATCAATACAAATTTTGCTGCAGACCTAATGAGAGCAAAAAGCAGATGTGATGTTTGTCTTGTCTTTTTATGTTTTTCTCATCCACTTTCTATGTAAACAAGGATTACTTGTAGAAGTCCTCAAGTAGCTACAATGTAATTCTCAGGCATGCTATAACTGGGACTTTTTCTCTAAACCCCCTTGTCATTCTGGTTGGTATGGCTCACACTCAGCAAGGACTCAAGCAGAAGCATAGGACCCAGGCATTTGTCTTGCTGCATCATGGCAACAGTGATTCTGATATTCTGTTCATCCAGTAGTACTAACACTCTGTTACACTACTGTACCCATTCAAGATCAGAAGTCACTGGAGTATAGGACTTTTTGATGCCACTATATCATTGAATTATGATACCTAGTTTCACTTGCCTTTCATAAGTGTAAACTGATGCTTTAACTTGTCACCATGTCATCTTGATCTGTCTACCTTCCCCCATTAACAGCACCAGAGTGTCTTCAGCAGGACTTATGCAGCCTAATTGTGTGTCTGCAGATCAGGGTCTGAGCTCTGGCCCAGTCAGCATTTTCCACCTGGAGTAGGACCATATTCCCTGAAAGTACAACCCCTAGGTATCTGAAAATCACCTCCAACTGACTGCAGTCTCTGAGTCTCTTGCAAAGCAGCATGATTCCAGGAGGCTCTATGTGCTTTTTTATACTGCCTCCTCACTGGTCCCTGACAAAGCAGAAAACTGAAGGAGAGCAAAGAGTGATCAGAGCCTGGTTTAACCCTGTCCCAGGGGGTTCACTGAAGCACACCTGGACAGGCAGAGAGACAACAGCACTCCTTGGCTCAGTGGGTCTAATTGCCTGCTCCAGGGAGTTAGGCTAAAACTGTAAGAAGAAAGTTATACAATTCCCACTTTAAGTGTCATCATCTTGTGTCTTAATTCTCAGAAACCAGAAATTCATCACATATTTAAAGCAAGAGCATTCAAAATGCCAGTTTATAAGTCAAATTATGTTTCTGTGTATTTTATTTTCTTTGAATATGACACTTCAGCCACTTTTTCTATCTCAGATTACTCTGGGAATGTTTTATACCAGTTCAAGAGAAATGAACATCTGTCTGATGACACTATAGGTTGGAAACATAGTATTATCCTGTTAAGTCAGAGTGAAGGTGAAACTATATCCAAACTGGAAGCATTTTGAAGATAATAGGATGAGATATATCATATATATATATTCTGAGAATTTGCCAAGTAGATATTAACAGGTTACATTGCTTCTCTCTATGCCTTTAAAAATGTTGCATATGCCCTACAAGTTACCATAAACATGATAGTTATCTAACTGTGATGACTATTGTCCCACGAATCATAGCCCAGGGTCCAGTTTCTGCAAAGGGTAGCACTTAATCAGGCAGCTGCTTCTGCTGACATCACATGTTGCCCATAATGTGCACAGTTACACATGGCTAAGTACAATTTACAAAGACAGGAGGGAAAGAACTGGCTCCACAGTCACTGTTCCCTTGGAGCATTCATTTACTCCTTGAGTAGCATAGCAGGTCAAGCAGACTTTCTTAAAAACAATTTGGTCTAGTTGTCTCCCAGTTTGGGATAAAATTTAAGGAAAAATGCAAATTCCTTCCCTCATAAATATTCCAATATAGGTAAATTTCTAGCAAATGCTGCTTCAGTAAGGCTCCAACATTCCCTATCAGTTCACCTTATCGATTTCTGTTTTATTGTAGCTGACATTAGAAAAGAATTCACAATAGGAGTGTCATGAAATAAAACAATATGATTGCTCTAGCTACATCAAAATAAAAGATTTCAATTATTTTCTGGGAAAAAAAGGCCAGTGGAATTGATGCAGGTGTATCGATCTTATTGAATGCATAAACCTTTTCCCACTGTAAAATTGTTCCAGTAGAGAACTTTCTAAAAATTGTTAAAAAACTGTTCCCCGGAAACAAAGTACTGCTAGCTGTGTAGCTAGTGCTAATTCAAGGCAAGGGGTGTTCTTCAAAACCTTGTGACATGGTCTTAACTTTTTTACAGGTTAAAATGGGAATAATCCTTAGAATTGGCAATTTGAATATATGTAACGCAGCAGCTCTGCCTTTTATATGTTTTTCTGTATCGACAGCAATAAAGACATGTTTAACAATAAAAACTGGCTAGACAGCATAAAAGAATTTTGCAACACATTGATATTGCATATGCAGCACATGCACAAGGTGCTGAACACAAAAGGCAGTATTCAGAAGAACCAGTAAGTTTACACAGACAAGATGTGTTTTCACACTGTTACATCTCAGTGAAAAAGACCCTCTGAGCCAATTACTGGCTTGGATCACTCTTGTGGACCCAGGAAGCTTGACATGTCTGTTCCAACACAGGAGTGTCTCTGCTCCTCACCCATCAGAATTCTTTTTCTTGGATCTGCGCAGTCATTCTGTAGATACATCCTCTGTCAATTAAGTTTTTAATTTTTTTTTGGATACCTGAGTGATTGTTACCCAGGAACTAAAAAGCCAGTCAGATTTGGCAATCTGCATACCTGTGATTGACGCTTTCTTACTTTAATCTTCTGTGTCCATGAATGAAACCCACATTTAAAAGACACAGTAGGCTCTGAGCACAGTAGACCATCTGTGTAAGCCACAAGAGCAGCCAACAACACAGCACCCCTCCTGCGCTCTGCTTTTTAAATAGATGCCTTGGGGAATAGCAGCTGAGATTTATGATGTCTCAAAGCAGTCCAAGAATCAAAGAAATGAGATGCTGAATAGTGTGATGGCAAATCCCTCAGGCTTTGGTGTTAGGTAGGATGGAGATGATGATGATGGTGACAGTACACTAATGAGGACAATGATTCTGTAGGCTGGGTAAGTTGCCTAGAATTCCTTAATTAGAGGTGTCTAAAGCATATAACTAGCTTGTTTTGTTTAATTTACTTTCTGATAGCTCATATTTAGTTATTTACTTTATCCTTCTATGACATTTTTGTTCCTAACCTTACCTAGACTCTTGAAAATCTGTGACAACTCTAGTTTGAAATTATTTTATGTCCATGTTTTCTACGACATTGATCTTTCCTCACAATAAAAACCTATATAATATTTGCAAGCTAAACTACAATGTCTTTCAATTTTAGTCAATTTGCAAAGTGTAAAACTCCTCTTTTTAAACAAAAGATTCATCAGATCTCATGAATCTCTGAGTCTGAGAAAAATGTGTGATGCATTTGTACATACCAAATTTTGAGTTTTTCATGGACGGCAGGTAAAGCTAAGGGAAATCCAGCATTTCTAACAGAATTATACTGAGACAACAAAAACCTCATATTTAAATTAGCAGATGTTATTCTAAGTTTATCAAAACCAAATAAATGTTTGTATGGACCCCTGCAAAGCAAAACTGCCAAACTTCACATTATTTCAAGGCAATACAGTTTTCTGTAATGAAAAACACAGTTAATACTTCCATATTTCCAAGACCCATATTACCATATGTTCAAAGATATATTCAATCTCTCCTAATAGTTTTTCAGTTTCAAAGGACATGGAAGTATATTTTCCTCTAAGTAATGGCAAAATTATACTTTTTCTACCAGATGAAAGCGTATTCTGAGAGAGACAAGAAAAAACACAAAGGCCTGAAAAAAGAAGCCTATTTAAAAGTGTTTGTGTTTCTATATGTTTATTGTCACTGATACTCCAGATCTCAGTGTCACTGTAGTACCATTAGCAAAATTCCCCTTTATATATGAAAATAAGATGAGACTTCTTCTGTTAGCAAACAATGTAGTGATTCTCAAAAAACAGAATGCACGCAGACATTCAGACACATCCACATCTTAATGGACTTGTGTGGGGTGATGGCCCTTAATTAGTTGAGGGGAACGCCTCAGCCCCCTGAAGGGATGCTGATAAGTGATGGTGTTACCATAGAATGAAATGTTATTAAATTAGCATGGCCTTTCTTTGGCACACCCTGTGGCACCCTGCAGACTCAAGGTGCCCACCCCTCAGACATCCATATCAGCCCCCAGAACACTTTGATTATAGACACACGAAACCACCTGAAGAAAAAACAGCATAAAAAGAAGTACAGTTTAACTGCAACCTGGGGAGGAAACTTCCACCACTGGAAGGGCAACTCACGAGCTACCCTGTCTCCCCACTTTCATCAACATTGCAGGGGTTAGCAACCAAGTTCTCACTTTATCTTTCTATGCCTTACTAATTATAACTTGTTACAGCTCACCAGGTGTATACGTGTTCATGGGAGGCAGCTATATTTTTTCCTGTTGCTTTTCCCTTGGGTTACTGAATTTGTTTACATGTGGTGTTGAACTGTTGTGTTTTCTGTTTAGTAATCCTCTGTTAGTTAAGTTTGTCATGGGAGGGGTATACTGCTGGGGTGGCCTGTAAAATGTGTTGTGCCTGTATCTTTTGGCTTATTTTGTGCAATCCTGCAACTAAATGTTATCACTGACTAAGTAACCCATATAGTCATTGTCACGTACCTGTATTAATAAATGTTATTTTGGGAGCTACCATGAGGAAAGTTCTTTTTTTTTTTTTTTGCTATTAAGTGTCGGCTTCAAAGTCGAGGTTAGAAATCCTTCCAGCCTGTGTTCTGTCCATAGTCGGCAGGCAGTGCTGGTTTCATAAGGCTCTAATTTTTTCTGGTAGTGCTTATTTAGCTGATAAATTTTCCCCGGCTTAAGTGTTGGCTTCATATCAGAGGTCAGAAACCCTTTCATCCTGAGTGCAGTCCGTAGTAGACAGGCAGTGTTGAGAACATAAGAATCTGATTGTCTGGAAGCACTTATAGTTAATAATTTCTTATTAATACAGTTAAGACTACAAATCTTTGCATTTCTGTCTCACTCACCCCTTTCACATGACAAATTGTTAATTAGAATTGTATTTTTTCTTATATATACTATTCAGAGGTGACACAATGGAAGAGCTTTTTAGGACAGCTATGAAAGCTGACCAAGAAAGGGCTTCACATGATTTTATCGAAGTTTTGTTAGGGGTTTTTGTTTAAAACATCTAGTACATTGTATGAAATAAAAATATTTTCAGTGAAACAAGAATAAAAAGCCACACAAAAAATTCTTTGCATTTTACATCAAAATCACCCCTGTCATTTTGTAAATACTTTCCATGAACTCATCAGCTTCAGCAAGTTTGGAAGCAATTTAAATTCCTCCATTGCTAAGCCTTCCCAAATCTTCTTTTGTCGATTAGGAAGCTATTTCTAATTTCTAGTTTAAATTTATACATTTGTATCCATTCAATTTTCTGTAAGTATCATCCTTCAGTATTTATGCCTTTACATTTATTTCCGGAATGTATTTATGAAAAATAATCATATCCTTCTCAAATTTTATTTTGCTAGCCTGAATAAACCAATTCCCATTAATCTCTTTATATATGATAAGTCCTCCATTTCCTCTAGTTATACAAGAACTCCTTCTTTGCTCCTGTTCCAGTCTCAGTGGATTTTGTTTGGTTGGTTTAAACACAGATTGCTTAACAGAGTAGTACTGTATTCTAAACATGCTTCTGCTGAAAGCCTTGTAAAGCAACTATACAGTGCCTGGAATATTTCTTCAGAAAATATCCACACTGTATATTGCAAAAATGCCACCTTTTTCCATGGCTGAAGTTTAACCATCATTTTGCTCATTCAGATTTCTTGTTTCATCACATTAAACAGATTAACTACTTTTGTTTAAAACTAATCTTATGCTATCCATTTCAACATACATAATCTTTTACTGATCTGCCTCACTGCTATCCATTCTTTGAATATATACCACATGATACCCTTGTCTTTCCCAACACTTCTTGTAAGGCTTGGATTGATGTAAATTCTACTTTTCTACTTCATCAAGCTCATTAAGGAAAATATTGAACACAGGTTACAAAAAAACCCTCAGCATCCAAAGAAAATAAGATTGATCCCCTTCCTTTATTGTTAGTACCAATGAATTATCATTTTTCTCTTATCCAGCTTTTTATTCATCATACAATAAACTCTGTGCATCCCATTGTCTTCACTTCAATAATTCTTTGTGGGCATTAAATCAAAAGCATTTCCTTAAACATAGCTACACAAGTTAATGAATTTACCATTTCCAAAGGAATCAGTTATTTTAACAAGCATTAATTTAATTTGTTAGAAATCACCCTTGATAAACCATTGTAAATTTTAGTTTACTTTTTGTTTATATCTGCTTCCTCTACATAACAGTCTCAAACTGCAATGAGTGGGTATTTCCTGGACTACCTCCCCACCACATATCTTTTTTCCAAAGTAGATCCTGTGGTTGGTATTTTATTTGTAGTTTTCAATGTCCTAAGTTCAATTACCAACTAAAAAACTAACCAAAATCATTACTACTGGATTTGCAAATTAATTTTCTAATTGTTTTAATATTTTTAAAAGGTTAGATTTCAACCAATTAGTAGTCCAAATATGGTTCTCAGTATCACACAATCATAGAACCATTTAGGTTGGAAAAGACCTCCATGATCACTGAGTCCAACCTTTGACTGATCACCATTTTGTCAACTAGACTAGAGCATTAAGTGCCACATACAGTCATTTCTTGAACACTTCTATGGTCAGTGAGTACACGATCTCCCTGGACAGTCTGTCCCATTGCTAAAGAACTCTTTTCCATGAAGAAATTCCTCCTAATAGCAAACCTGAACCTCCCCTGATACAGCCTGAGGCTATGTCCTCTCATCCTATCACTAGTTGCCTGGGAGAAGAGGCTACAACCACCTGGCTACAACCTTCTTTCAGGTAGTTCTAGAGAGTGACAAGGTCACCCCTGAGCCTCCTTTTCTCCAGACTAAATAACCCCAACTTCCTCAGCCAATCCTCATCTGACTTAGTCTCTAGACTCTCTAGTTGTGTGTAATCACAGCTTTCGCAGCTGTCATTAGTCAATGAGCAGTTTCATGAGTACATAGATACATACATAACATATATATATAACTGTCTGGATTAAAATTAACTATTTATTCACTCTCTGGTTCACAGAATTTCTCTAGCTTTATATAAATCCTTTGTATTTGGAATGTGTTGCACAGGCCTCACTTTTTATCTCATGTGACTGAAAACCCGTAGTAGTAGTATTGTCATTGTTGTTGTCGTTGTTGTTGTTTTTTCTATTTTTATTTACAAGGTGAAGAACCCCTAATTTTTAGCTATTTTCATTCTATTCTCATCCTCTAATCTCTTTCCCAGCTTCCTCTGAATGACTATCCATCCTTTGCTTACTGTAGAATCTCTTAGCAGTTTGTTAGCTGAGCCATCTAAGACAGCAAATATGGAAAACACAGAGTGACTTTGTAGCAGAGCACTAATACCATTTATCAGGTATTTGTATATCCCTCTGTAAACACCTTCTACTGGTTTACTCTCTGCATTTCCTGTTTCAAAGTGACCTGTGCTTGTAAGGCCATTTCAACAGGGAAATTCCTAGAGCTCTGCTCAAAGTCACATAGGCAGTTTAAAAATACCTCAGGGTAACAAACAGTGAGATATGAAGCTGCCCCAACCACTGCAGTCCTGAACCCCTCTCAGTAGGACTTCACTTTGTAGTGTGCTGGACATGGAGTATTTTATGAAATAGCCATGAGAATTGCAATCTGGCTAGCAAACATTTATCAAATAGTATATGTAGAATCTAGGAAAAAATATATCTATCATCAACATGTTACGAGAAATGCTTTGGATTTCACATATTCATGGTGTCAACTGGCCTTTCTCAAGGTATGAAGATCTTATTTTGAGTTTGTTTTGAATCCATGGTGAGAATGGAGATTTATCTTAGATAATAGGGACCATAGAACATATCTATTTGTTTGCCCTTATTTCGGAAATCCTAAAATAATTCTATATATTTTTACTTTTGTAATGGAGAACAATTGTATCAGTCATCTGCCTATGAATTAGGCAACATATGTATCTTCATCTGTATCCCTATCCCTCTCCTATCCTTTGTGTCATCAGCACATTTTAGTAATTTTAAAACATGTATATGATTTCAATAACTAACTTTCTTCAGCCTACATACTCAATTGCCTGATAGGTTTTGAGTGGGATGTCCTGTGAATTCTAATCACTGAAAACATATTCATATCTACACACAAACTCTGCTTCTACATTTATATCAAAGTCAGTCTTAGGCCCACCTGTTTTAAGGATTATTGCTGTACTAGAATCTGTAGATATTTGAGTTCACATATTACTGAAGGATTTGATAGAACGATACAAAGGTTTAGCAATTTAAATCAGCATCTGACCTATACTTGGGGTTTGATTTCCACATCAACTATCTCTATAATCTCTAAAGTAAACATGGATTACAGAAGGCTTGAGTGAAAATTGATATTATAGTGTAGATCATCAGTGGAACTATTTCATCAGCGTGTTGGATTTTCAAGTCTGACAGCATTAAAGACATTCCTTGTTTGTCTTGATCTAAAGCCAACAAAATTTTACCTTAGAAATTAATATTTTAGCTGTTTGTTTAATTAATATAAACTAAGATCTGTTTATTGTCCTGTGCTTTGAATCAACTTCATTTATTATACAAGAAGTAGCTTTCATTAAGGAGGCTGCTTTACATTAACCTTTAGAAAATGTAGTGTTTATCCTGCTAAGAAAATGAAGGGTTGCCAGACAATACACCCCCCATTCCTACACATGGCCATGTGAATTTGGGTGGAGGTTATATTTAACTTTCCATATCTACAAGATGAATAAACCAAAATTTTCTTGCCTGATCATGAGATTTTAAAAACTGAATCAATTAAGGGTTCAGCCTTAATAGAAAGCCTAGCTTTGATGGGCAAATAAACACGCAAGTATTGTAAGGTGCATTATCTATTGTGAGTGTGATAAAAGAGTGATTATACTCTCCTCCTCCTGATCCAGAGGCATGGTCAGAGTCTTGTCTGGTTTTTACTGCCAAATCTGAATGTTAAGTGAATACCCAACCTTTCAGAGTGGTCTGCATTAGACTAGTCTTTCTCCCACTGCTGTAGAACATGGTGTGTCTTCACATAACCTCACTGAAACTCTGCACACCCTACTGGTCTGGGTGTTTCCTTATATACAAAGAATGTTTCAAGCCAACCAAAAGAAGCTTAGTAAGACAAAATTCTGCTACTTTTTTTAGGATAGATTCTGCTACCAAAAACATGATATCATTGATTCAGGTTAGTAGAAATACCAGAAATAATGTGTAAGGAGTTCTGAGTCTTATTCTTTGGTTTCTAGACTTCAGCACAAATGTTCTGAAGAGAACATAGCTATTCACATTGACTAAATTCAACTTTAGCAACATAATAATATGAGTGAAAAGAGCATGAGTCATTGCTTTTTAAAAATATTTTATAGCAAAATTTGTGAAATCATTAAATCCTCCTCTGTGATTTTTTTAAATTTTGTTTTTAAAGGCTTAAAAGACTTATTTGGAGATTTTTAAAAAACCTAATAGTATCAATTACACATCTACTTTCATGTACCCACTCTTAAATCAGATATTATATCTTTAGAAATCACCCATAATTAGAACTCTATATTACCATTCTTTGAAGACATATTTACTGTTTTCAGGGTCTGTGTGTTTTTAATATTCATGTAATGAAGCAACATATTGCCTTAATTAAAATAAGTCATATTAATTTATCAGTCTCTGTTTGAAATTTGTCAAATAATGATTAAGGTGTATGCAATCATAGCTACCAGGAATTCAGCAGTTGTCTCACAGTGAGAAACTCTTGACCTTACAACTCATTTACTCTTCAGCTTGACCTAGTAATCTCCAGAAGGAAATGATGTGGAACACATGAGGATTCAGGTCAGAACCCTGTTAGAATCAGTGTGAAAGAGCAAAAGATTATTAGGACTCTCAATAAACTATGACTGAAAATTATTTCAAGGGAAAATTGTGCTAGAATGCAAAAGGAGGAAGCAGAAAAATCATTAATTAATACACCTTTATTCCACTGAAACCATATTAAGCCTGATGCATATTGACACTATACAAAATGCCTGCTTATGTAAAGACTGAATTTCTCTGTTACATTGCAAATATTTCTATTTTCAAACGTTTCTTATTATTTGTGACAACGAATGTCAAGAAAGAGATACACAATTCTATTATGTTTCTGTAGTTATTTCCTGTTTGCTCCACTTCTTACACTGATACGATCTTGTAGCAATTATAGGCAAAAACATTTGGACAATATACAGAGCCTGGGCTGTTTAACTACAAATAACCACATTTTCTCCCCAAATGCCATAAAACGCCTCTCATTCTCACATTCAGGTATGATGCTCATTCACAGCCTTCTTTAGTGTACAAGAGGACCCATACCTGTGTCGAAGGCTGAGCTGGCAAAATGCCAAGTGCCAACCACAGAATCAGAGCCCCCACAACCCTGAGGGAAAGGGAGCAAAAAACCCTAAAACTTAAAATGGAAAGCTTTTCATATTTACACAGAGGAGAAAAAATTAAAAGCCAAATGCAATATATACAAAAGTAGAAAAAAAAATAACTCCACACTGAGTCACCCAGCCAATAATACAGATTTCACTACCCAGACCCACAAAACACCCCAAAAGTCTCCTCCCAAGAGATACCCAGCAAGAGATGAGAAAAAAATCAACAATAAGAAAAAAATGTTTACTTCCTGAACTAAACCACATCCTATCCCATCTGTCTTACTGTTACTCCAAATCTCTAACCTTGCTGGTTAGTTCCTTGCCTCTGCTCCAGGTTTCCCACAGCCTCTCTACTAGATGAAGAAGGCCTATTCTACTTACACTGACTGTAAATCAATAACCTAGCTATGGCTCACCAGTCTCTGGTGATGAACCACCCTCTTCAATACCAAGATCTCAATCTTTCCTGGGATACCGAAGTTCCAGTAAAAAATTCAACTGGTGATTATGCTTTGGGGTTTTTTACACACAACATCTTGTCTATATGAAAAGAGGCTTTTCAGGAACCCTTTGGCTTCATCACATTTGAAGACTAGAAACATGGCTCTTGTTCAACACCAAGCGAGAAGGTAATCTCCATATAGTGTCCTGTTTCCAAGACACTTCCTGACAAAAGATGAAGGACTGTGCACTCTAATTCACAAAAGTGAAAAAATGCAAATATAAGAGAATTGATCTTAAGCTCTCATGTCAACATCTGGAAAAATCCAAAAAATATCTCCATAAAAGAAAAAAAGTAAGCAATATGTGGGAAAATACTTCAAGGTGATCACCAAAGTAGCGCTTGTCAGAAAACTGTGTTTTCTCAGACAGCAGTGAACATGCTGATTCCTCTATTCTACCAAGGACTTAACAGAGTGAGCAAGGGGAGAAATTATCAATTAGTGAGAGCAAGATCTTTGCAATACACCCGTTCAAAAATGCATTTTAGGATCAGTTGGTATTCTTACATGTCTAGTGACACACACACCCCATCTTGGGATCACAGTGAAATGCTCATAGTATTGTTTACTGTACTTGGTTCAACCCTTAAAAATAATCTCATGATATCAGAACTGCCACAGAGATTCTTTCCCAAATTACTTGCTGTTGTACAGGAAACCACCAGATGGCGACTGGAAATGCAGCTCTTCATTTCCTGAGACTGAATAATGTTCTGTCTTCAGACCTGGCTTCCTGGTGGCCTCAAAGGGCAGTCAACTAAGAGTTGCATTTATTACCTTCTGCAGTTTACACCTACCTGCTAGCCAAAATCTTAAAAGAGCTTCTAGCAACTTAAACATACATAGCTTTGTTAATAATGTCTTAGTCTGCTATGAAATTTATTCTAGAAATTCTCCTTTGCCCCCAGCTTAGCAATATGTACAGTCTCTGAATGTTACAGAGATAAAACTGCTATTTCACTCAAGAAACTCTAGGTCACCTTCAAGCTCAGTATATGGGAGCAAGTCATATCATAACAGGGAACTAGAGCTCAACATTAAAGTACAATAACAGCAGAAGAAAATCAAAGTAATAAAGGGGGAAAGGCTGAACACAGAAGTGAGAAAGTTTTTCTACTGTTATAATAATGCACATATTTATTACTCTGTCTCAGTCTTGCTTTAGTCACAAAACAATGGCTGTGTATCAAATGAATGAGCATCTTCTTGTTGCCAGTGTGTCAGCTTAACTGGATTGATGATTTTCTTTGTTACATCTGCTTAATTAATTTACTTTATATGACCTGAGAAACTACTGGGAACATATTTTACTGCTAAATAATTTATGTGGACAGTAACTATATGTGGATATTAGTCTGCAGTTGCCTTCCCGTGTACGTGTTACAGTCCCCTCTTCCTGATAACAGAGCTAATTACAAAACATCCAGGGTTCCTGAATCCTCTAGTTTGACTAGTTACACAGCTTCCATGGCTAGTGGCACTTAAACTGTGTATGTGGCATTAAGGTCTTGCTCAAAAGACCACATTTGCCATACTTGCATTGTGTACATTAGCAACATGCACAGTCTCTGAATGTTGCAGAGATAAATCTGCTATTTCACTTGAGGAATTCTAGGTCATCTACAAGCTCAGTATGTGGGAGCAAGTCATATCATAACAGGGAACTGGAGCTCAACTGATCTGAATGATAAAGTACATTAACAGCAGAAGAAAAGCCAAGTAACAAAGGGAAAAACATGCAAACTACTGTTTAGGAGACTAAATGAATCTTTATGCCCAGCCTCTTTTTTATATGAGGAAAAGTATAACAGATGTATGGACCAGAGTATCTTGATATATTTAGGAGTTAATATTTCTTCTTTCACTTTTTAAATAAAATGTTAAAGTGTTTTGGGTGGTTTTTCAGGGGGGGGGGTTTGGTTTTGTATTTCCTTGTGTTCTGAACTTATTTATCAAGGAACAAAGTAGGAATTATTCCCAACTATCTCTTGATTAAAATGACAATGACTATTTAAAGTTTAGTTGAAGAATTCAATTGTCTTTTGTTAATGTGTCTTTTCAGTTCCAATCTGATTAACTGGATATGACCAAGAATATTCTTTTTTATCATCTTTAGAATTTTGCTTTAAAATAAAGCCAACAAAAATGTAAATCTAACATGGTCAAAGAGCTTGGAGAAGTGGAAGAATCATCACAAGTAGAACATAACCTGTCATCAAGAACTGTTTAGTTTTGCAAATTTTTCCTTATAATGAATAGGAAGGAGATGAGTACTTTATCAAATAACTAGAGTACAGTTACAGGATCAAATATCAAATATTTAATACTAGAGGAATTAAACATGAATTAACTGCAAGTGTAGCTTGGAAAAAAAACCCATTATATACCTCACAATTTTAAGTCTGCACCTCATGTGCATAGATTGGATTTAAAAAACAAATAAAAATTCTTCTAATCTCACATAAAATAAATCATGCAATAATATATTCTTTATGAGTTGGATATGATCATAGTTTTCAAAAGCAGTCCATATACAGTATATTAAGTATTTACTTGTTGGTTATATCATTAAAGTGCATTTTAGTGTTGTCTGGCTTTTTGCTTAACCTAAATGGTGCTCTGAGATGTGTCAAAAAATAATTAAAATCTTAAAGAGAGAAAAGATTAATATTTTATTCAAAGTGTTGAAAGTAACCCACTAGTGTATTACAATACATGCCAAAGCAATTTTATCCCTTTGCAGACTAGCTGTCTGACAAATTCTCCTTTCAAACAACACATAAACTCCAAACATATAGTATTATGAAATATAGCTGCAATTTGTTGTCATTTTCCAGAAAACTCTTTTAACCCACAATAGTCCTCAGTTGATTTAAATTCCCAATTGCTTTGGTATTCCTAGAACCTGAAAATGTGCTTCTTGATGGTGAGTTGAATTTGAGTTGTTAGTTTCTTTATTTTGTAGTCACCTTTCTGAAAAATGTTTGGCATGGGGCTGGACATGATATCTAAAGCTTAAGGTACAGAAAGTGTTGTTGCACATTGGAAAGTGTCCTAGATAGGTACACTGTCTCAGAGACAGCACTGGAATAAAGTGCTTCAGTACTCTGTCTGATACTACAGCATACCTTCCTCTTTTTTTCAGCCAACTCCACATGGGATGTGTAGAGATGCAAAGGAACTAAGTAATTTCCCACTTTCTTCAAGGATGCTTGAACATCAACTTCATGGTTTTCCTCAGATCCTTACAGTGGTACATGAGGTGCCTTATAGCTGCCCTAAAAAGAGGAGAGATGACAGATGAAAATGTTAGTTTTGCAGGTTCCCAGGCTCGGTGCATTGGTACACATGCAATTGAGGTGGCTGGTATTATGATGTTCATCTTGGGAGGCAGCTAAGGAACATTTCTGATTTGTCACTATTGTGGCTGTCCTGGGTTATTTCCAAAGTGGTTGCAATGGCATGAGCATTGCCACTTTGAACCCCATCCCCCAAGTCTTTCCATTTATAGTCCACCTATCACCTATACATATAAACTATACCACACCATCCTACTGCCAAAGATGTCCTTGCCTCTTCTAGACAAATGTATCCCATCCCTTCCTAATAGACTTTAGTCATCAAAGAATGTCCTGCTGCCATAAAAGTGAAAACCCTCAAGAAAACACCATCCACTAAGCCAGAAGTTGATTTGAACAATACTTCTGTCTGCACCCTTTTCTCTAACTGGTAAAATAGAAGAAAAGACAACCAATGCTTTGCTTGCATACCCAGAGCTTTGTAGTCTTCCTTGATTCTATCCAGGTTTTGGATGTCATTTGTTCCTATATGAAAGGGTAGAAATGGATAGTAGGTCTGTGCTCTTGACAAGTTGTGTCATCCTTTCAGCAGCATCTCAGACCCTGGGTTCTGGAAGGCAGCACACCTCTTGTGCCTCCCTGTCAGACCTGCACAATGTCCCTTAACAGATAGTCACCCATTACATGCACACATTGTTTCTTTTTGCGGTGTATACATCTGAAATAGCTGTAAGGTAAGAAGCATTTTTGTCCCCATTTCTGAGCAGAGAATTGAAGCACTGGGAGATTAAGTGAATTGCCCAAAGTGATACAGGTAGTAAGGAATAAATCCTAGTCTTTCTGAAACCAACTCAGTGCTTTAGTAATCCTCTCAGTTACAGTTGCTATAAGAAAATAAGTCTGATCCCTTGTAAATATTGCCTAGACCTCCAGATGTGTAATCCTGCTTGAATGCATGTTGTCTGTTTCATTGACTGGAGAACTGAAAGCCAGCTACCCATATGAAGACATCATTGTAAAACCCTAACACTGCCCATGATTACACTGGATAGTACTGACATTCTGCTATTGCTGCTCTGTATGTCCACAGTAGTCAGGTCAGAATCTTCAGAGATTTAAAGTTAGAGATTCTTCTTTTATCAAAATGTTAAATAATGGTTTTGAAATTTAGTGCATGTATAAGATTGTATCTGTACATATAACAAACACAGTACTTACTTCTTTTTTAATATCAAGAAAGAGCTACTTATTACAACTTAAAATACTGTCTTCATGAGCTAAAGGTGAAGTACTACACATTGGTTTAAGTTCTAGCATGCCACAGATAACACAGTGAAAAGCAAAAAAAAAATTCAACTAAAATGTGCCTATTAGCACTACCAATTTCAGGGGAGTGGTTTAGTTATTGCCCATGCAAACCTCTGGTGTTCAGGTTTGAGGTATATAAATGACTAAGCAGAGAATGCCTTAAATTTGCCTACTTTATGACAGCAGAGACAACAAAAATACTAATGAAGGTAAAATCAGCAGAAGCAGAATTTTTAAAGCATACCCAGAAAAAAAAAAAAGAAAAGAAAAAAAGCCAACTAGATAAGTTTCAGCTAATACTAATGGGTATGTTCACACATTTTGAAAGTAGTGACAAAAGGGCAGAATGTCACAAATCTGAAAGACTTTAAAGTCTTTTTGAGTTTGATGTTTATAAATGGTATTCAGTGGTAATGTTAGTTATTTGACTTCTAAGCTTTCCTAAATGATTCAAATTTAACCAACTAAAATAAATCTCCAGTGGTTCAAAAAGGTTAAATCTGTAGTATACTATGACAGGATATTTCATCATATATTAATGATCTCTCACTGTTTGCTTTCTCTTTTACCAAATAGTTTCATTTTAATTCCCAAAAGCTTCTGCTGTTTCTTTGTTGTTCCTTTATTCTCTGATTTACTCTGTAACTCTTTCCCAGTCTTAGTCAGGGTTATTGCAGCCACTGTTTTCTCTCCTAGCACAGGAGTGGGGAACATCACATCAGTGTATCTTTTCATGTCCTTCCTCCACAATTTATTAATTCAGATAAAGTATTGGAAAGTCACACAGTACAAAAGCTCTTTCTCATGGTCAATACGGGTTGCAAGGGTCTAGATACTTTTCATTTTATACTGTTTTTTCTGCTAAATCTGAACACCCATTCTGTCCTGGAACTCACCACCACTATGGAAAACTGAGCCCTTTATGTGTACCTCTTACCAATGCTCCCTTCTCACATCCTCTCACCAAAGGCAGGTAGCTCTAGATACCTTCCCTGGCTTTTTCCGGATGCCAACCACTCCCACCACCCTCATTAAAAGCAGAAAGGAATAAACCTTGAAGATTCAGCAGTGATTTTGTCTGCTGCAGAGGGGTCTGTCAGCTCACTTGGAAAGAAAACAGATCAAACATATGAGAAGGGGAAACTGAGAATAAAGAGAAGGTAAACAAGGGCGAATTTAAGGCTAAAATAAAGTCAAAATACTGGGGGTTTTAATGTCATGTACCAACCAAGACTAACTTGACAAACACAAATATTACCTTTAACTATATGCATGGAAAAATTAAACTGAATAGCAACTGAAATTTATCTGAAGTTTGTCTGGAAATTTTGTTTTGTGGTTTTCTTCTCCAGCAGAGATGCTGAGGGATGTAATGTCTATCCTTCTTTATGTAGACTTTGAGAACCCCTTAAGCTTTTTGTATTAAAGCAAACCATCAGAATAATAGAAATCTCTGCCTGGAAGCATATTACTGCATAGAACCTAAGTGCTATATCTTGGAGGGATGGAAAGCAAAGAGAATGACTGCATGCAAGTATGCTGCAATGTAACCCGCACAGCAGCAGCATATTAGCCAACCTCACTGAAAGCCTCAACAGAAGTTTCCACAGTCTGAAACTAAAATTTTAAATACTGTTCTTTTAAAATCAACATAATCTGAAAGTTTGGAAAGAATTATTTCTGTGGGATAGAAAATTCCAAAGAATCACAGCACTTTGTGTGATAAGGTATTAGACTGGTCAAAGAAGTTTTTATCAGGTCCAGGGGATAAAATATAATGATAGAGAGTCAAACTTCTCAGGTTTCAGTGCAGCAGATACAACTCTGCATTTGGCCTAATCTACTTGGTAGCATTTTCCTGAGCATGATGACCGTGAAAAGTCCAAAGTCACAGGAGGGCAGTGCTGATTTACTGACACTGCACCTCCCTTTACCCCATCTCCCTACTGTCAGGAATGTGGCCAAAAAAGCAGGTGCTTCTGTGCCCTGTTTTTTGTGCTGCTTTTGCTTCCATTGAATGGAAGTCTGCAGTGCACTTTCCCGTAAGGGTACCCCACTGGCAGGCAAGTTTTAGTAAGGCAGCATGGGGCAAAAGCTGGCACAGAGATAATTTTGTTGCTACTCTCTTCCAAGGTGTTCTGTAGAAAATAAATTTGAAAAGTTACTACCTTTTATTTCCTTGAAACCCAACATGATACCTAATTCTGTGGCACTGGGACTATTAAGACTTTTTTAAAGGCAATAAATGCACATGCTTTAGCACTGTGCTGTTCCTGTACATTTATGAACCCATTATCTGTCCAAATTCAAAGCACTTTGTGGCAAAGGGTGGCCCCATGTCTTTATAAAGTGCCTGTACCAGCATCAGTGTTTAACTATAAAAGTATTTCAAACAGGAGTTTTGAATATTAATCTTTTTCCCAAAAGGGAAATTTTCAATATGCATTGAAAACTTTGGCTCAGGAAATCATTATTTGATAATCGTTTAAGTTGGCATTACGCTTTTAATCACAAACACCTATCTTATATTCTGCCAAGAAATAATTATCTTGAATTTAACTTAAAGGAAGAGTAGAAATGTTTTGTCACTGAAAACAGAAAATTTTCAGAGACAAGAAATTATGACTTTAGACAGGATATATTTCTGTGAGAAGTGATTGGAAAATAACAATCAAAACATTCTGCCCTGATCTGCCTCCTTATACTTCTTCTCAGGAGAAAAGAGACCAAGAAGATAACAGAAGAACAACTCAATTTTTCCTGTATAAAGAGGGGATTTTTATCAATAGCAATAGCTTGAAAGCAGCAGATTGAAATTTTTTCAAGAGCTATTTCTCTGGGAGAAAATATTATTTCTTCTAAATTAAAACTTTCAAAATTAACACAGCAGGAATTAATTTGGATTGGAAAAATTCTTTAGGTATATTGGAATTTTTATCACAACAAAAGAAAAAAAGACCTCACCCGGAGTAGTCATAGCTTAGTAGTTGTGCAGCTATCTGCACACATGGGTCCTTTAGTTAAAGGTCCCCTTTTGACCAGATCAGAAAAGGACATTTTTACATCCCAACTGAGTATTCTGAGTATGGAAATAGGATCTATCATAACCTTTCTTTAGCACTGTGACATTCTATGTCAATAATCTATTTGTCCAGCCACTTAAAGACTGACCAAATGGTCACTGGATACCCTTGGGAAACAAGAAACAGATACCCAAGGTTACACTCTGATAAATATTTAATCATTTAGCTGACATAAATCATGTCCAATAAGACCACTTATAAAAGGACACAACATTCTACCAGCTACTCTACATGCCTAGTCAAAAGGAAAGCCCTTGGTAATCTTGTTCCACCTGTAATTATATGACAAAGGAAGAAAAATATGATAATAGACAGCGTTCTGTACTAGCACACTACTTAGATCACTATAAAGACAACAAAGGTTCATATGGGAAATAAGGGGGAAGGTTTTAGGTAGAACTATTTATTGATGACATTGGTAGATTTTTTTCACCAATTTTTAAATCAAGATGTGGTCCAGGTTAAAGCAGTTATTGTTCAGGGAAATCTCATGGCAAATCCTGTTAGGAGGGCTTATTATGTGATTACAATAATTTCTTTAGGCTCTGTAAGCTCACAATCTTTGAAGACATTACAACATGAAAAGGCAAGTCAGGAGCAAAGGGTAATGAAGCAGCTGTGAGTGACTTACATTGTTAGTTACATTGCTATGCTTTTTGTTCAGAACAAGACACCTAAGAAATACTCAGACAGTGGCCAGTCCCTTCAAATTTGAGGATAAACATCTAGCCTGAACAACGATATGAGGATATGGACAGAAAACGATTTTTGGACTTTTTCTACAAATCCAAAAGAGCAAACAGAAATCTGTTCTTTTCTTCTAAGGCTGTTTCATGTTTAGGCAGACAGAGATGCAATGATAAAGTACTACTCTTCTATGAAGATTTTTGTAACCTGAATATTCTTGTATTGAATTGCCTTTGAGTCACCAGTGTTTCAAACAGATTTCATAGTAATGAAGAACAGTAGAGAATATGAAATTCTTAACTTAGATGTCTACCATCTAGCCAGTCGAGAGGAGACTTACTGTCTGATCTTCATTATAGTCTTGAGGAGATAATCATTACGGTTAATGAAGTTTAAAGAACAATTCATTTTATAAAATTTAGGATGAGATGAACTGTTATCTAGATTCCATTGACCATATTGGCTATACCTCCATTTACTCTAATGAGACTTACACAATTAATTCAAATATGGGCAGACGCATTACGTATAAGCAAGGCAAGATGAATCTTAACCAGAGCCGTTCCATTATGTGGGCAGTGAAAATACAGCTACATTAGACAGTGTCCATGATATATCTGCACAAGATCTTTTGTTTAAATCTCTTTGTTTCACCTTAACTTGAACCAAAGACTGCCCTCAGCCTTCATCATCTCTAAGAAGTTGAGAGCAAGCAGACACATTGGTAATAGTACTGTTCTTTGTGTGACACAGAGTAAAAGAACTGCTGTATATTAGCAATGCTCTAATGGCTGGCCATCTCGGTATGAGCAGATTACTGACTTTGATGTGTGCAAGAAAAGGCATATATATGCATCTTTAGAGATCAAACTCTACCTTTGTCTGCTTTTAACAATATGTCCAATTCCATAACACAAGGGATAGATGGACTTCAGAGGTTAAATTTTCAAATATTTGACAGTTCTAATTACATTGATTTGAAATGAAAATGTTGGATCTACAGTATTCCACTATTACTCACCTTAAATTTTAAAATGTGTTGTTATGTGTGACATTATGCAATTATTTTAACATAAATCTGAATCTCAATAGATGAGTGCAAGAATCTAAATATAGAAAAAAAAAACAGAAATAAAAATACTATGGATGTTTTAGAAAAAACTATATGCCACATAATTTTAAAGAATGCTAGAAGGTGAAAAGTTTCTTGTAATAACTGTTCTCATAAAGTATATGCAAATGTTCACTATAATGAATAAAAGATTATTAAACCCTTTTGTACCCTGAATCCATGTTTGGCTTGACCTTATCTCATTAAGAACTTGGTGCTAAAATAATATCTGCCAGATGGCATTATAATTCTGAGTCCAAGGAGCAAGGGCTAAAATTCCTTCAGGTGAAATGTCTTCAGCCAGGACACATCAGTAGTGGTCTCCTGCTACTTTTAAAATTTGTTTAACAGAGATCAATAATTTGTATAAAAATACAGTCTAATCCCAATACTTTAACTGATAGGAATACTATTTCTAATGACCAGCTAGGACATTCCATTTTATTCCTTGTTATTTATTCTGGCAAGAATCATAATTAGTGAGTTTTTCTCAAAAGTTCACTAATACAAAGTATTTGTTTTCTAGAGAATTATAGGGTTCATGGATGTTTGAGATTGGATATTACAATTAAATTATTTTGTTTCATTACTGACCATATCTCTGTAAGTTCCCATTTTTCAAAAATTCCATTCCTCTCTGGGCATACATCACTTACTTGTAAAAGTAAGCAGCAGGACATTGTTTCTCCAAAAGCACAGGACAACTTTCAGTTCGTGTATGAGATGGCAGTAAGGAGATTCTTCATACTTTTATAGCTGAGTACATGAAACTTCCATGTGCAGACTGCCATGTCATTTTGGAAAGGAATACAAGTCATTCTAAGCACAACTGCCATTGGTCAGTATGCAAACTAGAAGCAAAAGAATAAAGAAACTCTATTTGAGTCTTCAAAACCGTAGGGAAGTATAAAAGCATATCGAGCTATTAAAAATATGCATGATACATAAACACAAACCTTATCAGTTTCTTCTCATTTGAGTCATGATAAGGAACTATAGTAAGGCCTCATGGATCACATAGACTACCCTGAGCAGTGAAATGATGTGAAGAAATAAATTTAAAAATAACCCATAAAAATAAAGCAGAAATGGGAGTTTGATAGTCAAAGAATAAAGAAAATCCTCCAAAAACTCCTGTGTAAGTCACAATGCCAGCCCTGTTATCTGAGGCAAACTCTCTTGCACCTAAGACTCTGCTGCCCAAGGACAAGAACACTGAAAACAGCCCCATGCAAATGTAAGGAAAGACTGAAGATCTTTTTCTGAATGTCTTCTCAGAGCCAGACCAATTGGCCAATTGTGCTATATTATAACTTGCCTGTATAAAGTGTTTCAATATGACAATAGGGCAGCAGAATATTTATTGAAAGAGACTTACTCAAAACCTGGGCTTTAAACAGCATTGAAAAAGAGCTGCTTACCTGGAAGCATCCATTTTGAGTCATCAAAATTATGTTCTTTGTCAATCAGCAGGTTCTTAGACAGAATGTTAATGCTCAGAAGGGAACTTGACAGATTTACTTTAAATACCAAACAGAGAGACCCTGTAACCTGACCTGGACTGAGATCACCACAAATTAAATTTATCTGTTAACAGAGTATACAAACACCGCTGCATAAATGATCCTGAATATCAGTGGATCTTTACAGGATGAAAAACAATAAATCAATTCAGATCTTCTAAAGAATTATAGCCTACATTATTATGGTCAGGAATTATGACATATCAGACCACAATCACTGACTATAAAGACACATCAGTATTTTAAGTATTGGGGCTCCACTAGATAATACTGTGCTGCTACCCACATATATATTCTTATAAGACACATTTAATCTCAACATCTCAGTAAAAGAGACTTGGAGAAATACTTCTTTCTTTTATTTTATTTTTTTCCTTTTTTTTTTTTTTAGTTTTCTGTTTGGGTTAACACCATTGTGTTGATCTTCAGTTTCAGTCTTCAGGAGTAATACAAAGCAATGAGAACTGATAGTCAGCAAACAACAGGGAAATGTTTTCAAAGCAGGAGAAACAAGAAGATATTTTTGACCATGTATTTGACCTGTCCCAGTGGCTCTGGGAAGCACAGTACAAAATTTCATGAAAATAAATATGTTTTGAAAGCTCTCTGAATCCCAGGATACTGTAGCAGAAATTGTAGGCTATTTTTCCAACAAGCCTGTTCAGGGAGTTTACTGTATTCAGGGCATATTCTTAATCTGCACCAGTGCTTTGTACTGATCTTAAGCCATATACTTATTTTAGTGCTTCACAGATTTTACCTATCAAAATTTAGTTTTCAGCATGGTCACACAGCTTTGGGTCATTTTAGCACGTAGACGTACCCTTAATTGGATGATGTTTCTTTAACTACCTGAGCAAGAAATGCTGTGCATTTCCAAATAATAAAGTTCCATTGTTGTAAACAATAAAATAATCAATTCCATTTGCAGAATTGCAGATTAGAATAATAGGATTAAATCACATTACTCTTTCTGCTTTTATGTCCAGTTTCTTTCTCTAGCAACAACAATCATCCTTGTAGGGAAGACAGTAATAGTAGATCTTCTGATGCTCAGAGAGTCCAGCCACAATCTATGAGCTTCAGCAGAGACCAACCCTTAATTCTCTGAAGCCAAATTAGAACATAAGACAAACTACTTCTCTTTCAGCTCTCAGCTACATGAGTTTTTTCTCAGTTTTATTTACAGCACTTATAGACTCAGTCTTCCTGTGCCTAAAACCTTTCAATTCCACAATCCTTCCTCCAGCTGTATGCTTTCTAACTTCTGAATGCAAATTAAGGAACCTTAGCTGGTTGTTCTGGCTGGCTGCTAAACAGTCCTCTCACAACCCTGTTAAAATCCCCTTGTGTTGCACAGAAAATGCTCCCTAATTCACTAATAATTACCTTAAGCTTTAGAATGAAAGAAATTGGTGCAAAGAATTTGCACCAACCCCTTTAGACTTGTGTAGGTATGTATGTTTAGGTTTCAATACATGCACAGCAATTTCATATATGGAGAAAAGCAAAGAGGAATCCCACAGTACTTTGGATCTGATTCATACCCATTGATCTGATGGGACAGAGAACAACTTTGTGTCTGTCCTTCATTCCTGATCTTGTATATGAGGCTTTTTTATTTTATTAGAAAAACTTGATTTCTTTTTCATTTTCACCAATCAAGCATAAATTGTCAGCAATGTCAGCTAATAATGAAAAAGAACAAAGTAGAAACATCCAACAGCTTAGAAAAGAGTCACTGGATTTTTTTTACAGCGTAAATCAAACTTATTCTGTAAGAAAATTCTGCATTCTGTTAACTTTGTTTCCAATCTCTCCTCTCCCATTGTTGCGTTTACTTGAGTCCCATCCCAAAGGTAACAAATAGGCTGATGAACATCAGAAATCTGAGGTGCCACAGGCCATTTTGGAATAACTCTGAGAAGACTAGTAACAAGCAACATCTACATCAGATGATTAGATTGGCCATGGTCAGGGGAACTGACACAGAGCCCTGCTTGCCAGAGGTGATTTTTTTCCAGTCTGAGTTTCCTACTGCAAATACTAAATGCTTTGCTCAACTGTTTAATATTCAGAATTTAGCAGGTTATTTGCACACAATGCAATATATTTTGAGCTTATCTCAGTGGTGCTATAAGATCTCTATAGAATGGATCTTCAGATACTATTGATGACTGGTCACATGCACTGTTAGAAAGAAAGTGAAAAAATTACAGCTAAATACAGATATAATGAGTGGTTGTTTGGTTTTGCGTTTTTTTCTCTTCAGGATTCTATAAGATCTAAGAAGTTCATTTTCTGGTTGAGGAAGAGGATGGTCAAGTCATTTCCACTCCCAGTGTGAAAAATGAAGCAGATAGATATTCCTACCTGGAAGGAGGAAAGATTTTATTTTCTTGAAAGTTAGAGGAGGTCAAATTTATGACTTCATCATGTAAAATGCAAGAGTTTTTAAATGGATATTTGACTATCTAATATATTTGTACCAAAAAAACACCATATTCCTTAGAAATACGTTGATTTCGAAAATTATGACAGACTGACTGTTGGGAGGTTTAGCTTGCAGGCTACTGGCCCCCAATCCTGGGAAAGGGAAGATCATGCTACTCTGAGCTCACTTGATCTGTTGTCCCTGAATGATGATGTCCAGATGAAGCTCCAACATGTAGAACAGGAACATAAATCAACATACTTCTTATAGGACACTAGGAGCATTTCACATTTGGGAATGATTTTCTGACCTCTTCTTTTGGGGAAAAGAAAGAACATCCCTGTCTTGTTGATCTTTATCAAAGAAATTCACCAAGTTTCTTATTCTCGGTCTGTTCTGTAGTAACTGACTGCCTCTCTAGCTCTCTTGGGAGGTAAGCAGTTAGTTCCCATGAACCTAAATGTCTTCAGAACTACCCAAAGAACTCAGAAGTTATAAAAAAGAATAGATAGGCAAAGGTATCACAGACACACATTTACATACTTTACATACAAGATGTAGAGTATGACCACCTGAATCTCATTCTTTGACAAGACCAGACTAAAATACGTTAATATAAAATGTGTGGAGACATTTATTTAGTAACTAGTAAGCAGAATATTTTAATCTAGCTCATGCAGTCATTAGGACACACTAATTATATAGGCTGTCATTCCCCAGAGGCAGTGAGAAAAGAGCTACCATTGTCAACAGCTCAAATACATGTAAGATGTCTTTTTGTATAGATGCATTACTTTGTTTGTGGTGGGACTAAAAGGATGTGAAAGTAAAAGAGTGCATATATTTTGCAAGATTAAAGCAAGGTATCCAAGCTCAATCACTATCTGCTTCTGATTTTAAAAACACAGAAAAATACTATCTTGATGTTTTCCTATGTCACCAAATAGCTCTTTATCCTTATTTTTCTTCCACTGCTTACAAGGCAAAAAAACCAGTAAAAGAAAACAGAATCTTACAGGTTTTTACCAGGGGAAAGGATAGATAAGTTATGGTACATTTGAAATTATCAGGAAGAATTTTAAGAGAAACAAGGAGAGGTTTAATTTCTCTGTATTGTCAGATTCCTTCATCCCACAGTGAAAATTCCAGAAGAGAAGAGTTAAGACCCAAATAACAAGGCAAATAATAATAATCACAACAAATAAATAACAGTGTTAAAACATATTCCAGTCATCTCTTTTGCCTCTTATTTTGCTAGAGGCATTCTACTTTTTTCTATTAAAATAAATAAAAAGCAGCAACATTCTTTATCTGCTTTGAAAATATTATTTTTAAAAATGGATCCCTCTCAGCAATTTTATTAAAATAAAGTTGGATATATTCTGCTTTTAAAAGTGGAAATGATTCTGCGCTTTTAATTTCTTTCTGAAGTAACGAATTGCACAGCACCAGAATGCTGCTTACCATTACTGGTTCTGGCCTTAGGGAATGTTACTTTATTACCTTTTCAAACCATACTTCAGAGGAATTAATTAATTGATGCTCTTAGCAGTCTCATCCTGACAAAAACATATGATACTCAAATGTTAAACATGGAAGCTAAGATGAAACTGTCAGGAGAAGGCTGAAAGTGGTTATTAATATGGGTTTTGATAAATATCTTCTCAGCCTCACACTGTGCCTCGTCTACTTTCATCTTGGAAAGTAGTTAATCTGATTGATGAAGATCCTGTTTCAGATTGTCTCCATGCTGAGTTTAATAACTGTGCTTTTTTTTCCCTCAAAAATAAAAAGTCCCTTATTGCAAGGCTAAAAAGCTTTGCACTGGCATGTTTTGCTATCATGTAAGAAGCCTGACAGTGAAACCTTTGTTTTTTTTCACTCTCCATGCTCGAACAATGATGTTTAATTACCACACCATCCCATACATGACAGTATTCAGTCCACTCCCTCCTCCCTGTGTTCTTTGCAAAGCAGACTCTGATAAGAAAATTGTCATATGCCACTAATGTGAAGCCCTTAGGCTTAAAACAGTAAGCTCTTCATGCCATCCTATCAGGCCTCCAGCACAAAGGGGCAACATTGCAAGCCAGTTTTGTGTTATTACTAACATTCCAATGTTAAAAATGAAACAGCTGGGTTTTCCAAACTATTTAAATTCTTCTGTTTTAAACATATAATCACAGTTATGCTTGCCAAGTTGAATAAAAAGGTGTACAGATTAACATCTGTAGATGCATTACCAAACAGTATGCAGTTATTCATGTTAGAAAGAGCAAAACTTCAAAATATATATTTAAGTATACAGATATATACACACATATATACATATATATATATTTATAAAAGCATATATAAGTTAGAAGAGAACTTCAAGCATATGGTGTTACTGTATGGATATACAAAAACAGGCAATGGGGTTGTTAATAAATGGTAAATCAGCTTTGCTTATGTCATGCAAACGTCATTGTAATACGTCTGCAAAAAATTCTTCAGTTAATTTGAATGTTAAATATTTTCTCCACAAATAGCCTGAAATACAGTGAAAAGGCATAACACCTTAGGTATTTCTGTAATCATAACAATGCAGTTGCCCTCTGCTCCTTTAAGATGACTTCCCAGGAACATCCCTTTACCTAGATCACCTTTCTTTATTAATCCCACAACTGACTCCCCCTTGGCCATAATATTTAAAAGAAATTATTTTATTTGTATCCATACCTTACAAAGAAGACCACAAATTCAACTCCAACCTCCTGATTAGCCCACCCATCATTACCTTCCTAGCATCACAAAATCACAGAATGGCTAAGGTTAGACAGGATCTCTAAGGTCATTTTGTCCCACACCTACTTAAGCAGGACCACCTACAGTCAAAGATTTTAATATCTATAATGATGAAAATTCCACAGCATCCCTGGGCAATTTGTGCCTGATGCATAGGGCAGTTTCCACTCTCAAATATATCCTTTACTGAAATGACAGAAAAAGCTTGACAGCCATTAGATGCTGCAGTGTGGTGACCACTATCTGCCACAACAACTTATCCCACTGTCACTCAGAACTATCCTGCCTGATTCATGTCTGCATAGACTTGGGTAGTGACAAGTTTCTTTCTAGGGAAACAATGTCCTACAATCAGAGTGCTAAAAATACATTATATTCAAAACCTGCAAGGAAATTCTCAATAAAATATCTTCTAAGTAACTAATTTTACAGGTAAACTTGGATAACACTGAGGTCTAGTCCAATACTGAGGAACAGATTGCATCCACAGTCAAGTCAAGGCACTGTAGTGCTTTAGAAAATTGCCTGGGAAATACTGTTTTGTGTGGAAACATTGACTCATCAGAGAATAGATTTAGAAAGTTTCTGTTTTAGCTGCCTTTTTGTTCCAAAACTATGTAACAAAAAGTTCTTTGTGTGTGTGTGTGTGTTTTTATCTGAAAGAGATCTTTATCTCAGTTTAGTTGTTTTTTTCTAATTACAAAATGAAGTGAAAATATATATTTATACTGATATAAAGGAAATATTTTTGAGAGGGCAGTCTAAATGTTTTCAACTTGTAAAGAATTACAGTATACTAGGACAGAGCCCACGGAAATCTTGTCTTAACAATGCAGACGAACTCAGTTTTGTTCCTGAAAGACCAAGGTGTCTACTGGGGGCAGAGTATTCCTTGTTCTAGCAGCTGGGATCTCAAAAGACATCTGAGGGGATAGAGAAGCTTTGAGTCTGTTTACAGTTGCGAGAAAGCACTCAAAGAGCCAGGTTTTGCATTCCTTGCAGTGCTAAGGAATGGGCAAGGTGAGAATCGAAAGCAGACATCTACAAGAGGCAGGTGCTTCCTTTCCCCACATACCGAAACTCCTTACTGGTGGTACTGATATGGCTTTCCAGAATCTAAACACTGATAAAGGAAACAGAAAAGGCAATATCCACTGTTCATCAGTTCCCACAAGTAAACTAGGGCTCTTCCTTCCTTCCTTCCTTCACCAGGGCTAGTATCTACCAGCAGTTATTTACTGTGAGGGAAGTTGCACCACTGCCTGAAAATGCCACATACACTATGGCATACCAGTGGGAATCTGAGTTTGCTGCCAGTCAAAAGACTGATGATATCTCTGTCTCTTTTGAAACAGAAGAAAAGCTTCTCACATACCCAAGCTCCAACAGAGCACTAAAGTCTAGCACTATGTGTATGCTTTCTCAAAAAGTGAAGAGGGAAGGGGAGAAAATAGGAAGAGAGAGGAGGGGAGAAAAGTTACTCTTTTCTGAAAGTTAATGCCTTGACAAACATATTATAATACAAAATGGATAAATGGCACCAAGAGATTATGCTGTTCACAGCAATTCTAAACATCACACAAATGCCTTGGGTGCTGCATCATTTTAGGTTTACTTTCCAGGAGAAGCAGTACACTGAGTGAACTGCCAGCAAATCTAGAACACACACTTTGCAGGGAAGGACTGAAAATATTCAAGCTCCCTATCTCCAGAGGCACAGCTGATGGATTTCACTCCACAATGGTGTTGCTTGTTTTGTTTTGTTTAAGTTACAGAGACTGCAAGAAGGAGAAACCAAATGATTCCAAGAGGCAAACAGAGACCATTTCATACCAAATGGAAATAAAATCACACTGTACTTGCTTTACAGAAACAATATAAGGGTAAAATATTAGTCTTTTTATAATGATGCCTAGTCAGATTTTCTCTTGTACTCTGACTTTTTATGGTTTCACAATGGAAGGGAAGACAATAAGGAGCTGCATATCTGCCATTGGGAATTATCTTTGCATGGCTGTCCCAGTGGGAGAAAAGCATATGTAGGTTTTGTCATAATGGGCATTGCTGCTTATTCCTATAGCAGCACTGATAGGTCTTGTAACAGGAAAGCACCATTAGAGCTGGAATGACATAGACTCATAAGTTCATGACTGTAAAGATGAATTGCTGAATAATAACCTTTCATCCCCAAAAGGACACCCCAAAAAAATCCCACAACTGATTACATCATCTGAACTTTGCTCCCCAAATTCTTCATGGTCAGTCCACTTTTCACATCAAAACCAAATTCATTTTTCAGAACAGTATTTATAATGAGTTCATAATAAAGAATATGTCCCGCTTTTCTGAGGTCTCCTCTGATGTGTTGGAGTTGAGCCAGTTATTCTTATGCATTCTGGAAAAAAAAAAAAAAAAAAGAACAGCTTGACTATCTGTTGGTGGGAGTTTGATAAAAAGAAAGAGATGTCTTTCTCTGCTGAAAAACAGACGTATGAGTGCAGTGAGTACTGCAGGGAATGAAGGCAAGTGAGAGGTCTCAGTAGGAGAGAGGTAGAAATTGGGGAGCTGGGAGTGGGGGGGAAGTAACTAAAAAAAAATTTAAAAAAAAAGAAAAGAGAAATTTCCTTTAGGTAAGAAAGGAATTCTTGGTGGATGGAAAAAATAAATTCTTTGGTAGAGAAAACCCAGGACAAGCTACTAAATTTAGATATTTTGGATGCAAAATTTAAAGTTGGTTATTTTATAGGTAGATAGAAAGGGAGTTTTGTACTTTCATTGGAATTTTCCTTCAAGCTATGAAGGTCATCTTTCATGTGTGAAGGAGAGAGGGGGAAAGGGAAATAAAAGAGGAGTGATGATTCTACCCATGATGACCCATAGTAAAGATATTAGTATAACCTCTCCTCTTTGTCTACATTAGTTACTGGTGCTGTTCTCTCTCTTTCTATAGCATCAAATGGCATGTAGCAGAAGAAACCTCAGTGGAGAATCTCATTTCTTCACTATCTGTATCAATAGTCGACGAGTTCTTCCCACTCCATCCTCTGATCTCCTGATTGTTTTATATTTTATGTATATCATTCTTACTCACTGGTTTTCCTCTCATACCAAGACTGGTGGGTCTTATTGAACCTGGGAAAATCATGCAATATAAAGTAATTCCTCGTCTTGGGATATACTCCTAATCTGTCAGGCCAGTGCTGAAGGATCAAAATTCTTTTGTAAATGAGCACATTCTATTAACAGGGTTAAAATGTGCCTGCTAACAGGAAAAGTCAACTGGTTTATCTGTTTGAGTACTGGGGAGTACTGCATTCTGGTCTTTTTTTTTTTAATTTGCTACTCCTACATTTAACACAAAGAAAACAATCAGTCTTCTGGGAAAATGATAGCTGAGATTTAACTTATTTGAAAGGAGAGAGATGAAAGTTCCACACCACCAAACAGTAGCTTTGTAAAAAAAAAGAAAAAACAAAACCAAACAAACCAACCAACCAAACAAAACAACAAAAAACCCCAAACAGTATACTGTTAGAAAATTACTAATAAAAAATGCAGTTTTAAGAATACAAATTGGTATCAAATTGGCAGTGGCTCTGAGAAGCTGTGAGGATACATATTAGTTGCTTTAACAGCTGTGGAAGAAACTGTAGGACTAACTGTCCAGCTTTTGTTTGTATCAATCTCTGTGAGTGTTAAAGCAATAAGTATGTCTGACAAGTTTCATTTCAAAGAAACCCCTTTGTGACTAACAATGAGTTGCTCTCATTGCTTGCTTCTGGTATCACTCCGGTGAAAGAGTAAATCTGAAGTTCAATTTGTCAGTCTTTCTTCTTAATCAGTGTGGAAAAAAGTCTTTAAACTGAAGTAACTAATTCAGAAAAAAAAAAAAAAGAAAGAGGGAAAACTAGACATTCTTATGTTCTGAAATCTGAGATCTAGCTGGAAGTTACATTTTTTTTATTAAACTTCCTTTTTATAAGCCTGAGATATTAACTAGTCTAGAAAGAACATTTATCAAAACTTCAGTTAGCCTCTGAAAAGCAGTTAGGTCTGAGGAAAATGAAATTAAATAAGAAAATTCAATGCCACAGTGGAACATTCACAAAAGCAGTGCATGAGAAAGAGAACACAAAAGTGCCTGTATATACTAAGTAGTTTAGTGCATACAACACAGAACAAGTCACTACAAAATTACAATTAAAGTGGTTTTATTGTATTCCCACAGTATTATTATCAAAGGCCAAGAATCAAGAAACCTTTACTCATGTATGTGAGTCTTATTCACTAGGATTCATCACCTTTGGGGTTACAGGCATCCACAGTAGAGTGAATCAAAGCACCAGATACTCTCTTGGTTTGCCACTATGTCCTATATCATTCCACTTTGTAAAAAATGACCATTTAAGGAATGTATTGGCTGGCATTAAGTTTTCTTGCATTAGCTTAACTCATTGTAAAGAATTTCAGTTTCAAATAAGAGGGTAAGTCTCTCAAGAGTAGGGCACTGTACTAAAGTAGTAGAAAATACAGTGATTAGCAAAATAGCAGTATCCAAAATGAGTCACAGAGGGAGGAACAAGGCTAGATAGAATGACTGTGGAGAATGTAACAGCAAAAGACACTGGACAAATTAGAAAGAAAAGGGTAATTTATAACATCAGTTGAAAGAAGAGTGAAGTCCAATAATCAGCAAGGTGACCTCAGAAACATTCAGCCAAGAAAGTGCCTTAAATGGGAAAAGACTTAAAGTGTCTAAGTGCAAAAAGGTTCTCAAGGAGTGTCAAAGAGTTTGAGGTGATAATAAGCAAAAAACAGGAGCTGGAAATAGAAAATGTGACATTTAATCTAAAAGTGATACTTGTAGTGTTCAAACATTATTATTATTTAGGCCTTCAAAGTTCAAGTTATTGGCTTAAAAGAACAAATACACATTTTTCCCAACTTTACATCATTAAATATGGGATATGTTTGAATCAACTATCTCAGCTTTATTTCACAGCCTCAATGCACAGGAGATGATTTTCAGAAATAAAAGTTGAAATGCAAGTGTTTGTACAGGAATTCAAAGGAACATGTCAATTGTTTTTATTTTAACCAAAATTGTTTCAAAAATTGGCTTTGCATTCTGTAATGATCTAAAAAACATGGGGAAGAAATCCATATGAAAATGAGTAAAAATTCCATACAACAAAAAGAAACTCTGTATGTGGCAGGAGAAGGTTTACTTAATATGGCACTGAGCAGTACGTGTTTGCCCTGTCATTGACCTAGGTGGGACTGTGTAGCACAGAATTTAATTTGGTACTTTTGCTCTATCTTACTTGTCTTTAGCAAACCCTACTTTCAGTTTCTGCCACCCCATCACTTCACTGTGCTTGACTCAGAAAGCAAATTCGTCCCCTGTCCATGGCATCTGTGAGCCGGGAATTTCCGCCAGATTTCTTCTTTCCTACCTTATCTTTATCACTTTCCCCATTTTTTTATATTACATTGAGAGACCTGTTTGACAAAACCTTACTAAGTATTTTGATTTGAATGCAAAATTTTATTTTCTTCTATGATCTTGGCTTTTTTAGCCAAACTACATCTTTCATAATTGACCAAGTGTGCTGGTTTGAAGGTGAACCAGCAAGGGAAAATGAACTCACCACGAGAGAGATTATAAGTCAGACCTAAAATTTAATAATAATATTATTATAACAACACTGACACACAAGGGAAATTGCTTTCAACTCACAATACCCCAGCAGTATAACCCAGTGTCCTGGGGCACAAACCCAAGGGGGTTTGTTTGCCCTTGTGCTGAGACCCCTGTGGCTCCCCCAAGTCCAGAGCAAAAGGAAAAGAAAAACCTGTTGGTGCAGGCGAGGGCTGTGGTCTGGGCGAGAGCGGTGATCTCCTGCTGTCGAGGTCCTGCTGCTGCTCTGGATCCGACGAGAAGTACCCAAGGTCTTCTTACCCACCACTTATGTACCCTCAGGGAGCACTCAGTCCCTCCCCCTGGGCGGGGACTCACACAATGGGTGATTGACTCTGGGAGCCAGGGGGTGTTGAGCTGTTGATGGCCCATTAGCAGCTCCGCCCCCCTCAGGCTGGGTGTGAAGTTGATAATGGCTCCCTGGGCAGCTGCTGCTAATGGCCCATTGTCCTTGGGGAATGAATAGAGGGGGTAGAATACACAGCTTTGATCACCCCCACACAGGGTTAGCTGGTCCCTCCTGCTGAACTAGGACACCAAGTTTATAAGGTGTCCAGCACTTTCCTGGAAATGATGCTAGGATGAGGCTGGGATATATTAAGAGAAATGTGGTCCATATAGAGAACTTTCACAAGGGAGACAAGAAATCAGAAGCTCCCAGACTGTAATTGGAATAGTGTCATTACTGTTGTCCCAGAATAAAGTTTCTTCAATACTTTTGAAAATGAAGATATTTCCATTAAAGACAGTTTTTCTTGTGACGTTCCTAAACTGGAAAAAATGTATAAGGAGATCCCTATCTTCACACTGACAATATCTTTCCATGCAGCACCCCATAGCCAGGAAGCATTTTGGCAGAAAACTGTCAATGAGTCCTTCCTATGAAGAGAGAGAAAAAAAAAAAAAACAAAAAACAAACAAACAAAAAAAAAAAAAAACAAAAAAACACCACAAAACAACAAAAACAGCAAAAATATTAATATAGACGGAAAACAGGTTTAAAGGTGTATTTTCACAGTTTTACTAAAAATTTCTTTGAGTCCAAACATGATGATTGAGAGAGACCAGGGAAGGTCATTGAGTCCAATCTCTCAGTCAAAGCAAAGCAAGTGATGGTGATAGAGTTTCTTCCCCTTTGCCAGGAGGACAGTTCTATTGAACCTTTCTTCCTCCTCCATATGGGAATGTCTCAATATTTTCCAACATGCTTTCATGCTGTGCTCTTTCTCCACTGATCTTCAGCTCCACATTCTACACAAACTTACAATACTGAGGGCCAGATATATGAATCTTGTTTTTAATCTTGTTCACAGGGTTGCATTCCAACAAATGGCCAGTGCTTTACAGAGCTGGGATGTTCAGTATCATCTCCTGCTACATCATGATGTATCTGCATTCTTCTCTCCTTCATCCTGTCTTTATCTTTGCTGCTGTTTGTCTTCAGATGCTAGACTCTCGCTATTTAGTGATAGCAACAACTTTTATTGTTTTTATTATTATTGAGACAATATTATTTTCCTGAGATTTTTAAACCATAACTTCATATTACTATCAAGGCTTCCTACGCAACTTAAAAGACTAAATGCCTGTATTTATTTTCCCAGGGAAAATGAAAAAAAAATAAAAAATAAAAAAAGCAATTTTTTCAGTATTAGATCAGTAACCTGATCTCAGAGAAGAGGGAGGCTGACTCCTGATTTCTGAAAGCTGAACTCCTGAGATTGGCCGTATTAGTGAGCAGGAGAAATGTTCCTTAAAGGCAACAGCAAAAAAGAGAAGAAGTGATTGTATGTGGTTAATTGACAAGTATGAGAGTGAAACAAAGATGCAGATGGTGTAAAAATACAAGGGCAGGAGGGCCTAGATGAACATCAGTGTTTACAGGAATGGTGATGAGGGAGAAAGAAACGGCAGCAATGTTAAGTGAGGAACATTGTCTGTGGCAGTAAATACTCAATGCAAGCAGTGTTCAATCAATATGCAAAGAAGCAGCTAAAGTGGCTACAGCACAAGGCTCAGCAAAGAAGTGAAAATGGATGCAGTACATACAGTGTGCATTTGTTAATCAACAAAGAGCTGAAATTGTGCCATCTACTGTGACATGCAGAAGCATGAAGCAGGGAGCAGGCAAACAAAGGTTAAGTGAATAAAATGTGATTGATGATTAACAAAGCCAGCAAGCAGGTGAGAAGCAAAAGTAGTTAAGAGTGAAGGATGAAAACCAGTTCTTTGTAACGACAACAGAAAATGCCTAACACAGAGACACACATTCACATACCTGCAACGCTTCTCTGTTCAGGGCTCTTCTGACCTCACGCACACTAAAGGAGTTGTAGAGTGGCTCAGGCAGGCAGGAAATCTCCCACAGCAATATCCAGTCCTCCTGTGTAGCTCTCTCTAACTGCTAAGGAGAATTCCTTCATGCAAATTCTGTCTTCTTCCAGACATATCCTCAACATTCATACAATACCCACATTTTTAGTCCTGTATTAGAGTAGTAAGTGGAAACTGTGATTACCTGTCACTATCATATACATTCTATACTGCTAGCGATAATGCACACTCCACTTGTTTAGATCCTCTTGTTCTTTCACAGTATTTTGGGATTTCTTTGGCCTGTTCCCTGTTCAGATCTTTACTTTCCTTTGTTACTTACAGTCATGGAGCTTATTTTTATTGTAACATATGATGAAATAAATGCAACTTGCTAATGGAACAGAGAAGGGCACTGACAGTATATTGCAGTTGGCCTAGAAACAGAAAGAGTGAAAACATTTGGAAAGAGTCTTTTGAGAAAAGGACAGCCAGTGGATATACAGACACACTGGGGAATGAGTTGCTGGAAAGCAGTACCAGGGAAAAGAACCTGAGGGTCCCGGTTGATGGCAAGTTGAATGTGAGTCAGCAGTGCCCTGGCAGCCAGGAGGGCCAACCATGCCCTGGGGGGCATCAGGCAAAGCATCACCAGCCAACTGTCCTGCTCTGCTCTGCACTGGTGCAGCCTCACCTTCAATATTGGGTGCAGCTTTTGGTCACTGCAATACAAGAATGATATTAAGCTATTAGGGAGCATCCAAAGGAGGGCAAAGAAGATGGTGAAGGGCCTTGAGGGGAAGCTGTGTGAGGACTGGCTGAGGTCACTTGGTCTGTTCAGCCTGGAGAAGAGACTGAGGGGAAACACCATTGCAGTTACAACTTCTTGTGAGGGGAATAGAAGGGAAAGGAACTGATCTCTTCTCTGTGGTGACCAGTGACAGAACCTGAGGGAATGGTCTGGAGTTGTTTCAGGGAAGGTTTAGGTTGAATATTAGAAAAAGGATCTTCACCCCAGAGGGTGGTTGGATACTGGAACAGTCTCCCTGAGGAAGTGGTCACAGCACCAAGCCTGCCAGAGTTCAAGAAGCATTTGGGTATTACTCTCAGGTACATATTGTGACTCTTGGGCATCGTCCTGTGCAGGGCTAAGAATTGGACTCGATGATCCCTGTGGGTTCCTCCCATGTCAACATATCCTTTGATTCTGTCATTCCTCCAGTGACACCCTGTCAGTTTTCTCTTATCGGTTGTATTCATCTGTTTGAAGTTTTTTGGAGACAGGGTAGGGTTAGGTTTTTTCAGTTTATGAGAGAACCTAAATGTTTCCCAAAGTAGATACATTATGTAAGGAAGGTGAGCTGGTACAATCAATTATATGGGTGTTCTAAACAGGATCTGCCAAGAGATTTGTGACCCATAAGTCATATACCTTGCTTGTTTAACAAGACTAGACAGATGGCTGTTCAGAAGCACTTTCTCAGCATCACCAGAAATCTGAATAGCTGAATAGGTCATGAAATGATCCATTCATTAAAAGTTATCATTAGCCTGTGATGGACATAGCATTTATAAGATTACAGAATCATTTTCTGCCTGGATGCCAAAGTTCTACAACACTTAGGTCGTATATTTTAGGTCAAAAACACTCAAAAGGAATGCAAGGCTTTGAGCTTTTCAGCAAATCTGACTCAGTTTGCCCATATTAATTTGAAGTAGAAAACATTTAGCATAGGAAAATACCATACGTATATTTAAGAAAGACTCATGCAAAACTTACTGTCTCTGACCTGAGATAATTTTACACTATGATATTATAAAGTTAGGTCTTAGAGGTTACATATCGCTCCCTTTACTCTTCTGTAATGGTCAAAGAGTAGAGTGCACAATACAGAACCACATTTTTTTGCATATATATACTATCCTTGTAAATAGGCTTTGGGTAGAAATAATACCAGAAAAGTACTTTCCAAGTTTCTTTTGATTATAAACCAACTTAATTATTTTTGATTAAAAATTAATATGAAACCACACTTGTACAGACTCTTGAAATTCATTCGTTTCTTAGAATGATAGAAATTGAAAAAAAAAATCTTTTCATTAAATTTACAAGCAATCATGTTCTCTAGCACCTTTTATGAAATGGGATTTTCCTGGGAAATCTCCATGAAAGTATATAAACTATGTCTTACTCTCAAAAAATCTTTAGTGTAAAGGAAGAGACAATGAGCTGTTTCTGAGTGCTATTTCATACACTTACTTTCAGATATCACTACCAATTAAAACAATTATTCCACAAGATAATAAGATATATCTGTAGACTTACAGAGTTCTGCATACGACTCCATAACTACAGAAAAAACATAGGCATCAATATTCAGATAGATAGATAGGTAGATAGTACTGTCCTCTTGCACCAGGAAGTGAAGAAAAAAATAATTGCATAAATAAGAAGAATAAATATTAGCAATAATATTCAGAATATCACAAACTTACCATTGAATTTTCTATAACAAACAGTGAGAGTGGAAGCATGTAAATAAATTAAGGGCAAAATAGCACTCTACAATGATACATACACATTACATTATGCTAAGAGAGAAGGGAGGGGAGGGGAGGGGAGGGGAGGGGAGGGGAGGGGAGGGGAGGGGAGGGGAGGGGGGAGGGGAGGGGAGGGGGGAGGGGGGAGGGGAGGGTGGGAGAGGGGAGGGGAGGGGGGGGAGGGGGAAGCCTTAACTAATGATGACAAGGAAATTCACACATCTTAAAGAGCTAGGTAGCAGATTTCCACACAGTTGTGCTGAAAACTACAGAGGTTTGGGAGCACTCAGTAATGATTTTCAAATTTACTTGTTAATCACACCCACACTGGACAGAAGGTAAGAGTCTCCAATATATCTGACAGAAGAGAAAGTCATCATCAGTGAATATTAACAGAGAGATAAGGGCTGTTTTGGTGTTCAGCTACTGCTGTCACTTGGATTTGGTTCAGCTGAGAGCCATTACAAGTTTCACAGATGTAGGAAGGCTTCAGTTGCAATTTCCACTTTACCAAACTTCACATAATCCAGCTGCAAAAGCCAAACCCAAAGGAAATTGAATTTGATTATTCACACTTAAAGAGCAAGTTTTCAGAGGAGATCACTGTTCTTTATTAATTAACATAACTATGGATTTTGCAATCTAAGCAGAATTAACTTCTTGACTATTATTGTACTAGCAATAGTGACTTTACAATGCTGTGTGGAGCTGAAGAGATCGAGATAGAGGCCAGGGTTTTGCAGGACGCTATGCTCATGGAACAGAACTTTGAGGATAGATTGGCTAGTCATTGTAACTCCCATAAAGTTAAGTTTACAAGTGAAGGATGAATACAGCATTGTCTGTCTCAGTAAGAAATCTATCTACAGAAGGAAACGTCATAGTTACTCAAGAGCATTTTCCTCACACAATTATGCGTCTCTGTGTAATTGTAAACTTTAGCTTAAAGTTCTATTACCCAGCTGCTGTGACATGAATTAAGATACTAGAATGTAACATTTTAGGCTTTATTCAATATTAGTCCATTATGTTTCAACAGGACAGAAGTTGTACATTGAAAAGGGAGAGGGGAAAAGTAGTTTCACATCTGCTGATTCAATATGGAAAGGGCTGAGAGGAAGTTTTCCACAGGTCTGAACCCTTTATACAATTAAAGAAGCTGACATTAAAAAGACATTTGTGTGTGTGAGCTGACAAGGAAGAAAATTAGGAAACCAGACAGAGGTCTGGAGATATAATGCATTGATAGATAAGCACTAAGCAGCTGTGGCAATTTGAGTTTACTAAAGAAGACATAAATCAAAAAGACTTGGTTCAATCAGGACAAATGAAGATGCCATGTAGCACAGGAAAAGGCTAATACTGTGAATTGTCATAAAGTCAGAATTATTGTAAGGTAGAAAACATGGGGCTGACTATGAAGAGTACTTCATGAAATGTGCTGGCAGGTTTGGCAAATACAGAAGAAAGACCCGCCAAAGCAGTCGTGAGGAGACTGCACTACTTATTGACCCCGGGTGATGGCTACCTCCGTATCAGTTGTAACTTAATCTTGTCTCCCCTTCCCCTCTTTCAGTTTTCCCAATAAGAAAATCCTCAGTAAATGCAATTCCAACTATACCAATTTTATATTTTTCCGAATTCTTTCCAACATTGTTCTCTTGTGAAAATATAGTATATGTATATTGAAGAATGCTATAAGGATAGGGCAATATAATTTCCTCAGACTTTAAGGGGAATTATCCACTATGCCCAATGCAATAATATTAGAAATGGTGAGGTATGTTTCTTTGGCATTATTAGTTCCCTTGGGCAAGATCTTAGCATATTGCGGGTAGGATTTTCTATGGGGGCCATATTTATATGGTCTACATAAGCATCTAAGAAAAAGTAAATCATTGTCAGATTTATAAAAGCATCCGATTTAATTGTGGATTAAAATTATCAAACCTAGGCTTAAAAGCAAAAAAATGTGAAAATAAAACTCTCACAGAGTTTAAACACTCTAAAAAGTCTCAACAAATTTTAATTTAAAAGCATGGACCAGTGGGCCCACTATTCCTATGTTATTTATGAGCTCATGAAAATTCCACCTTTGGCAGCTGTCACTTTTGATTTTGACAAAAAATTAAAATGTCTGAGTTCTAGAAGTAACTGAAGCCTCATCTCATATTTTCTGTATTAAAAAAGAAAATAATTAGGCATCTAGCACCATTCTTATGGTCACTCAGCAACAGTGGTTGCCAAAAAACATCTGATAAAATCAGTGAATTGACTAGACTGTTTCAATGATCATTGATGGCTGCTACCTATTTCACCATAGCTGGTGAAAAAAATTAGTAGTCTAACAAAGACAAAAGTAATGCTAGTGTCCCAGAATTCTGCTGCAAAGTAAAATAAGTGAAAAGCCAACCTTATATTTGAATCCTATTTGAAATGTTATTTATGACATTTTCCAATAAAAGTTGCAATTAGTGTCATGGACATTACTGTCATTGCATTGCAAACACTTAGTTTCTTGTCTGTCAAAATCAGAGCAGCTGCCACAATTCAACTAAATTGAAAAGAATTGTAATTAGAAATCCCTAGTTTATAAAACTTCCCCCTATCCTTTAGCTAAAGTCAAAGTGGTAATTATATTACTTGGATTTCAGTCAGAAATGCTGTCTTCAAACTTTTAAAATAGAAAATATCACCTTTTCTGCTTTTCTGAATGCCAAGAGTGACTTCAAAAAATGGAGGTTAACTGAGATTAAAATATTAGCGTATAACCCCAGTATTCAAAAGTAATACTGTGAAAAAAATAACTTACATCTTTATTATATATAATTCTCTATCCCTTAAGTTTTTTCTGTGTAGAAAGTTGATGTGTTTACCCTAGAACAAATTAAATGTAGTGGGCATGTTAAAGAGGCATACAGAACAAGAGGCTGAGTTTGCATAATTCTTTTTCAGGTACTCAGAGAGACAGATTTCACCAGAAATTTGTTGTTATTTAAAAACAGTGAATGATCCAGAAAAGTATCTAGTATAGCTAGATCCTCCACAAAGCTGCTGGTTGGGGCTGAATAAGAAGGCAGAATTGATTTTAAACCTTTAATCCAATTCACTGATCTCTACAGGGGTTGTTGTTATAGTGAAGACAGTATGGTATCATTCAATTTCTGAAAAGGTTTGCCCCTGCAACTGGTTTTATTCATTTATTAAGAGGTGTTTTAATTAATCTAAATGTCATTTAAACTCTGAAACCATGGGACTTAATACTTAAAAATAAAATACATTTGAGTAAATTCCTATGCAATTTTTTGCAGAACTTTGCAAATATTTTTACTTGTTAAAAAAATCCTAAAACTTACACTTTATTTTGCAGCAGATACATTATTCAGACAACTCTTTATTGTTATTTGCTTATCTCTAATCTCAACAAACTCATCAGCCAATTTCTTACAGAATAACAAATAGAATCATCAAAATATTATCAGTCTCTGTCCCAAAATTTCTGCACAAAGATAGCAAGGTATTTGAATAATGAGGGAGCTAAAGTTATTCATGAACAGACATAAATGTTTAAGTTTGTTGAATAAGTTTTTCACTGTTAATAATTCTTTTATTTTGAGGTATTCTGGATTTGTTTCCCAATTCTCTGTCCATTTCATTTTTTTAAATATATTTACTGTCTCCTTCTATACAAAAGCCTGTATTTTCAGAGTTAAACATGCGAAATAAAAGCACACCGAGGTACCTAAAAACCTGATTTTTAGAAATATTGATACTCTGCTCCCAGTGTGATCAATATATATTGATTTTACATACTACATTCTCTTTATGCAGTTGAAAACATACCAATATTGTCATCCAGTATTTCATCAGGAAGCTATAAAAATTTTTTAGATATCTGTATTATTGACAAACTGAACGTGTCAAACTGTAATTCCAGTGGTGTAAAGTGTTAGTAATGCTCAACATTGATTTGTAGTGTTTGAATTAGAGAACTTACATATTCTCTGAAATGCAGCAAAAGTTTTCAAACAGAATGTTATAGATAAGGCCTTAAAAAGTGTCTCTTACCTCTCAGACTGTTCACTTGAAATTTTCTTTCTTAGAGATGTAGTTATTAACAGTACATATTTATATCCTACGTTCTATGTAGAAACAGTTTCCCTGTGAAGCCAAGCCACTGATCCTGAAAGGTTAGTTCTTACCACTCCTACCATCCTGAAAATGCCCTAACTTCCCTTACCTTACAATTCCTACTGGATTATAAACTGGAAAAATCGACATCCTATCTCTGTTAACCTTTGGAGGAACTATTTCTTGCTCATGAAAAAGCCATCTAATTGCTAATCTATAATCCTTTTAATATGCTCTACATTGTGGATTGATCTATTGCCAGCTGACCCAGCAGTGCCCATGGCTATATTAATCCTATTATTCACATGTTCCAATGGAACTCTTTAATGAAGTCGGAAAGGCTTGCATACTACTGATATTAAGGATGGTTACACTTGTATTGCACTTAATTATGGAACATTCTATTGTATTACCTAATTGTGCAAATTACTTTTTTCCCAAGGCATAATTTATTTCAAGCTACAAGTTTTATCATATTGTTTTCATCTGTGTTCTTTGTTGTTTTGGTTTTTTTTTTTTTTGGGGGGGGGAGGCTGACTTATTTACAGCTTCAATACTATGTTTTTAATATCCTAATAAGCATGACATTGCTTGACCAGACCGAAAATAAAATTAGCAAGGTAAACAAAGATGTTCTGTAAAACAAGACTCATAAATAGTAATAGTATTTTGTATAATTGGAATTTAACCTGAGGATTGGAAACCTTTCCAAAACCAATGACAAACTGCTAGACCTTAAAATACTCTTTTAGAAAAAATTTTTAACAATTTTATACATTTGAAGAGAAAGAATTTAATGAAACGTTAATAGTAATGACTTGCTGTCATCTGCCACAGTTCTTCAATCTTGACTCTGTCATTCTTTCTCACAAAAAAAAAAAAATAGAAACATAAAGCTTTATGCTGAATTCTTATTTAGGAGTTTGAAGCAATTTACAACTGTTGTGGCCATTGTAATCACTTTCAGAGTCCCACACAAAAAAACAAATCTCTTTCCACTCCATTCATTGCACAGCAACTAAACACATCATCTGTAAATATAGCATCAGAAAAAATTTTCTAATTCAGACATCTGTAATTCTGTGCAACTTGGAAAATAAAGGCCCTGATTCCATATACTGATGCCCTTCACTAAGACTTACTATAGTTTGGGTCATGTATCTCCACAAAACCTGCCCTGCAGTTACCAGAGAAATCACTTATGCTTCATGATGCCATAAGAAAAATAATAGCCTGTTCACTCAAAAGAATCATTCAAACCGATTGTCATGTTTTTTCTTTCAACCATCCCAACAATCTGTGTTTTCTAAACTGTATCTCTGCTATATTAACATCCTAGCCCAAACTGGCAGTACCATCCAGTTGCAATGTATGGGAAATTAACATTTTATCATTAACCCCTTGTTATAGTTTCAAAATCTTTCGTGGAATTTTTTCTCTCCCTTACCAACACAGCAGTTTGGCAGTTGAATAGCCAGGACAAGATGGCTTGCTGAAGCCCAGCCTCCCGCTACCCGTTCCCAGAACCAGCTAAACAATGCTTTGTATTACAACTTGATGGCTGTGGGAGGTGAAAGAGGGAGGGAGAGAGGTTTTTCCTGGTGCTGACCACACTTTACTCCTCGGTTTGCATGGGTTCTGGCTGCCATTTGTTGGGGGTGGTGGAGGTAGTGGGAGGGATCTTCTTTCTGGCTTGCCCTCCAACTCTGTGAACCCTATGCCAGTCTTTGAAGAGAGCGGTCACCACTTCCTGGATTCACTGCAGATCCCTCAAGGGGTTAACACCATCTGCAGAGGAGTTGCTTCCCCTGTCTCCCCCCTCCCACATTACTTTTTGGACAGCGGACGATAGGAGGGGGTCTTTGCACTGACCACAGGAAAGGTTTCATCATGTCCCTATGGTTACCATTCTCACGTGAGTTTTGGAGCCAGTACCACTCCCTGGTCACCATCTTTGTCTCGCTGGAGACCATGAGTGAGTCATTGCAGCCGCCACCTCTTGAGGCACGGCATCGCCTCCTGCTGTCTGTAAATACAACTGTGCTAAAGGGGCAGAGATAGGACTTGATTTCTTTGAAAGTTTTGGTTACGGTGTTGTTTTTTGTTCTGTTCTGGTTTTGGTTACACATACATACACATATATATCTATATCTATATGTAGTAAAGAACTTTTATCCTCTTCTATACATTTTCTTATTAAAGCCTCATAATTTCAAATGTTGTTGCGGTTTGTGGAAAGAGGCCCCGATCCTAGTCCAGATAAACATCTTAGTTCCTTTTAAACTGAGATACCCTTAAAAATTAAAGAATAGTAGGAAACTTTTAATGTCTCAGTGGCTGTTTGATCAGTAGAATACATATGCTTCTCATTGGTGAAAAATAAATGTTAAAGCCTCAGCTGAGGAGTACCCTTCAACTACCTAAGTTTTTTCCCTTAGATCTGTTTCAAAATATTAAATCTTTTCCAAAAGCATAACTTTAGACAAGTAATGTAACGATGGAGTATTGCTTACTTTCTTAGGCTTAATGTTTATGTTTTTACACACAAATACAGATTCACATCAAAATATACTTACAGTGGCCAGCTTATATTACACAATACCATGCGACTGTCTATTGGCTTGTGCTTCCTAAACTCCAGAGAAAATGAGGATATATGAACGTTGCCTCTAGAACACTTTCCTAAGGTTGCTATTTAATTATCCAATATACCTGCTACATGTTGTTAAAGGTTCAAACACAGGAAGGTGGTGTTGGGAGGAACCTCTTAGAGAATTTTTCTCATCATACCAACACAAAAGGTTTGGGCTTGGAGGGCCAGGACTGAGGACAAAAGATACCATTTGGGGGTTGTTCTCTTTTGTTTTTACTTTTGGTGCTGGGGTAGTAGTTTTCTCTGGTCTGTTTACAGTTATATCTATATCTACATATATATAGTAGTTAAGAACAGTTATCCTTCTTATATCCATTTTCTAATTAAAGTTCCTTTTTCTTAAATTTAATAAGGAGTGACGTGATTATTGTGGAGGAACTCTCTCCTCTGTTTTTGGAAAACATTTTGGTTTTTCCATCAAACTAAGACACAAGTACTCATAAGCAAGAGGCACATGCCTAATTCAGGATAGTATTTTAAAATGCACTACATTGATGGCTTTGGGTATTATAACTGTAAATAAAACAGCAGCATTTGCACATTACTCAACATGTATGAGATTTCATGACAAAATACTGGTTTCACAAAAATCTCATGAAATAATAAGCTCCTCTGGCAAGCAATAATGCTCATTTTAATTTTGGCTTTTCTTACAAGTCAACTGCTTTTCCTGGACACTGTTTAATTCCTTCATGGGTCTTGCCATAAAGCAACCTTCTTTCCTCTCTGCACATGCTTCTGAAGTTCCTGACAAAGAAAATCAGAGAGACTAAAGGAATCAGTCTGTCTTTACAGGGCATCAGAAGTCTGGGACCTACTTCAGAGGACATGTTTCCTATAGGATAGACCCTGACAGCATTTCTCCTAACTAAGAGGCCAGGACCAACTCTAAAGTACTTTTTCGCCTCCCTTTCCTATGCTATAGAAGGTAACGATGCAAATTCCCTGAAATATTTCCCACACTATATGAATCACCTAGAAATAAGACATATGGTGTTTAAAGAGATTTGATAAGCCAGAACAGGAGATTGAAAATTCACCTGTAGTTGTGATGCAACCCAGCTACCCACTCTGAGTATTCTTTTGCCTTACCAGTAACCTCATTAACATCCCTAGGAAACCCTGAATTAGGAGGGATTCATCATGGACAATAGCGTAACAATCTAGAACAGAAAATAGGTAAGAGAGGTAAGTGAAAAAAATAAGTAGTTCAACTAAGGGAAATCAATAGATCATTCAACCCTTGGCAATGCATGCTATTAACATAAATGTTCTCATTCTGCTAACACATTCACCAGCCAAAAGCATTTTACTCTTTAGGAGCATGAACACCACAGAACACTAGGATGTCTGACTATCTGAAAAGACACGAACTAAGGGAATGTTGGAGTTGACCATTACTAGCAGACATTTTGATCAATGTTAGAAAACACTCATCAAATTGAAAAAACAAACAAACAAACAAATAAACAAATAAGCAAACTAACAAAATCAACAAACTATCCAAACAAAAATAAAAATCACCACTGGCTATGCAGCACATCAACATTACTCCAGTGATATTTTAGTTACAAGATGCTTGACTAACTGAAGCATAAAACCATTAAAGTAGCCATTAATAGGATTGATAACCAAGACAGGACAATGTTGTCAGTCATGTAGGCTGAGGGACAGGGTATGAAAGGGCTGGCAGATCATGGACTGTGTGCAAAAAAGAAACCCATCTGGTGAAATGTATGTAGAAGTTGATTGTTTTTTTCTGTTTCAGGTTCCTAATATCCTGCCCAAATCCTTTATATTCTCCATTATTTGGATTTAAATTTCTTATCAGCTCCTTTGTTTAATGTATTATCTTTGAAAGAAAAAAAATTGGTGAAGATTTTAGTTTAGAAGGGAAAGAGAACAGGGAAGAATTTCTTTATATCATCTTAGATTTTGACTTAATGATATTGATAGTCACTATCAATCTATTTCCACATTACTTCTAAGATATCTGTGATGGTTTACACTTAGCAGCCTTATATGTATATCACTGATCTGCTATGTTCTCTAGGACTTGTTGAAGTTGGTAGAGATTAACTTGAATCTTAAGGTACTGGGATTTTGTTTTGCTTTGGGTTTTTTTTTTCAAACAATTTTAAACCATTTTTAATTGCCCTTTAAAAAAAACCTTTATTTTCTTCCATAAGGACCAGTAATAGTCTCCTCATTCTTTTTTAAAGTTAAAAGTTAGATGACCTTTTCTGAATGAATTTTTAACTCTGGAGGTTCTCAATTTGTAGTTTGCATGGTGATGAACTAGACTTTGAACATCATTGCAGGAAGTTGTCGGAAAGTTCCTCTTATTGATGATGCAGTTAGAGAATCTGAAAAGAGTGAAAGCAATTCAGATACTTCTGCTAATATATTGCTGAACTCTCTTGAAATTATCAGATTCACAAGTGTGTTAGACATACTGCCATGCAGTCACTTTCAAATTTTGAAGAAAGTTTCCATTTTATGTAAGATTAATAAATCATTTCTCTGTTGTTAGTTGGATTGTGTCTGTTATTTGCTTTTCCCAGAAATATGTATTAGAACTCACATATCACCGGTTCATCACAAAGATTAATTATTAATTCATCGTAATAATTTGAAAGTGCAATATGTGATGCTTCTCTGCACAAAGTACAGCACAAACTTTAATTAAGTTTCCCAAAATTAAACTGACTGGCCACTGTACATTTTTCCTGGTAGTATACTGTGTTCCTAATTACTACCAAAATAAAATAAGTCAATATCTAGCAAATAAGTGACAGTAAATTCACAGATTAAGCAACCATTTTAAACAGTTCGACTATATTTAAAAGTCCAAGATAAAAATTAATTGTAAATTGTCATAACTATCTGATTTGGGAGTTGATCGATCAAACAAACTTAAGTAGCAATATATTTCATAAAATTGTGAGAACCTTGCGGCAAAGCCATCAAACACAAAGAGCAACATTAATCAAAAATGGCTCACTGCAATAAGTGAAGGTTTAATAAGTAAAAATGTACTGAACCAAAACATTTAGTTAACCCTACATGCTCTGCTGAATCAGCAGACTGCACCATACCTTGTTCTAGTAAAGCATGTTTGTATCATGAAGTAATTGAAGGAATCAGCTCCTGTGGTGCCAACAGTCTATTTATTTTCATAGTGAAAAAACTTTTTGTGTGGAAGAAGAGGGAGATCATTTGCATCAGAAAAAAATAAAGATTCTGTTCATGGTAAGTCCAGTGGGGAAAAAATATTACCTGAGGGATAAATTCAAAAACTATCAGGAAAATCTTATATTTTTTTCTTAAAATGTGGCCAAAAAAGAAGGTTCAAGGTAAATGTTAACATAAAGGTTGAAAAATTTCTGGGTAATTTTTTGAGTCATATTTTCCTGTGTTTTATACTGATGCAGACTTTTCCATGTTTGTTTGAGTTTTGTTTCTTTTTTTCCCCCAGGCTAATTGCAGAGAATATTTCTTAACAGTTATTTTTAAACAATAAGTTCTCTCAGTGGGCTCTGTATAAAGTCCAACCAGGAGGACAAAAATTTCACACAAGGAACAAAAAAAAAAAATCAACTTCTTTTAAATGTCCATTTGAAATGTACTTTACTTCAAGGCATACTACATTAATTGAGTGAGATTTTCTTCCCTTCCTTTTGCTTACACTAAAATGCAATATAACTCTTAAAGAAAAAATATGGTACAATGCAAAAAAATGTGAGGGTTTTTTTTCCCCCTGATAAAGTCTGTAAGCAGTTTAGTCTGTATAGGCTATGAACCAGGCAGTGGACAAATAGCAAATCCAGGCCCTCAAATCTGTGAAATTTTTCTTAAAAGAACTACGCTTGAAGAAATGTAAGCGTTAAGATTATGAAAGTATCTGGAAGAACACAGAGATATGGATAATGAACAATCTAGTGAGGATGAACAATGGCTCTAGAGGGTTACTATTCTGTCCAGGGAAAGCTGAGGAACCAAAGAGCTATGCAAAGAATGTGTCCTGTGGAGAAAAGGGACACAAATTTTCCATCTTCTAAACTTCTCAATTTACAACTAGAAGAAATTTTAAGCATGCACCATGTATTGCAGTAAGGTGAGAATAGCTAATCCTCAGATGAGTCTCCTCCCACTTGCAGCCATCCATCTCCATCATATCAGGGTATGGCGGAGGTCGCTGCTGCTATGAGTTAAAATTTTGGCACAGAGAATTTTCAGATCTCATATCTACCTATTCATTTCAAGCTGCTCTCAGTGGCAGCAACTGTGTAGGGGAAAATATCTATTGACTCGGATAGTAATATCACAAAGAAAGGATTTGTTTCCTTTTGTTTTCCTTTCCTCTTCCACACTGGGTTTGTATTAAACTCTTCAAACTATTGCAAACACAAATGATGTAAACATAAACAAAAGTTTACTTTACTGGATCAAACAGTTTAATTCTGGGAGACCTAAACCGAAACTATTTCTGTATTCAAACTAGAGACTTGGGTACCTTTCTTCAAATTATGACAGATGATTCTCATTATGTCTCTCTCTGTTTTGAATCTTTAGTGGTACAAAATAACTTCCACTACTGTGAAAATTCTACATAATAAGTATATGTCAAGTAAGAATTTTAGAAGACAGTGCATCAGATGAAGTAGCTGGAAATAGAAGACAGTCTTTAAAAATAAGTTGTTTCCTGATGCTTAACAGAAAATTCAAAATAAACCACCACTTAAAAGAACAAATTTAATTAAATAATTATATTTAATGATCTGCAAGGACAAGCTAGTTAACTAGTTAAAAATAGTGAATAATGAACCAGAAAAGAAAAGAGACTGAAATCTGTCTGAAAACCAGTATCATAATTAAGGAAAAAAATCACAGTATAAATCAGTTATAATTTAAAGATTTGTTTTGCAGCTTTTTTGTAGCTCTCTGTTGAGCATCAGAACTAACAGATCAGGAAATAGCAATTTTGTAAAAGTTTTCTTCCAATCTTAGTTGATCAAGAGAATCCATTTTGACACAAAGTGATTGCTTTGCTTCACCTGCATAGTTTCAATGTGGCACTGGGCACAGAAATATCACTAGAAAGATGTCTATGAATTTTGATGTTCCCTTTGGGATGGTGAAGGAAGGGATTGACTGGGCTGGCTTCAATGGACAGGTTTGCCAGTTGTTGCTCTAATAAGTTCTGGTCACAGATGATATTAGCTTGGTGGATGTTCAGCTTCGGTGGTGAATTTGGTAAGCTCAGGAGTGTGTTTAAATTAACAGGATTTTATTTATTAGGGGTAGAAATGAAGGAAGATGTTTTCAAATACTGTGTTCCAGTATCAATTGCTATCATTCAAAAATTTTCATATAGATTAGTCTAGAATTACAGAGTCTGGGGTATTTGTAATTTTTTTGGCTTCTATTTTGTGTTTTAAATTTGTACAGGATATTAAGGCATTGAGAAATTGAAAAATACATGCATTAAAGTTGCTAGCCAGTGTGAGGTTTTGTGCTTTATAATAAAGTCCTTAAATGCTTGATTGCACACTTCTGTGAAAATATGTGGTAATCTGGGATCTTTTTTCACCACATGCACACAAACACATATGTTCATAAAAGTCTCCCTGAAAAGAGATACTAAACTGATTTTTTTTTTTAATACTAACTACCATGGCAATTCATCAAAAAGTTTGGTTGGAAGACGCTAGACTGGTCAATAAAGACTGTGTCAAAGGCATGACATGAATTACAATATTAATTTAGTTTATAAAAGACCAGGAATAAAGATCCCAATGCTTCTTCTCCCATTTTTCCATGCTATTGGATATTGTGGATTTAAGCTCTAATTTTGATTGAATGTCATATTTAGATTCAAAGAATCATTCTACATATTTCTGAAAATATCTCCCATACTACTCCAGTTCCACAAAGTAACACATTTCTAAGGGAATTTTTTCTCATTATTTCTGGTCATAGGTACTGTAAATAGTCATAAGGGGGAAAGTTTTTTCATCTGCTCCATCTGATGGGTATCTTAAAATGGAGATTTTTGAAGATTCTAATAAAAACCCCTGTATCTTCTAGTGATATTTACCTTCTTCGGTAGACCCAGAGAGAAGACGATGGAAGTTCAGGGAACATGGAGTCTTATAAGACCTGTTGCTTGACTTCTATTGAATAAAGTTTTACTGATCCAGACAGAAAGTTTTGTGTTTCTAACTCCATAATAATCAACACTATTTGTAAACACTGTTTTATACTTTAAAGACAGACACTTGATTCATCATGAGACTTAGTCATGTATGGAAAATAAGGCCTTATGTTTCTACCAATTTCTAGACTAACTCTTTGTAGACTATTTTAAAAAGATGGATGGATGGATGGATGGATGGATGGATGGATGGATGGATGGATGGATGGATGGATGGACGGACGGACGGACAGACAGATGGACAGAGAGATAGATAGATAGATAGATAGATAGATAGATAGATAGATAGATAGATAGATAGATAGATAGATAGATATTAGTTCCTAAATTTTCATGTCTTCAATTTGGTCTGCATTCCAAGAGTGGATTGGGTCTTTTCCCAAAGCTGGTACAATAAAAATAAATTTAAAAATAAACACACACAAGCACACACACACAAAAAAAAAAAAAAAAAAAAAAAAGGAAACCAGCAAAACAAAATTTAAAAAAACACAAAACACAAATCCTCAGAATACCTGAAACAGAAACATCTCAAAATACTGCAAATACTTTGTTTTCTGAAATTTCCTATCTCTAAAAGAGCACCAGCCTTATAACAGCCCTTGTTAGAGTCACAGATAATGTGTAAAACTTTGAAAGAGAAAAATGCTTAATGGCAAGATACAGAATTTGGCTTGATGTGGAAAGAAACAGAATATTGATTTCTCATAATTTAATGCATTTTGACAACTGAAATCAGTGTAAGACCTTTTTCACTAAGCAAAAAGATAATTGATTTCTTTGTGGTTTTTATGTTTAAACTATTAAATATACAAACACATTCTTTAATAACTGCACTATATACTTTTAAAGAAAGCTTCTGGATTATATTTGGGACCTCTGTTTAGAAAAAGCTATTTATTCACCCAGATAGCTTCCATCATAAACAGTACTGAGAATAGGGAAAATGAGCAGAAAATATCATTTGAGCATGAAAACAATCTTAAATAGCAAAAGTAAACCTTTTCTATTTCAGAGTATTTCTCATATTCCTATTAAACATTATCCACCTTCTCTAATGCAGAATTCAATTTCCAGCACTAAAGAGATAAAACATTGATAGTGGTAATGGATATTAATCTGAAATGGAATGAAGAAAAAATAGAAGCATGCATTAAAATATGTTAATGTTCTTGTTTGCATAATATCCATAATATCATAATATGTTTTTAATGTATTTAGGCAAACTGGAAACAACTGACATTAACAGCAGATAATAAATTTCTTTACTTTGTATGTCCAGTCATAATTTTCATGCTGAGATCATTGTATTTTTTGTCACACATTTGCCATGAATATAGCAATAAAATAAATTAATCTGGCACTACTGAAGTGGGCACTGCAGTGCAATCTCTCAGTGGTTTTGAACCTCAAATATGCCCCAAATATACAGACAATGAGAACATGACATACAGTATCACATACATTATCTCAAACCAGAGAGTACTCTTAAAACACAGAGAAACTACCAATATGCCCTTGGAAAATGTATTGCATTAAAAATGTCAATATCAAACACTATCAGCTTAATGAAACAGATGTTCAGGATTCCAAGTGGATTGAATGACACTGATAACTTCATTCACAAGTAATATCCAATATAAAATATGATTTTCTTAATAGAGCAGAGCATGGTATTGATAATTAAATAAACTTTTAATAATGAATCTGTCACAGAGCAAGAAGTGCGATGAATCATTCATAGTTTCATGCTTGAGGCAAAAATTGAAAAATGGCCAATTTTTTCCACTATTTTCTCCCAGATTTGTTCTTCCAAATTAACTGGTCAAACCAGCTGAATACTGAGGTCAAATTTTTAACAGGATTAAAAAGGTCAAGGTTAATAAAAACAATTTTTTTCATGTAAGGTGGCAGTACAGCTTAATGTTGAGTAAATTATTCAAGATTTTTTAAAAAATAAGAAACAGTGGTAGAATCAACATATAAGGTTTCCATTGCAAAGCTGGAACAAATAATATCTTTTCTTAATATTTCACTATATCTAATTCCTCCAAATACCCATTTTTAATTCAGTCCAGTCTGAAAGTGTCTCATGCGACTTCTTGGGCTAAGAACTGAAACACAGTACAACTCTCCCATAATCAGTCCACAGAGGGTTTTTTTTAGCTACTCCAACAAATACAGTCATTCTTGATATAACAGGAAAGCTCTGAGTTTCCTGAGAAGATGGCCTGCTAAAGATGCCTCAGACAAACACCTCATGCAATGCCATGCAAAGAGACAGAATTTACTTACAAGAAAGAATATTGAAGGAAAAGAAAAAATTATGCCAAGTTTGCTGATGAGACCAAATTGGAGAAGACAGTCTACAGGCTTAGGGTCAGGCTGCCATCGAAAGGGACCTGTAGAGTCTGGAAGAGTGGGCCACAGCAGCCTGATGAAGTTCAGCAAAGACGAATGCTGAGTCCCACACATGGGAAGGGAGACCACCTTGTAATTATATTGTCTGGGAAATGGCTCTGCTGGAGGTCCTGGAGCAGTTTGCAGAATGTGAATGAAATGAGCAGGAGCCCAGCTTAATGGCACTGCAAGGTTATAAACTGGCCCTAGTATTTTGCTGTCCTGTCTGACTCTGCTGAGTTTTGTGCAGATGAAAACATACCAGACAGTATAGAGTCAAATAACCAATGAAGGCTGGAAACAGTGCTAGAGACCTTCTTTCAGTAAACACTACTCCAGTAGTGCTTGCATACTCCAGAATTTACTCTTCTGTTATTCTGCTCTCATCTTCATCCTCCAAGAGACAATAAACAGCAGAAAACCTTTCTACATTGTGGTCTACGTAGTGTGGATTTATATATCTCATATCATTTTAAAACAAGTTAGCTTAATTTACAAAATTAGACAAATTACCTTGCATCATGCTCCACTCTGCTGTGACTAGTCTTCTTCCACTTAACTCACTGACAGCCAGCTTTGCCATAGTGACACAATGCTGCAAACTGCAAGATAAAAACAGCTCTGGAGAGAAACTACTTCGTAGATAACTGGTGACCACTAGTATTGGTTCATCAGTCATGCGTCAAGCATCACTGTTGTGCAGCACAACTCCCCACATGTTCCTAGAGTTTGGACACTTTGTGTTCCCTAGGACTGCAAGGCAGGGTTAATAGCTTAGCAAAGAGATTTTCTAGTCTGTCTCATGTTCTTTCTCTGCTGCGCAGTATTTCTTCAGTTTCTTCATTAAAAAGAATTTACTTTCTTACACTGAGATACATATGGTGAGTAATGCAAATAGCTCTGTATTATACTCATGTTCTCAATTAGTTCCTCCCTACTGAAGAAGTAGATTCAGGACAGTTTCTCCTCTGGATGCATTTTCTACTTTCTGCATCATAAAGCTGTCTTCTCTCTATTCTAGGAACTACTTTCATGTTTTACTGTCTTCATTACCTAATGGGTTTCAAAATGGTTATTGTTAAGTCCCTCGTGAATATAGTAGCTTCTGTGTTTTACTACTTCGAGAGTTGATGTAGGAATTTTCCATTCCAAGTCAGGTGACTTGTAGCAAATACACAAAACAATGTCTTCATCAAATCCAATTTTTCCAAGGGATATAGTACCTTTACCTGGTACTGTTTTGTTTTCTTATCCTGTTTTGATATTATAGCATTTTTCTTGCCCTTTGTTTTCTTCTCCTGACACATGTTGACTCTTACTCTTCTACTGTTTAATCCAAGTAGCCTAGAGCAACTAAAAGATTTCTTTTTTCTTTCATCATATAATTAACCATTTTACCTTGTGGGCTTCATCAGAAAAAACAAAGATTTTTGTCAGCCATTTGTATACATTTTTAAGAAAGCATGTTCTGTATATTAACTAACAGATACACTAAGGCACGGTAGTTGCTAGGACAATTTTTCACTACAATAACAGAACAAATAGTGATTTGTCTGAATATAATTTATAGCCTCCCTGAGGCTGCTGTAAATTATGCATCTTCTTTTACTCACAGAATATCTTACAAATGTCTGCTGAAGATGCCTCTTTTTCTACCTTTGTTTTTGTCCTGTAATTCTTCATATTTTTAATGCAGAGTGGCAATATGTTCATAAGAAAGAATTACCTGCTTCTTTTTTTTCTAAATGCTAACATCCACAATATATATGATTTCCTTATAAGTACACTCTGAAACTAACCAATTTCTAATGACATATAAAGATTGCTAATGCCTAATCATTATGAAACATAGTATAAGTGGTAGAATGTCCATTCCTTCTTCCTTCTCACCAAGGCCATTAAGGACATTTTGTAAGCAAATGAAGTATTTAGGAGAACCACAGAATGACTCGAGTTGGAAGGGACACAGTGGGTCATCTGGTCCAACGTCCCTGCTCAAGAAGGGTTATCCTGGAGAGCAAGTGCTGTTTTCAGAATGACTTCTAACTTCTTTGGGTAATTTTAAAATCTGCCCTGTGAGATAGTGAAAATTAAACCAGAGTAAATTTGCAATTTTTTGTTTTATATTGGTTTCCTTTCACAGAGAAATGTCTACTAAAATCCCTATAAAGAGAGCTTTAATTCTATGTTATTCATCTTGGTCATAGAGTGGAGCATCAGAAACTGTCACTTTCTCAATCACTTTTGATTGTCAGGACTTACTTACTGACATCATAGACCTCTACGAAAATTTCATGGAAACTTCACATCTTTCACTATACAGATTGAAAAATTATTTACAGAATGATATAATGTACACACGGAATCAGTTTAAACAGATTCCAAAGGAACTTCAAGTAGTCATTTCAAATGAAAGTCTTATCTGAATCACAGTTATGGCTTCCAGCAAGTTCAGTCTTCTCAAAACAAGATAGCATTGGGAAAACAAACTCACAAATAAAAGAATGAAAGTATGAGATCTCTAGAATATAATTTGCACAGTGTCCAAAAGTTAAGAATAGTCAAATTCTTTATCAGGATGAATATTTTTAATTATTTCATGGTTCTAATTTTAAACATGCAGGTATTTGGATCCAATGAAAATATATCTGCATTTCATACACTGAGACAGTGTAAAGTCTGAAGGCAGTGGTATTTTGATGAATATAAAATATAATGCCTAAAGCAATGAGTGTCAAAACTGACACTCTACATACCATTATAAAAACTTATAGTAGGAATATTTCTTACTAATTTAAAAGATCAGAGAATTTATCATTTATGGGAAAATGCGCTTCTGTCCTCATACTCCTAAGTCTGTATTATCCTCAGCTCGTGCAAGGCAAAAAGGCAAAAAAAGCTAAAACCTTGTGCTAATTAAATGATTCATTTCAGTCACAGAGCAAGTGCAGCAAATTATCCTAAATGCAGAACAAGACAGCAGAAGACAAAGGAAATAGCTTAGAAAACTGACTCTTATTTTAGAAGGCAAAATGATCTTCAACTTGTACAACAAATCTCCAAGAAAATCCATAGCCATAACCATATTGCGTAGGTTATCTAGATTATTCCAGTATAGGATTGTAGTGGCTTGACCCTGGCTGGACACCAGGTGTTTACCAAGCTGTTCTACCATTCCCCTCCTCAACTGGGCAGGGGAGATAAAATATAAGAAAAGGCTATGAATCAAAATAAAGACAAAGAGAAATCACTCACCAGTTGCCATCACAGGCAAAACAGACTCGATTTGGGGAAATAAATTATTTATTATGAACCAAAATCAGAATAGAATAATGAGAAAAATAAAAAACAAATGTTAGAGCACCTTCCCCTTACTCCTCTATTATTCCTGGGCTCAGCTTTACTCCCAATTTTCCTACCTCCTTCCCCGCAATGGAACAGGGGTTGGGGAATGGGGCCTGAAGTCAGTTCATCACATGCTGTTTCTGCTTCTTCTGCCACTTTGGGGTAGGACTTCTCACACTATTTTCCTGCTTTGGTGTGACATCCCTCCCATAGGAGACAGTTCTACACAAACTTCAACATGAGTCTTTCCCACAGGGTGCAGCTTTTCATGAACTGCTCCATTGTGGGTCCCCCACAGGCCACAACTCCTGCCAGCAAATCTGCTCCAGCATCATCTCCTTTGTCTCCATGGCTCCACAGGTCCTGCCAGGAGCTTGCTCAAGTGTGGGCTTGCCATGCAGTCCCAAGTCCCTTGCGATGCATAGAGTCCTGCACAGACTGCAGGTGGATCTCTGGTCCACTATGGACCTCCATGGGCTGCAGAGGGACAGCCTGCCTCCCCAGGGTCTTTACCAAGGGCTTTAGGGGTATCTCTGTTCCAGCCACTGAAGCACCTTCACTCACTCCTTCTCCATTCACCTTGGGGTCTGCAGAGCTGTTTCTTTCATATATTCTCACTCCTCTCTCATCTCTCTGCAGTTGCTGTTGTGCAGCACCTTTTTTCCAATTCTGAACTATGTTATCCCAGAGGTGCTACCACCATTGCTGACAGGCTCAGCCTCAGACATGTTTAACCTCTTAAGCCTGTGACATTTGGTTTTAAATCCAACAAACCTCCAAATTACTCCAGGAGTATAGGCTTGCTATAGAAAAAGTTTGAAAATATTAGCTAATTTTCAAGGAAAAATGCCAGTAAGTATCACTCCAAGACATAAGCACTGAAGACATGGATAGGAAATTATTATCTTAGCCTTTGGTAATTCTGCCTCAAGTCAAAATTGAAGGATTTTATGGAAAAAAACCTAAGTGTCTCCAAAGAAGATGCAGTAGCTCAGTGCTGCTCCTGTGGGATATGAGAATTGCAAGTTCAAGACATTCTTTCCAAATGAGACAGGGCAAAGACGTGAGTTCTGTTTTTTCATATTGCCAGTGCATGGTTATCTCTTTGAAATGACAGATAACTTTTTTTTAGATCTGACAGAAATTAAATGCATTATAAAGGTTTTCCTTAATAATATGCGTTACAACAATAAATAATTTTTTTAAAACAAATCCCTAGATTTAGTGATAAAAGATACTTCAACTGTAGCTCTGCAAACTAAACCATTACATGGGTTCAATGTTACCGTTAACTTTAAGCCTCTACTAAGCAAATCTACCTGATCTCTGGTTCTTTCTGCATTTCTAGGTTATAGCCAGTCCCTGATTCCTGAATTTATGACAGCATTGTACTGTGTTTGCTTGCCCTCTATTGTATCTCAAAGTTAGTATTCTGCAATGTAGGTTTTCTCATGTTTCACACACCCAAAGAATTAAGAAAATTCAGTAGAGTTTATAGTAACAACTGCTTTAGAATTTGTGGGGATTTTGTAGTTTTTGCTGATTTGAAACATAGAACCTTATGATACAAGGCACTAGATGATTCAAGGCAAAAATTTTCAGATAATTTCAGGGTTTTTAAGTTAGTGATTGACCTGCCTGAGTACAAAGGAAAATTTTAAGACTGAGACACTCTTCACCTTGATCTCTGACACAAGCAGTAAAAGAGGAAAGGATTTGACTGTCAGCTGCTGAGGAATGTAAATGAAGGTTGCTGTTTTATTATTAACTTGATTGATATACTCTAGGTAAAAGCACTCTGGAGCATTCCTGTTAGGTGGCGATATTGGGTGAAATAGCTGTTTTGCATCTTCCCAGTTATCATTATGTTAATTAAGTTAATAAAGTTACAGCCTGTAGCTGTAATCATATTCTTATATGTGTATCTTATTTGCCTGAGGTGTTTGAATCAACACAGAGGTCTTACCAAGTCTGACAAAAGTCATCTTTTTTATATAATTACCTGTTTAAAAGTAAGTTTTTGGGGTTTGGGATATATTCAGTTACTGGTACATAGAAATTTTTCCATTTTTAGAAACTATACCAAAGAGACATACACATAACTTTCAAAGTACAACTACAGTCCCCACATACAAACTTGGGTTACTTGAATGAGGATTTTTAATCAGCCCAGGATAGTGTAGCCAGTAATATTTCTTTTTTAACAGTATTTTATAGCCTGTTACATCAAGGAGATTAACCTCTATCTATTTAAATTCTTTTTATATAATTGGATGAGAGTTTGTCAAATATCCTAAAATTTCTTAATTCCACACAGTTTTCAGAACAATTTTTGACTGTATAATTAAGACAGTTGTTTTCTGACTTTGCTCTAAATAATGATAGTGCAATTAGGTTTGAAATTAAAACACAAATGACGGGAGGAAATTCACTTAAAACTGAGTCAAAGAAATACTTATAATTCCCATCATTTAGCAGTTCTGAATTAGCCTATAGAATCCAAAAGGCATGATTGAAACCTAAGTAAGAAACAGCTTCATCGCAGTTTGAATTGTTATAGTTTGAAAAAATTGATACTGATGTTGAAATAGAAACATCTATATAAAACAGAAACCATTTTGTTTATATGGAAAATAATTTTTGAGGATATGTGAAAGAAAACACTGGATGAGCAGGTTAATCCAGAGTATTTCTACTGTATTCCTCATCCATCCCTTTGAAGCTTCCAATTTCAGCCACTATCTGAGACAGTCTGTAAAGTATATGTTCTTTTGATTCTACTAAGGAATATCATTTTATGGGACCAACAGGATTAAAAACATCTTAACCTATCTAAAGACTTCTTCCATATTTCTTTCTTCACCTCACTGCAGATGTTCAGTAGAAATGCAACAGAGAGGATGGCAAACTGTAGACTGACACAATACATTTAACCCAATCTTAAGCTGTAGGCTTGCACACCCTCATGGAAGACCCTGCAGGCCTTTTAGTATGAAAGGCAAGCTGAGTGATGTGGTTGACACACATGAAGAATGGGATGCCATCCAAAGGGACATGGACAAGCCTAAGAAGTGGCCCAAGGTCCTGCACACAGGTTAGGGCAGCCTCCATTATCAATATAGGCTGTAATATGAAGGGTAAGAAGGATCTGCAGCTGCTGGTTGATGAGAGGCTGGACATGAGCCAGCAATGTGCAGTGGCAGTCCAGATAGCCAATTGCACCCTGGGCTGCATTAAAAGTAGTGTGGACAGCAGAACAGGGGAGGGGATTCTGCCCCTCTGTTCTGGTCTGGTGAGACCCCACCTGCAGTGCAGCATCCAGGAGGGCTGAGATGATTAGAGGGATGGAACACCTCTCCTATGAGGAAGGGCTGAGAGAACTGAGTTTGTTCAGCCAGCAGAAGAGAAGGCTCTGGGGAGACCTTATTGCAGCCTTTTGTACTTGAAGAAAGCCTATAAGAGAGACGGGAACAAACTTTTTAGCAAGGTCTGTTGTGAGAGGACAAGGGTAAATGACTTTAAATTAAAGGACAGACAATATAAATTAAATATAAGAAAGAGATTTGTTACAATGAGTCTGTAGATGCCCCATCCCTGGAAACATACACAGTCAGGGTTGGACAGGGCTCTGAGTGACCTGATATAGTTGAAGATGTCCTTGCTTGCTGCTGTGAAGTTGGACAAAATGACCGTTAAAAGATCTGTTCCTGATTCTATGATTCTTTAAAGAGACAATGGAAAAATCCAAGCAGAGGGTTAGGACAGAATATGTGACTGGATGCTAGTTTGAGGACATGGGCATATATGGATGTTGAATTCAGACTTTCTGTGGGCCCTTTGGGTCCAGAATTGATTTGGCAGTTTAGGGAAAGAATGTGGAAAGGGAATTGTAGGTAAAAGGAGCATCATTTAAATAAACTGTGAAGATTAAACCAGGACTGGAAAGTTGAAATTCAGAAACCAAAAGACAAACACATAAGAATGTATTTATTAAAAATAAATGGTCTTATTATTTTGGAACTAAACCCAAAAGATAACTGACTCATGAATCTCTGATTTGGAAAATTAGTTTGGTTGGCCTTTGGGGTGTTTTTTTTGTTTGGTTGATTTTGGGGTTTTTTCCCATAATATCCAGTGAAATTTCCATGTTGATATTCAGTGAAGTTCTTCTGTGTTCATATGTAAGCTACTGAATGTAACAGAACAATCACTTGACAGACTATCAGTTCCAAGGAGGGTCTCAGTTGCAATGAGATGATGTGTTAGCCACTCTATCATAAATAAAAGCCATTCTTTCTATAGAAACCAGTAAAGTAAGCAGAAAGCTTACTTTCTCCATTTAAAATACTTTGGGTTCTAATAATAAATTTCAGACTAGATCTGAGGTCTCATAAGGTCACAGAAGAGCTCCCAGCATTTAGGCTGCACTTTTAATCAGGCTTAGGTGGTTTTTCAGGGTGTTTTAGAAAGAGGAAGTACATGGTACTTTTTTCTGAAATAAGTTCATTGATGATAATACTTACACTTAATGACGTATGGAAAACTGGCAATGTTTTTTATCCCATTTAGTGCCTTTTTTCCCTCCACTCTGCCACTGTAGACAGTTATGGTTTAATTATATTTTACAATGTAAAAATTTAGCTACACTCCTATATAATCCAAACTTTGCCTTGTCATTTCATTGAGGAAAAAAAAAAGTATCATACTCTAGTGTATGATTATTTGATTAAGCTGTGTCTGCTTCATTTCAATCAGCAATGTTAACATGTCAGGAAAGATTGTCTCAGTCCAGCCCATTTTCAAAACTGTCACTGACTCATAAATTCTTTGTTAGGATGGCATAAAACACATGAAGTGAATGCATTTTCCCTTGAATGGCAGCTGGAAGAGCCATCACGTGCGTAATGTTGATATCAGCAGGTCCATAGTGTGCAGTCTGTTCCAAATTGACTGCAAGTGCCTCCTCATGCATCTGATTCACCTAAGAGCCTCAGATATCAGTAAACAACATGAGTCTTTATGATAGCCTATTCATATAGTCATAATTTAAAGAAATACTCATCAAGGATGCCAATTTACAGATGTTCTCATCTCAGATTTAGAGAACTGACTTAGATCATGTTTGGGTCTAGTTTTTACTTTGCTTTTTCTTTGGGTTTGAGAACTTAGAGGATTCTTTTTTCAGTTCTCTGTAGTTCAGACAAATTAGCAATGCTAGTTCTAGTACAAATCACAAAGTTTTTGTATTGATTTCACAGACACCTCAAACAAGGTGTTGAAAAGGAAAACCTATTAGGAAACTTAATAATTTGTAGTAAAATTATGTTAGCTACTACTTGGCAAGATTGCTTTAGAACTAAGGCTTTGAAGCCTGTCACAGGTCTTAAAAGTAAAATTGCTTGAGTAGTTGAGGAGAACTGTATTAAAATGCAAATTTCCAGCTGTTAATATTTCTTCAAAAACCAATAATCCCTCAAGGCCACCAATATGTCAAATACTTAATGGAAAAATATCCCTTAGGCAAAATGGCCTTTCTAAGTTCATTTTTGATTAAACTTAAAATACTACATAGCAAAAAAACTTAAAATCAAATAGAGAATATAAATATAGTACTAGACTAAAATGTTATAAAGAATGCAATTGGAGGAGAAAATTTAAGGTTGCTAATTTTTAAGTAATTTTCTACCCTTTTTGAGGATTAGCTGAGGAAATAATTGCTAATATAAGGTGTACCTACAAATGGATTCATGTTTAAGTCTCAGCTACATCTTCAGCCAAAGTGCATGTCACCAAAACCATACAAATACAGTCATATTATTGTGCCTGCTCTACATAGTATTTAATAATGTTTTGTTCTAAACTCATTTGTGCTCATTTGTGAGCCAGACTTGGCAGCAATACATAGTAGGGATGAGTACTGTGAAACTAAAGATCGGACCAGACAGTGTTTTGTTTTCAGTTCAGGAGTGTTTAGATCCCTTTCTCTTCATAATTTGAGGGAAGAAGGAAAGAAATGCTCTTTCAGTCTTTCCCAGATTCAGAATTAAATACTGCCATACCTTCATTCCTTTAATATTTTAGGTTGTTTTGTCAACAGTCTAAGCTCACAAGCAGGTAATCTATGTAGTAGGGTTATGGTTTTCTTTCACCATCAGTTCTGCCTTTGTTTATCTGTCAGGAAGTTATGACAATCCTTTGAAAGTTAGTGGTCTGACTTTAGTTATTGAGTCTATTTTCTGATCTTTCCCATTATTTTCCCCAGGGTCCATTAAGAGCTGAATTTTAATTTCTAATAAATTTAAACATCCTTATTTCTCTGTTCACTAAATAGTTGTTTTGTTTTGTTTTAATTTATTTTAATTATTCCTAAGGGGCCTTTTAGCATTTTAATGGACAGTTGAGAAGACATTCCTTTCATTAATTGTTATGGTTTAGCTTTGCAAAATGCCAACTGCCCAATATAGAGTCAAAGGATCCCCCACCCAGGGAAAGGGAGTGAGGAAAAAAAACCTTAGAAATGGAACTTTGAAATGGCAAGGTTTCTATATTTACACAGAAGAAAATAAAATTTAAAACAGAATATGATATAACACACATATATATATACAAATGTGAAAAGAAATAATAACGCCACAAACTGATAATACAGATTCCAATCACCCAAACCCCAGAACACCTCCCAAAAACTCTTCCCAAGAAACCTCCCAGCAAGAGAAAAGAGAAATTAACAAGATAAACATAATGCAGATGGCTGCAAGGCCTAATCTCAGCAGAGACAGAGCAGCATGTCCTCACGGGGACTGAGGCACAGACCAAAAGAGAGAGAAACTCCTCCTCTCTCTCTTTTTATACCCCTTGACACTTCTTGATGACGTCAGATGATATGAAATACCTCTTTGGATGCTTAAGTCAGGTGACGCTTGTCCCTTCTAATCTATGTCACATCCTTTGAGGCCTTCTAAAAGTGAGGCCTAAATAAGGCCCAAACTGAAACTAAAGCCAAAACAACCACACTCATTTACCTTTCAACTTTGAAAGACGTATTTTGTCTTTTAGTTTAGTAAAGAAGTTGCTTGAGCATTGCTGGGTTCCTAATTAATTCCCCAAGTGATAACATTGTTCGGGACTCGTTTTGGAGGCTTTTGGGTTTCTTAAATTTAAATGTTTTTTTAATATATTATCCAGTTATATCATCAGATGACTTTGTTATATTATAGCAATGGAATTAGGAAGTTATTATATAATGGTTTACATTTAGACATATGGTGGTTTTGACTACAAATTTTTAAAAGAGCCTTATCTTAAATAGTCGAGAAACAATTAAATTTTCCATCAGAAAAAGAACATGAATAAGTTAAAAGTAATGAGTTTCTGCAAAACATATCCCAACAATCAGTGTTGTCTAAAAATTAAATCCTTTGGCTTTCTTATAAAAATTGCTTAAACTGAGAATTTTATTATGTTGTAAAATGAGGTTTTATGATCAAAGCCAGACAAAAGTAAGAAAGAAAAAGTCTGATAACTGATTTGGATTTACTACACAGCAATAATGTTTATTCTGAATGTCCTACTTGAATCACTACAAGTAATGGAATTTTTCCTGTTTTGTCTGTTGAGTCACTGTCATTTTGTTGGGTGGGTGAGATTATACTTATCTGTGAAATCGACTGGTATCTTAAAAGTTAATTATTTTCTTTGGCATGAGCTTATGACTTGATCATCTTTTGACCAAAGCGGTAAATAGATTTATAACATGTCATTTCCAACTATGACGGCTTGACCTCAGCCAGATGACAGATTCTCACCCAGCCACTCCCTCCTTTCCTCTCCTGTCACAGGACTTTCGCTGCAGGAGACAAATGATGAAAAAAAACTTTCAGGTTAAAACACCTTCTTTCTACCCCTCCTTTTTCCCAGGCTCAACTTCACTTGTTTATTCCCATCTTTCATACTTTCTCGAGATGGGGGGGACGATTATTGTCAGTCCATAGCAGTTCAATTCTGCTGCTCCATCCTTTTATTCTGCTCTAATGTGGGGCCTCTCCATGGGCTGCAGTCTTTCAGGAAAAACCTGCTCCAGCACAGGCTCTCCATGGACCACAATTCCTTTAGGAAATATCCATGTGTTCCAGTGTGTAGTCCTCCATGAAGTGTGGATACCTTCTTCAGCATGGTCCTCCCATGGGCTGCAGGACAATACCTGATCAACTATGGTCTCTTCCATGGACTGCAGAGGATTCTGTGGCCCTGGACCATGCCCTTCTTCTTCTCCCTTTTTTTTCTACTGTTGCTTCTCACTGGTTTTGCATGTTCATATTTGTCTGGTGGTTTTGCCTGTCTTTTTTTTTTCTTTTCAAAGAGTCTTCACCAACTTTGCTTTATGGGCTCAATTGTGTCCTGTGGTAGATCCATGGACAAACTGGCAGGAGCTGGTTTTGTCCAGCATAGGGCAATCCCTGACACCTTCTCCCTCAGAGGCCACCCCTGCAGCTACACCACTCACCATCAGACACTTCTGATAAGTATTTTATGCAAAGTGAAAAATCTTAATAATCAAAGTTCGTACATATTTTCCTAAAATAGTTGTTTAGGAAAGTAAATTGGGAATGGATTCCTACTATACGTTTAAAATCTATAAAAATATATGCACATTTACTAAGAAAATTCTCAAATAAAGTATTAACTTCTCTAAAATTTTCTTTTTTCAATTGAGTCTTTTAGCATTCCCTTATCTAGGCTGCATATCTCAATAAACTGGCAGTCAAAGACTACCCATCATACTCATATATCATGATGGTCATATTCTTTATGTATTTTCTGTTTAACCAAGTGACTCTTTAAGTCAGAAAGTACACAAGCAAGAGTTTAATCACATAAATTCCCTGCAAATAAATTTAATTATTTTATTGATAAGCATTTTTGCACCTCTGTTAAGATTTACTTCCCGTAGTGGTTTTGCACAAACATGCAGTTGCAAGCAGCAGTTTCTTGCTGTAAATAAAAATAGAGGCAATGATACCAGATGGATAACGAGACAAAGGGCCAAATCAACCATAAACAGAAGTGTCAGAAGAAATCTGATTATTTTTCTACATGTTTGTAAATGAATAAGGCCCCTTTGTTCAATTTGCAGCCAAAACAGTGGCTGTAAAACTGCAATGTCATAGGCAGACAAACACTCTGTACATGAATGTTACATTAGTTTATGAGCATTGTCACACCAAAGGAGCAAAAATGTGTGTAGTTTGGGGATCCAGGTAACAACAAATTGTAATTATAGAACAACATAAGTGCAAGAGACTGTAAAGAGGCACAATATAATGCCAAATACACAAGAAGGATATTCACATATTAAACAATTATTAAAAACTAGCAGTTATGTAGATTCAGGGATAATAACTAATAATTTGTGGAAGTTTTAATTAATGAATTTGTTAATTTTTTTTCTATAAGCCAAGACTGTTCTATCAGTATCTTAAGCATTCCAGTCTCCAGTTCACTAAATTATAACTATACCTATATGTAAGTATCTTCCATTGTAATAAACTTCATGACATTTCTCCATCAGCAATTTTTTATCATGAAAATTTTAAAGTTTTAACATCCAACCATTTCCAAAATGCCAAAGAAACACCTAAGCATCAATGTACAAACTCATGAAAGGTCTGCTGAGAAAGGAAAACCAACATTACTTGAAAAGTATCTCCTTAAATCCTCTTGCTGAGAGCACCCTTCAAGCTAAGCTAATATGTCAAGTGAGCAAAGTCAACAAAAGGAACTTAAACAAGGGAAGTTTTTTCATCTCTGGTGATAGAGTGGGAGAGACATTTGAGATACTAAGTGCCCTCAGTATTCCTTCTCTTGTGGGAGAAGCAATGTAGCTTGGAGAGGAGAAAAGAAAATTCAGACACAGAGAATTGCACATAAACCCACCAAGTGTGAAAAGTCTAAGGCATGAGGTAGACAGTAGGAAATCTGGGACCGATGATGTGGTAAAGGCATGATCATCAGCAGTAGTCCATTCAGATCTCACTGCTACTAACTGAATAACTAATTTTCAGAGGATTCCCTGATGAGTGTCTTCAAGAGTTGGTTGTAACAGAAAGTTCCTCAGTCGCACCAATCCACCTTCAATTTCCATGATCACATTGGTAGTTTCTGACGATGATGGAGATTATCTGAATCCCATGTTCACAGGCTGGGACAGGGAGTCAGGGCACACCCTCCAGTGATCGAAAGGTCTCTGTATTTGTTTCTGCAGAAGACATTCCCTAGAAAATTCATACAATACACTCTCAATGTCTTCTTGGTACAGTCAGTCCTCTTTGGAAAATAAATTTAGAAAATCAAACAACAGAATGAACATCTTATAAATGCAACAAGTTTTGGTGTGTGGACAAGACAGGAATCCTGATACATCCTGGATCTAGTGACTTATCTATTTGATGTGTATCAGCTGCACCTCACTCCAAAAAGCAAGTACAATAGGGTGAAACTGTGCCTCTTCTTTACTATTATCCTCAAATCTGATGCATAGATGATTTTGTTAATCCTGTGTGTTGTGTAGCATTTGGGAAGAAATTAATTTGCAATGTAAGAATATACTTCTACCATATGTACCACGTTGCGTAGATAAATTTTTATGTAAGAAAATTCTGTGACCTTAATTTTCCTTTTGAAATACCTTACATTTTGATTTGCTGTTCATTCAAGTGACTGAAAGTTTCATCAGAGAACAGATTTAATAGGAAAAAAAATGGAAAAAAAGCGCGAAAGCTAATGAGTATGATGTTTAGTGTGCTGTCAGCCATTTAAGGGTTATGCTGCCACAACTCCAGTTAGCTGAGCACAGCAGTAGTTATGAGGAGTAATGAGTTTGCCAGACATTTTGAAATTCTCTCCTGCTGTGTACTGTCAGTTGAAAAAGAGGGAGACAGTGATGGCCAGCAATTTAAACATAATGAATTGACCATAACTGGCACCTAAAGACAATAGAGCAAAGACCAAATGGCAGGATCTAGCCAACTAGCTTATAAGTTCCCTGAATATGACAAGGATTGTCAAATTTTAAGTTTTGCTTGAAAAGAAAAATGCTGCTATAGACTCAGTAGCCAGAAAACATTTAGTTAGAAATGATCATATTCTATTAGAAAAATAAAATAATTTATGACATAATGATGAATATTAATGATGGTTTCATCTTTTTTCATTCTTTTTTCTGCTCAATTTAAAGTAGAGAGGTATTTCTTGAAAATTTGGCGTAATAGATAAGGAAAAGACACATGCCAATTATATCTCTCCAAATCCAGTGACACTCCTGTGAAAGAACAGAGATCACCTTCCTTCTGCATTTATCTCCTCAGAAAGATTGAAGTCCAGACTTTTTAAAATCGAATAGATCTTCATAGCTGTCACCACGCTGCACAGTTAGGGTATTCATTATTTTCTGGTAAAAGAGGCATTGGACATCAGATTTTCTGCTCCAACAAAATAGGCCTCTGCCATTTGAAGTTATTTAGATCAGCACTATATGAAAAACTTATCCTGTTTGAACTCTCTTTTCCAAGTAATATTTTAGTATTGATAAGAAAGGGAAAAAAATGCCAACCATCTCAAACTCACAAAAAATGGCTTTTTCCTTCCTTTTTCCTTTCTTTCCAGTGAGTACAATTAAATATAATGCTTCAGCATTGTAGAATTAAGCCAAATCAATTTCTTTTGAGTTCGGTTCTACTATTTAGGTGGAGCAAGTGAGCCTGCAGAGGGCTACGAAGATGATTCTTATTCCGCGTGAAAGCTAGAAGACTCATCAAAGGAGAGTATTTTCTTTCCCTGTACTAAGGAACTCAAACCTTAGTTTATGAGGCTGAGCTAGTCACCTCATAATTCTGCCATAGCCAGCAGAGAAAAAAAGAAAAGACACTTCTAAACAATTCCTTATCTCCCTAAAATAGGCATGGCTGGATCAGATTAATTGTATCTACTTTTGTTTATATTTGCTATAAAGGAAATCTCAAATGTTTAATTCTGACTTTAACATTCAGTTTTTTGACACCTAAATTTTGTGCAAATTTTTTTTGCCATCAATGTATCTCATTTGATTATTTTTCTATAAATATTCTATTTCATTTCCTTTGAAATAATAAAGACAAGGATTTTTTCCTCCTAAAATCCAATTCTACATGATTTCAACAGTCCCCATTTTCAAACAACATAACCAGGACTGAATAAATAAAATTTGTATCATGTTATATCCGTTAAGTCATGCAAAGCAAACAAATGTAATATTGATCATTCTAGGTAATGCTTCTCTGTTTTATCTGTGATATGACAAATAACTACTTTCTATATTTTCTTTGCTTTTAGACTACAGCACTGACTTGTTGCAAAGCATATTTGGAGAACTGAAAATCCACAGCATTATGAGCCGATACTCTGGGAGCCCCCTGGGGGCCACTGGAATACATCAGAACAACACTGTTAGGAGAGATCATAGTTCACATACCACTAGCTTGACCAAGTATACATCTTAAGTGGCTGCCTATTTTATTTTTAAATGTTAAAAAATTATGGGGCAGATTTATTTATGCCAGCCTCAGAGCTCCATCATCTTTGTCTTCATCGGGCATTTCAGCTGTAGAAGAGGCATGAAAAGAAGTCTCTGGACTACCTGGATAATATAAAAAGCATTGCCAGATTTACTTAAGGAAAGTAGTGGTGGATCACAGGATTCAAATGTCTGTGTTCAACAGAAGCACAGAGACAGAGTCAATGTAAAGGCTAAGACTTCCCTTTCCACATCCATTGAACGTAAGTGTATTCCCACTCCTGTCATGCAACAGGAAAACATGATTTTATCACATCACTTGGAAGACACACTACTTGGTGTCACATCACATATGAGGGTGAGCTCCTGTCATGCATACAGCAGTTGGCAATGTGCTTATGTGTACAGGAAGAAGGGAACTGTAATAGTTTACTGGCTGCATGTAAGTTCCCAGCACTACAACACTGAAGCAAGTGCTGGCATCTGACTTTCCCAAATAATTCCCTGCCTGCTTAACACACTGTCTAAGTACCACAGAAGGACTGCAGCTTTTAAAACTAGATAAGGAGAGCAGCTTACAGCAAGAATGGCAATAGGCTTAGGTACTGTAATCCACGGCTATAGCTGTAGCCTAGACAGAGTTTTGTGAACTGCATATAAACCTATCCTGCTCTCACAGAGTGTTCTTGCTACTCAATACCATTTCATAAAGTGCTTTTACATGTAGCTCTGTCACCCACTGTAATGTCTGAACTGTATCATCTTTTCTGCTACATGATTATTTTTCATCCAGGTTTCCTGGTATAATTCCTGCTCCTTGAATGGACGACAGAGGAGTTTCAGCAGGGAACTTAGAAGTAAAAAATAGAAAAGACTAATCCTCTTTAGATATCAAAAAGGAATATTCCTGTTGAAATTTCTCCCTAGCTTTTAGATTTGGTAATATTTTTGGGGAAAATAATGAGCTTTTAGATGCTTATACATAACAAACACCATAAATGGAAACAGACTTACCACATCCATTTGCAAAATTATTCCAGACCGTTTTCTCATACAAAGGCAATGCTCTATTTCACAGATTTCTTTTATCACTCAGAGAATATTATTTTTTTATTAAACAAGAGAATCCAGGGTATTTCCAGCAGTTGCAAGCAGTCTGTATACTTTGTACTTAAGCACAACTGAATCCTTAAAGAAATAATTTTCTCTATTTGGAACAATATGAAAGAAACACTGTGTGTTAGAAGAAAGTATGACCTTAATGTTCCAGTTTTTGAAAAATATTTATGAGGTTAATCAAATTTGCAACTAGTTAAGAATTCCACAGTTAAATAAATATATTGCCCATACCCACATAGATGTTAGTGATACAATAAGCTCATATTGGCTGACAGCTGCCAAAAGCTGTCATCAGGATGGGGACTCAGTCCCAGTTCTGTCATTGATTCTAATCATATTTTGAAAACAGTAAGTTTTCAAAACTAGTGGGGACTCATCATTTTCCACAACTACCAGTGTAGGGCAGATATTTTCTTCTTGAAACTGAATAGGAAAGTAGCATGATCTATGTGCTTAGGGTCTTCAGAGGGGCCTGACTTTTACACTGGTCTTGACCTCATTCTGATATGTAACAGGATGCCAGTAACTTGTTGCCTGTGTTGCCATAGTCTGTCCAGATTCCAACATCTTCAGGGTAATTCTAACTATAACCACAGAAATTAATTCCAAATTGCTATACTTTGTGTGAGATGCTAAGTCTTAGATAATATTGACTCCATATTCAGACATCTAATTACAGGCACCTAATCTGAACCTTTATTCAGTTTCATCCATGAAAATGTTTTGCTATGATATTGACAAGTCTCCACACAATAAAAAGTATTTCTTAAAAATCTGTCTGAAATTCAATAACAATAATTTTGTTGCCTGAACCAGATTATCATCTTCCACTTTAAGGCAGGAATAAATGCAGATTTCTGAAAAATGTACATCACTGTCCCAAAATACAAGAGAGAAAGTCCAGAAAAAGAGAATTAGCTATGTGTGGAGAAGCAAGCAGGACACTTAGGAGTCAATTTCTTGCTCTGTCACTGATTGTTTATACCCTCATACATACCAATTAGCTTTTTTTCCTGTTTTGGTTTTCCCTGAAGAGTTAGTAATGTTATTTCCCTACCTCAGAATATTTGACAGATAATCCACACAAGACCCTGAAGCATTTGGATACAAGGCTACCGGTAGTGTTCTACAAAAGGGCATTTAATAGAGACTCAACACTACCCTGCTATTACAGGCTCCTCTTCAATGCCTTTACTCATTGCTTTTCATTTACATCAGCCCAATCTCTGCCGTGCACAGCTGCACAAAGTGCAGCCACCCAACATTCTAGATCTCTGGAAGCAGCTTCCACAGAGATAGACCAGTGTTGAAAGTTTTTTAGGTTTTTCTTTATCTCAAAGTTCTCTTATATATTTTTGCCTGCTTTTCATTCTTTTTCCTCCTCCCACCTTTCTTTCTCATTTCTGATCCTGAAGCACACAGAGACTTCTTGTAACACAGGTTTCTCAGACCTCTCCTAATTGGCAAAACCCTCCTGAGTGGATGACTTTTTAGCATTTCAACATCTCATATTATTGCTGTGATCTTTTGCATAAGAGCTGCCAGATAAAAATGATTCAAGTCCAGTTTGCCAAATAAGATTACTAATGGGAGTGGACAATGGATCTGCAGATAAACCTTTTGTTTCATTCTACCCCATGAATCTGCAAATATATCACCATTTAGCTGAATTGCATTTTGTGGGGTTGGCAGGAGTTATTTTTAATATTTCTACACATTCAAACTAGAAAATAATCCTCCTATTTTCAAAACCATTATCTTTTAGAGATTACACATCCTCAGTGTCATATTAAATCCTAGTATTGGGTATAAATAATTTTTCTAATTAATTCAATTTGTTTATGCAGATTTTGTCTACATAATTTTAGTCTACATAATTTTTTACATAGCATTTTTAATATTAGCTTTTTTACAAAGAGATTAAACTGGAGAAATTAAAATAAAAATCTATGTAAAAAATATAATGATATTGGTCTTTCTTCAACCCAAGCTTCTTCTGTAAGCTAATGGCTGCTAAGACTAAAGTTCTTAAGTTGAAATGTGACTGCATAAATCATGCAAAACAATTCAAAGCTTCTAGGCATCAAGAGGCTTGCAGACTTGAGGTGTGATTGAAGATTAATAATGTACTTTTTCAGTGAGTTAGCCTGGATCTGAAAAACAGACTAGCTGATTGAAGGACTTGACCTAATGATCTCATTCTTTTATCTCTACTCTGTCCTCGTCTCCAGTCCACTCTGTATTTTTGTTCCCCATTTCTTAGTAGACGAAAATTTTCACTCCATTCCACTTATGTAAATGAATTTCACTGAGCCTCTTAGTTTTGGTGAGATCACTTTTTATGGTATCCTTACTATTATCAGCTGATGTGACAGACCTAGAAATTGGTAATAAAAATAACTTTGGCACAGAGATGACAATTATTTTTCCAGAAAATTCCAAATTACTTATTTCCAAATCTATTTAACTAGCTTAGCAGCACATTAGGTAAATATAGGTAAGACTTAAAAAAAAAAAAAAAGAAAAAACTGTTATATAAATACCAGGAAGCAGGATATTCCTAGCAAATATCCCTACTTAAATATGAATATTTAGATTTATCTTGATTGCATCATGTAATGCTTAATATGTCTTAAATCATTCCCCATCTACAAAAGGTTATAATGGGTTTACCAGGACTTTTCCCGGCCCATATTAATTGTTTCACAAATAATGTTATTATCTAAAATCAGTGTTAAAGGAGGATTTGAGATTTTGTTTATGAACTACACCACATTATACTCATCTTGCTTGAGCACAGAAAAAAAATCCAAGCTTGACACCTTAAATACACTATTTTCTTCTTATTTTTTCACCATACATTACGTATGTGTTCAATGCAAGTAAAGAACATTTAACATCCTAATAAACACTGAGAATAAAAGGTCATTTAAGTAACCAAAAATGCAATACACATTTTTAACATCTTTTATAACTTACCTTTTCAATACTTGTCATCTTTATCATCAGAGCAGAAGGATATTCTGATTTTTAAAAAAATGATGTGACTGGTAGTACAATAAGTCACAGGTGATTTCAGATTTTGGTGTTCTTGCAGAAAAATGCATGTTTGATTTTGAGTGGTTAACAGGGAAATTAATGAAGACGTATGATTTAATTTAGATATAAAAGAAAATGGCTGCTGACTATTACATGTCTCCCACAAATGCATTTCTGATAAGCTGCTCTATCACAGCAAACAAAGAGGTCACTTTACAATATCTTCTCATGATCTTCGTTGTCAATTGTTTACCACATGCTTTGGCTGTTTAAAATAAGAACAAAATCATTGACCTACACTTGCTAAAGATAATGCTGCTTGAAATTAAAGGAATAATTTTTCTTTATGTTGTAATTTTCCGAGTCTCTCACAGGATCCTTCTAGACAAAATGGCCTGCACATAGGTGGATAAATACATCTTGTGGTGAGTGAGCAATTGGCTCACAGGTCAAACATAGAGGGTACTAGTGAAGGGGGTACCATCAGACTGATGACCTGTCACTACTGGTGTTCAACTGGCCTCCATCTTAGGCCCTGTTGCTCTTGAACATCTTCATGAATGACTTGGACACAGGACTGGAAGGCTTACTAAGGAAGTTTGTAGATGATATAAAACTGGAATGGCTATTGACTCCCTTGAAGGCAGGGAGGACCTGCAAAGAGACCTTCACCAATAAGAGGACTGGGTAATCACCAGCTCTAAGAGACTGAAAGGGCTTATGGCTTAAGCATTGTTAAAATCACCTAATCCAACTCCCTGCCTGAATATGCCTGCCAGATTTCAGGGAATTGGACTGTGAGGTAAGCCTGCTGATGGGAACTTGAGATAAGATAAAGGTGGTACTATAATCATCTCAGGTTTAAGGAGAAGCAAACAAGACTTGGAGGAGGCCAGAGCACATAGATTCATTTGCACACCCTGCCTGTTAATGCTAATGGCTCAAACACAGAGTAGAGTGGCCATCCAGGTGCTCAGGCCATGTGTACCAGACAGCTCAGGCTACAAGCTGGGTGTTAAACAAGATGAGGCAATGAAGATGCTGAAGGGCCTTGAGCGGAAGCCACATGAGGAGCAGCTGAGGGCACTTGGTCTGTTCAGTCTGGAGAAGAGGAGACTGAGGGGAGACCTCATTGCAGTTACAGCTTCCTGGTGAGGGGAAGAGCAGGGGCAGGCACTGATCTCTTCTCTATGGTGACCAGTGTCAGGACCCAAGAGAATGGCCTGAAGTTATGTCAGGGGAGGTTTAGGTTGGATATTAGGAAAAAGTTCTTCACCCAGGGAGTGGCTGGGCACTGGAACAGGCTCCCCAGAGAAGTGGTCACAGCACCAAGCCCAACAGAGTTTAAGATATGTTTGGATGATACTCTCAGGCCCACGGTGTGACCCTTGGGGATGGTCCTGTGATAATAACTGGAAAAGAGCAGGCTGAAGAGATTAAAAGGACACATTGAAACATAGCATGTGACAGTCTTCAAAGAACTGGTATACTCTGGGGACCAGACATCCTATTGAATCTATAAGAAATGAAGCACCAAGAATGCCAAGAGTCAGTCAAATCTGTGCAAGGTCAGCAACACACTGAGATCAACAACAAGCTGTGTATCTTGAACCACATCCAAAAAGGGATGACTGCAGAGACTACAAGACTGTACATATCCATCATAAAAGAAGGGACCTTGTGGGATATTTCATACAGTCATCTCTAAACCATGGGTTCAACAAATTTCAAACCATTAAAATAGCTGGAGCCTGGGATTCCAGCCTACTACATTTCAGAAAATGCTGCAGGAAGTTAAAATTACTCAAATGATCTCAAATAAAGGCAGCAACAGAATTTAACTATCTTCAATCCACTGTGATTGATAATGCCTAAGAACACATTTATAGAATCACTACTTTTGTTGCAGATTTTGTTCACAGGTTTAAATATAACCACCACAACAAGGAAAAAAAAACATTTTTTTCAACATCTTGACATTGAATGCATAATTCTGTTTTGTCCTAAATATCTTTTTTTACTTACTGTTTTCATAAACATGAGCTGACCTCTCCTGTCAGTTAGAGACAAGTTTTAACTTTTAAAGTCCAAAATAGGCACAAATTGTTTGTTGGTTTTTTTTTTTGCTCTTCAATTTTATATTATTACTTTGATTTGTAATGTACTGCAATTTTATTTGCAGTCTGCACTATCTTTCTGGGGAGATCAATTAAAGATAACCAGACAAATTCTTGATTATATTCAGGCAGTCAATTTTAATATTACTTACAAGAGGGGATTGTAACCTTATCAAAGATGTAATCTCCCCAGTTTTGCTTTTGCTTACTGGAAGGTTTGAGCATTGTAATTTGAACCAATGTGATATGGAATATAAGCAAGGGCCAATTTAGTGGTGTTCCATCATATAAGTTAAATAAGTAACAGTGTAATGAAGAGAAATCAAAGCTACAAAAAATATTTCCATCAGACTGCCTAGAAATGCAATGACTGACTCAAGCAGTGAATCTCAAAGCCAGTACAGAATGCCAGTACAAAGTGTTACATTAATACTAGTTTCAGAGGAAAATACCACCTCTTACTGGATTAAGAATGACTTTATATTGTCTTTGTATTCAAAAGATAGCATAGTACCCTTGAAAGGGAACAATGAGGTAGCTTTATTCCAATAACTGCAGTCTTCAATGAATCTGGAAATTCAGGCACTTTCCTTTTGTACAGCATTTCATCAATGGTTAATACCAGTGCACTCATTACAAAGTGAGTGTGAGATCTTTGCTTTACTGAGAATCAGAATTGACATCATAATGTATAATTTTAGACACTTAGCTTGAGACTTTTGTAAACAAACTGTTGAAATACATAGATTATATTTTTATTTTGCATACATCACATGGGGCACTGAAAGGCCACAGAGATAACCAAGGGACTGGAGCATCCCTCATGCGAGTAGACAGGTATTGAGCTTGAAGAAGACTCAGGGGGCACTCCATCAGTTTATGAATATTTAAGTGGAGGCAGTAGAGAAGTTTTTTAAAGGCTCTTTTTGGTGGTGATCTGTGACAGAACAAGAGTCAATGGACATAGACTGAAACACTGAAGGTTTCATGATTCTGTGACTCATATATCTCACATTCCTTTTGGAAATTACCAGAAGTATATGAGACCTTTCAAGATCAGGTTTGGTAAATATGGGCTTGTGAAGCCAGGGGACTGGGAGAAATGAAAAACAACAGGAGTCACAAGAAACTAAGCTTGTAGTTCAGCACTACCATCCTTCGGTGGGCTTGCAAAGCCCAAGTTCAGCTAGATCCCACCTCACAGATACAATTAGGCCTCTTAGGACTTCATGATGCATCTGTTGAACACCACTTTTATGACCTGTGCCAAACTGAAAGTAAGTCTAGTGTGCACTGCAGGCCACAGGGAGCCTCGCATTTATCTGAAAATGCATCCATGGGGCCACCTGGGGACATGTGCATCTGTGGCAACAGTCTTTTATAAAAAGCCTTCAGGCCCCATCTTTAGAAGGATTTGGAGGTGCCTTAGCTGATCAAACATGCTGCCAGTGGTCCCAGCCAGATTTGACTAAGCTGCTGGGTAGGCCTCCAGGTTCTGCCACATAGAGTGAGAGAAGGGAGTGAAAGGACTAGGCTGGATTTCATAGCACCAAGACAGATAACTTGGCCCACTGTGCATCTCACATGAAAATAGGCTTTTCAGTCTCTCTTTCACTTTACAGTACCTCTTTCAGATACAGCTGGTGTCACTTGGCTGTTTATGCAGATATTCCAGCTGTTAAGGACTTTAATCTGGCCCTTCTGCTACAGAGTTTATAGGATAGAAAGCATTAGGCACTTTATGTAAATTATATATCATTCACAAACTAGATGTTCCCAGCTTCTGTAATAGTCCATCTTCAAGGCCTCAAGGCTGGAGCTAGTGCTCCAAGCGACTAATCAGTAGGGAAAGTTGCAGCAGTGCTTTGGATGCTGTGAAGCTGCCAGTTGCAAGAGACTATACACATAGCTGAATTGGACACCTGGGAAGTTAGGCTGCAGTTATAGCTGTGAAAACAGCAGCCGTGCCAATACTATGAATCTAAGCACCAATCTGTTGTTTTGGGAGCCTGAATTATTTTGAAAGCCCTAGCAAAAGACTGTCAAGGAGACTTAGGTCTATGGCCATAACTTGTGATGGGATGTTTCACAGTTACTTTCTCAGGCCTTGAGATAGTCCCATCAGTTCAGGTCTACTCCAATATGTGTATTTACCTTCTCAAAATGGGATGGTTGCTTGGACTAAGAACCCTGCTGAGAGTGGTAAAGCTGGTGAATGGGGGAAACTTCAATTAGGAAAAATAACTATCTTTTCTGCTCACAGCAGTGAAGGGTGGTTTTCCAGGACTCCTATGCCTCTCTTATAAAAAACTGGACTTCAGGTTTCAAGTAATTTTATAGTGGTATTTTACTTTTCTTTCTCAATTTCTAGAGCAAAAATAATTACTATTCCACCAGCAAAGAATAGAAGGTAATAGTGAAGCTAAATATGGAACATTTGGGGCTCATGGTCCCACAAAACATCTATCTCACAACAATAATGTAAGTCTCTCACTTCCTCAAGCAAAACCAGAAACATCTTATTTAAAGCAAATCAGTTGAAAAAACCAGTTTTCTCCTTAGAGTGTCAAACATTAACTTTGATACTTGCTTGTATTCCTCCTGGTGGTAGTAAGCTCTAATTTTAAAGGTGTAGCAGTATTTAAGGAAAACCAGTCCAAAATTTTTCTAACTTACAATAAAAAGAGTTCTGCCTACCTACTTTCCATTTAGAGAATTTGATGTATTTTAAATGAGCTTTGAGGTAACACTAAGTGCCCCACATTTATTTAGTAATGTAACATAAAATGTATCAGTCAGCAAGGCTAACTACAAAGCATAATGCTTACTGATACTTTTTTTTCTTCCTAAAATGAGACTTGTAATTCAATTCTGTACTTATAGGGGGGAAAATGGTGCATGTTCCAGCCAGCAGACCCCATTGTCCATATGTGCATTTTCAGATCAAACAGATCTAATAGTTCCTTGTTAAAATCATCATTTCCCATTAGATGAGCAACTGTGGCTGGTAAAAGGTAGCGGTTACAGTGTGATACACAATTAACATAGTGTGAAATGAACTGAAATATGTTTTCTGAAGATGATTTTCAATGGAAATGGCGTATTTAGATTTTATGTATCAAAAGTACAGATTTGAATCTGAACTGTGTTTTTTACAAAACTGACATGTGCTAACTCACAGTGGCTCTTCTACTACACATAAAATTAGTATGCTGTCAAAAGCATGTCAAATATTCCTTAGGACTATGAAAGAGAAAACTTACATTAGAAGAAAATCACTTGAAGTTTTGGATATACATAAATGATGGAAATATTTTCAGGTTTCATAATGCTTTCTGATACAAATTATACTAAAAATCCAGATAATCAGAAGGAAAAATTCAGATAATCAGAAGGACTGCAACAGGTAATAGACAGCAAGTTTAGTGTAAGCAGAGTGAATTAGAAAATTATATTGGTCGGGGGCAGAATCAAAAATAAACTAGCAAACTCGTGAGAGAGCAGTTTAGTGCTTTTTCTACATGATGTGTTCCAAACCACTCTAGAATAACACAAGTAGGCACTGAACCACAATATCCACCAGTTCACAGACTCAGAAGTGGCTTATCAATTCATGTAGCTTCTCTCTGTCAATAAAGAGAGCAGGTCTTGGAGCAAATATCTGATCTGAATAAAGGAAAAATAAAAATCCATATGTCCTTGTATGCAGTAGAGAATTTTTACTACCTGTAGGCTAAATGCAATTATGTGGAATTTAAGGCAATGAAACCATTTAACATCTCACCTGGGTAATGACACACTACTGGAAGTTGATAGAAGGTGCTCCACAAGATAATGTTGCAAAATCTGTTCTTCAAGTGCTTAAATCATCACCAAAACTACCTGACTCTCTAGAGCAATTTAAACAGGTCTGTATGTGACGGTGTCTCTCCTAAAAATTCTTGTTTCTTCAATGTATTTATTCCTATGAGGCAGTCTGACTAGCTTAGAGCACTTCGAAGGTTAATGCACAAGTGGCAGCCTCTGACCATTTAGACAATTCCTGAGGTATTGTGCTCCACAAAGCAAATATCTAACTGTTAAGTGGCATTTAGGAATCTCTGTCAAGAAGCATCATGGCTTGGGTTAGAATAGAATCACAGAATCATAGAATATGCAGATTTGGAAGGACCCACAAGGATCATCATGTCCAACTCTTTCTCCTGCACAGGGACCCCCAAGAATCACACTATGGCCCTGAAAGCATTGTCCAAATATTTCTTGAACTCAGACAGGCTTGGTGTTGTGACCACTTCTCTAGGAAGCCTGTTTAGTGCTCGACCACCTGCTGGTTGAAACACCTTTCCCTGACATCTAAACTAAACCTCTCCTGACTCAGTTTTTTACTTTTTTAGTTTTTTCTGGATGCCTTGATTATGAACGTAGACATCTCAAGACACACCCAGTAGTGTCATTGTTGTGGTGAAATAGGATTCCTACCATAAATCATTGAATTATAGACACAAAGAATGTTTTATGCTGGAAGAGACTGTAATGAACATCGAGTTCCAACCCCCCTGATGTGGGCAGGGATGCCCTTCACTACACCAGGTTGCTCAGAGCCCTATCTAACCTTGTCTTGAACACTTCCAGGTGTGGGACATCCTCTACTGCTCTGGGCAACCTGTTTCAGTGCCTCACCGCTCTCACAGTAAAGAACTTCTTCCTAGTATCTAGTCTGAACATACTCTAGTTGTTCTCTTTTGTCCTGTCACTACATGCTCTTGTACATGGTCTCTTTCCATCTTTTTTGTAGACTCTCTTCAGGTACTGGAAGGCCTCAATTAAGTCACTCCTGAAGCCTTCTCTTTTCCAGGCTGAACAATCCCAGTTCTCTTAACCTTTTCTCTTAGGAGAGGTGCTCCTCCCTTCTAGCCATCTTGGTGAAACTGAATCATCTCCCTCAACCTTCTAGCCAATCTGCTTTTGATGAAGCCCAGTATACAGTTAACCAGGTGTAAAGATATAGTGAAGCATCTCATAGTAGAATTTCAAAACTCTGACACATATTGTGTTACAGAAAATCAGGCTGAATCTGAAACACAGGCAGTAGAGTTTTTCAGGGTCCCTTACAGAAAAAAAAAAAAAAAGGTCATTTCAGCTTCCAGTCAGGCTGACATCAGGTCATTAATAATTAAGTTACACATTAAAATATGTTGTTACAGTAAAATCAAAAGTGAGCAATTCAGATTTATAGAAAACCCTGTGAGACTGAGCTATCAGCCAGAAGCAGCAAAGAGCTCAGCTGCTGCTGGCTGATAGGGAGGAGGCTACTCCCCAAGAATTCATATAGTAGGAATTCACAGGACTCTGCAGGTGCATGAAAACAGCCTGGATGAAATAATATAAACATGGGACTTGTGAGAGATAGGTTTTAACCAATTGAAGTATCTGGCGTGGTTGTGTGTTAACTCTTTTAGCCAATAAGCTGTAGTCCTAACCCTATATAAACTGTGTGCTTTGTGTAATAAAGGTCTTCACTATAAACTTCATAAGCTTGTTGGTGAAGTCCTTTCTCTCCGCCGAAAATTGTTTACTTTAAAAATAAAATGTGATGCACTAAGAAGTATCTTCCTCTCGGAACAGGAAGACCTCTCAGATGAACTGGTACAAAGGCCAGATGTGGAAATGAAAAAGTCTTAAAACCAAGGGTCTATCTATACAATATAGAGTAGCACAGAGTAGTCATCACTCCTGTTACTACCGGAATAGCACAGCAGGTTTTATTATCTACTTTTCTAGATTTGCTAATTTCTTTTATATAGTTATTCTATTGCTCTTCTCTTGAGTGTAGCTTTACTATATACCACTGTGTTTGTCCTTGAAGCTTTTGTTTTACAAACCTACAAGACACCAAATGTTTCATGGGACCAGTTTAGAGCATACTTTTGAGATATGCATTTTATCCTAGCAACAGGATGAAGTATCACAAGATAGTTTTGAGACACTAGGCAGTATCTCATTTTCCTTTTCCTCCTCCCTTCCTTTTTAGCATCCATAATGCACACCTTCAAACTCCCATCTCAGTTTAATTAATTTTTGGGATAGGGACAGTGTTTCTGGCTGTGCAGTCTGGCTGTGATCATATATCCCATTACTCAAATAGTAGGTAAGAAATATCAAGCAATAAATAACCATATGACAAATTTCAAAAAACAATAGTTCCATTCATTTGTTTGCCATGCCCTGAAGGGAGACAATTTTTTGTAGGACTGTCCCTTTTGCAGTATCAAGATTACACTTTAGTCCCTAGGAGTAGGATTAAGAGGTGTTTAGCTTTGAAGATGAGGAAGAAAAGCCACAAAGTAAAACATCCACTGACTAAATCTTGTCTCTCAAAAACAGGGAAGGATTGATTAGGCTATCTTGTCTCATTGAGAAGATTCAATGTTAGTCTATGAGACAATTAGACCTTTATGCAGACTGTGATGTCTTTGGATTGTAGTACTATTTGTTAAAATCCTGACAGAAAATCTAGTGACTCCAATGTGAATCTTGACACAGATTTTGATGGGCTTTAAGTTGGATATCACACGAGCACTCAGATATGCATTTGAGACTGGTTCGAAACGGAATACTTCAAATAATGTCAGTGTTTTTATCTAAGCAAAGAATGTCAGAAATTACAGACCAAAGACTGACCCAATATGAATACTTAGAAGATTTAGAGTATAAATTTGACCTTGTAACTATGACCTCTGTGAAAAAGATGTAATGCAACTTGCTTGAACAGTGAAATACTAGAACATGATATCCCTTTCCGTAGTTGAAAATACACCCAAAAGAAAATGTCAACTCATAAACACACTGCACCCTTTTGTAGATGATGTCCAGATAGGTTACTTTAGATGATTGGCAGACAGATAGAGTTTACAGTCAAATCTCTTAGAAACCAGCAATTTATTTTCAGTCCACAGACCTTCCAAACTACTCTCAGTGACTCAGATCATCCCCACGTGATTATTTTCAATACATTAAGGGCATTTGATAGTTCAAGCTTACAAAAAAGAGATTGGCAATAATGATGCTCTTCAATAGCTCTTTCCAGAAACTTCAAAACAATGACCTGTAATTGTAGATGTTGTTATATCTTGGCAGAACACCTTTTCTCTAAATGGAATATGTGCAATAAAAGGCACTTACATAATTGGCTAGAGTAGTGGTGAAGAGGACAGAGGGAAGTGTGAGGACCTTCACACAGGGCATGCAGAAACATTCTTAGGTAGGAAAAGGAGGCAGATCTGTCTTCTCACTTTGAACAGCAGGAAGCAGAATGGGTGAGAAGAGACCACACAGATGCAAGAGCGGATGTGGTGCCACATGGAAGAGCTACTCGGGAGTTGTTGTCTCCTTGGAAAGGAAAGCTTTCACACTGTATTCTCCTTAGGCTGATGTTATACAGGACTAATAAGAAATACAACTAAGTGAAGAGTGGAAAGACCCACCTCTGACAGAATTTCTGCAGGAAATTAATCAATATATGCCTGTCAGGCTGTGAGGCAATTGAGAATAACTGGAATTTTCATTCTAGCAGTGAAAAACACTGCAAATAAACTCTGAATATATTGACTATTCAGTGAACGAGAGAGAGAGGCTGCCCTTCATTGCAATGTACATAGTCTTTCATTTGTTTTATTTAAACTGTAGAGATTAAGGTCACAGAAAGAAAAATGCACCTTGAAGCCCATCAAGCTTGGCCTTATGAAACTGAACACAAAATTTCACACAATTCTTGCTTAGCTGATGACTGACTAAACAGTCATCTCAAATAGCCAGATCCCTGAGATTAGCTCAGTCAATTAAAACTTGATGCTAATAATGCCAAGATCATGGGTTCAATCCCCTGGATGGGCCATTCACTTAAGAACTGGACTCAGTCACCCCTGTGGCTCTCTTCCAAATTAGAATATTCTGTGATCCCTTGCCCCAAAAGACTCAGCCAAAAAAATTGCCCTTTTCCAGCTTCCATCTATCAGGAAAGAAGGCAAAACTTAAATTTCTTACAATTTTAAGTAATAAAACTGCAGGACAGTTGAAAGCTCCTACTCTGCTAAAGTACTGACCACAATGAACCATTTGAATACCTATATACATGCCTAAGCCTGAGACTTTTCTCTTCTTGAAACCTTGCATATTTCAATCCAATAGTCTTCTTCAGAGCACATAAAACAGAAAAGAGGAATCATAGTCTTAGAGAATGTAGGTAGAGTGAATAAGCTGACAGAGCAGGGAACTCCGAATTTAAATTTCCATCTTCCACTTTCTAGACAAGTGAGATAACCAGATGGTTCTTACAGTAATGGTGATGATGAAACCTGTATATTTCAAAAGACAAACCTTTTTTCACTTATTTGAAGGAAATAGAGAATTGAGGACTGATTCCAAGTTATATTGCAGTTTTTACAAGATCGGGTTCAGAGAAAAAGGTGGACTGAGTGTTTGGAGACAACAGGCAGGAGAAGAAGTAGGAAACTTCTTTTACCAGAAATAGGTAGAAGATAGACTGATGTTAAATGAAATCGCTTCCTCACTTCCAGTCCAGGATTCACAAATTTGATCATGTACTTTTTTACAGACAGACTTGAACTGACTTCACTTTTCACGTGAACTTCCCTCCACTCTGAAAGCTGTGCAGCGGTATCACCTCAGTGTTGTTCTCACATTTAAACCCACCACAGAGGTCTATTAGAATAGGAGAGTGTGTTAATGCAGCCTCATCCTCACATCCATTTTGATCAGAGCACTGGCAAAGTCTGTCTCTGTCTGCAAGTAATCAAATAGATCTAAACCTTTGTTTTCACATGAATCTACTCTACATGTTATGAAAGCCACAATAGTATCAGAGGTAAACAGAGAGCTGATAGCTAATAGTAAAACAGTATAAAGAGTAGACATAGGTGAGTTTTGTTTTCCAAATATTTGTACTTAAAATTTTATTAAAAACAATCAAATTCAGTTTAAAACTAAATGATGAAAATTTAATGATGATCAAACTGAAATAATATTTATAGAGCTAAAATCCTTATTTTGACAAGAAAGTACTATTTACAAGTAACATATGTGTGTGTGGCTCAGCTTCACGAACGAAGATTTGGGAAGGGCTGTCCCCACGTGGGTGTGGCCTTCCAGCCTGCGCAGTGGATTTTAGGTGAGGCACAGCGTGCGCAGAACTGGCCCCACCGTTTAAGTCCTGAGGTTCATCTGCCACGGCCGAGCGAGCTTGGACGGTGACATTGAAGTCCTCAGGACTAGAACCTACAGCACCCGGCATTTCCCAGGAGGTCTCCCATCCAAGTACTAATCCGGGGCTGACCCTGCTTAGCTTCCAAGATCTGACAGGATCGGATGTCAGGGAGGCATTTAACTGCCTATGTAACATATATTCTCTTAGGCATGTGGTATCCATTAAAATGTGGGAGCTTGTCTAAAAGATATATAAAAGCCATTTTCCCAAAATGGAGCCTCTGATCTAAGCAAAGTTGATATTTGTAACATACTAACAGGCCGGAGATAACAGGTACATACTTCTAAAACATTAGGAACAGTCAGCATAAATCCCAGGGGAACTACAAATATCATTCTCAGGAGAATTATTTCACTTATTAATATGAGAAAGAATTAGGCGCTTATGAATTGTCACCAGTTCCAAGAGAAACACTTTTCTGCCTTAACCTTACACAAAAGAATCTACTTAAGGTTTAAATTTTATGACCTTTCTTCCTCCCAAAAGGAGATAAGTGGTACAAGTAGCTTATTCTCTCAACATAAGAAAGTTATCTCTTCTGGTGAATATAATTAGTTGAGTGTTCTGTTTAGTCTCCACCTAAAAATTTCTTTAAATCTCTGTGATTGTAGTCTAAAGAATATAACTGTAAAAATGCCATCTTGATTAAACTGGCAATGTTAAGACTTCACCTGTGCCATCTTGCAATGATTTACAATATCATTAAAGACTACAAAGACTATGAAGCACTGCAACTTTGAAAGGAAAAAGGGGAGGAGACAATTACTTTGTTTGATACCAAATGTATCTTGATAAATGTGGAGACTGGTCTGAAATCAATAACAAGAAAGTCAATAGAGACAAGTGCAGAGTCTACACTTGGGGCTTGTCTACACAAACAGATTAGTACATCAAACGATGCAGGAATTTACAGTACACTTACTGCCGCATAGTAACTTTTCATGCTGACACTTTGCTAAGCAGGAAGTAAAGCTCTGCATGGTGTCATCTGCTTCACATGTTGCACAGAGCCAGCATTAGTGCAGGTTACAAGTATTCACAGGGGAAGTTGATACGGAGAACCTATTGTGCTGTAAATTTATACCCTATCTTACTGAAACTTGACAGTTTAAATTCTCCCATAATCAGAAAGAAAAATCAAATGCATGAACAGGAAGTGTGGAGTTAAAGCTCAGACAGTATTACTGCAAAAGCAAGTTGTAGTCAGCACAACCAGTACAGTCAATCACAATGAAAAAAAAACTATGATATTGGTATTACATACAACATTGTTACTAGTACATAGCAAGAAACAGAAGAGAATTATTCACATTCAACTTTTGGCAATGTTGGCAAGACATAAGCCAGAATAGTCTGTTTTCTTTGGGGTTCCACACTTGAAAATGTCAGCAAGTTTTAGAGTAGTCAGAGGAATACTGTCAAACATGCTATAAGAACTGAGACTGCTTAGTCTAGAAAAACTATGGCTTATGGCTGCATCTTGTAAGAGTCTTCAAAGATATAAGAGAATGCTGTAAAAGAATGCTATTAAAGAACTCCATGACTATTTTTTCCAGTCCAAGGACATTTGGAAGGAAATAATTTCTTCATTTTCAGTTGTGATGTTCCATACCTGCAGTTTGGAAGTGTTGATGTATACCATCCTGAGGGGTGCAAAAGCAGGGCAACAATGGCAACAAGGGAAAATAGGTTTATTATTCACATTTCTCATGTCAAGATATGCCATTTCTAGGAGTGCAAGAACAGCAGTAAGAAAGAGAAAGAGAGAAAGGGAGAGACTTCAAGTTTAGCTTCCTTTGGCATAAGGGCACAAGAGCACATGATTGAGAACTACTGAGTTTTGTGACAGACTACCTTGAGACAAGAACACTGGAGGGTCCTAGAAACAATTTATAGTTTAAACATCATTTTTCTGTGTGGTCTAAGCATGCCTGAAAGTTTTTCTGGGTGTGAGTTCAGAGTTAGACAGCTTTGCACCTTCCTTTCATTGCTTTTTAAACACATAGCAGTCATAGTGAAATCTACACCTTCTGGTGGCCTGTACTTGGATCAGGTATGTTCTTTGCAATTAGCTGCAGGGCAGCAACATCTATGAGTGAAGCATGACAGCAAGTTACTGGGGCTCTGATTGCATATCTGATCATTTACCACCCCTTTTTCAGTGTCTCATCTAACTTACCTTTCTCATCTTTGCCCTATGTAAAAAGAAATTTTAATGTTATGCTTCTCATATTTGAAAAGAGCAATAAGTATGATACTTACAATTATATGTAAGCTTTGCTTATATTTATATGTGTTCATTTGCATTATTATTCAATTGGAATTATGTGTGCCTCCTAGTTATCCTTACATAATTTGCATTATTGAATGGGTTCTATTCTGAATTTACAGCTTGGGTCCAACATATCTTGTATTAGGACCTAGCTAACCTAAAGAAATAAGACTTTGAGATGACTGCATTTCTCTTCCACAAAAATAGCATATGGAAATGATCTTAAACTGAGAGATGAAAAATCAGTACCCACTAAAAGTGAAGAGTAAATTTGAAGTATGACAACTGAATAACTAAAAGTTCTGGAAAATTACATATTAAAAAGGTGAAAGTTACAGAAAGTTAATTGTCTTCTCTTGTCAACTCTTGTAAGAGTAGGAAAAGGAACACAATCTCAAGTATAATGTTAATAATATCTGGGGGAGGAATTTTGTTAGAGAAAGGTAATGAGACATTTTATCACTAGAATTCCATCTAAAATATTGCATTCATTTGTAGTCTTTGACTGAAATAGTGACTGAGGAAATGGGAGATGAACTGAGAAGATCAACACTGCTCTTTTAGAGTGGTTAATGAAAAGTAACCTTACAGATAATACTTGTGCAATTAGTAAAATGAACTAAATTTAGAAAATTTCAGTAGTTCCCATGAAAAAAATGAAAGGATTCTTTTACCTACATAAGGTAAAAGCAGGAAAACTTTCATTTGGAGGTGTAAATTCAGTAACAACATAGTCTGCAGAGTAAAAAAGTAGAAACTTGCTCAATATTTGTAGAAGAATAGTAGGAAATATTTTAGAAAATAATACTTCATTGAAAAATGAGAGATTACTCAATAAAAGATTTCACACAGTAAGAGTTTGGATTAAGGAAACGATAAATCTCTGATACGCAGATGAGAAATAATCATTCTGTGATATGGGATGGTACTGAAAAACATTGGTGAGCTCTTGAGAAAAACATAGTTCAAAGTTTGTGATTATTACTCCTGTTTTCTGAAGGGCTACAGCTAACTTACTGAAGTTCATCAGCTACAGGTTTTTGTAAATTGTTCTCAAGTCATGGAAGATTCATTTGGGAATTCATTTGATACACAAGCTGTGTTGCTGCAGCTAGTCTGTCCACATTATTAACTGGACATGACCTACAGGTTATTAACAAAATAAAGACTAGAGCACTTAGTTGCATACTTCTATAAATGAGTTTGTTTCATGAGGTTTATGAGTGAACTCCACATTTGGATTGTTAAAGTGAATTATTGCTAGATAAATGCATTTCTTATACCTCTAGGTTTAAACAAAAACAAATACAGAAACAGAAACAAATACAAGAAAATAAACATGCAGTGAACTCAGGATCACCATGGTCCCCGCCAGTCAAGTTCTATTATTTATGGTTTGTTCAGAATTGCCGTTCTGGATTCTACATGTACCAGTTGAAAGGACTCCAGAGTACACATCACTGGAGGGGAATATATTGCAATTGTAGAAACTTCCTTGCAAAATTTCCTTTTGTATCTACACTTAATGATTAATCAAAATACTTTACTTTCACACAAGAAGTTCAAAAATGCTTCATAAATATGGCATAATTAATTTCACCACAACTACAGCTAGTGGACACTGGAAGAATTAATATGACTTTTTATTCATGCTCCATAAGTGACCTCATTTTTCCTCAAGTTACCTATTTCTACATACAGTTTTGCATCTCATTTTAGTTTCGCTATGACCTAGATCAGGAAATAAAGATCCCATGTTATTTATTCCTCTGCCAAGTCTGGTTTTACTTGTTTTCTAAGGAACAGACCCGTAAGTACATTGGACTTTTCCAAAAAAATCAGTAACCCTTTCATAAAATACTGGACATAGTAGCTGATTTAATTTTGAGATGGCTAATTTCCAAGTCTTCACTGAGGTGTATGAACTGTTTCAACTTTGTAAATTTCCTTTTGGTCCCTTTAATTTTCTGTTAACAACAGACAGAAGTTCATTTCACACACCACTAAAGCGTTTCCTCATAGCAATATCTCTACTTGATACATGACTGAGGTACACTTTGAACTAGAAATAAATCTCAAACATGTTCCATCTTCTCAAATACTTTTTTTGACAACAGGACTACAGCTCTCTTAGAATTAAAGTTCAAGTGAGTCATTGGTTTGCTCCTGATCTAAAGTACCTACAAACAAAATGCATTTCTTTCTTTATCCCAAAGGCAAACTAATACAAAGGATTTAAAATTTTGTATACCATACACAGGACATCAGTCCAAGCTTAAGCAGAGATCCACTAAATGTGCCATACAAGCTTAATTTAAAAAAAAATATATATAGATACTTTCCAATGAGAAAATAAGCTCCTGCACAAAACAATGTCCTTGCTAGTTTGAGTACTTTAACTAATTAGCACAGAATGCAGGAAATAATGGAAAAAAAAAATTCATCTTTAGCCATAGGATACATCGACACTTTTGGAGGGATCATGTTACATGTATTAGATCATATTGTCAGGTGTGTATTACCAAAGGAAACACAATACTCCCATAATCGGACAATTTATTGTAACTTTACAAATTACAATTTATGTGTAGTAAGTGTTCCTCTCATGAATAGAAAAGAGTGTTAATCATGTTCATATATATTGATTTTCTCAAATTTACCTAAAAACCATTTAGTCTGTCAATTTTAACATAATTTTTGTAAGATACTGCCCATTTGGAAAACAAAACAGAAAAAAGGAAAAATGCTTTTTCTTAGACAATACTCTGTGTTTCCACATCAAAACATTTTTGGAAATAGCATTCATATTCATAAAATAAAGTCATAGCAGTAACTCATTAAAAGACTTTAGCATAAATTATAATTAAGTTTTCCATTGCCGGAAATACTACACTTGCCATGAATTCCAGACTGATGCAGTGGAATCAGAAATTTTACAAAAGTTCAGAGATGCTTGTATTTCATTGATATATGTATGAGATTTTAAAAATAGTTCTTTTGGGAGAATTGTGTATATTTTAAAAAACGTTTATAAACTATGACTGAAATTTATGAGTAAATGGTTCACAAGAACTCTGCAGTATAATGTCGAAAAAATAGGAGTTCTTGGCATGAAAACTAATCCTGAATAGGTTTTGTATACATTCCTGTATTATGCAGCTCCTAGCACAATGATTTTTTGATGCAGACATTTCAGGTCTCTTGCAGTGCTAGACAAGCAGCTAAGTACAACTTAGGGAAAATATTTTCTTTCATTACTAAATGCAGTCAGATATGATTTTACTACCACTGCCACAGAAGGACAAAAACATATCCACATTATACAAAGAGGGAGGTTTATTGTCTTCTGGTGAAGAATAATTCTTCAGATCAGACATCTAAACATTAGGTTGGTTCTACTGCAAGAGTAGGACATATTTTGTAATCCCTATTTTTCTCCCCAATTGTCTAACACATAATTTTCAGAGTACTTTATGATATTCTTACAGAATTGCAAGTTACAACATAGGATTCAAGACACATGAGGATGTCATAATTTAATTATGGTAAAGCTGCTTTTTGACCAAATTACTTGAGTAGTATTACTTAAATCTAGACTAGCATGTATTAGAACATTAGAAGATTTCCATTCTGCTTCCTATAAATGGAGTTTGAATATTTTTTATTTTAAGTTATTGAAGTAATTTTCAACACTTTCTGACATCATACTTTGTAATAAGGGAACCTTTAGAAACAGTGTCGGTGTAAAGATGAATTTATAAAAGTTTGCTGGAGAAAGGAATAAAACTTTACGTAATTTCATGAGGAGGGAAGAAAGTATTTTCTGCCCCATGTTGAAGCATTTTGATAACACTAATAAGTGAACACTTTACAACTTTCCATCACTGTTTAGAATTTTGATCCATGACTTTGTTCTTTTTTTTTTTTACACACCACCTGTTTCCTATATCTTGGATTCCTTTGCTCAAAAGCACAGGAACTGACACATAAATTTTATCACTTATCCATGCAAGGCAAGTGTAATATGCTGATATTTGCTCAAGTGCATAATCTATGTATTTTTGCACCAGGAGTAATTGGTTCCTTTTACATATCCCTATTTATGATTTCCCTATAAACTGAAAATAAGATGTAAAGCATGATTTAAATATTTTTTTAAAAAATATGTGAACAGAAACAAGTTCATCATTTCTCAAAAATAAATAACTTAATCTTCTTTAATCCTAAAAATATACCTTTATAGATATACATCTTTATTATGTCTAGAAATATTGAGTTATAGTATGGCAACATTTGCCTGGCCTAGCACTCCATTAAGGCATTGTTCATGTGCAAGACCCAGACACTCATACATACATTGGTTAATTGAATTAACACATTCATGTTCATTAAATTCCTTTTTTAAATGGTAAAACCAAAAACATTCTTTAACAAAGTTAGCAAACACAAAATATTTCCCAAACAGATTGAATGCAATGCAATGAACTAGCACCTAAGTAATACATTATCTATTTTGATATTAGATAACTGTTTCACAATCCAATCACCAAAAGAACTCTTTCAAGTTCAAATTGAAGAATGCTTATAAGGAATACCAAGTCCTTTAAAGGTTTAAGACTAAATAATAGTATGACTCTCTGTGATGAAGGTAAAAAAAGTACTAACTACAACAATTAATAGGATCAAAACCATTGCATGATGAATAATTCTTTTCTGTATTCTTTTCTGTTATCTGAAAAGTGGACAAATATTTATCTATGAACAACATGTATATATTTCATATGTTTATGAGAGGTTTAAAAAAATATATAAAATAAATAAACTGTACCAACAATAGTATTTCACATCCATTTTTCAGGAATATAAACAGGAACACAAAGCTGTAATGCTCAATTGTAATGCAGGTTGCTAAGATCATTAATCATATTTAGCATTGGAATTCAACATACTACTGAATGGAAATTTATATTGAAATCAATAGCAAAATTCCCATTTATTGAATAGAGCCAAGTATTAACTACTGGTAGCAACACAAATTACTTATGGTTTATACTCAGAACAATGACTTTCCATACAGCACAAGTGCTAAACACTATCAGTTTGATTGCAGTATCTGTCCAATTAAAAAAAAATGTGTATCTGAGCATGTTTCTGAATACATTCGTAATATGGACTGCATGGCCTGGACAATTTCTTTCTCGAAAAGCACACAGGGTCCAGGGTCAAAATTTTGTGCTGGGAATTGTCATACATAATGAAGAAATTCCCACAAGCATTTCTATTTGAAGAAGTCAAAGCAATAATAATATGGAAGTCCCCTCTCCTACCCGTACGTCAGTGGCAAAACATTCACCTTCAATAATGTTATCCATTTGCTTTGTTTCAATCTCATTTAGATTCTGCACATTTCAGCAAAAGAGGTACACAACTAGAAGTTGTTTCAAACTTCACTTCTTGAAACATTAATGGAGTGTTTATTGGGATTTTGGAGGAGCTGTTCATAACACTGTGCATAGTTGGAAGCTGACCTATGTCTGCATTCACACTTTTGACCGAAGAGCACAGAATCTATGGCTAAGGGTTGTAGCGGGGAAGAAAACATTGCCAAGAATGATTATTCTGAAAGATATGATATGAAATACTGAGATCATCTTTGGGCAGCCTTTTTTCAGGCATGGACTTCTTACAGTTGCTAGTTTTCTCGATGTTGGGGGTAAGGTATGCCGCTATACACCATATATATATACATATATAAGCTATGAGCTTTTTCTTATAGGAAGAAAATTACCTTGTACCATAAAAAGGGATCTCTTCCTTCCATAAAGAGAGATCAGTACCTCAGAGGAGGCTAGAATTAAGGCAAAGACAGGCCTGTGGACACAGAAAGTGGCTCCATGTTTTCCCACTTTAAAATGATAATGGATCATTTTAAACAAAGCCCTGCAGCTGTAATTTCTTATTCTAGTGGGGGCTTCTGCTGAAGTTAGCAAGACCCTTCAGTAATAAGATCTGCTTGCTAGAAATAGGGCTCGAGAAATTTTTACATGTTCAAATTATATATGCATTTGCACACACTCACACACACATGTACATATACACGCACAAACATGCACACACACACTTGTTTAAATAGATATATATATATGTACATATGCAGAGACAATATTAAAAACCATATTGGAGTGTATTCTATTTGTCAGAATCATTTAAACTACTATCTACACAGTACATATTGAAACTCAACTTTAAGACTTTTTATTTTTATGTACAGTTCATTTTTTTTCTCTGGAAATAAAATATCTAAATACAGACAGACTGTAATGTTGTATAAGTATAGCTTTCAACAATACTTTAGCAGAATAAATGCTTTGTACATAGTTCTGTCTTTTAATGGAGTTTACAGCTACATTGATAAAATGGTTTCCTCATTTCCTTGATTGTTTTTAACCAATAACAAGCAGAGAGACAATTACAAGTTAATATTAATAAGCAGCTCAAATAACACTGGTTAAATTATGTACAATACAAACCATTCATACAAATGAAGACTAGGATATTGGATTTGTTACAATATTTTGTAATAAAGATAAGACAACCACTTATAACTTACATGTTCTCCACCAGGCATTTTCCCTTTTAGAGATCAATTGCAGTTTTTAAGTAGTTTAGCTGGCCTGAACTCAAACTAGTTTAAAGAATCAGACCTTAAAGAGCCAGAGAAAAATCCAACCAGTATGTCTGCTCACATGTAAATTCCAAATGTTTGCCCATCTTTGCTAGAAACAGGTTCGCTCCATGGAAAAAGAGCCACCTAACACCACCTTGAATGTGCCTACTGTATGCTGGAAAAAAGTCATGATGCTTTACTGTGTTCATATAATAAGGAATAACAAAACTCTAGACACACATTTTTCCCGTTTTAACAAGTATTTACTCCTACAGTATTATTTACCAGTACAGCTACTCCAAGCAGTAGAATGTATGAGTGGGGATTATTGATTGTTGTGTATTCGAAGGACTTTCAAGGAGATTTCCATAACAGTCTGTGTTAGAAACCTTGTTCTCTCTAGTTATTCCATTTTGCTTGATGATAGGTTATCCTTAAACCTTAGACATGAGACAATGAATGCTTTCTTAATAGGAATCTCAGTAATGTGTACTGAAAAGTATGCATGTTTCTGTGTGTGTATGGTTTTATTTCAAATCCATAGTGATTTACACCTAAATTCATACATGGAGCTGACTGGGCAAAAATTAGATTGTTTTCCACTAATATATTTGCAGCCATTTGACATCAGCAGCAGCAGGTAGACACATTCCAGGCAATAGATGTGGCCTTCCTCCTTGATGTTACAGCCCTGTCATGTGACCTCTTTTATTCCCCAGGCTTCAGTCTCAGACACCAGTTGGTCCTCACCCTGATGGGAAGTAGGGTGTGTCACTGTGGTAGTTGTAATCAGGACACACTTTCTGTACTAGTTTATAATCTGTACTATAAAAGGAAATGTAAATACAGATTACTTTAAAGGGCTTGGAACAGAGCCATGACACGTGGCTCTGGGTCTGCTCCTGATAACAGGTTTTTGAAGGGTCATAGTTGCAGAGTGTGTTCTTGGTAGCCTTGTCAACCTTTTCATACTCGATTCGACAGTTAAAGGACTTGGAATCTTTGGCATCAATCACTGTCTGTTGTGCCAAGTCAAATTCCACTATTTTTGTAGGGGGTACTAGGCTCACAGATACATTCCCTTGACCAGTGGAGTTATGCCTGAAGTAAACACTAAATGTCCCATTGCCATGGTCAACAATTTTTCCCGTTATTAACAGATTTAACTTCACAGTCTTGATGTTGGAATGAAAATCTCCCCAGCCAAACATTTTCTTAAATTTCCCAGTCTTGACGATGGGCCGTCTTTTTGCTCTGGGCCGAGGCTCTTGCAGATCTGTGGAGTTCCTCAGCCAGTCCCAGAGATCTTGCTCAGAATAAGTTTCTGGTGCATCATGTCGCAGGTCCAAATCTGTATCATTTTCCTTTCCACGAAAAGTCTGTGACAGCAGTCGGCTGATGGACAAGTCTTTGCTACTTTCTGTCCATATGTGCTTTAGTGTGGATTTGGAGCTTCCTGATTTTAGTAGTTCTGTTTTAACTCCATTTGTTAAATTTGCACAGGTAACCTGAAAAAGAAGGGAAGAAGGAATAGATATATTGAGATACATAATGCAAAGTCCATCATTCCCACCTGAGACCAAAAGAAGCAGATTTCAAAACCACAGGGAATTCTTTTTTTGAGACATTAAATTGTATTTCTTTACTCAATAAACATAAATTTCTATTTTCCTCTACATTCCAAGTATTTATTACTTAATTCTCCTTTGCCAGTTTTTCACATTACCCTTCAGATTTAATCCCAGACATCCACATTACTCTTCTGTTATGATGTCTGTAAGCAATGAGTATGAAATGGATTACTATAAAAAACTGAGGTACACAGCCTTGTCATCCTTCAGTCTGTATGTGGCTGCATATGGCATCTCAGAGTGAAGCATTCTTGCGTGAATGCTCTCTCTGCAAAGTAGCCACCATCAGTCACATTCTTTTTTTTTTTTGCTGTCCCTAGGAGTCCACTGCCAGGGTGTTGTCTTGGTGGTGCCAGCCTGACCATGCTCAGAGTCCTTGTCATTATGAATGTAATAATAGTAATATCATTACCCTACTCCTTTTATGAGTACACATTGGTCTGTGCTCTTGACTGGGACATTCAGTCACAACTACAAAATAAATAACAGAATAATGAAAATTCTAATGAGTTTTGTGTTGACAGCTGTACATACTGTATGCTCCACTTCAATTAACACAAAAAGAGTCTCAGTTTATTCTTATATTCCCTTACAGACTAGCTACTGATTTGCCTTGTCTGTATCTAGTATGACGTGCATTTCACCTTACTTGCTTTATTTCTTTTTCACCATTTCCTCCCCAAATGAAATAGTGACCTGTGTAAGACTGAAAGCTTTTTGTGTACTTACAAGAAAAATAAGGTCAACAATTTAAAAGTATTAATAAAAAAATACTGTAAAATGACATTTTAAAAGAAGACAAAATCTTGTACCAAGTTCCTACAAAATCATATATTTCAAACATAGATCTTCATGAAATTTGCTTTCAGAGGAATTTGTCTTATTTATATTTTTTCTCTTTGCCTTAATTGAGTGGAAAACAGAGAACAGATGCAGGCTCGCAGCTGTCTAACATGCAGCACTGGCAGAGAGCTCTGATGGAGCGTAGCAGTGAGTGCTGGAAGCGGGTGGATAGAAAGGGACTGACAACACATGTTGTCACATTCCCCCTAAAAATTTGCATCACACAGGCTGCTCCATTTTTTTAATATTTATACTACTCTGAAGAGGTCATTAGGTTTTTTCTTTCCTTTCATGGCTACATATGAGACTCTGAATATGCCTGTTTAAATATTCTGTGATCTGGCATTGATTTACGTGCCTCTATCATAGCTGCAGTTATATCTTTTTCTTCACTTAAAAATGAATTGAGTGCATTCCATACCCAGGAAACCCACTGGAAACCAAAGAGTATTTAAATCATGTCCCCTCTCTACTGGTACAACTGGAGGTATATGTCACAGAGGATATCTATCACAGCATGGCCTTTTCATTTCCCAACAATTATGAAACTGAAGCATGCTTTCATTAACTTTTCAAGGTCACTTGGAGGCAAATACATAAAATCAGTCTAAATTGTCTTAATACACTCATCAGATAGGAGGTATGCCTCCAGCCTTTTACAGCAAATAAATAGGTAAATAAATCTGTCACATCACACACTATACCTCCCCAGTCCATTTCAGGTTGGTGAGCCAGTAAGAACAATGGATAAAATATGGGTTTAATGCAGGATTTTTCCAAAGAGATGACTTTTGAATTGACGGAAGGATTAAACACAGACTAGCATTTCAATAGCCTGTTCTCAGCTGCATGTTAATATCAACAGAGTAAGTCAGGAAAGAAGCTGTAATAAAATGCTCTGATGGTGCACTGGTTAATGAAGCAGCAATGAAAATGTCACAGGAAGAGAGAAAGACTCAGAATATATTTTTTCCTGTGCTGTATGGGGAAAGGGGGCAAAATAAAAAATGTGCTTAAAAGGGAAAATGTGCCTGTCTTGCAAGGATCTGTCAACCTGCAATGAATCTAAGCAGTTAGCCAGCAGAGCTAGTAATCTGTAGGTAGTATACAGACTGCTCACCATTCTCATTTTCTTTGCTCACAGTTTGTTTTTCCTTTGTTTTCTTTTCTTCACTCAACAATTTATATTTCATAGGATTGCACTACAAACTCTACTTGACAAGATGTAAGAGTATGAACCTTTAAAAGAGGTCTCTCTTTTTTTCAGAGGTATAAAACTGAACATTCAGGAAAAGAAGATCTTTTCTAAAATGATTGCTGACTGGTCCAATACATGTGTTTTATTGAAAACCAGCATATTTCATGAAAATGGATAAATCATATTCCATGCATTCTATACTGCTTCATACCTGATGTAACAGATACAATTGATTGTTACTGTCATTGATTTTGTAATACTTGAGAACTTCTGGTCATGCAGTTAGCCCCAAGACCTCTGGGATCTGCAGTGTGGGTAACCAGCTACATTCATGATTAAAGGCCTGAACCTGCCCTCCCGAGTCAAGTGTCTGTGTAAGTACTAAAAAACCAGCCCATAACAGTTAATAAAAGAGCTCTACAATTCCTTGTTCTTAACATTTTCCAACCTCTTTCTCATATGCTGTTAGTATACGTGCTATAGAAAGTAGCTATATGTATCCTCAGAGACTCACACACCCAATAACACAGAGCATTGTTGTGTAATGGAATTTCTGCAAATGCAGCATTTTTTCACATGAACTGATCCACAATTTTCTTCAATTTCTCTTCTTTCCAAACACAAGATTGCAATAATACAGGAAAGAGCATGCAAATACATGAGTTTTTTCACTTAGTAGAATGAAACTGAAATATAGGCCTGTTTTAGTGGCACATGGAAAACCAGCCAATTTCAAGTGGATAATAAAACACTGAGCAGCCTAAATTCTATATTGGCTTTTTTTTGTCCTCTTCCTTGAGGATATCTGCACATAGTTCAGAAACTTGCATATTGTATCTTATAAATTAAGTTCACTATAACCAGAGTTGCTTTCATTTTCACAGCCAAGTGTCACTCCTAGATGAAACATTGTGAAGTTTGGCCCACTTGTAATAGCTGTAGCAAGGATAGAGTTAATTTTCTTCACAGCAGCTCATATAATGCTATGGTTTAGACTTTTGACCCAAATGCTGGTAGCATACTAATATTCTGCCTCTGGATGAACAGTGTTTTCCCAACATCAAGGCCTTCTCTTTCTCTTCCAGCCCCTTAAGTGAATAGACTGAGGAGGTGCATAATGGATTAAGAGGGGACACAACTGAGCAGAGAACCTGAATTAAACAAAGTGATATTCCATAATGTACAACACCATGATTAGCCATTAAACAGAAAAGTGGGGGGTTTAGAGGGGATTAGCCATCTTTTTTTCAGGAACTGGCTGGGCACCATTCTACCCATGGGTGTTGGTGAGTATTCCTTTTGCAGCGCTTGTTCTGGCCTTTTTTCTCCTCTTCTTTCCTCCTTTTCTCCTCCTCTTCTCTGCCTCTTCTCTCTCCCCCCCTTCCCCCCCTTCCCCTCCCCTCCCCCCCTTCCCCTCCCTTCCCCTCCCCTCCCCTTCCCTTCCCTTCCCTTCCCTTCCCCTTCCCTTCCCTTCCCTTCCCTTCCCTTCCCTTCCCTTCCCTTCCCTTCCCTTCCCTTCCCTTCCCTTCCCTTCCCTTCCCTTCCCTTCCCTTCCCTTCCCTTCCCTTCCCTCCCCTCCCCTCCCCTCCCCTCCCCTTCCCTCCACTCCCCTCCCCTCCCCTTCCCCTTCCCTTCCCCTTCCCCTTCCCCTTCCCCTTCCCCTTCCCCTTCCCTTCCCTTCCCTTCCCTTCCCTTCCCTTCCCTTCCCTTCCCTTCCCTTCCCTTCCCTTCCCTTCCCTTCCCTTCCCTTCCCTTCCCCTTCCCTTCCCCTTCCCTTTTCTTCTCATCTTTCACTTATTAAATTTTTCCTTATCTTGACTCCCAAGTTTTCTTGCTTTTATTCTTCCATTCCTCTTCCCCAGTCTCACTAGGGAAAGGTGGAAGGTAAGTGAAGAACTGTGAGTAGCTTAGCTACCCACCAGTGTTAACCCACAACACCACTGCATTGCAATAAATCAACGTTGCAAGAGGGCTGAGAAGAGGGATATCCTCTGTTCCTACATAGCTACAAGTGGGTTTGAATGATAATGATGGCAGAAATGTCTATGTAGAAAAATAGCAAAGGCAAAAATACCTAGCAATGCTTATCCAATCCTACAAACATCATTGGAAAACCATTCATTAAGCACAACAGACTGATATTTGCTTCTAGTTTTGTACTTTCAATGGATTTCCACTACCTAGTAAAGTCTAGTGGTATACAAAAGGTACCAGGAGGTCACCACCTGGTAATTCTTTTCCAATGAATAATAAAAAATTGTTATTGCATTTCTTCTGCTTCTTCTATGAAGAAGCAAAGAAAATAATTTCACTGGGCACAATATCCCAAAGCATGATTAAAAAAGACTCAGGAATTGGTATGCAATCAAATTTTTGAACCATTAAAATAGAATACTTATTCATTCTGCATCCTTTTTTTTTTTTGAGGCTGAAGAATTCTTTATGATGATGTTTAACATCATTAAACACATTTTAATGAATATATGTAGCTCTTTTAGGACTTCCTAAAGAGTAGGCAGTCTCAGAAATTTCAGAGTTCTCTTTCAAGACACTGAGTTCTGAATGTTTTGTCAGGTCAAACCTGACCATTCAGAGCAGAGAAAATGAAGCTAAAAAGGGATCTTAGGAAGCCATGAAGGTGTCAAGTGATGATTTAGGCCCTTTTCTCAGTTTAAAATCAACCATAGGTATATTAATATTAATTTAAGATCGATTGATTACAGATTTAAAAAAATAATAATTCAAAAGATACAGAATGCCTCTTGATTTGCCACTACTTTCCTTTTATTCTAGCTCTATTACGGTTCATTACCTGCAATTACAGCATTGGTTTAGAAATTACGCATTTACTCTTCTGAATGTATGACTACTTGAGGGAAAATGAAAATGTAAACAAACAATCTAATACTCAAGGTGGAAAATATATCTCTGCAGGTAAATAACTAATCAAAACCAATGTTTTTGCTGGCATAGCAGCACTGTAAGAATTTGGCAGCAGTGTGTTTGCGTATGCTCTTTATAGAAGAATTCAGAATTTTCTTTCCTCTGTAAGATACCTCAGATGCAACAAAAGTGAGAAAGTACTGATGGGCATTGCAATACACTGGACCATTATCAAGGCAGAACAGCCCTCAGACAAAATTCGCTGAACCCAGTGTTCTCGTATTAATCCTGTTTATGCAATGGATGGAGGAAAATCTGGACCTAATTTACTGTTCTACTTAAATCAATTCTTCCTTCTATACCTGTCTACATATTGTACAAAGTTGAAGCATGGAAATATTTTATTCAATGACTAATTTCCAGACAAGTCACAGTCAATATTCTACAGGAATTTTATGATAGGCAAAGAAACTAAGAATGCAAGGTAATGGAGATATGACTATAAGGGGCAAGGGGGAGTGTAAAGCACACTGAAGCACCTGTAGCTCTTACAAACTGACACTCTTCCAAAAGGGAGGGCAAACACAGCAAACCACATGCATTAACATTTCACAGAAACAAACCTCTATGGTTTTAACTTACAGCCTTTTTGCTACATGACATGGAAAGAATAAGGATGTGGGTCAGTCAATCAAAAATGCAAACTCAGCTGTATTTGACAAATGGAACAGTAACTCTTGATCTACTGTGTCAAGTAAGAAAGCAAACGTGGCTAGGGGGAATCAAACAAAAGATTCATTTACAAAGATGTTCTGTCTCTAATAGCAAATATAAGAAATTCCTGGAGAAGATCAAGAACACGCCAAGCATATGATAGTCCAATAATTTCTTCCCAGAAGTCAAATAATTCTCTTTTCCTCTGCTAGGTATGGTTTCTGTATATGTTTTCTGTTTCAGTAACTCAATAGACTGTTCTGTGCATGTGTTCACTCTGACCCTTTGCACACTTTTAACCTTCATAACATATGTTAGCAATGAGTTCCACAGCTACATTTCATCTTACTCTTTGTTTTGAACCTGGCTCCTGATGCCTTCTTTGGAGAATCTTTCATTCTCCAGATGGAAAATTCAGTCTGTATCTAAATTTCTTATACTCCTCCTTACTTTTCTGTGCTGTTATACATTAAATATTTTTTCTACAAATACCAATGAGTGGGAAATTTGATGTTTTCTAGCTACATAAGGAAGCCTGCTTCTAGCCCACTACTACATGCCTCAGCTATATCCATTCATCATAGTAAACAGATATTGACCATGTTTCCAGCCCTGAGTACCAGCTTCCGGGGTCACTCAAATAATCCTTGTACATAAGCAATTCTATACCTATATCTTTGAATTTCCTATTTGTCCTTCTCTGAAGCCCATTTGGTTCCACACCCAGTTCTGTCTTTGAAATGAGGAGATAAGAATGGCTCACAGTAATCAAGATATGTCAAAACCATGCTCCTGTGTGATGACAAATATGGCCTTCCACTATTAGTTCACTCTTTTTTCTCTGCTAATTCATAATGTTATATTTGGGGTTGATCATTAATGAGCACTGAACTGATGTTTACATGAAACTGTCTTAACACTAAAGTCTCAATCTTAATTATAAATGGAGCTGGAATTAATATTTATAATATATTTCACATTATATGTGTTACCACAGAATTTAATTCCTTAATTTATTGCCTGTTTGCTAATCCTGATAAGATCTCTCTGCCATTCCTCTCTCTTGGCTCTTATCTTTTCTACTTTAAAATATTTTGTCATTAACAAACATTCTCACTCACCTTTTCCTGGTCATTTACAAAAATATACGTAACAGCGCAAGTCCTTGCATAAAGTCCTGTAGAAATTGTATGGTGACCTACTTTCATTGTTGACCATAGAAAAAGAGGCATCTCAAGTTTTCACTACTATTCTCTAAAGTAATCACTTAGGATCATTCACTTAAGCATAAAAAAATCATGATTAGTTGTCACAAAGAAAACAGAGGGAAGGTAATTTTTTTACTGTCTTTAGGATAGAAAATTGAATTCAAGATGCAGTTACTAGAAGTTTTGTATAGAACTTCCTTAGGATTCATAAAATTCAGATTAACGCTATCAACTGTGCTCAGATCAGCTTTAAATTCTGTATTTTCCTTGTTTTAAGATGTGACCTGTCATTCTTATTTCAAATGGTCCTTGTTAAAACAAAAGTGTGGCTACCTGAGCTTTTTTCATCATTCACACAACAGCAGTTATGCAAGATAAGAAGTTGCTATAAATTCAGCTGACAACAGCTCATATAAATTCAGTGAAATTAACACTGAAATTAGAGCACCTATGTCAGCTGATATATCTTTGAGATCTGACTAAGAATCAAAGACTAATTAGAAAATTTGTAGCCACAAAGACGGAGCCACTAAAAAAACAGTAGGAACACTGTTTGTCTAGAGACATTAAAATTCCTAACAGTCGTTATCAAAAAATATTAAGATATTGCAGTGGCTGTTCTGCAATAGAATAAAAACTAGCAAAAGTTACAATTTTTCAGTGCTTTCTACACAATCTATGTTGCCTGTAATAAATAAACCTGAAAACTAGCAAGTCTCAAATAAAGCACCTTAAGTGGTTGGATTCGATAAGAATAATTAAGAATTACCATATCAAATTTTGCTTTAGAGTTTTATTTCCTCTCCCCTGTGTTCTTGTGGACTATGGGCTCAGCTGTGACACTGCCAGAAGCCCTGTGAATGGTAACAAACTGATGAAAGAAAGTGGTGGCCTGCCACCTGTTAGGTCCTCAGGCAGACAATATCCTTTGCTAGACTGGTCCATGATCTGAGGTGGGAATCATCTCACTGATTACCTCAAGATCTGAGGTCTAAACTATTTATCTAGGTTTATTCCATGATCAACAGTGAGAGAAACAGAATGAACTGCCTCCTCTACCTCCATGGGGTATTGATGAATGTTTAAAATTGAATAAATCTTCACCTAGATGCCTAATGGTAACCAAAAATATTCTGACCTCTGGTGCGTAGTTAACCTATAGGCAATAACATGGAGAAAACCCAAGGGCTACAGACTGGAAGCAGGACAATGAATTCTCTATGTAAATGCCTTCTGTAATGCTCTACTCATGTTCAAGTCTACTGTTTCCTATACACCTGTAAGCATTTTGAATCTAGTGATGTGTTACTCATGCAGCAAGGTGTGTAGAATTTCTAGTATTGCTCCTACTTTTAGTTAAAGGAAATATCCCATTTGAGGTTTCCTTTAAGAAACTGTGTAGTTTTTTACTACTGTGTTTTCTTTTGAGTTTGATTTAGTTATACAAAAAATTTTCTTGAGCATATATAATCTGAAAAATTAGTCTTTTTGATCTTGTTTTGTTCACAAGAAACTAAAAATAAAAAGGCTTTTAAAAAGTGTTTAGTCATCTAATACAGATAGGTACCTTAAATCTGTCAGACTTAGATTGTAATTGCAGAGACATTTCTTCTCATAGCATTGCCCTAATTGATATTTTTCTCTTTCTCTTCTTTAACTCTGCTTCATTCTGCCAGTGCTGCCCTCTCAGCTGTGGCAGTCAGCTTTTTATAAGATAAAGACTTTCTTTATTCTTTCATAAATATTCAGAGTGGAAATCAGATTCAGAATTAAACATCCAGACTCCCCTCTCTGCCTGGAGAAGACAAAGAACTTTGAACCAGGAAGCAAAACCACAGATTCACAACAGGAAGTGATGAAAAGCCAGACCTACAAAATGTTCCACCCTTTTCTGGAAAGCAAGGGTGAAGAGAGGTGCTGCTGTCACTGTTGTCTTTCCGAGAAGAAAGCTCTTTTTTTTTCTCCAAACATGTAGCTTTTAGAGATAAAAGTGATTGTCATTGTCTATTTTATTTAAGAGCCATAAAGCATTAGCAAGTAAAAACAAAAGTCCATCCAGTCCAACAATGACTAAAAGTTGGTTTTATCAAGGAATACAAAATCAGGGAAAGAATATACTACATGGACCAGAGAATCTTTTCCATTTTCAAGTCTGCAGATCAAGGATTTCTTAAGTTGGGTGTCTGGTTATAAATTTAATAACTTTCAACAAATACCAGTTATAAGAACTTGTCTGTTTCTCTGTTAAACTTCCAGCATATGAAACACCCTTCCACCAGCCAGACATTCCTCATCTCTGCTTCAGACTCTCTGAGAACCTTCTCCCCCTGTTTTGAACAAGTCACATCCCAACTTCATCTCATGCTACCTAAATTCTTTTCCAGGCGGTCACAACAAATTTTATTGACAAAACAGCATTTTTCCTGTGGAATTTAGGTTCAGATCTGGTGCCTGGATGCTCAGGCCAGGCAAAGCTGTGAAAACTTATGGCTGGCACTAGAGAAGCTTCCTGGTCAATGAAAAAAATAAAATAAAGAAAGGACTAAAGTCACTTGTAAAAATTCTAGAGGAGCAGAAGGATGAAGATAATGTAGTATTATGTAGCTTAATTTCATTTTCTTTCCTCGTTGAGTCAGAATGGAAGGTGTTTCGTTTGTAAAACATTATTTCTCTTTCAATGTAGAAAACATCATACTATCACCTATAATTGTCTGTGAACTGAAGGACCAAATGAGTTACAATACTATGTGAAAACCTTCCCATTAGAATTTTACAGCTTTCCGATTTTTGCCCTAAAAGAACTGAAATAAAGTCCAGATATTTCTAATGGCAGATATGCAAGAGAATGTATAAAGCTTTGGGAAAGGATTGAAATATAACTGTATGAAATATCCTATTAACTCTTGCCCTAAGTTTTACAATTTTAGAAAGAATATCAACTGAACTCTTGAAGCCTGCTGTCTATGTTGTCATTACAGATTTTTTACTTCAGTGGATAATGACTTTTGAAAATTCACCCCATCTCCGTTCAGCAGGGGCTTAAAGTTCCATGGAATAAATTAAAGTGGGTTAAAAATGTCTAACAGAGTTTTAAGACCCCTGTATTATGCCAGTATCACAGAGTGCTGCAAACGTTAAAATGAAAGTCTCGCTAGGTAAATAAATTTTGACAAGGATCTATTGTTCTTGTTCCACATTCCTATAAGCCTTCTTTTATTAATATTAGCTTGCCATTTTCTGCATACATGTAGAAAGTAATATTAAATAAAATTAGATTTTATATGAAAGGCCACAGATCAACATTTTAATCAAAATTTGCACTATAGTTTGCTTTATATATAGCACACTGAAGAATATAAGTTCATATAAGTGGACTTATGTTCTGAAGAAGGTAAAAAAAACTGTAACCTGACATATGGTACTCTATAATGAACACGGCCACTGTACACTATTAACATACTCTATTAGTATTATTAATTTTGTATACACAGTTTTGAATCATCCACTGTCAATGCAAATGTTTAATAAAATTTTATGCACCCAAATAGTTTGAGGCTCATGTGTCTGAATCTGTATTTTTCCAAAGAAAAGCATTAGAAAGTTGATACAACTGAGTCACTTTCCACATAGATATTGGTGGGTACATCCCACAAAAATGAATTTGAACAAAGGTGCCTTTTGGGGAGATTTAACTCCCACTGCCATTGGCAAAGTGCATACCCATAAACACAAGAAATTCTTTTGTAAAAATATAAATTCTTTTCATTAAAATTCCCTGTTCTTCACTATGAGTTATGAATTTATTACAAATATCTGAATACTTCAGGAAAGGCATTTTAAAAACCAGAGAAAGCTTTTCCAATGTTCAATCAGAGTTTGGCATATTCCTGCTAACTAATGCCTTCATCTTTTCCTTATACCCTTGCCAGATACACGTACTGACTTGTCAGAAGGCTTCTGTGATCTCAAAGAAGGTGGTTTTCTTCTCTTTGAATTTTGGCCAGATGCAGCAATATATTCCCATCTTATTTTGTTTGTTGAATAGGCATTGATCATTCATTCTTTTGGTCAGTGGATATCAACGTCTATTAAAATTCATCTCTGAGGAAAGAGGTATGTTTCTTTAATGTTGTTCTGGTAAGGAAAAGACTAAACAGCTATTCGATTGCAAGGGTACTCAATTAATTCTAATTGAGATTTTCTTGATGGTTTTGTCAAGGTCTGCTAATTCTTATGGGGTATGCTCAGCAGTAAGCAGCATGTGGGCACAGGCTCTGCTGGGCAAGCCAAGTGCTGCACATTGTTTTCCTGGCTATGACACACACAAACATCTTGCAATGCTCCTGAAATGCAAAGATGTTAGAGAAATACAGAATGTCCTGTTGGAAACCAGGAGACACCACATGTTACATATTTAGAAGATCCAGGCAAAATTTAGTCTTGATCCAAATCTGAGCAGGACTCTATTGTCGGTGTACATTTGTCAGGATTCAGGGAAACCGAGTAGCCTCAGCAAAGGTATTAGCCCCACTTGCTTACAGAGCTGGTCTTTCTGTGTCTGGACACAGTTTCTCCATCAAGAGGAACACAGCTATAGAGTACTACAAGGGGATAACATAAAACAGTTTCTCCACATCCTATAAACTATTAATTCAATATAGTTTTCTTTGTAGTGACTATCCCTGAGCTTGCATAGACCTGTTTTAAAGTCTATGGTACCTTTCTGAGTTGATCCAAATAGGCATTGTAAGGGAACCTAAAACAGTCAAACAAAACAGAATAGAATACCCAATAGAAAAGCAACATTGTCTGTGCCTGATAGTAGTCTTGTGTTTTCTCCTGCAATAGTATCACACCTAATTAAAAGTGAAAATTAATAGCCAGCAGGATTAATCAAATTCCATATGCAAATAGCTGGCTCATGAGAGCCATGGTCCAATTGCTACTACTATCAGTAAGGTCATTAATTTAAATTGAGATGAGTTAAGAGTCCTTTGGGCATTGACACGTAAGTTGAAGGAGGTTATTCATTGCGAAGTTTTTCACACTATAACAAAAAGGAAGAGGATATGTGAATACTTCTTCAGCATGACAGCTTCTATGATGAGAACCACTGTGAGCTTGTCTGTGGAGGATCATGAGTCTTCTCCTGTAACATTCAGTAGTTCTGATACACTGCTTTAAATTCATATTAAGATGTGCAGAAGCAAGTTGAATACAAGATAGTTCAAGGTCCATGAACTGACTTTGGGATTATTTTGTGCCTGCTGAGCACCTTCAAATTATAGAAAGAGTTTTCTGTTTTTTAAGAAAAATTTGAGTACCAGTTTCATAAACCCTTCAGAAACTTTTCTAACCTTTAGAAAAGGTCCAGACATTGCCAATTAGTGAGAAATATTAACTTGTAAAAAGAAATACTGGAGCCCTAAAGCACTGGCTATACTAGTGCAAATATAGTACATTCTCAGTTTACCATCTCTTCACCTCAACTCAGAACTCCAGTGTCTTAATCTATCACTGCATTTCTAGGCATGGAGACAAGAAATGTAGTCTTTACAGGCAAATTATAATATAGTGCTGTACACCTATGAATTTTCTCCAAATACTTATGGCTGAAATATTTTAAGTTGCATAGTAACAGAATGACTGCAGAGTAATAAAGTAGTGATGGCATTATATTACTTTTCCTACATAAAGAATAAAAATATAAAATTTATTATTCTGACCTTGTATCACAGGAATTTCTCAGGTATGTAAAAAAAAAAAATTCAACTGGCCTATCAAAAAAATTTAAACTAATTTTAATTTTTCTGAAAACTTGGTTACCAGAAGGGTTTTTTTGTTAAATTTAAACAGAACACTGGAGTCTGAAAAATTAAGGTGGAATCCTTATGTGTTTGGTCTTCCTTTTTTACTCAAAAGCATGTTTTCATATTCTTCAAATATAACAAATTCAGGGTTCAGGGAGAATCCTGAGGCATTATTGGTGCAAAATCTGCACAAGTTAGGAAACACAGTGACACAAAAAATTGGATAGAGGAACATGAATTTTTCACACCAAGTTCCAGAAAGCCTCAAACTTTTTTGACTACTACTTGCAGTCCATTCTGCTTTGACCTCTGACTGTTCTGATCATCACCACCTTGACCATACTGACTTATTTGAGCCAATTCTAACTGCAGTTCCACTCGTTCAGCTTCCTGCATGAACAGGATTTCAATGGAGTGATTCAGATAGGAATTAAGTGCTTTGCTTTTCATAGAATAACCGTTTCTTCACTGTATATTAAAATATTCCTAGGTCTGCCAAAAAAAAAGCAAATAACTTTTTTCCATTGTCTCATCCTCGATTTCTTTGTGGCTCAGCAACAGCACGAAACAATTTAACATTAGCAGGCAAATTTCATTTGTTACCTGCCAAATGCAGATATAAAAGATAACTATGAAAAAGCAATATTTCCTCATTCTAAGGCAATAGGTTACATGTCCTTGCTATAATATACTTGCTAAATAACATTCAATGAACTCACAAAAGTATTTAATTTAAATATAAGTGCTTAACAGTTCCATTTTTCAGAGGGTAAATGGCACTCCCACATGTGTTTCTCTTAAATGCGTTTTCAGAACAGACATCCTTTCAGAACGTGCATTTAATGTTATATATTATTACTATTACTGCAATGTTCACAGACCTCCCTGCAGTCAGGGTTACGGTGTACTAGAAACCAAACATATATAGTCACTGCCCTAGAAAGCTTTCTCACCGAAACAGATTTGACAAAGGCAAAGCTAAAAGAGGAAATATTCTTTATGTCCTAACTCAGTTGCAGAGCTAAGAGTTAGTACAAATCTCTGAACTTCTCTTTCCCTTGTCATATCCAGGATGTACCAATAAAAAGACTGACCCCAATAATTGGTTATACATAATACTATTAGCTTTTTTTAAAAGGATACAGGCTCAAGGAAAAAAAGTCAACTCAGAAGTGAGTTGTGTTATTGATCTCAATAAGTCCATGTTAACATGAAGCCTAAAACCCACTTGTAGACCGGTTTTCTAGAGAAGCAGAGACAGCTGACCTTTGTAAGAAGAAATGTCTGACTTGTTTCTCTGATAAAAAATTACAGTAAAAATAATAATACTAATATCTTGTATCATTCCCATGCTACTATATCATTGGGAAAAGGAAAAAAGGATTCATATAAATGACTTCCAAACTGTGAATCACTCCAGTCCCCCTTTATCTCTCAGCTGTCAGTCAACAGCAACTCTGGGTAGTCCACAAGCTACTTAGTGAATTACAAGAATATATTTATTTTATTGTTTTATTTTTTTATTAGTAAAACCACAATGATAAATTTTTTTAAAACTTACCAGAAACCAGCAATATCTTACTCATTTTATTCAAGCATTTAGCTTTATGAGAGTGTTTTCTTTATTAGTTTGCTGTATACGTAACTAAGACAAGGGAATGTAGGGCAGCAAGAAAAGTCCTGTTGGTATTTGTTACAAGATCCTTAAACCATTTTATCCACCCATTGATTTATTTTTTTTTGTCCATTCATGTTATGGACTTGGTTCCTAAAATATGGAAGAATTTTCATCTAGTAGAATCCAGAAATATTCCTAGAGAAAGTAATAGATTTTCTTGTAATTTCAGAACAGCTTTTCCACAGAGAACAGCATGTACACAGATTTGGTCTAAGAGAGATCATGTTTACAAGGAAGACAATCTATAACTCACCAGTTGCAGGACTAAGAGAATACTAAGCTTTGGATTTTAAGGTGTTGTTATATCATGACAAATGCCTGAAGCCTAAGTCCCAACTCCAAACCCTAACTCATTCTAACTCCCTAACATACAATCTCTCAATTAACTGTAACTCTAAGCTAGTTTATGCCCAAGGAAGAGAAGGGCAGGCCTTGTGTATATAATACACATTATTTAGCTATGATATACCTTCCCTAAAACTGCTCATGCATGTTCAAGTATGACTGTGTACTTTGAGTAATGCAGAATCAGATGTTTTGCCAGCTTGATTGACTACCACTTAACTAATTTTTCAGCAGATCCATGCCAGATTAATCCAGCTGAGGATCAAGTACATACATTTAAAATTATCAGGTAAAACCTGTCAGTGTTAAATTGCAGGTTATCCTGTATTCAGAGCACTTCAAATAATCTTCAGCTTTATTTGTGGTCCAAAATATAATTTGGTATCACTAAGGATGAAAGATTTCCAAACAGAATACAAAAAGCTCAGACAGAGAGACTGCAATTTTTCAGCTTGTCCTTCAGACTGAAAATGGCAGTAATTTTTGTTACGGGTAATAGCAATAAAGGCTGCATGGCAGTCTCTGTGCCTGTTCAATTACTGTCCATTCTAATCAGATTGCTAGCATGGGATCATTAGGAGTTTGGTGTTTGTGATGTAAAATATATACTAGGAATTGGATTTTGATCATCACTTCATTTTACATCTGTTTCCCACTAACCAATGGAATAAAGATTGTTAATCACTCTTGACCTTTCCTGGACTTGAACTAGAAATGTAATTGCTAATTCCTATTGAGGGACTCTGGAGTACACTATAGAGGCCCTGAGGCATGCAGCCTGACCCTCTCTGTTCAACACAGGTTTTAACCAACATTATCAAGAATATGCTCAGATTTGACAAGTTTAATTACATCTTTCGCCATAGTTTCCAGATGAAGTATAGAAGAAAATGTCCAACTAGAAATATTAAAAATGTGTGCTGAGATCTAGGTGATTCTATGTGAATCAAAAAATTATCTGCAGCCAAAAAGATCTTGCAGCCAAGAAGATCTTGCAGACACACTACTGCACTGTCAATTTACTCCTAAGAAATGTCCAACTCCTGGCGATTTGAATTCTTAAGGGGCTAGTCAAAATCTGTTAGCTTTGGCTTGTTTCAAAATATTCCCTCAGATGGTAATATAATTCCAAACCAGCTGAGATTCATTTTGTGTTGGATTTCACTCTAAAAAAGGATCATACAGCAAAGAGAGGAACAAAAGGTTTTCCCCTCCTCAAATTTCAAGCTACAGCATGAAGAGCATTTTATTTGAGTCATTCTAAGTTCCATATCTCCAAATCTAATATTTTTCCTTGATTATTTTCAAACTTACATTCGATTATATTTCAGACTAATGTTTACTAACTGAGAGAGAAGAGACGTAGAGTCAATATGTCTACCATGCATTCAGGTTTTATTGCAAAGCTTAAAACTAGGAGAACATAAGGTCTATTTGCACATTGTCTGCCAGATTAAAATGGCATTAAAGCGTAAATTCCAGTGCCTAGTACTGCTGCAGTTTGATGCTTCTTACATGTGTTTGTCAGTATATATTGCTTTTTTACGGGATTTCATTTTGTATTTGTAACTAAGCTAAGAATCACCTTTCTATTTTAAACCTGCCTGTTGAAGATTTCTCCATTGGATTACTTAGAACACATCATCACTGCAAATTGGAATGAAGTGTCTACTTCCCTGAGATTCTGCTGATTAATATCTCAGACAGAAATGCTAGCAAGGTCCCTCAAAGCAGACAAACTGAGTGCACATGAAGCTGTGCAGGAGCTAATTGGATCTACCTGTTAGCAGAGCTTATCAGCTTGGGCACTGTCCTGAGCTGATGCAGCCCTGCACTTACTGGTTCAAAAGACAGTTTGCCAGTTCTAACTTGTTATTATGATTATTATTACTATTATTATCCACTGAAAATTGCAAATCTTCCAAAGGAAATACAAATCACAGTAGTTATACATGTTCACTGAAGGGAGTCATTTCCCATGTAAATTGGGTTTAGGCTTCATATCAGCACACATGAAAGGTACCTCTCAGTCTGATGGGCTACCAGCCACTCAGGTTGCAACTCAAGGGAGAAAAAGAGAGTTCATTTTCTAGTGTACAAATAAAACCAATTTATAGCTCTAGTTGTCTGCACTTTAGTGGAGTTGCTCTGGAAATACATTGCCATAATCAGAAATTCCAATCTGCTCCACATGGTTACTGAATAGCCCAGCCAATAACAGCTTACTGAAATGAGTAATTTATATTTGTCAGGACTGAGAATGTTTCCTGCTGTCTTGGTCACACTAGGGCAGGCCTAAACAGGGAACTACATTATTTTTAAATAAATATTTTGGACAGTTTATGCCAAGAAAGTAAAAAGATCTCTCTGCCCTAATATCTCAGCAAGAGACACATGTAAGTTCTGACAGAAAGCTGACTGAGAAAATGTGCTTTATGTTGTGTTGGAAATATTTTCTTGACTAAGAATATTCAAACTTCCATCTGAAAAATCAGACATCAATCTTCCTAAACATTTCAAGGAATCAGCAAAACATAGCAAGAACTATGAAAAGACTCAGGACTTTTGAGCTATTCTCAGCCCTCTCTCTGTTGCTGCAGTTCCTCCAGGAAGGCAGCTTGCTAGATTCCACAAACAAATCCCCAGCACAAGGGAACTGAGGTATTGGATGGACTCAGTCAACAGGAACTTGTGCCCAGTATGCCAGGCCACCTGTTCTAGTGGAGATCGAGCCATGGAGATGGGTAGAATTCAATTTCCTTAGCTATTCTCTTTACACAGCTTCTCATCATTTATCAAATCTCTGCCACCTGGAGAAACTCTCCTTGTGTCTAGCAGAAAGTGGGAACAATCGAACAGATTGTGTGTTTCCCCACTACATAGCATATTCTTAATCTTGAGTCACAGAATATTGAGAGTTAGAAGGGACCCACAAAGATCATCAGGTCTAAATCTTAAGCAAATAGCCCATACTGGGATAGAACCTGCAACCTTGACATTTTGATGCTGGAAACCTCTAAGTAACTGCTACAAATATTGCAATAGAAGTACATAGTCTTCCTTTGAAGGATGAAGACCCTTCTGTCAAGACAAAAAAATTCCTCATTCATTCCTGTGAAAATTAATTAAAATTTTGGGGTACTGAATTAGTGAAGCAGCCACAGTCCAGGGGGAAGTTTCTACCCATTGTTGTCTCATATTATTTAGTACACTAAAACTCAAGAGTTTGCAGGAACTTAAAAACTCTTCTTCTTAATTATTATTATAGCCCAAATACAATAATCTCAGCAACAAATCAACAGCTAATTACAGCAGAGACAAATACATATGAAAAACACTTTTTTCATTTACTTTGGAACATAGAGAACAATAAATACTTCTTTTCATATTACCGAAAGGTATTTAAGTCATTCAATGATAATATTGACCATTTATAAAATGTAACAAAAATTAATTATGTGAATCTTGTTATACTGTAGGAACACAATATAAAATTAATATTCCTTTTCAAATATAGCACATTTTGTTGAAGATTTCTAATAACTTTACAAAATAATTCAGTCTGTCTACTACATAAGAACTATCAAAGTACTGAAAGTTACAGTCTTCTCAAAGCAACCAAAGATTGTTCTGAATGCCACATTGACTGCAAAACTGTAGCATCATCAAAATCAATCCAAGAAGAATCAAGGACAGTTACACTGCATTTTCAGTGAGGGAAGTATTTCAAATGTGGTCCTAGCAGAAAAGAACAGGCAACATAATTTGAGTGGAATCAATTTTAAACAAGTATCTGCTCCAATCAGAAATTCGGGGAATAATTGCAATATTAAAAATAGAAAGTTCAAGTAACTAATAGCATATTTTGAAAGGAAATGTGTACACTGAAGTCCAAATGATGCAAAGTTTTTTCCCCAATAAACTACCTGAATTTGGCATAATGAAAAATGAGGCAAGACAGACAAGAATACAAGCTTTCCATTGCTGGTCCATCACTGGCAAAGTCACAGAGAGAAATAAAGTTTTGTAGTTGGTTTGGACCTGCATGACACTTTTTGGAGAAGCAAGTTTTTATTCAGAAAAGGAACAGATGTTTTGGCAGATAGAATAGAAAGAATCCTGTCAAAGACTATAAACTAGGCTGGAAGGGAAAAAAGTATTCTGGCAAAAAAAATGTGAAATATAAAACAAAAGAACCAAAATTACACAGATAAAACAGAAATGCAGAAAAAAAAGACAAGCACTTTGTTAAAATTGAAAAGAGAAAGTAAATGTGCTAAACTCTTTGTAACTTTGGAAGAAGTTTGAGGAAAAAAAATGAAACTTATCTCTCTTCCACTGACACAGTTCATTGCAGCATGAGACTGGGAGATTAATTTTATAGCTGCAGACAGAAATCAAATAAAAGGAAGAGTCAATGCCCTTTTTAAGCATCAGCAGAGAAAGATCACAAGTACACAGCCAATATTAAAATGCAACCAAGGTTTATGGCCAACATTTAAGTAGATTTGTACTGGAAGAACAAAAAATAACCAACTCTGTAAAAGGAGATTGGCATACTACCACCTCACCTGCCCTGCACCCAGAAGTTTTCTTCTTTAATTTCTTGGCAATAAAGAAGCTCCTTCTGTACTATACAAATGTGTTTAAGAAGACTTGAAACTCCAATTCACCAAGCCAATTCCTTTCAATAGCCTCAGTCCTCATAAAGAAGAGCTTTGTCAAGAAATTCTCAGCCTGCTGCATTCTGAAATCTATTGCTGCTGGACAACAGTATTTTAAAAAATCCTCTTTAACCTCCAAGAATAGCCTTTTCTGAAAAAATATACCCATTACTAGGGGAGCAAATCCAGTTATTCATGTGATAAGAATGAAGACCCAGCTGATGATAATATGGTACATCTTGGTACAGATATCTAAGTTGCAAAAGTATGTGGCCATATGTGAGGTGCACTCCCAGCTGTGTGTATACTGTGATGACAGTGACACTTAAACAAGTAACCCCAAAGAATTCAGATACTGTATGTTAGCTGCTCCACAGCTAGAGCCCACACACTTACCCTTACTAGGAAGTAAATTCAAGGCAGTTCAAGACCACTTGTGTGTAAGCAACACCAAAAAGTTATCACAAGGAAAAAGTAAGAGCATAGATTTTTATTACAGAATACTCAAGTTCACACCTTAAATTCCACTACAATAAGTTTCCTACATCCCAAAAGGACACTAAATCGCCCACAGGGATGTAGCTTAAGGGGCGGTTCCTGAAAATATCTAAAAGACTAAATTTGGTATTTTAATTTTATCCTGAATATTTTTTGTTTTTATTTTATCCTGTTTCCATGAGAAAAGACCCGTACAGTAACACTCACTAGAGTAGGAATTAGAAATGTAATAGGAATGTAATTAGGAATGTAATTAGAAATATAATTAGAAATGCAATATCACAACAAAAGTGCTACATACTTTTGTCTTTTGGATGGCAACCCCTATATTAGGTCTTAAAGAGGTGTCATTTCTTGCATTTATAGATACAGAATATATGTGTGAAAACAAGAAACCATGAGAAAGTTTACAGTCAGAGACATGCACAAGGAAGAATTGCAAGGAAACTAATACAATGTCCAAGTAAAACTGGCAGGAAGAAATAAGAAGGTTCATCTGGATAGAAAATTGACAATATAAAAAATTTTTTGCAATATATATTTCCATCAGTGGCTTTCATTTAAAATGTTTTCTGTCTTCAGTCAAAACCAGATTTTCCTGTCTGATGGACATGAAAGCTCAAATTCACCTCTGCAAATTAACTCTGTTCTTTCCGCTTCATACATCAACTATTATGTGCAACGTTATTTCTGGATTTGTGTCTTAGCTTACAATTTGATGATTATGATACATCAGGGAGAAGAGAATGCACCTTGCTCTGCCACTGCAACACTTTTATTGACTTTACAGTACTGAATAGGGAAATTACTTTTTGTCAGCAAAGTAAGCAGGTCTGACTTGGAAGATTTAAAGGGTACAGATCCGGCATCAGTGATCAGTTGATGCTTGCAATGACAATGGGATGGTAAAAAGTGTCTGCTTAGTCTAGGAGGCTACTGGAACTATTTAGTAGCAGAAGCAGAAATATTTGTCACAGAATCACAGAGTATGCCAGACTGCAAGGGACATACCAGGATCATCAAGTCCAATTCTTAGCCCTGCACAAGACCATCCCCAAGAGTCACACCATGTGCCTGAGAGTATTGTACAAATGCTTCTGGAACTCTGTCAGAGGTGTGACAGGGTACCAGACTTTTGCCATTTTTTCTCTAGGAATAATGCGTTTCTTTGTGAAAGGAGAGACTTTCTGCACTCTCACCACCAACCCACCATTTTCAGCCTGTTATTCATCACTAAAAAATAATATGAAATAATCTCCACAATGGTTCCACCTGTCTACACAGATTTCAGTGTTTGCGATACATGGTCAGTGTCCCCCAGGAAAGTCTATAGCCTCCCAGCTGAGTCCATCAAATTCCAGATCCATGAAACAAAATATGAAAAAAGATCTCTCAGTCTGCTCTCTCACAAATTCTCTGAGGCATCTAGAAAGATCTTTCCTACTTCTCCCCCAACAGACTCCTCAAAATCTGTGTCTCTGAAAACTGGGTTTCTTTGTCCTGAGAAACAGATTCTTCACTGGTAAAGTCTGATTAAAAGTAAATCTCCCCTGTTCTGTAAAGAGAAAACAACGGAAGTAATTTCTTACTGGAGGAAAAACCCCAAGTCCAAAATGCCAGAGGACAGATGGATTGATCAAAAAGACAATGAAATCTTTCCATTAATTTTGATAGACTTTGGTCTTAAGTCATTAATCAGCACTGTTAAGAACCATGGATCTTGTAAAGTGGTTTTGGAATGGAAAAAGAGAGAGAAAAAATGCAATCTTGACATTTCCACTAGACAAGAAAACTCATGGGATGTACTCACAGCCATTCGACAGTTGCTAGATCATGATAACCAGTTTTATATTTAAATAGAGCAGGTCAATGACAAATTCAGTATGGAACTAATGACATTTTTTCATCACCAAGTTGTTTGACTGATTGTTGTCATGACTGGTGGCAAACACTTTTTTTTTATTAATTTTAGAAATAAATACTGTGGCTACAATAAGCACAGATCCATATGTTTTCCTTTACAGAATGATTAACCCATGCATTTTTATATAGACATTCTCTATGTATAAAGTTATTAGTAGAAGATTTTAAATTACATAGACAATGGAAATTTTTGCACCACAGATTTTGTGATGTTTTCATAGCATGCTAAAATAATTTATATTCAATAGCTGTATTTACAGATCCTTGATGTTTCTTGACTTCTTGCTGCTGTTACATATTATGTAGAAAAATTACTTATGTGCCTACCATTCTTTCACCTAGATCATCCTCTTAAATAATGTTGATTTGCATGTGACTATGGGGGGATTAGTAATTTTTATACTTTTTTGCTCTCTCCTACAATAGTTTTCTTACATTTCTGTACCTGGTACATGCAAACCAGTTCACTGAATCCTCTTCCTGAGCTACCTTAGAAAAGGGTGAAATATTTTGCTTACTTGTATTATAATGCCAAATTCTTCACAGCTGCAAATCATTACTTCTCACTTTTACTCACCTAAGCACCTCCTTTTTTGTGTAGCTCTAGGAAGTAAAAATTATCATTATGCTGATTCTCACAAAATGCCTGAAGTAATTTGCCTTCATTTGTGTTTTGCTTACCTGATAACTCCAGGACACGTTCGTGCCCTGGAAAAGCTCATATTCCCTTATCTAAGTAAGCCGAACTTTTCAGGCATTGCTGTGGTTGCCATTGACCAAGTTTTAACCCAAGCTACTGTGGATCTGATATTTGCAGAGCCTTTTTAGTACCACTGATGTCTCAAAACATTGCAAGGAGTCACCAGCTCTGAAAAGGAGGTTCCAGGGGCATATACATGCAAAAAAAAATATTGGCTGGCTAAAGAAGCTCTTAAAAATCTGATCTGTCTTTTAGATTGTGTTATTGGCAAAGCTTCTTAAAATCATCAGCACTTCCATGCTCTCACTCACACTAGTTAACTTTTAATCTAATTGAAACCACTGCTTAAAGCAATTAAATGTCTTCCTTTCCAAAGTGAGTTCTGCTTTAACCAAATAACGTCTTTCTGAAAATGAATGTTTAGCTGTCACTGTCCTCAAGAGCAGGAGTGATACCCAAATATCATTCATTTCCTGTCTCTCAGTTTCTACTCACTACTTTTAAGTCCACCAATATTTTCTCTCTATCATAATGTGATTTTCCTATACCTGTTTATGTTCTCGTGTTTCTCATTTCTGGGCCAGACTCCATCTGTCCCTGGAGTTTTGCTAGTCTTTAGACATTCTAATATCCTGATCATCTGTTCAGGTATGGTCTTGATTTCCCTCAGTATTTCTTCCTCTTGTATGAAATTTACATCCATTTCCAGCATCTGTCACCCACTCTCTTGTGAATATTAAGGCAAATCATTAATTTAATATCTAGAAGTTCTGTCCATTAATTATGCTAGCCTCTTACTCCTGCTAGTTTCATGGACTCTTCATGTAAACTACTTAAAAATTACTTCACAAGACATCTCAGCTTGTCTTCTTCCATGCTAAATTTTCTACATGCCTAGACTTCCCACAAAGAATATATATTAGTCCTCTTCTATAAAAGCTAAAATAGAAATCTTTTTTGTGCATAAGTTTTTTTCCAATCTCCTGTTAACTACGTGTGCTTATCTAGGACATGTAGTAATTGTCTTGATCATCTGTATTAAACCCCTGCTTTTCAGGAAACCTAACCTTTTTTCCCAAGCATTTTAACAAAGTTAGTCTTGAAACAGAACTTTTAATTGTGAGAATTATTTTAAAATTCAAAATAGCCACCTGAAGTTTTGGAAAAAATTTGATGGGATGACATAAGTATCTGTCCAACAAGCATGAACAGAAGTAAGTTTCTGTCACTATGACTATTCACGTTGTATTTTTTATGGAATTGCATGCTTTTGTATATATATATGTATTATTTTTTATCTTTCTATATTACCATCATTCAGACAAAATATTTTTAGCTTTCCATACTAGTAAAGAGGGACAGACTGCACCACTGACACTCTTGTTCTCAACACCAGCCAGTGCTTCCCTTTTACCTATAAAAATTTGTCACATGTTCTTCTAGAAATTCAGATTACATCACCTTCACAAACAAATCAATGTCCTGTATGATATACTTCAGCCTAAATTGGTATTCACACACAAAGCCAAAGGTCTTGTCCTGACTGTCCTAATCCAGTTCAAATCTCTACCATAACAACATCTGTTCCTCTAGTTAACTCTGCTCCCCTCACACAGAATCAATGGAACAAAAGTGTCAGCCTCTTTGACCAACGTCTCTTCATGATTTTCTAAATAAGCAGATATAAGCTGTTTGTCTTCATCTTCAAATCTTTCTCATTTTTGTCCTACCTATCATCTCCAATGAGCTCTGCCTCCAGTCAGACCATAATGTTAGTTTCCATTACCCATTTGTCAGATATTTTTAAACAAGCTCCTCTGTGATTTTTTTTCCAAGCATCTGCCACACAACCTCATTATCTTCCTTCAAATCCCTCATTAAAACTCTCTTGCTGTGATGCCTGCAAAAAAACATGAGAAAATATTTAAGCTAATAATGCACTGAGACGCTTTCTCTCATACTGGCCAACATTGCCTCATTGTTTTCTTGTGCTCCTTTAGCTGTCTGGATCCATGTGTTGTCTCTTACATTTGAATCATAGCCTCCCCGTGTGGTCTCGGTTTATGACTTAATGCTCTTTGGTGTTGATAACACAAATAAGAATCAGAAGAAAAGGCTTTTCCCCTCATTATGCTTTACTAGTTCCCACAAATCTGTTCACACTTCTCTTTTGTATTATTTTCGAGCAAGTAATTATAAAAAGCGCTATAATATAATCTCAAAGTCCTCTCTCTCTTTTCAGAGGGGAACACCCAAGTGAAGGACTAATTCATTCTCTATTCAGAAAAAAAATATTTGAAAAGGAAAACTATGGGCAAGAGGGAAAATCTAGTGTTTCAGCACTTTTTTTTTTCCATAGTGGACAGAGAAATTTGACTCCATTTTCTCTCCATCCTGTTCCTGCCCCTTAGGACAGAACAAATAGGATTTGCTTAAATGAAAGGAGGAGGTCTCTCCTGCAGATTAGTGATTTCTTTTCCTCCTTCCCTGACTGTCACTGCTTGCTGGATACAGTCTACATTCTGCTGCTTTTGAAGGTACACGCTCTGCTCTGACACTTTCCATGAAAAGGGAAGTGTTTTCCTTCAAGAAGGGAAAGAATTATTTTTCCACTGATAATGGAGAAAAGAATGAAAAGCGTTTTTATCTTCCCATATTTCACATCTTCTCAGTTCAACATTATTTCTATTCTCAGGTCTTAAATTTCCTTGTAATCTTCCCTAATACACATACCCAAAGCAGTTCTGCACATGCACTGCAAGGAGATCTTCCTAAGAATCGGACCTCCTCTGCATGAATGTTAGAGTGATAGTGAGGGTTGATGTTCCTATTTTGGCTTTTAAGTCTTCTATGTATATAATATGTCCTTAGCCACTGTACTTTCCTTTAGCACTTTGTCTCTTCTTCTCCTATTTACTAGATTAATATAACACTCACACATTGCTCAAGGAATGAACCCTGTTATTTCTCTGGTCTGACACATTATCGCTACGAATGCTGCACAGAGATGTAGAAATTACTTTAGACAGAAGTACAATTCATTAATGTGCTTCAGCAGATACCTGTCTAACAGTTGAATAAAAACTTTAGGACCTTTTGAACAAGATACACATGCAAAAAAATATGTAAATTTATTCCCTTGCCAAATTACCCACAGATACCAGTAAATCACACAGCAAATGCTCATTTTGACATGTAAAGAGTCAGTTTTGACAGCTGTATGTTCTTTACAGACAAAACCACAAAGTCACAGCCTTTCTATTGCTCAAGTGAGATGGGATTTTGGGAAAGCTTAATACTAAATTTCTCCTCTGTGTTTCAATTTTATTAACAAAGAACACTGATAATGCAAGCTCCAAAATTATATCAGTTATGTTCATGACAGACTATATGCTGCATCCTATCCTTTTAATCAATCTGAGTTATGGGAAAATAATATAATTATGAGAATTTGAGCAGTCATAGAGATTTAGTAGTTCATTAATCCCATAGCACATTCACAGGAGGTAAGCACAGAACTGCAACAAAAGCACTGGGCAGAGCCAAAGGCTATTCTAGTGCAGAAACAATTTGGAGACAACATGGAGCAGGTGTAATCTTCAACTCTTCAGGAAGCATTTCTGAATTGCAGCTGTAAAGTTTCTTTATGCTCCTAGGGGAGTGAAGCAGCTCCATGCTGCTAGCATAGTCTCACCTTAGAAAGACAGCAAATGCAAATGTACCATCCCCACTTTGATTTCATGTTGACAACATGGTGTCAAGGCTGACCAACCAGTCTCCATTTAATTGTAATTTATTATCTCAAGAGACATTCAACTCTTTACAACTTTCACATCAGAAACCTGTTGGAAAAATAATAATGAATAATGAAGTCAATCAGAAAGCTGTCTTTCCTGTAGTTAACAGCTGCAAATGTCTTACTAGCAGCTACACAACTCTAATGGACACATTATAAAAGAATGGACTTTATGCAATACATGTACAAAAAGTTTTGCATATTATAAACACAGCAGAAGCTCAGCTTTGAGAACTCATGGTGTAAGGACTTTTTTTCCACACAAATATGGCTAGAAAACTTCTTATCTTAGGCCATGAGAAAACTACCCAAAGAAAACATGAGACAAAACCCAAGTGCTCTTGGAGAAAAGCAATATAAAGTCTTTAAAAAAAACACAAACCCAAACCCAGCATCTGTAGTACATTGTCTTCTAGAATTTCTCTAACTTTTTCCAATTTTGTTCAGTGGGTTTTGATCACTTTCCTAATATCACTTTCAACACATTTCATAACAATATCAACTTCAATCTCTCTCCTAATTCAAGGAGACATCTTCACCTGAAATTGTGCTCTGAGTTAGCAAGAAATGACCTTGCAAGACAGCATGATGGGCAAATTAGGTGAGCTGAAGAAATGCAAATTAACAACAGACTAAGATATTAGAACTTGGTTTAGATTATTTGTGTAATAATATGAATTAAAAAAACTTAATCAAAAAAGGAAAACCAATAATATCCTGTAACAAATGAAATCAAGGAGAAGAATCAATTACTTGATCTATAGTCTATGGACCCAATTTGAAGTTATGCACCATTTACAAGAATCTTTTGAATAATTCACTCAGGGTAAAAAACGTTCAAAAAGTGCTGTCCAATAAAGCAGAGAGCTTCACAGTTCATTTAAGCCATGTTTCTTTATGCACAAGTAGCCCTATCTCCATTATGCATCCAAGAGTGCACAATCTCAAAACAAGGTGGACTGTGACAGAAAGGGACATGACCTGTTCCAGCACACAAAATACATGCATTACCATGCTCTTTTAGTTGAGGAAAAGTAAAATAAGTATAAAATGTCAAAATGTCTGATGTACCCTAACTTAAAATAAATGCTCATTACGTTTGAGGGCTTTATCCTGAACTTTGCTGCAACAGAAATAAAGGATGAAGAGGAGAAAAAAGAAGTGTAATCACTCAGTGAAATTTCCAAAGAAAAGATTGCAGAATCACAGAATATGCTGAGTTGGAAGGGACCCACAAGGGTCAGCAAGTTCAACTCTTAGCCCTGAACAGGACCATCCCCAAGAATCACAAAGATATTTATGCTAAACCTGAGACATGCAATTTGCAGGGTTTGTGGCTCCATATAATTCACCAACATCTGGCACTGACCTGTGAGGTAATATAAATTATCACCAGTAAAGGTTTTTGAATGCTCAAAAAGTAATAGGTACCAAACCTATAGATAACCAGAAAATAGAAATCCAGTGGGACAGTTTAATAAATTGGGCAAAAGCAACAGAAGGGATTTTTTTAAAGACCCCCAAAAATATAAATTTTAAAATAAAGAATTTTCAGAATCTTACTTCACACCATGTACTACAGTACCTGACACCACTGGATAAAGAGACTGAATCTGCTGAAAGATTCCATCACCACAACATATTTAGGAACTTTCAATAAAAAGAAAATTTCAAGGAAAAGTGTGGTAATGTTATCTTGTACATTTGGCAATGGTCTAACCACTGTGAGAACATACTGTCCCAGTCTGTTGTCTACATTTCAAGAGAAATGTTGATAAACTGTATTCAGTTCACAGAAGATCCTTGAGCATGCTCAGAAGATCAGAAGATCTCTTCACAGCTAAGTACTCCAAGAGCTTAATACTTTTCAAGAAGATTAAGTATTATTTCATCTACAGCGTAAAAGAACTTATATGGGAAACATAAATTTATTAATAACTTCTCTGCTCTACAGCAGAGAAGAGTTTTAAGGAGTCATCCCCAAAAACTTCCAAAAAAAAAAAAAAGATGGATAATAACATGAATAAAAGCCATCAGCTTTGGGAAAAAAAAAAAACTAGGAAAAGAAATATGGAATATCTGATCTTACATAGGCCAAAGGTTCCCAAAACTTTTGTAGCACAACCAAAGCAGAATTGTGCACACTTCACAGCTTTCTTAGAGATAAGATATACAAAAATACAGATGGATCTACATTCACAATGAAAGAAAGACTACAAGACATAAAATGGGAACAGTTAAAACACATTACCAACAGAAATACCTTTGAAGCCATTAGTGGACAAACATTCAATTAAGATTAAAAGGAGATAGCTCAGTATTGACTTCACCAACATATCTACTTTCACGGAAGAAAAATAAAGATTAGATGATGAATGCCCTGAATATCTCCAACAGCTGTGGAATGTCTTACACCTTCTATGGTTTTAGTACAGAGAAAGAAGTGGGAAAAAATGGAAATAAAAGAAGTGTTTCATAATATTGAAACTAGATTACTTTGAACAGATTTTATGAAGTGTCTTTACTGAGTACTGCATTTTCTGTTACAACTACTCACAAACATACATGAATAACACAGATGTGTTTACTATCAGCTAGAATGATCAAGCACTTACTAAGTCAAGACAGAAATCTTTGTCACTTGGTATTAAAAACCTAGAAGGAGGCAACAGTAACTTAAATGACTGTCTTGTAAGAGAAACATAAGAAAAAAAATGACACATGAGCACATGTAAAAGACATGCACACAAATGTGAAGTATTGGATCAGAAAATAAATGTGAAGGCTGCTTTATTAAATTGCAGATGTGTTGATACCAGAAAGAAAGACATCAGAAAAATAAAGGGCAATACACAATCAGAGCTTCCAGATATACATCCACACACAAAGACTGTAAACGAGTAACTTTGACCTAATACACAACCTGGACATTGTGACAGTGTAATCAGTGTCATACTGAAAAGAAATACGAAAGGCTGAAAGAGAAGCTGCAAGTCTGCAAAGACAATACAAATTTCAGGGAGAGAATGAATCAGAATTTACTTAAAACTTGAGCATCCTTTGTGACTTCAGGCAAGAATACTATGTTCACGTCTGGAGCCCTTGGCACAGGGGTCAGCCAGCTAGGGGTAATCCAATGGATTTACATGAATATGTTTAAGGTTCTAAAGTACATGACTTATAAAGATAAAGAAACTGAGTGCAGTCTACAGAAAAGTGTAAGGAAGGATTTAATTGTCAGATTTCTACCGCCTAAAAGGGAGCTATAGAGAACAGGGAGATAGGCTTTCCTAGGAAAATTTGTATTAGGACAAGAAGCAAAGAGAAATTCCTGTTGAACTTAAGAAAAATTTTCTTCACCATGAATGTGGTCAAACATGGTAACAGGAGCTTGAGAGACTGTAACATTTTTATTGACAACCCTGGACTAAACACAACCTTGATGAATCTTATTACCTTCAAACTTAGCTCTGCTATGAGGAAAAGATTGAGGTGAGACAAAAACAAGTCAAAGCTGTGGTCATGCAAGCTCTCCTTCAGATCAGAAATAGGAGTAACTAAATGCAAAGTTAAAGACAGGCTTAAAATAGCTATATTAAAAAAAATACTTCAAAAATCTGGGATTTATTGATAGTGAGAAGGAGAATTTTAGAAAGACTTTTTATGATAACTGTCTTGGTTTGAGATAAGCAAGACCTGGGAGGCCCAGGTAATTATTAAGTGATTATTAGTGAAAAAATACTGGGAAGTTGGGGTAAAAGAGTGACCATCACTGTTTCATGAAATCTGTGGCTATAAAGCCTAGCTTTTTAATATCCAATGGCATAAGAAATTTTGCTTTTGAAGTTATTTCCTGACTTTCCTTTGAGCATCAGGTCTGAAAGGTCAGACAAAGAGGGAAAGAATATTTTGTAAGAAGCATTCCCCCCTGGGAAATTGATTTTTATAGCCCTTATTGTTTTTCTGTAGGAGTTCATTTGAGTAGAGATTTGTTGCTCAGTTATACCAGTTCTCCTCCCCAGTTTCCTTAAGGGCATTTGGTGTGCTAGGTGAAATACATTACATTCTGGGAAATTCAAATACAATATTCAGGGCTTTCAGTAGTTCCTTTTGAGGAGATACTTACTGTGGTATGATGGTGAGCACTGGAAAATTTTACATTTGTTCCTCAGGCAAGAGTGGGCCTTTTTGGAGGGTTATAGTTTGTAGAGAATTTGATTCTGATGACTGAACTTAGAGAGACTGAGACTGTCCAAAAATTTTACAGGGGTATTGTATATGTATGGGCCAAACTTCACGAACGAAGATTTGGGAAGGGCTGTCCCCACATGGGTGTGCCCTTCCAGCCTGCGCAGTGGATTTTAGGTGAGGCTCAGCGTGCGCAGAACTGGCCCCACCGTTTAAGTCCTGAGGTTCATCTGCCACAGCCGAGCGAGCTTGGACGGTGCCAGTGAAGTCCTCAGGACTAGAACCTACAGCACCCGGCATTTCCCAGGAGGTCTCCCATCCAAGTACTAATCCGGGGCTGACCCTGCTTAGCTTCCAAGATCTGACGGGATCAGATGTCAGGGAGGCATTTAACTGCCCTTTTTTACAGGGGTATCAATGCATGAAGAAAAGAATATCGATAATAAAAAAGTCTGATGAAAGATAAAAAGGAAATAATTTTATTACAAGGAACTCAAGTATAGAAATATGGTAGGAGTGCTTAAACAAGCTCCAAAAAGAAAATGAAAAAGCTAATAACAAATAGCTGCTTTTCAGGCAGCTGAGACAGATTTTGAAGAGATTCAGAAGGCAATCAACTCTTAGGAATAACAAGCACCAGGTGTCAACACAGTTGCTGCTGAAATGTTAAAAACAAGGAGTTATAATTTTAGAGACCTCATCTAATAATTTTTTTGTTATGGAGGTCTGTGAAAATGCTTGAGAAACTGAAAAAGCAGGCATATTTCTAATTTCAAAAAGGAAGACAAAATGTAAAGTGACAGTCTGCTTTCTCTACTTATTGTGATTCATAGAAACCAATCCTTAACACTTTTATATAGATTTTGCCCTTAGAGGCAATAAACAATGGGAGTATGCAAGTGTTTCTAGGCATACATACATTTCATAAATCTCATCTCTATGTATCAGACATTTTCAATGCTTCAGTGACAAAGAAAAATCATAGTATGATCAGTATATATATTTTAAATAGATTTTAAGAACTCTGTGATAGCATTTTCCAACATGGTCTTTGTCCTGCAATGAAAGAGCTGCCAAAGTTATTAGCGTGGCAGAGTTGTCTTTACATGATTGAAATTTGGACTATGGCTTAAGTAATTTCTATGCAATTTGCCAGAAATACGGGATTATGAAAGGCAAAACTATATGTGGAATAGATCTGCTATGAACCTATAAGAAGACTATGAGGAATATAGGATAGGAAATAAAATTGACCTCAAGAAAATTCAGTGGCAAATCATACAGTCACAATTCTGGGAAAATATTAAGTTACAAATTTCTTGAAAACTGTTCTTATATTACTATTGGAGGCAGAAAAATACAGAAAATGCTGATAAGAATCTGTAATGTCAAGGTGATGAAAGAGAAGAAATGATAATCTGAGCTTGATTCATCAAAATTAAATTCCAATTTTGTAACAGTTGGCCTTCACTGAAATTGATAGCTTCGTGAGTATAAGTTCAATAAGCAGGATGGGTATAAACTCAATAGTGAATTGTGTTTATTCATTGAGCAAGAACTTCCTTTGTTATAGTTGATATTTATGGCCTGTCCTTGGTCATACCTTGTTCAAGGTCTATTTATGAATTATTGTCAGACTTGACTTGATACTGTACTGCATTACATTAACACTTTGCTGATGCCTGATTTTAATATTCAGATGCAACATACAACTGTGCTTTGCCTTTATTCTGTTTTAATTTAACAAAAGTTACCTACCTCAATCATTTCTGGTTTCTCTTTGCTTTCAATGATCATTTCATGCCCTTCCTCTTTATCTAGTAATTATTGCCCTAGGCAGTTGCTAGATCCAGTTAGATTGAGTTCATTACTAGTTTTGATTTGATGAGCAACATCGTTATTTCAAATTCAGCAGAAGAAGCACCTTATACTCTTATTGGAGATTACCATATCTTGCTACAGACAATTTCCTTTTCTTGCTCCTTTTTAATAAACAATTTCTAATGGGAAGAAAGATGTAAACTGGCATCTCTGAGCCAAAAGATGGGTAAACAGGTCATTAACCTTGGAAAAAAATCACATGCTATCATGTAGCATTTCATCATTATGAGATTTTCTTCAAAAGGCAAAGTTTACTCCTGCTCTCCTTTCACAGATCATCAATAGATTTTTAATAGAGCAAAATTATCTAGAACTTTGTAAGGATCTTTACAAACGTTTCCTGAGCACAGTGTCAAAACTGAAAGATCTCCATGGCAGTTCTTTTACTTATTTGCTGTTTCTGCCTAATTTAATATTTGGCTACTGGATTATGAAAAATACAATTGAATATTACAGCTGAGGAAAGAATTGAAATATATTTTGAAATAACAGATCAAACTCATCTTCTTCTAGTCCTTTCTTAAAATAAATGTTAAAGGTCTAGATCAGCTTACATAATGCCACAAAGCTCAGAAAATCTAATTTTTATTGGGCCAAGATATAGAAAATCAGAATCCAGTTGTGTTACCAATACGATTTTTCTAATCCTTGAGCATTCAAATCAGAATTTTTTCTATTAAATTGCTTCCTTTAAAATTATGTCTTTTCAGAAATGTTGTTTTAAATTCACAAAACATAAAATGTATTATACAGACAAAAATAGACTGTACTTGCAAATGAACTATGCAGTTTATGAACAAAAATTAAATATATTTCTTGAAAGAATCAACTAAATAGGAACTGGATGCTCTGTTTAAATGAGCTATTTCTGAGTAAGAGTGTGATTTACACAGTATTTGTTCAAACAGCCAGAGTATAGAGATGATGCTAAGACAGGAGGAATTCTCTGCTTTTAACAAAATCCCTCTGTTCATCCAATCATGTGTTTTGTTTTGATTGAGAAAGTAAAAGTTTCCTTTCACCCAAAGCTTTGAAATTCAAAGCTGTAATCCAAATCCACAAAAAAACCACAGTATAAATTAGGGAGACGTGCTGTTAGATCATCTAATTAAATAACACGATCACAGCATTGTCTAAACTGAGTTTTAGAAAAGACTACCAGTTTTCACGGCTTCTGGCAACAGTGACCACTTTAATTTAAAAAAAAAACCCACACTGATACCACAATACATGTATAATTTTTACATTTACCTTTAGGACACCAAATTCTTTTGTTTTGATGATATATCTATGTAATTTCACTATATTGTCAAAAATCTGTGCTTTAGTAGTAGCTGCAGTTATGCTTAAGGACCATTGTAGTTGAATTGTAAGGAGTAATCTCTTGTTTGTCACAATTTATTTTTGAAATCCTCCTATATGCTTCACATTAAGATTCTGACTGCCTCTTAGTTGTCTTTTGTATTGTTTCTTTATACCTATTTTTTACTTATATCTCCATATCATAAGATGAAATCTCCTGGAGCTATGACTTCTCCAGAGACACAAAAGCAGAAGATATGTCATAAGTACACTTGCATAACAGTGTACACACACCTATGCATATGGAAACCAAATTAAATACATATAATGAAGAAACAGTATAATTTGGGAAGTATTATTGCACCTGATGTCAAAAAAAATACACCCAAGAAGAAATGATACCATTTTTCTGGTAACCATACATAACAGGCACACTTCACATTTTAGGGAGACTGAGAAATTGAGAAAGGTTCACCTGCTTAGGAAAGGCTGCAGAGGCACTTCACTATGTGGCAGTCTATCAGGGCACAGCTCTTTTCTACTTCTAAATGTGATATAGAGGTTAAATATTTTGCATGTCAAATACAACTGTGTGATAAAGATATAGTTATCTAGTACTGCTTGCAACTATACTATTCTAATGAGGATGTCTCTGCTGTACATTGTAAAGAACCCAACCCATTTGGGGCAGTTATAGCCAGGAATGAAGGGCCAATTTTGTCAAGCTATTGAGACATCTAAAGAAGTAATTTCCAGCTTCCTAGAATTTTTCAAATGTATCTGTGCACTAAGGTGTGAAGAAGACGTATTCAGAAAGAAAAAGAAAATGAGCACCTACACATCTGATAATCCCACTGTACTTAACCATATATCTTTAAGCACATAAAAGTCTATATCTTTTTAGTTCCAAGTCATTTGTTCAAGACCTCATGGAAGGAAATGATCACTAAGCAAAAGACAGAATATGAGATATCTGGTTGCTATCCTTTTTCTTAGATACTTTCCTTTCACAGAGTTTGCAAATGCAGTTTTCCTATACAAAGGCACATTCACTTAGGGACTACATAACCAGGAATAGAGAGTTTACTGAATGTTGCCAAATGTATCTGAAACACGGCAAAAGTGTCAAACCTACATTACGTGTTTAAACATAGCCATCTAGTGCCATTTTAGATACACTAAGTTATCCAAGATACCAGGTAGCCTAAGGTAATAGAAATTACTGTATAAAATTAAATTTTAGAAAGAGGAATCTATCTCAGGGCAGTTACCTGTACAAGAAGCTCCATTTGTGCCACAGCGTCCTGCTGATACATTTCATCCAACCAAAATTACCTAGACTGTGAGCATCAGCTGAAACACAGACATTTTGAAAATCATCACAAATAATCTAAGTCTTCCTATCCTGCTTCCTGTGATGCTTGTCAGTTCAAATGTTATTTATCCTAATTTGAGACTCAATCTTACAATTAATTATGACAGACTATTTCCATTCTTATGGAGAATCACAGCATCTATACAGTGGTCTAGCCATTCTGTCAGGCCTGGTCCTTTCAGGATCTGTTACAAGTTTTTAGGGCCAGAAACAGAAGACACTTAAATGGTCTTCAGATTTAATACATAACAAATCAGCAGTTTTAAAGTTGCTGCTTTCCCCACCTCCCTCCCACCCCCCCCACCCCCCCACCCCCCCGCCCCAGATAGAAACCATGATTCTTCTTGGGAATTTGATCTCTATAAAAGAGAAACTTATCTTTGAAATCCATTCAGAGCCAACTTATATAATTTTATAATCTCCTGGATTCTGCCTCAATTGTAAATGAATTGTAAATAGATTTTTATCAGTTTGTGGCACCAGACAGCAGAGTACACTTCAACTTGCAACTCACAACTAAACAGTTTACCTGGTAGAAACCACTTAAGGGGGAAAAAAAAGAAAAAGAGTAGGCTGATCTGTTAGCAAAGCTCTGAATACAAATCTGTTAATGTATCTATGTTATGAACTCACATAAGCTTTTCTCTAAATGATTTCAAGAACAAACTGCAATGTGGAACATATTACAGCTAAAGGTGAACCACAGTGGTGCGATGAAACTGAAGCAAACCCTTGAAATTTGTGCTAGCCAGACTGCCCAAGAGGCCAGCTGTAGGGATTCATCACATCCTCCAAGAATATTTGGGTTTGCACAGAGACAGTGCACCACTGTAACATAAACAAACCTTGAGGTTAATGCTTATATCACCTAACTTTTTAAGTCACCCTGAAGAAGCAGCACAGGAAAGGATAACATGAAGGTATCTGCTGTATAACTCAATTGGTGCATAACTTTAAGGAAGTAACCCGCAGAGACCTATTATTAAAGCTAAGATGAAAGGGAAGAATGCTCTTTTATGAAATAGGGCAACAGATGTTTGAATTGCTGTCTAGATTAGAAAAGCTCTTAGTCAGTGTCTGCTCCCAGAAAGAATGCACCACTAGCAAAGCCCACCTTGGGTCTCAGAGTAACTTTGCTGAGCAAAGGTGGTATTTGAACTGAAGGGTCTTACGATTTAAAATTGCAGCCTACTTGGAAGGAGAGGCCAATTGTCCTAGCAATAACTGAAGTAAAAATAGACTGAAATTTAACATTGATGTATGAACTAAGAGGAAATGGTGGACATGCAAAAGATTCATGTTATGACAAGGCCACTGCCCCTAGAACCCTTCTTTCCAACCCTCTTTCACTGCTTCCTGTGTGGCATTGACTCAATAAGTGACTCCACACAGAGCACTGCTTTACCCTGTGTAGACTCGAATTCCCCCTGCAGGCTTTGTGCATCCACTTGTTTTTTCTCCCAAACCACTTCATTAGCTCAGATGCATGTAGCAGTAATTTGTAAAATTTCTCTAAGTTTGGAACATGCATAAGAAACAGATTGCTGAGTGCGCTATCCAGTTCATGGGTGTCCACAGGTATCTGTCTCCTTCTTTAGTATAACTTGCTGAGTACTCCATGGAAAATATCAACAAATACCAAAATTCCCTGACTCACAATTCCCCATTCCCCATGCACTTTTACTGAACAGTTGGGCAGATGGGCAATGACAACAGTCTACAGAAAAATAGGGTACCAGCACGATATAATGACAAATTTGGTAGAAGAGGGAAGGTATAAAGAGTGATCAAAGTAAGTGATAAATGTCAAGAAATCAAAAGGAAACTGACTGTCCAGTATAATGAGTGAGCTTTGGATGTGGATAGAGGAACTATCTCAAAGGAAATGAAGACTGTCATCATATCTTACTCAGAAAATGGAAATGTTTTATAAAAGACTTGGCTTAAGGTATTCAGAAGATAAGGAGCTATATAAGGCTTTGGTGGGTGTCAGAGGTTGGTTGTTATACTGAGAGATGGGTTGGAAGTCAAATGGGACAGGTTAAGAAGGGGAGGTACTTGCTCCAGGTAAAGCTTCAGAATGCTTTGAAGAGACCTATCTGATCACAGACCTAACTCTGCTGCTAACTTTGTGCCCTCAGGCAATTAAATTTGATTCTTAGCAATTCTGTTTCCCTTCTCGTTTTCTCTTCTTCTCTGCCATCTATTTTGAACTGTATACTTTTTGGGATATCAGCTCTTCTTACACAATTCCTAGAACAATGGGGCTCTGAGCTCACAAGACTCTTCTAGACATTCCTAGAATACAAATAATAAATAATCTTAATTTAGCAAATATTTATTGAGTTTTCCCAGGTATTATAACTAATTACTGCCATTTTCCCACAGAGAAATAATCCATCACTCTGCTGATGATAAAAGAGCCTTTTGAACAATGGATTTAAAATCTATCCATTCAGATAAATAATTTGTTCTTATTTCTTTCCTGTCACTTTATGCAAACTATTTGCTTCCTTGTGGGACAACTCTAAACTCTCTAAATAGTGTGAACTAAACAAGTATTGAGCAGGTTCAGATTCTGTACAGTATAAAGATGCAAAGAGATATTTTTTATTTCTAAAGACATGGTGTACATACAAAATCTACATTCTGTTCATAGATAATATAAGAGCTGAACTGTGGAGGATATGACTTTATAACCATCTAATTTGACAGATATTTATTAACAGTAGCATTTTTATATTTCCTAGATTTGTGATTATGCCCCATTAATTCTGCACCCACTAGAGACCCTAGGACAGCCCTGAAGTAGATGTCAGTCACAGGCACACTGGAAAGAATGTTCCCACACCACCACCACCTCCCCGTTCCCAGACAAAAATCATGCACAAAGACACAAGTCGTTGCATCCCTATTGTCCTGGATCCACAGCAATTAAAATCCTGCAGCAACCAAGGCAGTAGGTGTATTTTTACTTTCTCCATCTTTCTTTCTCTTTCTTCTCACAGTTTCCACTTACTGAAATCTAGGTAACTCGAATTGGCATGGGTTAGAGTTTGCTAAGTCAGTGCTTTGTGAAATACTTTATTTCAGTTGAATGTTACCTTTAAAATTTGCCAAGTTTCCTTATTTCCTAAAGTTTGCCAGTAAAATGTTGTTGCTTGACCTCCTGAAAACATTGTTTGTGCTCCCTTAGAGTATAAAAAACCCAAAGCCCATTTAAGGAACTCAGTGAGCAAGTCTGGGACTTTACAGTAGGCACATTTTCAGGTGAAGACACTTATTTCAAATGGATCAGTTTGAGAGCCTAAATTCAGGGGTTTGAGAGCCTAAATTCAGGTGTTTGAGAGCCTAAATTCAGGTATTTGAGAACCTCTTTCCATAATTAAATGAGACATCACAGTCTATTCTCCAGAAAAAGCCAGAAATTACAAAAGTTTGGCATCCTGCATGGGACATTTGCCTACCTAGACCATGTTTATATCAGCTAGTTAGGAAGGGCTTGCTCTCATTATTACTGGAAAGATTCCCATGGATTTTCCCAAATTGTTCTTCCTAGTAGAACAAGGAAAAGAAGTTTTATATTTTATACTTTGTCTACATATGTGAAACATGTAATGTATCAATACAAAAACACAGAAACCAATCTTAAGTTTCTGCTCAACAAATGTAATGTTGTGTAATGTCACTGAAAATTAAATGGCCTAAATAATGTCTTTCATTATTAATGAATTTTATGGAGGATTTAAATCCCATTCTATTCACATGCAACAATTTGAAATAGATATTTTTCTGATATTAAGCTGCTTGTCTACCTACTGTAACTGGAATTAAAATTGTGGTTCATTTTTACAAATAAAAATTTATTCAAGGTAAGGGTTTAAGGAAAAAGCCTGAATGTAACAAAAGCCAATGACATTTCTGGTTGGAATTTTAGAATTTTATGTATCTTTTATAGACAGGTCTATTATGGTCCCAGATGGTAAACCAGATCAATCTACAGAGGATGCTAAAAAAAGACTGATAAGATAATCAAAGTAGTTCTTCACTTACCCTATTCCACAGGTATCATTAGTCTCAGGAAGCATAATTGGAAACTAATCTATTGGCAGAGGGCTTAAAAACCCACATTACTTGAGATGTACCATGGTGAATCTGAGCCATGGACGATAACCACAGGCCAGGTGATAAGATGTGTGGTTTCACTGATTGTTTGATTCCCTGGACTATCAAGTAACTGATGGTCAATAAAGCTATATCCATTCACCCCATATAAGAGTATTTCTGGTGTGCAAGGTAGTGTCTAGCAGTGGACTGAATTTCAAGGATTAGGACGCTAATTCTAATTTGTCTCCTCTGAGGTGTGTAACCTTCATCATTCCAATGTATGGTCTTATGCTGTTTAAGTTTCAAGATCTGTGTGTCTCTTACTATCTGTGGGGGTGACAGTGTGTCTGTGGATCTCTTAAGGTCTGAGGTGATTGATGAATGCACCCTTAAGGACCAGAGAAGGACCTGTAGAATGTGGATACCTTGTAACCAGTAGAATCTTTCCACGTATGCTAGATGAACTACTGACCAATAGTATGCTGGCATGTTATATACAGGAGTAGATAAAAGTGAAGCTGTTACTAAAAAAGTCCTTTCTCTTTGGTGAGCCTTCTGATCACACTGCAGCCTGAGTTGTCTCTGCCTCCGCTAAGCTAACCTACTTTACCCCAATAAAGGGTAACCCCAATAACTAACTATGTACACAGCTCCTAGTAGAAAGTGGCTTCAATCTCATTCATAATCTCTGGGTACTTCTAAAACTAAAACCAACAGAATCAGTAGCTCTATCAAAACAATTCCCAATACCTCCAGAGGCAAGTTGCATACACAGACCTGGGGACCTCATCCACTTTCCAAGTTCACAGGGAGATGAAACCCATAAATGTGCTTAAAAACTATCCAACCACTGGAAGAAGCATCTGGTTCAATCACAACTTTTTCTTACCACTAATACAGACATGAAGATTAAAGTGAGAAAAAAGAAAACAGGAAAAGAAAGATGACAGCCATGGAGACTGGAGCATCAGAGTAGTGGAGATCTTCACTGTCTAGGACTATGGGCACTGAAAGGGTGGTACAGGATTTTTTTTTGACGAGCAAATTCAAACAACACCACCACAAAAATAGCAGGGCTACAGTACAGCTCACACAACACTCTCTTTGGTTTCATAAGATGCCTGACAGCCCAGACTTCTACACTTTAATCTTGCCTTAGGGAGAGGATGTTCTTATGCACTGCCTCACTATTAGTTTGTTTTCAGCTGATAAGTTTTTGAAGTAAGCTCAGAATCAAATTGCATCAAATTAACCAGTTCCACAACAGTGCTCCAATCTCCTGAACTCCTGTTGATTGCATTGAGTCTGCAAGGATCAAACCAGGACTTGAAGTTTTTAATTACCTCTGAGAATCTAAGCTGATTCCTCTGGATGAGTTTAGATAGTTCACACTCACTTCCTCTAAAGATAAATCTGATTTTTATCCGATTCAAAAATAAAAATTAGAATGACAGAGAGATCTTCACTTTCATCCGTTGGTTTCCAGTATCAGCATGACAATTACTTAAGCTTTAACTTGTGTCTACTACTACAGTAAGTAAACCTGCAGTTATGTTAATCTATTAAAAAATAGCACCAAAGGACAGCAGGTTTTCCATAACAGTAAAAATATCAAAGTTTATAGAGATTCAGAATTCTTATGGGTCTTTCCAAGTAGCACAAAAATTACTGAATTTAACAACAATAATTGATAGCAATAGATAGATTCTTAGTGACCTCATGACCATTTTTAATTCATTTTGGACCTACAGAGTATAAAATTGTGTCTCTAAAGTGATGCAAGAATAGCAGAGTATGAAATAAACAAAAACCACAAAAATAATCCCTACCATTAGAGCAAGAATTTTGCTTAAAATGTCCTTTTCTCTCATTTGTAGAAAAGCTGTCACCAGATGGAATGTTTTCTTGACTGCAATGCTCAAAGGTACTCATTAAGACCAGGAAAAGAAAATATTTCAGATGAAATTTGTCCATAACCTTAAATGGTTGGCCAGTGTATTTGTGATGGTGCTACTCTGTGTCTGGTTGCTTGGCTGGCTGCCTCTTTAACACAGACCATATTGTCTTAGTATTCAAGCAGTTTGCCACCATTTGTTTGTCTTCAGAATATTTTAAAATTAAGAGATTGTCATTTGTCCTGTTGCACAGCTGGAGGATGGAGGCACACGTAACTCAGCACTAACTTGTGTTCCGTACAGACTTAATATTTGCTACTGTCACTGAGTTCAGTATCACAGAGCATCATCACTGGGAGCACCCAGACTGAGTAAAGGTGGCAGAACTGCATCCAGATTTATTAAGATTGAAACTTAGAATGTAGAGTTCCACAGTGTTATAAGGGAAGAAAGAACTGTCAGAATAATCTTGAATAAACTGCTTCAAGTAAGCAGGTAAAGGCCACTCACAAATACCCCTTCAGACTTAGGTTAGTTGGGTCTTTGTTCATCTGTTCTGAAACAGATATTTTAATTTTCCCACCAGCAAAATATTTCCCTCTCCTTGCCTGAAGTTGGACAGCAACGGTAGAAGTCTAGGCTTCCAATGCACAAAATCTCATCCTGGATGGATGCAGGTACTTGAAATCACAATCTAGAGCAAAATTATTGTTCTCTGTGTACAAGGGAGAAAAGAGAAACAAATCTGAGCCTCCCGAGTCCTGATTCTATACCTTTGGCTATGATATCCTACACCTTTGGTCTATAGATAAGGCAGAGGTATTTCATGCTTTCTTTGTCTTGGAATTAACCACAGATGATGGACCGAGATGGTCTCAGTACCCTGGGCTGGAGGACTGTGACTGTGAGAAGCATCAACTCACAGTCAACTGAAATTGTGCAGGATCTGCTGCACCAGCTGGATCCCTATAAATCTGTAGGGCCTGGTCGGATTCATCCAAGAATCCTCAAAGTACTGGCTGATGTCATTACAAAACCTCTATTAATGATTTTTGAGTGGTCTTGGGAATCCAGAGAGGTCATAGCTGACTGGAAGCTGGTGAATGTTACCCTGATTTTCAAGAAGGGCAAGAAGAACAGCCCCAGAAACTACAGGCCTGTCAGTCTCACTTCAGTCCTGGTAAAGTTAAGCAGAAGATTATTCTGGGAAGTGTTGAAAACCCCTTAAAAACAACACACCTTCATCAGAGGAAGTCCTGCTTCTCAAGTATGATTTCTTTTTATAACAACTCACCTAGCTGATCAAGAGAAGCCAGTTGATGTAATCTTCTTGGATTTCAGTAAAGTTTTCAATAGTGTCTCTCACAGGATCCTTCTGGACAAAATGTTCCACATGCAGCTGGATAAAAACATGTGATATGTGAGCAATTGGCTCACGGGTCAGGCACACGGGTCAGACTGGCCACATTCACTAGCGGGGTTCAACAAGGAAGCCATTTGAGGAGCAGTTGAGGTCACTTGGTGTGTTCAGCCTGGAGATGAGGAGACTGAGCAGAGAACTCATTGCAGTCTGCAATGTCCTTGTGAGAGGAAGAGGAGGGGCAGACACTGATCTCTCCTCTCTGGTGACCAGTGACAGAACCTAAAGGAATAGCCTGAAGTGGTGTTCGGGGAGGTTTAGGCTGGATATTAGAGTGAGGCTCTTCACGAAGAGGGTGGTTGGGCACTGGAACAGGATCCCCAGGGAAGTGGTCACATCACCAAGCCTGACAGAGTTCAAGTAGTGTTTAGATGATACTCTTGGGCACATGGTGTGACTCTTGGGAATGGTCCTGTGCAGGGCTAAGGGTTGGACTCGATCATCCTAGTGGGTCCCTTCCAACTTAGCCTATTCTGTGACTGTTATTCTATCTTTCCTGACTAGCTATAAATCAGTTTGAAAGACTGGTGTCAAATGATGTCCAGCTTAATTCTGCAGGGGGCTTAAAATTAAAGGAACCTGATCCAAGATGCACTGAAAACACTGTGAGTGATTTCCTGCAGCTATCAGTGGCCTTGATATTGCAGAGCAAGTATGTATACACAGCCTGCTTGTAAAAATAAGAAAATCCTTTCCAGATCCATGTGCTCCACATACGTTTCAAGGAAGAAGAATTAAAAAAAACAAAACAAAACAAAACAAAAACAAAAACAAATGAGCAACAGAAAAAAATAACACTAAACAACAACGGGAAAAAAACCAAGAACACCAACCTCTCTCATTTTATTAGGACATTTGTAAAAGTCTTGTTATAATTTTGATTTCCCAATCAGGTTGATTTATGGATTTCCCCCTTTGTTTATGGCTTTTTCATTGCTCCATTTTATAGAACCCATGAATATATGAGGATTTGCACCGAGGACCTCAAATAAACAGCTCAACATTAGCAGACAATACAGCAGTCTGATTTAATAAGATTTTTTTGCTCCAGGTTCTCTCAATCTGCTTTGCACCAATTACAGAAGGTAGGGTCAGAACAAAGGCTTAACCTAGAATTTTTTTCAGAGATTTTAGCAATGCCATGTTCAGAACTGTTTTCCTGATCCCTATTATGTTGTTAGCCCAGCAGAGGGAAGAAATAGTTTAAAACATGTCACAGTAGGACCTGTCTTAATATTAAGTGTTGAATCACTGATGGTAGGCGTCAAATATTCTGGCTTTGTTGTAATGTTTGAAAGCTTGTACAGAATTGCTAAATAAAGTAACATGATTTTACTTTCTTTTTCTTTTTTTAGAAAAATAAAATAAACATGAAAAGATCACTGTATGCCCTTTTTATTACAAACTGTGTCAAAGCCTCCAAATGTATCATGATTATAGATGGTGTAGTAAATAGCTCAGAAAAAAGGCCTCCTTTGTTGCACTATTTAAAATTGGGTCAGAGTAGGTCACTCCTAAATCCCCAGGCCATCAACAAGAGCTATTTTCTCACCAATGCAAAGTACTTATATAAATATTCAAATATGATCTGATTAATTTTCTAAAAACCAATGTCTTTTTCTGCCTGAGTACAGATTATCATAATTTTATCCTTCAAATTTGACCAAAGAAAAATCATAAAAATCTAATCAATTTTTTAAAATATTCAAATTATTAAATGGAGGTCCCCTGTAAGGGTAATAGCAAACTGTTCACAGATTTCTTAATCTAGAGCAACAAAAACACCTTTAACCTTATAAAACTTCAAGGTACAATTCTCTGATGCATTTATTCACATAAACAGGTAAGATTTTTATCAGTACTAATCAAAGAAGCTTGTGAATTTTTTAAATTCTTTAGGCTTCCACAATAATTCTTTTCTGCTTTTTCATGCTTTTATCTTTGTATTGAAAAAATTGAAAAATACTATGTCACTATATATGTTATAATAATACACAGACATATCAGCAATATAGAATAATATCCATAGATATAACAGATGTCAAATTTTGTGTTTTGTTCTTGATGACTACAGAAGGAAAAATGCTAGGCCTGTGTATGACAGCAATGTGGCTTCCAGTCCTCAGCAGCAAATATGACTGAAATATGCACAGCGGTGGCACTCAGTCTGAACATCCGTCACCACTCTGAGAGTTTGAAGTGCATCTAGTCCTTTGAAGTCTATTTCCTTTGATTACCCAGTTCAACTCTTTTGCAACTATTGTATGTGTCATCAAATGACAGTAATGAAAATAACTGCAGCCATTATTACAGGGTTTAGGACTTTGCCATCTGTTGAATATTAGCCTTTGCCTTCCCCCAACTGGCATGCTGTTGTGCCAAAATCAATATAAAAGCAGTGTCACCATATTACACTTGCAGGCAGTTGTATAGCTCTTTTGTTTACACATATACCACAGAATTCCACAAAACAGTGTTAATAGAGCCAGCAATGGCCAAAAATATAGTTCAAACACTGACATCCAAATATCATGGTGTGTAGAGGTAGGGAATGCTGTTGAGATTTCTCCATTTCACAGTATCACAAAATACTCCCATTTGGAAGGGACCCACTAGGATCATCAAGACCAACCCTTAGCCCTGCACAGGACCATCCCCAAGAGTCACACCATGTGTCTGAGAGTGTCATCCAAACACTACTTGAACTCTGTCAGGCTTGGTATTGTGACCACTTCCCCAGGGATCTTGTTCCAGTGTCCAACCACCCTCTTTGTGAAGATCTTCTCACTAATATCCAACCTAAAGTTCCCCTGACGCAACATCAGACCATTCCCTTAGGTTCTGTCACTGGTAACCAGAGAGGAGAGATCAGTGTCTGCCCCTCCTCTTCCTCTCACAAGGACATTGCAGACTGCAATGAGTTCTCTGCTCAGTCTCCTCTTCTTCAGGCTGAACAGAACCCAATGACCTCATCTGCTTCTAATGTGTCTTCCCCTCAAGGCCCGTCACCATCTTCCTTGTCCTGTTTTGGGTGCTCTTCTATAGCTTAATATCTTATATTGTTGTGCCCAAAACTGCACACAATCTTCAAAGGGAGGTCACCCCAGTGCAGAAGAGAGCGGGACAACCCCCTCCTTTCACCAGCTAGTGATGCTTTGCCTGATGTCCCCTAGCACACAGTTGGACCTCCTGGCTTCCAGGGCACTGCTGACTTGTATTCAACTTGCCATTGACCAGGACTCCTGCATCTGTTTCCATGGCACTGCTTTCCAGCATCTCATTCCCCAGTCTGTCTGTACATCCAGGATTGCCCCATCCCAGGTGCAGAATCCGGCACATTCCCATTGTTGAACTTCATATGGTTGGTGATTGCCAAGCCCTCCAATTTGTCCAGGTCTCACTGGAGAGCCTCCCTGCCTTTGAGGGAGTCAACAGCTCCTCCCAGTTTTGTGTCATCTGCAAATTTGCTTAGTATCCCTCGCAGTCCTGCACCCAAGTCATTTACAAAGATGGTGAAGAGCACAAGGCCCAAGATGGAGCCCTGCAGAACCCCACTATTGGCAGATCACCAGTCTGATGTCATCCCAGTCACTGTCACCCTCTGTGCTCGACCTGTGGGACAATTCTCACCCACCGTGTGATGCGTTTATCCAGCTGTGTGTTGGAAATTTTGTCTAGAGGGATACTTCAAGATATGCACTTTTAAAAAGGTAATACAGCTCTGTTAAGCATATATTAAGATCTGGTAGTGTCAAACTCAGATCTCACCAGATTTTTTGCTTCACAATTAACATCTGTAAAGTCTTTTAGGTGCAAGGTAATACAAGGCACTAACATAATACCCTGCAGGACAAATAGTATATTCATAGAGCCATCCTTATAAAATACCACACTTTGCTCTCATAAGCAACAAAGCATTGGAAGTGTTGCAGCGGCTGAATGCCAGAAACAACTGCCCAGACCTCAGGCCATAAAACTCTCTCTTTGTTTTCTGAAGACTCAAGTTCTTTTGAAGGCAAAAAGGGATAAAATTACTCTGATATGAGAAATTCTTCTAGTTTCAAGGGCTCATTGGTCACAAGACTGCATCATCCATAGCAATATGTACATTCTTACACCACCTGCTTTGCAAGAGACCATTCTAAGCAAAATCCTCACTTTTGCATTCTCACCTGCTACATGATAGATGACTAAGTACATTTGTAAAATAGTCATGGTACTTGCTGGCAAACACTAGATTTTAATGGTGACTACTTCAAAGAAAGTATGTGACCATTAGTTGGAAAAAAAAGTAAAGAAAAAGCAAGGCACTGAATAATTTTAGCAAGAAATCCAGTCAGTGGAAAATAACTATATCAGATATAGCAAAACAAAAGCCAAGACTCTGTGAATTCATTGCCTGCCTTGTATCACCTAGGAAAGTAAGGTAAGAGATAGAGATTGTTACATGAGGATGAAAAGTTCATAGGGTACATTCATACTAATCATATCCTGCACATTTTGATGCCTGGAATGTACCATCTGCATTACATTTATGTTCAGAGGTTAATTTGAAAAAAATTGTGACACTATGGTTTCATTCTTCAACCCATAAAAACAAGCTGAATAGAGGTTATCTCAATCTATTTTCTTCAGCCAAGAACGCCTAGGAATGAAGAGTGTCACTATAGTAAATTTGACTGAAGAATGAACACAAGTGTGAAGGAGGTTCTTACAAAGTTTTTAATAGCCAAAGGTATTTTCATTTCTGAAAATTCATGTAAGTCATGTACATGTAAAGCAAAGAAGTGCAACCAGAATTCCACAATCTCAAGGCAGAATCCGAGACACAAAATGCAGCTGTTGTTTCCTGACAAACCACGTCCCATTGCATACTCAACTAAGCAGAGTTGTTGGTGTTAAAATAAAAATGTAGCAGTTTAGGATTCATAGCTTTATCAAGCAACTATGGTTATGGTACTTCAGCAAACAGTCTAACCACTAACACATAGTGTTGCTCTTTCAGACACAAACCAAAGCTTATTATTAGTGCCACAGTGTTCAGCTCTAGAGTAGAGATACTATGAACTGGAACTACTGTCCCTGTTTTTGGATATCGCTGATCTAGCAGCACAGAGCAGAGAGATTTAGAGCAACAAAAATCAGCTTCAGTGAATCTAATTCAGTTTGCTTAATTCAATACTCTAGATGACTCTTTTGTCATCTTTATAACCTTAAGTTCTTAAATTGCACAAACTGAGCAGCAGAGGAAAGGTGCATTAAAGCTGCTAGAACCATGGCCAGGATTTTCTTTTGATTTTCCTTCTCATCTTGACAGTATGTCTACACATCTCACTGGTATTTTCCCTCTTATCATTATCCAAGCTTTCCATTTTTAAAATAGATTAAAAATGTAGAAGATGGGAGAGAGTAGCTTGCTTACTTCAGCCCCACCACTTTTGGAGCACATCATTTTCCAAAATATGGAAGGTGATTCCTCTTTTAGAGAGATAATAAAACAAAATGAGTGAGAACAGAATATCCAGAAGAGCTGATATCTTGAGGAGCCACCAAAATGTTGAAGACTCATTTTCAGTTCCTTTTCATACTCTCCCCACATTAATGCACTAAGAGATAGCATCTCTCTCTCCACCTACTTCACTGTTTTCAATCAGAGTTCAACCCTAGAGGATAAAAATTTCCTCAATTATGTTTGCTGAAATCTTCACATTTCTGTGTAAAAATTTGTTTTCACAGGAATAAATTCCTGTGGTTTTAAGACACTATTTCATCAAAATATGCCTGAGCAGTGTAAATCTTCAGAATCAGCTGGATCAGAAAAAATGCAGGATAAATTCAGACACCTTAAATAGAAGCAGTGCTACATGCAACTCACATTTCACCATAGCTCTGTGGGAACTGTAATCAGGCTAAGTGCTGTAAAATGTAGCTGCAATTATTTGCAGATTAAAAATTCCAGCTACAGTTATTTCTTTATTTGAAATTGAGGGTGAAGAATTAGAGGTCACTCTGTTAAAATAAGAATATTTTAATGTAATGTTGTCAGGGTTATCTTGCTTAGGTTTTTTTGTAGTTGCTTTTGTACAATAGGATAAAAATAAATTCTATAAATCTGCACACAAATTCTAAATATTCAAAGGAAATGCCATGAACAATTCAAAATGCTGCCCAGCAAAACACTGCTACAGGCATCTTCACTGATAGAAGCACTGCTGGATTGAGTACCTTCACTGAGATCTCCCCTAGAGCATGGGAATACAAAGATCGGAGAAATGGCCCTGTAAATGTGCAATAGGCAGTCTGCTGTGATTTCTAAGGACACAAAATTGGATCAAATTAGAGAAAATTATAAATCCAGACTACTTAGCCATCTGTGGAGTCAAAATTAAAACTACTGGATTAGACAAAAAATCTAATAGTTTCATTAGACTTTGAAGCTGATTTACAGTTCACTATTTCCCTAAACCATCTGGGAATAACCTGGAGACAAAAGCCTTTATCTCATGTGGAAGGACACTAAGCTATATTATCCACACCTTTAAGTACAGAGAACATGCCAGGTGAAGAGGAAATGTAATGGAAGCTACAAAGAAGATAACAGAAGCAAACTAGAGGAAAGCCTGTCTGGGGAATACCTTAGGAAAAAAAAATTATACTGCTACTCTGAAGAGACACATACTTCATGTTTTTGGGACTACTGAGTAGACATATATGCAAAATTCAGCTTAGTGTTACTTTCAACTCTCTGCTGATTACTAGCTGTAAGATTAATTTGCTATTACAGATACAGACTTTCTGCAGACCACAAAATAGTTCCTGTTAACTGAGCCTGACTGACATCCAGCCCCTCTGGATTCTCACCTGATACTGAAATGCAAGTTTCCTATTTCATACCAAAACCAGTTTTGAAAACAGAAAAAAGATTAAATGCTGACTTCACTGATACTTCTTGAAACTGAAACAAAGTTTCTATCAAAAATAAATACTGTGATCCCCATCTGATAAAGATTTGGCAAAAGCCTGTAAAAGAAGTTGCATCCAACAAATATGCTATAGAGTAGGACTATGTCACACATAAATATCTGAAAACTGCATTAGCACAAACTCAATCACCATGAGAGATGACATGAAAGCAGACCTGTCTGCAGTAACAGTTGCAAAAATTATCCTGAATTATTTAGCAAACATGGGGTTATTTTAAAAAGGAAAAGCATGTTGCTTTCTTAACTCTGTGAAAGAACTTGAGGTCTTAATAGACACAGTGATTAAATCAATACATCTATACTGCCAGGAGGTATGGTAGTTATTACTCATTATGTAGCATTCTCTAAAGCCAAATTAAAAGGAGTGAGATCTTAAGAAAGGACTGGCTTGTAGATTGACACATGCCATTGTGCTATATTAAATCAATTAAACCATCCAGATAGTCCTTTGAGGATAAATGGGTAGATGCTCAAAGAACATATCTGTGCAATCAGATGAAGACATTGAAACAGCAATTCATCATTGCCTTCAATATGAATGGTAATAAAGACTAACCAAATGACAGATGTTCTATAGAAAGACAGACATTGCAGAGGAATGCAAGAGATAAGACTCTTTAACTCTTTCCAGTAATGACTGAAAAAAACACCAAGCCAAGATTCCATGATTATAGAAATATTTCCAAAAAATAAAAATTTCTTGCTGTTGGAATAGGCCAGTCTGGTCTGCCAAACTACCCTGAGCATTCAGTCTTGCCATAAATTGACTACAAATAAAATTACTTTTTACCAGCAACAAAAAGTAGCAATTACATACATAACTTTTTGGTTAAAGGGGAATGTATTCAATGACCCATGGAAGACAGTAGATCTAATCATTGTGGATTTCAGTAAAACTTTCAATCTGGTCTTTCACAGGATCTTTCTGGACAAAATGTCCAGCACACAGCTGGATAAACACATCACACGGTGGGTGAGAATTGTCCCACAGGTCAAGCACAGAGGGTATCAGTGACCGGGATGACATCAGACTGGTGGTCTGCCAATAGTGGGGTTCTGCAGGGCTCCATCTTGGGCCTTGTGCTCTTCACCATCTTTGTAAATGACTTGGATGCAGGACTGCGAGGGATACTCAGAAAGTTTGCAAATGACAAAAAACTGGGAGGAGCTGTTGACTCCCTCAAAGGCAGGGAGGCTCTCCAGTGAGACCTGGACAAATTGGAGGGCTTGGCAATCACCAACCATATGAAGTTCAACAATGGGAATGTGCCGGATTCTGCACCTGGGATGGGGCAATCCTGGATGTACAGACAGACTGGGGAATGAGATGCTGGAAAGCAGTGCCATGGAAACAGACCCAGGGGTGGGTGGTCTCCCACCCTGGAGATGAGGAGACTAAGGGGAGAACTCATTGCAGTCTACAGCTTCTTCATGAGGGGAAGAAGAGGAGCAGGCACTAATCTCTCCTCCCTGATCACCAGTCATAGAACACAAGGGAATCATCTGAAGTTGTGTCAGCAGAGGTTTAATTTGGATATTACTAAGAAGTTCTTCACCCAGAGGGTGGTTGGGCACTGGAACAGGCTCCCCAGAGAAATGGTCACATCACCAAGCCTGACAGAGTTCAAGTAGTGTTTGGATGATACTCTCAGGCACATGGTGTGACTCTTGGGGATGGTCCTGTGCAGGGTTAAGGGTTGGACGCAACGATCCCTGTGGGTCCCTTCCAACTCAGTACGGTCTTTGATTCTGTGATTCTATACTCAAGCATAAGAACCATGGCACCACTGATAAGTGGCTGGAAAGAGTGAGGAACATGCAGAGCTGATCCACCCTCTTAATTTAAAAGTTAGTTTGCAGAAGGTAAAGTAGTCTCAGGTTCACACTAATTCTACAGGTGGTTCTACAAGAAACATTAAACCACCCATGCCTACTGAACTGCCCTTGCACTGTTTGTTTTCATCATGTCACATCTGTTTCTTTCCCTTCCCCAACTGTTGTTTAAAACTTTGAGTTGTGTGTCCCCTGAGAGCTTAGAAATGGTTCAGAGAGAATCACAAGGTCTGAAGGGCTCATTTCTTGTTGTTTGAACCCAACCCAAGATTCCCCTGCTGCCAAAAAGAATTATTCTCTTTTCCATGGCCTCAGATTGCAATTTCCTCCTTTTCATCAGCTCTGACACTAAATGGAACCGTGTAACAAGTCATATCAGTCTACTGACATCTGGTTTTTGAAGGTTAGTTCTATTGTTAGCCATCACACAATCACATGTTCACAAGTGCCAACATAACAGCTTGTGAGACGGGAAAGCTCCCCCTTTTCTTAGTACTGGCCATGGGCTAGCATAATCAGAACAAAGCACAGCTGTTTTAGAAGATCTGTTATTTAACAGCAGTTCAGTTCTTTCCAGGGCAGGGAAGTGAAAAGCTATTGTTGATTAGCTGCAAGTGTCTACACTAGCCAGGGGACTACTAAATGCTTGAAACTTCTGACAGAAGCTCATAACCTCCAGGACCAACAGTATATTTACAGCATCAGCCAATAATTAGAACCGACTGTTATTTCCCAGCCTTCAGGAACTGAACTGATGCCAAATGCACAGATCACAGAGGTGCAGAGGAAAGCAAAAGGGTCTCACAACTTCAGAAAGCTTCAGATAAGGGTTCTTCCATCAGAAGAACAGCTCTTCTTCCCAGGCATGAGGACCCAGAAAGATGCGAAAGGTGAGTTCTTCTGCAGCCCCTGGAATATTAGAAATTTTCCATCTCTTAATGGTTCTGTCAAAAGATGCTAACAGATTTGCATGTAAAGTTTTGATGATGTTTCAGCAGTCAGAGCTCCCTCATAGAAAAATTTAGGAAGGCTGCAGTAACAACACTCAGAGCAATCAAAAACATTCCACAAGCCAGAGACTATTGCTCTTTATGGCAGGGGAAAATGTATGGCTCACATCAACTCTACAGTGAGTGGACATGTACCTTGTCTCGCTACAAGCCTTTCAACACAGCTCTGGACTCTGATTTTCCAGGTTAAATTGCAAGGCTTGAAGGAAAATGAGGATCATGAGTGTGGCAAGCAATAAGATCTTTGCATTTTTCATTGTAGAGGGCAAATTCCCAAGTCTTGTCCATGGAAAGGATTCCTGGAACTATGTCGGGTTGGAAATAAAACTCAATATCCAAAATCACTGAATGCCTGTACACCTTCATCTGAACACTGACAAGCCAGTATCATGAAAGCTTTCAGTGCATCAGTGTTGCAATTTTCTCATTTATGCAAACCATGCAAACCAAACTCACCTTCTCCTCACAAAAGAGTATGAAAATGTTTCTCTTCCTTTAATTATCCAAGCAAATAAAAGGTAGAATAATGAAATAAACCAGAGAACATTTTGTGCTTTCTCTATTCTCATATATTTCCTTGCTTGTCACTTGTTCAGCTCCTCTTTTCATGGGCATGTAGGCTAATTCTTTAAAGATACTAATCAGCAAAGACCATTTCAAGTGCCAAGGTTTTCAAAATTTATTTTCCCAGAAATTTTATCGATATGCATTACTACACTTGCCAATATTAGCTCAGATGAAGATTTTGATGAAGATAGACCTTAATTAGTATTTAAATTGACTATTTCACAGTTGAGGTATGGATTGTAGTCTACAGAGCAGTCTGCAACAGTTGGGACTTACCAGAGAATAGTTATTTGCAATTGTCAAGCCAGCAGATGACATTTCCATGTTCCAGATTTCTCCTAACTGTGCCCTGTGTTGATGGGACAGTCTAACTGTAGCTCTATCGTACACATGGAATAAAAAAGGGAATCAGTTCAATATGCTAAAGCAAAAACCATTGGAAAGAAACATGAGCAATAAATTTTGTAGTGTTGTGTTTACTGAAATTACTCATTGATTATATATAAAACTATTGTGCTTTTTTTCAGAAACTGATTGCTTTATTTTTTTAATTATGCTTAAGGAAGGTCTCTGTAGACTCAGTTGTTAGCCTCTTTATCTTTATCATATATAACAGCAGGAACAATGTGACATTCAGGACTTTAATTATATTAAATCTCATTGTAAAAGAAATTATTTGCTTTAGAAGCAAACTTTTGTTCAATTTGTCCCATTTCCATCATCCATTAGGAAGATTCAGCCATTCACATTGTTCTAGCTCTGTCCATCTATCATACCAATATCATTCTGCATCTTCAGCCACAGGCAGTCCTTGAGCTCTGAGTTGCTGGAGAGTAAAGATGTGTTCTGGATAAGTATGTTTCTTTTAGATATTTCTACTCATCTAGTCAGGGACTACATGAACCGATGGTATAAAGCCAGGTGTACCTTTAGATTTGACACTGTATGGTACAGGCTGAACATCTTATGATTCATACCAATATCTGGCCTCTGCAGCAACCTGCACTGCACTGTAACTCAGAGATCACAGAGTTTTTTCAGCAATAGAAGAAAATTATTAAGGGTCCCAAGAGCAACTGACCTGTAAACTGTCAGTAGAGATAAGTAAGTTTAATGTCACAAGCCTATCCCAAATCCCAAATCAAGAGTTAACCTCATTTTTTTTCCTAGAAATATGACATTACCATAAGCTGAGGATTTTCTGCACCAAGTTGTTCCTCACCTTACACCACCTTCATGTCACCACATTTATGGCATGTTAACAACTGAAAATTATTTATGCTCAGAAATGGAATATATTTCATTATGAAAACTAAATATTAGCTTGTCTTTCTGTTGCAGTGCTATGAGATGATAGTGCAACTTGCTAAAAGCAGGAATTGGAAAGTTCAGGCTCAGAGATGTGCATATACCTCCAAGTAGATTAGCATCAATAGACATTAGGTCAGATGTGGGCAGACTGAGCAGTAAAGTTTGTCTGCTCTAAAGAACCATGGAGAAGTACTGCAGAAATAGCACCGTCAGATATAAAATGACAGCTATGCAGAAGCTGTGTTAAAATGTAGTGGTCTTTAAAGGAGTGCTACTTTTGACAGATAGAATAAATTTTCTTCATAGTGACCAGTAGGGGGCTGTTTTCTATTTGCACTGAAAAATGTTGATAAATCAGGGTGTTTTAGTTAATGCTGAGCAGCGTTAGCACTAAGCCAAGGCCTTTTCTGCTTCTCATACCACCTTACCAGCAAGTGGTCTGTGTGTGCACAAGTTGCTGAGACTGGACACAGCTCAGACAACTGAAGAAAGGAATATGCCACACCATATGGTATCATGCTCAACATATTAAGCAAACAGAAGAAGGAGAGGGACATTTGGAGAGGTGGTGGTTGTTTTCCCAAACACCATTATGAGTGATGGAGCCCTGCTTTCCTGAACATAGCTGAAAATCTGCCTGTCCATGGAAAGTGGTGAATGAATTCCTTGTTTTGCTTTGCTTGTATGTGGATCTTTTAGTTTCTCTCTTAAACTGTCTCTATCTGAACCCATGAGTTTTGTCCTTTTTAGCCTTTTGATTCTCTCCCCATCCCACCAGGAGCGAGTGAGTGGCTGTGTGGGGCTTTGTTGCTGATAGGTGTTAAACCATTACAAAGGGGAAGGTTCTCCCATATCCCCAGTCTGAAGTGCTGCAGAGAATTTCTCCATAAAGCTTGCTTTCCAATGTTTCACATTGGGATAACTGAAACTTATTTTTATTTTTGTTCACCATTAGTTGACTTCAAAGGTATTTTCTAAATAAGAAGTTTCTGAGAGTCAAAACATCTATTCCTTTTATGATTTGTTTTTATTTCCTTCAAGATTTTCTTACGAAACCTCTATTTCAAGATTTTCTTACATCCTTAGGTCTGTAAATGTGAACAGAAAAGCATACACAAATTATTAATCTAGCCCTAATTCTGTCTTTAAGGTCAAACAGAATTTTTGAAGCTGATATATCTGACAAAGGATTATGATTACAAGATTCATATTTGCATCTTAAAGCAGATTTGACAAATACCAAATTATTCCAGTTCTAACTGCAAAGCCAAAAGAAAACACCTTTCCACAGGAAATTTCTGCTGTTTTCACTAATTACCTCAAGTACTAATTTTTCAAGGTAGATAGTGAGTATAAAAGTTGAGTATACAATGGGTATAACAGTTTCAACAATGTTGCCATAAGTGTTGTGTTACCATAAATTAGGTTACCTACTTGTCTGCAACAGCTGAAACTGTACAAAAAACTATCAGCAGACTAACAGACGATTTTCTATCCTCCCTCAGCACAACTTATGAAAACAGTAACCTGTCTCACCTGCTTGTGACATTCAAGAGTTAGTAGAGCTATATTACAGTGCATTAGTATTTCACTGTCTCCTTTTGGTTTCATTTGCAGGGATGAGGGTTGGGGATGGGGGGAGAGGGCAGCAACATGTGTGGTTTTGCCCTGTATTTTATTTTTCCAGATGTTTCACATGATTGTATAGCAACAAGGTGTCCTCCTTCAGGGAAGAACCAACTCACTAAAGCTGAGTATCACTGAAAGGCCCATTCATCTTGCACTGCTGAAGTCCCCTCACAAACTAGAGTGTCCAGTAAAAACTGATAGTTGGAATTTAGAGTAAAGAAAGGGGGCTTTTTTTCCCTACTGAGCCCTAGACAAACAGTTTCCAAAAATCTGGTGGCCAACCCTCACTTAAGAAGTTAGACAATTTTGTCTTGCAGTGCACTAATGTAGTCTCTGCAGTAAACCTCTTAACTTTTGTGTTCTTCATTGAGACTGCTGTCCTGGGCAGCAAAGAATAGAGTTGTTTTTCTCTGAGTCCAGGTGATGGCATGGTACCATACTGATAAGTGAAGGAAGAATTCATGTTTGATCCTGCTGCTGGCTTCTTCTAGGGGAAGGATACATCAATATAAATACACTAATCTCCATTGGAAAGACAACATGAGATAAGAGTCTCCTCCCAAGGAGAAAAGATTGAAAAGGTCATATTTTTATAGCAAACTGAAAAACAAATATAAGCATAGAGGCAATTTTGTGCCAAATCCTATTTTGAGTGCTTCTTTTTGGTTTTTCTGAAGCAAAAATATCGTCTGAACTGATTTTTTTCATTTTTGTGCTCAGTCTGCAGTTTGCCACCTTTCATGATGAATAAAGTAAAACGTGATTATTTTTCATTAAAAACTGCCTTTTTTACATTAAAGAAAATGTCCTTGTCATTTTTTGCATATTGCTTAGTCCAAAGAAGAGTTATTTGGCAAGTTTCAAATGCTCTATGTATATAGTCAAACAGGAAAATTTCATACTTGACTGACTTTGGAAGTAGCAGAAAAGAAACAAATGCATTACCACATAAAAACAGCCTATTATAGAACGTCTATTGGCCTATGCAGAGCAGGATATTTATAACAATCCTGACAATGCTCCAATGCAAAGAGATCACAAGTATGCTTAACATTGTATAAAGTCAAGGCTTCAAGTACTTATCCAGTTCTCTAAAGTCAACAAGGAGTCTCTGGGTATTGCATTAGATATTAAAAACATAGAAAATGCATCCTTGCATCCTGAGAAAGGTTGAAATGCATGTAACACAATCAAAACAATTTTCTTGTCTTTTCAGCACTTTTGATCAAACCTTACCATTATGAAAACATAGATGTTGTTGGCTTACTGATTACACGCTCAACCAGTTATTAAAAAACGTCAACACCACGCCATTTGCTTTATAATACTACACATCAGAGTTTACTATTTTTGCTTTTTACATGTTTACATTTTTAAAGGAAGGAAAGTATTCTCTCTTAAAAAATATTTTTGTGACATTGAGTTACAAAATTCACAATCTCCAAAGCATCAAGCATTTCAAAGTTATGTTTCCCATGAAAAACGCAACATCCACCTGCAAATAGATCTAGAAATAGCTGCCAAAAGAAGTGTTAGAAAATTCTCTGCAAGGTAAAATAAGACTAAGTTAAAATTCCTGTGAGAATCATCACTTTGAATTCCTTGACTCCTCTGTGCATGTACATTCTTATCATGACATTGCACAGACATACTTTTTTTGCATTTCTTACTACACTTCCACTACATTTGTAAGATCAGAATATTTCACTGTGAATGTTAAGCACTGGGATTCTAATACCTTGTTCTTATGGAAAAGGTTTACCAGAGCAGAAGCTGAGCTGTATTAATTTATTGTCATGATGAAAGGTATAGTGAGAATCAAAACTGACTCTAACTCTTTCTATTTTCTCCACTACTTTTTGATTGCAATCATTGTGGTCTCTATGGATGTCATATCCATAACAGGCACATCAGCATGTGAAGCAGTTTACTGAGGCTGGAAAACAATTCTGATAAAAATGTGCTGCTGCCAGAACTTGGCATATTAGAGTGTCTGGAAAGATTGCCAATGTTGGCATTTTGCCTATGCTGCCTAGGGCCATAGAAGATTGACACAAACTAAAAATAGTTGAAAGATAAAGTGCGTTTGTTTTTATGGGAAACTTTTAAAATTAAACTTGCCTGTTAGACAACAGGCACCTAATACAGCGAGGTGCTGATTGATGGCTTCAGGAATGGTGCTGGGGATCATAAGGACTTTGTATGATTTGAGAGCACTCCACACAACTGGACCTACATCACATGTCAATGTGTAAAATGTTACGTACAAGGTGGAATTTTCAAAAAGCCAAAGGAGTGAGAAAAGCAAATGTCAGTTAAAATCATGCAAATCATGCAGAAGGTGGTGGTAATAACTAAAAACAGGTAGTGCATTAGTATTTGATCAAGTTTTTTTTCAAGTTCTGTGGTCTTCCTATATCCACAGAAAATTCAAAACTTAAGACACACAAAATCTGAGTAATAGCACATGGCACACAATTTTTGCTGGCTTTGAAGACCCCCTTTGGTTTTTTAAAAACATGAAATTGGTTTTGCCACATGTCTCACAGAACCACATGGAAGGATGCAGACAGATATACACAAAATTATTCATTTACTTTTGATTTTTGATATAGTTTTTTGTGCATTTCTTCTGTAAGTTATCATGAACTGAAGCTGTACAGGCAACAATGTGTGCAGAATGCCAACTTCCAAATCAATTATAATTGACTAACTGGTCAGACATAACAGTATCACAGCCAATATCAAATTCCTACAGAGGATTTTCCAGAATGTAAAGATTACATTTTTAATTGATTATTCTAGGATATGAAGGAAAGATAAGGATGGGGCAGCATTATATTGAGCATTTTTATAAATAGAAAGATATGTTCATTGAGTTCAAATTATTACTCATTGTGAACTGTTTATAAACTTTAGAACTTCATGCAATCATGGACAAGAAAGAACATATGGCTGGTTGTGGGCCTGAGCAACCTCATCTAGTGAGTGGCATCCTGGCCCATGGCAGGAAATTGTAACTAGATGATCTTCAGGTTTCCTTCCAACCCAAACCATTCTCTGATTCTATCACATATCATAGACTATACACAGAAAACAGTAGGTTGAACAATTTTCCAACATTTATCACCTCTACCAGTTTCTTGTTTAGATCCTATCTGAATTCCTTTGAAACAGAAGAACTTCGAATTTGCATTGTGTAACTGCAAAAACTCAGAGGTATTTTAGATTCCGTCTAGTCGATTTTCATAAAGCTGACAGAAGCTCCTTTCAGACTTTTTACATATGGATTTTATAATTGTTTCATACTAAAATCTGAAAACCTCTGGCACCTGAAGAAACTAAAAGGGTAGCAAACATTTCCATGGTTTCAGAGAGGTAGAATCAAGACCAAACTTCCAATAAATTCCAATTGAATTTTACATTAAGTTAATATCCAAAATGAGATCTGTAGACTACAAAATCATTTGTTTGAGAAGGAAGAAAAACATTCTCACTAGAGCTGTTTCTAGCAGCCAATTACAACAGGAGCAGTACTGTATCTGAGGGACATTATGATTTTCAAAGCTACTGTCATTCAGCTGTGGAAGATTATGTGTTCAATTTCTTTTTGGATCTGACACAAAGTACCGAGTTCCTCAAGAAAAATAAATAAGAAACTATAGCGGCAGTACGAACTTCTCTGAAGAGCCAATAAAACTTCCTTTCACAAACTTCTCTCAAATGCTGATCTACACATTTCTAGCCACTGGTTCTTGGGTGGCTGCCGAGTCATCACAGTGCCTGACATCTTTTTCCTTTCCCCACTCACTTTTGACTTTAAAAAATGCTTATTTTGTGCATCAGTAGCAGTTTTCAATACACTGGTTGCTGTGCCCTGCAGACCTCTGAGTGGAATTAGACTCTTCTGGCCCAGAGAGGTAGATTCTCCAATTTTTATTTCTGCAATATATCTCTCCCTGCCTCATCAATAACAACAGTGCTGGTGGATGCTACAAAGCAAAGACTCAATCAGACTTTCACATTTACAGGTTGCTTCCAAGATACAGATATTTTGGCATAGATTATAATAAATAGTGCCTCTTCATGTTGTAGCACAAATACCTCTCCAAAACTCTTTTTTTTTCTCTTAGGGAAAGGAATATTTGTTTTTCTGAGGAACATATTTGATATGTTCATCAAGTTTTCTTCTTTATTACATTAGCAGGAATGAAGCTTGACTCTCTTGGTGGCTGTGTTTGCATCTGCATGTTACTGGCCTATTACCTATAAATATTGTGGGCATATGTGGATGACTTACACTAGTAGAAATTTCATACAAATATTTGGCCATATGATAAGTATCTTAAAAATTACTGGAAAGAGGTTAAAAATATCAATGTAACTTTGTTGTCTCTATTGAGGGGTTCATGGATTGTGTCTTTTGTGTCTCAGTATCTACGTAGCCAGAAATATAGTTTAATGGAACAACTGTCGCCAGTCTCAAGCATTCAGAAACATCCTGATCCAATTAGATGTCACTAATGAATTCATATGTGTAATACATTTTGGTCCTCAATTTGTACCCTAGAAAAAAACTAATTACTCCTTTCTGTAGCCATGCTTTCTGTAGTCCTGTTCTTCATTTCACCAAATCTTCATAAATAAAAACATGAAAGCACAATAAATGCATGCTATTAGTGAAACAAAGGATACAGCAGTACTTTCTACTTCTTCCAAATTATTTGACAAATGCAAATAAAAGAAGAGGCTATTTCAAGGGACAATTTTGTTTGCCATGTGCTAAAGAGGGAAGTTTTAATATGTTCTCTGTCATGAAAATTTGTTGCATACCTGATTTTATATCCTCTCAAAACTATTGAAGAGTTTTCCTACTAAACCAGGTGTTTTGATCACAAGATAACTTGAAAAAAAATCTTGTGTCATGTCAAATCATGCTCATGAACAGCACTTAACACAAAGGTGTCTAGGACTGAGGTCTCTGTTTTCAGTCAAAATACAAATATGAATTCACAGCAGATCTTTCTAGCAGTAACACATTTTCATAAGTAGCAGACTTTATCTACACACTCTTACACAGGACTCCAGGTAATCATGAGTGAATTACAAAAACTTATTGAAGCAAAGGGCTCAGCCCTAAAAGGCTACAAAAGCTTTATCAAGTTAGCAACTATCACCTGAATCATAACACCCAGCATGCGCACTCTAAGACTACCTCAAATCTGGCATAATGACATTTCGCTTAGGCTTTCCTTTGAGTTTTAATGCAAATCCCATTATCTTGTCATTGGGGTAGATTAAGAACATAGACACCCACTGTACCTGTTGATCAGATGACTTTTATGATCACTAAAGCACAGAGAATCAGGACCAGGCCCCCAGGACTCAGTACAAAGACTGAAGATAGCTGTTGAAGCTTTGTGATTGAATGACATAGCAGCTAACTGAATAAGTATAATTAAGCACAAAATTAATATGACATAGTTTTAAAAATGGAAATATTTTTGCTGGTTTGTTCTTTGGCCATATCAAAATCCCACCAGCTGGATTTATTTACAGAAATGTAGTGGTTATTTTCTCTGAACCTTTCAGCCTCTCAAATTCAGCCCAAGACCTAAAAGACTCATAGTGGGCACGTAAGTCACAAATTACACTAAAATCAGATCTTATATGCTGGAATTTCTGCTACCTCTTTCTTTGCTGCATGCTCTACCCCTAGCACACAGTACAGGGCCAGGTGCTCTTTCTTCTCCATTATACCATGACTTCAAATATGTTTTCTGAGGTATCACTGTAGTCCATTAGAAAAAGGAATTTTCAAAGGTTTTTGAGAAAGTTTTAGTCATTCATAGAAAAATTTCCTGGTGTAGTTGGAAAACCTAATGTGTTCTGCCATAGCAGCATGCACTGAAAGTGAAATTTAGTCTAACTAGGAGAGCAATCGGGTGTATCTATTAAAATACATTTTTTGCTAAATTCAGCATGAACAAGTAGTTTCCTTGATCTCCTGAGAGCCGTTGTTTGGTCTCTTCAGAGATGCTTTTCAATAGAAGTGTTAAGCAATCCAACCATTCTCCCTATAACTTGTTATTCCTACTACAGCAAGTTCTTAATTCTTTGCTTTGTTAAACAATGTAGCCACTCACTAGTGATCTACTTACCTTGGTTCTTTGTAAATCTCTCTTATCTAAAAGAAAAAGAAGAAAATATGGCAGCACTTCATCATGGTTTATCATGGCCATTTAACAGAACTGGAAATGTTCCATCAAGAAATTGTAGTCAATATTTGTTGGAGGATGGATTAATCAACCAAACAAAATACCTTTAAAGGCATTAACCTTTGCAAAAAATTGCAGATGTCTGTAAAGACAATTTTTATGCCTTATGTATTAGAAAATGTACAAAATGCTTGATACAGCAAAAAATATTCATATCCTTATGGACCACGTAAGCACTAGATGCTGGTTCCACAGCAGGTGAGTTGACATATTCCGATGAAAGGTCAAACTGCAACAGAAAGCAAATACCTCAAGTACAAGCAGTGAATGGACTGCCTGTGTCCATCTGTCACCACCCCGATCTCTGGACAGTCTCCCCACTGAAAGCCATATGAATTACAAGACTCCCATTTCCTTGATCCCCTCCTTTCCTCTCTCATTCCTTTCTTCTCTTCCTCAGTACTCTGAGCAACACACTGCTCCTTCACTACTTATTCTCACAAGTATCTTCTGCTTCCTTATTCCTTAAATACCCATAGCCAGTTATTGACAAAACCTTTGGAACAGTAATGACCTGGATTTCAAAGCCAGATCACCAACTCAGCATAGTTCATGCTGAGTCCTGTTTGTCCCAATTGATAATAATCACAAAAGTGGATGGAGCAATAATGTTCAGGGCATATCAGCTTTAAAACAGACTAGAATTATTCTAAAAATTATGCATTTCCTGTAATATTTCCCCATTTATACTCTGTCCTGAATGGAGATTTTTTAAAAAACTAAAAAAAAGAGAGAGAGAGAAGGGAGTAAAAAGTGAAGAAATACAAAGCACAGCTCATGAGAAATATTAAATATTTGTCCTAGGTTCGGTTGCAATTTTTGATAAAGGTTTGTTCATATCAAGCTCTGTTTGTCAAAGCTTGATTCTTATAGGGAGGATTTCTAAAATTAGATGCAAGGAAATATTACTTTACCTTTCTCTAAATGCACATAAACATTTAAGTTATACATTCTAACTAGCTGCTGTTCATGCACATATCTCATTATTGCAATCTATCATATCTGCACAGGTAATATTAAAAATCTGGTCATGCACATGGGATGCTTTAAATCAGACAATTAATTACTTTTAGAAGTGGGGTCCTTTTTCAAAGATGAAAGAAAATATTTTAGTTAGTCAAGATATCTTATTACTTCTCCATAATATACAGAGCTTTAAGGAAAGATTAGGTTTATTAAGTCAGATTCACAGTGCAGGCTTTCAACACTGCCATTTCCAAAAGTACACATTTGTTTAATATTAAAGTTCCCTTTCAAAACAAAGTAGTTAAGCCTACCCTCACATTTATACATCTGCAGTTTGTTTGATAACTTACAACATAATTACAGGCTGTCCTCCCACTAAATGCTGTATTCAGACTTATGAAACAAGGTGGTAAAATATGCACTGGAGTCTGAGTACTAAGCCAGTAATTTACCACAAGCACTAGAAAGAAAAGAAACAGAGGGGAACCCTGCTATTTAAACTGCTCAGTTATCAGGTTTTCCTCCCCCACACATACAGTAGCATATAACCCATTCATATTTCAATTTTACATTTCCCAAACTGTTATCTTCTCATGTTTCAAGTTCATTTGAAAAGCAATCTGTTTATCAGAGCAGCAGTGAATGTTTTTGTGGATCGAGAGAGAGCTGTCACTCCCCACTACCAAATAGGTCTGTGGCACATGCACTGGTGGAATAAAGCAGGTATTGCAGGGTTAAAAACAGTGCCCAGAGAGATATGGAGGGGAGAGGGGTCCAGCCCCTTCCTTACCCCCCATGTGCAAACAACGAGAACGTAACCTCCCTCTCCATTGGAGATGTAGCTAAAATCACTAAGTAAATTCCCAGGTAGAACCAGAGATTGTGGAAAAATGAGACTGACCTCATTTCAGTCATTTCAGCCAAGTTTCTCACAGAGGGTGGTCCACCTGGGGGATGCTCTGAAGAGGCCAGCTGCCCGGTGTTCTGTAGAGCTCACTGTGGGATACGTCATCACCCCTATCCTTTCTCCAAAGCTGCTTGCTCACATGGAAAGCAAGGCTCTCATGGTACCTGGGCTGTGTCCAGCCTTTCCTTCCAGCCCTGGCTTGAAGGGCTCTTGGGGTAGGAAGCTTCCATGTTACCCTTTCCTACAAGACATTATCCAGGAATGATTCTTTCAGGTAATCACATTCTCTTGAGTTTGTTGACTGGGAAGGGGAAGGAGGGGGGGGCATCCATTTTTCTCCTCCATCATATTTAAACAGCAATCATAGGTTCTGAATTGTGATTTTATGTGATATGTATATGTAAAGCTGGCCTGCAGCACTCCTCTCAGAACAATTCTCTGTTCTGTAAATATGCCAGTTCATTTGGTGCTGCTGCAGACAGCATTTGTCTCAGACACTACCTACAACTGTAGCAAATTATCCAAGTTTTAGATTTTAAAAAATGAAAGCAACATCTTCACATATACTATTCACTAAAAAACTCCTGCACTATAAAAAACAATGACTATTAAAGGCATACTTATTTTTCACTCTGTTTTTTCTACCTTCTTTGCTGCCTCTCAAACCAGCAACATAAGTGTCAATGAAAAAACAGTCACTTTTCATTTCATTTTAAAATCTCTAAGCTACATTTGACATATTGCAAGATGAAAGAAAATTCATCTGATGTGAGAAAACAAGTAACACTGGAATAATGATTTAAATGTAGGTGTGTGTGTTTCATAAAAATGCCAGATTTCATAGAGAAAGGAAGGAGATAATGTACTGGAACATGAGAGATTTAGAGTCCTTTGTTTGCTAACAAACCTTCATAATGTGATCATGACAAACTTAAGTACAACCCCACTCATTTGGAAGTATTGTGAAATGCCAAGAAAATTAGAAAAGCATATTCCATCCCATTTGCACACTAAGCTTCCTCTCATTTCTCAGACTGCTTTACGAAAGGACACCCAACTCTGATTTTTTCTGAGGTTTCAAAGAAAATAAAGGATGTTTTCCTCATGCTAGAAGCCATACTGGTTTTGTCAGCATACTAGATAAGCAGAAAAAGGCCTAAAAATACAAACTACCTAGAAGCTACTGAAATCTGTTGAAATTTTGTCTCCAGCAATTACAATCAAAGTTGCAGGCTTACTGAGAGTCTACCTTCTATATGAGCCAAACCAAAGTGGCATCTGACAATGCCTGGAATAGTACAGGAACCTTTAAAACATAAATAGAAAAGGTAACAACTTTTTGAACCTATATGGATGCAACATGTAAAATCTGACAGGAGAGACAGGTGTACCAATTTTGCTACAGTCCTTTTACTTGAGCCAGGACTTGTGTAGTACGTTTAAGTCCAAACACTTCCTCCAGAAAAAAACATTAAAAGTTGTTATTGGAAGAGATAGACAGATGAAGGGAAAAAACAGATGAGTCTCTTCCATACATTTGTGAGCTCTTTTTAAAACTGTGTTGAAGAGCTAAGAAATTTGGCGCAACTATTGCAATAGCAGCAGAAAAGTATGGCATTACTGTAAGGATTTGAGGAAGCTTGTCAAGGTGCTTGATTAAATCAGACATATTTTTTTAAAAAGTTCCTATATAAAATACACTACAATTTCTATATATGTGCCTCACTCTTATGTGTCAAACGTGTCTACTTGCATATCTGAGTGCCCATATAATCTGAATCATAGCAGGTATCATTTATGGGTTTTTCCCTAAATGTTCCCTCATAAAAACATCTCCTTGAACATATGTCCAAAACTCCAGTTGTCCTTCTCTTCTTTCCCCATCTATCAGTTAGCCAGAAAGTATTCTTCAATGCAGTGGTGAAACTTGAGATGGGATATGTGAAGTTCACCTAGAAGAGACACATTCTCTATGGCACAAGTTTGTATTTGGGCACCTGGACTTCAGTTACACCCCTTCTTTTTGCCAGAGTGATGGCACAAAACCTCCTGCAAACCAGAGAGATTATTCAATTATCTATGTCTAATGATAAAGGCAAGGGTGGATGCTGTCTCCAGGGAACGGCATGTAAGGGAGAGGAGGTCAACAAATGCGGCCAAGACTGGTAGTAGTGGGACCTGGTTACCACACTGCACCCTGGGTCCAACTCTTGACCAGAGTAGGTTGGGAAAACAAGCTCCTGTGTGGTCTGTGATGTAAGGAAAGATTGTTGCAGTGCTGGGAAGCGAAAGGGCTTGAAACTACACACAATTAAGGTTCAACTTTGTAAATTGCAAACACTTTGGCAAACCTGATTCAGGTTTAGGGAAACCTCAGTGTCAGGGAAATATATATCACTTCTCCTATTTCAAGCTCTGTTTTTGTTTTAAGAAAGAGATCCTTCTTTTAATGTCATTTTTTAAAAATAAATCTATAGCTTATGCAGAGTGGGAACAAGTTCATAAAAGAAATATTTTTGCATTATCACTTATCAGAACACAGCTGCACTAAGCTACAAATCCTAAGGTTACATATTCATACTTATAAAAAGCAAATTTTTCCATGCCACCTACTGACTTGCCTGCTCCTGGAGCGCAGCTCATAAAAAATTAAGTTGGCTTAAGAAACATAATACCCAAGAGTGAGTTTTCAATAATTTTAGGCTCTATCAGTTACAGTAGAAGTTTGAACATGGTGTTAGACCTGCAAAAATAAATTCACAGACTACATCCAGTACTACTGATGTTTTTCATTCATCATTATGTAAGTTGTGTATGAGGACAAAGTATGCTGAAGAGCTGTTAGGCAAGGTGACACTACCACAAACTATTTGTATTCAAAGCAGATCTTAAAAAGGATTGCAACAAGTGTGAGAAATAGTAGAACATAGCGGTCAACAAGCCAAGGATAAAGACAGTAGTCTACAGTCCAAACAGTCCTTCAAAACAAGGATAATCAGACCATTGCCAATACTTAACAATCAAACTATTTCAGACATTGTCAGCTTCCTAGACAGTCACTAATGCTTACTGACATGCAAAGTGACTGTGGAAATATCAAACAATAGACCAGTTCCTGAGGTTATTACTCATACGTTTAACTCACTTGTTACTAGGGCAATTTTTTTTTTGTTGAAGTCAATCCAGTCTGACACCCTGCTGTGAATGCTTGTTGGACTTGGCAATAATAATTCCTTCTGCTTCTTTTCATGTGTTATCCCTTCAACCTTGATCCTTTCATCTGTGTCCCCTGTAAGAATGATGTGAAATCCCAACTCTATTTACAGTTATTGAGACATCTGGAGAAAGCAGTGAGGAGTCATGACAACCAAAATATAATGCAGGACCCTAAAATTTAAAAAGTAATTTTACCTTGTAATTGCAGAGAGAAAAGATTTCTATGATTATAAATATATCATCTGATAATCTACTCACTATCTGAAGCATGCCTAATTCAACTGAATGCAATATCTTTGGACTTGAATAGTAAGATTTAAATAGTGATAGAAACTCAGATTTTTTTTTTAAGACAATACCAGCAGTTGAGAAAAAAAAGAAGTAACTGAAAGAAACAAAGCAGGGAGATATTGAATGATGTATAAATTCAGGATGATAAAGAAATTTTGACAACAAACATTTTGGTTCCTTGCATCACAGGTAATGTTAAAGACTACATACCCAGTAACTCATCAAAACATCAATGTTATACGTGCAAAACAGGAGGATCAAGAACATTTTGTCATGCCTCCAAGGCAAATTCGGTCTAAATTAGTGTACAGGCCAGACTGGTTTCTACTAGAAAAATAGGATATCCTAAGTGTTTGTGGGGTTTAGGTAGCCCACTGTAACTTCCAGCCCACCAGGTCTCACTCTACCACTATGTGCTGTAACATCAGCATTCTGTTTCATCGTTTGTCAGCCACAAGCTTATAGGCATGCCAGGCACCCTGACTAATTCTCAGTAATCATCTCCTTGCAGGGTGAGTGATTTAAAGGTTCCTGGATGGAGGGAGGAAAGCCTGCTTTATAAACCCGTATCATGCTGTGCGACCAGCTCCCAGCTTTGTGTCACGAAAACTCTAATCTCTTCACAACCTGTCTAGTTTCATCTTAGTCTGGTCTGACTATTGTCTCTCTGCTGAGGGATGTGGATTGCTCATGATCTAATCATGTCTCCTGTCATCTCAATACAGGCTATTTCGCCTACATGTTTATCTTAGATCATACTTCCAAATGTCAGCTAAAAACAATGTGACAATATCAGCAAAAGTTGTTGTGGTTTTTTTTTACTAAGTGCAAACCATCTTCTTTTCTAATTATTAATCCTGTTTGCCTTTTCAATGTGAATAATTCCTCCCTGCTTGCTTATCCTCTGAAAAAAAAGTGATCGTATGTTTTTGTAGTGCACTGCATTTTCATAACTCATGGAAGTTCAAAAGTTGTTTCTGAATCAATGTTTTTTTCTGTCATTGACTACTATAAATATGTCTTCATCCACTGATATTCACAAAGCATTTTTGTGAATATCCCTGAATATACCTTCAAAAGCAATCAGTCCCTCTTGCACAGAAATGTAAAGGCCTTTCAAGTACATAACAACCAAAAGAGAGCACATTCTTGGGCTCTGTGTATGTTTCCTTCTTTTCTTTTCACTGTGTTTTTATTTCGATGTTTTATTGATTTTTTTTCCCCCTCAGATTCAAAGCTGTAAAACCAGAGGAAAAAAAATTCACTTGCAAGTGACAGAAAAGGAAAAGGGCAGCAAAAGCCCATAAAAACATCTGAAAGTTGAAGGAAGGATCCCAGTGAGACAATACAATACAGCTCTGTGTATGCAGGGCAAAAAAAGAGGAGAGCAACCCTTTCTTGTATTTAACCTCACTTGGAGGAGAAAAAGGGCAGCAAACTCAGGTCTTCCCAGAAAACAAAGAGCTAGAGGGAAAGAAGAGAGACCAAACAGAACAGGCACATCACTTGGAGCAAGCTGTCCCCTGAGAAACAAAACAAAACAAAACAAACAAACACCAAAACTAAACTAAATTAAAAAAACAAACAAACAAACAAACAAAAAATCATCCTTTCTCCAAATGAGAGTGAAACAGGTCTGTTTATGGGGGGGTGCAGCCATACAATGTTTACCCAGACTTTTCAAAGTGTGCAGTGTTGCCTTCAGTAAGACATTACTGTGAACACATGGTAGCACAGCTATGAACCCAGCACAACCATTCACAACCAGGCAGGCTGAGCACTTTACACATCACTCTATCTAGGGCTTTGCCTTTAAATCCTCTTATTTCACTTCCTCAAAGGCACCTCAGTGTGTCTTAGTCAAAGTGGCTGCACAATTTATCAGTAACACCTGCAGCTGATGCCACATCTTGCAGTTACTTGGAACTGTAACAATTCAGCTGTAAGGAAACAGTGAAAAAAATCATCTCAGATGTGCACAGCTAACACAGGCAGGGCACCGGTTTAGTGAGGCCAATAGCATGCTCCAATATGGCAAGTTTAAATGAATGTGACATTGATTTCTCCTGTAGCTCTATGCTGTAATTAAAGCTATAACCAAAGGTTTTTTCATTTTTTACTCAGACAAGTTCTCACTGCAGTTAGAAGAATCTGTCCAATGAAAGACCAGGAAAACCTGAGTAGCAGCCCAAAGATTGAACTTTACTTGCTTTGTTTCTAATCACTCTCTTTTAGAAGGATAATTAAAGCCACTTAACATGTGAGATGCTGTATACGTGCTCTGACCTACTATTGGAAAGTAAAAAGATAGCCTGCTTTACAGAAAATAAAAATCGTGAACCAGAAGTCATAATCTCCTCTTGGCTTCTGCAGCATGTCCTGATTAAAAGGGAAATCTTTCTTCTGTCTACAAATCGAGACAGAAGAAGTCTACGATGCAGCATTCAGAGTCTAAAACTTACAGTGGTGCAGAGAGGCCACAGAAGCCAGCCTCTGTTCCCAGACCTTCACATCCTCACCCTTTGTTACCTGTCCTCCCCACACAGGTACCCAGCAGTGCTCTCCTCACCTGCCCTTGCTGTCTCCTCCCCTGCCTACCTACACACAGGCAGATGTTCCCTCCACTGCTGAGAACTGGATTGTTGCCCTCCTTTTTTTGGTTCCCTTTTTTCTAATTGCTGCAGATGACTGCATGGGGTTGTCTTTGTCACATCATTATTGCTGCCTTTTATAATTACAGGACAGTGGTTTACCAGTGTATTTTCAAATGTAGTTTAAAAATTAATGCTATTACATATCCTTTTCTTCTGACAGAGCTAGACTGTTTTCTCCATACTATTACACATTTACAATAGACTCTGAAGTTTCATCTGTGGAAGGTACAGGACCCTCAGAAGCAATCAATTAGCAGTGCTTAGTATTCAGTGATATCAAAATGTCTTCAAAATAATGATGAAATCTGAATGAGTATTTATTTTTTAAAAAACATTCTGAGGTTGCTTAACACAGTTTAAAATGGAATAGGTCACTTAGAGGCAAAACAGCTTGAGAAACTATTCCCCTATAAAGCAAAATGCTAATGCCCTTTGAAATACAAAGGCAAGGGAGCTGTTCTATTTATTGTCTAGTGTACAATTACAGACCTAGGTCCAAAAGTATTTATCTTTCACATCAAAATCTGATTGCTGTGCTAATGCCATTTAAAACTAAATGGAAGAAAATTATATTCTCCACAAGAATTTGATTGTTTCCTTTCTTTGAATAGAAAAAGAAATAATAGCCATTTTTATTCACACAAAGTCTTGTATAGAAACCTCTGTGTATAAATCACATTGGGCCTCTATAATTTGTTATTAGCTATTGGTTATAGCTGGGATAAATGCATGGGAACACTATTTATATAATTGTAAGCAATGTCACATTTGAATTTGGGTCTCAGGTCTCCTGTAGCTTTTTACAAATCGTTACTCTTTCTTTCGTTTCCCTTTTTCCTGCAAATCCTTGAGTTTAAGCCAAATAAGAGTACTGTTCTGTCACAGGAAGAGTCAAATACATTCTCACAGTGAGCAAAAAAACAGAGAGAACTCACCATGCAGCTGTATCAACCTTGTACACAATGTTTCAAGTGACACTTGAGGAATTAAATGGGCTGAAACATTCAAGAATTATTCAAGTATTCAGTGACCCATATGATGCCTGAGTCAACATGAACCCTCTTGACAGAGAGGTCCAATGTATTTTCCTGACTTCTGACAAGATGCAGTCCAAAGGAAATGGTATAATACCACATACCATGCTAATTCTTCATAAATTTTTCCCCTCATATTATCTAGTGATCTTCCCTATCATATGGCTAGTATGCACAACATAGACAAATAGAACCAACTTACTGATTCACAAGTACACAAGTCTTCAACTGAAAATGTTAATTGTGTGGGATGCTCAACTATCACTTTCCCAGATGAGAAGGAAAGCAGTTCAGTAGAAAGATCTCATCTTATTGTGCCCTTTCTGTCATTATTATTAGTGCATCTAGAAATCTGCTAAGTAATTTACAAGATTTCAGAATACTGTTGAAATAGATCATATTCTAAGGAATATTTTGAGCTTTAGCACTTTAAAGAAATCCAAAGCCATACTTGTTTTACATGAAATAGGGATCTTAGAGTAATAAGTTTTATTTGCAAGTACAAGTACATGGTTAGGTACCTTTTATGTAGACAGCAAGCTGAACACCCACTTACGAGTTAACTGTACATGTCCCAGTTATGGACAATCTGCTTTGAAATTAGGTACTTAACTGCATACTCAATGCCTTGCTTTCCGTTTTTAAATTTGATCTTTACTGGATTTTCCCTCAAAAACAGATTCCCAGAGCACCTCTGCCACTCTAATGCAAGCATTTTCTTTCCCTCTCAACCTTTAACTTTTATCACAGCTTCCTTGGGGCAAATACATTGTTTAGTATGTCAAAGCATGTTGCACCTCGCCTGATCTTTGTATTTGCAAAAGCACAAGAATCATTCTGTAGATCTCCCAGCTGACACTGCAAGTAAGAGTCTCTTCATGTGGAAGAAGTTAGAGTCTGCACTCATGCCCAGGGCAGGTATTTGAAAAAAGGTTCCTTGTTGCCTCACCTCTTGGATACATGTCCAAGTTCTGGCATAATGTAAGCTGCAGTGAAGTACTTTCAAAGCTACAGAAGTCACTGGCTGAATCTGAGCCATAATACAGAGTTCCCATTGTCCTCACACAAAAGAAGACCATGCCTCTCTCAACTCATTACTTTACACACACATTCAGATTTGGATCTTCAGAACTAAGAATATCAAACTGTCTTACATATTTTTCCAGTTTATGATGTATGCTACAGTCCACTAGGAACAGATCTGAAATAATTATATTTCAATTTATTTCACGTCAGACAACAAATTAGCTTAGCACATTTTAATGGAGTGGTGCACAGTGTCTCTTTCACTTAATGAGACCACATTTTGATGAGAGACTCTAGTGGGTTAAGGAATCATAACAATAATGAAATACAAGGTTTGGGGTTTTGGTTCATTAGGCAACAAGGAGAGCTCTTCAGAATACTTGTTTCTGAAAAGAAATACAGATGCCAAGATGTTATAGTCCTCTGGAGAGTTTTTCTGTGAACTGTCATTACTGGAGAAATATACTTGGAGGGGGAGGAATGGGAAGAGGAATTAAAGAAATCAGTTGTGGCACAACACATTTATCCATCGAAATAGGATAAAAAGTTGATTTCTCAGTCATAGAAAGAAAAAAAATAGTTCATTAATCCAAATTAGTAATCTTACACTGGATAAAGAGCCATGTCCATTTCTAGAATACCATTTATATTGCATACACTCAGGGAATAACTGACAATTAACAGTTACATGCATCTCTTTCCTCCACATACAGAAAAAATACAAGCACAAAATATGGGTGACATGTACCTCTCCAATGTTTGGCAGAGGTTTTCCTAGAAGAAATTAGTACTGTGACTTCACTAGGAGCAGACAACAAGAAAATGGGGACAAATGAGCAGTTTTCCACTATACAAGCCTACAGAAACTGTATTTCCACTTCACAATGAAAATATAATCAAGAAAAAGTTGAAGGTTGTTTTAGAATATGTGATGTGTTTTCATACCAATTCTCCTTATTATTATCATTTCCATAAACTAGCAAACATACTGATAATAGAGGAGGAGGGAAAGGTTATGGATTATCTTTCCCAGAGGTGGTCCCCTGGGAAGGTAAGCCAAAGAGTTCTTCACTTTTGAGAAATGTTGAAGCAAACCAGATAAATGGAGGCAGGAGTTTATACTTCGGTGCACCTGTATCCATGTTTTTCTGAAGTTAAGTCATACACCTGTAGTACCAAGTAATTGTACACATTTTGAAATTTGAACAGAAAAAGATAAAAGAGGAATTTAAGTACTGCAAAATAATCAATATGTCTTTCATTAGTAGTAAGGAAACACTATGAAATCATAATGGAGGATTGGAAGCCCTGGACATTTCTTTGCTATAACAGAATGTCAAAAGTCTGTACCTGGAATCTGGAAGAGGATCTCTGGAAGCTCTGTTCCTCCTTACAAAATCTCACAGAATCAATGAGTTCAATCTGAACTACTAAAAACAAAGTGCAGTGGATGTAGTCAAAGCATTCCCTTCAAAGGTTAATGTGCAGACTGTACTAGTCCTCTCAGGCATAATCATCCAGCACAAATGATAATTAAAAGTCATAATATATACTTTTTTCCCAAATCCTACACTTGACTTTGATCATAGCAGATTACGAGGCACACATAATCAACAATATTGTAATTAAATTGCATCAAAGATTACTGACCTTTTGGTGCAATCTTTCGAGTAAAATTCACAGTACACAAACATGTTTTAATCTATGTGAAACATTTAACATGCATAAAGGAAGGTAACTTTTGACATCAACATAATTAGCCCTGGCATATTGACTCTACATTTCAGCCTTTGGCTGTGAGCTAACTTGTGTAAGATCTTGACATAATCATGTTAAGTGCTGCCAGTTTACATAGCTGCCATGGATTAAACAAGAAAAATGGTATCAACAGTGTAGGCACATATTCTCTGCTGCAAGTTAATGAAGCCATTTGACTAAAAGTTTTGATATTTAGAATTTTGTTTGTTTTAATTATGAAAACAATCAATATTATAGAATCCTTGTACTTTTTGAAATAGGCTATTCATTAACCTATTGATTATTGTGGACAGTGAGAAATAATCTTCCTGAAAATACAGTCCCTTTTTCAGGGTCTTTTCTGTGCCTCCTAGGATGCTGAGCTCTACTGACAGAATAATGTTGTCTTTTCACCATATGAATAAATAGCCACAATAGCTACAGCATAATTTATAGATTGTTTCCATTCTCCTTGAACCAAGGTCTGAAAGCTGCTAAAACCACTCACTAAAGGAAACTTGCCATCAGATGAAATTTGGATTTATTTCCACAGAAAGCACTGGATTTAATTTCTCTCAACTTTATCTGAAAGTTGCATACTGAGAGCAGGGACCTCTGAAGACTTTTCAACTCGGTGTGTCTTTGCATAGTTGATATCCTGCAATCACCTTCTGAGATCTTAGAGCAGTGACATTTTTCCTAGCAATGAAAGATAAGAGGATGTAGTTTGCACATTTCTTAAGCTTGATAACATTAAAATACTGTGTCTTGGCATCAGGAGAAACTTCACTGCAAATGTAACACTCTGGATTTTATTACATGCAAGGTTAAAACTATCCAATTTTCATTTCTTTTTTATTATTAGTCTAGATAAGACGGTATTAGTGCTTATTTCAGAATATGTCTTGGAGCTTTGATGATCTGGGGCAAGACAGTACATTTTAATACATGTACAAAATAATCATGAGACCACAGTTTAAAGAACTGACGAAGACACATTTTCAAACTTGTCTATAACACTCATAGAGTGAAGTTTAACTTTTGAATATAATGATGTCATAATCACAAGCTATGACCTTAGTACCAGCAGCATCCACTACAAAATGATCAGCATTATCCTTTGTGTTAAAAATACACTTAATAAATACTAATTGAATATAAAATGACATTAGCAGTTGGCTGATGATGATGCAAACACAGCTATGACACTGATACTGACAGAACTTGTACCATTCTGGTTATAGACCTCACCTGGGGGTAAATCTTGTTATGAAAATTGTCTTCAGAGTAATTTTTTGCATGAACATAAATGTTGTGACTTTATATAGTACTCTTTTTTATATAAAATACTCATTAATTTTCTTCTTTTAAAAATAGATCAGAAAGTCAGTTAAATCTTTCAACAAAACTGATTCTTCTTGAAAGCAGAACTGGAGCATCCTAATAACCTGGCTCTGCTCTGGAAAGAGCAGGAATCTTATAACTCTGGAAAGAGTAGGGAATCTTATAACTCCCTAACACAGAATATTTTTAAGGTATTTACTAACCTCTTGTTCTGATCTTCGCAAATAAAAGATTATTTTTTTGCCTGGAGCAGGTATTTACTGTCTTTGGGACAGCCTAGGTTTGCCTACCCTGCATCCAGCTGCCAATCCAGAAGAGTATGGGTACACTGTGGGTCCTGTGCCACCTCTGCCAAATCCATATTGATATCACAGCTGCCTACAGTGTCTCCAGTGGTAGTAGGTGCCTTGGTGGGGGCAACTGAACTGAGTCCTTAAGCACTACTTCAGTCACAAAGGATAGAATTCAGCATGGAATGAAAAGGCATGTTTATAGGTGTCTGCATACAAACTAGGTGTCCAAGGTCCTATTTTAGTCAATAGAGATCAAGTAAAAATAGGTGAGGGAGACCAGATGCCTTCTGACTGATTGGACTGTACTTACTGCAAACATGATTCAGTTGTCTAAAATTCGTGCTTTTGGTTATTAAGATGTACAAATGTGGTAAATGTGACATAACACATGGGAAATTCAAGCCTTTCTGGACCAACATCTTACAGCAGGAAATTCTGAGTTTCAAATGGCACTGGATAACTATGTTTAAGGAACTGAATCAAGTCCTGCTGATTATACTGTGAATTTTAACTTCCAGCTGACATACAGACACTTACTTTTAGGTATGTGATCTGGACAAAATCTAAAAATGGTGTCCAGTGACAAATTCACTTCTAGAGGCCAGTCTTCTCATAACTCTCACAAGTTTGAATCAGAGAAGCATGAAATGCAAATTAAACTATTTTGATGTACAGCAGAGAGGAGAACCACCTGTAATAGTGTAGATTTTACAATACTTCAAATCATAGGCTTACTCTTGCCACTTCAAGCACCAAATCAAACCCAATTCCAAATTAAGACATGAACATCAAAGAAATACTTCTACTAGTCCTCCTCCTTCCCACACAGTATCTTACTCAGCCATTTACAGAATTATCTGCACTGTCCATGTACACCAAACCAAGTATCTGCAAAAGAATTTCTCTGTTCAGCTTCTGCTTATTCTTTAGTAGGAATGAAACACTGAAATAGCTGTTGATGTCTCTTCCTATTTTGCATTATAGTTATAAAAAGCACTTTACAAGCAATCTTGATGGTACTGATATTTAATGAAATGGATTTCTTTTATTTTTTGTGTTATCACACAGGTTATTTGTTCTGGGAACTTAGTTTCATTTTTTTCCAAGTATCTCAACATTTCATATGTCATTTTAGTATCTTGTTCTCTAATCATGAATAGTAGACATATTGATAACTCCAAGGCTCCTGATATATCTTGGATATGAAGAACAGGCATTCTTTCTGCTGCAGAGACAGTCTAATGCTCAAAAATATTCCACTATGAAAAGTTTTCATCTCTGCACAGATGTTGACATGCACAGATATAAACACATACTTAGGTATAAATAAATGTTAAATTTCCTCTGGAGATCTTTGTTTGTTTCTGACTGGTTAATACACCAGCAGCTTTACATTCTCTGATGGGACATGTATGTAATCCCTTGCTGTTCCTTCTCCAGGATTTGAAGGAGTCCTAGAAAATACAAATTGCTGGCACCAAAAACAGGTGGAAGTGACAAAAACATGGCTAGGAAATCCAGTCATATTTTTCTGGAACTATATTCTGCAGCAGCATAAACGGTGTCACTACTGAGCCAGAAGTTTAAAATTTCTCTTGATTGATCAAATCCCAAAAGTGTCATTTGAGAAGTGATAATAAAATGTACTTTACATGACTCCTACAACTTTCAGAATTTCTCAAGCAGTAATAGTTGGATTCCTTGAAATGTAATAACATGAGAAAATTTTCCAAATGATGTCTTGCCCAATCCTCTTTTTTTCCCAGTTTCTTTGCTTAACAGGAAAATGCTGAATATTCAAGAAATCTCTAAGTCCCCTGTTGTTAAACCTATTTTCACATAGTTCATTCATCTGTACTGAAAAACAGTATCAACATTGGGAACAACATTCCAGACCAGTACCTGGCTCATGTCTGGTATTCCAGTCTAGTTTTTATTCCCTACCATATTATTTTCACATATGATTTCAAAACATTCTTTATCAATTACTGATTCCTTCCTCCATAGCATTGCTTAAGCTTCTCGTGTCTTCTTTTTACAAAAGTTCCATGTCATGTCCTAATTATTTTTGTCCTATGTTTTGCTTCCTTTTAGTCATCTATAATTTCTGCTGCTTTTTTTCAAACTCAGAGAAACATACAACACAAAATTTCAGTTCCTAGAAATCTCATCTGCAGTCTGGGTGCCAATTAACATTCCTCCTGAGTGATACTGAATTTTGTTCTCAGGGTAGTTGTTTAGAAACTTAGAAAAGTTTTAAACACTCTTTCTAAGTCACAGTTTACCAGTACAGGCAGGTGGTTTTGTGTCTGAGGCTGTCTTGGAGCCACTCATTTCATGAAGATCAGTTTTTCCCTACCAGCTACTATTTGATGTTTTATCAAAGACACTGATTAAACAGGGAAACATGCACCAAAATGTATTCATTCCAGATTTTTCTGGATTACCAATATATGTAGGTACATATACTAAAATAAAAACTGACACACTGCACATACTTGTTCTGTCAAACTGATTATCGAAATAATGAAACATTTTTTAAAATCTAATTTTTCTCAGCATGTTTATTTATGCAGACTTCATGATTTTTATAATAATGTAGATTCTACCACAGCCTCATTCAGATTTGCCAAAGCATCTTGCTTCTGATACCTTCTCATCCCGACTTTGCCAAAGAAAGATGTTTCATTTCAACGCAAGTATGCAAGCTATATGCTGTAATATTAGAGATTAGCTTATTTCTGATACACCCCAGAAACTTATCAGAAATGCAGTAAAGAGCATATATGGCCACTTCTTTATCTACAAATTCAATTAACTCACTGAAGAAGCCAGGCAAGCATGTTAGATGTTGTTATTTTCATAATCATTTTTAACCACCTCTGCTAGACTGTGAATTCTTCCAAAAATTTCAGCCTTTCAAGATGCTACACTCTTTTGGAGGCTTATGATTAAGCCCTGCATAGCAACTGCTCCCCATATACTCACTCACTGTCAGGAGGTTAACTGGTAGATCTTTATTTGCCACATTTTCTCCCAGCCCCTAAAGCCCTCATTCCCTCTGCAGTGATAAACTGAGACCTTACAGAGCACTGCTCTAGGTATATAAGACCCTCACTTCCATCTCTGCATGAGATTTCTGTTGACTATTCCCTAACCACTACATTCAGCAAAGCCACATACATTTTCCTGTTATTAAGGCACTGCATGCCTCCTGAGGGGATGAAAATGCCTGGGTCTTCCTTATAATAGTTATAGTCAGAGCAAAGCTCACTGGACAAAGCACAATAATTTCACCTTATAAAGAATAAACACTACTGTTCATGTAGAGGAAGGAAATGTAGCTAAGCCCTGAACATCTTTGGCATTCAAAATTCATAGCAATCCTTGTACCAAAAATTGTATGAAGTCTCAGATTTCTTATAACTAACCCTGGTTTTATGAGGATTTCACTCATCCATCACAACATTCAGAAAATCAGAGTTTACCTATGATTATTTTTAGACATGAAGGGAAAGAGGATTTCATTTTAACAAGCTTTAAAGAACAACTTGTGAAGCCATAAATATCTTCCAGTAATAATATGCTGAAACTTCAAAATGCTTAATGCTAAATCCTTAAAGTACTAGACAGTAAGTTTAACTATTTTAGTTACATGAAGGTTATATATTTGCATGAGGGTGCTGTGGCAAAAGTCAGTTTCCAGCTTGCCAAGAAATGTCATAACAATAAAGCACCTTGATGTATGTATGAAATTGTTTACCACTTTACCCATAAATCACTATTGCTGGTGAGCATGTAATGAGACCTCGAGCACCTGAAGTTAATTTGCTTCATTATACTGGTGGGCAGCAAATACACATATTCTTATGTGCAGAAGGTATTTTTTCAGTTACTTACATATCTGAAAATTTTTTCTCATTAATATTTTGTACGTTTCAGAAATCTTTTCTCAAATTCTAATCAAATTTGATTCATCCGTTAATGAAAAAGAATTTAGTAAATCTCAGTATGTCATGACAAGTGAAGAAACAAATATATAAAGATAGTGAATTTGACAAAGATCTTTGTGTAATACAGTTTTAGATTAGAGTGCTGGCAAATATAGTTCCTCAACAGCAGTCCTCAAAACTAGCTTATTCCTTTGAGTAGAGCTAAGAAAGCAAGTTTCCTCTTCCTACACTGAACAGTTCACTTTTTCTCTATTGAAGAATAAAGGGAAATTGTAAAGAAAAAATGGTTAGCAATCAAAATTTAAAATTGAATGTGATTAATTTTGACATAGTCTCTAGATCTACAGACAGCTTTTGTAACCACTGAAATTACTCTGAAAGTCACTCCAGGATATTTTTATGTGTAGTGAGTTTTAAAATTTGAATTATCTTTTTTATTTGAACACATCTCTTTTTGCCATCTCAATAAAGAAATTCCAAGCTGAAGACTATTTGCATTATTTCAACATATTCTACCACATTTATTGAAACATAGTACAAAGATGAAAGGTCTTTGGAAGCATATACACAATCTGATATTTCTTACCAGTTTGAAGGGTTGATTTTTCAACTTTAGTAATCCTTGATAAACATTATATCTCCAGAATGCATGAAAAGAAATCCTTTTTATACCAATAGCTAATATCATCAATATAAAGATTTATGTGCATTCTTCTTAAGCAATATCTTGTTTCACACTCATAAACTAATGTTTGTCTTCTAAATAATTTATGATTAGTAGATATTATGCCAAGAATAAATGTACTGGATGATAACATAATAAATGTGTAAACTTCAAGACCTGCACAGTACCTACTAGAATATCTTGTAGCAATCAATGATCTGCTTCATACCATCAATGAATAGCATAATACAATGAAAAATGCACAGAAGTCTTTGTTATACCAAATAAATCACGTTTCATAGCCAGATTTTGTTTGTAGTATAGGCTGCACTGAAAAAAACTCCTGGGAACTATAAGTTCAGGATCATTTCTATAATATCAGCAGATATATTTATGTCAAATCTGGAACACAAGACTCCAAACTGATTTGATACCAAAGCAAATTGGAACAAATGCTGTATCAAGAGCATTTTCTCCATCATCAATAAACCTGACATCCAGCACACCACAGAGCTAAACTAACATATATTTTCAAGGATGAGCCTAACTGCAGGTAATAGAACAGATCTTGATTGTAAATGTTTTTATACTGTGGTAACAGCAAACTTAAAGTACACTCTATGACATTTATATTGTCTAGCCAAGGTAAATATAACTTCTGACAAACTTTCTCTGACTACTAGTGGCAAGTTTTCTTTATAGCACAAGTTAACAAAACGCTTGTAGCTGTACAGGTACTTCAGATGAGAAACACCACTTTTCTCAGCTATTCACACAGCATCTAAATCACCATGTTTCCCTCTCTTACAAAGTTGTAAAACACTCTATGTTATAAGATCCTATTAATATTTTTCTGCTGTTTCCCACTGCTTCTAAAGGGCAATTGTATTTACAACACAGAAATAAGGTAGTGAAAACATATTTTTTTTAAATATACCAAGCCAAACAAAGAAAACAAAAGCTACTTCATGAAAGAAAAGAAACCTCCATGCCCAGGGACTGTATACCAAGTCACAAGTTGAGAACTTTTCTTTCATGTACTTCTGGTAATATTCATCTAATATTTCAAGTCTACACAAGGAAATAACCACTAGGAGTCTAAACATCTGCCTGCTGTTTTGGCTGCCCTACCATGACTCAAAGGAACTTGAAAAAGAGGTGAAGGGGGCATGTCTGAGGAAGGAGAGTAACAAAAGTTGTGAACTCTAGATTCCCATGGTCTCAGTAAGTTTCATGGATGGTTAATGAATACATGAAGACCCTGTTTTGAAGGATCCAACAGACAGAATCTTGCAGGTAAAACAGGCAAGTTAATGCCTTTTTCATTGGCCTCAGTTGTAGGTATGAGTTTTGTATTTAGTGTTCATTTGGATCAGGGCTCAAACATTCAGATCTGAAAGCAATTTTAATTGCCTTAGAGACTGAGGTGTCATCTCTCAGATTTAGTGAAAATTTGAGGGAAGGAAAAGAAGGAGAAAAGAGGATTTAAAAGGCACAAGCAAGTGACCTTGTGAATCCTACCTCTCAATACACAGGGATACCAATTTTCAAAATTACTGTAGGAGTCCAAATAAAGACTATGATAAAATTCATTGAAATTGCCATTAGAAGTGGACATCCAGACATTACCTCTCTATATTTCAATAGCAGAGACCTGGAATCCCAAGCTGCTGCTGCAGGACAAGTGGGAATGTATCAAGCAATACTCTTTGTTGGTGGAAGAGGCTTCAGGATCTCAATAATTGCTTGTGACAGCAAGACCAATAAACCAAATTCTGTGTAGCTTCACATCCTCTCTGTAGTGCAACTTCCATCATGCTCTGGCCCTTTTCCTTGATTTACTGTTCTCCTTCTTCTTGGACAATGGTGGGGCAGAGCTAGAGCTCCAATATTGATGCAAAAGAAATCTCAGTCTTGCATAGACCTCTTATAACTCTATATTCACTTTCACTTGTCATCTGTCTTCCCTGAGGCACTAATGTGATAGCTGGAACATCGGCCTTTGATGGAGATGTGTAGATTTCCTTCAAACTCAAAACATAATCTAGTTAAAATTTAAGTTACTTGAATCAGGAAAGAAATTGAAGAAAACCCTACTTAACTCAGACTTCAGGGACATGTCTCACTGGTAATTATAGATGTATTACTGAAGAAACTCAGAGGCATCTTTCTCTTTACTGAGCTGGCTGCCTAGGTAAATCACCTCTCATTAATGATTGAGAAAGATGCACTCTCTGAGGCCTCAGAGGAGCCTAGATTTCTAGCCATACTCTGACCAAACTTAATTAATTCAGACTGCTTTGTATGAAAAGCTATGGCAGTGAATGGTACCAACTTCTTATATCACAGCTGAGTGTTTAAAGCATTTGCCTCGAAAGCAGGAGGCCAGCTTCAACAGAAAGGACACAGAACACTTTGATCCAAAAAGTTGGCAGTGATGGCACTGCCTAGAATGCAAAATCCATTAGGATAATGCAAATGAGAACTCTTATGACTCCATACCAGCATAAGAATACTACATAATTTATAAGGTACCATCCTGCAAATAAGTGACTAACATCTTGCATCACAAAGAAATCCAAGTGCACACAGCAATTCCAGGCTCTTACTCCTGGCTTGATAGATGAGTGCAGCTTGTCATACTCCTCTTTTTTGGTGGTAACCTACCAGGTATCTTTAGCACATGAGATTTTGTGATTCCCAGACTAAGTACCAAAACTACTTCACTCTGTGTGTGGGAAACTTTGGCATTATGAATTCAAGTTGCTCAGCAAAGATCAAGTATCAAGGGAGTTTAGAAGCCAGGGCCTAGACAACAAACTTGTTTACATGGCTAGAAAGATTTCATAGTCCCAGAATTGCTTGGGGCATGTAACCTATATATTGGTCTCTTGCTAGACTGTTGAACAGAGAAAAATCATTCCCTGAAAAAAGGGAATAGCTGAAAAAATAGTTACACTGCATGTTTGCTTCTCTAATGAAAACTATTATATGTCTGAGCATATTTATTGTACATTTACTTCTGGTTTTGTTTGCACTTCATAGAACTGCCTACCAGCACAGATGTCCTATGTTGAAAAATATGACAATTTTGAAATGAAATTACTCGGTATGTAATGTCAACAGATATTTTGAAAATATGGATATATATCCCATTTCCACACTCAGCAGACTCTGCTCCCTTTTCCTAGAAAACCTCCAAGTTAAGAGAAGCCTCATGAGGCTAATGATTTTGGAGCAGCTATCAGCTGACTTGGAACATGTTTAGTTGTGAATTGTTGTGGTAGGCCCAGTCATGTCCAGAGGAAATTCTTTTTGACAACCAGCTTCCTATGCCAATATTAAACCAGTCTTCCAATGCTGATATCATGGCAGATTTCAGCCACTGTTTAAAACTACTCTACCATGACTGGTACGAATTGTGTGTGAACTAAAATCCATTCAATCACTTACCCATGTAGGTTTGCTTCATTTACATGAGGCCTCTTTATGCTAGTTTAGCAGTGTAGAGCAGTCATAAAATGGATGCAAATGGAAAAAGGTCTTCTTCCATGCTGTGTCCATGCCATCTCTGAATAATCTCAATTGTCTCAGTGCTCTGATTTTCCCCATCCCACTCTTTTGTTGTCCCTCTTATAGTACCCTATGTGAAAGTAAATCATTAGGGACAAGTAATTATGGATATTGAAAGCATGTTGAGAATGCACTGAAAAGCATATATTCATAAGAAAACTACTCTGCTAAGGACTAACCAAGAATTTTGTCTTATTGCCAGTGGATGGGGAAATCTTAGCTACTGTATTTCCACTAGTGTTGCCTAAGACTCACAACTCCCTTTCTAATCCCTCTTCCATCCCAGGGATGATAGTTCTCAGAGTATGCAAATTATTTCTTCTCCTCTCCTCTCTCCCCACACACATCTCCTGTCAGTTACATTTTGTAAACAGGTTATCTCTGAGGGACAACTAAGATTCCACATCTCCAGATAGTTCACACTGAGGTAGCAGATCCCAGTGCTTGCTACTCCACAATACCTGAGGTGTGCATTGACTTCTCTACATTTCTAGTCCTCTGAGTATCCTCACAGAGTGAAATGATGGCCTGTACTGATGTGATTTTAAAATAAATTATTTGAGATCTCTGAAACAAATTTTCAGGGTGAACTTAATCTGAAAGAATGATTGTTAAAATATATATTCCTATATATGAAAAAGGCAATCTGGTTTTAGATGTGGAAAATTAAACCATGCTTTTAAAACATCTCATTAAAAATGCAGTCTTAACCCTAAATGTCATTAAGAGATATGCAAATAAGCCATAGCCAGCAGATAATCTGAAAAGACATTACCAGGGAATTCATCATGGAACACAAAAGCAGAATAGTGAGAGCATCCCGGTGTTGTGCTTGAAATGAGTTGACTTCCTTATGGACTTCTGCTGTAATCACACACTTTCCCAGCCAGTCTATAGGAATGCAGACAAAGTCACAAGCATGGGGGATTCAAGGACAGACAGATAAGATATTAATCACATCACCTTCCTGCAGCTTATTGGTATGCTTCAACCACACCAGCCCAGCAAAACATGAGGAGCTGCAACCTCAAAACTTCATACCATGCTCAGATTCAGGGGAGATGGTTCAGGGCCATCACTTCCTTTCTTTATCATGTAGCTCTATTTCCCAGTGAAATCACAGAATACATATAGGATTGTCTTTTTTCATTCCACCCCTCACCCACATATACAAATGATGAGAACAGACACAAACAAAATAGTACCTATTTTTACTGTCCCTTACTTTGGAACAGCAAATTATTTTTTTTAATAAATAAAATGCTACAAAAGTATATGCTAACTCTCCCATACTGTTTTAGAAAGGTTTATAAAATATTGTCTCTCTAAGATCTAAAATCTGATATTTTAGAAAGCATCTAGCAAGTCAAACTACTTACTGCAACATTTTCAGGGGGTATTTTTACAACTAAATTTTCACCCCTCTTCTAAAACCAGTGACACACAAATACTCCGGTAACCTAGATATCCAGTGCATGAGAGAAAGTGAAAATCAAAATTCATACGTGGCAATTTTTAAAATAACCTGCTCACAGAGATTTTTTTTCCCCAGTACGGCAAACATACTGAGATCTGAGGGCTTAAGTCTCTGATTATTTTTTTGTTTGTTGCTTCCTATTTAATGTCTTGAGAATGTTTGCATTGTCTACATAAAAGCCACAGATTAATCAAGTATTATCTTTAAATGTATTTCCTTTTATTAGTTTTAATTGCACAGGCTTTCAATTTCAAAACAAAGTCCCTTTTTGATGAAATATTTAGAAAGTAAATAGAAGCTTCAGATTTTCTTATTAATATTCACCATTCTGTGTAGCTTCATTGTGTCTTTTTTCTTTTATAAAATTCATTACTTCCTCTTTTCCTCAGATCAAAATTGTTTCATGCTTCTCTCTGTTTTTGTAGTGTACCTGTTGGCCTTTTCTCATTTATATGTATATGGAGTCAGCTGAGTATACAGTTAATAAAATATATATATAAAGTACTGTATCTTTCTATATTTTCCATGTTATACTATTGTTCTTTGCTGATTACTGTGAAGATTTATAGTGAGCTGTCCAAAGTAGTCCTCAATACTGTACTTCTAAATCCATGGTCACTCAATAGAGTGGGTTTAATTATATTGATGTCACATCTGGCATTTCAGCTGTCTCCAAATGGACTGTCTCATCTGATACAAAAAGTGTATGCTTTATTCATTGTGGCTTAGAACCAGATACCCAAAGTCATCCCTTTTGGGTTCTTTAACCAGTTGATATATCTTATTGATCTCCTTTAGGGTTTTTTCATAGAAAATAGCTTGGCCAGGATGATGGTAATGTAATAAATGTAATAATCTGTGTGATAAAGACAGTATTTCTGTAGGAATTACCACGTATTAAGAAAGTGCACCTCCTTGGACAATATAAAATAATACAGGTGTAGCACTACTCGACAATTTGATGACCTAATTCTACTCATTATGAATAGTCAAATCCAAATTTTAAAAATTTTATTTCCATCTTTCATTCCTCCAAGTTTTAGGAGTCTTCTGACTACATGGTCAAATAATCAAGTTCACCCACTTAACCTTTTCAGCTGTGCACAAAGACATATGTTTTATTTAATATTTGGAGTCTTTTATTTAGCTTTATGTTCTGACATCCCATTAACTTTTCAGGATACTTCTTCGTGAGCAGCACTTGTTCCTCCCCTGGTTCAATTGTAATTTTCCTTATCTTGCATGACTGATGTCTTTGGCAGATGTCTTTGTCTGACCTGAAAACTCTTTAGCACCTGTCAGCCTTCTCCTGCTCCTGCTTTATATAATTTCCCTAAACATTGTTTTTTTCTCTGTGGTAGCTGGTTTATCCTTTTAGACAAAGAGGAAGCATTGCTTTTGTCTTTACACCTGTTTTCTTGCCACAGTTGTCAGATTTTGAGCATTCATCCTGTGCTGCACTTGCTGTAAATGGGATACATTTCATGGAACTTTGGCATAGAGAGGCATCTTTTTCCCATTAATTTAATGTTGATTTCTAAAAGACTGATTTATCTTCTCACTTCCAAATCCATAGGTAGAAGTTCAGAATCTGCCCAGAAGGATCTCTCAGATCTTGCCAGAATTTTATTGACATGTCAGGAAATAACCCAACTCAATACCTGTCACACAAATCTTCCCAATCATCACCTACCCAGTAAGAGACTAATTCAGACTAGTAATTGAATTTCTTACTGACAACTCCATCTTCTAGTGTTACAGGAGTAACAATTTCACCATTTATAGAGGGTCTAGTCTATACTGCCGAAATCACTGAATTTTTCAGAAAACAAATTACGATGAATGAGCAAACAAAATGTGCAAATTATCTTTCCACAGTCTTTCTTTTAAGAAGTCCCAATTTATTTCAATTGGTATGGATTTCATATTTTAATTTTTTTGCATATTTAAATGATTTTGTATTCTTTGAAGACATCACAGACAAGGCACCGCATTTTAAGTGTTGGTGGCACACTTCTCCATTTACATCCATTTTTATATCATTTTCCCTTGTGGCAGTTTCCTGCAGGCTAGAACACAGGAAACTAGTTGTTCCAGGAATAAAACTTTGGATTAAAATATTTCCAAGTCCATTACACAAGTACTAATGAAAGTGTTTTCTTTCAAAGTCATATTTAGCAATCAAACAAGGTTCCTACTCAGGCTGTAGTTAGTCTTAGAAGTAAGCCAAGGGCTGACTTCAGGATATAAAACAAATATTCTGCAAAGCTGTTCTGCAGAGACTAGTCTTCACTTTCTCCAACTTAAGCCCTAGCTAAAGGCTTGCCACTCAAGATGGCATTTCACCATTTCACAGCCTCTCATGCGTATTCACAGTGACTGGGAATATCTTTAAACAAGCAGTAAAAACAGGCAAGAAAATTTCTTCTGGACTCAAAGACACCTTTAAAAATAGACTGAATCAGCTTACTATTCCCATAGGTTACACTGACATTTTAAATTGTAATTGGAAAAAATGAGTGAAGGAATATTATTGGCAGGAAAAGGGATGAAAGGAAATTAAGAAAAAAGAAAAGAGTAAAATGAGGCTGGGGCAAAAAGGCTGTGAAAGGCAAAATTAAGAGATTTCTCCTTTACCAGTAATCTCCTAAAATATAAATCACTAGATTGTTTCTCTCCTGTAGAGATAATCTTGAATTTTTATTTCCTCTGTAAAGGACATATAAAGATTTGATAAAAACATCTCTCATGTAAACTGAAAGTTCTGTTCTTTACAGGTCATCTTTTTAAATTCTCAGTTTCTGAATCTTTTCAATTTCTGTCATATTTAAATGGAAAAAGGCCAGGCCTTTGCTGCTATAAATATCATAGGCTGAAGTGAACATAATCAGTCCAACCTAGTTTTAAAAGAAACTAATCGTGGATATCATATAGATGTCATTCATCTGTTTTTGCACTGTTTTTTGATAGTACAGAAGAAATAAACTTGCCTTGTGCATGTTCTGAAAAGCTTACTGCATCACTTCACAATTAGGTCCTGATGTTGCAAAGAGCTGAGAACCCTGTGCAGTCCATAAGAACTGTGGGTTTTCAGCACCATGAGGGACTGACCTTTTTAAGTATCAAAGCTACAGTTCTTGGGCAACATCATTCCCTAACTTCAAGCTATTATTTCCAGCAGTTCTTCTGATGAAGTATAAGCAAACAGCTCTAGAGTCTTCTACACAGTGGGAAATTTAGAAGGAGTTTCATTGCAAATGATTTTCTACAAGTAAAAAGGCACCAATAAACACAAAACTGTGATTTTTGATTTTCAGAAATGACCAAATGAACCGAGACAGTGAAGCTAATGTGCCCCAATTATGTCAGGGAGGAGAGAGGGGATGAAGAAGAAATAAAAAAATAAAGAAAGAATTTGGATTATAACTGGTTCTGATTTCACTCTTCTGAACACCCCATTTTAATTCACAGTGAGCTAGTCAGCAACTGAAAATAGATTATAATTTTCTAGCCACTGAGCTAGAGAATTTTAAAGGTGCATAGAAGGAGTATACTTTGAAGTCAGCATGGAGAGTACCACAGCTAGTGACAAGGAAGGCAGTCCCTGGAACAAGTAGAAAATACGGTTGCATCATCATCCTCTTCCTGTGTACGACACATTTCTTTTCTGAAGATCCTGCTGTACAATGCCAAACATGTCCCTCAATGTGGAACGAGCTTCACAATGCTACCTCTTCTCTTAGTATTTCCTTGAATTGTGCTCAAGACACACACCCTCGTCTTCTCACAGAGACTCAACAAAATGCATCTAACCAGTCTCTCTCCTTTCCATTCCTCTGCATGCTTGTCTCTTGCTTTATGCCTGTAAAGACATACTCTAGAGTATGTACAGGTAGACACGTGTCACTTGACAGAGACAAAATGGGGACCTCTTGGCAGACAGACAATGTTATATTTACAGGTTAGTTTGGATTTTCGTGGCTTATCTTTGACTCTTTTCCACAGTCTCCTCCCAGAATCTTCCCCCTTTATCTTCAGGCCTGCTCTGTTGCCCTTAGCATGCTCAGCCCTCTTAATTTTGTCCCATTTCATTGTACCCTTCCCCTACATTCTTGCATTTCATTTATCTCATTGACATTTGACTAAAGCACTTCATAGAAAGTGTCAAAATATTAACATACCATTTGCTACTTCCATTATCTCTCAAGGCCCTGGCCTTTCTAGTTTCTTCTGTTTAGGTTAAAAATTTAGCAGGGTAGGAATCATTTATTGATTTACATGAATGCAGTACCTATGACAAGGGTCACCCTGCTGAGGAATGGCAGTAAAATTTTCTCTCTCTTCTTTTCTAAAAAAAGAAGTAATGGAACAAGAAACTTTAAGTGAGGAATTAGCAAACACTTGCTAACAGTAGGATAAACTTTTCTTGCCTTTAGGCTCCACTGTAACAAAAGATCACTACTTCTTATCCCAAAGCATGGACTTATGCCAGCAGAGGTGTGGTCATTGTACCTTGACACCCCATAGGAATACAAGTGGAGGAAAATATGTGACCCTTTCCTGGGTTACCATACTGAACTAAACACAGACAGGCTCTGAAGTAGGAGACCTCATTTTTCACTATTAGAAATGAACCTGGTGATTTGAAGAAGTGCTCTGAAATCAATAGGATGCAATTCAATAAGGCGAAGTGAAAGTGCTGTAGCTATGTAGAAGTAATCAACTGTACAAACAGAAGGTAGAAAATGAGTCAGTAGAAAACAGTTTCTGGTCTATGAGGGATGCAAGCTGAACAAAAACAAACAATCTCACCTCCCTGCAAACACTATTGCAGAGCTTATATAGGCAGTATCATATGTAAGATTTGCCTGTAGTTACTACAGAATCAGTAAGCATCTAATGTACCAGGGAGAGAAATAAGGTGGATTAGAGGGCTGGAAAAATGATCTGCAAGTAAAGATTGAACAAAACTGGAGTTGTTCAGTTTGGAGAATGAAACACTTAAGAGGAAATGTCATAACAAACTTCAGTGGTATCCTGCTGAGGAATTGGAATCAATTGTTCTCCATGTCCACAGGGATTAGAACAAGAAATAATGGAATGCGAAACTTTATATTAGGCACTAGAAAAACCTTCTAACTTGATAAGAGCCAAGCATCGGAACAGATTGCCTGGAAAGACTGTAAAATCCATGTCATTGGATTTTTAAGAATAGGTTCCAGATATGTTTTATCAGATTCTGTGATAACATTTGCAATAATAACACCTTATGCTTCTCTCATATGTTTTATAACAAAGAACTGCAGGGTGAAACTACCCTTGAAGTAAAACATGCAGTCAGGAAAAATTTGCACTCCACTTTTTCAAGCAGTGAGGAAAACATCTCAAAGTAGTTGTGTTTCTCACTTACTGAGGTATAGGCATGCTCTAAGAAAATGACTGTGCTAGTAATCTGGGGTCTCAACTCCAGGCTCCCATCAAGTTATAATGACTTCACTGAGTCTGACTCACCTGATCAGCCTACAGATGTCTACAAACTCAATTGTCATAGTGGGCTGCCTTTGTACTCAGTGAAGAGAAGTAGGTACATTGAGGCAGTGAATCACCTGACTTCCTAAGGTACACAACATAAACTATATTTCATTGTTTTACAGGCTGGGACTGGATGCACCAATTAGGAGTCTGAACTTTCAGACTCCTTACTTTGTAATCCAGGATTTGAAATAAAGTATTCAGAAGTGACATTGTGCATATAGAAAAATATAAGTGTAACTTAGCCATTCTGTGTACATGGTTGATATTACTGTGGAGCAGAAGCAGGAAACATTCCCTTTCTACATTTTTTAACATGTTAAGAGGATGGCTTAACTGTAAGAAGATGAACTGCCTGACAAAGGGTGTGTGGTCATAGGAATATGATGTGTTCAGCTCTCATCTATAATTTACCACATGGTCCATTCTGCATCTATAAAGTGGAAAGGATTTCTTCAGATGTGCTAGAATAAAAGTCAATTCTAGTAACAGCTTTCATATTGCCTTTCCCCCAGAAATCAATCTCCTTTCACACTAGATTTGTTTCACAAATATGAAACTTTTCTCCTGGTCTGCTTCCCAGGGTTGCTTTTTTCCTTTTCTTACTTCAAATACATCATCTCTTTAACTTCAAACTCTCTCTTTCTATCACTTTTAACCCTCATTCCTACTATGAGGTCTCACCCTTAACTCTGTCGAAAGCTTTTAGAGAGACCTGACAAACCTGAGAAAGGATGGTTTGTTTTGGTGGCAAAGTCAATCTACCCGTTGGGACCACAGCACAATTCAGGAGCATTATTAGCTAGGCATGCTAGTAGAAGTGTTCAAGCTGAGGATAGAGGCCTCTTCCCCCGAGCTCCTGTGGAAGAGATGAGGGAGGTCACTGTGCAGCAGCAGAGTGGAAGACTGCCAGGACAGCTGCAGGCACCAGGCACAGCAGCAGACCAAAGGGACCATAGCAAGAATTAGCAGTGCTTAATATGAACTCCAGGGAGATGCTGAGCTACCACATTTTGGTTCTGAATTCCTCCTACGTTGTGTTGTGCAATAGCAAGTGGGGCCCCATTAAAGGGGGTGACTCATCCGAGCAGTGGTTAGCTGCCTAACACTCAAGATTGAGTTGTTAATTTGAAAGCTCTTTTTGTTCATGTTTAGAGAAGGGGAGGCAATACCTATTTTTAATTTTGCCATTGCCCCAGACTGGTATAGAGCCAGAAAATAAATATAATCTATTTAATCTCAGGCCCTCCAGGACATGTATGCAACAAAAGGAAATGTCTGAATTAGGATTCTGCTGACAGTGATTCTTATTCCAAAAACACAAATACAATCACAGTACTTGTTTGGCTTTGGGTTTTCTGAAGAATTGCCATTATGAGTCCCTTTAGCCACTTTCTGTCATCTCCTCCAAAAAAAGCCAACTAGCTTGGCTACCCTGAGGGCTAGTTTGGCAGCTTTCAGGTTCCAGATTATACTTCTTGAGCACTGGCATCTACCTCTGTGACCAGCCCTTCCTCCAGCCTCTGCCCTGGCTTTGTTCCCAACAGCATTCAGGCTGTTTCAGGGCCAGTATGCTGCTGGGGAATCCCTTCGCATCCTGGTGGGTTGCTCTCCTTTGAGTCCATCTTGATAATAGAAAATATGCTTTGCAGTAGCTGCTACATGAGTAAACAAATAAACCGAATGGGCTGCATCTAGTATTCAAGGCAACCACAGCCCTAACACTATTCAAACACACCTGGAAACTTGTTGCCATAATGGGCCTGGAAGATGTGCAAATCACTTGTGTTTGTGCTGCTGAACCTTTTCCTCGTAAACAAGGCAGAGGTATAAAAACTCTGCCTTGTTTTATGATCCAGCTTCCAGAGAAGATTTCTTGTATACAGTCACACAATTGGAAGTAATAAAATTAAGTTTTCACCCATCAGTAGATGCATAACAACTCACAGACTATGTCAGTACCCTAAACCTGGATGAATGAACGTAACATGTGAATGCAACACACAACCATTGTTAAAAGCCACTAGAAAACTCTCTAATTCCAGAGTTTGCATTTGAAATGGGAGATGAAAACTGAGAGAACACAAATTCATACAAATAAGGATTTGGTAGATAAAGATCATGAAATCCCAAGAAATCCTGTAAGGACTAAATTCCACATCATATATGCACCCCATGGAATTTTAAAAATAAATGCTCAAAGGAGGTGCCAGGTGCTTCTCCGATCACTAAATTAAGTCCTGTCTGAGACCAAGATGTCAAATTAATTAGCCTTGCTGTGTTTTTATTGCCAAAGTCTGCTTCCCAAAACATGCATGAGGGAATATGGTAGAACTTTCAACCAGTGAAGGAGGCAGTGTGTACTATGTGTGTATTTCACTTAATGTAATATTAAGATTCCAAATAATTTTCTCTGAAGTAAGTTCAAGATGCAAAGAACATGCAAAGCCCCCCAACAATTCCACATTGCTTATGGAGTTCCTCTGCACAGGAAGGAATCATGTCAGACACCACACTGGCAGAGGCTGCTCCCCTGTCTCCTGGGACAGTTCCCAGTACCATCATCCAAATCCTTTGCCAGAATAGAACATAGTAGTCAAGAAGTAGGGAACGGGAAAGTAGAAGGACAATGACAGACCAAAACAACAATCTGTCTAGCCCCTGCCTCTATGAAGTTCTGATATGTTGTAGGCAATGCTTTACTTCCCATCAGATATATTTTCCCAGTCAGGAATTGCAATTATCTGCTCAAGACCTCTTGTTGACAAGATAGTGGTCATATAATGCAAAAGTTCATTCTCTGTGTGTCATGATATCCTGTAGATCAAACACATTGAATCTCAGTTGTAGACAGACGCTGAACCAATGACTAGGCAGAGTTTGATAAGCTGTTCATCACATTGAGGATACCCAACATTTGGGTTGTCTGATGCCTTCTGGGACATCCAAGCTAGACCTAACTATGCCTTGGAATCATGGCAACATTTGCCAGAGATGAACTTAGACACAAATAAATGACAACTTACAAAGCAGACTTGTCAGGTGTATAAAGAGTGTTCAGCATTTACTGTGTAATAATAGTCTTTTTCTTATCAAACTAGAATTTACATGGGCAAGTACAGGTAGTTTGGTCTCATTATAGAAGCTGAAAATGTATCACAGGTAACCAGATGCTTGATAATTCTTCCATTAATAGGGAATCTCCAAAAAAGATGTGCTACATACTCTCCACTATGCCTTCTCCTGCATTCTTTTGGGAGGGCACGTAGTTAGGAAAAAGCTGGAAAATAGCTGTATTTTCTCAAGTTCTGGCTCATCTAATGTTCTCTTGAGACATGTCAGCTTCAAGTTATTCTAGCTCAATTTCTGGCTTTGGAAAGATCACAGATAGCTCCCTGAGCCTCTTTTAGGCCTTCACCAAGCAGAGTGAGTTCATACGAATATACTGGCACTAGTTGCAATTAAGATATTTTTTAAATCTCCTGTACTCTCTGAGAAACATAACTTACATTTTAGATGAAGTGTTGCTATGCTTATATGGCTATGCAGTCAAACTGAAGTCAGCAGTGTCACATCAGTTTCAATGAGTGGATTTAGTTCATGAGTTAAGAGACATATTTGAAAAAGAAGGACCCTGATAAGTTACTACAGGCACCATATCCCATCATGTCTTTCAGAACTGACCAAAATCCACATTAATACTAATTAGGGTCTTCATTTAGCTCTTCCAACTGGTCAGATGGTCCACACATCACTTCTCTGATTGCTAGATGATTTCTAGACAGAATTTACTTATGAACTACTGCAACACATTGATTCTTATGGCAAAGTTGTTGTTAAGCTGAAGGGACAATCTCATTCTTCCTTTATATTTATCACAGGGTGTTTTAATACAGAGCAGACATAACCTCTTTCTCCTAGGCTAAACAAGCCCTCTTTTAGTCTCCTCTCAAAAATTTAAAAAAAATTATCCTGGCATTTCCCAGAGTCATTTATTTCTTCCTTGAATATGAATTAGTACAATTGCACATAATTTTCCAGATAAAGTACCAGTAATATAATTTTCCATCTCATTAGAAGTACCTTACCTGACTTGACTCAGGAACATTTGATCTTTTTCATGACTAAATCATATTTTCGTATATTGGCCAATCTGTGACCATTTGATTCAACCAAGCTTCCTTTCTCCCAGTAATTTGCAAAATATAATTTTTCCAGCTTACCAAATAACAAAGTCTTGTTATTAGTTCCTAAATGCAGTGGCTGAGTTCTAAAAATGTTCACTTCACTATCCTTGCTCTCTGTTTTTCAAATGAGAAGTCAAGCTCACTGATGGAGTAAAAGGTTTACAGAAAGCCCTGAATGGATTTGACTTCCACTCAATACCTGCACTGGTCGTCATCTCTGTATCAGGCATTTTCCTCATTATTCACATTAGCTCAATATTAAAAAGACATTTTTGTTACCAGAGTGGATAAAAGTGTGCAAAAGGCATTGCAAGAAAAAAAAATAGCAGCAGAAAAATCAGACTTGTTGATTTGCTTCCCACTGCAGTGATGGTTCTTTCATCTCTTATTAAATACACATTCAAGCTTCATAGTCTTGACAAATGTTTTTTCCAAGCAATTTTGTTTGTGATCTTCATGCAAAGATATAAAGCATCTCACAGATGGGTAAACTAAAGCAGAAAGCCACGATGATACTTGGCCCAAGCAGGTAAAAGTGCCGGCTGCAAAAATCACAGCTGTAATCCTTGCTTGGAAGAATTCATAGAGACCAGCATTGCCATCACTAAGACTAGGTTTTCATAACAATATGATCAGTAAAATGAAAAGCATTCTAAAATTAAATTCAGTCTCTGCTTCTATTTTCTTAGCCTGAGTTTTGTGGGGATTTGAGGGGGTTTGGGGTTTTTCTGTATGTGTAATGAGGCTATTGTGGTTTAGTTTGCTTTTCATTCAGTTGCTAATGAAGTATCATTTTAAGTTTTTGAGAACTCATGATAAAAGCCTATGCTTTGTTGAAAACCCCACCAGTGAATAGATGAAGAGGAAAATGTCCTTTATCGTGCATATTTCTACTTTGATTTAGTTTAGGTCAATTTGGGTCAAAAAATATATTGCTACTATTCCTTATCAGGTTATTTCTCTCATTTTCAATAAATATTATTTTGTCATGCCCACTATAACATTCATCAGTGCAGTTACGATAGGCAATTAATTTCTGTCAAATCCCAGACCAGGGTACTTATGCCAGAACAAGGTTGAACTCTTTACTGTAACCATATAATAGAGAAGCTTACCCTGCTACCCAGGTCTCTGCCAAAGAAAATTAAACTCTCCTGAGTTCTCATTCTATGAACACACAATGATTTTTGCATATAATACAGAAAATTACCAACATTCTTGCATCATTTCAAGGAACATGAACTTTGAAATAGAAACTGCCATATCAGAGGCACAACAATTCTTTATTTGAAGAATTTGCCTGAGACAAGATGCTGAGACACTGAGTAACAGAGGTTCATTCTTGAAGAAGAGGTTTATTCTTGTGATTTTGCCATGCAGATATTACCAACACCAGAATACTGAAAGATTTCACGTAAATTCCCCCATTTCCTCCTTTATATCATTCTTGAGAGTTTTTTCTGGCACTTCATGGCTTGGATGGGTGCACTGTTCTCTGCATAAAAATCTCAGCCCAGTGGCTGGTGGTGAATGGAGTGAAGTCCAGATGGCAGCCAGTCACAAATGGTGTTCCCCAGGGTTCAGTATTGGTGTCAGTCTTGTTTAATATCTTTATCAATTATCTGGACAAGGGGATCTAGTTCATCATCAGTCAGTTTAAAGGTGACACCAAACTGGGCAGGAGTGTTGATCTGCTGGAGGCTAGGAAGGTAGGAAGGTTGGGGAAGAGTGACTGGAAAGTTGCCTGAGGACCTGCTCTAGAGCCAGCTGTACATAAGCCAGTGTGTGCCAGGTGGCCAAGAAGGCCAATGGCATCCTGACCTGTAACAGTAATACTGTGGCCATCAGGACCAAGACAGTGATCGACCCCCTGTACTCAGCAATGATCAAGCCGCATCTTAAATCCTGCATTCTGTTTCGGACCCCTCGCTACAAGAAAGACACTGAGGTGCTGGAGCATGCAGAGAAGGGCAACAGAGCTGGTGAAGGGTCTGGAACAAAAATCTGATGAGGAGTGGCTGAGGAAGCTCAGGGTGTTTAGACTGGGGAAAAGGAGACTTAGGAGAGACCTTATCACTCTCTACAACCACCTGAAAGGAGGTTGTAGCGAGGTGGGCGTTCATCTCTTCTCCCAAGTAACAAGTAACAGAACAAGAGGAAATGGTCTCACACGCTATGGGAGGCTTATGTTGGGTGTTAGGAAAAACTTCTTCACTGAAAGAGTTGTCAAGCATTGGAACAGGGTGTCCAAGGAAGTGACTGACTCACCATCCCTGGGTGATGTAAAAGATGTGTAGATATGGCACTTAGGACACAGTTTAGTGGTGGACTTGGCAGAGTTGGGGTAATGGTTGGATCTGATGGTCTCAAGGGTCTTTTCTAATCTAAATGATGCTATCATTCTATGATTCCACATGCTAGATTGCAGCTCTCAAAACAGTAAGTTAAACTAAGTGATTGAGTTTTTATCCTGCGTATTGGAGAATTCTTGATGGACTATTTGTCCAGACTTTCTTTTTCTTCCCATATACAGCAAGAATTCAGTCCCATAATGGGTGCAGGCTGTTCTGGACAATCACCTCCCTCAGGGATAGAAAAGATTGAAAGCCATTTAAAAAACAAAACCCAAATCTGCAGGTCACTTCAGCTTTCTCCCATGGCCCCTTTGGTGTGGATCACAGAGACCACAGTGAACCTGAGGGACAGCAAGGTGGGGTGGACCTCTGAAAAGGATCAGCATGAGCAATATTCAAAATAAAAGGTTCAGTCACAGGAAAGAGTGCAGAATGGAACAGAGTTCAAGAATTAGGTCATTATTAATCAAATTACAGATCAGTCCCAATAACCACATATTTCCTTGAGCTTGCATTCAACAGACCTTTTGTAAGATATTCAGAGAGTAGGATCAATACCTCTCTGGAGGTAAGTGCCATAAATTATGTCTCAACTTATACACCACGGGAGTTTTACTGTGTGTTGTATACAGTAATTGCATTTTATAGATGACTGTGGAAGGTTTCAGCTTTCATTGATTTTTATCATAAACTAAAAGGTGGCAAGAAGAAAAGAGCAGCAGTTTATACGAAGAACCCAGTCAGCCGAAGCTGCAAAAGAAAATGAAATTTTGGCATAGTACGTGTGATCAATCCATGTTTCATGCAGAAATGAATGCAGATATTTGAGCCTTTCCATTCAGAGCAGCAAAAATCCTGAGAGTGCCACAGAAATCCCTGTTCATCTAATAGCAGTCAATTGTGCTATCCATCAGCGGGGTTTAATACTATAGGAAATCTTTCTAATTACAGCACTTTTAACATTTCTTATACCGAGAATGCCATCTGAATCATTGATGAAACAAGGTAGCAAGTTGTGTTTTCATTATCATGCATAATGTGACCACATTCACATTAAAATTGAGGTGAGGGATGTAATTTAAAATCATCATCCTATCCAACATTTGTAACTTTCAAAAGTGTATTTTTAAAACATTCCTCTTCTGATTTCCTTCTTTTGTCATGTCCTTCACAGCAAGCAATTCAGAAGAGATGTTAATGCAGCATAACAACTCTTTACCCTTTTTCAAGGCCAATTTTGCAATACGGGCAAAATGATTGGAAATGGAGTCCTGAAAAAGCTTAAACCATCTGTCAGGGACTCAGTTAAGAAGATCCACACTGTTTCACAGCCAAAGATGTGGATAAATTATGCCTGGCTAGAAATGTCCAAGGCATGAGGGTTACCGATCAAGCTTATTAGGATGAATTACAATTTTTTTTATTGTTCATTACCCAGTAACATAATCTTTTAAAATTATAATATGAAATAAGCCATGCAACTGGAAAGCAAGCAAGTGGCAAACATGGTTAATAATGATTTTAAAATCTCCATGTCCTGATATATCAAAAAGCCATGTATGTGCATACATTCAAATGCCGATGTTTGCCCCTCTTGACATATCATTGTCTATATTTTTGTGCTCCATACTTATTTATTTATGTTACTGCTCATGTTTAACCACATGCTATAAACCACTTATCTATTTTATTCCTGAAATGTATTTAAAAAAAAATATGGAGAACAAGAGGATGGAGTTGCTGTGGTTAAGTTATATGACTTAGGCAAGGTTAGCAAACATACAAATAATCTGAATGTAATGCTGTTGTTTTAATAATACAGGTGTTTTTATGGACAGCTGTTATCCTAACATTTTTAAACAAGAATTTTTCCAAAGCATTTTACAAACACTTCCAGTCTAAAAGTGTTCAAAGACCATAAATATTGCATGAAGCTTTTATCAGAAATATGAAATTGATTATTACTTAGAGAAAGGTCTCTGGACAATATACAAAATCAAAATAAATCAAATTCTCCCATCTAAATTACTATACTATGATTTTTAAAACCCCAAGAGACATCATAAATGTTAAAAGGTATGTGAAGATCTGTGTTTATTATATGTGTGAGAGCTATGAGAATTATTTGATAAGCAATAGTCATTTTGCACACAAAGGCCATAACTAGTGCTTTGCTATCTGAGATTTTCTCCAATATTTCCCTCCACAACTATTAAAAAATTCTTTCAAGTCCTAAAGTTTATCCCTTACCTGCTTCAGAAATTAGCACTAATTTCACCTGTGAAAGTAAATTACCTGTTAACCAAGCCTGTTCAACTAAATCTAAAACCCTAAATATCTTGGCTTTCACAATTATGAGTATTTTTATTGGTCTCTTAATGGTCAAAATCATATAATATTTTATTTTCTCACACTATTTTCATTGACCAGGAATGAAAAATTCTAATATACCTGAGATAGCCCCTTGAGAAGGTGAAAGTAAAGAAAAAAAATTATCTGAAATGCTGATGCAAATAAAAATCTCAAACCTCTCCACTTCTTTCACATTATCATGAAAAAATGTTTGCATGTTTGAAATCAGGCTTTCTTTGGAAAAAGAAAGAGAGGATTAAGAGAGGCTTAGAATGATTCTTTAGGGTGATGGCAGCAATTCAGCTGAGTACCTGCTGTAAACTGATGCAGTGTACAGCATACAGGCACCCTTAAAAAATCCCTAGTGGGTCCCTTGAGTCCACTCAAAGCAGTTAACAGACCACATATTTTGTACAGGTGTAATCAAGTGGAAACATACAAAGATCACCAATTCCAAAAATGAATGCCAGGCATCCAAATTTCTCTACAAAACCGCTTTGGTATCCACATATCTTGAATGGTCTTTATTATATTTTCACTGGATAATAAAAGTGATGTAAAATCCATTAATACAGCAAGAAACAAACAAACAAACAAAACAAAACAAAGCAGCAGCTGGCACATTAGGTGCTGTTCAGGTGCCAACACAGCAGTCTGCAACTAACAAGATTATTTTGTGTTTGTTTTGCTGATTATATTCTGTGGAAAACAGATAGCAAGCAGGAATAGCAGCTTTATCAGTGGGACTGACTGTAGGCTCTGTTAGGCTTTCTGCAAAAAGTCACCTGAACTTCATTTACTCATTTCACTTTGTTTTTTTTCTCTGTCTCCATTTTTATACTGGCAAAACAAAGATAAAATTTTGTGTTTCCACTTACAGTATCTAATATTACCCCTAGTCAAGCATGTCTAAACTACAAAAGATTGAGCCAAGTGACATCTTGGACCGAATTTGACCTGATGACCTAGGTAATGGAAAATCAAATGACTTTACAGTAATGCGATAGCTCGGGCACAGGTTAGTTTCAGACACTGAAAGAAAAATCCAAGGAAAAATATGGTGCCCTTTCCAAATTTTATTTATTTGAGCAAATCTGTGCATCCCTGAAAGGTTATCTTGTTATATCTTTACACTCCCTTCTCCACTGTAACAATGAACGAGTTGGGCTATCATTTATCACAGTGGGCTAAAATTGTCACAGCCTTGCCTGACTGTTCAGAGAAAGAGAGGAAAGGAAACTCCTGACAAAGCCATAGGTTCTTGCCTGATTCTGCTCAGGATATGATTTTTTTCTGCTGTGAAAAGAGCAAGAAGGCTTCATCCAAGTAATTGGGAAAGGGGAATTAAGAGATGCACAACACATCTCCAGCCTTACCAGACGGCTATGAGGACTAATCCGGTCAGTAAAACCTTGTGAAGCATCTTATCCTCTACAAAGAAATAAAATGGGGCAGGAATGGAAGGACAAAGACTGAAATCTTACTGGCAACATGCTAACATATGTGTGAACATACACTCTACCATCCTAATTCCAAGGTTAGATTGTCCTTTAGTTTGTTCATGGAGTAGAGCAAGTACAGCTGTCTATTTTCCACCATCCTGTGGCAGATTGCAAAGCCCCAGTCTAGAAAAATACCCCTTTCTTTTCCTTCTGCCCTTTCTTTTCCTTCTGTCTGATTAGTATATTATATCTGTAAAATGACTAGATAAAAGCACTAAGTGAAAGATCTATTAAATCTGTTCTAATGCAGAGCATCACTGAGGTCAGTTACCACAGCTCTGTTTTTCTGTTATGTAGAACGAGTTTCATTTGCCCAAAGTCCAGCTCCGAACTTCGGCAGTAGCAAAACATTTTTAAAGCAACAGCTTCTTTGAATAGCCTACACTTCTGTCCAATAAAACTTCTGTTCTTCTACTCTCCACTAACTGCGATTTACAGTAGACTTTGGGGGTTATTTCTGAGATTTGGGTTGTTTGTTTTTTTAAAAAGGAATAAAGAGCACATGACAGAACCTCACATTCAGAGACAAGCAAATAAAAGACTGAAAACAACAAGTGAGAGAATAATTGTTAGAGGATATTAAAAAAAATATATTTAGTCTTTCGTAGAGCTGGCAGTATTTAAATGTTGACTGGCTTATGGTCTCATGTTTTGAAGTTCAAAACAAACCCTGAATGCAATGCAAATGAGCTCATTATCTCACCTCTCATCTTTATGTATCTAATTTCTTGATGACCTGTTTTACTTTTTCTCTGCCTTAAAAGCAAGAAATAATTCACAGACAGAGGAATATTTTTATGGATTTTTTATGTCTCTTACCCAGATCTGATTACTAATCACAATGAATAAATCATTCTTAAATAAATACTGGATAGACACAAAAGACTGACTAGACAGTACTCTCAAAACAGCAAGAAATTTTTCTGTGGAATACAATAATAAAGTAAGCCCCTGTTAAGTTTTGAGATGTTAATAAACACTTGTAGAATTAAAATTATGTTTTCTTAGTTCACCTCACAAAATGACAAATGGCAAATGTATACTCAAAATAACCCTTTAGTTTGATCTATGTAACAAGTTAGTTAGCAAAATGCTTGTTTTAAACATGGAATGATGAACTACCAAAGTCTGCATCAATGTGATTGGATCAGTCTACTGTTTCTCATTAAACTCTGGTCACAATAGCCCTGTTCATCTCCTCATTGTGTGGGGATTTACAAATGGAATGCTACTACTCAAAGCACTTATATGCTGGTTTTGTCAGTAATTGAAGTATGCTGAAGATGAAAGTTGACCAGGAAACATCAAAAATATTGAAGTAGCAACCCAATTCAATTCATTGCGAACCTGCCTGACATTCAACTGCTGTGGATCTTTTCAGAGCCCAATAAGCAGGCATGTCTAAGTGCTAAGAGCCTTTGAGGAAAAGGGAAGTATATATTTGAAAAAATTATAATAATGATGAATATGTATATTCATATCAAGAAGGGCTCCTGCACAAAACTGAATTCACTGGTATCCTGAAGCTCAGCTTCTACATGGTGGAACACAAGCACCATGGAGAAGAGGCATCTCCTGTGTGGTTCAAAAAGCCATTTCATGATGACCAAGAGCTCACTTGCAGGTGAGTAAGCTTAGATGCTACCCTTGAATTATCTAAAAAGAGACTTGCAGAATCCTAAATTTTCCCAACCTATACCAGCTAGCAGATTTCACTGGCAATGGAAGTATATTTTACCCTCCTCTGCATGTTCTTATTGGGGATGGGGGGAGGGGTTGCCAGAGTCAGTACACATTACAGCCATCAGAATTGATGATTACGTTTGAAAGAGTCCCCTCTTCTGCCCATTCCTTTGTTCCAGCACTGAAATTTGCTTCATATAACTCAAGGCCTGTTTATGAAGCTAAATAATTAGAAAAATTTCTCTTTAATTTGCTTTCTTGAAGGAGGTGAAGGAGGATAGATAGGAAATCAGACACAACTCCCTAGTTTTCCTCTTTCTGCATGATGTAATTCAGACTAAACCTGTATTTGTGGCAGCTTTGCAGTGGAACTGCATAATCCTATCTAGTTTGGAGTACTAGCAAATACATTTTAAAATCTCTATTTTATATATAATAATTAAAAATATATTTAGAGATTTAGACTATTATTTTGATGAATAAATTAACATACTGGCTTTTAAACAACAGACTAAAGGAAGACACTGATGTCAGTAAAGAACACTGCTAAAAAGTGCTCTAATACCAGAGACGAATGCCTTTGGAAATTTATCAGCTGATCTTTTGATGTTAAATGTTAGATACAATTTGGGTCCCTGCACCCTAATTTACCTGTAAGCCTCATCACTGAAAAGCCAGTTAAAGTGATGTTTTATGACATAAGGGATATATTTCAGGCGTCTCTCTGTGGTTCTCCAGATCCTAGAAACAACCACACCATCTGGCACAATAACCTCTGCACATGTAGTCAAAGTATACAACTTTGCAGCAGCTGAGCAGAATAGTATGGGAAAGGTTGCCTGAGAATTTTCTCAAAGCAGAGCTTGAAATAAGAATGTTAGTTTCTCATATGCAGGAGCACTTAATTAAAATGAGTAATTGGGAATTAAATAAAAGAAAAAACTCAAGCTACATGACAACACCACTGCTACAATGTATGAAAATACATTCACTTTTTAATTGGACTTTTACTGTCAATTTGAATCGTGGATATGTGATCCAAAACAGTCACAGCATGCCTATGTGAATTGGCTAATGAGATGTCCACTGACTGCTGAGCCCTTCAATTAATCAAATAGCTGAATACATTGAAGGTAGCTAAATATTCTTCACTCTGGTACTCTATTAAAACTCAACATTATATCAGAGATTTTTCACAAGAGACTAAAATCTGAGTTCATGTTGGGATAGCCTTCAAACAAAAAATGACACTCATTTAGTGATTTGAACATCTGCTTAATTATCTTTATTACTCTGCTACATCTTAGGAGCAATATACCAAGAATTTGACTTACAAAATAAATTACCTTTAAGACAAAGAATGGCAGATTAGTTCTGTGGTTAAGACACCTGGGAGAGAAGTGGGTTTAAATCCTATTTCTACCATTCTATTCAATTTGACCTTGGCTATGACATTTAGCTTTCTAGCCTCACTTTCCATATCTAGTCAACAGAAATCATTGATGTTTCAAGACACCAAAAAAAAAGTGGTGCAAATTTACCTTTTAGAAAATGTAAGGTCTCTAAGATGATGGTTAGCCCTTCCATTCCTATATCAAGTTAGAAGCCATGGAATCCCTGTAAAAATGGTGCTATACAATGATGAGCTAAAAGATATTCAACATTTCAGAAATGCTTAATGAGAAGCTACTGTAAGGAATGAACTTCACAACACTTCTATAAAAACTTGCATTCACATATGGAAGAACTGTTCAAGGAACTTTCCAGAGTCTCTGTCTTAAGAAAATGCAATACTACTGTGTGTGTTAACCTTTTTATGTCTCATCTTGTGTCTTTCAGATACTTACGTTTGCCTGTGAATCCAAGCCTCACCTCACTCTGTCAATTGTTAGTACAAAAGGCTATGTCCTCACACACATTCTATTCTACGGACATGCCAATCCAGCTTCCAGAAACAATTCCAAATTGGTGGCTACTATCATTACTATAAAAAGTCATCTCTGCAGATATTGTGATAAAAACAATAAAGGGAAAGGCAGAAGTTTGTTAGTTTTATGAAAGACACCGTTAGCTACCCTGCATATTCACTCACAGTTTGCTGCATGCAACTTCAGTGTTGCTACAACATGCTGCTAGGCTTATGCTGTTGATCACTTCCTGACCATTCTACATGTTCTTCTGGGCACATCTCTTAAGCAAATGAAAATCTTATAGCTGATGGCTCTTTTTTTCAGCAGTAGAGGTTCCTAGTCCCTCTCTTCAGCATTACTTGTGGTTGGGGAAAGAATCTGTTACAGCATATCCAAGATTAAAGGCATAACTTAAAAATAAGAATATTCAGATAATAGTACTCACATAATTCAATATTCATCAGCAATCCTGACCTAATTAGCAATTGTGGTGGATTATCCCAGTCAGTAGCCAAGTCCCCAGCTCGCTCACTCTCTCCAGAAGGATGGAGTATATAATCAGAAGGGCTAAAGGAAGAAAAACCTTGTGGGTTGCAAGAGTTTGCTAATGGCTGCTTTAAAAACATTAACTTCAACTCAACAGATTCAGCACAGATATGAAACATTCCTGTGGTTTTTGGGAAGCCCTACAAAAGCCACATCTTATTTCCAGTCAAATGAGACAAACTCTCCATTATATTCCTCAGCATAACTTACCAGTATAGAAACATGACTGTTTGTTAAATATTTGACCAATACAAGGAGTTTTTCAAAGTAACAGCTTCTTCTTACACACAGTCACAAAAAATTGTCTTAGTTTCAATGGGAGAACAAATAAACAAGCCTCTATTACTTCAGCATCCTTCAAGCAAGGAAATTCAGGGTTCCTAAAAGAAAATTTATTCCAGGCTAAAGGCTGAACATCCTCCAGGTCTCAATTCTTAAAAATTCTTGAACTGCAATAAGAATGAGATTTTCTGAAAAACTTGCTATTCTCCTCTGTCAGTTCCTCAGCAGACATGAATTAGTATTGTTTGGTCAACCTAATTAAGTCATCGTACATTAAGTATATTTCAGCTGGAAACAGAACTTGTCTGATTTTACCTGCTTCAATAGGAAGGTGAACATGAAATATTTCATCACTTGCTCAGGTGTGAGGTCACACCTGAGAAAAACTTCCCCAGTTTTTCACCTGGCCTTACAGTCCAGATGAAATCACCAAAAGGTAACAAAAGAAAAAACATTCCTCCTATACAAGCAATGACTAAATTAATTAACATGACAACTGTTCAAAAGAATCTTTTCTGATGAGGATGATACTCAACTAAATTTAAGTGCCTACACATAGGTTTGTGCACATGAGCCAATTATCTAAGATTTCATTGTGGCTGATGGAGATTTAGCCTAGTGAACTCTCAAGAAATTCTTCCTAAACTGAAATAGACACCTACTATTATTTGGGCAAGTCTAGTTGCTTTAGACAGAACTCTAGAAAACAAACCCCTGATATTTCCTACTCCATGCAGAAATCTTCTGTTGTGAGAATGTTTTAGTTACCAAAATGAGAGAAGAATGTAGGATTTTCCTAGTGCTTCCTACCTCTGCCTCCAGATACCAGAAATGAGGTAGACACACTGCATTGCATAGGCCACTCTGCAATAGTGTAGGAAATATAACAGCAATGGACCTTGAAAAATGTTTGGGCAAGTGGCTAGTGAAAGCGCAAAAATGTAAGTTTAGGAATACAACCTGTGGTTCTGCTTAGGTTTAATGAGGCAGCCTGTTTCCCTAGTTTGTCTAGTTCATCTATTTCCTACTAGTGCATTTCCTTAGATCTGTTAGCAATATTGAAGTCCTATTCTGTAGTGCGGCTTCTGAATTTGCCCATTTTTCCTTTTCAATTCCTCACTCTGGCAGGAAGGGCTATTGGCTTGATCTTCTTTGAAGACAGATTTGCTTGTTGTCACAGCTGATTTAGAGATTCCCATGACATTCAGTTCCCCTCTTGTATCCCATATTGCAGAGCAAAACTTTCCCTTTGGAGGCACTGACAGGTAGAGCTAATTTGCAGTTCCCAGTAATTGACCAATTCTTAAAGACTAATGATGCAGTTCACAGCTAAAGAGCCTTACAAAAAATGTGAGCCAGCAAAGCAATTCAGAAAAATGTATATTTTAAACCCCATTAAAGGGCTTTCATTGGCAATTCTTCCTTAAGCTTGACAAAGTTTCACTCTTTTTAATCTTTACACAGTTTATAAACCTAAACAACTGCCTCAAGCTAATCTTATTTATTAGATACTTTAGTACACTATTACTATACTTTCTGTGGATTATGTTTTGTAAATTATGAAAAAGTTCCTTTGCCAAACAGAATAAAAATTCCAGGTCATATCTATCTGTATTCCTTCTTTTTTATTACAGAAATGTAAGAAATCTATTACTTGTACTCTTGAAATATATGGACTCACATTAAAAAAAAAATTGTGTTTGTGCTCAGTGATTGCTATACATTGCTTTTCTGCGATTTCCCATACACCTTAATGGAACCTGGGACAAAAGCCATAGACAGTAGAATGGCATAAGACTGAGAAAGTGGGAATAAAAGAAATAGATGGGAAAGGATTAAGCAGTCCCAGAAACCAAGACAAATACATAGATGTGTAATAGGAACACTACAAAAAAAAGAGAACAATTGTAAACTTTGAAGAGAGAAATGGTACAAAAAATAAAATGAGAAAAAGTGTTGAGAAAGAGTTTTAGAGGAAGAAAATGAGATTAGAGAAGAAGGAAAATAAATTTTAGCCTAACATAATACAAAATAAATTAGTCAAACAAAATACAAAACACTGGCAAAAGTCCTTGGGGAAAAGCAGTCAAATTTCAAATGAAAATGAATGGAAAAAAAAAAAAGAAGAAAAAATAAATAACGGTAAAAAATTTTTGTTTTACTGATTTCTGATCTGTAAGAGTCTCATGCTAACTATCTGATTTCACAGAAATCCATAAACATACACCTTCTACATGCTATATTGTTGATTTTGACAGCACTTCTACATGTGCGAATACTAATGGATGTTTGCAAGACTAATATTTTCATCTCCCTCTGTATTTGATGGGTCATATTCACGTGGAAGCACCATTTCTGGTGATGCGATGGTTCTAATCATTTCATATCCAGCAGAAAAAAAATCAACACCTGTGATCCATCTTACTGTGACACACATCACTCCACCCCAGAGCCTCATCATCTTCTGAAAGCCTTCTTGGTGACACACACATTTCAATTACATGGAAAAGATTTCATCCAGCTGTGTTTATCCATTGCTAGGTAGACAGTCAAAACACACTACTTCATCTGCATATACATTTTGAACTCATTTCAACCAACTTGCTGGCAGCTATTTCAAAGTACAGACACCAGGAGTTTATTTTGCTCAGCAGCTGCATAGGTATATTGTTTACTCATGACTACCTTCAGACTATATATTTCTCTTTTCTTTACCAAGGAGAGAAAAGACTTCATGTTAGTAAATGGAGAGTTGTCCCATAATTCCAGATTTGACATGAAGAATGCATGCTAACTGCATATATATTAGTCATAAATAATTTTAATACAGTGACATTGTCTTTGGGGTGATCACAGGACATGTTAATGTTAAATATGGCAGCATGTTTCTCCTGATGTAAGTATTTTCCTTCTGTATCTGTCAGAAAAGAAACTTCTGAAGCGGAAACTTCTCAGTCATAGGGGTTTTACGGTATTAGAAACCATCTATCTTTGTGTCAACAGCACTTCAGGTAGCTAAAGTATGAGTTTTCCCCCTCTGATCTACTGACTAGTTATAATATGACCTAAAAGAAGGTATTCATGAGTAAGCAACCTTCCTTATGGAAATTAATTTTCCAGGAAAGTGTTGTTTCAGGCATCTCCTCAGCACAGACAAGCAACCAGCAGAAATGACACAGCTGTTCAACACCAAAGATTTGACAGAATACCAGCACAGAGTCATCTCAAATAAGTTTTAAAGCATTCTTAAATTAAAAGGCAAATACTTTTGAGAGCAAGTGCATACTGAGTTATTTAATGCTTCATGATTTATTTATGAGGATTTTCACCATAGTAAGGGGAAAAACATCATTGAAAAATAAATGAAAACCAGCATGACATTAATATGACCAGAGAGAACCTCTTGCCCTTGCCTTTGGGATATGATCAAAGGACTCACTTCTATGAGAATAGTTCTGAAAAATAATCATGTCTGACAGCCAGCATATGTCCCCAATCCTTAGTTGTACTTGAACAGCACTCACCACACCATCAGTGCAAAGCAAGCCTAAAGACAACACAACCATCTCCTGCAGCAACTACTCATAATGAGGAACTTCCAGAAACACAAAGGAAAGCACCTTACTTATCCTCATTGCCTACATAAAGGAAATGCATGAAATAAAGACGAGGATAAAAGGTCATTCCTGAACTAAACAATGGCTTTTAGGGACCTTGTGGAAATGGACAGGGAAGTCTAAGAAACTTGAACCCCTGTAGTGACAGGAGCCTGGTTCTTTGAAATAACCTCTCTTTTCTCTCAAAGTTGTGCATAAACTTTACATAGACTGCAGTGGAAGCACTCTGGGATGCAGCATATAGACCCTGTCCACAACTAGTCAGTTGGGGACCTACCCTAAGCTGATTGTAATTCCACGAAAGCTCATGTGCCCTTTCTTCCAGGAAAGAAAGCATAGGAATGGAGAGGAAGAATAAAACTGGTGAGAAAAAAAGATAGGAAATAGTCAGGTCATGCACACGAACCCGGGAGCTGGAGAGTAATTCTTAGACTTCACAGATTTGATACCAACTATATGAGCAGGAAACATGACATACACTTCCATGAACACTTCAGACCATTTGCCCTTGTTCACTGAATAGTTTTGTCCTTTGCTGCATATATTTTCTGTTCCTCCTTGACACATCCTTATATCAATTTGCTCAGCAATCGGGTCGGCATAAAGATATGCAAAACAAAGGTCTCTGATTCAATGCCCACCATAATACACTATTCAAAACAGTCTGTCACATTCACTATAGGTGTCTGAAATGTACAGTTGAAACCACACATTAAAGTAAAAATCTCTTGCTCTTCTCTTCAGAGTTTTTCCTCACTACAAACAATTCCATTCAAAAACCACTTGATCTTCTGAAATTACGCCTTCCTGTCCCTGTCCCTTCCCAATGCTGCAACAAGGATCAGTCTTCTTCTCACCAGGAGCAACAAGAAATAGCTAGATTTTGCACCAAATATAGCTGTTTTCAACACCCTGTGAAAATGCCAGAACTATGATTTCTTGTCACTGGTGATAAAGACACACTTACGCTATTGAATAATCTAGGTAATTCTCTGTTTTATTACTCAAGATCTGTGATTCTCCCTAGCAGAGTTAAATTAATGAAGTGTAAATAAGTTTGTCACATCTTCAATAATTTTCATTAAGTCTTTTTACTTTAATTTGTGAAAATATAATTTGTACACATTATAAAAATCAATATTTCACTTCCATACCTTTTAATTTACATATAGAAAGACGGGGCGGGGGGGGGAGAAAAGTCTTTTCCACTTTTCATTCTTCACCTGGGACAGTGAAAGGGGAGCAACATTTACTGCGGGAAACAACATTGAACATTTAGAAATTCTTCAGGCTCAAGTGAATTTATTTGCATCAGTTTTCCACATGCATTAGTATAGTTCTATTTTCACCTCTATAGTCTTGTACACGTGATTACTGTAATCACTCAACATGTCCTGATACCAAGTCTTAAGTGTTTTACACATACACTTTTCATGTCTTTTAAGTTTCCTTTACTAAGCAGAAGTCAAAAAAGTAAAAATGGATCAAATAACTGCAACTGATACTTATGTTCACAAATTGTGGGTACTGCAAAAATAATCATATGATTTTGTTCACTTTGACAGCAGTTGTGATCCTTTTCTTTATTACTTTCAACATCATTTCCACTACAGATCTATAAATGCATAGAAAGGCAAATACATGCTACATTTAGAATTCCATAAAGCTTTTTTTTTCTTTTTAATATTAAAAGTAGACTCTAGGGCTGCTTTTTATTTGCAAGAAGTGCTAAAATACTAAAATGCAGTATAAAGTTAGACATCCTACGAATCCTAGATTTTAAAAGGGACTTAGATAAATGATTTTCATTTCAAAAGCACTAAACACTCATAAGTATCTACCATAGAAAATAGAAGATACTGTATTTTCACCACCTCCTAAGATTTGAACTGTTTAAACACAGACTGAAGAATCACATTTTAGGCTAAATCATGGTGACCAGTTGTTCCTTAGTCTTCTATTTGCAAGACAAGCCCTGACCTTGATTTATCATTCTGAGCTTCAGATAGTCATTCATGCTCATACAAAGTGTAACACACTGGTGTTTTTCTAATCATTGTTCTGGTCAACAAATGGATAAGTCAGAGTTGGTGTGAAACAATAGAACAGAACCATCTATTTTAATGTAATTAAAAACACATTTCAAATAAATGTGTAACACACTGTATGGAATATGTCATCCCCTGAACACAAAAATGGAAAGAGTCATATGCAATTATACACTGAAATTTCTACATAGGCAAAGTTGGCTGAAAGTTCAATTAAAGCTTTGAAATACAGACACTATCCTATGAAAGAAAAAAAATTAAAGGGAACTTTATGCATTTAAGAATACCCACAGTGATTTTAGAAACCCACAGAGACTGTAAATGCCATACAGATCTGCTAGATGAGCAATGTATCATATCAGAACTAGAAAGAGAACTGAAAACAGAGTACATAATTTTGTGTCAGTGAATATTAAATAATATTTTCTAGATATTTTTAATGAAAGGAAGCTGACAGAAGAGCAAAAGAACAAGGTAAATTAAAATTAAGCCTCGATGAGCTTTTCATTTTTCAGGTAGCCAATCTCAATTTGTCATTAAAAAAAGTTAATTTTTTTTAGAGTTTGCCAATTTTATTTTCTATCAGCTGAACCAGAATATTTCATCTCAGAAGTAGAGGCAGGTGTTTCTTGGATAACACACCTGTTCCCTTTAAGTTGTAAAATATAGTCAAATTGCATTAGATTATCCACCTGCATGAGCATATTTTAGCTGCATAAAAGAGAATTTTCTGCAAAGAGTTGATAATACTTAGCTTGCAGCAGCTCAGATACTTGTTTCTGCTTCAAGAGATTGATTCAGACATCACAAGACTCAGACTCAGTGACTGCATTCCATCGTAAGATGTGGCACAGAAAACCACTTTCCTCCCTCCACTATTCAGAAGAGACTAATACTACTTGAGCCAAGTTCACCATCACTCAAGTAAGAACACAAGACAAAGGAGATAGGTGAGATCAAAGGTCTGTTTTCAACACCAGCAAACAAGAGGTGCTTAGTGAGGAATAAGAACAAGGCAAGTCTGTAATGACACTTCCCCAGAATATCCTTCCAGCATCTAACTATTTGTGTCTCAGAGAGTTCCTTGAGCCACAATATACTTCTTTTCTGGAAAACATCACCCAGTGCCTCATTTCAGGTAATTTAAGGTCAACAAAACTAACAGCTACATCTATTTTACAAAAAACATGGATGAGCTCATTGTCTTGAAAACCTCCTTTCCTTTCTACTGGTGTAAGTCACCAATCACTCTACACGTTGCAACCTTCTAAAATGACTACAGAAGGCAAATCAGGCCTATCAACCAGTCTCAGTGATCATTGCAGGGGATAGGGAACCCATCTTCCCCTTTTTCCATTGTAGGATAGCCAGTGTTTATGGCTAGGCAGTCATAGGGTTCCTACAACTCTCTCCTTTGCAAACCTTGTACTTCACTCCCTGCTCCTCCGTCACAGGACCAGGGACAGCTGAGTGGTGCTTCTATGTGAAGGAAGCCAAGAATGTTTGTTACTTTTGTTTCAGTAATATTTTAGACAATATAGTATTATAAGTATAGTTTTAATAATATTGTTATAACTAATTATACTATTATAGCTATAGTAGACATTGTATTTCCTTTGCACAGAGGATGTGTACTCTTTGAGCTGTAACACAACATATGCACTCCAAAAGTCTACAAAAGAAATAACTTGACATTTTAATAATAGATAGCAACTATTCTCCTGCAAGCCTTTCAGCAGACAGAGGAAATGGTGGCTATTGATAAGAAGTAGGTAATTTCCTCTTGACTCTTATTCATAAACTCCTCATGAATGTTAACACTGTAGGTCTTGTATATGATTGAAATCAAGATTTCTTCCTGGAAATATCAGTATCCCTGTAATGCTTGGCCTACAAAGGCTTCCAATTTTTTTTAATTGTTTGTATAGGAAGAGAAGATTCACTTTACTGTGAGCCATGGCAGCCTGGTAGGCAGATAAAGCTTTACCCTAGACTGGTGTGTTAATTCCTTTGTAGTTCTGATCTCCCAATTCATTTACTTTTTAAATAGCAGAGAGAAGAATAAATCAGACAGAAAATGGACATAATGGCAAATTATGCATCTATCATGCTTACTGCCTAGCAGCAATCTCCCTTTGACTTTCAAAAAAGTGAGATGGTGCTCTTTAAACCTTGCAAAAGGTAAAAATGTAAAATACAAGTTCTGCTTAAATCAGAGGTGTTGGGAAATCATGCCCATTTAAAAAAGGGAATTTTTGTTGTTATTGTTATTTATTAGCTAATGAATTGGACTTCCATGAACTAAAGACCAAATCCTGAGCAAAAACCACAGAAATATTTCGCAGATAAGGATTAGTGTATTCATGTGGTTTCTGTTAAAAACAGTATAATGAGATGTGCTTTCCAATGGGCATTAAACCTCTCCAGCAAACAGGACCTCATGCAAATGAACTACTTTTATGTAATGACTTTCATATTCCATAGTGACACTCTGGCTGTAATTCTATACAAAAAACAGGCCTTAGAACTGAGCATCACAATGCCATTAACATCACTCACTCAGGTTTCTACCACCAAGACCAACCTATACTACAGCCCTGTAGGCAGCTATCCACATTCCAAACCACACTGTATGAGCTCACACTACACATGTCCTGACACACCCTCAAGCCTTCAGCTGCCCTCCCCACAAGGCACTGCCTAGAATTTTCCATGTCTATGACAACTGCACCATGAGATTAACCACACAACTTAACTGGCCCTGTCTGAGCCTCAACCTTAACTTATAGCCAAAGGAAAGGATACCAGCAACTGGACTTGTCTATCAGACTTTCACTGTGCACACCTGCATATTGTATTTGGCAGCCCAAAAGGGCCACATATCAAAAAAAGTACCCATTTTCCCCAGGATCCAGTGCCAGAGCATTTCGGCAGGCATTATGACCTGCTTACATGATTTTCCTGGGTATAACTCATCCTGTGATGTACTGGAGCAGTCTTCCTCCACTGAGAAAATCCCAAGTTATCAGAGGTCACCAATATGTAAAAATGCAGCACATGGGACAGAGAACACAACAAGGGATATAATTTCCTTCGCTTCATATAAAAAAGGCTGCAGTAGAAGAACAGATCCAAGGCCAAGGTTCTTTTCCCAAGTCATACAGAGAGCAGATGAGCTACATGTCAACAAGTCACACCATTTTTAATCCTCCAGAAGCCTTTATTGTCTTCAAGACAAAAGACCTTCATTCACCTCAGTCCACACTTTGCTCACTTCACAAATTCTGACAGCCCTGCTTAAAGGAACAGCATCCTAAGTGCTTTTCTGTGGTTTTGGTTCCTCTACAAAGCAAGTATGGCCCTTTTCAAAAAGAGCCCTGTCCCTAGCACACCCTGTAGTATTTTGAAATATGGAGTTTGATGAGGAACCACACCTCAGCAGTCCAAATCCTAAACTGAAAGCTCTATCAAAGACAGGCAATGCTAAGAATTCTCTGCTGGTAGGGACTTCCACAAAAGCAGGCCAAGTTAATTGTCACTTATACATGTGTGGACATGTATGTCCTCTTTATATTTAATTTTGACCCAAAGAATATTGATCTTTACTCACAGAAATCTATGCTTTGTTCTCCCTGGCAGGTCTCTGAATCAAAACTGGTTACCACCTGTACAAGCAATCTTGCACAGTAATCTAGATTAAAAACCACAAGTCATTCCTCTTTCTAATAAATTCCTGATAAAAAATGGCACATGAAAACACATACCTTAACCTATAGAGCTTTCCTTACCAGCCTCTGCACTTACCCACCATATTCTTAAAACACTCAACACCTGAGTCTGTTCAACACTTGCCCTTTGCTTGAGGCAGTCCTTTTCTCACATGCCTGTTTCCAGGATAGCAATCAGCTGACTTGGTAGGATTCTCTTGGATGGCTTAAGTTATGGATAGAGTTTCTCCTCCCTTACACAGCAATGAAAGAGGGGATAATCCTAATGTGTCCTATAGCACAGATGACAGCTACATAGAGTAAAAATAGATGGTTAGCCAAGAAGATCAAGCAGAAGAGAGGGTGGGAGACCTGAACTTCAAACAGGAGAGAAGGAAGGCCAAACCAAAAATGTGCATACCTTGTAATCTTTCACAGTATATGATCTTGATTTTTCAGTTCCTTCAGCTTCAAGATGAATGGCCATAACCCAGGATACTGATTCAGAGAACATGCAACAATATCTGAGACTGGGATAATCACAGAAGCAGAGATGTGGCAGCCATCATTACAATGAACTTTCTGTATAAAAAGGAAACCATTGCTACTAGATCAAATAAGTCATGTATCTTTTCAGGCATCACTCTCACTTTGTCTTCTGAGTATTTATTGGGGTTTTTACCAATATGCACCCATAGAATGTATTCACTCTCTACAAGTCCTCCACTTTTGCAAATTAAATCATGTTGTATATGTATTCCTGAAAGCCCTAGGAAGGGAGGAGAGGAACCCTGTGGAGGGAGCTGGGCAGGCTTCACAGCAAGAAGGTGCAGCTGAGTTCCTGATTGAATTTTGCTTAAATGTGGGCATAGACTGGACAACAGTGATTCCCCTGCATAAATAAATCTAGGACTTGTTGCAGTGGTTGACATATGAGGTAAGCAGAGGCCGGACCAAGCTGAAACAGCCACAGACCTGTGTGCTAACTGTGAGAACTCAAAGTAATGCCATGCATGCTTATGCATGTTGTGCTGATCACCAAAACCCACTGTAAATGTCAGGTGTCGAGGGTTTTCAAGAACCAGTAGACAAAAGTGGGCTATATTTTTCTCATCACTTGGGCCAGGATCGTCAGCAAGATCGTGCAAGGCAGAAAGACATGTTTTCTGTCTAAACCAAGAACTCCAGCCACATCTTGTACAATCATGGTGATGAGGTAGGCTGCAGCTGCACCAGATAGCAGTCTCAGATGAGACTCTGAGTGGTGTAACCGAGGTCACCTCATAACCTCCTACCAAGTAGTGGACAATCAGCTCTCTTCAGCAGTGAGCAGGATTGTTTTGCAATATGTACTAAGATTTACATTAGAAAATTCACAGCTAAACACAACTCTGAACAAATAGCAAATAAAATAGGCCTCTTACTTTCATCAGTGTGTAACTGTAGTGGGTTGACCTTGGCTGAATGCAAGGCACCCATCAAAGCCACTCTATCGCTCCCCTTCCCAGATGGACAGAGCAGAGAAAATAAGATAGAAAATGACTCATAGATTAAGATAGTTTACCAAAGCAAAAGTGAAAGTTTATGCCCATAGAAGTAAAGAGAAAAAAATAGATTTATTCTCTACTTCCCATGAGCAAGTGGCATTCAGCCACTTCCCAGGAAGCAGAGCTTCATAGCAGCTGCTGTGAAAAGAAAGCATTGTAAACAATGAATACCCCCCTCCCCCTTTCTCCTCCTTTCCTTATCTTTTATATCTGAGCTGACATCATACGGTATGGAATATTCCTTCAGTTAATTTGGGTGATCTGGCATAGTTATGTCCCCTCTCAGGGGGAGGATCTAGCTGCATCTAGCTACTTCTAGCTACAATTAGCTCCCACCAGTTTGCCCACTTCTGGTCTACTAATGGGTCAAATGCCAGAGAGACAAAGCACTGCCCAGCAGTAACCAAAACACTGGTGTGTTATCAAGACTTTTCTAGCTACCAATGCAAATCCCCAGCATTGTGAGGACTGCCATGGGGAAGTGAACTCCACCTCAGCCAGACCCAATACAAGGTCATTTCTATCTTGTTTCCATAGCTTAAAATTTACAATAGGCTTAGCATGAAAACTGTATTACAGATGGTTTTATTGACATCAGACAAGTATTTACTTCCAAGCATCTGAGGACTGAATTATTTCTCAGTATCCACTGTAAGTGAAGACTAGCTAGAAAGTATGCCCCTTACCCTTCATTTATCCTACTTAAACCTTGCTTTAGATAGTACGAAATCTTCTGTGGGCCTTGCTAAAGAACACAAATCCTCAGCTCCTGTGCTGTACAAACTCATCATTATTCCTCATTGATCAGATATCCATCAGTAAGCTAGGTAAAAAAGATGAAAAATACAATATAAAATAATAAACAGCTCTCTTTGTTAGTTCTACTTGCATAATTTAAATCCTCAGACTATTGTCTCAAGAGTTGTATACAACTCAGGCAGTGGTTTTTCATGTGAACTTTAGCACTGTTCAGATGTTTAGATTTTAATTCACAATAGAGAATAACAAAGCAGAATTAAATTAAGAAATGCATTACAATGTCATCTTTCAGATAGAAAATTTTGAATCATTTCCATATTAATTCACTGGTAATACAGGAATTTAGCCTTAGCTCTATTTTTACAGTACTCAGAGATGCTCTCGCAGCACATATGCCTTAATCCAGTAGAGGATGGAAGAAAATGTTTAAACATTTGAAGAGTCTCATTGTATTGCATATTCAGAGTTCAGCCCATGCTTTGGTGTTTTACTTGGCTGGCACTAACAGGGGTTCCATATCAGAAAAAAAGTCACATCTAGTAATTCCTCTGCATTGCAGCAGTGAAAAATTTAATGAACACTTAAACTCTACCTGGATTTATTTACAATACAATGGACAGTTGTGCAAAGATCCTTTGCTTTATCTGCTATTAGCTACAAATTAACAGGTAAAGTACATAAGGAATGTGTAAAGACTTGCAGAGAACTCAGCCCAGCTACTCATCTTAGGGGAGGCACAGCAAAACATTTTGGAATCTAAAGATTACGGCACAGCTCTGCTTATACCAAGAAGGGGGACTGTTCACCATTCTTCTTCTAGGCCTCTCTCACTGACAATGAGCTAAGAATAGCTTTCTAAAGCATCAGATTTGCTTGGTGCTTTTAAATTCTTTTCTGAATAGTATCTCTCTTCTCTCAGCCTTTTATTACAGATGAGTTAGTTGCAAAAGCACATAATATCCCAAAACATCAATCTGAGATGGTGTAACAATAGCAGGATTCATGGAGTGTTTTTTTTTTTATTTTCTTCATCAATTGCTGACAAATCAATAAATTTTATGCTATTTTCCCCTCATTGTTTCATTATTTCATAAAGTCTGCAACTTCAATTAAACATTAAGTGAGTTATCATGCCATTCAGTTATGCGTGAATGTTCTTGTTTACGATGGATAGGACAATTGGCTAACACATAGCTGTAACATGATGTCCCACTGAGTATCCAGCATTACTGTTGATGGAGAATGTGTGTGGTTAGTATGACTTGCAGGGAACTGCTTTGAACCTCCAACTTTACCACCAGTGTCCTCATGGTTAGTCAGTCAGACAAGTGGTGTAGCTGTTTGGAGCTGAAGTTCTAAAACTAGACCAAGATGGGTATCACCTTTCACTCCTTTGCACTTCTGATTTACCTGTTTGTTATGAGGTTTTGTGTTGGGGGGAAGTGGTTTTTGGGGGCCTTTTTTGTACTTTTTACAAAAGTCTGAAATCTTTTTTATGGAAACCTTTGTTAAACTTGTCTAGAAGTAGTGAGGGAAAATGTCTAGTTATTTCATTTATGGGCTTTAGATCAGACTATCTCTGGCAAATTCCATAGGGAAATATCATGCTTTTCTTCACACATTTACTGTTTTTCATAATACTTTGGAAGGATATTTTATAACCCTTAAAGCTCCCTACTGCTTGTACTTTTCCTCAAAGTGTTGTCATAAAAAGAAAATATCAACAACCCCCCTCCAAGTTTTACTTCTTCAAACCATGTAGAAATCTTGGTTATAGTCAGCACATGTTCTTAGATCTCATTGGGCTTTACTGGAGATTTCTTTTAAACACATCCATTCTGAAAAATATTCCTTCTTGGTTAATAAACGCAATAACCATTTCCTTTAGACTCCTGGGCTTGTTTTCATATATCTTACTTCAAGCTGAGATTTACTGTGAAATCTTTACTGAATACTTTACTTTATTTACTACAAATAAACACTGCCCTCATATCCTTTATTGAGCCAAGAAATACCTTTGTAAGCAAAGATCAAGAAAAGTAGTCTACAGGAGGAAGAATGAGACAATTTCTGGAAGATGGATCTTTCCTTCCTTGTTTCAATTGCAATATTCATCTTTACGTTTATGCTGAGGCTCAGGACACAACTCACCAACCATGTTTCTGTGTGGTCAAATCCAGAGCATTTCTTTACCTCTACGTGAGTAATTTCCAAGCTGAAACTCTTTACATTCATGCACAGCTATCCCCATGCTAACAGTCCACGTAAGAGGCAGAACTTCTTCATTCAAATACTTTGACTCATAACTCAACTACATATGTTAAGGATTAGGGATGCTTGCTGCTCCCCTAGTTCAAAAGACAGGCCAGCCAAGCACATAAGTTGTCTGTATTTGACTATGCACTTGTGTTTTAAGAAAGAGCCCCAAGTATGTTCTTTACAGCAACTTTTTACAGACATCTACCTCATGACAGGTATTGAGTTCCCCAGTACCAGCAACAGTGGCAACTCCTTCTGTTCCTAATATAAGATGTTACAAGAAATTCCACCACAAAAGACTATTTTTGTAAAAATGTAGTCCACAGTGTCTTTGCTTAATACTACAAGTCAGATCTTTTTGAGAGCCATGGATATCTAGGGGGACTATGGAAAGTGTGTTCCATCACAATTCTGTTGCCATAAAGTGTTTGTAGAGTCTAACAGTGGTTAGCTTTAATTAGTTACTCTCAAATAGGTGGAGAACATCTCATGGTAATGTATTCAGTGTGTTACATGGCATTAAGAAAAAAAGTAGTGGCCAAATCTGTTCACCTGATCTTGTGCACTGATTCTACTTATGGCAAATATGAGGTTTCATGAAGCTCTAAATAATGCAGCACTAAACAGTTAAGAATAAGATATTGTTCATAGTCCAGAAAAAAGAAAATCTGTTATTTTTACTGAGCTGATGTAGAATGAGTTCCACGTAGAAAGTCTTGTGACAGCATTAATTGTTTAAGAATTTGTTTCTGTTTCAAAGCTTAATGGTTTACAAAATTTCAGAACAATTTGTCTGCTAGCCAAGAGAGGAAGCAACAGCAGAAGGTGTGTGTAGTCACATATGGACAGATCAGGGGAACCATCCGGACATAATATTGGCTGAAGCTCTGGCCAAAAAATGTTCCAGATATCCAGAGAGAAATCTGTGGGCACTTGGGTACTCTGCATTGTGGGAAAGCAACCTCACACTGATTCCCAGGTCTTGCATTGACCAAACTAGAAAAAAATCCATCTAAATTAAAGCGTTTGTATCCATCCCCACCTCTAAACAGCCGGCTTTTATTTGCTTTCAGTTTTAGGAGAATACAGACTATGCCAAAGCTGCCACAAAGATGATCTGTGAGAGAATTGTGTGAGATAAGAACATAGAAGTTAAAACTGTCAGAGAGGCCTTTAACTCTTTTGCTAGTTATTTCTCCTGTCCTTTATAGTACTCAATCTTACCATTGTTACAAGACTATAGTACAAGATGTCCTGGCATTCTAAAAACTTTTCATGTGATTCACAGTCATTCTGTAAATAAATCTGCAGTGAAGTGCTTAAAGGTTTATTTCTTACTTTTTAGCAACTAGGCATAAAATGCTGGGCTATAAAGTGCTTACAAATTAGATTACTGGAAAGGAATAAAATGCATTTTTATCTACTGAGCCAATGATGGGTCAAATGGCATTTGAATTCTGGTGGTGAATATGACTGTGACCTTCACATATCCTATTGACAGAAAACACTTTTATTTACATTTTTAAATCCACATAAAGGTGAAAGATGGTACTGCTACAAAATGAAACATTAAATTTTTTTTGTCTCAAGGCATAACTGAGCTCCCCCAAGGTCACATATAGTCTGAAATGAAACAAGACTTTCTTAATCCTGTTACCAGTACGTTTCCCCCAGACCTGATGGTGCTGGAGATCTAGTTTTACTTACCAGTTGAAAAATCTCCTAATTTTAAGATGGAGAAATAAGAAATAATGAGACTGGAGTTTTTGTCCCTTAGCTGTTTCTACACAAACTGATCACTAATTATGTTTGAGCTGCTATAAGAAGCTACATGTTTCAGTTGTACAGATTAAAAAGGTCTAACCATAAAGAGATGGCAGGGTGAAAAATCCTTATTCAAAAAGAACTATATCACACCCTCCTTAACCAACAGCACGATTATGTCTGTACTTCTATAACAGTATATTTAGAAAATAATTAAAGCTATGTATGATTTGATACACTCTGTGCATTTAAACACTTTAAGAACATCATTTTCCTTCTATACATATCAAATGTGCCTATTTGCTGCTTTTAATGTAAAAAAAAATTTAAAAAAAAAAGATTAAAATCTATCCATTACATCCCAGTATTCTCTCTGCACTTTCTAAGCACCTCATGATGAAAAGGTTACAACTAAAAGTCTGGTTTGTAAGCACTATACAGTAGGCAGTGTTCTAAAAATATTATAAATAATAACAGTAACTGCATCCTTCTTACCATTCTTTTTATCACTTCGTGTTTCTCCAAAGTATACATTTTAAAAAATGTTCTACAGTTATTTATAGGCTAACACCAATCGAAAGTACTGTCATACAGAGCACCTAGGAGGACACATATGTCTAGAAATTATATATGGTTCTGGTAGCAATGGCTATGATTAAGGCTGCCTGAAACTTCCCATACTAAGACATTTTATCAGTTGCTTATCAGTTTGCTGAACTCCAACTGCTTAGAGAAAAAATTTCCCTGCAAGGTATCTACCCAAATACTTACACTTTTCCTTTGTGCAAAGTTTAACACAAAATGGTTTAGAGAACAAGATTACAGAAAAATATACCTTACTCTAAAAAAAAAAAAAAAAACAAAGAAACAAAAAAGCCCCCACAAAACAAAAAATAAAAATACCTATTCTTCTTTGAGAAGTTCTAATGTCACATTTCTGGAGACAGAAAAACCTTTGAATTATGGTAGAGCATGTCTTTTCTGCCAGGTATATAATTTTTATGATTCCTGGAATGCTCATTCAAAGCCAGTCTAGTTTGTTAGGTGATTTTAATCTCAAATCTTAGCTACTTCTCAGAATCACCTCATCTTCTACAGTCAGAAAACATTAATATTCTTCACTTGCTTTAATGCTCAGAGCTGCTTTCAGGGGATAACCTATACACATTCTAGCTCTGCAAAACAGAGATTGCTTTCTTCAGCTCATATAGGTAGACACACCAAGACACAATATCCCTTCAATCCTTGCTCTGGATGTCCCAGAACAATAAAATGAGATGCTGGAGCCAAGTTCTCTTATCCTTTTTCTGACAGTTCTTGCAGTTGCACTGAGAATGACAAGGTAGGTGGACATAAAGAGGGCATGTAGTAGCTTGTTACAGATTTTCGTGCATGGATGATAGATACAAATCATTAAACAGAGCAAATTATAAGCTTAAAAATAATGGATGGTGAGTGAGAGTAGTGGCCTGCAGACTGGTAACAGTTTTCAAGCTAAAAATGTGCACTCACAGATAAGCACAAGTATTGCGTCTCAGAGAAAAAAATAAAGTTTTCAGGATCTTGGGAACATAAACAGTTTTCTAGAAGTAATTCATTAATTGTGCTATGACAAACTGACAGGGATTTTTTTTAAAAAGTAAGGCAAGAATTGGATTTGGATGTAGCTGTGAAGATAATGGAGGTTCAGCAAACAGATTAAAACCAGGAAAGCACTGCTTAAGCTTAGCATTAGAAACCTTGAAAGATCCTCCAGGCTAGAGCCAGAAGGAGCCTATAATTACTACCATGAAGTGCTTTTTCTCTTTGTCCAAGGTACCTGTTAAAATTCATAACCTGGAATTAGCTACCTACATATTTGTGTTGGGAAAAGTTCCCTGAAAATATAACTCACAGAAGCTTCTAAACTGTTCAAATAAAGCAAACAAAGAAATAAGAGGAATTAACTTAAACACTTTCTGACATTTCTGAAGCATAATCTTCTCCTAGACCTAGATACTTTTTTTACTGTTGCTAGTATGTCCAATGGATAGAATTAGCAAGGCAATATAATTTCACCTTCCTGGTTAAGGAATTCCTTACACATCAGAATAAAGCATTTTTTTTTGTTTTAGAGCTCTCAAAATTTGAAGTGCTTCTACCATGAATGAACTCAAACACATGAGGCCAAACAGCAAGGGCAAAAGTCTTAGTAACACTTAACATCTCAGAACTTACCCAGAACAAGATCCTGTTTCCTGACTAAAGGATTCCCTGACTGTATTACATCAAGCAGAATAAAATGGACAAGTTAAATGAAGAAAATTCTCCAGATTATTCCACCACGCAGTGGTTAAAGCAATTACCTCTGAATTGCAAGGCTTGGGCTCACATTTCCTGAAGAAAAGCAGAAATAGATCCTTTTAAATCCCTAAGAGATGCTTCAGTCACTGAGCTGATGAGAAAAATATGAATGAGACACAAAGCAAATGGAGACTGGAAAAGTCCTGTGACCCTATCAAATCTTTTGTAAGTCTAGAGTGCTACAGACCCAGATAGAACTGCTTCCCAACGGTCAGCACTACATTTTTTCTTTTTTTTTTCACTTTCATGTGTTCATGTGAGTCAAGAGAGTGAATAATAGAGAAGTTATGGTATTTTAGGCTGAAGTGGTGGCGTTTAAGTTAAAAAACAACCCAGAAGTTGAGGAAGCACAGCTGATATTAATTCTGTTCTAAGTGATAGCTGAATGTGAGGTGCAGTCATTTATCTGGGAACAGAGCTTAGCTACATGTTGTTAGTTTCTTACAACTGACTAATAGGATGTTTGAAAGTGTGACTGCAGCTGACAGCTGAGACTGGAGTGATCAGGTCTGCCTTATATCAGCCATAGAAAAGGTACTGTGCAGTGAGGATATACACACTGAAAAATGTCCAAAGACTATATTCAGACTGTCATGAACTGAAATCACCATGCTTAAGACAGACAGAGCTTGAATGCCTGGTTCATGTGAAGTAATTTTGAAGTAATTGAGTATGAAGTAGTAAACCAATTAAAGCTAGAAGCTGTGATACAAGACAACATAGCTGAAAAATGAAGAATATTACATGTAAGAGAAACTTTCTGCAGTCATCTCATCAGACATTTGCAATGGGGTTTTTTTGCTGTGTTCAGTGGTAGTAATACTGTATGAGAAAGAAAAATATCCCTGGGTGAAGAGTTCAGCCTTGAACCAAGCTTGTGACTGAACTAGAGTTTTAGTTTTGTGAGTAACACTGACTCAGACAGTAACAATGCAAGATGTACAAAATTCTTAAGTAGTCAAGAATCTTAAGTAGTTAAGAATGAAATAGAGGTCTAGGTTCAGAGAAGACAGACTCTTACAGAAACAAAGATCAAAGTTAAGCAACTGGGAAAGGATGACTCTATGCAGATTCTGTTTTCTTTGAGATTTTGTTTTGATTTCTAAGAAGAGATTTGTGTTGGGATTGCCTTTTGATTACTGTATTATTTCTGTGTAACTACAGTGATTCACTCATATTTTAGAACCAGCAGTATTCCATTAAAGAGGAACCTCTGGTTTCTTCAGGCATGAGAGATAATAGCATACATTCCCTACCACTCCCAATGCGTCCTCTAACAAAAGTAGAGGTGACCATAACAAATGTTGCTTAGGTACTAAATAGGTCAAATCATGTGATTTTGGGGGGTTTTGTTTAACATGAAGATAAACAGGAGCATAGCCTCAAGTATATTTTCTAACCGTTGGAGGTCACTTTTATGCTGACATTTCTGCTAAGAGTTCTCTGATACATTTAACATTCTTAAGTAACTTGAAATTACTTCCATTGTCAAATAGAAATATCTCAGTTTTAAAAAGAAATAATTGAGTCCACTTTCTGTCAGTCTATGTTTGTGGCAGCATTTGTTTCCTAAATACATACTCAGAAAGCATTGGAAACTAAGATAAATTCATCAGTGTAATTCCAGTTGTCTAGATTTTCCATCCCCACTGGGCATATTTATTGGAATCTGACTGTAGCTGTGCACATTATTAATAGCAAACAATTTATTTGATAAATTTTCCCTACACTTCTGTTCATTAAAAAGCCTCTCCCATTTTGATTTCTGGTTTAGTTTTTTTTACCCATAAGCATTCAGTTAATGTTTTCAGCATATTTTAGTCTGGACTTTGTTTGGAAGCCCTTTGCTTCATCTAATCATAAAGATTATTTTTTCACTGGTGCTGTTGTGACTTGAAATCTTCAGTTAGTATTGTCTTAGTTTCCCTAACTGACTTTGCCACTTAAAGTGTAGTATCAGGAACACTTATGACATAATTATTGAACTCCTAGTATTACATTTGAAGCACTGATTTATGACGGGATGCTTCAATCCATAGGGAAAATCCATAGGGAAATAATCTTTCTCTAAACATTTATCAGACAAAACAAGTTTACACAGGTGTATGATGAAAAATAAATATAAAAGGATAAGAATACAGGAGAATAGAAAGCTTCTGAGGAGTGGGAACTTTTATTGGCGGACCCTCATATTATTACCCCAACTCAATTCAAGCCACTCCCCTGTTTTTCTGGGATATGTTTTCCCAACAAAGAATGATCCCTCATACATTATTCCAACCACCACATGGTCAGCTGCAGCTAATCAAGGCAAAAGGGGGACATGGGCAACATGGCAACAAAGGGAGATGCAAGCAGTTTATGAAATGAGAATTAAGGATGTATGAGCAATGAGATTGCTATTTTTATAAATGTTATTAACATAACTTCACTGGAACTAGTCTTATCTAAACATGCTGAAGAAAAAATTATTCCAAACACTTCTGTAGTCTTTGAGATCCTAACAAAACATGAGGGCAAAAAAATTAACTATGCAAGGTGGACCATACTCAAAGAGGGCTAAGTGGAAATACTGTCTTAGACTCCAATTTGTCCATTAACATGCAAAGCTGAGATGAAAAAAGCTCCCATAGAAGCCCCCTAGAAGCATCACATTCCCACAAATTAACTTTTCCTGGTGAATACATAATCATACATGCCTCTCATTACCTGAAGTGTTTTACAGATCAGGAGGTTAAAAACTTTCCATAAGCAATGGAAATGTAGGTACAAATTTAGAGAATGTAAAATACACAAGTGAAATTGAGTCAGGGACCTGCCCAGCTAGCTGAATTTTAGCCTGAATCAACAGGCTAACGAAGTCACAGCTCCACCTGTTGAGCTAAAGCAAATCATCCACCTGTGACAGCTGACAGCAGAGTTTCATTTTTGTGCCAGACATACATGACTAACACTGCGCTGTTGGATAAAGCAAAATACAAAAGTTTAAGGACAAACCATGTCACTGTTACTTGAGGTGAAGGAGTACTGTAGTCATGAAGTCATTCTGCCAGAGAACAAAAGTACAGTTCTGCAGGAAGGATCTCATGGCAGACCAAAGACAGGATGACATTATTCTGGGTAAATTTACTAAAGCATACAAGAATGAAAGAAACAATGCTAGAAATAAAAGTGTATAGAGTCAGCTCTTTTTGACTTCACAGAAGACTAAGTTGCTCAGACAAAAGGCTATGAATACCACATAGCCATACATATATATTGGCTCACATTTATTAGAAATGCTTACTACTTCTTTCCTGTGCTAGCTATGAATAGCAAATTCACACAAAGAAAATCAAACTAAAATGTAATGAAATATCATTCCCAACTACCTTATAAAAATGGAAGTACTTATCAAGATAAAGACCCCATTTTACAAGCAGAGAAATCAATGCCAATGTTCTCATAAGCCTGAACAGTCTTGAATCAACATGCAAGTTTCTTGTGGAAGAATAAATAAGGATACTTTTTTTTGCCCAACATGATCATTATTTCAATATTTTTCCTTTGAAAAAAAAAATCTGCATGGTCTGCAAAAAATGTACGTCAGTTGCATCAATAATGCACTTAGACTTCAAATTTAGAGCACAAATATAATACTGCATACAAGCCACACATGGCTTTCTGAGATATGCCACCATTTCCATCTCTTTGCAATTCTAGAAACCAGTAAGTAGTACTGTTTGAATGCTTCAAAAACACATTTACAAAAAAAAAAAAAAAAGACACATGAATTATCTATTTGAAAAGCCTAACTTTAATAACTTTAGTTTCATTTCAAATCTAAAGGTATTTTGCAAACTATTTCTTCAGATCAGTAGTCAGAAAGAGTCACAAATCATGATTCCAAAAATTCAGAATTAAAAAAAATTATTTTGCAATAATTATTGGATTTTTAGTTATTCAGTTAATAGTGTAATGCTTGGTTATAGACATGATACTGTAATGGATCCTAAGTAGCATAGAGGTAAATTCAGCAGGTTTTTGCCTAAAATATTACTTCAGAACATTTTTAAAGACATAGATGTGTTATCTTTTCTGTCATGGAAAAAGAAAATTTTATATCCTAAAATAAGAAATGCAAGAAAACCATACTACATTCACTTTCTCCTAGCTCAGTAAAGTACTGAAACGTATGTGAGTCTCCTGACTTCAGTTAAGCTTGTGGGTTTGCTTCTAAAAAGCAGTTACAAACCCTTGCTCTTTGCTCAGAAGTGCCTGAACACCACAATTTCAGAATATTCTATACATTGTGGAGAACAAAAACACCACTGGCACCTCCTCTAACGTCCTTAGTCACACATTTCCATATTCATTTGGATTGTGTTACACTGGAAGACTAAACCATACCACTACAATCTGCTAATCCACACAATATTTTTTCCAAGACTCACACTCTGCTCTAGCTAGTAAATATTCTGTGCATTTAAGATGAAACACAAACTATATTCTGATACATATATAATTCAGTAGAATCGCACCTTATTGCAATGACTGGTGTTAGCAGAGGCAGCAGAGTTCTCACAGAGGAAGGAGGAGGTACACAGCAAGGGGTATCACCGTTTGAGTCAGCACAGACAGAAACTGAAGATATAGAAGATGATTCACACAGACCACGGTCTTAGCAAGGACCAGATAATGTCATTCCTTATTCTCTCCAAGTGACTACTCTCTGAAGAGATTCCACTGAAGTTAGGGGTATCCTTTGTGAACTATTCAAAATCCCAAGGTTTTAACTCAGATATCAGAAATAGTATTGCTAAAGGGTCCTTCTCTCTCCCTTCTGCTTGCAACATGTACTTCACTGCCACCTACTACAAGCAAGTCAGTTAAGAAAATGTGATGTGTTGTGGAAGACGGAAGAAGAAACAAGTAGGAATATAAAATGTGGACCTTGTAAGGTAATACTGATTACAGATGAAGGCAGCAGGATGGAGCTAATTTTTTAATAGCATCATTTATTATGCACATCTTTTATGTCCTATTTCTGTAGTCTTTCTTGTTTTCCTTCTCTTTAAAGATCTGTTCACTTGGCAATTTTCCTCCACAAAGCTACAGTATTATTGCTGTGGTTTACCTATCAATATTGCTTATAAAATCTTCTTAAAGTGCTAAGCATTTCCCACATAAATATTAAAAAAATTTTCTGTATTTACTACAGAATAGTTGTCGTAAGTGACAGCAGAAATTACTCTAAATTAGAGTCAAATTGCAGACTAGCATTCTGATTTTAAACACACCAATATTATACAATACTGCTATTGACAATGCAACAAGCATGAGGACACAGTTTTAATATTATTGCTATTTTAAGTCTGTATCTTCTTTTGCAAGGCCTCAAATGCTATGGATGAGATTGTAAATATAAAAAGCAGTCCATTAATTTTATGTAAGCAGTTTATATACCTAAAGGCCTATGACAACATTTCTTGACAAAATAGCCTAGTAGAAGAAATGTTTTCCTAAAGTTCAATCAAGAATAGGTTATAAAAATGACTGTGCAGATAAATATTATGGTACAGGTGGTCTGAACTACCCATAACAGAAATTTCATTACATAAATTTTTTTAAGAGCTGCCAATTACACTTTCAATTTGAAGTGGCATCTGAATAGTGACAAGCAATTCTCGGTGATAGAAATGGTCTACTCAGTCTTCAACTAGAAACAGCATCTGTCTTCCTCACACAAGTAAACAAGCCACTGACTTACACAGGAATCCTATCTTGTATTATACTGCAGGATCAGGCCATAGGATCTGCTGAAGAATCTTTGTTTATCAATAGTGTTCACAGTATATGGCTAGAATGATTCTTATTTTTACTTTTCACTTTTACCCAGTAGCTCATTTGCACCTTTAAAACAAGTGCACGTAATATTGTACCAGCTGACAGTTAACTCATACATCATGCAAGGCTGACATGGGCAGGCAATGGAGGAAAGAGGGTCATAAAACATGCAAGTCACTAATCATTTGTAATGTTACTTCTGTTATTTCTGACATATGCATGCAATATCAGGTAGAAGCACTATACTCACAGGGCCAGATCCAAAACTACGAAAACTGTTAAAAATCACCGCTGAGTTCAGGGATTTTCAGATCAAAGCATGTTCTAACAAGAAAAGTAAGTAGCATCTGGTTTTTTTCGATTGAGCATACTGTGTTGGTTAGATTTAAGTGATTTTTCTTTCTAAATAAATATAATTTGAATACATTTTATTTATACATATATATATACACACATTTTAGTTGTACGTCTTTCCAAGAACTAAGGCTAGTAGATCACTTCTTTCCTAGTATTATTTTGGCTGTCAACTCTGCTGCTAAAAGAAGTCTGCTGTACAGCTATCGCCAATTTGTAGCAAAATATGCAAAGAAATATTGTAGGCATATTTTAGCAATTTTTCAAAAGTTCAGGAAAAAAAAAAGACCATTCACAGGTGCACACAATATGAAGCAACCAAGCTACAAACACAGAGAAACAAACAAGATCTTTGTTGTTTAGTTTTTTTGCTAGTCTGGATTAGAAAATGAAATTTGAGGAAAATAGAGCACTAGTAACATAATCATTTGGTAGGCCTAATTTCTCCCCCTTCAACAACCTGCAGATACGAAAAGAGCAGATTATCTTTCCATGCACTGGTCACCCTCTCAGGGAAGCGATCAAAAGATTAACAGGAGAGGTGATACCCCAGAGGGCACTGGCAAAATTAACTCACAAATGGACAGGACAGAGAACAATTAGTGAACAAATATTTTTTCACCAGATACAGGGGGCATGGAAGAAAATATTACTAAATAAAATATTAATAAACTCTTCCTTGGATAAGAAAAGACAGGGTACCTGGAGAGATGGTGCAGTGTTCAAGGCCGATGAACATCTCTGAGACATTTGTCATTAGCTGGACAGTGAAACATTGGCATTAATGTAGGTGGCATTTGGAAGATAAAAGCAACATCTCTGCAACAGACAATACAGTTTCAAGACACTATGCAGGGGGATATGGTGTAATCGAAAGGAATTGGAAAGTGTTCACGTCTAGCAAAAGTATCCCAATCACTACGGATATTCATGGGACAATATGAATCAGGGAAAAATGGCTTATGGCTTTGTCTGGAGGGTTCATGAGGATTGTGAGTTGGTTTTCCTCACAGCCCAGTCAATTCCCATCACATTCCTTTATTGAAGGACTCTCCATCAGTCATTCACTTACACCTTCCTTGCCAAAAGTCACCGCTTCATTGACAAGTGCTTTTCAGGCAACAGAATTCTAGAAGACAGCTCTGTCAATAGTGAGTGAGGATTTACAGGGGTGGAGGCACTTGCCTGCAACTATCTCGTCATGAAAGTAAGGAGAGAGCTGGGAGATTGAGCATTGTCTGCCAGGACACAAGCAAGTGCAGGATGCAAGATCTGGCTGCCCCTCACAGATGTCTCAGAGTGCCACTACCACAAAAATTACATCAACCATGTCTAAGAGCCGCTCCTGCCATTACCCATGGGATAGAAAGTGTCGTTATTAATCATGCCCTGTTCTCTTGTCTTGGTGTCAGCCATGTCTCTTAGCTCATTTTTTTACTCCAGTGCTCTCAGGTATCTCTGGTCTCTCTTCAAAAGGCGAGGATGCTGTGGTCCTGGGATAGAATGAGACAAATCTGAGCAGCCGAGAACAGCCATCCTGATCCCCAGATTCATTCTACCATCCCTGTTCCACTCCACACTTTTGTATGTGTTGCCCCTCTCAGTTTTTCCCTGGAAAATAAAGCAACGGCTACACCCTTAAGAGAAAGCAAGTCGTTAGCAACACCGATCTGCTGGTCCACCCGTCTACTTCTTCCTTCAGGCAAACTGACGCAGGCTGCCAAAGCCCAAGCCCAGAGAGTGTTGCGGGTGAGGTCTAAGCAGCAGCAAACAGAAACACCGACTACTCCGGGACGGGGCGACTACGAGCGAGCGCTTTCCAGGGGCTGGCGCAGTCCCCGGGTCGGCGTGGGCCCGGGCGCTGTCCGCGGTGCTGCTCCGCTTCTGGCGTCCTTCCAGGGTGCAGGCGGCGCTTTTGGAGAGACCGAAGGGGCAGCGCCAGTCCCGGGCCGGGATGGAGCGGGGCACCCCAAAGTCAGCCTTCCGCCGGTCCGACTGTCAGCGCTTGCCTGATCTCCCCGGAGCTCTTGCACTAACCATCCGCAGCATGTCCGACAGAGGGGGGGGAAAATCACACTTTAAATAAATAAATAAACAAACAAAAATCACGTGGATTAATAGTGCACTGGAGAAGGTTTTAGATGTGGATACAGCGACGAACGGGAAAATAAGAACCCAAACCAACCCGACATAATGCTGCATGCAGGGATTGCAGCCCCACGTGTGGAGGTACCCATGTCCCGGTCCTGTGGCAGAGTACTGAGAACCTCCTGGTTGCCCTTCAATACCATCTCTCTCTCTCTCTCTCTCTCTCTGCTTCGATTTAAAAATTGAAAGAGAATGGGGAAGTGATAGAAGATAGCTGACTGAATCGATCATAAACGAGCCCAGCAAGATGGATTATGGGAAAAGAAACTGTATTCCTAAGCAGTGACCGGTACCACAGTATCTAAAATGGAACAGAAAAGCTTCTCACTGTGGCAATTCTTATGTAGATGAGGCAACATAAGAGCTTTTCTCTCTTCGCGGGCTTAGTAAATTTCTAATTTGCCCAAACAAGCCCTAGAGAAATGAAGAAGAAAGGGCGGGAATATTGGGATTGCTAGTCCTAACAAATAATACCATTATCTGGATTGTCGCCTAGAAATACTCTGAAAATGAGGGGATCCAACGCCATTGTCTCAGGCGAGTTATTTCTCTTGACCTTCGGCTTTGTCCATCCAGGCTGAACAAAATTTCTGCAATGAGCATCGCTCCCTCTGTCTGTCAGACATATAGCTTTGGTCTCTCTAGGTCATGGAAAGGGAAAGAGGATGAGAGGTGGTTTCCCTTTCAAAAAAAGGGCACTTGCAGAAGTTTAAAAGCCAGAAAAACGTGGGAAATGTTCTGTCCTGTTGAACAGAGAGCAGTTTGCACAGCATTGAGAACCCGCCAATATATATCATATCAATAAAAAGGAGCTCTTCGAAAGCTTGCATAGTAATTGAGATTGGAGATCTTTTTTGATATGGGTTGGCATTTCCTCATATCAATCTGACAGAGCCAACTCAGGAAATTGCTGGTAATATTCATCTGGGGAGCACTTTCATTAAACGTAATTCATTCGACTTTCACAATAAATTGAGTGACATCCTTACAGCAGAACCTTTTTATCCTTGATGAAGTGCTTGCCAGCCTTTGGTTTTCCACTTTATTGTCACATTCCTTAAAGCAGAATCGTCAACATGTCAATCTGCTGCATGAAAAAAATGCTAAAGCTGTATTTACAAAGCACCCAGGAGGTGGTTTAATGCTGACTTACAAGAAAAGGGAGCTGGGTGTTAAACTACCTGATAAATCACAGCAAATCTTCACCCAAGCCCAATCGGGAGAACAGAAGCCTATCCTAGGGAGGGAAGGATGGTTCACACATTCATTTCCTCCAAGTGCGGCTATTCTGAGCAATTGGTTTCTTAACCTGCTTCACCGCACTTTCCAAGACGATTGGGAAATTGGCTTTTTGTTAATTAAAATGGCGGTTTAGAGATGCGGGAAAATATTAAAGGGGTTAAAATGGATACATTTAGGTACCATATCGACTTGGAAGAGGTGGCTAGTAGAAGAGAGACAGGGATTATTGTAAGGTGCCTCCCTAACAGGTGAAATCTGTTCCAGACTGCTTTCTCCAGCTATTCAGTAAATAGAAACAGTGTGAACTAAGCGCCGGGAAAAAGAAATTTCAGTGCGGGGAAACCCTTTTTTAAACTAGCACAGGTCCCTAGTGGTTAGGAAGTAAGGAAGCTCGGAAAAGAGTGCATCATCCTGAACTTAAAAAAAAAAAATCAAGAGGGCAGATAAATTTGTTTCGCCCACACGAGGTGGGTGCCCAGTTATTCCCATGCCTTAACTTCCGAAAGGGTAATGTTTTCCCCCTACACCGCCGCGACAGCGCCTCTCAAACTCCTTTAGAAAGAAGCAGCAGGATCACCTCAAGGCTACGTAAACTCCCCCGCACAAAAAGCCACTTCTCTCCCTCCTAGCCAAGCGCTCTACCCCTCCCTCCCCGCCTTCGACGTCAAGGTGAAAATTGCAAGAAATAGCTTATTTGGGGAAGGAAAAAGCAATACTTGAATGCATTCAGCACCAAATGCCTCTGAGAAAATACTGTGGGTGGTGATTACAGTAGGACAATGCCTTCTCTCTCTTTTGTTTTCTATTGTCTTTTATCTTCGCTGCCTATAGAGGTGTGGTTTGTGGGTTTTTTTTCTTCCACGACAAAGTAGGACACAGTTAACAACTATCTTTAAAAACAAAGAATTAAACAAAATCAACTTATTTTCGCCAGCACGTGATATCTCCTCACGTTCACCACAGCTTTCCTTAACTGGGGTGAAATGACCGCAAACAGTGAAACACACAGCGAAATTAAATGTATACAAACTCTGGAGTCACTAACCTCCTGTTTAACCCTCAGCAAATACCGTACCAGGTGTGCCACCGCTGAGGACAATTTTAAACCTCTATGATTCACAACAGTTTTGCAGGGAAGCTCCTCTCGGCTGCCAAAAGGCCTCCAAGCTACAGTTACGCTGTGGAATAGACCCTAAAATCCCAGTCTGACACGGAGAGAAGGTTAGCAGGCTGTTTCCAAAGCCACTCTGCCAAAGCCATCGCCCTGTAAAAGAAGGTGCCCCGTGACCCCGTGGTTCTACTTTTCTGACAGCGCATTGCGCAGAGAAGATCCCCCCGCGAAACAGCCCTCGCCGGGGGGGGAGGGAGAGGGGGAAACCCCTCCTTTTGCCTTTGCGCTGCTTAAGTTCTGCATGGAGTTAATAGCGCTCTGTCAGCTGGCTCCGATGTGTATCCTAACTACCAAACACACCGGTGAATAAACACTTACGATGGGAGAAGACGACAAGCCGGGCGGGGGCTGAAGGGGAGGGATCCTTACCCGAGCAGCATACTGTACAAAACTAGGACTGGTATTAGTTCCGTACCCCTTGCTCCAGGAAAGGAAGTCCATTCGAGCCGGGATGACCCCAGCAAAAGAGGTGCATGTTACCACGCCGTGCTTGTACATTGCGGGAAGGTCTCCCTCCAGTGTGCGGGGGTAGTGCCTTTGACCGTGACTGGGGGTGAAGCTCTGCCGACTGCGAGGCACTTTGCCGCCCGGCGGCCGCGTTTGCCGGGGGTGCGCAGGATGCGGGTGGCGGCCGGGGAGCGGCGGGACGGGGCGAGCGCCCGTCGCCGCCTGGAGCTGCCGGACGCGGCCCGTCGGGCCTCCCGCACGGACGGGCTTCGCAGCTGCCCGCACCGAAAAGATCTGCCTCCTTCTCCGAGGCCCTACTTGACCTGTCCCAATGAGAAATAACTAGTAATATCCTTGCCGTCCTTTCTAACACCCTGCGCGTTCTGTAGTCGCTTCTACAGCATGCTGTTTTCACGCGGGGGTGGGGGTGGGGGGGGAACGACAAAACAACAAAACACCAGGAAGAAATCAAAAGAAATGGTCTGGCCTTTTACTGGCCTGTGATGTCGGACTGGAAATTCAGCGGCAGCTAGGCAGGAGGTACAACGGGAATGTTTCCGTTAGGCGAATGGTGTAAAATCCCAGTGTCCTCACAAGCAGAACTCAATCCTGCAAGAGTCTGCGATCTTTGAGTGTTGTTTTAAGGGGTTTTTTCTGTATTATTTATGTGTTCCTTACTGATGATTTTGAGCTCAGAACAGCACTGTTGGTTAAGGAAACAATATCCACTAGAATTTGACTACGATGCTTTCAAAACAAGAGCGGTGGAGTGCCGTGATGAATAAAACAGAGTGCAGGTGTTTGAACACTTTCTGCAGGTCTGTAAAAGTAAAGAAAGAAAACAACTGCAAGCCTTTAAAGGTTAACTCATAGTTCTACCAAATAAGTACCAAGTTATCCAATTAGGCAAAAAGAAATACATTTCCATTGCAAATCAAACGTAACATTTTTGAATGCACTGCACCACTCAAAACGAGGAGAAAATGCATATCTCACAAAGGATAACTAAAGTTCTTATCAATAAACATAATACATGAAACTACCTCTACCCCAGCAAATTTTCTGCTTATTCTGATCGGCGGTGACCTCTATAAATTTCAGGCAAAAAGGCTGGATGTCATATGTCTCTATTAAAAGGGGGAAGAAAAACAGAAACACTTTTTTTCACCCTCAAGATTTCATTACAAAGGGGTTTAAAGGGGGGAGGGGGTCGGAGGAAAAAAATAAAAAGAGCAGCGGTTTGCTGTGTGAAGAGAAGTTATGAGGCAGTCAGTGTCTGTAAATGAGTAACTTCGAGGCAGTCCCGTCTTGCCGCGGCTATTCACTCTCCCTGAACACCTCTTAGTTCAGGCGACGGGGAAATAAGCTGTTCTCGCTGTCACCTATATTATTAATCCCTCCCAAGTTTTTTTTTAACAAACTCGATTGGAAGCTGTTTGTGCTGCCATTTCATTTACCCTTCCTAACAGTCTGAGCGCTGAAAATTTAATTCCTAATTGAAACTGCTGTGGTCCACACAGTGTGATGTGCACACACGGGTAGGCTCAACAAAGTGCTGCACCTTGCTGCTTTGTTGCACCACATTAAAGCTTTAATCAAAACTTCATGCTTCGGTGGTAATAAACAGTTTATGGCCTAATGCAAACTTTCAGAGTCACTCCCGAAATACAGAGAACAGGGAGAGGTTGGCATAAATGTGCAAGTACCGACTCAGAAAGACTAGCGTTAGGGAAATCCTTTGGATCCTCCCCGACTGTTTTGGCAGGAGACACAGCCCAGCTGAAGGGCACGTTCCCTCCTCCTACCTTGTCTTTCATTCACGTTATTTTTTAAATTTTTTGTATCATATTTTGCACTGAAACTGGAAAATCGTCTCCTTCACTCTGCATGGCCAAGCTCGAGAAAAAAAAAAGGCAAAAAAAAAAGCATTCAGGTAATGAAGTCTGTAACTAAACGGTAATTGAATCAGCATAATTTGCACACTGAATGGTTTTCAAATGCTCCCAGTTTACAATTAAAGGAGAATTAATGCGCTTGTTGTTCAGACTGCAGTGCATTAGAATAAATCCAGCACTGTTGTTGTAATGAGTCCAGAGCAGTTTAACTGCCAGCAAACACATTTAAAATTTAACACGACGTATCGATCTCGCTCCGGCTTTTTGATAGATTATTTGCCACGTACTTTTCCCCCATTTCCCCCCACCCCTCCACTCCCACCCCCGGCTATAAAATTCACAGGGAGGCGAGACGCCCGCGGCAGACGTGGCACCGCCCGTACGTCGGTCGGGAACGGGAGGGCACGGGATGGGCCCGGAAGGACGGGACGGGTCGGGCGCGCGTCGCCAGGGCCCCCCCGCGCGGGCCGGGCCCGCTAGCGATTGGCTGCCTCGTGCTGCGCGGCGTCCGCGCTGCCCCGCAGCGCCCCCGGGTGGCGCGGCCGCGCCAGCGCAGCGAGCGGTGGGGAGGGCAGCGCCCGGCGGTCACCGAGACGGAGTCGGAGCCGGAGCCGGAGCCGGGCAGCCGCCGTCGCCTCCCCCAGCACGGTCGCCGGGATGCATCTCTCGGCAGTGCTCCTGGAAAAACGTCTTTTCCCTCCCTCCCCCGTCGCCACGGGGTCGAGCTGCCGCCAAGTGTTTGCCTGCTTAACGCATCGCAGGAGAGAGAGGATGCGGACTGCAAAGGAGCAGCCTGCCTGGTTTTTGTTCCTTGTGATCGTAGAGGGAATAAAGTGTGTGTGTGTGAAAGGAGATAACGCCGCTGTTTACTAGCGTTCCTCCGGTAATCTTAAAGGAGATTTGCTACGAAAGTCAATGACACCACGCGGAAAATACTAGCTGTGCTCGCCGAGTGCCCTCCCGCCTGTGCTGCGCCGCCCGTAGTGGCACACCGCGGGGGGTCCCTTGCGGAAGGGCTCCCACCCTCAGGAGGGAGCAGAGGCCAAGAAGTTGCCTCCATCCCACAGCCTGTCCGGGCGCCCCCGCGGCGGAGCAATGGTACCCACGTAGATACCGAGGGACCTGACCCAGGAGATGGCACGGAGAGATGCGGCCCGGGAGCCCCCGACCCTGCTCTGGTCCGGCGGCGCTCCCCTTCACCCCGAAGAGAAGTTACGGGTCTGACCCCCAAACACCCTCGTTCCCCGCCGAGATTTCCCGGGCGAGCCCCGCGCCTTTCCGCCCCGGTCCCGACCCCGGGACGACAGGGCAGGGTTGCTGCGGGACGCAAGTAGTTGTCGTGAGTTGGTTCGTTCTCTGCCAGGCCGGTGCCCTGCTCCCCGCCGAGCTCCCCAATGCCCGGCCCGTGCGAGGGGCCGGGGACACTCACCAGGTAGAGGGTGGGCTGCAACAGAAGGACCGCGTACCAGTACACAGCCTGCATCCTAGCCGCTCAAACTTCCTCCGCGCTGCCTTCGCTGCCTCTTTGTTCCTTCCAGAACATAGATCCACCTGACATCCACTTTACAGAACAAGCAGAGCTCTCACCAGCCTAGACAAAAATGAAATTATAGACCCCATGACCACAAGACAAGGTTAGGCTTGAGGCAAGGGGCGAAGAGAGGTTTGTAGGGAAGGGGGTGGCGAGGGGGGGGGGGGGGGCGAGGCGAGGGAGAGACCGGGAGAGAAGGAGGAGATGGGGTGCGTGAATGGAGGGGGGGGAAACAAATAACGATTAAAATTGAGTTAATCCAGTATCAGAGTAAAGTGATCGCACGGTCCGAGGTGGCGGCAGATTGCCTGTAGGCAGCGCTCCCGGCACTCAGTCATTTTACTGGGTAGAAGAGCCCCGTGGTGCGGGCTGGGATGGCTCGTGAGTGCCACTGCCAGTCCTGCCTGCTGGTGCGCCCTCGGCGGGGACCGAGGGGCAGCCGCCCGCCACTTGGCCGCGGAGCCCCGGCTGCGCTTTGGAGAGCGCGGAGCGGCACCAGAGCGGGGACAAGGGGCAGCAGACGCTGGGGTCGGGGTTCTGGATGCTCTTGGGCGCTTAAATCCGAGGCAAGAGGGCTTTGCCTTCGGCACGCTCGAGCAGGTTCTGCGTGCCCCCACAAGTGCCCACCTCCCTCTGCCGCTCTTAAAGGCGAGCCGTGCCTTGTCCCGGGCCGGGACCGCGCCCCGACGCGTGAGAACCCCCATCCCTGGCCCCAGCCCTCCTCCGCCCCTGCGGCCGCGGCCAGCCTCGACGCCGCGGGGGGGCCGCGGCGGGGATACGTACGGCGTGAGGGATCCGACGGCGGCCGGGGCTCCGCGGGGCGCTCCATGGGCGAGCCTAGAGGAGCGGAGTGCCGCGGCGTAGCCCACCGCCCCTGAGCATCTCCTCGCCGCGCTCCGCGCCGAGGTGTCCCGCGACCGCTGTGCATCCAGCGCAGGCACTGTCAGGGCGGTGGAGCGGCTGGCAGGCTCTCCCCCCCTCTCCTCCCCTTCTCCGCACACGGCCGCGCTTCGGCTCCGCCGAGCAGGACACTTACGGGAGGAGGAAGCTGCCCGGACTGCCCGCTCGCCTTCGGCGGGGGGCGAGGGCAGGAGCAGCGGCACCGGGGCTCCGGGGCGTCCAGGGCGATTTGTCTCTATTAAAAATGACTTATTGGCGAGGGAGCGGCGAGCGCCTGCTATTTAACTTCAGATAAAATCTATCTGCAAAGACCTTGGCCGATCATCTTAAAATAAAGCGGTGGAGCCGAGCACTGTCCGAGCCTCACTGCTTGGGGAGAAAGAGCGAGCAGTGGAGGGGGGGAGGAGGGTGGGGGTTTGCCTGGCGAGAGGGAAGGGAGGAGGGAGGAAGGGGAGTTTAGCGGCGTCCCATCCTCTTCGCTGAACAGGGTGATGAATTAGAGCCCTCCCCGGGCAGCGCGAACAGCCTTACGCTGCCCGCCCTGCCCGCGCTTCTGCCTGCCTTGTGTCCTGCCTTGTCCGTGCTGCCTGCCCTGTCTGTGCTGCCTGCCCTGTCCGTGATTCCTGCCCTGTCCGCCCTGTTGCCTGAGCTTGCCGGGGTGCGGGCGCTGCCCTCCCTGCCCACGCTGCTGCCCGAGATGCTGACTGGGCACAGCCCCTTTCCTTCTCTGCCTGTCAGCGGCAGCCAGCTGTCTGCCTGGAAGGAGCATGGGAGAGCACCTTCTTCCACGTTCTTCCCTTTCATTTCAGTTTTTCCGCCTCCCTCAGGGGTGTCCCGTGCACCGACAGTGCTGCTTCCCCTGCGAAGGCAGCGAGCGCCCGCCATGCGGGTACGGAGGCGGCGGAGCAGAGCTGGGTAACGGCTGCGGGAGCCAAGCTCCAGGACGAAAGGTTTGCTTCTCCCTCGCAAGCAGGAACCTGTAGCTGGACAGACCCTCGGAGTGAACGGGGAAAGCTCATCCCTGCCTGGTGTTGTGGCTTATCCTGCCAGCTGTTATTCAAAGGGAAAGGTCTCATCGACCTTATTTTCCTTCTTCTTTACAAAGAGTCCTGTGGGGGTTTTAGATACACTCTTTCATCCCCCAAATGGTTTCATTACCAGTGCCACACTGGGACAGGGTGAAGGGGAGGATACTAACAGCACAGGGTAGCCTTACCAGATGCCCAGACTCAATGGCAAAAGTCAGATTTATCATCTCCCAAAGGGGAACCAAGAAGCAAGGGAGGTAAAGGAGAAAGAAAAGGGAGACTTCAGTTGTCCTGCCAAATCCTTGTTTCCCTCAGGGCACATAATGGTAATTAATATATGCAATCAGAGGCATCAGTACTAAGCTGTAAAATACTGTGTTAATTTGGGGGTCTGATACTGGAACACTGTAATAAAAGAGGATTGAGAAAAAAACGGGGAAGGTAATGAGTAAGAGGTGCACCACAGCTTCCCCCATTGGCCATTTCAGCTCCAGACACCTCAAAGATGGACACTTCCATATGTTTCCAGCACCATCACTCTGCTAGACATGCAGAATGCTCACGTCACAGCTTTGGACAGAAGCATGCAGCCTGCAAGGAATCATGCTGTCATCCTGCCGCTCCAGACAGACTCTGCATTACAGTGCAGGCTAAAGCTGTCTAGGGACTTACTGTTTCAAAAGGATAACAAAAAATTGCAGCTGACTTTTCCATTGCAACTCACTCCTTCCTATCTCTTCCACTCTTGCTTCTCCATAAATGCAGGGTTTGAACCACACTTAGTAATCCATCTAGATATATATGAGAGGGGGAGAGAGATTGCTAGATAGATGTCGCTCTCTTTGCATTGAACAAACTTGCCATAAGCTGAATGGAGCATATGGCTGATCATTGCAATAAGCTGTTGTTTTGACCCAGCACAGTTATTCTTACCTTAGATATGAAATTGCCAGGTTAATATTGAGTAGAAAAAGCAAATGCAAAGTCTGCCAGGTATTAGTGGGTCAGGTTCCTGAAGAAGACTGAATTTGTTCAGGAAAGAAAAACTCGACTCCACTATACATATAACTTGATTCAGTTTCTCCAAGTGCTCAACCCTGTCTTCACTGGAGTGACAATAGTCCTTGGAGAATAATTATTCAGGTGATCAAATAGCAGAAGGCTGTTCTAGTCTTTCTCATTCAGATTCATATACCTCATCTAGCTGAACACTGGGGGACATCTTGGCTCCATTAGAATCACAAGCATGGCTCCTCTTTGCTTCAGCCCAATGAAACTTCTTCATCCTGCAAACTCAGAAAGGTCTCCTATAAACACTCTGATCTATGTGGCATCTATACTTGAATTGTTAGCAGGCTCTTGAGGCAAAGCTCATAAGGATGAATGAACCTGTTTTCTTACTCATCCAAGGTCTCACGGGCTTCATTGAAAGCTTCTTTGCTCTTCAGGTGACCTCTTTAGCCAAAGGCCCCTGGGGCAAAATTTTCAACTACAGTGAAACTGAGCTTTCTTTCAGAAGTTCTGCTTGGACTGCTTCTTCCCTCCATTATCACTCCAGAAAGAAAAAAAGGAGCAAGGAGCACACAGGAGACTGGGTAAATATTTTTCGTTAAAAATAAATAAATAAATAAATAAATAAATAAATAAATAAATAAATGCAGACTCCAAAGTACTCCATCTGTGAACATGTGATACATACACGACAATCTGACATTTAGGATTTTTGGACTGATTCTGTAATATTGGAATATTAGATTTTTTAATGAATTTTAATTTCAACCATTTGGATGGTGTTTACAATCTTAGCAATAAAGTCTCCATTAGAGTAGCGTCATCTACTGAAGTTCTAAAGAATCACAAACTCCAGGGTTAGTAATGGACTTTTAAGAAGACCAATTAGACTTTAGAATGCAACTAGACTATTTTGAAAGCTTTGAAATAAACTGTAGCCTTTAGACACCTTCCCTGTTTCTGCAAAGATAGCATCCTGACTTGAAGAACTGAAAGGGTCACAAGCAGAAAATTCAGAGACAATGGCAAGTGATTAATAACTGCTACAGGTTTCAATGGAAGATGGGCACATGGTTTAATTGCTTGGGGCGCTTAATAAAGTACAATGCTCTAACGATAAATATCCAATTATTGTGCTAAACTTACTGCACGATGTAGCTAACCTGTCTAAATATGGACAGTTATTTATGAACTAGTAACTAGAACTGAATCTCATGCAATCCTGTTCATAGTGGCTGTTTCTTATTTTGGAAATACTGCTTGGAAAAAAATAAAGCAAAACAAAGAAGGAAAAGGTGGGCAGAGAACACTGAAATCTCTTTAAAATGTGAAGAGCTAAAGGGATAAGAAGAAAAAGTCTGATGAGTCAATGTTTGGCAATATGAAGAATATTTCAGTAAGATTATTTACATGAGTGATATGAAGCATCTGCCCTGTAGACTGTATAGTACATATGTAGTGCATATGCAACTCCATTATCTCATCTATATGCATGTTGAAGTACTACTGAATTCAACTGGAGCTGCATATGCACTACAATGACAGATTATGGCCTCCACAGCTTTTCTATATTTGTGCTATACAGTGTGCAGGCCAGATGCCTCCTATCACTCATGTAAATAATCTTATTGAAACATTATTCATATTGCCAACCATTAATTCATCAAACATTCTCTTCTTATCCCTTCCCCTCTTCACATTTTAAATAGATTTCATTTGTTTCAAGGAAATCTTTATGTTTGAACAGAATATTTTTATGGTTGGTATAAATACTATGAAGAGAGTCCCTTGTCACATTTTATTTCCATTCTTTCAAGGTCAGAATAGGACTGTATATACCCTTCATATTTCTAAATAAAAAAGCATCTCAGTGAGACTTTTTATTACATTGCTTTCTGACTATTTACAGCCAAAGGCATGCCACAGAGTGGTGTTTCTCTGTATTCCATATGGAAAAATACAGGAATACTCTAACAACTTCAAGTGAAATGCCTTGTATTCATGGTGTTTTTAACTAGTTCTCCTGATGTTACATCAGGAGGATTCACACAATGTTGGAATAAGATGTGACATTCAGCATCAAAGAAGGCTAAAAGGTAACGTACATACAGCCATGTCTGCACCACTCAGCACTTCTGTGATATAAATTTGAGCAAGCCTACAGGCTTCACAAGACATATTCCAGGTGACATTCAGTGTGCACATACATACTCAGGATTTTCCCCAAAATACTTGAGATGAGGTGAGACATAAATTATTGTCTATATGAATAAAACTTACAGCAAAGCATATCTACAGGATATTCTCATTAGTAATGCTTTTACATTCAAGGTGGAGGGCAGTCTTTAGGTCATCAATATAATAAGCAAAAAACTTCCAACCCTTCTTTGCATATGAAGTTTCTTTTCTAACATAATATTTATAATTGAGATTCTTACTTGCATTCTACTTCTACTTCATCTATTAGATCTTAACAATTTTTATACAGTGGCAATACAGAAAATAGAAGAATTCCAATACCCATAAGAAATGCAAAAAAAGAGAAAAAGTAATGGAATGAGTCTGTACTGAGTGTGTATATAACTCAGAAAATACCACAACTTGGGTGAGTTTCCTGAAGACATAATTAGATTTCAAAAATATTGTAGGACTAAGTGAATTTCTTAATTAAAATGCAATTATTGGAATATTTCATAATGACCACTCTAGGGATTATTAGCTGACAGCAACATTTGCTGGAATAGTAAAACTTGACAACAAAAGTTGTATTAAAATTTCTATATTTGTGTGTATGGGTTTTAATTGTAAAATATCAGAATATGTATCATGTCAGCTGGAAAGGCTTTACAAAAGAGAGCTAAAATATGAGAGGTAAATTTTCTTGAAGTAGAAATTTATATGGGAGAGAGTAGGCAGTTGTTCAGTGGTCTTCTGTTTCAGCGTGATGGCGAGAAGAAAGCAGGGAAGTCCCTGAAGCTTCTTGGACTGCCTGCAGAGCCAGAGGAAGGAGGGATTCTCACAGCCCAGAGCACTGTCAAAGCAGATGCCCCTGGGCTCCTGGGAGCAGCTTGTTCTTCCAGGCTTGAGTCAGAGAGCTGCACAAACCCTGAGCATTCAGGGCAGAAGGACACACCACAGAGAATGAGGAAGAATGGCAAAACTTTACCCCAGAAGCCTGCTAGGGCAGGACATCCTGGCCCTACATCATATATTCCAAAACAACACCACACAGCCACACCTTCTGAAGCAGCATACTCTGCCATTCTCCATTCACTGTACTATAAGCAGAGATAAATTCTCTGATGCAATATTATGGTTGCTAAAAGCAGAGCTCCTAGTACTTTTCCCTCAGTCTTTTTGTCTCATTCACATTGTATTGGTTGCATAAACCTAACGGCAATGCTGTCCTGAAGCCAGAATTTACTTGTCACTCTACTGAGTGGCTACAGCAGCAGCCAGGTAGGGCAGGACAGCTGCCTGAATGGCCAGTCAGGCTCTTCTTGGTTCTGGAGTCATCACACTGAAAGCTCAGAGGGCAGCTCCTTCCACCCACCCTTCCATCCCTTGGGGTTTGTGCCAAGCATGTGGGTGCCAGGCTGACAGGGAGAGGTGCTGGGTCAGCTGCTCCATGCTCACCACTTAGGGGGACCCAGACTGGGGCTAGAGCTGTTATACACTGCAATAAAGAGCCTCAGAGATCTGTTGACCTCAGGAAAGAGAATACAGGTGGTAAATAACTGGAATTGCTAGTGTCCAAAAGGAATGTTATTCTCCTTTAGGAAAGCAGCTGATAAAAGGATAAATGATCTTGGTTAGAAGAGCCTTAGTAAATTTGGGCAACCTGTCTCTTTGTCATCAGATAAGTGAAAGTTTTGATATTTCCTTTGAACAAGGTGGAGTTGAGCCTATGTGAGAAGTCTCCTTTGGATGGGTCTTGCAGTGACAAGAATTTTTAAAGACAAATTTTATTTAAATCCCTCATCTAGTAAATTATTTCATGTGGCCAGGTGTAAGACCAACAAGGAATATTTTTTAAACCATTAAAGACTGTTTGCATTTCAGGATCAGAATTTTACATTTCAGCTACAGTAATTAGGACAGAAAAGGCACCAAAAGAGTTTATTTGCTTTGTTATTTAGAGGGGATTCTCTTAGTCATAGGTGTAAAGGACAATCTTCAGTTAGACAACAGCCCACACAAATGAATAACATATTGTTTCTTTACTAAACTAAGAATCAGCTTCAATATTTTCAGTATTTAGAGTAATAAAAAGAAATATGACAATATGAGAAGAAGCTACTTGTTTTGTAAAAACTATGCAAAAATATGTCAGATTTCACCTGCAATAGCAATATATTAATGAACTGTTTTTGCTTACCCAACCTTACCTTTGGTATTAAAACAAAGTAAGATATTTTGGACCAGAATATTGTGAAATCTTTTAAAAATTAACAAAACTTGGAAAAACTTTCACCTTTGATGAAAACCTGAAATAGATTTTCAACTTTTTAAGGGAAGAGAAAGCTTCAGACAACATATCAAAGAAATCACAGAAGCAAATGAAAATCCTATTTTTACATTGAAATTGTTGCTGAGTATTAACATTTGGCTACAAAAAGAGAGACAGCTGTTAGGATCACCAGCATTAATGAATATGTGTTTTAAAACAAAGGGATGTCAATTCATGAAGTTACTTTGTTTTCCCTTTGCAATAACTACACTGCACACAGATGCATTTCCACTTTACTCTTGAGAAAACTTTACTAAAAATTTTTAGTGAATCCTAAAATCAGAATAAAGAAAAATAACCAATTCCCCTGGATTACATAATTTAATGTAAAAATTCTTGCTGTCGCTGTTAAAGGTTGGGGAGTGATGGTGTTAATTACACGGGATTATTACAATCTTCCAGTGCCACCTTGTGGCTTAACATAATACTGCAAAAGGCATCCAACATCCCATTCTCCAAGCATAAGCGGCCAGTTATCCATGCAGTAATACGTAAAGATAACAAATAAGATCTGAAAGTTTTCGTCTTGGATATTAAACAACCTTCTGCCCCTGCCACAAGAAAATGTCAACTTTTGCTACTACAGAGTAGCACCCATCACACCTAATGTTAATATTAGGACACTACTCAAAGGATGTCCCCCAAAGCAGTGTGCAGAAAGGCTCCTGGGGAGGCTTTGCAACAGGCCGTCAGAGTACATTAGCATTGCTCCATCTTACATTGTATAATTTACCACCAAGGATATATTTTCTGGTTAAACTGTAGGCAAGCATCACCACATTTGGGTACCTTTTCCAGTGCTTAACCACTCTCACCATAGACCCACAAATGACATGTGTATCAAAATTACCTCCAGGTTGCTAAGATAGAATTTATTGATAAGATCAAAATCCATCCTGGATAATTGTGTCTCAGACAATCTGTGGTGCCAGTTAAGCATTACACACCAGGCCTTAAACTGGGATTCCTGTTTTGGAGATTCAACCATTTACCCTACTGACAGATTCATCTTTTACTTTTCATCCTATACTTCTTATAAATCTATGCTGACAAATCTGTTGTTTCTTGTCATCTGTCGATAGTATATGTTACATCATTTTCAAAGGTGGTGAGCTTATGTAGTGTACCACTCATAAGGTAATAGGATCATAAAATATAATTGTAAGCACATTTTCAGAAGATGCATCTTCCTCCTGAGGATGTAAGATGTGTCCATGGTTTTATAACTACACATAGATTTAAGGAGACTATCAGATGCTGACAGAGGCCTGATTTAAACAGCAATGGTGTTTAAATCTAGCAAGGTGGCCATGATCATTCCAGCTTCCCAGGTAAATTGAGGCTTCCAGATCTCGTTTTTGTCTTTACAGAGGAGGACAGTCTTAAGACAAATGACAGTATTCTTCTTAGCCAAGAACATGCTAAATACGTAGACATCAGAACAGGGAAGTACTATTTTTTCAGATTATTTCCAGATTCTGCAATATTCTGCAGTAACAACTGACCTTTTAGGATAAAAACTGCTTTTCTGAGCTGACTAGTTTCAAACACTGAGGTAAAACACATTGAGAAAATATGGATTTTACAGATCAGCTAGTCTTAAGGGGGGGGATTACATTTAAACGTAAGGAAGGGTGGGAATTGCATAGTTCAATTAGGTTTTAAATTCAGGTAACTTAAACCTTTTGCCAGCATGGTACAGTGTGCTTAGGCAAAACAGACATACAGCTTTAGAACTTCTTTGGTTTAAGCACCACTGACTAAAATTTAGCAAATCCTCAAGTATGGTAGTTCAAATTCCTAGTTTGAACTAAATCCACACATTTAACGATGTTTAACTGAGTTCAGTATAAACCTGGTCTGAGAGAGGGGTAAATAGGTCACTGTTTGTTTTCTGTTTTAGTGCTGGGCACTGCAACAGTAGATTAATTACCCTTAATTAACTATCTCCTTTGTAGAAGTTTGGAGCAAACTATCTAATGAGACCAGAAGGAGAGCGGAAGCTACTTGATTCATTTAATGCACAGGTATAATCTGTACAATTATCTGCCCTTTGAGCAGATGGGGTGCACTCACAGCAGCCAAGCTCCTGGCATTGGTAAATGTGACAAATTGAAGGAACTTGGGGAGACAGAAGAGTACATGGAGATATCACAGCTAGTCTCAGCTGCAGATTAACAGCACCTGTGCTACTAAATAGTTATATATCAGGGCACTATTAATCTGGAAAGGAGCAAACATCACCAGTAAATGGGTTCTGTGAACAATAGGATATCCATATATTCTTTTTCACCAAGGATAACACTCAGTGGACAAGTAATCTAGCTTATATTGTAAACAAGGTACACTACAGAAAGATTCGATTTGTCAGGCATACAGATAATTCAGTTTCCTATGCTATGGAAAGCAGGCCAGTGTTTTGTATGCCACATGTAACAGTGTTGGACTTCTGAATGCTTCTGGATAATTTCTTATGCAATATCAACAAAGGTATGGTAGCTGTGGACCATGACAGTATCAATATCAAAGGGCAGAAATGTAATCTTTTGTGCCTGGGAGTAAAGCAGACTATAAAATTGCCACAGAGCTAGAGAATGGGTATATTTTAAAAGTATGGTTAATAAGCAGCAAAGGCAGAGAGGCTAATTTTTTCAACTCTTTGGAATAGCTGGAATCTATGTAAGAAGGAAGGAAAAACCAAACAAGAACCAGTTAGTTGATTCATCTAAACAGCTACAGAGAAGTTTCTGAATAAAAAATAAAATTAAAAAAGAAATCAAAGAAAGTTAATGATTGTAAAAAAGCACATACTCTTTCCAGCCCTCTGTAGATCCAGACAAATGCCATTCCTCTTCACCAAGTCCACAGATCTGGCAAGGCACCTGAGCCTCTCAATGTGTGTGGTGACTGCCATGGTATTTGAAGGGAGGATCTCTCCTCTCTGTCCCTTCTAGGACTAATAAATTCACAATAAGAAAGGGCTATATGCATGACAACCTCTGGAAGCACAGCTACCTTGCTTCCAGGATGACATGTCAAGGTGATTCAAACACCCAAAATACCTGTAATTTCCCAGTCCTTTCACAGGCAGCAAATACCTCTGTTCATAATATAAGGTCTAGCTCCAGACCTGACACCTGAGAACAGAGAGTGCCTGGTTTCCCAAGAAAGTATCCTGAGATTGGCTGGGAGCTGGAGCATCCAAGGCTTTGGGATGCTCTTGACAACACAAAGCCTGAAAATACCGTGATCTTGAAAACTAACTGAAGGGTCTGTTCTTTGCTTACACCATAGCTAGGGAAATGAAAAACAAGGATTCTCTCTGAGTAAGGAGTCACAAGGAATAAATGTGTGGCATTAGATGAAAACTCCTGTCTCATTGGACTAGGGAATGATTTCTGCTCCTGAATTTTCATTTACTTCAGACATTCCCTGCTTCTGCTGCAAGATTCTGGTGGATAAATCAGGCAGGATCATTTCTGTACAATGGCAGGATGGGTTCCTATAATCTGTGTGACAAAGACAAGTCAGTGAGCTGTTAAGAGTATGAAGAACCTGCCCAGAGATGCTCAAGAGTCCTGGAAACTGCAGTTGTGCAGAAGGATGTCAGAGGTACCTACTGTGTCCCGTTCTCAGGACTGGTTTAGAAAACAGCATGAAAATAACCTATTTATGATTCCATAACATAACATATTGTAGAGCCCACAGAAAAGCCATGACTCAGCTCCAAGCAGTGGCCTTCTCCAAAGTGACTTGCAAAAGGCCCATAATATAACCTTATATTACACGCACAGTGACTATGCCCATAGGAGCAAATGAGTTGAAGGAATTAATATGAATGGCATTTGACTTCAAAAACAGAAGCTACCTAAAAAAGTGAAAGCTAGGAAAGAAGAATGTAAATGTAACAGGGTAAAGGGCAAAAATTTTCATATGGTGTGAAAATTGTTTTAAGATGTTATGTTAGGGGCTCTTAGCAAGCCAGTAACAACTATCACGAAACTTTAAAAGGAGTGAAATCACAAGTCAGCTATAGTAAACAACAGGGTGAAGAAAGATTTTAAAAGTAAAAAAAAAAAGAAGAAAAAAAAGAAAAAGAAATTTCATCCAAGTGAGGAAAAGATCATAAAAACTGGCAAGTTTAAAGAAAACCACAAGGAAGACCCAAATATTTTTAGGAGCAATTTGCTGAAGGCATAAAAATGCTACATAAAAGTACTCCTTTAAAACACCTCAGAAGTAGGAAGGCTGCCAGCTAGTTACTGAGGCAGATATATGATCAAGATTTAAAAGGAATGCTCATGGAAGATAAGTTTGAAAATATTTAATAAATTTTTCCACTACTTTCATGGTGGAGGATCTGAGGGAGGCTCAGGCACTGCAGCACTTTATATGGGATAAGAATATGATGATCTGTCCCAAACTGAAACGTTAGAAGAAAATATTACAGAATAAATTACAAAATAAGTTGTAACAAATCAGCTTCCAGAACTAATCAGCATTCATTCGGGACACCTAAAGGAGTTCATGTATGAAATTGCTGAATAGCCAACTTCACTTATTGTCTTCAAACATACACCAGTCTCTGTGCCAGAGATGTAATGTTTGATGCAATTTATTTTTAAGTAGTTGTTGACATGAACCTAGGAAAACTACTTTCCATCATGGATAAACTGTTAGAAATTACATTAAAGAACAAAATACATAGACTCAGAAATAAACATGATACATTGAGAAGGGTCAGTATGACTTTCATGCTGGAAAGTCGTGCTTCATAAATCTACTACATCTCTTTGGAGAGTCAATTAATATATAAACAAGGATACTGCCATGCAGTAGGAATATGTGGATTTCTTTAAAAGTTTGGTTAAGGTCTCTTCATAATGGCTTTAAAAATGCTATGTTTGCCTGGAAGAAGGTAGAGGTTCTGTTATGAATATAAATTATTCACAATTGTGAGATTTACCCATTGGGCTCATAGGGATCCATGTAGGTATTTTTGGTGCTCAACAGATGTTCAAATGGTCTGGAAAGATCATTATATTGATACCGAATCATTCAGGACTGGAAAAAATTAAGATGGCAGTGAAGAGTTACAAAGGGATCTCACTTACACGTGATTTGCATATAGAGTGATAAAAAAATGTGAAGTTCAGTGTGAGTAAATTAAAAGGTAGATCTTCATTCAAATGTGTTCTAAACAGGATTTTTACACTCAGGAAAAAGATGTGTGGAAATTTCAACTAAACAGTCTGTGGAAATCATGAAGATAAACAAATCTTCAGTATTAAAAAAAACCCCAAACAAACAAAAATGTCAGACAGCAGGAGTACATTGTTCACAAATGGTCAAATGGTTACTATGTCCCCTTCACTGACTGTGCACAGGTTTGTTTGTTCTATCAGCAAATGGCTTTAACAGAAGCAGAAAAGCTGCAGAGAAAGGTAAGATCACCACTGTGTTACAGTTTCCACATAAGGAAAGCCTCTACAAACTGCGCCCTCTGCTAGTAAATTCAATGGCAAAGGAATAAAATTATGTGAAGGACAACAGGCCATGATTTTGTATTCCTCTAAATACTTGTCTTGCTCACCCGATGAAATAAGAAAGTACTATTCATAAACACAAGTGAGGGTCAAGATGTAAGTGAATTCTGCAGCTCATGACCAAACGATGTGCAGATTGAATATTTGAATGGACTGAAAAAGCAACAACTTTATGGAAGACAGAGCCATCAGTCTCACTATTTAATAGTGACTATAGCCTAGCTGCACCCTTATAGGTCAGTCAGTGCTTAAATTGCTGGTTACGTGAAGCTGGGAAACTTTGTTCTTGTACACTTTCCCTCAATATTTACTGTCAGAAACAGACTTTCAGGCCAAACAGGTCTTTCATGTGTTCAATCATCCTTATATTATAGTAGCACAGGTGTACAAAACATGAGACCAGAAGAAATCGTTTGAATCAGTGAGACCAGTCCTCAGAAGGACAGGTCTCCAACAGCAGCTGCCCAGCTCAGAAACTATTTGCTTCATCAGCATCCTCCAGGAGCTGTGAAGAGGTTCCCCATGCTTATAACATAACTAAAAGTCAAAAAACCAAACTGCAGTGAATTACCAGAAGAGGAGAGATGAAGGGCACCACCACTCTCCTATATCCCTACCCTACCAAAGTAAAATTTCAAAACCAGATTACACTACCCAACAGAGGAGGGCAAAAAAAAAAAAAAACAACAGTAATTTTTTGCTGAACTACAGTGGCTGAAAAAAATCCCCTTGAAATGCAACAGCTTTTTTATTCTAATATTCCAAAAAACACAGATGCCTAAGGACCACTGTTAAAAAGTCTGATGCTACTTTTCCCTTTCTCTGTTGCAATTTTTATTCAGGTGCATCTGGGTTGACTAAGGCAAAAAGAGTTGCCAATTCTTGTAAAAGGAAATGGAAGTGCTGTTATTCAACTCTGCTATACGATCACTAAATCGTAAAGCTTGTCTCATAGTGAGAAGCAGTGAAGCAGGAAATTGCAAATGCAAAGTGTATAAGAGAAGATCCACTACACCAGGATTCAGGTTTCATCCCAAAAGCCACCATTGCAAAGAAAAAAAGAAATGCATGAGCAGAGGAGAGCACTACAAAACTCATACAGCTTTCCAAAACAAACAAAACCCTAAACAAACAAACAAACAACAAGGTAATAATTTTGCTACTGTATTCGAAGTTTAATTGTGTTATGAATTTGTGTGCAGTGATTAGTTTTCAGTAATGCATACAGCTGCCACACAGCTCAGCTCCCCTAAACCAAAACACTGTCAGCATATGAAGAGCTGGAAAAGTAAAATAATTTATTTTAAAATTAGTGATAATCTCTCTGAGGAGATGGGCTCATAGTAGAACTTTGGTTTTAAAGATTTCTAGCTAAAAGTATCTCGCTGTCCCTGTGGGGTTTGTGTCACCCTGCATGCAATGCTGGTGGCCAGTTCTGGGGTGTTTCTGCAGAATCATGCAACTCTTCAGTGTAACTCTGTCTGAAGAGAGAAGGTTTTAAATCCCTGTGTAATGTCAGGCCTTTAAGCACCTGCTTTAATTCCACCCACTTGAGCAGTAACATGCATCAATGATACTATCAGCACTATTCAAATTAGGCACCATTTAATTTTTTTCAGTCACAGCTTGTATGTTTGCAGATATGTGAGCAGCTGGGTCTGTCAGGTATAGCCATGCACAACTATGTATGATGACTGGTAACTGAAATCGTGCATATGCAGAACTCTTCACTACAAAAAGCCCACGTGCAGATAAATTACATCATCTTTTTCTGAAGTGATGTAACACACAAGATTTCCAATCAAAATTGATTTCAAACTGTTTTCACTACCCAGCTGCTGTAGATTCTGTGGTGACACTGCACTGACCATTCTGTAAGCCCAAACTGGAATCTTTCATATCTCAGATTGTCTCTGATGTCTTCTCACTAAAAGGAGGCTGGCATCCTTCTAGAACCCTGATGACTGGAGAAATGTGCTGTGAACAGAAGTTTACATACATTTTGGATTAACTATTGTATAAAGGGGGGGGGCAGTGTTCTTTTTATTTATTTACCTATTTATGGAAAAACATGGAATTCTCTGCAGAAATAATTTGCTTAAAAATATATCCTTCAGGATGTACCTGCAGTCACAACAGACAGTTTTCACTGCATTTATACCTGTGTTCTAAGAGCGCTTTAACAGATCTTAAATACAGAATGATATAATGCACAGCACTTCACTCTCAACTGTGTGATGTATTCATATGTTTTAATACCATGTAGATAAATTCACAAACATTAAACAACTCATTCTCACAACAATAGCTAAAGCAGAGAAGTTTGGCTATGCAAAATAATTCAAGTTGAATATACTCTAATCTCAATAGAAAAACAAACTGTAGTTTATTCAGCATGAAGTTATATCTGTCTCCAGTCTTGAAGTTACACTGTAATTTGTACCTGTTGAAAGTAACTAACTTGGTGCACCATTATGCCAACAGATGCTGCTATGGGTGAAATTTCCAAAGGTTTTGTTCAGCTTTTGATACAAAGCAAAAGGCTTCATATTCTTTACACCTCTCTGAGCATGAACCAGGAGTATTTACTCCCAGAAGGACTGCTGAGTTGATCCGTCACTCTCAAATAGTGTTATCAGTACAGAGTGCCAAACATAAAAAATTGATCTAGTTTGAGCAGTATTTTCACATTTCTGATAGGGATTCAACACACTTAAGTGCAACCATCAAAACTTTGCCTAGCTGTCTAGGCTTCACAGTCAAAAGACCAAGGCAGGAATCTCCAGAGGGCAATTCATCTTGCATAACTCAAATATGAAACTTTACAGCACTTTGACACTTGATTTATCTTTTTGACACTAATTAGACACCTACTTAAGTCAGAGTGTATTCTGTTTTCAAGATGCTATATTTCTCTATCAGCTGAAGAAGAGAGCACAAAATAGATTAGATCCTAGCTTTCACACAACTAAAATTAGAGAGATCAAAACCTATTTCTTGTGTCTTATAACTTGCTGGAATAATTTGTGGATTTTAAGTTACACAGTCTAGGTAACCCCTTGTCTGACTTTGCTTCCAGACATTAAAATCCTAACCTTAAAGACCAAATTACTTAATCGTCAAAATCAGAAGCTGTTTTGTAAAGAAAAAAGGACTGAAATGCCAATCTGAAATCACTTTGAAGGTCACACTATAAAGCCTTTTATTTTTGTCCAACATGAATGGTAAGCAGTAATCAGTTAAGAAATGATGCAAAGCTCTTGCCAGAGATACAGGCATCTACATCAGATGAGCAGGGACAAGCAGTTATTTTCAAAGGCAGCCGAGGTGCTTTCAGCAGGGGAATTACTCACATGCAGCTTTACGTAAACAAGCAGCTTTGTTATAAACTTCCTGGAATAGTTACCTATTCTGCTGAGAAGCCCACCTCAGCCACCCCATTAAAAATAGATGAATAATGTAGCACACAATGACTTCTGGGACATCTTTGCCATCTTAATTACAGGCAAAACAATTTCCCATTCAGTATTTAAAACAACAGATTTAAATGGATAAGTAGTGTAGTTGCTCTAGATGCCACCTTAGACTGTTCCACAAGCAGGTACCTGGAAGTTCCAAACTTTTGGATTTCTGTCTCGGGTTCTTTATTATGCTCTTAGACTGAGATGCCCTAGCAGACATGAAAATAAACAGATGCTAGCACAAAGAGTCTCAGTATGGCAAAAATCAGTGGAGCAGCAACTCAAATTTATGTAGCATTTGACCTCTTCCAGAAGAGCAATAATAGATCAATCTATTAATTATATTAATATTCATTGTGTGGCTCTGCAGGCAATCATTCTTTCAAGTCAACATTCTCTTGAGGTTAAGTGGAGGGGCAAGTACCAGTCTCTTAAATCTCGTGACCAGTGACAGGATTCAAGGAAACAGCATGAAGCTGAGTCGGGGGAGGTTTAAGCTGGATATCAGGGAAAGGTAGAGTGGTTGGGCACTGGAACACACTCCCCAAGGAAGTGGTCACAGCACCAACCCTGTCTGAGTTCAAGAAGCATTTGGATAATGCTCCAGCACATGATGTGATTCTTGGGGATGTCCTTCACAGGCCCAGGAGTTGGACTTAGCCCTTGTGGGTCCCTTCCAATTCAGCATATTCTCTGATTCTACGAAAGGAAGGGACATGTGTCCTTGAAGCACACACATAACCATACTTTAAATGCTGAAGCGTACAAGATGTACAGTTTTCACAGAACTGCCAAGAGCTGGCAGCTGAAGATGTGGAAAATTATGTTTTCTGTAATTCAATTTCAGTATTTTATACTGGAAATTAGTGATGATACCATGGCCATGGAAAGGTCTCCAGCAACTGGCAGTGTAAAAAACAAAACAAAACTTTATTGTCTTTTATTTCCTAAATGCCAAGGTCTATCATACAATTCTCTAATAAATAGAATATTTGTTTTGAGTCCATGTTCAAATACTCCAGTGGGGTGTCACACACTAGGTCAGTGATTTTTGGGTCAGAACCCCCTCTGTGTGTGTGGGAAGGGCTGGGCTGTTCCTGCAGCCACAGACAAAAGCCAAGAGCACACGGCTGCAGCCACGGACAAGAACCAAGAGCACACGGATGCAGACACTTGGCCACGGAGCCACATGGCTGGGCTGGCAGTCAAGGTGGGTCACCTCTCTGGTGGCCACCCACACCACAGCTCTGGAGCCCCTGACTGACTGCAGCCCCTCACTGTGTCCGGGGGGGAAGGGAGTGGTCAGCGGGACAGAGGCCCTGCCTGAGGGGTTTGGCTATAGAGAGCGGAGCAGGGAAAAAGGCACACGTCTCCATTTTGCCCTGGTCTGTTCTCTTCAAAGCTGCCAACATGTGACTTTCTGAGTGGTAACTATGTTCTTTCTCTCCTCTTTTTCTCTCTTTATTCTTTGTTCTCTTAATCTCTCTTCCTTTATTCTTTTCTTCCTCTAGTGGGTAACCTAAACACTTATTTTCTGTAAGTTATGGGTACCTAACCTAAGTTGCATGGAGTTTGTGTTTGATGGATGTAACAAAAGTTCCTTATTAGAGCAATGTTTGTTAGTTCTGGTAATCTGCTGCAATGCTTCTGTGAAGTTGCATGTTTATCTCTGTAAAACTCTTTATGCCGAAATGCCTATATTTTCATCAAATTTAAAAAAATCTCTTAGAGAAAAATGTGTAGTTATTCTCCAGACATTAAATCAGGGTACCAGAGAATCAATGGTTTTTCAAGGGTTTGTGTGAGCAAAATCTGTTGAAGTCTTGAATTAAAATGTACATCCAGTAAAGTTGGACTGGGAAGTAGCAGAGGGACACTTGAAATCCAGCAGCTGAGACAGAGAGAAAGCCAATTAGTTACCATGAGAAACCTAAACCTATTTCAATGGACTTTTGCAGAAGAGACCAAGCTGGTGTCTCTTACAGATCAGTCAAGTGATGCCTTCACCCAGCGTGAATCAAATCTACTCAATATTTCTCTGATGTATAGTCCCATCTCCTTCTCTTCTTTCCTACGATGTTAGCTTTTCTATCTTCTCCTCTGTCTGGTACTTTGTTTTTTCTTTAGAGAGAGAGAGAGAAATGATCTGAAGACTCATTACTTTATCCCCAAGGCAACACTTGGAATGAAGACAAGGGGCATTGTTGTTGAAAAACAGTAAAATGATGGGATGTAATGAGAAATATACTCAGGGAAAGCCAGCTAATGGTTGCAGCCCTCTCAAGAGAGTTGTAGCACAGAGAATCTTCCATTCGTCACAACTAATCATCCTGAAATCCTTATGGTAATTAACAAAGAATTTATAGCCATGCGTATATTTTTATATGCTCAACGTAGAATCAAGAAAGAAGTACTGCAAAGGCAAAAGAAATTTCTGTTTAAGATCAATAAAAAAATTAAAAGTTAAAATAAGACTGTGGATAACCTGACATATCATTTAAAATTAGTGTCTTCTCCGTGAGATAACTAGGACTGCCTTCTAAAACAGGTCTTTTGAAGCATATTGACCAAATATTAGCTCATTTAGGAGTTGTACAGGTCCCTTGTTGTTGCTTAGTTTTTCTCAGGTAATCACACACCTACTCAGGGAAGCCAAGCAGATATCATCAGAAGGTACAATATGGAAGGATGCTGTGATGTAATAACCTGGATCCACAGGAAAAGGACTTAGTGTCAGTCAGTGTGTTCAGGACAGAACATCTTATGTCTATGCAAAGACAGCTAAGGGTATTTCAGGTAATTTATGAATTGGAAGCACCATGGTAAGCTAAGAGATGGTCTCACCACCCTCCTAGTACAGCACAGAAGTAGCTAGCTGACAAAATTAATGTTTTCTGTAAGGTGAAAATACTACTGACATCTCTGTGTTTTCTTCCTGTTAGTAATCACAGCCACACTACCCAGAGGCTGCAGCTTCCAGAGAGTCCAGCTGAGGCTCAGCACTGTGAACTAATCTCACTGTACCTTCAGGCACCATTTTAGCTAGCATCTCTCATGCTTTTAGCTTAGCTAAGACAGATGACTATCTTTGGAGTCTGACTCTCCTATTTTATGTAGGCAGGACCATGCAAGCAAACTTAGACTCACAAAAGTCTATAAGAAAGTGACAAGACCTACAGGATCTTCACATGTTGACACACTTGCTGTTCCGTCAGCCCCTTCTGAGGGATGAAAAAGGAGAGGGGGTTATTTCATTCAGACTTTGTGGTTCTCTTTTATGAGTAGAGAAAGCCAAGAAAGGAATCTGCAGACTACCCTAGACTATGTATTCTCTTCTCTAGCCAGCATTTTTGTGGGCAGTTCCTCTCCTATGTCACTTCCTCAGTCATCTGCTCACACAGCTGCATGATTGAGCTTACTTACCAATGCCTCACATTTGTACCACTGAGCTATTTAGAAGGCAGTGTCACCATTTGCACAGCTCTGCTTAGTCCGAAGACATTTGCAGTCTTTTTCTCTTATTATATAAGTACTCTTTTTATTCTTTTATTTTCTTACTTTTACTTTCCTACTGCTCACTATTCTTTCTCTTCTCTTTGTTTAGGACTGAAGTGGAATTCAGGCAGACACTTGAGTAGAAACCCTGTAACTAGATTTGGACTACATGTGAATTCCTGCAATTACCTGCCAGCTCCATGAGACTTTCTTCAGTGGTTTTGCAAGATGACTGACTCCTTGCCAAAATCTCTTGTCACTACCAGCGTCACTTGGGACATACTGCACACCCAGCCACATCTTTTGCTAAACCACAAACACCTTCTCACAGGCTAGCTTATGAGTAATGGTGGGTTGAATAACTTGTTTTCTTGGGAACATTGTACAAACTCTTGCCTCTTGCTTTCCTGCAGCTCTTGATTTCTTGCAGCACTTTCTTGATGGCTGCTTTTGCAGTGTGCTCTGATGAACAGATGTAACACTTTCATGAGGGCATACAGTGGCAGACACTTTCCTACCACTCACTAGGTCTTTATGCAGTTTAACAGCAATTCCATACATGCACTAATCTTTTCATTCAACCTTTTTTTGTCCTGTTTCTTCCAGAGTAGTGTCACTTTCATACAGTCTTTCACTAGTAGCTCGTCTAGTATCAGCAGACACACAGGAGTACAGTATTTCCATTTTCAAGAACCTGTTGCTATAAATAATAGGAATCTTTTCATCACACAGCATTCTCTTTCATCTTTGTCAGTCACTGATTCCAGTCCAGTGAGCTTTTCACTTCCCTTTACAACGAGCCTGTTTACAATCGTAAACCATTTCTTTCTCTCATCTGACTTGCCTTGTCCATCTCCACTCTCTTCCCTTGCAAGGACAGTGTCACATCACATCTCATTGCTGCATTGCTATGTCTTTATTTGGTCCCAGTGCGGAGCAGAGTGGGACATTCCCCTCCCTCGACTCGCTTGTGATGCTTTGCCTGATGCCTTCGTGGCTGCCAGGACATTGCTGACTTATATTCAGCTTGCTGTCGACCAGGACCCTCAGGGTCCCTTTTCACAGAGCTGCTCTCCAGCCTCTCATTTCCTAGTCTGTGCACACAACCAGGATTGTTCCATCCCAGGTGCAGAATCTTTGCAGAGATTACCAGAACTATTTCTTTTTTCCCCTTCTGGCACATCACCATCTGTTTCTCCCTTTGTAGACAAGGAGAAGGCCTTCACTGCTGACTGCTGAAAGGCAAGTTGGCCATTGCTTCTCCTAGATCTTCTTGCTTTGCTGAAATGAGGTCAGATCTAGCCCTCCCCAACTTCTGTTTCTGCAGGACTGACTCTAAGGGCAGCTGACAGCACAGCTGTGGGTGCTGGTGCTGTGGCTTCCAACTGAATGAATGTTTCTCCACAGCACAGAGACTGACTTGGTCAACGTCTTCATGCTGGATCCCCAGGGGTCTTTGTTTTCACCTCCAATGGGTATTTCAGTTCCCACTTCTTTTGACCAGGAAATAAATAATACTGCCTTTTCTCTATGTAACTCAGAAATCCGTACCTATTTGAAACTGCTGTAGTTGTCAGTGCTGTTGTCCTCCTTAAACTGGAGAACATTGGACAGCTTTATCCTCTAGCAACACAAAGCAAGGCAGACTATGCCATTCAAAATAATTTCCTCTTGCTGGGAATGTGTAGACACCACTTGTGATACAATGCACACCTTCTCACCATGGTACTCCACAGCCCCACAGTCTTCCTAACCCATGAAGAACATTCTAGGAAGGCTTGGAAATAGTGTGGGAGCTATAATTGGCATGGGAGGCATGAATGTCACTTGTAAAAAGTACAGCAGATTGCTCAGGTTTACCAGGGAAGCCAGAAATAAATGCATAATTTATGGAAGAAATGTGCAAAAACCGATGTTGTTCAAGCTCTGAATGTAACTGTTGTGGCTCCTGATGAATCATTTTTGGAAAATGACATTTGGTTTCCTTTCAAATGTAAAAAGAGTTTCTATAAATTATTTTCATCCTTCTTTTTATGTACCCAAAATATTGTTTTAACCACCTAATGAAGGATTATACCATTAAAGCTAAAGAAGCTACACACTGAAAGAAAAGGATACAACTATACAAATAAGAATAAAATATCCTGCCTCCTAATTTCTCTTTCACAAAAATACTTCTTGAGTGCAATTCTGATTTTCTTGTAATCAGATACCTAGGGCTACCTCTTCCGTGTCAATCAAAACTATAAATTTTTGTCCCCGTTGATGTTGCTTTTACTTTTGCTTACAGCCTTGAGCCCCATTGAAGCTGTAAAGTGCAATTCTAGTTTCTTCATCCTCAGCTGGTATCTTGAGTGCAAAAGCTCATTCTCGGAGGAGGAAAACCATCCAAATGATCCTAAGGCATCTAAACATTTCCAGTCACTACAGAATTATGGATAAACAAGCAGATAAGGGTTGTGAGACTCTAGGAAACAGGAATAAACATTTTTGGAATATAACCTTTCCTCTAGCATTTTTCTGCACTGGCACTTTCAAACATCTGCTGCATCCTGCCACCTTTCACTGTGATACCATCATAACTTATCAGTGATGCCCAGGTGGTATTTGTATTGCAAACCTCTAAGGAATGTCTACATTCCGAGGGAAGGAAAAATGTTAATTTTGTACCTTGCATTTCCCCCTCTAACCTGAATTCTAAGATTGATATTGCAGGATGATGCAAAGAGCGCTGACCTGCAGAAGGTTTTGTCTTCCAGATAAGACATAAAGCAAGAGTCTGCTACTTGCAGTCACTAAAGATACTGTGACAGTTTTGTCTAAGGTGTATTATTTTCTCTACTCTGGTGGAATCCCAGCTGTGAACCTTACATTCCTCCTATCTATTTTCCCCTTAAAATTAAATTGGATAGGATGGTTTCCATTTCCCATCCCCTCACTTCTTGTGTTGTGTGGATATAGATAGTTAAACCACCACAGTGTTTCACCCTGGAGGTGCCTGCATCTCAGTAAAGGGTGAAATAATCTTTTATAAAAAGATTTACCTGCCTCACAGGAATGTTGAGAAGTTTAAACTTTTTTTTTCTTTTTTTTTTTTTGTGGATTGAGATAAAAAAGCATCATTGGCATGATGAGTATACAGATGGATGACCTGTTATCTCCAAGGAATTAACAAATTTTGAATGCAAATAAGATCATCATTTTCTGAGATTTCAGTTTCCTTCATCATTTTTTGAGAGGAGAAATCAAAATAAAAGCAACTGAAAGGTAATCCAGACAGGAAAGAAAAACCTGCCAGAATGCTTTTCTTTAAAGGAAATTACTCTCTCTGCCAGGCATGATCTTTACAGGATATATAAAAATTAATGTAAAGGATAGCTGTCATATTAATGCATTTTCAAGTGTTTTCCTGCAGCTACTTTGAAGACATGTTACTCAGCTGTATTTCTTTCTATTCAGCAAAACTAATGCTTGCTTTGAATACCAAAAAGAAACACAGAGAGGTCTCTGTCAGCAGTCACACAGTCAGTACAATTCCTGATGAAAATGATGGCAGATGTCTAGGTTACATTGGTACCTTGTACTTTCATTCCTATTTTGTTGACTTTTCAACAAACTTAGCAAAGATATGGCATGGTTAGAGGTTATCCCATGCACTCCTGGCAGAGGGAGACATCAGATGCATCTCTGGTTATTACACTGGAGGATCATCGGCCTTGGAAGAATAATGGCTATTATTAATCTTTGTTTCTGTTGGCATACAGCAGGACTTAGAGACTTTCAGGTACCAACAAAGATCAGTCCTTAACCTTATACTCTGAAATTAAGTTTAGTGTCAGAGATAAGGGAAAGTAAGGCAAGGTACGGAGTGCTCCTTAGGATGGTTTGAACTTAGAGACAGCCAGGCAATAACATGAGTAGGGATGACCTTGAGACTCTCCCAGTTTATTTCAGTCTTACAGTGATTGTAGAAACTGACTGCTTCATTCTTGGTGAGTTTTGTCAAGTACCTTCTCTGAAAGTAGGTATACACACTGAAGGAAGAAAATTTAATTGCAATCTATTCTCTTTTATTTTCAGGATAGTTTTCTGACTTGCAGTTTATTGAGACTCCATAGCACAAACCCAAATTCTTCCTGTATAGACTCTCTTATTAAAGTCTTAACTTTTTTCTTTTTTTTTCCAAAAATATACTAACTATGTGTTGACCTCAAAGCCTAATTTACAAATATTTTATCTTAACCAGGTGTTTATTTTGTTTGCATTATCTCATATCCTTCTTTTCTGGATATTTGAGGATTAGCATATGTTGTGGACAAGATCAAAGAGATCAATTTACAGTTTGTGAGTTTTCTAAGGGAATTATTTGATTTTTGCAAACACAACACAGCTGTTGTGCATGCAAAAATCTACTTCATTAATGGTATGTAAAGAAAAGATTTCTATGAGCTCTTTTGTTTAGCAGAATTCACTCTTCCATCTCATACAAAAATCAATTAAGATGAAAATGCAATTGGACTGTAATTTTTTTTCTTTTTTTAATCAACAGAGCTCCATGTCTCCAGATTCTATTGAAGTAGGTTTTCAAAGCTCTTTTGTTCTCACCTGTCTGTGAAAAATAATTTACAGCATCCTGGATCGCAGCTCACAGTGACTGCCTGAATCCAAAAGGTAAAGCAGTCCATCCCCATGGAGGACACCAGCTGTCTCATTGATTCTGCATGGCTCTGGGCTCATGCTGAAGTAGCACTGGCATAATTTCCAGAGAGAGGTGGATAATGAGGTAGCACCATATCAACTATTAACAGGAAGAAGTAGCACATCTGGTCTGGAGGAAAAGAGGAGTCCGGAGCTGAACTATCAGCATCAAAGCATGGATTTGTGGGGCAGTGTATGCCAGGATCCATTGCCTAGAAGCAACAGACTTAGGGATGAAAAGAGATGCAAAAATAATAGAAAGAAAACTCCTTTTCCAATGTATTTCTCTTCTAGAAACTGTATTCTTGATGACTTAAAACCAGCACTGTTAAAATTCTTCTATTCTAATGAAAGAAAAGATACTCAGAATAATCCTCAGATTGTAAAAATGCCCAGTTATTTCCTCAACTATTTTTTTTCAAATCTATCTGTCTCTATGCTTTTCACAGATGAAACTAACACTTTTATGCAATCCCACTAAAACTCTAGCTCAGTGCAACATTTTCTATCCTTTCAGGTTGCAATTCTACAGCAGGAGTTTGCAATTGCCAAAAAGCACCCAGTCTGTGAGCTGGGAGCACTCTCCTCCTGCGCCTCTCTCAGAGTCTGGAGGGATGAGGGTGTAAACAGTGAAAATAGTTCAACAACACTTGCTAGAGATGGCATGGAGTGTTTTAAAAACAGAGACAGAGGGTGAGAAAAGGAAGTCATCCTAGGCAGCCCTTGCTAGCAGGTGCATTCACACCAGGTACTGGCTCTGTTCTCCACTGCCTATTAGCAGCATGAGACTGGCAGGTTTTGCAGTGGTATAGAAATGCCTGGGTATATTACAGTTTTACTTTTGTTGGATTGATACATTTAAGAAATCTTGGTGTATACCAACAAAATAAAAGGAGTTAGTGTCTTCTTATCAGTTTTAAGGGATAAACAAGTCTCTGCATCAGCTTTCAGAGTACAGCTTTGTCTTTGGCTGCAGTGTCAGATACCCAAGTGAGTGTATGGTACCCTCACAGTTCTCCATTCAGCATCCTGGGAATGCCCCTTGATGAACAAAGTTGCCCCCTAGAGGATTAAGTACTAAGCAATCTGGTCAAGTGCCAAGTCCTGGTGGCAGACATTTCACAATAAAATCCACCATTCTCTCTTACAGTCATGGGGGAAGGTCACTCTGACTTGAGTTTTGCTGCTTGATTTGGCAGCGTTAGGATTCCCAGTATTGTTCTATCTCATGACTAATTTAGAATTAACTGCCTGATTAACACAGCTTGTTAGTTGTGTACCAAGACTTCGTGCTTTTTGCCTGAAAAAGCTCATCATCCCTGAGCTCTGATTTTTGCAGTGCTTTTAAGATTGCTATTTTCTTACAATGGAATAGTTAAATCTGCCAAGGACCTATTAAACAGTATCTCTATCAACTTTCCTGCTGTCCCATCCAGCTGTTCATAGTATGGATTTGCTATTACATGTTAACTGCTAAAGCAAAGAAAACTATTGCTGGAACATAAGACTTCCATGACCTCTCTCAGCCCCTATTAGACTCCTTGAAGTCTCTTATTTCACATGGCAAAAAGTCAGACGCAGAACAGTAAGTTATCAGCTCCTTAACCAAAATACTAATCTGTCATCCTCACCCATTTCTTCCTCTTCTACTCACAAACTGCTCCAGGTAGTTCTTGACTCTAAACTGCCCTTTCTTTCTCTACTCCCCCATCTGCCTGCTCAGAGCAATAGCTTGTCTTCTTTCCTAATCAGCTTTTCTTATCCTACTTTTGAACTTCAAAATATTCTGTGCCTTTGGGCATTTGCTAGTCTAACATTTTCTCTTTCCTGCTTACTGGCTCTTTCAGGTCCTCCTCTCTTTGTAAATATCAGGAACACTGAGGGTTGTAGCTTATATGCTCTGTTCCCCAGTTTAAGCACTATGAGTCTATACATCTCATCTCTATACTCTGTGAAACATCTTTCCTCATTCCCTGCCTGTTCAGACTGGTGGACCTCTTGGCATAAACTGGCCCCTTTAGGCCAGTGCACGTGAATATGATTTTGGCATGTACTCTAAGGCACAAAGGGAGGGAAGTATTGTTCCTCAGTTTTAACTCAACAAGAAGGTAGCAGTGTTAGCTTGTGTCTCCATAGCCAGAAACTGCAAAATACTCCAAAATCCTAAGGTAGAGATATAGCCAAGGGAAAAAACAAACCCACTGCATTAAAACAGGCCATATAAAAAGGTCCTTTATAGACCCATCTGAATGAATATAAGTGGCTGATCCATAACAATTCTAGTGTCAGTCACCTGACAAGTGACTAGGGGGGCAGAAATGACATGTCATCAAAATGAACTCCTTGAGTATTTCCATTTTGGTGCACAGAACATTTGATAAAAAGAGGCACTTGTCATCCCTTCCTTAAACATAGTCTTCTGCTCCTTTTGTTCAAACCACTAAAGCTAGATAGCATATGCACAGGGAGTAAATTCTTCACAGGCAGGCATCTGGATCAGTATATTGAAATTGAGTCTATTTTTAGGCAACTGATGCTAGCTTCCCCATGAAACTGCATACTCGTAGTGTTCAGGCTTTCTGAAGTGGATTCTTGCCATAAATTGATTGTAAATCATTCTGAGTGCATGGGAGGAAGGGCTTGCTCCAAAGTCTATTGAAAATACATTAGAGTCTTTCTATTGATTTGAAAAGCTGAAGATCAAGCCAGCAAGGATTCATTCTGTCCATGTAAAATACGGGCAATTTGCATTAGAAATGCAACATAAATGTATTTCTTATGCAAAATTCAGCTGAACAACACACTTCACTGCCTATCTAGCCAATTCCACAGCTGGAAATATTGTTCTCTCTTTTATATCCTTATTCTTCTTATCCAAGCAGCTAACCAGATATTTGGGGTTTTCACAGTTGTTTCATTAGAGGGATAAATTGATAAGAGGGTCTGTGATTGCTCTGGTACAACCCATTTTCTTTACTAGGAACAAGCATAAAGCCCTGATACAGAAGGAAGAGCAATAGAATGTCATTCTCTTTTTCTTCAAGCATTCTAAATCTGTCTTTTTAACAGTCATTCTGCTTTAAAAGCTGCTTTTTCCCCCTTTGGCTTTTCTTCAGTCATACCACACATATCTCTCTGTTACCCTTTTTTCTGGTCCTTTCTGCTAGTTTTATTTTGTTGTGGGTTTTTTTGTTTTGTTTTGTTTTGTTTTGTTTTGTTTTGTTTTTTATGGCTGCTGATTGTCTGGTCTATTCATTAGATCCTTAAGCTCTGACATTGCTTTCCAGAAATCTGGGTCTGCTGGGATCTGCTGTCAGAGTTCATAATAGCAATTCCATTGTGTCGGTTGCTGCTTGATAACTACTATCACTTCACTGTTCTCATTTACCTTAAAAGAGAGTGATTGTCGTGCCCAGGAATTTCAGTGAGGTCTGTGATTGTTTCCAAATCAAAAAGCTCAGGTCTACAATCTAGTTACAACATATAAGCAGTTGCCTTACACCAGATGACCCGTAAGAAGTGTCCAAATATCCTTTCTTATAGTCTATATCAAATACATAGGTAATTCATTTAGCTAAATCCCCAAATCAAAATACATTTTATATTGACTCACTTGAAGTTCTCAGGCCACTGAGGCTCAGAGAAGGCTTGATATAGATCAATAGGTTCACATGGGGTCAGATGAGAGAAGCGTATGGTTTTAAACCTCTTTAGGAAAAATCTGAGCTACCAATAAAGACATGTCTTATTCTGTGAACTCGTATTACCTTGAATGATCACAAATTGTGAAGCAATGGATATTTATTAAATTACCACCTTTTGGGGACAGTGTAACTTATCTAAGGCACACAGTGCTAGGATAAGAGAAAGTCAGTGTCCAATGAAATTCTATTTTTTTTCTCTCAATCTCAAATATTTTTTTTTCTTAAGGTCTTGAAACATATGGAAAGTCAAGATACATTCATAGAATTTATTTTAGCAAGGAAGTGTGGTATTTGATCATGAAGAGAATAGGGATTCCTGGTGTTTATTCTAGGATCAATCACCAAATTATAGAGAGTTTTGAAAACTCTTCACATTTTAATTTTTGGTCTTGTGCAATTTCCTGGACAATATTTTTCAGTAGACTTGTGAATTCTCATTAATTTATGAACCTGCTTATGATTTATTTTCAATGTGGAATAATCTTATGCAAAACGAGACCCTGCCTGAGACACAGAAATGAGTCTTCAGGGCCTTGTACAGCTTCTCCCCAGGAAAATAATGGAAGTCACTGCCCGAGCCATTAATTCTTTATAATTTCAAGCATCAAATTAAAGAAGGGATGGAGAATCTGAACAACACAGAGGAAGGGCAGGAGGAGGAGATACTTAAAAATGGATTTTACAATCACAGTCTAAAGAAAGTGGCAAAATATCCCAAATCCTAAAACAGGAAAGAGGGTCTGGCAGAAAAAGATCAAAAAGCCTTAAGAAACCTTAATCATAATGTTAATCACCCTTTAAAAACCCTAAATAGTGGATTTTATTTATTTTTATAACATCTACAGTTCTTTGTTTTCCCTTTATTCCATCATTGGTATGCTTAAGCTCTTTTACAAAGGCTGAATGTGTTTAGCTTCAGCTGTCACCGAGCTCTGCAGAGTTAAATAGCCTGTCAGAGCTACCTCAAGAGGGCCTTGATGAATCCAAAATTATTTCTGCAGAGTGTACGTGAGTGCAGTAACATTCTAACGCTTCTGGAGTTATATTAGTATAAAAGCTAACGCTTTTGTATCTAAGTTTTGTAGGCCTCCTTCTTCTTACTCATGAATAAAAACCCTATTTACACCAAAAGTAATTGTGTTTAGCCTTTTAGATGAATTTTACTTTCCTGTTTATTTTGTGTTTTTGCTATGCTTTATCGAGACAAAAATTTATAGACACCTCCATAATCTGTTTACCCAGTTCTTCTGCTCTCTCAACCACTATATAAAAATGGGCGTTATTGTTGTCCCTATCTCTACTCAGTACCTTTAAAGAAGAAAAGGTTGTAGTTATATGTTCTAATGAGTTGACAAAGAGGCATAAACTAAAGGAATCACTTTCTGAGGTGCTTAAGTTTCCCCATACATTAGACACCTAACTCAGATTTGTCAACTCCACTCCCAGAGCCTGTTCAGTTTCAGAACTGAACCCAACTATACACACAAAGCTAGGTACCAAAGATGTGAACAAGGTCGTGTTGAAGTCTGGGATGGAGTAAGGGATTGAAGTTCTTCCCATCAAATGCCTTGTTCCCATCTAGTGCACCTGGAAAGGCACTGAAGACAGATGCACTAGCTATTCATATAATGAATAACCCTTCCACTGAAAATTGCTCCAGGCACACTTGGCAGCAGGAACAAGGATAAGTGGGAGGACCAAGCTAGCTTATAACACTTGGTAAACTATTAACCAGCCCACACAGGGGCTTGGAAAGTTTGTATGTGTATATATTAACCTTTTCTGTAAACACACAGCAGACAATCACGGGTATGGTGGCTTTGATTGCTGGAGTTAAGAGATTGCTGACCCAACAAGATTGCTACTGCAGAACTCCCCCAGATAGCTGTCCTTTATGCTGAGGACATCCTAGTTGGGATTGTTTCTGTATATACTATGTGTATAATAGTATTTGGTTTACACTGAGATATGAAAAATATCACAGAAAAGCTCTTTGTGACATCTAATAGAGATTGTCTTGCTGAGTGTGTGATTTGTCCTTACTTGAATCCAGTAACTCCAACATAGGGAATGCATGAAGGCTGCAGTTTGTTGGCAATGGTTGCAATAAGAGCTTCATAGTCTTGCTCAGTGGCCCCAAGTTGAAAAGCAGGTTTTTCCTCTCCGGACCATAATCCCAAATACTCAGACTATAAAAGCAGAGCAGCTCTCAGTGAGGGTGTACAAGTATCAAAAACCCATGATTATACATGGGTATTGATGTCTCTGCATTTGAGCACATGTTCTGTCTGTTCTAGAAGCCTTAAGATCCCAGGAAAACTGGGATCCATTTTCTCTTGGCATTCTGTTTTAATGGTTGTATGATATTGCTGGTAGCTTTGAAAAAGGTCTCCATTTGACCCCAGAAAGACATATGTGCAAACTCTGAGAAATATCATTTCTCCTTACATCATAGCATCTGGCTTCATTTTGCAATAAAGGGTGCTGTGTAAGGCAATATATGACAATCTGAGCAACAAAATTAGAAATTCTAATCTCCCCGTGCTGGGTGCAGAAAGAAGTTCATTGAGGCATTGGTTTACTGTAGTATGTTATTGAATTGTGATAATGCAGATAAAAAGGGAATGAAAATGGCAAAGTTATTAAACTAACTGTATCTGCAAGGATATTAATTTGATTTATCTCATTTATTATTATTACCATCAAGCTCAAATGCAAATTCTAAAGTGTGAGTTAAATAGATGACTGAATTTAGTTAGGAGGATGGAAAATACAGGATTAACAATTATAAATGCTACTTCCTTGCATGAATTTGAAAAGGAAAATCTATCTTCTAAGTGATTCTTTGACATTCTTCTTGTTTTCTAATCTTCTTGATAGGAGTTTTTAAAGCTCCCATAAAGACCACTAGTGTGTATAATTTTGCTTTACTGGACATTAATGTGTTTGCCTGATACTAACTTACCTCTCTGGTGTTTCAGTAGATGCTCAGAAGCATATGGAAATCAGAAGACCCGGTGACCTCAAAGAGAAACATGAATTGTTATTCTCTGCTTACAAAGAAACAGTATGTTCTAATAAGTTTTGAAACAATTAAAATGTGAAATACATGTTTTCTGGTTTATGTTTCCATTTCAGTGTATGGGATTTTTTCTTTACATATCATCTTTCTCTAAGGAGAGAGTGAGAGTTGTGTTAGGTTTCTTATACTGCGCATATTTAAAACCCTTTATCCAGCAACTAGAACAATAAACCAATGCATTCTGATACATTAAAAGTGAAATTTCTTGTTCTTTTAAAGAAATGGCAAAATTCCAGAGTGACACCTAAGGTATAAATACTGGAGAGTCAGATTGTCATCCTCATATATCCTCTCTAATATATACTACAATTTAAAATCACTTGCTGAAGGTAATTTAATCTTAGAAAGACCATTTTATTAGGATGACTGTGATGCTTCTGGCACCTCAGTGGGCTTTTTCATAGCAGTGTTCTCTGGAGATATGCCTTTTCTTCAACAATGCACAGTGTTTTGGTATATACTATATACCAAATCCTTGTGTTAGGATTAATCACAACAGAGCTCTACTCTGTCTCCTGGAGCATTGAGTGGAATGAATGTGCCTATACGAGAACCTGTTGTGATTTTGTATTTGTAGACAACCTTATCGTAGATACAAGTAATCACTCATTTCTGTATTTGTAAATTTGTTCAAATCAACAGTTATGATTTTAAATATTCAGCTCTGGTTTTCTCTTATCAGCTGCTGAAATCTGACTACACCCTTACTCTAATCTTACAGCCTGTTCCTATTGGCAGACCCTATAATCGACAAAAGACTTTAATAACTGTTCATCACGATGTAGAAACAATTCACCAGCTGACGGAATGAATGAAGAAAGGTAGGGAACACCATTGGTGGGACATTTTATTTTGGATGGTTGCCAACAGCCACAGGGATTTATAACAAAGTGTTGCAGCCTGCAAATGTTCTTTTAATATTAACCTTCCTGCTTTTCATTTTGGTAATAAGATTGTACATTAAGGTGCAAAGATGTAAGGACAGATTACCCCCAAAGCTTAGAGATAGCTTATAGAATGCATTTGTCCCTCTGTCCCTCTGCCCTTCTCCCTCTCATTCTCTTCCCTTTTCCAGGGATCACCACGTCCATATCAATGTTTGATATGTGGAGTGTAGAGGCCCAAAGAATTTAACTTTAGTCACAGGGAGGATTACGGTGGTGCATTCTGCCACCCCAGGCTGCACTGTGATCTGAGAAATACTCATTATGCTTCAGCCTTGCTCAGCTGCACTTGGACTTAGCCCCTCTTAAGCTTATCAAAAAAACTGTCTGTTCCCAGGAACTACACAAGTGTCTAATGAACACCTATTTTTTAACAAGCAGGCTTGGAAAATTATTTTTATTGGTTGAATAACAAGTCAAGTGGAATAATATTTCTGTTACTGAATCTTCAGAGAAAGTTACTGACTTGAATTGTGGCCAGGATGGAAAATTACTAAGACTAAAGCCCACTCTCTTGTGACACTGTAAACAGTGGTCCAAAGTGAGATTCTTTTGAACTCTTGATTCCCAGAGGATAAGGGGCTAATGTGTATGTTTCAAACACCAATAACTGGATGTCTGTGGAGCCAACCAAGGACTGTTAGTAAGAACAGACAAGAATTTTTGGCAATAAACAAGGACTATTGGTATTAGCATGCCATGAGAAAGAGCAAGATTTGACTGGAGAAGGGGGGCAAGGCAGAGGCAGAGACAGGGCAGCTCTTTTTCTTGAGAAAGAACCACAACACAGTACAGGACAAGTACAGGAATTAGACTAAGCAATGAGCATGGACTTTAGGGTGGTAATAAGACCACCAAAGACCCCCAAAGCCCTCTGAACCATTTCCACATAGGCCTGAAAGAACAGACTGTACATGGTAACTAATTTACATAGAAAGCAAGAAACCTGTCTTGAGAGCAGAGAAGCCTATCTTTGGGGCAGAGAAACCTGTAGATAAAAAGGTACCCTCCAAGGCCAGGTGGCACCCCCAGGACCCTGGACATCTCATTGGCCAGACTGACACAGCTGGATCGATGCTTATCATCAAGATCTATGCTGAAACTCAGACTATCAATCATATTAACACTAAAACCAGGATTATCAGATGGGTTGACACTGAAACCAAGATTGGCCTCTCATCATCCATATTGATGCTGCATCTAGGACTGACATCCCATCTGATGCTGGAACCAGGAGTGGTGATATTTTTTATATCTCTTTTTCTCTCTTTTCTCCTCTCTTTCTTTCTTTTTCTCTCTCTGCCCCTCTAATTTATCTCTTCCTTTTTCCCTTCCCCTTCACCCTACCCCTTTATTCAAAACCCACTGCCATGTGCTTATATAGTAGGTCAGGAACTAACACACCAATTTCCGTTCCAAGTGTGTGATTTACCAATCAAACATTGTGATTGTTTGCGGACCCTCTGACTTTTGTCATTCCTTTTGACCACAAACATTTAAAAATCTTAGCTGCTTCCTTTCCCATAATGGTGGGTGGTCACATCGTTGACTTTAGTCAAGAGGCCTGATCCCGTCATCTAGTTAATCTCCCTGTACTGTAGTTTCCTTGTTGGCAGAGTAGAAGCTAGGTTGGAAGTCAGAATTGGGGTGTAAGACATGAGATATAAATAACCTTTATAAAGTTTTATGAAATTCTTAAATGAAAATAAAGTAAGAAACCTATATAGCAAGAAACAAAGCTCAAACTTCATTTGCTGAATTAAGTAACTCCCCTAGTCAAATTTTACCTTTGCCTCTTTTTATTCCTAGTCCCTATCACTTCTAATCCCTGGTAAAGTATTTATTTTCAGAAATCAGAATATCATAAGCACAGTCCTATATATCTGTCCATATTTGACTGAAAAAACTTCTATTTTCCTTGTTTTCACTAGAAGTCTGTCACTGGAAAACACCTGCCATTCTCATCACAACAACTTTCAAAAGAAATTGTAGTCATCACTAGAATCTAATGAAACAACAGAATAAAAAAGGCAACAGTGTAGATCATTGCCTATGCATTCGGGTTTTACAGTTGGGTTCTCTGGTACATTTTCAGGCATCAGGTCTACACTCGCACTGCAGCCCTTCTGGGTACCAGAGGAAGACATTTCTTTCTGTCTCCACCCAGCTACATATTTCATAAAGTGCTTGGAAATTTATCTGTGAGATCCTAAGGAAAGACTGAGAGATTCGGGATTGCTCAGGCTGGAAAGAGGAGGCTTTGTGGTGACCTAATTGTGGCCTTCCAGTACCTGAAGGGAGTCTTCAAGGAAGATGGACAGAAATCACTTACAGGACTACATAGTGACAGGACAAGTGCAAATGGCTTCAAACTGACAGAGACTAGACTTAGATTAGATATTAAGAAAAAATTATTTACTATGAAGATGACGAGGCACTGGACAGGTTGCCCAGAGACACTGAGGAAGAATTTAAGGCCAAGTTGAATGGAGCTCTAAGCAACCTGGTCTAGTGAGACGTGTTCCTGCTCATGGCAGCAGTGTCCGAACTAGGTGATCTTTAAGGTCCCTTCCAACCCAAACCATTCTGTTATTTCATGATTCTCTAATTACTGTTTTACTCTCAGGCTGGTTGGAATAGGCCAAGAAATTCAGTAGTTACAAGGAGATGAGAGAAAGTAACAGTAAAACATACATGTATCCACACACATTAATTCAGAAATGTTTTCATAAGCCTTATTTCTTTAGGAAACTGAGTTGAACCTGTTCGAAATATCTTCAAATAGTATAAGAAAAGAAATAAACATTCAGAATTGTAAGGAGGTTAATTCGTTTCTGATAAAAATTTAACTGCACTGTATTAGACCAAGTCTTAAAACTTCACTCCTGCAAAACATTTATCATTCATTCTTAAGAGAAAGATGAAATACATGCTTAAAAGACTTGTTAAATTGCTGTCATATGCTGCGCTGAAAGTTAGGATTCAGATTACATGAATTTAAAATAAAAGCTAAGCTAAGGGTAGCCAAGGTTTATTATTAAAGCTGTGTGCAGCATGGTAATCAAACCTGTGGAAATGTCTGCAGCTGTATCCACAGCATCCCCTCTGAAATGGTTCCTTCACTAAGCTGAGAACTCGAACTAAGTGGATTGCTGTCTACCATGCAACATACACATTAAAAATACCCCAAAACTGAGAATAGAGAGTAAGATATTGTTTTGGCTGACATATCCCTACATTAATAACCATTGTAGAAGCTCATGTTGAGTTTTAGCATTAAAACAAAGAGTTTCATATAATAAATTATAGGGAAGCTCATGTGAGCAAAGTATCAGATACAGACAATCAAAGTGTCTATTGAGGCATGGAGCTGCAATACCAATCAGTGCAGAAAGCAAGTCAGTGACAATACAATTTTAAATCCATTTGACAGGCAAACTATATCTGTTGAAACTTATCAGGGTGAATGAATATAAAACTCATTATTAGTATTGCAGCATGCCCCATGACACCTCTTTATTTATTCAGATGAAGATTGGAGAATGTGAGCAAATATAGCATCCCTTCTCTCTAAAATGTCTTTGCAGGTAAATCCTTTGCCTATATTTGTTCTTTGTGCACTTTCCATGAGTCTCTCATGCAATCTCCCAGATCACTGTAGGAAATCAAGCTTTATAGAAGACACAGGGTATGTGGAACAAGTGTATTTGCCATTTAGAATGGTCAGTGAACACATTCAGGGTCTTAATGATACTGGAAAGTACTGAATCCTTGATCTTGGCTTTTATCATTTAATGTTCTTGGTTGACTGTCTCAGATGCCTGTGAAGCATTACAGACCACTCAGTCATTGCTTTAAATGGTGAGAGTTATTTGGTTGGCAGAGTTCATTCAGTCACACTGTGTGGTAACATACTTTGCATCTGGACACAAATGTTTGGGTTTTACTAAGTACTTTCCACATAGCAATTTTCCCACAGGGACTGTAGATCCCAAGCAATCTGCAGCCCATTTCAACTCTTATCACTGGCCAGCACCCTGAATGCTAATGTAGGGTGATCTATTCTTCTCCTCTCATTTGAATACAAAGAAGTCTTATAAATTAATGTTCCTGAAATATTTCAAATGCACATGACCAATCACATTTGTACAGTTTTCAAGATGGACAGACTTTTAAAGGTCACAGTGTCAGTGATTACCAGTGGTATAGACAGTGCTTTTTTTACCCCAAATCCAGAACTACCCCTGATTTGATAGTCTTTGAAGCGTGAATTATCTCATAGCGCTGGTATGTGAGGATCTATTATTTTTAGTGAGCTTTGAGTCAGATTCACATACAATAATTACTATTGTTGGCTCTGCTTCATGGTAGAAAGCAAGTGAAGATTCAGATTGTTCTGGGGTTTTTATCCCCCTCATCCTTGTTATAATATCTGTAATTGTGACAATAGCAAGCTGAGCCTTGCCCTTTTCTTTGCTGAGTAATTTATTTGAAAGCAACTCCTAATCCCAATTTCAGTAACCTTAGGGAAGAGGTGAGAGGTCATTCAAAATACAAAGACTATTAAAAAGGTTTAAATAACAGAATCATTAAGATCCTATAACTGCAACTGCATGACAAAGATGGTAATGAGAAGAGGAAATAGCATACTATGCAATGTATTCATTGGGAAAATTACTGTAATGAAACTTAAGCACAGGAAATAATACAAATTCAGCCTGTTCTCATTATATTCTAAAGATTGACATCTCTGTATCCTTTCTTCCTATCATTGTTACTCTTGTATGAAAATCAAGCCAAGCTTTCATCTTAAAAGTCACATTTTGTTCAAAATACAACACAAATGTGTCTCAGAAAATTGTAAGATCAGACATGTGGCCAAGCAGTCAGAGAATTCTTTTACAGTTCATGCAAATTAGGAAGGAAATCTTATGCTCAATCTATATGCAGTATTCATCAATCATTACCACTATAGAAAGATTTATGGGGTATAGAACAGGCTTTGGAAATATCAAAAGTAGGTCTCTATGTGCAATCATTAACCAGTTAAAACCTGGTGAGACACGAAGTGAAATCATGAGTTTTCTTTAGAAGACTTTTGTGCAGATGATCACTCCAGTCGTCCACAATATTCACAGACTTGACATCTGCAATGGAAAATGAGTAAGATGTTGCAGGTATTTCCATAGCACATTCTACTTGGTGGTCTTGATCTCAACTCTTTCAGTTTTGTATGATCATAAGTACAGAAAGGAGACTGGGGTATTGGGGTCCAGTACTCCTTGCCTCATAAAATCTTTTATTAACTCAATGCAGTAATGCACATTTCGTGTAACTTTTGCATAATCTTCATCTAAAAATCAATTAAACAAAAAACAGGCATGTGTTAACAAAGGATTCCTTGTGTAGAGGCACTAAAATACTGGAAGAAGATGCTACTCTTATTCTTTAGACTCACCTATGATGATGTGACATTTGACAAAGGATTTTTCTTCTCTTCCCATCTGTCTTGCTTCCTTTGACCAGAATTCCAGTGCTTGGGGGCCCCTGCATCAACAAATACTCGTATGTTTCTAGTGTTACATTTTCACCTGAAATAACAACAAATGAAAGTGTTCTTCTGTATCCAGTTCTGTTTCACATAGCTCTGGCGACTGCCAGCTGGAATAGGAAGAGATGCTCTGATTTCAATAGTTGACAGAAGTGATACACAGAGAAAGACAACCAGTGATAACTGAAAAGGAACAGAACGTTACAGAAAACCTGTATGTTAACACCAGAGTCCAAGGCCAAATAGAGCACTAAATAAGATTCAGACTTCACCCCTCACTTACCCCAGCTGTCGCCAGACATCAGACCTAAACAATTCCCAAGTTCATGTTTTTCTTTAGCGACTCATACGAAGTGCTCCTATGCATTGATGGTGCAGTGGCTGTTAAGCACAGATCACACTGAACACACTATAGAAAGAGAGGGGCAAAATGAGTGCAACTCAGCACCCACCTGCTTTCTGGAGACCAAACTAAATGTAAACTTGGAAACAACTCCACAGGCAAGCTGGGACACCTAATGCACCACACATGGGTAGTTGGGATCCTGCTTACAGCCAGAGGTTCCAGCCAACCTACACATATCAGCTCGTTAAACCACTGCACTCCTCCAAACAAGGACCTGTTAGAAAACGACAGAAGTGTGAATCAAGTGAAAAGACCCAGATACTCCACATGGCTTCACCTGTTCTTCTTCTCTTCTATCCCAGTGAGGACATCTGCTCTCAGTGAAGAAGTAGAAAAAAAGAGAGAGAGACATACAAGAAAAAATTAAGAACTGCTAATACAGTGGGCACACAATATGTTTTCCTAGTGTAAAGTCTCATCTTATGTTGGAATAGTGGGGTTTTTTCCCACTTGATTTCATGGCCACCACTGCATGCATGCATCTGTCCTTAAAAGGTGCAGGTGTTGTCCAAGGATTTGGGGAGCCAAGACAAGGGCAGGGGATTTGTCATGAACATTTTTCTGCCAAAGTCACGCATTTTGTTCTGAGTACATACAAAGGCTCTGTGATTGTGGTAAAACAGGGAGAGCTTGCTGCAGATTTCACTTACATTAATACCTCATTCCCTAAAATTTCAGTATAGCAAATTCAAAGGCAAGCTTGTCTACAGAAGAATTTTAATGTGTTCAGAAACTTCTTTCCAACACTTCACATGATATTATCAGGCACATGACAAACTCTGGATGGAGCATTTATGACACCTGACATCTAGAGCATTCACATGCCTTTTCAATGACAGCTGCTGAGAAGAAATAGCATCCTCCAGCTGCACAACTTTATCCTTCCCTCACTTGTGAATTGAGACGCTTGGCTTTAAAGTGGCTCTCTGTACTGTACTCTTAAAACTGCAATTGTCACTTGATGAAAGGAAGCCAAATGCTCCATCAGTGACATCTGACAGCAAATAAAAATCTCCTTCCTAAGGGCATAATGGGCAGGATGCAGTTATATCATTCTTTCCTCATATTAAATCATTCTGTCTGTGGGATTAGCTTTCAGGCAGCAGGCACATGGACTCCACAAAAATACACAAAGTAGAAGCAGGGTACAAAAGGCTAGCATACGCTTCTCCTCAGAACTGAGCACAATGAAATTCCATGAATAAATTAATGTGATTATTCTTCAAAAGAAAGACCAAGGAAAACAGCTGGCACTAATTCAAGACCAGGTACCCCATCACCTTAAGCCTGCCCTTCACAGTGGGATTAAACCATGGGGGAGGAAAGACACAGCAATTCTTCACTATCTGCATTCACTTGCTGGGTAAATTTTAAAGACCACAAGTATATGCACAAATAGTTAAACAAGTATTAAACACATGACCATATGAACAAAAACTTCAAATTTGTTCATTCTTTCCTCCCACAGGTGCTGTCTGACCATAGTCTCCTTCTCAAGTCTAATTAGCAGGCCAGATTACACTCTCATGTTACTCTGATCAATCGAGTTTGCATGTGGCATACATTTGTACTAAAGTGATATGTTAGAGGTTTTCTTAAAAGACTCTCTGCTAGTGTTTAGATGTTGAACAATCTGATTACAGAAAGAGTCGCGTGCCCTGACACACTGAGAGATTCTCTGTATAATGACTAAGATGTCAAAGACAATCCAGAGTAAATTGACTAGTTGCAGCTCTAGAAGAACTAGATTCACTGTGATCCCCAGATCAGACCTACCAAGCACACATACCCTACAGCATCTTCAGTGACACTAGACATCAATGGTTAAGAAGCTTAAATGTGTCCTGTATGAGATTTTGGATTTCAGTATGCTGTATACAGACACAACGACCCTGAGTTATTCATCACATTTCTTCAGCCTAATATAACAAAAATAATGCTGCTAATAAAAATCAGATTAAATATTGTTAATAGCTTTTTGTTACTTTTTAGTATTTCCTTTATTTACTCTTATGATATTATTTCACATTATAGCTCAATTCCAAAGGACCCACACAGGATTAGCAAAAAAATGTCCTCTTGAACAACAAGTGCAAGGTCAAGGACACACCTCCCTTCTCCTACCACTGGGTCAAAGAGAAGATCTCCACTGTAAAAAGAATCTGACTCACATACTATCCATGTCCCTGTAACATCCTCCCTAGAGAAAGGCTGACCATATTTCCTCTTCAGCACAAGCAACGAAACATAAGAGTCAGCAGAATCCTTCTACTTTTATCTCTCCTCACTTAGAAGGATAGGAGGAAAGGGTTCTCACTGTGAAACCTCCTTTCTTTTATTTAATAATACAGCCTGAATCACTAAAATACAATATTCCTGTTTCTCTCTTGCAAACATAAGGCCAAATTCTGTGTTGTATTGGACAACTGATGAGTGTATTTGGGCTTTCCCAAACAGCCATCTAGTGCAGACCTGAATTTAGGAGTGTCTCACTCTCACATAAGATGCAGGGCAAGGAAGGAGAGGATGCACATCAGGGCATTTATCTCTGACTGCACAGTAATGTTGGACCCCTGTGCTTTAGTCAAAAGCACCACGCAAATTACCTTAACTGACCCCAGTTTATTCACAGAGCATTTTATTCTAGAACGTGCATCCTGTGAATCCCCTTGGCAACTAGCTAACAGCCAGCAAAATATTCGCCGCCAAAAGCCCATTAAACTTCACATAACATTCCTACACCAAAGAGGCTTTATCTCTAGTTTGTAGTTTCATTTCTTAAAGCATCCTGCAGTATCAGATAAGCTTTTAGAAAAGGTGTTCATTACTGATATTTCCTTTGTTCAGAAAAAAAATTACAACAAATAAATTTGGAAAAAAATCCACAAACAGACACCACTTTCATATTTTCAGTGGGTTTATTCACATGACAAAGAAAAGATACATTTTTAGCATTCCTGCCCAGAATACTAAAGCTCTAAATTTTTCCAGAGAAATGATTTGGGTATAGAGAGCTCCATTATCAAAGGTCTCAGCATTTCTTCTTGTCTGCATCTTCCCCAACAGCACCTTGGATGTCACAATTGCTTTCTGGGAAAGCAATTTTGATCTTCCACAAAAAGCTATTAAAAGTAATCTGGATCTTACAGATACAGCACTTTAACCTGAGAATTTTGAAAAAGCAATAGCCTTTCTTAATTATTTAATAAAGATTTAACACTGGGTATTAGCTCCTGGGCAGAGCTGTACATCAAGTATATGTCATCTAATTTGTTATTGAAGGATGAACATTAATGTCTGTTGCCACCTTAGGAGACAGGCTCAACCTGGGCAAGACTTCACTAATAGTTTGTAGGGTGGGAGGATTTTGAATTTCCATCATTATTAATGATTCATTTGTGTTTTAATGGGGATCCAGGTTCACTTCACATCCTTGGGCCATTGCAGACATTTTATCCCCCTGCATTCACTCCCTAAAATGAATATTCATACCATTCAAATGAAATTTTTAATTAATGGCACCAGAAGCATTATCATTATTACACCTGAAAGATTCAAAGCCAGATCAGAGAAACATTGCCACAATAGAAATCACTAAATTCTGCTCACATTCTCTTCTAAGGCTGATCACCTTTAAAGTAATGAGAATGAACTGTGGGAGATCTAATTACGATAATGAACTAGAGATTATGAACATTGCTACTCCATGTCTGAAGAATTTTAATATATTAGTCGAACAGAAGGTTACAGATTTACAAAAGGAAATATAGAGAAATATAAAATGTAGGCTTTTTGGACAAAGCTTGAGATTTGGCACCTAAAACATATAAATAGGAGAGATAAAATGAAATCAAGGAGGATATTTCAGGAAACACACATCATCATTTCTCCTAATTAATTTATTTAATACTTCCATAGAACATATGATGAGACAATTCTCCCTACAAAGTGAGGAATAAAAAGAAAGCAGGCAGGGAAACATTATGAGAAGCTGAGAGGCACTTCTAAGGCTATACTGTGGAGAGTTTTATCCTAGCTTCCATCTGATATAGCTATTATGGCCTTGGATGAATTTTTCTTGAGCGAGCAGCCTAATTAGCTTGCCAGCAGCAGCAAGGAAAGGAAAGGGAAGGAGACAGGCAAAGAGGAAGGGGGTAAATGAGCTGTTAGGTAAAACAGAGTCGATATCAATAAAACCTACTGTTCAGTTTCTGTGAAGCTTCATCTTCCAAAACAAGGCAGCAGAGAGAGGTGAAATGTTTGAGGGTGAAACTAGAACTCAACAATTTTCTGTAATCAATAGCAGATTGTCAGAAATCATCCTTCTCACATTTGCAGAGGCACATTCTTCAAAGCAAGTGCCTGGGAACTACTGCCTTGGAAAGGTACCCCCAGATAATTCACCGTAATTATTCTCCTACGGATAAAGTTTCACTACAGAAAGAATCACTGTTACCCATCTAGAATACAAACATCAGGTTACTAGCATATTTGTTGAGGAGTAAGTAAAATTAGGACAGTCTGTGTTGGCTCAGAGCTGTACACTGAGTGCACAGCAGGCCTCCTCTGGGAAGAGGGGAGATTGGGAAAACTGTAGTCTTGAGGAGTAAGTCAACACAGAAGCATGACTGGAGTTCAGGGAGGCATAACCTGCCCATCACTGGCAGCATGTCTGCAGCAGCACAGCTTCTCTCGGACTACGCTGTCTTGCCTGAAACTGCAGGTAAGTGCTGAGCTGTGAAGCCTCAGCTGCCACAGAGGAATTGTTCCTCATACTTGAGCTAGCTAGTGTAACGCCCTGGCCCCTGTGAGCCAGGAGTCTTCGTGGTGTGAGGAGTGACATAGCTCCTGGAGATGACTTGCTCTGTGTTGCATGCTGCTACTGTAGACTAACAGTTCCTTTGATGTGCTCCAGTACCTGGGGAAGTATAAAAATGTCAAAATGTTCATAGCGTTATTCTGACTCATCACGGACTCCTTCACAGAGCTTCACTAGCATTGCTAGTGGGAACAGGAGCATCAGACCCTGCATGCGGGAGAGTGCAGAGCCCTTAATAGAGGCTGGTCACTAGACATGGTGGGGGTAGCAGCTGATGATAGCCATCTCAGAATGCCATTTCATGTTGTGTTGCCATAGCAATGCAATATATGGAAAATGGATTACAATTTTGCCAGATCAAAGACAAGGTTTAGCTTAGAAAATATCCTTTGACAGAAAGAAGTATCTGAGAACAAAATTAAAGTAATGCCATTCTGGTTCATTTCTATTGCTTCAAACAGGATGTCATAGACAATAGATAATGGCTCCAACATTCACTTTCAAAAGAATAATTCTCACTGGTGCCACCTGTCAAATTTTCATCTTGTTCCAGACACAGAAGTTGTACTATAGATAAGCCTAACTGTGATTGGCTTCACTAAAATACCCAACAAACAACAGCTTTTTCTCCCTAAAGCAGCACAAAGCAAATATCCATAACACAATCTCTACAAAGAGTGAAGTCTGTCTGTGAAGCAGACAGGTCCTAGAAGCTAGCTCAGTGCTTGAGGTAAGCAAGAAAATATGGACCTAACAAGTCTCACTGTTTATACTCTGAACACCAAGCACATTGTTTATACCCTAATTTCTCTCTTATTAGCACAGTATTAAAAATAAATCCAAATTAAAATATTCAGTTGGGCAGACTTGTCTCCCCAAGGAGAGGGCAAGAGAACAAACATACAGCAGCTGCTCTTCATGCTGATCCACACTCTCCTGCATGTCACTTTGGTGCTTTGGTCATGAGCTCAATACAAAACCCCAGAAGAATAAACTGGAAACTAAGTCTGTCCTAATATCTCTGAGAAAAGCCTGAAAAAATCAGAATGAGAGCACTGAAGCAATTCCACATAGATCTGCCAGCTGTCTACTACACACCAGCTCACTGGGAGAGGACAAATTAAATGAGGAGTCGTCTTCACTCCTTGAATTTTAAAAAAGACTCTTAGGGTATGACTTGAAAAAAAAAATCAGTAGACTGTAGAGGTGGGTATGCCCAATCTTTCAGAAAAACCTGTTTAACTGAATAACTCACGTATTGACAATGTACTGCAATGAACTGTTAATACTGCCTTGATTTGCACACATTTAATGCAGGCATTAAACAAAACACACATCCACTGTGACTGGAGGGAGGGTTGTGTTGAAACAATATGATGTTTGTACAATGAGCAAGCCAGACAAAGAGCAGACAAGGCACCTCTTTTTAAACACTTGGGTGACAGGAGGTTCTCTAGCCCTAGGCAGACTGTCTCAGTCTGCCAGTGAGCCCACAAATTTTCCTACATGAATGCAGGAGATAAAGGAAAGGAAAAGGCAGCTAGAAATATGTAGATATTGGCTGGTGGGGTTTAAGAAGGTAGGCCTGACTGCTTTTAGGAAAATGAAGCATTATTTCGGGGAGACTTAGACTTGTTTTAAAACATTTTTCTCTGACTGCTGTATTGTCTTGGATTAGAAGTGATCTAGCCACTAAACTCAGGCTAGTCAGTGTCCAGTGGAGACAAGGACTAAGTCAAAGTGCAGAACGGTCACTTGATTTCATACACAGAGTTTAAGATACAAACACTAAAACATGAAAACTGATAAAAGAGAGATAACATGAGTAAAGCTGGCCTTCCAAATCATTACAGTCTAGTGAAAGATTTTAACATGGAAATATGCAAAATACTTTTATTTTCCTGTATGATAATTCTGGTACTTTTTCAGATAGGTAATATAACTATAGTTTGATCATTTTTAGCATAGCTCATAATCATCATGGCGAAACAAGACAGCACTTGTCATCGCTGGTTTGCAGAGCTGAAATATTCTTACCTGTATTTTATTTCTCCAATATTTAAATCAATAGTTTTACCTTACAATAGTTCATTACCTTTCCATCTTCTGTTGGCCTCAAGACCATAGTCTTAACCCATGCATATGCACAGAGACAAAAAGATCAAGAAATATGAGCTCATTCAAATCTCGTCATCTGTCTTAGATCCAAGGTATCATACAATAATGGCGCATTAAAATTTTGAATTAAATCAAAGTAAAAAATTCAGTCATGGTGATAAAGAATTCTATAAACCTGCAATCACAATTTTAACTGCTGCATGAATACATGAGTAGGACATATGACTTGAATAATAATGGAAATATTGACAAATATTGAGTAATTGTGTGAAAGTTTAACATTTAATGTGGTAGATGTATTCTTGTCAAAAAGTGAAGGGGAACAGATGTGTTGCCAGTTTGAGGACAAAGCTTGATTTTGTCACTACCTGTGTACTGATCTTTGATTAATTCTCATACAAGCAAACTCCAGGTGCTAAAGTGTATCATCATACAAAAGTTGTAAAGTCCTTCAATATTGTGCTGTTCTGTTTAAAGTAAATCAACTTAAGTTTTTAGTAAAGTATTGCAAAAAAAGAAGCTAAAAGACTATACAACTCTCTAACCATTCCTTTAACACAGCAGATGCCAAGATGACCTGCATCAAAATTACCAGGACAATGAGATGCAACTCCAGCTTGGTATGAGGATTGTGGGGAGGCAAGCATTTCTACCCTCTCAAGAGCAGAGAACTTCTAAGGGGAATTTTCCAGAAGTTTGGACTTACATTGTCATTGCAGTGATATTTCTGGAAGCTGTTCTCACAACTAGATGTCGTCACAACAAAAATTAGTTATCTGCTGCCCCCTGCCCTTTCTACCCCTAATACAGTCATATATTGTGGTTTTGAGTAGTTTGTCCTAATTATTTACCCTGCAGCACTGTAGAAATCCCTATGAAAAAAAAAGAAAATGGCCCCTTCTCTGCTAAGCCCAAAGCATGGAATAAAGTCCTAATTGAGCTCAAAATCCAAACCCAATCCAAAGGGTTTACAATTTAGCAACAAGTCTCAGGCATCTTATACTTAAGAACTAGAAGGATTAAACAGAAAACACTCATCTGTCACTCTTATCCATGCAAAAGCAATGTGGATGCCTAAAGGAGCCAGAAAAATTCTTCACACCAAATAAAGTTTGTTTAGGAGAGAAGCTATGAAAGGATTCAATAAACCTTGTTCCTAACATCTTTTTTCAAGGTCTTGTGTAAGGAGTATGCTGCAGCTTGGAGTGGGGACAAAAGAAACTGCAATACGGCTATTTCAACCATGACATTTCTATTTCATGCCATCCTATTTCACATTCCCATAGGACATTGAAGAGGCACCACAGTTTGAGCTAAACAGATAACACTATCGCTTTCACCAAACCCCAGGCAATCCAAGGTTAAAGGAGCTCAGAAGCATTTTGAAGCTCCTTTCGCCTCTCTTGCTTCTGGGCCATGATTTCTGTGGTTCTAGTCTAGAGATTAAAAGACATATGACACTGAATTTCACTCTGATTTGCTGAAAGTTTTCAGTTCCGGAACTGATTTCAGATGTCCTGAGCTCCCAGTCTCCCTGCTTTACACTGCAAGAACAGGGTCTGCTCAGCCTGGAGAAGAGATGGCTCACTGGGATCTTATCACTTTGCATAAACACCTGACAAGGATGAGTAAAGACACTTCTCTGTAGTACCCAGAGGCAGGAAAAAAGGAAATTGTTGGGGCAAGGTAGATTTGCAGTGGTCAGAGGAGGCAGAGACAAACTCAGGCAGCAGTCTGATCAGAAAGCTTACACCAAAGACTAAGGACTTTATTTTTAGTTACAGGTTTACTTTTATCTACTTTCTTCCACACCGTGTCACCTCATAATTGGTCAGTCAGCTCAGCCAAGCATACATGGAAACATTTTACTGGACAAAAGGTCTCCTGCATTCTGCATGTGGTTTCTTTCCCCTTAAGGGTGCATTGCAAACTGCTTTCATTCAAGAATACACTCTGAACTGCTCCATATCAATCTCTTCATCAATTACCTCAGACATTAGGAGGTCCACAGACCCACTGAGTTAACCCCCATAGGAAAGGGTGCACAAACTGAAATACAAGAAATTGCACTTTTAACACAAAGAAAACTTGTTTTACCTCAGTCACTCTGTGATGCTGTGAGTTCAGGAACTCTTCTAGGCAATAACTTGATGGCTACACCACTCTGAGTAACTGAAAGTTATCAGCATCTGTAATGTTTACTTCAAAATATTTTCTTTTCTGAAGGAAGACAGGATGTGCTGACATGGATGTGCAAATGCAGAACACAGTACTGGATGAATTTCCAAGCTAATATTTCTGCCTGCTCTAGCATGATTCTCTAAGGTCCCTAAGTGGAAGAAAGCCTGCAAAAATTGGAACTAGAGAACTTCTATATGCTCCTGTGTCTTCAGCAATCCTCCACCTTTATGCTTAATTATATACAGATTTTGTCAGAAAATCACTCTAAAGAGATGCTCTTCTCTGAGGCATGGGTGGTGTGGGGATGACTTATGGGATGAGGTTTTCATGGGCATCTGAGGGTTTAGGAAAGAAATTTACACTTGAAATTGAGAACTGGGACATCTTTTTCTTTGGCTGGTAGTAAAAATCCTTCCCACCATATTTATTCCTTGACGTGTATGATTCCTTGCAGTGAGAACTACAACTTCAGTAATATGAGATCATATAAGCCTCACATGCTTACACTCCTGTTACAACAATAACCTGAGGTGGTTCTTGCCACTCTAGATGCTTTTTTCAAGTAGTTCTCCACTTTAGGAGTCACAGGCATCCAGCCTTGCAGCATCTATCAGGTAACAAAAAGACTTTTTTTGCCAGAAAATAATAACTTACATGGTCAGGTTGTTAAGTGTCCTAAAATGACACAGTTCCACAATAGAAGATGATAAACCCATTGGGATTCTTGCACAGAACCAGCAGAGCTGACTTTCTCCTTACATTTCTTCACAGTATCTATAGTATCAGTCTGTACCCTTACCATTCCCTCACATTGGCAAGCTGTCACAGAAAAGTATGCAAATTAGGAACTCTGTGAAGGGCCATAGCGTTTTGTATCTAGAAACATATTTAAATATTCACAGTGGCTTGACTCCATCCTAACAAAAAAAAAAAAAAAAGTCACCTTTCACCTCAGAGCCCCTGCCAAAAAATATGAATTACATGTAGCATCATGGACTTCTCAGCCCCAGAAAAGTAGGACCGCTTTATTTAGTACTACCCTATCCTGACACTGGGATCTATGAACCTCAAATGGAAGATGAAGCAGGAATAAAATGAGCAAAAACTATGTCTGTCAGGTCTGCCTGTCACAGATAGGAGCTTCTTTGACTCTGCTGCAGAGCTAACAAACAGAAGGGACATTCATAGAATGCATACACTTAGCCTCCCCTCTCCCCTCCTCTCCTTGAAAAGCCAGAGCTCTTTGCATCTCTACTGCATCTCTAGCTTCAATGATGCTCAGTTTCTTTGCTTCCACATTGATATTTCACAGATTCTTAATGACCCCTTATTAAAACAGAAAGTGCGGTTTCAAACATGCTAATGAGAAGAGCATAATGTCAGCTCAAGGAGTGGGAAGTACAGCTCCACAATGAAGCACTTTGCCAAAATACCTCAGTATTCACATTGGCAGGTGAAAAATATACTTGAGGACAGAGTAATAACAAAGTCATATTCACATGCAAGGACATCTGAGCATACATGGTGTATAATGAATTGATGTTTAAACATCTGAATGGAGTGCCTCTGCATAAAATGCTGTGAAGAGATTAAGCCAAAAGAGTCATGTGGCAGTGACTCAATAAGAAAGATAAAGCACAGTCTTTAAGGCTCCAGTTTCCCCCCAATCCTTAGTTTCAGCTGCTCAGGCTTCATTTACATTACCACATCTTGTGCTTCAGCTATTAACAGCATACTACATTGTGACTGGCCTTTTGTGGGGACACAAAAAGAATGAGTGGTCACAAGGAAACCTTTGTGCCTCTTCCACAGTTGTACGTATAGGAGAGCCAGTCCTTGAAGTTCACAGCTGTATAGGGAGTTTCAGAGTTAATAATACCAGCAGCAGAATACTTTTCAAAGAAAAGTGGAGCAGAAGGGAGGGCAGTTAAAGCTCTGCTCTCTTTCTCTCACATTAGCTACCAAACTAAACAGAGGGAGTTTATGCTATACCCCCACAAAGGAGATGTACAAACTACTTGTCATTGGGGAAATTCTTTCCATGACACTGAGACTTTCTGCTGCCCTTGAGAGCTGACAGACACAATGCTTTCAGGAACTACCAGCACTGAAGTGCACCTGCAATTCCCCTATGATTTTACTGTGCCCTTGCTAGTGTTGGGAGAACAGGCATCATACAGGATTTATGCATGTCTTATTGCTGGATATATTTACGGATTTTTATGCACTGGCCATATGCATGATGCTTAATAAGACATTAGCTCTGCCCATAAGAGATTATTTGTTACGTATTCCTTTATTCTCTGCCTCAAAACATCATAAACAGTATTTTAAAAGGAATATTAAAAATATCGTTCATCCTCGAATCACAGAGTCTGTTGCTATGCCCAGCCAGCCAATTTGCACCACTGAATTTGTCCAAAATGTCAAACTTTATGAATAAGCAATCCAGGTAGTAAGAATTGGAAGCTTGTTTTTACCAAGGATATGTTTACTGTTAGTAATATGAGCTATAAGCTGTATGTAAAAATGATCACTAACTTCAGATAGAAAAGGATAAAATTAGAAGTGGGGGGTGATGCTAGAAAACCAAAACTCTCCTGATGCAGAAGGATTAAAAGACTATTTTAAATAAAGCTAAATATGTCTTGAACGCAGAAAATCCATTTTTGTCTGGCAGAAAGAGCCAGCAGATGTCAGCCTTGCTTTATCCAACCAGCCTCTCCCTGGCTCACTGGCAAAATCTTGCAAATTGGTTTGCTCTGATTATTGACAGTAATTTTCTTCTGAGGAGTAACAGTTACACAAGTTAACTGTGTTATCAAATAAGTCTATATCCAGCAACATTTACACAGGTTAAAATATTGAAACAGCTGTTACCATAGCAACTGCTGCATCAGATGGATTATAACTAGGTGAATGAGGAGACTGAAACAACTTCCTGATGAGAAATTCAATTAATATGTCAGTGTTTGTAGGCAGAAGCTAAACAGCAATTCGTCTGAGTTGGCAGTCACATTTTACATGCAATGTTTTTCCTCCAAAAGGGAAATGATGACCATAATACCTGTATGCTTCCTTCACATTTACACGTATGTCTGTTTTCAAGACATTCACTTGAGAAACATGTTTATTTCCTTTATACCAAATTCTAACTGCTGAAATTATGTGTAGGCTTTCAGTCAGTATATCCACATCACATAGGCAGTGTTTTGTAATGCCAGTGATCACTCTGCTATGTAACAACATGCAAACAAAATAGTGGTTCCTTTATTAAAAATACATATAATATCACATTTAACCCACAACTTTATAAAGACAAAGTGTTGTAACACACTCTGTATGTAAGGGGGGAAAAAGCCCAGTACTTGTGCAATTTAGTTTTTGAGAGGCTCCTTATGTCCTGCTACACTGCAATTTCCACAGCACTCTGAATTCCCAGGGATGCTCTCTGTCACTCTGATGGGAGCAGCAACCAACCCTGTTTATTTCGTATGATCCTTTAAACCCACTCCCCATCCCCCCAGTACCTGCAGGAAGCACCTCTAAGGAACAGTGCAAAAATGTGTCTATAGAAGACTCCTGATTCTTCATTTTCATATCTGCCTAAAGTCATGCCATAATTTGATGTATGGGCTTGTAGTCATTTCTTCTGAGATATCCAAATAATTGTTGGTGCACACTCACATGAAAGTGCCCTTTTGGTCCCATATTTTAAAACACTTTAATCTGCTTCAACCACAAAAACCTTCAAATGCTGGTCAATACCCATGCCATCTTGTTTCTATTTGAAAAAGAAATGTAACTCATTACTCAAGACTATTTCCAAAGTCTCATGCTTTTTTATTACAAGTGCCTACAAAGAACATACACAAGTTTCTCAGAAGCCAACATGAGGGTTTCCCAGTCATAAATTTCAAGTCTGGATTTCCACTTGATCATATGCTCAAAATAAACTTCCCTCTCTCTCATAGGATTTTCACCCAGGAATACATTCATGTTTCCTCTTATTCTCAAGTTACTTTTACTTTTCCATTCCTATTTTTCTTTAGGCAGACAACTGCACCAAACTAATACATCAGTCCCTGAATTTGTGGTCAATTTTGAGGCAAGTTCCTTTGGCTGCCCAGCTAAAAATTTACTTGGGCCTTGTCCAGCCTAACACTATTTTCTACTGCTTTGTTATCATTAGAAAGGGAGATTCTAACAAGCACCACCATCAAGCAGAACAAGCCTCTGTGTCACAGGATATAGTCAAAGTGGAAGTTGATAGTAAGTACATACTCGACATGAAGTTTGGTACTGTCAAGAGTAAAACAATGTCAGCATATGATCTCTGAAAAATGTGTTTTTCTCTGAGGCTGTGCATTAGTGCCTCTTTATTACGCCAGTTCTGTGAATTTGGAAGATCATCTATGCAATCACAAGTATTAAAAATAGCCTTTAAAACTGACCTGTTAAATTTTGATCAGTGGATATTGGAGCTAGGTGGGATCAAAAGGTATGTGAGACACACTAGACTAACAAACAAGCCACAGGACAAAGACTCTGCTGTCTGCAGCTCAGGAGACTTGCCTTCTGTTTTCAGTCTTCACTCATGTGATGGGTCCACAGATAAGCCGCTTCCTCTCAGTGTATTTGTTTATTTCCTGCTATCTTTTTCTGCATTCCCTGTTAAGATTATTTAGAGCCAGAGATTGCCTTCCATTTTACTTACACCATGATTGCATAGAAGAGACCCTATAGTGTCAGAATGCCTGAGTGCTCAAGCAATACAGTTATTGTGCTAACAATTAAAACAACATTATTAATAAATCATAGATATCATGGCAAATGTCAACTCACTGAAAATAACTTTACAATTCTGGTCACATAAGCAAGGCTATTCATGCTTTTTAGATTTTTTTTTAACAGAGTTACATGAAACATATCTTGAAAATAGAAAATTTTTGTCCAAGTTTCCTTTTCAGTTACATCTGTGCACTGATAAAAAATATGTTTACTTTGTAAAGAAATAATTTTGAAATGTAATCATATTGGGAGTTCATGCAGGTGATTGCTATTTGTACATTAGAATGCAATAAATTAGTTAAGTAATTGTCATATTTTAACATCAGTGCATATTCACCACATCTATATTTATGGATCTTAGAAGTGAAAGATGGTGATTTCAATGACAATAAAGCATGCATGGGTTTCTTATTATGCAAGTTATTACAAACACATGTAACCTGATTTGAATTTGCACATGATATAAGACCACAATAAAAGAAAGTTGAATCAATTTTGCTGAAGATAAAGTATTTTTCTGTCATGTTGGAATCCATATTAATGAATTAGAGGGTAAATGTGTAAATTCTAACTGCTTTGGGCATATTTACACCGTGCAGTCTGAAGACTGAACACAGAGGCAGCAGCATAGCTAAGTACAAGAGAATCAGAGGAGCACCAAGATGCTATCAAAGTGCTGTTCCTGTCTTCTTTTATTAGCCTGGAAGCAAGGCTATGTCTACAGCATGACAGCAGAGTCAGACATCACCAAATAAGTCTCAGCTTGGTGCACTATACAGAGATCTCACAGAAGCACAGGCCAACACGAGACTGGGCATTTCTAGTAAGCTCCACTTTGCTTTTCAAATATATTCAAAGAAACTGGTTTTGCTGAGCAAATGCTACAGAGTACCAGCTTATCCAATAAAAATTGACAATTACTAGCACTTTCTATTGTTTATCAAAAGAAAAATTGCCATCTTGTACTCGTATGTCCTCATCAACTGAAAAGGTTTCACATAAGTGAACACAGAAGATTTGGTGAAATTCAGGCACTTGTTAATAGACCTCTTTAACCAGCTCCTTACAGATTTCTGCTACATCATTTTATGCCAAAAGTCTTTCATAATCTGCTGCCATTTCCTTCCTGTAATTATCAATCTTACATCTCAACACAGTATACTGTACCAGATCTCTCGTCACTTTTTTTTAATTAGAATGTTTCAAAATTTAGTTTGCAGAAGTATGCCAGTAACTATGGACCATCTTTTTCAGCTTGTGTTAAATTACTTAAGTGTGGGACAATTTTAGTGGTTCAGCTGCAGAAAGCCTTAGATCTGTCCTGTGAGCTAGTTTCCCAACTTTCGTGTCTTTGAAAATATCCTGTGGGGCCCCATATTTACTTTTCTAATTATTTAAAACAGTTTGGATCTGAGCCACTTAGGTTCATTAAGAGGCACTCAAACTAGTTTTTCATGTAAATTTCTAACATCTTTATAAACACATAGCATAACGAAGATAATATTAAGAAACCAGGTTTCCTTTGGATCAGTCACAATCTCCCTTGAATTAAAAAGTGCCAACCAGAAATGGAACATTGATAATTATTTTTATAACCTTATAATTTTTTATTTTCTCTTTGGTGTACCTTGCATATGAGAATCCAAAGCACCACACTAAAACTTGTTAATCCTCTATGACTCCACAATCAATCTAGAAACTACATTTACATTTTGGAAACACAGTTACAATTCATGAAGTCTAGACAAGGTGAGGGGGAAGTTTAAGGAATGCTGACCTAGGTAGATGAGTGGATACTCTTACAGCACAATGTTAATAAAAGTAATAAAGGCAAAAATTACTTTTATGGCAAGGGGAGGAAAGGTAAGCTTTCACTTAATTGCACCTCTTCTCACCAGACAATTGGCAGGTGATGTAAGAAAAGGGCTAGAGAAAATCACCAAACATCAGAAGGGTGTTATAGAAGCCACAGAAATAAGCCCTCCCTCTGTATTGGGTGTGCACCTGATCACACACAGCGTCTGAGGAAGTCTGCTGCTGAGTTACAGGGGTTCAGAGAAGAATGAAAGAAATAAAATGGACAAGGAGCATTCCAAAAGGATAATTAAAATATTGATGTTGCTCTTCTTAGAAAAGAAATGAGATACGGCAAGGGCACTTAAATTCTACCTCTTAGTCTTTACCATGTCTACATACTAGTGATATCAGGGTTACAACTGTCAATATGATTAACAAACAGGAAGAAGGAAGAAAACTTCACAGGTCTTAAATTGAGGGATTAGGGATTACTCTGAGATCTATTAGTGATCTGCAACTAGCTCCTATACAGCTTTAGCATCTTCCCCTAGTGCTGTCTGTGGTTAGACACAGAATAGCACACAGGTCTCACTGAGTAGTGCAATTTCTTTGCTCTTTTAGCCAATGGACACACTCTATAAAAACATGAAAATGGGCATTTTCCCAAGGCTATAAACTGTAGTTGTTAAAATGAGGATATTGGAGTCACAACACTACTCAAGTCCGACTAACTTTCATTCCTGGAAATCTGAACTTAAAAATCATTCATAATGCATCCTTCTTCCCTATTCAGTGTAGTCATTCCTTCCAGATCTTTATCTCCAAAATGCTTTGGATAAAACCTGCAGGAGCTAAAAATAACAGCATTAGCTCATCACCACATGCTAGTCAATGAGTTGAGTAATGTAGACCTTATGAAAATGTGCATTTAGAGCCCTTGCAGATGAGCTGTGTAACACAAGCCATTAAACACAACTCTATTGATCTAATTTCATTATTTTCAATGACTGGAGTTTGGAAAGTATGAGCTCCACTAATGAATACCAACCACAGGGGGAAAAAATGCCTCTAATTGATTAAATCTTAGTTGAAAATACCTAAGATGAGATGTTTGTCATTATAGATAAAGGTTTACTACAATGTAACTCCACATTAATGCAAAATATCATAGCCTACTTTTGTTCAAAGACTTATTATGAGGAAAATTGAGTAATTCTTTCACATTGATATACTATTGCTTTCGAGAGATAGAGTTAGAGAATATCTTTATGGAAAAGTATACAAGATAATAAGTTAAACATGGCCGGGATAAAAAGCTCATATTTGTATACTAAAAGAGAAAGGAGAATTTTTATATATTGTAATTAAATAAGCCATTACTTTTTTTTTTTTTTTTTAGAAAAAGTCAAGAGGACTAGACATACAAAGCAGAAAACAGCACTATTTCTTCTTGGCAACAAGGGCTTTCCTCAGTCACAGGAGCTAATTTGAAACAAATTAAAATTCACATAACAAGGATATGCTGATTGTAATGCCATGATAGTGTTTAATCTCACCTGCCATCCATGCCAAATATCAGTTCTCCTTTCAATCAATTCCTACTGAGCTTGAGTATAAGCTTTATAAAAGAAAGGCCTCCTGGTCTCTGTGATTCTCCACACAAAATAGTCACACTAGCTTGACAGATTAAAGATCACTGAATGTTTTTGGACTGTTTTGGTGTTTGATTATTCTAGCTTCATGGGGCAAATTCTGGCTTCAGTCAGAAACATATAGCTGAAAAAAGTTCATTCATTTCACATTTATAGCAATGTAACAGAAGAATTTGGCATTGATGTGATGAAAAAGGGAGCAAGTAGCAGTGTTTTACACATTTGTACAATACTGAAACATATGCATTTTTATGCTAAAGCTTGTTCTGTACTTTTCAACAATATGACATTAGGTAATGGTATTTTCTCCAAAGGTTGTACCCAGTTGACATGATTGTACCATTAGAAATCAAATCCTGGCATTACTGAAGTTGGTGGAAAGGCAGTTGCATTACTGCTCTTTGGAAACCTGTCTATCAAATCTGACTATACAGGGTTCTGCACAGTCGTTTTAAGATGCATTATGTGGTAGGTGTTCTGCTTCATATCTTGAGTGCCAGACAGGGTATACCATTGTTCAGAGATTTGAACCATGTCACTGATTAATAGTTCTATTAAATAGGAATAATGTTCCTACACTTAAAGCACTTCATCATAATTAAGTTGTACTGCAGAATAAATGGCAGACATTTACTGCATAATATCTATCCTGAAGTAAGTCTAGTTATATGCATCTACTAGTTAAGAAACACATGTTAAGCAGCACATCAACCCCTTTCTTCAGTCTTCTAAGATGCCCCTATTTGACAGCTTGGCCCTCAAGTGTATCAGCTGTTTCCTCCAATTTGGTGGCAGCCATGAAATTGCTGTGGGAGTTCCACTCCTTTATCCAGGTTATTAAAGAAGACATTAAACAACATTAACCCAGGACCAACCACACAAGAGCTACACTGGTGGCTACCTGAACTTTAAACCATTGACCCTTTGAGCAAATCCATGCTGGTTGTTTCTAATTACATCACTTGCCTTTAAGTGCCTGGAAATGCCTCCAGAAGGATTTGCTCTGCAGTTATCCTGGAGACTGAGGCCAGACAGAGCGGGTTGTACTTCCCTGGTCACCTTTATGGCCCTTCTTTTACACAAGTGAGATGTTTGCTTTTTCCAGCCATCCGAAATATCCCCCAGCCATCACAACATCTCCAGGATGACAGATAGAACTCCCTCAATGACACCAATGAAATTATGTATGTTCAGCATGCCTAAATGGTCCTTAACCCAGCCTTTCTCTGCCATGAGTAGTACTTCCTTCCCTGTGATTCTGCCATAAAGCACAGGTGCATGGGAGACCAATAAAGATACTCATGATTGTACACATTCTTCTGCAGCTTACAAGAAAAGCTTTATAAAGGTTTAAAAAGTTTTAAAAGCTTTATAAAACCAATAGGAAAGAAGGGTTTTAATTGTTTGTTGGTGTTCTCTTTTTTCATTTCAATTTGCCATATTTTGTAGTGGTTGTTTGGTATGGCTAAATAGCTTGATGTCTTCAGCATTATTCAATTTAAATAATTCATTTTGCATTGTTCTTCCTGGCTCAGAAGAGACATGAAAACTTGGGAGATGAAGTTATGCGCATCATCAATGTATCTTGAAGTTACAATCTTACTATTTATTTTAGAATGTTTACATTGCATTTGATTCAGTTTTAAGGCACTTATAAAAAACATAGCTAAGGGACTGACCGAACTCACTGGGCCTGAAGTTCTAAAATTACATGAACAGAAGGAGGACAGGAACTTCAACAGCAGTTACTGAAGTCACTGACACTTTAGATTGAACTTGTAGTTTAAGGGACTCATTTTTTTCATAGCCACAATGAATACATTCTGTGAAATTTTGCACTGTCATAACTTGTTCATCCCTATAATGCATACCATCAAACATAAAAGATATATAGCTAGATGAAAGACTGTTAATTGTACTTTCTAAGGGGAGCAATAACACTGTGCCTCTATCAGTGCAGCTAGGTGTGTAAAAAGTTTGCCTTTGTACTGATGAGCAAATTACTTAGATCTTGTATTCTAGTACATAGAAGTAATAAATACCTCACTTTTCACTGCTCAGATTCATCAGGAAGGAGAATAGATTGTCTTCTTTACACTGCCCAGGAACCACCTTTTATAAGGGAAGTTAAAATGAGCCAGTGCACACCAGAGGGAAGCAAGACCATACTACACCAGAGGAGAGCATCTCAAAAGCACACTGTCTTCAAGCTGCACAGATTGCATATCATTCATGGATCAAGGCTGTGCTGAAAGGAATAGTCTAGCCCTGAATATTTTATTTTCCAGAATTCAGTCTAATGAATTTTTTGCCTGTAGAGGCAACAGATTAGAAAACAGAGTTGTGAGAAAACGACACATTTTGCATTTCTAAATGTAAACAAATCAAAAACTACCAATAATATGTATTGCAAGCCAAATTTTATCCTAATGGAAACTGAAATGAATGAATTAGGATCCTCTCCAAAAAAAGGTGATAATGGAAAAGCTGACAGATCTTTCACTAACGCAGTTCAGCACAAAAATCTATGGTACAAATTGCTGAGCTGATCATGAAAACCAGCAAATTTTAGCAGGTTTTATCTGTAAAAGTATTAGGATGATAAATGTTTTTGATAAATCCAAATGACAAACAATCAATCTACTGTGCTTTCACAATAAAAAAAATATTATTTTTTCAAAAATAATAATTTAAGTTTTCATATTAACAATATCTGTGGAATTTTTAAACACAGCATTAAGAGAAAAGCTAAACCTCAAGAGTTTAATTTTAATGTGCATTCCAAGTAAATGTTTATCTCTCTTCAGCAGGAATGAGCTGAGCACATCAATCTAGGGAGCAAACAGGTTTAATTGTCCACATCACTTGCATTTTTGTAAATGTTCCAGAGATATCAAAATACTCCTCATAGAACCAGGCTGAAGACAATCTCATAGCAACATGCAGGATATCTACTTATCTTTATTTCTGTGGAATATACATTTACGGTATGGAAAATAAGAACAGCACAAGCAGAAAATATTGAATCTCTGTGAGAGAATAGCTTGTCTCCTGGGACAAATGGTCCATGCTGTTCACAAAAGAGGATGGGAAAAAAAATCATTGTTGTATGAGAGATGGAGCAATATTTTGAGGAATACTTTCTCTATTTAAAACAGCATTTCTGCCCTTTTTTCTCAGTTCAGCTCAATTATATTCCCATGGTGAGGTGAAGTGCTTTTCAAAAGCACCGCACAAAAAAGGTTGGAAAATTAAATTTTCAGTAACAATCGATATTTCCCATAACTTTAAAAAGTGCACTTTAGCAAAATAAATGGCTTTTTTTTTTATTTCCAAATGCAAAGATGTACTGAAGTTGGATGAAGCAGTATTCTCGGAATAGCAGCCTTTATAGCTCCTGTTGGAGCAACTGAAAAAAAATAAAGAAGATTGGTAAAGGTATTTCTGTCACATAGAATATTTCTGGATATTAGAAGATGAGACTTCCACAATGTTCTGTTTCCCAATTTCAAGCAATGCCACATTGTTTCTATTAGACTAAAAACAACATAAAGTCCCTGTGTCAGAAGGAACTGAAAAGTATCTTCTCAATATGGTCATCTTGGAACAGCCAGTTGTTACACACCAGATCAGTGACTTTTGGGTCGGAAACATCTTGTGGTGGTGAGGGGGTTGTGTGGAAGGGGAAAGGATGAGTCGAATCTCACAGAGGTGGGAGGGATGATTTTGTATCCCTCATAGCAGGGCCTGGAGTCCACATGCAGCAGCCCTGAAGCAGGTGCCAGTCACAAACAGCCCGGAAAACTGTTAACACTGCACAGCTCCTGGAGCCCCTGACCTAGCTCAGATTGGCAAGGACAGTGAGAACACGGCCCCTCACTCTGGCCCGGGACCACAGAGTGGCCAGTGGGTGAGAAGGTCCAGCTGGGGAGTCTGGCCATAGAGACCAGAGCAGATAAAACCAGACGTTTTGGGGTGCCACATGTCATGGCCCTGCCACCTGGACATGTGAGAGCTGGTCTGCCACAAAGTCTCTCCTTTTTTCTCCTTCTTGCTCCCTCTATTTCTTTTCCCTTCTTTCTTAGTGCTTTGGGTGACTTGGAGCTGGAAGGATTGAATTTGACTTAAGCGTGGTGAATTGACTGTCATTGATTAATATGTGCTGAGTTGGTATTGTGGTGGAACATTTTGCTCAGCTTGTGTAGTGCCCTTTTTGAGCCTTTGCCAACGTCCCTTATTTTCTCTCCTAAATTAATAAAGAAACTCCTAGGGAACAAGTCTGTGGCTTATTCTCTTGACATCGTCTTAAGGTATTAAAGAACCCTATATACTTACTCTTAGCAGAGCCCATGAGCGTGCAGCTCCAGGGCTGGAGTGATACACCAGTTCAGATTGCCTTGGAGGGCAAAGAGATTATACGGCACTGGAGGATTTGATTCAAGCTGTTGAAATCTCAGAGACTATTTAAATCATGATGATTGATTTTACTTCCATTTTATCACTAAGAATTCTTTGGCACGTGTTAAAAATGCTTATCAAGCACAATGACTTCATTTTAGTTTCTTTTAAAGCAAATGTGAAAAACATTTACAAAACCAAATATTAACATGTTTTGGACAAAATTAAAATATTTTAAATTATCTGTAGATGGATTGTTCAGGATACTCAATAGGAACCTGAGATACTGAGGCATAATATTGCTTGCTAAGTGTTAAGTCATACCTTCAGAAAATTCAGTAAGTATATATTTTAACATAGAGGTGTTATATGATACCTGGGAGGTTGAAAGTAAATCAAGTTGTAGTTGCTTGCAATAATTCTTGTGCTAGAAGATTTATTTTCTGCTGCAGTAGAATTACTCTCACACTTCTGAGAATTATCAGTATCTACAGTACACAGCACAGCAGCCATTAGATTATTTTTAATAGACTTTCATACTCCTAACATATGAACTGTCTCCAGGATAGCTTTAAAAATTAGGTGACTCACATTCTTAATGCGCCAGAATATTTTAAAAACTTTTTCAACGTTTTTGTTTTTAGATGGAACAACTCTCATGAATGCATCAAAGAGAACATGATGACATCTGGGAGCTTCAGCTTGTATTTACTATATTATTGTCCTCTAAAGAACTGAACTTAATAGAAAATGTGCCATGTGGTTCATATTACCACCATGAAAATCTATGCAATGAAGAGCTATTTTTTGATATAACATCCTCTCAAGAAGTTGTATTTGTTGTTGTATTTATTAAACACAGTTTCTGTCAGTATCCTGCTCCCTTCTCATTTCCAAACTTGTGGAAGAAGCAAGCACATCTTATGAATCTCTAGCCTTTGAAAATACTGGAAGATGATATGGCTGGAAGCAGTGGTAAATCAGTGTAAGAATCCTTGGCCAGTTCTGCCATAGGCTTTTTCTGACAAATCATTTTATCTGTTTGTGTCTCAATTTCTCTTCTACCAAGTGAAAACAATGATTCTTGCTGTTTCCCATTTTGCATTTTCTTTCAGACTGTAAGACTCTTTTGGGAAAAAGTTTGAGTTTGTGCTGGCATTGTTCAATAACGCTGTTGCAGACTATAATAAAATAAATTCACAGCATACTGCAGGGGCTGGATTGCTTACCTAAGTCCACCATGGATGAAGATAACTTCAACTATATCCAATGAACTCAGGTTGTGTGTGTTCAAATTAACATTTTCAAGAAAATACTTATGAAGGAGTTTGTTTGGGGTTTTTTTCTACATTACTGTTCTCAGATAGAAATCAGTGCAAATTGCCACCATGCCTGTTTCTCATCTCCCTACTGTCTACTTGTCATCATTAAGGGTAAGCCTGATTCTTGAATGCCTCGCTAATTGTCTGGTGAATTTCCACAAATACCAGCTCCATCTAAAGAAGAAATTAACTAACACAGCTCTTTTGATTCAAAATGTCAGGTATGAAAAATAGATGGTTACTTCACATGCTCCATCCCTGTCATTCAAATTAAAAGTATTTGACAGGAAAGAGTACTTTGTGTGCTGTTTGCAAGAGTATCCAGGAAGTTTGACAATGACAACAAAGGAAAGAAAACAATATCAGAAGTTTGCACTTTACACAATATCTAAATGTGAACCCAATCCTGCATAAAGGAAAATCCAGGCAAGTCCTTGTGCTCACAATATAACTGTGACATTTTAAGTCTGCAGAGCCATAGGAGGGTAATGATAACTGAACACCACAAAAGCTACGATTACAGGCTGACTCCTATTTGACAGTTTTGGTTCTACCTTGATGGTCAGAGACGCTGGCACCACTCCAACCTGGAGCCCTTTAATTCTACGTTTGGTTGGATTTCAGGTGCTCCACTGCCCTAGAACATATTAGAGACAATGGGCACAAACTGAAACACAGGAAGTTCCATTTGAATACAAGGAAAAACTCTTTACTTTGAGGGTGACTAAGCACTGGAACAGGCTGTTCAGAGAGGTTCTGGAGTCTCTTGCCCTGGAGATATTGAAAATCCACCCGAACACAATGCTGTACAACATGCTCTAGTTGAACCAGCTTTAGCAGGGACTAGGTGATCTCTGAGGTTCCTTCCAACCCCCAACTCTTACCATTCTGTGATTCTGTATTTTTCAGCTTATGAAATTAAAAACAAACCACTAATTAAGTAAATCTTTGAAACCGTCAACAAGCTAAAGGTTTTCAGCAGATTACTAAACTGGAAACATGTCACACAAACAATACAAATTACATGCTTATTAGAGCTATGTAACTATAGAAATAAATACAAGCCTGTTGAACACAAACTGAAGAATTAAACGCCTTTAAACTAATAGATAATTTTGCTAAGAAATTTGAAAACAGATTAAAGATTGAAAATCTATTTATAAACCAAAGTGATGTTCTACACACTGAGAACAGTGTGACAGGAAAATTAAAAGATCATCAGATAGATCAGAGAGGACAAAAAAAACCCTGAAAATATTCATATAAGAGACTCGAGGAAGACTAAAGGAAGCACCATTTTCCTCCCCCTGATTTCCAGATTTTAAGCAAAAGCTCAATCAGATGCTGACTGTGTCCATAAAACAGAACATGAAATGTTTGTACTTCTTCATGTAGACGACAGAGGGCAAGTGATGTGCTATAGGCAGATTAAAAAACATCTTCAGGTGTGAAAGTTTGACACCAATTAATAATAACAATGTTACTGTCTAGAGAAGATGAGAAACCTTCCAGTTTCTGGGATATCTAATGCTATGTAAATTTCTGAAGTAATTCACAGATACATCTAAATGAGGGATAAAATAACAGTACATGCTACTCTTAAGAAACCTTAAGAAAATAACATATGCTAACATATCCTGTTGCTTCAACTAAAAATCAGGACACTACCAAAATTTGGGCTACCAAAATACTTGAATTTCTAGTTTACTCTTTCTTGCATCTGATGGTTTTCTATTTTCTTATTTGAACTCCTGTCTTATTACTTAAAGAAATACAACAACCTAAAAACCATCACACACATTTGTTAAGACTACTTCATACAGATAGCATGGAATAGAGGACAAAACACCAATTTAAGCGACAAGAGGAGCGTATCCCATAGTATGCTATAGTAGCAATGTGGTACAGTAAACATGAACTGACAGTGAGTCTCACTGAGTCACCATGGGATTCCAATCCTTATTTGTCCTTTTACAAATTAAATGCAGCTGGAGCAAAGTATAATGCAAGGCTCAGATGCAGAAAACGCCTTAAAAGATGAGGACGAGGACTAAGACTAATCACTACCTCAGTCTCTCAAAAGCTCTAGGTTTGTTTGACTGGGGGCTTGGAGAGTCAGTTCTCTACCATAGAATGTGATGTTTCCAACTGTGGTGTACTTAACAGTACAGAGGGCTGTACTTTACTTGAATCTTACAGCAATTTTAATGATGTCACCCAAATAATCTCAGTTTACAGGAGGACGTGGTGTATAGAACAGCCGAAATGGACTTTTTTAAGGTCAGGGAACCAACTGCTGAGTTAATTTAAGTAACGAGAGTACTTTGATGCCCAAATAGGGAAAAATATTAGTAGCAGAATGTATGTAGCACCATGCTTTAGGGTGTTTCATGCATCCAGGAGCCTTTGCCAAAGAAATAAACTTGTGAAAAGTAGTAAGTACACCTTATTTCAAGCATCACTTGCAATAACTGCTTTAGTTACATTTCAGTATTTCTGCTGCCCTAAAAATATATCCACAGGAGATAAGAGAGGTGCTAGAACAACCAGATGGCACTTGCGTATATTTATAACATTCATGTCTGGTTATAAACTACATGAAACATGATAAAAGATTAAGAAATGCCTGCACTACGGTGAGGAATAAAGGTTTAAAATTAAATTTTTTGAGGTTACATAGAAACCTCAGCTAATGGTTTGAGACATAGAGGTGGACAATGTAAAAAGTTCTCTGTAATTTGCAGGATGTTGGTCTCACGTAAATGAGAAGTGAGCTAGCCTAAGTCCTGATTTTAGGTATATCCACACACCTACATAACTGCTGGCAGAAAAACAGTTCCATGATTACAAAAGTACAGTGTTTTCCAGAATCCAGGTTTACTCAGGAGTACTTTCCCTCCTACCTTACTCTGGAGCAACTAAGAAAAATAATACTTTCAAATTTATGAAATAAAATCTCTCTTTTTATCTTGGTTCTGCTCCTGCAATGGCTATTTTTTCCACATGCTGTGAGATTTTCTTTTCTCACCATCCTCTAGGAGATTTGCATATGTAAATTCCATTAAAAGACTCGAGTTCTTCATGTTCACTTAGAAATTAAAAGCTACCAAAACGCAATACCAGACATGGCTGAATGGATCCCAGACCCTCATCTATTGCAGAGCAACACTTGTCACTTATTAGCACCACTTTCCTTTGGAGAAGTAAGAACTCTATGAATATTTTTTCTCTCAAAACCAGTAATACCTAGAATTTGCTTGACTAATGAGGTAGTATGCCTAATGCAAGTATTTACACTGGAGCCTTTTATTTTTTTCACCATCATGGGAACTCATGTCTAGAGAATGATTATTTTCATCAGAAACTAAAATAAATGGGATAAAACGCACCCTAAAATGCATATTTTTCAATTTGCTCTAAAGAGAGCTCTAGAATACCAGAACAGCTTAAGAGTGTTAACAGTGTAACATTCTAAGGTAAATAAGGTATCAGGTTTCCTGTATTCTAAGCTTTCAGCTGCTGAAGTGCTATACCTCGTTTGGCAAGACCGAGGACCCAATGAGGAGACCTTCCTCCCATGAAAATATTTGCTTACTGCTACTCTGCTTTACCACAAAGGCTGTCCTATTAGGATTTCTGAAGTTCTGGAAAACAATCCTGTATTTCTAGCTATTTCTAGATAGTCAGCACACCATCTGATTTATGTATATAATGCTCAAGTACGACCTGCTGCTAGTGGTTAGACCAGCGTCAAATAGGGAAAGTAAATAACCACCCAAATCACACCTGAAATTCCTCAGGTTATACAGCTGTTAAATTTACGTTTCCCTTGTTGACTTCCTCAGAGCTTAGGGAGCCCGTGCTTACCTACCTACCCATTAGGATCCCAAGTCTTCTTCAGAGCCACTGTCTCACAGCACAGTCCCTGTTGCTGTAAACATCTTGCACTTTTGTTCTTAGATGTGTGACTTCCAGTGAAGTGGCTCAGCTGTGCCTCACAAAAACACCAAGACACGGTCATGAGCGCTTCAGACCTCTGTAAGGTTCAGCAAATGACGCCTCATTATGGGCCTTATTTCTATTTTCTACTTTCCTCCTGCCCTCTCTCATTCAGCCCTTTCCTGCGGCCCTACCAACTCAAACTCACCCACTCCGTTCCCACGGCCCTACCAACTCAAACTCACCCTCTCCGTTCCCACGGCCATCCCCGCGTTGTGCTTACACCGCTGCTCTCCCATGCCGGGCTGGGAAATTAACACTGCCCCATTTAAGTGGGATCATTTTTCAACCTATCTCGCTGCTTCCCCGTTTCTCCTTTTACTTCGTTTTCAAATGTCACTTGTGAACTTTTCCCTTATTTCAAGCTCTGAAATCAGCTTAAAAACCCACCTCCCGTACTCAAACAGCTCTCACAAGACCCCAGTGATCCATTTCTGATGCGAGTTCAAGCCCGACGCTCTCCCGACCCCTCTAACACTGCCACCTGCCCGCTACGTCAAAGGGCCTTTTCCTTCAAGTTTCCACTCCCTCGATGACAACTGTCTATTTATGCCAACCAACACGCTTTAATATTTCCTCGATGCTGCTCGCGGCACACCTGCGCTCTCCGGCTCAGGCGGTTACCGGAGCCCGAGAAGGGCCCCAGCCCGCCGCGATTTCCCCGGCGCCTCCTCCCGGCGCGGCCAGGGCAGGAGGAGGAAACGCGCACCGGCAGTGCCCGGCGAGGAAGCGGCCCCACTGGCCGCGCCCTCCCGCCTCGGGGTCCGTGCCGTGCCGTGCCGTGCCGGGCGGCGGCCCCGCCCCGCTGCGGGGGCCGGCACAGGCGGCCCCGCTCGCCGCGCTGACGCCAGCGGCGCTAAACACCTGGAGGGGCGGCGGCGCTTGCGGCTCGGCCCTTCCCTACCCTGCGCAAGGTGAGTGCGGGAAGCGGGGGGTGGGGGGGTCGCTGGGCTCCGCGCCGGAGCCGGGCAGGCAGTGCCGGTGCCGCGGGTGCCGGGCAACCCCGGGTGGGCGCCGCCGCCGCTCGGGGCGGGGGAGGCGGCGCGGCCGCCGGGCCTGCGGCGCTGGTGCCCGGCAGCCGTGTAGCCGCCGCCGGACCTGTCTAGGGAGAGATTTCCGAGGCGCAAGATGGCATCTGCCCCTCCTTTTGCCTTGTGTTCCCCCTCCCGCCGTGAGGTTGTCTGGCCATGACATTCATCCGTTCATGCCTCCCGTACATCCTCCCTGGCTCCCTGCCCGCTGGAAGCGCAGGGAAATGGCCGGTTCTGCTCGGCGGTTTCCGCTTGGCTGCCGGGCTGGGGCGCAGGTGCCCGGCCGCGGTCCCTGCGCCCGGGGGGGTGGCGGGGCATCCGCTGGGCAGGTCGGGTCAGACACCAGACCGGCACCGAGGCAGTAACAGCTGGTGGGATGGCGATTCGAGAAACACTAATTTCCGATTTAAAACCTATAATTTGTGAAAGGTTGATCTCAATAACCAGATTTGCTTTACGTCTATGCACCTGACCCATGAAAGCTGCTGTAGTCATTTAAAAGAAAAAGGAAAACATAAGGTCAGTTCTTAATAGGAGAAAAGGGTGAAGGGCACTGTGCTTTTTCGTTTGTCAGTATCATTATGTATATGTTCAGTGCCAAATGTAAAATAAGCCTTTTGTTCCACACTGTTTTGCTCAATACTGATAGCCTCAAGGATCTGCATGGCCCCTCTTAAAACAGTAATTCAGGTTTATCTTAGTTCATTCAGATGCATAGATGTAAAACTGGATCGGGTGATCTCAGGGGTATGTCCTTTAACCACTTACCCCCAAGTCACATTGTAGTATTTTGGAAGCTTGGTGTTGAAGTTGTTCTTCTGTTTGGTTATTTGTAATATTTTCCCACTGCCTTTAAAGCAAGCCTTGCTTTAAACCAAGGTGACCTTTTAGTTCCATGAAATACCTGTTTGTTGGTTTTGATGCCCTTCTCCCCCCATGTTTAATTGTGTTATCCTCTTTCTTTCAGTTTCTGGTTAGATTTTATTTAATTTGTGTCTCAGAAAGCAGCTGTGACTCTTGTTTCAGGGCAGACTTTATAAATAAACAGTCCTTGTGTTTTGCTCTAGCAAGACTGTTTAAGGACAAAACTGTTTGATCACATCTCCAAAGTGCTGGATAGAGAAAATGGTGGGCTGGATTTCGGAGTCTGCAGTACAGGCTGCATTTGGTTATGATATTTCCTCTCATTTTTGGTAGTCCACTATTTTTCTACTTTGTCCATTTAGAGTTTTTAAGAAGAGAGACAAAGAACTGCATGACAATTCTATGAGTCTGGCACAGATGTAGAAGTTGCAGTTCTAAGTGATACTTTGCATGAAGTCCAGCAACATCTCAGTTAAACAATTTTTTATACTGCTGTTTGAATAGAAGTAGCCTATTAAACCAATAGGCTGAGCAAGGTAATGGTTTAAGATTTATGTCAATACCATTGAAGGAGGAGTTCAGTGTAGAGCCACACAGATCTTTCGAGTTGTGAACTGCCGTAACTGGTATAACTAGTCATGTTTTTTCACATGACAAACTATTGGAAGATGATGTGGCAGTTAAATGCTGCCAAACCTTGGTCTAAATATGTTTCTAAAGTTTCTTTACTGTCAGAACTTCAAGTGTGAAACATTGTTATTTCTAGAAAGGTTCAAGAACTTTACTCAATAGAATTTAGATGCTGGTCATTGGAATTTGCTTCCTTCTTAGTTGAGAAAAAATTAAATGCTTTTTAGATAATGTTGATTTCTTCCCTTGTGCATGTTGGAGTAGAGATTCAAATACGAATCTTACTGAAGATCTGCAGGTTCAAGAAGACCAGTTATGTATGGAAAGGTTTCTTTAACATTATTCTTTCACAAGTTTATATTATTGGGGTGTGGAGGAAATCACATAGTACAAAGTAAAATTCATGTTGAACCGTACTGCAGGTTTAGGGATTTTTTTGCCCTTAGTAGAGTTTCGAGCCCACACATCTTTTCAATTCTTCTCTGTTATCCATACTCTTGTTTGGCTACTAAATTTTTCTGATGATTTTCCAACTAACCTTTTGTAGAAGAAATTAATAATAACAGCTTTTTTGAGTCTTCAGCTAGTGTTGAAAGCTGTTGGTACAAGTTGGCGGAAAAAAAATGTGCCAATATCTCTAGACTAGAAGACAAAAAATGTTCTCAAAGACTCTTTTTAATACTTTTTTTCAAAATCTCCTCCAAGAGTATTGCTCTGTAGTTGATTCTTCAAGATGTTTTGCCGATTGTCAACCATAAAATTCCTCCAAAGAAAAAATTATGCCATGTGATGCAGAAGCATTAAAGTTACAAAAGTCCAGAGGGTGAGGTTTGTTAAACAAAGAACCAAGCAGTCAAGAACAGTAAAAACAATTGACCATTTAGCTGTAGTGAGTAATAATAGTCTCATGGTAGTTTTTCCTATGGCTATTGTTAGCCATGGCAAGCCAAGGGCCTTTTTGACCACTTGTGCAATATCTTGGGTCATTCTTGGGAACTGTCTGTACTGAGTCACTGAAACAGTACTTGGGTCCGTCTTGCAAGTAGCTTCATAGGGATTATTGCTGTTCTAGGAATAGTTGGCTTGTGTGCCAGGATCTGAGAACAGTAATATAAAAGTTGAGTGACTGTGTTTCTATGGAGAATATACACACAGCCGGTACTGATGGTGTTTACTCAAAGGGTGGTGAAAGGAGATCACACTAAATTGTTGTTACTGTGCATGCTAAGGCTGTTTTGTTAATCAAATCTCTTATCCATAGATGTAAAATAATGTCCAAGGGAATCTGGAGAAAATTATTTTCTCATGTTCCCTCCTCCAGCATTTGTTTTCCCTTGGGTATAAATGGCATTGCTTTCTGTCTTCTGCATTGATGATGAGGCAGGAGGGAGGCAGAAACTTGAGAGGGTTGACTGTGCCAGCAAATAGGATATCTAAATAAGAGAACCATTAGTTTGAAGTTCTAAAACCATATATGTCTGTATATTTACTAACAAAAAGTTTCTCGATACTTTTTTTGGTTGTTTTTTTGGTCCACTGGTTTTCCCATGGGTCCTAAAAGGGAAAAGTTTCCTGATATTAAGGCTCTAGACTACAGGTGGAATGTGTCACAAAAACACTCTCGTCTCTTATAATCTCTGCACAATGCCATATGGTATTTCCTTTAATAGTATTTAGCTACTAAGTTTACAAATACTGGTTTCTAAACTAAGAGAACAAATGTGTATTACAAAACAATTTGATAATAATTCTTGAGTAATTAAGCACGTCTGCGTTTAGAATGGGATTGAATAGTGGATTGTATGTATTCCTGGTTTTGCTCATTAGCAGTGAGGTTAGACCTGCCACTCAATGACATATTCCAAAATTCTTCCATAAAATGCACATTGTACTTACCATGCTTGCCTGGTTCTTTCCTGAGGGCATTCGCTCATTGTTCTTCACAGATATAAGTGGAACACTTTAGTCAAGTAAAAGATGTTACATGAGGGCAAATTGATACTATGTGCTGTCTCTACACTATTTTGCAATAAGCAGATGAAAAATCAGTATAATCTGAAAAAGGAATTTAAAGGAATTTTTTGTGTGATTTAATATCTCTGGTTTAGTGCAAAAGCTTAAGTTCTGCATGCAAGTGAACTTATCTGTAAAGTGCTGTTGTTTGCTCGTCAGTCTTCCAACTGTGAGTCTACCAGCATTTATCTGAAATACTTTGTTCTGAGACTGCATGTACTGTGTCTTGACTGTGTGTGCCATTCTTATCAGTGCTTTTGAGGTAAACCACTGTTTTCAGGAGTTTATCGTTCAGTTGCTTAAACATCCACAACAAACAAAACCCAATCCACCTCCAAGTGTCATTTCAAACCTGTTACGCTCTAGAAAGGTCCCTTATGCTTTTAAGCTTGGTTGGTAGTTTTTGGAATATCAGGTATATAGTACCAAATAGGCATAAAATTATTTTTTAGAGAGAAATGCTAACAGTTGACTTGGTCCTTGCACTTCATGGGAGCAAAAAGATTTTAAAAGACACAGTGACATAGCCAAATCTCCACTTTTTCTTGTTGTCTAAAGCTTACCTCTCATCACTCAAGTACTGAAAACCAGTGCAGTTCAGATGCATTGACACTCTGAAAGTTTGTTGCTCACTTATTCATAGAATTTAAAAGTGTAAATTTGCTCTGTTTATATACAACTGTCTTCTGTTAAAGTGTATGGATCATTGAGATAGAAAAATAAAGACTAAAGCATAAGAAACAGGGCCTCAGATGTCATCCTTTGTTTAGACTACTTCAGGAAATTAAGTAGAATAATTTCCTGTGTTAATTGTATAATCTGCAACATTAGAAGCATGACACTTGTTTTTTGGGAAAAATTATTCTTGACAGTACTCTCTGTAATAGCTATGGTTCATTTGTCCTGCACAGAGAGTATTAAAAGTCAGTGTAAAACTCCGTGAAAGACAGGTCACTATATATTTAGTGCCAATAGTGGTTGTTTCGATGTACTATTTGTAGAATGGTGCCTACGTAGTGCTACAAAATGATAGAAAGCATGCACCAAACATTCAGATTTCTTACTAGTTTGTACATGGTTTCTAACAGTGCAAGTCTTTAATCACACGAGTTACATCATTTAAGATACCTGCTGGGATTCCTGTGATTTGCTCTCCACTCAGTTTACTGGGTTGAGAAAGAAGGGGGTGCTATATTAGCTCAAACTGCTTCCTTGGAGAACAGACTCCAGTTTCTCCAATGCTTCTGTTGTTTTGAGTACATGGTTGGGATTTTTGTCTGTGTGAAATTTCAGGGGGCAGTGGGCAGGTCAGAGTTACTTGTGGTTTTTGTGTTGCTTTTTTAGTTTTGCTTTGGGTTTTTTTTGTTTAGTTTTTGTTGGTTTTGTTTGTCTATTCTGTCTTTGAAGGATCAAGACAAATTAATAAATGGAAAGAAATAAAGAACATTCTGCTGAAATGTGTCATAAGCCTCGATAGAGAGGATAAGGAAATGGCCAAAATTGTGTATAGACATGTTAGTTCCAGAAATGTTTGCAGTGAAACTAAAAATTAGTTACAAGGGGCTTATGGGGTATAGCTGAGTCCCTGTCACAGTGGTATTCAGTATGATCCTGGCACTTTTTTCCCCCCAGTAATTCAACAAACTACTAGAAAATCTTAGTTCTAAGAGAAGTGAAATAGAAAAACACTCACATAACATAATTTAGCTGTGTAGTTCAGGTGCTTCATGTGAAAAGCATCGTTTCTGTGTGCACAGAGTACAGTGGTGAACCTGTACTCTGGTTCACGTGCTCAGAGTTGCTCTTTGGAGGTTCTATTCACCGTCCGTACAGAGACTTAATATTGAGAGGCTTGTATGGTAATTCAGGCACTACAGTTCGGTAACTGGGGTCAAATGGCATGATTTTTTCCCTTTCAGCACCTCCCAGATGTATGAATATAGCAGGAGCTCTCTCTGTATAACAGTTGCCATTTCTCCTGTGCTTCTTTTAAGAATGTATGAAATTTCTGTCCAGATGTCAGCTCCTGAAATAGGTTGAAAGAGTAATTCTCTTGATACTGCAATCTTACATTTCTTCTCCTGAGAAGTTGTGGGTAATCTCTAAGATAGACACTTCCCAGGATAAGTAGCAAAGCTGTGGATCAGTTTGAGACAAAGGAATAGACAGAAGGTTGTAGTGGATGGAAGGAACTGCTAATGCAGCACTCACAGACCAATTTGCAATATTTTTAAATTAATAAACAAGTGCATCAGTGAGTGGTCTAACAGAATGAAAAGACTCCTGGATTTGAAGCTAAGCATGGATGATTCTGCAGGATTAGAACATCAATGTTTACAGTTAAGAGCTTTAGAGGAAAAAATAGATCTTGTAATTTGTCATAGATATAGCTTGAAGTCTAGATTAATTTTAGCTGAATTACAGTGATGTAGTTAAGAATAGGAATACTTCTAAGTCTGTGCATAATCTGCATGTTGAATACCCATATAGACCCAGACTTCAGTTTCACTCTCTTCCTGCACTGACAATATGGATAATAAAGTTGTACAGGCTGTTAATACTGTCTTTTGTTTGGGAAAAGCAAAATGAAAATTGACTTGAAGCTCCTCATCTGCATGTTTGTAGACAGACCAGCAAAGATAAAACTGTGCCCTGTGTAGTCTTCATCTTGCAGTGAGACTGCTTCTTGCTTTGCAGGCCCATTTGCCTGATTCAGTTTGATCACAGCTTCCAGGGAGCAGAGTGGGGGAGATGTGCTCTCAGCCAGGAGCTGTTGGAGGCACAGATGGCATTGATTCCCCCACCTAAGCACATTTTCTTCCCTTAAGAGGATTTTACATAAATGAAACTATCAGTGAATTTTTACATATAGAACTTCTTAAAATTATTCTGTTTTTACTTAATACCACTCTACTATTAGTGTATGAAAAGTTTCTTGGAAGATTATTTATTTTAATAAAACTGTTTCATAAGTAAATCAACTGCAATGCATGATTCTGCTATATCTGAAGTTATAGGTTGCAAAGTTTTTAGGGTACAGAGAGTCTGTGGGCATTTGAAATGCCACAGAACGTATCAGCTGCTTTGAAAGAACAATGAACCGGGAGGACAGTGCCATCAGTGAAAGTGCAGATTCTTCAGTGTCTCTCTTGATGAACACATTGCTTGCACGTAAGGGGTTGCTGAATTCTTCTGTGCTGCTTGTTTAGTTCCCTTTTGATGTTTCTGGATTTGTCTCAAAAGAATGTGTTGTTCAATCTCCTGCCTTCCTACATAACTGTGCTAAGTCATCTTTCTGAGAAAGTAGCGGTGAAATCAAGTTTGTTTTATATACAGTATTCACAATTGAAAAGGTACCTATTTGTTGTCTGTGGATGTGTCCTCATTTTTCCTATGTGATCTGTTATCTGAGGTAAGAGCATAGAGCTATATAACAATGCTCAGAGAAGAAAAGGTACTTTTCTTTTATGGAAAAAGGTTTTGTTGGGTTGTTTTCTTTAAATTGATTCCGTCATTACCTAGGAGACCTTTAAGGTCTGAATTTCATCTTGCCACATAACACTTCTTATATTTACACTCACTGAAAAAGAAAAATAATCTGAGTGACAGTGATATACAGAATTGTTTGTTGTCAATGTAACTGTTGGAAAGAAGGCACTCATACCATTTTTTTGTTACACAAGGAGCATCTGAAAATTATTCATAAAGTTGTTCAGCTTTTGTGAAATGGGACAACTTATGCTGCAGGAAAGTATGATATAATAAAGCTAAAAAAATAGAAGCAATCATGTATACAAATGCTGTACAGGCATGAGCTCTTCAAGATAAGCCTAGGGTATACTGGAGTTTAAATCACTCAAAACACCATAAAACCATTTTTCTGTTTGCACAGAAATATGTACATGCTGTATGCAAGTGGTCTTGGAGAGTACAGAGAATCAAAGGATTTTCCATAGGAATAGAAGTGCCACTCGCTAATGTGTGTCCTCCATCAAGCTTCATTCTAGCATCATAGCTAATAAAATTTCTCAGTAGGAAGACGAATATGGCAGAAACACTGTAAAGTTGTGTGTGTATTCCAGCTGTTTTGGCTTCCTGTGGAAATAATTTGTGGGTAAATAGTCCCCCACCCAGAGAAACTGTTTGCAGGGACATTGGTTTCAGTGTCTTACTATCTGTGGCAGAGCACTGCCTGAATGCAGTCTAGAAGCTGAGTCTAGAAACAGTTTGGATGTATTTCACAGTGTCCAGACTGAGAGGCTGTGCCAGTCTTCTCTGGCATCAGTCTGCAAACCTGAAGATTTTGTAAATACAATGCTGAGGCTTCTTGGTGGCTCCTCAAAGAGCCTGTTAGGGATTTACAAGGTTTCAGCAGGGCTTATGAACCCAGCTGGATTTATATGGGAATGGATGTTTCAGTGCTGTGGTCCCTTGTTAGGAATAGGGCCAGCTCAGGTTTAATGCTGAAATTGAGTTAGCATTAGGGTCTCTCCAAATACTGGGGAAAACACTTGCAAAATTACTGGAGCCGTGTGTGGACTTCTTCAGGAAATGTAAGATCCAGCACTGTGCAGCATTAAATGTGGGTTTGTGTGCAGTCACCTGTATTGTGACACTGCTGTCCCTGGCATGATAAAAACCACCTGCATTTGCTTCCGACACCCACTCCCCCACCTAGAGTATCCCTACCTTTTGTTTGTTAAGACAAAGACTGTCGTGGAGATCACAAGTGTTGTGTAACTCTTTATTGTCACAGATAAGGGAAACTTTCCAATACAAATGTTCCTATAAGGTGGTGAATGTTTTTTGGGTTTTTTTTTTAGTCATTGTCAATATAATATTTTTTTGAAACATTTTTTAGTCTTAATGCACTGGGAAGAAAAAAAAGTCCCTTATGTCAACTCCTTGTGGCTAATTGAGCTTATTTTTGTATCTGAAACTGTATGATAACAGGTTAATTTTAAATTTGACTGCAATTTCTGGAGAAAGTATTGGTGAGGTCAAGTTAGTGTCATGTGCTTCTGCTGTAGTCAGCTTTGCCAAAGAGCAACTGCCTTTTTGCTTCTATTTAGGACATTTACGCTTTCGAAGAACAAGACGTAACAGAGTTCAAAGCCCAAAGCAGTCAGAGCTTATGTGCTCACTTCTTGGTCGGTCTCTGCAGCATCAGGGCCAGCATTTCATGACTGTAGGGATTCTTCATTATATGATTAGGAAATGTTCCTTTAAATTCTTGGATACTTCCCTGAGCTGTTTCCAGTCCTCTTTTATTAGTATGTCTCAGGTTTTTAGGCTAAACTTAGATCTTGGGATTTCTTTAAAAAAAAATCTTATTGCTTTCAGCTAACCTTGATGCTCTTAATAATGTCCTTTGTTGCAGCTGAACCAGTATCTTAACCCTCTTTGGTTTCTGGACTTGGAATAGACAATAACAGCACATGAAGTTAGATATTATAAAAATTAATAAATTATGGCCTGGTTAGATTACTGCAGAGACAATTTATATTACACATGTAGCAATAATGGAACAAGGAATGTTAAAAGTTTTGGCTATGAATGAAAATGTGTAACTAAAAAGTGAAAACAATGTAAGTAACTTTGAAGACATACTATACTTTTTTGTATGTATGTAGACACTGTTCATGGGGCAGTGTTATTCTACTGTCCATTTGCACTTCTAGAAAGTCTTCCATATTAAGCCAATGGTAGCAGCAAACTTGCTGCTCTCCCATCTAATCTTCTTTCACATTGTACAGATTTTTCACAGAATCCAGTAGGTTGGAACAGAGCAGTAGAAATTCCTTAGCTCAGTGTCCTGCTCAACTGAGCCCAGTTAGGGCAGGTTGCTCAGGGCCATGTGTAGCCCTTGCCTCAGTGGGCAGGTTGTTCCAGTGCTTGATCCACTGGATACAAACATGAGAATAGCTTCTCAACTACATCCAGCCCAATTAAATACTCTTGTATTATCTTCCTCTATCTTTGTTTCAGTTTTTCATACCTGTGTAATACAAACTGTTTCCATTTCAGTAGAGCTTAACTGTGATACTGAAACTTGAAATATGAATTAGTTTACACAAGTGTATCTAACTTGAAACAAGGTCTACGTGAATGGAAATTGTTTAGGCTACATTCAGGTTGGGGGAATCCAAAGCAAATGCACATTTGTAGTCTCAATTAACAGCTAAAAGAATAATGTAATAGTAGTGGCCATCCATGTCTTTCAGTGTTCTTGGTCACTGAGAAAGGTGAAACTCGGCTCTTCTGAGGCATAAGTGGTTTCTTTATGAAGATTTTTTGGACAGCATATGGAATGAATAGGATCCAGGAATATTCTTGATTGAAATTTTAAGTGAAAGAGTGCAAGCCTTATAAAAAGTAGTCTGATTATTTTTTAGCAACCCTAGTTCAGTTTTCTCCGTACTAGTGCTTACTAAGCTGTCTTTGCAAACTGAATTCTTATTTAGGACCAAAAGCTAACTCTGTACTGGAAATAGAATGGGCCCAGGAATTGAGCTTGGGCACTGAGCAGCTGTTTGTACCCAGTTTAATTACTGCAATCTCCTTGGCATGATTTTTATCTATACCACCTAGAAGTCTCTGGCACCTTTGTATATCCTGGCACATTTTTGGTGATACCACATTCCAAGAGCCATTTCCAGCAGGCAGTGTAGGTAAAGACTTCACTTCTGTTTCCTTCCACCCTAGTTGGCCATACAACATTATCCCAGCAGGCCTCATGGCCTTGAACACCTCAAATGCCATCATGTCACACAGCAAGACAGGGAGTACAGACCCTCATTTTTGTTCTGTGTAAATACTGTCCTAATAGCTGTGATATAATCCTCACTTTGAACTAAAAAATTCCCACAAATAGTATCTTAAGGGCATAGGGGTGCTATGTAGGACCTGGAGGAGTATAACTAAGATGATCTCAGGGTCAAAATCTAAGGTCAGATGTTTAGGAAGAAAGAGCGTGAGCTGTGCTTGCAAATGAGCACTGTTTTACCATGATCCTGATAGATGTATTTCTTTTTGTTTTAGGAACATTGATTTCCAGGAGAAGCAGGTGGACGTGTACAGTGAGTAAGGTCAGTGCCTTAGACCTTTTTCCTGTTGGTTGTTTTCATTTTGTTCTAAGTAATATACGTTACTCCATCTAGACAGGCTGTTCTTTCCTTCCTGTCAAACCAAGTGTGCTGCTGAATAACTGAGTCATGGATGTGTATACAAGCTAAATCCTATAGTCTTATCTCACTCACACACCCCTACAATTTACTTAAGGAGGATCAGTGTGAAAACAGGGGAGTTAAGCATAAACGTATTAGAAAACTGGAGTTAATGTTGCCTGTGGCTCTAGAAACTATAGCAAAGCCATGACCTATGCTGCCCATTCTGTACCTTTTCTGGCTCAGTGGTTCTGTAACACAAATGACAATCTGAAATTATTCTTTCTTCCTCTTTATTCAGCTGTTGGCCTTTTTATTTAAACTCTTCTCTGAAGATAAAGTTATGAATATTCTCATGGTCTCTCCTGCAGTGGTTAAGAGCAGTACACAGAAATTCCAGTTCAGGAAAATTTCCTGCTCTGATACAATCTTGTAGCATCTCATGGAACTTTGCCATGAAGTTTCACAGGTACTGATAGGAGAGAGGTTAGACTTAGAAATCTGGGATTTGGCTCCATTCAGCTCCAAATGGAAGTACATGTGCTTCACGCTTACAGGGAGCACTCAGGTCATTTGCCTTCCTGTGTTTGAGTTCCTGCAATCTGTTCCAGTCTCTTTGCCACTCCAGTGCTAACCACACTGTCTGTAAGCAGCACTGTGCTAGATGTGTTTCCAGCATCACATATCCCTTTGTAGCCCCTTTTCTTTCTCACTTGGAATAGCACCAAAGTTCAGTTTCAGCACCATTACCTTCCTAGCTGCTTTTCCCATTACTGTTTTCTTAGTCAATCAGCTTTATATCCTTCATATCTCAGTGCAGCCTGTTGGTTTGTTCTTTCTGTGCCTATTAAGACCATTCTCCAGCAGCACCATCTTAGCAGCTTCATTTTGGTCTCATCCATGATCATGCTGCAGTGACTCTCTCTGCATGTTAACTGTGTGCTGAGGAACAACTCCCTCTAAAAGCAGCAGAAGAGAAGTCAAGTGCTTGTTGTTTATAGGGATTATCTGGCTTGGTTAGTAAATTTGGCCTGGAAGGAATGTGCTCAGGTACCAGTGGGAAGTGATGTGCATGCCATCTGGTCAGCTCGGTGTATGGTGGGAGACTTGAATATTCAAGCTGGAGATAAGAAACCTACAGCCCTAATGCACACAGATCATATTCTGTCCTCAGGAACTGTGGTGTCCCTCATAGAAAAACCACCTGGTCATTAAATGTCACATCTGCAATTCAAGACATGATGTAACTAGTGTTCTAAAAAGATAGATCAGGGCAATATAGGCAAAAGAGAGAAAAAGGTAAAAAGTAATTGAATTTTGTTATGGCTAAAACTTGGAGGAAAAGCTTGACTGAGGATGATGCCTAGCGTGGACAATTTTGGCATGCCTAGTCAAAAGTCACTGAATTTGCCAATTGCATTTGCTTTTCCCTGGAAAACTTGCAAACAAATAAGGATTGGCTTCATTGATGGCACCACTTAAATCCATTTGCCATGGATTTATGTGAGAATTTTGTGTTACCTGAGGAAGGTCCACAGTTTGAAAAGTTTTCTTTTGTAACATGGTAAAGAACATGCTGCAATGTAATAGTTTTCTGTGTGAAAGGTGGGAGATTTCTAGTGTTTAACTTCAAAATTCTATTTTTAAGATATTTGTATTAACTGAAAATTTCTTATTTAAGTGTCTGAAGAAAACAGGAATTATGGAAGGTCATAAGTAGTAAGTACCTTGATCATTTTTTCTTATTCTAAAGAGCTAATAGCATTTGGTGTGTTCATTTGTCACAGTCTATCACACATTATGTTCTGGTCCCTTGTGTTGATGTGAAGTCACTAATGGCAGTAGGCATGCTGTTTAAAAAGAATAAAAATAAAAACTGAGAAACTTCCAAATACTAGAAAAACAAGGTAATTGACTGGATAGAAAAATAGGATGTCGGTTTCCTGTGTAATGGAAATAAATATGAACTGTCATATTTCAAGAGGTTTTCTGTGATCAACTTCAGAATAAAGTACATCCTTCTTTCAGTTATATTTGCTGATGGTTTAACAATACCTAAGTATGTCCATGGTTGCTTAACACCAAATCCATCTCAAAAGGTACTGACAGGTTTCTACCAATTGTCCACCAAATATTTCCATAATATGATTATGAATCTTTCATTAACTTAACCTTAAACAGGAGTCAGTAAGTGAAATTAGAACCTGAATTTGTATGTAGTAGTAAAAAATTACATTTCTTCAATTGCTTTATCAATGTTGTAATTCAAGAATCCGTACCCCCCAGCATTTTTAATTTATCTTTTTGTGGCCTGATATTAGTAACTCATTTTTATTCCTTGCACCATGCCCCCAGAATTTCTGGTGACCTCAGCTGAGGTAGCTATCAAGGCTGGTTAAGGTCACATGAATTATGGTGTTTATTTCACTTGGCCACTGAAGTGAGATACCAGTTATTTGCACAGCTGTAGCAAAAGTTAAAGCACACAACTAGCAGACAGCTGGAGTCTTTATAATCCCCTGTGAACAGTCTGGTGGTGTTTTTTAATTATTATTTTTAAAGTAATGCTATTTTCATTAAACTCTCTTATTCTGTTTTCTCATAATGCAGGGATATTTTTCTATTTATTAGCGGTCATAGATTTTGTATGCTAAAGGTGTAGCATGTATCAAGTCAATATTGTCCTCACAGAAATTAGTAGGCTGTCTGTTGTCAGTATGTAATGGTTTGTACAGAATTCCAAACGTAATGTGTTATGTTTTCTATGTGTTGTTTATTTTCTGCTGTATCATCAAAAGACCTTTATTTTAATTTTAATCAAATTCATAAATTAAACTCCTGGAACTAATATTTGTGTAGAATTAATTGGGTAAATATCTTCACTTTTCAAGTTTGGGGAAGAAGCCAAGAAGTGGTGTGTACAAGTGCTTTTTAAAATTTTGTCCCTGCCCACTTCCAGTTTAATTTCTTACTATCTCTTTGCTGATTAAGGGACTGTTGCCTAACTCACTGATACAAAGTAACTAAAACAAGTAACATACACCTGTGAAAAAAATGCCCTTTTCAGGTTAAATTCTGTCACCACTAACTCTGTAGAGTAGATGTGCCACCCTTTGGAAAAGACATGTACCAATGGCGTACTTTTTCAGAGTGACAGCATTATTTTACAGCATATACATATATATGTGTGTGTGTGTGTGTATATACGTATATATATGTATAATCAGAGGATCATAGAATCATAGAATGGTTTGGGTTAGAAGAGACCTTAAAGATCATCTAGTTCTAACACCCCTGTCATGGGCAGGGAGACTTATCATAGAATCATAGAATTGATTGGGTTGGAAAAGACCTCCGAGATCATAGAGTCCAACCCTTGGTCCAACTCTAGTCCATTTCCTATATCATGGCACTCAGTGCCACGTCCAATCTGCGTTTAAAAATCTCCAGGGATGGTGAATCTAGTCTCAGTATAGAACTTGATTCATGTTTTGGGTCTGAAGAGCTCTTGGGGTGGCATCTGAGCTGTCTGTGTGTTGTGAACAGAGCCAGTGGTCAGTCTCTCACTACTGAACCACAGTTTGTTGCTCCACCAATAGAAGGTATCTTTTCTCAAGATAAACTCAACCTCCTTAAGTTTCCTGGAATATTTGATACAGCATTTTTTAGCTACCATTTATTGCTAAAAAGCTGCAAAATTACTGCAGCTTTTTGTATACACATATAAGGGAAAATGCATGTACTTTTGCAGAAATTAATAATGGAACAACACTTCTGAAAGAGGTAAGACTTCATTGTAAGGCTGTATTTCCTATTAAACCATCTTGATATGGTTTGACTATTGTGAAATATGGAGTTTGTCTGTAGATTGCACTTTTTATTAGGTGTGCTGCAGGAATGCAGAATCATCTGTCAACAGAAAATAATCTTTTAAAAAAGGTTACCTGTTACACACCCACTGTTATCATGTAGTCTTTGTATAAAGAAAGATGTGAAATACCAGTCTTTCATACAGCATGCTCAAAAGAGATGAGTGTTCTTCTCATTCTCTTTTATTCAGTTGCTAAAAAGGAGGACAAGAACTAGTCTAATCCCATTCATAAAAAGAATTTTTTGAAATCCTGACAGTGCTGAAATGGCATGAAAATTGCTACCTGCTTAAGCAATCCTCCTAGTCCTCTTGAAACTTTCCTATTAATTATATAAAATAAAAAGCTAATCCATGGGCTGTAAATCATTCCACAATGCATTGGGAAGAATTCTTTGCAACTGATTATTTGGCAGTACTACATGTATTATTTTCCAAAATAGGATTGGAAATATAGTACTAATTTATTTGCTTTCTTATTAATACATAATGAGGAAACACGTTAGATTATATGTCTGCATGCAAGTGCAATGTTCTTAATAGAAGTGGATTAAGCATGTTAGACTGAATTTTAAAGCATCCAATTGATTTTGTTAACTTTGTTTCTTAATATTCTAGTAATTATCCAAGAGAATTTTATGATCAATATGCGCAAAGCCAAGAAAAATCTGTGGTCAATAAAATGCAGCAGAAATACTGGAAAACGAAACAAACCCTTATTAAGGTTACAGGAAAAAAGGAAGATGAACATGTTGTGGCTTCAGATGCAGATCTGGATGCAAAACTAGAGGTTTGTAATGTTTACGCAATGTCTATTCTCTGTTTGTTAATTTTAAAGTGTTTTCATTTCCACCAAGCCCCTAGTACATGTACACATAGTATATAATAATGTATATATAAATTTTTATCGTCATGTTCATGTTATATCTTCCCCAAATTCAGGGAATATAGTGGCATTTTGTAACACAAAACCACATAACCCTCAAACTTTATTTGGAACCTAACATCTTCTGAATTTATTTTCTTGTTTTGAGGACAGATTTTTCTTTTTCTTAGCAGAGGGGACCAGGAGATCATCCTTATCCTTTGCCTATGTCAGATTAAGATGGTTTATGTTTTTTGAATACTATTCTGTAGTGTATACATATTATCTTCTTTATACAGTCATAAAACACTGCATATACCAGAAAAACATGCAATATACCAAGAAGGAGCAAGGTGCATAGTGTGCTCTGCCTTCTTCCGAGCAGATTAGTGGTTTCTGACATGACCAAAGAACCTTCTGAAAGTCTTCAAGATATAAACAAGAGAAAGTCTTCTACGGTGTGACAAATACAGTCCTGCTGTCGGTATCCTCAACCCCACTGAGAAAAAAATAGATTAAGGCTCTACGAGTCAAAGAGCTCAAATGAATTCAAGACAAAGCAAAAAATCGAGGATGGACTACAGAAGTGTAATAATCCAGTTAGTGCCTATCTAAGTTTTGTTGGTACTGTTCTGTTATGGAAGGGTAAATATTTTGCCTTGCTGGTTTTCATGCAGTTTCTTAAAAACAAATTGACTTAGGATTCTCAGTTTGTTCAATACAAGAGGATGAAATACAAGAGGCTGTTTTACAACAAACACATCTTTGTGGTTCTAGCTGGAATAGTGATAACTCACAACATGGTAGTTCTAGCTATGGGGTCTTCACTGTGTGTTGTAAATGACTAGTATTGATGTAAAACAAGCTGGAAGGATGGAGCAATATTTTATAAATATGTACCTGAGTTTCTGTCATGTCTACTGTATTGCAGATTCATCAAGAAGGGTGCTTTGTTAGCTCAGGTGGGATTGGAAATATGGAAACTTGTGTTTACTAGCATGTTTTCACTTAGACAATCTCTCACCTGCAAGTCTCACTCTCAGTTTAAAAGACAAGAACTGTGTAAATGTGTAGGAAGTCAATCAGCTGTGAAGGAAGGCAGCTACTATGCTAGTAGTCATTTTTACTTCTAGTTGTGTAATGATTGATACAGTGAAGTTTAGGTGTAAGTTGCAGACTGGAGGTTTTACATGGACAGATAGAAAGAGTAGTAATTCTTTTATTTCCTGAAAACTATCTCCAAATTTAGTCAAGACTGTTCTTTTTCACCTCACTTCCTTCGGAAACTGTTGCTTTGTAAATTTGGTTATGCCAATGAAACATTCAGTTTAAATCAGCAACTTTCTATATTGATGTACCTATGTAAGTTGGTTCCACTAGACTTCACAGTATGAAAAATTCAGTGTGCATATTACCACACATGATAAACATGATAGACATTTTGATAACTCTTTTGCTCTGCTGTGAGTTTTTTAGAAACAGACTTTTATACCTAAGTATATATTCCAAAATATCACCTACAAGAAACCCAAAAACCAAACCAATGCAAGTAGTTTGGTTAACTATCAGCTGTCCTTTGTAATTGCATTGGTCTGTAGTTTCAACAAATAACTTAATTGAAAGAAAATCACAACTGATAAGGAAAATACTTTCAAGCTGGAAAGATTTCTTTGTTCAAGAAGAAAATTATGTTCCCTGATAATTTCTACAGGAAATTAAGTTCTTCCATGTATTTTATTCATCAGTGTTTCTTGCATACACTTAATAATTTTTTGTGTATTTTGTTTCAATATCAGCTGTTCCATTCTATTCAGAGAACATGTATGGAGTTGCTGAAAGCAATTGAACTGTATCAAAAAAGGATTTGTTGTAAGTATGATCAAATACAGAAATTAACATGGGTAGAAGGTTTGCATTGTGGAAGCAAGTGAAAAAGTGAAAATTAAAATAGGGAACTATCAGTTTCATCCTATTTACAAATAAAGATAATGTTCCTTGCAGACAGCTAAAAGCAGATTTGCTTATTTCCTCAGAGATTTCCTAGTTTCTAAGTTTTATATATTGATACCATGCAGTGATAGATGGCAATACTAGAGAAATCTTGCTTGAAGTTCTTTTTTCCATTACTTGCTTGACTTGTTTAAATTCAGAAGTCTCTTGTCTAGAAATCCTAACTCCTTTTTAAACTGTTGTAGCTTTTCTTTTCATCAGAATAGATGGCTTATTGCTAGTTTTATAATTAAGTAATACGTACTATTGCAGAAATTTGATAATGCTGACTTGACTGTAACAAGACTAGAGTAATCGGTGAGAGTCATTAGTGAGAGACAAGGACTTAATTTGGGAAGTTTCAAACAGCAAGTTGTACTAAATGTTCACTAAAGGTTCTCTGCAATTAATATTGTTTGATTCTCTACAGCTGTGATCTCTGGCCTGGAGAAGAGAATCCAGCTTTCAGTTTGCTTTCTTTTATTGAGTGTTATCCATATTTTCTTGAGCCTTTCAGTTTTCTTTTCTGTATCCAAAAAGAGTCAGAGATAAAGTTTTAGAATGGGGAGGTAAAATTGAAGTAGAGAATAGCAGGATATTGAGTTCAAGAAGTGTTCCATAGTAGCAGGTGAAATCTCTGTTGCAAAGATGTGCATGCAGCATGTTCTACCAGAGTATGCTGTGAGTTTGCATTGGAGTTGACTGTCACTTTGCAAAAATGACAAGGGGACTTTTAAGAGATCTTCTTGTATTAGGCCATTCTCCATCTTGATAGTGGGAAGAAATTGGTACTTTAGGACAGCCACTTTAGAAGGCAGAGACAAGGGCATCATGAAATATTTTCGTAAGGATCATGAAGATCCATGGTCCCAGTCTGGAAGTAGTGAACAACTCGGTGTAAAAACACTTTTACTTTTCTTCATCTTCCTGTTTAAAAAACAATCAGTTACTTTGGGGTAGACATATTTCAGATAGTTGAAATACAGTGTTTGAATTATGTAGAATGTTAAAGTTGTCAAGTAATCTTGTGAAGTAGTTTGAAAATAAATGTTCCTTTAAGTGAAGTATTAGATTTTTAATATGAAGTTTTTTTATGTAATCAGATATGAAAACTGGTGAGCAAGAGAAAAGCAGGCAAATTAGCTTCAGTGAAAGTATGCTACTAAAGATCAGCTGAGGCAGTCCAAGTGGTAAAAATGAAGTAAAAACCAACACACCAAACCAGATAGAACCCAAAAAACTCAGCAGTAAAAGATACTACAGTCACAACTGGGCCCTTTTTGTAATCTAACCAGCCCATTTTTTCCCCCTAGAAAGAAAGAACATGTTTCTCCTTTGTCTTTTGGCATTGATGGAATTTTGTGATTCTTGTTAAGTATATCAGCAAATGTTCCAAATGAATCAAATCTTCTGTTTATGAAATGCAGGAATTCTGTGAAATTATTTACTCTTGCTTTGCTGCTTGGATTTGGAGTGACCTAAAGTATTTGATGTTAAGCCAGTTTAAAGCTGTTAGGAACTAATAAAATAACATATTTGACAGCTCATTTATTTTTTGTTAGTTCTGTCTCAGGAAGAAAATGAACTGGGGAAATTTCTTCGATCACAGGGTTCTCAGGATAAAACGAGAGCAGGAAAAATGATGCAAGCTACAGGAAAGGCCCTCTGCTTTTCTTCTCAGCAAAGGTATATGGGTTGACGTTATTGTCTGATTTACAAAGTATATGTGATAATGGTAGTTGAAGCATTGTTGGTATAATTCATTTAGCAATTGGAAATGTGTGAGGAATTAATTGAACGGAAAGTTATTACAGACCAAACCTGCTGTACTATTTACATTGTTACTGCTTTACCTTTTGAATTTTACCTGATCTGCTTTTTGCCTTATGGACCTGCTATATTTATATATCAAGATCCCCCATCTGTTCCTGTTGAGCTCAGCAGTTCTAAAGCTGTACTGGTGCATCTCTGTGGCCTCTCTAGCAGCGAGGTTGTAAGGGAGCTGATGTCAGGTCCCCCTTCTGCTTGGTGGCACTTCTCACTCTGCAGAGAAATGCTGCACCAGACTCACTGTGGAGATGTCGTGGGAGGGAGGGAGACGAGTAAGGAAATACTTCATTTCTGGACCATGGAGTCTCATATCTCAAGTAGACAGAGGACAGAGAAGGAGTTTGAATGTCGTTTCCTGCTCGAACCTTATACTATGAAGCCCACACCCCGGGGATAAGATCCTAGAAGATCCTACTGAGCTCCTGTAGATTAAGTAGAAGCAAATAAGTAAGTATAAGGTAAGGAATCCAGAGGAATAAGCATGCACACAAACACATGCTGTTACCCAGAGCCCTTGATGTCTCACTGACACAGTGTTTGCTGGAGGACTTTAAAAGTAATGGTACCTGATGGCATTAAGAGTATTATGGTGCTTTTTTTAACAGCATTGGGACTATGGAAGTTTGAAATTCACCATCACTTGCAGGGGAGAATTCTATTCCATTATGTTTTACAGGATTTGGGGAGGCTCTTAACTACTGTGATACTTTTCATCTTTAGCTTAACAGTGCAGCTGTTTGGCTCAAAATAAAACTTTACATACAGACCACTGAGAATTCAATATGTTTACCTTGGGCTAGAGTTTGGTGATTAACACCTCCAGTAACAGCCATGAGTGAGATCTTTAAAGCACTTGTAAGGCACCCTTGAGGAAAAGCGCTCATGATTTGCTTCTTTATAAAAGCTTCACTGTTCATAGAAATCTCAGTGTACGACATATCTACATGAATTTTCCTGTGGATGTCTGGGCAAGTATTTGTAGAATGAGAAGAAATATGGGGAATAGAAAAAAAGCCACAACAAGATGTTCAGGTTTTATTACCTCTCTCGCTCCATGCATGTATCTTTTAAAATAAATTTGTATAAAAATAAAAGCAACTGTTTGTCTCTCTTCTCTTCAGCTATCCTCAGACTCATTTTGAAGTTGGAACTACTTTTATTTATGTTGCATGTCAATAGGTAGGTCAGTAGATGGAGATCAAGGAGACATAATTTCTTGGTTACTGGAGATTAAATTAGAAATTCTCTTAAGCCAGGGGTCTTCCTAGAACATTGAACTAAGTCTGTGCTGGTGAGGAACTGATTGAACCCATTCCAGTGAGATGGCTGCTTGCAACGAAGGGGAAAGCAGAAACAGCAGAAGGAAGCAAAGAAAAAGTTGGAACAATCTTGCCTAGCTCTGATATACCATTGGGGCTGAAGTGATGGCATAGGGAAGACAACAGTGTCCCCTACTGCCTTTCCAAAGTGTGTTTGCCAGCAGAAACATCTGGGTAAATGTCCAAATCCTTCCAGAAGATCAATATCCTTCAAGTGAATTGATCAAATTCCTAAAAATTAATAAAATTATGTACTTGACAGTTTATTTTTATTTATATTTATCTTTGAAGATTAAGAGGCTAATGGAAGTGCTTTTTGTAGGGTTTAACATGTCAGTCCTGATTCACTTGTGGTATTTATCCAGTAATAAATTACTTCAGGTACATTTTTTGAGTTGTTAAATGAAACTTACGAAAAGGAATGTTAATGGCATACATACAAGTGACTTGGCAAACTAAAATACATAGATGCATTAGAAGAAGGTCCCTTTTCACTCACACATATAAATAAAACTTCACTTCTTGAACAGGAAGGTTGCAAGTGCAATATTCATGCAAAATTACCCCATTCATGTGTACCCCCAGCCAAGTTACAGAACCATCTGAACATACACTAGCACTTAAAAATTTTGGCTGTGTATGTTCTTTTGAATGCTAGTAAACTGTCAGTAGTAGTATTACTCCTTTGTTTAACACCCTCTCTAACATGTTTGCCTCCTTCCTTTCTTACCTTTATGCCATCCCCCAGGTTAGCACTCCGTACTCCTTTGAGTAGATTGTATCAAGAAGTGGAGACTTTCAGATACAGGGCCATCTCGGACACATGGCTGACAGTGAACCGAATGGAACAGTACCGGACAGAATACAGAGGAGCTCTACTCTGGATGAAAGATGTGTCTCAGGAGTTGGATCCAGATCTTTATAAGCAGATGGAAAAGTTCAGGAAGGTATGAAGTTTCCTGTAGCTTCCTGGCAGGGGATGCCTGATAAATGACAAAGAAGCATGATTTTGATTCTTCCAAGGAGAACATAATTCAGAAGCATTAAGGATGCTATTTTTCCTAACTAATCATTTCTCTATGGACTGTAAGGAAAGGTATTTTTCAGTAGTGTGTTCAACTTCAACATATATTTTTTAACTTAACCTTCTTCACCAAATATATATTATTTATGTAATGTTAAATACTTAGCTGTGATGCCTGCACGACTGGTAGAATAAGATCATGTTTGCAGTCAGAGTGGAGAGGGAAATTTGATTTTTGCAACTGAGAAGTACAGAGTAACGGAAATTCTATACCATCTCCCCCTAAATTTTGGGCTGCAGTTACAAGACCAAAATTTTCCAAATTGGCTGGTTTTGGATTTTAAGGAGGAGTTGCAGATCTGGAACTTACTTTTAAAAGTTTCTTATACAGTTCAGTGTCACTCTTCAGTAACTGCTGAACACTAAAACTGTTAAGAATGCACCCTCCATAAATCATCTTTGTTCAGTGTCACTCAAATTTGTGAAACTCCTCCCCTCCCAGAAGACTTCATAAATCCCTAGTCCTAAGTGATTGTGTGCAGTTTTGCTATCAGGTGTGAGTATAGAATTGATTTGGGCTGATCCCGTTTGTTCAGGAATGTTCATGAGAACCTCACATTTGCTGGTGAGGCTCTAGAGCTGAGTTTGTTACAAGTCTATAATGTTCACAGTTTGGTGTCTATATATGCTGGCTGTCAGGAGGAGTTGGGATCTCAGGTATAACTTAGTGGCTTGTGTTCTGAGCAAAGGCGGTAAAAAAATGTACGGAAATTGCTGATAATTGAAGGTAAAGGTCTAATAACAGAAATTGTATTGTGCATGTGCATATGGCTTAGAGACAAGTAATGTTTAGAAGAGAAAATCTTCTTCACCAATAGCATAAGAAGTCTGAAAGTGTTTGGAATGAAAGGTACTTAGTTTGGAAGTTTAAAAGCTTGAATAAACCATCCTAACTGGAAAGGATTCCCATGCATCTAGGCTGTGCCAATTTTTGTAAACTGAATTGGTAACAGTAGCAATGAAAGAAGGGATGGAACAAATGATACCCCAGTTAGTCATCTAATCTTTTTTTAATGCTCCAGTACAAGGTATTTCTGTAAGTCTTGTGGTACCAGACATGTATTTTATTATGCCTTCTGGGAAATCTTTGTAATGGCAAGTTCTTGCAGGTAAAATAATTGGTATGGTCTTGGCCTCAGCTAATTGCTTATGTATAATGTTTGATTTATTAGGAAAACACTTAAAAATGGAATGTTATAATGAATAAAGCAGTACTAGTAATGCTTATAGAAAACTGATTTGTAGCTTTCTTGCAAAACTATTGCTATTGAGGGCATAAATTATATAAATGGCAAAGTAATTCAAATAATGTATGTTTTGTGCAGTAAGCTGCTGTAGTTAAAAACTTAGATGTGAAATTTCAGGTGTCTTAGGTTGCTGTGCTTCAAGGTCAGCAAAAAAAGGAATTTTTTTTTTCTAAAGTTTTCACAGAACTTAGTAAAAATGCGGAAATACTAAGTGTTTTGAAATATTTCGAGGTCTGAAATGAGTTGCTTTCTGACATGAAGTGAATGTGGATTCTAAAATTCTGTGATGTTGCCTCAAACAGTTAGAAAACCCCAAACTTCAAAGTTCTTGAGCATTTCTTCTCTCCAACTGGCTGCCAACTGAATACCTTTCAGTTCACGTTGTAATGCAGAGAACAAAAAGCTCTACATTTTGTAGCCAACAAAGTAAAGAAATGTCCCGGTATCTGCTTCTCTGCATATCCCATCTGTGCAACAGGCATATCAAACTAGTCTTTGAAGATTTTAATACTTGCAGAAAGTAAACTATTTCTTTTTTAATTTGAGGAAAAAAAGTTACTGAAATAAAATTGTCAAGCGTGATGTTTCTAGGTAGCTGCTGCTGAGCAAGGTGCAAGTTTGGCTTTCAGTGCTTTACAAAAACTAATGGTGGATGAGGTAGTCCTAAGTAATTAAATTAGAGAAGTTTTTATTGTTTTGGGGGTTTTTTTTCTATTTTTGCTTGCAGATCTTAATTGTGCCATAGTGTGGCAGTGTAATGCTGAGGTTTTAGGGCTTATTTTGAATCTGTAGCAACAGTTTAAAGTCCTACTAGTTTTGTGTTGAGAAAGATGTTAAAATTACTGACATAACTTTTTTGGTTCTAAAATACACCATTACCGCAGAGAAGTGTTTTGATTTGGAGCTGCATATCAAGTGATACTTCACCAAGTAGTTATTGAAGCTGATCCTGTCAGAGCACTTAAAAGAAAGTTTTCTTCAGACTTCTAATTGAACAAATCCTAAGTATTACTTTAGTAAACATTTTTTTTTATTTCAAGTAAACAGTGCTGGTTTAGTGATCTTTAATGCACCTAGTGCATCAACAGTATTTATATCACTTGGCTAAAGGATTGTTTTTCAAGTATGAAGCCTTTTATAATGTATTCCTAAATGTATCTTTATATATACAGATACAGTACTTGTTTTTGGAGACCAAAGCTAAATCAGTCCAGATGGGTTTTTCATACCTTCCCTCAGAATAGCTCCAGCTAAAAGATCAATAGTTGAGTCAGTTTTTTCAGAGCTGATAAAATCTGAGTTAAAACACTGGCATTTTGTAGCTGTCTTTCAAAGCAATGAGTTACATGAAAGAATTTTCTAATGCTATTCTTAAGGCATCAGTCTAAGTATGCAAGACCAAGGTTTTCAAAGGCTCTCAGAACACTGCAGAGCAACCTTTTACATTGTTGTTTGAAGACATCTATGTGATTGCAGCTACTTGAGTCAAACTAAAGAAATAGGTGAAGTATTGACTTTTTGATGCAGAGTTCTATAACTGCTATGCAAGTTTTGTTTTTTTTTTAATCTGAACAGTTTTTATGAACAATCCAGTGTTGTTCCAGATAGAGGTGTTCCATCCCAAGTTCCAAGTTTGAAGTGTTCATTGAAAGAATCTAAGCAGGGCTGTGGCAATGTTATGATATTTGGAAGAATCTAAATGAGATAATATCCCTTTACCAAATTTCCCACACTGATTAGGTTTTTAAAGTTCTTAAATTTGGCTGTTTTATCTGTCTGAAGACTATACACTATAACATCAGCTGTGCTGTGATGTTGTAAAATTATAGACTGAAGTGCCCAAGTGCTGATGGCCTTCTTCCAGCTCTGAAAAAGTTAAGCTCTTCCATGTATTTTCTGAGAAGGAATGTGACAATATGTAGTGAAAGGCTATGATACCAGCCAACCGCCTTCCATGTGCAGCCTACAGGAACACGGAAGGGACTGCTGTTCAATTTGCCATAGCTAAGCTATCTCAGATGCTTACACAGTTTAATGTAGACTTTCTTACTAAACTTATGCAATTCAGTGCCACCCATAACATGTAAAAAGTAGAGCTGAAAAATTTATCATCCTGACCTTTAGGCTAACTATAAGAAAAATTACATCTTTGGCACAATAGGTTATTTCTCATGCTGCATTGATAAAGCAAATTAATCCCTTCTAGATTTTTTTTTTGCTTCCATTGTTCTTCTACTCCTCTGCTTTGCCTTCATTCTGAGGCTTGAGCCAAAGCTGAAGTATCTTTGTAAATACTCAGTGACCATGCTGGGATCCCTGAGACAAGCTGCACTGCAGCAGTGTACTGAGAACTGACTGCCTGAAGGGTTGGGCTCTGTTTCTCCCTGTTGTGTAGGCCTCTCTGCTTTGCCAAATCTGCTTTCCTTAGAGCTATACTTCTCTGTGAACCAAACAAATCTCAATGGGACAAAGAATAGGTTGAAGCTATAGGTTGAAGGGTAGAGAGTGATGCATGGACTTGTTGCAGCAGAGCTTTTTAAGTGCTATTAGGTTCATATGCTTGGCATACTGTGGAAATCTTGTATCTGTCTATGGTAATTGGATATTACAGGAATTAATGTCTGAGTTTTTAAAACAATATGCATTAGATGGGGTGTTGTCTGCAAAAAGAGTTGAGTGTTGATCCATATAGTTGCATGGGATCTATGCGGGAAACAAGTAGCATGGTTTGTGCTGGGCCTCTTTGCTGAACCCTGAACTATTTCAAAAGTGTTAAGGAAGTGGAATAGATCTCACCATGGAAGAGAATTTTTAGGATATTCCCCCAAAGATCCTAAATTATTATAGAACCTTAATGCCTAGCTGTTACTTTGCATGCAGCTGTTGAAAAACTTTCAAGCTTGCAGCTGAGTTGTTTGGATACAGTAGTTTATCTCCAGTTCTTCCTGGTTGTAACCCTCTGTATACTTGAAACACAATGAATGCCCTTAAAGGGCATTTTAAAGATAAATCTGGCAAGAGAAAGATATTGAGAAAAAGGAAAGTTCAAGAATTCATAATGACATAACAACTGTTGTTATTATAAATGTACCAATGTAGGGAGTTGTGGGAAAAAGCTGAAATGGACCTCGGAGGAGGACAGCCCTGGCAAGCAGCACGGTCCAGACCAGACACATACATGAGAGACTTGCTGGAGTTTAAAAGTTACACATTTTAGTTGTATAGAGTTCTAGTTCAGAAAGCTTTCTGTATCCCTGCTCCCTGCATTGTTATCAACCCCCTTCCTGCAGTGTTATCACCACCTCGCCCTGCATTGTATCTGTCCAGTCCTCTGTCTTTCCCTGTCTTCCCCAGAGGCAATGTCACATAAAGGGTGGCTGATCTATGCAAGTTCTCTTTTCAGTATCTACTAAGAAATAAAAGTTAAAGCTTGTGTGGACAGCTGGGAAATAATGAAGATCTAAATAAATCTACTGATTTAAAGGTCAGAAGGGAAACGCTGAAGTGCATATATACATTGTAAAGATCTCAGAATGTATGGAAAAGATACATCTGCCACAGCCTTTCAGAATGTCTTGGGGCCTATGTGTCTTTTCCCCTGTTGTGCCCCTGCCTAGTAGCACTGCCTGGCACGAGCGCATTTTGGCTTGTGTGATGGTGAAGGCACTGTGCCACGTTACAGCATCATCTGCTACTCACCTATCCGTTAACATCAGCTACAAACAGCCATGTATACCTGAAGGCACTGTGGAAATGTGCTGGAGCATTATTTAAATTTATTGGTTTTAGTTCTCTGTTACTTTTGAAAATTCTTGGATAGTTGGAAAAAGGCAAAAAGCCTAGGAAAGGATTAAAAACAAATAGTATGCTGACCTTTGACATAAGAACAGACATGGCTCTTTCAGGTAAAAAAAAAAGTGAAAGGGAAATCTACAGGCATTTAGAGACAAGCAAACTGAAGAGTAAGTAAAAACATAGGTTTATGAGTAACATTACAGGTGGTTGGTGTTTTTTTATTTTGCATTTTTAATCAAATTATTAAGTGAATGGGGGAAAAGAGTCAAATCTGAATTGATGAAGTTGCTTATGAGTGATTGCTGGGAAAATTAACTTAACTTTGCTAGAAAAATAAACGCTCTTGGGAACTGAGAGTTGAGAATATTGGCCAAGGAACACTAAACAAAGTTTCAAAGGATCATAGGATTTAAATATGAAAAATAAGTTAAAGTTCAGCTAAACTCTCTTCCTGCCAGGACAAAATTCTGCACGGTAATATATTTTCCAAGTGTTTCTCTATATCTAATAAATATAGTTCAGTTGAGAGTGACTCTTTTTTAGAAGTTCAACTGTTGAAAGCCAACTAAAAGAAAATGTGCTAATGCTAATTACATCTGCAGATGATATTGAGCTGGAAGGTCTTTTGATTTTCCAAGCAGCAAAATACACCAGTGTCTTTGGCCATCACAGTTGTGTAATCAATAGACTGGCAGTTGCCATAGCTACAAATTGCAGTGTACCTGATTGATGTTTAAAGCCAGCTAGGGTACTCACTGCTGAACAACTTTTAACAAAAACAATTAACAACAATTAACAAAAATAATTTTAAAAAAGAGTTGTAGACTGCAGTTGTCTCTGTTTCTTTTTAGGTGGTACTTCCACATTAAAATTCCAACTTCATGTGAAAAACTTAAAGCACTTAAAGCACATTTACCTTGAGGTGGCTGTGATGTAGGCCTCTGCATGCGGGAGCGCACAAGAGGTGTTTGTGCTCTGGAGGTGTCAGAAAGATCTGAATAGGTTTGGTAGACCACACATTGCATATGAGATGTGTGGCACTGTAATGTGAAAAATAATAGTGGCTTTCATAATGTCTCTTAGGAATGTGAGATGGTAAAGTCTATCACTTTGATTTTTATCACTCTTAGTTCAAAATCTTGCTTTAAAAAAAAGCCCCCATCAATCTCTGCTGATTTGGATTGCTGCTGCTTGTTAGATGAATAGCTGAGATTCAAGGAGATTCAGCAGTACTAACTGAAAGATAGCTGCATACTCTAAAATTAGTAAAATGCTGTCAAACTGTACTCTGAGAAGCAAATCTTGGTGCAGCAATGTGATGGCAGAGATAAAGAGGTAACAGCATGCTCTTATGATATGGTAAGTAACGCCTACACATATCACTTCTTGTGACATGCCTGTGCCACCGAGAGTATGTTTGGTTTCATTCTGGTAGGGAATAGCAGTTAGAACATGGTTTTTGAAGTCAGGGTTTTTAAATATGAAAGTATATGATGCTGGAAATGCTAAATTTAATTACTTTCTTAGAAATTATGGTAGTGAAAAAACACACAACAATGGTTCTCTTCAGTCAAAATGGTAGTGGTTGCTTTGTCATTATTGTCTCTCCTTCTAAAAGCAGATGCAGTTCCAGTGCTGAGTGAGTTTGCTCTATGCAGTTTATGCAGTAATGTTTTTTCCATGTTCTACAATGTCACATTCAGTAACATTAAGTGGAGAAACCAAAACATTCCAAGATACTTCATATACCAAATGCTCAGGCATTTTAAGGCAGTTTTGAAAGATGTACTTTTTTTGAAAATGTGACCTTAAACAGAAATGTTCTTCACAGTGAAAGCATTTTATAGTCTTCCAATTTTAAATTACCATTTCAAGTACCATTTTTAAGACTCAGAGTAGGTAATAATACAAAAACAATTATTTTCTGAAGCTATTTCATGTATATTAAATATCACTGATGATTGTTACTGGGTTAGAACTAAAAAAGTAACACTGTGTGATGGAGATGTCCTTTTAAAAGCATAATAGGAGTATGCCACTTAAAAGTAGAAACAGGCGTCTTGGAATAGATTACATCATCTTTAGAGGTATTACTTGTAGAATATAGCTGCTTCCAGAGATTAATGCTTGCCTTTGAGAGATGGTTCATCATCTGTTATTTTTAAGAAAGGAGAGTTAGAGGTGAGACTCAGCAAAATGACTCTAAAGTAACATAAAATCGAGTGCTGGACTACAGATACAATGTTTCATGTAACCTAGCTGAAATCAAAAAAGGTAGACTTGTTTTAATTCTGTGGTTTCAGATTTGTATTTATTTCAAGAAAAGGCAAGCAGCCACATCCTAGTTCTCTTAAGTAGCAGAAATTAGAATGTTTCAACAGCGTTCAACAAATATATTAAAAGCAAAATCAGTGATTTAAACCAATAGTCTAATTTTCATGCAATAATTATTAGTCCCAGTTTTAAAAAGACTCTCCCAAATGTGGTGTGATAAAAGTTAAACTCCAAGAATTTCTTTTGTCTAATAATTATATGTATATATTAAATTTAATATGGGATTTTTTAATAAAAAAGGACGAACTGAACACTATTTGCACTTATTCTGTTGTGTTTTGGTCTTGAAATGGGAAAGAAAAGATGATACTCTAGTCAATTTCTATTGCTCACATGAAAACTAACCCTGCAAGCTGGTCTATGTGGGCAAAGCCCCTCACCCATGTGGATCATTGTGTGAATTCAGAACCTAAATGAAGTGTAAAAAATGTGAACAAAGTAGGTTGTGTAAAGAGAAATGAGATTTGGAAAATTCCCTTAGCCTTAATAATCTGAAAAGTCTAGGACGATAGTTAAAGAAAAATTTTTTTAAATATAAATGAAATACAGATGTGACTGAACTGAGAGAATTCTGCAGGAGAGAAGAATAAACAGGAAGGGGAATACAGCTGTTGGGGAAAACATTGTTTACACAAGAGAACCAAGTTTTTCTGTGGTTGCCACTGCCCAGGAATTCTTATACTTTCCTAAAATGCTTGGGCACATGCATGATGTAGTCCATCTGCTTTTACTTCCTAAGGCCTTTGCTGTTCAGTTATATGCTCCATAGGCTCTGAATGACTAAAAACATTTTTGATTTTTCTCCTTCACATAATTAAAACAAGTTAGATAGGATTAAAAAACCCAAACAAACAGAAGGTACTGTTCTAATAAAAAAATGGCTGATAAAGCACCATCTCTGTTTCAGAGCTCTGCCTGAACACTGCTTAGATTTCAAATGTTGTTTCTTCTGCAATAGCACACTGTAGCAGGTTTAAATATGACAAAGCTGTGAGTTTGAGGGAATAACATTTTGGTTATAATGTGACTTTTTACTAGTTCTTTCCTGTAGACCCCTTCACCATAGGATAAGGAGAGGAAAATATATGTTTAAAGCATGGAGACTTGATGATTCTGTCTAGAAATTAAAATGTCATTAAATGGAAAACACCTTTTTATCAACATTTACTGACTTTTTGGTCATTCAGTTTGTAGACAGTTGATTTTTCATTTTGAGTTGTCTGGCAGAGAAACATGATTGTTCTGGTCCCAGTAAATACAGTGAAATACAGCCACTGTTACACTTATCTGTATTGAGCTGCATTTGCCCACTTAGGTAAACCTATGACACTTATATTCTGTTACAGAGCAGTATAGCATTGCTTCTGCCTTTTTTTTTCTCTTCTTTTTCCTTTGTGTACTTTAGTAGTCCTGTTACTTACTTGGAGTTCCAGGAGTGTCATGAACAATTAAATTTAAAATCTCAGGGTAATTATGGTGGGTAATTTGCTAGTAGGTATTTGCAATTATTTGAATAGGCATTGATTTCTTTGGATTATGTTGGATATCATTGTATCTCAGTTGAATATTTCATTTGTTTCTCACCATTAGTGTTTCAGCATTAGAAATACAGTCTATGGTGGCTGAAAAGACTTTGTGCTATCTTGTATTTTGTGGTAGATTTGCCTAGTTCAGGTTAGTATATAATGAGAGATTTCTACCACCTCAGGATATCAGAAAATTGCATCATTTTCCTTTCCAGAATCTTTGTCTCTTGCAGTGCAACTGGTCTAATACATCTTTAATTCAGCTTTCACTTATGTGCTGTCATTCCACATGAATTTGCCAATACATTTATGCTATGTCAAAACAGGACATAACATATTTTCAACAGCCATTTCAAAGTGTTATTTGCTTGTACTGCTGTAGCAACTGCATATCTGAGTCACAGGTAGCAGCTCAAGTCTGCTATTCTTGCATAGGAAAAGACGAAGGTGGCAGTCTGTACAGGAGGTTTCTCCTCTGCTCATTCAGACATAACTTGTTTTTCAAAGCTGACCTATCAGCTGTTCTTTTGTGGCAGAAAGGCAGACAGTACTTTTCATAGAATCATACAACAGTTTGGGTTGGAAGGGACCTTAAAGATCATCAAGTTTCAACCCCCTGCCATGGGCAGACACACCTTCCACTAGAAGGTGTTTTGTTGATTTCTAGAGTGAGACTGGTAGACATTTAAAAGTAATTAAGTCCTTTATATGAATTGCAACATGCCTTCAAATTTGCTTAATCAAGCTTAATGGAGTGAGATGCATGGGGATGTTTGCACAAGCACAGACAATCATAATTAAGTCCAAAATGGAAAATTTAAGAAATTTATTATTGTAACTTGTTCTACACTAGGGTTATCTTAATTCAAATCTCAATAATAGTTTGATTTCTTGAATAAATGTGATGTACATCTTGTCAGTTTCTTACATAACAGACATTATTTGAATCTATTTACACTGTCCAAGTAGTTTTCCTTTTTATCTAGACTTGGTTCTCTTTATAAATTTCATCTCCTAAAATTAATTTTTACAAGTGTTTCTCATCATATCATAAATGAAGAGTTTAATAACCAGGCCTGAAGCAGATGAACAGAAGTATGCCACCTCTTCTCTAACCCTTGTTCTTATGTGTTACTCCTAGAAATTGATTGAAAAGAGATTAATGAATACACGAAATACTATTCCAACCCAAAAGAACAGCTGAGTTAAAGTATAGTCTGCAAAATGTAGAACATACCAAAGCATACTGAAATCAGGTTTCATACTGTGCAAGATGTTGGAAGTCCTTACATTACACATGGAAAAGTTTAGTTGCAGTCATTATTTTGTATAAAACATTACCTTTTCTTGTTCTTTGACTACACATCATCAAGCTTGAATTAAAAACAGTAAAAAGAGGGAAATAAATCAGTAAGCACTAAGACATGCTCATGTAAATGTGTGATGTGTGCTCCTTGTCAAAACACCACTCAGGCTATGAAGTTACTACAGTTCCATGGGAACTAGGAATCCACTAGTTCCATATGCTTTCAGTGCTATATGCAGAAATACTGTAAAGTAGGTGCAACACTAAATACTTGGTCCTCAAACTACGGCCTACTTCAATTTGACTTCATTTTCGTGTAGTCTTTACAACCATCAGGTATGCCAGAAGGTGCTATGCTCATGTAATGCAGGGATTTGTGCTGATTCTGTCTGCTGGTAGAGTTTACCCAGAGCCGCCAACAGGAAGATTTGCTATATTCCAGGCCTTTTTCCCCTCTTGGTTTCCTTACCCGCCCCCCCTTCCAGCCTATACACACACTGAGCATGCTTTCCAGATCATATAAGTGAGAGGCGGGGCGACAAATTAGACTGAAAGCATCTGGGTTTCTTCTATGCTTGAAATGCTGAGACAAAAATATACTGTATGTAAAATGAGCTAGTGCATTTATCTGACAGAAGTTAATTTTGGAGATGATGTTTCAGTAGCTGAATCATCCCTGAAATTAGGCTAAAATACATGACAGATCTGTATTTTAATAACTGAACATACCGAATAGGTTTTTTTAACTGGTTCTGAATATTACTTTTTTGTTATTATTGTTAGCATGCTGGAAGATTAGAACTTTTCTGTTTGAAAATAGGTTTCCAGTATAGCTACTGGAAAGCAGCTCTCTGGGGAAGGAGATGGGGACCCAGTGGACAGCAAGCTGTCTATGAACCAGCAGTGTGCCCTTGTGGCCAAAAAGGACAATGGTATCCTGGGATGTATTTGAGTGAGCATTGCCAGCAGATTGAGGGAGGTGCAGGTGACCCTACCCCTCTATGCAGCCCTAGTGAGGCTGCACTTGGAGTGCTGTGTCCAGTTCTGGGCCCCTCAGTACAAGAGAGACATGGAGCTTCTGGAGTGAGTCCACTGGAGGGCTACGAAGATCCTCTTGTGAGGACAGGCTTGGAGATTTGGGCCTGTTCAGTCTCGAGAAGAGATGAATTAGAAGGGACCTCATCAATTCTATAAGTATCTGAAGGATGGCCATGAAGAGGATTGAGCCAGGCTTCTCTCAGTGGTGCCAAGCAATAGGACAAGAGCCAATGGGCAGAAATGGATGCACAAGAATTTCCACCTAAATATGAGGAACAACTTCTTTAGCGTGCAGGTGAGTGAGCACTGGAACAGATTGGCCAGAGAGGCTGTGAAGTTTCCCTCACTGAAGATATTCAAGAACTGTCTGGATGCAAACCTGTGCCGTGCACTCTAGGATGACCCTGCTTGAGCAGGGAGGTTGCACCAGACAACCCACTGTGGTCCCTTCCAACCTGACCCATTCTGTGACTCTGTCTAGGAACCTGTGTTAGCAAATATTTGCTCTTAACAATCAAGCATTCTAGAATCTGACTTTTGAGACCCCAGGACTTAGGATTTTAACGTTTATTTGCTTACTTATATATTATAGTTTTTTGGAATTAACTCAGTTTTATCTAGCATCTGATAGTTTATCTAGATACTGATTTAATAAGATACTGCTTTCCAACTTTTTTTCTTTTATGTTCCCTATCAATATTGTAGTTAGATGTTTGCATTGGGAAATTAAAAGCAGGTTGCTGCTCACAAAGAATGAATATTAATCATCTTTTTTTTTTGTCAATGATATCATGAAATTTTCTTGTATAGCATAAACTTCACATGTAGCACCTGCAGTTTCAGATGCTTAGGAGCTCCTTCATCAAAAAATGTTCAAGTTCTGTTTCAATCAGGGCAGTTCTCTTAGAGTCCGTAAAATCCTGTTGGTTTTCAGACCACAATGTTCAAGAAATTTTGTATATTCAACTTTGATGAACTTAAATATATGAATCAAAATTGAGATCACAGTGAGGTCCCCTTTCTCATGTCTTAGAGAGTCATTGCAGTGAAAGAAGATTAGTATGTGTTATATCAGCTTTTCCTTGAGTAGAAAACTAGAGGTTCATTCTGATAACTTGTGTGGTATTAAGTAATTATACTTTGTAAGCACTAAGGTTTTATACCTAAATACTGAAACCACAAGTAATCGTAAAAGATGTTTAATAAATAATTCGGATTGAAAATGCATTTACTGGCACAGGTAAAAGGCAGAAGGTCATGCTGATATAGTATGCCATATTCTTTCTTGGTTGTCCTGCACTGCTGCTGAAAACGCGAGTAATTCTGCTCAATGAACTTCCAATATATGAAAAAAACTAAAAGCACCCTTAATTTAATAGTTCTCATCATATTGCATCTTTCATGGTTGGCAAGAGAAATGTGTGCCATTTGGTAACACAGCATTAAGTATCTTGAATCACCTGTAGGAGCATGACAAACATATGCGTTTGTATTCCACGCTGTGTTGTGGATCACCTCTTTATGAATACTTTAGCTTTTTAAAGAGACACTAGTTTCATGTTCAGTTAAGATAAATGCTGATATTTTTCCTTGCTAAATGTCCCTGAAGATTGTATGCAGGAAGAGAAAATCTCTAACTTTATTGGTGTTCTTGTTTTATGGATTTTTAAGGAGTTGGAGATGTGAGACCCAAATCCCAGTCTATTATACAAGATCTTGTGCAGACTTGCAATTGTAGGAATTAAGAACTACATTTAGTAGTACTTTTTTCCCCTTGTGGCTTACCATCTCTGACAGAGTATTTATATCCCCCAGAACTAACATTCTTTGTTTATTTGGACTTTCAGTCTACAAAGCCACAGCTATTCTTACTGTTCTTTCACCAGGGCTGTGGTATACTGACTAGGAAAGGGATCTTGACCTCAGCTGCACTATTGTAAAATACAGTTTTATATGTGACAGGTTTCCCTTGACATCAGTTGAATTTCTCTGGATTTTCATGGCTGGAACTGAGATTAGTTTTTTCAAAGCCCTGCAACATCTCTTACTTAAATCCCTACCTGTTGTAGCCATTCTTTCTGGCAGAGATGCAGGTAATCTCATATTTTGGTTTCAGTTAGAAGTTTATTTTTTCACAAGCCCATGATTTTCTTCACAACTCTCCTTTTTAGACTGAAGTTGAAAATCTGTGTTCTCAGACACTTGCAGCTAAAGCAAATAAAGACTCTGAGGACCTAACACAAAAAAATGTGTTTATCCAGCACTGGATAAAGCTTCTACACTCCTGCCACTGCTCCCAGCATTGCTGCTTAATTTTGGAGGCCCATAAGATAAGCTCTTTTCCCATCTCCTCTTTTGACTAGATGGTTGTGCGTGCATAGCACTCCTGGTATCAATAGCATGGTGCCTTGCTTAGACATGAGCTAGAAGTACTGTAGCATTCCTTGACGTTCCAAAACTGAGAGGCAGCCTCAGCTCATGCCACTGTAGTTCCAGCTGTGTAAGGCTTTTCACAAAATATCATAGCGAGATAACTTGGCAGTAGCTGCTCCTGGCTTTTTATATCATACCTTAGCATTTGTCATCCTTGCCTAAGAAGTGGAACCCATGGAAGCAATTTCCTTTTTCCTGAGGCAACTTAAAGCTGTCTCTACCTCACCAGAGTATCTCCTAACTGCCCAAGAACTCTATCTCTGAACACCCCTCTTTTTTGGAACTCCAACATGCAAAAAGAAGTCATCAGTAAGATGTTATAGCCATGTGGCTAGAGAACTGGATCAGGTCAGAAATTTGACTTGTAGTTGTTAATACCAGAATTCAAGATTTGCTCATTGATTGTTTTGTGTAATATGTGGAGTTATTCTGGAGGGCTTCCTCATCTAGATGAATGCGCTAACCACAAAGCTATTTTGTAGCACTGCTCAAAAAAAAAAGTTGGTTGTGTTTTGGGGTTTTTTTCCTGGGCTTCATTCTTTGCTATAATTAAAATCTCACCTGTAAGATTCTGCATTTATGAAAAATTTTGAATTGTGATATTCTCTTCCTCATGAATAGATCAGGCCGATGTGCAATATTGTTTATGCAGAGCCAACCTGATCAGTGAAAATAAAGTTGCAACATATCCAGCAACCCAGGAGTCCCACAATTTGTATAACTAGGTCGTGTAATGACTTTGTGACGCAGATCTTTGCCTGGTTTTCTGCCTGGTTGGAGTCTCATATACTCCAAGTGAGTTTGGGTAAATAAAATTAGAAATATGGTAACGACAATGTTTCAGATTGTGTTGTGAGACAGGCATTTTTTCTTATTGTGCAGACAGCACAGGCACTTGCCGCAAAGTTTAAGATTCACTTCTGAAGATTAGGAGCATAGAAGTTTGTCAAATCCTTGAGTGTACTCTCAGAGTTAGACCAGAAAAGAAAAGGAAAGGAAATGTGTAGTTTACATTCAGTAATTTGTTTCCACTGTGAAACATTTCCTGGTTTTGAGTTAACATTTTACCGCAACTGTGAAAGAGTTATAAGACATTCATAATGTTTTGTGCTTTTATTGTTTCTCATTTCCTTGGAAGAAAACAATAACAAAATTTGTTAAGAGAGTTTAAACAGATTTCTTTTATTAATATGGTATTCAGGTGGTGTAAAAAGCTGTCATAAAAGTGGGAGACTTTCTGCCTTGATACCTGATCATGATCAATATTGTTGTCAAGCATGTGCAGTTTGTATAACAGAATGTCACACATGTATGTAATGTACATGTGTATGTACTTAACAGGTGGTAGAAAAATACTTGAAAAACTAAAATCCTTTCAAACTGAAATTGTTAGTTGCTAAGAAAAGGGGACTTGATATTTTTCTGATAAGAATAAACAGGAAAATAAAAATAAAATAAAATTTCCTTCCCTTTTAGAAGGAAAACTTTAATGAGTGAAATTTTTGTAACAGTTCAAAGATACTGGAGTACTATTGTCAACAGGAGTTGCCAATGGACTTTAAAGTTTGTCAGCATAATTTGTCTCTTACCGTAGTTACACAGAGATTTCTCTGACTGTGCACCTCTCAATTATGTAGCAAACTTTCCGCTCTAAAATTGTTCATCAGACTTTGAATTGGTATGAATATGTTTTCCACGTGTTCTCAGTATGTATTTTATACTGATATCCGTCATACAAACAAGGGTTAGAAAGCTAAAAGATAGTAAGTCCTATTTTAGCATATATCAGCCTGCCATATCTTAATTTCAGTTTGATTGATGTAAATAGATATTGTAATTGAGTCTGTTCAGTTGTCTGATTTCCTTAAAAGTTGTATTAGTTTGCTTTTTCATTAAAAATGGAGAAAAAATTAACTACATAAAAAATTGTCCCTTTGTTTAAAGGTTCAAGCACAAGTGCGACATGCAAAACTGAACTTTGACAAACTGAAGACTGATGTCTGTCAAAAAGTGGATCTTTTGGGAGCGAGCAGATGCAACCTCCTTTCTCATGTGTTAACAACATACCAGGTATCCAAGGAAAATGTTGACCTCCAAAAGAAAGATTTCCTGTTAATGTGTTTTTTAAGAAGTTATCATGGCAATATTCAACTGTAAGAATATGTAACTAGGATTGGAGGGAAGATGTGAAATTTGCCCTGAAAACAGATTTGTATTAAAATTAACATTGTGCTGAAATTTTATGCTACTTTACAGACAACACTGCTTCATTTTTGGGAAAAAACTTCACACACGATGGCAGCTATCCATGAAAGTTTCAAAGGTTATCAGCCATATGAATTCACGATGTTAAAGGTAAGGACTATGTATGATATGTATGTTTACCTAGTGATAAAAAATAAGACCATATAAGGATGTAGAAAGCACACATTGATATTTTGTCCATATATTGTCTGACAATTCTGTGTCCTGTCTTTTCATTAAATTATAAGTTTTATGTTTAATGTCCTTTTGACTAGTAGGTTCAAAAACTGCATGTACAGTGCAGTGACTAAGGAATATTTTAAAGGAAGACATTATTAAGCACTGCACTTAGGTATGTGTTTTAAATGCTAGGTGGAATTGTGTTTGATTATTCCTAAGGAATCATAAAATCCAGCAGAATTTGGGATTTATGTTGCTCTCTGAAATCCTGCAAGTGAATTAATATTATTTTGCCTTTGCATTTGTTTTTAAAAACTCACACTCTATAAGAACACATTATTGGACTGAATATGAGTAAGTGGATGCTTAGGGTTCCCACATCTGTACTCATTTTTTAACCCTTTACTGGGAAATACTGGGTTTTTTTGACTAGTGATATTTGCTGATCCTTTTTAATCTTTGAATACGGCATGTGTGCAATATCTGACTGCTGTCTGAGTTTGAAATTTCATGAGGTATCTAAAAATAATCACTAAGCACTGTGTGTTTTCCTGTTCCTGCATATGAGCTTGCTTTGAGTGTGACACTTTGAGGTTCAGTAGAGGAATGGGAAAACAGTGAAAAGCTTCACTTATCCTTATAGACACCTTTGTCCTTTAGTTATTCTAGACAATGAAATAACTATGTGATTGGCCAATACTATTTGCATTGGAGAAAAATAACTCATGTCTGACAGAGGTCTGATGGAAGGGTCACCACTGCAGGGAGAGTGAGGAATGAACAGCATGCAGCAAAGATGCCCTTTGCTTGGAGAGACAGTGCAATTTGAAAATGATTACAAGTCATAGCCTCAATCCCTGAAATGCTTGTGTGTATGACATGTACAAGCAGAAGTTTGGCTGTTGTGCTATATAGTCTATGGCTACCCTAGACCTCCTGGAAAAGAAATCACCTGGAGGTGTAAGGTGTACTTCACCCGAGACTACCAAAGTTGTCCATACATAACTATGCTGTATTTAAAGATGTTTTCCAGAATGTGTGTTGAGAGGGAGCAGTTTCTGAACTTTCAGGTGCATGAAGAGCTTATGAAGACTGTTATTTCTTGAGCTGAAAACATCGCAACAAACCAGCCAACCAAATTTCAAGCTCAGTCTTTCCTGATTAAGGACAAAAATAAAACATGGTTTATAAATTGTTTCATTTTACACAGCCTCTGAAGATTCCTGTCTTGCAGGAGAAGTCCTCATTTGCTATGAAATTAAGACAACTTTAAGCTTCTTTTTTACATAGTCCACATCACAGAGATGGATTCTAGCCAGAGTTTACATCCATATTTCAGCAGCAGACAGTTGGGCATAGCTATCTTGACATTGCTAGTAATTGCCTTTAGATTCACCCATTAAACTCCAAAACAGAGAAGAAAGTGCCCTTTACTTCCCCACTGTTGCCTCCCATTGCAGCCTGGGTTTAGCATGGCCAGTGTCCTGCTCCGGAGCCTGGGCACCATCCTGATGGGCTGTTCTCATAACTTCCTGATGTTAAAAGATGTCTGAGGAGATTTTTATCTTTGCTTTGTTACAAAGCTATTCCAGTCTAATTTGTGTAGGTAGCCTATATTGTTGCTGGGTATTTATTCTCTTTTATGTCTGAGAATGTGATTATTTGAACAAGACATATGAAGTTTCAAGACATATAGTAACATTTGCATGTAACATTCTCTTGGACACAGAAAACGCATCTGTTCCAGAGTGCAAAGTATCCTTGTGATGGAGGATGAGGGTCATCTGGGGATGCTTGTTATGTTTTGAACTTCCTCCTGTGAAACCTTTCAGTATAATCTAAATTTGAAATTAGGTTGGGAATCTATGATGAAAAAAATGCCATCTGTATTGATTCCACATGTAACGAACACTCCCGTGAAGCAGAAAGTATCTGCAAAAATGATTTTGAATATTGTAGTGTGTTTAGCATGCAGCCTAACTTTTTAATGAGAATCTTAACAATTTCTGTTGCTGGCCTCCTGGACTGAAAAGATGTGATTTCCTGGATTTGCAGTGATATGTATGCTGATAAATGATGCTTATCAGGAGGCAGTTTTATACTACAGTAAAAGTCTGTGCTTTCAGAAAACAGCTGCTTAGGAGTAAGACTGTGTTACTGGGTTTCAGTATCAGTTCTTTATTTCTTTCAGTCTCTAGAATGTGGGATTATTTTCAAACTCTTCCCCATGATCTCCTTGCCCCAACTATTAGTTTCTGTTTGTTAACATTAAATGATGGCTAAAGATACTAAAGATATTAAATCAAAATCTGGTGGTTGCATCAGGTGAGATTGTGTTGTCTAAGAGAATAGATGTCTGCCCCTACTTCAGGCGCATTGCTAGGGTAAGTCATCTCACCTCTACTTGCCACTTCTGAAGGTGTGGTACTCCCATGAGTCACATCTCTCTTCTGCTAGACCTGGGTATGGAATAACAATAGATGATGATGGTTAGGGAACTGATCCCTACCAGTCATATCATATGTTCATGCCAAAGTAACTATATATTAAGAAGAAGCTGCAAGCTAGTTCTACATTGAGATTATGTGGTATTATTTTTTAATGAAGTATAATAAATGGCTGTGGCAGATCTAGGGTAGTATAGTTTCTGATGGAGAAACTTTTGATCTAAAAATGTACCCAGTGATGATGCCATGTCTGTTGTTGACTTTATGCATTAAAATATATAATCAGAATATATAACTGCTTAAAATATACATGAAATATTTCAGTGTGCCCATTTCTACATTTATTTGCAGGTCACATCTTTTAGAAGAGGTGTCTTATATCATAAAAAGGACCCTTCTTAAAATTTTCAATTTGATGCTTGCAAATCATTTTTGTCTTCTATGTTTCCATAAAGGACAAAATTTTGCACATACAAGTGATCCCTCTGAATTAAACTAAGCATACGTGCATGCTGGATTTGCATTTTGCTTTAAAACAAGAAATTAAAGAAACTGTTAATATTTGACTTAGATGTAGATTGTCTTCCTGAAAAGAGGCGCTATGTACTAGAAAATTGCTATTTGTGTTTTGTAATATAAATATATATTCGTGTACCAGGTTTACCTCAGGAAAGAAACTCTGAAACATCCCTTGGGATTTTTCTGGAAAGAAAACATTGTCTTTAGAGATGTTTGCCAAAATCCCTTAATGAAAAGCAGCCCATTTGTTTTGTTGCTTCAGGGCATATAGTGAGAGTAGTATAGTTGTGCTATTGCAGCTGTATTTCCTAACTGTGAGTTTTATGCTTGATGAAAGATGATTATTAATGTGCTAACAACTCTGTGTATAGTGATGTAAAAGTGTCTGTTACTGTATCCATTGCTGTAATATTACAGATGATGGGGTGCTGTTTTAGTAAAGCCTTTAAGGTGTCATTGTCTTGAAATTAACTTCTATCAAATGAATTTAAGTTTATTTCAGGGGCTACATTTCACTTTCTAATTTCTGTTACCGTTTATATGCCTTGGTTACTTCATAAATATTTAGCTGCACTTTTCGCATTTCAATGCTATAAGACCAAACTTCCTGAAGAGTTCATGTGAGCCTAGGAATAATAATAGCCCTGGTGAAAGAGTCAGAAGGTGTGAATCTCAGTTCATCTATTTATTTCTGCTTAAAGTGAAATGCCACTGCTTGTGCCCCTTCTGTGGTTGGAGTAATCTGTCCAAACAGATGCTACAACACTGGTGCCTTCTGATAACCTCTGCTGTGGTCTGATATCCTTTCTTATTTCTGTTAATCACACAGGGACTTTACTCATAGGCAAGATTAGTTATGATTTTGTATCTCTAAGGGTTTTGGGGAGGTTTGGTATTTTTTTGCCTGATGAATATCCATGAAGAAATTCTGAGATTACCTGGTTTTCCTCTTCCCTTTCAGCTCTGCTCCCAAATGAAATATATCAGAGTTTTTTTCATCTCAGAGGTGTTGCATCTCTTCATAAATGTTGTGATATCTTGGGATACATCCCTGGCTTCTGTAGCTATCATTAACTGTGTTGCAGTTCCCCGCAAATGCCTTGGACAACTAACGCACCTCTTGACTGAGAAAGAATCAAAGCAACACATCTGAGTGTGTTGTCAACACTGGAGGGCAGGTTAATGCACAGTCCAGATCATCTTGGCTTGACTTGAAAGCAGCCCAGATGCAGGTGAAGGAATTTAGTGAGTAGCAGCCTTGGAATGGAGCCTTAGCTGGAACCAGAGTTAATTCTACAGGGAAGGAATCACTTGTCAGCTTGGATACTTAGAGTATTGTGAGCAAGCAAAATATCACTGACTGACTTTTGGTGTTGGAGACATACAAGTTAGGCAGAGTGAATGAGTGAACTTGCTGGAGACATACAAGTTAGGCAGAGTGAATGAGTGAACTTGCTCTGCTAGTGTGTATGGTCTTACTCTTACAGTAAAAGAGAAATAATGGAAACTCGGAAGACAGCTTTCTAAACGTGCAGGGATCCTACCTTAAGGCACATACTGGAGTAGCTCATAACAAAATCCATATTAGTCCATGTGAGCAGCCATAACAGTGAAGTTACACATCTGTCCGCTCTGAGCAACAAAGTCAGGGATATGTCCAACTGAAATGTGATGACTTTTGTCTGAACTCAGTCTGTGTCTTCACAACCCTGTTTAAACACAGCACTTTCTAGGTAATGGAACTTCTTCCCTTCTTCTAATGTAACCTGAAACAATTAAAAAATATCATAGTTTGATTTTTATGCCTGCTGACAGTAATGATCACATTACTGTGAGTTCATGTTTAGAAAATGATTGGCAGTGACCTTTTAATGCTCAGTTTTATTTCATACACATCCTCTAGCTTTTTTAAATCTTTTTTTAAAAGATACTTCAGTTTGTAGTGCACATCGAGATGTGGAGTAGAGGGAGGCAGGGGAGAGGAAAAATAATTTCATTATTTGCTATCTGACTTTGAGAGAATATTGTCTGAATCAAATTCTTACATTGAATTATTACATCAAAAAACCCCTGCTGATTAAAAATTTTTTATACTCTCCACTGAAACAGAAGCTGTATTTCAGAGCTGTGTTTATTTTTCTAATACGGGAAATAGTAACTGCCATTATTATCATGCTGTTTCCTTCCCAAAGTACTTGTGAACTCCATTGCTATATGCAGTGTTTATGGCTTGATCACAGTCCTTTCAATATGGATTTCCTGAAACACTAATGAAGAAAGCATCATAAAGATGCTTTATGATTAAAGCATCCTTAAAGTAGATGTTGGTTTTGCTCTATTTTTCTTGGAGAAGATGCAGAAGATTTTATTTCTGATAATTTTCTTTGACTTGTATAATTAGGCAGTGGTTACAGTAGTTCTATTTGTTGCTCAAAACCGTTACAGCCTTCTTGGGGCAGGCTCTGTGATGCTACATTGGGTGGCAGGTAGAGCACCACAACTGTTTCACCATCACCTACAGATTAGAGTGGACTGTGTGTCCTACTGTGATGTCCCAATGGTTCAAGTGCCCAAAGCAGCACAGTCCCCATAATGCAGAGCTTCTCTCTTTCTCTACATGACACTTTTGTGCAAGTGTAGTGTGAATTTGTATGGTTTTGGACTCTAATCCAGGTCTTCTTGGAGTCAGTGGAATAATGCACATCAATTTTAATAGTTTGAGAAGTGCAGTCTGATGAATACCCAGTACAAATGCAGGTAAAGGGTAACATTCATTCACAGGTGATCTAGTTGAGTTGGCTAATGCCCTTGTTCAGAATCCAAATAGACTTACATGTGATTCTGGTAAACACTGATACAGTGTCAAAAAAAGTGGCAACCACAGAATAAGATAAATTTTTTTTAATGCCTCTCTTTATTATGGCTGCTTTTGTGATCCCTCATCTTTTGACCGTGATTTCTGCAGTGCTAAGGGTGCTTATGACAAATTAGTCAGCAGTTCTAGGTAGAATTAACTTACTGATAGGGGAGAACAAAGCTGCTGCAGTACAGGACAGATCCATAAGTTTGGGTTCTAAAACACAGAAGTGTAGATTTCCTCAGACAAGTACTGAACCAAGCAGAAACTGGAATGTCCCTTCTGGAGACTCCTCTATCCCGGTTAATAGGATAGTGCAAACAAGACCTGTGACATGTCTGGGAATGCTTTTCTTGTGACAGGTGACCTGGGCACTCTAACTTTTATTCAGTAGATTGGGCCACTTTTTTTCTGTTTTACAATTTTCATGAAACATGCTATTGTTTTGTTCAAATTCCAGATGCAAAAGAGTAGCATTTTTGTGTTTGTTAAGTTTTGCACAAAAGCTGTCTTTGTTTTACCCTGAGCTTTCTGGGGGGCAGAAGGAGAAGTTGGTGTAAAATGTAGTGCTATGAGTATCAATGTGATATAAATAAATTTAATTACAAATAGTCAGGACTATTCACATGAAACATGGTTTTATTTCTCAGAAAGTGAGTTGGACTTCAGAGAGAGGAAAATCTTCTCACCTTCAGAGAAAAACCTTTTGATAGAATCAAATATTCATATTGCTAACTCTATTACTTAATTTCTGGGTTCATTTATTTTATTTTTCATACAGAAGTCTTAATTAATTCATAATGAGGCAACTGGTAGTGTATTTATAGCTTCAAAGAGTCAATCTGTAATGCTTTTCTTTGGGTTGGCTTGTTCACATGTTCAAATTTTGGTTATAAAAATGATGACCATGAAACTGTCTTGTAGCACAGTCTTTCAGATTGCAAAAGGACAATAGGGTTTCATAATACCACAGATGGCCTCTATCCATCTAATCATCTGGGATTTTAACCCTCATTTTCAGATTCAGGATACAAGTAATACCTTCCCACTACACTGCAGTTGCCAAGTTTGCATGAATTGTTGTGGAGGAAAAAAAGAAACAGTATATGATGAACAAAGAGATGAAAAGAATTAAGTTTTCTTACATTAAAAAAAAAGAGAAAGAAAAGAAGAAGGAAAAAAGAGGCAAACCCCCAAAATAGCAAATAAACATCATGTCAGTGCCTGATTTGCACATAGTATGGATGGTTTTACTTAAAAATATTGGAAACAGAACATGAATTTAGAAAAGGCCTTCTTATATGAAGTGTGTTCACAGACTCAATTTGAATGAGTATCTTCTACATTTTTAATTTTGCTTATTTGAGGCAGAGTTTTGATATAGCTCCAAACCATTCTTGCTAATTTCTATTGGTTCTATAATCTGATTTGGCCTTAAGTGACCCACTTTTGTTTTTCTGATTCTAATTTGTTTTCTTCTCTTCATTTATATTATGGTTATTATCCAGAGTTTGCAAGATCCTATGAATAAACTAACAGAAAAAGCAGAAAAGGAGGACCTGCAGATTGAAAGCACCAATTCAGTGGAGGATCAGCCGAGTCAGTAAGTCACATGTTCTATATATTAAAATAATAAGTATTTCTGTCTATAATCTGCTTCCTGGTAGTTGAAGACACCAAAAGTAAGTAGAATTGTAAGTAATTCTAAAATAAAAAATATAAGTAGAAATATAGACACATAGCCTAATCCTCCTAGTTAGCTCAGTACAAGAATTCCTGAAATGTTGTTATGTGTACATGAAAACTAATAATATTATGGTAAAATTAAGATCTTTAACAAGACCCATTAAACTCTTATGTGTTTTTCATCTTTTCTATCCTCTTTTTATTTTTTTTCAGCCTTTGCTTAATTTTTTCTTTATTAAAAGAAATGGTAAACAACTGTACATGAGAGAAGATAGGTGAGCTTTTTATTTTGCCTTTCAGTAGCATCTCCTTTCACCTGGGAATAGGATATAGATTACTGATTGCTCTGAGCAGCAATTAGTTTTTGTAATGTATACACCACCAGTCAGTAATCCAATGAAGCAGCAGGTATTTAGTATAAAGTACATCTAAGTCAGCTGATGCTGTCAAGGTTTGAGTTACCTGTAGCTCTGAGGTGAGAGAGACTTATGAATGGAGTGCTATGGGGAGAGGAGAATGAGATGCGATCCCTCCCCTACATGACCATCAGGATTCAGTTGCCAGGAGATGCAATGTTGATATAATCCTGCTGCCACCTGTTGTTTTGACTATCCTTGCTTAAATGAAGTACTGAGCAAAGGATCAGTTGTCAAAAAGCAGAGAACAGCTTGACTGATTAGTGGATTTTGCTCAGATATTTATTATAATGGATTTTTAAAGAGTTCAGGTTTTCAGTCCTCTTTCTAGTTTTGATTCAGAACCCCTGACCAAAACCAGTTTATAAGTTGATCAGATTTGATGCTATTCACACGAGAGAGGAATTGACCAACTACCATTTGGCAGGTGGTTGTCTCCACAGCACTTCCTTCAATCTGTTACGTTTCATGTGGTGATAATAATGAATTTAACAAGTAACTGTTTTCCTCAATGTTGAATATTAAGCTCTAGAAAGAATGCATGATTTATGCAGAATGTGTGCATTGGCACCTACCAGCAAATGTATCAGATACCATGTCATGGTTGCAATTATTTGTATTTATTGATTATCTTTCTCCTTGTCTGGCATAAAACTGAGGGGCAAATATATGTCACCATTTAACTGTCTAAAATAATAAACAAACATTTAGGATTCCGAAAGAGTTACAGAAAACAAAGCTTTTAAAATCCTCATGAACTTCCCATTCACAGTAAACATTCATTATACTAGAATGTGGCCTGAATCTAATTTTCTCTACCACAAGCCTACCCTCAAGAGCAGGAGAGGTGGCTCTTTCTGTCCTGTCACTAGAGGTTAGGCGGAGTGTGCCTACACAGTCCTTTTCACCACCACGTCAGCCTTGTGGCTGCCTCATTCCCAACTCCTTGAATGGCTTCACACAAAGTAATAGCAGTTAGTATATATTCTTCATTGAAGAAATTACCTTTATATAAAAATTGGATGTAATCCACAGCTTCTTTTTTCCTGTTGAGAGTTTTTTTCATCAGCTGTGCTGATCTGGTCCTCTAGAAGTCTGCTGACATGGGACAAAACTCACCTGACTGCTGATTTTTAATTAATTGCTGTTAAAAAAAGAAGTACAGACTGGTTGGTTTTCTTTTTCGTTACTTTTTTGGCAGCGGCGGGGAGATGGGGACAGTTGTACCTCCTTCATGATGTTATGAAAGATAAAATTTGGAAAAGCAGAATACACTATCCTTTTCATTATAGATTTAATTATATTAAAAATGGAAGGATGGTAGGTTTTGATAGCTGGTCTTTCAGTTTAAATTTTGTGTTTAACAGACTTCAGCCATTGAAACAATAAATGGTAACAGCAGACCAGAATACACAGCAAATGAAAGAATCCATCTGTTATTACTGTTTATTTATTACTGATCTGATTCTGTAGTAATATGACCTAGAGAGGAAAATATGTTATTATTTTAGAGACTTAGAATTATTTTCTCAATTTTTTTTCTTATTTTTTCAAATAAGGTTAATTTCATTAGAAGAAGAGAGCCATACCAAGGAATTGAACTATTCAGGTACTTTATGTCATGTTATCGTAACTTCATAAGTGCTGTAATACATGGCGGGTTTGTTTTGTTTATTTCCTCTGTCAGCTTCACCCAGCAAATCCCTACCAACGCATAAAACTTAAGGCCAGGAAGATCTGATAAAACTAGTCTCTTACATGTTACATCCCACTGCATGTCATTTCAGTCACTCTCAAATAGGTCAAATAGCTTGTCTTCCAAAGCCTAATTCTTACCTCGGGCATGTGCTCTTCAAGAAAGTGTTCTACAGCTTAGTAGGTGTTGAGGAAAGAGAAATGTACCACTTAGCTCACTAGTTTGTTCCAGTGATTAAACATGTACTCTGTGAAAAACCTGATGAATTCAGTGGAACTTCTGTTCAAAAGCCAGGCAAAGTCATATTCAGCTGCTGCCAATGACCTTATGGGTTGTTACTACCCAGTAACACAGTCAGGCTCCAGCTGGAGGTGCACAGTGGAAGAATGGGAGGCAGTGGACACAAGTGGCAGGAAGGGAAATTCTGAGTGCATACTAATAAAAAGGTGGTAAAGTGAGGGTAGTAAAGTGTTGGAAAAAGTGGAATCTTCATCCTTGGAGATCTTCAAGACAAAATGACTTCATAGCTGAGAGGCTTGGATAAGATGACCCCCAGAGGTCCTTCCAGCCTAAACAATTCATGGCTTGTAATATACCTTTTTCTACTAAATTAATGGAGAGTAATTTTAATATGTTGTATTTTATCATCCATGAAGATACTTAAAAGATACTACATGAAAATCAAGACTCCTCTCAAATCTTTATTTTGATAGGCTAACCATACCATAGAATGTGCCAAGTTGGAAGGGACCAGCATTGATGTCTTGAAGACCTCTTCTCCTTTATTTTTGACATTTTTGATTCCATTCCACTTTACAACATCCCTTTTCAAATATCAAATATATAACTGGACAAAGTATTTCTGATGTTGTTCTCATCTGTCATGTTTTTAGAAGGTAAAACCGCATTCCTATTTCTGTATCTAAGAAGGATATGTCATTTTGCTGCAACATCAAGTTCAAAACTCGTATCTTAATTTGTTGTTTATCAAGGCTCAATTCTTTTGCTCACAGCTTTCCAGGACTCATTTGTCCCTTCTACAGCATGACTTATATTCCTTATGCCTAGAGATATAACTTACAACTTGGTATTAAATTCCCCCAGCTCTGACTACAGAAACTGATTGATTGGCCTGACTGACGACCTTTAATAGTCTGTTAGTTGTTTGCACATTTTTTTCAAAACTCATTTTGTATTTACTTCTAGATGACTGCTAAAGCCATTGAATAGCAATGGATAAAACACTAAGCCTTGCAGATCTAAACTAGAAACACTTCTACTTTGCAATTATTTCTCCTAACAATGTGTTTTTGACATCTATTAGTTGTCATATTCCTAATCCATTCAATATGTTCACTATAGATGTTATGCAGTGCTAACTTTTTAGCTGGAAGGCTCTGCAATGCAAAGTCAAGTTGTTTCTAAACAAACACCTTTACTGAAAATTAGCTCTCAGTTTTATCAAAGAATTAAATTAGTTGTGTTTTTTTAACTAGGTCTGCTTTTCATAAAAGCAACAGTAAATTATTATAGGAGCATTTATTATGCTCATATTATTTTGCTGAATCCTATACTGAATGGCATTCCATTAGTGTTTTAACTAGTAGTAATGGTGAGCTACCAGCCCATAGTTACATACAATTACTTGAGTCACCATATTTAATTACTTTTGTTGTTTGAGTGGGGGTTTTTTTGTAGTAATGACACAATATTAGGACTTTTTCAATGTTTTGAAGTTTTACTCATTTTGCAATTAATTAAATCTGATATATCTTTGACAAGGCATTTTAATATTCTCAGATACAAAATCTGAATTATATTTTCTGAGCAGATGTTTTCTAGAATCTCAGTTACTTCTTGACTGTAAAATATTTCACCATATTATAAATACCTTGTTCTGTCTCTTTTTCCATCACCCCTAAAAGGAACTGAAGTCTTTTAAAATACTTGTAACTGCTCTGCTAAATTTTTCCATCTCCATAGACTAGCAGGTCTGTGACATTGCTAAGATTTTTTTTTTCCTTAAACTACTCCTAATGTTCTAAAGTCATACAGATATAGTGCTTCTAGTGAGGAAGCCATGCTGTGTCTTTAAGATTTCCTCACCAACTACTTCTACTTCACAACTTTCTTTATTTTTTATCATTTTCTTCACATTTTCCCTTAATATACTATGGGTGTCTTCAAGATTGACTCCATCACATTTGCTACTCAACTAAGGCAGACTTTCAGCAACAGTTGTACCTTTTTCATTACAGAATTGTGGCCATTCATATCCTACCTGTCACGTACTTCTCTTTCTGATTTTGTTTTCCTGACTGCCAGTCAGTTTAGGGTTGGATTGTTTTCCCCCTCTAGCTTTGTGCATTGTCCTTTTATGAAAGCATCTTGTATATTTGTTCACATGTCTTTATGCCTCTCCTGTCTGTATCTACATAGAGTGTAATGAAATGTGTTTGTGGGTTTTTAAATGACCAGCTGATCCTATTTCTGGTAGCCCATTTCTGTCCTAGCAAAGTCTTAGAAAAATAATATGATACAAACAGCAAGTTATTCTGTTTCCTTTAGTTCTGAACACACCTTGAAGTATCTCTTGAAAGGGTTTGGGATTTAATTTTTATTCCCCAATAGCAAATTTTATTTCTTCTTTCCAGTCTCCCGTGTGAGGCTTCCAGCAGATGGGCCTTCCAGATTGGCAATACTGTGATCAAACCCTTTGCCTTTAGAGCTACAGACTTAGTTGTCTAGGAGCTAGATTTCCCCAACAGTTAATGGGGGGAGAATGGCATGTTCAGCAGGTAACTCATCCCTCCTGTTTTGCTACATGTCATAAATGGGATTAATCACCTGAGGAACATGTCTTCACTGATAGACAGAATCTAGATAATTGTTTTGACTCCATGTCTCATCTAAGAAACTTGCTGAGAATTTAAAGAACTGGTATTTTGTCACCTCTGATGGCAAACCCTGAGCTATACATTTTCCCTCCTATTGGTCTTACACCCATTTATTTTCCTGCAGAGGAGATGTTACTTATTTCCTGACCTGAGGTACTTTGGGGAAAAATTCCTTTTCTTTATTCCCAGAGTTGGTGTTAGGAAGAACACATTGCTGAGGAAGGGAATTTAGAGGTGATGATGTCCTGTCACAGCTGTGCTCCCTCCTGGCCTGTACAAGCTTCTAAAAGAGATGTCTCTCCTTCTGGAGGACAGGAGAGACCTGTCTTATTCTGGCCATTGCCTGAGTTGGGTGAGCTCAGCCTGGCGAGGGGCTAGTGTGGCAGGCAGGAATTCAAAGGGAGATCCCCTTCATGTTATTATTCAGCAATTTGTCTCACTTCTTCGAAACGCTTGTATCTTGGATCTTTTATCCGTTGTGACCAGGATTATTTTAAACATGACTCATTTAGAACATGAATACCAATAACCATTGCATGCTGATCTTACAGTGGCATTGTTATAAGCATGATCTCCTGAAAAGTGCAGTTTTATGGATCTTGATTGCAGCTGATGATGGCAAGGATGTCATCTCCATGTTAGAAGGAAATTGTAACCATAAGCAGAACTCAGGTGAAAAGACTGAAGAACCTTACCTTTAGATGTATACATACATATATACATATGTACATACATACATGTATACATATACATTGTCTGTGTACTGCAGATCTTCCTGTGTTGCTTTTAATTTTCCTTTATTTATCTTTGTTCTTTCTTTTTATTTCTTTTAGGTGCCATAGATGGCTTATTAGACCTGCAGCCTGAAGAAAATGGTATGACATAATTGTGCATGTCTGTTTCATCTGCTTTTCAATCATGGTCACTAAGTATAATTTTAATCTTGGATCTTAATTGTTTTCACAATCTGAAAAGTTGAATGAAATTATTCAACCACACTATTTAAACAGTGTTAAAGGAAACTCAGCAGAGACACTATTCCTGATGTTATAATAAAAAGTAAACCTTACTGGGGATAAAATGTTTTGTACCAGCTAATTCAAGGTTAGGTAGACTGGACTATATCTTTGCCCCACTGAAAGATGTTCCACTGTAAACCTTACCCCTTCTATAACATTTCACAAACTTGTCTTTTTGGTTCCTTAGTTGTTGAACCACAGCTCTTGGCAATATACTAGTAACCACAAGATTTTGTGTTAGAAATGTACCTATCAGAAACAAATTATTTAGTCCTCTTAAAACCATATAAGAACTGGTGACTTCTTTCAGCCAGAGAGTTAATTAAATCCACTGTGCTGTCCTTGTGCTTCCATGACAGCTGAAGGGGATGTGCTGTTTTACCATATAACATATGAAGGATCTGGGTAAAAGTTTTATATTGAGTTTTCTTACAAAGTCAGAGTATTGCCTGTAGTTTTTCATTTGCTTTTCATGCACATAGAAGAACAAGTAAAAGAAACTCTAAAAACGAAAACAACTGTGGCAACTCAAAAAGCAAATGAAGCAATGAAAAAAATCCCTTTGTGTGGTTTAGCTAGTCAGACTGAGAGCATAATTTGGGGTATTTAAGACACTGCCTTCACGGTAATTAAGGACATTTGCAAACACCTTGACTTTGGATTTGCCTCAGGCAGTCTCTTGCACTGGGGGGAAATTATCCATGTGAGGAATCATACATGAAGGCAGAAACAGGGATAGTTCCTCAGCTGTCTGTGTAGAAGCAGCACTACTCTGTGGATAGATAAGGCAGTAATGACTTCTTTTCTGTGGTTAATAAAAAAGGTCAGGGCATGTCTGATAGTGGCATTTTTTCTTCTCGTTTTCTTCTTACTCAGTTCCATTCTTTGTTGGGTCTTCTTAGTGGAGATACAGAAAATACATACAATTATTGCTCATACAAGTTGGTTTTTTTTCCTTTAGTTGAGTAATTAAGTTGATACAAAAGCTGTTGATTGGTGTCTGCATCAGCTATGGATGGCTATGGCACTGTTAAAATATCAGCCATTTACCCTAATTTTACACACTAGTTAGCTTTAGCTTAGTGAATGTTGTATTATTTTAAGTGAACCAGTATGGTAAGAGGTACACTTTCACATGTATTTCAGAAGGAAGTCTTTATTCTGTGTTGCAAATCATGTACTGTTGTAAATTTTTTAGGTTTTTTCACTTTTGTTTTAGTATGAGCAAAATGGGGCATATTTGCTAAGGAATATGAGCACTGCTAGAGGATTGTTCAAAGAACTACAAAAAGAACATAGTGACATTCAGTGTTTTATTGGAAGTTTTGGGGTTTTTTTCATGGACATTTATAAGGTTGGGGCAGCATATACAGACAAAAAAAGGATTTTGACTGAAAACAGGCAGTGAAAACAGAGAAACAGGAAAAGAGGTAATAGAAGATTTATAGGTGAAGTGAGAAAGTCCATTATCATTCTAGTAATCTAGCAGAGATACCACATAAGTAATATCTCAGTAAGAAAGACGGTTTCTAGATAAACTTTATTGCAAAGAAGAGTAGAACTTGCTGCTGCTGCTTACTTGAGGTAGCCTGAACATTAACACCACCCTGCCCTCCCCTGCTGTGGGTACACAGTCCCCACAGGAAGATCAGAAAGACTGCTGAGCCAAGAAATGTGTCACTCCTGAGATTTCTGGTGGTCATACACACTGCAGCAAGACCTAACTGCTCTTCAGATGTAAAGCTCTGTGTTGTACTTTCTCCTCCAGTAAAAATGGGACTCCTGCAGTGGTTACCCTGGTGGAACAGAGCTTCACTCTAAGCTGTGCTGCTGCATCTGTTCCGTTCTAGGGCACTTGTGGTTAGCGGTATTGGCAGTGTGTCTTAGCAGAACTGCTACAAATGTTGCTCCCTTTGCATCTTCCTTTGCAAGCCTTCCAAGTTCATGAAGGGGCCTCTTGAAAGCAGCTTTGATATGGTGGTGCCCCACAGAGATGAGAATTCTTAAGTGCCTTTGAAAGAGCAGGTGTGTCCCCTATGGGAGGATTTACCCCTCTGCCTCGCCTGCTGAATAACGTGGGGGAATTGTACATACCTGGACAACATTAATATTCTTTGATATTTATCTGAAGGTGAGGAAGCAGCCTGAAAATTTGGGGGAATAAATTGTTTTAAATGGTATTTTAGTTACAATCTAGTGGGAACATCAGGAGAATTGATGTGTTTGTAATGTTTCTAATTTTTAGGTCATATCAGAGAGTACAGAGGTATATAAATATGTGGATTAGAAAGGAGCTGAATCTCATAACTGACTTCAGTAGTTAATAAAATCCTTTTCTTGTGTGTTTGTTTGTTTCTTAATACATAGGTGTGTATGCTGACACATGAGCCTGTTTTAAAACACAGTTTTGTGCTTTTTTTTCTTCCTCTAACTCAACTTCAGCCATTTCATTAGAAATTATTACACCTATTAAAGGGAAGCTTTGCCGATAATGCTGTTGCATTTCAGTAAAGTGGCCTGTTGCAACCTCTTTGCTACTGTCAACCTTTTAAACCAACCCAGAAGGGTTAAAAGCATTTTTGTAAGTTGTATGCAACTCGGAGAGCTCAGCTAATCTACCCAAGCTTTGGAAAACTTAAGTTGCTTCTATGCCTTACCACAACTTTAAAACAAGCATAATTAAAATAAACTGGTCTGGATTTCAATAATGTAACATTATGAGCCTTGTTAACCACTATTTTTGTGATCTGCAGACTAGCACAGTGCAGCTCCAAATGTTTCCAAGTAAAATAACACTTGGGGTTCCTTGATAGTTCTTTAATATTCCAAATATTTTGGAAAAGGATTATGATCCTGGTTACCAGTTTCATGTATTTTATATAACTATTTAATATTTCTAAAATAGAAAATTTTTTTTTAAGGAGTAATGGCTCAAGTGAACTAAGAGCTTTTTCAGTTGCAGTTCTGGTGCTGGAAAAACTAGCACAGAGAATCAGAAGGAAAGTGGGCCCCAGTTATTTCTCAGCAGCTTGTGAGAAGAAAAAAATTGAATAATGTAGAAATCTAACCCTGTGTAGTAGAGTAACCTTTTTTCATGGGGTAATACCCCAGTAATTCAGGCACTGGTCAGAAGGTCATAAAGGTGATCTTAAGTATGTTCTCACAAAATTGTAGAATAATCCCCAGCTCTTACTTTTTTTTCAGTTTATACCAATCTGATTTTTTTGAGTTTTATATAATGTTTCAAGAAACAACACAAAAGTAGTCTTCTCCAGTGATTTAAATGGTAGACTATGTAATGATTTTGGAATGTTGAACAGATTTTTAATTACACTTGTAGAATTATTTTTTAATGAGAAGTGAGTCTTAACAGCAGTGAAGTTATCTAAGATAATCAAGGAATTATTTGTTGCATAAGGTAAAAGCCCAAATGTCCAAGAGAATTGAGTCTAAAAGAGGAAACAAGTATTCATGCAAAAATATTCCATCTCACAATATATAAAACCTAATTGGTTAGTTTTTTTTAAGTTCCTTCTTTGTCTAAAAAATTATTTCTCTTGACTCTCTTGTTCTGAGACAGCTTCAAAGGAACAGTTTGTGAGGTCTTTGGAGCCAGAACCTGGTGATAAGGATGACATGGTATTACTGAATGAGATCCTCAATGCCTCCTCCCTGGATGAGGGGGAATTCAGCAAAGAGTGGACAGCTGTTTTTGGACAGGCTGCTGATCTCACCATGAACTCTTCAACTAGAGATGGGGAGCACCCCTCATCATCTGTGGTACCAGCTCCATCAGGCTACTTGCCCTCACAGCTGCTAGACCAAAACATGAATGACTTGCAGTCATCCTTACATGGTGAGAGCTCATCTTGTTCTATTAGTATGTATGAAGTATGAAGTACCTAAAACCTGAAATCAAGATTACTGTCTTGAATGTTTTCATTGAGCTTCCTGAAATGTTCTGTTGGTCTTTCAGATATTTTTTCCTTGAAATAGAAAATCTGAGTGGGTTCTACTGTTTAAATAGCAAGTGCTGTCTGTCTCTGTTAAGGGACCAGGGAACTCCTCCATGTTGCATGTAGGGGACATGGGTAAGGTACAATGGGTTGTCTTATCCTAGGAAACATAGAGGTGAATTCCTCTTGCAGGCTGTTTACTGATGCAACTCTTTCTTCCTCTTTCTTCTATGCAGTTAATTCTCTTGGCCTATTTCCAGGCTGCTCCTGGGGGGAAAGTAAAGAGGGGAACTAGGGCAGAGCTTTTCTGCTGCTGCTCTGGCCCTGAGGAAGGGGAGGGAGGGAGACTGGTGATAACCAGCCAACAGCAGCTACCTTCATCCTTCCCACAGTCCAGCTAGATCTCTCCTAGAGCTCTGCAAGCTGAAGGAGGACCTTGGCTTTTGGGGCTCTTTGGGGAAGAACGATATGGGGAAGGCTAGCAGGCTGATTCTGTCCTGAGCACTGCCTATTGGAACCCGTGCAACTGGTCGAGTCATACATGATGTAAAATGACCTGTGACATTTTGGCAGAAAGTCAAATTCAATTTATAATTAATACAGTTCTCATTAGCACCCCTATAGCAAGATATCTGGGTTCACTGACTTCAGCAGTTAAAAGAAAAAAGGGGGAATGACATTTGTAGTAATGCACAGTTTTAGATGTATTTTTCTGGTAAGGTACATGATTTTAAACGAGTTACTGAAAATAGCAACAGAAATATTATGATTGATTTTTCTTCACAGCTTTATATATTTTTAAATGTATTTTATATTTCAGTGTAATTTACATTTTTAAATGTAAATATGTTTTTGAAAGAAAAATATTTTTGAGGTATAAATAGCACGAAGGGTTGGGTATCCTTTCTGAGGCAGCTGTTGGCTCACATTTGCACAAGACACTGGCATTGGCTGCAGTGTTAGAGACTTCAAAATCAGAACTCGGGTATTTTGCATTCAGGAAATCTAGAAATGGAAAATACAGTCCAGTCAACATGGTATCCCAAAATATTTTTTTAATAAAAAAAAGAATAAATCGGCACTGAAAGAGTAAAATATGTTGATGTTTTCAAATGGATTTCCAAGGTTTTGGCAGAAGATCATGGTAATTGATGTACTGGCATTTGAAAAGTCAGGGCTAATCAGCTGAGTGATTGTATCTGATAATCAGCATGTTCCCAGCTGACTTAATTTGCTGAGTAAAATGCATTATTTAACCTAACTTTCATAGGCTATTTTTCTTCTAAGTTTTTTGTTTCCTACTTTTTAATAGAAGGTGAAAATTTGTCCATTTTATGTCTTATAAAAACTCAGCTTTAATCTTAAACTATGCTTCATTTCCCTTTACAACATTTCTTTCATAATTTGACCTCATCAATAAATATGAGAACCAAGACTTTGTATTTTAAACAAAATACTATCTGGAGTATAAGCATATATAGACATACAAGTAGTAAATATTAAAATATATTAATTATATACTTACTGAGGACTTGTGATACATCTCTTACCCTTCTTTTTTTTTTTACTGTAAGTGGTGGGATTGCATAATAATTATTCAGTGTGAGGTGCCACACTGTAGCCTTGATGTTGCATACTTCCTGTGTGAATTGGCCTTAAAACCATAAAGATTCTTAAAACTCACATGCTTAACTTTAAGCACATTAACTTTTCTATTAACTTCAGTGGGATTACTTACTTATTTTATGTTAAGCACACTCATAAATCTTTGGGGCTTTGTTTTCTCTCTGCCTCAGATCTTAATCTTTAAAACAGGCACAATGCTATGCAGGTTATAAACTGTTACAGTCAGGAATTCCAGCTCAGAGTTTTCTCTGGCTGCATTTATAGACAGGATCTAGCACAATGGGACTTTGAATTGCTATGTGGCTACCAGATGGTGGTTTAAAATACATATAAATGTGTTTATGTTTATAAATATATACATTTTTATATATATAATAGAAACAAAGCATGCTCCGAACAAATTTTTTAAATTCTCCTCCAGATACAGTTTTGTAGTTTGATTGCCTTTCTACTTTTTTGGAGAGAACATTGGCATTCTCTTTTCATGATGTTTCTGGCCTCATTTACTTATTTGTACCATTAAGGGCTTCTCTGTATCTTCTCTACATGTGCATAAATTGTAGTTGGTAACAAAATGCACAGCTCACCATTTCCATTTCTAGATTTCATTGTGGCAATGTTTGGGAAGATGCTGGCTGGAAAGCAAGCTGTTTGGTTTCCTTTCTGTCTCAACCATAACCTTTTGTTTAGTCGTGTCACAAAGCCATCCTGTGAACAGGCAAACCAGAACAGGCTTAGGACCAACAATTGCTTTCAAATTGATAGGCTGTGGTTTGTTTTTGAAACACAAAATTGTTCTCCGTAGCTCACTAAAAACATAATTAATGAAAGTACTTAATAAAAATGCTGTGTCAGTCTTTCCTAGTACCTTCATAGATGGGTAAGTTCATTACAAAAGCATCACATATTTTCTGGAGCATTTTTGGTTGAATTTTTAGTTGCTGTTGTTAGGTTCTTTTTGTTTTCTAAGTGGCATTTGTGCTACCTGCATTTCAACAAACAGACATCTAGGCCACAGCGTCTCTCACAGATGTGCTGCCTACTAAGCCTCAGTCCAGGGGCTCAGAATGAGGGCTGGAAAGGAGTGCTCTGCTCTGTAGTGTTTTGGTCTCTGCTCTGCCAGTCACAGTAGTGTAAAGGAACATCAGTGATGTCTCGGGGAGCCAACTCCTGATCTCACTGAAGTCACTGGGACTTGCACAGAAGGTTTTTGGGCACCACTTCCATTCATTTCTGTCAAATTAGGATTTGGCCCTATTTGTTTAAGCAGCTCCATTTAGCTGTTGTCATTCATTGACATATCAAAACACTTTCTCACAATACATGTCCAAACACACTAAAGCATTACAGTCTGCTGTAGCTGTGTATAATATACTCTGTCATTCTTGTCTGTAACACAAGTGCCAGGGAAAGTATGTCATTCTGAAGAGTTAATGCCATAATATTCATTATTTATGATTCACATTTGCTTATTTGAAAGATTAAACGCTAAAACATAATTTTCAGAGAGCACAGGCTGGCTCACAAGTCTTTATCACCTTTACCTAGAACAAATACATGTGAGCAGTCTGCATCCAAATTTTTAAGAAGTTTTTAGTTTATTTCCTTAGAGATACAGAGGATGGTTGTGGCTTTAAATTTCCTTCCTAATTCATGTGATTTTATAGAAACACTCTTCTTGCTTCTTTTTAATACTACAGCTTGGTCTTTGAACCTTCTATAGTCAAGTGAGATCAGAGAGTGATGAGAATAATCTGTTAGAGAGAGGAAGGGTTGATGTGACTTACATGGCTGTTACAGTAAATATCAGAACACTGGGTGCCAATATCTGACAGGGTCCAAAAAAGAGCAGGAAGTAAGGGGAGAAAGGACAAAAAGAATAAAAATGGATGGGAGACTATAAACTTGTAGAAAAAAAAGAGACTGAATAAGGAAATGCTGTGTCCACAGATGAACATCCTGTTTGTGATACCGCCAAACTAGATATATTAGCTCCCTGAGAAGGGTGGATGATTAACAAGGCAAACTCAAAAGACATATTAATTAAATTAGAAATACAACCTCCAGTCCTCTAAAAGTAATAAAGAATACAGATTTAAGTATCTTAAGCCAAGGGCAAAATTTGCTTTGTTTTTTCCTAATACGTTTCCACAGAACACCACCCCTAGTCATTTTGCCAACCTGCTCATCTGGCCTCATTAACTGTAGTTATCATTACTCTTTTGTGTCTGTAGAATATGCATGTAAGAACAAAAAATCATGAATACTGAGTTTCACTTTTTCCTGTATTGTTAATCATTCTTTGCTGAAAAATAAAGAGCAAAAAAATTACTTCATTAAAATGTAGTTTTAAGTTAATGTGGACTAATTAATCTGGAATTTAATTCTTTAATGTTTTGCAATATATTTTTTTTCAAAAGAATTATTTCAAAATTAACTAAGAAATGCAGGGTCTCTAAATAATGTTTTGTCTGGAATAGTGGATTAATTGAAAGTCTTTGGAACTGTAAAAGTAAATAAAGATGGGGAAAATGCTGATTGTGTGATATTTCACCCAAATGTGATATTCTTCTCCCTACAGCTGTTTGACTTATTGAACTGGCCTTGCTATGGATGAGTATTAACTGTGATTCAATAAAAGATACCAAAGTCTTTTTTAGCCTAGTTAAAAGAGTATAGTTGCTGTAGAGGTGATGAAATTGATCCATAGATACCCTTGTTAAGGATGTTGCTCATCAGCAACATCTGAATGCTGATTTCTTGTGTACAAGGAAAGATACGAAAGGCCATAAAAGTAGTAATTCTGCTCCACTGTCTCATGGTGTCAGACAGGGGGCTGTTGGAGTTAACAAAGTAATTCTTGACACTAATATTGCTGCATTATTGAATTTTAGGATGGGCAGCGAACAGTGTGAGCCCACCCTCGTCGATACCACACCCAGCACAGAAACCACACAGCCTGAATGTGAATGATAACAAAACGCCCGTGAAAGGTGATAGTCATGGGTTTTTTTCAGGTTTTTTTATCTTCCTCTTTAGCTGTGACTCTTGTATCTATCCAGTCGTCTCAGTTACTCTGTTAAAATAGAACTTATTTTTGTAGTAGCTATGGCTTAATCTTCTGCTCCTAATTACTATGTTTCTGCTTGATTAGGTATGTGATAAGTATGTGTGTATATATATTACATTTTTTAGTAGACTTCAGTGCAAGTAGGATATCAAAAGAGTAATTTACTATAAGGGAGCTGAAGCTACAGTTTCTTTTTAGTACTTTAATTTTGAGTCACACAGAATAGCACCTGCATGCACTTTGTCTAAGCCTAAACAGTGTTGTGAAGCTCTAGGATTTAGCATTGTGGCTAAAATATAAGCTTACTGATAAGGCAGAAGAGCCCTAATTCCAAATTTTTTTGATAAACATACATCATATCAGTAATCATCTGTTTGAAACTTAATGCAGTTCTTGCAATTAAGCTGACCATGCATAGTCCTGCCATCTCCTGAGATAAAACCCTGCTGATTTTGACTAGGATTTTCTGGATAAGTGAACCAGGATTACATTGAATTCTTATTGCCAGTTTGTACCTATTCTGTGCATTCACATTTGATTGGAAACAAAATCAAAGATGTTCAGTGCAGAAGAAAGGGGTGACATGTATTCCTTCCTCTGAGATTTTATAGCTCAGCAGAAAAAAAAAAAGCGTTGTGTTTTGGAAACTGTTTTGGAAAGTGGTGTGATTGCACAGGTACAGGGCTGGCACCAGCAAAAGGAACAGCCTTCATCTACTTGGAAATCTGTGGTTATGAAAGTAGCAGATACTCCAGGCCTACAGACACCAAGATGAGTGTTGTGCCAGACAGAGCCTGTTTTGTCTGTAAATTCCTTGTATCACAAAGAAAGCTTTCTTGCGACCTTATCTCTCTGAGTGGAAGAGCACATCTTATTTCACTATCAGTATAATACATGTTAGGCATAGGGTCACAAAAACAAAGCAAGTGGTCATGTACCTTCTTCATAGCAGCCAAAGCTGTCACTGCTTTAACCTGAACATCTGCCCTGTTGGAATAAGAGAAAGCAGGAGACCTCTGTGAAATAGGTATGTTAGTGTGGACACAGAAGTGCAATAGTCCAGCTGCTGTTGGAGCATATTCCCCTTTCACATTTTGTTTATATCCATCAAAATAATACTAGAAGTTGTACTTGGGACTGGCTATCAAATGCAACCTTTCTCTCTCCAGCCAATGCCTTGCCATTAAAAGTTAATTCCATATGAGTAATGACCTTGTATGGTTGTATACAGGGGAGACAGAAGAGTCACATGAATTGGATTTAGGCAAAGGAATTTAGTCCTGTAAGAGAGGTTGAAAGGAAAATTTCCCTTCATTTTCCTTTTGCTTTTTTGCAGGTGTGCACACAAATATCTTTCATGAAACAAAGCTAGACAGAGTGAGTTGTTTCTATTTTTAATTCAAGTGTCCTTGTACTTACCATGGCAGGAGCCATACAAAATACACAGCAGGCAGATGTAAAACAGTCATTCTTACTGAAGTTCTATATTCTGATAGTGTTTTGAAATGCAGTCACTCATTCCGGTTTTCTTGTCAGAAGTGCCCTTCGTAATAAATTAAACAATAGCATAGCATTTGTTTGACCTGAGTCAAACATTCAGTCAGTTTTGTTTTAAAATAGCTGACAAGTCTGTACTTTTCTTTTTTTATTTTTTTATTCACAGAATCTACAAAGAAGCCTAAAGACTTGACTGCTTGGTTCAGTCTCTTTGCTGACCTTGACCCATTATCCAACCCTGATGCTGTTGGGAAAACTGATAAAGAACATGAATTGCTTAATGCATGAGTCAGCTGCCTCTGGTAACTCACATTCTTCTCTTCATCAACACTGTTTTGGGGTTGAAAATACTAAATGAAAATTAGTATGCTGTTGTGAAACTATAAAGTATGTGCCATGATGATAAAACTAAAGGGAATGAACCCCCTTTTATATAGGTACAGTTATTTGCTCTTGTTTTGTATAAAAAGTTCACACTTATTTTCTATGTGGACTTACAAAAATGAGGTGAAGAATTAATTAGGGCAGATTTCTTGCCAAATTAGGTTATCTGCTAAAACACTGTCTTTGCCTGGGGTGATACGGAGCTAACACTGGAGTGAAATACAAATTCCAAACCTATTTTTTTATAATGTTTCTTGAGTAAATTAAAAACAAAATCATGTAACTGAGAAGGCTGCATGAGTCAAGCATCTGTCATATATGTAATATATATATTACTGCTATGTTAAGATGTCAACTCAATTTGTTTTTTTAGTACTCACAGTGAAAAACCTGTGCTGGGGCTAATTATTGAAGAAGTAAATTTGGGTCTGTGCAGCCATGGAAATTGTGCCCATTCTGATTTAGCATATTAGACAAACTGCACTACATAAACAGAAGTCATGCCCAGGAGGCTTCTTTTCTGAGGTTTTTCTCCATTACATCAACACAATTTGCACCTGTTTGCAGTTTCTTTAAACTGATGCTTTATCATGCCTTCAAACCATTCATGTTTCTTTTTCTGAGAATTTTTCATCCAGTTTATTTCTGAAGCATGTGTTATTTTGAGCTTGTTGTGACATTAACTCTTTAATAAAATGATTTTGACAAAAACCATGACTTTATTCCCACTGGAATGGTAGTTTGTTGTTGAATTGATACCTGACAAGCATCTGAAGATAAACATGACCAGTCTGAGACAGTGCCTAACTGTTTAGTTTCTGAATAGTAATCCACTAGGAGAGTTAGAAAATTTGAACTCAGTGTGGTGTTCCTTTGCCTCCCTGCTCTCCTTTTACAATAAAAGAAGGGGGAAAGGGTCACAGAATAATAAAGGTTGGAAACAACCTCCAAGATCATAGAGTCCAACCTTTGACCGCCATGCCAACTAAAGCACAGCGCTAAGTGCCATGTCCAGTTGTTTCTTCAACACTTCCAGGCATGGTGACTAACACCTCCCTGGGCAGCCTGAGGATAGGGCAGTAGCCAGTTAATGTTACAAGTTCTATGTACTATATAGGACCTGCTTTACAGTTGATTATATTTTTAATTATGTTTTTTTTAATGTGATTTTTTTTATATTGGTGAAGCTTTTCACTACCAGTTAGCTGTACACTCAGTTATTCCTTGCCTCATGGTCTATTAGATAACTGAGTACCTGAAAAAAACTATATAAAGGTAAGAGTTCACTGAGTTGACCAGCTTCTTCTTGAGTGCAGCAGTACAGCAGTTGCTGCCTCCACTAAAAAGGTACATGCTATCAGTGGATGGGGCATTGGACTGACCAGAGTTCATCTGGCTGAACCCTCAGCAAGTTTTAAACATCTCTGTTCAAAACTGTAGTGTTTGTTAATCCCACCCCATAGCCTGGAAGTGTCAAGGTACTTCAACTTTTGCCAGAGAAGTTCTTTAGATGCTTAGCAATATATTTTCATGTATAACGGGAGAAGACAGTCTGATCTTCTTTTGCACAGTACCCAGGGCCCCAGCACTGAGGCTGGTAAGTAAGTCACAGAACCTGATGTAGATGCCTAATTCTTTTTAAAGATAAAACTTAGTTCCTTCCACAGCATTTCCTACTGTTTGGTACTGGCAGTTCCTTGCTCAATAAGCTGCCTTTTCTGTGATGTATAACTTTCTCGAGCATTAAGCAGGGGCTGAACTCCTGACTTTGGGCTGCAGGTCTGGCAGTGAATAAGACATCTGCAAAGGGGATTAGCTGGTAAATACCTAAGGTTTACACTGGGGTGCACTTACACTTATGAGTGCTAGTTTGTACTCATAACAGAGAATGTTTACCCCAAATCCTCTTCATCTCAGGCTGTAATTATCTGCAATGCCAAAAATGTTAGGCGCTGAAGGTATAGCCAGGCTGTTTTTCATCCCAGCTGGGTTACCACTGAAATCATTAAAAAGATTCTTGCAGTTGTAAGAAAGTCTGTGGTTGCTAAACTTGCTCTGGATTACATTTGTCTTGATAGTTGCTAAAACACTTGTGGACACTCTACTCCAGCATTTTTTAGTAGCTGAAGCAGTTAGGCTAAAAGGAAAGAGGAGGCTGTATTGACTTTAAGGCTCAGAAAACATATGTGTTTGGTTTTTTAGGTCAGAGATTCTAGACTTTCAGGAGTAAAAAATTAAAAAAACCCAAACAAAACAAACTCCTGTCTCGACTGGGACAACTAAGAGCATTGCAGAAGTTTACTGAAAGATGTTCTGAATCATCACCATGTTTTTAGGTAAAAAAGCATATGAATGATCATCGTTTTTACTCAAGACAAACTGGCTGCAGGAGGTTTTTTCCTTCCCCTCGTCCGTGTCCCCAAACTGCACTACCAAGTAGTTCATATTGATTTCTTGTAATGTGTAATTTTTGGAAATAACTTTAGCTTTGAATTCTTTGCAATTCAATTTTTTCACACTTTCAAATTAAACTCTCCCCTCCCAAAAGTCCCCCCCAAAAACAAAAACCCAAGAAGCCAGAGGTATTTAAAATATAATAGATTTTGCCTAAAGAACAGCAATTGAAATCCCTGTGTACAAGGATGCATTATGATCATGAATCACAGACTATTCTGAGTTGGAAGGGACCCACAAGGATCATTGAGTCCAACTCAAGTCAATGGCCCACATAGGGGATTGAACCCATGACCTTGGCATTATTATAACCAAGTTTTAACCAACTGAGCTAATCTCGGGGTCACTGAAGTTGAAAACCAGAGCAAGAAAGCTAACATCCTGCAAATAAATACTTTGAAGACAAAAAAAATCTTAATGACAGAGTTACAAATAATACTTCCCTACTACTGAGAAAGTGTCTGGCATGTCTTCCATGGCAGCCTAGGCTATGGAGTAACTCCCAGCCCCAGTGCTGCTGTGAGAGGATTATCTGTGCTGTGTGTACAGGCTCAGCACTACTTGGGACAACAGGGACAGTTCATCATCCTGGTAAAATTACAGATTGGTTGTTCTACGCACATAGCATTCATCTTGATTTAATATGCTTCATTCCAGTTGCATATTCCAGTTCAGTCGTGGAATGTTTTAAAATCAAAACAGCAGCAGAACCTCTATGGCAGATGAAAACAGTGGTAATTGATTAACTGTCTCTATTGTGTAGTTTATTAAAGTTGATGTAATTGATTCTGATGATTCAAGATTTCTCCAAATCTCAGAACAGCTGCTTCAGGGGAATTGAACAGCTCATAGAAAAAACTAACAAGGAACTTTTTCAAGTGACTTTTTAACCTTCTTAAGTGATCATAATTTACTTCCAACAGAATAGAATAGGACTTACCTTATTCCCTTCTGCTCTTTCCATACCCAGCATTGCATGGGCATGACACTGATGTACTTTGAAGCAGGATCACTTGGTCAGAAGCAGTCAGCTGCCTTCCCCCAACATCCTCTTAAATGCTGTTCAAACTTCAGGGGCTGCGCATGCTAGAAAAAATGGGACCACCTGAGCAACAAGGTGACTGTGAACGGAGCAACAGCAGCATTGTTCCAGGTGGGAATATAAGGAATGCCATGGCCTACAAGCCCTGACAGTTTCAGGATCTGAGCCTGGAAAGGCTCAGCAGGGTAGAAGGTTGATGTGAGAACACAGAACTCTGGTGTTGGCATCATGCTGCCTTTTCTCAGAGCCTCTGTCAGCTGCCATCTTGCCACCTTGCATCATGTGCCCCTGCAAGTGCCAGGGAATACTGGATGAGCACCACTGAGGAATGAATGCTGGTTGTACTATGTTTGCTGTTGAGAGTATGTAGGGTGGAATAACCCCAGGGCAAAGGAAGAGCAATTGGAAGATCCTGTCTTCTCTCAGCGCAGTTCCCAAAGATGATTACTCAAAGCCATAGTAAGACATTAATATAATAAAGGTGCAGCTGCCAGCGGTAGGATCGTCTTCACTTTTTCAAGCTCCCTTCCAAGCACTTACTGTAAATCCCTCTGGTCAGCCTACTTTTATAATTTCTGCTCCTCATAAATGTCTTATTTTTAAACAAGCCACCATATGAGGAAGGCAGTAAGCCGAGCAAGCAGCGGGCTTGCCAACAGCCATTCAGCAGAGGCTTTGCCTCAGCTGAGAAGCAGTTACTCTGTGCTCAGCGTGCAAAACCCAGCACTGCACACATGCACACACACAGAGCCTCCCCATGACAGGAAACAAGGGTACCATGGCCAAACAGGCCCTGCAGGTTCAGCAAGTCTGGCCTTGAGTAACCATCCAGCCTCCAGCTCCAGGGCAAGCTGGCTGTGCAGTCAATCAGACCATTACCTGGGTATTCATTAACAGTGCTCTCCTAAGCACAAAATTGACTTTTCCAGTATAGCCTTCCCTTTTAAGTCAGACAAGGTACTTGCCTGGAGTGGGTCCAGAGAAGGGACACAAAAACAGACAGAGCTGGAGCACCTTTCCGGTGAGGAAAGGCTGAGATAGCTGGGGTTGTTCACCTGGAGATGAGAAGGTTCTGGGGGAGGCCTTACTGTGGCTTTCTTTCAATATATAAAAACCATTTGTAAGAAAGAAATTTTACTAGGACATAAGGACAAAATGCAAGTTTTGAACTGAAAGAGTGTAGGGTTTAGATTGCATATAAGGAAAAATTTTTTATGGTGAGAAAGGTGAGCTACCAGGACTGGTTGGCCAGGGAAGTGACAGATGTCAAGTTTTCAAGGTCTGGTTTGATGGGGTTTTGAAGAACCTGATCTAATAAAAAAATGTCCATGGCAAAGGGGTTGCACTACGAGACCCAAACCATTCTGTGAGTCCAGTGAGGAGGCTGCTGTTTGCCAGGCAGCAGTGTATAACTCCCATCAAATGCATACCATCAACTGTTCTACCATAGCAAAAACTTGATGTGCCCAGCCTTGTAATTAATCCAGAGTGGGTTTGAAGTTTTGGCTACTTGCAAAAAAATTACAAAATAAAAAGAGAGAAGCATGCCATAGCTTGGCTGACTCTACCTGCCAGCTATTTACAGTGGTTGCTGGTGGAATTTTTATGGGGTAAGGAATACCCAAAAAAATGAGAAAAAAAGAGTTAATGAGGGATTTTAGAAGAGACAGCAGACTTACCTAAGATGCTAAAGAAGTTACAGCCAGTCTTTAAACAAAAGTCTTTCATCTATCCCAGAAAATTACTCTGCAGAGTGTTTGGTTTTTTTTTTTTATTTTAGACTTCCACAGCTATTATTGCAGTAGGAAAGGCCCCAGGACAGGTGCAGGAAGCCATATGTTTGCTTCATCAACAGGCTGGAGCAAGGTAAAAAACAACTTTAAAGTGCTACACAATTAAATCATCCAACCCCGTCTCCATCAAGGTGGGTGAATAACAGCTGGCTGCAGAAAACAAGCCTCCTGAATGTAACAAGAGCAGGATCCAACAAGGAAAAATACTTAACTCCTACTATTATTCCAAGTACAATCCTTAAAATAAACCCTTGACACATAAAATACAGGAATTGAAATCATTGGCCACTAAAGTAACTGCTTTGCTGTTATAGCTGCATAGTTTCCTGGACTGTCAAGGCAGTCTGGGTAGCCCTTCCATGATCATCTCTGCCTTGAACTTGAGTACCTGAGGTTCAGAACACCAAAGTCTGACGGGAGAGCAACCCTCACTGTGGCAGGCAACAGGTTGGTGTTCATAAAGACAGATTCTTAGAAGACAATATAAATTCTGAAGAATGCGAAAAGTCCTGGGGGTACTTTCCTGATTTACAGTTCAGCTGGTTTTGGGGCTGATCAGACCTTTCTGCAAGGTTGTCCCTGGGTTTGGTGACAGCAGCCACGGCTGCAAAGGAGCCAGAGGCACATGAGCAATGCAAAGCTTTTCCCCCAAAATACCAATCTGTGCTGTAAGTCACAGAAGCCTGCTCAGGGCTCAGGTCTGTGAGGATCCCAAACCCATCTAAACACAGGCCACTGCCCCATGGCATCATAGCAGGCCCTTACCAGCTGAAAAAAAGAGTCCGTAATGTAGCAATGTCACTGAAAATTTGCCTACCTGCAAAACAAAACAAAACCAAAAAAATCAAACCAAAAGAAAAAAACCCAAACAAACAAAAAACCAAAGGGGAAAAAAAAAGTCTCAGGCAGCAGTGGGCACTGAGGATGTGAGGCTGCACAGCTGGAGACACCAGCAGTGCCAGCAGCGCTACCAGAGCCCTCGAGCCAGGCCTGTCGTCACCTCTACTTGTCACCAAACCACAGCCAAGCTTACCAGCAAGATATAAACAGCTATTGCTGTTCTTCATGTAGGGAAATAATTATGAAAAGCCTTGACTGAACAAAACCTGCCTTTTGTTGATTCTTAATCCTCCCTCCTGCTCCCACCCTGAGCACTTTGCAGCTTTTGCTTTCATTTTTATGGGAAGATCCGGATCTTTTGGAGAAACAAGACCTCTTGGCTTCACCAGCCTTTGGCAAATTCTTAAGTTACTACTGCTGTGCTTCAAAGCCTGGACAGACTTCAGAGTGCACAGGTCCATCTCACCACTCAAAGTTTAAGCCATGGGAATGTTGCCAAAAAAAAGTATAAAGGGAAACAATATTAAAAAGCAAACAGAGGCATTCAGAAAAGGAAGTCTGCACTGACACTGCATCACAGGCCCCTGTCTTGCCCTCACCCATTTTAACAGCCCATCCTGTTAGCAAATATTGAATGCAATTGAAAAACAGTAAAAATCCATAATGGGTCATCTTCCTGCTTGAGATCTGGAGGAGTAATTGACCTCTCTGTCCTGTCCTGGGGCTGGTTTTTAATGAAACCCAAAGTGGTTTTGGTTCCCACTCTGTTCCCTATAAACATGTGAAGTATCTAATGCAGGGCATAATTGAGGTTGAGGTACATAGTGTTGTTTTCGTTAATGGTTGTTACCCAAATGAAAAAATGGAAGTGTTTTAAAATACAAGAAAATGCTTTTATGGCCCAAAAGTAAGCTCTGTTGTGTAGCATCACCAATACAAAACAAGTTCCTTTCTGCAAGGGGTGACTGCCAAAGTGAAGCAAATCCTTTTCTGCAGGGAAGACTTAATCCAATATATACACCATCAGCAATGACTAAATCTCCATCAAGGTGCTGAAGTTTCTCACCACAGCATATGAAAATAAAACACCTGACCCACAACAGCATCATGTAGCTTGGGGCTAAGTCTTACCATGACTCAGACTGATGTTCCTTATTGCTGGAGCCTGAAACACCACCACAGTGCTGCCTTCCTTAAATCCTGACTGCTGCAGGACACCAGGCTACATCCTCTTGGTTTGCTGTGGTGGGACAACTCACACAGCTGGAACATTGCCATGGCTGGATAGGGGCTCTTTAGGTGGGACCAGACAGGAGGAAGGGAAGCTGCCCTTCATATGGGAAGGCATGGATGCCTTGGGATGAGTGGTGACCCAGCTGAGAGCTCATGGCTTGGGATTAGAAGGCAGACCAGGATGGGTGACATTGTGCTGAGTGCCTGCTGTAAGAGACCACCTGATCACACAGGGCTATTTGAAGTCTCACATTCACAGGCCCAGTTCCCTGGGGACCTTCAACCACCCTGAGATCTCCTGGACAGACAACATGACAGAAGCCAAGCAAGCCCAGAGGTTTCCGTAGTGCCCTGATAACTTCCTGAGACAGACAGTGAAGGAGCTGGTGAGGGGAGACACTCAGATCTACAAACAGAACAGCTGGTCAGGAATAGGAAGGTTAAGGGCAGCTTTGGCCAAAGTTACCACAAGATAGTAGGGTTTAGGATCCTGAGAGGAAGTTGGAAAAACAAAAGCAGGATCACAACCATTAATGTTAGAAGAGCAGACTTTGGCCCCTTCAGGGATCTAGCTTGGAAGAATCCCATGGGAGTACAGCCCTGGAAAAGAGTCCAGGAGACCTGGTTATTTTGAAGGATCACCTAATTCCAAGCTCAATCCTTGCTCTCTACTCAGCACCAGAGAAGTCTCAGAGTGAAATCTTTATCCACGTGAACCAATACCTGAAATGGGAAGAGTGGGGACTGGTGTCAAGAGATGGGGCTTGACGGTTCTCAGTGATGCCCAGACATGAGAGGCACAAAACTGAAAACTACTGGAAATGCCATTTAAACATACCAGATGACTTTTTTTTTACCATGAATGTGGTCAAACACTGGAATAGGTTGCCCAGGGTCCCTCCAAACCCAACTGGACACTACCTGAGCAACCTGCTCCAGATGACCTCTGTGACAATTAGGACATTTTTGATCAAATGGTTATATCCACAAATTGACTTTCCACATCCAGACTATTTTTGCAACTCTATTCACAGTCCCTAATCCTTAAGGCACATAAATCTTTACACATTTAGTTTGCCTCAGTGCATTTCCACAGGTACCACAGGATAGCTACATAAGTATCGAAGACCCCAGGCTGCTGAGGTGCCCCACACTGCAGTACTTACATGCAATTTTTATTTCATGTCTAGTTTGTTGTCCTGTCTAGCAGGTACATTTTCTCCCTTATTGAACACAAAACGCAATCATGCTACAGTGGCATTCAACAGGCTTTCAGTCAGGATACTACCAAAGAGAGAAACTGCAATCTACAGGTGGCCTGATTTAGCACAAATGCCATTTCTCCAGGCTAATATTCCCCTGGACTATTAAGACATCCACTCTCTTCCTAACACAAACAACATCCTGTACATACAATACAACATAACAAGTTACCCTCCAAATCAGGTATAAGTAAAGCCTTTGCTTTCCCATTGTTTAGAAAGTGTGAGACCCATTACTGCCATCTTCACTCCACTATCCCCAAGGATTTAGTATTCCCCTGCAGAAGAGGAAAAACAGAAAATCCTCCCTAGAGAAGAGGAGGTTTCTTAGGTATTCATTACAGAAAGTGTCTAAACTATCTCCTTGGAATTCTTCACTAGAACCAAAACCAGGAAGTGGCAATCCTTAAAATACACCTACATGTCATGAAAGTCTACTACAGTATGGTACCATCTCTGTACTGTTATAGAGATGACAGCTACACCTGAAACTTACTTTTTTCAGCAACTGACATGAAAATGCCAAATGTTTATCAGCATTTTTAGAAGGTACAATGAGTTAGAAAAAGGAGTCACAAAAGCAGAATCAAGCTTTTTTTTCTTTTCCCCATCTCCTAAAAACAATGTTTAGTTTTCAAAGGCAATACTCAACTTTTTTAACCTTTCACAAGAATGTTCCTTCTTCCCTATGTAACAAGCTCAAAGATACCACCAACCTTATGGAAAGGGAGGCTGCTACTCCCTGAGAAACCTCCGTATCACAAGAGACAGGGCAGGACTAGAAATTATTATCCAAATAAAAATCAGAAAGGGAGTAATTGCATCACCCAGCCTTTTGGTATCAAACCCTAACAGAAAGTCTAATTTCTTTTAGTTTTCTCCTCCTTGGAAAAGGGAGTTCTGTCCATAGAAAAATCTCAAGAGCACTCAGATCTCATGCTCAGAAAGTGGCTGAGCACCCAGATTTAGTGAACATGACTGTTATGCCAGGCAGTCTGACATTCAGATGATGCTATTTACTCACAGCTTGTTTGGAGAAATTATAAACAAAGGTACAAGAAATAGATTACCATGGGTATTAGTAAACATACATTGCCCTGAGCAAACGCTATTTCTCAACCAACAGCTGCACAAATCACTGCAAAGTTTAACCACACTTCACTATGCACATACACAGAAATAAAACAAACCCCCTCAGAACTTTTCTACAGGCGCACTTATTAGCCTAATTGTGCATCATTAAGAAGATCAGTCTCTAATTCAAGGGGGAAAAACCCCATGATTAGCCACCTTCCTCTTTTTCCAGGCGTCCAGCTCCTCTGCATCTGAGCTTCCAAGCTGCAGTTCAAGGCACATTTACTAGCAGAACTTGTTACAACCTGAGCTAAAACTTCAACTTGTTCTTTAAAAAGGGTGACCTGTCTATCCAGCTTCATCTGATCGCTATTCTTTCTTCTTGTCAGTTGAGTTTGCAACTTAACTTGCATGTTCACTCACTTCCAATGTTGCCTGTACTAAGGAAACAATCTGCCTTGTCAATCAGCATTTTCCTCTCAGCCCCACTTAAGTGACACTATTTCTGTGACGTGTTGCACTGCAGAAGACACCACCTACTCTCCAGTTTCTTGTCATATCTTCATAATTAGTGTTATTGAGGAGATGACAAAAATCAAACAACTAATAAAGCCACTCAACTACCTCAGTGCCTTACTGAAGATTTCATTCCCGTTTATAAACCAAACATTTTCAAACCAAAAGCTATCCTTAAAGATCTATTCCAGACAGTTTAAAAGATGTCTTAACACTCTAATTAGAAACACTGCAGCATCTGCTTCTTTAGTTAAGGCAAGAATGCTTATGGTAGTTTAAAAACTTCACCTCTTTAAAATGAAATTTAAAATGTCCCAAATAATCATGAGCTAGTAAGGCTTATAAAACCATCTTAACTTGAGCACATACTTTGTAAAATCATCTAATTGTAAATATATCAGGACTTGAAAAAAAGCCACCTTTGTAAACTGGCCCAGTATTTAATTACACTTAGTGCTAAAACAAACCCACATTTTTAGTGTGAATTCATCTATTTTCATTTTATTACTGCTTTAAGATTCCATGTCTGTTACATTTAAAGCTGGTAAATATTTCATAGCTAGGTATTTAGTAACTGAAATTAAATCATTCTTCAATCAACAAGTTAATAATGCTAAGCTCCTACACAGCTTTCCTGTTTTTTTTCAGTACTTTATTCCTACAGCTCTTCTCTGATCCTTCTCCAGCCCTTTACAGTCTCTCCCAAAGCTGAGTTTTCCAGGACTGGTTACGCTAATGCAAACACAAACAAGATACACGCATTTTGACTGCATGACAACCTCTGATCAAACAACTTTCTTCAGCCAAGCACCAAGTATGGATGGCTGTATGTGTAATGCATGTACTTTCCCAGGTTTAATTCACTTTTTCCTTGCATTTAGGTTCTGGAAATACATGGCAGGAACTTTTGGTTATTTCCTCCCAACTCAGTAGCTTCAAATCTCTGTTTGCATGGCTGTATTTTGCTAAGCAAGCCAGGCTGTTTTACAACAGTAATTGATACATACTTCTGCTAGCTATACGTCATCTTCAAGCTTCTTGGGCTTTATCTCAAGCCTTAACACATGAAGGTACCAATCCACTACCATGGAGAAAGGCCACAAGCTAGTTTGCTAAGCCTCAATGGTCTTTACTTGCAACTGAATGGATTAAGAGATGGTGGCTGACATCACAATATCCTGTGTTTATTTTGTATTACTCCTTATGCTTTTAATACTGTGAAGATACTGAGACTCCACCCTTGTGCCACTATCTGGCCCGTAAGAGCTGATTTGCCAGGAAGCCATAAATCATTTCCCTGACAACACTCTGCTTCCTAGAAGGTCACTATCCATTACCCCTGGCCCCAGCATACACAGCCAAGGACTCTCACGCAGTCTTCCAGTCTTTGAAGACTCCACTTCTAGAGCCATGAATTACTAGAAAATCTAACATTCAAATCAAGGAAGATCTTTCAGTCACAAAGCAGAGATTCAAGGCAAAGGTATTTCATTAGGTCTCCTTTCTCAGTGCTTTTCAGACTGCTTGTTTTTGCTTTGAGGAAGACATAGGCAGTGAGTTACACACAGCACCCAAATTAAAGCATGGTTTATGTGGGAAAAACCCAAAATGTGACTAACCAGGTGAGGCCTCGATTCATGGGGACAGTTAAAAGTTACCTGTGATACCAGCTGCATCACATCTTTTCAGAGCAAACTACACCCTTTTCTCAAAGTACTTTTGTAGAAAAGGCCCTCCCACTGAAAGACAGCCTGAAACTGCTGCAGCCAAATCCATTTTGGCAACAAGGCAGTCACAAAGCTCTGCCTTCAAGCTGACGATGAAATGCTGAAAGGAAGCTGCTTCTGAGTGAAGGACATCAAGCATTAGGGATCATAGAACTACAGAATATCCTAAATGGCAGGGACCCACAAAGATCATCGAAGTCCAACTCCTGGCCCTGCACAGGACTTTCACTCAATTCCAGTTAATGTTTTTAACAGAGTCACATAGAAACCTTGTAATCTCTGGGATGCTGAAAACCTCAATTTTCACTGACAGATGACAATAAACATTAAACCATTCCTGATGGTTATTGCCATAGTGCTCTTCAGTAAACACCAACTTTGGAGGATATATATATTTAAATATTATCCTTCTTTCTTCTTTCCTCCCTCTCACCCCCTATCTGGAAAGAATTATTCTGTAAGTCAAATGACAATCATTTGACTCATACAAAACAACATGAAACCAAGACTGTCTGTAGATTTATACCACATCCTTTAGGGGTTTAGCTTAGTTTCACAAAGTGAAACATCTAATTGCTTTCATAATTTTCAAGAGAACTTGAAATTAGCCATTCCACATAGACAGCTGCAGATACACAGTTTCAAATAACTCTTAACCAATCTTTTTTCCTGCATTGGGAAGAAAAAAACCCCCTTATTATACGCAGAAATAAAATATGCTATTTAAAGCATATGTGAGCATTTGGCTCTTTTTTTGGGGTTTATTTTCCCCTTCCTAGTACAGCATTATGCAAAAATCAATAGGGAAGAGATTTTCTTCCAAAAACATGGCATGGCTGACATTATTCTACATTTAAATCTGGAACAATATTAAACTTTAATCTCATTCTATGGTGTTTCATGCACATTTTCCAAAACAAATAAATGAGCCACGGCTTCTGTGTGTTGTCCCCATCAGTTGTTTTTTTAACTATAATTTTTATTTAAATAAGACACAGGAACTTCTATACCAAAAAAAATACAAAACAAAAGCCACACATTTCCTTGTGTAAAGCAATATTGTGTGATAACTTGAATACTGTTCAGCACAGTGGCTAGAAATAACAGTACTATGTACAAAACTTTAAACAATATTTGACAAATTTCTACAGCTGCATGTAGAATACAATTGAGATAAACAACTGCTGGGAAATTTACATGGCAAAGCATTAGCTTTAACACATTTCGTTCAAAACATTCAAATCTGCTAAGAACAAATGTGCAATTTAATTAATATTTAGTTTCTCGTGGAAAAAATATAAAGAACATGTAATGGCATTGCAAATATTGTACAGAGTTCAGCACTGATCTAAAACCCACTCATCGTATTCCCTGGTAACCTAACATCAATAACTGAGACTACGATTTCTCATCTGGACATAACCAGAGCATAAAAAGGTCATCATACTGCAATGTTAATCTAGAAAGAAAAATATTAAAAGGAATCGATACTTACATCATGAGTATTTCCTCCCCTTTATCTTCAGTCTATAAAACATAGTGTTTTCACCTAGGCCTGAGATTAGTAGGGTTAAAGATGGCTGTTGTGTTTCAAGGTTTTTCACATGAAAATGGTTAGAGAGAGACCTCTTTTCCTTCTATATTTTCCAGGAGTCAAAAAGCAGTGACTTTTATAGGCTGCAAATTCCACCTTGTAAGAGATAGCAATAACAAAAACTCAGTAATAAAAAGGAAGCTATGCTTTATCTCCAAAGAAAGCACATACTTAGTGAGTAGTTACTGGTGGCTCACTCTGGCTCCCCCTCAATCTCATTTTCAAAAAAGGAAAAAACCATAAAGGAGCAAGTTTATATGCTCAGTAGCTGCAGGCTACTAATCAATTCCTGGAAAAGGTGAACTTTATTCTCTTAGGAGCAGACAGCATAAATGTAGTTCCACTGAGCTGAAAGCAACAGAGCAAGAACACCAAGTTATTTTGCCTTTGGGGTCCTCTTTGTATAACAGGAAATTATCTCTGAAAGCAATGCTCCTTTTTCCAGTACAACAGAAGAGCACCATGAACTCAATATTGCCATGTACTATTTTGAGAAAGTGTGCAGCCTGCAAAACCAGGATTATTTTCCATGGATTTTTCTTTTATTCACACTTATGGAGAAGGGAAAGCACATTTTTACACACACAACTTAGGTAACTGAAAGTTATGGGAGAAGCTTTAAGTAACATGAACTTAAAACTATTGTTTTCCCCACCCATCTTAGAACACCCACTTGCTACTTTCGGACTTTGATCCAAACACAATTACTCACTACATAAATAAAATGCTGCTCATCTAACACTGCTCGACAAAATCTGAAAACTTATTTCCAACCAGCAAATAAATGAACACTTCCAAAAGAGAAACTAAACATTAATTTGACTTTAGACGGCAACAGTAGCATTTCACATCCTTAACTGCCAACAAAAACCGTGAGAGGAAATCCCCATCACCCCCTGTGAAACCTGAAAGAATTTCTGTCCTTGAACAAAAACATTCTTGTCTTTCAAAATCCTCTCACACACCACGTGGAATGTTTCTCATATAGAGCCTAGTACTGAACACTTTATTTGCAACAGTTTAACAGTCATAACTGAGCGACACCTGAAACCTTTAAATGCCACATTTTTACATCTATTGAAATGACAGTAAATGCAACAGTTGTTTTACTTGTAAGCACATGACAACGTGATATACATCACAGATTTTGCTGGTTATCCTCATTTTCACCCACGTCCAGGGTCATTGTTCACCTGGATCTGAATGCACTTATTCCAAGAAAGTGGAATGTAATGAGGAAATATTAATGCATAAAACAAGAAAAGGCAAAAGAGTGATGTTCCCTCTTTAGCTTTGTAGCTGTAAAATATTTTATATTCCAATATGATATACATTCCAAGTTACCTGAGTTTACACTTCAAGAGAAGTACCTGAAGCTAGGCCATAGGGTGGGCACTGTGCAACTGTTGTGGCCTTTCCTTTTTTTTTTTTTTTTGCATTGTGTGTATTACAGAAGTTAGAAACAAACACCTGGATCAATTGTAAACATAATCCTGAAGTACAGTATTTTCCATAGGACACAACACAGCAAGACATTTTCTATTCAGACAGGCAACATTTTTTTATATATATAGAGAAAGAGCTTATTTATACTGTAGAATTTGAAACAGAACACAGGACACAGTACTAATCTGGTCAAACGTACTATGAAATGCATAGTCTCCACTTAAAACGCTCAATGATATATGGATGCTGCAGGCATTACTGCTTTCTCACAAAAAATGCTGAATATGGATTCTGTCCCTGCCAAGAACAGTGTTGAGATATTTTTTCGAATGCTGCTAAGTATTTTGTGTTGTTCTGAAAGGTTGCCACCTCATGCAGATGTATCTGAGCTACAACCTCCTCAATCCTTGCTTCGGGGCAGAGGCCTGCTCCGCCTTGCTCTAGATTAACACGTAGCTCTGAGCAGAGGAATGGTCTTCAGTCTGAATTTCTTGCAAAAGCGGCTGTTGCTGCTGGGACGGCTGCTGTACCGGGACCTCTGTGGAGTCCATTGTGCTGGTGTCATCTGAGAGAGATGAGAAAGAGACCCGAGACGAAAGCTGCTCGACAGTCAGGGTGCTCAAAGCTGTGCTTTGACCAGAGTTCGGAGAGTTCTTCAGTGTCAGGTCTGAAGCAGGAAGGAGGGGGCCTAGAAGTTTTACAGGACAGAAAGCTGATCCGGTTGGGATGAAATTAACCTTGTTTTTGTCAGGACATGAAAAGAGAGGGGCTGAGACAGGCTGACGAGACCTACAATGAGAAAAAAGATTATATATCTGGCCGAACTACATGGTTTTTACTTCATGAACTTTGTGGTTCTACATGTTGCTAAAATGTGAATGACAAGGAATGGGATTAATTGGACAGAGGGGCAAACATCTTCCATATTGGTAGTCAGCTAACTGATCCACAGCATTAAAAATAGTGCTGTCACAAAAATGACTTGATAATTACTAGACAAACATGCAACTTTCAGCACAAAAAATCTGCAGTACATATGCACATGAAAAAATGCCGTGGTAATTTAGAATAGCACAAATTCTTTGATAAAAACAATGCAGCAATAACACATCTAGTCCTTTTAAATCCCTTTGAGAACCTCCATAAAATAGACCTCTCCTTTCTCGTATTTCATAATTTGTTTGGAGGCTCTCTCCACAACCCAGCACTCCTCCTTCACCATCCAGCAGGCAACAGATGCTGTCAGAGCAAGAAATATTCCCTCCTTAATTCTTCCATCCACAGGAGCTAAGCATGCAACCTCAACAGCATGGGCTGTGCTCAAATACTGCTGGGTCTAGGGGAAAAGACATGATTGTCCAAGACTGTAATTTCCAATTTCTTGCTCAGCAAAAATATTAAGCAAAGTCTATGCCATAAACATACTACCATCCACAAACACTTTACATATGTTTCTTTCCATTTTATATAAGTATTAAAATGCAACCTATTCTTCAAACTGATAATTACAACACAGAGTTTTTGTTTAAGCCACGAAAATTTAAAATCTTATTAAAAAATATATGGAAAGAGGTTTATAAATGCTTAGGAAATTAATGTACCTTATCTTTTCTGCTTGGAGTTTTGGTGACATTTATTAATGCACAAAAAGATTTAAAAGACTCCATTTCCTCTTCAAACCAAGGTAAACACTTCAACTTCTCTTCTATACAAAGTCTAAGAATAGTTTGCTCCTGAAAAACCCATCAGCTGGAATACTTTATTCATCTGCAGTCAAATAGGTTCAGTAAACAGGTTTACTGCTTTGCAGATACCAGCTGATATAAAAGGCATTACTTACGACATTTCCTCAAAGACCTTCACTCGCTCACATCCCTCTGGGGGCTCTCGTTTGAACATGTAGCTGTTGTTTGGTTTGGGAGATGAGGCATACTTGGGCAACGGTGAGCTACTCCCACTGTCTGAAAATTTAAAGCAGTTATATTACTAGAGATTGAGAGTGCTTTTTAATTAAATTCGATTTCCAAACAAGATGTCTTTTTTCACAATTTAGCCACTATGCTGGTTTGCTTCTACCACAATGCTTCCTTTATTGCAGGCTATTTCTAACACCCTTGTACAGTGCGTTTCTTCTGAATAACAGCGGCAGTGCAGCAGCAATCTATAACAACACGTAACAGGAGGATATTTTTATCCAGAACACTGCAATCGGAACAAAGCAGAGCTGTGATCCTGGAAACAACACATTCTTTATTATGTAGTTCAAGAACCATAAATGGAACAGGTAAGATACATAATACATGCGGAAGAATTATGAGTGGTAATGATAATGTGCCTTTTCACTGTGTAAACAGTGTCATTGAAAATATGCGTATACAACATGTATCTTATTTTAAAACGTAATTCTTCACTGGAATATTGACCTCATTAGTCTCATGAATAGTTCAGAAGTTGCAAAGAAACAAAGTATGTTTGTAACACAGGTTCTGATACCTCAGCATTACAATGTCCTACCTTACTTGCTTCAAGTTGTGTAGTTATTTTTATATCCAAAATAAAACTTTTACAATTGAATTCTCTCATCACTACTAGCTATATGATACAGGTATTCTTCACAACTCTGCCTGTGTATATTTTAAACAGACACACTTAGAAGTAAAGGTGTGAAGACCTAGGACAAGGGGCAATGGGCAGATGTATTTGTACTTGGAAAACATAAGAGAGAAGGCTCAAGTCTGGTAATGACAAGTACAAAAGGTTGAAATATTAAGACTATGAAAGGGCTCACTTTAAACAGTCACCATGACACGATAGTCAATGCACTAAGGAAATAAAATAGGTACAAAAATATTCACAGAAAATTAGCTTTCTGCAGTGGCTTCTGCCTTTTCAAAGAGCAATATTATCTCAGGCTAGTACGAGCTTGGGATTACAATTAAAAAATGAAATAGCAAAATTAAAGAGGCTCTCCCAACTTACTAGCACACCTGAACTGGAAAGAAATAGAACTGCTCTTGCTTTAGCTCCATTTGAGTCTACCCACCAATGTGGGGTACCTTACCATTTTTAACTCTGTCTATAATCTTTGTTTACTTTGCTGTTGTGCATGTGTGTTGTGCCTTTTCAGCAACAGTGGAAAACCAAGCCAAGCTTCAAAGACTATAATCCAGCTTCACCAAAGTGTACAAAGTTGTCTTTAACAGCTTGCAAACAGTAACTACATAAACTTTTCTATTACCATGACTCAAATACAAAGGCTAATCTGTGCTTCCTCTCACAACAAGAAACAAATCAAATATCACACTTCCCTTTGAAGATTTACTATGAAAGATATAAGAAAAAAAAAGTTGAAGCAAACCTCAGCAGAGTATTGATTATTCAGCTCTTTCCTGCATTACAGTGAATACAGAACTTTCATTTACAGAATCTTCAGTGTTAACTACAGAAGCAGAAAACACTTAGAGATGATAGAGATATTTGCCAAGTTGAGAGCATGATGGTCCTGTTGGCATCTTTCCACTGTTGGCCCACATAGCTCATTCCAAACACAGAAATCATTAACAGAACCCAGACAGTTTGTTTCCTCCTTCTAATATTTAAAATTGAAGATCCAAATTCCTATTTAAAAATTTGAGACATAAAATGTACTACTGTTCCTTTCACTAAGTGGTGGAAAACTGTGGCAGCATATCCAAGGGAAGCATCAAACAGAATTCAAAGTTTAATCAGTTCTTGGAAGATTTAGAGTCTCTTCTACTACCCAGTTCAGCTTTCCATCAAGTTTTTTTGTTTAGTTAGCCCTGTCTGGCTGAAACTTTCCATGTAAGACAGCTGCTGAACAACTCTCTCTCTTTACCCTCCCTGCTTTTAAAAGCTTACCAAGCTGTTAGACTTCCACTTTGACCAAAGGCACAGCACAGTGCCACGTGGAAGCCCCGAGTGCCCCAGGTACACAGGAAGCCCCATGCGCAGAGGCGGCGCAGGAGGCCTCGGGGTGAGGAGGGGAGCGGTGGAATCACAGCCTAATCAGGCCGCCACCTGTGACCTCTTTAGTGCTGAGCTGCCCCGTCCCTGATGCTCAGTGACACTGCAAACAAGCAAACGCGCCGCCGAAGCGCTTCATGTGCCTCTCCCTCTGCGGGCCCGGCCGGTCCCCGCCTGCGCCGCTGGACGCTGCCGGCAGGGGGCGCCGCCGCCGCCGCCGCCGCCCCGCGCTGGGCCCCGCCCCGGGAGCTCCGGCCCCGCCAGCCCCGCGCGGAGCGTCCCACGCCGACCTCCTGAACATGTATCCTAAACGGATACATCCTGCTGTCTAGAAACCCTTGTACGACTGTCATTAGAACATTAAAAACACCATTTTAACCAACACTTAATACCAGTAATCATAGCTTGCATATTAGAACAACAAAGGAGGTGAATTAAAAAAGAATCTGTAAAACAGTTCTTTAAATGACAAAACTTTAAGGGAACAAGAAACTTTGCCAGTGAGCACACTGGGATTAGTTTTGGTAGGTTCAAAAATATCCTTGCTTCTTAGGACTATCCAAAGACTTTACTAACAACTTTCATTTAAAAAACCATAAATCAGATGCCCAGAATTTAATAAGTATCTTCAGTTCATCATCATGAATGCTGTAAGAGCCTACTAGGAACAGTGGGAATACACAATGCATCTAAATCAAAATCCCAGAAAAACAGGTTACACCACCTCTTTTTGTAAAAAAAGGCCCCTCCAAATTTCAGCCACTTACTACATAGGATGCCTTTGAACTTTAACTCTGTCACAGGTGCTGAGCATGCTGTATAGCACTCTGAATTGTAGTCTTATGGACTAGAGCATCATAAAATGGATCTAGTAAAACTGGAAGCTTTAATACAAAATCATAAAGCCAGGTGCCATCCAATTACCTTCTCTTCCAACTCCTCCTTCTCTGCTCTAATCAAGCCTGTTTAGTATCACTGCTTCCATTCAGAACAATATTGTGGACCTTATCTGAAAATTAGCTTTCATTTTCTTTTGAAAAATTCAGTAATTTAGCAGCTTCTTGCAGACAGGTAAACCCAACAGCTGGTACAGTCCAAGAGGCAGCTGAGGGGGCGTCAGGCCAAAGCACAGCTTTGCACAAGAAATGAAAGATGCTTTAGGAATGCAAAGCAGTGCTGTATCTGTACAGAGCACTGGCTCCTCTCACTGCTCATGTCTGTCAGTCAAACTACTATCCTTCCTTTCCTGTCCAGCAAAACACCCAGAAGGATTAATAACAGTGGTAATTTTATTTTTTAATGGTAATGTCAAGTTATTCCCATAGAAAGGAAAAATGAAACCTTGAGAAAAATAACAGGAAGAAAAATCTTGGGATCAAAACATCTTCATCTGCATTTTCCCAAGGTGATGGGTCTCACAGCAAACTCACTATGGTTTTATTCTGGAATCACAGAACCCTTTAAAATGATGGCATGAAAACATTTCCAAGTTTTTGTCTTATAAAACAGTTAAAACAAATACTCTGTTTCTCAAAATTTGCTATTCCCTTAAAATTTTTACCTATATCCCTCATTTATCTATAATTTAACTATTTTGAAGATAACATTCTTGTTCAGAACAACTGCCCTGTGGGAACTTGACAATCTGCAGTAAAAGGCACCTTTCTGACTGTAGATTTAAAACCTCCCAACAAATTACTTTCTCTTGAAAAATGGCTACATATTTTCCTAGTTTTCACCTTGTCTTTAAAGAACTAAGTTGCGATGGCAGTTCAAGCTTTTATCTTTCATACACACAATCATAAGTGCCTTACTTAAACTAGTTTAAAAATGCTGTTACAATGACTTTACCAAGCTGGCTATTTGTCACCATCACCTACACACTACTACTAGAACATACTTTTGATACAAGCCTAGCATTAAAGCCAGCCTTTAAACCAAAACCCACAAGTAAGTATCTGCTCATAAATTTCACTCCAGTTAGCGTTGAAAAAATCCAAGACAGGAGATAAAAACTCTTGAAAAGCATTAACAAAGTTAGATGCACTATTTCAAACTGTCTTCACTTGCTACTGCCAGCAGTGTACCACTCAAAATTTCCATTACTGTGATAACACAGTGCTAAGTGCAGAAGAAATTATTCATTTCCTCATATTTTAACTTGTATTTCTTATCAGGACATATATGAACCAATTTACCTGTCAAGCTGGTTTTTTGTGTGCTAATTCTCTATAGTGACTCAGTCTTGACAACATATTAGAATTCACATGCATAGTATAAGAAAGTGGGGGGGGGCTAATACCATTGTTATTTTTGGAGCATGGCCAACTATCATGTTGAGCTAAGACTTGAACTTTAATGTGGTTAACTTACACGCACACACCCACCCCCATTCAGGATTTGGGCAGATGGAATTGTTTTCATTATTCCCTTTTAAATCCAAGATGGGAAAATGCCACTTTTCAGAAACCATGAAAAGCTAGTATTTCTAACTTCCCCAATCTTATTCCCTAATTACTTTGAGCATTATTCAAAAGACAGTATTTACAAAAAGAAGCTTAACCTTAGTTATAACCTTGAAATACATGTCTTTAACTCAGTAGTAAGTAAACACAAATTTTAGAAACTTTCATTTGTTATGTGAAACTTACTACTCAGCTTCCACGTTTTACCCAAGTCCTGCATTCTCCAAACTGAAATCCCTGTTTTAGCTAGCAGACTAGAAGCACAAGGGTGATTTCATTAGTAAACAGTTGTCAAAAAAAAACCCCAGTCTTTTACACTGGTGACTGTATTTTCACACTACATGTTATGTCAGTTACTCTTAATTACTGAAACACCAGTTTTACTCCCTCTATAAAACCAAACATTTTACAGACTTTGAAAAACAGTGCAGGATATTGACATATAAACAGATAAATTATTCAGAATTTGAGCTGTTATGGAACATACACAGAGAAGTAATTACTCTCCATCAGGTTGTTCAAATTCATATCTGAGCTTCTCATCAAATAGCTTCAAGTGGAATGTAAGAGTTCAGAAGCAGAGTATTTTTAAAAGCAGTCCAAAACTTCATCACCATTTTGAAAAGCAAGTAATTCACCCACGATGAATACACAGTCTACCACAAACCTTCTTGAAACCTTTTTTAAACATAAACGTTACAGTCTGAATTCTTCACATTAGAATCTTCATAAATAGTTAACTGTTTGCTGTGCTCCTCTGACGTATTTATGGAAGATGTTTGTGAAGTGTCACAAACAAGAGGGAAAAAGATATGTAAACAAACAAAACCAGTTTTAAGATAAATCCTCAATCCCTCCACAACCAACAAACAAAAACTGATGTAATGAGTACAATGAAGGTAGTTGTAAAAGCAGGGCATCACGTGGTGCCTCCCATAGGTAAAGGCAGGCCATTCTACTCTCACCTTTATCACGGTCATAGAGTAAATCTTCCGCTGAACAAGGACTCCCATCCTGAGATTCAGGAGGGCAAAAGGGAGAGACACATGGTGAGTGACTGCTGCAGCTGCTGCTGCGCTCCTGAACAGACGGAGTCTGAGTGTCAATGCTTCGCGTACTACTACTACGATAGTGAGCAGGTAACGGGGCCCTTCGACCGTCAGGGATATCCAAAGGCTGCAAGAGAAACGAGCAATTCAGGTTACAGAGAAAATCAAAAATCACGAGCCATGTCAGCCTGTAGCACTTTCAAACGAAGGCCTTAACAACAACAAACAAGCCATTTTTGAAAGAACAGGAAGATTTTCCACAAGAAAATAATGCAGTGGGCAATGGACACAACATACAATAATTTTGCTGGATGTCGGGACAATGTGCACATGTTCCAAGCCAACTACATCCTCTTAACGCAAAGTTAACACTCAAATGCACTTCAACACATGCCAGTACTATGTTTTTATGTTATGATACTTTAAAAAGTCAAATCTCACCAAAAAATATATCTCTAATTATACTAACACAATTTTCAATAAAAATATCACTATTATTTTACAAGAAAAATAAGTACCCCAACAGAGATTACATTTGGATAAAAGGGAAAGTAGAAAATATTAAATACAATGACACGCTATTGCCATAACAACCAATTATAACCGAAACCATCCAAGTTTTGTTAGTAAGTTGCAATTCTCTAGCATACCTCCAACACTCCATTCTTCACTTCTACAGATGATTCACACGCAGGCTTATACAGGCTTATAACAAGGTTCTCAAGATCTGTCTTGAACCAAAGCTAGTAAGCTCTGCCTGCCCCTCTCAGCCTAGCTGGCACTGGCCAGAGTGATATTGCATCCCATTCTGCAATATGCTGTGCAGACATGTTCACAGAAGTAGACTGCAAAAAATGCCTGCAAGATTTAAAAGCAATTTTTATCCTCACTTCAGTGAGGATTGTGTCCAAGCCACAGAGAACAGCTTAAATGTTCTAGCTACAAAAGATTAATGTCTCTTTCCTTCTCACTTCAAGTGAACAATTTTTACTGCCTGCTTCTTCCCCATATATTGCAAAACCGTAAGAGCTTGTCCCAGAGCCTAAAATTCTACCCAACACTTTTAACTAGCAACGAGGACATGAAACCTATCAGCCAAGTGTTGCGTTCTCCACTTTTCAGCAAGTCTATGTGGAAACCCACCATGTATTATACAAAGAGGCCGACGTAACAGAGAAGGAAGATCATTTTCTTCTTATGACCTTCCAGTTAATACCATTTCACATTTCAATTAAGAGCAGAAAGAAACGTACTATTAAGAGAACATTACAGTTGCCACATCAAATGCTGTAAAGTTCAGGCACAGCTGTGTGGTCTGTTCCAACAGCTCAGCTCACATTGCATATGCGTTACAACATGACTACACACTGCTGTTCCCATCACCCCCAACAGGCAATGACTCATTCTATGCACAAGAGAGACCTGAAGCATTGTATCATTTGTTACATGACAAAAGAAAGGTAGAAAACAAGACTGAAGCTGTAGAAAGAAAACAGTCTTATTATCATAACAAAGCGCAAGCAACTGCTATGCAGAACAACATTTTTATGGTATTTTTTCTGGATGCCCAGTTTACATGGGTCTGATTTGCAAACGTTTCCTGTACTCAGACACACAGGAGGAGACTATGGGAGCTGCACTTTAAACTCCTAAAATGGGATGCAGTATCCTGAGTTACCTGAAGAGCCATATTATAGAACCCTGATGGATTTGCTTTTCTCCATCCATACAGTGTAGATAATATCTTTTTTCTTACATAAGTGTGGTAAAAACGAGAAAAAAATTCAGACACTCTCCTATTATACAGAAGTGAAACCTCAGAAATTCAGATTTCTGACTTCAAGCAAAGCTTAACAGTAAGCACGAGGACACGTACCTAATGAGGATAGAAGAAAAACACCAAACAGCTGCTCATTAAGTGCATATACTATGCTCGACGTAACAGGTAAAGCAAGAATTCCAGGGAGGGGAAAAAAAAGTAAGTGATCACATAATTAAAGACTTCAGAATGACACAGATGTTCTTCCACACCTGGAAGAACAATGTAGTCTTTGGTAGTCAGGAAGTATATTGCAAATCACATATTTCAATCTCCTCTGAATTAAAGCCTGAGGTACCAAAATAATCCATATTTTTAGACATGTATCTAAATATAAACACAAGTAGCAAAAGCTAAATATTTCTCATTCTTTCCAACCAAAATAACTTTTAAGGCATAGAAAATGCCAAGGAATATTACAGATTACTGTGCTTTTATATTTATTTTTCCCTTAATGCTGAATCAAAGTTTTGACAAGTGCAAAAATCTCCATGAAAATATCAACTGTAAGTATTCCACTTATAGAAAATTTTACATATTAAACCTGATCAACCTTGGAAAAAAAACCACTTTCAAAGTTAATTTCTATGAGCCATGCCCAAACTATTCTAAAGCTGAAGTTCTCACAACCTTACAACACAAGAAATAGGGTAACTAATTTGGTAGAGCTGCTATTAGTTTCCATAATGCTCAGTGCAAAGAAAACAACTAGAAATTACTGCATTCTATATGCTGGGTTTTGGGGTTTTTTACAAGAATGTCTAGTCATGTACTAACCGTATGCCAAATGCATTCTGACAGGACACCTGTCAGCCCCTATGGGACAGTGTGTTCTTGGACACAATTACATACTGCTCTCATCTCCCTGCAAAGGTATGGAAATGCTCCATTTGACAACAACATGAATTTCTCAATACACTGTTCATATTCACCACTTTGACCTCAGTATCAATCTTTTTTGTGGAAAAAAACCAAAAACACAGAACTTAGGAGGAGCATCAAGAATGCTACTAGGATGTAATATACCACTGGAAGCCTTACAAATAATCTGCTCCTCCCAAGATGTACATCTATTTGGGAGGCAACTTCCTGAGAGCAAAGCTTTTGATTTAAGAACTTTGCCCTAGACTGGAACACAAAAGGCAGACATAGGAAAGTGCTTCTTCCTACTGGCATAAATGAAGCCATCAATGCATTACATAAGGTGCAAGTGCAAAAAGCATGATGGAAGGAACACTCGGGAAAAAAATCAGACTTTTCAGATGAAAGCTATGCAGATTTAAGTAAGGCTTCTCTGATCTGTGAAAATTAGGAAAAGTCCTTTTATTACAGGATTAAGTTTTCTGACAGGTACAGAAAACCATCTTGCTATCTACTTCCAGAAGCACAACAAGGAACATCAAACAAGGAACACAGTAATCATTTTACTTCCATTGTGTGATAGTCCATCAAAATTGCCTAATTTCTAATAACCTCTGTATACTTGAAAGATAGTTCCAGTACTGATTTTTTCCTAATAGGAGACCTATGAACCCATGTTCTGCTACAGGGCACTTTTCATGATTTTCACAATATATTCTGTAAGAGGGAACACTCTCTTATCCCCCAATCCCTACAGTAAGGGAAATAAGTCCATCATCTTATTGCACCACAGTCTCCAATGTTTGTGCTGTGGAGTCACAATGGGACAAAGAACAAAAGCCTGTCACAACTTCACAAAGAGCTGATTCCACATGACAAGTTATGGTGCAAACAAAGACACACTATCGCAATTTGTCAATGTTAATCAGGAAGTTACAAAAAAGGGGAGGAAAACATGCAAGAATTTTGAATAAATGCATTAGAATGTGAATTAAACGTTTAATAGTAAATTTGAAGAGGAAGAGATGATTAAGAAGTGATTCATTAAGTCAATTTAGTTTTATGAAAGCAAAAAGAGGACACTTTCAGCTAACTAAGCAAGATGCATTTCAATATATGAACGAAGAAACAGTTTGTTAGGAAAAAAAATATAAATTTATACTGCAGAGCAAATAACAGAAAAAAATCAGGAACATCAAATTAAAATTTTACAAATTAAGAGAATTAAAATGCATTTTAATTTACTTGGAACAGCCCAAACGTGGTTGATAAAATGAAAGAAATCACAAAGCTACTAGTGTAGTAACTGAATTTGAAAAAAATAAATAAAAATTGAAAACTCAGTACTGAGCTGCAACTAAACTAAAGGTATTATTCCTTCTCAGTGATTTTAGCAGATATTATGTTATTCATCGTATCTTTCCTGGCAATAGAACACAGATGCACATTAGGGCATAAAGTGTTTTTGCAGCTGAACAGATCAATTCATATGAAAATGAATGTTTGAACATGCAGTATTAAAACTGTGAAGTAAACATGGAAACAGGTTAAGAGAAACTAGTTAAAAATGTAGTTGCACACCCATCTTACAAGTGAGTCTACAGAATAATTTATCCTTCACACATCACCCAAAGCAACTACCTTTGACTGCTCTTTTAAAATAGTTTCTAAAAATACCAATTGTTACAGCAAGAAAGAATAGGAGAAAATTCAAAGAAAAATAAATTGCTTCACTAGCAGTGAAACTAATGATGTTTAGTTTCCTATGGTTTGCTCCTAACCTTTAACCTAGCTACCCCAACACCCCCAGGCTAAAACAGAGTTAAACTGTTGTATTAGGAGAAAGTTCACCAGCAGTAAGATTAAGTAAATTACAATCTTGTTACAATCTTCCATAAGCAAACTGAGACCGAGTAATCTCAAAGACAGTGCCAGGAGTCTCACTTTAGGTCCCACATGACCAGACTTCACAGAAATTAACAGTTAGATGGCCAGAAACAACCCTCTGCCCACAAAGATGGACTTGACTTCAAGGGTAATGTCTGATTTATTACTTTCTTTTGTGTCTGAAGACTCTTGCCAGCTACATGTTTGGAGGAAGGGTTCACTATTGCCTGGGTTGCATAAACTGCTGAGCACCTTCGGCCCAAATCCAACAATGCACTTAAGTATGTGCTTCACTGTTTTGCTGGATCAGAGTCAGTACATTCAGTAACACAGGAGAGCTCTGCATCCCAAGCAATAAGCTGTTAAAACCCAAGGACAACATTTACAAAGATGATTTGACTGATAAATGAAATATCCTCTAACTACAGGAGATTACAACCCTAGCCATAGCAACATCAATGGTGGCATTGCAATACACACCTTTTAAGACTCTCTTTGGAGATGGTGCAACAAGGTTTATTGATTTGGGCTTTCTATTTCGGTTTTCACATTCAATTTTTTTCCTTATTCCCCTGTTATAATACACACCCCTCTTCTAAAGGGATGAGACAACCTTAGGAAAGCAAACAGCATAATACTTCTACTACTGCAATATTTCATCTTTAAGAATGGTCTGTCCACACAACTAAGACTCTGGAGAAGGCAAAACTACTCCAAAACTTTCTAAATTCACTACCAAAATGAAGAACTACCAATATCAGGTTTTAGCATCTTAAACCTCTGATTAAATTTTTATAGCTTGACTGGTATACTGAACTGCTATGACATGACCATTCATGAGAAAAGCACCTACACCTTTGCAGGAGATTAGAAAAAACAGTGGAGTAGTTTATTCCACAACAGAACATTTTCATTGGCTCTTTTGGAAACAGTGACTGTAAACCAAGTATTTCCCATTGTAAGTGTCATCTAAGCATTAAACTCCTCAATAACAAGTTCAATGCTCCAAAGCAAAACCGCCCCATTTGTCAGTATTTCCCATGCAGAGCTCTGCCATGACAGATCACAGTAAAATGGTCCACTTCAGTTTATGGGGGAAAAAGTATTAAAACCAAAAAGGAGAGCACAGCACAGGAAACTTGTATCTTTCTTATGAAAAAGAAATCAAAATGAAACAAATAATTACTAATTACTTATAAATGCAGCCTGAAGTCTCTGTATTTTCCAGCACTTGCATTTTGCACAAAGGCTTTCAGGTTCTGTACAGAAAGGGCACTCCAAACAAAGTATGTTGGCCAGAAGCTCATTAAAAACAGAGAAGAAAAATTAAAAAAAAATCACTACACTAAAACACTGAAACTTTTCAAACAAACAGTTCTTTGAAGAAAATTACTTGTAATTTCAGCCACAAGGAACATTTCTCACAAGGAAGGTTTTCCACGTGTTTATAGATTATAAAGCAAAACCAGCCGTAAACACATTACTATAAGCTTACCTTGGATACTTCTTCTTTTCCACTGTTGTCCTTAATGAATACTTTTTCCAGTTCAGGGCTTATTCCTTCTACATTACACGGCACACGTGAAACAGTTGATTTTGGCACTGAAATGTTTGACAGTGGCATAGGGACTGATCTGGAAATACAAGCCTAGAAGGTAGAAAGCAATATGACTTGAAAATGGAAAACGAAACAGACAGAAGTCTGAGACCAATGGTAAACACATTAGGAAGAAGCTGTGTATTAATTTTGCCATCTAGAGGACTGTCTTTACTTGGCAAATTCAAAGAAAAACAAATGTCTGTGTAAATCTAAAGCAAATAAAATCACCTAACTCATAGCAATGTTCTATAATCAAAGCATTCTACATCTTATCAGTAAGTAGACAGGTACATGTACTTTCTAGATGGACAAACCAGGGGATACACCACAGGGGATGGGGAGCACATGGAACGCTGACGCTGATGTTTTAAATGGGATCCGAAAGGTATCTCATAACATTCTTAAAGCTTAACAATTCAACTGAAATATTCACTTAATGCACATTCATTCTCTTTTGGTTGCCTTTAGCAAATGAAAAACATTCATTCATTAGTTTACAGCTTTTCAGAACTTTATGTCAATGGTCTTAAGAGAAATCATTCTGAGTTTAAAAATCAACCACATAAATAAATACGGTTTTCAGAAAAGCCTGTTGAAGTGGAGCTCTGTTACCAACAGGAAACATTCACAAGACTGCATACACATCTTTCATAGTCAACCTTGAAAGCTTCACCTTGGCAGAAGCTACAGTGACAGCCATGAACAGCACTCACTTGTCAATGTGTTCTCTTGCTCACAGAATCACAGGATGCTTAAGACAAAATGTAAAAATTTTTTTTGAGTTCTTATCAAGTGAATCTTGCAGCTCCAAAGGTGCAAGTGATTTGTCTTTAAGCATTCGCTGACAAAACACACTGCCTGTAGGATGGCTTCATCAGAGAACACCTTGAGAAACCAAAATGTTGCATGAGCAATGACAAAGTGAGTTCCAAGTACTAAAGAACGTTTCTTCATGGCATACGTCCTAGGTGGATTTTCAGTCTGTGGCAAAGACTGTTTGTACTGTGACTATAATGGCACAGGCATTTGCCCAGCTTTCTTTGAAATGTAAAGGAAAACCCTTTCCTATGCAAAATGTAGTGGGATCCTTTGTTATAAAGACCAAATAGCTTCAGGAAGAATATCAAATTCCTATATATCTTCATCCCAAGATTAGGTTTTAACCACAAAATTTTATCGAAACAGAAGGAGGACCATAAGGAATCAACCACAACAGCTCAAGCACTGCTTTATAATACACCAGCTAATTAAAAAGGCAGTCAGGAAATACCAGGACAGAACTAACATTTCAGGTGTTCAAACAGAGGCCTGTTAGTAACATGGTCCAAGTTACGGATCCACCATAGGTGAAATTTAATGAGGCACAAATGTCTGCACTGCCAGATGAGCCAAGATTAAATGCATTCTACGAGTGGCTCAAGATTCATGAAGTCATTGACTGAATCTTGCTTGAGCTTTGGAAGTATAATTGAGTTTCAATTTTACTGGCAGGTTTTCCTGACTAGAGCCAACACTGCATGGGGCATTGCACCCTGCTTTGTTACTTTCTTTTTCTTTATTTTCCATTTTTATTTTTTAACTAGCCCAGATGAAATTAGGTTACAAAACTGATAAGCCAATACGTTCCAGACAAGCAGATACTTCTAAAAGTGTACCACAAAAATTAGTCTTGGAAGCAAGTATGTACTGCTGGAAGTACAGCCTTATTTGGTCATGCTCAGAATTTTTACAGCATCATAATACATTTCAGTTGCTATTCTGCCGCAACATTCCTTTTTTTTATTATATGACAACCACCAGATAACCTTCAGCGAAGATATGGTAAACATCAGGTTGTGAAGCATTTCAGAGTACCAGAGTACAAACAAGACAGATGGGAAGGCTCAGCAGGCCATTCACCCAACCCTGATAAGGCAGGAGGCTACTTACCTGAGTCTGACTGATTGCTATATGGTTGCCATGGAGAGGTGACTGACGTTCTTTCTCTTTATTGTGACGACTACTCTGCTTACTGCGCTGAAGCTGCTGCCTCAGTTTGGCAATCTGCTGGAAAGAAGTTCAGGTGAAGTGAGAATGAGTTATCAAAAGGGTGACTTCTCATATCTTCACATATAAAATGAATCACAGACATTTAATCATCTTTGGAGGATTTTATAGGTGTGTGGGATTGCTTTTCCTTCACGTGTGAACATTAAAGCTTTTTTCTGCTTATCAGATACTTTCTCCAAAGTATCTGTCCTATTCACCAACCTGAACACAACAACAGGCTGAGTTTAATTACTGAATTTCCTCATTTACACACAAGCACTGTAATAACTAATACAAAGAACAGCTGTCAGAATGACAGTTTGTAGTAATTTCTGATATGTAACTGGTTTAACCAAGGGACCTTGAAGCCCACAGTTTAATTTATTTGATCTCAAACCAAACTGAAGTTTTTCAGTGATAATTCATCATAAAAGTAGAGAGCCTTCACAAACAACTGGCAATCAAAATGCATTGCTCATCCTGGAGATCTTATTTAATACATTTAACAACATTTCTCTGCAGGCTCAATTATCACAGATTCCTTGAGGCAGACAGAATTATCTTTTCTTCTGTCTGCTGCAAAGATGTCTCATCAAAACTTATTATTTTAAATGTCAAATGGAACTAAAGCCATTACCCATTTGACCTGCTCCATAACAAGAAACCAAAGAATTTCATCTGGGGATTCCTCCACTTATTTATTCCTCCTAGGAAATGTCTACATTAAAGAGAGTATTTACCTCTGTAAACATTGTCTCAGAAGATTAGACTAGGGGCAAATCCACACAACAGGTACAGACACTTCCTTAAAATTGGATAATTTTTTTCCATTGGGCTCAAATTCCACTGTTCCTCATGCTCAGCACACTGGAACATATGGCTACACATGGCCCTATTTAATTTTTAATTCAGTTAGAGATAGAATTTTTTAAAACTTGAAGGGCAAGTAAGGAGAATGAACACACATGCAATTCACATGTCAAAGAACTTCATCAGCTGGAAACGAACCTCTCTTCTGAGTGACAGCTTACAAGTACACACACTCTCTGGTTTATTCCAAGTGGTTAAATGTATCACTAGTACTCTTGCAAAGCAACTCTGTGGTGGAGAATCACTTCATATCACTCTTCACAGTGTCAAAGATCACAGTACCTGGTAAAGAGTCTTGGATGGAGCTTTCCTCCAGGCTGTGGACTTTTCCTTATGACGTTTCTGGTAGCACTCACTAAAGAATAATCTACCTTTAAGGCTTTGTATCAAGTCTTTCCACAGCTCCTACCCATATATAGAGAAGTGGTACTCAGAAATGGCTGAAAACTCTCATCTCAACCACAGATAGTTTAGACTTCCAAAAGGGTCTGTGTGTAAAACACATCAAGAAAAACAGAGCCCTAATACAACTGAGTAACTAAATATAGATAAGCTACATTTAGAGAACTGGGACACCAATCTCTTGATAAAAGTGACAACTAAAGCACAATGTTTGAAGAAACTTTGGAGCCTGAAGAGATATTTCATGTCTGAAAAAAAAATTGTCCAGAACTTCCCCATTTTCCCTGCAGGACTAACAGCCACTCAGAAACCTAATTCCATAGACAAAAAAGCAAGTAACCAGTCTGGTAAGTATACATATATCTATAAAGATTTGTCTTACATGAGAATGTTGGAGAATGGGGAAAACTTCAGAAGAGCAAAATGACACCTAGATCAGAAGACAGCTGTGGACAGAGATGTCTGGCTACAAGAATAATCAGAAAGCAGTATATAAATCTTTCATTTCTACTGCCTCTCCTTGATGCTGTGCACTTCCTCCTAGTAAAAAAGTTAAGTACACTATTTTCTTTAACTTATGAAATCTGGATTGTGGGCTTTCCTCAGGAGCACACTATTAAAAAAAATATGTACACAATTCCACCTCAGAGATCTGGCTGATTGATTTCTGTCACAAATAGTTTGCAAATCTTTGAGAACAGCCTTTCACTGTAAAATTCAGATACTGAAGGCACTAAATGGGAGAGTGTTGATAGGCTGGTATGCCTCTAGGCTAGCCAAAACCTTGAAGCTTTGATATCATGAAAGGAATCATGGATCTCTGGAATTTAAGGTTCTCTCAGCCACCTCAAGACTATGTATATTTTGGCAGTCAGTAGGTTCTTGACAGTAACAGAAAGAATTCTTGGGTCACTGAGAAGAAACCAAAAGATGAAAAATTGTTAAGGAATTTGACTGTATCTGGAAGTGATATGATAACTGAAGCCAAACATGCAATGCAGTGAAGAAACAGATATGCCTTCTCAGATCTTATGTCCTTCACCTGAACTTGAAGGACCCTGTTCAAGATGTGGTAGTTATCAATGGACAAAAAAATGATAAAGATGGGCATATAAAGGAATCTGCCATTTCTTATTTAACTTCCAAAGCTGGGAGACAGAGGCTTGCCAGCACAGACACTCAGTGTGACCAAGTATACACAATCCTCTGAACTAAATGATGCTCCATCTCTTCTTCATCAAGGGGTGTCCACAGCGCGCCTACCACCTGCTGAAGTTAATCCTAAAACTGCAATGCTTTTATTTCTTCTGCAAGGCTATCTTCTAATTGCCAATCATTCTCTATCCCAAACTGAAATAAAGCCACTACTACTAACAGGAAGAAGCAGCTGTGCTAGCTGCCTGGAAGTTTAGCTACACCTTCTTCCCAGGCACCAGGGAAGCACCATCAGAGCAAAATGATCTACAGACAAGTATGAGGTACACTAAACCTCACAAAACAAATATAATTCATGTAGTAAGAAAGGAGTCTGAAACATATGCCTTGATGGCACCTGTTTTACCAAGTATCTCGAAGCAGCAGCAGATTCCGTCTCTTGGGCATGGGACTGATGCAGTTAACACGAATTTGCTGTGCAAATAAAATGGTGCCAAGTGAGTGGTGTCAGGAAAACAAGCACTTGAAGATCTAGCATTACACTAGAACAACACAAAGAAAATGGTGCCAAGCGAGTGGGATAAAAGGAACCATGTGCTAAGAGGAAAACAAATGCAGTAACAAAACACTGTTTTCACAAAGCAGCTAAGAACACAAAGAGCTTGGGACACACCATTTCTCCCATGTGCCCAAGTACGAGCATGAATGTGACTGGGGCAAACACACTTATATAAGGAACTCATGTAAATCACCACAAAAAGATTTGTATCCTAAAGCACACACTTGTCAAAGACTTCAAAGCCTTGGACATACGTGCACTTAGATCCATAAAATGTCACCACTATTTTAGTACACCACTTCAAATGCTCAGTCTTTCTTCTTCCAGCAACTGTTCTCTAGAACATTGCTAACGCATCAGAAAGACTCTTTTCTTCACCTACTTTTATGTAATTTATAAAAATCCCCACCAACAAAAATGCCCAAGAAAACACAAAGATCAGTGCATCTTAACAGAAATAAACCTACACAAAGTCATTTGGGGCACAAACTTTCAGTTCAGCTTTGATGGTCTAGCGCCATACAGCCAAAGATAAGACAACCACCAAAGATTGTTTTAGGAAAAAACCCTATAAATATATTTTTTGCTTGCTGAGTATTTTTAAAGCTCAAAGTATACTTGAAATAAATGCAAAGTTTGTCTATGCCACTTGTCAATACATACGCAGTTTAATATAAGTAATGGCATAGACTATGAAAACCAAATTAGGTTGGTTCTTTACAGCACTGGGATTATCTGAATATTCTGGTCATTCTTCCTTTTTGAAGGGACCTAGATGCAGATTATTAACATGAAGGAACATGTCACGTCCCACCATTCAGGTTCATTAATATTTACCAGTTAACAGGGTGTATTTCTAGAGGTCAGGCTACACAACATGGTAACCTCCTATTACTGAACAAACCATGATCTCCTTGTTAATGAGTGAGCTGTATCTCATTTATGAACTGTTTGTTAATAAACAAGTTAACAGTAGGTCAAAGAGCAAAACAAGCATTAGAAATTCACCCTAAACCTTTGAATGCAACCTTTCAATTGGTATATGAAAGCACATAAGGCATGCAAGCTCTCGAATTCTCTTTTATTCCCAAGTCCTTTTCAAGTACTCTGTTAGAGCAAAAGGGACCTTCCAATAGGAGGTCACTGGTGTCAGCATAACAGGTACAGCATACAGAGGTACTTAAGGGAAGTGAAAAATCAGCTGAAGACATGAAGCACATCTTCAAAAATCTATATAAAGCAAAATCTACTTGTTTTAAATAGGGGGTTTTCCCAGTTTTAAGAAAATTCCAGTACAGGATAAGCTGTAACTAGAATTACTGAACAACTCCAACAGAATTTCAGATTAATTATTCCAGTTGACAGGGGAAAAAATATCAGCGGTTCAAACCACTGCTTAGTTTGAGTCCAGTACAAAGACTGAGAGCAAGCTTTGTCTCCCAGTTAAGACGTGTATCTATTAAAGCAGTTTGGCATCTTACACAAATTACACTCAAGACTTTGTAAAATGAAATAGTAGAACCCTTCAGAATAAACAAATTTTTAAAAAGGACATTTTGCTAGGAAATGATTAAAAGGTACACTCTGTCATTACAAAGTTCACATTGAGAGCTGGGGACTTTTAAATTTTTAATAGACGCACTACAATAAAACAGTGCCTATTTCAGTGCTAGATGGATTCCATCCTAATACATACCTATTTCAATCAAGGGTAAAATAAATTTCACTACACAAAGTGAAATTCTTTTTTTAAGTGGTAGTACAAAATTAATTTGCTTGCTTGGAATCTTAAATCTATGCATTCACTTTTAGTTTTTATAATGCAGATCTTTTTAAAAGAGCTATCAGTTGTGTTAAACAAATGTATTTAATTGCAGTAGTACTCTAACCAAGGAAAAAACTAAACGTAAAAGCACATTCAATCTCATTTTATCAAAACCAATTAAAATGATGCATACAAGTGTTTGGCTATTTTACAGTATTAACATAATAAAAAACACACACTAGAAATCACTCCATTAATTGCTGAAGCAAGAAAACATGAATCCAAACTGCTAAGACAAACAAAGGAAACTGTAAACAGCTTCCTACTTGATTACTGTTGAATGCTAAGGGAAACAACTCAAAATGCTGAGCAGAACACTGTTACCTACGTTACACATAACAAATGCAGTTGCCCAGGAGAAGGTGATATTTTTATTTCCATTACTTAAGCTCTTGCTTTCAGTTGCCCATAGCTTTGTCAAATTTTTTCTGAAGTCTACCACGCAACATTCTGTTCTCCTATCTCCTTCCCATCAGACTTCAGTGCAAATAGCAGAGTTGTTTTGAGAATGCAATTTAAAATGAAAAGAGGGTAGAAGAGATTTTTACCATTTTATGTAAAATATGTATTTTACTGTAGCTTTTTACCTGAGCAGCTCTCTTTTCCAGCGCTTTGGATGAACAAGCCCAACATTTGCCTGGGGGTCCTTTATGCTTCAAATGTGCTCCTCTAGTCCCTTGGAAGAATCCTTACATTTTTTAAGTTTTAGCAAAAATTTCAGTTTGCATATATTCAAGCAAGATGTCTGGAATTGGCAGCTACGTTTTCTAGTAGTTCTGTCTCTAGGGGATTTTACAGCTTGAACAGAACTGCCCCAAAGAATTTATTCTTCCAGGCAGTGCAGATTACTGTGGCACAAAAAAATTGAGTGCACAGATACTGTTGGTATTGAACACTCAACATCCACCACACAGGCCTAATGGTGAGGAAAACGAAAAAGGAAGGAGTAAAATATAATCCAAACAAGGGAGAGACAGAACTGACAAGGAGCTGAAAGGTAACAGAGTAAGAGCTCAAATAAGGGAAGACAGGCGACTACTGGCTGGACAATGACACTGGGACTATGAAAATGAGGAACTCTAAGGGCAAGAAAACTGGCCTGAGAAGCTGGAGAAATGAAAACAGAGGAAGGAGAAGAACTACAAGCTGGAGAAGACAATGGCAGGTTTGGGGGTGAACAACCGCTGCAAAGTTTGGATGTAAGTAACTCCCTTCCACACAACCTATTTTGTCCATTACTGTGTTCTGTCAAAAAAGGAACTGTGAAACATTGGCTGCACATTTCTTATCTTTCGCTCATGGTCAGTACATAAAGAGGGTGGCAACCTAGCACAATGGATTACTGTTATCAAATGGCAGAGACTTGCTTCCATGCTGAAGGTTTCACTATCACTGACAGCCACAGTCCTGTGGTCAAGAAGAGCTGCTGGTTGCACAACTTGATAGGAAACTGCCAGAATATGAAGGATAGTCTCTCAGTAAAAGCAAGAAAGTGTTATCCTAGAAAAACAGATGCTACTCCTGTCCATTCTATAATGCTTTTGTGCTGGTGGGCAATGTTTTAAGTCAAAACTTTTCAGACACAAAACTTCTTCTGCACGAATTTCTGGTTGCTTAATGTGTGATTCTGAGTGCTTCCTCACAGCTGCAGATGAAGTCATCCAGGCTGAAGGCCCATGAACCTACACATCAGGGTTTTCTAAAAGGCACTCAGTGAGATGGGAACAGACAACCCTCCTTGCATTGACCTCTCTTTGGCCCAGGTCCTCATCTTTAAAAATGAGGCTATTGCCACCACTGGATTGCAAGATTATTCTGTATTTGTCAAATCTGATCTTAAAATTAAAGTCATTAAACGTGCATCACACTCCTTTGGACAACTACTCTTCCTATCAGTGGCCATCCAGAAGAGGACTGTATACTCTAACATCATCTCCTTAGATAACCTATACATTTCTTCCCTATTCTGAATGCCCTATTCAACAGGGAGTCAGGAGACAGGATGCAAGAAGCCCAGAGTATCAGGGAATACCTCCACCTCAAGGGAACATGCTGCAAGATTCAGAGAAGTGTATTTCTGGAAGAGAGGCTACACATTTCCTGACGGGGGCATGAGGCTCAATGCAGGCCACTTATTAGGTTCTGGACAGACCTGGTTACACAAACTCTGGACAAATGAAGGTTTACTGGGACAAAAAATGAAACACTCATTTCAGCTGAGCTGGAGACCATTTTACTGTATCTACTGTCTCATGATACAAATCCACTTCCCTTTTGGTGGGTTCTTTCTACCTGTTACAGCAAAACACGATTAAAGAGCATTTCAAGTACTCATACCATTACTGTATCAACACTTTTTCGTTTGTGAAAACTGTGTCCCCTCTACCTCCAAACTAAAACTTGAACAAAATTTCTAAACAAGAATATACTTACATACCACCATACACTTTGCCTCTTTCAGGAGAGCATCATTAAAGAACAGAGAGCTAAGTAAGGTAACAAAAATCAGCCAGCAACAAGAAGCTGGTTCCTCAATGCTCCCTCTGGCCACTCTCACAGCGAACACCTCATAGTAGGCAGAGAAAAAGTCCAACAAGCATAAAATAAGAAACCACTCCTCAAACAACTCTTACTTTGGAGATAAAACCTGTTTTAAAAGCAACAGAGGGCAGAGAAAGGGTGCAATTCCTGGACTCCAGACAGGGCTTAAAATATAGCTTGGACTTATCAAAACTTGAAAGGCTCCACTCTGCAAAACTTCTCACCTCTTTCAGTTGATCAGCACTTCCCCAAGATGCTGAGCGCTGATGTGATCTCTTTTCTGCTCCTTCTTCAGCCCAACAGCTAGGTGTCTAGAGGGGGGGGGAAATAAAAGAAAATACACTGTACTTAAAATTCTGCAGGTAAGAAAAACATCTGGCACATATTATTGCTTTACTCTTTAGGCAGCATCAGAGTTCAGGCACTATACATGAAGAATAAATTTCAGAATCTGATATGCAGCAGTAATAGTCTCAATAAAAAAAAATAGAAAACCAAGGCTTTGTAAACTTCTGTTTACAAAGGATAAGGACAATGCACATTAATGAAGAAGGAACCACAAAAAAACCTTATCTGGCTGTTCCCATCTGTGCTGTGGCATCCATGTCTACTTTTCACTCAGTGGACAATTAAGAAAATCACAAGATTAAAAAAAATGCACAAAGAAACTCAGAAATCAAAACCAGGATTCACTTCTCCCACATCTCTTCCTCAGCCACTGGGCCAATGAATTGATCCTTTCTTGCCAGTTCTGACTTGATACAGAGTTTGATACACCTTTTACTATTTTTGGCACCAACTTACACAAGCAGCACAGTGACAGGCAAGTCTTTTCCAGCCATGACTCAAAGCCCAGAAATCTGAAGACAGTCCTTAGATGTAGAGCCTAAAGTTAAACCCCAAATTCTGAGAAGCATCTGGAAACCCAATCTCTCAACTACTATGCTTATTCACCATTAAGGCTATTATGAAAATTGAGGGTATCCACCAGAATTTCTGAACAAGAGAGTCACAGGAGCAATGGGGACATGTAAAATCCAGGAAGAGTTTGGAATACAAACTATATAAAACTCGGAGCTATAGGCACAAATATAAATCTGCAAAAAGAAAAAAGAGTTGTCTAGTTTTTTTCCCCCCTGCAACAATTTCTGTTGGTTTTAGCTGAATCTGTTACAGTAGGCCCACATAAAACAGAACTGTACCATTGAAAACTATGGGAATTTGTCAGTGGGGTTTTTCAGGAAGGGGATCACTGCTGACACCTCCATAAGAGAGAGAGGACCCCAGCCCAGCAGGACAGACAGGATGTGGGATATACCTCCCTGCGGGACATCGTTCTCACGCATGGAAACCCTGCTCCACCACCTTCCTTCTCTTGCTTCCTCTCTAGGGTCTAGAAACCACAGCAGCACCTACAGGCATAATGGACACTGTTCTGTTCAGGAAGGAAGTTGGGCATCACCTTTGGGAACACCACAAAGCCAACACCCGCAGCTCCTCACTGCCCTGCAAAGGGAAGTGGGAGCACCCCCCAGGGCCAGGCCACTCTACACAAACATGCCAGGCTGGGCACGGTACCATCAAGCACAGAACTGTAATGTCAGAGCACTGGCTACACCTTCACAACCAGCACACTGCCATAGTATGATAGAGTCTACAGCCCAGCACCCAACTCATCAACGCTAACATGTGATGTGATGAGTCTCTGTGTGCACAGGGCTGCATGTCCCAGTTGTGTTTTCTGTACTTTCCACAGCTTTGGTGGGGCTTTTCCTCTGCTATTTCTACACCACCAGGAATACTTCAACCAAAAGCCCAGCAAGGTGTGTGGGCAACTAGAAAGCAAAATAGAAAAAATCTGTACCAAACTTTTTGCTGCATTTTCCCAGAAAAGAAAAAACAACTCTTTATACACAAAATAAAAGACTTCTGTGCATTTACTACATGACTCTGTAGTAACCAACTTCTGTTTGGGTGTGAAGAATAAACTAGGCAGATAACATGGTTGTGGGGGGCTGGGGAAGAAGTGAAGAGTTAAAACAGCTACCCAAAACTAAGTGGAAGACATAGAAGGCTCTCAGACAGTCAGGTTTGACTCTCATCACCCAAAGAAGAGCCTCTGCCACACACGTGTGCTACCTGTGTGTGCATCCACTTGTTCTGCTGGAACCATACACTCATATAGAAACAGAACATAGCCATGCAGAGGGAATTCTACTAAAATTTACCTTCCAAAGTGTTTTCTGAATACAATACTGCCCCACAAGTTGGGGAACAACTCCAGGATGAAGTAGAAGCAGGCAATTATTTTGGGTGCTGAAATACATACCTGTAGTGCAGGAAGGTGTACCAGGGATCACTACAAGCTCATAGTCTTGTAATTACAGCTTAATAAAGAGAAAAGATATCAAAAGTCTAAAAAGCCAAAGTGACTTCCTCAATAAAGAGAAGTACACTTTTCAAAACCAAAACAAATACGCAAAAAAACAAGAGCTTTCTTGTCTTTTTTAATAAGCACAGATATTGATCCAGAGAGCACGGACAAAAAACCGGAGTAATAAAAACACCCTGAAGACCTTCAGCAACACCCCCAGTGACTGTTAGTAGAGAGAGGGTGAGAATCCTTATATTGCAGTTGAAAATCAAAGGTAAAAAGTAGAAAACATAATTTAATACTAAATTTTGTACTTTCTCAGTATGCTTTGACATTCATTTCCACTCAAATACTATCTCCCTTGAGACAAAGATTACATGGTTGCTTTCCACCTCTGGTAAATTGAGTCAAAACATAACCTTTCAATAGTATACTTTTACTGTCAGCATACAGGGGGCAAACTATTTGTGACTCTCAATTTTATTAGCAGCATTAGATTACAAACATTATGTGATGTTCCTAGCACAGTACTAAAGTCAGGCAATGTTATAATAATGTGTTGCTTAGAGTCAGATTGAAAAATGAAAAAGCATTAAAAAATAACACAACATAAGCAGTTACTAGAATAATATAGCAAGCGAGTCCTTCTCAAACCCTAGAAATTGCTGTTATAATATATTGTAATCCATACTGCATGAAGATTAGTTCAGGGTTTGTAACCCCAAATCCTTATATCCAAGCAAAAGCTTTTAAAAAAACCAAAACAAATAGAAGCACCTCAGACTTGTTGCATTCAAACAGAAATTCTGCTTTTTCAGCTCATGTATGCCCATCTGTTATCACACTTAAATGCTGCCATTTAGATCACAAACAAGATGGGGGAGAATGGCACTTATGATCTGTCACATTTCATGAAAATTGTTTTCTTGTCTTTTTTTCAACTTTCACAAAACAGGCTTAGCCACGGAAGCCTTCACTTGAAGCTGCAAGTGTATTTCCCACGTGTTGAACATATTAAAGAAATAATGGAAGTAAAAATATAACTCAAAACCGTATTCAAAGAAAAATTTCCAAATCACAAAAGCAAAACCAAAGTTGCTGTACCTTAAGTCAGAAACACACTAAGAGAGATCAGGCACTATCTGCAAAACTGGTAATATTTCAGAGCAGAAAAAACGTACAGCACCACACAGGGATGCACAGAACTTCATGAAGAAGGATTAGTCCTGCAAGTCCATACTGAGAAACTAAAATTTTAGGAGAACTTTGAAAACATTACATAAAAAATGCTGCACCTACAAGAGTGAAGGTTCATGGTCTATTTTAGTTGACATGTGGGATAGGACGTGCTGAGAATGCCACATATGGTTGCTCTCTTCAGTCTTCATGCAAACCACAATTACCATCGTTCTACCTCACCCAGTCCTACAGAGATTAGCACTTCTTCCAACACATTAGGTAATTCTGCCTTGCTTTTCCACCTGTGTCAGGGACATACACCTACATTCTTTCCACTTCAATTAGATGAGAATGACTGCATAGAATACCAGCCTACCTAAACCTAAAATAAGACTGAGTTACTCTAAACATCTCACATTACTGCCAGCCCTTCACTGCAGTTACTACACCTGGTCTGCACTCCATAGTATCCACACAAGGCTAGGTTTTCAAGGGAACCTATAATGTTTTGGAAGAAATTCCATACTCAAAAGAAACCCAACAGCAGCACTAGAAGATAAAAACTGATGGGTTTTCAGGTATTTCTAAAGCATTCAAAGGCCGTCTAGAAATTTTACAGAAAGAAATGGCCTAAGGAGTTAGAAGTTAATTTGACTATAGATGATTTTCCCAAAAGCAAATGTAACAACCTCACTTCTCTTTCTGTATTTTCAATCAAAACATTCCAAGTAAGAGGGACACAAATATGAGCTATAGTTTCCATTCTCCTGGATGCAACAGAAACTAAACCAAATTCTGCTCCCTCTATTTTAATAGTAAGATATTATTTTTTTTAATCATGGTTTTATTTTAGAAAAAGAAGAAACATTTTATTCATGAGCATTATACAGGTCAAAAGAACTTACGTTGGAAATAAGGACTTGGAATAAAACCCAAGAAGTGTTCATCTGCTCACAATGACTATGTTTAAAAACAAGAATTCTAAGAAACTTTGATCAGCTATAATCACTACCTTGACAAAAATGTACAAAATTTGGATTTTAAATTAATGTTTAATTAGGGACAAAATGTACCCTTGAAACATAAATAATTATTCCACCTACAGTGTAAGTTATACTGATAGCATTGTTCATGAGTTTAGAAGTAAAACAAGAGATAATTTATTCTCCACTGAAACACGCTTATATAAAAAGTAGTTTATTGATGGTCCTTATCTTATTTTTATTTGTTTGTAACATCTTCCACTCTGCTAAACTATCAAGTGTTATTATTTTTAGACAGTGTAAACAATATGAACTCCCATGAGCTAAACTGCTGCTTAGCCAACAAACACGAAGCAGTAGAAGCACTTTTCCTGGGGTACCCAGGCAAAGTACAAGGTTTTAATGTAATTTAACTTAATTTGCCATGCATGCATCCTATCAACAACTTGGAAATCATCTTTATTTCTTGAAATTAGATATACTTCAAACCACACAGAGCTTAAACAACAAAAACACACACACACACAACCAAAACATAAGACAATGTTCTATGGTCATCTACAAACCTCCTTAGTGAGCAATTTATTTGAAAACAAACAAAAAATCAAACTGGAAATTCAGAGAAAATCACTACGCTTGTCCCACTTCACACGTTCATATAGTCCCAAGTAGTGGTTCAACTTAAACACTGATATACTCTTGAGTTTGGCATAATTTGAATAAAGAGACAACGAATATAATTCCTTGCTAGAAGATACTCAAAAATCCTTCTCCTATTCCTCTGAAATAATACTTCAACTTGTAATGACAACAGTACTGCCTTTCTTCTCTGTTACATTTGATTACACTGAAAAGGTAGAACTTCATTTTTAGTTTCTGAATGAGGCAAAGGAAGGCAGCCAACAGTTCACATAACCTAAACACTTAGTTCAGCTCACTGGGAAACCATTTTTACTGCCAAATACTTGAAGCTCAAATATTTATCGAACAAGTTTGTTTATCTTTTCTGTAACTGGTGAAAAAGTTTGTTTGTGAATGTTTAAATACTCAAAATTTTCTATTCATAAGGGTATTTGCAAAGTTTGATATGGATATATGTTTTAAGAGAGGGTTGAGAAATACAGTAACTACAAAGCATGCAACTGAAAATCTCTTGAATGGAAATTATGGTTTCAAACCAGAAAGACTTTCAAGGCAAAGTATTGTGAAAAGAAGGCACCCTGAAAGTAAGTCCGGGATTCAGAGCTGTTTGGGTAGATCTTTCATGACAGTAAATACAATTGTTACTTCTTTTTTGCTAAAACTGACTGTCTGGTTTCAAAATAAATAAGCAGGACATGAAGACAACATTTTTTTAAAGGGTCCCGACTACAGTTTCTAAAAATTTTCTTGGAACAGAGTCCGAAATTCATTAAGATTTCTGAAGTATATAGATAGATCTTTTTCTAAGTATTCTATTCTCCTTTTTCCCCCCATCATTGGAGTTCAGGTGTTGCATTATAGTGTATTTTAAAGAGATGAGGAAAATTACATACACATTCTAACCTGTCCCAAGAAATTCAGTATTACACAGACTACAATCACAGAATCTATTTAAAGACCCACAATAACCATGGACCAGAATCATTGCACAAGAGATAAGCAACTGATTTAATAACCATCTCTACACAGTGTATAGACTGAAAATACAACCAAAGAGAGCTGGTTTCTTCTAGTTTCCAATTTAGTTTGGAACACAAACTCAGAGGACTTACTCCATATCTCAATAGCGCTACTGAAAAAACAAGAACACGGCTCCTCTGGTAATAACTGGGGGGCAGGGAGAGAAGGGAACGGTAGAATTATATATTTTTAATCTGTTTGGAAGTGATTACCTTTGAGGGCAACAATTTCCAGCATGTGGAGGAAGCAGGCAAGAAACAAAGTTCACCCTTCTAGACAGAGAGCAGCATGAATGCCACAGCAGCAAAACTGCCACAGGTTCTTGCTAAGGGTCGAGCCCTGAAGAGAATCCAAGGCTATCACAGGGGTATCAGGCCATCAGTCTCAGTAGCCTTCCTTCAACACCCCCCCCACACACAAAACACACTTTTTGAGACTAACAGATTTATTATGACTTCGTAAAATCTTTACTTTGTCAGCCACTGCAATATGGAAATATTTTTAAATAACACTTCGCACAACTTTGTATGTAGCAGCTTACAAATAAACCAGATACAAGACCTAGATTGAAATCTGCTTATTTAGCCTCAACAGATCTGCCCACATACAGAAAATTATTTTTAACAACTGTTTTCTAACAGCATAAAAATATTATTGTCGCATACCATGTTACCACATTGACACTGATTTTTAAAAAAAGACTCCTGTACTCTATTTTTAGGGTTTCATATTTATAATAAGATTAAGTGAATCCACATTTCTTCAGAATTAAATTGAGTAGACATCAATTATATGAAACATCTTTGTTGTCTTGTTTTACAGCTTTTACCTGAGTAGATTTATCTTTCATACATGAAGGGTAGTGTACATGGGGATCACGTGGCCACTGTCCTGTGAGGTAAGGTCCTGTTATTGTGTCCAAAGAAGAAGTTCGCCTTATGGTACCAGATGTTCTGATTTGCTGGGATTTTGGCCTGTCCACTGCAGAAAACCAGAACAAAACCAACAAAAAAGTCAGGCTAAATTTGATGTGAAATGTTAACAGCTACCTATGACACACAATGGTAAGAACACATCAGAAACCTCTGTCTAAATGCCAAGCTGAAAAGAATGTCATCACATCAAAGCAAGTAACATCAGACAAAGGACAAATATAAAAGGGAAAACTTAACAGTTACAAAAACTCCAATGCTTGAAAGTGTTCCTGTCTGCAAAGAACTGGGCTACTTATACTATAGATTTTCATCCACAAAAGCATCAAGCGAATTTGAATACAGTGATGATGCAACTCAGGAAAGCCAGACACACAAAAATAAAAAATATAACATAGTATAACATTTTTTAACTCAGCTCAGCTTGCTTAGCTTTATAAATACTACAATACTAATCAGGACAAAAATTATGGTTCCTAAGAAGATGCATATCTGATTTATTGCTCTCGTGTATGTCATTCCATATTATTTACAAGACCCTACTACAGGCCTTAGCAAGCTGAAAGCATGGGACTGTGTCTTTCCCTCTGACAGAGCTTGGGTCAAAGCAACTGCCTTGTTTGTTTTCACTCATCACAGTGCCTGCAGTCCTTCGCTCCTCCCTGTACTTCTCTTCCCACCTAGACCATGGGACACTTTTTCCTGTATTTCATTTGGAAAGCAAAGTGTAGTTTGAGTCATGAGATTGATGTGGGGAAAGAACAGTTCTACAACAGCATGCTCTCTGGATTATCTTGCTTTGTCCTTTAGGCAAAATTACTTCATATACTCATTTTCTAAACTTACATTAGCCAACCTAAGCCCTACATTGAAGCCACTGTCTGTTTTGCACACCCCTATTAAAAGAAATTCAAAAGTGAGGTAACTTCCAAGTTAATCATGTGCTATGCATGGATCTGATCCACCAAAACTCTACTCATTGCTTGTAAGGTGAGAGCAAACCTGCTGGCACACTTCTGAGTCCAACCATGGCCACTGGCCTACACAAGCATTTTCTGTTTTTATCAGCTGGAACTGATGGACCTCCAAAGGCTGAGTCCATCATTAATATGTTATACAGCATTCAGTGCAATTGTTAGGGTACAGCTTGCACTAATACAGCACGGTTACGGAATGATATATGAACTTGATAATGTTAAAACAGACCACTTTAGACAAATATAACCTACTGAAATTCTTCATTAGCTACTCATTTCAGGTGCAGCGTTGTAAATAATGCCATGAATTGGACACACTGTAACACATCATGCTACCTTTTATATAAGATAATTGTTCTGACTGCCTTAATTATAAATCAAATCTCTCCTACCATTTCAAACTGAACTATCCTTACAGGATTACGATTGTGACAAACTTGCATTTTAAGAAAGACCTTTGAACTATTAAAAATAAAGAAGCCTGAAATACAAAATAAGGATGACACATTTTAAAAATAAAACTAGTATTTACATTTGCATTGAAAAACTGTAACCTAAGGGGTACGTAGCTACAAAGCCTTCTTCCAACCTTCCCTGTCATGCTATGGCACTGCTCTACACTCTCAGGTAGCCCAAGTTCTGAAAATTTCTCAGAAAATCCCTTTTAAAACAAGTTAAAGACAATGCACAGATGAACAGGCAAGACAATGTCTGAAGATGAGGAAATAAGGACTAAGCATACATTTGCAAACTTTACATTTAAAAACCTTTCCTGTCAAAAAAAAAACCCAGGAAAGCACAAGCCAAAAAAACACAAATAAAATCTATACAATTAGATAATAAGCTAAGGTCTGTGTCTTGTTCTACTCCCAGAGGAAAGGCAACAGCAAACCCAACAGTAATGACTAATATAATACCATTGCAACTGAACAGAAAAAAACACCACCGATAGTTACCATACTTTTATTTTCCCACAGTAATCCTGGAAGTGGACTGCAGGACACTGTCAAACCCTAAAGCCAGGAAAAGTTCAAGATGCAGTTTCTAAATTCCCTACTATTCTTCAGTGTTTCTTTGACTTACAGGAAACAAACCACCTCAACCGCATGAACCAATTCAAGTTAACATTAATTTAATGCCATTCCTATTCCACTGCCGCTTGTGCTCCATCTCCTTTGAGATGGGATGTATAGATATGTGAATCCACCTAATAAAGTGATTCACTGAGTTAAACACAAAGAAAACTAAAATGCATTCCCCCAAGGTCATATATACCCCGTTTTCCCCATTAAAGGCAGAGTTGGCAAAACATAATGGGCAGGAGAGCCAGAAGGAGCAATTCAGCTGCAGCAGCATCAAGGTCTGTTCACTAATAGTTCCAGCTCCTTGCCCTTTATGATACATCATTAGATCATAAAAAATAAAGGAAAAGGTATCTGTAAGCATGAAATTTAAAGGCACTCCTACAAGTAAGCACTTGACAAACTGTCTTGTACAGCAATGTACTTAGTGATGACAGGATGTCACAGAAAGCAGTGTTATAGTGGACCACAAAAGTGGCACACCACAACAACTTAAACTGTCTTCTAAATATTAAAACTGCTTTCAGGATTTCTTTCTTAATTTTGCTTTTCTTACCTCATCCTAAGTCTGGCTTCCCACTATGCTAGGGAGCTACTATAAAACTTTGACTTCTCCCCAAGCTTGCATTATCAGTAGAATGCTGATGCTACTGGCATGAATATCCTTCTCCAGACCAAATCACTTTCTCTGGATGGGAACTTAATTCTTCTCACAGAATCAAGTACCATTTGATAGCTGAACCACTTCAACAGCTCCTGAACACAGCCAACAGACTTCAGCATTCAAAAAGGCTTCAACAATATTATGAAATCTCTAAAGTTACAGATTGATTTTATGCAAGTTTCAGACTACACCTCATCTGAGAATATCTAAGTGTATGAATGGGTAAGTCAGAGGGATCCTGTTGTCTTTCTCAGCGATGCATGACACATCCCAGGAGAAGCTCAGCTCTACCTCCAGAACAAGTAAATTTAGGAGCACAGCACTCAAGCAGTGTAACGTTACCTGAAAAAGTTAATTAGAAGAGCAAGATACATGCTTGCAGAAGATAAAATACCTCACAAGTTATTTAAAATATGCCACAAGTTCTAATGGCATATATTTAGGGCCTATTGCTATACAAGGGTCCACCTCAGAACTGCAGCTGGTGAAATTCGATGTGATCCTACCTCCCAGAAGGAATCAACTAAAATAAACTGCATGAAATCATGTTCTGCATGCTGCATTGAGAGCAAAGAGAATTCTAGTTATACCACCTAGACTGCCTGAAAAAGGGTTTCCATTTCTCTGACAGCAAAATGTAATTCACTCAGAAACTAACATGACAGCTCTTTTGAAAAGGATATGGGGCTCAAATAAAACCATCTGCTATAGCTCTAAAATGAAGAGCTTGCCTTCCCATCCAGCACAGAGGCAGCTAACCTGTGCATAATCTGAAAGCCATGTTCACAGTCCATTTTTAGCTTAAATAATGCTTTGTGCCACACATGCAATGAGGAAAATCACCTGCAGCTGAAGAACATAACTGACAGCTAGTACTGCTAGCATTATAAAAACTGCTTCAGCTAAATCCACTGTAGCTCATCTGACAACATCTTTTCTTCCCATCTTTCTCTCAGTAGTTAGCGAATACAGTTCAAATTTGGCCAGAACCTTCCCACTCACATCCTTGCATGGATATAGCTTAGTCTCAGATGACAGACTCCTCTCAAGTCAAAAAACGTCATCACATTACTGATGTCAGTTAATTGTGACACTCTCCTGCCACAAGGTTAGACAACATTCTTGCAGTAAGATCTTGATTTTTCTCTCAAAAGTTCATCTTTACCTTAAATTATTAACCCAAGATAGCAAAGTCCTGATATCATGAATTATCAGTACTAAATTCCACAATAGTTTCATGAGATGTTTCCCTTCAGTTTACGCTGCTAGCACTCTGCAGAAGAGCAATTAGTGAAGCAAGTACCAAGCTCAGGACTCCTCCATTCTTGAAGAATTTCAGATTTTATCTGAATATTAAGGAATGGTGACCCACACTGGCCTTTAAGAACGATGGTCCAACACCACTTAGGTCACAGTTCCCACAGCAGCTACTGACGACTGTTCTGCACTTCTAGTTCGAAGTCCCCCCTTCTGTTATGCCTCATACAAGCATGAAAGAGGGATACCTCAACTCCTCCGTGCTTCAGACAGGGATTCCTTGAGCACATTTTCAGATTCAAGAGGAGTAAGTCTCTGAGGGGTCTTATCAAGGGGTTTTGCCTTTTTTTTTTTTGCTTTTTAAGCAACTACATAGAGAGACTGTACTGATTCCTGAATATGTATTTGATTGGTCCTTCCTGCTCTGATTATATAGGTAGGTGGCCAAACTGATGCATGTTTATTTGCAGAACTTGTCTCTATGACTTTACAAGGTAAAAGATTAAATAATGGGGATTTAGAGGCCACTCCAAAAAATATTTCAATCTTCATTCTCAAGAAGGCTTTTCTCTCTTGTAACTGAAGCCAAAATCTCTCATGAAAAAGATTATCAAGGGATCTGGGGTAACCTGAAGTTTTACTCCAGAGGACACATCTATTGGCTCAAAAGAAATTTCCCAGTTGCCAGTCACTGGCAGACTTGTTTCTGACCCAACCTGCAAACTGGCTGAATAAACTCCATTAATGGTTCAGAGTGGTGCAGAGCAACAAAGAGCACACTGTTACTTATGGCCTATTCATACAAAATAACAAAAAATAGGATTTTAAATAGCATCTTAAAAAACCCACATCACCGTAATACATAATTGAAAGGAAAAAACCCATGAAGTTACTACACTTTCCTTCATCATTTTGAATTAAAGCTTAATAGCTTAAAACAAAGCAAAATACCAGCTTTTTCAAACATTTAAAATGCAGTACAACAACGTTTTGCTACCAAAACTGTATTTCCGGGGATAAAAGAAGAGACAGTGGTTTTGAGTTACCTTCTGATACATCTCTAAAAATACTGTACATTCAGCTCCATAAAACGTCTGTCTTCATTACGTACAGCACATTGGTCTTGGTTCAGTCAACTTCAGAAATTATTCCCAAGTTTCTATTTTTAGAAAGCAAGCATCAAAAAGACTATAAATGAAGAGGGATGACATTCTGAAGTAAATACTCTAAACAGACTGACACAATCCACTCCAATTTCCCCTCATTATCCTAAGTGAATAAAAAAAGCACAGTACAGCACTGTAATCTAACCAAGGCTCCAACAACCAAACTGAACAAGCAGAAAGCAGGCCACGTGGTAAGATCAAAGATCTTTTCAGAAATCCAAGTCCATGATTATGTGCTTTCTACATGCAAAATTCTTCAAGGGAGAAAAAATAATAAAGAAAGGAGCCAGTCTTCCATAGAGATCAGGTTTGGTTTTGTACCAGACAAGGTTTATGAGAATTCAAACTGAACTGCATGAAACAGCAAGCCTGTCAAGGCAGGAGGCAGCCTATACTGGGAAAACAAAGTAAAACAAAACCAGCTTATTGCTTCAAAGGAAAATTGTACACACTGACCCGCAGTAAGGGACTTAACAATCAACCATAATATCTTTTATAATTATGACTAAGTCACCTAGAGAGGGAAGATGTCTTCTGATTAGCCACTGAATCCAACCAGCGTATCAAGGCGTTTCCTTCCATCAAGAAAGTTTCATGAATGACTCTTCAAGGACAAACAGCTCTATTCACCTATCTCCACACACAGCAAGGCAGAGGGCACAGAGCTAGGCTACAGATACCCAGAGGAAGTGGGGCACATGGATGAATTTGTGGGCATGTTTCACTGGACAGAGAGCTGACTCAGAATCTTGGCTGCCTACACATGTATGTTGAAGTAAGGTCTTTGCCTCATGTTCCTTATTCCACTCAACCACAGTTCAAGTAAAACAGGACTACAAATATCTTTCAGAAGTCATATTTTGTTCACAGCAAAACTCCCCTCTGTAAAATCAACATTATCCTTAAAGATCAAACATAGGAAGAATGCTCTTATCTCACTAAGAAAAGTAAACAAACCATATGGCAGAAAGTTTCAGCACTCTAAAGCTAAATTATTCAGCTAACAGGGATTACGGCTGGCATCTATAGGACCTATGCCATTTAATATCACAAAAGGGTGCTTTGTTCAACAGATGTAACTTGCACATTTCCACTCTTCTAACAGGATGCCATGGAGGTAAATCACTAATTCCAAATCTGATTTTTATGTATTTCACATTTTTAGAATATATCTTATCTTTGTAAGGTTGTTACTTTAAATCTAACACCACATGAATAGCTAAATTTAGTATCAAAGTACCTTAAAAATGTGCCTATTTTTAAAAGTTAAAATAAAATTCATTGGAGTTCAGCAGGTAAAACTTGGATAAAACATACTGAAACACACGACGAACCATTAACTGTTGGGCACTTCAGCAAATACAGAGAATTTTCCCCCTTTTAGTTCATTAATTTAGATCTTTTGAATTATCTGTTCTATCTATCCAATACTGAGAACCAGAATGGGAACAAAAAGCAGCACTAAAACTTGTGGTGCTAATTTTTTCTCCCAGTATATTAATAATTAAGTCTTGAAGGTGACTCTAAATACACACAAGTAAGTTACTAAGGAAACCATCACCTTTGGTGGATAAACTTGATGACACTGAAGGGAGTTTTTTTGGTGTTGTTATAACGATAATACTTAAAATTTAACTAGAAAGTGAGGGGTTTATAACCCTTTAATCTGATTCCACTTTCCATCAAAATACAGCTGGACATAACAATGAATAAAACAACTTTAATCAGAAGGCATGAGTCACCATTTTCATTATCAAAAATCCTCAAAGAACCGTAATCAATGCATAGAGGCTATACAATGCCATTATAATTATCACCAATTTTCAGAGATAGAAAACATTCTCCTGGCTAGAGCTAATTAGACTAAACAAGAATAGTATTTTTATCTGAAAAAAATAGTGAAAACCAGAAATGTAAAACCAGATTAAAACTACTTGCCCAAATCAGACTGCCCAAATTTAATGGTTAACTGACAATGAAAAGATAATTTATTTAAGACATAGAAACAAAGGACTAGAAACAACTTCCTAAGTCTGGAGCCCACTTCACAGCTATCACTGACAAAGCACCATCACTTAAAAACAAGATTGCAAATTCAGTCTTAGAGTAGCTGAGTATTTTGCCCACAGGATTCCTACTGGAAAAATGATCCAGGAAGAAATTTTTTCCATGATGGTATCAGGCCTTCCTAAAGTTTTCTACCATCTCAAACCAATACACCTCACTCATGTTCCAGCACTAACTTCAGCTTTTCCTTCCCAACCCTCTATCCCCTTCCCTGCTCATCTGGATTCTAAGCAATTTTATTTTTATTCAGAGCAGATGTTTATTTAGCATTACACAGTAAACCTTTTAACCCAGTAGTCCTTCTATGAGTCTGCTCCAGTTTGATTTTCCTTTCTTGAATTGTAGAGCACCAGAAGAGTGTGCAGTGTCCCTTGTGATGCCTCAGCAGGCCCCTGTGTGTCCAGCTGCTCCTCAAGCAAGACCCAACCTGCACTCAGTACTTTTTCAGTCACTTCATGTTGGCTGTTTAGAGATCTCATGATCATCCAACTCCACGCTCCAGCATTTTCAAATTAGGTGCTCCTCCTTTAAGGAAATGATATTCTGCTTAAGTACAACCTCATACATATACCTCCATTTTTTACTTTTAAATCTCACTTTTTAAACTTAGTATTTCAATTCCCATGGTTCTTCGACTCTTCTTGCATAATCTTCCTGTGTACTAATTAAATCGCTCAAAATTCATGAATGATTTCATCACCCTAATTTTAAAATTTGCCTAAGCAGATAAGATCTACTTCCCACAGAGGAAATCAGTTTTCTTATCAAAACCATCAGGTTAGCATTTGGAAAGCTCATTTTGCACTTTAACATTTCTCCCAGTTTTCTACCATCCCTTCGAATTGCTTCTGAAGTTTCATCAACAGGTCCCTACATTGTAGAACTGAATGAAATCTTCTAAAACATCAGCATTCCATATGCTATGCTCAGCTATCTACTCTCAAATGGTGTCACCTCCTATTTACAAGATTGCCTTAAAAATTTGAAGGTAAGTGTCAACTTCAGGGTAGGCTTTTCTAGCAGCCTGAAATGGAGACCTCTGAATTGACTTTATTAAAATATACAATATGCATTTATTGTAGTCTCAGTAATTCCTAATTACTCTAGTACCTTACAAATTTTTTTCCCTAAATGTTTCTGGGGTTGAAAATCACCTTCTTTATGGGAAGTGATCTCTTCAACCTTGCTCTGGTAAGCACAAAGCATTGAATTAATCTCTGTGTTATTTCCTCTGAGATTTTTGCTACTACTCCTTGGGGTTCATTTTGAAACCACACGCTCAAGCAAATCAGTCTCAAATCATTCATCTTTTTTTCTTGGTACCAAATGGCTGCAACTACTTTTTCCTTATTTTCCAATTTGTATGTTTCTATTGTCTGTCTTAAAGCATACAAAGTCCAAGCCTGTTTGCGCTTTAACAATTCTCAGCTAAGGTTCACTTTTTGATTGATAACATGACATTCTTTCCTCAGTTCTTTCTGCTGATTCTTGCAGGTTCTCTGTCTATTCCTACCAGCCTTTTTGAGGTGAACGGCCATACAATCAGATCAAATTCTTGAGGTTTTCTGATGTCTGAAAGACTCCAACAGTGTTAACATTTTTCATTAAAACAGATTCTCTTTCTTTTAAAGACAGAGCAACCCTGTTTAGACAAATTTTCGAACTAATTTCTTCTGAAATCCAAAACTTGACTTCAGATTTATGAATTGTAAATGATATCTCTATGTAGGATTTTTTTGATTTATATGCACACGAATTTGCATACTAAACAAACACTAGATCTAACATTTATTGTATATAGTGTCAGCACATTCATTTCTCCTCCTTCTCCCAGATTTTGAGTTGCCACACTTGGTTATTACTATCTCCAATATGGCCAATCCAAGTTTCTACTACATGTCTTGCAATCAAAAGATGTCCCTACATCCTTCAACATCATATTAAAGGCTATATACACCACTAAGCAAAACCATGAGACTCCAATCATCTTAATAAGCTATTTCTTTCTTCAAAAGAAATTCAGGTAGATGTACCTATTTCTCATCTTTAATATTTTAAAGAATATATGGACTGCACACATTGATAAATAACTTGTTTACAAAGAAGGAGCCTTTCTTTCTAAAGTAATAATTAAAGTTTGTTTGGATCTTCAGCGTGGACAATGTCCTAAGTTGACTATGTGTCTCCAGTCACTTCCTCGCAAGGACATTTCTCAAATATGTGTTACTTCTCGACATACATGAGTAAATTACATTTTTGCCCATGAGAAATTTTTCTCTTCCAGATTAGGACTTTTTCTTGTCCTCCTTGAAAAGAACATCTAAGTATTTCAAATGTATTTTATGGTTTCTTTGTGGGGGAGGAAAACATTGCAAAGATAATTATTCTGGGAAGTGTAGTACATACAACAACAGAGCCACTGAAGATGAAATACCAGAGAAATCAGTAAGAGAGAAAGAAAGTGTAAGGGTATTCCACTATCAAGTGCCACAATTAAGCAAACACAGCTATCAGTTAAGAAGGAAAATTTTAAGACCTTGAACAGAAATTTTCTTCTGTGAAGACAGCTTCTCCTTTAATCTGGCAAGCTTCCCAACTACTGTTTAACCCCAAGTCTCATTCTGCATTCTTCAGCAGTTGGCTGATACTTCCTGAGTCACACTGGTCAAAGTCTGTACCGGGACACTCAGCAAAAATCTAGGTTTAACTTTTAGCAAGCAAGTCTCCATTGCTTTGAAAAGCAGAAAGTTAAGACATCATGTGTTTTAGAATAACATATGCCGGATATGGAGGTGTAACACATAACTGCATGGAGTCAATTCTGCAAAGCCACCTGCGTTTCACAAGGTACTTTCCAGGGCTCCAGACTGCAGAAAGACCAATGAGCTGATGTGCAGCACTGAATTTAAGCTGACTCTACATACAAGAACTGCCCTCATCAAACATTTCCACAGCACAGACTGCACCACTCTCTAACACCTGCTAAAATCCCCAGCATCCTCGGGTGCCACTGGACTAGTGAGGTCTGCTGTGACATAGAGAAGGGGTGGTACTGAGACATACAGAAACCCACAGGTCTTGTAGAGTTGGCTCCTCCCCACTGTGTGTCTGTGTGGCCCAATTTCTGGAAACACAGTGCAAAATTCACAGGGTTTATCCAGCAGCACTTCTGATCCAGCATGGGTGCAGCACTTCATCTAATGCAAGCAACTGTACTGTTATCCCTGGGAGCTACATCTTCACAAATCTGGGCGTTTATATCTGCGCTTAGGTAATCTACTCTCTAATAGACAGTTGCTGACTGCATGACATAATTTGAAGAAATGGGCTTTGTATTTGCTGGCTAATTTCTGCAGACTACAATTATTGAATTAGCTAGTGATCAAATACTGAATAATCAAAACTTGTTTTCTGGTAAGAATGCATTATTTCCAAATCGCAGCTTGGTTTCCAAATGCTGAGAGAGGCCAAGACATTACTACAGTTTTGAATTTTTTTTAGTACTGCAGCCTAAGCATCTATATTAGAAAGTTTAGCTTTTTTTCTAACCTTGAAGCTTTCTTAAAAATGTAAGCATTCAGGTAATCAAACCAGCAAACCTTCACAAATTATTTATTTCACAACTCCAAATAGGCCCCGTACACCAAAACACCAGAGATTAAAAGGCACATGATATGACAATGCCTGTGGTATCGCACATTTAACTGCTTCACAGCTGAGTGGTTACTGTTACAGGAAACATTTCCAGAAGACAGATGTAGACTTACTACAGAAATTAGTTTCAAGTTTGTAGTATAAACACCAGTGGTCTTGCAATGACCCATGAAGCCCATCAGAAATAAACATTAATTCTTGAAATTCAGAATCTTGATTAATGCCTGGTGGTGTGAGCATCGGAAAGGAAGATGAAGCTGCCCTTGTTCAAGAAGGTGACTTGCACTGTCCAAGGAATGAGACACTTAAATTATTATTATAGTCTATGCCAAAGAAGGTTGAGAAGAAAATATTCTACAGTGGATTTTAGATTATTCATAAACCATGACAGAACCACTATCATACTGTTCTTAGTCACTGCTCTTATGAGCAAAATATGACACACATTCTTCCTAAAGAGGAAACAGAATGTGCAGTTTTGGTAACACTAGTTTCAGGTTGTGCAAAACAAGTGGCATAGAAGAACCAATGTTGTTAATGACTTTTATCTGATGCAGAGAACAATATCCATTGCAAACAGCTACTCCACAATTTAACACTGGCAACAGTGAAAGTTAAATCCTTATAAACACCAACATCTGTGTCACCATTTATTGTTGGGGCACATGCAACACTAAATAAGGAGGTCTAACTAATACAGTACCCTGCATTAAGGTTTCAAAATGCAGGCTCATAACACTTTATGACCTCCTGGGAAGTATGTACAGTCTCCAAAGCAGCAATATCTAATATGGAAAGTTAATTACGAGATCTACTACTATGAAAAATGAAAACTTTCTATCAAAACCTTCTTCACTGATTGAACACCAACTGCTTAGGTTAATCTCTATTTACAAATTGTTTATGCAGAAAACTTACTGCTTAAGGGAAGACATCCACACCTTCTGAGTGTTTTCTCCCTATCAGAGAAAACTGACCTGTTTCTAACAGGGCAACAATTTGGTAAGAATCAGCAGCAATAGTTTGGTAAGAAGTGGTGCATATACCAAAGGAGCCAGGAAAGTGTAGGAGTGAAATGAACACAACCAGGGCAGAGAGAGTATGACAAGGCCGGAGACAGCAGGCTAAGGACACCCTCCAGCATGGCCCCACCAGCCCTGGCTGTGTTTTCTTCTAAGACAGATTTTCCAGGAGCTACACACCCTCCTCAGTCTTGCTAACAGAAGACACTGCCTGAGCAAAGTTACCACCTCACAGTCCAAGGGGGCCATGTTAAAAAGCTCTGGTCCTAAGTCCAGATTCACACAGCTGGTAGAGTAAAAACGGACTCCTGAGAGAGCCTGTATTTCAGTGTCAACCATGGATGACTGTTTCCATGGGTGAGATCACAGATTTGGAAAAATAAGAGTGTGAGAGATCAGTTCAAAAGAGACCATTCAAAAGGACTGGATTACACACTGTATCATGATACTCTGTGTGGTATCCATACTGCAGGAGTCTCAAATTGTGGTCCCTTTTAGTACCCATCAGCTAATTTCATGCTATAGTATTTAATGTCCAATTCAAAATAGTCATAATACAAAATAGTAGTGACGAAATTCGAGTCAAATCAGATGAGGAAAAAGCATAACTTAAGGACAATCTTACTCAAAATTAGATTATTAAGTATGAACACCCATTTTCCTCCACTCTAATCTCAAATTCTCTTAATTTTGCAACTGGCCACAACTTAAAAATGGTGATACAAAAAGGAAAGGGCATAATCTCAGGCTGCCAAGTTGATGTGATGCCTCCTTCTAACGATGAGATGTAAATAATATTTTACTTGCCTGAAAACGCCTTAAAGCCATTGTTCAGGTACCACAAGTTTACATGGGAGGCAGCACTGAAGGAAAGAGAACTCAATGCATTTAAATATTAACATTAAAGCAAGATAAAGATCATTACCAGTTAACTATTTAATTCTTGAGCAAAATTATCCACTTATGTATCTTTAATACAGTATAACTTTATTCATCAATAAAAGATACTTTTTTAAAAAATGCCAGTTGATGTTTAAAGCCTATTATTACTTTAACTACTTCTCCTGAACGTTTGCAAAATCCACGGAGAACTAACTATTGTGTCAAACGCTGGCAACACTCTACTGAATAATTGCCAACCAATTTAAACAAGAACTTTCATTTTTCACTGCAGGTGAAAAAAATTACCTTCTTCAGATGAAAATAATTAATGAACTGATGAAGTCCCATTAAAAAAGTATTTCAAATATTCACTTACATTGAATGAGGAGCATATACTCTATTTCCAATATATTTGCACTGTTATAACTACTGCTTTTAAGTCCAGGCTGAACTTAAATTTCAGAATTACTGCATCAGTAATCTTCACTATTTTTTTCATGTAGATATATAGAGTAGTAGCACAAACACCATTTTAAAAATAACTGGCTTTCCACTGTGACTTTTAGCTACATAGCATAATGTGTCAGTCTGCACCTTGCAAATACTGACTGGTCTGTAAGATTCTAAGATATCCTCCCTTGGTCTGTCTCTGTGCATTTCAAGATACATTTTAAGAACCTCCACTCACCCCACCACCATGGGAAAAAACAAAAACACACAGGAACCATGAATTTCTGAAACCAAATTGCAGTATTTGCCACTGTTTTACTATGAACAGATGCTGGTAAGTAACTTCAGTTTGGCCACATGTAACACACTAACACTTGCTTACATCCAAAGAATAAGAATTAAAGGTCAAATGATGATTTAAAACAGGTATATACATATACTTTGTAAGTTCTTTTTTTCCATGAGGCAGGGAGCTTCTTTCTTCATAGCTAATGTCTTGCTACAGCACCATTCAAGTTCAATAGAGAAAATGCCTTTCTATTTTTTTCCTGCAGTTTAACACCTGAAAGAAACTAAATTAATTTGTTCTATGACGCATATTTATTGAGGACATATAATACACTATTCTCATTTAAAGTGATGTTAAAACATGTAACTAAAAAGCTTTTCAGTTCGGGACAACTGGATCAAATTTAGCCAGTGTCTTTTATTTCACCACATTATATTCCAATGAAAGCTATTTTGGGAAGAGAGAGGGACATAGCTGGAGCAAAACTGGTTTGGCCATACAATTATGGGAATACTGCTATTATTCAGGCATCAGGAAATAGGAAGTGTCACAAAAATTACTTCCTTACCTACATTTGTTAGAAATAAAGGAAAGGTCTTCTTGATCTCTGGTATAAATGCTTATGATGCCAAAATGTTGGATGGCTTGAATCCAGGATATTAAAATAATTCTGCCTTTTGAAGGCTGAATTTTGGGGTTTTTTTAATACTGATATCCCTTACAAGTCTAGAGATTTGCAATATTATCTGTCCTACTCCACACCTCACTTCACTAGCTTGAAAAGAGATACACATACTTCGTACTCAGAACTGTGTTATGCAGTTGTTTTGCATCTTTTCTAATTCCTTTCTCTCACTCATGTTGGCAACGGTTCAGGAGTTATTTTGGGAAGTAAATGACATTTGGAACCTTTAACAGCCAAATTGATTACAGTATTTTTCATATGCCCTTAGAACTAATGTTTGTCTTCAAAATTTGATATGGAAAGAAGTTTATGCTATAAACTGTGTAAGTGGAAGTCAGAAAAATATGAAGGATAGTATTACAATACCACCAGAGTTAACACTGAACAAATCAAAGCACTTGATGAAAATAATGCTGAGTCTGAATCATACAGAAGTTATTTACACCCTCCTTCACACACAATATTCAAGCAAAGTTAAAAAACCAAACTCAACAGGAAACCCACTCTCCTATTTATACAAACTACTTTACATAACAACAGAAACTACTGATTTTATCCAGGCAGGGCAAGAAAGAAAACAACTTGCATTTTTTCTTTAAAAGACATGTCCGTCCACAAGCAAGAAATGAGTTCTGTTTGACATGTCCAAGGGTTTGGCTTTTTTAGATTATTCCTGCAATGTCCTTTGTTATAAACCACACAGCTTCAGATCCTGTTAATGTTACTTTTATGCACTCAGAGATCTATCACATATATTTCCTCTAAGAAAACCTTCTGTTGTTACACTCAACCAGACACTTTCCACTGCCAACTCTCCAAAACATGAACATACGCTATAAAAAATACCTACTAGTAAAAAACATGTTTCAAGAAAGAAGGAGCAGACTTGCACATTTCAGGTTTATCCTACAATATCAGAACTTTTTTGCCTTTTTTTAGCACCCTGAAAACAGTATATAACAATTATGATTTCTCCCCCATTCAGTATCAATACTAACCAAATACTAATACTGTCATTGACTGTTTCCAAACAACTAAAAATCCCCAAATTGGCTTAAAGAAAAATATCATCAAGTTATTAAAAGTTTCCATTCTAAATACACAGGGTGTTGCTGCAGAACAAAACCATTTACAGCATACTAGAAAGAAGGGAGAGTAAAGATGATGATGGGAGGAAAACCAGAATATGTTGCTTACATTCATGTAGCAGTTATGTCAGTGCCTGCAATGGTAGCTGCTCTGGCCTGTAGAGGCTCAAAGCTGAAGTGTTTTCACAGAAACTGCCTTCACAAGAAGAACCTCTGGCAAATCACTAAAATATCCACAGCAAAATGGCTTAGTATGATAGTTCAAAGAATCTATGCTGCGAAAACCTGAAAGGAAGCATGAAGAGAAAAACATCTATCCATCAGAATCATAAGCAGTCTCCAGAATGAGCATATTTGTGAAACAATCCAAGTCAGACTGCAGAGCCAAAGACAAACATCTCCTGCACTGGTGAGAAAAACAACAGGATTAAACGTAGAGCCTAAGCTCCTATCTTACAGCAGTGGGAAATGGCTTTGAAAAACTGACAAAAAAAACTTAATCAAGCTCCCCCAAACTTGCATACTGATAACAACTATAAATAGCTGGAGTAGCACATTGTTTAACAAGCCACAGCAAGATAGTCCATGTCTGAAAACAGAACATTTTTTTTTCTTTCAAGTCCTCCATTATTACTGCAGCAGTTCCTCAGTTCAGCAATCAATTTTCTATGTACTACTCTCACCAAACAGACTACAATGTTTTTAGTATCACACATCATGTACTAAAATGCTGAGGAACACACAGGGAAACAAAGACAAAATACAGCCCCCATGGCATGCAACTATATTCCAAATTGTGTAGAAACAGCTCTAGGTTTTGGGGGCAGGGGGGGCCTGGGGGGTTGGAAACCTTTTTTCATTCGCAAGACTGTAGAAATAGAGTATCTTGTTACCCTGCCCACTAGAAAATGGTGCCTGTATTTCGGTAAAATAAAGCTGTTGACGAGTGCAATTGTGGTCATTATTAGGGCGATCACGTTGTTTTCATTCATTCATTCAGGATTTGCTAGAGGATGTCAGCTTCTGCAGCAGCAGCTGGCTTGACCTGGAGGAGGGGGAATAAATTCCTTGCAGCGCATACAGATTACAGGGTGCATTTCTTGATGGACCATTTATGACTCTATACACTGCACCCATTAAATCAAATCAAGCTATGTACGTTTCTAACAAGGTTCACCAGAGGCAAGCTCAAACAAGTTGGATGATGGAAGTCATTCAGTACTAATTTATAGTCTCATTTATTAAGGCCAAAATAGCCCACAGATGAAGTAGACTGAAACCACTTTCTAAAATTAAAATCTCCCCAACAAAAAAGTCATGTGCAGTAATCAAAGTAAGGAAATACTCCACAGCTTTGCGGTATTCTTCCTTGCTTGCAGGTAACTGCCCGCATTCCTCCCTCTTCAATACACCTGAAGCGTAGATTTCATACACTGCACCACTACAATGTCTTCCTCCGGGTTCCCATAATTAAATAATTTTTGTCATCAGCACCATCACTACTCATATGCACCGACTTTGTTTTTCCCAGTTTTCCATTTCAACTTCCAAACGTTTCAGAAGGAAACAAGGGAATCTACATCTGGTGCTCCATACAATGGAAAAAATATGATCTTTACAATTTTAAATAGAGCCTGAATGAAGCAAAACCACTGAAGCTCAGTTCCATTTTCAAGCATGCAAAACTTCTGCATAAATAGATGATCTTTTTCAAAAATAAATTACTAACTATCTCTGTTCAGATTATAACACAATTGATTTGGTTATTTGCATAAGCAGATACATAGGGCAAATTAACGCTGTGCCAGACTGGCCTTTGCTCATTTGCAAAACGCTGCCCCTGTCCTAGGACCATTCTGATGACAGACCTGTCCAAGTTACAAATACTACAGATTTCTTTTTACTACACATAAAAACAGGAGAGGGAAGCGGGGAGAAAATAAGATTCCACTGCTACAACCCACGCTGGCACCCAACACAGACCACAATTTGCCACGAAAAAGAAATACAGTAAGACTTATGGAAGGGACAGAAAAAGCAAGGCGTATTGAACCACGTAAAATGTTCCCAGAAAAAGATGATGTGCGATACCCGATACCTACAGCAGGATAACATAAAAAGTGCATTTAGTCCGATTCATTCAACTGCTCAAGTGATGGGGGAAGAAGGGAGGGAGGTTAAGATGGCCACTGGTACTTTCACACATTCAATAATTTAACAGACCTGACGCAGGTTAATTGGACTTGCTGGGAATGTTTTATATTTTAAACTTTAAAGGCCTATTTTGACTACACTTGAGGTTGGTTTGTTGAGGTTTTATTTGGTTGGGGATTTTTTACACTCTCAAGGATTCTGTATTAAATATTAAAAGGAGACAGGCTTATTTGGTTTTTAAGCATCTCAATATGGGAATACCCTTGTTTTGGAGTCTCTACTTGAAAACATCGCATCTTTTAACCTATATTAAAAAAACGCGTGTGTTTAACAAACTGAGCTCTGCAGAAAGGCAGAGCGTTTGAGGCTTGGTTTTAACACACACTTCCTAACTGGGTTGTGACACCCCAGATATAAATCTAACCCATTAACACCACTAACAGATAGTTACAACTGTAGACAGGGAAGAGGGTTAATTTTAGGCTCGTTCCTCTATTAACACACCTCCGCTGCAAGCGAAGCGCAAGGGCAGCAGCAGAAACAGCAGCGCCGTCGGAGCCCCCGCGGGAGGGACGGGGCTGGGAGGGGGGAGCCGCCCCCGCTCCCTGCTCCCGAGGCCGATGCGGGCAGGGGCATGGAAGTGTTCCTGCCAAGCAGGATCTCCACCTCGGCCGAGGAGGATGACATTTTAAGGGGCGCCTCCACCCCCACCCCGGAGGAGGGCGAGGGACGAAATGTTTTCCTCCCTGTTCGGTGGCACTCCTGGCAGGGCAGACGCGGGCTCTCCTCGCTCCCCGACCCGCTGCCGAAGGCTCCAGGCGGGGCTGCTCCCGTCGGACAGGGAGTGCCCCAGTCCCCCGCCCGCTGGCCCCGGGGGAGGGCAGGACGCAGCCGCACGGCGAGAGCAGAGCCCGGGGTGCCCGGCGCTGGGTGGCCCCGGCCCGGACGGGACCCGGGGGGCAGGGAAGCGGGAGCGGCTTTGCCCTGTGCTTTACCTCTGTACACCGGGGAGCTGGGGCTCCGTCTCTCAGGTGAGCTGCTCCTCCTGCTGCCGCCGCTCTCCGGCGAGCGCCGCTGCCTGCCCTTCACCCTGCCCGGCTCCGCTCCGCCCGCTGCCAGCGGCGGCGTCGCGCTGGGAGGGGGGGGGCTCCCTCCGCCGCGACCGCCGCCCCCCGGGCCCGTGCTGCTGCCCACCGAGGCGGAGGGGGAGCGGGTCGGGCTGTGCTGGTTGCCCCGCAGAAGCTGGTACGGGACGGTGGCTCGGATGGGCTGGAGCAGCCGGCTGGTCCCCGCCGCGCTTCCCCCGGCGCCGTTCCCGGGGCCCCCGGCCGTGCCGCCACCGGCAGTGGGGGACCCGGCGGCGCCGCGTCTCATCCTCTGCGGCGGGGGCTGGTGGTGGGACGGGGGGGTTTGGGAGGAGCTGGACGAGGACATGGCGGGGATGCGCAAGACCCCACGGGTCACTCGCACCGGCGGCTGCGGGGAACCCGAGCTCGGCCCCCGGCGCCCCGCATGCACCGGCCGCGGGAGAGGAGGAGGAAGGGGGGGAAGGAGGGGGCGGGGCGGGACAAGCGCTGCACGGCCCGAGGGAGTCTCCGCGCCGTCTGCCCAGCTGCCCCCGGCGCTTCCTATCGGCGACGGCGGCTGCTGCTCCCACGCCAGATTCTGGCCATCGCTGCCCGCCCCAGCGTCGAGAGCACCGGGGGCGCTGCCGAGCCCAGCGGCCGCTCACATCGTACAGCGCTGCCGGCTCAGGGTGGTCACCGGCGGGGCGCGACGAGGGCGCACGCAGCCGGAGGGGGAAGGATGGGGAGGGGGGGAGGCGCTCTCAGCCAGCTCCTGGTCCTGCTCCTGCTCCAGCTCCTACCCCCGCCGGCAGCCGCAGCCACCACCATCCGCTCGCCGCGCCGCCCGCCCTCCGAATGGCAGCGCGCAGCCCCGGGGCCCGGCCGCGACAGGCAGGGGCGGGGGCACGCGCGCCCATTGGGCGCCACAGCGGAGCCAGCCGCGGCTCCATTGGGCAGCAGCACTGTCGTTCTCAGCTTTCAGCCAATGAGAGCTCGGCTTTTCACGGAGGGCGGGCGGCGGGGGCGTGCCCGGGGCGGCGGAGGCGGGATGTGGGAAGTGGGATGTGGGAAGTAAGTGGGGTGTGGGATGTGGCGCCGCGACAGAGGCGGGGACAGGGCCGAGACGGAGGGCAGGGGAGTACCGCCCGTCGGGGGAGCGGGGTGAGAACTCCCCCGACGGTGCCAAGGTGATACTGACCAAAGGCAGCCAGTGCTCTGGACCAAGAGTTGCGCTGCCCCTGTTCCCGGAGCACTGCCTGCCTCTCGCTCCCATCATGGGAAGGCTCAGAAACAGCCAAAATTTCCTGGAACAAAGTTTAGTCACATCCATCAAGCCTTTACAATATTTTTACTTCTGTTAAAAGATCAAGATGTTCTTCAAAGTCTAAATAAAGTGTAGTTTTATAATTTCCTATAAGCGTATATGACATTGATTTTTTCCTTATGTACCTCCAGAAATACTACTCGGAGAATGTCAGAGGAAAATAAAAGGTTTTACAGTAATACATTAAAAAGTGCTTTTGTTCTAGCAGAAAAAGTTCCCACTAGATGAATTGATAACACGAGACAATGAGACAAACAAAGATTAGGATGAGTAGCTTAATAGCTAAGAAAATAAATGTCTGTAAGATCAGAAAGATAAATCGAGCCATGAAGAAAGCAGTGTTTATGTTGGATCTGATGCAAATGGAGATGCTAATGGAGGTGAAGGAAAAATGCTGTGAGGAGGAAGTCAGCTCAGTGTGATGGCCTTCAGACTCAAACTGCAGGCATTAAGAGAACAAAAAGGACATGGAATGTAGATAGAATGGTGGGTGTCTATCAAGATATAATCTACTACATTAGATACTGCCTTTCAATCCGTAATCAATCAAAAATGTCACAGAATTAACTGTAACCTTTGCAGTCTTTCTGATTATATAACAAATACTCCTGATGGTCTTGCACACAGTTAAGTTACTACACTTAACTCTGTAATTCGAAAGCTGTCCATAGCTATCCTTATCCCTTGGTAGCACAGGAACCAGTTGATAGTCCCAGTGAGAACCTGTATTCTCGGAAAATGCTTCTATTCATGGGCTGTTAGCAAGACTTTGTTTGCACTAGCACCATGTGATGCAGTCACCGCGGTTATGTTACAGAAAGGGTTGGAATAATACACCCCATATCCACATGAACATATGCTCAGTCAACAAAGCCACTCATATAAATTAATTTTAAGAAAAATCAGCAACCATGTATTTTTCCATTAGTCCAGTCTTTTAGTGTTCTGCTAGCATGAGCCAAATTTGTTTGTATAACAGGGATGTAGACACTTTTTCCCCCAAGGATTTTGCACCGTTCTTAATCACAGTTTATTTTTCTTGCTTCACTGCACTGGGGTCTAAATGGCTGGAAAGCATTCACCTGTAGTAGCTGTCTGCCCACACTGGTATCAGTGGTGTTTTAAACAGTAAGCACATTTTCCTATGTCTGTAACTTTGTCAGATAGCATTGCTAATACAGTCATGTCTTAGAGACCAAAAATCATTCAGTGTCAGCTGAGAGAGAAGGTGCACCTTTGAATAAGTCAATGGCAGATACGTTCCAGCTATTGCCAATGTTCAGGGTTACATCAGGTTAAAATAAAGATGAACTGGTATAATTCTTGAATTCATCTGTTTAGACACTGTTTAACAATGCCTAAATTTTACAATTTCCATCACATTCTTGCCCATCAAACAAGCAAGGTATTTGAATAGGAAGAACAGATGCATAAAGACAAGGTAAATAAATGTCTGACATGAAGAAAATCCCACAAGCCCCAAACCAAGGAGACACACATATGCCCGAAACCATAGGATGTGTCCATGTAAAATATCGGTAGCAGGTGTTCTTTGCAAACAAGCCAAGGACCATAATGCAGCCTTACAGCCCATGCTGAACCAACATTTCACCTGCCTTCAAAGCAACAGAAGAAAAGATCCACTGGGGCTGCTTCCAGTCAAATTGTTACCAAGCACATCAACAGCTGTAGAGGGGAGACTTCGCTCCCCAAAAGTTGTTTCCATCCTCATTCCTTCTTAACTAGAATTAGCATATATGCTGTAACAACACTGTGCCATGTGCCCAGGAAACAGTGATTTCAGAAAAGATGAAGAAAGTATTCTTGTTTAAAGTGGGATGCCAACTGCTGAATTTTTCACTATGTTTTTCATCTAGGTTTCAGAGTACTTCCCTCAGGGAATACCATTGCTCTGTAATATTCAGAAGATATTACAGGGAAAGTGAAGCAAAAGCTGCTATCAGAATCTTAATATCTTTCAAAAACCCATGTTTGCCTTAAATACCCTGAGACAATTTTTGAAAAGCCACATAAAAGGCATTTCTTGCTTCTCTTTTCCATTTTAAGAAGCTACCTTGTCAGTTGGCATGTGCTTAAGGGAGCTTATACTGGAGGTAACAGGTATTTCTGAATCTTAAATCCTTCTGGGAGACACAGACATCCTTAACACAGTTTCTGGGAGAGGCATCCTGAGAGCAGTGGAAATTATACATCACTGCAAGAGCGTGAGAGCAAGGGAGTGAACTCAGGGAGTGGATCAGTGACTGGCAAGTGTGAAGCAAAGCTGCACACATCTCTTCTATTATCACTTGATAATGGGTGCACCTCTCAAGGTCAGAAACACTTTTACTTCAGTGCCATGAGCCATGGAAACCGAGAAGTTTTAAGCAGTCACTATAGACTGTGCAATCCTAATCCTTATTTTGTTCCTACTTCAAGGTTTTAGAGATGAAAAACTCTTCAAATCTGGACATAGCTTTTGTTTCTAGGCACTTACCAGGTTATAGGGCTATCAATATCTGTTCCCAGTGTATCTACCTGCTTGTTTCATTATTTCTATTTCTCTCTTATCTCCCTCTGTCTATGTTTTCTTTGCTGCCCTTTGCCCATTCCACTTAGAATCAAGTCCTTTGTGACCATCTCCAAGGTATTCAAACAGTGCCTAACACAAAATAGTAATGAGAAAGAGTGCATCTACCTTCCGTATGTTCAGATTCATTCCCTGTGCTTCACTTATTTGCAATGAATATACAATTGGCACTATTACATTTGGGAAGAGAGAAGTAACAAGAAGTATTTACATTGTAGTAATATTCTGAAAGAGATGATGACCAGAACTGTAGCTAAAGACTAGAACAACCCCAAATGACCCAAGGTGCAGGTCTTAAATGATAGAACAGAAGCTAAAACAGGCTTGCCTCTGCAGACTTACAGCATCCCTTGGCAGGAATGGGAGCACCACCTGTAGTAAGGGCCCCCATGTGAAATGCTGCTGCTATCTGGAGCTCAGCAGCTCTGCTGAAACAGGAGTGGCATGTCTTACCAGGAAATAGTTGTCTCAGGCTGTGGAGGTGTTTGTTTAGTTTTTGGCCTCTTTTGCCTTTAAACAAAGTTCTAGCTAGAATAAGCCAGTAATGGGGAGAAGAAATACATATGGAATTATTTTTGCTGCAAGGTTTTCCGACAGCTGGACACTGCCTTCATCAACCAAACTCCATCTTCTCACAGCTCCCAAATAGTCAGTGGCACAGATATGATCTCCTCAGAGGAGCTGCATACTCCCTATCCCCAAGCATATTGGGACTTACCTTGCAGATGGGCCCTTGAATTCTCCAGGGCTGCTGATACAATGTCACTATCCCCACTGCTGGCTTTGCTGACTCTCCCCAAGGAAGACTTCCAACTCATGATGACTTTCAAGTCTCTACATGATCAAATTATCTTCCAACAATAAAAGGAAACCCACTACTGAGAACGTACCTTAACAATGTTGATCATTCAAATAAGGCCCAAGCATGTGGTCAGGTGTTAGATTTTGTTTTCTTTTGTCTTTGTTTTCCTGGATATGGGGGAAAGGCATTAAGTTAAGGGCTGCTAGACCTATGGTCCAACAGTATTCATTCTAGGTCAAATTTAGGATTTATGAATACTTGCAAACTGGAAAATTTCAGAATTAGGTTTAACATTGAATTTCACCCAGAAGGTATTACAGTACTGCCTTTTTAGTCAAATGGTATTGTCACTGTATTTCATTCAGTGCATAGGATTGTCACTATGAGTAAGGACTGCACAATGAACAAGCTAGGAAACTACAGAAAAGAACTGTAAGATTTTCCCTTAAGAAAACTGAATACCTTTTTGGATAATTGTCTCTTTTTTCCTATCTGTCAGAAGCCTTTCTGTGATATTGAATAACTCACTTAAACCAGAACCTGCCCATTAACATTACCTTTGTTACAACAAACTCTTATCTCATCTGGAATCAGACCTGCTGCTACGTGCTCATCTCTTCTTCAGGAAAATAGGCCAACCACTTGGGACTTTTGAATTATGTATTCTTTAGGCATCTGCTCTAACATAAAGGTGAACATTCAAATCACAGCTAAAATCACCAAACCTTTCCGGGCTCCCCATTCAATCTCAAGTTTTTCTTTCTATGCATTGGTACAGGTAATTCCATTCAACACGTTCCTTTAGCTAGCCAGTTAACCATGTCATATTGTACCCAATGACAAGCTGAGTTTTCTCCAATCAACAACGCTGCCCTACATTACTACTTTGAGTTTGGTTACTTGACTTAATCACCATCTCCATCTCTCTTCCCCAGTTCAATATCTGGAAAAAATTGAATTGGCATAGCTAGGACTAAGCCAAACTTCTTTCACAGGAGTAGGTGAGGAGCCTTGTAAGTTTGTTTTCCCTTTTTTCCATTTTAGGCAATTAGTATGAGGACACTTGTGGACAATTATGTGTGGTTGCTATATACCAAAGTGAAGCTGATTGAAACAGTGTAAAATGGTCAGTGTTCCAATAACCTGCCATGTCAAGAGTAATGAACACTTCTAGCATTTCTTTACCTTATTTTTTGTTGCCAGTCTCTTATCTGTAAAATATCAATAATAACAGCAAAATAATGCAATATGTCATATTGCACAGACATAATAAAAATAATTCTTCCTAAAATCACCTTCATGCTATATCTTAGAACCATCTGTGAGGAAAAATATTATGTTTTCAGAGTATCTTAGGTACTGTATATTATGTACAGCAATAGCACCTTGAATGGAAAAGGTAGAAACAGGGAGCAAATACTAATAGCAATTTGAATATATTGAACTTAATATATCTATTATCAATCACACCAATACAATAAAAGAAAGGAAAAGGATCATTTCATGCAAGCAGTTACCTTGCTAAGGATGTTAGGAAAGCACAAAGTCCTGTATAGTACTTTGATTTATATGATATTTTACTTTTTAAATGAGCAGCATCCCCTTAACAAGATAGATTTGAAGCCATTATGATCCATTAAGACAGTTATAACTGTCTGATAGTAGAGTCCCTGACATCTTTCTATTGAGATTTCTTGATTTGTTCTGTATCTAGTTTTGTGTTGTTCTTTTTGAGCTGTGTTAAGCATGAATGTCCCTGCCACACCAGTGCCCTAGCTGTCAGGTTTGTGCTGGTGTTAATAAGGACACATTTTGACACTTCTGATTTAAAAGGCAAATCTGAGGGCTTAGGGAACTTCAGCTTCATTTCAGAGAGTCCTTTCCTGGGTTGCTTTTACCTCTCTATTTATGCTACTTCACTATTTCTCACAAATAAAGCTTTGTTCACCACAGCCTTTCCTTCTAGCACAACAAACAGCACTATACTTTATTTGGGGCTTATCATCACTGTTCCCTTACCAGCCAAATGGGATGCTGGTGAGTGACATGGTGGACTCCACAACTAATACCGGGAGATAAATCTTCAAAGCAGAAGGATATTCTTTTTTTAAATAGATTTTGCAACTTGACAAGAAGAATAGGAAATAAATGCATTGGAGAGCCACATTAGTTTAAGAATTTTTAGGGTATGCTACTCTGTAAGCAATATACCCTTAATAAGGATGTTTCAGTCTGTACACAGAATAGGTTATAAGGCCAGAGTAGAGTCATAGCACTGAGTCAAAATGCTGGAAATAATTATTATTTCTAGGTAGGCCTGTAGAACAAATATTTATTTGTAAATGTGTTTTATTGGTGTGAGAGCTATAAAACAGGCTTTAAGAGTGCCTAATGCTAATTTACATATTTAAAAAGTGCATTTACATAACAGTAAGGAACAAACCTGTAAAAACAAGGAAATGTGCAGTTAGCTTAGAAGTGTACTGCTTAAGTGGCACGGTATTTAAGTGAAATATATGATGCATTTCTGTTTTAACTGTGTGTTTCCTTGGATTTATGAGTCCATGTCACAGCATAAATTGCATCTAAAAGCAAGTTTGGGGATGTGAATTTCCTTTTTTGCTTTTATATCAGAAACTGAAATAGAATGCAAAACTTAGGCATCATTAAAAGAAAGACAAAGGAAAGGGAACTGCTAGTAGGTCACAGCAGCTGGGATAATCTCCCATGGGGAGAGGTGGAAATCTTATTCCATGAGTCATGTAATACCAAATAAACAAAACACTGGAGAATAAATCGTAAGACATGAATTTTTGTTCTTCATTGACAGAGGGAGGGCTACTTGACTTAATAGAGCTTTTCCTTTCTTTTTAAATTTCTGTAGTAGTAGAAAGTATGGACCATGTTACAGTTTATTTCTCATTGTCATTTTGATTCTTGCTGTAATTGTAGTAGAGCAAAGGGATGAGTAACTTTAGCCCCTACACCGTGAAGTAAAACTTTATTTGCAAGACCAAGCCCTTGAGAGTTGCTCAAGTTCAGACTCCTCTTAGGTAGTGGCCATCAGTGATGTGTTTCCAACGTGGCTCAATTACAGTTCCATAAAAGGTTTTGCACACCCCACTCTCACAGGTCCTAATATTAAATCCTATTCTTTAGTGACAAAGCTCTGATGAAGGCAGCTGAGTAAACTGTGTATGTTGGCATGGCGTGCTCTTGGTCTCCAGTGGAATCCAGGAGACTGATAGAAGGCAACAAATAACCCTCTTGCATCAGCACAGAGCCTGTCTGTAATCAAACATAATTATGGAATCACTACCAGTCAGAGCTGTTATAGTCCTGCCTGTAATCAAGAACAGCATTATTGCAACATTTATTACTCTCAAAAGTAATCTGAGATTTATGGATCCTTGGAAAGAAAAGCATTGTTTGACAAATCTCTCTATAAGTGTTATTTGCCCATAAAGAGTTCTTTCTCTAAGAGATCATAGCAGTTCCAATGAAGCATATCTTTAGGATAATTTCTTCAGATTCTCATAGTCAAATGACAAAAAGCATACACATTACTTGAAGAAATTCAAAATTGGAGTTGCCAGCCAGGTAGATGTAGACACCCATTATTTCCCTGATGCTTGAGATATAATGTAACCACTACTAGTGGAGATAGAACCACTATAAATCAATAGTGGGACTCAGTAAGATCATACAGGAACTGAACTCTGATGTAATTGCTCAGTTATTAAAACCCAGGATAGAATGTCTCAAGGGGAAGACTTTCTCCTATAGTACTGAGTGATGGCTTTGGCTCTATGGTAGACAGTATATCTCTGTTATTTGAGAAGGAATGTTAAACAGAAAATGAATCTGGAAAAATAATATGTGAAGTCATTTTAAGAAATCTAGAGAAAGCAAGTAAGAAGTGCAGTTGATCATGCAAGGGTAGAATCTGTATGTCTTAATTTTGGAAAGGAAAAGGAAAAAGAAGAATTTTTTTGTGACTTCTTAGCTCACAAAGAGATGGAATAAAGCTGTGTATTCAGAACTATATGTGGATGGGAAAGAAATGGGTGAAGAAAGTTTGTTATCTTAAATATGTTACTTCAGAAGGTTTGGAAACCCATTAATAAAACCACCTCAAAGTTCCTCAAGAAAATTGTGTGTTTTCTTCTACAAGTTACATGGGTGTTCTGTAGCATTGATCTGGAGGGCACAAGAGCTGATGCAGACTACTCCCCATTCCAAGCCTATGAGGTTAGGAGAGTCAGGCTCCTTTGTTTGTGTATATGGGGCAGTTCTGCCAAATACTTTTCAGATACAGTAGCTTTATCAGTGAGAGGGATCTGGGCTGCCATGCAAAGATAATCCTCCCAGTGGTGTGTCAGGCTTAAAGAAGGGAAGAAAGGTGTGATTATTATTCCAAAGGAGTGTAATATGAACCTGTGCCTCCCATGCAGCCAGGTGATGGTTAGATCAAGGAGGCTTCTGGTTTTTGCTCACTTCTTTTTCTTCCCTTTTTATCTTTTTTATTTTTCTTCCAGCAAACAACTTATTTTCATAGTAACTTCTTTTATTATGTACATGTAAGATGTCCAAAGCTGGAAACAATGTCCCAAGGCATAGTGGTCCTTGGAAATGGATCTCCAACTAGATCTTTAGCAGAGTGTTGGGTGGATGGGAGTGTCTTTGTCTTGGGTTATTGTCTTGGGCTGTTGGATGTTCTGTCTCTGATTTGCACTTAACAAAGATAGGTTTTCACTGAAAACAGCCAAGTGAAGTCTTTTGCAGTAGTTTCAGCTCTGCTAAGCCTGATGCCACAAGATTCAGCTTACAACTACGGTCTGGGACACACAAAACTCCAGTCCCTATGTAAGAGTGACCCACACCTTTGATTGAACATGTCTTAAAGGTGAATATTGTCTGTTCTGTCCCTTAAAGGAAGCAGGCCCTCATCTAGTGAAATCAAGCACGTGATCCCCCAGGTTTCCTGAACTCCTGTGTATCCGTTTGTTTGTTTGTTTGTTTTTTCCTTACCAGAAGGACAAGCATGTCAGACAGCAGTTGGGAGAAGGGCCATCATTTAACCACATTGGGTAGTACTTGTTCCTGGGTCATAATCCAGAAACAAATTATTTGTGTTTGTTTGGGGTCCAGTAGTAATGATGGAGTTCAGCCTGGAATTTAATACACAAAAAAATACAGAAAAGTAAGGGTGACAAAACTCAAGATTGAACAAATAACTACTGCATGACAAAAGCAAGATCTTGATCTTTTAAACCAGACAAATTTTTGTACCAAAGTGCCTTTCCTCACTACTGGCTGCATAAAGGAAGGAGCAGAGGCAGCTGCAACCACCTCATGTTCAGAGATGGGGCTCCCAGTAGTCAGTCCTGCAAGAAAACACCTGGTTGGCCTTAATGAACATTATTTTCTAGAATGTTCCCTGACCTCTGCAGGGAAATACACCTGCCTTGTAAGGGAGAACAGACAGTTCTCAAACAGCACATGGTTTGACTTATAAAAGCTTTCCTTAAGGCAGAATTAATTATATATCATAAAGATCTATTATATATTCTGTTTATGCAATTATAAAACATTATGGTTAATTAGTTGTGGTACAGACTCCTGAAGCAGAATCTGGTTAGAGAATAAACAAAATGCTCAGTCAGCTGCAACGGTGGTTAACAACTTGCACTTTCATATCCCCTTTCACACTTCACTCTCTTGAAGTGATTTATATGTTATGCAATCCAGCGGGCTTGAGCTTTGTGTTTTTGGTGGGTTTTGGTTTATATAAAATTATAATATGCTGATCAGAAATGGTTGAGATTCTCAAACCTTCAAGAGATTAATTTCAAAATATTCCTTAACCAACTTCAATTCAACTGTTTTCTCTCCTGTTGGTTAATCATGATCCTATTGTGCCTGACATTGTATATACACAGAACACAAGTACTTTTCCATCCCCTTTTCATGTCCCATTGTAGACAGTTCTGACTGGCAGCAGTGGGAATCTCTATCTGCATAACTATCCTAAAAATAGGGGTGAAATTCTGAGTGTGAAAAGATATTGATACAAGTGTGCAATACCGCATAGATTTGTTTTCAAACTATATTTCTACAGTATTTCAATGCTATGAAGTGAGCTGACATGACACAGTATTAATGCCTCAAACCATCTGACCTCTTTGAACTTAGTTACTTTTTCTGCCATCACATTATTTAGTACTGAGTCTTATTATTGTTGTGTATATGCTGCTAGAGGTGTCTGGGCGGAGTAAGTGGTTTTGGAAATCTCATCAGTGTCATGTGAGTAGAGCTAAAACCATGAAATTAGTATTATTTGTTATGAGATATTGTACTCATTATTGTGCACACCCAAAAATGCACTCCTTAAAGCAAAAAAAAGCTTGCTATATTTATAAGACAAACTGAAGAAAAAAACAAAACAGGAAGAAGGAAACAAGAGTACATATTTAGTATAAACTAGATACCTGTATTGTAAAATATAGCACACAGTATATTTAAAAATCTAAAATAGCATTAAAATGAGCACTCTCCACTGAAAATGTCACAGCCAGATATTAATCTGTTTGCTGAATGAATCATGAAAGTAGTGGAATTTAAGATAACTTTGAAGGAAGCCTTTGTAGTTTTTTAGTCTATTTTGGGGATAGTTGTCTAGAAGAAAGCTTGAAAGGCATATATGAAAGAACTTCTGAGAGTCACAAAAGTATAGGCAATTTAGAATGGCACTGTCAGCTTGGAGCAACAAACTGCACTTTAAGATACAAGATAAGATTATAGATGAGTGCCCAGTGGATGGTCCTAACTTACATTCAAAATGGCACTAAAGACTGATACCAGGAAAGGATACAGAGACAGGCTGATAAAATCATAGAGAGAATTCAGGAGGGTTATCTTGACTTCAGTGTTTTAGGCTCAAAATGAAACTGGATATGGGTAATGAAAAGTGGAGAACTTGCATTGTAGAGATGGCAGTTGCATTGATGCAATCACAAGAAATCACCTAAGAAAACATACAAGTAGAACAAGAGGTAAGAAAAGTGCCTGATGAGATATCTCTTCAACATTAGGATGGAGATCTCCCGTGGCTGAAAGAAAGGTTAAGGAATTGGCAGTGATTTGAAAGAGAAAACAAGAAAAGATGGAGACTGAAGATAGGACAAGATTTCAGAGTCACGATATGACCAATAACATCACAGGCTGTGGGATGGAAGGAGTCCTGAGATTTGGTCAAATCACTAATAATCTCAAAAGAGGTGAGTGGAGTGTACACAGTCAAAATGAAAGATAACTTGGGAGAAGGTAAAGTTGGCAGAAAGCCATCGAGGTCATAGTTTCAGGCAACGTATTATTTCAAAAGTTTTAGAGAGGAGGAAAAGTCAGCAGAAATGTCAGAGCAAAATTAGGTCAAATGTAGGATTTTGAAAAATATGGATGACACAGATATCATTCTCTGTTTGCTGGGATGTCCATAAAGAGTTAAGACAAACAAAGAACAAGGAAAAAAACCTAAACAAATAGAAAATTGTAAGATTACTGGTGAAGGAGAAGAGGTAAAATGAAAACTTGGTAAGAATTGCCAGGAAAAGGGATTGGAAGTGAGAGAAAAAAGTGGGAGAGTGAATAAAAGGAGAAAGAACATGGATTTGTTGATTAGATCTCTTGAAAAAGAAAAAACTGATAGGATGAATAAGAAGAGGCAGAGGTGTGTGAAACTGATTTCAGGAGAGCATTATTTAAATTAAATGTTGGTATTTACAAATTAAATAATTTTTTTTGCTTATAAACATGGAAAAAAACCATTACATAATTTGAATCAATGTGACAGATATGTAAAAATTTTTAAAAATTTTCCCAGTCTAATGCTTGAAGTGTAAATAATACTAAAATCCTTGGACAGTGACAAAAAAAATAAATATTATCTTGAATTAGTGTGGGAACTGATTATTTTTCAAGCAACTATCAGAGAGCCAATTTTCGTTTTCTGTCACTTAGGAAATATGTATTTTTGTGGATAAAAACAAGATGACATTTTCAAAATTGTTACTCCCAGGTAGATAGTAACATTTGAGTTAACACAAAGAGAATTTGAAAGTAAAATCCTAGTTCACATGGGTTCTTGGAGCCACTGGCACACAGCTCTGGAGCCACGGAAGCAAAAAATAACTTTGCTTCCCTCCCGCTGCCTTTCTACTCTAGTGCAGGGGCAAAGAAAGATACTTAGTGCTGAAACTAGAGAGAGTTCCGGTAATAATAGGATTTTAGGAATAAATTATGAAGATACATGTATTTCAGGCAGTTTCAACCTGCTTCTAAATTACAGCCTGTAGTGCATCACTCCCCTACACACTTGGCAGAAAAGTACTGGGCTGAGCCTATGTATAAACTAAAATCCAACATGTTCAAAGAGTAGCATAAATTAAAAGTATGGAATAAGCTGTTAAATACATTTAGGTTTATCTTGAAACCACCATTTTCTTTCAAGATGTACAGTATACTCACAAACACAAAGCAGCAGCTCCAAAAAACATCATCCTCCACCATTCCAGCTTTTATGGGCATGCCTGAATTCAAAGGATTCTGCGGAAAAAGGAAACTTGAATCTTTAGGGAAAAAAACATTGATTATATAAGGACACTATTACAAATTCATATGGATTCAGAAAGAAAGGGAGTTGCTTATTGTAATTACATGACAGACTTTTAAGAAAACTAAGAAAATTAGTTGATATGCCAAATTCTGTTATATATCAGCTGTTTGGAAAGAGAAACTTTGATTTCAATCCACTGTTATCCTATCTCTAAATAATAATGGTACATCAAAAGTCTGATATAGTCTATGGCTTATTTGAGGAGCAAAATTCTACAAGAAATTAATTAGATGATGAGAGTCATAATTACAAGTTAAGTTTTATAGTCACATATTTTCTTCCTGAGTTACTGAGCGTATGACATATACAGAGAAAATGTGCACCAATAAAACATGTATGAGATGCTTTTTCATGCTTTCCCAAATCAATCCTAAATGATTCAAATTATGTATGATTTCTTAGAACATGCCTTTCATGCTGGTTACCGTTCATTTACTTGAGAAAGGCAAAGAAGTCCCATCTAAGACAGTTCTGCCCTTTTAAAATGTTTATTTGTGAATATTCTTATTGCTGATAGTACATACTCTATATTTGTCCTTTTGCCAGTATTTTTTTTCTGGAGTTATTTCCTGTCTCCCAGTCTACATAGAGATTGTCTTGCACTTCTTTGTGGGACTAATACTGTTCTACACACAGTTTACTTGCATGGATTGTCAATGGCAACACAGTGTCTGCTGCACCTTGAAGTAAGTCATTGCTCTTCATTAGTGTTTTGACAATCACATCTAGAAGATGACAGAGAGCTTTTATCATGGTCCCTTTCTTGCCTTGGAAAAAGTCCTTTAGAGGTCCACCCACCTGGCCTCATTCCTATGCTACCTGCCCTGGAACAGTGTTTCAGTCTTGAAATAAAACACTTTGCATTAAATTATTTGCTTAAAACACACATGACATGTGTGGGTGGACACACTTGGAGCCACAACTGCAAGATGAGATTAGACCTAACTCCATGGAAACTATCAAGATTGATTTCAAAGGAGTGTTGCAAGAGGCAAAAGTTTGCTTTTCTAATGTAGGAAAATCAGAACAAAATTCATCCTTGCAATGAGGCTTACTCCATAAACACTTATTGAGACTGAGGTGGCCTTCTTGTAATTAATTTCTTGATGTCCTTTTCGCAATCAAGTGTCTCTCATATAAGTTGGATAGATTATAAACACAGCATTTATACATTGTAAGTGACAAAATAATCTATGACACTACCTGAGTAACAGTGAAACTGAAGGATTAACCTGCTCCATATTTTTTTTTGGTGAATACATCATGGGCATGAAATTTAAGCACAGCACGTAAGCCCTTTGCACAGCACATAAGCACACACACAGCTGTAGTCCAGCTCACTGCTCAATCATCGTGATAGATTCCTGAAGTTCAGCTTGGGCTCCTCCCTCTCCCTGCTGGAGGACGTGGTTCCCCCTTATCAACTAAAAAACTGTCTTGGCTGGCATGAAAGGGCACACAGCAATAGGAAGGACTATTTCTGGAAAGAGTAGGAAGCCAGATTCCTCTGAGTGGCACAGCTCATCCAGCCAAGGCAACACCAATCTGCCATCTTTTGCAATGGGATTGAACAAAAAAATTCTTTCCTACCTCTCTGGCAGTACCTTTTACCCTGATAAGAGCAGCTGCATATCACCTGTTATCAGGAGAGTGATTGCTGGGCAGGAGACATGTGTTATTGCTTCCTGGTTTTAAGTTTTAATTTTCACCTGCTGTGGAGAGATAAAATGAATTCCAGTTTAGCTTGACAATCCTGCCTACACAGATGTGGTGTTAGAATACCACTGTGGTCTTCAGCTAGGTGACTGTTTTAGATGACTACAGTGATTATCAAAAGTACTGGGTTTAGTTTCCCCCTACTTTAATCTGCATCAGATTTGGCAAATAGTTTCACCTGTCTTTTTTACCCTAGAAAAATAAAGCTGGAGGAGGGAAGGAAAAGGCTTGTGCCTCCTTTGATGCAATACCTAGCACTTGAATCATACAGAACGTGGGAGCTGTACAGCCAAGACCTTCCTCTTCATGAAATTATCTGAATTGAAATTTTTAATTTCCTACCTAGACTAATCCTCTAACTGCTATGTCATATTTTTTTTCTGGCTGAGGTACCCAGTCCCTGCTCCTGTCACTGGTGTATTTTGTGTATGTAAGTAAACATCCAGGGTGGAGAGGCACCTCCGAGGGCAGGGCACAGTGAAGGGTAGGAGGAGCTCAAGGTCATCACCCTGTGGGTGTCCAGCTGCACACTCATCTTTGTGTGGCTCTTGCCTCCCTGGGAAAGGGAGGCAAGAGCCAGTGCCTCTCCTTCTCTGTCATCCTTCTTGCTATCCCTTTGCTCCTTTGGCAGAGGTAAAAAGCCATGAAGACCAGAAGTAAGGAGGTTGTGCCTCGCAGGGTTGGGCTCTGACTGTCTCATACGCATTTCATGTGAGGGGGAATGGAAGAGTTACAGCAAAAGAAACTGAGGGAGATTCAGCTCCAAATATCCTGTCTCATGAGAGTGGAGGACCCCTACAAATTTAACCCAGGTTCTTACATCTCAGTGAGTGAAGCAGCATGACCATGGAGCTGTTCAGCAGGGGGAACACCCAGCTCCAAATTTCTGTGAGCTGAGTGCTTTGATTCCTCTTGTTTTAGATACTTCTATATAAAATAAGCAATTCCTTGGCAAAAGAAACAACTTAGTCAAATTGGGACTTCTCCAGTTTTTCTTTTCATCATGAAAAAATAAAAAAGGAACTATTTTGGGTCAGTCTAAACAAATTTAATTTACTTTTTCTATCTGGCAACTGATAAAAAATATTGCATGGTTCGAGTTCCACTGATATCACTCAACAATTTTTATAAATGTAGCAATGAATTTGCGCTTTTTCTAGAGTCAGTAAAGAAAAAAAATCCCTAGGATACAAAAATATACCTAGATGATTACTCTGTTAGTACCACCTGTGTCAGTCAAATTAGGCCATCTGCAATATCTCTGTAACCTACAATTTCTAAACTGACATCCAGCTACACCTATGCCACTCCTTTGCTTCAGGTAGCATTAGATAGGATTAGGTGAAGAAGGAATTGAGTTTTCAAGTTTAATTAAAATACTGTTGATGGTGACCAGGAAGATGAACTTTGAAGCTATTGGTAAAGAGATTTAGGTGCTCAGTTTGGGGCAGCGGTGCCCTGGCTTTCAAGCTCCTGAAGAGAAAATTGCCTCAGGTTCCTCATGGTAGTGAACCTGTGAGCTGCTTTCCCTAGGAGGCTCCCATCCTCTCTTTTCTCTGGAGGTCCTGTCTTCTCAGTCTGGTGCTTTACATCTTTAATAAGATCAATAATCTTTCTCGGTTTTAGCAGCTTCATGAATTCTGATTAAGCTCTGGGACAGTGGATGTGCATTAAGAATAATAGGCAAGAAGAAGACTTTAGTGCCTAGTCCAAGAGGCATGATAGTTTCTTCTTTAGGCAAACTGTTATTGATTTAATCTTGGGCTTTCTCAGCATGGACCCTGTAAATAAAGTGCTAGTATGCACTACACTTACTGTTCATCTCCTCTTCCCTGCAGATCAATTCTTTCTGTGGAAGACTTACTTTAATTGTTCCATGACTACTAATGTGTTTAATTAAGGCTCATGTGGTTAAGTCTTCAATGAGAAAATTAGATGTGCTTACAAGAATTAATATAGTAAGAAATCACAAAGCTACAGTCAGGAACAAAAAATTGGAATGGTCTCTAGCACTGCTTTTCAACCAAACACCAGAGTGTGAGCTTCTGCACGTCATTAAAATTCAATTAAGTATTTTGGGGAAAAAAAGCCTGGCATTGAAAGGATGTATCATCTGACCACAGGAAGCTGTGCTGACAAAAATTCATAAAGTGGAAATTGGAAACCCATACTCTGAAGCTTTCCTCTATTAACAGTTTAACGTCCAACTGTGTAATATATAATTTATGAGAATTCTCTAATGTGATCTAGCCTTGCAATTTATTATTCTTATTTAGGAAGAAGTGAAGACCAAACTATTCTCTCTGACTTCTGAAGCCATTTTAAAATAATTTTAAAAATACACATCTCATGGTAGTTTTCCAAAGACCCCACTTTGCAAAACCCAATTTTCAGTTCTCAGTAGTGGGTTTATTTGGGCTCAGTTCTTGGCTATCATTTTCCTTTTGAAGACAGGGAAGTTTTCAGGTAATTAGATATTTGAGGTGGAGAATGATTTGATTTTGCAGAAACTTAGATTGAATTATATTGTTGCTTCACTGTTTTTTATGAAACTGTCATCTAACTGCAGTTCTGGAATGACTCCTATTGTCAACTTTTGAGATTTCATGTAGCCAAAAATATCAACAAATCTTATTTCCATATGCTGAGTGTTTTGTTTTCTATAGTCCTGTATATAGTTTGTGTTCTAAAAATGGATTTTTTGATTGCTTATAGTCTTATATCTAAGCATCTTGATTTAAGAACTTTATGGGGTTTGTGTATTTAAGTGCTTTCATTTCTGCTACTTTTCTGAAATGGACTATGTGGAAGAATATTCTTTGTAAATTCCTTTTTTTTTTTTTAGTATCTACTACTAGTTGTAAGTCCCGACTCCATTAGGAGCCGCAAGAGATACAATACATGCCAAAAATACCTACAGTGGAACAAGGATAAAAAAATCATGAACATGCTTTATTTGGGAAGGAATCTGTGCCTTTTAAGAAATAGAAAAGGAGAGTGGCCAGAGAGTATTAAAATATTGACTAGGCTAAGAGACAGTACCTCACTATCTGAAAATATGCAGGAATGCAAGAAGGAGCAGTCGATGAGCCCTGTGGTAGCTGCCTTGGAAAAGGTGACCATGTCCTTCAAAGCAGTTACCTCTGCAGTTAGATTGGAAAGCAGATATCCACAGCCTTGGGGAATAGCTGGCAGCAGGATAAATATTCCACTATGATGAAGCTAGGCGAAATGGAATCCAGAAACAGGGAAACTAAAAGTAAATGGAAAAGGGTCTGATAAGGAAAAGTGAAAGTGCGTGGCGACTAATAGAGATTTTTTTTCCCAAGTTATTTCAATCAAGGTGCAAAACCTTCCTTAACTAATTTCTATTTGCATTTTAAAGTAGTTAGACAGCTTCTACTCAAAGTATCTAGAAGAGGACTAATCTGCTTCTGGTCAGTTCAAAGATGACATAGAAGAGTATTCAAAACTTATTTGTCAAAAAAGTAAACTCCACTGAAATTTACTTTACACTTTTCCCCACTGCTGCTCCAAGACCTGTCCCAGACTGCTGTAACAAAAAAATAGAGATGGTGGTGTGGGGGAACTCAATTTTAGGGTACTCAGTATTATGGTGTAGGTATTTTATGTTGCCTTTTTTTAAAATAATAATAACAATTAACACTTCTGTTGATTGTCTGGGTCTTTCATATGGTAAGAATCAAAAAACGTATTAAAAACTCAACTGTACAAGCCCGAGTACTTAACACTACTTTAAAGTTGCATTAGAAGAGAAAGACTCTATGACTCTTGGGCTGGTGGTATTCTTATAGATCCTAGTATGACAAGAGGTGGGAAGTGCTAGGAAGGTCTCTAACACCATGGGCAAAGAACAGGACCTATATCTGACCAGCACACCATTAATTTCAGTGGACTTGTACTTGCAAGAACTCATTTTATGGTGTGTGAGCACAACTTTGCTTTTTTATCTCTAATTCCATACACAGAGACAAAACAACTTCACTAGTTATGCCATGGTGCAAAGTAAAGGAAATTTCTCTCTTTGTCCTTTGTAAAGATTTTGGTGTTTCCAGCTTAATCTAGCTTGTGCTGCTTCCCATGTACAACAAGGTTTAATTACATAGAAACCAAGATGAAACTGGAAGAGCCCAGTAACTATGGAGATTAGAGATCAATAATATAAGACTATTTGTTTATAAATTATCCATAGCCTGCATACACTTTTGTAAAATGTAAATGGGCAGCATGCTTAGTTATTTTTTTCTAAAATCAAATGTGATTATGCTTTCTGCAGGTGACCACTCCTCATTAATAATGTTATTTTCAAATTGTTTGACACAGTTTGGGTTAGGGGAGATGACTGTTTAGAGGAGAAATATAAAGCTCCTTCAATATAGAAGCCATATAAATATAGGAGTCATATAAATCTACATATATCCATATGGGAACCCTATAAAGCTACATCTGAAGGCTGTATAGTGAAAAGTGCTTCTTCTTTGGACCTTAGTAGGCACTACCAGGCTGTGTCATATCTCATGGTGTAATTAGGAAAACGTTCTGAAAGCAGTAGCAGACACAAAATTCACATTCCTAATTATTTTTTCAGTTAAAACATCCTCTTCATGAAGCTCACAAATGGAGGCAGTTATAATTTAAAGGCTGTCTTAGACAGTGATGGTGAAGAACCTGGAAGAGATTTCAAAACTTTAAAGTTTCTTTTCCTGTTGGACAGCTAAAACACTTTTTGACTAAACACTGTTTATCTTCCTCCCTGCTTTTAAAGAAGCAACTAATCAGTTTTACTGAGAGTATTTTCCACTGGTAAGTCAATAGTCATCAAAATTTAAACTCTTCACATGCTTGACTATTCTGGTAACTTTTGACTTGTAAGGAAAAGAATTACTTGTCATTAAAATAGCTTTCCATGTTTTGTTCTAGTTTGTTTTCAAAATTACTTTGCCAAAAATGAATATTAAATGTGGAAAAGACATTTTACATTATTTTACAGTTTTAAGTAGTGCAAACCCAGAAGTGACCTGTTTTATGTTTCATTTGATGATGAAATTCTTTTCTTCCAATTTGGAATAGTAATTTAAAAAAAAATTCAAAACATGCAACATCTATCTCCACAATACTTACATGTGTAAAAGGCAAAGTACAGAGAAATGAGAGCAATTTCAGAATAATTTATTGTAGTGTTTCAGTATATCCAGAGAGCAAATGTAGGAAACTAGATAATATTCATGCATAGAAGTATGGTTATCTTGGTCTGCATCAAGCAGCTAAGAGGATAACTGATTTTATGACAAATCCCACTTTTGTAGCAATTACATAATTATTATATAATTGCCATAAGAAATGCCAAGTTTATGATTTCACAAGAATATTCAGCATCTCCTCAGCTTGAGTCTAACAGCTAACCAGGTGTACATGTTAGCATTTCAACATGGGACTCTGTCTCTAGAAAATTCCAGCTTACTGTGTTTCCATTTGAATCACAGACCCATCACAGAGCATGCAAGCTGGTTTCCCATTGAAGGAAACTAAACCAGAATATGTGCTGTGGAATCCAGGGGACATTCAGTCTGTAGGTTAAGAGCAACACCAGTCTAAACTAGAAATATGTGTAAGACCAAGTCTTAAGTCTTCAGCCTTGGTTTTTTTACTCTACAGATCCACTCCTCTTGGCCAGCAGTACTTGCTGCAGTATGGAGATGACTAATGAGAAGCATTATTTCTCTGAGTAGTAAGAAAGCATAGTACCCTGAGTGGCATCTTAAGTTGATGTCCATTTAAGAAGATGGACAGAGCTCAGGATATTCTGAAAACCTCCCATCCTCCACAGTGCCAACCACCCTGTATGAATTTCAAACCCAGCTGTTCCATTACTCACTGCTTCCACCACATCCCATACTCAGCAGGTTAAGAAACTGCCATTACATTGTGTCTACGCTGAGACAGCTCACATGCTACCTTAGTAAGCAGCAGTTTGATTTTAAGTTGGCTCTGCTGGATCTCAAAGTGCCTAAAGGCATTGGTCCCATCAGGCTGTGAATGTTTGCCCAAGTCCCTTTGGCCAAGAAGCGGTACTTTCACCACATGCAGGGATTGCACTAGTCTGCCTCAGGCATGGAGGGACTTGCAGTGTTGCTGTGGTGAACCCAAGCATGTAGAACTTGTTTTCCCATACCATTAAGCTTATTTCATCCTTCACTCTGAGAAATGCCTGGAAACATTTGTTTTCCAATGGTATTTGACTATGAAAAGACTGTACTCATATAATCTTTCTCAGGGTTTTTTTCTTAAAACCTTCAGTTCATTATAACCAGCCTCTAAAGGTAGAACATATCGCCTGCTTCAAATGGAGGAGGAAGGCTAGAATTTAACTCGGAGGATCAAGATCCCCTCATTGAAAGCCATAAGCCTGCTGCTGAATGTGAACTTTGGGAAGGGATGCTCTGGGATGCAGAAGGTTGTGTCCTGAAGGCCTCGACCTCTGATGGTCCAGGTAGGATTTGCTGAAATGCAGCACAGCTCCTCCTCTACATGCACACACTTCTTCCAAAAGAAGGCAAAATCAGGGAAAAAAATAGCAGATGCCACAACCTCATCTTGATGTGCACCAGAATACAATGTGAGTGTGTATCCAAGACAAGAAGTAAGTCTTTTTGACGCCTGAATTAAATGTATAATTACTAGCAACTGTGAAGTAGGAGTCTGTATCCATGAGAAGCAGAGTTCAGGTCCAGCAGGAGCTTGGAAATGGGAACAACAACCAGTCATGGGAGCAAAATTTTGCCTTTGTAATCAAAAAAAGCTCCTGGCTTCCAGTTGATCTCCTTGCTTCCACTGAGATCAGCAAAGCCTCTGTCTCCAGGATCAGCAGGTGAACCCAGCGAGGGGCTGCAGGCCCCAGTCCGTGGCAGCGAAGCAGGCAATTAGAACGTGCTGGCCCACAAAGCACAGCTCCTACATCAGCTGCCTCTTAGGAACCCTACTGGCAGCAACAGCCGCTTTGCTGAGCTTCTGGAAATACTCCAGATGCAGACTGTTCTACCCCAAAGCAGCAGAACTCCCAAGTTATGCTTAGCATTGCAGTCTTAATGCTCTTTTAGATTAGGATGAAATGGCTTTAATTGTCTAGATTTGAAAATCAACCTTAGGACAACATGAATCCAGCTCTTGCCCCCGAATGCATCATATTGGCTCAAACTGCCACCCCACTTGGGCTATCAGCAGCACTGGGGTTCAGCTGCCCCAGCAGCCCAATAGTTGAAACTATTGTGTTAAAGGTACAGATGACTGTACCAGAAAATTCTGATATTTGCTAAGAGCGGAGAAAAGGTGAGATGGAGTTGCCTGAAAGTGGAGATGAGATGCAATTGTAGGGCGTGCACTGTTGACTGGAACAAACAAGATGCAGACAGACTCTTTGGCAGGCAGTGCACACACAAAGCACATTTTTAAGAAGCATGGAAGGCAGCCATGTTCTAATAGACTTTCTCCTTATCCTTTTTTAAATCTTACTTCAAAGAAGAGGTCAGCACAATTCCTTTTGCCCAAGCCTTGTTCTTGGAAATGTCTAAGTCATTTAGACTAAAAAAAAAAGAGTAGGAAAATGTAGACTACAGAAAAAGAGCTGGGCATGATCCCCTATCAGGAGGGATCACTGTTCTTGACCAGATTCTGCCAGCAACTTCATTATAAGGATTTTTTCCACATTTGACACTTGAAGTCAATAATGAGGAGAGGGAGAGAGAAGATGAGTGAAGAGAAGGCAGTAATGAAAATAATAAAAGATGTGATGCCTCCATTATCTGTCTTTAAATTACAAGAAAAAGATAGTAATGTCTTTTCACACTGTCAGTATTGACATTTTAAAAAAGCTTTAAAGCATACAACCAGGTTTTGTAGTTAAGATGGGAAAACATTTTAAATAGGAAATGTGAATTTAATCCCGTCAATTAAATATAAAATATTTAAATACTTAACCTGATTGCTGCCAACTGCAATTTCCTATAATAAGGAATTATGAGGATAAAGAACAGTTTTAAAGGCACATGGTTCACATGAAACCAGCAAAGATCCTGGTCTGGAAACCACCTTTTCTGTGTCTGTAGCCTCTTCCCCCCTTCACACAAATTAAAATGGGGAAAATGTCAAGTAGTATTTTTTTATGTCATTTAAAAAAAAAATCTTTTCTTCATATAGACTGTCTGTTAACTGTGTTATTAACAGCAGATATGGCAAAATGACAGAGATTTTCAGGCTGTGGAGTCACATGAAGCATCTGACATCTCATTTAAAGTACATAAGAAAATTTTCTGGAGCAACTGAAGACCAATCTCACTCAATTTAGAATTCACACTTTGTGATTAATCACCTTATATATCAATCTGTATCTACATATAAACACACATACATAATATGTATCCACATTCCCTGTATGTTCCTTTTACATCACTTTTTCTATAAACTTTAGGACAAATCCTGTTCTTAGTTATGATGGTGTAAAGTATAACTTTGCTGAAATACGGGTTCATGCAAAAATCTCTTTTTCCTTTCACAACTGCTTTTTTTGTCTGTGCATAATATATTGCTGTGCTGAGGACAATATGTAGGCACCAACTGGCAACTGAGCAGTTATGTGAACTCACAAGGCTGTTTTCTCACACATTTGGAAAAAGCAGCAGATTGAAAGGCTCTGCTTGCTGGCCTACAACTAAACACTGTATTCTGAATTCCACCTCTATCCATTTGAGGATGGGGTCATTATAAATTAACGTCCTCTACATCTCTCTTCTGTGAACTGCAGTTCAATTCATGAGTAAAACCATGTCTACAGAATAAGTTTTATTTTTATCTCACTTTTTTCTTAAATGCTGCATATTCTAATTTCCTCCTCCTCCTCCCTCCTCCAAGGCTGGCAACAGACCAGCTCTTTCATTATATTTGGAGCAAAAGAAACAGCCCACTGAAATTTCCCAAGACCACATTGTCAGGTCTTAAACACTTTGAACAAATAAAAATACTTATTTAAAAATATATTAATTCCTATTTGTAATACAGCCTTCCACTGCTAATGACAGGTCTGATCTCTGCAGACCTAATTCACTGGGAGAGAAGCAGGAGAAGAAAGCTGAGACAGATAACTTCATCCTGTTCCAGGCATGTTGCTGGAGCTGTCTCTGGCAGCAGCTGGCTCCCTGCATAGACAGCCAAAGGAAGAGAGGACAAGCCAGAGGGTTATTCTCATCTTAACACTGGACAAAGAGCTCCTCTTTCCCTTCTCTCCTCCCAGCAGATGGAAACTAGGATGACTGGGATTGTAATTAAGCACATCAGCATGGAGGAAGCAGAGAAGAGAGAAGATTTGTGTCTGAGAAATTCCCCGCTCAGACTTTCTGGCCTGAGCCAGCATACCATCGGGCACTTAGGAAAGGCACCTATAAGGCCAGGTTGGATGTATCTGGGACAAAAGGCACAAGGGAGGAAATTCTCAGATAAGAATCATCCCTCTTCTCTGTTTACCTCAAATTTCATCATCTTAATAATGTAATAAACACTATGGAAGAGGCTTTCTCTAGGTCAGAGGAGTTTAAGATCAATAGATATATACAAGGGGAAAAGGTAACAGAGCAAGCCAAGTGTTACTGAATTACTGTGCTCTCAAAAACATTTCTGTCAACTAACACCAACTAGACCCTCACTATTTTTTAAAAATAAGAGCACAATGGCAAACAGCCACCTCTTCCCCTCCTCCCCCGCAATGAAATGCACAGGATATTCTAATTTCCAACATCGTCAGTGCTGTATGTTAAATCTCACTGTGGGGGTGCCTTCTCTCATTTTCTATCACTGACAATGCCTACACTGATCCAGTTTGCTGGATAGTTTTGCACAGATTACCTGTTCTGATACCGTCCTAAAAGAGAGTGGACTGTTTTCTTGGAGGCTGACAAATTACTGGGTCTTGATCTCCAGACTACAGTGATATATCAGAAGTGAATGGTGTTTCAAAGGATAACTTTTTCAGTATTATCTTCATAGTTTGTTTCTTTGGAAAAGCAGAATATTAGTTTGTGTATGAGCCAAAATAACTCTTTGAAGCAAGATGAGGCAGTAGGTGCCAGAAAGGCCTTGTTCCATTAATTACAATTTGTCTAAAAAACACAATATCCTACTTGCAGATTTCCAAGTAAGATTTTATCCTTTACTTGAATTAGCTCATCTGTGTAAGAAGGGTGTACTAGGTGGCTTTTATTCTTCCCAACTAACAATTACTTTTATATGGGAGAAGATAATCTTTGTACAGCTAAATTGCTGTTGCCAAGGACACAGTGGGAACACTTTTTCTTCTCTGTGCCATGAAGACAAGACTATATAAACCAACCTAATACCAAAACCTGATTTTTTGAGACACTGTGCATGTATTCTTATAAATAGCCAGAGACTTCCATTGCTAAAGGACATCCTTGCAGAGCAAGTCTCATCTGATTTCTTTTTGATGTGAACAGATCAGTCTTGAGATGACTTCTAGCAGAGAGCTTTTAGCATTATGTCTGAAATCTCCCCTTTTGGTTTAGGCAGGGTGAATGGCACAGGGTGAATGGTATATCCTAATACTGGCAGAACACCAGAAGATGAATTTGCTCAGGTTAAAAAAAGGCAAGCTGTTTTCCAAGAAGACAGAGTAGGACTTCAGCACCACCTTGCGTGCTTAGAGAAGTCATGTCGGGAGTCTGTCATGACAAGGCTGGTCATGGAGGAGATAGGAGTGCAAGTCAGTCAAGTCTGTACTGCTATTACCTACAGGTTATCTATTTACAACATCCTTTCCTTTAAGGACTACCACCCTGGAGATGCCTGTCTGTCAGGATATGCCCCATGCCAGAAACCATCTGTCCAGTCCCAGCTGGATGGAGCAGAGTACCTCCCAGGAGGCATTGAACTGGTGTTTCTAAAATAGGACACAGCTTTCATCTGAAGAAGAGACAGCTATTGAAGGTGGTGGTGAAGAAGGTTAGTTTGAGAAGACTCAGAAGTCTTAAATATGAAGGTGAACAGTTTGGGACAAAACATGGTATTGTGGAAAATGACTTTATTCTCTGAGTTTCTCTCAGATTTGCATAAGTCAACAGCTAGAACAACAGTCTGCTATACAAAATTTCCTATGGGATTAACTGCATCATGAAATAATTTAGCTAGCTATCATCTAAGTAAAGAAAAACACATCAACCATCTTTGTTCATTCACTCACTCTATTTTTTGAGCTGCCCTAAGATTTAAAATGTCTCCATTTAATTTATAATATTAAGATTCAAGGTAAATCTTAATATTGATTTCTACTGTAAAGCATTTGAGATATCTACAGCAAAACACTACATTTCCATTTCTCAATCAACAGCCTCTTGTTCAGTGCCATTTAAAACCAGATATCAACTTCCAGTTTTGAAGCAGGTATTTTAATTTGATCATTGTGTAAATGCATATACTGCAAACTACATGTGGTAAAAACTAAGTAATTTTTAATCCCTCTATTAATCCAGTATTGATTGCCAATATGACACCTTCCTACTTTGTCTGCCCCCAAAACACAAGTTAAATTACAACATGGGTTGAACTACATTAAAAAATAGAGAACGTTAACCCTGTGTGTCCAATTTTAGCCAAAATTATACTATGACTGTTATATAATATCTGCAAGTACCGTAATAGTACTTGCAATAGAATCTGGCAGTCCTTTGGGGGATAAATTTAATGCATATGTTTTATTCCACCCTATCAAGGAGACAGAGAAGTGGACATGTTTTTTTATTCGAGAGACAATTGAAGGAGAACTAGCCAAACTACAGAATACATAAAAATCAAATAATAACAACAAAAAGACTCTTTGAATCAATTGGTAAGATAAATATTAGGTCTTTGACATAAGCCCTATTTAAACACTACAGACAACATTGGAGTTACAGGAATCTAAAAACATCTCTGAGAGCAGAATAAGTGCAACACATGAACCAGTAGTTTCAAAAAACAGCTGAAAAAGGAAATTACACTACAGATCCCAAAACATCACATGTTGCTTTATTTTCTTAAATAAAACTCTTCATAAAAAGGCTGACACACTGGTCAGACTAAAGTTCTAACAAGTATCAATTGCTTTAAATAAGCAATTTTCTTCTCACTGTGATGGGCTATTTCACCTGATTCTTTGTTTTCTGAGCCCATCTGCTTCTTTTGCAGTGGGATTTAGATGGATGCCCAAAGCTGACCTCCCAGAACAGTTACATGAACATTCGGATGCAAGTGACTACTCTAACCATAATGCTGATAGCACAAAGAGTTGGATGAAAGATGTATATAATTGAGGCTCATCTTTTTTTGTTTGTTTGTTTGCTTGTGAGCAGTTTCTTTCATGTTCTGTTATTGAAGTACATGTGTCAACTGACTTGAGAGGATAACCTTGTAAATTAGATCTTTGATCTCAAGAGTTTGTTTTATCCTTGCAGCGAGGAAAAATGAATTGAACTGGCTGGCAGAAATAAACCCTCTCTTGTCTTTGGTCTACAGCCACTGCATCCTTCTGGGGTCACCGTAACTTCCACTTCCATGACTAGATACTCTCTTTTGCTACAGAATTAAAAAAAGGCTTCTTCAACATCACATCATAACCTGCTGAAAGCTTTACAACTTCTGGTTTATTTTATGAACCATGCAGCTGACTCAGACTTTTGCTTCTGCAGAAGGGATGCATTTGACAAAACATGGAGCTGCGATACAGCAAAGCTATTCAAGGTACTCTGATACTGCATTAGAAAATAAACTTTAATGGAATATTCACTGACTGTTTTTTGGAGTAAAACACAGTTTAGAAAGGCTACTGCATGGAAGACTGCAGACTAAAAAGAAGTATCTGCTCTGAAATGTTGAAAAGAGTATGTGATCCATGGTTACTCTCCCATTACTTATGTCAATGTATAGAGGCATTTAGCATAAGGGATTGTTTTGCTGTCTACTACATGTACATAAAAAAGGCTATGGGGAATAATACTAATTTATGTCCTGATTCAGATCACCAGTATTATAGTGTCATCATGTTCTTACCATCTGCACTTCATTTAGTTTCCATATTTTCATTACAGCCAATCTGTGCTCCTACAGAAATAATGTTCAATCAAAACTGCTTTACATGTCCTTCCTCCCTCCCCTTCCTTAGACTGATGTAATTAACTATGTGTTTTTGCTTCTATACTACTAAAAGAAGTCATGAACACAAAAGAACCTTGCTATTTCATAGTAGGTAGATACCTGTAAAAATAATAATTTTTAATGGCCTCAGAATAAGTGCAGGTAGAATAGGCAGAATTAGTCAAGAAAAACTCTCCATTAATATGCTTCAGAAAAAAAAGTTTAAAGTGTTATTTTTTTAAGACTTCCACTGAATGCTTAAAACCATTTATACATGGAGGAAAAAAATTCTCTGCACAGAGTTGTCTTACAACAGACTGCATCCACAGAGGTCAAAGTAGTGCTTTGGATCTTACTCCTCCTTAGATCACTCAGCTCACCTGGCAGCATGTGCTGTAGAATTAGACCAGTCTTACTGATGAGCATCATGTAGCGTAAATAAAAACTTCATGTACCTGTACATAGAATCTAAAATGTATGCTGAAGAACTAAACAGACAGTGAGATGCCATACCTAGAAGATCAAATTTACTTCTTACAATCTTGGTATCTGAAAATACTGAAATTCTGTATTGACAAAAATCTGTTTCTTTCTATAGGAAGTAACGCTTCCAAGTTAACTGACTGACAACAAAACAGGAACAAGGGAGTGAGTTTTCTCTCCTTCCAGTAAGCACAATTACTTACACATCTTCTGGAGAGCTGTGGTGCAGACAGAAGGACAGCTAAGAAAGTGCCTGTGGGAACTCATCTCTCAGAAGATGGACGTTTGAAAAAAGAGGTAGTTCTCTACATCTCGGAGAGTCAGAAAACATAAATATCTAACTGGTAAAGAAAGAACATGATCTCAATGGAGGCTACAGGGAGATCTAATTTTGCTTACTTTAAGGAATTTGACATATTGATGGGAAGAAATCAGGCCTAAAATACCTGCATTCTAACAGCAAGCTTGTTATAAAACACCAAACTTAATGCTGATGAAGAGTCGCAGCATAGCAAGTGGGCTGAATGAACTGAACCTGGCTTGCTAAACATTTGTCTTCCTACAGCACCACACAGGAGTCTATCTTTGGATTTTTAGGATATTCTGCCTCTTTCTTGCTGTACAGACAGTCTTTGCCTTAGAAAATGGATCTGGTTAATCTGGAATTGCCCTGTCAACAGTAAAAGAGCTGTAGGTACTTACGAAGGGAAGGACTTACCCCCAGGAGTTGCACTTCTGGTTCCTCTCCATAATCACTCGACTGAGCAGAGAAAACACAAAGCAAGATGAATTATAGTGTCATAACAAAAGGGCGGTTGTGGGGAGGAGGGCAGTTTCTCAAGCTCAAGTTTTATGCTGTTGTTCAGAACAACTTGTTCATCTTGCTCAGAAGGCTGTTTTAGTGCTTTTGTGAACATAACAGGTTCTCCAGCTAAAAATGCAAAAAACAGTGTGTTGAGATACTGAAATTGCTGTGGTGAATATGCTTTTTGCCTTTTTCCTCTAGTTGCTTTAGGATCAAAATCTCTCCTGTCTGATCACACAGGTGTATATTTGCTGGCTATCAATTCAGGTTTTGGATCATACTTTACAGAAAAGGGCAGAACTGGATCTATAACCACTGCCTTGACTGATCTGCCAGACATAGCATTGTCTGTTCCATTTCTGAGTTTGTCACTGGGGAGTTCTCTGTAGGGACCAGCTCCCCGTCAGCCTTCTGTCAGGCTGCTCTGGATGCAATTATTCTTTGATTTACCTTTGAACATGTGGCCTTCACTCCCCTTTTTCTACATTTCAAATTACACTTTTCCAGAGCCTGCATTTACAACTTTTCCAGAAGAAACAAGAAGTGTCTTTTTAGGTTTAATTTATTAGAAAGATCCATAAGGAAGCTATCACACAACACAGAGTACATATTTTGCAAGGAAAATACAGAGAATGGCAAATGAAGCTCAAAAACTCGCATGAACTAAACTCTAAATAAACTATTTAACAAAAGAATGCAGGCCTAGTAATATGCACACTAATGGCAGTAGCAAAGCTCCTATTTACAGCACTTCACTGGCACAGGAACACACCTCAGTCTTTCATTATTCATTCTGAAGTTGGCACTCTGTTGTAATTCTGATGTTAATGACATTAGCTATTAAATATCTTTCTCTTCTGTCCAAAAAATTTACACATATATGCATAACACAACAGAACCAGTTCTATTCAAGTTCTGATTACTATATATAGAATATACAGAAAGGAGAGCATTTACTATTTTGATATTGATTTTATTTTAATAGCTTTTAAGTATTTTTTAATTAACTATATTCCTTCATCAGTAGTGAGAGGTTTGAATGACAATACATAGAACCATCCAGTGTCTGTTGGTAGTGACAGATACACATATATTCACATATTTGCTACACAATTATCAGCGGATGATGTCAAACGTGTCTTAGACAAGCAATTCACATCTTTTACGAACTGAGATGCTTTGAAATCTTTCATTTTTTGATGATTTTGGGCCATCTTCATGTTATTAGTGGACAAATAGTAGTAGCCATAAATCTTACCAATTTATAACAGTTTAAATGTATTTTTTTCTTATCCCAGCAGGAAGAAATTCACCTTCGCTATCTGGATGCCATAAGACTTCAGTCGACTTTTAGAAATGATCTCAAGCAAGGGAGATGTTTGAGTCGCAGCTCTTGCTAAAGAGAGGGCAGTCAGGAGACACATTCCCAGTACCCGTGCTCATTACTAGTACTTTTACTAGGTGTAAATTTTACCCTTAATGGAAGAGGCTTAAGAATGAAGGCCAAATTTTAAACTACCATCCACATTTCTCATCATGGTGAATACAACTTCCTCCTTACCCTCCTCTGCCTCTCTTTTTATTTTGAAAGGATACTTGTGAGTGTAACAGAGCTCAAATCTGACATGATGTAAGTACTTTAGATATATTGTCTAACTTTAGGCAAAAAATGAATGCAAAAAATTACATGCCAAGTCAGCTAGCAAAGAAAGAACAAGTATTGTGAGTTTATTTGGCTTTCAACAGTGCTTTACAGTTCTGCTTCTAGACCAGCTGAGCTGCAGAAACATTTCAGATTCCAAATGGACAACTTGAATAGAAACATGCTAATTGCAGATCAATTTTTTAATTATTAGATATAAAGTAATAATTAAATTTAGTGCTTCAGGTATACATTAACTACAAAATTACGCACACAAGACAGTTCTGAAAAACTTCATAAAATCAACTGTTCCTTCTAAGAAGCTTTAGTAGTTCCCACTTTCCAGCCATACTATCCTCAAAGCAGTATCATGGATGTCACCTAAGCCATTGCAAGTCACCAGCACAGCAAACAGAATCCATCAGATCAAAGTGTGATATATTTTATTAGGGCACTGATTTTTAAAATGACACTGAAAAGATTTTCAAATTGAATTTCCAAGTTCAAGTTCCCATGAAATCTGAATGGTCACAGCTGTAGTAAACAATACAGCTGAAATCACATAATAACTCTCACACATAAAAAATAACTCACTGTTATTTAGCATTTTTTATTGAAGTGCAGCACAGATACTCTCCCTGAAACGATACATCCAAAATATTTAAGAACATAGATGTCAAAAATATTAAATACATACATTTAAAAAGATCTAAACCATGAATACTTAACAATCTAAGACATATTCACAATGTAATTTCTTCATTATTTACAGTATTTATCTCAAATACTGTAAGAGGATGCAAGTCTGAAAATATATGTATTTTAAGCTACCACAGAGCATAGAAAATATAAGAAAATATTCACTACCATTTGGCAAAATATAAATATTGTACCCCAAGACAGAAAACAAATGTACTTCTTTGTGTGCCACAGATCATTCTTCATCACAAATCGTTACACCAGAGAGCTGTTGCTCATGGAACAGCAACTCTGGTGTTAGTGGGGAAAAACATGCGCAAAGCTTGTGAGCAGGGACACAGCAGTCTGTGAGAAGGCATGTTTAGGTACTTAGAAGTTTAATTTAGTTGGATAAGAAACAATGTAATGTTTTCCTGTTGTTAAACATTGCCATCTGTATCTCTGGCACACAAATTAAAAAAAGAAGGGTGTGACCATTAAAAGTACGTGTCCTGAGATTTCCTTCTTCAAGGGGCAAAGAGGTTAAAATGGAAAAGCTGATCTGTATATAAATCAGGAACACATGTGGTAATGAGAACAAACAGCAGCCAACAGGCAGGCAGGGAGGACTTCTCCAGGCAGACACAAAATGAGATGGACAAAATACCATCTATTGGAAAAGGAAAGGAAGCAACTGATGTTCATTTTTCAATTGGTAAGTTTAACCAATTCTATTAAGTATTTGTGATTATTTAAGGACTAATAATTAGCTGTTGAGTTTTAAAATTTGGTTTCACTGAAAAGCTGTCTGTCCAGTACTGCAGAGCAGCATTGCTTTAGTGTTAATATTGGTTTCTGTGTGTACAAAATCAGAGGTTATCTTAACATGTGTAACAGCATCTATGTGTAACAAACAGTGCAGACGTGTAGACTTCCTCTTAAAATTATGAAATGTTTGTGTCTGCAGCCTACCTACTGGAAGTAGATACCAACAGCCAGTCTCCTAATTAGGCTTAAACAATTTTACTTGATTTCTTTCGAGATAAACAGAATATTTACATAGTAAGTTACATTTCATTTAAAGCTAAGAAATATATCACAGTTGTCAATAATAACCCATTTGATACACCAGTGGCAGGCCCCCAAAATATTAAGTCGATTAAAGTAAGTCTTTATCTTCACTTTAAGAATTATTCCTTGACAGAGGCAAAAAAAATTAAAGAAAACATTATGGATCACAAAGCACTGAATTTTCAAGGGTAAAGTCATACCAAAACCTTGATAAATTATCATTGATGTCGTAGGTAAGCAGTCGGTCAGGAACGTCACTATGGGTGCCCTGTACTGCTAACACGTGTGGTGCAAGGGCAAAGGGGACGTCGCTCAGGAGGTCTGACATGAAAGGGCTGCCTTCCAAATTTTGACTCCTTTGATTTCCCACCTCTGCACTTGATACAGTCAACTGTGATCTCTAAGGAGAACAGAACAGACATTTAGACACTACAAATCAGGCAGCTACAGCTTTGTACTTAGAACCACAATGACCTACTAATAAAGTGAAACAAAACAAACAAAAAATAAATAAAAGCAGGTTCAGAGTTCAGGTAGATCTAAAACAGCAGTTCTCAATACACGTTCATAAAATTCTTTGGCTCAGGGTGACCTGAATTAAGGCTAACAATAGATCTTTTGGAATGATTACTGAGATACTTCCTAATGTTACTCTGCATTTGTGAAACCCATAAGGCCGGTGGACTTTTTGTCATTATGTTCAGTCTTGTTTAGAGGAAGCTACTTTATATAATTCCTTTCATAACTGATGAAGCTCCATCTTTTGTTCCTCCTGCACCTTTTGAGAAGTTGTCCAACAAAGGCAGGATTTTCATGATAAAAACATTTCTATCCCAGTAATTTCAAAATATTAATGATCTTGCTTTTCAATTTGAAATAGAATTGCACAACTGGCTGATGAAGTCCATTATATATGGCAATGTATACATTGCCAAGTATATTCTTTATAGAAAAACACATTTAAAACAAACAAACAAAAAAAACAACAGCAACATTTGAACCAAAACAAATAATGAAATAAAGAAATCCTGCCATACAGAAAAAGTCAAACCAATTTACAGAAAATGCCAGCTGATAGTATGCTGCACCTAATAGACTTGTAAGCTTATACATTGACCTACCAATATGACCTTATTACATGTTTATCCTAAACCTTTTACCATGTTAAAAACAAAGAGAAGACTAGTTACTCTGCCTTTAGAAATCAAATCTAATTTGTTTTACTATTTATAGCAATATGATGCTATACAGACCAATAGCTCTTGCATCAGGCACCTTTAATGATGCTCCTGACCAATAATGGGCTCTGAGCAACCTGGTCTAGTGAAAGGTGTCCCTGCCCATGGCAGAGGGGCTGGAACTAGATGATCTTTAAGATCCCTTATAACCCAAACCCTTGTATGATTTTATGATCTCTATGAGTAAGATGTTGGTTATAAGGACTTCTATTTTATATCAGCAAACATACAGAAACGTTCAGTAATTTGTTCAAAAGTGCTTAACAAGACATGTCAAAGCCACAAACAGAGACATCGATTTCTGATTGCAGTCTTGATTTCTTTCTTTCAACCTTCCATACTCAATACACAGCCAGAAAAATCCAAAGCTTACACTATTATTAGGGAAGGGAGTGCACTGAAAACTTTAAATACTAATTTGGTGTTCAACAGATCATAAGAGTTAAATGGATCTAGTTGTATGGAGGTTGCTTTCATCCTAAATTATTCTATGATTTTTAGAGGAGTTGTGCTGCTCAACATCTGACCTACACTGGAGTTGAATATCAGATCATGGATGTTACAGACAACCTGAAGTGGTGGTTGTTTGATGGAAGGACAGTTTGGGTGGTGGGATGGCAGTGGGTGCTGTGTTTTCTAGCCTGGAGTATGTAGCACAGCTAAGTGTTTAGCCAGGGAAAAGACACTCCACCTCCTTCCCAAAGACTGGATTTGACTTGAACACAACCTGAGTATTAGTCATTCCTTTCACAACCCAACATTTCATCCAGTAGGACAGATAAAGCAATGCTAAAGCTTCTATTAATCTGCCAGCAATGAAACAGACACCCTTGCCAATCTAAGTGTGTTCAGAGCCAGTACTTGTTTTGGGTGATGGAGGAAGCACCCTCCTCCATAATCTGCTGGGACAGAAGGGGTTAGTGGTGCTGCACGCTCTGAAATGGCCACTCCTTCGGAAGCTTTTGTTCATACTCACAATGACTTGAAACCTAAAGCGTAAGATAAACTTTCCAAGATCAGTTACTATCATGTCACAGAATAATAATGTAAAAAAAAAAAATTGGAAGGTTAAGAAGTTTATTAGAAAGAATGACTGCTGCATATAACTGCTAACCTTACTGTTTATGATCCAATAAAAACAGAGGAGCAATATTCTCTGAGCTAGTGTAATACCAGCATGCCTGTCCTACGTAATTCCTACAGCTACAGTTTACAGATATTTCTTCTTCTTTGTTTTCCCTTGCTTTCCTTTTCTCAGTTCTTTATACTTAGGAATAGCTACCAGCACTTCATAAAGCTACATGCAGCAGCAGAGGCAAGAGTTGATAAAGAAGATTTCTTTTGGCTTTCTTTACTGATTCTGGTATCTTTAGTGGTCATGGAAAATAGGAAAACTAGCAAGTAAGTCAGGAAGATAGCCTGCATAGTTCTACTACTCCAGCTTTCAAAGCTTTAAGCAGAAAAACCAAGGGTAACAGCACCATAAGCGTGTAAATTCAGGAAAAACTCTAAAACCTCTTGTAGTTTTCTTTTTCAATGAGCCCAGTTATCTCCAAAATGAGGATGAGAAGACTTTAAAAGAGATATTAGTTTCTATACCTGCTCATTGATAACACTTAGAGGGAAATACTCCTTCTTGTCAGGGCCAAATAGGCTCAAGGTATGCAAGACAACAAAATTCATAAGCATCTTCTGCTATAGATATATTCTATTCCTAAGAGCACTGCCAAATACACAGAACACTTATTTATCTGAAAGAATCACCACAACACTTCAATTAAGTACTTAAATTTGCAGCTGCTGTAAACTTGAAAACTTCCCTAATTGCTACTCTGCACGAATTTGCCATATTCCCTCTTGAAAGAAATAACCTGTGTATCATTCCTTGAGGTGCTGGTATTTGCTTGTATCACATAATTCCTATACTCTGTGGGGGAGGCAGAAAGCCCAAAAAGAAAAACAGGGTTGCATATAAGAATCTATTAAATATGATCTTCAAAGACCCTTCTGCCTCCACTCCTGCATTCCAGTGAAAAATGATCCCTCACTCACTGTCCTATCTCTTCCCATTACTCAGATGATACTCAGAAATCACTAGAATCTAATGTTTAGTTTGATTGTCAAATTATACTTTTATGAACACATGTTTATATCTTAATTGTCCCACAAGCCAGATAAACGCGATTTATGATGTGAATTGGACTATCACATGCAAAATTAACTTCAAAGAGAGGAAAAAAATTCAAAGAGAGTACAAAGCATCTTGTATCTTCTCTTTTTTTTCTATAGAAACCTTACTTTTGTTAGAATGGTGCTAAATGGACAGCCGCAGAAATTAAAACCCTTTCAGTACAGAGCAGATACCATGTATTGATTGAGCAAGAACCAGCTTTTCTTACTCCCAAGTCCCACTCAATATTTGAAAGCAAGACTGCAGTAAGGCAGGAGGAGTTACATTAGAATTATTTTACTCTTAAAGCACCATTTTACCACACTCAATCTCTGCATACTGTCAGTGAGGTTCTTAATAGTCTATAGATTCTGATACTATTTGAATAGTCAAAACAGTATCATAAACAAAGCCTGAAATAGCTGAGTGCAACACAGTACAGATAAGCCAAGAACAAAGAAAAGTGTCAGGTAAGTATAACAAATGGCATAAGCTGATCTTAGATCCAATGGTCTTTGGGTCTCGGTTTACCCAACCCATCATGAGAAGGTCTTGAGCCTGATGTGACAAGATCCATTACAGCGTAAATGGAAAAGGAGTCAAGATTTCCTATTTCAGTTTCACACATAAACCACTACTGTCTCTTCCATGAAATTTGCTATTTTTCATTATCTTGAAAAGTTCACATTCACCTTTTAGTTTTTAACAAGTCACATATATTATATTTATTGGACTGATATGCCAATGAATTATGCAATGGGAAAAATACAAAACCTGGGGAAGACTATTTATTAGTCCAGTGTGGAAAACCCAAACATGGTAGAAAAACACTGGCCAAAGTTAGCCTGGAACGTTAATTGAAGGTAGAAAAACACTGGCCAAAGTTAGCCTGGAACGTTAATTGAAGGTAAGTTGCTGCAAAACTCATTGTGGTGCCTGTCCCTTTATGTAGTGTTACAGTGTTACAGCATATATTATACTATCTATTAGGTATCTATATACAAAGAAAAGAGTTCCAGTCCTGAAGAATTCAGGCTGCAAGAAGTTAATTTTTCAGTTCTGCCTAGAGCAGTCATTGCAGGCAGTAATGACTCTTAGCCCTTTGCTATGCAGGGCTATTTGTGAGCACTCCTGCAGTAATATTTAGATATTGGCTTCATGTGCAAGATTCTATCAAACAAGACATATTTTTGTGCTTCAAAGCCATAAAGGAATCCTTTAAATGAACTAAGATATTTCATTTATATGCTGGAGAATCCACAGGAGAGAAGAAACCTTGATGAAGTCAACCTTATCAACAGGATTTCATAGAGCCTGTGGTAAAGTAATGAAGAACTGGACATTCCAGGAGACGACATCAGTCACTCCTTGGTGCTGAGGTCACCCAAGCTGGTTTCAGTGCAAACACCAGCACAAAGCAATGTGATGCAACCAAAGTCAAGGTTATGAAATGGCTTATGCTTTCATCCATGCTTTCTTCAAGCATATATAGAACTGCAAGTCCTAAAGAATTTGATATCCTACATTAGTCACACTGGTTTCTACTTAAATGTCTAACAAATATCCTGAATACAATCCATTCAGAGCATATTATCTGGACATTAGCTAAACTAAGCATTGCCAAATGCTATGATACACAATCTTGTTATCAGAAATATTAATTGAACTGACCAAGTAGATCCACCGATTCACATTTCACCAAACACCAGGGACTCAAAAAAAATCAGATAAAACTACATAAGGTATGGCAATAAAATTTAATTCAAATAATTTATTTCAAATAAGCAAAGTGTCTTCTTCAGTCTTGGTTTACAATCCAAAAGAACAGGGATAAAAGAAACACCATGTAAAATATATATGGTAGCTGGCCACCAGATACTAATTGCATTCTGACAGCAAGGGAGTTAAATGCTACTTTGAAATTAACAAAGTATAGAATTATCCCCTAAATAAAGTTATTCCTTTTTTCTCTTTTAGAAAGATGTTTCTCAGCTGTCTTTAAAAAACACCTAATTCACTGCATGTCTTTGTATTAACCATAAACTCTGCCAAGTCTCGTAAATAACAAATGCATAGTTTACAATGTACTCAGATGCTGGATTTACAGTGCTCTGAAAGATCAAAGATTATTATCATCCAAACCCATTGAACAAGGTTTTCTGTAAAGAAGAGATTAATAAAAGGGTGGTCTCTTTTCCAGAAACAGGCCCATTTTTCTTTAAAAAACAGCCTTGAGAAAAAAACCAGTACCTTCAGTATTCCAGAATATTTAGTAAATATCCAGCAATATCATAATTATGACAGAGACCTGCCATGCTACTGGTGATGCAGAATTATTATGCTTAGTTCAGGAAATGTCATGGTATTACAGGAAATATTGTATCATGAGGTATCTCAGAATTTATTTAACAGTATGCAGTAATTTTTGATGCATCTGGAATTGGAAATTGTCCTATAGGATTGTTCTTCCAATTATGCTTCAGTTGATGCTTTTCACTGGACCTTCTTAGAAAATCTCTAGGAATTGCAGAGTGAGTATCTCCATTGATGACAATGAATCACTTTTCAAATAAGAACGGTAATTGCAAAAACAGAGGGGAAAGCAAGAACTACTCACAAGGTTTGTACTCAAAAATTTAAGCTAGGAGAAGAAAATCACAGAATCATTCAGGTTAGAAAAGACCTCCAAGATGATCGAGTCCAGCCTTTGACTGATCATGTTGTCAACTATACCATGGCACCAAGTGCCACATCCAATTGTTTCTTGAACATCTGCAATGCCTATCACCCTTTCTGTGAAGAAATTCCTTCTGATGTCCAAACAGGATCAGTAAAACCCTTGCTGGAGGTCGGAAAAGTGCATGACATGATAGGTTTGAAGTGTCACAAAAAACCCAACCCAAAACATTAACAGTAAAAGATGGCAACATACCAATAATTATGTGACCCACATCCCTACCAAACTGTAAGAAGGGAACAAACCCACCTGGCAAGCACAGTACAGATGCCCCTGAGATGGTTCAGAAAACACTTGCGAATAATGAGAGCTGCTATTCTTTCGAGGCTCACCCAAAAGTTTAGTCAGCATCCCGTCCAGAGGCTCAAGAAAAAAGTTATTCCTAGCTGAGAGACCAAAATTAGACATAAGAACTGCTGGAGATCTTGCAGTAGATTCTTGCTGTATCTAAATTCCTTCTAGTCACTTGCTTGCTTTCTTAACACTAATCCAAGCTTTTAATACTGGCCAAAGATTGGTGTTGTCAAGGGTTGCAATAGGGCAGACTTACAGGCTGAAAGCTTCAGGCTAAGACTGAGTCCTTGGAGAGGCTTTTAGAAGCAAGAATGGATATCAATGGAAATCAGCTTTCCCATTTGCTTTGGGCTCTTGTTTCTAAGCTTCTTACAACTCACATTCTGTAATACAGCAGTGATTTGTCTTTTTTTAAGAGCTCCTGTTACCTGTACAAATTTATCAACATTGCTGTTCGGAGTAAAACAGAATCAAGTTTTAAAATAAGCATTTAAGAATATTTTTACTGATTTGTGATGTACATTTTAGATACTTTTCTTTCTTTTCTAAAGTATGCTTTTCAGCTCCTTCTTATATTATAACAGAATCAAGGTCAGGTTAATGTTGCTGAAATCTTAAAGAAAAAAGTTCTAAAGAAGCAATGAGAAGTATTTCTGACATTCTACAGCTTTTTAGTGTTACAGCAAAGCTCCTCACAGCGTATCCTGGCCTGCAAAGAACAGTAGGGGAATCTTTGCTAAACTACACTTTAAGTATTAATAACAATCTATATTTGTACATCTTTATTGGTATTAAAGCAATTAGAAAAATGGAACTATAGAAACAATTCTATAGTTTAAATGCAGAATAAACTTGCTGTAATTAGTATATGTTTCCTGCCCTCTCAAATAGCTATAAAATTGTTAATCTCTGCAGAGGGGAAGAACTGCGAGGTTGACATTTGAACTCTGGATACTCTGAATGTTCCACAGTTGAAGTGCGTTTGTTAAATTATCCTAGTAAATACTAGAGATGACTCTGAGTTTTATTTATGAAACATTTTTAGAATGCATTTCTACCCTGAAAAATATTATTAAATACCACAAAAGACTTCATATCTAGTGTCTAAACTATCTCATTTGTTCGTCCTAGAAGAAAGACACCAGGTTTTTTGTTAACAATTATGCAATCTCAAGCCAGTACAAGATGAAGGTTCTATTTTTACTCAATCTCCTTTAAAAACAATTTGCACTGGAAATATTTGGAGGGGAGCTAGTGATAAATTTAGCAAATACATTGAACTTAATATAGCCAATATTTTTATTTCAAATTCCTACTTTTATTCCTTTATTCCTAAATTGTATTATCTATTTCATTCAATAATTGAAGGTGGAGAACCAGAACATCTCAAAGGTGGGCATCTATAATGAGAAACTATAAAGTTATAAAAAACAGGGAAAAAATGCAACATGAAAAAAAAGGACTGCAAACCTCAGAGAAAGCAGAAATAAGAAGGAAGCAGAAAAGAATTCTAAATCTTTATTAAAAATGCTAAGTCTTAATTTCACACTGTTAACTAAAGTAATTATGCTCTTTTCTTTCGTTCTATCCCAACCAATTTCAGCACTTTAGAGTGTGATGATTGAAGAGCTCTAGTAGCACTTATGTCCCCTCGGTAGCAGGGTTCCTCTTCTTCCTGCCTCCCAGTGCCTCTCTGGAGGCCCCTGAGCTTTAGGACATTGTCTTTGCAGGTGAATTTTGGACAACATTCCCCTCTGCAACATGAATATTGTGATAAGAATTATCTTAGAAGAAAGAGAAAGGTGTGGGTTCAGTAAGGAACGGTTTAGTTCCTGTTCCTTCAAAGTACTTTGCAAGCTATTCATAGCAAAGATCTCATACATTAAAATAAACAACATGAACAATATTCAGCACATTGTGCTTCTCCCAGTGCCAAGAAATGGTACTAACTAGGCCAGATTCCTTTCTCCTTCTTTTTCTGCAGCATGTATGCTGGAAGATTAAAAAGTTCATGAAGTTTACTATAGAAAGTGAACTGCAAGACTGAAGAACTGTAATTGAAAATGCAGGAAGCACCAGCCATCCAGCAGTGCATTCCACACTCACAAAATCAGAAGTGAAGGACAAGTCAATATGCTGCAAAATGAATGGACAAGTCTGATAAATGCTGATAATGGATTTGTTTTATAACTTCACTGTCATCCAGAAGCAGAACGTACTTACATTTATTTCACTGCTACTTTCATGATGTACTACAAAATTCAGATAACTGAGTTTCAATATAGCCAGAGAATATACTAAGAAATTAATTTAATATAAAACTTTAATTGCATATTAAAATAAACAGTTTTTAAATGATCTGTTTTAATTTAGCAGCTACATTTGGTTGATGTACTTAGTGACAACAAGATTTTAGACTGTCTCTACTGCTTCAAGCAAAAAAACACGCTGAAGACTTTTTGGGAAGCTGATGTCCTAAAAGCAGGAGCTTAGACAAACTTGGTCTCTGCATCCATGCCTCTCTACCTCTTGTTCCCCACCTCTGCAACTGCAGAAGCTCCAACAGGGTAACCTGCTACAGCAGAAAAAAGTCGACAGCTTCTCTGAGATGGTAGATGTTTATGGAGCAGAAACTCTAAAATGAGGGTTAATACTGTGTTCTCTCATTATTCTAAGTGTATGAAAATCCAAGGATTTGAACATGAAAGCTGTCAACCAAAAAAAAAGAACTTAGACAATTTAGCATAAAAAGGAAATATTTAGTAAACATGTTTTCACACAAAAATAAAGTCAATACATTTTCCAGCAATTTAGAACAATTGGCAAAAGTATAAACCAGAATTAGGTTTTTTTAGAAGAAAAGGCAATCTCTCCTTGAGTAACTGAGGGAGTCAGCAACATCAATGAAATGTCTCCCTAGAATGTCAATATCAATGAGAGAAAAAAGACAGAGGAATAACAATTTCCATCAGAGGAAAGGAAAAGGAAATTCTCTCGGATTTGGTTTTCAGAAAAGAATTACTAGTTTTGAACCCAGGTGAAGCTTCCTCCAGCAGTACCTGGGAACAATATCCTCAGCCATGCTTTCAGCAGTTTTGTTAAGTAACTAAACCCCTGGATCTTCCTAACAGTCTTTCTCCTCAGTCTTGAAGAATATAAATGGATGTGTGAATAAAAATTGCTATACTAAGTAATAGGTTCTGAGGTTTTTATTGTGCTGCTCAAATTGCAAGCATGTGGCAAGACTAGCAGTACATCCTGTTGAGAAACTTAAAATGTTCTAATGGCAAAAATGTGAATTAGACAAGTATCTCCTGCCACAGCTTTCCACCTGCTCTCTCCATAGAGGTTCAAGTCAGTAAGAGACTGGAAGGATGAGTATCTGACTTCCATTTACTCCATACACAGTCTGTAGCTGGAGCACTTCTCAACACCACTTCAGTAAATACGTTACCAGGAGCCAGAGTTTGTAAAGCTTCAGTCTGCAAACAGCAACAAGACTGAGTTGTCCTTAGCACCTCCTGCACACACTTTTAAGATTTGGGAATAAAAGTGTGATGACTCTTAAAGAATTAAAGGGCAAAATAAATAAACAAATAAACAAACGAATGAATGAATGAATGAATGAACGAACGAATGAATGAATGAATGAATGAATGAATGAATGAATGAATGAATGAAAAAAAATATTAGTCATTTATTTCAAATAAGGTGACCTCTTTGACCCTCCTGGTTCTCTGTGGATGCAAAATACTTGGACCATAATGAAGAGGAAGAAGGGTACTTTTTTTTTTGGTTTTTAACATAGATTTGTTTTTATCAAGCAGGACTACTAATTGCATTACAACACTAGAAACATATTCTTAGCATTTGTAATACTGTGGAAGAAAACAAAATTGCAAAAAATAATCTTACATTTTATCTTGTATTTTTAAAAAGTGCTTCAGAACAAAATTTGACTTCGTGCTTCCCAATGTACTGTCTTTCACAAGGAGGACAAGAGTTGTGAAGTTTTGGTTTGGTTTTCTTTTTCAAGGCAAAAATTACAGCCGTAGTCCATTGTGGTGAAAGGATCAAACCACACTGATGGAAAGTACAGAGAAACATATTCCTGTCTTATTGATATTAGCATTCTGGACTGAAATGGGGCGGTTTTCATGTCATGCTTTCTTTTCAATAAAATGGGCTGCCCACCATTGTTTGTGGTGAGTTTTGTGCTTGGTTATTCTTTTCCTCCTGAAAGTGTCAGTTCAACTAACCTGGTTATTTTACTTGGTGTTTAAAGTAATTATTAATAAGCTACTCCATACTACAGTCTTTCACCCACCATTTTACGCTATTGCCTCTCATTGTAAATATCACTGTACCATCAGGCTGTATTCACACACAATCTCATCAAGTGATGTATGATCTACATTGCATTTTAGATCAATTTTAATATTTGGAAAGCCCAGAAGGGCTGCTCTGAGAGATAGGATGACTGACCGATCAATTTGTTGACAACAGAAAAACGAACCAGCATTACCAGCTTTTAGTCTAACCACACGTATTTGGGCAAGAGATATAGGATAATCAGTAGTTTTATCTGGGGATTAAGCTAGTCAGAAGATCTCAAAATTAGAGAAAGGCTAAAAAATATGATGGGAACATATGGGCACCCAGTTTGAGCATCTCCTGCTACAAATAGCAAACCAGTGTAACTGACTAAGCACGCAATTAAGTCAAGCATACAGTGAGTCTCTGCCCAAACTAAATAGGGAGGGGTGCAAATTGTGCTTCTGGATATGTGTTTCTTGATCACCATGTGATGTGTATGTCCCTTTACTAAAGCCTAGATCTTAGTGTGAAGAGGCTGCAAATCAGGCCAATTATACTATTTTATGAACTTATTACATGTGGGTACATACATTGCTATTTATAGGCACTAAACTATGAAAATATTCCATGCTTGTGTGTCAGGTTTTTTTCCTACAGGATGTGATTTTCGTCTTCTGTTGCTCAAACCTCACAACTTGTACAAACTGACCTCAGCACTGACTCCAGACTCCACAGGCAGGGCTGTGGGAGGGAGCTATGCTCCAATCCATTTGTTACGTTTACATGTATTTGCTGGCCAAACAGGGTATGTCCCATGTTAAAAGACTGTAAGCCTTCTGCAATTCTTGTTATGAAATCTCAGCTGAAGTTAAACAAAGGGTTTAACAGTATTTCACACTTGCAAAGTGCTACAGAAAAGTGCTTTGTAAGACAGCACTGCATTACTTTTTTGAAAATGTACTGGTTTCTAAGTTCAGAGAGGAAGTTGGTAACAACCCCGTCAATTCACACCTCTCAATCCTCACTGAAGCTCCCTATATGTAAAAATACAATGTTTTCCTTTAAGAAAAAGACAATGGACATAGCATTTTTGATGCTACTATCATTTCTGAGTACCTGAAATAACCCCAGCTGTGTGTCATGTTACACAGACGATAAGCCCAATGATTCACTTTAGAATTAAGAAAAACCCTACAAGGCGATAGCCTGACAAGACATCCCTAGGTCTTACTGGTTGACCCTGGGTCAACAGATCACACAAATCAGAATCTATAAAGTGCTCTTTGTGAGGCCACTCCAAGTAATCCTTTGTAACACGAGAAGGAGACTTTCTTGTGGATGGTCACATTGCTTAAATTTTACATGTGTATATACATATACCTAATATTTTTATACATACTATGTACATAAACCCTCCCCTCCCCCCTGAGTTGACTAACTGTTGAAAGCAGACAGAAGTCCATTGGTCCGTATGTTCTGGAGATCTTCCTAGTATGAAAAGACATCTTAAATATTTTGGTCAATTATCAAACAGATAGCAACATGAACACTACAATATAATGAAGATATATAAAGTAAATATGCTATTGCATAGTTATAATATGTAATAGCTGTTCTTTTTTTTTAGCTGAATGGGTTATTTACCTTAGTTCTTAATAAGGTCACAACCATATACCGTGCCTTTCTTATCATAAGGCAGCTCCACTTTGTATGTACTTTTGATCTGTGGCTGCACAAGGATCCAAAAACTCTGCCAGCTATTTACTATACATGCGAATGATGAAGGAAGCTAAGAAAGATCATGTCCACTACAGCTGCCAACACTGAACATGGGTCATCCTTCTTCAAAGGTAATGTTAGAACTTCACTTCTTATAGCTTATGATTGTGCATGATAGTTGAATAAGTCGTAAGATCTTTCTTATGATGGTACCAGCATTCAGAGAAAAGTACATGCTTCATGACTTGGTGCAGACAGTCTTATTCCAGTCCCTTCTAAGAGCAGATAATTTCATTAAGTGATTATTACTTACGACCGTAATTAAGAAGAGAGAAAATATGGACTAACATGTTTTAAGAGCTTTATAAGCAAAAAAGAAGATCTTAGAGTTAATATGACATATGACAAGCAATTAATCTACCCAGGCCATGACTAGAATTCTACCTTTCAAGAGCTTTAAAAAAAAAAAGAGCTGAACTAAGCAACAACATTTTCTACAGACACTGTTTTTGTTAAAAGAGAGCAAACGAATCACAATCAATGTGATCACAATAATTTTGAAATATAAACCACTTTCTCCAAAGTAAATGTAGAGAATGTAAACTGATGCAACAAATCTAGCTCAGAACACCCTTCCTGAGAGTTTAAATATGGGACTCCCTGACTCATGAAGTAAGAGCTGGGTGACTGGACAGAGACAGGATCCGTAATGCCTCCTTTTCTGGTAACTTGTAAAAGTAATCCAGACAGCCAAGCTTTACTAAAAATCAAGCAAAAATAGGTCTGGTACAACCAATTAATTTGAATTAAATAAAACCCAACAAACCACAAGATAACACTAATATATTCATGCCCTGGAATTATATAAGCTGGTCTGCTCCAAAGGATACCTTAAAAGTCTATCAAATTCAGAAACACTTGCTAATTTCACTCGAAGAGTAAAAAGAATTAAATTATTTTTCCCCTACTCTGTACATTCACAGCTCTCATTATCTCTTCCTTGATATTTTATATGTCATAGTATTTCTGTCTTTTTAATTGAGTCATATGTCCCCTGACCAGATGTCTAGGAAACTGCTATTTACATCCATTTAGAATCCTTACATAGCAGTTTTACAAAGGATGACTTTAATGAGGAGGATATCTGCCAATTCAGACATAAAAGTATTTTTTCTAATTTATTTAGATACTTGCCCAAAATGGTGCACACCATAATCTATATGCAGAAAACCATAGATAAATTTAATTCAGGAAACGTGGGCTTTCTTTCTGCCATGTTCTCAGATTTCAGTAGCAAATTATGAAAAGAAAGGGCACAAGAACCATAACAAAACTATTACAATTCATAAAGAAAACTAAGTCATAAGATGATAAGTATCACAGCAAGGTATATAATTAAGAGTGGCTAAAACAACAACATATAAATTAGATAATTATGGATTAAGCAATCCCCTGGGGGATTCTCTCTTGCCCTAGAAAAAGTATAACAAGCTCCTTAAATATAAGGCAATGGATTTTAAGTATTTGAGGGAGAATTAGGACTATAAATAAAAACAAACAAAAAAAAAGAACACACAGGAAGATAAAAATCTTAATTTACAATCTAAAGATGGCTCTCATTTTTGTTGGTTTATTTTAATACACTTACTGTTTTCACCCATTAAATCTGCTGACATCTGTTGGCTAAAGAGCGCATGTCAGATTATCGAGAAGTGCAATATCAAATAAACATGAGCTGCTTCTTAAGGTGACAGTAGGGAGATACAAAACACTGCAGTGATTACCAGAAATGTAATTTTTTTTGTTGTTATGTCTTACATCAATTCAATAATCCCAGGTGTCCTGGACAGCAGACACACAGTAATCTTCATAAATCCTAATTCACAGCCATACCATCTGTCAAAAATATTTTTTTATGTCTCCTAATAGATATGCTACATAATTGCACTCACAGTAGGGCAAAAATACATGGTTGCACTAATTCGCTTTACCAATGGACTAGCTCAGTATCAAAAATAAACCCACCACATTACTGGGGTTTCTAGCACTCTTCGTATATCAAAGCTAACCATTCCATTCTGTTATCTTCTATAACCTCAAATTTCCAGTGAAAGCAGATGAAGATGGAATTATTTGGAAATCATACTATAATAAAGGAAAAAATCACAAACATAAAAAATAAAACCATAGTATCTCTTTCTATTAAGATGGTGTTGCAGTTAAAATGAGAAGCTTTGTACCTCCCAGTCACAAAGAGACTAATTCAAGTTCTTGGCCCTACAGAGCACTAACAATTTTGGACCCAGTCCAGGAAAGCACTTAAATGTGTGTATGACTTTTAGTTCATGAGCCTGAAGCAACTTCAGTGGGATCAGACATGCTTGATTAGGCCCAGAGCACTCATTATCCTGCTGGACAACACTTCCCTCTAGGACTGATCGGCATTGGGAGATGACCCTCCCAAACCTCCAGCCACACTTGGAGAGATGGAGAGGACGTGAGCTTCTGTTCATACTGTCTGAAGCAGAAGATGAAATGCTTGGCCTCAAGTTGGCCTTCGAGAACACCCTTCTGTCTCGGTTTGAGACAGCCACACACAGGTTCTGTAACAGATTCCTAGTTGCAGCAAACCTTTATTTGTGCATTAGTTTAAATAATTTGTGTAAGATTATATGAAAATATGTACCTGACAACTCAGTAATTGTACAGCAAACAAGTCCAACAGCACCTAAGTAAATGGGAAACTGATGGCAGTCACCAAAAAATACTCCAGGAAATACTTTCTACAAAAAAATCAAACTCATAGGCATTTCCCTTTTGAATAAGGAGGTGATCCATGAACAAAGTATTATTTCATTCTTTAAAAAGAAGTGCTTCTAAAAGCACTTTCCATGTTCCACAAAGTTTTTATCTAGTAAGTTGTTAAATATTTTGTGTTTAAAAATAAAAGCAAGTGTCCAGCACTTGAAAGATGCAGGTGATGACCTAAATGCTCCTTTGTTCAGTTCTGCACTACAAATATCTGATACTACTTTGTAGTATCAGATATTTGTATCTGAAAACGTACTGCTCTATGTTTATCAAGTATTTGTGTTTTAATACTAACGAGGTTATTATTTCAATTGATGTTCTATATCTCAATGACATATTGAATGTGTAATACAATGCTTTTCCTGTTTCTCTAAATTGGTAGACCTCTCCCACAAATTTATAAAAATATACTCACCACTGCAAATGGGAATATTGTTTTCCTAATGGCCAGAATTATCCATTTAATTTCTGTGTTTCTTGGTTACTCTACTTAATTTGAGAACTTGGGAATTCCTTTGAGTAAATATGAAGTCTGAAAACTGAAATCCAGACTGGAACAAATAGCCTAGATACTATCAAGTGCTGTATTTTCATTTAATTGATGCCATTGCAAGCCAGTTCATACAAGTAGTCTTGTGACATATAAGTCTTTCAATAGAAATGTGAAAACAAATCTTTATTTTCACTGTAATATCTGCTATTTTATTTTGAAAACTTTGCTTCTTCCGTCTAACCTATAAATCTCAAAATCTACACAAATTCCTGAAATTCCACAGAACTGAACAAACCACTGATGCTGTAATAACTGGCAATTCACCATATCCAGCAAGAACATCACATCAGGAGAAACTATGTGCAGTAGCTAACTACAACATCAATTAATCATGCTCCTCCATTCTGCAGGACTTCAGCTGCAGAACACCCCAGCTCAGATGTGCATGGATCCAAAAGTCAGACTAAAACTTACTGATTAATTGGAACTAATTCATACTTCCACAAAACCCTTCATTACTTATAATAAATTAAAGATTTCTGTATAGAGCACACTTTTTAATTTTAAATTAAGAAAGAAGACTACAGATGTCACACACATATTGATTGCTCTTAAAGGTGCAACATTGTCACACACACCTCTGATATATGAAGGGACTTAGCAATAATACTGAAATGACAATGAGAAAAGACAGACTGATAAACACGATTAGTTCCAAGGCTAGATATGGGAGAGACGGTAAAGATTAGGCAAAAAAATGAAACACCACAAAAGTGCAACAATAAGGACGGTCTATACTCACAGATTTACAACACGTCACTTATAATGGCAGTTGTGGAAATAAATGACTTAACTAAATGTGTGACATTTACCATCACTTCTATGCAATTCATTAACATTCTAGCTGCAGTTTCCTGCTTGCACAACTCAGATATAAAAATAAGATACTCAGCAATACCACGCAGCCCAGCTTTCTACTATTTCTATTTCAAATCGATAGCAGGGGCCTTGATATTATTGCCATCTAACCAGTAGTGGTGCTGGTTTTATGATAGATGACATGGAAGTCTAAGTATTTACTCAGCCTAGGAAGATGAGAATATGGTAACACCACCTCCAGCAGGACATTCATGCTTCTTAAATGAGCTGCTATGGAAATTCCATCATGTGTGTGGAAGGAAATAGTCTCCTACCTGTGGAGGTTGGTTGTACATCGGTCTGGTCTCTGGAAATGAAGTTTTATCCTTTGACTGTCTCCTTTGATCATCAACTGTGTCACCTAGCAAAGTAAAAAAAAGCCTTATTAAATCACTAAAATCATTCATATTTTATATAGAATAAGAAAAACTCTTCAGCCTTCCTAAATCAAGTTATGATTCCCTGAGAAAGGGGGAACTCTGTAGCCACATTTGTATTTTAGAATTCTGAATACAAGTGAAGAGAAAAACATTGAGAAGTGGTCTGCAAAACCCAGAAACAAATCTGTGTCAATTATTTAAATTACTTAACTCCTTAAAGAGTTTGGCAACAAAAATTCTAAAAGGAAGGGTTCAAGTTACTGTAGTTCAATTTTTTGCTAAGCCTGTAGTTTTGGCTGTCCTATTCCATTTTCTCCGGAGGTTTAGTTAGATCAGCGCACCTGGCAGAAGCCTTTGGGAACAGCAGCCACCTTCTGCCCATGCCCAGTTAGCCTTAAAAGTCACCAGCTCCATGTATGTTTGCTTCACACTCTCATTGGTCTCCCAGGTCTGACTGGTCAGGTCCCCCAAGTGCAATGCAATATTTGGTAAAGCTTTTTATGAAAACAAGAAGTAATTTCTTATCATCATGCCTGCTTTTTAATACCTAAGTATTATTCCTAACAGTGTATGCTAAGAATCATCATCATCTTTGTCGTGGGTCTTTAATACCTATTAATTCCATTAATGTCTACGCTCTCCAAGACCTTTTCTGCAGTAGAAAAGTGCTTCTCAGGAAACTAGTAATTCTCCAAAGCACTCGTACTCACAACAGCTTTAAAAAAATAAAAACAGGGATGTGGGAAACCAAAGGAGATGGGTTGTCAGTTAATCTTCATTTCCACCCCCACTACTGTGAAAAACACAATGGACAAGCACCTATAAGACAGTAAGATAAGTGACAACCATGAAAATATATAACATCGAACCACTAGTTTACATTTTTAATGATGCAGAGAACTATAAGTAAAAATTATTAAAGGTCTTGTAAATGCACCCTGCCTCAGGGAGGCATGAAAATGGTTAACAGATATATGAATAGGACATTAAGCCATATTTTTGGTACATTTGCTGTGGATGAGAGTGAAAGCAAGTTTAAGTTGCACCAGATTTAGGCTAGACCAGCTTCTCCAGGAGTAAGGCCACTTAAGCACCTTAACAACTTGAGGAAATAGTTTCTCTAAACAGTGGTCCATCTCCAAAGGATTTCAGAGGTAGGCTGAAGAAACATCTGTCCTGAATGGTTTCAATCCTGCCATGAAAAAGAAGATGAATGACCTTTTCATGTTCTGTTTTAGTCCTACATTTCATGAATAATGCAGAAAGACTTCATAGCATACCCTTCCCTAAAATCAGGATTTATCAAGGGAACTTACGGGGGCTGCGTGGAGACTTGTGAAGATGAAAGGAGCCTGCAGTAAGTTGGACAACGACCCATTAAGTGCATGAAGGCAGAGCTGTGTGGCCACTCAGTAGCAAAGGGAAATACATGGATAAAGTTGGGTGTATACATAAAGAGAGTGACACCAGAGTTTTAAGAAACAAAAGAACTTTTTACCCCTTATCTTTATACACCACTCCTAAGAAAACATTCAGAAACATCAAAAAACCAATTTCATGTGTGTTAATGCTATCCAGAATATACTTTCCCCCGTGATTAGTTTTTCTTAAGATGAAAAAACATCTTGCTTTGAAATCAGAACCAAAGGTCAAAAATGGAAGAATAGGAACAGCTCATTTAGAGATAAATGAAATTTTTTTACTTAGAATTTTGGCATACAACTCCCAGAGTTCATAAGCTTTTAAGGAGGCCAAAATGTAGTGATTCCTATACTGTTTCACAATTCAAATTGCCTTTAATGCAGAGTTATTCTTTACTAAAAAAATAAGTAAAAAGGAAATGGGGAAACCCCAACAGCCTGACAAATTTTCAGGCATGTGGTCCTGCAAGGATAAGCCATTCCTCCTTCTATAGACTTGTATTATTTGAGTTAATGGAGTTAAAACAGTTGTGGGCAGCTACACACCAAGCTGCCCAAGACATTCACTAGGATGGAATAGTTTTCCAGATAAATCAGTATTTTCAGTGTACTTCTTTCACTTGTTCCTATCTCAAATATCCAAACAGATTAGTCATACTTATTTCTACTAGCCCAAATCATGAATTAACTGTGACATACCTCCCCAGTTCTACCAGTTCCCAACCCTATCAAGCTTGCCATAGGTGACTTACCTCATTTAACCCCCAATTTTTTTTGTTCAGCTTGCCTTGGTTTCCCATTGACCTACAGCCTAATCTCTTCCCTGGAAGTCAGTTTCTCCTCCCTCTTCAGGCTCAGCCTTTCAAACACTTCCCTGTGATCTGGCTTTTCCTCTTCTCCACTGCAACCCTGAAATAATTCTCTTCCTACCTACCCACACATGAGGAAGGGGGATGAACCAAAACACCACACAGACAGAGACCCCTGAGAGCACAGACCTTTGGGTGCAGGAGCTAATGTGGGTTATACTGAACACTTCACACATTCTAGTTGACAGCTTTTGACTGGGGGAAAAACCCAAACAACCAAACCACCCCTCTCACCAAACACCCTGGGAAAAAAACCAACCCAAACACAAACAATTCCTCTACACAATCTTGACGTAAATAGGTATTTAATTACAGTTTTGCCAAACTAAGCAACTGAAATCTGGCAATGGAAACAGACCACAAATACGTGACCTAAGTAAGAAGGGCTACCAGATATCTGCCAATACTCCCTCAAAGTCTTTCATCAGAGCTGAACTGCAAATGTGTTCATAGATAAGGCCACAGGGACCACCATAATCATCTAGCCTAACCTTCTGTAAAAATATAGGCCATAAGAATTCTTGAATTAATTTGTTTGAACTAGAGCAAGTTTAAAGATGTATTTTAATCAAGAGACAAAAAACTTATTCATTTTATCAAAAAAAATTGGATTCTGGCTCATATATCCCTTGGTTTAAGCATTATGCAAAGTTTTAGTAATAAAATTCCTATAGAAAATAAATTTATGTCATATATCAAAAAAGTCATATACTTTTAAAAGTCTGTAAGAAGGAAATGAAGGACATTTCATTCAGTGTCACATGGTTTATACATCAGCAGCATAATCTGTAATACGCAGAACATAACTGGGAGAAAATAATCATGCTTATTGCTGTAAAATATTCCCTTACTTACCAATGGAAAAATTGGAAGTTTGAAAAGAAAGCAGTAGGCATATTTATCCTAGTGTGCAGATAAGCCCACATGTCAAATCCTCAGTCTTGGGAGGCTGTTTTTAAGTTATATTAAGCCTCTTCAAGGCCCAAATAACCAGTGTTGCACTGAAAGGTCAGACATACATTTCTCCTTTCACTGAGCTGGTGCTGGATTTATACCAACATTCTTCAAGTTCCATTGGTATCTTCTTTTTCCAAGAACTGTATCCAGGTGTTCCGCAAGAAAGAAAGAAATACCCAGTCCAGTCTTTAGTATGTTCTATATAAATTCACCCTTAGAATACAGAATTTTTGGTGTCTTCAGAAATCTGCATTCAGCTGCCTACCTGGACCTCAGCAAACTCTCATATAGAAAAGTTCAACCACAAGTTTGGCTTCTACTCAACAAGGAAGTGGTGTTTCTATTTATACTCTTTCCTCTTCCAGCATTTTGTTAACCTCAAGCTGTGTAGTCTCTTTATCAACAGAAAGCATTTAAAAGTCTAGCCCACCCTCAGTTTAATACATTAAAACCAATTGTAAATATATTTTTGAGTCTTCTCTAACATAGATTGCCATTTATCCTGGTCTGTGGAAGAATCCTGTGAGACAGTGAAGCACGTACAACACAGCAAGGAGTAACTAGCTAACAAATATGTGGATTTTCATATGTCACCTTCAGCTTCAAAAAGAAGACAGCTATTTTCCATTATACTTTAGTTACTTGCTTAATTCTTTGTTGTCTGTCATTATCTTCTTTATCCTGCATAGAGATGGCAAGAACATAGACTATTCTGGCTTCTACTTGACAGCAAAAAGAAGATACAATTAGTGGGATCTGAAAACAGGAGAGAATGAGTCTGCGGAAGCATCAAGGTTTTACTGCAGTTTCTTTTCCCTCTTTCTTGCTCATCAATCTTCCCCTCTCTCCCTGAGATAAGGAAGAAAGGGCCAAGCACACCAACTTTAAGTTACCCTGCTCCAGGATAAACTAACAAAATTCAGGCTTCAGTCCATCAATAGTGGCCGGGCTTTCAATCTAGGGAGGTATTTAAGAAATACTGTTACTCCCTCTCCTCTCTGAATATCTGAGTCTCAGGAGTCCCTACAATTGCCCTTCCATATAAAGGGGTTTGTTAGTACCACTTTTCTGAGTCCTGCTCTTCTCTCAGCCTCATATGAATTGCCTCCAGCTCCTTCAGAAGGGATGAAACATGTTTTTGCTCAGCATCTCCCAGCCCTACTTGTTCTCCAGCACACACTGTCAGGGTCTCACAGCTTCCATTCACCAGCCAATTCCCACCCAATGAGTGAGATGGAGACTGCAGTGGGGTGATGCCAGGGAGCCTTGATGGCAGTACCCAAAACACAGATTTGTGATGGTTTTATGGGATCAAAACAATTAAAAGAAGACAGGACAGAGGGAAGACGCTTAGAAATCTTTGCTAATGAGCACAGAATCACAAAATGGTTGGGGCTGGAAAGGGACTTTAAAGATCATCTATTCCACATGGCCTGAATGGATTGTACACTGTAAGTAATTTAACTGTTTCCCCTGGGGATCACTTAGCGATCCATCTGAATCAAATAAGGCCCTGGCCAGTTGCTGTCCTCTTCAATGGGACAGATGAGACATTGATGAGTAGTTGGTCCTTCTATTTTCTTAAAAGTGGGACCATCATTCTGTCTAGTATTAGTGCTGTAAAACCTACATATTATTCATTAGCTTCTATATGCACATGGGCAAGACATAATAGCCTTATAAGAATATATATAATATCAAAACAATGAAGTCATCCTAGTTCCAGGTCACCCCATCCTGGTTTCGTATTAAAGCTTTTCATATCAGCAGCAGTTTCAACAAGCTAATAATATGCCCTAAAAAACCCCAATACATCAGCAAAAAGGTTCTCCACAGCTGCAACTTCCAGCAAAACAAGAGTTTAAGAGTTTATGCTGCATAAGGGTGAATGAGAAGGATGTTTGTGTAAGCCCATGCTAAGGTAGAGGTCTGGTAAGTGTTTAGCAGCCTTATATTGAGTTTCAACAGTGTATTAAGGGGTCTTACAAATAAATCTTTGATTGGAGTAGAATTTAACCAGTATCTTCTCTAATTCTCCTGACAAACCATGAGAAAAATCTATATAAACCCTGCAGTGAGAATCCTGAAACACTGATTTCTTCAAACTTGTAAAAGGCGAGAGGGAAACTGTAACAAGGTAAACATTATCCTGAATGTTTTTACATTTACAGACGTGAAGCAACAAGGCTCAGTCCTTTCCCAATTAAGAGCAATAGCAAATCCAATTACAGCACATGCCACTGAAGATTATGGGAGTGGCACTGCAAATTGCCACCCAGTCTGATTTTGGTATCCCATTTTTCTGCAGGCAATCTTAATGCAGAGTCTTGAATTTCCTAAACAATTCTGTCAGGGTCTTCTCAACACACATCCCACTATCAAGATCCCAGTGAAATGATAGATTAAAAATTCCTCTACGGAAAATCTTTTTTTTCCCAAACAAAACTTCTAGGAAGACGGCACTAGAAAACCAATATGAGAGGATTAGAGATTCCTGTAGAGTTTCCACATCACAAATCTATGTACTTTTAAGTTGCACAAAGTGTTTTATTTCTGTGCTTTTCTGTATTTTCAATTTCTTAAGCTTGATTTCTTTCAAAGCTTCCCTGAATCCTAAAACAAAAAGACCCTTTTCAAACCAACTCCATCTCTAACCACTTCACTGAGGCTAAATCATTCTAACTCCTCCACCCGCCATTTATATGGCTCTCTTTTAAGAGGTCCCTGACTCTTTCAGAAAGCAGATGAATCCAAAGCCAAAGTTTCACAGCAAAATTTTGGTTGAAAGGAATCCTGGAGATCATACTAGTCCAGCCTCCAGTTCAGTGCAGGGCTAACTTCAAAGTGAAAGAAACTATGTTCCTCAGGTTGTCCAGCTGAATTTTGAGCTCCAAAGATGGATATTCCACAGCATCTCTCATCTCTGTTATATCTGCCCTCTACTATTTGTTACCTCCAGGTCCACAGTCACATTCAAAGCAAGCTCTAGAATTAAATCATCCATGAGCCAGGATCCCTCATGATGAAATGTTATTTTACTTTAGTTTTAACTTCTGGGACTTTCATGTCAAACATAAAGAAATGCCTAGAGTTAATCTCATTCTGATTTACTGGTGTGATGCACCCATGCAAGTAATTTCTCCTCCATTATGTGCATACCAGCCTTTCTCAGTAGTCCACAAAAACACTGAACCCCCTCACCACAACATATCTTTCTGTAGATCTCACTTTTCCATCTTGCTATTTGGAAATCCCATTCTACAGTTCATTACCTTAGATGTTGCCACACCTTTCTTATCAAGTTGTGCTATCAGAATGAGCAGGTGATCTGACTTACTAGCTATTCAATATATCCTTGGGACTGAAGCAATCAAAAGTATAGATGCAAGTAAGAGCTGACATGTTCAATCATTTTTTATGGAAAAGTTGAAAGCAAAAGTTACATAAGAGGAATGTGTGTCCTCTAATTTTTCTGACCCAACAACTGTGCTTATCTGGGCATGTGTATCAGTGCCTCAGGGAGAACCTCAAAACAATTCACTGCTCTTCCTATGTTCAACTGATGGTGTCCTGTGGATAAATCCCTGGCATATCTATTGCATATTAGCATTTATCATGAACATAGGCCCTGAAAAAAAATCAAAACTGCCTAGAAGGCATAGATTGGATGCCATAGGCCAGCTTACATACATTAAGTCACAGCTCTTGACATTCCTTTAAATCTTCCTCTCACTCATTCATCTGTCAGTTAAGCCACTCCTCTTACACAGCAAAACATATGCAATCTTCCAAGCCCAAGTGAATCACACTTTTCTGAGGAAATAAACATAGTTTTATAAGAAGATTAGCTCTCTTTTTTTTAAGACATAGTCACTGAGTGATAGATGATTGTCATGGTCATCTAGACCAGCTAAATTATCTCACAGAACAAATACATTGTTTTAAGGTTAAGAATAAAACAAAAAGTCCCTTACAGTTTAGAGCAGTTTAATGTTCATTTATATAATCTCTTTCCATTTCACTTTCAAGTCTGCTTCCTGGGTAGTTGGAAGATGTCTACACTTCACATAATCCAACTTCACTGTATGGACAGACTGGTATGCAACAAGTGAGAAAGAAGCATCAGCTTGCAAGCTAGATTTTCCTCTTACAGTCTCCTGCTAGATCTTTTCTGCTTTTCCAAAGGAGGCAGACAAAGACAACATCGTTTGCCTTTATTTGTTCTGTTTCTCTTGCCTTTCTCTTTTTTACCTTCGATGAGAATACGACAGTCATGATGTTCACAATCCTCCCTGAGTTTTCTTATTTTGCAGGATGATAAAAAGTTTACTATCAAAACAATAGAAGTCTTTACATCTTCAGTGCCTGATGAGTGGTGAAGGGCTTTGGGGAAACATCAGTAATAACAAACTCAGACAAAGGCAATAGTACAGCTCACACAGAATAGTGTTGGCAACCAACATCCCCTTTAACACATTTTACCAATATAATTTTCTTGTCACTAGTTATCCAGCCTATAAAACCTATCTCAGATTACAGGCTCAGTTGTAGTTCAAAAGGTAAATATTTATTGTAACATTCAAATTTTCACTACAAAATAAGAATATTTCACTATCCTCACTTAACTATGATATTAGGACTCCCCTCCTTCTGTTTTATTCATGATATCGTTCTAAAGCAAACATCTGTCCAGAAAGCAAACATCATTCTGAAGCCCACTTCAATGAGGACAAGTATTTTTCCTAGCACTTCAAAACCTGCTGTGTGGTCTGCTTGTTCAGTTTTCTGGTTACACAGTGTAACTTTCATGTCAGTAAGTCCAGCATGCATTAAAATTATTTGCCAGTCAAAATGTGAGGTGCTGATAGCCTGATATTTGCATATGAAGCTTGCTACATAAATGCAAATTATGTTAGAATACAAACAATGCAATTTTAAGCTGGTTTCCTAAGGAATTAGATTTACACAGTCCATCTTCTATCCTTGATAACGCAGGAAAATGTTGTCAGATGTGGTTGAAACTTCACAGAGATAAAGACTTGGAGATACTTAGAGAATATAACTGTCTGCAGCTGGGTAGTAAAAAGAGACAAGGAGTAATGTTGCAGCTGAAGGAAAAACTCATTGCTCTGTTATTCTTGGCCTCCTTGGTCAATTGGCAAATACTGCTGCAGTTGGTCACTGGAAATGAAGGCAAGGGAGGCCACTGCAATAATGCAGGGAAACGCCCAGGGGTGTTCTAGCAGGGTGGAAGAATTAGGAGATGCTCAAGGACATCCTTGAGAAACTGTTCCAGGAACATTGTGTGGTTTATTCTCTCTTGATAGCACTTCAGCTATGTTGAAACATGATTTTTTTTTTTTATAATGAAGAAGAGGAGAAAATCCCACTGAAAAAATTGTAAATCAACTCCTCAATCTACTGATATTAGGGCCACTTGCATCTTTGTCTCACTATCTGCTGTGGGAATGCACTGTCATGAGCACATGATTCATACAATCTCATCTCAGTAACTCAGCCTTCAAGTGAGCAGCTGCTTGCAACATTCAAGTTAGTTATTATGAACTCTTTTTTTGTCATGTCTTTTAGAAACTCTGAAAGTGCCAGAAAGCTGAATTAATACTTTTGGGGAGAAGAATTAATGCATAGGACAGAACACTCATTTAGGGTACCTTTGATGCAGAACAGTTATGAGAAATCTCCAAAGTAATAATCATTTCATACTTAAGAGTGCTGTGATCCTCTCAGAAGCATGGAAACCCCCACTAATTCTGAAACAAATTTAAGCAGAATTAATTGAAACCATAAAGACTGCACACAAAGTTACACAGACACACTGATACACACTTAACGTCTGCATGGCATACCGGCACAACACAGCTGATGTAGAAAGTTAAATCACAAGATCTAAGATTCCATCAGAAGGCTTACAAACACTGTGGTTCAAAAGAGATTCCCTCCCCACTTTTTTTTGGAAATTATCTTCTAGACAGCAGCCTGGCAATCTTAAGTCACTGTCAGTATATAATGTCAATTCTGAGCAGAAAACCTTATCCACTGCTGCTTTTGCATTTCTGACACATGCTTGCAGAATATTTCTGGACACAACATGTTTTGTTTTCCTATAAAAAGAGGTATAAACTCTGGATTTTTTGTAGTAAGAAGCACAAGTTTACAAACATACCTAAAATTGGCACACAGAGGTTCTGAATATATTAAACCAGGAAAACCTATATCCAAAAGCAAAGCAATCTCAACAAATCATTCAATAAAACAAAGACAGTATTATCTGCTTCCATAACTCCTTGAAAAACTACTTTTGACTTACACATTATAATTGCATTATATTAGTACCATCTTCTGATCTCAGATTTACTAAGGGGATCTAAAACCAATCAGACAAGTTAAGAAGTAGGCAGTTCTCTCAAAACTAAAACATAAAACCATTTAACCTGTCCTCAGAAATGGTAAAAATCAGCCCAGTAGTGCATCTTTGGATCAGACATCTCTCATGAATAACCAGCTCCACACAGATGAGTAAAGGACTACATAACGTTCGTTCGTTCGTTAGTTAGTTAGTTAGTTAGTTAGTTAGTTAGTTAGTTAGTTGGAGCACATAGGTAAATAATGTGGATTAACTAGGATTAAAGTGTTATTTTCTGATTACTTTTGTACTTTAAGCTCGTTTAGTATTTCTAGGAACACTAAAGGCAGCTTTGCAAAAGAAACTACACTATGGAACATCTCATTTAATTTTGACTTGTGTGTAAGCAACATGGAAATGTTCACTTCAACATATCTCTAGACTCCTTGATTTTAAAGGCATTGACATAAATAGTGTTAAATATTCACAGATTTTTAGTGTTTCTGGCTTTAGTCCTTTAAAACCTTTCCAACCATTTAGTTCCATTTTCACATTACACAAACATAGTAGTGGAGATCTATTCGTGGAGATCTGTTAGAAAAAAACATGGACATATCAGCACAAAAAAGTATTAGAATAATTATCTTAAAGTATCCAAAGAGCAGAGCACAAGTTATTTTGGAGAGGGGTAAAGAGAGGAATAAAAATTTCTGAATGGAGGAATTTGGTACAAAGGCTAAACCCCTACCAATGTCAAAATACATATTTACAAAAACACAAGAGCAACAGATGTAAAAGTCCAGTTGACATGTTTTTGGCTGCATCTTTCAATGAAATGCCCAAATGTTTGCATGTACACCAAGAAGTGACATTAATGCTGCTCACAAAGCCAAGGGAGAAAACATTGTAATTTAGTACTTGAATAATTTTATTAAAATTTGTTTTTGAAAAAAAATCTTCCAGAACTTTGCACTTGTCGGAGGAGACCCAGGGTTTATACAGTGGCAAAAATACTACAAGAGATGGATAGACGAGGACGCCGAAGTCCAGGAACCTGGCTCCCTGAATATGGAAGCACTGCGAGAGATTTATAAGGACTCTAATAAGCTCACACCCTATATTGATGCTTCCCCAGTCTAAATGTTATACCCTTAATGTGGCTACCCTGGTTATTTTTCCCTTAGTCGTTCCTTATCCAAGTTCCCTCTTCCCACGAAACCCTCCGGGTCGCAGCCCCCTGTCCTGGCCCGACCCGGCCATGCGGGCGGTTGCCGGCGGGGCCGCCCACGAGGTGCCGCTGGAGCCTGGGCGGGGGCTGTCCCTGCCTCGGAGTGCCGGAAGCCCTACGGTAGAATTTCCCCGCCCATCTCATTCTCGCATTGGTCCTTTTGCCGCTCCTCCCCTCCCTCCTTCCCTTTGTTTGCATGCACCCAATGAAGTGCGTTACTCCGCCCAGTCTCCGCCCCTCTTCCCCGCCTACATCCAGGGAATTCCCATGCTCTCCTCAAAAGCTAGCGCACAGCAATAAACTTGGCTTTTCCTCGTGGACTCCTGGCAAGTGCAGACTTGTTCCGTTCGGGACGGTCGCTGGGCCAGGGGCGGGAGGAGCCGACCTCGCTTCTAAGGGGCCTGATCCTAGGGGAGCCCTGCTTGCCACTTTCCTAGCCTTGCTCCTGGAAGCAGAAACCTCTCCACTGTATCAGTGGTTATTTACAATCCGCTGATATGCACTGTATTCTTATCATACACAGAGAAAATGAAGAAAGGTCAGAGTGGCTGTAACTTTTATCATGAAGCTCTTCATGGTGTGAAACTGTCTGGGAGCTACGAACGCTTATGTTAAGTTATGTCTACACTGTACATCAGTCCCTTCCCTAAACTCTGCACAGAAATGGCATTTCCCAACTTAAAATAAAGCATTTCATTTTGTTAAAGCAACAACAACAAAACACCCATGTAGGATCATGCCAGCTTGAAGAGGACAAAGGCAGATGGGAGTTTTTGAAAAAGAGCATTTCCTGTTTCCTGAGATGGCAATCATCCACTTCTGCAGAGGCCCTGGGGAGCCACAGTGGTTTTCAAACTCTGCAGCCAAGGTTTCCAGGGAACTCAAGGCTTATGGACACTCAAGATCCATGGTAACGTGTAAGGTATATTAACAGGGGCTAACAGATCTTTTAATAAAAACTTTCTGATGTTTAAAGATGAAGGACCACTCTGGCTCAGGCTTTCAAGCCTGCAACATTCAGCAGACTCAAGTACAAAGGTTTCTGAGTTTCCCCAAATCCAAGAGGCAAATTGTCCCAGAAGCAGAACTACAAATTTTTCCAGGTTCTGTGGCTCCTTATCCACTTGCTCAACATCGAGTTCTCAGGCAGGTCCACCCTGCATATGCAATTTTTCTACAGAATGTTTTCATGCAATAACACAATTAGAATAGAATAAGTATCTGTTTCAAAACACAACACACTGAAAACAGGCAAGGCCACCCTACAAAAACAAACTACGTCCAGCTGGTAACTCCCTTCTGGCTACTATTTGAAGAACTGACAGTCAACCTGCAGTGTGAACATTATTTCCTAAGGGTGAGCTTTCACAACACCGCTGAGTCAGGCAAACAGCTCGGTACTGCCAAAAGGAGCAGTCCTGCCTTTCCTCCCAGCACCAATGCTCCTGCTGTTTCCTTTTTGGTGGCCCTCAAACTCTCCTGAGGGCTTTTGAGCCACCTGAGCTCACTAAACTGGCTAAAAAAAGATAAATACATACTCCCTTGCTTGCTGGGTTAATTTTCTGCCAGTTTAGTGAGCTACATCAGAGATGTCAAATGAGCTGACAGAGCTGGCACAAGGATGATGGAGTTAAATCCTGATTCTAGGAGTAAGAAGAAAGAAGCTACATGACCCTTTCTTCAGACAGTTTAGTGCCTCAGCTGTCCTATGGAATCATACCCTACCGTAGAACCAGTCTTGCTTTCCATCATGAAAAAGCAGAGGACAGTATTTTAGATCTAAATGTAGTCTCCACTTCAGATATTAATTATATCAATCAACACGGAAAGTTTCAAAGGTGTGATAGGACTCTCATTTCAAAAATATGAAGTTCTTAAACATACCAAAAACCCCAAACAACTTATTATATTAGAAAATGCTCATTTTTGTTGTTACTATAGGCTGTACATATTTTTAGTTTTCTTCTCCAAAGGGTTCAACAGTGCAACTAGTTTTCTGTCTTTTGCTTTCTCCTCATGAGAAAACTCCATTCATTTTCACTTTGTCAGCTCCAGGGAATCAAGACAAGTGAACCCTCACTACACAATGCTGAATTGCAGTGTTCAAGGAGCCCTCTCTGGATAGAAACAATATTAGTCTGGATGACAACTCTTTCAGAAATTCCATAAACTGGCTTGAAAAAATAACTATGGGCAAAGTAATTTCATGAAAACTCTGGAATCCATCCAAGTATTTTAATTTGTGGGTATGAAAAAAGCAGGTAAGGTCAAGCAATTTTTTAAAATTCTGTTTAAAGTGCTCTGACCTGAACCCTGAACAGGAGGAATTTTGTGAAGATGAGACCTCAAACAATCATACTGATATTCTTCCCCATTTCTAGTCATATTTCTTTCCCCTTTCTAGCCATGCTCCTTACCATGTCCATTTGGAACTTGGTACTCAGAGAAAAGCACAGACGAATGACATCACCTTGCTGCCTCCCTACAAAACAAGCCAATGAACCAACCCATCCTATGTACAAAGGGCTGTGCTACTATATACTTTTTCAACTGGTTGGAAGCTGGCAGATGAAATTCTAGGTTACAAGGACCTGTAGACCTGTATCTGATAGGCAGCCGCTACAGGAGATTAATGATTTTTCAGAAAACAAGAGAGAATTAAGTTTCCATGATGCGGTTACTGCTTTACGTGTGCTCTACTCAAGAATAGGTCGTATATTAGGGGATTGAGTCCATCATCAGCAAATTTGCTGATGACACCAAGTTGGGAGGGAGTGTCAACCTGCTGGAAGGCAGGAGGGCTCTGCAGAGGGATCTGGATAGACTTGAGAGATGGGCTGATTCCAATGGGATGAAGTTCAATAAGGCCAAGTGCCGGGTCCTGCACTTTGGCCACAACAACCCCCTGCAGTGCTACAGGCTGGGCACAGAGTGGCTGGAGAGCAGCCAGGCAGAAAGGGACCTGGGGTTACTAATTGACAGGAAGCTCAACATGAGCCAACAGTGTGCCCAGGTGGCCAAGAAGGCCAATGGGATCCTGGCCTGTATCAAAAATAGCGTGGCCAGCAGGACCAGGGAAGTGATCCTTCCCCTCTACTCTGCGTTGGTGAGGCCACACCTTGAGTACTGTGTTCAGTTCTGGGCCCCTCAGTTCAGAAAGGATATTGAGGTGCTGGATCAGGTCCAGAGAAGAGCACCAAGGCTGGTGAAGGGACTGGAGCACAAGCCCTATGGGGAGAGGCTGAGGGAGCTAGGGTTGTTTAGCCTGGAGAAGAGGAGGCTCAGAGGTGACCTCATCACTGTCTATAACTACCTGAAGGGAAGTTCTAGCCAGGTGGGGGCTGGTCTCTTCTCCCAGGCACTCAGCAATAGGACAAGAGGGCACAGGCTTAAGTTCTGCCAGGGGAAATTTAAGTTGGAGATCAGAAAAAAATTCTTTACAGAGAGAGTAATCAAACATTGGAATGGGCTGCCCAGAGAGGTGGTGGATTCACCATCCCTAGAGATTTTTAAACGCAGATTGGACATGGCGCTGAGTGCCATGATCTGATAAATGGACTAGAGTTGGACCAAGGGTTGGACTCGATGATCTCAGAGGTCTTTTCCAACCCAATCGATTCTATGATTCTATGATATTCAGATCACACTGTGATCTACCCACAATCATTATGCAGCCTGATGTGTAGAAAAACTAGAAGGAAAAAAAATCCAGGGCCATGAATACAACACGTCACCCCTTTCTTTCCCAAAGACACAACCTCTATCTGGAAGACAACCAATTTCATATCTCCTTTAGGAAGCAGTGAAGACAGCAGATTTAGTGCCTGCAGTAGGACAGAAAATGTACATAGATGCCAAATGCTGCTAAAATTTGTAACCAGTCTTTCCTCTCTGAGCTGTTTGCTCCTGCCATTCCATTCTGAGGGTAGTCTGGCTCCTTAGGGTGTCCACTCATATCTCTATTCCACAAGAACTGTTTCTGCTGGTTGAATTTGATCTCACATTAGTCCTGGTTCAGACCTGATTCCAGACCCAGCTCCCTATCAGGTACCTGAGTGATGAGACACTAAGAGCCAACTGAGCAGCACACCAATACCCAAGGATGCATTTCCATTCATACCTCCCATTTCTCTCTTCCCTCTTGCCTTACCTGCTCCATCACTCAACCCCTTCACACTAATTCACCTTACTAGAACAGCACAACACTAACCCAGATGAAAGTTCACTAAATTGCAGAAAAATTAAATAGCAAGAGAGCAGAGTCTGAAGAGGATGAAGGGGGACTGGGCCTTCTTCAGCGTGACAAAAGATCAGTCCAGCTATGTACAGAGCTAGTCTAAGACAGGATTATTTTCTCAACAGAGCAACTATTTCTCCATGCAATACGATCAGTCACATTTAATCGTTGCCTGAATAAAGGCGATGTTGTGCGAGACCACGAGTGCTCATCTAATCACTCACCACCACTAAGGATGGGAATTTCTGTTTCCCTCACTCAAAGGCCCTGCTTTTGCTCAGACGCTGAGAAACAACAAACTTTCTGCTTATTAAACCATCTTTTTCTGGGAATTGAACCAATTGACAAAGTCCAGCAAACAGCAGAGCTGGAGCAAAGTAAGATTCACTGAAGTGGAGGAAAGTAGCACCTTTTGTTTTTGGGTGACAGTGAGCTGATAAAATCAGATTATTCTCACTTGAAAAACTACTACTGGCCAAACAACTCTTAAATGAGAAAGATCAGAAATGGAAGAAGACAGCATACAGGATTTTGCCTTTGAGATCTCCCACACTACTCAACTTTAAAAATTTTGTGGTTAGAAAAAATTTCTTTGTGCTACTGTCCTGCCCCACAGGGATTAAATAGGAACAAAGGCTTCAAAAACAACCAGTCTCAAACTTTCTAACCAACTTGGAGGTTAGAAGACTGTGCCTGTTGTTTGTCAAAATGCAGGTGTAGTGTACAAATGCACAGGATGTTTTGGGGCTAATTTACTGGGGACGGGAGATAGCTGCAACACAGATCCCTCAGTTAGGAGATCAGGTTCCCTACACAGATATTACTAAGAAGCTTCCCCAAAAAGGTGCCCAGGAAGCACCTAAAGTTAAGCACCTCCTCCATATGCAAGGAAGCATCTTTCCATCCAGTGACTAAATTGGAAGAATTGCACCCAAATGAAAACATCTGAAGTCAAACACTTGTATAAGCAACCTAATCCATGATTTCTATACCATCCTCCAACACAAAGGGTAGACCAAACTAGGCAGCTGTTCTGAAAGGTTGCAATGGGAAGAAAAGTTCTGCTACAATAAAAAGTTTCAGATATGGGCCGTGGGCATGCCTCTAAGATCATCTCAGCAACTTAAGGTACTTGGGAAGGGAGAAAAGCCTCTGGCAACTGTTGAAAGAGGGTATAAGAGAAGGATTCTGAGTTTGTCTTGCTGGAAATTGAATATAAATTAGTAAAAAGTAACTGGACTAGAAGTGTGTCCAGAATCATGCTTTCCTTCTCTCTGTCTGCATTTTTAATCAATTTACAGTCATAGCTGCAATGAAAAGTAATGAAAATACAATACATCTTAGAATAAGTGTCTCTTCATTACTATTCCAGAATCCCAAATTAAAAGCTCAGGACAGGCCACAGAAACATTACCACTGTATTAATAGTCAATCAAACCTTTTCAAAACTTTGTCACAAGAGGTCTCAGATTTAAGAAAGGGGCTCTCTGTTGCACAGACATGCAAATAAATTACTTTCTTTCACCACCTCACTTTTAATGCATATGAGTGTCAGGCAAGTAGATCCAAAGCTCAAATCCCCAGCAGCATATCGGAGAATGGAGTGCAGAAAACAACCTGCCCACCTTTTGATCTATCACATGTGAGCTTAAAATACCCCAGCCCTACCACCACTCTCAGTGTTCTCAGGGGTCCAGCAGGAAAACAGGATTATTTTCTTATCTCAACCCACATGGCATGGATTTATTTACCTGTATTAATCTGAGACCAGGCAGTTCTCATCTAAGGTCTGCATTACCTGCCATCTTCATAGCTTGCTTCCCACAAAACTAAGTGTCATTTGTGCTAATCAGTGATAAGTGAACCAGAATGGAGAGAATGGCAGGGATCCAGCTGACTCATTAATACCAGTGTAACGGATTAACCCTTTTACATTGTCTTCCCCCCCCCCCAATTAGTCAGCATCAAAGAGGTTTGAGAATGCACACACTGGAAACATAAAATGGGACAGTGTTTGAAAACAAAGGAGAACATCTAGGAGCAACATCATATTCTGACACAGGGTCTGTTATCTTCATAATACTTGGGAATTGTAATTTTTTAAAAGTGAAGATAAATTTTATTTTAAAAGCAGCAAGGGAATGAAATAGCCTGTCTGAAGAAAGTGAAACATTCTGATCTGTGTAATAAATCCGTAACAAAGTTGTCACATATATGAAAGATCTATAGTTCAGCAGGAAACACATAACTAGCCACTCCACGTTCAAAATAGTTATTAACTGTGACTATAAAATTACTACAAAATGTTAGAAGTCAACTTTTTTTTAACATATGGGCAGCACTTTTTGATTTGTGATGCGAAACAAGATATTTTTGCCTTAGTCAAACTGCTATTTAGAAAAATCCCTTCTAAAACAAACTGTCAGTCTGAGATTTTACTTTATACAAGATGGAGCAGTTATTTTCACAATACTTACCTGCTTGAACAAGTTTTTCTAAATGTGTAACTGCCATAGCTGCCACAGAAGATTAATGACTCCTCTCGGTGCCTCCAGTGGGCTCCTATTCCATTTGATAAAATACAAGCATCTCTATTTCTTAAAATAAGCATCTGTATGAATGTGTGACACATATAGCTGCAAAGTAACACATCTCAGACAATTTAAGAAAGAGACCCAAACTATATTTGCAATAATGTTTTTGGGAAAGTGGGGCATTTATCATTATGCAGTTATATACACACTTTACCAAAACTTGGATTATTGTACTTGTATGCTAATGGACTTGAATGCTAATGCTGAAGACTTAAACTCTGGTTTATCCAGTCTGTGCAAGAACATCACTATATGTAAAATGTTTTATTGTGTAATAAATTCTTTGCTGTATAAAAGCTTCTCATATTTTTAAAAATTCAGTTACAGTTTAGTGAATATTCTGCTTTTAAGGCATCCATTCAGCATTTATATTTTCTTCACATAGTCTGTCTCAATTATACTACAGCTGTCCCACAGGGCAGAGCTGGCCATCTCCATCATGAACAACCACCACAGAATCTGAAGTTCTTGATTAAAAAGCAAATGGTTTTGTAAGCCAAGCTAAAACTACCGCAGCTGCTCCATTTCACAAACCAAGCGCCATTCAGCCGGGAAGAATGGCACCGACTCTGAATTGTTCTTCCTAAGAGTTTTCACAATAAAAACAAACCACACTACTTCCAGATTTTAAAAGACTAGGGGGAGCAGCGGGGGGGGGGGAAAGTCTTCACTATTCTGGAAATGAGTGTTTTCGTTTTACTCTGAGCTTTTGATTTCTACATCAATGTTCCTCTATGAATAAAAAAATGCCAAACTAAAGCCAACCCTTCCCCCAGCATGCACACACCACACAGGTTCCTGTAGATGCTTTTAATGACCATCTACAGCAAGTTTGCTGTACAAATAGGAATGGCAATGCTGAACTTCAGAAAAGATAAAAAAACAGACCAAGATATTGCTAATCAATTGATCACTGCTGAAGCTGTTGAATATCATACTCAGTGAGAATATGATGGAAATCCTTATTATTATTGATATACCTTAGCACAATGATAAAAAATTGTAATTTCTTTCATCAAGACAAAATATCAATCAACTCCTGATCAATTCCTTTCCAAGAACATACATTTCTCTACAAAATATGAAATAAAACAATGTCATTACAGTTAAGGTTCAGCAAATCAAGTTGCAATATGTATTTTGAATAAAACTCATGTTTAGTTCAACTTGCTATGCACAACTTCTATATATGTCATCTCATTTTTTAGGTAACCACAACAAAATGTAAGTGTCAATAACAAACACCCAAAACATACTTACAAAAATGCTGAAATAGAATTTTTTTCTACTTTAATTGAAACTGCTTAAATGAAAATATCAGAAACAAAACCCCTACATAAATCTCCTATAATATCCTAATAATAATTTCTTGGTGGTCAGGCCAGGAAACACTTTACACCTCAGCTAAATTTTATACTTCATGAATAGTGAATGGATAGGCAGATTTTTGTTTTTTAGTTACTTGGCTACATTAAAGTTATTTGATGTCCTAGCCAGAAATAAATTTGATGTAGCTGAAAACACTTCCCATTTTATTCAAATGAAAATATTCAGGAGCTTTACCCAAGGTAATCTTGACTGATGCAAAAATAAGAACCAACTCCTTCAAGGTGTTTAAATACATTCATTTCCCAGTAATGGAAAAAAGCTGAGTTGCACTAATGATTTTTCTTTAAAGCAGTGTCTATAGGTTTCCTACCACTATTTCATTTATTTTGCCTTTATCCCTATTATACTTGATCCAGATTAGAAACACCAAGTTAAGGGTAGACCAGAGAGTAAACAAGGCTTTAGTATAATAAAACTTTTGGTAAATAAAAAGAATAACCCCCAAAATTTAGTCTACCTATTCATTCTACCTTTAGAAGCTGGAAAAGGTTTGATTTTCTGTGGCAAATTAATGAAGGCTTTAGGGCGTTAATGAGAGTTTTATGTTGCACATATCACTGCAGCATTTTTTAGAATTATTATAAGCAAATTTTACGTGTTTGTTGGATTTTTTTTAATGTAGTCTGAAAGTAATAATTTGGGATAACAATCTGACAACACTGAATAACTTTTGAGTAAAAATAGCTCAGTATTGTAAGAACTACTTAGTAGATTTGGCTTCCTGAGTCAACACATTCCCTATGAAAAGGTTAACAGATTTGTGAAATGTTTTTACAGAATTTTTTAGTCAGTTCTATAAACATAAAAAGGCACTCTGAAAGATGACAGAAAGCAAATGTTTATCTGCACATTATAATTTCAGACTTCAATGGGAACACTACTTTCACTTTCAAAACCTTATATTTCATCATACAGAACTAATTTATTTGGGGCTTTTGGTGTGTTTGTGGGTTTTGTTTGTGGCTTTGATAGTTTTGTTTATTTGTTTTTGTTTTGTTTTTTCTATAGACAAGTTCTGGCTCCCATCACAAAGTTATTCTGCTGCTTCCCATCTGTTTGGTTTTTGAGTTTGTTAGTTTTCTCTTTTTTAAAGTCTTTGAGGGAGTTAAATTCAGCAGAACTCCTGAAGCAAACCTACTCCTTTCATTTGTTAAGTTACTCTTTAGTAACTGACAAACTATGTTCACTTTGGAAAGATTGCATAAAAGATAGTGTAATATTGAAAATACATACTTCTAGGAGCAAAGTTAACAATGTGAATCTACCTTTGATTTTTACTGTAGTACATGCATGCATCCAAAGGAAGAATCCTGTCCTACTTCCAGTTTTCAGTTTTGTTACTTGAGAACAGGGTACTCACAGACTGTCTGGAAGCCATGCAAAATGGTAAGGAAAAGTCTTCAATTTGTCACTGCACTAGAAACAGGAGTGTAGTTCTTACTTTCAATAATTGTTTGTGTGCATGTTTCAGGAAAATTAGCTTACAAGGAGCAGGATTTGGGGGCAGTGGGGAAGGAGAGACTGTGGGAATACACTGAGCCTGTATTTACTTCCTTTTCTTTAGGTTTTTCTGAAAGTAATTTCTCATTGTAGTAGATCTCCTAATAATGCCTACTTGAAAAAGTTCTAGGATCCTTGTCTCCTCCAGCCTCTCTAGTGTTTTTATAAAGAGGCAAAGTTACTTATTTGCTGGCTGTCCCCCTATTTTGAATCCTTATTTTCAATCATGGTTGGGCCTGCACCTTGTATGAGCAGGAAAAAGGCTCATTTGAATTCACTGGGGAGAGGGTGCAGGGGAGAAAACCATTACAAGTTTTTAATGAAAATCCATTTGATGTGTATTATATGTGCATATCATATGCAATCATTTTCATATAGCAACTGAATATTTCTAGGTGGAGAGAATTAGCAACTTAAGATAAAGTCTAATCTTTAATAATCTGATAAATGTTTCATCAAGAACATTATCTACTGTGGATAAAGTTTTGAATTAGAAGAAATGCAGAATCACCTTTAGGATGCAAATTAAAGGAAGTTGTTTTAACCATAACAGACTATTATGAAACTTCTTTTATAGTTTTTACTTTTGATAATGGCTTCCAATTCCCTCAGATGGGAGACTTGCTATTACAGCAATGTTAGTAAGATAAATCAGGTGACATTCCTTAAGGGCTCAAAAGAAAGCTAGTAAGGAGCAGGAAAACTGAAGTAAATAATTCAAGCAAGACCTCAAAACCCACTTAAAGCAACATTTTCAAATATGTATCCTTGATAATAGTTGGAAGTTAAACACAGACATTTAGATATGTAAAATAAAAATTAATCTCAAGCAATATCCTTTCAGAAACATCAAAATGTATCCTGCATATATAGCAGTCATTTTTAGGCATCTAGCAGGTCTGAAAGGCTGTACTGGGTATCACAAGGCCATAAAATACCTATTCTGAAATCCTAACTATTTAAGATTGACAGGGATTTTGTGACAAAGTGCAAGGCACAACCTGAAAAGTCTAGATCAAAAATAAGATCAGAATCAGAAACAGGCAGACCTAACAGTATTTCAAGAGGCAAGAAGTGTTTGGGTTAAATTCCCACTTTGGTAAAATATTCTGGTATTAATGGAATCAACTGGATACTACCATAACCTTTGCTAAGAAGTAAATCTTGATAAATGCTTTAATAAAGTTTAGATACATTATCATTTACTATGAAAAACAGTAAAATCCCGAGCATTTCCCTCCCATTTAGTATTACTATATTTTAAGGTTGAGTTCTGACTGAAATAATCCAGGATTAAAACCATTTAAATCACATGAGCTCTTTGTTCTCAATCATCTCCACTTCCATTAATTTGAAAGTGGCAGTACTGGTACTAATATTAGAAAGAGTATCATACAACCAGATTTAAAAGCTACAAGATGGTTTCCATTACAAACCTCTGAGAAAAAAAGTCCTTTTCAGTGTGGACAACTGAAAGAAATAGATAATTTCAAGAGGCAATAGATAAATTTCAGTAGTACCACACTAATACTATCAATAAATGAATATATATTGCAAAGGATCACCAGTTTCTCCGTCGTGCAGTAGAACATTTTCCAAATTGCATACTGGTAAGGTGATAGAGTAGAGGGGTTTTTCCACACAGAATTTACATGTTTGTTCTGAAAAGGGAAGTAAATCTAGAAACAGGCCTCGTGAGTGAAGAGCTGCAGAGCTGAAGACAAGACTGAGAGGCTGAACTCTCTGACATACTGGGGAAGTGGAGGAAAGCAAAAGCACAGTGCCTTTGCAATCCAGCTTGCATGTGAGTCATCATCCTGGACAGGCTTCCACTTCCAAATTTCACAAAGACACTCATCACCCAGTCTGCATGACCTCCTTTCTCCAGCATTAGATTGGTGGCCAAGTGGCTTCTGTACACTTTGGTGTATATTTCCCACTAAATCTGCAGCACTTCAGAGAACTGGCAAGGGCTGTTTATACCACATACACATTTTAGAAATTACAGAAGTGAAGTAACTAGTACATAAAATCAGCAACATACTGCCTGCAAGGTCCCATATAACTAATAAAACATTTGTTCAGCGATCAATTTATGCTTCAAGTCTCCTCAGTTTAATGAAGCAATGCAAACATAAAGCTACTAGATTTGAAAGGGCTAAATGTTTTTTTTAAATGTTTCTGCCTTTATGGCACAGCAGAAAAATGTACAGCATTAATGCTTGTTCCCATGCAAAAGTTAAGGCAAATGAGAATGAACATTTGGGAGAACGATGTTCCTGTGGACTACAAGACACAGCTTCAATTGGCTTCCCTTGACACTAACATTTGTCTTTCACAGCTATTTTAAGTAGGACAAAGTCACTCTTTCATTCAATACCCTCTGTCATCTTTTGCTTTTAATTGCTCTCTTCTATGCATTTTATCTCCCAGTTATGCCACTTCCTTTTTAAGCTGTTGTTAGTACGTTCCATCTTTGCTCAAATATTTGCTCAACAGCTGTAGAAAGCCTGTGTTTTTACTGCAACTCAACACACGTGACCTCTGAATGATATCTCCAGCTGCTTTTACAGAGTATTTACCTGAAGTAACATGATTCTGTTTCTTATAAATTATGTACCATGCAGTCATTCCTAGCCAGTAGTTTTAAGTCAGCTACACCACAGCAAGACTTCACTACGGGAGCTGATCCCTCAAACTGCCTCTACTCTCTACTGTTCATCTGACACTTCAGTGGGACAGTTCAAGTTATTAAGCAGGCAGGAAACCCCAAAACACGTGCATGTGCGTGCATGTCTGTGACTTGTTTTTCACAAACTTAGTGAAATTAATCAAATCACCAAGAAATCAGACAAATGGCTAGACTGATTCAGGTGCAGAGGAGAAGCAGCCAGCCCTTGCAGTGACAGTGATCTGTTAAATGAACTGATCAGTCTTATCTGAACCTTAAGAGGAAACCTCTTGGGCAAAGCTCCATGAGATTATTCTCCCATTAATCATAAATTATCTCTCCTCTTTTTTTGAACAGAAGGATGTTATAAGAATAGCCCTTGAAGCAAGTGATAGACTGTGCCTCAGAACAGGGGTGTGTGAACACCGACTGACATTTATTGCAGATCAACTAAAAATCATCAATTCACTGAGCTCTAAAATTTCATCACTGATCACACAGAATGCAATGCTGTTTATTACATAAAGCTTTAATATGTAAACATGCCAATCAAAATGCACAATGATTTTGGCAGTGCAAGTCAACCATATATGAAGGGCTGTTTTCCAATTCTTGTTTTGAAATTATCCACAAGTAGAATGTTTCTTTAAAATACTTTGCAGCAGAAGCTACTGTCACTTTAAAACTGCCATGGCATAGTAGTAACTCCACAGAGGAAAAAACCTATTAGACCTCTGATGAAAATGAAGTATGGAAATTTAAAAAAAACACCACTTTATGCATGTCCAATAGCATCCAAATTACTTTTTAAAATTGCAGTCTGGGATTTAGTACAGAATGTCACAGTGTGTATCCCCTAAATTTCATTTGCCTTTGACTCCACGGTGTCTCAAGACACTAGTACCTTTTCAGCTTGTTATTATCAAATGTTTTGGGGCATTCAGTATTTTGAAGATGTTGCCATTGCTTCTCACTATTATATCTAAAGTGCTTCTACAGTGGACAAATGTCTTGAAACACTGCAGAGGGAAAAAAAAAAACCAAACAGTTGGAAGCACGCAAACCAAAGGCAAACCAGTGGAGATAAACATTAATTACTGGACAACATCTGTATGCACATAGCAGACTGCTGCACTACCATATTAAGCATATTACACTCTATGCATGACTGTTGGACTAGATTGCCATGTCTAATGAATATGGTTTGCTGCATTGGCCCAGAAGCAGATACAAAGAAACCTCAAAAAAACCACCAACTCAGACATATTTATTTTACTTTTTTTGTGCTCTGAGTAGGATCACTTTATTTAATTTCCAAAAAGTCCATATTCTTGTTGGCAACATTCCTCTCTGGGTAAAAGAGGCAAAGCAGAGTCAAGCTCTTCTCCCCTTCTCCCTGTTCCCTCCTTATTCACTGTTTCTGGAATAGATTTACATTAGCCTTCTTCTCTCCCTTTCAAATGAGGCTATACATTTTCCTTCTTTTTTAGTTTTTGGATGAAGAAAAAGAAGAGGGAAGGAACTGAGCAGTTTTTTTCCCAAATAACCAGGGATGTAACACCAAGTTATATATGGTTTGTAACAGGGCATTCAAAACATTAAGTAAACAAGAGTAAAAGCTGCACCATCAAAACCCACGGTATCACTCACCAACTTAGCACAGCTATTAAAAATCTCCCAAATATCTATTTGGCATCAGCCTCTCTCAAAAAATTGCTAAGCAGATCCCTATGTGCTGTGGGGAACTAATGGAGAGTTGTACCTTTCCAAACATGTGATGTTTGGGAAAGCTGTGGAGAAGTGAGCCAGAAATTCCACATAACAGAACATTTCCAGATAATGTTATTTCTTCCCTTAATTGTGTTAGCCTTAAAATATTGTATCCTCTCATGGGGTTTGATCCTGATCCTACGAAAAGTAAGTACCTTTAGTGATACAATATCGAGACTACTATAGGAGGAGAAAGATTCTACTGTTTATATAATGAAAATTTGCTTATTACAGACACCCCCATAATCCAACACAAGAAATTTAATGAAAGTCCCTGAGTTGGAGCCCAGTGAGTTCACGTGGTCACCGAGTTTTCTGGTGGTGATTCAAGGTATTTAAGTAGAAGTGATAAATGTTTTGTCGTAAGATTTGAATTTATTTCAAGACCTTGAGCTCTTGACTTGGTTGTAACTACTTTCTCTCTGCGTCTAACACAATGCTGCTGCGCCTCCCTGTTTATCCAATTTAGATCACTTCCATTATTCTGGTACTGAGGAAAAGGAAGGGAAGAAACATTAATCACATCCTTACTAGCTAACTTTGAACTCATAATCTGAGTTTTTTACAGTTAGTTTGTATAAGGATGACTATGCCTTGATTATCAAGGCTACAATTACATTGTACATGTTATTTACCACAGCAAACATACCAAGCTGTGCTTTGTATATATGCTTGTTTTATACATAAGAACATAATTCATATCCTGTTTAAAAAATAAACCTATTAATTATTAATTATTTTTTTTGCAAAGAAATATGAAGTCAGTCCCTTCTGTTTTTTTTAATTCATGACTTATGATCTATTAGGTGCCTCAGTTTTGTGATTCTGTGTATAGACTTCATGCAGTAGAGACAGATGATGTTTCTTTGTTAAATGCTTTGCTGTTTCCCGTTGTGAGAAATTAATTGACTGTTACTATTCAAATCCTCACAAAACAGCATTTCTACTGTCCTTTGCTAATTATGCCATGCCTGCATTTTACATAGCATTTCACACTACATTTGCTTTTCTACTTTATATTTTAGGGCGGCTTATTTGTAAGAATGTGCATTTATGTTCATATTATCTTGACCTAACAGACCAGATCTGATTGCTTTTTAAACGTATGCGAATAATTGGCTTGGAAACAACACAAAAACAAGTGCTGCATTTAGTGTGAGTGCAAGAAAAGTTAAATTGGGCTGGCACTCTAAATAAGCTCAACTTACCAGCACAAGGATGTGTTTTGCTTTGGGCCCAGAGACAATACAATGGACCCATCTTTGGGATAATAACAATTATGTTATTTATCTCACCAAAAAAAGAGCCTAACCTGCTGGAGAACCCAAGTAGTAGATTGTGTTAAATGTTGAATGGTGGTCAAGAAAGAGCGAAGGGGGAAATATCCAAGATGCCCACTTAATATTCCTATATATGGTCTCACACAAGTACAAGAAAAAGTAGTCTAATTTGTCTAATAATACTCATGGTTAGTAGGAGATATTACCTCTGCCTACACAAGTTGTTCCACCTGAAGGCATTTTACCAAACGGGCATACAAAGTATGTAAAATAAAACATAAATGAATCAAAAAATAATTCTGAAAGACAAACTATGCCAGTTACCAAGATCGAGTTACTTCACAGTAACAACTGTTCAACATTTCCTCTGAGAAGCAGAGAAGAAATACAGAAACTTTCAATATAATATGTAAGTATGTTCTCATACACTGTTGTTTGGGAGAGAAAATCTGAAATAAAAATTCAAAGACTAGTCTGCTTTTGAAACACAAGGTGAATATAATTAAATTTCTGCAATTTAAAGTTCAAAGACATTAGAACAAAGAATCCATAGCATAAGGCAAAGATCATTTTTAAGCACAGAAAGCAAAGTACAGTCACATCTTAGACATCTCTAATCTAAAATAGGCTGTTGTCATTAATTAGAGCTGTTAATACGATGTGTATGGATAAACAGTTAACACAGTGTAATCAAGCCTTAACTTCTGTATTTCCTGAGTTTGCTTCTCAGTTCCATAACTGACACCATCTGGCCAAGACCTCAGATAGAGTCTTGCATGTTACCACAGTACGGATACACGACACCAGTTGGGGCAGCTCAGGCACCCCTTCCCCACAGCTGCTGGTCACCAACCCTGAGGAGCAGCCAGCAGAAGAGACCACACTGATGCTCTTCATCTTGTTTCAAAGCAAAATGATAGGCCTATTTGCACTAGAAAATACTGTGACTATGACTTGCAGGAAAATTAATAACAATTAGTGCAACTGAACGAGTTTCCTGTGCTTTAAAAGGTAGTAATGACATGGACATAATACCTGATTAGAAAAACTTTCATAGGTAACAATTTAGTCTGAAAGCCAGTATTCAAAGCTCAGGCAGATGCTAGTCTGGGGCATGATAATATAAAGCCAATGCAATGGACAGGTCTCAAACCTTCTGCTGAGATGACAGTCAGGTTGATGAAATAGGTTTTAAACCCACGACGGCTGGGAACTCACTGCATCAGTTAATACATTCATGCTATAATTAAAGGTCTCTGTAATGCACAAAAACCTGTAGTTACCACTAGTCTCTAAAAGTTGTCCCTTTGTATGGGCATCATTTTAGCTACAACTATGAAGATTTGTTTCAGATAACTCAACTACCAGATTACTGCTGAAAAATCATTCTGAGTTCCTTTTAACTCTATAGCTCACTACCACCAGATTAGCTCCTTTCACTATTTCTGTTGCTGCTATCTTTCTTTTCCAATGTACCCATAAAGATAACATCAGCTGGTTTCTCTGATGAACTCCCAGAAGCCATTAGTCATGTGTGGGAAAAATTACAAAACAAATTCATAAGAGTTTTCAAGACAATCCCCAACATTCTGCACCCTGGAACATGTACAACAGGTTGCCATTTAGCAACAACAACCCAAATTTTATTTTTAGAAATGGAAAAAAATCGTCACGATCATTCATATTTTCTTGATTTGTGCAGCTATTATCTATCTGTCAGATGACAAATTCTGGGGTTAGACATTTTCCATAATACTGCATCACAAGGTTAGCTACTAGACAAAACAAAATTATTACCAAACAGAAATTACTACTATGCAATGATACTGTTTAAATCAGAGGTGAAATGTAGCTTTTATTATAAAGGATGAAAAAGAATAAATAAGTGCAGTTGCAATTTTCTGAAAGCAGCAACTTTTTCATCCCTAAAGCAAAAAAAATGTTTTGCTTTGGCCTTTTAACATGTTCATGTCCAAAGGAGAAATTAAGTCAGTTTATTACCTTGTATTTCCCTTTAACAGAATGTTTCTTTTCCAGCTATAGTCCGTGTAGTAACACAATAAATCCTCACCCCCTACCACCCAAAAAAACCCCCATTTTGCTTCAGCAGGGACTTCAGAACAAGATGCTTAGGAAATAATCCAGTGTCCCTTCCTCTAATGACTAGCCAGGAGTGTTCTGGCACAGTGTAATCGCTCTTCCACTATACCCAGCACTATTGCATTAAACTGTAATTTAGTTGATCTACTTCAGGGAGTCATTTATTACATTCTGAGTTCTGTGGATAGTGATAGGGCCATAAATGGAGCTATAAAAAACGAACTCTTATCAGCTGGATATCTATTTCTATTACATGGAAGTTTGATAAATACAAAGACTTATTACTTGAGAAATGCTCTATGAGAAAATTGTTTATTCAGTAAAGTGGAGGTGATTTTTCTTTCATTCTGCAGTTTCCTTCATTTTGCTACTACACACCGTTTGAAAGTGGAACTGGTTATAGACCTCTAATGTACATGCATTTCTCGAAATGAGATTTAATTCTTGACAAACTAATACAGTCTTTTAAAGCATGTATGAGCAAGATTAAAGCTACAGTGTCAGAATCTGCAAGGTTTCTTTAGGTTAGTGAGCAGTGACAACACATGAGAAATGCTATCTGCCATGCACCCAGTCCCATGCTCTGTGATCAGAGCTTTGTGAATGCTGACATTTCATTTGTAAGTCTAGATCCAAGCCCAAATCTTTATTGTTCAATTAAATTCTACATTCTCTGTATTTCAAATAGAAACAAAAACCCTGAGTTTTCAGTTTTAAGGAATAAATTATTTTTACTGTGTTCATTTAGCAGGAAGTTATAATCAACTAACTAGACAAATGACATAGTATTTTTCTTTTTTTTAAAAAAATCCCAAAATACTTATTTTACATTCTTCAAAATATCCGTAATATCACCATAAACAGTAGTATAATGCATATTAAAAGTGTATTAATACATACATCTTCCCTGACATTTAAGAATCTGCTCCATTTGTGTGATTTTAAACAAAGCTGTGAAGTACAGAATTATGCACCTACAGAAAATTCTGACCAAGCCTCTGATGGACTCAAAAAACCCTAAGAAATGTGCATACAGATGCATCCTGGTCTCTACCTCCTCACTGGTTTAACCTGACACATCTAGCTGGGTAATGCCAAAACAAAGAAATTCACTAAAAGCAGCAAACCAGATCATTAAGATAGCTAATTACTGAATAACTATGTTAGTTGAATGAATACAGTCATTATGCACTAACTTAAACTGATTTTTAATTTAAGCATATTGTCCACTTAATTCTAAGGTATATCTCTAATTACCTTTTTCTTTTTTTTTTTTTGTTTTAAGAAAAAGGACTACTACTGAAAACAAGTCTCCCTTGCACTGCCTGCACACATTTTCTGATTCACACTTGTGAAAAAGAGCAACTTTTAGTATGGAAATTCACATAACTGTAATAATTATAAGAAGCACTACATTTTCTTCACTGCATGTTTGTTTACAAAAATGTAGTAAGTACACATATGGTCTATAGGTTTACCTTGAGGGCAGGTTTCACAATCAATCTAACCAACATTAAGTGCAAGCTGCAGCTGAAATCCCCTCTCTCTCCACCCGCACCCCCACCCCAGCCAGACTGCGGCATCACCCTCAGGCCAGACACTCAGTTTGTACCTGATTAGTCGATCAGTTCCCTGATCCAACTTGTTCACAGCCACACCAGCAATGCTGGCACATGGAATACATGTGGCTGCCGCTTTTCAGAGGCATCCATCGAACCATGGACTAACAAAAGATATCTGCTAGGCTATCCCAAAACAGCATGCAAGACAGCAATGGGGAATAGCCATGGAGAATAGTAAATACTATATAGAAATTTAGATCAATTGTCATATATGCTATTTGGCAAATGATATATTGATTTTTATATAACCTCTCTATCAGCCCTACAATCCTTTTACAGAAAGTTAAATATTGCGTGCACAAAAATCTTACTTAAAAAAACCCACAGGTCTTATGACAGGTGTCTCATTTGCTTCATTTGAAATTAATTAGCTGAAGTCTAGATTTTAGATGTCCTATTTTCGTAAAGTACCCAAAGTGTCCCTAATTGTCATACAACAATGAAAATTCCTGTTTAGTCTATTACAGAGTCTTTATTGGATTACTGAAACTATCCATGTTATTGCTGATATAAGTGTTGAGCTTTTACTGTGATAAGAATGCACTGTAGCTGAGTTCTGATATATTCAGACAACAGACAGCTATGAAGTTTAACATTTTACAGAGATTTGGACTTCATTAAATTGATACGACAGAAATCAATATTTTCAACATTCAATTACTTGTTTGCAAGAGTGCTCCACATGGATGCAGGATTAAAAGCCAAAATAGATCTTAATCATATAGCAACACACTACGATGACTCATTGAATACAAATGTCAACAAACGACCTCAGTAAAGTTAGTTTATTTTTAGTATGTTATTCAGGGGCAGCTGAACACAAAAGTGAAAGAAAAAGATCAAGGATGAAGATCGTTGCTAGCTAAACATTCTTATCACGGGATGTAGTGGAAAACTAATGTGGTTTACCATATATATTTACAATAAAAAAACCCTCAAAACATAAAACTCACTAATCAGGATACAAGTGTAAGAGGGAAATAATTAGTGGTAAGAGCCTGGATTCCCTCATACCTTCCAGACAGACATGTGGCCCTTGATATCAAATAACAAGTAAGGAATCAGACAACATATTTAGCAAACACAGATTCAACTATTTCAGATAAACTGGAGCAGATCTGTGCTATTTGTCAAAGAACATACCTCTTGAGCAAACAAAGAAAAAAAATCAAACCTCAAAGAAGTCTTTCAAAATATCTTATGTCTGCAATTTTAGCGGCTCTCCTAAAGTCAGCAGCTGACCAGAAAAACCATGGCAAAAATCAAATGTAAATACAACTGACAACTATTTACAACATGTTGTATACAACTTTAATTATTTTACCTTTAAAGTGGACATGTGCAAGACTTTCCAGTTAATGGGAAACTCATAAGATTTTACATCAAGCCCTGCCAACCTGGCTAATTTTGCTGTGCTATGTTAAATACAATGTGGTAGGGGAGGAAACACTGTCCTCCCTCCAACCTGAATTTTCTTTTTTTTTTTGTTAGTTAATAATATGAAACACTTTTACACCAAGATAAAATGGAAATTACTTAGTCCTAATAATAACAGTTTTAAAAGTAAATCTTTAAAGAACATGACAGCATCTATGACAAAATACTCCTAGGTATCTCCCAATTAGCATGCATTTTGAATACCATAGACATATCTATAAAAAGCAAGAATAGGTGTATCCTGGTATCAGAATCACACAGCAGGAGAACCATAGTTGCTTCAAGGAAATTTCCAATACATTCAGCCATAAAATATAAATGTGACTTTGGGTTTTCGCTTTTTGTTGCTTTTTTTAAGGAAGTACTGCACATATCTTTTTTTTGGCAAGTCTATGCATCATCAGATGTTAATTTCTATTCTGTTCTGGACAATCTGTTTACCCGAACACGGTTGACATCATCAATATAAAACCAGCATATTCCAGGTAACCAAATAAGAAGAACCGGGAAAGGCACACAGATAGATTGCTGTGCAAGACACTGTAGTATGCCTGGATTATGTGCAGATCTACCATTAAAAATAGCAGTCTATAATGAGTTAGAATCGACATCTAAGTGATTTTTCCCATTTCTTCTGTTTAGTAAAGCACAGGAAAAGAAATGGTATACGCTAAAAAAACCCTATGTGTTCTAATTGCTTGATTCATGATAAGATACAATAAAATAACCCACTCAAAAACCACAGTTCTGCTTTCAGTTTCTAAAGATGGAACACATAACTGAAGGAAAAAAGTATACCACGACATATGCCATTTAAGAACAAAAAAACTCTTAAAATCGTTTGAATTAGGTATTAAACCTTAAGAAGAACTCCCAATTTCAAAGATTGACTAAAACCAGTCACTCCTGGGAAAATGATACCAGTTGACATGAGACTTAAGAAAACATATTAAGCTAACAGGTTTGGAACAAGACTGATGCCCAAAAAAGGCAGTTATTAGGACTTCCTTTTCCTGAACGTGCTCATAAGACTGCAATACATATGACCTTAGTTCAAATATACCCTCTCTATGTTACATTTTACTGGACTGACACCATAAAGAAAGTTATAGTATAATTTCTGTAGCAGCCACTTGTCAAAAATTAAGGGTTTTTTCAGTTCTCTTTAGCTCTTGAACATAAAGAACCACCTCATCTCAAGAGACTTTTAAATCAACCAATTTCCAGATAGGAATGAGTAACACACTTGCCCTTGAGACGGAGGATGTGCCTGTATAGCTGTACGCTGACAGACAAACTCCTTTGCCAACCCTTCTAACACTGTCAGCTGTTGAGGCAGGTCCGGCCAGTGTAGCTCCATTACCCACTCACTTGTGTCAAGGTGATCAAACCTTTCCCCTCAGCTGGATCATCAGCTCAGGCACAGTTAAACACTGTGGCATATTAAAAAGCACAAAAGTCCCATGTCCAGACAACCTACCAAATTCAGGCAAAATGAACTGGGAATATGTCTGGACTCATCCATATAGACCAGACATACTGAGGATATAAGGTAAAGTTAAATCAATCATGAAATCCAAATGCCATCCAGGCAGAACGGTTTAAGAAAATCCACAGGAGTCTCACTACTATACTCTTTCCTACAAGGTTTTACTAAGACAATGGCATAGCAGCAAAAAGTTAAAAATACAGCGATGGCCTTGCTCTTGTTCGAGAGCACAAGAAACAAGCCACCCCTCCAATCTTGATTCTGACACACAAAGGTGTCAACGCAGTTGTGTACTCAAGAGCAAAAGGCTGGTGTAGCCAAAACTCTGCTGGCATGTGTCACTCCTCTTCCTGGCAAATTTTGGTGTTCATCTCCCTCTGGTGGACTGTATACAGAGAGAGGAAACTGATCCACCTAGAACAGCTCCACCTAGAAATTCACTGTCTAGAATATCAACACGACTCCATTTGTCTTCCAGTTATTAGCAAATCCTCACCTCAGATGCACCTCAGTTGGCAAAACCAACATGACCACTGGTTCTGAGACACCAGTGTGAGCAGCATGTGGCCAAATGGGCAGGTGTAACTTGCTCTGGTACTCACTGAACACTTAAAAACCTCCATTATTTTAATACATAAACACAGATTTCTCTGCCTTTACCTGCTGTGCAATGGAAAACAGAATGACAGTTCATTTCGTACTTGGACAGGATGAAATCGAACACAGTATGAAAGACTATCAGTAATTATTAGAGACCTATCATATGCAATCTGGGTCAATAACATATGAGAGCATACAGATCCAGCATGCCCAGCAGACTTTCTCACATTCTTTGAAAGATGCCAAAACAGCATACTATCACCATTGTCCAAATGTTAGTTAGTATCAACTGAAATGCATAAGAACAGTGAAAGAGAACTCAATCAATCTTTCCTGGTTGATACTGAAATTAGGCTTCGGTCAGCAGAGCCAAGAGAATCTCTCAATGCCAGACCTGCATTCCACCTTCTAGACCTACTCAACACAATCCATCTCATGAATTATTGCAGCTGCCTCACTTTTACCCTCAGCATTTCCTTGAATTGCTTTTACTCCAAAGTCTGTACAAAGATTTCAAGAAATGGACAACTGTTTGGCATTTGCTCTGTGCTTATTCAGCTATTTCCAAAAATTCACTTTCAATGTGTGGGTGACACACTTGATATTAAGTCTCAAATACAGGCACATTTTAATTTACAGCAGAAATAGCTACATGCTTCTATTCTATATTTTCTAGGTCCCCCAAATTTAGCACTGTTTATGCAGTAAAAGGCATATAGCAATATAGACAAAGTACATGGATGAACTATTTCATATCAAACGAGTTCTACCAACTGCGCTGTTTCATTCTCATAAGTCACCATTGTGAACCAAAACTGAAAGGTATGTCTTCTCCCCAGTCTGAGTCAGTACAAGCTAAAACTTGCCATTGTAAACTTCCAGAGTGACAAGTGCTTTGTTAAGCACTTGGGAATTCTTAAGTACTTACATTTTACTAAAAATAAACTTAGAGGTACTATCTATAGGAAATATTAAACACCTTATCTCAACATGTCAAATATACAAAATTGTTTCACATCCTAAAAATCACTTAATCATATCAAGAGTTTGCAGTTCTCAGTGAAAGTTACCTTGGTCAACATGAGTCTGAGCACAGCGCAGAAATACAGATGATGACTACTTTTTTCTGGACATTAGCAGATTTTTTTGCAGCCTTATACAAAGTTCTAACTTCATCTAAGTCTGCTGACAATCAGACATCTTTCATACTAGCATTGGAATAAGTTTTCTAATCTTCCCCAATCTGAATTTCACTGTGGGACACAGTACATATACTAAATTAATGGTGGAAAAATGCATCTGTACGCTTAAAGCTGTTATGTCAGTCTTTTCTCCAACAATGCCCATTCATTTAGGCATCTACTTGGCTCTGAAGCTATCAAGAAATATCTCTGTAGACTTGACTTCTTTCTTCTACTATGTATCACACTTCATCCATCTACTCTCAGTCACCTTCACTACAATTGCAGATGGTAACTTTTGTTCTCAGGAACAATGCAGCAGCATCCTACTCACAATTTATAGGATTTTAAAAAACCCATGGGTTTTGGGGTTTTTTGAATGTTTCTCTTGTATACATGCCCTTCCTCCCATTTAAAGGACTTCATTTGAGATATCAAACCATCCAGGTATGTTAGCTAGCTTAGATATTTGCAAAATTAAGTAACTTTTTTCTAATAGGCAGATGCATTTGTGAAAGAAATGGGCTTACCATACTCTTAGGTCAGTTTCTGGCATATTGTTGTTCTCAGACAGGTTGCCTATATTTGTTTCTACTCAAACAAATAGGCTCACCAGTGACAGGCTTTAAACAACTCACCTAAATAACATGTTTTTAGGGACAGCAAAGTTCACAGCTTTATTTCACCCATACATTCCAGCACATTTATTTCAGTGCCTGCCCTCTTGTTCCATTCCTCTTGATGTCTTGCACACATTCTCACTGCTTTTGAATTTGGGGACTAGAGCAAGTTTCATAACAGGAAGGCACATCCCTTAACAGTCAGCTTTTATATGGCTAAATGGCTTGTCATCTTCCCCTGGCAGAGGCACAAATGACGGAAAACTTACTTGCAAGATAGAACAGTGAAAATCAAGTCCATGGGAACAATCAGTGCTAATGTTTTCCACAAAATCGGTGCAAGTGTTTTCCATAAAAGGAACCTTTTGGCAGCTCTCTGGAGAGTTTCTTTCTTAGTAAAGTAAGGCAAGGATAAGACTTGATTACCCTTTATTTAGGAAAACCAAACAAAACCATACAGAAAAAACAACAAAGTTTGGAGTAAAACATAGCAGTTTAGACAGTAATGTTAAATAATTCCAAACAAAGGATAAAAATAGTATAAATTAAAAAAAAAACCAAAAGAATTAGTATCAATCCAGTACCACAATATTTCAGTTGTGTTTGTGGAACAAACTAAGCTACAGCTACTGAAGTTTTTGTAAATTTAAAACTAATCTACCAATTCTTGTATACATACATGCTACTGTTACACCAATAAAAGAATCAATAGCTGAACCACCCAATTTTGAAACCAAAAATAGCAGCAAGTTGGCATGAAATATTAAGACTTTTCCAACTTTTAATAAAGTTTTATGTAATGGTTACAACAAAGGAAAATATTTTTGAAAGGTTGAAAAAGGTTTCTAAAAGAAAAAGTTAGCTCAGAAAAACACCACCTTTTCACAGCGCTAAGTGGCACAAAAGGTTAGTGTTTGTAAATTTTCAAGCAGTACACTGTTAAAACTTCTTTAAAAAAAGGCTTTTGCAGTTGGATGGCCTGTGTCTTTCCCTTTGTTATTCATTAATAACTTTTGTGATTATTGGCCTGTGTCAAATAAGCTTCCACCAAGTCCCTAAAACAGAGCTGCTAAACCAGATCAGCTCAGCCAAGGGTTTCAGGGCTGCGAGCAGCCTTTCAGGTCATCTGTGACCCAAAGTGGCCCAGAGCCAAGTGCTCCATGAGGCTGATCTGAGGGTGGCCCACTGTCCTGAGCCCCGGCTATGTGGCTTTGGACCAGCACACCAGTGGCTCTCAGAAGTGCGATTCCTTGCCAAACCCCATGAAAGGACAGATTTGTGGGAGAAGGGATGGGACTGAAGGAGAATAAGGCTAGTGAGCAGTAAAGCCATAAGAGGGCAAGTGCTATGGGGTTTGCTTGTAATGGAACGAGTTCTTTTGAAAGGTGCTTTTCCTTTCAGATACCCTCTGTATTGTGTGTTATTGCAGCATGCATTTATTCCGACTAATCAAATATATAATTTCCACACCTAGTTAGAAGCTGCCAAGTCACACTGGTTTAGCAGATGATGATACATATAGAAAGCATAACCATCCTATTTAAAATTACAACTTTTTTGTCTAGAAATGAATATTAAGTTAGAAATATGGTAAAATAATTTTTATCTAATTAGTTTCTACTAGAAGGACAAAAATGAGTGCTGAAATCTATACCTCTTTCCTGCTAATGCAGAAATATACCACTTAGTTGCCAACATAACTTCTTATGGTTTTAGCACAAAAACATATTGCATTCTTGCTTTCATCACTATTATCTGCAGTAATTAAATTCCTTTCCTCCCTAAAAAAAAAGTATCAAAACATGCCCAAAATTTTTTTATAAGATGGGCTCTATTTTGTTGTTATGGTTCTCAAATACGGACACCACTCTGTGTTTTAACTTTGCATTTTTAAATAAAAATATAACACTCAACTTTGTTTATATCATGCCTTACAGTCAATAAGGCATATGACAAAAAAAAATATTGAGAGGAAATGAAGGTATCTTCTAGCACTATTTATAGTAATCCAGTCATGCTGAACTGATTGTATTTCCTCCTATACTGAAAATGCACAGACAGCTGCATACAAAATACATGTCATCAACTCTCTGCTTTCATCCAGTGCAAAAAATAACAGGTAAATATATTCCTATGTAGACTAACATTCCTTTCAGTTTACACACAGAAAGAAAACTTTACTGTTGCCAAATCTTGAAAACAAGAATTTGAACAGATAATCATGTATCTCTGTGAAATATATTCAAATATAAGAACTTCTACAGATTAGGCTTACTTTTCTACAAACTAAATTTTCACATTGGTATATATTTCTTTTAATGAAAACACTTAGAAACAAGTAAATTGTGGTCAACATGAAGTTGTTTGGGTTTTTTTTAATTAAAAGAAGATGTAAAGCATAATTATAACCTAAAGTTTCCTCCAAGTGTCTGGAAACTGGCCAAAAGCTATTGGTTTCTGTGATATAAGCCTTAGGAACAACAGAAGCTGAATTTTGAACAGGGAGAGCTAATGCTTTGTATCATGTCTTTGGTAAGTTATGCTTTTTCTGTCTACCTCTTCATTTTAAAATCTGTTAGCTTTGGGGTCAAAAGGCCACTCTAATTTACATGGAAAATGAACATACTTGACAGACCACCTGAAATCAGTTAGTTCAAAGGTAAATCAAAGACATATTTGGTGCCTCTCCCATTTCTTCTCATGTTCTAAGCCATTACCAGAGGATTTAGTTGCAGTGGTTCCACCATGAGCAATGTTTAACATTCTGAAATTCCTCTTTATCAAGAGGGTATGATCACAGATGATACTAACACACCTGACTATCCAGGTATTTTCTCAGGGAAGAAGAGCAGGATACAAGAATTAAATGGCGTTATGATACCAAACCAGTTATTCTCTCTTTTTTCAGCCTTTTCTTACTATGCATCCCTGTTATTTGACTGCTTGAGGATCCCTGCTGGAAGGTATCACAGGAGAAAGTGAACTGTGGAGCTCTGCTTCGCTCATTAATCCAACAATTAGTTTTGAACCTTTTCAACTTTAATACTATACTGAATTGATCTCCACTGCACACATTTACGTTGACTGAGGCTATTCTTTCAATTCAATGTTCAGATAGCAATGTCAATAGAAAACCTTATACGTATGGATTGCTAGAAGTGTTTTGTTCAGAAATGGTGCACATGCAAGTAAAGTTTCAGTAGTGTTACATAAGCATGGATTCCACTGAGTAGTATTTCTGCTACACTGTGTAAGCAGGGGAAAAAAGGCAACAGTTGACTCTCCCATGCTAAAAGAGGGACAGAACTTAACTGGGAAAAAAGGTAACCAGAGATTCACTTTGCAATAAACTAAATCCCCATAATTAAGCTTCCCCCATCCAGAATGCTGTTTCTTCAAACTGTATTTATTTGATGTATTTGCAAAGTTTACATCAAGATCTAAAACCTCCAAGCACTTTCAGCATGACTATACCATGAATTATGCTCACTGGCAAGAGTACCTTAATTTTATCAACTAAAATAACTATACATAAATCCACCTTGGGAAAGTAGGAAGGCCAAAGACATGACCCCAAAGAAACTCATCCCAAAGGTTTCAAGGGAATCTACAAACTGTTTCTGAGCTGCTTCACTGCATCTCTTATAAAGACTTTGCCACAGTTAGGGGATAGAGTAATATGTACAAATAATACCTATGTACGTAATATGTACAAATAAGATTTTTCATTTAAGATGAAAAATAACTTTGTACTAGAATATGGTAGTGTAAGAATACAGAAGGGTCTTCCTTTGGATATCTTCTTGTCCATCAAGTGTACAAGCTTCTATCTATCTTTTGATAATAAATATGTCAAAAGCAAGGGATACATAAAAGTACACAGGATTTTAACAATTGGCAAAAGTAAATTCACTTCAGGATATTTCTGCCTCTGCTTTACCAGCATTTCGGCATGTTTCTATAGTAGTGAGGGTCGCATTGTGCTTATCCTGATTAGCTGCATGTTGTACTTCACAACTAGGTTTCTTACACATCATTCAATTTATAATTCAGAATATGAGTTTGCAGTTAGAAGTTGTTTTGAAAGGAAAAAAGAAGGACAAGGACCATGTAAGATTATGTTCTGACCTTCAGATAATTTCTGGAGGCATTTAAAAATACACTTAAAATCCTGACCTCTCAAAAACTGTCTGCTTTTTTCAACACTGGTTCTGTTCTTCTGGGTGGTTTCATTGTAATAAAAAGCATACCAGACATAAAGTAAAGCTAAAAAGAAAAGTCAAACAATATTCCCACAGTAAACCACCTATCACCTTCTGCTTGCAGCATGTCAGCGCAGCACATGCTTCAATCCCATCAAAAGGGCAGAACAGACTGGACTCCTGAAACACTACATCAATCAGCTGGTCCTTAACACTGCAGGTATCACATCAGAGCACTTATGCTACTTTAAGTCACACACACAGACAACAAAATTAAGTGTTGGTTGCTCTCTAGTTGGCAAAGTTAACAGAGGGTCTACATGAGGAAAGTCATCAGTAATAGAATGGAAACAGAAGGTTTAAAACAAGAGCCTCTCAGAGTGCATTCATTTGCATCCCATGTTAAGATCAAAAGTGCCTAGACATGTTCTCACCAGAAATGTCTTAACTTCATAATTCATTCCCTGTACAAGAAGTTCATTGACTTTAGCTAGAGAATGTAAGCAAACAGATGGCTTATGCTGCTAGGAATGTGCTGAAGACTTAAAGAAATATAAACCCAGAGGATTCAGAAGTTTCCCAAGGGAGAGGGTAGTAAAAGAGAGAAAGGAAGGAGTAGACAAGACCACTTACACATATCACACCTTCTGAAATAAGAACACAAAAAATAGCACGGACATCTTTAGCTTTACATCTGATTCACTGAACAGGGGTTAGAAAGGAAAGCATTTCTTGCTCAAGAATATCTGTTATGAATGTCAGTGTGTAAGATGTGCAGCTGAAAGATACCTGCTGACATTAAGCAGGTATGAGCCTGTATTGCTTAACCAGTAAAATATATAATTATAAACTGGAGGAGAGGGGAGTCTTTAAAAAAGAAAAAATAAAGCTTTGCCTTTTTGTTTTAAAACAGAAGACTGCAAAAAAACCCCAAACACTGCAAGACAAACTAGCTCAGGAGTATGCCAGTGAAGAGAAGAAAAACACTATTGCGCTGTGGCCCTGAACAAACTAGTACCAACTTCCTCAGCACTACTGAGGGCTTCAGGTTTTCAAAAACCAATATGCAGGCAAATAAAACTTATAAAACATTTTCTAATCTGAAGTTCTCAATAACTTCTTATAGTCAAACCTGAAATCAGGATTTCTGGAGAGTTTTTACTCAACCTTTACTTTTTTACTATAAAGTTTTACTTTACCTAATTCATCAAGGGAAGCGAGTTGATGGATTTCAGGGAAGTTTTTAATCCTGTCTCACAGGATCCTTCTGGACAAAATGTCCATCACACAGCTGGATAAACACATCACGCAGTGGGTGAGCAATTGGCTCATGGGTTGAACACGGAGGGTAATAGTGAATGGGGTGACATCAGATTGGTGACTTGTCACTAGTGGGGTTCTGCAGCACTCCATGTTGGGCCCTGTGCTCTTAACATCTTCATAAATTACTTGGATGCAGGACTGGAAGGGACACTAAGCAAGTTTGCAGATGACACAAAACTGGGAGAAGCTGTTGACACCATCAAAGGCAAGGAGGCCCTGCAAAGAGACCTCAACAAACTGGAGGGCTTGGCAATCACCAACTATATGAAATTCAACTGCACTGGTGCAGCCTCACCTTGGTATTGTGTGCAGTTTTGGGCACCGAAACATAAGAAAGATATTAAGCTGTTGGAGAACATCCAAAGGAGAGCACTGAAGATGCTGAAGGGCCTTTAGGGGAAGCCTTTTGAGGAGTGGCTGAGGGCACTTGGTCTGTTCAGCCTGGAGATGAGGAAACTGAGGGGAGACCTCATTGCAGTTACAACTTCCTCATGAGGGGAAAAGGAGGGGCAGGCACTGATCTCTTCTCTGTGGTGATCAGTGAGAGGACCTGAGGGAATGGCCTGACGTTGTTTAGGTTGGCTATCAGGAGAAGATTCTTCACCAGAGAGTGGTTGAGCACTGGAACAGGCTCCCTGGGAAAGTGGGGAGCACTTCCCAAGCACCAAGGCTGACAGAGTTCAAGAAGCATTTGCATGATACTCTCAGGCACATGGTGTGACACTTGGGGGTGGTCCTTTGCAGGAGTAAGGGCTGGGCTTGATGATCTTTGTTGGAATCCTTCCAACTCAGCATATTCTGTGATTCTGTGATACTATTATTTTATGTAGAATAAGATCACATTTGTTTTACCAGCCAGCACTGCCAGCCCCCTGGAGGGCTGGGGGCCAATGCCCGCCTGATCACTAAGCCAGCAGAAGGAACATGCACAAACAAAATGCACCCTCTTTCACCAAACAGCTGTGCCTGCAACACACCTCCCAGCAACAAACTAGGGCTTTTTAAACTCAAATTTTGAGCAACAGTGAATGCGTTCATGGCTGTGACAAGTTGACTATCACCCAAAAGTATGATCCTCAATTACTGTGCTCACAATTTCCTCCCTCCTTTCAATGGTTTCTTAATACTTCTAAAAATGTAATTTAGAAGTATGAAATTTTATGCTATTTAAAATGAAAAGTGTATTATAACAAAGCAGGACTCATCATCTTCACACAGAGTTTACTATCAACAAGATTAGAATAGGGAGGAGGCCTGGAATGGCAAACCTGAAATGATAATCTAAACCACATAATGCATTAGGGATCTAAATTCATCTGCTGTACTTAATTCCCATTTCCCCTCACATCTCCCACTGCATGTTCCTGGCATAAGGGGCACATTCCCCGTGTTTTAATTTCCAGGGAAAACAAGAGCAGATTCTACTTTTGCCCTCACCCTCTAACTGGCCCACTCAAGAAACAATGGAGATCTGGTCCCTGTAGTCTGATGGTATTCAGGCTCCTGGCTCCCCCAGGGAGCTCTTTCCCAGTCAGCTACACATTAATTTGCTTGGATCATCTTTCTCCCCTTCCTTTTGAAGCTGGACCTGGTTCACCCAAAAAGGAAAGGTTGCCTGGGAGAGAGGTAAAACAAATCAGAACAAGTCTGAGCCTGATGCCTGAAAGTTGGCAACACACTCTGTCTCTTCACAGTGTTTTGTTTCTTAAACCTTTAGTCATTTCTTTTTACAGGGAAAATAAAGCCCAGATGCACAACACACAGGCTAGAGAGTAGAGATCAGTATTCCTGTTTTCTTACTCTCAGGCCACTGAAGTTCAATGATTAATGCAGTATAAGAGAAGCTCCTATGTCTTGCATTATTGAAGTAGAACCACTGTGCAACTAATACAAACACTGGAAGTTCTCTCACTGGACTTTTAGACTTTGATGCTGGAAGATGTGCATCTGACAGCACTAAGCCTATGCAAACTAGATTTGAGGTCTCCTGCTTCTTGGATGAATGCTTGAATAAGCACAAGCACACACCAAACATACTTCAAGAAGAACATGTTGTAACTTCAGCTTTTGGTGTTGAATCAAGTGGACAGAGTGCTTGATGTATGGTGCTTTGATTCAGACGCTTCAGCTCCAGAGCATATCAAAAATTCAGGCTTATTGCTTGTCTCTGCTTTTGTCAGTGGGTCATTTTAGGCAAATATGCTCTAAACAGATTTGGTAACCTGTATTTCAGAGATGCTTAATTCTACTTCTTCGTTCACTCTTCACTATTTTTTAAAAACATAATGCACGAGTTGGAAACTACTACTTGTTCTTTCCTGAGTCTCACCTCTGGTTCACGCAGTGGCAAAGTAGAAGTAAATTTTCGTAAGAGCTGGTATATTCAACTGAAGTTTATGTTCAACTGGATGAATCCAATAAAAGGTATTTGTGAATCTTTTCATAAGAGTGTTGACATAACTTGTGGGTTAGTAAAAGAAAACAGTTTCAGCAAAATAAAAAATCCTCCCCACAATTCTGCCTCCTAATGAAGGGTACATTGGTATGTGTATTTAATATCCATGTTTTAAAGATAATATTGGCTGCTTTCTACTACAATAGCTTTTCTAACACTTTTGTAAATCAAATCTTCTGTAGTAATAGCCCTGCCCTTCTGCAAGACCTGAGGACAAAATAATTCCTAAGAAATTGCATAGTTAAGTTCCCATTGGAAAATAAAATGGCAAAGAAATAGTCATAAAGTTCCATTCACTCGCTCTTAAAAAACCTGAAGTTTCATACAAACTGAAAGGCAAAAATCAATCTCATGTGGTTTAAATTGTTGCTCCCCCTTATTCACCCAGGAAAAGGAAAATTATGAGCTTAAACTCCTGAATAACTGCAGTATACTGCTGGTCCAGACAGATCTCAGTGGAAAGTGATTTAGAATGATATGGTCTAACAGCAGAATCTTTTTGTTTCGTTTTGTTCCAGGAAAGGTCTGGGACTTGGGATCATTTCAGGGAAGCTTGCCCAATTTAACCAAAAAAAGAGTATATTGCACATGTTTATTGGTGGTTACATGCTCAAACGGTTCATCTTTAATCTGGGAATAATTGAAAGAAAAAAAGATAAAAACGCACAAAACCCCAACCAAACGTACCACCCAAATGACCCTCACCACTGACAATACTTCCAATTGCAAGAGCTCTCTTTACAGTTTGAACTTGTATTCTTAGAGACAAAATACCAAATCCATATTTACCTAATTCATATTCCCCTAACTTCACCTAGACACCCTGACAAAAACAAGAAGGAAATGAAGAGACTGTATGCATTCTGTGAAGGAATTTGAAGTCTCACATTTATCTCCACTACTGGGAAGAGGAAAGACAGAGAAACACTCACACTGTACCAATATTCCTGAGTTAAACCAACCTAAGCTTTCAAATGATTTTCCATCATTATAATTTTCCATCTATTATAACTGTGCCCTATACACAGTTTTTGTAGCAAATAACCATGTGTAAATTGAGGAAACAATATACAGAATTAAGGCTGGGAGTACATCCTGAGATATACCTGGGTAACTGTACCAACAGCAAGGCGTGTGTGCTAACAGATAAAGTGCATAAATACTTTTAGGAGGTCTTTGCATTCTTCTTTATTTTTCACTACCATGTAGAAGGACATCCCCATCACAATGGAAATAGTTCTAGAATAATTTATTAAAAGATACAAAAAGCACAAAGTGAAGTGATCATGGTCACAAATACTGATTACTGTATAATTTCCCTACCAAACCATGGTCAATGCTGTAAGCAAATGCGTCTTTTTAACTGAAGGAAGAGAGTTAACTTTCAGAACTGAGTCCACATAACCCTCATTTGTGGAGAAAAAGCACCATGTAAAAGCTGAACATCATTTAGCTGTGTGAGCAGAGATCAGAAAGCATGTTACATTTTTGGCAAGCTCCAAAGAAGTGTTATGCCAGAAACAGATGAAACAGCAGTGAAGTGCAAAACAACTGACTGGATGAATCCCCTATATCCTTTAATTTCTTTGTCCTTACTGAAAGGTACTTCAGCAGTATACCAAGAAGGAGCAGCTAAAGAAAAACCCATCTTTATGCACACAGTAACAAACCACCCTTCATTTTCTAAGGAAAAGCCTTACAATTACATTACTATTTCACATTAAGGCTTGTGACATAACTGACTTGAAGCACTTGCAAAACATAAAACGTAACCTTCTTGAGTTTCTTTATGATATCTAATTAAAATTAAACAAGACAATGTATCTTTGGTGAAGTGTTTTTGATTCTTCCACTGAAAAAATGTACAAAAACATTTATTTGCCAGAGATAGGGAGAGGTGTGTGAAAATCAGTTCAACATAATATTTCCTTCAGAGAAAATTAACATAGGATAACATCTGTAGAAGTCTGAATGACTCCAATCAGACAAGCAGTGATTGCATGGACTAATGACAGGGCTCTCTATGGAAGGAATGATCACCTAAGTATGCTGTGAATTGCTAAAAGACAGACTTCAACCTGAATTTATCACCTGCCAGAATAGCACCTTGCACTCCTGCAACATATTTTTCAACTCTTCTTTTTCACTTAGCTCTAGCTGTAAGCCTACCATATATAGGTAAATCAGACTTAGGCTAAAAAATATGTTGCTATATCTTGAACTATTTTCTTTGCATCCTAAAGCAAGGAAACTTTTAATTCTAAGTAACTTAATGACCAGCGTATTCTGGGAAACAAAGTTTACAACCAGCATTTGAAAATCCATACTTTTATACTGCATTTTGGTATTTTTGCTGTTTTACAATAAGCAATAGATATTTTTCTTTCTTATATTTCAACTTCAAATTTCTTTAAGAACACTATATAGACCAATAGACCATGGCACTGCTACTTGAGAGTGAACTTCTATCTATGGAAACAAAACTGTCAGAACCCAGTGTCAAAGTGATCACCCTAACATAAGAAATGTTAAAGAATACTCTATCAACTATGTAAATACATCATTGCACAATAGTCATGTCCAAGAAATGTCTTAATCTTTTCTAAGAATAAATTTCTAGCAAAAAAAATGTTTCTCACTTAAGCATATTCTACTTCCATCAGTATTTGCAAGAATTAAAATCAGTAGGACCAAACGTCTCAGGAGCACTTTGGAGACCTGGATATGTAGAAAGTGACTATTATACATCAAGTTAGAAGGCAGTTAATATGAAAAACAGGAGTGCAACTCTAACCAATATTTTCTTAGAGGGCTGGCAGCAAACTGCCAGATGCGTGTGTGACCTCAAAACAACCTTTTGCCAGATGCCTCTTTAACCTCTAACAATTACATCAACTTCTAAAAAGACTGGTACATTTTACCATTTTCTTCCTTTGGTTATGCAAATTCATAAGATGTGCTTAATAGACAGATTTAAAGTGTTGGTTCTGTGCATTTTTGTCTCTTAAAGACCCAAAATAGAGCTCTCTAATACAGCAGCACATACTTCTTTTTCCTTGGTAGGATTAAAACTGCTGTACAAATTAAACAAGAAGTCTTCATCTTCCTTGTTTTCTCCTCCCTTGAGTCCATGTTCAAAACTAGGTAACTTTTTGAAATAATTGTGAGTTAAGAGCTAAGACAATATTCAGCCAAAGCAGATAATAAATCACTTTTAGCACTATTTACCAAGTAAATAACCTTTTCTTTCATAAAAAGCATGTTATACATCTTATGTTGCAATCAACAGAAGCCAATAAAACCATTCATATTATTCAGATTCAAAAATGGCCCGTATGCAAACATTTTGAGAAGGGCTTTCCTGCAAATTCAAAAATAAACAAATTCATAGCATGGAGGCATCATGAATATGTTTCAGGGGCTCAAGCCCTAGAAAGCAGAAAGAGAGAAATTATGTGGAATGAAAAGTAAGTAGGTCATGTATACTAAATTGCTAAATATACTAACATCCGATTTGTGGCTAAGAGAACTGTTTTTAAAATCTAGAGTACAAGTAAATGAAGAAATGCACAGTCATTTGTCAACAAAAACATAGTTTGGTGAGGCATTAAAAGAAAGATTCCCTGTGCTGTTGAGAATCCAAGGAGGGGAAAAAAAACATTTCCTTTAAGAAATATACTTCTTTATACTGCAAAACAATGAATTTCAGTTGTTCTGTAACCCAGATCCTTTAATCTGCATAAGAAATGCTGAGTTCACTCAACCAAATCACTACTGGCTTTCAGGATACAATCAACACATGCTTTTCAACAGTATTAATATAGCATGAAGCTTGTGCTCCTAATTATTCATGTTTCTGCATTCTGTTTTTTCCTCCTGCTGTAAAATATGCAAATTTACTTCTTTGTGTTATTTAGGTCCCACATGGGCCTCAACAGATCTGTCTGGAAGGAATTACAAGCCAACATCTAGATACATGCTGTCAACATTTCAAGCTTCATTGTTTTCATTAGGTTAGAATGCCATTATAGATTTGATATTAGGCTTTAAAAAGCTTTTTATAAATCCGTTGAAAACCTACAGTCTAATCATATGGTGTACTGATAATTACTACTACTGCACTTTGGTGTATGAAAGGGGGAGAGCAAAGCCCTCCAAGCCCTGAATCTGAGGGAAATCTCCATCTAGCGGCACCAGTGAAAACTGCAGGTTGTTTTTGTGCAAAATTAGTCCCCAAGAGGATTAGTTTGACTCCATCACTGAATGAAGGAGAGACATTACCTCCTTATGCAACTAAGGATCAGTAACAGGCAGGGACTGTTTCTTCTGAATTCCATCTCCTCTCTTTTCAATCAACTCTGGCTGTAAAATTCAATGCCCAAATGAGCTATTATTGATTTTTAAGTATAAAACCCATAAAGCTGCACTTCAGGAAACACATCACTTTAACTACAGTAACTTCTTAGTGTGTATCAAAAGTGTTCATTTACAGTGGTACAGGCTGATACGTATACAAATTCTTTACATAAAAATATTATAAATATTATAATATATTTACAAATCTCAGATTATTATAAAGCTAGTATTAAATATTTTAACTGCAAACTACATAATGACATAGTAGCTTGGTTATTTGAAAACTGCAAGGTTGGAAATAACTACATAAGCTCTTACTGTTATATAAAAAATACATACTATAAGTCCATTGATGCAGAAAGTGAAAGGACACCGAGACACTGCTTTTTTTTTACCCCCAACTGGCACAAAGCCTTGTGCATTTCTTTAATGTAACAGTGTATTTTAAAACACTGCAGCAGCCTAACCTTCCATACTAGCACCACTAAAAGCTCCTTAAATATTAATGAAAAAACAATGTGGAGATTCACAGGGATCTCCTTTACATTACTACTGACACCTAGAAAACAAACAGCAGCATCAACACTAAGATTTTACAAATCTCTTAATGCATTTAATGTTTGAGGTGGGTATGCAGAGGGGAGGAGCCATTTGATTCGCAGTAATAAACTAGTATGGGGGTAGTCCTCTGATCTGGGAGTCTCAGTATATAAAATTTCCCTTTCATAATAGACTCACTCCAGAAAATTTATAAAATTGCACATCTCTCTCAGAAGCAAACATTTAAGGAGTTCCTAAAAATATATAGAGAGATCTACACTCCTAAGATCAATATGGAAACAGTAAGGATCTTACTGTAATGCCTTTTTACTTTTTGGGCAACAGTGGGGGTGGCCCTTAATTCAAATATGCAATTTATCCAATTCTTCATTCCACAATACAAAGCACCCCAAAAACTATGTGCATGCAGAATAAATTCATGGCAAAACAGAAACTGCGATTTGGAGAGGAATGTATGTGAACTGTATGTAAAATACGTAAAACTGGTCTTTGAAAAAACAGTCCAGATTTCCAGAACTAAAGGCTGAATTGGACTGATCACTTTACTTTTCTGTATCTTCAGTACAAAAGACTTTCCAGTTGTTAAGGGTGTTCTTCTGCAGTATAATTGCAGTTAACAAAGGGAAACATTTGGCTGGATGTAAATCACACTTTTCACAGTCTCTCAAGCAAGTGAGGATGCTCCTGTCTAGAGATAAGAGATGACCAATATCCAGCAACAAGTGAACTGGTAGTTAGGTATAAAAATGCTTTGGTCTCTGGTAGAAAATGATATTATATATTTGTTTTGTAGAGAGAGAATTATTAATTACTTTTTCTTGACCTCCACACATGCAATATTTGCCCCAAAAGCTAAAATAGAGAATTTCTTTCAGCTACTATGTGGCATAGTTGGTTTTGTTGCTTCTGCTGTTTTTATGAGTCATCCTTGTAGTCAGAAATTGAATTTCTAAGTGCATTGATACTTTACAAGGAAAGATAGATGTAAAATATAGCAATATATAACTAGACTTAGAGAAGTTATAAAAAAAAGGAAAAAAAAAGGTCTTCATGATCTGATAGCACACTGGCTCTGGTGGATCTTTCTCAGTAAAGCATTGAACTTGCATCCCTGTTTTTCAAATATAAAATTATACAGAAAGATTAAAATAATTACATATTGTTAGGTAAATTACACTTAATCACGTATATTTAATTGTCATGATCAGTACTCTCACTACATTACTTATGGAATAGATTTCTTTCATACTTTAATGAAAAAAGCACTTGATTCTTCCTTGATCAGTCTCATTCAAACTTGCAGGAAGACTCCTGGATGCCCTTATCAGCGGTGCATGATGTGAAGAATCATGCAAGGGATTTGTGACAGACAAGCTCTCCTGACTACAACAGAGGAAATCAGGAGCAAGTGTCCCTGCAGGATGTACTTTTCTTTCTCCACAGAAAAAGGCAAAGCACTTCTTCCCCTGTCCACAGAAAATCAGTGAACTAGGCTTTTCTGTTCTTTCTTGTTCTGAATGAAAGACTGGGTTTAGGGACCAACTTAAAATGTAAAACATTTCATTCTTACTCCCTTGAAGAATGTTCACTGCCTACAGTAGTGTTCATGCTAATGGTCCTATAAATATCTTACTGAGAATGTGTTAAAGATATTTAGTGGTGGTATTCTAGAATATTTGACACCAAGAATTTAAAAAGCTTCAGAACATTCAGAACATTCCAACTGAGTAATAAAATAGTAACTAACAGAACAGCTAAGTGATGTGGTTTGGATTTGTTTTTTCCCCACTGACACTAGTCCTAGACAAAAACACTCCTAGATAAGTATCTGCTTAAGTGCTGACCCATAATTCTGCAGCTACATCCATCTTGCAAGACAGTGATATGCTCCAGTGATAAGGTTCATGGTAGCTCTTTTGCCCAGTAAAAGTAAAAATGAAATTTACAGTCCATTTCATTGCAGATTGCTAAATTAACTTCTGTCTGAGCAAAAAAAAAAAAAATCAAAAAAGAAGAGAAGACTCAAGCAAAATCAATCATTCTTAAGTTTATATTTACCAGGTTAATTCAATGTGAATTTATGTGAACAAAGTTTAAATAGTCACTGACAGCACTTCAGGAAAAAAGAATGAAGCTAAATTGAACCGGCAACAGTGGGACATAGAAACATTAGGGTGCAGAACTCTGCCTGTTACAGAAACTGAAATGCTAAATGATCTCCAGACCTTTTGAGGATGATGATACGTCTCCTTTGACCGACCCTTCCATGATGCAGGTGCTGGAGTGACTTGATGTAACCATCAAAACCAGTGCAGATGAACAAAAATTAGTGGAAGGGAGCCATTAAGCATGACAACACAGTCACAGGTGTGAATACATTTGTTTTAATGGAGAACTATTACCAAAAAATCTAAGTTCTCAGAAAGAATTTCAACAGTCCTCATATTGTTAGACTTTGATAATTTAGAGGTTTCTGTGGCTGTGGCTTGAAAAGGCTCAAAAAGTAACACTAAATGGAGAAACACTAAGATTCCTGAAAGGAACAAGTCAGTATATCAGAGCAGCAGAAGCTGAATATTGACGATGACAGGTTCCCAAAGAGGAAAAATTTTCAAAACACATAAAAGAAAAGGATAAGTTTCAGCATGACACAATAAACTTTTTATCTTCTACACACTTAAGCCATCCTGCAAAACTGCAAAAGAGCTGGATCAAATCTGAAAATTTAGCCAATTCACAGGTGACTACACTTCAGATTAGTTTTTGAAAAACAAAAAGACTTTGAAAAACCCTAAACTGCCTAATTTTTATCAAACTAAGAGTGGATTATGTGACAAAACATCTACATTTGCTATGACCAAAATTCTCAGATGATTCCTGGCTTCTAATATAGAAAGTCTGAGGATAAAAGGAAGGAACCTGAAAAAAAAGCCAGTCCTTTAACACCTGCAGTAAGATATAATCTTACCACAACTCTAATCATAAAGCTGGAAGCCTAAGCTTTAACCTTCTTGTTCTGCAAGCACGTAACTTCTCCTTGCTAAGAGTATGAGAGGAAAACAAGAAACTACATTTTCAATGCTCTTGAATATGGTTCAGATCATAAATAAACATATAAGTAAAACTTCAGCTATTTAGTCCAAATAAGGAGACCAGGAGAATTAACTTCTTCAGGAAAAGAATACTGAGCAATTTTTATTATGGCTTCTCTTAACATTTCATTTGGTCCAAGCATCTCAGAGAAACTTCGACATTTTAAAGATGAAAGAATCACTTTCAACAGAAGCACCACTTACCCACAATAACAAATCCATCTGCTTCTCTCTCTGGCACTGTAACCTTCTTTGAATCTTGACTTTTTCGGAAGAAACTGAACATAGTCCCTTTGGGGTTTTTTTGTCTTCTAAGGTGTTATCTAAAACAAAAACAAAAAGTGTTAAATAAATACAACAGAATTTATCATAAGAAGTTCATACTGTGCCAAAGGCCACATACCTGATATTACAGTTTAATCTTTATTATCGGATTTGAAATATCAGACATTTGTATGTCAGAGAGATTACCTTGTTGATGTAGCAACTTACTTCAATAGGCACGAAGACAGTGAAGTACAAAAGGCTTTTCTATAAAGTTATGAGTGAAGTGAAATCATTAATAACACCTCAACTTTGATCTTTCTAACAGAAAATGAAACTCCCTTCAGCATTTATCCAGCATGTTTCTATATTTTTCTTCTATTTTGAATTGTTGTTATATAAACTTTCTCATCAGAGGTTCTAAAGCATGTAAAATTTGAAGCCTCAAACATGATCCTATAGAAAATGCTGCTTTATAAAATAGGAATTCTTGAACAAAGCAAGTTGCACGAGGTATTTTCAATCTTAAGTGTCAGTGAATCAATTGCAAAGAGCAATTCCCCCATCTCTATAATCTTAACATAGTAACTATTTTCATTTTCTCCATTTGCAATCTTAAAGACAGCCTAACAATTGTATTCCATTAACAATTACCACTGATTCCCTTAAAAGAAACTGCAACAAAATCATTTGTTGCAAATATTTTTGCAACAAGCATTCATTAAAAGCATCTAAGAACTCTATTGCTAGAACAAAACAAGGAAAACATTGGGATGAAAACATAGACTGCAAAAGACAATGCTCAGTATATACTCTCTCTCAAGACTGGAAGACTACATAGAAATAATTCTGAGTAGCTGAAAAGGGACAAATTCCTTTTAAAAACACGTGAAGGGACCCATGAAGGTCGTGCTCGTGCTTGTCTCCAGCCCCCCAGGGCTGAACTCAGACCCCTGGGCCATGCCAACCTATGGGGCAGCCTGTGGTCTGGCTGAAACATGTGCTGGACATAGAGAGGAAGGTTTAAATCAAGGCCTGTGAAGATCTTATCTACTAAAATACCCCCATAAAGGAAAAGTGGAATAACCTAATTTCAACTTTGAAGTACAGTTTGAGGAGCAGAATCCCGACTTATTTTGCAGACATCGACTTGCTAAGGAGAAGGGAGTGACAAACCGACAGCAACATCTAATATGCACCTCCAACAGAGGGAAGGAGTCCAGGGTAAAAAATTAGAGGCATACAGTGTCAAGTTTCAGTAACATAATTTCACAGTAAATGTAACGAAGAAGAATCTTTAGAGAGAAAGAGAGCAGAGTGCTGCTGTGAAGTGTGTGGTGTTTTTTTTTAAATATTAATAAAAGGAAGAAAGATAAAAATCCTGTACTATTTGCTGGAATTCTTCACTCCCCACACAAATATTCATGGTACCATAAATAAGACTTTCTTTGCCCTTGCCAGAGACCTGTAGCAATTAACTGCACAATCAGCACTGACTATTCATATAAACTGTCTCAACCTCTGCTGACACAAGTGATGGCAAACACTTCCATACTCCAGAAAGCCCTATATGAACTGTAGCCCCTGGCTTTCAGGAACAGAATATAAATAGATCATGGTGAAAGCAGCAAACTGTGGCCTGACACCTGGGACTGGAAGACTGCATCCCTCGCAGCCTGGCCACTACTGCTTGCTTATGCTGATACAGTGCAGTTTCTAGCTACCAAATGAACTACACTGATGGACTCAAGAACAGAACCAACCCTTCTGTGATCCAATCCCATGTATAGAGTAATTTTAAGAAAAATGTTACGTATCTGCACTTCATTCCTTTTCTGCTTGTTTTCCTACCTTAGCAAGTGAAATACTGATATTTCCAGTTCCATGGAGATTACACAGTAGAAACTTCTAATTATCTCATTTATTTCTTACCTTCCCCCAAACCCAGGCTCAACACATGGCGCCAGCAGCATATTCCTTTTTCAGCCCTCAGGGAATAAGTCTTCTCCTGCTACCAATTAAGGTTGTCAGTCCCATAGCTCAAGTGGTAAAAACCTGTGCTGTAATGCTCAAGAGTCAGGTTTCTGCTCCAGTGATGTATGAAGGAGAGGCAGTTGTGGAACAGTTTAAAATGCAATTTTGCCTTCATCCTAAGTGTGCAACAACAAGAGCAAAATCAGCTAGATATGTAAAATCTTACAGGTAGCTTTGGTAATGGCTCAGATTTCAGTCAGCCACTTCAGGTGCCACAGCTGCAGTTGCTCCCATCACCTTTGTTTTACTCTTCTAAGATTTAGATTATTGTACAGTGTTCAGCTCTATTGCATAGTGTCCCACTTCCCTTCTTTCTTGAACAAAGAAAAGCATCTTAATCAGTATATACATGGCACAAAAGACTTGGATAGGGAACCGTGCACTTGGAATCTTTTAAATCCTGCATACCTAACATACCTAAATTTCACTGCTTAAAAGACAATTGGCATTTAAATTCAGAGCAAATTAGCCATCAGGACAATTTGATCTAGACAAAATAATGTTACAAGCACTTTCACATACTAGATATTTTCCTTTCATTTACAGCAGACAGTCTGAGTATTCCATTTTTTCCTAAACCCCACAAAATTCATCCATCTACATACATGAGTGTTGATCTTTACTTTTCAGTTTCTGAAGTAGCTTAACTAATTCCACTGCCCTCAGTATTTCTCTAACAGAAAGCAAAACAAAAAACCGAAATCAAACCAAAATCAAAATCCACACATACTTTCACTTGAAGCAGAAATCCAAACAAAGCTAACAAAAGTACTCCCTAAGCTCAGGCCTGAAGTCTTCATGCTGTTAAAACCACTGGTCCAGCACTAAGAAAACAGTATATGTTGTATTTTGTGATTGTGAATGTGGGAGGCAGCATGGAATCCACACATTAAAAAGACTAAACTGTTCAGTGAGGTTGTTTCTTTCTCGAGGTGTTCACTTCTTAGGAATAAAAGTAGTGCTTGTGGATCTCCGTCCGGTCTGTGTAAAGTATGTGGAGGAAAGAGCTCACCAACTGCCAGTTCCAGCATTTCAGTAGCCTTGATGAACACAATACTAAATGTGTTATAAATAAACTAAATAACAAAGAATTACTAACAAAATAGAAGGGGGCACAGAAAAAAAAATTAGAGCTGCATACAGTACAGCATAGGTAAAGCTGCAGACAAGCAATGCTGGAGCTTTTGTGATATTTGCTCTTTTAAGAATTTTATCAACTGTGGTACTTCAAAAATAAACATAAATCTCTCCAGCAATGGGAAATGCAACCACTAAATTTCTTGAATTACATGTTGAAAACAGAACAAAGCCCCTGTCCAACAAAGAAACACAGAGATGAATGGAAACGGTCCTGCTCTTGAAGATAAGAACACAGTTTAAGCACTTGCAGAATCAGGCTGGAGTTTTACTACTTGTAAATAAGATGAGGTTTCAGGTAACGAAAGCTCAGAACAACCAATTTCCACACAAATTTCATTTCAGACTAAAAATTAAATTTGAAGTCTGGAAACCTGGATACATGGTCACACAGACTTGAGGGGAAAAAAGCACTTAGTTGTGGGGTTTTTTAACTGCTGTCAGCACAAAATCACAGAAAATACACCCACCATTCAGAGATAGTACCACATTCTTGCAGTCATTTCTCCTATACAGCACAGCACCTTTCCGTTCCAGATGGGACTAATTTTATTTCTATAGGAGACCTGAAATTGAATTCACTGCCTAAAGATAAAAATCTCCCTGGGTAGGAATATACAATTCCTTTCTACTCATGTTTCCCTCTCACAAAAAAAAAAAAAAAAAAAAAAAAAAAAAAAAAAAAAAAAAAGAAAGGTGAACACGATCAGTGATAGCTAAGAATAATGCTTTTGGAACCACTTCAATCATTAGCAAGTAATAAGCTGTGAACTACAGCAATTCTGTGAGGCCGCAAAAAATATTTTTTCTTTCTGTGAGGCTCTGAGAACATACATGGCACTGGACAAAGATGAGTTACAGAGTTGCACAAAGGGGTTAATTTATTCCTCCTGCATTTTGTCAGTCTCCTTTGACAAGAACTATGGATGACCTTTGAGCCAAACCAATGCATTAAATCCAATAAAATCTTTCTATGCAATGAAGATCCTAGTATATTTAATATTACTTTTCAGTCTTTCCTGAATGTTCACAACAGTGGAGGAGAATTGTAATTTAATATGAAAAACACCAAAGATGCAAACTAAGATAAAGAGAGAATGCCCAGAACTACAGCAAAGCAGAATTGCAGGGGCACTGCCAATAATTACATAAATGATGAAATGAGGATAGAAAAAGATACAAAACTGACCTTAAAGAAAGAACCAGAATGATTTCACATCTAGCAGCCTAAGCTATATATTCTATGGAAGAAGAAAACAGAGCATCACAGCAATTCTCACTTTCATATTACCATCTGCTGTGATTCACCAATAAATCCGCAATCAGCAAAAGAGCAAGATGTTTACAGCCCTGAACAGTCCTGCTTATCATCAAAACAACCAATTTAAGAGTCAAGAACATGCAGGTTTAAAAGATTTCTCTGTGACACCAAAGTAACAGTTTAAAAGCTTTCGGCCCAGTGAAAGTTACTATGTGAAGAAGAAAAAAAAGACTATTTCTTTTCTCTGGCATTAACATTAGTCATAGTCCTTTAGTTTGTGTTTATTGAAAGCAGAAGTATGGAAAGTATCGTGAAAAACACATACAAAAAAACCACAGATATACATATAACAAAACATTAAGAAATTTTTTTGGTACTACATAAAATGTTTATTTTAAAAATTTTTATAAATATAAGGAAGTCAGAAATATCAAAAATTATGCAACCCAAATTACTATAGTGTAAAAACACTTCAAGAGGCTGAATCATAAAAAATAAGCCACACTCAAGTCAGAAAATAAAAGCACAGGTGAAAAAGACAAAGCCAAAAGTGAATAAAAGTACTCAGACTGATGTAAACATTCAACTCCCTGAAGACAGAAAATGCTAAGAGAAAGCTAAGTGTTTATTATACACAACATTCACTAGATTGAAAGCTACTTATTTCCTTGCAAACAGTTCTGACTGCAAACCTTCAGCAGCTGCTAAGTATAATACAGACATGAATTTGTAAAAACAACGTTGTTGTAGCTCGCCCTTCAAATCCTTCAGCCCTAGAAGAGCCACTGTGCAGCAGCCTGCTGCATCCTGCTCCAACAGCTACATTTATGAGATTTTTTTCCTTTCAAGTCTCTGAAGATATGCTAAGGAGATGAGGATATTCTCTTGCAAGTAAAATACTGTAAAGGTGAATAGCACAGTGACACTGGGGAGACCACAACCAGCTAAATCTCATCAAAAATATAACTCTGAGCACTCCTGAGTCACATGCTGGTTCTGCACAGCTTCTGGAAGTAACTGGTTTCTTCGGCGAGCTGACACAAGCTACTGCCACGTAACAACATTAACCCAGCCAACTAACAAAATCCACTTTGCACTCCTCAGCAAGATGAACTGACCAGTGGCTGGTTAGAAGAAATAGATGGCACACACTGTGACTGCCCTTTCAAGCCAGAGCAGAGTCAGATTTTCCCAAGTACTTCCTGAAACACCAGTCCTGGAAGTGAAAAGGAAATCACAGAACCACAGAATGGCTGCAGTTGGAAAGGACCTATAGAGGCCACTTTGTCCAACTCTCTGCTAAAGTAGAGCCCTCCCAGGACCATGCTCAGATAGCTTTTGACTCTCTCCAAGGATGGAAACTGTGCAGCCTCTCTGGACAACTTGTACCAGTGCTTTGTCACTCTACCAGTGACAAGTGTTCCCCAATGTTCAGGGAGAAACTCCTTTTTTTCAGTTTGTGCCCACTGCCTCTGGTCCTGTGGTCCTGTGGTCCTGTCACTGGGCATGACTGGCTTGGCTCCATCCTCTTTGCACCCTCTCTTCAGGTATTTATATACATTAAGAATAGTCCCCTGAGTCTTCTCTCCTCTAGGCTAAACAGTCCCAGCTCTCTCAGCCTTTCCTCATATGCAAGGTGCTTCTGTCCTTTAATCATTGTTGTGACCCTTCTTTGGCCTCTCTCTGGTATGGCCACATGCCCTCTTGTACCCAGTACTCCAGGTGTGGCCCCACCAGTTCTGAGTAGAGGGTGAATAGCAGCTCCACTAGCTGCTGGCAACACTATGTCAGATGCAGACAGGGATACTGTGAGTCGCCATTGCCACAAGAGCAATTGGGAAGAACCTCTCCACACGAGGGACAGTCAGGGAAAACACATAGAAAAAAAGGCAAGATGTGTGGCAAGTGTCACATCCAGATGCTAACTCTGTCTTATGTCCATCAGTTGCTCTAACCCTGGGGCTCAAGCATAAGCTCTTTTAATGGTGAAATGAAGTGAAATTAACAGAACAGCTCAGTTGGAACGGACTTAGTGATCACCTGGTCCAACCGCCTGACCACTTCAGGGAGGATCAAAAGCCAAAGTATGTTATTAAGGGCATTGTCCAAATGCCTCTTAAATGCTGACAGGCTTGGGGCATCAACCACCTCTCCAAGAAGCCTGTTCCAGTGTTTGACCATCCTCTCAGCAAAGAAATGCTTCCTAATGTCCAGTCTAAACGTCTTCTGGTCCAGCTTTGAATCACTCCCACACAGCCACAGCTCTGAGCAGCCTGGTCTAGTGGAAGGTGTCCCTGCCCATGGTAGGAGGCCTGAAACTAGATGATCATAGAATTGATTGGGTTGGCAAAGACCTCCGAGATCATCAAGTCCAACCCTTAGTCCACAATCAGCAACAGGACAAGGGGACACCGGCTCAAGCTCTGCCAGGGGAAATTTAAGTTGGAGATCAGAAAAAAATTCTTTAGAGAGAGTAATCAGGCATTGGAATGGCCTGCCCAGAGGTGATGGAGTCACCATCCCTGGAGGTTTTTAAACTGAGATGGGACGTGGCACTGAGTGCCACGATCTAGTAAACGGTCCGGAGTTGGACCAAGGGTTCGACTTGATGATCTCGGAGGTTTTTTCCAACCCAATCGATTCTGTGATTCTACGATTCTAAAGGGAGAGGGGGAAACAGCGCGGAGGGGAAATACGGCGTGATTTCAACGCAGTCAATGACACGGTAGGGCTGGGAGCGAGCGGGCGACCGCGCCCCGCAGCAGCCCCACGACTCGGCCCCGCCGCCCTCCCGATCGCGACAGCGCGACACGACCCGCCCGCGCCCCCCGCTCGCCGCTCACCGCCCGCCGCCCGCCGCCTCCGCTTCCGGGTCGCCTCGGGCGAAGGGGAAGTCCCGCCCCGTCCCATCCCGTCCCATCCCGGGGCCGCCGTCCCTCCCTCCCTCCCTCCCCTCTGCGGAAGGCGGGAAGCGGCGATGGGAGACATCCACGAGGTGCCGCGGCCGCGCATCGCCACCGGGCACCTGGCACAGCATATCGGCCAGCCCGTCTGCTTCGTGGGCCGCGTCGAGAAGGTGCCCAAAGGCCGCTCTGTCCCCACAGGCCGCCGCCTTCCCCGGGGTCGGCGGGCGGGTCCGGCCGGCCCCGGGGAGGACGGCGGCCTGTCCTTTGCTCGGCTCTGTCTGGGGCGGACAAACCTGATGTCTGTCTTTTGTAGACGCCGAGATGTCTGTCTTTTGTAGATTCATCCTACTGGGAAGTTTTTCGTGCTTTCGGATGGATTAGGGAAGCATACGACCGTGGAGCTGAGCGAACCTGTAAGTTATAAGGAATGCTTTGGAAATGCTTATGGTCGCCTGTTATGGATACCGGAGGTTTTGTCTCTTCTGAAAGATATTCATGGCTTCAATGTATTGAGTTTTTAGTGAGGAAAAAAGAAAAAGTCTCTGCGTGTTTCCCTTTTCCACCTGTGTTTCGTTGCCTCTGTTTCTTGCATCTTTCAGCTAACTTGCAGTCTTCTTAGCCATGAACTGTCTTCATGGATTTGCAGCTGGTGTTGAGAGACAGAACTCATTCCTTGTCACACACATCCCTGTCTGGCTATTTCTCTGACTCCATTAGTTGTCTACAGTGTAATATGGTCCATTACATGTATTAGCTTTATTGCAATTTCACTTTTTTCTCCCCTTATTGTTTTTGTAATCCAAAAGAGCTAAGAATATGGTATTCTTTGAGTTGCCATCCTCACAGAACACTTGTCGTAGCATTCCAGTAAACTTCATGGTTAGGTTGAAGCATTCTTTCATAACAAATAAAATCAAGCAATTAATGCAATGGGCATAAGATCTGATTAGAACTACTGAACAAAAATACCACTTCCTTTGTTATCAGGTACTACTGAAGGAATAACACCCTGGCATTCTCGTCTGTCACTAAGTATGTTTTTCCTTCAGCAAATGCTGTAATTAAAGGATTATTTTTGTTGTAATGGCAAATGCTCTAGCTTGACTGTGTGTGTATATTTACATTTTTCTTTGAATGAGTTGTTAAATGCTGAGAAATCCTTCCATTTCTATGTGAAATAATTGCATATGGTACTCTTGGACTTTGAAGACAGGAGTCTCTCCTTGTTGACGAAAAATACAGTTTGATCTGGCACGGAATTTTGTCTTCTAAATGTGAAGCTTGCTGACCTTAGCTTCAAACTGCAAGAAAACAGACCTTTTTTTCCCCTTTGTTCAACCAAAGGCTTGTCAGTGTCTTTTTATTCTGAACACTTACTGACAGATTACTTAAATAATTTCTAAATATATCTCCTAAATCTGGAACACTGCAACTGCTCTCTGGCATGTGTGATACCTCCTTAGCTTTTACAGAGTTCAGTAATTCACTTGGGTTTGAATGCAATGCATTAAAATCTGGATTCTTCTGTTCTCCGTGTACAAGATTAGTCTCTATTCAGTGATTAAATGATACAGTTTTATATACTTACAAACTATTATCTTCCCTCTGATGCTTCTTCATGTGTTTTTTTTTGTTGGTACTGAATTGGCTATTACAAAACCTGTAAATCTCTTTAAGTGGATCAAGGGGTTTGTGGGGTTTTGGGGGGATGGCAATGGGGCTGTTCAGTAGTACTGTATTGTTTGACTTAAATGTAATCTGTCATGGACAAACCATCAGTTGTGAAGAGTTCCTAGCTTAAGTGCAGTGCTCTTAAGTACATGCAGCAGCTAATTTAGTGTTACTAATCTCATCTTTGGTATGTTTTCCAGCTAGATGAGGAGATCTCAGGAATTATTGAAGTAGTGGGAAGAGTAACAAATCAGGCAACCATCATGTGTGTGTCATATGTCCAGTTCAGAGAAGATAAAAGTCCATTTGGTAAGTAAGAATATACATTACTATAAATCCATTTTGAGTTCTGAACTCTTCTTCAGTAAGTTAGAAGGGAGAGCCTTATGACCTTTCCTTACAGACAAGGTCTTTCTTCAAGCTGCCAGAGACAGAGTAGGGTATAGAAAAGGAGTGTCATTAGAGAAGTTCTGTACCAAATGTAGCAGCTTAAGGTTAAACTGTAGAGAGTTACTCTAAGCTGGAGCCAGTCTAGATCATTGCTATGATCTGATTGTTCTCCCACTCCTGACAGTGTGGTTCTCACCTTGCCCTGAATTTAGTGTGATTCTGCAGCCAGTAGGCCTCAAAATAACCCTCCAGAAAACAGGCAGTGACTGTTGCTGCCTTGGGGAAAATGGGAGGTTGAGGGAGACTGGGATCACTCAGCTATACTGCTTTTAAAAAAGCAGTATTTTAATGTTGTCATTGACTTGTGGGGAATTCAGCTTATGCATCATAACCATTTTCTTTGCCCTCTTTCAGATCTGGAACTCTACAATGAAGCGCTAAAAATTATTCATGAATTCCCTGAATACTTCCACTGTGGTACTGGGAGGAACACTTGATCAGTGTATACTTAGAGCTTCATGGGGGACAACAACACCCTAGTTTTCTTGCCTGAAGCGTGGTAACAGTTGCATTTATTTTCTACAAATAACTGAAAAGATGCTGTTACATGTGCTACGTATTGCCAGTGAAGAGTATTGTCTTTGCAAATATATTTATTCAGCAAGGAGAACACATCTGTGGATGTCTCTCTCACTGTATATATTTAACCCTTTAGCATCCATGAGGAACATTCTCTTGCAGGATTAGACATCAGAAACTGAAGTTTTGTAGGAATCCATTTGTTATTAGGAGAGGTTTTAGGATACTTTACTGAAGTAATTTGGTGGGCTTTTTACTATAAAGATTGTTAATTTCATTTGTTTGATAAATTTGATACAAATTTATTGAACATGTGGTGGTATGTTGCATCTCGAAAATGGTGTCTTCACCAATAAAAAAGATCTCGCATTTAACTATTTGTGTCAGTATTGCTTGTTAGAGGGCTATTTCCAGTGATGTATGGTGACTCCTGTTCTATTTTAAATGAAACATTGAAATTTTACAAAGTAGAGTTCAAGGTACTTGCCTTTTGCACTGATATTAAGCACTTGGAATATGCCTAGTTAATCTGGGATTTCAAGCACAGCTGACTTCCCATCACAACCTTAATTCTTGGTGGGAATCTAAGCAGCAGTACCAGGATTCAGCCAACTTATAGTGACTTTAACCATAGGAACTACCACACAGTTCCCGATTTTGTTACTATCCAGGCTACTAACACAACACATAGGAGAATTTTTAAGGTCTCTTAAGGTAGCACAATCAAAGCAAAATTGAACTTTGGATATGCTCTTTCTGAATTATTGAAATTTTTCAAAGTATTTTAAGTAAACCTTAGCTGTGTTTTATTAAACTTTCATACAAACAGGTTTCAGGTTAGTAACTGAGATTCCTAGCTATGTGCTTATTTATAGACATCTCTTTTTTCAGTCAAGGAATTTGTTTCAGACATATAAAATTACTACAAACTGGGGAGATGATCAATTTAACAATTTTTCCCCCTCTCTACCTAGAAGACGGACAGTGATGCAGTTACTGTCACTGAGATGGAGGAGGCCTTCTGAAGTAGGAATCAAATCTTTTACAGCAAAGAAGAGCATGAGGTCCATGTGGCACAATACCATGCTCCGTCCTGCAGTGGCATCACCACCACCTATTCTAGTGCTCAGCAGAATCAAATGTCATTCTCAATAACTGTGTGCATGTTTTCCTAGCATTTGGAACTATTTTGTTCTATTCTACTTTAGAAAATTGGTATTTTGTGCATGTACATATTTGTCTGTAAACAAAGCAGCCTACCACTAGATGGCTTTAGCATTTTAGAGAGACCATCCTTGGATACGTCATGTGAGGAAATGTTTGAACATTGCTACAGTGAGTGTAAAATGCCACTTTGTCAGACAAGACTTTTCTCAGTTCATGTAGTCCTGCAGCACTGAAAGGTGGCTGGGCAAGCAGTACACAGCTAAAAGTCTCCCCTAGGAGCTTTTCATTCATCAGCTTTTCTACAGGCATATCAGGCTGTGGGAATAAATGGCCTGCCTCACTCTGTGGCTGTACTAACTAGACAGCAATGCCAGAAACTGTAAAGCATTGTTAGTGTTCAAGTAATACTCAGGTCATATATGCATTTACCAGCACAATTCCCCACAGTACCATGTGGGAAACTGCCAGCCATTCCAAATACCTAGGGAAAGGTATAACCACGGGCCTGCTGTCAGCTAGGACTGATGGTTAACAGGATCCCAGGCATCACACACACAACAAAGGTGTGAGAAACAACCAGACTCATAGGTAATAAAATGGGAAGTAATGGCAGCCAAGGGGAGTCACCAGAGCAAATATCATAAACACCAGAGAGGAATGTCACCAAAGCCAGGGCCAGGAGCAGGATGTAGTAATGGAAGATATGAATAGGAGCTAGTGGCTTCTTTGGGAGGACACGAGGCTGATAATAGGCAAGAACCTGGGACAGGAGAGAGGAGTATGAAGTGAATTATGCAATCAGAGCAGACTTTGGGGAATTTCATGTCATTTGGGACAGGACTATTCCTACTACACTCCTGAGTAACTTCTGAGATCTGACACCTTTTCCCAGGGCTCTTGGCTGACCCTGCTCATCACCTGCTCTGCTGTCCTTGCTTGGGCATGGACATGTGCACATGTGTGGTGCTCATGTGTAAGCAGCCTGTGATGATAAAGCGCTTGTACTTTATCAAGGAAGGGAGGCAAGGTTGAAGCATCTAAGGAAATGGGAGCAATGAAATGTAATTGGCATGAACTACAGGGTCAAAACACATTAGGATGCAAGGCCACCTCCAGCAGTTAAGCAGATACCAGGCAACAGTAAAACTGCAGCTAATAAAATGGGTATAGCTATAGTTTTTGGTAGAAGCCAACAAATCACCCCCAAAAGCACAGCTTTATTAGTTCAAAAGCAAAACAAGGAAAAAAAAATCTGATAATTAAAACTCATACAGATCTTGTTTGGTAAACTTTGCAAATCATGTAATTACTGTCCTGAAAGATTGATTACTAATTAACAACAGCCAAAAGTGATAGCAATGCTGTGCCAGAATATGCACACATTCATACTCCAAAACATTTCAAAGACATGGTAAGTATCAAAGTAAGGATGTAATTTAATCTAATTAAATTATTTGAATGTGACACAAACAGGTATAGTTGAGTTGAAAACATTATAGATTAATTTTATTTACATAAGAAAGTGAGACATTTTATGGTAAGAGTTGCATTCATGTGGAAAGGAAATTACCAGGAAAATTTACTAAATGTTACTATGGAAGAATAAAACCACACATGACACTTAGAAATTCTCATTTCCATAAAACAAAAGCTTTATTGCCTGTATATAAATAGGGTATTATACAGTAAGTCCGAGTTTACATTTATAAACGGAAAACAGTTTGAAAAGCTCTTCAACAGCAAAACGAAGTGTGCAAAAATACTGGGAAAAATAAATATTCTAACAAGAAAAAAAAGGAACTGCTGTCCCATGGCTTAAAGTATCAAGTACCTCTTAGATTTTTAATTAACAAAGATTATTGTCAATTAGGCAAGAATTTTAGATCAGAAAAAAATGCAGATTACAACACTAACGCTAAATCAGAAAATAAAGTACATAGTCCTGAATGTCATCTTGTACATCCACAGAAAACACTTCCACATTCTATCTTCTTGAAACTACATTAGAGCACGTAGAACTAGTGGTATATTACAATATATCCTCTTTTCAGAAAAAACACCAATTTTCACAGTTCTGGCAATACAGTACCAGTTTATTGCTAGCATTCCATTTAGTATTTTATAGCACACAAGTGTTAAGTAACTCATATACTGTAAATAAACACACACCAAGTAAACTGATGTTATTATCCCATACCTTAAAACAGGTTTGGGTTTTTTCCCCCTAATTTGTATGAATTTTGTTGCCTAAAAAGATCAAGGACAACAATACCAATTAGCTCGTAGCACAATATTAGCAAAATATCATTGATGCTCTCTCAAGTTAATAAATAATCTTAATTCCAGCTCGTAACTCATCTAGAACTACTCTGATCAATGACTTAAAATTGTGCAGCCTTTTCGGAGCAGACTGGTGTTTGCTCATGACAAGAAGCAGGATTTACATAAGTTGATTCCACACTTCCCAGTATATATCAGAAGTACAGGGAAATGCTGATTATCTCAGTCTTCAAGTATTTTTGTAGTCAAAACTCAGTATGTAGTTTAAAACTTAAATATTTACAAGTCTCCATTCCTTGAGATTTCAAATCTTCTCAGTACTAAGTTAACCAATCAACTACAAACCTCCTATAGTTTATCTGCACTCTGCACTGAAAGAGACACCTGACTTCTCACTCAGGGAACTCTTCTCTAGGATAGACATCGCTAGGAGAGAAAACCCCCACATTCTTTAGCTTTATAATTCACATCAGCTAGGTATGTAGGGAAATTAAATAAGAGCTTGAATTGCAAAGACATTGCTTTACTATGAACAAAACTTGGGAACAGAAAGAAATGGAGTTTTCTTTAAAATAAAAATCTTTAGAATACAGTTAACAGTGGCACTTTGAATGAACTTACAAGGAAAGGATCATTTGCATACAAGAAAATGTGATCAAACAATGAACAGAGGAATCCACAGCATCATTTTGCCATCTTCTGAAGGACACTTTTCAGGTGTTTATTTTGAACATCTGCTTTCACAGCATATAAACACAGCTTTGGGGACAACCAGCATTATCCTGAAAACTTTATTAAAAAGGTCTTTGGATTTTAGTAAATCCAAAGAGATCCACAATTGCAGGTGTGCTTTTCTTCAGTCCTCTGAATCAGGACCACACACTATACCTAGAGGCTCACTTTAGGAATACCTGTTTCTACCAAGCACACTCATACACACATCATTTTACTAATTTGATAGCAGTTTATTTTTTCACAGTCAGGAAGTCACAAATGACCTTTGTTCAAAATATATGCTTGGACTACGGTAGACATCCATTAGAGAGCCACATATTTTCAAGCAATATTTATGCCTGGACAGTCTCTGCTGGAATGAGATTCCCTGTTGTATCCAGCTGCATACACTTACAAGTGCAGGCAGAGACCGGGCACTCAGTATGGTCCCTAAATAGCAACAGCAGAAAAAAAAAAAAACAGATTAAATAATTTTGCAGTCTATACATTTACTACATGCATGAGTGTAGTATCTCAGAAAAAATCGGCATCACAGTTCAGTTTTATGATTTAAATATTATAATGGTAGATACAGCAAAGGAGGCATGTCCTGCTCAGTGCAGCACACACACATGAAATAAACATTTTAACATCAACTTACCTGAACCAGCTCAGCATGTGCCCAGCATGTCCACCATGCCTACAGTTGTGACACCAAGTAAACCAGTTGTTGAACTGGGCTAACTTCTTGTCTTTGCTAAGATCCACTTTTTCATCTGACTTTGATCCTCCTGTGAAGAGGCAAACCCACCCCCACAAATATGGCTGTAAATCATTATACTTCATTTACATTTCGGCCCCAGCAACATTATTAAAATAAATTTGAAATTAGGAACATTATGTGAAGAAGCAGCCTGATTTTAAAAGAGAAGTTGGTAAAATTATTAAGAACTGGTGGAATGCCAAAACAAGAATTACATTACTGAGCTGTTGTTTCACATCTTATGAGCATGGTAAACTTGCTTATGAAGCAAATTTTACAAACAGAATGTCTTTCAATGGTGATTTATGTTCAGTGGTTGATTTATGTTCCAGTGAATTGTGGGCCTGTTCTGCTGCCACATGAAATCTTCTGCTTTAGAAAAAATCAACAAAATCTAAGTTATAAATTGGAAAAAATACAATATATAAGTCCTAACCTGTATCAATGAAAGAATGAGAAGAGATAGAAACAGACATAAACTGCACAGCTGTTTGTGGCTCTCTAACAAGACTGACTTAAAAATATGGACAAAATCAGTTTTATTTAGACCTTATATAATGCTGAGCCCAAGATACTTAGAACTAAAAGATTCTAGTCATAAAAATTCTTAGAGCATGACCTATGCTTTCTTTCATACTTAGTAACAGAAAGTACACCATGTCAAATTTATTCTCTCTCCCTCTTACAGCTAAAAACTAATTCACTTACATTCCAAGATTCATGTAGTATCTCTACAATTCATCTCACGTTTCCCATTTCTTTCAGTTGTAAAGCTCACAATACTGACCCCTACAATACTCAAATCTGTACACCAATCAAACCATGGAATTTCACTGACAATCTCACTGGGAAAACTGTCAGAACCAAGTAACTGTGCCTATAGAACTTAAACAAAGGTTTCATCATAAAATCAGATGGGATGTAAACAAGTTCTCAATTATGGTCTTCCTCCCTTCAAGATGATGAATACAAATACTTACAGTATGAGCAGAAAGAAAAATGCAGCAGAAGATATTCAAATACGAACTACTAATTAGGCCTCTAACTAGTACTGCAGCTGAATAACTAAAACCCACTGTGCCATACCTGGACAGCTGGAAACTGGTGTTCCCATATTTATCAAGCAAAGTGCACAGCGAGGAAGGGGCTTACGGCAACCAGGACAGCTTGTAACTTTTGACTTAGTTGGTGAACCACTGACTCCATATTGGCTAAAACCTCGCCCCTGGTGAGGAATAGCTGAACAGCTGTAAGAGATTGATTTTCCACAGAAATTGCAACTCACAAACACCTAAAGAGAACAAAAGCCCATTATTTTTTTTGTTTTGTTCCACTTTCGCTACACCTGTGAGTGACCCATTCAAGGCAGTAAACTTATATTTACCAGATATTCTAGAAAGTGCCCTAGAAAGCCAAGGCTACTTGTGAAGGAGTTCTTAATACTTCAGCTTATGGATGTGGTACACAGCCATGAGGAGTAGGCCTTAATGATGCTCACTTACTTATAAAGCACATAAAAACATGCATAACTGCTAAAACTTCAAAAGCTACTATTTAAGATGATAAAAATCTATATCTGCAGTAATGGAAGAAATTAAGCTTACTTACCATATAATTAAGTCTGGTCTCTCCTTATAGTCTGGTGACTCACTCTAGAGTCCCCAATGTAAGGATTATCCTAATATTATTTAGTTGTGACTTGATACCAGGGAGCACATATTTCAAACTCTTTAGGAGCTACTTGTGTTAATCACATAAGGAAGGAGCAACTCATCTCCTGCCCCCTTGGAACAGCACAGATTCAGCTGTCCTTAAACAGCTGTGGTGGATCCACAAATTCAAAAACAGCCTTCCACAGAAACCCTCAGGCCCTAGAGCTTGTAATAAACATGCTTAGCAGATGTGAGTGAAATGTGCTGTGGGAAAAAACATTTTGGCTAAAAATGCCACCAAATGTTAAGAAGAGCATTTGGGCAGGGCTTTAGTTTTTGGGTCAACTTATGTTCAGAACTGATAATGAAAGTTGCTGCTGTTCACTTTTAGTTTCAGGTTCAAGGGCTTCAAAATAGTTTTGAAGTTTGTTTCAATTAAAACAGAGCAATTTGAGCTAGTTCCCTGGTTTCAGCATCATTCTCACCCTGAATTCAGACACTGAATTCAGCTGGATGATACACTCTGCCTTTGCTTTTCAATATATGAGGAAAAAATACCAGAAGAGTTTCCTGTTTCCCCAGAAAAAAAGTGTTGATAAGTTACAGGTCCTAAAAGACCTCTTATTTAAAAGAAAAAGTGACCTTTTGTAAGGTCAGCCTTAGCTGAAATCCTTTGTTTGCACACAAACCATCCTGAAAGCCAAGGTGCAGCCAGCAACCTTTTTTATAGAAGTAGTATGTCACATTTCTTTCTGGACTGGTCACACTTCTTGCAAGAATTACATTTACCTGGGCTAAAGGCTTTGAACTGGGATCCAGCTTACTCCTATGGATATCAAATTCTGCACGTTTATGCCAAAATCTCCAAGCATCTAAAAGATTCCTGTAGTTCTCAATCCAGTACTGAACCCTTTCATCCTTAAGTACCTCTGACGGAGAACCCTAAAGCAGGCAGGAAAAAATGTCAGACACACACCAAAGACAAGGCTTCACAAAATGCACTACAAGACATGAGAAATAATACACAGTAATTTATCTTGAAGAAGATGAACTTTCTGTTAAACTGTAATGTGAGTTTGATTAAGGTTTTCTTCAGTCTCCCTCTCTGGTTGAAAATACTTGTGCTGCCATGTTCTCCCAAGAACTCATGCTTGGGGGATGAAGGATCCAAAAGTTCGGTCATATATCACAATCTGTATCACTGTTAAGATTACACATGCAGTTAAATACTGTGCTGGCAATAGCTACTACTGTGTAAGAGCTGACATAAGTCCATCAAAAAAAACCCCAAACCCTATGCTTACAGACAAACAAAAAATTTCACCTTTGTTCTCTATCAAAATCCTGGAAGGAAAAACAATAATGAACCTATCAGGAAACATATGAGCAATAGGCAGGGAAATGGGTATTCCCAGTTTAGCTAGTGAAAAGGACTCTGATTTTCTTTTGTCTTTCCTGTACTATCTCAATCAGGGAGTGTGAAGACACATGCTTGTCATTAACACTGAGTGTTTCAGATGACTCCACAAAACACGCACAATACTGTCCCAATCTAACAGAGAAAATATTTTTTAGTTCACAAGGTTCAGTATTACACTAATAAAAAAATGATGTTTAGTTCTCCTCTGTAAAGCTTTATTTTCAAGAGAAACACTAACCTGTAGCATGCAATAGCTTGCTGTCTGAACATCTCCCGTTCTGTCAACATAACTTTCCATCAAGTCAACTCCATCTTTTGTCAGCCCTGTTAACAGTATTCCCTCCAAATTCCCAGCCTCTTTCATTTCATTCGTCAGCTTTTCAATGAACCTGTTTAGCTATAAAAAATCCACATAAACACATAAATATATATAAAAAGAATGTCTGCTGCTAACAGAATATGCTGCTTGCTGGATGTTATGCAGAAAATGTTAAATTACTATATCCTACTACATTGCATGAAATCAAGTATTTATAAAGAAACTTTAAGCTTCCTGATAGACAGTGCAAAGAGGAAGGTTTTGTATTCTTTAAATACTTTGGTGAATTTAAAATACAATATTCCTGCTGTAAAACCAAACCTTAATTCACAAGAACATAAACATCTGAAAATAAATACTGAATAAGTACAAACACTCTCCAGTAAAATAGGTGTACAGGTAATGCAGTAGCATTTAAACTACCATATAATGAACACTAATAGAAAAAAAAAGCAAAATAACAACAAGCAACTCCCTCCCCAAATGAACCAAACAAAAAACAAACCAAAAATCAAGCTGAAGGTACAAACTAAATACCATACCTTATATAGCACTGTGATGACAAAAAACAAATCACTTATGCTTCATTACTTCCAGTGTTCACCCCTGTACCCCAGAGTTTCTTTCACCTCTGAATAAAGCCCAATTTAAAAGTTTGCTTAAATGTGCAACCCCAAACTTACCTGAGCATCATTGAGAAACTTGCAAGCAAATGCCACTCTGTCTCGTACAGCCACGTTATTTTCATACTTTGGTGAAGAAGGCAGAAGAAAAACAAATTACTTTCAAAATTTACAAAATCTCCCTCTATTTTTTCTCTTCCCTTTTGCCTTACCTCTTTATTCAAAAGCCACTGCTGTGTGCTTACATAGTAGGTCAGGGACTAACACCAATTTCCATGCCAACTGCGTAATTTACAAATAAAACCTTCTGATTGTTTGTGAACCCTCTGACTTTTGTTGTTTCTTTCAACCAATGAGCATTTATGAACCTTAGGTTCTTCCTTCCCCTTAAGGGTGGGTAGTCACATTTATCATAATTACAAAATAACTGGCCTATCCACTCAATTCCTTCCTAAAACTTCAAATAAAATTTAAAGTAAACAAAACATCCCAAGCAAACACATATTAACTCCCAACACCCAGAACATGAATTTCTCAGAAGTAAATTGACACTCAAGGTGCAGTGATATTTATTTTCTGCTTTTTAATTCTTTTACCAGATGAGACACTGAAGAAAAAAAAGTATTTGACTAAACTGGTACTTAGCTGTGCCCACATTTTCCCTCCTGATATTCTCAGAATAGAAACTGTGATTAACATTGCCAAACAAGATGTGCGTGACAAAATGTCACACACACTTCAACAGGCCTCATTGAAGGAAAAATTAAAATGAAAAACAGACAAACAACACCTTATGATCAGTGAGTTTCCAATTCATCAATAAAAAACTGTAGCATTACTATCAGAGAACAAAAATACTTTCAGAGAGAGAGAAAAGAAAGACTCAGGTTTCTCTCCTCTGTGATTCTAACATGTTTAAAATTTATTTTATTACCCTAAAACCATCATATTATGATAACTTTGTTTTCAACAGCTTTGGGGCAATTACCTTGCTGTATTACAGGAGTCCTTCATTAGGCTAAATAATTCTTATTCATTCAAGCATTGCTGTTGTTTTCTAACCAAAACTATGTTACTCCTCCAAAGATTCAAAGTTTCTCATGATTAAAGATTTAGTTTGCTCTTCACATGGCAATTCTGTATCAATTTCAGAAGATGTGACACTACTCTGTTTACTGTTCCTACACAGTGAACTTATTTTAACAATTAAGTAAGGGAAAATAAAATACAATTCAATGCAAATATAGCTTGATAAAAGTTCTGAAAACTCCCTTGCATTTATTAAGGTTTTTGGAATTCCATCATTAACGCTTCTCCCTCTCTTTTTTCGCCACTGCTCAAATTATTTTGATAATGTATTTCTAGTGATTTAATAAAATCCCTCTAAAAAACGGGTGAACTATAATGGATATTTATGCATGATTTGTTCACCAACATAACATTTACTAATATGTCTGTTTAGCAGAAAGAAGTGCTATTTGCCAGCATCAGGATAAAAGAATACATTCTGATCCAATTAATTAATGGAGTATATAGCATTTCCCCTACATACATGTGTGTCTGTATATGCTCCTATTACATAAAGGAATTCTAACCTAACCGAAGTTTACTCACCAATACACCATCATATGAACCAGATTCACTCGTCAGGAAAGCAAACATTGCACACAAGTAGGGATTGTTCAACTGCAGTCTTAGAGTACTGCACATTTCTCTCCAAAGCGAGTTCTTCTCATCTGTGTAGCCTGATAGAGCCATTGCTACCACATTAAGGTTCAGATCACCTGATTTAGGAAAAGCAATCAGTGAAACAATGTTATTCAAGTCAAGGACTTAAAAAAAATCCAGCTAAAACTGTAATTGAAAGTCTCCATTTAAACCACCATGTTTTATCAGGATGCAAGACAAAACCCAGTAGAATTAACACTAGCCAAAATAAATATGCATACAGTAGCATGTACACTACTTTCTGCATTAAATGCCTCTGTTCAGGTAAGTTAACATCTCTAGAAGTCACAAGCCCACAAGCACAACAGCCTCTTTATATTTTAAACAGCATCACACTGGTTCTGATTATTTTGAAATAGCTATCATAAGAGATTGTCAATATCATAACTCATATCCACAAGAAGTGAAAAACAGGATTGCACATCCAGCCATTGCTTAAAAGATGTAGCTGGAGGATGACAATTTTATATAGCAATATCCAGTTAAGAAGTTTGCTGAAACATGAAAACTATTTTATCTAAATATTCCTTCTGTCAGAAAGTTCAATTTTATTCTTCAATTTGAAGATAGCATGTCTTCAGTCTGAAACCCCCCTACAGAAAGTACAGACACTCATTCCCACACTAAAAGGGGAAATATTAAAAATAAAGGAAACCCAACAGCTCATTATGTCTTACCTACTCACTTTAGTGGCAAGATAGTCTTTCTAATTTAATAAGAGAACACAAATGCAAAGCAGAGTTGTAGGAGGAACACTAGTAAGAAAACAGAAAAAAACACCTCCATCTACTGGCTCCACTATCTTAACTTTTCCATCATACACCACCACAACTCTTACCAAGTATTACCCCAAAACAAATGTTTTCTGCAGACTCTGAATATCATGTTTCATTATTCCACAACCATCACACTGGGCGATACAGCCCAACAGAAGCAGATTTACATGACATCTAGCCAAGGAGCAATTCCATTAAAGAATCCTATTAGTTCCAAATGTATGTCTTTCTGGGGTTTGTATCAGTAAGAAATTCTGAAACATATAATCTATTCTAACTAGACAGTATGGCATATGGTAGTCTAGGGACTGAAATACCAGGATTTGTCAGATTCTCAATCTCCACTACAACTGCTTCAAGTAACAATTTTATAAGACAACAGCCATCTCTTTTAACAGAAGAAAAATCTACTCGTGATACAGTGCCAAAATAAAAGACACTAAGCACAGTATGCACCTTTTCCTGAGGAAGCCCCTTTATTTAGAATTTGTATTGCTCGCCGTATGTCCAAGTTGAAAAGTGCTACAGCAGCAGCTCGTTCCCAGTCTCCTTCCTGTTCCAAGGAACTTAGAAAAGGTTCCACATCTAAGTCTGTTCCCTTCTTTATCCACCCACAGAGCTGCAAAGCCAAGGATCTCTCCTCACTCAGGTATTGAATAATATCCGCCTGTCTATCAGATCCACTCCTGCTGTGCCTGAGGTTCTCCGTTGTTCCTAGAAATGGGAAATAAATTATACTTAAATCACAATTTAAATTGCAAACACAATACAACACTTTCATTTGAATCATAACACAGAGTACAAAAGCTAAGTATCATACTTTGGTACTTTATATTAACAGCACTTACCACTCCCATGGTGAGGAACAGTATACACAAAATTATTCTGATCTGCTAAAAAATCATGCACCTAAACTTGACACACATTCCCCACTGTCTTTTTTCTTTCCTCTACCTCTTGTGACAGTTGACAGGATTTTTCGGTGTGTTCAAACTGAAACTACATAATACACAGTCAAGTACTTGCTCTACCAGTCCTCTTCTTAGCATCAATGTGTTAGAAGCTTTCTCACCACTGAAGACCTCTATTTTTTTTGCTCCACGGACCATATATATTAATGAAGCATATAATGAATAGAGAAGGAAAGATTTAAATAATAGATTATACTAACACAAACTTCGATGACCATTTGAGGCAGAATGTGATCCACTATGGGTGATTACCACTTCAGAACAAGACAGCTGATTTAAACATAGATGTGCAAATGTACTTAATACATTAGCAGTAACTACAGTAAAGTCACTTTCCTAGAACCGCATCCAGATGTGGAGCTTTGAAATATAAAATAGTCTCATGGGGAGAAAGAATTCTCAGTGCCATAGTCAAAACTCAAATGTTTGAAATAATTCAAAGATTTACCTTTGAGGATACTGTGCTTTTACCATTACTGATTTTCCACAAACACTGAAAATTCTGGAAATTACTGTAATATAAACTGTTAACTTACATTATTAAAACACAAACAGAAATACTTTGTATTTTTAAATAGCCTCTTTGAACAATTATTAAAGATAGATCTATGAGCACATCATTCTGCAAATATACTACAAATGAACTCAGCAAAGTTAGAACATTCTTACCCAAAGATGACTTCACAATTGACTTAATGCCAGCATAAACTAAGGGACCTTTGTTTCCTGTAAGTTTTTGATCCATATCTTCTGTATACTGCTTCATAAGTATTTTCATGTATAGGAAGGTTAATTTTTCCCAAGTGTTTAAAAAACTGTTTTTAAAAATTTAAAGTCACATTGTGTTAACATGTGCAAAGCATTTACAGGTTGCTGCATTATATTTAAAGATTTTAAAGCATTTTGTATAAGTGGTTTACATATAAAGGAATATTACTTCTTTAGGACAGAAACTACAGTACAATAAAGGATATAGTGCAGAGTGTACCAAAGTGATTTCAGCTGAGGATCTTCATTTCCAGCAAGGAGGTGATTTCTCCAAACTTGTTCAGTATCAAGACCATACCTTGACAAAGCTCTGAGCCGCATTTTGGTTGCTATATCTTTTTCCAAGGAATTAGCCTTTCCCTCTTCTGTACACTCATACAAATGTCGTCCACATGCCCACATTAAGGATGTCACGGGACTCCATGCAAGCGAAATTCTTTCAAAAACTGTGAAGTCTGACATAGTCCTGTTGGGAGTCACTACTACCATTCGATTTTGACTTGTGGGATGCCAGGCAAATGAAGCAATATAATTTTCACACGGTTGGACACTTCGTTCAATTATTGTCGGCTCAGTTTCATCTCCAATAGGGGTAGGAGTATGTTGCATGTCATACAGTCTAATGATATTACTATCCCTTGTTAAAGTAGCTAACAGTCCAGTTCTTGTTGGACACCATGCAACTTTTGTTAAGGGTTTTGGTTGCTCTGTCAAGGTCAAAACAGGCTTTTCAAACTTTCTTAAATCCCATATGGCAACCTGACCTTCATAGAAGGAAGCTACACGATCATGGAAATAGGGATCAACAGTCACTCCTTGGACAGCCTTGGTGTTTACAAATATTTTTTGGCTTGTGTTCCTCAGATCAAAGATAGCCAGATTTCGATGCATTCCGGCTAACAGCAGCTTCTGATCCCGTGGAAGCCAACAGAGGGAGAGACAAGCATCATTCTGTCCTAATTCATAGAGTGGCTTTGTTACTACTAGTCCTGCTTCTGCATCTCCTGCTGAAAGTCTTACTTTCTCTGTAGCAACTGCAGTCTCTGGGGCATATTTGCTACTGATATCCCAGATCAGCACTGAAAAGTCAGCCCGATGTTTGTCTAGTCCAGCAGCAAGCCAATTGCTATCCAGTGGATTCCACGCAAGGGTGTTGCATTGCCGTGCATGTTTAGGAACAAACTCTTTGCCTATCAAATCTTTAGATTTTGAACTGTGATCTTGACCAAGACTGGTAAGTACCACTCGGCCATTGGCCTGTCCAACAGCAAGGAGACATTCCGGATCATACTTGGGATACCAGGCCACACATTTCATGTACGGCGTATCCGAGTTTATAGACAGCAACGTAGCTGTAGTTTCTTCTGACAGCCGCAAGGACCCTGCCTTGAGTTCTGAACTTACAGCAGAGTCGATGTGATAAAGGCTCAGCTCTGAGTCGCACACAACAAATCTGTCAACGTGGTGTGGGGCCCACAGAATATCAGGTTTGGAGCCACTCATGGTTAGGGTAAGTTCATGCAGAATCTAAGCTCTGGTAAGAAGATTTAGGTGATATCCATGCATATGGAAACTGTTGAGAAAATAATTTGTAGAAACATTATCAAAACCTAAGTTCTGTTGCAACCTCAGTTAATTGCTAAACAACCAAGAATGTGAATGACTTTTAGCTCAAAGGTTTAACACACACAAAACACATTTCAGGCCAAAACCTTAAGCATTCTCTGCATTGTATCATTTTCCTCACAACACACTTTGCTTGGCATGTACCTATTGAGACAGAACCAACACACCACCTACAGACTGATAACAGGATTTGCTGTGTTTACAAACTCCACACCAGTATTAAGCAAGGAAACATTAACCGAGATGAGATGGGTCACAAGACGTGGGTGGGCTGCTGGGAAGCAGCCACTCCCTCAAACATCGAGAAGAGAATTTCTCTTCCTCATTGAAATGCATTAATTGACAAAAAATAGGGTCTCTGTTTTGGCTGAATCCTGCTCCACAGCCTAGAAAGGCTTGCTCTCTTTCAAGATTTCTATAGAAACGCAACTCCTCATCTTATCGTTAAGCTCCTGTTCTCACCTCCTGCCCCAATGTTACCTTGTCCTCGTTCGTAACTGGCCCAACAACATTCAAAAAGTTACATCACTGTTAAACTCCATCTGTATTCTCAGTGGCTTCATGCCCAGAATTCCAGTGCATGTGTACATGCAAACAGACCCCACAGGCCCTACAAACAACTCTTATAACTGGAGAAAGGGACAGACTAGATCGGGAAGTATTGAAAAGACAGAGTTATTTACTTTCCCTTGAGTCCATGGGCGCCTGCTGGTCCCCCCTTCCCGGCTCCTCCGAGCGCCGAGGGGCGCAGGGCCCGGCCCGCAGCCCCTCCCCGGCAGGAGCCGGGACACCGCGATGGGGGCGGACAGGGGCCGGGACACCGCCAGCCTCCCTCCCTCCCTCCTTCCCTTCCGGGGCGCGGCAGCTGCTCACCCACCCAGCGGGACCCTCCAGCACCGCCGCGGCCGCCGGGAAAGAGCGGAGGGGAAGGCTGCAACTCGCCGGCCCCACGGCCCGAGCGGGACGCGCGGAAAGCGCCGCGGGTTTGCGGCCTAGGGGGCGGCGCGGGACGAAAAGCGCGGCGGTTCCTCGCGCTCGAGGAGCGGAACGGGAACCGCTTCCGTAGGGCGGGGCCGCGCGAGCACTTCCGGCCCCGGGCCGCGCTCTCCCATTGGCCTGGCACGGAATGGGATGGGCGGGCGCATGGCAATGGGCTGGGATGGGCGGGAGCGCGTTAATGGCTGGGGATGGGCGCGGCACTGGGATGGGCGGAGCGCGGCACTGGGATGGGCGGAGCGCGGCACTGGGATGGGGGGAGCGCGGCACGGGAATGGGCGGAGCGCGGCACTGGGATGGGCGGAGCGCGGCACTGGGATGGGGGGAGCGCGGCACTGGGATGGGCGGAGCGCGGCACTGGGATGGGGGGAGCGCGGCACGGGGATGGGCGGAGCGAGGCGTGTGACTTGTGCTCCGGGAGGGTCCTGGGCGTAGGGAGGGTGGAGCAGCTGACCCACTGCGGTCCTTTTCAGCCTGACTCATCTCGTGTTTCTGTGACCTTAAAGACCGTCCCATTCCAGGTCCGCAACATGTGCAGGGAGACCTTCCCTTGGACGAGGTTGTGCAGAGCCCCATCCAACCTGGCCCTGAACTCTTCCAGAGAGTTGGGTCGTCCACAACTTCTCTGGGCAACCTGTTCCTGTGCCTCACCACACTTGCATTGAGGAATTTCTTCCTCATATCCAATCTATGCCTACCTTCTCTCGGTACCTACTCTAGTAGCCAAAGAATGGGGTTTTGGGACTCCCTATCACCTTTGGGAAACCTGTTCTGGTATTTGATAACTCTCAGAGTAATAAAGTTTTCTTATTTATAAATTACCTGGGGGGGAAATATATATCTATTTTTCCTTGCTCCTACATTACTAGAATTTCACAACCCACTTTTCTGCAAACCATGGAGATGTGAACTTGAACCGTTTCTCCTCTTGTTTTGATGCCCTTTAAACTTGTCTGTAATAAAAATTAGAAGCTGAAGTACCAATTGGACAATTTCAGGTTCTCGACGAATAATTTCCTTCTTCGTATACAAATGCTGATATTTGGTCAGGAAACATTTAAAGGTCACACTTTTAGTTGCTTCTCACTGTGAGAGTCAGGATCTTAGGTCCTTATTTTAGCTGCTTCTCCTATTTCTTTCTTTTCTCAGAAAATAAAGGAAATGCATAGTCTTTGGCTTCCTTATGAAATATTTTCCTATTTTGTCTTTTGAATTGCAGTAAATAATTTTTAACATGTGGGTGGAGTAGCTTTTAACATCATTTGTGTTAATGTCTTGTCTCTTTTCTTGTCTGTAAACATACTGGAAAATTTGTGTTATCTAAGAAACTACATTTTGTGTGTTAAATTTTCATGGAGTTCATGAATTTCAGCCACAAATGTGGTCTAATGGTACAACAACTATTTGGCTTAGATTTTATTCTAATATTCCTTCCATTTTAAAAGCATTTTTTCCTTATAAAACCCACTTTTTTCCCCCTTAATAATAGTAATCTTCAGGTACTCAGCAGTTGTTTTGATAAATAAAATAGGCCAAAGCATGTAGAAAAAAATAAGAATAATTCAAATAGAGTAGCCTATCATATATCAAAGGCAAAATTGGCAGCCTGTATTTTCATGCTTATCTGTTTCATTTTTCATCATTCCATTTCCTCTGCTACTGTTGAAGTGGGACATAGTGACTTTTTCACATCTGTTTCAAATAATCACCTGCTGGTTCTTTTTATAACAAAGATGAGATTCAGTTTGTGTGTTCCTAACATTTTTCCATGGGAAAATATGGGAGTTTAGTTTATGAGTTTAGGTAATATTTATAATATTCACATCATCTAACTTTGATTTTAAGGGTAAGTTCTTTAGGTATTAGGGAATCAGCAGTTGAAGTACCCAAGGTCTTACTCATTTCTTGAGTCCTAATGATGGTCCAAATACAGTGCTAACACACACAAAGCACAGGAGTTTCCTGTGCCTCTGGCAAAAAGAGATTCAGAGAAATTTAACAATTAAAAATTATATTTTGAACTACTAAATGCTGTTGTCCAAATGGTAGGTACAAAGCAAGTTAATAGAAACACAAGAGCCATTTGGTGTTTCAGAATGCGGAAGGATCTCACCACCTCAGGCACCGCTGTGTCACAGTTATTAGATCGCATGAACCATGGGGACGTGCATATAATAACTGATCATTCTACCACACTCAGAAATTTTATTTCCTATGTTGTTCTCAAAATAAATGCTGGAACAGTATTTGATTACTTCATGGATGATGTATGAATTTTCATTTTTAAAATTCTGACTACAGATTATTCCAAGCTTGCTCTCTATATAAGTCTATGAGTTCTTTAGGAATTTTTAATCATGTGGGAACATTGTACAGTGGAAGCTCCATTTTGAGCTTACTTTATCCTTTAAAAATCTGTTAAAATTTGTAAGAGATCAAGGTATACCAAGATTAGTTAATCTTTTTTGAGATATTAACTGGAAGCTGTTTTTTCTCTACTACTTTTTATGCTTTTCCATATTTGATTCCTGGAAAGCTAGCTTTTCTTTATGTTCATCTCTAAGATTTGTTATATTTTTCATATCTGGCCAAGGGGTACTAGCAAAACTAGCGAAATCCTTTCAGAAACACCTAAATACTGCTGGAGTTTTGCATGTTGTAATATGATGTAAATATTGATTTTTTTAGAGGCATGGCAGCTTCTAATTTATTATCTAAGTCTACTGCTGCTCTTGCCTTTACACAAAAAAGAAAAAAATACATATAGTCTGACATCGCTATTTTTCACATTATTTCTGTTTTGGATTAAGATCAATTAAACTTGCAGAAGTTGTTGCTTGGTGGAGCCTAGCAGACAGTTTCAGATGTGCTGTTGTACTCCTTATGCCATGATGCATACCTGGTAGTACTGCTTTATCTGATTTTAGCTAAGAGAAAGTATTCATTACATATGGGGTTTGAAGCTGGAGTTCAAACTTCCCTCAATCTATTTAAAATGTATGTCCCTTAAAAAAGATCCCAAATTATATGGATTCAGCATTGTGATTGCAAAAGTTGTAGACATAGGTTGCAAAACTATTTCCTCTAGACTTTAGTATTTCTACTGAAAATTCTTTCATTTGTACTGATCAGACTCTTTGTATATGTTGGGATTATCACTTAATTTTGTGTGATTTCATATTAAAAGTGTAATGCAAGTTGTTGTATTCAAATGCCATATCAGGGTGAGAAATGTTCAGAGAATCCAGTAAATTCAGTTGACTTAGCAGGTCTTTCATCTTGGTCATTCATCAATCAAGGCATTCAAAATGAAAAGCTTTTTAGTAAGGAAGGTGACTCTTTTTTTCATGTCCTGTGCCACTCTTGGATAAGAGTGAAAAACTCTCGACTTATTCCGTTAATATTAGTTGTGGTTGCTGTCCTTGTTATTCAGTGAGATGCATAGAAATGTGAGAGAGGGGAATTGAAATAAAGACAGCGAGAATATCACAGGCACATTTATCTCCCCTTAAAGGCAATTAGTTCATTTTATTAATTGAAAAACTGCTCTGTGGAAGCTTAGAAATTAGTCTCCTACCATTTAGGTAGGGTCTTTTTGGGGTCCTGAAGGAATCCCCGGACCAAAGGGCTCACAAAATTTGGGTGTTCAAGGGTCAAAGGTAACCTGTGAACAAACAACATGATTTTAAAAGAATAGAGCAGGCGATATATATGACTGAGGACAAGCCTTTATATATGAGTGCCTATTCATCTTGAAAAACATGTGAAATAAAAGGTAACTATTCAGTTTCGACCACTCTAGGCTGTTAGAGAGAGAACTTCTCTTCAACTGTATCATACCTTATGATAAGCAGCCTTGATCTCTGGGTGCTTACAAAAGTAAATCAAAGCATAAAGATTTTTAAAAGGGTAATTTAAAAGGATTTGAAGATGAAATATGCTGTATTTTAACAGGGTTTCATGTTACTGAATGTGATCAAAGCCCTTATTCAAACTGGTCATTTTTATAGCTACACAACAGGCTGCACATGAAGACTTGGGTCATCTTTGCTTCAAGCTGTTAGTAAAGCTAAAGATTTTACTAAAATTATTCTAAATTGGAATTTTGGACTTTTTTTGAGGGGGGTTTAGGTTTTTGCCTTTTTTTTTAAGGACAACAAGGTGAGCCTGGTCCAAAAGAGAATTACGGAATTTCAGGAGGTAAAGTGAATCTGTTTTTAACAGTCACTGTTTTAATCTTTGCTCAGTTTTCTTAAAATGTAAGTAATAATTTACCTGAATATTTTTGTCAGGTCAAACAAAACATTTCTCAGGTCAGAATGACATGTGTTCCTAAGTGACACAAGACTGTCATTTCAATTCTCTGGCAACCCAGAACTGTACTTATTTCAGCAGATCATACTACCTTGCTGGTGCACTCACTGATCACTTTTAACCTTCATTGACTTTGTGGTGCTCAGAAGATCTGTGTGTCAGGTACTGGTGCTCCAACTGGGACATCTAAAAGAGGGGAATGTATGAAACAAGTATTTAGTTTCTCAGGATCAGATAGGAACTAAGGAGTAAAACCAGTTAGTTCTTCCAGGAGATATCCTCCTTCCTCGATGTGTTGTATCATGGTCTCTCAATATCTCAGTCTCTAGTTTTCTGCATCTATTACAAGGGCACTAGCATTTTGACCAGACAGTAACCTCATTTACCAGGTATGTTGTGATTAAATGCTGAATCTAGCATTGTGCATTATCATGTAGATACACCAGAGGGCAGGATTTAGATAGCACTAATATCTTTATAGCTTACATATTCAGCAATTAAATGATCCTTTTGATACACTTATTGCCGTCTAAGTTTCAAAAGGCATGTAATCATGACTCTCCTTACATAGTATGAATAACAATGGCACTGAATTAAGAAGTATCCAGTATTAAAAACTGTTTAAAATATCTACTTCAAGTTGCATCCCTTAGTAATATCTCCTAGCCAGAGGGGGAAAAGAAAAATCACCCATTCTTTAGAGTAATTATTGTAATTCTTAATCAGTGAAGAACACGCTGGGGCAAAAAAATGTAAATTTAAGGCAGTGACTTTTGACTGGCGTCATCAACCAAACTGATCCATAGTGTAAGTCCTTTGACATTTTACATTCATGTACTCTAGAACAGTCACCTTATTTCGTACTTTTATCAATCTGTATCACATATGCATTCAGTTGTGGATTTTCAAGCAACAGAATCATAATTTATTTTGTCTATCTTCATACAGAAGCTCTCTCTTATCTTTGCCAAATCTCTCTTTTTATTTCTTCTTTAGCATTTTTTTAGTTGCAATAATGAGAATAGCACAAAGTATTCAAGGAGGGCAGGTATGTACCAGGAAAGAAAGACGACACATGATTTTTTGCAGTAGAAGAGGTGACTTAGCATGAATGCAGGAATTAAAGGCTTTTAACTTGAAATTAACTATAAAATGACTTTTATGTGTAAGACTTTGTATTGAAGACATGAGCTTTCTTATGGTCATGTAATGGATGCCTTTAGACAGATTCAATAGTCATGGAAGCTCTCTGTAAATGAGAACCTGGTTCGGGGCAACCAGTGGCACATTGCTGTACTAAAAAGCTTTGCAACAAGTATTAGTGTAAAAAAACAATTTTGTAAGTCTAGAGTCATTACTTCCATCAGATTTGATTTCTACGTGAATACAAAGCTACAAAAATACATACAAGATGAGTGAAAAAAGAAAGCTTTGAATTGTAAATCAACAATCCTGTAATGGAACTAAGATTCTTACTGTACTTCCAGAGCACAGTAAGTAGTGAAGAAGAGCTTAGGCTGTGCCCAGAGACCAATTACACACAATATGTAACAGATTTACAGATTTTCTAGCCACAAAAATGCAACCAAACCTGACCTCACTGCTATCCAAATACTGGATGTTTGTCAGAACTACCAGGTTTTATTTAACCAGTCAAATTATTATGTCTAAATATCATAAATTTTAACATTTTCTGATCTCTGCCAGATGAGAGTCATGTTTGCAGGTCCCTTTGCAATGATTTGGAAAAAAGAAAAACCAGTCTGTGTTGCAGCAATGGTCATACTGCCTGTATGTTAGAAGAGTTGTTAAACATCTAAAGCTTTGACTTCAGATGCTACTTTGGAGACTGTTGTGGGAGAATACCAGGGATTTAATCAATGGAAAAGTCATTTCAGGAGATAGATCTATGATAAGGACCCAGAGCTAGAGGACACTGCCCAGAGGAACAATAATAGGGCTGTTTTGAGGTAAATCTGCGATGATCATATAGAGCTAAAGGACATTGCGCCGAGGAATGACAAAAATAATAAAATGGCTGTTTAAGGACATTTTACAGTTATAACGTAGTTTTAATAAAATTATTATGGTGTCCTATTGTACTTTTCCCTTAGTCATCCCCCTCCCAGTTTCTTCTTCCCATAACCCCCTAGGGCATTTTCCTGCATTTTGTCCATCATGATTCCCTATTGGCTGTTGTATCTGGTTTCCTATTGGTCGTTAGGTCTGTTCGCCTATTGATTGTCATCTCCATTGGTGCATTTCTCAATCCCTCTCTTATCCAATGGGGATTGGGGAACCACCCTTTTTTCTGGAAGCTTCTTCCCCCTACCCTGTATAAGTGAGTGCTCTACCCCAATAAATTGCTCTTGTTTCACCTTCGCTCCTGGCTGTGTCCTTGCTTCATCGATTGTCACAACACGCCAAGGGGCTTTGGGAAGCAGGGGCCGATCTCTTTTTGCTACGACCAGTGGGAAACCTCCCCACAACAGCCCGCAGACTGTAAACTGTATATTTAATGATTTAAGTAGGGCTTCCAAAATCTTAGGTAACATGGAAGAGACATTTTTTTTTCAAGGATTCTTCCCAGGATCATTGAAGAAGCACTTGGCAGGACTACTTCTATGGATTGTTTCAACTCTTTCTGGAAAATATTAAAAGTAATGCCCGGACTGGTTTGTACAACCAGTGGGGGGTTAGTGTCCAGTCAACAACTCCATTTAGGCATTTTTGGCTGATCATTCCTTAAGTCCTAGATGTTGACTTGACAAATAAATTACATTCATATAATATTCTTCTTCTTCACAGAATAACAAACCGCATTCAATCACATTTTTATGCACTGGATAAGTGTAAAATTATTTAATACAAACACAAAATTTAAGAAGTAGGTAGGGAACTTGGAAATAAATTTAAAATACTTATTTTATGAGTAGAAAAGATTGCTGTCTCTACAGAATGTTTAACTTACTAGGAATACCAACCTTTATTTGAGCAAAAATATTGTTTATCTTTAATAATATTCTCACAAACTGTTTGGTCCATTTCACAGAATAAAGAATTATTGAATTATGCAGATAGAATTATTTATTTTTGTCTAAAGGAGATATGAGTCTACCAAGAGAGACACAGATGAAGGGAGATCCTGGGCAGTCGGGGAAAAAGGTAAGGAAATATACAAAATGTACAAAAATGGTGACGAAAGAACAAACAACCATTTGCAGGTATGCAATGGTAAGGAGTTCATCCTGGAGGAAGGCATGTGCCAATACTTTTGCCGGGGATAAGGGACTGGGTGAGATGTTTCCAAAATACTAACAGTGGTTACCGTCTGAATTAGCAACTGATTTAGCTGCCCTGCCTTTTGTCGGCTATTGATTAGTGTCAAATTTCACAATCTTCTTGGAGAAGAGAGCTCATGTCTTTAGCCTGTTCCTTATGGCCTGTTCAGATTTTTCCTGATACCAAGAAGTCATGCTCAATTTGGTGTGACTTAGAGCATTTAGCAGGGTGGTGAGCTGCAGTTGAAACACGTCAGCCTGGTACAGGAACCAGCACAAACAGCTGAAACCAGGGCTTGTTTTATTCCAAGGGAAATTCTGACATTTTAGGGAAAACTCTGCCACACTGGGAAAAAAAAAGCCATAAATTCAAAATGGTGGACAGTAATTTAAAGGGGTGCAAAACAGAGTGCCCAAAATAGTAAATTTAGAGTAAGTTAAATGGAGGCTTTTAATTTTATGCTTTTCAAAAAGAATGAGCTGCTGAGTGAGCAAAAGTCAGTGTTTTGGCTGATTTCGAACTGCTGCTGAGAATCCAGGTGCCTCCAAACTCTGCTGTGCAGCTCTTATGTGAGGGTAGCAGCTGGCTGACATGTAGAATTGATGAACTAAACGTAAGTTATAGTAAGCAAATCAGCATTTTTGACTGTGGGCTTTTAATTAAAAAATATCTGAATAGCTTGAATAAATCTCTATTAAGACTGCAGATTCACTTTTTTTTCATCTACAAGGGCAGTGCAAACATCAGTTTGACAAGCTACAGGCTGAGGCAGTAAGGCTTCCACTGTGAGAAAATAATGTAGCACTTCTGTTGCTACTTATTTATTTTTTAAAAATTTGAAACCACTCACTGCTCAAAAATTAAGAACTCAGTACATCAGAGGTGAAACATCAGAATTAAGAGTAAATTTTGTGTTAAAGTTACAGGTGGCTTTTGTATTTGGGAATGGTGAGGGTTTTTTCTCTTGCATATTGCCTTTATTCAAATGATTAACTTTGTGCTGTCACCTTCACTGTTATATTGCATTGAAAGTAAAAACAGTAGTACTGAGCAGCTACCTAGGTATTCAGGACAGAGCACAGAACAGCTTATTGTCTGCAGTGAGTAGCATGGTGAAACTACAGCAGTTATTTGCAGGTGTGAAGCTGTCTCAGGGAAGTGAGATCCAGACTGATGCAACAGACCCTGTAATATCACTTTCATCAACAGCTCAAATCAGAAATGGATTTTAACCTTGTTTTAACCTACTTTTAACTCTTTGGATTACCTCGGGCATCCTGATATACTAATCTAACTTACTTTGTGCATAAATATTTTGTAGGAAATGTTCCATAATAGAATGTTCTATGTGGGTTGTTTGTGAATTATTTGATGTAATCTTCCTGAAAAATATTTGCAGCCTGCATTCGCCATTGGGTTCAGACCTACTAAAACTATTACTTTTTAAAAGTTGTGTTTTCTTAGAATTGGTCAAGCAAGACCTTTTCTGATAACTCTGCAAGTATTTCTCTTCCTTGTATGAGTATATGCATGCAATTCCTCCCAGAAAACATTGATGCAATTGCAAGGGGCACTGTTACAAATGCCCGTAAACATAAGGAATATGGAAGGGGTTTAAGACACAGAATAGTTTATTTTTTTCAGGAAAAGAAATTAGCCACATATTTACTGACATATTTGAGGAAGGTGTTTATGCAATTATTGCTTCTTGTAAGTCTATTGACTCAATAAAATTAGCTATGTGAAAAGTAATTAGTCATTTAATCTCTCTTAGGGGCAAAAGGGAGATCAAGGCCCAAGAGGCCCAGGACACTCTGGTAAAGTAGATGTAGATCGAAAGGTATGGCTTGATATGCACACTGGAGAAATACTACAAACTTTAGAAGGACCTATTTTATAAGAGTTTGGATTCTGACCTACCTTTTCATTCATTACATCCTAAATATCTACTCTATTTGAACTGATGATTTAAAAGGATTTAAGAGAGAGTAATGTATTCTGTAGCCTGAACAAGTGCAGCAAAATCAGACTATGAACATAGAGCCTAAAGTTTATAGGGCAATAGAGATGTCCTAAAAATTCAGTACAGAGTTTACATTAAAGATGGTATGTTGATAGGGAGAGAGAAGCTAAGAGAAACTAGGAAAGTAGTTAGATATCTAAATATGAAATTAAAAGCCTGGGAAGATGTATTAGTATATAGACAGCTTTTATCTCCCACCAGGTTAAATTTATGACATTTGGGGCAGATTCTGGAACTGAGTGGGATTTCAGCTGGAGTGGAGCATCTAAATACCTTTCTGATTATGGGCAACATTATCATTGTGGTTTTGGCTATTTGTGTATCCACAACCATCAATGAATTTTTGCTGTTACTGGAAAAAAAAACGTTTGTTTTCGTCAGGGTGACCTTGGAGGAAAAGGATCCCAATGACTGAGTAGTCATAAAGGACTACAAGGCCCAACTGGTCCAAAAGTAAGCTTTTTCCTCCATGTGATAGGAAAAATAGAAACTTTACTCCCAGTATTCTGGAATGCCTGAATAATGAACAATATCATCTTAGAGAAGACCTCAAGAATTAGATAAGGACTGTAACTCAAACAAACAGCTCTGTGTACCCAGACAAAATAAAGAACAAACGCTACAGTGGTGAAACCCAATGATGCTGTGCCTGCTCATGAACTGAGGTCAAGTGGACAAAGAAGACCAGGAAAGACCAAAGAAGAACTTCATAGTATTTAATTAAAACAACAAGTAATATAATGGAATATATAGTAATAGAAACTCTTATCCTTAGGCAAAAGCAAACTGATAAATAGTTGGCCACTATTCTCAGGTGTTTCCTGTCAATTCCAGGTCATCTCAGTTGTCATAAAAACTGTCAGAACTAGGTCATTTGAATTTAAGAACCAAATTATTGAAAAGCATGGATTGGAAGGAAGCTGTTTGCAGGTTCATAGAGTGGGGCCTTATGTGGCTGTGGCAGCTGGGTGTGGTTGAGCCTGAGGAGCAAGCTCTCAGCACGTGAGTGAGTCCATTTAGTTTGGACGGCACAAGTACAGTCTTCTCAGCTGATCTGTGTGGCTGTTTTAGGCTGGATTGGAGATGTGCTGTTGATGTAAATTTCTTAATGGATCTATTTATCGTGCCTTGGTTTCCAGACCAAAAAGGGGTTTGAGTGGTCCCACAAGTCAGGAAATGGATTTCCTTCAGGTAAAGCTAAACTAGATTATCTGATCTGCAAGTTCTTCTACCCCCAGCAGGTGATCAGTCTCCAGGAGCAGACTGGGCATGTCTTCTCACATGTCACACAGTGTAAACATCAGCCTGCAAATTCACTGCTATTGGGCCTGTAGCACTGAGTGTTGATAGACACATAGAGTTAGAAGCTGCCTATCAACAGAAGTTTCTACTCATAATAACCAGTCATGGGATAGATTCTGAATGTACCATATCCATGGGTTAAGAAGCAGTGGCACCTTGTTCTAGGAGGAGTTGTATTACAAAGAACCTTGCATAGTAGCTGTCTTTGCAAGTAACACAACACAATTAGGGCAAATCATGCTTACACCAAATTTTGTGTGAAAAGTTTTGCATGGATCTACAAGTTTGTGTTGCAGTGTGGTATTGCCCATCAAATCTGCCTGCTTAGAGTAGCGTTTATCTAACACTCTCTGTCAGAATAACAAAAAAATCAGGAGTGAAAAACACCCGACAAAAAATTTAATTTGTATTTTTTACTTTAAAATAGATAAGTTTTGTTTGGATGATGCACCTAGATTCGCGCATTAGTCATGTGGGGCAAAATGTATGTTGTTCTATGCATAGTGAGCAGTTGTAGCTTTTGCAATGTATGACTGCTGCACGAAAGCATGCATTATCCAATGAGATATAACATCTCTGATTTAGTTCTGTATATTCACACGAGACATGATATAGAGTGCACTGGAAAAAAAGAAACTAAATATATAAACATCTCTTGTTCCCTGATTTTTTGCTTCTGTTTGCCCCTATTACATTTTGAATCCTTAATCTCTACAGCACTTCTTGGTAGCAAAGGTACCACAGGGAAAAATAATTCACTTGAATTGCAAGAATTCCACCAGAACTTAGTTCATAAAATGGACAATCTTCTGGGTTTTTTCAAATAAAATGTTGAGTGCACTGGCTACTTCTTATGCCTCCAACATAAAAAAGTGAATGTAAGAACAACAACAATCTCTGCATATTAAAAAGGACATTTATTTGATGAAAGAGAGTCATAAATTTACACACTAGTTAATTTGAAATTCCTTTGAGTATCATTATATAGGAATGTTTTACTCATCTGAATCAGAGCTCTGTTCTCTCTGCTTTCAGAAATGGCTCACATATGTGCACGCTGCTAGACCGGAATTTTATGTATCAGAGGTCAAATTCACATGAAAACAAAATTGTAACATGTGGGATGCATTCAATCCTGGCAGCACCCTATTTTCTGTAGCATTAAAACAGAAGCACATAATGTCAGAATATAATAAAAAAATTGATTTAAAAGCACTGTTGCCAACTAGGAGGTGCGTTACAGAAATTCAAGAGCAAGAGCCCAGCACTAGAAATAAAGCAAGAAACTGGATAGCAGGAATATTATAAAAATCTCTATCACAGTCCCTATTGCATGAACATTTGGGCTGGATCCAGCTGCAACATAAACAATCTTTGCAGCTTGGGCCCTGCCTATTTGAACTAAACTGTAGAACGTAGTAATCTGGTTTTTTATAATATTTTCTTCTTACAAATACTGTTATATCCATCAGCTCTCACTAAAGAGAGTATTGCAGTGTCTGCTGTATGTTTCAGTATAAAATACACATTTTGCAGTCAATGAGGTATATATATTTGGAAGCAGAGATTTACTTTTCATGTGACCATTACGTCACTTAATTAATTTTTCTTGAATAAATGGTACAAAATATACATAGGAATCCCATAGTTTGTTGTCTTGACTCAGCTCTTTATTTCTTGTTTCAGTTCTGTTTTTCTAGTTCACTGTTTTGCTGATGGTGACAAGCTTGTCTACAAGCACAATACAGGAAATAAATTAGAACTCATCAAAGAACAGTACTAATCCTTCTTGAAACAAATTCCCTGGAGGACAATTTAGTGTGACACCTTAGAAAAAAGAACTGCTCCACTTCACAAGTCATAAAGCAAAATAAAAGTATTTTTCTTTAAGCCAAGAAATACAGAAACTTTGAGGATTACTATAAAGCTCTACAAAAGAGCTTTTCAGTGAGACATCTGGTATTAACTAAGCATGTGAGGCTAAAATTCAATCCTTCACCTGCAATGACCCTGTGTAAGATTGTGTTACCCATGGGAGGAAGATACAGATGACTTTAAGTCACCCCTTTGCTTTTTTTGGTTGGGACTGGTCTAAGAGCAGGTTGTAGGTATATTGGATACTGAATCATAAGGAATCATTTATGTTTGGGGACCTCCCATTCAGCTTCCATCACAGCAGCTCAGAGGCAGTTTGACAGACCACAACAGCCCAGATCTCCTAAAAATTACTTATCTGTGTCAATCAGTATCTCTCTCTCTCCCTCTCTCTCTCCCTCTCTCCCTCTCCCTCTCTCCCCCTCTCCCTCTCTCCCTCTCTCCCTCTCTCCCTCTCTCTCTCTCTCTATATATATATCTTAGCTCTGGCCCCTCTAGCAGATTTCAGAGGGAGGCTTGGAAAGTGAAAGCTTTGGCTGCTCTGTGAAACTTATGCTCATGAAGAATTCTCCTACAAACAGCTTAAAGCTTGCCTAGACTCTCAGTATTTCCTAGTAATATGACAATCTCAAAGTGACTGTAAGAAAATGGATTGCAGGAGGAATTGAGAAACTGGATGTATTTTAAAACATCAGAAATGCCTACCTTTCACCTCACCACAGGGGGGCATTTTCCAGCACACAGGTAGCAGACTAAAGAGCTACAATATTTACATACTGAGATTGTAATTTTTAAGAGTTTACAGCTGTAATTATGGGGAAAAAAACCTTTAAGGGCATTACCAGCATCTTGGCTCTTTGCATTGGCAGGGAAGGTGTGATATAAAAGCTTTAGGTCATCTGAGAGAGAAATTTCCTTCCAGCTGAATATGCCAGTCAGTTTAACCCAATCAGCATTATACACTAATTTAAAGCTAAGAGCATACGTGTACCATGCCTATGTCCTGACTCAAATGGCAGTGCTTGGGAGGAAAGAGGAATAGAAATGAAATTCCAAAGCCAAATGTCACATCAAGAAGAAAAGCATTATAAGCTTGATCTAAGCCTTAGTCCTTGCTTTCAGAGTCCCCCACCTCTCCAAATCCCTCACACCTGAGCATAGTTTGGGCCCTGGTATATTTGCATAAATAGCATGTATGTCAGGACATAGCATGAGGGTATCATAGCAATATATTTAAAAAACAGATAGGAGTCATGTCTTGCTAGAGACTGAACTTTGGGAATTTCACCTAAAAGTCACTGTAATGGCTGCACACATTCCTACCAGAAAGTAAAGAAAATCATTAAAATATTCTGTTTCTTTCCTTCCTTTTTAAATCTGTTTGATGTTGTTTCACTTCACCTACCACAACTTAAATTACATCTGTCATTTTTGTGATATATACTTGCACCTCTCTCCTAGATCAAATGCTCCCTCTGCAGGCACAGCCCTTTCTACAGCTTTTCTAAGTACAAAAATAAGTACAATGAAAAGGTTTTATAATTATTTTCTTTTCATGTCAAGAAATACAATTTTTTCTGCTCTGCATCTACATTTCTCATCATCTACATTGGATAATCAATAGCTTATCAGTACATTTCTTTCTTTTGCACTTGTCTGTACAGGCATAGGTTTACAGATATCAGGCTAAACCTGATTCAGAATATTCTGCATCTATAACTTATCAGTTATAGACTTCTTTTTTCTTTTCAAATAGGTGGGGTTGGGATTTTTTAAAGCTGAAAGTTCGCATGTACTGAAGAACTGACTGAGAAGAATCTGAAATAATGTGTTAACTTGAATATATTAATACCACACTTCATTGCTTGCCCCAGTACTGTATGCACATTAACAGATTCCTTTATAATGCATGTTATCTGCAATAACTTACAATCACACATACACACTAAAAGGGACACACCTTTTCTCTCCAAATTCATATTAACTTGATACTACTACACATGGAAATAATGAGATTCTGTTTTTAGGATTAAAGTATCAAAAGTGTTACACTTAGCTTTTAATGACAGAGGTCTCTTAGTCTCATGGAAAAAAAATATGCTCTGCTTTTAAACGAGAGTAAGTGGTTTCTGAAATTAGTGCTCTTAACACAGCATTTGGAGACATAAAGATTTCAATTAATCAGAGTTCCTCTTTGGAATGTAAATAACACAACTAGAGGTAATTAGAAGGGACTTTTTTCCCTTATTAAAGTACAGTTGGATTAATATTAATATAACCTTTTCAGTTATAAGGGTCAGACTTGCCTTTAGAATTACATTAAAATCAGGATTCTTCATGTCCTGTAGGCTAGTCAGTACGTTTCAATTTTTCAGGGCTTCAGGGTTAAAAAAATACTTTTAATTCTAATATAAGATATTAAATTAAAGAAAGGGAAAGCACTGAAGGATGGATATAAATATTTACTTATATCCATTCTATTTTTAGCCATAGTCCTATATGAGCACATTGCTAAAACTGAAAACAATGAACATGTGATTAAAATGGAAAGCAATACCTGATGAAGAGTCAAGCATTGTTATTTCTTTGCAAACAAAACACTAGAGTTTACACAGGTTGTATGGACAATTTTTGATGTCTTTGAGTGATTCATTGCACAATTTTTCCATCTATGCAATCAAATGACAAGTAGGCACCTTGCAAAATCAACTTGTTTACAGCAGATAGAATGCAAACCTAATTCTGTGGAAAGTGTGTTGAAGTAGAGTTTAAAGGTTTTAATCTTTTTACCCCAAATCTGGTCTTGTTAGTGACTTTTAAATTAGAAAAGAAGAAACTGACAGCAGCCCCAGAAAACATCCTGCTCTTAGTATACTTAGAACTAATATGATGATCACTTAAAAAACACCTGAGGCACAATTAATTTCTGTGGGACATGGAAGAGTAAAACTGAAAGACATTACCTTGTACTATGCATATTATGAAGAGCCACTTCATTTCACACCTCCCAGGAATATTTTACCTTGAGCTGCACCTGAAAAACCACAGCAGCAAAGCCCACTGGAATTGTAAGGAAGTCTAGGATTCTGCACGATCTTTCTAATCTTCTGTGCCTGGGCAGTTGCCTCAAGGATGGGATTAGCTGTTGTGCTCAGCTCCAGATCTCCAGACAGGGACATACATCTGTTTAGGAAATACTGGGGATAATGAGTTTGGGAATAAATATGAAGATGTAAGTTATGGGTTTGCAATATCTTCGATAATGTTTAGTGAAAACCCTTCTAGTAAAGCTGACAAGCTTTACTAAGTACAAATAGAGACATCATTTACTACTTAACAAGGTTTAAAAAAAAGCAGTTACTCTTTAACATGCACACAAGGAATCTTCTTAATGCAGTTAAACCAGTGTTATACAGAAGGCCATTGCTTTATTTTCCACTTTCATGCAGGGTTGGCTAAGTCTTTTGTAGCAAAGAGGAAAAAGCAAAGCCTATAAAGCTATTTTAGAAGTTATATGCTGTTCAAATCAGATTATCCTAAAACAAACATCCTTTTTTGTTCAGGTCTTTCTGTGTATTCCCAGACTGCGAACTCTGCATATATGCTCTGATATTTAGTAAACCACGAAAAAGCCCGTAAGTCCCTGCTGAAAGGACCACTCTTCTCTAAATCTGCCTCAGCAGTGACTGGCAGCATTGGCTCCTGTGTCTCACACAGCTCTGCCACCTCAAGGGTGTCATGGGGCCAATACACCGGAAGAGGGCCCTGCTTGCAAAACGTCTGCTGGTGTATTCCCGAGTAGTGTAAAACCATACAGCATCATGGCTGAGAGCATTACAGTTTCCACTGGCAAACAAATCCTTTATTTATGTCACAGGCGAATTTTAAAAGCAAGAACAGTTTAATCATTAAATCCTTAAATCTTCTTCTGGAACAGGTCAAAAGGTATAAACCATAAAAGCCAAAATAAGTGACTAACATGGACTTTTCTGTAGAACTGTTGATTATAAGATGAATTCTTTTTTTGACATCCTTGATTCTAAGAGTTCAGAAAAAGACTATGAAAATGAACAAGAAAATAGTGCCCCATCTGCTCATCATAGAACAGTAGCAACTTTGAGAAGCTGTACCAGTCTCTTGCTAACAAGTATCTAATTGAATTCAACTTTTGCCTTAACCAAGTTCATCCACTGTCTTTCCCTAGGGCTCATTCAGGCTGTTTTAATAACACTGCCTCTCCACTGACCCTTCTGCTGTCTGCATTCCTGTTTTTCTACATCTTCAAATTTCCTCTATCCCACTGTATTGACGATATGCAACATTTCCACACACTGCAGTTTTGAACATCCTTGGAAAACTGATTACCATGTTCCCTCATTTGGAAGTGGCTGTCAAAGGCATTCCTTGGAGTGAAAAAAATTATTAAAAAAAATGCTACTAATAGCATGACTGATACCAACACCTACAATTTTAAAGAAAATTTTATGGACAGTTTAGATTTATTGTGGCATTCTTGCACTTTTCTTGCCTGGTTTCTTTCTTGACTCTTTTGGCACCATCTGAACATGCAGCACAGCTTGAAAAGGCATCCAACTCACAAAACAGCATTTAAAGCAAATTCTCAGAGGTAACTTGATCTTTTAAAAAATAGTTTTTTAAAAAACAAACCAAATAAAATCTCTTACTCCATCCCTCAGTGAAAGGGCCAAAGTCTTCATGAGCAGGTGTGTGGGCTGTGACACCCCAGATCCACCTGTGGGTGGAGCAACTTTTCTAAGTTCTCCTGACACAAGATACTGTAAGTCTAGCACTGAGATCTTTGACATCCCCATTACCATTATTCCTCCTGCAGCTACTTATCAATTGTTATTTATTTCAGTCTCCTTGGGCTGACTTGACTGCTGAAAAGCAGTGCCATGGAAAGGGACCTGGGGGTCCTGGTCGATGGCAAATTGAATGTAAGTCAGCAGTGCCCTGGCAGCCAGGAGGGCCAACCCTGTCCTGGGTGGCATCAGGCAAAAAATCGCCAGCCAGTCGAGGGAAGGGATTGTCCTGCTCTGCTCTGCTCTGCAGCCTCATCTTTGATATTGTGTGCAGTTTGGGGCACTGCAATGTAAGAAAGATATTAAACCATTAGACAGTGTCCAAAGGAGCACAATGAAGATGGTGAAGGGCCTTGAGGGGAAGCCATATGAGGACCAGCTGAAATCACTTGGTCTGTTCAGCCTGGAGAAGAGGAGACTGAGGGGAGATTTCATTGCAGTTACAACTTCCTGGTGGGGTGAAGAGGAGGGGCAGGCACTGATCTCTTGTCTGTGGTGACCAGTGACAAGGCCTGAGGGAATTGCCTGAAGTTGTGTCAGGAGAGGTTTAGGTTGGATATTAGAAAGAGGTTCTTCACCCAGAGGGTGATTGGACACTGGAACAGGCTTCCCAGGGAAGTGGTCACAGCACCAATCCTGACAGAGTTCAAGAAGTATTTGGATGATATTCTCCAGCACATGGTGTGACTCTTGGGGATGGTCCTGTGCAGGGCTAAGGGTTGGGCTTGATGATCCTCATGAGTCTCTCTCTTCCAACTCAGCATATTCTATGATTCTGTGACTTTTGACTTTCCCAGCTGTAGAGTTCTTCCAGGTGCTGCTGAAGCTGATCTGGTTTTGAAATCCCACCTAAAAAGGTGGGAAAACCTAAGCAGACATTTCAGCTACCATACATGATAGCTTGACAAAGAAGTATAAATTGTAACTAGTTACATTTTTTTTATTTGAGATTGCCCTAAATATGAGGGTCTTTACTTCCAAAAGTAGTACTCTATCTTTTTGAAGGGACAGAATCAAATCTGAACTTCAGAGATAAATGAAACCCAAATTTCAAGCCAAATTCTACTTAAGTGGGACTTCTATTCATAACCAGGAATATGTACAAATTCAGCCAAATGGGTAAGGCTCTAAAATATTAATTCATAAAGACTTTCTATTTTGGCTTTCTAACATATATAAGACCTATTTTAGAGCGATTTCTAATACAAAAGGAGGAGAGCACATTGTTCCACAATCCCTGCTTTTAGCATCTGCAACCTCCCTATATATGGACAGGGAGGGAGGAGGGCGATTTTTGCATTTTATTGGCTTGGCAAAAGGGATCTCCAGCATCTGTCATGGTTGCAGATGACATTTGACACTGGGACATAAAGAAAACCATTTCTTATTGTAAAAATAGTGGTTAGTAAGTGCTTTGACAAGAATAAATCTGGCAAGCACAAGGCTCAACATATGAAAAAACCCCCCCAAAGAGTTTCGGATTAGCTTTAAAATAACTCAGCTAATTCCAGACACTGCTAGGAGTGTTTTGGCTGGTGCTCTTCTCTCAGCAGCTTAAAGCTTTCAAGACACTTAAAAAAACCTTCCAGCGCAGTAAATAAATGAAAAACAATTCAAAAAAGTCCCCAGGATGTGCCTGGGTATGCCCTCTCCAGTAGCATAGATGGGGAAGAGAGGCTGCAGGGGAGAGATGTGCTCAGCCCCTGGAAAGCATCAATTCAGAGACAGATTTCGTGGGGTTTGTGGCCAGGTTATGGCCTGCTGGCCCAGGGGTTTCTTGGCCTGGCTGACCACACAGGGTGTGGAGAGCAGGGCAGGCAGGCTGGGGACAGATTTTTCCATGGAAAGAAAATAGCTAGTCATTCTTCCAAATTACATTAATGACATAATTGGCAATTTCAGCTACTTCTTACTTCATTCAGGGCAACTCCCTGGTGCATCATGTTTTCTCAAAGGATAGCTTCTATCAGTTTTAACTACACTGCAAATTAATAGGTAAGATATATTGTCTGCTGACCAGAGAGGCTGCATTTTCTAATTAATTAACACATAATGAGATTCACATATAAAATCTGGGTTTGAAAACTAGTATTTTCATTGCAATGTCCCTCAGAGAACTACGACTGGGATGGCATCAGGCTGCACACTACATAGTAATGCAGATCATATGTTCCTTAAGGCACAGGCTGCCAAAATACACAAGTCCCTGTAAAAAGCAGAAAGTGCAGTGATGAGGGTGGTGCTGGAGGCAGCATTGCACTCTGCCTGAAGGGAATAATTTGTTCACAAGTAGAAATCTTCATTCTTGTCCCAGATGAACTGTACAATACAGTTGACCAAAAGTTACAGTACTCGCTAATATTCTAGAGCAGAACTTGTGTGAGTGAAAACTACCCTCTGAGCAGAGTTTTTGAGAATTTAGCAGTCATGTGTCAGGCTTCTTGGAGATTTTTTGACACCCTCAGTGTTGTGTTGGATTTCTCTCCAGTTCATAAGCTGGTTAAAACTTTCTTTTTTAAGAAGATAAAATCACCTAACAAAAGTTCACTTAAGTAAGAAGGTCCACATCAGTAATTTAGGTTATCATGGAGAAAGGGCGTTGTACTGGTCCTCAAGTCAACTTGTGTCAGCAAGGTATGCGTAAATGATGCAGCTGCAGTACAGGGTCCCAAGGACCACAATGTTATCCTGCAGTGCCACCAGAAGGAAAACAACAAAATGCCTCTATAAAAACAAGCAACAAGATATCAAGAGGATTTTACAAGTCATATTGAAGTAACAACTTCCAAAACTCAGCTCAGCAGCAATAGCTGCTTGAGGACTTTTTCAATCACCTCTTAATTCATCTCGCAAATTACATTTTCTACTGCCCACTGTAGCTACTTCATGCACCTCTGCCTTTTTGACAAATTCATAAGTTTTCTTACAACAGGTTTAACCTGGATATTGTGTAAACAGGATGTGCTGCAAACCAGAATCTGAGCATTGCAGGCTCAAGGTATTCACACAAAGGCAGGAATACAACTATAAAAAGGGCCTGTGTTCATGTACTATATCATACAATGAAAGCCAAACAGCAACATACTTCATAATCATCCCTGCATAACCCTGCTTTGTCTACAACCATGCAGTACTGAGTCTAGCAATTCAAGAAAAAAATCTAACAACAAAGAAATAAAAAGTGAAGGGCTACAGAACTCATGAGCTGGTTTGAAAGGAAGTGCAGGAGGTCAGAGACAAGAATAAAGATTTCAGTTTCTGCTTTTGGAATGTGCCTTGATATGCCCAGCATGACCCCTCCTGGATACACCCTGGGACACAAGCTGAACCTACCACTCCAAACAGCTCAAACTAGCAAGGCCCCAACACACCTGTTCTCTGTAAAGCATTCCCAGGTTACAGCCCTGAGAACAAGGCTTCATTCTGGGAATATCATTACACTCATTTCAATAAGCTCCTCTTTTTTCTTTCTTTTCTTTTTTTTTTAATACTTTGCACAGAGAAATATTTTTACTTTTATGTATCTTAGATTGTTCTCTGTAGCATTCTGTTCTGTAATGGCAGCCCACTCCAGCAGTGCCTATTTATCACACAGCTGCAATGGGAGAGGGCAGCATTAACATCAGATCTAGAAGCTATTTGTGATATAAAACTCATTGCAACAGTTGCATCAGAATCATTCTTACTCTCAGTATGTTGACTTTTCACACTTATGACATACTAGTAGCACATCTTGGTGTCCAACTTCTTGGTCTTCCATCTTCGTCATGAGCAGGAGTGGAGGGACAGACACTAATCTCTTCTCTGTTTTGACCAGTGACAGGATCTGAGGGAATGGCCTGAAGCTGTTTCAGGGGAGGTTTAAGTTGGATATCTGGAAAACATTCTTCATCCAGAGAGTTGTTGGTTGTTGGAACAATCTCCCCAGGGAAGTGATCACAGTACCAAGCCTGACAGAATTCAAGAAGCATTTGGTCAATGTTCTCACACACACAGTGTGATTCCTGAGGCTCTTCTGTGCACGGCCAGCAGTTGGACTTCAATGATCACAGAATCACAGATTATTCTGAGTTGGAAGGGACCCAAAAGGATCATCGAGTCCAACTCTTAAGTCAACAGCCCATAAAGGGTATTGAACCCATGACCTTGGCATTATTACAACCAAGTTTTAACCAACTGAGCTAATCTCAGGGTCCTTGTGGATCCCTGCCAAGTCAGGATATTCTATGATTCTGTGACCTCCAAATCTTCTCAGGTGCTGTATTTGCCAGTTGTTTATCATAGGGTGGCAAGCATTTGTCTGGACATTTCTTCCTGAGGGTCTTGGTGTACAGTTTTGGAATAATGGCTGTGTTTCTTCAACTGTGCTTTCTTTAAGCAGCTTGCTTCCTGCGCTAATACAAAACAGATGTATTTGTGAAACACCAGTGAAATGCTAAATATCAGCATAATGCTGAACTGAACATCAAGGGAAAGTATTTCCTGCCCTGTTGCATTTGTTTCCTGTTCTTTATGCATTTGCTTTTTAAGAATTACAAGTAATTTGTAAGCACTGGGCTTAAATTAGGCACAGGTGCAGCACAGGCCCCACTTTATTACTTCCAAGCCAGAAAAAACAGTTTGGACCCTGTTCTCACATTGCCTATAATCACTTTTTATGGCATTTTTAACAGCAGCTACGTGCTGGCTATCACAGGTTAGAAACCTTTGCAACATAAAAAGGCACTGTGCCAATGTCAGGGTTAACCTTCTAGCTTTGCATACCAAGGAAACATGATCTAATCATTCAGCAAGCAATAGGCACAGCGATTGTACAGGGACAGAGAGAGAAGGGAACCTTTACACTCATAAACTCCAGTATGCAATAACCAGGATACAACACTGGAAGGCAGGTAAACTCATCCTATAGTTAGTCATGCAAGATTCTACACTCCTGCATACAGATAAATATCTAAGAAAGTGAGCCTCATCCTCCAGCTTGATCCTCTTTCACAGTCCAAAGCTCTCAAAGACAGTCAGAGGGAGAGGTTGGACAGATATTAAACACAAAACATGCTGACTGGCAATAGAAGTATGAAGCACTGCAGCCACACATGGAAAACTCATGAAAGTGTTCCCTTGATGAGGTGCTCCTGCTGAAACATTTTGCAGGTCAGTGATCCAGGCAGCAGCACATTACAAAAGTGTAAAATCAAAAGGGATAGCCCTCTGTTCAGTCATTTTAGAATCTCTCTGCTACTGACTAATAGCATCCACATTCCTCATATAAGCAGTTTCTTACCTTATGCTCATCTTAGAGATGATACTCCTAAATATGCAATTATATATTTAAAAGTCAAGGACAAGGTGGTGCAGCTGAACATATGTAATTAACCTTGTCTAACTGCAAAAGCCATAGGACCACCTAACATTTGTGGTTCATTTATATGCTGCAATAGCTTTCTCACTCTCTCCTAGGCCCAAACATCTAGCCTGCACATATGTTTGGCTAATAGGAGACAGCAAATATGTCCTTTTTCCAATCAGGCTTTCATTTTTTTTAAATGCTGCTAAGCATTTGTAATAGTTTTCTCATTTTACAGGGATTTCAGGAATAATTCCTAGATGCCACATATAAGAGTAACTCATGCTCAGTCCACTTCTTTGAGGCTCACTAGGACTGAGCATTCAGAGTAGCAGCTTGCCACCAGTACATATGGATATTTTTAAAAGCCCTGATTTTTTATATACATAAAATCTACAACTCTGACTCACCAAACCCCACAGACATTCAGCAATATTGAAACTCTTTGCTGCAGGACTGATCAGCATGGCAAAGACCAGATCCAATCAGAGAGCCACCACACATTGGTAAGGTACTGGTTCTCAGCTGGTATTGAAAGTTCCTTGAACAAGAAGTGCTGGCCAGTGCATGGTTGGGCACAACTGTGAATTTCTGCAATTACAATAGGTTTGTATGAAATAATAAAGGGTCCATGAATCTAACTTATTCTCCTGGAGAAAGCATTAGTAGTTGTACAGTTACTAACAAGACCCAACTGCTACTTTTGTATGGTTCTAAAGCAAGAATATACAGCTGATGCAAGAGACTTCTCCCACTGGGAACTATGAACATTGTGAACATTCACATCAACGTTTGATAAGACAACTTCCATGTTTGTTAAGACAACTTCTGCATTTAGAGATCATGAAGGTTACCTAAAATGGAACACGGCCAATGCCTTTAGGGAAATATTTACTTGAATGAATCTGAATAAGAATTACAAAATGCAGCTTTGGAAACTGACAAAGATCAAGCACATAAAACCCAAGCTAGCTGACAAGAAGTAGTTTAAAAGCAGGATGCTGTTGATTAGACTGACAAATTATGTTCTAATCTGGGTAAACAGACACCGCCTATTCTCTGCTAAAAAACGTGGTAGCATTTACAAGTAGGAACAAAAGCTTCCTTGTTCCGTTAGGAGCACTGCTAGCTTCCGAACAGGAGAGTTTGCTTTTCTAAACGGTGTTTGAAAATTGGGTTTAGAGACTTGATTACCCTACCTGTCCTTGAAACACTAACCATATTTCAGGTATGATTTCAACAGAACCTACAGTGGAATATGAGAAACCTGCTGTTTTCAGTGGTAGAGGGTTCAAATGCTGGTGAAGCACTCTTCTGTGCTGGGAAAAATTTCAGATCCTCAGGTATGATTTTCATATGATTTATGATTAATCCCTGCAGAGTGCTCACCTGGGCTACAAAGCTAGGATGGATATGGGCTCCAGGTTACAGGAACAACCTCCACTTGAGAGAGAATAGTCAGAGAATAGATATTTAACAGTACTTCCACATTTAGCATAACTAGATAATAAAACATTAATTAAAAAAAATTAGAGACATATCTATTTGCTTTGATTTCTACCACATACTATGGATTTGGCCCTAAGTTAGCATTTGTCTTAAATATTATGCTCTCCATCTCCAGTCTTTTTGATTTCAAGATGCCAAAGTGATGGGTACACATACACACAAACCAGTTTTGTTTTGTACAACTCAAGAATAGTACTTCAAACTCAAGTAGCTACCCAAGTCATGTTTCAGAGTGTAAATGAAAGGAAATAAGCAAGCTGCTCACATCAATTTCTTATTTAACCAATATTGCTGTGAAACCCTGACCTCTATTCAGATACAAATTTGTATCCCTACTGCCACTCACTCATCTTTGTGAAAGACTGTTCACCTCTGTGTAAAAGTGAGAATTAAGATAGTGACTTTCACAACACTCAGCAGACAGTTGGAAAACTCATGCTCGTTGTTGGAGAACATTGCTACAAATAATTGCCTCTTCTCCAAGGAAAACACTTTTCATGCTGTTTTAGCACAAATGGCTGCTGGAGTCTGAAACCAGTCCACCTGTCCATCCTACCAAACTGGGAAGTATTTTAAGCACTAAATGATAAAACCAGGTTCCAACTCTTTCTTTGGAAGTGATCTGCTTTAGGCTGACTTTAAAACCTGCTGTAAGTCAGTAAGGTTACTGAAGGCATTGTACCATCTCTCATACAGATGTGCAGAGAGCTGCCACTGCTTGGAAGTGTGAGCATGACAGTGCTCCAGCTGGTATCAGGTACTCCTCAAAGGGCACTTTGCAATAGGTGAAACTAATGACAGGAAAAGGAAAAATTCCAGTTCTAACAAAAGCATACACAGAAGTAGCCTCGCTGCCATGGGTTTTTTTACTAACTAGTGATGAGAGTATCTTTACAGTTAATTTTTACTGACATTTTAAGCACCCTTGAAGGAACATATATTAGAAAGCTAAAAAAAATGAAGAGCTTAGGCTACATTTCTGAATAACCTTTTCCTTTATAAATGCCAAATATCACCCTAACCTAAAAGTGAGATCCCATGATCTGCCTGTTTTCCCAAGTCTGTGTTAAAGTTCTTTATGTGTGGAACAATTAAAATGTTCACTGCAGGGCTCTGATTTTCTCCTTATATAGTTGTCAGAATAAGCCACTCATCACCAAATTTCTGGAACTCATGGAAGGGCCTTTTTAAGATGAAACTGTCAGAAAGGAAGAAAGGTGGCAAAACATTCTGCAGCGAGAGGTAGAATGAACAACATACAGGCTTATCTTCCCTGCACCTTAGAACAAACATAACCGTTCCTGGGTGTGATACGTTTACTTACACAACTTTGTGGTTGGCACTAGTGCACAGGGAAGAACTCTAGGAAAATTCCCTTCATCTCATGATGCTTTCTGGTAAGTGAACTGGCTACAAGAGCTTACCATGATTTTAAGACCTTTTCCCATGTCTACAACTTCTGGTAATCAAATAGGTGGGGTCTGTTACATATTAATATAAAATAAAAAAAAGCAAGCAAAGCAAACTCACACTTGCAGAACATTGTTTTGTCCAGAGTAGCAGCTGTAGCTTTTGCTCTGCTCTGGCACTCGCATTGTCCTGCAAGGCACTGGGTGTAGGTTGATCCTGACAGTTTGAAAGTTACAGCAGCACCACATAAAAACAACCTGAGCCTGAAACTCGAGAGAAGCTTTTATTGTCTGTTCAACTGGCTCTTGTTCCCTAGCTGAAATATCCCAGCTTTTGTGTTAGATTGGTTGTCATTGATTTCCTGCACTTCAAAATGAAACAGCTAATTAATCCGGGTTAATAGAATTAGCAGGGTCTATTACAGTACTTAAGGTAACAACACACTGCTGAACTGTGCTTGTGCCTACACCTTCTCCAACAACCAGCATTCTGGATGTCAGGACACCTCCCACCTGCCTAAGTGTCATGTTCTTTACTGCTGAATACTACTCTGCACAAACATCTAGGTTAGAAAGCACAATATTTAAATTTTAAGAGGGCTTTTTTTCAGAAATAAGAGGTTCACTGAAAGGATAGATCATTTTTTAAAAAGCAAAAGGTGGTTAATTATGAACAGTGTTGCTTTCTCTTTGAGGTATCAGCTGTAGTCAGTTCACTCAGAATACTGTAATAACATGGAGACACTGAAAAATCAGGACAATGCAGAAACAACTGCCTGTGTATGTCAATCTGGTACTAGCATTTGCTTATTTAACACTTTAAAACAATACTATCATTGTTTTGAAAATGGCTTGCAATTCATTAATAGTGTATATATAGTATCATAGAACCATAGTAAGGCAGTTAAATGCTTCCCTGACATCCGATCCCGTCAGATCTCGGACGCTCAGCAGGGTCAGTCCCGGATTAGTACTTGGATGGGAGACCTCCTGGGAAATGCCGGGTGCTGTAGATTCTAGTCCTGAGGACTTCACTGTCACTGTCCAAGCTCGCTCGGCTGTGGCAGATGAACCTCAGGACTTAAACGGTGGGGCCAGTTCTGCGCACGCTGAGCCTCATCTGAAAATCCACTGCGCAGGCTGGAAGGGCACACCCACATGGGGACAGCCCTTCTCAAATCTTCATTCACGAAGCTGAGCCACACACACACAGAATCATAGCAAGTGTGAGAAGCTTTTTCAATTTCCAGTAGCCTCCCAAGAAAAAAGATAAGAATGTTTTTATTAGGCTAAACTGTGCTGCTATGCCACACCACTGGCAGGCACGAGGGGTAAATGAAGACAGACATGAACTGTGTATGAGATAACTTATTTTATTTATTCAATTATCAACTTAATTTTGATGCTAAAAATTGTTGAAAGGCACTTCAAAGAAGGTATTTAAGAAACAAATCCTTATGGTGATCATTCCAGACAAGTCATCAACTTGTATCTGCCATTAGGAACACAACTACCTATAACCGCAAAGTGAAACATTCACAGGTTTTAAGTGGAACGTACTGTCCAGCAGCAAGATTCAATTCTTTTAGACTATTAATAACATTTGTGGAATATTTTAAACACAATATGGTAAAGCAAAGCAAATTACACTTTCAGAGTTCCACAGACAATTTTTTGACAGAAAAAGGGCAAAACTGCCTTTCCCAGTGGTCCTGTATTGAGGAGTCTATTTTCAATTGTGCATGCACTATCGGCATCAGTAGCAGGTACAGAAGAGAAATAACCCACACTTTTCTGTCCTACAGAGACAAAACACCCTGCTCAGATAACAAACCATTTATAAGAGCTGCTCTATCAGCTACTCACTGAAATTTATACTTCTGAAAGCAAAACAGAACAAATGGCAACATGTGAAGAAAAAGTCATTTTTAATATACACCCCCACCAAAGCAAAACTAAGAAAGTGTCCTTAAAGGCAAAAGGTACTAGGAAAAGAGTTTCCACAAAATGGGAGGTGGTGTTTACATCACCAGTGTGTGACCTCTTAAGACCAATACAGACTGCAAAAATTAATTGGAAATGAAAGAAGACTGAAGTTGGTGTTTTTCTGCAAACAAAGATTAATACTCTCCTCTGATTAAGAACAGTGATCAAGAGGTAACTTCTTGGCATTCTCAACCTTTCTGAACTAAAAAACACTTAATACAAGGTTAAAATGTCACTCTGTCACACTAAGGGACTCTACCACATCCACTGCCAAGTAATTTCAAGAAAACAGTTCTAAATTTTCAGATGGATCATTTAAATCACTACACTGCCAATGGCAACGTTTAGGTTTTATAAAATAAAAAACCCTCTTTTAGAAACCAAACCAAACCACAGAGCAATAATCTGCAAGGCCTAAGTGAGCCCATGTTGCTGTGCTTTAGAAAGTCTCTCCACCCGAAATACAGCCTTCCTTGGGCTCCAAAAATGCTTAAACAACCCGTATAATACTTTCTCAAAGCACAAAGACTTGAGAGTGAAATAATAAACTACTGATAGTAGTGTAATTTTGTACATGAAAATTATACTAACTGTTCACATTCCAACCTTGTCTACTGAGACTTCTGAAGGCAGTGAGATACAAACCAATTATTCCAGAGGCATCAGCTCATGGTTATGGCAATACAATTCAACAGAGAACAACGGGCCTCTGTTATAATCAGAGAATGTAAAACCCAATACTTTTCTACCTTCTCTGGAAGGAAAAAAAATCTTTGCAGTGCTGTTAGAAAGGCAAAAGAAATAGATTCAGAGGCCTATGCACAAGGACACTTTAAAACAAAGCAAGAACAGATGTTTGAAGAAAAGGCTACTTGTTTCTCCAAATAGGCCATGCATTTATCACCAGGTAATATGTCCTTAGCCTTATTCCCTTCAGAAATGGAACTTGCCCCTTTATTTTTCCAGTCCCTCTGAGGTCCTGCATGTTGAGGAAAGGGATATCCTGCCCTGCTAAACCTACAAGTCCCAACTGGGCAGCAGCTAAGAATTAGAATTGTTGCTGAGAACAGGCTTCAGCATGAGCTCAGCAGTGACTGGTTTACCTTGCCACCTCAGCAAACAACCTGTGCGGAGCTCAAATATCCCACTATCTGCTTCCTCCTGTCCATCTCAGACTCATGCAGGATGAAACCAGAAAGCCGTAGACAGGGTAAGTCAGGATAGTAAGGAAAATGAAAAGAAAATGATAGGGCAGCACAGGGCAAACATTCAACAAAAATCTGCAGAAAATATGCAGGATTCTGCCTGTTATGGTAGAAAATCTTTTAATCCCCACAGATGGACAGAGGAAGAAATCAGGAATAACGGAACTGTATAGTAGTTCAGTAGGTCTTCTACATGGACTTAATTTACAAAGAGATTAGGTTGGGATCTTGATTTCATTTTATACCTTCCTTAGGTATTCCTGAATATTTTAACTGCATGTTTGAACAATGCCACTGGAGTTATCAATTCCACATGCATTTCACAATGCAACTGGTTTGTGCCACACTTGGGATAAACATTTAACTCAGAGAAGGAGGCAACTCTCAGTATGGTAACATACACTGGCCTCTGGACAAGCAGCCCTCTGACTGGAGCAAACTGAAAACGGTTTCCTTTTTTAAACCAATGCAGTTATGATTTTCTTTTTAAGTCAATTACCATAAAAAAAAGGTTGTGTCCCTACTTCAGAGGCAGCCCTGCTCATGAAAGACCAAGAGATTCAACTCTGCAAGAACTATTCGTTTAATTAATACTATATGAACTCAGCGTACACTGAGGCAGAGAAGATGTATGCAGCATTTCAACACCACAAGCTGTTTCAGTAATTACCATTGCTGCAGAGCAATGGTCAGAAAGGAAGTCACGACTTTACTGTTGGACAGCAGATAGAGCCCCAATCTGTACTAGAACTACCTTTGGAAAAAAAAATCCAGTACTTTATGGTAACATCTTCCAGGAACATCCTGAAGGACAGCAGTAGTAATTAAGGCTGTCTGCTACCAGTATGTGCCCTTTCCAAAACAATGACTGGAGGTAATTAGGTTATCTCCAAATTCATCAATATGATGAAGGTAAAAAGGAATAAAATCATGAACAAACTTTTGTACAACTGTGGAATAAAGACACACTACATGTCATGCTCAATCCCATCCCCCATACTGCTGTTCAGTCGATGTGAAAATGAAAAAACCATAAAGTTTTATATTAATTCTACAAAACATAGATTTGGCCTCTGAAAAAAATCCAGTAATTAAAACACTTATTTTGTCGCACACCAAGAAAGTGTTTCCAGTTAAGAGGCAGAGATACTTATAAAGTAGTGGAGAAAATTAATGCACTTTGAAAGATTCCTGCATTCAGGCTGGCTTACCTGAATAACTATATACTTCAGCTTTGTAAAGAGCAAAATAAGGATCATTAACCACTTTGTACTGAAAAAGATAACAAGAAGCAGATATAGAAGAAATTTTTTTAAAGTGGAGAAAAATTGTTCAGAAAAGGGAAATTTAAGTACTTCAGCCAAATAAACTGGCTTTGCTGCAGTTTTAGAACAGGACTTAGTCATATCTGTAAAATTTCAATCTCTAAGTACAGTGATGTGAAACTTAAATGGAAACAAACTAATTATAACAGTTGCTGAACTAGGTTGTTATAATGCCACTGTAACTTTGCTAAGATACTATTCTTTCTGGTTTACATACAATGTGGCATGGAAGGCAGACTTCTACTTCATAAAGCATCTACCTCGTGTTGAGAAATGCTGGAATTAATTTTTATATCCATTAAACCAACAGGATCAGTTAATAAAAGAAAAAACAAGCCACAGGCAAATATGTAAGCAGCTCACAACACCTCTGAAACTTAACAGTAACTACTTCTAGGTTTCTCCTTCAAACAGCAGTGACCCAACTTCATATTGTTTTGTACAACAGAGATTAAAAATTTTAAAAGTAATTCATAGCAGTGAATTCCATTTCTGAAACAATTCAGATAAATCTTATGTCTGAATTTCTGCCTATTCATAATAACCAGCCTGTTGTTAAGGCAAAGCTGACTTGAGACTCTCACTACTGTGCCTCTTCCTTCCTTTCAGGGCAAGGTACACAATGTAACTTCACGATGTTGATAATACTAGAGAAAGCCACCATGAAGTGTTTAACTGGGCACCATACAATTTCTAATGTTAGAACTGACATAACAGAAGGGAAATAGAGAACAGAAAAAGGAACAGAAATACTGTATGAATCTGTGAACACATCCACTATGGGGTTTTTATACAAATTCTTCCAGGTATTAGTGTGATACAACAATCTCCTACTTCACAGCTTTAGGGCCCCAAATCTTTGTGAGCAGGGCTCCAAGGTCACACTATCCCAAACAGTCAGAGCCAGCACCAGATTCTTGAACACAAAGTGACAGGAAGTACTGACAACTTGATTTGCAAAATAAGGATTGCCAGGAGTAATTTCAGTCCACAAGCTTCATGCACAAGTTTGAGGAGACACTCTACATTGGCTTCTTTTGGGCTTCTTCAAAGTCCAATTATCTGTTAGAATTTTTTTGCTTTAGCTTTTGATTATCTTCCAGTGCTTCATTTTTGCTCTGCTCTTCTGGGTTCTTTGACAAATCAGGATTGTACCGAAACAAATACCCATACGGACGAAGATGATAAATCAAATATTCCAAATGATACATAGTCACAGAATCAACATAGTGGAATGAAACTGCCAGATCAGAGCAGCATCCAGGACCCTGAAACACAAAAACAAGGCAACATAATCAACAAGAACTGCAAAGCATGTCCTGGATTTCAGATCCAGGAAGAATTCAAAGAAACACTTGATTGAATGGTAGAAAATTCACTATCATCAGGCATATTTATACTTCAAAACTTAACGTTAGGCAAGCAAAATACGCCAGACATATCTGTCAACGCATCTTTTCAAAAGAAAACTGACAAAGTCTTTTGCTTCTCTGATCAAGCCAGAGAAAAAACTAGCTGCCCTCAATAATGTCAGAGGTTTCCTGCTTTTCCATACTTAATTCTTGATGTTGCTGTTTAAACAAAACTAAGAAGCAGCAAACAGGCCTAAATATGTCCCATTTATATATGAAGCAATACATGCTTGTTACTTATGTCAGCATCCAGACAGAGCAAAGAAGCAAAATGTGTGTGTGCATGCACCTGAGTGAGTGTTGACACATTACACAGTTTGGCAGCACTGTCAGTATCTAACTTCCTGCTTACAGAAAGTTGTTAACAAATTATTGTGGACTCTTTTTTTAAGTTTATTGATTTCAATGACACTACTAAGCATTTTTAAGAGCTAAAAGATCATTGTTAACATATTTGCAACAACTTACATTTTTTAGCTCAAATTCAGCTTTGAGAATGCTTTTCTGAAGGTTATTTTTTCAGATTCAACTGCAGAGCTGCTAATATTTCAACTCCAATTGGAACGAAGATTAAATACTAAAGAGAATGATTGTTATGTAATTGTTATTCTTTCAATACTTAGTAAGATTTTGATTTTGATACCAGATGAAGTAGTCTCTATCCAAACACAAATATGACAGGACAGGATCAAATAGGTGATTTCCATTATGGATCAGTTACAGATGGAACTGTCCATAGCTCAGCTACCCATACACTGCAGCCATAACTAAAGCTGCTGCCTCCTGACACACTAAATCGTAGCTGGTTGGAGCTACAGAAACACTCCAGCTCCTGAATGCAAGTATAAAAATAGATCCAGCTTTACAATGAAAAGAATGTACTGAACAACTAGACTCTTTTTTTCAGCTTTAATGTGTAAAAAGTCCCAAATCCTCTCCTTGAATTTTTCCATCTATGGTGATCTCAAAGCTCTCTGAAAAATAATTGGTTCCCCATCTCCGCTTTGTTTTTGAACATGGAAATTTCAGAAGGGGAACACTACAGGACAATCTGAAGTTCTTCCTGTGAGAATGTTTCAGTTTTGTTGCTACAATGAAAGAATTAAAAAAAAAAAAGTTTCACCATCTCTGGTTGCCTTCATCTCTACAGAAGGCAGTGGAGTCCAATACAACTATACAAGGAAATCTGACCACATTTCATGTTTTTATTTCCCTCCCAGGCAATATTTATTCTTCTACAATCTTTACAATGCAATTCACTTGCATACACGTTTTAACAACCTTCAATAAAAAAGTGAGGGCAGGGCAGGTTGTGCAGTGCAGCGTTCAAGGCAGGTAACACTGCACAGTCATCAGTGATGACAGAAGGATATTGCAGAATATATTTGAAGGGAAAAGGATGAGCAGCAAGTACAACCACACATACCATTACCCTCCAGCCCTTCCAGTAACTTGGGCATCTCTTACACAATGCTAACCAACTAAAGTCATGAAAATGTCTCAAAATTATGACTATTTCTACAGGTTTTATGCAAAGTTTGCTTTCTTTCAGGAGGCTTTAATGTAACTATGACACACTGTTTGACCCAGCTCTATACAGTGAGCACAGACATCCTGGAATGATCCACACTGGACTCGAATCTCACTGCACTGTTGGGTGGAGATGCTGGGGACACTTTGTGTGAGTTATGGGGAACACAGCAGAATGGACAGTAAGAGTGGTGACATACCACAAACATGTCAAAAAGGTTTCATAAGTTTTGGCTGTCCACAAAATGCAGCAAAACAGCAATACTAGTTTAAGATTCACAAGATCTTCTGGAACATCAGGTTTTTAGCATCAACTTTAGTTGATCAGTGTATTTAACACATCTACAAATGTATGTATCAGAGAATGTCACCAAAAATCTCTTCTAAAATATAGTGAGCTGCTATTAAACTGCTAATTAATACATCACACACTCATACACTTCATAAGATACACTTCACAAAATGAGCACCAGGTTCCTAAGGACTTACCTCTACAGCAGGATAGTAATTGTAATTCCAGTACCAGAATGTTTTTGGTAGGAATCCTCTGATTAAGTGATGTTCTGGAACGAAGGGATGAAAGGTTTCTCTACCACTTGTATCCCTAGAATCTCCTGCTTCCACATTAATGATCTCCATGCATTTTCCTAATGCTAGATCTTCAATAGAGGAACTGTGAGAGCATTTGTTTGTTTTAAATGCAGCAACAAATCTCTTCAGAGCTTCTTTGCTCAGAACATACCCTGCTCCTCCACTCATGTAGCCCTGCTTCACATAAGGCTTAAACCTTCTTCCGAAGTATATTGGTTGTTCTGGACTGTATTTTGAAAGAAGCCATCTCAAATTGTCCAATATAACATATGTATCATCATCTGCTTTCATAAACCAATCAGCATCATCAAAATAATGGTCATATACATATTGAAAAGCTTTAATAGTCTTCCAGTACAGTTGATCTCTGCCTTCTTTGGTTTCCAGGCCCACAGTTGGGAAGTCTTTATTTTCTTCAGAGCTCATAAAAAGTACTTTATTACAGCGTTGGGCCCAAGTGGCCTTAACATGCTTGGCTTTCTTTTCTAGATTTTGAGGTCCAGTCATGACCCAACACAGTATTTTCACCTTCTGATATAGACCCTCTGCAATATTTTTATCCTCATCTATAAAAAAAAGAGGAAAGTTACAAAACAATATTAGACTTGACTGCAACACAAACTAGAAGCAACCTCCCCCCAGATACTGTTTCTAGATAAGAAAAGACATGTAGGCAGAAAAGAGGCTTTTGCTTCCAAATGTACCAGTTATTGAACCTAATGAAAAGTTTCAAAAGGAAATGAGGAACACATTTTTCAAGCTGCCAAAGCATTCATTTCCCTCAAAGAAACATTTTCACTTGATACATACAGAAAGATTTAACTCATGTAAAAGAATATTTCATGGAGAGTGAGATCCACATAACTGGTACTACAAAACATTTCTGCTTATACTTTATGCAACCACAGATCAGATTTCTTTGCAACAATGTTCCACAACTACAAAGTTTGCAGTTTAAATGTGTTTAAATAATCCATTATTTACTGACACCTTCAGCATACGCATTACAGTGCAATTTCTGTCACCCAGGCTGTCCCTACTCAAACACGATGTGTATTTAGGATTTAGAATGAACTCATTTAATGAGATATGTCAAATGTAAATGTACTCCTTAAGGATTAGAAGGGTCTACCTTCTCTGGGAAAATAATCAGACTGCAAGAGAATTTTCTTCTGGCTTTGACAGCAAACTGTGTTTGGACTGCTCCATAATCAGCTTGGCAAGCCATGCCCACAGTGACTCCCTCTGCCCTCCCTCCTGGCCCCAATTCCATGTGTTACTAATCATATCAAAAAGTTAATTTCTTTTTTTATAGCTTTACCTTAAAGGCTAGACCAAAACTTAGAAGTGGTGCAAAATTAGCTCCTTAAGGCTAAAAAGCAATCCAGTCACATCTACAATGCTAGGAAATATATCTCCTTAGCAAAGTTGCCATTTGATGTCAATATTCATTTGAGAAGCTGCTGCTGCTCTAAACAAGACCGGATACAGATGCTGGACAAATAGTTGGACTCTCAGAAAAAAAACCCCACTACTGTAATAAAAATGTAAACAAAGAAAACCAGTAGAACTTCAGTTATTTAGATATAACCCGAACATGGGGAAAGTGAAAGTAAATGATTCATACAAATTCTTGGCAGTGAAGAAAGCAACATTTTGCAATGTATGAAAAGGGAGCACATTAATTAGCCAGGTGTAACAAAATACCTTTATGCTGTCCAGTGTCTGCATTGAAATTCATTTGTCCTTGAAGCTGATTGTTATCAGTATCTGCTGAGTGTTGACCATGTGGATCATTATGAAGGACATGAGGCTGGATCTTAACTTGCTCTTCTAGTATAATGCTGAACAGAAGATAGCAGATGAAAAATCCTATTGCTGATCCGAAAGTGAAGGTTAGAAGGTTCATCAAAGACTTAGAAGAGGCCATCTCCTGAAGGTAACACACTGTCAAAACCAAATGAAAAATACATTAAGTTTAAAGGCACTTAAAACAGAAATAAAATCTAAAACTATAGGAAGAAATAAAGGACTAAATCTCTGAAAGCAGCAAGCTCGGTTCTAGCTCAGATTCAGCTCCCTTGGGCTTGCACAGAAATTTAAGTACAGTAGCAATGCCAATATCCATGTAAAATTGTACATCCACTGGTAAGTTTAGTGCAAAAGGCCTACCACATATTCTTTAGCTTAAAATCAGAAAGGACAGTAATACACCACAATAGTGGCTCTACATAAAAACCCTATTCATTATATTTATACAACATTTATACAAGAATGTATACAATAAGTTCAGTAGCTCCATAAAACCGTAATGTATGTTGACTTTTATTCTCTTCATCCCACAAAATGTAATACCTAAGTCTTCTATGAAGCTAAAAGATAATGATCAACAGGTCAAGATACAATCTACAGGTCAAGAAACAATGTGGTCACACGATGTTCTTAAAACTCCAGGAGTGAGCATATTACAGGAATTCTTTAGCAGATGTCAACCACAAGCAGGCTTTGAAGAGTTTTAAAAGCACATCTAGTCCCAAATTAGGGCATTTTCCTTACACTTCTAAGAAATACTGAGGATAGACTTTCAGAAGAATTTTCACAGAGAAACACCCATTTTTAAAAGGAAGAGAAGAAAGTGCATCAGCCTTAAGGCCTCTGCTACACCTCAAAAACTTGTATTCCAGTAATAAAAACCCCCTTCATTTCAGCCACACCCTTGCTCCTCAAAAACTAAAGGACTTGACTGACTGTCTTTATTAAACTTTATACATCCAAAACAAGTGTGAGTTTTAACATATTAAATACTTGAAAATCAGATTCAAGTTGATGAGGCCTGAGAATTTTTCATCTTTGCAAAGAGTTGTGATATTTTCTAATAACTCATGACTGAACTACAAAAACATTGACTGCTAAATATATACTGGATTCAAGCCAGAGCCTTACAAATAAGTCGATGATGTTCCCTCCATTATGATCATTATTAATGACAGTAGGCAGAATCCAATTAAGTGCGTTAGGGAGCTAAAAAAAGAAAATTATGGAATGTACAGAGCATCAATGAAATCCATCGATCAGAGAAGACCTGCAGCCACCAAAACAACTTGTTTAGCCTGCACCCCATTCTCTCATTGGCGGTGCAGTCTATTGGAAACAGGGTCCCCAAGCAAGCTGCAAGAATGAATCACTGCGCAGCGGCACACACTCCAAAGTCCAGCTGTCTGTCTGTCTGTCTGTCTGTCCTTTTGCCTTCCTGAAGGGCAAACAGAGAGGACAGAATGCAGGTGTGCACGTTGTTAGGTTGGCACTTTCAGAAATTCATGCAGATCAAGATTTGAGAATGAAGCAGCTCTAACATGTGACAATGCTTTTCTTTCTACACTGCTAGAAAAAGGAAAGAAAATTGAAAACAGAACTTGAAGCACAAAATAAAAATCAAGAAATGTAAGGTTGTGTAAAATTCACATGATTGTGGTTGATGAGGAGCTGTAGTTCTTCAACATGAGAAAGCACATTATGGAATTTTTAATCACCTGTTATCTTACCTCAATTCAGTGCTGCATCTTGGTCAAGACAAATGATTGCCTTTAGACATCACATCTCAAAGTATAAAATTGACTATAATGATTTGTGATGCACCTTGAAAAAATTACTTGGTTTCCACTTTATTTGTATTCTTTTATAACACTAAATTTAGAAGAAAATATGAGGATTCTGAGCAGCCTATGAGACTGCAAAGGCTCCATTGCAATAAAATCATTAGTTTTTTGGGTTTGCTTTCCCTATCTATCACCACAAAGTACCCTCAAAATTTGCCATACACAACGGGAGATGGCCACAATAAAATCTTCCTTCAGGATATTAAAAGGGGTCAAAAAATAAAAACCCATGCATGCACACAGTGTAGCTACAGCACTCTCTGGAAGAAAAGGTCTCCATTGTTCTACTTTTCATTATTAGGTGTCTCTCTCCCATACAGTTTCAGTTATCTGCTCTAACAACTGTTAAAATTACTCTTGCTTGGAGAGAAAAAAAGAAAATCACTTGAAAATAACTGCTGCTTATTAAACTATGGAATTAAGTTACATAGGATTCTTTAGGAAAAAAATTAAATGTATTGGAAATGCTAAAAAATAAAAAGTGCATTCATCACATTGGGTGCTCTGTCAATCAGAAGCTGATCTGGCAGTACTTCACACACAAAGAGGATTTCTCAGAGCAGGTAGATAGTTGTACTTCATATTTGATATGAAATGCCTCTAGTTACAGTTTTCAATCTAAAATAATCTGCTTATTGTTCTATCAATTTTATACCAACAGACTGGATCACTATAAACGTGTGTGGGTGTATATCCATATGTTTATAAAACTCTAACAGTAAACTGGACAGAAATTTTCATTTTTTAATATTATCTTGATATTTGTCATAAATAGTCTTTAATGTGACCACAGAGATAACCAGACACTACAGCATTACACTACAACCAGAAAATTTCTAAAAGGATGGTCAGTTGTTATTATAATAAGCACCTCCACTCAGACTCTTTGTTGCTATTCTTTTCAACACAGGGATTTAGTCAGGGGAAAGACACGCAAAACGTACATTGCCAGGATGGACGAGGTTTTGAGCACCCTGATCTAATGAAAGATACCCCTGCCCGTGACAGGGGGTTGGACTAGACAGTCTTTAAAGGACCCTTCCATCTCAAACCATTCTGTGATGCTACGACTCTATGACATTCAGAGAAGGAAAAGGTAATTGCAAAACCTACCAGATCACTGAAAGATCCCCATTTTTATTAGTATTTCTAATTTTACTTCTTGGGTTAAAAAAAGACACTATATAAAAGAACACCTATAACAAAAGGCTAGGTTTGAATTTAATTTATGCTCCATTACTCTATCATGGCAGCCTTAACATATGTAGATATTTAGATATTCATGTAGATAGCCCTATTCATATCAATCAGGCCACCATATGTTTTCAGATTCTGTCACAACATAACAGTCATTTTAGATTTGGCTCCAAATTTAAGTTTTGCAAGTCAGTGATTTCTACATCTTCAAGCTTACAAAAAACATAAATTTTCCTGTGCTAGGGGCTGCTGAACCCAGCGGTCCACTGCAGACAGTGCTGCTGCAACTCCACGTCCTCAGATCCAGCCAGGCTAAGAATATATTCCCATAGTTATGCACGCAAAGATGCATGGCTGACCACACAGATCAACACAAGTGTTCATGCAAACACAAACATGGTCTGGCCTTAAGCTGCTCTTCTCCTTAGCTGACCAGGACAAAAGTCTGTTAGTGGGAAATATACATGTCTATGAACAATGTGGATCCCTTCAGTAACTGATTTCAGAGCCTCAATCTATTCAGGAGCCAACTCTGAACCCTCAACCTCCCCAGAGCCCTACTCTATTGTCTAATTGAAGAACCACTGATCTGACTACCTGCCCCACACTTAGAACTGCCTCAAAACCTGGCTCCCAGGCCTCTTAAATCTACTCACTGGATAGCCCTGAATGATAGTCACCAGCAACCACACACTGGCATACTTACCAAGACAATACACGTGCAACCCAGTCTCCCCAGTTATAAGCAGTCCTGACACACCAGCCTCTGTGACTTATGAACTTCACTCCAGCTCCTGGCATTTAGACCCTCACTCCAATCTCTTCAATTGCTGGCACACCAGACACAGAAGACCCTACTTACCATGTGTCCCTATTTACTGTGTGTCTCCAATTGCTGCCACATATTGCTCAGCATGCACACATAAATGCAGCAGAGTCCTCTTGTCCAGCAAAACAGTTAGAAGGGCAGCTTAATGAGAAAAGAGGACAGGCATAGCACAGTCAAACATACTGATCAACTACTTGTTTCCAACTGACCAGGCCCTTTATCTTATCCTTTTATTTTCCTGTATTTGTTTCCTTCCTTTAGTCCCACCCCTGAGCACTACATAAATTTTGTACACTCACAAGACACTTTTCTCCTACATCCCAAAATATGGCCCTTATTTTCTAGGTAGTTAGCCCCCTCAATCTTGTGAGCTGCTCCACACAGCCTTCCTGGTGACTTCTCTTGTTTCCTGTCACACCTGGGCAGTGGGGCTGGTGGCTCTCCAGCGACAGAGCTATGGGCTGCTTCCTCCAATGAGACTGAGTCTTGCCTGTCCCCACTGTGCAGTCCTGGTGATGGGCTTTTGAACATATTAATCTAAATTACTGCTCTCACTCTGTAACAACAGCAATAAGGTCACCCTCCCAAGTGAATGGAAACTTAGGAATAACTATGCAATATGAATATATGATAATGGAGCTTGTCCCATTCCCAAACATTCAAAAGGAAGCCACCCAACTACCTTTAAAATTAATACTTTTACACAATCTTGGACCATGTAAGTTTCTGAACTTGCTCAAAGAGGTAACACATTCAACAAAAAATGAAACAAAACAAAACCCTGGATCCAACTAACCATCAAATCTAGGATTTTGAAATTTACAGAATGTGGAACATAACTCTGATTTTGCACATGTTTATCCCAGTATCATTCCATAATCACTTTAAGATTTGATGAATCAACTATGAGAAATATAGTTAAAACTACATACATAGCTGGCTCTTTCTTGTATTCCTTATTTAAGGAAGCGAGGGGAGAGCTCTGAGGCCCCAACATGAAACAGAATGTAAATGTCCTTGGAGAACTGCATAATTAGGAATGAAATTGATCTGTACTACCATGTGCTTAACAGTCAAGCAACACATCTGACTAAATCAAGTCACAATGAAGAAAAAACCTATTTAGCTGTGCAATGCATAGAAAGGTCCTTTGCTCACTAAGCAACACCTATTGTGAGGTGCCTTATATATTCATATGCTTCTAATATGCACAAGTTGTACATAATGCTGCCTGCACCAAGAATTACTGTGAGCTGCTGCAGCTTCCTATCGACTAAGTACAGATTATACTTTTTCACTTAAAAAAAATTAAATAGCTAATGCTGTGAGCATTTCTTTGGTGAGAAACTCTTCCCATCAAAAAACTCCTTCCTGTTCTACAAAAAAATACAAACTACCAAAGCAAGGCACCAAACGTAAGTGGCCAACAACTGCACTGAAATGAGACGTGCAACAATCCCCAGCACAGGTGAGCGGAAAGAAAGACTTGGTAACCTCCTTCCTCATTCCAAAAGCTGACACCCTCCTTTGGCAACAAGTGCCCGTGCCCGCGACACGGCTCCCCAGACCTCTCCCACCCCACCCAGCCTTTGCCAAGGACGTCAGCCCAGGAAGTCCCTGCTGCGGGGCCGGCAGCAGCGATTTCCCCCTCCACAGGCACCTCGCTCCCTGCGCTGGTCTCCGAGGCACTGGCGCTGTTCCAAGGAGCCCCGTCCTGCGGCGCTTCTCCTTCCCAGGCGGGCAGCCGGGCACCTGCTGCCCCGCACCGCGGGCACCCTGCCCACCCTGCGCAGCGCCCCGGTCACCTCCTCCCGCCCCGTCACCAGAGGGCGGAGGCCCCTCCCGCGCCTCCCTGCGCGTCGCCCCCGCGGGCGGGACGGTGTCCCCCGAGGCCTGACCGCCCCTCCCGGCCCGGCCGGTCCCCCCGTGCCCTCCCTCACCTCGCAGGCCGGCGCCGTCCCGGCGCGCGATCAGCCGCGCGGCGGCGCACGAGCACACGCTGGCAGCGCGCAGGGCAGGAGGCCGAGCCCGAGCGCGCCGCCGGACCCGCCGGACCCGCCGCCCCGGGGTGCCGGTGGCGGTGCCGGCCCCATCCCGCGGCCGCCCCGCGCCGCGCTGCGCGCCCGCCCCGGGGCCGGCCCGGGGAGCGGCCCCGCCCCGCCCCTCCGCCCGCTCATTGGGCGGTGAACGCCTGGGGGCGTGGCCTCACCGGCGCGCGCGCTCTTAACCCTTTTCCCGCCGCAGCATCTCCCGCCCCGCCGCGTGGCAGCGCGCGGGCCCCGCCCGCTGTGTCCCTCCCTCCCTCCGCGGGGACGGGAATGGGCCCGCTCTTCCCGCTCCGCTTGTCCGCAGGGAGTGCGGCCGCGTCGTTGGGCCAGGCTGCGAGTACTCCCGTGTGGGGAGGCCCTGGCGGCGGTGGCGGGAGGGGGCCGGCGCCCCCGGGCCGCAGCCGCAGCGTGAGAGCAGCGGACCGCTCGGCTGGCGCGTTCCGCGGCTCGGTCAGGGCTTCACGGGGTGCGGGGAAAAAATGTCTCCGGGAAACGGGGAGGTTGCGGGACGGACGGGGGAGCGCGGAGCGGCACCTTCCCCGGAGCATTCAGGGGTCGGTGAGCGGCAGAGCGCCCCAGCGGTGCATCCCCGGGCACGACCAGCAGCGAAATGCCCCGGGCAGGGCTGTCCGTCCGCCCTTCCGCGAGTTACCTTGCCTGTCTGGAGGCGGCTGTACGGGACGCTCAGGCGGGGCTGCAGAGCTCCGCTGCGCTCCAGCCCGTCATTCCCTCACTTCAGCCGGTCTGGAGCTGCTGCTCTTCCAAAATACCATTAGGCAACTGCAAGGGATGTTGCTAGGATACCGAGCCCGCTGCAATAGCTCCTTATCTCCCTGTGCTACCGCTGCCTACCTTTCCAACAGCTCTGACGTTTCTCTCTCGGTGTCTGTCCTATTCTATTTAAATAAGAGAGATTGTAGGTTTAAAAGGTGTTTTTCATTACAATGTAGCCGAAGGATAGAATTTTGCAAGCAATGGGTAGTTAATGCACCTCTGCAGTTAATAGGTTGAGGATTTGTGTTATGTTTTGGGTTTTGGGGGGCAGGGGTTGTATTGCGCTTCTGTAAGTACTGGGTGCAGGTACGTGTGAACAAGAACTGGTCCCCTCCTGAGGGCCACTGGTGTTTCTGTAAATGGAGGTCACTGCACGCAATGTTCTTGGTGTCTCACCATTTCTCCTCCCTCCTGATGGTTCTCAGTGCTTCATCCAGCCTGTCCAGGGGTTCAGTCCAAACCATAGCTTTCCCTTTAAATGGCTGTGTATTTTCCTTCTGTGCCCCCTTTCTCCAAAACAAATACCCCCTCAGGATGTGCCCTTTCTATTTTCATATCTATTTTTAGTTCTCTTTCTCTAGATGATGGCTCACACAGAATCACAGAATCATTTAGGTTGGAAAAGACCTCTAAGATGATTGAGATGAGCTCAGTTGGTTAGAGCATGGTGCTAATAATGCCAAAGTCATGGGTTTGATCCCTGTACAGGCCATTCATGTAAGAGTTGGACTTCATGACCCACGTGGGTCTCACCCAACTCAGAATATTCTGTGACTTTGTGAGTCCAGCCTTTCACCAATTTCCACTGTCAACTGGACCATAGTGCTCAGTGCCATATCCACTCATTTCTTGAACATCTCCAGGAATGGTAACTCCACCACCTTCCTGGGCAGCACATTCCAATGTTACAGCCCTTTCCATGAAGAAAATTCTTCTTGATGTCCAACCTGAACCTTCCTGATGGAGTTTGAGGCCATTTCCTCTTGTACGATTAATAGTTTCCTGGGAAAAGAGGCTGACCCCTAGCTGGCTACAGCCTCCTTTCGAGTAGTTGTACAGAGTGATAAGGTCTCCCCTGAGCCTTTTTTTTTCCTCCAAACCAAACATCTCCAGCTCCCTCAGCTGCTCCCCATATGAGTTACTCATTACACCCTTCACTAGCTCTGTTGCCCTTCTCTGGACACACTCCAGTACCTCAATGTCTTTCTTGAAGTGAGTGACCAAGAAGTGGACACAGTACTCAAGGTGTGGTCTCAGGTCATTCAGGAGATTCTGGCTTTTGTAGATGTTTAGGAAGCTCCCATGTTCCACATGGGTCCAGGTCATAGTTTCTCATTCCTGCCCCGTGCACAGTTTGCTGCCCACTTTAAATAAAAATTACAAGCAACTTGTGAATGGTATCTTCTTGAACTAGTTTCATCCCAGAAGAAAGGGCAGAAGTGAGTTGAGCACACTTCTTGTAGTGGGGAAGTTTGTTTGGCATTAAGAAAATCAACAATAAAGAATAACAAAGACAATGGAAATCTCAGAGGCTACAAAACCAAAGAAAGAGATGTGTTTGTGTTGTTGTTCCCCTTTTTTCACCTCCACTGAATTATGATAGAGTACTGTCCATCCCATGCCCAGGGCATGCCTTAAATTTCTGAAATAGATCAAGCCAAGTTTTCAAACTGTCTTATACTACAGATAATGCAGCATGTCTGAGTTGCATATCAGGCGTGCATTTTACTTGGTGAACTCTAAAGCCTGGTCTTGCATCAAAGGAGCTCTACAGTCAAGGACTGTGAATATACATACGTGTATATTTATGGATGAAGTGCTACACCTTTTTCATACTGACATGTTCACTTAGCTGTTTCAGCCTCTGTTAGAGTAGTTTGAAAGGGAAATTTCAAAGAGAGAAGATGGACTGTACTGTAATTTAACAAAAGTCACATCTTGCCTATTAATATTGGGACATAAAGTTTGCTTTCACATATGTGACTCTTTTGGCCACGTTGTAAAGACTGTTTAATATTTTATGGAGCTATTTACATAGCACACATAGAGGCAGTTTTTGTTTGGTTGGGTTTTTTAACTCAGGGATAGCCATCTCTTAGAGTTCAGTGTAAGGAAATATGCCCCTGGAAGGGAGTACACTGCATGTGCAGTGGTAGCAAACACTTCAGCACCTTCTACTGCTCAGCACTGCTTTGCCTAACTTTGACTGCCTGAGGGTGGATACAAAGAGGGAAAAGCCATTCTGCTGTTCTGGGTCAGAAAGGGGAAAAAAGGTCAGAAAGGCATAGTGCTCTCTCTTGTTTGCAGAGTGTGCAGATCTGCTTGACCACAGTCCCTTTCTATATAAATGTTCTACTGCTACAGGAGACTCTTCTCAGGTGCTGAGAAAGTTCAACAGAGGTGAGGAATTTAAAAGGAAATCAATCACTTTGGTCTTCACATCAGTGAATACAAAAGAGTGAGATCTGTTCCTGCTTAGGAGGGCTAATCATATTAGATATAAAGACTGTTTCGTGCATGATTCCAAAAGGTGCAGGACAAAAGCTGAGTAGCAGGCCCTTAATTCCTCTGCTCATCTCTAAGTAGGTCTTTGTGAGCTAGTGGTCTGGGAATGTTCACCCCTACATCCACTGGAGTACTCTGGAGTATGAATCTACCATAAAAACCCACTCACAGATCAGCTACTGCTCTCAACTCCCCTCATGTCCATGCACAGGAGTCTGGGAACACAGGTTCCTAAACATGAAAGCTGAAATAAAGCTAAGGCAGAAGGCAAAATGCAACAGCTGCTGTAAGGTTCTGCAATTTGGCAAGTCACTGACTACATATATAACATTTAAATATTTGATTGATTTTCTAAAAAATATCTATGGTGAAACTGTGATTTCCTTCTGTGGGTAGATTTCTACAAGCTAATGTCTGATAAGTAATCAGCTTTACCAGATCAAATTCTACACACCATTTTGTTTAATTATAAACAGTCTTATATTGAGTCTGGTTATGCCATTGCTTTTATGGATCATCAGCAAGACCATGAAAATATTACATGAGTAATTGCTATATATTTGGACTGAAAGCTACTTTTGTGTTCTCTGTTCACTCCTATTTGATCAGATAGCCAGATTACATTGAATGTCTTTTTTGTTTAATATTATTTATTAAAAAACATCTCACTAACTTGATTATTCAGATTTGGCAAGGCCATTCTTCTCTAAAGAACCTATTACTCATTCTGTGCCCACTTGTGAACACACAAATCGTAGTTGCAAGCACACTGAACCGGATCAAGTTATAAAGATTGTATTACACATGCCTACCCTAACTCCTAGAACAGAACAAAGGCCTTTAGGAAAGTGAATGGAGTTTCAATTCACCACCACATCTTGTCCCACTTCAGTTTGGGCAGGACAAACTAATTTGGTGCTGTGATTTCCTGGATCAGTCAGAACCATATTTGAAGCTGTAAAAATAATTTATTGTGATCTGATTACTGTGTGATATAAAGTGTATTATAATAAAAAAGTACAAGTGACCCTGAGTTGAGCTTAGTTGGTTAGAGCATGGTGCTAATAACACCAAAGTTATGGGTTTGATCCCCGTACAGGCCATTCACTTAAGAGCTGGTCTTGATGAGCCTTGTGGGTCTCTCCCAACTCAAAATATTCTGGGATTCCACAAGTGTATCACCCCACCTTCCTTTTGCCCATAAGAACACCAGCTGGCTGAAAGGCTGACATCCTATTATGATACGGACCTTGACTCATTGTATTTCATGCACAACCAATAGCGAAACTGTCAATAGTGGAATAATACACATTACTGATTAGTGAAATTAGAAGTACTGTCTGCATTTAAACAATAGGACAATCTCCATGCTGCTGTTTGTGCTAACAAGATCTGCTTACAACAAATAATAGACTTAAAGAAAGCCATTGTGAACTTCCAGATTAGTATTCAGTGTGTGCCAAAAAATTGACTGATACATTTTGAGTGGCAGAAAAAGGAATTCACTACTGGATCTTGGTAAAAATGTGACATTTAAAAGAACACTTTTTTAAAAAGTTTGAAATAAAGGGATTTTGTTCATTATCAAAATAATAATTAAAAAAAAGTCTTTTTATTTTGATTGGAGATATCAGACAAAACGTATTAGGCTGTCATTCTGGAAATTCTGCAAGAAAACCACTTGTCACAATATTTCTGTCCTGTTTAGAGACCTGGCTCAAAACCCACTTCAGAATGCTGTGGGCTACATCTGTATTTCTATGGACAAAACAGTGCCCGGGACCATTCTTTGACAGAATTATTTCACAATTTTTCAGTTGAAAGTAAGTTGAGGGTTGTGTTGCACTCCTCAAAAATCTCAAAATGAGATTCTCATATCATGAAACTGAGAAAACAACACTTTCAGAACTGTGGAAAGTGATGGGAAGGCATGCAGGAGCACTGACGGGGTAGGAAGTCAGCTGGGATTCTCCTGGAGGGAGTCGTGACAGGGCTGCATGGTGGATGGACCAAAACCTCAGCCTTGTCCATATTGCTCTTTAGAAGTAGCACTTGGCAAGTGTTACTCTATTACCTTGCCCAGGGATTTTTGCAAGGAATGCTAGGGGCATATATCATCTAAATCACCCCGATCAGCATGCTAATAATTAGGCAGGCTCCCAAACCTGAATTTACTTTCTGGCCTTGATTTATTAGTATAAATAGCCTCACAAAACCTTCTTTAAGTACTTAAGAAAAATGCATCTATAGTCTTATTAGGGTATATTTCTGTATAGATATTTCTGTTTATTTTACATATGCATGCAATTTAAAAGTTATTTGGGGCAAGTGCAAATATTTTCCCTGTCAAATCTAAAATACTATATTGTCTAATAATAAAAACTCTAAAAAGAAAGATGTATTTCAGAACAGATTGAGGAACAGCCTACCCTTGCAGACAGATTATTTAATTTGCCTGTCTGCTACCTCTCGAAAGCAAAGAGGTTTAGAGGGTTGTTGTCAACTAAAGTAAGATTCAAAGTAATGCTGCTATAAGGTATCATTCTTGTATAATTGTATTTCTATGAGAGTTGATAGAAGATTTTACTTAGCTCATGTTTCTTTTCTTTGGAAAAGGAAAAAAAAGCCTAATTGGAACTAGTATAGGAAACCACATTATTATGTGGCATCTGTGGTAAGAGATGAGGTATTGTTTAGTAAGAATTAGAATGCAGAACTAACTCTTCTTTGCAATCATCCACTGTTTAATTCTTTTAATCCTTTTTAATTGGTACTGCATTTTGAGTTCCTTTAGAATTGGTTTTCTTCTGTTTTTTTGTTTTCTATTTTTGAATCAAGAAAAATCTCTTTCTTGTCTTTATATGTAAAGAGACAAAGCGATTTTCATGAAGTCTGTTGTTAGTTTCTAGGTTGGAAGGAATTAGGAGGCGAGACATTTGAATTTACTGCTTATATTACAGCATTTACCTCTGTACAGAATTCAGAATTAATTCTTAGGGAAAAAAAGAGAGTAAGCAGCTGTAATAAAACATTTGAAGGGTTCAATGCTGCACAAAATTAGTAAGACATACTGTGAAGCAAGCTCTATTTTAGTGTGTAGTTCTCTGAGAAAATGGGAAAAATTACTTTCATTAGTAATTTTTTTTCTTTTACAGAAATAATTGGTTTAGTATATGTGGTCGTGCAGTTGTTTATTTTCCATACTGCATAGCGTTATATTTACCAGTTCTTTCATTGCAGACCTTTGTTGTATTTGTTCTACAGCTTTATTTTTGGTAACAACAGTACTAGTAGGGTGACAGTTTCTCATTTTGAGGAAATAGCTCGACCTAGTGATGAGAAAGGGCTGCTACAGCCATATGTTTTAAAATAGTTTCTGTCTTTTATAAACCAAAGACTACCTAACTTTCTGTAAAAGAACCCAATAATTCTCATGCAGTGTTCAATAACTGTTATTATTCTCCCTCTATTGTTCTTAATTGCATTTGGGAGAGCATTATGTGCCTTTTTAGCACTTTTTACCAAATACTTTTTATGTCTTATAGACACAAATCACAAAATTAAATGCAGTGCATTAAAAGACTAAAGCAGCACAAATGAGGGTGTCAAAATAACTTTATTAGAATTATGCCCATTTATTCCAGCTGAAAAAATACATTCTAGTGTATTTTAAAACTCTATTATATATTTCAAGCATGAATTTAGCTGTTACAACTTTATACCAACTAACTGTGGCTCTTACAGATGAATTTAGCTGTATTCTAGGTGAAAAGAAATCTTGTTTGTATTAAACAAAACATCTATTGAACAGGGCAAAATCTCACAATGGGCTAATTACAATGTAAAAGTGAGCTGAAGATTGTAGTATTGACTACAAGAGTTACTTTAAATGCTAATTCAGTGGACACCTAATCTTTACTACTGTATGAAAAAGAACCCAAATTTAAATTAGTTCTACCATTATGGTTCTAAAAACTCTAGAGCATTATTTTATGTTGCAGAGTCAATAGCCGCCAGCTAATTTTTCTGCAAGTGGTTAAAAAATTATATGTATAGTGCTTTGGTTTTGTGGTTTGTTTTCCTCTCCCCCTCCTCAGGAAGAGAATAAATTACACTGGATTCCTTCTCATTAGCCAAGACCACTATTGAGTTAAGGCAGCAACGTTTCATTCCTCTGTGGTCCTGGGCCCACTGACAATAGATCCATTGGTATGCCATATGCCGTGTTTGCCATGTGCACTGTATGCCCAACCACTCTTTCAACAACCCTTTCTTGTCTGTGCTAAGAAACATGGGGGATAATGGAAGGGCTGGGATGTTATGAAAAGGATGTGGCCACAGAGAAAAATGCTTAGTCTTTTGTGCAGGCAGTAACAAATCACCTTACTTTTTGTTCTCTCTTGCTGCTGCATTAAACATGCCTTCCTAGTACTTCACTGAAGTCCTGAATGCCCAGGCTCTAGAAAAAATTTTCTTCTAACACTTCAGTAGTGCTGTGACCTTTAACTCCAGGGTCAGAGCAAGTTTTATTTGTTTTGAAGCTTAACATAATTAAGCAGAAAGGAAAGAAAAAGGATTAAATAAGAGACAGTAAAGCAATAGGAACTCCCAGTGGGAGAGACAACTACTTTTTGTATTATGAGAGAAAAGATTTTGTCTGGATGAGAGACAAGTAGACTGCATGTCTTTCAAATGTCTTTGAAGGGAAAAGAACAGAGAATAAAAAGAAAGAAAAAAATATATTCAAAACTATAGGAATAAACAGCTCTGTTAGGTCGGTAAGTTATTCAAAAGCTGCAAGCTCACTGGCATGTGGTATATTCCCACTGGGTAAAAGGCAGACAAGTGCTACAAATGGGAGCCTACCTCACTTCAAGCTACGGATCTTCAAACATCTTTTGAATTTGAAAGTTTCTCTTCTTTTTTTTTTTTTTCTCCACTCAGATACAAGACTATAAGTATGGTTCTGCCTGAGATTTTGAGTGCAAGCACTCCAATTTTAAAAGCACATAGTGTTACTAGTCTCATGGGGAAGGAAAACCAATATAGGGAATGGCCTTTGCTCTGTGCATATGCATGTCCTTGACATACAAACACATTTCAGTGTCAGAAGTGTTACTAGAACACCTGGCACTACACCTATTGCCTGGTTAATGTACATGTATCCAAAAAGCCTTTATTATTGCAAGATAGCCAGGTTAATGTACATGTATCCAAAAAGCCTTTATTATTGCAAGATAGCCAGGGTATGAGATACATTATTTACTTCAACCCACAAGACTGGGTAGAAAGAACTGATAGTCTTTCCCTATGTGTTGCCCACCACCAATCTGTCTCAGTGTATAATGGGCTGCCAATGCCACCATGGTATATGGATGTCTCTGTGTGGCTCCATTAGGAGAAAAAATCCTCTGCTTTCGAGCTCAGTCCCTGTCATGAAAAATAGACCAGGCTCCTTTCAGAAAGAGCATTTGCCACTTCATTTTCTGTTATTGCTACAATGATGGACCATGTAGCAATGTCTGTCTGAAGTAACTCTTTCCTGATGTACACCAACTCCCTGCACCAACAGTGGCCTTAGCTTCTTATTACAGCACATTCAGGAACAGATGTGAATACACAAACTAAAGTACAGAGACTTCACCAAAGTAAATTATAGATGCTGACAAACACACACCAATAGTAGCATATGCCATTCAGTTGTGCCTATGACAATGTGTGGCAAAGCACCGTGTAGCAAATAGAACAAAGAAAAAAACAAACTGAAAAATATAGGATTCTTGGTGACCTTTGCCCAGCTCACATGATAAATATTCAGTCACTGAGACTTGAGACAAGTATAGTTTGAGGCACCTGGAAACTTGGAACTGCCTATTCCCACAACTCCATTACTACACAAGTTAGGGTTGGAGAAGGAAAAGGCAAGTCTTGCTATTGCAATTCAGGATATGTTCAAGGCCATATGGAAAGTCTCTGGTCCAAGTAGTTGATGTAAGTGAAAAATGGATTCTGGATGCAAAGGGAGTCCTGAGATTTCAGACCTTCTCCTTCCCCCAGCCAAAATCTTCAATTTTTCAAAAATATCTTTATTATCCCTCAAATTGTTGGTGATGAAGCATCTTAAACAGTCCTTAACTATGTAGATGGCCTGGTAGGGTGCAGAATGCTTGCGTTCCACTGCTACTCGCTAGTAATTTTTGTGCAAAGAGCTGGTGCAAGGCTGAGCTGAGGCACACCAATAGAATTTCTGATGTTTCACAGTCCTGCCCATCCTAGTGACCTGGCCCATGAATCCACTTGTGATAACCTTCACCATCAATAAAAGATGTTAAATTCCTGCCTGAGAAACTGCACAGAACGTGTGTTAGATGCTGATGAAAAAAAGGGAAAGTCTCTTTCTAATATTTGAGTCTGGCCATCATTTTCTAATTCAGATCTTGTTTTCTTGCACAGTTCCAGTGAGTGCAAGGGATGAGAACAGAGTGCTGGGAGAGCCACCATCACAGTAACAGCTGAAATGTGTTCTCTCAGGCAAAAAGCCAGAAATGAGTGTTACCATCAGGGGGTCACTCCCTGTTGGTCATCATCAGGAAAGCAAAAAACTTTCATGTATGTCTCTTTTATTCACAGTCTCTGACTTCTCCATTTTTCCCTCAGTTCTATCTCCTCTCCAAACAGATTTCATCAATCTCACAGAACTCATGCAATTCCAGTCTTCTAGGCATGCTGGTGGCACCAAAGCCAATGGATGAAGCAAAGGTGTTCCTATTTACTGGGAAAAAACACATGAGGAGCATAGACTTTATTAATGAGCAGTGTTCAACTGAGAGCTGAGCTGACAGTGACCAGCTCAGTGTAACAGTCATTGGCTGCACCAGTTCATTCCACATTGTACTCATTTACCTGTTAACGTCAACCTTTCATTTACTCATTTACCTGTTGTCTGCGGAGAAACCTCTTAACTTTTAGTTTCAGCTGATTGGAAACAAAATTAATGCAAGCACTTTCTAACTAATTAATCAGGAACTTTCTAACAGTGTTTTTCAGCCATTCTTAAATGGTTTTAGTTTGTGGGTGGACAGGTGGTTATTCTCAGGTACTTAACAGATGACATCACAAAATGGAAAGTCTCCTAGCTACTAATGGCACCCAGTGTTTACATTCAAACCTGTTCTCTTCACCCAGCTAGCATTAATTTAAGTTATTATCAACAAAAAGGACGTGAAAAATCAGTATTAAGAGTAGAGTGGAGAAGACAATGCTTTGTAGAAACTATTACACATGGTAATGTCTGGAGGAATAAGAAAACCGAGAGGGAAGATATGACTTGAAAAGAACAGAGGTGTGAGACTGGGGTGTAATTACATCTGGTGCTGTCTGCAGATAAGCTGAAAGAAAAGATTGCATATTGAAGAACAACACAATGTAAACAGACTGTAATGGGCTACTCGGCAACAGTAGACAAAGGCCAGAAAAGGCCAGGGACATATAGGTTATTACTTGCACTATTGTAACTACCAAGCAGTAACATTGTCAATGTTTAAAAACAGATCATATGTAGTATTACAGCGATTAGTCCCATATATAACATCATCAACACCATTAAAATAGGGGATTTAACATATAAGACATAGTTATCCCCAGTTTTTAGAAGTGGTAGTAAAGGGGAGAATAAATATGTTGCTGTTACCAAGTGCACCTTAAAGATGCAGACATTAATTAGGACTTGGGAGGTTTTGCTCTTCCCTGGCTGTGCCTGCCCAGCCTTACCAAGCCACTTTCTGCAATTTGCTTCTCACCATCCCTACTTCAGTTTCTCCATGAAAAGATTCTTATTTTAGCAAATGGTTTGTGACTTACTATCATAAAGCACTGTACGAGGTCTAGTTATGAACTAGAAATTGCTCATCAAATGAAAATGCCCAGGCAACAACATAAGCCTAATCTTACCGATCCAAAAATGTGCAGAGAAAAGAAGTAAAGATGTAAAGAAAGCAATTTACAAAAGTCTCTGGCAAACAAACAAACCCTGAAAACAACCTGGGCTAATACAAGGTTTATTTAGTATTTCTTGTAGCTTTCCAAAATGCAGAGTTACATTTAGATCTCTGGGGGAAAAAAAAAACAAAACAGAAAAGATATAAGGTGATCCCCAGCATAACCATTACTCTTCCGTGAGCAGTGACTCCATGTACCTTTGCACACCCTTTCACCCTGCTCTTCCAGGCAGTGCATAGCTCTGAGAACTGCATACATTGTATGTACAGGCTGCCCAAGGCCTTGCCTCTGCCAAGGCCAGTCCTGTCCTCTGAGGCTGTGCTGAACCGAAATACCCTATATCTATTCCCGATCAACACTGGTGTCTACTTCTCATGCACAGGACACTTCAACACATTTTTCTTTCTAAAGCCTAAAAGTATCCTTTTAATGGCTTCTTAAAGGTCCATTTAAAATTCTACAGACAGACCACACTTAACTGCTGACAGTCTGCATGACCTGAAGAACTTTATGCACAGCACTGCAGTTTTACATTGTCTACTAACACTACCTATGAAAGGATATTGCATGCAAACTACTAATGGCTCTCTTGAAGAATGCATGGAGAATCAGGGTTTGTTCAGAGCTGAATTTCATTTCCTTTAGCATTTAGAAAGGGAAACAGGCAAAACTGTCCAAAACCAAAATTCAGGTAAGCACCAAAATCCCGTTTTACCCGTTGTGTCTATGATTCAGAACCAAGTTTTGCACAGCAAAATCATGTCCTCAGGAAACACTTCGAAAGCGCTCTCTCTCACAAACTAAATAAACTAGCTTTAAGGCAATGCAAGTGTCTGAGCTCGCAGCACTGGACACCACACAAGCCACACAAGGCTCGGGGCAGAGCTGCAGGGACAGGATTTCTGATGGCTGCACGTCGCCCTCATGAGCCCAGCAATGCCTGCTGGTGCACGCTTTCCTTCACAGCGCTCCGGGGAAGCTGCCAGAGCCAGGAATGCTCGGCCTGCGAGCTCCTGCCCTGGCGCAGGGCAGCCCGAGCCGGGGCCGCCGAGGGCCGCGGTGCGGATGCGATACGGACCCAGCTGCGGATGCGGATATGGATACAGATGCGTGTGCTTCCCCCCGCCTCGCTGGCCCTGCGGGCATGGCAAGGGCGGAAGGGCAGGGCGGCGAGACACATGATGAAACTTCGCGGCGTGTTTCAACAGCAGCTGGCGGCGGGGGAGGAGCCGGTAGGAGCCGCCTCTTCCATCCCCCGGCGCGGCGCGGACGGTGGCTCTCCCTCCGCCGGCGGCCAGGAGCGGGTAAGGCGGCGGGGCGGGGGGCCCGGGCCGCGGGGCTGCGCCGGCAGGGCCGGCCGGGGGTGCGGGCCGAGCGCGGCCGCGTCGCGACCGGCGGGGCGGGGGCGGCGGCGGCGGCAGAGGCTGCCGGGTCCGGCCGTGCCCGGGAAGCCCGCGGGAAGCGGTCGTGAGCCGAGGGAACTGCCCCGGGTACCCGCCGTCGCCCGGAGACCGTGTGTTCGCAGGAAGACGCTCCAGCTGGTGGGAGAGCCCAGCTCCATGTGCTGAGGTCCGCAGCGCCATCACTTTTCCAGATGGGAAGGGTGTGGAAGGAGCAGCGTTGCAATGCCGTGCTCTCATTGGCACGCCTTTTGCAGCCCCAGTGTCCCTGAAGCTGTAGGCTTTGTGGCTCCCTGAACCCTGGCCCCTAATGGCCACTCCAGAAGCATCCCTTGATCTGGAAGTGCCCAGGTTAAGCCCACCGCTGCTCCCAGGGCTAAGGTTCAGAAAGCTACAAGAGCAATGTGTGTCGCCGGGGCTGCAGGAGGCATTGCCGGGGCGTGCCACAGCACCGGAATAGCATTGCTCCCTCCACACCTTTCACAGCTGGGCCCGCCGCGCTGCTGGGAAACTCCAGTCTAAACCCATTCTCTTTTGGCTGGAAGCCAATCCCCCTTGTCACTACAGATCTTGCTAAAGAGCCTCTCTCAATCTTTCTTATAAACCCCTGAAAGGACTATTAATGTTTCTGCTTCTGTTACTTCAAGAGATCATACTGCCATGCCCAGTAATGATTTGTTCTATTTGTGCTCTCTGAAAAAAAATCATAGGCGACATTGCTGTATCTAAAGGTAAAACTTAAGCCTAAGTTGCTGCTGTGCAAAGTTTGTTTTATCCTACTCTGGGCCAGCCAGGTTTTACTAAATGTTAGTAAAGTCTGCTATTCTCTTGATATTCGTCTTGGCAGTTAAGTGATTAATAGTCTACATTTGTTATCTGTGTTTTCCAGGTGTGTGGTGGGTTGACCTAGGCTGGATGCCAGGTGCTTACCAAGCCACTCTGTCACTTCCCGCTTCAGTAGGATGGGGTGGGGAAGAAAATATGGTGGAAAAAACCCAACACAACCTCATGGATCAAGATAAATAGTTTACTAAAGCAAACGTCAAGATCATGCACAAGCAGAAATAAAACCCCAAATATTTTATTCTTGCCTTCCCATCAGCTGGCAAGGCAAATGTCATAAATAATGAATGCCTCCCTTCCTTCTCCTTTCCCTTAGGTTTTTTATCTGAGCACACATCATATGGAAAGGAATAACCCTTTGGAGATGTTGTGTCAGCTGTCCTGGCTATGTTGCCTGGCTATGATCCCAAAATCTTGCCTGACCTCAACCTTCTGATGAGGGGGGAATGTTTGAGAGTGCTGATGCTGTGGGAGTAGTGCTCAGCAGTAGCCAAAACCCTGGTGTGATACCAACACCTCTCTAGCTACCAGTACAAAACTCCGCACTATGAGGGCTGCTGAGCGGAAAATGAGCTCTCCCTCAGCCAGACCCAGTGCAACGTGTCAGTACTTGCTTAGAATGTTCACGTCTTTATTGAACAGGTTCTCCACTTGCAGGTAGAACAACAGCTTCATAATGTGCGGGATCTGGGCGCTGTTTGGGAGCGATGAGTGCCTTTCTGTCCAGTGTCTAAGTGCCATGAAGATAGCACACCGAGGTCCTGATGCATTTCGCTTTGAGAACGTCAATGGATTCACCAACTGTTGTTTTGGTTTCCACCGCCTTGCAGTTGTTGATCAGTTATATGGTATGCAGCCTATCCGAGTAAAGAAATTCCCATATCTGTGGCTGTGTTACAATGGAGAAATCTACAATTTCAAACAGGTAAGTGTTGTATGCATGATATGTCTTTTTTTATTTTTCTTTATTTAAAAATCAGTGGCTATTCAGAAAAATCTTTAAAGCATGGTAGACCAGAATATCAGAAAAAGAATTAAAGTTAGTAAAGGGCTAATGATAAGCTGTGAATCTGGTGGCTTAGTTAGTGACATACTTAGTCTTCAATACTGAAAAATCACTTTTTAATTGACAGAAAGGGAAATAAGTATTTGTATCTTCAGTTTTGATCAGTTTTAAATAAAGGGTTCTTCATTATCTTTAGGTAGGGGAATTCCAAACCTTTCTCCTCCTTTCATAGTGCAAATGCATTTAGACTGTCTCAATTTTCGGTTATTTTGCATTGCAATCCTCCATGTTGTTTGGTATTGCATTTTTATTATTGCATATCAATCTGTCTGGATTATATAAGTTAAAATATATTGGTGTATAGTATGCATGCTTATATATTTATGAAGCAATAAGCATTAAGGGGATATCTCCAGTATGCCACCAAAGTCCTTGGGTGTCTGCAGCAGAAGCCAGATTCTTTGTGCGGTTTTGAGTGCCACCAAAGAAAGACTCTTAGGCACAAAACAAGTAGCAACTCTACTTACTTCCTAAAGTGTCTGAATGTCCCTGATGGGCTAAACATTATCAGTGCACCTCAGTCCTTGTGCTGAGATGTCCATGCTGCCTGTGTTACTTGGGAAGATAGTTCAGATCATTCAAATTTGATGTATAAAACAGCTTAAAATTGTGTCTGATTCTGAGTCATGCTGAATGAATGTGTAAAATGTATCACATACTGAGTGGTAGTATCAGAAATGTATGAATAATCTGAGATGGCATAGTATTTCTAACATCACCTTTTTAAAGTCAGACTCAGGCTGCTGTTAGTCATGTCGGTGACATCAATAGTGTCATTGGGAATTTGACTGAATAGACAGGAGATTTTATCTTTTTTCCCAGTCTTCAAGCTGTTTGAAAGGTGGGATACACTTTGGCCTGCAGTACACGTGAAATGTGTTGTACCAGTAGCCTGTAATACTTGCAGTGTTTAGCATTGCATATTTTCTGCTGTTAAAAGCAGTAAAAATTACTCTAAATCATGTGACACACAATCTGAAATGGACTTTAATTATGCAAAACTTGCATTACCATCTCCAGGAATTTGTTTGATCATTGTCACTACATCATGTACCCTCTTTCTTTATAATGAAATTTTTCTTTCAAGCTTGTGACTGAAACCTACCTTGGAAAGAATCACTGGTGAAACAGGTGTCTTGTTTAGGGCAATGACTTAGTTATTTTAATATTGATTCAATTTGCCCTAAGACTGTCCCATAAATAACAATTAAAAACAAAGAACTTCAGTTAAAATGCGAGAGTATTTATTTTGTGGGGTTTCTTGTTAGTGTCTTATTGAAACCCTTTATTTCCCTCTGTCTTGTACTTACTGAAAGGACATTAAGAGTAGTACCACAAGTACATGAAGAATATCTGGACTGACTTAAGTCTGACAGCTAATTGCTTCTTCCCCCACTCTGTCTGTACAGGCAGAGTGAAAAGGCTAGTTCAAGGAATGAAGAAAGATTAGGCAGAAGGAGATTCTCTGTGCATAAAAAACCACTGAGGAATTGCAGTGACTGCATAAGTAAACTAAAGGTTTTTTCTGAAGCACTTTACCCTGCAGAGATGTTGCAAGTGTGTTTTGCTTTGTTTTTTTTCCATGGGCTGCAGGGGCACAGCCGGTCCACCACGGTCTGCACCACAGGCTGCAGGGGAACCTCAGCTTCAGTGCCAGCAGAACCTCCTCCTTCTGCACTGACCTTGGTGTCTGCAGCTATTCCTCTCATATTCTCACTGGCTGCAATTTCATCTGCAAAATAGCTTTTGTTTTTATTTCTTAAATATGTTATCACACAAGCATTACCATCATTCCTAACTGGCTTGGCCTTGGCCAGTGGTGTGTCATCCTGGGGCTGACTGGCATTGGTTCTGCCATACATGGGGAAAGCTTCTGGCAGCTTCTTACAGAAGCTGCCCCCTGTAGCCCTCCTGCTACCGGGCCATGCGAACCCAATACAACTTTGAATACTAAAGTATAATTTCCTTTTTTGGTGGAAATATTTATATAACTTTTAAAACATGATTTTACACAAAAAAATTTATTTTCTTATTAAACAGCTACATTAATGGTGTTGCTGTTTCAGTTACTAAGCAGGCAATGTTTGCAAATGCTTATTCATGTTTTTCTTTATATCTTTTACTAGCTGCAGAAGCAGTTTGGATTTGAATATCAAACATTAGTGGATGGTGAGGTTATCCTTCATCTTTACAACAGAGGAGGAATAGAACAAACAGCGTCCATGCTAGATGGCGTATTTGCTTTTATCCTTCTGGACACTGCAAACAGAAAAGTGTTTCTGGCGAGAGACACCTATGGAGTCAGGCCACTGTTCAAGATGCTGACTGATGATGGATTTTTGGGTGTCTGTTCTGAGGCAAAAGGTAAAACTAGTTATGTTTAGTGCCTAAATAATCTTAGGTATTGCTGTTGAGACAAACTTCTTTGTCAGGCTTTTCTTCTAAGTGTGAGGAGAAAATGAACTATAAGTTCACTAATAGAGAAACTATATTTAGTAGTATAAGAATGACACACCATTAAAATAAAAACCTCCAACATGTTTAATTGTCCTTAATATCTCTACAATATCTTGCTTATTTAATTTTAGAATTGTGTGGTCTGGAATCATAGCAGTATTGAAATCAAGATTTTTTCATGTTACTCCAAAGTTAAATGCAGTCTCTAAAGTGGGACTAGATCTATACTACAATAAATTAGCCTTTTTTCTTGGTGTTCTATAATGAACTGGAAAATATTGCCACAGGAACTGCTAATCTGTAAAAGCCATGAATTTTGAAACCCTACTGAAATCTCCTGCAGCATTGGCTAATTTTCCAGTATCACTTATTTTATTTGATAACAATTTTTTCCTTTGAGATAAGACATCCTTTTCTCTCTTTTTTAAAGTAATTATCTCTAATCTTTGCACTTTCATAAGCAAATCTAAACAGTGTCAAAAGGGAGTGTTGCCTAAAGTGCACTTTGGCTAAAATTTACCTTCACAGAATCACAGACTATTCTGAGTTGGAAGGGACCCACAGGGATCGAGTCCAACTCTTAAGTCAATGGCCCACATAGGGAATTGAACCCATGACCTTGGCATTATTGCAACCAAGTTTCATGGTTACTTTTGTTTCTCCCATTTACTGTGTATCTATTTTATTATCAGACTCCAATGCAGGTGACTCCTCTATTGTATGGTGTACTGTCTTTGCTTCTTGTGAAGGAAGAAGGGAACGGAAGTTTTTGGAGACTGTGTCCTATATAGCGAATTACCAGTCTCTCTCTAACAGCAATTCAATATCTCTTTTGAGGACTTCCTCAAGGGGCATCCAGGTGACCAGCAGGTGCTAAACATCCTCTTTCACAAGAGGAATGGAAATGAGGTTTGATTCTTGGCATTCAGTAGCAGTGGAGTAGATCAATCTGGAACAAATGAGTTAAGAAATCACTAAATCAATGTCAATTAAGTAATCACTTCAGTGATGTTTTATTTCAACCCCCTTGTTACCTTGACTACACTTAATTTTAAACAGAAACCAGTTAGTAATTGTCATTTGAATTCTCATAAGCATATTAGACCTTGAACTGGACGTCATGTAGTTTGTTAGAAAAGTAATTTTAATGCTCATGGGGATAAATTGCTACTTGCCAATTAGTAAAACTTGCTGGTTTGCTTTCTCTGCTGTCTGCCTCAGCTTGAGATGGCTCAGATCTATGTGTGCATCCAGCCAGAAGCAGACACATGCTGTAAAGGATATTTTTAATACCAGATTTAGGATGTGGAGAAAATATTTGTATATAGTTTTAGTACAGATGCTATTCAGTGAAGTATAATTTAACCATCTGAGGCCAAAAACTCTGACATTTTTCTTTTGTTCCTGTTTTATGTGTAGGACTTATCAACTTAAAGCATTCAACATCCTTATGTTCTAAAGTGGAACCATTTCTGCCAGGTCATTACGAAGTGTTGGATTTAAAGCCCTCTGGCAAGGTTGCATCAGTGGAATTAGTAAAATTTCATAGCTGTAAAGATGAACCACTCCATGTTGCGTGTGATACAGTAGAAGCTCTGCCTTCAGGTAGTACAGCAAAGATTTTGCTATTTATTCTGATTTAAAAGTGAAAAAAATCATAATCTTTGAGTATAAAATTTGCCTTGATTGGTTTAAAAAAGTGTCATTTAAGATAAAAAGCAACTTGGAAGAACCTTTAAAATGTAGGGACTCTAGAATTGTGCTTGTAGGCTGTCATGTGCAAAGATAGATTGAATGTCCTCATTATCAAAGGAGAGTCACATAAATAACTTTGTTTTCTAATTAGCATAATCCATCACAGTCTAAGTAACACTCTTTAGACGTTTTCCTCTTCTTTTTTCTTTTTTGAGCAGGCTTTGACCTTGAAACGGTGAAAAGCAACATCCGTATTCTATTTGAAAATGCTGTTAGAAAGCGTTTGATGGCTCATAGAAGAATTGGTTGTCTCCTGTCAGGTAAGTAACAGGAACCACAATGATTCTGTATCTTCCTGCTCTTTTGCCCATCCTCTGTCAATTAGAGAAAAGTATATTGGCTGTTCTGCTGTGATGTACCTGAAGTGATCTGAATCTTCATTTGCTTTTTATCTTCATTTGCTTTTTAGAGCAAGCAACAGAGAACTTGTTAGTTTGGGATAAAGTTTGCCAGTTTAGAAGTATCTTGAGAGTCTTATGCTTTTAAAGTTTACTCTGGACTGAGATCTCGGCTTGTTGAGACACTGACCATTTTTAAATAAGAGGAAGTAAATACATTCTTATTATATATACATGAGATTTATGCTTAGATTGGTATCTAAAAGATAAATGTAATTATTACATTCACTTTGCACAGATGGAGCCTAGAAAAAAGCCCTGGCTTGCTTCAGATAGCAGGAGGAATTAAAACTCTTACTTGCCACCTTTGCTGTATTCCCCATCCTAAACTCCCTTGATTTTTCCAAATTACAGGAGACCATGTAGACCAACATTATTTGCTACACTCTTTTGCAGATGAGGTAATAGCTTGTGGTACAGGAAGTTGTTCACTGACTTAGCTGATCACTGCTGTGATCTGGTGGTTCAGTGTCACAGAAGTACTTTACAGAGGTAAGGCTCTGTACAGAGCCATGGGACTGATACTTTATTTCCTGTGTTTGTGTAGCACTTTGTGCTTGTGGTTAAAGTTCTGATATGCTGTTCATGCATTCACTAAACATCAGTAACTGCACTAATTTGTCATGAACCGTATTAAATGTGCATCTGAATGGAGAGAACTGACCAAGAGATACTGTTGGACCATTTCCTTACTATGGCATCATAAAAAGTCGGAAGGAGGTTAATTAAACAGGAAGATAGGTAGGGTTGGAAGATCTCAATCTCTGTAAAAAGCCCTGTTTAAACCCCAAATTTCAGATACTATATTAGAAGGCAGTCAGCAGCTCCTCAGATGCACATGCCAAAAGCTGTACTAGCAACACTAAGTGCCTGTGCTGGCAAAATACCAGAGTTTCTCAGTGCTTCACAATTCTGAGTATGCTTGGAACATCATGGTTAGAGAATTGCCTCAGGTTTTGATTTTCCTGATTTCTGAATCCTGAGCACTCTGTTTTCTGAGCTCTCCTTTTCTCAGAAGCTGCATGTAATTTCTACAGGACTTTTTTTTTTAACAAGATAGCGTTCCCATAAAGGGGGTCAGGGTGGGAATTGATGCTAATGCACTCAGCTGAAAAATTGTGTACAGACTGTAGGAAACAAAGAGAATAGGATTTTGCCTCATGCTTTTCAGAACTGTGGGCAAATGAACAGTGTTTTGCTCAGTACTTCAAATGGGAGCAGCAAGTAGAAGTAGTCAAGGATTAGCAGAACTAGTTGTTGAGAACAAGAAGAGTACATCTAGGCAACTTGTGCATCTCTTGTTTGGTTTTTTTTTAATCTTGTTCTCCAAACTGCTCAAATCCTTTCACTGTCCTCTACAAAGAAGAGGAGGAAAAACAATGCTTAGTGTAAGGATTCCCCAATCATTCTTTGACTTAATTCTTTTTTATTCAAACAGCAAATGAAAAAAAATTCCTTAGTGCTGTCAGTAGACTATCAAATGTGTAGGTAAGAGGAGAACAGGGAGCAGTTTTGAAATGGAGAATAAATCCCATTTTAGTAGAGTTGAGAAGGGGCATGTTCTCTAGTGGCACAATGTGTTCAGTATACTTTCTTTGTATCTTAAGGAAGGATCTCCACTGATGCTTCTGATAACCAAAAGTAGTAACAACTGTTACTGAAGATGTTCTACTGTAGTTGCCTGATTCTCTTGTTAAGCAGAGGTAAATGTGCACTTGTGTGAGAAGTACCTTGTATTCACACAGCTTAAAAATGAAGCCCACTCATAAGATTCCAATATCTAGATATAGTGTCCTTAAGGAGGAAACAAAACATCATTCAAACACCTAATGAAATAATTTGTTTTGTTGGCAGGGGGCTTAGATTCCAGCTTGGTTGCAGCTGTTCTTCTGAAACTGATGAAAGAAATCAACATCAATTATCCATTACAAACCTTTGCAATTGGAATGGAAAACAGTCCTGATTTACTGGCTGCCAGAAAGGTATCCTGTGTTGCTTTCAGTTTGTCCTGAGCTGCTGAATGCTAAACTGTTTATTAATGGTTTTAACTTGGTGGTATGGCATTATTAGTAACACTGAATATTCATTTGTTGCTAGCATGTAAATCAGTTTGCAGTAAATCATTTAGTACAGCATTTGCTGCTTTATCTTACAAAACAGACAACTGAACCTTACCTGTTTTCTCTTGCAAAAAGGGTGGAACTTTGGATTTGTCTGAATTCTGCCTCTGGGTTTTCAGATAGATCTTCATGCTCTGGTTCATATACTGTGGCATTTGTATATATGTTAAATATTGCAAGTTAATCATCACTTTGCTGAATTAAGAGTGTTGTACAAACTGTTTGGCATCCAGCATACCCCTTAAGTATCCAGGCTGTCATGACTTTTGAGCTGTTTTTTCTCTTAAGGGCAAATATCTGGAATATTTAGAGCCTCTACAGAGTCTGTTTTGCTTTGGGTGAGCAGCTGGATGGTCTGTCGCAACCATGATTGAACACTGTAATCAGGGAGACTCTGTTCTGTCTGGTGAATGTACCAGTGCAAGTCAGAGGGGCTGCTAAGTAACACCTTTTCTTGCCCTAATGTCATAATTCTCACTGTAGCAGAAGGGAGCTGGTGCTTTGTTCAATGTGTGTGTGTTTTAAAACACAATGTATGTTTACAAAATGTTTTAGCTGAAAAGGCATATGTTATTGTGATCTTTTACAAACAGGTGGCAGCACATATAGGCAGTGAACATCATGAAGTAATACTTAATACTGAAGAGGGAATTCAGGCAATAGAGGAGGTTATCTTCTCATTGGAAACCTATGATATAACAACAATAAGAGCTTCAATTGGTAAGATTTTTTTAATGGCAATCTTTGGTTTATATCACCCAAATAAAATTTTATGCAAACCCATGTGGTCATCTGCTAGATCCCTTAGCTGACACAGAATCTGGGACTCCAAGTTCTGCTCCCCAGGTATCTGTGATACCACACTGAGGCAAAAGCAGTTATTACTTTCCAAGTCCCTGACTACACAAAACAACTGTCAAGAATTGTTTCTGAAACTTTGAAACGCAAAACCAAAGTTACACAAAGAAGAAACACTAGAGCTGTGGGTCTAGGTTTTCTGCTCTGATAAATAAGAACCTTGAAGGAAGGGGGAAAATTTATAAGTTATCTGAGATACTGAATGTTACGGCAGCAAAACAGTTAGAATTACCCTTTCCTTGTGTAATTTTAATACTAATGTGAATTATTTCTTGTCACACTTTAGTAACACAGGTTCTTATAATAAGTGTTTGAGAAGTGAAGGAAGTCACCAGCACCTTTTTACAAAGTGTTGCCAGCCTAATCAGAATGAAAATCTCTAATCCAATGTGACTCCCGCATAATGCAAGCTACATCCCTTTACCCAGTTAATCTTGTGTCATCCAAAAATGTTGTAAAGGGTTACGAAGCCAAATAGTCAACTCACTTTTCAAAACTGAGTTCCTTGTATGGAATTTGGTCCATGAAGATAGGATTTGTGAAATGGGAAATACTGAATGCATTTCTTTAAAGCCAACTTTTTATCTGTAGTTTTTTCTTTTTCATCTGTTGCTTAGTATAAGAAATAGTGAACTAGATCCTTTTCATTAGATCTGTAATACTTTTGTTATAAAAGCATATTGTTCAGAAAGATGCATTGAGGAGAAGAAATAATTCTGTTTACTAGATAATTCTTTACAAAAAATTTTACATAAGGGCTTTATCCAGTTCAACCCCCAGTGGCGGACACCTAAACAGCAACTTTTGCTGGCAGTTTTGTTCTCCAAGGTTGGAAATTTTGTTCAGCACTGTGCTGGAATTAACCATGTGCTTAATTTCAAACTGAGACAAAACAGCTCCTCTGTATGTTCCTATGAGAATCCTCCAGTGTTCTCAGGATCACAAACAGACACATCTTTCTGATATTTTGAGGGCTAAGCGTAATTACACAGTTTAGATATATTTGCAGCACTTAACATGGGTGATGATGGCTTTGAGTAACAACAAGATGCTATTTTACAGCAGTTGTTTGCTACAGAAAAAAGTAGTGTAGGAGACAAACTTCTAAAATGCCAAACTTAAAACTACTAACTGTATATAGCATCATACATGTAGCTGTACTTTATTATTCTTTTTTTTAAGGTATGTATCTTGTCTCCAAATATATTCGTAAGAAAACAGACAGCGTGGTCATTTTTTCAGGAGAAGGATCGGATGAGCTGACACAAGGATATATATATTTCCATAAGGTAAATATATTCACTATATTTTGGCAGAACATCTCTGAGATTTCGAGGTGGCATATTTTAGAGTTGTCCCAATTGTATATTTGTTGAGTATTTTTCCAGAGGTGGCATAAAATCCAAGGGATCCGATCACCTAAAAAGTAACTTTTTTAATCAATTGTTAGTTCTTTTATGTAATTGTTGCTAGTTCTGAGATCACCCAGTTATCACTGCAACTAAAGGCAGGACAGCAAACAGTGGTTCCCTCAGTGCAGCTTGTTCCTCCTGTGTCCTTCATGCATGTGTTTGGTTTCAGGCACCATCTCCTGAGGAAGCTGCAGAAGAGAGCGAGAGGCTTCTGAAGGAGCTCTACCTGTTTGATGTACTTCGTGCGGACAGAACTACTGCAGCACACGGGTAAAATATAGTCTCTTGGATGCTTAGGATTCATGGGACTTAAAACCGGAAGATCTTAAAAATTCTGTTGCTGTTGTGGAAATGGCAGCAGTTAACTGTTGGCTGAATAACTAAGTGATTCAGACTATTGTGATGCAGGATAATTTTATATTCCTGCTGTCTAGGTATAAGATGGTCATCAGTTTACTGAGTACTAGGAGCAAATGGGGTGCAGCCCATGTTCTGCTTGAGCTCTGTATCTTACTATAACTGAAGACATGACCTACTTTGGCAGAACAGTCATTGCTGATGTTCCAGGTGTGTACATGCACTCAGAGTCCCTGGGCTGAGTGGGAAGCACAGTATATGAGGGCAGGCAAATCTGGTCTTCAGAGCAATCATCAATCATATTTCTGTACTAGACACTGTGGGACAAACTTCCTATTGCAACTGACAACATTTTCTGAAAGTAAGTTTTGTTGGATGAGCAAATAGAGGAGGAATAAAAATGAATCTGATTGCATGTGCTTATAGTACCTCTCAATTAATTGCATCTGCTTAGAGTAGCCCTGAATTCTTAGAGTAGAAGAAAAAGACTGCTGAGGATTTGTATGCCAAGATGAAATTGAAGTTGTAGCATGAAGGAATTTGAGCAATAGCAAAGCACACTGCAAGATTTAATCTGCTCTGTGACTATAGGGTCCATATATTGGCGACGAATGCAGAAAATATCTTTGGTTTATGACTGTACTGGTCTTTACACAAACAGTGAATTAGAAATTCTAATATTCAGAGTTGGGGAGGGAAAACAAAGTTTTATTTGACTTTGGGGTTTTTTGAGGTTCAGTCAAAGAGGAATTTTGAATCATATCATCAGCATGCATATAAAAAACTAAACATACTGAAAAAAGTATGTGCATTGAGTTAGGTGCCTGACTGTAATAAAGAGGTAGTAGGATACAATCTGTGTGACAGACACCTTAAAGAATTTCCAAATTGAGTGCTGTAGAAAATAGTATTGTTTTACTGAAGAAATAAATTAATGAAAATGAGAATATTGTTAGGAAGCTGTGTATAGATAAAAAAAGATGGTACTTTTGACAAAGCAAACTGTTGGGAAGCTTGTGTTGTATATTGATCTGCCACAAAATTACTTGCCCAGCTTTTTATAACTTTCTTATATTTCTCTTTCCTATATAAAACATGGACAAGGTGTAGGAGACCTGCCATTTGCCTTATAATTTGTTTTGTGCTGAAATGTTTACCCACATTTTCAAGGCTGTTTAATATCATATGCTGGCTGGTTTCCTTTGGAGAGTTGCTGTTTCTTAAAGAGAAGCTGGTCGGCAGCTTCACAGCACTGCTAGGAAGAAGCTTTGTATTAATAAAGTAAAACTGAATTTAAGGGATTCAATTTATGGAGGAAGGGGAGAGGAATGAAGACGAGAAAGGAAATGATGAAAGTTACCAGAAAAAACTAAACAAACTGTAGGGAAAGACTTGCAGTGCAAATCTTGTCATTATATGGAGAAACTGAGCCTCAATACTTGATTACTGAATGCTGATGCTTTTTTTGTTTTATTTTGTTTTTTATAAGGTGGGTATTACTTGAAGTAGTTGAAGCTTTTTGTCAGAGGAGAAACTACAAAGACAATGAAATTACTAGAATGAAGAATAACATCTCCTTTCACCTTTGAAACTGGGCAGCATAATGTCTCTTGAGGGAACACACTGAAAGGGGTTATTTGTACTGAAGTCACTGTTACTGTCATTTTTATTTGTTGCCCTCTGTGTGCTTAGGAGCCATGGTATACATAAGAGATGTATGCAGGAAGACATTGTATGTATATGTATGCATATATCAGCCACTGGTATAGGAGAGAACTTGTGTGAATGCTGTAGGATAAGCCTTTAATGGTTTAATGGTGTCCATGTGGGCCCCTTTTGGTTGTTTCTCGAAAACACAAATGTGCATTTAAGAAATGACAGCAGAAATCCTTGCTTGGGTCTGTGATATGTTTACAAATGCTGATGCAAATCTCGGTGAGTGATTTGTTAGTTCTCTGGGAACAAGAGGATTTTTTAATGCATTTTTTGCATAGATGTTGCAGTGATTGTTGCAAATCCTACAGCACTGTAGTCTTTAAATTCAGGCTATGAGAAACTGCCCAGCATATGACATCATAAATCATCATGGTCTTTAATCTGCACAAGCCATACACTTAACTTGCCAAATTAGTGAATTAAATGCAGATAGTCATAAATACACAAGTGAAATTTTTTATAAGAACAAGCAGAAAACCTGGTGTTAATATGAAAGACAAGAAAACCTTAACTGTTGTGGAATTTGTAAGTAGATGATTTATGAGATTAATTCAGTATCTTTTCTATTTATTCTCCCTATTTAGCCTTGAACTGAGAGTCCCATTTTTGGATCATCGGTTTACTTCTTATTATTTATCTCTACCAGCAGAATTGCGAATTCCAAAGGTAGGTAAAACTAGGGACGGATCCAAATGTAAGTGTACAAAGCCACTGATACGTGTTTTAAGCATGACCAAATTGCTGAATTCAGTGATTAAGTCCTCAACCCAAAGTCAAGTATGCTCTTAAATATTTTGCTGGGTTGTAGGGATACTTGGAACCCTTTTCTGACCAGACCTTCTGAAAGGAAAGCATTTCATAAGTGTTTAAAGCCAGATCTTCATGCTACAGTTCCTGAGACTCATAACACTGTTTGTTGTTCTGCAAACAGAATGGAATTGAAAAATACCTTTTAAGATTGTCCTTTGAAGATTCCAATTTACTTCCCAAAGAAATACTCTGGAGACCCAAAGAAGCTTTCAGTGATGGTATAGCATCAGTAAAGAAATCCTGGTTTTCTATTCTTCAGGACTATATTGATCAACAGGTACAATACCACTTTTTTTTGGTCTTTCTCATTTAGGTGTATTAGATACGTTGCCAAGGGGAGGCAGCTCACATGCTTAGTTGTAAATCTGGCTATACCAGTTAATGTGAAGGAGCAAGATAAATCTTAATCAATGCTCTTCTAGCTATCTGAGTTGGTTAAAGGTATTTGTAATCCTAGGTACAAAGAAATGGGAGAGCCTGACAGAAATGATTGTGTAAGGAAATGATCATCATTTAAGTGTCTGGATTGCAAATTAGATTGTGTGTTGACAAACACAATTTCTGGGTTGCAGGCAAAGCAGCTGCTTCAGCTGATGGCACTTGTATGAACTTACTCTGCTGCTGAGTAGCAACATAATGACTTTATAATGTACTTTCTTATTTACATCATTCATTTTTCAAAGCTGTCCCTAATTAAGCCCTTTTGCTTTTTAAAGCCTCTGCTTGCATTTCTAACCTGTGAAGACTTACGGGATTTTGGCTCTGGACTAAAGTTAATCCTCTCTGGAGTACAGAGGTAGTTTAATCAAGAGGAAGGAATAACAGCTTATTTACACCAGAGTTCTGTGACACAGAAATATGTGGATTCAAGCCTGTCGATGTGTGCTTGTCTGCCCTATGACCAACTGATTTTTTTCTGTATAGCCACAGGCAAGAAAGTAGCTGGGTCAGGCAACAGTGTTGTGCTGCCTGTTTGTTCTGAGCCTGTATTGTTGTAGGAGGAGCAAATTTATTTCATGGCTGTCAAAAGTTAGACAGCCTGTTGGCAGTGGAAGTTGCTTTAGAAATATCCTCAACTGGTGCAACTATTCATCCTCCTTTTCTAAGCCAACTTAGCAATTGCAGGTGTCTTTGCTTCTGCATGCCAGGTCTTTTGTTTCTAAGAGCTTGGTTATACAAACAGAATCAACAGATCTCCAAGTTGAAAAAAAAAACAGGAAGCCACTTACATGGCATAGTGACTGCTTTAAGTTTTTCCACTTGTTTCACAGAAAAGGGAATGATAGAAGTTTTTATGAACTTACTAACAAAGGTGGTTGTAACCCAGAGAAATGGGCTTCACATGTCATGCAGAGAGAAATATCAACAGCACTGGAAATACAGTTACCCATTCATAAAGATAAGTGCACATATGACAAAGGTTTGACCTTTCAAACCTCTCCCTGTAGAACAGACTTTTTTGTTTAAACTTGTGGGATTTTAGTAGTTGGTGAATCCTTCTGTGTCTTAAGTTTAATGTGTTTGCAGCTTAACTTGAGTTTTGCTTGTGTCTGTAGGTTGATGACGTTTTGCTGGAAAAGGCGGCGGAGAAATATCCTTTCAATCCTCCTAAAACAAAAGAAAGTTATTACTACCGCCAGATCTTTGAAAAGCACTACTCAGGCCGGAGCAGCTGGCTGCCCCACTACTGGATGCCAAAATGGGTTAAAGCTACTGATCCTTCTGCACGCACATTGAAACATTACAAGTCTGCTACCCAAGAGTAGGCTGTTGAAATAATCCAAGAGCTGCAAGCATTTTGTGTGTACTCTGCTTTCAGAAAACCGAACAAATTATGCAAACATAAAGCTTATCTTTAAGATGTATTTTGACAATGCTTTGGAAATTAGAGCTTTCTGTAGTTAATGTACTATTAAAAATTTACCCTGCTGTACCCAAACTTTGTAATTGATGGGCAAATACTTTATGGATAGGAAACTATCTTATTTGACAACTCTGTTCCTTATGTGACCTCTACTGTATTCAGTTGCCTGGCAGTTATTTAATATATTTTAATGTGAGCTCTGTTACGAGGACTTGAATCAGGCTGAGGGATACAAACTGCTGAAGGCCATCTGAGCAAAGGGGAATTTGACCATATCTATTTAGGTACTTGTGTTCCTGGCTATGGGACTTGGATAGTCTCTATATTGTTCTATTCTGAATGCCTTTCTACACACTCCTGAGAACCTTGGTCTAGTTTTCGAAAGGTATTTAGATATTTATAGCTATGCAGAGATGCTTACTAGAGGTTATAATAGGTGTGGTGCTGCGTGTTAATTAATTAAGTGAATAGGAATCTTATTTGTTCCTTTGAAGCCACCAGTTGGCTGCTTTGAGTCCTGTAAATACACGATGAGTATAAAGATATTATGACTGTTATCAAAGAGCAGAACAGAGAAGCCAAGCCAAGTTATGTCTTTGTTTCTAATTCAAGTTCAAATTTTAAATGTATTTATTGTTCTTGAAAAAGTCAGGTGTTAACTGGGTGATGTGTGTCAGTCTGATAGAAATTGCCTGTTTTTCCACCTGTATGATGGAAGGTAGACTGTTGCTGCTGAACTGCAGGTTGCCAACTTTGTGGAGAACCAACCCTGTTACCATAGATTTTAGCTGGACAAAGCATCAGCTATAACAATGGGATCAGATGCCTTGCTAAGAAGAATGGGAAAAAAGCTGCTTCACAAACTACAAGAACATCTATTATTTTATTGAAAAATACCTCCATTTTTCTTCAGGACAATATTTTATTAACTGCTTAGTCATGGGGGCTGCAAAGGTAACTTAAACGTACGGGTGGTCAAGAAATACATGTGTGGTACAGATTGAGTTGATTAGCACCATGCTCTTTATGAAAACCAGTGTACTTTACTGTCCCTTTTGAATAGGAAACCAAAGCCATTTTTTTATGTAAAAGGTAAAATATAAGCTGTTCTGATTTAAAATCTTCGTGAAATGACTGATGCCTCTTTGTTACTCTACTGTAATCCTGCATTTGACTGTATTCCAGAAACTTCACTGAAACCTTTTGGTAGCACCACAGCACTTGTAAACTGTCCAGTTATGGCCAATAGTGGCAATATTCTGAGATAAACTTGCGCATACTAGCTATTTATGAATATATGATAGTTAATACATTCCTGCAGTCTTCTTTACTCAAGGGCTGTGTGCTTGTATTTTTGGATTTGTTAAAAGCCATAAAGTATATTTTGAGTGGAGAGAGGAGTACAGAGTATGTTGACTGAACACTGATGTGTAATGGTAAGATTACTACTTACTGTAAACTTTCCAAGGCTGAGGTGAGAAAATAGCACTTGCCTGAAGTGAAAATAGGCTAAACACATTTTCTGGTCATTACTCAAATGCACTTTTTACTGCAACATTATCAGACATTCAAGGATATCCACCTAAATTTTTTAAATTCCTAATTCATTGCACATTTACATAGCAAGGGTGTATTCTAGACAGGTGATCCAGTTATTTTAGCTTTTTACTGATGTGCAGAGGAATGATGCAGCGTTTGCTGCTTTATTCTTGTAAAAGGTGTAGATGCTAGGGATTTCAGGAATGTAAAATCTGTTCCTTCCTTTTCCCTATATAGACTTGAATTCTACAACATTTTTGGCTTCCATGAGACTGAATTTCCTCTTCTTTTTTCCTTTAAAATAAAATAAAATTACAAAAAACCAAAACCAAAAATCTAAGACAAAAAGATCCAGCTACTCTGGATAATTTGTGAACCACATATATGTTTGTAGTTTGTCACAGTAGGGAGTGGGATGCAGGTCCAGTGTGTAATGCTGTCTTACCTACTTTTTATCCTTCCTCCTTTGGTTGCCTTAAAAATCTTGAAAAAGCAGAGAAGTGGTCTGTGCTGCTGTGATGCCCTGTAAGTTGGTAGGGGTAGTAGCTAGAACTGGTGGTACATTAGCAGGGTTTGTGCATTCTCCTTTCCAAGATCTCTTTGTGGTATTTCACCCACCCCTCTCTGCAGTGCCACTTTCCATCTTTTTGTTGCCTGGAAGCTTTTCCAAGAAGAGAAGGCTACCTGAGCAACTAGTATTTTTCCAGCACTATGCTCAGGTTTAGGTCATTCAAGCATTCCAGGAGCTACAACAAAAGAGGTTGACGGTACCCTGGAGTCTGCCTGACCTTTGTGTTTCTCCCACACAAGTGGGTCAGGGCTGGCTCTGCTCCTTGCTCTCTGTTCCAGGAAGCCAACAAACAGACGCCTTTCCCAACCTGACAAAAAAGGCTTGTCAAAGTTTGAATTCAGATTGAGAGGTTGCTTCAGGGATGATTTCTTAAATTTTTACCGTTTTTTTTTTTTAAGCCAGCAGATGGCAGCCGCCGTTAGTACATCTGTGCAAAAGAGCTCTTCACCCCTGGAACAGGCTGCTCTCCATCCTGCTCTGCTTCTGCTCTTCACATACACTGTGTCACTGGGATTTGTGTGTAAGCCTTGCGGAATTTAATAAGTACCTGACTAGAACAGAGATAAAGCCAAGCATAAAAGAAAAATGTTTTTTAATTGATCTTGCTCAAAAGATGTTGTGCAGAGCTTCTCATGCTGGTGCTGCAGGTAAGAATGCAGCTAAGGGTTGAATTGCATTAGTATTTAAGGCATTCAGTATTCAATTTAGAGGTAAGTTAAAAAAACCAGTTATATTAAAAATTAGTAATGTAGGTTGGAACAGATATACAATATCAGCTCTAGGGAATATGGAAGATAATTCCCAGGCTGGGGAATAAGAAATGTTAATTTTACCTCTGAAGCTGTTAGGCACTATTTTTTTCCCTATTTTCTTCATTATTAACATGTAGATCACAGAATTGCAGAGTCATACAAAGAGAACACTATGATAGAATCATAGGCAGGCTTGGGTTGGAAGGGACCTTAAGATCATCTAGGCCCAACCTCCCTGCCATGGGCAGAGACACCTTCCACTAGACCAGGTTGCTCAAAGTCCCATCCAATGTGGGCTTGACCATTTCCATTGATGAAGCATCTGCAACCTCTTTAGGCAACATGTTCCAGCATTTCACCACCCTCACAGCAAATAATTTCTTCCTTTAATCTGAATCTATTCTCTGTCAGTTTAAAGCCATTATCCTAACACTGTCATAGTGAAATGTCCCTCTCCATCTCTCTTATTGCCCCCCTTTGTGTATTGGAAGGTGCTCTAAGCTCTCCCTGGAGCCTTCTCTTTTCCAGGTTGAACAACCTCAACTTGCTCAGCTTGTCTTCACAGGAAAGGTGCTCGAGCTGGCTCATCATCTTCATGGCCTTCTCTGGACTCTCTCCAACTGGTCCACATCCTTCTTATGCTAGGGGCCCCAGAGCTGGGTGCAGCACTCCAGGTGTTATGCCAAAGCAGAGTAGAGGGGAAGAATCACCTCCCTTGACCTGCTGGCCACGCTGCTTTTGATGCAGCCCAGGATACCACTTCTGAAGTCTACTAGAAAGTTTTACAGCTGCACATCAGAAAGGTTCAAGGCCTTTTTTCGCTCATCAGCAGATTCCATATACGTGAGCACATAGAACTGAACCCTGTCAGGAAAATACATCCCCAAGTCATCATCAGTGGTGTAATGACAATGTAGAGCTGGCTGTCCAATCTAACACACAGTCCTTTGCCTGCTCCAGGCTTGCTCAGAGACAGGTCTTCTGCTTTTTTTGTTTGGTTGGTTGGTTTTGGTACAGGATGGTTATGCATTTTCACTAAGGAGAAGAAGATAACTGGGTGCAAAATAGTCCTTTAGAAAATTATAATTCTGGGTACATAAAATTATTAAAACTGACTTCAATTCTTACACCATAATTGTCTTGCAGAGGCCAAGAGGAGACTCACAATGATCTGGTTGCAAAAGCAGCCTCCATTCCTGCTACTATTGAGGGTAGAAGTACTTTATATTAATAAACTGTATTACTTAACATCTCTCACCACTTCTCTTGAAGATTGCATTTAACACCCAGGGCAAAATGTATATTAATACAAATTACTTTTGATTAAGATCATTATTATTTTAGCACATAAAAGGAAGGGGGTGGTAGAAAGGAATGTTCTCTTTTTAAATATTTAAATGCTCATTATACCAAAAAGATACAAATTACTGGCTGACTGACAACTTGCTAATAATAGCTTAAAAATGCAAATAGAACTGTTATCTCACTTGACTCTAATTGGAACTCCTTTGGCAGCCTGGGAGGGCAGGGCAGGAAGATTTGATTGTTTCCCAGAGCTGGAATTGTGTTGGTAAGGAAGTGTGGTGAAGATGTGCTGTGGATAAACAGGTTGCCATCTGCAGACATTAGAAATTATTATATTCCAAGAAACTGTTCTGAAGTGCTGTCTTGTGCTTGTGTACAATTTTGGTGACGATTGCTGGTGCCCTGAGCTGGTCTCACTCATGCCCACATGATGCAGGTTTTGCCTGGGCTGAATTGGCACAATGGGAATCCAAGCTGCAAATGATCAGGTCTCACAGAACAGCTATTATGTCTTCCGGGCATTATAAAAATACACTGCTTTAAACTTCCTGAATTAGAAATAATTTTAAAATGCCGTCTTAGAGTAGCTACCCTGTATGTATATATTCCTTCAGTAATTAATGTGTGTATTCTCCTAGCAAAATTTGCTTCCAGAGGATATTGCTTGAATTTTTATGCTTTGGTACAGAAATACAATATCCCTATTGTTGTCTGAGTGTTGCAACAATAAAAATAAAAATCATTTCTATGTGCCTAAATTGAGTGTTTGTGATGAAAGGTGTTCTTCTGTTACTCAACTAGATGTTTTCAATGCGACTAGTTAATGTAAAATACAATGTTAAAAGTATATTAGCATATATTGGCACTGAGGCACTCAAGCTCTGGTTGAGAATACATGTCGTGAATTTCTGCAGGTCTTAAGCTGCTCCACACAATTCTGCCCTCTCTTGCCTTTGGATAGTGTCTCCAATTTTAACATAATGGTTAGCATATGATTGGACTTGGCAACGAATGTCTTTTCAAACCCTCTGTGATGTGTCGGTGCAGTTGTGTCCTTTAACTCTCTAACAGCTGTGCTTCTGAAATAACAATGTAAGAAATGGTTTAGTTAGGAAAAGAAAGGCTTTTTTTTCCCAAGAGTTTTTCTAATCATTCAACATTCTCTTTTGTAGTTTCCTAAATTTCTTTGCACTTATGTAGTACTTTGCAGAAGTAGCTGGTTAGGTACAGGGTGTGCATTGCATTTCTACCTCAGCCACTGTTGTTACCTCTGGCTAAGCCATCTCACCTTGACCTCCCTTCAGGCTTCTGGGAGAGCATGAAGCACCATGACAGATGAAGTGTTTTGTTGTTCAGCAGTCTGTTCACATTTCATTTCCTCTATATGCAGTAAGTGGTGACCTTGTTTAATTTGGAGATGGATAAGAAAACAAGAGATGATGTTTGTTTCACATCTCTGTGTACCTTTTAGAAAGGAGTTTCTGATCTGACAAGTTGCTGTTTTATTCTGACAGAAACCAGATATCTATCAGGGATGGAGCAGTGATAATTTTTAATGAATATCATAATGAATTTCATACAGCTCCTCCCACTGACAAATGTTTCAGTCTAGGCACTATCAAAACCATTAAAAGAATAATGCAAAGAGTGTCTGTCTTCCCTGAAAGATGCAGGGTTGAGGATATTTGTAAACTTGCTAACAGCAAAAGCAAAAATTAAAAAATCCCTGCTCTTCCAGTAATGACTATGTTCTGTAAAGGTAAGTGAGCTATTTTGGAGATAGTGTGAGGACATGGGTGTGTGTCTGGAATAGCAGGTGGCTGCATCCTGACACGGTACAACTCCAGGGAAGGAACGGCTGTGTGCTCTTCTCTTGTCACTCTGGGAGATGTTTGCTAATGCAGCCTGTGATATTCTGGGTGAGGGAACTGTTTAGGCTCATCAGAAGAAAATTTTGTCATTACTGTAGTTTGCACTGGGCCTTGCTGGGTATATCTTAATGCTAAAGCAGTTACCTAAGCCATAGTTTAAGAGACATAGTTTAAGGGACAAAGTCTGCACTTAAATAATGGCTCTTGGTAGCTCTGAAGGGGCTGCTACTGGCATATTCTGAATAAACAGCATTTTAAAGAATCACCTTAATAATTTACAAAAAAACACTTGATGTTATTCTGCTCTAGCTAATGATGACTAGGGGCTGGGTTCCTGCAAGATCTCTGTGCCCAAACATTTCCAGATTCTTCCTTTTCTTTGGATTAGGATCATACTGAAAAGCACCAGCTTCCTGACAATGAATACAGCAAAAGATTTACAAGTGCTGCAGAACCTGAGCTCCCCTGGTGAGGTGCATATGGGGGGCCAAACCCTTTTCCCAGCTCCCCAGTTCATGGACAGGGTGATGTGTGCTATGACTCTGGCTTGGTAGGGTAAGTTTGGCCACACCTGTACTATGGATGACCAGTCTCGATGCAACAGTAGAGAGATGGAGATGATGTCTTCTAAGTCATGCGTGGGCAAGGCAGGCTGCTGAGAGCTTGACTTCAGCATCCCCATCTGGGGAAGGGAAGTTTATGTGTGTGAGGAAGACGGTGCCTATCAAAAAACCAGCCACCTGTCAAGATGCAGATGAACAATGTATTTCTGGGAGAAAAAAGAAACAAAAAGTGGGCTGAGCATGTGGGAGATGGGCTGTGATATCAAACTGCCTGTAGCTCCTCCCCCGTGGTGACCATTACCAGCATCACCCTGGATTAACTCTTCATGCTGATTTCCTAGAAATATTTTTATTGCTTTGTTTAAAGCTTGTTTGCATTTTGCTGACAGATGCCCTTGCTGCAGTGTTATTGATTAGCTTATGCAACCTGAGGGGTCTTAGACTGTTGTCATCAAAAAGAGTTAAGTCTGTGTCACACTTGTGTCTGGCTGTTGTGGAAACAGCAGAGGATTTGGTGAAAGCCTCTCCAAGATCTGCAGTGGAGTTGCAGAGCTGGCATTGCCCAGCAATCGAAGGCATGAGTGGCCCAGTGGCCCAGGGCTGCAAGCAATGCTGTCCAACATATAAATGTTTAAAAGCTGAAGGAGCCTTAAAAGGAAGAATTTATAGACCATGGGAATTATAAAAAAGTTCCTTTTAATTACTCAGTAATGTATAGACTATAAAGCTTAAGACTAAAGGCTGATAAAATATCTAAGAATAAGCATTCCTATGTGAGTCTCCAGGATCCCAGGATGTCTGTGAGAACAAATGTTTAGAGTGAGCCTTTGGTAGAGATGGGCAGTTGCTGAGCTGGATGCCTGCAGATGTGTCGATTCATGCACCTCCATATCTGGCCCCAGACCTGCTGGGCAGGCACAGCCCTGAAGCCCCAATGTTGCACAGCTTGGCTGAGTGGTCCCTGTCAGCACTGAAATGTGAGGAGGGGGTTGCTTTTCTATTGTTGGTAGAGTCAGTTGGAACATTTCAGACCATGCCTTTTGGTGTATTTGCTTTATTTTTAACTTGGAATAAGTATCTACATAAACACATAAATCAACACCAAATTTAACTGTCCTGTTTAAACCCCAAATTGGCACAATTCTGACATTATTTTACCACCAGAGATTAAAAAATTAGTTGCTTCAAATGCCAGATTAAAACCACTCATCAGACTGACAAGTAAAAGGAGACTAATTTGGTGCCAGAGGCTCAGTCTTGGCAGTGGAACAATGGTGGTAGTGCCATAACATGCTTGAGGGAAGGGATGCCATCCATAACAACTATGACAGGCACAAGGAGTGAGCCTGTGTGAACTTCATTAAGTTCAACAAGGCCAAGTGCAAGGTCCCATACGCAGGTCAGGGCAATCCCAAGCACAAATACAGGCTGGACAGAGAATTGATTGAGAGCAGCCCTGAGGAAAAGACTTTGGGACTGTTTGTGGATGTGAAACTCGACAGGACCCAGCTTGCAGCCCAGAAAGACAACCATAACCTGGGCTGCATCAAACACAGCATGGGCAGCAGGTTGAGGGAGGTGATTCTACCCCTCTACTCCACTCTGGTGAGACGCCCCCTGGAACAGGGTCCACTTCTGGGGTCTCCAGCACAGGAAGGATGTGGATCTGTTGCAGCGAGTCCAGAGGAAGGTCATGAAGATGGTCAGGATACTTAAATTGAAAGAGGGTAGATTTAGATTGGTTCTAAGGAAGAAATTCATTACAATGAAGGTGGTGAGACTCTGCAACAGGTTGCACAGAGAAGCTGTGGCTGCCCCATGGCTTGAAGTGTTCAGTGTCAGTTTGGTTGGTCTAGTGAAAGATGTCCATGCTTATGGCAGGGGTTTGGACTATGTGATCTTTAAAGGTGCCTTTCAATGCAAACCATTTTATGTTTTTTCCAGAACAGTCAATCCTATCTGTTTACTGGATGCTGTTAAATAGTACCTGTGTTGTCCTCCAAACACTTAAAGCCCACTCTCTGTGGCTTTCTCTGGATGCAAATATGTTTGCAGTGGTTTCTTCTTAAGGGAGGTTTGTGAGAAGTGCAGGTTGCAGAGAGTGAACAGTGGGATTTTTGCTTTACTCTCTGCATCTGACAATTCAGCACACGTGGGCTATGAGGTCTGGGACCACTGTGGGTCTCCAGGCTAGAGGAACAGCATTTTAAAACTTTTCTTTTTACCCTTCACTGAGTGTTATTCAACATCCATTTCCACAGTCCTTTTGCCATGCTGTTAGTCAGTCAGTCAGTTTCCCCTCTTCACTGAGCTCAGTGAGAGCTCATATAGAAGATTATTAATCTGAAAATTGGCTCTGGCAAAATGAAGAGCTGGCAGAGTGCCAGTACAACCACTTTGTCTCACATGGGTGTGGTTCCTGTTGTAAGGCAGCCTTAGTTTTCCCACCATCTAGCCTGCCCCCCACCTTGCTAGATCCAGCTCCTACTTAGCTGGAAGTGGGATCTGTTTTAAGCATGAGCAGGCTTAGGTGCTGCTTCTAACCTGCACCCATCCATTCTTAATGGGGGCAGTTCTAATGATGCCTTAGGTAACCTTGACAATGGAGGTTGCTGAGTTCACTTCCGAGTCGGAAAACAACAACCCTTCGTATTACTTATTTTGAAATTTGGCTTGTATACACTATTTTCATTGCTGATTCATCATAGCATGAAATAGAGGAGTATAGCTTTTAGCAGGGGAAAAGAAGATACGTCTCCAAATGCCCTCGCACCTGGTAAGATGCATGCAGCATTTCAGGATTGTCCTGAATATATAGAACCAGATATTTTAATTAAAAATATAATTACACTCACTTTTTTTTCTCTTATATTGTATGGATTCAGGCCAACAGGTGCTTTTATTGTGAATCTGAGGACTAGAATTTATTAAAAGCTTAGCTTTCAAATAATAAACCTACGATACTGGATGAATTCCACAGCACGTTATTGCACTTGGAGCTGGGGAGTACCATGCCCTTTTCATTCAGTCAACACGCTCCTTGATTTCCATCAGGTTTAGGATGGATGGCACCTTATGTGACCTGGAGTAATCTCAAAACTTCTGTCTCCACAGCAAATCCCCCAAACATTTACCAAACACACGAGGAAGCTCACAGCCTCCCTGCAAGAAGAAATCATTAACATGGTATTTCTTTGCAGTCTCAGATCACTCTTGCATGGATCAAAATCTCATTCCAGACCAATGTGGGAAATAACTCCATTACTATCACCAAAGGAAGTATGTTGCAAAAGCCCCAGAGTAGTTTTTATTTAAAATGTTAGTGTCATAAAATTCCAGGCTATGAAATGAAGACCTTGGGTTCCCATTCAAACATTACCCACCCCGCTTTAGATAGGTAATCACAGAACATAAAACATGCTGTAATGATACAAATATATTTTTGATACAGAAATTACAGTACATTATAAACAATGAAAACAAATTGAGGCACTAGACTGAACATCAGCTCTGTTCTGCACTGGCTGTGAGGCTGATAGACTTGATTTCAATGAACAAAAGAGGATTTACTTGGTTTAGTAAACTTAACTTTACGGGTCATATCATCAATGTGCTTTGTTGTGAGACATCACTAGGGTTGCCGGTCCTTTCAAGAACCACAACACACCTACACAACATGTATCATTGCCACAATATGAAAAATAATAATTTTATTGAATGTAGAATTCAAAAAAACAAACCCCATCAGCTGTTAAATAAATAATTATTCCATTCAGTAGTTAGTTTATATTACATGGCATTGACCATCAGAACAAATGAAGTTTAATAAATAATGTGTGGGAATATCTCATTTACGCCTCCGTTCATAGTTCTGTGCTATGCTCCCTTCAGAAGACCCTGCAAAAAATGAAGCAGAATGAAGTACACGGTGCAGCCTTGCATAAACCCCTGCAAGCATGAGAAATGTCAGAGACTTGCAGCCAGCTGGGCCACTGCTGGACACCAGTGGCATTTTTGGAACAGAGACAAGAGCTCCCTGCCCAACCCTGAGCTGCTTTGATTTGGTTTTACCTCTCAGACTACACTGCCCTACAGGAGGCTGAAAGTCTGAGCAGTGTTTTCTACCTTTTGTCTGTTGAACTGCTTGAAGCACCAGTAACTCAGTGCCCCTTTACCTCCCAGTAATCCATCTAACTGATGAGATCTGAGCATTCAGGTCCATTTGTGGATAAAGGCTTTCTGCATGGCCATGTCCACCTTTGCTCCTGCACAGTCAGCTCTTTGCCAGGTTTAAACCCTCCCTGTCCCCAAGCCCTGCACACAGGGAAAACCTTTATTGAAGACTGTTGCAGGAGCCAAGCTTCTTAGACTGACTCAGACTAACCTATGGACTAGCTGCAGACTAAAATAGTCTTCAGTAGCATATTTTGTGTGGTAGATCTCTCTTTCTTGCTCTTTTAAAATGAGAGCAAAACCCAGAAAGCCCTTCTTGGTTGAGGCTGTGCCCAAATCAGGGACTGAGATATCAGCATTCCAGTACCCTGCTTTGCCACATGAGGATTTAAATCACCACACTCACACCCAGCAGGATGGCATAACCTTCTGTACATTGCCAGAGTGCTCAGCAGCTTTCTGCAGAAGGAGACCACAGCACCACCGTAAAGGTCCTGCCCAGTTAAGTATCTTCAAGTAGGGAGAAGTAAGCATAGTCCTAATGCTTACTACTCCTGATATTGCTTTGGTTACACAGTCCTTAGGACCTATTTTCTCCTCTTGAGGAGCAGAAACAACTTCTTACCATTTTCCTCCCAAGGAATCAGGCACAAAAGCAGCGAATTCTAGTTTTACCTGTCACACAGGTATTACACAGCCCAACAGGGTAAAACTTCATTATTCCCCTTTGTTAGACAGACAACATAACAGTAGCCTGACTAGACTACCAATTTGAAATCAGGGCAATAAAATCTTTGCATTTTTAAAACATTTGCATTATTTTAAATTCTCATATTAATGTAAGTGTAATCCCAATGGAAACCAAATGCAATTTATTACTTCCAGGCTATTCACTTTTGTGATAGCAGATATATTTACAGGTATTATGCATTTAATAGCTATTGCCACCACAGATAAAATTGTACAAAATTATTCATGATACACAGCAATTTGTAAAATGATGCAGAGTGCAATATTACTAGTCTTGAATGGGATTTAATTGGAAAAAAAGTTACTGACAACCATAATTGCAGAATGTAGATCACAGCATGTATCCACATAATATAAAGGTGTCAGCTAGTAATTTAACTTTTATCATCCATTTAACAAAACAGTGAGAACTATTTCAGAGACATGAAATACATATTAGGGGGTGGGGTTTGTTGTTGTTGGTTTTTTGGGGTTTTTTTGTTGTTGTTGTTTTGTTTTGTTTGTTTGTTGTTTTTTTTATTCCCTCTATGGGGAATCAACTGACACTTTGGTTCACAGTGAAGGATTTCCTCAGTACAGCCCTATAGGACAGGAAAAGTAGAGCTACAGACAATACCACAAGAGTTCTGCATGTTAGGGGAGAGGAGAATTATACCACATATTGATGGTATAGGAAAATAACAGAAATTCATAGTGTCTGTTCAAAGCTTAAAATTATTTGGGTGAAGTGAAAACTGGAAAAGGCTGGGAATGTTTAACAGCCTGATCAGCAGAATGAAATGCTGTTAGTGACTGGTGTCTATTCTTCCACACTCCACTCAAAGTATCAGGAATAATGATCCCCTGAGACAATGAGGATATCCTGATGATAGCTGGATTTGGATCACATGTTTAAATGAGCTTTACATTTACAGCCTCTGAATTTTTCTTGGTATGTCAGTAAAATTTAGGTGGTTTTTTTTGTTGTTGTATTAGCACTTTGGGGACCAGCAGAACATGCAAAGGCAGGGCGATACTGAAAGTGTTCCGGGGACTTCTACCTGAGCTCGCCTGCAGCTCAGACCACTCTGATCATCTCAAACATTGGAGTGAAGCAAACCCTGAAATATCTTGGGTAACAAATAAAATCTTGGGTCTTTTTCAGAGAGCTCTGGGTCTACACTACATAAAGACTGCTTCTTCCATCCGCTGGGAGAGAACAAAGAGGCAACGGAATGAAGAGGCTCTATATCACCAAGTACCAGATTTAGTCATACATACCAGAATTTAAAGATCTTTTGCCCATAAGTCCAACAAAGGAGTCTGTTTTATGTCCTGAAAAAATATATTTAGTGGTGTTTTAATACATTTTAACTAGGTAGGCTTTTAAGATAACGTGTTCTCGCGAGGAAGGAAGACAGGCTCCAACACCGTTTATCTCACAGACCAGTTGTTCACATCCCTCTCAGACAACGGAGAATGAGTATCAGCCTGACTCATCCGACTTAACAGGTTAGACCAAGGCACAGGTCAGTTAGTGGATTTCTCATTAGTTGTTTTGTTTCTTTAAGTGTAATGGAAAAACATTGACCACTAATGGATTCTTACTTCTCTCCCAGTACAATTCCTATTGCCTTGAGACAATGCACAAGAAGGCAGTGTCTTGGTATAGCCTGCATCTGTGTGATGCATCTCTTTGACCTGTTGTTTTATTTCTGTAATGTGGAAGAAAAATCTCCCTCACAGGTCAGGCAGAGCCCTTATTGGAGAGGAAACCAATGGGACTCTATGTCTGGACCTGTCTGAGCTAGACAGTCTGGCTCTGCTTTTGGAATATTTATGAGTTCAGATATTACCTGCCTGTCCCATTAGTACTTCTCAAGGCACTGGATGTGTAGAAGATAAATTACTCCAAGTTTAGGCCTACAGCATATACCAAGATATAGCGGTAGCTATAGTTTCAGATTAAGAAGAACCACCCATTTTCATTCCTTATCTAAACTGACTTTCGAGACAAACTTAGAAATTTCTCTTTGGAAAGAATTTTGCTTGGCTAATTAATCTACAAAGCAAGATCCTCAGACCTCGCATGTATTAATTCAAGCTGAAGCAGTTTCAGAAATCTGTAACTTTTTTACTTTGGTCAGCAGGTTATTTGGCATGAGCTTTGTATCACAGTCATCTGTCCATCTTCCAATATATAACCCTAGTGAAAGTATCTTGTGGATAGCAGAACACCAGGACAGCTGTTGACCTCTGTGAACAGAGGAGGTGTCACAGAATACAAGATCCTTTTTACCTATTAAAAGTCTTCCAGTTTCTGTATAAACGCCTTCAGATAAATTCAGAGAATAAAACTCTCACTGTGCAGAACAAAGTAACACCACAGTGCAATATCATATCCTGCTTGATGTTACACAGAAGCAGAGCTAGGCACACTTATTAGAGGGGCAAGATATGCTTGTTCATATGGCAGTACATCAATCAGCCCCTACTGTGAGCAGGGATCTAATTCCCAGCACGACAATGCTGAGATACAGGATCTCACATGTGGGGACTTGGGCTCTCCCACAAAAGCATTCTTGGGTATTTGGAAATTCAATACTCTAATTTTGCAGATTTTGTCATCTTAATTGCTCCTCTCTGAGTCTGGCAGTAAGCCTGCCTTGACTCTGAGCAAGACTTACAGAATCCCCCCCTAGGGAAATAAGAGAGAGCTGCAACATCTGCACATTAATATGGATTGAAATCTCAAAGCTTGAGGCAGCTCAGATGAGATACAGTCTCACAGCCGCACTGGGGGGAAGGTTTCAATCCTGTAATAGAATATTTTTTCACCAGCAGCGCTGCCAGTCCTTAGCTGAAACCAGTCACCTTCTAATAATCCCATAAAATACACTATTCCCTATTTGAATACCTTCAAGTAATTACTTAAAATATTTTTATAAACTTACTTTTGTGAGAGATCTGGCCATATCCTGATTGGAGGAGAAAAGGAAAGAGGAAAAAAAGGGAAAAAGGAGTCGTTGAAAAAGGATTGGCATATACATATGACGCTACTGCAATACTTTCCAGAATCAAGCACAAAATCTACACTCCACATATTCCAAAAACTTGGTTTAGCTAAACCCACAGAATTTAAATCAGTTTAGCTCCAATTTCTTGGATCAATTTTTGGATCAGTAAACATGTAGAAAACATGGTAATAATTGTACACACAAGATTTCCACACATGGGCAATTCAGTAGTGTGTATGCTGACCCGTGAATTACCATGATATTCCTCACTAGGATTTACATATAGCAACTGCTGTGCATTTGGCACTTCAATGTGAAGCTCTCTCTTTTCCAGTTGGTGAGTTTATCTGGTATAAAACTTGAAATAAAACAAACAAACAAACAAAAAACCTCAAACAACCCACATGGCAGCTTTTGAGTGCTGTGAAGTTTGAGGAGGCACTAGGAGAAGAGGCGAGCGGAGAGGCGTGAGCAGCAGACCTCCCCCCACCCCGCTCACCGGCATCCCGCTTGCCCATGAGGCCGAAGAACTGCTGGGGCCGGGGTCTCCGCGCCATCCTCTGCAGAAAGTGCTCCAAGGGCAGCGGCATCTCCTCCTGCGGGGCGACAGCGGGCGGTGCTCAGCGCGGACCCCCCACCCCGTCCGGCCCGCCAGGCAGTGCCCGACATCAGCCCTTCGCTCCCGCGGAACCGCCGGGCTCACCTTCCCCTGGTCGCTGTCGGACCAGTCGGACCAGTAGCTGAGGTCGTCGGTGGCTCCCATCTCTTCGCCCAGCGCCTGCGCCAAGGCCAGGAGGAGCACGGCGAAAGCCAGCGGGAGCCTCATCGCCGCCTCGACGTCCTGCGGGGGGGCAGAAGTTGGAGCACCGGCATCCGCAGCCCCGGCGGGGCGAGCACGCACAGTCTTGCACACACACACTCACACAGCTGCCCCCGGCACACCTGGGGGCAGCTTCCTCGCACGTATAGACCCACAAGCGCCGAGTTACACCACCCTCCCTTCCCCCCGACTGCTACAGACACTTCTGGATATACGCACACCCGACACAGACTGGCGTGCAGCTCGATGTGCACACCAGCGCACAGACACAGAGGAATCCCTGTACACAAGGACATATAGGACTGTACATAAACACACCCTCACACGTCGATGCACATCCAGGTATTCACACCTTCTCACATACACACCACCCAGACAGATACAGCCCCCTCATACACACATCTAGGTACACACGCGTCCACTTGAAAACTTACACAAATAGTTACACACCTTGGATGCTCACACCTACAAAGGGATGCAGCTCTACACACACACACACACACACACACACACACACACACACACACACACACACACAGAGGTGTCTAGAGGTACACACTCATCCCTTTGCACATCAGGACAGGAACAAAAAGATGCTGGCACATTCATAGACATCCACGTGTGGACACAGAAGCATGTATAGGCACCCATCCCATAGATGTGCACACATATAGATCCCCCCGCACACACAAAGCCCACACGCACACCCCCTCACAACCGCACGGACAGGAGCACCCTCACACACAGAGGCACAGACGGACCTCCGAAGGCGCACGCACCGTCTGCAGCACGGAGAGCAGGCGCTGCTCTCTGAGAGCATTGGCCGGCTGGAGGGACGCTCCTCACTTTATATACCTGGAGACGGGGAGGGCCGAGGCAGCCTCATTTGCCTAAATGCAATTACTCCGGGTTTTATGATCCCAGCCCCGTGACAGCCCCCGCCCCCCGCTCCCGCTCCCGCAGCGCCTCCCGGATCTGCCCGGGGCTGGGAGTGTGGGGCAACCGGGTGGCTTTCCCCCTCCCTTCCCCTCACCCCCCCAGTCTCCCGTTCCCTCCCGCTGCAGCTCCGTGTCCCCGGGGCCGCCCCTGCGGCGGCGGCTGCGGGTGCGAACGCGGGGTGAGGCTCTGGATGTGGATGCGAGATGCAAGTGAGGACCTAAGGGTGCGAATGTCGCTTTTCACTTCTGTCCCCCGCGCCCCGCTCTCCCACGGCAGGGAGAGCTGCTCTCCACTGAGAGCGGCACCGCTAAGAGGGAGAGCGGGGCAGACGACCGAGGGCCAGCGGGGAGTGGAGAACGAGCCCCGGCGGCCGGGCCGCGGGGCTGCCTCCCGTGCCTGGTCCAGTTCCCTCCCCCCGAGTCTGCCCTCCCCATGCCACTGCTCAGACAGCCCCGACCCGCTGGGACCAGAAGTGAGGGATGCACGAAGTTGAGGAGCGCCTGACTGAGTGGGTGCACCCCAGGTCTACCGTGTCCGTGCTTGCAGAGGGGCTGCCGGCACAGGGCAGCAGGCTGGCACCGCTGGACTGATTGCTTTGACAGGCGAATGCCTTTACTGAAAATGAGCCAGCCTCTCTAGCAGCACATCCCTGCCTGCATCCTTCCCCTACAACAGCTTTGTACTGCTGCTGGCATTTGGCTCAAATACCTGTTTAGGTTATCTTTCCTTTCACAGTTGTTCCATTTATTTCTTCAAGGTCAGCTGTGCATGAGACTTCTCAGTTAACCTTGGTGGTCCCTCAGTGCCCATGTTATCGTGGTTCATGGTACCACAGCCTAAATCAGGCAGTCTGGACGGAGTATAGCAGGAGTTAACAGTGTTTCTTTTAGTAAAGAAGGGAGTGCTCAGGAGCTGGAATAAACTCTTTGGTACCACCCCTCTGCTTGCTCCAGGATGCTACCATTAAGGTGATAGTGGTAAACCTTCTCTGCAAGGAGTGTTCACTGGCATATAACTGTGGATCCAAAGGGGACCTGGACCTTTGTTCTCTAAATAAATGCATGATTAATACCAGGCCTCCCTGTTAGCCAGAAATGCCCCTCAGAATGCAAAGAACTCTCCAGAACACAGCCAGGCATGAGACTCTTCCAGATTCTAGGAGACAAGTCTTACGGAGACTTTGTCTATAAGATGCACATAAATAAGAAAAGTTGTGACTGAGTGAACTGAGGGCATCTGTAGTCAACATGGACTGCTTTGACAGGGTAGTTGAGAAAAAGAGTGGATTGAAAAACCACAGGGAGGGACTGCGTTCAGCCCCAGCACCTGCTGTGGGCACCTCTACTGAGACCTCGAGCATGAGTGGTGAGAATACTCCTCATTCTGCCTGTCAATAAGCTGGGAGAAATGACAATGTTTAACAACTCAGGGAATACAAACCATCAGATTTTCACACTGCAGCTTTGAGCATTCCCTTTGATGTGTGAACTTTGAAAACTCTTGGAGAAAAATTGTTTTCTTGTGGTGTGTGTGTGTGTGGTGGGGTTTTTTTATGTGTTGTTTCTGTTTACTATAGTGACAATGGGGCGATAGGTCAGGTATATCAAACCAGGTCTACCAGTCTTACAAATGTTTACGGTCATGTCTCACAAAAATCCTGAGAACTCCTAACTTTCTGTGAAGTCAATTTCTATCATCCAGGAGTCCACAGAAAGTATGGTAAGTTTCAACTGAAAAGTCCTATCTGTTCTCTAATTCAGCATTTCACCAAAACAGATGTAATCACTTATGAAATTACAGGGATTTTCTTTTTTGAGAGAGCAAGAGAAGAAAAATTTAAAAGAGGTCCTTTGTATTCTTCAGAAACTTTAATGAATTCAAGTACTTTATTTCAGACTTATCTAACGGATTTGGTGGAAGTGAAAAACTGACTACTAGGTCAAGCTCGCTTTTCTTTTTCTCAATTTCTAAAATAAATTGGCTGTTTAATCTTTCTTTGACCTGCAATAGCCAGACATTGCACTATGAACTTTTCAGGAAGTGAGCAGATTTCATGGCTAATGAGCAAAACTGATTCTGAGGAAGATTTTCTGAGTTCATTTTTCTCATGTGGAATGGAAAGAGAAGACTCAAATAAGGAAGGAAGAGCTACATCTTGACCTGGAAGCAGCTGAAGCTGCTGCTTATGTGCTCCTCAATCCCTGCCCTAGGCTTGCACTAGAGCATGGTAAAATGTCCTTTGTACACAAACAAAAAACTCCTGTTTTACTGAAACTGCCTCTGCCTCAGACATATGATGTTAACATATATGTCTGTCTGTGAATAACCTTGTGAATAAATATGTGTAGGTACAAGGTGTCTGTGGTGAAAATCCCTGCTCTATTGAAGCTCAGGGCACAGAACCCATTCTCCTGTCACAGACCATGTGATTTCAAATAACCAGGGTGAAGATTTTTGTTCATGAATCAAGAGATCATTAGACCCAAAGTAAACAAAATAGAGGTTGACATTTCCTGGTAAAGTGACAGAGAAAGGCACTTTTGGAGTTCTTATTGAAATATTTCCCTAATCAAGGTTAGGAACTGAACTGAAGGCACTTTTTGTGGCTGGAATCTCAACACTAATGGAAAACTTTTTGGGAAACTATTGCCTGTGAAATATACCTCGGAGAATTGGGTTTTTTTCAGTAGGCTTAATGTGATACCACTTGTATGATGATCCTTGTGAAATGTTTATTTGAATTTTATGATGATGCTTTGGTTTCCAGTAAAATGTCCAATAGTTTAATGATAAGTCACTTTGGCTGCTACACTGTTATCAAGTGATTCTCATACCATTAAAAACAGCAAATGTGCAATAGGATAATTGCAAATTACACGTGACTGTGTAAGATTTTGTGCGGAATACAAACCTGAATTGTTTGAGTATGCACAATTTCCTAGCACTTGACATGAAATGAATGCATCTGGCATTGTTCTTCCGTGGCCTTATGCTATACAATTATATGCTGTATATGTAAACCTACAGCCTAATTCTCATGTATATTGAGATGTCTTTTTGTCACTTTACCAGGGAGCTACAAATAACAGAGACAGTCCCAGAACAGTTATTTTATATAACTTTCAAAAATTTGGGTTGAGATACAGTTTCCCTAAGCACAGTGTCTGTAAATATACCAGATTTCAGCTTTGATTTTAGTAATGGCAAGAAGACTGGAAATGTTCTTATCCAAAGATACAAATTTATAAACATTGGAAAGAGAGACCATGATTGATGACCTCCTAAATTTTTCATAGGTATGTGTCTCCAGGGTAAATAGGGTGATTTCAATCACAGATGAGGGCTCTTTGTAGCAGTGATTTATTTTGGCACTATTAGATTATTTATTGGCCAAGCACCTGAGTGGCATTGGAAAAGTTAGCAGAACTCACAATACCATCCTGATTTTCTAAGTGTGGGCAGGTTATTGACTTAGTCTTTCACCTGTATTTTAAATTTTACATTACAGGTTTGTCATCTTCAATTTTTCCTTTAATGAAGGTTTACATTTTCAGAACATATGCTTGTACATATAAATGCACATGAGGCATATGCAATAATTATGCATCTCTCTCTTCCTCCCTCTCCATCTATAAGGAATGAGTGATTATTCTTTTGCCTGTGCAATAAGACATTATAGTTTCAATTATACTGTGCTCACTGGCAGGGAGGGAGGGGAGCAGTGAGATCTGCAAGCCACAGGATTGCCCTTTCCTGGGCAGGTACAGGCAGAAGCAAGGCTCATCTTGCACATATGGGTGGGATGTGGGACCAACTGAAATAAAAATATATATCAGGGTGTTAAGATGCTGAATGCAAAAATACAATGTAAATATTGCAGAGAAGGCTATTCCCTCAACTTAGTATCTCTAGAGCCAATCATGTGCAAGGGAAATAATTCCAGTCCTGGAGCATGTCCTTAGAGGAAAAAAAGCCTTTACTCTTAGCTATTTGGAGATCTCAGTAAAAGAGAAACAAAGCTGTGCAAAGCCATCTCTATATCTGCAGGAGCTGCGGGGGAGCTGGTGAGGAGAAGGCCCTCTGTGTCATTTCTAGATCTGTGTTATTTCAAAACAAATGTGAGAAGAACTAGACTTGCAGCTACTTGGAGATGCCTTACCATAACTCACCAGTTTTCACAAGAAACATGGAATATGCAAAAAACCCCACAGGGAATGATGTATTAACAGCACGTTTCAACAGCAAATACAGGATGGTATTCTCACAGAGACAGTATCTGTTGGTTTTAACCATGAAACCATTTTTCCCCCCACATTTGCCATCACCAACAAAATGTCTGGGGAAACCATGAAATGTGGTCCAAAGTATTTCCAAAAGCTGAGGTAGATTGTGGGCATCACTAGTCTGAGCTTGACCAGGAAAAACCCACAATATGAGCTCTTCTCACAGGGCAGACCTCAGAGCAGCAAAGTAGCAGATGCTTCAGATTAAGTTCATCACTCTTGGAAGAAAACTGCTGACATCACTTTGTTCTGATGCAAATAAAGATCCTGTTTTTTCTCCTCAATACTTAATAGATTATAAATATACTTTCAAATCAGTTGATTTGATTCAAACCCAACCTTCTGAGTCTGGAGCTCACTCTCTAAGATTTTTTGCTTCCGTTGTTCAAGCTTATTTGCAAACTACCTTGCAGTGGTCTGTGAGGGTAAAAGGAAGGGTTTAAATTACTTTGTCAAGAGGTGAAAGCAAACCCCTGTCTTTTAATCTAGCCTTAGACTACCTTCTGTAAAGCTTTTATGTAGGAAGGACAGTCTTTTCTCAGAGACTCCTCAAAGACTGACTTTGGTATTATTAAAGCCAAGTCCTTGGCCTGTTTTCTATACATGAGTATCTTCTATCTGATCCTGCCAGCAGAACCTGTCCTCATGGCACTGACCTCTGTCTGTCTCCTGCTGGAGACAGCAACAGTAGAGGAGGATAGTCAGGCTGGAGTGATAGCCAAGGAGGAGAAACAGTTGTGATCTCGTGCCATGGAAATACACAACAGCACTGCTTTGTTATCTGGTAGAACAATAGACATGTGACTATTACACTCACTCTATTTTGATCCATGCAGCAGCAGGTCTCAGTGTCTGGGCATGAGCTTGGGTAGCCTTCCCTCCCACCCCTACTTCCAGGCCTTCTCCTGCAGGGAGTATGATGCTTATTTTACATTGGCCCCTTCTGCCAATTCCCCACAGCTTCCCAGCATTCATTGCTATGATTTGTGCTTAATTGAAACACTTTCTTGACCTGAGATCAAACACTTATGAATCATCCTCTTTTCTATGCTGTTTTAGATATGAGATAATTTATATGACTATACCTTCATTGAATATTAATATTTTTCTTAGTAACACAGTACATTTGAAAAATAGATTCAGAAATCAGAAGGATAAAAGGGCACAGTTTGGCAAATTTTAAATGTATTCTAATATTACTACAACTACCAGTTTTTCAGTACTTATGTTAAACATCTTTAACCAATCTGTAATTACACTATCTTCTTCATTATTTGCACTTGTTGCATCTCAGTGTATCTCTCTCCTTCCTCACTTATCTTTAATGGAAATTCACAACATCTCCAGAGGTTTAGAAGTTCTCAAAAAGTTTGCTTTTGAATTTTCTACTTTGTGTTTGCTTCACTATTTTTAGAGGACTTCATTCTAAATCCTTAATATTTATATGACTCCCTGTGCAACAACTTGTAAAAGCACATTGGTATTGTTGGAAGAAACATCCACAAACTTAGTCTTGGATGTGTGGTGAGATAAAGAAAATTAAATTGCTTGAGGACAAAATCAGTGGGAGATGTAAGGAATTTACATGCTCAAATAAAGCAGAAAGAAAAAAGGTCATGAAAGGGAGAAAATACCAAGATGACGTTGTGATAAATATCTTTCTGTGGCTTGACTTTCTTGTCTTCCCATTTTGAATCTTATAATATAGCCATTTTTAAAAACTCTCAAGTTCTAAATTCATGTCTGTGACAAGTTCATTTTTAAGTAGGTCACTTTCTGCCAAACTCTTCAGCTGAAAAGATAACAAAAAGTGTGAAATGAATTTATAGGAATTGTTTATTACACAGAAGTTTTACAAAAGTTGCTGCCTAACCAAAGAAGAGCTACTCATGCTGGAATTCAAATGTGTGTCCTGAGGAGGAAAGTGACACAATTGCTGGTGGATGCTATGGAAAACTGAAACTTTTTGATCAGATTGCATGTGAAGTTATTTTACCTATTTGTCACTCTCATCCTTTCCCACTCACTTCATGCTGACTTCTGAGTGATTTTATAACCTTAATATGTCTGATGCAAAGGCTTTAACAAGAAGTGAGCCTCACCCCATGGTTGGCAGATAGAGGGAGGGACAACTTCTCAGAGCGAGTCTTGCAGGGACCACCTCCATACCCAAGGAAATCAAAGAAGCTTTCTTTCACCCTGCACACCCCAACTGTTTGATGCAAAGTCCCTGTTATGGTGGGATTCATGTTTAGATCATTTGCATCTGTTTCTTCTACTATTCCTTTTGATGTGCATGATGAAAGATTTGAGAGAGCTTCATGAAGAACCAGAGGACAGAACAGGAGCGTCACAAAGCCTTGGACTGAGCTAAGGAAAGGGGACTCCCTGTTGAGTGTTTGGGCCCTGCCTGCTGTGCCCTGTGGTACCCTGAACGTCAGAGCTTTACCAGAATCCTCTTCCTCACCCTCCCTTTTCACTCATTCACATATCACCCCCTATTGTGACTTTGCTCCCACATTGTCTCTCTCATTAATGGAGACCAATGAACAGTGGGAAACAAGGTGTTAACCTGGGTTTGCATTCATCTGAAAGAGATTACTGGACTGACCCCAGCCACTTGCCAATTGTTGCCCAATTAAGAACTCAGACAGTCTTAAGAAATTAATTATTTGTAAGTTTTAGGTATAAAATAAGAAATAGTCAAAATGAGAAGGTGACAAAATTGAGTCTTTAAAGTATACCTATGAGAACACCTCACTGGCTCATCACTTGGCTAGAAATGAAACCTTTCATCCCTTCAAGGAGTCATGCAGCAGAGAATTCTGTCATTCCCAAATCTAAGGCCTGATTTTAAACACCACCCAGCCCTGCTCTAAAAAGGGCTGAAGTAACGAATGCTCCTGAATTCCTCCTCTTTCTGCACACTTGCAGCAATAAAAGGTGGGTCCCACCCAGGTTCATGCCATTCTCTATTAAGGCAAAGTTGTCATGTTTTAACTAATCAAGAGGTGCATGAGGACTTATCTCAGACTGGCCATTAAGGCCTGTGCTCTGCCTCAGTGCCCTTCCAGAAGCATTATAGTACATATATGCAAATAATTTTGGTGTTTTATATTGATTATAATAGTGTACCCTGAACAGTTTCCCAGACAGTTGATTTTCCCAGGACATCCAGAATCATGAATTCAGACAGAAATTATATGCAAATTTGCAGCTGTGCTGACTCCCACATAACCTGCCAACTTGCAAGTCCACTTGGCTCTCTGCACCCACAGCTGAGCATAGAGCTGGGTGCATCAGCCATTCCATACACGAGCAACACTGTCTGTCTCGGGCCATGAATGTGACTGAGGAATGGCTGTTTAGCTACATGTACTTCAGTTGGCAACCAGTGTTTACCTCCAAGATGGAACCATATCACATGCCTTGCATGTGTTCCAAATTATGGAAGAGAAGTTTTCCTATATTTTCATATGCAATTACTATTTATTATTATTGTTATTATTAAAGATAATTTAGGTACATAAAAACGTAGGGAGGACTGCAATGTTTAAGTTTTAGCTGCTTCATAGAGCACTTAAAGGAATGAAATTCAGTTTCCTACATCTTCTGACCAACACCGGAAAGAATTAGATGCTTGAAAACAGAGTTCAAACATCCAGGGCAGAAACAGAGAGTCAGTAGAAAGTGTGGAGCTCTCCTGTCCTGCCCATCTTCAAGTCATCTCCTCAGCTGTTTACTCTTACCTGAAAGTAAAGAACTACAACCAGTCTGCCAAAGGACTGAGGGGAATTGCTGTGGTCTTTTAAAATGTCAAGAAGGATACTGCTCATTTTAACTAGTCTGGGAAGTAGACGGCATGTGGATCCACCATAACTGGTGCACATTCACTGTGTGATGTATAAAAGGCAATGCATATTGCTGAGTAATTTAATCTTAGCTTTAGAAAAGATGTGTGAAGGCATTGACCCTCAGGTGAAGATCAGGTTAGCGAAACTAGACTGAAAAGTGTTAATGTTTTTAGCACTGGTGGTAGAATCACTGATACCTCCATTGCAGCAGTTCTAATCCGCATTTAAGTAGAATTCCTTGTTAATAATATTAGGAGGATATAAGATTTATGCCAGAATAAAGATGTCTGCCAAAAGGAAATGTGTAATAAATTCTCCAGGTGAAAGCTAGAGTGGCTGACAATTTCCTCTCCATCTTAAAATGAACATAGTTTGTGCTTATAAAAGTGTTCACGTCTTTCCACATGAATGTGCTGATAAATAGTTCATAAAAATCCTGGTTATGATATTTCTAAGTTTAAATAGCTTACCCCAAGTTTTGTGTAGCCAATATGGAGAAATATATTAAATATATTTGGACACATCAAAGATAAAAATCTTACTCATAGATCTGAGATCACATTATTACCTCGGGACACATTATATATTCTGTTTTTCATATGTTCTTAAGTATTTCATTAAATGTTAGTAGTTTTCTACAGTTTTTATACTTTTCCCTTGATATTTTGCTTAATAAAAATGGAAGTTGACAGCATTTGCTTTTTAAATCAAACACTATTTTTATACTAACTTTTGAAAGCTAAGGTTTGTCTCTGGCAGACTGTGATTTGATTACCATTCTTTACCACTGATTCAATCAAATGATACCATTTGATTACCTGCCAAACTCTACACACATGGTCAAGTGTACATGGAAAACAAACATCAGGTGAAAAAAAGCCTTTTCTCTTAAAAAGTCAATAAACATATTTGCTAAGGGCTTGAATACTTTTGCCATCACTGTCATTAGTTCTACTTTCAAGGCATTTTATTGCTTTTGTGCCTTTTGGGGAGCATAAATTATTTTGTCGTGACTTTCCACAGAAATAAAGCAGTGATTAGGAGAGCATCTCCAGTCCAGAGCATGCGTAAGCACCACTTTAATACCTTGATGTCAAAACATGCATAGAGTTATCTGGTGCCTTCTCTTAAATGGAGGTGAGTCTGTTGCTGTAGCTGCTCACCATGAATGGAGGCTCTGATAGTGCAAGCAATTCTTGGTCTTCTGTGCTCCAAGGGTCTTCAGAAGTGCCATACTCCCAACATGTTCACAAGATCTGTGGAAAAACATGTGATTTCTGCATTATGTGAGGAACAGAAGGTGAAAAACAGAACTAAAGCATGAAGACCTTCACGAAGCAGCCACTTGCAACTCTTTATACAGACAATATCCTACATGTCCTAGAAGACTATTACAGAAATTTTGTTGGTTTCTTGAGGGAAGAAGGTCCTAGCAAGGGGTCAATAAAATGTCAAAAATCACCTATAGATGAAACCACTTCTTCAAGTGGCTAGTTGTGAGGAGCAGTACTTGGACTAGATTGGTGTCATTATGGGAGAGGGGATCCCACTCTTTGAGAATCTGGAAAATGTTGGAGAAGAGGAAGAAACAAGTAGAGCAAGACAGGCTAAGAGATAAAGACAGAATTGCAGCTCAGGCTTGCATGCAGGAGGTGATATTTGTTTGGAGGAAACAGAAGAGTTTGGGACTTGGAGAAAGGTTTTTAGAGTTACTTCAACTTACACTGATTCCACAATCAAAAAGTACAGTGTCCTAGTTGGCCTGTTGGGTGGAATCTGCTGTGGAAGATGATCCCTTTCCATGTAGTGATATACAAATAACTGTTTGAGAAGCACAAGAGTGTGTACCCTCAAACTATCCATGAGCAAAAAGTGCAGAGCAGGCTTGTTGTCCCAGATCTAACATTGACGTTATCCTAGCACTGAAAAGGGATGACTTAGGTGATATTCAGAGGTACTTTTCAACCTCTTCTCTGATGGAGAGGGATGCACTTGATGATGAGCGCAAGATCAGTGACATGGGAGGAGTTGGTTTGGGAAACGTCTCAAACTCCCTCTTTTCTTGCTACTTACCTGCAACCGTTGTTCCACATATCCCAGTCAGCATGGTGACTGCTGAATGAAGAATATGCTGTTTTCAGCCTGAAGGCCTTCCTGTCACCAGTGCCATGGTCTAATGGAAGGACCTGTTTGTTGCACTGGCACTGTGATTGCTGAGATGGTAAGCATCTGCTGCTTGACTTTGGGTTAACACTTTACACACGTTGGCGGAGAACGAGTAAAAAAAATGAACTCTTTTTAATTAAAAATATTTTTGTTTGGGAAAAACAGAAAGATGATGCATGAACATTGGATCAGAAATGAGCTTAAAAAAAGTAGTGCTGTCTTTCCTGTGCGTGCAAAGTGAGAGGTGGAGGTCAGGGAGTGTTTTTGCACTTTGAGTTCATGATTTAGACCACATCGATGTGCCACTAGTAATCAGGGCTGCTGTGCTATATTTACTCAGGCAAAAAGAACCATTGCTTGTCCAGGGTTGCTAGTGCAATCGAGAGAGAAATGGTTATGATGACTATTTCTACTCACGAGGGGAAACAGATCATTTCAATAGTTTATCACTGTCTAGTAAATAGTAATTTCATTGAAATTGTAGATGGTCTGATTATAACAATATAACAGTAAGGTAATATAAAAATTACAGATATAGGATTGTTTTACTTCCTTTCCAAAAAGGAACTATTATATGTATAATTGCATAGAGCTATAGTACTTTTCTCATTTCTTCAAAACTCATGGTACTAATTTCCTGCTTTGCTCTCATCCTTTTCTAACTGGCTGTGTTTCACAGCTGAGCATTTAGAGCTATTTTTGCTAAAGCAACACTGCAGGGTGGGATTTGTCCTATGACAGTAGGGTTGAGCTGCCTTTTCACAGGAGCCCTGAGTCACCTTCTGATGCACACTGTGATATGCCATGGGACTACCATCAGTTTACACACAACAGGCATCTATTTACATCTTCTGTGATTCCTCTCCCACATCCTGGTGGTGAGCACTTCAGTGTTGCTGTGAAACAGAGTTGGTATATGGCTAAGTATTGTACCTGAACTCAGGAATCTATCTGCATCCCAAACCCAGTAATACGGACATTTCCCATGTGATGACATTTTACCATAATTAAATATTATATGCATACAGTTACACAGCTTTATCCTATTCCAAGCGTGCTTCAAGCATTCTATGGAGAATTTAATCAAGATCGTGTTATCTATGGCATTCAAACACTGGAGACTGACGACATCTTCTGTTTTTAAAATATGAGAATTACAAATTCTCATTTTCACTGAATGCTCCAGTGCCTGGCCAATTTGCCCTTAGGGATGTACAGTAGAATTTCAGGTTTCTAGAAATAAATGCAAGTTCAGAATGATATTTAAATCAGAGTAAATAGAAATAGTGAGGATTTGATCCTATTAGTTCTGAAATGTTTATCCTTCATATATTCAATTTTGTTTTGGTAGAAAGTAGTGTTTTCCATATATATATTCATATGTTACATCACTCTGTCAGAAACCCTGGTTTTGATCTAATAATGTTGTGTCATGTAGAATAACCTTATCTGTGACACTCTCTGTAGAGATGATTTTACACATCACTCTGCCAAATGCTGACAAAATCATCTTCCTGATAGTTCATACAAGCAGAATTTGGTGGATAATTTTACTGGAAAGTTTTTATTTTAATATAGTAGGTAAAAAATGGAGGGGAAAAAAAGAGAAAAGTCATTAAATCATGAGCAGACTCCCATGTTAGGTAAAACGTGCAGTTCAATGTGCCATGGTAGGACATTATAAAAAAATACAATAGAACATAAAACATGTTTAAGGTTTTTTTCCACTCAAACAATCTGTCTTGGAGAAGAAAGTTAACTTATCTTCAAAGCTGCATTTGCAATTCCCAAAACATGTTGCAGTTTCTTCCTCTCAGTGATGGACTGTGAACAGTGTCTAAGCTGCCAATGCCATCAATGTGTCTCAAGTGACTGCAATCACTATTCAACATTTTAGAGCAAATAAATTTTTCAAGACCATATACCACTGCCAAAATCAGGAGCTGCTCAATAGAAATTGTGCCATGAGAAGAGAAATGGACAAGAAACATGACAAAAAAGGGAGGTGGACAGCTTCCATACTGGTTCAAAAGCACCCAAGCTGCTTAAAAATAGGAAGGATATGGGAACTCATTGCAAATGCGTTGAGAGTTGCATGTGAGTTGCATAATAAAGATGATACACAAAGGCAGTAAGCAAGCAATTTTTTATTCTAGCCACAAAATCATATTTGGAAATAGGAATGCAGAATGGTGCTATACTGTTGTGATTACCTACAATGTGGCAAATGTGCCAGTAAGTAACATAAAGTTGCTTAACAAGGGTGGACCCAGCTTCATTTAAAGAGGATTTAAATTTGGGGTCTAGCAGGTCTTTTCTCCCCCTTTCTTTACCTCTACCATTGCCAAACAATCATTTTTCTGCTTTGATTGAATTATTCCCTCCATATTAACATATTTCATTCTCTTTCCAGTTTTACACCAGCATTTATATTTCAAAGTAAAATAATATGCAGGATAATTAATTTAGTAACTATAGTAATTATTCTCTAACTACTTGAGGATTTTTCTGCCTTTGAATCACTAAAACAATAGAAAAAAAAGAAGATAAATGCTTTCTTATTAAACTGGTTAAAAGGCTTACCTTTCATATGGAAAATAAAAATGCTTTTATGTTAACAGGTCTGTTATCTTGTCAATGAATAAAGGATGTATGAGCCTAATATCCCTTTCTGCTCATAAAAGAATAGATCATATGAGAAATGTGATTCGGAATGAGTAATAATTTATTAGTTCATTGTAAGCTTTAGCTCAACTTCCTAGGAAATAAAGGCTTATATGTTCATGTTGTCTGTGTGCTTCTACATCAGTCTTTCAGCCCACTGTGAACATTTTTCAATATGATAGTCACAATTCCAATCACTTCTGATAAAAGGAATGACCTCTGAAAGATTTTACTCAAATTTCAGGAAAACAGAGTGCTTGTTTTAACAATAAGGCTGAAAATAGTGCTCCCTTTCGGAGAGAAGGCCACAGGGTGTGGCTGTGGAAAACTAAAATAGGGTAGAGCCTAAAGAAACCAAATGCATGCATTTGCTTGCTAACTGAACAGCTTGTCTACTTGAAGTTATCCATACTCTTTAGACCCCAGACTCACCTTTATTTATATGTATAATAAAAATATATGGAGTTTTTGCTATCTGGTTTGAAGCCAGTGAGTTCATAATGACATGTGGTACTTGGGGAGCACCAGGTGGGTGGCAGGCAGAGGATCTGGTATTTTTTCAGGCTGTAAGAGCTAAGAAAAGGGGAGATGATAACAATGTTCCATAGAGAAATGGGTATGGACTGTTTCTTTGCCACAGTTGCCAGTGTAAGAAGCAGGAGGCATTACAGGACAGCCAGCAAGAGGACAGTTCTCAAGGAGGTGTATTTCACAGGGACGAGTTGTGGGAATTCTTTCCTGGGGTGCTGTAAAAACCTTTCTTGGATTAATTAACAATGACCCTGGGGCAGGCCTCTGCACAATTACCCCAGTAATCTTTGCCCTGTCTCTAAGCATGGTTAACATAGTAGATATAGCATAGACCATGCAGCCCATAAGGAGGAACCATAACAGAACTAGCACCAAGATTATGCTATCCTTAATATCTAGAAGGGATCTTATATTCTCAAAAGCCGTAGTAGCAGGTCTGAAGGAGGAGAAAGGGGTCAAAGTCTGATAAAAGTCACCCTCCTTTGTTACTCCAGTGGCATTATCAGTGAACTCTGTCTTGGTTTAACAACAATGTGTTCAGGAGGTGTGACCTCTAATGGAATGAATTCTCCTTTTTTGTTTTTTTATTTCCCTCCCACCCAGTATTGACAAAGTAAAAATTCCAAGGAATATGAATGAGGAAGAAAAAAACTCGTTTATTAAAAATGGAAAGAGAGAAAGAAAGAGAGAAAGAGAGAAAGAAAGAAAGAAAGAAAGAAAGAAAGAAAGAAAGAAAGAAAGAAAGAAAGAAAGAAAGAAAGAAAGAAAGAAAGAAAGAAAGAAAGAAAGAAAGAAAGAAAGAAAGAAAGAAAGAAAGAAAGAAAGAAAGAAAGAAAGAAAGAAAGAAAGAAAGAAAGAAAGAAAGAAAGAAAGAAAGAAAGAAAGAAAGAAAGAAAGAAAGAAAGAAAGAAAGAAAGAAAGAAAGAAAGAAAGAAAGAAAGAAAGAAAGAAAGAAAGAAAGAAAGAAAGAAAGAAAGAAAGAAAGAAAGAAAGAAAGAAAGAAAGAAAGAAAGAAAGAAGGAAAGAACACACCTCAGACTTCAGAAGGGAATGAGGGCAAAGAGGATACTGCCCTCCCTTCAGTGTGCAGAGAGACCCCATGTCCTCCCCTTCCCTGCAGCAGTGATGTAAACAGATGAACAGAAAACCTGAGCTGGAGGCAGGCACACCAAAAACCTCCATGAAGTGTTACAACAACTGAAGCCAGAGTTTTACAATGGGAAGCAGCAGGAAAAGTTAAACATAAGAGCTGCCATCTGCACTGCTTATAGATCAAAGTACAAGATGTATGGGGCTGCCAAAAGTCCAGCACATATGTCCTCCTCCTCTAAAAGCCCTGAAATACAGCACTGGTGGTGGGACTGAGACAGCCTTTGGCAAACAGAACTGTATTCAAAACTCAAAAATGGAACCAGCTCATCTATTTTGGATGGATATGTTTGTCAAAATACTGTTTTATTGTAGCAGCAGCGGAGGCTGAGGCTGTTGTTAAACCCCCATCAAAACACTGAAAGGTGAAATATATGTACTTGCTTAGAAAAGAGCATAAGTAATAACCAAATAGTCTGTCTTTTCCACATCATTAGTATTTACAGTTTTACACCTGGTGACACTATTCACAGCCAAAGCAACTGCTCACCAGACTTCATTAATATTCATAGCTGCAAGCCATGTAACACAACTTACAACTGCTGTCTATTCCAACCATTTCAATAATATTTACAGCTCTACAGGTGATTTAGCTAACTTATGGAGATTCACGGTGGTAAATCATAGTACCAAGGTTAACTTAGACTGTGCTCTTTTAGGCTAAGTAGAATCTCTAAATAAAACTGGGTTATGAGTTAATGGTACTATCTTCAATAAGTCCCATTCTCATAGTATTTAGCCTTGTAATTCAGCTTGTATTGAATAAAGGTTCTTCATTGCAGCATAAAGGCTCCTTGAAAAGTAAAATTAAAGCAAAGTCGTACCTGCGGCCTACTATGGCAGCAAGACTTTTACCAGAAATCATCAACATTTTAGTTATGAGTCTAGGCATACTTAGGAGGTGCTACAGACAGGATTATGTTGGTATAATGAAATAACAAATTACTTATATGGGTAATTAATATTTGATACAAACTTTAGTTACCTACTAAAGGTCATCCCATGTATCTTTATTTAATAGTTAGTTATTTAGTCTAAACTAGTTCTCAGAGTCTCTCTGTACTCAGTGGGGATAACACAGCAATCTCTGGAGGATAATTCATTCCCTCTGCCCAAACACTGCTTAATTCCCTTGTCAAAACGAAAGAGACCATTTCCCAACTGTGCAAGGGAAGTGGAAGAATGATTGTGTGGGATGAGGGATGCAGATTTGGGGACAAGCATAATTCGTGCGAGGGCAAAGTTTCCATATATATTTGCATATATGTGGTTTTGATCTTCCAAAAGTCATTCACAATTGTTTTATGTGTAGATCAATGTGGTAACAAGCAGATGCCTTCTTAATTGTTTCTAACTAACAAAGTGAGTAATGGAGCTCTGTTTTGTATTCACAGCCTTTACGTTGCATCCAAAAAAATTGGTCTGCAGACAGGCAGACTTGGGTCATGGCCTCCAACAATTTCACAGAATCACAGTATCAATAAGGTTGGAAAAGACCTCCGAGATCATCAAGTCCAACCTGTGACTGAACACCACCATGTCAACTAGACCATGGCACTAAGTGCTACATCCAGTCTTTCCTTAAACATCTCCAGGGACAGTGACCCCCACCACCTCCCTGGGCAGCTCATGCCAATGTCTAATCACCCTTTCTGTGAAGAAATGCTTTCTAATGCTCATCCTAAACCTTCTCTGGTGCATCTTAAGGCTATGTCCTTTCATCCTGTGTTGGTTGCCTGGGAGAAGAGGCAGACCCTCACCTGGCTACAACCTCCTGTCAGGTAGTAGAGAGCAATAAGGTCTCCCCAGAGCCTCCTCCTCTTCAGGCTAAACAGCCTCAGCTCCCTCAGCTGTTCCTCATAAGATATGTGCTCTAGATCCTTCAGCATTTTTGTCCTTCTCTGGACAGGCTCCAGCACCTCAATATCCTTCCTGAACTGAGGGGCCCAGAACTGGACACAGTACTTGAGGTGTGAGTACAGTGTAAGAATTACTTCCCTAGTCTTGCTGGCCACACTATTTCTGACACAGAGAACTTGTATTTCCCATAATTCCAAAATATTTTTCACATCCTGGAAAACATGTAACTTTGTGTAAAAGATTCCTATTTCCCACCTTTATCTTTAGAAAGACATAGAATCCCCCAAAAACTTTATCTAGTTTCAAGATGCTTGAAAATAAGCCATGGAGCACAAAAGAACCTAGCAGAATAAAATATGCTGATGCAATCTTCATTATTGGCAGGAACTCAGCAGAGGATGGAAATGCTGTTAAAGAAGCAAAATGCAGCTAATTGACCAACAATGTCCCCTTCCTTGCAGGGAGACAATGATTTGCAGTGCAGCTGGTCCCTTCTACTTACTTCAATGCTCATCTCTTAGTCATGCCCACTCCCAAAATCTAAGTGTCCTCTGTGGAATGTAATATAAGTTGTCAAATCCTGCAATAACATAAATGATGTATACACTACCAGGCACTTTATGGTGCTGATATATTAGTATGCATAAAATTAGCTAATGTTGCAGAAGCTATCAGTGTTCATCCTTTTATACACTTTTGTTTTCAAACTGATGATGTAGTAGAATCCATTCTCCCACCCATCCTGCTCCTGGGTATAGAAAAAAAGGACTTTGAGGGCACTAGCTAATATTATTGTCCAAGTGCCTAGTACTTAACTGGTGAAAAAATGATTAAGATAAAGTAGAAAACAACAGTATGGGTTTAAATGCAAGGAATAAAGAGGGTTTCTCAGCTCAGGACCGCTCTCTCAGTTGCTTAGAAGGGCTCAGTAGGGTGGGAGTGCTCCAGCATCCACCAGCATGGGTAGTGCATCCCTGTCTTAGATACAGAGACATATGAAAAACACACTTGTAAACCTCAAGTGAATGTTCAGAATTATTTGGCTTTGTTCCATAACTAATTTTACATTAAAAAGAGCTCTAAGCATCTGCTGAGGCAACTTTTGTCTCTCTCTGAGGTGCTGCTTGGGCTGAGAATCTGTCCTGAGCTCTGTTTTGGATTTTTTAGCCTGTCTTTTTCATACATAGGGAGAGTCTTGAAGAGTGATGGAGCATACTCTGAGAGTGGAGTAAAAGTGTGGAGAAAAGAACTTTTTTCCTCAAGGGATTGTTTGAAGACTCTCCCAAGCCAAGTGCCATCACCTACAAGTGTCAATGAAATTGTGAAATGTATGGAGGAAGCAGTGGAGAACAATAAACATTTCTGGCCACACCTGCTAGATGGGTTTGCCCATAGGTGGCAAGCAGCACTAGAGACAGATGGGAAGAATTACTGAAGAACAATCTAAGGAAACAAGTTGTACAATGAGGTGAGCATCCCTTGATATCATAGGAGGAAGGCTCATGGTTTTAACAGTTCTGAGAGTGGGGGATTGCATCTGTTAAATAGGACATTAGGCACACCCATGCAGTCTTGCGTGCTTAGGTCCCACCTCACATCACCACTCAGTGCCTACACTGTGGTCTGTATTTTATGTTGTCACAGCTGGGTTCAAGGTGAAGAGTCAGGACTGGAAGCAAAGCCTTGGTGTTGTGTTGCATCTATGAAGTGTCTTGCAATGGGAGACCTGTGCTCCAAAACCCCATTTTGAATGGCTTGATCCTCAGCTTGATCTTTGTGTTGCATTGCCTCTGTCCATCACGCAGTGTGGCATGCTTGAGGGAGGTAGTGCCAGGAGAGCAGAGGTTTAAGTGTGTCACTGGCATATTTATTGACTCTGAAACCTGCACACCACACTTCCAATGAAGACAGGATTTCCTCCACAGTTACTCCATTTTGCTTTTCATCTTAGATTTTGCAAACCACCTATCAGAAAGCAAAGCAAGAGTCTGTGGGTCTGGAGCTGGAGATGAGAGTGGCTACAAGCATACTGTCAACTAGAAAAGCGCAGTGGTGGATTAGTTTAGTCAGTATTCCTGGTGGCCAGGGGAGAACTTAGTAACCTGTCAGACCTGGAAGTGCTCCTGCTACTCCAAGTGCTGTGAGCTCATAGCACAAAGTTTGGGAAGGAGGGAAATGCTCATAATAAATAATTTTGAAGAATTTAATGAGCTAGAGAGAGGTTTTCATGGAGGATGATTTATCCTCTGTCACCTCTCCTGTTTGCTTCCAAATGGTGTCTTAATTGCTTCTCTCATACTCATTCCTCAATTAAAGCCTCTCTTCTCTTTTGCCTTCATTTTCAGTACATCATTTAATTTTCCTTATTTACTTTTGAATTAACGATCTGGCACTTTTTGCCTTCTGTAAGCTAATTGTATTGAAAACTCTGTTCTTCACTACTCTTTCTTGGGAGCAGGAAAATTAAATTCGTTTGCTCCAGACAAAATTAATTTGACTCCCCTCTTTTTGTTTGCTCTCTTCTAATGAAGCCAATGTGGTTTAAGTCACTGATTACATATAATAATTTCCTGGGATCAGAGACCCGCTTCTGTAATTTTTGACAATGCAGGTATATTAAAATCAGTTCTCTTCTGCTAACAATTTTGTGGGTTTTTTTCAGGATAAATCAATATCTGTAATAATAATTTGGGAGATTTAAACAATAGTAGTATTTTCTATAGTTTTTCATAGACCTATTATTTTTTCAATCCCTTTTCTGCAGATGTTCCCTTGGCTATGTGCACCAGATGTACATGTAACTCTTGAACGGTGAAATGAGATAAACATGTAATTTATATATGCTTACTGAAGAACCGACCATGTAGAAAAAGAGTAATGCACTCATTAGCATGGCTGTTACATGGATACAATTTAATAATTTCCTCATAGGTCTGGATCATTCACTTGCTGTGAGATTTTTAATTAGCACTCTCTTTCTATCTCCTAGCCATATCACCAGTTTGTGAGAAGGTGAAAGTGAATGTGATGCCTATTTCCTCTCTTCCAATTATGTTTAAAATATTGTTGCACAGAGAATACTAGATTTTTCGTTTCCCAGGAGCAGAGTCTGCCCCACCACTGTGAACAAACTGCCCCATGACAACTCCCTCTCTACTACAAACCCATCCTATTTGAAGTCTTTCTGCACTGGTAAGTGGGACTGCTTCTCATTTCCATAACAGGAAGGAATGTGTTTCAGTGGCCTGGAGCATGATCTTGTGCACTACTCAACAGTGTGGGGAAGCACACAGTTAATCAGTCAGTCTCCTGGGGAATTATGTTCTTCAGCAGAGAGTTGATCACAACACAGCAGTGGACAATAACCTCCTGAGAGACCAGCTAAATACTGAATAATTAAGACTGTGTTTAAATATCTGTGTTGACAGCCAACTTCTTACCAGCTGCTGATACTACTGAAGTCCAAGGCCATACATAGCTCAAAGAAGAGTGAACGGGAAGACTTGAATTCTATGGAAATGAAGGAAAATATCCTTATTTTGTAATTGAAGTTGTCGGTAGCATATCATAAGACATGTAAGGGACATTGCATATAAGTGATTTATCCTTAGTGCAAATGAACAGTCTCATGCTGCTGAAGGCGGAAGCAATTATTTGTGTTCAGCCACATGAGCAAAATCAGGATCTTTTGTGTTTGAATTCTTTAGAGTATTTGCCAACTGATCAGCCAAGCAACTTTGGTCCTAGAAGTATATTTTACACATTGGTCTTACCAGTTGCTTAATATCTCTCAACATCTCCAGAATATAGCTGTGTGATTACTAAGGTGCATGTTTGTGGTATGGTTTCATTTAGCATAAATGGAAAAATATAACAAATAAAGCACTAATAGCTTTATGAATATTCATGATAAAGTCAAGTAGCTACTATTGGTAACATATTATTATCTTTTTTGAGTGCTTTAATGGCTTGCTGCTTTATGCATGCAAACAGTTGAAAGTCCTGGGTGTTGCACAAATATCAGAATTCATACCTCTCTGTCCTCCAGAGTTGTAATTAAAGTCAGAGCCTAATCTAGGTTTGCCTTTAAAAAAGATATCCATTTCCAGAGCAAAAACACACAACTGAAATAAGTAATTGAGGTGCTTTACTCAAAATACTTTAAATACTAAGCAGTGACTCCTATACAAACAGCTTGCAAGTCAGGACTTGATGAACAACCTGAAATCAGGCCCAGTTCACAAAAAAATTCACAAGGAGGAACTCTTCCAATTATTTATTTGAAAAGAGAAATTTAATCAAGCTGTGTTCTGATGTGCATGCAAGTCATTCACACACTGCCTGGGAACTGGTTTAACTACAAAGAACATGTCAGACCCACTCTGCTGAATCCCATTGCGTCCTCAATTCAGGTCACAGTCATTTCAGTCAGACCAGCAACACGTTGTTTACTATTTTCCCATGCACATTTCAGTGTGATTCTGAGGAGAATAGAAATTGTTTTGGAAAATTGAATAAGGGTGTTCACTAAGCTGATATGCAGATTTAAGGAATGTGTTAGGACATATGCTATGATGATGATTTTCAGAGTTCAAGATCATAAATTTGTTTTGCTGTAATAAAATAATCTCTCCTAGGATATGGTGAATCCAGAAATAATTGATTTTAAAAATGAAGTAGTTTCAGAAGGAATAATTTAGAAAATTCAGCCCATTTAAAAAGAACTTTTGCTTGCCAGTAATGTGCATTAGCAAAAGAACAAAGAAAAGGGGTCTCAGCAAAATTTCCAGTGAAAGTGCTGATTTGTCATCCAAATCTGTGACATTGGCAAGTACAATAAAACTCAGTAGTTGAATGGTCTTTACACCACTTTTTGGAGAATAAAAATGCCCCAAATGCAGTATTAGTTACTATATTAAAAGTAATATAATTCTCCAATCTGCAGAATCCTGTGAATTATCCTGATCTGCAACTTTATGTAGTCTTTAGGTCTGTCCTCTGTGTTTAAAAATGAACTATGATTTTAGTCAACTTCCTGTTGTGATACATTAGAAGGAACTCTTGCATCATTATATTCCTCCAGAACAGATAAAATTTCTATGGTTTATGGAAAACTGCATATGATTCATCTGAGTAAACAGCTGATCAACTGAAAAAGAGCTTCATGATTAAATTTTTATAGCTCTGAGAGTAGGTTTGCAGCATGAACTTTCCGCTTTCCTTGTTTTCATTGTACCACACTAGTCCCTGACACTAACACTGGTTCAGACCTTCTAGGGATTAACATCACATCATCCCATGATATGCTATTTAAAGACAAATATGGCAAATATTTCCAAACTCATCCTTGTATGTCCTGCTAGCATAAAAAGAGCTAATGCTGAATGAGTCTCCCTCTCAAGATGAGGGACATGGATTGAAAGCAGATCCTTATCAGCAAAAATCCCTAGATGGCCCCTAAAATGAGTCAGCAATATGTGAACTAGTGTCCCTGTGGGAAGAAATTGTCTTGACATCTAATTTGACTTACTCCTTCCAGTAGAGAGAGGTTCAGACCAGCAGTGATGGAAATAGTGGCTGCACTTCAGAAAACAGCTGGTGGGAACAGAAGCTGACCCTAGAAAGGTTTAAGGAACCAAAATAAGAAAATAGACTGTGTGTGAACTCAGCATGTGCAGCAAATACAGCAACTGTAACAACTAAAGCCTCTTCCCTAAAGTGGTCTTCTGGGCTCCTTGGATAGCTGGGCAATTTAGAGCTATTTCCAAGAGATTTCCCATCATTAGGTGAGAAAAGATTATCTACCTTGTAACTTGTTTCTTGCTGAAGATTGCTGTGACAGAATAGGAAGGAGGAGTGTCAAAGCACCACCTGGGACAGAAATTCTGCCAGAATCAGTCTCTACAGAGAGAGAGGATTTGGGATGTAGCTGGAGGTAAAACTGTAATTGCACTGGTTAAATTCATGTCAAGAAAAAGAGTGGATATCAACTAATAAACCTTGTTTTATTGAAGTAGGCAGAATCAAGGCATCTGACAGAAGCTTGCTTCATTTCCAGTTATGAGTCTATCCTGGTCAGAACAGGGTAGCATGAGTATCTGTACAGCACAGCAACTACTCCCAGCTGGTTCAGGACAGATATCCTTACCCATAAGATTTTTTTCTGTTTCTTATTTCACTGCCTGCAAGAAGAACTCACAATAATTTTTGAGATCCTTCTGGACAGGGCAGCATGACATCGGTTTCTTGCTCTCCAGAGGTACTGACCATACTTCTCCTACGGCTCTGCATGTCATCAGATAGCTGGTGACCAATCTTCTGGGCCAACAGGAGAAGTCTGTCTTTCTGACAATATTGATAGCAAGTATTCAACCCAGTCTTTTTTCTGAGATCTGGCCTGAGAAGTTTTGTTCCTTTCCTCACAGCCCTCTGGAATCACAGAAAACTCTGTCAGATCTTGCTTGTGGTCCTACTCAGGGGAGCTCTGAGAGAAGTACCCAGGAATGCAGTGCAAGTCCACCTTGGAAAGCACCAACTGTGAACATGAGGACATCTGCCCTGATGCCATGGAGGCTACCATTATCACTCTACAATAGTGCCATCTTCGTGGTCTAGTTAATGGTAGGTGAGTGTGAAACAACCTTGAAGACTCTAGCCCATTTCCGTCAGTGATCTGCACAGGAGTTTGGACTAATCCTGTTACAGGTAACTTTGATCCTTGCAGCACTGAAGATGTGGGAAGAAGACTTACACGATTGACTTGTATACTATGGTTTACAAGAAACAATATATCTTCACTATGTACTTTCCATTCCACTTAGATGTCTTCACATCCCCTTTTAAGAATACACAGAGCCCTCAGTATTTCTGTAATTGCTATAATCTGTGCAGTAAAAACCATTCTAGAAGAAGAGCTATCCAGTAAACACAGGCATAATGAAGCCTTTGTTGTTCACTTGTCCGCTGGGGAAGAAGAAGTAGTGTTTGGAGGGTTGCAGCAAGTTTATCTCAGAGAGCTTTTGAAAAGTGCTTCTTTTCTTATACTATGAAAACTGGTTTCACCATGTGGGAGGTCAGAGTAGATTCTTGCGTCATTGCAGTAGCTGAGAACTTTGCTTACTTATTTTGGAGGTGATTTTACTACATTGGGGCAAAATTTTTTTTCTTTTCATCTATTGAAGGGCAATATTTTGCACTTATACCATCAAAACATTATGGTGCCGAGTGACATAGCACCTTGAAAGAAAAGCTGCTACTGGTCTGCTTGACAAAAAAGCAGAAAACCCAAGATTGCTGGGAAAGAATTTTCATTTTAATTTTGTGCACTCATACTGAAATGCAGATTAAACGAATTTTTGGAAAATGAATGCAGGTTTGTCAACTGAAGCTTCCAGAGGTTTTGGTTTTACAATTTAAAAGGCCCAGATCTCAGATTAGTGAAACATCTTTCAATGCTTCAGTGCTAGAATATACCCGTGTGATAAAATTAGTTAAAATAATCTTTAGAAACAAAATAAAACAGGTAATGGCTCTAATTTACGTCAATTCACCTTTGTAAAATTGTCAACTTAAGTGGAGCATTTATTTCATCTGTCTGAAGAGAGAATACGATATTTGAATTTACTCTAAATATATAAATTTGATCTACTAGTTCCATTAAACAACAAATTGAATTCAGAATATGTGGATTACAGCTATGCTTGAGATAGAGAATTAAAAAGCAATTCCTCAAGACAAATGGGCTTGAGTAAGTGCTTCCTTCAAAGAATCATTTTAAGGGTTTCTGGAGAGAATTTGTTAGGCATTATATCTCTTTTTTCTGAAGGAACAATGATGCCCTAAATAGCATGTCTTCAGGACTGTGCAATGAAATGCTGTCATTTGCTAAGTGGCAGAGAACTGGCAAAGCTTCTTTTGTTCACTTTAATGTAAAAAGTATAAAGCAAAAGTGTTGAAGCAGTTGGGAAGACATAAGTCTGCTGTGTTGCAAAATGTAGAACACATTCCCCAACAGTTAAATAGTTGTGAAACCTTTAATAATATGGACATTTTCACTGTGACAAACACTGTTGTGGTTATATGGGAGTAGCTCACCCAGCTTTAGTGGTACAATTACAGGCTTTGTGCAATGAAGAAGCAGCCGGAAAGAGTTGTAAAAGCAGGAGGAGTAAGAAGGTACAATTGAGCTGTGCTGTCTGCAATGACAATGTGTTGCATCAGCTGTCTAATGGGTCACTGTGTGTGGTTTTTTCTAGACACAAGTGCCCTGTGTTCACTTTTCACTAGTTGACATATGGGACTAGATCCTCAAAGAAACTTCACTGAGGACATTATTTGAGGTGTCTCAATGAGAGCATCAATGTGCATCACACTGGGCTCAGCTCAGTGTACCTTCTCATCTCCACAAGAGATGTGGGAGTCCAGATGTCTCTAAGGAAATGAATCTGATTCTCAATGGGTAAGCAGTTACTGAAGTGAAGGAGCACCAGAAGAGTGTTAGTGTGGAGTGGGACAGAGCACCTGTTACTTCTTTTGTGAGGACAGGCTGATGTGGGGTCCCAACAGCTCTGGGACCTGAGATGTCTTTCTTTTGGAAAGAGATAAGTCTTACAGACTTCTTCACAGACATTTCTCATGAGGTAGCTGAGATGACTCACAGCTCAAGGTTCTGGTTTCTCATTGTCACAAACCTGTGCCTGCTCTGCAGAGCAAGGAATGCACAAGGTACTTCAGCCATGGCTGTGATTTCTCTAGCAAGATGGAAGCCAGGCCCTATATAACTGAGTCTAGGAGAGTTTATGTTCCATGTTGGATCCAGTCCTTTGTTTAGAATGATTTTCTATGATCATTTTAATTGTCACAACTTTTTACTTGTGAGATATTCCCAGAGGCAATGACATTAAGAGAGGGGGTTTTAATCTACAGAAGATTTTCATTGCACAAATCTTATTTAGAGAAGTCAGTTGTGCTGGAAAAGAACCCAGCACAGAAGAGATTATAAGTCAGAGTTACAATTTCATAAAAATATTACAATAAATGTAATGATACAAAGAGAAACTGGGTTTAACCCACAAAACCCAGAATTATGACCCAGCACCCTGGGGCACTAACAGGATGGTATTTGTTAGCCCCTGTGCTGAGCCCCACATGGTTCCTCTGAGTCCAAAGTAAAAAGAAGAGAAAGAAAAACATGTTGGTGCAGATGACAGTTGTAGTCTGACCGAGACTGGTGGTCGCAGTCCTGTCAAGGTTCTGGTCCTTCTCTGGATCTGACAAATGGTACCAGAAGTCCCCAAACCCCAAGATTATATACCCTCAGGTTCAGGTGGGAATGCCCAGTACCTCCCCCAGGGCAGGGAGTTCCACAATGGGTGATCTAACTCTGTGAGTCATGGGATATTTTGGAATCATTGCTGGCCCATCAGCAGACACACCCCCTCAGGCTGGGTGTGAAGGTGCTAATGACTTCCTGGAGGGGAGTTATCACAGCTCTTATCTCACACTTCTTTAACACCCAGCTTTCACCTGAGGGGTCGGATGTGCCTGGGGCAGCTGCTGCAAATGTCCATTGTTAACAGTTCATTAGAAATTACAGAGAGGGCTTAGAGTACACAGCTTTAGTCACACCCACATAGTGATAAACGGGTTCTGGCTTGCTGAACTAGGACATCAGTCTCTGTAAAGAGGTATTTATTTTTAGTTTATATTAAGTATGCTATTTAAATATGTTATAATGTGCAGTTTATATTCCCTTCAAATGTACTTACAAGCATAATGGTTACTGGCATTTCCAGTACATGTCATGAAAGACTTCTAAAATGTAGAAAGTGTGCTACATTCTGTGAAGCTGTAGGAATCTCTATGCTTTATTCACAATACCAGATATTAGTGTGTTGAATAATGACTATTTTATTATTGTACTTTTTTACTTGTAAGGAATAGTTTAATATATGATTTTAAAACCAATGGATACGATGCAGAAAACCTTTTAGATGAAAAAATGTATATCTTTTACTAAGAAAGAAAATGTTGAAAATGATGCCAGGATTTTACAATCATTTGTCTGTTGCAGTAAAGGTATGTAGATACAGAGCACAAGACTGCACAGCTACAGACAAAGCAAGGTAAGACCTGCTTCAGTATGAAAAGCCATTCACAAATGTAATTTCTAGACTCACTTTGAAGGACTTCTTGAAAACCCTCCCACAAAAGATGATTTGTCTTTAACAAGCCTGAAGGCACAGACCCTTACTGGGATGCCACTAGGAATGGACCATTCCCAGGGAAGCCAGTGATATTTGGGCAATGAGGTGACTACCTTGTGCATCAAGGGAAGTATTTCTTTGGCAAGTACAGAGGGTAGGCAAAAGGCAGTTAAACGACGCCCTGACATCGGATCCCATCAGATCTCAGAAGCTCAACAAGGTCAGCCCCAGTTAGTACATGGATGGGAGGACCTCCTGGGAATACCAGGGGCTGTAAGTTCTAGTCCTGAGGACTTCACTGTCACCGTCCAAGCTCACTTGGCTGTGGCAGATGAACCTTAGGACTTAAATGGTGGGGCCAGTTCTGCACATGCTGTGCCTCACCTAAAAAATCCACTGTGCAGGCTTGAAGGACACACCTACATGGGTAGAGCCCTTCCCAAATCTTCATTCACGAAGCTGAGCCATACATGTAGAGAGAGTAGGAATGGAAAGTGCAGAAAGAAAATGTCCCAGAACAGTAGCTTCTCTCTCCAGATTGATCTGTCAGTGACTCTTTAAGTCCCCCTGGGGATGTCAAGTGGCTTACACTTTCACCCCAGAACACTTTCTTTCAGTAAAATTTGCCTAAATACAGATAACACTTCTCTTTTCCCTAATCATCAGTCTTATGCCTCATCTTCAAAGCATGACATCATTTCTGCAAAATTTTAAGATGAAAATAACTGAGATAGATAAGAGTTTCAATAAAATGGGACATGATATTTTGCAGGGATACCTGCATGTATCTGTTCTGTGTCAGGATGATGATGATGATTGGAGGTGCAGGATTCTTCCTGGATATTACTAAGAAAGGCACAGCTACAGATGCTGTAATAAAATAGCTGTTTTAATTAGGTAGAATAAAGAGGAATATAGATTGTGAGCAAACCTTATGACCCTTCAGATGCTGGGGATCCCAATTTCATGCAGCATTGAACAGACCCTGGCTGTATGTATGGCACACTGTATAGATCACATCCATGGAGACATTCATCCTCCCTCCCATACAATGGTACCTTTTATTGTTTGTAATAAATGAAATCATATACCTTCTCCTTTCAGGTGTCTTTCATAACACCCGCCAGAGTGAAGCACAGGCCAGCACTGGATGTTCAAACACATTCCTTACAGCATCTATGTACGCTAACTAACATTTGGGCTTCTCAAACCCTGAGTATAAAGTCCAACAAAGCAGATGCAGTATCTTGTCCAAGATTAATCACTTCTTCCATACAATGGCTTCCGTAATGCTCCTAATGCAGTAACACATCTACCAGAGCAGTACTTAAGAAAAAAGGAATAATTAAGTTTCAGTGTAATTAAACATTATTTTCATATAAAATATGTCATAGAAAAAAATCCCTGTCATATATATTCCTCTAAGAGATAGGTGAGAAACATCTAAATGTCAGTGTTTAAGGCCACAGCATCAAAAGGGATTGGTCAGAGTTCATGGAATGATGTGGTGGTTTTGCGCCACTCAGATTTTTTTGTATATTGGATAGCTTCATAAAAACTAAATAATAATCTAAACTTCTCACGACCTCTAATCATTCATCAATCTGTGCTCAACTTCAACTACAAGACAATTGTGGAATTCACCTAAATATTCCATGGAATACCAGGTTACTAACCTGAGCAAGTCCTTCTGGCCCTGAAACAGTCTCTGAGTGCATTTCATCTGCTGAAAGAGTGGTGTTCATCAAGCTGCATGTGCAGTTAAATAACTAAAGCAAACTATAGAGAGAGATGCGTTTGTGTCTTTTTCCAGGAATATTCAAAGCTACTATCTGAAGATATTTTCACAAAGTAAAGAGCTGGAGCCTTAGATGGTATCTCAGCATATGTGCTGAGGTTGAACCGGGTGAGGGTCTGTGTCTGATGTGAGCAATGCAACCCATGTAGCTGTACAGAGGAAAATATTCTTTAGCTTGATTTTGTCATCAATTATTTAACTTGCAGAAGTTGTTTTGTGAACAGACCTTGGAACACAAGCCTATACCATTTTCAATACCACTAGGACAGTCCTATCTTCAGCAATTTCGTTTGGTGATATGTGAATCAGAGAATGACACTAAGTGGCCTTTAGTTAGGTATTAAAAGAATAAAAATATTTTCTCCTATAACAAAGGGTAAGAGACAATCTAGAACTTAAATCTTTTGTTTTTCAAAACTCAGTTGCCATTTGAAGAATTTTGGGTGATAAAATGCCTTTAAACTGACATCACTTCAGGTTGACAGGCTCCTTTTGCTATGTAAATGACCCTCTTTAACCCAGCATGGTGGTGCTGCTGCTGCTGCATTCATCCCCTAAATCAACACGTCTCCTTCCTTGCAGTTGTGGCTGCACTTTTCATAGCTTCAGATTGAACTATGGTATTTTACAGCAGAACATCCACAAAACTAGCTGTGTCTGTCAACATACTTCCACAAAAACCAAGCTCAGAGCCCAAATCAAGTAGTAGAAACAGGTATGACGTTCTAACATGCCAGAAGATGCCCATAAGACATATGTATGCAAGGGAAAAGGGAGAAAGGAAGCAGGAAAGACCTTCTGGAAGCCCATCAGGGTTTCAGTTTTGTGAAAAGGCATTCCTAATTTTTGCAAGCTTCATGCTATTTTAGAACATTTGTGGAGAAGGAGTCTGTTAAATTAAAAATGAATCAATGGGTCTGAGGAAACTCCATTTCAAAACAAGATTGGAACAAAAGTAGTCAAGAAATGAAAAATAATCAGTGTTCTTTTCCTGTCTGTTTCCCTCTTTCCAGCATATCAAGTATAGCAATTAAGACTTTTTAAAAGTGTTTGGTCAGACTATTTCCTGTGTCAGCTCCACTAGGGCTCTTCCCTGATGGCAGCCTTTCTTTAAGAGAAGACTAACATCCTTATCCCCAAGGTGTTTGTCACAGTCAAAAGCTTTAGTCCAGAACCACACTTATGTGTTTAAAGCCCCAAATTCTCTTATTTAAACAGGATAACACACCTCTGGGAACAACACAGGGTTTGGAAACCCTGCTACATACAGGATGGCATGAAAATAAATGCCCTGAATTTGATAGCACAGCACCAACCAGTCAAGGGAAGGGATTGTTCCACTCTGCACTGGTGCAGCCTCACCTTGAATATTGTGTGTGGTTTTAGGCACCGCAATATCAGAAAGATATTAAGCCCTTAGAGAGCGCTTAAAGGAGGGCAGTGAAAATGGTGAAGGGCTTTGAGGGGAAGCTGAATGAGAAATGGCTGAGGTAACTTGGTTTGTTCAGCCTGAAGAAGAGAAGAATGATGGGAGACCTCATTGCAATTCCAGCTTCCTTGTGAAGGGAAGAGGAGAGGCTGGCACTATTGCTTCTATATAGACCCCACTCCACTTTGAATAAAACATGTGGATGGAGTACAGTGAGCTAGAACAACAAATAAAAAAGCAGGCAGCTTGAGATTTGCAAAGACAACCTAGCCTAGATGAAAATGCCTCATTCAGATAGGTTTCTCAAGGTTGATGGATTCTTCAGAACCCCGTTCACTTTTCTTCATGCAGATGATTGTTTTGATCTTTACTTGAAGCTTTCTGCAGTGTTAGGCAATGTCCCACCTGCTCACAACCAGTATGTGCACAGTTCTATAAAAAGGCCTTGTTTTCTTCCTAGTAAATACTGCATGAAGGGATGTTTTCCTTAATGTAACCTTTAGCTCCGGTGTGCACCAAGGTTTTACTCAGCTGGTAGCTTTCGAAGTTTTTGGCTATTCTTTATAAATGACAGGGATGCACTTGCCAGGGTGGTGGGAGACTGACATTAACTTCTGTCTGGAGAAAAGGAAATGATTTGTCTGCAACAAGTGCTCCAGCATCACACAGTGTTACTGTATAAGTAGGATGACCATCATATCATTGCTGGGACAATCATGCGAGGGTATTAAAAAGCAAACAAAAAATTGTAACAGTTGCTTCCTCATGTGAATACCAACATCTCTCTGTTTAAGGTTTTGAATGGGTCTGTTACTGAGCAGCCAGAGATGCAAGCCTTCACTGAAGCCCAATGTCTTTGCAAAACCATAGACTTACAGCAGGCTGAACAGACAAACTCATGTTAAAAATTGGCTGGACTTTGTGTATCCTCTCAGTACTTTAATGAAGAAGTGAGCTGTAAAGGTAGACTGAAAATAAATGGAGGACCATTCAAACAATCTTCCCACTTTGGACAAATCATAACTCTTTCATTGATTTGATGCTTATGTGATTTCATCAGATTTTTTTGACATATATTCAGTAATATTTTAGTACTTTCTCAGGTGGGCCTATTCATCTTGACATAATGTTTAACACCTTATTTCTTATTTTCATGTAGTTTTCCAGAGAGCAATAACATAGAATCCTGGGATGAGAAAAAAATCTGTAATTTAATAATCTTCTGATGTCATGGACAGTCATGAAATGTGAAAAATTACAATTAAATTATAACCATTGTCTCTCAATGCAATCTGGAATTGATGGTTGTTTCCATATGTAATTAATAAGTCTGTTCTTATTTAGAAACCTTGGGCTAGGCCCATGGCAGCTATAAATTGGTGTTTCCTTACAAACTTCAAAGGACTCCAGTAGCTTAAATTGGCTATAGAACTGGCTCGTCAGACTCTGATAACTTATTCTGGGAACAGTGCTGAAGTATAAACCCCTTAAAGAGGACAGCCAGAAAGTATCAGTTACAGAAAGACATATGGCCTTACAAAACCACCTTTGTCTAGCTTAATATTTCTCCATACCTTGTGCAAATTTGTGCCTGCTTGTGTCTCTGTTCTGGGTACTCCGACCTCTGTTTCAATGGTAATATTGAGCTTGTGTCTAAAGATTATGAAATAGGTGAACACAAATAATCATTGGTCTTATCCAAAGCTACAATCCCTAGACAATCTCCATTTTGTTTTCCTCAAGGTCCTTCTGTTTCAATTCAGTGTGTGATGCTTATAAAAAAGCCATAGTGAGTTGATATTAATTTAATTTCCTATTCATCACTAAAAAATTGAGGAAAATTGCAACTTTCCAGCATGGCTTGAAAGGCAGTGAATGTTTGCCACCCCTCCTAGAAGTCAATGGGAACAGCAAATGCTCAGGACCTTTAAAAATCTGGCCTTTTTCTCCTTGATAATCTGTTTGTGTAAGGACATTATGCAACAGATCAGATCATGTTTTAAATATGCCAGACTCAATCAAAACCTTTAAATTTAGAGGAACAGTACCCCGGAATAATCTCCCCAGGGAAATGGTATATTCCCCAACATTAGACAGTTTTAAAATCCAGCTGGACAGGGTGCTGGGCTATCTGTCTAGACTATGCTCTTTCCAAGAAAGGCTGGACGAGATGATCCTTGAGGTCCTTTCCAACTTTGTATTTTATGATTCTATGAAATTCTTGAATTTTTTCCCTATCTATCTCTTGTGCCTGACCACGGTGTGTAATTTCTCCCCATGGGCTATTGGTCACACTTTACCAGTACACTGCACCTTACTATTTTTCAATCAGGTACACAAGATCTATGAAAAAAAAAAGTCAGCAGCCAAAGATAGCAAAAAAGCTGAGAAGACTCCTAGGCTCTTCCATTTTCCTTTAGCACATAATGTCCCTGCAACAGAGCATCCTACTGTTCTGCATCATAGAAAAGTGGATAATTTTCCCTGGTGTAATATTCTCATTTGAAAATGTACTTTAGCAAAGCTTCATATGTAATGAAGAATTTAATTTTATTAATAGAGTGGCTCAACTCAATTTATTTTTGTTTGAGAATATTTAGTCTTTTCCTTTCTTTTTGAAATGACCGTCATTTCTAAATATGTTGAATCGTATTGGAGAAGCAGAAAAAGAAGACAAACTGAAGAAAAATATTTTACCTGACTTGTCTCCTATCCAGACTTTTCCTCAATTATTTGTTTCATGGAAATTTTCATGTGATGTTCTGTTCTGCTTCAGAATGAAAACAAACTTCAAAATAATGACATTTCCTATAAAATTAAAATTCTGGTTGCCACTTTGCAATAGTATTTACCTGTCTCAAAATGCTAAATAAGGCCTTTGAAATTCCCAGGGAAACTATAGTGAAGCAAATGAGCTGTGGTTAAAGAAGTAGTTCTCTCACATAGTTAATACAGCTTTCTAAATAAAAGGAAGCTATCAGCATCCCACAGAGTTACTGGCATTTAATTGATGAGATGAAGGATTGGTGCACCTGTCTCCATGAAGATTTGTGTAGAGTGAATGAAGGAACATTTTGAAGTCAACATGTGCTAGATGGAACTGATGTTTGCATTCAATGTCTTTCCTCCTGATAACAGAAAACATATGGCCAGGCTTCGCGATGAGGATTTGGGAAGGGCTCTCCCCACGTGGGTGTGCCCTTCCAGCCTGTGCAGTGGATTTTTTTTAGGTGAGGCACAGCGTGCGCAGAACTGCCCCCACCGTCTAAGTCCTAAGGTTCATCTGCCACGGCTGAGTGAGCTTGGACAGTGCCAGTGAAGTCCTCAGGACTAGAACCTACAGCCCCTGGTATTGCCAGGAGGTCCTCCCATCCAAAGTACTAACCTGGGCTGACCCTGCTGAGGTTCCGAGATCTGACGAGATCGGGTGTCAGGGAGGCATTTAACTACCTTAACAGAAAACATAAATGTTATGAAATGTCTACCCAGGTAATTTTGGTGAAAGAAGCTTGTTCATAAAAATACCACATATATCAGAAAAGTGATAAACAAAGGGCACAGTGTCATTAAGCAGGGTTTTCATATTGGAGTTACGAGGAGTTTGTAACAGGTTCTAAACTGAGACAGTAGTCATTGATGGAACCATTAGTAGAAATAACATCACTTGAAGTCCTTTTAGTATTTTATGTAACACATATAATAAGAGACCTCAAAATGAACTTTAAATGTTAATTTCTAGTCAAATAAATTTTCTTACAATAGGCTATATACCTTTAATGGAAGATTTTTTAGTTTTCCAGACTTGGAACAGTAGCCAACCCTTGCTGAAGCAAAACTGAGCTCAACAAAGGCAGAGATCTGGGAAACACAAATGTGCAGCAGACATAGATACTTCCCACTGACTTTCAGCTTCACCAACTTTCCTTTGGCTTCAGCATACTTGATTGAGACAAATCACAGAATAAAATTACTTAGTTTCGTACATTGCTTTGTATCATGCTCAAAACCTTTAAAAATTACTTACTTTATGTTAAAGACATGTTCTAGGTGAGAGAAGACTCTCTTCAATCTTGAGGAGTTTGGTTAACCTTATATCCTTTCACATTTTTAATCATCTGCAATATGAAGTAGTGATTTTACTTTGGGAAAAGTGGTTTTAGAATCTTACTTACAGTGAGATTAAAGCTAAAATCTGTCATTGATTACCAAAGGATAAACCAAGCAGATAAAAGCAACTAAGCAACTGCTCATCGAATTGATTTATTGCTATTTCTGCCAAGGACTTGTGTGTCCTTCATAGCTCAATAGCGTTGGTCAAAAAAAAGGTAATATAACACCATCTTAACAGCAAATCCTCACTTACTACTTGTTCTATTTATTCTATGACTCACAGATATAAGAAAAATAGGATAATTACCTGAGACCATAATGCTCTCAGCAAAGTGGAACATGCTTCATTACACCACAACATAATCACAACTTTGCACTGAAGAAGCTGTGACAGTGCCTGTAATGAGTGGAGTTAAGGTGTCATTTATTATGTTAAGACAGTCAGATTGGTCATCGTTTGCAACGTGGCAGTTTAGAGCACGTATATAATAATCTCATGTTGTTTATTATAAACACATAAGTAAGAGTAACAGGTTTTGCACCAGAGACAGCTGAAATCCGTGTAGTCATTTAGCACTTAGGCTAGAGCAGGGCTGAGCCATCAGCTCATGATTTCAGGCAGTGCTGCAGATCCAGAGAGGCTTTGAGGCCCTGTGCTGTGAGCTCCACAACTTTCCTACAGTGATCATGGGAAGACAGTGTCCAGGAACTATTGCCTCTGAGCTCCCATTGGGTCTGGGTCCTTACAAAGCCCATTGCTGAACTAAGCTGGCACTTTGTTCCAGTGTCAAAAGTTTCCATGGTGAACAGTCTTTCTTCTCTTTAATTTGTTTGTGAGGTTTAGGGAGGTCAGTGTGAGAAGAAAAATAGTTCCTGAAAAGACTTTATTTTTAGTTGAAAAAATATGATTAAGCTGAACCATATGGGAATACTAGTGAGGCCTATACATAGAACAACATTCTGCACTAAGCTGAAGCTTTTCATCCTCAAGGATTCTGATCTTTCTCAGTAGATGTGGAGGTTGTATTTGAAGCAGATTCCACACGCTGTATTCATATTGCATATTGGTGTACTGAGTGCATTGCTGAGCTGCACTGCTGAGAGTGGAGTGCTAACACTACCTGAATAATAGCATCAGGTCACATTTTTAATGTTGTGCCATAGTCAAACAGTTCCTATATTGTGGGCCATAGGTCAGCTAGCACTCAGTGACACATTAAGTTGGATAGCATCTACGTTACCTCCATCCTGCTTTCAGGGACAGACTTGAAGGTAAGAGATTCTTTTGGCTGATGAAAAATATTAACGGATGAGACTGGCCCACTGTAGGAGGAACTTTGTGATCATTATTAATTTTCTCAGTACGTCCATTGAGCATATAAACTGTAAGCTAATTTTCAGGGAGATAGAGCTTTCATGTATGATGGCTTTCATCTGAATTTGTTTCTCCCTGTAGTAGGTTGGCTGTGGCAGTGGGGAGCAAAGCATCCTTTGGCCATGACAGAGGATTGCTCCAAACTTAGCTTTAAAAGTTGCACTGGAAAAGCAAATCTATAAATGCTCAGCACAGGACCAGCTGAGTGAAAGACCTGGAAGGCAGTTAGGCTGCACTTGTGAGTGCCTGGTATAGAAAAATCTCACTACAACTGGCAGGAAGAGTTTGAAAGGTAATAAATGACAGAGTGCTTTTATGGAGATTTTTTACATCTGTTTGAGCAGGAACTAGAAAGAGGGGAAGAATATCTTCCATATGAAGGTGCAGATATAAAGAAAAAAAAAGAATAAGGCACTATAGCTAGAATTTTTTGCGGTCATATAAGTAAGATCAGTGTAGATAACTTGCAAATAATAAACCACAAGATCATTCTTTCCATCCTTCCAGGTTTTCTTTGGTTTTATTTTTAAAGATCACAAATTTATTCTCAAATGTGAAATGGTTAAAAGTTGAAGTCCTAATGCATCAAACAGGGCATGTTTACCTAGGTAAAGATAGGAGTTTTGCTTTATAAACTTTTTTTAGGGGTCAGCTGGGCAGATTTTCCCAATCTGATTGGCGCAGTCTCTGCTGAGGCATCTTGCAATGCCTGGTGAGCCTCTGCAGGCACTTGGGACATGTTCCCCTTAAGCCTTTTGTCTTCTCTGGCTTATAAAGGTCAATGTACACTGATATGCTTGAAGTGGGTAGACAAGAAAATACAAAATCTTAAAATACCTTTTTGGGGTTTTTTTCACAGATATTCTACAGTGCTTAGAACTAGGTGTCTCAAATGCACACACAGAAAATCTGTTTGGTGTAACATTATCTGGTAAAGGAGGTGGACACTACTAAAGCAGAGTCTAATACCTGCAGTGTCATATTTTGGAAAATAAAAGCTTCTTACTTTGGACTTAGAGACGAAATTTTTGCCAAGTAGAAATTGTTCCCTTATTTATTATTGTTCTATGGGTCATAACAAGGGACATACTCTCAGTATTTTAAACTATCCACAAAATGTCACAGCAGTGCTCTACTTTGTGCATATTAATGGTAGACTAAAACTTGATTGCCACGAAAAAAGGAAATGACAGGCTTGTTTTTATAGAGTAATTATTCTCAATTAAATAAAACATTCTGCCTAAATGTAGCATGCAGATTCTCAAGAGGGGAAAAGGATATCTTTCCTTTTCCACTTTAACACTAGTCAGTCCTAATGGGGAATGAAATTCTGCAGAACCCTGTAATTTCTCTAAAAGGTCCCTGACTGAAAATGTATCCCATACTGATGTCTTCATGCTTTCTTTGTGCACTTGGCACAGCAGGCAGACACAGAAATGACAGGGGAGATTTGTCCCCAGCTCATTGCTTAATCATTTAAACAGATCCACCAGCTACTGTATTTTATTCAAAGCTTGAGGTCATTTATACTATCATGGGTATGAAAACATAATATGTTGGAATTTTCTGCTGACACAAAACATTCTGTCAGGCTGTGCCTGTTGCTGCTGTAGAGCTAAGACTTTTTCACAGTCAAAAACTATTACCATCTCTGTCACCAAGAACCTTTAGGCAGGCAAAGTCACAGGCTGATCTAGCTCAACCTTCTTCTTGTCTGACTTTGTAAACAGATTTTAGTTATTATAATTAAAAGGCCTTTAAAAAAAGTGTTTCACGGAGACAATATCTACAGCATTTATACATCCAGTGAAAGAGAACAAAATATGCTCATGTTTGAGTAATAGCAACAGAAGTTCAAATTGCTTCATCTGGGGAGTCATCTTGTAAAAATGCCATCGAATGGACTTGACTTCAATCTCTTTGAAAATTCCCAGCTTCCACTCTTCTGCTTTTCTGAAGATCCTGGTGCTTGCAGGCAGTGTTGTTCCTGTCTACTCCAGCAGCAAGTACAGTCACTTTCTTCCAAATGCCTGTGTAGAAGCTACTGTACAGGAAGGAGCCTTTCAAAAAAAGAATATTTTAAATATTGTGAAACAATTTATGAAAGAAAATACTTCCCTTTCTCTTGCTGTGTGATTATACCCAGCAGTTTTATTATTAGCTGATGTCTCTCTGGAGGTTTTTGTGCCATGTTTTCAGCATTCGTGGGTGGATATAAAGCCCTCCCTTAAGCAACTACTCTGTTGCTCTGTCAGGAATCTGTACAGCCACCGAACATGTCCTAAGACTCCCAAATTGTTCTTTTGATGTTCCATTTAATGATTTTTGTTCAAAGAGATGAAGTAAAACTCTGCTCTCTGAACCAAGCCAGAGCACATGAGCCAGAGTATTTCAGAGGATTTAAGAGAGACCTTTTACTCCTTCTCTGTTTCCACAGGACTGTTTCTTGCACCTCATTTTTGGGTGCAAACGTTGCCACTGGGAGGCCACCTTCAGGCAGAGGACAGTGGCAGGGCAGCAGCTCTGCTTCTCCTGTGATTGTATGTCAGGAACAGCACATGTAGGAGAAAGTTGCTGGGAGAGCAGGCGGGTCTACTGAGGATGCCAACGAACAAGATTTCTCACCATTCAGTGCTAACTGACCAGAGCTGAGATTTAATTCTGTACAGTGGACATATGGAAGGCAGGGCAGCCCTGCCTTATTGTTGTCTGCCCTTTGTCATTCAGGTAACTACAGCTTTAATCCAAAAAGCCCTGCAGCTGCACATTTTGAGGTCCTTATTACCTTTCACATGTTGCTCCCCACAGTTTTCAAACTGGAATGTGGGGATTTGCTCAACTGCTTCTAATGTTTTTTATTGAGAGAAGCTCAAGCAAGAAGGCATCCACTTTTCCTGGACCCATTTATATTAGAAACTGTAGAACAAGCAGTGGTGGTTATAATGAGCCTGTCACCAGATAAAGTCCCTGTTCAGTTCTCAAGCAGGAATAGGGACAGTAGTAAATACTGTATTAGATAAACATGGGAAAAACGTGCAGCTGGCTGCAGGCATGATCCTGAGAAAGCAATAATTGAAAACCTGAATGAAGTGTCTTTTTCTCTCCCTGATGAAAGAAAGGGTGTGTGGCAGGAGAAGTGGTAAGTCTTGCTGCTTGCTGTTGTCACCACAGGGCTTCTCTCAGAAGCAGACATTCACTCAAGGATAAACAGCACTGGAATCCAGTCATGTCATGAGCTACCAGGCCGGGACCCTTCCCAGACAAGAGGGACACAGAGCTTTTCATCCCACCAATTATAAGTCTCTGGTGTGATGCAGATGCTGCTGCTCATTCCAGAAGAGCTACACAGTGATTCTGTAAGTTCAAGCTACAATGCTTTTCATTATGGCCTCAATTTCAAGTTACTGAATATCTTCCAGACCTCCTTGCTTTATGTGAGCATAGTGAGGCTTCCAAACCCAGCTGAATGGTGCAATCAAGCCCTGGAAATGGTGTTATCTTCATATCAGCCAGGCCTTCTAAAATATTCTGTCAAGTCTTATATTGTTCATTGGAAAGAAAAAGTTATAGAATCATAGAATAGTTTGGGTTTGGAAGGGAGCTTAAGTATCATCTAGTTCTAACTACCCTGCCATGGTCAAGGTCACCTTCCACTGGACCAGGTTGCTCAGAGTAATCTCTCTATAGATCATCTGCTTTCTTGATATTCATTCATTAAATTTTCATTTCTTCCATTTCAACCCATTTAATTTGGGTATTTTTAACTTTAAGTTATGTGACTTCTAAATTCAGAAATTAAAAATTCCTTCCAGATGAAAAATTTTTAAATTCTTCTCAAGAACTAGTAAAAATCAATTAATAGGACTTGGCAGAAGTTTCTGCATTAATGCGCACAAAATGTGTATTAGCACACTTTGCACTTACATTGAAAGTTTTATAGTCTTCATTGAACCTATAGGTGAAATGAGTGCCATGTAATTTACCCTCTTACTTTAGGGCATCTCATCAAGATGCATCTGATGCAATACAAGTTGGTATCACACTGAGGTCTTGTAATATTTATTGTACCAACAAATAAATACAAATTACTTTTATAAAACGTCAAAATGCAGTAAGCACTGCTGAAAATACATTGTCAGTGCAAAGGGGGAAGGAAGGCATTAGGAGTGCATAAGGAATAAAACCTACTGTGAGGTAAACTTCACATGTTCTAAAGTTTCTTTGGAAAAAAGTATTCTAAAGACACTAGTTTGTAGTCAAAAAGAAAAGAAGAAATCCAGGTTCCAAATGATGAAATATCAATGACTAGCTACTCTGGTAACATAAGTCAAATAAAACTAATGAATCTTCTGTGTACTAATTTATTGCAAATATGTTTTATGGTAGGTTGAAAGTGAACAAAGACAAATGTAGGATAGAATATATTCAACAGGGAGAAAAAGAGATTTACTGTCCTCTTCACCAATGAATTTAAGAAATTTCATTATGCTTAAATTGTTGGGTTTGTAGCTTAGAAAATGAAAGTGGGAGGACATCAATAACCTTGGTGTCATGTCCTAGTGACACACTGAATTTTGTAGGTCTGTGGGCCCATACACTTATCCAGCTGCTTATTCAAGCCTCATTTGAGAATCAAATTTCACAAGTCTGCAAGACTAATTTGGAAATTTTGCAATTCCTTGCAAGACTCTCTGTGGTTTTTGTTCATAGTTAGCATGGAACAAGGACTGTAATTAGAGACTCTCTCCCAGTAACAGTATTTTGCCTCCTGACCCTAATGAGCACACTTCACACACCAATATATCTTTAGTAATTTTCAGACTTAGTACTTGATGAAAACCTATTACAGAGTTTGTGACTACAACTGGGTTCTGGTTTTGTTTTTAAAGAAATAAATCAACTCTGTTGATCTTGGTAGGGATAGTGATGCCACTGCAGGGAGCCATCCTCCTCTGCCACACAGATCCAGGAGCCACTTTGCACTACTGCATATAACTAGATAGAATGAAGACCAGTGCCATCCCAGCATTAATAGCTACTGAGAAAGATGTGATCCGTCTCATACAACTGAATTTCTCTGAAATTTAATGGTGTAGTCTGGTAGAGCCATCTGGGATTTGTCTCTAACCACTAAAGGAAGAGCAATGCCTCCATAGGGAGATCAGATCAATCCTGCTGTTGTCACTATGGAACTGGTACTTGTTTCCCTTTATAGATGACAGCAGGACCCAGATTCCTGGCTCAGACTGGATCCTTAGCCTTTATACAAGAGGTGTTAGAGCAGATGGGCCTTTCTGGGCTTATCTATACAGCCACAGTTTCTACCTCTTCCTTCCATCTCACTTAAGGGGCAGCAGTAACCAGATTCTGTCACTGTCGGGCTACATCACTTCCATGTGAATCATGCAAACCATGCAAGGATTTACCCATGGCTCAACTGGACCTTAAACATCAGAAGGCAAGGGAATACTGACACAGAGATTCTGACCTCAGGAAATTGCTCCGTGCTGAAAAATGGGCACTGCCCACACATCCCCACCTAGGTCTTGCACAAATATATTTAAATCACAGACATCTAAAGAGTTTTGGCTTAGAAACAAAAACTACTAATCTTAGTGCAATACAGCAGGTCACTGAAGAGCTAAATACTCCTGGCAGTCATTAAACTTAAGGCAAAGTACCAACTACTCTTTCTGTACTGACATCTGATGAAAAATGAGACAGTGATTTGAGGTCATGAAGCTTCTTTTTCCCTCTCAGTGTTTTTGTTGTTGTTGTTTTTAAGAACTAACTGCATCCTCCTTTTTGTAGTTTTTCATCATTTGTAATAACAAATGTTAATGTCACTCAAAAAACTCATATTAATGTCTCTCTTTTACTGGCACAGCATTAAAATTTTTTAAATACCCATCCATTTAGATGTTAGGCAAAGCTTCCACAAATGCACTGAACTTCAGGAGACCTATGATGACTGAGAAGATTGGTTCCTACTCAGTCTGTGTTAAGCCTTTGTACCTTGTGTAGCTTTTACTTTGCGTATTTGATCAAGTCACATCTCTGCAAGTGTCACAGCTTGTAAACTTGCATTTGCAGGTACAAAAGGAGTACATTTAGTTCCACATCAAGAAGGTTTAAAATGCTTCAACATCTTATGTTTCTCTGGCATGAAGATGAAACTTTGCACCCACCAATTCAGATGTTCTGTTTTCCAGGGTGGTACACAGTGTTAGAGCCAGATTTGAAAGTCCATTTAGGTTTCATAAACAGCAAATAGAGAAAAAACAGAGATCTGGGAAAAGGTTCAGTTCCCCAGTGCTTTTCAAAATCCAAGAAAGCCTCTGTCTCTTTTTTCATGGTGACAAAACAGCTTTAAAACTTTGAGACTTCTAATCCAGATGCAGAGATATTTGACTTTGAAGATAAAATATCTTCATGCATGGAGAATTAATTTATTTAATTTATGAAACTTTTTCCTTAATAACAATAATATACTGCTAATTGATAAAATCAGGCTGGATATTAGCAGCAGATTCCAGTCAGAATGGTTGATCTTAGGAACAATGATGAGTAACAGCAAGTGAAAAAAGTGAGTTTAATCAGCTTGTGGGAAGGATTACATGACAGCCTTCCTTGGCAGAGCGAGTTTCTCTCAGCGAGAAGGACCTCTCAAGTCCATGATCTCTAGAAGTACTTTTAGCCTTTCTACATGGTACAGCTCATGCTATGAAAAAAAAGTCCAATAATTTGAGCTGGAGAAATGCAAAAAGCAGCACAGAGAATTAAGATCCTCTTCGCCCAAATCTCTCCAAATCGTTCTAAACAACCTTTTGATCTGAGCTGATCCATCTTCAGTACACAAAGTGCTATGGGATGGACAAGTAGTATTGCCGATTGATCTCCTAGTGTTGTAGCATTTCTGATTTTGCAGGTCTCCAGAGTTCACCTTCTTTTTCCACTTCATGGAGGCAGAGTGTCATCTGGGGAAGCAGCTCTTGCAGTTGGAAGCTAGGCAGCAGGGTCAGGGCTGTTCCTATCTCTCTGTGAAGCCTTGCTCACTATGTCACTCTGATTGCCCCTCTGAGAGAAGAGGCTGATAATTTGCTTCTGATTAATAATAGAAAGGAAAAGCAATGTAAAGCCTCAGTAAATTTTTTTCCAAGTCCTTTTCCTGAATGACCTGTACTTAAACATTTCTCATTAGAAAGACTACCAAATCACTCCACATCAAACTGTGATTCAAGAAAACATGGCTCCAAAGTCAGAAGTGAGAATGAGCTTGCTACAAAGAAAATTAAAAGTCAACAGCTTCTGTGCTTCCTCTGTCCCAGACTCAGCTGGCAGTCAGCTGCGTCAGGCAGCAGGATGTCATCCTTTAAGTTAATCTCAACTTTTATACATTTCTAAACTGTGTTTCCTACTCGCCTAATGTTCCACACAAAAGGTAGATCATGTTTCTGAGGTGTTATTTATCTAAGCAATTTAGTTAAAATGTATCATACATAGATTTTTAGCTCCCTAAAATACAAATTAACTTTGCCTGTGAATTGATGCACATTTAAAATATACATTGTATATTTTATTACCTCACTATCAGCTGCAAATCTTCACGGTCAATGACTGCAGAAAGTAAATTTCAACCCATTATTGAAAGATTGTTAATTGATTCCAGAGAATGTGTACTGAGAACACTCACATAATGTAGGAGCTTGAACATTTAGAATTTATGTGTTAACATTTGAACAAATTTTATACTCTTCCTTGTTACAATCTCACCTTCCCTTAAACCTCACAACCTCCCACTTCTTATGTGCAATGTGCATTTTTTTGACCTTGGTATTTAACAGAAATTTATAGACATACAAATATACATATTCACTTTTGTGACATTATATCTCAAAAGCATTCCAGACAAAGAACTCCAATGTGCACACTTCCTTCCCTGGAGAAGGGAGGTGAAAGCAAGGACATTACAGAAATTAGCCAGGTTCCTTGAAAGTACCACAAAATATTGTAGTGATGAACACAGTAAAACAACTTATATAAAGAGGAAAGGGAATTGTTGGGAAGATTATTCCAGAGTATCTTTAAAGGAAGATTCACAGAGAGAATATACCAGTAAATATAAAGGAGATTTTTTTAAACATTAACTTTTTGGTTTTTTCTATGATATTGCTTCTGATGCTGACAACTAGATGAAACATTGGGGGAAAAAAGGGAATAACTGAATCTGGGATTCAATTAATTCCTAGCAGGTTTATCTTCCAGAACCTAGCTGAGCCTTGTGGTGATCCTTTGAGCTTGCAGGATTTACCTTGTAGGATTTTATGTGCTGACTATTTATGGCCTTTAACACTTAGGTCTGTTACTGATCATTTCATTGTTCATTTCTCCACCTTCAAGGTGAAAGACAATGTGATGATTATTCTTCAGTAGCTTTATTTCACAGTAGAAACCCAAGCATTGCCTAATAAACATTGTTTTCACTGGTATATGGACAAAAATCAGGGATGATGCACTCTGTACAAAACAAGCTGCTTTTGCTACCTAGTGGATGTCAGGTGGAGGAGCGTAACACTCTGGCCCCAGAGCCACAAGCTCACAGGCTCACCTAGGGGTTTTACTTTAAAATACACATAGGGTTCTTTAAAACCTTGAGATAGCATTAAGAGAATAAGCAACAGACTTGTTCCCAAGAGGTACTTTTATTGATAATTTAGGGGAGAAAATAGGGGAACTTGGCAAAAGTTCAAAAGGGCACCACACAAGCTAGGCAAAGTGTTCCATGGCAATGCAGTCCCAGCACATGCTAATCCACAACACTTAAGTCAAAATCCAACCTCTCCAGCTTTAAGCTACCCAAAGCATCAGGAAAGGAGCAAAGAAAGAGAGGAGGGAGCAAGAAGAGAGAAGGAGATGGAGGGCGAGACAGCTCATATAGCCACCAGTGGAACCTTGAGGAAGACCAGCAACAGAAATGCTCTCAGATGTCCAGGTGGCAGGGCTGTGACATGTTATGTGCTCTGGTCCCTGTGGTCAGCTCCCCCCAGGTGGGGCCTCTGACCCACTGGCCTCTCTGCGGTCCCAGGCCAGAGTGAGGGGCTGTGTTCTCACTGTCCCTGCCAATCTGAGCTGGGTCAGGGGCTCCAGGAGCTGTGGGGTGTCATAGTTTTGCCAGGCTGTTTGTGACTGGCAGCTGGTCCGGGGCTCTGCCATGAGGGATACAATGCCACCCCACCTGAGTGAGGTTTGAAGCATTCCTGACCTCTACACACACACACACACACACACACACACACACACACACACACACACACACACCACCTACAAGGTGGTTCTGACTCAACAATCACTGACCTAATGTCTAACAAGGAGTTACAACTACTGATCTGATGTCTAACAAGGAGTTAGAGAGGATTCAGTCAAAGAAGTCATGGAATACCCTGACTTCTTTTTGCCTGAAGTAGCTTGTGGATCCTGCCAAAGCAGAAACATATATTCTGCAAGAGATGTGGCTATGTAGTTTTCTGAGTCTCATGGAGAATTTATCTATTTAGAGAATTGCTGCCTTCTTTGAGGGTTTTCAAAGAAACATAACTAATAAAATCAGCCTTTCAAAGCATGAAATCAGAAGTTGTCTAAAAGATGCATGAAACCTATCAAGAGGGTCAGACTAATAGGTAGATTGCAGTATTATTTATAATAAAGCATTTATGAATTACAATGTAACTACAATATTTTGAAACAGGGTAACAAAGTAGGTAATAATACAGACATTTTATCTGCCTGCAAAGGACACTCAGGAGAGAAGGATGAAGTGCAAGAAGCTTCTGAATATAAGTGAGAATATAATTACAACCATCTATTAGCAAATGCATATGCTGTGGCTTTCACTACTGTTTGCATGGTCAATATGATTTGTATTGAGCACAATACGCTTAATACAACACTCCTAGGAACAGATATCCCTTTTAAAAAGAAATGGTTTCTCCATTTTTAACTGTACTCTTTCCATCACACAGAAGATTTTGGTAGTTGCTTACAATTACAATGATACAATTGCTATTGAGAATGTTGATATGCCATTACTGTCAACCATTATTATGAAAACAGAACAAAACCCAAGGTTCATCTGCATATATTTTCATATAAGTTTGCTTCTTTCTCAATCACTTATAATGTTTTCACAATTTTCATCATTGCTAGCAATTCCAGATCTTTCATTATGCCCATTTAAATCCAGTAGTGACACAGTAAGAGTCTAAAGTAGAAATAATATTTTCATTAATTATTGATGCTGAACAGAACTCAATGCACTTCAGCTTGGGAAACTTGTCAAACCCAGAAAGGGGTAAGGGAGCAAATTCAAGAGGCTTGCACAGTAAGGATCTGGTCTGAGTTCACAAAGAAGCAATAGAGACAGGAAAGGACAGGACAGGAGAGCAACTTGACATAAAGCTTTCAAGAGAACCTGGTCAGACCTGAAGGAATTGATGAGAGTGCAATATCTTTGCTGGGTTTATGTTGAATTTCTCTTTTCTTGCCTGGGTTTGTTCCAGGAAACTCTTTTGTCCCTTGAAAACTACATCTCTGAAAGCCTGGATTTAGTCCCCAGAGTGGTTTGCAGATTGGCTACTTATTTTCTAATAGGAAGTCATACACCAGGCCAAGTTACTGCTAATAACAAGATTGACGGGTTCAGTCCCTATCTCAAAGATCATGAGAACATCTTTGCATTCTTTAGCCTTGATTACTTGAAGCAATATTTAAATGCAACCAAGCATGTTAGTAAAGAAACAATATAACCATCAAAGCAGCAAAGACTTAATTCCTATACATTGCAAAATTCCCTTCCAGCTCGTTCTTCCTCATGGATCCTTCCCCCTTATCCCTGGCACGTCTGCACAGGCAGGAGTGGTTTTACACAGTGCTGTCACCAAAGTGCAGCTGTACAATGCTCTCCAGGTTGGGACTTTAAAATTAAACTCTGTCTCTTTCTATGTAGACCAGGATTGAATGGAAGAGATGAGGTGTCAGAAGCAAGTTTCAGAGTGGTCATTCTCTAGTTTTTTGTGAGCTGTATGAATGAGGCATTTCTCTGCCTTTTTTTTTTGTAGTGGTAGACTTGAAATACAAATGTTTTGAGTCTGTCAGTATCTTCATCTTCAGTGAGTTCCCTGCCATCCTTCTCTTGTGATAGTCCTGCCACACTATGGGATGGACAAGGCTACTCTTATAAAGCTCACAAAAAGCTCTGTGTGCAACCCGGAGGTGAAATATTTCCATTAAGGCCAACTTCATCCACTGCCCAGAAGAGATGGCCAGAAAAAAGATGAAGATTATTTTCTTCTGTGCTCCATCCATTGCTGTCTCTATTTACATTGTCAGATTTCTTCAAGAATAGGGACTCCTATTAAACACAAAAACAAAACCTACACAGATAAGACCTGCCCAGGAGGGTCTGCAGAAAATGACCAGATTTCCGGAATAATATACATACATACAGAGAGATGGAGCATGCAGTAAGTTGTAATTGGTACCATATCCACACACATCCAGTAATCTGGGGAGTTTAATTAAATTACTGTGTTATATTAAGAAAAGTATGTGATCATACAGTTAATGACAGAGAACATGCACAGGGAGAGGAGAAAATCTAGTCGCATTTTCAATGTCTGGCTTTCCTACCTTCTGAATGATTAATGACATTTAGGGTGCCTTAAGGTGTCATTTTTGTCTTGAAATTCACAGGTTGTTTTTTCTGTTGAAAAAAAGAGATGACTGCTGCCCTAAGCACAAAGGACCCTGAGTCAGTTTCATGATTAAATGCAACACACAGTTCTTGAAATATGGCAATATGTTCACTTCACAAAACACAGAACCAGTAGTGAATGCTTGAGATGAATATCTTTGTAAGCTCTGCAAACAGCTCAGCCTAATGTCTTATTCCCCAAAGCTTTGTTCTATTCAGGAAAAGCATATATTGATCAGGATATGGAGCATATTTAGCATATGAAAAATGGATTTACAATGACTGTGGTTGTTGAGGCGATATTTTTGAGTATCCCAGTAATAAGGACACTGTTCACCATTACAGGTGCCACTTCAAAAACACAGCATGATAAAACAATGTTAAGTAGTGTGGCAGATTTTTATTCTAATACACTGTAAACACAATTGTCCCACAATCAGGTTGTAGGACAATAACATGGATTACCTCAAGGGAGTATGTTTACACCTGTACTAATATCTATGGAAATGTCTAATCCATTCGATTGCCTGAATTTTTTACATATGCTAATGATTTAACCAAAGTTGAAGGAAAGTTAGTAACAGACTTTTTTCAATTCAATTGCTGTCAATACCCCACTAAAATGCAAATTACTCCCTTTCATCTCTGAGTCACGATATCATAATTTAATATGATTTGGTATGGAATATGACTCACTGTTGTTGAAATCATTGGGACTGACGTTGGAAGGCAAATGTGAGCAGGCGAAATGTCAGGTTAGCTTCTGTAATAAAAACAAAGAAGTTCAGCTTCTGAAGGGGGAGCTAGACACCACTGTGAATTATAAAAATTGCCTTCAGTTAGTTGCAGCCAAATATGTGTGTCCAGTGGGGAATAGGTGGGTCACAGAAAGAAAGGTAGACGTCATACCAAGTGAAAGCATGGTTGCCCACATCTAGGGACAGTCTTATCATGCTTTGGGAATCACCTAGCCAGAAAACAAGATTGTGGTCCCAAGTAAGATGGCATAGAAGACACTTGAAATAATCATTACAGATGTGTGGTTTGCAGCTGTTGCTGAGAAAAGTAGGGAAATAGCTTTCTTATAACAAAAGAGTCTCTTAGGAAAATACTGAATGCAATGCTGCTGGAACATTCCCATGTCATTCAGTATCATTAAGAAGGGATGGAAATTGGTATTGATGTTAGCTAGTATCCATGTGCAGGTGTGGAACTGGGCTGGCCAAGATGAAGATGTTTGAATTGGTTTTGAGCATGAGCCGGCACAAAAAAAAAGCATAGAAATGGACCTGTTATAATGACATAGACATGCAAATGTGGGGGCTTGGACCATCTGTTGATACATGCTCACTGAAGAGAGAGGCACAGTATCAAAGGTCTGGCCAGGAATACAAATGAAACATGCTTAAGCTTCAGGGGGAAAGGGGTATAGGGATAAAGAGAATGAGGCAAACTTCAAAGTGCAAATAAAGGTACTCCTAATTTCCACTAAAACTGACAAGTTTATTTAGTCAGTTATGTCTGGCAGCTGAGAGCCTTTTAGGTATTTTGCATTCTGGTTTGGCTTCAGGGTGGGTTCTAGATGCTGTTCAGCTGGGACTCTCCCAGGTTAGACTAATTTCCTCAGTGATTTACACAGTTTTCCAGAGATCTAGTTCTGCAGAAAAAGTTCATCTTTCATCATTTCCTGTCTCACTACTTGAGGTGAAGTGGGAGCTCACCCTTGGGACTTCCATGGGTTTTGGCAAATGATTCAAGGAGAGTGCAAGTTGATATCTGGTACAGTGCAGTCTGTCCTTTTGGACAGGGGCTCCATCACATGGTTAAAGGATGATCACAGTCCGCCTTTCCCCTTGTGTCACACCATGCCAGGACTAACTCTTAGCATGCTCTAAACAAACCAGGAAAATATGCTTTCCTGTCAGACATACATGGGGATATGGTTTTATGTATTTAGACTTTTTCTTCTGTTACAGAATCAGAAATAAGCACAAAATAATTAGAAATTAATGTGAAAATGAAAGAGATGAGCAAGGCTTATGGTCAGCCTGGATACAGCTAGACATGATGGCAAAAGGAAGGCACTAGAAGATGTGAAGGTGAATGAGAAAGTCGAATGTTAAAGACGTTTTCCTAACAGTGGAGGGCCATGTAGCCTCTCCCCCCTTGCCACAGAAAAGCTATAGCTGCTCTCTATTTATTGGTGCTGACTGTTGGGCTATTGCCTGGGAGGATCTCTCAGTCACACATTCTTTTTGCATAGCTCCTATTTTCTCCATGCCTTTCCTACAATGCACTTAAAAGTCAAATTTGAGCTTTAAATCCTGTGTGATTGATGGATTTTCTTTGGTTTTGCAATATAAATTTTTAAAAATTAGCAGAACTGATGGATTAAAAAAAACCAAAACCACCACATATTTAGTCATCCCAAAAAGTAGGAAAGTTTTTAGCTGATAGTTTTAAAAAACCCTCAATAACAAAACATGACAGGTTTCATCCCACTATCTGATTGCTCCAGAAACTTACAAAACAAATAAAAATAGTGGTTTAGAATGGATAGACTTAATGTAGTCTTACTCAGTGTTGTTTTTACTATAATGTTCTAAAATCACTTGCAGCTGAAAAAAGAGACACACAATGAAGCAAAATGTCACAACATAATATGTCAATAAAATCTTCTCAGCAAAATGAATCATTTCAAATATCTTCAAAACAAGATGGATTCACCTCTTGCACACTATTCCTACACACTATTCCCAACATGATGTGATCCTATCTGCTTGTGGAGGAGTAAACCATGGTTGTTTTACACCTAATTTGAAAATGTTTTTTTCTGGCCCTATTTATTTGTTTGCTAATTGCTCAGAAATGCACTGTAGATGCCAAGCAATGGCTTGCTTCATGAAGATTATGTCTAGGTGAGTGGAAGCAGTTGAATTACTATGCTTTAAGATAATATAATCTTCTAGGTAAGAGTCCCTCAGGCAAATCGCGCAATTTGTGTATTAATGCACACATGCACATGCACACATACAGCAAAAGTTATTCTGGATATTGCCTTCTTTATTAATAAAGAAGGTAACAATTCTAATAGGTTTTTTCTTCTTTGCACATTCTCTAGAATATCAGTCCATATTTCACTCACAAGATGTGGAAAATTGGTTTTGTTAAATTCTATTAACAGTAAAACAGCAGAGTGGTATACAATTAGTGGAAAGCTAATCAGTAGGAAAAACAACATATGCTATACTGAGTAGGGTATTTCTAATTTATAGGTGTGTCTTTCATTTTGTTCCATCTTGTGAAGTACCTGTCCTGAAAATGCATAACATGGTCATTCTTCAGAAGGAAAAGATAACTTCCATGTACACAATAACTGAAAGAACTGCTATGTAATTTGTTAAAATAAGGATATGAAACTTTGAAAATGTGATTGTAAGTCAGTAAGTGTGTGTGAAATACTATTCTCAGCAAATACATGTCAAGTAAGGAGGTGACAAAAACTTTGTTGTCTGCCTCTGTGCTTAATATTGATTCTGTTGTTTGTCTATGCCAGGAAATCATAGCTCCTGATTAAGTGCTTGGTGCCTTGAATACCCCTTCTTATCATTCCTTTCCCATGTTGTGTGATGGACATTTCTGATATCTGAGAGTATGTCTAGAAAATAAACAGCAACAAATAATCCCTCTCTCAGTTTTGGTGAAACCAAGCACTTGGAATAAAAACCGCCAGGACAACAAAAACCATTAGCAATGTGGAATGATGTACTCACATTTTAAAATGATATCTTCTTACAACTTCATAACACAGAATTTGCACCTGTTTAGACTACTCATTAGCCTGTATATCCATCCTATCCAAGAATGAGAAAGCATCCAGAAGAGTCAGGTGATAGGTCTCCAGGTGCCTTTTTACCAGTATGAGGAGTAATTTGTATTTGAATATGCTTGCTCTATGTTTCTTGACCAGGAAAGTGATTCAAGTACCCAATATTTTATTTACATTTGACTGTGTATAGCTGTTATCATGCTCTAAATTACTAACATTCATTGCAATTAGTTTCTACTTTGGTTAAGGATTACTTTGCATTTGGAAAAATGCTATGGTTTACAACTTGTTTTTCAGAAATTTATTTTCTTTTCCATAATACCATATGTTTTGAGATTTCAATTTGCTGTATAATACCTATCCTTTGAGACATTATAATGATTATTTAATACCATAAGCAGAAAATCTTACTAGCACAAAATTGCTATGTTGAATTGCAAGTTGACTCTTGGAAACATAAATTGATTGAGCAGATGAACACTATATTAAACAAGGTAAGATTGCTTCCAAGGAATATTACAAATATTCCCTGAAAATGCATCAGCAAACTAACCCAGTAGGTTCCTTACTTGGTGCTGCAAATCACTGATTTAATTTAAATATGCATGGATAAAACTACCTACACCAGAGAAAAGATGCAAGTTGTATTTAAACAAGAACTAAATCACAAATATTTAAATTTGTGTTACAGCCCAAAGCAGAGAAATATGGGAAATGTAAAGAAAGTGATGCTCTGTCTGAGCCATGCAACCCCTTGACATATAAATTGATTTGATGGAACTTGGACTGTTCCCCTGTACAGAGTTATGGAATCGGTTAGGTTGGAAAAGACCCCTGAGATCATTTGTCCAAGCTATGACCAAACATCACCATGACAACTGGACCATGGTGCTAAGTGCCATGTTCAGTCTTTCCTTAAACACCTCCAGGGACAGCGACTCCACCACCTCTCTGTGAAGCCCATTTCTATATTTAATCACAAAGAAATTCCTCCTAATGTCCAACCTAAGCCACCCCTAACACAGCTTAAGACTGCCCTCTCATCCTGTGCTGGTTGCCTGGGAGAAGAAATGTCTCTCCGCCTCCTTTCCAGTAGCTGTAGAGAGCAATAAGGTCAACCCTAAGCCTCCATTTGTCCAAACTAAACAACTCCAGCTCTCTCAGCTGCTCCTTCACTAGCTTCATTGCCTTTCTCCGGATTTTTTAAAGGCAGGTTTTGAAGATCCACCTCAATATTGTTTCGCATGAGTATTTCTTCTCCTTCACCCTGAGCAATGCCAATCGTCTGTTTGCTTTTCTGACCAAATAATTTCCTCATATAACCCCTTCCCTATGACTCAAGGATCCCACTGTAGTATTTTACATGCTGTGCATTCTCCTTTTTCAGATTTCGCCTCAAGCCTCACTTCTGCCGAGTGATACTGGTTAGGGATGAGGGAATGATGCCAGTAACTGGATTATCAAATTGCATCCTCCAAACATTTAGCAAAATGCCCATTGACAGGTTCAACATGTTCAGCACCTGTTCCATTTCACTGTGAAATACTTTGCCCATAGCACAGAGTGCAAATGCCACAAAGCTTGTGCCATCTATATGTACTTTCACAGGAGTCATTATTTTCCTCCCCAGCAGATGACAGTCTGCAATGAATCACAAACAACTCCACTGAAAGAAAAATTAACATGGCAGTCACAGACAATAGATGACAAAAACGGTGCTCTGTTGTTATAAATAAAATATTGCTGAGATGAATCAATTTTGGTTCAAAGGAGAAGTTTTAGAACCATCATACATTATTTCCTCTTTGATTTGGAAACCGCCCTCAGGATCTGAAAGGGAACAAAGGCATGACATCTGTTTGTCTATCCAGGAGTTGTTATTCTCTTGCATTCATAAAGACTTCATCCTCTCTGATTCCCTGCTCTCATGTGATCACAGCTAGCATTTCTCCACATCCAGAGGAACCCTCCTGGGTATTAGCTAATGAAAAGAGCTGTAATTCAAGAAATTCATGCCCTCTGGCTGCTATTATTTGCTTTTCTCTGGCAGCCAAACAAATATTGATATTTGGGGGCCTCATCTACTGGCAGAAATTTCTTTGGTCTCTCATATGGATGCAGATTAATAATGCATGTAATCCACTCACACTCAAAAGCTGTAATTTTCTTTTTTGTTGTTGCAAAACTGTTTTTTCTATTCACTTTTTTTTTTTCAGTTGAAGATCAATCTTTATCATGGCTTCACGTTTCTCCTGCTTTGTGTAACCACTGGGAATTAGATTGTTCAGGACATAGTGCAAATGTTATTCCATCTTCTATTTATGCTAAAAAAACAGATACTTTTTCTTCATGGGGAGATGCCTCGGAAAAAATGGGAAAAATTCAGAATTTCCTAAAACAGTGCAAAGATGTATTATTTCTCAAAAATATTAAAGCAAATAAAGAAACAAAAACCACCAGAAAAAGCAGCCAAAATTCCAACCATCCTGTAGTGTTGCTGCTGCATCAGACCCCCTGTAGCTGACCTGTGCAGCTAACACAGCTTGCTGCTCTGTAAAGGCACGTCTCTGTCTTGCACAGACCCGAGGTTTGCTGCTCCTGCAGAGCACCAGTCCCATCCAAAAGCCATCCAACCACTGCACAAAGCCAAACATACTTGGATGATATTTAGACCTAGAAAGCCACAGACATAGACATTTGTGTTGATGTTTTTTTTTTTTCTGAAAAATACCTATTGTAATACAAGTGGCTGAAGCAGTGAAGGGAATAGGTTCAGATAGAATATCTAATCACCTTTAAGAGAATCCCATTAATTAAGGTGTTTGTATAAGCTCTCTAGTACCATTTCTGCAGGTATATTTTCCCTACGCTCCACATTCAGATTGAGCTTATAAAACCTATAGCAGCTACAAGTAGTGTGTTGTCAGAACAAGACAAGTAGAAGGAGGACCTTCTTGTTGAGAACTTGGAGACAAGGGGAAGCTCAGATCCTGGGGAAACTTTCCAAACCACCTAAATGGATGCAGCAAGATACATTGCTCAAAGGATGTTTGTCATACTGAGCATTTAAGCAGCACATTGGTTCTCTTTACAGTTTACTTAATATTCTGAATTGTCAGAACTGGATTTCATTTGCATTTGAAAGATACAGTCAGAATAATACTGAGAGGAATTAATTCATCTCATCCTGCTTTAGCAAAGCTCTTTCATTACTTCAGATATCAAGTCTGTAACAGTGATAGCTTCCAATTAATTGCTCTCAATGACATTTTCTTGTTCAATACTTTCGCACAGAGAAATTTCCTACGATCTTGTAACAACTGTCTGATTTACCTGGCAAATTTGGGAATACTACGATATGTGAAAATTAGTCAGTCAAGACAATGTTAATGGATTTTTGAAGATGATAATATTTTTTATGTCTCTTCAATTTGGAATGATGACTTCTGACATCTTTGATCCCTAAAAATTGTGGGGGAAACTGTTCTCATTTCTAGTGTGGTCCCTTCCCAGGATAAGGTAGCTCCTATGGCACTTCACTCAAACCCATCACCAGAGGTAATACCACACAAAAACCTAGAGTAGTTTTCAGATAGAAGTAGTCAGGGCAATTCCTGTCATTCAGGACTGTTTCCGTGCTTCCTAAAGACCACTTTATCCCATCAATAATTGAATACAAGATCCACAGTCCTGTGTTTTTAATTCCTTACATTTTTACATAGAAAAATTCAACAGAATAGGCTATTATTGAAAATGGACTATTGACAACTGGTTGTAATTCTCATCTTAGCTCTTCTCCTCAACTGCAGAATGATAATGAAACCAGGCAGTGAATAATGTGAGAATTAAAGTTTTCATGATACCACCTTAGTGTAGTTCATACACAGTTGAGATATTCTCAATGCAGGAATATTTGTTTGTTATGAAGGTTTTTGAATGAAGTTAAGGCTAAATCAACTTCTTAGTTCATCCTCTGAGATTCTCATCTAGTTTGAGTCACCAAGCTCAGGGAAAGCAGTTTTGCCTGTTGCAACCTTCAGCTGCCTTAGCTTAAATGCAAGATGAACACACCCAAATGTTACAAAGTAGAGCTAAAGTTTCACAATTAATATCTCAATTGAGAAGTTTTAGAAAATAATTTTAAGTTCTCAGAACTGAAAGAGTCACTTATGCTTATTTAAAAAATCTTATCCTTTAAAAGCATTATTGGAAAGAACCTTATCTTGAGAAATAGCTACTTTACTCTTTAGTAAACTCAAATATGAGTGGTTATTGCTCATGGCAGGAGGCTTGGATTAGATGACCTTTAAAGGTCCCTTCTAACACAAACTGTTTTATGATTCTATGATTAGGCATTTATAATTCTTTTACTAAATTTATTTTCAATCATTTCACAAAATATCTGAAAAATATAAACTTTTTTAAAATTATTTGTTCCGCAGCTCAAGTCCAGAGCTAGGTTGGCTATACTATTTGTTTCATTTCCCACTAAATTTGCATTCCAAATCCTCAGAATATTTCTATTTATAATCATGTATGTTGCAATGATCCTTGAGAGCAATAAGGATTGAACTGTAGAGTGTTAGATCGGCTCACAAGTACAGCTTCATGCAAAAAGTTGATAATGTAGATAGGCACAAGGTGAAACAAAAGTGTGACTAGTTACACACACTTGATTGTACACACCAGAAGGTAGAGATGGAAAAGGATTTTAGCCAAGAAGCTATGGCAGAGCCAAGAACTGATCTCAGATTATTTGAATACAACTAAAACACACTGCAAAATTTTACTCCCAGAAGAAAGTTTGTATTTCAGCTCTCGTGCTGTTTAATAAGTGTGAAAAACAGGGCCCTATTATGGGCTTTTAAGTAAGAACAGTTACAATATGGGGAGGAAAACTGAGAAGCTGCTGCCTCTTGAAATTGATAGTACTGGTTTTGCTAAAGAAAATATTTAGCATTACTGAAAATTAATGATAAACAATTCTAGCACAACACCAGAATGAAATCTGTAGTATATTGGCATAATTTTTACTTCTTCTAACTGAGTCTTCTGAATCTGATTTATTTCAGTGAGCTCTTGCTCCCTTGCAGAAATTGTTGACATAGTATGTAATAGCAATCAATCAATATCTGATTAATGAATGAAGATTTTTCATTACCTTCAAACCTAGATTGAATTGCTGCAGCCATAATGGGAAGACAATATTTCACCTTGCTATGGGAAACCCCCACCCTGTTTCCAAGCCCTGGTACTTATTTTTCAGCTAGTTCGATTGAAGAGGAAGATTTATGTCCCCCCTTTCCCAGCAGCAGTTAGGAATGAAGGCAGAGGATTAACTGACTGTGGGGCAGCTGTGACATTGCTTTACCTCTGAACTGAGTGTGCAGTTCAAATCTTGACTGCTAGGGAAGGAGAAGGAAGGAAGGAAGAAAGGAAGATTTTCCAAAACAGGCAGTCTGAACCCAGAGAACTGATACTAGTTTGTGTCTACATCAGCTGTGCTGCATCACTAAAATTGCAAGCCCCTACATTGGGCCTATCAGGTATCAAGTTGTTGTTAGACTGCCAAGGACATCTCTATGAAATCTTTACCAGCTTCTGACCTGTTATTATTAGGAGGCTGGAGAAGAAACAAGGTAGGCTCCCAAACTGCTTTACCAAGAGGCTTAACTGCTGGTGTCCCAGTTGTTTGCTGGTGGAAGCAGATGTAATTCTATTGCCCTCAGCAGCAATCTGAGCATCTTCTTCCTCTACTTGCAACACACAATAGTGCTGTGTTGCTTCCTGGTTTTCTCATCTTTTCCCTTTCCATATCTCTAGCTTCATTACTGAGAACAAAAAATTTACCAGAGCTAATAAAGTCATTCTGCAGCACCAGCACTGGTGCACCTAAAGGGAAGAGACTATCACTGATTCTTTTGAAACAGCACAAATGGAGCTGGTGAAGGTTAGCAACCATAGTAGCTACTAATTGCTTGCTCCTTCACCAGAGAGAAATATGGTCCTGACTTTAATTTTGTTAATGGAATATTAGGAAACTATTTCCACAAGCCTGACAAACCTTGTTTAAGTGTTTGTGTACCACAGCACTGACTTTTGAAAGTCTCCTGAAACTATGCACAGAGGTATTTTGAAAATATTATAAAACCAGATGTAAATTAGCTTAATGCTCTGCAGAGCTATTCAGTGCTAAATCAAGCTCTTACATGTGAGACATGCCTTTTTAGTTTGGGGTTTGTTTTTCCACAGATAGTCACAGCAGAGATGTGGTATTTCAGAGCTGAAGGTATTGGAAGGTCCCCTTGCAGCATTGCTAGAGCTCTGCTTGGTCTGCAGCAAGTCAATGCAGCTGCTCCAACACCCTTGAGTGGCCCAGTCCAACTCCAGATAAAGTCTTTAGGCCCTATCTCCAGAGAGAGCCCTAGTCTCAGGCCTGCAGTTGGGGTTGCACAGGAGAAGCCTGATCCCGGTCTCATTTTACAGGAGACTCTTTGTGGAAACCTTCAGCTTTCTCTGACTGTATGTCTTGGCTGGGTACAGTTGGCCAAGTGCTGCTCATACTCCCAATCCTAAGTGCAGCAGGTCCTAGGAAGGAGAGGGCTTCCTGCCATGGAGGAGACAGGGGCTGAGAATCTTTGCAGCTTTGTTGACCTCCTTTCTCCTACTCCAGGAGAATGCAGCAACCAACACAGACACCTGTGCAGACTTCCCAGTGTGACTGAAGACTCTAAACACCTCACAAGTTCTGCAAATCCTGCCCAGGGCTGAGCAGCTCTCAGTTAGGGGCACAACCAAGTTCACTTCTCTAATGTCCTTGACTCCTATTTCTCCAGGCAGTGCTGTCATCAGTGCAGCAATATACAGTACTTTAGAGAAGTGAGGGGTATTTTCTATAGGTACTAACTAGCCGGGCAGTTAAAAGCCTCCCTGACATCCGATCCTGTCAGATCTCGGAAGCTAAGCAGGGTCAGCCCCGGATTAGTACTTGGATGGGAGACCTCCTGGGAAATGCCGGGTGCTGTAGATTCTAGTCCTGAGGACTCCACTGGCACCGTCCAAGCTCGTTTGGCCGTGGCAGATGAACCTCAGGACTTAAACGGTGGGGCCAGTTCTGCGCATGCTGAGCCTCACCTAAAATCCACTGCGCAGGCTGGAAGGGCACACCCACGTGGGGACAGCCCTTCCCAAATCTTCGTTCGCGAAGTTTGGCCATACAGACATACGTAACTAGCCAAGGGGGCCCGTTTTGCTGGCTATAGCTGGAAGCCAATATGTCTAGAGGAAAGTGCAGCACTTAATCACCCATTTGGGTGGAAATTTAGAGTGTGAAACTCTTGCCAAATGGGATCAATTATTTTATTGGCTGGAATAAGAGATTATGAAGCTTTCTTGGCACAAAATTAGCTATTTCTCTTTCTTTTTTCCAAGCACTGCAAACATTTTAGGAGAAACAGCAACCAAGATAAAATGATTCAAGAGAAAATGATCCAAAGATCACAGAGCAGTTTTTATACTTTAAAGATATCTTCACTGTTAGAAACATGATGGGTTGCACATTTTAATTCTGAGGAATCAAAATCAATGCTTTCAAGAATCATTTTTTTATATGAAGTGAAAGTAAGAGCAATGACTGACTGTAAAAATGGTAAAGCACCTTCTCAATGTCAGAGATGGATTAGGAGCTAGAAGTTGACCCTTAGCTGCTTTTTCTGATGGTCTTTGTTCTGCAATAATCAGATTTAGAAAAACTTCTGTAAGGCAGTTAAAAGCAATTCCGCTATATGCAAGACGTGTCAGGGAGCAGAAGTGATGTAATTTATGGACAGCCAAAGAAAAGAGTAATGCTTTGGAAAAATTCAAATGGCTCATTCCTACCATCCTTTAGCAGCAGAGGATACAGCAACAAGGTTTTAGACTTGCAATTCTTCCTACTTTTTTACAATTTTAAGAGACATTGTGGGTACATTACATTTCATAACCTTCATTAACCTTCATAACCTTATAAATTCAGGCTGCATTGGGCCTAGACAGGAAGTGGGAAGCAGAGGAGGAAACTCAAAAATGAGAATCCTTTCCCTTTAGACAGGTTTTGTTTTGTTCTTATAAGTGAGCATATCTGGGAACTGCATCCCGCTCTTCCATAGGACAGACAGGCCTGTGCACAAAGCTGTTTGCTCCCTCCATGTCAAATCCCCTGCAGAGCCATGGCACGGCTGAAGGGGGCCAAACTCGAGATGGGAAGCACCGCAGGCTGCATCTAATATCTCTGCCTAAGGTATCTAGTGCCACGTTTTCTCTGTCATTGCCATCAGTGGTCCTCCAGGTCTGATGAAATTTGGCAGCCTGTTTCATTCTCTGTTCTGCACTTATTTGTAGATGAACTGTCAAGAGACAGTCATGCCTATTTGAACAAAAAAGGGTGTGTAAGGATCTGGCCACTGTGAATCCAGAGAGGTTCTGTTGGTTTCACCAGCATTCACATTGCTTCCTACTGCCTCACTGAGGCAGAAGCCAGAGCAGGGGTTGCTGATGGTGAAAGTCAGGAGTACTAGATCTGGAACAAAAAAACCCCCACTCCATTCAGCTCAAATATATATAAAACTGCACAAAACATTACAGAAGTTGTTTGCTTTCAGTGTCTTAGATACACAGCTGCTAATGCATGAGGTAAAATTCCCTGTGGGAAAACTAAGTGATGTGAAGTATTATGTCCAAAGCAGCCAATTTATTGCAGCTTTAATCCATACAATAAAATTAATGTTGCTATAAGACTGGAATTACACAGTATCTGTTAAAGTTTTACGTTAAATTTTCATCATTAGTTTTATAATATTTACAACATTATATAAAATGTATTTTCTGAAAGTGCTAAAAACTTGTCTGTATAGCAAAGATTTGTAATATATTAATAATTAGAATTATTTTGCATTCAGAAAGTAGTAGATGTTTGAAAGAAGAGTAGTCAGTTATGTTCTAACCATGGTGCTGATGTGGTGGGTAGCTGCTCATGGGAATAGTCCTGCTGAGTTGGATATTATTGGCCATGTGAACATGGTTAGTAGTGAATGTATGAGTAGTAAGAACCCAGGTTTGTCACACTGTCTTTGACAGGGACACAGCAGTTCCTTGGTGTCTCAAGGAAGAAACTAAAGCAAACCTCTTCATTTGGATTCACATGGGTCAAGACCATCCAGTGTCTATACTATCACCTCAATTTCAGTCACTGAAAAGGGTGCCTGCATTGACCTTTGGGCCATCTAATATAAACCACATCACTGTTAGTTGAAAAAAAAAGTAGAAAATGTGTGTAGCATAGTGATCTTTATTTATTAAGTATCTATTATCATATCCATTCACAAAGAATATATATCCGCCTGTGCTGTTTTATTAGGAATGAATGAAATAGTAACAAAACTGCTTTCAAAGGAATGATGGGGAAGACAAAATATCTGTTCTTCTCTGCATGAGTCTTTCTGGGAATACAAAGATATATGCTGTAGAGTACCTTTATTTTAACTTTTTTTGTTAATTTGAAGTTTCCCCCCAATTCCCACCCAACTTTTCTACTAGCTATAACCAAAATCTGCTTCTTCCCATGGAAGCTAACATAGCCTGCCTAGCATGCCCAACCCACCTAAGAAGGGGGAGGACTTTATACAGTGTTTCTTAGGTTTCCCAAGGCATCTATTTCAGGTGTTCCAACAAGGAGTAGAAGTAGTCATTGCAGGACTTCCTACAGTGCTGAGATGCAGCTCGTATTTGCACAGAGCAAGCTAGTATGAGAAACCAGTGTAGTGTGGTAACTGTAGTGTAGTTTGTGTTGGATCTGTCTGGGATGGAGTTAACCTTCTTCATAGCAGCCCCTATGGTGCTGCGTATCAGATCTGTGACCAGAGTGTTGGTATCACACTATTGCTAACCAGTGCTTGCAAAGTGTTGAGGCTTTCTGTTCCTCACTCTACTCCCACAGAGAGTGGGCTGAGGGTGGGCAGGTGTCTGGGAGTTCAGTGGATGTCAGGTGGCTAAAAGAATATTCCACACCTTGTAAAGATTATTATATACCCTATGATACTATGGGCACCAGTAAAACCGGGTATTTGATCTTTCCAAAATAGTCATTGCTCAAAGACAAGGAAGAATGTCGGCTGGTGGGAGGTCATCAGTGATTGCCTTTGCATCACTTAGCTGGTTTTCTCTCTTTTCTTCTCTTTAAGTTGTCTTCATCTCGATCTATGAATTTTTCTTGCTTTTCTTTTCTGATTCTCTCTTCTATCCCACTAAAGAAATGAGTGATCAGCTTAGCTTAATTGCTGTCTGAGGTCAATCCACCTCATGCTATAGAGTAATTGTTTTTCTGGAGCTGTGAGATTGCTCTAGTGGGGTTTTCTGGAGGTCTTTCTGGCTTTTCTTGTAATAATTTCAACAGTGTGTCAGCTACTTATGCTGCAAGATAGATGAGAACAGTAGTAAAACAGGCTTAACCAGGTACTTGTATTGGTGCACACAGAAGCTTGTCTAAAGCACTGCCATTCTTGAGGGGTACTCCGCATGTTATTTTCTATCTTTGAATATCTTTATATTGTAGCAGAACATTAAAGATGAGATACGTATTGAAAACCAGCAGTACAGCTCTGTTGCAACATTAGGAAAACAAAGCTGTGGAATGGACTGCCCCATCTGAGGAACCTTTGTTTTAGGACTTATACAAAAAATTGTATTTTCTTGTTTTTTGTTATAAAGGAGAAAATACTGAATCAACTGAATAAATTGCAAAGTATTTAATCATGCTGTACATATTCTACTTAAAAGACAGTGCCTTATTTGAACATTTCACAGACATAAAAAAAAAAAATATTGCTATTAGTGAACTTAAAACTGTCTGGATGCAATTCTGTGCAATGTGCTCTAGGGTGACCCTGACTTGAACAGGGAGGTTGGACCAGATGACCTGCTGTGCTCCCTTCCAACCTTAACCATCCTGTGATTCTGTGAACTGCTTCTAAGAGGCTTGAGACTCCTGAACTTTTCTACACATAATGAGTTCTTGTGTTTGTATTTATTTCTCAATATAGAAGATGCATTTCTGTGCCTGGGTTTGACATCTGTAAGCAGGTTGGAGTGGGCTGGCAGGCAACTCCCTGCCTGCTCCGGGACAGAAGTGGATGGATTTCAGCAATGTTTGCCCTAGGCCAGTGCAAAACAGGATCAACAATGCAGCTTGTGCTGCCACATTCACTGTGAGCTGGCCACTGCTGCTGCTGTCTTTGTCTTTCTGGGGTAGTTCAAGGTTTCATATCTCACCTCTCCATCCTGATTCAAGGCTTTGGTGGAATCTTTCCACCCATTTTCCTTTTCAATACCAGGGGGTTGCATTTAGCTTGCATATTAAATGTAATTTTAAAATGGATACAGCCAGTCTGGGCATATGAACAAGTGGTGTAAGGTCAGCTTTGCTAGATAACTCCATATCATCATTGCTGTTCAGGCCATTAACCAAATCAGCGTGTGTCTGCCTCTGTCCTGTAGAAAAGTAGTAGGTGCAATCAGGGGGTAATGGGGAGGGCAGGGAACTGTTCCATATTTCCACTGATTTCCCTATGTCAGATGACACAGAACATGTCCTGAACAGGGCAAGACTTAGCAGGGAATAGAGGGAAGGCAGTCTTTGGTCTTTTGGACATCCCCAGGAAAAGTACAGTTCAGTTCAGAGTCTCCATTGTTTCCCATAAAGACACCTCTCTGACACAAATCACCTTCTTGCTAAGCAAAATTTGCAAAGTCTGCTTTTGCCCAATGACAAGCAAATTTGTTTTTGTAGATAAACTTGTAATTACAGCACAGCTGGTGGGGAAATGATTGGTTTTAATTTCTCATTTGTTTGTAACTGTGATTTAATTACTGCAATCCCAGTTATCAGCTCCTTTAAACTTTTAATTATTATAGGGCATCAAGAATGTAATTTATTTCCTTTTGACAGAAAACTGCTTTCCACAAAGTGACAATCCATCAGGTGAAATTGTGGCCTTAATCAGGTTATTGACAAATACACCACGTGTGAATAAGAATGACTGGAGTCAAATTGAATTAACAAGAGATCAGGAGATTGCAGGATGTTACTTATAGCTGTGGTCAGGAGTAATCATCAGGATAACCTCTGTAAAACCACACATGATTCGAGTGAAGATTTCCTTCACAGTCCTGCAGAACAAGGTTTCAATATGAACACACTTGCACATGGCAGAGCCCGTCTGGATCCATGAAGGAGACATGACATCAGCAAAATGCTTCTCAAATCATAGAATCACAGGGTTCCTTTTTTTGTGATTAGACTAAATGTGAAGTAGCTTCTCTTCTTCTTAAATTTTCCAGGCAAAACATACAAGAATCGAGAAGGGAGACACTAATACCCCAAAGTAAACCAAGACAAGACAAGTGTCACCTCATTTACTCCCCCAGGTGACATAGAGTTTTTCCTTCCAAGCTGAGAAACCCACAGCTTATTTTACTCAACATTAAACTTCTCTGTGCACCTGTAGTTTATTAAATTTCAGAGGCCATCCTTATGTTTCTGGTTTAAGTGTTACACATTCTTCTGCTGTGCATTTGAAGTAAATGTATGAGTAGGTAAGCAGAGAGCAGTGCATAATCCCTCCCTCCAAGAACTGAGTTTTGATATCTTACACAGAAACTTATCTCCACAGCCAGTGTGTACCTACAGTATGTTTTCCTCTGTGTAATTCTGTTTATTGTCTGGAATGACTGTTTCACTTTTGCTCCTCTGTAACCATGATACATACAAGTAAGTTCAGATCTCCCAAAGTCCTCACCCAGTGTCCACTTTCTCATCTAAGCCATCCCCGCTAATGTTGGTGTGGAAACAATTGCTGCAGGCCACAGGAAGGTAAAAAGGTAGATTTTGAGGCTGCAGCAGAATATAAAAGATTAATTTTACATTTCTACACAGTTCTTGGCTCTGCCCAGGGTCTGTGGATCTCCCACCCAGTACATTTCCCAATGGGCTGTGAATCAGGCCCATTGATTTCTTCTGAAATATATATCTGACTTGTGGCAGCTGAACAGAGTATGCTACACTTTAGAAATTATTACATCAACAGTTCTGAAATGCAGATCTTAAAACCTATAGAAAATACTAATTCTTCAAAGAGGAAGAACTATACATATCCATTAGTAGTTTTCATGTAAGCAGAAAAGGAATGCATTTAAATTTGACCAATACAATGTCATTAATTTATCTTAAAGTGAGAAAACCCAGTCTCTTCAGACCAAAAATAGTGCAGAATCCAATCAAAATGCATAACACATCTCTATTCTGAGACATTTAATATCAAACATCTGTCTCTCCTGATACCAAAATGCTACCATATGGATCATTCAGTTACTGTGGGAAGGAAACCTGCCTTCTGAAAAGCTCACAGGGTGAAGCCATTGCTGTGTGTTTGTCCCATTGGTGGCAAGGCTGCTGGAGCTTCAGCTCAGCACCTGGGCCTATGTCACTGTGCAAGTCAGTCAGGCTGCCCTGATCACACACACACCTGGATGATTTTCAGCATCCTCTGTTCAAATTCTTTTCTCTTTTCTCAGTTAGTTTTTGCACTTTTCCCACACATCTTGAGGGAGAAAGCACCAGTATAGTAAGGCATATCACCATTACTCAATGTAGAGTTTATCATAGAATCATAGAATAATTTACATTGGAAAATATCTAAGATCATCAAATCTAATTGTTAACCCAGTACTGCCAAGCTCTCAATTAAATCATGTCCCCAAGTGCCACATCTACATGTCTTTTAAATCCCTTCAAGAATGGTAACTCAACCACTTCCTTGGGCAGCCTGTTGCAGGGCTTGACAACCCTTTCACTGAAGATGTTTTTCCTAATATCCAATCTAAGTCAGGGGTGACACAACTTGAGATCATTTCCTCTGGTCCTATCACTTGTTACTTGGGAGAAGTTCTGTTTAATTCTATGAAATAGAGAATTCAAGTATGTGATTTATATATTTCCTGAAGTGTGTGCTTAAGCACATACACAAAATTATTAGAAATTTCAGTCAAATATTTATGTGAGTAAAAACACAAACAGCTAAGGTACCTAAAATGTCAAATTTTGATATATCTATTACTCTTAACAAAATCAAACATGAATTAGACCTATACATCCTAACTTTGGACAAGACTGTTATGTTATTTTGAGTGCTGGAATTAATTTTGGGAGGTTATTTAAGGCGCTGCTAAAACAAATAAATTTTGCAGAAGAAAAGTGCTGGCAGAACAGAACATGACAAGAAAAAAGATATATTCATAAGGGATTCTTCTATTCATTTTTATATGAATAAATTAATTAGGAACCACACAATTATTGTGGTCCTAAAGGTCTGCTGCTTGCTTGCTAAGCTGTACAATATAATGAGTTTATTATAAAATTAATGCTGCTATGGTTTCCTGAGTGACTAGCAGACAACTTTAATGAGAGGTATCTTATAGCTAACATATCATCCCAGATTCACCGTTACAAGTGAAAAGAATTCACACACACACAAAATAAAAAAAGCAAAAAAAAAGCATTTCATTTATATTTCTTCTAAGTGCAGCCTTCTTTAAGGGCATAAATTCTTGATTCTGAATTTTCCCAAGTGATAAATTATTTTAGGTGTCTTATTGTGAATACACTTTTTGTAAGTGTTCTTCTATGACCATAGAGCAAATCCTTGTTCAAAAAGGTAGGATTTTTAGTGGCCATTACAATGTGAAGTTTGAAGTGGAGAAGGAGTTTTCTATACTCCATCTTGCAAAGGTCTTTTAACTTCTGTCTGTGGTATTTTCCCAATGCTTCCTCTCATTGATATCTAGTGATAAATTCGAAGTTGTCAGCAATCAGTTGATGTGTCTGCCACTGTTTAAAGTTTGTGAGTTACAGGGAAATTTGGATAATTTCTTTCTGTCTCCTTGATGATGATGATAGCAGGCATTCTGGGCATCAGAAACAAGAATGAAACCAAAAGATAATAGCTGAGGATCTCGCTTTTGTGCTCTGGATGGGCTTGGCTTGGAGGATATCATAATGTAAAATGGGTTCCTCTAATTGTGACCTTTTTCTGTGAAGTCTTAATGCTCTAGGACTTCGTTCTGCAAAGTATTGAGCCCTCTGAAACAACTACAAATGAATGGTGAGATATATGCCTGAAGACAATGTACTTCAGTGTGTTCTTGCTCTAGATGTGAACACCTGGATTGGGTGAAAGAAAGGGGAGCATCACTGTAGCAACTCTCTTCCTTTAGATGTGCTGCAAAGCACAGTCAGCTACAACTGATGTCAACTGTGTATAGCGGAGGGAGCTTTCTTACCCTGTCTGCATCATTCTCACCTGCTGTGTCACATGCAGAATCTACCTTCTAGAAGGAACAGAAGACTAGGTGGTCCTATCAGAGCTATTCAGATATCTTGCGTGAAAGATTTCAAAACAAACCAACAAACCCATTCTTCAATTTGCTTGAAGTGGTTCCTTTTCTTTTGGCGAAATCTGGAAGAAAAAACAATGAGAATATTTTGTGTCTTATAAAAAGAAAAAAATCCATTAACAACATTCCTCAACTGATAGCCTGTACAGGTCCATCACAAAAACCCACAGTGAGTCAAGTCACATCTTTCTCAAAGCAAGTGAGGAGGAAATCAGGAAAATGTAGGAGGACTGCGCTGCCTTCCCCAGCAGTGGCAGAATGAATGGGCTCTGCTAGGATTATTTCTACAGGAAATTTGATTGTTTGTAAGCTTTAGAAGGTGACATTAAAATGTTATGACAATGGGGACTACCAAGATCAATAGAGAAACTGATGAAATTAGATGGAAATCTTGATGCACTGAATACATCTGCTCTGCAGGAACAGTGCATCACAGCCACATCAAGCACATACAGTTCACTGTTCACAGACTCCCAGCTCCCAACTGGAAAGGCCCCCCAGGAGAACATCAAAAGTGCCCAAAAGAGTCCCAGTCACTGAAGTCCCCTAATGGGTGAGAGCTCTGAGTAAGCAAGCTGAGCAGAGTCTGTGGTGAGCCCTGCCAGGGGCCACCACTGCAGCATCACGCTGGCACCAGTTCTCCAGGGAGGGAATTCAATCAAATAACCATGCAAACTGCTGAGAAACAACAATTTCATCACAGTTCTAGAACATCATTCAGAGAGAAAGAGTAGAAATACCTGTAACCATGATTGTTTAAGGGAATAAAAGTTGGTACATATACACAAAATTATTTTCCAGCTGTTACTTATCTGTCTAAACCTTCTGTCTCTTGCTCAGTTATATTCTGTAACCCACATTATTTCTACTTCTAGTAGAATGCATTTTGAAAAAAGAGAGAGCAGATAGTGTGGCTTTTTCTTCCTCTAGAATATATGATCACATTTTTTCTATCATAAAATGAGAATACATGTTGAAACTTGGCATGAACAAGGCAGAGGAAATAACTTTGGTCCCATTTCATAATTTCTTAATATGAAAAATAGATTCCTCTAATAATAATGCTAAGCACAGATGAAGAGACATAAAACATTACAGTAATATGTGGGTTTTATTTTAATATGATTCAGAGTCCAACAGAGCAATCTTGCGTGAGCTCAATTTTAAATGTGAGGCCTGCCCTGCTAAAACATAGTAAGTACTGTGCCAGATGAGTTATTATAGTAAGAGATTAGGAAAAAAGGAGGAAAGATAGACATTTTATTCAAATAATAAACTGCAAATTTTTAATATTTGTTTCTAGATATGACCTTGACAATATATTTGTAACACACAATTAAGATAATTCTGGAATTTCTATAGGCACAGAGATTAGTCTGACCTGCTTTGGTGATACCAGAAATCAAATGTATAACAATTGCAAGCATAGATCAAGTGGAATTTCTGTTTCACCTGAAACAAGTTTTTGTGAGCAGTCACCAATATTCCCTAGAAAGGTCTAACTGTATGATAAGGTATGAAATTATTTGGAATATAAAAATAAAAGCAACGGGGGAAAAAAAGAAAGAAGTAGGTAAGAAACAAAATCAAAAGTTAAAACATTTCTCCAAATTTTTATTGCAAGTATTGTAATTCATCTGTTAGGCCAAGCATAGAAAGAACTTTCCTCATAACCATGGTAGACAAACAAAGGAAGGTAAGTGGTGTGACAAGGAGCTTTCAACCTGAGATGTCCAGGCAGTGGTAGCCCAGTTCAGGGGAGCTTTAATAAAGTCACACTTGTCAAGGAGAGCAATAGACTGAACCTCAATCCATGGGAAAAAATATACTGCTTTCCTGCTTCCCTTGGGTGATTTTTTTTAAACTGGTGTTGCTCTCTAAGCTACAAGGCCTACATTTATTTAAATTAAACAAAAGTTCATGTATAAAGGTGAAGTTGGAATATTAAGCAATATTAAGAAACAGAACCTAGATGTTACGTGGTACAACTGACTGCACTAAATAGCACATAAAAACGAAATTTCTCTCTTTGTCTTAATGCTATATGATTTTTCTATAGCTTTGCATAGTTTTTATACTTTGTAGCATGAGCTTTTCATAACAAAAATTGCAATAATTTGAGCTGTAAATCAGAATTATTTTTTCTTTAATTTTTTATACAAATTCTGCAATGCTGCTAGCACAATTCCTCTGCTTTTTTCACCCTTTGGTCCTTTCAATACAGCATAGCACCATTCTTTTTATCATGTCAGGATATTTTCTCCTGGTGGAACTAATAAAATATCATTCTGAAGCAAGAGGAACCTTCAGTGACCCTCTGGGCAGGGGACGGAAAAGAATGGTTTCTGCAGGGAAGATGGTGCTTTTTTGTGAGCAGATTTTCTCAAGAACATTGGTTTTTATTCACTTTGGCTTTCTATTTCAGGAAAAAAAAAACCTAAATCTGTGACTGAAAGCTCAATACTGGTTAAAAATCATTGCATTTTTCTAGCATAAAAATAGAAAATTCATGCTGATATGTTCTTCTACATGATAGGAGTCTGGGTATGGGTGCCCAAAATAATTATCCCTTCATTTGATATGTTACAAACACTGACATGCACCAGGTAAATATTTTTCTTCAAGAGAGAGTGTTTGTAAGGAAATCATTAAGAAAAAATATGAAGTAAAAATCAGTCTGTTCTTGTAAATGCCAAATATTATTTGTAATGGAATGAGAAAGCAGAATGAAAAGATCCTCTATATGTGGATAGCATTCCTGAGTATAATGAAGAAGCTGAATCAAAAAGGCACAATACTGTATCCTCTGAGATAAATCAAAACATTGAGGAATGGATAACTATCTCCCTTTAGCTCTCTCAGGAGAACACCATGCGTGTTCCTGCAACTTGATTGTGGAAAATAAGCATTGAGGCTGTAGTAGTTCCAGTATCTCATATAAGAAAGATACTAATAAATAGGCTAGAAATAAGAGAAAAGACACAGCGCAAAAATTACAAGACTGAAGGTGGTCTCGATGACACTTTCTCCAGCATGGCTAAAGAAACCATTTTTCCCAATGTTTCAAAACAGACGAGAAAGGTGTAGAAGCTGAGAGCTAGAAGCAAAAATGAGCCTAAATGCAGTTTTTATCAGTGAGGGTAACTCACCTTGTCAGTGATCTGCTGAGGTAATAGCAATCCATTGGTAATTTCTTTAATCAAAATGAGATTTTTTTTCTGAAAATCCTGCTACATCATTGCAGAATGAGTTTATGAATATTTCAAAAATATTTCTATGTCAATACGCAAAAAGCATCTTATAAAAAAGTAACAACTGATTTTCTAGGTGAATAAAGAATTAAACTTGGACAAAAATTATCAAAATCAGTCTTTCCTTGTACTGCAATAGATGTAGATTACACTCCAAACATTTTAAAATTGATACATCTCTCAAAAAACCCAAGGGTATTGAAGAGGATCTGGGTGAGGAGAAGCTACAGCTCTGCTTCTAAAAGAATGGGACATCTGTGTATGAAGATGGTTTCCAAAAGCAAAGAGGGAGCCTTAAATCTTCTCAAAATAAAGTCCATAAGGAGTGTCTGTAAGGAGTGTCCATAAGGAGCAGACAGTGGTGGAGCGTCTTGGGATATTCTTTTTAGTGTTTTCGCATCAGGAGATGGCACCTCTTCAGAAATGAGGTGTTCAATGGAATACAGGTTCATTTTGTGAAAGTTTTGCCATAACCACAATGCCATAGGGAGCACGGAAGGGCCTGGGCAGCCTTGTTGGCTGTTGAAGGAACACCCTCCCTCACTTTTCCCAGACAGGGAACCTGTGCAGCTGGGAGGGCTGGAATAACTGGCTGACATGTATAAGAGACAGATTTTCTGGGATATTTCTACTCTGATCAATGCTTGATTTAAAAGCCAGTAAGACTCTGGAAAAACCAGCTGCTCACTTAATAGGAACTGTTCTTACCAGTTGTCTCAGCTTGGCTTAGGTTTTTTACCAACCCTGGACTGCCTCCTCCCTCCCCCCTGAAATGAAAAGAACTTAGAAGAAACTGAACTGAATTAAAAAAGAAATTATATTTTCTAACATTTGCAAGTACATATGCAATTTGTACACACTACGTGGATCCCCACCCCAGGGGAGAAAGGGAAAAGGGAAAAAAGAGGACTGGTCAACCAGAAATAGGAAAAAAAACCAAACCAAAACCAAACCAAACCAAATGAAACAGATAAATACAGTTAAAGACCTCAGGAAAGGAGAACAAGCATGAAATAATCTCACCACGTCCCAGCATAGGAAAACCAACAGACCATCCAGGCTTCTCTTGCTCTCCCCAGCCTTGCCGGAACCAGGAAGACAAAACTCCTTCCTATCTTCCCTCCTCCTCTGTTACGTGCAAAACATGTGTGGAATACTTTGTAATGTCCACTTCCTTAGTTACACTGGTTACTGAGGAAGCCATGGATCAAACCCATTACACCAGTGGTAGTTGCATCAATCAGGGCACATACAAACTCATAAGTACCATCTCCTTATGGAAGATAGACACATGGAATGTTCTCAGATGGATATATCTAGAGCTACGTGGAACTGAGGAAGTGAAATAGCAAACAGTTTATGCCTTACTCCAAAAGTCAATTCCATGTAAAATTTATTTTCTGAGTAGGAAATAAAAAGTTATATTTTCTGTGTTTTCTCTCTCCCATGTGGCTAAAATGTTAAAAATTGATCTATTTGCATTTCTTACGCACTTACTAAAAGTACTGCTAAAGGCTCCTGACTGAAGGTATGCTGACATAGCTCTAAACAGGCATGTCCACTCATGTTTCACCTGACCATAATCCCACCATCCTTGGGCAGATTCACATATCCCAGTCACCACCATCTGTGACCATGGTATCCCAGTCATGTCCCACACAGCTGCCTTTTTCCCAGAGTGCTAGTGTTTTACCTGAAAGCCCAAGAGGTGGTTGTCCACCCTCACATGACAAACAACATCCATTTCTTCTCCCCATCTCTTCCTCCCTCTCTCATCTTCCCCTGCAGAAGGACCTGGTTTCTACAGTAATTTTAGGTATTACCGGTGTTCGGTAACTTCTTTGCCTGCTGGGGTTAGGAATATCTTTTCACAACACCACAAATGCCTCTAAGAGTCTCCACCCACAAAGCTGTCAACACATTCAGTACAAATACACCTCACTTTCTCAGGTACTGACTGAACTCTCCAGTCCTGCAATGCTCAGGCTGTGTGACAGTGCCTGTCACTCCAGCTTTGTAAATTATTTTCCCTGACAGCCGTTTTTCAAGAGCTTTCTTGTGTTGATGTTCAAGGCTGATGTGTTATTATAAATATTACATGGTATTAAAAGCTTGCAGGTAGTTTTCTTTTTATTTTCAGCATTTCCATCATGTGCTGTTTTGATGGAATACTCAAACAAAGACTGAAGAATTTCCACTTAGCATCTGAGCTTCAATATTAATTGGTGTCAGGTCAGGTTCTGAATTTGAATTAACCTATGCATTTCCTTTCTTTCCTTCTTCTCTTAATTTTTGACCTCATCTTCACTCCCATGGGACAGCATGATTTTTCAAAAGCTGTTCTAATGCTTTTCCCAGCCATGCTCAGTACATTGCCAGAGTTACCACAAAAGCACATAGAAGAAGAATGAGAAATCAGAAAAATCCACTCAGACATCTCTCATTTCTTCTAATGTGTCTCAAAATGCCACAAATTAACACAATCCATCTTGGAGAACTGGTCCAAACATTGCACTTTCAAAATGTAATGGTTGTGAGGTTGTTCTTGGTTTTTTGAAAAATGGAGTTTTCCATTATGTTGTTCATCTTTCAATAAATATAAAAGCCCAAGGAGAGTTGTTTGGAAAAATTAGCTTGTGTTCTACTCTCTGTCCTCACACATCTTTCCTTTGTTGTTGCTAACAGAGAGCAGGAGTGATACAGTGGACTCATCCAAGGTCTGCACTGCTGCTATCACTTGCTCTCTACCCCCAGACCTGCCTCTCCATCCCCCAGACTGGTGCCAGAGAGATGGAGTTAGCAAGAAGCATCAAGGGGTTTTAAGGGTCCTCCTGGGGGGTCCCCTCCACCTGCCATGGAGTCTAAACAGGCATTGGACCTTGATGATCCTTTGTAGGTCCCTTCCAACTCAGAACATTCTGTGATTCTGCGATTCTGCACACCTTTTTCTTGGTAGAAGGGTAAAAGAAACTGAGTTTAAAACCAACAAGTGGCTTGGGGGAGAAAAGAAAATTCAGACAAGCTGAAACATTTCAGGAAGCAGCTTTGGAAAAGAAGATTTTCCCCCATGCACTATTACTGCACTCCAGTCAGCACATTTGACCATTTAAGTGCCTGACTTCTCCCTGCATAAGCCAAGTCTGCTCCTGACTGTGAGTTTGCACTCTTAAAATACTGCTTAAAAAGCCATTCCCACTCTTTAAATAAAAGAAACAGGGAGACAGACTGCCTGTTAACTGAGCAGGAGAAACCTGTGCATCCAAAATAGATAACAACAGCATCAAAAGAGCTACCAGAAGGTGAATTGATCCATAGGCTTCAGAGGAGTCATCAACACAGCAGTTTCTGTCAACCAAAACCTTTTGAACTCACCTGGGTACTACTCACTGCAGTCAGCAAGCCCATATATGTCTCCTGTTGATTGTGGTGAGATTGCTGGTGGAATAGCTTACCATCAGGAAACTGTCCTACAGACTTTACTGCTGCAGGAGTCCACAGCATTACATGGGACTACCTTCTGTACAGTGTGGGTGTCCAGAATACAACTTGGGTGGAACTATTTCGTTCTCCTAAGTAGCCTCACTGCTGAAACACTGACAGTTTCTGTGAGTTTCAGCTGCATAAACAACATCTTTATGAGCTTCAGAGGCATGGGGAAGAAGTCTGTATTTCTGCTTAGCACTAAAATGGCAGTTAGAACAAAGCAGACAATGTGTTCGTAATTCTGTCAGTGACATTATCTTCTGCATAAAGTTGCATTCAAATTGGCTGGCATGGAGGAACAGCACAGTTGTGGATGAGGAACTCCCATTAATCCTATTCCTTTCCTTGTTATGCTGGTTTTGGCTGGGGCAGAGCTAATATTCTCCACAGTGGCTAGTATGGAGCTGTGTTTTGGGTTTGTGCTGAACACAGGATTGAGAATACAGAGATGTTTTTGTTATTTCTGAGTAGTTCTTACACAGAGCTAAGGCCTTTTCTGCTTTTCATACTGCTGTGCTGCCACACTGGTGAGGAGCCTGGGGGTGCATGAGGGTGCACTGGGAGGAGACACTGCCAAGACAACTGACTCCAACTGACCAAAGGGATATTCCATACCATATGACATCACACACTGTATGTGAAGCTGGAGGGAAGAAGGAAGAAGTGGGGGACACTTGCAGTGATGGTATTCATCTTCCTAAGTAACCATTATGGATGATGGGGCCCTGCTCTTCTGGAACTGGCTGATCACCTGCCTGTCCATAGGAGGCAGTGAATTTCTTGTTTTGCTTTGTTCAAGTATGTGGTTTTGCTTTTGCTATTAAATTGTCTTTATCTCAAAGCAGGAGTTTTCTAGCTTTGACCCTTCCAATTCTTTCTCTGATCTCATCAGTGGGGAAGTGAGTGAGCAGCTGCGTGGGGCTTGGCGTAAGCCTGGAGTTAAAACACGACGCTGTACTTCTTCCAACGCCCCTGAATGCTGTCTGGCTCAGAAAGCCATGGAGTTTAATTCTGGCCTTGTAAAAGAAAATCAAAGAGATGTTAGCATGGTGACTGTATCTACCAAATCATGTAGGTACAATTAATGTTCTGGCTGTTTGAAGATGTGAGGTGTGTGAGGCCTCATTTTATTGCTGGAGCAAAACCAGGTAATTCAAACTGAATAAATATTTGTATTGCTTTATTGTAAGTATCTAGCTTTAAAGACTTTTTTGTCACCTTGATCTACTTTTTTAATAATCTGTCTTTTCAGCTGCACTGAGTCTAAGAAAGCAATTTCTCTGTGCCTGTGGGATCTAGCTCTTAGGAGCTGGATTCTCAGCTGGATCTTCACCAACTTGAAACAGCTGAGATTATATCTAACAGCTTTAGCCCTTTCTGAGCTCCCTATGAAAACCTAACTAAATTTCTCACCCTGGGACTTCATGAGGCACCCTGGGCTTGGTGCAGAAAGAAAGGTCCTTACAAGAAATGAGAACTTTTTTTTTTGTTGAGAAGACCCTGAGATAGTAGGAGTAGATGACAGTCACATACAGTGATGATTGATGATGATGATACATTTGGCAACAGACAGGCCAGGAGGTAGGATAGCTTTAAGGATCCAGGGTTCATTGCTTTTTACACTTGTGTTGGGTTACAGAGGAAAAGTGCTATTTCCCGCAGTTTGGCTTCCTGTTTGTCATTCTTTCCTGGCACTTTATTTGATATTGCCTTTGTGTCTTTTCCTTTCAATGTCAAGAGGGCAACTTGCTCCCTTGGTCAATATGACCTCCAGCAGGGCTGACAGTCCCTTGTTGCTTCAGAATGTTTTATGATCCTCTGCTGCTAGCCCTGAAAAAGCCTCTCTTTGGGCTGAAGGTTACTGGGGGCCTCTGGCATACTTTCCCACCCAGATTATTCCATGAATCTGTGAAGGAGACATTTAGCTCCCAACCAAGCAGGTGAAAGGTGGTTAAGCACTTCAGTGGTTGGAAGACCACAGACTCTCTCAGAAAAGTATTATGGATGATTTAATGAATCATTATGACTGTGTGGGCTCTGCCTTTCAGTGGGTGAGATTTGTTTCATTCCAGCTTTGTCTCACATTATAAAGAAGGAAAAAAGTACTCCTCTGGAACTTTTTATTTATATTTCACAATAAAATCTCTGACAGCTGAAATAAAGCCATTCGTGGGTATATTCTTTTCAAAATACAGACTCAAACTCACAGACAAGTAGAAATTGTGGGAAAAGAAATAGAAGATTTGGACTTAGAAGGAAAATAACTGATAAATCACAATGAAGTGGGAAGATGGTGGGCAGGTGTAATGGCTTTGAGGATCAAGGCTGACAGCCATTTCCCTTTGTTCGTTTTCTGCCTCAGCTGAGCAAAATTCAAACTAAGTAGGAGGAAAGGCCATGACGACACCATCATGTTTAGAGGCCAAGAACCAATCCCACTAAATGTGATTTTTCAGAACTCAGGGTACTAGTCCTGTGGCAAAATGTTACACCTAGGCAAGTAATCTCTGAAGCCTCATAGAGTACTTGTCTGGATTTCTGGTGCCAAAGGAGTGTTTGAAGGACTCATGAGATATGGCTTCAAAGACCTGTGGTCTGTTTATGCCTTCACAGCTAGGCTCTTCATCTACTTATCTTCCTCTTTCCTGTAAGTCACTGTGAGTTTCTGCTTGGCCACAGAAAGATGGTCATGGAGAGGTAATTCTGATGTCAAAGAAAGCCTGAAGAAGGAAAAATGTTATAGATTGTGCTGGGGAAACTCACATCTGGGAAGGAAGGAACTGAATCACAAAGGAATAAGTGGTATGTGCTATATGTGTTTTAAAGTATATTCCCAATTAGAGAAAAGGAAAATGTTGAGAACCCAGCATAATGCTTGTGAGCTCTCTTCTCTCTTGTGTTATTCTTACGCTATGTGTCAGACCATAATAATATGGATATTAGGGTGTTATACAATGGGCAAAATATACTGGTGACGTAGGCGATGAAGATAAATGAGAACAAGAAGGAAAATGTCACCTGAGGATCAACTCCCTTCATATTGCTGGTATTTTACACCCTTCCGGATTCTGTTTTATATCTTCACTGCCAAAAATGTTTGATTTTTTTAACCTACTAAAAGTTAAACTTCCTACATAATTCTAACATTTTAAGGAATTAAAATGTTATCAAAGATGTTCAAGATAAACCATTTTTCTATTTTATTTGTTGTTTCAAGATTCACATACCTTATTTTCAGCTGAATGCTGTGAGGTGACAGTTAAAATCTTGCAAAAACCTATGTTACAAGAACTGCTCAAGAATCCCCGATTCTTTCATGTCAGAAAATCCCTCTGTCCTTGACTCACTTTCTCCTAGGAGTTTCCTCAATCATCTCCTCTGGGAATGGTGCCAGCATAGCTGGATGACAGCTGGGATGGCATACATCCTGGAGAGCAGCAAAGGTGGTGTGCTGACTGAGCTCCACAGGCATTGCCCTTTTAACATTTTTACCATTACACACTTTCACTAAGCCACTGTAATAAGTGTGTGCCAAGATTCCCTCCAGCCCATCTGCAGATGAACAATCTCATTACTAAAAGAAGTTTCATTAGTTCCTGAAAAGAGGCAAGAATTCAGCCTTGTGTGCAAAGGGCTGTCTTAGTGAGCAGTTAAATGGAGATTGCACACCTCATAGCACACGGGCTGGAGAAGCCTCTGCTACTGTTCTGACATTGTGTATTGAAGACTCTATGTAGTTCACAAACACTATCCAGCACCACAGTCTTACAAGTCAGCTCATCTCATTCCTGCTCATTGATTTAAGACTGAGCCCACAGGTGAATATTTCAGCTCCAGGTAAGGCAAGGCAGTGACTCAGCAAGGGGACCAGACTACCTTCACTGTGTTTCATTACCTGTCTGGGAATCCAGAATAAGGGATACCATTATTTCATCCAAGCAGGGTTTTGCCTATCCATAGTTTCTTTCTGTGTTGAGTGTTAAAAAGCTTTTTTTTTTGTTCTTGTTTAACTATTAAGCTCTTTAAAAAGATGCAGCTTCTCCTAAACCTGTGCAGGGTGCCTGAAAAAATGAGATGGCTTTACGGAATTAAAAGCCAAATGTAGTGTAGATGCTTGTTTATAACAGATTATTTCACCTAATGATAACAGAGCACTTACATGCACCAAAGCAAGGTTTGATTCATTAACTTACATTGTTATTGATCAAAGACTTTATTTTTTTTTCTAACCTCACACGTTTATTAATTCTTAAATCAAGTATACATTATTTTGTTGTTTCTCAGCTGCAAATGCATGTTTTGAGACCAATTACACTAAAGTATGGTATGTATTTCTCATTCTGGTAAACAAATGCAGCAAGGTTTTTGTGAACTTATTTCCTTGTAGGAGTCTGCATTTCAGTGCTGCTTTACTGTAATGAATATTTTGTCACTGCTTTCTAAGATATGTGGCTGTAATTACTTGCTTGTCTCTCAATTTTACACAGTTTATTTTTTAAAAGATTTCTGTTTGATTTTTTTTTCTTCTTTAAGAAGAAGAAAAATCTGAATATTGAAAGCAGGGTTATTTATTCTGCACTGGGATTTTCTATCTTTCTCTTTGGAAAAACTGAGATAAATGAAGGAGAGCCAATTATTTACAAGATCAAATTTGGAACTAGTGAACTGAATGGGTTTTCCTAAACATTATAATTTTCCTTTTTTTTTTTTTTGAAAGGTTTACATTTTTATTGCTATTTTAGTAAAATTAACCACATTGATGCAGTCTTACAAATGAAGTGTCATCCAAGAAAATATGGACATTATAGATATTCAAAATATTACCTACAAAATACTTTTTCTATCTCCCTCAGCATTCTCAGAAACAGAAATGCCATGCTATCATAAGAAAGTTCCTATTTAACTGGTGATGTTACATTCATGCTTGGTTGCAAATTGCACTAGGGAGCACATTCTGATAATATTTCCGGATTCATTTTGATGACTCAAGAGGTATGGATAAGATTTGAAAGAACAGGTGGTTTTCTAAATGCTTCTTTTTTCCATCTCATTATTACTTAAAAATCACTTCATATGGAGTAGATTAAATTGGCCAAATGTCCACATACATTTCATTACTGTTGTTATGCATATTGTTATTATTAACATTATTAATAATAAAAATAATTATATGGAAAATATCAACAGTAAGCATGGCGTCATCGAAGTAATTTTAAAATATAATGTCTGTTTCTGCTTTCTCTTTCTGTCTTTCTGCCAGAAAACTTGTCTTAAAATAAAAAAACCCTGAGAAATCATGGTAAAAGCAAGGTACATTACTTATGATGACAAAGTAAACAAAAGCAATGCAACACCTTGCTAAATGTTATGGTAAATTTTTAATTAATGGAATTTTTAAAGAAAGATTTCTTTTCTCCTAGACAATATTCTTTGGAACAGAACTTTTAACCATCTGACTAAAAACTTTAGTTTTTCTTCTAGAAAAATCCCTTTTACTGAAAGCTAATAAGTTTTTGCATAAACAGGTTGTTTTTTTCAAAAATGCTCTCAAGGATCACAAAGTTGAACATTATGAATAAGTTAAATGTTTTGTTTAAAACAACAGGCAATTTTATATGTTCAGATTCTATGATTTTGCAGAGCAGGGTATAAATTAAAGTCAGAATTAATTATTTTTGTCCTTTCAAATAAGCATTTAGCTTCGTCTCCACTACTGTTTGTTCAGAACTATGTTTCACTGGGTACATTTCTTTTCCTAATTGCTTTTTGGAATGGAAATATTCCAAATCATGACATCATTATGAAATTAACATCCAACTCTACTTTGGGACTTGCAATAAACTTGTTATACCAGGAATCAGACTAAATAATCTATACAGAGACAATTCAGTGATGTACCTGTATGTATTTTGTACAGTCAAGGAGTAAGAGTTGCTGATTTGAAGCTCAAGGGGCTTTTATATAGAATTAAAGTTAGGAAATGTCTGAAGTATATGTGTGCTTCAATTATAGTCAAATCCAAGGAGATAGTTCATAAAGGTGTGTTGTTCAGCTGCAGTTTGTAATCACCATTAGACATTTAGGAAAGTACCAACATACTATTTTATGGTATGCTCTTTTTTTATACTTTGCCAAGAGAAATATCAAGGACATTTCATAAAAAGTAAGACTTAACATTAATTTCAAAGGGCATATTAATTTAAATTCTTTTTAGACAGAAGCTGTCTCCAAATGGTGCAAGTTGTAAAGACAACTACCTTTAGTGAAACAAAACCTGTTGGTCTGCACTTAACAAATATTCATTCCTGAAGTGATTTGGTGTCCTTGACACTTTCCAGCTATGTAAACAAGTCCTACATAAATATGTCATACCTTACAAGCTGATGTAAAATATGTGTGTGCTTTTTAATTTTATTAGTGATTAAAACCTAGGCCCAGACTGAGAATCTTTACTCAACAGTAATTGCAAAACAGTGCTTTGACTTTTTAAATTATTACATTTGACTGAGCCCACAGAGAGGAATCATACAGAGAGGAATGAGTTTACTCATTCCAAAGTTCTGATGCTTGTGGCAATGAAGATGTAGGAGAGCAAAAAAAGTATTTTCTAAATATAGTGCATGTCTTGTAAATGACAACAGTGTACTCATGCAGAGTGTCCCCTGCACACTGAGAACACTGTAACTCAGAGCCATTGAAGGCATTGGTGTAGTTAGTCAATTATTATATTTTCTGTAGAAAGACAAGAAGCTTTGCAGTATATACAACATCCTATGTCTTTCTCAAGCATTCCATATTTATCTGAGATCACAAAAAAGCAGGAGTGAAGGTTATTCTTGTCTTGACAACGCGGGTGCTTTACAATGTACTCTCCAAAGACATATAAGGCCTGTAGAAAGGATTGTACTAACCCTTGCCTGCTGGCTATGAACCAGTCAGACTGACAGATCACCTGCAGACATGTTTGCAAATGTTCACTGTCTTTCCAGTGGTGAGAATTAAAGCTTATAAGTATAATGAGAAAATGCATTAATACTTAGATTCATATACACAGGGTAAAATGTGGGGGGGGGGGATGGAGAAAAGAAAGCAAAAGCAAACCCAAAGAGAAGTAGATCAGGTATGTGTTTCAAGTTGAGAATTTGTTCTGAGTAAAGAGTAGAGCTGAAGTCCAGAGCAATGTTAGAGCAGGCCAGGGTAGAGTAGAGTACAGTAGAGCAGGTGAGAGTGAAGAAGAGGGAGAGCCAGTGTGCACTTTCCTCTTCAGGATTAGGTGCTTCTGGAAGAGTTCCACAGGGGGACTACTCTGAGAAGAAGATGTGGCCTGTGAATAAGAGAATCTTCTCCAGAGGTTTTGGTTGGCTCTTACTGGAGACAGTTCTACTGTGAGAAGAGGGAAGGACTGTTTCCACAATGAAAGCACTGTGGTCCAAGGAGGTTGGCCCATTTTAGCCATTAAGTTAAAAATAAATTTTCCTCCACTTCAAAAAAACCCACACTTTAGAAGTGTGCTAAGATAGTGGAAGGACTTTTCACACTGCCCTAAGAAGAAGAAACCCAGTCAAGAAGATCTTAGAGGACCCACAGTGTTTCAGTCTTGTTGGTCTCATTAGATATTGTAACAGAAATGACAAAGGCCACAGCTCTCACTCTGAATCACCATCTGCAAAGTAATTGCATCTTCCAGATTTGATTCTGGGTGGCTGGATTGGAGTTCATCCAACAGATCAATTCCTGGGGGATTTCATAGGGAAGGAGTTCTTTCTTCATCTGAATGTGGTTGATAGGATCAGAATAAATGTACAGTTTATCGTTGTGTTTTGTATTTACACTTGTAACTGATGAGCAGAATAAGCATACACAATTGCCTCTGTAGATGCACACATAATGTATAACTGCATTAAAGAACTTAATTTATCTTCAGTTTGCCTTTTCTTCCTCCCATCTGGAATACCTAACAACCTGAAATAGTGATAAATAATAACCCTCTGAATGCTAGATGGTATAAGAACAAGGAGGGATCTATCTTAATTCTCTTCTGCCAGCTAAAAATCTAGTTTTAAATGAAAAGTTCTCCCTTGATTCTTTGAAGTAACTTCAATTATGCCTATTTGGGCCAAGACTAAATTTAGCCCTTGAAATTCAAGAAACTCTATTGGCACAAGAAACTAGCTTCCAGACTCCTGAGTCTAGAGACTTCTATTTCTCAGTGCTACAGCTAAATATGCAATTGAAAACCTTAGATCAAAGTGTTTGACTACAATTCAGTCAACAGGACTAATCCCATTTACCTCATTTATATAAAGATCCTCCTTTGTTTTCACCAAAGCCTAACAGGTCAGATGCTGGACATTGTGTTGCAATTAATACCTGGACAGCAACAGGATTAAATATCCTGAGCATAGAAGGAAATATATCAGTGAGTGACAGGGTAGTGAGAAGCAGGAGACAGACCATTTTCATGTCAGATAGCCAATAAATTCGACAAAGTCATATACGTCTTCTAGATCTTTTCAGAGACCATAGGAATGATGGTCTCAATGCCTCTCAATCCAGGGCAAAAAACCAGTTCCCATATATTTCCACCCACCCTTTCTGCCACAGCTAAGAGACCAGATTCTCAGTCACTGTAGACTGTAAATATCTACTAGTACTAAAGCTGTACCCTTCATGGGAAGATGAGAACTGTCTCCAGCTCTCACCTGTAAAAACTTTAGCTTCCTTTTTTCCACTTTGTAGCAGGGTTAACCTTTTTATTCTATTATACTAAATATTTACCAAAGAAGCATGGAATTTGGATGATTTGCAGATAGCATCCCATGAGAGAACAAAGAGCTTCATTTAAAGAAGGTAAGACAATAAATATATTTCAACAAGAAGTCAAACAATGGGCTTCCAACAGGGAGTGCTAAAAGACTCATCATACCAGAATATGTCTTTGTCAACTGGCTTCATGATGTGACAATTTCAGCTTCGAGTATTTGATCAGCTCTATCTCTTTAATTGAATACATGAGGCACCTGATCTGTTACTAGTCATATAAAAATAAACAAACACATCTCTAAATCAGCCCAAGAATGCGAGACAAGAAATATTTCTCTCAAAATTTTGTGTTCTTTCCCATCTTTTATCTCTCTTTTCTGAAGATATGTCATCAAGAAAAAACATGTCAGAAGTGGGTACTGTGAAATGTATAATGTCATATTGCTTTGCCTTTCAAAACTACTTTCAGGATCTCAGCTACTTCCAAGAACCACTACACTCATGTAAAGAACTCACCTTTCTTTACAATCCAGAAGATTGTAAAGAAAGAAGCCAGAAAGAGAAAACTAAATTTCTACCTACCTTTTCCCCTTGTTGACTTCTAATTTGTTTAACTTTTAAAATTAATTTTATTAATGCATTTAAAGCTGTACAGGCTTTTATGTTGCAACCTGCAGAGACATTTCCACTGACTTCATCTGTCACAGACTCTCCACCAGTAACCTCTCTTCTGAACTGCAAGGGTCAGCTTCAATGTGCTCTGATTTCCATTTTTTCCCAGCCAAGTGTTTGCATACCACACTGATGTCTTCAATTCTAGTCTTGCTTCCTCCAAATACGTCTTCATTCTTCAATACAACATCATCCTGAGCCAGTTCAGAGGACCAGAGCAGCACCACACACTGTGTTTCTTTAGGAAAGGATCTGGTATCTGGTAAGGAGGCAGCTTGCCACACTCTTGCATGTGAACTTACAGGTGCCATGTGAACCTGCATGCCCCAGCAATCAGAGAGACTGATTGTTAAATGTCAGTGCTACAACAAGAACACCGCTAATGCTACATCGTTCAGACTTCAGGCTGCTTTCAGATGTTTGAATCCTTTTCTGACTGCATTTGAGGATGTTTCAATTCAGCAAAATGTTCCCAGGCAAGCCTCAAAATGTATGGCTGCAAGAAAAACACTTTAGAGCTCTTTTTGATCAGAGGTCTTCCCTTGGTAACTCTGAAGATTAACATTCATTGCCCTTCTCAGCTGTGCATCAAGTCAGTGAATCTGCTGTGAGGTAGTTCCTCTGGAAAGAACAGCTCTAATTTAAAGCAGTTGGTGTCATAAGCAATTATTCCACTTTAAAAAACTCCATAATAAAGCACAATTTATGTATGCTCTAATAAAGACAAGAATTTCTAAAGCACACATAACGTTTAACACTATATGCAAGGTAATTACTGTTATAGAAACAAAAAATTGCTTCTCAGGCAATGTGCTAAAATATAAAGAAAATATTTGCTACAAAAAATACAAAAGTTATTATTAAGGCATTAGTGCCAATGTTTATCATCAAGACTGATGAAGAGGTGTTTTTTGGCATATTTCTTCACTATCAAGAGTGCCTCTGTGTTGAATTCAGTTGAGACATGAAAGTGCTATGCCTGAACATAATCAGGAATTGATTCTCCCTGACACTACCAAGCAATTACAGTGCCATTAAGTTCCATTAAGGTGGAGACACTGCCAAATATAAACTCAGCAATTAAAATACTAAATGAAAGTGTGTGATCCCCATACCTTCCCATCTTTTCCATGTCAAAAGAAGACTTGTCAAACAAAATCAGAACTGAGAATTTTGACTGAAACTTGTACAAATCAGAAGTTCACAAACTTTACCCACATTTTGGCAAAGATATAAGTCTTGAATGAAATGAAAAAGGCATACTAGTCTGCATTATGCTTCACTTGAAAAGATTTCTGGAAGTCACCTCTTAATTTATTTTAACGTGTTCAGCAGTTGTTGTTTTTAAATTATATGGCTGTGTCTTAGTAAAAAATGTACTATTTAACTTCACTTTCATTTTTACTTGTTGAAACTGTTCAAACAATGGTTTTCCCTAAGGCGGAAAAAGCCTCCAGGTAATCAGTGATCAGTGTATTATAATTCAGTCTGGGAAATAAAATAACTAGCAGGGAAAGTACCTGAAAGCAATTTAGGAAATATCTACATTCACCTGGGACATTGTATGGTCAGATTCTGAAGTTAATGGATAGATCCTTAAAACCTAGCAAATTACATCTGAAAAATACTTCTGCCCGATTGAGTCTTTTGCTAGACAGCCATGTTTCTGCTCCTTACAGTGTATTCAAATGCATGTTCACAACATAGCACAAATGGTGCCACATGACTACTTCCATCCATGTCATGCTATAACAATGTATCAGCCAGCTGGTTCCCAGTGCACTGAAATACTCTCTAGGAAGCTGTTCTGAACAGTATGACAAGGAAACAGTTTTATTATCTTCAGACTACATATACAAGCAGTACATAATGTATGATTGCCTTCTCCCAGAGCTCCACCTGGTTTTCATATTGACAATAAAGCATTTCCATGCACATTCCATCTCCCACATGCAAGGAGCTGTGTTCCATTCAAGCTGCCCATGCCAGTGCCCTTCATATCCTTGACTAGGAAAAGAGCTTGCCCTTGATCACCTGAGGGCTATCTGGGTCTTAAATAAGGGGGCTTCATCAGTCCTTCACAGCCAGGATCAAACAGCCTCTCTCTTCCAAGCCACCTGTCATGCTGGGGTTTATGGCCTTTTCCCAGATGGGATGGAGGTATGCTCCCCATGGGTTCTGTGGAGTTTAGGGTGGCAATGCAGGCCAAAAAAACCCCCTAAGTTTTCTTTTGTGCTCCCTGTGCTTTTCCTGTTTCCATTTTTGAAAACTTGTTTCTTGTAATGGCTTTGTTCATTTTCTACTGCAACAAATATGTATTTCTGGACTGTAGCTCTGGGAGAGATTCAGCCCAGCAGGTTAGTATTAGCTAATATCATTGGATACATCCCAAAGGAGGAAAAAGAGAGTTACTGCTACCAGGGGTACAGTCTGCATCCTTCCTGTTCCCTTTAACTTCATTCAAGAGAAGCCAAACTATTTCCTGCAACATGCACCAGGCAACTGCATACTCTTGGTTTATATGGTACATTTCTAGGGGTTTCAGAACCCAGGGACAAGGAGAAGGGAAGACATCTGTGTTCACTCAAGAAAACAATCTAGAACTTACTTTCTGTTGGCCACCTGAAAAGGCTTAGTGTATATCCAAGGGGTCCTGCTATTCTGAAATACCAGAACTTATCCAGATGTTTGCTAAAGAGTGCAAAAATGTCTGACCTTCCACAGTCCCCAATTTATGAGGATCAGGACAGAAAGTTGCTTTTCCCCATGCTGCTGCTCTTCAGTGGATTGCTTAGACAGCAGCAGGTTAATGGTGTCAGCATTAGGCACCAAGTGCACCTGGGTTAAAACAGAAGATCAGTTGGTTGTGTGACAGCTGAAGATAGTCTCATCAGTCTGTAGATGCTGGAAAATAAGGTTCCTTCCACTTTGTATTAAGAATGACAACACTACCATGGAAATGACCTGGTAAATGGTCTGTTCAGCTAATAATTTTACTTCAAGCACTGGAAATAAAAATGGCACCAGAAAATATTCTCAGATACTGAAATATTTTCTGTGCCATGGTTAAAAAACATGTGTAAGTCTTGCTCTAATGGAATTAAACAAGATAAACACTTGAATTACCCTTGAATTACAATTTTCTTCAAGAGCATTAGACTCTGAATGCAAAAGACTTTTCAAGCTTAGATACACTAGAGTTAGAAGAGCCTGTTATATCTTAGTTGTACTGCCTTTTTTCTTCACTGTACTTCCAGCTTGAAAGATTTAAAATAGACTGAAACCACCATAAACCCCATGCTGAGGACAGTAATTTGTAAGTCTGTCATTTCTTTCTCATCTCTCCTAATCCTGACAGGCATGCTACCTTGACTCCTTGTTATGCAATTACCATATTACATCATACTCAATTTACCAAACATTGCACTGCCAAACAGGTAGGTGGGATTGGCATACATTGTACTGGAAATAGAAAGGTGCTAACTACAAATTTATCCATATATTTGAATGGTTCTTCCAAGTGTATAATGAAAAAAATAGATAAAAAAGCATACAAGGATTAAAAGTTATGGTTTGAAACTCACAGAAACAAGATTAAATGCACTGGGTAGAAATTTGTTAATAAAGCTTTATCTAACTTCAAAATAGAGATGTTAAATTTTATTTTCAAGCTTTGAATCAGTGTGATGTTTACCTCATGTTTAAATCCTGAAAATATTTTTCATCCATTCTTTACATGGATATAATCTGAGAATGTGAGTTTAGCCACATACTCAATGGGTTTGCTAAGCTGACAACAGAATATTTTAATTGCAGACAATCTTTATTTCCATGTAGTTGGTAGTGAAGATCAATCTACTCAACAAGCAATTTATGCAAATTGACTTTAATGGAAACTCTTCTCTGCTTTACTAAAAGTACAGAAACTTCTGAATCAGATTCTTTATATCTTATAGTGCTCACTGTTTGCCTTCTTGTAGTTCTTCAGTGATTTTAAACAAAACATCTATTTAGAAGACTCACTTTTGTATTTGAAATATTGATTTCTTGTTTCTGAGTGTGATGCAAATAATTTTGGGAGAGGAAAATTAATAGAGTGTTTATATTCAGTAACAGTGTGTACATCTGGCTGTGCACCAGTGATAATTGAAATTCAGAAGAATTTAAGTTCTCAGGCTCCCATTCTAATCACATCCTCTCATTGAATTATGAGATGATTGCATATTTCACTTGGAGGGAGAGTAGTAAATATGGGAAATAGGGATCAGAGACTAGAAAAAAAAAGCATAATAAAAGCTGTAGGAGATATCAGTAATCATTATACCATATGATGAGGTTTTCCCTCTTCATCTGTTGTGTACTAAAGGGCACAAAAGAATGAAGTCAGTCTTATGTAGTTTTAAGAATACTCTGGAATCTGATGCTTACCTGACCTCACAGGTGTTGGGGCTCCTGAAATACTATCTTTAACATGGGTATAATGTGTCTGTTGCCTTATGGGTCAAAGCATGAGGATAGAACCACAGAATTATTTTTGTTAGAAAAAACACTTAAGATCATCAAGTTCAAGCATAAACCTATAACTGTCAGAGATACCAAGAAGACCTCTGTCCTAGAGACCAGCAGATGGTGGGTAGAGAATCTGCAAGAAAACAGGCAGAACCCTGTGTCCCATGATTGACAATAATTGGGAAAAATAGCATCTGCATTAATTGTAAGGTAATAGTATAAGTTATGTAAAACAAAAAGTCATGTAGGCCCTTTCCCATTTTATTATTCCTTGTTGACTCTTAGAACCCTTGGAAAATACTCCTGTTACATGTCTTACAGCATTTTTTATTAACCATGACTCCCAAAGAAAATTCTCAAACTTGTATGTGTGTGTTAGCACAGGAGCAGTTTTTGAAACTGCATTGCTAGAAGGATAGGTGGGAGCTCCTCACTTGAAAATGGTGTTAAAGGAGAAGTCAAAGATACAGCTAATCTATATCTGTGATCACAAATCAGAGGGAATGTTGTTGCTTCAATGCCATACATCACTGCAAATTGCTTAAAATACCTTATTTTCTATCATTGCCTAGTAGCAGGTGAATGCAGCAGTCAGTAGTTTAAAATGTATCCCCCAAGCATCCCAATGACTAGAAGGTAGATGTGGGATTTCTCTCAGTTACAGTTAAGGTGTTTGATGTAATTTGTCATGCAAGCTCTCTTTATAGTCAAGACAGAAATGGGCATGTCAAGAGCCAACTCTTCCCACCCAGACAATTAGCTTAGATTAGATGCCTCACATATAGATGGTTAAAGTTAGGGGAAATTTTCTTACCTCCTAAAAATGGTTTGGTTTATGAGTGAAACTCCTCTCAGCAGCTGACACTGTAATCTACTGCAGCATCTCAGTGCAGATATAGGGTTCCAGCTTTTGACCCCAATATTTAGAAGAACCAACATGGATTGAATCCATTCATACCACTGGCATGAAACTTCAGTTTTCACAAGAGTGTGATGGGGTTCCTTCAGGTTGATGATGTGAATTGACACTACCACTGGAACAGATTATGCAGGGGGATGTCTGTATCAACAAGCCACACTGGTGGTCCTTTGCTGAGGGCTTGTGCCTGCAGTTTGGAAGCTGTTTGAAACCAGAAAGAGCAATTTACTTCAGTTTTAACTGCAGTGGTGAGTTTTGCTCCTGTATACTTATCACAAAAGCAGCTTCTTCAAAACAACGTTACCCTGGCCAGACATACAAGGAGTCATGACCTGAGCAGACTCTACTATGTGAGATAAATTTACATGGTGGGAAGCATGTGGCTGTCCTAAAATCATACAGGGCCTCACAAAACCAAGACAAATATCAGCTATTGTGTTTTTGTTACTCTCACCCAAGACTCACAGTTTCCAGTAAGAGTGCAACCAACCAGCAGCCATCAAGAAAGACTGGGATGACTTTTTATAACTCATGGTTGTCTCAGCTACTAGTGACTATTTTGTCTGTTTTTTTACCACCTTCAATGGTAGGCTAAAAAAAAAAAAAAAGGAAGAAAAAGTGATAATGTTCTCATGTGAATCATCCTTCCCACTCCTTGAGTGGCAGTTGAGTTTGTTAGTCATCCATCGTTTCAAAATTGTGGGTGGCAATTATCCAGCATTTCCTCTAGATGTCAAGTCACATGGATAATCCCCTGGGGTGTGTCATTACACCTACTAGAACTGCTGCACTTTTGATGTCCCCATCCTTCCAAAGCAGAGAGTATGTTTTCCTTCTAGGCTGCAACTGCAAAGTTTTGCTGTGTTTCAACAGATTCTACTCACAGGTGCCTGATAGATTCAAAATCCATGACAGGCTGTTACCAAAGTCAAACTTCATCAGTATTTTATTTCTTCAATGTAGAAAGAAAAACATGCATGGAAAGTGAACTGCTCAGCCACACACACAGAGAAGTTGACAAATGCAATTCACATTTATCATTTTAGTTCATGAAAGTGGCTATTTTGATTTTAGCCTCAGCAATTTCCGATCTTGGGGTTTACAGAGAGAAAGCTGAGAATAGGATCTCAGGTGCGAGTGGAGTGGGTTTGGGAAGGACCCAGCTGGGTAGCCAGCAATAAAGCAACAGGACAGCAGCCCCTCTTGGAGGACAAAATGGCCTCTCTGTCAGGGTCAAAGGCAGGGCCCCACACTGGATTCCTGCACAACCCTGTGGCATGCACTTTGGTCTTCATCAATTGCATATGGGACTTGGTGAATCTAGCCTCATATGCAGAGGGAAAAATCAGGCACAATAAATACCTCTGTGTAAGGTGGCCTGATTTCACGTAATTTCAGTTCCCAGTTTTTGGAGACTCCAATGTTCCTGTCTTTGGAGGTGCTTTGTGCCCACCACCTCCTTCACCTCGAGATGTGGGCCCTCCAAACTCTGAAGGGCTATCAAAAGTTCTGCCCAAATGTTGCCTTCCTGAATCATTTCACCTGTCTGATCAAATCTCATTGGAGTAGTTAGGTAGTCCAAACAGTTTAAAATCATCATATTTTCTACCTCTGTAAAGACATCTCAAAACATGAGCTTTAGTTAGTGTATAAAATTGCCAGAAAGAATCAAAAATCAAATATCTGAGCATAAGACTGCTATAAGACCTTCAGGTCCCATTGGAGCCTTTCACCCACAGTGGTTGGTAGGGTTGGAATCACTCTTTCGTTATTTTAATGGAAACTTTCAGCAAACTCATCCATTCTAATTTCTCTGACTGGCATATCAGAGCAGCAGGTACACATCTGTGGGGTTAGTTCTGGCATTTTCTGTCTGTAGAAAAGAGGAATTTCAATGAACTAATTACTCCTTGATACAACTGTGCATGTTAAACTCTGTAATGACATTGGACAAATGGATGGCCATTGTTTTCGTTGTCTATTTCAGAATAATTTTTATTCCAATTCAGTCAATCTGGGCTTTGGAGATGCATTCAAATAGACACAAAATGCAAGACCGCCAGAGAGTATTATGCCAGGCTGACTATTTGAGAAGCTGTACCAAATCACTGGCATGCACTGAATGAGGCCCAGAGTGAATGTCAGCTGAAGACAGCCAGAGGTATTTGTTAGACAAAGCTTAACATGGTTTAGGTGCAACAAATTCTGTGGTAACAATGGCAAGTAACTATATGATCATTATTTTTATTTTTGTTCTCATTTCCTCTTATTTGAATTCTTATTTACTGTTATTTGTAAATAAATTCTTGCTAATACAACTCAGTATAGTACTTGTTACTACAGTGAAGTTCACATTGGGTTGGAGGCCTCTAGACTTGAGGTCCTTTTCAGAATAAATCCATAAATAAGGAAAGCAGAAAGAACAAAAAAAAGCCAAATATTTTGATGAGTCATTGTCTGTCTGGCTTTGAATAAAATTTTTGTCTTGTGAACTGAAAATTATAATTCAATAGCTATTACTATTTTTAAAATGTTCTTTTTGTTGTAGAAATAGAAGGAGGAATCAAAGGAAAAAGTGGAACACAAAACCAAACAAACTCAAAAAGGACTTGCATAATGAACAATAGGAATTTGAAACAAGAAAAACAGAGGAAACAAAAGACAAAACTATAAGGTATAGTAAGACAAGGTGCATTGACATTCATACTATTTTGATAGGACTAAGAAAGAATCTCAGCTCAACAATCACTGGACTACTCACTCTCTTGATACAAATGTGCTCTTCTCAGGTGTATGGTTTCATCCACCATGTCTACTTAACTTGTGGGATCTCCTGCCACAGGAGGTTCTGGTTGCTAAATGTTGGCTGGCACTGAAGTGGCACCCAGAGAAATTAGTTGGCCCTCAGAATAACTGTGACTCTAGAAGAAAGTTGATTTCATTACTAGGGAAGACTTGGGTCATGATGAGAAACCTGTCAGAACAATCTCTTGCAATGTAGAATTACCTGTATTTCAGTAGCTGATATCTTAGGCAAAGAAAGTGTTTCACTGTTAGGCTAGACAAAGGAGAGCCATGGAATCACACTGTTTACTTTTGATTAAATAATAAGATAATGATGGTCAACCATTAACCTCAGGATTAAACTTTATGTTAAAAGTAAGGAAATCAAATGTAATTAATATGTTCAAAAATACTCTGGTCATTTAATGTGAAAATACATTTACGATGTTTTGATTTGTCTATGTCTACAAAGTAATTCTTTATTTTTCCTCTGAATATGGCCCAATTCCTCTTTGACTCTTTTTATCTGAATACATATTAAAATCTATCCAAGTGAATACCACTGGAGAATGTGAATAGCCATAAAACTTTTAGGTTGTAAAGACAGAAAAAATGGAAGAGATGGCAAAAAACCCCATGTATTTCTTTCCACCTCTTTTGCCTTTTTCTTTTATTCACTTTTACCTCCCTTTTTTTTTTTAGAGGAAAAAATCCTGCACGTTGACTGGAAGTGATAAAGAAGCAAAACAAGTTTTTCAGTTTGTATATGTCATGCACACATACACATGACTACTGGATGTGTATTTTTCTTATTAAATTTTAAAGGAGTTGGTTAGAGAGAAATGGCGAACTCTTTAATTGAGAGCTAAAACTATGTCCTTTCTGAAATAACACTACCCTCTAAAAATTGTGCTTCTTTACCTAGTTTTCATTCAGCTTAAGGACAGCAGAGGTAGCCTTACATACACAAATGCTGAATGCACCTTTCAGTCACGTAATGTCTGCCTTTAAATTGGAGAACCTTTGACCAGGGATATTTCTGCCAGAATTGATTTTTCATATCAGTCCAGCTAAAATGAATTGTAGCCAGAAAAATTATTAAGCATCCTCATTTTTACTTTTCTTCTCCATAGCATTTTTCTAGCATTGCATCATTAAACCATAATTTTGTTTCTGTGCTTTTTATGGTGCTATTTCCTTTACTTGGTTTTCTTCTTCTCCCTCCCCCACCTTCCCTCCCCCCCTTTTTTTTCTCTTGAAGATTTTAAGCAAAAGAGAATTTGGGAACATGTAGATGTGGAAAGTTTATAAATAAAATGCAACATTTCAGAAGTAGACTTTAGAAAGTGTTTTAATGAGTCAAAATAAATTATTTTAATGTACCTCTGTTTGAAAATGCATATAATACCAGCATTATTGGGATCCAAAGTACTGAATGTCACAAAACTAAGGACATTAAAAATTTACTGACTGCCTGTTGAAAATACTCTTTGAAAATAATTTGTCAGTCTCCAAAATATTTGAAATAATCCAAATGTCTTTGAAGTAGGGAAAATTATTATGTAAATGAAGACATTTAACCAAGAAGTGAGCACATGAAACCTAAAGACTGAATTCTCACATTGGAATGAAGCTGGCAGTGAAAGCTATTTGTGGGTGCAGCAGGTCACACATATAATAAGATGCAAGAAAAAAAATAACCTTAACCAAGTCAATAACTGTTTCTTAGTTCTGTATTGCTAAGGAATCCTCATGTTTGTAATTTTATTCATGCTTGTGGATATTGGGTACAGTGACTTGGGCAAGGTTAATTCTTCATAACCTATTCATGAGACATATTATTCATTTAATTTTACTATTTAGAAATGGCAATTTAGGGCCTTCTGTGCATAACAGCTGAAGAAAAAGTCAATCCCTTTTCCTTGAAACAGGGACCAAAAACATGGATATGAGGCAACACACAGGTACAGCTACCACATAAAGCAGTGGACAATTCTAATCACCATGAGAGGCACTTATATCACTGCACAGGAAATCCTGTGTGTTCCTCATGACTATGAAAATTCCTCATCCAGGACAACCTCCATGAAAAGGAAGGCAGTAACTCCACAGGTGTTCAGAAGAAGCTCCTCACAAACACAGGCAACAACAGAGAAGAAACAGAAAGATGACTGAAAATATACTAAATAGTGGATAAGTACCTATAAGGCAGAAAACTAGACATAAATACAAGTTATACTGGCCATAAAAATCTCTAACCGTGGGTGTTAGCTGAGAGTTTGGAAACCATAGGAGAGAATAATGATGTCAATAATGAATGTGAAAGAGTAATAGGGATTTATATCAGCAGAGAACCTGGCTCATGTTGAGTTTTTTTGTTTTAACAATAATTTGCATGTTTTGTCAAAACCATTCACAACAATATAACTGGACATTTCATGAGCAAATATTCCTTTGACAAAAGAGTTGACAAAAAAAAATTGATTTTCAATGACAAATTGGGATTCAATAGACACAAATATTTACTAATTTGTAAACATGGGGAAGTAAATAATTTGCTTTATGGTTTTCAGGTTGCAGCTATAATGCTCATTATGTCACTGAAACTAGCTAATGAATAGCTGTAAGCATCAGAGTCAATGGAGGAAAGTGAAAGACCTGCTTCGGAATGCTCTTTAGAAGCCTATCTGGAAAAATAAAAAAGAGATAAATCTGATATCTCTTATTGTAATTTCAGACCAGTACTTAAAGGAATGACAACAACAAAATGTAGTAATTATTTCGGCTGGTGCCATTAAAAAAGCCCTGTTGAGCTTCTTTGCTTTAGCCATCAGGTTGCTGTTCACTATTCCCAGCTGAGCAGTACATTCCCACTGTTACCCTCAAGGATAACACCCGACTTTCCACCATGGCAACATGGAGAAAATACCTACCTGCAACAGTGTGGCTCTGCCAGGTATGAAAGAACAGAAGGGTTTACCTACTTTCTGTAGCATTGCCTGTTACAAATGAGGTCAGATGAATCTTGGGAAACTGTTGTCAATATTGCAGTGAAGTTGGTCCTGCTTTCACTGTATGGAAGCAGACGGGGCCTGAAAGATCCTGCATAAAGCTGCAGCTCCATATCCTTCTCTGGATATTGGTTAAAATCTGAATAATCTTCTTCCTAGCAACCTTGCCTACAAGTGTCAGACACGTGTTGCCTCTTGTACTCACAGATATTGATATGTACTACCTCAACAAAGACCTCAGGGCATCGTCTTTCAATAACTGGTGAGCTCTTATTTCTTTGGTTTAGTCCCTGTGCAATGCTGAACTCTTTTCCGCCCATAAATACATATCCCTGGTAGTATCTGAAACTGTTTAACTCTGAAGAAATACCAATACAGAAAAGTAAAGCTCTGCAAAGTCTATTTATTTAAGAGTTTTCCAGTTATACCTAAGTGACTACATTAAGGGCATAGTTAGTTGGGGCATAGAGTATGAAAGAAATTAACTTGCCTTCTTGGAGTATGATGTGAGTTTTGCATATCTGTAAGGAATTGATCCATGTAATCTTGGTTACAAGGAGAAACTTTTATGCAGTTAAATAAGAATTAGGAATTGCCTGGACTACGCCCATGCAAAAGTGGATACATAAGATGTATATAGGGGGTGGTTCTTTGCCACTGTCTCTGTGCTGAGGACAAACTCAAAGCTTGTTACCAAGTTCACCAACCTGAAGTAATATGTTTGTAAGCATGGAGATAAACAGCTAGAATGTTTAATTCCCACATATGGTTTCTTGTGCCTTCCTAGGCAGAGAGCAGTTTTGACAAAAGTAATAAAACATGTGTCTGTCTGCATGCTACAGAAAATCTGTGGTCTTTCAGAAGTGGCTGGTGAGTGGTCAGAAATGGGCCTAAAAAAACTTGGTTTGAGGCTTGTGTAGTCTGGCAGCCAGTAACACTGAGAATGTCATTAAAATAATAGTGTACAATCCTACATCCGATGAACCATCCTTTAAAGAAATTAGAAATTGAGAAGCATTCTGTTTGATGGTCCTGGTATTGTGAGCAGTGATAGATACAAAGAAGTCTAGCCTGAAGCCTAATGCTGTCAGGGGGTAGATTATTTAGAAACCAGGACTTAAAAGAAGATAAACACTTCCTTTTGTTTAGCAACCAAGGCTGTCATATTGCAAAGTCCAGTGTGGGAGCTTTGCCTAGCAGGGTCTCTGAATCACTGGCTCCTTGAGCTTCTATCACCTCAGTAGGCATCTAAAACTATCAGGAGCACAGTGGCAGGAGATCTGCAAATGACACTTCGGCAGTTGTCTCATGTGGGAGGTGAGGCTGCACTCCAAGGGCAGGGGCTGGTGCTGAGCAGAGCTACGTGGGGTAATTCTGTCTCCATGGGCATTGGTGCTGCTGCTTCTGCCTCATCACTGAGGGAAAGGCAGTCCTCTCTTCTGGAGTAGGTACTGGGAGACAGGTACTTTCACAAAGGATCTCATCCCACTCTGGATGGGTTGAATTACTCTTCCTCCTCCACTGATCATTCAGGCAGTCCATATCCAAATACTATTTGCAGCTAAAACTAAATTTATTTTGTACAAACACAGTAAAAATAACTAGTGTGGACATTGGAAAAAATAAAGATGATCGTATCTGACAATACCAAAATTAAATAGGAAAGACATGTTCAAGGGCTTTTCCTGAGCAGCCATCCTGTACTTCTGCTTTAATCCATTCAAGAATTGCTTTGAGTGGAATACAAAATGCAGAACACTATGTCTCAGAAGAGTCAATATTCTTTAGAGAGTTTAGAAAAACTCAGGCTGGAAGTAAGGAAGCCATTCTGATCAACTTATTTGTAAGCCCATTCTGGCACTGTCACATTTCCTGCTCAAGGAGCTAACAAAAACTTTCCTGAAAAATCCTCATGAGCTGTGAATTATGGATGCATCTCTGTGAACCTTTAAGTTTCTGTCTGAAAGTTAAATAAAGCAGAAGAATATACTTTTTTCTCTTTTCTTTAGCATTTTGATTATCTGCACAGATCCTTCTCTCTGTTATTTTTACATGGTTTTTATGTTTCCCTACACAGTCACCCTTAACCTTATGTAGACATACAACCTTGGGGCTTTTCTGTATTTCTCCTATGATTTTAATACTTTAAAGTATGGGTGTGCATTCTTCCTAGATACCGATACTTCTTTTCTGAGTAGTCAAAGGTGCTGTATGCTTCATAAATGTCAATGTTCATAGTCCTTTTTACAGACAAATAAGTATTTTCATGAGGAAAAAAAATCATTGTATCCAATTCAGGCTCCTCACATGCCTGCATTGCCTTTCATTAAAGGTCAGTCACTGGACCCAGCTACTTCAAATCCTATTTGACAGCTTCAGCAATAGGATGTACAAACTCAGACATCCACAATAGGAAGCATCTCCTTGTAAAAATAACCATTCATTTTTAATGCAGGAATTGTCTTCTAAAAATACAAATCCACTGCAGAAGAGCATTCTTGTTTCAGTGCACTTCTAAGGGCTTTGAGAGAATGTTCTTTTTAAAATGACATGTTCTGGAAAGCTGTCAATTTCTCTAAAAAGTTGTCCACAGATTCTTCAGTTTTAGTCATCTTAAGGGTAAGAGCGTCTACCATGCTGACATCAATTCCCATCAATCCGGATGCTGTTTTCAAAGAGATGAAGCTGCATTATTCCCTGGAGCACCTCTGCTTTCTGTGGCGCTACCCTCAGCAGCAGCCCTGCCCTCTGACTCTGTGCAAGGCTGCTGCTTTGCGTGCAGGCTCAGGAGGCAGTGTGCCTTGAGCTCTAGTTAATGTTTAATTAAAAAGAAAGGCTCAAAGTATTAATAATGAAATAACTCCATGGCAAGCAGAGGAAGAAACATCTGCCAGAAACTTTGTCACTCTATTGCTTCTTATTGCCCCTGCTATTTTACCACACTATCCAGCATCCCAACCAGGAGCACACTGAGACCACTCTTCTCCTGTGTCCTCCAAACAGGTCCTGTCACTATGATTTTATCTGCCTTCCAGGGGAGTATGCTAGAGGACTGTTCCTGCCTCTTGCCACTGCTTCCATCCAGGTTCTTACAGGAGCTGTTGTCCTGCACAGTCACAGTTTACCACCATCGCATATCTCTACCTAATTTTTCACATGGGGTGACTAGTCCTCAGGCCCCAGTAATGCCCCCACATCACCTGGCATACTCCCACCTTCACTGGTATTTTCTCTACGTGTAGGGCAGCAGGGCAGGCAGAAATCTCTGCCAGAGTTTGCCTGTGTATTGCACAAGCCAAAATTGCCCTTGTCATCAGGCTGAGGACTAGACAGCAGGTCTGTGGATTCCCAGTGCCAAGGGGCTCATACATCCTGGCAGTGATGGTAAGGATGAAGAGGAGAAGAATTTTCCTTGTCATGATGTGCTCTGTAGGGTGAGGCTGGCAACATCACAACAGTCAGACAAATGCCTGGTAGAAAGATACCAGAATATAAACACATAAAGAATAGATGGAAAAAAAAGGACAAGAAACTCATGCAGATTCACTCAACAGGCCATGGAAATATCCACAGTTAATTTTCAGCAGTATGTATATTCAGTCCCTTAGTCTTCTGAAATGCTTTTGAAGAAATAAAAAACGGGTTTCTTTGCTTTCAAACTTTAGTAATAAATAGGCTAAAAGAATTAAAATCCCTTCTGCTGTGTAACTGTGACAACGTATTTTGGAGTAGGGTGCATGTATTATGCAGTAGGTATGAGCCACTCTGACTATCCACAGGGCTATTCTGGAGCCAGCTGTGCCTAGTCCATGTAACCAGCTGCTGAGATCCAGGCCAGTTGCCTGGTTGCCCTCCCTCCTGCCTGTTCCCCTACTCACTCACTCACTCTGCCTATGCCAGGCCTCTCCATCTCTCTCCTGAGCTCTGATGCTTGCCTGGGTAGCTCCAATTAGGCTTTTCATATTCCTTCAGGGTTACTGACACCAGAAGTAAAGGAGGGGGGAAAGAAATCTCTGCTAGAGTCCTGCTTTTGTCACTGCTTTTCTACTGTTTCTGTAGCATGTGGCATTGCCCAGTTACCGAGTGGACCCCAAGCCTTATTTCAGGGTCTTTGTGTGCATCCTACCCACACCCACACCCACACCCACACCCACACCCACTCACACACACACACACCCACACACACACACACACACACACATACACTCCCTCTCCCCTTCCAGAGTCTCTAATGGGCAATGTGGTTTATCTTAAGATAAGAACATTAGCGGGTATTACAGGATGAACTGTCTGAATGCTCACACAATTAATACATTCCAGAGATGGAAGAGCCGAAATGCTTGCGATTGACTTCGGTGCACATTAGCATGCATAGGAGAATAAAATCCTGCTGGAGACTGGGCCAGCTGGGCAGACTGGTCTCTGGAGGCTGGATCCCCACCTTGGCAGGAATCTCTGCTAAGTACATCCTGCTCGAAGACAGGGAACATTCCTCTTTTGAATGGCTGAGTGAAAACACCAAGATCCAGTCAAATATGGAGATAAAATCCTAAAGTAACTACATGGGTACATGGCAATTGTGAATTCTGTAAGGCTGGACCGTAAACCTGTACACTTTTAGCTGAACCTACTTATAACTCTTAACGCATAGGCTGTTGACCAGATCTGAGACTAAGTGGACCTAGCCACACCCAGACTTCTGAGAAGTTTAGAGACCAAAGGGGTCTCACTGAAGTTGGTTGGCTCAACAGAAGGGACCATGACCTGATTATACTATAATGTATTGTAATAGATGATGGAGTTTTGATTTAGATACCACACTGGCACTATTTAGATACCATATTGGCAATAAATCTAAACAGAATCATTCACATAATCACTGTGTCCTAGTTCTTGAGCCTGACTGAGAGCTTTCTCTCAATGACACTGCCAGTGTTCCATGTCTGGGTACTTGAAGGATACCTGATACCTGGTGTATGTAAAATCCAGAATGCTGTTCTTTGAGAGAGATCTCTGGAGATCACCTGACTCAAACTTCTGCCCAAAATAGGGCCAAATTTAGAGTTAGATTGGATTGCTCAGAGCACTGTCCAGGGACGGTACCTCCAAGGAAGTGTCTGCTCAGAAATGTCTCAGGGTACCTGTTACAGTGCGTGACCACACTCATAGTCAAGTTTTAGTTTGCCTACTTGAAAAATAAATGTTTTTCTAACTGGAACTTCCCTTACTGCAGTTTGAATCTGCTGCTCCTTGTTTTGTCTTGTATACCTCTGGGAAGAGACTGGTCCCTCTTCTGTGTCTTCTCCAAGCAGGCAGCTGAAGAGAGCAGTGAGTTCCTGTCATCAACAACTCCTTAGAATGGCTGGAAACTTCCCCACCTCTCCTTACCCTTCATGTACTGCAGTCTCTACCTATCCTGGTGCCTTCCACTGGGCTCCCTGCTGTGTGGTAATGTCTTTCTCTTGGGAGCTCTAAACTGGATCCAGTGCTCCAAGTGTGGCCTCACTGAGGGAGAAAGAACCACTTTCCTGGACCCACTCTTGGCAAGGCAGCCCAGTGTGCAGTTGGCTTCCCTTGCTGACAGGGCACATGGCTTTCCTCAGGGTCAGCTTGTCCACCAGGTTTCCAAGAGCAGTCTATGTCCCCTCATCCAGACCACCAATAAATATCTTAAACCATTGCAGTCCTGGTGTAGTCACTGTCTGTTTGGGTGAAGTTCTTGTGGCCGAACACCACCCTTTCAGCCTGGCAGTCCTACCAATTTTCTACTCACTTAATCACCCAGGTCTTATTTCACCAACTTGGCTTCGGTCATATTATGAAAAACTGTGTCAAAGATGTTCTAAAAATCGAGATCTACAGCATCCACTAGTCTTCACTCATCCAGAGCCAAAAATGCAGTAAGATTCGTCAGGGGTGATTTGTCCTTGGTAAATCAATGTTTGATGTCCAAATTAGCTTCTTGTTTGTCCTGTGCCCAGACTCCCCTTTCAAGGGCCTGAGGTCAAACTGACTGGCCTATAAATCCCCTTTGGTTCCTACTTGAAAATGGACATAACATTTGCCCTCTCCTCGTTATCAGAACTCTCCCTGATGATCATGACATTTTGAAGACTATAGAGAAATGTTTCAGTTTGACATTGATCAGCAAATTTGGATGACCCTATGGACTTATGAATATTGCTGAAGTAGTCCCTAATTTAATTAACTTCTACTACAGGCAATGCTTTCATCCTAACAGGCTCTGCTATCATGTAGATTAACTGATAAATGCATTTTCTTTTGATGCAGATACTCAAAATTATTCTAGTTGAAACTTCAAGTTTCAACCGTTGAAACTTCAGTTGTTTTTGAAAATGGTGGTGTTTACATTCACTTCTTTTTGTTTTTATGATTTTTGTACCTTTCACTCAGCCACTGAATCAGCAAAAGCTGTCACATAGCTATAATTATAAAAATCATTTGCACCCATCCAAGGACTTGATATTTGGAGAATTTGCATGAATTAATGGATAAATATGTCTGATTCAGATGTTAAACAGATGAACAAATTTCACCAAATGTGTGGAAAGATTCAGTATCTTGGTTTAATAAAGCCTACTAGCATCTTTGAACCTTCAATGTCTTCCCATGAGTTCCTGATTTAGAGGATTATGTGACTCAAATGTCAGGTCTTAAAAATACTCAGTATTTACTGAACAAGAAGAGCTAGTCCACCTATGGAAATTTAAATGTTCAGTGCAGCAGATGGTAATACCAGACCAGAGTTAATCCAGTTGCATCTGTAGTTTCATGTGCACAGTCTAGAGCAGAGTTTGGTCAATTTATTAGCAATTTATAAGAAAATACTGTTTGTTGCTGTCAAAATCTTGAACAGACAAGACTGAGACCTGGTATTTCTTAATACAAGTGTTTCATAGTAAGAGAAAACCATGTCAATGTATTGGGCAGATAAAGTTTTTTGAAATTTTGATAGAGAGACCATAAAGGGCTTTGATGCCCAGAAACTGAGAAGAAGCTGAAAACTTCTATGTACACAGCCTGGACAAGATCATGCTGAGTAACAGCTCCTATTGACTTGCTAACAATATTTGCTAAATCGCTTTTATTAACTTGTGTACTTATTCCCATGTGAAGAAAATGTTATGTATGATTTGGACTTTCTGCTGGAGGTTTGAAGATGCCCAAGCTCAAATTAGTAAAGACAATCTTCTTTTACCCAGTACTGTGATGAATGATATCTTCTTTTTTCACATTGACTTCAACGTAGTGAAAGGAGTGCTTTACATTCGAACTTGCCCTTTTTATAGAACTCTGTTCAGAAAAGAAGGATCTTTTCTAACACTATGTAGAAGAAAATTACTTTAGTGGAACAGGTAACATCTGTCTATCAACTGGGGATTTGAGGGAGAGGTTTGTCTTTTGTATGACATGAAATTGAAGTGAACACCTAAACTTAGACCCCTGAATTGACTTCTAATTAAACGTGGCCTGGATTTCAGACCTGCTAAATATGAACACTTTGAAAAGAAATTAATGGGACATCCAGGAAATGTGATCCTTCTGGTTTGTGGTGTATGGAAATTTCAAAATTATTTAGAAATTTAACAATAGATCAGAACTGTTAATAACTTCATAAAGAAACTATGTGTTTTATCTTTAATAAACATAATTTAGAGATTTTAGCCTGAATTACAAGTGCTCTTGCAAACCCCTGCCCTACAGACGCTGCCTTGTCTGTAGAAATGGACTCCCTGTTGTGTGCAAGAGCTTTGTTTCCCATCTCCCCTGTGTCTCCTTGAGGTGCAAACACCAAGTTTTGAAGAGAACATGTGTCTTCCGTATGAATAACAACAGAAGAAGAGGTAGTGAGAGACACACCTTGCAAATCCTCACTGATAACAGGATTTGCAAGTTTTATCCTGACTTTCTCCCTGATGTTCAGGAGGCAGCCCTAGATAAAAATAACCAACACATGTCTTGTGATGACTTGTGTGGACCCCATCCCCAAGAGCTGTTCCTGCCCCAGGTTAATCTGCACAGCCCTGGGCAGGGCACTGCCATTCACTATTATGAAATTGAAGTAGTAACACAGACTTACCACTTTTGGCTTGCCCTGTCTAGACATCGATGTCTTTGGCTTCCTAGGTTCTCAAGACAAGGAGATCTGTGTCTCCCAACACAACCACAGAAACATTTAAGAAAGATAAAAAGTAGTTCTACCAGTATTTTTGTAGTGAGTCTTTTGGAAACACATGCTAATTAACAGATTTACAGACTGAGAATGCGTTTGCCACACGGTTGTCATAAGATGATGGAGATAAGGTAAAATGAGAAGAAATTGTGAAGAAGCCAAGTCTATAATATGATCACAATTTTAGCACTGTAAGAAGAAATTTGCAGATGACATAAAAATGTATTTAAGATATTTTATGAACTCTGGCCTTCCTCTTCTCAGGAGCAACAGAATCCAGAGAGTCAGAAGGCAAGAAGCAATCCAGGCTGCCTGATGTTCCTCACTTTTTCCTTCCCGAACCCCTTTCTTCTCTAGGCAATGTAATTTTTTCAGCCAATATTCCATCAAGACCTCCTGCTGCGTTAAATGTGTCTCACCCTGAGATTCACACTTTGGTGCTATGTAGGGGAGTAATGCCATCCCTACACTAAGTCAAAAGTATTTCATTGTTCAGAGGAGTTGACACAGCTTTGACAAAATGTCAAAATTTACTGCTTCGCAGCAGGGAAGGTCTTAGAAATCTTGAAAATTCCTACTATCACTTAAGTATAAGGAAGATAATGAGCATTTATGACATGAAACTGTTAATACCTGACCCTTTTATGAGGATTCTCACCTATAAGAAAAAAAATACAAAAATTACAGATGAGATGAGGGAAAAAATTTTCTTTAAAAATGTTATGTTCTTTCTTCTTAATGCATAATAACCTATACTATTTCAAGTATACTGTCTCTGATATTGAGTTATCATCTTCCTGCATATTGGGGTGCAGCAGGACCCACAGGCCACAGAACAGCACAGTAAAAAGTGATTGAGTTGTTACAAGCAACAGCCTCTGGGCAAAGAGAGGAGCGTGTTGCGGAAACTAGTTTTCTTTTTTCTCAAGGAAAACATGTGTTTTTCTACTTGATATTAGTTAAGAAAATAATTACTAGCAAAAAATGGTTTGGACACAGCATAAACTCCATTTTTGGGAAGGGGATGTGTGCATGGATTCAGTGACAGCAACCATTCCTTCATAGTCTTCTGCAATGTTTACTTAGTTTGAAAACTAAGACTTTTGCTGCAGAAATCAGACTTTTTTCAGTTCATCTATAGCTTCTAATGTAAGGATGTTTTGATTTTGTAAGGGAATGGGGAAGAAGTAGAAGAAAAAATAGTAAAACCTTGAACCTCTGACAGTGGGGTTTTTTTCTGCTAGGGTAAGCAACAGATACATTACCATGGTGTTTCTATCAGCTGGCACAATTCAGAGCATTCTCTGTGCTCTGTATACACAGCCCATGCCAAACAAAAAGGCATCTATTCTGCAAACAGCACTGAGCACAGTCAGCACCAGGTAACACACTCTCCTACTGGGATAAAATGGGCTGTTTTCAGAAATACACAGTATAAAGTACTCTCAAGATAATAGCAAAAATCACAATTATATTTGGATCCCCCTTTCCATTTTCAAAGTGCCTTTTTATGGATTTATACTACAGAAATCTGATGTTCCCTTGATAATTATTGTTTTTGCAGGGCATGTATACTTGTGTTCTTTCATGGGCTCTGACTGTTTCTTTGCTTTTACTGACAGAAGAGCTTCAATTGTTTTGGAAGTCAAGCCTCTGGTCCCCTCTGAGCACACTCACTTCTTCTCTTTTCTCTAAGCATTTCCACATCCCTAGCATAAAAATTGCACAAGTTGAACAGCTCCAGATAGAGGATTCTGGCCCTGCGTGTATGTACAAAATAGAGATATTGACATAGATAGTTACATACATATGTAACCAGTGGGTTTTGGGCCCTCATTTATAATATGTCAGGTTCACTTGGATTATTTTCAGTAAAATTATTTTAACATGAAAGCCAAGAACAGCTTAAAAAATTCTTGTTCCTTTGGTTTTTTTCCCTGACTGATGAAAATATATATACCCAGATACAGGTATGTATACCCAGATAAGAGATATACCATATCTATATGGCCACTGTTGACCTGCTAACAACATGATAGGAAGTAGCAAGATAAAGCTTTAGGGGTGTTTTTTTCAGAAGGTTAGTAGTGAAAATCAGCCTGACATTTGCTCTGAGATTTTTCTTCCTGGTTGAAAAGGACAGTGGTAACTGGACAAAGGAATCAACCTCCCAAACTGATGCTTACCAGGAGATTAATGGATGGTGCAGGGTGAAGTTACCCTGATGGTACCCATAGGTGCAACCCATCTCACTGCTCTAAAATTACCATAATGTCTGAGGAGAAAAACCCAGTTGATTAGTTTTCGGTATAATTAGGAAACAACTACAGTACTCTATAGGCATGTTAATCAAGTAATCTCAAGGAGCAGGATGAAATAATTGTATAATTTTCTACAGTAGTATAAGATACTGCTCCTGTGATCAGTCAGAGGGAACAACAGGAAAGCAAATAAATAATGAGGGAAAGGAAAGTTTCCTTTTGTCTTGGGCTAGGAGAAGGCAAGTCACCATCTTTGGCAATAGGTGCAGCCCATCAGTCATCTGAGATGTTTTCCTTGTTAAGTATAACCATAAGAGCACATTTTGCTATTTTGTCTTTTCCTCTCTGAAAATCTGTTTACAACTGACCACAAATCTCACGTGGTGAGAAAACTATGTTTAATATACAAGATGCTCCCTTTCTTTTGGGGTGGGGGCAAAGTCCATTTATTTATACACGCCCCATTGTGGTGTCAATATTACCCGCAACCTATGCCAGGCGTCTGCCTGTCAGCCCAGGCAGGTCCCTGGCAAAAAGCAGAGGGGACAGGGGCTCCTAGGGTGGGAAGCAGCAAGGTTTGTGCTGACACTCAGCTGAGTAGGAGTTCACCCTGCATCACCCCTTAGCAGCATGGAGGATACACATCGGTATATTCCTCGCAATGGCACTGATTAAAAAGGCATGTTGCATGTAATCCAGATCTGTTTACAGTTTTGTGCTAGTCCTTCAGGTCAGGGGTTGTAATTAAAAAATTAAGGAAGAATAAACCTACCACTTTCCTGAAACTGCACTTCTAATGCTCATTAGGCTCATTTGTGCAGCAAAACATCCCCAGGGGAAAATTCTGCACTTATAAAATAAACATTTTCCACGCATGTGGTTAAGGACCCTCATAAAATATGCAGGCAAGGCATTTCTGCTCTGTGTATGCCTGGCTTACTGGCATGAAAGTACTGGCAGAGAATTGAATGCAACCATGGAAAGAGGAGTGAGAAAGGTGATAAAACATCTATGGATTAAAGATAGATTAACAGGGAGCACAACAACCCATTACTCTTCTACTGGTATGTATTTCCACTGGGAATGAGGCTTTGAGAAGGATACAGGTTGTTCTCTGCAATTTGTAAGTCAGAGGAGAGCAAATCTCTGCAGATCATTATGTAAAATTTCTTTTTCTTTTGATGTTCTATAGAAATCAGAATATAATCTGTTTATGATTTCATCTTTTTTAAATTTCTGTTCACAAGCACCACATCTCCTGCAAGTTCTGAGGACTTTTCCCTAGAGGAAAAGTCTCCCTGAGGGACAAAAGGGTCTCTCTCCAGTTTGAAGTACCTTCTCTTCTCCTGTTCTGTGGGATGCCTTTTGTGGGAGAACAGAGCCAAGGCAGTCAGGAGTCAGTCTGATGGCATTTTAGAAAAATCAATGGCACCTGCCAACAGAATTGCCTTGGACTGACAGCAGGAATACCAGTGAGAGCAGCTCCCAGCTACACCAAGTTTAAAGTACTTCTTCAGGACTACAAGGAAGAACTCTACTGTTTTATCAAACAACACTTCTAATTACTTGTACCCTCCTTTACTGATCTATGGCACATCCCTTTATTAGACAATTACATTTATTCTAAGATCGAATTCTAAATGTGACAAACCTGTACTATCCTTCACAGAATTGCAGTCTGGTTTTTTCCTCCATTTTTGTTGTGTGAGTAATGTGAAACTGAAACAGGGTGATACTAAATAATAGATACATTCTATTTAGGCTGCATGAATAATTTATGTTTTATGTCTTATAAAGGGCAGACTCCTCCCTGTTTCTACAAGGCATGTCCAGGTCGAAGACACAGTTTGTTCAACCTCAAATTGATTTTTTCCCCCAATTTTAAGGTGGAATTTTAAAAATTAATTTAGAGAACTTAGAAAAAATAAGAAAAAATCAAACTGCCTTATTTGATAATGATTAAATAAATGTTCTGCCTTTTATAGCTCTGGTGCACATATTTTAAAGTACAATTTGATATGAATTCAGGAATACATTTAAAACAAATAGTTCTGAAATAAAAATTTTTACTGACTTTTGAAGAAAACATTTTTCCAAAACACTGCTCTCAATTCAGCATTACTGCTTGTCCCTTTGTGAGTACCAGCATACCTGGTATAAAAGCCTTGGCAAAACCAGTATTTTATCTTATGGTAAAACTTCACTTTGTTCCAAACTGTGCCAAAGACTTTGTGTCCCACCACAGAGGGCTCCCTGTAAGAGGCTTCCACAGTCCATATGAGAACATGACCTTGTACTGTAAAAGGATATATATTTTTGACCTTTTAATCTGTATCCATTTTTAGTATTAACTATAGGGGATTATTATACAGTCCATGGCAAAATAAGTTACCAGCATAGAGATGATGTCTTTCTCTATGAAAGATGCACTTTTTGTTCATCAAAAAGGTCTAAAACAGCAGCAGGTTGCGGAGGGATAATGCCACTTGCAAGAATTCCAGCTGAGACACCAACCAGAGAAACTTTTCCTTGGAAACGTTTTTTTTAAAAAAAAACATTATTCAAAATGCTTTGTCTTTGCCTCCCTATTCCTACTTTCAGTTCTTTCTTTCTGGATGAAACAACACGAGAAATACCAGCTGAATTTGCAGTTTAGCCTATCTGAATTTCCATTTTTGGTCAATCAAAGCAAATCTAAATCAGCATCCTGTTCTGAAAGGAGAATCTGTGATCTCTTTCCTGTTAACTTTCTTTTTCTTAAAAACTGAAACATGCATGAATATTTAGCCATATCTTCTTACTAATGCATGTAGGAGGAGCTGATATAGTGGCCTGTTCAGAATACTGTGGGGTACGATTTCTGCTCTGCTTTCTGAAACATTCCTAGGAGAGGCTTTGCAGCAAGTATTTAGCTCAATTCCATAAGATCTACCCTGACAGAACTATACCATTCCAGTTGTACAATAAGCCACAGAAAAATTAGAGAATGCCAGCTAAGGATGCCAATATAACCTAAAGACAGACTCATTTGGACACATCATGATTTAGCTTTTAGTTACCGGAGCACAACACTGCAAACTCTGTAGCTGTCAGCTCTGCTGTTTACTGCTCATGGTGGCATAGACTGTACTTTGTGGAAAAGCCATCCGTGTTTCCCGGCTTGCAGCTTGCATCCCTCCTGATGTAGTGCTCCACTGGGCATGGGATCTACCTTGGTGCTCTGCCTCAGAGAGGATGTTTGGGCAAGAACTGAGACCACTGAGGCACAATGAACAAAACTGTCAACTCTCGCATCTGCCCAAGTCTTTTTGCAGCGCTGTCTCCATAATGTCTGAATGTGTCATAGGCAAAATTCTGGAAGTTGGTGAGGATCCTAGAATGGGAAAGATGCTAATTTTCAAAGCTCTATTAATATACATATGTATATGTGTTGAAAGCATTTATGCAGTGTATGGGTTTCTAAGTGCTTCTAAAAACTGACACTCCTCTGTCAATTTTTGTTTCACAAAAACCCTTTAAAGCCCTTTCATAAGTAATTAAAGTATATTTTAGTGACTATTAAATGTTTTAGAGGAGGAGTTTGCTTTTGATCAAGCTGACACAAAATGCAGCACTCCCCCATGGCAGGCATTTCATCCTCTCACTTTATTAGTATCTTGCCCTGTATCTACTGTAGGTTTGTGCAGATAGAGTTCAAGATTCCGGGTCACGAAAACAAAGCTGCCTGTGTAAGAAAGAGATAGAAAAGGAGGAATTAGGACCATGGGAATAAAACACACTTGCTGAGGATGAACTAATATAGAGGAAAGCTGAACATGTTCTTTAGTTCCTCCCTGTTGTGAATATTGCAGCTATAAGTTTGCTTTGGCTTGTCTTTCTTTTGTTTCTCGTTGCAGAATGCCAGTGATGCCAAGCAATTCAGGCAGGATTTGGCACTTTCCTGGAAGGAAAAGACAAAATGGTGAGAGATGAAAAATATGATGTAATATCTACATCCTTCTTATTCTGTAGAGTTTTGCCAGCCCACCAAATGGAAACCTTCAAAGTGTCTGTCTTCTAGATAGATGGAACTGCTAGAATATCACAACACTAAAATTGCTTGAATATTAGATTCAGATAATGTTGCCAGTGCTCAGAGATCATATTCAAACAGGAAAGTAGTAGACAGATGCTAATGCCCTGCTTTTCTCAAGAACATCAAGCTTTTACTGTAAGGAAGCAATTTCATTTGTTTACCTATGAAGGTCTAATCAATATTAGATTTAAAAAGTAACATGAATATTGATAGTAGGCAGGGAACAGAATACCATCCATGCAACACCTGCTTCATGAAGCTTCTGACTTCTTAATGCTCATTGTCAGAACTGCTCCTGCTCACAGTAAGGCTCATAAGTCAAAGTCAAAGTCAAAGTGATGTGACATGGGCTATAGTTGGGATGCCCCACTGCATCCCAGTCTCTCTTCTAGTCTACCCTATCTTTCATTGCCACAACTCAAGTAGCTATGTTGGCTTGTACAGCATCAGAGAGCTGTGTAATACTGAAGAAACTCCTAAGAGGACCCTTAGAAGAAGAATCCCATAAAAAAGGCAAGTTTCAGCCCCTGAGAGCCTGGCCAAGCATATTAGAAAATTATGCACCACTGGGCAGCAAGGCAAAAAAAATGCCCTTCAGGCTCATGAACTGGGGACAACCTTTCTGCATCCCAGGGAAAGGGAGGGAGAAGAAGTCCTACCAGTAAACCTGATCTCATGTGAACTTCTCTCTCCATGGGTCTGCAGATCCCTGACAGGAATCTGCTTCAGCAAAGGCTCACAGCCATCTTTCAGACATCCACCTGTTCCAGTGTTTGGTTCCTCCAGGGGCTGAAGGTCGGGTTCTGCTCCAGCATGGATCTCCTTGGGATGCAGGAGCACAGCTGCCTCTCTATGGTCTTTACCACAGGCTACAGCAATGCTGCTCTGGCACCTGAATCACATCCTGCCCCTCCTTCTTCACTGACCTTGTTGTCTCCATGGATGTTTCTCTGACATACTTTCATTCCTTCTCTGGCCACAATTATCTCTGAGCAATAACTTCTTTTCTTCTTAAATATGTTATCACAGAGGCCTCACTACCATAGCTAATTGGCTTAGCATTGGCCAGTGGCAGGTCCATCCTGGAGCCACCTGGCATTGACTCTGTCAGACAGAGGGGGGATGCTCCTGGCAGCTTTTCAGAGAAACCACTCCTGTAGACCCCCACTACAAGAACCTTGCCACACAAACCCCATACATTTATATGCAGAGCTCCGAAAGTTCCAGACACAACATCTCAGTTGTAGCACAGGGGAGGTTGCCTCTAGTGGCTGGAAGAGTTTTAGAAAGGCAGCGCTTTCTTTGAATTCATAATTTTTGGAAATGGGGGGGAGGGGGGGACAATTAAAAAAAAACAAAGAAAAATTTATGAAAAAAGTAAGCAGTTTGCTGCTCCCTCATAAAAGACAATGACATATTGGAGAAAGTCATAGAATCATAGAATATCCTGAGCTGGAAGGGTCCCATCAGGATCATCAAATCCAACTCTGGGTCATGCACAGGATACTCCAAGAATCAGACTGTGTGTCTGAGAGCGATGGCCACCAAAACAATCAGGGGCCTGGGGCATGCACACAAACACCGAGATTTGGGTTTTTTCTGCCTTAAAAGGAAATTCTAAACAGATATTTTACTGCTCTCTTCAGCTCTTTGAGGGAAATCATAGAGAAGATGAATTCATACTGGTCTCAGCTGCACAGTAAAAGTAAAAGAGACTGCAAGCTCAAGCTGAAGAAAGTGAAAGAGCAACTGCATTCAAGAAAAAGGATTTCACCATGAGGGTGAAACCAAGAACCAGAGCAGCTGTCCAGAAGTTGTTGAGGACGATCTCACTTCCAGCCTACATGATTCTGTGATTCTTAAAAGAAAATTAAGGGGCAGTCCCATGGTGTAATGGAGAGCATTCCAGACTCCGAATCCCAAGGTTGTGAGTTCGAGTCTCAGTGAGGACTTTCCCCTGGCAGTTCAATGCCTCCCTGCCATCCGATCCCATCAGATCTCAGATGCTCAGCAGGGTCAGCCCCGGTTAGTACCGGGTGCTGTAGACAGTCCCGAGGACTTCACTGTCACTGTCCAAGCTTGCTTGGCCATGGCAAATGGACCTTAGGAGTTAAATGGTGGGGCCAGTTCTGCACATGCTATACCTCACCTGAAAAATCCACTGCACAGGCTTGAAGGGCTCACCCATGTGAGGAGAGCCCTTCCCCAACCTTTGTTCGCAAAGTTTGGCCATACATACAAAAGAAAATTAACCAAAGGTTTTGGTTTTGCTTTATGTATCCTCATACACAGCAAAATACTTTTAAAATTAAAAATAGCATTAGGTAAATCAGTTTTCCTCAGCTTCTCTGCTACTTATTCAACAACAATAAATCTGCTAAATGCTGTTTTTCTTTGGAAGCCCATGAATCAGTGTCCTTGAAAGTAACCTATCCATTTTGTCAACAAACCTTAGTCCATCTGATTTATGCTAGTTACATTGATTTTATTAAATTAAACCTTGGACATGCTATCTATCCAGCAACAAAGAAAAACATTGCTAAAGACAATTGGTCCAGTCTGATCTCTCTGTGCTGTGTAAGTGGAGGAACTTCACTGAAGTCAAATGAATTTATGTTGACATAATAGTCGTTCCTGGGGGAGTAGAATGGATCTTGGATGTTCAAGGCTGTTTGACAATAGAAGAGAGCAGCTCAGCAGAAGCTAATGGTTTTATAGTGTTTACTTCTATGTCCCTGGGAAGGCAGAATACTTCTGCAATTCAAGATTTCATGCATAGTTGCATTGGGTCAACAGCACAGAATCATTTCGTCCAGAAGTCAGACCTGTTCGGCAGGTGGTGATGGGAATTGCTGTCATATATGGGTGAAGCATTCAGGGTATTTGGTGTAGGGTTATGGCAACAAAGAAGGGCTCAGGAAACAATCTAAAATTCATCTATCTTTATTTTATTTTATTTTCATATTTATGTCTGTGTTAGAGTGAATTAGCTCTACTGCTACCTGAGCCAATAGAACTGTTGAAACACAATACAAACCTACAACCACATTTATCTTTGAGAAGGCCTGGCAGAAAGAAGATTTTGGAGGTTTGTTCCATTTTATGGATGAAGTTTAATAAAGAATCTGCTTGCAGTCCACTGATGACTTGATTTGCTTAATATGAAGTGAAGGTTACTTGTGTTTTCTTTTCAGGGTGGCCAGCACCAGGAGATATGTAAGAACACCAGCATGTGATGTTTCTAGATTGATTTGTGTTTTCTGCAAACATTAAGTCTGGTCTTAGTCTACGCACTCATTATATTCATTATAATTCTAATCAGCACACTAGCACCAAAGAGACAAAAGAAAATTTAAGTAGATTAAAAGGAAATTCTGGTAAATGAGAGCTGAAGCAGTTCTCCTCCAATTTGATAGAGACAAAAAAGTTGAAGACGAGAGCACTGGTAGCATGCATACAGCCTTAAGAAAGCAGCAGAAAATGCTTTTATTGTAGAAAATAAAAGAATGTTATCATTTATTAAGCTTTCACCTGAAATGTAAAGCCTTCTACCAATTTAAGTTCAAGCAATGTACTGCTTTGAAACTTCTGTAAATCGTCATAAGGAAAAAAATGTGTAAAGACTTCAGAAAATACAGATGCAAATAACTAATCTGAAGATTTGTAAAAGCTTATTTGGAGGAGGAAAGAACGATACAGAAAACTACCTCCATGAAAATTAGCCTTAGAAAAAAAATCTGCATATCTTAAACTAAATCAGATGAAGTTTTACATGTCTTAAAGAAAAGAAATCAAGGCCAGTTTTTTTTTAAGAGATATGTTTTTTCAAGCATATTCAGATTAATTTAAAATAGAGAAGGTCCTTCCCAGTTGAAAAACAGCTTTCAGTCCCAAATAACACCTTTGGTACAATAGACTTTTATACAATTCAAGGTGGGGGTTTTGTGAGGTCCAGAAGTAGTTTAAGTATTACTGTATCTTGCACATTGAATCATGATGGTATATAGAAAATATATGTAAATATATTCATATTATTCTTTCTACTTCTGGCAGAAGTTCTGGAACTTCCTCTTTTTTTTTGTTTAAACTGAGTTTTCTGTTGTCTCACATCACACCTGATATTTTTCTCCTTCTGTTCTCCTTCAACTTTTAGTTTATGTGAAGAGATGAATCACCACCATGAATGACAGGGAAGCAGATGGAGGGGGTTAGACCCATGCAATTCTGCCTGGGTTTGGCCACATATCCCATGAGAGCCCATCAGGGCAAGAGTAGGGTAGGATGGGCTTTAGAGTCTTCATTCCAGGTGTTAACATGCTGAGTAGGTACAGAGAGGGGGACATGACTTCCATTCGTCTGCCAATTTCTTCCTCACAACACCATCCCATCTAAGCTGGAGCCAGCAGGGTGCATGGCAGGGAATCTGGCCTTGCAGCTGGTGGGCTGTTGCAATGGTCTATGGCTGAAAGTACCTGATGCCCCCTTAAACTTTGGCTTTATCTATATGTGAACAGTAGCTAAGTTATCAAAGTTCTAACTAACCTTGTTCAAAATAATCCCATTAAAAGCAAAAGATGAATGGCAGCATTTGCATAGAACACCTCGAGTCTTTTTAACAAGATACATTTTAGAAAAACAATAGCACCTTTGAAGTAATTCTTGAGTGCTATAACAATGCACAGGAAAGTGCAAGAGCAATTAAAGTACGGATTGATTTGAGGCTGAGTAATGCAACAATGTGTTCTGCTGAGAGTGTCAAGGAGCCATGGAGAGCACAGAAATTATCATGTTTTCTCTCTCTGTAAAAGACAGCCGAGGGAGACCTTATTTCCAATAATAAAATAAAGTTTTACTGACATTAAGAACTAATATGGAATTACTGACCAACCTATGACCAATTACCCATAAATGTTCCCCTTCATACCTATTGAAGTATCCGGTGGAAACCTGCCTTTGAGGTTATCCAGTGCCCTCCATTGGTCATCCAGTGTGGCCATCAGCATCTTAGCCTAATCCAATCCACTTCATCTAAAAGGTTGCAAGAATTTTACAGGCAGAAAGAGGGGAGAAATTGTAATGAAAATCATATGGCCATTCCTAAAAGTTAGTTTGTCCTTCTGAGAATTCAGGTAACTTTTCCCATGGGATTTGACTAGAGACTGTACATGGCAAGTATAGCTTTCCTTCCCTACCTGAAAATATCTGCTTGGGTTCACCCAGAGCTGAGAAGGTTCACATGATGCAAGTTATCCCATATGAAGTGTGACCTTGTAATTTGAAACTAGACATATTGCATAGCCAAACAGGAGCCAATTGCAGTTGCAGAGTCATTCCCTACCTCGGTGGCTGGTGCTCTGCACTACACTGAGGGCACATATTAGGACACTCAGCAGCAGCAACAAAAGGTGTAGCTTTGCTTTCCTGCATTCTAATCTGTTGCTCCTGACTCCCACCATCTATTTTGACAGAGAGTCCAGAGGAAGCTGACCTCCATCCTGGGGCACAGCAGGGAAAGGCACAGCCAGCAGCAGTGAAAGCCCCACAGCTGGGTCCGTAGGGTGCCATGCTCTCTCAAGCACCCCCCTGACTCTCAGGACAGCCGTCACTTGAGCACACAGTCATTGATTTCAGAGTTGGAGATCAGGTTTAGAGCTCAAAATTTTCCTCAATCAACTGTCTTCTAGTTTTCTAAAAAGCAAAGATGATCTCAAAGCTTAACACCAGTCCAGAAAAAGTTTTAGCTTCATAGTAGGTTTTATTCTTCCCAAGTTACACAGTTCTGGGATTTGAGAGGAGCTGATGTTTTGTATTCAGCTGATGTATTGTAGAAGCCTAATCTGTGAATGCCATTATAATTAGAAACAAACCTCCACAAATGATAAAATAAGACACTAATTTTTGTATTTATTCCCCTGTGAAGGCACATTCTGGCACTAGTAATTGCACTTAGTCACAATCTGTTCATCATCTAATTGTTTTCCACAGAGCTTAAAAGAACCAAATATTTACCCAAATGAATTTATTAATATCTACTCATGAATCTTAACTGCTCTACAATAATTTCTTTTAAAGGTAGGAAAATACTGTAGAAAATAAATTGTATTCAACCTTTGAACAGAGTTTGGGTATCAGGGCACCCTGGATACCAGGAGCCATGGGGGTTTTCCAGAGGTCCACAGCTCATCCCACCACTCTGGCCAGGATTGGTGCAGTCCCATTCCCAGGCATCACTGTGGGTGCTGCAGCGATGGGGAAAGGGGGTCCATGCCCCACCACATGGGTACCATAGCAGCTGTAGGGGCTCCCCAGACTGTGGGTCAAGTAATTCATGGAGGATGCAAGCCTGGCCTCAGCTGGCATCTCTTCCAGACCTTTCTTTGGCTTGTCTTTGCTTTCAGGATGGTATTTCTACTGCATTTAGCTTTAAGGCAGATTAAGCTTTTCAGCAGCACTGCTGGAGAGACACCTTCTTCAAGCCTAGCCTGAATTAAACACATGAGCTGGCACTGCACTAATCAACCAGTAGGACTAATTGACTTTCCCAGCATGTCCTAGAAGAAATGTACCAAAAATACTCCTCTGATAATATACCAGATATTTTCACTCTCTAAAGGCAGAGTCCTCAAGTCCCCCAGAGAAGTACTGTTCCTGCAAAGGTCATGGGTGTGAGGTGGGATGGCAGTTCACATTAATCCAAATGTTTCTTCCAGACACATTTGCCCCCTTATGATGTAAATTATTGGTATAATAGATGTGACAAGTTATTTGATCGTTTTGTAGGGAAAAGAACATCAGACTTTTCTTTTACCTTTTGACACACTGTAAATATGTAAAAAATATGTAAAAACAATATGTAAAAACAATCCAAACACTATTTTTCAAAGGATTGTAAGAGTCAACTTCATGTTAAGAATCACAGGGGGCTTATAACTTTTATGTTGAAAATAATGCAATCTCTCTCTACCTGAACAGAAATCAAAAACAGAAAATTGGTACAATAGATATCTGTCTGTACTTCAAACTGAGCCTTACCAAGGCACACACACCACTGCCATGAGATGGGATCCTCAGTGTAGTTCTATCACACATTTCATAGGAGACCTGGGCATATAATGTGATGCCTGCAATTCGGAATGTGATTGGTGGGACCAGAATCTATGGCAATCCCCTTGAGATCCCCATGAACCCAGACTTGTCACTCCAAATCAGCACTTGAGGCACAAAAGGAAGGCCACAGGGCCAGATCTGCCTGTATGACAGAAACACTTTTCACCACTTTTGAACATTTTTAACATCCCTTTTTGTTGCCGCTGCAACTTCTGATTAAAAATATGTGATTGTCAATTGAGAATTTAACTTTTGTGCCTAATGGTGTTCAAGACAGTCGTAGGTGCAAAAAATGGGGTATGAAACAAAGGATTTTGCTCCTCTTCAGTTGCATTTAAAAGGCTAGTCTGAGATTCATGATCGAGTCAGATGGCTTTGGGAATGAATATGCAATGAATCCTATTTATCATTATTTCTGCCAATTAGTAGAATTTTTTCACTATGCTCAAGAGAAAATTATCAACATAGAGGGTGGCTTTTAAAGTAAAGTTCTTAGAGTCTTATTCATTACAGGATTATTGTTCACTTACTAAACCCATGGCATATTTTACAAAATGAAAACATTCCTATACAGAACTGTGGAATATAAATATCCTATGTGAGTTTAAATTTGTTAATTTAAGCTTTTTCCCTTGGAAGTTTTGTGGCTGTGAAAGCTCTAGAATATATAGCATGGATAGAATGTAAATATTCTGGTGAAAACATCTTCCCCTTTGTCCTGGTGTTTGATAGCCAAAACTACAGATCTAAACAGGCCCAGGAATATTTTTTTAATAAGCCAAAGTGAACTTTATCTTATTGAATTACTTAAAACACAAAGCACTAGAAAGTTGAATGTGCATATGCAGGAAGTCCAGCAGACTAAGTGCGTTGCTTGGGAAGCTTGAAAATATGAAGAATTGTAGTTTTATAGTCTGATGATACTCCAGAGTGATTGCTTCCACATAAGAAGATGAACTCCAGAAAACAAATTTATATTTGTAAAGACTGTGGAATCACCTCCTTAACAACGTACTCCCCAAGACACTATCTCAAAGAAACACTAAATATACTGAAATACTCTTTTCTTTCACCAGCTGTGTAGGATCTCTGGATAGAATTGCTACCACATTACACTTGATGACAAGAATATGTCAACAATATAGAATTTCCTGGCAATAAAAGCTCACTGTAACAATAAAAACAATTATCTCAACAAGTAACATCCTTATAAAAAAAAAAAAGAGGGAAAAGTACACTGATAACTTTAAGGATGATTTGGAAGATATTATACAATCGGTGTGCTGGCATATTCAAGTGATTATATATCTGGTTCATATATTTTTGTTGTGTATTCCTTGCTATGTTATGAGAATACTGGTTGAATAAATTGTCTAGCAAAGAGAACAAAGCACTAATAATATCCACAGAGACAGTGGACATCTCCCTTGATTTGGGGTCTATACCCTCACCCTGTTGCTTGGTCTGGATCCTTCTGAAAGCCATGGTAAAACTATCCTGCATTATACTGTATGCAGAATTGTAATTGTATTTCCACACTCACCTTCAAAAACACAGCCATGAGCCACAGCTTCATGCTGTACATGATGAGTATGAAAGAGTAGAATTTGGCTGCAGAAATGTGAGACCTGCAAGGATTCACACCATGTTATAACAGAAAGCACACACCACAATTGCAGTTTCATATTTGAAATTAACACAAAGGACTCATACTCCTCAGCAAACTGAAGTAACATGAAAAGCAGTTCTTTGGGATCATAGTCCCTTTCTCAGTCAAGGATTGCCTGGCTTTTCTAACAGGCAGACAGAGGGCTCACATATTCCACAGACCCTCACCTTGTGTCTCTCAGTGTGGTAACAGCAGAAGCCACCTAAGAGCAGACATTCTGCTGTGACAGGGACATTTGTGACATGATGTACTGTCCACTATTTGACCTAAAAAGTGCTTTGTCACTGTGCCCTGAATGGTTGAAGCCATTCTAGTGGACAAATCCTGGGGGGTCATGAACAATGCTGAGGTACATGAGAGCCTAAACCAAAACATGTGTCCCACTCCAGAGGATACAGATTAGACAAGAAATCAGATCTTCAGGTCAGACCAGTGCAACCTGATTATTCCATGTTCTTTCTCTTCTTTTTTTTTTTTTTATTTTTTGTTTTTTAAACACCAACTGGTATATTTTAGGATTTCTTTAAAGATATTATTCTTTAAAGATAATTATATCTTTATATCTTATTTCTTTATATTTCCTTTTATTTCTTTAAAGATATAATCCTCTATTACTGCCACCAAGAATTGAGACAATTGATGTTCTCTACTTCAATGCAGACATCCATTTACTGAGCTGTGTATGAAATGAGGAAGCTGAAAGATAAGTGAAATTTTTTGCTAAGTTATGTTATTAAGTAGATTCCATTAGGCCTTGCATCTTTTCCTTCAGGGACGTTGATTAAATTCTTCTGAAATCCAAAGAATCATACTTCAAGTCAGGAGCCATCTAAATGTGAAAAATGTTTTCTGCCAAGAGAAACCACAGACAATGAAAAATAAAAATTGTCACAGCACAAGACACAAATAAATCCTTTGGAAAATTCCTCTGTGTTGCTTTCACCTGGATCAAAGCCACATACTAGGTATACAAGTTATTGAGGAATTTTTGCTTTTTAATAAAATAATATAACATTTGGTAAAAACACAGATATAAGACTTCTGATAATGTGAAAACAGTTGAAATATAAAGGCAATGCATATTGGTGAAAGTGAACAAAAACGGTAATATTTGGGTGTTTGGGAGGTAACAGTAAAAGAGGACACAGAAATGAATAATGCTGTTTAAGATTAATAAGAACAATCTAGTCTTGCCCTTTAGGAAAGTAATTAAGCATCTGGTCTAGAGTTGTTAGATCTCCTGCATGGTTTTGCTTCCTAGTTCTGTTCAGGAATTGCTGTGGCAAGCTGGGCAACCAGAGCACCAGTGCAACCAGATCAAACTCAGGGTGGAAGCCTGAATAGAACTGGGAGCACCAGCCAGACTGGCCAGCTCAAACCTAGAAATTCAATGAATTTCATCTAGTCCTTATCCTCCAAGAGTGCATTTACCTTGATAAAATGGTGGCCGGGGGTGGGGGTGGGGGGGTGGGGTTAATCAAGGACTAGAATTTTTACATTCTCTGCATTTTTTTTCCATGATACTGTATATTACAATAGTCTCTATGGTTTACAATTTATTCAGAGTGTGCCTACTGCATTCAAATTGAAGCAAGCTGTTTCACTAGTAAGCAGCACTGGTAATGAAATTAGCTTCTTTCACAATTCTTATCATTGTTCCCATTCTAAATGCCGAATTTTAATTTATAGAGCCAAAAATAATTCATTTGTATTTAACAATGTTCTTTTTTCCTATCAAATTTGCAAAATGCTGTATCTAATGGATTTTATTGGGTATTTCCTTTTCCATTGGGGACTAATGATGCCAAATGAACTGCAGTGTTTCAAGTATGTCCCATGGTTTCAGTATCTTGTGATCCTGTGTAGTTAAGAGCATCATAAAGTTTCAAAGATGGAAGAAGAGAATAAAAAATTTTTCAAGGTGATTTTTTTTCCTGAATACCCTTTAAAAATAAATATTTCCTAGAATTGCCATCTTTCTTTGTTTATTTGAAAAACTGACATATATGAGTAATGGCTGAGTACGTGACCCTATATACCTAAGCTTTGCAAGAAGCCACAGAGTACAAGTTTCATGCTTAACCACAACTTCTTCTCTGTGAAGAAAACCAGAGGGGACCTTTGGGAGCCACTTTGTTATTATTATTGTTCTGCAGCAGAAAGTTCAGTGTTCTGACCCACTTGAGTAATTTCCACACCTGAACAGCCATCAGCTCCCAAAAGGACTCAAGAATAACTAACCACACTGAGGTATGTAATAAGCTGAAATAACTGGCATGGGCACACACTGCTGCTGTAGCATCCCCATGGATGAGGTCAGTCATGACCCACTGACCCCTCCCAGAGTGCTCACAATAAGGCTGTGTTGCTCCCATCGATGTGGAAGTGAATACAGCAAACCAGCATTCAGCACAGGTTTCTTTCTGCCGAGCACATTCCAGGCTGAATTTTGTTACAGGCTTTTAAGGGATGGCATTGAACTCCAAAGATGAGATTTCACTGTGCTGTGAAACTCTCACAATAGATTGGTAATTGAAATTGCAGGTTTCTATGAAGGACTATTCATTGTGATTCTTGGTTCCGTTTATAGGAGTGCCTTGCAAGAGAGAACTGTTGTCAAAAAATTAGCTTACCTCCTTTTCAGCTGCACCAATGTGGGTAATTCAATCTCCTGGCAAGTTCTGAAGATGTGTAGCAGATGATGATTTGATAATTTAGTCGGTCCTGCTCAGACAGACAGTCTGAAGGATCTTTGAAAAGGACAAGAGTTACATATCAAACAAATGTAACTCTAAGTAAGTTTATTGTTCTGCAGTTGATTTGTGAAACACTTGTGGAAAGTGAAAAAACAGGATGGTCCCATAGGCAGACTGTGGGAATCACCTATCTCATGGAAGTTGTCCATCTGTGATGACCCCTTTTCTCTGAGGAGGTCAGAACCATTTGTTAGAGCATCAGGTAAAACCCCAAAAGCTCTTTGCAAATGTCTGTAGCCCAGTGTTTCAACCTATAAATCAGAGCCTCCACAACAGGTATACCTCTGCTAGCCCAGACAGGTTGGACCACCCTTAATGAACAGAAAAAAAAATATACAATAGCCAGAATTCAGTGTCCTTTCTTTGGGCTCCACCCAGCCACAGAAAACTCTTCCAGCCTCCTTCTCCGCTTGTTTCTCTGGGATTTTTACATGGCTTGCTACAGCCTGCTTGCATGGAGGTACTACATCCTGGTGACCAAAGTTTGGCACTGAAGTACAATTCTGGTCAGAAAATGAGGGAGCAGAAACAAATAATCTGAATGTTTCTATGTTTTTATTCCCTAAAAAAAAAAGCATTCTACGACAATAACAGCACTCCTTCCAAAATCCTTGTGCAGTGAGATTATAAGGGAGACACAATCTAGCCCTGTAGCTCAGTGGGTTTTTCCCATTAGGCAAGCCTCATATATTTCCATAAATCCAGATTACAGTAACTTCGGTAATTTCAAGACACAAGCAATGGCAGAAAAGCCGTGAGCATCTCCACTGCCATCAGCAACTTTACTGCTCTCTGCGGCTTCAGCTCCCTTGAAGCTTCATTAACAGGGGAATTTCCACCTTTGAGGGCATTTTGTGGAAGTTGAGTGTAGCTTTGTGCTTTTTTGTGAAAGAGAAACCTCAGAGCTTTTTCCATGAATGTCAGGTGCTTCAGAATGCTTATAAACTGTTCTATAATAGAAAGGAAAACATTTAAATAGCAAAATTAAGGAACAAATAAAAAAGATGGGGAACACTGAGCTAAATCCTGGTCCTACCATAGTCCAGAGCAGGCCTGACTCGTTCATTTCAGCCCAGCCACACTCATCAAAACACCACATCAGAAACGTCAAACCTGACTATATAATGACCACCTTAAACAGTTCTGTGTTGCCTTTTGAAACAGTGTGTGAATCTGTTAATGACTCCTTTAGCTCTTTTTCATTTCTTTCTCCCAACATAATCAGGTTTGATGCTGGGAATGTATGAAGTTATGTCCATAAGGCTACAGCTGTCTCCAGTTCACAACCTGCATGATTCTCCAGTGCAAAAGAGCAGCCTGTAGCCTGTGTTTTTCTTTTGTACTTGTGCTTTTCACAAACCTCGCCCTCTACTCTGCTCTTGTGAGATCTCACCTGGAGTAGTGCTTCCAGGTCTGGAGCTGCCCAAAGAAGAAAGACAGGGACCTGTTGGAACAAGTCCAGAGGAGGGCCACTAAGTTGATCATGGAGCTGGAGCACCTCTCCTTTGAGGGAGACTGATACAGCTGGGCTGTTTTGCCTGGAGAAGACAAGGCTTTGGGGAGACCGCAGAGCAGCCATCCAGTACTTAAAGAGGACTTACAAGAAAGCTGGAGAGGGACTTTTTACAAGGGCGTGTAGTGACAGGACAAGAGGCAATGACTTTAAACTGAAGGATGGTAGATTTAGATATTAGGAAGAAATTCTCTACTATGAAGGTGGTGAGACACTGAAATAGATTGCCCAAAGAGGTTTTGAACTCCCCATCCCTAGTAACCTGGTCTAGTGGAAAGTGTCCCTGCTCCTGGCAGGGTGTTAGAGCTAGATGATCTTTAAGGTCCCTTCCAACCCAAAACCTTCTATGATTCTATGGTTCTATAATTCTATGATTCTATGAATATGCTTCAGTGGTGATTTAAAGGTAATTGGACTACATTAATCAGGAGTTTACATCTTGATATCTTTATATAATTTTAGTGTACAGCAATAGGAAAACTGAAATCAATCTACCCACACACAATACAAGGATGCCTATTAGCTGTAATCACAGCTGCTTATGAACACAAACTATTGTACATTAATGAATACTAAGGGGAAATACCAAAGCCAAGAAATTTGCAGTTATGGAAACATCTTATTTTACAGTCAGGCTGTAACAATTCATCAACACTTTTCCAGGCTGCATAGTAGAAGGCAGCAGTCAATTGACATGCAATCACACATTAACAATATGGAGTTTCTGTTTGTTTGTTTATGTCCCCATTGTCTACTCCCATAGTACCAACTTATCTCCCATTATTTTATGAGCCCATCTCCAAGAAAACACTGATTTCTAGAGAGACTTACAGTAACAGATCTCAGCCTCTCATCTTTTGGGAGGGGCCTGTCCCTTCTGAAAGACCACACTCAGAGCAGAGGTAACCGATTTATACTAGATGCCCTACTTAGACAAGAAAGTCAGGCAACAGAAATCCTGCTCTGACATTTCCTCAACCCCCTTGTACTCACATCTTCCCTTCTTCACTCTCTTGATCATCATAATGAGGAGTTTTCTGAATGAGGTACAGTTGTTTAAATGACAAAACTAAGTATTTTTTCCCAATTTCTTTTAATTACATTCAAATGTAAGGCAAAAAAGTCCTTTTTTCCTGTAGGAATGAAAGTAACAACCCTTTGAAAATCCTCATAAAAGTTGTCTTAAACAACTTCCTTGACAGTTTGCGCTCTCAGGATTCCACACTGGGTGCATTTACGTATGGGGAAAGGTACATGCCTGAAGAAAAAAAAGATGATTCTGGAAAAGAGAGATTGCAATTTGCAATGGATACTGTGATCAGATTGGACATTGTTTTGGACCTTCTTTTCTCTCTCTGTTCTTTCACTCTCTTCTTAGCATTTATTTTTGAATCAGCCCTTACAAATTTTTATTTAGTGTCACTTTGTTGGGGCTGTTGTCTGAAAACGGAAGCTTGGCCATGAATTTTGCTGAAAACTGATCTACTTAAGCAACTTTCTTCAGCTTTTGTGGGAAAAACAAGCAAACAAACAAGCAAACAAACAAACAAACAAACAACCCTCACCTCCAAAAGAACCCAACAAAAAAACAAGTGAATTGCAAAATCTAAGCACTCTGAAGGCTTTCCAGCTCTAGTTTGTAGGGAGCACAGAACAGGTCTGTAAAGCACAACAAATTCTTTCCCCCGCTCTTGAAGTTTTGGTTGTCATCAAAGATTTTACTAAAGGTCATGCCCATGAGCAGTTTCAGCTCCACATTTTGATACATGAGCTGGGTTCCTAGTGTTGCCGAAGACGCATCTTTTTTGCATTTGGCAGATTACTCCTGTTTAGTCCCTTCCTCTGCCTGCAGGAATATAGGTGTGTATCTTCCCTCAAGGTGCTCCTGCATGGCTGCAGGAGAAATGAGGAGCTCTCAGATCCTCCACTTGGTGTTTGTATAAATATCTCAATGGTAAATGAGACAATATATCCTTTGGCCTTTCAGTGAGGGCACTCACTGCAGCACTGGGCCATCATGTGTGCTCTGTTTAGCCCAGGCAAGGATCTTCACTAGGAGTGACTGCTTTTCAGCCACTGCTTTATTAGGAGGAAGGCTTTCCCAATGAGCCTTTTTCCTGATCTTGGTCCTCATAATGAAGTATAACTTACTGTTATGGGTTCACCTAGGTGGGCCTAGATTTGGGCTCTGAAGTTTGGATTAGGCCGAAGCTGTCAGCTGACTTGAGCTAGGCTGAGCTAACAGCTGACCTCTCCTAGCCAGTAATTTTGTATGCCATACCACATTATGACATCATCTCCAGGGAAAGGGAACCAGTGTGGGAGTGGTTAAGGCAGTCGCTTCTCAGCCCTCCTCTTGGGAGGACGCACGATGCTGTCCCAGGGGGGATGGAGAGGACCAGGCCCACCACTGGCTCACAGAGTATCTCAGGAAAGTAAACTGTGTTGTTCTGGGTCTCTCCTTTCTGCTTGAGTTTGTCTCCCTGGGGAATAAGTCTTTTCTTAAGTAATGTGTAGTTACGACAGTAAAATTTGTGTGTTCGTTAAGAAGTGGGGAATTTGTTGTTGCAGACTTGTGTGAGTGTATATTTGTACTCTCTTCTAATTGTCTCTTCTTTTCTGTAAAAATATATGTAGTTTTAGTATACACGTGGTTTGAAGTGTTTTTCTTTCTTTCCCCTCTCTTTTCCTCCCTTTCCCTGGTGTTAGGAGGGAGGTTTTTCTCTCTGTGCTTCGGGGGGGTTGGCAGTTGCTTATCTCAAACCAAGACACTTACTTTATCATGTACCACTGGAATGGCAGTTGCATCAGCGCTATATGTTTCACCCTGAAGTTTTAGGTTGTTGGTCTCACTGAACTCATTCATACAAATGTTGAACTTACCACTCCTGTCATGCCATTAGTGTTACTATTTTACTTTTTCTCTCTGCTGCTCTATTATCTTGCAAGGTAATATCTTGCAAGTCCCAGTCTAGAAGGGCTTTCTTACTGAATACAGTCCTTCTTTCATGGAGCTTCTTGTGCTTCACTGGAATAAAAGCTTCCTGTCCCACACTGAAGAGAAAAGTGAAGTGCATGACGATCTCCTTCAGAATTTGTTGAGACCTCTAAGTTTGCAATGCAGATCTCACAGATGGTAAATTAGGCCTTTCAATGTAAGTGTTTCTTTTATTACTTTAAAATGGAGTTGAATTTACTGCTTTAATAAATCTGAAAAACTTGAGCTGGCATTTGGTCAGTGTCTAATGATCTGGAAAATTGCTGGTTCAGAACCAATTGCTCTGTGCATACCGGTAAAAGAGATGCTTGACCAGGCTGGTGGAAGAAATGCAAGATGTTAGTTCATAGCAGAGAGAAAAACTCTCCAAATGCATCTTTGAGTCTGGTGTGAAATACATTTTATTGTCACACTTCCCAGGACATGTACAAATGGTTTCAGGCTACTCCATTATGCTGATATTCAACCTATATAACACAGTGGTTTGAAGCAATTGCTTTTTAATAGGATTCTTGAAAATTGTACTAAGATGATGGCTTTTTCCCCCCTCACTTAAGTGGTTTAGTCTGATTTTGCTTTCACTGGATTTGCTCACATGAACCTGACATCTTGGGAAAGGGTGGGTAGGAAAGATCTGAATCTGTGGCAATGATACTAGAGAAATCTACCCCTGATTTGAAGTAAGCAAGGGGAAGATGAACGAGGCATAAGCAGGTTCATATGGAATACTGAGATTCAGGATATGCTGGTTTTGCTCTGTTTAACCACAAAACATATATCTGACTTGAAGTACTTTTCCTCATCATCTTTACCCTCATTTATGCAAGATATTAATTCTATTAATCATTTCATATGAGAAGAAGCAACAAAAAGATTGTTTCAGAAACTGGTGCGATGAATACTAAGTAATCACCTCCTGGTAGAATAAATGTCAATTAGGATATCAGAGCTGGGAGATCTGCTTCCAGCAAGAACCAAAATCACACTCACAGTCAAGGAAGGTACCCAAGGAGAGGCTGCAAACTATGTCTATTCAGATGTAAATGCATGTTTCACAAGAAGAACATATTTTAATCACACTTAATTAGGTGGATCTTTATCTGAATGAGATCTTGCAGTTAAAAAATGGTAGTTGCAAGTGATTAATATCCATTATTAATGGATATCTTATTGGATGCAAGCTTATTGATATCAGATTTAGTATGTGCAATTTAAGATCCTAATATATAGCAGCATCCTGTCCATGTCTGTAAATCTTGCCTGGAGTTACTTATAAGTTAGGTCTCTATTGAAGACTAAGATAATGATGCCATAAACCATCATTTCCCATGGAAAGTCTGAGTGGAAGAGGCTGGGTGCATGTTACAATCTGCTTAAATATTGCAGAAAGAACTCAGGTTCAAAATATTTTCCCTGACAAAACTAAAACTCAAACAAGTTATCAATTATTTCCAAAACCGGATTTATTATTTATTAATCAACTAATTGCTAAGGAATGCAGAAAGAAAAAGGAGATAAGAACAGTCAGAAAAACACTAATATTTCTTTTTAGAAGAAAAAGTATACCACCGAAACTAATTTTCTGCCAAGTGTGTGTGTGCGTGTGTGTGTGTGTAACCAGTTTTTACCCTTTTCTTTTCTCTTGGTTCTTTCTATATTATCTTTGCCACTCTAGGAAGAGGTTGGGAATGCAGCTTTTGAAATGCAATGTGACGCTTGGTTTTTGCTGCTGGTCTCCCCAGTCTGTTCTCTGGTCCTCAGACTGGGCAGTCACGGCAGTCACACAGTTGCAGGGAGAAGGCAGGGACAGGGAGTTTCACAACTCACATGTGGAACACGGTTGGCCCCATGGCATGTAGCGTGGCAGGTGCCCATTTTCTTCAGGCTGGCAGATCTCAGTCCTCGGTGGCAAGGAGGCAAGCAGCTAATTTCCAATGTGTCTTTTTAGAGTCTTTGTAGAGTCCATGAAAGCTGAAACATTGCTTTTCACATATAGCTTGCAATTTCATAAAAACCAGCATATAGCTTTAGCTGTCGTTCCATTAGCAGATTGCTTTGGTGCTGACAAACTGTGTATCTGTGATGGTAGCAGGCAGGATGTTTGTTTGTAAGAATTCTTTGGCTGAATTTGCTTATATGGCAGCTAGGATTTTGCAGGATGTCTGGCTAGATGTTTATGAAAGTTTTCTGGCAAAACTGCTGATACAAAGTTTCTTCGATAGGATGTTTTTGACAGAGGAACAATGGAGAAATATTATTGATTACATTTCTATGTTGTCTGATTGTCACAGTGCAGAAACACAAACAAAATACTTTATAACTAATACCACAGTATTTCAAATATTTCTTTATTAAAACCTTTTTTTCATGTTGTTTTTAAGTTGTTTCTGATGTCTGACAGTAGAAAACAACACTCTTGAAAACTATCAAAATGGATTAGGTTCAAAGAATGCACTCCATTTTTGGTAGTTACAGTTCTTTAGAAAATGGATAAAGAAATTATTTTAATATCTCTCCTTTACTCTAGAGTAACCTCTCATAAAAGGTTTATTATTTTTTCCTTCAGACTTTATTAAATATACAGCATGGTTTGCATCCTGCAGGTTACTTACTACATCTCACGATTAGTGAGAAATGCAATTATCTTTTAAAAAAATTGATAGACACACCATTTTTGGAGGATATAACCATTGTCACTGTGTTGGAAAACAGAATTAACCTCTGGTTCCTCAAAACAGAATGGCCCAGAGACAATCACCTTAAAAGCTGACTTGACTTCACTTACTGATTTCAAACAAGTAGACAAATGTATCTAAAACTCTCTAAGTACAGCTTGGGGGGGGTGGGCATGAATGGCTTTGGTATTTTGGGACTCTTATGTTACCAGAAAAAAAAATCAGACAAAAAAAACCCCAACCTGAATAAGGTTGTCTGGGTATTGCTTAAGTGATTGATATTTAAGACTGTAGGTACATGACACATTCTTTACATCACAGCAAGACAGTTCTCAAGCCTCTGTGTTCTGGTATCTAGTACCTAGCTTTGCAAAACAGTTTTCCAAGGATCATTACATGCTTGCAACTGCTACGAGTAGTTCCCTCACTGGGATAAGCTTTTCATTCTTACACCAGTTATAAATTTCCTGTTCTGTAAAACTCTAATTTAATGAAGTTATTTATCAATGGCAGACAAGGCCTCTCAATATCAGATTTAGCTATGAGCAAGTTCTAAAATGTACATTTATCTTGCATCTTTATTTCATGTTATTGATTTTAGAGTAAATATTTCATAACATATGGCGCCAAATCAGGTATAAAAGAAAGGGAGAAGGAGTTACTTTCTCTCTTATTATTGTGGCAGTCCTTGAGAACAGACATTCCTGCCTTGACCTGGGAGGGCCAGAGATTCCTCATTGCTACTTTTGTTGGGGAAGTAGATGCTTTTCTGTTAGGCTTACTCGTGTATGTGTGTGTATATTGCTTTGTTTAATTTTATTCCTTCTTTTCTCTGTAAAATATAATCTGCCTTATTGTAAATTGTAGCTTTGTAGGTTTTTTCTTTCCTTCCCCCTCTGGGAAAAGGGGAACTACCAATGACTAGGTGAATACTTGGCATTTTGCCACGATCAAAACTACCACAGATGCTAATGTACCTATGTAGTGCTAAATTACCTCTGAAATATTATTTTGTAGTTTGGTTAATTTGAAATTAAGTACACTGTGTTTGTTTTTATGAACTGATAACACAACTCCTTAAAGTCCCATCTCATTTGAAATGCCGTACTCAGCATGGAGGACAAACTCTTGGTGCATGAACACAGGTACTAGGAATTAGTCAGCTGACTTTGTATAATTATCCCAATTGCTATTGCCTTTTGTCCCTTGGTAAGTTAAAACAGATTTGCCCTAAAATATAACACTTAAGATCAGACATTAGAGATGCAGTTTGCAAGCATTTATGTCATCTATCATTACCAAAAACAGGATTGGTTAAACTTGGTAATCACCTCCATTATGGCCTGTACAAGTTTTCAGATTACTGTCTGAAATGCAAAACACACAAGCAAACAAGTTTTTGGTAACCTGATACAAAGCTATTTTGTTTGACTCCAAAACAAAACATCCTATTTAATACCCAAGAAGTATTACCTTAAATATAAGTTAATTAAATTATGAAATTAAAGACTGAATATGTTTTAGTTATCTGCTAAGTCACCAAAATTAATTAGACAAAGCAAACTTTATGTAGTTGTTCCTTCAGAGGAGCTGCAGTGCAAGCAAACCATCATAAAAGCAGATGGGTTCTTTTTTCTATAAAAATTCAAATAGGACTGGGCAATATTTTGTCCTTTCTTGACCCTTTTATTTTCTCATGTAGATGTTCAGAACATAAACACCAATTCAAAACAAAAATCAGTTTACAGACCACAGCTAACTACAAGGCATGAACAGTTGTGTTTCACCAAGGAATGTCTGTGCAGTGGGAAAATAAACGACTTTGGGCAGCAAAAGCTCCAGTGTGCAAGGGTTCCCCATGTCCCATCCCAGGCACCATGCAAAGGAGCAGGATGAGCCACAGAAGCAGTGATGTGGTGAGCTTGGAGATGGTGGTCCTTCCATCCCTCCAAGGCTGCCTCTCAGCAATAGGTGCCCACCTGGCACTCACTGCAGCTTTGCTGGCAAACCTTTGGTCCTGGGACATGGCTGCCTCTCAGCACTTCCCTATGTGAACTAAACTTCAAGGCTGAGTTTACATGCGGTAATAAAATGGTGAAAGAATACTGCAGAGAATGACAGGACAGGTATTTCAGCATTTTTTCCAAGTCTTTTGTGGGATTTATAGCTGCTTAAGAGAAGTCATATGCTGAAGGAAATTGAAGTGCTATAGTAACCACAAATATGACACCTACTTAATTAGCATATTTCCAGAATTTCTGAAGCACACATTGAGAATCAAACTGGTATGAGAGCAAACATCCCCAAGAGCTGCTCTTGGACTAAGCATGAGTAAGCACACTGGTTTCAGCCATGAAAAACTAGAACATTTATAAGAAACTGATTAACAAAACACATCAAGTGCATTCATCTATCTAAACAAACTCATCTGAAATTTGGAAGGAAAGTAATCAATAATTTCACATTTTTGTACATCTCACTATCTACTGACACCAGGTTCCCCATGGAGCAAGCCAGCCCACCCAACCTGACAGATTCTGGTACACAGTGGTCTAGAGCAGCAGTGAGAGTACTTCTCAAAAAATATGAAATTGCAATGAATCATTATGATGAATAGCCTGGGGCAACAGCTCATCCTGTGAAGGACCATTTTAAAAATGTGCTTCTTTCCTGTCAATGAAATATTGTCCTGTCAGAAAGCACTGATGAATGAGTTATGCTGGATATGACCAATCTCTGCAGCAAGATGAATCTGCCTATTCCCAGGGAACACAATGTGAGGCTTAGTGAGTGCATCCACGAACCAGGGCACTTCTGAAGCACTTTAATCCAGACAAGCATGCAGAACAGCCTCTGGCTGGCATGGCTTTAGAAGAGCCAGCCACCAGATCCCCATGCAGCGTGCTCTCAGAGTCATCCGAATCAACAGGTGCAACAAAAATTTGCTCATATATGAAAAAAAACAAGTGGGAGCTTGGGCCATAAAACTAAGCAAAGGGCTGTCAACCTGTTTCTAAATGAGTCAGTACAAAATTGGGATCGTGTTTTTTAAGAGCATGATAAGGTTTCACAATGGAAATTGGGTCAGATCTGTGTTTCTCGTCTTAAGCAGAGGTTAGAATGACCTATTCAGAACATATATGCCATTGTCATACATTTCATGAGTAAAGCAATTTGGAATATTGGATTGAAATGGGGAAAACATGATGCTTTCAAAGACTGAGGAATGTTTCATACAGATCATGTGCCGCTAACCTCACAGCAAGAAAAACAGAATGAAACACAACCTGCTTAATAGCTGCACTTATGGAGTACCTTCTCTAACAAATTTGAGGCAGACTAGATCCTGTGAATCTATAATAGTTTGGGACAGTCATTCTCATCTCTCTGGGAAACTCAGGTTTAGAAAGAAATCAGTGAAAATTGCTATAAAATGGGAAAGGATGGGTCCTGGTTCTGTCTCAGGGTAGCAATATTGGCCTTTAACTCCTGCACCCCATCTGACTGTAATTGAAAGTCAATCTCCACTGACTTCGGGTACAATTTCACAGCACAAGGTCCTCTTATATTTCTTTTGTAATTCAACAAAATGTTAGCACTTCATTAACTGCATTTCCCAGCAAACTTCTAATATTCATGACAGCCCATACTGTGGTGTTTCTGGGTGTCCTGGCCAGGATCCTTGAGCTAAGAAGTAATTAGTGTTTTCCATGTCTGGAAAGATGGAAGTTTGGAGAACTTAGCATCCTTCACACTGTGCCTTCAGCAGAAGAGAAGGATGTTAAGATGCCCTTCCCACCCTTCAACTACCTATCCCAGAACCATCCACACATCTTCTGTCCCACACATCCTAACAGAAGCATCCCAGTGTCATCCCTAAAATTCACTGGATGGGGCAGAAAATACATAGCCTGTCTTTTCTAGTGACACAGCAGAATTTTTAGATCCATTTGAAAACTATTTTCTTTCTTTCCAAAGACCAGAAAGACTTAGGTTTACAGTGGTAGCTAATTGTACCTTCATAATAACCTCATTAAAAATTCATTTTATGGTTCAGTTAGTACCAAAGGGATTTGGATGTGAATTTGGATGTAAAAAACTCTTAAACTGTTAGGATTACTAGGGATATATAAAAGGTACTTTGCAGGTAAGCTGCTTTTGTAGCAGTACCTACAAGTGGCTGAAACCAAATATAATTACAAATATTTTTGAATTTTGTTGCTAAAAAGAGCCTTCCTCATAGGGTTTTACCAATAGATGATGACAAAGTTTCTTCCCTAAAAAGACAGGCTTGAGACCCCAAGCCTATTGCAATGAAGGAGTTCACCTAGATGGGAGAGTGAGGCTTAGTGCTCCAGCCTGGCTTACCACTGCTGAGGAAGCTGTGCCAGCAACAAGGGAGTCATGAAAACGAGTGTTGGCAAGGGCAGAGATACTTGCAACATCCGTGTGATTAATTTCAAACACAGATGGCAAACCCTTAACCTGCATTAATCACATTAAGTAGGGGAACTATTTTGCCTATTACTGTGATTAGGCTGTATCAGAAGGAAAATTTTCCATGTTGGCAATTGTTAATATATACTGAAATGCTTTAAAGCATTATTTGACTAAACTTCATTTCATTATGAATAAGGCCCTCTCTCTTGTCTTTTCACCCAATTGCCTGCATCATGCTGATAAGGGAGCTTTTGTTCCCAGTTGTTTGGGGGTTTGGGGTATTCTTTTGCTAGTTATGGAATTTTTAATGTTTTTTTCATTAAACTGAGTATGGAGCTTTTCCAGTCTCTGAATTGTTTTCTTCTGCTGTAGAAACAGGAGGTAACAGTAGCATACAAGGAATCTTTCACAGTGTCTGTGTTTCCCCTGTGTACCCAGGAGGACCATACAGCTCTCCGAAAACATGAATTTTCTTTCACATGGACAAAAAAAAATCATTTAAGATCTGGTTTCATGCAAAAATATTTTTTCTGGAAATAAAAAAAAAGACACATTAGTGAGTGCTTAGACAAGATGAAGATTAGACAAGTGAAGATTAAGATTTGCAGCATCTGCGGGAGTTTGGATCTGGGTCTGCTGCATTTCAGTCCTCAGGCCCCTCCCTTCCTCTCTCTGACCTCACCACAGTTAAAGCAAAAGATTTTGTCTCAAGGGATGTCCTTCTGTAGAGAGCTTCATCTTCAGCCAATCTACATTTTGTGATGGAAAAATGTTTCATATATCAAACCTTCAGTTAATTATAATATTTCCAGGGAACAAAGGTTTTTTAAATCCAAAAGTATTCTGAATCAACCTGGAGACTTTGCATCCAAAGAGGATTTTTTTTAAATTTCAGCACTCATCCATTAACTTACCGGGAATAATGGGGAGCATTTTACAGTGCTAATGTATTGCATTTATCAGATTTGGTAATTTTCTATTTACAGGAAGCCAACATTTACCAGTCATTAGTCTTTATCCTCTTCATCCTTTTACAGCAAGGAGTGATCTGTTTTTTCTCCAGTGGAGCCACTGAGAATTGTAAACCATACAGACTCGAATCTGATATTATTCACAATGGGAACACTCTCTCAAATTAACTTATTGGAGAGAAATGTAAATCAATTATGTTTACAGCTCTCACCAAACAGAATTAAAATGTTCCACCAGTCTGCTCCGAATTCCTAATCATTTGTGTGATTAACCCAGTGTCTGGGATTTGCAAGAGAGTATGAGATGAATTGGTTTCTCTTCATTATTTGACACAGTTCAATTATTTCTGAGATGTCCTAAAAAAACAGACAGACAGCAAACTACCCCTTAAAATAATGATTCCTCAAGAAATGGATACAACCTACAGCCATTCCTCAGGACCACTGTGCAGTGTATATGCAAGTCAAGTCATCCTCTTGAGACGGCAAATGAAGCAAAATCAATCCCATGCCAAGTAAATGCATAATCAGCCTGGCTCAGGTCAGGCTGCTCTTGAACAGCTGTGAGGGAAGGTAAGAGAACTGGGTGTACAATATACAGAAATGCAATTTATTAAAATAATGAGCAATATCCAAAAATATGAAGCTCAAAGTGCCACTCACCTCCCCACTACAACATTTTAATGCTGTTTTCTGCAGTAGTCATCTGCCATTGATTCCATTTCGCTTGTACCAGTACAGTAGGGAGGTTTTGATGATCTCTGAGGTCTGTCTGCTTTTGCAATCACATTAAAAGACAATACCTGGCTCATATGTGTGATTGTTTCCTGGTTCGGAAGAGCCTTTTGGGGCAGGATGGGTCTGCTCACAACCTGATACCCATGGGAGTTATATCCCGGCTCCCCACCCTTCTCCTTGAAAGGAAGCTCTACTGAAGTGCAGGTCAGTCTCTTCTCCCAAATAACAAGTGACAGGATGTGAGAAAATTGCCTCGGGTTGAGACAGGGGAGGTTTAGGTTGCATATTACAGCAAGAGTAGTTAAGCACTGGAACAGGCTGCCTAGGGAGAGTGGTAGAGTCTCCATCCCTGGAGGTATTTAAAATATGTGCAGATGTGACACTTACAGACCTGGTTAAGTGGTGGCCTTGGCAGTGCTGAGTTAACAGTTGGACTCAAATATCTTAAAGGTCTTTTCTGACCTAAACTATTCTACAATTCTATGATTCCATGTCTGAAGGACACACCATGTGTCTTTCAGACACGTCTAAAAAATGCCAAGTCTGGAGTATTTTACCTTTTGTACCATGAGATATCACCATTTTAAACATTATCACTTTCATCTTCTCAGCATTCATGTGAAGCAGAAGCTGCCACATCAAACACGTGGGAGACTCTGGCAGAGTCCACACAAGAAGGCTCCCTAAGGAACTACCTTCCACAGAAATGCATTATTTAAGGACAATCCAGTGGACTCTTGCTGTCCAAGAGCCCAGACCCCTTTTCTGAGATGCAGTGGCTGAGACAAATCTGTACAAGGCATCAGCCTAAGCTGCTGGGCAGACTGTGATTGCTGCACTGCATGAAGAATTTGACCAGCTGGGAGGGAAAGGGCCAGCCTTCCCCCAGAGAGGAGATGGGCCTCCACAGGTGCTGGAGCCCAACACCTCCTGCTCTCTGGATGCACCGGCTCCCATGAGACAAGCACTGCAGGCCTCTGCACCAAAGCAGTTGCACGCAGCAGGAGCGCTGGTCTTAGAAAGAGCGGGCTGTGCTCAGCAGGCTTCATCCACCTCTGAATTTCAACAGCTCAGATCCTTCACATCCTTATGTAAATCTCTGCTCAGTCTAGACTGACAAAATACATACCTTGCTCACAGCCTTCACTGATATCTACATACCTGGCATTTAGTGGCTTGACACACCAGTGAAGTACCACTTTTTTTATTCCAACCTTATAATCAGTAAATGGAGTCTTTTCTATCTTCTCTTTTAAAAGGTCTAATTATTTTATTATTCAATGTATGTACATGCAGATAAGTAATAATTATTCAGAGTATTATCCTGCATAATAGAGACAGCTAATGCTCAGAGGTAATAGCATAGAGACAGCTCATTATACCAATTTGTACAAAAATAAGAGAATTATTTTCTTCTTCTGAACAAACTTGTTCTGGTTTGATAAGAGGAAGTTTCAATCACTTCTTTATTTGCTGAAAGATTAAACTATAAGCCGCCAGTAAGGGGATTATTATTTTAATGATGAATCACCATGTGCAGTGAGCAATTAGCCATCCAAAGTATTTGAAGACAAATTCATGTAGGGCTATACAGTCTTAAAATAAGAATGATCCTGAAATTATTGCACATCTGTTTTTAAACAGCCTTCTTACAGGAACTTAGGAGTTTGTCCTTGTAATGGTTTGGCCCAAGCCTTGCTTGGTAACTAGATGCTGCTTTCTTGCCAACAGCCAAGAAAACTCAGACGAACCTGGAGAGGAGGAAATGGCAGTTTTCCAGTATCTCAGAACCACACAAGTCTGAGGTGCAGAAAACCAGTTCAGCCAGTGAGTGTTTTGTTTCAGAAATGCTGAACTTATACCTCAAAGCAGGACAACTGCAACACAGGAGGTAGCTTTCCTACAAGAAGAAGACGGCTTTGCTCCCTGCTAACCCGGCTGTCTGGAGTATCATGGTCTCTGGTGGATCTAGCAGCCTGCTGTCCTCAAAGTGGGTATGGGAGGCAAGTCCTGTGACAAAGAATGTGTTTTGTTTTGTTTTTCCAGGTCTTTTTTCTTTCATCACCAATGATCCAAACCTTCTTCATTTGGCTTCTCCTTATCTAATCCCTTACTCCACTTGTGCCCTGAAATAAAAAACTCTGTGAAAAAAAAAAACCAGAAAATATGAAACAAATTAAACCAATGCTTGCACTCCTGTCTCTCTTATTCCAGTTTGATTTTTCCTGCCTAGAAGCCATGGGCATGACACGGTCCATGGCCAGGGGCAGAGCTACTGTGAGACCAAAGATCCAGTCCAGGGGACTTGAAGCATCAGCCAGTCCCATGATGCACAACTCATGGTGCTGGGGAGACCCAGCGCGTTGAGATAAACCCTCTGTTTCTAAATAATAACTGTGTCTGTCTGTCTGTCTGCTCAAAAGTGTGACACTTCTGTCTCATATTTAGCCACAACTTTCTCCTTATTAATTATGTTTAGGAGTGGCTTTGAATCTTTCACACTGCCTGCCCTTGCTCTGTCATATCCCTAGATTGACAGGGGCCCTTCAGGCACCAAAGCAAGGAAGGACTCATGATCCATACCATCTCAGTGACACCCCCAGGTCATGGTACATGGCCTACACAGAAGAAGAGCCTGGTTAATATTACCACGGGGCAACCACCTCCATCCCACACCATGTGCTGCCTTATTGGTACTTAGATCTTCCTACCAAACTCACCAAACCCAACCTTGTCTGCCAACCCCTTGCCTAAAATCTTCACTGAGAGATCTTTATGGACAGAGCTGGGGTCACCCATGCCCTTCAGATGATGGTTGTTTTCTAATCTGGATGATTATATCAGAGACTGGCTAAACTTGGGTGTTCAGTCTTTGTACAAGTACCATATATATTTTCAGTATGCATAAAAAATATTTTGAAAAATCTCTAAACCCAGCAAATCTCCCTGTGGGAAGAGCTTGTTCTGCTTCTGACTGAATACTGAGGTAGAAGCACAAACACCCTTGTGTCCTGGGGGTGGTTTTGACTGGAGGATCACCAGCTGCAGCATCCCCCCAACGTCCCCCTGGATGTCACATTGACACCCCTCACCTCAGAGAACGACATGAGGACGGCTGCAGCTGCAGCTGGTATCTCCCCAAGAGTCAGCTCTGCCCCAGAGCTGTGTCCTGGGGCAGGGCAGGGCAGGGCAGGGCTAAGCAGCAAGAAGACTGACCCACCACCACCTCCTTTTCTTGTGGGATGAGGCTGCCAGGGCAGGGCCAGAGGCTCTGGTGAGACAACTTATTTCCAAAGAAGGAATATAAGGCACAGGGAAAGAACTAAAATAAAATCTCCATGGAAAAGGAAGACTTTAAACTCAAGCTTTTCTGTCTTGCATGTCTTGGGAGTTTGTTCTGCTATGAAAAGAGAAAATCACTGTTATATTGAACACAATTTCATACCTCACTTCTGCTTTCGATGGGAACTCATTTGTGGTGGGCTTTTTTCTGCACTAGCAATTATGCATGTGCTCAGAGATTGGGAAGGTTCCCTTTAAGCAAATGAAATATTGTTATTGCCTCTAGACAGACATTACAGATCATTGCAACTTCTATCTTCCAGCAGAGGAGCCTGAGACTGAATTTGTCTGTGGCTTTTGTTTTTTTCCTCTGCCAGCTGTGTGAGGGCAAGCAATGAGCAATGCTGTTCCTCAGCCGTGTCCTGTGCTGCTTTGACTGCAAGCCCAGTCTGATTCACAGGCCAAGGTGCTGACACCTCTCCTTTACCATCATAAGCAGCAGAGGCCTGGACTCGCTTTGCCGTCTTCTCCCCTGTATCTGGGGTTTATTGGAGGAATCGTGCTTGCCCTTGTTCTGGATTCCAGTTAGTTGATGATGATACCAGTTACAAATCTCATTTCTACAGCGCTGATGGGTTTATTTTCCATGGATTAAAAAGGGCATTTTTATCATCTGAATTGCATGAGTCAGCAATACGATTCACTGGAATTTAGTACCTCTATAAATATTTCATAGAAAGATGACAAGTACTATAAATTGATCTACACAGCTGCTACCAAACACCACAGAAGCACAGTGCACACCAAAGGCATTGGAAGGCCTGTGGTCCAAAGCCTAGGAGCTGCCTGTCCCATCTGTTGGCAAGGGAAGAAAATACACTAAAAAACTTACTCAGACAAGGTATTCACCAGCATGCCAAGACTCCATGACAGCTGGGAATTTTCATGGCATGCAACTGGGGCAGTATGTCATGGAAAGAGTAGAAAAAACCTTCATTATTTATGGGAGAGACTGAGTCTACTGCTGAGCCTCACTCCTGGAGCTTGGGAAGCTTTCTCCTCCATGCTGAAGGAGGCTGACCTGGGATGGCAAAAGGCAGGGCAGTGGTACGTGGAGCAGGATGCTCAGAGATCATCTGTTCCAAGAGCTTCTTCACGCCCTCTGAAGCCTCATACATCACATTATCCCCACCTCTGACCATGCCCTCCAAAGGTTATCTCTGTGTTATGCCCCCTCTCCACCTGCTAAGCAGATGTGGTTTTTATGCAGCAGATGTTGCTTGGTACTTGGCACGGGAAGCGAGAATCATTTCTTAAAAAATGTGTCGGGCTTATTGCCAATGTTCATTAAAAAGTTCATTTTTTTATTTAAAGACGTAGCATTTTAAGGCCATGCTCTTTAAAATGTTGGTGTTACAGGCACTATGCAGTGCTCTGAAGCTGAAAAATACAACTCTAAGCAGCCCGTCCATACCAAAGAATCTGAGTAATTTCCAGAAAGGCTCACTTGCAGTCCAGGACAGATGGTACAAAGGTTCCTTCCTACCCTCTGTGGCATGTTAAAAATAATTCAGAAAAGCCACACAGATCCTGTGTAGTGATGACAGAAGCCTCTGCTCATTTGCAAAGAGGACACCTCTAGTGTGGAAGCCAGTGCAGTGGGTCCTGATCTTCCTGAAGCTTCTGATATTGCAGTAAAATGGCATTATTTTTAATAATCTTAACCAGGTTTGCAAATCTGAAACAGATTTTCTTATCTGCAAAGGGGAAGAGCTAAGGACTGGAGTTTTTTCCAAGCCAGTCCTTCTATTTTCTCAGCTGAAAAGCAAATAGTTCTGGTAAAGAAATGCCACCTTGGGACTGGAAAAACTACAGTCAGAACAAACACAGATGGGACCAGATTCGATTTGATGCAATTTTTGGTTTCTTCCCTTTTGTTTCCCTGCAAGGGAAAGGAAAAGGCTAGCTGTGGGCAGACCACCATAGTCAGGAGGTGCTTTGCTGGTGTGTTACATGGGGAAGAAATGAACCGTTTGCAGTCCAAACGTCGGCCTCTTGAGGGCAATGGGCAGAACAACACCAGGAATTCTCTCTGGCTTGCTGTGCAATGCCAAAAGCTCCCTTTCTCACGATGCAGAGCATGGAGATGGCTGCCCTGAGCTCCCTGAAGCTGGTCATACTGCCTAGTGAGGAGCCAGGAGTGAGGACCATGGGGAATGGCCCTGGGGACTGGTACCCCCTTTTCACAGAGGAGATTCCCTGGCTCCCACTAGCACATGTACTCCTTTGGACCCCAGAGGTGCAAGGGTGCAACACCCAGTGATACCTGATTCAGAGGGAAGCCAAATGAAAGACGGAGAGCATGGTTTAGCTTAAACATAGCTATGCATCATGCCTCATATTCCCAAAACATCTGTGCTACAGCAATATACTGTTAAGCACTGCAGCTATTGGAAAATAGCAACTGAATCCCACTGGTAGCATTGATATTTCATGTTTATAGCTCTCCCCAGCTCCCTTTAGGCAGGGAATGAAATTTTGCTCTTACAAATTACATTACTATCACTAATTACATAGTTATCAGTTTGTTTTAATAGAAGGGGTTGTGTGGTAATAATGAGACCCAGAAGTGATTATAAATCATACATAAGGTTCATGGGATGCAAATAGCTTCACAGGTATCTCACTAAATATGTTATGTTCAGGTGTAACAAACAACATTAATTTTCTAAGCATTTTTTTTGTGGTGTATAGTTCAGGCATTTTTAAATTTCTAAAGTCCTAAGTACTTACAGAAACTTTTTTGTAGTGGTCTAAAGAACCCTTGCCATCAGGTTTTGTAATTATTCCTGAACCTGAAAAGAAATAGCTACAATTTTTAACTCATCAAGTAGTTCTTACAGCAATAAAGAAACAAATTAAGCAGAGTGAAATACAGAAGAGAATCAGAGAATTATTACTGTTGGAAAAGACTTCCAAGATCACTGAGTACAACTATTAACCTAACACTACCAAGTCCACCCCTAAACCATGCCCCTAAGCACCACATCTACTCATTTTTGGAACATTTCCAGGAAAATTGATTCCACCACTTCCCTGGGCAGCTCGTTCCAATGCCTGACCAGTCCTTCAGTGAAGAAATTTTTTCTACTATCCAGTATAATCTATGAAGGACAGCAAAGTTGATCACTTGGACTCCATATCAGAAGATAATAACAACTTTGTACCATTAAACAAAACCATCTCCCCAGCCTGATAGAAATAACCAAGAAAACAAGCTGGGTCAAAACAAAGTTAATTACCTGCAAATTCATGCCACAGCTTAACTACTACAATTCAAAGAAAGTTAGAAAAGCAGGTTCCATCCTGCAGTTTGGGATTTGCTCTCAGATGACATCTGAGTTGTTGGTCACCCACTGGCTACAAAGACTTGCTGCAGTTAAGAGCAGAAGAGACAGAAGTTAGAGCCTCTGTGACCTGCTCTGCCTCGTCCACACCAGAGAGGAAAAGCATTGTACTTTCCAGTGACAGGCAAGCACTGACCTCAAGCCAGTGTCAGTTTCTTCATTTGTACTTAGCATGTGAAGACACTCTGGGGTTTCCCAGACCCCCTTCCAGTTCCCTAGAAGTTCTCTCAGAAGCTGCGTTACTCTCCCTTCAAGACTGATTTTTACATGGACTTTTAGCGTTCAACCTATTTTTGAGATAGGTGGAATTATATTTTGGCCTATAAACTTGCTGAAATTTGGTTTTTAAAATAATAGACACACTGTAGGATGTGAAATAGCTTTTACAGAATTGCCTCTAACTCCAAGTACCCCCTTGGCACTCCAAGGTGGTATTCCTTTCTTATTTTGTCTCACTTTTAGTGAGCTTCTGTTATGATATCCAGTAAAATTCCTACAACAGTTCAACATTAGGGGTCTACCTAGTAAATTCCTGTAACATGTCCCCTGTCATCTCATTTCATGTTTTTGTTTTCTTCTTTTTTTACTCTGAAAGCCATTAGCCAGTCTTTAAATGACTGTCAGTTAGCACACAAGTCCATATATCCTCAGCCTGGCAGAAGCTATGTGAATGTTAAGGAACAGCTCAGAGAGTCTCTCTTGTTTTGGGAGCCACAGGCAGTTTTGCAGAACCCATGTGAACAGTGAAATAGAAAATGGAGAAGACAGTTTCATCTGATTTACTTGTCCTGGAGCATCTCCACTTGGTGGGCTGCTGTTTCTGGACTAGCACACAGAAGCACAGAATCTGCCAAGTTGGAAGGGAACCACAAGAGTCATGGAGTCCAACTCCTAGCCCTGCACAGGATGATGCCCAGCAGTCACACCATGTGCCTGAGAGTATCATCTAAACACTTCTTGAACTCTGTTAGGCTTGGTGTTGTGACCACTTCCCTGGGCAGCCTGTTCCAGTGCCCAACCACCCTCTAGGATGAAGAACCTTTTTCTAATATCCAACTTAAACTCCCCTGACAGGCCATTCCCTCAGGTCCTGTTACGGGTCACCAGAGAGGAGAGATCAGTGCCTGCCCCTCCTCTTCCTCTCACAAAGACACCATAAACTGCAATGAGGTCTCTCCTCAGTCTCCTCTCCAGGCTGAACAGACCAAGTGACCTCAGCCACTCCTGAAGGCCCTTCACCATCTTTGCTTACCTCCTTTGAACACTCTCCAATAGCTTAATATCTTACTTAGAAACACATTGCTGTGGAAAAGCATGGGTATTCGGTTATGTCCTGAACCATGACAACCAGAAGAGGCTCCTTATGGATCTGAACAGTCAGGGATGGGTTCACATGGCCACATTCTTTGCTCCTTCAGCACTGGACTTTGATGCTCATAAACCAAATGGGATACTTGTCCATAATGCTCTGAAACCTGTCTGACCACTGTCTTACAGAGATGCCTTGTCCCTCTACTACAGGCCTTAAATCCTGTGACATCAAAATAACTTTGGTCTGGCAGAGTCTGACATTATGGTATGGATATGTAGGGATTTTTTTAAGGGCAATCCATTATGCTTAAGATGTGTCATTTTTTGAAACTTCAGACCTGCTTTTGAATACTGCAAATAATCTATTTACTGTAGCAATGTGATCAGACACGCTTCATCCTTTGATCTGCAATAGAGCCTGGTACACATTTCATATACTGTCATCATACCCATACTGATCATGTGCCCACAAGGAACAGGTATGGGTTTGCTCCTTACTATACTGCCATACAGTTAACTGCAGCAGATTTTCCTTCAGGTAAGGGGCTAGCAATGGAAGTCATCATATACAGCCAGCTAGGAGAAGGTAAAGTCTCAGATTCCGTAACCCTGTTACCTAAAGATGCGTATTTCAGATAAAATGTGAGTAGGTCTTATTGTTAGAAGTGTTAGGCTGTGCTCTGACCATGCCCAGAGCTCACAAGTTGTGCAGCTGGAGCAGTGGCTCTGAACAGAGAATACTGGATCCTTCAAAGAACTTGCAACCATGTATCCACTATGGCCCTAGTTCCTTTTCCACCCTCTTCCTAGTTCCTTCTCTGCAGAAAGACACTGTCTTGCAACACAAAGACTTTTTTTCTCACTATTCTTGTCATCACTGTTTTCTTTTGTGATACTGCTGAGAGGGCATTCAAATTGTAATCTCATGTCCCAGTGGTTTTGTCTGTTATATTTTTTGTAGGGGGATTTTTGGGGTTTTATTTGGTCTAAGATCAAGGAGATAGAAAACAGAACAAGTAATTGCTACATAACCTCCAGTCTCCATAGCAACAATGAAACATTTTCCCCTTCCTCAGTTTTACAATTCCAATTCTATAGTCTCACTTGAGGCTTGGGTGAGTGGTCAGAGATTAAAACATCTCATAAGTTACTTGTTCACTTCAGTTTTAAAAGCAGGCTACTGGGATGGGTAGCATGGGCCAAATGAGACCCAAAAAGCTTTCCTGAGCTCTGGGATGTGAGAGAGGGGCTTGGGAAGTGAAGGTAGGAAATAGCATATTTACCTCTGTAGGACTTCACACTATACAGTGCCAGTCTTCCTCAGACTGACCATCCCACCACTGTGGGATCAGGAAGGCAACACTGTATTGAATCCCCTGAAAATCTGGGGCTACATTGCTGTATTTTTGCCAAAACCAAAGCTATTGTCCCAAATTACTGCCACAAACCTGCACACAGGCAATGCTGAACTCCTGAGCACAGGGGAACTCAGGTCCATCAACAACCACTGCCTCCTGCAGCAGACAAATTGAATTTCCCAGGACGGACCGAGGCATTTTGAGCCTGAGGAAGACTGGATCCCACAGTCCAAGCCAACATCTGGCACCAAGACCGCTGCTGTGGCTTTGGTGCTCTGTGTGATGATCAGCACTCAGCAGAGGCCTCTACGGGGGAACGTACCTTGAAGTACCAGGAGACACTTGGAAGACCTATTTTTTTTGTAAAGTCAATTCTTCCTAAATCTTTTTTTCACTACCTGCCCATCTCCTGGGCAGGGGCTGTTGGTAAGCAGCAGTTGACTTTCATAATTTGTAAAAAGTCCCAAATGAGCTTTCATTTTTACTGTACATTCTGGGAGCATTGTACAAGACCGTCTTGAGCTCACATTTTCCACTGGAAAGATTTTGGAAAGATTTGGATAAAGATGCTAAGAAATTGTCAGTTTAAGATGCTTACGACAGTTCCATTTTCCCACCACCCAGTAGTATGTGCTCACATTCTAAAATTAAATAAAATTAAGTTCTCAAATCAGTTCTTACTTTCTATGCTACAGATTCTGCACAGTATTCCACTGAAGCAAAGCTATGTGAAATCCCACCTTTGTAACAACCCCAACAGAGTAATGCCAGCTTACAGTACAGTTGGTTTCCCTGTTAATCTTCTCAGGATAAACACATATCACTATGTTAGATTTTGTACTAGTTTTTCCAGTCAAAATCAGAAATAGGAACCTTTAGGGAAAAAATGGTAAATATGTTAGCTCACTTAACACATGATTGAAATTTCACTTCAGCCCTCAAGGAGTGTAATTGGCATAACCCAGAAGGCTCATCTGTGCTGAAAATGGTGTTGCAAATGGTGATATTTCCACAAACTACTTAGTAAGGGCTTTACAGTGGTAATACAGAGTAGTCTCTAAGTTCCTTAGCATTTATAACAAGTTGACAAATACTCAGCAACTAAAGGTCATTTTATTAAATGAAGATTCTTGTTTTATAGCCTCAAGTGCTACCTTCAAAATTGCTAGAGAGTAGATTAAACACTGAACTCCGCAGACACATGTACTGGTTGTACTTGTACATCACGTAAATGAGCTAGTTGAAACACCTGACATTTACACATAACACAATGCTACAATTGGCAAAACCATGCAGTTCTCAGTCATTTATACACTGAATTTAGGCACTGACTTACAGCTCTCAATTTCAATGAGCAAAGAATACTTTGTATTATACTTATGTAAAGGTTGCATCCAAATAAAATTAAATTTTGTGATCTTCATGGGACTTAACTGGTAGACACAAACCACTGGAAAAGCTGGAATTTCTTTGCACTGTCAAGGCTGTTTCCAGAGCAGAGCTGTGGACACTGAAACTGCTGAAAATGTTCCCACCAAGCCTGTGGTTTTGCAGCAGATACATAACCTCCATGAACAAGAGCAAATCACTTACAGCTGCAAATATCACGTCTAACACCAGCCATTTTATTTGCACCAGTCTTTGCAGCTAATTTCCTGATGTAGTTCAATAGGAAAGACCTTTCCAGACCATCATTCCTCACTGTAAGGCTCTCAAATACCAAACGTTGGCACACGAAGCCTGGTCCAGCACCAGGACATGGAGCAGTAGGAGGTGGCTCAGGCTGTTCAGTTCACCAAACAAACCCTGCAAAACCTCTGCTGCTGTATTTATATCCATTAGCAGGAAGGACTTACCTTAAAATCCTTTCTAGAAGGTCTGAAAATCAACAGGTAAGCAGGACAGCTTGTAGATATCTTTTGCCTAGAATGTGAGCTGGTTTTTAAAGCGATTAATCTTTCACCCTACAACAAAGGTACATAGATCTCTGTGGTTGCACATGGAGTAAATCAGTTTGCTGAGAGGCCCAGCCTTCCCTGTAACAGGCAGAGAAAGGCACACCTCCTCCACTAATTGTTCAGTATTTTTACCTAGAAGCCACTGAAAATTTGGCCGCTGACTCAGTGAATAGCCAGTATGTCATAAATATATACCCAAGAAATTGAACATCCACTAATAACTCAAAAAAATTAAAATCCAAATAGCTAAGAAATGAAACCTGCATAAATTCTGCCTTCAATGTGTTACATTATTAATTTATTTAAGGAAGAAATATGTCCTAATAGCTCTTGCTGGACAGCCAGTTAAAAAAGCGTAAACACACATTATAGGCATAATAAAACATTGAAAGAATGACATTTTTAGTTGTTCTTTTAAAGATGTATAGCTTTGTATTTGCAAATCAGAACTGATAATTTTTAATAAGACAGATTTCTGAAAATTCATTACTTGTTGGTAAGACTTCTGCTTATGCCTTTTCCAGCTACCTAAAACTTCAGCTGCCCCCAACTCCTACCAGCTGCCAGGTAGACACATAAAATGCTCCCACAGATAAGGTTCAGCCAAATCAAACAGTGAATTTTATCACTGTTTTAGTTCTAGAAAAGCCAAATGGATTTCAGATCAACAAAACACAAAGGTTCTTAATGGATAAACTGAATGGAGAGAAGCCCTTTTAGGGTGGTAGGAGCTTTTAAATGGTGACCTATGTGACAGCAATCCATCCAACACACAGAGAACACAACTCAGAACTTTGTACTCATTTCCAAAGTGATCAGAGCCATTTTTCATCATAAGGTAAGCAGCATCTTTTTTTTCTAAACAACTCTTCTGCCATTTGAAATAGCATGCTGCTTGTAATTTTGAAGTATTTTTGATGGATGCATTCCTCTGTTGATTGTCCTCAAACCCAGTGTTGATTTAAAAAAATCTAGATATTGATAGTAAAGTACAATTTTATTACAGTCTGGCCATGGCCAGGGTCACACAGGCCTCATGCCTCCAAAGTGCATGTCCACTGGATACACAAAATTCAGCAATTTTTATACTGTTACCTTCAAATACTACCTATTACAGACACTTGTTGGGTTTACGTCAATTTGATTATACATTCTGTTGCTTATTGTCTGTTTTCTACTATAAGGATGTTATATAACATAATATAATTTTAAACATTACTTTTCTCTAGTCTTCACCATCCAGGTTGCTGCTCTCCTGCTATGCTGAGAATGTGCTGAAAGCACTTCTCTTATCAGTTTTTATTCAAGCAAGCCCCTAATTCCCCCTTTATCTTAACTGCCCACATGCCGGCAATTTGGGCAAGTCCTTGTTTCACAGTTACATTTTTGCAAAGTCACACTAAATTTAAATAGTAATAGTAACATAGTTAGACTTTTATGCTATATTATGTTTGCCCCTGTTTCAATTCTGTCCCTGTTTCAGTGTAAAATTCCCCACAGAAAGTATCCTATACCTTAAAGAAACAGCATCTGTGTCATTCTGTCTTTCCGTGTCCAAGATGGGAAGCCCACTGTCTTCCTCATCTTAACTGTCATTAACCACACTTGTAAATGACAGGCTTCCACTAATGCACGGCAGTGCTGGCATCGCGAGGCTTCTATGGGGCACTCATGCCCACCACCTGCATAAGCCCTGCTCAGATCAGAGCATGTCTTAACATTGGTTGTCTTAAAATACACAATCTTTAAAGATGCTTCATTGATATTATGGAATTTTGGCTTTTGAAAGAGTTGTTTTAAACAAGAATACAAATATTGTACAAAATACAAGCCACCCTTGGGAATGAAAGATAAAAGCTGTTGGATTTACCAGAAAAGGGACCGTGTTTGTTAAGATGTCCACCCTAACCTCCAGCTCTCTTTAAGTCTCATTATAAGCTTAAGTTTTTCACACCAAATAGCAGTTTTTCATTATTAATTTAGTCTCTAAAAATGTGCATTATCTGGGTGCATACATGAGTAGACAGATACAAAACAAGTATTCTAACTAGTTGAATTTAACTAACAAGTTTCACTGTGTTGATAAAAGTAACTGTGCTTTAAATTGCAGTATTTGAAATAAATTTGAAGTAACTATTGACTGGAAAGCAGGTGCATGTGTACCAGCAACCAAGGAGGGAAACAAATTCTGTTGTCAACACCCAAACATTGATTTTGGTATGAAAACCGAGCAGATTTTGTGATGCAATTACTGATTAGTGTACATCTGATGGAAGTGCAACAAAATACATGCCCTAAACTCTGAAGCTGGATTAGATTTTGACAGACTTTGAACTTTCAAAAGAAAAAAGCTTTAATAATGTATAAATGGCAGTATCAGAGACAATTTTCAAGCTTCCTACGTGCACATCCCATCTGCTTCTCACTTTGATCCTGTGGCAGGACTGAGGTACAGAGCAGGCAAGAAGGGAGCTGCCATTCCTTCCAGCCATGCTCCTGAAGCACCAAGAATCAGGACTTGTGAACTTCATCCTTGCAGTCTGGATGCCATCTCTGCACTTCAGTCCTGTTTGGATTAGGTGCTCGAAGGTAAAGGATGTTCCTACAATACACACAACAAAGATTGGGGGTACCAGAGGAAGATGCAGCAAAGCAACCTTAAGTGTTCCTCACACAGGAGTCTTGCAAGTGAATTTTCAGTAGAAATGAGCAACCTGTAAACTACAATCCCATCAAATAATTGGGAAGAGAGGTAAGGGAGAAAGAAAGAGGGTGTTTCCCAAATTGCTTCCCAACCCCATCAGGATCCAGGAGCACAGCTTTGGGAAACAGCATGTTTTTACAAAACAAGACAGATGGAAATGTGCTTACTTGTCAAAGCTGGTATCCCCCAAGAGCAAAGAAATTACATTATCTTGAACATGCTGTGGGTAACACAGAGGGAAAGGTCCAGAAATAGAACAAAACTAATAATATAAAACTAGGTTTGGAAGATGAAATGAAAGCTGTCTTTTGCACAGAAAGGGATGTGTTTTTTCTTAACAAATAATAATCTTTTTATAGTCCCAACAGTATATGTTACAATAGGCATGCATTGTCCTATTAAAGACAGCCTATTCAAAATAAATTAGCAATGTTTGTCATGTAGTATTATCCACAGGATAATTTCTATGATTGAAACTGAAGGCATTTACAAATTCTGGTCTATGAAAAATACTGGAAAATATGGGATACTGAGCTTTTAAAGAATCCTTGAATTCTAACTACAGCACAACACACTCATGAAAAGTTTTTAAACATTTTACATACTAACAATGATCCGAGTCTAGCTTTGAAAAAAATCCAGAATTTTCTTCATAAGACAGTGATTCCTTCTAGGTTAATTTAATAATGAGCTACATCTTTTACTTTTCAGCAAATTTCACAATAAAGGTCAAAAAACCAAGTTCACCATCAGTACGTTTTTCTAATACTGTCCATTTCTTTCTATTGAAACAACCAACTCTAGTACCGCATCTTTGTCTACTGAATCCACATCAGAAAATAAATGCTAATTGCACCTTTTCCATTCATAAAGAGGATGATACACAGAAAGATGTTTTGCCCTATTGGTGCTAAGATTAAACCAAACCAAAACTAACAACTTTGTATTTTAAAAATGTCGATTAACTGAAATCTTTCAGTCTTCACCTTCCATTAGGAGGGAAAAAAAAAAGAAAAAAATACTGGAATTAACACAGAAGTGTTGTGATTATTCCATTTTACATTTATTCTTGCACAGAAAGCCAAATAGCCAAACAAGTTAGAGCATCAGCAGTGCCCGTTATTTCACAGAAACCACATTCAACTCCAACTGGAAAATGATGTTTCAAAATGCTTCCATATGCATTAAAAAGACTTTTAAAATCTTTCAGGTTTTGTATTCTGAGTCTTTAGAAATGGTGATTTTTTTGTTAGGTTTGGTAGCCTCATCCATCAGTTCCTTCAGCTGCCCAATCTGTTCATCACGGAAGTCATTAAGTTTTTCTTCTGTGAGCTGGATTCCATATACAGTCTTTTCTTTCAAGTTTTGTTTGTCCTCATTGATTTGCTGCTGTATCAATGCTGCATACTTCTAAAGAGAAAGGAATATAAAGGTCACAAAACTGACAAATGCAGGATTCAGGTCAACTTTTTTCAATAACATTTTACTGTAATAACATACTCTTACACCATCTCCTACAACAAACTCTCAATCAATATAAATGACAAAAAATACACTTTTTATATGAAAGAAGAGTAATTAAAACATTTCTAGATTAAAACACCTACAGCCAATTTTATGGAGCTAATTTAAAATGCATATTATATATGTACAGATTAATTATGTCTTATCATATGCTACTTCTGAAAACAAAACATAATTTAATTATAGATCAAATATAAGTACTAAAATAATGTTTTCTATCTAGCAAGATAACAAAAGGATTCACTTTTTAAACTGATACATCTGGAAAAGTATTATTCTTTAAATGTATTAGAAAAAGCAATCTATAATTAGACAAATGTCCTGAAGCCTTTTTGCCTAACCACTCTCTGCATTTCTCTGAACTGATAGGGTCAACTTGCATCCAGCCCTGGACTGTTTCAAGGCAGCAGAATTCAGTAACTGTGAGACTTCTGTCATTCTGTCGGTTATGGGAAGAAATCAATTAACAAAATGAAAAGTTATGGGAGAATAAGAAGGGGCTTGAAGGACAAATACCTCCGTATTGCATACTCATTCCACAAAGGAAAAAAAGAAAAGGATAACCCCCTTTCTGCAGAGTTTTAAACATATGTTTGTTCAGACTTACTTACAATCCTGTTGCAACAGAAAGCATTTGGACCACATATACTTCCATAACAGCATTTATGTCAGTGGATGGGCAACACAGTCAGTATGTATTACATCAATAGCAGGCTGAGGAACACCAAAAAAGCAAACTCTCTCAAGGGCAGAAATGGAAGTGGCCAGTGGGTCACATCAGTAATGTGGGCATAGCTGGAAAATTGCTTTCTCACCACTTTGGAGCAATCTTTGACCATTACAACTTTTCTAAATTACAACATTCAAGGTTCTGCAAGGACAGCAGTTCTGCAAATGCAGTTCAGCTGGTGGTGCTCCCACTGACACTGCCATGTCAGAGACCCATCAGCTTCCCAGCCCCGTCTGCTCAGCACCAGCCCTGCTGCAGCAGCTCTCAAAGAACTTGTAGTGGGGAAATTCATCAAAAGCCTCATTGTGCTTGTACTTACCAAAGTCAGTGAACCTACTCGGATGTTTAAAAGTGAACAATACATTTAAACATTGCGTTGGAAGGGAGCCTAAATGTCCATTTGTCTTAAGAGGACAAAACAAGCTCCAAAAGTTAATTTTTAATTGGGAAAAGTACAGGCTTCTCTCCTACTTCAGTCAGGTACCCTTTAAAGCACCTTTAAAGTTTCAAGCACAACTCTGAATAAAGTATAAGAAACTGAACTAAAAAAAAAATCTGAATAATAAAAATGAGGACTGTTACACGGTAACACTCTTTTTAAAGAAAGGATTAAATATCACGAGTATTCAAAAGCACAACATTATAGAAATGAGATATAAGCATTATTTTAATTCCAAATTTTCAGCTAAAAGAAAACTCATTATTGCATACTGGAATTGCTAATCCAATTATCAGCAAAGTAACTAAAGTCACTACTTCAGCTGTGTGTCTAATAATTCCAGAAAAGGGGGTGAGAAGGAAGAATGACATTTGTTAGCAAGTGATAAATTTCAAAATGACACCATTTATTAACACTGAATACACTATATTTTTAATGAATCATGTCAAGCCTCACTGAAGTCAGCAGGATCTTATCAATCCTGTTACAAAGGTTAATTCATGACTATTTAAAGAAAATAGCTAAAACAAACTGGGGCAAAAAAAAGTTCTGTAATAGCTTTAAAAACATAATAAAAAAAAGAGTGAGGAAGTTAACATTTTTACTTCCAATAGCATAACTTTGGTCACAAAATACAATGATCACAATCCCTCTCAGGTAATAAGGAGCAGCATGTTCATGTGTGGTCTAGTTTTCATTAAACCTTAATAGATACAGAACTTAACTATTTCCAGCGTCATCTTCCCTACCAACAGAACTGAAACAAACCCATGCTTAGCTTTCCCAAACAAGGAAAATTACTTCCCTTCTGCCTTTCACTTTATGTTACATATAACTGCATCTTCCAAATTTAACAATACTTCTTTGCCAATCATGACACAAATCCTAAGTAGATTTTTCAAGGGTAACTTATTCCAATTGTGTTTCACACTGTGCTCACAAAACCAGAGACAGGAGACACAAAACGGAACACGAGTAAACCTGCACCCTTCACAGAACCAGGCTCAGCATACCCCGGATGGCAGAGGCACACGGGTACTCTCCTCCTTTGCATGGGTGGTCAAGTACGGCAGGTCAGTCAGAGACAATCTCTGCACCTTAGCGGTTTCTTAAGCTGGCTGGTTCTCTTTGTAAGTAGCTCTCAGGGATCCTCTGCATGCACCAGTTGTAACCTTTCCGAGCACCTACATGAAAAAAATCCAACAACAGAAACCCTACCAGCTGAATGGTAAAAATCTTTGCCTCTTGTATACAACTGCCACCAGAAACACAGATCAGAATTAAGTTTAAGGCAAGACAACCTCTCCCAACCATTTATCATCAAAAGATGTCTGAGTTATCCAGTACTAAGTTCCAGCATGCTGGCCATCCATATCACAGACACCTCCCTGTCTTAAAGGAGGCCCAGGGTAACAGTCCAAGGTACAGACTGGCCATGTCCCTGCACTTCCATCAGTATCTGCAACCACAGAGATACCCCATGTCACCAACACAGAGAGGCAGATCCCTCATCTGAATAGTTTCCTAAGGGATGCTGGTTCTGCCACAGATCACACTGGAATCTACAGTGTACAAGCTGAATCCAACCATTAGGCTCTCTTAAAATCCTATGCCATGATAAAATACTTGAACCTCTAAGTGATTTATACAAAAAAACGTATTTGCTGTAATCAATAACCACAGGGGGGGTTATTTAAATTCCCTAACTGAAGGGAATACACAGGTTTTCTCCAGTATCTGATTCATAAGGACTCACAGAACACACAAATTCATTAAAAGGGCAAGGAGATGGTTGACATTTGAGGGTTTAAAATACCACACATTACAGAAAGGGTGTCAGCCTTGTTTTCAAAGTTAAGAAAGGATTAAATAGAAAAATAAAAGCAAAACTCACACAACCAAACCCCTGCTACCCAACTGACAGATATATAGACTCCACCTAGCCCAGTCCACACTGACAGACATTTATCTCATACGCAAATACAAAATGCTGATAGATATTTATTATTTAATCATAAGATTACATGAGTTAAGAGCCCACTTGGCCATTTTCACTGGAAAAAACAGTAATCATAATTTCTATTTTCTTTGCATCCTCCTCAACATGTACAATACTACATTTTAGAAAACCACTCCAAAAATCTCTCTAAGATTTGTTTAGATAGAAAAAGTCACAACAGATGTCTGTTAACAGTAACTATCCATACAATTCACTTTCTTGACAGATTTTCTCTTATAAAAAGGTCTAAAACTTTTATCTGCCTTGAGAAATTGAAATATAAAGCTGAAGTATTCATACATTCCAAAATTACTACATCCACTTTCAGCCATAGTACTGATAAACAAGAACATTACAAGGGCCAGATCAGAAAATGCTGCTCTGAGACACATTAAACAATTAGGGCAAAGTAAGGAACTAGAAAAATGCTCTCAGATTATTTGAAATTTATTTTTCTCAGGGTGACATAAAAAGAAAACTAGCATGGTGTGACAGGCCACGCTCATCACTCTCTGGAACATAATTTCCTATTGTAGCATTTCAAATTCTTTGCTGCTACTCGGACCAAAATCAAACACATGCTGCGAGGAGAGAGCATGAAGAAACAGCTGTGAATGAACAGCACAGCAAGGAGCAACGTCTTCTTATTTTTCTGCAAAGGTATTTTGAAACAATTATTTTATATTCATTCAGACAGGATTCTGGAAATCATCTATTGCATTTTTTACTGCAAAACTGTTCTGATGTTAAACTAATTGAGCATCACCAAAAGATAAAATATTACAGAAGTGATTTTTAAATGGGAGCTATGCCCCATGAAAGTCCAGAGCATCTTCATACATTTTACCTGAAGCTGTAACTATAGTTGGAATTGCAATAACAAACCCAGGAAAATTCTACCACACAAGCTCAGCTTAATACAGCACTACAGTTAATATTCTCATACACTCAAGTACCCATTAAGCCATAACAACCTACTTGAAATAGCCCATAAACATTTTTAAAATTGCATAAAATACAATTACTGCCAAATAAATTAACTGATGTGAATATACAGATATGTATCCTCTAACAGCAACAATGTATTATCAATTTCAAAATTGAAATTTCAAACTACTTTTACTTTTGTAAAGAATTCAGCATGGTCACTTACAAAAAAAAGGCAATATACTATAAAGGCTGCTGAGTAAGCCTTCCCCTGCTTTTGAAGATAACCATCAAATGGTATTTGAGTGATGCCAGCTAATGACATATGGTAGCATTATCAGAGTTTCTTATCTGGAAAATTAAAATAGTAATTGCTGGGAAAAAGGTAACAGAATGAAGATGAGAATTCCTCTGTGAGGTATCCAGCACAGCAGAGGATCTGTGGGGAATAAAGACATCCAGCTCCTACTGCAAGTCTTGACAGAAGGTGAAAAAACAGCTTTCTCATGTGGCATTTAAATCACCTCAGCATCCATCATATGTGTAACAGCAGAGCAGGTATTTACAAGGAAAAATAACAACAAGCTCATTTATGGTAGAAACCAATGTTTTTCCTCATGTTTTCCTGTTCTGGCATCTCCTCCATTAATATCACAGCACACATTCCATCAACAACATCCTGAATATCTACTAAGAGTGTGAAGTAACACAAAGTTTTCTGGTTTCAAAACCAGAAAGGTCTTCCCAGCACTAACATGTTAAAGAAAGCCATAGAGGAGTCCTTCAGCAGGGTATTTTTGGTAAGGTAGCCATGGCTGCCACATCAGAGACCTCAGATGGTGCTGCAGCCCACAAAGGCTGAACTACAGAGGTGAGTAAATGCTCTTCACGTTCTGTGTTCACCACTGCTTATTTGAGGTATTGCTTAAATAATAACCTGGTCCTCCTTAAGATTCACACACAAACTAAACATACTGTAAACACAAGCTCTTTGGCCTGACTGAAGCACCACAGTAGCCAATGGACAGGGTACCAGTGGCTTTGCTGTAGGCTACAGACATAATTAGCTCTCCTGCTGAATTATTTACCTGTATCTCATGAGACCAATTTGGTTTTAGATCCTTCTGTTCTCAGAAGTTTACCTGACAGCCTTTAGATGTACAGAATAAGATGACTTAAACAAGCTAGAAAATCTGTCATTTCTGTTACATTTCAGACTTCAGCCACTCTTGATACTGTCCATTAAAAACAGAAAGGTTCTGTTAAGCAGAAGTTAGGATACAACATATTAAATAAGTCTGTTTTATTCAGACAGGTTTATTTACAAGCACAAACACTTAAAACCCAGACTGAGTAATTTAAGTCATAAGAGCAGTCATAAGAACCCTAAGAAGATACTTAATACTCCTATAAATAAGAATCAAAAAGAGTATCAGAAAGAGTATTTTTATTAATGATGAAACATTACGCACTCCTGTTTAAAAACAAAAAAAACCTTGTCTCAGAAATTAAGGAAATCACATTTTCATACAAAATTTTGAGAATTTCAGTTTATATGAAAGAACAAAAATAATTTTTAGGCATTTTTTCTAATCCAGCAACAGTGAAAATTGCATTCCTCCTAAGATGAGTTCCCTGTTCTTCCCCTGTATGTCACTACCTTTTGAGCAGGGCAGCTGAAGAATCCCCACAGGGAAAAAAAATCAGAGCTAAATCAGTTGGTAATTCTCAGCCATTGTCCCTGCCCCTCTGCTGAGGCAGTCACTGCAGTGGCACTCCAGAAAAGGAAGGGAAAACAGGGACAGCAGAGCAGCACACAGAGTTCATTTAAGCAAATGCAGAAAAAGGTACAAAAATGGCACTGTTTGATGGATGCCAAAATGGTTCCTCAAGTATCCTTTAAGATCATTAATATGGAGAACCAATCTTACTACAGGATCCATCTCCAATCCCCAAAGAAAAACACTGCAGATGAAATAATATCCTCTTTTTTCTAACAAATATACCCAGTTGTAATAAATAAGAAGCTCTAAAACATGGTGTTTGAAGAGCAGCATAAGCTGGTTTGCATTTCAGTCCATTATTAGATGGAAGGATGTGCAGAGGCTGCTTCAAGCCACTGGGATAGTTTAGTACTTGCAATGGGACTTCCTGCATCTAAATGTCACGTATCTTAGTGCAGCTAAAGATGTAGGTTGTCTTTGTGCTGAGCACTGGAGGGAGAACGTCTGCCTTAAACATGATGTGATGGCTGGATACACTGTCCTCCAGAGACGTGAGTCTCATCACTGCAAAGGCAACTACGTGTCTCAATTTGTGTCCCTGGTTGTAGATGACTGTCTTCAATAACTTCCTTGCTTATGGTAAAAGGAAAGCGTTCATTAGTTATTTTGTTTTGTGTTTTTTAATTACAAAATGCAACAAAAATACCATTTCTCCTTGAGTGAATCTACTATCTCTCCCCTAGAGTTTTATCTTTTCCTAATGCTGCTGAAATGAGACTCAGCAACATGCTGAAGTGAAGCATAAGAAAAAACCAAAAATTGTAGTTTTCTTCTTTATCCTTAGAAATAACTTTGCATTACATATATTTTAATTTCTGTGGAAGAGAGACTATGTCACCATTTCTAATAACACACAGAAGTTAAATAGATTTTTCCAGAACAACACCACTGGATCATAAAGAATGGGAGCATCCAGAAAACTTCACACTTTACTAAAAGTTATCTGAAAGGATAACAGGAGAACTTTAACAATACCATGTTTTCCCCTGATATGCAGGAAGAACGCCAGAGTATGCAATTATCGACCAAATTTCAGGGAACCAAACGCAGCAACACAACGATGCACATACAGCAACTGTACAGAACTGTTACCGAAAGGGGGTTGGGGGGTTTTTTTGGTTGGTTGCTAATTTGCAGTTTGGGAGGAGAAAATGAAAAATTGTTCAGCTAAAACGGAGCCAGGGAATACAATTATGCAATACTTAGTAATCAGCATGGAGAATTATTATTTGATCAGGAAGGTATAAAATGGACTGGTTTTTTTGAACACAGTTAACTAATATTGTTAAACTCAAAGAAATTACATTTACTTAGAGGAATGTGAAAAAAGCTCAAGGACTGACTCAGCTTTGTTTATAGCTTAAATAACATGGTACCTTAATGTTCTTTTTTAATGTAAAGCTTATGAGATCATAATTTGAGGCAAAAGTGGGAAGTTTATGGCCTGACAATCAAGGTGAACATATATAAATGCTATTAAGTCCAAAACAGAACACAACACAATTAGAGTAATATCAGAATGGCTACTGTCATTTCTGGAAAAACAGGATGTGATTATTTCTTTCTTTCTGGATGCACAATACTTACACCAGTATTGTACATCAGGGCCAAAATACAGGTCACTAAAAGCTTTTTGCTTCATCTGGTAACAGCCATAGTCTTTATGATTCTCTCCACTTAGGTTATAAGCTTCATCTCAGGCCTTAAATAAAAAGCTTGAGCTTATTCTAGGGAATAAGAAAGGGGAAAAAAAGTTGGAACATACTTGAGAGAAAAACACTGTTAAATAAAAATAAAATGGCCAATTAAGTTCTGAAAAGAGAGATCAATCTGAAATGTAGGTGCAGCACAAGAAAGGAGGAAGCGATGGGAGTCAGAATGAAAGAAATGGTCACCCAAGTGGGTTCCAAAGGCTCATGATCTTGCCGTGGTTCTCTGTCCTTGGACAAGTTGTATCCTTCAAAGTGTGAGCTCCAATAAAAAAATTACTTCTTTTATGAAAGGATTTTAAAATACATAAAAGTACTTGACAGCCTTTTAAATTGGTAAAGGACTTGGAAGAGAAATATATTAAAAACATCATCAGACTACACTTAACAATTTAAGAACAAAAGATGGAAAATTATTCAGACTGGACCTTCACCTCTAAAAATTCTGATTGCTAATACCAAACTCTAAGACTGCTGTGACTGGACAAATAAGCTACAGAGCAGAAAAGTTAAATTTCAAGAACATTGTTTTGTATTTTCATACAAATCCCAATAAACTCTCAGCAATTTGAAAGATGGTTATTTCCTGACTCAGTTTCTATTTTGCTTTGACATTTAATGCTGTGCATGGCAGCTCTTTGGCCAACAAAACAGCTGTTCTGTGCACTTTTGTCTGCTGCTTATGTTTTGTCTGGCAAATATTATGCTATAATCTCACAGAATATTCAAGGATTTATCACATACTGTTAATTTAAAGCAAGGCAAGGGGAAAAAATGGAAGTGACAGCATCAGTTTGTTTTTAGGAACTTAACTTCCTCAATGCATCAGTTATATTGCAATATTTCTATTTAAATATTAAGCTAGGAAATCTTGGCAAAGTGTTTTACTGCAGGTAAGTCCCAGACAAATATCAACACTAAGTACAGGCACTTTACCTAAAAAACCCCTAAGGCAACATAATCACACAACTATAATTAAAGCTCACAATGCAGAGTGAGCTTTACAGACTCCTGTATCAATTCTTTAAATAGACAACAAGCATCTCAATTTTGCATTTATTTCTTTCAGAAGTATTACTTCTAGATTTTCAAGGAAGACAATTTTATATCTAGATATTCACAAAAGAAAAATAAAGCCTGTTTCCAAGACAACCACATTAGTTTCCAGACTGCTGGATACTAACTAAGAACATTCGGAAGATTATATATCCCAGATGATGACACTTCAAAGAATTCCACTTATGTTCTTTTACTCAATTTATACCTAATGAAGCATTGCAAGTGTACATATATACCCAAGAGAAACTTGGTATTCTTATTTTTCCATTACTCACGTTTCCAGATGCTCATTAGAGCCAAAACCTTAAACTAATAGAGTAACAAAGAAAAACTCAAGGATAAACAAAAAATTAATCCACTAATAGGCATCTTGTATTGATTTCTGTGACACCACAAATAACCTTTCTGCTGAGGGTGCACAGAATTTTTTACTTTAATGGGCCTTTAGAAGAAATATGTGCTTGAATGAATTAAGTAAAACTCATGTGCCATATTTAATAATCATACCAGGAGGCCATCAGTGTATAAATCACATCCATCTCTTAGGATAACAGACAGAAACTTCCCCTATTTTAAATGAACATACTCTGTGTTACCTGTTCCAATAGAACACATGGCATACTACCTTAGCAAAGCAAATTTGGCAACAGAAGACACTGAGTTAAAGGCTGATTTTCTTGGTCAGTATTATCATGATCCTTCCAGTAATCAGAGAGAAAAGCAAGCCCAACCTCGGGCATTCAAAACAGATGAACAATGAGTCACTGAACTTTATCTATCCGCTTCTTCAACAAGGCACAAACACTCTGAGGTGTGCTCTTCCTAGAGCACTAAGTAGGAGACTGGCCATCAGTAAAAGAAAGCCTACACACTGTCCGACTCATAATTAAAATATAAAAAAATATTGCCACTGGGAAACACAGGTGAGTATGACATTCAGTCTGGAACTTTTGAAACCACTACTCTGTAGAAATAACTCTGTACTTGGTCACAATCATTTGGTTACAATTCAGTTCTTGCCTTTAATAGCAGCAATAGGACATCCCTATGAAAAGAAACGCACACTGATGTAACTGACATTTTCCTTAAGACAACAAACATACTGGCTTATACTTGTAAACTCACTTTATGGAAAGAAGGCTTGTTACTGCAATTAACATCTACTTCACAGACTTAATAAAGGGCAATAAATATTAACTCACTAGTCTCTGTGCTAGATCCAGTGCAAATTTTTTAAGTTCTTGTTGCTACAGCAAAATATGTTACATGACGTTCAAGTTTTAGGCCAGACATTTGCTTCATGTACACATGGAGGTACCTCTGTCAAATGAAATTAATGACATACATAGTTTAAAAAGTCTTCCATATCTTCCAAGCAAGAGAACAAGTCACAGCATTTCCTTCATCTTTAGTTTTTTGCTGAAAATTACAACAGAAAGTTCTTTACTCTGGTTTATTTTCCTAAAATATTGTGATACAACATATGGAGCCAGAAAATCCTCTGAACTGCAGAGGACTGCAGAGTAACTGCAGACAAGAAAGGTCAGAGAAATGAAAAGTTCCCATACTAAACATAATTTTAAAATTTTACTTATTCTTTTAGCACTTTCTTAAAGTAAAAAACCTCTAAAACCTATGTATCTTACCAAGGGTTTTTAACGTGCAGATTTTTATACAATCTCTGAACTACTTCAGAAATAGCCACAGAAGTTAACTGAAGAAAACAAATGTGTGATCAGTATTCCAAGAGCCGCTAAAAAAGCAGCATCCATTTCTACTGACTACATCAGTCATCAAATCTGAAAACCCCCAAAACTTCTGTAATCATCTGCAAGTCACTATTTATTCTTTTATCCAATGGCTCTGCCATGTAAGAGGATTTTTTAGCATCTGTCACAATGCAGCAAGTGAGGGCTGGGCTGTCACAGAAGACTGGAGGGATTAAGCACAAAAGGAAAAAAGAAAATTCAGTCATCTGCTGAATAAGTTTCAAAATTCTGTGAAGTACTGTAGAGACAATTACTCTGAAAGCACTTCTGAAAAACTTCATAAAATACTCTGTACTATTCTTGAGGAGATCAAATACACATCAAATTCAAGCCTGAACACATTCTCCTGTAATCTCTGTGTAACAAATACTTCCAAAGTAACTCATCTAAATCTTGTTCTATTCCTTCTTTCTTGTTTCCGCTGCTGCAGGAAGTTTTCCAGCTATGAAAGGAGGCTTACTTTGAATTAGCAAATGATGGGGGAAACAAGGAAGATGAGAACTATGGAACTGTCCCTATGGGCTGGACATCGAAAGCACCTGCTCGGGCCAGTCTAAGGGCCATGGCCTGCCATCACTTTGGTGCCCTGAGCACGCTGAGCTTCCCAGAGGAGCTCTGACCTGCAGGCACGTGCACTACAGTAAATTCAACCATAAGGTCCACCTGCCGCTATAGTACAGGACTTCCCTTTACTACTGACTGCTGTCCTAGAAAATCAGAACAAAACGTAACGTATCTTCTCTGTATCAAAACATACCATTTAAACACAAATTTTTAGTATCTTGAAGGACAAAACCACTGAAAACAAGATCATACACCAATGGTGAGAAGTGATGGGATCAATTTTATTCTACTATATGTATTTATGAGAAAAATGCAACAGATCTCATCTTCACTGAACTCTGCTATATTCACAGCAGTGATTTTACAAATAACAGCTTTGCAAAACACCTTTCCTTTGCAGAACCCAGCTTGGTAAGGTTTTATTTCATGAGGTGGGTAGAGAATTTCCCTGGGAAAGTCCTGCCACAACTGCTGTCAAAATTATCATACCTATCTGAAATATTTTTGGAACCTATCTTCCCTCAACAGTGCTGCCTACAAGCTATCTAATCACAAATGAAAACAAACAAACAAAAAGTCCCATTAGTCAGGAAAAACAAAACCTCTGGAAAGTAACTTGTCAAGTTGTCAGTGATAGATGCATCACGGCACCAAAAGCTTTAATCAACAAATGGGATATGCTAAATAGTACAAGGGCTCATGAGAACTGCATTTCACACAACAGACTTGAAGTTCTCAAGGTAAAAAAAAAAATCCAAGTAAAATAAAACAAAATCTAAGTGCTCCTTCACACTGCAGTTAAATCCACTGTGCACTGTTGCACGCTTTCTGCTAGACTCCTACATAAAATTTAAGTGAAAGTTAGAAATCAATCTAGCTATTGCATCCTTAAATTGTAACGCCATGAAACTGGAACTAAGCCTTTTGGACACCATGGAATTGATTTTCAAAAAAAAAAAAACTCTACGCAAACTTATACGCTTAATTTATTCCCACTTCCCCTTGTTACCATGCATTAAAAGCATCTATTTGTGCAAATAAGTACACAAACAATCCATTTAAAAGAATACAATAAAAATTAATAATTATGTAGACAGCATTCACATCAGTATAATACTAGTTTCCAAGCTCTTGCTAATTGCCATAAAAGTTTTTCCATCACAGTTACACTCCAGTCTGTCCAGCACATTAATCCTCATTTTAACCACATATGCAATTTATATGGCTGACTTGTGCCTCTACATAAAAACAGATAAACCAAACTAAAGAGTACTAACACATTGTTGAAACATAAACACATCACCATCATCACAGCTACATAGTTATATTTATATATAAGCCTATCAAATTATGAGGCAAAACCCAACACAGTATGATTTGGGACACAGTACTCTTGGACTGAAAGCAAGGGATTAGATGAACCGCAAAGGACACCTACAAGTATCAGTGATCATGTTCTTTCAGAGTGCTGAGTTAGCACTTCAGTACCATTTAGCTGTGAATGCTGATTCAGGTTATCACTGACTTTTAGAATTGTAATCAGTCTTGCTTGAACATGAGAAACTTCAGGAATCTTCTCAGCTAACATGTGAATATTATACTTTAAGTCAAATCTTTTCTCCACACCCTCTACACAAAACAGCAAAAATCAGAAGGGTTTGTGACCAGATGAGGCCACAAACACCCTGATCTAAAATGGTCCTGCTCTGAGTAGGTGTCTCCAGAGGCCCATTCCCTGGGGTTTGATGCATCAGTAGGAAACAAACCTTTAAACAGTTCCATTGTAAAACATAAATATTTAATTGTTTATATCATAGGTTGCTCTTGCTGAGGAAAACAATCACAGGCCAACTGCCATTAATGTTTGTAAAAACAAGGTGCACCACAACTATTTTCTCTATGTGGTCAAGTCTGGGAAACTAGTCTGCTGCTGAGGAGTGGCACCTGCTGGCAGATAGGCACTCCACAAAAATCAGACTCACCAATGAAGTTAAAAAAAAAAAAAGACAAATCAGAGTTCACTTTATTCAGAGAACAACTTTCACTTCCTTCTAGACTGACGGGATGATGATGTTTTTCTCAACAATGTAACGCCTTTCAGTTATACTGATGATACTGAATTCCCCATGAACCAGGACAACATCACTAGTGTTGCCTATGAGATCCCTTTGCACTAATCAATCAGCAGCAGAACTAAAGGACAAAATACTTGTTATTTAATTAAAACCCTTCACATTGTGGACCCCTTAAATAAATTGTTACAGTGATTCACTACAATGGCTGCTAAGTAGCTCACCACAGTACTTCACTGTGAACAATCAACTGAGTATAAAAATTCAAGAGGCCTAGAAAACAACTGAATATCATGATTTGCTGTACGCCTTAAAATTAACTCTAAGCATTAAATTAAATTTAAACTCCTGCAAATAAAGTACATAAACAGAACAAGTCATTAAACATGAACCAAAATATCCTTAGTTTTAGAGCAGCCTGCTTGTCCCACAGTTTAAAGGTGACCTATACTTTCCATGAGGTGTTATTCCTGATCTGTGCCAATCTATAACTTTCTGGCTTAAAATATCACAGTGGATGACTGACACATGTCATATTCATTTTGAAAGGGATGGGAAAAAGAGAAAGAGATTCAGTTTAAATGTTTTACCCATATCCAGGAATGAGAGCAGGAATAAATAATATTTTATACTGTATTTTCATTTTTAAAGAAAACTTCTTACTCTAAACAGTACCATGTAATACTTTGCAACAGCACCTCAAATGTGGCATTACTAACAATAAGGATTTTTAATTTGGTGAAAAAATATGCATATTTGGCTATTCCTATATTCTTCCAAAAATATAATCACTTTAAAACTCAATAGATCCATTACGGGGAGGGAAAAAAAGAGAGTTTTGTATCTACATACTGAAGTTCCACATGCTCTGGGCATACTCTTCTGGGGACTATTGTGGCTGATCAGAATTTTGTAATGACCCTCCTCAGCTGTCAGGTTTGTCAGATTAAATCAGAGCAGAAAGCTACTTGATACCATAGTAGAACCCAAAGGTGTGCTTTTATGTCATGTATTTTATGTAATATATCACATTTGACATCAGATCTGCACTTAAAGAAACATCTAGTTATCCAACTACCCTACGGTTAGGGTTAGAGTTAGGGCTAGGACTAGGGCTAGGGCTAATCAAACCAATGTTGACTGAAACACCAACAATCATCCAGTTGCTAGACTTTTAGAAATTAAGACAGTCTGTTGTTGGTAAACACAAGTCATGCTCATAGAAAGACAGCTCTGGTGTTCTCATCACTCTACTGAGAACCTGCACCCAGCACTTCCTAACTCCCTTCCAGCCCCACAACAGTACAAGCCTACAGGTGGAAACCAATTTGCTGCTGTACGTGACTCTGCAGAGCTAAGCCATGCCTAGGCATGATCACTAATGGAGGCACTAAGGCTGTTTCCTTGGGCCAAAACTCTTCCTGGTACATTTGGATCACTAACCTACATTAAAAGAGGAGAACTTGAAAAGAAAGACTGCAACGGAGTAAAATAAAGAACAAAATATTATACAGTACTCAAAAAATAACTCTATTAAGGAGTACAGGAAGAAGAAAGTATTGTAGGTGATAAATGTGCCAGAAAAAAAGTCTGAAGAGACATGAATGAAGCAAACCTATCATGTTGGACTGTTTAACCATAACACTATGAGAAAAACACTTTGAAGGACTCCCAAGAGTTTTCCAACTGCAGGAAAAATGAAACTTTTACTATGCCAATATCTGTTGAAAAATGCAGATTCACAGAATCATAGTATTATTAGGGTTGTAAAGGACCTCTGCAGTTCATCTCATTCAAACTCCATGCCAAGGCAGGGTCACCTGGAGCAGCTTACACAGGAATTCGTCCAGGTGGATTTTGAATGCCTCCTGAAAGGAGAACTCCACAACCTTCATGCACTGGCAGACTATAAATTTCCTAGAGTGCGATTAGGATACTTTTTTAATTATTTAAATATATGGAGACTAGTTCAGGGTGTGCATCTTGGGCTGGTTCTCCATTGCAGGTCTGACTCATCTACAAATCCAATCATGAAAAGCAATTTGAATAAAAATCATCACAAAATGAGAGATCAACACTCTGAAAAAGGAAATATGAAAGAGAATATAAAAACATCCCTTTTTGAAGAGTGACCAGATATATTTCTGCAACAGAGAAAAAAACAAAATAGGCTTCAGAAAAGCAAACTTCAGCACTATTGAGAAACCAGAAGTGCCAGAGCAACCCTGAGGGATAACAGTGTTGTAGGGGTCCTTTTCCTGTGCTAGGGTATTAAAGGGCAGCCATGCCAAACACTGCAAACTATCAGGGTACCTGCTCTGCGTTTCACTGCTGGGGCAGCAAACTACCACAGTGCAAATCCAAACTACAACGTGCATTATGAGAACATTACGACTAAACCAGGTGGAAACCACAGTAAAGTTTTTTAAATGAAAAGCATTCTCAAAATCTGCAGCAGTAAGTTAACAATTCTCAACACGTATTTCAATAATTAACAATAACTGAATATGTGAGAATTGTAGTTTATATTAGAAAATTAAATATTCTACTTGCTTCTAGTACAGGAATGAGCCTTCCCTATTTAAGTATTTGCTGCCATCACGTGTACACTTCAAAAACTGCAAACTTAAAAACAATACTTCTCTTTTATCATGTCAAAAATCAGCTATGAGGGTACACATAAGGGCATTACACACTTCAGTTAGAAGGTGATGAAGTTTCAAGGATTGCTAATGTCATATGAATTCTTCCCTCAATAGAGATCAGCTATTATAACCTCAATTCAACTACGAAGACCACATGCTTCCTCTATGTAATCAAAAGAAGCAAGAAACTGATTAAAAGTAAACAGTATTTGGTGGCCCACAAAAAAAATTAACCAATTGCTCTGGTTCATTCCATACAGATTGCAAAACTACCAACAGTTCAATACCTCGAGCCATGACAACTCCAAAGAAGCAATGATGACAGGGACTTTTCAAGCCCTTCCACCATTTTTCTTCTGGTTCAGGGAGGGGAAAAACCAAACACAAACAAACAGAGTTTTGCAGTGATCTACTGTTCATTTCCTATACATTAGGAAATAGAACAGTTCAGCAAGAAGGAAAAAAAATACTATAAAATTGCCTAAAATTAGTTTATCAATTTTACATCATTCAATAATTCCCACAGAATGAAGGAAGATGCATATCCATTTTAAGAGTCTAATGTTAGCCAGTCTTGAAATATGGATGCAAGATCAATTCAGAAAGTATCTTACAGATTTAGCCAGCTACTCCAGTTAGGAAAAAATGCATCATGCTCTCTTTCAGCTCAGACTCTGTCTCTCAACAATATCCCTGAAAAAAACAAAAAGCAGCATCTTAACAGGACTCAAACTCCCCACGTATCAGTAAGCCCAAAATCCTACACTCAGTAATAACTCTGCTTCTGGTATCACTTCTAACATGTTAATTAGAAATACCTTATGACATCACATTACTTCTGGAAATGTCCTTTAAAAGCTATAAATTCAAACATTTTAGCAGACACTATGATTAAACTTTTGTTTTCCAAATTAAATCCTTCAAAAATGCAGTTTGAAATTGAGACACAGAAACTAAAAATATTTCTGCTGAAATTTTCTGGTCGATGGACTGCCAGGAGTGAGCTGCATAAAGAGCAGGATATCACTCAGAAGATACATGACTGTAAACACAGTCAGCTTCAGCCTTAAAACAGCCAAAGTTCTCAGTACTACAAAAGACAGCTACAACAACATGAAGAGTAGTAAAGATGCTACTAAACACAAGATTATGAAGTTGAAATGTGAGGTTCAACTTCTTCCAAAAACTGATCTTTGATTAAAGGACTAATATTAGTGAACTGTATAAACCCCTTTCATCCCAAGATGTGCACACATCAGTATGTTCTAAGTACAGCTGTATATATACAAACCTGGGGCCTTAAAAATCCTCCAATATGCATAAGTCTACTTGAGCAGACACCTCAAAGTATGCTGAAAGAAGAAAAAAAAAACTGTTTCCAAACAATTATTCAAATGCGCTCCAGATGCCACTTTAACTTGCAGAAAATAGCAATTTGGTGTCTACACAGGACAGAAAGGTACATCTATACAGCACATGCAATTACAGCACTCATAATATTATTGCAGTAATTACTAAATATGGTACTTGACAGCACTTGTAGAAAGTTGGCAGTGTTTACAGTGTTGAAAGTGGAAATGCGCTGACAACACAGTAAAACCTACCATGCTTACAAAACACTACAAGCTGACAATATTCACACAAGTAGCAAACAAATGCTAGAAGGAACGTGGCAATAAAATATAAACAAGCAGAAACCCTTAGAAATTTGCAATTCCAATTCATATTCAGTTTTTCTGTTTGACCCACTACATTGTCTTGAAATGCAACAAAGTTCAAACCTTGATATCTTCATTCTGAAAACAGAGCCTGGTAAGGTTCTCTCAATTCTAATGGAAAGTACTTTAAATACCAAAAATAGACAGTGCTGTAACACTGAGGGGCAAAACAACCAGAATACCCATCTCCTCTTTTTTTTTTGTTTACATGTAAGAGGAAGCAAGAAATCTAGAAACCTAGCAAGAGTCACACTTGCACATATGCAACTTATAGACAACTTTTTAAGACAGTCATTTTCTTTCTGTAACCTGTATCAAGTTAAACTTTTTAAATGGCTGTCAAGCAATACTGAAAATAAGGAATCATGCTAATTCACAGCATATATGATAAACTGTTAATTTCAAAGAGTAATCAGGAATCTGAATGCACAAAATAACAGATTTCTGATCATTGCATCTCTAACTTAAAAAAATCCAGAGGCCCTGAGAATTGTGTGCTATTACGTATATAATTTATACACAATAAAGAGTTTTGATTCCCTAAGTTTCAAACACATACACAAGTAAGATAGTATGTTACCCAGTGTGGTTATGCACCTGCTGTCTCATATGGCTTGGACAAAATTTTATACCACCCCTAGATGGAAACCTCTATTACCTTTTAAACTGACAATTCTCTACACGCTCCATTACTGGTTCTGCTTTTACTGTCTCTGGCTGTTTTCTCATTTAGAGATCTGTTCACACACTGCTGTCACTAACCTGTATTCATGAGGAAGGCACCCACGGAGCAGACATACACAAAACCTCTACAGTATCTCCAACTCCGAGAGCATTAACAGAAATATGCCATGCTCAGTTCCCAGGCCGGTGTACTCAATGGAAGAAATAAGCTGTTGCACACATTAGATATTTACCCCACTTCTACAGCAATTTAAACTTCTCAGTCTAAGATACAACTAATAAAAATTGCTGCACTCTGCCAAGAAATTTCAGTAGAGATTCAATAATGACACACCTTAAGTATCGAAGCTATGTTACAAATCATCCGAAATTTATAAACCTAATTTGCATATCATATTTATATACCAAGTTTTGTCACTTCAGTTGGGCAAGACCAATGTACCTGAGGTGAATGGGACATGCAGGGGACTGACATTACTGCCTGATGTGACCCCCATGACTCAGATGTTATTTCCTGCTGTGTCAGAACAGTTGCAAATAAAAACTTCCACTAGCCAACAAGCACAGTTATCAAGACAGCCATCTGAGTAGCTACATGCAATCATAGAGATGATAACATAGAGATAATTGGCATACTAACATGACAGAAGCCCTGAGAGTACTTATGCCATGTCTTAAAAAATTTTGAATTTGGAAAATACAGTAAAGGTCTAAAGCCAGTATGTATACAGGGAAAAAACCCAACCCACCAAGAAATCACTGGCCTTCACAGTAGGCAGATGGACCTGAAAGAGAATGACGCTGTTTCCCAGGTAAGAGGTACCACATGCCCCTTCCCACAACAGGTGTGCAGCACACACAAGCCAGAGGGTACCCACCACTCTGTCCCAAGACTTCCCACATGAGAAAGCTCCCAGACCATCTGGATTCTCCATGGAGTGAAGTGAACACAAGCTTCTGCTTCTAAACTCAAATCTGAAAAAGCACTGAAGGGATGGAAGTGATGACATCATATGAAAATTATGTTATTACCATGAAACTTTGCAATAGGGATCCATGTGGTCAACCTTTGCTTTTATTTCTTTGGTCAAAAGGACAATTGCACATGAATGCTGGTTCAGGAAACTCTCCAAATCTTGGGTGCACCCAGGCAAAATTTCATCTTACACAATGGAAGACTTAACTCTTACAGCAAGGCAGGCACCAGGAACGCCAGGTCAGAGCAGCAGGCTGATCTCCTGTGGCCAGTCATACCCAAATCCCACATGCTCTTCAATTTATCAGTCACAACTCCATGGCTCTCAGGCAAGTGTGAAATTCTTTCCTGCCTTTTAAGAAAAACCAAAGAAAATAGAGGAAACTGCCTCCAATTTAGTTCTTAAAATTAATAACCAGTGAACACCCTAAGTGGGGGCTAAATACACAGGGCTCAGTAGGAATTTACTCTTAATAAGAAGGTTTTCAACCAGATAGCCATAAAAGAATTAAAAGCAAATTCAGGTATCCAGGAATGTTAAAATGAAATACTCTTAAGTCCTATTTCACAACTTTTATTAAAGTCATAAAATGGCAAAAACATTAAAGCCATATTATACTTCCCAAAACACGGATTTCTTTGTTAGGCAAAGAAAAAAATCACTTATATAATGTACTTCACTGAAACTGAGAGTATAATACAGAAAGTCAGCAGCAGTTTTAGACATTTGCAACCTATATTATTTACTGAAAGACAGCACAAAAAGCAACCCACATGTCACATTCCCATCTCAGTCTGACTCCAGTACTGACCACAGCTTTCTCTTCCACACTCTGATTATTTGCTCTTCAAACTCTCTTGTCAACATTTCAACACATTTTTGAGTGCCAGAAGCTTAAAAATAAAGGGGAGGAAAGATCACACTAGCCCAAAGAATTAAGAAACAAAAAGTTCTATAAGTGTATCCACTCGCAAGCAGAAATAGATACAATCAGGATACTGTGTCCTGAGAAATACTATGCCAGCATCTCACAATCATCCCATCCCAGCAAACTAAGCACTGCAAGCAACCTGGGTAATTGTAAACATAATTGATGAAAGATGATTATTTGTATTGCATCAAATATTACACTGATTCAAAAAAAATTAAGTCATTTCTGACAGGCTACATGACCAAGTTCCCCAAACAGAGAGATAGTGAGGAATGAAAAGAAATACCACATTTCTTCTGGGTAGGCAAGAGCAGATGTCAGCTCCCAAATCAGTCTCAGTTCATCTGAAAGCTTATAAAAAGGCTTTCAGAGTCAAGAGTGGCCAAAGAATTTCAAAGGCAATTTACTCAATCTATTTATTAGATGTGAGAAAATGTCATGGAATTCTGCAGAATCATTCTGACCATCTTAAGATAGTCCAGGTCTTCTCATCTGCAGGGTCAGGCTTTTTAAAAGTGCCAAGTACAAAATGGTCATTTTCAAAATTAAAAAAGGAATTAGCTTAAATGTGAAACAAATGGTTACTGAAATTACTTAGCTGAACGTTCTACCTTTTGTAACCTGGAACGAAGTAATCAATACTATCTTAATACTATCTATCTTAAGTAAGCATTCTCATCAGCTACCATGTGACTTAGAAGACTATTGGACTAATTGACTTATCATACCTGTCGACATTAATTCAATAGCATTCCAAAGTAATAATCACTATCAATCTAATTATATCAGCAGTCTCCTGTAAATGGGTACCAATTATTTTAATTAAAATAGTAAATATTTAGAAAATAGAAAGGAACATATATTAATAATTTATATAATTAATTTGAATCTATCTGAACAAGCGTAATTCCTGAACAACAAAGCTTACTTTCTTTGTATCCCACTTTAATATTTTCCATCAGGTTTCAAGACATCAATCTAATACCAAGGAAAAAAGCCTCATTTATATTGTTCTACTTTTATGTAAGTGTCTATGGACTTGCAGTCTATTATCAGTCTTTTCACTTAAGAACTCTTCCAAGAATATTCAAACGACAGTTTTCCTATTTTGTAAATGCAAACAGGTAAGTTTAGGTTTCCTGCAAAATGACATTAACTATCTGTGTGGTTGGGTTCTCACACTAAAGACCTCAATTCCTGTGCATTCTAAACAAGTGAATCTCTCCTCATATCCTTTACAGGAAAATGTCATGAATCATTCACATTCAGGCAATGTAATCTGGGAGCTTTTTACCTTTTTTCCCCTCTTTTTTTTTAAAAGCTAATCTAGAAATCTCCCTCCAGATTCCTCACCTTGTTTCACAGGAAATAAAGGAAACCTGCTCAGCTTGTGAGAAACAATTACAGAATCATTTAGATTGGAAAAGACTTCCAAAATCATCAAATCCAATCTTCGACCAAACCTTTATCAACTAGACCACGTCACTAAGTGCTAGGTCCAGCCATTTCTTGAACACTTCCAGGGACAGTGACTGTACCACATTCCAGGGCAGCCTGTTCCTATGTTTAACAACCCTTTCTGTAGCACAATTCTTCCTGATGTCCAGCCTGAACCTCCCCTGGCACAGCTTGAGGCTACATTCTCTGGTGCTGTCCCTAATTGCCTGGGAGAAGAGGCTGACGCCCCCCTTCCTACAGCCTCAAGTCAACATGTCCAGTTCCTGTGAAACAGCACGATTTAAATACCAAGTGGCAAAAAATCATCTGAGGCAACCATAATGTGAGTAAAATATCAGGCCTGTTTTCTAAACTACTACCAAATACAAATCAAATTGGAGGACACAAAAGCACACCACAGACTATGAAAAAGTATATTCAAGCACATCTGGAAGGTCTGACTATCCAAGAAAAGCCTGAAGAGTTTTAACAATAGTCAAGTTGTTTCATGTTACAGTAAGCCATCCTTGGAGATTGTCATTCAAAAAGCATTTGGGATGGCTTAATAAGATCACACTTCATATTGAAGTCCTCATTCGAAGTCAACAAACATCGATGCAATCATCATATCCATAATCTTTACCTTCTGATGAATATACATTAATATATATCATTTTAATACAAAATTATTAATACTAATTTTTTGTAACATCAGACATTATGCCACTCTGTACCAGACACCCTGCAAGCAAGAGAAGACATGAGGAAGGAACATTTCCAGATGCAAGTTGAATACTGACAACCCTAAACGGCATACAGCAAGGCATATGCTTAGCCTAATGAACAGGCAAATTGGGAAGAAAAGTGCCTGACATGCAGCATGTCAAAATACTGTTAACGGAGCTGTAATTTTGCATTTTTCAAAACCAAATAAACTTATAAGGAAATTTAAACAATCATTTTGTATTACGTTTTGTATTATTTTATAGTGATTTGTTTAGGTGGGGTTTTTTTGTTTGGTTTGTTTTTTGTTTGCTTTAATAAACATAGATATGAAGGCAAGGAGTACAGTTATGGTTCATGTATGTGAAGAAGTAGCATATCACTGCTTCATTCACCACTAACTGTGCGACTCTTATGTCCTTCCAGAACTGGGTGCTTTGCAGGTACCTCAGCTCTGCAAGAACTGTCGAGCTTCCAGCCTATTTCTGGTCAACAGAGTGTCCGGCTGCTCAGGAAGGGTGCAAATAATAAATCCCAAGAGAAATAAGTGATGCATAATACAACTGCTCACCACCCACTACTTACCAATGCCCAGCCCATCTCCCAGCAGCAACTGGCCCCACTCAGCCAACTCGCCCAGTTTATGCACCGAACATGATATTCTGTGTATGGAATATCCCTCTGGACAGTTCAGGGCAGTTGTCCTGGCTAATCTCCTTCACAGCTTCCCATGGAACTCCTCACTAGCAAAGCATGGGAATTGGAAAAATCCTTGATTTAGGGTAAGCATTACTTAAGATAAACTAAAACAGTGTTTTATCAACATTTTCCTCATATTAAATCCAAACCACAGCACTGTACAAGCTACTAAGAAGAAAATTAACTCCATCCCAGCCAAAACCAGGACAGAGAACTCCAATATGAATTAGAGCCTAATTAGAGCCTAGACTTACCTAATCCAAGTTGCCTACAGTCCATCTTTCTCAATTATCTCATTAAAGTCTTCAAGGGGCTGGGAACCACAGCACAGCATAAGATGCAAAGTAAGGCTCACAGGCCAAAAATGCCAAAGTCTGATTTAAATTCCACCCTTGAAACAGATTACTATTTGGGGTAGATAAAAAACCCAAAGCAAAACAAAAATTAAAGATGAGAAGAGTCATGTTAACTCTGCTAATATCTCCCAGCATCTTGTTAGAAGACAGACATATTTGCAAAGTTCTTTATACTCACACACTCAAAACAGTTATTAAATTACTTTCCTTTCCTTGAGCATATCATACCTAATAGCACTAAATGTCAGGTTTCAAAATTCAACTTCTGTTCCTTGTAGTCTAATTTTTGTCACAGTTTTCCCTATAATCTACTTTTGAAACATTTTAGAAGTGAGAAGTATTTTCACTGTTTTTACTTCACAGAAATGGCTAAAGATATTTTAATGTAAACATTTACTTCCTTTTCTAAAACTAATTTAAGAAAGATTTTAGCACTGAAAATAGTAACTTGTCTTTTTAGCTCACGTTAAAATTGGAAGCAACGATGCAGAAACATTTCAGCAATATCATGTAAACGGCACTTGAGAATTACAATAGCATCAGGCATTTGAGAGCTAGATACAAATTTCCCTGATTTGAGGATCTATCAGTTGGCAAGAGGCAATTAAAATACACTTATTCCTCTCCTGGGAAGAGAAGAACAGGCAGCTTTCTCCCTGCTGGTTCGTGATGCTCCAGCCCAAGTTGTTTTACCCCACAAGATGTCAGCTACAGGTGATAGAAGGGATGGGTCAGTTCTCCCATTACCATTCAGTTGGCAAACTGGGAGGCAAAGGGTGCTGTCTAAGCTTAGCAGCTTCCATGGCAAAGCAGCATACAAACTTTTTTTTTTGCAGAGAAAGGAAAACAGATTTGAGATTCAAAAATACTACCAAACCACTAGCTTAATGAGCATGAAAATTAATGGGAAGCTTGTCTAGAGATCCGTCCCTTGCAGGTGAGTTCATGTTTTAGCTGAAGTTTCTCCTCTGTCAAATGTCTATACATTTGTCTGTCATGGGTGTTTTTGAGGTCTGCTAATACTCTCGTATCTGCTGGGGTTCAGGTATGTGGGGAAAGCACCCTATGGGTCTCCCTCCTCTGCTGCTTGTGAAATTTGTTACCTCATCACTTCGAAATGATCTGCTTTTCCACCCTTGGTGAAACCAGGCTCTAAGTTCAGGGAAGGGGTGGTTCAGCAGAGAAGCAAAGTTCACATAAGACTTGTTTCTTTAGGAAACACTGGAAAAGTGTCACTCAAAAATGAAATACAAGTTCATGGGGAAGTTATTTACACCTATGTATTCAGCTAATTATAATTATACAATTAGTTACATATACAGTTATAAATATATATACACTTATATAATGTATTATTATAAATCATACAGATAATTCCGTGTGTATATTTTTATATCTGTATATATAGCTCACTATGTAATTGTCATTCTGTTGCATATACCTGTACGTGCACAGCTATCATCACACACATTTGAGGCAAGGAAATAAGAACAGTAAAAGACAATCTGCCCACAAACGTGGAATTACAAGGAATTCTGTAGCTCCGTAAGGAGTTCGCCTCTCAGGGGAGGGGACGCGAGGAGACAGAACGATGGGGTTGGAAAAGACTTCGAGCGCACGGAGTGCCCACCCGGCAGGGCCGCGGCAGCGCCGTGTCCGTGCCCGTGTCCATGTCCGTGCCCGTGTCCCTGCCGGGACCTGCCCCGTCGGGCTCGTCGCTCCCGCCCCGAGGCACCCCGTCCTTGCCGCGGGGCGGCGGGCACTTGCCTCCCACTCCCGCAGGAAGCGCCGCGCCTCGGCGGGCCGGGCCGCCCTGTGCCTCCGGAACTCCTCCTTCACGTAGCAGTCACCCAGGTCGCGCAGGGCGGGCGGCAGCGCCCGGTGCAGCTGCAGGATACGGCGGTAGAGGCGCCGCGCTCCGCCCGGCGCGGCCATGGCGGGGGCAGGAGTGCGAGTGGGACCGGCGGAGCGCGCGGCTGGGCCGGGCCGAGGGGGCGGGATCGGCCGAGTGCGGGGCGGGGCCGGGCCGGGCGGGGCGGGGCCAGGCCGAGAGGGGCGGGGCGGGGACGGGCGGGGCGGGGCGAGGACGAGCGGGGCGGGGCCCGGACGAGCGGGGCGGGGCCAGGCCGAGAGGGGCGGGCCGGGGACGGGAAGAGCGGGGCGGGGTCAGGCCGAGAGGGGCGGGCGGGGACGGGCGGGGCGGGGCGAGGACGAGCGGGGCGGGGCGGGAACGGGCGGGTTGGGGCCAGGCCGAGCGGGGCGGGGCGGGAACGGGCAGAGCCGCGTCTGGGGCTGCCCGGGCAAAGTGGAGCTTGGGCCTCCGTGTCACAACATGCTGCCGATGAACTCAGGGCATGTGTTTTGCAGATGGTGTTTAAAACACTACCAAGAAATGCAGTTGCAAATAGTGCCTTTAAAAATAGACGGAGGATGAATAAACGATTAGTGCTATTTCTAAAAGATGCATTCAGGTGGCAGGGATCATGATACATAAAGAACACCGTTCATTTTTAGATCTATGTTCACCACCAGATGAACCAACTGTGCACTTTATACCAGAGTAGAACATGGCACAAATAAGTTAGTCCACTAAGCTTAAATTTGTTTTATCTGCATTTTCAAGTACAGGTGAAAGGCAAGAAACCTCACTACCTGTGTGGGATGGCCAGGAACTTTGTGCCACTGTATTGTCACCACCAAGCTCCTGCTTTCTCTTACCTCCCACTTACAGCCCGAGCTCCAGCTCCCCAGTTCTCCATAAAGTTTTTTCAGTAGCTTAACATCACATCCTACTCATGCACATGGACAAAAGTCTTCATAACAATCATAGATACTTTGGAAAAAGCAGTCAGGCAGCGGCAGCAGTGGCAAAAGTCCTGCCTTATCACAGGCGCATGTTAAGCTCCTTCCATCAAGTCAAATCACTGGTGCTTCAAAACAGAAGGAAACATTTCCATAGGCCCAGGTAGCATTAAGCTTTCCCAGGATACTAGGAAATGTCATAAAAATGTAGTGCCTCATCAAAAGCCCAAGTCATTATATGAAAGCAACAGGAGAAAGAACAAAGTACAAACTGTTTTGCTGACTACAATTTCTTAATGTTTACTTATTCTTCTAAGCATTTCAGTGGTAGAAGACTGAAGTTCCCAGTAACACAATGTTACTGAAATAAAACAAAATGGTTGTAGTTTCACTTTTTCTCACTGTCAGTTTCCAGTCTTCGTTGTGGCTGTGATGGTCTCAAAGTGCAGCTGTCAGACCCTGGCAGAGGAGGCCTAATTCTCAAACTGCTTGGTCTAGCTATATTTCCAAACTGTATTTTCTGCAGACGTTTCTTTGAAGAAGGATTCTGGACTAAATGCATTGTGTCTACCCTGTGTCCTTCAGTATGTTCACAGTTTTAAAAAGTTGAGGTTAAAAAAGTGATTTGCTTTATCAGCTTATTTGCAGCAATGCAATTCCACTGAGACATCTCATTTACAAAATTTATTTAAATATTTTGCTATATATTGCCCACCATACTCATGTTCAACACTGAAAGCTTTTTTTCTTGCTGTATCCACTCTGTATAATTTTTAGGAATCTTTTTCTTTAGTGGCCTCCTTAAGGCCTCTGCTAGGCACTTTTTTGCAGCTCAAATACTCACCAGGCTCAAATACCAACTCAGTCAGATCTGTGAGCTGCAATAGTTTTTACACCTTTTCTTTCTGTCCACGGAGACCGGAAGCCATTTTTGTAATGGGTCTAGCTGAAATGGAGTTCATTTCCCAAAACAGCCTCCACAGTGCTGTACTTTGCACTGGTAGCTAGAAAGAACTTGGTAACACAGCAGTACTTTTGGTTACTACTGCCACAGCATCAGCAATGTCTCTCTGACATTCTACTCATAAGTAGGTCAGGAGTGGGCAAGATCCTGGGAAGGGACCCAACTATGCCAGCTGACCCAAGTTAGCCAAAGAGATATTCCAAACCATATGAATGACATCAGCTCAGATATAAAAGCTATTGAACTGAAGGGGAAGGGAGAGCACGTCTTACTTAGAATATTTGCCATCCAGAGCAACTGCTATGCACACTGAAGCCCTGCTTTCCAGAAAGTGACTGAACGCAACTTGCTGATGGGAAGTAGACAATAAATCTTTCTTTTTTTTCATTGCTTCTCTGTGCACAAACTTAAGGTTTTGATTTAGTAAACTGCCTTATCTAAACCTATGAGTTGTTTTCCATCTTATATTCTGTCCCCTGTCTAGCTGACAAGGGGAATCCTGGAGACACTTGGTGGTCATATGGCATCCAACAAAGGTAAATCCACCACACCCATACTCTTGGGTAGGTGGTTTCTTCCCAGGAGAAGAGGATTCTGTGCTCCTCTTCTTCTGCACTCTTTCCTCACCAGTCCCCTCTTAACCTCCAAGCTGCGGCTCTTCCTTCTCACTTGAGCGCTGACATCCCACTCCTGTCTCTTCTTTCTTCTCGGACAGCTTCTGCCAAGCAAAGAGGATACAGTTGAGCCTGAGAAGCTCCAACTCCTTCAACTGAAGCAAACCAGGACCCAGACAGAGCTCCCCAAGGCACCATGTGCCCACTCGCAGCACCCCCACATTTCCATACAACCCTCCCACTTCAGCTCCTCTCACCTCAGCGTCTTCCCACGTCAGCACTGCCGTCCCACATGATGCCTCTGCTCTCTTCTTCCATGGCTCCTGTCAAGGAGGAATGTGCCAGTAAATTCCCCTTGAAGCAAAAGATGGGATTGTAAGCTTATCAAGCTGCTGATAATAGTCTTAAGTTGTCAGTATTTGCCTATTAACAGTTTTTATATCCCAAAGCCCTTGAAGGTTTCTGCACTGTCAGAGAATGTGGAGGGGCAGCAGATGCCGTTGAATGTCATATCCCTTGTGTATGGGTACAAAAGGACTCACTATCAGAACTTGCGAAGACATAATATATTGGAAGTATTATTTCCATGTAACGACCTCCCAACCATCAGTACACAAAATATTTGTGACACATCTTGACTTTAGACACAATTTTAGCTAACATGCATTAATGCAACTCCTTCACTTGCAGTTGCCTGCCTCTGCTTCCAGGAAGCACTATTTCTCTGCAGGGCACTGTGGCAACTGTGTTGGTGCTCCCTGTGTTCCACAGCCTGGGAGCACTTCTTAAGTTGCACCAAAGAAAGAGGCACCTCAGGAGAGGGATTCATCCCACCCCTTTTTGGGCAAGTGGAGGCAATTAATCCTTACTTCCTTTAAGAGGTTAAGAGAGGGATGTGCTGTGGTATAAGTGATTTAGATAGCCCATAAAGGATTCTTCTGTATCCAGCTGGGCTTTAGCACACTGGCTTACTGTTAGTTGTGCTAAAATTGGTGTGGAAGCTACAAAGATAGCAGACTATTTCTGTGCCATACCCCAGAGCGCCTTCGGATCTGGGAAAGCAGTATCTGCTCTGACATAGAATCATAGAATCAGGTGAATTGGAATTGACCTCCAAGATCATCAAGTCCAACCCTTGATTCAAACCCACTTTGATTACTAGATGCTGGCACTCAGTGCCACATCCAGTCTCATCTTAAAAACCTCCAGGGATGGTGAGTCCACCACCTCTCTGGGCAGGCCATTCCAATGCCTGGTCACTCTCTCTGTAAAGAATTTCTTTCTGATATCCAACCTAAACCTCCCCTGGCAGAGCTTAAACTATGCCCTCTTGTTCTACTGTTGGTTGCCTGAGAGAAGAGACCAATCCCCACCTGGATATAACATCTTTTCAGGTAATTATAGAGAGTGATAAGTTCTCCTCTGGGCCTCCTCTTCTCCAGGCTAAACAACCCCAGCTCCCTCAGCCTTTTCTCATAGCACTTATGCTCAAGCCCCTTCACCAACCTCGTTGCTCTTCTCTGTCCTTGCTCCCAGCACCTCACTATCTTTCCTGAAGAAGGGCCCAGAACTGAACACAGTACTCAAGGTGTGGCCTCGCCAGTGCTGAGTACAGGGAAAGGATCACTTCCCCTCGTCCTGCTGGCCACGCTATTCTTGATACAGGACAGGATGCCATTGGCCTTCTTGGCCACATGGGCACATTGCTGACTCATATTCAGTCTCCTGTCAATCCAACCTCTGAGGTCTTTTTCCACCTGGCTGCTCTCCAGCCACTCTGTGCCCAGCCTGTAGCACTGCAGGGGGTTGTTGTGGCCAAAGTGCAGGACCCGGCACTTGGCCTTGTTGAACTTCATCCCATTGGAATCAGCCCATCTCTCAAGTCTATCCAGATCCCTCTGCAGAGCCCTCCTGCCTTCCAGCAGGTCAACACTTCCTCCCAACTTGGTGTCATCTGCAAATTTGCTAATGATGGACTCAATCCCCTCATCTAAATCACTGATAAATATATTAAACAAAACTGGGCCCAACACAGACCCCAGGGGAATGCCACTAGTGACCAGCTGCCAGCTGAATGCAGCTCCGTTCACCAGCACTCTCTGAGCCCAGCCATCCAGCCAGCTCTTAACCCAGCACAGAGTGCTTGTGTCCAAGCCATGGACTGCCAGCTTTTTCAGCAGTTTGCTGTGGAAGACTCTCAAGGGCTTTGCTGAGGTCCAGGTAGAGACATCCACAGCCTTACCCTCATCCACCAGACGGGACACCTGATTGTAAAAGGACATCATGTTGATCAAAAAGGACCTGCCCTTCCTAAATCTGTGATGGGTGGGTCTGAGCCCAAATGCTGTGTGATCACGCTCAGGATAATCTGCTCCATAACCCTGCCAGGCACGGAGGTCAGGCTGACAGGCCTGTAGTTCCCCAGGTCTTCCTTGCAGCCCTTTTTGTGGATTGGGGTGACATTTGCCGCCTTCCAATCATTTGGAACCTCCCCAGAGAGCCAGGACTGTTGGTAGATGATGGAGAGTGGCTTGGCAAGCTCTTTCACCAGTTCCCTCATCATTCTGGGATGGATCCTGTCTCGTCCCATAGACTTCTGAGGATCCAAGTGTTTTAGTAAGTCACTAACTGCATCCTCCTGGAAATTAGGGGCAACATAAAGGCAGGAAGAGTGATTTAGCCAATATACTAAGTCTTTATTTACATGGCTAGGACTGTGTGAGTAGCATCTCAGTCTTTTCCCAAGGATGCACATGAAATCTGTGGTAAAGTATGAATGCGAAGTGCTCTAGTTACTTAGCCATCCTTCTGAGCTTTTGACCCTGTGAGTCTGTCAGAATGACCATGTTGTTTGCTACAGTCCTGATTCCAAATGTAGAAAGACTAGAGGAACACTTCCCTGTTTATTTTTTCCTTTTATCAGTAATGTGTTGACTAAAGAAGATGAAGCTGAAGTATTTATTGAGCTGTTATAATTGCTGTAATTTTTTTAATTATCAAGAGCATCCTGAGAGAAGTTGTTTTTGTGAATCAAAATAAATGATTAAAAATAGAATGCAATGACATGATATTTCTTTCCAGAACCATTGGTAGTCCTGATGAAGCCAAATTGTATTGTCATATTTAAAAAACCCCCACAGAATAATCTGCAATCTTCTTCTCTAAACTGTAGGTAAATATAAAGGTACAGTCCAATTTCCTGCTATCAAAAAAAAAAAAAAAGAGCATATACCCCTGTCCTATGTTTTCTGGTTTTGCATTCTGCAGATCACAACAAAATTGCATCTCTTACTTCAGAGCTACGAAACTTTTAATCAATTGTCCAAGTATTTGAATAAATTCAAGGCAGTTTATTTTTGCATACTATTCCAGACCAAGGCAGACTTTTCTGATTCAAAAACCAAGCCAAAGATCTGTTATAACAGCACAAATTGCCTACTAAGCATTCTGCAGCCTTGTGTGCCTTGTAAACTAAAAAGACACAGAATTATCCCTGCTTTGTGGGAAATAACTGCAAAGTTAAGTTTCATAGAAAAAGTCATGAATAATTAGAGATTCACAGGATGCTTCTGCCTCTGTCAGAGTAGAGCTTTGTCCTTGATTCAACAGAAACAAAATCAGTCCTAGCATGGGATTGTCTGCTTCAAAACCCACCCGAAAGTTGGACATACAAACTATTTTACATGGATACCGTTATAAAAGGACCAGCTCATTCAGAAGGGCTTGGGGAAATACAGCCTGATGAACATACCAGCGATGCGTGCTGCTGACTGCAGAGGCAATTGCCTGTGCAGATCTGGCACAGGTGAAACCAGTGTTCTTCACACATTCAGCAGAGCACAATAGTGAGAGCAGGACAGATGGTTTTCTTTCAAAAGCGTAATTTCTGTGAGCAGAAAAAATGTCATATGTTGCTCAGTGTAACTCATCAGAGTGGCTTCAGGTACTCATGTATGCATCTCACAGTAGGATGAAAGCAAATAATAGGATGCATTTCTTGAAAACAAATAGTAGACTGTATTTCTTATGAAACTTTGGAATGACAGTTTTGGAAGAAAGAGACAGACAGCTCTTAGAGCGCTGATAGCTTTTGGACATTAAAAGGAAGTTCTGCTTTGGTTCAGCTTCTGCTTGAACTGCTCATTCTTTGTAGATTTTCTTGTTCTGTCATCAGAAACACATGCTCTGTGTCATCCAAAACAATTTTTTGACAGTTTCTGAGAAAGCTCTGCTTGCCTCCTGCAGACTTGAAAGATGCCAAGTATGTAAGAAATCTTCAGGGATTATAGCTACCAAACCCTGTCGTGTTTTTGCTTCCATACCTGTGAGCAGAGCTTTGCAGCAAGTCAAGTGTAGGCAACACTATTCCAGAGGAGTGCCAGGCTCATGCGTGGACCCTCCTCTCCCTAGTCCAGCACCGAATTTCAAAGCACACAGGCACCAGCATGTCCCAGGGAAGTGTGAAAGAAAGAGAGAATTGCAATGAACCTTTGAGAGTTTTCTCTAATTTCGTTTCAGAAACACCTAGTATTCAGCAAAAATTTTCTAAAATAAATCAACTCAGTAAACTGATCCAAAATTAAAATTTTGTGTAGAATGATTAAAGAGAATCAAAATTCAATGTAATAGCAGGCAAGATGGTTCTAGGACAAAAATCCTACACTTTCTTTTATAGATGGTGCCAAATGTGAACAGGAAATCTTTTTTGTCCTTAAACTACTTTTGCTTTCAACATTCAAAGAAAATGCCCCAAAGATTGCCTACATTGTAAAACAATTTTTACTTTTGAAAATTCAAACATAACTTGAAAATTGCAGTATTTATAATCACTGTGTGTCTTCTCCTTTTATGAACAATCCTTTTGGTAAATACAGTACTAGTTCACTTAGTTAATCTGCCACATGTGCTGTCCTGTTCAGCTGCATTAAAGTTCTGTAAAAGATGCAATATTCTGCTGTTAATTTATATAGTAAGTGGATTAAGCAGAATATTGCTGATGAAATAAATGCAGTTTGAAATAATATGTTTTTTATTTCAAATATAATATAAAGAGTACACCATTCATGAGTAAAGCTTTGTTTTCCTGGTCTGCTTTGTAAGTCATCATAAAACTTAAAGTCATGCAAAGATGCTTCCACAAATCCATTAAAATTCCTTCCAGAAGGACACAAAAAGAGCACAGAAATTATTGTGTTGATGCTTTTAACAGAGGGAGGAAACAGAACAAGGGAGAAGTTGCCCAAACTAAGTAGATTAATATTTACCATATATGTGTGAATGCAAAAGCATAGCCCAGCCTCAGAGCATCAGAGGGGAAGACAATTGAGCCCCTTTTGAACAATGGTGTCCATGGGTCCTGGAAGCTCCAGACGACTTGCCATCAGGCCCCAGAGTCTAAACTAAGGGAATAAAGCTAACTAGGCTACATCACTTCCAAACTTTTAGTCCGTCTTCACACTAACCTAAGGGGAATTTAAAGCACAACATAAACTTGTGTTTAAATGAAGTTAGAAGAAAGCTTATTGTCCTGTCTCCTGTTTTAATTAAATATGTTTTATAATAAAAGCATAGCCTACAAATGTAAGCTATGTGGTTTCTCTGGCAGCATTGCAGCTCTAAGTAAATACACTGTAGTATTATTTTGTTTGCTTTCTTCCCTAATTAAGTTTTTAAAGTTTCCTCAGCTCTCTGTGTGGCTGGTTCAGTTTTGGCAGTAGTAAAGGGGCAAAGGAGACTGGGAAGAAGACTATGCTTTCTCTTTCTTCCTCCATCAGCCAAGTAATCACAAATCAATTGGAGAACCATCTCTTCTGTGTTCAGCTGACCTGGCAAAATGCCAAGTGCCAACCACAGACTCAGAGCCCCCCAGCCCCAAGGGAAAGGGAGGGGAAAAAAACTAGAACTAAAACTTAAAATGGCAAGCTTTTTATATTTACACAGAAGAGAGAAAAATAAAATCCAAATGCAATATATACAAAGGTAGGAAGAAACAGCAAATAACTTCACACTGAGTCGCCCAACCAATAATACAGATTTCACCACCCACACCCACAAAACACCCCAAAAGACTCCTTCCAAAAGATACATGGCAACAGAGGGGAAAAAGATGAACAATAAGAAAAAAATGTTTACTTCCCAAACTAAACCAGAGCTGCAGAGTGGCAGTGAGCAGCAGTGAGGCCTTGGCTGCCCAGAACAACACACACACATCCTGCCCAGTCAAGCAGCCATGGAGGAAACAGCCCCAGGCACCTCCCGCATGTGCTTCTATACCTGTTTTGATGTCAGATGATATAAAATATCTCTGTGATTGCTTAAGTCATATGATGCTTTTCCCTTCTAATCCACGTAATACTATCTGGGCCTACTAAAATTAAGACCTAATCTAGGCCTAACTAAAACTAAGGCCAAAACTACTACACTTCATATTTTTTAAGATAAATAGATGACAAGATTACATGTTATAAATAAAGCATGAGCCCTCTAGATCATACCAGTCTGGGAGCCCATACCCTCCCACTGGGAGAGCTGCAAGCACACAAGTTGTGCTACACATTTCAGAGTAGAAAGCCGGGCTGAACTGCAAAATTTGAAGCCAGTCATAATTTTTGACAGAGTTTGGATTTCTCCTTTCACTGTCCTCAGAGGCTACAGATTTTCAGATTCAAGGCTTTGCTGTAACCCTGTTAGTGTTTCACAAATCCAGATCATTGTCCGCAGTTTAAAATGAAGCATACATAATCCAACATCATTCATTATTTTGGCATAAAAGATATGCTATCAGCAAAACACATGCCCCATCTCAGGCCTCTAGCCCTTTGATAGCACTCTGAATGCATCCAGTCTGTCCAGGACAGTTTAACATGCAGGCTAAGTTCTGGAATACTTAACTGGCCTTACATTAAAACACTTGGCATCACCTTTGGTGTGAAGCACTGGATAGACATCTCTTGTCTCTATCCAGTTTCTGATGTAATCAAACAGGAAAACAAATCTGACATGAAACTGTATGACTCTGAAACTATTTATGTCTGTTTGTTTTGTTCCCTGCCCTGAAATTCAGCACCACACTGCAAACTGGGGATATATCTAGATGGCTACTCATCCAAGGTTTATTATTTACTGGATCTGGTAATATTTGAGATTACATTTCTTGATAGTCAGGATTTTCTTTTGTGGTTTCTTGTATAACATCATGTGTTAATGGTTGATATTCAGGATGGAACTATAGGATACCACATGAAAAAAGGATAGCTTTAAAATAAATACTAGAGGTTTCTTAAGCCCTTTTTATCCAACTTGACTGTTCATCAGTTCCTCCCTCCTCCCCCTCCCCAAACCACGTGAAGGCAGGATCAGCAGTAATCAAAAGACATGCAACGTTCCTTACTATTGAAATGACTACTGCTATGAAATATGGTTTTTAATAATGAGCTTATTGTTGTTGCTTTGTGAATTATGGATTTACCCTTCTCCTAAACCAAAACAAAAGTTATTTGCAAAGTGCTGCAGGAATAAGTTTTAGACTGAAAACCAAGTAAGTTAGTGATCACAAACTCTTTGCTGATTTGTGGTAGTGGCATTTGGTTTTTTACTTCTTTGAGATTTGATTTTAAACTGAGATGTTGAAAGGTAACTTGTTTTTTTTAAACTATGGAGCAATTGCAGCTCCAGCTGCTCTAGTAAGAACAGAATAAGTTGTAGGGGAAAAAAATTCAACAGTTTCAGTCCAATGTGTTAGATAATAGGATGGTAACAATTTTTTCAAAATAAAAAAGTTGGAGACATTTCACTGATGGGAGATAGGAACGAAAAGTGCCATAGCATTGTTTATTCTCCTATTTAGGTTTTCCCCCAACTACATAAAAATCATACTATTTTATTTTCACTAATAGTGTATAAAAATAATGTATACTTAAAAATCCTTGACAATGAGTGTTGAAAGCAAACTCATGGTACAATGATATACTTCTGGAGCCTATGGTGAAAACAAAATATTGTAGGACAGATGTTTTTTTCTGTGGACTCTAAAATTAAACAATTGCTGTGTCATCCTGAGAAACTGGAGTATCCCATTCAGGTCAAGGGTACAGTCTGTATTTAAGATGTGAGGTTGTTTAAGAAACAGATATCAAAAATGAAGCCCACCTTCAAAAAAATATCCCAGCATTAATATCTGTCAAGCCTTACTGAGTTCAAGGGATCATTTTTTATGCATGGAGAAGCACAAGCATACCATAAATTGTACTTCAGGGGATCAATACTTAAGACACTTTTCAAAAGAATCACAGTTGTTCAGCTTCATATATCAAAATTGTGCTCTTCACAGCATCCAGAGGGCTTTACTGGGACTCATTTACTGTCTTCCTGCACTCTGTTTTCAAAATTATGCCCTGGGAGCAAAATTTCTTATTTAAGACCTGGATTTCAAAGTGCTCTCAAATCCACAGGCATCTCCAACATGTTTTCAAAATAGTTACACCTTACCAGAGCCAGAGGCAACATTATCCATGAAGGAAAAAGTCAGTTGGTCTAGCCGGTTTCAGATAATAAACCTTTTTTCTGACCTTTCCAGGAGGACTGCATTTTGTATGCTCTGAAATCCACTGGGGTAGGAGGACTGCATTTTGTATGCTCTGAAATCCACTGGGGTATGATGGTTGTCTTGAAAACTTATTTGTGACAGTGATTGTAGGACCTTTTGCAGTGTAAGTTTAGTCTTCTCTGTAGAAGTGCTTATAGCAATTTTTCATTCTTGGGGTTTTTTTATAAACAGCTCAGAGATATCTGATGGTATAAATCCCATGAAATATGTGTATATGACAGTCTAATCCTAAGGTCAGTTCTTCAGCTGACCAAACTGAAATTTGGTAAACAGTCAGTTTAGAAATATTTAACACTTCTATTTATAAGAAAAACTAAAATTTAGTTTAAAATTGCTTTTCTGATTCTACAATATTAATAGTAAATACTTTTGATTCCTGCTCAGCTATTGTCTGTATGATAACTGTGCTGCTGTATGTATGGCCAAACTTTGCGAACAAAGATTTGGGAAGGGCTCTCCCCACGTGGGTGTGCCCTTCCAGCCTGCGCAGTGGATTTTTTAGGTGAGGCACAGCGTGCACAGAACTGGCCCCACCCTTTAACTCCTAAGGTCCATCTGCCATGGCCGAGCGAGCTTGGACAGTGACAGTGAAGTCCTCAGGACTGTCTACAGCACCCAGTACTAACCAGGGCTGACCCTGCTGAGCATCCGAGATCTGATGGGATCAGATGGCAGGGAGGCATTTAACTGCCCAGGTACAGTCTCCACTGAGACTCGAACTCACAACCTTGAGATCCAGAGTCCGGAGTGCTCACCATTAAAGCTAAAGAATAGATATGCCACAGATGTGCCACACAAGCATGTGCATGTATGTGCATATACCTGTTTTTATATAAATGTATATACATATCCTTAGAACTGCATGCTCCTCCAAGCCCACATATGTATATCATGCACATGAATGTATGCACACATGCATAAGTGCACCAAAAACTTCACTCTTATTGTAATGTTCTAAAGTAACATACCAAAACTATATTTCCTTGTTTTACTTTGTAATCAGATTTTTAAGGTTTTTAATATGGTTACTTTTTTGTTTTCTTTCTAGTAATTCATCCCAGTACTTCCCACAATATAAAATGTACCCTGTGCATGTGTACTTGACACTCACTGATTGCTTGGCATCCTTGCATTTTAAAATGTGCCTTCAGGTACATCAAGATTGTCTGTGAGTACCACATCCGCATTCAACAGATGGGAAAGCTTGAGAAACAGAAACATCCTACAAATTTAGCAGAGACAGTGGCAGAGATGGTACAAAAATGTAAGACCTTCCTGTCAATTCAGCACTTTATCCAGTAGCTGATATCTTTGAGGTTTACATAACTTGGTATTATTCCACACTGTGTCAACGTGACAGCTTTTATTTGAAACATTTTAGACAATACCCCATCCTTATCTTACAATAAGTTATCTGTACAAAATCAGTGTTAAGTCTATGAGGAGTTTAGAAAACTCTGTAGAGGCTCCCTCAACAAAAGGAACATGCAGCAATTGAGATCTGAAGACTTAACCGTAAAATGAACTGAGAGGTGTTCCCACAGCAATGTTGGAAATGCCTCTAGCAGCAACAGACTTGAAAGATACCGATTGTCTCTAGCTGGCATACAGTAACTGAAATATGTCTTAAGGCAAGATTAAAACATTCATCAAAGAGCAAAAATAAAAGAGCATTACAAAAAAATGAGGTTTCACTCTTACACGTTAGTAGTTGCAAAACATTATTCTGGCTCTTTAATTGCTGTTTGCAAAGGCTCTGTACTGAGTAATTTAGTTTCTGAAAGTAACAACACTGTCCTAGCCTTCTTATTGGCATATACTCCTATGCCACCCACATTGAGCTCCAAATCTGGATGCAAGGATTGCTGAGCTGTGAAGACTGTATTTGTATAATTCTGCCAGTAACCACCCATATAACCTCAGAAGAATCAAAGTGAACTAAGATATGCTGAAACATTCAAAAGTCTTATGAACACCAACTAGCAGGAGATGCTCACAAGTTTAAGCATATTTTATATATGTTCTGTTCCATTCTCTGGTTGGTCTTTTCAGGGTGGAGAAGGTGGGGAAGTGGTCAAAGACAAGTCTTTGTGTTTGGGCATTTAGCAAAAAAGTTTTGTATTCTATCCATCCCACCTCCAGATGGTAGTAAGTTAAATCTCAGCACAGTGCCACAGTGCAGACCAGAGAAAGGCAGCTGAGTGTTGCCACAGGGTGAAAAAAACGTCCTTAAGAGGAGATGAGGACTAAAACTGCTAAAAATAATTAGCACGCCTGTGTTGTTTAGCCATTCCACAGTTTGCTCATTCACTACCTGATAATCATCCCTTCCTCAGTGGGTAAGCGTCTCCTTGCTAAAGAAAATGAAGAGATTACCCAGGCCTGACAAGAGGTCAAGGCAAGATGGGAGCAGCCTCAACATCAGCACCCTCACTTTCCTCTTCTGGGGAGTTCCTGTGTCCAGTTTTGCGTGTCCCAGAGAAGTTCTGACTTTAGGCTTGACAGATGACGCTCTAAGGCTGGCAACAAAGTACTCACCACTTCTAGAGTCTGAATTAAGTGTCCTAAAAATAGCACAGGCTCTATGTTCCAAAAAAGGAAGTTCTTCCAGGATGTCTCAAAGTGAGCACACAAAGGTGAGTGATGCAGCTCACTCCTGAATTGTGTCCAGATGGAGACTGCAGCTCCATGCATGCAAAGCTCTCTGGTTCATCTCTGCACATGTATGTGAAGATGTATATTTATGAATGCAATATGCCAACAGACCTCTATATTGAAGACAAGAATGCAGAAAATTATGTAAAAGGCTCCTCCTCACTTTGTTTAACTGGAAATAGCAGTGATCTGGCACACCTGAGGACAAATGTTCTTTCATCTGTGCTTTTAACCAGGGTGTTTAACCCTCCTACCATTATTTTCCAAGAATTTATTAATAAATATTTTTCAAGTATTTAACTGCACTTTTGTATTTCCCCATTCATTCAACTTGAACAAACAAAATTAACTGATTCATTTCAGGTTTAAGTAATGAATTTCTCATCATTTTCTCTCCCTGACTCCCATGCACAAGCATAAGGCTGCATCATCTGGGATGCATTGGCTGACTGAAAAATGTTTATTTCTAATAAGGATACAACAAAATTCCCTGCATCCACTGGAAATTATAAACACAGAAATATCTCCACAAGTTTTGGGTTGTTAAAAAAATTGTGTTTAAAATTTATAACTTTAGGTCCCAGTTTGACATCATAATATCCCTTTAAAAAAATAACCCAGGCAGTGTAATGCTTTTCAGAAGGGGAGTGAAAGTTACTGCCGAACATCTTCCTGCTGATCAAGAGATTCAGCAGATTTTGGGAGTTCAGATGAAGGGGAAAAAACCCAAACAATCACCCATTTATTATCTAAACAAATATTTTTTCTTACTAGTTCTACGTAACTAAGTTCATGGAAAATAGAAGTCAAACTAGGAAAGAGAATAGCTAGGGGGACTCCCCAGAATGTTTGATTATTACCCAGAATTATTCTGGAATGCCCTCATTGATATATAGACATGTGCACCCACTTGCCAGCATAAAAGGCAAAAAGTTTTTATTAGCACTGAACAGAAACACAAGTGTCACACTTACAGTTTTCAGGCTACATCTCAGTTTGTTACAGCAGTGTGAAAACCACTAACATACATGACCACTTGCAAAAGTCATGGATGGAGTGATAATGTAGGCCAGCAGCCCAAAAATCTGCATTTGATATATTTTTACTCATTATTGGATGTCCTATGTTTAACATGACAATTCACACCTCATAAGAGCTCTGTTTAAAAAAGTTACACACATCTGAAATATATGGAAGACGTTTTGTTGCTCTTTCTTTTTCTCTTTTTTCTCAATACAGCGTAGCCATTCAGAACCAAAATCCAGGGTGACATATCCAAACAAGCTTCCTAGATACACACATTCTTGTTTTGACCTGCATCCTGAATGCTGCCAGTCAGGAATCAAATGCCAATTCTGATGGTCTGAAATTATTTGAGGAGGGAAATCCAGCCTACAGTTGTCCCATTGCTGGCATCCCCACATACCCTGCAGGGATTGTATAAAACCAATGTACAGAAGGATACATCTGCTGTATATGGTCTGCAAAACTGTGATGATCAGATCTCTTTTATCACAGATTTCTGTTTTGTTGCTATGAGGAAGACCCTTTTTAGATATTTATTATCACAGACTGAACAAGTAACACCATACCATTTTTTAATCTTCTGTAATTTGCCTTCTTTCCTTCTATCTCTCCCTCTCCCCTTTTCTTCCTTGCAAACAGCACTCTGAAAAGCCCATTGTTGAGCAGTGGGGTTGTGACATTAGCTTCAAATCCCTTCACTCACATTCTCTCTTCACCTCTGTAGAGGGTGAAATCTGAGTGAGGGAGTGACATGCAAAATTGTACAGAGCTTTGGAGCACTCCCTTATGTTATATAAAATCCTGCTCCAGTTCAAGCACATTCTTGATTCCTGCTAAATCTAATATGGAATGGTACTCAAGACTCCAAGGATTAGGGTGACTGCAGAGCTTTATATCAATGTACTGCTCATATTTGCTGCTCTTGCTTCCATGCACAATAATTACTATTTTTGGACAGCCTAGGTTTTCCTATCATCACCTAGAAGCCTGTACAATCATGGACTGGATCTAGTCCATGCTGTATTCCTTAATTCTGGATTGATTTGCTTCCACAAACTGAAGCCAATCCTTCTTTTCCACCAGTATGTTCCTCTTCTGGATGCCACGCTGATATTCTAGCTGTATAATATTTCCACCCCATTGCCACTCACTGAGTAAATTGCACAGTCTACCCATTGTAGAAAGCAAGTATGATGATTTTCAGAGGTGCTGTTCTGCTGAACCACATCATCTTGTTGAGGCAACACAACCAAAAATTATAGGAGCAGAGCTGATGGAAGACAAGGGATTTCAAAATTATACACTTTTAAGATAAGAAGTGTGAGCTGGTAGCAAATTTATCCTCTTTGCTATCATTAGTATTCACAGTTTCAGAAACAGACATGTTTTGATTGCCTCCTTTATTTATTTTTAATACCACTATTTGCAAGATAAATACCTTACTGCTGTAGCACTGTAGATTTGGGGTTGATTAGGTATAATTTTCTGCATAAGACTTACTGAGATTGCATCATGTTAAGAGAAAAATGCACTGATAGCAGTGCAGCGCAGCGCAAAAACTAGGACTGTGTCATTTTAGAGTATCAGAAAGCCCTGCTTACATGTATCTCTTTTTTTTGAGAGCAGAGTACATATGTTTGTGAATTTCGGATCTTGTTTGTGAATTTCAGCTGATTACACCCAGTGTAAGTGGCTTTAACTCCTTTTTTTAACTCTGATAGCCACTACTGAAGACAGTGGAGAAACTTTGCACCAGAGGATTTTACCAATGTTTTGTCATTTGCTTGTTTGTTTTTCAACTAAAAATAAACAAGCAGTACATCAGTGAAATACCTTATATTTTCTGTGTTTGAATCTCTGTTTTATTCCTTCAGATATCTGCGGATTATCTTCTGGTTTATCATCCTGCCTTCAGAGCCGAATCTGGACTGTTTCTGCATACAATCTTTCAGCAGACACTCTGACAGCCATTTGCATCGGCCAGTAGATGGCAGTGTGTTTCCATCACAAAAGCACACTGAACATACTCATCTGGCTGCAAATGCCTGTCCAGTCCTACAAAAAATACTGTTGACTATTTAGGAGACTTTTTCTACCCTGCAGCAAAGTATTTATTAAAAATGCTTAGCCAGAAGAGAGTGAAAATTAAGTTCCAAGCATTTGATAGCTGTGACTAACTAGCCAGAATACCCTTGGTTTCAACTATTATAGTGCCAATGGTGTTATACAAACACAGCTTACTCAACACAAATCATTCTAAATAAACTATTACAAAAGATGCCAACACAAGAAGACAGAAATAATGTCTCATGGATTAGCCAGCTTCTTTAAGCAACTCGCTAGTTTTGCTGTGAGGTCATCTGTTCTTCAATACTCAGACAGGATTGAGAATTTATACTTCAGAATGTTTTAGACCTTCAGAGTGTAATGAAAGAGGCTGTAGTCTGTTGTTTTTCAGCTATTTTATTCTGGACTATGTTAACAGCTTCCTAGTTTGCATGATATAATATTTGTGATGTAACTAGAAAGTTCCATTTGAAGTCAAAATATGGTAGCAATAGAGACGCAAACATTTGGCAGTAGTCCCAGAGGCAGGGTTTTCCAGAAAGTATGACATATTTTTTATCAGCAAAAACTCAAGATACATCATTTTAAGGTTTTGTTTTTAACCATCATTTCAAAAACCTAATGAATGTAAATGGGCTCTGATATCTATAAAGCTACAGTCCTAATTACAGCTCATTTCCCAAGCTACAGGTGAAACACAAAATGAACAGAGGATGCAGTCAGCTTGCAACATCCATGCTGGAAATGGCACAGAGAGTCTGCTGGCTCTAACAACATGGCAGATTCAGCAGAGAACTGGCCTTTTGCAATGTGTTCTGAGTCCCATGGGCCAGCCACAAAACTGAGTGAAGTCAATGGAAATCTTTTGCTTATTGGCAATGGGCTGTGAATGAAGCCATGAGTCAGGTTTTCTGGAGGCTGGGCACAACACATCTGTCTTGGGGTGAGGCAGCTGAAAGGCGCGGTCTTGGATCTGAAAGGACAAGCTTCGTTTCATGAGTGCCTGTTCAGGGTCAGGAATAACTTGAGATGGTGCAAGATAAACAGTGTTCTTCCTTTGCAATGCCTATGTGAGCTATGAGGAGAGTGGCTCATCCTCTTACGTGCTCATGGAAACATCTAAAACCCTTTCTGGACTGGGAGACTTTTGCACAGGGAGAAATCACAGACTGGTGACTGGATTGGGTTGAGAAAGATCTTTAAAGATCATCACATCCAACACCCTGCCATGGGCTGGGACATATTTCACTAGATCAGATTGCTCAAAGCCTCATCCAACTTGAACACTGGCAATGATGGGACATCCACAACTATGGATGGGAACTGTGACTGTTTCCCAGTTGGGATATGAGACATATGGTATACATAAAGAGATTGTGTAACTGAAGACCCCTTGGACTGTCTAGACTACCAAACCCTTCCACTTGGATGAGCAGAAGGTCGTCCAGTGGTGGCCCACAGGTAATACAGCAGTGTCCTCTGGGCTGTATGGCGTATGGGACATGTCTAAGGATCACAGCAGTGTCACCTGCTGTCTTATAGATAAACTCACCTGCACTTACAGGAGCCATCCACAGTGCAGAATTAGTCTTTGTTAATATTCCAATGTCATCTCTTATAAAAAATTATTTTGTGACAAATATAAGCCTAATAATTTTCATGAGTCAGGCTACAGGTGACTTACTTGTTTCCTACATACCACTTCACACTTGTGTCACATATGCTACAGCTACTCGCTCTCTGAAGCATATGAAGGAAATTCTGTACTACTCAACTGAGACTGGTCTCAGGCTGCTGAGCTCCAGGGCTGTGCCTCCAGACTTTCATATTTACCTAGGATTTCTCATTCCAGTAAGATATGTGGAACTTCCTCCAGGTAACTTTTTCAATCTACATCAGCTGATGCATAAATATCAAATAAGAAACATGCAGCACTGTCTTGAACAGCTGTATTCTCAGCTCACTGCTTCCTCATCTGATTCCTCTCACTCCTGCTCCCTGTGCCATGCAGCCAAGACTTGCCAGCACATTCATCTGAGGATTTAGCTGACTAAAAGCACATCATTAATTTTTCTACTTTCAGGTGCACGTTATTTCCAGGCAACCTACTATGTGATTGTGGTGTAAAGGTGTCGAACAAACACAAAATATAAAAAAGAAGAAAGCAGAGCCCTGTTTTTCTGTTTGCCTGAGGATATCCACACAGAGGTGGAGACAGTGGCGTGTACATTGGTGAGATGGATGTGGGATCCCAAATTGCTGACTTTAATCTGGACTCCAGCAAGTCTGGTCTGTCTCAATTTTCCATCTCAAACAGGGTAGGTAATGCTATTTGTTATCTGGTTTCACCTGAGGAAAAATGTTATGAATGTTGGTAAGGCATTTAACTACTACAGAAACTAAAGAATTCCCACTTCTGCAAAAGACCTTGATTCTACTTGTACCAAATGCGCTCGTTAAAGGAGAAGCTCAATAATTTTAAAATTACGTAAAAATAATGACCTATCTCACTTCCTAAGCATGCCTTGGATATCCTCACCAACACAAATGTTCCAATTTACCAAAGAAAATGTAGTCATTAGAGCCTGTGTTAGAACACACTTAGAAGGGAGATGAATGAAGATTTCTGAATATTGTACATTTTGTTGAATCTAAGTTTCGCTGTATTTGGTGCTGCTGCTCTTTTAATATTCTTTAACTTTTAATGCAACTGCTTAGAGCAAGTCCAAGCATGGGAACAGTCAAGTGCAAATGTAGGTTTTGTAGAGGGGTTACCACCCTCTATGGCTGACAGGAAGATGCCTGCTCCTGGGGTGACCAAACTGCTGGCCTATATGAATGTCACTTCAAGAGAACCTCTGCCACCATTGATTCAGCCTAATCACAGAGGCCTCAGAAAGGCACCTGTCTTAGACTTGTCACCTGGGATTCTTCTGCACACGCTGGCTTGTTCAGCCACGAGTCTATAAGACATAACACTGAGAGGGGCGTAAGAAGAGACGTGTTGGATGATCGAGGGTTTTTTCTTGTTTTTTTTTTTCTTTTTTTTTCTTTTCTATCATGGTATTTTTCTCCTGATGCTATTGTTTTTACACCTTTGGGTAGAAGTGGATTCTTCTAACCGTAATTACTTAAAAGTTAAGCAGTGAGGCTAATTCATAGAATCATTTAGCTTGGAAGGGACATTAAAGATCATTCAGTTTCCAGCCCCACTACCATGCCCAGGGGCACTTTTCACTTCTACAGCCTCTATCTGCAGCTGGGACCACCATGGCCCCAACCAAATGTCACCACATCTTAAAACACTGATGGGTCAAACCCCCTTTGGTTCCTTCTGTTGCCTGTGGTGGAAGCTGAGAAACCTGGGCACTTGACCTGCAAGGAGCCAAAGATGATGATGGATTTTCTCCTGGTGAGTGCTGTGCCCACCCTTGCTAGCCATAACAGCAATCAGTGCACCCACCAGGCTCTGCATGCTGCAGTTGCAGGACAGCTTTACCTATAGCTCAAATCCCTTGGCCATTTTTTAAAGATAGAAAAAATCAAACTTTGCAACAGACAAAAATTCAAGCAAGAAAGCCTGTTCATGTTCATGCACAATGACTACTCTTCAGCAAGGTTATTTTGCAATGGTGTTAATAACCTATTTATTCTGACTGTTCTTAGTATAGCATCACCCCAAACTTTCTTGGTGTGCTCTGTGTGGAAAGTCAGTTGAGATATTATAAATTATATCAAAAAGAAATGCTGTCAGTGCAAATCCATAAAATGACATAACGGTGTCAGAAATGAAAGGGAATCATATCAGACTGTGTTCCAGCACCACTAAAAAATTTGTGAGAGGAAGGGTGCCACAACAGGGGCACAATGTTTGTTATGACAGAAATGCTCAAATTGCCTAAAAGGGAAACTGCATTTGCCAGCCACATCACTTTTTAGTCCACCAGATTTATCAAGAAGTTGTGCTCGTTTCCTCTATAAATATCTCAGTGAGCAGAACAGCGCTTTGTGTTGCAGAAAGTGGTTTTTAAGTAGTTGCAACTCCACGTTTCTTCTGAAAGATAATAGAAACGTTCATTGCGTTATCTGAGTAAATAAACAGTCATTTCTCTTTAAAGAGAAAGAAAAACAAAGTACTTCTAATTCAGTTATCCTCCTTAAGGAAGCTCATATCTCCATGTCTTGAATATAATCCTAAAGAAAGGGCCCTCTAGGCATCACAGGTAGGACAAATCTATCCCTGTATCTATTTTTTTCTGCTTTGTAATGGTTACAAGTGCCTAGAAATTCCCATATCCTTTGAAGAAGGATCAGTGTTTTGCAGCTGTTCACCTCCCTGCCCTGTAACATCATGCTTAGCAATGAAACCTGAGGCAGGAGTGAGGACCTGACTTCCAAGATGGCCAGGTTCAGCAGCTGTCTGGGCATTGGTCTGCCCGTGGGATGTGGTACATGGTTACCTTTGCTTTGCTTGCAGTTTTTTCCTCTTTTCTTCTCCTATTAAACTGCCTTTATCTTAACCATGGAGTTTACTTGCTTCTACTTGTCCTATTTCTCCCACCACCCTACTAGGTATGGGGAGTGAGCGAGCTGCAGTGTGGTTGCTAAGATGCTGGCTGGGGCCAGCCCACCAGAGATGTGAACTGGCTGAGCTGAACACAGACCTCCCAAGTTTTGGTAATAGTTTGCATTTACCTTATGAAGTTTGCAACATAGGCTTTGCTAAGCTCTGTCATAACCAAAGCTATTTCTAAACACTTCTCAGAGTCCTCTTTAAAGCCAGGTGCTGCAGAGGACATTAGCAAAAGGTGAAATAGTGTGCTGCAAGAGCAAGCAGCCAGCCTCGTCTACTGCAGCACAGGCACAAAATTTCAGCTGTTGGCTCCTATCCCTGCCCCATCCAACAGCTAAACTAGAGCACATCATGGTAAGCTGAGAATTTTCAAAGTCTCGGCACTGACTTGACTTGGTTTCTGGGGAAGCCCATGGTTAACCTCCCCTGGCATCAATGGGAGCATCCTGACTCTAAAACACTTTTGATGTGATTTGCTGATGATAATAAATTTGCCATGACATTTACTACAGTGTCTGAGGTTTAATTACCTTCATTATTAAAAAGGAGTTGCATCACTTCTTTTTGGAACATTTTGACTTCAGCTTCTCCTCAGACCATGCTACCCTTGTCCCTGGGTTTGAATACCTGTTTGAATAGTGCCTTCAGTCACAGCCATGCCAGAGGATGGATTTACCTATGAGTCTGAAGAGTCAAACAGTAAACTCATGGAATATGTGCATACAGAACAAAACTACCTTTATTTACTGGTTCTTGGTGGTTGTCCTGGACTACATGCATTTACAGTGCTGAATACTCAGACTGTATTATAGATGGTCTGAAAAGTGCTCCAGACAGGTTATATTAGCTTACATGAGCATCCACTTGTAGTCCTAAACACTTGAGTGCGACAATATTGTTGGTGGAAGTAGTAGATCATGTTTGTAGGCACACAGCTGCTGCATGATGTCTCTCCTAGGAGAGAGTGATTCCCTCCTTCAGTCTCATCCATCTTTCTCCACATCAGCAATGGAAGCTGAGCTTACTGACCTATACTGGAGACCTGGGGTTTATGTGGCTAAAATAAAGCAAGCTGCAAAGAATACTAAACAGATTGTGCCCTAATGAAGATTACCAACCAGATTGTGTCCTAAATTCACAGGCAAGAACCTTCAAACAAGACAAAGGAGGTTGCCTAAAATTCAGCTGCTAGTAAGATCTTTTGGAATCATAGAATGATTTGGGTTGGAAGGGACCTTAAAGATCATCTAGTTCCAACCCCCTGTCGTGGGCAGGGTCACCTTCCACTGTACCAGGTTGCTCAGAGTCCCATCCAACCTGGCCTTGAACGCTGCCAGAAACGGGGCATCCTCCCTGGACAACCTGTTCCTGTGCCTCACCACTCTCACAGTAAAGAATTTCTTCCTTATATTTAACCTAAATATCCCCTCTTTCAGATTGAACCTATCACTCCTTGTCCTATCAGTGATGAAGGGTCCTCCTCTGGCTTCCTTGTAGGCCCACTTCCCATACTGGAAGATTGCTTTGTGATCTCCATGTGACTCTCTTTTCTCCAGAGCTGAACAGCCTCAGATTTCTCAGTCTGTCTTCATGGGGGAGGTGCTCTAGTTCCCTCAGCAGCTTTATGACCCTCCTTTTCGAAGTGCCTGTCTGCTGTCAGGGCTTACGGTACATTTGCCAGTGCTTGATTTATACAACAAATTAGGTTCTGATCACTTTTTTTCAGCCAAAGTTGTATTTTAACAAAAACTGTAAATGTGATTACTGAAAAATATTCCATCACTTGATTTGTGAGATTTTTATTTTCAACTGCCCATACTGGAAAAAAAAAAAAAGACAAAACAGTATGGAAGCCTGAAAAGTCCAGGTTGATACTGTACAACACATCTTAATTCTGTGATTACAAAATTTCTTTCATTTCATCTATACAGAATGAAACAACTGAAAGAATCACTTGTAGCAGAAGTGAAATACTTAATTTCAAGTCAGGAAAAATGTATATTTTACATGACCTGAAAAATTTGTCAAAATTTCTTATTCCTACAATATTCTGAATAATTATTGAGTGATCATTCAAAATAAGTTTTTAAAAGGTCCAACAGACTTCCCAGTGAAATAAAATCCTACCTAAAAAAGTCTGAACTTTTTTGAAAAGTTTTTATGTCATATCAGCAATGGCTGAAAATCAGAAAGCATTATTGCTAATTTCAAGAAGAAAATACTTTTCTGCGATGAATTTGCAACTTACTTCTTCTATAAAATTGGTGGTAAGAAAAGTTTCAATTTAATTTCTAAACAGATATTCAAGCTGATTAAAACTCCCAAGGAAATCTCTGAGGGTGCTACTGATTTCACGTGAAAGTGGAAAATCATGATTCACATTACGGTAAAATGAGGATATGTTTAAAAACTTTTCTAGTAAAATCTGGATTTCTTCAAGGAAGGTTGAATATTCTTTTTTTTCCCTGTATAAACAGAATTTTCACTCAAAGGAATTCTCCAAGATCTTATGTACATTCACATATTTTAAAAGTATATCTATTGCTATATCAAATATGTCTCACTTGGAAAAGACTTTTCCACTCTATGGCTTTAATTTTCATTACTCTTGTATGTTAGAATACTCCAGGTGACTGCTGTGTGTGCTTCTGATTATGCTGTGTTACACAGCAGGGAAACCTCTTATCTCAGACTGGTTGCCTGGTTGAGGAAAAAAAACACATTTGAGGTAGTAAACACAGCTGTGGAAGAAGTATTTTCTATTTCCTTGCTGTTTGTTTAATGTACTAAAATGACATAATTATGGAAGTTTGCAAAAATGCTAAAATGTAAAACACAATAATAGTTTGGTCTCTGTGTTTCTATTATAGTCAATATGTCTTCAGATATAGCTTTAAACAGTCCAAGAAAATCTTCAGAAGTATCTTCTCTACTCTAAGCTATGTTTTGCTCTGATAAATAAAGTGCAGAATTTTCAGACAAAAGGAATTTAAAAGTAATCTTGTGGTTACATTGGTATTAAGAAGTGTTCAAATCTTGATCTTGCCATTTTTCATGCCAGCTTGTAACTTTTGGCTTGAAGATTTGTGTTTCTGTTGTTTTCTTTTTGACTCTGTACAAACACTTTAAAGACAGGAAATTTGCAGATCTGTGAAAATTTGAAAAAAAAAAAAGAATAGGGGTTTTGTAAATCTAACCACGGCAACTTCATTTGAAGAAAATGAAATCTGAACTCTGAGAGAAGACAATGACTTTTTTTTTCAGCTTGCAAAGAAATACAGTAATGCAATCCTTTTTATTTCCTATTCAAATGAGGCTGAAGTGTTTTCATCTGTGGCATGTGAAGTCCGTTTTGCAAAGAATAAACTGGGGGCACACACATTATAAGTATTTGCCAAAAGCACTGGCCTTATATTGATTGACTAAACAGCACTATAATATGAGAATTATAAAAACAAAATGTGCAGAAAAATGTGAATGTCACTCTTTTGTTAACACTCTGTTAGGTTATGAAGTCCTAGAGAGAAAAGATTAAATGTGAGGCCCTCACTAAGGAGCTCTGTTCCATTTTAGCTGCAACTGTTTTCCATCACCAAAACAACTAGGTTTTGATAGAAATCCTTAGACCAAAATCTGTGGGTGAACACCCAAAGCCATCACCCCCAAAATCCTATGTAAGATAACACTAATGACATCCTGGACACTTCAGTCTGTGGAATATTTCACATTTTATATTACAATGTATAAGCAAACAAAGGGCTGCATAAAGTCCTTTTGACTGCTACTGGACTCATGCTGGCACCATAATGCCTTTGGATCATGCTGTATCATCCTTTCATTCCATCCCCAACTATTATTTCATTGCCCAGAATTGTTGTAATATGACTGCCTCCCTTCATAATCTCTGCATTTTATCTAGCTTCTTTTCCACAGCCAGAGAGGGTTATTGTCATCATTTGTAAAACAGCAAAAAAGCCGAGGGCAGGCTTCAGGGCAATGGCTTTCTCTGCTCTCCAGTGTATTTGTAGCTTCTCCAGATTGTAAGTATGCTGAGGCAAAGAGCAACAGCAAACATGACAAAGTTTTCTTAGATGCCTAAATTCACTAACAAGTGCCAGAGGAATAAAAGATTTTATGCCCAATCCATCACAGCATAGTCCTCCAGCAAAGTGAGATGGAGAAAGAGAACTGCTGAGAGCCTCCAAAGCACAAAAGCCAAAATGAGCAGGCAAAGGCAGGAGGTACAGCTCTGTAGTTCCAGGTATTGAACCAGAAGAGGAAACATGGTCACATAAAACATCTGTCCACTACCATTAAAGTCAGTGGGGACACTTTCTATTGATTTAGCAGGACATAGATCCTGTTCATGGTTTGTATCAGGTTGGTTCCCCATGGAGATCAGAGAAAAGGAAGATGTGGCCATGCACACCTTGTTGTAAAGAGCAATAGATTTAACTGCTGGTCCTACATGTGATGAAAAGTCCCAAATCCAAAGCCAGGCATTGTCACACATCCACCATTTCAAATAAAGAATGATTTTGAAATCAGTGTGATGGGACGTTAACCATAAGGATTTTATTTGGCAGCACAAGAAGGAAAAAGTGGAATGTTTTAAAAAACTGACAAAAAGATTACTGAAAATATATTTTTTTAAAGTCAAAAGTGAACACAGCCATCATTTCCTCTTATTTCCTACACAGCATGAGCTGTACCACCTCATTTGGTCATGTCTACATCATTCTTTCATCCTCTGCTTGGTCCAAAGATCTCATTTGGAAAGGGAGGCATCTTCATGAAAAAGTATGATGAGTCATGCAGAAGCCACACCCATAACCTTTTGGACTTTTTTCAAAGATTTATTTACACTTTTTGGAAGAAGGAAGGAAAATTGTAAAACATGTCTTATTTTTAATCCAAATGTATTTTCAGTTAAATATCCTTAATGAAAATTCTTTTTCTTCTCTAGATATTAACCCAGGTGGTACTTTACAACAAAATATGTGCCTGCATATTCAAAATATGTCTCTAAAGAAAAACACATTATTTCTCATTCCCAAAACCAGGCATTTTCCTAACAATAAAAGAACTAGCAGGCTTGCAGAAGCACAGATGATACAACCCCAAGAACTCTTTTTCAGTCACTGACTAGACAACATTGTGATGAAGAAATCTGAGCTGAAGAAGAAAATAACCTCCATTTTTCCAATAAATTAAGATCTTAAGGAATGTAAAATGAGTCTTAAAGCAGAGCATCTTGATGCTTCTTGCAGCAGGGCCTCTTTCAAGGACAAAGATGTAATTCAAACATGGAGACCAGAAAAAGAAAAGTCTTGCTTATAAGTATGATGGTGACCTTACAGAGCCCCTTGAAGAGACAGCACTGACAACGCAGCCAGTGACATCCAGCTTCCCTGCAGGGCTGCTTGCAGCTGCAGGCTGGATTGTGAAAGATGAAAGAGGAGAAGGTCCCCCTGTGCTGCATAGGGAACTTTTAGTAGACCAAATCTGGATTATGGCAACGTACATTTTAGTGAAGGACATAAAGCTAAGGCAGCAGACAAAATAAAATAATATAGCTCTGGAATTACAGCCATGGGGAAAGCCTAGCTTATATTTACTTTAAAAGTATTAATAATAAGGCTAAACTATAACTGAGGAACTGAATATAGAGTGGGGTTTATGACAGAGTTAAGTTATTGAGTTATTTTGTAGATATATTCTACTGCTAGCTGTTTATACTGTTGGTGGGTACATGTTGACAAATTTCATAGTCAAGGCCAGGCAGATCATGTAAGTAACACGTAATAGCGACAGAACCATGCGACAAGAGATGTTCATTTGCTCCTTTTATCTTTAACCCACAAGGTGTCCTGGCTCCTTGTTCAGTATTACTTCTCATATTCACTGCCCCAGCAGCCTAATTGATGTTGTTTATTTCTCCATCAATTTGTATTGTTTAACACTGCCTGACTCGAGCTGACTGCACAGGCATGCTAACCTTGCACTAGCATTAGCTAAGCAGGAGTTTGCAAGCAGTTTTTCTAAGGCTGCCATCACCTGCAAATCCTTCAAGTCTAAGTTCTAAAAGTTTGGTCACCTCTGTAGTATAACAACATATTAAATCACTATTGAAAGAGCAAAAGGAAAATTGCAAGCTTAATTCCTCAGATTTGTAGGGGAAAATCTATAATGGTACCAGAGTGAGGGGTTTCCCTGAGCCCCTCAGCCAGCAGCCCCACCCTGCCCTGCCCTGCTGAAAACATACCAAAGGGCCTGAAGAGCTATGCCTCAAATTCTTTGACTGGTCATCTTTTAACAGGGATGTCAGAGATCTAGGGAAGCATTCCTGCCGCATTGGGATGCAAAGGAATTTATCTCACATCTGAAGTCCTGCAGAGAGGCAGCAACCCTGCTCCTATCTGAGAGGCTGAGAAGTGAGTTATAGCTGAAGGAGATGTGACAGGTGAGAGAGAATAAGCAGAGTGGCTGTACTGGAGATGAATCAACTCTGTTCCTTGAGGAGCAACTGCCTTTGGCTACTCAAAGCTAAAAGATACAGCAATAATTTTAATGGCCTGAAAAGATCATTACAGTCATTCAGACCAGCTGCCCACTCATCCAGGATGCTGAATTTCCCAAAGTCATTCATGCCTGCCCCTCCTGCTGCCACAGCTGAGGTCCTTTCCTCCTCTGCTCTTGGTTGGAAGCCCTTCCCAGTTTGCCACTGTCACCACCTGTTTGTTGTGCCAAACATCTGCCATGGCCTCCCCATGGCACTGCTGCTGGGGAGCAAGGGCAGTTAGCACAAATATTTTCCCTGTAGTGTTTCTGGCAAAGATAGAGTTTACATTCAGCTCTCCGGTGGTCCTGGCTCATGCTCCACATCAGAGTAGCACCTGCAGCAGCAGCTTTGCCCATGCAGATCCAGATCTGTGCTCAAATGTCTGTTATGGAAACTTCAGGCAACTGTGTGGCGAGCCACATTTCTGCAGTTCTTACTGGTGACCCAAACTGCAGGTCTGGAGATGGATCCATTTGGTTTGCATCTTGTCTTTCTTGGACATCTCTGGGCCTTATGTCAGTCAAAGCACCAGCTACCTGAGGAGCAGGCAGGTAGAAGAACAACTCATTTGGCAAAAGTTAGGTTTTGTGGTGGTGTTTCTCTGTTGACCTCCATGACCTTAGAAAGAGGCCAGGAAAGGAATGGTTGAGTTCATTGAGTATTTCTCTTTCTGGAGATGCAGGCCATAGCTGGACTGTGACCCTGAGAAAGGAGGGAAGGGGGGATGCAGGCAGAAGTCTTGTGTCTCCAGGAATCTCTTAATATCATCTTGTCCATCACATTCAGCTCAGTCTCCTACAGCTGACCTCAACAAGAAGCCCCAGCTCCTCCCATTCGCTCACATTGGTGCAATTTGGAGGAAATAGGTGCAAGTGTAAACTTCTCATGTCAGCTCCTTTGCAAGTGTAAGAGACAGTCACAATTTGCCCTAGAAAGGAAATTCTAGTTCTTAACATTGTACGTCACGGCTTTTATGTGCAGTGCAATTTACAGGCTGGACAAGTGAGGCCAGCAGAGCCCAGGCTGCAGCCAAGCCTGGCAGTGAGTCCATCAGCTGTGGAAATGCCAAAGTGACAGGTTTGCTTCCTTAACTGGAGGCCCAGTGTTTCTTGGGCATGCACAAAAAACTGGAGGAGAAAAGGCTGTTCCAGGGGTGGGAGATGACTAGAACCTGGTGAACGCTTTGGTATGGAGGGCAAAGAGAACGCCTTACCCCATGTTTGAGGAACCAGACAGGCTTTGATCCCAAGTTCACATATGCATTTTTCCATCAATACAAACGGTAACTTTCACAGGAACACAAAGCTCCTTTCCTTCTGGAGTTACTTAAGTTCTCCAAAGAGACCATGCCATGCCTAGGTGGAGAAATGTCTCTTCTTCCTGACTTAGCTGTACCCAAAGCCTAAGACTCTGTAGAAAGTTACTGAAATCTGAGCAAAAAATCTTAGATGCCTTCCCTGAGTTTTCTGTCAAGTTTATTTCTCCTACCCTGCTCGCAGTCGTTGCTTTCCAAAATCCTTTTCTGCATTTCTCCCTTTTATCCTTGTGTGTGCACATCCTTCTGACTAATTCACTAGCCCTCTCCACTGGATCCCCCATAGCTTTTGCTAATACTGAAAATGACAAGGTTTTTTACTTTGAAGCAGATGTCATGTTCTTTTTCCCCAGCCTAAGGTGAGAATACAAAGACTTTTTGTCCCTTTGCCTCTTCATTCTGAAAATATTCCCCTAGGTAAACAATTCCTAAGCCTAAGATGAGGAAAGCCCTCAGTTCTTGAAGTTGTTGAATGAAAATCACCATTTTCTGATGCTGTAAAACAAGAGTTAATCCATGTTTCCACTGCGGAGGGATGTTTGGGGATTTTTGAAGGAAAGGGAAAAAATTTCCTTTCATTCTTTGCCAGCAATTTCCATGCAAATAAAGTTTCCAGCAAAAACTCGGTGCCCAAGCAAGAATGCTGTATCCAGAAAGTGAAATATTTTCTGTGAACAATTGCAAGACTTTATCCAAAAATCTTGAGTGGCTCATCCGACATACTTATTTCGTTGGCTGGAAACAAAGCACTGCAGAGCAAGAGGGGACGGAGAGTCCTCCGTGAACCCGGGCGGAGGGTTCGGCCGGTGGGGATACTGCCCAGGCAGCACCGGGGCAGGGCGGGGCGGCCGGCAGGCACCGGCCAGGACACAGCGCCCGAGCCGCTCCGTCGAGGCCCCAGAGCCGCCCCCACCGCAGCTCCCAGGCGCGGGCGGGAACAATCGCCGCGTTGTCCGGCCGCGGCCGCCGGCACGGCGGCTCCCGCGCCCCGGTCCCCGTGCCCTGCGGGGACAGCGCTGGCGGGGCCGCCCAGCTCCGCGCCCGCCGCCGCCGCTCAGTCTGGCCCTGGTGGGGGCGGCGGCAGCGGCAGCGGCAGCGGCGGGGCGGGGGGGCGGGCGGCGCGCAGGTAGAGCGGTGGCGCTGCGGCCCCGCGGCCACGGCGGGGCGCTCTTGTCACGAGCACCGCAGCGCGGCGCCGTCGTGGCCGCCGGGACACAGGGACACACAGGGACACACAGGGACACGCGGACACAGCCACCCCCTTTCCCCGAGCGTCAGCGGGGTTTGGGCCCGAACGGGCCGCGGGGGCGCCGGGCAGCCGCTCAGGCGACGCGGAGGGCATGTGTCGGTAAACAATGACCATATTGTGAAATGGAAAACAGACTCCGGCTCCCTCCGAACAACCCGCTCCCACCGGATGTGTTAAATAAAAACCGCTGGGGAGAAACAGCAGAAAGGCAAGAAAATCGGGTTCGGGCTGGAAAGGACGGGAGGCCAGGAAACCCGCAAACAGGCGGATTTGTGTGCCCTCCGCCCGGTAATCCTCGCACGGACTGCAGGGGCGACGGATGTCTTCGGAAAGAAATCAGCTTGGGGGGTTTGCAGTTGGATCTGGTGGGTTTATGCCTTTTTTTTTCCCCTTTAGTATCGAAACTTTTTTTTATCCCCTGCCTTGCCCCTGAATAAAACAAGAGCAAACTTTCTCTGCTGCAGGAAACTGAACCAGATTTCCCCGATGAACGGCACAAGCAGCTGGTCGGGACGGCTTGGCCGGGACGCGCCCCGGCTCCGGAGCTACCGGGCCTGGGTGGAAGACCGGCGACCAACTCCTCTCCCGTTTTCTCCCTTCAGCCGGCACCTTCCTGCCCGGACGTGTTGAAATGCAGTGCCCTGGAATTTATGACACAAATGGGCCTTTTCCACCCCCTCCCCCTCTTCTCTCCTAAAAATCTCTACCGTCCCTTCCAACTGGATGCAAACTGGGAGCTTTAATAAACTTACTTCTCCCCTCCCCAGGTATAAACATATATCCCTCTCCAGTTCGTCCCCTTAGGAAAAAAAATTGAGACGGGGGGATAGAGATATTTGCAATGGATTTAAGTAAGTCATTCATATAATGAAATGCTTAGAGATTTGTTTAATGTGATTTTATATGAGCTGTGGACATTTCCAAAGCAAACAATAAGTTCAAGTACAACATGCACGGTGTTACAAGTGTTACTCAGCTGGTTGGGAGATCTTCGGTGAGCAAATAGGCTAAATCTGGAGAGTAAACAACTTCAGAAAAATCTACAACTCCGGGTCACTGAAAACAGCCTTTTATTTGTTTTCCTTAGTGTCTAGTAAAATTTGATCCTTTTTTTTTCAACACTGCTGTAAAATCACCAGGGATGGACATCATCGGCCCATGGCTCTCCCCGGCCGAGCCACGGAGTCCATTGCCTGGGACCTGGGTGCGTAGATGGGCGCAGAAAACCGGGTACAACTGAAGGAGGGTGCTGCTGGCCAGGTTGCTGTGGAGGGGACATCCCTGCACAGTACCAATCACTTCTTGGGGCCTGTCACCCGGAAACTGGGCTCTTGCGACGGCCTTCAAGTGGAGAAGCTCCACGGCGGCCTCACACTGGTTCTGCCCACGTGTAAGGATGATTTGAGTTCCCTTCCTGAGGGACTTGTGACCCTGTGCCATAGCCGAACCAGATGGTGAGCATCGCCATGGGGCAGTGAGGAACAGGCATGTGTGGGACCCAGCGGTCACAGGAGCACCTGGAGGGGCGCTGGCGCTGGGAAAGGTGTCGGGGGCTCTTCACCCACCGACATCGGGCCACGGGCAGGTTGCCTTTCGCAAAATCCACGAGGTGGGTGCCCTTAGGCCGTATGGTGCCACCAGCAGCTCCCCCACATTCCCACGGCAGGCCGTCATGCTGAGAGTCTCCCGCCTGGTTTCGGGTCGTGCAAGGGTCTTGGAAATGCAGCAAATGATGTAACTAAAATTCGCGATATTTGGGGGATAATAGGCTTTGCTGTATTTAGTGCGGCGGTCCCGGTCGGCGTTCCCCCTGCGAGGGAGGACGATCCGAGTTAAGCAGCCCAGTCAGACGCTAATGTTTATCGTCACCAGATCAGAAACTGGGAACCAGAAGCGCACGGTGCGTTGCCCCCAAGCCATTAACATAGCCAAGGGGGACCGGATGGCAAATCCGAGCGGCGTAGCTGCAGCCCTTCCCCGGGGCGCGGCGGGTAGAGTTGCCGGGGCACCGGGCTGCAGAGCGTTGGGGCTGGCCGAGACCCCTCGCTGGCTGCAGGGGTGGGGGGAGCCAGAAACCTCCCAATCGCGACGCTCCGGCTCGGAGATTGCTGCTGGAATTCACTTTAAAAGAGCTTGAATGGGACTTTTTTTTTTTAAGCCGAAGCTTTGTTGTGCTAAACTAGTTGGACGAGTTAGGGTGTCGCTGCTCCCGATTGCTCTGGCCAATGGAACCCGATCCACCCTGCTGTGCGTAAGAGCGCAATTAAGGATTTAACCAAGCCTATGCTGCGCCCCAGCCAGCAGTCTGCCGGAGACAGACACCGCGCCGCAGCCTCCTCCCCCAGACATGTCTGCCTAGACCTGAGCAGCTCCGCCGCCAGCCCCAACCCGCCGCCGGCTCCGAGCTATGACAGGAGTATTTGACAGAAGGGTCCCCAACATAAGATCCGGCGACTTCCAGGCTCCTTTCCAGACGGCTGCAGCCATGCACCACCCGTCCCAGGAATCTCCCACTTTACCCGAGTCCTCGGCTACGGATTCCGACTACTACAGCCCGGCGGGGGGAGCCCCGCACGGCTACTGCTCGCCTACCTCGGCTTCCTACGGCAAAGCGCTCAACCCCTACCAGTATCAGTACCATGGCATGAACGGATCTGCCGGGAACTACCCTGCCAAAGCCTATGCAGACTACAGCTACGCCAGCCCCTACCACCAGTACAGCGGCGCTTACAACCGCGTTCAGAGCTCCTCCAGCCAGCCAGGTGAGGGCAGGGGGCCGGGAGTGTGCGGGGAGCTCCCGCGGCGTTGGGAAGACTGGGAGAGCGCATCCCTGCAGATCCCTGACTCAGGGACGGCGGAGATGCGCCTTTTCCTGAACCAGAGGGAGAACTAAATATATATAAATGAGGCGGGGGGAGGGAGGGAAGAATTAAAAAAAAAAAAGGTGGAGAGCTGGTCTACTTTTTTTTTTTTGCCAGCCCACACGATCTAAAACACAAATCCTAGGACCAGTACTTTAAGACAGCAAACTCTTATCAGCTGTTCTCGGACCCCCACGGGGCCTCCTCCTTCCCCTTTCAAGAAGAGGGAGAAAATAGCCCAGCCTTGTTGCGAGTCTCAAACTCAGGTTCGCGGTGTTGAAGAAAGTTTCCTTCCCCCGGTGCTGGAGGGGCGGGGGAGGAGTATGGGAGGCGGGGAGCCCAGCCGTGGCGGGGCTGCGAAACCGGGAGTTCTTTACCAGAACTTTTCCTAACTTGCTGTAGGGAAAAAAAAACAAACCAAAAAAAAAAAAGAAAAAGAAAAACAAAAAAGGAAAAGAAGGGGACAGGGAGGGGGGGAAAAAGCAATCCTGTGGCGAAGCCAGGAAGCTGGGGCTTGGCCGGGAAGAGTGTGGTCTCGGCGGCGCTTGGGGACACGCCGGCGGCGGCGGGGGGAAGGTGCGGTCGTGCGGGGTAGATGCTTTGGGTCTGTCCCTTCTCCGGGCAGCGCTCTTCCCAGCAGGGCACCTAAAGCCCCCGACGACCGCGCACGCCCCGCTCGCCCGCGCCGCGCTGCGCGCCCGGCAGGATGCTCGGGATGGGAGCGGGAGGCGGGGGAAGGCCAGAGGTGGCCAAGGCCTGGCGCGGAGCAAGCGGGGCCCACCCGTCTCACCGCGAGGAGCCGGCGGAGGCTGCGCGCGGCCGCCGCCCGGCGCTGGAGCCCCGAGGGGAGCCGCAGGGGCCCGTCGGGCAGGCGCCGCTGCCCGGCCCGGCCCGGCCCGCGGACAGGATGCCGCCGCCGCCGGCGCAGGCAGCGCGGCGCGGAGAGGAGCCTGTCCCGCGCCTTAACGTCTGCGTCTGTGTCTCTCTCCCGCCCTTGCGCCCGTGCAGAGAAGGAGGTGGCGGAGCCCGAGGTGCGGATGGTGAACGGCAAACCAAAGAAAGTGCGCAAACCCCGGACTATTTATTCCAGCTTTCAGCTGGCGGCGTTACAGAGGAGGTTTCAGAAGACCCAGTACCTCGCCCTGCCCGAGAGGGCTGAGCTGGCCGCCTCCCTGGGACTCACGCAGACACAGGTACCGGGAGAGGCTCGGCCCCCGTGGATCGCAGAAACCCCCGGTTCACTCCGGCGCGGCGGGAAGGGCTGGATCAGCCCCCGCGGAGGGGCGGGAGGGCGGCAGGGAACGGGTTCCCCCGTAACGGCGAAGCACCACCGGCTGCCAACCGGGCATTAATTGTCTCTTCCCCTCCCGACTCCCACTTTCCCCTCTTCTTCTCTCCTCCCGCCCCTCTTCCAGGTGAAAATCTGGTTTCAGAATAAAAGATCCAAGATCAAGAAGATCATGAAAAACGGGGAGATGCCTCCGGAGCACAGCCCCAGCTCCAGCGACCCCATGGCCTGCAACTCTCCACAGTCACCTGCGGTTTGGGAACCTCAGGGCTCATCCCGCTCCCTCAGCCACCATGCCCACGCTCACGCTCACCCTCCAAACTCCAACCCGTCCCCTGCATCCAGCTACCTGGAGAACTCCACTTCCTGGTATCCCACTGCCAACTCCATCAACTCCCACCTCCAACCCCACGGCTCCCTACAGCATCCGTTAGCGCTCGCCTCTGGGACAATTTATTAGTCTTACTCTTATTATTTTATTTTTTAATTATTTTTGTTTTTCCTTGGACTCCTGTGTTTTACTGTTAAGGAATAATAACAAAAGGAATGCATATGGGGAATTTTTAAAAGGGAAAAGAAACAAAAAGATTAAAATGTGTAAAGCTTGTGCATGTAACTTATTGCATTTCAACGAAAATCCTTTTTTATACAATACGGACATTTTTTGGCTCATCTGTGGACACTATCAATGGTGCCTTGAATCTATGACCTCAACTTTTCCAGAGACTTTTTTCAATGTTATTTTAACTCTGTAAATAATTGTAGATAGAGGAATTAAACTGTATATTCTGAATAAAATAAAATTATTTCGACCACGATAAACGTTTCTAAATTACCTCTTCTTCTATTAATAAGAGGAAAAAATACAATGGTAATTTGCTTGCAGAAAGAGAGATTGAGAGCTGAAGTTCACGTTCGGTTCCAGTGCCGTGCAGTGCCACTGCAGCCCGGGCATACTGGCTGGATATGGCTCCTGCAGGTCCCCACAGACGAGCCGAAGGCCAGTAGTGCTCTCTCCCCGCTGGAAAAGGAGCTCCGGCAAGACCGCATACACCTTATCTCACCTTAGTGATTTGAACTGAAGGGTAAGCTGCCCAACCGGATGCTAGAAAGCAAGTCTCTCGTCTTAAGCTGCCCGAATCCTTTTCTGAGAGCAATTAGCGTCGAGAGCTGCACACTCCACGGCCCATCAGTCGCCAGTGTGCGCTCGGCTAATTATACAAATTACGTTTCCGTCAAAGGGAGCCGCTAAATATCAGAAAAGGATAAAATGAGGGCCCCGCTCCCCTCGCTCCTGGCAAAAGTCTGCGGCAGCTGCGGCTGAAGGAGGGACGTTGCAGAGGTACTTTTATTACTTTTGTTTTTTCTCTGCCTACACTTTTCAGGGAAAAAAACCCCGTGCAGCACAGCCGTCGCTAGCGTTGTGCTGTGCTGGAGGCACGGCTTTGGCAGGGTGGCCGTAGCGCTGTCCACTGACGTGGATCACTCTCACGGAGCGTGGACCCCTCTCCCAGCAGAAACCCTGGCCCGCGGAGCCCCCACGGCGGTGCACGTTCCCGCGGGCAGCCCCCATTCTAGCAGAGAGCGGTAACTGACGGCCGTGCGAGGTACGACGACAGCAACGATCGTGCCAAAGACATCGCTCGAAGGATCCCCGGCATAAAAGACGCCCGCCTGGCAGCCGAACCTGGCGGGGAGAGTGCCGGCGGGGGGGAAGGCAAGGCCTGAAAAGGCACGCTCCTGCCCTGGGGCGCACTTACCTGTCTCCAGTCTTCCTCCCCCTCCTTTCTTCTCCCTCTGCTCCTGCCTGCCATGTTTTATGCGTGTGAGTGAGTGTGTGAGTAGTTTTCTCCCCCAAGAAAGAAGCCCAGGGTTGCTGTTTTGTAACAGGTTTGGGGGTTGGTAAATGTCTTGCAGTACAATAGACCAGTTTGTTCGGTTGTGCTCCATGCACGTCAGGGACGGTGCGGGGGTGTCAGAGCCAGGGCGGCGCAGCCCGCCGCCGGCTGCCCACCCCCTGCCCGCTGCCGGGCAGGCACTGCCACTCCCCGTGTCTCCAGTGGTTCTGGGACCAGTTACTGCTCATTTCACTCGCAAGGTATCAGGGACATTCCGCGATTTTGGGGCTGATGAAAAGATCGGGGTTTTCTTTCTTCTGCTAACTTCTATCCCATGAAAAAAAAATAAAAATCTTGAGCGTTTCATTTTCTTCCGTTCTTTTCCTCCTTTACCTCTGGACAAGCACTCAAACTACAGTAAGAGATTCTCCCCACCCCCACTCCCCTCCATGGTCACTTCCCTTTGCAGAAAGACTTGGACATAAGAGGTGGAAGTCAATTTCCCAGGTCGGTCCACCCACTCTTTTCTTTGAGGAGCTGCCTCGGAGCTGTTTGGTTATGGTCATCTGCCGGGACCAGGAGGGCCCGGGCGGACAGCGCAGGAACAGATCGGGGAAGGCGGGATGCCGGCAAGGAAGAATGCCAGGCAGGGATGCAAATTCGCACAGCCACCGCTGGACTGGGTTCTGGCACCGCTCACCTCTACGAGTCAGCTCCACTCGGTTTCCGTGCCAGTCCCTCTCCCTGCTTAATTTCCCCTCCTCCCAGATCGGGATGGTGTTGGGCAGATCGGGGAAAGCCTGGCATCCCTCCCCGGGACAGGATAAAAAATACTCTCACTGTGGGTCTATGTCGCCGTGGTGACGGCCCCAGTGAACACTCGGGGTCTACGGCTACCTGTCCCTCAGTGATAGCCCATGGAGATGGTCCTGACCCCCTCGTCCCCGCACACGCAGGCAGGCACATGCCGGCGCCTCTCCCCGCCTGCGTGCACGCCCTGGACTCCTGGTGACGGCCGGAGGAAACCTAGTTTGTCCATGCCTCCCCCCTTGCCTCCGCGGAAAAGGGATGAGATGAACTGTCCTTTGTCTAATATTGGGTTTGGGCTCGCCGGATTGCTGGCTCGGGGCTTTTCCCCTGCCCCTCTGCTCTCTTCCCCTCCCTTCTGTTTTCCTGGCGGCCACTTCCATGTGAAGCCGGGACAGCTCGAGGAGCCGAGAGGAGCCACATTCCTGTGGGTGCCGAGCGGCTCCAGGGCCGAGCCACAGGGCCTGACACACAGACACATACAGACACACAGACGCGCAGACACACAGACACACACACACACACACATAGTGCAGCCTGCAGTGGCCGCTGCCCCAGATCGAGAGCTCCAGATACTGTATGCACTCCTGGGGCTCTCATCACACACACAGCAGACCGACCCCAGCTGGGGCGCGCACCAACAACACCCACACCCAGACACACACGCTGCCGGCCAGCCGCACCTACGGATGCGGGTAGAGCACCTTCCCGTTTCCACCAAAGAGCCCTCGCTGTCCATGCCCAGGCATTCCCGCACTGCCCGACGGGCAGTGCCTCCAGCCGGCAAGGGCTGCCTCCTCGCCAAGTGCCTTCGGTTTCCCTCCCGCTTCTCCCCGGGGAAAGAAAAACCACCCCCTCCAACCTGTCACCGCGGCAGGGCAGCCCACTCGTCAGGCGTTCCTGTCGCCCTCTTGCTTCCCTCGATCCTCCCCGGTGCATTCGCTACCCCGCGGCCGCGCTGCCTGCGCGGGCCTCCGCCCTCTGCCCGCTCCGCCGCCAGCAGCGCTGTGTCCCCAGAGTGCATCCCACATGTGGCATCGATTAAAGATTTCTGCCACGCAATTTTGCGACTGACAGACTCTAGGTGTTTCGGTTGTGGATTACGGAAAGGAGATCTATTGCTTCAGGAAAATCGGGGCGGGGTGGGGGGGGGGGGAGAGTGTTGGGAACCCCCTCTTCTGCTTTCAGTCATTTGAGCGATAGCCTGCAGTAACGGAATAACCTGTTTTATAGGTCAGACAAGAGCCGTGAAAAAGGAAACGGGGAGTTTACATTAAGCCTCCCGTTCTCTCTCTTTTTCAGGTAGAATCTGTATTGCATCAATTAAATGTTTCTGCGTTTTGTTCGGTGGTGCGTCTATTTACATGTGATTTTGGGAGGATAAGCAATGGTTTATCTGCCTACAATACAGACCCGGTAATTCCCGACATTCATCCACGCCCCGGCTGTTTGTGAGAACACCTTCCACAGACACGACCTCCAAGGTCGCGGGAAATTTTCCCAGCTCCTTTGCCGCCTTCTTACCCTTCAGGTTAGGACCCGGGGAGCCGGCCCCGGCCAGAACCTGCGACGAAAGGAGCACTTGGAGAACAGTAGTCTGCGCATGACTTCCCGCTCCCCTCCCGCTGCCGCCTGCCCCTTGGCACTCCCGGAGAGGCTATCTAAACCTCAGCCTGAGCTTTATAGAAGCTTCGCCGGGCCGGATCCTGACTGGCTCCGTGCTCTGCAGAGGTATCATCTGCCTGACTGCGGAGCTGGCCCTCCATTTCAGGAGATCTTTACAGTCTCCTCTATACACACCACATAACGCATTTTATAGGGCTTTTGGCTGGCAGTATCCTCTGAGTTCTCCTTTCTTCGCCTTGTTTTTATTAATTCGCATGGAGAAAAGGGCACGGAGGAAGACTGCGGGCTGCCACCTGCGTCTGCTGCCCGAGGAGGCCAGCAAGGGCCGGGGCAGGCAGCCCTCCTGCCCACGGGGCCAGCCCCTGGAGCTGCTTCCCTGCATCCGAATCCTGTGGGGACCTTCCGGGGACCTTTGATGATTTAGTCCATTAAAAATAAAGCGGGTTTGTATATTTCGTGTCCAGGATTAATAGAAGTTAATCAGAGTCGAAAGCAAACTAACCCAGTGAGTTAACCTCGCTAGCTGCAGGTAGTCCTGTTAGCCAGGCTCTTTGGATTAATTAATTACAATTGAGTCAGTTCTGTGCTAATTTCCCTAAGGACCCCTGAAGACTAGTCCAGCGGGTGCATGGGAGCGCAGAAGGCCTCGGGCTCCACAGCCCGCCTCGAAGAGTGCCTGGCCTCGGCATCCCGCATTCCGCATTCTCCTCCACCCGATTCCGAGTCTCCCAAGGCTTCTTGCCGGAAAGTGACGTTCAGTCATCTAAGAGGAGGCACACGTCGATGGCGAACCAGCTTTTGGGCATGAGTGGAGAGCATGAGGATCCTTCGGGTGCCGGGGAGTCTGCCGGGAAAAGCTGAGCCAAGAGGTGGACTGATGCAAGGCGGGAGCCGATGCATCAGCCCCTGACTGCAGATCAGGCTCGCACTCGTTGAGATTTGGACACGTAATGCTGCAGACCACTGATTTGCTGGTTTCTTAATTCCCGCTCTTCTCATTCCCTATGAATCAAACAGTCTTTTGTCCTTCAGAGTTTGATTTGATCGCTACTGTTCACATTTCACTTTTGTATTTTTCTCTCCCTATACCATTACTCATTGAGTGCCCCGTGAAATTACAATCGTACATTTTCAACTCAGCAACCCATTTGCAGTGCAAAAATAGGGTCTAAATAATGGCTGAATTAGCCCTACTGGACAGTTTCAGATGTAACACTCTGTAATAATTATATTGCAGCTTGGATTAGGATGCTATTATCATAATCTGGACGTTTACAATTATCTGTAATTTGCAAAGATGCGCCAGGTCTTGATTACAGCAGGTTTTTTTTATCAAGCTAACCATCACTAAACAGTGACAGTAATAACAGCTAATTTTGCTGGCAATATAAGAGGTGCTGGGGTGTGCAAACAATTTCACACCTGGATGTGCTCACTCAACCAAGAATATAGAGAAAGAGCTTCTGCCCTGAGACTCAGAAAAATATTCTCCACTGCTTCTGTTCAGTATACATTTCTAGATCCCGATCCTTGCTTAGCAGATTTTCACAGGGGTAAGTTTTGGGGCTCGGCTGGGTTTGTGGCTGGTTTGTGACTGCTCTGCACCTTGCCCGTCCAGGCATGCTCCGTCTTTATTCGTTCTCCCAGTTTCGTTGTCACTCTGGCTCCGGTGTTTTCCCTCACCGGGCCGGACCCCAACATTTACGCGCCCTCTTTACCCGCGGTGCTGCAGCGGGCGGCGGGCGGCGAGGGGCAGGGATGATGTGGGGGCCGCGCCGGGTTGCCGGAGGGGAAGCGCGGAACTTGGCGGCCGGCGAAGAAACTGCGAGCCCGGGGCCAGAGCCGTCCGCCCGTACCCGCGGCGCGGCGGCAGCGCGCATTTCCGCGGCTCCCGCCCCGCGGCCCCGGGGCGGCAGAGCCCGTCGGCGGGCGGATGGTGGCGGAGCCGGAGCTGGCAGCTCGGCGGCGGCAGGTTTGGCACTGGCATGGGGAGCTGCCACTGCTGCATCCATAGATGACGCTGTTTCACGAGTCTCCCGGGGCGTCTGCCGCGCGAGTGGGAGCCGCTGCTGCCATTCGCTCCCACCCCGCTCCCGGGAAGGCCTGCCTCTCTCACCTTCTCCCACGCTACCAAGCTAATGGGGCTTTTTATTATTATTATTGTTTATTTGTTCGCTTCCTTGCTTGTTTTCTGGGCTTTTTATAAGCCTATGTGAGAAATCTCTCGTGGGGAAGGAGGACACGACGCACCGGAGGGTTTCCGCACTGGCACACACGCGCGGCGTGCAGGCGAGGACGAGCCCCCCTCAAGCCCACGAGAAGCAGCGAACGCCCCTCTCCCCCGCCCCAATGGGCGGACTGCCTGCCGCCGGTCCCGGCTGGGCGGATGCAGCGAAAGGGTTAAGGCGTCTGCGAGGGCCATGGGGGCCGGGACCCGTCGGGCTGGACTCGGCTGGGCCGGGCTCCCCGGGCTGTGGGACTCGCTTACCAGGGCATCCACCGCCCTTCTGAGGGGCGAGGGCTAGCCCGCACGGGGGCCAGCTTGGGGGTGGGCGAAGTGGGGTTTTCTGAAAGATGCACACAATGCTGTTGGTTTAAATGTATGGTAGCTTTCTCTTCAGTGTCATTTGAATAATTCAGTGAGCCCCACTACCAGCTGTACTTCTGAAGCCTCTTCCATTCTTTTCAGCATTATAATTTTGGTTAATTTTCAATTTTAGGCCCTACGTCTCTGCAATTTGTGTATGAATAACAGAATAATTTTCCTCTTTTGTTTCGCCTTTCCTGTTCCTGAATCTAAATAAAGATGGCTTTTTAGTATTAAAAGTGGAAGAAAATTACAGGTAATTATCTTTGACGGTAAAAACGCTGTAATCAGCGGGCTACATGAAAAATTACTCTAATTATGGCTGCATTTAAGAGAATGGAAAAAAACCTTCTTGTGGATAAAAACCTTAAATTGTCCCCAATGTCTGCTTCAAATTGGATGGCACTGCAGCTGGAGGCTTTGTTCAGAATTGATCCTGGGGAGCTCTGAACCCAAAGTTTCACAGTGGGAAGGGGAAAAAAAGAAAAGAAAACATTTTTCCTAATGTAACAATACGAATAGTAGAAAATGACAAGACTGATCGGTTTTAAACCACTCTGAAGACTGACTGAGCGTGGAAGTTGCTAAAAAAAAACAAAACAAAAAAACACCCCCCAAAAAACTGGTATCTTGGTAAGTAGTCTTTGCTTTGTGTCTAATTATAGTGACTGTCCTTTTGCACGACTGTATGTAGCTGTCATTATATGGAGCACTCTGAGGATCTCTATTGACTTCTGATAAATGGCTCAGTGGTTTTAAGGTTCATAATTTGAAGGATGCCCAGGTCTCTAGCCATTAATTCTCGCAGTATGGGGTACCCAGCTTGGATGAGGAAAGGGCTTTTCATTGTCAGTAGTTGCTGTGCTTTCCACAAGCTGGTGCGGCTGGAGCTGGCTGGACAGCATGTTATATGCCTGGGCACCTCTCAGGGCTTTGCAAAACATTCCTCAGCTTGCATTGTCTGCACTTTAAAAACAAAGGAGGGCGCCTTCTTTCTTAATAATTCGGAGTCTCCAACCTTTAGGAAGACAGGGCTCTAAGCTTTGCCTCGGCGAGAAAGCTCAGCCCTGCTGAACAGCGGAGCAGTGAAATAGCAGCAGAAATGGTCGGATGATTAGGAATTTCTTCTAGGCGCATCATTGTGGACTCCGTGTCTCCTGCCTTTAAGTCGTAACCTTAAAACCAACCAAACCACCAGCTACCTCTCCCCTCCCCCACTTCAGCTTTTCTTTCTTTGCTCGCAGATATATGCTTTGGTCGGGCTGTCTGTGTGCACAGGCAAGCGGGGCACAGGGTCCTGCTGCCCGGGTTGAACGGGGGGGGCGGGGTGGGGGGGCAGCTCGGGGGAGATAGGGATCCGCTAAGGTGTAGAGAAATATGAGCCAGGCGGGCGTTTTGTGGCTTTTACTCTATATATGAAAGAAGACAAAACCATACAAATTATATGTACAACTAAAATTCAACAATATATACAGAAAGGTTGCTCGGGGAAAGGTCCCTCTCGCTCAGTGGGTGAGGCTGCCGCCGAGCAGCGCTGAACCTTCCTTTCCCAGCCCGCGGCGGCGAGTCTGGCCGCGAATCCTTCGCTCTGTCTTTCCTACTCGTCTCCGGGAGCCTGACCGGCTGTGTGCGGGTGCGGGTCTGTGAGGCTGAGGGGGCTCTTCGCGTGAGAGACGGTGGTTTCTTCTGAGCGGCAGCCCATTGCATTTTGAGAAAGCATGCAGGTTTTGCTTCGTGGTAGTGTTCTAATCTTACAGTACATTTTCAGTTTTCAACCAGTTCTCCTTTTTTTCCCCATTTTTAAAATTTCTTCTTCTCTCTTTTAATCCTTTCCCCAGTCCGAATTTGGTGAATAAAAATGAAGGAGCTTTGACTAGTCTCTTTCATCATGTAATGTCTTTAGCTCATTAAACAAGTAAAAACGGCTGCCATGGTAGATGCAGGTTCTTGTGGGCAAGGTCTGTAAAAAGTTTGTTTTGACGTATACTCCACAGAGAAAAAGGCTGGTGCCTTGGAGTCCAAAGGAAAATATCCTAAAGAGAAGTGTCTTCTGTGCGCCAGAATGAAAATTGTGTCTTTCTGCTCAAGATCAATCGCTGAGGTTACTGGAAAAAAAAAAAGCCACTCTGTCTCTTTGCCGCATCTACAAGTTCACACAGAGCCTGTTAGCTGGCACGGCTTGACAAAGCAGGGGAACTTCTTGCCATGTCGAGACGAGGCGTTCTTGGGAGATTATTTCTCTTGGACAGTTCACATCATTTGTGGTCTCTGCATTGTGTCTTGATGTGGAGAAGAATACCAGTGAGAATAGCCAGGCATGTAGCTGTTGGGAGGCATATTGACTCCCTTGGCAGAGGCTGAAACGTCCCAGACTGGAGGCAGAGCCGGAGAGCGAGGGGAGAGGGCAGCGGAGCCGGGCAGAGGGTCGCTCTCGTGGGGGTTACTGCCTTGCTTCAGCAGCTTCTTGAATTTGGAGCGCTTGTTCTGAAACCAGATCTTCACCTGTAAACCAAAACGTAGCAGATATTAAGCTGCCGTCAGTGCCCAGGGCACCGCAGTGGGAATCCAGGGGCCGTGGGTCTGCTCTAGAGAAGGTCTTGAGCGCACACGCCAGTCGGGTGTGGAGTTGGGGATGGGAAGAGAGGAAGGAAGGGTAGCTGCGGCTGCTCTTGGGCTCTGGATGCAGCTGGAGAGAACAGGGAAGGCAGAGGAGAGCTGGAAAGTGAGAGGGATGCAGGTTTTAATCTGGAACGTTGTCTTCCTTGGGCAGGCCAGATTGTTCGAGCTGAAATAGACTACATGTTCTGAGGTCTCCTGATTAAGCACCTCATTCAGAATTTTGGAGGTCATTTGATCATTCAGGTAAACTGTTGTCAAATGCGGGCAATCATATGATTTTGTGCCAGGATACAGGAACCAATAGACAAAGGGCATCTTACACAGAAATCACGGATCCAAAATCCTCACGATCAGATCAAGTTGTCCGTTCTGATGTGACTGAGGAGGAGGCACAATAGAACCAGGACTGTGGCTTTATTTTAAAATACTTTTTAAAAGAAAGAATAATTTTACTTTCATTCCAAGTAACTGGGTATCAGGATTGCTTTGTCTCTTATCCTGCTCCTAAACCAGCAGAACTGGAAACTGCACTCGATAAGGTGTGCAACGATCGGGCCCACTGGCAGATCAGAATTGTTATAGAAATTATATATACATAAGATATATATACACAACATACTTTTTTTAATCAATCAAAGTAAACAAAAGCCTCTATGTGTATTTGACCTGGCAAACTTTGCAAACATAATGTTAGGGGTTAGGCAGAGGTACTCCTCTATCTGTATGCTCAGGATTGGGTCACTAAAATAAACTCTATGCGTTTGAGAGAGAAAGCGAGACAGCAGTGAGACAGAGCAGGCATGCTAAGGATAGTAAAATCCCATTTGCAAAACCGTCAGGTCTATTCCCTTGATTAATGTTTGCTGAGTATTTAAAAATTGCTGGCTGGAAGCGACTGTTACCAATGACAATGATAAAATCCCGAAGTTGTTTGCTAAGCTCATAAATTCACACGATAGCATTTTACCCGAACTGATCCCATCTATCCGTGCACTTCTCCACAAACCTCTGCCTGGGAAGCCTGTAATGCCTCATATGTCTTTCAAGTTTAAATTAGCAGAATGGCACAGCTACTCCAACCACACTTAACTATGGCTTAACCTGCCATAATTTTGTACACGGCTGTCTTTGATCCTCAGATCTATTATCACCTTCCGTACACTTTGCCCAAGGCTAACCACTGCATTTGCGTTAGTCATCCAGGGTGAATTAACTATTGATTTTACAGGTATTTCCTAACGCGTTCCTGCTTCCCATGTGCCTATATACGTTGCTACCAGGCAGCTTTCCTTTTAGCTCTACCTCAGGCCCAGCCTTTGTTTTGTTCTTTGCACAGCTGGGCAATTGCATCTCGGTGCTGGAATTATCCGAAAATTCAGGCAATTTTAAAATGTTATGTATGTCATCAAAAGGGAGCGCTTGCTCGCCAGACGGCTGAGGGAAAGGCGCTTTTTGCTCCTTTTGCGGTGGCCCGGTCTCTGTTGCGCATTAGGTAAGTCCTAGGACATAGGGATGGGGACCGTGTGCGTTACGTTTTCTACTGTTCCCAACAGAGGCCAAAATGTTTTAGGAGCATCATACTTTGCTTGGCCTTTATTGCTCGAGCGGGATTTCAGTGATTTGGGATTCCCAGTAATTACCTGTGTCTGGGTAAGTCCTAATGAAGCTGCCAGTTCAGCTCTCTCTGGAAGTGCCAGGTACTGAGTCTGCTGAAAGCGATGATTTAAAGCCTGAAGTTGTAGACTAGAGTAAATGGTTCGAGGCTTCCGAATCTTTTTCCCTTTTCCATTAAATCTGATTTCACCGTTTTCAATCACTGTGGTTTTTTGCTGATCTGCAAGCAAAACAACACAGCTGAAACATCACTTTCCTTAGCTATTAAACGCGAGTATTTTGGCTGCCACGGCTCCTAAAAACGCTGAAGCCTGTCCCAACGTCTGTTCAACCCCATCGCGTACACACAGGCTCCGTCTCCTTAAGGCGCGTGCAGCACAGGCTGTTGCCTGGGAGCTACTGGGAGAAAAAACAGCTGTCCGGGCATACTGGGCACGCTGCCTTGCCCCCGGGGAGCAGAAAATAATAATATTTTTAAAAATTTAATGCTCAGCGCTAGCTTTGCAAAGGGAAGCCTTGTTCCAGGACCATTCAGGTTTTACTCGGCTAATTGACTTCGCGTCGCCAGTTTGGTGGTCAGTGAATCACCAGTCCGAGACTTTTAACAATACTTTTCCCTTCCGCCCCCGCGAAGTGCCCCTCCGGATGGATACATACGGCTCCCTGGAAAAAAAAAAACAACCCCAAAACAAAAAAAACCCAAACAAAACAAACAAGCAAACAAAAAAAAAAAACCAAACAAAAACCCCAAACCAAAACATAAATCAGACGGCTCCCGAGCGGAATGCGACCCGCTCGCCTGGAAACTTTCACTCCTCAGGTGTTAGCAGGAATTTTGCCTAAAGCCGGTTGCGCTGTAACAAAGAAGCGCCGATGGAGCCCCTCGCCGCCGGCCGGGCGGGGAAGGCGCCGGTGCGCAGCGCTGCGGTACCGCCAGCAGCCGCCGGCGTGTACCGCAGCAGTAGGCCCGCGCAGAGGCCGCGGAAACGACCAACCCCCCCCTCCTTTCCCCGCCGCCCCGAGCACCAGGGCCGGTGCTTGCCTCAGCGGGAGCGGGCGGCACGGCAGGGGTCGTTATGCAGGTGCCCGGGGAGGGGGGGCCGAGGAGAGGTCCGGGAATGGAGGGAGCGGGGCGAGAAACTGGCAGCGGGATGGGCAAACGGTGCTGGCTCACCTGCATCGTCCGCCCGCGTCTGGCTGGCCGCGCTGCTGTTGTGGTAGGACTGGAGGTAAGGGCTATGCTGCGAGTGGCTCACGTAGGGGTAGGCGGCCAGAGAGCGGTGGTTGTAGGAGCCGGCGCTGCCGGAGTAGGGCGAACTGTGGTGGTGATGCTGGTGGTGCGGATGCGAGCCGGCGGCGGAGTGCAGGCAGTGCAGCGGGTAGTGGGCGCCGGCCATGGCCGGAGAGCTCTGCTGGGAGTGGGGCGGCGGCGGCGGCTGCGGCGGCGGCGGCTGCTGTTGCCCGAACTCCATGAAGGCGGATTTGGAGGAGTCTTGCGCGTCCAGCCCGTCAGCCATCGTAGTCATGGTCATCATCAAAGTTTGGGAGGGAGAGCGCGGCGCTCCCCGTCTCGCCCCCCGCGCTCTGCCTCCTCTCTGCCCAGCCACCACCGCTCCCCTTACCCGCCGCGGCACCGCTGGAGAGGCGGCGGTGATTTAATTTAATTTCTTTTCTTTTTTTTTTTCTTTTCCGCCTTTTTTTTCCTTCCCCCCCTCCTCTCCAAGGAGCCGTTGTGCGAGGGGCCTCGTTCACTGAGGGAGGGGAGGAAGGGGAGGGCGGTGTGCGGGGTGTGTGAAGGGGGAGGGCGGGCTACTCCCGCCGCTTTTTTGCGCCGCTCTTTTGCTTCATCCCCCCGACGCGTGGGGTGGGGAGGTGGGGGTTTGGTTGCTTTTTTTTTTGAGGGGGGGCGTGGAGTGTGGGGGGAGTTTAAGGTGGGAGCCGGGAAAGTTGGGGCTCCGGCGCTTCGACTTGAAGGGCAGGGACGCGCACAAGTCGAATGGTTCGTCTCCAGAGGGCAGCGCCTCCCTCATTGGTCACTCAGCCCCATGACGTCATAGCCGGCAGCGCGCGCGCTGCCCGTGCCCGCCCCCCACCCCCTCCAGGCTTTTCCCCACCCGCGCGCGTTTCCACACCCGCGCGGGTGGAGAAAAGGGGAGCGTCTACTCCTATCCCCCTTTACCCCCTTGCCCCCAAATCAAACATTCCCCCACTATATGACCCTCTCCAAACTCACATCATCCCCCCGCCTCCTTGCGCGGTATTTTCGCTGCAGCAAAGGGACGCGCAGCGCATTTTCCCCCGCTGAACGCAGCAGCAGCAGCTCCCGTAATGGCTTTCAAATATATGCAAATGGCTACGTGCGGTTGGCGGTTTTGGCAAAAAGCTTGATTAGGATATAAACGACCCAAGGAAAAAAAAAAGTGCCTGCGCCCTAAATTTGTCTTTAGATTACAATTCCAGTTGATTTTATTTTATTGTCAACATTGTTAATGATAAAAATAGAGTCGTTTTACAGTTATTTTTACTTTCTGGAAGGAGGCAATTAGACTTCTAATCAGGAATACACAAAAATCTCCCATGATTAACTGCAGTACTTTGTTCAAATTGCTGCTATAAAATTCAGAACAATTTGCCTGTAATGATTATGGACTGGGTTTATTTTGGGAGGTGGAATAAAAGTGGATATAGCATAAATTATCCTCTAATTATACACCAGTGTCGCCTCAATTATCCTCTTATCAAAATGGTTGTCTAACTGCCGCATTTAGTTTCAATTCTCTCCTTTTTTCTATAAAAAGAACTTCATACCTTGTTATTATTAATCCATTTATTATTTGCAAGGGGATTTATATCTGAACATCCAGGTGGTATTACCACTTCTCTTTCAAAGATGGACTAGGGAAAGACATTAAGTTTGCTCCAGCACGGCGAAGGATCTCTCTCTCTCTCTTCTCTCTCCCCCCTCTGTCTCTGACCTCCTCTCTTTTTTCCCCCCTTACCCTCGCTTAAATCTCCTGGCGTCCAGCTAAACATGAACTCTGGAGACAGATCCCACCGGAGAGGACTGAGGTAGGAAGGACCCTGCGGAACTAGCTATACATAAAGAAATCCGAAAGTTACTGTAGATGGGAAACGAGGCTGGAGGTTTCGGGCTTTGAAAACCAACATCGGCACCAGCAGCTGCAGCTTCCAAAACCCCGCGCAGCCCAGTGACTTCCCCAGACCGATCTCAGGTCCTGATACAGCCTCTCACTGCGACATTCCCTGAGGACTGGTTTTCTGATTCTGCAGATATATATATATATTTAACGCTTGTGGAAATATTTAGAGGCTTTTAATTTTTCTTTCTGGGACTTTTCCTCCTCATTTCTATTTCTTCTTTTTTTTTTTTTTTATTTTTTTTATTTTGTTTCTCCACTGCCAAGTCATTAGCTCTGGGAAGCCGAAGGATGCGAGCCCCCTGATTGCATGCCGCGGGGCGGGGTGGAACGTGTAGAGAGGGAAGGGGGATGCGAAGAGATGCTCGATCCTTGGCAGGGCATAACCCATGGTCTCTCGGAGCTTGTTGTTCATATGGCTTGTTTCAGTGGGGTATGGGGGAGGTATGCCTTTTTTCCTGTGTGGCTGGGATGTTCTGAGCCCCCTTACCCACCCTCTCGTCGCTGTTTCACTTCTTGAGCCCCTGGAGTCGGTTCAGTAACTCTGAATGCACTTTTAAGTGTCTTGCCTTGTTCGCCGGCTTTTAACAAGGGTTCCACTTTAACACGCGAAAGGGTAACCCGATCCAGGCGTTTACAAATCTACAATGAATAAAAATATAGAGAAAGGGGAAGACAAGGAAAAGAATTCCTACTGAGACTCTTTATTCATAGGTGTAGGTAATGTACTCAATAGGAACAGGTACATTGGCAGTTTTATTGCTTTTTACCCTCCAGCTTGCTGTTAACATCATGAAGGCAGTTTGTTGTTTTTTTTTTTTTTCGCAGGTGCACATACTAGCATTTTCTCCATCAGCAAGAGCACGCATAACAAAAGATGTCAGAAAATAGGCTGGGGAGTGTTTGCAACACGTTGTTTTCCTGTTTCGGAATAATTCCTGCCTCGTAATGGATGCTAACCTTGGAATGGGGGAAAGTTGAGCAGGCGAAGGGGCCACTTTGAAATAATACCTATATGTTGCCTTGGCGAGGGGAATAAGGTGTTTGAGTCAGACAAAAAGAAGAGGCAAGGATAGTCTGAAGGAGTTGTTTCCTGCGATAGGCAGCAAATGGAGTTACACATGCATCACGCGCTCAGCCTAGCTGATGGACGAGCTGCGGTGGGGCGAGCGGGTTAAGCGGCGGCTCCGGGTGCGGGACGGGGGTAGCGGCGGTGCCGCGGAGGTGCGGAGACCCAGCCCAGCCGTCAGTGGGTGCCGGTAGGAGGGAAGAGGTGGAATCCCGGCGCTGCTCTTCCTCCGCGGTGCTCAGACGTCCTTGTTTGTCGTCAAGACAGTTGACTCCGTCTACCCTCACACCGATAATTTTCCCCAATTTAATTAGGCCCACTGGTGGTCGAGGGGTAGGGGGCAATAAGTACCCGAGCCGTGCCCTAGTAGAGACGACAGCTGCAGGGATATGTCTCCGAGGGTCGGGCAGGCCCCGGACCCGGGCATGGCAGGCGGTGCGGGGGTGCCTGGGAGGTCCCCTCCCGCCGAGAAACCGCACTGCCGCGCACCGGTCCTCCCTGGCTCTGACTTGCGTGCAATCGAGTTCCGTCACCGGCCTCTTTCTGAAGAAATTAGACCTGAATCAATAGCTCTGGACGCACTGGAGCTGTGGGGTGCTCATTTTCCAGGGTGGGTGACTCGTGAAAAAGGGGTGGGGACGGGTACCCCACACCTCCTAGTCCCCTCGCCTTGAAGTGCCTTCGAAAGTGAGCAGGCAGCAGTCACGAGTGAGGGGTGGGAGCCCACAAGGGGAGCTTCCTTACCTCAACAGAGCTTCCTGGGACTTGCGCGGGACCGGGCGGGCCAGGATTCCGCCCGGATGCGGCAAGGTGCGACTTAGGGGATGGCTGAGGACTGCCTTAAGTCGGGAGCCCCCTCATCGCCTCCAGTGAACACCCGCCCCTCCCTGGGAAAAGGAAGCAGGAATTCACCGCATGTGATATATCCCCCCCCCCTTCCTGGCTTCTCCGCTCTTTCCACGGGCAAGCCCGAGCTCCCGGAGGAGTAGGCTGCAGGCCCGGCCGAGAGCGATCGGGACGTGTTCTGCGCATTGCTCCGCGCCCTATCGGCTCCAGACCGTGGGTACCGTCGCGTCCCGGCTGCGCGTCCCTGGACTGCCTCATTCCTAGGTTTAATATTCCCAGGAAACCCACTCCGCAAGTCACCCTCTCTCGCCTGGAGAGCAACGAGGCCTTTGCACCTCTAGCGGGCTTGGGGCCAGTGCCTCTGCACGCCCGGACTGGCTGAGAGCCTCGGGGCCAACGCTGCGTCCACTCCTCGCCTTCGCTGCGGTCCTCCCCAGCTCCGCTGACGGGCCGAGTGCGCAGTACTGCGCACAGGGCTCCCTGTGTCCCAGGGCTCGGTGGCTTCGTGGGTCCAGTCTTCCGTGTCACCCTAAACCGCGTCGTTTTAATGATGTTTGCGGTAACACTTTCAAAAGGCCTAAGCGTGCATGCGTGGTTTAGAGTCACATTTGTGAGTCGAAAGATGTCCCACAACAGACACAACAGTTAGAAGGAGCTGACGAACAACAGGAAACGGAGTTCTATTTTTAGGGTGAAATAGGAAGTTAATGTAAGTGGTCAGAGGCTTCCTATGTGCCTCCGAGCACCTTCTGTTTCATTCATTCTTTCATTCATTCATTCATTCATTCATTCATGCACTCAACAATAACAACTGGGGAAAACAAACATTCCCGTTCTGTTTCTCATCCACTCCTTCCCGGGAAGTCCTGCTGTGGTGTTTGCAAGTGCAGTCCCTCTTTCGGGTTGTTTAGTTTGTTTTTTGATTTGTAGGGAGGGGTGGAATAGCTGACACCGCTCCTCAGGCGAGGCTCTTCCAAGATGCTCTCGCAGAAGGGGCTGAAGACTCAGCTCTGGGATTATATACCCTCTCCCCAGTTCACATCAGCGTCCAGGAGAGTGCTTTCTGTCTCACACTGGCCAGAGTAGCTGTGAAGATGCGAGATAAAATTATTTCAGGAATTATATTTGTGTGTGTGTTTTCCCGCGAGAAGCCCCCGCATGTGCATGAAGTGGATTGTGAAACACAATTTTTTACCGTGTCAGAGAAATGCTGGGGGAGGGGGGAGGGCGGGGGATGGCAAAGATTAGTGCGGGGTCTCCTGGGTTTTTTAGCAACAGTGCGGAATCCACGCAGCAAGGTGCTAGGGAGAGCACTCCATCAGAGCGGTGTGCGAAAAGCCTCGAGAGAAGCGGCAAGCCAGAGAATATTCCTGCTGGCGGCGATCCGCTCCAGATGCGTTTTTGCGGAGAAGCTCCTTCCGCAGATGCGCAGGACTTTCCCCACTGCACCGTGGCTGTGGCGGCAGCCAAACCTGCCTCCCGCCCTGTGCGCCGGCGCTCCGCTGGTTTCCGCAGCCGCACGACGCCGATGTGCCCTGGCAGGGTAGCTCTGCCCGCTCTATTTACAGCTCCCAGAAGCTACCGCAAAATGTCATCTGCCGATGGCATTTTTTTTCACCGGTCTTTCAAGCCTGTTTACCCCAAAACACATGCCCTCCTCTCCTGCCAGTATGTCATATTGCCATCCTCTTAATAGCAGCTGAGTGGCAAGGAAAGGCACCCGCAAAAGGAGGTCGCTGCCTCAAGCTGGAAGTGAGAGACTGCGGAATTTAAGAGCTGCCAGTGCGAGAATGGAGCGGAGGCTCCTCTGGATTTCAACCCACTAACATTATAACAGACAGGCAGGCGTCAATGATTTTCCATATCGCGAATGTGAAGGAAGTGGCAGGAAGGCCGGCGGCGGGGGGAGGGGGGGGGGCGGGGGGGCCGGGGTGGGTGGGTGGGTGGGTGTGGGTGTTAAACCCCAGTCCAACCTTCCAGATGGATCACACACGCCGCTCTTTATACTGTAGTTGGGTCAAAATAATAGAAGTCGGAAGGGGAAAGATCCACAGGGAATCAGCCACTGTCTCTTGTACAGATTTGTAGCGAAGCCTTGGCTGTAATTAAAACCTTACAGACAGATTAATTCGATGTGTGGCTCTGCAGAGGGTCGGAGATTGGGGCTTTTTGTTTGGTTAATGTTTTGTCGTGTTGTTGTCATTGCTTGTTTCCCTGTGTGTGTGGGATGTATACCTGCTCTAAAATGCAATTAGGTTTCAGGCGAGTTGCTGCCCGGCTGGAGGACGGAACCCCCTGCGGAGGCCCTGGCCGCCCGCCTCTCCCCGTACCTGGTCAGGTGTGCACCCACACCGACCTAACTGAACCCCCGGGAACAGGTCTCTCCCACTCTGCCCATACGGCGAGCCTAGCCTTGGCATACGTGATCCCCGTAATGAGTCTGAGTTGGAGGCTTTACTTCCTTCGCCCCTCTGCTGGGAACCTTACGTGGCAGCGGCGTTGTGGGGACCTTCCTCTCAGAGGGTCAGAGGACCTCCCCGAATGCAGCCTCATGTTTGCAGACCGCCGCCTGTGAGGCTTTTACTTGGCAGGCGTCCCCTCCTGCCCGGGTGCTGCTGAAGCAGATGTTGGTTTTAGCGAGGACTTTCGTTGTTTTGTTTTCTTTTCAAATGAAAGAAAAAAAACCAACAACAATTAAATAAAAAAACCTTATTCTGGCAGAGGAAGAAGGCGCAGTCCAAATAAAAAAAAAAAAGAAAGAAAAAGATAACAAAACAAAAACCCCAACCCACCACAGCTCTTAAGTGCTCATCCTGGAAGGGCTCAGAGGCAACTGGAAATTCGAAGCTCTTTTAAGTCAGCAGAGAGGCTGCAATTTCTCCTGCGGTAGCGGCCAGTCGCACCCCCGAGCCAAGCGCTCCGCCAAGCCCTCCCGATCCCAGCCGCGGCTCACCACGGCCACTCGTGTGCTGTGCCGGTGGCGCCCGTGGGGAACGTGTCACCGCGGCTGCGTTCGGAAAGTCTCGGATTCCGGCGAGCGAAAGCAGAGGCTTTAATTACGGCAAACGAGCGAGGTGTCCTGTCTCTTCAGTCTCTTGCGCCTTCGTTTATTTTTAGTACACTTCAAATGTCTACGCATTTCCCTTGTTGAGATTAGTGCAATTATTTACTCTGCCTTTAGGGATGCATTTACCCTAGCATTGAATGGAAATGTAGTAAACACTGAGCAAAGTCAATGCAGTTATTGAGGTTTATTTATTAAGCAAAGAAGTAAATATCTCGGCTTTACTTGTTTCTGCAGGCAGACTCGTTATCTCGAGGAGATTGCAAGGAGAGTTCTTCACTCATTCCTGTGTAATGAGCTTGCTTTATACGTTTATCTCGTATCTGTATCTAGCTACAGCCTCTTTTGTCAGGGTCTCAACGGATTATAAAAACAAAAATAAAAGTTAATTTAGAAAGATAATCCAGAGGGATGCATTATCTAATATCTCTATAGAAACTTAACTAGGTGAGGTCCTGTATCTGAAGGCGTAAAGAGATACATACAAATACAGCATCGCCTCCAGCAACCTGAATTCCGCCCACATCCACCGTCCACAGAGGGCAAGCTCTTGACACCGAGCGCGGTTTCACTGGCGCAGTGAAACTGCCTTGCCCGACTGAGTAGTCCTAGTGTGACCACGACATGATCCTCCATCCCACCAAGAATGATTTTTCTTTTTCTCGAGTGGAGTTCGTCACGTTTTTCCACCTTTTTGCTCTGACCCTTTCCCCCTGAGCATCCCTCGCACATAATAAACGCAGGAGGAAGAGACGCTGGGAGACGGGGGCGGTAAGAGCAGGTTAGCCGTTTGCGGCGTGAGGAGCGGGAGATAGCCCGGCTTTCTGACAGCTGGACCTGAAACAAATCAGATCTGGATCAACTTGCCTGTTCTGTGAATTGTCTGCATTTGAGCAAGAAGCTCTCACTCACTCCGCTTCTGGCAGACTTTGTTACACTTGCCTCTATAAATATATTATCCCAACCCTCTTTCCTCGCTGGACCTCTCTGTTCAACAAAACAGAAAGCAGAACGAGGAGAAGCGGTTTTCTTTCTTAAATTAAGACATTTATAAGTAACCTAATTTCGTATCGTGGAAGTAAATTTCATGCTAGGATATATTTTGCACAACATGTAATCTCTTAGAGCCGGAAGACATTTAATTAAAGCCATATTCGGAGAAGTACGGCTTCAAAGCAGTCATACGACCACATACCTCATTCATATTCAAGATCCGTCCGCGAATTCATATTGTTTTAACGTGGGACATCACCTTTACGGCATAACTGTCTGAGGCCTGGGTATCATGAGAGAAGCACAAAGGAGAATAGGCACGGAACAGCACCAGGTGATTTACAAGGCAGAGAGTTGTCTGTTTAACCCCAAGACCACTGTTTTCTCTTTCCCAGCTCCCGACATTCTGTCGGAGGAATTTTCAACAATTCACATGCACTAGCTGGAGGCTGGGGGCAGAGGGAAAAGCCCACCGAGGATGGACCAGGGTTAATCATCCCGAGCCGGGTGCTCGCGCTTCATTTCCATACACTTCTGCCCACTTCACGTTGCCTTGGGAAACACGTGCATGGGGGCAAGGTTTGATCACACCATGTGGATATGACCGGGGGTCCCGTAGCAGCCCCGTTTTTCAGCACTTTGGGCTGTTGGGGAAGTGGTCAGGCAGACTCAGACACCCTATGGCTCAAGGGGGATCTCTGGAGAGAGAAGGCTAGGCGCCCTGCAGGCACCGTTCATCGGCATCTGTGAACCTTTGATCGCACTCATGTCGTTTGAACTTTTTCTTCAAGTTTTTTCCCCATATCCTGCTCGACTGTTGAATTATTCAGAAAAAAATCCGGGACACCCGAGGAAATGGGGGCGCAGGAAGGGAATAGCCCACGCCCAGGGTGAGAGCGAGGCTCACGCCCGGCTCTCAGCTCGACGTCCCACGGTCATCGGGGCTCAGATGCTCCCTGCCCCTGTCCTTCCCGGCTCCGTGGACGGAGTACTCGCTCTTCCGTTGAAATTGCTAAAACTGTCCTAAGTTCGGTGAGAGCCAGATTGGTCCCCCCTCGAACTGTTCCTCTATAGTAACTTTTGTCTAAGTGTGTGCTTAAGACAAAAGTTGTGTGCTGGTGCCTCCAGCCTTCCCCTTGCCGTCCCCAGGGCCACTGGGGCGAAAAGCTGGTTCTGGGGGAGCCGGGGAACTTATGTGCTCTGGGGTCCCGTCAGCAAACTCTTTTGTTTTCTTCTCGAAAGGAGTGGTGAAATACTTCAAGTGAAGAGGAGAAAAGCGAAGCGAAATAAACCCAAAACAAATCATACCCCCATGCAGCCCGAGGCAAAATAAACCCGCAGCAAAACGAGTCCCGCCCCCCCCCCCCCCGCCCCCCCCCTCCTTCCCGCTCTGCCGCCGGCCTGCCTCGAATTGGGGCTGCTTCAGAGGGGATAAAATTCAGCGGCGAAATCAAATCAGAAAGGTTCTGGTTAGTTTCCTTGTAGTGGTAATTAAAAGTATTAATTGGTTGTGTCGACATCTTAAAAAGGCAGGTTTTGCTAAAAAAGCCTCATTAATCTTCCAGTCATTACTCACCGGTGGTGGGAACTCGTCTGGGAGAAGGAGCCGATTGTTTACAAGGGTGTTTCAAGGTTTAAGAATGGAGATTATAATAATACCACTGCTAATCGGACAACTTTCTCCACTCCTTTGAAAAGTGAAAATAAATCAAATAGCCTGCCTGTAGCCCTCACCTAGAGGAGGTCAAGAAGTCTTTCACGGATTTTGCCTTGTTTAAGATAAACTTTAACGTGTACCCTAATTTTCTTTGTGCATATATATGGTTAAAAGTGAGGACAATTTTTCATTCTGTCTGTCTTTGGATTTTTTTTCGTCGGTAGGCCTGTGAATAAAATAAGTTTCATATAAGTTTTCAGGACACTGGTCTAAACTTCAAAGGGTCTGACCAGTCACGTGGGGCCTGGCTGTGCTGCTTCGTCCACCGGGCAAAGCAAGAGTCAGAGACGTTGCAGCCTAGGTTCCTGAAAGTGAGAAAGGGAGGAAAACCAGGCCCGCGGCATGAGACCCGAGCCCAGCTGTTTAAATGGACGATCTGGGGGTGTGTTTGTTTGCTGGTTTGTTTGTGGAAGGCTGCTTGGTCGCGGCCGGCGAGCAGGGAGGTCGGGTCCAGCAAATGCCCCGGGTGAAGAGGAGCTGTGGTTGCGGCGGGGTGCGGCGTGTCCTGGTGCGCGCGTCGAGGACGCCAGCGGGCCCCCGGGAGCGCAGAGACTCCCTCTGAAGGCGATGCTCGGGGCTCCGGCTTGGACGCCGCCCGGGAGGGAAACCTGTCCCCCACTGCCTCCAGGCGACTCGGGGCGCGGTGCTAGGGCTGGGGCTCCCGGCCGGGCTCCCCCGGGCTCTCGGCGGGGCTCGGCGGCCTCCCCGCACCGCCGGGGCGGTCGCACGTGACGCGGCGCGTGCCCGCGGCGCCGGGCCCCGACGGCCCCGCGGCCCCGACGGCCGCACCCGGGGGCCGCTGTGGCGACTCCAGAGGCCGTCCGGCGCAGCGGGGCTCCCCGGCCCGCAGCTCCCCCGCCCTGGCGGTACGGTCCCACGCCAAGGAAAGCCCCGAGGAGGTGAAGCAGTCCATGAAGTCATCTCGCCCGACAGGCTGCTTTTAGCCCTCCCGACAGGGCTGTCCCCCTCCGTGGCCTCGCCTCTGCCCTCCTCTCCCAGCCCGGTGCTCCCTCCTGGCAGGTCGGGCCGTGACGGTTCCATTCCGCCGTCTCTTGCCTGTCCCTGGCCTGGGATATCTTACGGTGCACCCGTCAGTTCGTGCCCTGCCGCCCCTGGCCCCTGTGCAGGGCCAGCGGAGGGCTCTGACCACAGGGTAAACACCCCTCCACCCTCTTCCTCAGAATAAACTCTGAATGCCGAAATTTCTTTCGGATGAACTGTTTCCGAAACTCTGTTTGTTATCGAGAGTCCTTTCACAGCCGGGCAGCGGCGGCTCCCGGCGCTGGCAGCCAGCGGGAACGCGCCAGCGCCGGGGAGGCCCTTGGTGGGGAGTTGCGGGGGGCGAGGAGCGAGGGCTGAGCGGCGGCTCCCGCACGGGTGCACTGAGAAAGCCCCGCCACCCCAGTGAAGTGCCCCGCTCCTAGAGTAGTCTTCTTGACGTGCTTCGTATGGGTCCTGGGGATGAACCCCCAGTGGAACTGCAAAGACAGCACAAGCACAGCCTCTACCTACTTCACATCAGTAATGACTTCTCTTCCCCCACCCCCCCCCGCCCCCCCACGCTCTAAAACAACAAAACACAGACTTACCTGAAGTGGTTTTTATTTTCACAACAAGGAATATTACCTGCATTGCACACATACACACAAAGCATGCACACGCACACACACATACACACATTAACCAATAGAAAAGCCAGATATGAGAGTTTGATGCTCTGCTGTGACATGAATAATTGTTGCATCGTGTAACTTCCTACGTCTTGGTTTTAATTTGCAGTGAACCAAACAAAGATATTTGCAATTTTTAAATAAGCACTCTATGTAATAAATGGGAACATTGTGCATGAATGCTGTTTCTTCCCCTTTTCTTTAGAAGACATTATTAGCTCTGACAGCATGCAGCTCAGGTTTGAAGGAGAGGATTTTGTAAAGGGATGATAGACAGGAAGGGCAGCAATCATGGGCTTCTTGGGCTAAAGCTTTTTTTTTCTTTTTTATCAGAATGTTCTGTTCGATGCCATTTATCCTTGATGATAGAAAATTGCTCTGTTGCCAGGACGCTGCTGCTGAAATAGAGGGCAGGAGCCACATTTCCATTTTGCAGCTTGAAAGCTATTCAAATGAATTTGCAGAAAGGGGGGGAAATCTAGAGATAAACAAATGAGAATAAATCGAGTTCCCCTTCCCTCTCCTTTCTTTCTCGTTTTCTTCCTTTCTCATTTTTTCCCCCGAGGTGTGTATGTGTGTACGAGTGAGAGGACTATTCTATTTCTACGTAAGAATTTTAGTTCGTCAGTGTTTGCAGCACCTGGAAAGTGCTCTAAATCAAGGAACGCTTATTTTGCTGGTGTTCGAGCCACCGAACATATAAACATATTAGAGAAATTTACGTGTGTGTGCACATGTGCAGGCACCCACGATTTTCTTAAGTGTGTGTTTATTTACAGCCAGACCCAGGAACGCAGTGCTGTGTGTTCCTCTGCATGGGTACCAAGGACATGCACCATCACCTTAGAGGAAATGTGTTTTCTCCCAACATTTATGTCTTGATTCTGCAGAAATACCTTGTCGTTTTAGAACAATTAAAATCCATGCTTGCCACAGCACTGTCCTTCCATCATAACTAATTGTGTGGGAAATCTTAATTTTCCCTCCCAGTCCTTTTAGATATTTCCGGAGTCATAAGGAGAAGCAATAACGCATATGGCTATAATCCAGCACGTAGCTCAAAGGCTAATATTTAATCATTATTTTTTAATTAAGCATTGAATAAAATAAAGCCAAAAACATTATTTATAAATCGGAATGAATATAATGACAAGTAATTATGCTCTTCCTTTGCTGGTGATTCAAGGCTCAGCTCAGTTCCTCAGTTCAAATCCAAATAAATGAAACGTGTGAAGCCTGTTAAACACTTCCATTTAATTTACTTGTTCCGTCTGCAGGCTGCTGCTGTGTCAGGCTGGAAATATTGGATATACCTTGACTGGGGCAGTAAAAACTCTCAAGAGGCCTGAGAGGCTGGTTACCACAAAATAATTTATATTGAATTCTAACTTCACTTCCCTGAGTGAAAGCTGGTGCCAGTGAGTCATGGGGTTGAGAAGATTATGCAGCGTCCTCTTAAACATAGGATTTTAAAAGACCATAATATGATTGATGTAATACTATATTTGATCAACTTGGATTTTTTTCACTATGCTATTTCAACAGAATTTCACCTCCTATTAATCTATAATTAGTACGTTGGCTTCAAGCATGATGTATTTCAAAGTGGCACCTTGTTAGATGTGGATTCCCTTCTGCAAGGAAGAAAATTCTGGGGACAGAAAAGAAACAAACAGGATAGAGAAAGAAAAAGGAGGATTGATTTACTGGCCTTGGCCAATAGCTTTTCCATAAGAGTCCAAGCAGTCAGGCATGCGACTTAACTATTGATTTTTAAATCTCCCTTCAGCCGAAAAGATCAGTGCACAAATAATAAGCTCTAATTCCAGCTGCTATTAAATTAGGCTAAACATGGAGATCCGAGGGTCCAGCTCTGCCCAGCTCTTCCACTCGCCGGCCCCGCACTTCCCGGGCCAGCAGCCCCGTGCCCTCCGTGCCTAAGACCTGTCCGTGGGACCCTCAGGGGTGGTGGGACTCCTCGAGCTGGGTCCCCCGATTCGCTCCCTGACGGCTCCGAGGGGCCAGGGCAGCTCGGTGTACCGGGGTGCTGCACCCCAGGGAGGGAGCTGCGAGGGACCTGAGGGGGTTCCGCCGTTTCTCTTCCCCGCATCCCCCGCCGGGATCCGTCCAAGCTGCCGGGGAGCGGCCGCGGGGCCTCCGGGAGCAGCGCACCTGGAGGGGGATTGCCGGGCTCCGCGGGGCTGGCGCCGGGCGGGCGGCGGGAACGCGCCACGCCGGGACAAGTGCCGCCTCCCCCGCCCGCGGCGGTGCCGGGCTGTGCCTCCCCGTCCCAGTGCGGCCCCGGCCCGGCAGGCAGCGGCTGCCCGCCTGTGGCTGGAGACTCCTCCGATTGCAGAAGCCTGCCCTGTTACCGCGGGCCACCCGAGTCCTGTCGTGCTGGTGCGAACGGCGGGCAATGGCACGAGTTCCCGCCGTGATGCCTGACCGGCCATCCCGGCAGCAGCCGGGTCGCCCCGCCAGCGAAACTAGCGTTTTGCAGGGGAGCTCCGTAGGGGGAGGCCACACTCCCCTTGCTAGGTGCCTCACTGCGGTAAAAAGGGATAAATTCAAGGAATGAGGTTAAAACCACTGCGGCCCAGTCTCCTGCTATTATGTGGGAGATGAGAGCCTCCGTCTGGGCTTCCCCGCCTTCCCAGCCCGCCCTCTACCCGTCCTTAATGTGGGGACTTGACTTGGACTCAAGGAAGTCAATGCCTGCCCATTGAAGTGATTGTGGAAGTCAACCCAAATATCTGTAATATCCACTGCGGTTCAGGGGGTGCTAGCGTATTTTCAGGTAGCAGGTGATTAACCGTAACAATTATTTGGAGGTCTTTTGTTTATGAAAACTTCAGGCCTAGATCAGTCCACGCTTATGGAGGGCTAGAAAAGCAAAGATAACTAGATCTGAATACAGAGTTTCATAGGCATAAGTCTGAACAAAGATATATTTAGAGAAGAGGTGACAAAAGCCATGGAACTGCCAGCAAACTGCCAGAGCCACCAAAACCCCTTCCCCCACCCCAACAAACCAAAATTCCAAACCCAACAAAACCCCAACAAAACCCACCACAATTTTGTCAGTACTCAAACAAAACGGGTCATAGGCTAGGGAACAACCTTGGCTGCAGTCTGCCCCTTTTTGTTAGTGATTTCCTTGGTGCTGTGTAGCACGCCACGCTGCTGCCAGCCTTCTACCTCCCTTGCTCCATTTTTCCTCACACGTCTGTGCAGGAGGTTACTGGCACGGTGGAGGGAAGGGACCTGTTGAGGTGGCAACAGAGCAATTCACAGCCTCCCATTTTCATCTCTCAGGGCAGAGCTGGGTCTCTCAAGACGTTTATTGCCATGCAGAGATCTGGCAATTTTGTCTTTTGTCACAACTGTCCAACACACTGCAGCGTTTTGCTCCACTAAGTAGTCAAGCTCACACTGTCTTTTTCTTGTGGGAAAAAATGTATGTAGCCATGTGATTAAAGCATGTCTAATCATGAGTTCACATAAGGAACTGAATTTGGGTTGCATATGTAACCTCATGTCTGGCACTTTTTACCTTTTGAGTGACTAACTCCAGAATCTTATTTTTCTTTTAGCTTCAAGGTATATGTGTGTGAGAAAGATCCTTATGTTAACCAAAGCAAAATCAGCAAGCTTGATATTTTTATAAAGTTGTTGGTTTTTTTTTTGTTTGTTTGTTCGGTTTCTTTTGTTTGTTTGTTTTCAGTTTTGGTTTTTATAAATGAAGATTGTCCATAGTTTGATTTTGTGCTCCGAGAGCAGAGGTGTGTTTTCTGTTTGAATTCCGGCAGACATAGTACCAATAGTACACTCTCAAATTCGGGTTCAAACCCAACCAAAGTCTCATGAGAATGGTTTTAACTGACAGCCCAGTTATCACTTGATCTCTGACGCCTTCTCTTCCCCACAAGAGAATTAGAATGCCTCTGTTTTGATTAAGCTAATTTAAGAGATTAGGTGTTGGAACATTAAAGAGATAAACATTTGAATATGCATCTGTCTCCTTACTGCTACTTTCAAATGGCTAGGTCTTAATGGTACACTCTGTCAGTAAACCATTAACTTCTGTTTAAAACCCTGAAGTTTTTGCCGTATTAGAATCTTTTAAAGAGACTTATATTGCTCCTTAAGGGCTTAGGAATCCCTGAAACCTAGTTTGCAGATCCACAAACTATGTGAGGCTTGTGCCACTGAGAAATCCAAAGACCTGCTTGGTTTGCCAAAGTAACTCTGGTTTGAGTAAATAAGATTTTAGTTTGTCAACAAGTTCTTTTGCATTTTCGAGTCCCAAATAATTCTGGATTAAGGCTGGTTAGATTCAATACTAGTCTACTAGTTTATTCCAGCTCCTTTTGGACATCTTTGCAGCTTCCCTGGAGCATCTTCTCCAAGCAGCCAGCAGAAGTGCTTAGGGGATCAACTCTCAGACAGTTATGGTATCAGAGTAAGGGCAGGGTACATGCATGCAGACTTCTGGGCTTGAAGAACATTTCAAACCCATCAAATGTGTAGTTTTTACTTCTCCTTGAAGCAGATCCAGAAGGTCATCTTTGCAAGAGGCCTGTTGTATGAATTTGCTACTTTTACACAAAAGGTAAATCTTCTAGTCTGTAAATATATCTGTTTTGTACTGAGTAATTCCAGAACACTCTCTAAGGTGCTTTTATGGTCCACACCATACAACTTTCCAGATACAGCTCTGTGGTAATCAGCTGCACTTAAAGACTGATTTTTTACCATCAAGTCATGTATATCTTGGATGGACCTTAAGCAAGGTCAGATAACAAATGAAATTTTCTAACAGTTTTATTTGAAAGCATCCATGGCGGAAAGTAGTCAGATTGGCTGCTTCCACACAGTCCAAGATCACATATGGGTTTCTTAAGTATTGAAAAACTATGGAATTTAGGAAAATTAATCAAAAGTTCATAGTGAAAACATTTTTTGCTCTTCTAGTTTATCAGTAAACTACTTAATTTTTCCTAGGCTGTTAGCAAAGAACTCCCTCCAACAACCATATGAAAATAACTTGATCAATTCTAATAATATGTCATTAAAAATACCTATGTTTATGTTTTGCAATGGTTGGTTGGAACATTGAACAGAGTTACTGTACCAGCAACACAGAAGTGAGAGCTCCTTATGAAGTTAAAAAGCTGTGGATTTTCATCATTTGACTTAAAGGAAAGATTGATCAGCTGAAGACAGTAGAAAGTCCTTGTGCTGTCTGTACAGGTAGTTTCACAGGCTTCCAGATGACTGAGCAGTTCCTACCCTGCAGCTGAATGTTCCCACCCCTTGGGGAAGACACTTTTGTTCACCATCCACAGCGTCCTTTTTGTGTTGCAAATGGAAGGGAAGTATGAGCTGGCTTTGCTTAAGCCAACCACTGTTGACTACTAGAGGATAAATTACATCTGTTCATTCTACCGATATTATAAATTAGATACAAATTGTAATAATTATGCTTAATTGCTACTTAATTACTGATTAAAAGAAATGGTTTTACAATTTTTTATTACAAACCCATACATTTTTTCCCAAGGATGTTTAATCAAGCAGACATTCTGAAGAACAGACACAAATCATATTTTATTGGTAGGATTAGAAATAGAGTATTCTGTACACCGTTTTGAATAAGAGCATTTGTATATGACCTAAACTTCAATAAGGTTGGATCATTTTGTCCAATTGTTGCCAAACGAATATGCAGCTTTTCAGAACAAAGATAATTTAGATATTCAGAGCATGCCAAAACAGTGAATTAGCAATGGATTCCCTCTTCCTCCCCCCCCCCCCCCCCCCAATACTATAGCCCTTTTCTAAGTAGACAAACTTGCAGTCAGTGATGAGGGAAAAGAAAATAACTTTTAAAATGCACCTGGGATTTCTGTTCTTACAAGTAAAGTCCTCAGTTCAATGAATCAAGAGGAAGAGGCAGAGGATTTTTTCATGCTTGGTTGTAGAGTAGGGAAGATAGATGGAGATTTGTCTGCTTTAATTCAAAGATCCAGGTGAGTCATTAGTCAAGACCGTGTCTTGATAATTGGCTGAAGTGCAACAGCAGAATTGACCCTACATGTATGGCTTGGAGAGAATAGCACATGAATATTAAAATGATTTTAACTCTTCAGCAAATGCTGGCTTGGGCCAGTTCTTCTATGTATATGAATTGACTATCCTTTTTGAAGTCAGTGCAGATATGCTGCTATCAACTTCTGATATCTGACCCTAGGTATTTACAATCTAAAAGAAATTCCTATTCTGTGTATATAAGGTCTATTTAAAATAATTTTCCAAGCATTAGACAGACCAACTGCTGCTAGTGGTTTAGTGGGTTGGATTAATAGTGCCTATTGCACTGCACATATAAAGCACTTATGACTACTACATGGATTGTTTTACTGGAGAGGGGGAAGGGAACTTGGAAAGGGAAAAAGCCCATTGAAGTCAATGATAGTGTTGCCATTTATTTGTGTGAGCTTTGTCCGGCCTGTATATGCTACTGTAAACTGGAGGTGGGAAAAGGAGTATAGTTAAAGGGAAGAGAAGCAAGAAGGGAGGAGTTAAACGCAGGCAAATAATAGAGTCTTTGTCTATTAATTAGGGTTTACATGCCTTGTGGAAAGCAGCGTTCCTCCACTACTGGATCCCTCTGCCCCAGTATTTAATTTTTACATCTCCCATGTTAGTTGTTCTTCAGATTAATATAGTGCCAATAAATTATGCAATATGTAGCACTAAATGTTACATCCCACCATTCCAGTGCATAGGAAAGGAAGGCACTGCACTGAACAAGTTTCTCTAGGTTAAAAAAATACTTCTTATTTCTGCAGCTGATGCCCACTCTCCCTGAAACACATTGTCTGGCAGCAACACCTACATGTATCACAAGAACTTTTCTCTGAGTTACTCAACAGTACCTAATCACTTGTTGCCTATGGAGAAACAAGACCTGGTGAAACCATGGAGTTCTCTTGAGAAGCCTTGCCAACATGCCTCAGCCAAAACTTGAAGGGCTCACTGGACAGTCCCAGTTCATTCCCATGTCCGTTTTCTCCTGGTTACACTCACCAGAAGACAGTGACAATTGTTGCAATTAAAGAGGAAAAGTGCCAATGTATTTGACACTAGGCTGGACGCCGGAGATGTTCTGTTGCTGGGTGTGTCTCAAACTGCTGGGTGACCTCGGGTAAGCCATTTGGGACTCAGACTTATGATCAGTTTATGACAATTTAACAAGCTATTGTGTCTCAGTTGAACAGCAGTGACTGTCCTTGTGTGCACTCTTACCCAGGGCAAATAGGCTGATGTGACCCAAACTGTAGTTATACAAGTAAATTAAGCCAGTGCAACAAGCTCTGCTGCCATGAGATTTTATCTCTGAGAAGGCAACTAATCTGGTTTAAAATATGTGAGGTTTTTGGTTTGCTTTGGTGTGTTTTTTTGTGTTTGTTTTTTTTTCCTGGATTGCTTTTAATCTTCACCAGTTCCCCCATGCAGGTCACTGCAGGAATAGGTTTTTTGGTAAAAATACTGGGTATACACTGGCAATACTGATTTAAACTGTAGTGAAACATGTCTGGTTACTTCGCCTTCCTCTGGAGTAAGAGGATGTGCATACAAAGAGCAGATCAGTTGGTGCTTGAAGATATTTTAATGTCATTGTGAGTCTGACCTATTAGATCTAAATCAGCAAAACCTCTAAAAGTCTCTGTGGATTAAAGTATTTGTTCCCCATGTAAGAAGAGAGGAACCTTTACTTACCTCCCTGTTCTTTCTCTTTCAAGTTAATAAACTGTGTAGTGGAAATGCTCTCACTCCCTGTTGGCACAGAGTCCAACACAATGACAGACTGATCTTATTGGAGGTCTGCACACAAGTAAAAATAAATCATAAGAGTAACAGAGGGAGAGGTATGCTCACCTGTCAGTGGAGGAAAGCAGACAGCATCAAACAACCTCTGAATTTGTAAGCTTTGTTGTCTGCCAACTCACTCTTACCTAAGTGTAGTGATAAATGTTTATCCTGAGCCTTCTTTCACTAGGCAATTTCCCTCAATAAGTTTTTCAATTATTATCTGAAGTGCTGTATTTATAACGTAATTACTTTTGTAGAGAAACATTATCTTAATAGTACAGTAACTTGTGAGTTACCATTTCACCTCCCCACCCCGCCCCACAGTTCCTACTTGCAGCACAATATTTTAGAGCAGTTTTTGTATCTCATTTGGTGATTAGGCAAAATAACATGTGTTTGTGTGAATTCAGGATGACACATAGGACCCACTTTAGAGAACTGAAAAAGGATGAAGTCAAAAAAGAGCTCATGGAGCAGGATGGATATCTGCTACAATAAAGAGGAGTCTGCCCCTCAGGGGCTGCAAGGTTATGTCTCAGAGAATGAGGAAGATGAAGTCCAGCCACTGGGTTGTGACAATAAACCACTTCTTGTAGAAGAAGCTGTACATAGATTTTACTATATCAAATTAATTTCATGTCTGTAAGTCTGCTGAATTGATATGTATTAGCTCTAGAGAAATTGTTCTTTGCTCAGCTGGTTTACACTCAAAAGCAGAGTATTTACCATTCGTTCTTAGTTGCTGAGTAATGGCAGCGATGTGTTGTTTCTTATAATTATGATCACATTTTACCATGACAGTAAATACTCAAGTTAAAAAGAATGTGCAAGGAGAGGGATCTGGATGGGTCACAGTCAGGTTGTCACCCAATTCCTCTAAAAAGGGTTCACAGCGGCATGTACCAGGTCTCTGAAATGATTTCTTTTCTAATGTAGTAGCTGCTAGCTAGCAATTAAATTTTTGTCTATAGAAAATGAGTCCAGCTGGCTTTGTTTCTTCTCCCTTGAGAAATTCTTCAAAGTTCTAGGTTCCCACAGCAAGGCTTCCATGGCTTCAAAGGCATAATTTGGCACATGCCCACTGGGCATGCGTTTGTCAAAGTACACATAGAAAATTTCAGTGTTGAAGATTTGTGCCTCAGGGAAGCTTCCACTCTGAGGTGAAATTACTTCTTTCCAAATGCCATACTTGAACTGTGAAAGGATACACCCTTTAACATAATAATAGTGACTTCCAAATGCAAAGACATAGCCTCTGATTTACAGCAAGCATACCCACCGCAGATTACCTCTTAAGATATCTGAAGGCAAAGTATTATAGCAAGAGCTATTTTTTCTTGATTCTACCTCATTACAAAACATCCTTGTACATTACGCTGGAGGAACAATAAAACAACAGCCTATTACCCCTTACAGAGTGGCCGACAGCATAAAATACTTTCATTTCTTACTGGTCCTCATTCAGAAAACTGTGGCACTCAAGTCTAACGTAAGTAAGTCACACCTTTTGGAGACAACAAAAGTGCTCTAGCTTTTTCCCACCACTCACAACCTTTTATGACAGAGGAATACTGAATGACAGGTACTGCTCTTCCATGAAAAGAAGCCATGTGAAGTTTGTTCTTCAGCTGAGACAACTGTCCAAGCAGCCTGTCTGGTGGCTCTCTTCTCTCAGAGCACTTGTCAGATCTTTTCTGATAAGATCTCTGCATTTGACAGTGTCTTTTTTGACACACACAAGAAAGGTTATATGCATAACCACAGATGGCCTAGAGAAAAATTTGGCAGTGTATCATTGCCCAGTACCCAAGAACTAGTGATTGTGTCACTTGTCTGCAACTGTCCCAAAGTAGTGTATTCATAGTGATTAGGTGTCTAGGCTCCCACTTCAGTCAATGGAGAAAGACAGGCTGTGCTATTTTTCACAGATATCTAACTTTGACAACTCTGTCAGAGTATGGTGACAAGTTTCTTGGAGTGAACATCTACTTCCATAATTATAAAGGAGGCATAGACAACTGAGTTATCCTAGATACCAATTTCTTAAATGCCTAAACCTAAGGAGGCGAGTATTGTCCAAGTGGATGAAACAACGCCCAGAGAACAGCAACAGGGAAAGCAAAGATGTGTATAAAAACCCAGCTGTGACTGGATGTCTTTCATTCTACAGATTTTCTTTTTATGAATAATTTCCAGTCAGATCAATTTTGTTTTCAGTTATGGCTGTGGAAGTTTAGAATGATTTCAGCAGTAGAGATCCAAATCAACTGTTCATCAGGAGGATGATGTGTACTGCTTGGTCCCATGGGAAGAGTAGAACTGGTACGCTTTGGGTTACTGGAGAGGTCCTTTCTGTTGCTCATGTTGCCATCTGGTTTTCATCTCATCTGATGGTTTCAGCAGAAAGGCTTGTGCAGGCAGGGTTGAAAACAGCAAAAGAGGTAGACCCTTCTCTGTCATTTTATGTACCATTTGGTACATAACATCTGGTCTCACCAATTATTTCAGCCAAAGGAGGGGATGGGACCTTAAGCATGTAATTAGGGCTTAGCTGTCTAAGCCAGCTTTGAGGATGAGGCCTAAGCACCTTTATAGTGACCCCGGAGGGACTTTGTTCTTACAGAAGAAGATTGCTCTGGAACTCACCTTCCAATTTTGTCTCACAGAACCTGAAACTCTTGTCCTGCAGAGCAATAGTGTCTTCTCAGACTAGTTTTTGAGGGCTGGTTTAAGATTCAGTGCTTTCTTTTAGTTAAAACTAGACAGCGTCAGTGTTTCTATCTGTTAAAGCATTTTTAATTTGTAATAATTTTTGTACATGTGGCTTTTGAGTCATTACAATATAATGAATTTAATTTATTACAAGAGGATTTAATTCATTGTAACATCCTTAGCTTTCTCAAGACAGCATAGGTTTGTCTGTAGTCTTCCCTTTAGTCTGCTTTGTTTTCTGTAGTATTCCTTCTTTTGACACAGATGGCCACACATCAGAGCTTGTTCTAGTTATGAAGCTGAACCATTGATGGAGTCAGGCCCTTTTTTGGTTTCAGTTCCACCTATTTGTGAAGAACATGCCAAATCCCCTTTCTCTGCAGATGCAATCAAACCACCAAAGACAGTATATTTGCTTACAGTATCAGATTTTTTTTTATGGGGGGAGGAGGGGGGGGTGCTTCAGTACCCCCAATAAGTTCTCCCTTTAGGCTTTTATACCCAAATTGCTTCCTTTTAGCTGCTGTGTTTAGAGCTCATTTCTCTGTTTCAGCTACCTTGTTTTCTTGTATATGCATACACAAAAATACACCCTTACCCAAAGCAATAACCATCCCTACCATCTGCCTTATTATTCAAGATTTAGGTGTTCTTTTGCCTTGTCTCAGAAATCCGTATTACCTCATCAAAGAACTACTTGTCTCTGTTCTCTCAGATGAAGGGTAGTGGTTGCTTCCACCAGCTTCAATGCCTCTTCTCCCATCTTCAACCATAGTACATCATGTTCACCTTGTGTTTGCCCTTACAGGAGTTTCTACTTGCTTATCTTTCATTTATCTCCAGATTGCTTTATTTGGCATTAAAATACTGGTGCTGGGACTAGATTCCCCTGTCACTGACACAGTTCTATTATCTTCTATCTCCACAGATAATAGATAGTGGAAATACTTTTTATGTATGTCTATAAATGAAAGCAGAGATACAGCTTTGGTTTTCATTACTTTTGTCAAGTACTGCTGGGGGTTTTGTTGGTTTGATTGTTCTATTTTTTATTTCTCTGATACCTCAGCTTTTTTTAGTTGACTTTTAAAGAGAGCTTGTAACTTTAAGCAGCACTAAGGAAGAAGACTATATGAGGACTGTGATGAAATTACATTTAAATTAAGAGAAGAGAGGTTAAAGACAGGCTTTTGTCTATCAAGCAACCATCTCTGGAATTAGGTAAATAATGTTCTTACAGTTACGAAGCTATTAGCTGCTAAAGTTTTTCAGTGTTTCCCTTGTCAAACATCATCTGATGGCCAAAAGTCACACTGACAGGGATTCACTTATGTCACAGACTTTCTTTGGGGAGAGATACAAAGAAACATATGCGTCATTATGACCCACCCCTTCATTACAACTGTGGAAATGCAGGGGGTTTTACAAGAGAATAACATCTCTGTGATACCTTGGTTGTCAAAAACCAAAATTATAGTCATTGTTTATGCATTAGGGAAACCTCATCCTAAATCTGGCACCATATGGGGGTGAAAAGAGCAGCTGCTGACACTTCAGGGTAATAATTATGATCTAGCTGCAGATATGACTCAGCAGGATGAGCCTGACAACAAGAATAGGAAAAAAGAAATCAAAGCAGCATAGCCAGGTTTCTAATGTCCCTTCGAGGCACTAACCCAAATCCATTTGCAAGGGGAGAGGCTTTCAACATCCATCAAGTGGGAGAGATCCTTAGGAACTCCATATGGAATGCCTGAACAGGGCTCCAGACCAACATAGCCAAAAGAGTTGTTGGTGTTTATGTGTGTTGTAATACAAGGGAGAAAAATAATTGATAACTGCTCAGAAAGAGTTTTGGAATATTGTTTTTACCCCTCATTTTTGTGAACAGCAAAACCGTGTCAAGCAAAACCATGCAAGCAGCCCCACCTCCCTGTTTTCAACCCCTCTTTGAAGCAGTAGCTCATCACTTTTCAGTCAGTTTGGAGTTCAACTGATTCCTTTTGATCAGAAAATAACACAGATACTTGGTTTCTTCCATGCAGCTCCACTGGTATTACTCAACATCCGTGAATTCTTTCACCAGGCCACTGCCTTCTCGACATTCAATCTACCTAGTCTCCTGCTATCAGGTCTGCAGAAAATCTCACTGTTGATGACCTTCTGAATGTTTTACTGTCTGAGCCTTTTTTAACCCTTCTGTCCTTGGAATGTTCTTTCCCAAGGCAGGGATGCTCTTTTTCTGCATGCATCTGAAATACAGACATTGTGAATGAACCATTATGACAGAAAGGTACTACATACAGCTTCAGGAAAATGCTAGACTGTTGACATGTATGTCCAAAGCCAAGTTCTGGTACAATATATCTGGCAGCAAATACTAGTTGTGTTTACTCCATAAATATATACTTGGCATTCCTTGTGTCAGTCTCAACCTCTTGGTTTGTGAGAAATATATGCTCTAACCTGTGACTCACTGAGAGACATATCCATTAGAAAACTAAAGTGCAAGTGCTTTCTTCAGAAAATGCTTATTTTGGCAGTGGATGGGGAGTTTCAGGTAGTGCCTGTATCAATGTTGAAATTCACTCATATTTTTATTGCAAGGATTTTCACATCACCCATTCATCATGGGGTGGGGACATGCCATGAGTTTGGACAGATGCAATTTCTGGTGTAAAGGCTGCAGGACCTTGGGTGAAAGCAACACTAAGACCAAGCTTCTAGCTGCCTTTTTGCCAATTTAGCAGCTTGCAATTAATCTTTTCCCTGTGACTGAGTGCCTTAGTGAAGGACAGAACAGCAAAGTGTGACTGTTGGTTGGATAAGTTATTCTGGCCTTTGGAAGCTGGCCCGGAGGCCACAGGTTGGTCATTTATCCTTTATTCTAAGAAACCAACCAACAAACAAACCAATCAAACTCCCCAGAACAACAACAACAACCAACAAAAACAACACAAAAGAAAAAAACCCAAACAAATAAAAACCCCATAGAAACTTAAAAAGTCATATGTAGAATAAATAGAACAATGATTTGAGGCTCTCTGTCGACTTGTAGGCAGATGCTAATTTTTTGACAACATTGCAGGGAATTCAGAGTTTTCACAACCTGTCCTGTACATTTTGAAAGAAAGTGTCTGCTGTCTTGGCTGTTTCTGTAGATTATTCCACAGCTCAAATATTCTGTTTGGTTCTAATACTCCATTATTTTTCAGGTACATATTAGCAGCCTGATTTCCCAAATATTTCCTACACTAATTTGAAAAGATGCTATTTACCAACTAATAAATATATGTCCAATTTTTTTGCCTGCTTTTGGATGTATAGGAGGGAAATGAAGCTAAAGGGTGTATGACCTGTGCTCTTATAGTAGAGAACTGAATATTTATGTGTTTATAATGGATACATGTTCAAGGTTCAGCATTGCTATCTGTACCTATTATTACATTGTGTTATTATAATCATTACTTTGCACTGTGGTAGAGATCCCCCTAAAGATCAAAGTTCCTTTGTATTAGGCTCTGCATGAAGAAAATGAGAGGCCCTGCTCCCATGCTAATCACCTCTGCTCATGCTTCAGCTGCACAAATGTACTTGTGAAGTAGCTTCTGAATATATAGTGTTGGACATCAGGAAAAACACATGCTGTATGAACTAGCTCTGTCATACTACTCACCTGGTTCTTCAGAGACTATGACTATGGCTACATATTTACAGATGCATGGCTACATAGGTTTTTGTATAATCTGACTTCTTTACATTCTATATTGATCACTCTATCAATGGGTCTTTTTATGACTTGGTCATTTTGTCTGATGTATTCTTGCATAACATTGAGATCTTGTCTCCTTAAAGTCTAGGTATCACGTGACTTGATTTTTTTGAGAGTTCTCTGCAGTTCAGGACAGGGAATGTGGTTATCTGATTAGTGTTGAAAGTTTAGAGCTTGGATATGGAGAGTTTTCATCTGTGTGATATGCTCCACCAAGGTGGTGCTCTGCTGTTCTTCTGAGGAACCTGCTCTCCTGTGGTGCTAAGAGTTTTGGTGTATAACTACAACCAATGTAACTTTTCTTGCAGAGAACAATATGTGATTCTAATGTAACATGGCCACATAGATAATTCTTCTCTTTTTATTATTTGAAACTCAACATATTTCCTTCAAAGTAAGGTGATGTCCTTTGTGCAGTCTAATGACTATAGCATACTGGAAAGGCCATTTAGGGAAAACTGTGGCATACATTGTGGAACTGTTAACTCAGGGCAGAAACACATTTATTACTGAGGTGTCAAGAATAACTACTGAGTTGCACTGTCTGTTTATGACTTTTGTTGCTTCATATTTTTCTTCATCCTCAATGTGATTTTTTATAAAGAATGGTGTGATAGTTTTAGCTAGGCCTCAAATTAGCAGGCTCAGAGAATCTACCTAGATGAGGAGAGACAGGTATCACCTGACTTAAGTAACCAAAGAAATATTTCATACCAGTTGTCGCAAACTTGAGATATGAATCAGGAGTAGGAGGTGTTCACTCAGTTCCATCATGGCCAAAAGTAGAGGCAAGGCACGCAGCTGCTGTGTTGCTGTGTGGGCCAAGCTGCTGCTGCCACTACTTGCATTTTGTTTTAGTTTGTAGAAACATTTTTTTGTTATACTTTCTGTTTCTTGCTGGTTGTCTTTTGGGGTGCTTGTAGATCTAGAGTGATGTAATCTGTTTTTGGTGGGAGATAGAAAATTGTTGTTATATCTAACTTATGTAAGTGTGTGTTATGTTGTAATTTACTTTTAATTTTCTCTTTTCTGTATACATATATATAGTTAGTTAGTTTAAGTTTAAATCTAGTTTGAGGTTTTTTTTTTCCCTTTATCCCTTTTCTCAGCTGGGAAGGGGAGGGAGACTAATTCTGTATTGGGCAGTTGGCATTTTGCCAGCTCAACCCACAACAAATGGGGAAATTACAATGCTTTGGTTAAAATCCCATATATTTGTAACACAGGCAGGATCGTGCATTGTACATGGATGCCGGTCTTTGTCCAATCAGTGAAACTGATGTGAATGATGCATAGGGTTTTTTGCTCACCTTCAGCAACACCATCTAAATTGTTGCAATATCTTAGCTGAGGTTTCATTCTCAATCGGCTGTTGATTCCACAACCTACAGTGGGAGAGCTGTATTTGTGGCAGCTCTGGTTGGAAAAGACAGATGTTTTTCCAGCTGTGATGTTGAAATCCTGATTTAGATGTCAAAGTAGAAAAAGTTGGTTTTTTAAAACAACAATGGTAGCATAAACTGTCCTTCTAACAAATGTATGGCATTATTCCTCAATTTGTTTTTAAGACAACATGTTTCACTTCCTACTTAACAGTATACAGAAGGAAACAATAAAACTTGTATCACAGATCTGAGGATTAGCTTTTGGGCTGTGTCCTCATGTTGGTCTAGAGGAAAATAAGGAGCAGAAAGCTAAGCCAAGAGCATGTGTGGAGACTGGCACCATGAAAATACTCCAAATTGCTACTCCAATCACCTCTGCATTTTGTATGGCCATTATAGGCAAGGTGACAATGTGTTTTCTTACTGAGTACATCACCACTGGAGACAGAAGGTCCTCTGAGGCTCCTCCAATAGAAGGATGATTTGTTGGTTTAGCAATCATTAACTCATCCTTATTTTTTTTAGCACAAATTAAAGTTGGCAGCAAAGTGACCCCATGCAGTTCAGTGGAGCTCCTTGGCAGCTCCTTATTCTCCCTGGTTAGTTCCCCTATGTCAACCAATACATGAACTTCAGCAATTGTTTGGAGTGCTCCATCTGTCTTGTGATCAGACATATGTTCCCAGAGATGTACTGGCAGGTAATTGAAAGACCTCTCAGAAAACATCTAGGGTTTTCATTAAAACCACAAATGCATGTATTAGATAAGTTATTTACAACTGGAAGTAAGCAGCTGGACACCATGCATACAAGTATCTAACCATCTAGTAAAAAAAGAATTTTGTGTTACTGAGCAGTTAGAGCTAGGGTATTTAGGTACAAGTAAATCATTTCAGTTTAGGATGAGGTCAGTAGTCTCCACTGATTTCCCTGGCATTGAATGGAAGGTATCTGTAACATTCAAAAGGCTGCTGACAGCATCAATCAAAACCTATTATGGGACATGTTATTTGCTTGGAGATCTGCTATATTAAGATGCCATGTGGTTAGAATCAGATAATTTTAATTGTTATCACATGTAATTGTCAGCCACATAATTATGTCTTACCAATCTTTAACAGTGTTTGTTTTTCAGACTTCTTTCCTGAGGCCTGAGCTCTTTGTGGATTACTTCAGTGGTCTTGTTAATATCAAAAGAATAAAAGTTTTCAGAGACAGGACATCGCGGTGATCCTACATCTAAACAATGATGTGTCTGATGTTAAACCAACATTGTAATCTCACTTCCCCCAAAATTTCAGAGCTCACTGTAAAATGCTATCTATCTGTGAAAGCAGCAATGAGCTTTTAATTCTAACTGTGCAAAAGGAAACAGACTTATTCAGCTTTTAGTCACATTGTTTTGAATGGTTTACTCTCTGTTTTTGCTAATGTAACTGGCCTAGGAAGTTTCTGGAATATATAATATGCTACAAAATGGAAGACGGGAGGATGCTTAATTGTTATTTGATAGAAGCAGAAAGTATCTGAAGATATATTATGATCCTAATTTTAAAAATAGCACTGGTGCACTTGTCAAATTCAAAACATACATAGTGGCAGTATTTTCATGATTAGTATATGAATATTTGCAAAACTGAGATGAAGTAAATTTCTTCACTGTATTTTACCTCAGGTTTGTATCTAAAAAATAAGGGCTTCTCTCTGTTCAGCAGCTTGCAGGATTGCAAGAGAATTTGTATTTTAGACTTTACGATATTTCTAAATGTTTGATAAACCTTTCATTTCATAATATCCCTTAAGGTAAGATTAAACCATGATAATCCACCTCTTTAGAAGATAGTTCTTAATAAGCAATTTTCTTAATGAGACATACCACAGGGAGATGAGGGAATGTTGGCTCTGGTAAATTTGCATACATTCATCCTCACAGAATATGATCAATTTATCTGTTTATATATCTTTACACTATCTCCAGTTATTATTATATTAAAATAATCTGGTTTCGGCTAAATCATGTCTTCCTCTTGGCCTTAAGAGAACATAAAATGTATCTGGCATATCCCTGGAAATTTTTTTCCAACTCATGGATATTTTTATTTTTAGAAAGACACTTTACTTTCAGTCTGTCTGGCTTAAGTTTCCAATCCTTGGATCTCCTGCTAGATGGAAAAGACCTTGCTTGGTATTTCCCTGCTGTGAATCAATTATATGTACAGCTCACCTTCTCCTATCTTCCTCTTGATAAAAATCAACATGGAATTCCGTATTTTAATTTGATTTTTGTTCACTGCAAGGAATTCTTTGAATAACTTTGTAGTTCCTTTCTGTACCATTCCCAGTTTCTGTTTGACTGTCCAGTTTTCATCACTGTACATCATCCTACCAAACTCATGTCATTCAGAGATTGTATTTAGGGACATGTTTACAAGACCAGTGTTGAAGTTGCTAAAGAATATGAAGCCTCACACAGAACTCAAGGGAACATTGGGAACATTTATTCAATTAGAAATCCCAGCTGATGCCTAATTTTTTTGAGATCTGTCAGCCAGTTTTTAATCCATTTGGATATGTGCTTTACTGCTATTACAAAATGCTAAAACCATAATAGTATGTCAGTTCACATGGATATTAATTTAACCCTTCCAAGGAATCCTTGTTTCTTCTGTACTGCTGTAGTAGCAGAGTGCTTTTCCCATAGAACAAATACCAGTAACAAAGTCCCATTGAAGAGACTTGACAGTATACCTGGCATTTTTTTCTACATCAGGATTTAACAGCAAATAGTTTATTTGACTATTGTGCACATTTTGTTACTGGTTGAATAACTACTTGACTAAGCCAATATCAATAAAGAATCTGATGTTGTAAATTCTTAACTGCATATACCCATTGTGAGTTACCTTCCAGTCTTCACTTTGATTTGTACTAAATATTATAGTATACATCCAGAAAGCGTAAAAAGTCATTAATGACACACACACAAAGACAATATTACATTTGAAATTGTGACTCTGAAATTCAAAGCATGGTGAGTTCAGTGTCTCATGTAAAAGCTGATTCATTTTAAGTGCTGTGTACAGCATATGTGCTATTGAAATCAGGAACCTATGTTGTTGATATTCTTCAAGTTGTGTAATTGAATGAGACGGGCATAACCAATTTAACTATAATGCAATGACAGGAAAATTAGCTTCTACAGTCTTTGACTATTCAATATGTTTAATGTACCTAGAGCCCCCAAATACATGTATTTATTACCAAACTCTGTGGATAAACAGAAGTAAATCTTCCCAGAGAAAACCTAATGCTAACAGTATTCTGTAGTTGGCATGCAAGTTAAGTTGTTTTCAGTGCAACCACTGTGGAGTATTTGTACCTAAAGTCTGAAAGACATTAAATATAGGACTAAGCAATGTCCTATAGCTAATATTTATGAATGCTAGCAGTGTGTATAACTTAAATATACCTAAGCAATTAGTATAACAGTGTTAGGTAAGTGCGAAAGGAACTGACAGGAGTTAGACATTTACAAGGTAAAGGTCTATGTATCTCCATGAGCTTGCTGAGGCTATTGCACATTTCTGACCATCAGATTCAGCAGAGGAAGTGAAGAATCATTGTGGTATCTCTGAGTGCAAGACTTCTTCATTTGTGTCAGATTTTATTATTTTGGTTTGAGTTTTTTCAACATATGTGTCTCTGGCAGCTCCTCTCTAGTTACTCATTTGAAGTAGACATGTGATTTCATCAAAAATGACTGGGTAAATAAGAACAAAATCTATGAAAAATGGTGTTTTAGTTTAAAGGGAATTTCAGTGGTGGACAAAAATCTCCATTCTGTTCAAAAAGAAGTTATTTTTTGACTACAGCAACCTTAAAAGTGAACATCAGGCAGATCAAATGACTCTGAACTCTGGAGGGAATTAATCTCTTCAGTTTTAAAAATATGTAGAGGTATTGTTTCAATAACTTCAGATATTGACTACACATCAGAGAATGGCTCTTGATAATTTTCTTCCAGGTCACTAGCATGAAAGGAGATGTCTCCACCTCCTTCAAGCAGTAATTAAAAAAACCCAACAAAACAAAAAAGCAGTTGACTAAATTCAGTGTTCACATACATGTGCCATTTTCCATTTGTAATCAATGAGAAATGTCTTTATACACCCCAGGGCAAAGTTTGGCTCATCATATGTAACACTTTAAGATTAATTTAGGATGATTGATCATCAAGTCACTAGCCACATAACATTTGTTAATTCTTTTCTACCACTGCTTAACTTCATATTATTTTTGAATTTACAGCTGCCATGGAAAATGACCAGAAATCTACTATCTGAGAAAGCCCATCCATCATCTTCAGGCAATCTTCCAATCTGTTAACTTTAGCTGCTTTTAAGTGTCTCTAAAGAAAAAGCAATTATTACGATGTTTCACAGAATAGCTTCCAGATATCACATGATGCAAACTGCGTTTGGGCAGCATTTCTTGTACAGAAACATGCTTTTTTATATTTTCTTCAGTAAGCAACTTTATCAATGTAATCATGATAAAAACAGAGGTAAAGAGGAGGAGTTGTTGGAAATGGCAGTTGACCCTAACTACTGTGTCCATTTATACCATTCAAAGACTTGGATCATGATACTTGTCTCGGTTTGAGGGGAAAAACCAAAATGTTTTACCCACAAGCAGGGGAGGGGCCTCCTCCTCAATAATCACACCACTCTTTATCAAATTTAAGAAAAGGAATTTTAATACAAGAAGGATAACTGCTATATATATATATATATATGTAAACAGACTAGTGCAACCCACTTCCCCAACACCATAAGAGGAAAAAAAAAACAACAACAACAAAACCCAGCAGGTTTTCCTCCGGGAGAAAAGGTTATACTTAAGTGTCCTTGTCACAGCCCGCTGGCTGCAGAGTGAGTTTCAGTCCCTCTCCAGCGAAACAGACGAGCAGTGGGCTTTCAGATGGACTCAGTCTCTTTCCCTTGTGTTCCCCGTCCAAGAAGCAGAAAAGGTACGAGCGACCAGCAGCAAATCCAAGGCAGGTAGCAGCACGGCAGGAAAAAGTAATCCGAAGTAGGCAGCGGCAAGACAGCCAGGGAAAACCCCAGCAGTAACCAGCAGGGCAGCCTGCCTCCTTGGAGCCCCCACTCCCCCGTTCCGCCGAGCCAAGACTGAGGAGAATATCCAAAGAAAAACCAAAAGAGACAAACCTGCCCCCACCCCAGCGATCAACAGCAGTTAACTGCTTCTTTTGTTAACCGCTGGCCTGGGCAGTTAAGTGGCAGGGGAGAGAATTTACATAATAATCCCAAACTACAACAATACTTTATAAAGTCTTTGTTATAGGTTTGATCAGTGTGCAGACTCTTTCAATAAGAATGAGAGATATTACATAGGATTGAGATATAGTCACTAATGTGTTGCATTACATAGAGCCAAATCAGGAAACCTGCTTTGGCTGCAGCTTCCCATCCAGATCGTGATAGGTCACCTGCTATCTCACATACATAACAAGCAATGAAAAACAAGCCAAGTTCAGTATGTTAGCATCACTATTTTGATTCTTGCTATTTTGAGGCCCTTACTGAAAGTGCAGCATCATTGCAGGCTGTTGCTTCCAGTCAGTACCCAGATCAGTATGCTTGCACGTGGCAGTCATTTGCATTTTTCTCATTACTTAGTGTCCAGCTGCTGTGGCAGAGGGAGGTGCCACTGGTAAAAATCACTGTGAAGATGTTCACTAGTCGGGAGACACAGAGTCTTACGTGGATATTCTGCCAGAGGATGAACTCATCTGAGCTGCGAGTACAGAGACCTTCCTCCTAGAAACAGAAACCGAAGCAGGAGAGGGTCAAAGGAGCAGTGTATGGTTTATCTATGACTACCTTCAGTGTAGACTGATTTCTGATCTCTGTTGAGGGACTGGGGAGGGAAATTTGACAACTCTTCTATGACAACAAACATACATTGGCAAAACTCTACTTTTTGATCTTAGAATCGATGCATTTAGGATCAGCCAGATAAACATAGGATAGCATCTCACTAAGCCTCTCTGATTGATTTGGGGGGTTGGTTAATATCACACCTTTTTACAGAAAGTTTCTCATGACTAGTTCCTGGCTGTTCTTCACACATCCTTGTAAGCAGATGCTAGCTTGTGACTAACTTTCAGTCTGCTTCTGCTAGTTTCCTTATCTTAAAGGCTGTTGATAGCAGACAACATTCAGCATTTTTCTAGATGCCTACTATACCTCATCATACTGAATGACTGATCTTTTCAATTCTACTTCTGTAGCATATTATAGATAGTGTTAGCGTGTTTGGATTTCTGATTTAAGACTTGCTTTCTGATCCTTGAAGGATACTAAGAGGATAGCATGGTCTGAATCACTTCTGAAAATTTCAGGTTAGTGTGCTAGATCATTCTGCACAATACGTAATCCAAACCCAGATACCCATTTACTTTGTCAGCAAAAGTTTGCTCTTGAGTACCATCATTAAGTTGTTTGCCAGGAGAAATGATTTCAATGAGACCATGGTACATGTAGAATTCTTGTTTTGCAATTGGTTTTTTCATGACTAAATTAAGGACACACGTATACTAGAAGGTTAGAAACCATAATTTGCTCAGCTTAAAAGGAGTCATTTAGTATATCAAGGCACTTACTTTAATTCATTAAAGCTGTTTTGGCCTGCAGAAGTGCATGCATACAAACTTATATACATATACATATACATAGTCTTAAAATATGTGTAGGCATTCATATATATGTATATATATATTCATATATATATATATATATATATATATGTATATATGAATGCCTCCTACACATTATTGGGTAAAATTTGTACATTATTTTCCCCTTATAAATATGTAAAATTCTTTTTTATATTTACAGTCACATACATGTACACATGCTCCTCCTCAATATATTGTCTTGCCTTTAATTGTTGAAGACTGATAGATGCCAGCAAACAGTCTGGTTTTGACATCTAAGGAGAGGGTAAGATACATCGCTGAGAGATCAACAGTTGGCTGGCCCCTTGGACAGTCTTGGCCCCTTGGATACCTTGCAAATAAATGCCTGAAAGGCTGAGTTGGCCATAAGCTATGTGAGCTCATCAGAATTTATTTATAGGAAAGTCTGTATTGTTCATTCAGTTCATAGGTGGTTTAAGATATTCACCAACTTAGTCAAGTACCCTTTGTTCTCCTGGACAGTAGTATTACTTTTCCTTGGATAGGGCATAATGAGAGCTTTTTGCTTCATGGGAGCTGTTTTGGGGCATTAGTGACGTAACATATGAAAATGTGATAATGAAATTGAAAGCAAGAAATATTTAATGGTACCTGCTTGATTTCTGACAGCATTATGCTATCTGTAATGATGAGAAAGGTGAAAACAAAAATGGCATTTCCTATTTGGCAAATGCTCTGTAGCACTAACAGGAAGACCAACAGTCAGATGTTTACAAAAATAAAAATTACTACAGGTCTAGTGAACTGAAGAAGTGCTATTTCTTTCTGTATATTATAGCAGAAGATTCTTTTAATTAAATAGGTAATTAAGAAACCACATGTAAAGTCATCCTTTGCCATCAGTTTGAAAACAGAAATCATAACTTCTTTCCTAGAGACAGGCATTTTCACTGAGAGTGACTCTGGCCTTTCTGATATTAGTCTGTTATGTTATTTCATAGCAATGGTCTCAGCCTCTGAAGTACAAACCATTGATGAATTTATTTTATTTTCATCCAGATATTAATTTCTTGTATAAGACAGTCTTGTTGCCTAAGTCTTTCCAGACCTATCACTCAGTTTATGTGTCCAACAGGTCTTTGACAGATCTGTATTTCTTCCTAAAGCAAAAAGTCAGAGGAAATAAAAAGAAATTCTTATGTCTAAGTATTTGAAAATTACTCTGGTCTATATTCCAATAAAACAAAAGTGTAACAGTGCATATTTAGAAAAGAAATAGATGCAGAATACAACATTCTAGACACACCAGATTGTATTCAAATTCATACAAGCCTTTTATATGAGTAATTTACCCTCCTGAGAGGTAAGGAAAAATGGGTGACATTTTTTTGGTTTTGTACTTTGCAACGTACTGGAGGTCCCCAAATTTGTATTTCCTTACATTCTTCCTTTGTACTCACTTGTTTGTCAGAAGACATGTGTGAATGAAAATATATCTGAAATCTGCATTGCTTTTGGGGCTTAGTTCAAAGAGAATTAGTAGCCACAGAAGGATCTCACCAAAGGTTTTCATGACCTCTAGTCATGTGATCATGAGATTGGCTCATTTGGTTAAAACTTGGTTGCAATAATGCCAAGGTCATGTGTTCAATCCCCTGTGTGGGCCATTGATTTAAGAGTTGGACTCGATGGTCCTTGTGGGTCCCCTCCAACTCAGAATAGTCTCTGTGTGATCATTAGTGAAGACCTTTGCAACATTTTGGTCTTCCTTCCATGTGAAGAGAAATAGTGATCCTGCCTTTGAAAAACATTTTGAAATTGTCAGGGATATTAATATTAATCACTGTTATACCTCCTTACAAGCAGAGAGAAATGATATACCATTTAAGAGAAAGACCATGTTTTATTATATTTACAACAATAGAACTGGAATATAACCTTTTTAATTAAAAATCAAGACAGAGATTAAGTTTTGATTGCAGTATTTTGTACTGAAAATAAGAATAATGAAAGCAATTAAGTATTCATAGTTCTGCTCTCACACAAACATCTTCCATGGTGAGCCTGTTTATGCAACTGAGTGTGCCATACAACTGCTTTTATTACCTCCTTATAAAACAGCCTGTATAAAACACTTTTTTTGATTGTTTCTTGTGTATTGCTGAGTGTGTTTGCATTCTAAAGGGCTTTGCCTCATTAAAGCAATTACCATAAACTTGCTTAGTTTGGGTTTTTTTCCCTTCCCCCTCTGAGCAGTAGAAATATCCATAAAGAGCTCTTGCCTAGCTGGGATATTCTATGTCTCCCAAGACTAGAAGTGGCAAGCTTCATTCCAAGGACAAAAAAAATCTGCAGAGATTTTCTTTAGCTGGGGCTTCAAAACAGCAGTGAGCTTAAGCAGGGAGGGGGAGAATGTAGTTGAACTCAGCTGTCTCTAGCAGAACTCCTGCCCTCCCTCTTTTTGACACAAGCACAAGAAGAGCAGAGACTTCCAGATACCAGTTTTGCCATGTGAAGGATAGGAGTAAAGGAAAGGAGGGTGATTGCTATAGGAAAAGATTTTGGTTGATTCTTTTATGGGTTTTGTGTTTTTCTAGGGGGCAGGGCCATTCTTCACCTCTGTCCATGATAGTCCTCACCCTCTGCCCACAACTAACCACATGGAAGGGACCTCCAGTTTCTCCCCATGATATGTCAGGTACAACTGCTCAGCTGGGGAAATGTAACACATGTATAACATCTGTCAAGGATTTTATCAGTTTGTTTCCTACCAGTGGTGGGGGATGAAGAGAGAGAACTCTCCAGGGTTCTATACACCTGCGTGAGCATAACTACAAGCTGACCAAAAGCACAGCAAAAACAAAAGCAGAGCCTACGCTGTGGAAAAGCCGATGAAGTAGTCTCCAATAATTTTCCTTAAATCAGCTTCACAAAAACTTCTTCCAAAAACAAAGACTTTCAGGTAAAGAAACCTACTGAAGATCTATAGGTAAAGGGGACCAGGAAAATAGATGGCTGGAAGTTCTCTGAAATAAAGGCCTCAAGTCAGAAAATTTGATTTGTCAAACTCAGAACTTTCAGTAGTAGGATGGTCATGGGTTCAATGAGTTTCTGGTCAAAGTAAGAGACCTTCATTTGCTGCCTCAGGAGAGTCAGAACTCCCTGGGTAGAATATTCAGATCCGAAACACCAGACCACATGTATGACTATAATCACCTTAAGCTGACCCAAGGGCATGGAAATCAGCACCCTACAGCCCAGGTGGGTTCTGGGCTCCTGAATTCTTTAAAATGAGAACCTCTCCTGTTGGAGATGCTCCATTTTGCATAGATGGCAAGATAGTCATCAGTCAAGAGAGTGAAAGAGTCTGAGTTGGTAGTTCAGGAATTACATCACCATGCTGGGTGGAGCAGATGGAAGACCAGGTCTCTTCCCAGACTGATATGTCATTATTTGTATATAGAGAAACTGCTTCAGCCAGGGAAATGAGCAAAAGCATCCCACTCTCTTCCAGAACACTGAGCTGATCCTGTACTACAGCAGATTTTATTCTTTTTTTTTCTTTATAGGAATATTTTTTACACGGTTCTTCAACAGATCCAGTGAGAGTCTAATTCCTGGCTATTGACTGCTCAAGTAGGCCCTGTTTGAAAGGCCTTGGTAGCATTCTGAAGTAGAAGAGCAGCAGGGACCATCTTAAAAGGGTGTGATATTTCACTCTACCAGGAAACAATTTTTAAGTAACAAGTCAATGATAAAAAAAAATTAAAATTAAGGGTGAGGAAAGTATATAGCACTAAAGCACTCAACAAAGGGGCTCTTTATTTTCCGGAGTACACAGAAGTAACTAACAAGAGTCTCTCAATATCTATAGAAATCCTAAAGAGAGCTGCAGGGAGAGGAATTAAGCAGTTCTTCAGTGTGCTCGGGTACAGGACCCAAGTGAGGAAAGCCATAATTAATACTGCTGTCAAACAACATGCAGTGCCATACTCACAGAGGTTCCTCCCTTCAGACTGCAAACTGAAACAGCTGGAGATGCTAGAGATTATTTCTCACCACCCCATAGTCTTTTCAGTCCTTCATTTCTGCAAAAGGAGTTTACAGGTTCAGTGTTGCAAGCAGTTGTCTGACCCTCATGGCTGTGCTGTCCACCAAGGTGCTGTGCCAACAGGGTTGTATCAAAGCTGGATGGGCATTGTTAGGAAGCCAGTAGAGAACCTTCTGTGTATGAATGGAGGAAAATGAAGTTAATCCTGCTTTCCTGGAGCTCATTCAACTGGAGGTTTACCATATCACATTCTCTTGTATCACCCTGAACAGTAGGCTAGCTCTGCTTGCAAACCTGGTATTCCAGTGGTGGCTGTAAATGGTTACTCCAGAAATCTATAATCTTTCTCCTTTCCTGGTGAGTTTTTGTTGGTGCTGCTGGCTGTAACCCCTGAGAGATACTGAGCACCTATCTAAAAGGTACCAACTCCAAATCTCTATTCTTAAAAAAAACCCAAACCATAAACTCATGAATAATTCTTTTCTTCATGATCATATAAATTCTTGTAGAACAGAAGTCCCTCCAAGTGCCCATACCAGGTCTTGGTTTTCCTTAGCATTATTATTTATTGCAGTTATATTACTCCAATGAAAACTTGTTCAAAACATGCATTGTTATCAGAGCTGCTATGATTTGCATGTGAGCAACAGTAAGTCTGTCCTATAGCTTTAAAGGTGCTCACATCAGCCTGGCTTCTTCTTATCTCAACACCATCATGCTGCTTCACTACATCTAATGCTAAAGAAGTGGTTTGTATTTATTTGTTGGTTTTCTCAATGATTTTGGAACTTGCCAGTGACTTTCCTAATTCGATAATGCTGCTACTACAGCATTAATTATTCATCATATCCTGAAAGCAAAAGTGGAATGATTTAAGAACAAAAGGATTTAAAGAAAAATAAACACATGACCCACTGCTGCTGCTTTGAGGGAAGTAGCAATATATTCATGGCAAAGGCAGTAATGAATAGCATCTGCTTTATCTGTGGAAGAGCAAACAGTTGTAGACATTGATCATTTCTCAAAAAGAGTGGCTTTGACCAAAAACATGGAGGAAAACCATCCAGAAGCTATTTTGAGCAAATGAAGTGCAGATTTGTGTATATGAGTTGATACATCATTTGCTGTTTCCTTTCATTAAAACCACAACATTAGCACTGGAAAATGATTATAATGGTTACAGTGAAAGCCACTGTAATGCTCAATTCACAGAGAACTCAGTGAGTTCAGGGGACAAAAAAATATCCTTTCGATCTCAGAGACATGTGCTTTCATGTAATAAAGTTCTAGTGGAAGTGGCTCTGGTATCTTGTCTTTTCATAGTTTTACTAGCCTATTGTGGAAGTCATTCATTGCATCCTAAGGAGCATGCAATGGCACAATGTAACTTCTCAAAGCACCCTATTATCACTTCAGTTTCCTTGCTATATTGAGGCTAAATCCTGCTCCTTGCAGGAGAAGATAGAGTGGGTAAAAGTAATTCAGGGTGTATCTTGGCTGGCTTTATCCTGAGGGTTATTTTATCTCCCTGGCTCCCAGACGCAGAAGTTTGCAAGGCTCCCAGCAGCCACACAGGCTTAGAGTCTGCCGAGAGCTTCATTCTGACCTTGTCTCATGCCCCTATCCACATACAAACAGATGAATGCATGTGAGTTGTGCAAACTAATACTAGAGGAAATGGCTTTGCTTTATAATCCTGATATGTGTCCGTATATGCAGGGCTTCTTCTCAGGCATAAGTATTTGAAATTACTATTCATTATTCAGTGGCTGTGAGGGGATCACTCTGCTCACAGGAGGAGGGATGTAGGGCCATGCCTCATTACAGTGATGTTCAACCTTTGAGCAGCTGACTGAGGAGCTCTTCTTTTTCTGTATTTAATGTTGTCTTGTTGCTTACTTTTCTTGTTATGAGACAACTCCTCCCAAGGTTGCACAAGCTTTCTGTGTTGGGCTAGAACTTTTTTCTCAATAAAACCAGGAGCAAAACCTCAGTGGCAATGAACAGGGAGCCCAGGCTGCACTGTGCTTACTGCTGTCCAGTGAAATCTTCCTCAAATCGCCCTTCGAAGCCATTCCTTTCCCTGGAGGTGCTCAAGGACAGATAGTGCTTGCCTCTTAAAACCAAGAAACCCACTGCCCAAGCCAACATAATCCTTATTGTCCTGAGCAGCAACTGCAGTATAGCATCTGCTTGCTCACAGGGCATCTTTCAGACACATAGTCCTTGATGATACAGTCAAAGCTGCAATGTGAGAAGATTATTAGCCAACTTGTTACTCAGGTTGTCCACCTCTTCCCTTGTAAGATGGCTATAAAGGGGAAAGGGCAACTGAGATTACTTGGCATCACTTTTAGGCCTGAGTTAAGTTGAGCGAATGACTCATCCCATGAGCTGACTCCCCTCTTGCCTCCTGTAAATCTGCAGCCCCACGCCTGAGCATAGCTGGGGTTTGGCACACTAACACTACCTCTGCATTGCTGGGAGAGGCCACTGAAAATATACAATCCCCAGACGGGAGCGATTTAGTGAAATTAAAAACAGACAGGGGGCATTGAAACAACGAGGTGTCAAATGTTCCCCCTGCCTCACCAAGATTTTGATGTGGCTGCTATGTATACCTGTCTGTCTCCTCTTCACCGCCGTTTTAAAGTTAAAATGCACAGAAGGAGTGGAATTAGAGCAAAGTCATACACGCCCTCATAGAAACACACATGCACTTTTAATTGTGTGTTATTACCAGTTAATTTCAGCTTGTCCAAAGGCAAGAAGAAAACAGCCTACAGTGGGGCTTGGGCCTCCAGAGGTATTGTAAAACATAACATCCAAAGGCCTTCCTTGACTCCATTGCTTCCTTCAGCCCACAAAGAATGTATTAATCCACATTGTTTGATTTTTCCAGATGCCGCTGCTTTTCCACTGTAGTCCTTCTATTATTTTTTTTTGTTAGAAAATATACTCTAGCACACCACTGAATGATAATGGTGCTGCCTTTTGGCAGAGAACAAGCAAGAGGAAAATTAAGAAGTCAGGATAGGTTTTTACAGTCTCAAGAAGCTGCATGTCTCAAACAGAATAATGTTTTATTTGAATTTATCACAAGCTTGCAGACTTCAAGGAAATTGCAGCATTGCCTGGGCTCACAGGAATTAAAGGCGGAGCTAAGGAAGATTTTTATTATGAAGGGTTTTGGAAAGTTATTTGGAGAATAGAGGATATTCTCCATATCCTCTATTCTAGTACTAGTAATGGTACAGAATGTGAAACAAAGGTGTCACTGAAGCAAAGTCATAAATTAAAAGCAAATGAACCACAATACATGATAAATCTACCACTGCAAGTAGATTTCATTTCCTTATTACTGGTGGTAATAGGAAAAATTCTAGGAGATAGAAGACATAATATTTAAAGCATTAGCATTGTGTTTGGACTACCAGTATTTAAAAATGCAGGGATAATTTGGGATTTGTGGACCAGTTGGAATCTTATCTGCAGCCACTACATTCATCAAATGGCAAGTAAAAATAAAATAGTAACAGGAATGTGTGAGCAGGAATATATGAACAGATAAGGTTTGGTGCAGATTTTGTCAAATCATACCTCCCTAATCATTCTGAATCTTTGCTCATGTCCACAGAAGGGTGGACAGAAGTGAACCAAGCATCCATTTGTATAGAATTCAACTAAACCTCTTAACAAAATACACACATGAAGCTAAGTAAAAAAAAAAACCCAAGGCTGAAACATAGGAAGCAAAGTACTTTTTGTGGCTAGTGAATAAACAATTACCCACAGAGGGATTAAATGGCCAGCTTTTGCCAAAGTAAAATGTTTACCATTGAGATCCTCCATTTATTAGGAACACTGTCATTACTTTGCTGCTATTACTATATCAGTATTCCTACTGTGCTTATTGTACAATTGGGCAGTGTGATAAAAAGTATGGGGCATAGCATGATTTTTTTTTTTTGCTGTGTGAGAAGAGCATTTTGAAGTGGTTCATATGGTTTCAAAGAGATCAATAATTTAATAAATAAAATCAACAGTAATAAAATGAGAACTGAAATTAAGTGTTGATAAAATCTATCTATCTATCTATCTATCTATCTATCTTGAAAGGTAAAAACACCCACTTTTTTCAAAGACCCCTAAATTTAAGCTCTGATTTAGGGGGGCTTCCTAATTGGCAGTTCATTGAGATGCTCTGTTAATGTGAAGCTGCAGGTTAAAACCCTTGATGAGATTTAATGGGATGGATAAGGAGCAGGACAGCAGAATGCTCTTATGTAAATTACTACCACCACTTCCCCCAGCACTGCATAGGTGGGACTGGCTGTTCTGTCTGCAGAAATAGTGTGTTTGGAAAGGAGCTCAGAAATTACTCTGATTCATTGATCAAGAAATTGGAAAGCTAGGATTTGTTTCCCTTTGAAACAGAGAGAAAAAGGAACATGATAAAAACAGAGAAAATAACCAGTATACCCTGTCATTCACAGCAAAAAGTGGACACGATGAAAATGAAAGGCAGCTAAATCCAGATCACTAGCAGGCAAGTTTCCTGCTCCCCAAGGGCTCATGCTGAATCTGGACCACTTTGCCATGCAGGCTAGGAACTCAAAAAAGTCTGAGGAAGCTCTGAGCTTTCTTTTGGACAATAATGCTATCTGCAGTTGCAATAACTAATGCCAAGAAAAAGAGCATTAGAGAAAAGGAACTCTTACTTCAAACCATCACCACTGTCTTGGGGATTATTTCGCAATCTTCATTAGACTCTTGTCAGGGCAGGTAATGCATCAGGTCATTCTGAGCTCCATCAGATATAAGACAGTGAGCAGATGCATCAGGCTGGTCCAAGAAACCAATTCCCTGCTTGAGATGTATATATATATATTTTTGTAAGGCTATTTGATAGCAATTGAGTGTCAGTTTTAAGAGCACTGGATTTTTTCCTGTTTTGTAGTTCACTTTTTATAAAGAAGTAAATAACTATGATTTTCCAGATGGCATCTTGAGCATGATTTCTATCTGGAGAGCTGATGACAAATACATATGCATATTTTCAATGACTATCCCAATTTTAAAATCAGGTTGGTTCATTAAATGACAAAAAATGGCTCAGGAAAGGCAGGCAGGGCTTTAAGCCCTTTACTTCCATTCCCTAACTTTTTACAACACACAGGATCCAGACAGATAGGACTCTTGATATCTTTTATTTTCTTCAAATACTCTGTATTTAAAATACTACTCCAGTGGTTTCTGACAACTGCTTAGGGCAATTTTGCTTAGCCTAGCGGAATGTCCTGGAAACTACTGGCAATGATTTAGCTCCCAAAATTGGAACACATTTAGCAGAGACAGAAAGCCTATGAACAAATAATGGACAAATGCCAGAGTAAATAAATGTGGTTCATGAGCTGTGGTCAGAAATGTCTCTCTTTCAGTATGCAGTGCAAATCTTTTGCCAACATTTACCATAAAGTTATTACACAAAGCAGTTTTTCCTCTCAGTAAGACAAACTCAATGAAAGACTGCTTCTAGTCTAGCAGCCTACCATTAAGCTGCAATAGTCTGTCATGCCATGAAGAAAGCTGTGTGCTGCGCTTCTGATTTTGTTAGTCAGGCTTCTGTGCAAAAAAAAAAAACCAAACCAAACGAACAAAAAAAAAGAGAACAAAAGAGAGCCTCCTCACAGTTCAACACTCCTTCAGGAGACCGCAGTGAACCACAGGGCAAGTTCTAGTTGTCTTATCTCCCAAGTCCACCTATTGGCCTGGCTGTACTGTCCTGTGGCGTAAAGGAGAGCACTCTGGACTCTGAATCCCAAGGTCGTGAGTTCAAGTCTCAGTGGGGACTATCCCCTGGCAGTTAAATGCCTCCTTGCCATCCGATCCCATCAGATCTTGGATGCTCAGCAGGGTCAGCCCCAGTTAGTACCAGGTACTGTAGACAGTCCCTAGGACTTCACTGTCACTATCCAGGCTCACTTGGCCATGGCAAATGGACCCTTAGGATTTAAACAGTGGGGCCAGTTCTGTGCATACTGTGCCTCACTTAAAAAATCCACTGCGCAGGCAGGAAGGGCTCACCCATGTGAGCCATATTCCCAGATATTCGTTTGCGAAGTCTGGCCATACATACATACTAGTCCTTTGAGAGTACTTTTTGAAGCTGTCATTATGGAGAGAGGAATTGCAGGCATCACCACCGCCCAGCAGAATCACCTTCCTTTTCAAATGCCCTGTCAGCGGCTCCAAGAGAGGAAAGAGTAGGCATAAATCAGTAGCAAGCTATTGTTGATGCTTCTTCCTGAAGCTCCTTCACCATATGTTGCAGGATGATTTCAAGTATTTGCATTATGAAGTTCACAGTTTTCTGGTGGTTATGGGCCATGAGTCTGAGTGGATGGGAGCGCTGCTCTTCTCTGCATCTTTGAAGGAACTGGCTGGTTTCATCTCCACAATTCCACAGAAGAAAATGAAGAAGAGTCTCTCTGTACCCCTAGGAATCTGACTCCAAAGCTAAACAGCCAGAGATGGCTAGGTTTGGCTGTTCTCGCCCCCTAAAAGGCCCTTCCCAGCTACCAATCTCCCATGCAAGAACAGAAGGAAAAGTTTGGTGAAAGGTCTTGGTCACACTCAGGCAGTTTGGGGTTAAACCAACACCAGGGTGAAATAGATGAGAGAATCAACATTAGATTGTTCTGCCTCGTAGTAATAGCTAAAAATGCAGAAACAGAGGTGAAATTAGCCTCTGTGTGTTGCCTACTCATGTTAAACCTCAGCTGAGTATATCGGCCCAGGCATGGTGTCACAAGGAATAATTGTCAGCACATGAATAGGAAAGCATCTGGTTGAAGAAGTGAAATCTGATTTTTTGTTGCAAATCTTGCCTCACCTCTCCTTTCATACATGCAGTTACAGAACCACACACTGTGCCACAATATTTGGAAAAGCATGTGAATGAAAGCTGGAGAGGAATTGTAATTGAAATATTTAATAGAAATCTTGCAATTTACAAATTTATAAAATCTCTGATAAATGCTGTTCTAACAGTTTTCTGGATTTTCGCCTCTGACAGGATTCAGGTAAATAAAGTTAAAAGGCAAAGCCAGACAGAATCCAAACTGAAGTTAAAGGGATAGAAACAGTCTTCCTTTTAAATTTTAGAGTATTTCTCTATATGGAAATATCTAAGCCCACTCAAGCATTCTCTAACAGGGACTGAACAAATTTGGTCTCCTCTAACCCCAATTCTTTTAATGAACATGCATCATTCTGTGCTGTGCCCAGCAGATGTAATAATAGCAATATCTGGTGAGCTTCTGTAAGGAGCCCTGCAATGAAAGCACCTTCCCCTCCTGCCAAGTTAAAAGAGAACAGGCTGACATGTATTGGAAATGCACGGGCAATATAATGATAGCAAATTGCCTTGAAAAGAAAAAGGTTCCCCAGCGCACATGTCATTTCAATCCTCAGTTCCGAGGCAGTGCTTCAGCTCCATCCTTTGTGTCTTCCTCCAGATCTACCCTCTCCCTCACCCCTGCCTTTGGGGAGAGCACTTCCTACACCGTAGATCAAAAGCAGCATCTTGACTACAAAGGAAAAGAATGCTCACGAGTCTGTACTGCCCACCCAACTCGGAAAGGGACAACCTTGTTACCCCCTTCATCACTCTTTTTAGAGTACATTGGAAAAATTTATTCCTTTTGGTGCCTTCTGATAAATTCCTCTGACTGGGACATTCCTGCTAGTGCCTGTTTCCTTGTTCAGCCCTGTCCAGCTGTGCCATGAGGCTTTTGTCACAACAATGGTTCTTCTGAGATGGTGACAGAACATCATCTAACACCCAGAAAAATGGGGCTTAGCCATTATTTCTAGAATATATTTAAGCCCTTTGGGAGGTTCCTATTGAAAAGGCCAGGGACGCTAATTATAATTTTTTATTCTGATGTCTAACAAATATAAAGATTGTCTGCTGTGCTGAGGAAGAGCTTAGTTTTCAATACACCGAAGGGGCCGCCACCATGAGTCTGGAGCTGTCAGGCATGAAGAGAAGTTCATGTTATCCCTTCATTTATCCCTCTGGACACTTTTCTCATCCACCCTCTACTTCCTTGACCCTTGGGTTGTGTTTGTGCAATTCCAAATGCATTTTCCAATTTGCTGTTTTTATTTTTGCTCAAAACTTCTCAGCTTTTTTGACTGTGCTAAAAAACCCCAATTGCGAAATGGTGTAAATCACACTCATCCACCTTTCTGATGTGCAATGTGGTCAGAGCATTTGGACATTGTCAGAGCATTGTCGTGCATATCCCAGGGTGATTTTGTTATAAGAAAGGAGTTTAATTTTTTCCTCTTTTGTAACCTTGTGAAATTTCCACATTAAAAAGAAGTCACATCTTTCAAACCAGTAATGATTGTGTTTGGCATCATGGCTGCAATCTCCCAGTGTGAAGGGCTGAGCTTGTTTTCACTAAAATGAAATCAGCTTTCAAAATAAATGATCTGCAACAACATTATGTTCCCTAAATCTTACAATCCTATTAACAGAGTTGATTTTTTTAATCTTTTTTCTTTCTTTTTTTTTTCTCATTGACACCAGACTGATTGGCCCTGTTTCAAGGGGTAGAAACAGAAAGTCAGTTGAGGATGTAGCCAAGACATGCACTGCAACCAGAGGACCAGCCCTGCCAGGGACTGTGGTTAGAAGCTCTTAACAACTATTGTAAGCCCTTAAATATAATCATCTGTATTTCACCTCCACCTAATGTACTTCATGTGTAGCATGTTTATCTGTTCGCACAGTCTTTCAAGAGACTCAACAAACAGCTCTGTTTGCAGAAGTGAGAGGGGAATGGGTTGCCTTGATTCTCCCAATGAATGAGGCTTCTATCAAAAATGACACAGCAGTGCCAGTGTGGTGAAGGGAAATGTCTCCAAATTAGCCCGGGCAAAAATCTCTTTGCCAGAAGTGGAAATTATGTGGTAATATCAAAAGGCAATTTTACTTATATATAATTCCAGGTTTCTCTGCAAGTATTTTTTTTGGAAGAAAGTCAGGAGGACTCAGTCTTGTGCTGTTTTTGCTTGTCCTGCCCCCCATGCCCTTCCCAAGGAGGGAACCAGGGCCCCCTCTTCTTGCAGGCACAGTGCACCTTGGAGTCACCTTACTGTCTTAAACCCTGACTTAAATGGTGCAATAATTGGCTCAGGGGGCAGAACATCTTTCCTTTTGGGGGCAGGAGGGAACACCCAGAAAGTCCTGAGACCATACAGAAAGAGCATGGGAGGGTCACTGTACCCCTGAAATGCATTTGTGATGATGTCTATTCAGGAGCTGCACCCACTGAGAAACTGTGTCCCCCCTGCTAGCCCCACATTTCTGAGGGGGTCACAGCTCCCAGGGGCCTGGTAGGCCAGCAGCCACTACAGGGTGCAAAGTGCTGGGGCGCAGCATTTGCAATGAAAAGGTGTCAGGCTCTGCCAGCTGCTCTTGGGGTGCCCAGCAAAGCCTGCAGAGCAACCTGGGGTGTGCATGAAAGCATGCACAGGACCACTAAGGCTCAGGCAACCTTGGCCCTCCTCCCAGTTACCTTTTGCTGCAATAAAATGCTGACTGGGGAATGTAAACATGGCCTTTACTTTTTTGCATCTTCCTTTTATTAGTTCAGCAGGACAACAGTGGTCTCCTTACGATGCAGATCTGGAGCTGGCAAGACCCTGCAGCTACAGGAAAGTGGGTCTCAGCACAGTAGCCTCCAGTCAGAAGCTGTGGTTGCAATTGCAGCTGCTGCCAGTCCGAGCACTGCTGCTCCCTCTCTTGTTTACTAAATGGCTCTGGGCCAGCTTTATGTGAAAATTAAAGCTATAAAGTAAAAACATTAGATTACAAAGTAAAAAGACAGAGCCCTCTCTCTTAAAACATAACACCTGCTTCTCATCTCCTTGCCTCCTGCTAATGCTGCCAGTTGAAAAGTATTTTGACAAACTGTGATTAGTAAATCACATCAGGTCAAATCTGCTGCTACCAAAAGCCAGGAGAGATACACTGATGATGATGTTGGGAGACCCTCAATCAGTATTGCAGTCCCAGTTTTATAAAACCCAATGCTGAGACCCCTGGAGTAATAAGCTTGGTTTAAAAATCAGGAGATTTTTAGGTCTAGGAAACAGGGACTTTATTTTATCTGAGTTCTGATTTTTAAGCCTCTAGAAGATTATATGGCTGAGCTTCGCTGCATAACCAAGAAGATTGGAGGCTTCAAAAAGCAAACAAAGGAAAACTGATATTCTGCCAGATCACTTCTGCCAGGAGCTGGGATCTGTGAGACAAAATATTCCAAGATTTTGACAAAATCTTCAGGGCTACAGCATAGGCCAACAGACCAGTCAAAACATTTACATCTACCTGCAATTTGGAAAATGTATGAGCTCCTTAGGAACTGTCTGCAACTTCCCAGCCTTGCAGATGTAAATGGGATCTGGTATGTAAAACTGCTGTTTGGGCTGGTAATTTCAGGCTCAGACTCAAGAATTATTAGTCTCTTCCACTATTATGGTTTAATAACTGCACATTCCATGTGAATGGTTGTTTGGGATGTTAGCCTTTCAGTAACTAATAAACATATTGTTGAAGATGGAGTCAAGCTGCATCTGTTCACTGTATTCATAAAATGTTCCTCAGGTGTAAGACTAGATACTGAAATCCATTGCATCAATAAAGTACAGATTGGCCTACAGTTTCTCCAGTGGACTCTCCTTTTAGGCATGGGTTCTTTCCAACTTAACCTTTTATTAAAATATAAAGGTAGATTTGACAGGCATTCATAGGCATCTCAACAAGTCTGCTGTGGACTTGTTTGTGTTCCACTTACAGACCTCCCGGTAAAATCACAGTGCAGATTTGCTTGGAAATTACACCTAGAGAGTGCCTGTTGCATAGTTTCTTTTATTTTACAAAAGAAATTTTTCAAAAGGCTGCCTAGTTTGATGTACTGAAAGAGTTCTTAGTTCCTTACAAACACATAACACTGGGTATCAAATAGAGCATGTCCCTCCTCTGGTTTTGCCCTCCTTTTCAGGGGGTTCAGACCAATTGACATCTGAGTCTACTAAACACTGCCTTGCTTCCCCAACTTCTGTAGCAATCCCCTTCATCTTACTGCTGGAGGGGGCAGAGTGAGCACAGAGCGCTGCGTGCAGAATTAAGCATTTGGATAAATATCTTGCTGAACTGGAAACTTTCTTGGAAGGGCTGGATGTGAGCACTGAAGTGTGATGCTGATGGTGGGATTGTATAATCCTTTTCAGACAAATGTAGGCAAGCAATGATTTGGGAAGAAACCTACATGAGATTTGCACACAAGAAAGGGAGACTGAGATGCATGAGTCTCACTTTTTATTTGGGGTTGGGTAAACCCAGATTCTTAAGCAGGTATGATAATACCGGTGTATATGCTCATTCCTAACTGTAGAGATTTTACCATAAACAAAGATAGAAAAAAGTACTGGAATAATTATGAAAAATATACTGAGAGTTTTCTTTTAAGAAATTTCAGGTGGGTTTTTTTGCGCTTTTTTCCCCCTGTAGAAACAGTTTTCTAAGGCAATTTACTCAGACAATAATAGAAGTGTATTTATGTAGCTGAAAAGATTAGTAACTCTCTTGAGAGAAAACAACAGATTCCTTCTACCCATTGAGGAACTACCACAACTTGCATCTGTAGAGAGAAGGAATAAGATCTGTGAGTAATTGTGCCAAGAGGAGCAGTCTTGCATCCAAGCTCACTGCACAGTTCTCTTCTGGCAGCCCCTCTGCAAACCTGACTGTCGTGCATATGAGCTAGAAGTCTAACGGCTGATGTTTGCACTGCAGAAGTGTTCAGTCAGCACAGCATAAACTTATAAAGTGCTCTCCAAACAGGCAGAGGCCTTGATGAAATTTCCTCCCCAGTTGTTCCAAAAGCCCAGCCAAAAATCTCAGTGGGATTTCCCAGAGGAATTGCAGATCAAGCGCAACAGAGCTGCAGCCAAACACCAAGGCTGGAGGTTTATATATTTGCTGGTCTCTTTCTTAGGTTCCTGGGGCAGACCCCACTTGTGGGTTAGCTGAGACTGTCACTAGCCCTGCTTAGCCACTCTTACGTTAGCTGTTGCAGTATTTCCTCACCCCACTTTCCTCTGGCAGCTTTCTCACTACAGCCTTACTCTCTTTAGCTGTTTGAAAGGGATCCTCTGAAGAGTACTCTTTAAGGCCCAGTGCCACTTTATATATATATATATATATATATATATTTAATTTCTTGGTTTGGTGGTGGAAGGCTAGCGTTTTACAGTACTGCAAGATTGGCAATAACACACTCCTTTTTCAACAGGACTGACTTTTCTTCTCTTGGCCCTTGTTTATTTCTACAGCCTGTTGTGCTTGTGGCTTGGCAAATAAGTCTCTCTGGACCATTGTAATATTTATTTGTGCATATACGACTATTGGGACTACAGCTGTAAACCAGAAGTGAATTCTTATTTTCTTTTTGTTTCATACTTTGGCACGGTAGATATTACAGCCTTGGTATTTTCTGAAAAGGCCACAAAAAAAGTCTTACATTTCCTGGTATGAAAAATATGGGGGTGTGTGTGTGTGGCTCGGCTTTGCTAACGGAGATTTGGGTAGAGAAAACAAATACCTCCAATCAGTATCCTTTTAACCTAACAGGCCTTTCTAGGGTGGATGACTATAATACCTTTCTGTGCTTGCAAGGCCACATATTTCTTTCTGAATCTTACTTTAAATGCAGGGGTCATATTAGGCCAAATATGGTTGTCCACAGCTAGATTTTATCTGCTTTCCGTGACAGGAGAACAGACTTCCAAGAGCTCTGTCTGGAGGGCTCACTACCTTTCTGCAGCTTTCTCAGCTCACCAGGTTGTGGCTTTCTTTTCTCTTGTTTCCAGCACAAGATAGTGCTTTTAGATGATGACAAAAGTAAGTTTTTCATTACCAGCACATGCAAAGTTGTGAAACGCGTACAAAGGTGCCAGGGAGGGAGAATGGGAGAGACTAGGACTGTGTGCCTCACATGGGTTCACCCTCAAGAATGACATTGGGCTTCTTCAGAGGGTTTTACATGTCACATTTGCTCCCTACATCCTTAATGAGAGGGTTACCCATGGCTCTTCTCCTGTTTGTTGTTGTTGTTTCCGGTTTTGTAGGTGACAAGGTATTAGTATAGACCAGATTGCTGGAATACAAGGTCTTTCTTACATTTTTGTCCCACCACATAAATTGTTGCACTTCAGAGAAATCCTTCTGCATCCAGACATGCTAAGATGGGATCACAAAATGTTAACCTAAAGGCTACTGCCCTGCAGTAGCCAAGGCAGGTGCCACTTGTAATGTGTCATAAATACTTGAGGTGAAGTCAGTGGTGATCTAACTTCATCAGCTACAGGCACATGAAAAAACCCCAAACAACCAAAAGTAACACTGCATAAAGCAGTGGGCCTCTTCTGATGAAAACATGACAGACCCTGATGGAGAGAGGAGAGCTTAGCTAGAGATGATGGGGATTCTTTAGTAGTCCTTTTGCTTGCATTATCTGCTACTTACCAACCATGTTCCTATTCATAGTTTTATGGTTGTTAGCCAGGCTGGAAGAAAGAGTTCATCACAATGTTAAAACCTATAACCTGGCACCAAGCCACCAGGGTTGAAGGTTGTAATGGATATACTTTTAAGTTGTTATAATCCATGACTTGAGTTTATGTTACAGGAGTTACTACAGCAAGAACCATGTAAAGCAGTGAAGGACAAGTTTTACAAGAAGCAGCACAAGTGCGACAGTGACCTGACCTGAGCTGGCTTTGGTGCCGGATAACACATACTAAAATGGTGTCCACACAAAATACCACCTCTCCTGTCCTAAGTGACTCCCCATGACAGATGGAGCCCAAAGTTATGGACTAAATGAACTCAACAGACATTCTGTGGACACTTCATGGGCATTTTATGAACATTTTACAGGAGTGGTCCATAGACTAAGGGAATGATATCTGTGTATTTTATCAAAGGATGGTAACAGGGGTGGTGGTTAATGAGGATGTATTGGAAAGTGTGGGATCTGAGCATGATGTAAATGGGATAAGGGGTGGAGAGAGTGCTGATTTTGTCTGGGATAATTTTCTACATAATAGCTAGTATGAGCCTGTGTTTTGGATTTGTTCTGGGAACAGTGTTGATAATTCAGGGATGTTTTAGCTATTGCTAAGCAAGCACTTGCACAGAATCAAGGCCTTTTCTGCTTCTCACCCCATGCCACCTGTGAGTGGGCTGGGGGTGCACAAGCTGTTGGGAGGGGACACAGCCAGGACCACTGATGTAAGTGATATCCCATAACATATGGTGTCATGCTCAGCATATAAAGCTGAGGGAAGGAGAAAGAAGAGAGGGACATTTGGAGTCATGGTGTTTGTCTTTTCAAGTCATTGTTACACAAGATGGAGCCCTCCTTTCCCAGGGATGTCTGAACACCTGCCTGCCCATAGGAATTGGTGAATGAATTCCTTGTTTTGCTTTGCACGCATGTGCAGCTTTTGCTTTACCTATTAAGCTGTCTTTATCTCAGTTCACAAATTTTCTCACTTTTACTTCTTTGATCCTGTTCCCCATCTCACTAAGGAGGAGTGAGTGAGCAGCTGTGTGGGACTTAGTTGCTGGTAAACCACAACACACTCCTTCACTAGGCTGGCAGTATCTTGTTCTCCACATTTCTCTTGCTGTTGATTCTTTCCTATGCATGGAGTGCTGCAGAGACACAGCTCTAGTGGTGAAGCAGCAGTCATGGAGGGAATGGAGAATACCCATGAGGGTGACATAAGCCTCTAAGGGAGATGTGATTTATGGAAACACACTCCTCTTTTGCCAGAGCAGTGGCAGGAAAACAGACTCCAGAGCTGCTGGAAAACATTTTGAGAAATCTCGGTAAGTGGTTTCTTGGCCTCAGTGTGTGTGGGTTTTTTCCCCCTTAAAGGTACAATTTAACACTCTAACTATGAATTGCTTTGTTCAGAAATTTCTGCTTTATGCCTTAAACATTGGCGGCACTTTATTTATTAAGTGCTGCCTCTCTTCTCCTCTGTCACCCACTTTTTCCTCCCCTTTTCTTGTTTATTATTTTGTCTCAGTTCAGCTGCAGAACTCACAGACCTTCACTCCAGGTAACCTCTGATCACCTCTCAATCTTCCTCTGTAATAACTTCTCCCTTTGAGTTCTTCATTTGCTGTGCAAAAATCTATGTAGAAAGCAATAGGACAAAAGCAGGACGACTGGAAAGAAGGTAAAACTGCAAAGGTGTGGGATCAGCTGTCTTGGCTTTTGTTCAATGCTTATTTATTAAAAGCCTCTATATTTAAAATGTAGAAGAAGCTTCTGCAGAATGCACCATATCCTGCACCAGATAATCCAAGTCTGCTAAAAGTGTAGTTGATAAAGTTGGTTTAAATTTTGTACGAAGTATGCTTAATTTTGAATATGTTCATTAATTTTAGATGGAACTTCATTTCATTTAACATTTAACTGCTTGTCATTTGTTACTACTTCATTAAGAAATTAACTGAGATCTGACACTGAGTATATAAGAAGGTCTCTGTCCCAAAGAGCTTCACCTTTTGATACACGAGACAGCACCAACTGGGAAAGGAAACAGAGAAATAAATACATGAAAAAATACAGGAAACAGATACAGGAATTTGTCCCAGGAAAAATAGCAGAAGAGTAGCAGTGATGTAATGAGAAACTGAGTCTCTTAGCACCAAAATCAACACCTTTTTCACTAGGCTCACTGGTAACAGCAGTGAGTCTAACAAGGAGGTAATTTTGGTATCCATAGTAGGATTAACCAATAAGCCATGTCCAGTAGAGACAACTCAGAATTCATATACACAAAGGGCACATTTGTTATAAATTCAGTGAATATTTTTAACATTTTTCCATTTATGTCTGAACAGTAACACTTGCAAATATGCAAAACTAAGGCTCAACAAACTACAAGATTTACATTGTGGATGTTACTGTGCTCCTTCAATTTCATTAAATGGCATGCAAGGTAATTATCAGTCATTGAATTTCCCCTCCTCAGAGACAAACCAAAGGGGCTCAATTGTTGCTGCAAAATCCAAGAGGAAAAAAAGAAGAAACAAGACAGTTTACAAAAAATAACAAAAGCACACTTTTGTTCATGTTCCAAAACAGTGAACTGTTCCAAAAGAACCACCAGGCCATGCAGCTCTGCAGAAGGTAAGCAGTGACTCCACATGGACATGAGTGAGTCTTATTGTCTATAGATCAGAGAGAGCAGAACTTAACCCTTCAATGTGGCAGAAAGGAAAATTACTGCTTCTAAACTTTCTCCCTTTCTTGCAGGTGAGGCAGAAAAGGACAGCAGTTTGCTCAGTGGCCTGGCTCACAGAAAAGCTGGGGTTCATTTTCAGCTTAGACAAGTCTAGTAGCTGTACCCTCTGTAAAGTCTTTGAATGCCGTATGTGGGAAAGCTGTACCAGGTGTACAGACACCTGTCTGTAAGATCTGGTTTTGTTCAGAAAAAACTTGAAGAAAACCTTTCTTTTCAAATAGCTACCATCTAACTGGATTGCTTTTGTGCCAGTGGTAATGGATGCCTCCTTGATCAAAAGATGCATTTTAGAATAAAGCCTAGGTTATTTTGAGGGGAGCACAACTAAAACTTCTGAGCATTTCTAGATGACCACTACACTAGGAAAAATACTGTATGAAACCAGCGGATTTTGAACATGCAGTTTCAAAGAGCCTCTTCCCAAAGGAGAGCCATCAGTGTTTGCCTGTGAGGAAATTGGAGCGGCAGGGCATGACTGCCTACCCTGAACATGGCTTCATTTTGTACATCTTTTTCCATTTCTTCTCCCAGGTTATTGGTCATGATGACAAAAGTATTTACCAGATAACTTGAAACAGGCCGTATTCACAGCAATGTGGAGGCAATCCAACAAGATTTCCAAATCATGTGTCTTTTGTCTGACCCCTTCATTTACCCAGAGCACCTGATCAGAGCTGTCTACTCTACAGAGACAATGTTACAGGGAAAACTCCTGTGTTGGGAGATGGTGACCTAGATGACTCCCCAGGTCTTCTTCCCTGACATGTTTGGTCATTCTAAAGCACACACAATGCTAAAAGTTTAAGCACAGACAGAGCAATATGGGATCCACATTTGGATGGAGTGGAGACATAGGATGAAGACGCACCCAAATATGACCTTTTCTCCAGAAGGAGCTGACCCACCTGCAAGACCTCCATGGCACACCAAAGCACTTTGGAAGAACTTCAGCACATTAACTTTTCTCCTGACAACATAGAGATGGAGAGAAGGTTGCTATGGCCATCTCAGTAGTGAAAACAAACACAGGTAGGAGTAAACTGGAGAAGATTTTCCTTCTTTCATGTCCTCTGTGGCCATGTTTGCTCTGTTTGTTCAGCTGCCTGTATGTATTAGAATGTATGTATCTGGCCTTGAAATTCTACCTTGAGGGTTTGAAACCATTATTTATGCCACTTGAAACACTGGTTCGTGCTATCCTTTTAGGTAGAATTAAAGCCCCTTTCCAAAGATGTGAAGTTAGGTGTTGCACATTTTCTGTGTGGAATTGGCTGAACCCATTCTAACAATGATCACTGTATCTAAAGTATTTACTGTGGAAATATTACTAGACTGCTAAGAAGAAGGGATACCGTTCAAAGCCTCAACTGGTACATGCTCAGATTTCATGGTCTAAATAGTCCTGAAATAAATGCTTGTATCAAAATTGTGAAGCTTAGTTGAGGACAGCTTCAGGATCCAAACCTAGAAGTGCCTAGCAATTTCACAGCTGGTCACTGTTGTGGGTTGCCCTGCCCACAGACAAAAATCAAGAGAAAAAGGCAGGTTTCCAGGTTTGGTGTCTGTGTCAGCCCTTGCCAGAAAGAATAAACTTGTGGCTGTTACAGCACATTGGATGTCCAAAGCATGTTACATTCCTAACATTTGGACCCTGGGAAGCTGCTCTCTCCTCGAGACAAACTCATTTTTCTCTCTGCAAATAGGAGATAATACTTCCCTAAACAATAAGAATAAAGTCTGTATGATACTTCATAACTTTTATGATGACTCTATATTAATGCCAAATAGAGAAACAAAATCTCCAGTATAAACCTACTCAGCCTTCTCAGTTTAAACATAACTTTTTGTATTCATGCTATTCCCTTGAAGTTAAAATTCCACAGAGAGGCCAGCCAGGATGATCATAATGTGATAATTTTGGGTTTCTGGTAGCAAAAGTTCCCTTTCTTATTTATTTATTTATTAAAAAAGTCTATTTCTCAGTGTGTTGAAAACCAGCCACAAAAAGACCAGCATTCCCTGGTGTTTGCATTAAAAAAAAGAGATGTACTCATAAAATACAGATGATGAGCAGCTTTTCTATAGTCATAAGTCAGTGTATGCAAGCACTAACATATGTTATTTGCTAAAAGCAAATACCTAAATTCAGATCAGTTCTGGCTCAAGACTACTTTTATAAGTGACTAAAAACATGACAACCTCTTCATCAGCTCTCAGATCTAATTTTAAATAGATTCAAAGTTAATCTGAATGCCATAAAATCTCTCAAATTTTTTTTGTTTTGAGTTGATTTTATTTCCGACATTCAAATTCCTCTATAGTTAAGATTCACTATTATTATATCCTCTGTGTCCATATTTTGTGGCAGTTGATGATCAAGAAGATCTACCAGGTCAGCAGTCCCATCATAATTCCTTGGTTTATGTAAAAAATATTTGTGATCCCTAAGTGGGCTTCCATTCCAGCACTGTTCAGGCCCACAGCATTTAAACTTCTAACATCAGGCAAGGATGGAGCCATTATAGCCAGTAATGCTAAGGCACAAACAAGATTAAGGTAATAAATATCAAATATCAAAGCAGCTTCAACACAGCATATATCAGAGTCATGGAAAGAAAGAATTTTTGTGATTCATCATCAACTCCAAAGAATAAAAAGCCTTTCTGACCACTTAAATGAAATATTCTGTTTGATCCCCAAATTAACTGTTTTATTTTGAAGTTGAGATTTTAAAAAATGTTTTCAATTTTATTCAAAGTAAGCTGAAAGGCATCTCAAAACAAAAAGTTGTTTTGTAAAGAAACACAAAGTCTTTATTTTTGAAAATGTACAACAAAAGAGTTTAATTTTCAGAGAACTGCTCCTCAGTTTTGTGTGTGAAAATAAGTTTGTGAAGTGGGACATTTCTGGAAAACTTCAGGGTTTTTTTTTTGGCATTCACTGATTATTTTTTACTTTTCAAAAAATGAAACTAATTTCGAGACAAGCCAGTTCTGTATTTTCCACAAATCTGTCAATTTGGCAGCAGGTGGAAAATTATTTTTTTCCACTGTCTTGAAAAACAGAAAGATGCTTCCTAATGATGGAGTGTTAGATAATTCTCGATTTTGAGAGTCAAGCTGAGGGATGTTAAAAAAATAAAAAGGTAATTAAGTAATAAAAACACACAGTTCTCTGATTGGTATATAATGTTTTTCTTTTGAGACTTTGAAAGAGAAAATTATATCTCTCTCTTGCTCCTCGACAGAGACAACCCCTTCACAGCAATGTTTCATGCCATGCATGTGTGTAGGTGTGGATGTTCTACTGGAAGGTTTATAGGAGAAATTCTTTAGCAACCATAGTGACCTTGCAGAGCAACAAGCAACAGCTTCCTCTCAGAGTTGTTTCTTTCTTTGGTTCTGCAGTATTTGTAATTACAGTAACTTACTTGTATCAGAAATGCCACTGTGAAGAAGAATTACAGAAAAATGTTTTTATCATCTCCTTGAGTGAAAGCTACACACACTCTGTGCCATTCTGTCCTTTGCCCCATTAAACTCCATCTCTTATCATCCCTTCCAAAGAGATTTTGTTTGGTGCTGGGCAGTATGAGGACCAGAGCCTTGCTCTGTAATTTCTGAATGTGGGCAGAATGAATGATTAAGTACTTAGAGGTTACAAACTGGAGGTTAGGGATATCTAAGTTAGCACTTAGTTAGTGTTCAGGTCATACTCTCCTGAGATGTGTTAGGTGGTCTCTAGAGCTTACACCATGTTGGAGGTCTGAATCTTCTCAGGTTGAGGAAGCTCTGGTGTTTAGGTCTTTCTCTTCCTGAGTGAATGCTAGGCTGATGTTATCAGCACTTCCTCCTCCTTTCTTGTCATCAAAAAGAGATGCGTACACCAGCCAAGTCACTCTGCCTCATTTCTGAATCCTGCACTGACAGAGAACTGTGAGCTACTGCCTGGGAGATGCACTGGCTTCCTGGGAGAAGAACACTGTTTTACCTGTACCTCTGTCTTTGGCAGCTTCAGCTGACCACACTGAAGCCTCTCACAGCTGTGAATTTGATGATTAGAGTCTGTGGTCATGCCTGCAGCCAACTGCAGGGCAGGACCAAGTTTTGTGATGCCATACTTGCTCTTTGGATTAAGCCTCAAGAGACTATTTCCAGGATTGAAGCTGCAATCTGTCATTCATGCCCAGCTTGTAGATGCGTAAAAAGTGAGAAGGAAGAACATGCTAAGCCTCCCCAAATATGCATGTTGGTGTTTTCCTTTTCATCATTGAATATTAAAGTATTCAATGTTAATCCTGCAACTCTTCCTGTAGGACAAAAAAGTCTGAGTCAGAAAAGAATGTACAGAAAAGAACCTCTTCCCTTCCAAAACAGGGACACGCTTTAATAGCAGAAACCATGCTAGACACAAAAACACATGTCTGGTAGCTCACTGAAGTCAGAGAACAATGACAGGAGATAAATCAATCAATCAATCAATCAATCAATCAATCAATCTGTCTTTTTGGTTGGCTTTTTTTTTCCTCTTTTGGTGTTTGGCAAAAGGAGTGTGAGTGGAGACAGACACTTAACTCACACACTCACCTAAAAGCCTTTTCAAATGCTCGGCACATTGGGCAACACGGAAAGGCAGCAGTTTCTATCTTCGTTTCTGCATGTTGACAGGGAGAGAGGAGAACCGTAACTGGATTTGCTTGTTTACTGTGGCGAGGCACAGTTTCCATGGGTGTAGCAAAAGCAAGGGCAATGCAAACCATTAACAATGGCTGCCATGACACAGGAAAACAGCAGTGAACTTGGACATAACTTCATGTGGATGAACTGCTAGCTAATGCTCCAAATCCCAAACTGAATCCAAACCTGAGGTCACCACACTAAAGCAGTGCAAAGCTTCAGGTCAGGCTCACACCCCATTGATGTGCAAGACATTACCGCGCAAGTACAAATATGTTGTATCAACAAGGACTTTCCAAGGAGGGAAATGGATTGTTTGGTGAGATATCAGGCAAAACCATTTCCATACAGGGCCTGTCAATGAGGTCTCTATCACAATGTCCTGCCCATCTCTGATTTTCTCACCATTTCTCCATTGAAGGAAGATTTCTGTTATTTTTGTTGTTTGGTCTGCACAGAGCTGATCATGTAGTGTCCTGTCTGTGTGAAGGAAAGGTCCAAGCCCAGGAAGTGGGTCTGGTCTAGGGGAAATAGAAGAAAAGCTGGCTCTGAGTGGAAAGCTGCAGCATACTGCTTGCTTCTATGATCAATTTGCCAAGATTGAAATGTTCTGGAGGCAAAGGGATTACACTAGACATGAACCTGTCTTGCTGTGTTTTGTAAAAAATTGGGTGTGTAGAGTACAGCTGCCTTCAGGCACGTTCAACCTGCAAAACCTGTTAATCTCAGTAAAGAATAGGATTTACTGCCCTCAGATGCACCACAAGAGCTCTGCTCCCATATAGGATAGTATTTGTTATTAAAACTAATTTTTAACATTACTTTAAAATATATACAAATAAAAAAAAATGCTTTTGCTGCCCCAGAAAACATTGAAGAAAATCCTGGACAATTTAAAGACATCTGCATGCATCCATACATGCTCTCTGAAATATTATTGGCATTTATGACAATTTAATGTTTCCTTAATGACTGAGTTTCTTGGTCACTTTTAATAGTTCACAAACAGCACCAATAGCAAAAGTTCATGGTATTGCTCTGTGATCATATTAAACTTCTCTATTCCAATCAATGCCAGATACAACTGCAGATTAAAAGCAATCTTTAAGCTTTAAATAACCTTTCCATCTCACCTATGACAATACAGTTATTTACATTTTTTTCACTCAGACACATAACATAATGTCCCAGATGTAAATTTCCATGTGCCTCTTCAAAGTTTGAATGCCTGTCAAACTTGAGCAACGAGCTACTATTGCCTGGAAAACACTGTGAAAGGGGATAAAACCCCAGATATGAGTATTTGACCAGTTAGGCTTTAGCTGGCTCCCACATGAGGTTGCTTTTTGATGCTTCATGTTTGATACGATGGCTCTGAGATCATCAGGTGCACTTCCCTCAGTGACTCATGGATACATTTGGACCCAAGTGAAGGAGGTGAAAGGGGAGAAGGGATGTGTGTGTGTGTGGATACATGCACAACACAATCAGAGGCACAGAGTACAGGTGATTAAGCAAGGCCCCCAAGGTACTCAAGGCACCCAAGCTCTCCCATGCTCTCATTGAGGAGGGAAGCTTCCCTGGCAAAAGTAGCCTGCTGCAGGTGCACTGGAGAAGACGTTGGCTAAATGACCGAGATAGCTGACACTTGACATTGGTCATTAGCTGAAATGCTTATGGTTATATGCTACAAACACCCCACCCCCAAGAGCCCTTGAAAGAGTAAAATCAGCAAGTTCAGATACACACACAAGCAATTTCAGGTGGTTACTTTGGGTCCTATGCTTCTGGGGTCCTTGGAAGACTGTGTCTTCAGTGCAAAGCTGCCTCTCATTATCTGCTTGGTAAAAGCTGCTGCCTCTCTCAATGTGCTGATAGGAACAGGTGCCTTTGATACGCATGGATAGAGGGTTACTATGGACCAGACAGCACAAGGCAACTTACTGCACTCTGGGTCACTCCATGCACTCCTTCCTGAATGGGAGTAGCCCTCTCAGAGGAGGATCTGGGGCAGCAGGCTTGGCAGTGAATTCTTCATTGGGAGACCTGGGATGCTAAACAGAGAAGTTAGTGGTGCTGAAGGGCCTGGAGATGGGAGTTTCACAAACTTTTAGAAGAATTTAAGATTCTGCTTCCAAATCTGTTCATTCACCAAGAAAGAAAACAAGGGCCAGATTCTGATCTTAGTGATGTCATTGGAAATATGGGTAATAACACTGACTTCAACTCATTCTAGAGGTGATGATCTTGCATGATTAAAATAGTGGTAAAACCCCATCTGGTTCAGTGGAGCTGAGAAATCACCTCACCCAGAGACAACTTCAATGCATTTTCAAATACCAGTGTTGGATACACTTCAGCTGTGTACTTGTCTGCAACCATCAGTAACTTTAACCCAAATGAGATGTCCTATAGTTGCAACTAAACCTAGTGTATGTTTTAAAACAAGGTTGTGCTTTTGCAATCATTTGAATAGTTGTGTAAAATAAACCAATTCACCTCATTCTCATATGTCAGTTGGCACACTGGACAATAGGACTGGAAAGGTAAATCCAGGGGCACAGATTCTAACTCTGCTTGGTTGCAGGCACCAATTCAAGTTCCTTCATGAAAGGGAAACATCAAAATGCTATACAATGTTTGAGATAAATTCTCACCAGGGACTTGTAAAACGTTGTTAATATATCCGTGTCTCCTTTAGCCACTAGTTCATATGGCTTCTGGAAACACAGGTGGAAAACAAATCATGGATTTGGAGTCAGCGTGTAGTTGACTGTGAAATTAAATATAAACTGTACACAGATATTTTGGGTAAATTTGTGGCATCTGAGAATAGTTAGCTTTCTGTCAATATTTCTATTTCAAAAGTACTTAAAGGATTGGTAGATGAAATCTTGTTATTTAAATTAAAATGGATGAATATCTCTATCATCATCATCATCATCATCATCATCATCATCATCATCATCATCATCATCATCTTAAGATTTGATCATATCCAGCATTTAAAATGATCAAATAACAATTATTCAGATGTTACCATCAATAAAGCTCGTTGAATGATCTATAGTCAGCAAAGCTGGTAACACCAGTAATAACCTAAGATAAAATATGTCTGTACATAAACAGACAAGGAGAAACTTTGCCTTAGTAAGCATTACCAAGTTTCATGGTAGCAGGCCATTTAATAGTGGGAAAAGATGGCAAGCTACTTTCTTATGGGCAGTCTGTGACATGTTGAGGCATGAGCTTTGAGGGTATCATTCAGGTACCCACTCATAAGCGATCCTCCCTTTCCAGCAACTCCTGCGCCCCTGACTGTCAGACAGGGGTGCCACTATCTGTCCATGTGCAGGTGTGCAGAGGACTCAACATTGCACTGGCAGCATGTCCAGTACCCTACACATGGGGAGTCACTGATTCATGCTGCATGGCTTTTCTGGGGTCCTGAACACTGGTCAAGGCTCTGCAAACAAGTGATCAGAAGCACTGCTCCAGCATAGCCTGGCAGTGCTGGTCATACTGGGATCAAATTATTCAATTCTCTGCTCAACTGAATTAGTGGAAGTGGATGGTAAGTGGTAAGTACACACGGAGACCTTCAACTCGTTTGCATCGGGATATAAATCCACATCACACATCAGGCCTCATAAATGAAGCTGAGCAGTGGGAAGGAGGCACGGTGACAGGTAATATGGAATAGTATTGCAGCACCTGCCTTAGGCATGCTATGAATGGCTCTAGCGTGTGACCAAACACCCTTCTGAGCTGGAGTACACAGGTCCTGTGGCTGTGCATGAAAAGAAGGATCAGTAATTTCTGAGGTGAAAATACTTTTGCAAATGGAGATAAACTGCCTACATCTCCAGACAGTACCAAACAGTTGCAGATGCTTCAAAATGTTTCCTGTGCTCCAGTGGCATCATGTCTCCATCATCTACTAGTTCTTATACACGTGTTTGCATGCAGAAAGAGAGTATTCTTGGTCCATCACCTCCACTCCTTTTGTGTTTTTAGCTGAGAGCCTTTGCCTCAAGTACAGTGTCTGCTCCAAAATATGTCTCCTTCCTTAAGCAGGTAAATGAGCAGAAGGGTGCTATGGGGTGCTGCTTGCACTGGGTAATGAGAATGTTGGAGATGGCAGCAGGAAAAGGAGAGGAATACTTGGCATAACTAATTTCTTCTTTCCAACGTGCATATGTACCTCTTCAGTGCTGTAGCTCAGAGGTGTTCACTAGAGGGAAAAACAAGTAATTTTTCCCTTTCAAAAATTAGCTGGAGATGTGTATTTTACTATCAGTGACATTTACATTCCAAGCAAAAAACTGCAGCTGAGTATAAACCTCAAGAACCACTGAACTGATCCATGTTCATTGCAGCGGAAAATCATTAATTAAGCAGATTGTGTTTCAAAGCCCAGAACTGAATGTCTTCCAAAATTCTGGATTGTTTTAGAGTGGTCCCATCAAGAGATTTTCGCACTGTTCCCATCACACTCTCTAGGGCTGAAGTAACACTGAACAGACCTTAGGCCATGCATAGTCCTATCCTCCCACAGACCTGCTGGGCTCACTGTGTACCCTGCTACCCAATGTGACATGGGGCTGTGACTCACATCATGGAAAGAGGTAATGGGAAGCTTTGACTTAGACTAGGTCAGTCTCTGTGTTTGGAATTTTCACCAGTCAGCAGGACAGGGCTGCTCTGTCATGACCTTTCTAGCATCCCTGATGTCAGGAATCAGTCTGCTGTAGAAACATGGGATAAGTGGAAAACCAGGTTGAACAGGGATTCACCCAGCTGGTCATGGACTCAGCCTTTCTTCCCATGTACCATGAGCTGGGCAGTGTCAAAGTACATGGAAACGTAGAGCTGAACACTCTCCAGAGCCTATCTTACTGTCATGGGCTCCTGATACTCAGATAAGGCATCTGGGTTTATAAATCTGTGTCACCTTACCTCTTATCGTATTAATAGTTATCTGTCTTGAAAGTGTTAGTGCTTTTCCTCTTGGGATCCAAAAAAGAAGTGTCACATCCCTGTGCAAAACAAGGGGAAGGGGATAAAAATAATGGAGTGAGAATCAGCTAGGGAAGACACAGGGCATCCTTTCTCTGGTGGGCTCCAACCTACTCTTTGGAGAAGAGACAAGGCCAGGAACAGTAAAAAGATGTTTGGAATTTCTATGATGTTTGCCTTTCTTTGTGATAAAACTTAACAAGGGTTTACACTAATTGTCCTCAGACAGTTTCCACATATTTCTGTTTTATTTTCCACATATTTCTGTTTTATTTTGTGACTGGTGGTGTGTTGTCAGTTTCACAAATTGGACTAATAAATATTACAGCCATAGTATCATTATAGTATCATGTTTCCATGTGTTTCCATTCCCTCACATCACCCTGCAGCATGTGACATTACCCAGGTGTGCCAGCTGGGTGTCTACCTCATCCTGTGAAAGTGCATGTAGAAAGTATCTTGGGAGACTGCTCTCCTGACTTTGTCCTTGAATGTTTCCATCATTACTAATGCCAGTACAACCCCAGTGACAGTAGCAGGGGCTTCTGCTGGCAGTGGGAGTCTGGACTGCCACAGTGTGTCCTGGTTCATGTGAGGTGGCACAAGAACAGGACAGCTGAAAATCTGTTTACTCAAGTCTTGCCCCAGCACTGCAGAGGCATCTGTGGCTACAACCTGGTCATGTTGCAGGGAAAGAAAAAAATGTTGGGTGGAGGTTCCTGGAGGCTGTTCTCTGTGCTCAGGACTGGCTGGCTGCAGGAAGGAATGTCTGTGTGTTGCAGGCACTAGCTGACATGCAAGCCCTGAAGACAGGCAAACTGGGCAAAGATGTCCTCAAAACACTTGGGAGTGGAGGTCAAATGCCTGAGTGTGGCCCAGACTCTCATCTGTGCAGTCTGAACAGGTGGGATATAAAAATTTTCTCTATCAGCAGATGACCTGATCTTGGCTTTTCCGAAGCTCTTGGCTGCTGAGCCTGGGACAGGAGGTGTGAGCAGTCATACATCCTGCTTGGTCCTTCACGGCAGCAAGCCGCTTTCAAACCAGAAACCTCTGCAAACCATGGCCACCATTCTCAACATCTACCTAGTCTCTGACATTGGTTTACTGTCCTACACACCTCCTTGTGCATGAAAATTGCTCCAACTCTTCTGCTTTGTTTCCCTTTTTAGACCGGTATCACAGTGAGGGAGTATCTATGTTCCCCCCACAGCTCATCACTGGGATTGAAATGAAAGTTGAGATTTCTCTAGGTTTTTAGTCCCTGGGTTTTGTAAGTGCATGGGAATCATGTTTTGAGAGTGATATGTATCATGGCTCTGACTAGTTATTTTTATCTGGGTCTGAGTTTGTGGGTTAATTACACAGGCACACACACATACAGAGAGAAACCACTTTGGCCCATTCCCAGCGATAAAGTAACCTAAAACATGTTCAACCATTTATCTGATAGATCTTTAAAGTAAAATCGTTTCATACACCTTCAAATGAAAATACAGAACCACCATAACAAAGATTTCCATGTTGAAGACAACCAAATTACAGTACATCAAAATCTTTCCTAGTGTAAGTCATACTATCTCTGCTGCCCACCTGAAGCTTTGGAAACCACAGCCCTCCTCCCCATGGACATGGACACACCATGTGGCATTTATCACCCTGAAGTAGGAGTTCTGTCATGGTCCTGCCACTCTTGCCCACTGATTGCACTTGAATTTTGGTGCTTTTTTGATTGCATCATTGATAGAGCACCTGGCCAGTCCCAGGAAGAAGGTCTGTCCATGTGGGAGACTCTTTGTATTGGGAACATGCCAAGAGCTTCCCTGCTTCCAATGCTCTGAGCCAACTTGGATGTACTTTTTCACTCCATCCCTCCTATATAGCCAAATAGCTTTTTAACCTTGTGGGAGCCTGTCCAGGAATCTATAAGTCTTCTATAAATTACACATTTGGGATAAATATTCTAGACCATACCTCATGAGGAAAGGTTGTGGTGTGGCTGTGGGTGAGCACAGGTGAACCGAGCCAGCAAGGAGATGAAAGTGGGGAGCTGTTGGGGAACAGGGTGTGTGGATAACATTACTTTTTAATAGCCCCTTGTTTGGTGGTAAAACACGAACAGGATTTTTGGAAGCTTATGAACACTATTTAAGTGAGCTTAGAGAGGTTTTCTTTCTTTATAAGGGAGAGAAAACTGTGCCAGAAACCCACTTTTTCTCCACTGTGTCAGGTTAGTTGGAAAAGGTGATTTGAAGACTTGGCATAGGTAGGACTGGACATGCTTCACTTCTGGCATGCTGCTGGATCTGGGTGCAAGCACTTTCCATGTATTCACTGAACTCAGAGAGATGCCAGAAGATTATGGAGGTTTAAGGATTGTATTTGCATTGCAACTGTGTTAAATTTTTGTATCTAAAAGTTATTTTAAAACTTTACCAAATGACCAGAATTTGGGGCTGTTCTTCAGTTATGCTCTAAGGTGTACCATGTAAGATTAAACACTTTTGTTTGTAAACTGTACAAAAAAAACCCAACTCAGTTTCATGTTTGGTAGCATCTTGGCAGATCCATTGAGGATATCCCAAAGAGATGGGAATTGAAATGGTGAAAAACATGTCAAGAAGACAGTTTGAGGTTTTTTAAGTCAAAACTTAGGTAGGAATAAGTCATAGTGATCAAGCCTTATAGCAGCAACTAGAGATTTTGGGTGTCTGATTCGACAAGGGCATTTGCACCCTGGAAGGAAAAGACATCAATAGTAATGCGAGTAACTCCCTTTTGGAGTATAATATCACATATACACCAATATATTCACACTTATATGCTAGCTGTGATAGGATTAGATATACCAGCTATAGACTAGCCTATTTTGATCATAGTTCAGTAAGTGCATGCATATACAAAATACTCATATAATGTATTTTTATTTTTCTGCCCTCAAAAGCTTACCAATGTTCTACCTCTGACTGTTATCTTCAATTTTGAAGGGCATATCCTCCATGATTTTATGTGTCACAAGCCAAGCAGCAAGTTCCATTTGTTTCTTTCATCCACCCTTCCTCCAAGGCCAGAGTACGCCCACTGTGATGGCTGCAAGAGCTCACACATCCCCCTCTGCTTGGTTTTGCCTTCAGCTTTCTTTTTACTGGAAGTGTTCTCTTTGCCTCATTGTGCAAGTTTAAAGGTAAACAGGTAGGAGAAATGAACCCAACACAAAAGAGATTATAAGTCAGAGTTAAATTTAATAGCAATATTACAACAAATGCAAAGGTACAAAGAGAAAAATTGGTTTTAACCCACAAAACCCTAGAAGTATAACCCAGCATCCTGGGGCACAAGCACAAAGGGGTTTGTTAGCCCCTGTGCTGAACCCTATGTGGTTCCCCCAAGTCCAAAGTAAAATTCCAAAGTGGAAAACCTGTTGGTGCAGCTGACAGTTGCAGTCTGATGGAGAGTGGTGGTCTCCTCCTGTTGAGGTTTTGGTCCTCCTCTCAATCGGATGAGTGACCCCTGAAGTCTTCTTATCCTAAGATATGTACCCCCAGGTCCAGGTGGGAGCACCCATTCCCTCTCCCAGAGTTGGGAGTCACACAATGGATGATCTAACTCTGTAAGTCATGGGGTATTTTGGAACCATTGATGGCCCATTAGCAGACACGCCCCCTCAGGCTGGGAGTGAAGGTGCTAAGGACTCCCTGGAGGGGAGTTATCACAGCTCTTATCTCACAGATGTCTTTCACACTCAGCTCACAACCTGAGGTGTCAGCTGTGCCCTGGGCAGCTGCTGCAAATGGTCCACTGTTCTGGGGAAATGAATAGAGGGGCTGGAATACACAGATTTGATCACCTCCACACAGTGATAAACTGGTCCTACCTGCTGAACTAGGACACTCATGCAGCCGAACAGCTCCTGGTTATATCTGGCTCTCCAGCTTGCTCTGGCACAACCAAAATGCTCATGGCAGTCATTGCTGCAAGGAGAGCACAGTGGAAGGAAAAGATTACTGGGAAAATACAGCTCTGACTGCAATGGGTCTGGTGGTCAGGTAATCACTTGGGAAAGGGCTATAGAATATAGTGATAAAATCATCTCATGATGTCTATCTGTAATAGCACAAATGCAAAGCCATACTCATAATAAATGCAAGTTCAGAGGCACCATTGGAGGATTTGGGTGTAGGAATGTTGAGAACAACAAAGGAAAAATTCCTCCCAAACTTTAGTTTGTAGGATACAAATTTTAATTCACAAAACCTGAATAAGTTTAATATCTCAGATCAAGGTGAAAGGAATTGCTTTATTCCCAATATTAGGAAATGTCAGGACAACTTGATCTCCTGACAGTACTGTGACACTTTGAAAGCATTTTTGTGGTCAGAGTTTGCTTCTACATCTAAAATTAACTTCAAAGGAATTTTTCCCCTTTCCTAAAGAACTCAGGCTTTGGGTTCATAAATAAATAAAAGAAGGCAAAGTAAAGGAGACTAGATCTTAGCACTTCCCAAAGCAAATGAGATTAAGAAGTATTTATGAACCACGGACTCACAGCCTTCCCTTGATCTGTGTGTGCACAAAAATGAAAAACAGCATATTTAGCCACGAAGACCCTTTTTAGATGGCAAGATTTTTTTTAAATGGTAAGCCCTTTTGAGAAGGCAGACCCCACCTTTCCCTTCCTGAGTCAGACTTAATGTACTATTGGCACTTAATGCACAGTGCCAGGAACTAGGGACCTATGTTTTAATCTTTTAGTGATGGTTATCTGTATAAATGATACTTATCTGTATAAATTCTGTAATTCCCAGCTATAAAATCTGAGAGTTGCAAAAATGATAATGGAGACACTGCAAATTATGCCCCTCACACTTACCCAGGCATGCACTGAAACAAACAAGCATGATTGCTGTCACACCATTTTGAGTCACAAAATAATAAAAATTGGCATGTGAAGATGGCACAGATATATGCAATGTGATTTGAGTCAGTGGACTGCAATACCAGGATGGATGAATTACAGTGTTCAAAAATAAAAGCAAAGCAAAGGGTTTTTCCTAATTTGTGATACTATAAAAGTCCTTTAAAAAGCTGACCTTTAATTTCAGTGATGGGCTAAACTTGAAAAATGAACCAAACTCCATCTAAACAGCAAGGTTCCTGTCCTTCAGAGGTGCTTGTAGTTGCTGTCAGGCATATTGGGAATGATTCTGCTGCCTATATGCTGAAACTGCTTTTCCGGGAGAGTCTGAGAAACTGTTCTGCAAATGTTCTACACAAGAAAGTCCCCATAGGCAAGTAGACAAGATGCACATCCAAGCTAATCAAAAGAAAAGGCTGGAAGGGACTTAGAAGGCTAATTCAACATATCCGTTTTGTCCTTGAGACATTTTTTCCAACTAGTCCATAAGATTTATAGCAACAGGGTTGATTCACTCAGCCTATGATCCATTATAATGCCTGTTTCCTTTTCTGAACTGCTCCCCAACCAATTTCCCTCTATTTGTGCTTTTGTTTGACCATGGCTACCTAAATTGAACACTTTGCATGTGTATGTATTAAATCTTCTCTTTTTAAAGCCTATTCCTTCAGCTTGTCCAGATCAGTTTGAATGTGGGCCTATTCTGCAATCTGACAGCATCTCTGCAGTATCATAGAATCTGCAGCTGTAGTAAACATACTTTCTCTTTCATCACCCAGCTCATTAAAGGGAAAAAAAAAGCAGAGTGTCTGAACCTGTCAGGAGTGGGTTTTGTATTTGAGATAGCTTTTGAATTTAGTGTTGAAACACTAAACTTGTCCCTGGGTATGGTACCCAGTCAATTAAGCACCTACCATATGGTATTTCTCCATTAGGTTGCTTAGGAGAATGCAACCACGCTTTGGTCTAGATTTACCTAAATCAGGTGCTGAAGAGCAAACACCCAGTGAAGTCTGAAGTATCCTGAATTCATACACTGACATTTTGCTGTCCCTTCTTTAAAGGCTCCAGACCACTTACATAATGCATAATGTTATGTGAGAGTTAGTAGCTCTCAGTAGGAAAAGGTGAAATCTTGATTTCTATTATGTTTAAGTGGATTTTTCTTTTTCTCTGCAAAACAGTAAGTCAGAAACATTATTGAAAGGTCAGAGTAAGGTAACAAATATTAATTTTGTGGTATGGTATGTTATATGTTGGAAGTGAAAGCTAGAAATCACCAGCTTTTCAATGTGACACATAATGATTGCTATTAGATACTGGCCTGCTTTATTTACAAGATTTTAAAAATTAAATTGTGAATACTCATATGATCATAATAAAATGATTGCCTGAAAAAATGTGAATTCCATTTAGCCTTTTTAAAGAAGCACTTAATGGGCTTTGTACTGTGTGGGCATGACCTCAGAAAAGGCCTATCATTTGACTACGAAAACACGGCTTAGTTCCAGAGTTAACAATATAGCTCTTTTAAAATAAATAGTGGGTGCAACAACCTTTAACTTTTGTAACATCATTGAAAAAAGTGTTTTTCTTAAGCAATTTTAATTGTGTACAGGACAATTTTTTGTACATGTTAATAATATTGATTTGATTACCTATTTTAAAGACTATGAACAAGCATCTCTGGATGCTTCTTTCAGTGCAGGGTGAAAGCACTCAGGTTCCATATTGGCCATGTTCTGTACTCAGTTCTACTGTCTCTCCATTTTGTTTTTTTAACGTGACTCTCAACAGAGCAATTTGAGCCACATCAGTCATATATTATCAGATGGTATAAGTTATGACACAGAGGAAAATATGACAGTGTGCACTCTGAACTATAACCTGAAAACGGCACCAGTAGAAAAGAAATTGTTCCTCTGACCCTGTTCTTACTCAGCCTGGTTACAGAGCAGTCTAACTCTGAATGCCTCAGTAGTAATTCCTGATTATCACCAGGGTGAATATGGCTTAGAGCATAATGTATTTACCATCAGTTCACACTGTCTGGTACTTTTTTCAGCTGATGTGTATGGTGAGACTGACTATCTTCCTAGGCTATATCCTCTTACTTATGTTATCACTGATGTCAGTAAAAAGAAGGATATAAAATGCAGCCATTTCAGCTGATCTGTTAACTACTTTGGCTGCAAGAGGTGGAGGGCTCATGACACATATGCATGCTTGCTGCAAACACCACAGAAGAGGTGGTTTTGTATCAACTTCAAAGGATTTGGATGAGGGCAAGTGTCTTTTTCACTTTTTGATTCTGTTTGCCCTGATAGAATTCTGCTATCCAAAACCCCAACATGAAATACTTCCACACAGAGACAGTCTTCAGTGATTAAACTGTCACGAAACAGAGATGACAGTGGTGCTGTTGACTGGCTCTCACTGTGTCCTAACGCAGCTGTGGTTTGGATGAGGAGAACTGGTTATGAGTCAATCCAACAAGGATGGGATCATGCCAGAGGTCAGGGGAGCCAACTAGTCAGAGGAGCAAAGACAGATATTTTCCCCTTCAGGTTTTCTTTTTTGTAAGGTAGTGATTTGTGGCACTTACTGAATGAGGAAGGCACCCCCACCACAGTCTCCATCATCACCAACTGTTGTCACTTGGCACAGTGCTGCTGAGGCCCAGCACCTCCAATCCTCACCCTCAGCAGGGCCAATGCAGGGACCTGAAGGAGCTTTTTGCAAGAGAGTCAAAGCCTGGGGAGTCACCTCGGTTTCCTAGGTTACTTGTGCAGACAGGTCAGGACCTCATTTTAAGAGGTTCCTGTAGGAGTTCCTAGATTACTGGAGCAACTGCAAATCAGGCAAAATGTTGGTAAAGGTGATGTCTGTCTTTCCATCTGTTGACTCTGACCCATTTTCTTCTTTGCGCTTTATTTTACCCATCCTGAAGGAACTGCATCCTAGTCACATCAGATAGTGTCTTTCTCTGTGTAATAGCAAAGAGGTTTTAACTGCTGACTCTGAGACATGACATGCTGTTGAAAAGTGAGTGAACTGTAATATGGAGCTAAATTTTTGATCCAGTTCACTAAAACTCTTGACTTGTTAACCAGCAAATTATGCCATGAAGCTTGTTTATTCTCTGTATGGGACACAATGTGCAAGAAGGTACTGGTGATTTCTTCTTTTAGAAGAGTTTGAAAGGATTTGGAAAGACTGTTGGATACTGCTATGAAGAGACTGCTTTGAATATCAATGCATGTATCACAGCAAAGGTTAAATAAACTTCAAAATTCTGAACTAATAAAGTAGAAGCAGAGTGATGTGTATATCAATAAAGGCAAGGAAACTATATCCATGTGTCTTGGTTTAGTGGTCTTTCTGTGCTGCGAGAGAATTCTTAAAATGGAATGAATTCACTCTCTAGTTGGGTTTTGTTAAAGTTTAGAAAGAAACTCAGGTAACTGAGATACGTCTGACCCAGACGGATACTGCTTAAATTGTATCTAAGCTGTAACTTCCATAAATCATGTTAGCAGATTAAACAGTTAGAATTGAAAGGTCTTGATTTGTAGGCAGTAGGCTGAAAACCAGCTACTGAAGTAGAGAGCTGTGAGTTTAAAATTCTGACTGGGAACACCCATCCCGTAGTACGTGTATTTGGCTATAAGCCTCTATTAACAGACCAAAGAAAACAACACAGCTTGTGACTGCTCTAGTAGAAGAAAAGTAATACAAAACACTCATCAGTTTAGTTGCTTCTAGAATATCCTGGAGAGATTAAAGACATAAAAAGTAGGCTTGAAAGTCTGAATCTTGGCCTTTCAGTAAATAGTCACCTTTCTGTTGGTGCATTTCCCAGGTTTTGCAGTATTCCTGCAAACACTTTCTCAAGTTCCTTGGTCTGATTCAGACTCATACACATCTTTTCCAGCATGTAGGCCTCTCTTTGGTTCACTATAGGGACACTATTTTTAAAGGTTAATTGTAGACCCCATGTTGTGATCATCCACATCTATATCAGTTGTCTTTTATGGTTGTCTGTGCTTCAGCTTTGCATTTAACACACTCCTAAACTATCTGTAATCCCTTTCTTTGCTCAGATAGTTGTTTTCCTTGGATATTTATTCACTGTAAGATTAATTCTGTGCTGCTTGGGTTTTTTTATCACACAGTCCAATAGGCTTATGGTACACTCTCTTATCGAGTAAAGCCTGTTTTGTGCTTGGAAAAGCTGCAAATAAGTGGCATATTTCTCATGTTAGGAGGAAAGCATGTGAAATATCACATTAATCTGTAAATACAGAGATTCTTAAGCTTTCTGATTCTCACTGGAAATGTATGTGGTATGAAAACTTGAGAGAGGCTGAAGATCGTTTGAGGATGGTTATCTAAAAGGATATAAATAGCTGGGAGAAAATTATGTCATGATAACAACTTATGATGCACTTTGTGCAGAAGTGACACGCTGTTAAATGATCACACTGCAATACAGGCTAAAGTTATGAGAAACTTTTTTCTGGAAAAGGAAGTTTCTAATGAGACCCCCCAAGCACTTTGAATAATTGCTAACAATAACCAGGACTATAGCACTTCAATTGTACAGTTCAGGAACATTAAACCTCTTAACCTTTGAGTTGTCTACTTGATTTTAAATGAATATGATACTCAAGATGATAACAACTGTGAGGCTTCATTCTTTATTAAGGACACACATGATTTCTCCCTTGCACATTAACACTCTCATTATAATAATAAAGAATGGCAAAAATATAGGTATCAAAAGATTATTAGTACCTTCCAGACACAGTCTTTTCACAGTTCCTCTTTCTAGAACTACACCACTCTAATTAGCCTAACAACTATTGCTACATTAAGAGTGTCAACAGTAACATTTGATGACACAGAAACCTTGAAGAGCTCATTTAATCCATTATTCTGTCTGGAGCTTGTTTGAAAAATTTGGTTTATGTCTGCTTTTTCTCCATGTTTCTTCTACAGTGTGCAGAGAAAAGCAACAACAATAGCACCCATTTTTGGGGTTAGGGTGAATCCATCTATACATCGTGGGAAAAATCTGCATTCTTCCAGAATACCAAAGCACAAACATATTGCATTCAACACAAACTATTCTATTGAGGTTAGATGCATCCACATGCTAAAAGATCTCCACATCAAAATGTAGATGCCACACACACAAAAAATAGACAGGCAAAGAAGAGTAACATGGTTCACTAACAATAATAAAGGCAGCTTAGCTTCTAGAAGTGGATATGATAAAGTATTTTGTCTGGACTCAGGTAACTCTAAGTATAAAATGTAACATTCCTACTACAGGACTTATAACAGATGCTGGCTGCATCAACCAAAACTCGAAGGACCTTCAAGAATGGTGACCAGCTAGACTGCCCTGAGCCTCAGCAAGGGGAATGGAGAGAAGGCAGGTTGCAGGCACACAAATTGCTCTTGGGCAGCCAAACTGTAGTAGCTGGTAAAGCGTTGCCAGGGAAGCATCAATACAGCCACGAGAGATGAGATGAACAGGACCGAACTCCCACAAGGTGATGTGGCTGTGTCCATCTGCATGGCTGGTGCCAAATGAGTGCAGGAGGCAGTGCATCTGGTCCTCAAATGGGCAGTATGCAGCACGATGCCTTTATTGTCTCCTGTTGGATAACCCCAAATCTGAAACACAAGGCAATTTTCTCCAAAATGAAATAATTGTCACTTAAAATGACTAGAAATGTTCTAACCACAAGAAAGATTTGATGAGCAGGCACAGACCAGATTAATTAGCCATCTTGCAGCTCAAAGCAGTTCTATGCATCAAGGTTGGAGGGAGGAAAATAAGCCCTTGTGTTTTTACATAAACACAGCGTAAGAATTCAGCTTACCCTCAGGACAGGATCAATTCTGACAGTCACATTCTAGCCACCCTTCTTTGCAACTGAAGGTAAGCTACAAATGCAGAGGGGTCTGATTTTTCACAGAGGATTAAATATTGCTACATAATCCTCATTGGATGAGTTCACTAAATAGATTTTTTTTTCTTCCATTATATCTCTCCTGGCTTTATCCACCTCCTTTTCAAGTCTACACCTACTTCAGATCACTGTTCCAGCATTTCAAATATTATCCTTATTTACATGCAGTGGATTTGGACTAGATTCACAAAAAGGTTTACTCACCTAGCACCACTTACCTGCCACTGTACTTGTGAGCACCACCATTTGCATTCCCATTGAGCTGCTGCATATGCCTGGAGGTGCATATTTCCCTGCCAGAAAAATTCCTAAATATTGCCCCTGAACTTGCCAAGGTCTTAACAGTGTGAGCCTCCAAGCACCTAAATCACATCTAAGCTCTTTTGAGATTTGGAAACAAAATGTTACCCCCTGCTTTCAGGCCTGACCTGACATGCATTTTCAGAGTACACCATCCAGATCAGGCATCACACAAAGCACAAAGTTCAGTAAGAAAAATTGTGGTGGATCTCTGTGGTTCAGTGGTCACAGCATCCATGCAACACATGTGAAATGAGGTTCATCCTCTTCAAGTGAGGGGAGCCTGTCTTTTTTACAGGCTCTTATTTCAAGTCATGCCTGTGGTTGAAGGTACTGCTCTTGAAGGTGCGCTTGTGGAAGACTCAGTTAGGAGGTAATTATGGGGTCAAGTGGGAAGAAAAGCAGGAGAGAAATCATGTGTAATCAGCATGGATGAAAACTCTAGCAAGCAGATTTACTGAGCTGAAGTGAGAGCTACCCTCTTACTCTGGCTGTTTTGCTCTGACAGTAGAGGCAAGAAAGACAATCCTTAGCAACTGCAGAAGTCTGGGAGAGGAGATGGGAGGCTGGCCTCCATTCTCTTGGGAATAGTGAAAGCGGGAAAAAAATGTTGCCTGTGTCACTTCAGGACAGCTATGCAGTTGCTGGGTACTGTCTGAAAGCATCCTCAATGTCTGAAGGCTGACTCAAATTGTATTCTAAGTGGAATGAAGCAAGTTTTCAGAAGCTAAAAACATCACAGGGCAGATGAAAGGGCCTTGTATGAGTGCTGTGACTTCCCCACTACTTTGACTGGATAACTGTCCCACAGATTCTCTGCTTTATTGGTTGGGTTTGTTGTGTTGTAAAAGATGCAAAGACCAAGCTATACAAAAGTAGATCTCTTGAATCCAAGACATAATTATTTTAATATTTATGAAAAAACATTCCAAGTCACTTCAGACCAATTATGGAACCAGTCTTAGTGTAAAATGAATTTGCACAATGACTATGGATTTCATAATACCCTCTGGACACAACTAACTGGGAATAGAAATGTTTGAAAAGTACTTCCAACCACATTAAAAATAGTGGCATTTGCATCTGACATGCTTGGGAGAGATGTCCATTGCTGTACCTCATCACAGGATGTTGGACTTGATCCACAGTGAGCACTCCACAGCCCGAGAAAGAGAAGAGCAAGAAGGCAGCCACAGCTGCATAAATGTAGCTGCATAATCATGGTTCACACTGAATTCAATTATCAGATAGAAGTGACCTGTCTGTTGTTCATCCTGAACACCTTAACCGAGAGCTTTCCCAAACCCATCCTTTACCACTATCAGTAGCACCTCTACTTTGTTTCTGATTCTACTTACACTGAAGTGAATGCAAAATTTTTTATTCTCCTTTGAATCATTAAAAACATATATGGTTGGTATGGATTTCTGGAGATACCTCAACCCAAGGCAGAATGTGCTGTTGTTGTCACCAGTCCTGACTGATCTCTTCTTAAAGACCTCCATAGACTTTTCAGGCTACCTAGTCTATTGCTTTGCTATCCTTACTCTTCATGAATTCTCCCCACTGAAACTCAAGTCTTGCTTTATCCCCTACCAACATGGAGGACAAATATTTCCTTTCTTCTTTGCAGCAGCCTTCAACATAGACTCACTTTTGCCACCTCTTAGCATTGTTTTCAAGGTTAAGAAACCTCCATGATTTTGCCCTTCCTTCAGAGGTGCTGTTTGCTTCAGCCCTTCTCATAGCTGCTTCATAAGACCTTTGTGATTGTCCTGTGTCATTCTGGAAACTCAGCACACAGGACTTGAAAGAGCATTTGCAGCACCATGAAGTCCAGCAGAGCAAGGGATGAGACCTTGATGCATGCACAGACTTAATAGCACCACTTCCTCAGTTACAGAATAGGGATAACTTTAAAAATAAGAAATTAAAATAAGCTTCATGTGCAGGCATCCCATCCTTCGAGAAACTGCTTAGGTCATGTGAAAGCCACATCTCATACCTTGCAAGGCATGCTTTTCAGGATGTAACATAAAGGGTTCAGATACAGTTGGCATCCTCTGTGTCACCTGATAAAGCTTGAATGTGGGCGAAGAGGGTGACGAGAGAGCAGCATGTGGATCCTGATCCGTGTAATAAGCCAGGTGCATACAGTCACATTTGGCTATTTGCTTGCCTCTGAGACAGCAAGTGGCATGTCAGGAACAGTAGGAGGCAGTTGTGAAGAGGCAAGGCATTTTGGGTCACTCTTAGATGCATGCCCTTCATATCTTTCTATATTAAAATTTGGAATAAAGGAGTATATATACTCAACACTCAACGGCTGGAATGATAGCAAGAGCAGATTAAGGCAACTCACCGTAAGGGCCTTGAATTTTAGAAGTACCCATACATGGTACATTATTAAAAATAACTACTCAGATATAGTTATTCTGACTCCAATCAGAGACACAGAAACAGGTCATGTGGTAAAATTAAAATGGAGCCTAGAAAAGTGAACAAGTGAAATGACGTTACTGGTGAAACCACTATCTGAATCTTACCAATTTCAACAGGCCTAAAATCTTCCTCTTTATTTTGGTGTGGATGCACTCATGTGATGGGTTCCATGAGAAATTATAATCATAGAGTCTGTGACTGAAAGGTCCTGTCTGGTCATTCAGTCTCTTCTCCTAAAAAATAAATAATTTATTCCTTAGTGGTACCAGAAAGGAATCATGGCTCATACTGAATTCAATTATCTGCCTAAACAGGCAATGAGAATCCAAGGACTTGCAAGCAACCTTTATCATTTATTTCCAGGTGATTTCCTAAAAGTAGTCACAGCTTGACGCTTTTGTGAGGTCCCATAACTCCCTTCTCAGAGAAGATGTATTTAAAGTAATCATCCATTTATGCCATTTATACCTGGCAGATAACTGAACACTAAGCACCACTGTAGATTGGAAATTTGAGAGAGATTTCTGTGAAAATAGGATTTCAATGATATTTTGGGGAAAACACTCTGCTTATATTGTTTCTCTAATTTAAATGCTAAATTTCTACTAATGGATCATGAAAGAGTCATGTGTGAGGCTTTTGAGTGACATGAGCTCCTTTACACATGGCTGGAGGAGGGGTGTCAATTAAAAAAAACTTTTATTTTGCATTGAGGTTCCTGCGTTGCCACACAAATCAACTGGATTACAGTGGTGCAAGCAGGAGAGATGCAGTTGTGATCAGACCCCGAGCTAACAGACTATTTTAAGTTGTGTTCAAACTGTGTTAATTGGCAAAAGATAAAACATTCATGCTGTTTGTTTTGCTGTTGTAAGGAGTTTGTGTTGAAAACCGTGACTAAATAATAATTAACAGGCTTCAAGTAATCAATCAATATTATTTCATGAAAATAAGTTGTAAACTAGAGTCTTGGGCTCAGCTTTAAAGTTGGATGGTGAGATATTTTTTTGTTTGGGTGGAGTTTTTTTAGTTTTTTTAGGACAGTAGTGATGTAAAGCTGAAACTAAACCCAGGCTTGCACTTCATTAACAATTCCTTATTGTGGTTTTACAATGTTAAATTTGTACAAACAGATTAAGTGTGGGTTTTTTAAGCTGTTCCTAAATAGCCTGGAAACTAAGAATTAAGTGCAGATTCTGCCCAGCCCCTCAAAAACCAACACACCCTTCTCCAAGCTCAACACCTGTTGTTAAAAATACATCACACAATGGCTCTGATCTTATATACCAGCAGATGTGAAGATGCCCAGAGGTCTCTCAGATGTTTGTGTTCCTGGGTCACGTGAGGGCACCAGAAAGGGGAGGGAAAATTATTCTGGAATTCCAGAGGTCACCGCTGGACAAAAATAGTGAAAATTGCACACATGTTGAGAAAACCCAAAGGTTTAGAAATCTGGAAATTTGGCCAAGAAGCTTTACTGGGGACAGTGTTTCATTCCTGAATTAAAAAGGAAAGAAAGAAGAATACAGTAAAGAACGAAAATAATGTGACCAGGAGACAGAAAGGACTCTTTAGATAGTCTCTAGCCTCAAGTTGAAAATAATTAAAAAGTTCTAGCCAAGTAAAGGGAAAACAATCTGCTCTCCCAAGGCTTCTCTGGATGAGTTCTTAAATATTTCTACCTGCAGACAGCTAATACATTCTCAGGCTACAATTAATTATTGCCGCTAATGATCTGCTGCATGCTTTTGTTTTCAGGAGGATTTTATTTCCAGTGCACCTGGAATTTTTCTGCATTTTCTTTATTTGTACTTTTTTAGCCAGGGAAAGAGCCTAGAATTTGGCTTCATGACTTCACTTGCGTGCTTATCCACATGGTAGATTTGATTTTAGGGAGATTATTCATACCAGACAGCCACTATTAAATCAGAAAAAGATTTGCAGCTCACTCCATGGTATTTGTCACTTCACTATATTGGCTCTTTATGGGTCTGCATCATTTTCCTTGCTCCAAGGAAAGCCTCATGCAGTCCCCGATGGAGGAAACAGTGTTTGAAAGGCTCTTGTACACATGTGGAGGGGGATGAAAGCCCAGGCCATGCACACACAACACATGGCAGCAGTAACGGTGCTCAGAGCTTCTTAAAATAATCAACTGAGCTGCAGTGACACAGCAAAATACATCATAATCACATCAATTATGCAATCACTATTTTGTGAAAACAAGCCTCTGGGATTTCTTTTTAAGTAATCAAAGAACTATCAGACGTGAAAACAATAAACCTTCCTATTAGAAACGAACAAGTCTCCACTGGGGAAGGGGGGGAAAAAGAGAGAGAGAGAACACTAATTCAGACAGGCCCTAGCAGTGTCTAATTCTGGGTTCAAGAACGTGACCCTTTCCCCGTCACCCCTGGGAGAGGCAGAGCTGCCCCTCCCCACCTGTGGGTGCTGCTCAGCCCCCTGCCCTGGGACACCACCAGTGTGTCACTGGGCTTGGTGGGAGGGAGAGCAGCGCTGGGCTCATACTGGGTCCCGTCACCGTGGATTTCACACCCAGACCTCCTCTGCCTGTCTCTCGTGGTTACCACAGGCTGGCCAGTGAATCCTGCCTGGGGAGGAGAGGAGCCTGGCAGGGGAGCCCGTGGTGACCGCAGCCCCATTCCCACAGCAGCTCGGCTGCCACGGCGCGGGGGTGGGATTTTGCCATGACCAAGTGCATTTTGGTAAATGCTTTGGTGAAAGCTGGCAAAAGCCCACAGCACTGTGTGCACAGGGCTCTTAGTGAGTTCCAAAAAACTTGCTTCTGCCAGGCTTGTGCAGGGCTCCCAGGCCCTCCTGAGCAGGGCTGTGCAGGCCTGGGGGGATGGGATACAGCTGTTGAAGCCGCAGCACAGATCTGGCAGCAGCTTCGCTTTGGAAGGAACTATAAAGAAACACTTTGCCCTGCAGCTAAAAAGCCTGATAAATATCTGTGAGCATGTGAATGGTGAGAGGAAAAAGGGTCAGCTCAGTCCTCTGCCTCCCCTACTGCCTTCCTCTTGAATTCCTAGATCACTCCTGGCCGCTCTGTAGGGCAACTGGGGGTTCCTTCTCGTCTCCGTCCAAGGCTGACTCCGCAGGGAGCAGAATACCTGGTGTGCCTGAGGAACAGGTGGTGCCTGTGTGCGCTGCAGCACCCAGGGCTCCCACCCGTCAGCCCAGGGAGCTGCTTCTCCTGTCGTACCTCAGAGGCCAAGGGAGGGATGGCTCCCTGGCACAGGACAGGGATGAAGCAGACGCCATGTGGGGCTGAGGGTGCTGGCCCTGGGCCCCTGCCTGCCTGGGCACCCCACGAACCCCACCCCAAGTGGTGCTTGCCCGGGTAATCTGTCCCCTCAGGGAAGGGATCTGGGAGCAGCCGGTAGAGTAGCTGGCCCTGCCTTGCTGACATCAAGCGTGAAAAATTGGGCTTTAATGTGGCTGAAAGGTGGGAGGGGTGAAGGCGGCAAACACACCACGTTTTTGCCCGGGGCCAGGGCATGGACTGCTGCTGGTTCCAACCCTTTCCCTCCAGCCCTCCTTTCAACCTGGCACTGGGAAGACAGCCCTACCTCAACCCTTGCAAAAGGCTTTGAGTTCTAAGGAATCTCATAAACTTGTTTCCCTGGCACTCCCTAGGTCTCCCCACCTTGACATGGCCTCAAGTGCATTGTCTCTGCAAGGCAGCTGGGCTCCCATCTCATCCCATCCCAGGGGGATGCTCTCCTTGGGCTCCTCCAAGGTGTGGCCCCATGGGGTCTGAAGGATCCCGTCACCTCCTGCCCATTACATTTCACTGGGGGACTGGGTCCTTCTAGACAGCAAACCCTGAGAGTCATCCCCCCTCTTTCTGCTAAGCAGAGGAAAATCCCTGTAAAACTCCTGAGGGTACTTAGAGCACGTAGTTTCTCTGATTGCACAGGAGACATCCCTCTGACATCCCCTATCACTGGCACCTGCAGCATTTCCAGCTCACTGTCCCTGTTGGGGTGCTTCAGTTCATGCTCAACAGGACAAGTTCTTCACAGCAATGTTAACACTGGGCAAGTGAAATATCCAAGTTTTAAAAATATCAGGGGTCAAAAAAATAGTTGTGCTTTTCCTTAGCTCAGGTAATGAAATTGATGTGGTGGAAACCTGCTAAATCAGCTTTGCCACCAGAAGAAACTATCCCATGCATCTACCCCTTCCAGTAGAGCTTGTTCCCATGAAACAAGGTTAGTAACATGAATGTATAAGCTAGTACTTTGTCTGACTTCCTATTTAATGTTCCACCTGAAGAGTCTTCCAGTTGAAGTACAAAGAAAAGATTTCATACTGTGTTCCTATCACTGCTTCCTCTCACTCTCCTTCCAGACTAGCTGCTTCTATTCCTCACTTATACTTTCATTTGCTCCTCTCATTTTCTTCCACCCTGTGTGTTGCCAAAGTTATTTATGTCCCTTTTCCACCGACAAACTACACAGACCTGGCCCTACAGATTCCAATGTATTAACAGGCTAACCGAATGCAGGCAAACCAATACACAGAAACCCATTTATCTCAGAGTTAGATCTTTTATTTACTCTTCCCTACAAATCTAATTATTTTCCATCTCTCTACACTTCCTCAGCTCTGAAGAATGATGTCAGGAGGCACACAAAGACATGGGTTACCATGTTGAGTTATTTGTGTTTGAGTTTTAGGACTTTTCAGACTTGCTGTGAAGTAGGGTACAGGAAATATCCCAGTAATTCTCTCTTTAGATTGTGTTTAAATACATCCTGAGAACATATAGTTTAATTCTACATGTGGAGGGCTGAGCATGAACCACTGCTACCAATCCCAGGGGAAAGCTCTGGACACTCAATCCTACACAGGACACATCCTAATCACATATAAAGTAAAAATTAATATATGTAAGGAAGTCACTCTTTCCCAAACATTTCCTGTAAAAACAGCAAATCAAATGCATCTTTGACTAATACCCTGTGGCAATTCAGAACTTTTATGTTATGGTTTTGAAGCAGGAAGAAAGAAAGCCAATTTGATAGAGCAGAGCTGATATGATATATTGTATTGTATGCAGCACACAGTGTGAAGGCCAGCTAATGATTACAGATAGCTTGAAAAGAAAGGAAAATGAGTGCCTTATGCACAGATGCTTTACTTCATTTATTCTAATTCTGTGTATATACAGTCACAGTTCTTCAGTTCAGACTCACAGTAACTCTGAGGAAACTGACAATATATTAAGATGCAGTTATTAAAAGAAGAACTGGATCTACAGTTTTCAGCCAGTATTTAGTGCTCTGAAATGCCTAGATATCCAAAGAAGAGGGGAGAGAAACTGTTAAGAGTTTGAGTGAAATAGCCTTCAATTTATCTAGCAACTTTCAATTACTGGAAATTCTGCTTCTGGTTTCAATGACAAAAGGAAAGAAAAAAAATGGAAGCCCTGCTTCCTAACCTCATGCACACTTGCAGAGGAAGGTTGAAGTAGCAGATTGGGCATTGAATTAAGACTCGGAAAACCTACAGGAGAATTTCTGTACCAAACTTCTTTGGTGACAGTGAAGAAACTCTTTAACCCCACTCTGTCCCGCATCAGCCCATCAGTAATGCAGTCTGGATTGCAAAATTTCTGTGCCGATCTTATTTTGTCATCAAACCTCTCCATATCCACTAAACATCCACTAATATCAACCAGAGTTGCCAGGTACTAGTGCAAAGATAGCTCAGAATATGCATGCACACATACTTTGCATAAATAAAATGCATGTGCAGATGCAGAGCACAGGAGATGTAAACATTGGGGTTTAACTTCTATTTGCCCTCCTGGTATGGCACACGTGCAGTCACATTTTGTGATACACAGCAGCCACCTCTTCACTCTATTTGGCCTGAAAAAAGCCCTGAAAAAGAAAGTTTTATACTCAGTGTTAAAATAGTGTCAATGCCCTCATTTAAAATGAATAAAGACATCGAGTAGAGTCTTACCCAACATCTTGTGAACACAAAAAAAAGCAGGGACAGGAAGGAGTGCACCAGATTCAACTGTTTTTTTTTTTCCTGTGGTCTTTTTAGAGAAGAAAAGGGCAGGGGAGAAAGAAAGGTCTAAGTTGAATAAATGTAAATGTATGAATGAGACAGTTCTAAGCATACCCAGGTGTCTTGCCAGCTCAATGCAGAGAGGTCACCAAGAAATAGAATGTCTAATCATTGGAATAAACACAGCTGTGCATACTTACATTTTCCATACCTATCTTGCTAGCGTGTGTGTGTGGGGAACCATTCCTCAGAAATTCTTATTCCAGCCACTTCTACCTTCTTTGTTTTTTAACCTTTTTTTTTTCCCTTAAGAATTGTGTGAGTTCTGTTTTTTAATTATTTTGGGGGGGAGAAAAAAAATAATTAAACTCCATAACCCGACTGTTCCCTTTTGGAAGATTTTTAGCATTTGGAATGTTTTTGCCTTCCAAACATATTTGGCATCAAATTGTATAGAAGTGTGTGAAGATAATTTTTTTTCAGCGTGGAATTTAACACTTGTGAAATTTTAAGGCAGATTAAAAAGAAACTAAAAGAATTTTTGGACAGCAAACACAAAACTGGAAGATTTTGTTTGAATGAAGCCAATGGCAAAAAAGAACAAAATTAATTCTGTTCAACATGAGGCACACAAAATTCAGCAGGAACCACTGAGGGTCATAGTTTTTAAAAATTTCTACAAGCTTGAGAAGAATATTTGCAAACCTTTGAATTAATCATGAATGTTTTGAACAGATATGTTGCCTTGAGATTTTATACAAGAAATTTGACTGTAAAAAACTGAACGTGCCTTTGGATAAATCAGCTGGTCAAATAACAGATATTAACTCTCCCAGGAAACCTTACTCCACTTGTACTTGCTTTTAAGGAATTCATCGTCACAGCATTTTACAGAGAGAATTTATGACAGAGTAGAAAGGTTCGTTGCAAATTTAATTTGAATAACTGAAACTCTTCTTGTCATGTGTCCAGAAACCTGCTTTTAGCATGTCATTTGAAAACAGGGGGCTCAGCTATCCTGCAGTACATGCAAAGTATGTATGAATAAAACTTACCGATATTGGTCTGCTGTTGAGAATTATAGCAACCTTTGTCTTCATTTTCATAAGAATTCCACATTTTTCCCGACTACTTTTGTTTTATAACTTGACAAATATTTCTCCAAGATGAAAATTTAATTTACAGGACAGGGGAACAGAGCTGTGTTCTTTTATTAAAATAACCTTGAGCCTGTCACAGCTCAAAAATAAATTTTGTAAAATGAGATTTTACTGTTGTTTTAAGAATGTGATACATCTGCTACTTTGTAGATTGACCAAGGAGTGAACATGTTTTAAGGGTTTGATGGTTATCTGAAGTCTGATAGTTTTCAGCCTCCCTGAGCATCCGTTTTGTCTACATCAGGCAAATGTCCTTCAGGAGACTGTTCCCACCCAGCTGACAAACCATCACCTCTTTGCCGACCCATGGGATCTCCACACAAGCTGCTTTGCAGTAACAGAGCAACCACTGAGTAACAGGGCAAACTGGCACGCTCAGCTCCCCTTGAAGCTGGACCTGGCTGACCTGCTATGTAGCAGATGTTAATCAAGACAGCAGGATTAGATGGGAATAATTTTGTTTATGCTGCTTTTCATCTCTGCAAGTGCCCTTAGTGCTCCTTCCTGGGGCAGACATGGACATGGCAGAGAGATGGGTTGAACACAGGAGATCTAGAGAGAACTGAACTTTGCTGATAAACCAATTTTTTTTTTCCCTAGGAAAAGTAGAAACAAATGGAAAAGTGACAGAGATCGATCATTATGGCTAATTGTCTTTTAAATATCCAGGCCAATTCACATAATGTCATAGCAAGGGCCATATTGAAGCAATTTTTAAGCAACCTTTCCCACCTGCTTCTGCACAACTTTATCACCATTGGATTTCCAACACAAAGAAGTAAAACTCCTGTCCAGCCTTCAAGCACTGCATAGGGCTTGCAATGTGCTCCAACAGCAGATCCGTTGAGAACTCTCAGCAAGTGGAGTTCTGCTTCAGCTTTTGAGGTACAGCTTCATAGCTGTGCGCTACAGAGGTTTTAAAAAAACGTTTTTAGAAACCACACTACTGGCAAAAAATACATGAAGTGAAAACATCTCTTTAAAATGTATTTTTAAACAGTTTCCTCACACAGTAGAGCCCTTTGAGTATACAAATAGCTGGTTGTAAGTAACTGGGAGACTCAAAGCTGCAGAGCAGATCAAATGTGCATAGGCAGGGGATATACAAAGTCAAACTTACATTAGGTGCACTTTAAGGTTTTGCAAGTTTGCAAGAGCTAGAACCAGCTTTGTCATTTCAATGACCCAATGCAGCTGTTAAATTCTGGAAGTCTAGTTCGAATCTGCTCTATAGTGAGAACAGCTCTATATTAGCAAGGGGCGGACAATGAATGAGGTGGGCACTGAACTTTCTGAAGCACTGAGACTAGAGGAGAGCTCAGGAGAACAGCAAGAATGAGACACCTCTGTAACCTGCCATGTGGGAAAAGCCTAAGGAACTGAAGAAATTCAGGCTGGCCAAGAGTTGAGGGAAGTAAGAAAATATATCTAGATAAAGAAAGGAAGGCAGGGACCAAAGAATAAGTAATGGAGTTTGAATTACACAAGTGTTACAATAAGAAAAATCCAGCAAAACCTACTCTGTTACAACGAGTAAGAGGAGAAAATGTTGTCAGGGCACAGGACCAAAATGCAAAGGGCTTGATTTATTTTCTAGTTTGCTGTAGTTTTCCATCATGTCTTCAGCTCTTCCATCACTGAAGGATGCCTCAGGAGGATCAATGAGTTGATACTAATGTATGCAAGTCATAGTAGAAATAGAGACTGAGCTTAGATCAAAGCAATTTTACACCCATATAACCACAAGTACAAAAAATACTTGTTATTTCTTTACAGTAAAGGCCATATAAGAAAACACATCATCAGATAAACCATTCCTTGCATACAGCCTATTCATAAGTCATTCCTAGAGAGACAGCATTATCCAGGATTTTTCCATAACTTTTCATTCTCTGACTTAGCAGTCAAAATTAAGGAACAGTTTAAATGATGTTCTAAAATGTTTCAGTTCTTCTACATGAAAGAAAAAACATTTTGTTTTAGTCAGTATGAAATTTTCCTTTAGATCACTTCTGAAAGAAGCACATGAGATTGAAGTTGCTGAGAAGGAGAAACAGTCAATTTTTTTCATCCAATATCTCCTGCTACAGCAGAGAAGGGCATTCAATAGCCCACTTTCTAGGGGCATAGCTGGGAAGATCCTCATCTGCAAGGCATAGGAAGTTGCCATTTTTTCTTACTGGTATAGTTCCACTTTTTATGTTTATATTTATATTTCTCACTTAAGGTGAGGTGTTCCACCTTTGTATTCTGCATTCTCTGCACCAGCCTCAGGACACATGTCTACCTGCCACTCCTTCTGGCTAAATGGTATGCCAGCACCCCACGCAAAGAGCAGCATCAGCAGAAATGTGTGCTGGAGCCCCTGCTTAGAAACACAACATAACTATGCTAGAGCCATGCCAGGGACTGGTATGTTGTAACCCTCTCAGGCAGATATGAAAGTTGAACTCGAGTTCAATTCAGCCCATGAGTGTCCTGTCTGTTGACTGAAGGGCAAACAAGATCATGACCCCTCTCTTGAGGCTGTCTGGCTTTCCTGCTCCCAAATGTAATTTTACTGAAATTGTGCATTGAAATGGAACATCCAGATGGAAGTAACTAGTGGTATCAGTTCAGCCAAAGTCAAGGATGTTGATTTATTTTGCCCAACAACTGAAAATCAGCAAGAATAAGGAATATCACAGTTCATTAACATAACAGGTTATACATGCAACTTGGAGAAAAGGCTACAGAACTGAAAGACGACTTCTTTTAAGGAGAGTAACTAACCTCAGATCAGGTCATATAGGAATGGGTAGAATCTCAGTGACTTGTAGCCTTTAAGTCATGATTGTCTGTCTTTCTGAAATCCAGGCTATAATGCAAGCAGAAGTTACAGGCCCCATGCCCGAATTATTAGGTAACATCTGATGAACAATGCTGTGCAGGTCAGACTATGTACCCATGGTGTTCCATGAGGACCTTAATGTTCCCAACACCAGATGACATGAAAGTCAAGAGTTTGACTGTGACCATGACCAGCTTTACTCTTAGCACTGCATTTGATCTATCACACCGAGGGCTACTTATACACAGAAATTCACTGAAAGCTAGTTCTGGTTTCATTTATATATTGAATTAGTTGAAGGTAATTGTGTGATTATTCATTTTCCATTCATTCTCTGAGCTCTCACTATTGATTTAACTTGAGTGCCTTTGAACAAGTTTGAGCTCTATTGAAATGGAGCACGCAGAGATAAGAACATCCATGCACAGGCTTACACTTAAATTACAGTGTGAATTAGAACATGGCTTGTTGTTCTGCTTCCAGGCTGGATGCAAACAAAATTACTTGAGGCACCACAGAGTCCTGAATGGTGTACATTTTAATTACTAATCACCCCTGACAGCCTGTTGGCTCTGCAGGCAATGTGCTAACTGCCAACAAGAAGTGAGTCAGCAATAAATAAAGATACATGATTCTGGGATTTCAGCTGATTCCAGCCAGCCTGTGCTGATGACAGAAAAGAGAACTTAGAAAGCTCCGATCACTTAAGAAGCTGATTATAGCCGGGCCCAGTGGAAAAGGAACTTGGGCGAATTGCTTCATGTAGTGGCCCCAAACGGAGCTGGTTATTACAGAACACCATTCTCTGTTGCTCAGCTGGTTCTTCAGAACATTGCTGATCCCGAGTTTACTGGTATGGTCTGGCTAAAACTTATTACCCTGCAGTCAGCTGATCCTATTTCCTGGCCAATTTGCACTACAGGTCTAGGGCAATGAAGAGGCTGTCTTGGACACTTCTGATGGCAGTATCCAGTAGAAAACTGCTGGCCCCAAACTGGAGTGACTCAGTTCAGAAATTGGCTTCCCATGTGTGGGTGTGACTCATCTTCCAATTATTGAGGAAACGGTTTTATCCAGGAAATAGCCTACCCCATAAAGGCCTTTTTAGAAAAGATGCTTTCCTCAGTGTCATTCCTAGAAAACCATTCAAACACACTCTCAAAAGCAAGATGGGTTAATCTCTTAGAAAGCAAGATTATGGTATTGCATGGAGACTTTGCAGAGTCAGGAATACACATTTCCCAGTGGAGATACCAGGGTGGCAGATAAGACATGAAAAGTGAAGCAGGGGATTACAACAGACAGGGTGCTGTGGTGAGGGCTCTGAAATGCTGCTAGCTGTCAGGGAGGGGATGGGTTAGTTTAACACAGGCTAACTATCACCTCTGAATGATCAAGTGGAGAGAAACTTTACCACTCTTGACTCTAACCTCTGCCGGTCCTGTAGCAGGAGCAGAGGGCAGCTTGTCCCTCAGTATCCTGGCACTGCCAAGACTGCTTCTGCACCCTGCCTACCAGGGATAGAGCTTCGCTTGGTCCAGGGAACAGCATTTACTGTGATGCAGAGGGAAAGCACAAAATAAAGGAAATTTCTCTGGGGGAATGGAATGATCAATGAAACTGTTGCTTCTGTGGTGCAGCAGCTTGATCCTGTAGGATATCAATGAACAGTGCTTTGTGGTTAGTAGAAAGAATGAGCACTGTTGTGTTAACAAGATAAAACTATTAGGTATGAATTCATCATTCCTTTAAGACATAAAAAACTCATGACAACAACTTCTGAGCACATCCTATTCTTCTTTCCTCCTCAGAACCAGGGTAGAAAAACAGTTTATTGATCTCTGCTAAGAAATCAAATGTTTTTATAACTCCAAAGGGTGTCCAGTTACAGAGAAAATCGGTGGTAATCGGAAGCTTCGCACAGACCTTGCATGACCCTGCTCATTCCAGCACAGAAAACTGTTTTTGTCTAACTTTGAAAGAAACCAGACAAACCCTGTGAGGTTACTTATAATCCTGACACCACTCTCAGATTTGCCATATGCTGGGAACATGCCTTCTTGCCTATTTACAGTATCTATCTGAAGGACTTTGTTACAACCCTGATATTTGGCATATCTTTAGCCTATTTAGAACATCAACACCATCAATCACTTGGTACGAGGCCGAGCAGCTGGATGAACCTTGGCTATCAAGCAGAGGCTATTTGTCATCTGGGCAAGACTGTTTGGTGTGTAATGCTCCAGTCCCAGAACAATTTTCCCTCTCCAAAAATGTTCTCTTTGATTCAGGAAGCATGTGATTAATAATAAACAAGGGCTTAAAGATTGAGGTCAAGGCTGAAACCTTAACCAAACAAGTGCATTGCTTATTAATGTTTGCCTCAGTCTTCAGATATTCCCTTGAAGAGCATCTTTGGTGGAGAAACGCAAAACCGTTCCTAAATAACATGCAATTCCAGAGACCTGCATGACCATTGCCACCCTAGAAGTTTTTCTCAACGGTGATGATGCTGTTTGTACAAACCAGTAACCAGACAAGAAATCACTAATAGCAATCCCCAGTGAGGATGAACTGTGCCCACATTACGTTCCCATTCTCTGCAAGACAAGCAATACTCAGTACGTCTGACATTTAGGCAATTAGTCCTCTCTTTAAAGTCAGAAATATTATCTGATGCACCTCAACCATCTGTGTGAGCCAAAATAAGAGCAACAAAGTTTACATAAATAGTCTTAGCATGCTTAACAAGCATGTAGCTAATGATTTATTGTTCTAATCCGCAACAATACAGACTACTGGATATAAGCAAGTGCTGCATCATTTATGTCTGTGCTGTTAATGACAGACTAGTAATTAGTGGGTGACTAAACTTCAAAAGTACAAGTTGCTTCAATACATGGTGTTGTAAAAGGCAAATTCTCCCCAGCCATCAGCAGAGTCAGAAGCAAAAGGGAGGAGAAAAGTATTTTGAAAGTTTGCATTATCAATTTAAGTATTTTGTTCATATCTTTAGCCCCACTTCTTAATCTCTCTTCATCACTTATGTCTCCCCATCTTTCCTGTATTTGTTAGTGGCCTAATCTTGTTTAGAGTGTAAATAGAAAAGTTGTGTGTCACTGCATTTTTAGAAACAGATTCCAACACAACACAGTGTAACTTAGCATCTGACTCACTGCACAGTTTGCTGGGTATAAGGCATAGGCAATGCTTGCACTTACAGGGATGACTCTGTAAAGCAATGACAATGCCTGCAACATTCAAATTTGTTAGGACTCATTGTTACTAAAGCACAGTGAGTGATCTTGTCATATTTAACAGTTCTGAGCAGACACAGCAGTGGAGATCCTGAGGGCAAAAACAGAATTTCCACTGATGATGTAACAACATACTGGCATAATTAACCCCTTTTCCACTTCCAATAACTTGAATAACTGTATAGTCCAGCTGGCAAACTCCTGATGCTTGGAACTCGTGCAGCCAGGATTTATATAAACAAAAACCAAAGCAGAAGTCATAAGCATCTGTCTTGTCTCCGAACAAGTGCAGCATTCAGAGGGGAGTGTGGCTGTAGCCCGGCAGTGGTTACGCTAGCATGGACACCACCACCTCCATCTCCCAGCACTGCTGGAACAGCAGCAGCGGACAAAGAGGGGACAAGTAATGGCAAGAAGCAACCCAGGGACTTGGCAAAAAGATGCTAATTTCTAACTGCTTTTCAAATGGAGCTGAAAACCCTAGGGACCAAAGAGCGAAATATCTTGTTTACAGTTAAATTCCTGATCCATGTAACTAAGCAACACAGCACTGTGGCTCTATAAAATAGAAGCAAAGTTAATTTTTTAACAATGCCATATTACCTTCGTACATCTTGTTCCTACTCTCCCTCAGGGTCTTACATGAATGAATCAGAAAATTGCTCCCTTATGTTAGGCTTGTGTCTGCACCTGCATTAAATTCATGTTGGAGAGGGGTGGAGGAGTCAAATGTTGGGAGCACCAACAGCATGGTACTTCTGGATTTCAACTCACAGCCTGTCCAACATGGCAATTGCTTTTAATAGCTGTTCAAGGCACTACAAGAAATGAGCCTTGCACCAGTGGTGGTCCCTTCAGATAAAAACAATAAAAAACCCAAAAAACTTAATGCCTGTCACCCATATGGCTGTTCATCCCCCTGCAAACAGTTAAGGAAGAAGAGTCCATGCAAATGGGGATTAATTACATTTACAACATTTCTGTAAATAAAAGTACTTTCTGTGCACCAGGGTAATATTTCTGATTGTAGAAAACTGGAGTTTTAAGCTGCTGTATCTGAGGCCTGTGGTGTCTCAGTGCTGGATTCCTGGACTGATGCCCACAGCCCTGGTCTGGCTTTGGGCCAAATCCAGAGCAAAAAGGGGCTGTTCTCTGGTTCTGGTTTTGGATGTCGCTTCCATGATTTTGGCACAGACGAATCAAAATGCAAGCTTAGCCTTGAACCCCAGCATTAGGCTAAACCTAATACAAAGATTCAGCCTGCTTCACATTACTTCTCCTGGTTAATTCCAGCTGTTAAACTGCTCCCCCCACCACCGAGCCAGAGAGTGTTTTGTTGACAAATTTGCCATGCATTTCAAGGAAAGCAGATTCTGGCCAAGGCTTTGGAATTATATTTTTTTTTCCACTGCAGGAAATGGAAGTGTTGGCAAAAATATTCACTGTTGTTTAGGATAGAAGAGTGTTTGGGCATATCCAGTTTTAAGCGGTCTGCTTAGTCTGATACTCTTGATATATGAGACAGCAAAGAAATATGTCTAGGAGTCTTGGAATGAGGCATCTTTTTTATAAGATGAGTGAAATACACACAAGAATGAAATATTACTTGCATATTACCACCAAAGCTGGTTAGAATTCACTCAATTGACTCCAGATGTGGGTTTCTTCAGCAATTTTAAAGTTAGCACTACTGTAACTAGGTGTGAGGCCAAGGCAAACTACTCTAGTGCTTTATAGCACTTGGAAGCTACAGTAGTCAAATCAAAATATGTTACAAGAGAATCAGTTTCTTTAAGCTTAGCAGCAGGAAGGATTTAATATACTGAATACAGCCAACCCATCTTCATTTGAAGGAACATAAAATAAATCCTTACCACATTTGTGACTTATTATTTGCATAAAGGACGCAATTCAAGAAGCAGATCCCTGACATTACTCATGCAAGTGGAGCCAAACATCTCCACAATATGTTTATATATTTTATTTTATTTTATTTTATTTATTTCCAAAAGATTACAGCTATTCTTAAGGTAAACATGCACCTCAATGCTCTGTTGATGCAGGTCAGTTGTCTGAATATTCAAAGCTACTTTTCATCACTTATTAAGTGCTTAATGGAAGACACTAATTCTACTTGTTTTCTCTTTTCCTCTGCCTGCTCATTCTCCTTGCAATTAGGCATTCTGGGCAAAAAGCTTCACAAAGGAATCCACTGTAGCAGTCATCAGCAAGAAGTTTGACTCATCCTACAGTGATGGCACTGAGTTTATCTTTTTACTAACCACTTGTAGTTACATTGGCACAGAACATTTCAGTTACTGCTGTTACATATTTTTTCATTATTAAACTGTGAAGACAATCCCATCACAACAAGTAAGCAGCCTCTTCACTGCCTTCCTGATGAATGGCTGGTGTGTCCTGGGGTCCAGCCTAGCTCACTTTGCTGCAGCTTCAAATGGGCAATACCCATCATCTACTATGCTCAAGGCAGAGAGGGTTTCCATGGGAATAGACATTCAGATCATCCTTGACCCCCTGACACTGCTATGGTGATAAAAGGACTACATTTCCTCTGCAGCTCCAACCACTTTGGCTTTTTCCACTGCAAGGCTGGTAAGACCTTAATTCTAAAAACTCTAGGTCCTGGAGCAATGAGGTTGCCACCTTTCCTGAAGCTGATTTTGTCTGTTTTTTTCATTCATTTTTACTATAGAAGGGCCCTTGGAAATATGACTCCAGGGCACCCTAAAAAAAAAAAGAAGAAACTGGAAGAGAAAATGATTTATTTTAAAGCAAGAACCTTGCTCTGTGTAAACAAACCTCCTGACTTTTGAAGAGTTAAGACTGGCCATATTGCAGCCATGCTACACTGGAATGACAGACATGCTCCACTTTCACCATGGAAAAACTTTCCCTGGCTGCAGAGGAAGAAGTAAGATTTGCCACAAAATTGCATAGCAATCGAAGTGTTTAAGACTTTCTCTAAACCACTCAAAACCAGCTCCTCTCTGCCTGACATTTCCACTGTGGGCATATTGCAAGAGGATAATTTTAATATATAAGGTGGTTGGGTATGTCTCTTCTAATATATTTCATATAATAAAGGTTTTAAAATAAAAGCTGAGGTCATTTAAGTGTTTTGACTGAACTTCTGTTGGAAAAGTTTTATCCGAAAACTGCCTTAGTATGTGTTGGTGATGCAAGGACATATCCTCAGCTGGTAAAAATTAGTTTGTAGCGCCACACATGGCAGGGGGCGCTTTGCCAAGATACAATAATCTCATGCAAATTTCCCCTGATGATTTTAGAATTCTTTAGTCCTTTAATGGAGCATCACTTTGATAAAAGTTTAGCAGAGATATGAATAGCAGACAAAAGAAAAAAGTGACACTAAAATAGGAGAAAATATTTTACATTTAAGAACTCTTGGGATGCTACATAGTACTATTTGATTAGGTGAAGTTGTAAGACAAAGACAAGGATTAATCACACAAAAGAGCAGCATAATTAATTACAAAAGCTAAAGGAGAGTTTTAAGAAAGAATGCATCCTTTCATTTAGCTTAAAAAATACAATTAGTAATTATTACTGATTTCCTGGAGAAAGTCCAGAGCAGAATTAAAAATATCTTGAGTCACAGGGAAGTTCATTGGTCCACAGACATGCTGGGCTGAGGGAAGCTTATATTTGTTCAACAGACTTCTTGTATTTAAAATGATCTCTGCTGAATTACGTATCAAGACACCCATGACTAGGTCTGTGCCAGGACCGGGGAACTCTTATTTTTAAATGCCCATTATCTGTTTTAAATAAAACGTAAGTTCGATTTCTGCCTGAGAATTTTGTAACAGCTGTTGTTACAAATAATATTTAAAGGTCATTGTAATTCAGAAAAATTGTTACAAGCAATCAGAAAAACCATGAGCAGATCAAATTTATCTAAATTATTTTAGCTCATGTGGGACAAATTGACACATTACCAAGAAACAACATCCTTTAAAAAACCTATCTACCTGGCATCATCTGATCAGTCTTCACACTCGTTCCATGCTGAACACACATAAACACTGTCAGCCACAGGCATCTGAACAAAACTTGAGCTGAGGTCATTCATGTAGGGGGTTTCTTTCATTCCTCCTTCCTGTGAACAGCAGCAGCTCCTACACAAGACTGCTGCCACCTCTGCAAGGATGTGGAAGAATTTCACAAACACAGAATCCCCACACACCTGAAACACACCTTTTAAAAGAAAATAAAACCTCCCACAAATGGATTTAGCTCTGTATCTCCACACTCACTTGCAGCCTTTACTCCCATAGGGTCTGTTCTGCAGCCTCTGGGGTTAGTGGACAGTTTTCCAGCTGACTTTGGTAGGAATTGAATCACAGCATAGTGACATGCATCCTGAGGGTGATCAACAAATCATCTGGCCTCACATCTCAGATTCACGCAAAATGCTCAGGATGAGAAATTACTGGCTATGGAAATTAGTGAAGAAAAATCAATTCATGTCAGATAACAATCTGATCAGGCAGTTTCCAAGTGCACAGAATATGTCTACAGAATCATACTGGTGTAAACAGATTCAGATAAATAAGCAGTTAGTCTGGGTATGCTGAGACTGCAGTGAAATGAACCTACTTGCCCAGACTTCCAAGCCAAGCTGCATATGTGAGTTACCTTGCAGGCTTGCTTCACATACTGTCTATCTTCAAAGGCACTCCCAAAAGATTCTGTTTCTAATAGTAAATCTCTACTATTAAAAAAGAAATTAGTGTCAAACTTGACCCTAAATTCATGTTGAAGCTTGGCCTATTGGTTACAAAGAGCCAGACTGTGGCCTATAGCTCTGATGTTTTGGTGCTGACTGAGAGATGCCCTCTGCTTGAAAGACTCTCAACGGGAGCAGAGCAAGCACAGTCAGGCATGTGTCATTGACTCCTGTGCAGCCCAGCAGAAAGGACAAACTGGGGGGAGAAAAGAGAGCAGGAGCAAATTACTTTGGGGGCCATCCCAATATGGGAGCAGTCTGAGGAACCCTAAGGTTGTTCTAGCCTACTCTGGGGGTAAACATGGCATTAAACAAACCCAAAAACTTGGAAAACACAAAGACCTCCATATGCACCTTTCCCACTTAGTAGAATCCAGCTTGGTGTTATTCAAAATCCTTCAGCTGCATTATTTTATTTCACTGTAGCTAAGAATTTTCCTTTGTTTGCTTTCTGTGCTGCTGTTGAATAGAGGAACAGTTAGTACATTTTCTGTGGTGCGTGAAAGAAAACCCATTGTATTTAAAGGTGTATAGCAACAACATATATTTTTAGTTCCAGGTACTCCTAGGACCAAAAGTGTCTCTAGAAGGATGTTTTTCTGGAAGAGGGGGATTGATGTGATTCTATTTTTGGACGAAGAACAGATGTGGTAGTCATTGTAAAGTCTTCTTAGCAAATGCCTCTGTGAAGTGGCACTGATGACAACACAAACTAATGAACAGTGAACTGCTTCATATAGATATCGTCAGGAAGATTACTGTCCGTACACAGAGGTGGACTAGGTCTTCTAGTAGATCTTTTCCATTTCAGTTTTTCATCACTATGATTCATGCTAATTGTTAGTGGGAAATTACTTAGGGTCAGTAATATAGGTGACACATTCATTCTTTTTAGCCATTGCACATATATTGTATTTGAGGTGAAAGAAAGGGTTGATTTTCTTCTCTCCCTTCCCCACAAGCATGTTTCGATTTCGTGCATAAATAGTCTTTCTTCCCTTAATCTGATTCACATGACAGTATGCAATTGCATAAAGTTTCTTCTTGGGAAAACCATTCAAATCTTTATCTAGAGACAGTAGACATGTTGCAGAATTATGTCCTGCTTTACAAGACAGCTTCTTTTTTCCTTTTTCTGATGCATTATTTGTAGCATATGCTAATTTATTATAATAGTTATTAAGAGCACAAGGCCTTGCCTTTCAGCTTTCCACATTTCCCCAGGCATACCCTAACATTTCTGTTTTCAGCTGTGCTCATCTTCTGCTGTCAGCAGTAAAGAACAATTAATACACACTGCAGACAAAAATGTTCACACTAACACACTCATTATTTGTTGTGGCTACAGGTCCAGTGTGCTTTGTGCTTTCTAGTCATCCAAGCTGGATCTGTCCTAGCAAGAACATGGGCAGTAACAAACTGGATTGCCAGAGGGACAGTACTACAGTTTAACCTAAAAATATAGTTCTGAGCCAAATAAAGTTCAGATTCAGACCTGGAACTTTAAATTCTTCCAGTCTCTGCTTCAGAGGTACTCACCAGTTGAAACTGGGTGAGGAGTGAAGACAGGATAGCAATTGCCCCCGCTGGCTTTCTGCCATCATTAGCTGAAGTGTTACACCTGGTTGCTCCACTGAGGAGAATCTGAGCCCTCTATACCAGGAGTGAACAGTGCCCCTTTTCACTTCAAACACATCCAGTTCCCTAACCAAGAAGTAAGGTTTCAAACTCCCATTGTATCTCCTTCCCAAATTTCATGTGGAAAAGCTCCTATCTGAGAAGAAGTTCATACTTTAAAACTTTAAGCTGCTATTCTTAAGTCAGCAGACTCATAGTGGGATAAAGCTAAGCCCTGATTCTATCCCTGTCTTCCACTTTGGCCCCTTTCCAGTTCTTAGATTCCCAGAAATACTACTCCATGTTCTGACAAGATGTAGTGCATGGGATAACTCATTTTTGTGCGTATGTAACTGAAGAAAGAGAGATCTAGTCTGCACAATCTTAGTCTTGAAAAAACCTAGGATATACAATGCAACAGAAAATCTAGATATATTTTATGGCTTTAAAAAAACCAATAAAATTACTCTGGACACTCCTATGAAACCAAGTTTCTTTTAACTCAATCCTGAAATAAAAGTTTCACCAGAACCAGTATCAATATTTTTCCTCTTGATAAAGAATTATGTTTTAGAAAGCCAAAATCTATACTCACTAAAATTCTACTTTTCAATGGAGTCACAAAGTCTTAAGTTGATACAATATTTACTATCATATCTGAATTATAAGGTGTCTCCTTGGGAAAGAGAAATATAGATAGATGTTATATCAACATTAGGCCAACTGCTAGAATAAGAATAGATTAGCATCCATTCAACAGAGATCTTGTATTGTGTCAAGGGGTTTGGTGACACCATAAACAACAAAAGCACAAGTCAATTAGCCTCTCCTATGGGAAGATTTTGCATTTGCAGCTCAGCTGAAGTGGTTCTTGGTGAACTAACAAAGTGATAAGCATAGCCATACGTCACTGTGTGCATGTTTAGACACCCATGTAAAATAATTTCAAAGCAGTCAAAGGGATGCAAGTAAGTACTTTCCAATTAAATGAATGAAGGTAACATTCTAAATGCAATCATCTGTATAGTAAAATCACAGCTATTTTTACATCAATTATTCCACTGAGATTATTTGTAAAAGTAATGGTTTTCAGAATGGGGCCCCTTATTTTCAAAATGGAGCACCAATCCTTAATTATCAGGCTTACTTAATGTGCATGCAAACTAAAATAGGTGAAGGTTAAATATTACGTTTAAAATTCAGTAATCAGGAAATGAATCCTTTAAAGAGGCAGAAATGATTCAGTGGGAGGCAAGCATTGTCCTGCTGCTCAGTGCAACCTTTGCATTCCCAATTTTTCCATTTTGAGTAATGTATTACAAAAAGGAGAAACTACTATGTATGCACAGATCCAATTCATTTCTTAAGGAATGCAGTTTGTGTCATCTCCAAACAAGTGCTTTCATAAGGAAAGAAGTATGGTGAATCAGAGAATTCATCCATTATGAACAAATAGCCACTGAGGTTTACAATTCAGAATCACTTCGGTACCCAACATTCTGTAGTCCTGAGGTATATCTCCTTGGCTGATGGAGATAACCATCCACAAGAAGATTTTGTTTTGCTTTTTTGATCTGGAGAGCTGTCATTATCAAAAAAAAGAAAAGTAATGCTGTGCTACTTGGACAGACCTAACACCCTGTCTGTAATCAAGCTCAACAAAAAGGCTCAACAACACATGTTTTGAAAAGGCAAGCACTCACAGCACTCATGTCACTGACAGCTGCCTCACACCCCATGAGTCTTCCACTCTTTGGTGAAACTGGGGGTTCAGTTGAAGCCTGCAATGTATTTTGTCGTATACCTGCATACACAGTGTGCGCAGACTCCTCAGTAAGGAGTTCTCTCTTTTCACATCCTCATAGTCCACTTACTCCAAGTCCCAAAGAAAAATCAGATGAAGAAAGGAAAAATTTATGAAAAATGGGACTCCTGAGAAGTACACTTCAAATATATTCTTTGTATCCACGGTAGCAAATCATGTACCCAGTCTGTAGGTATAAAGAGCTGTCTTGTAATGAGCAAGTGGCTTTCCTGGGGGACCAGAAGCTGCACTACGGCTTAGGTTGGATTACACCCTGCCTACTTGAGTTTCTCTTCTGCTTTTGTTGTTGCTACAGCCTCCACAACTGAAGAAAATTTACAGGAGAGTGTCAATGAAAGGAAGCTACCTGAGGTCATCCCTATTTCTTCCAACAAGCTGGATCTGCAAAAGTTCTGCACAATAACCCATTTAAGGAGTGTGTGTACCTACATGTGGTTCCCAGTCTGCCTACAATCCCTATTCCCTAGGGAGACACATGGCAATATCCTGTGGCTGGGAGACAGCTAGGAGATGGTGACAATACCAAGCCATCCCTAAGTTTTGCTTTACCACAGTATATTCCTCTTCATTCTTTTTTAATAATTTATTGTCCAATTTTGAAAACAAACCCCAGCACCTGATCCAAAAGACAAGATTCCCAGTTATACACCACATCCTACAGTGCAGAAGTCTTAGACAATAGGGTGTACAAGGGCAACCACTGGCAAAGGGGTGGGGGGACCATGTTTGGTCTTTGCACTGTTCTGACTTCACTCCAGTTCTTCATGCAAAATCTCTGCTGGGGATACACTGTCCTGCTTTTGGTGTGCTGTGGCTAAGGGGAAAAAGATGCAGCAAAAAAAGACATGAATCTCCCACTGCCCAAACTGCTTCCTCACTCTGTCTTCATATCCAAAGGCACTCAAAACTGGGGTTTTTTTCCTTCTATTCTGTACATGAAGTCAGACTGAGATTCATTTGCCGGATAGTTTGAGTAACCACTGCTCTAAGGCATCGAGGGACCAAAACAATAGTATCAGCAGTTGAAAGACTTGCCTGTTCTTTGCTAAAGTGATGCTGGGGAAGAGTGTATTGAATAGCACAGATGAAATGAAGAACATGACAGTAAGCCTCAAAAACCTACTCGTGATAAGTCCCTGTTATCATAGCTATAGAAAAATGGCAATACCTTAGCAAGCCCTAAAGACTGTTCTGCGAGAAGGCACAGAACTGTGGCATACCTGTCCTAGAGGTCTCCTGTAGCTAATAAAATGAACCTGAAGCTAACAAAAATTGCATAACCCTGTGTTAGTAGCCAAAGCTAGGACTTGGGTTTCTGGGGTGAAGAATGGCTGCATTTTCTTCCTAAGATCAGTAAAAGCTGAAGAAATCCAAAACCTTTTTTAGGAGCCCCTTAAAGCTTGTAAAATGGTATTAGCTATTATCATAGTTAATATTGCTTGATGTGGAAATATAAACTTGGGAAAACAAGTACTAAAACATTTGTTTAAGTGTACCTCCTGACATTTATGCTTATTAATTTGCTTTTGAGCAGTTTTCCATATTAAAAGAGAGATTGATTACTCTGAATGTGGAAAATACCATGTTGTCACTAATATATTTTATTTGATTACAAAAGCAATAGAAAGAGGGGTTTAATATAATTGTCATGCACAATTCACTATCCAAGTTTTTTTTCACATCTAACACACACTTGACAAGAAACAGATATGTTGAAAGACATCAATAAATGTACTGATTAAGAGTTTGAGACACTTACTTTAAAAATCTGGAGCAAAGGCTCACTATTCTAATTACCTGAGACATGTGACGTCAATTGTCCTTAATACTTTAAGAATGACAGGTTACAAATGAATAGATATTAGGGCTTTCTGCTCTGTTGCTCGCTGAAGAATCTGTTGAAGGACAAGTACTTGGATATGTCACCTTGTGTCTGGGGAGAGAGAGGAGTGTAAAAGAATGAAAGGATGATGATGGGAAAAGTGAGATTATCTCAGTGTTGCATTCTTTCCTAAATCCAAAGTGGGAATTGATTCTCCAAGAGAAAACAGTGCTTTGTGTTTTTCAATTAGAAATACTTAGAGGTATATGCAGCTAAGCTCCAGGCATTAGCTTTCCTGCACACCTCTTAGGAGTGCTAAGAAAGTGCACAGACTGTATTTCCCACATATATAAAAAGAATTAATTCTCTCTAGTGCTGGAGATGGTCCTCTGACCAAGTTGTTTAGTGCTTTCTAAAGGCTCAAAACAAGAACTAAATTTCTAAAGATGTTAATACAAACTTTCAGTTAAATAAAGATTCTGTCTTTGGTCTAAGAAGTCTGTGAGCAGCTTTGCCCTCAAATAGAAAAGGCATACCTGGGATCCAACACAGCTCCTCTACAGTTAGGAAGAGTACAGACTGAGGTTAACAAGCGTGGCATTTCCTTAAAGGAGTGATTTTCACATGGAAACAGACTGTGAGAATTACACTGTGATGCCAGAATTAGCACAGTAGTGTACATCTCCTGCCTAAAATAAGCCATAATTTGCTGCTTCTAGCACATAAGCCTGCTAGGAACTCTTTGCCATTGCAGTTTGTACAGAGATGCATGAGGTGAAGAACACCCAGCAGAAGTCACACAGCAAACACAGCAAGTGCCATGGCCCAAGGGGTCTTCCCAGGGCAGCTACTACAAACAGCTGCAGCCCATGCCAGGGCACATGGTAACAGCCTTCCCTGGCAGAGGGCACCGTGGTGATGGGGCTGGTGTGGATCTAAACAACACAGCCTGGTCTTCACCCCTCTGTGACAGACAGAAGGGGTGCACATTCTCCCAGTGACCAATGTTCATGCATTAATGCCTTCCTGCCACTCTTGACACAAACCTTATTGAAAGTGGTGACCTTGCCAGGGAGGTATTTATGACATGTTCATTACCCAGCACCTGAACACCTGGAAGAGAAAAGACTCTGGATTCTATTACCAATCCTCTGAGTTGTCCTGTTCTACTAATTACCTTTAATTCTCATTTATTACAAATTATTTCTCTGCCCATCTTTTTCTGCAGAAAGTGCAACATAGAAAAATTATTTACTCTTACCTCAGTCACCAAGTGAGAAAATGAGACAATATTTCTCTTCAAATCTACAAGAAAGAAATGTTCTTTTAAAATGCTATATGCATAAAATAATGTTTATTTATGTACATAAATATTGGCATCTATTGTCCCCAACACAATTAACAGTCCATTTCCAAGCAATAATTCACAGACAGTAACTGAACACAAAATTCAGCTCATGAGAAGAAGGATTTCAACAAACACATATAGCAATGCACCTGTATACATTGTAATGTGTAGGGAACCCAACAAATCCAGTAAATCACTGATAGCCATTATAAATTCAACAGCAGTTTGGTTAATAAAGCAGTCCTCTGAACACAAGGGATATTTACCCTGCCTGGTTTTTTGCAACACAACCACCCTTGTAGATATAAAATGCCAGTTAAATAAAGGGCTTGTTCTTCTGCGGCTTTCCCAGAATTTAACCCCAGATGAACTCTAACTAGTATATCTATGCTGCTATCTGGTAGAAATACCCAAACTGCACATGAGATTGATGATAAATGTTTCTGTGAGCTTTTTTTTTCAGAAAAATCATTCCCTTTAAAGTGAAGAAAGTAAAAAAAAACCAGAAGACAAAAGGCACACCTTTTAAAGACTCAAAACACATGGTCCTTATTCTTTCACCTATGATAGGCTTAGAAAAAAATTGTGGGTAGCAGCACAGACCAAAATCCATATTATACATTTTAAATAAGTGTATTTGCTCAGATATACTTTTTAAAAGTACTCAAGAAAACAGGACTCAACATTATTTGATGGTAACAAGGAAGGGTGAAATTTAACAACAATGGGGCAGTACCCTCTGCCAGGACCAGAGAAGAAACTGAAAGCAGTCCTATAAAACACTTACTTATAACATGAAGTGAGTGAAGAGGTAGAAATTGAACTGGAGAATTGTCTTCTCATCCTCCCACTTTACTCCCTACTTGAGAACAATCATAAAAATTTGAAGCAATTTGGAGCAATGGCCCATTCTCCTGTTAGACACCTTAATGCCGTTCATTTCTTCTAGTTATTCTTAAGTGCTTCATTAGGCAAACAATTATATGATTCATGCACATCTGGGACAGAAAATATTTTAGTGAACTACTACAATTCTTGACTCTACATTCATATGGTCAAAACCACAGGGAGACAAGACAAACTTCCATACAAAGCCACACAAAGCTTTTAATTTTCCCCAAAGTATAACAACTAGATGTAATTACAATTAAACCTTTAATGAAAATATTTCCACAGTACTTCTGTCAAGGTGTGACAAACTCATCCACATCTTAAGGACTTCGTGAAAAAAGAGTTCTGACACAAATGAAAGACTTTAAGAGACTGAGCATACAGAAAACAAGATAATGTTCTTCAAGAAAATGTGTCAGAATGTAGCTTTGAGGAAAGAAAAATCCCAGCTTGAAGATGTTCCAAAGCGAATTTGCTCACAAGAGTGCTTGCTAAAGGAAAGAAAATACAAAAGGAAGAATATTGCAAAAGAGAAGAAAATCCACCCTAACCAAAACCATAGCCATTTTCTTGGCTGGTAAATCCAGAGCCAGGTGGCTAGAATAAAAGATTTGTGTTTATCTGTTGGGAGATCAGTGCTGATTCATTCTATTTACTGTGGCAAGCTCACCTGTGAGGCTTTATAGATGCCTTGGGGAAAAGAGCTCAGCAGGGGTCAACTTGTTGAGAGCAAAGAAAAGAGAGGTGAGATTTGGGTTTTAATTGGTACAAGGGGAAATCCCCTCTCTTTTATTTAGGTGGTTCAGAGAAAAACACAGGTAATAACAATAATAATAAAAAGTCTTAGGACAGGGGTTCTGCTAAGCACAATTCTGTAAGCATTTCCAGGTCAGCTTGGAGGTGGGGGAAGAGAGTTATCATTATAAAAGCTTCCCCTGAGGTTCAGTAGGGAACTCAGTTGTGAGATTTGTAGGAAGCTTTATCTTGTGTAAAATCCGTGAGTTTATTGCTTGAATTAACTCTGAGCTGAGGAATAAAGTATACTTAATGCACTTTTAAAGCACTGTTTTACTTCCCCGTTTGTTTCTATAAAAGGATGCTTTCCAAGCTGATCTGTGCAGTATATTTGTCCCTCTGGGTTTTACCTTAATTTGCTTGCTTGATCCAGAACTAAGAGATTTGAATATCTGGTCCCAGAAGTTATTCTTTCATTGTGTACCACTGTCATTTCTGTCTTGCTTTCCATTTAAAAGAATGCAACTTGAAAGACTGCAGTTTTCAGGAGCTGGAAACCTAACTGCAAAGATAAAAGAAATCAGTCAAAAAAACCCAGAACAGTTGCTTTTGCCCAATTTGCAGTTGAAGTGGGATAAGACACTAAATTATTTAAAACTAAAAGTGAGAACAAAAAAAAACCCCTAATTTTTACATATGGCTGCAAGGCAGTTGATTTTGAACAAAACCCCTCTAAAGTTATTCCAAAAGTATTTACTTGTAGAGGCAAGGCTTTTCAATAGCAGCGGGCGTGTTTAGGTGTGTTGCCCTCTGTGGGGTTAGCAGATCTGCTCCCACCAGCCTCCTCACCCATCGGCTGCTAAAGGTCACCTCAAATAGCACAGCAGCAGGAGATGGTGCCAGATTTCATCCTTTAATGTCAGAGAGAAAGACTTTATCATGTCCTCCCCCATGGGTTTCTTCACTGTCTGATAAAATACTGGAAGAATTATATTACTTTCTCTGGACAATTTGATCAGGAAACACTGCTGACAAATAAAAATGTTTTATATTTTCAAATTTGCTTTTTTTTTCCCTTCTTTTTTTCTGCATCTAGCTACTTGTTAGGGTAGACAGCTACCTACTTTGCCTACCCTTAAAGCTGGTCCTGGCAAATGCTGTGTTGTATTCCCACTGAGTCTATAAAGTTTACAGAATAACAGGGCTACTTTAATGTGTCAAATGGAAAGGCTGGAATAAGCCAAAATTACTTTGACATTTAAAAAGTCCAGCATCTTTTGCCTTACATTTGCACTTAGTGCTGAAGTTAAGAAACATTTAGAAAAATAAAGTTCCACAGTTTCCTGTTAAATCTAACTATTTCATACAGTGTAATTAATTGTGCCCTTGCTCTTTCAATCCTCTCAAACTGAAATTAATAGCATTGTGGGAAGCTGTGACTTGAAAAAAGATGTGTAGCATAAAAACGGTGAAGAAATACTGATTCAAAGAACAAAGTGAGAGAAACACAATAAACATTCTGTCTGGGGGAGAAATGATCCCATTTCTTCATTTTTTGTCAGTTGGAGTCTCTGAATTCCCTCACCTCGGTACAACTCGTGAAATGAACAATTTGAAGTAGATGACTTGTGGATGTACAGTACAGTAACAGAGAAACCTTCTGGCTCCACAGCATGTACCTTCATCTATGTTATGCTCTGTCAGCTGTACATGACCAAAAAATACCCATTTTAACATCCAGGATCAAGTGACAATGACAAACTGAGGACTGGAGTTATTTGTCCTTAGTCCATTTATTTGTTTCACAGGGGTGAACAAGTAGGTCCATGATGTGTTTACTATACTGTATCTCAAAAAGGAAACACTACTGGGTTCCTTCTTACTATTTTCCTGCAGCCTGTCCTGACTTGATCAACACAGCTGCTGGCAGGAGTGCAAGGGTAAGCAGTGGGATAATATGCAAATGGCAAATGTCCTTGACACTGCTTCCCACACAGGGCCTACCGTGTCTCTCCTTTGGGGTCTTTCTGTCTCTGGAGGCATGTGTCATCCTGCTCATAAAGGAAATAAAGACTGTTCATTACTGCAGTGCAGATCAAAACCAACAGGAACCCTAAAGGCCAGAAGGGTGATGACTCCCTGGAGGCGGCCATGATAAGTTTATCATACGGTAGAAAGATTGAACACTATAATCCTAACTTAAATGCCTGTTCTCTGGCTCTCCTATTCCCTAGTGAAGCGAACAAGAAAATAAAACCAAAAGAGAATAAAGGATCCTGAAGTTTCTGGGGAATGATATGGATATGTCAATAAAATACTCAAAGAACCAAACATGAATCTTGCTTGAAAAAGAAGATATGAAAGAACACTGGTGGAAGCAGCTGTGCCTGCATTAAGGCAGGACAAAATGTAGTTGTTTTTATCCCAGGACCAACTCAGTAAGGACTGAGTCCAACCAACCAACTTCTTCCAAGAAGTCCTGGAGAGCTGCACACAGTGCTTCCCACCAAGAGGACTGGAACATGGCCATTGCCTTTAAGGAGATGGGTGCCGGGTCTTTCATGTCAGTGGCTGCTTTGCCTGTGCCAGTGGATTATGATGTTGACCAGCAATGAGATCTCCTATAGCTAACTTGAGCTCTGCACCTGACTGAAGTGATTTTTCCAGGTGTCTGCCTGTGTGTCATGTCAAACCCAGTTGCAAACTTTAAGTAGCAAAATGTAGAAAAACTAATAATTAAACCAACCATGTCAAAGAAATTGGAGGACAGGAAGAAGAAATAATTGCAATAGGAATAACAGAAAAGGGAAGAAAGGTTTGGCTGCTATCTAATAGCGAGTTGTGAGGCAAGTATTTGCCTTGCCTGGTGGTTAAACCTCCAGCGCCTGCATGAGTTTCTTACTCTGAGTTAGGTGCTGAGGGTCTTTACAGAGGGCAGGGCCTTAGCTGCTCAGAAAAATTAAAGCAGTTAAAAGTAGCTGATCAGTATCTAGGAATATGAGTTCTAAAAGCCACCAGTTGGAGGAGGGAACTGCCCTATCTAAAGCAGTAAGAAAGGCCAGTATTTCTAACCTCCAAAGAGAACATATTCTATCACAGCAATTTTCTCTCCTTTCTTCATCTACAAATATATTGAGCACTCTCATATTAATTTGTATGTGCCTGTGGAGAACACTAATCTGGATTTAATCAAAGCTGTTCCCAAACTGCAGGTAAAACAAAATGTTGATATGTCTCCTCCATTTGTTGTTCTTTGTGAACCTGCTCCTAATGAGCAACTCCTCAGACAAAAGAACCAGGAGGCAGGAAAACAGAGGACACTTAGCATAGCTGGGAAATTCCCATTAATTCATGAGCAAATCTGCTTTTCAGTCAGATGAAACTGTTTTCTGAATTTTAACCCCAAGACAGTGCAATTCATACATTAAAACTCCGTATTGCTTTGGGAATCAAATCACTTGCTACAACTTCTGGAGTAATTTCCTGAAACAAAACATATTTGTCTTTTCCATTTTTAAAAAAAGGTGAGATAGTCAACACATATACAATGCTCAGGGAATTCTTGTTTGTAAGCAGTAAGAATATAGTGAGATCCAAAATACTGCATGTGGTAACACATGGGAGGACAAAACCTCTGCTCCTCAGATATTTCAATCTTTTGGACAAAAAAATTGCTAACACAAATCACTATCCTTCAGCTTACTAATTAGTTTCTCAAAGACCTCCAACACTGCATACACCAAGAGTCCATTTATACACTACCCCAGCATTTGCTGCTTCCTTTACCCCCATTTTTCAGAGTGATTACTATTTATCTTAATTCCCACACATCTTTTCTGGAAGTCATTGTGTGGGAATATTCTGGGCCAGGATGTACTTGCTGCTTTGAACCAGGGATTGAACAGACAATTGCAGTTGTCTTGGCAATATTTCACCATCATTATGGAAAAAATAGGTCTATTGGATGTTTAATAATTTTTGATGATGTTAATAATACTAGCATATTTTTATGTCAGCTATTGCTATTTACTTGTATGATCCTAATCAAATCTTAATATATGTAAATTAATAAAGTAAAAATGCATACTGCAATACAACACTCACTTTCAGCTTCATTTCTCTCAGTTGCTCTTTACCTACTGGGGGAAAGCAGCCAAAGAATACAGTAGGGGTAAAAAATATTTTAGAGGTGGGAAAATTCTTCTCCATTGGGAGAAGAATTCTTTGCTACATCTGGCTGTAGTAGAAGACAGCTGGATTCCAACAGCTAGGAATTCATGGCAGTCATGTATTACAAGCTTTTTCAGTAGCATTATGATGTTAATTTCTAAGCCAGAGGGTGTTTACGGGCTCAAATCTGCACACACAAGTTGTTTTAATCACAGGAATACTGTTTGAAGCACATGTAGAAACATTCCCACAGGGGCGTCATTTTATACACTGCCTTGTAGCTTCTTTCATTTTCTGAACAGAAGCCAGTTGAGGGAAAGCAACTTCCCAACTTACGTCCCATGGAAAAGATATTCCAAGTCAGTAACTCTCAGTTTTTTTTCTTAATGTGGAAACCTGAAAACCCTTTCCAGGGAAAAGTGGATCAGGCTGAAACCTGTTAACAATAAGGCTGCTTTTCACAGGACTTTATGCAGACTTACCTACCATAGTTCCTCTCTCTGCTCCTTCCAGACTGTCTCAGAGTATAGGTTGAAAAACATTGTTCTGAAGGTAGTTTCCAAATGACAACAAAACAGAAATCGACAAAACAGAAATCCCTCTGGCACTACTATATTATCTTAGAATATTATAGAACTGTGGGGAAAAGTTATGTTTCACCCTAAGGAGGAAAAGGTAAAATTGTTTCATATGGACACAATCTCATATTTCTTCAGAAAATGTAATTGAGTCATAATCAATTAGGCAATTTAAGACACTTTAATGAAATAAAGATGTGATTTCTTTGTGGTTGAATTGTAGTTGGAAAATCAATTTCTTAGAGACAAGATAGCAAATGCTTAACTTGGATTACTGTGCTGTCTCCCCCAACAATTCTCAGATGAGATTAAGTTTTTGAAGCAATTTTATTTTTTGCTGTGCTGTTCTTTAGGTGTGAAAATCAAAGTTGTGCAGTCCTAAAGTTACAAGTGTGAGGATCAACTACTTGTATCCTTCCTTACCCTCATAAGCACATATCAGATTGAAATGGGTTGGTAAACAGTTTTTTACTATAGCTCTTTTATTTTGGTAATTTTCTCAACAGTCTTACAGGAGAAGTGTTGGGGTTAGAAAGTGTGCTTTGGGGATTTAGACACTTTATTCCTTCTGTGGCATCATATGAGTAATTTGGTGGTATCTTGGAGCGTAAAACAATCAGCTGTGGATTTGTAATGAGCTGGTTATCTTATTTCCCTTTGCAAATCAAATTAAAGAAACAAACAGGGAAATACCCTGTTTGAAGGATGGGTGGGGTTTCAGGGATAGCAAAGAGACAAAGTAGATAAAAGCTGATAATTAGCATTCCTACATTTAGTTCCTGAGACTATAGACATTATAGACATTAACCCATTTAATATGAATACTGTCTCTATAGCACTCACAAAATGCTGGTAATACGAGCTAAACTGTGCTGTATTTAATTTCATTCCTGCTGATAGCATTTATCAGCAAAATCTGGATTTAAAAACCCCAAAATATGCAATTTAAGCCTCATCATAACTGGACAGCTGAGGAGGAAAGTGAGGGGATTACCTGGAGCCTGGAAGCACAAATATAAGAGTGTATTGTCAGCATGGGCTATAAGCCTTTTAGCAAATGGTAGCGTAAGCTTCAGCTGACAGGCTTTTTCACAACTGACAGACAAAAAATATGAAACTTAAATTCTTCATGACAGATTGCTGTGCTGAATGAAGAGGCCAATGGGACAGTGCTAGGCTAGAGGCGAGAGTGACATATACAGGCCCAGTGTCTCTACTGTGGGGTGGCTCTTTGTAACTTGTACACAATTCATTCCTCCTGAACACTCCCCCTCTTTGCCAAGCAAACTGTTATAGCAGACTGGTGTTTCACCCCCCCTCTTTTTCTTCAGTTCTACATATTTTTTTTTCAGAAGATGAATGCTGAGTCTTAAAAGACAGGGGTGGCAGATTAAATTTAATATGCAGGCATGAAAGATGTTTCCTGGATGCTTCTGCATTGGAGCTTTCCACCCAATCTAACACACTGCTATTGCAGGAAGCTAACTCACTGGTTTATGAAATGTGCTTAATCCTCAGTGATGGCAAGCTTTGTCAAAATTTTTTAAAAACTGTGCTTTGAAATGATTGCTCCTTTCTGTCAGCACCCCACCTCTTCAGCTCCGCCTGCTCACAGGGTTGCATTCCCAACCAGGATGGCCTTCAGTGCAGGGTGGGACTCCTGGCAAAAGTGGAGGTCCTGGGAGGAGAGCCCAGCCCAGCCTCTGCCTCCAGATGTAGTTTCGGTATAGCAGGGAAAGCACAGCTTCCACAGTCAGATGGACCATGACTGCCTTTGCTTGTGGAGCAGACCCAGTCCTGTCCAGCTCTCTCATGGCTCCACCACGGGTACCTGTAGCACCTGCTGCACCTGCCCACAGAGTGGTCACTTTTCCATGGCCCCCAAGATCCTCCCAAGGGTTAGGGGGGCAGGTGCAGCTGCCTCCTGCACACATTGCTACCTGGTCTACCAGCACCAGTTTCCAAGCCACCGTCCTTCAAACCATACTCTGTCCAAGATGCTGCTAGTGAGGCTGCCAGCAAGTTTTCTGGCAGGAAAGCTTCTGGCTTGGTGTCCTTCAGGGCATCACACCAGGTGATGGCAAAGGTCTCCTCTGGCCTTCAAATCTACAAAAGAGAAGAAAACACCCAGACAGGTTTTGTTGATTTGCTTGCTTCTCCTTTTCAAAGGGAAGTGCCCAGCTATGGAGCTGTTATGGTCTCCCCTGTGCTTTCAGCTTTGTTACTGGGCTATAAAAAGGGGAGATGGGAGCCAAAAATAACACACAGTACGGCCTCTGGCCAGTCCCAGAGTCATTACCTTCACAGAGTAGCCTCTGAAGTCAGTGGACTGTAGGGTCCAATTCTTAGTATCTGTCTCCTTTTATACAATTTGTAATTATCAATACAAAAAAATAGAAAGCCCTAAGGTAATATGTTAATTCTTACCAGATGTACTGTATGTATCCTTATATGCTAGAAGCCTGCCAGGACTGCAATGTCACAACAGACATTTACTGAAGTACCTGGGGAAATGTAACAAAAAGTGTTAGTAGAAAATGGTCTTTCAGCGAAATTACCTAATATATTTGCTAATGGTATCTGATTTAAAAGCCATAAAAATACTAAGTTAAAAGCACATTAGAAGATGTGGTATATTTATAAGTGTTTGTCACCTTGGCAACAAAAGAGAAATTCCAAATCTAACATTAGCTTTCATGGGCCAAGACCTTTGAAAATTGATAAATACCTCCTCTTTATAGCAATGATCTTCTTTCAGGGAAGAAATACCCCACTGCAAAAAGAAGTTCTTCATTGCACAACCGGTTTGTGATAGCTTTCAGTTATGGCTTTGCCCTGTCTGCCCACTGTAGTATAATTTTTTAAGTCTTGACAATGAAAACAATATATTTTCAAATACGGTAAAGCACTGATCTTTGTTTTACCCCTTTTTGTAACTTCAAGCCTTAATTTCCTGTATACAAACCAGGTTTTTTAGCATGGCACTGAGCCGGCTTGGGTTAGTTTGCAGATCTATAGGCTCTGCTCTGATGTTTGTGATGGGGGGGTCTTTTTTCCTGACTGTGAATTGTTTTGCCACAAGCACTAAACTATGTAAGTCTTGATAAATATAGTACCAGTTTCAGCTGTACCTTCCTACATAATGTATGGTCCCATAAAACTGTGCCTTAAGACTAAAATAAAAGCTATTTACTCCCTTGTAATGCAAATGCTTCCAGTATAGAATCATAGAATCATAGAATTGATTGGGTTGGAAAAGACCTCCGAGATCATCGAGTCCAACCCTTGGTCCAACTCTAGTCCATTTACTAGATCATGGCACTCAGCGCCACGTCCAATCTGCGTTTAAAAATCTCCAGGGATGGTGATTTACTACTTCTGCATACAACTGAGTATAGATCCTTATTATGTTCATTCTTGAAGCTCCACTGATTTGCCTACAGATCATGAATGGAGAACATAGGGACAAATCTACAAGAAAAAATTACAGTAACCAAAAAGATATTCATGTTGTTCAGTGGACCCCTTCAATACTGCAAAGCTCTATTCTATGTGATGCTAACGAGTTTCTCTGAAGAACAGGGAGTCAAATTAACCCTGAGAAAGAACATCCCTAAAATGAAGTGGTATCCAGAATAATTGTCCTTGACTTGTATCTTCACATCTGACAGAACTGATTAAACAACTTGATCACAAAAAAAAGGACTATCTGTTGAATGTGGGTAATCCCTCAGCAGAGTTGAAACCCTATGGATTTGAAGCTCCAAAATGCCTGTAAGGATTAGAGAAGCCTTTAAAAAGTTTTATGTAACAGTAGATTAGACACTGCTGAGCATCTCATATCCCACTTTTTCCTCCTGTTTCGTAGATGTTTCAATTTTTCTTCTACTGTTGATTCACAATGACAATTGGCTAAGAAAGGCAGAGCATGAAAATCAACAGGAGAGAACCAGAAAGGGCACATGAAGGACAAGGCAAGCATGGAAAGCAGAAGGACTGGAAAGTGGAAGAACCTTCCATCAGCAAAATTAGGTTGGAGCATGCTCAGAAATGTGTTTTGTAGATTGGGTTTGTGAAACAGAAGTACGTAGGTTTAAGGCATAGAAAAGCACAGCTGGATTGTCCATAACCTCAGGAGACTGAGCCAAGCTGCACAGAAAATCTATATTTATTTTTCTTTCAAATCAAATATCTATGGGAGAAAGGAAATGTGATAATATGAATGAAAAATTTGGAGAAGCTGCTTTGAAAGCAAGAGTTTTTCATTTCAGAGTTGTTTAGGACATGTCAGTAGTGGTATATCATTCTGCTGTCCCAAGTCTGAAGGTTTTTAGTGTTTTTTAATAGGAAATTTAAAAACACATATTAGTAGTTTGATTTAGATTTCCCCGTGGAAGTGGTCATGTCTAACTAGTTTTCATCATGAGCATACCATGCTTTTGTTAAAATCAATGAGGATTGAGAGTCTTAATCAGGTTGAACCTCCAACCTTTTACAGTGTATTGGTGGACTGAAGACCAAGCTTACAGCTCTATCCATCTCTATCCATCCACCCAGTTGTGCCCTAACACCTCCAGAGTGAACATCCCCACTGAACCATAGAACTGACCCTTATATTAGTGAAATTGCTTTTTAGTGAAATATGTGCAATTTATATGGGAGTTGGTAAAGCACCTATTAAGACAGTAGTTAATAGATGTGGTTGGAGCTTTTTTTCAAGTATTGATAATAGGGTGGAAAAAGAGTTTCCATTAACTGAGGTAGCAAGAATCATACAGATAAACATGTGCTCTTACACTCAAGTGCACAATTTTCACTGATTGATAAACCTAACACACCACTTGAGACTATATTCTAGTTACATCATTTCACCATTAAATTCTTCATTTACACCCAAATGAATAGATTAACATTAAGTAAACGCTACTTAAAAATTGTCCCATTCAGTGAAGCTTTAATATAAATTTGTACTATCCATAAAAGTATATTATACTTTATAATATGAAAATAATAATTTAAAATGTACAATTCAAGTTTTCCATGCAATAAGTGTTTCAAGATGTGCTTGTTCAATAAGTTTATGCAAATCTGCAAAAGAACATCTCCATCATGAATATAATATAATATAATATAATATAATATAATATAATATAATATAATATATAATTTATATAATTTATATAATATAATATAATAATCATGCACAAAAATATGCATTGATAAATATATAAATAAGATATAAATAAATATTTAAAAGGTGATTAAATTTTATCATGAAGATGACCAACCACACTGTTTTAGCAAATCTGTATTCATTGTTTTTGCTTGTTCTTACATATGCCTCAAATAGATTGGATTTTTGTTTTGTTTAAAATAATTAAGGCAGGCCATATGAACCTGTAAATCAAATCAGCATTTTATGATGGAGAAAAATTACTATATTATAGGGGCATTTCTGAAAGTCATTGAAAACACAGAGAAGATGTAATCACCTTAAGAACAGGTGTAAAACCAGCACTGCTAAAGGATTGTCAGGACTGTGGAGTTGTTCCGTGAACACAAGATGGCTGAAATCCACGCTGTAATACCTCAAAGAATTTGGACTCCACAAGGTTTGGCTGCATGCAGAAGTAAAGACCAGTTGCTAGCTGCTTTGTGTTTTTAAGAGGAGATGGTTTTCCGTTATACCCAAAAGACAGCTGTCATGAGTCCTTGGTGAATATTTGGAGACCCCTAGGGTCATTAACAGTATGAAAAGACAGGATGTTTCTAAATAGTCTTGTATCACTTAGGAATTCTGAATATCTGACAGCATAGGGGATATCTGTCAACTTCTTTCTTTTTCCTTCATCGTTAAAAAGCACATCTATTTTTTCAATTCTCTTTTTAGCTTTGGGCTTAAACTCCTACAGCTGAAGAGCTGGGCATTTGGATGTATTCATTTACACTGTGACAATAAACCATGTGTGTGATAACTGGTTGGGAAATCAAATTCTAAATTTAGTCACATTTTTGGGAATTGAGAAGCCATTGCTTCAGTTGCTTCTCTCAGATCTGCATGTGATTGTTTAAATTTATTTTTCTTTGTGGCTATATACAGCCTTCATAAACACTGAACATACAATTTCAAATCTTATTGTTTTGTTTTGGTTATACTTCAGACTGCAGCCACCTCAAACCACTTGAGTGAAAGCACAGTGGCAAAAATTGACTTTTCCCTACAGATGACAAAGCAATGAAACACGAAAACAAAAATCCTTTTTTTTTTTTTTTTTGAGACACTGACTTTTTATATGGCCTACAAATCACTTGCCATTAATGTGCAGGAACTTCTGTGAAGATTGTGCCATAGGCAGAATGATGCAATAAGGAGAATCTAAAGCTCACAGCATTTCAGAGACTTAGTTTTTTAAATAATTACTGTTGTCTTAACTTTAAATATATTAACAGTTTCCTGAAAGATGGGAAGATGTTCCGTGCTGACCAAAGTTATGTATCTTAGCAGTAAGCACAAAACTGTTGACTTAAAACATAGATATCTGTTCTGAATGGTTTTAATAAAATCTGTGCTACTACATAGGAAAAAAAATTACCATCTAGATTTGCAAGAACACGAAAACAAGATTATAAAACTACCTTCCAGACCTCAAAGATCTGACCTGCAGAACTGCTTAGCATTGGCATCTCTGGGTGTTTGGGATTTTTCAAAATCAGGCCCAGTGCCTGAACTAGAATGTCACCACAAGACATTTTCCTGCTATTTGCAGATTTTCTTTTCAATACCTCCAGCTTTTGATTGTGCTAAAGGCTTAAAAGCAAATCAGAGAAAAGACTCCCCTATTGTGTATTACAAAAGATCCAGGCCAGAAACAGTAAAACTGAGGAAGCTATTTCCTGATGCACTCCTTCACATGACAATCAGTTTAGATCTTTTACTTTCTTTCTCAGCCAACATCAATAACAATGTACTCAAATCTAACTTTTTTGCTATAATATACTGCTGTAGGTGACCCACTTTTAATTTACTTCGTATGTTAGAATAATAATTAGCACCACTGTACTATCACATGACTCTGCCTAATTGTATCATTTACCTGCACATTAAGTACTGTACAAATAAACATAGTAACTTATGTATATGTATACAATGTAGACAAAAAGATTACATAGATATACTCTGTAAAACCATTGGGTTTGTAGGTTGGTTTGGCATATGGTTAGCATTTAATCTGTGCTGTTATTGTAACAATTTCGGCTGTCACTGGTGCTACTGCATTTGCTATAGGGCTAAGAATTAAAGTTACAAAAGAGTTATGTGCTTTGGAAAGCAAGGTAGGAACAGTTAAGAATTTGTTTTCTGGGGTTTTCTTTACCATTCAGAATAGATTACTAACAGATACAGAAAGGACTACCAGTTTTTCATAGTTGTACATACAACAGCTAAGTCTTCCCTAGGCTGCTGCACTCATGAGTTAGATGAGCCGAATTATGATCAGGACTTGCCTGAATTGTTCCTTGTGGCTCTGATTTGACATACTGCATCAACTTCACCTGGTAATCTAGGATAAAAAAACCAGACTAATTAAGCTCTCAAGAGTATCCTTGTTTAGAAAAAATTAATTGACATTTCTGCTAATGGCACAGCATTCGTCATTCATTTCTGTGGAAAATCACTGGATGATTCATCAAAACCTCTATGCTTGCTGAAGAAGATGTGACAGGTTAAGAGGAGCTCTGAGGAAGAAGGTATCCTCTGCTTTCAAGGATGGATGAGGAGGAGCCTTGGAGCTCTGTGCGTTTCTGCATGTAAAGAGTAATGTTTTGGGTCATGCCATGGGTGCCACTCTGCTTTTCCAGCCAAGGTGACCTTGCTGCCTCTCTGTCCATGCAGCAGCTGGCAGTGCGGGAGCTGTGGTGGCCAGCATGGTGGTCCTGCTCATGCATCAAGCTGACCCTGCACTGCTGGCACCTGTGTAGTACCTCCTGGGAGCTACATCCATGGCTTCAGCAATAAAACATGCTTTAGATACATTTCATTTACTGTATGAATCTATGTGACCAAATACATCCATCTCGTTTTCCTCACATGTTTGCAATGAGTTGTGTACACAAGCTTAGGAAGTAAACCAGCTGCCAACACTTCTTCACAGGCCATGGGTGAACCATGCTGGGGAACAAGAGCAGTAAGAATCAAGGAGCAGTGGAGGGCAAAAAGTGAACTGCAATGAAAACAAAGGGAGCTGAGGTGAGAAAGGAGGGAGAAGTGTTTGAGTAAGTAGAGCCTGAAGAAAGGTAAGAAAAAGTGTTTCCCTGAGTGTTCAATAGTATATATTTTCTTTTTTCACCCTAAATACACAAATCACTAATTAAAAGGTTGTATTAATTGACAATAAATTAAATTAAGTTAATTTCCCTGAGTTGTGGCTGTGTTGCCTGTGACACTGCAGAATAGCTGAACAAGAGCCAGGGCTGGTGACAAGCAGGCCCCAAATGGGTGGAAGGGCAATGAAGAGGTTCTGCCTGCCAGCAAGAAAAAAATCAACACCAGCTGCAAGCTCTGAATGGCACCCAACTTCTACTGCCAGCTCCTACCAGACACATTGGAGAAGATCCCGGGGAGATTGCTGAGCTGTTAAGCAAGCTAAACAGATACATTTAGGTCTAAAACAGCCCTGGAGGAACTTTGCCAGAGAAATGTGGCCAACAAGGGTGATGCTGTTACACAGACTTGTAAGAGATTATTTCCATCCATAATTATGGGGCAAGTCCCTGTAATATAATCGGAGATGAGACAGGTCCCTTCAAATTACATTTCAGGGCTGATACTTCTGCCAGGTGGTCTGAATCTCCAAGACCTTGAAAAGCCTATTTTATCTCTTTTCTGAACTGAGAGGACAGAGGGACTGTCTCAGTAACCTCCCTATGGTGAGGGTGGCCTCAAGTTCGGTGGCCTGACTCCTGCTCTTGAAATAGTCAAGGCATCAGTAAGTCCTACATCTTGCTAGGATTGCTAATGAGTAGCCCTGCTTACCTATCAGAACATCAGAAATAATGCTTAATTATTCTTTCCAGGCTACAACATTTTTTATCTGGGTTGAGCTTCATCCTGACCTCACCTTAGCCACTATCTAGATATGTAAAGGCAGAAGCATGTTTGAGATGGAAAAAAAGGCCTGCTCTGTGCACCTGATTCCTAAAGAGTCATGCTAACCTGTCCAGTGAGAAGCTCACAGGGAAGTTACCATAGTGTTTTATTCTCAGGGTAGACATGGCAAAATATATGAAGGCAGTTGTGGAGTAACATGAAAAATAATTTAAGCACAAAACACAATTATTCCAACATTTGGTAGGAGTGCAATTCAGTCACTTAAACATAGGTAGTTGATACCATTTTAGATACTGCGTTACTTTGCCCTATCTCTAGCTGAAGTTGGGAAGGGCTAGGGTTTCCCAGATTACATCAGGCAGCCCTGTGTTTTAGGGCATCTCAAGTGACCTTAGAAACCTTCGTTAAGGCAACTGAATTGTACCCTGACAGTTCTCATACTTGCATGGAAATGCAAGTCATGGTGACCAGTACCTAGTGCCAAACTACATTGTGATTACCCCTTATATGTTCAAAACATCTATACAATTTGCATCAGGGTTCAACAATAAACATTCTGCTGATGCAGGTACATGAAATGTACAGTTATCCCACGATTACTTGTCTTTGTAAAATTTGGTTCTGGATGCATCTGGTACTCTTCCAGAATGTAGAGCTAGGAGGCCAGAATATGAAAGGGGAACAGTATTTAGGAAACTTCCTGAACCCTATACAGAGGAAGAGTCAAAGGAAAATAATGCTGAAAATCTGCAATGATGGACTGAGAGGAGAAGAAAGATGATACCAGGAATGGTAAACAAAGGCAGGAAATAGTCTGCTGGTGTTAGTTCTTGATTAGGAGCTCGTTAAGTTTTGGCTAGAGAGCTAAACCCAAGGAGATATTTTGTCAGCTCAAATGTGGACAGAAAACAGAAAGACAATAGAACAATTAGACAGAGGAAGAGAGCAGAAGTGAACAAACATTATTTCCCCTGTTACAATGACACACAGCTAGAGCTTTGTAGCAATACTGCCCAGCTGCCTTTAGATCAAGTGAAAATCTTTTGACTGTCAAGGATAAAGAGAGAACTGTTTCTATTTCAGTCATTGGTAACCTGATAGCTTGCCACAGTGTATTTCACATAAGGAAATCTGTAAAGCAACATCTGAGTGTTCCTTGTGATTAATATTCCTTATGATCTGCAGCCACCTAATTGCACCCTGACCTCAGTGACGATCAACTGTGAGAAGGGATGGGCTGTGGGAGCAGGGTGGGCTACCAGGAGGTTCTGGTGAATGATGGAGCAGCCAGAGAGAACAAGAGAACCTTTGCAGACATGAATAAATAAATAGTAGCACAGGCACTGACCTCAGGAATAATGCCATCGATCCAGAGCGGCACAGAGCTATTGAAAGAAACAGGGCAATCTGTTCCTAACCTCCAGATGCACCAAATGTAGGATATGCTTTTTTTTTCTTCAATTTAATCCAAAAAACTCCAGCATGAAATGCAGCACTGAGACACAGAACACTATCTCTGATGGGATTCTCAGGATGCATTAATCAGCTCTCGGCCTGCCCAATATGCTGCATGGCACAGGATACTTTGTTCTGCACATTAATTCACACATTCTGAATGGTAACAATGGTAATAACCTTTCCTGTGGGTTTTTTTTTTTCAGGAATTAGGTGCATTCCTGGATATCTAACAGCCTGGACCATAAGACAGTCCCTGTCCCATCCAGATAAGCTTTGTAGGCACTACTGGTCTGAGACATAAGTGCCTGAGCTGGTGGGTGAACAGATGTAGGTCTGTGCACACGGATTTTATGTAGTATTGATGAGGCCAGCTGGATCAAATACATACAGTGCCAATTTTCTCTGCAGCACAGGATTTCTCTGAACAGGCACTGTTTGGTAGCCTGGAACCATGCAGACCTCTGAAACCAGCAGTTTACACAGTGTATCTAAAATACTTAACATGGCTCTGAGATTTTTTTCAACAGGGCACCTTTAACTGTTTATAAGCAAATTAATTTCCAATTTGTTCTATTTCCTCTTTTTAATCTTATCCTCAGAATATGCTTTCAGACGTTAAAGCATCCAAGTCAAAGAAAATGGGCCCAGCCATCAAAATGACAAATGGTCCCCCTAAAAAAAAAATCTGGAAATTTGAACAACTGTACTACACACCTTTTTTGTTTCACCTTGAAGGGAAAAAAAAGCTCTAATTCAGAAAAAAACTTGCTCAATTTCCATTTTCCATTTATGCAAATTACACTCTGAATAAATAAATCTACATAATCCACCTTCCTGCTAGACAACTTGCAGTAACATTTGCCAAGAGAAAGACAGGCTTTTCTGATACTAATGCATAAAACATGCTGAATAAAAAAATTAAAACAAATCATGTTGAGTAAATAGCTGCCGTGTAGCCCTGGAAAGAATAATAGATGTACTGATGAGTTACTCAGGATTGTCTTGTTCAATTATTTCAAACATGCTACCAGTTAAGGGTATATTGAAGTTAAGGTTTTAATAGAGACAGTAATATCCCAAACCACTGAAACCTATAGGAATTTTTTCCTTTAATTTCCATGGAATAGAGGCATGTAGATCTTTCTGCCGAAGCACCAAATAATGTCGGGCTGTTGATCCTGGAAAACCAAACTATTCAGCATGTAGCTGATGTGCTGTGCAGGGGCTGCAACCCCAAGAAAGCAGATCTCTTTTGCAGTTTTGGGAATGTAGGAAGTGCCTTCCCTAATTTGATCAAGACTATTCCTTGCTCTGTGTGTTTTCTGTTCATGTGAGATACAGGCTTGGTGATTGTAAAGGTTGCCGCTATTCTTGGAATTGCCATAGGGGAAAGATAAAAGAAAAATCAGTGGCAGTATGCTCTTTATTGGTATCCAAGGTCATCCCCCACTCTTACTGCATAGGGTAGATGCTGAAAGGCAACGCTTATTCTTTATGGCCCACCCAGAAACTATCAAATCATACTTGTCCTTTGACACTTTCCTCTAAACTATCAAGTATCTTTCCACATTGGAAAATCTATGCTGGACAGCTGAATCTTTATCCTCTTTTATTTAAAGAATTAAAACTATTCCATGGCACTGGGTCCACAAAAAGGCTTGAATATTATAAATTGCATCACTACATTTTTACGTACTGTGATGCTTTGTGGAATTCAAAGACATTTTTCTTGGTGAAAAAATGTAATTTCCTTACAAGTTCCTGGGGGCAGTGGAGTGTGGGATATGGAAGCCTACTGGCTAATTAGGAAGCTACCTAAGAAGGCCAGTAAGAAACCTTAAGAAAATATGATTCAATACCATGCCTCTGCTAAGAGGTAAACCAGCAGGAGAAATGAACTAGACTCAAGAGACACTACAAGCCAGAATTACAATTTACTAAAAACATCACAATAAATACAATGATACAGAGAAAAACTTGGTTTAACACACAGAAACCAGGTGTATAATCCAGCACCCTGGGGCACAAATAAACAGTGTTCATTAGCCTCTGTGTTAAGTGCCACATGGTCCCCGAGTACAAATCAAAAGGAAAGGAAAAACTGTTGGTACGGATGATAGTCACGGTCTTGTTGAGAGTAGCAGTCACAGTCCTGTTGAGGTTCTGGTCATCTGCATGAGACAAGTGGTACCAGAAGTTCCAAAACCCAAAGATTATATATGCTTAGGTTCAGGTGGGAATGCCCAGTACCGCTCCCAGGGTGGGGAGTTTCATAATGGGTGATTTACTCTGTGAGTCATGGGATATTTTTGGAATCTTTGAAGGTCTAGGTCGTTGCAATGCCTATTGTGCCAGTTTCTTATGGCCCATTAGAAGACATGATCCCCCAGGCTGAGTGAAAGGTACTAATGCTATCCCTGAGGGGAGTTATCATGTCTGAGACATTGTGTAAGAACAGAAACATTCCTGTGCCTCACAGGGTTCTTTAACACCCAGCTTGTGGCCTGAGGGGTCAGGTGTGCTCTAGGAAGCTGCTGGAAATGGTCCATTATTAACAATTCATCAGAAATTACAGAGAAGAACCGCAGTTAAATGCCATCCTGATGCCTGATCCCGTCAGATCGCAGAAGCTCAGCAGGGTCAGCCCTGGTTAGTACCTTGGATGGGAGACCTCCTGGGAATACCGGGGGCTGTAAGTTCTAATCCCGAGGACTTCACCGTCACCATCCAAGCTCACTTGGCCATGGCAGATGAATCTTAGGAGTTCAATGGTGGGGCCAGTTTCGTGCACGCTGTACCTCACCTAAAAAATCCCGTGTGCAGGCTCAAAGGGCACACCCATGTGGGTAGAGCCCTTCCCAAATCTTCATCCGCGAAGCTAAGCCATACAATACAACATAGAGAGGGTAGAATACACCATTTTTGTTACACCCACACAGCAATAAACTGGCCCCAGTTACTGTAACTAGGACACACAGTCACAAGACTGACCCTAAAACCAGTGTTTTCTACCAACTACCAACTAACTGCAGAGGAATAAGTTCTTTCTCTTTGTTTACTGTACAGTTTGGTTGTTAAGAGCATACATCTGGGATACTGTATGTCCTCTCCCTCTCCCGATTGCCATGAGAGTTTCTTCTTGATAGGCTATTTGATGTTGCAGACAGAGTTACTTACTTGTCAAATCTACTTCACCATGAGGGAAAATATCTGAATGTACTTTGGAAGAGAGAAAAAGATTGATCCCCAAATAACCAGCAAACAGCCTTGTGGCTGTCGCATTTGGCACTGACACCACATCAAATTCAACTTGGACACAGTCAAAATCTGAAGGTAAGCCTGGTGTGTTGCCCACCAGGAATTTCTTCCTGCAAGGTCTAGTAGGCTGGCTTGGAGACTGGTCTGTAGATCAGCTCCTGCAGATAACGTAGGATGGGCTGACCTTGATGAGAGAAACACAGCATGGCAGATCCCTGTGTTCTTTGGGACCTCCCTAGCACAGAGTTAAAGGCTTTGGGGAATTACAGTGAGGTCTGGGTCCATGCATTCAACTGCTAAAAATGCTAGATAAATTAACGAAATTCCAGGCTTCCAAAATCTGTGGAACTGGATTTAAAACAATGAATTTAGAATATTTATTTTTTAAAAAATAAGTAAATCTGAAACACCTTTTGTTCATATTTCCAAGCTAATTTCTATATGCTTGGGCCAGAAACTTATTTTTCTCCTCTTTAAGCAAGAGCTAAGCTCTTTACTTAATGACAAAACTCCATAAACCACAGATTTAAAAGAAGCATCAGAAATTTTGAGATTAATAATAAAAGGAGGGGAATTTAACACTATAGATTTTTGTGGCAGCACAAGATTAAATTTGGCTTACTAGTGATATGGGAATACTCAGCTCCATAGATGAGAAATGCAGAGGACACCTCAAATCTGAGACTGATTCTAGTCAGTCTCTACATCAGTAAGATACTGCTTCAGGACCCCATGATTTTCCTTGTTTCACTATGCAGTGGCTGGCCTTATGCCCTTAAGAAATACAGATTCTTCTTTCTACTTGCATCCCAGAGCTTCCTCACCAGAAGCTTGGTTTGAGGAAGAAGGAAGAGAAAAAGGGGATGGAAAGGACTGGTATATCTTTTCTCTACGGCAGATTCTTAGTGAAAGTCTTTAAAACAAGATCAAACTGCTTCCTGCTTCAGTGATACTTGAGGCTACTTGTCCATAGGAGTTTCAAAATCACATTTTTTTCTTGGATAATCTAGGGGCAGTTGAGAATCTCACTATTCCGCCATGTGCTCCAAACTCCATAGTTTAGTTTAGTTGTACGTTAGGCAAAAATTAGAGCGTTTGAATATGAGCCTTAGCAACTGCATGATCATGGATCTTTGCAAGCTATTGATATGACAGACCCCATGCACTTTATGGTTTTATCTTGTGATCTCTTAAAGCAATATATCTATTATTCCAAAATGCACAGTTTGCTAAAAATCCCAGCTAAATTATAACTAGATTCCACCTACTGATTTATTAAGTTTTTGTAATTTTCACAGTAATCACTCAGTTCTTCTGCCACAAAAAGCTGAAATGTGACCACTTGATTAGACCTTTCACCCAGCAGTAGAGCTCATTTCCCACCTCGCCTTAACTGTGGCTGCACTCCAGAACATGCTTACACTGGGCTGGAACTCAAAGATATATGAATTCCCACACCAGTGTTTTGTACACTGTTTCCCCGATGTTAAATCTAGGACACGGTATAAGCTGGATGTGTAAGTCATTGCCTTATGAATCAGCTTCTCACAGAGCAAGGGAAAAAGTCTCAGCCCCTCCACCAAACCAGCAGCCCTGTAAGGTGCTTGCTGGGAGAGAAGCCACAGAACTGCCATGCAGACAGACTTGTTTGGGCTGGTAAGCACTGAACTTTGCCTTTGTTAAAATCATCAACAGAATCTAGATTTAAGTGAAAGGAATACACTTTGAAATAATAAAACCCTGCAGCATTTCTATTTCTCATGTAACATCTTAGTCATAACCTCCCTTTCAAGCTGCTTCCTTGTTTCTCTGATATGATGGACAAGGAATTTGAAAGATAGCAAATTGGATGTAAGTTTTCACAGAATCGGAGCCAATTAGGTCAGAAAAGACGTATGAGATAATCGAGCCCAACCTCTGACCGAGCACCACCATGCCAAGGAGAGCACAGCTCATCCACATCCAGACTGTCCCCACACACCTCCAGGGACGCTGATCCACCCCCTCTCTGGGCACTCCACTCCAAAGTCTAATCACCCTTTCTGTGAAGAAATTCCTCCTAATGTCCACCCTAAACCTCTTCTGGCGTTTTGGAACACTACTTAAATGCCAGAAGGGAAAAAAATCCCAACACCACGGGTTATAGCTTAAGGACAAAAAGCAGACAGTTGACACGTTTTGCCTGAATACAAATCAACAAAGACTATAAGGAGCAGAGACGCTCTCGGCAGCGGCCCGTGGGACTCGGTGTGCAGCGGGATCGATGTGTGTACCCCCCGCACCGCTCCTCGCAGCCCCTTCGCTCCCGGGGCGGCCCCAGCAGCGCCGCCGGCGGGGGCGGGCAGCGCAGGGCGCAGGCGCGGGCCGGGACCCAGCCCCGGCGCATGCGCGGCGCGGGCGCCGGGACCCGTCTGGCTCGGCGGGCGCGTCGCGGGCCCAGCCATGTCGGAGAAGAAGCAGCCGGTGGACCTGGGGCTCCTGGAGGAGGACGACGAGTTTGAGGAGTTCCCGGCCGAAGGTGCCGGACGGGGCGGGGGCGGGACGCGGCGGGACGGCAGGCGGCGTGGGGCCGCCCGCAGGCCGCGGCCTGGGCCGGCTGAGGCGGGCAGGACGCGGCGGGCCCGGGGCGCGCTGTGCCGGCCGGCCCGGCCCCTCGACGCGGTCGGTCCTGTGCTGCCACCCCGGCCCAGCCACACGGGAGCGGCTCCCCTGGCGCCCCGAGGGGCCCGGCCCGGCCCCGGGAAGCGGCTGCAGCCCCGTCAGGGCCAGGATCGGGCGCGGTCGTGATGCCCGTGCCCGGCGCTGTGCCGATGTCACGGTGCTGGGCACATCGCCCTGGGAGTGCTGTGTCACTGTGCGAGGGAGATGGGAACAAGTACGGGAAAAACTTCCTGCATCTCGGCGCTGGAGATGAGAATCCCAAGGGGAGAAGAGGAATGAGGGCTGGAAACTGAGTGTAGAGTGGTCAAGAGTGTGAGAAGGAAATTACTTCCTCTGTAGGAATCTCTTTATCTTTTAAAGCACAGATATCTATGTGTTAGTTTGCTATTCATAGGTACAAATACACTAAATGAGGAAATTCAATTCAATAAAGCAACTCAATGTCCCTTTACAGAGATAAGTGGGGAAACAGCTCTATGAGGGCATGTTTTTTCTCGGTGTCCTTAACTCTGGGAATTGCCTTAAGTTGTGGATAGTGAGAAATTATATATAACAGGATGGATGAAAAGTTAGAGGCTTTTTTCTGTCATGTCTTCATTACATGTAATTTTTCTGTGCTCTTAAAAGCCTTAGGTATTCTGAATCCCTTAGTACTGGTACATTTCTCCGCTTGTTGACAGAACAAGTTAATAACATAAGTGAAATAATAGCTGAAGTAAACTTAGAAGACTATCTCTTCTTTTTCATATGTGTTTCCTAATCAGGAAAAAAAAGTTTAATGTCAATTAAGTATTCACAGTAGGGGAATGCTCTGGAGCTTCTGAACCTTGGATTAGTCAGAGCACTGAATTGCTGTATGGAAGGTGAAATGACTTCAACTTGAATCTGGCTGTGCTACTAAAACAAAGTACTGTGCAACCTGACTTTAACAGGGGCAACTCCAGCTTCTCACTGTTCTGCGTTGGAGAAAAGAACCTCTCGAGAGGCCCATTTGAACCTTCAAGTGAGGTCATAGTTGTGAGATGTTATAAGGAGTGCTCAGACCACTTTGACTGGTACCTGCCGTGCTTAGGGGAGAGCCATCACAGCTGTGCTCAAACCCACCCCACACGGTTGTCCCTTCAAGGTAAAACACCACTTTCTATGCAACAGAAAGCTTTGCCTTCTATTACCCAGTTTTTATCCAAAGGAAATTAGATAATGCAAAGCTGTCATAAGGGATGAAAACACTGGCTCTTGGCGCTTATTCCAACTTTGCTTAAAGCAATTATTCAAATCAAGTTTATGTATCAAAAGTGCCCAATTTTATAGAACACTTTGAAGGATAGTGTAGCTATAATATGTAGATTCAAATGTGTGTGAATCAATCACTTAAGAATTTTTTGTGCAGTGCATTTCAGAGTATGAAATGTAATGTGTAAAATGATAGGGCAGAGGATTAAAAAAACTTCTAAATTCTAAAAATTGTTTTCCCAAGTGCAAAAATAGGACAATCAGTGATTAGCATGTTAAAATACATTTTTAAGGAGCCCAGCCATGACAAGGTTATAATGTAGATGCATATTAGTAATCCTTGATGGTAATGGGCTTTCAAATGATCTTAATATTTTCAAACCCAAATAATGCTCTGTGGTTTTTCAGTCACAGGCATATAATGTACCTGGGGGTGATAAATGTATTATGCAATTCTGGGGCGTGGTATCAACATAGATACTGTAGAATCTTGTAGCTACAGTCATGAGAATGTAATTTAGGCTTTACTTTCACTCTCTTCCCCCTCTTCAGCTGGAAGATCACAGGGCCTTTCTGACTCCTCTTCACTCAGTGTGGTTTGGAGCACGTTTTCTCAGTCTGCCAAACTAACCTTTTATGATTGAAGCTGCTGTTTGTTTTGCTGGGTACTGGGAGATTTCTTTTTTTTCAACTTAGCGGTTCTGTCCGAGCTCCTTATGTGTTTGTAGATAGAAAAGTTTGACTTCATAATTTTAAACTGATTGGAGCTTTGTTTTTTGTATCTTTGAAATCCAGATAAATAATCGGTAGAGCTTTTTTATTTTGACAAAAAAATCGATGTATAGGAATAGATTTATATACATGTGCTTATTGCAGTGGGTTCTAAAATACAAGAGCAATTAGCAATACAACTATATCCAAATAATGTGGGGTTTTAGCTGCATTTTACCTTCACCTTCCTATTTTTTTTCTTCTGCTCTCATAGAAGGATTTCTGTGCTCCTTCATCATTATATAATTTATTTGAGTAGGGAAGTTTAATTGTAATGCCTTCTACATGTGTGTCGTTAATCAGTTACAAATGGATTTTTGTGTCCTGGTGAATCTCAAATATTCATTTTGTTGTCTGTCAGTGTTAGAAAAAAAGGAAGAGAATATGCAAAGACCAGGCTTAATTCTTATAACGTTAGCTTTTCACAGAAAATTGTTTTTTAATCTTTTACCCCACCAGTTTCCCTGCCCCCCCCCCCCCCCCCCATACCTCCATCAGTGTTTAATGTTACTTTAGGCCTTAGTCCTCCAAGCTGTCTGTGGGTGGGCAGCAGGTGGCTTTACTGCACTGCAAGGGAAGAACAGTGTTCTCTATTTAAAAACACGAGCAGACTGAGAATCACAAGGTCGTGACAGAATTAGGGGGCTTCTTTTTCTTTTTTTGGTAGCATATGAAAATCTTGGTGTCTTTCAGTAGGGGTAAACTGAGAAACTCAAAAACAATCAAGTAAGCCCACCTGTGTTTTCATGGTGATTCTGAACCTTTTATTTTCATTACTTTTCTGAACTAATTAGTTTTATCTTTTTTTTTTTTTTAATAAAGATGCATTAAGTAGGTCATGAGCAATTTGTCAAGAATGATGTGCCACATTATTTATTATAGGAAAAAGAGGAGTAAGGTTAGCAAATGGCCTCTGTAAGGAAACAACTTCTGCTGTCTTGGGAACCCAGAAATAGCTGGTTATGGGTATCAGCTGCTGTTTGCGGATGCCTGTCTCAGTTTGCCTTTACTTCTGCATCATGGATAAGTTTTTGGCTTTTATCCGTGGACTGACTACATCTGATCTGAATGAATGGAGGATGTGCCTGTGTTTTAGCAAAAGCATCTAATACATACTTTTTTAATCTGAAAAAAATACATAAATACAAGCTGGGATAGCACACCTTTTGTTTAGCTTTGGAGTCAAGTACTCAATGTTTTCTTTTTGCCATAGTGCTACAGTTTGTCCATTTGTATGCAGGATATCTCTTAGGAATGTGTAATCCTGCAAACCATGATGTGAAGTGTGTAGTGATTTTTTTAATCAATTTTCATTTTTATTATAATTCAAGATACTGCGATACATGTTTTAAGTCTTTCTGTCTCATAAACACTTGTATGTGATCCAGACTTCTCTGTTAAACTTAACAGAACTCGTCCTTACCCAGAGCCTGGGCTAATCTGGCAGTACCACATGGTACCAAAGCAGTGCAGCATACAATATTTAGACCACCTTTTCTGTCTTTAGATTGGACTGGTTTAGATGAAGATGAAGATGCACATGTCTGGGAAGACAATTGGGATGATGACAATGTAGAAGATGATTTCTCCAATCAGTTAAGGTAATTTTATTTTAACTTACTGTTCTAGGAGATGAGTAAAACATTTTAAATGGTACTGATTAGTTAATATTTGAAAGTTTGAAATCTACTTAATTAAAAAAAATAGAGATTTGAAATGGAAATAAATGAAAGCTCTGCTTTTTGTGTTTCTATTTAAAGCCTTCCAGAAGCAGACTTAGGGATTACAGCACTCTGAAGTACTGATCCGTATTTCATCTTTAATAATTATACTGTGATCCCTGAAATATGCCTTATGATACTGGGGTGGCAGACTCGTCCTCTGTTACACAACTTAAACAGTGCAGAGATCACTACAAGCTCTGATACAGCTGAGACTTTCTGAATTTGCCATTAAAACCTTTTCTAATTACTTCCCTATGTACATGTGAAAGTTCTGAATTGTGCTGCAAAGATTGATGGCAAGGCATCAAAGATTATCTCTTCTGGGCTACGTGGTGTGCAAAATTTTTTGTCTGTACTTTCAAATAGCACTGCTGGGTTTTGTCCAAGTGTACAAATTTTCTAGAGATCAGTGATCTGTAATAATATTAAGGTTCTCTTTTGTGTGATGAGCATGCTGTTTATGAGCAACAACAGCAAAGTAATTGTTAATTACATGCTTTAAAAAAAGTGGTAGCAATTTGGGTACCTGTAAACCAGTTGCTTAATCCTCTTTGTCACTTGTAGTTTCAGTAATCCTTTGCTGATGCATAATTATAGCGTAAATTGTTTGAAGCATCAGAAGGCCAGATTTTATAATTAATCCCTCAGTATGTTGCACAAGAAGCAAACTATCTGTAATGCAGCCTGCTTAAACAGCTCCTCAGTTGATCTCCCTTGTTACACTCCAGTGAAAGCAATTATTCTTGTATCTTCCACATAAAAGATCTATGGTATAGTTCTTGCTTATAAGGTTGAAAGACAGTTAAACTGTAATATTGGAAAACATGTTGATATGTAATGAAAGAGACTTTCAAGAGAGGATAATTCTTGATAAGCACAGGTGATCTAGACAAACCTTGTGTAACTGACCTTAATTATAGCCTGTAGTATTGGTGACTCTGTACTGGTTTGTAGTGTTGCCTGGTTGCAGCATGGTTTTATTTCATCTCTAGAAAGCATATGCTGAGGTCCTCCAGTTCTAAAATACCACTACTAATTATGTAAACTAACCTAAAATATTTTTAGAGATTCGAACTTCTGTATCTAGATACACATATGCTAAGACTAGGAGATGAAACAGGTTGCGTTCTGCCTGCTGTGTTCAGAGGCAGGTGAGTAGGAGAGTGGGGAGAGGCCAGGAGCAATAACAGTTGTAGTTGCTGACTTGCTGACCTGGACACAACTGAAGGGCAACAAAGCAATCCTTTCCCTCAGAATTGTTCACTGCAAAGTGTATTGCAGCCAAACATGAATAAAAATATTGGGGTACACTATTGTTAAAACAAAGAAAAAGCTTAAAATTGTTTTGGAAGCACATGCATTTAAATCACTCAGAATAGTGTGCTTGTTTGGTTTAAGGAAATCTTGAGAATAACTGTATAAGATACTGTTTTGGTTTTTCTAATGTGTTTGCAGTTGTTGCAGGCTCCTGGATGCTGCTTTGTGCCATGTGGTGGGGCAGAGGGCAATAACTATGATTTAAACAAATACTTGATTTTTTTCTCACAAGTTATTTCTGGTGATGTAAGATATAAAGCTGAAGTTCGGGAACTACAGAGTAAGTGAGGTTAAGGTTACTGGTGTGAATCGAAAAGCAGTATGACATGTTGATATTCCAAAATGATAGCATCTTGTACAGTATATTTAATTTTTAAAATGTCAAGCATCTAACAGTATTGTATCTGTGTGTTTCAGTATATCTATCTCTTTTTCTATACAGAGCTGAATTAGAAAAACATGGATACAAGATGGAAACTTCATAGTTTTTGCAGAATCTGGAGTGGTTTAATGTTGAGCTATGGATAGACTGTACTGAGAGGAGAAGAAGAAAAGGTGGAAAATGAGAAGACGCAGTTCATTATCTGCTTGAATTTATTATTGTTTTGTATAAAAAATAAAGTTTTTAATCTTAGCCTAGTCACACATTCAACCTCTACTCACCTGGTACCTTGTATTTTGGTTCTGAAATGCCTTGTGTGATGGAATTATCAGACTTGTCTCCAGTGCCAGTAATGATCTGTCAGTGGCTGATGGTCTTGCACCAGCTCCTGTAGTGGGGAACTAAATACATGTAACAAGAATTAAGACTAATGAACATTTCTGTGATTGGGAATGTGGAGACGTTGAAAAGAAATAAAGTACTGGTGTATTCCAATTAAAATGCAACAGGGATAGAAAACAATTTTAGGGAGTGATAAAGCTTGTTTTGCCTCAACATTTTATTTCATAATTACTTGCCTCCAATTTGGCAGTTACAGCAGTTCATCTGTATCACACAACCTGCTGAGAACGGAAATCAAACTTCCTACTTGTTTCATGGATGCCAATAAATAGTTGCCAGATAGACAGGGCAGTAGTAACTGGATTAGATTACTCTCTGAACTGGGAAACAAGATCAAAATTAGAAAACTATGACCTCTTCTACGAATCTTCCCCAAAGGAGCTGTTAGAGCTGACGTATGCAAAGACATAGAAAGATGCAGTGATGACTCCAAATTTTTTTTTATTAAAGGGGCAACTGTAGTTACACTCTCATGGAATTTGAATTAGCTGCTTGGTTTTTCAGCACTTCACTAGAGACTATTTTAAGTGAGCCTTCAGAGTAAAGGTATTAGATGATGCACATGCAGTTACGATATTAAATGCTTTAACCTTAACTAAATAACTGAGTCTTTTATGTTATAATGGCATTTATTAATGCAAAATGCTAGGAGGTTTCCCTTACCCCAGATTATTGGGTGGTGCTATATTTGTGGTGGAGGCAAGATTCACCATGACCCACCCTGCTTTCTGAAGATAACTGTAAAAACTGAGACCTTCCCTTGCCATCTGAATGGCTCTGCAAAACAGTGTTTCAGATGGTGGTGAATGCTGACAGGTTGTCCAGTTCAGTGCTGCTTGGGAAAAGAAAGGGATGCCCTTTCAAGCAGTCGTGCCCTGGAGTTATTTAAGTTCACATTGAAATGTGAGGCTCATGGAACCCAACTCAGTGGAATACAAAGTCCTGGAGTTCGTATTTTGACAAGTAGCAAATGAAAAGTCTTGTGTATTGAGTGGCAAATAGCAATGCAAACTTCCTCAGGTTAGTGTTGGGAGTTTAAGAAAAAAGTATGTTAAGTACAGTTAAGTACAGTTGTGGGATTGCTGGTGTTATGAACACATTGGTACTGGAAAGCTGTGTAATGCAAGAGACCAAAAGAAGATGACACAGTAAAGAAGATGTCTGGTGCAAGCTGGATAGAGACAGCGGCTTTCCATTACAGGATTCTGGAAACCTGACTAAAGCAGCCCTGTCTCACCAATTGGTAGCAGCAATGAAGGTGGAAAAGCATCTTTACTTCAAGAAATTTTTGTTTTTGCTGAGCCAGAGTTGTGTTAGTTTTTTTCTTTTTTTTTTTTTTTTTTCACCAAAGCATAATTGAAAGGAAAGCTTAGGCTGAGGTAGCCTGATGGCTCTGCACTCTTACAGTAATAGCCCTTAGCTGCTGCGTTATGATCTGAAACCTGGTTTTCTAGAAGGAAGTTGAGGTGGTTGGCCAGTATGTCACTGTAGCAATTCACCCTAATGCGTCTCCTATTCAAGTTGAGACGGAACTGATCTTCCCATTTGGATGGAATTTGCTTGAGTTTTTTAGATTGGCCATGCTAGGAAGGGTTTCCTTTGGTCTTTCTTGGAGGTTTGGGGGTGTGAGGGAGGACAGAGGACAGGCATTTGGGAAGTTCTGCAGCCTAGCAAGGGTGGGAATGTGGTGGAGAGAGAAATTTGGCAAAGATCTGAGCAAAGGAGGCATTGGGCTTTCTAGTTAAGAAAGTAGGAGGTGGAGGTGTGAACATGGTGATGGTTGGGTGTGGACTGCTGGGTAGTCTCTGTTCCCTGTTGTGGGAAGGAGATTTAGGTTGATGTTACCCTGTGTTTGGGGACCTATCCTGTCAGCCAAGCCATGGGACTCTTGGCCAGTATCCTCGGTCTGAGCCAAGCTGGGGTAAGTGGCACATGTCTACAGCTCTCCTCCACACGAAGGAAAGGGTGTTTTGCAGTGTGGGGAACGTTGACTTGCTCTCACTTAGATCCTGAGGATGTTTCAAGACAAAACACTGTTCAGCTGACTTGGAGGAAAGCTCTGGAAGGTTCCTGATTGCCAATGAAATTGGTGCTCTCTTTTTGCCTTGATCCTTAAGAAGCCATACACGCCTTAACTAAAAAATCACAGATAAGTAGAAAAAATGGTGAGCAGTCCAAAGTAAGGCTGTCTGTAAAGCCTTCAGTTGAACTCATTTGTTCCAGAATATTCTTTCTGTTTTCCCATCTGGCCCCTGACTCCCTCTGCTACCTTGCACAACAGCACCAACAGCTTCCCCACATACGTTCTGCTCCTGAGTCACCATGTGTCCCCTGCTTCCTGTGCAGTGTCCACACTTTGCTGTAAAGAACAAGTAAGCATGGGTACCATACCACAGTGGTCCATGTGTTCTGCAAATGCTCTTAATACATTTTCCACTGTCCCTGGGAGAGGGGGAAGTGTTTTCCCCTTTTGAAGTGTACAATAATTTTAAATGCTCAGTGCGAGACCCGAGGACCTCATCTTTCACTAGGTTTGGTTGTATGTGAAACATTCTGCACATTCAAATATTTCTTTAGCTTTGGTTACTGCTGTGCATATTCAGCATTTCTGCTGATCAGGATTTATGGGGTACCAAGTCAGCCACCCAGAAAAGGAGGAACACACATTACAACCTTTGTAGCTTTTGTAAGGAATGAGGCAAGGACTCCACAAGTGGTGCCTTTCCCTGCTAGCTTTTTCTTGAACCTTATTTTTTCTTATCCTGTTTTTTCTTGAACACCAACAAGTATTAGTAAGTCCCATGAGGGAGGGGGTGCATATAAGAAAACACATGGTCATAAAATTCAAGACTATGAGAATACATATATATGGAAAAAGGAATTTATATTGCACAGAGTTACAGTTCCAGCATTTCTTATCTTTTAACTGTCTGACTTTACAGCCCTAATAATAATCTTTTAATGCAGGTATGATTTTGTGTTTGCATAATGACAGAGCTAAATTTGCTTTAATTTCAAGGCATGCAGGGAAGTAGGAAGATTGATGCCCAGAAAGTTTTTGTGATGGAATTTTTACTAAAGAATAGATGTTATGTAACATTTCAAACACAGTGAGATCCTTCAAGACAAAGTGTATGATCTAAATGTAAAATATTTGCAAACTATAATTTAGCAACCATTTAAAAATCACAGTCAGTATTCCAATCTCTTACACATGGCACGTGAGATTCTTTGTCATCTCAGAACTAAGGGCAGCAAATGTGAGATTCATTAAGTAATTATATAGGAACATTAATTTCAAATTAATTTCACCAGTTGTTTTAGACATTAGCAACCAAATTAGGGGACCAAAGGCAAACAGTAATGCAGCTTAATACTTTTAATAAATGAAGGCATTTGAAGTTATTTACATAAATCAGATGATAAGTCCTCATTTAATGAGCTTCCAAATGCCCCCACCTCCCCTTCCAGTTCACCTTCCAGCCTTTTCAGGCTATATCTGTGCTCTGCATCTCCCCAGTTCTCTTACTACACTATGCTTTGTGCTTTTCTCAAATCCTTCCTACACTGGCTTCATAATAAACGCTCAGACTTTCTGGAATTCGTTAGGGTAAGCTGGAACCCTTTAAGGCTTCTGAATCTGTAGTGCTGGGAGGCATAGGAAGGTAAGGGAGCCACTTGACAAGGCTCCTAGGAAAATAAATGGTGGACAACAAAAAAAGCAGATTAGGGGATTGGGGGATGCTTGCCTACAGGCAGGTCAGGGAGATGAAAACCATCCCATCAGCAAGTGAATGGGTCACATGTAATGGATAATGACCAGCCCTTTTCATCTTTGCTGCAGTGAGATCAAGGCTCTTAATGAAAAGGAACAGGCACAAGTCTGGATTTACATTGCACCTGATGGAGGCAGGGCAGCTCGGTGACTCATCCAGAAGGCAAAACCAACCCTGCCAATGCTCTGGCCTTGGGTTCCTCCTACCACAAACAAAACAAAAGCTCTTCCTTCCCGAGGGAGCTGATAGTCTGTGAGATGTAAAAGGTGGGACAGGGCTGCTGAGGAGGCTGAGTGATGGGCTGCATTTCCCTTCCTCTTGGAATTGGTTTGCAGTGTCCAAATAGGATGCAGTGGAACTATACAATGCAAGACTAACATCCACAAAGATTAAAACAAGGAATCCTCCCAGTCGCTGGGCTGGTCAGTGATACTCTCCACCTGGCAGTAACTTTGGGACCTTGTTTTTCAAGACTTGGGTAACGAACTGATGCTATACAGGCAGTATTATCAGGGAAAGCTTTGGCATGGCCAGGAGGTAGCAGAATATGCCGAAAACAAAGGTGTTTGTGCTCAGCTCAGCAGAGCTTTCTTACACCAAAGACATCTGTTTCAGGTCAGAAATGCACAAAGATACACAAGCTTTAGAAGAAGAAGATCAACCTTACTCTGAAGTATTTAAGATGTTAGTTTTCCTTCTCCTTTCCCAAGCTGCCTGCTATGCCCTCCATGCAGGTGGGAGGGAGCTGGTGCTGAGACCCAAGAACAGTTTCTTCTTGGCTGGCATTTCACATGGAGGAGAATCCCAGAAGGACGTCAGGGCAGAAAGGAAACTGTGGCAGCAAGAGGCAATATGAGAAACTACCCCTTTTCTCTCTGAAGGTTAAAATGGGAAAGGGTAAAAATCCCTCTTAAGCAGAAAGCAGCATCTGAGAGGGTATGTGAGCACATCACATGTTGCATCACTGTAAAAAGCAATTCACTCCAAATTATACATGTGAAATGCAAGACCTTTAATGTAACTAGTTGCGTAGATGGATTCATTTCAAGACTTGTCTCAGTGGATTTTTAGGGAATATTACTTTTTTTTTTTCCCTGGGGCATATTAAAAATGTAGAGGGTGTTAGAGCAGACCTCATCAGACAGGTATGACCTCACTTCTCGGAGTCTCCTGCTGCAGAGCCCAGCTCCTGAGCACTCAGTGCTGCAACTAGATGTGGCTCTTCAGTCTCTTCAAAACCAGGTTCTGGCTGCAGCTGATCCCTGGTGCCTCAGAAGAGAAATGGACTGTGCAGATGTGGCTGCAAGATGGATGCTGCTGTGTGTTGCCTATGGGGAGCCTTGACTTCAGCCTAGGAATGTGTCTTTCTCCCAGCCTCTGACTAGGTATTTCACAGATGAAGTATTAGCCGCTAAGAAATTTAAGGGATTTCACAAAAATGTGTGTTGGATTCTGTTCCTTGCTCTGCTACTCTATGATCAATGTCCATTAGAAGAGAGAGCAAAATAATGTTTCATTGCCTATGAGAATGAGTAAGATTACATTGGTACTGTACATCTTTCCCAGGAGGTCATTTTCAGGCATTACTTGGCTGAAGCTTGACTCAGTAGAGCCTGTCTGTTCCTCTTTGTTGGTGCTTTCTGTCTATACCGCAAAGAGGGTCTGGAATGGAATAAACCAGCCTTAGATGAATTATAGCTGTTAGAAGAGTAATTATAAAACCAATGGGTAGAGATTTGATTGCAACTTGATGGAGCTACAGAAACTGTGTGACTCATCCTAAATAAAATATATATTTATATATTACAGTTATAAATAGGTGGGGGTTTTTTTGTTGTTTTTTTTTTATGGTTCCAATGGAATATTTAGAAATTGCTGTTCTTCTTAACAATAACTTTGATATTATACCTGGAGCTTGCAGGTCACATTGTTTATTGAAAAAACACACCCTTTAGTAGTACCTTTCTGTCACAACAGGCATACATGGTGCTTTTGCAAAGCCAGCATCATGCTTGGCCTTCCTGCCCTGAGACTCTCAGTGAGACCAAAACAATGCACAGGACACCTGCAAGAGAGGATGGAATGGGTTGTGATGGCCATTGGTAAAACAACAAAAATAGTGGATGTTTGTGGTCAGACGGAAGAAAGGAAAGAAGAGTCTCATGAGTGAAGAGGTTAGGATAAAGCAAGGGACATTCAAGGTTTGGCTTCAGTGGATAAAATGGACTGGATCCAGGTTGCATCTGGATTGAAATGCTAATGTAAAATGAGCTCTCTTCCTAAACTGAAGAACATACTGCATTCTTTCTAACCTGAAGAGCATACCTGAAAGGCATGGGGAACTTGGTCAGTTCGTTCCACCTAGGAGACAGTTGAATGGTGATCTAATTTCAGTTCTCAAATGCCTTTATGGAGAAAAAAATTGTTTCATAAGGAGTTGGGTTTTTTAAACCTTACTATAAAGGTAGAACAAGACTGAGAGACTGGAGGCTCAAGTTAGACTAATTCATGCTGTACATTTTTACTGCAGGTTCTGAATTGAGTCAGTGAAAGATTTTTCTCCCTCAAATACAGTGGTCTGCCCACCATGGAACTGGTAAGCAAGATTCTTTTTGATGTTTGTGATGGCTGAAAGAGCTGGTGTAGGTGCAATGCAGGAATGGCAGTGTGGAAATACGGATACGTTAAAAGAGTAAGTGCAGATGAGCAGTTCAGGCCTTACTCATCATACATTTCCTGTTTTCCTTCTGGTCAGCAGTGAAGTGATTTTTGCTATTCATTAATGGTGGGCAACATGAGTTCATCTTGTACCATCTGTGCTGGTTTAAAGATAAACTGGCAGGAGAAATGAACCTGACTCAAGAGAGATTACAAGTCAGAGTTACAATTTACTAAAAAGATCACAATAAATACAGTGATACAGAGAAAAAATGGTTTTAACACACAAAAAACATATGTATAACCCAGCACTCTGGGGCAGGAACAGAATAGCGTTCATTAGTGTTTGTGCTGACTGCCACATGGTCCCCCTGAATACAAAGTAAAAGGAAAGGAAAACCTGTTGGTGAGGATGATGGTCACAGTCTTGTTGAGAGTAGCAGTCACAGTCCTATTGCAGTTCTGGTCTTCCTCTGCATGCGACAAGTGGTACCAGAAGTTCCCAAACCCAAAGATTATATATAGGTAGACACAGGTGTCCTGAGTGGGGAAATGGTCACATAGAACCATTTTTGCTCTCATGCGAGTATATCTCCATGATGCAAGTTGGTGACTTTTATAGCTACGATGAGTGATGAGCAACAGTGATCATCTGAGGCACTTCAGCATCAGCAGTGTTAATCATTATCGCTGGTTGCTCTTACTGAAGCTTCAAGTGATTGGAGATGCTGCCCAAGGTTCATGAAAGGAGTTGAAGCTCTTCAACCTACTGCTGGAAAATCTTGAAAACAAATATATTGATTAGCTTGGGAGGGAATAAGGTAAGTCAAATATTGTGTTGTTGAGTTTGGAAAAACATTTGAGGAAAGAACAGTGTAATTGTAGAGACAGCAAGAGAGATGTGAAAATGCAAAACAGGTAAAACTCACAACAGCCACTGAGTTGAAGAGGGTAAGAAATGTTGAATTCAGGCTGTGACCACCACAGAGGCATGTTGCATCAGGATGAATGCTTGTGCCTGATCCCCATGCCTAAGTGCTGTGCTCTGCCAGTGTCTGGTATGCAGAGTGGCACCAGGACCTGAACTGTGCCTCTCTGTATGTCAACCAATCTGTTTTAGAAAGTGATGGCAAGCTCCCAGTTGGATGTCCTTTGGGGAGAAACCTTCCCATGGTAGCTACTCCTTCTTCAGGAGGGTGTTACGGTTTTGCTTACTTTGAAATGTAGGCAATAGTTGCTGGTTGTCCAAGGACACCTTGTTGTGCAAACTGTTGCATGTCCCCACATGGGTGTACCCTGTGGCATTAGCCACAATGTCTCTGGACTGAAATGATTGTTTTTCAGAAAATCTTTAGATCCTGAAGACAAGAGTTTCTGTGGGAATGTATTATATTGAGCTACAGGTTTCAGATCTGAGATCAGGATAAATGCAGAAAAGAGTGTGAAACTATGGAGGTTACTGACAACTCCTTATCCAATGGCAGGGAGTGGCTGGGTGGGACGAGGTCTGCTTCCACACACCTCTACCTACCACTGACCAGTGGAGGCTCTGTGATCTTGGGGTAGGAATGGCAGCCAGACCCACTGGTGATTTGTCAGGCAGGGTCTTTGTCACTTGTCCTGCAGAGTTTCAGGAGCTTGTGGGTTTATGCTGAGGAAATGGTAATAAATGCAAATTCCTTTTTTTTTTTTTAAGTCCTCGCCATCTATTTAGGAATATTTTTAGGAATTCACAATCTGAGACCCTCTGAATCATTTTTATCTAGTAGTTTGTTGAATTTATAGCAGCACTGTTCTCACTATTTTCAGTCTCCCAACACTTATGAATCTGAAATGTGTACCTTTTCATAAAAGATACCTCTTTTTCTGATTTTCTCTGCCAAAACAGTCTTGCTCAGGTTGCAGGTTTCTTTGTGCAAAGGGCTGAAAATGTTGGGCTTTTATAATTCAACTTGCCAGTTAAATCCTCTGAGGCTGACAGCCAACTCATCCCCTGCACAAGGGATCACAAGGAAGACCTGACTGCTGTCCTTAGGTATGTGCACTGCTGGCACCCTGCAGTTCCTGCTGGCAACCCACTGCCCTGCTTGCACTGGAGACAGGAGAGACTAAGCCTGTGAAGGCAGTCCAGCCCTGCACTGAGAACATTGATCTATGTACAGGTGTTTGCATTTATGTGTAAAAAAGATGTCCAAGTGCAGAGGTGCCCAGGTTTGCTCCTTACATGGGTGGCAGGCACTGCTGGTGTGGACTCACCTCTTGCCCCTTCCTCCCGGTGACACTTGCCAACATACATATCTAAAGCTGGGCAACAACCACACTCTGTGGAAGAGCACAGCACCAGCAAAGGAGATCACCACTGCAATACTCTATCCAGATCACAGGCAAGTTCGATGGTGTTAAACACTTCCGATTTCACATGTAGAGAGCAAAGCATTATTTTTTAATGTGTTTTGAAAATACCCTTTCTTGGATTAACCCATACAAGATATATTACTATCTCTTAATGTTTGACAAGAGGAATATCTCAGTCCATAGAAAAAGGGTTTGCAATTTTACTTTAAGAAGTATTTGGAAAATAGTTTTATTTTTGAAAGAAATTTAAGCAATGTTAAAAACCTGTCATTCTTGTAAATCAGAATTTATGACCTCCAAACACACAATATGGTCTCCGGTAAGTTTTCTATGGGCTCTGCAGAAGTACTTTCACCACGTAGCTCTACTATTGTGCCAGCTTAGTGTAATCATTGTAATCAGCCAAACCAATTACAGAAAAACAACCTACAATACACATAATATTCTAGGTATATATTAGAGGTGTTCTGTTAAAAATGGTAAAAGTCTTTTAATGGGAAGAAAAGCCTTCATCATTTTTTTTTATGCTTCATTTCAATGAAGACTTCAATATAGTAACATTTATATTTTTCACCCTGGAAAATATTTGTACATTAAAATAACACATTAAAGCTTTGAGCCTGAAAACACTAATGCACAAGAGTGACTTTATTTATACATTAGGAATATTTTAGTCAAATGGTCTAATGTTTACAGAACCACATTCTGAAAAATAATGTACTGTTTTATGCTGTACTACTATTGGTGCAAAAATTATTGGATGCTTTATTTAAATCAGGCATTTAGAGAGAAGCTTTGTAGCTTGACTGTTTTGTGCTATCATACTATTGGAAGAAACAAGTAAATAAAATATGGGAGTATGGGAATTGAAAATAGAGGAAATGAAATGAACACATGTGAAACATTCAAGATATGAGGCAAACCTGCTTCGCCTGAAATGTCCCAGATTCAGAGAAAAGGCAATTTGCAACCTTCCCTCCAACCCAGGATTTGGTAAAACTCTTGATCCATCTTTTCACATCTAAAAAATCCTTTCATCGTTTTGGTCTCCATCAACCCCAGAGGTTAAATCTTCCCTTTCAGCTGTGATTATCACAGATGTGGCTCTGCAAGAGTGAGACCCCAGTTTTATCCAGGACTGCCCTCTGCATTCAAACTCAAATGCCTTTTCTTCCAAAGCTCACACAGACAAATTTGTTTAATGCTCTGTATATTAAGTATAGTCTTTGCAGAGAGCACATGGGACTTTGCTGAAGCCAGCTCACTTTTAAGTAGAAGACCCAACAGTCTGTGGCTCCAGCAAGGTGTGCTTGTTTGGATGCTGGAAAGAAGCTGAGAAAGACAAGCAATGCTGCTAGAGGAAACACAGATAATCCTCCAAACAGATATGCATGTTTACTTCTAGCAGTGATCCTTACTAGATCTTTTATTAGAGATCTAAGTAGCTGGTAAGGGGAAAATACACTGTCTCTATCAATAGCACTTATTGACTCTTTTAAGATTAGATTTTGACCTCAGAGTTCTGGTACCCTTTTCATTGCTCTTTCTGTCACTCTTGAGTAGCTGGCATGGTCTGCATGCCATCATGGTATCTACAGGAGAGGTCCCCAGGTGGAGACTGGATTTGTAACACACTCCACTGGGTGCTGAGTTGGGTGAGCCCTAGCGCAGAGCCAATGCAGTCCAATATTGTCTATTGCAGGCAGTTGCAAAGATACTGTAACATTCTGCATTACTATGATTATTTATCAAAACCGCAATTCTGTATCTTTGTATGAACCATGAACTCAGTGGGTAAAAATTAATTTCTGTTATATTTAATTTTTTAAGAATTGAAATAATTTCTATTAAAATTACTTGAAAGACTAAAGCTTTTTCTTTAGTTTGCTTGCTAAATAGAATTGCAACTATAAAGTGTTTAGGGTATCATTTAACAAAAAAGCTGAATATCTAACTGTAGTCAGTTATTCTTAATCTGACAGTTATTCTTAAGGACTGGTACTACCTTCTGTACTCTGGGTCTTCTGTCACATCAGAGCTTTTTATAGACACAGGAAATTATTTTTCCATATGTAAAGACATTTTCAGAGTGTACTTCATAATACAGAATTGCTATTTAATCAGACAAGTAAAGGGCAACTCCCTATAAAGTCTATTTGTACAGAAGTCATGCTTTCACAAAGCATGACTGATTTACACAAATGTAAACCTGAACAAAGGATGATAAAGAAAAGGCCCAGTGAGCCTTGTGCAGCTGAGTCCAGGCTCAATCAGGGGCTGAAGCTCTACAACAATTATTTATTAATAAATATTTTATCTGAGCCAAGGATTGTCCTTACACGTTGTAGAAACCTAGTCCGTGAACATGAGTAACCTCAGACCACATGCACCATTTTGGTTCATAGTATATTCTTCCAAGAATATTGTTGGTTTGTCCTTGATTTTTGTTAACAATTGTGCTTATAAACTTTTATGAGAAGGAACCATGGGCTCTTGTCATGGTTGAGATTTCAGAAACATTTGAGGATACTTTGCATTAGGTAATCTTCCTAATTACCCATGCTTCCTAAAAACATCTAAATTATTCCCATACTCTAAATTGTTTAAATCGAACAAATTTTCCCTTAAAAATATCAAAAGTTCCACACTAAATTTTTGTTAAATGATTTGCAAATGATTTGTATATAGTACAGCTTGGAGCTGGGTATAAAGAATTGTGTGGGTTTTTCTGTAGACTTGATGTGTTGAATCGAGGTCAAAACTTGTAGTCAGGACAACTGACACTGGAAAATAGGAACTCTTCTATAGCAGAAGAAAAGCAGTCTTTTGAATTGGGGATGCTTAATTTGTGAATATGACATAGTGCACATTTCCCTGCCATATTTTCAGCATTTTGTCTTGCCCTCTGGGCTTGAACTACTAGGAGAACAATTTGTCTTGTGATGTTTGGCATTTCTGCTGCTGTTGTCATAGTAAACTATGGAGAGAAAAGGTCAGTGGAAATTAAAAAGGTGCCACATGAAAATAAAAACCTAAGGTTAAACTTTAGATGTCATTTATTTAAGCTCCTCACATCTCTGTAATATTATCAAAAATGTATGACAGCCACTTCTGAGGGTAGGTCTCTCTGGTATTTGCCAAAACAACCCAGAATCACACAAGGACCCTAGATTTAAGCCCGGTTGGAGGCAATGTGAATTACTTCAAGCTCTGAGCTGGTGTGGTCACAGATAGAACACATCCTTCCTCTGCTGCGACATACACTTACATGTCCCACCATCTCCCATGTAGGTGGTGCTATGCTGCTGAGCCAACCCCTTGTCTGAGGAGCTGCTGCAATGGGCCCTGCCATCAACATGAGTTCAGGGTGTGAAATTCCAGCATCCCCAGGTAGGCCAGCCACTGGATCCCTGGAGCAGTGACCTGGCTGAGAGCCAGGCCTGATGGAAAGCTGATGTCTATAGTTGATGCAACAGCAGTTTCTCCTGGTGGGAAGTGAAATCAAAGAGGAATTTTGAGTCATTTGCTCAGTGCTCACTCATGAATCAGGAGTGATGGCTAGTGGCTGAAACAGCTATTTCAGCCCCTGTCTCTCCAGTTTTTCCACTGTCAACAGATGTTGTTGCACAGGTACGCAGCAGAATAAAAACTGTCAATCCAGAGGAGGTAGATTTGACTGAAGAGAGCTGAATGAAGAATATTACAACAGTGCTAAAAGACACTCGAAAACTAAAAAAAAAAAAAAAAAAAAAAAAAAAAAGCCACCAAAATATTACTTATCTACCAGTACTGAGTGAAGGCCAGCAAATGCAACATCTCAGTGAGAAACCATGATGATGTGCCCTTTGTGAACATGAAGCTATCTTGTGGTGAAGCAGGAATCTCCAGCACTGTGGCTGGAAAGTCAACAGGACTTTTGTTCCCAGCATACTGAGCAAACACAAACACAAGGCCTGCACCAGGCAGGAAACATCTCCCTGATCAGTTCCAGCAGCTTAGGAAAAGTTCACAGCCAACCACTCAGAAATAGCAAATGTTTGGCTATACTTATGGTAATTTCTCACTCTCTGCTTCCTCCGTGTCGAAATGATTATGTATATTCTTCAGAGTCGATAAAGTTACTCAGCTCCAAAGCCAAAAACATGTGTTGAAAAGCCGAGGTTCATTAAAGGCTCTTTCTTGATTCCAGCCATTTCACACACATTTTCCCTAAGCTGTGGCAGGCTTCCAGCGTGGCTGAATCCAAGTGTTGCTCCTCTCACAGGGACACAGTTTTCCAAGGCTAAGGTTATTTCTTCTTCTTGCAATGCAGGGTTTGTCACTGACCACTGCAGTGATGAATGAACCTGGTGGCACCAGCCTGGCTGCTGCATGTGAAAAAAAATTCCAATTCCTTGATTTGGGGATTTTTGACATGTTTTATTTGCATTTATTTGCACATCTCTAGGCATTATTCAATTGTCAGTCATATGTTGGTGGTGAGGAGGCAGGTAAATTATAAAAATGAATCAGCAGGATTTTAAATTGTAGAAAATAATTTGTCTCCATTGTAATGCATATATATATTTTGTTAGGTAGGTAAAAAGGAGCCTTCTTGAGAAATGAGAGTCAGATTTATCAGCTCAGTGTCAGAGTCATGTTCACTTGCTTTATTTGCATAGTGTAGCAAAGAAAATCCAGCTCTCCTGCTGTTTTCTATTTCCCGAGAGCTCCCTTCGCTCCTCGCACCAGCCCTCCCTTTGCTAGCTGGACATAAATAGTAAATGTGTTGGCATATTTTTCTAGGCAGAAAGCTTGTAACCTTCCCACTCTGACAATTCCCACATGCAGCCATGTATTCCTACCTTGGCTGAGAGCTGGGGGGTCTAGCTAGATACATCATTGCCAAAAGGGCACTTCCCAAGGGACCAGTTTTGGCAAGAGTCAGAGTGCAGAGCCTGGTGACAGGTAGGATGAGGGTGTGCTGGCTCCTTTTGGATCACACCAGTCACGAGGCTTTTTGCTCACATGAAGGTCACCACAGGTCTGGGATATTCAGTGTTACAGTTATAACAAAATGAGAGTCCCAGACCATCTGCTTAGTGCTGTCTCGTTATTCTTGCTGCACTTGAAGATCTTGGTTTTACTTGGATTGCATCTGGTGTTAGGTCTCTACAGGCATAGTATGGCTCTACTAACTCTACTACTCAGGTGTAGTATGAGTCTACCAAATATGCCTTGTAAAAGCATACTTACTTGGAGAGCTGTCCCTCACTTTGTGACAGCAATGGGTTCATCATGGTGTCTCCCTTGCTGCAACATCTTTTGCATTAAAAAATAATTTGAAGCAATGAGACAGGCAGCAGACACACTGTCAGTGCATACAATGAAGCATAGCAGATTAAGGAGTGCTACGGAAGAAAGGCTGGAGATGCCAGGTGGCATCTGTTCACAGGTCTTCAGGTATTTTCAGAATAATTTTTCTGGCCTTTATTTTTGGGTTCCTTAAAAAAAATCACAGAACCCTGCCTTTTGCTTTTGCTTCTCAGTCTTCATTGGCTGAACTGCTTCTCCTGTTCCACAGCATATCAAACAGTGCATGACATATCTCAATTACCCCAAGGGTGGCAGTCCCTGGGGAGAGCTGACAGCACAGATCAGATCAGTGGAGACTTGGAGTTATTTTTAGCTAGTTTTAAAGATCATTCAATAATTCCCTTACATGTTCTGCAGAATCTGATCAAGATTTTTTCTCTTGAAGTATTCTAAGTCAAGAGGAAAAATCACTCCTTGTTTTCTCTTGCAAGTAAAAGCAGGCAGACTCTGCATTTCAGGGATGCAATGGCAAACTATGAATTTAGGCTTTAGGAGTTCAAAGGAAAGGCTTCTGGATTTGTTTGTTTGTCTGTTTGTTCAGATTCAAAGAGATAAGACCCACAGCCATTGATTTTAAGGTAGTTTTAGACATCCTTTCCTTGGTCTCGGTCTTCTCCTTCCACAAGACATCTCACTGGATGTACTCCACCACAGAATGTGAAGGTTCCAGAGTCCCTAAAATGTCAATAGATTGACCCTTCTCAGTCCTTGACAAAGAAATTCAATCAACATTGGAGCGGGTTTCCCACAGAGTCTGCGCAGTTTCCATCCCAGGAAAGGTTAAAAAATCTAGGTTGGGTAGAGCTCTGAGCAACCTCATCTGATCTCACAGCTGACCTTGCTATTAGCTGGAGACTGGATCAAGACCTTCTGAAATCTCTCCCGTCCTAAATTATCCTGTGATCCCATACAGTGCATCAGGTCAGTATGATCTACTTAAAGTTGCAAAAGGTTGGAGGAGGTTCTTTACTGGCACCTGAGAAAAGATCCCTGAGTAGAAAAACAGAATCCATCTTTCTTCCTTTGAGAGCTAAGTGATAAGTATGTTGACACAGAGTTTCTTTTTCTTCATTGTGGATTAATCAGCTAATCCATAGCCTGGCTGTATGGTTTGAGTACACAGCAGTGGCACATAGCTTCAGAAGACCCTCCTCTGGCTGTAAAGGCTGGCTCACTCACAGAGTGGCACTGCAGAGGAGACAGAGCCCTTCTAGGGTTAACCATCATCACACTGGATATCTGCTGGCACCTTTGTCCTAGCACCTTTGCCATGGCCACATTTTGGGTATCCCTTGTGGCTGTGTGAGCACGTGTAGGCTTACAGCAAGAAGTAAGAAAGGTCTCTGCATCTGGTGGGTCAGGATAAGGCACTGCACAGCTGTACTTGTGTTCTAACTAGTGGAGCAGGGAAGGGGAAATCTGGCCCTGAACTCTGGTTGTGGGGCTCTCACAGTTTTCAGCAACTACTCAGAGGATATGACCCTGTCAGTAATTTGCCAATATCAAATAGCCACTGTGAGTGGCATGTACCATGGATGACAGAGATCTAATCACTGAGAAACTTCAGATCTGAATATGGGACATGACAGTGACATAGGTGGGTTTTGTAGCTTCTTGTGATTTTTTGCTGCTATATTGCAACTAATACATACCTGGTAAAATTCCTAGCAGAAAAATAGCAATTTCTGGACTTGTGGAAACTCCCTGATATGAATAGGATATTTTTAATTGGTTTGATCAGGACGTGATTAGATACATAACCAAATTCAGTGTTGTCAATTTTCATATCTTTGTTGTAACCGTGAAAACAATTTATTCTACTTAAAGCTCCTACAGCTCTTGTTATTTTAGAACAGCCCTTATGGATGGAGATAAAATCTTGAGGACAAATAACTTGTGCTAAGACACCAGCAAAGGAGATGTGTGATAACCTACGGGTTATCCCCTTTTGGCTTGTAATTTTGTCCAAGCTGAACTCAGCACCCCCTAAGCTATGTTATCACCTACAGGATTTCCTGCAACCATGGAACGTGGCTGGGAAATCCACTTTTCTGTTGATGGTACCCCCATCCAAATACCTGTTTGTTACCATACCACATTGTTGGACATTTTTCCTGAAACTGTGATGCCAAAGAAAGGGCTTGGGCACACCTTAAGTGTCTCTTAGGCAAAGCAGGCTAGCTTAGATGAAGGGCTGAGGATGCTGATCTACACTTACCTACTCAGTTTTGCTGATTATACTCAGGATAACTCAGAGTCCTTTCTATCCACACATGGTAAGATGGGCACAGCAGACCCAAAAGGAGACCACAGTGTGTGGCTATTCCCTCCATCATTAGGGCTGAGTAAGTCCTGGGTGAAGGTCTCCACACAGGCACAGGCTTGTCCTGCCCTCACAGCCTGAAGGTGATAGCTGTATTTTCCCTTTTTGGATGCTGTAGCAACTTACCCGGTAGAATTTCCTTTCTCGCACCCAGGATACCTTTTAACTCCCTTGCTTAGCACTGTATTATAATTTTGCTGTGGAAGGAGGTGGCAATTTTTATGTTAGGGCTGCAGAGCACAGAGCGGGACCTGAATGATAAGTACAATAGAAAATATGTGAGATAAACACTGCAGTGCCTGAAAAATTATCTGATATCCTCTTTCCATAAAATGAAGGTGGTTTCCTCAGTCCATACATATCAATAATTTATGGTCACTGACACCCCACTGGCCAGCAAGCTGCCCAGGTGATCATGTGGGCACACATTCCTAGTGATGGCACTGGGTGTGTGTTCTGTGTGGGCAACTGAGGCAGTTAAATCATTCTGGTTATCATCCCTTTTGCTCACTCCCTGCCATGAAAAACCACTGCAAAGAAAGGAGAGGTGGGGAGAGGAAAGGGGGAAGGGGAGCTCTTGCAGGAGTTTTCACCTGGATACTGTTGCTATAGGAACCACTTGGTGCCTCTACTATACACAAAAATTTGCTTGCCCTTAATAGTGGGCAAAGTGATTTAGCCATATGCATAGATGTTTGGCCCCTGCTCACCCCCAGCAGGACAGGAGCTACTTGTCTGGGGCAGCAGGGACCACTGGCACCTGCAGCAGGACAAGAGGCTGCTTTGATCAACAGGGGAGGACATAGAAAGAGCAATGCTCTCTCTGCATTTGCAAAGAGCAGTGGTGGTGGTCAGAGGGCTGCCAAGGTTAATGGACAGTGATGGAGGGTCTGTGTTGGACAGGGAGGATGAGAAGAAGTCAAGAGATAGTGACAGAAATCTGGATTTTTATTGCAAAGGGTGCAGGAATAGAAAAAGTGCGTGTAAGCTCTGGAACAACTGGAGTAGAGGTAAAGATGAGAAAAGAAATCAAAACTGTATGAGAGATGGGTGGCATTAAAGGTGGAAACCTTGGAGAGTGAAGCAGCATTAGTGGAAAGTTCCCAGCTTGGGCACAGGTATCCTTGGATGAAAGGCCTAAGTAGAAAGAGCAATACCGTGTCTTTTAATATAATTTTGATAGCTTTAGCAATAGCTATTAGTTTGAGTCCTTGAAACCTCATCTTGATGGAAACTGCGATGGTAAGTCTGTGTCATTATCCTGCTGCCAGGTGTACATTTGTGCTTAATGGTGTGCTACAAGTATGGAGATTGCAGCTGCTGGAGTAGGGCCTTATCAGCGGTGTATTAGGGCAGCTCTTGACCCTTGGTTTGTAGGGAACAGTTCATTGGCAGCTGGGAATAGCTCACAGACAACAAGTTAATGACCTTTTCCCATCAGTTCAACAGGAAATGTAACTGCAAAATTGACACTGCTGGAAGAGCTTGTATCAGAGGAGAACAATACTAATCACCGCAATGCAGTGAGGGGAGCCTACAAGGCAGAGAAAAGATTAAACTGAATTACATGAAGGACACCCAAGTTCAGCAAAGCACTTGAGTAGCTGCCTAATTTTAAACCAGAACTAGCACAAAGTATGAGGCAATTTGGAACGATCATAGAAGGAACAATCTAAGGATGGCTCAACAGAGCAGTGTCGCTTAGCAGGAGCTCAAATGAGCAGAGTAAAAGCAGAGGCAAACTTTAAAATGCCTCAGAGCAGGCAACAAGTAGATGAGCAGAGGTCAGGTGAAGAAGTGCAACATGACAGGAGGAAAATGACAGCAATAGGAGTGAATTATAAGCTATTATGATAAATGACAAATGGATTATGGTAAATCATCTTGATGGCCTATTTGTAGGCTGCAAATCAACAAGGGTTGGAACCTATTTACCATGAGATGCGGTTTAACTTCACAAATTAATGATATAACCCTAAACAACTTCTACTAAATGCACCACTTCACAAAATTACACAGTTTAGGTAAGGAAACTTGGATTTCACATGTCAACTGATATAAATACATTACTGATATAATTGTATTTTTTTCAAATATATGCATTAAAATACCCCAACCACATAAACTGAGTAAATGAAAAGTTTATAGACTATCATGTGCTATTTGTGCACTGCCAATAGAACTTGGATTGAAAGTGTTTTTTCTGTAGTCAGCTCTGCAAAAGTCTGTCACCACAAAGCTTCTGACCTCAACAATTACATACATTTCTAGATAGATATTAATACATAGCTTTTTAAAAATAATATCCTGTCAGTACTGCCAATGGTTTTTGCCTAATCCCATAAAAGACACAAAGGAGAGCATTTTGTAAAATCCAGGAGCCAGTCATACACCAGTAGCTGACATGCACAGGACTACTTCAAGTGGTGTGTGTTAAAAATACTGGCAGTGGTGGCCTGCTCCCATCCTCTATACAAGCTACAACTTTCCAAAAAATCCATTTGGTCGCCAGTGGATTAATTGTTTTTGGCTCAGAGTTCTCAGAAAACTGGAACAGCCATTTCTCCTTTGACCTTGTTGGGTAATACACACATCTAACCACAGGCCTCACAACTCATCTCCCAAACATCAAAGACAGAGCAACAGATTTTAAATACTTGTTACTCATGAAGGGCTGTAGTCAAACAACACAACACAATCACTTAATGCTTTTCTGTAGCAGAGGGATGTGATACAAATAGTGGAAAAGTGGAGAAAGACATTTATGTTGCCAACATTCAAGCTAAAGAAGTAGGCTGAGCTCTGGGTAGAGGGGATAAAGACCAGTTGAAGAGTTCTACTACTATGTCTCAGGGTAAAGTGGATATTGCAAAGAGAAAAGGTTGTCATAGGAGAGAATTCCAGGAAATGCACCAAACTCATCCCTGATCTCACCAGCATTGAATGTGATCTTTCACTGGGACAACAAAGGTTGGAGGTAGAAAGAGATGATGGAAACACCATGAGTATTTCAGCAACAGCCAGGAGGGAGATGGTAGGATTCAGAAGCTGGAGGAGAAGTTAGAGGCAAGAAGGTTGCTGTTGCTGTCCCAAAGCATGGTCCCTAGGCATCCTCCAGGCCAGAGCAGGCAGGCAGCTCACCCTGGGCAGGAGAGCTGCTGCTCTGCCAGGTGGGTATTGCCTTCCACAAGCTTCTGGGAAGAACTCCATTGCATTACAACTCCTCTGCTCTGCTAATTAATTGTTGACCTGATTTCTCCTCCAAGAGATCTGTTTTCTCTTTATGTTTATCATTCTCTCTTGTGGATATTTTGGATGTGTTTTATATCCTAAGTATCATAACATCCTGGGGACCTGGTAATAGAGCAGGGAGTTCTGCAGACTGCACATTGTGTAGAATAAGCATTCCTGCATTTTCTAGTTCAATAATCCTCCTTACTGACAAAATTTAAAGTTTTCTTTTTCTGTGATTATCAGATGGAGACAGGATACTTTTTCACTGTAATTTCTCTCATACATTCATTCTTCTCTTAGACACTTTTCTCATGGCTCCTCTTTTTGTCTCTTATTGAAAACTGATACCATTTTCCTCTTGTCTCTGCAGAGGAGTTTTTGACAGCCTGGCTCCTCAGGCGTCTCTCGGCCGGCAGGATCCACTGCTTTTCTGAGTTGGGAGGAAGAAGAGCTTTGTCCAACTTTGCTGACAGGGCTCTTTACTGGTTTTTGCAAAGGCTTTGCTGCACACTCTGTATAACTGAGTGTGCTCTTCCTTACGTAGCAAAGTGGATGTTTGCTTTTGGGCTGTAGCTGCACATTTAGCTGAAGTCTTCCCCATGCTGTCAGTGATGGTGTCCATCTCCCTTTCTCCAGTTGCTAGATTTGGGGTAGAAACTGTAGAATGTAAGAGTCACCATTTCTGCCTTCCTCCCACCCCAGGGTGTGCCATTTTGCTTCTCTGTTGTCATGCAGTATTATTTGTTAATAACTTCACAATCTCACCGGCTTCTCTCTGCATAAAAATTGTTATTATTATTACCAGGGTTGAATGGCATAATAATATGCACATTGTTGTCTCACAGGACTTTTATCCTCAGATGTGAATTTCTGGCTCCATTGAAATCCTAATAGATTTCAATAGATTTTCAGAATATATTTATAACATCACTTCAAAACTCACAACAGCTCAAAGAAACGTATTTAATGAACTCAGGTTGGCATGAAATCATTGCAAAATAGTAAGAGACATGAGACATATTCAGCATTTCTAGGTTACCTTGCACTATCTTCCATTGCAGCTTGAGCATTTTCAGAAGTTTTGCAATGTTAGTCGAGTGGGTTGTGATTTTCAGTTGATTTTTTTTCCCTTGAAAAAACTCCCATATAAGTAACAATAGATCCATGTAACTTAGTCCTGTAAAATAAAAACAAACCTGAAATCTTTTTTTCCCATGAAATCTAACAAAAAATATATCCTGACTGGCAAAAGATTTTTCAGTTCTTTCATCAAGTGAAACCTGGCTCCTGAGGCTAAGATTTGAGACACTGACTCTTATTTTTTTTTCTTTGAAGGAGCCTGTCCAACGAGAGCTCTTTGACAGGCTTGAAACACTGCAGCAACCTTTAATTTAGAGAAATTATTTCCAGTAGGGAAAGCGGCTGGTCATGTGCAGAACTCAAATTAGGACAAACAACAACACCCCCCTTCCCATCCTGAGAAATCAGGATGCATCATACCATCCAGGCTTGGCTTAGCTCTGAGATTGATTTGTGCCTTACCAGCAGCTGTTCAAATAAGGAGCTGCCCTGAGGGAAGCTCTGTACAAATGACTGGGTGGGTTTTGTTTCTTGGTTGTTGTTTTTGGGGTTTTTTTTTTCAGTTTTTTGCCTCTCACCTAAAACCCTGAAACAAGTAGTTGCCCTTGCAGCGGATGATTATAATAATTATTGGAAATCAATTGAAGTGTGATCAGGCAGGTAGTGCGGTAATTGAAATATTGACAGGTGGTTGCTTTGTGCCAAACAGGGCTTTTTGAGATCAGCTGTGATTTGAAGGACTCCCAGCTATGATGTTTCTGATAAACTCTTTAATTGACTGTATTATAGATTTTACTACAAGATCTACAGAAAGACCACAGCAAGACTTACTAGAAGAAGCTCCAAATCTCATACAAATAATTTTCTGTCAAGAAATGTTTTACTGCATATGTTTTATATGTTTTTTCCTGATTCTTCCACTTCTTTGTTTACATGGACAATGTGTATGAAAGTAAAATATTTGTCTGTCTTCTCTGATGATTAAATATCATTGACACATGATATTATCCAAAACATAATTGACACACAGTGTTATCACAACTGGATGATACTAAGGCCATCACATCACAAAGCCATAAGTAGGAAGTACAGAAGGTAATATCCAGACAACTACACCAATACTAGGGGCATGACTAATTTGTAAGGATTCTCGGGTTTATTTGGGCATGGAATGCAGTTTATGACCTGGACAGCAGATGCTGGGAATTATTGAGAAATTAATAATATCAAAAAATATATTTTTGTTCAAGCATTGCTCATAACAGAATAAAACAGTAACAGAGTTCCCCAGATACTAACAAATATTCCTCAAAACCTCCTAATAGGGAGAGTACTTCCTGAAAGGACATCCTGAAATGCCTCCTGAGGCATCCCCTCCTTGTTAAAGGTAATTTCATCAATTACTGTTCAAGAGTTGTACAGAAGATTTGAACACCTGATCTTGCAAAAGTTTCCACTAATGCAACTTCTTTCTGAAGCACAAGTTCTGAGACAGACACCATCCATCATTTTAAACCTTATAAATGGTGTATGCACTTTTCCATCACCTAGTGAAATGGTATCCATTCCTCTGTCACCAGACAGTACATCCCTGGAAAAAGGGGCAATAATCAGGTGTCATAAGTAAGCAAAACATGAAGGACGGGGCAAGGAACTGCAGTTCAATTTCCATAGGTAAGTGGCTCTTACAAACATACACTCACTAGATGAGGCTTTTGCATCAACTGGAACACCTTTGTTGTTGCAATTAATATTTATAAGTGAGTTTATTATTTGTAATTTAAGGCTAGTGATCTGCAGTAAGTATTGCAAGTAATTGAACTATCTCTTTAACAGTCTGCATAACTTCTACCAGCTCCACAATTAACTAGGCAATTTAGAGGCATCTCTGCAGTAGCATTATTTGGTTCATTTCTAACATTTTCTTATTGACTCTGTTACACATTGCAGTATCCTTGCTAAAACCTTGGAAACAGCAAGAAAAGCTGTTTCTGCTGCAGTTTCCCTGGACAGTGCACTCAGGGAGCTTCCCTGAATGTCTCTGGCAGGCCAAAGGGGCACAGACAACAGGTCATATTCTACTTTCCTCCTATTTTTGCTTCGCTTGTGCATGAGTGAGGTTGCTTACTTCCTACATCCATCAAGGACAATGTTTACCAGGACATATCTTCTGCTGCTGCAAGTTAGTACCTCATGGCATGTTTTGAGGAAGGCAAATCAGCTGTGGGTGTGAGCCAAGAATGCGATTTAAGTGTACCCTGTATCTCCTCATGTAGATGGCTTGCGTGCTGCCTAGGTCCATGAGAAGTGGATGGCAGAGAAAAGTCAGCCCCATGACTGCTCTCCTTTTGCTGCTCAGAGGTTGTTGTGCAAAGACAGAGCATGAGTGAGGGTTACTATGTCAGAGGGACACAAAGACCCTGGCTGTGGGACAAAATGAGAAAAAAGGGACTTGTATCCCTGCACCTGTTCCCACTGTCCCTTTTGCAGAGGTGACTAATGAGATATTTCAGGTGTTCATTATATTCCTTCACAAACAGTGTTAGGCAAAGGAAAGTGTTTGTAAATTCGAGGGAAATTTTCAGTACACTGCCCTCCCTGCCCCCTGGCCGTAATACAGGGAGGGGAAATTTCAGAAAGCCAAACCTGATGGGACTTTCCCTCTGTAAAATCTTTTCATTTTCTGAAATAAAATGTAACTTTGAATGTTTAATTAATGCAACTAATTTTTCTCCTTGGATAAAATACCTGCCTGCAACTTCAGAAACACCTCACTTTGGGTGGATTGAAATTCTCTCTCAATTACATCTTTCCTATTGAAGAACAACATTTTTTCAAGATGACTTGGAAAAAAAAAACAAATTAAAAAAATCCTTCAAATCCCACCTGTAGCTGTTTTAGTTGCACCTCCCTTGCAAAATAAGTCCTCAGGAAAATCAGTAATGTCAAGCACTAAGACAGGCAAACCAATGTTTCAAGACTGGGCACTGTCTCAAGAGGCACTTTTGATAACAGATGTTCCAACTTATAACTAGTTTTCAGAGGGGCTGCACCTTCGATTTTGAGTTTCAGAAGCATGGAAATGTTCAAGGACAGGTTGGATGGGGATTTGAGCAACCTTATTTAACAGGGGTGGCACCCTTGCCTATGGGGGTGGGATTTAGAACTAGAAGATGTTTAAGGTCCCTTCTCAACCAAGTCTTTCTTTGATTGTACAATTCAATGAAGCATAGGATATTTATTTGGGTTGCAAGCTTCAGCCAACACACAACCAAAAATATTGGTCTCTGCACTTTGATGGTGCCCTTTCAGTGGAGAAAAGTGGTTTGTGATACAAGGTAAATGTTCAATTTCTTCTCCAAACAGATAATCAGCCTTGGCTCCCATTTGGATGCACTTAGTGATTTACACTGCTACAGTGCCTTTCTCTCAAGTGTATCTAAAGCTTATAGTGCTAAAAAGACCAAACAAGACAAAGGTTGTAGTGAATGTGGGCTTCTAATGTGAAACAAATCATATCACTGTGTAATTGAACCATCAGATGCAAAACTGCGTAGTAGCTGTACTTATGTGGTAAACTCTAGCTTCCCATTTAACATGCACAGCAAAGGATCCAGATTTATGAAAAGGAAGATTTCCAAATAATATACAATGGAGAAGACAAGAATTCTGAGATTTGAAAATATGATCTTCTTACTGACTAGATTCTCTGAAGAAAGGTAAATATCTTAGAAAATGAATACAGAGACATTCAGATTTGACAAAAAAAAAAAAGGCAATACTAAACTTAGCTTCTTGTGTCCACTTTGGAGGGAGTTCCACTAAGCTGTAGTGATTATTTAGAGCCGGGTCCAACCCAAAAGTTGGACATAGATATAAAAGATAGTCCTACTTTCTACTAATAGAAGAGTAGGAAACCAATAGCCACTTTATAAATGTTATCTCTTTATGACCATGTGGATTTTCTTTTTTATCTATCTAGCTACTTACCTACCCCCCTACCTACCTACCTACTTATTTAATAAACAAACATGTACTAAATAAAAAGATACTGTGTTAATAGAAATAATTTCAATCTGTGCTTATTAGAACAGTGCTAACAATTATGGAGTTTTTTAAACAAGCAGTTCACAGCCTGCTAGTAGGGGTAGATACAGAGAGCCCTGATCTAAACAGGGATAAGAAGGTCAAACCCTTCAGTCTACAGCATGTGACCTGGGATGCACCATGCCAGTCTTGCCGGAGGGAGGAGGATACAGGGTGATGAGGACGGGAGAAGGAATGCCTCTCCTTCCCATCTCCTTCTTGCCCTTGAATCCAGGAAACCAGCATTTGACTGGTTTTTTTCTTAATTTCCCCATTCTAAAAACTGGGCTAAATCCCATTGTCTGCTGCATGTAACAGTGTTTTTGTCAGCTCCTCCTTAATACAGCAGGGTTCAGTGAATCATGATGAGCACTTTTAAAAATGACCACAGAAAATTACTAATGACTTTGTACTATTTTAGCTCTGCTGGCCCAGATCTGGTGGTCAGTAGCCCACTGGCTTTGTTTTCCCACTTGTGGAACTGCCTTTCTGGTCTTTGTGTAATCACCTGATTCACTGGTGTCGCAGGAGCTGCTGAAAAATGCATCCTCTGTACCTAGGAAGAACCTGTATAAATATTCTCAATAAATAAATAACAGTTGTCATTTTCAAAATATGACAATCTCCAGTTGCCTGTGCTTAAATTGAATGACATGTCATTTATCCTAATAGATGTGAATGCATGTATAGTACATATGAGTGAGTCACCTAATTCTTATTCACCTCAGCCTTGCTCTCGGTTGGGGGCAAGTGCCTCTAACAGGGTTTGGATGGATCAAATCACAAGCAGAAAAATCTTCGTCAATTATAGATGCCTAAGGCTAAAAGGGAGGTGTCTTTTTCTCTTCTTCTTTTCTTCTTTTCTTTTCTTTTTCTTTCCTAATCTGGCTGAGCACAGGATGCCCCTCCTATCTACAGGTTTACTGAAGGAGCAAGTCAATCTCCAATCTGTGGAATTTCTGGGAATATCTCTTCTCCCTGTAATTTAACGACTCAATTCTCCATCCTGATAATACAAGTGGTGAGAAAAGCTCCTAATCCTATTGGCATACCCTCTTGTCAGCACCTCTTTATTTCAGTGTGTTAAAGGCTCAAAATGTTTTCATTTAAAATAAGCATTAAGATAACTGCAGGTGCCCTCTCTAAAAGCAAGGTTAACTCACCTGAGATGAATTCTTTTACTGCAAACAAAAGCAACACATGAGCAGGAAATACAATTAATACAGGTGCTTCCTTGAAACTTAGAAAATGTCATTTGTCTTGAAATGACATAAATCCCTATTATATAAACAGGCCCCAGAGGCTTGTTTTATATTATTTCTGGGAGAAGGATTTAAGCAAAAGATAAATGGAGTGATGAGGAGGAGGAGAAAGAAATCCTTATACTCACAAGGTATTTATTTGACACTAAAGCTACTAGTGTGCTGTTTTGTGATTGTATTCAAAAATATGCAAATGTCTTAACAGAGACACAAATCCCAGTCTAGATGGGGTTTGCAAGCTAACTGATTTTTGCTGATCACGTGTAATATCCTGTGTATTTTCAATGTACCTCCCAAGGGTTCAGTCTGACACACAAATCTCCTAATGATTTGCTGCTTGGGGATAATAATATCAGACCCTTCTGGATACTGCCAGATACCAAGCACCTTAGGTCTCCATGGCAGCAGAAGGATGCTCCTTCATGGCTGTCTCTTCAGGAGTGGTTTGCAGGGTGCAATCTGGGCTCTCGCTCCTGCTGGATTTGCACCACCAGGAGTGCAGCTCCAGCTCTCCTGGAGGCTGGGATCAGGGACAGGTCAATGGAACTTCCTCTATACTCATTATCTTTGGGGCTACTGCTGTCCTTAGGGATGCTGGAGCTCGAGATGTCTGGTGAGACCATGCTGGTGCCACAGAGCTGGAAAGTAGGTCATCTCCTGGACAAAGGGCACTGCAGAAGTTTGGTTTGGCTATGTCCATAAGCAAACTAGAAATATGCCAACAAGGAAGCAGACAGGAAGGACAGCAGTCTGCTAGATGAAGTACTGCTGCCAGAATACTCTGTTCTCTTTCCAGCTCTGCTACTGACTTATACTGAAAACCTCAGAACACAAACCCATCTCTTCCAGAATTTTCATGCTTCTTTCCTCTGGTGATTTAGTCTTGCTAGATTTTCACTACAGGTAGCCCCAGGGCCCCAGGTTTTTAGAATGAACAACTATTGTGCTACAGACAACAGCCTGTATTACACGATTTTCTGAGGAATGTGTGTTGCTTTCCTGAGACCTTGTACCTCTCTTCCGTTTGCAATTACCAGTACGAACCCTTGGAGTTTATAAACAGGGAGGAGGAAGGTATAAGGCTATCATCATAGCTGTTTACAGTCTAAAAAGCCTCAAAATGGTACTTAGATAATAATTTCTCTTAGCTATTTCCTTTAAAATCCATATATAAGTACTTAAGAAACACACTCCAAAATTACCTAAAACAAATAAACAAAAAAAAACAGGGAAAAAGAAATTGTAACAGTTAATAGGATCATCAGACAAACAACTGCAATTATGTTGACAAGTATAATACACTGTTTTAGGTATTCAGCTGTATCATCACCAAATCCAAATCCTCCACCAAAACCCTCGCTTTCTTAATCCAAATGCTGTGCTTTGTCTGGTGAGTGCTTCTGAATCTCAGTTTTTAACAACTGAGGATCTTATTTATGCAACCAGTCCTGCTTGGTTGGATTTCTGTGGAAATTATTACCCTCAGGTTAACTATGACCCCACAAGGAGTCAAACTGCAGAAAGCCAATTCCATCATCTGGGCCAAAGCTGAAACACCAAGCTGGTCTTTCTCTTAACTGTATTCTAATAAGTCAGTAACTTCCAGTATCAAGAAATCAAAGGCATAGAACTTTATTATTTCCCCAAACCTCTCCCCAGACTTGAATCCTTTGCACATCCCAAACGTCCTCCATTATTTATTGGATCTTCAGGTGTCAGAAAAATGGATCAAGCCCTTTCCCCCAAAAATTCAGGAGTTATTCAAACAGCTACAGCAACATTTAGCAGTCCCAGTCTGCAGACACTACCTACTCCAGGAGTGACAAGTTGACATGGTTGTATGCTCAATTAAACCTCTTCCTTTTTAAACAAATGCATTAGACTACTAAATTATGTGCAAGTTTTCTTGTACATTTTGACTACATCAAACTTAAGATGCCAAACTTCAGCTGCAAACCCTAACTTGGCTATTTGGAGAAGAAAGACTTAACACAGGGGTTTTTTTGACAGATATTGAAGTAAAATAAAAATTGCTTTAGATTTTTTTCAATTTTATAGGAAACATGCAGCTTCCCCAGAACATAATTCTTAAATGTGTGATGTGTAAAACAAAGTATGAAAGCTCTACTTTCCAGAAGTCTCATGAACAAGAAATTCCAGCTGATGTTGGAGATGGATAACCACTACCTGAAAATCTAGTCCTTATGTTCCACAAAACCTGTTTTGAAAACTTTATTTATGCAACTCTATACTCAGACAGCAGGTGTGGTATTTTTACTTTAGGGTTCCTTTCTTGCAATTAGTTTCTCATGAATGGACCCTTTCCTTTGTGTAGAACTCCACCGAAGTCAAAAAAGAATTTGCACTTTAAAATAGAGGTAAGTGTAATAATTTGCTAAAATTATATTCTGGACTGTCTGACTGGCCTGGGGATGTAAATATCCTTTGGGGAAAATTGGACATTTTTATAAGAAAAGATATTTTTACTGAATCACTTTAGCTTTTTGTTGTCAGATGAATGAAAACAACCAAACAGAAGCAGCAAGCTTCTCCTGGTGCTACTGTCTTTGTCTAGGGTATTCATAATTATTTATTTAATGGAAGGAAGAGTTGAGAAAACATCTCTTCTCCAAAAGTAATTCCTAATTTTCTCTTAAATAGCTGGGTGAAACTGTTATTTCCAAGGAATAAAAGGTGCCTGAAGGTCTTTCAGAAACTGAAAGTCATCATCAATTCCTTATCTGACAGTTTCAGACTTCCGTAAAGACCACCTTCCATACACTGAACCTCCGGAGGAGAACTAGAGGTAGGTAGTCTACCTGCATGAACAGTTGCAGAGGGACATGTCATTTCTTCTGTCCCCACTGTGGGTTGGGGGTGTCACCTTGCCACAGTTCAGCCTCCAAGGCTGAAGGCTCTAGACTAGAGTTTGTTGTAGTTCAGACAATCACTGAGAGACATTCATGCCCAAAATACCAAATGCTGAATGGAAAAGCCTGATATAGCATTAGCACCACTGAACTGAAGTGCCTTAAGTGTGTTGGCCTTCACTGTAGGAGTCAGTCACATTACTTCCCAGCCACCCACCTGAGGAGGAGGACAAGCTACTTCTTTCATAGGTATTTCATTGGTTTAAGAGGGAAGGTACGCTGTCCAGTAATTGTTTAACCTATCCACCAACTCTGAAGACTTGAGAAAAATTCACCCAGAGGGAACAGCAGGGAGTCATCCCAGCCTATGCCAACCATTCTTCAGTAGCTGTTTGCAGTCACTGGCTTTAAACGATGTAGAGAGTCAGAAAAGATGAGGAGATGGCTGTGGCATACTTAATTTTCTGTTTCTGGATATTTCCTCCTATGAAATATCCTCCAAGCTTTTGGATTCACTAGACATTGCAGCAAAGGAAGGTTTCCCTCCAAATAGCATAGAATAGAAGAGGTCTTTTACAAGGCCACATTTTTCATTCTGGCTAGAGGACAAGACTTTCAAGCCCATGCAGCAGAAACACACACTTTTCCCTAATATTACAAAAATCTGTGGTGAGCATGAAGCAGAGCAGCAGTGTCCTCCTGCCACAAGTGAGAAAAAGGACTCTTTTCTCTCAGTAGAGGAGCAGAGGAGTGCTCAGGGTTGGCTTCGGCAGACCCTCTTGACCCAAAGAGTGATACCATGTGAGACTGTGGGATCCACCACTAGGAACATCTGTGTGCAGCTCTAAACTTCTCTTAGCTGAAGACCAACTAAATCTTAAATGTAATCTTATACATGCACACACACAAACTGCCTTCAAAATTCCACAAGAAAAATGGAAGAAGTCCTCTGCCAAAATGTTCTTATAATAGAACTGGGAATGTATTTTCTTTCCTCCAAACTGTAAAAGACTCAGAGAGATCTGGGCGAGGAATGGAAAAGACAAGACATATGTCTCTGAGTCTTCCAGACTTCCAGGAAGATTTAGGTGCCTTTGAATGTAAAGTTACCAAAATGATGATAGTATTTTTTATATAAATATTTTGACTTGAAATGTTTGCAACTGAAATCAACAATGCTGTACCCCTATCCCAAAAATTTGTGTGGGCTTTAGCTAATTTAAAGCTGGAGAATTTACACTCCAGATACACAAGTATTTAACAATGCTGTGTTTAGGGAGCACTGCATTCACCAGAATGGATCTGGAGGATGAGAACTGTATTTCTGTTTGGATGCTGACAGAGGACTGCAAATTCTGCTGACGTGGAGGGAGGGAGAAACTACATGGTCTGAATTAAACCCTGAACGAGCAACACTGAATAAAAAGATGGAGAGCCAGAGGAAAACAGGGCTGTGAACAAGTCTTTCAGCAGATGGGTCTGGTGATATCAAAACAAGTTAAATGGTCACTAATAAGAGAGTGGAAGTTGCAGATATTTGATGCAGGAAATGTCATTTGCCATAAGATTGGAACTGATCGGACAGAGTAAAGGCAAAGGAAAATGAGGAGTTGGAGAAGGAAATAAACATTTGTTTTTCTCTGGATTACCATTCTGCAGCTTGAATATGATAAATATGTACATCTTAGGCATGATATGAAACTTATCTACCAACTGTTTGTGAAAAAAGTTAGACTGAGAGGCATTATTATGTCAATAAAATATACACTTTGCATCTTTAAAAATGTGTTGTCATTCCTGGATATAATTTTCTGATGTGCCTGATCCCCAGCTATATTGCTCTCAGTCAAGTGAACTTCACTGTAGAAGTTTGATATTTTTTGAAAATCACACCTAATAATTTCTCAGAAGTTACAAATGAAGTTACATTAAATCTAGGTAAATGCAGTATGTGCAATACAAATTGTCAGGATTAGATATAAATGCTATACATGCAGATAGAGACAAAAATGCTCATTTGCAGACAGAGCCGTAACCAGGTACTGGTGCTATTGAGCTGCTTGCTAGATTTGACATTCTTATCTCATTCTTGCTTCAAAGTCCAATTGTCCTAGCAATTGTTGTTTTGATTATTTTTCAGACTACAAAAGTAATATTGTTCTCCATGTTGCTGTACTAAGAGATGTTTCTCATGCAGGAGATAAGCACAATTCCTTCTTTTTAAACTCTGTCCTCCTCCCTTCACTTTATCTATAAGCCAAAATGTATATTAAAAAGGTGGTTTTCCCCCTGTTCTTCCAGTTTAAAAATCAGAGGTTGTGACAGACCTTCCACCCTGCTTTGATTCCTATGCCAGCATCACCTTGTACATTGCACAAGCACAAAATACATGTCAGTCTTCTGCTGGGGATTTTTCCAGCATTGCAGATTTCCCATGCGTGCAGGAGCCTGGCCAGTGCCCATGGCACTGTCCCTACTGCCTTCAGCAGGGAGGTAGGATGTGGCAGAGGAGTCAGGGTGTCCCAGCCACAATTCGGGTGAGCTGCAGCTTGCCACAGCTATGGGGAAGCAGGAGGATAGGTTTCTTCCCAGCCCATCTGCTGTCTTTCAAAACAAAGTCCCCTGCCTGCCCTTAAATATACTGGGAACTCTGAAGCCAATTGCCATCCCTGTAAGCTCTATTTCACATGTGGGATGCACACAGGTCAGAGACACTGCCAAATTTCCAGCATCTTCTGTGGATGACACCAGATCATCACGAGAGATATGATAGATGTCACATGAAAGAAGAGATAACTAGAATGTGCCCTGAACTCAAGCATGCAAAGAAAGAGTGAGAGAGGTAGTAGCTAACTGACACTATTTTCGTAATTATAAGTAAATAGGCTTTTAACATCAGCAAAGCCCCTATAATCTAATACTAGTAATCTAATCAAAGAGCTTGTGAAAAGCAGATTCTATACCCATATGATGATATGATGACCTATAAAATTATGATAGATGTTCCTACCTGACATTAGTAACTACTAGAGAAAAGCAGGTTTATTGTGTACATTATCTGAAAATGTAAATTCCATAATTATACACTGCAGAACCCTGGAGTTCCAATTTTTAAGTCTGCAGATGGGTTGGATGAAGATATTTAAAGTAGGAAATAAAAGAAACATTATAGCATAGTATAGTATAGTATAGTATAGTATAGTATAGTGTATTTGAAGAAGAGACCTACAATTATCATTTGGTCCAACTGTCTGACTACTTCAGGACTGACCTAACATTAAAACCTGTTATTAAGGGCATCATCCAAAAGCCTCTTAAACACTGATAGGATTGGGGCATTGACCACTTTTCTAGGAAGCCTGTTCTGGCATTTAACCACCCTCTTTTAAAAGCCTTTAGAACATCATTGCTGAAGACCTATGCTCACAGAAACAACCCTTCTCCCACTCATTTTCTCAGCAACAGATAATACCAGCAAAAAAATTTCCACCATAGTCAGCAGAAATCAATGCTGCCTAGCACATGAGAACCAAGACTAGCAGAAATAAAGGACAAGCACCTCAAACTTTATCATCTTTCACTGCAAAGGTAGGATATATTTTGATGAACTTTTCTGCAAACTAAATGTGTTTTAAATCTAGAACTGGTATTACTAAAGCAAGACACACTCTGTATACACTTCTGTCTCATATGGCAAGTGGGTTTTGCACTAATTCTTGTGTTCTTTGAAGATGCCAGACAGTGTGGTGATATGTAACTAGGAAACTATTAACAAATTACCTCAATAGAGATTTAAAAAAATGCAATAACACATTGAAACATAAATGAAAAATAATTTATAGGATTAACAAACTGTATTGGTTTTGTGTGGCAAGGTTTTGGTAGCAGAGGGTGACAGGAGTGGCTTCTGTGAGAAGCTATGAGAAGCTTCCTCTATGTTTGATAGAGCCAATGCCAGCTCCAAGATAGACCCACCACTGGCCAAGGCCTTTGGTGGTTACCTGATGCCCAGAGAGGGTCAACCCACCCCACAGACTTACCTCAAAGTGAGCTGGGGTTCAGATTAAGGAAGGATGGATTTCATCTATGGAAAATATATGAGAAAGAACTTTAGGTCTTGCTTCTTTTAGGTATGGAGCACATTTAGAAGTACCACATATTTCAGTGTTTGTGTTAAATTCACTTCTGTGTTTCATAGTCACAGTCTTTCTGTATTCCATTTGCTAAAAAACATCCAAACAAACAAAAAACCTCCTCAAAAAGCCACCCCCTCCCCAGAAACAAAACAAAACAACCCCAAAAAAACAAACAAACCAAAGCAAATGAAAAGAAAAAAAAAAAAAGAGAAACTCTGAGTTTTGAAAGAAATCCCTGATATCCAGCAACATGCAATTAGCATATATGAATAGGAAATGAGTTCCTGCTGCTCTGGACCATTGTTAATCCATATTGATGGGGTAGAAAACATGACATCAACTGTAAAAATCCAAGCACATTCCTTAAAATATTCAAATGCTGTGCCTGGCCCTGTATTCACTCTGCATCTCAAATTCTCATTGACTTTGTGGGTGCCTGGAATGCACAAGGAATGCAGGATTAGGTACAGAGGCTACATGTGGTATGCCTACCTTAACAGTGAAAAGAGTTTTCAATTCCATCTGAAGTTCTCTGAGGCATATATTCAGGTCAAAGGAATTGTACAAAAAACACACATGAATTTTGTATAGCTGCTATTTGTTCTGGGCTAGATGCCACCATGAACTTGATGGGGCTCTGTTTAGCTGCTGCGGAAACGGTGTGTGCACATTGCACCATGCAGGGCTAAAGAACTGTGCAGCCAACCACCCTTTGAGCAACCTTACTAGACCCACACCTGCTTATTCTTTAATGTCTCTCATTTTTACAACCTTTACGTGAACTGTTAGCATTTAAAATTTGTCTCCTTATTTGACATCAGGTAATTGTGGGAGAAAAACATCAGCTTGATGATGGTTGAGACACTGAGCAATTCTATATTTTCTGGAAGGTTTTCATGTTGTGGAAGTATCTTGGGAACTGCTGAGTAAAAAAGACTCAAGAGTCATCTCAAGTGGTATATATTAGAGCAGCCCTGAGGCTGATCTTCAATGCAGCCAAAGCCAAAATTAGCTGCTATAGCACTAGAGACGGACGTAGTGTTAGATGTTACAATCTCATTCACTTTCACCATCCCTCATCTTTTTTTTTCTCTGTACAGTGAGAAGTGTCCCCTTTCAAGCCAGCAAATTGTATCTGTATATCTTTGCCTCCATTAAAAATGCACATAGAAATACCCTAATCCATAAAAAGATGTACCTCTGAGTTCAAATCTGTCTGTAAGAGAATATCTGAGTATTCCCAGAGGCTCCAAAGAACTGCATCTATCTACCTAATGTCAGCCCACCCATGATGGGGGCTGGCTCAAAGACTTTCTCTCAAAGCCCATTTACTTAAATTGTTGTTCATAAATTGTTGACCTTATCAAATTTAATGACATCTTCTGAACCATCATTATTGATATGAAAAGCGTGTGAGTCATTTCTTGCCCAACAAATAAAGGTTCAAAAGTTTCAAGCACAAGCTAGACCTTTACTTTTCAGACCAATCTTTCTACTCCAAAAAGTCAAAGCCATTAGTCCATTTTAGGATTTACAGGCTGTGAAATGTCATTCTAAAAAGAACATCCATTTTTGAGTTATTGGAGTACAAAAGCTGCCTTATAAAGGTATCACAGTACCATTGATAATAGCTTGGGCAAAGACATTTCAGGTCATCTAGTTCAGACCCCAGTAAGGAACAGTTATGCTAACCTTTTGTATTGGCCTTGTTTTGAACACCTCAAAACTGATGCAACTCCATGACTCAAGGTTTTGTTCCAGCATCAATTCCCTGCTCCTGTAATCCCTTAAACCTCACTCTTCCTTTCTTTGGAGTTAGGCCTCCAGTCTCTTTTTCTATTAACTTCAGCAGCACAGAATGTTTCTTTTCTGAATTCTTGTCAATTTTTGCCTTAGATGAATGGAAGTTCTAGTTTGGATGGGCAGCTGGTGAACCAATGGATTCCTCAACTTTTATAGGACTGTTTTCACTCTCTTATAATTTTGCCAGGCTTAAACTATTTGAGCTGACACTTTCTGCACCTAGGTGATTTCTATGAGAGTACACAACTTAAGCTGAAGGATCCAGCAACTTCCAAAATCAACAATAGGAAGAAACACAACGTTAAGATATTTTTGGTGGCACTTTTTATCAGAGGGATCTTCAAATACAGGAAGGACAACTTTTTGCAGAAAAATAGACTTTGATAATCAGTACAGAAACCTGTTCATCATAATAACTGCATTCCTTGAAAGCTACAAAGATTAGGTTGGGACAGGCAAATCAGTATGGATGACCTCAAAACCTGAAAGTTTTTGAGCAATAAATAGTGACTGGGAAATGTTGCAAAGGAAATGCTGGCTTGGCAGTTCTCATGGACTTTCTTGAGGTACCAGACTAAGGCTTAAATAATTCTGCTGCAGAATAGCAAAAAGAAAATGTCAGAGCATTTCAAGGGAAAAAGGAAAATCTTTAACTAGGGATCCTCATTTTTAATAGATGTTTCTTTTGTGTAGCCTGGTGAATAAAGCATGGTGACTGTAAATCCTCTTTGGATTATACTTATAGAAAAATGATTTAGTTTGCTGCAATCACCACATTTACTAATCAACTAATTCATACCGAATTTCATTGGAAAGTTCAGAAGAATCAGTTTTCTAATGCTATTTCAATGTTTCTTCTTATGCATCAGCCATGAAGTGGAGAAATGTCAAGTTTAAACCTATCTAAAAAATAGACCTGAGAGGCTGGACAGTCTCTGAACAACAGGATTGAAAGACACTCACATAGAGGACACCAGGCCTCCAGAGTTGGGGTCACCTCCCAGTCCTCCCTTGCCCACTCTGGTGCCCTCTTCCTGGGGGAGAAGAAGCCCTTGTTCTTTCCCTGGACTAGCATAGCCTTTCACCATCATTACTGAAAACACTGATGTGTTTTCAAAACACATCTGAAATTGAATTATTTTTTCAAACTCTTACCATGTTTGTGTCTAAATGAGGTATCTTTATTAGATACTGAATTCCCTGCTTTGTGCACTTAGTTCAGCAAGTGAAGTGCAGTCTACCTTTATTTCTCTGCACAATAAAAATCAGAGTACCACAGAAGTTGTGTGATATAGTGTGTTTTCCTGCAGTATATGTTATTAGTTTTGTTCTTGCCAGGAAAGCTGTGTCATTTCAACTCAAGTGAGGAAGGGTTAGCTTCTCCCTCCATGCAAGTAGGTGACAACACTGCCGTTGGTATATTAGACAATGGATGAGTTTATCCCATCCAACCTTCAGGAAAAACTAGGGAAATTAAAGCCTCTTTAGTCATTGCTGGATATCAGTTCCTAATTTTAGCCACTAGGCAGTATTTCTGAAAGTAGATGATTATTTTGAAAGACCTTTGTAATGTTTCCTCAGCCATGCGAAAGCAGTGTATTGTTTTTAACTTCAGGCATTTTACCATCTTCTTGAACACCCGCCCACCTGGATTTCTCCCTTATTATGACTTCTACACTGAAAACATTTTCTCCTTTTATAATTTGAAAAGCAGAAATTACCAAAACTATATAAATAATTTATGAGCAAGCACGTCTGCCATGTGTGGGAATAAATTGTATGCATGTGAGAGGAAGAGTCCAGGGTGTACAAAGATTGGAACAAATGAGTGCAGAAGACGCTAAAACCAAGATAGATTTGTGGCTAATTTCTGCCAGGCCAATAAAATGCAAGAGAGAAAAAACCAGGGGAAATGGACTTGAAGAGACAACCTAACCTGGAAGCAATTTGGGGCCAGGACAGCATGTTACATGTGTGTACAATATCTGCGTACATGCTCTGTGTAGAGGGGGAGTGTAAACTGTTGTCTATATACAAACCATAATATGGCTAACCACACTCATACTCACTACTGATGAAAAAGAGCAAGTACTACCTTTTACCTCCTTCACAGTAACAAGGTTCATGCAAGGGGGAGCAGAGAAGGGAATTGGTGGTTGGAGATGTCTTAATTTCAAAAATTAAAAATAAAATAAAAAAATAGAAAAGTTATTCTGAGCAAAACTATTATTATTACATGATAATATGCTTTATAATCTATAAATAATAATAATGATTATGATAATATAATAATAAGAATAAAATCAGCTACTTTGATTTGAATACACTTTGCAGTGGTTGGGAAACTTTGCAGAGATGTTGGAATCGGCTTTGTCTCATTCTTTACTCATCAATGCCATTAGAAGAAAAATAGTTGAGGTACCAAGTGTCCAGCCACTTCTAAAGATGAGGAGAGGGTTCAGTGCTTTGTGAGATTTGAACTGGACTGACAGTGGTGTAATTCTTTCCTGGAGAAATACTTAATGCATTCATTTAAAGAAAAAAAAAGTCAAAATCCACAATTTGCAAAGATGTAAGGGCACATAGAGCAGATCCACCAGATGGTTTAATTATTTGTATATTGGATGCTGGATTCTTGGCTCAAGAATACCAGTTCCTTTTGCCACCAGCATGAGCATGCTGATGTGGACATCCAGCCCAATGAGCTGGGATCGTACATGCAGGTGAGTGAGTGCTTGAGAGAATGCTGTGTGTGACATCCCCATCCCTCACTAGGACTAATTGCCTGACTCAGGACAGTGGGGAAACTGCAGAGTCTTTGGGCAGCCAATGTCCCCCTCTGACTTTCTGGACTTAGGAAGCTAGGATTCATTCTTCTTCCCATGGTTTATAATTAGGCATGAATTATGTGTATTTCCCAGTGACTCTTTACTTTGAAGTACTGAAACAAGGCTGGGAACTGATATTAGCTCAGTTGGTTAAAATTTGGTTGTAATAATGCCAAGGTCATGGGTTCAATCCCCTATGTGGGCCATTGACTTAAGAGTTGTACTCTATAATCCTTGTGAGTCCCTTCCAACTCAGAATAGTCTGTGATTCTGTGAACTGTCAGACACTGCCAGGCTATATAAAGAGGAGTCTCAAGGTGTATTTGAGAGAGGTGTGGTACTCCTGCCTCTCTGTCCTCTACCCACTGGCTTCGCCCTGGGCTCAGGGAGATAGTTCTTGTGTCCTTCAGACAGAGCAGGCCCTGGCTGTACTCCCTCACTTAATGAATGAGTGTTGAGACCGTGATATCTCTGAATAAGATGAAGAGCCAGCCTCCTCAGGACAGCCCCTGGTATGAGGTATGTTGTTGCCAGTCACTGAGAACATCAGCTGAATTAAGCCCTCATGGGACTTATGTGGAGAGAAAAATTAATTCAGTTGGGAGCAGCTGTGGGATGTCAAGGAGTGCTAGCTGAGATGAAAAGGTGAGGTTTGTGGGTTAACTTCAGCCTGCCAGGGAGGAGTGTTTTGGTTAATACTTGTCTGGGCTCCTGCTATAGCCAGTGGAGATAATTGGGATAAAACATCCCAGACAGACACTCATTTCTTTCCACTGACTATTGCCATTGCTTAGACAACTTTCTTCAACTATATGTGTCTTCTGGTTACTTCCAGATAAGTAAAATTAAAGCAACTGTATCCTGTTCTGGGTACCTGAGAGCAAAAGTCCGTCAGAGAAGTTCTAAGGCATCCCTCACCTATCCTAGGAGTTAAGTAGCCACTGGGAATAGGCTTTCTGACTAACAGGATTTGCTTTAAGCAAATAAGTCTCTCCTGGCTAACTCATTTCAAGGAAAGTTGTTGGTGTGTTTGTTTCTTGCTGGGAAACCAGAACAGGTAAGGCAAAGCAAATGCTGAAGACTTGGCCCACTAGTGCAGAGGCATGTGGAATGCGGAGCCAAGATAAGCTTAGCATCTTCCTGGTATCAGTATGTACACCACCTTTGGCATTGCTTGACAAAAAGCATGTTTTCTAAAACAGGCAAGTTCCTTCTCTACAGCTCATAGAGATACAGAAACTGAAATAATATTTTATGAATGGAAAATGAAATTAGCCTGAAATTACAGTGATAAATGTAGCTTTAGAAAATCTTAATTCACTTCAGTCGAGTGATTAACTTCTGCCACTCCACAGTGCTCAGTTATTGCAAAGTTATTTTGTGACATTAAACAATTAAACTTTAGACCTGGGAATAATTTTGCAAATCTTTATAGAACCATAAAGTTCATTATTCCTTTATATGCTTGCAATGAAATACTGTGCATAACTCCAGCTGTTTGCACTAGCATAAAGCCAGTATCTTGATAGGAAATGATACATACGCTCTGGGCAAACTACCTCCTCTCCATCAGCTGAGCTCTTCAAAATGGCTATTCTCTGCAGGGCAGAGAGTTTATTTGTTCCTCATAGCAAAAAGTTTCTGCAAAATAGTTTCTATTGTAATAGCCTGACCAGAATGATAACTGCAGGCAAGACTCATCAGAAACACTCCTGGGGTGAACGGGCTCTGCTGGGGCCAGCTCTGATACTGGCAAGCACCAGTTATCCAGGTGGTGTTTTAGAGTCTGCAATTCGCCTCACCTGGCATTCAAAACATTGGAAATACAGGCGTTTTAACATCTCTTTGCAGTATTCAGCCAGGTGCCTTTCTTCGTGTCATTATTCCACCACAACAGGAACATTTTCATTGTAAATAGCCCTACTTCTGAGGAAGAAAACCGGGGCCCTTTAGGAGGAAAATTGTTATTTTACTGAAAACACATGTGAAATGTCATGATTTCTCATTTTTTCACCACCGAATTGCCATTTTGTGTGACACACAACAGACACAGAACATATGTATGGGTGTGAAAATGGGTAATAACACAGCAGAAAATATGTAGTGAATGTTTTGAGCACTTATTCAAGACCCCTCTCTTATTAACAGAGTAGCTCTAGTACACATTAAACTAATAAGCAATGCATATTTGATTTCTGTAACATCCTTGTTGACAGTAAAGGCAGCTAATTAGTGTAATTGATTTTTGTATTTACTTCTCAGCTGTTTTTTTGCGTAATTTTGGAGAAGGGCTGTTCATGATTGTTATCCAAACATTGGGTATAGTGAGCAACCATGGCACTGGCACAGGAGTTTTTCAGGGCTGGGCATGAACCCTGGGAGGTTCTGGCAAGCCCATGAAGCCCCAGTCACTGTTACTCCCACTGGGGCTTCAAAGGCTCTCCCAAACCTCCCAGAGTCTACACAAGCCATCCTTCCCCACATGGTTGTTCTTCATTCCTGTGGTCGCCATCCAGGGACTACAGCTTGGAAACTAACTTTTGAAGCTGGAAAAGTGAATTTCCAAACAGATCTGTTGTCCTTCCCCCATCCCCCCACATTCTGGCTACCAAGTGTTATTTATAATAAGCTACAAGACTACAGCAGTGATACCAGCATGGCAAAAAAATTGCTGCATGACAATACTACTTACTGTAGCAAGAAACAGCTTTTATTTCTAACTGCATTTCTAATTGGGCTGTAAGAAATAGCATTAGAGCAGTGGTGAATGAGCAGGAATCATATTTGTATGAGGCTCATGGCTTGCTGTGGCTCATCCAGATACCACTTTACAACTTCAGTCATCAAACGAGCAGAACCACAACAGGGCTCTGGTACAAGCCAAAGGGGAAAGTGCCATTGTAAAACTGAATACAGCTGCTTCCATAATAGGACTAATTGCATATTGCATCGCAGAGCTAAATTAGTAGAGAAAACAGTTATAAAACCAACAGACAGTGAAACATGACTCACCAAGCAATTGCTGCCAGTTCGACGAATTCTCATTGGTCCCAGTTCAACAGCCCACACCTGCATTTTCTGAATAGTAAATATATAATAAGACATAATTACTAGAAAAATATGCAGCACTCTAAATGTGACAACACGCTACTTGTTTATTGGGAAAGTGAATAGTATATAATAAGTTTGACCCGAAGTACTTCTGAGCCACCTGGGGTCACAATGCAGAGAGGAGACAGACAACACAATCCTGAGCTGTGTAATCCACGAGAGGTTATCTGTAATGTAGCTGAAGACTGTTCCAGCTGACAGGCTGAAGTGATACAAACCTCCTCGTGCTACCAAATCAAAGGAGAGTAAATAGGAAGAAAACATAAACAATAATCACTGTTTAAAAAAAAAAAAAAGCAGATATTTATAGCCTGGCTTAAAAATTCAAGATGTAATGATTTGGGATGTCTCAGCTGACTTTGCTCAGAGTAACAGCTCCCTCAAAAAAACCCCAGCAGATGTAGAAAGTGAACTTCATCTGTTCCTTTTGCTTATGGTTCCTTTCTCCCCTCACTTTCCAGAGGAGTTTTGTGACTGCGCTGCCCACAACACCATGAGGGAGTTGGAAATCTGGCCCAGGATGCAGGGAGTGAGGTGTGCTCTCTCATGCTTGGGATGTGCTCTCTCCACTACAAACGTTGGAGCTAGTGCTGACTGCTGAAGCCAAAGCCCTACATGGGCTCTGAGGGTGGGAGTACCTGGGCACTACTCCAGGGCCAACAACAATTCCCAGTTTGAACAGTGATTTTGAAGAACATTGATGTGCTTGGGTCACTGTGCCTCACCTAAAAAATCCACTGCGCAGGCTCGAAGGATACAGCCACATGGGTAGAGCCCTTTCCAAAATCCTCATTCACAAAGCCTAGACATAATGATGATGTGCTTGGATCTTGCTTTCCCTTTCTCCCATGAAATTCCTTCTTTGCTTATTTCTGCATTGGGTAGGTGGCAAATCCTTGCTTTTCCTGCACCTTTATCAGACAAAAGACATTGCAATGATCCAACTGCTCCTTTCAAAATCTGTTTTTACAACTGTTTCTGGACTCAGCTGGGGAACAGCTCTAAAACAAGCACATTTTTCTTACCTCACCTCTAGGGCAGCAGCTCTTACTGACCAAGAAATTCAGACACTTAAATGTGTTTTACATTTCCACTAGTGCTTCTACATGCAGTTCACAGAAATAATTTCTGTCCTATGGCTTAGCTTTCAGAGGTGCAGGGGTCTCTGCCCTGAGCCACTTCAGACCCAAGAGTGGTTTGACTGAGCTCAGGTTATTTGATATTTCAAGTCCCAGCTGAACAGCTGGCAGGTCTGACCTCTCAAGGGGAGGAAAAATTTCATTTGGGTGCCTTGAAGAAACAGCTCTCCTTGCTTTCAGCATCACTGCCTCAAACAAACATATATTCTTGTTTTTCAGTCTCACAAACATTACACTTGAAACTTTTCCTTGAGCAGCAAAAAATCTTCATCATTTCAAGGTTATTTCCTTTAGTAGAAAGGAAGAGGAGCTTTTCCTGTGCTTCTAGCATGTGGTCTAGCTCAAACAGTTGATTATTACCAGGACCAGTAGAGCAACCCTGTGCCAGTGGGCTCCAGGTCTTAATAAAAGCCATTCTCTGTGCAGCTCCTTCCTTTAGCCATTCTGTTCTGCACTTTGAATCTTTGTAATGCCTCTTACGTCACTGGTTATGGGAAATAACAAGTAGTATAGGTGGACATAATTGGTGCTGCTTCACTCCATACTTCATGGGCTTGAGGACCATCTGGAATCAAGAGGCTTCAGTACTTGACAGGGCACACATAGACTTTTTGCAGTACACCACATTTCTGCCATGACTTAAAGAAAAAGTGTAATCTGTTTCATTTGTGTACAAATCAGAAGGAGGTACAAGGCCAAGCTATATAAAGGTACATTATTATATACCAGGGCTTTCCGAGCATTTCTTCCTCTTCTATCAAAAAACGTTGTCTTGGCAGACTGCTAGAATTGCCCATATTTATCTGAGGTTTCCAGGCATCTGGGAGTGTTATCAAACTGGTAGCCATGTTGAATCAGATTTACTGTGCGTGCACAGAACTGTGCACAGTCTGTAAATGCCACACAGGGATAAAGTAGATCTATTTCTGTATGGAACAAAACAGCTGATTGAAACAATGGAAGCTTTATTACTGACACAACTGGGCCAGGATTTCACTCCACATTTTGATAAAACATTTTAGGAAGTAGGATTTTGCCCATGATAGTGCAATTTTAAGGAATGCTGTGTACAGTAGCTTCTCACTTATAGAGATCCAGGTTCAAATTCATGTTGTAGGACTATAAATCTTATTCTGGCCCCACCTCAATAAAATGTCTTTTAATTTCTGTGGACACAATTTTTGGGGACATAGTCCTGCCCTGGGGAGCTCAGACTAGAGCAAGAAGAGCAAAAAGAGATGCTGTACTTCAAGACTGAAAGGCATCAGGAGGACTGTGTAGAGTGTTTCTTTCCTCAGGTTTTATGCTGACAAGCAGCAGAAGCCTCATGTAAGTTAGAAACATTAATTTTCTTAGATCTGAGTTAAAACTGTATGCCAGGAAGGAAGAAAAGACATATGGAAGGGAAGGAAAAGGGCAGGCATCATGCTTCAAGTTCTCCCTCATTTTTAGAGAGTGAGAAATAACTAAAACAGAAGTGTAGGGTGGTTGGGACCCTAAGGCTAGCTAAGGTGTTAAATCATTTGTGTGCTGCAGAGGAGAAATTAGGGTACACAGCAGAAACATTTGGCTTATTGTTTACATTCACTCTGCACATGTTAAACTTTGATAATTTCTTGCATTCAATGTCAGTTTTCCTCCTGCTATGTATGCATACATCCGTGTGTGGGGTGCTTACACAGATTTAAAGCCAATTTTCTCTGGTAAACTTTTAAGAGCTTAAGTGTAAAACATTATACAAGCAAGTATTTCTGTGAAGCTTTGGAGGATATTCAGAAAGTCTTGTTATCGGCTTCTTGTTGGCAGGCTCATGGTATTGCTTAAAACCCAGTGCCAGCCAGTACTAACAAACAACCTTTTATTCCTCCACCGCATCAGTTCCTCTGTACTGAATATTTCTACTCATATGGCAATATTTTAGTAAGCTGTTAAGTTTTACTTCAGTGTAACTTCAAGGACCAAAGAGCTGTGCTTTTTCAGAGATTCAGAGGAATGGAATAAATTTAGGTTAAGTAATGATGATTATTCTAGGCAAAGGTTTCCTTAATTTCATCTTCCCATAACCAAAAAATGCAAGCAGTATTACCACTCATTAAAAAAAAAACCTAATTAATTTCCAAGGGAAATTAGAGAATCAGTCCTAAAGTATTTGGATTAGGGAATCTAATTCTGCAGTGTCTTTACATATGAAGCAAAAAGCCGCGTGGATGAGAGTCACATGCTATGCAGTTTCTCAGCTTGGCAGATTTATTTTTCGTTCTCCCTGTTCCTGGTCAGAAGCTCTGTTTCATTCTCTGCACCCATTTTGCTCCAACAAAGTTGCTTTTCTTTAATTTCCCTAGAGTGGCTGTAAATTCAGATCTATTCTTAAACTTTTGCAGAGGTCTGACCCTTGTTCTGCTTGACCTCCAGTGCTAGGACTGCCCCACCTTCAGAAACGATCTGATTGTTCGGTCACCAGCAGGTGAGTCCTCGTGCACCTTGGGTGAGGATACAATGGCTGCTTTGCTGGAGAATGTGAAGTTTGCAAACCTACAAAACACACTGAATAGTACAGGAAACTTGATCTTTCAAAGATTTCCCCATCACCTTTCAATTTTGAAGCATTCCCAAGGAAAGTCAACAGAGATGTATCTTCTCCACCAGTGCTGAAGGGGCTGCCCACGTTCTGAAATTGCCATGTTTTTTAACTGCCTTACAGTGGGGCAGCACCCAGGAATGCAGGGCGTGCTGGTGGGCTCCGGCTCCCTCCCATCAGGGACAAAGAGGTAGCTCCCTGGGAAACAGTCACAGGAGCTGTGGCACTAGGAGGTCCACATTTCTTATATCGCCATCTCACATTTGCTTTGTTTAAAGGTAAACTCTTTTTCTGTTTCTGACTTTCAATCCCTCAGACCTCAGCGTGCAGTAGGAAGCTGATGAATTATGTTTTGCAACAATTACATATCCTAAGGACAGCACTACTACTCACAGGTGCCCCTTGATTTTCCTATAGTGTCTCTGCAGCAAGTCCATCCTACTCTACCTGTTAAACCTTCAAACTGAGCAGATGTCTTCAGACAGTGAATGTTTTGGTCCCACTGCTGGGCCAGCCAGTCTTTCATCAGCTACAGGTCAGTTTGACTCTGAAAAGTTTTCAGGTAGTGAGAAGTGGGGGACAGAGGAGGAGGGATTTCTCCCATGCTGAAAAACCTAATATCCTTCCTCTCCCATAAAAATGAACTCAGAATCAGGTAATAACACGCTGTGCAGAGAGAGAGAGAGCAAAGGAAGAAGGAGATTCTTGTGGCTACATTGCTAGACAAGGTCTCAGAGGTCTGGATTTTCACAAGACCTAAGTTTGCCTGGGTGTTGTTGAGGGGTTTATCCATTTTGTACTGACCCTTTCCAGTATGGATGTGCCATGAGTAGGTCTATCTCAGCTTCCAAATTGCCATGTACAATGTCCACTTCCCTAGCCCCTGTACCACCTTTTCTATTCAAATATTAAGAAGTTTAAGAAAAAATATGCTTTGGGCAGAAAAACTGTGCCAAATTTTTTTTGTGAGATGGGACCTGTGGGTCTTTTTTGACAGGTATCTTGTGATCCTTGCTCCTGCCATACTATTGAAGTACAGGAGGGAGGTGATGGTAGTAAGGCTGAAGAGTTAGGTATCTTGGGGAGCTATATGCTTTCCACCCAGGAAACTGAAACCTACACCCAAAAGACATTTGTAATGTCATTTCAAAGCAATGGACAGATTCCCAGAAATTAGCATCTCTTCATGGACATTTGCCAGACAGAAGAACATCCTTCAAGGAAACTGTTCCTGCAAATGATGTGCTTGGCTCCTGGATGTGTGTCTGCCTGCATGCATACAGGGTACTGTTATGAGCATCTTTTTTAGGGATATCTCAAGCTGTGTCTTGAAGCCCTGGAAAATGATGTTGAAAGAAATTGTGGAAACCAGGATAAAACCAGAAATGGATGCAAACACAATTAGAATGTATGGTGTGGCGTCTGCATCATTAATAAATGTTTGCCTGCAATGAAATACAATTAACATGTAAGATAATGCAGTTTACCTCATTTAGCTCTTCGCTGGGTTTATAAACAAATTCTGCCAGTTAACTGTCCTTGTTAAGCAGATGCACTCACTATACATGAGCTAAAACACACCGCAGACCTCAAACTGGAACAGGTGCAGGGATTATAATGGGATGATGAATTTGTCAATTTATGAGCTCTACATGTTGACAACAAAGAATGCATTTTATTTAAAACACTCCACATTAAAAAGCACTTTTTTTTCTCAGTCTAAGAAGTACAAGGTGAAGGGAAAATAACACAATAAAATTTCATTCTAACTTCTAGTGATGGTACAGAAGGTATTTCAGATAAATTCTGTGTATGTGTACTAATTAAGAAGGCCAGTTATGCTGTCCATTTTGAAATGGAGAGATTATTGGAGGAAAACATAAGGAAAGCTTCTGATTTCTCCAAGGAGATGCTGTGAGCACAGAAGCTATGGTATAGAGAGGAAGTTGCATAGGGTCAGCTGCTGAGGAAGAGGGCTGTGAGTAGCACGAGACGACCTCCACAGAGAACTGATGCTTATATTAATATTTTATTCACATCACAGTTGATTCCAATGTTAGTTTTTTGCTTATTCAAAATACTGTTGTCTGATTTCCACAGGCATCCTGTGGCCAAACTATGCTCACAGACATCTCTCCAGTTCAGAGACACCAAGAAAGGAAAGAGCTTGAAGGTACTAATTTGCATCTTTGAACACCTACATACCTTGAAATCTGAGCTCTTGTGCCCAGATTCCCAATATTCCCATCAATGCTCCATGCTCAGTCTAGTTCCTGAAGGCAATCATTTGTCTTCCAAGTTGTCCTCCTGAACCCCACACCTTTGCTTTGCTTATACTGGAACATATTAATTGCTACTAACTGTTTCATCTGTCTCTATGATTTTACTTAGTTCTCCAAGAACAATTCAGTTTAGGTGAAGTTTCTTTGTCTTTGCTTTTCAGCTAGGGCTGGATCCTCACCCAGCATAAATCAAGAAGTCAAAGCAGCTAAGCCAACGTACGTTTCTAGGGAACATCGTGCCTACTTTTTCAAATAAATTATGCTAGGTTTAAGTGTTGATAATGAAAGCCTGGAGTCAGCTTTGGTGTAAATGGGTATAACTCCTTTGACAGAAGGAATGTTGCATTTGCTTACCCCAGAGCTGAATTTAGCCCAGTCAGTTCAGCTTGGCATTATCAGTGGGAAGAGGTGGCTGTGAGTTCATGAAATGTCACAGTCTTTTAGCTATAAAGGTGACACTTTAAATTGTCTTAAAGAGTAAGTGTGCATTTAATTTACATTTAACAGGAGGGTTACTGTATATCATTTAAATACTAAATCAGTCTAAGGTTTAGCATGTGCACTAAGCTTCGAGAGTTACAGCAACTGGGGAGAACGGGCCAGTTCACCCCTGATTGAATGGGTTGGCTCAGTGGAGCTTCAAAAGCAAATGTTTTGGCTCTTGTGGATTTTTTGTTTGTTTTCTTGCTTTTGTTGTTTGGGGGGCGAGGGGAGGGGGTTCAAAACCTTTCAGCACAGAACATAGAAGAAGCTTGAGACAAAGTAAACACTTTTTTGCTCATCTACATCATAAACCTAAAGAAAGATTGGTGTTTACAAAGACTGACTTTTCTACTGCTGGCACAGTTGGTTGCCCCCCAGAATTATGGCTGTATTCTTCAATCACATTTTGACTGCTGAAGCACATCTCTAAACTGCGTAACTAGGTCCTAAAGACACAGGATAAGCAGCAAGAGACACAGAGGAGTTTTTCTGGGGAGGGGTGCAGGAAAGCAAGAATTTTACTGTGACTTGAAATGCCAAAATTGATCCTTTCAGAATAGGAAAAAATCCACAATATATTTATCTGAAATAAAAATAGTTGATTGACATGTCTGCTCCTATATTTGGGGGGTTTTAATATATAATTTGGGGAGGGGGGGGTGTTAAAAATATCATTAAGCCTTTTATGTTAAAACATGAAATGTAAACTTTGTTATAAAAAGAACACAATTGTGCCTGCAGGTACTTTAACCAATTGCTGGGATTTCTATGCTATGCAGAAATGCTCTTCGGCTTCTATTTATCTACCTCTCTGCAAGATTTCAAATATTGTTGGATATTAAGGGGACAAAATGGAGAGGAAGTGAGAAATATCCTCTTCTCCTTTTAAAGGCAAATGTCATGAATCTGTAACTGATTTTTTTTTTTTATTTTTTTTTATTTCAGGACTTTAGGGCTGAGAATTGCAAATCCTGGACAAAGCAGTAGTTGTTCTAGCCCAACTGCATCATTTTAGCAACAAATGAGAAATGTACCTTTACAGTTTTCTAAAGTGTATATACCAAATCCCAGAAACAAGAACATGACAGCAGGATCTTCCTTCTACACGAGGCAAATGGAAAATTCTCAGTGCTTAAACATGGATTAAACAACCTAATTTGTGACTACTGACTTCTCCTGTTTGGTTTTTGGTTTTTTAACATTGTTAGACAGAAAATATCAGATGAGGTCCAACATGCTTTGTAAATCTGAATTTTGCTCTGGTGCTTACGTTTACAGCTGTATGAGACAAAAATTGTATAATAGAGAGCAAGCTCAAACTCTTGGCATTGAAGTGAAAGTTGTCATCAATTGAAAGTTAAATGTAGTTTTACTTATGAAATATCAAGTCTAGAATATGTTTCATCAAATCTTCTTTATATACCTTTGGATTTACAGGAGGTAGTAGTAATCCCCTGAGCCACTGATGGGAATCCTGCCCATGTTTTAAAAATTAGAATTGAGCAAGATGATGGAGGCACAGGCTCTGCTAAAGTCACTGAGAAAATCCACACAGTCACTTCACTGGGACCAAAGATTCATCTGAGGTTTGGTTCAGACTGATCTCTAACACTGTATTTTCTGTGGCAGCTTGACAAGTAGGGCTGCGTTTTTCTATATATAGGATAACGTTTAAAGTAAAAGCACTTAATGCATATAGCACTGGGAGATAACATATTAAACAGAAGAGGTTTTTTTAAACTCTCTTTTGGCCTTGAACCATAATAGAAAGTTTTGGAAAACAGGGCATTTATATCCAAGATGACATTTTTTGTATTCCCCAGGGATTTAAGATGCAAGGGCCACGTTTGATTTGCCAACTAGGGAAAAAAACCCTGTTGTGACTGTTACTTTAAGTCACTCTTGCTCTGCAGCACCTGCCATGCTCATGATTTTACTTGATGGCATATGTAAAGTGTTTTAAAGTGGTTTACCTTTACTAGGCTGATTGCCTTTACATATATGTATGAATATATATATAACTATGAATATGTATAAATACAAAAATAAATAAGACTTAACCTATTTGCTGAGAACCTGTGAAGTTGCCTGAGACTGAGGAGCACCAACGATTTGGCTGTGTATGGGAAACAGTTTTTCCTCAAGATGTTCTGGGGATCATCAGCCTTTGATGAACCCTTACATTGTTTGTCAGCTCCCCCTGTGCTCAGTGCTGGCTCTGTGAATCTCGCCACACTTCCTCAGCAGTAATTGTCCATTAGGCAACACCTCCCTACTGCAAGGCAGATAACTGCTACAGAAAGGCTTTGGCAAAGGGTATAAGTGCCTTGTTTGCAGTGGCAAATAGAGGCAATATCCAAGTTGAAGTCCAACACTCTCCCATCGCATCTCTACCTTCAGTCCTTAGGTTTCCCAGTGCCAAGAAAGAGAATGGATAATGTGGTTCTTCCTTTGCAGGTTATTCTGAATTGTTGAGCTTGTGTATCTTGCTATGTAGCTGTCAAATTAAACAAAATAGGAGTGGAGGAGGAAGCACTAGATGTCAGAGTCCAACTTAGTCTGCTTCCATTTAGCCTGGTTCATGCACTGACATTTTCAAACAATGCATTCAATTTTTTTTATTCTAGAAATGAAAAAGCGTATTTTCCTCTTTGAGCCTGTGGCCTTGTCTTTTGCTGATGACTTCAGTCATTGTTTGTAATAGCCAAACCCCTGGGGCAGAGAACAGAGTGATTCATTGGTGTTTGGGACACTTGGATTTATAGACTGCTAAAAGACTGAAATTATTCTTATTTGAATCTTGCATGACAGAGTCTTCAAAACTAGAAATGTTGCCAAACTGAAGGCCTAGATCCAGACTTATATTTCAGCGTGCAGTGTAACCTGTTTCCATACCAGGATGAGACATATAGAAAACTTTGGAAAGATCTCTGTTACAATTAGTCAGATTTACCAGCATTCAGTTTATGAAGAAACCCATCACTATGTAAATACCAGGTAGCTTTATTGACAATTAAGGTAATGCATGGTGTAAATCTGTGCCAACATATGTGTGCTAGACAAAGCATAAATTATTGCTCAAAAAAGCGTACAGGCTTGAGATATTGGAATGTCCCATGCCAGCAGCTGCTACCACTGTAAAGTGCCACCCTCCCTGGTGGCACCTTATCTGGACACTCCCTCACCCATTTCATGTACCATCAGCAGTTTTGCTTATCTAGCTCCTGTAGCTATATGCCAGGAGCTAGAACAGGCTTAAAAGAAAGACAAAATTTGGTAACTCCCAGCAGGGGGGTCTGGCTGAACAAGTCTACAGTACTGCATGGGTGCCAGGAGCATCATCTCGTCTTTAAAGTGCCATCTTCTGGGCAGTGCCAACTAACTTGTTCATGAGAGAAAACTAAAGCCAGGATCACATATTCAGCTTCACCCAACTCCGAGCCAGCACTGGTTTTCATTTTGCAAACCAGGACCTGACAGGTGAGGATTTGCAAATCCAGATCTCCTTTGAATTTTGTCTGTAATAAAGACAGGTCAAACATAGAACTCATTGATAACTCTGAGGAAAATTTTGAATTAAATTAGAATTAGCCTGACCTCCCCTCTGGATTCAGCTTTGGAAAACCAAGTTCTGACAGACAAGCTCTTGTGAAACCCAAACAATCTCCAGTTTGGTCATCTCTGCTGGGCATATTTCAATAGTTCTTTGCCAGCTACAATGCGTATGGTAATAAGAATAACAGAAACCAAAGTGAAACCACAAGTTAAGCTGCTTATTACATAATTTAATTAGACGCCACTGCACTTTCTCTTCCAATTCCCAACTTACAAGGGTTGAATTGTTAGGTACATTTTTCACATTGGGATTCTGAAGAGTTTATTTTGACCTGGCAAATGATTTTAAGTCTGAGGAAAAGCAGGTCGAGCAGTGGTGAAATAAAATAGGAAGTATGCAGTTTCTTCTCACCAAGCCTGGTATCTGCGTGACTCCAGCACACAAAGAGCTGGTGTGAATTTCAGGTCCTGTGCCTGCCTTAAATCAAGGCATTTGCAGAAATTAGTCATGACATGGTTTACCCAGTGGTCTTTGCTAAAGGAGTATTTTGAGGGGGAGTTTTTATATCAGATGCTCATAACTTATTGGCTTCATGAAGTCACATGTACCATTGAGTTAGGAAGGAAGGAAAAAACATGTAGTTATTAGCGAGCTCCTCCCTCCCCCACCATCCTCCCTCCCATCTTTTTCTCTCTCTTTATTCCTCTCGTATGGGCAGTTTCCTTCACAATATCTGCTAAACATGCACAGGCATGTTTCTTTCACAATGCAAGGTCCAGTGTTTCCTTTCTGCATACACATATACTGATTTATATCCCTTTGAGTGGATTGACAGATTGTCCCATAACACCCCATTTAAATTCTGTGTCGCCAGGACATTTGTTGTCTCCCCTTCATTCTTCTTTCCCCCCACTTTGGCTTTAAAGGACACATTTTCCAAGACAGAGACAAACATGAGAAATAATGTTTTTTTGAAAAGGGAGTGATTGTCACTGAAACCGATACGTCTGTGCGATAACAAAAACTGTCATTGCCTCGCATGGAACATGTGCCCCAGGGACTGGGAAGAACAAAGATATCTTTAGAGAGGAGCAGCAAGCCATGTGCGTCCTCTGATCTCTGTGGCACCAGGCAGAGCCCACAAACCATTTTTCTCATACGCCACTGGGACAGATAAATGAAGGAAGCATTTGAACAGTTTCCATTTAGGGAAGGAGTTAAATAGTTGAGGCATTCTTTTCAGCCGTATTATTCCTTCTGCAGTTTAGAGCCACACTGTTGTCAGAGGAAGGACCAGGGAGAAGCTGCCTCTTCCAAATATTGGGGCTGATTCTGCAGGTTCTCCATCTATTGACAGAAATATCGTCTTGGGAATCTGATCTTTTCTTCTGTCTTCTTCCTAAGCATCAGCTCTTCAGTTCTCTGGAGGGAAGCAGCTCACCTTCTCCTCATGTTTGCTTTTTTAGCAGACTGAAGCTATAAAGAGTGCATTTGTTTCCCGAAGTATTTCCTAGAGAACAGATGAGAGCAATATACTGAGTTTCTCGATGGCAAATGTCAAGCTTTCTGCTGTCTGTTTAATCAACTGATCTGCTGCTATCTGCCAACTATTAGTTGTTAATTCACTTTATTGCATCAGCTGCACAGTGTCACCACTTCACACCCTTTGTGTCACTTTATTATCATGAGATGCATAAGGAGTAAGTTGCAAAATGATAACTGCAATCACATCTGAAAATGAGCCCTAAACAAAATTAAATAACATTGGCTGTGCTGATCAATGATAGCTATTAAAGCTGTACAATAAAAGGAAATGCAGCTCAGCTCTAGTTGGAGAAAATAGGACCCTGTGGGCCACTCGGAGGTTGGTAACTTTTCCCTCTGAGGATCCTGTGAGCATTAATTCAATCAACTGTGTTTTCCCTAGTGTACATGATAGTAACAAATAAGCCTTTTTTTCCTGTCATAGTATGTGACCAAGCTCACAGACCAAATGTGTGAGCTCTTTCTGCAGAAGCTTTGCATACCAGTGCAAGGTTGCTGAGGGAACAGGGACATATGGTTGGCTTGCCTAGACTGAGCTAGAGATACAGAACTAAGGTGAAACTCAGATATGTCTCAGGTTCCCATATATCAGGAAGTGTGCCATGGTACTGAGGTATAAATACCATCAGAGGCTTGTTGGCTGCTTTAAGCAGACAGTACCTGTTGCCATTGCTGCTGCTGGATGGTGTAACTGATACTTTCACCACTCCTGAGAGTGCATCTGGCAAAAAAAAATTAAAATCTTGGGAACTACTGAAGACAATTAATTTTTTAAAAATTGCTTTCTTATACCTTAACCTTCTGAACTACAGGACACAAAATTAACTACCTTAACCTTAAAATTAACTACTTTATTGACAATGGGTTGTATCCTCAAAGTTTTAAAAGTTCTTAAATACTCTTATTCATGAACCATGACTTCAACTGGCTTCTAATTTATAAAAATGATCTGGAATCCCAATACCTTTGAGAATCAGGACTAAATTAGTATAATCCAGTGCAAAGCAGTAATTCAATATAGACAGAAAAGGGAGGAGAATTCTTCATGCAAACCTGTTGCTTGTCTTGTTTTTTATATGGCATAATCTCCAAGAGGATATTATGATTCATTATAAGATTGTATATAAAATGAAACATAATCTTGCACTTCTTTTTTCTACATTCCAAGCCTCAAAGTTAAATTATGATAATATTCCTCAGCAGCAGTTACTTACTATTGTCAAAAGACATAAAGCAGTAAGAATGTATTTGCTGAGAATGATATAACAAGTGGTATCTATATAGGGGATTAAATCCAGGGATCTTAATGTGCCCTAGGAGAAAAAGACAGTGTGAAAGGTCTTTGAACCTATGCTTCTACAGAATGCCGAAAGGTGTTCATCCAGGGCAGTCATTCAGGCTCACAGAAAATCTTCCCTAGGGCAACCTAAACCCACAATAAAAACCATTGCATAAAATCAAATAGAAATGTGTCCATCTAGCCCCATCCTGCTGCTTTGGGCTGCAGCTGCAGAGGTTATAGGGACTCTAACTTCCAGTGGTGACAGCAGCTCTCATGGTCCTGCTGGGATCATAGTGGGTCTGCCCAGAGACACTAGACAGGAGCTCTTGACTCCCTCTGCAATACTGCTGGACAAAAGACCATTATTCCAAAAATTTCCACATGATAGACAGAAAAACAATAACAAGAAGACAAGCTGAATGGCCATCAAGAGCAATTACAACCACAGAGCACATGATTCACTACTGATTTAATCTGTTTCTCTATTAAAATTGCCTCAGACTGCATTTGTTTACAAGCTCTTTTATCAGATTCAGGCAAATGCTAATTATAAAGCAGAGCCAGCAGAAGCGTGCTCTCCACATGGGCTCTCAGGGCTCAAGAAACCTCCGACTCTCTACCCAAAAGCTGGTGGAGTGCATACCTGGGAAGTGTGCTGGAGCCAGGACCGGGGAAAGCACAGGATGTTATGTGAATGGGAATCAGAGATGTTTTGCTCTCTTTATATCCAAATAGATGAATTGTACATAGCTTTAACAGTTGTTAATGGTGAATAATTTTGAAATACCATAAATATAACCATATACCATAAATATTTGTTCCAGGTTGTGGATCTAAGAGCAAATCTAGCTTGCTGAGCACAGGTAAATAGGACAAACCAGACTTTATTTTGTCTCGATACTTACAGAAAAGAGGCAATTAACTCTGCTGTTCCGTATGGCTTTAGCAGCCACATCTCTCTCACAGCAGGGTTTGCTGACTAATGAATGCACAATCCCAGCTGCGGTGCAGCAGTATCACCTAGCTCCTTCCTTCAAGCCACTAGGTGATGCCACCAGTGCCCCACCACAGTCAGCTGGTCATGGGTGCATACCAGACAAAATGCCATTTTTTGCCCTGAAAGGCTCATGGCATCAGATTTTGAAAGCAGACACAAGTCACACAGAAAACTCACACGAAAAATAACCCCAAACCCTAGACTGCTGGAGTAATGTCCTCTGTGAGGGCATAGTCTCATTGCCACCTACCCCACTGAGAAGTTTCCCTGAGAGTCCAAGGTGAGAGGGAGGAATGTCAGGGGTACCAAAACCAGGCTCTATGCTCCTCCACACATCTATATAATAAATTTGCACCTATTAAAAAAAACCCCAATCAATAAACCAAAACAAAAATAAAAAGAACCAAACAAAACTCACTCCGAAGTCACTGGCTGGTAGTTGCTAATCACAAATTGACTGATTTTCCTCTTAGACACACTTCTGCTTCTGTACCTCTCCTTTAAAATCCAGAACTAGTCTGGTGTTACCAGTTATCCCATACACTTTTTCTTTAGTGTTATCTGCAAATACTGGCTATCACAACCTGTCAGAATTCCTCATGCTGAATGACTCACAGGACAAGATGCCTGTACCAGCCTTGCTACGCTGTGGTTTCTGAATGACTCCATGCACGTACAAGAAACACCCCTTTGAAACAAGCAGTGTATCTCGTAAAAATTACTTCTAAATCTTACATTTCCCTTCCAGCTCATCTATTATTTGTGGGAAAAGCAGATAATTTCTTTTTATTCCTGTCTGTCTTCCATTAAACTAAAGAACTCTATAAATCAATAACAACCTTTTAGAGATGAGCCTCTTTGTAATTATGTCTCCAAAGCCAGGTAATTGTTTGCATATTTTTACAGAGAAATAAAGAAAGGAAACATGTGTTTAGTGTGATTGCAATGGGGTAGGGGGGAGGGAAGGACAAAATCCCAACCAAACAAACAATTGAAATCCTTATCAGCATTCATCACATTCACACTTTTCACCAACATTTTATATTACTCTTAGCCAATTAATTTCTTTTGCACAAGACTCAAATCAGTCACACAATTGTGCACACATGGGAGAGGGGAAAGTACAGTCTCTCAATTGGGATCTGATTTGGATTTTATTACAATATGGTCTTTATTAAGGATAATAATCTACAACCTCTGAGTTAAGGGAATGGTTCATTTCAGTCAAATCAATCTTTGTGTATCTCTCTGATGCCTCACTGACATTTCCCAACAGGAAGAGGCTAAGAGCCCAAACGGGAGTGATCTCCGATTAAGAAACAACACAGACATCTTGAAGGCACTTTGGTTTGTAGAATAAGATGACAGCAACCAGAGCGCCCTGGGGCACTTTTCCAGGATGCCTACTCCCAGTGTGCCTGCCATCTGGGTTCATTTAAAGTCCCTGCCTGCCTCTGCATGTATGTGTGTGCACACACATGCGTGTGTGAGTGGAGGGCGGGGAGCAGTGGTGGAGGGGGTGTCTCAGGTTGCAGGCTTCAGTGTGGGCTGCGCTGGGGGATAAACCCTCCCGGCTGGACCTTCTCAAATCCGCCAACATCATCTGCCAGTGCCTCCAGAGGAGCAATTTCAGCAGGACCAGCTGCAGGGGGGATGTTTAGTATTTTCTTTATTCAAAGTGAAAGACATTAAGCAGGGAATTTCAGGAGCTCCCTTGTTCAGAAAAAGGGAAAGGAGGATCAGGGAAGAAAATAGAAACTGGAAAACATCCATGAAATTAGTCCCAAATCATTGCCTATACCAGCATTTCCTGACAAGCTGTCTGTCACATATTTGCAGCAGGTTATGCAAAAGTCTCGTTTGCCAGTAGCATATCCACATGACTAATGCGGAAACTCAGCTACCAGTGTTTCAAAAACTACATCTGCCAATGTGCTTTATATGGCATTAATTTTAAAAGGGAACATAATAATTTTTGAAGGGAGAACTCACATAGGATATGGCCAGCAGACAGTTTCAAGCCATGCATTTCCTTTCCTTGTTATCCCAGATCCAAGACATCTTTTGTATCAGACTGAACAGGCATGCTGCCCCTGTCCCTCAGCTTTCAGGCAGTTCAGCCAGGGTAAACAAGCTTAGACATGGCTGGGATAGACCCCAAGAGCTGCAGAACTGGGAGGAACAGAAGGACTTGAAATCTGCAGCCCCACGGAGATGGGAATAGGCAGAAATTCAGCAAGACAATGTCAATTCTGAAGATACAAAGCCAGAAAATCACATCAGAAAAAATATCAAATGGCTCCACAGCATGTTGGACTGAGTAACATGACACTGGGATTAAAGAAGGACCAACCAGATCACATAAGACTGAATGTGCAGGACGAAATTTATAACAGAATAAGAATTTAATTTTTGTTTGTGCTTTTATCCCTTATATTATCATAGAAATTGAATAAATTATACTATTTTTATAGCAAGTTTTAAAAGCCACAAATTACTTCTTCAATTTTCAGACTGTCTTCCTTGAATTTACTGGATTTATTTGATGGTCATCACCAGTCACAGTCCAAGGACCTAATCTGAGAAATAAGGATGCTGTGCAGGAAGGACGTAGAGCTGTGACAGTAGCATTAGCCACTGAGTGTGGGCACAAAGGAATGACCCACCTCCACACAAGAGCAAGTCAACCTTTATATTCCAAAAGACAATGGCAGGAGCCTTTTTATATTTCAAAGTGCCTACAGATAAAGAATGGTGCTGCAGCTTTTCACAGAAAGCGAGACTGTTCCTTGGTCAAAATTTTGTTATCTTTGTGGTTGTGCTGATTACTTCACTAGGCACCAGATTTTCCAGTTTCAGGTGAGATCTGCAAAAGGTGGCAATGGTTTCATAGGCAGGTCTATACTTCTGACTGGGTCATCGGCATACCTCCTTGACATGTTCTGCAGGACAGGTGAATAAGGAAAAACACTCAGCTCCTGCTATGCTTTACCACTCTGAGTGATGGGGCTATCCATGGATCTCACTAAATTTGCAGAGGTGCAAAGAGACCTTTCCTCCCACAGGTTGGCTCTCAGTAGCCATCTCCTAACAGCCTCAGCTCACCAAATTGCTCATTGCTCATAAGCAGCTGTATCATCAACTGGCTCCCAGTGAAGTATGATCAAAGAAAATGGTAGCACATAAGTAAATGCCCTCCTGGGGCTTTATAGTAAAGTTCTATTTGTGTATTCAGATTTGTATGTGTACATTTTCTGCCTAAGCCAAAATGAAGAAATGAATGAGGGAGGATTTAGCCAAATGGGACTTTGCCATGCTTGCTGAGATCTCTCCAATTTTTTTAAGCAAGAAAGCAAAACCAGAAAAAAATTGTGGAATTACCTACTGGTCTCATTTTTATCCTCTGATATCATGTAGTGATAGATGCAGAGAAGGGCCAGTTACCTCAATCTGAGCAAAACCCAACACAGGAGAGCAGACTAATCCTGCTGGCCACTCCTCGGGTTAACTTCTTATTCTTTCAATGTTAATGTCTTGCTTTTCTGCTCAGCAAAAAGTGTGTAGAGCAAATAGCTACAGTTTAGAAATAGTAATTGCAACAGACACACAAAGAAAGAACCAGAAGCAATATACAGGTCTTTGCAGTGCCATTTCTGTGTCGTATCAGCTGAACCTTATTGAATAGCCCATTAAAAAATAATTATGTTTAGAGTGAAGTGGCATTAAGAGAAAAATTGCAAATTCATTCCCTGAGTAACTCCTCTGAAGCTGATGGAGTTGCCCTAGGGATGAATATGGTCAGGTATACGTCAACTGGCTGCAAGACATAATTTGAACCTCTACCTTTGCCAAATGTACAAATATACACACACCATTTATTGCCAGTTCTGTTGGTTTAAGAGGTGCTCTGTATTTCAAAGCTAACATTTGTACCACTTGTTGCTGTGGTTGTCTGTTATTAACACAGCAAATAGTTAATGAAAATCTATGGCCTTGGAAAAAACCAGCTCATAAGTCAGAATTTTAAATAAGTCTGCCTGTCATATATACACAGCATGGTACCCTGCTACTTTTTGTCTCATTCAGTCAGCCCATTTATAAGGACACAAAATCACTGGGTACAAAGGTTGTAAGGAAATTTTTTTCCAGGAGGAAACAAGCCTGGCTCAACTGCAAACAGCTCATGCTCTATTTAAAGTCAGGCAGCATTCATTTCTCATGCCAGAGAGCCCAATTCATCCAGGGTGTTAACTCCACAAACACCATTAAACTTCCAGTAGAGCCTAATTTAGTCCAAAGTGCTTTAAAAGCTTGCTTAATTTATACATGTTTCAATTTGGCTTTAAAGCCATCAGTCCTGTTACCTTCTCCCACAGGACCAGGTGCAGCTGTGCTGGCTCGCCCCACCAGTTCAATGCAGTGGGACATGTCCTGGCTGTCCCCCAGCAGAGCAGAGAAGGAGATGGCTGAAAGTTTTCTCCTTTGTCAGCTGTTCGCATTCCTCAAGGCTCCTGTTCTGCAGAAAATGTGACATGACATCAACCTGGCTATAACAGGGTGACCCATCCAAGCAGTCATGTCTGTCCTCAGTTTGGGGCAGGCACACTTCTTTCAAGGAAGCAAAGTTTCTTTTTAATAACAAGGTGACAGCTCTTACATGGGTCCATTTAAGACAGTTTTGCATTGCCACCTGTGCAAGGTTGCCATCTCTATAGAGCAAAAATAAACTGTGCCAAGTTCATTTTAGCAATAAATCCCTCACCTGCACCAGAAACTAATTTAATCTGTAACATTTAAACACTAGAAAATTCTATTGTCTGAAGTGTTCTTTACCTTCCTTTAATCTTGAATATAATGTGGCCATCTCTTAACAGAAGATTTTACTTGTGAATGCGTACCCTAAAGTTACCATTAACACATGGCATGAAAACATGGTACTCTGACAAGGGGATTGTATCCCAGCTGTAATTCCCAGATTTTCCCTAATGGGAGCTGTATGGGTTGGATTTGCAGAAGCTCCTCCCAGAATAATTAAAGCAGTGAGCTGTTAGGTTTTTTTTTAAACAAGGTTTCTGGCCCTTCACAAAGCACATGTGCTATATATCCTTAAACATGACATGTTTTCCTCAAGGAGTTCCTTGTCAAGAATCTTTGTATTTAATACTGGGTGATGATGAGAATATGCCCTAAATGAAGTGTAATTGAAAATGAGATTATGTAACTTTACTTCCTCCATAAGTAGACTTTCCCTTGACATATTGTATTCAGGGTTTGTATTGAAGTCTTTAGTGTTAAGCAAACTGACAAATACAAGATTTAAGAAATCGTAGTGCTGAGATCTGATTAACATCTGCTGGTCTTCTGTAGCAGGAGGAAACAGAGCTGTGTTCAGAGGAATAAACTTAAAAGAACAAAATCCAGAGAGTGACAAATTAAAAAAAAAAGTTAGTTTAAAGGGAAAATTCTCATGTCTCTCAAATAAATCAGACAGCAAAACAAACAAGCTTTAATTTACTAATTACCCTATTGGTTGTCAAATAAAATTTTAGTCACTACAACACTACTAGTACAGCTGTGTATACTCCTTTGCAACAGCTCTTGAAGAAAATGGACAGGTTTTCTTCTATTAAAGAGAGTTAAACTGAATAATTTTTTTTACATCCAAGCTTGAAAGCATGAGGCAATACCTTGCTTGAAAGTTTTAAGTCTCTCCAAGCAGGCAAAACACAGAGTCTGATTAACTGATTCTCAGTGAGCCGTCAATTAGAATTTGACTGACAATTCCCCTTCAACCTAAAAATAATTAATTATATTAAAGAATACAACTGTGCCTTTAATGTAACAGTGACTTTAAATGTCCATATACTGTCAAAGCAATAATGGAGTTTGTTGCCTACAAAATACCAAATTTCAAAAATACTACAGAGGAAAAAAATTATGTGCTACTCTTTTGCAATGTACCTGATGTTTTTAAACTTGGCCTATGATTCTGCAAGTTCTGAAAAAAACTACGTGTGGGGAGGTCCACTTAAAATTGTTTTTAATCATTAAAGACTTGTAATTTTTGGTGCTGAGTGGTTATGCCAGCAAAAAAAAAATTCTTTTCTCTTTGCAAAACTGATAGAAGTAACTATCAATGAAGAGTTTTACTCACCATATTTATCATAAATTTTAGCATGGTTACTAGCTTGCTAGGTTTAGTTGAATCAGTTTGGATTTTTCTCATAAAGATTCTTTCTGAAAACGATGCTGATATCTGCTCCACCTTTCCCATCTTTGCCAGGCAAATAGTGCTTGTGTCCTTGATTGCAGACCTTGTGCAAATGAAATGATCAGTAAAAGTAATTACAGTATCAACGGGAGCTAAGCTTTTGCCAATACTGCTGCTCCCATCTCAATTTTCAGTTAAATCAAATCACTCCATAAAGTGTCTGGGGATGAGGTTTAGGTATCCAAGATTAGAAACTGAGATTAGAAATATCTTTTTGCTGGGCACAGTCCCCTCTGGTCATGTATTTAACATACATCCAGGTGAAAGAGGATGTCAGTTTGAGTAAAACTATTGCTCCCGCTGTGCGGTGGAAGTTATGATAATGCACTTACGGGAATCACAGCAGTGGCTGAATGTCCAAGGAGAGGAAAGAAATAAAACAGCTCTTGATCTTTGAGCAAAAAAAAAATAAACAGCACTAAAATTATGCTGCTACAGCTTGCTGACTCAGGTCCTCCACCTAAGCTGTGATAGAGAGGTCAAACCTGTGCAAGAGGGAGCTGGGGCCTGAGATGAACTCAACTGCACCATATTACTTTCAAAGAAGAGGGAGCCCCAATAGAAAGGGATTGCCATCTTACTCCCCTCTCTACAGGGCAACTAAATGTGGGACAAAAAAGTCTTTCTGATAAAACAGATTTGCACATCTGCATCTATGAACACTGCAAAGGAAGAGTAGAATGAACTTCATGTTCAGGGAGGTTTTCTTATTCATATGTTTTCATCTGCTTAGGTAGGTTCAATGACCAGACTTTCACTGTGGTTTAGGACAATCAACAAGCCAGAACTTTCCTTGTATGAGAACTAAAGAGGACCTCTGCAAACATTCCTTAGTAAATGGGTAATTTCATCAGTGTATACCCTTTCTTACATTTTACATGAGATGTTATAACTTTCTTTGTCTATTGCAGTATGATTTCAGTTTCCTAAAAAGTTGGGCCTGAAACTTAGAGATAAAGCAGGGCACAGGGAGCAGGTGAAGACAGTGGAGTGAAGCCATGGCAGCTGTGGCTAATCATTCCTGGCTAGTTGAATGCCAAGAGCATTTCACTGAGACATTCCATATGCAGAACAGTTGTTTCACTCTTACGCAGTAGTATATGTGTGAATGGGGCTGCAAGTGTTCTGAAACATTAAGAGACTGGGGAGCTGGTACCTGTTACTGAGGAGCTGGGGGCTTCCTGGGACCTCCTGGCACCAGTTTTGACCCTAATGTCTCAACTATGGTAAATAAGACACCACCATAATGGTTCAAATAGCTCCAAACAGCATAGGCTTGATTCACAAAGACACAGTTCAGCAGGAAAGACTGCAACAACTTCTCTCCTCAGGCTCACCATCAGGACTGTGACTCCAGCTTCAGCCTTTCAACAGGGGGGCAAGGGGCAGTGGCTGGGGACCTCCAGTCAATGTGCCCAGGGCTCTTCTGGCCCCAAGGCTGGTGAGCATAATCTGGCATGTGTCCATGCTATTAAACTGTCAATACCCTCCAGACAATTTAAGAGGGTGAATGATTGATCTCTAGTGCCTGGAAACATTCTTCAGGGCTATTTAATTTATTATTATGGACAGAGTCAATGTGAACTAACAACCAAGTCCAGACAAGGAGCTGCAGTCCAACTGTGGAGGAGCATCATCAGCTGTCTATAGCCAGAAGGCAAGGATGGGAAGATCAGAAGTATTGCTCCAATTTACTACCACATTGCTGATTTTTTGTGTTTGCTATCCCCTATAGCAGGCACACTTTGCTCTCTTGTCCTTTGGGACTCACTGGTGGTGAGTGGAGAAAAATTGCCACTTGTGAGTACTCTGACATAACATCACATTTTGGTATTCCTTTCATGGGATAGAGATTGAGTCTATAATAACTAAATTCTTAGACCCACCTCCAAACACCAGATTATTGCTGTATAGCTTTTGAAACAAATATGTGTGATATCAAAGAGCAAATTTTCAGTCTCAGAAGCTAAGTCAGTTGAAAATTGTGGAAAACTCACTCATCTCCAGCCATATATTAGTTTTACAGCATGCAAATCTGGCTGATACATGTTTTATCTGACAGAAGGAAGAACTTATGATGATGTAGTGCAGTTTATCAACAAACTTTTGATGAGAAAGCTGTCAAATCCTAGCATAGTGCTCTCTCCATTGGGATGCAATTTTTCAGCAGTCCCAGTGAAGCTTTCCAGCCTTTCCAGTGCAACTAACACCCAATTTTTTGTTTTATTTGGGCTACTCTGTTCCTTGGAGTCTTCTTATCATGCACATTCGTCATTTTCTAGCCTGATTCTCCCTTGTAGTGCTCAGCTGGAAGCTCTTCCATCCAAGCCACCACCTACAGGCATGGTGGAAGTGGGCCACAAAGCAGCCAGGATCAGACAAAGCACAGTAAACATTTGAAGAAAAACTGCAAAGAGGAAGAGAATAATATTATCTGAGACCAGGGTGAAAGTTTTGTTATCTCTTTCCTTATGGAGTCCTTTTTTCAGCATTTGCTCAATTTTTTTATATTATCCCCTGCACTGCTTTATCCTTGCATCCCCGGGATACGTTTTTTCTGCCAATGCCTGCTCTCCATGGTATATTCTTCGCTTTTCTATTTCCCCTATGCTTACCAATGCTCATGTAGCTTCACAGCTTAGAGAAATGAATGTAAAATTTATTTTTCATTACATGTGGCTCATTTTCTTTTTATGACTGCTGCATTTTCTATTTCTTACCTGTATTTGTATGTAAATATAATTTCAAATTCCCTTTATAAAACAGAGGGGAAGCTAGCACAAGTGGCCAGCAGAGCTATTGAAAAGCCACCACAGGACATACATCTATATGAAAGAATACACTGCTTTTTGATACCAGTAGTTGCAAGGTCATTAAAGGCAGGAATAGGAGACAAACAGTGTTAATAACAGGCTAGTGAGGAACTGAAGGGGCTTCATGCTTCCTATGAGAGCTTTTAGGTTTTTTTTCAAATCCTTCCCTGACAGGAAGGGAACAAGAGGGTTGCAAGATTTCTTCCACCCTAGTTGCTTCTTTGGTACACCATAGCCAAAGCAGGATGCTGTGAGGATGAGTGTTTCCTATCTGCCCAATGAATAAATTGTACATTAGCCCTGGTGGCAGTGGAGCAACCTTTATCTGCTCTCTTCTACCTGCACTCCTCTGAAATTCATAGAGGATTTAGATTTTATCTTTCAGGATAATTGTTGAGATCCTAACTTGATGGAGAAACAGAGAGGTTATGAGAGATTCAAGAAGGAAATAGAGAATGCGATGGTCTGTTTCTTTTGACACTTCCCATATTAAATCTTCATACTTTCAGATGCATCCACTTGGATGGACATCAGTGAGGTGGCTCATTCCCATGTGACTGTGGATGAGAATCTGGCTCAATGATAAAATTGGTTTTAAAATGTGAGAACAGAGTTTTCTCCAACAATAGTTCAATTAAGAACGTTTGCTAGTTGGGATCTGGCTTTCATTTCTGCTATTTACAAATTTAGTTTAGGTTGGGTTAGATCTCTACAAACTTAAAAGTGAGCAATTATGTCAGCTGTTCATTGATCAGCTGATCAAGAGTAGTTTGCTTAATTAGGGAAGAGGAATAATTAGCTTGTCATCATTTAGACCCCAGAAGATTGTAGCAAAAGGCTAAATCGAAGGATTCCTATCACCGTATTTACTGACCTTTAAACTCTTCATCTCTCCTGTCATTGATGTTTAATCGGGTCACTTAGGCTGTCAGGCTAATAACTAAGGTAATGAAGTAGTCTAGGACCTTGATTTACTGCTTTGTTATTCTAATGCTAATTTTAGAAAGCTAAAAATAGGCTCACTAAAAATAAGACATTGTGGGTGGGTTTTTCTTCTAAAACAATTGAGCCTCTGTTACTCCCCTCCCAAATCTATTAAGACATCATTAAATTTCAAAGAGGCTATTTTGTAGTAGAAGTTAATCATAATTTTTGTAGTGAAGGGCTTCATAAACCAAATCCTGAAGTGATTGTATCTGAGGAATAAAGAAAGGATTTGTTACTTGTTTAACAATCTATAATGCTAAACATGAAGGGAAAGTAACACTCATATCAGAGTAAGTGCACCAGTAAGGTGAGTTATTTTATTAAAGGACAATATCTTTAAAAATAAAAGTCTCCGAAGCAGAATTGTTCTCTACTAAAATATTTTAATAGTATGCTGATTGCATGGGGTGTCTGTAAGGACAATTTAGGTTCTTTAAATGTTTACCTGAGCTGCATTTTTTAACCTTGAGTTGCTCACATTTTTTTAAGTGGGATTTTGTCTAGTAAATTTCTGTGTGCACAACATTTGAGCTTCAGAAAATGTTGATATAGCTGCAATTTCTTTATTTACCCTTAGGTTACTGGTATATATTCTTACCCTTGCAGCCATTTTTATGTATTCGTATTTTGGTACAGATAGCAATATGCATAGATGAAAGCCCTGTCTGACTCTGCAGGAAAAAGCATGGTCCTGTAATCAAGTTCTGAGGAGAAATAGAAAGCATTTAATTACATTTTTAAAAACACTTGCTTGACACATATTTTTCACAAATCACTTTCCTAGAAAACCTTCCCCGTCTTGGTTTCACTTGCAGGTGTTTATTTTTTTTTTCACACAAACCCCTCATCTCTTCTGATACTCCCTCATGCATGGAATGTCAAATCCAGTTAAGAATTTTTGCTTTTCTTTTAAAATAAAATAACTTTTTTCTCAGACTAGACAATAATGTGCCCTTGATACCTGTGAAGAGTTCTATGAGATTTTAGGCAATAGAAAGCATTGAGGGGTGTGTTTTTCAGGAAAATGTATTTGATAGCAATTTTTGTATTGGAAAATTGTGTGTCAATGAGATTTTTCTTAATAGCAATAAAATAAAATAAATTCCTTACCTTCTGGATTTTTTTCCCAAGGTGTTAGATCCTCTTCATTTTAAAATTTCCTGTTCTCTACATGCCATTGGTTTAACCTGCCATTTTTGCAGCCCTAAGAACACTTGGCTATTTTATTGGTCAGCAGCTCAGCAATTGCTAATTTTATTTTTTCCTCCTGTTGAGAAAAATAATTTCCTGAGTTCCCATCTCTTCAGAAGGCATTCTCTGAAATGGAAGTTATGCAGACAGCCTTAGATGTCCTATAACCTGACAAATTTCCCAGATTACTATTTTGGAGTGCATGGCTGATTGTACTAGATAGAGGGAATAACACTACTGGCTACTCTTCAAGTCTGCTGAAACCCCTGACTCTCCCTGCCCCCTACTAACTTCTGTTTTAATGCCATGTGCTATGTCTAATAAAAACACTCCTTCAGGCTGAAACTATATCAGTTTTATTTGTCTGGTAACCACTGTACACATGTTAAGAGGCAACATAAACAAGAGCAGTGTCTTTGAGACTTGTTACATTTTTTCTGCACTTCCATACAGGGCCTAAATGTGGTGTCAGCTCCAGTGTCAAGTAATTCAGAACAACTGCTATGATCTCGCATGGGTCACATATTTCTCCCTGTGGATCCTGGGCTTTGAATAAGATGAGATTTTGCTTTTAGTGAAAAATCTTTCCTGGAATTTCTTCACTATTACTCCAGGCCACACAGACTCTCAAAAGTTTTATTCAGAAAAAAGTCTTTTATCCAACTAACTCACGCTGACCTCTTCTAAAAGGATGTCCTACCAAAAGTACACTCTCTTGGATCACAATACCTTCTGATACATAGATTCCCATACTTGCCTCCAAAGCAGCATGGAGCATCAGGCCCATGGGATATTTTTCTGGTTTTAATCCACAGCAATCCTTTTGTTAACTGTTTGTGAACTTCTTGAGATGCAGTTTTAGGGAATGAGGGGCTTTTGCATTAGACATCAGGCAGTATCAGAGATAACCACATTTTACAGGCATACTAACTCACCATGTGATCTTGGAATTGTTTACTGAGCTTCACGCTGTATTAATGTGATGGTGTTTTGTTGCTCCATTTTTTGGCTGCTGATAGAAAACATACATGTCTGGGAAAGCAGTTTCTACATGTCAAGATATCTGCTGCCAATGGATATCTCAGGCACAGCTCTGGTGGCATATATAATGGAGGGTTTTAAACCTGTCCTTCCCACACAGAGGAACTTGTGTTGTCAAGTGCACCACCATAGATCACAGCATTCTTGTAGCCAGTGGACTTGGGCATTGCTATTTCAAAATAAGATATGTCCCTATAGAAACATATATCCATTACTATGCCAAGAGAATTATTTTATTCCTATAATTTGCAGGTGTGTTTTGGTATTCTCCCAATGATAAATTTGGATTTTTAAAAGAAGTTTCATTCTGCAGAAATGTTACATAAAGACCATATTTCATCTCTATCTCCAAGTTGTTTCTCTGATGAGCATTCTCTCTACTCACTAGTTATTATTCTGAATTTGTCCTTGGCAGATAGGTGCTAGTATCTCAATTCTCACTGCTCTGGGAACAGATGCTGTATTTTACTCTAGTTTTTATTTTCTTCAGGGTTATTATCAGGGAATTCACCACTTCCATCCAAATTTGCAGGCTTTCCCAGCTAGCATGAGCTTATCAGCACCTCATTAGACTAAGCTTACACATGAGCTTAGTCACCAATCTCCATGCGGCCAAAAACCTGGCTGCACCACTGATTACGAGGGAAGGAGGCTTCTGTCTGCAGCCATGCAGTTTAGAATTCCCAGAGCATGGTTAAGGATACATTTCCCTGCTACATATCACCTCAGCAGAGATCATAAAAGCAGCCTCCCATGGACAGAGGCACAGGAGGCAGAAATTATCCACACTGGTTAATACTACTGTGCATCCTCGCATGCACACTTGAGCCTCCACATGCTTCCAGATCCCATGGCTGTGAGCCTCCCTGTCTGAAGCCATCTCCATCCACCAGCACACATCTCCTGTGACAGCATACCTGAGCCTATGTCTACATACCCTTACACCGAGTCTTTGCTCCCAGACACAGCATTTAATTTCAGTGTCTGTGGTACAGGCAGGAAAGGCAGGCCTCCCGTCTTCTGGATTGACCACACAGATGTGCCACAACCCTGCCACCTCTAGCAAGAGGGCTTTCTGCCACCACAGGGCATCAGTCTCTTACTGGAATCCCTGTGTGCCAACCGCATTTATGTCTGAAAAATCTATTTTTTTTTGTCCCACCGATAGTTACCTGTTGCAAGATGACATCAGTGTCATCTGCAGAAGAGCTCACCTCACCTCTATAAACCCTAAAAATTAACTCCCTTCTTTTCCCAAATACCTGATGACATGTTCTTGGGCAAGACTGGACTCTGCTCATCTTTGGCCAGGCTACTTGGCTCCACCAGAAAGAAGCGGTTGAAGTCTTGAACTGTGGGATGCAGAGGGGGTGGGGGATGTCAAGGGACGTGCCAGTAGTACTGGCTGCAGAGTTCTGCAGAGCAGAAAGCAGTCACAGAGTGGTATTGCAAGGAATAGGAGCAAACACACTGTAAGCTGTCTACAAAGCTAGGCTTCTGCCCTCAGTTCCCCCTTGCCTCTGTTGCAAAGAGCCACTTTGGCCCAGTAAAGACAATTACTACTGGGAACCTGCTGCAGATTTCCTATATGGTTTTCCTAGTCTTAGGCAAATGTCTTGGCTGCCTCAATGCATTTCCCTGGCACAAGGTTTAGGCACCTTAATCCTGCCCTAGATGGCAGTAGTAGGAAAAAGAGAGATGCAGAGCACTTGTCTCCAGTGGGTTCCCTACCTCGGACATCCTAAGCCTGTATTTAACCATGTGCATGAAAAAAAACCCTCACTGATGCTGCACTGCCAGTTGTAGCTTGTAGGCACACCAAGAGAGAAAAACTCAGTATTTCCACTCATAGTCAGACAGAGCCCACTTTTCAGTGGGTATTAAGATTTCTCTTGCTAGTTATCTTTTGCAGAACACAATTATGACCTTCTAAAATAACAGAGAGACATCAATACCTGACACTGCCCCACTTGGGGCTTACTACAGCAGGTTTAAAGTGCCTACATGCTCAGTTGCAAACAGCACATGGTGATACACTCATGACTTGGTTTAGTACTCGTTCAGCACTGCCCCAAATAAACACTGCAGCCACTCATCCAGCCTGCTGTTTTTGCATTCCTGGATATTTCAGGAACACATTTGAGTTACAGCCATATTGACTCTGAAAGAGAAATTGTAGCCTTAAAAAGCACTCCACCTCTCTAACTCAGTGAACTGACAATTCTCTTTGGCTATTCAATATACTTAGATGAGTTGCCTATCTACTGTGCCCTATGACTTTTTAAAGCTGTATCTTTTGTTTAGGAAACACCTTTACTACATTCTAAGAAGTATTTGAAAAATGTTTTCCCAAGTGACTGAGGACTTTGAAGGAAGCCAGAGCCTTTGCCACAAATGTCTTTAATCTGAGATGTAGCTATGCTTTTATTTATACATTTATATTATATATGTCTGAGTATGTCTGTGTGTACATACATGAAGACTTTTTTTAGAAGGGTTTCAAATTATTTAATAAACTTTCCTTCAATATGTGTTATTTTCTTACAGTTGCACTCATGATACTTAAAAGTTTATAAATAAAATTTGTACCAAAAATTACAATGCAGAGTTTTTAATCTCACACATATTAAAAATAGCTGCTTTTCCTTTTGTGGAAATGAAGTGGCATTCTGCCATTGCCCATGCGCACAACTGCCTGACTGTGGGATTTGTTAAACAGGCATAGATGACTCATGGTCTAAATGACTACACAATTTAGCTAATTTGACTCAGATGTATAAGAACATAAAGACAGTGTATAGGCAGCTGATGTGTCATAGGGGACAAAGGTTTTGCTAGCTACTACAGTAGCAGCACCGCATTTCCCTGAAAACAGCATGATGACTGCATTTTTGGATGTTTGAGTAAAGAAAGGGTTTGTATGTGCAGGGAAAGATTGGTTTTCCCCAGAATAGCTTGAAGTCCTGTAGATGTTGAGCTCAGTTTACATAAGATTTTTCTCAGAAGGCAAGCTGGGAGCTGGCTTTATGTCCACAAGTCAGTATTTATTCTTTTCTCTGTGCCAAATCCTTCTGTCTCCTGTGTACTGAATTGATCACTGGTTTATTATTTTGAAAACAATAATTTGAGTCCATATTACAGCTAGTAGTTTCTTTTTTCTTCCTCTTTCTTCTCTCTGATCCTGGTTTGCCACTGTTTGCCTCTGTGAAGTGACTTGCTACACACACACAGTCATGGACATATCCCAAAGTGGTTAATGATACCCTTCCTAACTCAAATGATTCACCCTTTGCTTCCAAAATGGGAAATCATCTCTTTTCCTTTCCTATGGACTCTCATATACTGCTGCTGGAGAAAAATGATCTGCTATATTTAAGTGGTGTGTGTGTCTATACTTCACCAAGGTTTGAACAAGTCTTTTCAGGATTGCTCTTGATGATTGCTCAGGATTGCTGCTGCTGAAAGCAGGTGGTGTTAATTCCTGTTATCATTAGTCAGAACTGCAACTGAAAAACTTTACTTCGAAGTGGATGCAGACATTGCTCCCCAAGCAAGTTTCTGAGCATGACATCCAAAGGATCTTGGTGCCACTTGTCTCCTCCAGCCTGCCATTGAAATACAAAGCTCAGTTGCAGCATCCTAAAAGAGATTAATTTCCAGAGCAGCCTTGATTCTCCAACAGATACTTCTCAGCCCAGACCCATGCCACCACCTTGGAGGGCCATAGGTGGTATCTTAAAGAAAGGTCTATCTGAAATTTTATTTTTCCACTTCCTAGTTCCCAGGAACTGGACATACAAATAGAGGACAGGAGACTTTTCAAAGTAAGTAGGATATTTTTAAGGTGAAGTTTGAGGGTAATGAAATTTTTGAGAAGAAAATTTCAGGTCAGTAGCTCTTGTGGCAGCCAATTTTTTAAAAATCTGCTAGTCTCAACAATAGCCTCTGAAGAATGAAAACTGGCACTTCATTAAGTAGAACCATAGTTCCATGAATCCCAACTGTGATTTAGCTAGAAATATTTCAAAAGTGTCTGTCAATGTAATATCTAAAAACTGTACAGGGAATATAAAAATGCAGCAACCCACCCAGAAGGACAAAATATCAATTCAGAGGTGAGAAGTCATATCATATTTCATCAAATATAATTCTGTTCATTTATTCAGTTGTACCCCACTGCCAGCCATTGTAGGAAGCAACAAATGTGGCATTGAGAAGTCTTGAGGCTCTTTGTAGAATAAGTGAATAGCACTGGCTGAAACCCCACTCCAAATGTCTGGGCTCACTAAGCAACTTCCCAAGGGGCTCTCAGAAGATGACAGCTCCATGTGTGTGAGTGCAGGGGTTTTGCACTGAGAGTGTTTCATGGGGGAAAAGGTGCTCATCTTGGGACCACGTGCCAGCATTTGTTACAGGGAACATCCATGTAGACATCAACGCAATCTTTCCCATGAGCTGACCAGTTTTACAAGGTTAGAGTGATTATGTTTGACCTGCCTTCAAGTCCTTGAAAAGTGCAGCATCCACCTGTTCTGCCAATTCCCTGTCTGGACCATCCATGTGTGTTGGGTTGAGCTGGCAAAATACCAACTGCCTAACACAGAGAATCAGAGCTGATCCCCCCCCCCAGGGGAAAAGGAGGGAGTGGGATAAAAAGCACTGGTTAAAAAAAAACAAACTAAAATTGAAATGGGAAGCTTCTTGTATTTGTACAGAAGGGAGACAATTAAAACCTGAATATACTATAACACATATATATACAAATGTGGAAAACAACAACAACAACAATGACTACACTGAGTCACTCATCCAACAACACAGACTTTCACTGTTACCACTGATAGAAAATCTTATTAAGCAACAAGCTACGAACTCAAAAAACAGTTGAACAAAGCAAGCACATGGGATGCTGCATCACACCACCAAAACACATTTGTTAAATGTCTCTTTTCTCAGAATCTCAACAACATATCCTTGCATATATACAAAATGTATATAAAGACTGAAAGTAATTTCACCCCAGCTTGGTGTAATAGGAAAAGAAGAGCTGTAAAAAGCAGTAAATTTAAGCTCAAACTTTAAAATGTTCAGAAATGCAAAACTGGACATGGGAGAACTAAAATCTTAGCTCCTTTTTAGTAGCTTAAATTTTCAATATGTTAGCACAGATGTCTGCACAGTAAAAGAGAGCTAATAACATTGCTAATTCTCACAATTTTATCACGTCTTTTGAGGATTTAACTCATTCATTCAATCAATCACTCTTTGCCATAGTGGGTTAAAATCACATGTAACAAGCATGCACATATCTGGGAATAGCTGCTTTGATTATGAAAGACATCAGATATAACTACAGAGGTCAAACATCACCCTTCATTCTGGAGATGAATCAAAATTTAGAGAGTTTTAGATACCATTTATTGAAATGTTTTTCCCTATTTAATGTAGCAGTGGAAGTAATTTCATGGGCTTTAAGCCTTGCCCCTGCTTGAACGTAAAGAACACAGAAGTCCCCCTTAACTACCAACATAACTCTGGGTAGTATTCCAAAAGAAATCAGTCAGATGATCAGGGAAAAATGATCAGGCAGTTTCAGCAGAATTTATGTGTCTTCCCCAGCTAATGGGGATGGAGTATTGCCAGCTTGGATTTGCCAACATATCCACTCTTGGTTTAACAGTTCTCCTGCAGAAGTAAAGGGAAGTCCTTCTTATTACAGTTCAAATTCTCTTTGCATCAAAAGGGAACACCACTGGCAAAAACTGAGTGCTTTCGTAACTCCCATCAACAGTATTTTCAAATCAGACCCAGGTTTATTGGTGAGTTGTGCACTGTCATGTAAGGTAATAGGCACAAATACCTTTTTTGCTGAGACTACAGGACAAGAAACTAAAAAGAGGAGATTAATTGCTTTTTCAGATGCTTGAAGGACTTTTGCCATGCAAGGTGGAGCACTCTGCACTCTATTTCATCCCTCTGCTACAGCAACATTTACTATTTTGTCCTGCTTTTTCCTATTTCCTCTTTACATCATTACCAAAGCAAAGTTTGGGGTTTGTCACCATAACATCTTTGTTCCAGACAGAAATGTACCTAAATAACCCCTGTGAGTCTGCTGCCAAGGCCACTCTGTGAATGATCCGGCAGGGGATGATGTCAGAGGCACACAGCCAGGACCTCTCCACAGCGATGCTGCACCTTGTCCTCACACTCTGCCTGTCTGCTCTTGCTCACCCTGGGACACAACCTCCCACCTGGATGGTGGCTTTTGGCTCCCAGCAAAACAGGGCAGTGGTAAAGAAGCTGTTTGGTTGGTTTTCCCCATTCATGGACTAAATCCATCCAGGCATCATCACCCACCAGAGACTGTTTATTTACTTCATATCTTTTACTGGCTTCATGGCAAAAGCTGTAAATACTGCCTTTTATCCCTGTTAAAACTCAGAAGAAATGTGAATGTTGTCTTAGTACATTCAAGACTGAACTTCTTTGAGGGAAAAACAAAACACATTTCCCCTCAACTTATTAAGAATTTTCTCAAACATGTGTGAAGGGCTCTTTATTTTGCAGAAATATGAAGTGGAAAAGGTTCATGGCCCACAGTCCTACTGATGAGGGATGGATATACCCTCTGCCTGGCTCAGAGTAGCAAGAGGGATGTTTGGTAACCTCCCCAAAAATGGAAATTTCAGCACCTGCAGTATATTTGAATCACTTTTAATGGGACAACTGAAAATCCAGGTAAATTATCTGCATTTAGCTATTGAAAGCACAAGAGAGCAGAAAAAATATAGTGGAGAATTACATTCACTGGGGAATGAGAGGCCTGCGTGGGAGATGTTTGGGCCGACCAGGTATGAGGTCAGGAATTCTAAGTGCAGGGCTCAGCCTGATGCTTCTTTCAAGACAAGAGTTTATAAAAAAATATAAAAACGAGTGGGAATTTAGGAAACTCAGCATTTATCTTTTTTAAAGGTCTCCAGACTCTTGGATACCAAAGCAAGGTTGGCATGAAAGGGCTGCTTCTGTCCTCTTGCAGAGCTTTCGCTTTCTCACACTGAATTTCTGCAGCAATGTGTATGTTGGAATTAAAAGAATGTATTTGTTCATTTGCTCAAACACAAGCTTGTAACACTGGTTTAATGTATTATATCCTTCTAGTCTTGTGGTATAAGAGTGACAGGAAATAATAAGGGCACAGCAATATGCATAATTGTTCTAGTATTTTGCTTTTTTAAATCCCATTTTAGTATTTCACTTTTCCTTGCCTGGATTTTCTGTGCAGATTTCCTCAGTTTTCCTCAAGCTTCTGAAAAATGGCTTTTAAGCAGAATTCCCTTTGCTTCACAACAACCATCAATGCACATCACTGAGAAAAGGTGGACTGGCCAGAGATGCTGCTCAGAGCCCAGACTGGTATGACAGCCCCACACATAGTGCACAAACCTCCACTGCCCTTTCCTCTTCCACACCTCCATTGCATGAGCTACAGCTGCTCCTCTTTTTTTGGAGATATCCCTTTTTTCCAGGCTCTGATGTCCTATCATTTAAATGAGGGTCAGCAGAAACACTAATTTTTGTTGACTTAGCTCCAGATACTCACCTCTGGGAGTCAGACTGTGGCTGTAGGTCTCCGTGAGTAAGCACTGGGCTAAGGAAAACCTATTTGCCCTTTGCAATTGTGAAGACTTACACGAAAATGCGAGTGATTGTACATGGTTGCAATTACTCGTAGGTAAACAGAAGTGTCAGTGGTCAGGGAATAAACAGGTTTACACATCCTGTGTGGAAACTTAGGGTTGTGCCCTTCTTTCATTGTTTGCTATTTACATTATGAAAAACTAATTGACAGTTAAGATGCCAGAGGTTAAAAATATTCTGCAAAGTTAACTCAAAAAAACCAACTGTCAAGAGTTCAGGTAGTTTCTATTTTTTTAATGAACTGTCAGTAATACGTTCACACTTCAAGAGGCTCTCATATAAATATTTGCTTGCAAATGCCTGCAGAACAGAAAACTACACAGTGACTGCTGATGGTCTGTGTGAGGAGCCAACGCTAAATGGACCAACTGTTTTACATGGACTACCTTGGTAAATCTGATGCTCCACTTCCATACGATCTCATTTATTCTTTATTGTCCAAATATTTGTGGAAAATTGTTTACTTATAATTTTGAATAAGCCAGCCTAACTATGTGAAGAATGAACTGTTTTATTTTTAAACTGCTTTATTTTTAAACAGAGAAATACCTATGGATTATCAAACAACAAGTGAATGAATTACTCATTCCTTCCCTGCTTTATTTAGGCTGAATGGTAGGTTTCCTCACTTTGATTTCTCCTATAGTCACTCTCTCTCCAGAACCCAACACATCAAGTTATCTGAAGTCTATTTTGTTGCTGTGCATTTGTGTACCTGTGGTCTTGGACCCCTGGCTGGGTCCTAAGGTGCCAAGTCTAGTGCTAAGACAGTTCTATTTTGCTCTAATGCATTGTATAGCCAGTAAATAATTTTAAAGCTGTCTAGCATTACCAGAGTATTATGAGAAGGTCAGGCTCAGAATATCTGTGAACTTTGTCATGAAGCATTTGTTAACTTTGCCCCCTCAAACTAAAAGCAAAGGCTGAAGTAGAGGCACCTCTGCTGTCTCACATGGCTAGTTCTAATAATTTCCCTCTGTTCCTTTTACACTACAACCTGTCCACATGAACCCTGTCTTTCACCAGCTTTCAAGCTTTCAACTACGCACACCTGCAGTTGCCGAGAGGAGGAGCGGAGGAGCAGCAGACGTGGAGCTGTGGCATTTTCTCAATCTCTCGGAAAAGACTCTTCACATTTGCTCTATCAAGCCATGTACATGCTGTGTAATGATGACATGTCATGTCAGCTGGATACTAAAGTGCCACGACCAAACTTGAGGCAGTGCAATAGGATACTCTTTGCCATTTCTACCTGCCCTGTCTGATGTTGCAGGTAGCAGTGTGCACTGTTTGGGATGCCAGCCTGCACAATGCATGAGCTGCTGCAGATCTGAAAGGAAAGTGGAACAACAAAGCCAGGTGTATTAAGAAGTTAATCCACTGATTTTCTTTATTGATGGTACTTCCAATACCTTTCCACAGGCATAAACTGCTCCAACATTTTCAGACTCCTACACGTAAAATACCATGATATTGACTTCCATCTGATGGGAACAAGAGGTTGTTTCATGTCACAACATGGGATTTACTCAATTTGCCCAACCAAATTATTGTCAGGATTTTATGTTAAAAGTTTAGGATGCTTATTAACTTTTGGGGGAAAACACAAAAGCTCTCTTATATACCTTTACTGCATTATAAAGAACCACCGAATCTTTGATGTGTTCAGCATGCAACTTTTTGAAGTTTCAAATAGTATAGCAGGTGAAGCGTGGAGCAGAGAGCCTTTGCTTTGGTCCCTGAGTCTATTAACCTGTGATCTCAAGCAATAAGCAACTAATAAAAGTAAAATTAAGATTCTGGAACAGATTTTCTTATAAAATTAGACCCTTTTTGTTTGTTTGTTTTAGCAGTCTCAGAGTCTCAGCAGCTTTGGCATGCTAGTAGAAATTAAACTACTTTCAAAGGGAATAGCAAGCTGTACAGTCAGAGAGAGGGAGAATTTAAAACCCTTCACATTCATTAAAATGTATTTGAAGAATGATAAATCTTCCTTGCATGTCAGACAGCCATCTTTTCTGCTTTATTTTAAAAGCTACTTTTCAGAGATCTGAGAGTAAACAAGCATGCAAAGGCCTCTTTAATGGCACAATTTTTTTACTTTCCCCCCCTCTCTAATAAAAGTGTTTATAGCTTCATATACAGGACTGGAAAGAAAAGGATGTGAGTAAGAAAGATTAAAGGTATAAAATCCACAGGATACATTTAAAAGTAACTTTAAAAAGCTTTACTCAATGAAGAATATGAAAATAAATTATTTCACTTGTTTAAACTAAACTATTGCAACTTTCTTTTTTTCCTTCTATTTTTTTTTCATTTATATAATTTATTACTTGGTACCAGTTTTTAGCTGAACCTAATGAAGTTTTGGCAAAATCTAAATACAATAACAACATTTTCTGCATTAACTGAACATACAGCATCAAATGGTAAATTTTAGAAACACATTCAATTTAACCAGAAGACGAGCCAGCTTTATGTAGATACCATGTTGCAATTGATTCTAATGTTTAGGTGTTAACTGGGATGGCTAACTGCTCTTACTGCTCAGATTTAGTGTGGCTGTTTTCATAAACACATTATTTAGAAAGAAAAGTAAAATCTTCAGGCATTGTAACTGTCACCTTTCACTGACGTAATTAGAGCAGGAACAGTTTACATCAGAGTAACAGAGTTTTCTTTCCAATTTGTTTATCCATAAAATCATAAAGTGCTATCTGTATAGTGTCCACAGTGAAGGAAGGACTATATAGATTCTGTATTCATACCATATAGTATTAAGAATGCTACATCAGTTTAGATGAAAGGAGACATAAACCCCATCTAATATATTTTGTAATTATGGCAAGTGACTTTGCCCATTCTCTGTGTTCAGCCATGCCTTCTATTCAGGAAGGGAACAGTGTTGCTCTATGCTCTGCTTGCTATGTGCACCATGAAAGTCATCACCTGTTTTAATATTGCTGTCTAGCTTCAGATAGTCCTCTCACCTTCCCCTTCATTCACAGAAGCCACTGTGCTCTGTAAGAGTCACAGTGAATATCTCATGCTGAGACATCCTAATTCCACTCCTGGTGCCATCTGACCTGCTAACCATGCAAAGTAAATCTGGTCTATATGATCAGAAAATGTGCATTTTCCTGCCTCACTGTTGTAGTTTGGGATTATTATGTAAATTCTCTCCCCTGCCACTATCTGCCCATGCCAGCAGTTAACAAAAGAAGTAGTTAACTGCTGATCACTTGGATGGGGGCAGGTTTCTCTCTTTTGTTTTGGGGGACATCTTTCCTTTCTTAGCTCAGTGGAACGCAGGAGCGGTGGCTTCTGAGGAGGGAAGCTGCTCTGCTGGCTACGGCTGGGGCTACTGGCTGAGACGCTGTTTTTCTCCTCGCCGGGGCTGTTTCTCCTGGTTCCTGCATCTGGGATCCCGGCCTCTGTTCCAGCCTCACCACGGCCTGCACCGTCACGACCTGCCCGCCCCGGCTGGGGCAGTGACCCGGGAGACAGAGGTGTGCAGCTGCTTTTGCAGGACACGTGGTGGTTCCGCACTTTCAGCTTTCTTTTTCTTCATCTGGGACAAGAGATCTCAGTGAGCGTTCATCTGGGAGCTCACCACTCGTCTATCTCGCTGGAGAGGGACTGGGAACTACTGGGAACTCACTCCGCAGCCAGCCGGACTGTGACATTTGACACTGCTTAAGTATAACTTTTCTCCTGGAGGAAAACCTGCTGGGTTTTGTTGTTGTTTTGTTTTTTTTTTCTTTCTCTTGTGGTGTTGGGGAAGCGGTTTGCACTAGTCTGTTTATATATAGCAGTTAAGAACAGTTATCCTTCTTGTATTAAATTCCTTTTTCCTTAAATTTTATAAAGAGTGGAGTGATTATTGTGGAGAAGGCCCCCTCCCCTGCTTGTGGGTAAACATTTTGGTTTTTTTCCCCTCAAACCAAAACACCCACCTACAGAAAAAAAAAAGCCTTTGGATGTAAGCATTTACTCCCTTTTGAAAGGGATCTTGCATTTGCTCTGAAAATAGGCAGTTTCCTAGTGACTTTCTGATATATTTTACAGCACAAAAAATCACCATTAGCATATTACAATACAAAGCAACATTTTGGCCAAGAATATTCAGAGAGGCAAAGTATTATCTGAGAACATGATCTAATTTCAATTCCTTCTCTCATAGGTTTTCTTCATGACCTCAGGACATTCTCTTAGGATAAAATTTCCGAGAGGGATTTGTACATTAAGCCTTGATCTAGAAAAGAGCTTATGTGATTAAAATGGAACTTAGGGAGGTTTTAAGTACCTGTGACTGGGATTGCAATCCTGCCAATTCCTGCTCAACTACAGCTTAACCTTGGAGGCACCGGAGGAACATACCGGCCTGAATTTTTTTTTTTTTAAATGCTTTAGAGGCATAAGGAGGTGCAAAAGTGATGAAGTCATTCCAAAGGATACAAAGGTCTTTTTAGCACTGTATAAGGAAAATTAATGGTAATGAAAGGCCCAATGGTTTGACTATGGGAACTGGACACCTGTTTTTTTCACATTCCAGGCTTGTAAGTGGCTTTCATTTAACAAGTATATGATATTCAGATATTCTCAGGCCTAATTTCCAATTATTTCAGTAGGATCTGACAGCCCAAACAATCCCAAGGTTTGTTCTTTGCTTTTGAAGACATGACTTACATATTTTGGTGATGTTACTTGCAGTGTCTCTGGATCTCAGCTATTCAGTGGTGAAAGAGGCTTGAAGGTGCTTCCCTGCTAACCAAGCTGTTCTGTTAGACACATGTTGTCAAAAAAGTAAACCAAGTGCCACATGTCAAAAATAAAAAGGCTCCTCAAGAGTCTTTCAAGATCTGAGAAAGTAGTGCATTTGTTGAGCTAATGTGAAATATTAGCGCAAAATTATATGCTGGTCAAAAGGAAAGATGTATACTGTGGTTTTTAGAAAATTATTATATTTTGTAAAATGTCTCATTGCTGGTCTGGTTAATCTGAAGAAAGGATGGAAATCTAAATGTTGCAAATATCCTCCTGATGCAAAGAGACATTGACCTCTGAAACAAACAAGTTCTTAAAACTGGAATATTTCTTTCCACTCCTACACAATTAAAGTTGGCTTTGTTTTGTTTTTATTTTCTAGGTAGTTGTTTTACTAGGTAAGAAACTATTTTCATTATTTTGTGCATCATTTCCTCCCTGTTTACTTGACCAAATTAGTTCAAAATAACTCTTAACAAGGGACCTTTGGGAATCATTTTTCATTCGAAATTGTTTCACAGCCTCATAGTTATTTCTGCTTGGAACTTACTCCTGTTACTCTACTCACAAATGTGTAATTGTAATTTGTTAAAATAATCACATTAACTTTTAATCCTTGCAACCATTCCCTTCCAAGGCTTTTCAAGGTAACAGGCAGCGTTTAATCCATCTCTCTAGCCTCCTCCCTTGGCCTCCTCTGCAGCATCTTACTTATCTCACTCTTCATTTGCTCCCCAGGTTTTCTAACCCCAGATAGTGCCCACCAATATCATAAAAAAATGTGAGATGATTCTCGAGCTCAGCCTTAGGCCAGGCAGACAAGGACACTGGTAAACTTAATTGTCCACGTAAGTTGTTGGTGCTGCAGCCAAGAGGAGCAATTCATGACCACCCTGGCATATACTTGGGGGATGCCTCTGCCTGAGACTTCTTGCTACTCTCACCCTGACTTCTCTACAGAGCTCCTGCTTCATGAGCACTCAAGGCAAAAGATGTATTGTCTTGACAAGGTGCAATACTTTGCAGAGCAAGTCATTCAAATTACATCACTGCTGTGCTAAACTATGCTTTAGCTTTAATACTCTTGCCTACTTTTTGCTTGCTTAAGCAGCTCCTGCCTGCACACTCTCCTGTTTAGCAATAGCCACTCTCAGCTGGCTGTCCTGGCTCTGTATCTGGGAGACTTTTTGGCTTACTATGTGTACTAAGTTGGATGTTTGGTTTGCAGGGTTTTCCATATCTGAGCTTAGCTGTGTGGTTTGTTTAGTTCTTGGAGACTGGGGTTGGCCATCTGAATTCCTGGGTTTTGTGTGTCTGAAGCGAACCACTTTGGTTTTGCTAAAATATTCTACAGCAAGACAGGCTTTTGAATAGCAATCAGAGTTCAGCAGCTATGACAGACAGCAGTATCCACAGGAACTGGGTAATCTATGGAGACTCAAGTAATTGACATGCTAATGGTTAAAAAAAATTAACTCATTCTAGGAAAATGAATGGCATGGTACTTTTTTCAAATAGGTTGTGATGTCAATATTAATAATTGGCCCTTAGAATATTAGCATAATGGAAATATTAGCAATGGCTGTGTTCCACAGGGAAGAAAACAATCTGTCACAAGGAAACATAATGGTAAATTAGTTAGAGTATAATAAAAACAACATATGCTTAAATCCTAGAGGCTTATTTGTACGTTACGATTACTACAAAACCTCTTACTGTATAATTGCTAATGATTTAATCAAGTGTTTGAATTTCAAGCCCTCTCCATGACAGCAAATTAAGACCTTTTTGAAACTGGAAGTTCTTTGGGGCAGGCATCTGTATTTGAGAATGGGCATGTGTACTGCATCACACTAACCCACCCAAATCTCTGGTCTGAGGGTATCTCAGTAAAGTGAACAGTCATTAGAACTAGACTTCCCAGGCACTCAAGATGAAGAAAAAGGTCTCATCTATTAAGGGGTCACATGGTATGTAATAACTTTCTGTAATGTATATGGAAAGGTATAGGATTTATACCATTTCAACTTTCACTCACTGGTCATAGTTTACGTTTTCTTTTCTGAAGTTACTTATCATATGTATATTTTTTAAGTTCCTGAAATGACCTGGTTCTGAAATGACATGATTTTCCACACATTTCCAGCAGGAAGATAGCAATAAAAACAAGCAGTTAGACTCAGCTTTTTGCTGTTTTCCATAAGCTAACACTGATTAAAAAAGGCCTCTGATAGCTCCTGTTTCCAGCTTTCTGTAGGAGAGGGGATGTTGGTTTATTCAGAAGCTCTACTTCCTTTATTAGAAGAGTCCTCTGTTACACATAAATTAGTCTGTATAAATTAAAACCATGTTTGAGAAAGTTACTCCCAAAATGCTGGTATGCTGCTGTCTGACAGCCATGCAGCCAGTGGGAGCAAAGATGTATGGCTGCTGTTTTTCACAGAGGGAACAAAGGGACTTGCTAAGTTACTACATCTCTTCTTTGTTGATATTGGACACTTATTCTGGACAAAGTGATCCAGAGGAAGATAAATAAAAAAGACTTTGATTTTTCAAAATAGTGACTTTGACTTGGCCGGAAAAGAAAAATAAAGAAAGCCAGTACCATGTTACCACATGCCAGGAGACAGTGGTAAGTTTTTATTTTTACAGCACATTCTGGAAAACATCAGGGAAGGAAAAAAGTATCATAGAATCACATAATTATAACTGTCTATATTAGGAATTAAAATACATTTTCATATCACTTCTCTCATGTTGCACCTTAGGAGCTTTTGCAGCACATTTTAGATAATGAAAAAACTTAACAATTAAAGAGATTAATATAAAAAATATAAAATATATCTGCATTTTGCTGGGAGGAAAATACCAAAGTAAATCTGCCTCAGTTTCTGAGCTTACACCTTTAAAAATGATTTTTGATGTTTCTGTTGGCTGAAGTGGGCCTCTGGACTCATGGGAAGCTCTCTCTGCATGCCTGATTACAGAACTGGGACTTCATGTGGTAGGTCTTTGAATGTTCACCACTTTACACAGAAAAGGCTCTGATCTGATTACTACACTGTAACAAATGCAAGTCTAGAAAAAGAGAAAGTCGAAGAACTGCGTAATTTTCATCCTCATATCCAAAATAGTAAGCCCAGTAAGATGTCAGCTATAAAATAAACTTCTGTTAGTTTACAGTGAAAGTGGCTTCTGGGCTTTTGTGAAAACCTTTATTCTTTCTTTTGAAGTTTATGAAAAGCTCAGTCACACCTATATAGAGACATGATCCTGAATGACCTCTGTAGACCTCAGTGGACTACATATGTGGATTCTTTTGGCCACACTGGAGACTATTTTGCCATTGCCTTCAAGATTTTATATGTAAAAGGCCAGCTGAATCAGGCTTTGAAACCAGTCTGACATTTCACAGAGCTGAGCACCTTTGAAAGCAGAAGGCATCTTGTAAGTAGCAAAGAGCAGAAGCTGAGGCTTCTTGAGGCCAGGGAGGCAATGAGCCAAACTGGGACAGCACAGCTATATGGCTGTAGGCATCTCGTGGGATGTGATGATAGCAGGGCTAACATGTGCCTAGAAAGGGCCTATCACAACTGTTCCTCATTTAGTGAGCACAGCTAATAATTACCTATTGATAACTCCAGGGAATTTAGTCTCTTTTATATCACTGTAAAGGTTATTCTTACACAGTATAGTAACAAGCAGAGATTCTTGTTCCAAACAAGCTAGCTCTGGCATCAGAAGAAATACAATCGTATTTTGCAATGCTGAGGTTAGCAGTACAACACCCCTGTCTCATCAGCATGGGTCAAAGACAAAGTGGATTGAATAAGAACTATGACCAAAGGGCTAGACACTTCACAGAAGTTATTTTGGAGTGCTTTTCAAAGACAAACAAAACAACAAAGAGATCCCTAATATATTTTTATGAAGGCAAAATTCATCATTTAAAAATTAAATCTATGATTTTGCCTTCTAGGGAATGAAATAAATACATTTTTAAATCCTACTGGTTAATTATTTCACATCTAGCACAGCAAAGGTCTGATCTCTGCTGGAGTCACTGCTACTAATATAAAATGAATAAATAGTAACAAAATAAACCAGTAACAAGGAACAGTTGAATACCTAGCATAGAGCATTCAAATACTAGAAACCCGTGAGCTTTAGGAAAAAGTGGAACCAAAGAGACAGAAAGTTAAAGGCTCTCTTGAGGCAATCCAAATGCTTGTAATCAAATTCAGATCTGAAGAGGTAACTATCTGATGAAGAAAGCATCCAAAAGAAGCAATATAAAAGAGAACTTCTTATTTCAGACGTATGCACAGCAATGGTCTTTTAATCTCAGGCAATATAGCCTTCTCATTACTCAAAAGTAGTCATTCTTTCAATGCATAATAAAAATTACCCACAGAACACAATTCTATGTTAAAAAACAAGAAAAAAAGTCAGAAAGAAAAAATCATTGTAGAGAAGTTATCTTCTCTTGATTCCAGCAGCATTTTCTAAAATTCAAACTCAATTTGTGGACTCAACACAGTTTTATTCTAGTAAATGTAACACAATGGGATTCTTAGTATTCATAACAAAAAATAATAGTCCGTTTGGTCTTGAGTACCTTGATAGAGCAGCATTTTGTAGTGCTGTGTTCAAAAATGTAATTATGTGCAGTGGAAAAGGGCATCTCTTTCTGTAGTTTTAGATTTATTGTCTTTCAATTTCTTTGAAAGTCAGTTTGCTCTTGAATTTTTGAGAGAGCAGAGACTATCAAGAACATTTTTTATCTGGAACAACCTTTTTCTTGCAACATAAAAACCATCTTCTTCGTGAAACGGACACCTTTACCTGCTTTCAATGTCCACTCAGACTCGTTTCCATCCTCTAACCCCCGACTCTTGCTTGTTTTTGCTTGATCAGTGTTTTGAGATTAACATGATGGAAATAAACTATGAAATCCATAGTCAGATACCCACAAATGCAACTGTGTCAGAAATGTCTTCCGTGCTTACTGCTATAATTCCGTTACATTTTAAGGACTATTGGCTGCTTTCACTCTTAATAATCTACTATGTTGTTTGCTCCTGCTTTCTGTTTTCTCTCTGGTGGCTTTGATGTGTATAGGAGGATGCTGAAAGCAGTCTAAAGACTCTATTTGAGATGGAATGGTACCTTTTAACAACAATCTTCCGCTTTTCTATTAATCTCACAAAGCATTTGAGCCTGTACAGAGAGAGAGAGGAAGTACCAGACCAGCATTTAAATACATTCCTCCTGCTTACCATCATTACTTTTTCATGTCGACCTTAGGAAGTCAAGTACATAAACTACTGAAGGGATTTCCTCACCATTCCCTCCATGCACATATCTGCTTCCCCTAGTAGTTCTACTGTGAAAAGGATTCCTTATGGATGCCCAGTTTCAGCTAGCCAGAGCTGGAAACAGGCAAAAGAAATGCAGCCATAAACAAAAGAAAATGTAGGTGTAACATTATGAATTATCCTATTGCAGGATTTATTAGCATTTTCCAAGGAAAATGCTGACATTTGTATCACCTGAATGCATTCTAGCTGGAGTAGAGAAGCCACTAAGAAGGCGAAAAGGATGGCCCTGTCCTTGGGATTACAACAGCTTAAATACTCCTTGCCATGTTCACATTCCAGGATTTAAAGAAGACAGCTTTTAGACAAACAGACATGACCCAACATATGAATGTAGATTCATCTAAGGCAAAGCTAACAGCAAATAATCAGAGATGTTAGAGTTCATGGTTATTCAGCTGAGAAGACAACTTCTGTAAATTGCTACCTGAGTCAGTTATGACTATGGTATGACATGAGGGAAGAACTGCAGATGTAAGTAAAGAAAAGGACACCTCTGTGACTGCATTCCATAGCTAGTGGTCAACTACTATCAACATCAGAACATACAATGTGGGCAAATATCAGTTTTACCTAAAGTAATAGTGTACAGGGGTTGGGTTGATGGCTCCTTTTTCTTTAGTCTCCACTCCAGCAAATAATCCTGCTGACTTCAGAAGGATATTAACTCACATGAATCTAGGCCATGAGATCTGCTCCAGAGAATGTGATTGGTTTCTTTAACAAAGTCTTGCTGAAATCTGCATTGCTCATGGTGTCATACATCCCTTAGCAGAAATTGCCTGCCTGGAACCTTAAGGAAAATACACATCACAAAACTGCCCCAACAAGTAAACATGTTTGTGACCTGAATCTACTTTTGCTTTCTAAAGGCTAGTCTAAGAGAGTCGCAAAACCTCAAACTCCCCCGTTCATTCATTGCAATTGTTGCTCATAGTTGTGGTTGTTTTCCTTTGGACGGTTGCTCTCCTTTTCCTGCTCTGTGGCCTGTTTCGCGCAGTTTGCTCACTTGGACCATGAAAATAGCTTGTCTTGGAAAACAACACTGGAGATCTGCAGCTTAAAAATGTCAGAGCCACGCAGAAACAACTGCAGACAAACACTCAGAAGAAAATAACAAGTTTTCAGTAATATCCTTCAGCTTGAAAAGTGATCCTTTACAAAATGGGACATAGTGAAGATAAACCGAATTCCTCAGAACTATCAATACCTCTATAATGGACGATTTTTTTTTGGTGCTTGCTTTGCTTTAATGACAAATAGGCCTCATAGTTAATGACACCTTTAGAATAAAATTAAAGCATTGCTTTGTTTTCTTGCTTGACGAATACTGAATATAAACAATTTATAATTAATTAACCTATAATTAACATATTAAACCTTTCGGTTCAGGCTTTGGTTCCTTTTTGGCTAGCTTAGTTCTTCAACAGCAGTAGCATCTAACCACTTTTTTTCTGTGTATCTATTAAAAATCTCTTCCCTCAACTTTCAGCTAACCCAGCATCGATACTGCAGCCTGAACTCATAATTTTTTCAAGGCATCAGATGAAAGTACTCACATACATATGTGACTTCCACTCCAGGGAACTGTAAGAATACACTGAAACACATCAAAACTTCACTTTCCACTAAAAATGAGTGATGCATATTGTCAGTGCAATTAATTATTTTTTACTTATTCAGCAAAAGAACTGTGCAAACCTAAAGGTGGAATCTGAGAACTTTATTAACACTTACTTCTGAATTCAGGCATGCACCACACTCCTTCATGAAACAAGTTATGCTTTAGAGTACTACTCATCATGAGGAATGAAATCCCTGAGAAAACTATTAAGAAACAGCAGAATACTGCTAAACCATCAGTTTGCAATAGTACTGTAATCTGTAAGCTTCTAAAGATGGGACCCTGACTTTTACATCAAAAGTTGCATTCAAGTAAATGTATTTTCTCCAGTAGTGTAGAATTGATATTCCTTTTGCATTTGCAAATATAAATTTATAACACATTTTCACTCTACATGTACAATTAGTTCTGAATTAAAGAATAGTTAGAGAAATAAAATTGGATATCAGCTGAAGCGAAAGGCCACAAAGAAATTAGTGAACTGTACAGACTCCATTTCTAGTTGGAATGCTCTCTACTGTTACACAGTTATTTCTACAACTGTGTCAAAAAACATTTTCCTCCTGAAACTTTAGTTCTGTCTAGCCAAAGTAAATTGTAACTTTTTGTCCTTCTCTAAGGACCAATATACCTCTGTTTGAGGCTTTGCAGTGCCTGATCAATGATTGCTTCAAGGGATGTAAAGATTGCCTATGGAGCCCATTTTATGCAGTCATTTACCATTTGAGAAGACTGAACATACAAAGCATTTTAATTCTGACAAAAAATACTGCATTTAATCTGAACTGTTTTTTGTAACCTGTCCTTTTCTTCAAAGCAAGTAGAATCTCTCACCTAGCACTTCAACACAACAAGCAATCACATATTTTTTCTGTCCTACTATTTCTAATTGTACCTACTTACATTCCATGTCTCTAAAAAGAAAAGAATGCAATGAAGAAAAAATAGGATTAGACAAATAACTTATTCATCATACAATCGAAGATAAAATATAAAGTGGGTGAGTTTTCAGTTTTTTCTATTACAAAATCTTATTTTCAACTGCCCACAGATTAATCCATCATTCTGCGCCATAATGTTCCATGGCAGCTGACTGGCTAATAGTAACAGTTTTTTGAAAGTTTAAACAAAACTGATTCAGTATGCTGAAGAACAAGATGAAAAGAATGTCTTTTCAATACTTTTTTTTTTCAGTAAATTAGCTGTGGCGTCCACCATTTTCTGGAATAGATGGACGAAAACTTATGGACAGCTAATGCTTGTATTAGGAATGTGCTTTTTTATTACCTCATGTCAGTAAAATGATCTAATTTGGGCAAGATAAAAACTTTGGAAAATTTTGAGTTCACAGATTCACAGTAATGGTTTGCTCAGGGATGGTTCCTAAATTCTTTAAATATTTGTTCTACACTGAGCCAGCAGCTGAAGGATGTTGGTTCTCCGCATTTTCACAGAATGGCTACTCTTTGCTGTTATTGGCTAATGAAGGACTTTAGATCCAAACTACAATTAGGGAATTTCTTTTCTGCTTCAAGTGCATAAAAGAGGATAAAATGGCTCAATAAAGGCACAAGCAAAACTGGTATGTTGGAAAACAGAAGCAGAGTTTGACATAAGAAAACTGAGGCTAAGGAAGGGGAGCTATTGAAAAATTTTAAATGGGATGGCAAAGGACTTTAAGCACTGGTCTAGGAAAGGAAACAAACTGAAGAAGGATGAGGTTGCAAGTACCTGAATAAGAAATAAGTCAAAGTGGGCAATGATGCTCAATGGCAGAAAGAATTAAGGGGGACCATGAAGAAAAAGACAATTAAACAGTTAAGAGTTTCATGAGGAGTAGCTGTTGGGGAAAGACAAAGATATTTTCTACTACAGAGCAAAATGAGCAAGTAATTATTAAAATCAGCAGCCACTAAGCAACTGAGGGGCACCATCATTTCTGCAGGTATTTCTGAAGTTTTCTCTGGTTGACAGGTACCCACTGTGAGTCACACTGTGCGAAAATTTGTTCAGTGTCTGAAGTGCCTGCTGGATCAAGTACTCTGAGAAAATGCCAGTTCCTGGCCCTGGGACCTGCGGAACCATCCAGGGAGGCTTCTCTGGGGCTGCAGTACCTCCTGACTCTATTCAAGAAAAAACACAGCTTTGGGATCACATTCCCAACTATTTCACCATACTTTCATGGATCTGACACAGAGAGGTTAGGCTATCTATTCAGGGGTCACAGGTTATGAAAAACACCTGACTAGGCATTTCAGAACCTTTAACAGAAGCTGGATGCAAGTTATTTATGCAAAGACAACCAGAGGTACTGACCTCTGAAAAGCTGGCAGGAGCTTTTGGAATCACCTTCTGATATGCAGCAACCAGCTGACAAGTAATGATTAACAGACTCCATATATCAACTTTAGACCATGCAGCTGAGGTCAGAATAAATGGTTCATGTTAATGATTTACATAAGCATTTCAAACTCCTTGGCACCCAATTAAGTATCTTTGATTTTAGCAACAAGAATATAGAAGATCTGTCTGAAGGGAATTGGAAAGCTCAGCTATTATGATATTTAAGTATCAAAAGTTCCTCCCTGAAATAGAGAGTGGGATCAGAGACGCTTAGGCTTACCTTCTTTGTACATAATCACTCATGGAATGTTTTCTTCCCTCCAGAAATAAAGCTCTGCCTTGAACTAAAAAAACTTTCAAAAGATAGGATTTATTAAGCTTCACTTAAAATGCACCAATGCAAAGTTAGGTAGACAAGGAAGGCTGTTAGTTTGCTTAATTTTTAAGGGAAAATAAACAAAGATCAGAAACTCCACTATATACCTAGGAATATATTTGGGAACCAATTCAAGATGGAAAGAGTGGAATATAAGCATTGCATTTTACAACCACCCAGAATCAGGAAGTCTGACAGGCATAGCTCATGCACTGTAAGAGTTCCAACTGCTAAGTGCTACTCTATATGAAATTCTGAACAACATAACAATATTAGTAGGCACCTTTAGGAATCTTTTAAAGATACAATTCCCCAAACAAGGCATAATATTAAGTAGGCTCCAATACTCTTCTGAAGTTCCAAATGTTTTTCGGGTTCAAAATCTGTGTGGACCTCATCAGGCCTAGTTTCAAAGAGGCAAAATGAAAGTGAGTGGATCCACATGAAAAGAAAGTGCCAGTCCCTTATGGAAGAACAACCAAACTGTAGGTCTTCAGTGCTGGTTATCACCTTAGCATCTGATTTGTGGCTGAGGATTCAAGAAGGGTATTGCTTTCAAATCTTAGGAGCACAAGTTGCACATATTCTCTCAACAAATACACCCTATTTATTTATCTAACTGAATGTGTCTCACAGTGATTGTATATGCTCTGCACTGACAGAGATATTCTAGAAGAGGAAAGTACACAGGCCTCGAGCGCATTTTATGACTACTTCTCTGATGTTCCTACAGAATGCTAAGGGGATTCCCTCACCAGGCAATGAACATTTCAGTGATGAGCACTTTAAGTCACTCTATAGTAATATAAACAAGAAAGCAGTACATGACAAAGTGGTTCTCCTCACCACAACACAGATGAATATTTTTTTCCCTTTTGCAAGTTTTCCTTTCTTTCCCCAGGAAAAGACACTTTGCTGACTCACATCTGATTAGCTCTCTTACTGTAGCAGAAGCTGTGGAAAACGAAAAAAGAGATTAATTCTTTTCTGCCTTATACATCTCTATCCACCACAAAATCTAGCAGAAGATAAATGATATTCCCAGACGGGAATTTTCCTATTCATTTGAGTGAGCATAGCAGGAGACTTTCTGTTTCTATTGTTTGAATCTTCCTAATTCAGAAATAGTGGACTAAACAATCAAACCATCTGTCTCAGATCAACTTCCAGGAACTTAGTTGAAAGCACTGAAAATCTCCTTTTGATATATAGAGTGTGGACATTGGGCTGGAAAAGCTCTGAGCACCAAACAAAAGCTGTACAATGCATTTTCACTGAATCACCACCAAATATTCAAATCATCCTCATACATACTTCAGAATCATTAAATTGTAGATCAGATGGTTTCTTAGCACCTCACCAAGGCTGGTTCCAACTAAACTGAAAACCAAATAAAGTGAAAAGAGGTAAGAAGCATTTTACCAAGCTAGCATCTATGTGAGAGGAGCAACCTCACAAGTCTGATTTCGCGTGCATTTTTCTGGAGTTTAAAGAGATCAGCAGCTCGGCTGATGTCTTTCCCTGTGGTTAGCTTTCCTAGTCCTTCTTTAGATGTGGATTCCTTGGAGTCTATCAATAAATGAACCTACAGTGTAGTCTGTTCTTCAGTGAAAGCAATAAGAAGTCTTTACTCTTTGTTGGGCTGCTGTTTTTAAAAAGATGTGGATTAATGTAATACCTCTGAGAGTGCTACTTTTCTCTTAGGCCTGGTTGAAATTGGATACCTGCTGACTTTTGACCAGATGCACACAGAATCAATGTGACCTGCATTTCTTGGTAATGAAATTAAAAACAAGTACTCCAAATAATTAGAAGTTACCATCTTCCCTAGGTAAATATGCTTGCTATCAATGCTTCCAATCTTGTAAGTCATTAAAAACCTTTTGAACTTTTGCCTTAATCCATCTCATTTTAACAAAACAAATACCAAAAGCTGGCATACACTGATAACAGAGAGCTGTAAATACTGAGATGGGTGATAGTCTTTGACTTCAAGCAAAGCACTGAAACTAATGGAAAAGCTCCAGTTGGCTTTAATGAACTTTGAGCCAGACCATCTTTCTCCAGCTATGGAAAAAGACTAGCTCACAGTGGGTATTTTGGAAATGTGTATTAATAATTAGTAAAAGTTGTATCTCCATGGAAAATAAAAAAATTTGTGTTTTGGCTGGAGAATGAAAGAAAACACTAAGTTTCAAGAGGACCAAATGTTTGTATTTTCAAACGTGTAAGTTTGTTGAAGCTAAAGGAAACTCAGTGCTTTGTATAAAACTCTGCAGACGTTCTATTACTTTCTGCAAAGTCTTGGCTAATTAAAATCCAGCTGTCCTCTTGCACACAGTGTATGTTCAGTGTGTGCAGACATTCATACACACAGTTTATAGACCTACAGATGTTGTTAAACGATGTCTGGGCTCTTCTGTGAGTAAAGTCTGACTAAAGTAGTATGTCTATTCAATGGATTTAAGTAACAGATTTTAGCCTATCTTGTTAGGGATAATACTTTACATTCTGGGTATTTTGGTGACTAAAGTTAACTTTATAAATAGCAAATTAATATACTGTGTTAAAAATCTGATCTGTTTTGCTTTTTATTTTACAGATTTATTATAACATTTTTCCTCTTCATAAACGCTTCAGTATTGAGATTATCTAATCTTTCTTTTGGCGCTTTAATTTGGAGTTGCAATTTTGTTCAGTTAATAAATAAAACTGAAAAAAAAGAAGGCAATTTACCCCTGAATAAACCTCCATCTTGGCCAGTGAGCATGCAATTTGGCTGGTACAGGTTGGATTTGGTGTAAGGTGAAAGCATTCTGATGTTATTGTTAGGAGATGGCATTTGCACTTATGCAAATTTTTACTGGTTCAGAATAACAATGATTTCATGCAGCAGCACAGTTTAGCACTTGACATGCAAACACATCAGTTACTGTGCTTTAATTTATTTTTATATCACTCTTATTTAAAAAAACTTGAAAAAATTATAGATAACTCCTCTATCTGTAATATAATTTACATTCAGTACTTACCTTATAAAATCTGATACTATTAGTACACAGTATGATAAATATTCTAAGCATACACAACTTGTGCTAGGTGATAAAATATTCTAAGCATGTCCTAAAATGATTCTCTCATCAGAGGTGGCTTGTTACCTCCACCATCAGCAGATACTGATAATTAATCAACTGAAATGAATCTTTACAGAATAAACAAATCTGTTATACATGAAGGATGATTATGTTCTTTTGGCTGTGAAGATTTTTGATAACTTATTCATGCCAATGGTGTGCCTGAGTTATGAAGTATTTTTCCCTTATGAAATAAATATAGCATCTTTCATTTGTCCTATATCCCCTCTGTTTTCTGGGCTTTACCAATGTAAATCAGTGCAAATCTACCACCTATGCTGATTTACACCAACAGAAGAATTAACCCCCTATTTATCATCAGAAGCAATGTTTCTTGAGTTATTTTAGATGCACTTCTAAAACATAGCCCTGGTAAAGCATTTTCAGCTGTTACATTTTAACAGCAATGCCTCTGTAAATGCCATTATCAGCCCTAAGACAGAATCAAAGCTGTCTCCTCCCAAATTTGTGAATTCCACTCTCCTGGTCGATGTGATACACACACTCAGGGATAGTGTTGCATTTTGAGACGGGAAAGCCAGGAAAATACGCTACCATTTGTATGGATGTTTCAATAAATTATTCATACTTCTATGTGCTGCTTTTATATTCACTTTTCCTTTAACTACTTAAATGACCAGTTTGGTTTTTCACTAGAAGAAATACTGATAGACAATGAATTTTAGACATGCATGTAAAAGTACTTGAAAATCTTGTTCTAAGAAACAGGGAATAAGATCATGTTTGGCTGACCTTCTCAGCAATCACAGACAAACAAGGTTTAAATTATGAATATGTGTGACTTGAAAAAAAACCTCCAAACAAAACAGCAGCAAAAAAGGAAATACTGACAATCATCAGACAATGTTATAAAATAACCAGAAAAACAGCAAATATATTTGAGGAAATTGTGATCTGCAGTGAATATCCTTCAAACTAAGAAAGAAGAATTGTGAATGATTCAATCAGACTGTCATACTTTATTTTATTAGAGAAATTCTCAGGGTTAGGCCTACTGTGCAAGCACAAATTCTTGGCTAAGAGTCACTAAAACTGATGTGCTAATTCACATCAGCCAGACATCCTTTATTAAAAACAAAATAAAACAACAACAACAACAAAAAACCCACAAAGAACAAAAAACCCATAACAAATCCTTGACCTAAGAAAGGGGATACTGCTTCATGCCTGCCTTTGAGACTTCCCTGAAGGACAGGAGTCAATAAAGTTTTAAGAAATTAGATCTGCTCAGGAAAACCTCGTGCTCTAACATTCAGCTCTTTCCCACTAGGAATGAGGCCACTTATTTACTTCTACTATAAGCTATACTTGTAGGAAGACATTCTTTGATGCAGGTTTTGTGGTAAGTTAGCATACAGCAAAATATCCATGTTGCTGGACAAACTATATAACCCAAAAGAAACCACCTGGAAGATAGTTTTTATGTTGTGAGGCACAGAGAAAGCATACTGAGGTAAACAGCTCAATAATTTGGATAGTATCACAGGTCTTGAGCACCTTGGGTGAGCCTTGCTTTATCTCACCCTTTCACTAAGGTAGTTAGTGTGTCTAGATCTTTCTAGGTCTGATTTTTCCAGATCCAGTCCTCTTCAGACCTCCCCAGATGCACTCAGATCTTTCTAGATTCATGAAGATATTTTCTTGCCTTTAAGCTACATACTGCAATGCCTACATTTTAGGTATCTGTCTGCCCACGCAAAGTCCAGAACATTGTAAGCGAAAATCATAGAAAGAGTAATGAATATAGTAATAGAGTGATGAATAAGAACGAAAATACCTAACACACCGAGCTCTGCCTTACACTAGTCAATAGGTAAATGTTAATCCTTTATCAGTCCTTTATCAAGTCTAAAAAATCATGAGCTGTCAGTTGCTCCAGGGCAATTGTTAATGAGCTCAGCAAAGGTCTTATGTGCCTATTGAGATACAGCTGCCTTGCTAGACAACACCCTAATAGTTAAAACACCAAGTAATGAATCAGCCATCATTCTCTCTTCTACATGAACACAACCAAAACCTAATTTTTCATCTGAAGGACTGTGTCCAGATACTTTTTTTGTGGCTTCTTTTGGAAAAAACTACAGCTCTTCCTGCAAAACCTGTTCCCGTATCTACAAATTCAAGATGCCCTGTATCAGAAGAGGGCACAAGAAGGAGCTAACTCTAGGTTGTTTCTCATTCTAGAAGGGACCCCTGGAATCACTATGTGTTCTGTTTGGGAGTGTTACATGTAAAACACAGAAAAAGTCATTGGCTGGGAAGACACAATGTCCTAACTTCTCCAAGAAATATTTGTATGCTTTGTAATGAAAATTGACTCACAACTTTACCCTCATCCCATTGCATTTTATCATACAAAAGAGTCATGTTTCTCTCCAGTTCAGCTGATATGGGATTCTTCTCTGCACAGTGACATCTCTTCACTAGAACCAATGAAAAATGTTCCTCCTCTACTCCCCAGAGCTGTAGGAACCTGAAATCCAGCTTACAGCAAAAAGAGCTAGAAATCTTAAACAGCAAGCCTTGGTCAACAAGGCTGAGAGAAATTCCATCACCAAGAACAGAAGAGGCTTGGTAATGCTCAACTTGAAGATAAGCTGTCTCCTGCCTTAACATAAGAAAAGAGTCTAGAATGAATGTTATCAGATTGTGTTGTAATCCCCTGCTGTCTTCCATCCATAAATTCCTGAAATTACCATAACCCTTCCTACCTATTAGCATATGTCTCCCTGAAACCTTAAAAAGTAGTCAAGTGTTCAATAAAGTATTCCAGTTTTCTTCCCCATAGCTGGGATCATGTAGTTTTTTGACCTTCACACAGAGCAGTCTATGGCTTTGTGGTTAAAACATACTGAAGGAGCATGACACATAGGCCTCAACCTAACCTCAGTCAACAGTGGACTTTGAAAACAAGTTGCTTATGTGGCCAAAGGAGAGTGCTGTGATCCACTACAGTTACATTGCAGACCACCTAGAACGTGACCTTAGCTTTCACTGCCTTTTTTGTGAAGATTGGGAACTTGGGCCTGTATGTGCATATTGGACACAGTCAGAGATCTGCCAGGCCAAACTCAGGTTTCCATGTAATCAAGGCAATGACACTCCAGTCTTGTCAGGACAAAGGTAGCACTGAAGGCATGCCTAGGACATGGAGTTTTGAAGGATGGGAAATGAAACATATTCAGACTAGATAAAGGAAGGGATCTTTTTACAGTGAGAGTGATGAAACACTGGAACAGGTTGCCCAGAGAGGTGGAAGATGGCCCATCCCTGGAAATATTCAAGATGAGGTTGGATGGGGTTCTGAATAAACTGAGTTGGTTGAAGATGTCCCTACTCATTGCAGGGAGGTTGGACTAGATGATCTTTAAATGTCCCTTCCAAACCAAACAATTCCATTATTCAATGATTCTAAGCTAGAAGAGCTCTTACGCTGGTACACTTAGGGAGCAGTTAAACAAACCTTTCTGGGCTCATCTTTTTTATTCACCTGTCTTAGTTTCACCACCAGTCTACATGAAGACTTATTGCTTGTGTTCTCCCTTGGCAACTGGCTCAAGACCATGTGGTAGTATAATGTGAGAATTGTAGCAATTTTCTCAGCATATGGAAAAAAATCCTGTTTAAGCCTGTTTTCACAAAAATAAAGCTTGATAGGACTGACTTTCAGCCTCACATCTAAATATCCTGACTTCTGAATATACACAGAATGTTGTATTTGTATTCTAAGACAATTATTATGCTATTTTCTCTATGTAATTTTTCTCCTCTTAGTGATACCATTAACATAATTGGAGATTGCTTTCTATTGTTTATAAATGGACTGCTGTTATCTATTCATTTATGACAAGGTGACAGTATTTACTTATCTAGTTTGCAGATAGGCACTACATAATCAGTTTTTGTGTTTATGTGAAAAGGTGTGGCTGGAGGAAGGCTCCAAGTCTGCTTTGATCTAATTGCTAATTTCTAGGTCAGGGAGATGTAGCAAGAAGAGAAGGGTTGGGCTGTTTCACTGAACAGCTAAGCACGTGCAGTGGGCACATGAATGTGGGGCAGGTAGAAGAGAATCCAGCAAGTGGGAGGGATTTTACAAGAAGCTGAGACTGGAAAAGTGCTGAGAAGAGGAGGTAAATATGTTGCCAGGCCTGACAGGGACACAGGGGAGACTGTACAATTTACGGAAACACAGAAAATAGTTAATTTGTTGCACTGAAAACATAAAAAAGGAGCCATCCTGCAAAGATTTGTAGTGGACAAGTGCAGACGTGTTTATGAATCCTTACAATTTCTCTAGTGAGAAGATGCCATTAGGAATCCTGATCATTCCTCTATCTCCCTCTAAGACAATTAAACACAATTAAAGACTTAAATGTTCTGCTTTATAACCTGTGTTGTATCTGTCTTTGAGATCCTTTGCCTTTTTAGTATCTGTACTAAACTCAGTTTAAGGAAAGCACTGAAAGATCTACCTCAAACTTATGACTACTCATTATAAACTCAAAAACTTGCCCCGGAGCCGTTCTTATGAGCAACCTTTTAATTATACACATGTCGCAAGTTCTCTGCTCCCACTACCAGCCCCAGTCTATCCTCAAGTGCCCTCCGGAGCCAGAAGCCCAGACCTTGGCGCTGGCGCTGGCGGTGGTGGCAGCCACGGCCACACGCCCAGACAGGCTGTCCGCGGACATTCCGCAAGCTGCCTGTGCGGCTGAGCCTCTGGACCTGTGGTCATCCTGAGCACAGCCCTGGGCCTGCTTGTGTGTCACCTCCATGCGCACTTGGAAACTAAAACAGCGTTGACAAAATTTGGTCGACGGCACAGCTCGTTCTTAGGATATCCCAGAATGATGCCTGGGAATGCTGCAACTGAATGTAACATCCCTCAAACAGCAGTCTGACCCGCGGGGAAGCAAATTGCGCTGGGCAGGAGAGCAGGGTTTTACTGTGAAGGTGTTGGCACCCTCCAGTGCTTGCCCGTTGTCCTCGGCACACGGCGGGGGCATTCCCTGGGGCCAGCAGCACGAGTCTCCAGCCGGCGACACGGTCACTGTCTCCAGCGGCCGGAGAGGCTGCGGGCCCCTCGGAGCTTGGAGTGTGTCTGCGCCCGCGGGCACCCGCCGTAACCGAGGGCGGTCGGGGCCCCTCGCAAGGGCGATGTGCTGCTCGGCCCGCAACGGCGGTCCGGGCCGTGCCGGGCGATCACGGGGCCGCGGCGGGGCCGGGCGGGGGCGGCGCCCCGTCCTTGCCTGGGAGAGCGAGCGGTGACGGCCGGCGCGGTCGGGCTGGTGCGCAGGCGGGGAAACTGCGCCGCGGTCGGAAGGGAGGGGAGCGGAGGAAGGGAAGGGACGGGAAGGGGTGGCCGCGCCGGGCACAGCATGGCTGCCAAGGTAAGGCACCGCCGCCGGCGGCAGGGGAGGCGGCGGGCGGCGGCGGGGAAGGGGCCGCGGCGGGGCCGCTGCCGGGCTTGACCTCGGACCTGTCCTTGGTGAAACCCGGCGGTGGCGCCTCCTCCTCCTCGCGGCTCGGCGGCCCCGGGGAGCAGGGACTGCTCTGCGGGAGGCCTCCCCGGCCGGCAGGGCTGGTGCTGGTGCCGCGGGGTCCGCACCTGCCCGCGCCGGGAGCAGCGGGCCTGTGCCCTGCCTGCCATGCACCATCGGCGTGAATGACACTGCGCGGCCGCCGTGCCCGTGCCGGTGTCCGTGTCCGTGCCGGTGTCCGTGCCCGTGCCGGCGTCCGTGTCCGTGCCCGTGCCGGTACGGCCCCGCATTGACCCGCGTCGGGCACCCGCGACCCGACCCGACCCGGCCCGGCCCGGCCCGGCCCGGCCGCCGCTCCGCCGGGCTGTCTTGGGCCCGGCAGTGCCCCAGTGAGAGCCCCGCCGTGTACCTACTTACACAATATACAGATGCATAAAAACAAACGCACACACTTGTTATGCGTCCACACGTTTTTGGAGAGGATGCAGTGTGTCCTCGAGGCAGTGGCTGGCGGATCCCGGGGTGGGCACAGGTGCGCGCCCTGTCCTGCTTGCAGACCTTAGCACAGTAGTCCCTTTTTGCTTTTTTTCACATTTTGTCCATATACCTGTTTTAACCTTCTCTTTTAACATTTGGTTATAATTTCCAGCCATTTTCATTTCTGGGTACTCTCCTGTCAGGTTGATACCTGCTATTGAGGCTTTTTGCTGATCAGAAGGATAAATTAATTGAAATACTTTAATTAATTGCCTTGTAATACACTTCCATCTCAGAAAAAATAAATTAGCCATTAGCTAGATCAAGGCCATATATAATGGCAGATATGTAGTGCTGGTGTTTTAAAACCCATTCTTTTCATTTCATTTCATTTTTGAATACTAAGACTTTAAAAATAAATTACTCAGTGTCCTTTTGAAGTGTGTGATGAAACATGTTTAGGTAACATCAGAAAACAAAGCTTCCTCAAACAACTGAAAGCAGCACATGCACTCAGTCTGGCCAGAACTGTACCCTCCTTTATTTCAGCAGGTCCATAACAGAGCTGCTCCTGTCAGCACCTTCCTCAATAAGAACTTGAGTTATCTGAACTGCGGGCTGTTTTAATGAGTTGAGCAATATGTGATTCCTCATTGCTAGGATATATGAAACAATCATCCCTAAATCTTGTGTTTACTATTTGTAAATCTTAGCTGTCCTGTCTAGCTTTTTTAAATTTTTGGTTGCCCAGTGGTCCATACACACAGCATATCAGTTACCTTCACAAACTACTAGTGTTTAAAGACTTCAAAGTCTCTTCCGTTCACTGAATTTATGAACCTTTTACTCATCTTTTCCTCTCCAAGCAGTAGTTCATAATCTGCTATCCATTTAAATCCATATTAGTCACATAGACTTTAAAAACACTGTATATACAGTTAGTGTTTGTCTAATCAGGTAGGCATGTGTGCTCCATTCTACACATTTGTGTGCTGTCCTTTTTCTTTTAGCTAGGTTTGTTACATAGTTCAGATTCCCAAAATTGCACGAGGACATCTTGGAAAGACTCAACACTTAATTAAGACACTGAAGTGAATATATTTTACATATCAGGTGATGTCAGCCTTGGCAGAGAGATACCCAGTAAAAAGAATAATGGCTTAATCCAAGTGTCATAAGCATCCTTGGTGCATTGCAAGGCAGATACAGCACTTTGTACCACAGCGTGTACAGCCCTCACAAAGCTTCTAAGGAAGGTTTCTGTTTGCAAGCTTAAGTGTGTTTTGAGAGACTTATGTGGGAACCCCCCCCCCCAACCTGGGTGAAGCTAGAATGGATTAATTATTATGTTACCTTGTGAGACCTCAAGGTGTTTTTGTCTTCTTGAGTTGAAACAGTTGCTGTTAAACACAGATGAATTTCTGTTTTTATTGAGGTCAGTAGCGAAGTATAAGTAGCGCTTTGTACTCTAACAGTAACATCTGAGCTTAGGTTCTGCAAACACACATATGAATAACTTTGTGACAGAAAATGCTTCTGGGCCTGAAGTTATTCACATGTGCTTGCAGGCACGGGCCTTGATTTGTGTTGTTACTTCCTCACTGATGCATCTCAGTAATGTTTGCTTTTTCACCTCAGCCAAACAATGGACTGGTGAGTTGAATGCTTTTTCTAAAATTCCTTCAGTACCTTTTCCTTGCCAGTATCCTGCATGACCGCTTCCTTTAATTTTTTAATTATACCCTTTTGGGCATATGAGTCTTTGGGCTTGAATGTAATTGGTCTTTCCTTTCAAGATTTCAAATGTTCACATTTTAAGCAGACTCTGGGAATTTGGTCTGTCCAAAGGAAAACACAAACGGGATACTGTTAAGGCTGCATAGTTAAGCACTCAGCTATCAAGAAATGGGCATTACAGTCCCATTTAATTTTCTTTCTTGTATATTACTCAATATTTTGCAACTCACACAACATTTTAAACAATGTGTATTGCACGTCAGTTTCTTTTCTTAAACTTTGAAAAAATTTTCTGTAAGTGTTTTGAGAAAACTCCACTGTAAATATATTTACAAAAATTGCCAGTAAAAACCACAGACAAGATTTTCCACTCGATTTTTATCCTATTGGTACCTAAATCACCATCCTAGGTACTGGCTTCTTTTTCTGCATTGTGCAGAAAAACAGGCTATATGTAACATCTTTATGGCAATACATGTACAAAGCACTAATATTTTATGTAGTGTGTCATGCTTATTTCTTCATTTTGAGTGTTTAACAATGCAATCACAATGTTGTTTTTTTGCCCTTGAGCCAGATAGTTCTAAAGTTACATAGTCTAGCTAATCGCCCTTGCCATTCACCTGGTGTGTATTTTACATCAAAATTAAATGTTTGTGTTGAGTGAATGTCAGTTACCCTTGATCTCTATACTGCTACACAGTTCTGGGCATAGCTGTTGTCTCATGCATGTGCAAAGTGTGACTTGCTATCTTTTTAAAGTCTTACTGCTTGATAAAATATAAACGTATTTTCAGTGGGAAGTTCTAAGGTACTTCTCTGTGAGACTTTTTTTTGTAGCTGATATATACTTTGTTCAACTTAAGGTTGGAAATTTATGTTTATAATGGGAGCTAGCATGTATGATATTTTTAAATTTTGTATTTCATAACCACTAAGCTACATTCAAAACAGCTAAAAATTGCATTAATGGAAATTCCAATCTCAAGTAACTTTGTTAGGTAAATCAAAGCCTAGAAAACTTTATAACAGTGGGCCTGGCATGGAAGCAGTTGAATACCATTAAACTTCATCTGTTATTAATAGCATGTGAGTAAATTTCAGTACTTGTACTGAACTGTGTAATAATGATACAGGACTTGATTTTTAATTACTGTGGAATATCTCTCTGTTTCTAATGCAATTGGGTTTTTTGTGTGCATGTGTGAACTTCTGTGCATTGGACACATACTGGTTACCTGTATTACCCAGATTGTATATGTTATTTTATAATTGCCTTATGCACAAAGTGAACACAAATATGGCATGCTAAAGAGCTCGTTGTAAAAAGACTGTTTTAGTGAAGGCATGAACCTTACATCAGTACCTGGTGGGACTACTTGCATGCTTCATTCTAAGTGCATGCGTAAGTCTTTCAAAGAACAAGTGCCTGACTGAAATATATCAATAATGTAACACAAAGAGATTTGTTGCTGACTTTTGTGACAATATTTGGTAAATGCAAGGTAAATAAAATTTATTTTGCAATTTTCAAGTATTTAACCATTTTTTAAATTCTCTTTCCTCTTGTGTTTTTCTGGAACTGTTTACTATGGAAGATGTATGAGTGGAGTGACATGTTCTTTTTGGTTACTGCCATATTTACCTTTAAAATTCTAAACCTTGTCATATCAAAAATAGTCCCAATCACAGGCTCCTTTTATGTCTTGGTCTTGTCGGATATTTCCCTGTGTACACCCCAGTCCTGCAAGATACATCAACTTGGCTGAATTAATTGGAGTTGCTGCAGGCCCTGACTGTATGAGCCTTTTTGTCTGCAGAAATGATCCAGTGCCTGCACTGGGTGATGTGAATTAGTGAGGTTTGGATAAGCAATGGTTGAAATGCAGACATCATGGCAATGCAATTCTAAACAAATGTAATTCCAAACAATGACAAAATTATTGAATGCTGGTGCAGCCGTGCCACTTTGATTATTTGGCTGTCAAGCATGCCCAGCATGTCCCTTCATGCATCATACAGCTCCATCATGACTCTTCGTTCAGCTCCTTCTTTCATGCTTCTTTTCCCTGTGCTAGCAGTAGGGTGGCATGTGCCTGGGAGCAGACTGGATTCACTCTTCTTCCCCTCAGTGATGCCATTTTTCCCTTCCTCCATCAAAATGGAAGAGAAGAATTGCATTGCATTGCACGTGGATTTGTTGGGTCCTCAGAAAGGAAGAGGTGAGGGATTCTAACATGATGGGCTACTGTGTCCACGAAAGGAGTGGAGTCCCTTGTGGACAGGCTCCAGCCACTCTTTGAGCTCAGTATTGGAGAGGAAAGTGGTTGGTGAGTGAGGAGAGGTTTCCCTGTTCCCTTCTGTTTCCCTGAAGCACCACTGAGTTTGTGTACTGTAGACTTACTAGTGTCATAGCACTTAATGGTACCATGGTAATTCTTTTGTATGTGATAGCACTATGTAATACCCATGTGGAAAGTCCTGTTGCTAGTTCGTACAGGTCCAGTGCTGCTTGCTGATAGTTATATTTTGGAACTGTGCAGAAATATGTAAATTCTTAAACACTGGATGTATCATGACACTCTTCTTTTGACTTTTCTCCTCAGAAAACCGCATGTATTTATGCTGCTTATGACTTATTACTACATCTTGATTTCTTAAAAGACCAGAATTTGTCTGATAGAGGAACCTTGAATTTGTATGAACGCTGAGAACTTGAAACCTTCTCTAAGTCCAAAGTGGCATGAATGATGACTGCAGCTGGAACAGAGAAGAAACCAAATCATTTACTCCTCATCGCTACCCTCCCTGCCATCGTTTATGTGTTTAGTTTCATTTGGTTTCTTTTAGTGCTTAAGTCTTTGCTCATGACATTTACCCTTAGAAGGAGTGCTTGAGTCCTAGTCTGACAAGGTGCACAGCTAGTTACAGGACCCGAATAATCCCAGGAAAGGCACTCATGGAGAGATTCTGCCATGGAAAAAGTCTGTGTAGCTTTCTTCTACAGTGAACACTGAGTTACTCTAAAAAGGAGCTTTATTACACTGTTTTTTGTTTCAGTTGAGTTTACCTGTTTCTTTGTACTACTAATTCCTCCTTGCCCCCACCTTTGTTTATGAGAACAAGGTGGGGGTGAGAGGAGGTGATGAAAGAGATTGTTATATGTCTTCAGTGTATTAGAGAAGTACTGATGGCATCACATGTTGAGACTGACAGTGATTTTAACAAGTTTTTGAAACTTGCTCTTTTTCATTGTGGTGTCCCTGTAAGAGGAATTGCAGGGTGACTTGGCTTCATGTAGAGCCTAGGAGAGTGTCACTAGACCCAACAGTTACGTGTACATCTTGTCTCTTGTGATGCCTGCTGAAAAGTATTTAAAGTTACCTGGATCTTATTGATTGGGAAATGAATTGCTCTTTCTATGCAGCTTTGTGTACCAGGAGATTAAAGAAATTCTTCCAGGTGTGCTTCAAACAGTATGTTAAAGACACTTCTTCTGACACTGTAATGCACAGAAGCTTACAGCCTTGAATGATAATGTGTCTTCTGACCAGTTTGTTTAGGCCAATGTCTGTTTTATTTATTGTTGTCCAAGGATTATGACAAGGAGGTATGTGGTACCGTATTTCCTGGAAGATGGCATGAATGTGCTGCTGAATTTTAGCTTCATTTTGCTTTTGATCTACGGAATTGCTGCTGCTTTGGCTGTAGAATGGCTGAATATACGTGCAAACGTATGTACGTATAGGTATGGTGCCAAACCTAAACTCACATAAGGCCTCTGGGCACTACTTGACTCTGCTAATAGGGCTGTTTTGCTTCAGCTACAGAATAGCCTTCAGAAACAGAGCATCTGATGTTTATGGTGCTAGATAGCTATGGCTAGTAAAATGTAAGGTTGCATGCTTTCTGGTGCATTCTCTTTCTGGAAGGTATTTGTATGTCAGTGATTTGCAGAGAGACAAAGAAGTCCTTGTAAAAATAATCTCTATTCTATTGCTTCGGACTAAAGCAATTTCAACTGAAGCTATGTGAAAACACAAAGGAATACTGTAAATGCATTTCGCATAAATTCTTAAAATAATGCCATGTTATTTACAAGTTCTTAGAAACATGCTGTTGCAATTATATTCTTTACTGAAAATGTTACCTGACCTGCACAAAATCCAGTGTGTTAAGGGATGAAATTGCTCATGAGGAATGGCATTTTTCTTTTTCTCTGAAGAGGAAAAAAAAAGAAACATTAGAAAGTGGGGAAGTGAATGCATGTGCATTGTCTATGTACATTTAAGAGAAAGAAGAAATGCAGCGTGTTGCAGGACGAATCGTATTTCTCTTGTTAGATACTTGTGAGGTCCCTAATGTCAGCTGTTGGATTCATATACTTATGATACCTTGCATGCCTCGTCAGCCTGCAAGAAGTGTTTTTATGCTGACTGGTAAGGTCACTCTTTGGGTTTCCTTGGAGATCTGCCTTACACTCTGGCTTACTCTTGGCCATGTGAAAACCAAACCCTACAATTTAGGCAACGATGACTTTTTGGGGTTCATTAGGTTAATATCTCCATGCATAACTTTTTTGTCCACTTGACTTTGGAATTGAATTAGGAAACCTACATGAGGTGTCTGGAATAGGTACCACAAAGCCAGTTTGCTGGCTAAGGAACATCTAAGGCAGTCGGTGAGAAATGAAAAGATATGACTGTTGCAGGAGGATCTTCAAAGAAGGTTTACACCCTGTTTCAGGCAGGACTGCTGTGAAGTTGCAACACAACACAAGGACTGGGAGGACAGAGAAGTGGGCCAGAACCTGATTGAGTTTCTAGCAATTAGGGTACCCAGCTGGGAGGAGGGAGATTTGGTTTCTCTCTTGCCGGCAATGTTGATGTGTTTTGCATGAATGATACCTCCACTTGCCACAGTTTTGGAAGGTTGTTGCGCTTGATGCTGACTACAGTTCTGCCAACACACATTAGACGTTGCATGTGTGGTTGCTGGGCTGGAGCTGGGGTGCCTGGTCAGCATGTCTGAAATGTCTCTACATGCTCAGTCAGGGCTGTGACAGTTCTGGATGTGCATCTCTGTGAAACTTTTAGAATCCTGAAAACCTTAGATTGCACGTGACTTGACTTTCTGCTCGTGTATGGAATGGTTTTTTTGTTATGCTGTGACTGAGGTAGTGGAGCGTGCTAGTGGATCTGACCCTCAGAGGGCAAGCAAAGTAGAGTTTGCAAATACACAAACATGTTTTATTTTTAGAGAGCACACTGAGATTGACAGCCAAACATTTAAAAATCTTCTTAGTATCATCACAGTATCATCACTACTTCCATCGTTTTAAGGAGCTTATTGGTTCTTTTTTGCAGTACAAGGCTAGGCTAGACTGTATCTCTGGGACTGGTTCTTTGCCTGTTTGGCCTTCCTGATACTGGGCTGAATTGTCTTTCTGTTCTGGTGCCAGGGCTGAACTTGCTGTAGCTGTTCTTTAGGTTGGACTGGTGTCGATAGGTAGCTGTTTCTTTCCCAAACTGCTGGGTCACTGGATTTTTTAAAAACTAGTTGTAGCCATGAAGCCATAATGGAAAAATAAATCAACTTGGATAATACTAAACATTCGGTTGCGATACTAGGGTAATGTAATGGTGCTGGGATGAATTAGAGTGGATAACTGATTTATCAAAAAGTGACACCACTTTTTTAAAAAAAAAAGTTTTCTTTAAATCAGATAACTCTCTAATATGGTTCACAGCAGAACAGCTTAAAAGAGTTATGTGGATGGTGCTCAGCAGAGAAATATGTTAAGCTGGAAACCTGCAAAGGGTTGTCTTGTATGACCACCATAGGATTATTTACTGCCTTGTGTTTGTAGTTACTTTTGCATTTTCCACTGCTCAGCAGAGAAATGAGAAGGCAGAGTTTTTACCAAAGTTGGGTCTGTTGTGTTTCCTGGGGTTCAGATGGTGGTTTGTTCGTTGTCAGCCCTTCATGCTTGTTTCATGCTGGGATACCCATCCCATGGGCAGGGCCTTTTGGTGCAAGAACATGGCCATGGGGATGTAACTGTAAGCATTACATAGGTAAAATTGTGAAGTTCTCATAGAGCTAATTGGTCAACTAATCACCCACTGGTTATTTAAATGCCAATGGGCAACAGTTTAAATGTTCAGAAGAGGGGGAGTAAAAAATGGAAACACCAAGAAAACATTGTCATTGTTTTCCTTTAAAGTATTTATACTCAACTCTTTGAAAGTGTTTTGTCCCATTTTCTCTTTATGTTCCAGTAACTGGACTGGTAGTCACACTTTCAAAAGGAATTTTCCAAGAAAGCAGAAATAAAAATTCAGACTGCCCTTGTAAATGATTTAGTGTTGTATTGTTTTGTTTTTTAAAAGGTGTGTCTCAGTTGGCTTATTTATATATTCAAATGTGAACTTACTTTGCTGTAGAAGGAGTAACTGCCTCTTGTTTTGGGCAAGTTTATGGTTGTGTTTGGCTTGGTTAGTCTCGCTGGTCCCTATACATTTTTTTAACAGTGCTGATCAGTCCTAGCTCAACACCACATACAGAAGCTGACTGCAGTCTTAGTCTGTAGCAGTCAGGCAGCTGATGAAATCCTAACTTACAGAAATTAAACTGTAACTCTTCAGAAATGTGGGAAATTAAAGAGGAGTGACCTTAGTGCTAAAGGTAAAGAAACCTTGAGTGCCATGTGATAGTCCATGTTTTTTTTTCTTAGATTGTTAGTTTTTGAACCATTGATACACTTGTTAGTTGTTAAGCACTATGAAGTTTTATGAATACCCATATTAAAATGTATGGACGTCAAAATTAAAAGCCTAGTTACAGAAAGGTTTCATGTGTTTGTGTTTTAGGTTACTGTTGCCTATATGACTGTGACCTCCATATGACCTCAGTCTTGCTCCCTGCCAGCCAGTCCATGGTAGTATAAATAACGGTGGTTTGTCCCTTCAGCAGAAGACACAATCTCAAAGTCTTTGGACCAGGCTGGAGGGAGGTTCCTCTGGGAACAGCCACCTGAGACCTTCTGTGGGATTTGTCATTGTGTTGGGTTTTGGGTTATTTTTTCTTTTTACCCCAGATATCATATTTGGAAAACTTAGTCAATCTAAGTTTATTGTAATAAATAGTACTAATGCAGCTTGTGATTGCTTGAGTTATTCTAAAGTGTGTTTCCGTTCTTAAGTGACAAATTTTCTTTATTCTTCACATCACATGTCTCATCTCCTTAGTCATTCCGCGTTTTTTGCACTCATACTGTTAGTATTTTAGGTTGCTGTGATTGCAGTGAAAAGGACACATAATCTCTCTTGAAACTGTTAATTCTTTATCCACAATCTGTCCTTGTGGCAGGTGAAGAGTTCCCAGATATATTAATGCTGTTTAAATTATTGCTACTTCTTTCATTAAAAACATGCAAATAATGAACAAAGATGTTAACGCTGCATCTTACCGCATACTGCTGGATTAATTAAATTTGATGTAATGTGGAGAGAAACACAGAAACGTGTCTTTATTCAGACCTGTACGATCACCTTTGTTCTAAAGTGCAGTGCTTCGCAGAAAGCAGGTAAAGAATGTCCTGCTCCAGCACCTCTCTTGGATATCTGGGACAGGACTGTCTGACGGGAAGGCAAATAGTTAATGATACATTGTCATTTGAAGAAGAATCTTTTAGAAACTGACCTTTTTAAAGCACATTAAATGCTTTTTGACCAGAAAATATTATTTGCTAAAAGCTGCCAGAATAAAAAATTAAGTTCACCTGCTAAGGTCTAAGTTTTGGTGAGCCAGCAATGATAGTCCTAAAGTTGTAGTTATCTGTAGAACTATTGCTAAATTATCTTGAGATTAGCCACAAATTATATAGCTGGAATTTGATTGTGCCTTCTGTTCAAAACAGAAATATCAAGGAAATAGTTTTACTTGAAGAGTATTGTATGTAGTTGTTAAATTATTTTCCAATCTTGAGGTCCTACTGTAAATCAATCCCATGTGAAGATAATATACCCTGAAACTCTTGAAGTCTGTTTTTTGGTGGTGGTGGTGGTGGTTGTTTTTTTTGTTGTTTTCTTTGTTTGGTTATTTTTTAATTTCATCAGTATAAAAATTTCTAGACTTTTAAAGGCTATTTTTTTCAATGATGGAGACCTATCAGAAGAGTGATACATGTGCTCTTTACAACTATGATTGCTGTGGCCTTGATGATTAGGGCAATTGAAGAGTTGCAGAAAGTAACCTTAATTCCAAAGCTGGGATACAGAAGAAGGTGTTGTGTAGCTGGATGACCGACCATACTTATTAGCCAACCTTATAAGTAGGTAGAAGCCAACCGTGTTTTCCCTCCTCTTTCAGATGTCTTTATGTAATTACTGTTCAGGAGTATCAAAACCATGACTGTTGAATGACTGTTGACCAAATTTAAAATACAGCATTTCTCAGCTGTTGTACATAGTTGAACAAATTTCTTAGACTGAAAACTTTAGGAAATGAATGAAAACAGTGATTTGATGTATTTGAATTGCATTTGTCGTTTCCTCAATGGAGTTTATTTTTGCTCCCTCTCTAATTGTGACGCTGTGATCTTGCTAGTGCTTCATTTGAAATTGAAATTGATTTACTGGAATTCAAATTGTTATGTAAAATGCCATTGACCACAGCTTTTTCCAGCTCCATGTGCTGTTTGTGTTTATATTTTCACATTTTTCAGTTTCTGTAGGTGAATGCTACCTGATCTTTATTCACTGAGGATTTAAAAATGGTCTTTCCTGGAGCCAAGTTTCATTTCTATCAGAGAAGTTTAAATTAACAGGAAATGGAAGGTTCAAAGAAGATTCTGTGGCAGGTTGGAGGCTTTTTTTAGTACTAGCTTTTCAAGGAGATGAGGAGAGAAAAATAACTAGCACTCTGTGCTTTGTTTTTCTTTCTGACATTGTGTACTGGGAAAAATGCCTCTAGATTTCAGAACATGGAAGGACACACATTTTTCTACCATCTTCCCTATAGTGTTTGCATACTGCCTGAAAGTGCACTTAGTCAACAGGGGAGGATGCTTTCACAAGAATGATCCTAAGCCAATGCCAATCATCCAGCTAGTAGGAGGAACAAGTTCTAATTGTCTGCATATTTAAGTTGCTGTTTCTTATCCCGACTTCCCTGAACTCTCTCAACCAGTAGAATCATCATTTGTTTGGGGTTTTGCCTCAGCCAATGGATATTCAATTTTGGGAAGTTGCCAGATGTGCCCACTTCATCAAAGTAAAGCAGTAAATTAGAATGGTTTTAAAGGAATAAATTACAGCAAATTATTGAGTGTTGGAGTGACTTGAGCAACATCTGACTGTGTCTTTCATCAAAGGCCGATAGGTGTTAATCCAAATGTGGGTAAGATCTCCAAAACACAAAAGGCCATCAGCAGGATCATGACACAAAGATTCTATGTCTGTGCATGCAGCTCTGGTTTAGAGGTCTGTGTTCAGATGTGTGCACACGTGGTTTTCTACACTGAGAAATGGAATCTCCTGCCTTAATGCCTCTTAGTACTTTGGTGTGTTTGTGGTGTTGCTTTGCATCTTTTCTGCAGGTGCCCACTACATTTACTTAGTCAAGTCTGGGGTTTGGTGTGTGCTTTTATAGTGGGGGAGAGAGACTAGGATGTTGCCCCATATCAGTAGCAGGGCAGAAGTCTCCCTACTTAAAGGATGTAATTGAAAGGTGTGTTCTACAGTAGCAGTCAAGCATTGTCATCTGTCCTTTGTTACGTGACTTTTCTTTCACATCCATCTATCGTGTGACCTGATACGTAGGTCTTATTTTAGGATAAAAGAGGGCTGAAAATTAATGTTACTGAACAGCTCTGAACTACTATTGTCATTTTTTGTGCCTTGGAAGTACAACCTATTTCCACTCTTCCCCAAGATCCTTGGCTACTAAAACCTCTTGGTCACGTATTTTATTATTGTAGCTCTTTATCATGTTTGACAACTACTTTTTGATGAAACGTCACGAATTTAACAGATCTTTGACAGAAGAAACCTTTAAGTGAGACACGGAGTATGAAAAGCCATTAGAAAAAACATGGTGTGTAAAAATACTGTGTCTGCCTGATTCCTGCTCTCAGCCCATTGTGCAGTCTGAATTTGACTAGAGAAATCTTCACGTGTTTAGGGAAGAAATTTTTGAATAATTTCACATTTCCATTAAAATAGTTTTTGTCACTGACATCAAGTCAGCCTTCCTCCTTCCTGTCACTTCACCTGTCTAAGGCTGCTTGCCATTGTGTGTCAGTCTAACTGGAAACTACTTTCTAAAGATCATGAATTAGTCCCATGTTGATGCTGTTCAAAAGGAAGAAAAACATGGCAACAACAAACTTTCTACAATTGCTTTTGGTCTGTTAACAGACCTGGATCAGTCACTTGGTCTACATCTTTTCTTTCAAGACTGATTGGCATTAAGCTGATGGTTCAGTCTTTTCTACATTGTGAACATTATACAACAAAAGTTTTGGGCTTCTCTTCTCAAAGTGAAGAAAATTACAGTGACTGTAAAACTCTTGTAATTTGAATTTTAGTTTTCCACAACATGTAACCTATAGATTGAGCATTTCAGTTATGAGAATAGCCCAAACCAGAATACCTAATTCCCAAGTCTGTAAACATTCAACTCAAATCCTGGATAATTGAAATAACACTTAGTAGTTCTTCCTTATTCTGTGTGCCTTTGACAACTTAAGGATAGTAAGTGAGCATTTTCCCTTTTTCTTGTGGATGTGTGTGGAGAGAAGGACGGAAAGAGGGCACTGAACTTTTGAAAATGGTGGAAGAAGCTTAGCAAAGTATGCACAGAAAGACTGTCAAATGCTCTTACTTTCCTTCAGTGTTATCAGGAAGTTTTACAGTGAATATGTGCCTACAATTCTTTTGTGGCTTTGAAAGTCTGAGGGTACTACTTGGTGTTGTGACCCACATTTTGATCAAACAAAGGGATATATAATGAAAACTGGTGTGAGGTCCCCTGGCTTTTCTCTTCACTGAAGACTTTCTGGGCTGATGCAGGTTGTGAAAGCTGAGGTGTAACTGCTGATTGATCACTCAACATTTTTTTGAGTAAAGCATTAATTTTTTGCATTTCAAAGTGCTGGATCCACTGCTCAGAAAGAAGTTTTTGGAACTTTGCTATGGTTTTGTCAGTTGATGCTAAAAAGTAGAGTACTGTGGGATAGCACACGTACTGAATTATTTGGGTGATATCAGGGTGCTGACATCAGCCCCAGTGCCCAAGGAATGAAATGGAAGAGACATTGAAAGAACAGTGCCAGAATTTCTCTGGTATGTTCAACTCTGCTCTGTGTTTAATGTGGTCTTTTTAGATTTTAGTTTAGCAGCAGTGCCCCCAAAGAAAATGGAAATTCCTTTCTTGGGAAAAAAAATTACTTAAATCTGCTATCTCCTCCCCTAAAGATGCCTGCCTAAAGTAATTTAAGGATTTTTTTAATCACTGTCTTTAATAAAAATGTCCAGTTTGACATCATCATTATTTCCACTGCAATCAAGTGATCTCACAAAAATATTCTGAGGGCAATGCAGCAGAAGTAAATTTAGTGTTTTAATGAAACAGTTACTGCTTTATGCAAATATCTATAATAAAGTAGACTCACAGATGAGAAGCCAAAATCATTCAAGCTAAAATCAGAATAGTTTGTAATTAAAATGTACTAAAATGCTGGAAGTGTTTCAGCAGTTGTTAAGGAAATTAGGGTTTTAATTATTGTTGTCAGGTATCTTACAACTTGTATATTATGAAGAGTTATTGTGAACTCTTTAAAAATCTTGACTGAGTTACAGAAAGCCAATGTCAGATAAACCTCTACTATTACAGTGACTGCCTTACATAAACTATATAGGTCTTCATTGGTTGTTTTAAATTCCCACATGAAACCGCAAATTATTTCCAAGTACCCTCTGATATCTTCACCCTTCTGTTCAGATCTTTAGCAAGGATGAAGGTCATGCAACCATAGTGTCCTGTGGCAACTGTGTAATCTGCTAATATTTAAACACCAGACATTTGTTTGTTGTTAATACTGAAGGTAAGAATTGTGAAATAAAATGTTAAACTGCCTTTACTTTGCCCTCCCTGTCTTCAGGGATATGATGTAACAATTTTAAACTGAAACCCGTATGATGGGAGTTAAACAAACAGTGATACCCTTGCTTACAGGCAAAAGAGAGCATGTTTGCAAACACATATTTTGGCATATGTATTTTATAATGGCAGGTAAAAATCTTTATGGGAGAGAGATATTCTGTAATGTGAAAGCCTAGATTTTCTGTAGTCAGAGGTTGACTAGTGTGTTTACCTGGGAAAAGTAGATGGTTACTGTGACTTGGCTGTCAAGACCATGGCCATGCTTCGCATGATGCAATCTGCCACTGTGGTGAGTGCCGCAGAGAAAAGAAAAAGAAAAATATAACCTTTGTTTTTTTTTTTTTCAAGTAGCACTGCATTATCATTTTAGCAAGTATATGTTGGAATGCTCCTGGTATTTTTGCTGGCTGGAAGGGTTCCTGATTGGAGGACTTCAGCTTTTCTTTGAATCTCACCATTTATAGCCTTTAATAAGTTTTACTTTGAGCATGTGATGCTGTTTCCCTTGTGTGGTTGTCTTCTGTTCTTTTTAAGGTAGTAGATTGGATCCATGCTCACCTAAGGATTTATGCCCACTCCCACACCCTTCCCAGTTCTCTGATCTGCTGAGGTGTAACATTTTAAATAGAGTGAAATAGATGGAATTGATTATATATAGAATCTTGAAAAGTGAACTTTTGTGTTCAAGAAGAAAACAAGTCACTGAAAAAGCCATATTTATCTGTCAGTTATTCCAACATAATTCCTGTCATGGAATTATTAGTCAAGACATGCAATGTATGGGTACTTTTCTCCAGCACATTTGTTTTACTTGCTTCTTCACAACCATGAAGTCACAAACAAGAAGTTATTCTGGCAACAACTTCTGGCAGTACTTATGAATTTTCCACAAGTTTATAGGGACTGATTGAACATCTATATACAATTTTTTTTCATTTTTTCCCTTATGATAGGATTGGTAGTTATTTAAGAGCAGATGATTCTGTTCTGATACCACTATATGCCCGTGCTCCATGTTTGCTTGCTTCAAAAGGCTTCAGGGTTTTGTTTATTGCTGCAAATGATCGTGCTCAGTCTCTGCGACCTTGTGTTGCCATCTGGGAGAGAAAACAATGGAGAAACCTTCTGTAACACTCCTCAGGATGTCTATTCCTGCCATTGTTTGCTGTCTTGGTTCTGTAATTTATGAAGGTGTCAGATAAAGCATGGGAAGTTCCTTTTAAGTCACTGTGTGTACTGCACGGTGTCAGGTGCAGTGCAGGACTCTCAAGAAGTTCCCTGAGGGTGCAGCATCATACCTTTGTTTTGGATCTTTTGTTTGGGACTCCTCTTGTGGAAGCACCTGATCATTTAGGGTGTTAAAACTACTTTGTGCCATGCCAGGGGCAAAGTGAGCATTTGTGTGATTGTTGTGTTTGAAGCTGGAAGCCAGGTGAAACCAGGAGTGATTGTCTCTGGTGAGCTGTGAACTGTTGGGAACCTTGAGCACCTTGGGCGTGGGGACCTTGGAGTTATTAACTTGTATGTTGCATTCTGATGTTGGTCTCCCAGAGCTCACTGGTGCTCTGCAGAGCTGTGAGTTGATGCTTCCTCAAGGTACCACCTTGTGAGAATGATGGTGTTAGTCTTTTGTCTTGGTTGTCACTTACCCATTGCATTTTTTGCTAATAACATTGGGTGCCAGATAAAATCCATGCTGCCCTAGTAGTGTGCCACTTCTCTGTTACACTTTTTGAGTGATAACCAGTATCTCTAACCATCTGCTTTCTTCAGGGATTACTTTCAATCCTGCTGTTACACTGGAGAATTTTCCTATCCTTTGCTTCTTTGGGTGAAATGAACATTTTCTTGCTAGATGTAAGCCAAAGTTTAGCTCTAGAAGACAAATTGCTGGAATGGGGTGACTGGTTTCAGAGTATGAAGGTGAGGCAGTTGATGTCTTGTGTTTATGGTCAACGTACTGGTTGTACAGTAGCACTGCCATAACAAAACATGCCCTGGGAGAATCAAAAGGGAAAGTCTATAATCTGGGCTGAGGTAGCCACCAAATATGTTATATCATGTTCATAATGCTTAGGTATGTCTCCATTTCTGAAAGGTATGAGGAAGCAAACTGGAGAGCAAAGTAACAGTGTGAGCATCTATCATCTCATCCATCTGTGGTGAGCAGGAGGGGCAGGTATTTTTGAAAAATACCCATGATTGGATGAAAGTACATTTGACCATTCTCAGTAGCTCACTTGTAAACGTTTTTATTGAAGGACCTCTAGTATATCTTATGTATACTTACTACATTTCTTCAAGTGAGCGATGAACTTTGATTTGTGAGATACGTTGGGATAACACAGAGATACATTGTTAACACTGCATAATGGCCATACCAACATAGCTCTCTTGAGTATCTTTGGATCACCATCCCGAAGGTCATGGGAATAAAAATGTGTTGTAGAGGAACTATGAGACTTTAGGCAATATAACTTTGAGGAAGAAGGTGGACTGATGCTGTCAGAGTACAGTAGCACTTCATGATGGATAGATAAATAGATTGGAGAGCAGAGCTTCTGATAGCAGCATGAAAAGTGAAAGAAATTTCTGTTTTTGACAAAGTTTTGGTTTTCAGTTTCAGTTTCTTGCTGTAGTGTGGTGCATCGATTTTTATGGTAGGAATTACAGTAATTGTGTCCTTATCCTGGTCTGCAGGCTGGCTACAAACTAATAGTCCAGTTTCTTCCTAACTGCGTTTTCTGATCCATGCTTAAAGTGTGGAGTGGAAAGTATTGGTCGCAGTATGACACTTTTTGCTGAATAATGACAATGCCTAGCTATTTGTAACTTATTATTGGAGTAGTTTTATTGTTCTTCTGTTTTCCTGGCCTTTAAGTAGAAAAATTGTAGAAGTATGTATCTAAATGTAATTTTGCATAGCATCAATTAGCTATTCTTGCAAATTCTTGTAGCAGTTTTTCTTAAGGTATGTACTACTCCTACCTTGATTTCTGCACCTGCTTAGAAGGCTTGGACAAATTGGACAAGGATTTTCCTGTCTGTTTGTTATTGATAACAGTGTTTTGGTCCCCAGTCTGTTTGTGTGCCAAAATACTAAGGTTCATTGGGAATCTCCTTATGTGAGAACCATCTTACGAGCAAGCCAGCTGCATTTGCTCTGGGACTTGGACAGTAGGATCAAAGCTAGAAGGTAATTGCACAAGAAAGTAGGCTTGTTAGCTTTGGTGCACTCGGGAAAAGTGAAGCTTCCACTTACTGTTGTGGAAAAATTGGACTGGGAATTGCACAGAAATTTATAATTGTTATGGAGTGTGGATGGAAGTGAACAGTTCTGTTTGAGATTTGCTAGCAAATTTTGTCTTGGTTCCCCAGCCTGTGGGGTAGACTCAGCACAACTGTCTAGTTTCAGTATTATTTATCCTCTATCTCTTTGTACTGAATCAGCCTGTAGGATCTGAAAATACTTTGTTGATTATTGTTAGTAGCATTAATTTTTCTTAGCTTCACGAGGAGACAAAGGAATGCAGTAACTGCTACTTAGTGTAGGGTTACAGTTTTGCAAAGTGTAATTGTAATGTTTGAGGATCAGAACTGTTTTTTGAACATCGGTGTTTTTGTCTCAAGGCTGACTGTGCTCAGACTGATCAGTCTGAATGCACCTGGTTGGTAGTTACTAGGTTCTCTTACAGTCCTTCTTACCCTAAGCCCTTGGGTAGTTATGCCAAATGCCATCTGACTGTATTTTCCTGGGAGAAATAGTTTAGTGTTAGGGAGGTCTGGCAAGAAGGTTTTTTATCTGTGTTCAGTGCCAGCTCTCCTTCTAGTTGTCTGGTTCTGTTTGGTGAGGTGGTCCACATCTTGCTTGAAATCTTCTCTGTAATGCCAAGTTCTGCATAGCTCACTTTCCATTGCAGATCAGAGTCAAGTTCATTTCCTGCAGAAGGAGTGACAGTCCTTTTGCTGAGGGGAGAATATACATGTTGGTCTAACAAAAATTGCGTATTGAGGCAGCTGAAACAGGAGACAGTGCCCTGGACAGATGCTAGTGCAGAACACTTGTAATTTAGGATGTGGGTGTGATGATGGAAAGCGACTGAGGCAACTTGTTAGGTTAGAAGAATGATTATGTGTGTTTGTGGCAGTATTAGTATAAATATGGAAAAAAGGTGATTTTCATCTAAGTAAGCAAGTTAGGTGTATTAAATTAAAAATTAGAGTGTTGTTCTAGCATAATACTTAAACAGTATTAATAAGTTTCTAGTCTGAACTCAAACTTGGCCAGTAATTGGTTTCTAATATTCCAGTCATGCATTTAACAAGAAGGTAAGGTCAAACCTGGTTTGGTCTCCTTTGGAGTCTTACATGTGAAGTGTGTATATATACTTATAGCCAGAAGGAAACATTACAACGATATAATCTGACCTCTTACATAAAACTGGCCACATGTGTTTGAGCCTTACAGGTGGGCTCAGTAACTTTTGATGAAACTAAAGAGTACCTCTAGAAGATGTGAGGATTCAATTTTGATTTGAGGTCTTTTAGTGGTGTGAAATATGTTGTGTTCTTTACTTGTATTTGGATGGATGAACTTCAAAAAAATAATCTTAATTTTAACACAAGCTACTAGAGCTTGTGATCATTTGTTGGGCCTTTCATCAAATGTCTTCTCTCTGTATGTGCCTGTAGAGGTGTTCTCTAGAACTAAACAGACTGAGCTGGTCACTGTCCGCCAGCGAGACAGCCCTGCCACAGCTGTTTCTCTGCTGGAAGAAGGACTGCTCTCCAGCATCTCACCTGCTTGGTGTCAGGAGTTCTTAAAGATGATGAGGTAGAGGGGGACATCTGTATCCTCTATCAACTTTCTCCTTTAACTTGAGTTCTATTCAGATTAAACCAAGAGAAAGAAACAATATGAGAGATGTTTATATCTTTATCTTTGGTTAGGACTTGCTGTTGTCCCAGTAAACTTTCTGGAATATTGTAGCCATTCTCAAGTATTCCTGGGTCTCCGTCACCTTTCTACTCTATCCAAACTGTGGCTACTAAAGTGATTTTTGCCATAAAGGTGAGAAGGTCAGATGTTATATTTTTGACATTAATGCTATCTTGCCATTAATTCTGTTTTTCGTACTGGATTCTATTTTGTTGTGTTGTTGTACAGTTATATTTTTCTGGGAAGACTGTTTGCATTGGTTTTGAGACTGAAAGTAAATGTCTGTGTAAATTGAGCATAAGTCAATGAAGAGAAAAGAGGTCTGTGGGAGAAGATCAAGGTGCAAGGGAATCTAAGGATATGAAGAGCTCCAGCATGCAAATCAGTCCGTGTGTTACTTGTCTCACTTACAGAGCTTTCACTTTCTCTGTGCACCCTGTGTTTCCCTTTGCTGAACGTTATTGCTAATGGGAGTGATTCAGTGTTTTTAAATTGAATTCTCATGTTGCCTGTTCTGTCTGGTTCTTCCTATATGTAATATGGCACATGTACAAATAGTATGTTGGTAAAGACTTTCAGGTGTCTACCTTAGGAATGAAAATCCTTGCTGACATTTTCTGTACATTATCCCAGTCTTTCCTGTAAAATGTTCTAACTTGACTATAATCCTACACCTTCGTTTCTGTACTCCCTGTTGTCTCTTGGGCTTTTTTTACAATAAATGTTGCTGTTGAAGAGCTTACTTCAGTAAACCTTACTTAATTAAAGTTAGTGTTTAAGTGTTAGTGTCTGTTACACAGAATTTCCTTGTAAAGAGCAACAACAAATATTATTTCCTTCAGATCTGCTGTATCAAATGCCTCCTCATGCAACTAGAGATAGGCCTGCCACCTCATAGCAGTTTTATCTTTGTGGAGAGAAGATGAAGTAATATGGACAGTCTTTCCAGTAACAAAAGACATGACCTAAGCCCAGTTATGTGAGTCAGTAAATACCACCTGAGTTGACTGGAGGAGGAGAATCAACTTTTGTCTTCTATGCGTCACTTTTCATCAGGCATGCTACCTGTTGTCTTCCAGTCTTGTTGGCATCAGGTTACTTAGTCCACCTTCAGCTGCTGACATAACTGGGAACAATTTACAGAATGATATGGAGAGTGATATTTTTACCTTTTACGTAGTGGAAATCTGCTGGTAACAATTGTCAGCAGGATCACTTTTTGTGTCTGTGTGAGGAGCTTCAGCCTTGCTCATTGCTGGGTATGGATGAAAAGATGAATTAAATACTTCTCTTAGTGCTGGTATGGCTGTATTAGCATCAGTCCTCATGAAGTTCTAATGGAACATTATAATAGAGGCTCTTTTCCTTAACTGGGATCAGATACACCTTTCAAAATGGACATTGCTGGACACACATTGATGCACCAATTAACATGATGCTAACCATGCCTTTCCTCCCCTGTTTGCTGGGAAATGGAAGAATGCCATGGGCTGCCAGTCTGCTCTGCTTCTGTGCGTTTATTGACCTGATCGACTTCAGCCTGTCTTTCAGTATACGGTTGAGGAAACTTACTGTAAAAAACACCATCCAAAATCCCCCATAACAAAAAAGGGGCTGAAAAATAGCAGGTGGGCTGTGAGCACATCTCGCAAGTTTCTCAAGATTGTTAATGTCAGTGAAACCAAAGGAAAGTGACTGTAAGTTCAGCTGTCAGTATGTACCATTTCCTTTGTTTATTTTCCCTCCAGTTTCTTTAGGCTTAGATTTCTGTAACAGTACAAAATTTAAACTTTAAGACAGATGAAGTGTGATACTGTTTTATATTTTAATGACTCCAAGCATCTTTTGTTTGCATATACAGTGACAAGATTCTGGGTTGAAGCAGCATAGACTTGGGGTTTTTTCTTTCCACAAAATTCCCAATTGCTCTAGGTTATCAGATTTTTACAAATGGGCTTAAATTAAATCTCTGCTTACAGTGATTATATTTAGCACATATTGCAGTTTAGAAAATACACATTTTTATATTCCCAGCTTCACAATTACACTTTGATTTTTTTGAAGTGCTTTCATGCAGATTTCTGTGCAAACACAGAATTGGGACTCCAGCTGTGAACTTTGTCAGTTGAGTCTTAGCATAACTTCAGGTATGGTTTTTCTCTTCTAAAAAATCCTCTAAAATTTTAGAAGAAACTTTAATTCTATACTTTTATTAAAATACTCTGGGTTTTGGTTTTTCTGTGTGACTTTTTTGCTGATTTTTTTCTTTTCTTTTTGTGTTTGTTTTTTGTTTTTTTTTTTTTTTGTTTGTTTGTTTGGGTTTTTTTTAAGTTTTTAAATGACCCGCTTAGGGTGAGGAACAGTTTGATTCTTTATTAATAAGATTCTTTATTAAATATGCATGTGAGGATATAATGCTGTTATACAGACTTACACTAGAAATACACTTGCAGTGACATTCGCCTTTACAGTCTTACGAGTCAGGAAGATAGGTAGTGTTTTGTTGATAATGTTTCTGATGTTTAATTCTTAAATGAGGGTAAGATTTTATGTCTTGCCCTTTGTCTGTTTATTCCCCATTGCAGAGATGTTTTCACAAGTTTTTTGATAATCCAGGTTTGCTTGCAAAGTAATTTATTTTTTATTAGGAATAGATTGATGTTCTGTATTGACTTATCAGTTGCTGGTTATTTGGTTGGCAAGCAGGATTGTTTATCAAAGTATCCTGATGAAGGAAAGGGAAAATCTGTATAGCAGGCACAGACTGAGGGGATGTTTTCACTTACTGCCAAAAGCAGCAAATGAATTGTATGGTATGTTGACCAAGGTAATACTGATGGACTTACTGCATAGTGAGTTGAATATTTTTTGATTCAGTGTTTTTGGGTTTGTAATGATAAATGGAACTTAGATTTTAGTTGGAACTGGCTAGTTGTCTGATCTGCAGAGTAGTCTGGATGCTCTACATTCTGAGTTCACCTTATCAAAAAGATGTACACTAAGTTTAAAATGTTGGAAGTAATAAACCAAATAATTGCATTGAAATTCAGTCTTTTATGGAGCTGCTTTCTTGCACAAGTTTGTAAGTCTGAGTATTTTATTCTTCCCATTTACCAGTTGTGGACTGTGTAAGGTACTTTGAAATCCTTAGATGAAAGGTGCTGGAAGTGTAAAAATCTAATGAGAAAGATGGTATAGGTATGTTGTGAAGATTTGATTCTTGAATGTCTTTATGACTTGCTAATGTGTGCTTGTTTAAGAATTGCAGGATTGCATAAGGAAAGCAGTTAGAACAAAAATCTTGAATAACTTTGTGTGAAATGAGTACAATACACATGGCCAACTAAAGCAGTGCCTAATTTATCAAAGGTGAACATTTGTTTTCCTCACTTGTTCTACTGTTTGAGTTCTTCTTTTTAAATGACACTTTGACATCTTTTATATAAATTATGCATATTAATGTAATTGTATTTACTTGTAGGTGGCTCTAACCAAGAGAGCTGATCCAGCTGAGTTGAAAACAATATTTTTGAAGGTATGTGTAAAGTAAATATTTTACTCTTCCTGCTTAAATTTTTCATATCTTTTGCTCCATTGTTGCAGCATACAACTCTTGATAGTTTTTTCCCAACCATTAATCATTCACTGTATTATTACCATGTTATACTTAAATACCATTATCAGAATTGAACAGTGCTCACCAAGAAGTCAGATACATTCCTGACTGATTATTGTATTGACTCAGAAGAAGTATTGCTATCTTAAAAAAACCCCTCATTGTTCAGAGAATGTGGTGGGAGTTTCAATATTGTTCCTATACATGGTGAAATATTTGTGTAGACACCTTGCTGATAGACCATTTGGTAAACTTTCTTCTTCCATCCTTGCTTCCTTATTTCCTTTAGGATTATCTCTGCTTCTCTAATTTGTAGAAGTGTTGGGAAGTTCATCTTCTGAAGTGCTGGCCATATTTATTATATAACTAAATTTCTTTCTGTGTTGGCCTGCTATAGAAGTACGCAAGCAAAGAAATGACTTTGTGCACTTGCTCGTATACTTGAGAGAAGTGTGTTTTAGTATTTTGCTGCAAACTGGGAGTTGATTCTCCAACTCTGCTCCATTCTTGAGAGACCCCACCTGGAGTATGGCATCCAGCCCTGGGGTTCCCAACATTCAAAGGATATGAGCCTGTTGGAGTGAGTGCAGAGGAGGGTCACAAAGATGATCAGTTGACTGGAGCACCTCTCCTATGATGACAAACAGAGATAGGATTGTTCAGCCAGCAGAAGAGAAGACTCCAGGGAGACCTTATTGCAGCCTTTGAGTAACCGAAGGACATTTTACAAGGACATGTAGTGACAGGGCTTTAACTGAAAGGGGGTAGGTTTAGATTAGATATAACGAAGAAACTCTTTACTGTGCAGGTGATGAGACCCTGGAACAGGTTGCCCAGAGAAGTTAGGGATGCCCCATCTCTGGAAGTGTTCAAGGCCAGGTTGGTTTGGGCTTTGAGTAACCTGATCTAGTGGAAGATGTATGTGGCCCTGGTAGGTAGGTTGTAACTCAATGATCTTTAAGGTCCCTTCTAAACCAAACTATTCTATGATTTTGTGAAATTGACTTTCTCTGACCCATTTACTAAATTTAAATAACTATTCCTAGCCTTCCTAAGATTTATTAGTACAGTGTCTGTATTAGTTGATATTCTGGTACGAAAAAAAGAGTGCAGAAATTGGTGGTTCTGAAGAATACGTACAAGGTAGGTGCTACAGTACTGCAGAAAGCTGTTGGATCTGAATTATTTTTCTGAAGGTGTTGAGTGCCTAAGAGCCCTCATACATTTCCAAGTCATTCTCTCCACCTTAGCTCTCTCCAGCATCACACCCCACCCCCTATGTGCTTCTTGGTATGTTTTCCATTGTCCCTTGTGAGCTATTATTAACAATATGTGTAGGTGTCACAATGTATATTGCCAGTATTTATAGTTTTATAATATACTGTCAGTATTTATAGCTCTGAAATCAGATTTTTAGTTGAGAAAGCCAGGATTTAACTTGTTAAAGTTAAATCTGGAATCTTCTATCTGTCAGAAGAGCAAAAAGACTCTTGTAAAAGAATGGGTTATGTGATTTACAGAGGTAAATGCTTAAAGAGCAGGGCAGCAGAGAAGGCAGACAGGGAGTAGACCACTCACCTAAAAAGGTGGTAGCATTAAGGAAAGAAATAAACCTACTAGCGAGAAGCCTGGACCCTTCTGCAATATGAGGTGATGCTCATTTGGGGTAGGGGGAGGTTGGTTAGTTGGTTTGCTGAGAACAGTGTGAAAATTGATTCCTACCTGCCTGTGGGTATTCATCTCTCTTGCATTTCTGAAGATTGTAGCACCCTTACTGTTGTGGTGCATTAAATGGGTCTTACTTGAGCATGCTAAATGCCACCTCCAGCTTCTTTGTCTTCCTTTTCTGCTTCTCCTTTCACTGAAAAGAAGGGGTCCCTGTAAAGTGGAGTAATGAAATAATCACTAAAACGTTTTGTTCAGTGTAATACAGAATTGCTGTGCCGCCTACTACTGAAAAGGAAAAAGGATGAGAGAACGTACCATGTTGTTTCATGCTCTATGGATAAATGATGGCCAGAGTGTTAATTAAGCTGCTTCAGATGATTTTAAGTGGTGAGGCCAATGTAGTTGCTTCTGCAGATTGTGGGGTCTTCACTTACAAAATAACTTGACAACCATTATTTCTACTTCAATTAAGAATTAAAAAATATGATCGCCATGAAGGAGTGGTGTACCCACAGTGTAGAAATAAGTACGAAACAATCAGTTTAAATACAGTTGATTGCAGTCAAGTTTTAGCATATTTAATATGTCAAACCCCTGATAAAATGTTTGAAAATCTTAAAATTGGGTTGAATGTGTTATTACTTGACTATCTAAAATATATGTAAATAAGTTAGCAAAAAGCCATTCAGTACTATTGTATAGTATCAAATTCTCTGAGTATAATTGCTGAAGTGGGGAAAAATAGAATTGTAAAGAATCAATTTTTAAATGTTTCTCCTCCAAACCCAATAAAATTGATGTCTTTTTCTTTTTGTTATTATAATTTCCAGGAGTACCTCTACTTTTTCTAAGTCTTCTACTATAACCCCTAGGAGATTAGATTTTAGTCAGAGTGATCAAGCTGACATTTTTCAAGGTCATTTTCTATATGTAGTGTAGAGTACGTGATTGGATTTCAAATACACTCGAGTAAATCACAACGGCAAGAAACAGGGGGACACTGAAACCCTGTGCTGTTTTCTGTTATTGAGTGTCCTAGCAGGGGGTTAGGCTGGATAAAAAAATGAAATATAGAAGCATAGACTGTCTGACTTATTTGATTTGTTTCTCAATAGCAGCTGTGTTAAAAGTTTCTGAGGACGGGATTCTGAAGGATTCTGTCTCTCTGAAAATGATTACATTGAAATCAATTGATCTTTTAGTCTTTTAAAAGTATACAGTTCAAAATTCCATGCAGTGTAGCAACTAGAAATCTTGTGTTAGAATGTCTATTGGAACAGGAATCCTTAAGCCCTAACCGATATATAAATGATAAAACAAGTTATGTTTTGTTTGGGTTTGATTCTCTGAAGTCTTGTTTCTTGAAGATATTGTTGTACCTGGAAGTGATATTTATATAGCACTAGAAGAAAATAATCTACTTACTGTTACTCTTTGGCATCCCTCTGAGAGTTATATGTCTACAACAGGTATAACAGTACACTGCAGGCACCAGCAAGAAATAAAAACTGGCAGTTTTCATCCCTTAACAGAGCCATAGTAATGTGAAAGAAAACATGTGTCTTTGAAGTACACTACAAATAGCAATAGCCATCTAATTTAGTTATTACTTTACTGTAGATAATGCTCTGTTGGGAGCTGCAACAATGGTTTTATCATCCTACCTTGCCTTAAAAAAAAAGAGAAAGAAAAGAGAAATTAGCAGTTTCTTTCCTGTTCTCAGTGAACATTTGTTATCCCAAGACAGACCTGTTTCTTTAAAACTAGCACATGGTTCAGCAAATCTGCCATTTCTTTTCCTCTTAATTATTATTCTTATCCTTTTCTTAAAATACATTTTTAAGGTTGATCTCAAATTTAACTTTCTTCAGGAAATGAAGGCTTTAAAATTTGAGAGTAGGAGTGGTAACACAGGGAATTTTATTTATTTACTTATTATCCTCAAAAGTGCTAGTATTACTTTTTTTCATTTGTAACATGTTACTGGAGGCTTCCATTCAGAGTAAATATGCTTGGGTCTGTTGATAGCTGTTTTCTGGAATAGTATGCCAGTAACTGTGGTCTAAAGCAGGAGTAATTTATGCCAGCAGTTTGGTAAGATGTTAGGCCTATTTTTTTTTTCTTAGTGTCTGAACTGTGAAAGTTCTTGTTTTCTGTTACATTTTTCTGCAAATGCAATTCTTTGGCTTCCTTTCAGCACTTCAACAAAAGAGGAGTATCTCTGGGTTTTGCTTTCCATAGTGACCAGCTGTGGCTGGAGATGGTGAGGTGGAGTTCTTCTAAACAGCACCCCCAGGTGGACACTCTTGTGGGATCATTTGCTCCACTGGCGTTTTGTGGGTGTAACCCCACCTTCTCATCCCTAAGTACAGTGACTACACAAAGGAGTCGTTTCAGATAAATAAAATATGTTGGAGTATCCCACTACTGTAAGAGTTTCAGTGGGCCTGAGATGCTGCATGCAATGCTAGCAAATGTGTGTGTGCTTCCTGTTCTACTTCAAAAAGAGTATTTGATACTGGAGCATTCCTAGTGTACCGTGGAGAAATTGTTCACACGATAAACAAAAAATCATATATCTGCCATTCTGTGACTAGGAAGTCAAGTCTTCAGCTGCCTGAGTACTCCCCTCTTTTTCTTTCCTGTTTGTGTCTAGACTGAAGGTTCTTTGTAGCACAATTGTCATCTTCTGTGATATAGGCCTCTACTCCTGATTAGAAGCTATGGGTTAGGGTTAGGGTTAGGGTTAGGGTTAGGTATTAAATGCCTGGAGAAGGATGTATTGAGGCACTAAATATGGTATTCATTTAACAGTATGCAAGTGTGGAGAAGAATGGAGAATTCTTCATGTCTCCTAATGACTTTGTCACACGATACCTGAAGATAATTGGAGATGGTTTGCCAAATGCAAGCACTGTACAGCTCCTTGCAGGTGTGGTGGATCAGACAAAAGATGGGTAAGTGTTTTCTGTGGTTTTGTTTGTTTAGGTGGGGATGGGTTTTTTAGGGGGGAGGGAGTTGTTTGTTTTTGTTTTTTTGTTCTTTGTTTTTTTCTGTTTGGTTTTGGGGTTTGAGGTTTTTTCTTCCTTTTTGATTTTTTTTTCTTGGTAGTTGATTGGTTTATTTGTTCCTTTTTCTGTTGATCATTTGTAAAATACAAAGCCAATCTTCCAAAAAGTTTAATCCCTGAATGGTGGTGGTATTTTGTTTTGTTTTTTTGCTTCTGCCTCGCCCTGCAGATACATAAAGGAATACAGTATCTTTTAAGTGTCAAGAGTAGAAACAGTGTTTTCAGCTGCACCTACCATTTAGGAGCACAAACCATTTTCTGTCTACTCTGTATTTTTAATTCATGGAACCTTTCATGTTTGTTGGCTGGCTCCCCTAACTCCTGCTTTTCTTTCCTTCCATGAGTCTTTCTGTCTCTGTTTATTATATGTATCTGTCACAAACACATTCAAATAGCAGTCTAAAATAAGTTTAGATGGTGTAGGAAGAGATCCTAGAAAAAAGTCTGCTTTATTTTGCCATGGCACTGTTAAAGGCTTTTTGCTGCTGTTTTTTTCCTTCAAGAGGGAGGAGGAGTAGCTAAAGTACTTAGAGAGCCACTCTGCAGCCTTGGGATGACAGCAGTGAAGTTGGTTGCACATGGTTTGCATTTGAAGGGCTGACTTTGCCAATCTGCAAGATCAGCTACCCCTCCATCTTCCTCATATTTTATCCTAGATTTTGGTTCTGGTACTTGCCTAGGCAAGCTGCCTCCTCACCCATATGAATGTATTTTTTAACCCTCCCTTTAAAGTATCTTTAGAGAAACTTTAGAATAATTAGCTATGGACTTGAAAGTGTGTAGTTGTGGCATTTTTAGAAACCAGAAAATTTCTGGCATGACTCATATCAGTGGTCGCAGAGAGTAAAATGTGAGATAAATAAAGCATGACTAGAGAATGCAGACTTCCTAGGGAACAGATCGAAGCATAACTGGAAATTTTTGCAAGAGTTTCTGTGCTCTTTTTTCTCCTCAGCTGGTCTCATGTCTGTGGCAGCTGGGCACCTTAAACCTTGCAGATGAGTTAATGTGATGATTGTTACCTTGGTAAAAGAATTCTGTAAAAGGTTATATTGGTAACATTGATGGCATCAAGAAAGCAGTGGCTTCAGGTAGTGTTTGACTGAAAATGTTAAGCATTTCTCAGATTTCTTCCCTAGGTTCGATGTCTGCAAAAATGTCATTTTCCAAATTACATGGTTTCAAATCTGTTTTGTAATAAGATTGAGAGCATAATCCACACCTTGTGATTTGGATCTCTCTCACAAACAGAAGCTGGTGTCAGGAAGAACAAAATGTAAAACTGTAGCCTATGTAAACTTGTTGACAAGTTGGGATTTCATAACTTGGTGTGATCTTGCAGGAGTTTTGTGTTGTAGTATTGAGGCTTCTAATTGCTGCTTTCTGCCATGGGCAAGGATTGTTTCTGTAATCCACACCATGCAGTGGCAGAGGACTGCATGTTTCTATGTATCTTTGAAAGGTATCTTCGGGTATTCAAACTGTCTTTTTGTTTAGCTGCTACACTAATATGTGAAAGAATGGAGGAAGTTCAGAAAGTGATTGGCATCCATCTCTCTAATCTGGCATTGTAGCATTTTTTTTCCATGTGGCCAGACATTTGTACCTTGTTCTTGTGGTGTGTAAAGTAATTTGCAGAATGATCATCTGAGTCAAGGGCCAGTTGCTTTTTGATTCCTGGCATTGAAATCTCCTAGAGGTGAAAAAAAGGGCCCATTGGTCTTCTCCTTTTAAATGATTTCCAACTTGGCAGGCCAGAGCTCCCAGTTTTAAAGAGAAGCACAAAACTGCTTTTCTTAGTGTTCATATTTAATAGATTTGTCTGTGTTTAGAGACTTACACATGTTTAAGGCCATGAGAGAATGTTCAATGATTTAGCTTTATTTCTATTATAAAATAGAAGGTCTCTTGCAAGAGCAATAATAAGGTAATTTTGTTACTGTGTTAGTGTCTTAAAGTAGTGCAGTTCTGTAAAATACTGCTAGGATGTTTCCCGAAGCATTTATCCACTGTCTTGGATCTGTGTTTTGCTCTGAAGAAGCAGCTGTTGTTCATGACTGGTGAGTTTGACCCCTTGTCACTGAAAGGGTCTGAGCCAGGGTCACCAGGGCTCTTCCTCACACTCTTTAGAATGCTTTTTAATTTCTTCTGATTTTGGTGAGGAGGTTGGTATAGGTACCAAGTGTAATCAGAGTAAAATACAAAACTGGATAAGTCTCATTGGTGAAGGGCAGACAGCACAAGAGCTTCTGACTCATAAGCAGAGCATATAAATTGGCAAAGAATTGCTTACCCCAGAGCTGAAGAAGTTATGAGTGTGAAATGGAGAGAACAGTAGCTCTCACATACAATCTCATGGTGGTTACTGTAGACAAAATCTCATGTAGCTTTAGCACAATTCCTGCATTGCCAGAGATTAAGGATTTTTAAGTTATCTACAGAAGCTGCTGTTGTGACAAAGGCAAGAGACCTCTTAAGGCATACTCTGTTGTTCACTGAATATCTGTTGCCATGGGAGCAAGTTTTGCCTCCATCTTAAGTCAGGACAGAGGTTTGTTTGGAGGTTGGTTTTCCTGCTGTTCTCTTCTGGAGGCGTGTTTTTAAGCTTTCCTCTAAGAAAAGGAAATAGTTTCCTCGTCCATAGCCAGACAAACCTTTCAAACTAGTTGATTGGTAATAGCACAGATTTTTTAAGTATTATATTCCATGGTTGTTTTTTGTATGAAGCAGATTGAAGAACTTGACTGGTTCCTAGCCTTAAGCCTCTCATTGCTAATGTGAGTTAAAACAAAAAAAAAGCTTTATTTGGCTTCAGCTGGCTCAGAAATTCCCCAAAAATACAGTGGCTTTCTCAAGGCCCATCAGCAACAAGCCAGGCATTTTCCATCCTACCTCCTGTAACATTGTTTTTCAATTTTTTGTTGTACTTTTAAACATCTGTCTAACAAAATAAGTATTTTCTGCATGTCTCTGTTTGGACTGTAGTAACTGACACTTTACTGAGAAATACCATATGCATTATTTTTAGAAAGGACGAAGTATTCAAAAATAACATTTGGAAATGCCAGCATTTTCCATTATTATTGGATATAAATTTATCCTCTAATGCACCAATTTACACTGTACTTAGTTTACCTAGCTTGCAGTGTAAAATAATAGATGTAGCTTCAATTTGTGTCCCATTATGTTACCATGTTTGAATTGCTGATACAGTAAAAACATATGCATTGATTTCTGAATAAACTTTTTCATCGTTGCATTTATGTGTATTACTACAGTGTGTAATGGCTTTTTTCTCTGCGTGGCTACCTGCAGACTTTCTCTGGTGGGAAAGTATCATGTCTATGTGGTGTCCAGATACCACGGGTGTGAGCATCGAAAGAAGCAGCATAGAAGAAAGGAGAGAGCAGTAAATAGTGGCTTTGCTGCACCATACCCAGTTTTTGTAGCTTTTGTGTGGGGGTGCTTTTCAAATACTAAGGTCTGAGCCTTCCCAAATAAATCACGCAGTATTGACACTGATAATGAGGATGTGAGAGTAAAGGAAGACTTTGACCATTTGGGTAGAATATCTTCAAAACCAAAATAAAATTTCATAAACATTTCAGCTTCTTCTCTGCGCTGTTAAAATCACTCAGTTTTTTCTGCTTTTGTAACATAAATGAGTACTTGTTTAGGTAGATAAAATAACTCTTAAGTACTGTATTGAAGTCCATGTTAATATGTGCTGTTTAATGACACCTAATGTTATACAGTGAAGGACTACGGTAAACCCAAAAGGGTGATGCTAAACTGGAGAGAAAATGTGTTACCCAGGCAACTACCCTTGTGCAGCATAGAGAAGTGAGCATATGGCTATGTAGTACACATTATTTCAGCATCTTTAAGCATTAAGAATCACACATGTAATTGACTGTGAAAAATTACTGCTCAGTTACTGTATTGTATGGTCATAATAGAAGTAAATGAATACGTTGTTGTTAGAATAGATCTGTTGGGAATCACTAGCAGGCTAGTCTACTTAGGGAGCAAAAATACAATAAGAAGAAAATAGCTGGTTTAATTAACATGTAAAAATTGGGTTAATTTGAATTCAGCTGGCACAGCAGATATTAATGTCTCTTCTTTAACAGTCTGGCTAGAGCCACACAATTTGTACACTTTTAATCTTCCTAGTACTATGAATAATTGTTTTAAAAAAATGGATATAGGGTTATTTTAAGCATCTATCTGTGACTTATTAAGGGGGGTTATTGCTTCCAAGTACTTAAAGAATGCTTCTACCGGTTTAAAATGTTGTAGCAGTGTTAATGCAGACTTTTAATCAAATCCAGGCCTGATAGCACAGAATGTGTTCTTAGCATGGTGAGGGGATTCTGCTGGTGTAGGTGCTATATTTCTTTTCTGTGATCTCATCACTGTTGAGATTCATGCGCTAGTTGCTGTTTCACACAAAAAGCGGCTTCACCATAGTGGTGGTGGCAGAGATTTCATATTTATAATTCCAAACAATCTTATTCCAGAGTCTTGTCATCTGCTGCCTGTTTTGTGCTTTCTCTGTGTGTGCATTATAATCTTTGTGGCCAGAACTCAGTGCTTTGGGTGTTTTGACTATTCTGTCAGGTATTTATTTAATAATAATGAATAATAATGACCTTTTGTAGACTGTAAGTCACATTGTAACAGTAAACATGCATAAATGCTAAACTAGGTAGGTTGTGATATATTGGTTTAAAATTGAGAGAAATGTTACTTTTGAAAAAAATTCTTTTGGTTTAGAAGAGATGAAGTTTTCTTTCTTTTAAGGGCTGAATGTCAGTGTATTGTGTGTCTAACAATGGGGAGTACGGAGAGCTACCAAGGAGTTTTAAGTAACTGATTCAATGGCTTCCCATGTGCTAATATGTGCATATATAATAAGTCACTGGCTTCTTTGCCAATAAAGCTTAAAGCATGTTTATATGTTTGCTGGCGTCATCAATTGTGAGTTTAATATTAATAATACCCGAAGAGGTTTTTTTTAATTTACTTCTCATAGTACGTAATAACCTATGGTGGCAAGTTCTCAAGAATTAGTTTTTAGACTATTTCATACTCTACATTTCTTTTATTTATTGCATATATCTTGACAGAGGTAAGTAGAACAGCTTTTAGACCTTCTCTGTGCTGTGTTTCTCCTCTCATGTTTTGATGTTTCTCATGGAAGTCAGGTTCTATTACCCTGCGGATGTTTAGCTGCTGATGTGCAGCAAGCACACTTCTGGGTGACTTGAAATTATTCCTTTAAAACAGGGTGACTGGAAATTGCTGTGTAGTCATGGGTCATCATAACTTGATGGAACGTATGCCTTTTCCAACCTGTTGAAGCATTCAGTTCTTCACTGTTACTGCATACTGAGCAGAAGTTTTCATTGAACTGGTTGCAGTGTCATTTTGAGTCAAAGTCCTAAGGATACAGTTAGTTTCCAATAAAATAAAAAAAAAGTGGTTTTGTATGTGTTTCTTGACATTTTGTACACTGAATTTTGTCCTTCTCAGAAATAAACCTTTGTTCTCCACGTTCTGCCTTGTGAACCCATTAAAGCTACGCACTGGCTACACTGACATACAGCAGCCTGAGAGAGGACAATCTTAAGTCTCCCTGACTGTCAGCAGGCCCTGCAGCCACACATTTGAAGATGATTTTAAACTGTACAACCTAGACATTAGAGAAGTAGCAAAACAGAAGAATGGTTTGCCTTTGCCTCTTGAAGAATAGAAGTCTGATCTCCATTTGAACTCTTGTGTGTGACCCAGAGAAATTAGAACAGCTCAAGGTCTTTTTGCTGTATCAAATCTACTGTTGCAAACAATGCCAAGTTGTCTAATTAAGTATTAAGCTTATGAACTAACTTCAGCAAGGGCATCTTTGCTTTTATCTGTGCTTTGCTACTCTTCTTGCATATGGAGAACCTGGCTGTAATGATGAATTTGAGTAAACTGCTCTTGGGCTGAGGAATAACATGCAGACTACTGCTTGAAATTTATGATTCAACACACAGGACTCTAGAGCCGTGATGGATGACTAATAAGTTACTAGCAAATAGATATCACATTCTGATTGGTTCCTTCTGAAGTGAGTGGCAGCATGTAGGTCTTGAATAGATTTGCTTTCCAAAAGCCCTAAGTACTGGGGTTTGAAGGAAGTTACTTATGTCTTTATTACCTCTGTCTTGCCAGTGAAGAAAGGTAGACTTCCCCAGAGGGCAGTTCAGTGAGACATTAAAGCTGAGGTGAGTAGCTGCACTGAGTGTTTTGCTTATTTTATGTTCTGTTGTGACTTGCTGAGAGGAATACTTTCTTGTCTAACAGACATTTACATCTAGCGATATAAAGGCCTCCTAACAGCATAGGGGATAGGGCATTTTAGGATAAATTTTAATCCCTATGGATAACATTTTGTTGTGTTCTTATTTCTTTTGTATAATATATGTTATATTGTATTTCAGTATTTTGCAGTCAAGTGGTTTCATAGCTCTTGCTTTGTACTTCATCCCCTAGGCTGATATCCTTTCAAGAGTTTGTGGCGTTTGAGTCAGTCCTATGTGCTCCAGATGCATTGTTCATAGTAGCCTTCCAGCTGTTTGACAAGACTGGCAAAGGAGAAGTTACTTTTGGTAAGCCTGTTCTTAAGTATACATTCCTAATGTAAAAATCTCTACGTATGCCAAACTATTTCACCTTCTATTTACTGTAGGAGACTCAGTGATTGGCAGTGGAACTGTGCTAGTACTAAGCAGTTTTATGTCTGAATTATTTTAATCATTTATATGTGCACAGTATGGAGCCACAGTCATGGTAATCATGGTTTTCTCTGGAGAACTGGTCACTTTTCTTTTGCTCTTCCCCAACATGCTTGTGCAGGTCTTCAGGAGAGCAGTGAAGGTGACTATGGGAAATGATTGTGAAGCCACAGGAATGTTTCCAGAAGACTTGGGTGAATGTTGGGTCTGAAATTATCCTGACTTATTTTTTGTTTAAATTGGCTGTGTTTCAAGCTGGCTGAATTTTAAGGCCTAAAACTTTATTCTGTGAGATTTTACAGTAATAAATTATTTATTACATGTCCCCTTGCCATCCCACCCTCCAAATTCAACTTGCATTGGAAATGTGATGTTTGTACTGATAACATGAAAAGTACTCAGGCCAGTTAAAAATTTTATCAAGGAGACTGTTTATTTATAGATTACCTAGAGACAGCTTTTGATATCTGCAGGACTATCTGCCATTCTGTCTGGAAAAAGGATTCAGAAGTTAGCAGTTTGAAGTAAGTTCAGATATTGAGCTTGCACTTCAAAAAGTATGGGGGATTTGTTTTACTAAGTACCTATACTGTATAAAACTGCTGTTTCTAATCTACATTTGGACATGATTATCCCTGTGTATCAAGTTTTATTAATTAGTTGTTAAACAGTTTTACGTAAAAGGAAAATTGTATGGCATTGACTCTGTCTTTCTGAAATGTATGGTTCACACATCCACTGTCTTTTCCTAGTATTCCTCACCCTTGTTTTATGCTCCATTAAAAAAGCCCTTCCCTTTCCATTTGAACTAACAAGGTTCTGTTATGACTGCTTGAAGCATCATTGTATTTCTTCTACCATCTCCAAAAATCTGTATTTGAAGTTGCAGTAGGTGAGAAGACTTGCTGTCTCTTCTTGTGTCTATTTTGTGTTTCCATTATTTTGGTTGTCTGTTGAGATTGTGAAATATGTACTTTTTTGTGTGCAATGCTTTAAAAGTTACTACAGATGCTAAAAAATTTGCGAGAATTGCAGGAAAAAATTAGGCAGATGTAGGAAGTATTTTATGTCTAACAATCTTGTGTATAGAGGCAATGAGAGATAGCATGTTTTTAAAACATGAAGGAGCGTGTATTTTGCTAAGGTTGTGTTCCAGAGAAGACAAACGAGGGTTCCTGGAATGCCTGCCATGTACAGGTTCTTGTCTGCCTCAGAGCCTTCGGTTGCTTGGAGCACTCATTAATAATCTAGGAAGAACTGTAGCTGTTTAATCTGAATGCTGAATCAGTCCAACATAACTTTGTAACTCTTGGCATTCTTTTTCATGTATTTCCTCCTGTCAAGTGCTTCCCTTGAGGTTTGACACAGTGAGTCAAAGGGGTTTTTTGGCATTTGAAGTTCATTGAAGTCCTTCTAGTGATGAGAGAAAATCCCATGCCAGGCTGTATTTAAGGTTTTGGAAAAGGCAACATGCCAACATTGGCAGAACCTCAGATATCTTTCTTCTAATTCCTTTCCCCCTTTGAAACCATAAATATATTTGTAATTTCTGTATAGTACCTTGTGGCTACCACCCCAGCAAATGCCTGGAGTGGGAAGGTTGGGAGAGCTGTCTCAGTGTTGTGCATTCTCAGCAGAAATGGTTGACCTTTAGATAAAGCTAGTTTCTTATTTTCTATCACAAGAAAAACAAAGCTTTTTGAAAATCAAAAAAGAGCATTATGAAAAACCTCCCTAATATTTTCATAAATAAATTATTAAGATACCATCGTGTAGCATTGGCACTCAATGCCCCAGTCATGCATCTTTGAAGTTAATTATGAGATCTTTTTCCATTGACTTGAGTGAGAGTGGGATCAAGTCTTTATCAAGACTAGGAGACTTAAATAGGGGTTTTGTATGCTGTGGAATTACAGTGTGAAAGGAACAGAAGAAAAGGGAAAGGATTGTTTTTCAGTATAGTGCTGTTAAGTAGTATCTCAAGGATCTCATTTTAAGTCTGTATTTCATTTTTTTTAATAAAGAAACAGCATGGCTTATCTGTGCTGTCATTGTTTTCCTGTACACTAAAATAATGATAAAAATAGTTTAGCTTATACCAAACAGAATATAGGGCTTCCCAGGTATGAACTTCACATTTTCTATTAAGTAAATTGTCCAAATTTTATTCTTCCACAGCTGGACTTAGCTTGATACCTTTGTAAAATGAATTAATAATAGGCTTTATGTCAATGAGCTTTTATACCAAATTTCACATCCAGGATGTGGATATTCAGAGAAATGATCTGGGTAAAGAAGTTCCAGTATTCAACACTTTGCACTTACTTTTCTTGACAAGTGCTGCACTATTACTTTAGCTTCTGGGTTGGAAATGCATTTGCATTTTAGCCATATGGTGATATCTCTACAGTTTTAAATGTTTCACTTTCAAGTCACAAGTTAACTGGTTCTTTGACAGTGTTGGTATCTGTTTAAAAGGGCTGATCTGCAAGCAGTGTGGATATGTGGAGGGGGGTGTGCAGGGGAAGTATTTCTACTTTATTGCTTTTTGAAGTAAATTAAATGGCCACTAGTAAATTAGTGGCCAGTGGCTGATTGAGACTACACTTGGCCACTGCATCATGTCTTAAATTTACCTGCTGGTGAAGTGTCAAAGCTTTGACAGTTTTCAAGGAGTTAAAGCTCTCAGCAGGAAAGTGAGAGGAAGTTTAGCTGGCTTTTAAATTCGAGGCAAAGAGCAAACCATTGCTTCTTGCTGTTGAGTGTTGACAGGCACATAAAAGCTGATAATGTAAGTCCAGGGGTTTAAGAGACTTAGTAGAGTTTCTTTTTTGTCATATGACTGTATTTTAATGCCTCATTAAAGAAGCAGAGCCCTTTGAAATTCTTTACTAGATGGCATTTAAAAAAAGACATGGTGGTTGGGTAAAAAATGTCAGTGTTTAACAAGTAAGTTGTTGTAACTTCATCTTTAATTTTGGATGGGTAAGTGAAATTACGGGACCTAACAATTTGAGCTGTGAATAGCACAGCAGTGACATCCAGGGATTAGAATTTTACTTGTCTGGTATCAGTTCTCACAGGCCTAGTGAAGGGCAAAATAAGTATTGTCTGTGTTGGCTTTGCTCACGGGGAAAGGAAAGGTATAAAAAGAGATGTGGTTGCCTGAGTCTCTGCTGCCAAACGTTGTTGAATCTATGAAGATTTTAATTCTGATTTGGTTTAAAGTAGAATTTCCCACCAGCAGAAATTCTTGCTCCTGTGTTTAGTGGAATGTAGCTGAGATATAGTATGTGATTTTATGGTTTTGGTTTTCTTTTTTAAAGGTCATCTAATTCTATCGGAAGCTGTTTCAAAACGGATGCTGTGCTTCTTTGAGAAATATGAGTGTACTATAAAATGTCAGTCTTTTAATTTAAAAAAAAAAGTAAAACAACTCCCCACAAATCCAGCAAAAACAAACCCCCAGGTTTTTATTTGTTAAGCATAACAGCTGCAGAATTGAGCAATGTATTCTGCTTTTGTCTCTAAACAAGACTTCATTGGCATGCAGGCAGCAGCTATTGTGGGTCTCTGCTTCCATTATTAATTATATCAGTACAGTTGTTATCTAAACACATTATCTAATATTACTAAGGATGCATCTTACTAAGCACTCCTGTTTACTTATCTGACACTTGAATTGCCTGAATACTTGTTTGTAAACTTTCTAAAAGGACATGGCTCTTAACAGGGGTTTAAATAGCTGTACAGCTATTGTTATGATCTTCAGAGTTTTTTCCTCTATGATAATGCTCTGACACTTTTTCAATATGCAAAGAACTATTACACAAGTTTCATAATTGCTTTCATGACCAAATAATTAGATTCAGATTGTATGAGGTAGCTCTTGCTTTTTTATAGAGGATTATTTATTTTGTGCTTTGCACTGTAACTGCTAGTATGACTTGGTTCTTCTTATAGAATCTGTAATTCTTTTTATTTCTCCCACAACATCTAGCATATTGATGCCCAGCTTAGTACACTCAATATCATGTAAAGCAAGGAAAAGCTAAATCTGAACCAACAAAATAAATTGCTGGGGCTGTAAACTTTGGTCAGTTGATAAATTACAATATTCAGTATTTATCAGTGAAATTTCCCTTGCTGGTTCAAATTGCTCAGAAACCATTTGTACCTAGTGATGTGTTAGCTTGCACATCACAGTGTCACCTATACAGTGAAACATTTGTTGGCTTTTAAGTGACAGCTGACTAGATATGATGATCCCAATGACAACATTACAAATGCAAAACCTGTTTAGTCTCTGATACTTTCTGTTATTTGTACTGGATCTTGCACTAATTGCCATTTTTAATTACAAGAGCATGTAAAGTAGTCTTGTTAGTATATTTATTTTCTTCAAAACACTTTTTGAAATCCTCTCAGACTATTTGTGAAGAATTTCATTTTTGGTTTGTTTTTTTACTTTTAACTAAAATGTTATGTAACCAGGCAGACTTTGATGTAGGTATCTTAAGTAAAATAGAGCCTCTAAATATAAAGTGAATCTGTCATTCTAAGTATTATGAGCAGCTTTGTCCTTTTACACTGCTGGGCTTCATTTGGTCTAGAATATGCAAGTGAATTTTTTAAATCATCCATATAACTGAAATTCTGTGTTCCAGTTTTCAGGGTTTTTTTGTGGTATTTGCAGTGTTTAGCACAGGTAACAAAAGTGCTCTCATATCTCAGTGAAAAAGCAGGGCCGAGGTGAGTTGGATGCTGTATGGATATGCCATAAGGAAGTTAATTAGGAGGTTTCAGAAGTGACAAGAGCACAATTAACCAGAGCAGGGGGAAGGTAAAATGATAAAAAAGTGATAATTTCAGCAGAGGATTGGAAGTTGAAGCTTATCATGGATCTTTTGGTTGGGAAAAATCATGAAGGCACAAACATGTTCTATGGGCTAATGTTTTCATTAATGTAAAATTAACTTGTAAGGCTTCACTGCCCTGGTTGAAAAGTTTGCATAGGGCAATAAAGTTATAACCAAATGAGCTAAGTTCGGTAGCCAGTGCCTCTCTTGTGAGAGGGAATGCATGCTGAACTTTTTACTGGACTTTATTTGGGCCATTTGGGGGATTTATTTGCTGGTTGTCTTCTTTAAAGTCTGCTTACAACATCTGAAATACATTTGTTTACCAATACTGGTCTTAATCTCACCTCTGTGTACAGCAGATGCTGTACAGCCCTTGTTCCTTCTTCCAGCCACAGAAGGGATGTGGTTCACATCTGAATGGTAGCCACCACTTTTAGTGGGAGACTTTAGTCTCCTAGTTCAGTGCCCTGCTGTGACTGCCTTTGGGACGGGGGGCTGGCACTCCCCTGGAGCTGGTGCAGTACAGTTTTTTCTCTGCCTGGAAGTGTGCTGAGACAACCAATACATTTTCTAAGGGCAGCCCAACAAATATCCTAAGATTTTCTTTCCACTGATGGGGTCCGGATGTTAGTATGTTGTCTGGAGGTGAAAAACCACTGTGGAGGCATCCATTATATGTGTAGCCTTATTGCATTTACTTAAAATGACCAGCTTTTACTACAAAAAGAACCGCCCTGATTTTTAGAACTTTCTAAATGACTTACGAGGTGTGTTTTCTGATCAACTGAATGTAGATACACACGACTATCAGATTGGCATGCAGGTTTTGTATCATATCTTGTCAGAGATCTGAAGAACCGCTCAAAAGCTATTCCAGTTCAATGGGTCAAAAATCCATTTTTTATGAAAGGCCAACTGTAGATTTGCACAATTGACTATAATGGCTCCAATTTTGAAAGATAGAGGTAACAGGGAGCACTTCCAGTTGGTGGGATAATTCGAGAATACTACATGCTCAGATGGCTTAAATATTGTGCTTTCTGCAGCTACTTCATGCTACTTAAAAAGAAAAAAAATAGTTATGGAAAAGGTGAGAACATGCCAATTTAAGTTTCAACTATATGAGGTCACTCTTTGGTTAACAGTAAGCTAAGGGTTAGCTGTCTATATCTTCTATTGGGAAAAAAAAAGCCCAACATGATTACTAGGCAGCATTTAGGGAGAAACCAGAAGCTTCCACTCCAGAATACATTTAAACCATGTCAGGAGCAGTATATCACTTTAAACTTGTTTTTTATCAAAAATTTTTCCCCATCTCCTTTTCAAATTCTCCTGGAATTGCAGGTTAGAAGTTAAAAACTTCAGCAGGTTCTAGGAGTTAGAAAATATTTTGTTATTACAGATTTTAATATGAAAATTCAGATAGCAAAATACACATATTTTTGTGGTTGATGTAATTTTGTTTTCTAAATTGGAAAATCTGCTGTTACCTAGCAGTTAATGACTATTTTTTCCTAACATTTGGAATGCAGGACCTGATTTGATAAGCTGATAAAGGAAAACAAAACTGAGAATATGCTGGAAGTGCTCAAAGTGAAAATTACAGTTTAGATAGATTTGGGGGTAGATAGTTAGACATTTTAATTGAACTAAAATAGTTTTATACTAAAACAGTACTGTTGTGGGAGTACATTTTGTGCTGTATTTGAAATTGAAGTATTTAAGTGAGGGAAAATGTGCGTTAATGCTTTGCAAGAAAGTGATTTTTTTTTTATCAGTTACCTCAGCAAAATAGCTGTTAAAGACATAAAGCTCTCAAGTCTATGCTGGAGAGTAAAGTGTAAAGTTTAGAATAATTTCTTTGAGGACGAAGTTTGCTTTTATCACTTTGGTTGGTATATTAAATTGCTTCAAGAAACAATCATGAATTGTGAAGTATATTTTTATTCCTGGACAACTGCAGTGAAATCAGCCCTTGCCAATGTTAAAAAGAAAGGTGTTGACTCAGTCTGTATTCTGAAAGCCCTGTGTTCTTAACATCTCCATGAGAAGGATGACAGAAATGATGATTTCACTTACTCACATGGGGCACTGAATTTGATATGACAGTTTTGGTTACACACAAGCAACACTGCCTTATGGTAAGCAGTGAAAAGCCCTGCTAGTCCATTACAATTCAGCACTAGTCCATTGCTGGACTAGCTCAATTTAGTTAAATTGGTTAAAAGTATGGTTTTTGTTATTTGAGATAAATTTTGTCTTTGGAGATTTTCTCTGAATTTGGAGTAACTAAAATTGCACTAACCCGAGCTGCTATCTTTTTTTTCAGATCAACCCCTCCAGCCTTCTTGAGTTGTGTAATTCACTCTCATTATCTTCGAATTATGTGCTCCAATTCTACTCTGCCAGCTTCACTTTGAGTGTTCTACCAAATACTTTCTTTGTAATACTTTAAGAAGGAAGCAACCTAATTAATTTTTTTAAATTCAAAATTGGAAAATAGGTTGTGGTCCATGTTCTCTGAGGAATTAAGAGGAAGTCAAAATACAGCATTAGTTATTTCAGGGCATCTAACCTCTGGAAAAAGATGGCTGTGACAGCCCTTCCTGCTTTTACTGGTTTGTTGAGGGAAGGTGGAAGGGTGAGTACCTTTCCTTTGCTGTCCTTAGTAATCAAACTATTTCAGTGTGTTATTTAATTTACAGCATGGCCACTCTAAAACTATTTCAACTCTTTCCTTTAATAAAGCAGCAGGGAGATGAAGGAGGTGATTGTAGTGATTGTCCATCCAGAGTGTACCTCTTTTGGGTGAATGTGGATAAATGGAAAACACAGCCAAGTACTTGGACTACCCATTGTTCCACATCTTAGCTGAGCAAATGTGCTGTTGATTGTGTTTTGAAGTTCACAACGCTAAATAAAAACAACAAAACAAAAAGCCCAAACAGAAAAAAGCCAACCCAAACCTTGGATAAACACCAACAATTCCAGTAAAACAGAATAATACAAAGTATTGTCACTGGAGTGTTTCTGGCATGCATATATGCATATATCTCTGTGCACATGTTTTTGCACAAGTTTATTGTACTTCCAAAATGCCCTAAGTCAAACAAGTGTGGCCGAAGGCTGGGTTGGCTGAGCAGGGTTCTTCTTTGGAGCTAAGGCAAAAGAAAGGGGTAGTCCCAGTCAAGGTCAGGCGATATGGGAGGAATATAGACATTCTTCTTACTAGTTGTGGGGAGAAAATTCATGTGGCCCAAGCTCAGCTGGAATTGAAGCTGGCTGGTATTGTGGGGAAAAGTAAAAAGATTTTTTAAATACACTAATAGGTAGTCCACAAATAACACTGTCTCGTTACAGGATGAGAATGGTCACCTCACAAATAGGGACATAGAAAAGGTAGAGAGGTTAATGCTTTACCTCTGTCTTCAACACCACTAATGGGCTAAGAGGGGTCCCAGTGTCCTGAGCTGAATTACCATAGGGAATGGCATGAACCTGTGCCAGGGGAGATTTAGGTTAGATAATAGAAAAAAGTTCTTCACACAGAGGGTAGCTGTGTACTGGGACAGGCTCCCCAAGGTAGTGATCACAGCACCAAGCCTGACAGAGTTCAGGAAGTGTTTGGACAATGCTCTTGGGCACATGGATCGACTCTTGGGATTGCCCTGTGCAGGGCCAGGAGGTAGACTTCAGTGATTGTTATGGGTCCCATCCATCTCATGATGTTCTAAGATTCTGTGGTTTTTCTGTGTCCAGAAGCATCAAGAACTTCTTTCCCAGGGTGGTGGCCCTGAGCTGAGTGAGGCTGCCAAGATGCTGGGACATGAGCACAGCTTTCACTGATAAAGGATGCAGTCCCACACTACCTGAGCATGGACAGAAAAGCAGGTCTGGTGACAGTGACCAGGGTCAGCCAGACAAATCCGTAGGGATGAGGCAAGTCGGAGGTAAGGCTGGGAAGTTAAGTCATGGGATTGGGGTCACCAAGGTGCTGGCACCCCTACAGCAAAGCCTCAGGCAAGAGAGACAAAGGACCTGAGATGAGACTTTTTCAGCTCTTTCTCCTGCAGTGGCCCCTTATCCCTTGTGCATGTGAATGGGTTGCGCGGAAGAAATTGCAGAACCTGGTGATGCACTCAAGGTCATTAAGCTCATGGAAAATGTGGAATTCTTTCAGGTGGTCAGTGAGAACCAAAGCCTGTGGAAATCATTCTGTTCTCATCTCCTCTAGGCTTTAGGTCAGGTCTTGCTTGGTAGTTGGGAAGGTGCTGGGGTTTCCTAGTCGTGATGTTGAAACAACTACTCTCATCAAAGCAAAATTGTTTTCCTCTTCGCAGGAGGTAGCTTGTGTTTTTTACAGAAGTTGCTATTACAAATATCATCAGGATAAGGCTTTCTCAAGGCCCAGGGTTTTGGCACAGGTTTTCTATTTTCTGTTCAGATAATTTAATTGTGCAAAAGAGTAACAAATATAAAATGTATAGTACATATATAAAATAGAGCTGAGGATGACAGCTTTTCTACAAAAATGTTGCAGCTATTTTGTAAGGTTGGGATTTTTAAATGTGATCATGAAATTTTTGAGATTGCATTGAGATTGTATTAACTTTACTGGACTTAATGATGACACTCTGTGAAAAATACATGTACTTGCTCAACTAAATATTCGAAAGAATTTCGGATTTAATAGGTCAGATATTTATGGACTGTACCTGGTAAAGATTTTAGTAGCTTGTTCTGTCAAGTGATTTTTCTTAAATGTAAGATGCAGTGGGATAATGACTTTCAGTTTTTTCTTTTTAAAATTTAATATTTATAAATCTAGATTTCACTTGAGGCATATTGGTAGTCCTTGTTGTGTCAAGAGTGTTTGTAGTTATTCCAATGCATGCTTTATTTCTATTATACTTTTTAATCACAGGAAATGGAATGTCATAGGAATAAGAATGGAGTGGAATGGAATCACGAGAATGGAAATGTGAATGCAATATGCCTGTTTGTACAGTAAGCATTTAAACATGCACGTCATACACTGTAGAGAAGAAAGTCTTAAAGGGCCAGAAATTCCCACTGTAAATCAGCAGGCAGTTCACCTGGAGGGAAAATAGAACAACTCTTTCATACAGTGATCAGAAACAAATTACAAGTTAGCTATTTCTTAGTTAAAGACTGTGCAGGGACAGACAATTACTTGTTTTAGAACCTTGCAATTTATTTTAAAATTGAGTTTCAGTGTTGTTTTTTTTTAAAGATTGATAAAAGTGATGGTATAGATTTCTAAAAGGAATATTCAAAATCTTCAGCTGGTTGTTTGTTTTGCTTTCTGACAGGTCTGGTTCAAGCAACACAAACACACAAATGGTTGTAATTTCTGTTAGGTTTAGATTTATTTGTGCTGTTACCTCTCTTGACACTGAAACATTAACATTTTGCCTTTTTAAAATTAAAGCAATTAAACAATGTTTTAAAATGGATTTTAAAACTTCCATTTATCAGATATTTTGATTAAATGCTGGTTTAGGATCAAAGCTCAGTTGCCCAGACAGGTTGTGGAATCTCCATCACAGAATCACAGAATGGGTAAGGTTGGAAGGGACCATAGTGGGTCACCTGGTCCAACCTCCCTGCTCAAGCAGGCTCATCCTAGAGCACATGGCACACAGTTGTGTCCAGATGGTTCTTGAACATCTCTAGTGTGGGAGACTCCACAACCTCTCTGGGCAATCTGTTCCAGTGCATGGTCACCCACACAGTAAGGAAGTTCTTCCTCGTATTCTGGTGAAACTTCTTGTGCATCAGTTTCTGCCCACTTGCTCTTGTCCTATTGCGTGGCACCACTGAGAAGAGCCTGGTTCCACGCTCTTGATACCCTCCCTTAAGGTACTTGCAGACAGTGATAAGACCCACTCTCAGTTGTCTCTTCTGGATGCTGAAGAAGCCCAGCTCCCACAGCCCAACACCATTAGAGAAATGCTTCAGTCCCTAATCATCCTTGTAGTTCTCCACAGAACCCGCTCCAGAAGCTCCATGTCTCTCTTGTACTGAGGGGCCCAGAACTGGACTCAGTATTCCAGGTGCAGCATCACTGGGACTGAGTAGAGGGGCAGGATCTCCTCCCTCAACCTGCTGGCAATGCTCTTCCTATTGCAACCCAGGATACCATTGGCCTTCTTGGCCACAGGGGCACACTGCTGGCTCATGACAGCTCGTTGTCCACCAAGGCCCCAAGGTCCTGTGCAGAGCTGCTTTCCAGCAGGTCATCCCCCAGCCTGTCCTGGTGCCTAGGGTTATTTCTCCACAGGTGCAAGACCCTGCATTTGCCCCTTTTGAATTTCAGACAGTTCTCTACCCATCTCTCCAACCTGTCTTATGTTCTTCTGAATGGCAGCACAGCCCTTTGGGGAACTTGCTGAGAAGGCATACTGGGTCAAGTATAGAATTCTGGGGTACCACACTAGTGACAGGCCTCTAACTAGACCCTGTGTCATTGATTACAATCCCCTGGGATTTAATGTTCAGTGATTCCTCAATCCACCTCACTGTCCACTTGTCCAACCTACACCTCCTCAGATTGTCTGTGAGGATGTTGTGTGACAGTGCCAAAAGCCTTGCTGAAGTTGAGGTAAACAATATTCACTGCTGTCCTCTCATCTGTTGAGGTAGTTGTTTCATTGTAGAAGGCAGTCAGGTTAGTCTAGCATGATTTATCTTTATTGAATCCCTGCTGACCACTCCCTTTTGTCATCCATGGGGGTAGAGATGGCTTCAGAATGAGGCACTCGATCACCTTTCCAGAGGTTGAGGTGAGACTGACTGGCTGGTGGTTCCCTGGGTCCTTCTTCCTGCCCTTTTTGAAAGCTGTGGTGACATATGCTTTCTTCAGGCACTTCTACTGATCACCAAAATCTTTCAAAAAGCATTGTGAGCAGCCTAGCTATGGTGCCAGCTCCCAGCTCCCTCAGCACTCTTGAATGCATCCTGTTAGGGCCTATGAACTTGTGGATGTCAAGTTTGCCTAGGTGTTCTCTAACCCAATCCTCCTTGACCAAGGGAAAGTTTTCCTTCCAACACTCCTTTACCCTGGTCTTCTGGGTCAGAGATTCCTTGGTGGGGTATTCAAACCTCATCTGGCCATGACCCTGAGCAACCCAATCTGGTTGGGGCTGGACCACATGACAACCAGATGTCCTTTCCATTACAAATTATTCTGTAGCTCTCTGAAACAAGTTCCTTTAGAAAAGGTGTGATAATTTCTGGCTATTGGAGCACACTGCAGCTTCTCTATGTGTTGCTATGTTAAGTAACTTATTGGTAGCTGTGGAACTTCAGCTGCAGGTTTAAGGCAAAACCACATTTTTTAATTGTCCATTTTTTATTTTAATAGTGGACTTAGATGATTAGGAGATGATACTGTTAGAATTGAACAATAAGTTGGAGTGAGTTCTGGTATGTATTTTGGATACTGTTTGATGGTTAAATCACAGGCTAAACCACTTCAGATTGTTCATGGGATATGAGTGGTCTTTAATGTCTGAATTGGGCAATCTGCCTACAGATGATACTTGAGTCAGTAGCATTGTGGTAGATGAATGAGTGATAAGAACCTAGCAAGGAAAAAGGAAAAACACTGTTCACTTGTGCATATGTGAGTTTGTTTACTGAGCATAGGAGTTTGTGCACCATAAATAGTTGCAAAAGGGAAGTACAGGGTATGTGTAAAAAGGCAATGGCAGACAGGATACCACGTCTCATGCCATGAAAGAATCAGTAGAAGCACAGTAGGTAATCTTCCAGTCAGCTGCCTGCGCTGTATAATCAAACATGCACTCTGACAGAAAAGCATCTGGTATTAGTTCCCAAGTCATATTGACATCAATATACATACAGCATAATTGTGAAAACAAGTAGCATGTGGAGTTCCCTTAGTGTATCTACACTAATGTGATAGTCTGTGTTTTCCAAGTCATAGCAACAATTAAGTGTGCATCTCTGGCTTGGGCTGTTTGGAGATGTATTGTACTTTCATGAACTTCTGAGGCATTCTTGTAGCCTTTAATCTCTGAAACAGACAAGGAAATGTAAATGGCCTGGATATAGACCTTACTATACTCCTAATTGGCTTGATGAGGTTTTTAGTTTAATTGCTGTGGGTTACTTTCCCATTTATAATGCCAATAATTAAACATGGTATTTAGTCTGAAACTACCATTCTTTTCACTTGATGTTTGGAGCTGAGCTGAGCTGGCAATGTGCATCTGCAGCCCAGAAAGCCAATTGTGTCCTGGACTCCATCAATAGCAGTGTGATCGGCAGGTCAAGGGAGGTTATTCTGCCCACTCTGGTGAGACCCTACCTGCACTACTGCATCCAACTCTGTGGTCCCCAGCACAGGATGGACATGGAGCTGTTAGAGCAAGTCCAGAGGACTGACACCAAGATAATTAGAGGGATTGAGCACCTCTCCTAGGAGGAAAGGTTGAGAGAATTGGGATAGTTCACCTGGAGAAGAGAAGGCTTTGAAGCCTTTGCAGCCTTCCAGTACCTGAAGGGAGCCTACAGGAAAGAGGGAGGAACTTTTTACAAAGCTGTGTAGTGACAGGACAAGAGGGACTGGTTTTAAACTGAAAGAGAGTAGGTTTAGATTAGGTGTTAGGAAGAAATTCTTGACTGTGAGGGTGGTTAAACACTGGAACAGATTACTCAGAGGAGTTATGAATGCACCATTCCTGGAAGTGTTCAAGGCCAGTTTGGACAGGGCTTTGAGCAGCCTGATCTAGTGGACAGTGTCCCTGCCCATGGCAAGAGGGTTGGAACTAGATGATCTTTGAGGTCCCTTCCAACCCAAACCATTCTATTATTCTAAGTTTTGTTTTCTTGAGCTAGAATTTTTCTTTTGGGCTCCAGCCAAGGAGGGTTTACATGACACAGAGCTAAGGGAGCAAGATGCATTGTTCCTTCAAGGTAGCTAGTGTATGGTTGAATTAAAATAAAATTACAGTGGTATAATAAAAGGACACTCTCCAACTTTCATATGTTAACAGGTTGAAGGAAAAATTGTGTGGAGCCTGGCCCCATCAAAAGGAATTTGAGACTGCTTTTATACTAGCTAAGGTCTTGCTATTTATTACCTTGCATCAAGTAAGAATACACTTTTTTTTCTCTAACAAAGACAAGTCAGGAGTCCAACCAAACATAGCTTTTGGTTAATGGTGATTGGTACCTAATCTCATACACACAATATCACTGTCTTGTTCTGAGGAAATGTTGGAGGTGGGATGAAAGAGGAAGAAGATGAGCACCTGATTTCTGTGTGGAGACAGATGACCAAGATGTTCTGGAAATATCTATTCCCCTGAAAAGCAGAGTGGTTCCTACCAGAAAGAGACAATCTTCATCTTCTCTTGTCTGTGGGCAAGACAGACTGTTTTCTTCATGCTGATTGCCATCTTTGAAGAAAGTCTGGCAGAAAGCAGGACCTTTACAAATGTGATCCTCAATGACATGTGGCAAGGTGCCTTGAGCTGTCTCAGTAGGAAGCATCCTAAATGAAAGACTTCAAGTAGAAGGATAGGACCTCACCCTGAACCATTAGACTTTCTCTCCCACTGCCGTGAGAGCAGAATTTTGCTCCTGAAGAATGCTGGCAGACAAGATACAAGCTGGCTATGATGGCGCTTGAAGATATGAATGAACAATGGGGGTGTCCTGAGGGCACTGACTTTGCTTGGAGAAAATTCTCATAGGACATTAGGGCTTGAAGTTACGAGTTTTTGAATTTGAGGCTAACTGGGGTCAATCTTTCTGTTTGTAAGTTAAATCCAACTTGCTCTTTCACCACTGATTCCTTGGGATCAGTGAGTGCTGTATTTTTAAAGCTGAAACTATTGACTATGTTGAGAGATAGGAAGAGGTCTGCACTTCCATCTCTGCTCTCTCTGTGAAGTCTTCTTGCTTTAGAGTAAGCTATCCCTGTGTGTAACACTAACTGCAGGGCATTAGGACCAGCGCAACAGCACAGCTGCCCCTGTCATCTCCTTGGGACCGTTTTTTTTCCTGTGTCTTTATTCTTCATTCACTTGGGCTCTTCCTGAGATCTTTCTGGCTCTCGACTGTGCCACCTTGCTCTCACTTTTTCCTACTTCCTTGCCTAAAATGGGAGATTCCACTCTGGTTGGGTTTCTCAGGTCAGCAGAGCTGCTGTGCCTGGCTGACATGGACTGAACCAAAAGCCAGAACTCAACATGCACAGGAGACACGACTTCATGGCCCCAAGGAGTCAGCTCGCACCTTTGCTCATGACACTGGTATGAGCTGGAAGACAGAGACTGGCTCCAGTAAGGTGGGCCCCTCCCAGCCAAGCACAAAGCTGTGCTGATTCCCTCAACCCCAGGCACCAGGCATGCTTGGGAATTGTCTTCCAGCTCTGCTGCTCACAGAGACAGACAGGAGCTTGTGGTTTGGACTCCTGGTCTTTCTTCCACAAAGTGTGAAGGGAACAGACCAGCTCCTGGCCCAGCCTGAGGGTAAGGAGTGTCTCCTGGGAACCAGCTCATCATGCCCACTGGAACTAGGAGAAAAGAACTGGCTCTTGGCTGGTGTTGCTGGAGGAGTCATACAGCAATTAGAAAGGTGTAGAGTAGCTGGGAACCTCTGGCCTTGAGCTTGTCTTTGGAAGATACCTTTGCTCTATATTTTTGGCTGAGACTAGACTACCACATTGAAGTGGACACTGTCATTTGAGACAAGTACTTCCTCAGATCTCATTGCTATCTCATTGGTATGGTCCTTATTACTGTAGAGCTTGGTGTATATCAAATAGTCGGTTCTTCACCCAAACTGCTGTGTCTTACAAGTCTGACAAGTGTGTAATAAACCATTGCCCAGCTATGACTACTAACCTGAACTAGAAGCTTGCATTTAGGTATGATCAAACATACTTGATGTGCAGCCCCCCTCCTTGTAGAAGACATTTAGGGTTAAAGGATGCTTAGTGCTGGAGGTGGTATTAAGTTTTTGTTTCTACGTGCTGTGTCTCCCCCATTCCCTGTCCCACATGTCACTGTTCCTGTAAGTAACTACAGAAATGTGGATCTTGGAATAATGGTATTTTTTGTAGTTTATTTGTTTGAATGTGGAAAACTCTGAGAATAATTCAAAAGCCTGAATTACAGTGACACAAAACTTTCATTGTTAGCCGCTTGAAAAGATTATGCTGAAAATTGTCTGGCTTTAGTCATCCTTTTATAAATTGTCTTTTAATCTTTTCTTGCCTGACTATGAAATTTGAAATATCTACATTTCTCCTAATTGAATGCTGTGTGTATAAAACTTCATGAATAAAAAGTTTATTCAGAAACTATTTTTGAGGGTGATGGTTTTGCTGGTTTCAGTAAAGGAAAAAAATTAAGTTTGCTTTACAAGATGTTAGTAATTTGTAATAAAAGTATTGCTTTCCTGTTACAAAATATTGTATTTGTTTATATGCTTGTCTCTATTGTTGTTTTATTTTATTATTAAATGAACATTTTTCTTTTCTTCCCAGAGGATGCTAAGCAAGTTTTTGGCCAGACCACAATTCATCAGCACATTCCTTTTAACTGGAATTCAGAGTTCGTACAGCTGCATTTTGGAAAGGATAGAAAAAGGCACCTAACATATGCGGAGTTCACCCAGTTTTTACTGGTGGGTCTAATACAATTCAGTTTGTCAATAGTAATTAGAATGATGCAAGAATGAAAGTATTTGCAAACTTGCCAAATATTGTACTGTTAGGAAAGTTAAAATAGAGACCAAGTGTAGGCTTTTACAGTCAGAGTGCTGGACTCATATAGTATGTTGATAAATAGGATACGCTACTAGTAAAATTGCTGATTCAGACTAGTGGGATTTTTTTATTCCTTTTCCTTTGTTTTTGGCACCTGTATGCAGGAGATTTTTTTCTACGCTGTTGTGTAGACAGAGCCATGAAATTAAAAACCTAGACTTGTGTGTCTGAAAATCTCCTGTTTATTTAAATCGACAAGTCAAAGAATATTAAATAACAGTATTGAACATTTTGGACTCACTTGCTAGACTAGTGTTAAGTACTTGTCTGTAAACAGCATGTTTACCAAACATGTTTAATTCAGAGCTGATACCAATAAAAATGTTTTGTTGCAAACCATTTCCACACTCTACTTTTGACCTTTTTTGAATTAGGATTATCTCAGATAGGGAAATGCTATTTATCTTTGCTCTTCATAGAGCTTTCCTTTATTTTATAGAGAAAAAAATACTATTTTTTGCAAGGAATTCTTGGCTATTCATACTTGTGGATACTTTGTTACAGTAAGTAAAATATTATGCTAATAAAATATAAAAAGAATATCTGTATTTCAGCAGTACTGTTAAAAATAGTCTTCAGTAGGAAAGGTGATTCTTGAAGTGTTGAAACATGTGAGTTTTTTATTTGAATGCCTCCTGAATACTTAATGCCTGTATTAGTATTTACACTAGAGAATTTTAAAATGGGAACCTGCTTCAAGACTACAAGGTTTCTTTTTTTCTTGTTTACACAAGTATGTTAGTTCACAGTAGGAGGTGGTATCATTTTGATGAGGAATAATTAAGATAATGCTATTGAGACAAATGTTTCAAATTGACTTTGTAGAACAGAGCCTAATTAACTTTGTATGAAGAGGACGTCAGGTATCACATGATTAAAACATATTCCCTCAGGTTTTGTATTGACTAATGTAACTCCTAACTAGCTTAGACATAGACCAGTTTTCTGACAGAATAAGGAATTCGAATCTCTTTTGAATGAAAAAGCAAATGTGTTACTTGACTGGGAAAAAAGGCCTCTGGCCACATATTCTGAGTATTCTGGTATCTCCTTCCAATTACAAAATGAGCCCTGCATGTGTATCCTGACTTTGGTGTTTAAAGTCACAGTTTTAACAGAGTACAAGTCCTGTTTGTGTCTGTTGGTTTAGACATCTGAGAAAAACTTGAAGAAAAACCCAGAATGAAAAAAGACACTTTTTCATCACAGAAAAATAAAGGGGGATGGGAGTGGGGCTTGTGAGAGGTTCGAGTCACAGACCTAAAGGAGTCTGTAAACCTCAAGGCTGGGTATTTGGAATATTTGAGTTCTTTCTTTGTATCTTTGGGTTCTTTCATGTTTTTTTTTCCCTTGAATTAGGAAAAGCAAGAACTGAGGCAGGAGTTTTTTAGCTTTGGAGATGAGTCCTAACTACTAGGCTTTTTCATCCTGTGGGGGGATGTTCCTCTCTACTATCTGAGGGGACTTTTCTTGAATGTGATCATATTCTGGGGGCAGTTGTATATGGTTTTGATGGGTCTTGTCACTGTCTGGTTTTTTTTTCTTTAAGCTGGCTCTACTGCAAAAATGAATCTTAGCTAGTTTCAGGGCAGAGTAGAAGGCTGTCTTGGAACATGACATTAGTCCTCATAAGCCAGACAGCCCTTTTGGTGATAAATCAGTTCTGAGCACACTGTGCCTCACCTAAAAAATCCACTGTGCAGGCTGGAAGGGCACACCCATGTGGGGAGAGCCCTTCCCAAATCTTCATTTGTGAAGTCTGGCCATATATACACATGTAGGACAAGAGAGGGGGAGGAAGAGCATAAACCTGGAGAATGAGGGTGATGAATCTGAGTGTCCTCTAGAGAGGTGAGATACACTCAGCATAAGTTCTAAGGCTGCTAATAAAGGTACTCTCAGCATTGGTGCAGACAGCAAAGACTAAGGCTGTTGAAGCTGCCCACTGTCAGTACAGTTTGTTAGGATGTTCAGTCAGTAACAGTAACTGGGTACTTTTGTTTACTCACTTTCTAGACCTGTAAATCTTTGAATTGTGTTAATTTCCCTATTGATTCTTGGCTTGCAGCATTGTCTTATAGATGTAGAAGTCGGCACAGAAATGGTTCTTGGTATAAATTGGAGAGTTAGTATTCACAGGGCATAGAAGTCTTCTTTAAGTTCTCTAACCTTTGGTATTCAGCCTTTCATTCTGACATTCTGCTTGTGCATGAGTCAGTCTTAGTCTGATGTCTAGACCTTGGACCTTAGACAGCAGGAGACCACTATGGATACCAAATGACCTTACTGCATTCCTGATGAGTGAATGCACTTTACATTGCACGTAATGTAGACCAGATGGTTCTGTAAGGGGCTTCAGGTAATGCTTGTAAGTACAATGCAATGTGCAACTTTTAATGGAATAATCTGGCTAGATTCATATTCTTTTACATTGGGTCCTGTTATGCCACTTAAAGTTGTTACATGTTCAATATCTGTTGCACCATTTCGGCTAATCATCACTTCTGGCAAAGCTGAAGGTACTTGGAAAATAACATTAACGTATTTTATGCATGCTCAAGATAGATCTCTTGTGGCTTTAAATAAGAAGAGTTTATTTGGGATTCTGAATTTTTATATCCTGCTAACACTTTTTTTGTGTGCAATAACAGAAAAGCCTGAAAGTATAGCCTGCAAATTCCTTGACTCTAATACAGTTAATAATCTATTTGCATCAACCTAGAGCTCAAGGTGTGTAGTTTTACCCTGCTTCTCATTTTGATAGATTAAAATTAGCTCATGTATCTCCCACATATATCCATCACATCTGTATTTGTTTGGAGATAGTTACGTTTCATCATCACTTAAATGGCAAGTTTGCCTTATGAAGAGCAACATCACCCCCTTTCTCAGCATGTAAAATCTATATCCACGGGATGAATTTTAAAATATGCTTCTATATGGGCCTAGTAAATCCATTTCCACATTGCCTGGGAATTTATTTATGCTCAGCATACTAGTTGATGAAGTAGTACTCTCTATAATTGAGTCCTGGGATCTACTCCAGTGGCAAGGATTGTGCTGTATCTGGTGACTTGTAGATCATTGGGATAGAAGACAAACATAAAATTCTGTCTAAGTGGAAAGTAAGGAGACTTTTAATGAGCCGTAAGAGGTAAAATCTCTAGATAGGAAATAATTTCATTAAAATTCTGGTGCCAGCATACCTACCATGATGTACAAATTAATTTTTTACAAAGTCTTATGCTACCTGAGGGAATTCTGGACTTCCATCACCAAGGAAGGAGCTTATTTTCTATGTATGTCTAAGTTTACAGAAAGTCTAGTCGGAGAAGGTTCTTTAGGATGTGTAATTTGTATTGCAAAGTAATTGCTGATTGTGTTTCTTTAAACCTTAATCTGTCTAGGTAAACAATATGGGGCTGAAATAGGTGAAACAGTAAAAAATATTGCAAGTCAGATAGCATCTCTGAAGACTACAGCTTTGCTTTATTGTTTTTCAGTTTATTTTTAAGGTGGTATTTTTTATATTAGATGCATACACAAAACATAGGTGATATTACAAACATCTCACAAAGAATTCCCGGATAAATTGCTGAGCCTCATTTTGAAATGTAGTTAGTCATGCTGTGAGTTGTCTCAGCTTTCAGGTCTGGAGACTGAGGGGACAGCCTTTCTTTTGAGGTAAACACTTCAAAGAGTTTAGTTCAATGTTATGCATTGTGCAGTAATTAGAAAAATGACATATGTGTTGTTTGTTGTGACAGACTTTATGGGTAAAATGTAGTTTTGAGACTTAAGTGTGTTACAGTGTGGTGGTCTGCATGTTCTTATATGCCATGCTGCCATCCCTGGTCATGGTTTGGGAATGTCACATGGCTGAAGATCTCTGTGCTTCTTTCTCCTTGGTGTGACTAGAAAATGTGTAGCACTGCTCAAAATAACCATAGCCTAAAAAGTCTCTACCTTTCTGTGAAGGTGAGATCAATCTTCTGTATCTATTTGCAGCATACTTAAACCATTTTGAACTGGAACTTAGTTTCTGAACTAAGGAGGAGGTGTGAATAGGGAGTTCCAGGAGACTGACATCATCCCATTTAGAATTTTGTTTGCCTGTCTGTCTGCAGCTAATTGGCTCTTTTCTGGCTGACAAGAAGGTGGGCAGATGGCAGCACTGAGTCCTTGACCATGTGTTTAACCAAGTGGCATGATTCTAGTGGGTTCCACTTGTCCCAAGCAGATGGAAAACAATCACGTTCGCAAGGAGAGGATGGGGTGTTTTGGTTTGTCCTCAACTGTAGTACTAGCGCAGCCTGTTTGCAATTAGCTGGTGATGACGAGAAACATGCACTTAATGTATCTCTTTGGAGTGTGAACCCTGTTTTATTCTGTGGCTGAGACCATCACTGTCAGCCAAGGGTGACCATGGTATACATACCTCCAGATTCACTGATGGGTCTACACAGATGATAACAGACTGCACTTCTTCACGTGGTGTCCAGGGTGTTTTTACTGCATTTTAGTGCTAGATTCTGCCAACATAACAACTGCAAGCAGTGTCAGTAGTTAAAACAAATTGAATGAGAGAAGGAGAAGGAAGCAGCATTCAGAGTTTCCCATCTAATCCTTTTGCTAAATACAAGTTATTTTTACTTTGGTAACGCTTCCATTTAATGACAAACATTTTTGTCCGTTTGTTCATATGTTTCTACCTGCCAGGCAGCATTTAGGATATGAGTTATTATACCTATGTCCGCTTCAGAGCTCTCTGCCTCCCAAGTAGCTGCCTGCCTCAAGCTGGCGAAGTGGTTTTTTGCTTGTCCTACTATAAACCTTCCAAAATTGCTTGCTTCCAGATTTCTGTTGAAATTATAGTCTCAGTTGAAGTGAAGTAAGAGCTTACATGGCTGCATCCAGCCAGAGTATTATTGCTGAATTGTAACACCTCCACGTAGGGGTCTGTAAATGTAAAGAAAACATGGCAGAACTGAAATTATACCACTTCAAATTACAAGCCCCACAAGCACTTCCCATCAAAAGAAGAAATTTCTGAATAATACTGTGAGTGAAGCACTGATCAGTCCTTTTTCTCCACTCCTTTCCTCCTTCTGCGTAATGTATTATGAGGTTTTCTTCGTACCTTTCAGGTCAGGGTTGAGTGTTCTAATTAGAAATTAGAATTAAAATTGGTGGAGTCAGGAGGCTGAAATGAAAAGACAAGCATGGTTTGAGTGGCAGTGTGAGCTGAATGAACAGAAGGAGGGAGGGATGGCAGGTGCAGACCTCTGGCAGGTCTGATCCTACGCTGTCTAAATTTGCCTGTTGACTTTCACTCTATTTCCTTGAAGGCTGGTGTGAGACAAATACCAACTTACAGGAGATCATATTCACTATGAATACAACGTGGTGGTGATTCTTGACTAGCCTGGGTCTGGGATTAGTATATCTTTTAAGGCATATATTTGCAAATATAATGTAAGTATTTGGATAGTGTCATGGTCCACTGCAAGACTTGCTTAATATTGCCAACATACTTTTGCTCAGATTCCATCTTCTGAGTAACTGATTATGAATATGTATACAGACTGAGCACTGTATTTCCAGTGAAGAAGCTTTTATAATCCTTGGAATTTAAAGGGAGGACATGACTATGATTTGTTTTCCTCCATTCAGCTAAGAAATAAAGATTAGGAATTCGAACTGCATCCCTGAAAGATATATTTCTGATTTTTGCAAGCAAACAAAAAATATACATTTTATTATCAAGTTACTAACTGTGCATGATCGATTTTTTTCAATGAAAAAAATAGTCTAACAGTAATTTAAGAAGAAAGGGTGATGGTCACAGAAGGAAAAGATACAGCTTTGAGATACTAAATGCCTTTTTTCTCTTTTCTGTCAGTGGTACATTTGAATCAAAAAATGAGATTATCAGGGGGTTGTAACAGATGATGCTTATGCCTGCTGAAATATTGAGAACTGATCTTTAATCAGTCATGATACAAGGAGTTATAAATTAAACTGCTGGTGTCTTTTGTAGACAAATAACTTGATGTTTTAAATGAGGATGCTTTTTGAGGGGTTGCTTTCCAGATTAGTAGGTGTCTGCATGGAAAACTCTGATGATTGCATTGTCCTTGTTCAAGGAGTAGTGAGCGCTTTTACAGAAAGTATTTGACCTTCTGTGACACATTCAATAAACTGTCTAATGCACATCACGGAACTCTAATGTTCATGAGTGGGAGATTACCTGCCCTATTGTGTCAGCTAAATGAACTGCATGATCTAATGTCCAGACAGCAAAGAAATCATGATCTTGTCCTAGATATTGAGCTCAATGATAGGGACTATACATGCGCCTGATAGAAAAGGCCAAAACTTACACATACAAGATCCAATTAAAATTAGTCCTGTTTTGTGAAGTATGAGAGATCTTGTAGGATTGCATTATTTGTATTAAATCTAAGTGTTATGATGGTGATTTTGAACCTAACTAATTTTTTCTCTGTATGTTTTCAGGAGATACAGTTAGAACATGCTAAACAAGCTTTTGTACAGAGAGACAATGCTCAGTCTGGAAGAGTCACAGCTATGGACTTCAGGGACATTATGGTCACTATCAGGCCACACATGCTGACACCATTTGTAGAAGAATGTCTAGTAGCTGTGAGTAGTTCTGGTGTCCCAGCTGGCAAAAACCTGGGATACAGATGTGGGATTCCTTTTTTATATACCTTGACTCCTGTATGTGACATGTATTCCAGCTTAAGGATGCATGTTTTTAAGTTGAGCAATTGTTATCTACACACATGGAAGTTAACCCTTATTGCAGAATACACATCCTCAATGTTCCTGGTCTCCTGAGACAAAAGACAAAGCATGTAGATGAACTTTAGTAATGGCCTATAAATGTAGTGTTTGCCTGACCATTCAGTCACTCCATCATAGTAGACTGTCAAATGTATCAAATTGCTGTTACATCCCACTTAAACTATCCTTCTGAAAGAATTTGTTTTGAAATGTAAATTCTAAGCTCCAGTGGGTAATTTCCAAGTGTCTGGGACACTTATGAACCAGAACATTACGAAAGGACATTCACTATATATTGACTGATAGTTGTTACACTGGACTGTACATTTTGTATCAGTTTGTAGCACAAAAACCAAATTAAATATTGCATTCTGCACCGTCACTGAAGAAATTAAAAAGGTACATTTGTTTTTGACCCAATTTCTAATCATGGGAACTTGTAGCAGCATGTTCCAACTAAGGCAAAGCCTGGCCATATCCAGGTTTAAAGATCTGCTCTGCTTTGACTTGCAAGGGAGATGTGTGAAGTGATGAGAATTACAAACTCTGACAAGAATATTGGAAGATGCATACAGGAAAAATCATAGCCAGAAGACTGGGGAATGACAGTGAGATCTGATAATTCCATGGTTCCCTCACAGTCTTGTTATCATCTTTCTTGGGCCATATGCTCTCTCATAAAGCATCAGGTTAGATTTTTTATTTCCCCTCAAGGTCAGCTAAATTTTGTCAATCTTACGCATTTTTTCTGAAATCTTCCTCATCACTGATCTTATAATTTAAATAGAGAATTGATCCAATAATTTTTCTATGTGTGTACCCAACAGCGCTTTAAAACAAAGGTTTAGGCTGAGTTCTCATTTGAGAAAAAATAACTGTTTCAACCTTATTGTTCCCATTATATTTGAATGCCTGATATAAGCCTGAGAGCTTATTGCTGGTTTTCCATGCCTTGAAATGCCTGTGAATTTAAATGTTTCAGTTGACCTTCCTAAGAATGTGTTTTGATTTTGTTGAAATTTTTTGTATAGTGATATACTTTACATGTAGAAGTAGATTTCCTCATTACTAGAAATAAACCAACTTATGAAACATTTCCAACTGAAGTAGTACTGAAACCTGAACTTTGCAAATTACTACTAGTTATGTTGTTATAATCCTGCATATGTATTTGTTTAGATTTGTAGGATGGGGGAGCTTTATACTCTGGTCATGATTAGTTTCAGTAATGTAAAAATCTTTCATAGTTTCATTTTGCAGGGTTTTTTTAAAAAGCAAGCTGGTGCTACTGTCGCTCTTGTAACATAACATTTGAAAACCTTTATTTTGAGGTTTTTTTGTCTTGTAACACTCTTTTTTTTTTTACTGTCTCGACTCTAGGCTGCTGGAGGTACCACTTCCCATCAGGTCAGCTTTTCCTATTTTAATGGATTTAATTCTCTCCTTAACAACATGGAGCTCATTAGAAAGATCTACAGTACTCTGGCTGGAAATAGAAAAGATGTGGAAGTCACTAAGGGTTGGTAGAAATGTTTGTAGTCTGGAAGTTTCCTTGGGCATTTGGTTGGGGTGGATGGAGGGAAAGACTTCATCTGTATGCTTTTAAATCAATGGGAGGGAGAGAAATCCTGCCTCATTAGCATTCTTTAGTTTCCTACTCAGTTTTGTACACTCCTGTTGGAGTCCACCCTCCAGGTTTTTCACTTTGTTTCAATCAGAAAAAGGTCCTAGTAAACTGCCAGTGGGGGCAGGGTGAGGAGACTATGTAAAGATATTTAAAAGTTTCAAAAACTTCCTAGGCCTCCTGCCAAATTGGCAGCCTATTAAAGTGACCTTCAAGGGTAGTTGAAAAATTCCATAAACTTGTATTGGTGGCACAGTAAGCTGATCTACAAGCTTGGAACAAGATGTTATCTAACCACTTTATAGAGAGTTCCCTTTGCAATGCCAGAGTTTCATTAATGTGGCCTACTGAGACTATGCATGAAAAGTTCCACATCTCTTGACTCCTGTTTTGGGGGCTTTTTTGTTTGCTTTTTATTTTATTTTTTTCTTTCTGACTTGCAACTGATTGATACCGTATGTCAGATATCCTAAATCCTGCTGGTAGTCGTAAGCTTTAAGACCAGAGAGTTGTACTTACTTGCATGAAGGACAGACCATTTAAAGCACACATTGATGTACTGGCAGAAGCACTTCTGCTGGGTCAATTTTATTCCCCTTTTACCCTCCCATCCAGCATCTGATACTTAATACTAAAATATAAAGGAACTTTGGGGTGCTCTGGATTATTTTTTCTGGTTTAATTGCATTTTCTTTTCTGTATTGTTATTCTGTTGCAGAGGAGTTTGTTCTGGCAGCTCAGAAATTTGGTCAGGTTACACCCATGGAAGTTGACATCTTGTTTCAGTTAGCAGATCTTTATGAGCCACGGGGGTAAGTGGAGAACTATCTGTATTCCTCTCTTTCCTTCCTCGTCTCTGCTTCTTGGAAAAAAGTGAAAGGTGATGTTGGGTAACAGGAGAGTGTAGTGTAGTGGCCACGTGCGGGTAATTTCTTGAGATCTGAAAACCCATCTCTAAGCAAACACTAAGCTGAGTTAATTTTCTCAGGCGCATGACGTTAGCTGATATTGAAAGAATTGCTCCTCTGGAGGAAGGGACATTGCCCTACAACCTGGCTGAGGCTCAGAGGCAGGTAAGAGCAGAAGCCAGCATAATGCTATTATTTGTTTCCAGTGCCAGGTAAATAGATAAACAACCTTCTTCTGTATTGTCATGTAAGATGCTTTTCCTTGTGTTCTGTAATATCTGTGAGGAATACTGTCTTGCTAAAATCTAGCTTTAACCTGTGTCATGTTCTCTCCATCTCCTCTCTGTGCCCCTTTCTCTTGGGCTGCATTTTGACAGGTCAAATGTAATTTACTTTGGAATGATAAAGTGTATAGGAGTGTCATCCAGCCATTCAGTAAATATTAGTTGTATACCTAATTAAGGTGTTTATGTTTTGTGATTCTGTTGCTCTCTGTTCTTTTTAATGAGGAAAAGAGACTTCCTGCTTCAAATATGGATGGTAAAATTCGGTATCTTGCCCATTAAATGGCAACCCTTGTTCTGAAAATACATGCAGGTTCCTGGCTTCAGAGTGTTGTCTGCTTTGCCTTATGCTCTGCTGAATATCAGAGTAGGAGAGATTATGTATAGGCTAACATCACAGTTTGAGTAAAAGCTTTAATACTCTCTGCATTTCCAATACTTTCAATGGTATAACACCAATGAACTTTTTTTTGTATTTGAGGCAAAAAGAAATAGGAGTGTTCTTTAAATGTCAAACCTGTTTATCATTTAGTTTTCATATAATTTTATCAAAATTTAGATCTTCCTTGACCCAAGCTTCTATATAGATGGATTTAAAACTAACCCTTCTCTTTCTCTCTGTCTCTATTTTAAGGCAGTCTTAACTTTGTGTCTTGTGAGACCAAGGGTTTTTCTGTTGGTTTTCTTTTTTCCTGCCCTGGGTCTATGCGGAGACGCCAGTTTGACCACAATGAATTGATGTAGGCTACATTTTTAGGACTACCAGGCCATAAGCCAGGCCTCTGTGTGTGTGTGTGTACACACATGTCTCTTTTGCTTTTCTTTTTATTTTTCCCCCTTCCCCCTACACATGAACACCCGCCCCCAACACAACAAGACAGTATCTGGGGTGGTGGTTTTCTGTTTGTTTGTGCAATAACTAAATGTTGATGATGCTGGGATGAATTCAAATGAATTGGCTCCCAAAAATTCACTATCTGTTCCTAGAAGACTCCTAAAGGAGTTAAAAGCATTTGCATTGGGCTGAATATCAAGTAATGTAAGTTACAATAGGTGGCGGTAAAATGTAGCCAAAAATGTGGTGATGAAAGTAGCAGCTTCCTCGGCTTTTGCTGTGGGGCCACTGTTTTTGCTAGGATGATTTACATCGTTCTAAGAGGCTGGGACATAGGACCTGCTTAAATCTTACCATTTTTTTCTGCATATGTGTCATACCTTTTCATTGTTTCCATCCAATTCTTTTTTAATGTCAACTGTTTGATGTTGAGACTTAAGATTACTTAAGATGTAATATGTATGCCCTCATTCAGACCACATTTAGACCACTGATTTTAGAGTTGTGTAATTTTGTTGTAGTATCAGTCTATTTTCTTTGCTATTCCAATCTAAAGAGACTGCATTATATGACACTTAGAAATCAGTGGAAAAGAAATAATAATTGAAAACAAAATCTCCAGTGTATTCTGGGATTTTTTCCAGATATCTCTATACTTAGATCTCTCTGCTTATGAGATGTTCTCTCTTGAAATACGATGTTCTGATTATTTTTATTGTCTTTTCTTTTGCTTTAAATCCTGCCTTGACAGAAAGCTTCAAGTGATGTGTCTCGACCTGTTCTCATCCAGATTGCAGAATCAGCGTACAGGTTTGCCCTTGGTTCAGTTGCTGGAGGTTAGTCATGGCTGAGCAAGAGAATATTTATCTTCATTATTTGGGGTTTTTCTTCTTTGCTTTTGCCCTTCCCCTTCTGCCTCTCATTTAAGTGTAGAATGTTTCTCAGACTTTCCCTGGGAGATGTGTCTAAGGGATGGGATGACAATAAGATCGAAGGGGACAGGATCATCTAGTCTACAAGAGTTTTGGAATTTATGAGCCAGTGGAGTTTCCAGGTGGTGGTGTTGCTATCTGATTTGTCACCAAACAAGTTTCAGGAGAATGAGATCAATAATGACAAAGGGCCAGGAAGTGCTTTTGGTTAAAACTGTGGGAGGTAGTTTAATGTATCCAAAATATATCATGGGGAAAAAAAGGTACAACTGATATCCTAGATGTAAATGTGAAAGATGACAGTTGCAGTCAAACACTGCAAATGTAAAGTCGTGTTTTCTTATACCTTGATTTTTATTTGCAGCTGTTGGAGCCACTGCAGTCTATCCAATTGACTTGGTAAAAACTCGAATGCAAAACCAGCGTTCTACAGGCTCTTTTGTGGGAGAACTTATGTATAAAAACAGCTTTGATTGCTTCAAGAAAGTGCTGCGTTATGAAGGTTTCTTTGGACTTTATAGAGGTAAGTTTAAAAGGTGGTAATGATAAGATATTAATAAGAGTTTTGTGGCAGTCTGCATTTTTAAACATTTTTCGTTAAGATGTCGGTTTTACCTAGTTTGTGCTTTTGCCTCTTCTCTCTTAGAGCAGAAGGGTTTGCAAACTTCTTAATAATTAAAACTTCATTGTAATGAGAAAATTTTTTTAGGACCTCTCTGTCCTGTTCCTCCTCATCTGCTATAGGGCAGCAGTAGCAATTTCCTACAGCAAAAATACACTCTTAGTCAAATTTTCATTTCCTTAACAGTCCTTAGTACCAAGAGTGTTTTGTCCTGTTCGGTAAGAAGTTAGGTCATCTGTGGGATTTTATTGTTTGCGGGCTTTTTGTTTTGTTTCAGTGTTCTTTCTGATCTGTCTTCTTCCTATTTAAAATCAAATTAAATATGGTACCTTGTTATTAACCAGATCTCTCTTTCTGATATCTTTTGAGACAAAAAGGTCTGTCTGAACCAGTTGCATGTGCATGACTAATCATTGGAAATAGTCATCTTTATCAAGTTTTATGTGTAACTCTTCTAAGCTTGTCAATGTGGAGTCAGCCAGAGCAATTCACTGTGTTTCAACCCACTTAATTTTGTATGTGTAACTAGTACACCAAAATTATGAATATTAGCTGTTCCAGGCTGCCTTTGTAGTCAATGGAGAAAACCCCAAAAGCTTTTGATTCTGTTCAGGATGTAAATCATCCTCACTTTGGATATCTTAGATCTAAGTGCCTGTAGTTAGGTGGCTTTTTTTTTCTTTAAATTTTGTCCTTGTCCCAGTTGTGGCATCAATAGTGTCAGTTCAGGTAACTCAGAACGAGTCATAAAAAATCAAGAATGACTGCATGGGACTTCAATTCTTCTCTGTCACAGAATTAAAGTAAATTATATTTCTGATGTTGCAGTTATTGAGCTCTTTTGTCCCCCTCTGCTTTATCTATTGAGGAGAATTTGAACTTGCAATCCTTCCTTCATGTTTAGCCAGCTTATTTAGAAACTTTTTTCACTTTGGGAAATAAGAATATTGTAATGAAAGAAATTAATTGCTAAAAGCAGTTGAGTCAGGAATGAAGAACACAGGATTTTGGTAAAATAGTGTTCTGATCTGGCAAAACTATTTCCACCTTAAAAAAAGTAAAATTATAAGACAACATGGGGAAACAACATTAAAACTAGGAGGTGTGATATATGTGCACTCTCTAACATATGACCTGAGTTACTGGAGGTTGGCTAAGTAGTTCTCTGCAAAATATAGACTCTAATTATTTCAGCACAATTGGAGATGGGAGGGATCTGTTATTATGGACTAAATTTGAGGCAATTTTTGGAGTAGACACAATAATTTAATAAAGAGTACTGCCATGATCTCTATTTTATAAGGCTTTATAACAATCAGAATCTTTAAAAGTCCCAGTTATTGGCTAAAGAACTAAATGTATTCCGTGCACATGTATGTCTGCTTTAAATGTATTCCTTGCACATGTATGTCTGCTTCTTTCAGGATCCTGAAAGAACAAATATGCAGAATGCCACTATTGCCCGTTTCTGTCTTACTGAAATTCGGAAGCACAGTGATTTTTTCACCTGCTAAAAAACCCCAAAACCTCAGAAATACCATGAATGTGTGTTCTTAACTACATTTGCTTGTTCTGTCTTTGGAGTGATTTTTTTCATTGCCAAATTTAGGGAGCTTTAGAAAACTTTGTCAGTATTGCTTGTCCTTCCCTTTCCCATCCCCTTTTCAGTCTTTCAAGGAATACTGAATAGTGAAATCTCAGACGGTATAGTGGAGCTGAAATTCTACACCCAGGCCAATAATCTAATTTCTGGATTATGTAGTAGAACACCATCATTTCAGAGGCAAATTGAGACCTGCATTTCTACAGATTCTCTACTTAAAGGGCACTCTGACTTAGTTCTCTTTTAAGGAGTCAAATAAAGAAAACTTCTTAAAAATCTGGAGCTTACTCCATGCATCTCTTTAAGTTTGCATTGTTCGTTGCTTTCTAAGGACGTGATGCTGGAGAAAGCTGAGCAACTGAATGCAGAAGGAAGTTTTTGGTTAAGCTTAAGAGAAAAAAACATTTGAAAGGAGCATTTTATAGATTAGTATAATTACCTGTCTTGGGTTGAAAACTAGCACATTACCCAATGCAATGCAGTATACATACAGCAAGAATCATTTTGTTCTAGTATTGAATACTACAGTAGGTAAGAAAAATTACAGAATACATTGCTTTTTGCTACTCATCGGTAGCTGCAATTATTTCTTGCACTGTGATGTGTTCAGAGTTAAGTCAATGTGGGTGGTTGTGTCCCCACTGAAGGAGAGAGTAGTCATTGGCAAGAGTTCTTCTGAATAGTGATGCAAAACCTTTTAAAAAATTGTAGTGCAAACATTTGGAGCAGTGGTCTCTTTGTTGTGACGCAATTCAAGAAAACAAGCTGTAATTATTAAGGCCCACTCTGAACTCAGGTGTTTCAGATAATTTTAATATAAGGCACATATTTCCATCCAGTGAAGTGAATTGATTCTTCTTTTTTGTATCAATTTTTCCAAACTTGGAAACCATGTTCTGAACCACCATCTCAGATAAGGTTAAATTACACCATCTTGTGGATATAAAGAGAGCACTAAATTTGGTTTGTTGTCAGTTTGGTTCTAAGGATAATCAGTGTTTGTACTGAGAAAATACTTTGATTAAAAAAAACCCCATGAAACCAAATATGTTATAAACCTCTGTAGAGTTTTCATAGTATGCATTATTTGAAAGCTGTGTTGTTATATCATTTTTTAAAAACACTGTATATTTAAGATAAATTGTTTATCTGTCTCTTTCTCAGCATGGCTGAAATTAATACTTCTCTCATCTGCCTGTAATTTACTGTTGTGCCTTCATTTATAACTGAAATTCATATTTAGAAACTCACAGGTACACACACACACACACACACACACACACACACACACACACACACACACACACATATATATATATATGCAAATATAGGAAAATTTTGAACGCTGTGGTTTGTCAAGATCTCTTTCAACTGATGAGATCACCTAATATTATTTAAATCAGAAGTCTGCCTGAGAAGTCACAAATTCCTTCACAGTCCTAAGCAGTTCATCTCATAGAGATTATTTCACCTGTACTTCATGTTATGGGAAGTTTAAGTACCAGAGATAAAATGTAGCCTAGGAAAATGTAGCCATGTTGTTAATGCCACTTTGCCTAGGGGGTGAAAAAGACAGGAAATGCTGTTGAAGACAGTGTCCTCTGTGATCATTAACAGTTGAGGAGCTTGTTAGTTTTATTTCTTTTGATGGTGCTTCTGGCACTGCAGAGACTCCAAATGCCATCTCATCTTAGATTTTAATCATTTGTGTTCATCATCCACCTTCCTTATTATGGACGGACTCCCATGCTAATGATACATAAGACTGTGGCAGGTTTCCTCTCAAATGAGGCAACAAAGTACTGTTTCCCTAGAATGAAACTACAAGCCTACATGTACCCCAAGTTGTGTCAAAGCACAATATTTTCAAGAAATACCCCATTTCCAGTCTGTGGGAGCTACACTTGAATGGCAACCAGTGATTCCAATTTCTTGTGTGAATCCTTTAATGGAAAAATTTGGCAGCATTCCATTAGTGCCTTCCTATCAGATGCCCAAATGGTTTCAAATAATTTACTTAGATGGAGCAACAACTCCTTCAGTCAGTAGGTTTTTCTAATATGAAGGGAAAATCACATCTGTTACACAGTGTGAAACTGAAGTTTCCCTGTTAGACATCTGAAGAACTACTTTATCCAAATAAGAATTTTTTTTCTTTTACTCTGTGCTATCACTACAGCTCGGCTGGATGAGCTGTTGTGTGTATGTTCACAATGTATCTAGACTGCTTTCAGAAAATAACTTGTACGGTGTCACAAACTGAATGCAGCCCTTGGTGCTCTCTCTTGCATATACCTTCACCTTCCCATAGAATCCTACTATGACAGTGTGAAATATGAAGTGGTACATCATAATTGCTACTAAAAATCCTTGGATATAAAAATACATTGAATAACGTGTTTGCTTTGTACTGTAGTAGCAGGCTGCCTATGTACAAAATGCTCTTCTCTGATGTTATAAAAGGCATACATTTTTAAGACACTGTCAGACGTTTCTAAGTCTGTTCTGCATCTGTGTATATGTCATATTGTTGATCTGCTAATGCATAGTAACACTGAAAAATTCCCAGCATGTCAGGATAACCCCAACAGAAACATGACATTTTCATATGGGTCCCTTGATGTGCTTATTTTCTTTCAAAACTTAGCATCTTTTTCATGTTTATAATCTTTCAACAGTATTTCAGGGCTCCCATGAAAACAATAAAGGGGAAATTAATGTTGATGATTATAGTATATAGAATGCAGAGGTACCACTTAGAGATTGCTTTATTGCACAGGTATGATATCAAACGAAGGGTCCCTCTACTAAGATGGGATAGTAGTCCTAGCTGGTGTCTGGCAAGGCTATAAAATGTAGTTCTAAAATTCATGCTGCCTTTTTCAGAATACTGTATGCTACCCTGCAGTAGACATACACAGCATTATATGTAGTTAAACTTAAAAGGTACTTTTATGCTATAAAATCATGCGTGAAGTAGAGAGAGAAAAAGAAAAATGTTCTGGGTTTTTTGTTGTTCAGTTGGGTTTTTCTGCTGTTAGATTTTTTTTAACTGCTACATATTCTATTTAATCTTTCTCTTCTACCTTGAAGTTTTATGGAAAGTTTTGAGTCATAACCATCCAATTCAGATTTGAGTGCAAAAAAAAAAATTTACCAGATGGGAAAAAGTACCTTGTGCCAGGATAAACCTGTTTTCCATATGACTTTACAAGACCCTTTATAAATGCAGTCTTGGAAGCTGAAAAATGAAAAATGGTTAAAAGGCCATCTTCACATCTGTTCAGTGAAAATGAATTTTATTTGTCCTGCTTATTTTGCTTCTAAAATTGGAGGTATATACAGATCACCAACTGGACTATTTTTATAATTTCCTATCTTGATATTTTAGAATGTCTTTTTCTGTGATATGGCTTCAAAGTCATGTTCTATATAGCTTGAGTGCACTAATATATGTATATATGATTTTAAAATAAATGATCTCTATGTTGTTTTGCAATTATATCTGCTTACAAACCTGCTCTAATTTTACTGCATGAGGTTTAGGATTAGGTAGTGTGCTTTTACAGTATATGGAATGTTTTTTTAGTCTCTGAAGATATAAATTCTTTAGCTGTAATGTTTATACAGAGCCACATATGTCCTCTAGCAAGATGTAAATATTATAGCAGTTGAAAAGATCATTTTGCAATGAAAAAATCCTATTCATTGTATATTCTTGTCTTGCTGCAGATAATGTAATATTTAGTTACACAATTCTGAGTGTTTTAGTGGTTTCTCATTGAGGTCTGAATTCAAGTCACCTGTGCAAGTTAAATTGTTTAGAAAGTCAAATTTTGATATTTAACTTACTTTTTTTGTTTTGAGCAACTGTATATGAACTTAGTGTTACTATATTCTTTTATTTGAGTATTCAGTCCTATGATCATAGCTCAGCATAGCTGGGTAAATGTTGCATGTGTATGTACTGTATAAAGACATTAGTATATAAATATGGTTGGGCCTCCTGCTACCACAAGTCAAATGGTGCTTTTCTTCAATGTCATTTCCTTATTAAGAGCATCAGTAGGAACCAGTAAAGCTGATGGATGGTAGCAGGATGGAAGAATATGTGCATTCTTCTCGGTGTTATTCTGATGTTTACCTCTAGGAAAAAGTGCTTTTTAGCAGGTTAACTTTTAGAGGTGAAACCTTAATTGTCTTTTTTACCCCAAATAAAACCATGGAGAGCTGAAAATTTCAGGTTTTTGTAGGAAGTAACCAAAGGTGCTTCCTGAGCTACTAAAACAAAGGGGTCTGTACCAGTCACTCCAGCTGAAGTGATTTTCTCGCACTTCTGGCTGGTGTTCTAATTTCATTATGCTGATGAATGCTTGTAACACCACTCTAGCCCCAGGCTTTCTTAGTAAGCTTTGCCTATTTTTAGGCTGTGTCATTCAAATGTTTACAAAATATTGGCTGTTCACTTCAAGCAAGTGAAGCTTACAGTCAGAAATTCACACTTCCAGTTCTGTAGCGAGTCACAAAATAAAATAGGAAATTCCATACCTGGGAAGAAAGCAGCATAACTTCCTTTATTTTAAGAACTAGTGATGTATCTGGGCAAAGAGCTCAAGAATGCAGTCATGCATGTTTGAATGGTTTACATTATTTTGATTCGTATCCCCTTGGGGTCTCCATGTACTGCCCTTGTTTTTGCCAGAAAAAGGTACTGCACTTACGACTTTTAAAGTAGGTGCATTGTGTATCTCACAAAATTAATTAAAAAGTCTTGATTATTGTGTGAAGATGCAGAAAATAAATGTTAGTGTAGGACAGTACTGAAACATACTTGTCAAATCTGTATTAGTGTTTAAGCATAAAATGAGCTAGTATGAATTAAAAAGAATAAAGAAACCAATATGTGTAGGCAGTGGTAGCACTAAGTTTGTTCTCAAAATCGAATGTTTAAGTACTCAATATAATAACACAAAATTGCTGTACAAATCACCTGTTTCTGGGTGCTGATCTCTACGTATATTTGTTGATTTGTTTATTTAAAAACAAGTTACTCAATGGTTTGAATTCTCTATTTCCATATTACAGGTCTGTTACCACAGCTATTAGGAGTAGCACCAGAGAAGGCCATAAAACTTACCGTAAGTTTGCAAATGGATTGTTTTCACATTTTTCCATGTTGTAAAGGGCATCAAATTACAATTAGCCTGTTAAGGATTTTTATCCTTTGTGTGTCAGCAGCATGGTGGAGTGTATTCCATCATTCTTGCTTGATATGAACTTAATTACAAAAAGCACAAAGCAACTGTTAATATCTGACTTGTGAACACTGTAAATGGCATGCTAGTCACATGCAGAGATACATATGTACATTTTAAGAATCTTACTGAAAACTTGTTTTTGGACTCACTCCAGAATATAATAAACTTATTCAACTTGTTCACTTTATCTGCTCATTTGTAAGTCACGCAGGCCTTTAGTTTTACTTCTTAGCGAATATGAATAATTATTTATTGGATTTGGAGGGCTTTTCTTTTTTCATCTCCATGTGGTTCCTGTATGCATGATTGTAGTGCAACAGGAAACAATGTGAGCAGGTAGTGAATTGTTGGTAAGAAAGGAACTAGTTTGCATCATGTTTTTTCTAAATGTTTTACTTCTGTAATTTTGTTATTTCATGAGTGATTTTAAGGCACTGAAGAATTCTTTTTAAAACCGAGTCATAATGTATTGTTTATTCACTGATAAACAAGTATTCATCAAAGCTAGTAATATGCATTAAAAAGGTATTTAATGCTAATAATTGAATTGTTATTGTGTTAAAACTTAGTATTGAACATTCTGATATTAATTTGACATTAAATTTTTAAATGTAATGAGCACTTCTAAAATATTATTTTCTAATTTTCAGAATTATTTATTAATTTAATTAGTGATTTATGTATTTTTCAATAATACATATTTGAATTATGCTGCAAATTTCTTTTGGAAGAAAATAGCTTTAGAATATTTAATGTAAATTTTAAGATTTGTTTGATATCTTGTAGTTTGGTAGCTTCATGTATTTGCATTTTTAATTGCACAGAATTCTCAATTGATGAATGTTTTCTCTGACCTTTTAATTTATCAGCTTTCATAAATGTTTTTTTTAAGGTTAATGATTTTGTGAGAGATAAATTTATGAGTAAAGATGGCTCTGTTCCCCTGGCTGCAGAAATTCTTGCTGGTGGCTGTGTAAGTATCTTTAATTTCCTTCATATGAGATTAATGAAAGTGCAGTGTGTAAGATGAACTGTGTGGACTAAGACTTCTGTTTAACTACAGATCCGGTTCAAGAGCAGACTCTACTAGAGCATCTCAATTCTTTCCTAGATAGGCCAGCCATTCTTGATGAAAGGGTAAATGTTTCTGTGCATCGTGCCTTTTAACTGTGCTCTATAATTCTCACAGTTTAGAGTTTGTTTCCTTAATAAAGAATGTGTCTTTATTCCTGTTGGCTGTAGCTTATGGCCTAAAGAGGATTCATGCTAACCTTTCCAGAAGTTAATAATTAGTTACTACTTTGTGTCACCCACTCTGCCACGTCACTTCTTTCCTGATCTGTTACCGCACCCACTAATTTTCACTTTTTGCAGCGATACTGGCTTTTGAAATGGCAAAAACTACTCATGCTTCTTTAAGTTCATAGCAGACGTAGGCTGTGTAATGTTAACTTGGTGCATAATGCATTCCTGAATGTAGGCTGTATTTAAAACCCACTAAGTTTTTAAGAGTGTTTTGCTTGTATAAAGTAGTATCCTAATGAACAACTGCTATATTACTGGGTGAATTATAATACTTCACGATTTGGTCTAGTTCTGTCCATATTACCGCTCCTTTATCTGGTGTATTGATTTGTTCCAGCAAATGTAAATACTTTTAGGTAGAATGAATAGTTATTCAAAGAACAGTGCATTTTACAGATAAAGAACACTGTTTATTTAAACCAGCTTTGATCACTGGGGCAGAGCAATGTTGGTATATTTTCAATCTGTCTTTGTCGCTGTTGTCGTAAGACAGATGAGGTCACATTTTCAAGCTGCTTCTACCTATGTCGAAAACTACAATGAGCAGCAACTTAAGAACAAATGTTTGTGTCTTAACCTCAGTAGATGCAGAGATTTGTGCTGTATGTTCTTGCAGAAAGTGAACTATGATTATCTGAGCCTCAGGGTGCAGTGGCTTGGTTGTGTTTGCAGGCTGAGAAGCCCTGGCTTTCTGTAATTCTCAGGAGATAGAGCAGGATTTGGCTGCTGTCTCACTGCTCCTTCTGTTTGATCACTGACCTGTTGTAGACTGCCAGGTAGGATCCCCTTGTTCTGTAACTTTAGGAGCATTCAGGGGAGAAAAGAAGAAGGGGAGGGAGAGAAGAATGTGAGTCTCTAAAGCCCTAAATGAAAAGCATGCTGTAAATGAAGGAAAAATGCAATAAAGTGCTTGCAGAGTAAAAAGTATTTGCCCCTTACACTAATAAAAAGTCTCATGAACATAGCAGCCATAGAGAATTGAGTAAAATTTTCATTTAAAATGTCATTTGATCTAGAGATTTTATTTTACAGACTGCTGTGAATTTTTTAATGCAGTACAAAAAGCACTCTTTACAGAGACCTGTCATTCATGAGAATGCTGCAACAAGCTTTTTGTAGTTCACTGTAAAGTAAGGATCTACTTGAAGAGATAGGTGGTTTGAGATGTATGTTAAATATCCTGTAAATGTTGGCTTGTCCTGTTTAGTATTAAAAATTAATATTAACAGTGAGATGCTGCATAAAGTTGTAACAGTAGGTGTACGGCGGCAGAATGCCTGTTTTCTTTTAACTGGAGTGCTCCACTTAAGGGCATAGTTTAGTGCCAGGTAGATAGGTTGCAACTTGTCTCTTCTGCAGGTGGTCTTTAGGGTTTTTTTTCAATTTTAAACACAATTGAGACTTGCAAGAGCTACTCCCATTACCAGTGGTGCCTATTTTTGGCGGGGTGAATTTTTCTCTCATGGTGTAAATAAATGCATAAAATATAAGATGACAAAGACAGGCTTGTTTTCTATAGCTTTCAGCATTGTATTGGCCTAACATTTTGTCCCTGTTAAAGCCATCGTGAAACCTGTGATTTCATTGTGGAAGCAGAAAGGACACTATTGAATGCTTTTGAAAATTGTCAGTCTTAGATTTTTACCTCATTTCACAATGTAGTAATCGCTTATGTGGGAGGCAAGAAGACAGGAGTGCATGATGTGTTAGAGTCTAAAAAGGGGAAGCCGAATAAGATGAATTTTACAAGACACTTGCCCAAACACCTTTCGCTTTCCACATCTAATTCGCAGCTGGGATTGTGTTACAAACACAGATTTAAATTTTCCTTCTTCAGTGCTTCTGTTTCCTTAGACTGTATTCATTGCTTATTCAAGAGCTGTGCACTGGGTTGCATTCCACATTATAACCTTTTAGATACCAGCCCGACAAATACAGCATAGCACTAATATCTAAGAAAGGGAAGACAAGCAGATACTTGGATGGTTTGAGTTGTTCAGTAACACAAAGGGCTTTGAAGGGGTCAGTATCACCTGAGTAGCTCCACTCTGCTGTTTGCTCAACCATTGCCAGGCGTTGACTTTTAAGTCCCCAAGGAGTTCGCTTTGCATCATAATTACTGAGAATTAGTACACATGGCTGACTTTTGCACTTGTAACTAAAGCTGATTGTTTCATTGAACAAGTCTTTTTCTGTTTTGTAAACTGTTTTCTCTCCTGAAAGAAAAAAAAAGAAAGAAAAAAGAAAAGAAGAAAATAGATCTTTTATTTCATGACCCTGTGGCACTTTATTCAGTTAACAGCCTGTTTCATAGCTTTTTATTATGTGAAGATGAAAGCGATAGTTTGGTTGAGGGGTTTTTTTTTGAGACCCCCTAAGAATATAATTAAAAGTATAACCTTTATACATAGGGAGGGTTGTTGTGTAAATTACTAACTCAAAATTTCCATCTCCTTTGTTTGTAAGAAATTTTCCTAGTGACTATAGTATTTGTTACCAGTAAAAAATATGTATGTAACTCTCATATTTGTGCAATGCCTGACACCCACCATGAACTCCACTCTCTGCTGTGGGTTTAGGTCTCTCATCACTCATGCAAATCCTATATAGACCTTATCATTATTAGGCTAGTAAAAAGCTTCAGTTCCAAGGCACAGTGTAATGATACTGTAGAGCTGGGATCAGCTGAGCATCTAACCCACAAGTCTGATTCAACCTTAGTGAATGAAAATGTGCACAAGTGTGCTAGGTTTGATTTCTGCTAATGTTAACAACTTCGGGAATTCTTTAATAAAAGGAGGAACTTGTATAAGCTGTAAGTACAACCTGAAATCTCTTTTTTTTAGAGTGGCAGTAATCTTGAAGTTTCTGTAAGCTTTATTTCATGGTCTTTCACTTGATTTTATATTTTAAACAAAAAATAATCATAAGTCATACCAAGTTTATCTGCTTGCTTCATATAAACTTAGTTCACTGGCTTCTGTTAAAAGTAACCTGATTTTTTTTTTTAATGTAGCACTGGTTATTCTTATTTTTCGAGTTATACTAACCAGATGAAAACTCAATTTGTAAAAGTGTCATAAATATTATATTTGAGGTTTTGAGGTATTACCTTTAACTCTTACCATTTTAGTTGAGACAGTAATTTTACTTAGTACCTTAATTAATGCAATTCCTAATTTAATGAAAAATTTATAGTTGTGTAACTGGGAAAGAGATGCTAATATGCAAAATAAAGAGCAATCATAAAACAGAAAAAATACTAAGAAAAGCAGAAGTATTATAGGATGACTAAAAAGAAATATACATGTTGTCTTGTCTGTATGTAGTGATAAAGGTAAATAGGAGGCTTAATTTTCAGCAAGAAAAGAAAATACATTTTGATTTATTAACCTTTCATTCTGCTCTCCCTCCTCTTTCCCAGCGCACAGTTGTTTCGTTCCCAGCTGCTCAGTGTGTGTTCACTATTAGCCAGCTTATATCATGTAGCACAGTACAATTACAGATCCCATACAGATCTGCTTTTGTTTAAATTGTCAAGACAATTTTAAACATATTTTTAGAGACTTTATAGTAATCATAATAAAGTTAAAACATATTGGACCTGCTTGGACAGCCTCAACTCTGCTATGGAGTATAAAAATTAGATACAGTTAAGATGTAGTGCCAAATCCTGTCCAAAATTATTTTTTATAAAGGAATGCAATGTGAAATTCCAGATTAATTCTGCCAAATAACTTATTCAGTGCATATGCTTTAATTAAGCTATTTACAACATTTATGTTTCAGAAAGTAATAAAGGTAAGTCCACATCTGAGCTGCATTTTCTCTCTGGCATTGCAGTGGAGGTAGAAGGTGCACAGATTGCAGTTCCCACACTTAGATGTCTTACTTGCAGAAATTCAAATATTTGGGTGTTGCAGACTAAAGGAGACTGAAGGTGTCATTCTTGCTTTCATTACTCAGAAACCTAAATCTGATAGCATTCTATTATATTTGGCAAGGGAGGCTGAGCTGTGGGTAAAATGAAACTGAGCATTATAATTGCCAGGGGAAAAGATATCTGCGTGTATACCTGAAAAAAAAGGCAAACAACTGCTGTCACACAGAAAAGTTTTGGTCTAGTTTATTGAGACAGTTAAGTAATGATGGTCATCTTGATGATTGCTCATATTAGCTTTGAAAGCAAATGGCATACGTCCCTTGAATGCTTAAAAGATTTATTCTCAGAGGTCTATTCTCCCTGTAGTTAGGGAATCTAACTCCCATTAGTTTCAGGGGGAGTTCTGCCTTCATGTGTATCCCCGACATTCACATCTGGTTTAAGCAAAAGTTCAGAAGCTTCTAATATATACTTTTTTCCTTGATTAAATTTAAAGCTATTTTCTTCTTGCATAAAATTTATGTTGTTGAATGAAGTAATTACATTTATTTACAATTTAATATAATGAGTATAATGTAACAGAATTTAATTAATTAAGTATTTTTATAGTATAGGGTTTTTTTTCTGAACCACTGTAATTGTAGTTATTTTCAACATATTGCAAATCATTTCAACTAAGTGTAAATTTTTGGTACAAAATCCCCAGTTAGATCTGGACTTAAATTTTACTTCACATTTGTTGAATTTCAACACTGCTCTGTTTTAATTGTCTCTGATAAATTTTCAACTAATTTTAGATTTAAGCCTTATGGTGAAGTTTGGGAAGGCAACATACAGTTATGTGATAGCCCCTACAAGAGGTTGTACCAAAGGCTGGGAACATTCCTGGTGTGAAGTTCCTGCTTTTCTTTGACCTCACCCCATATTTTCCTCGTAGGTTTGAATGTTTTTAAAAAAATGGTTGGCTGAAATTTTCACCCAGTCATGCCTGTTTAAATTGGCTTTTCTCAAATCAATGATGAATTTTGCAGAACATGATTTCACCCTGTTTTGAATTTTTGTTATCAATTAGTGAATCTAATTCTTATTTTTTTCCAAGAAGTATTTTTCCATAACAAATTAGGGATGCTTTCTCATTTTATGTCCCTCTTCTCTTTCTTTTTATTTTCCTTCTCCCCTGAAAAAAAGATAGAGAACGGAAATTTTTCAAACGGTAAAAAAGGAAGGATGACGCATAGGTTTACGTTGATACGTTTCTGATTCCAGAAACATACGTCACACTTTAAAACATGTATTTGTTTTGACAATTGTATTTTATTACACATCCCGTTCTCCTAATACTTCTTTTAATGGCAGTAAAATATTACAGTGTTTACCAGTGGAGGTTCAAAAAAACAAAACCAAAAAAGAAAGACTCACACTCAAATCAGGAATTAAAATCAGCTTTCTATGAGAAAAAGAAAGATATTTATGATGTCACAGTAATTTACGATGTGACCAAGAAATAATGGGTCATAGTTTTAATATAGCTTCTGTGCCTTAAGACTTGAAAGGTCTGTAAATCATTAAATGATTCTACAACTAGTCAAAATAGACAAGTAGAGCAGACAGAGCCAAACGTTAACACATTTGACAGGTCTGTAACCTAATTGCTTTTATAATGTCAATCAAGTAGGTTCCACTTTGATTTTTTGGCTAGGCTTCTGAGAACTGACTTACCTATAACATGGAAAATATCAAATCCACAATTTTAATTTTTTTCCCACTGCAGACTTGGTCAGTGCTTATAAACAAACTGTACTCCTGTTTGTTTCTGTTTAGCCAGGTCATTCGTATTCTGTGGTAGGACAGTCTTCACAACTTGTATCAAGTCTTGGAAATCTTTCTGAAGCAGTAGCAGGAATGTACTTCTGTTCAGACTAATTGCAATTCTATTTATGAGCACTTTTATGTGAGTATTTGGAGGACGTAGCTCTACTTTTATGTATGTTTGGATGTTAATAAAACTCTGCAATTCTAGCAGCATTCACTGAGCTGCCCAAAGTAAAACGCAAGCCAGACCAAGAAAGGCTGTCCTCAGAAGACAGGAGAGATTAGCTGGAGGAAAACACAGTTCTGCCTGAGCAGCATGAATGCTGTTTCTGTGATAGCCTGGTCAGGGTAGTGAAAAGCAGATGATTGAGGACTCAGGAAATCTCATGATCTGAAGGACAGGTATTTACCATATGAACTCTCTTTGCTGAAGAGCATTATCAGAATCCTATATAAATAAAACCATAAATGAGAAAGCATGAGATAGTTTGTCTGGATTTTTGAAGCCTGGCTTTATGGGAAGAAAAGGTAACATAGAAAACCAAGCTTTTGATAACCCAGTATGCTTCACCCTTGGCATACAGTGCCATGAAATTAAGGTTGTCATCTTGGAAATCTGTAAGAAAAACAGTCACCTTGGACAGCTGTCTGTTACTGGTGAGTTTTTCTGCTAACAGGAGAGGCCATAGTGAAATCCTCTCTGCAACAGTTCAACATAATTCATCTGATGCTCCTGCTCTTGTCATACAAACGTGAAGACTTTTAGAGGTAGTCTGAAGCACTCCACTGGCACTCTCTAAATCTGGCTTCTTCACCTTGTTCTGTTGTAGAATTTGTATGTGATTTTGTGGTAAATCATTGAATAGTTCTGTGCCTTAGCTGCCTTTTATTATGCAGTGAGGATGACAATTCTTCCGTTCTTGCAACTCCTGAGTACATTTTAAATTTAGATTTCTTTTTTTTAATGACAAGGAACAGTCTTTATTTTGTGTCTGTGCTTTAGGAACCTTGATTTTAATTAAGATTAATGGATGCTAGGAAGTGCAAAGGAAAACAAGCTGCATCTGGCAACTGGCAAGGAGTAGGGACAAGGGGCAGAATACAATGTTCAGTAGGACTCATTGTGATAAATAGTTGATTAAAAAGTTTGGATCTTGCACCTGCTTGTCTCACTGTAAATTAAACAAGTAACAAGGCATTGTAGACGATTTCTTTTGCAGAGGTTGATTTTTGATAATTGCATAATGTTACTAATGTATTTTAATGGTTGCCATTAATTGCCATAATTGCTATCCCTGGGTGATATTGTTGGGAAATATTAACACTCTAATAGCAATAGTAATCCTTTCTTCATCCATGAAACCGTAAAAGGGGATATTTGATAAGCTGGATGGGGGGATGCAGAGGAAAAATCTAGTCTGATCCTAAAAGCAGTTGGCTGAGACCAGGAAAGGGCCTATGATTTGAAGAAAATAATAAGGTTAATTAGAGGAACAAGAACATTTGGTGATCAGTAGCACCAAAAGGAAAAGAATCTAGTACTTTCATCTGGAATGGAAAACACAGAATTTCCTTCCTGAATTGCAAGCTGTATTCTCTTCAGAAGGTACACTGAAGCTTTCAAATGGAGATGTGAAAGCCAGAAGAGAGTTGTGTCTGATGTGCTCATTTAGTATCTAATCTCGTAAGGGCACAAAATGCAGTTACATTAAAAAGAACAAGAATTTCTTCTCTTACTATAATGAGGGGGGTGAAAATCTGTTTGCTTTCAAGTAAGTTTATTGCAGAGTGATTTGAATACATGAAGAGATAGAGGACATTCTGACTCCGTAAACTATTTTTAAGTGGTGTTATTAAACAAGGTTTTTTATCACTGCGGAGTGGGGTTTATTTCTCCATGGACAAAAAAACCAACCAACCCTCAACTATTTCTACTTCTCCCTTCTGTTTAGTGAAATAGGAAAGTAGAAGGAAACATGATACTACTGTATTACTGTACAAGACTATACTGCCATCGAGAGGTGTTGGATGATATCATACCAATTGCACAGTTGAAGAACTGCAAAAATGGAAAAAACCCTCCGTTTATTTTTAAAAATACTGTTGTGTGTGGATGCATAGCTAGCTGACTGTGTATTAAAGCACATTTAAAGCCATGCAGATTTCTAGTTATGTGGGTATGAGGAGTTCTTGTATGACAGAGATATTTTCCTTTTGTTTTCTTGCTTTAAATCAAACAAGACCACAAGTGCTTGTGATTAGATCAAATGTTAAGTTCTTTCAGAACAATATGGGCCCTTTGGGGACCCTTACAGATAATTATATATGTGGTACCTCTAGGTATGTACTCCTATAAATAACTCAAAATTTTAGGTTTTACTTTAATCACATGATAATAACTGAAAAGTAATAGATTTGCTTTTACAGTCAGATAATTTGTTTTTTTAAAAATGATTGGAAGAGGTGAGAAGCAATTCAGAGTTGAGGGTATTCAAGTTTGCAACTTGAGTACAGAAAAAGTGGTGTTATTGGGAACTGTCTGTAATAAACAGTTGACAAAATTGATTTTTCTGACACTGGAGAGATTATTGTGCTTGAGCAACCTGAGCTTAAGTGGTGTCTATTCTGGACCAAAAAAAAAAGAGAGTAGTTTTCAAATTCTGCCCTTTGGGAGCTTATTTCAGAATTTTGTAATGAAATACACTTTTACTGCAAAAGTTAACAAACAAAAATGGCACAATAGTCTCAACTTTTGGCCAAACTGAAGGAATGAGCAGGGTGATATGGTGTGCTGCTGCTGTTTTTTCCTTTTTCCATACCAGCACCTTGAACAGATTGAAAAAAAAATAGATTGATGAGATTTCTTTCATTGAATTCACTATGCAAAAACTCAAAAAGAAGATGGAACCATGCCATTTTGATTCAAGCCACTGATTTGGAGATCAGGATATCTGGAGACTCCTACAATCTGGGTGTTTTTAAGCTGACAAGATGCACACTGGGTATACAATTAACCTCTCTGCCTCAAAACCCCTCTTGAAAAACCGGAGACATTGTACTTTCCTCACAGGAGCACTGGGAGGAAATACATTAATATTTATGAGACACTTACATACTATGACGATGAATAGCACAATAGAGTTACCAGTACTAGATAAGCAAGAAATCATTTCATTAGAGAGTACAGTAGCCATCTCTGGTTTGCTTCCTCCCCATTTTGAGAGTAAGGAGATGCAGTTACCAGCACAGATGCTTAAATAACAGAATGATCAAAGCTCCCCTCCAGGCAACTGTACTTTTTACCACTGGAACTGCCTCTGCACAGGCTGATAAACCAGGCTTGCTCTCCATCACAAGGCAGGCAGGTGGTAGAAACTCTCCTGTTGAGACCCTCTGTCAGGTATTGTCTGGCTCACCACTTTCAGTTATTCATCATTTGATTTTTGGAGTATATCTTTGGTCAAATTCAGAGGTTGTTTAGGGAGTTCTGGGCTAATACCTGAATATTTTGAAAAGACTACAATGGAAATGACCAGTGTCTTTTTTCAGACTTGCTGTGTGAGCAGCAAAATTGGTAGTTCTTTTAGTACTGCCTGGTGCATGCAGGTCTCAGTATTTTTAAGAATTTGAATTCAGAGAACTTGATTGTATGAAGTGGGTAAATAATAACGTGCCTGTTTTTATATGGCAAGCTGAAGCAGAGTAAGTCTTGTGTCATTTAGCCAGAGCAGCAAACATCTAATGCTGGAAGTGTCAACACAGCCAGGTTGGACATGCAAACATAAACATTTTTATGTGCTAGAACCTGCAGTACTTCCTGTTTCTTTGCATTCAGAATTTATTTGCCTTTATTATCCTTTGAAATCAGATATGTGTTTCTGTTTCCTTTTTTTAATTATGGCATTCACTTATGAACAATTTGATAGATTTTTAAATTGTTCCGTACTTTGGTGCATTAATAATACTACTGCTTGATTTTGTTGTAATCTTTTAAATTTTAATATGATATTCCCGTAGTGAAAATTAAAGGAACACTTCTCTTGGAGTCATGGCACAATGAACTGTGAGAATATCATACTCAGGAAAAGTAGTTTTACTGTGCTAATAGATCAGTTGATACGACTTTTTAAGTAGCATCTTTTAGAGGGTGGCTGTGGTGTAACAAACTTGCAAATGAACATTATCACCTGCAATTGTTTTTATCCTTTTTAAGAAAAAAATATGTATAATGGCAGGTTGGAATGCTTAATATTTGCAATAGCTACACAAAAATGTTTATTACATAGGAATATGCAATTCACCAGAGACTCTTTCCTGGATTCTTTTTATTTATTTTGAGAATTAGCAAGATAAGTAGGCAAGTAAAGGAAACAATTTTGTGTTTTGAATGCTTACTTATTTAACTTGTTTTAGTTTATGTGCAAAACTGAAGGCAGCATATGTGCCAAATAATTTATCAATCTAATTTCTTATGGCAACAAGAATAGAAGTTTTATATGTACCAGGATTCTGGTTTGGTAAAAACAGTTAAATTATATTATGCCAATTTGAAAGTCAAAACCATTCAAGTTACACAAAAGCATGCTTTTTCTGGTCAAAATAGGAAACATTTGGGATATTTTTGGGGTTATGTAAAGACTTTAATTTGTAACCATACTGTGTATGCTCAGTCTAAGTGGTAGACAAGAACAGTTGTTCGTGTGATTTGCTGTTTCTTCAGCATTTCATTTAAACCATATTATTGCGTATATTTTTCATTTGGAATGATAGTTAATCTGAGCTACAATTAATTCTTTTAACATTTGAATAATTTACAAAAGATGTGCACAAGGTGTTTACATACTAGACATGGCCAGATGCAAGTGCTTTTTAATGCAGCTTATTTCATTTTAGTCATTACCTTCTAGAACAAAATAGTTGTTTTATTGTGGGGAGGGTGAGTTTGTGCAACTTCAGAACATGGAGAAGAGCATAGCTGTCAGGTCACAGAATTGAGAACTTAGCAGAAGTTAGAACGACACTCTATTGACTTTGAGCCAGACGGAGTTGGTATAAATATTTTTTTAATGCACTTAGGTATCCTTTATGTTACCTTTTTTTTCTTGTTGCAAATTTTAACTCGGGATTTGTCAGTGCAGCAGAAAGGTTGTGCCCTACATTACATATTATGAATGAGATGAACTTTACAAGAGCTAGTAGGGAGTCCAAAATGCTTTCCAGCATTGTGTTTTAAATCTTTCAAAATCAATCGAATGACACCTTCCCAACAAATGGAGACTCACACATTAAAAACATTTAGTTGTTCATGGTTAATAAAATCCTTCAGTCTGTTTACCTTTTTTTCTTTAATACCTGTTGCACAAATAATGACGTGGAGCTCAGACTCTTGAATCAAGCAGCATTTATTGGCACTGAAACTGGTAGTTCAAAGGGTTTTTTTAAAAAAGCACAATATACTTGCATTTCTGGTCTTTGGACCACGTGTACGTTGTCAAAATAGCAAAAGCTTCTGCCAGATTTCTACTCTTCAACAGTATGTATTCACTTTCTATAGACTGGCATACAGATTGCATTTTCTTTATGAGTTACTAATTTTTCTTTCACTTCATTACTTCTGTTAGTGTTGTTGACTTGTCAGTATTGCATAACTTGGTCATAGTGAATGTATTATTGCAACAAGAAGTGAGCGAGTGTCTGTCTGTTATACTATAGTGGCTGACCTTCTCTGTTTTTCCTGACAACTCATCTTGCAGTGAAGTGCATTTCATACCTAATGAGGTGAAGTAACTGTTACTAAAACTCTTGTCTGCTAATAGCTTAACTGACTGCAGCAGGATTGAAAATGCTGTATCTTGAATGTAACAGGATGTACACTGCAAATAATGTAACATTTTAATGTACTGATTTCTGCTTTTAATTTCAGGCTGGAGGTTCTCAAGTGATCTTTACCAATCCACTGGAAATTGTCAAGATTCGATTGCAGGTGGCTGGAGAAATTACTACTGGTCCACGTGTTAGTGCCCTCAGTGTATTAAGGGACTTAGGTTTCTTTGGTCTCTACAAGGTATGTTTTTTAAAAAAACATTTTAAAAAGCCTATTATAAATCTGTTAAATCAATATATAGTTTCATTGTTCTCACAAACATCCGTAGGTGCTCACAATTTTACTTCATAAAAATTCTTTATTATGTGATACTTTATCTTCATTTTTCATTTCTGAGTAAGGGAAGAAACTGTCTCACCTTTATGAGCATGTTGTTCTTGTGACTCTTACTAAAGTTTCTTTTCCCACTTCAACTGGTTTAAGGTTCACTGAAGATTAGTTTGTGATTCCTGATATTCCCTCTAGTGTAAAAATAAACATATTTTCATCTGCTACATGATACAGAGCTTACAGTTTTGGAACTGTGATTTTACTCTTCTATGTTTGATTCAGCAACTTTCCCACATGTCATCATTCATTTGGTGATGGGAATTACTTGCAGCACAGTAATAGTGAAGAAATACAGACAGTGGGAGCTTAACATAAAAATAAACTCATAGAGCAAGCTTCCCCTTGCTTCTTTAGAAGAATACTGCCACAAATAATATAAGGAAAAGCTGCTCTTCAGTTCTGCTTTCTACATTACTGTCTTTACATAGATACACAAATAAGTGAAAGTAAAGTTAGGTTTTAAAGACAGCAGCAGGATTAGAAGCATCTTCTGTTGAATCTAATAGGATATATGCTGCAAATAATTTAAAGGATTAACACACTTTCATAAAACCTACTTTTAGATGAAGAAGACTAGATATGGGGGAATATGAAAGGTCTTGAAGTCCTTTGAGATAGCCATTATACACAGTATTGAAACAAAAACTGTGATGAATACCATATACTGCAGAGCATGGTGTGGTGTTTCTTCAGATTCTGCAGCCTGTGACTCAGGAGAAAGCTTTCATACCACCAATGTGTCCCAGTATTTCCAGTGAAGCAGGCAGTATTCCTGTTTCTTACTTACAGCAGTGCAGCCATAATTGAAGATGCTTCAAAAGACACCAAATGAGCCCCATCACCCTTCTCCACAATATTTAAATTCCATCTCCTTTTTTAAGCATCCAGTTCTTTTAAATTGTTCTGTTAACATTACAAAGAGGGAACCTGCCCAGAAAAGGTGTATGTATGTTTTGGCCTGGAGAGAAGTTGCAGGTCTGAATAGGATTTAATGGGGAGTTGTTTTTCCCTTTAAACTGACTTGCTAATTTTTTAGGTGTTTTACTAAAGCTGAGGCTATTGTGTAAACTCCCAGTAAATGGCATTATGGTGTTGATCAAGTTAACATTTACAACTGAAAACAGGGATATTGTTAAGAGTCTGCTTTGCTGAGGTACAGGAATGGAGGTCAGCTACTGACTTTTACTTGGACTAGAAAAAATAAAACATAAAATGAGAAAGAGTGTTGAACTAGTTTACTAAATTAGCTTTTTTTTTTATTTTTTCCCCCCTGAATACCTGCTCTTGGTGGTTGAGCAAAATTTGCTACATATTTCAAAAACATTAATAATCTTGGCTTGTATCATGAATTACTTCTGTTTTCTAAAGTGGATGCTTGGTGGGTACTAGTCAGGAATATATGTGAAGAGGAGCTGGTGACAACACTATGTTGCATTGCAACAGGCAGTTATTTAATCACAAGACACACAGTTTCATTGGTTCATTTATTAAGTCTATTTACCTCCACAAAAAATAAGCCACAGAAGGGTTTAGTTTTGGTTTTACTCATCTCTGTTTCTGTCTCTCTTAACCCCTCCACCCTAATCCTTGTGTTCATGTCCGTTTGTATGGCCAGTTTGGGTTCATTGCCTGCAAAAACTGGACTGATTTGAGAAAACTAGAGTTTAACCTGGCAGTGACAGTCATCCACCCAACAGAGCATAGGCCATGTCAGAAGGCTTATGTTCAAGTGCACCCTCAGTCTCAACTTGGTCTGTAACTGGGCAGGTTTGTGCTGTTTGCCAAACATGTGGCACTGCAGCCAAAAAAAGTGGCAGTCCTATCTGCTCCCTCTCCTATATGCCAGTGAGAGTGTTTGTGCATCCACATAATGATCAGGAACAAGAAAGTCATTAGAACTAAAGCCTCTTTCTCCTTGGGGCTTGGTTTGTTTTGAACTCAGGCCAGCTCACTCTGTAGCTTCTCAGGATGGTTGTACTCAGGTGAAGGGAGGAATAGCTGTGGCCTGGGGAGCCGGGAGCCCATCAGTCTGTCTCAGAGTCGTTTTATACTGCCTTGAGGTGCTTGTGGAACAGCAGTGTTACAGGCAAAAGCAGCCTTCTCCTGAATGCTGGTGCTGGAACTGGCAGTGCTGGTAAGACCAGGCAGACATTAATAACTCATTGCTCCGGTAAATACTACCAAGAGACATCAATTGTCTAAAATGAATTTCAGATGAGACTACATTTGGTAGGTGCTGCCTTCTCTGGTGATGCTTCTAGTAAAGTAATGTAGTGAGTATAATGACCAAGTGGACATCAAATAATAATACATGTTCTACTAATGAGAACTGAAATATCTTGATACATTTGGAGTGCTTGTAATGAGTCAAATTAGCTCTAAAATATAAAACACGAATGAGGACTTCGTGCCTATGTCAGCACTTTTCATTTTGTTCACTCTAACAACTCTTTCATTTGCACTTGAAATCTTTGCTGTAGCTTTTGTCTTTTGTGTCTCAACACACAAGGCTTGTATTTCAAGCCCTGAGTGTACTCACTTCAGTAGATCTAGGTGAGACTCCATACATACTGCTGTGGAAGAACAGGATACTTGTTTTAGAAAACAGTTTTCTCAGTCTTGGAGTTTCTGTGTAGGCCTAATGAGCCTTCATGGAAGTATTGCAGCTGTTTAAACACTTTTCTATCTTGGCCATGATTTAGACCAACTAATTAACTTTCTTTTGCATGTTTGAGAGCAAAATTTTTTACTTTTAATGACAGAAATTTTCATTTGAAATAAATGGATGTCTTTTTTTTTCCCCTCTAAGTTTTGTTTATTGCATTACAAGGACTCCAGTGAAAATTCTTTTTCCTGTTCAGAGATAAATCATCTTGAAAGCTGTTCTTACCACCACAGATCAATCTGGCATGGTCTGCTTAGTTCCTGTGAATCATTTATGCTTTAATTCAGGTGAAAGTCTATAAGAGTCCTATACAGTAGTCAACAAGGAAGACTATACTTTTGTTAATTATAAGTGCAACTGGAGATGCGAAGAATTGGTCTTGCCTTCATGAGGCAAATTCCCATATGTCTTAACAAGATCTAATGCTTGTTGTTTGATTTTCTACGTATGAAGTACTTCCTCTGGCTTTTAAAATAAAATGCCCACACACCCCTGATACAGATAATTTTGGTATTTCTGTCTTGCATTAACAGAGAAAACCAAGGCACTGACAAATAAACCTTATGTCTCATGTCAACAAATTAACAAAGGAAACACTATGTAAACCCTTTTTGCATCCAGCTGAATGAATCTTGTATTGATTATGATAATAATTATCCCAGAACTGTAGTCCAAATGAATAACCTTTGAGGAGCTCTGAGAAGGTGAGCTGCCTAGTTCTGATGCCCTTCTATATGAGTGAGATTAATATCCTTTTGGGTCGTTCACTGGCATGTTAATGTGGCACTTTACTGTGTTAGGGACAGAAAACAATTCACAGCAGAGATCTCTATTCTGTGCTCTGCTCTACTTGTAGATTTGATGTTAGAATAATTTGTACTGAAAACCACTTCTGGAGGTCATTTGGGCAACCTGACCCAGTATTTGACCACCTTCATGTTTAAAACAAACAAAACCAAAAAACCCTCACCCTTTTTCTAATACCTTGAATTGGCCATGTACAAGTTTATGTCTATTGCCCCTGATCCTTTCACTGTGTACTTCCAAGAGGACTTTTCTTCCCTGTGCCCTCCCTTTAAGTACTTGAAGTGAACAATAAGGTCTCTCCCTCACCTGCTCTTCTCAGAGTTGTGCACACTGAGTTCCACCTCTTATATACCATTGGCTACCCAGGTGGCTTGATGGCCCTGCACTGGACTTACTCCAGTGTGGCAGTTTCTTTCTTGACCAGAAGTGGACACAGGACTCCAGCTGTGGTTCCAGTAGTGCTGAATGGAGGGTAATAGTAGCTTCCCTTACATTCTTTCTACTACAGCCCAGGGTGTGGCTGTCTGACTTTACTGTAAGGAGGCATTGTTGACCCATGCTCAACTTGACCACCAGTACCCTCCAGACTTTTTCTCCAAAGATGCTTTTTGGCTTCTCAGTCTGTGCAGCTGCTTAGGGCGATACCAGTCCAGGTGCAGGACTTTCCTGATTTGAACTTCATGATGTTTTTGTCAACCTGTATTTCTATCCTGGGAAGGTGTCTCTGAGTAGCAGCCTCTTCCTATAGCACACTAGTAATTTCCCTGATTCAGCAACATTTGCTAATATGCTGTGAGTGCAGCTCATGTTCACTGATTTAGAGCTATGGGATACTAGGACAGACCATCTCAAAAACCTTGCTTTTAGTCAAGGTGTACAATATCCATTGCTGTCCCCTTATTCAAAGATCTGGCAAACTGGTTGCTTAGCCAACATTTGGTAAATCCACATTGGTTGTTCCCAATATCTCTCTTGCCCTTCATATGCTTGGAAATGGCTTTCAGGAACATTTGCTCTGTAAATCTCCCAGGAACAGATGTGTGTCCCAACCCAACAGTTTGTGGTTTCCCAGACCTTCGTTCTTGCTCCTGTTCAAGGTGATTGTGATGTTTGTCTGTTCTGGTTATCAGAACCCCCTTAAGTGACTTCACCTTTTGAAGGTAATAACAACCTGATGATATCATCAACCAGCTGCCTCAGCACCACTGGAAGTATCTAATCTGGTCTCAAGATTGTGTATGTGCAGATGACTCTTAAGTGCTCTGTCTGTAGGTAATGCTGTGCTCCTGCAGAATTTCTGGTAAGCTTGTTGGAGGTGAGAGGCCTGGGAACAGATTTTACTAGTAAAAAGGAAGGCAAAAGCAGTTCTTCTACCTTTTTCATGTGGTTTGTCACTTGGTTTCTTGTCCCTGTTGCACAACAGCCTCACCATTTATTTAGTTGTCCCTTTGCTGCTGGTGTGCTTATGGAAGCCCTTTTTAATCCCCCTTCACATCCCTTACTAGATCGAAGTCCAGCAGATCCTTGGCTTTTCTGTCTCAGTTGCTGCATGTCCAAGCAGTAGTTCTGTATATCCTGGGTAGCCCATACCCACCTCTACTTCCTTTTTACTTTCTGCATTTGAGCTCAATCATGAGTTCATCCATGCTGATCTTCTGACATTGTTGCTCAAACCTTTCTACACAGTGGAATGAACCATCCTAGTGCTTTGAGAAGACTGTCCTTGGTGGCCCTTTGTAACTCTAGAACTTTTTATTTGGGAGAAAATTTCTATCACAGTGCATAGAGGTCCAGATCAGATAATTGACTGTTCTTCTCTTCCTTCCTCTCCAAAGAACTAAGAAACAGTAGGTCTGGAAAAACAGAGGGGTCATAATAAGTGCAACAATTTAGTCTTCCTCCCAGACTCGCTGTGCCTTCACTGGGTGGTCAGGTACTAGCCACTCTGTAATGATATGCAGCTTAGAAATAAAATGTGTGTTAATTCCAGCAATAAAAAGATTTGACACATACAGGTCATTAAGATAACTGCTGGGCCGAACCCCTGTAGTTCTTTAAAGCTAGAAAGCAAATATTTTTTTCTGCCTTTGTCTAAAATTCTGAACTACTTGTGTAAATAAGTATTTTAAAACGTTTTACTTCTCAAGATCCAGCGGCCGCTTTGGGGAGGCACATAACAGCACTTTTACAGAAGGAATTTGTTTCCTCTGTTTGTGTTCTTTCTGCCAGTAATTGTTACTGTGAAAGCACCAGGGCATGGAAGCTTGTGACTAGTAAATTCTTCTTTAGCTACAGATGTTTTGAAGATGTCAGCTGTTTTTAAAAATATAGAGACAAAATATCCCAGTCAGGGAGAATAGCATTTAACCTAATGCAAAATGTCATTTGTGTTGGCAGAAATGGGAAAGGGTACATTTCTGTTTTTCAGTATTTTTAATAGATTTTATTTAATTCCTGGTCACAGCTGAATGTTGAAGTAATAGTCCAAGATTAGCTAATACATTCTCTGTCTTCTGCCTGTTTTAGTGCATAATTATGCATAAAGTCCCATTAAAGTTGGTTGAATTTATATTCTATTGGTTTTGAAAGACATCTCCAAAGTGTTCATGTAAATAAACGTTGTAAGTACACCTGCTTATTTTATACATCATAGAAACTCATATCCATATAATATCTGCCATAAAATGTTTAATAAAATGTTAATCTTCTTATAAATAATCATTCTGAATAATGCTTTACAGCATAACAGACAGTACCACTCCATAATTATGCACAACAGAGTTATTCTGGATCCCAGGAAGACATTAAATAATACAGTAGTAAATGATTCTTCAAGGAAAGGATATGTTGGTTGTGGTAATGTTTCTTTTTAGAAGTACTACAAGGTATTTAGCTCAGATTTGTGCTTTGGCTGATATCACCAACACAGGTTGCATTTCCAAAACTAGTCAGAAAAGCTTTCAGAAGTCTCCTCTTTCCCCAGCTCCCCCTTCCACCCGCAAATACTTCATAAAGCAGCTTCTGGTGTACCAGGCTCTCACCTGATTCCCTTGATAACAGCTGAGGTATTTCACGTCTTGAAGTTGAGGGTTTACAGCAGGATAATAAACATATGAAACAGAGTAGTAAAAGTTTTGAGTTACATTCATTTGCATCCACCATGCCTATTTGTGACTGTGTTCTCATATATGAAAACCTGCTTTTCAGAAATTTCATTTTATCCAAAAAACCCACCGTCCCAACTAAAAACTGCCTTTTTTTTTCCTTTCTTTTTTTTTCCCTGCAAACGGAATGAAAATTGCTGGGAGAGCATTTGAAACCAATGTTTTATTTCTATGGCTTGATATTCTGAATCAGTTTCATATTTTGGTTGGTATAAATCTATATGAATAAAAACCTGTGGTAGCTTTTAAGGCAGTGTCCTTTACAGTAGAAAAGAAAATGCAGCCCTTGAAAACAAATGCCAGTAATATTTGATGGACAGTTACAAAACCTGTTAGGTGCTGTTAGGGCTCCTATTCCAAAGGGTCTGTAGTAAAACCCAAGAAGAATGCACAATTATCAAGAAATGACATGCTGCCTATTGTTTGTAGCTATAGGATCAAAATAACAATTATACATGCCAAATAAATTCTAAACCTGTAAAAGAGAAAAAGAGGGGGTGGCTGTAAGTACAGGTGCCAGAAACATTAAATAACCCTCTCAGACAAGGTGCACCACTGTTGTCTTGAATGCTGCTAGGTCTCCCCAGTCTGGCATTTTTCCCCCTGCACTAGACAATGTGTATTCACTGCAGGAGACTAGGCTAAGCCTGCGTCTCCCAGACCTGCCGGCTCCTTCTGCCCAACCCGACACAGAGGTGCCTTTGTCAGTATAATTACCCTCCCCTTGTAGTAGAAATAGTTTGTTTAGAGCCTTATTTGCAGGTAGAGCTGGTATAAGCAGGAATTAGCATGCTAAAGAACCTGCCCCAGCACTGACTTGGGCTTATTTATCCGAATCTTTGACAATCAGGGTTTTTTTCCCTCCCTTGGTTTATTCAGCGAGATACTATCCCAGATTAAGAGCTTTAAGATTATTAAAGAGACTGAAGATGGGAGCCAACTGGCTGTTGTTCGAGGGAGGCGCATGTCGTGGTGTGTAGGATCTCCCAACAATTTCATGCCTGGCAGGTCTGCACCATGGCTGCCAGAATAAACTCAGGCAGATGATCCTTACAGCTTTCTGGGGATTGATTAAAACTCCTTTTGGCTTTCAGCACGTTGTCCACATCAAAAAGGTGCAAGAAGTAAAATAAATGTTTCTTTTGCTTTTCAAGATACTGTGGCCAATCTCCCTAAGCCTTCCTAATTGGCCTAGGCTGGTTGCGGATGATTAACTTGAAGTTAAATGAGGCCTGGTTTTAAACATGCTTTCCCAGACTTTAAACAGGAACGGTAGGGGGAAACTTTAGACTGTTGCAATGCTGGAGTGGAGCCAAGCTGCGTTATTATTAAAGTGGATCCAAGTTTTGATCCAGGTTTTGTTTACATTGAGCCAACTAAGTTGATGGACATCCCTCCCTCTCTGTGTACCTAAGTGTATACTATTAGTGATATTAACAATATGCCACTTCTGCCCTATGAAAGAGAGCTTTTTAATGAAGGGGGAGGAATATTAGCAGCTCAGGTTGAGCTAACCGTTGCTTGCATTTGGAGTTCATTGATTTCTATAAGTTATTTTAACTATGTCGAGATATTTCAGATTATGAAAAAAAAATCAGAGGAAAAAATATGCACAGTATTTAATGACAACATTGCAAAGAAAATAAAAGTAATGTGTCCTGAGGGCAAAGGCATTGAGGAGATTTGTTCTGAGGAAAAGCATGCTCTGAAAATAAATCTTCAGACAAACCATGTAGGTCTGTGAATGTTTTGTTACTGAGTTTCATGATTTTTTTTTTTGTGAAGTAAATACAGTGAAGACATTTAATCCTTTAAAACTTGGGGTTTTTCAAACAGAACTTGGTAAAACCCTGGTCTTGTTTTTCTATGTGAAGATTAAAAGTAAATTAATTAAACAGGCTTCTGTTGTGCACGAGAGTCCAGAATTCTTGTCTCTGGTGGATACAAAAGATTCACCTTCTCTGGGTCCTCAAGGTAGATTGGATGGGCTTTGCAGGTAATTTTGAGAGGAGAATCCAGCCCAACATCACTTTGTTCCATGGCTGATAACCCCAACCCCATTCAGTGCAGGTGAACAGCAGAGCAGCTAAAATGGCAGTGCTTTTTGAGTTCCTTTATGGCATTTTCCTTAGTGTCTCTTAGAAAAGGCATAACAAGAACCAGCGATTGGCAGCATAAATCAGACAAATCCAACAGGCAAAGGGTCTGAACAGCAGGAGTCATTAACCTCCCAAGGGAGTGTCAGGGGAGACATGGTCAGTTCTCAGTCTGAAAACACCAAGAAATAAGCTGAGAAAGTGGTGGGAAGCAGTCGGGGCTGGAGCTGAGCATGTTGCTCTCCCTGCATTTGGTAGCTGACTGTGACATACAGAACGTCTGATTGCAAGACCTAATGGTCTTTTTAGATAAATCTGTATTTTCTCAGAGGCATTCTCTGCAAACTGCACTTATTATCATCTCCTGAGAACTAGCTCACAGAACCTGGTTTTCTCGTCACGCATCCTGCTAGCCTCATGGAAAGCCAACTTCACAGTTTTTCTGACACCGCGCAGCTCTTTTGTCTTTGACAGCCAGCATCTAACTTGGATAAGCACTATATTTTAACTGGTATAATAGTACAAGCTAAGCTTACAGATGTGTCCAGGCATATAATTAGATTTAGTTAAATTGTGTGAATATTAACATGTCCTCTGTGAAATGTCTGGCACTGAGGCATGAGCAGGTAGACCTGTGCACAAGAGAAGTACAGTAATAAAGGCACACTGGAAAGGTTCGTGTATGACCCTCAAGCAGTTTCACCAGGTCTCCACCCTTGCTTCAAAGAGAAGAGGCTTAGGCTCATCCATGAATTACTTCTTTCTCAAGCTTGAAAGACTTTGTCCATTTTCCAAAGCCACTTTTTGTTTGTGCCTTCCTCCTGGTCTCAGTCATGGTATGTTCAGGCTCTGGTGTCCTCCAGACCTCCATATTGAGAAGAGGAAGATTGCAAGACCTTTTTGCTGTTGGAGCATGGATATTGTTTGATATTTTATTGTGGTTGGCCTTCCCTAGTGGTGTTTTTGCTTTTTCCTCTGTTAGGAAAACATTTGATTGCTTGCTACTACGCCAAAACTTTCCTTGCCTGTTTGCCACCCTCTTAGATTGAAAACCAGTTGTATTGCTGATAACTTTGTTCGTTGTTTGTGCCACTTCCACAAATTGATAACAAGGCAAATTTAACAGTAAGAGGTGAAATTTATTGAAACAAACTGTATTCCAGATAACTTGTACTTTAAAATTCACAAGTAAATCATCTTGTTACTGTTCTGCAAAAGACTTAGTGTTATGAGTCTCTTCTCTTTGTTTCCCTCTTTCCCTCAATATATGTCGCATTATAATTTACAGTGTCTGTGTAGATGTATGGCCTGGGCATTGTTTTCTCTGAAGTATTTATTTTAAGTGGGAAGGAGAGGAGATAGAGGTGCTCTGTGGCTGAATCTACTTCAGACATGTCCTAAACTCCCACTACAGGTTCATGCCTACTATATCAACTATTTAAATTTCTGCAAAGTTGTTATCAGAGTTTATTCAAACATGTGACATTTTCTCCTTTACCAGCACATAAATACAGTACTGTGGAGTAAGGTAGAACAAGCACACAAGATACATATGACAGAAATTACTGAACCAAGAAACAACACATAGACACTCCTCAGCAAGGTGAAATACATGGATTTCTCAAAATTTTGAGAGAAGAGATTGTTCTTTCTAGAAGCCCCTTGCCAAAAAAAAAAATGCTCTGTTCTCTGATGTTCATAGTTAATCATGTTACATTTGCTCATTCTCAAAACTTGTTCTTTTTCAACACAGGGTGCTAAGGCATGTTTTTTGCGTGATATCCCCTTCTCTGCCATTTACTTCCCTTGTTATGCTCATTTGAAAGCTTCATTTGCAAATGACGATGGAAGGGTTAGCCCTGGAAATCTGCTCTTGGCTGGATCAATAGCTGGTAAGTGCCCAGGTTTCTTTTGGAATAGCACTCTATTGTACCGGCAGCACAATAGTTAGGGCAGTGAGAACAACAACAAATGCTCAAAAGGGCTATATGCAGCAATACTGTATTTTGCAACCTCTCACAGAAACAACAAACTCCGTGTTGTAGAGTGAGTTGATGTTAAAGATACTGTAAGTCACTGCTTTAATAATGTCCAGAAAATGAAAAGAAAGAACTCTTTTTTTGTTAGTATATAACATCATTCCTTGAGAAGTTACTGTGCTGGTTTTGGCTGTGTCTGACTGACTGGTAATGTTTTGTTGAAATTATTTATAAGCAAAATCATGGTATTCATTAAATTCTTTATGATCAAATGAATCTTGAATTTTGGTATATAGAGTCCAGAAGCCACCCTAGCAGAACAACCCTCCAAACACAATGACATAATAGGTGATGACAGTACTTGCTACCCTCAGGATCCCACGAAATTACCTGGCTTCTTGAGGATTTTATCTTTATCATTTTTTTATATTAAACAAAACACAAGCTTGAAAACATTTGTGCTATGCCACAGGTTGCTAATTCTTAGCATCCTCAGATAGGACAGGTGCTGAGTGTAATCTTGAGCATTTGCTTTAGTCTGCTGCATAGCAGACAGGAGAGCCAAATCATGCTTGACTTCTCACAGATGCATTTAATTTGGGCGTGCCAGAGCCTAAGGGGAAAGACAGAGACACACTTTGTAAGCCTCATCTTGCCTTTGCATCTGCTGAATACCTGGTCCCACCATAGTACCCAGCTTTTATACCCAAAAGGGACCACCATTTGGTAGCTGCCCCTTGGAGAGGGCAGCTTGAGAGTCCTGCTCCTGCTGTGTCCATGGTTTTATCCACAGGAAACAAATGGACTTGAAAATTTGTGCAACAGGACCTCTGGGGGAGTGCGTAGCAAGCTCGTATCAGCAGGTATTTCCACTGTGGTTGGCCTGTCCAAGCTGCAGCCAAGTTCTTCCTCCAGTGTGGCCTTTGGCAGTCTATTGCAACCTGTCAGATGAGAAAAATGATGGAGTGGCACTAGTCCAGTACAGAAAGGTGGTTTAGCAATGTTTTCCCATTTGATTTCAAGTTTTCTTCTCCCTGAGGAAACTGTGCTTGATCAAGGCTATCCACAGGGCTGTGTCTTGAGGAGCAGAACCTTTTTATAGCCAGTATCTGGTCTTAGATGATAGCTGAGATCAGTTGGTTTGTCTTGTTGAAGCATATAGCTGTCTATTCAGTATCTTATGGTCCAGAGGAATTGACCTGGTACTAGCAAAACCAGCCGTGTTCCACTGACTGATGCTTAAACGCCCCTTGTACTCTTCCCTCCCCCACGCTGTTCCAGAGCCAGGCTCTAGGCTTCCCCACAGGAGTTTTTACGGCCAGCTTATTTCTCATCCATTTTAATGGAACAAAACAATTTTTGAACTTTAGATCATATTTACAGACTTGAAACATAAGCTGGCATTTTTAAGCCAAGTAATTTCTTAGCTTTTCCTCTTTTTTTCTTTCTAGCCATTGTCAGGTGATTGCAGACTGAGATAACCATCCCTTTGAAGTTCAGGCACAGAAGCAGTCTTTATTGTTGCTGATATGGTTCACCAGTCCAGCTATAATGTGAATTTTATCCAGTGCTTCCTGTGAATCCCATCCTAGGTTAAGTCTCATGAGCAAATTACAGTGTTAGAGATACAACATTCATCATACTCTTTATAAAAATAAGAATTTTTTTTATTGGGTACAGGTAAAGCATGGTGGGGGTGCATGTGTCTACTGTTTTGCCACAAGAAAGTCAAGAGGAAGACAAAACAAAAGCCCCGTCACCTCTGAACCTTTGGCGTTGGTCTCTAGGCTGATGTCTCTGCCCTGGCCAGGGATCTCACCTGGTCATTGGAGTTCAGACATGTGCATAAGCTCTGGCTGCATGTGGGAAGTTGCCCCATTCCGCAGCCTATGGTGCTGGATTGTTCATGCTGGCCATGGTCATATGTGCACCTGAGTCCTTTGCCAGTGGGTGTTGTTTGTGCTGCTTACGTTGTCTTCCTTTTCATTGTCGTTGGGGTCACAGGCAACATGCATCTCATCTAGCTTGATCTGCTTCTGGTTTTCACTGTTCTTGAGATGTCTCAACCTGTTGTGCCATGGCATTTTCTGAGATGATTCTAATATCATCTACAGGATTTCTCCCTATTTTGCTCCATCTGCTTATTGCCTTCATGAACTTCCTTCTCCTCCCCTCACTACTCTTTTTTCTAGTCAGCTCCTGCTGTGCTATTTGTCACATTCTGATTGTAAACTCCTCATGGCAGCAATCTGTACATTCGATTAGTCTGTAAAGTCTTTTGTCCTGTACACATAGCTCCTAAAAAAGGGATTTAAAACATCTTTAACTGCAAAATGTCCTCAGTAATAAGGAGTGAGGAACAAGAGGGTGGAAGTCAATGCGTAGTAAGCAGAATTGTTTCCAAGTATGTCCTTTGGTTTTCCTTGGAAACACTGGTTGGCTTTTGAAGGACAAAAGTCCGGCTTTAAATTGAAGATTCGAGCAATATCCTGGTGAGGGTGGGCTAAGCAAAGAGGAATTTCAGTTTCAATGTTTCTGAAGTTCAGAAACATTGACCACGTTTTAGCATTTGCCAGCCAGTCAGCCCACCGTGCAAGTTGAGTGTATGCACTATTTTGGGGGATCCAGGAGAGGAGGAGGAGCTATGCTTGTGGTGATACACACACGATTAGATCTCTTGAAGCAGTCTGAAGGAAGGGTGCTCTGGAGCTTGAATCCAGACCATGCTGGTTTGGATGAAGTCGTTACAGAATTATTCAGCCTGGAAAAAAAAGGAAAGGAGATTTATGCATCTACGTCTAACCAAGTTGGTTTGGAACAGATGCAGAATGGAAAAGTAATAAAACCATAAGAGACTCTCTTCTGGGTACAGTCTCAGTGCTTTTCTTTGGCTTTTTTTTTTGTCAATTCGAAACATGGGCAGCCCCATTTTGGATAGGAATGATTTTAGAAATACCACCCATTGATCATTTGGGTTTTTTTTGCCTTCAGTTGATTATCTACTAGGGTGAATTTAAATCTTTCTCCAGTTATTCTGATGAGGATGTCAGCTATGGCTTTGCAGCTGAGCAGTCTGCCATTCCTAATGAGAAGAATGACCCTTTTGTAAGCCTTAGCTCTCATGCTTTGCTGAGCATGCGCGGCATTATCTGTTTCTCAGCAACATCGCTGCGTGAGGGGTGTTTGTGTGTGTGTGTATGTGTGTATGGGCTGTTCTAGCACAGTGTACAACCAGAATGCCAGGAACCATAGAGAGACATGAAAAGGAAAGAGAAAGATTAACCTTGCCTCCAAAAACTGTTCTTACTAACTGTGCAGGTTTCTGGTTAGCACTGAAAACTCCAGTGCATGCCTCCCAGGAAGAGTGTGATATGGTTGTTCCTCAGAGAGAAGCTCTCTCTGGGTGAAGCCACATCCATGACAGCCACTTCTTGTTGTTCCTCAGCTTCTACTTAAATCAAATGTGGCTGGATTCTCCTGGTGTAAGAAGAAAAGGTCTGATTATCCCTGGGTAAGTGAGGTGTGTAGCACGTGACAAGACGGTGGTATTCACCTGATGATTTTTGTGTTATGCAGGTATGCCTGCAGCCTCTCTAGTCACGCCTGCAGATGTGATCAAAACAAGGCTACAGGTGGCAGCCCGAGCAGGACAGACCACCTACAGTGGTGTTGTGGACTGCTTTGCTAAGATCCTGCGAGAGGAAGGTCCAAAGGCTCTGTGGAAAGGAGCAGGAGGTATGTAAAAGAGCTTGGATTGCAAAGTAATTTCTAATTGTGGCTTTTGTCACTTAGGAACTCTTTTCTTTTCTTCCAAGCTCGTGTATTTCGATCTTCTCCTCAGTTTGGTGTAACTCTGGTGACTTACGAGCTACTGCAGAGATGGTTTTATGTGGACTTCGGAGGAGTGTAAGTGTGTGGTGCCTGATTCTACCAGGGATCCTGAAGCTACACTTGGTTCTGTCTGGGTCTTGGTGCTTCAACGTGTCAGGGTCTTGCAAGGACATGTTGTGAAGGCTTTTAAAATATTATTTAAACCACACTACACTGGGGGACCTCGGGATGATATTCCAGTACCTATTTCATAGCAAGATACTACCACATTTTATATCACTGTTCCAAGCTAGGGAACCTGTGTTACCGTAAACAGAGACAGTGAGAAGCTAAATAATGTGCTGGGGATGTAACTGCAGGGGAAGTGTGATGCCTGCCAGGTCAGAACACGCTCTGCACTAGTCCTTATTATTTTGTGGCAGAGCTGTACCCCTGATTAGACAGGGCATTTGACATCCAAGAAAGTCTATAGTTGTCAGCAAGTTGAAAACCTATTTGTTGGAACTTCAGCTCTGCCTTCTGCCTTTGTTGATGATACAGGTGGATGTGCATATTGCTGTTTAATTTGATCCCAAGAGCAGCTGCAGACTGTTTATGGATTTTGGGGGTCAGCAGTTTGAAAACCAGAACAAAAATTACTTAAACTGTGCTAGGTTCCTGGATTGGTTGTGCATTGTAGCAAAGACTTATGAACCCCTGCTGCCCAACACTGCAGTTTCTATTAATGCACTACAAATTTTACCTAGATTTGCCCACACTCAATCAACATGAAGGCTCCCAACTGTTATGGAAAGTTTTAAAACAGGGTATTTCTCCTTACATCACGGAATTTAATTTAGTTACTTACAGGGAAGTACACTGAGATGTCTTAATAATCTTACTTTATGGAGGAGATTTTTGTGAATACTGATTTTACTCTGTGGAAATTAATTAAATATTTTTATTATTTTGCAGAAAACCAGCTGGATCAGAAACAGTTCCTAAATCTAGGATCACGCTCCCTGCTCCTAACCCTGACCATGTCGGTGGTTATAAATTGGCAGTTGCCACTTTTGCAGGGATTGAAAACAAGTTTGGACTTTACCTACCTCGGTTTAAGCCATCACCACCTACCTCAAAGGCTGCTGCAGCAGTAGGACCCTAAGTTTATTGCTGTAGGGTTTTTGTTATTAGTTGGGAAAGAGCCACTTTTCTAATTGGTTAATACTTTGTTCCTTTAGCTTCTCATCATATAAAAGTTTAGCTTCATTTGAGTTTTAAGATAATTTTCATCTTAAACGTAATCATTTGTCTTTGTGCTTCCGTAACCAGATCACTGTGAAATTCTTACCAGTTGTTTTAAGTTTGGGACCATGAATGTATTTGTCCACATCTGACATGTGCTTGTGTTGGGAAGACACTAATTTTAGGTTCTGTTTATTAGGGAGGGCTGTGTGAGAGCTGTGAACCAGATCATTTTACAGGCAATGCTCAGTTGCAGATTACCAGGGCAGATGTTGCACATTGTCACTCAAATGGAAAAACTCAGTGGATACCACGGTGCTCAAAGCAGAATGATTTTGACTGTGTGTGTAAATTGGTTATAAACTTGGTGCGTGTCTGTAGAGGTCAGCAAATACATACCCGGTACCTAAGTATGGCAGTACGGCTTCAACTTCTTAAATCTGTGCACGCACAAGTTCTGCTTCTGGATTGTATTATGAAGCTTTTATGTGGAACATGTTTTTGTAATGGAAAACACATTTATAAATGCTTAGCCGTTGTATTATGTTACTGGTATCAAAATGCTCAAAAGAAAGTGTTATTGTCCATAGTCTTTGCACTTTATGGCAGAACTTTTGGCATTCTACTACACATACAAGGAAATTTCATAACTAGGTGCCTATCTTGGGTTGCTGGTGTTTGGAATTTAGTTTGTATATGCACTTCTATAGTAAAACGCTGCTTGTTTAAATAACTGCAATAGAAAATTCATGCACTGTATCAATGGTACCTGCCTTAACTGCTGGCTTGTAATTGGCAAATAGGTGGTTTCAGATTCTAATTTACTGCATCAAGTCAAAAGAGATTAAAATAATCTAAAATAAAAGATTTTACTTAATTTTTGGTGCCTTGCACAGTGTTTAGAAAATTCTGTATTTATGAAGATAGAAATAAACCTATCAAAGAGATGCACACATGGTATTCTATTATGGAAAGAGTGCAGTACATCAAATGTCTTGGTCAACTTAAGTTACAAAGTCAGGTTAATATAAAGTTAATATTTACACTTTTAGGCTACAAAAACACCTGCAGCTTGAGAACACATTGCCTCAAATCCCCTGTGTAGAAAAGACATCTGCTAGTGGAGGTATCACTCAAAAAAATCCCCAATTGTTCCTCAGTCAAAAGCCAGGAATGCAGTAAACTTTGATATTTTGACCTTTACTTTTGGGGGGAGGTTAATGGTTATGAACTGATATGACTGATTACCTAGTAACTTGAAGTTACTGTTGGGTGTCTTCTATGATACCTCTTAAGAACAGGAGGGTCTTGCTTGTCTCCTTGGGTGTGTGCCTTCAACCTTGGCTGTAATCTGAGGGAATGCACAGGTACAGTATCTTTGCAGAAGAATGAGTTTGATGTGCAATATTGTGGAAATACTGAAACAGAAACGCTCTGGTTTTGCTTTGTGTTTGGGTCATCATGAAAATTATTCTCTTGGACTAATTTGTGTTTTGAAGTTACTCCAGAAGTGGAGTCAGGGCAGGAATAGCATTTGCAGTACTTACGCACATGAAGGCAAAGGGAACAGATGACATTTACCTGCAGCTGCATCTTGGAGTGGCTAAACCAGTATGCAGAGACTGCACTGGGCTCTGACAGCCACCAGCTGCTTCCTCCCAGCCCTGTGTATCTGAGTCTCCCCAAATGGCAGCTCCTTCTTTTCAGAAATGGGGGGGGAAAAGCTGTCCCGTATGTTCCTTCAAAATTAACTGTCAGGATTTTTGGTTAAGGCTTGTCATAAAAGTTAAACATTCTCACTGGGAAATGCCTGTGCTTGACACCTGAGATTTCAAGCTGCTTAAGAGCTGGTTTTACGCTTCATCCCTCACATTTGCCTGACATACCTTGTCAGGCATTTCTGTGGAAAGTCAGCAGCTGAGGGGCGATGTCTGAGCACTGAATTGCACCTTCTCCCTGATCCAGAACAGGAACTGCCTGGCCACCTGCATGGGCTTGGCTGGCAGCTGCTGCTTCCTGGCTCAGCCTGGACAGGGACATCCAGGCTACACCCACCAGAGCACGTCCCTTTGCTGCCCGACACCAAACCCCAGCGCTGCTGGGGCTTTGCAGCCTGGAATGGAAGAGGAGTTAGAGCTGGATTATTGTAGGGCTTGCACAACTTTTTGGCTCATGTGATAAAGACCATTGCTTGTGTTCCACAAAACAAAGCATAACTTAGACTAATTTCCCTGCCTTCTGGTGCCCTCTCATTCCCAGGCCTGGCAGTATATTTATGACTTGTTCTTTATTCCAGGAATGAGGGACAAAGCTCCCATCCCAGAGACAAAGCTCAGGCACAGCTCTCCTATGGGAAATTCATCTCAGAAGGCCACAGCCGTCATCTTCTTCCTGACAGGCAGATGAGCAGGGCTAGACACCCCCACCCATGGTGGCCCTTCCCTTCCCCATTAACTTTTCTGGAGGATGGTTCTCCTGTGCATCTTGTCAGAGCCAGTGGACAGTGGAGGCAGGGGCTCCTTCATTAACATGCAACCCAGTTCAAAACTTTCAAAGATCTTGGTGAAGATGTGTGCCTGCAGTCAGTTTCCTCCAGACATAAAAGGATGCATCCCTGCTCTGGAAGGCTTACAGGCCAAGAAATGGTCAGATTTTCTTGCAAACAAACAAAAAGGGCCCGAGGACAATGTTTGTCCTCTCTGGGTTTCTGAGTGAGTTATGAAAATGGATGACATGTAACCTCACTTGCTTCCTGCAGTCCAGCTAACTCCCTGTGACAGCACTTCTAGAAAAAAGAAATGGCCAAATATTGGTGAGGTTACCCATAAGGGGTTTCTCTGGAGCAGTTACCCCATATTTGTGTTTCTCAGTCCAGCAGAAGCCAAGAGATGCTTTTCTGTCTGGTCCCCAGGGAATGGGTTGGGTTTAAGCTGACTTAATATTGACAGTTTGCAGGGACGCTTTTGTGAGCAAACATACCACAGGCTTCAAAAATAGCTTCAGCAGTTTTTTCTAAACCTGCTAAAAATACAAAACCTGACAAACTGCTCTGCCTCTTCTTAGGAGGGGATAGTCTGCTTGGGAATGTCCCTGCTATACACTATGATGTGCATACCTGTCACTCTGTCTACTGCTTAGCTCCTCAGCTCTCCAGTGCACACGTGGCAGAGGAACGATGGGGAATCATCCAGCTTTGCTGTTTAAACACTGATGTGATATGCAGACTCTGTTTTCCGTTTAAGTATTTGCCATTTTTTGCATAAGCTAAAAGGCGATTTCCAGAGATGCTGATCATTTGTAACTTATTTAATGGTTACGACTATGGAAATCTCAAGACATTTGTATTTTAAGTGTCTCTAGAGCACTTCAAACATGGCAAATAACATGGAAGCAGCTTGGGATAAAGCAGTTTCTTTAATGCCACCTGCCATATGGTGGTTCTGCTTTCTGCACAGTGAGCAGTGGATAACAGTCTGTGAGCCCAGGCAGCCTCTCCCACTACTGAACATGAGGATGTCATCAAGGCATCTCTTGCTGTTTAGAGAGATGACATTTTAAGAAGCATATTTATCATTTTAACTGCTCCTTGCACTGTTCCTCATCAGAGGAGGAAGCAGTACCATTGCTTGCAAGATTGATTCCAACTGCTGTGATTACATTGCAAAGGGCTGCCTGGCTGCTCTCCATGCTTGCTCACACCCCACGCTGTGTTAGACACTGCATACTAGACATGGTGGTGCTACTACAGAAGTAGCTTTGCTTATGACTTTGAAGGAAAAGCAGTCCTGTGAGCTTCCCAAGGACAGGTGCCTACTCTTTAGCACCCTTAGGAACTGAGTCCTTCCTTAGGACTCATGCTGCCCTTTATGACAGACCATCCTATGTGGGATGTTCGTTTGCTCTGTGAGGGTTTTCCAGTCTTCTGCTCTGCATGCTTTGTATCTAGAATTGCTAAAACTCTTCAGAGATTTTTGCACCTGTATTGTGTGAAAGAACCTATTCCTAGTTGTTTCCGTAGGACTAGAGATGCAGGTTGTCATTTGTAGTGAGAGCAGATGATGTTCCGGGGTGTTGTAGGGGCTCAGATGTTTTTAGAAGTAGCAAGTGTTTGGGGCACTGGTTTTGAGAATTAGGAGGAAACATCACCATCTTGGAAGTTTTACTGCAGAGTACTTGCTGAGCACCCTGTGGAAAATGCTGCAGCTCCTGAATCATTGCAACCCAGCACCGTTTGTCCTGCCTGCTTTTTCTCTTTGAAATAACAAGCTACAGGCAACTCTGATGAGCCTAATCTCAGCAAAAAACCCTTGCTTTGATGGCCTTGCCACAGAGATGTCTGTGGTGTTCTCTGGCTCAGGGGGTAGCCCATTTCACTTCCAACATTCAAAGATCCACTTAGTCCAAGTGCTATTATTTATGTGATAAACCTGGCATTCCAGCCCCATGCTCAGTTTTTGTGTGTCCTGGCCAAATTCCAGGTTGACCAGTGCTATGCATTTGTTCTTTCAGTGTAACCTGGCCATCATCTTCTTTCTCTGTTATCCCAGGGGCTCTTAAACAGAGTACATGTCATAAAGGTGAATGTCTCAGTGTCAAAGAAAACGAAGATGTCTATCAAGGAAAGTGAGGAACCCTCTCTGGACTAGGAAGCGGGGGTGGGCTCTCCCCAAAAACCATCACAACCTTTGAAATGAAGAGAGTTTAATCAGAAAATTTAGAGCAATGGATAACAGGTTCCTTACTACAAATACATATATGTATAACCAAAAGAAAAGAAAAACACAGGCAGAACAGAACAAGCAGCAACACCGTAACCAAAACTTTCAAACAAATCAAGTCCTATCTCTGCCCCTTTGGTGCAGCTGTATTTACAGAAAGCGGAAGGCAATACTACTCCTGGGGAGGCAGAGGCTGCAGCAATTTGCTCAAGGGCTCTGGCAAGACAATGACAGGGCGGGTAGGGAGAGGCACTGGTTCTGAAAACTAATGTGGCAGTGGTGGCCACAGGGACAGGCTTGAAACCTTTCCAGTTGGCAGTGTAAGGACTCTCCCCATCCTTTGTCTGAAAGCACTGAGGGGGGGGAAGAGGTTAGCGACTTCTGTGCAGATGGTGTCAGCCCTCAAGGAGCCTGTAGCAAATCCAGGTAGCAGTGACTATTCTCTCAGAACAGCACAGGGCCTGCAGAGTTGGGTCACCAAGCCAGGGGAGCCCCCTCCAAGTGCTTCCACCAGCCCAGCAAATGACAGCTCGCACGCACAGCAGCTGGAGAAAAGTGTGGCAAAACCCCAGAAACCTCCCTCCCCCAACACCTCCCCAGTCCTCTGTCCAGCCATCATGTTGGAATGCAAAGCTATCAGCCATCCCCTTTGTTTAGCCTCTAGACACTTAGCTGGCTCTGGGAGCAGATAGTGGAGAGTTGGGCTTCCACAAGCCATCTATCCTGGCCTCCAAATCCCAATCCACAGTGTTGGTAAGGGACAGAAAAAAAATAATTCCATGAAATATTTTGAAACTGTAACAGTGAAGTACCCTGCTTTCCATGTTAGCTAATGCCTTCAGCTGCCACAGCTCCTTTTAAAAAAATGTTCCTGGCCACATCATTCCTCTGCCTCTCACTTTTGTTGGTGTATCTTTGATCCTTGGTGCCAGAAGCAAGGGAGACTCTGGTCTTTCCTTCATCAAGTACAGAACATGTGTCCCTTCCACATCCACCTCACAGTCCTCTCCTCCATCCTGAACCTCAGTTCAGCCTTTTCCTGCCACTTGCCTGCTTCTTGCCATAGCTGGGTTTGCTTGTTCTGTCCTTCGTGGTTCAGATGTGCTCTCCAGCTCAGTCTGAGCACATAGTTTATGCCCTTCTCAGAAAGCTCACTTACAATGGCCCTAAAACAGATGCAGGCTTTTTTCTGAGTCATTCCACACCTGAGCAGTCATGGCAGCATCCCAGCAGTGATAGAGCAGGGAACATACTCTTCATGTTCTTCCTTCTGTTCTCTGGATGCTTGCAGGCAGAAGAGCCTGGAGAAGCTGATTTCTCTTTGGTCAAAATAAATGTATTAATGTCCCTGTTGGGCAGATTCTGAGGAACATTTTGTCACACAGACTCTTTTTGGAAAGCCAGTGAAGTGGAGCTATTCGTTTAGCAGCAGGAAAATCAAACAAGAACTGTGGGAGATTCCTGGAAGGGCAGCAACAAGAGTGGGTCAGAAACTACCGCAAGAAAAATCCCAAGAAACAGAAGAGGAGTAAATGCCTTTTCTTCTTGGGTGCTCTTCCATCTGCTTCAACTGTGTGAAATGGCCCTTTCATGCTGTTGTTCAGTAAAAAAACTTTGTAATTTCTGTGGAAAACTCTTCTTCCTTGTTCCGTCTCTGTACTGCTGAACCTCACACAAAAAATGATAGAAAAATTTGGAAAAATACTTGGTTATATTGATTTGCACACAGCAGCAAATGCTGAAGGTCTTCTGAGGCTGCCCTTAAACCATTTTACAAGCTATTAATGCCATAAAGTAGGGAGAACTTAGACATGAACCACCCACCCTTAGGTTCCAAAAACTGAACAGGAATACCATATTTGCCAGCCATTCCTACTGCACTGGTTACATTCAATAGGAGATAACATTGGTTAAACACCCTTCCTGTTACACCGCAGCTTGCTCTCAGATAGTGTCCCCACACTTTGTGGTGTGGATTTACTTAGCAGGTGGAAGGGTAGTGAGTACCCACCTCTGTTTCCCATGACAGCAGTACTTCACTGTGTATCTGCCTTCAGCACGTTCTAGCCTTGTGACCATGTGTGCCTCCCCATCTTCCACTGTGTACCACATCTGCATTACCCGCATACATAGACAACACTTACATATGGTTTTTGAAAGGAAAACAGGGCGAAACTGAGGAAAACCCCAGAGATGATGTCTAAACTACTGTTTCACAGTTAGGTCACCTGGTTGTTCGTTAGCATTCACCTTTTAAGCTACAGAAGTGGTGCAAGTGCTACTTGCTGTCTTCAGGACAGCTCCCAAAGCACCAAGGGGCGCATCAGGAACACAAAGTTCTTTAACACATGGCTACAGTCTCAGGGAGCCACTGCACCAATGACTGATGTATCTCTGCTGTGCGTGCTAGTTCATCTGGGAGAAGACACCCCCCATAGCCCAATGGCTGGACACTTCCATGGGCACTGGGAGATAGTTTCAGGTCCACCATGAAGATGAAAGTAGCCCACAGACTTTCACTGGGAGTTATTTCTAACCACTAAAAGGATAAGGGAAATGTAACTTTTCCAAAGGACTAATTTTCCTAGCCTACTGTTACTTTGCCAGTGCACAGACATCCTAGTGATTCTGGATTGGACCATAGCCCCAAAAATCACTAGAGGATATATTCCTAAACATGACCCCCCAAAGACAAGATGCAGTTCTCTACAAACAACATACAAGATCTTCCTTGTCTGACTCATAGCGTTTCTTGCTGTAGTTGCTCACCCCATGCCCCTGAGTGTGAACTACCGCTAAACGCAGGTGTCAGAGCCATGCTCTGGCTCAGCAGAATGCTGTGACATGAACGTACTGAGCAGCCTCACCGCCAACTCTCTTTGGACCACAGCATTGAATGAGATCAGCCTGCACTGTTTCTTTACTCAAGCCACAAGTGATTATCGTAAAGGAGCCTGTTCCCTTGTCCCCTGTCCCAACCAGTCCCTCAAGACAGTCTGAGGAGGCCCTGTCATTCCCATTCCTTTGCTTTTAGCACATATGGCAATGCAGTGTTGCCCTGTGTGTGCACCTGTGTGCAAGTATGCATGCTAGGGATGGAGAAAAAATAAAAATTAGCCTAGAAGCTGACATACATTAGTGCCTGCTCATGTAAAATCTGTAGCAGGATCTGATGCACTCAAGTCCATTACTGGCCGGTCCCTGTACTAAAGGTATCTGTTTACATGGCAGCTGCATGAACATTCTGTGACTCGGGGCAGTCACATTTTCCCAGTGCTTCATTAGTGACTAGTAATGAACAAACTGAGCAATGGTGGCAAGGAAAGATTAACCACACTACAACAGAAAAGGCCTGATACATTTTATTTGCAATACTATTGTCATACTCAGGAACCACAACCCTTTGTCAAACTCTTAGTGTTAACTTGCATGACAAGTATCAGTGATCAACTGTATTTGAAATATAGTTCAAGTGCCTAGAAATAATAGGCAACCCAAAGAAAAAAAGAAAGGAAACTCATTCCATCCACTCAAGCCAACCTTTATAGATCTTATATCTTAAGCACAACTGATGTACTGTAATTGTTACGTGGAATCTAATGTAACCTCTACAGCAGCACACAGACAATGCAGTTCTCTCATTATGCACATGCTTTAGGATCATTTATTTTAATGCTTTCAAATAAATATGTTCCATGCAGCACACCGCAATAAATAAGGAGCAGCAGCTTTCGTATAGTACATCCATTCATAATGTAAGTCACCATGTGAAACACCACATCTAAGGTCTTTGGCCCAGTCTCATACAGTGAAGCACACCACATCTGCACATAATCATATCTGGCTTCATATGGATTTAATAGGACTATGCCAGAAGGGCAATGTGAGCACAAGTTTAACCAGGGTTTCCTAGCTATTAAACACAGCTACTAAGTAGTTAAAAGGCAACAACTAAACCCATAAAAGGTTGATTTGTCTTTTCTTTCTTACTTTTCAGACAGAAATATAAAGTATGAAAATGCTCTGGATATTTTCAGCCTTGTGTAAAGCAGTGTGATTAATATGGAATGCTTTGAGCAATACTGGCATGTACACTGGCATCAAAAGCCACAGCAAGACTGACTCTGACACTGAACACTGGCGCACTCAGCGGGTGAAAGCTGCTGTTCTGGCTGCGGCAGGCGCTGCTGCTCCTCTCCCTCTAGGCCGACAGCTCCACTGCCCCTTCCTCTTCACTGTCTGCTCGGTTGGCACGGATTTCCACCAAGGTCCGAGCAAAGCGCGTCCACTCATCGCTGTGTGGAACAGCCAGCTGTGGGAAAAACCAACAGGGAATTAACAGACTGGCAGGGGGGTGGGACTGACTCCCTGTCTGTCCCAGAACTGAGGCACCTCTGAGGAGAGCTCCTACTACAATCCATGTGGTTGTGCACAAGGAAGGACCAATGCATGGGCCTCACCAACCCACTGTGGGCTGGTTACCTGTCAAGTGTGGGCACGTTCACGGGGCACAGCTGGCAGTTTCCTATTCAGTACCAGCTAGAAGGAGCTTTTATTCAGTGGCAGAGAAAAAGTTTTATCTGCCTGATTTTAAGGAAAACTTTGCTGGAGTGTTGCTGCAAAACCTACCCCTTGGTGAAAATATTTCAGATATCCAAAACTAGAGTGAGGCCTTGATCTCTACAAGTATACAGACGTATGTTTCACTTTACAGACAAGGTGGCCATTGGCAGTCAGCGGGGCTGTGCCCAAGTGTAATTGTTTGCAGGACCAAGGTCAGTGTGCACAAGGTAACAGTGCTTTTACAACTCTATATTGAAACTATTTTCCTGAAGTTCATTAAAGCTTTTAGTAGTAAAATAAATATATTGTGTTATTTTAGTTACCCTCCTCTATGTTAAGGAATTCACAGCTACATGAAATGTATTATAGTGGAAATGTTATGCCAACTGGATACTGCATTACTGGACTGATTTTTTATAACATCGTGCTAGATCCATTTCCATTTAATAACATTGATGTTTCTAATGAAGAGCTCTTGAACATTAAGCTTCAAGAGGGACGTGTAATCTAAATAGCTGAACTTCCAGACAAAACGCTTCAGTGCTATGGCAAAATAATACTGCAGTCATTTCCAACTGGATCTAATACTGAATTTCTGGAAGATAATGCAAGCTAGGAATAATTAAAAAGGAAAAAAACAATAATAAAACACCAAAACAAACCAAACCATTTTTTCAAACTTTGCTTGCATTAACTCAAATTCCAAAAAACAGCAACAGATAAACCATGCACATCTTTACTGCCTTCCTGAAGCCCTGTGATCAGGTCCTGAATATAATATGAAATAATTGTTTCGAAACATTATCTAGTGCTTGATACTCAAGAAGGTAACTCTTTGGAAACTACATGGCTTATAATAAACTGCTGCCCACTTTAGCAAATGGATGCCTTTAGACTGAAGAATGAGTATTGATAGCCCCTAGTGACTCCAGTTTGTATGCCCCTATATTCAGTCTGAACTGACTTTAATCTTTTAAAACATCACAGAAAGTGCCATGCTATGTCCATTTGGCACTAGTAGAGTGCACACCAGGCTGTAGGGTACATTGTACTGGAATGCAGGCAAATTATTCTCCTCTCCTTACATCTCAACTGGATACACAGAACTGGAGCCCAAGAAACAGGTCTGTTATATGACCCAGCTGGGGAAAGAGCTTGTGTATTTGCTCAAGATTAACTGTGTGTGAAAACTCCATATACACTGTTGGAAGTGCAGTGTTAATCCTGTGGACAGGAACTTGCAGTATTGGATCCAAACACCTCCATATCTCATGGGTGCTTACCAGTTTTTCAACTATTTTGTATGTAGCTTTGCCTCTACATCCAGTATTTTGGGGGAAAACATAGTCTGTGTTTCAAATAATGTATCAGTGATTGAGTGACAGTGATTAGTGACACTATCTGGTGTGCAACAGTTTGGTTTTTGCCTGTTGAAACATCAAATATATTATAGTTCAGCACTTTCTACAGACTGAGAAATGCAATCCACAAGAAAGCCTTAACAGGCATCACTGCAGTCTCTGGGTTTTCCTTTCTTTGTCTTCCATTTTTGGCATTTTTCTTCTTTACTTATCCCAGGAACAGCGACCAGAGTTACAGGAGTAAATCATTTGAGACAGCTGTCTCTCATGCCTGGATGCACAGATGAGGATCTGGTATGGTCTATATCTGAAAGACCACTCTGTTCTTTCAAAAACCTTCAGCAGAAGAAAATATAACACCAGAATGGAAGTCAGTGCATCAGCACACAAGTACCCGTAGCACACATTTGGTCACAGCCACACACCTATAACCAGCCTCTGTATTGTATTAAGGGACAGTACAGAGATCCTCCTACCAGAGATGCAACCAAACCAGATGTATAGCCATCTCCCTGTTACTGCTGCTAATGTCCTAAAAGATTTCATTCTTGTGATGTGTATGGAACTACCATTTGTCAAACTCTTGAGTGAAAACATGAAATGTGTCTCATCTTTAAAGTGAAACTAATATCCTAGGCAAAGAATCTGTTGAATTTAATAAAGTCTCATTTCTCCTTGTCTTTTAAAGTCCTTCACAGCATTAAATTCTATTAAATGGCCGAAGAAGACACTATGTCATTCTAAAGAAAAAAATTAAATATATTTATGACATTGAGATAATTTAATTGCATTTACTCCACAGCATGACCACAAATAAATTCAAAGTCCAAGTTATTAAAACAACTTGGTATCTCAAACTTGAAGAGCCTGCCCAGGAAGGTATGCATTACATGCATTACTCTTAGCTGACAATGTTAGCAAGGTCTGGACCATTTCTTATGGCTCCGTTCACAAAGCAATTAATTACCAAAATGAGTACCTTTATCACAGAGGTAAAAACATTCAGTGTCTGCAGACAATCTAATTCCTTACAACTTCATCTTATTTTACCTTTTATGCACTGCATCATGCTTTCAGCAAGGGGCCAATCCTGCTAAGACTGTTTGTAGAAGAAACCTCTGTAATATAAATTCCTCAGGGATGTGGAGGGAAATCTTAGCAATAATGAAGTCAAAGGAAAAACTATCCCTCGTTCTCCATCCCCCCTTCTTTCTGCAGAGGTCTCAATACTGAACCACAACAGTTAAACAGCGAAAGACCACAAATAAAAAGTATCCACAAACTCCAGTTCAAATTCTTCTCTGGATTAATACTCCCCTTCCAGTCATTTTCCATTCAAGTTCCTTCATCTGGGCACACTGACACCCACAAGTGCTGGAGGCCTGGATCTATCTGTGGAATCTCCCTCTCAGCTTCTCTGCACATGTTTTTTCTGCAAATACCAGGGCAGGGGTGGAAGAAACAAGGAAATACTTCATAGAGGAAGGGCAGAGGTTTACAGCTATCTGTGTGTTCCTCACTCATGTGGCCATTTTTCTGTCCACTTCCAGTTACTACAAAGCAGCATATCTTGAGTTCCAGTAGTCGTGACATCGATGTAGGGTAGAAATGTTCGCCAAAGTAGAATAATTTAATATAATAATAACTTATATTAATATTTGGGTCAGAAGGTTATTTGAATGAACTGACACTAAGGTATAGAGCAGAACAACAAGAAGACAAATGCTATTAAGTGTTTTCCTTTGATCTCTTCATAGTGGAAGGGAAGTGCTACCCATACCTAATTAATTGACTGAATTACTCACACTGCTTTAACTTAAACACCATGGTACACTTAGGTTGCATCACACAGTGATTCTAATGAGGAAAACCACTATTACCAAAAAGAAATGACTGCAAGGATCCTTCTGACAAGCACCTGTCTTTGCCTTGCTGATGTGTCACAATTCCACATGGTTTCTGCAGTGCACGACAAAACTCTATCTCACAGTGCCACCACAGAGCACTTGAACCTTCTGAAGCTTATCTGTTTCTTGGCAGATCACTCTAGCTAAGCTCTTCATTTACTTGTTAGCTTTCCTGCCCTAAATAGCAAACACGTGCCCTGCTTCACACTACTGTGACCAAGGAGATGGTTTATGTGCATCTCGTAAGGGAGTGAGAGTGCTCTTCACCCAAGGCTTGCCAGGCCAGCTGACCGTGGGAGCAGCATGAACGTGAACTTCACCAAAACCAGCCTCCTCCATCTTCTCACTGAGGCAGAGATTTCCTCTGTGTGCAAAACTTCCATACACCAGAAATTTTAAAAACACAAGCTATGTTTCCTGTGTTTTCCCAGAAACTGTGCTACTAGCAACTTCACTGAACACTACTACTCGGGAAACTACCACACTCTCAGGAAAAGGAGATGTTCCGACCACACAAATCTTGACGTTTTCCTCTGTGTCAGCTAGTGCTGGGCTCCCCACGCAAGTATAAAAGGAACAAAACAGTGCCTGGAGACACAAATCAACATCAATTAAATTTTCAGATCATTCAACACCTTCTAGTACATTTGTTCTTTTAAGTTTTGTATATCTAAAAAAAGGGGGGGGAAAAAGAAAACTGACTGATTTTAAGACAAAAATCCCCAAAGCTTTGAGTGCGCCTTTTAAAAGAATCTATCCAGATAACTGAAACCAGATATTACAACATATTTCAAGATTTTTGTAAATTCCCCTTCTATCCATCTTTTTTATGGCTGAGAGTGTTTCAGCTGAATTCTTCCAAATCTCTGTATGGCTTCAGTTTCCCTGAAAAACCACTTTCCAGAAAATGAATTATTCATTGAGGATATTTCACTTTATTCCTGGCTCCTTGCCCTCCCTGGAGCCTGTAAATCTTTGGGATGGCTGTGGACAAACTCTTCCTGCCTTCATTCCTCCATGCTCTTGTCCATCACAGCTCTCCTCTGAGGACTGTGGACTCTCCTGAGAAGGAGAAAAAATGCAATTTCAGCAGCAGCAGCCTCCACTTTGGAGGAATCAGTGTCCCATAGGCTCAAAGGGAGCAGAGTCATCCATTTTGAACCTGCTACATTCCTTTTAATGACTGTACCTCATGGACCAATTGACCTGTCACTGAAATACTGGTTCATAACCTGCAGCACTGCTCACTGGTGAAATAATTGCGCAATCCCAATTATCAGTTTCATATTCACTTTTTTGTTTTCATCTTCACCTAGAGTTCAGAAGCCTTAAGCAAAAATTGCCATGGGAAGAACCTCCTCAGCATTGTCACTGACTGAGGAGTTGTTCTGAAGGGGTGAGTTTTTCCAACCAGAGCGGCCTATAACTGCTTCTAACACACACACATCCCGTGGACACAGGTGTAAATGGAGAATCTGAAAATGAACTGTTACACCACGACTCAGAACAATCTGCCAAAATATGTGGTCTGCAGTGACCTGTGCAACCTGATTGCCACACACTGTTTTCAATTAGAAGTTTGCAGACAAGCCTCCATGGTGGTCCAAGACATATACTCTAAGGGTGATAGTGGTTCCCAATTCAAAAATCTGCGACCCATTCAAAACCATTTCATTGAAGTAAAATGCTTTCTTATTTTTCTATTAAGAAAAAACTTCTTCTGATCTAAATTGATAAGTTTCTACTACAGCTAATCGCCATACTCTGAGAGATCAGAAACTTTCCCATTAACATGTATCTTTCATCAGCTGCATTTGGATTTATTGCTGTTTGGAGGCAAAAGCTGACCTTAATTTCAGACAATTCTGTTTATCTGCCTCCACTTCCACACAGCCACTATTACTAGACAGTCCAGCATGGAAAATAAATACTAATAAAAATATGAATAAATACTAAATAAAACTATATGAAAACTAATGTTCTAAAATATTCTCTTACTATTATAACTTTTTAGAAGGGCAAGTTAAACACTCTTTGAAGGGATAGCTAATTAAAGCTTAGTAAATATTCAGATTAATCTGAATTTGTGGACAACACCAAGTGTGGTAAATTAATGACTAAAATCTCAGACTTCACACTAAGTTATTTGTGCATGTGCTTTATCACCATTTTAATATTCTTCCACTTTAATATCATCATCAAATAAACATAGCTTCAGGCAAATGTAATTTTAGCTATATTTTCTCTGAGCAAAATTTTTGTCAACCTATATTGTTCAGATCACCCTCTAAAATTATATACTGTACTGAATAGAAATGTGCTGCGAATACTTCGAGTGATGGATTAACATCTGAATGCAGTTATGACATTGTAGGTAAAAATGTTTTTCATGATGACAAAATATAACTACTTGAACTTGATTTCTAAAGTAGAACAGCCAATTGGTCTTATTTTGTGGTTAAAAGACAGCACTTGCAAAATGAGGATTGTAACACAAACAATAACAATTGCAGTTCCACTTTAAGAACTGATCCTATCTTCCAGAGTTCAACAGATGTTTTATCCCTATTGTTAAGTTTAAAACAGATATGCAAATGAAAATATTAAATATCTTGATACACACATAGAGCAGGCACGCACACACCTATTCTGGCCCTGGTCTTGTCCCCCCAAATCAATTACAAACTGCCCTTGATATTTTTCTTAACCTATATGGATTTTTTTTTCTGCAAAAGCCTGTATTTTTCCAGGCAACACCCTATGCCACACACATAGATGGAAACAAAGTGGGAGGTAATATGCAACGAAATGGCCACCAAAGTAACCAAGAGCACCCTTTCCACATAACTGTAGTACCACTGTATTTAACTCTTGGGAGAGCTGAGCATCACTGCTAACAATGGATGAAACCACTGGCAGGAACTCAAACCCCACATACTGCATGCAGATGATTTTAATAAGATACAGTGTTTAGACCACAAAGGATACACTCTAGAGTAGCTCTATATATATTTGTTTACTTAATTGAAGGGGTGGAATACCATAGGCAGCCTAAATACTGCATTTATTTTATGCACAGCAGTCAGTCTAGTGTCACAGACACAGTATACACCACTCTTCTATGAAGTTAATTACTTAGCCCTCATCTAGATTAATGTCTGTTGTGATTTATTTCTTTGCAATTCACCAGCAGGGTCTGATTTACCTAGTGCTGCCTTAGTAAAAAGAAGACAAAATATTAGCTTGTATCAAAAAAACCCCAACAATCTCAAAGAAAAACTGAATCAGCTTTCAGCAGACTTTGACTTTTTTCTTCTAAGAACAGTAGCTGCTGAATTGTTACATATTTAATGGCAAATTACGTTTTGAATACCAAGCTAACAATGGTGTTATTTTAATAATTTATCTATAATTTGCAAAGATACACTGTATGAAGGGCCTACATAGGAACTGAAGCATTTGAATGCCCACTAATTCTTTTCTAAACTTAGTACTTTTTGTCTACATCAGTCATCTTGATGCCAGTCTAGCAGGAGAACAGAGTAAAATATAGTCCCTAAATTATACACACATGACACATAGATGCATGTTAATAGAACATTAAGACTGCAGACTGTAACACTTCAAAGATAGGAAATGTCAGAGTTAAGGCTAACTCCCTCGATTTGAGTATCTTACTCATTGCACATTACGACACTGTATTTAATCTTAAAAAAAAAAAAGAGTAAGCAACAACTAAACCTGTGCTAGAAGCAAACATCAGTTATGGAAAACTTCAGCCTGAAGGACTACAACTTGATAGGGTATATGAAAAAGAAAACAAGGAAGCGAAAACTATCTTCTATTGGAGACAAAGCTACAGTTCCACCTCTAATACCAAGCTGGCTCATGCTGATGTTCAAACTATCAAACAGATTATGTCTTCTCAACTAATGTATCAAAATGCTGCACTTGAGATCAACTACAGAGGACAAAATATTGAATAATCACCAGTCACCTTGAAAGAGGTGACAGAAAATTGAAATTTAAATGACTTTTATTTCCTTACATCACCTCTTATTTTTAAAATACTAACATTATAGCCTGTTCTTAAGCCCACTGAACTGCTGTCATAATCATGTTGAGAGAAGTCTCTCCTATGTGTTTCCTCAAGTGATACTTTCAATGGCAGAGACTACTGGCCTCTAAGTCCTTGGAAACAAAAGAGATTTAATACAATTAATCAGCCACAGGAGCAGAAAGAACACCTGCCATGCTTCAGGCAAGCTACCAATTGTGCTTCAATAGAGGTGGTACCCCAAGAAACAAAGTTCTTGCAGTTCCTACCATTCCACCTCTTCTGTAATGGCATCATTTTACAGGTGGATTGAGAAAAACATTGAGTCACACTGCCTGCCATTTGTCCCCCATGGGGATCTCAGTCCTGCTCTGACTGTCATTTCTCAAAGTCATTGAAAACTCCTGGAATTTTTAATATAACTGTCAGGACATTTAATGTTTGGAGCTAAGGGATCAGAATCCTCCTCTACCAAATTATGTTATCCGTTCTCATCATGGCACAGAAAAGCCTAAAATTACCAAACAAATCTAAACTAGAAGTGAAGGAGCCCTCAACCTATTGTTCTTTCCAATATTTACTTTTTTTTTTACTGTCAACTACATTGATTGGAAAAACGGGCCCATCATTTTCACTTGAAATACCACAAAGCCTGTGGGGTAGCTGCACTGGGAAAGGCTCCTCCCTGGAAGTTCAGTTGAGTGAAGGACTGTTGCTTCAGGGAAGAAATAAATCATCTTCAGCTCAGCTTGCTTCCTATCTAAACCAAGTTGGCCATGTCCACACCATGATTTATGCCAGGAAATGTGGCAGAGCAGGAACTGTAAAAGCCTTTTGCCACAGCTTTCTGACTCTCAGTTAGCAAATGGACTCTCACCATAAGTAGCTTATGAACTGTTCAAAGATTTTAAGTTTGCAGGAGAGTTGCTACCTTTGAGATTTTGCACACAACCCATTATCTGCAAAAAGCTCATCCATGAAACAGCAGGGGGTTTGTTTTGTTCTTCCTCCCGCCTCCTTTCAGAGACCGATTCTTCTGTCATGCTAGGCACAGGAGTATACATGCCACATTTAAATGAATATAGAATTTTAGCTGCAAAATAGGATGCATTAAGGCCCAGAGTTACCCTCAGCTGATATTTTAGGTTTAACTGATACTTTCCAAGTCATGAATTAAGTATTTTTTCATGTTCAAAATACAGACCATTTTGCAAACCATAAAGATTGAAAACACAGTTAAGGATTCTCAAAATGAAAACTGCTACTGGATGAGACAGGTTGAAACCACAAAAGCACCATGAAGAAAATTAATTATACAAAGCAACTCTTGTTTCAGAAGTGTTTTAACACCACAATGATAACTCGTGACTTTCAATGAAATTTGCAAATTGCTGTACAGAAACTGAGTTTAAACTAAATTTTGTATTTTGCAGAGAAAATGTTACCCAACAGAATAACTAGATATTTACAATACATACTTTGTGACACTATTAACATGCATTGACTACAGCTGTATCCCCATACAGTGTTCCAGGATACAGGGTCAGCACAGGGCAGATCAGCTGAAGCACTTGTTCAGGTTTCACTGCCTCAGCTGCAACTACCACAGAAAGCCTGGACACAATTATTTTTCCCACTAAGCCTCTTGACACGTTTTCAGGAGAGGCAGTAACTGAGGAGACAGTACTGCAGCCACTGCTAGTGCCACTGTGGACAGAGTAGGATGCCCAGTCTGGGCCTCCCTTTACCCTTTCTCTTTTGCCCTTTACAGTGCTTACTAGCTCAGCAGGAAAATACCATATAGCTCTCCCCATTCTGCAGGCTTTACTGTGCAGAAAGGGAATGATCTCTTACAGCTTCTCTTCTGCTGCTCTCATCACTTTGTTATCTGAGTGCCTTCTAATAGTGCATTAAGCTACATGATTAACTCCTGTCACATGTGGCTTGTTCTCTCTGATCCTCTCGGCAGGGGGAGGATCTGGGCCTTTGCAAAGGAAAAGGAAACATAAGTCAGCTTTAAAAGTAGCGTGCAAATGAATAAAAAGGACTAGGGCTGGATTTTTTTGGTTGGTTGACTGAGTTTCTTAAGCTTTTCTGATGAGGAGTTGAAGACTTCTTATCAAAGATATTTCTATCATACTGGAAACTCATGTCTTTTTGCCCTTTGAAATTCTCTGGGGAGCAAGTAAGCTGTCTCTAGAGAACTACTGAAATATTTCATCATAAGCAATTGGAAGCTAAGAATAAAGGATAAACTGAATTTTTAGGATGCCTCTTTAAACCTCCCACCCCTTTCTGTCTATTTTCACTAATGACCATTTACTTTCAGTGTCCAAACAATGAATGAGAAAAAGGGTATTTTCCTTAAAAATTTGGTATTTCCTCCCTTAATTGTAACAATCAACATTCAGGTAGTAAAAAGAAAGTGGAATTTCATGTTCACTTATCTAGAGAGAGAAACAGAAGAAGCTGTGCTGTTACTAAGAGCAAGCACACATCAGTGCATAGGCAGGGGAGTGACCCTGCACACCAGGTGGGACCCATTGCTGTATCACACACAAGCACATCACAAAATCCTACTGACAGGCTCCACTTTGAGAGGATGTTCATCCCACTGTCTCTACTCGCTCTGAAACTTCAGCCTTCTGATAGTTAAAAATATTATTCTAATTTTTGACTCGAATACATAGCCAGCTTGCAGCCACATGCACTGTTGGCAGCTTGCCCTCAGCTTCACTACTTCTTCCTCTCTGGCCCCAAGCACTCCTATCTCTGCAACAACATGAAACATTTATATTGCCACCAGGCTCAGACTTCCCTGGCTTAGTTACACCGAGTTCTTCTGCCTTTTTATACAAGCTACTCTCCTCTCCCAGTAGCCCAAATCCAGCTCTCTCCCTGATCAATTTTCAAGTATTTTTTTAAAAAAGAGAAACTAAACTTTTTTTAAACAAAACAGTAAATGATTTTGTATCATCTTTTAAATAACATCTGTTATATGAAGCTGCCTTGTAAGTCTGGAGCCCATGATGAGGGACACTTAGAAGGGCAGAGCCAGTAACGCCACATGATGTGCAAGAGGTGGGAAGGAAAAGGAAGCACAAAGTCCTAGGCTGGCACTGGAGATAAAGAGCTCCAATCCTCACCATCCAGCCTTAGGTAACTCTCATGGCTCCATTTTCTCTTCCCTAATAAAGATTGTTATTAAGAACGCAAGCCTCCATTCCAGCTTCTTTAGGTACCAAAATACACTGAAAGACACTGAAAGAACAAGGTAACTCACATCCTTTTCCATTTCTTCTCAGACTAGAATGACCTCACTGACAAGCACACAGCCTGATGGCATGGGCACACTCACCGGTATAAATCTATGCATTTCTATGTATGGATGTGGCCAAGTCTCCTTTTAAACTGTAAAAGTATATAAACGCTTGGTTGTAACTTACTAACATAACAACATGGTTCTTCTACAGCAGAATAACACAGTGCTTACATAAAGACCTCAAAGCCTTCACAGTAACCTAAAGTAATGAATATTGTAATGAGAAACACAAGTATTTAGGGTGATAATGACTGGACTTTGCTCTACTTAGATCGGCTCACCCCCTGTGGAGGCTACCAAAGCTTGAAGATTTTATCGCCCTAGTAATCAGCAATGGGTAATGGCCTTCATAAAACACAGTAATTAAATTGACTGATTTCGAACTAGTGTATTTTTTTCATTAGGGAGTTCTTATTTAACCTACTTCAAAAATCCCTTTGTGAATACTGACTGTATCAGTCAAAATTCAAATGATGAGAGATGAGGAGCTTGTTCTCAATATTTCAGATATTATACAAGTAAAAAGCTGAAGTTCCTAGTATTTTTTCTTTGTCATCTCTAAATGCTTCCAGTTTCAAAAGTCTTTCAAGACTGATTATAAAACTGAGGGTAGAAGGGAAGCAAATCAAAACCCTAGCTCTTTACATTTTTTCAACAACTCTTAAGAGATTCTGCTTTGTTAAAACATGCTTTTAAAATTCTCTGAGGCCAGCATTCCATCCTCACTAACAAAATATCAATGGTGACATTCTCGCAGTGCCACACAATCCATTTAATTATCCTTTATGCCTGGATTGTGCTTGTTGTTGTAACTACGTCTCACCTAATCTTTGAACGCTTTTGAATAAAACTTGGTTGTAAGCACAACCTCTTATTATTGCTCAAATTTGCCTTCACAATATGTGTGTGAGCCATTTATCTGTGTTCCAATACTTGTAATTCAACACAGATTTTAAAATAAAATGTTTTATGGTGAGTCTCAACTCTGCTTTTGTGGCAAAAACATTTCCCTACTCAGTATATGCTCTACAGAAGCTTTATGATGGCAAAACCAAACCTACTGGAAAATCTACCTGGATGACTACATGACACAAAACCTAGGTTCATATTTCTCTCTGGGCTACAGCAGTTTTTAACTGCATGAAAGAGATATGTTTTCCATGTGAAATCTATAGTGAAGCACAGTGACCACAAGACAGGAATACAAAGTACAAAACCTTTCCCAGTCTAGCCAGAAAAACAAGTGATTCAATAGCCATGCTGAAATGTGAGAGTTGGTCACAAATGTACGTTTATTTCTGTGTAGAACCCAAAGAATCTCTGGGCAGCTGTTAAAGGCTGATGAAATCAAAGGAAATTATTTTATAGGTACCAGCAGGATATTCCTTACTACACCACTTCATCCACATACTTCAGGCAGTTTCCAGCTCCACCCTCACTGGTCATATACTTGAAAATGAGATACAGGATTAATGCCTATCATGGAGCAAATAGGAAAAGACACAACCTAACAGAGCAGCCCTAAAAAGGCTTAAGTCAGTAGTAACTCTGAAACCTAACAAAATCACATAAGCATCCATATGACTCTGATTTCATTATAAGGAAACAAGGACAGAAATAATAACTGCACAAAGAACCCAAAGGCTTGCTTTGGCAGAGCCAGCCTTCCTGGACAGTCTAGAAAAAGACCTTTTCTTACTTTTCTCCAGTTCCACCTGTCACATGAGTTGCCTTTGAAAAGCATGACTGAAAGACTGCCAAACAGATGCAACAGTTTGTACTGTAACTAGTTTAACAAAGTAATGTACTGCATTAAGCTTCTTGTGATTATAGTTTCAAACACTTCAGTTCTGTGCTATTAACTTGCTTTATATTTTATTACAATCAAATAATATGTCATTGATTTACAGTTTCTATCAATATACTCACAGTGAAAGCAGAATATGACCTGGAAGAGATGGGGGGGGGGGGAGAAGAAATAATGGAAGGTAGATGAGAAGCTGCTTCTTTCATAACCAAAGGTGCAAAGAGCATTCTCAATGAGCCAGGTAAGCAACAAACATGGTTGTTAGGGAATATTTATGACAGCATTCACTGTGTAACATCACTGAAGCATGCACAATGGGAGCAAGCTTTCTAAAAAATATATCTACAAAACAGACATGCAGTTAGGTCTAACTATCAATCATCTGGACATGTGAATAAATCTAGAGTCAGTGGTCCATGTTCTGTTAAAATCAACTTGTACCATACAGAAATCTTGCTACCGAGTAAATAAGCTGTAAGACCACAGAAGCTAAAACATATTGTACAAACTATCACAATAATAATATCAGAACTACCAGGCCAGCAACAGTTTGAATATTTAGATCTTACACAGTGCAGTAGAGTGTATTTACAACAACTGGTTATATATTCTGGTTAAGTTATATAGGTTTAAGATCCCATCACACTGAAACAATCAGATTTTTGTGTGTTTGGGTTTTTATTTCATTTTATAATTTACATTCTTAGGTCAGTGCTTACTGATCCACAAGAGCACATCTATATGGACTATTTAAGTCTCCTCTCCCCTGGAAGTGTGTGTGTAACTCCCATTAATGCTAATGGGCATAAAGCACATGCATAGAGGAGAAAATAGACCCCTCACTGTGAAAATAAATGTGTTCAGTTATTTTCAGATGTGATGCCGAAATCAAACAACTAAAAGTACATACTCTAAAGAGATAACACTATATAGCCTAACTGAAAATGTCACCATTATTTCTAACTTCCTGGTCATGGACCCTTCCATGTTCTTCATGTTTCTGACATTTCTTGTGTCATAAAGACCATGAATGGACAACATATCAACAAGGGCCAAATCCTAAACTATTACACAAGCAAAAACAGCCCTGATCCCACACTCCTTGCCTTCACAAAGGATACAAGGTTAGGCCTCATGTCCTTATTTTTCACTCAGGTCATATGTTTTCTCTTTACATCATACGGGTTAATAGCAGCAGTAAACTTTACCGCTCTCTAGGATAGTTCCTTTAAATCGTGATAAATCTACCAAAGTAAAAATTCCTACCACGTATTTTTTTCTCATTAATGATTTGATAACCTGGTGTTTTCTGGTTTAATCAAAACTCATGGAGTCAATGCTGTCTATTAAAACGGGTAAGAAAAATTGTTTATCTAGTGATATGAAATTCAAAGACACTGTGCATTATTAAGACACAAATAAAATCACATTTTTTTCTGATGGAACCAGTGCTTTATGAATTTACAGCTGATCTAATGAGATATTTGGAACAGTCAGAAGAAAAAAAAGGTTTTAAAAAGGGTGCAGTATAAGTGGAGCATGAATGGTTTGGGTGAGTATATTTAAGGTCTTCATAAAGTGGACTGCTGACTTTCTAATGCAAGTAATCACATCCGTCCATCTTCCCAAATCAGTGAAATGCACCTTCAAAAGAGTGGATGCTACTATCAGGCAGGCAGGGATGAGTTCTTCCAGTGATGAGGCCTTTTCAGAAGCTGATGTTGTAAAAGATGGGAAGAGCACTATTGCTGAAAGGTCAACAGTCACAGCTTAGTGTGAGGATTTGCAACACTTCTGGGTCAAATACAAAAGTCAGGTGCTGTCAGGTGCTGTACAGTCCAGCTCCCAGCCCTGCAACCCCACATGCTCACTCATCTACTCCCACGCTGAGTCAGCTCATGGAGAAAAATATCCCAAAGAAAATAAAACAAACAAATAAATACATCTCTACCAATCTGTTTCTCTCCACACAACCTGAGTGGTAACAAGCACTGCTACCTGCACAAAAACTGGTCAGCAAGGAATATGGGTAGAGGTGGCTGGCAGGAGAAGGCCTGCCCCTTTTAAACTGTCAGACTAGCCCCACAATATCCCAGAATCAAACCTATACAAAAAGCTCAAAGGAGAACCCCAGATGAGCCAAGGAACTGGCTAGTGCCTGCATACTGAAGTAAAGCAAGAGCCTTAAAGGCTGCCATATTTCTGCCAGACACTTCCAAAAGTGCACGCACATGCTGTGAGTCCCCTGTGCATCATGCCTGAAGACAGCTAAGCATGGAATCACTCATCAAAGAGCTCTTTATGGACTGGCACACAGGCTTAATGACCGAAGAGGCTGTTATTCACTGTATATGCCCCTGGTTCCAAGCTCTTGAGCTGCAAAGTATTTCTGCATCTCACTTGAGGCTTTACAGTGAGAAGAGTTGGGCTAGAGAATATATAAGAACCCTTCTTTATTTAAACCAGAAAAAGGCATTAACAACACAGCAGCCCCAATAGCATCTGAAGTTGTTGCAGCCCAGACCACCTCTTCTAATTTCATACAGGAATTACTGCAGAGATTGATACTGCCAGAATGAACCAGGCAACAAATTCATGAGCTTCTTCATTTGTTACAGGAGAGGAGGAGGGTTGCAATGATCTGTTGGCAGCCCCATGGATGGACATCCATTGGTTTACATAAGTGCATATGGAGCTGAGCTGGAGACACTGAGGCTCTGCATGGGTGGGGAAGGCAACATCCGGGAAGCAGAGTCCCTCATGTAACACTGAACTGGACTCACACAATCAACACTGTTGAATGACTGCTTCTTCTTCTTCAAGTAACAGAAGCCTGTCTTTCTTTTTCATCTGAGTATATCGCTGTGACTCATTTTGCAAGCTGATGTCTGATTATACAGAGGAAAGGCCAAACACTTAAAATACTGCTACTTCTGCATAGACCACTACATCTATTTTCTCCTGAGTGAGTTTCCAGGGATAAACAATCCAATGAATGATTTGGTGTATGATATGCAGAAAGGCCTTTCTACAGCCTGTCTCAACTCCCAGACAAGCTCAGACTGTGCTGTCATCAAAGACATTTTCATAGCCTGTCATATCACTTGAAAGACAGAAAAAAACACCTTTACAGAACAGTCATGTAAAAATGACAAATAAATAAAAACAGCCTGACCTGCCAGCATCACAGTGGAAATCTGAGCACAGTAACCTTAGACAATTTAGAGATTATGCTAAAAATATGGCATGAAGTTGCAGGAGGAAGGGCAACTTCTGCACAAGTGAATGCAATCCAAAAATATGAGTCATGCACATGCAATTTTGCTATGGGCCATAAAATCACTTTATGAGAGTTACAGATAATTCTGTATGCGTTCTATAATGTTTCCCTACTGTGTAGAGATGGATATCTCAGTATCCTATCACAGATAATGATGGAAAACAAATTCTCTACATAAAAGTTGATTGCTCAGAGATTCACCTTTAACTGTTCCAAGGATTGCAATGCCAATGAACACCTTATACAGCATTCACTAACAAGGAGGTAAATTTATCACTGCCAAACACACTGCAGTTTAGATGTTTTTCGCAAGATGTACCAGGGTGAATTGAGAACAGATTAGATACAGAACATGCATCCTGCTATTTTCAGCACCTGCATACTCTTTTATCATGCATGCACGTACCATCCTCCACAATGACACCTCTCATTTCCTCCTGTTAGTACTTTTGCACATACTCAGACACATGAAGCATTATGCGGTATCAAAAGAACAGATGCCTGTCATGCTCAGAAAAACGTACAGCATTAAGCTAGTCATAAAATAAGAGATACTGGAGTATAAAAGGTGAATCCTTCAGAATCAACTTCAGAACAGCATACCATCTTTTTGTACCTTGATTCTTCTCTCTAAGTTTTTCCAATTGTACCCATACAACCATTAACAAGGCAGTTTTAAAAACAGTGAAAATTTTCAGAAGAGACTTCTCTTGTGAGACTTTAAACTCTTTTGCAAGGTGATGCCTAAGGGTTGTTTTTTTTTGACTTTCTAATTTTTATAGATTTTAGAAGTAATTGTAGTGAAAATGCAGATTGTAGTGTATTAGTATTTCTAGCAGCTTAAGTTTAATGTTTATGCATTCTAACCCCTATCCCATATCAACCCCTTGAACTTCCTTCAGCTGTTTAGACTTTTCAAGGCAGAAAGCTGAATAATATCTCAAAGCCTGCTCCATGAGACATAAACATGGGCACACTGACCTCAAAGCTCAGAACACTGGAAGGCCTCCAAATACCCCTGCATGCTATGAGGAAGATGAAGATGATGAAGAGGGGGTCCCACTCTCCCTCAGACTCAATTCCTGATGGGGTGTGCTGGCGGCAGGATGGGGTTGGACTGAGGGGATGGGTGGACACGGGATTGGATGGACACTTATAAAAACTATGGAAATCAGTGTTTGGTATGCACGTTGATAAGTATTCCTGTGGGCCTTAGGCCTGGAAATTAAAGGACCTTCATTTTTTTCCTTATCCCGCACTCAGTTGGCTCAGAGTCCTGTTTTCTGCAGTCTCTCAAGGCATCAAAGGTAACTTTATGACTAACACACTGCTGGCAACCCAAATCCAATGAGGACTCCACTGAAAGAAATTTGCGTTATTCTTTCTCAAACTTAGATGTGTTAATCTCCAGGAGCTGTTAAAAAAACAAAATAAACCCAAACAAACAAGCAAAAAAACAAGCCAAACTCACAAACCCCCTCATAACAATAATACCTCTCCAACATCATAGACCCATATGCGGCCTTCTGAATCACCAACTGCTACCTCCTTCCCAGTCTGGGCCCAGCGGACACGGTTGAGGGCAGAAGCTCCTTCTATGGTGACACTGGCTGTAGGAACCTGTTGAAACAATAGGAACAGGAAGGACAATAAAATCACACTGCCTACAAACCCAGTGGTCAGTTTTGAATGTCCTACTTTGCTGGGTGAGTCAAAGTCCCTTGGCATTGCTAGAAGAAGCACACAACCCTCACTGTGGAGAGGGAAAAAAAAAGTTCATTGTTCCTTTCATCACATGTGCTAAAAAGAGGAAAGAGTAAGGGATTGCAAGAGCAGGCAAGACTTTTCCACAGTAAAGGGCTATAATTCAAAGGGGGTTTCCCCCTTAACCCTAGAAATGCAAACCCACATCTGCTTTTTCCTTAAGTCACTAAAATAACCAAGAACCAGGTGAGGGTAAGACTTAGATTCAATCCTTCCCTGGCTTCTGGCCTTTTACTCAGACCCAGATAACCTGATGGTCAGAAGACACATCCCTGTATTCATGCTGACATATCCTTTGAATCCATACTCACCTCTTCAGTTAGATACAGAGGTTGAAACTCAGGTATTATATAAGAAAAGTCCTGAAGTAATCACTTTAGAATGAGGACACAGCAGAAGTGAGAACAGCTGAGCTGACATTTAGAAACTCCTACAATATATTCCCACAATTCTCTTTTACATGCCCAGGAGATTACTTCTGCTTTAAATATACCTGGATGCTGTCTAATTTCCAACCCCCCTCCCTACCCCAAGTCAACCAACTTAACAGGTGACCTGCAAGAATACATAAAGATTCGGGTTGATGCGTGGGACTAATAAAGCAATGAACATGATCTTAGAAGAAGTATTTGTAAGCTCTGCTGGAATGAGGGCATCAAAAGATGCTGCAGGAGGAAGGAACTGTGTGGATGTTCATCTCGGATAGGTGGATCACTCAGTTGATTTAGGTCACCTCATAAGAGAAACGATGGTCACCTGCAAGCCTGCTAATGCTCCACCCAGCTGCCTTCAACAGGAGAACCTGCCTGAGCATGGAGCCTGTAGCACGGCAAAAGCAGCTCCTCCACCAGATCCATCTGGTGGGAAAAGGTCTTGGTCACACAACGAGATTAGGACAAGGGAGTGTCCCAGAATCCATAAATCGGCACCGAATTGGAGAGCAGTCCAGGCAAGAAGAGAAAGCTGGACAGGAATCAGAGTCCAGGCTGCCTTGGGAGGAGTGACAGATACTCCTGTCCTCACAGCTGGCACAAAGCAGCAGAAAGGAAGAAAGCAGCTTTAAGGTCATATGAAAGCCATTGACACACTGGCAAGATTAACAAAACCAGTATTTTGCTAATTTCATCGTGGTTCTGTGGCTGTCGCTTTATATTGTTCTTCTGGAACAGGTCAAAAGATCCAAGAGAAAAATAGTTTTAAATAAATGCTGCATAGCTCCCATGCCAGTCACCTCGGCTCTAACACCTTCATTGTTTCACACAAGATGGGTGACAGCAGGAAGGCTGAACCTTGGCAGACTTGCTGAGGCTCTTGTTACAGCCACAGCGTCTGCACTGCCATGCCAGCTTTGGACAAGGACTGGGAAGCAGTGCTGCTTATCTTGACCTTCTCCCCCTGGAGGCTCTCTGCTTCTCACTGACCCTGTCACTAGACTGCAAAATCATCTGGCCTCTCAAGCAAAATGAGCCCACCAAAGCTAAAGCATCACCTCTGCAAAGGGCTTCACAGTAGTGTCCTGAGCCCCATGTGTGAAATGCAAGAGTTTGTTTGCAGAATGATGTATAAATAATGCTGGATAGCAATCAGAAAGCAGATACCATCCTTCCTTAAGAAGTCATTTGAATGCAAATAACTACCAGATTCATCTCCCCATTGTGCAAGGCCTAGGTCCTGTCCAAGGCAGCATTACTCAAAAAGCTGGCATGCACTAACTCCTTGTTCCAAGTCTGTTACCTAAGAGAGAGTCAATGGCCTTAAGCTGACATGGAGTCGCTGATGCTTGATAAAAATCACAGTAGAAAACAAGCAAGTTTTACTGCTGTGATCACTGTTTTCGGGGGGTGGGGCACACTATTTTAATTCCAGCCAATATTAATTTCATACTATTCAGAAATGGATTTTTTCAAACAACTAAATGCCACATTTTAGAGGACTAAGCCACTAACCAGCTATATTTCTCAGAAAAATGTAGATCAAACATATTTGTTTCATGTACAAATACACAGTATATATTTAAGGCACTGGATTTTCACTAAATCAGAAGGCTGAAATACATAACTCTAGAGCTGGGGTTTGGTTTGGGTGCTTTTTTGGTTTAGTAGGGTTTTTTCCTGGGTTTTTTGCTTGTTTTTTGGGTTTTTTGTTGTTGTGTTTTTTTTAATACAGCATTCTTTCAGTGTTCTGCATAAAAATAAGCAGCATGCATGCCACAGACACAACCCATGATTTTTTTTCAAAAGCCGATGATTTTGAAAATCCTGTTACTAATCCACAAAGCTATCTAACAAAATAAAAAGCAGTAATAAAACAGTCTTTAAAAATCTAAATAAAAAGTCTTTTATCCAGTGATACAGAGAGAAATATAGTAAAACCATGGTATCTTAAAATAGACTTACCTGCTCTCAGTAGTGATATGTTAAATTACACATGCCTATTTTAGATTTCAAGATAAGAGTTTATTTATAATGGTAGCATTATGTTTTTAAAGTCATATCTGAAATACTATATAAATTTTCTAAAGTTGGTGCTTGTCAGATTTTTAACAATTTTGAAATGAGATTTTAACAGATAACAGATTAAGAAAGATGCAGTCAGAAAAACCTGCATAAGAATACAGCTTTTTTATTATTATTTTTATTGCTTATGTAGTGTCAAAACTTGCTTTCAAACACATCTGCGATGTGTTTCTAGATATAGACACCATCCTCACACTTTCAAAGCTAAGGTATGGCATGCAAAAATCCCAACAAACATTTGAACGAGATATAACACAAGAAATAAGCCACTTCCTAAGTCAGTTTTGTATCAATTCATGGAAAGTAAGACTCATCAATCACCTAGAGATCTTCTCCAGTCTTGATAAAAAAAAAAATACAGACACGTAGGTAAGAAATTGGCATTTGTTATCCCGAAACTAACTGCAAACCTCATTATACTGATCCATAAAAATAATATTCAGTTTGAAAAAGAATGACAGAGTGGGTAAGGATTTTCTTCTCTTTTAAAGTTTTTTTACATTCATTTATCAGATATAAAATAAAACATGACTATTTTCATTGCTGTTGCAAAATCAATTTCTGATATTCAGAGATCAACATGAAATACACTGACAGCTAGTTTGCATTGAGATTTTGGGAATAATTATACTGATTAAATTCTTGGTACGGTCAAATGATTTTAGTTATTTGGATCTGACAGCATCCAGCTCTCAGGAAAAATATTTTTAATAAATATCGAGAGTAACACTAGTGGAAACTGTGTTGCAGTTCAAGAATTTGAAGGTAGCATATTGTACCTAAGCCCAGCTGTTTTCTTAATTGATTTCAAAATAACATCTAAATAATAATGCAGCTTATTCCCCAAATTAAACAAAACCAGGACTCATTAATAACACTCATATCTAGTTCTTACACAGAGATTTTGATCGATTGCTAACAGTTAAACACAGTTATAGACCCATCATTTTCTACTGTCTTCACAAGTACTTTGACATCACACATCTGACATCTTTAAAGTAATAATGATCTAAAAAATAGATATTTCAAGATCTTTTATTAGAAAGGCAAAAGTGCCGACGAGTTTCCTTAGCAAATAGCTGTGCAAACTTAAACAGTGTAATCAATTACAAAAATCTTGAAAATTATTAACTAATTATGACATACCAGATAGAGGGTAAAAGCAAACAATAATCACTTCCAGTTACTATGCTTGGAAGAACTGTTTACAGTTCTTTCTTTCAGAGGTAGTTTTGCTGGTTCTTCTGCATAATAAAACTTCACATCTATTCTGAAACTGCCAGGTTATCATTTATACAGATTTTTTGTTTCATCAGTGCAGGGAAGCCAGATGGTATTTTTCCATCCAGAGACCCAAATTCGATTTTCACAACAATACAAAGCTCAGATACCATGGAAATAACCGTAGTCTGATCCTTACATGAGAGCTGATTTTGACCTCTCAGAATGGAAATAATTTGTGAAATCAGGGCTGGCATTCCATGCAAAATAAAAGCAGGATTGATCTTGAATTTTTTTTTCCTGTATTCTTTTTTTCATGTATTTATATGTAAATACACTGAAAACACATAGAAGTTTGTTATGTTCAGCCATGTTATTGATGGGAATGGGATCAAGCAGTTCACATTAATTTTTTTGGAAAGAAGTTATAGTCTCATTGACTGAAATGGCAAAACATCAGTTGATTTCAAGCAGAGCAGGATTTCAGCCCTAGCATTTGGGGGGAAAGGTTTTGGTTTTTCTTTTTTTTTTTGTTCGCAAAATGCTGGGGTTTATGCTCTGTGTTTAAGCCTGCATTAATGAGAACACCTGAAGGATACGTCCCTCCCTTCCCAAAATAAATTCTAAGGAGACTCCTCCTGTATATCCTCCAGCTGTATGTGCTCTAATTAAAAAGGCTGCACTGCTTCCTGCTCAGAGCACTTCAAAAGACCTTATTGCTCCCCTTGACAGTGCAGTGCCCAGTGCTGGTTCCTCTTACCTGTCTGTGCTTATTTATGGCAAGCACCACTCACTGGAAGCCATAAACTGTGCCCATATTTTATTTTGTCTGAAATGCATAGCATGTTTACACATTAATGATCGAACTAATCTTAAAAAAACCCATAAAATAGGTGTATGGAAGAAAATACTGCCACTTGCTCTTTCGTCTTGAAATGGTCAGCTAATATGTGACCTTCTGTTTTCCTACTGTCTGTTTCTTAATTTTACATTGCATTAAGTCAAAACATTCAAGATTTCGTGTGTGGAAAAGTACTTTGATTCTTGTGCTGAATAATGATTGCTGGCCCTCTAAGACTGACCATTTAAGACTGACTTCAGGTGATGACAGGTTTTCTCAAAACCATTTTTTGGGGAAACTCAAATTTAGAAAAAGTAGTATCAATTTAAGTCCCTAGAATTTTTGAAAATCTGAAATAATAGGAAGAAAAAAGGGTGTCTGGCACATTTAAAAAGATACTTTAAAAAAGGTACAGTGTATACCAGTCTCAATCTTTGCTAAAAGCATTCTGATTAATCCTTGCTCATCAGCAAAATTCAAAGGTGAGATGTTTCCTCCACAGTAGTCCCCACTACTTACTTAATAGCAATGGAAAGAAAACTTGTTCTCATTTGCATTTATGTTCCATAACAACGTTTAAAGAGAAAAACGGTAAGGGTATAAAGTCCCAAGTAATATGTGAGAGGACTGCCCTGTGCTTTAAGAACAAAGTGGGTACCTAACACCTCAAAAGCGGCAGGTGAGGGGAGATGCAGGAGCATGTTCTGGATTTCTGACATGATGAAGGACTGGTATGGGGCTTCCACGTTATAATCTCCAGAGGATTTGGAGCAGAGGATAATAAATATGGAGGGAAACGAAGTCTCCCAGTGCAACATGAGCGCGGGAGGTTGGCGAAGGGCTTCCCGATGCCTCGGTCCCCGCTGGCAGTCTGTGGAGGCGTGGCCGGGCTGCCAAGGTGTGAGCCCCTGGGTTAGCGCAGTTATAGCAAACCTGGCGCTTGAAGCGTCGTGCGACAGAAACGGGGGGCGGGAAGGGGGTGATAAAAAAAACTGCAGAACGGGCGCGGTTTAAAAGTGCACCTTAAAATAACAGAGCGGGAAGGAGCCTCCTGCCCTAGCCGGCACCGCGGCATTTAATTGTGTTGGCTTTCTGCCGGGGGTGCCAGAGTCGGCCATCCCGCCCCTGACAGGTACCGAGCGCAGCAGCCCCGCCGCAGGGGAGGGAGCGAGCGAGGGAGGAGGGAGCGAGGGAAGGAGGGAGGGAAGGCGGGAGAAGGAGGGGGGCGGGCGGGCGCCCCCGGCAGCGGGATCTGCCCTCCTCTCCCGCCGCCGGCTCCAGCACCCCGAGCGAGCGCGGCGTCCCCGCAGAGCCCGCGGGGAGGAGGGCGTGGGGATGCTCGGCAGCCCCCCCGGCCTTCACGGAGTTAAGGTCTCGACCGGTGCCCCGCAGCCCGCCCGCCCTCGCCTTCCCAGCGCCGGCCGCCGCCTCACCTCGGTGTCGTTATTCAGGTTCCACAGATCCAGGCGCCCCATCCCGTCCACGCAGGCGAAGAGCGCGGGATGCACTGGCGACCACATGACATCGTAGACATAGTCGGCATTGTCTTCAAAGGAGTAGAGCGGCTTGTTGTGCTGTAAAGCAGAGAGCGGCATGAAGACTTCGTGGCGCTAGTGCTGCCTGGGGCTGTCTGGCGAGTCTAATTAAAAACTTTGCACATTTACAAAGTGTCATAAAACTTCCCCAGATGAAAGGTCCTCCGCGAAGGGCGGGACTGCACTTTAATGGAGCAGCAACTGTCCGGTGGGATAAATGAGATGCCCGGTGTGAGGGGTGTGGGACGCGCGGCTGATGGGGCGGGGGGGAGCGCCCGCCGCTGCTCCTGCTCCCGGCCGGCTACCCGGCGGCGGGAGGGCGTGCGGGAGGCAGGCAGGGAGCAGAGAGCGGGCAGGCACCGCCGCTCCCGCCCGAGCCAACCGCGCTGGCGGTCCCTGCGATAAGGAGCGTGAGAGCACCGGGAGCTGCGCGGCGCATCCGCGGCCCCCCGCGCACCGCAGGCGGCGCCTGCCACCCAGCGGCGGGAGGCGGCAGCGCCCCGGCCCCGGGCGCGCCTCGGGCTGCCCGACCTGGCCCGGCCGGGAGGGACGAAAGGAGGGAGGGAGGGAGGGAGGGAAGGCTGTCATCTGCAGCAGGCGGGGAGTCGCAGGGAAGTTATGAAGTGCACCAGGAATAAATTGCAATTGTCCCTCATGAATTATTCATCGCATCTGGCTTGTCTTTAATTTTTTGCATAATGGCTCCGCTAATCCCCGATCAATTAATGGAAAATGAAATTTGAATGATAATGAAAACTCCAGAGACGAAAGAAATTAAGTATTCTCATGACTTGTGACAGAAATCTAAACAATGGGACTTCTCCGAGGGTGTCCCTCCTTCTGCCATTCCCTGCCGCCTCCCTGGCCAGAGGGGCACGGCCGGACGGGCGCCCCCGGCCTCGCCACATGCAGCACACGGAGGGTGCCATGTGAGCGTCAAGTCGCAGCCACAGAACATCCCGGTCAGGTCACTATGGAATGCACCCCCACGCATTTTACAAAGGAAACTGTGGCCAGAGTGCCTCACTCAATGTAGATAGCCATGCATCATTTCCCAAAAAGCGGAGCAACTGATTCCAATTGTTATATACCTTTTCTTTCATATATTATTAATTTAGAGCAATAAAGCAGTGAGTTTGACATCTACTTATAGCTGGGTCCTTGGTAGTTTTGGTTTTGGTCCTCTTGCACTCCTTGGTGCTTCGATGGATGTTGGTGCTGGAACTGCACTTGGGACAGACAGCTTTGCATCCACACTCATAATCTCTGTGTTGCTGTGGGCCATATGGATTCTCAATGCCTATCTGCTGCATTGTGTATTTTCACTGAAAACATCTGTGTGTGGCTCGGCTTCGCGAACCAAGATTTGGGAAGGGCTCTCCCCACATGGGTGTGCCCTTCCAGCCTGCACAGTGGAATTTAGGTGAGGCTCAGCGTGTGCAGAACTGGCCCCACCATTTAAGTGCTGAGGTTCATCTGCCATGGCCGAGCAAGCTTGGACAGTGCCAGTGAAGTCCTCAGGAGTAGAACCTACAGCACCCGGCATTTCCCAGGAGGTCTCCCATCCAAGTACTAATCCGGGGCTGATCCTGCTTAGCTTCTGAGATCTGACGGGATCGGATGTCAGGGAGGCATTTAACTGCCACGACTGAAAACATCTAATTTTGGTTCAAATATATCAAGTTTCTAAATGCTGGAAAACTGGCCATTGAATATAGTAGTATCCCAAAAGAAAAGGAAATCTGGTCTACTGCTAGGTGAATGGTATTTTTCTTATTCATGGGAAAAGTGATGCACATGTAGAACTTTGACATTTAATGTCATGGGAGAAGTAACAAAATTTCACAGAAGTTAGAGGTTTATTAAGATACCAGTCAATTCGGGACAAACTTCAAACAGTATTTCCTTTTTGTCAGCATATCAAAACTTGTTTTGATCTTATTTTGAGTGTGGCACTTTTAAAATGCTCTTTTTAGTTCTGCTAGTCTATTTTCCAATTCATGCTTAAAGACCAAGGCATTTGAAGGAAGTGTCAGGAGATGTGGTGCTTGTTTGTACCTTGCTCTTCACATGCTGTATAGTCTCCGGCAAATCACAGAATCACAGGCAATTCTGAGTTGGAAGGCACCCACAAGGATCGAGTCCAACTCTTAAGTCAATGGTCCACATAGGAGATTGAACCCATGACCTTGGCATTATTACAACCAAGTTTTTAGCTTTAGCTGATGTGCCTTTGTTCCCCTATTTTCAAAATAAAATCTCTTGGAAGTGCTGGTATTTGAGGTGAAAAGCCTCAAATACAAAAGATCAAACACCTTTACTGTAACAGTGGAAATATCCAGTCAGATAGAAAGTCAGACATTCCTGGACAACAGGAATAATATGGCTTTTGAGAAGGATCTCAGACATGCAAGGAAAGATGCACAAGTGAATGGAGATGGACAGGGAATGGAACACTGCAAAGAAATAAGAAATTGCAGCCTTGTCAGCAGCCAAACTAAAGGCAAGATCAACTGCTGTGTCACTGGGAAATCGAGGAGAAATCATATGGGAACACTAGGCAGTGGTAGTGGAGCTGAGCTACAGCCTTCAATACTGCCCCCAGGACTGCTGCCCCTGCCAGCCTGACTAGTCACCACTGAAAAAAATAAAAGTACTTCCCATACTATGTCTTGTCTTAATCCACTATTTAACCAGAGAAGAATGTAACAACTGCATCAGGTCAGGCTGGAGGTTCCTCTTTCTTCCCATCTTGTCTTCAAAAGTAACAGAAAGTGGCCTTTCTTAGAAGTTGACATTTCATCCTGGTCAGATTTTGTCCTCTGAGAGCAGTTATTTTGATTGCATTGTGAAGACTCGATTTGTAAGGTTAAGTATGTGTATAAACGTTCACAGGACTTCCTTACAGTTAACTACAGCCCAGACCTGCAGATTCTTTTAATGTAAGGATTTATGAGTAAGGACTGATACTGACTGCTTTTAGAACATGTTGAAATGTCAAACCATGTAAAGGTCACTTCAAAGCAGTTTTAAATAACCAAAACTTCAGACTTACACAATCTATAACCAACATATGGCTATTATTATAAAACAAGTGAAATTTAAACGTGATGAGCTTTCATTCTTAAATATCAACCCACTCATTCAGTAGAGCAGAAGAAATAGTTTAAAGAAGTATCTCCGGACAAACTTGACCCAAATCTACTTATTACTGAAAAAAGAGGGTAGGGTGAAAATGTGGCTGTACTGAATCAATGGAGTTTTGACACTGATTCCAGTAGGACAAGATTTGATCATTTAGTGGAAAAACCCAAATCAGACAACTCCAAGACACCTGATTTTGTGTCCTTCGTTTATCAGTAAAATCAATTGTTCATCCTCAGTGTTTGTATACAGACATTGTTTAGGACAATGAAGAGTGAACATTTTAAATAGCCTGGAGCTGTCTAGGAACTAACACTTGTCTATGAAGTAAAAAGCTCACCAAAATAAATTCTACATATTTATATAAAAAGGGGGTTTCCACATATAAACTTGACCAGTCTATTCCACTTATTTGCATAGAAGAATTTTCTTTAATCGAGGAGGCACCACACATAAAGTAGGCAATTATCCATATAAAGGAATGTACACATATCCACAGGTTATAACTAGCATCTGACTTCTGAAAAGTCATGGAAAAAGCTATTGGCTTTGACTGTTTCATGAAAGGAGCGTTTTACACATTGGCACAATTTCTGTGGGTGTCAGCTCCACTTAAAGGTATTTCCCTAGATGGTACCTTCATTGTTACAGATGTATGGTGACACCACACACTCTGCTGTCTCCTTTGTTTCCACTCCACTGTCTTCCATTCTAAAGAAAATAAGCCAAACACATACTTCTGGCTCACACCATATTAACAACAGCCATGAGTGTTGTGCAGTATTGTGAGACCAAAAGGAAAGGGGCTATGAGAGCAGACCAAGTCTGGAGATAATGTGATGATTACAGTTTTGTGGTTTCCTTCAAAGTCAAAGCGTCATGAGTGAGCATAAAAAAAGGGAGCAAGGGCAAAAAATTTTGATGGTTGGCACAGGAAGTTTTAATGAGAACTGATCTTAATGTCTAATACTTGGGCATGAAATAAAAACAACCTGGGAAGTCAGACAGCACCTGACTTAAGAGCACCAGAAAGTCAAAAGAGTAGAGCTTTTGGAATCTGTAGAGACAGCCTGAAAGCTAGCTCTACTGACAGTTAAACTGCTTATTTGGTTAATCCTTCTTAAATGTTTTAAGTCCTTCACAGCAGTGCACCACACTCTGGCTGTGTTGCTAGACTTCAGTAGTTTTCTTCTACCCTGCCTTTCCACTAATCCAATGGAAAAAGACATACTTATTTTCTGAAGAAAAAAAAGCAGAAAGCATGGCATTCCTCTTCACCAGTGCATATTAGCTGAGGAACTATTTTCAGTGAATTTGATTTAAATGTGTATTACTTGATGTCTAGTGTAAATTTAAATTACTCAAGAGATCTGCTTCCAAGGGATGACCTTTACAAACATCAACGTATGTAAGCCATTGAAACTCTACAAAACAGGCTTAAGAAAGGTTTTATGAAGAAGATAGTATGCAGAGTGGATTACAGTATTCCCCAACTCACTTTTATCCCCAGTTCCAGCTGGCCAGGCTGCTGTATTCTTGTTTCTGCATTTTAGATCAGTCAGTTTCATTCCCAATCTGGAACACCTCTTACTCCACACTTACAAGGGTTGTGTCTATAGATTTCCAATGGTTGAGGTTTAATATTCTATGCTTCACTCACCTACAACAACCTGGAGTGCAGATGGCAACAATGGAGCAGCCTGTACAGGTATTTGCCATTTGTTCTATATTTCCTCAACTGCTGATTTCATTGTTAAATGTTTCCACCTTTTATTTAAAACATGCTTTAAGCAGGACAACTGTCCTAGTTCAGCAAGCTGGAACCAGTTATCACTGTGTGGGTGTGATCAAAGCTGTCTATTATTCTAAGCCCTCTATGCCATTTCCCATGAACTGTTAACAATGGAACATTTGCAGCAGCTGCCCAGGGTACACCCAGCCCCTCAGGGTGGAAGCTGGGTGTGAAAGACACCTGTGAGGTAACAGCTGTGATAACTCCCTTTCAGGGAGTCGTTAGCACCACATCCAGCCTGAGGTGTCATGTCTGCTAATGGGTCATCAATGACTCCAAAATACCCTATGACTCACAGAGTCAGATCATCCATTGTCTAATTCCCCGCCCTGAGGGAGGTACGGGGTGGTCCCACCTGGACCTGAGGGGATATAATCTTGGGGGTTTTGGAATTTGGGGAACCACTCATTAGATCCCGAGGAGGACTAGAACCTCGACAGGAGGAGACCACCACTCTCCATCAGACTGCGACTGTCATCTGCACCAACAGGTTTCTCACTTCTTTTTACTTTGGAGTTGGGAAAACCACGTGGTGTTCAGCACAGAGGCTAACAAACACCGTTGTGTTTGTGCTGCAGGGTGCTGGGTTATACTTCTGGGGTTCGTGGGTTAAACCCAATTTCTCTTTGTGCCATTGCATTTATTATAATATTGTTATTAAATTGTAACTCTGACTATAATCTCTTTTGTATTGCGTTTGTTTCTCCTGCCAGTTTACCTTTAAGCCAGCACAACAGTACTTCTTCCTAAGCTACTAACTATGCATTTGTGTCATGGGATTTCTTTGGAAATACTCTCATTTTCTTTTGGAATTTCTCCCTACTTCTAAAAATGTCTCAATTTCTTTTAACAAGCTCTAAACACTATAGAAAGTCTTACTGTCCATGCCTAGCAAACTGATTCACAGTTTCTGTAGCTCATACTCCTGCCTTTATATTACTATATTCCTGGATTTTTTTCAGAGAAGCTCTTGAAGGACTTGCTGAGAAATATGAGCAGGGTATGTTTTTTGTAGACTGATGGAAGAATGACCAAATCCTGGTTAGAGGAAACACTGAACAGAGAGTGAAACTCTGAAGGGCAGATTTGATCTTCTGCCTCTACCTGTCACTCCCTGTTTATATCCCACATAGATGGGATAAGGAAGCAGAGCTTAAGAACAAGTGAGATGCTTTGGGATAAGCTGGATCACTGTGCTAGTGCTTTTCTGTCATGCAGGAGAGGCAGTGACACACAATTAGGTCCTGAGTGTACCTCTGTGGGAGTCAATGGGACCAGTCTCCCTGCTTTGGGCCTCAGGTTATTAAAGAGAGGTAGTTTAGCTCAAATTGCAAGATGAGGAGAGGAGTGGAATAATGTAGCTGTGGTTAAGTTGTTTCCCACCCCTGTGACTCTGATTGGAACATTCAGTATGAGGCCCCTGAAAATTAAATTTTAATTTTAATGGAAAATGCTGCTTTGTCACAGGGTACCTGGCCCAGCATTGCATGTGTACTCAGTGAATTGCCAGGCTTTCAAGTGACCCTGCTGTTGCAGTTCCAACTGCCAGGAAGGAGAAGCAGGAGCATGAGGAACATTGCAAGACAGCTGACACAGACTGATGTTATGACACAATCTGCTAAACAGTCAAGGTTAGTATTTGTAGCTGGTGCCACCAGGATGCTTGCAGAGCTTCCATGGGTCAGCAAGCAATGACTCTGAGGCGAATTATTATTGAAGATTACTCCATCTTGTAGGACTTTGAAAGGTTCCTTTTTTTTTACTGATAACAGAAATCTCTCACATAGTGGAGAAAGGACGGCTGCATGTAGCAGGTGGTAGAAAATTTCTATTAGGGAAGAAGTTCTGGGCTTTATATATTGATAATTGTCTTGAAATGTTTCACTATCACATGCGAGCTTGATCCTTCAGTATAATTCTGACAGAACTGTCAGTGTGAGGTTTGCATTTAGATTTCACCAGATTATATGAGCTCCTGAAATCAAAATCTACTTTCCATGTGCAAATAAAGCTTTTACCACTACAGCTGAATTTATGTTAGGATTTTCTGAAATACAGTTTAGCCCACTGAATTTTTTAGAACAGCTTTGCTATTTTAGATGACTTTTATTTTTATCTCTGTGTGTGCCATTCTTCACAAAAGGTTTCACAAAGAAGCACCATAGTTTGTGTGAGTAGATTAAATATGTTGGCCAGCTGAAGAATATTTTCCTATAACTTTTCAAGTACAGCTACAGAGAAAACCAAAATCATGAGAAACATTTCATGTGAAGAACTTGGGGCTGATTTCAAGTCACCTGACTTCACTTTGGTCTTGCTATTTTAAATTACCTAGAAAATACCATAATCTTTTTTTTTTTAATACAGCTGGATGTGAGCCAGGCCTCTGGCTCCAGAGGTAAAGGGCAAAACCTAAAAAAATCCTGTCTGAACAGGCAACTCCACCCTCTTCCTCAAGTCAGCTTGGCCTCTTGACAGAAAGCAAGCTCTGAAGCAAATTCAAAATTCTGAACTCATACCATAGAGAGACCATTTCCATGAAATCTCAGAATGCTATTTTATCACCCTTTGTCATTCCTTGTAATCAGATAAAATGAATATTTGGACAGTGATTAAATCAAATTAATGATTTTAATTGCTTTTATCAAAGAGAGAAGCCCACACTGGAATTGAGCAATGTCAAGGGAAGGTGACTGCCTTATGAGCAGAGTCAAGAAGGAGCTCTGTGTTTTAATGCAGCAGCAAGGGAGATCATTCTAGCCGGGTATCCAATATAGGATGAGTGTCCCCTGAGATAGACATTTGAGCCCCACCAAAATCAGTCAGAGGGAGGAGTAGTAAAGGATTCCACAGGATTCTGGCTGCAAATCAAGGTAGGGTATGTGTGTGTGTGATGTGGAATAAAGAAGTTGATTCCTTCCTAGTAGTGGTTTGGGAGAAGCCAAAATAAGGCTCAGGAGCTCAAAAGTGCTGACACATCTGCCAGTTCAGATATAGCCTGAAGCTGTCCAGATGTAAGAAAGCCATCAAAAGCTACAAGTGATTATTTGCCAGATTTGGGCTCCTGTATAGTCAGTGGTGGGAAGTAATGGTGGTACCTCCAAGAGATGTCTAATGTATGCATTAGTTACTTCTTTCCAGTGGCTGCATAAGAAACCAAAGTTTGAAAGCCCTAAATAATACAGGATTCATGAGGATCCAACTTCAGATGCAGTAAGAGTCATCTAAAATGCCTTACGTGATAATGTGAGAAGATATGGCACAAAGGACTTAGAAAAGCTTATAAAACATTAAGAATGAGTATGTTCAAGAGGGAAAGATCAGCTCTCATCTAAGTGTATGCAAGATAAGATATATGAGTAACCTCTACATTTCACCAGTCCCATTTTGCTGTTGGAGGCCTGTCTGATCCTGTTACAAACTGGGGAAGTAGGGTTGGCCCCAACTGGACAAAACTGGTTTTCATCAAGAAGTGTCAGCACATTAAAATCAAAGCTTTACTCTGAGAAGATCCTACTGTCAGTGAACCAGAGTTGTTCACAGGCATAAGATACAGCTCAGAGCAAAATTGGAAGATCATCACAGGACTTCCTGTCCTTAGGGAAGACACCAGTTCCCATTCTACTCAGACCTTTCCAGCATGGCTTGGTGCCCAAACCACTGACTTACCATGATATTCTTGTGGAGCTCCTACACTCTTCATAAATAACTGCACATTCAATGGAGGAGGAACATCTTCCATAAGGCAGCAGAATGCTGTTATACCATTAAGCACTAACATCAGTGTCTCTAAGCTGTGATCCACCCCAATCATCTGCCACAGGACTTGACTGATTCAAGTAATTGACTCCAGTGTTCCCAATTATAGGTAAAAGAAATTTTCATGAGGGACACTTCACCAAGTTGTTGTAATAGTTCACTAAGTTTACTGTCCTTTTATCATGATTACATGTCTGACTGTATTTCTGTTTGGATCTTTAATTTCAGGCAATGTTAACTGTATCACAAGGGGCTCTCACTCATCCATTTAAGGCAATTGAAATTACAATTGAAAAATATCTCAGCCAGTAACCAGATAACTCAGAACATCGTATTTGTGATGTAAAAAAACAGTAAGTTCTTAATCTCAAAAAAGTGACAGCCTGACCCTGCTATTTTGGTAACCTTTAAAAATTGCCCATTTATGCATGCATTGTTTTCTAAATCCACACAATCAAGTAATGCTTTGATTCATTCTGCTACACCATTTTCACCATAAATTTGGTCTAGGAAGTCGATCGTACCAGCCAGGCTTTTCAGGAAGGGGACTGGTGGGGTAGAGGTACCTGTCTTTAGCAACACCACCAACTCCACATGCTTCTTTGTATTTTTCTAGTGACAGGCTTCAGCTTGACCTCTTGAGGAGGTGGTGTTCAACTACCAGACCAAATGAAAATCAGTGGAATTTGAACTTATATGCTGATAGGAAGGCATGAAAGTGCAAGGTAAAGTAATTCACTTCAAGTGTCAGGAGGACTAGGTTGTACCCAGATAATCAACAAACACATGGGCATAAAAAATTGAAGGTACAGGAATGTAGGCAAAGGTATGTAACATAGAAATGCAAATTTTTGCTATTTAAAATGTGGTTTCTCAAAAAACCAAAACAGACTGCAAACTGGAACAACACAGCATACCAAAAGAGAAGAGCAGCATGCAAAGAGGATAAGAAAGAGAAGACAAAGGAGAGGGACTAGGAGGAAGCTACCACTGATGACATGCTAGTGAGACAAAAATGAGCACTGACACATGGGCAGTCTATCACTGAGGGCACACATGTCCTCTGGCTTTATTGACCTTGCTAATCATTATGCGCTGGCCCTACTATCAGTCTGCTCACCTCTGTCCTTCCTTCTGATTATGGCCATTGCTTAAACGTTAGGCAAAGAGGGAGACACGTATGGATGAGGATACAACAATGTGGTTACAGTTATTACCATGTCTCTTCTAGTCAGCTGTTCATCTGAGGATGACTTGGGCATAGATGCAAGAGGAGAAAACCAGTCATTAACACCTCTTCTCAGTGGAAGGATAAGAGCTACAGGAGACTTGTGAAGGATGAAAGAGCTAACAAAATCCAGATAACTATCCAGACCTTTATTAAGTCCCTCAGCAGTAAACAAGCCATCTTGTAGTCTTTAGCTGAAACTAGCTTATGTTTTGCTATGCTTTAACAATTCCAAGACAGTTCTTGTCCCTTGACACAATATAAAAAAATTTGCACTCCAAACAGCAATTGTTGTAATAATAACAATACTTACATTTCATTATTTAACCTCATGCTATTCATTCATGAGGATTACTGCTTAATTAATTAACAACACTTAGCACTTTTCCTCTTCAATGCATCATACCAACACTACCTAATTAAGGACAGAGCTTTGCAGACACTTCACATCAGGACTTCCCTTTGACAGCTCTGCATCCAGGACTTGCCCACATGGTGTAGCACATGAATTCAAGTTGGAAGCCCTACTAACTTCATCAGGAACCAGGTAATGCCCTAGTTATCAAGTGACTATCTTTGGAAATTCCTTTTCTTTTCCTTGTGCTTCTGGTTGCCTGCTATTCACCCAGGGATCTAATTATTGGCTAATGTGATGGATGATAATGTGAACCTTGTATTAGTGTTATCTACAAAATGCTCATTCTTCTGTTAGTGAAAACCTTATTCTCAGTCACCTGGTTGAACAGCCTTTGGATAGAAAATGTGTTAACCAGAAAAACAGATTATAAAATGTCAAGTGAGAATTTTTAAGGGGATGGTGCTTTCAATCCATCAGTCAAATGCCTGCAGTGAAAATGCCTTTCTTGTAAGCACCCCAGGATGCTACAAACATCAATAGCCAATATAAATACAAAGCTTTTATGGTTCACTTTACAATTGGACATTGAACCTTTGAAACAGAAAGGAATTGAAATCATGACCAAAGATGATAATGTGCACAGGATTAAGTAGATAACACTGGTAGAAGCAGGAAAGTAATATGGCAATGGATGTCAATAGGGAGACTAAATCTGCAGATAAGAAGCCAGAGGAATAAAACAATTCTGAGTAAAATCTCATAAGCCAGCAGTAGCACTCGATACTTCATATCATTATTTCAAAACTGCTTTTTCTTCCCCCAGAGAATCAAACATGCTGACAGGTTTGTTCAGACCTCAGTGACTGAGTGGGCCTTGACTATGAGCACTGAACAAAGAGAGTCCTAAATATGCAGTAGCTCCAGCAAGGAGAATTATGTAGACAGTATGGAAATAAACTTCTGATACAGTCAAAGTGGAAGAAAAAGAAAACATTCATCACAGTTGAAGAACTTGCCTAGTGCCTCAGAGGATGTCTTCACAGGGCAGTGGCTGGCAGGGCAGCAGCCTGGGGCTGCTGCTGTTCAAAACCTACTCCAGAAGAAAGCAAGAGATCCAATACAGCAACATCGCTTCCAGCTCTGGGTACTGCTGTGGTGTGTCACATGCATATCACAGCTCACATCAGCTTGGTCAACCAGCTTTCTCAGGAAGCCCCTCTTGCCAGATGAGCCACAGCTTGATAAATATTAGAAATTTAAATGGCCTGGTTCTTTGAAAACTGATTGTCTTGAACAGAATCAGACCCAACCATTCTGGCACTGAAGCATTCCACAAGGATAACTGTGTGTTACTATTTACAGTGTTTTTGTGCCCAAAATATGCTGTGTTAGTGTTACTGCTAACTTCTAGAATTTAATTTAAGCTGCAGATGGATGAGACCCTTATTGCCATATTTACCCTCAAGCTGAGGGTCAGATATTCATCCTAGACTTTTCTGGACATGTGTTTGAAATTCAATACCTGCCTTTCATCTTCCCCCCATTCCCCACAGATTCTTCTCTCCTCACTCAGCTTCAACACTCCAATATTCCCTTGCCACCAGTTTCCACTGTCCAAGACTCCCTTTTGTCAGACACCAAATGAACTAACCCCTACGTTCTCCATCACTTGTTTGCCCTGCAACCCTTTCTACTGTTTACCATGTAGGACCCATCCCACACCCATTCCAGTCTGCCCATGCCCAATCCCCTGGACCACTTCTGCATTGGTCGAGCTGGATCTATTCATCTGTATGGTTACATTAGGTAAATCACATATCTTTCTTATTACAAGTTTCCTAACATTTAATGCTCAAGACAAAACCATCCACTATGGTCACTGTTTATCAGGAAAAGATACTTGTTAATTAGCATGCACATTGGATCAGACCATTAAAAAAATGCATTGTAAAGCTACTATGGAAGCTGATTCAATTTATTATCTTGGTAGCTGTGCTTCTGTTTCCAGCATAAGGCTGTCACGTGAACCCTTCTGATCACTTTTGTATTTACATTTGCATTGCATCTGTTCTAGCACTCAAAGCTCTGATGTTGTGGAGGAACACACACTGAGATTCTTCCTGACTGGGTTCAGCTTCCAGTACTGTAACTGCCGGGTGCGGTTCAAGATGTGAACCAAACAGACATAAAGAAAAACTGGTAAAGTCAAAAACCTGGCATTTGGAAGGCAGTTCTCAACTCTGGTGTATGACAAAAATAAATTTAGATGACTTATATAATTAGGATTTTACCTCTCATTCTGCTGTTTTATTCAGCCTGTACAATAAACCAGCTTGGTCTGTTTAGTCTGCCCCATGGTGTGTTGGGGTTTCCAAGTTTCACAGAACTGAAATTTCTGCTGTTCATAGTGTTCTCTCTGTAAGAGGTCACAGGGAAATGGCCACAGAGTACTCAGCAACAGATCAATGGTTGTCATGAATGTAAGTTCTAGAATGCATTTTCTCCCAGCTTCCAGTGTCTAATGTCATTGGGACAATTTATACTTTTTGGCTATCACAGCATCCTACAGCAGTGAATTTCAAAGTGATATTGACTGCACTAAGTAGTACATGTGCTTCCCCTGTTGCTTCATCAGAAGAAAGCGTTCCTGCTGCTGCCCCACCATGGTGCATAATATTGGCCTTGCAATTTAGCCTGCACAAGGAGCACTGGAGGGATTGTTTGATGATCCTAATCCGCTTGCCTAGTGAAACTGCTGAGCACTAAGGTTAATAATGAAATACAGGCCAGCAGAAGTAACCTTTAAAGGGAATGGTATGCCTCAGGGCAAATATGATTGAGAGTTACACTACCTATATGTTTTACAACAAGGCTGGTGAAGGGACTGAAGCACAAGCCCTATGGGGAGAGGCTGAGGGAGCTGGGGTTGTTTAGCCTGGAGAAGAGGAGGCTCAGAGGTGACCTCATCACTGTCTATAACTCCCTGAAGGGAAGTTATAGCCAGGTGGGGGTTGGTCTCTTCTCCCAGGCACTCAGCAATAGGACAAGGGGGCACGGGCTTAATCTCTGCCAGGGGAAATTTAAGTTGGATATCAGAAAAAAATTCTTTACAGAGAGAGTAATCAGGCATTGGAATGGGCTGCCCAGAGAGGTGGTGGATTCACCATCCCTAGAGATTTTTAAACGCAGATTGGACGTGGCGCTGAGTGCCATGATCTGATAAATGGACTGGAGTTGGACCAAGGGTTGGACTCGATGATCTCGGAGGTATTTCCCAACCCAATCGATTCTATGACTCTATGATTCTACTTATAATTTTATCACTATGCCTATTCTAAGCACAGCCTTTCAATTAACTGATTCTTAGGACTTGATATAGACAGTATTGAAACATTTCTGTTTTCAATTACTCATCCCAACCCAACTCAGATTTCTCACCTTTGTGGTCCACAATTTGACTGTCCAGTCGAAGGATGATGTGACAAAGAGATGAGAAAAGTCAATTGGACCCACTGCCATGTGACAATTGATTCCTGTGACAGGTCCTTGGTGGCCTTCAAAAATTTCACCAATGCCAGCTTTACTGCAGGAAGAAGAGACATTTACATGTAGAGTCATTTACTACCTAGTGATTTAACATAATTTTTCTTTATTCTTAGATTCATATTTTCATTTAAAGTTCTACTTAATCTGTGAATTTCTCTCCTTTCACTAAGGCTTTTACCTGCAGAGGTTTATTCCTATGGGCAAAATTAATGCTCAGAATCCAGCACAGGGACACTTTCTCTTACCTGAAAACTCACTTTACTACTTCTATACACACTGTCTACTGTAGCTCAAAATAAGATTTATGTATAATTATAAAATAATTCCAAGTTGTAATTACATTATAGCTTATGCCTCTGAGTAAGCCATTATCACAAGGAATAACCATTAAAATAAAAATGCGAATGTTAATGACTTATCATAAGCAATTATTTCTTCCTTAAATATCTAAAATAACTTCACAGCAGTCAATCAAGTCACTAGAAACCAAATGTTTTTTTCACAATAAGTGAAGGAACTGGTCCTGTGATCAGGTATCATACAGTCATTACTTTGAACAAGGGAAGATATGCATTTCATTAGTCTGAGGCTAGAATAGCTATTAGGAAGGGAAAATACAACACTGTGTAAGAGAGAATGTATACAGTTTTTTTCTTCCTCGAAGAAAATATGATGCCTGCTCAGTTGTCAGTGCTGTCTCACAGCGTACACAGAAAAGGGAATCATGAAATTACCCTTTTAGTTAGATTATAGAAAAATTCCGAGTGGAAGAAAAGACATTAAAAATAGCCACAGCCCTGATGAGGCTGTCAGCCCTATGCCAGTGTGAGTATAATTTACTGAAAGAGGTGTGGAGCTGCACTGGAGGAAATTAGTCCCTCATACAGCTAGTACAGTGTCCTCTCACCTCTCCTGTGTGGACAGAGTGACCTCCCTTAGGCGTCCCAGCCAGACCTTGCAGCATGTGCTGGAGCAGGGGCCAAGTCCTGCAGTGCCTCTGCAGTGCTGAATATAAAGCACACCTCTTATTTTATCCCCAGCTGTCTGCCATGTAGTCAGTGGCATAAGGGGAGTTCTGGAGCACTGAGAACACCTTGGGTGTCTGTTGTGCTTTGACACACCTTTTTCCAGAATAACATAAGGTTCTCCACTGTACTGGGCTGAAGGACAGGAGTCTTTGGAAATAAAATGGGGTGGTAGCAAAAAGTTCCAGGAAAGACAGGCAGAAGCAAAAAAGCTTTGTCAATGGTCAGCAGAAGTTTGCTATATGAGTACAAAATGCTGAATCTCACCTTCCATGACGGCAGGCTGTATAGACTGTTCCCTCTTCACTGCCAACAACAAAGTTATTGACATCTCCTGTTGGGAAAGCCATTCCTGTAACTGCCACTGGTTTGGACTTATTGTATACGAGCTCCATGCTCTCCTACCAAAACAAGTTTTTGTTATTATTCTGTGATCATCCTTTTGTTAGTCGGAGGGTTTTTTGTTGGGTTTTTTTTCCCCCTAATTGGTTTCTAAATGTTGCATGGGGTAGCAGGAGAGGAAGATGAAATCATTTGACCCAGTCACAGGACTTTGCCTTCTACATAGAAAGTTGTGAGAAAATACAGTGTCACAAGGATGTTCCTGCCATCCCCAACACTATCTGTCACACATTTGAGACCAGCAGGAAGGCAATGGTCCTTCCTGTATCATTTAAAATCAGACAGAGATGACAGGTGAGAATTCAAAATCTGATGGTGCAGAAACTAAAGGTAATACCTTAATGGTTACACTTCCCAGCCCCAGGCTTGAATAAATCATGCAATACTCTTCTATTTACAAACATTTTGGAAATCAATTGTTAGGAAGCACATGTAGTATCAAGTGTATCTGAGGCATTTATTGTACTGTGTCATTTGTCCCTTTGCAGAATAAAATTAAAAAGTTGGGGTTCTTGCACTACTACCATTCTAAGCATTACTTTTCAGGGATTTTCTGAGATAACCAGAAACATTCCCTCTAGACTTCACCATCAAGCTACAAACCAGCAGGAATGTTTTCTGTTTTCATTTGGTAGCTATATTTCAAAGTATATCAGCATGTCCATTTTTGCTATTGCAAATACAATCACCATGAACAGTTTGTGGCTGTTGCAAGATGCGTACCCTTTGAGCAGACTTTGCACAACTTTTTGGTTTTTCAGCCTAACTAGTGCAACCAAAGAATCCACAAAAGGGCTCAATGATTTCATTTTCATTTTTAGCTATTTAAGTGGGTATGTTTTCTATATTTTAAGTGCCGAAACTGCTATTCTTCTAGGGCCAAAGCCTGTAGGGCTTTTCTCAGAAGGGTTTTTTTTGCTGTAACTAAAGAAAGTGGGTGTCCCTGTGATAGGAGAGCGATGCAAAACCATGAAGAAATACTTTTGCTTGGTGTATACTTTTCTTTGAAACACATTTAATTCTATTATAAAGGCAAAACATGGAAAATGTATTGGGAGAACACCCCATATTTCTCTGAATATATGTGTGTGTGTGAGAGAGAGAGAGAGAGAGAGAGAGAGAGAGAGAGAGAGAGAGAGAAATTCTGTGATTATGGAAGGCAGACTATATCTATTTTTGCAAAAATCTTCTGGGGTGAGATTGTCATTTAGTCTCTCTAAATGGCCATAGCCTGTCATGGACTCTCTCCTCCCAGCACCCACACTACAGCTGCACACAAATGCTCTGGATCTGTGTCTTTGGAAAGTTTCATACTGACACACATCAGCAACACTTTACTCCTCCCAATATAAGCTATGGCATGTAGCTTGGTGTCAAGTCCTGTGCCTTTCTTTTCTAGATCACCATGAGCCATGTGCCAAACTTCAGCGTAATGTGGGGTGTGTTCCCATCCTTGTTGAGAGCCAGTTTTGGAGCAGGGAAATTCCATCTCAGTGAGGAGGTACTGAAACTCAGATGTTCACAGATCTGTGCTTTGGAATTTAGTATTCCAGCAAATGAATACTTAAGGGTATGTTTATATGAGAAACAGGGGAAGGGATTTGGGTGCCTGAACATGGATGTCTGGGCCATTTTAGATGCCTCCACTTCTATTCCAGAAGAGTATTGGATTTTCACGGTTCCAGGGCACAACTACCAAACCCCTCTTGTTGCTTTGGGCAACATGAGCACCGTGGTTGAACTTTGAAGTTGGCCTCACTTTGACTAGGGGAGTAGATGGGATGACTTCCAGAAGCCGCTTCCACCCTAAGATTTGGACAGTTCTGTATCCCAGGGTGGGTATCTGAAGTGGCATTTCACACTTGGATGCGATGTGTGATCCTCCAGAAGTACCAGCCTCTCTCTATGTTAACTGTAAAGGAAACTTGAACTGCAAGTTTAGACTTGACACTGACCAAACTTTTAGATGGCTGAGGCTGAGATAGATGAGTCCCAGCTCTTGTGTCAACACTGGAAAGCAAATAATTTTATAATAATTGCACATTAATGTATGATTAATGTATGATTAATGAAATCACTAAGGGGAGTTTCTATGTATCATTTTGAAACAAGATTAGATCCCATGATGCTTAGTAAAAATTATATTATTATTTTTCTAAGAAATTATGTATAAAAAAATTAGTGATGTGTTAGAATAGAAAATATACTACTTCAGAAGATAACACTTAAAAGATGCTTTCTGTACACCTTTTTCAGCATTGGATTCTTTGTCTAGTTTCCATTATTATAATCACTAGTGGTTTGGGCAATTTTCTCATGTTTTCTTTGATTTCTGATACAAAGGAGAGGAGTGGAGGAAAAGACAATAGTAGCAAACATTCCAGAGGAGGAAGATTAGTTCTAAAACTTTTGATTTGCATTGTTTGTTCCTTTGGCTACTGAAAGCAGGCAGAAAAGTGAACTCTCTGTATGCCTTGGAAACTGGTAGTGCCTAGGGTGTGTTCAGCAGCAGTGCAATCTAGTCCGTATTTGTTAAACAATGCTGCAGAATAAGTGCAATTTATACCACAGGCGACTTCTGTAATTACCCTGCTTTAAAATGGATTATTTCATTTTCACTTGAAACTGACCTATGTATTAACTTATTACAATAATTACATGATTTGTGGTAAAGGAAATGGGGTTTGGCTCTTACAGAGACTGCTGGAAGCAAGCTGTACTCTTTCAAGTGCATCCATTGGTTTTAGTTTGTATAGGATGTGAGGTTTGGGCTTTTAGGAGCTATGTTCCACTACGCAGGTATCCTGCGCTACTAAAGGTGATTTTTTCCCTGGTATAGGTGAAACCAAACCCACCTGTGGAGTTGAGAGCATGTCCAGGCTCCAGGAACACATTTTGCCATCCGTAGAGACTGTAATGAGATTGTGCGCATTCTGTGTTCCAACTACATTCACACAATACACAGGATGCTGAAAACACATTGACACTAGAAATCAGAGAGCCAGTCTCACATTTTCACAGATAAATTTCTAATGTCTCATGTTATTTTAAAGAACAATTAAGTAGTCACACAATCCCTGGAAAATACAAGCCTCGGCTTCTGCCAGATAGGAATTGTTTTGGGTTGTTTTTGTTTCATTTAAATTTTAACAAGTATGTTATGGAGGTGGAAATGTTTTCAAAGTTTCATTTTCCTCATAATAAAACAACCCAGCTGAGTAATGCTGCATTATGTGGATGATATTTCACCCACAGGGATATGTATCATTCTACTGCTGGCTTTTGACACTGAAAATAACAAGCAGAAAGAGGCAAATTGTCCAAACAGAATCCAAATGAAAACTTTGTTCAAGAAAACAGCTGCATAAAACTTGAACTCTGTCAGAATTTGCCTTGCATGCTGAGTATTTGGAAATGCACTCTGGCTGAAGAATATGAACAAGCCCATCAGCATTCTGCAGCATGGGCCGGTAACACCTTTTTGAATCCATTATTATAAACAGGGAGTGACTAAATTCAGGGTGTTTCACCTGGTTCACCATAACACAGTCATTCTATGGAGGCTGATTCCACTTAGTATGCATAATGAAATTTGGCCTGTTCCTTTTCCAAGGACCATGGTAACATTTTGAGCCTAAAGTATCATCTGATATGTGATGGAACCATATGAGGGATGGGTCAAGTTCAGCAAACTCCACAGTGAAAAATCAGTGAGGCTGAACAATAACTTTCAATTTCCTTTGACCTGTACAAGTGATACTGCTGAATTAAGGGTTAGACATATGAAAAATCAAGCACTGAAAAATTTAATTTTTTCTGCTCCTTTTGCCAATAAATAGAAGACCTGTGTTTCCAGAAAGAAAAAACTTTTCCCTAATACTTTCTTATTTAAAGAAAATTAGGACCAACTTACAAGAGATCCCTACAGAGCTTCTAAGCCAATTCCATGTAGAGTTAGAAATGTAGCATTTGCTCCTGCTGAAAGGAATGGCAGAACTGCCACTTATGTCAGACTACTTCAAGATCCAGCTGCAGGTTACCTACCCAGTCAGTGGGAAAAGGCAGAAATCTTCAGAGCTCTGACTCGCTCTCAGGTTCGATACCTGAGTGGGCCCAGTACATGTCCTCTCTTTAAATGCAAAAAGGGCAGCACCAGTACAAACAGCATTTGTGCACACACTGAGGGACAGAACAATTACTGCTGAAATGGTACCTTGTGCTTGGAGGTTATCTGTACACACCAGTAAGTCACAAGGTCCATTCTGATCCTGATTTTTTTCTTTCTCTCAAGATTGTCAGGCATCTGGTTTCTCACAGATCATCAAATGGACCCTAGCTGGTCCCTCACACATCTCTCACGATTACCCTCATATGATGGACCTTTTACTGCTTAGTGTTAATGACCCCAGTGCTAAACATGATTACTACATAATGATGTGTGAAATAAGCACAGATCTATTTTTTATGATGGACATCGGAATTACAGTAGTCCAAACAGACAAGGACAGAGTGGACGGAAGGAAGGCAAAGCAAGCAATGGACTATCTAAAATATTTAGCAGGGAAGGAGACAGTGAGCCATGTCTTTCCAGCAGCATCTCAGTGTGTCAGGTCTGGCTTTAATCAGGGCTACCAGCCATCAATTTCATGCACAATAAAACTCATGGCAGAAATGAAAAGATGTAAGGAAAGCGGATGTAAAAGACAACCAACTGTATGTAACAGAAAGTCTGAACAGACTCCTTCCTTTCAAAGGGTCGCTGCCAGCTTGCTTTTATTTATTTGGAAATGAAATCATCATGCAGAAGGGTTTTGTCTTAATTAAAATTTCCTGTTGTCCCAAGTGCAGATGTGTGGTGGGTGTGAAAGGAAATTAGTGAGTAAGCAGCGGGTAGAATTCTCTTTCCTGGTGAATCCAGGCAGTAATCAGTGATACTAAATTTCAGGAAGGTTTAAGTCAGTAAAAACAACATGATCTATCTGTTTCAAATAAACAAAGCAAGTGAAAGAAAAGAGAAAAAAACACATTTTTTTCACATATGTCAAGAGTTCTAATTAAAAATGACTATTCAACTCACATATCTAACAGTACATAAAGTAACATTCCTACAGTAGTTGTCTTAATTTAATCCTTTTTTTGTCTTGGCAGCTAGGATTCAAGGCAGCCTTTTGCAACCAAGACCTCATATGCAGTTTATGTAAGTAACTCCTATATATAAACATAAAGTAAGAACTTTTTTATTGTAAAATCTGATCATTCCTTAAAAACATCATGCTTCCTTCCTCATGTTAGACTGTTTAAACTCTTATTTATACCAATCCATGCACATAAAGTGCTCATCCACAACGAAAAGGAATTTATTTATCTTCGTCAAAAGCAAAACATTACATATTGTTCTATTGCAATAATAGAAGTACTTTAATATATAATTCCAGGAGGTACAATTTTGTCTTAAACTATTTTTGAGTGTAAACAAATTACTTCCCATTAATCTTTGCTTTTCCACTAGACTTTTAGTCCCAGTTGTTCAATTTCCAGTGATAGTCAGCTTCTTGCCACTAGTTTTCTGGTCTGCTACATCTCTAAATTGCACTTCCAGGAGAGACTGTTTCTTTTCATGCAGATTGAACAACATTAATGGCGACAAAATGAGCAAAACATTAGGGAAATGAAAAGCAATGTTGAAGTTGCAGCCCATGGCACAGATGATTAGATAATTACATCAACATTCATGATAGTGGAAATTTAGGGAACAATATTTGTACTGCGTGGTGCACTAAGTGTGTCTGTGCACACCTGTCGATTTTTAATATAAGAGAGTGGCCATGATAATACTGGCCCCACACTGAATCTTTCACATTAATTCACATGGCACGGCTTCTAGACCTGTCTTTTAACTTCAAGGATTATGTAGTCACAGTCAACTAAAATCTGAACCTTGATCTGCAAATTCCAAAGAGACTAGAATCACAGAATTATAAAAAGTGGAGGTGCAAAAATACCATCATGTTCTCCAACCCTTCCCTCTCCTAGAATAAGATTATTATTTTATTTCTCATAGTGCTTTTGTAGTTCAGTTCCTTATGTTTCTGAAAATCTGCATTTTTCTGCACTCTCCTATCATACTTTTACATTTTTCTCTTCCTTTCCACTTTCCACTAAGGAATTTCCCTAAGGCCACTTGCAAGATGAGCTACTCCACCTTCCACCTCTCTTGAAGAGTCTGCCTGAGCCTAAACTCTGGAGGACAGCTCAAGAATGTACAACATCTTTGTGCATAATGGACTGGAGGTCAGTGCAATAGCAGAGTGAGGACATTTTAGCACGCAATCCAGGTTTGTCTCTTTGTCCAGCACAATAGTCTCCTAACACAGACATCATCCTTGTATCACAGAGGAACTCTTCCTTTTCAGACCTTTTACATTACTGGTTTGCCTGTATATCTCTCAGACATCATAAGAGCCCATTTCCACCATCACCATCTCCAGGTATCTGTGTGTGTCAGCAAAATGCTCTCCCACATCATTCTATGGAAACAAACTCTCCCCTCAGTGTGCAAGCTCTGCCCTATGGCCCTGTCTGGAGTAAAAGACCATGGCAGGCATTTATGCATTCTGCTGTTAGAAAACAGAAGCAAAATGCCACACTCTTTTGAAAGGCACCAGTGTGACTTACAGGACTCCACTGAGACCACCACAGGTGCCTACTCTGCTTCAAAGGAGAAACTTGTGTACACCAAGACAACAAATGACTCAAATTGCCTGCCATGCTGGACTGACAGACATACAGTCTCCATAGTGACCTTGCTGTCTTTACAGACAATGGAGAGCAAGAGTTACAGAGTGTCAAACCCATCACACAGAGTCACTGAGCTGGCACAAAGGTGTCTCACTCAAGTGTTGTACTCAATCCTGCCTTTTCCTTGGAAAGGAGAACAATCTCCTGACTTGACCATACAAAGTGTGATGGTTAAGCACTTACAGGAGCTGGTTGTACATCTCTCTTTTTTCTTTCCTTTCAAGGGCCATACTTATGTTTTCATCTGTGTGGTAACCAGCATTGTAGATACAACTATACAGTTCTATTTCCCTACTGATGATTTCCTCTAAGGAAAGGAGGAGGTGATTTTTATCCTTACCGTGTGAGCAGCAGCAGATAAGGGAGTTCTCTGAACTGGAGTGCGCCTGTGACTGCGATTATCCCACAAGACAATTTGGCCAGAATATGTTCCACCAACCACCAGGTTTGGGTGAAAGCGGGCAAAACAGACGGACATCACGGATGACTGGAGGAAAAGAGGTAGGGAAGAGAGGGGTTACATGGTCAGTCATTTTCAATCCTCTCCTTAGGGAATCATATTGTAATTAGCATTTTGTATTTTAGGAATCACTGAATGAACTCTATCCATACTCCTTGAACAGCAGTAATTCTACTAAAGCCAGTGGGACACATGCAAAGAGCTAGCTTTGACTCTAAAATGTGTCGTTTCACTGGTTCTTTGGAAAATATACGCTATAGGATGAGTCTAAGCATGATGCTAAAAACCTGAGATAACCTTTCCATGACAGAGATGGGAAAGTACTTAATTTCATTTCTGAAAGTGAGAACTTCAAGTAACCAGATGCCATCTAAACAGAGGCTGGCATCTTGGCCCATGATATCCCATCAGGGAGAGCTGGTCTCCTATTGCTCCTCTCACTTTGAGCTCTGAAGCAATTTGAAGTGAGTCTGTGAGAGACCTTTCAGAGTTCATCTCAGGGTATGCTGTCCTCAGAGCATCAGCTGACAAGCCGCATCTCATTGTTTTCTCTGCTGCCGAGGTCCTCTTCTAATGGCAAAGGGAACCACACCTTCCTTTATAGTTCAAGCAGAGCTGAGTTTTTCCTTATCTTAATGACAGTTGAGTTTGTTGTACATTTTCTTTTGCTGGGGATGCTGAGGAACCAGACTGGTATAATGGTCACCTTGGCGACCTGGTGGAGTGCCCCACAAGCCAGTATGAAGATGAGTATCTACTCCAATTACTGCTTTCCAGTGTATTAAAATAACATACAATAGCTCAAGTTCTCAGGGGAACAGTCCCCAGAACCTTCATGTGCCAACAATCTACAGCCAAGAGCAACAAGCTGTAACTCCTTCAAGTCTTCCATTCTCTTCCTAAGGAATTATTTCCCATTTTTATATAATTGGTACTGGATGTTATGTTTTTGTTTTATGTAAATTGGAAAGCAAATGTTATAGCATTCATATAATTTCCTGAGAATTCACATACTAATAAAGACAGTTTGCAAACAAAAGCAAATGTCAATTTTAAATAGCAGTTTTACTGATGCTTTCTAGACGCAGAGTAAGGCTTGAACTACTGTGACAATTACAGTCAGAAAGTTAAATTCACTGTTAGTTTTTGCATTCTTAAAAATTCATTTTCTGGCTGTTCCCAATGAGTTTTGCAAACAATTTTTTTTTTATTCTAATGATTGGATATTTTGAAATGGTGGTGTTCCTAGGTGGGAACATGCTTTATTCAATGACAAAAAAGTTAACGAAATTACCATATTTCTGTTGCATAAAAAGCATTACAGACATTTAAGTAAACTTTGTTGAATTGGGAATATCAGAGCTGCCAAGCTGAACAATATCCAGTGTCAGCTTAGGTAATGACACTGTTTCTGGCAGAAGTGGATGGAATTGTAAGAACTTTGACATAGGCTGATGTATTGTCTTCTTTCCTTACTGATCCTTATCTGGATTTCTAGTGGCTAGATACTGATTTGAACTTACAAGAGACTTAAAACCTCTTCTGATAGGGCTAGAATTAGTTATGCTAACTCTTGATGTCTATAACTAAAGTAATAAGAATAAGGCAAAATGTGAAGTTTAAATACTTTTTACTGGATTTGTGTGGTTGCCTGGTATCTATTGTTTGAAGACAGATTATGTGCTAAATTAACTTAATAGGCATATTTTTAGCATACAGCAGTACATTTAGTACTGTTTTTTTGTTTTTTTTTAACCCAGTAAGATCATCAAGACAATTTAAAAAGCTGCCATTTTGCCTTTTTTTCTTCCCCACTCTCTCTGGATTCTTGTGGCCGTTCACTTGACATCTTTGATACCTTTCCTTCTTGACTAAAGCTTTTGCATACATTTCTGTGCTGTTAGTATAGCACCTAATGACTAGATGATTAGTGTCCATAAATGCCTACTTTAGTCCATAACTATCTAAGCACTTGAACATAGTAATTACACTATGGTCAGTGGTAGCAACAAGAAGTAGCTTCCAAACACCATTTCCAAAGGACCCAGCTTTACAGAAAAAAAACCCCACCTCTAAGGAAGAAGACGTGGGTACTGTTAAGAAATGTTTAAAAGCTCAGCTACACTGCAGCTGCCATCCAGTTTCCACAGATGCCCCCCATATTATAATTAAAACAACGCTACAGCACATGTTCAGCATTTTATCTCTTTGTTTAATGGCTTTATGAGCTGTTTTAATCAACCCCTCTCATTTCTTATAACTAAGCTGACAGATAGTCTTACATGAAGTGAAATAGCCAGATGATTTTAAAATAGTACAGCTCCACCACTGTGTACACCCCACAGCAGCTACAAGGCTCCACATGTATTTTAAGAAACCCCAATTCAAACAGTCATTCCACAACAAAGTTCTCAGTTTGTCCCAAACAAACTTGGGAGACTCTGAAGCAGGGCAAAGATGCCAAGTGGACAGTGTATTTTTAAACATTCTGTTTTCATGGTTAGCATGTTTTTGAATTCAGAATGCCAGAATACAGTTGAATGGTCAGGATATAAACTGCTAAACTTTGTTTTTCATAAAGTTCAAAAATAACCTACAGATGTGACATGGACTTAAGCCCTCTGCGCTGCTTCTACTTTTACACATTGCTCCAAAGTAGCTTGCAGTCTTCAAATGGTGAAATGTTCACATCCTTTTAATTATGTCAGTATTAGTTTTCTATCTAAGAAAAACTCCTGTCAAATATTAGCATTTAACAGTTTAAGGACTCCACTCTGTAGCACTTAATATAGTGATTATTTTCTTAAAATTAATGGTGGATGAGTAAGGACTGTAAGGACTGTAAGATCAAGCCCATTCATTTAATAACTTTAAAAGCATTCATTTCTTAGCCATAATGGGAGAGAGCAGCAGACAGGTCTCCAGTCTGTCTGAAGGAGAGCTGCACAAACCATTCCCCATAAGCTTCTTCTGCCTCCAGGCTGCCTCTTGTTTGCCCATTCAAGTTGTCTTGCTCCTCTAAAGGAGTGTTTTGCCACTGACTTCAAAGGGGGAGGATCCAGCACATGATCAGGTCTTTAAAATAACAGCATATTCCTTGTTGCTCTTCTGCCACACCTTTCTAGGGAAACCTCACAGTGTTTTCCAATAACAAAGGTAAAGCTTCACAGGTTTTCAGTCAGGGATATTTTATGCACTGTAGGTGCTTAGTTACCTGTTGTATAAAACAGAGGCAGCTAGTTCCATAGTGTTCGACAACAGCACATAAATAAGTGTAAGAGGATTCATGTCAGAAGGCAATTCCATGAGGAGTTTATTGCCCAAAGTATAAAAACAGCAATTAGAACAGGAGATTCTCAGAACTATCTTTTTATGGGTGCCACAGAGCATCTGCATCTTTCAGCTGGTGGGACTCACAAGAGATGGGCAAACACCAGTGACTGGTCATCTGCATTTCTCTGAATTGCACTGCACAGTGAATCATTTAATTGTTTACTTTAGCTTAATGCTCAGGTGTTTTCTCCCTCTATGTAAATACAGCCTAGAGGATTTTGCTTTCTCTGTCTCTCCTTAACTTTCTCAGTGGCCTTACTAAGGGCTCATTCTGTGACTTCTGGCTTTGTCATCTTCCACCCAGATGAGACCACCACACCAGAGCTGCAGCCTCATCCCCTGTGCGTGCTCTGCCTCTCTATGGAGGCAAGCAGCTCTCCAAGGACCAGAGGAGCAAGCCTGAATCAGTTTCAGGTGGGAGTACTGCCCAGACATAAGGGAAGAGCTCAGGCTAATAAAGCTGTTGTTTTTGCCTGGCAAACAAGTAATTCCTCCTTCCTGAATCCTAAAACTTCTGTTCCCAGCTGCTACAAGAACTGCACTGAAAACATAATTAAGAAACAAAACATGCAATGTATGTGCTCTTGTCACAGTAAAGAGAGGGCTGGCATCAGAAACAGAAACATTGCCTAGCCCTGCGAGAGGTCTACAGTAGGGGGATGAAGGAAGCACCCTTGGCCCCCTGCCTTGGTGGAGTCAGGTTGTCCCAGCCTGTGGGGAACAGCACTGTGGAGCCGCCTCTGCCTCCCTGCTCCTTCCCTCCCTCCCCCACTGATGCACTGATCCAAACAGACCCCAAGCCCTCTTCAAGTGGCTAGCAAAGCTGGTTTTTATTTTAGAAGCTTAATACAGTCCAGATTTGGATTAATGATGGTGTATCCCTTCAACCACAGGTACATGTGCTCAGAACAGACAGTCATTTAGCTCCTCCTTACTGAGAAGCCTGACCTCAGTACCCACATCTGATGTGTGTAAGGCCCTGGAGACTGAACTGTCTCTGCTCATGTCCATACGTTCGGATGGCACTCTGCCCAGTCACCAGTTGAGCAAGTTCACAAAGACCTGGGTGCTACATAATAATGACTCTCAGTAGGCAATGACTACTGCCTTCAGCCAGACCTTTTCTGCAGGAAACCGCTCCCGGAGCCAGCGCTGCTATACTGGTGCCATATGCCTATGCTCAACACCAGATGGATCTCAAAACAATACTTCATCAATGGGAAGAAGCGATCCAAGATGTTCACAGGCATTTCTAGGCTCCAGAATATTGGGTTATATTGCAGCACTCAGGAAACTCCTGGGTAGATTTTCTAGCTGAGTGAATGCATGTGAAGAAGCACTGCCATCAGTGACATGCTGCTCTGGGTCAGTCTGACACACACAATAGCGGACAATGACATCCATTGCAGCTGAGATGAAGTGACAGAACTGGCTTTATGGAATTAGCTTAGAAGGACTAAGAGCAGAGGGACAAAGCTGTGGTACTGTTGCATAGCTAGAACCATGAAAAGGTGCCAAACTTATAGTTCTTCATTAATAGGAACTGAAGAATAGGGAGTGGACCTCTGATCACCTATGCCTGCCATTCAAAGGAATAAATAAATAAAGAGAACTGACAAAACTACACATCCAATTTACTCATAAACTTTTGCTCTCACTCCTGCTCATCAAAAGCAGCATTTAAAGAGTCTGAGCACTCACAGTCTTACGGAGAGATGCTCAGCCTTCTTCTGGCAAGGCCATAAGGAGATAATTTCCTTCTTGCATTGCTACACACACTTATATCTGCCCCAGAATAGATATGAATGGTATACTTCAACTGCAAATTTGGATTAAAATCATCCTCTAGAAATGACAGCAACTGAATTACTAAATAAAGCCCTTTTCCCCTGCCACATCATGGGCTGAGAACCATTATGGAAAGTAGCAGTATCAGATCTGAACACTAGTTTGTCCAGTTTACTACCCTGTAGCACCCCTTTTGCAGCACAAAAGATGTGAGATATTTTAAAAGAGGCAACTGTAGGGTGACTTTGCTCTGGTCACTGATATATCTGGATTTGTACATTGAAATAGAGACTGTGTTGCTTCCAAGAGTCTTGCTTATTTTTAGTATAAGCTATTGTGAACCTGGATATCTTTGTGTTTTACATAAATGTTTAATTACAGTTAATAGTAAAAAGAAAAAAGCAGAGAGCATAACATCACAATTACAGCTGGTTTTGAAATTAAATTTGAAAAAAAACTTAAAACATGATTTATGTGTACCTAAACCTTTACCAAAGAGGTTACCTCTTAATTCTAAAAGCTCTAAATGCCAAGACTTCTGTACTGCTCCCTTCCAACTGTCTTCCTATTAAACCATAAAATAACATCTGAAAGATTTTGTGCTAGAGATTATTTCTGGTACCATACAAAATTTTTCTTTACTAAAAATAAAATAAAAGCAGTTGACTTCCTTCACGTATTAAAAAACAAAACAAAAACCAAACCAAACAAACACTTCTTCAACCCACATGTCAGAATCCTGTTTAATTAAAAAAAGGAAGTTTATACTTGGTTATGGTGTGTGTCGACATCCATCCCTTTGATTTACAAGAGTATGGGAAAGAACAGATTGCTTTATTCAGGAGAAAGAAAGGAGGGAGGGGGGCCCAGTGTGACAGGAAAGAGTGTAGGCTGTATTAACTTCAGTGCTTGTTAAAACATGAAGGATTAATGATAGAAAGGGAGGGGAAAATTGTGAATGTCTCCAGTTTAGGATCTTCAAAAATGTTTGGGGATTCTAAGAATGTCTCACCAGACCACATGAAAGCTGCACAGGGAGACTCAGCCACACGACTGCTCTAAATCCAAAGCTGGTATTGCTCCACTTATACCATCAAGCCAATGGAGCTGAAATGTAGCCACAAATTAAATTTATTTTTATTGAAAAAGTACTAAGTCCTTAAAAAGAAGGAAAAGAGTATGTCAGGAAATGCAGCTCTCTCTCGGCCAAGGTTACAGTGTAGATAACTCTGACGTTTAACCTCAGTGCTGACATCTGAGTATTGCAGTAGAATCAGAGTGCTCTGCCCAAGTCTGCAGAAAAGCACTATCCAGCCTCATGAGTTTCACCTCTGTAACTACAGGTTCAGCCCATGTAACTACAAGAGTAAAATAATGAGGAAAAAAGGCCACAAACTGTCTTGTCAAAAGAGAATCTACACTTCAGCCCTTTTGGAAAGTACATTTGCTAATATTACTAATTTGGTGGTGTCATGGTGACTCAGGAAAGAGGCAAAACTGCCTGCTGTATTGCAAAAGCAGATAATCATATACTTCTCCAATGTGATACAGGGAGATCCTGTGTGCCTTTATCCATAACTGCAACAACCAATCAGTTTGGTAACCCTGAATTACTACACATACACACAAGCCCGAGAATACTGTCTTTGCTGAGTATCATACTTCCTTTGTTAGACTGATGATGAGATGATTAAAGCCTGGAGAAATAAGGAGCAATTTCATAACAACACATCAAGTTTTTTTCCACCCAACTACTTACATACTAAGTACCCAAATATCTGTTTTCTCTGATTAGGACCTGGCTGCTTATCAAATTGCAGGGTGAAACCCTCAAAAGCCATGTGCCTGCCTGTTGGAGAAGCAAGCACTTCCTTGGTTTGTCTGTTTTATCTAGGTCGTGATACTTTAACAGTTATAAATAAGCACCCTTAATTGTTTTGATTAAATTACTGACAAGCCTGAAGTGATGGATCTGCACCATCCTTTCAGACCAGGAGCCTGAGGGCATGTATATGTGGGTGGAGTGCAGAGACCTTCTGCTGTCCCTGCTCATACGACAAGCTGGCCAGAATTTGGAGCAGATGGTAAGTGTCAGCTAGAGCATGGCATTCTGGCACTCTGCTCGCATGCAGCAGGGTTCAGTGGTTTCAGCACAGTATTAGCCAAAGGCTTCTGGACCAGAGCTGCAATACATGCAGCCAGCTCAGGATGTGGATCATGGTGTCACTGCCTGCCACCACCACTAACTATAGCTGCAAGTTCTTCAGGACAGAGACTACTTTGTTATGATAGGTTTGCAACAAAAATTTTACTAAGGTGTCTCAGTCTGATGAAGGCCTCTGGAATTGAAGAAATTATAGTGTTACCTGAAAAATTTACTTAGTGCAGTGGGCAGAAATGTCATTAGGTAAGAAGCATTTTTTAAAAATACTGCAAATGAAATACAGATGTAGAGAAGCACACACTAAAACATCACACAAACCAAAGGCTTCTCTAAGTGTTGTAGCTATGCAACTCCAGGCAAAAGTACCTATGAAGGTGAAGCCACTTCTGTCAAGCAAATACCTGGGGAACCTGGCTGTGAGGGGCAAGTCCAGGAATTTTGGTCACTCCTCCTGAATTGCTTATGCCTATTCTCTGATACTATCTGATACAAAACACAGCTGTAGTCTTGGCAGCTCAGCCCCATGTTCATAAAATGTCCCAGCCATTGGTCTAAGAACTTAAGCTTCTTGTTGCTGTGTACTTCTTCTCCAGGCAGAATCTCCTTTCTGCTGGAACCAAGACCAGGCTTCAGGAGCAAGGTTCAAGAGTCCTTGTCCAGGGGGGTTCCATCTAGCACTATGCAGAAGCAGAAGAAATCCTCCAGAGACTGAGGTATGGGTTAGGCTGGGATCTTGGTGTTCTGGACTCTTCATCTCACAAAGAAAACACAACAGATGATTACTTGATGGCAAGTGATGGAAATATCAAAGCAAGACTCTAGAGAGCCCACAGGGACAGCAAATTCCAGATTTGGAGAACAGGAACAGATACACGAGTTGTTCTTGTGCTGTGGTGGTGGCTTGGTGGTTTCTACGGCAGCAGTTCCTCAAACCAATACATTTGATCAACCAAATTATGTGAATCCACAGACAAAGTAGAAGCCAGTACAGATGCTGCACAATTATCTACCACTCAGCCTGTGAAGTTGGGTGTAGTAGTCACAGCTGCTTGTAAGGGAGTTGCAGATAAATCTCAAGTGTAGCACTTGGTCCAAACCCTCACAATAAACACACAGGCCATGAGAACCCAGGCACAGTCAGAAGATCAAAAAGAAGAACATTTTAAAGCTCCAGCTGAGGAAAGAACTTACTAAAGTCAATCTTCTCTCAGAAGTCCATAAACTTAATTGTAGTTAATTCTTCTATGTTCCCAAATATTTCAATGACTCAAAAGCCTGCTCACAGTCAAACAAATTGGTAAGCACTTTCCTAAACAAGAAATTTTTTGATTCATGCCTTCTGAATGCAAATGACCTCCTTTCTGGGAGGAAAGAAGGGTGCTCTGATGTTCAGCTGGTCCTGGAAAGACTCTGTAGACTCTAAGTAGAGACCGTCGAGTGGCTGAGGTCATTTGGTCTGTTCAGTCTGGAAAAGAGGAGACTGAGGGGAGACCTCAGTTACAACTTCCTCGTGAAGGGAAGAGGAGGGGCAGGCACTGATCTCTTCTCTGTGGTGACCAGTGACAGGATCCAAGGGAATGGCCTGACATTGTGTCAGGGGAGGTTTAGGTTGGATATTAGAAAGAGGTTCTTCACCCAGAGGGTGATTGGACACTGGAACAGGCTCCCCAGGGAAGTGGTCACAGCACAAGCCTGACAGAGTTCGAGAAGCATTTGGAGGATACTCTTGAGCACTTGGTGTGACTCCTGGGAATGGTCCTGTGCAGGGCCAGGAGTTGAACTCAGTGATCCTTGTGGGTCCCTTCCAACTTGGTATGTTCTGTGATTCTGTGACTTCCGCATAATGTCAGAGACAGGGAAGAGAAAAGGAGTCTGAAGTGCCAGACTCGCTGAATTGCCAATGTTGGAAGGCAGTTCTAGAGACTGTCTAGTTCAGCCCCTTGCTCAGAGCAGGATCACCTGGAGCAGACTGTTCAGGACTGTGTGTTTTGACTGTCTCCATGGATGGAGACTCCATTGCCAGCTCATGTTGAGATTTTCATCAACCAACACCCCCCAATCCTTCTCCTCAGGGCGGCTCTCAGTCCATTCTCAGTCCAGCCTGTATTTGTGCTTGTGACTGCCTCTACCCAGGTACAGGACCTTGCACTTGGCCTTGTTGAACTTCATGAGGTTCTTACAGGCCCACCTTTGAAGCCTGTCAAGGTCCCTCTGGATTGCATCCCTTCCCTCCAGCGTGTCGACTGAACCACACAGCTTGGTGGTGTTGGTGAAAATGCTGAGAGGGTATTCAATCCCACTGTCTATGTTGCCAACAAAGATATTAAAAAGTGCTGGTCCCAACACTGACCCCTGAAGAGCACCACTCGTCACTGGTCTCCACTCGGACATTGAGCTATTGACTTCAACCCTTTGAGTGTGACCATCCAGCCAATTCCTTATCCAATGAGAGGTCCATCTGTCTAATCCATGCCTCCCAAATTAGAGACAAGGATTTTGTGCAGGATAGTGTTAAATGCTTTGCACAAGTCCAGGTATATGATGTCAGTCATCCGAAGAATAATAGGCTGTTAGATTTGCCCACATCTATCACTTTCAGTAATGTACCTTTTGTAAGTAGTGTCTTTACATATCTGGAAATAATTGAAAATCAATTAAACATTGCTCATAGATGTAGAGATTGAGTGACTGAGAGGCACAAATAAACAGCTATCTGGTGGAAACACAGAAGATACCACAGGCACCTCGGTATTCAAGAATGAGGATGGGAACATGAGTTGCTTTTGCACTGTTCATGTCTCCTACAGTAAACTACTGTACAGATTCTGACATGAGTAGCCTGACCCACAGAGCATTAGGAAGAGGCTAATATCATGCAGGAATAAATTACTACTTCTCATTACAGACAATTTTTAATCCCCCAACAAACAAAGTTTAGTTTCCTTAAATTTCCCATCCTGCTTTCATCACCTTCAAGGTTCTGCTGTTTGGTCTCTACTACTTTTTCAGTGGGTAGTCTTGTAGGGGAAGAAGGCATGAGATAAGTGTTTTTCCAGTTTTTGGGTCAAGGCCTTTTAACAACAACAAGTCAGCTAGTCCTACATTTGCTGATTCCTGGAGTATCAGAGGGCCACATCTTACTGAAAAACCAGCATCCCAGGGTCATCCACTCTCACCAGTGATGAGACATTTTATAATGCATCATAATCCTGCCAGAAAGAATGGATTTACCCCAGACAACTCATGTGAAACAGCAGTTCTGCACAACTTAAGTCCGTATTTGGCTTAGTCTATTTATTTACAGATGTAAACACAAGACATCAAATGTTAAGCATGTTCTTCTCCCCATGAACTAACTGGTAGTTCAGTGTGTGTTCATGAAAAATCTGGAACTGAAGTGGAATCAACATTTATCTTAGCTGCAAAAATAGTAAATGGTGTTATAAGCGCAATCACAATAAATTAATCACAGATGCTAATGCACTCTGGCACATTTTGTTGTAGATAAGAGATAATGAAAACACTCTGATCTCTCCAATATGACAAATATTTAAAAGCATATTGCTTCTTGCATGTGGGACATTTGCTTGTCATCTTATGCTAAAATTTGTCTTTTCTTTCTCTCTGGCCCACAGGAAATGTCTTCCAAGGATAATAAGAGTATCTCAGCCATGCGGCACATGCTTCTACTTTCCCATTGTGGCAAGCCAGGAGTATTAATCATCATTAAATCAATGTTGTCCATATACAAAAGTTCTCTTCAGGGAAGTGCTTGTCAGTCATCCAGACATGGGGGCAGATGGTGGAAAACTGCTAAGGCAGAGGAAAGATGTATCCTGGGCTGTAATGATGGATTCCTTGGTTTCTGAGGCCTTTTACAGCAATTTAGAAGAGTAACTATTTTATATTTTGTGCTAGGTAACACAGAAAGAGGCTTCATTTCTCACACAGAGCTCCCACAGAGACAAAAATCATGAGGTGAAATAATATTCTTGTATTTGGACCAAATGTACTCTTCATTGCAAGTAGCTTGCACTGAGAACAGTTACATAACCCAAGCAGAAAAGTCATGCCTATGGCTGTTTATCCATCATTTGCACTGCAGCTAGGGAATTGCATGATATTTCACATCCTTTATGGGAAAAAAAAATCTGTGGAAGGATCTCAGTGACTTATTGATTTCACATCTGATCCTGAATTTCTTGCTCACTCAAAACCCTTTGTGCACTGGGAGTTTCAGATATACAGGAAAAACTATAAAATGTAATGTTCGTATCAACAAAGGAAAGTTGGGTTCTTTCTTCCCATCCTTCCTCCCTTTTGTTTAAAATACTTTACACTAGGTCATGTTGAAATGTAACCAAATCACCGACTACTAAACTGTAAAATGTCCTCAGGAACAATTGCAGGATTTGGTGATTTTTTTTCTCAGTGATTTTGGGATAGTGTGACAAATCTGCATCTTTTTATCTATCAACAGAGTTTTTCAAAATTCTGAGTCAAATTAATATTGCCATGTGTTTTTAAGTATCAATAATCTAAGCCATCTGCAAAGGAATGGTTTTGCAAAGGCATCTCTTTCAGGACACTGTGGATTTTGTCACTGCTTGAGGTTTTGGCAAACCATCAATATCACTGTAATTTTCTCTTATGAAATATGGTTTTTGACTGAGATCTTTTTTTTTTTTCCTTAGCTAGCTAAGGTTTAAAAATACTGCATGTCTAACTCGGCAAATTCAAATTTTAGATTTTCTCCAAATTGCACATTAGATGCCAGTAATTCAGAAAGGTATATTACAAGTTATCAGTGAAACAAAGAAACTTAAAAAGGAGAATGCTCATCATATCAAATAGCCAGCATATTCTTGATACTTGGTCTGAAAGGAAGATTACAGAACAAGGAAGGGAAACAGCATCTTTAAGCACAGATCCATTACAAATCACTATTTTAACACTTGCAAAAAGCACAATCCTACTGCTAGTAGTGACAGCATAACATTTGTGTGTATGACAAACTACCTCCTCCAGAAAAGGCTTAGAAGCAGTAACTGCCTAAAATTTTCTATCCAAGACAAGCAAATTTATCATTTCCTAATTCTTTGATTCATAATTGAAATCTCAGTTTCAATGAGAAAGATGATCTCTGTTAAGCATTGCTCTAAGCAGAGAAGAATTCTATTGCTAGGTTTTGTATGTATAAACACAGTCCTCAAGTAATTCAGAATGCTAATGAATAATTTTGTCTTAGCAGCCATCTCATAGAGTGATGGGATATGGCACACAATTATTTTGTTATAAGATACACATCAGCTTTGATGGGTGTGTTGTTCCTCAGGGTTCTGTACAAGATAGCAATAGATCCAAGTCATCAGGAAAAATGAAGCTTGGCTAAGGGTTTGGAAAGATACAGCTAAAATCCAAGGGAAGGCATGTAACTTTGTGAATCCAATTAACACCCCTTTAGTCTAAATAATGATTGTTATTCGCTCTCTGACTCATGAAAAAATAATGATTTAAGTTTTGTGGAAATAAGTCAGTTTTAAGAGATTTTAAGACTGAAATGTGAAGGGCCACATGGAAAACATGGCATAGTTTGTTTTGAGCTGTAAATGCTGCTAAATTCCATGTTAACAGCTGTGACATTTCAGCAGTAAAGCAAGACTGGTGACTTCAGGACTGGCTAAGACACTGTGGACCCCAAGCCAGAATATACATTTTCACATTTTCAGTGCCTTTTCTGTCCCCCCCACCTAATGTCTCTGAGTTCAGTGGTATACAGAAGACAGGAGACTCTGTCTTTTGTATATGTGGTCCTCTTTGTCCCCCTCTACAAATCTGCTGCGTACAGGTCTCTCCTCTCACCTAAGACACCAAAAACCGTTTTCCAAGTGCTACTACATTTAGCCTTCCGATGTGTGGGTGTAACTTCTATTGACTCACACACAATCTCCCCACAAGTACCAGAGCACTAATCTTAAGCCAAATGATAGTTTTAATAACCAAATGGTAGAAGTGGCAGACCCCAAAGGGAGAAGCAAAAAAAGACAACTGGTATCAGCTGAGAGCAAAAGCATAAGAGACAACACATGGGCTCTTGTTTACTGAAATCTTTATGACACAAACTGTGCTCTGTGTTTCTAAAGATCATCCCACTAATGATGCATATCAGGAAACACAACAGAAACAAAAACAAAACAGCCCCTTTATCTCTGAAAAAACCCCGCTTGACTGGATTTACAACATTTTGGTATGTGTTACAAATTGTGCAATAAATTTAGGACTCTGGGTGCTGAAATATTCCCAGTATGAGAGCTGCCTCAGTATCTTCATCACAGGCAGACATTCAGTGGTCCATTTACCAGAGAACTACTATGAAAATTGTCAGAATCTGATTCATATTTAGGATCATAGGGTCACAGGGAAATTCAGGTTGGAAAAAACTTGCTCTTCCAAAGAAGGGGTTTGTGGTTTTTTGGGAAAATTTGCAGTCAGCTCAGCGCCACATGTCTTCCCTGAGATTTAGAGACTGACCACAGGTGCCCTCTTTCACTGGAAACTGAGGAATTAGACAAGTCATCTCTGGGACTGGACATGCTGCTGGTTCTTGGGAATGATTTTACTTAGGAAACTCTGTGGATTTTAGAGGGAGTTTAGGGTCTGTCATTTTTTTTATGTCTCTGAATAGCTGAGTCCTTGCTTGAAACCCAGCAGAAACAAGGTAAGGAAGTTTTTCTGGAAAAGCACCATTATAATTATCAGCAAAATTTGTCTTTTTTTTTTTTTAAAGTATTCAAACCATACCTTCTAGACAATTAAACTTCTTTTAGTACTTCTTTTCTTTGAAAGTTCTGGAAGGACTGAGCTCTAGTCTGGCTTCCACAGAGGAGGAAACTCAAGGACAAGAGGAAAAGAGGGATATTAGTCATTCATTCTATTACCTCAGCCTGTTTTGCACACAAGCCTCATGGATTTGGGCGCTCAACACCTTTAGAAGTCAGCCTACTGGAGCAAAAAGCACATCTGAATTTATGTTGATTTTGAAAGAGCAGAAAACAACAAAGGAACCAAATTAGGAAAAAAATAAAGCAACTCCAGCCAATATCAACCACTAAAATACAGCCTTTCACTTACCTCAATGCATCTAATTCTAGATATCCATGTATGACTCCATCCATTTTGTTGGAAAGGAAAAGACCACACCAGGATAAGCAATGAAGAGTGGTCAAACACATAACTTAATGGCAGTGTATAGAAGCCACTACAAAAAAGCTAGGGGAGAATGAAACATTTTGTGGTGTGGCTGAATGGATGATTTCTGTACCCAATCCACCAATATTTTCCAAGCATGGACAGCTTTTCTTGAAATTAAAATAGAAAACACAAGTCCCATATCCCACAAAAAACCCTGACAGTTAGTATAGAGATGAACCAATCAAGTAAATCTGACTGCATGGCATTTTAGGAAAAGGACAGAAATAACTGCAGCTATTAAAAGTGATATACTGCTGAAATATTTTTGTGATTATGCTAAAAGCTGAGCTGACTCCTTGAAAGAACTATTCAATGGTTACTGCTTCCTCAAATAAAAACTACTCTTCACATGTCACTCCTTTAAAAATACAATGAATGGAGTTGTTTCTGCAAGTGTCAGATTTGTAGTTCTCACTGCCCTTTTGGGACATTTGGAAAAGACATAGCTGAGAAAGACGAAACTAGAAGGTCAGAAAATAATCCATAATAAATCAAAATAGAGTCAATGTAGTAATTTTTTCGTTTCTAACATTAGATTGAGTGTAGTAAAGCACAATGCAGAGTCCTCCAAATTGGACAGTAACATTCAATTTGGTTTATTTGCAAGAAACTAGTATCTAGCTGTCTTCCTCCAGCCCTACTCTCCTGAAATGATGGATGTTTGAAGTTGAGATCCAGATAGTTCAACCAATTTCAATAATTCCTCTTTAGTTTCAGAAGAAAGGAAATGGCTTGTAATACCCTAATGTCCCTTAGAGACATTGATTATTTCTTTTCCTTGTGACTTTGATCTCTGCAGATCAGCTCTAACTCAAAAGCCATGGGACCTCATAGAAGAAGAGTGCTGTACCCATGATAACAGGCCCTACTGAAAGAAAGGGTATAATAGCTCAGGCTTCAATTAGAGAATTTATTGCAAATTCTCAGAGTTCTCATTTGCCTCACTCAACCAGATATGTTGGTGCAGTTTCCTATACTTCTTCAGGTCATCCTGGCTTAGAAAGCTTAGTCAGACCACCGTGAAACAGAAATACTATCATAGGCAAAGATGACGAGTAGTATTAATAATGCTCATAATTAATGGGTTATCTAGACTTTAATATGTTCAGTGAAGAAACATATTATGGACAGATAAATGTTTTCTGAAAAAGAGAGTAATACTGATAAATATGGTTGGTGCTACTCTATCAGTAGTATGGGAAATTTCACATACAAGGCCAGCCCTGTGGATTGCCTAAATCGATATAGGATTGAGCTCATGTTGAGTCATATCATCAATAACCGTGCCATACTGTTTTGTTTTTTGTCATCCCCACCTAAACGCAGGCCAACAGTAGCACAGAGTAGTGTGAACCACAGTTTAAAATTCTCCCAACCAAACCGAGGGAACCAATGTGATTTCCATGTTGTTGCTGGAATTCATTCCCTCTCTGGATACTGCCAAACCAACCCAACTAGGGATGACTCATCTGCAGGGTCTCATGAAGTACTTCTGAAAGGCTTGTGTTTTGCCTTTGGAATGCATTGGATTACAGCAATAGTTTTTGATGATCCAGTGTGGGGAAAGAGAACATCCTTGATTCTTTCCTACAAAGATATCCCCAGTCTGCACTCTGCAGTATTAACTGCATGTTCTGTTTATTCCTCAGTACCTAAGGAAAGCACTGAGCATTTATTCCTTTGGCAAAAATCACCCTCCCACTCTGATTTTGCTTCTGAGACAAAATGTTTTTGCTTGCATAGAAAAACAAATTAACAAAGTGCATAATCCCTCACTCTTCCTTGTTTTCCTATTTCTAACTTTGTGGTAAAGAGATATATGATAAGCTATAGAGTTAAAAATCTGGAAGTCAGAGCTAAAGTACTGTCAGCACAGGAAGCAGAAATATGAAAACCCAAAGAAGGGCAAAAATAAAACTTGTAGAAGAAAAAAACGTATTTCACAGAAGGTGAGAGTAGAAGCCATCAGGACTGTTTAATTTGGAAAGGATCTGATAGATCACATGGCAGTTCACATGAATTAATGAGTTAACATATCCACTTGGCTGATAGCTGTTTTTCCTTTCACTAAACATTTTTTCATTAACTAAAACTGGACTTCATATTTGTAGCACAGAATATTGTAGAGCTATGAAATTTGCTACCACTTACATTGTATTAATGACCCAACAACTTATATGACTTTAAATTGGATAAGAATTTCATATTTACAGAATACACCACCCCTCACATTTGAGGACTAAATTCAAATGTTTTGCTGATTGGAGTTAGGAAAAACATCATTGCCAGTAGATTTTCACATCATTATCTGTCATGGCTGATAGACAACTTCAGTGGAGGCCACTGGGTTCTGGCAGCTTTCAGCAAAAGCTCTTGGAAAGCCTGTTCTGATTATGACAATTTCAATGATCCTATGTAAGCTTACAAAAAGTCACAGAAAGAGGTGAAGAAAATTAAGAAATTCCATGGTAATATTCTCACTTAAATTTGTATAATATACCAGGAAAGACAGAAAAACATTGAGGTACCTAGCTTCAAGAATTTACCAAACATGCACTAGAGGTATCTGAAGTTGTACCTGATGTACTCCAGCCAGCTCCTTAGCTGTCCAGAGATGTTTCACATATATATCTTTATTGATGTTATCAAAACTCCTGAGGTGAAGTTTCTTAGAAATGGCTTCATAAACCTATTCATTGATTTGGCTTCTCAGAAGTGGCTTGCAAGAGCTCCTTCAGTCACCCCTGAAATGAGTTTCTACTTGCTTGTGTTTTGCTCTGTGAGCCCAAAAATGGAAAGGCAAAAGGTATATTAGTTAGCATCATGTAGGATTTATTGAGACCTCCTTTTTTATAGAAAGTATTTGGAAAGGAAAAGAGACCTATTGGGAAAATACACTCAAAGTATTGTATTCATCATATCTGGGCAACCCAGCTATAATGATACGGTGTGTGTTCATCTCTAGCTGTTAAGCTGGACTATTGCAAGATCATGTATTGTGGAACAAAAATTGAGCCTCTCACTCAGAAAAACCTAGAGAAATGACTGAATCAGGACTGAATGAGAGAATCTTTCTCTAGCAAAATGGTAATATAAATGATATGGGGCTGACTAATAATATAGTTGGTTTCCACTAACAGAATAACATGATGATCTGCAGAACTGAAATCCAGACTCTGAGTTAAGATACTATTTTTTCTTATTTTCCATCTGAGTCAGTTAGAACAAAACATGTGTTCAAGAGACCAAGTTGTATGTTTTTTGTTTCCCCATTTAATCACATGTGGGTATCCCCATTCAATGTGAAGATATGCAGAAGATGTACTACGTCAAAAGCCCCATAATGGTGGTTCAAACAAAGTTCCAATTCATAATGGACTTATAACACGAATTACCTGTGGACAGTTTGATCAAGAAAATAAGTATTTCCCATAGGCAGAACTGATTTCATTTAGCTGAAAGAGGATGACTCCAGGATACACATGCAAGCACAGTGCCATATGTGTCTCTCAGGTTTTGTTCACAAGTTTTAAGGTTCCAGTTCCAAAAATGGGCACATCCAACTTAATGGGAGGACTAGACAGAAGCTTTCAATGTAGTGAGTCGTACCTCCCCTGTTCAAGTGTACCTGCTCTAAAACCTAGACAGAACTTCAAATTAATGGAACACATTGTTATGTCTGTAGCCAATCTTTGTGTACTCATAAGGGCTACCCTGAATCTGGTTATTGTCTTGAAAACTCAATCTAGTTTAAGGATTATTCTTCTCGGAAATGCAATGGGACATCTCTTCTCTTGAATATTTTGTTCAAAACATTAAGCTTCATGTACATCATAGAAGAATCTGAACATGGGATCTGAGCTAAGATCTTAAGCAGTCTGAAAGAACACATTGGCTGCCGAATATGATATCCAGAAAAATACAAGTTCTCATTTCAGAGGTAACACACACACACACACACACACACACACACACACACACACACACACACATGTATATAAATCTGTATGGCATATTTGCTGTGCAGGCCTAGACTCCTTGTGAAGTTGTTTTTCAGTATAGCAAATTAGAAAAATATGCCCAGAATTAAAGGTTACTTAATCAGGTTGAAGCAGCAACTTCAATTCCAGCAACTCCCTCCCGCTATGTTACATCTGATAACGTACCCAAGTCCAAACATAAACTTAGTTCAAAAAGATGTTTGGTCCTTGAATGTAAAATGACACTTAGCTTACACAATTAGCCAGGTAATACATATCCTTCCAAGAGAAGCAATTTTTACCACAGAATTATCTGCACTTTACTAATCTCTGATTGTTAAATTTTACTTGCTGAAACTTTTCCATATGGCTTTTTGAATGCCACTGTCCTGTATTTAATTACCACAGAAGGATATTAATGAAGAGGTTTAAAATTTGGCCCAAGCCCTGTTCCAAGTTTTGGACAGTTTGATGGAGATAGAGCCAATGAGCTGAACACTTCTGTCAACAGGAGACTGTGCCATTTCACACAAAAAAGCAATGGCAAAAGAGGAGTAAAAAGACATATAGAAATAAAACATCCAACAATTTTTGAATTGTCCATAAATTTCTAAACCAGCATAATCATAAAGTAGTGCTCAATGAAGTGAAGCACTGCTCTGCTAAACTAAAGGACAGACAGGAACTGGTCGAGTAGTTCTTGCAATCAAGACCATTTTGATCAAGCTGTAAGCCAGGCACATGTCCAAAAGTGCAAAGTGTGCTTCCCAATTTTAAAGGCGCAAAATATGATATTGAGCAGAACAAGGCAAGGGTAGGCAGCTTGAGTGCAGAGGATGCGAGGTGGCTAAAGTGGGTGGGAAAGCATGTGTTGCTGTCTGGATGAGGAAGTGGTACACCACAGTTACTTCATAAGTGCAAGGGCTTTATGAACTAAATCTCCTAGGGACTGTTCTAAATAGAGAAAGAATGACATGGAGCTCTGACAGGCTTTTGTTTGAGAAAGCTGGTTGCCTTCTAAAAACACTGGACTGCTGTTTGTACTTTTTCCAAAAGTGCCTATTTTTAACCTCAGCCTCTCCATACAAACAGTGGAAAGATGCACCATGTAGTAAACTCCGTTTTGTCCAGCATGAAATTAATGGCTTCCTCAGTCTTACCTGACAATGGAACACATATTCTGGTGTGGTTTTCTTGAACTTCATGTTCCATACCAAGGCTACCCCATCAGGCTCATGTGGAGCATCTTCATTATTGTTATAAGATGCAACCATCAACTCAGGGTACTAGAATAGAAAAGAAAAAGCAAGTGAAATAAAATGAATGATGAAGAACTTATGCAAAATCATATGAGACAGAAAAAATTATACTAAATGTGCAATATCTGGTTTTAATTATAATACACACTAGTTCAGTCATAATACTCTGCTTCATTTTGGTTTATATTTTACTCATCCCTAACATCATTAAGGCCCCTGATAATTGCTCTCTATCAGTTATTCTCAGATATCATAAAGGAAATGTTATTTTCTGTAGGCAATTCTCAGAAAAGACAGCTTGTAGAATTTTTGTAAAGGTAATGCAAGGAAGGAAGAGGAAAAATCTGAAAACTGGAATAATTTTAATGTATTTGCTTAACCATCTCTTCAAGGATGAACCGCTGCCTTAGTTGATTTTGTTAATAAAAACACTATGACCACAGAGTTGACTTGTTTTTATTCTAAAATTCACATTTTTTTCAGCATTCCTGAAAACTATTCTTTCTTATTGCATTTTGAACTCTTAATTTACTTATGCAAAGAATCAATTTGAAAGCACTTCTTGATGATTCAAATAGCAAACAAGACATTTTCTTCACAAAAGCTCAATTTTGCAAGATCTTATACAGCACAGGGTGACTTTGAATTCCACTGACTCAGTGAGACTGATGCAATGAGCACTCTAAAATCTGATCCATATTTTCTTGTACACCCATTATCCACGATTGTATAGGTATACAGTAGATATACAACACAAATGTGTTCGCTTTGTTTACATATATATATACGCACATATAATATCATATATGAAAAATCAGATTTTCACATTCCATTGATGACCTTGCATAATTTCAAAACACCATAAGAAGTAACAATTCGTCCACAAAACATCAATTGCATTCAGTCTATTCAATAACTCCCAGTTCTCCACTCTCACACGTTTGACACTAGGCACCTCTGGTAACCTCTGTCCTTCCCTCTAAATAGTCAAAATAAGGCAGTGGACCTTATGGCATGTCCAGAGAAAAGCATGTGGCTTTTGCAGGCCAATGAACCAGCAGCTCAAGTTCCGCAAGACCCATACTCTCCTTCTGTAAACTAGAAATGCTTTCCCTCAAAATTTCTCAATAATATCTGCAAATTATTGCCACTTTTTGTCTTTCCCAGATAAATTCCTGCAAACCGCTCACCACTTTACAGGGAAACAGTAGAGTTGGCAGATATAAAGGGAGCAGGACAAAGAAACTGCCAACTGGGAGTTGTGAGTTTGGTCCAAAGGTGTCTTAACAAAAAAACCCCCCCAAACAACCAAAAAAACAAAAAGCAAACCCAAACCAATGCACCACATTTTTTTATAATTATTATTGGGGTTTGGACCTCTCTACTCTCAAAATCCATTTGAAAGAAATAATGCACACAGCTGTAACTTTTGCTATCAGCAACTGTAACTTCCCACTTTCTGTAGAGTTCCACAGATAATGCATCAGAGAGCTGATGATTTTTCTATTCAAGCTCATTGTTCCAAATGAGCTTGGACCCATGTGTGGAAGAATCAGTATGACATGTTGCCACCATAGCCTCCTCTTTCCCATTTTGAGACAGCACTGACTGGGCTGGACCTATATCCCAGCAGATCATGGCTGCTGGCACAGCTTGTAAGGACAATTTAGAACCTACTTGACTTGCATGGGATTTAGACCAACATCTCTTCTCTCTCCTCAAGAACGGAGGGACATCTGAAGGTGGATTAATCCCACACCCGAGACACCACCTCTCTGGACCTGCTTGTATGAGCTTGCCCTCCACTGCTCTCATCCATCTCACCCCTCTCTTCTCGCTCTTTCCTGCAACAGATTACAACCACTTCTGAACAATGAGCTCAGCTTCTCCTTTGAACATTTTCATCCCACACTAGCACATGTCCAAGTAAACAGCCTGTGCAGTAGGCTCTTGACAGGGCATCACGTTTTGGCTGAACAGGTTAGGTACCATTCACATGAGCAGCTGAGCCCGTAGTCACGAGGGGGCAGACACCTTGGCATGCAGAAGTGGCAAACCCTTCCACTAGCATGACTGCAGACAGCTAGGGTGTGTGACCAGGACCAAAGTACCAACTTTGAGGTGCTTTGGGGCTGGTTCATGCTCCTGGGGATGTTTTGTGAGCATGGTTAGCAGCATGTCTGGCCATAAACAAACACTGACTCAAATCTGGCTGGTCTACATGTAGATTTTGCAATCAGTTTCTGTATTTGACTGAAAATACAGTTTAGAGTTTACACAGATGCTGGGGTCATACCTAGCTGGGTAACACCATTATAAGACTCTTTGACTCTTAAAAAAACAGCTAAGTGCAGCACCCTAAACCCTCTCTGGCATTGCACACTCAAGTGCTTCACTCAATCTACTTGCATTTATAGAATTTCAGTCTTCATCAGGTGTCCAGATGTCCTGTGACTGCAACTGAAAACAACATGGAAATGGTGCTGTGTGAAACAGCCTGAGTCAAGAGAGACATGTCACTATTTCCAAGAATAGTTTTCTTGGCTCTAGATGAGCTAACTTAACTCCCATGGACAGAGTAAGGTGATCTCACTCTTTGTTTGTGTCTACTCTCAGCCTGCTGAGCCTTTCCCTAAGATCCCTGTTGAAGCATCTAAGACATTTTCCTGTTCCTCTGTGAAAGAATCTAGGGGCTAGTGGGTTAGGTTTACTGGTATGAATGATCCCATGTGTTTGAATCTGTATTTTATATGTGACTGGGAGTAGAATAACTTGTTTAATCAATGCATCAATGTCCTTTGTCTATTTTCCTCCAGGCTGTTTTGCTGAAGCAATTTTATCGCAGAAAATTGAGCAATGTGTTCCGCAGTTCCCATGATTATTCAAGTTATCCTTTGGCACACTGGACACTGTCATGTCCTGGAGCATGCATGAGAAGCAGAGCTAGTGGTTAGGTGGAATACCTCTGCCTGTCTCCAGCTGCTGTCCCATGGATAGAACTCTAAACAGGCAAGAGAGAAGGCAACTTCATACTCCCAAGCTACTGTAGGGCAGCATGCAGAAGCCCCAAGGCACAGAGGAGCCCCTGCTGGAGTGCTAGGGAGCTGAGTGTGAGGAGTTAACAAAGGGGAAGGAAGGCAGGAGGGGCCACCCTGGAACAAAGAGGTGGGAACCAGAACATGCCTTCGAGCCCCAGGGGCTGAGCAATTACATTTGGCAGTGCTCTTCTGAGGCGGCTTTTTTTCTTGCTGCCCTGGGAATACAGTAAGAGCTGCTTGTTAGGAAAATATCAGATAAGAATTCCATGTAATTTCCATCCCCTGAACAAGTGAACAACCTAAGATAAGTGTTTCCTCAGGCTTATATTTGATTTCTGTGGAAATCCATATGTGCTTAAAGGCCACCCACATCACAATAGTGCATACCTGTTGTTAGGCTGATATTTTCTATGAAAGCAAAGGTACAAATCATTTTTCACACAGGCCGCAAGCTGGATATTACAGGAAGCCTCTCTGCAGCTGGCTGTTGTGCACCACCCAGACCTGCTCAGCCTAGGAGCCACACTTGCTGGGACCCTATGACTCCTCCCTGCTGTCTGCTATGTCCTCTGTGCAGTCAGCTGTCACCTTACTTGAGAAGTACCCAGGGGGATGGAAGCAGCTCCGCTGCTATTTCAAGGGGAAAGAGAGAAAGATGGATGTAAGAGCTCTGTACTCTTTATCCACTGACTCTTTCCAGCCCTCACACACTATTTACATACCGGATCTTGAGCACTTGCTGTGTCCACGTGCACATCTAATGTGGTACAGAAAGGGCAGTTACTTCTAAGAGTAGGCAAAACTTGTTTTTTAAGACTGGACTGCGCTTGATCTGTGGCACCTTTGTGACCACACCAGGCTCCACTAGGGATCTGGAGACTCAAGGGCACACGTGAGGCTGGGATTGGGGCCAGCTAGGCAGACTAACTTGTGCTCGTGTTTTTGAACTCTATATCCTCTTGGAGCGGTTTTGTTGTATCTGTATTGTGGACTTTGGAGCAGAGTTCCTGGGTTCTCTCCCCAGGGAAACCAGATGCTTTGCTCCAGGCTGGAACCCAGGAACAGGCTAACAGGGATGAAACAGAGAGAATGAGAGAATGAGGGGGGCTGGAGTGAAACTGGAACCAAATTAATTTAACAGGACCGGTGATGAGGTGTGTGTGTGCTAATCCCAGCTCTACAATAAAGCAACTAATTAACATGGTTTCTGTACTTTGCTGATGTGATTGTATCAGTTTTGGAAAGCTTAACCAGCTCTATGATCAGTTTTATTTTGCAATGACAATGCTTTGTGGTGCACAGAAAGTGGGTACATTCAAGGCTGGTTGCTTTAGTGCCCTGTGGGCAGCTTCAGCCTCTTCTTCCATTGCTTGAAGAGAGAACCCAGCAATTTTTGAAAGACCCCTTTTCAATCTTTTCAAGTTGCTCAGATACTTTCACATTTTTAAAATCATAGAATCACAGAATATGCTGAGTTGGAAGGGACCCATCAGGATCACTGAGTCCAACTCCTGGCACAGGACATGCCAAGAATCACACCATGTGCCTGAAGGTATTGTTCGAACACTTCTTGAATTCGGACAGTCTTGGTGCTGTGACCACTTTCAATTTCAATTATTTTAATTTTGAGCTTTTTATCATAAAAAAGTTCAATGTGCTGAAGGAGTGGAGGGGTAAGAAAGGTAAAATGTAAGACTCCATCTTAGTAGGTTTCTAACCTACTCACGTTTTAATTCAACATCCTGCTTCTGAAGATCAAGATCAAGACCAAGACACACAAAGAAAAGTGACAACTTCATTATTGACCATTACACTACAGAGAAACATGCATTCACTCATTCAGAGCCCTGCTGTTAGGTGAAAAATAACATCCTACTGTTAGGTGAAAAATAACATCCTACTGTACGTAACAAAGAGCAAATCAGGGCTGCCCGTAAGTTTTTTAGGGAGCAGTGGAAATGATATGGAAGCATATCTCCCACCTTCACATCTTACCTGAAGAGACCAATCCATACAGGTGACAACACGATGTTTTGACCAGTGCTCATCATAAAACTGTCGGTTAAAGGAAAGATTGGCTCCTGCTTGAACATCTCTGTGTGAATTCAAACCAAGTGACAAATTTTAAAGTACCAGGGTTCAAAAGCTGTAAAAAGCAATGCAGAAGTTTCTGACTACTTCTCAGATCTCTGCCCAGCCTGGGGAAGTCTGCCACCTTGATATAATTGCTCTGACTGTCTTGCTGAAAACGAATCTGGAGCAAGGAACAAATTTTACATATGTTTCACAAAACCACATTTCTTCATTTCTCACTGTCTTTCTGACTCTTCTGGGTCACCCTGGGCCATCTCCACCCCTTTTAACTCTCAGGATGAACCTGGCCCTGGCATTCAGCAATGGAGATGATAGAAGCCGTAGACAGGCTGAAGCACAGTACTGGTCCAACACTGTCACACTGATGCATTTAGCCAGTCCACAGGGTTGATTGCTCAAGAGTAACCTCCAGTAACTTCTGTGCAACACAGCTACTGATCTGCCATGAGGATTCAACAGATATGCAGCTGCTGAAACCTAAATACTTCCTCTTCTACCAAGTTTTACTGCTTCTTCTCCCCTACCAGCTGCTGAATGCAAACCCTGTCACTTCTCACTCAGCCATTTTGATTGCAAATGCTTCGGGAATCATCATTTTCATACCCACAAAGTATGGTACAGTGGGATCCATTACAGACCTGAGACAGTAGTAGAATATAAACAACACTAGTTTGAATTTGTAAAAATTTCATAAGCACACACACATACACCACTGGAATGTATGCATTTACATATACATATATATACACACATTTATCTATTTCAGTTATTTGTTCAGAATTTGAAAGTTCATCCCAAAAATTAAACAAAAAATTAAGCCTGCTGATTTAATATGTCAAGTAAAAAAAGCCCTACCATCCAGTTCAATAAAGCACAAAGCTGTTTTACAATGTAATTTCAGTTAACAAAGTAACCCATGCCTTCATGCAGAAATTTTAACCTTTTTTAACTATAAAAATGTTAATTTTTTTTTAAATTAAGGCATCCTGTCTTTTGAATTATCTTTATAAAGCTTATTTTACAAAAGCAAAAAAAACCCAAACTGACCCATCTTTTTCTTCTACGTCTCTGCCACTATAGTCAAAGAAGATGTCTGAATCTTCAGCCAAAGCTCGCTCAATTACACGTATTGTCCGGTCAAAAAATATCAGGAATTCTTCTGAATGGAGAACTTGTTGTTTTTCTTCTTCTGTCAGTTCTCTAGGAGGAGCTTGGAAAATCAAAAGATGTAGTAAGAGTGTGACATTTCACCCCTTTCCCAATGAATCAACATCTTCAGCCAGTTTCTTTTGACATGAAAGATTGCTGTGGCAGTGTCAGGAGAAAAATCAAAGCTTTACTCTTAAAATCATGACTAAGAAGTTTTCAATATATCTAAACATACCCCTGCATATTCCCAGAATTTAGCATTTACACAGAAGAGATCCTATATCTTATATATTTATTATTCTGAAATGGAAAATACTTAAACCCCCCCAAATTAAATAAACTCAGTGTTCCTATTACAGGAAATGGCCATGACTGACGTTTAGGCAATACTTAACTGGAAAAAGCAGAACACTTATGTAACAGGGGACCTGTCAGTGAAACTGAACAAAATATAATCTCCTTAACTTATACTATAGTTCTTTGTATTTAAAGGGCTCACATAATCTCTTCCTTCACTTCTTCCAATTCCTGCTTGGTGTCACTGATAAACTCTGCCTTTGCTTCAGAGCTTTTCCGAAGCAATGAAGTAAATAACCAAAGATATTCTCTGAAGGCTGCAAAATTGAAAGCAACCAGACAAACACCAGTTTCTTTAAGGCAGTGTTATTCCTTTCAGAGGAATCCTAAAACCCAGAGCAACCAATGTTAGTGACCAATGGGCAAGGCTGCCCTGGAAGGTGTAGGTGCTATCTCAGGCCCTGGTCAGGATAGCTTGGCCCCTACACGATGAAGTTGAATTTTTACACATACACGGAGATGCTAAACCTTTACTTTCAAACCAGTGTTTCCAGTATGGCCCTTCATTTGAAAAATACTCTTTACAGAATGCACCAATGCAACGTCTCCACCAGTTTAGTCACCGACTGGTAAATTACAACTTAAACAAGAGCATCTGGGGGAAAGGAAATTGGGATGCTGCTATTGCTATGGTGCAGAATTCTATTCTCAATTCCACTATCAGGGTCATATTGATATTGTGGCAATATTGCATATCAACTATGCCTTTGCCTCCATGTGCTTTTAAATCTTCATTTTGGTTATATTTCAGAAATACTTGTATTTCAAAAAATGCCATTATTATCTTCACAGTTACACCAAACCAACCTTGCAACTAGCTTAAATTCCCAGCATGAAAAGCTCTGTTGACATCATAAAAATTATGCTAACAGAAAATTTTGTTCCAAATTTATAATTAGGAACACAAACAACATATCATAAACAGATTTATTGCAAAATTACAGACTCAGACTTTAACTGGTGATCAAAGGTCTCCTGCATTTGGCTTTACACTACAGATTTGAGGTGTTTACTTGTGAAAATGACCTTGTGGTCTCCCTAGGCCATATTGGGTTAAAACCCCAGCAGCCAAAAAGGGGAATTCAGCAGCTTGGAGAACACCCACTATACATCAGAGTTTAACTCCCAGCCCTGTCATACATATCTCAGTGTTTAATTAAACAACAAGTGACACAGTTTGAAGCTACAGCTCAAAATTATTTCTCAGTTGCAGTGCCATACCACACAGCTTCTTTCTGATTTTCCCATGCTTCACCCTAGATTCATGCACTCCAGTGCCCAAGTAGGATGCCACCACCAGCCCCTGGGACAAGAATGGATGGAAAGCCACAACAGCAGGCAGGAGTGACATGGTCATCATTTCTGCAGTACTCAGCCTCCCCAGGTTTCAGTATACCAGCTTTCGGAGTGGTTGTGGTTGGGAGAGGCTGCTATCACCATGCTTAGGTTTGCCTCAAGTGGCCAAAGCATTAGCTCTGAGAGACAAGATCTCTGCACTACACTTGAGCTATATATAGATGGTAGGAGAAATGCCAAAGGTGGAGGCACAATTTGGCCCTCAGGAGATGGAGTAGCTAAGAAGTTACAAACTTTAGCATTTGATGATCTTCTGTGGCTTTGCCCCTATATCTCCTATCAGCAGATTAGTGGTCTCTGTGGAGCTTCACACATCCCAAGAATATCTTCGTCCCTCCGCATCGTTCCTCTGAGTAGCAGAGCGACAATTACCAAGGCAGGAGCACAATTTGCCTCTAAGTGCTTTACACAGAAGCAAAGCATGTGAAAAAAAGAGTGACCAGCAAAAAGTACAGGTGACCTATTGCAGATCCATTGCTGAATAGTAATTGGCACTAAGGCAACTCATCTGGCAAGGAAGCCTCTAATGAGGCAATATCCCATCGTCACCTCTAAAGCCTTCCGAGAATCAAAGGCAACAAGCATGACAATGCAGCAAAATGGCATAAAAACGGGAAAAATAACTGCAAAGGCTACTGGAAAACTAATTTTAAACTACTCCAAATGGTAAAAATTACTTGTTAAATCAAATCCTCTCTACAGCTTGGAAATATAAATTTATTACTCAGCCACTTGCCAACTATAACTGCAAAGAAAACACAATCAAAAATCAATAGAAAAGGAAAAGGCAAAAAAAAACCCCCAACCAGCCTGGAGCTGTGGAGTGCTCACAAGCAGTGGAGACTCACATGATTGTAGTTCTACCTCAGCAAAATCTCCTTTGCAGTTAGCAATGATCTGTGGGAGGCCAGCAGTCTATTAAACCATCAGGAACACCTTGGCTAAAGTTTGTAGGGCATAAATCAGCTTACCTCATTCATCTGACTGACACACCAGATGCCTCCTGGCAATATTAAGCTTAATATTTTAGCCCTAGTTTCTTCTTTCATTCGGCTGCCTCTGAAGTTTTATTTGAGACAATCTCTTCTTACAAGGATGTTAACATCATTACTTTTTTCAGTGTAAAACATTGCTGTAACTACTGTAAATACATGAAGTATAAGCAAAAAAACCCCAAACAGACAGGTTTGTTCTTTCAGATATGAAGGTTTTCTAACCATTTGTCTTTCAGAGCCATTTCTATTTTCTCCTTGTTCCTTCTCCCTGTCTGTCCATTACCTCAAATAAAATAAAAAGAATCTATGTAATTTTCTGCAATTTTTCTTCCAATCTGGGAGCTTACCGTGACTTTGATCTCCACTTTCAAGAGACACAGGCTCTCTTCAAGGAAAACTCTGACAAACATAAGTAGCTGATCAAAGTATTTTTTCGTTTTGTTTTGCCACAGAGATCTATGTGATGTGACAATATCTTAAGAAATTCCCTGTAAGAATACAGCATTTGCCTTCAACTATCTGCTCTCCCTGGCATAAAACACAAACCAACCACAACTAACCTTCTGAGTCTAACTAAGCCCAGAACAATGTGTAGGTTACCACTGCTAAAAGTTACATGCTTATTTCCTGGAGTGAAATGAAAGCTCCTGCAAGGAAGACCCACACTTTGCTCTTGTTTCAACACCATCGCTTCCTAATGAGCTGTTATGCCTGTGCTCTGATCCCACCCAAAGCAGCTGAACCCATCCAAGGCCCCGCACAGCTCACAGCAGGAGGATCCACGGTGCAGCCACCAAGTCCTGCCTAACAGGACCACTGGGCATCCTGTCTGTCCATGAACTCACAGAGACATCTGTGGAACCACATATCCACAAGTAGAGTGCTGTCCAGGTAGCTCTGGGATCATAAAGTCAATAGCATATATCAAAAAAGTCCTGTGTTCATGCTAATGTATAATACTGTACAAAATAAAATGGAATTTACATTTAAAATTAAATCTCTGTGCAGTTAATATGCACAGAGGACACTACAGGGAAGGAAAATATGAGGCGTATCTGTAATGAAAGACATTATACACTTATGCTGGCACAGAAGGGTCTAGAATATGTAAAAATAATTGAACTTGGTGTAAAAACAAGCAGTTTCTTCAAGACTTATTTAAAAAATAGGAACATTTTACTATTTCCTGTGATTTAACATGATCTTCAGGATCAGGTCCTTTGTTCATAAACTTCTTTGGACAAAACAGAAAAAATAAGAACTTCTATGAAAATATTTTCTTGCATTTTTAGGAACTAAGACAAATTACTGCAGACTTGTTCTTATCTGGCAGAAGCATGTTTGTAGTAAATATAACATAAATAGTTGGAATAACAGTGAAGGATCAAATTCACAAAGACTCACATAACAAGGTATTTAAGTCTTCTCCCAAGGGAGAGACTTGAGTCTTCTACCAACGGAGTCAAAAGTCATTAAAAAAAACCCCAAAACACATTTAAATAGTTACAATAGACGATAAAAAGGATTCTTCTGGAATCTCAGCAATTCCAAAAACCTGACAAGAGAAATGTAGCTCATCAAAGGAAAAAAAAAAGGAGTAAGTGAATAAAAGAAAGGGCAAACTAATAAAAAGAGTAAAGCAGGAAGCAGCCTTGTTATGAACCCAGAGATACAATAAGAGACAGAAGGGGATTACTAAAACCCCTTTAAGAGCTGTATTATTTCTTTCAGCATCTATTTAATTCCATGTAAACTTTAGATGTGCTGACAAATGAGGACAGCCAAAAGGTAGAGGGTGAGAACCTCAACGCGTGAAGAGGCTCTCAGCAGCTTCCACTCCTTGCTTGCCAATAGATTGTGACCCTCTTGTTTTAATTGTGCTTTGTGCTTTCATGTCAGGCTTGATTTATTCCATATCCTGCTTTGCTATGTGCCATATCATGGTTTGATATATGTCATATCTTGGTTGTGTTGGCAAGCTCCTACAGGCGTAACTGCTGAACAAATAAAGGAAGATTTTAAGCTGCATTTAGGGATTTTTTGATTCTGGAGTAGCAAGTTGCAGAGCCTTAAATCTGGATCTATGCCAGGCAGGACTGTTCTATCGACTGCTTCTCGAGGAGCTATGCTGAGCACCAACCTCATGCATGCCTGGGCTGGGCTGCAAGGATGAGTTGGCATACGTGAGCTGACTTGGTGTTTGGGGCAGTGAAACCGGGGCATTACTGGCTATTGAAAACCTACCACAGTCTGTCCTGCTTTTCTGATACTGATGCTTGGCTGTTGAGACCTAAACCATGCCCAGCTGCACAGCCTGCTATGTGGACACCCAAGCACAAGGCCAGGGCAAGAACAGGGCGCAGCAAGTCTTTGGAGCTGCAGATCCCACACCCTCATCAGAGCCTTTCATGCAGGTTTCTGTGGACATACCCATGACCTGAAGTGGAGCTCCAGAGCTCTCTGGTGGTGGAAAACCCCATCCCACTTGATGCAACAGTTTGCGACCAGTCTCTTGTTTGTGTGGTCAGGAGAGGCTGGGAACGGGCAGAACCCAGCCCAGCTCACCATCGAGTATCCCACACTTGGTTCTTCCAAAAACAATGGGGAGAACATGCACCTGAGACATGGATGACAAGCAACCCCATGGAAGAAACACAAGGTAGCTCCAATGCTTCGTATGCTTTAAGTGGTCAGCAAATCAATTCTTCATCTCCCTTCGGGGAGCTCAAGCTGTTCCTCTGTCCTTTGCATCTCCATGGCACTGAAGTTCTGCAAGAGGTGCTGTGCCAGACAGGCTGCCCCATTGCAGGTGCACTGTGTGCCTTATGGTGATGCTGAGACATGAACAGAACTAGAGTCAGACCCTGCAAACACCCATGACTGATGAACAAGTCCACTAAACCCCACAGAGTAACTCTGGGGTGTGCAGGGTGAAGATGAGGAAATTAAGCATGCTATAAATGTCTGCAGACTTAAATTGGACTACCTATAAACCACAGAGAAAAAAAATCACATTTCCTCTTAAAATACCATTGTTAAAATAGAGCACTCCTGCCCTATTGGCTTGGAGAGAAGGAGACTGAACAGACTAGATCTAAGCTCTATTTTTTATTCTAACCAATTTTTGAGTTATATTCATGAAAAAACTGTCTGCCTTTCCCTGCACTTCTCTCTCCCATGGATTTTTTCTTATACTCCTATAACTTGTAAAAGGCTATGCTGGTTTTTTTTAATCTGTTAAAAAATGTGCTCCCTGAGCTGAAACCAAATTTCAGCCCAGAGCAAATTTTTATGGCTGGGTTATAAATCCCTGAAAAACAGGATTCATAATGGAAGTGCTGACACAGCCTTAACTACTATATAGCAGTGTGAATGGCGCCACTATAATATCTATTAGAGATTCTTTAAAAAGTTTGCAAAATATTGTCTTGCCTTGCAGAGAAAAAGAAGCCAGAGTACTTAATGCCAACATAAACATGCTTTTAACCCATCATGTGCTAATTTGCAGAAAAGCTATTAATTCTGAGTAGGCACACAGAGTGCAGCACCGACAGGAAATGTTCTTCTAAACTCCTGTTTGACTTGTAACATGGTTTTAATCACTTCCATGAAACACAAACGATGGCTTCAACCTCTGAATGGTCCTCAGAACATGAGAAGGGTGATTACAACAGAGAGGAAAATGGGATTTTGTAGGCAAAAGGGCTAAAGCAAACAGGGAGAGAATGACACCAAACGGTAAAAAAATGGGACTCTGTTCCGTATCAGTTTGGAGACAGCAGTTTCATTTGATTCACAGCATTTAATGCCTGTCATCAGCACGCCACTGTTTTATCCATCACGACACATACTGTGGGTCAAATTCACTTTCTCACTTTCTATCAGGCAATGAATATGTTTTCTTCTTCCTTGAACCCGGTCAAATATTAGCATCTCACCAAGCAGATTCTGCTAAAATAACCTGTGCCTTGCTTTTACAGCCTGCAGTTTGTGTGTCCGAGACCAGTGCAAAACCAGCACAGCTGTTCTACCACAGGTGGGGGGTCTGCTAGGCAGGGAAGGGGAGCACTGCCCCCTAACTAAAACACAGCACAGAAATAAAAGACATTGACACGAAGTATATTAGACTAACTTGAAAGCCCACAAAAAGTAAATTAAATCTGTCCAGGATTTTATTTTCATTAATTTCTTCACTTCATGCAGAAGTTTGTGCTTTCTCCCCATGTGTAAGTGTTAGCATTACTTTTCTGTGGGAATAAAGAGGTGTGGTATCAGCTGTAAGCTGAATACTAGAGGGACATTCAGTAACTCAGGATGGTGCTTACACACTGAGTCCAGTGATGGTGGATTTTATGGCTTTTTGTTGTCATCAGTAAAAGAGATGTGTGTTAGGTCCAGTGACTGCTAGAGCCCATATGTGAGTTGACCCTAGTTTTGGAAAGAAGGGTAATTTTAATGAAAAAGTAAGTTTTTCTGTGTTGCCACATTTCTTGCTCATGTCCTCACTTCTGCCTTTGCAGACTTGTCTGACTCTTATTCCTGCTCCTGCTGCTCCCTCTGCCCATGGCAGCAGCAACTGGGGCCAGCAGGAGAAGTAGAAGGATGAGTGGAAGGAGTGAGTTTCTCCCTCCATGTTTCTACAAGGACACAACAAGCAACAAACACCACAAGATTTACAGCTTGGGTGATTTCTATGATATTCTCAAGAGGAAAGAAAGATCAATTTATAGTCAAAACAGTGCGGTTGGTACTCAACTCATTTCAGTGTGTGAGGATAGCAAATATGGGCACTGTATACTGGATTCAGGTTTTTTTCGACACTGATGAAAAGATACCAATTCCCCTTGGATGAGAAAGAAGCATCCCCTGTTGTATTCACAGATAAAGATTTCATGGGCTGTCTGTAAAATGACTCCATATTTTCCTCCTAGTAAGATTGTTTTATGAGAAACAAAACCAAGGTCACAGAACCATCCTGATAATGATCACCATAGCAAGAAGGGACTTTAGGACCTACCTCAAGAAGTTACCTTTCAAGAGGCTAAACAGCATTTTGAGCAGTCCTGAAAATATAGAGGTGAGCAATGCAGGAGAGGAAACCCATTTCCTTTCAGCCTGGAGCTGCTGCTATTTCAGCTCTTTTTCTCACTTCACACAGGGGTGAGCACTGACTGTTGAAAGCACTGACACACTAGAACGGCCAATACTCTAGTAAATTCCTAGATGAGCAAGAGCAAATTTTACATCCTTGAAAGCCAGGAGAGGTTCAAGAGAAGGAAAAGAGACATCATGGATATCTATCATGTCCAGTGCTGACATGTATGACTTTGGCAAGTGTCTCTTGCCTGCACCAGAAACAAGAGGTAACCTGCACTTTGTCTCTTGTAACCCTGGAGAGTGCCTCAGTCCAGAGAAATGGACAGAAGGGCTGGATCTGCCTGGCTTCAGGTGTCTTTTTAAAGTTCCCTTGAAGCAGTTCCCACAAAAAGTTTTGATTTTGACAGTCAGCATTTTTCCGGTGAAATGGTTTTCTGCCGGAAGACTCCTAACTCTCAACAGGTTTAAGTTTCTCCCTCTCAAGCGAGCAGACAGTTACGGGCTCTAAGTTTGAAAACCAACCAACTTTATAGAGCTGCTGGAATGCCTGGCATTCACATTTTAAATCTTTCATGTAAGCAGGGTATTCAAGCCAGAGGAAAAATTAGCACCAGTCCTAGGAACCAAAAATCTTTGCTTTGTTCACAAATTAAAAGGACATGTAGCTTCTTCTAAACAGCTGAAGTCTTGTGCCTTTTACAAGCTTCTCAGGCCTACCAGCTGGGTCACTGGGATACAATTTTCTGCTTTTATGCCACTCATATGGTTTTGAATCAATAAAACTGGTGATTGTTTCAATTTCACTATTCTCAATAATGGAAATAACCTATGAGAATAACTACTAGCATGACACAGTCCTTTAAACATCTAGCAATATCCTTTCCATTTTTTAAAATACCTTCTTTCACTTCCTGCTTCTGGTCTTGATTTTCCATCTCCAAGTCATCCTGTGCTTTTGGCTCCACCATCTCTTCGTCATCTTCATCCTCTTTAAAAAAAAAAAAAGGAAAAAAAATTGTGAGATTCTCCTCTTTAAGGGGCCTGGAAATACTATGTCTTCTTTACAATTATAAACTGGTAACAAACCCAAGTTGAGCAAAGTGCACATTACCTGGAACACCTACATTTATGCTCAGAGTGACTCTCTCAGGCATTTGCCCCCAGACTGCAAGATAATCTGCTAGCACAGGGCACTTACCACTTCTGCTCCCTGTAGCAACTTCCCATCTCAGATGTCAGCTGAATATCTCCCTGACCTCAGAGATGACTTCTTGGATGGCATAAGGACAGATACAATCATGTTTCAGCCTAGCAGCTATTCCACAACTGGGACACCTGCTATCCAGACACCTCATTTCCAATTCAATTCTCACAAGATTAATTTGCCTTTTGACCTACAGGAAGAGGTTAAATAGAAATCTGACCTCAGGTCAGATGCCACTAGCAAGGAAACAAGTATGGTACAGTTCTGAAAAGTCATCACCATCAACTGGGGAACACAGCAACTGAAAGTGGCATTTGGAGCTTAAGAACCATTCTTGCATTAATACGAATTTAATGAACACTAAAATTTGACACATGTCAGTTACTACTGCCAGATGTTTTAATCACCTTTCTTGACCTATGCAAATGCCTCTCTCCATTCCGGTCTCTCCCCACACTCACGTGTTCTCATTTTATTAAGGAGGGCAAGTCATTCATTTCTTGATGTTTGCCTGAAGTTACAAGGGTTCTGATTGTCCAGACCAAAACATAATACAAGCAGAGCTGGAAAGACAGTAATGTACCAAAATGGCTCAAAGTCTACCGAGTTCTCATTACTTGTTCCCAGCTATAGCAATGTGATCCGTTATGCTGTGCTCAGGTCTGGCACCCAACCACTCACACTCTTGAGAGAGTAGAGACACCCAGCTTTCTAGATTCAATGAGCTATGAGGACTGAAAAGAGAGCTGGTACTAAAAGTATTTGACAATTAGGATGAGTAAATCTGTGGGCTATGGAGGAATTATTTTAGAGTGATTTTGGAGTTTGACATACCACCAAGGCAGAGCCCTGTGTCAGTCCATGGCATGAGAGAATACATGTTGTCCTGGCCCTGGGGCATTCAGCTGTCAGGAAAAACTGCAGTTCCTCCAGGGCTTTCTGAGCAACTTGCCTGTCACCACACGGTTCCGAGTGACATGATGCTTCTCCAGACACATTCCGGGCTCTAATCTGCCACATTAACATGGCCTGGAAGTGAACAGGGGAAACATCATGCTTCTCCAACTACTTAGCTACTGGCACCTTCTCCTGCAAAGGCTGTCTGCAGTCATTCCTGGCTTCCTGGGGAGATGGTGGTGCTGATTGGTTGCATTCAGCCAACAGGAACATGCAGCTGTATTTTGTTTTCAGTAATGTAATAGGCACCATGCTATTCCCACCATGTTGCCTACTGGAGGACTTCTCCCCCAGAAACCCACCGGGCACATGTTGCTAGCTGGTATCTTGGCTGGAGAGCATGGCTTAGCCACATACTGTAAGGAAGTGTCTCAGCTTGAACAGATACGCTTTTCCCTCTTGGAAAAATGAAGAAATCTTGCATAAGATCTGCCATTGCTTCCTGACTGCTAGTGACTGCACTGAGAAAAAAGGAAAAGCTCATCTCCCCAGTCACCAGGGAGCAGGGATAACCATGTGCTCTGCAGGCTGGGAAGGGAAGAGAAATCCTATATGGATGAGGAGTCATTTTTAGAATTAAAAGCACTACTAATGAATATCAGTACTTTATCAGAGATTTTTCAGACCATGAAACTTGAAGTGGAAAAAAGGCAGGGTACTCACAATGCATCCTTTTGATGCTTCCCCAGACCACTATGATTCCCAAGGTATCCTACATAGAATGGCTATACAGAAGACCTTTTAAAGAGCAAGCCACGGCATTTCAGTTTGGCAAGGTAAACACGTTGCTCTGTCCACTGGCTAAAGAGAGATAATATCTGAGGCAGTCAGCAGAGAGTCACTGAGAGGAGTAAAATAGGGGTAAAAAAAGGTTCTTCTGCCATTGGTCTGCAGTGCTAGTGGAGATGTGGACATATGGAAGAGAGGCACTCCCAGTCTTGAAGAACAGATGAGAAGTGTGAGGAGAGGATTGACTGGCACAGCAGAAAGTGACTACTCCACTAACCTCAAGCACACACAAATAGGATCACAATGGTGTACTCATATATGCACACAAGCACACTTATAGCAGATACTAATGAAGACAACTCCCACAAGAGTTTTGTGAGTCTTGCATTACAAGTTTTCATTCCCTAAAGCACCAGCTCTTGGAGCCAGCTGTTTACATATGGATTTCAGCTTCCATTTTTAACCTGTTTCCAATCTGTCAGCTTGTGCAGGGAAGTTTCAGAAGGTGGACGGTTTGAGAAAATTTGCAGGCAGCAAACAAATACTAAACCAATATTTAATTGAAAACATTGGAATTTTAAAGGCTTCATTATTAATGCCTCAATTGTAATTTGATAATAGATAAAGACAATGTAGCAAATGCAGAATTTGAGGTTTAGTAGCAGATTTTCAGATTGAAGGAAAGCAAATTTATCTCTGTCCCTTAGAAGTCCTTGATCTGCCTAAATTTGGGTGTCAAAGTATTTGTCTGCCTTTAGCCAATTTCTGCCTCTAAAGCAGAGTAGGGCTGAATGGCTGAGGCACAGCTCAAGCAGGGGGATATATCAATACTTCAGCACTTATTAAAGTAGATCTTCTTTACTTCCCTTTCTTCCTCTTCTGGGAACAATCAAAACCAAGTTTCCCAAGATTTCTCTGGATTTAATTGCAGGAGGAGCAATAAGTAAAGGTTATTAAAACACATACCACGTCTTTTTCAAAGAGCACACACATCAATAAGTTAGCTTTACTGAGAAGGCAGTGCAAGAGTTTTTAGCAGATTAGACACTGTTCAGATGCCCTTATTTATTTACAGATAAAATTTATACACATACACAGAGAAACTCAGCCAAAAGAATGATAGGTTTGTAAGCCAAATGCTAAAATGTTAGCAAATGTCAGAATTTGGATTGCCTGGGCACGATTAGCTCCTTTCCCCTCCCCACATGTAGGCATGATGACATAATTCTGGAATTTCCTCCCTCTTGAGTGGTTGGCTTCCTTTTCTGGGTGCTCAACAAGAGACACCTGGGGCCTGAAATGCAGAAGTGCTGAGAGCTGAAGTCAACTGGCCCTGTGCTTTCAGGGAAATTCTACACATGTGAAGGCTCCCACAGCTCCCTCTTTCAGCTTTTGTTGAAAGTTATTATTCTGACATTTTTGTCCTTTCTCCCTCTATGCTTAAGTGCTTTTTCATGATGGCAATAATATTGTAAAGAAAATAGAATTCTCACCCTGCATAGATTCCTGTTCATCAGGATGTAGTGCGTATTAAGACGCTGTTGTGGAAGCAGCAGAGAAACAAAACCCTGGAAGGGGATTAATGTTTTTAATGTATTCAGTGTAATACTTGGATCATGTGCACTAACATGAGATCTAAGGCCAGAGCACTAAATGGAACAAGATAAAAACCAGAAAGGTTAAAAAACTGCCTTCCTATTGCCTGGCTGAAACAAAAATCTGTTAAGGAAAAAAACCCTACATGTTATCATGTAATTAAAATTGTGTCACTATACATATTCAAAAGGGCTAATTAAGGATGCCCAGGAAACCTGTATTCTGGACTATCCAATGTTGCTTGATTTTGCAAACTGAATGTTTATTTGCCGTATTTTAGATATATATATTTCACACTGCTTAATGTCAAGGTATGCATACTTACACACATTCATAGTACATACATTTTCTATTGTGCCTAAATATGGCTATGCATTTGTACATTTGACTGCACATACACGTACATTAGAGAATAATGGGAAATATTTCAGCATTCATTGTCCTCTGTATTATTTACATGTAAAAAAGATAGCTTTTATTATACACTTACTGGAGAATCTGTGAATGTCAACATAGTTACTTGTTTCCACAAGTGCCCACTCAGATTGGATCTGCCATTGCAGTAATTGTCTGGGGAGATGAAGAAACTTGTGCAGTTCCTGAACGCATATAGCCTTTCCCTATTTAAGAGTATATCTGATATTGGAAAGTTTAGAGAAATAAATTTTTAACTGCTTACATCACAGTAGTAGGAGTCTTCTAGTCACACTTAGGAAACATAGAGATGGTACTAGCACCAGTACTGTTACACCCTGTTCAGAAGAGAACAGGTGTAACACTATCAGAACTCAAATGTCTATTAAAGGAACCACATGCCAAAGAGATAGTAATGAAGAAGTGTATAGCTGCCATGCAACAATTCTCCTTTGCAGATCTAAAGGAACTTTGCAAGGAGGCCAGTTTAGTTATGTCCATTTACCACACAAAAGCTGAAAAGACCCACTCACTGTAGATCACTCAGTAGACCAGCAGCTGAGGGAAGAATAGAGGGTGGGCTTCAGAATTTCAGCCTAGAGTCCTGCCCACTAAGGCCACCATGCAATTGACTGTAAATAAACAAATCCTCAGTGGAAACGATCATTAAATGCTTAGGTTAACAATCTTTGTCTACTAAGGCTGGTGGAGCCATATTTAGGATTAATATAGACTGAGATAGCTGGACCTTCTTAACTCAGAAATTGACTGTCCACGCTCTACGAGGTGATCAATCAGTCCTAACAGTGCTTTGTTTAACATGACAAAGTAAAAGCACAGCTATTGTACTCAGCTTGGTCTTAGCTTGAACACTCACGTTTCTGTTCCAGATCAGAAGTTGTCTTGTTTGTCTAAAAGCTTGTCTGTTTTTTCAAACTATAGAAGTTGCTCCAATAAAAGAGTATGAGCTCTCCCTACAAACCTGGTTTTGTTTCATCTGGGTGTAAACTACTAATTTTCAAATGTTACCCAACTACTAGCTCCAATGAGCCTGCTCTATACCTGGTCTTTGCCTTGGCCACCACAAACGCTGTGCAATTGCAGTAAATGGTGAAGGCCCGGTAAAAATGTGGCTAATTCCCTGGCACCTGCAGAAGAAATGCCCAGATGTGCTGAATTGGATCAAATGCTCACAGAGAGAACTGATGATCTCAGAAAATCAGACCCTGCATTTCTACAGAGCTGGATTATTTGTTACCTTTTTGGATTTTCCAGAGGTTTAAACCACTGCATTTATTTTTACAGCATATAAAAACATACCAGGCACATTCAGGGCAAACTAGAATAAATAATTACATCTGAGAGGACTGCACATGACATTGGTTAAGGGTCTTAATTCTTGAGATGCATACTGTCTTGCCATTTTTGGATTGCCAGTTTTAGTCAGCACTAGTACTGTTCAAATAGTTTACTAAGTAGCTAACTTTGGGAAGGATTTATGTAATTATAGGCCTCTGCTCTGCTAATACATGTAGCACCAGTTAAACAACAGGCAGCATATTGTGCATTTATCTTAGGTGGAAGGATTTACACCTCCTCAGACCTGCACCTCAGAGACTGACTAAGAAGTTGCAGCTCCTGTGTATTGTTTTTAGTATTGATAGCTATAGTGAATTACACTGACAGCTCTGGTTTTAATTCTGGGTAGGTACAAACAATCCCTTTATTAAAGACATAGCTTTAAAATAGCAATTTAATTAGCATCACAATTATATATTTTATTGACTGAGTCACTGATATATGAGAAGCCAGTGGGTTATTATATGGGGTTTTATATCGGCATTGACATTCCTTCAGTGCTTGAAAAGGATCAGCCGTGCATATGACACATTCAATAAAATCAAGTGTCTTCACAAGAAGCAGACTCCATATTTGCCACTGTGAAATACCAGGAACCATTGTATCAGTTTTATATTTACAACTGTTAAAAATAATTTTGCTGTTTCTGTTATGAAAGAACTACAAACTCAACAAGGACAAATGCATGTTTATATTGACATAACTCTGGACCAAACAAGTTGAATAATGTCTTTCCTTTTTGAAAGGAAACACTGTCTTTCCTTTTTGAATGCACTCTTTCCATCACTAGCAAAATATGCAACGAGCAAGGGAAAACATACTTTTCCAAATAGGACTGCTTGACATTTCACATTTTTGAAAATCTATGATTTGCAATCTTCGCTGAATGACCTATTTTTCATATAATGCATTTTTTTGAAATATTTCCAGTTTTTCACTTTCATCTTCTGACTGCCCTTTGAAGCAAGAAGAGAATTAATTCTTCAGTGGATTTTGTTTGCAGAGTGGGATGTGAAACTGGACGTACATTGGGCACATGTTAGTCATCCCAGATGGAAATATTCTTGCATGCGGGCTCTTCTTGGCAACAGGCAGCTGCCTCCTAAAATGTATTTCATTTAGCCAAAGCAGGGAAGACTACTCAGATCTGAATACTGAGAAAAAAATACAGAGGTGCACAGATCTTGCCCTAAGCTCCGTGAAACAGGCAACAAATTTTTGATGGGAATTTCATGTGAGCTGGAGCTTGCAATCATATTCGCAGACAAGAATCACATGAATGCAAGGTATTGCTTCTCCCTACACAGATACTTCAATGTGCATTGCAGGAACATAAAGTTCCAGGTCATCCTTGTGAAGTTCTCCATCCCTGATGGCACATTCCCAACATACCATCTTGTCCTTATGAACTAGTACAGAGAAGTCATGCTTTCCAGTGGCTGTCAGATGAAAAGAGAACATTAGAAAGAGTAAAATTTCTGTACCCATCCTATGGCCACGGGACTAATAAAACTTGGACAGAAGTATATGACATTCCTCCTTTGCTTTCCACATCTGTGTCTTTTTTTTAATAGGCAGTTAAATTCCTCCCTGATGCCTGATCCTGTCAGATCTCAGAAGCTCAGCAGGGTCAGCCCCGGTCAGTCCTTGGATGGGAGATCTCCTGGGAATACCGGGGGCTGTAGGTTCTAGTCCTGAGAACTTCACTGTCACCATCCAAGCTCGCTCGGCCATGGCAGATGAACCTGAGGAGTTAAAGGGTGGGGCCAGTTCTGTGCACGCTGTGCCTCACCTAAAAAATCCACTGTGCAAGCTCGAAGGACACACCCACATGGGGAGGGCCCTTCCCAAATCTTCATTTGTGAAGCCGAGCCATATATGTGGTTTTATAATAGTCTGAAGAAAATGGTCTGTCTGTATGTTATTTGACTGCAGTTCTGCAAGAGCAAGAATAAATCACAGTGTTACAAAACCAGACTGCCTCACCTTAAAACTCCCTTGATTTTTATCTTATCTTTTTTATATTATCTTTATTGTTTATTGTTAACTAAGTGCTGCAGGAGTCATGTTACTTTTACCAGTCAAGTATATTGACTGAATCATTTTTAAGAAAATATTGTTTTAAAATTTACTCATAAAATGATATAATGTTTGACATGTATATCACTTTAATCCAGAAGACTGCAGGGCACTTTTCCCTGTAATTAACATATTTAGCCTAATATCTTCCACAGCAAGCAGGCTACTTATAATACACCAGTTTTAAAAGTGCAGGACTAAGAGAAAAAAACTTCAGTTTTCTTGATTCTTGCAAAATGAAGCACTACTCCTATATCTCTGTCACGTCAAAGAAGGGTTTTCTGACCTCATCCCTTGGTCTGCAACACAAATCTCTGCAACGCTTCACCCCTCATCCCATAAAGAGCAGGTTGTAGTATCAGCCATTATGCTCAGATCCCTAGAGTCTTCCTCTCAGGCTTCAGCTATTCTTGCACAGCACAATGAAGGAAATACATATTTTACACCAAAAACCCAAACACTTAGCCTGACTGACTGAGAGGAGTAATTTAGTTCAGAAAATTTATTTTGCCTACAGCATTGGCCATGCCTATACTATTGCCACTTAAAAATTGGTCCTGAAATTTACTACAGTTTTCTCTTAAACCAAGCACACTGTACGTATTTTTACTCAACATTTCTTCTTAAATGTCTCCTTAACAATTACCACACTCAATTACTCCTGGTCGGGGGACTCTGATGTCTCCAGTATGTGATTTCTTGTAACAATCTCTTGATCTAGGGTTACACTGCTCAGCTCCTGTCCTCATGCCTCTTTTTGACTTGTGTTCACAGTCAGACTCCTTTCTGGTACATTATGAATAAAGATCTTATTTTTCCATTTTGTGACAAATGATAGACTATCACAGACAAATGGCAAGAAACTGTCAGATCAAAAATTGTTTTACTGTAGAATTTCACTGAGCTCTTCATAATTCTGACTGTAAACCTTTGCACTGGTTCAAATGTTAGGATCAGTGCTTCATAATATAATGATTTTTTACCAATTAAAATGGAAAGCTGCCTCTGATTCTTCAGGGAAGCATTTCTTTGACCCAAGAAACTGATTTTCCAGTTCCCTGGCCTGAACACAGTTTTCAGTTGTGGTGAGAGTCTCAGAATTCAAAGTGTCCCTTGTTTTTAGTTACTGCTTGGTCTAGACCAGACACAGATTTTTCTCTTCTCTTTTGGACTGTTGCAACACTGCATTGGTTGAAAGCATTTTTCAGTCCCCAGAGAACTAAACTGCACAGTACCCCACTGGAGTCATCACCTCTTCCAGCTGACTCCCTCTTCTCCTCTCTTTTCCTCCCCAAAGCTCATGTTCAATTCTATTGTGCTTGAAAATATTCCAGTTGGAAGATACAACACAAAAAGAAAAGTACAGAAGTTTCCTTTGCTTGGTCATGGTTGGGCCTTCAAATAAAAATGCCAACATGAAATAATGGGTGAACAGCAGAAGCCTTACAGGAGCATTCACAGACCTCCAGCTCTGAAGCCAAGTAGTATAAATTTAAAATATCCTGCTACAGTATAACTACAGTGGTATTAACCTTGTAGAAGGAAGAAATGGAGACCCTTCACTTCTGTGGGTGAAGAAGAGGTTGCTAAACCATGCAGATTTTTACAGCCTCTGAAACCTGTGAGGATTTGTTCCTGCTGTGCTGCTGGAGGAAATCACAGGCCAGCAGTGTGAAATGACTCCTGCCCTGCGAAAGGGCACTAAGACACATGGCTGACTTTGCGAATAGGGCCTGCTGAAGTAATTTTCAAATGTTCAGATCATGAAATAGTGTTAAATCACAAAAACTTAAGTATGTTAATGAAAACCAGTCCCCACAACCTACAGCATTAGCGCAATTGTAAAACAAAAGCTGCTTTCATATTAAACACACACGCACACACGGATGATGTATCTGGCATTTACACAGTGCCTGATATGGAGGTCAATCACAGTTGCCTCAGCTGGGCACTAGGTACTTAAAACCTTAAGTACGATGTAGACCAAGTAAATACTGTGGGATTGTTAATGCTAGACCTTCACTCATAGTCTCATTTATTCCAAGTGCAAATAATTTTATACTCCACAGGCCACCTGTCCTATTTTTCACCATGTTTTTGCTTGGGCAAGTGTGCTGATTTAAAGGTAACTGGTGGGAGAAACAAACCTGACTTAAAAGACTAGTGGTACTAAGAGTCCCAAAACCCGAAGATTACATATGCTCAGTTTCAGGTGGGAATGCCCAGTATCTCCCAGTATGTTTGGAATCTTTGATAGTCTAAGTCGTTGCAACTGTCTATTACGCCAGTCCCCTAATGGCCCATTAGCAGACATGAGCCCCCAGCCAGGGTGTGAAGGTGCTAATGCCTCTGCAGAGAGGAGTTATCATGGCTGATTCACAGGTGTGAAGACAGAAAACATTCTCATGCCTCACAGGGTTCCTTAACTCCCAGCTTGCAGCCTGAGGTGTCAGGTGTGCCCTGGGCAGCTGCTGCAAACAATCCATTATTAACAGTCCATGAGAAATCTCATAGAGGTTGTAGAATACACAGTTTTGATTATACCCACACAATGATAAACTGGTCCTGACCGCTGTAAGTAGGACAGCAAGATTACAAAATCTGGATATTGTAGAAGAAATTAATTCTCCATTTCTACACAGTATCTCTGTTTGTAAAGCCCCACTAATAACATGCCTTAGGTCAAATTCTCCAGCCCTGACTCTGGGTTTAACTTCTCCTGCAGGCATGAGTTCTGGCCTTTTAGAGTTCTTCTGTATTTTTGGATATGACATTTGAATATAACATTTCAGTCCAAGGCCCAGAAATTAGCTGAATGGCCACACAGTTGACTGTATGCATAGTTTAACTTTTACTGCCATCTTTTCCATAAATCTCTCTGTCACAGTTCAATGGCACTTTATGAATAAAAATCAATGCTTAAGATGTAGCATATACTTTTGTAACTGAAGTATCCGAGAGCATAAATCTCTAGACACAAAGCAGAGAGAAATGGAGACAAGACTGCTAATATATTACAACTGGAAAGGATAATTGGAAAAAACAACTATATTCATAAACAATTATCACAGCAAATACACAAAAACTCCCTCTCTTTGTCTTCTTGATGCACAGAGGCATGCACTTCAGTCAGCACTTTAAAAATAACCATTAGTCATATGGTAAATGCATTTTACATGAGAAAGATTCATTTCAACATTTTTCTTAAAAAAGGCAGGCAAAAAACCGCTTTATTAAAAATTTTTAAACTACAAAAGAAAAGCTGGGTCAGGGCTCAATGACTCTGTACCTATTACTTATATAGGCACCAAACAGACCCCACTTAATTCTTTTTCCCACTGACGACACTTCACCTTAGTCACTGGTGTTAGCCATGATTTGCATCAGTGTATGAGAAAAAGGAATTCCCTTGAACAGTTTTGAACTTGCAATATTTTAATTTCACTGTATGTGTCCTACCGCACTGGGAGAGGAGAAGCTTTCACTTCTAGTGGCTTAGTTTCAGGGACATCAAGGTGAGCAACACCTTTCAGAGGTGAGGAAACCAAGGTGCAAACACATCAACTTCTTGCCCAAAGTCACTCCTAAAATAGCTGAAAAAAAATCCTGCTCTCCTGATTCCTAAACTGATATTTCAGGTACCGCTTCTCCCAGGGCATGTGATCAGGGCTTCTTTGGAGGCTGCTCAGCCTTCATTATGTCAAACCAGCTGTTAAAAAGCACAGCCGGTTTCCCCCAGCTGCTTGCTGCAACCTCTCTGGAGAGTACCCAGCTCCCAGCGCTGCTGTCCGCACGGCTGGGAACCCCCCTGCCTGTATGCCCTCCACCCTCACCCTTGCCTTCACCTCCCTGTCTCCACAGTCTTCACCCTGCTGCCTGCCCTGGCTGCCCCTTGCCTCCACTCCCAGCCTTTCTACCCTGGTTCTGCTCAGGGTCACACTTCAAAGTCTGCAGGCGGCACCCCCGAAGGCCTCTTCTTTCCTCCTGGCCCTTCTCCAGCCTCCTTGGCATTAGTCTTCCTGAAGCAGATATCAAAAATCCCCTATTTTCAACCTGGAGCTTTGTGCATGCTGGGAGCCCTACCCACCTGCAGATACCTGTTTGACACCGAAATGTCCTCTGATTTGGATTCTCAAATGAACACTTCAAGGTTTTTCTGAGAACTTTAGTTGTAAGACAGCAATTAAAAAAAAAAAAGCACCAAAACCCAAAACCACCAAAACCCAACCCCCACCACTCAAGTTCTGCATATGCAGTTGAGGTATATGGGAAGATTCAACTGCACTGCAACCTCTCACTGGAATATGCTTCCTTTTTCCCACTTCACAGTTCAGACTCAGCAGGAAAATAATTTCTGTGTCTATTTTATATCTGTCACACTGGAAAATGGATGCTTTGAAGTGCCATAAAGCAGGCTGCCTGTAAATCAAAATCCTTCCTTTTCTCACAAAACACTGTGAAGACCCTCTCCTCAGCCAGCTCACAGGAGCTCTCAGCTACAGGCAGGGTCATTAAGCCAGGATAATGATATGAATACATAGATGAAATAAGCTGAGTTTTGCTACCTCATAGTCCTTCATTTGAAGTATCTTTACATCAACTTTTTTTTAGAGGAATACAAAAGAAAGAAGTTGCTGACTTCAGTCTCTGTCCTTTTATTGTATCACAGCTCACAGCTGTGAATTTACAAGTGTTAACTTGGAATGCCACAAGCCAGGCAGCAATGATGTTGTCATCCTGATCTCAGGAAACACAACGTGCATACATGCCAATGAATTTACCACAAGGGAAGCATTTTGCTGTGATAATTCGAAGCACATTATGTTTCATCAGTTGGCTATTCCATCTATAGCTGATCACAAAAACACTGGAGTCATATTCTGTGAAAAAGGTGCAGCTGTGCAAAACCTTGGTCTTTTGCAAAATGGTGCCACTTTCTCTGTGGAATTAGGAAAATTAAAAAAAAACCACAAAAACAAATAAACAAACAAAAAAAAAACAACCCCCAAAAAAAACTAACAAGAAGAAGAGGCAGTCCTGACAATATCAAAATGGCTTTCAGCCACATTTTCTGAGTGGATTTTTGGGGCTTTCCGTTAAAAAGTATTTCTCAGGTTTTTTACTTTTAGACTATTTTAAAATACAAGATGAAGCAAAGCAAAATTGAAAGATTTCAGTTTTGTTAAAACATACATGTGTTCACTGATCAGACTGGAAAATAGGGCAAAATTTCATTTAAGGTGGAGTGTAAGTACATTGGAATCTTCTGTCAAGATGGAATAAAATTATATTTTGAAATTTGAAATTTCACAGCACTGCATGAAGAAGTCATTCCTTCTAGGCCTGATTTTAATGTAGTCATTGCCTAAGGGATGCAGTTTTAGTTGAGTGGTGATTTTAAAATCTGATATAAAGCAACACAGAAGCACACACTGGGTTGGGGGGAGGAATGTCTTTCATCACCATAATGACAACAAATCTTTCCTGTGATACAAGATTCTCTCTTTTAAGACTTCATGTTAATAACTGCTTTTAGACGGGACAAACTTAAAGTCCTGCTTTCACACGTGAGTGTCTGAAGGCAAATTTCACATCCGTGTCCTGAGAACAAGATAACAGATACTGATGACAAGTCTACTTGGTGCACATCTGAAACACAGCCCACTGTACAATAAACAGTGTCAATATTCAGAAGAAATATGCAAGCAGTCATTTATGGCTTTTGAGGCCTGATCCAGACTTTCTATATTTGCATGCAGAACTCATGAACAGGACAAATGCATTATGAAGCCAGCAGAGTACTACCAATTTTTCTTGATGGCCCTTGCATGGAGGAAGAATTGCCCAAGCAAGTCTGATGAGCTTCTGAGAAACCATTGTCTTAGTTGCCTGTACTATTACATAGTTGGACAAAAAAGGAAAAATCACCACAACAGAGGTGTTTGTTTTGGGGGTGAGCACTGTGGCTAGTGCTAAATTCAGCAGCCACAGCAGAATAAATAGAAATTGTGAGCTTTCCTCCATATTAACGAAACTTCATTCAAAAGGTTGAGTGTTAAGTTCTTTCAAGATGGATAATTCACCTAAGCTGCATGATTCAAACACTCATGTCTCCACACCACCTTGGGATTCATGTTTTTTTTTCAGTTTTCAGTGGGCTGCTCATGAATGACCAATGACAAAAGAGCATGGGTGCATTTTTCTTTTTCACAGGTCCCTGTTAATGAGGACTTTATTACACTAAGATAGTCAAGACTGTCTCTGGGAAAACGTGTTGAATCAAGGTGTTTGTGCCTGCATAAAATTAAGCCACAAGTAAAGCACTTATTTCTGATAGCAGATTTATAATAGGAAAATCCCAGCAGGAATCAAGAGTTACAAACCCCTGTTGTAGCCTTTTCCATAAACTTCACCTTGATTTAGTATTTCAAACAAGTAGCAGGAAAGGCTAACAGCGGAGGTAATCCTATCATCTTTTCTCCAACAGCACCATTCCATTTTTTCGACTTCCTCATGCTGTTAACACGAATTCAAATCATCTGTGTTTAAAGTTAAATACAGTGATTGACAGATCTTTGTAGTCTCAGTCCATACTGAAGATTATTCTAGATACCTATCAGTTATTACTACAAGCCCTGTCTGATATTCAATACCTACAGGGAAAATTGTTTTTAACGGTGTAATGTCTGATCTATTTTGAAAGCTATTTTAAAATAAGAAACTAACTATAACCAGGTGGCTAAAATCCAGACAGGTTTTTTTATGGGTTGATTTTTGGGGAGCAAAAGTGGAAGATAACAGCAGAACTGTCTCATACTGCAGTAACAACTGTGATTCAGAGCAAATCACAGACCAAAAAAAGCACATTTTGTTTTGATTCCATGACATCAATTTCTATTAAAACACCTATTCCAATAACATAGGATACAGGAAAGTTTAGGGGCTTGCTCCTAGCTCTTACTAGACTCATGACAGTATATGCTGCAACAAAGTAACTGCCTGCTTTCATGAACACAGGTCACACCAAAGCCCAGTGCTGGAAAACTGTGATGCTGGAAGAGATGTCTGAGTGTACAAATCTTACTGTGGACACAATTTCAAAATTAAACAGTGAATGCATTGGTTAGGCCATCCACTATGCTTATGGAACTGTAAAGTAGAAAGCCAGAAGAATGTCCTCTTTAATGAATACGCCCTGTGCTCAGCTCTGCCAAGCCTACTGCTGTGATGCAGTGATAGCCTTGCTGCTCCCGATTACAGCATTACAGAATAGGCTGGTTCTAGGCACAGGATCAGCCAGCTGGTAGGAAAGCACACTGGTTCTCACAGGGAGGAAAGTGTAAGCACTGCTCTCTTACATGGCCAGCCCAGCAAAGCTGGAAGATGGGGGAGTGATGGTTGGGCTGTGCCAACTGATGACCATCACTGGTTCCATTAGCTGATCACTCCACTTGGAGGCAGACTCTCACCTGTCTGTCCCATCCTTCCCCACCACTCTATTTTGCTGCTGAAAGTTTCTGAATCAGTTCTGGCCTTATTATGTCAGTGCTTTCCCCCACAGCACTGAAATGTAATAGTAGGGAAAGAAGTACAAGAGAAGCAGCTTGGCACAAGCAGCAGGCACGATGTTGCCCTCAAACTGCACCACTTTTCAGAGTCCTACGAATGTGACTGAGATCACACACAGATCTTGGTGAAACTTGATTAACTTTGTACTCACAGTTAAATGAAATCTGAAACTTAGATAAGGGCTTAACAGTGTTGCTCAGTCTAACCAAGTCTTTTATGGTTTTTGACTGGGATGTGAGAAGCAAGCACAACTAGTGTGTTTTGGCTGTAAATCATGGTAGGAAAAGAATAAACAAAACTGAGGAATGAAGCTTGTGTGTCTTGGGTTAGATGGGATGGTTAAGGCTGCTAAAAATTCCTGGTGGCTTTTTCAAGATTGAATCTATCCCTGGTTGTTATTCTGTATGCTTAGCAATGAAAAAAAGTAGAAAAGAGATGAAAACACAGACTTTATGAAACCATGCTCAGCCCCCTAAAATCAAAGGCAGTAAGGGCATCAGTAAATTCATCAGTAGTTTGGCCAAATCAGAAAGTCATGGAGACGGGCAAATTCCTTTAGCAGAATGACAGCTAAAAATAACCTTGCAGGGAAATGTGCATTTTTCATGCACTAGGCAAATAAAATCCAATCAATCTTTGTGTTCTCAATATTACCCTATTACACGACATGAGAGCCTGAAAGAACACAATGATTTAAATAAAAAGATCCTCCCCTGTTTGTCAAGTTGTCATTTTTCCATCTGCAAATAATGAAAAATAAACTACTCTGAAAGGCAGAGAGATGGAAGGGAATGTGTTCCATGGATCTGTAGAGAACCACATAGAAACATATACAGAAAAAGAAGCTGCAGCACGGAGCACTTCCTGACCTCCTCTTGGCTACAAGTCTAAAAGAAGTCTCCAAGGCAAGAAGCATGAAAGAGCTTAAACAAGAAACCCTTCAGAAGTACAGCTCTTTGCTGCATGAATACCACAACACAGGGAAAATGTGCTGTGTAGGAGTACAGTCCTCCCACTTGAAAAGAACTGGTAATGCCATCATGTCACGGAAAGATTTTCTTCATGGCTTTTGTGCATTGAAGGCATTAGCAAAGAGGGAAAAGTGTGAGCTGACAATTGTGTGAAAAGAAGGGTTTCTTAATTACATTGTAAAGAATGTCTCATTTAAACATGCAGCAGAATCAATGTTAAAAATATATGTCTTCCCATATAAATGGATGCAAAATCCATTTATGTGCAGGTTAATCCAGCAGATAGTGCACTCCAGAGCTCTTTACAAATGTTAAGGAGATAAGCCTGTGAACAGCACAAGTATTGCTACCACCCCGGGTTCCTTGTGCAGTGTTTGATGCAGCAGTGCTCACGGTCCCTGGCTGGACCTTGATACAAGTCAGTCCATGCTTCAGTATTTGGTCAAATGCTTTGTCTCTCCTGTCTGTTCATTATTTCTCAGTTCACAAACTCCCAGTTTGAGATGCGTTGATCCTTTCCTATTTAGCCATGCCTGGATGTCTGCTCACGTTTCCTGTGTTATGTGGGTTCAACCAGTTACATCCATCCTGCTTGTGGTGCTGAGACTGGAGCTCAGAGCAGTGTCTTGCTCACCCAGTTGAGTTCCTCCAGCTGGAGATCACGGCTGTCTTCCAAGTATACCAGACTGCAAATCAACAGCCAGGCAACATGCAGCATCAGGGCACTCAGCCTTGAGTAGAGGCTCAAACGGTGAACCCTCATGACAATAGAAAGACACAGCTGAAGCATCAAAAACAAAAATTGAAACCAGAAACTCTTAACACCTTACACAGAAGGCTGTGTAAATGACCCAATCTAAGTCTTTAGAACCAGGAATGCAAGTAAGATCTGCTGGGTTTTGAACCACTACCACTGCCTGAAGCTTTGCTGTTAAAGCCTGACTTACTGGGTGTGCTGGATATGAACATGTGTATTCATACTATTCCCTTTTGCTATGAGTTTGTGAATAGCAGCCTTCATCTCTATGCATGTAATTTTTCTCATTTCCACTGGCATATCTGTCACTCCGCTGAGCCTGTACAAACCAGAAAATATTCTGTGCAAATTAGTGACACAGAGACTTACAGAGTACAAAATCCTTACATGAAATAAATGCCAGAGACATACTTCCCTTTCTGCCCTGTTCATGGAATTCAGAATTAAAGGCCAGACTTTCTTTCTTTCCCTGCCCTTGGAAAACTCTAAATAGCATTATTCCCTTCTTGATCCTTCAAACAACATTTTCCTCCACTAGCATGCTCTTAAATTTGAGAAACTCATTTTTTTTCTTTCCTTTACTCACCTTGGAAGTCCACTGTAATACATACAAAGAATGAGCTCTGGCTCTTACGATGTTGTACAAGGTATGACGTGCATGTACAAGCTCAGGTCTGCACGCTCAGACAGGGGGAGCTGACACACGGGTGCAGCTCAGCACCTCACCTCGCTCTGGGCTATGCTGGGATAGAACAGGCACCAAGGCCTTGTAGCGTGGCAGACTCGAGCTGTTCCAAATAGGCTTTGTGTTTTGTTTTCAGGAGGTGTGGTGGGACCACAAGGGACACTTAATCATCAGAATGCTGTATGTTTAAGCCCTTTACCCGTCCCACCACTCATTTAAATCAGCAATGCCGTTGGAGAGAAATACAACTCTGCTTTCAAACAATTTCTTATTTAATTCAATTTACTTCTAGACTGATAGCTAAACACAAACCAGATTTTGCCCCTTTTCTCCTGAATGGGGAAATAGAGATGACCAAGTTCCCTTTGAAATAGGTATAGAATGTTTTTAGTTTTTCCTATTAACTAAAAATAAACAAACAAAAGAAAGCAAATATTAAAGTGGCCTGTAGTCTATTTCCAGTAGAGGATTGCAATGAAATGGGATGAAGAGCTGAGTCTTTCCAAGCCTAAGGGACAGGTGTTTCCAGTACTGACACATGGGCTGGTGGTCTCTGAAAGAGGACAAGATTTTGAATCAACTTTTTATTTTAGAAGTGAGCTTTCCCTGCAAAGGTTAAGTTGTGGCTGATAGAAACTGTGACTTGGGGGTAGGTAGCTCCAAGAGCCCATCCATATACCTAAAGAGAAGACATGGGTGCAGATCACAAGACGTGAGGCTGAGAGAACAACCTACTCAGCCATCATGTGTGTTGTACCAGTTGAAATTTGGGAGGAGTAACACCAAAGTAATCCTTGATCAGCTATTCTGGGAAAGACACAAGCAAAGGAGAATGGAAATTGATAACCAAATCACAGCTTCCATTGAGAGATTTTTTGAGTGATCCTTCAGCGGAATGGAAGATTTAAACAGTTGTGGACACAGGGCACATGGTTCACTTGAGGAAAAGCACTACCTCAGTCCAGCTCTGACTGAAATCATGCCGCCAACAGCTCCATTCTTAACCAAAGATGTTTCATCTTCATAGATGTCAATTTTGCTTCTTTCATAAACATTCATTGCATATTAATACTATTTTTTATATTAGGATTGGGTTTTTTGTTTGTTTGTTTTTTTGGTTTGGTTTGGTGTTTTTAAGTCTGGTTTTGGTGACTGTCCCAGAGTTCATATGTTTCTCCAAATATTGGAGGACTTCATTCCAACATCTATTTTTTCCCAAAAGTACACTGAAAATTTCCCAGAAGTACAAGAAAATCTTTTTGCTCTCAAATCTCCATGTCATTCAGGTTTCATCTAGGTCAGTATTTTGCAGCTTGCTCACATTTTTGTTTCCTAGGTTTGCTCAACAGAGGAATATGATGTGCAGATAACCTCCTGAGGTCCACTCTGGCCTTGACCATTACATGATTCTATGAAAACTGACTAAAAATGAAGTTAACTGGATCTTCAAAAATACAAATTGTTAAAATTTTGGGCAGGATGGGAATCTGTGAGATTTTTTATTTAAACATTCCTATTGCCAGTGCTTGCTAGTAAAATGCTAAATGCATTTCTGAACAAACAAGTACACTATCAGTGTTTGTGACTGAGGTCTCTGTTTAGTAATTTTTGAGAGCCTGAGACCAATGTGCTCTCCCTGGAGTTGCAGTTATCTGTATCCAGTAGAAGGAGGATGGAAAGTGCATTCTTTTACTTCCTGTAGTTCTTCCAGAGCCTACAGTAAATAAAACACATCTAGAACCTCCTTCTACATTTCATCTTCACTCAGAGGCCTATTTTACACACCACAAGTATGGCTCAATTTTACACCCCTCTCATAATTTCAGTGAAGTGCAAGTCCAGGCACAAAGCCAGCCATGCTTCTGAAGGACCCAGTCCTGTGAGGTCTGTTCATGCTTGGTTCTTCTCTGATGTTTGAAAAGGCATAGCCTCCCTTCAGAAGTACTTTACAATTCAGAAGTGGGGATGAGCTGTTTTCTGTTCAGAAAACTGCTCTGGCCTTGCTAGCAGACCCAGACTTTCCCCCATGTACACAGGAATGCAATAAACACACAGAGAGAAAAAGATCTGTGAGGAAAATAATTTAGAAATCACAGGGTCATAATATACCATTTAAAGTATTTTGTGGATTAAATTACTGAATAATAATGAAAGATGAAAGATTAACAGCAAACTGGTCCAAACCGTCTATTTATACCCAGGCCAAATAAAATGGTAGGCAGGTGCAGTGTATCCCTGACTCTACAGAGTACTTCTGTCAGCCCCTCACTTTTCAATCCCATTAAAATTATTATGCATGCTTTTATAAAAAGACAAAAAAGATTTCCCAGAGTTAACAACAAATATATTTTATCTATAGTATTTATCTCCATCAATTACATTTTTGGCACTGCTATGAAACAACACATGATAAAAAAAATCTCAATCCATTTGAATTACTTTCATCTTTTTTTTTTTATGAAATCCAGAAACACTATTGCAATAACTTCTTCTTCCCTTTTTTTTTTTTTGTCCTTCCTGGCATGAACAATCAACTGAGATTTTTTACTCTTTTAAGAATGGGAGGAACTGTGATTTTGTTCTCTGCTTTGCCACTGCAGTGTCATCACAAAATTGCCAGAACAAAAAATTCTAACACAACTGCACATCATTTCTAGAAAAAAAACCAACATTTACCCTCTCCTTCCAAATAGCTTTTTAAAGTTCATCCATAAATAAGGCCATGTGGATGCATTCTATAGCTCCTGTTCCAAAGGTTCTTCTACTCTTACACAACTTTTTGTTTCACATTTGTACTTTATAACTTGTTCTGTAACAAATAGAAAAGCCTCAACAAATCAATTTTCTGGCAACCACTTTGCTCATTGATTAAGTCTTTCAAAAACATGGAGGGACAAAAAGATGCTCTATTAAAAATTTATGGCATCAGATAGTTATTTGATTTCCCCTAAGTTATTTGTGATAGAGAAACACACCAAACAGCATCAAGACCACAAGACTGAACATAACAGACTTTCTAAGCTAAATCTTAAACAATGGAGCATTTCTTTCAGTGTTCAAGTTAGAAGGAAGAGTAACGAGCAGGGAAATGAATGATACCAAGAAATAGTCTTGAGGACTTCTATGGATCACATTCTGTCTGACGGCAAGAAACAATTGCTACCTGAAAGCTGCTCACCAGAGTGTACAAAGTAGGAAGGTGACTTTAGTTTAATTCCCAACAGACAAATACCAAAAGCACACACCAATTACATGCTATTTATTGACGCATGACAAAACAGGATAGACACAAAGAGTAGCAGACATTTAGCTAAAAATTGGGTTGTCAAAGAACTCTGATGAAATGAAGCTTTAGGTACAGAAAGGGCATTACGTTAAGGCAATTGCAGGATACCTGTGATTTCAAACTCTGCATACAACATATTTTAGTGATTCTCTTTGCAAGTGACATGCAGCAAATGCAGCAGACATCGCTGCAAAGTGAAGCCCTATAGAGAGGAACACAGTTTAAACCACCAAAAACTATGGCAAGAGAGGAAAGAATGGGAGCTCAGCTCTATAAGCCTTTTTAAGGCCAAACCATAGAAAATCAACCGGAAAGGCTGCGTGCTCAGCACTTTGGGTAACCAGGCTATTTGTTTAAGTGCCTCTACACAGATTTATGAGCCAAAGTTCCAGCTCTTTATAAATCCTTAAGTACAATGGCAGAGGGTTAATATTTCATGAGTGCTCATTTCTTAATTACAGTGAAAAAGATTAGGAGCAAATCTACATTGTAGAGAAGATTTTCAGAAGACCTCAATACCATCCAGTTCCCAGTGTGGTCACCTTGATGCTTGTAGAGAATCAATTATCAAGTCTACTTATCTTAGACCTAAGTAAGCCTTAAATGTGTTTACAGACATGACTATAGGGCTCTATCCCTAAATGCACTAAAACAGTTAATTTCTGTGCCAGCTACTGTTAGATGTGCTATATAAGACTTGCCCCATCTCTGAAGTCTCTGCTTGGCCCTTTCATCTCAATTGAATTTCACTATTACATGGTGGTTTTACAATTCCTATTTCATCTGAAAACTACTGTTGCTATGTGAGAACAGAAAGGGCTGCAGAAGACACAAGTGCACCAGAGATGACCTACCAGAGGTTGGTGCTCCCCAGACCTGTCACTTGTCCACCAGACTACCCTTCCTATGTGAATCTATGGTCTCCAGCACATCCCCAAATCAGGGCCAAGGTCAAAATGTTGGGTGCTGCTCACACAGCCCACCTCAGAGGAGAATGTATCACTGTTTTCCTAAGGACTGTTGCTTTCTAAACAAATACATCACTGAAAGAAATCTTGATGAGAGCAGTGGAGAAAGGAACTGAGGAGGGAAAAAAAAAACAAGATGAGGGGAATTGACCAAAACCAACCTAAGGAATATTTTTCTTCCAGCAAGAAATGTTGACAGAATTAAATGTGGGATTAAAAAAACCAACCTTCTAAGGCACAGTTTCATGTTACCTCCGCAAGAGTTTTGATTCCACTTACGAGACTTCCCGAATGAAAATCCTGGCTGTGTGCCTGCCTCAAAAATACATTTTTTCCTCAGCAGAGTGGGTTTGCCAGTTGTCAATGCCATTTCTTTCCTAGCCAGCAAAATATGTTCATACTCACAGCAGGCAATTACCATTCTTTTCTCTACTAGTAAGGGACATGACTTCACTCCTAGGTTGAAGATCCCTGGATCCTTTCTGTATTGCATAGCCTAGTTAGCCAGTGTAACCAACCCTTAAAACAAATGAAAGAATTATTTATTTTTAAAGTGAGTTCACAGGGTTTCTTCTGAGAATGGTTTCACAAACAGGCGAATCTGTTTTACACAATTGTGGCCTGTTTCAAGGGGGATCAGTTGCTGGGACCAGGAATGCCACTAAAGCAAGGCCACCTCACACCGTGGCTCAAATGCCGCTGTTACAGTCAGCGCTCTGAAAACAAAAAACACTGGGGATTGGATCTAAAACTTCTTGAAGTTAATAGGAGCCTTTTAATTACTTTCAGTGTCTTTGGGGAAGACCCTTAGGGCAAATATGCCTTTTTTGAAACTTGTTCTCCAACTCATGGGGCTGGGAGGTGGTATTTTTCATGCATACACAACAGTGCAGCAAATGCTCCCAAAAGTGCTCTTATTACAAGCCCCAAACCATACTGGGAAAGAAGGAAAAAAAATCCCACAGGTGTCTGGATTATGAATCTGATCTGCTTTCTCTAATAAGAGCAATATTATTCTGATGAACAGTGAATGCAATAGCATTAACAGATCTGGACGCCTCACTCACTGTGAGCCAATGGGGCCAATGTGAGTAAAGCATAGCATGCTAACCACTGAAAGGGGCCACAAGTATACATACATACATATATATATATATATATATACACACACACATATATATATATATATATATATATATATATGTATGTATAAAAGTTAAAAAGTCAGGGTCCTTATATAAACCAATCGTGAACTCAGCTGCACAAACCAGCTGCTTAAAAATGTCAGGCAGAAAGATTTGCCTACTATCAGGTAGATCTTCCATATCACAGCTGGGAAGTTTGGGGATCAAACCACTAGACATCCATATTATTTTACAGAATACATGAGGTACATGGGTTTTTGTCAAGCAGAAGCTCTATTTCTTATTTCTTATTTCTGCCACTGCGCAGCACTCACTCCAAAGCCAGCATTGTGCTACAGACAGACAGACAGACCTTGGTCACACTCCAGTATCCCAGCTCTTTGCCCAAAGAACAAGGTTATGAGCTTTACCCCATGTTTACACCACAAAAAATGGGATCAGCATCTGTACCAGAGTACATGGGGTGCTACTTACCAGCCCAAATATGGTCCTGAACTGGAGTTATGTAGAACAACCTGTCTGTACCAGAGAATGCAGACAGATTCTTAGGGGTTACATTTCCTTTTTACATACTTCTACATCAAAACCATATTGCAGCATAACTTGGGATTCAAACACATCCCAAAAAAACAGGCAGCATAACTCTGATATTGAACTCCAGCCCAGTTTTAATTGACTGCCAGCTCTCAGCCACTTCCTAAAGATCCAGATACCCAATACCAAGGTTGTAATTTCTAAATGTGTGCTTCTCTCAGCTGGAGACCAACTCTAAGGATTTCAGTTTGCTTTTTGAAATACAAACATAGTATCTTAAACCCCCCCAGTAGAACCCACCTTACACACTTTCCCGAACAGGGCAAAAAATGGAAGAGGGCAGTCATTTGCTTATTAAAAGGATCTCCCTGCAGTATAAACAATGCAATATTTTCATTATTCATTGACAAATAATTTACAGTGCTGCTGGTGAAACCCCTGAGAAATATCTTCAGGCACTGGAAATAGGATAGACTGATAAGTATTTTTAATTAATGCCACTGTAATCGTGCATTCCATATATATAAGATGGTATTTTCATAGCAATAATTAACAGCAAAATGGTTTTCAGTGCATACTACAGGTCCCAAAAGCATGAGTCTACAAAACTCTGAAGCTGAAATCTTGGGCAAGGGAAATGTTTAATCATGGGAATGTAGCTGAACACTATGCACTGTACATTGCTATAGCCAGTGCTGGCTGACAGACCACAGACATTTTGTCCTAGGTAGGTGCCTAAGACCAGCCTCATGAACATTTCTAGGCTCTCCATGTTAGAAAGAGCTGATGGAGCAAGTTAGTTGATGAAATAATCTCGGGACTCTTGAGTCCCTCTCTTCTTCAGATGGCTACTCTCCATTTTGAACACCCGTATTTTCTGCTGTACTCACTACAGCCTCCAAACACCTTCAGAGAAAACAGTTCCTCTGTAGAACCTTCTCAGGGGAAGTGGTCAATAACAATGTGTCCCTTCTTTTCAAGTCAGAGTAAATTTTTAGGTAGAGACCAGGGATTAAGATAATGCTGCCAAGGAATGGAGGGCTCTCAGCATTCTAGCAGTAGCCCGCAAGAAGTAACACTAGTTTTCTTTACTTATAGGATTTTCTGAAAGGTTTCAAAAGTGCAGTGAAAAACTTAATGTCACTTCCTGAAGCAGACATAAAGACATATGAAAACATGTTCTCCAACCAGTCAGAGAATTTCAGTCCAGGCTCCCAGGGTAAGGGGAGGGATGATTTAGTAATTATTTCTTTTGCTCATTACAGCATCTCATGCCTGCAAAACTTGAAGAATATTGGCACTATCCCAAAATATCTCCAGCACCGATAGAACATCACAAAGTACCAGAGTGCAATGATGCATCATCACCTCCCCACACAGCAACATGACATGAACATCACTAAAGAACTAGACAGTGACTTTATCGCTGACTGATGATTTGAGCACTAAATAGCCACTTCCCTTTACCTCCTCAGCTGCAACCCTACTTCTAAAGATGTCATCCACACTGAACTTAGCACTTACTGTTGTGATACTGATTGATGCTTCATAGCAGCAAGTAACAGGAAAGAGCTCTAGTGGAAGTTCATTAATTTTAAGGTAATGCATTTCATGATAAACAACAAATTGAATCACTGGAGGAGGGGAACAGCTTTGATTAACAAGTAAAACATCAGGAATGACCAAAACCCAGAAGCAAAGTGAGAAAGAGAGAAAGATGGAGAAGCTGGAAGAAGAATGAAAGATAATACCATCTCTGAGCACAGGACTGGCAACACAAAAAGCCCAAGAGGTAGGTTTCCTAAGTTTTTATTATACAAAGAAGGACATCTGTTCCAATGGATGCCTAGGGTGTTCATTTATTTTATTTCCTTTCAGAAACAAAAAATATACAGAGAAGCTAGGGTGAGAACTGGATATGAAACTATAGTCAGTTTATTTCATGTACCGTGACTCAAGTGATCTTTGTTTGTCACCAGAGGTTTCAAGATAACTTGGATGATCAGGTTTCTGCTTAGACTGCAGAGAAGCTGCGAACTCACTTCACAGTTACACCAAACTCAGTGGCTGTATTGGAGGCAGGCCAGAGGTTTCTCCAGGAGCACATACACTGATGGAGCACATGCTCTGCTTTTCCCATCCAGGCCCTACTCCAAAACTTCTTCTTCTACTCATGCCTTGGGCCCACTTTGTCCCTTTGTGAGTAATATTGCCTACATTCTGTGCTCAAATGCGTGGTCAAAAGACTCTTGGGTGGTCTGGACAGAAACAAAACTTGTACCCTCCATATTTCTAGGTGTCATCGCAAAGCAAAACTGAGGTCTCTTAAATCTCTTGGACTTGGGGAATGCAGGCAAATTCCCACCACTGAGCAACTCGGAATTGCACAGGCTTCTAAAATTCCTCTAAATTTCCTCATTCAGTCTCTAAACAGAATAGGGATGTGGAACATGTCAGTACTTGAAGCTTAGAACTACCACTTGGTTAATTATATAGCTGATTATGTAGGACTCTGTTGGCTGACTTACACACAAAAGCTTGGGGATTCCAGTAAAATAAAGTAAAATAAATAAAAATACCTACTGCCACAATGTGGCAGGAGCTAGGAATGATGAGAAACAAGGTCCTCTGGCTTCATGTGTGGCATTTACAATATGGAAAACTAAATGCCACACATGAAGTACAGTAAAAGTAACAGAAACAACAAAGTAGCTCTTGGTTTCCTTATTTAAACACTTCAACTACAGCTGGAAGCTCCCCTTCTGCTAAAGCAACTCAGTCACCACAAACCCTCTGAACTTTTTCACCCAACTTGCTTGGTAGAAAAAATACAGTTTCTTGCTCCTCAGTAACTGAATTTTTAAAAGTATGTGTGTATATTTAGTGAGGTTGTTGATTTATAGAAACCAGAGCTACACCCGGCAGATACTCCTTAAAAAAGAAAAGCCTTTTGTGCATTTTGATTGGGATGACTGCTAAAAATACTCCAATGCAGCTGCTTAATTTGCTATAGTTCGAATGCTAGTTTTATACTTTTAATTACTACTATACAAAATTCTCTGATTGCATTTGATGAAATTAAGATTTTCAGTGTTTAATGATTAAAACTGAGGAAAAAAGTCACCAAATGCTAGTTAAAATGTAAATTGTCTGTGTTGGAAAACCTAGGTAAACCTATTCAGATAGTTACACTTAGCTTGATAAACTTCTCAAAAAATGATCATTACAGTCTCCTAAGGGTCAAAAAATGTCTGTCTTATTAGACAATTTAGATCCCATTGCAGACACATAACTTTTGAACTTATTTCTGAGGATAAAATACCTCCTGGAAACAGCAAATGTCACATGTTTGAAGACTCGAGACAGCCTGATTTAGGTACAGGTAAGTTTGTGGGTGCGCTTTATAAACACTGGCCCTCGGGCAGGCCAACACTGGGATTCACATGGACAAAACCTATACACTGGGAGTGTGCAAATATCATGTGTATAAATAAGACAGATGTTTACAGGAGCAGACAGATCTTAGTGGTTGAGGTGTTTTGCTATGCACACAGAGACACAGGGTTTGAGCTCTCCTGGTCCAATGCCAAAAGCCACCCACAATTAACCACATGTTCTTTTGTATGTTGTACCTTGACCATGTCAAGGTACCGCCCTGCCTGGGAGAGAGAAGAGTTTCTACCTTAGGACATCAGAGCCCTCGCTGTACAATCACAGTTCAACTACTTATTCCTTGTAATAGATTCATGCCAGAGCCCCTCTCATGAAAACTGGAAGTGCTCCATATTGTTTAATCTCACTGTAAAGCTGCCGTAACAGGCATGCACTTCATCTGATATAGTTCCTCTATCTGGCATAAGTGACTGTTGTGTCAACATCTGGGAAAAAGAGGCTGTTGTACAGATTATCCTTTGGAAACTCAAGTCTTAACCCCAGACAGCGTCACTCAAGCATAGCTCTGGCAACAAACTAAATATGTACTGTTCTTTTAAATGAAATCAAGCCATATGAAAGAGGAGGCTGAAGTGCTAAAGAAAAAAATACAGTGGGTGTTACTGGAAGTATGTACCACAGGAGAATTTGCTCTCACAAACTTCATAAGAAATGGGGCAATGACTATAGAAGCTGGTATCTTATTGCAGAATCTGAGTCTCTGCGTAACTGCACAAGTACTGGACTTTGCTGCTAAATCAAAAGTGTGCTCCTACTTCACAAGCTCCACAGGAACTTAACAGTAGCCTCTGCTCCCATGCATGTTTGCAGTAGGCTGTTCTTAATTCTGGCATGCCATTTTTTTTTCTTACACTGTTACATTTTTACCAACTAATTATATTACAAAGGCATGCAGGGAAAGGAGAAGCACACAAAGCACACTCTTTCCATTTTCTTCCTCCCTGCACAAAATGGCAGGATTTGAGATGACTGATTCTTACAGTACTAAATTCTGCTTTCTTTTAGGTGCACCATGAAATTTTACTTCCCCAAAATATTTTAAGTCAGGCACAGTTGATTATGCTTCCTCAGCATTATAGCCTAGTGTAATGAACTCTAGTCGTACATACATACAGCAACTGAAAAAGCTTTATAAAGTTATTTCTTACAGTACCCCAAATAAAAAAGGATGAAATCTCATCTTCATGTCAGTATGTCAGTAGTGCAGCTCCCACTGATTACAGTAAAAGTAGCGTGTACATATATGCATCCTGGGGTTTTGGGTTGGTGTGTTTTGGCAGGGGTGGGGGGTGTGTCAGGATTTTGGTTTGCTTAGGTTTTGTTTTTGTTTGTGTTTTGTTTTTTGGTTTTTTTCTTGGGGGGCATTAGGGGGGTTCGGATGGGCAACAAAGGAAAATAGTTTGCATTAATGGCTTGCAGAAAGAATCAGACTTGTTTTCTAGCTCAGAAATCTGAAGGAGGTGCTGTCATAAAGACTCAGAGCAAGACTGGGGTCAAAACAGAGACATCTAAACTTTGTCTCTGGCAAGGAGTTGATTATGGTATGTCTGTGACATATTACTAAGGGTAGGAAGGGGATAAGTGTGGGACAAGAGTTCCTGTTTCTGCACAAATTCCCTGTGCAGCCACATGCCCATGCATGATCCATGCTGCAACATGTGCTTCCATAACGTGGAAGAGGTGAAGCCTGATCTCCCACAACCCTGTGAGAGAACTGCCCTAGATATGTCCTGTGATGCACAATATGGACAGTGGGAGCACAGATCAGGAAGAGTGCTATGTTCTACGGCTCAGCCTCTGCCCCATGTGCCTACAAACAGCCACATTAGTTTTGGAGAAGTCTCACATCTTCTTTGCATTGCTTTCCCTGCAATAAACATATAGGAAAAGCTTGACTTGTCTAACTTCTGAGTGTGTAGCCATGGCAAGAGTATTTGTAGAAAATCACACCAGAAGTATTTCCCCTATATGTTAATAGCAATGACACCCATATTAGGCAGAATAAACCATCATGTTGATTTTGCTACATTCTCTGCCACTGACGCATTTAGGTCCTTAAAGGCTCATTATGACTGAAGTCAGTTCACTCCTGTCCTGCTAAATATATGGTTGCAAAAGTTAAATAAATGTCATTAGGAAAGCTGTGATCTTCCCTCAGTCATCTCAGGTATTTGCTAAATCTGCCTTTTCCATGGTCTTTTCTGTGATCATTTTGATGCCTGCAGCTCCAGCAGAGGTAGTAACAACAGGAGCACTTGTTTATACAAGCCATGAAGAGTTGTCTACATCTGAATATTGCTCCCTTTTGATCTCACACACACTTACAGTTTTACCTATTGAGTTCATTTTTTTAAACTGTGACCACTTTTCCCATCATTTCCAGAAACCTCAACTCATTGACATTAAAATCAAATTTCTTCTGATAGACTGATTTTTTGTGCCAATGAATACAGAAGAAATTCACATTTCTAGTTTCATGTTTCTAATTAATTACAATTTTATTAATGCCACAGGCTTGTTTTAATGAAAATATTTTTTTATGCAAAACCAAAATAATAATCTGGAGAGATCCTGTCCTGTCACACAAAAATCTAAAAACAAGCCAAATTTTAAAGTGGATGCTGTGGAACCTAGGAAGATAAGAGGCAATATTTCTCTGTATTGATTTTTGCCAGAAATGAAGAATAAGAACTATTACTGTGTTTTCTCCTAGGCCTTGCATTAAACACAGAGGCTTATTCAAATTATAGCGAGCAGCAAACCCCATCCACTCTGAGGCATGACTCATGTTTTTTTCTTTTGAACTCCCAGTCCAAAAGCAGCATGCGTGGTAGAAGGCAGGGGTTTATTTGCCAATGCATGACATTTTTCATGCTGTCACAACACATCTGGTGCCAGCTAATCTGCCGGCCAAGAGTGGCACCCACCAGCTGTGAAGGATGATCATCACCTCCATTCCCAGTTGGTGGGAAAATGCCATGTAGGGAAACATTTGGACACATGGAGAAATGCTGTTTCTAATAAGTTATTTGTAAAAAAAGCAAACAAAAACCAAACCCTTATGACAACACTGTAAAATACAATAGAGCAGTGACAAAGAGTCTTTCAGAAACAATGCATTAAACTATAAATATTTATCACTTATAGATAGTTAAATATTCTTATTTAAATATGAATATTGAAATAGTCTTATGCAAGCTCTGGCATGAAAATAGCAAAGTCTATATAACCAAAGCAAAAGGCTATGAAAGGTCCTGTACAACCTCATTTCCCCCTCACTATCCCTCTCTCAAACATTGAAATTGCCAGGGTTGCACAGAGGTTTTGAGATCATAGCATAGGGTCAGAGAATAACTGGTAAGGCCAGCTGGAAAAGAGGGAATGTAAACATTTGTTTTGAACCTTCACGAATGGGACCCTCAGAATAGGAACTTCAGGCTGAAAGAAAAATGGGATAATCTGACTCCACTGCTCTCTTATACTGTACTTCTGGCTTAGGGTTGTCAGTGTCTTCTACACAGCTCAAAGTTGTTTTACATGCTGATTTTGTGTCACTCCGGAAAAGGCAATGGTAAAGAGACAGAAATTCTAACCTGGCAAGAATAATTTTACATTAAGAAATAATAAAAAGAAAAGATATCCTGGAGGTTTCAAGCAAATGAAGGATTTTTCTTTTGTTCCATCATAAGAGAGCAGCACACTCTACTGGTTGTTTCCTTGCAGTTTTCTAGATAAAGCCCTACACATTACTGTAAATCAGTATCTTTTACTGTTCCACTGATACAATCAGAGACAATATAGTGTAGCTGGAAAAAACCCACAAAGGGCATGGATAGCAAGTCCTGCTACTGCCACCAACTCGTGTTACTCAAAGCAAATGACTCGACTTGCAGCATTGCAGTTTCCATGTTAAAAGAGCAAGGAGAATGAAACTAACCACTGCAAAGCACACCGACACTCACAGCTTAAAAGCACAGACAGAGAGTATTAGTTCTGTTACTCCTACATTAACGATAAAAAGACAATGGTAAAGGTTTACATTTTGTCTTTCATACCAGCTCAGTCGTTCAAGATTCTCAGACACTGTAGCAGAGCACGGTCTCAGGAGAATGCATGTCTGTATACTTATCAAGATGTTTGTGGTTAAACTTTTTCTGTTCTTTTGTTTTGTGTCTCTGTTCAAATACACAACTTTGCATGGAAAGCCTATAACGGATGAAACTGAAGACTGCTATTTTGTTGATTTTTCATGGAGTGCATTACAAAGAGATGTCATTCACCCTCACGAAAAGTCTAAGAGGCATATGCACTACATGCCAAGTTGTGTGTCTGACCACAAGAAACAGATAAACTGGTGCTCCAGTGCTGTGTGAGGTTTCTGCTGTTAGCACCCAGTACACAGAATCCAGTTTCATGTAACTGATTGGTTTAACGTGTTTCTCCTTTCAAAATATACCAATTCAGTACATTCCAAAAATGTTACAGTTAAAAAAACCCAGCCTGCATACTTAAACATCACTGAGTGGCCTATACAGAGAACTAACTCTTCTTTCAGGTTTAAATAAATTATCTTATTAAAAAAAAACCCAAACAACCTAGCTCCTAGAGCAAAAACATCAGTTTCACAAACAACTATCAGTAGTCATTAGTGTTCCTCAATAGTTTGAAACAAATCTGTAGTTTTAAATTTATGCAACTATTCATAGTATTTCACTACTACAAACATCTTTGTTTCCTTATGACAGCTCTGCACTAACTTCTTTAAAATTCAAAAGGACGTATCTTCATTTCCCAACTACAGTTTTGCATCCATACAGACTACTTAGAACACTATTAAAAGAAACTTCCTAACTAGAAGCATAAAATTAAGACAGAAGGAAAAAAACCCAGAAAAAACAAAAACCCCCAGATCCTACAAATAATTTTGTTCATATTTTTACAGCAATTTTAAATTAATAACCTATTTCTTTACTTAGCATGATTTTTCCTTTTTTTCATTTCAGATAAAGAAATATAACCAAACTCTTACAGAGTCTACAAAAGAGACAATATGATTGCAAGAGACTTCCAGCCTTTTATTTTACAGAGAAAGAGACAATTCTCTGGGGGTCACTGAAAGTCAAACTGGCTCTTAAGTGCAGCTGTACTTTTTCATTTATATGAAAACAAATCAATACCATCTCCACAAAACTCTGACTCTTTATAATAGCACCAAACTGAACTCCCCTTTATCAAACTCTCAACAGAATTTCAAGTTTATTTTTCTATGTTTACAAGAGACTACATCCAACCAATCATACCTATGAATAGAGTATCCAGCTCTTTTGTCTGAAAAACTGGACAAGAGTTTGTTTCATGAAACTACTTCACTTTTTACAAAAGAATATATGATCATATACAGTATCACAGGAAAATAGGTAAGATAGTTTTCAGAGAATGTCTTCTTTGGGGCAAATGGCATTTTTCACACACTTCTTTCTGTCTCACAGCCAAGAAGGGATGAAATTTAACCCTGTAAAAGCAGCTAAATTCTTCTGGTATTATAATTCAATCAGCCAGACTTCAATTCCTTCATCCTTAGGGCTTGATTCAAAACCTTTTGAAGTCAATAGAAAGACTTCCCCTGACTGCAGTAACTTTGGCTCAGATCCTAAACCATGCTTTCACTCACCTCTATGCCTTCCCACCTTCCCAAACCTTGGAATCAGTGCGCATGTTTCATGGCTTTGAGGAGCCTCAGGGCTGTTCTAAATTATTTTTGCTAATATCTCCCAAAGAACTAACTGGGCGGGTTACAGCATCAATCTATTGTACCTTCTCTTCTAGTGTATCTCTATAATGACCTCAGAAGACTGGTTGGCTTGAGACAGCTAAGATTTTTAGTGTGCCAGAGGAATTCATGTCCAGAAACTAATTCAGCTGTTTTTATTTAACTGGCAGAAAATAATGCCAGGTTCTGGCTGGAAACAACAGCAATCCATCTCAGAAAACAACTTTCTCCCAGCCCTGCATTCCTTCCCAGCAAAGAGGTCCTACTCAGAGCTGCACTCTTGGAGCACTTTGCTGCAGAGCAGTGCATGGCATAAGGCTCTCCGCATCCAATAGCACCAATTAACAGAACAGACACTGACAATAGCAAGGGTCAGATGCACAAGGACTCTCCTTTTTTATGGCGAGTACAATCACTCTGAATTTGTAAAGGTAGGATTCACAGTTTCCATTACATGTGTTTTAAGCGTCTCTAAATCTGGCTGAGTCCTAGCAGGATGCCATCCAGAACCCTGGGTTCTTCTCAGAGAGGTACTGCCTCTTTTTTCTTCTATAATCTACATCTCCATGATATTCTAGCAGACATGCATCATTCAGCAGAGCATTGAGTAGTGCGAGTGACATCTGTGGGTCCTTTTTCCCTTCAGAGTCTCATCAGAAAGAATTATATTTCATTGTTATCAGGCCCAAGGTAATGGTCAGATGGTACGGACTGTTGGCAGAGCCACTTGCCGGAAACAGCTCTCCCATTGACAAGTACATATGTCAAAGTCATTTGACCATATAAGCATTTCCTGAAATAGCATTTCATATCACTGTTACTGAAATTAAGGTACATCCCAGAGGTCTGAATGAGCAACACAAAGGAGCTGGCTGCTGAACTCCATAAAAATGCAGTTAGTACTATTATAATTGAGAGTCTAGCAACAGAAAAACCAGGATAAAATAGTACAGAAGTTGTACTAAGAATAAGGATAGTGTGATAAGGATCAAACGTGTTCATTTGTACATCTAAGGAAAAATTAACTTCATCAATTTAATTATGTCTTTTTCATATCCAGAAGAAGTGTGTAATTTTCTGGTAACATAAGAAGTGCAGAACAGTTTAAATGCTAATTTTGCATGTAGTTAAGTACTGCAGAGTATACAATGTGCAAAATATCACAATCCAAACCAAAATCAAAAGTACATTACACAGAAAATCAACATACAAAATTTTACAACCACCAAAGCCACAGCCTTTTTTTTTTTTTTGCTAGTCCCTGCTCACTAATTTCCAACTTTTCTTCTAAGTGTAGTAATAATGTTGCATGGATTCATTTTATTTACTTACGTCCTTTAAGATAATCTGACAGTCTACCAATCTGTGTGCATGCTTATAACTTTTCCATTCTAATTAATGGATTGTTTGAACCCCACAAAAATGAGAAGCTACATGCACTCTTCACTGGTTGTACCTTCTACTGTTTCTTTACCCAATTTATTCATATAAATTTTTGTGTAATAACTGGGCAAAACTCTGGCATATGCACAGTCACAAAATTCCTCCTTAGGACTTTAAAGAACATGTCAATGTAGAGAAGAAATCTAATTATCACACCAGCTCATCATCAAACACACATATTCTTCTAAAACAGACTCTGACTTACATGTTAATAAGTGTCTAAAATCCATGGAGTTATTTCTATCTTGTGACCTAGTATTTTTTCAAGGCTTGATGAAACATAAGCACAGCAGAAGAGAAATGCTGCTACAACCTACAATTGCATGAAACAGGAGGTAATCAGAGGGCTGTCTAGCTTTAACTGCATTGTCTAAGTTGTTGGACAACTTTGACCACTGGAGAATGATTACTAAGCATATAGTCAGCAGCATGGGTATGTTCCTTCTCTTTCCAAAAGCATCTTTCAGTTTGCCTGCTGCAGAGCCTGCCAGGCAATGTATGACACATGATTGTGTTGGTGGGCCAATGACCACTACTGCATTTTCCACAGTTGCTCCCTGCTGATACAGACTGCATTTGCTCCTGCCTGATTTTAATTCAGTTTAAGCAAGCTATCTGGACTCTCCATGTGGTCAACAGGCTGAAAAAGGCATCTCCTGAAGGCAGCTCCTCCCACCTTAGTTTCTTACGTTGCTGCTGTCTGTAGATGTCCATGAATATACAGGCAACTTCAGCAACTAACAGAAACAAGTTGCTCCATAGTGAGGTGAGTAAGACAAATATGGTGTTCAGGGATCAGGCTGCAGCTGGGGTCTTAAAAGGGACTGGCTCAAGGAACGATAAACGCGGCACCTCTTAAAGTCCTTGTTGGATGCTTCTGGTGAAATATTATGAGAGCTCCTTCCCCCAGCTAACCACTGGCCTAGTGAACACTCCCTGCTGGGCATCAGCATTCTTGCTCTGTCCTTATGAGTGGCAGTTTTTGTCTCTTGCTACATTTATCTACATGGATTTGATCCACTGGTGAATAAGAGAAAAGCTTGTCATATTTGGAGAGCCAGCTTATGATAAGGGATGTTTCAGTAGTGATGTATCTACAACACAAAGCTGCTAAGCTGCACCTCAAAATTCCTATTGTGTTCTACAAGAACAAGAGAATGGTCTGTACAACTGAACAGCAGCAAATTCAAACTTGAAAGGAGGAAATACTTGTTTCAAACAAGGGGTAATTGGACCTTAGAGCTCATTATGACAGGATGTTACTGGGGTTGGAGTCTTACAAGAGCATAGGTATGTACTGAAACAGTATTAATATCCAGGGTTGTAATAGTTAATGCTAAAAGGAAGAGTATGGAAACAAAAATGAAACCTTATGCTTCAGGATTTAAAGCAATCTCAATTTACTAAGAGAGATCTTTTCTGAGTGTGATGAAAAGAGAGAGGAATTATCCACCTCTGCCTGTTCTGAGTTGCTGAAACATTTCTTTGGAATACCTCATTATGGATGTTGTTGAAAATAAAAGTACTTTACTGGATGGATTTCAGACTTGATCCAGGTTGGCATTTACGTTACTGAATATCTCCTGTATATTGCATTGTTGGCTGTATACTACAACAGGATCTTACTGTATGTAAGGCATCTTCCTTTAAACACAGAACATTCAGATAGATTAATTATTTGTTTATTTGTTTATTTTAGTGTCAGAGATGTCTTTTCAAGCCACATGTATATTCATTTCACATAAAGTGCAATTAGACTTTGGAGCTCATAATCACATGATCTCCCTAGGGCATATGCATGTAACAAGAGATTTTGTATTTTTAGCTGTCTCTGAGGACCACAGAGATTACAGTTCAGGCAGGTTAGGCAAGGATATTCCTCTGGGAAAATGGTAGGATGTGAACAATTTCCACTGATACTGGCAGAGACAGTACATGCAAAATGAAGGAACACACAGCCCCCCCCCAAAAAAGGCTGCGGGTAACAACGGTGGGTTGTACATACCCATAGAGGTTTCAGCCATGTTAAAATAAGATGGGCATTGTTCGAAAGAGGTGAGAAATTTTCCCCTCATTAATTAATAGAAGGCCTGGAATACAGAACATGCTGACTTATGTATTTTGCTGGGGAAATAACTGAAAATATTTTCTAATGGAAAAGGAGACAAGTGGATTTAAAACATATCATGTTTTTAGACGACCAAGTTTCCTCTGTATGGAAGAAGAAATATAAATAATGCATTTGAAAAATGTCATGTTGATAAAAAAGCTACAGTTTCACCAGTATAAAATATGAATGTAAACAACATGTCTGTCAGACATGGCTATAACATACTGCTTAACACTGCTAACTTATAATATGCACCTATTATTGTTAGTTCTCTTAATGAAAGAAAGACACTGCATAAATTCTTGAACACATGTTTCACTTTTCCAGCTGCCTTGTGCTGTAGAACATCATGCTAACAAGAAGTGATGCTAACAAGAAGCTAAAACCAGTATAGCAAATGGGGCATTTAAATATATGTAAACATACAGACATTCATATATAAATAGAAAGTGGCTATTTTGGGGAAATGAATGGATCCCTAGACAGACATATTTCAGTTTAATATTACCTATATTTTCCTACATGGTAACCATTAAAGTCCTGCTTAATCAGAAAAAAAACCCAAATTGCATGCTCACTGCTAAAATGGAAAGCCAATATTTAGCTATCATGTCTTTTAGGTTCAATATGAAATTTTGTCTGTCAAGGCCAGGGAGGAAAAAGAATATGACTTCTGACATTTTTCTTCAGTCACTTAAAATCAAGATTTGACACCTATGTGTGTTAGCAAAAGGTGTGTGTGTTCATGCTCAGACCATTGCCATAGAGACTGTCAGCATGCAATGGCTGACAAAGTCAGAAACCCCAAATCTTTAACAATTGTAAGAAAGCATATTTTAATACCATCTCCAAATATGCTGTACTTGTGTTGTCTCAAAGAGATTATTTTTGTTCTTTCCTACACCAAACCCTGTATTTTCTGCTATGATTTTCAATCTTGACTCATGTACAAAGGCATTGACATCGTTATTTACTAAGAATTGCAGCTCAATATTGCAGGAGGGTAGCATACCTCTTTTTAACCACCACATCATAAAAAGGGTATTCTGTTTGCACTGTGCACTAAATACTGACTGCATGGTCATATGCAAGCATTAAGCTATACTCTTTCTTCTGAAACAGAAACAAAGAAACCTAAAAAGAAATCAAGAGAACAACATAAAATGGGTTGAGATGTTAAATACTTGATGATGATTACTAAGAGGTCTGTAGGCTTGAGTATCTGATTAAACAGAGAGCAAAAAATGACCCTTTGAACTTATAACCTACTGGGGGTGGTTTCCACTGCAATAACACCCCATTTAAACCCTATGGCTACAGTACATCTGTGGTTCACTGGCTGTAATTACAGCTTTAATACTGTAACTGTAGCAAACAAGTCCCATGGTGTATTAGACTAAACACACAAGGCATTTTGTCTTCTTGACTACAGTCTGTTTAATGGCATTTCAGGCTCCAGCACATAAGTCTGCTCTTGGCCACGCACTCCCAAGCAGTTAAAGTTGGCCTGAACTAGTTCCAGAGGAACACTGATCCAGCCCAACTGGGCATTGGGCAATTACTTGAGAATATCATTTCGGGTTGAAACTGATATTTATCTAGTGATTGAAATCAGTTGGGAACTCAGTTACTGTTGTGTCAGCATTATGTCTTTCCTGGAGCCTTCGGCACTGTTGGTTTGGCTTCTTCCTACACTGGGCATTTACAGCTGGGCTGACGTGGCAGCTGAAGAGGCAGCACACTGAGTGTATTTGTTTGTGTTTTTTATTATACTTCTCTCTTTATCCTGGCCTCTGTCCTCAAAAAAACACAAATACAACCTACATCAGAAGAACTGAACTCACTTTGACTATTCTTTCCCTTCCTTTTCAGAAGTCTGCTCAAGCTCCCCCCTTGCCGGGCATTGCAGGCAGGAGTCCAGCCCAGAGCCTGTGATACACTTTGAGCCTCTTTGTTGGATGTGTTGCAATGTGCAACCTCATCTCTCTAGCTTCCCAAAGGGAAATTGGTGCCTCCTTAGGGTAAGTGACCTGCTGAAACTCTTTATATGTGATGATTCCCTCTGCCTTGACCAGCTGTCCTGGCTTTATCTCTGCTGTTAAGGACTGGCTAGCAGAGCTCCTGCTGCCTTGTCTCATGATGCAAATACATAGAGCCCTGTAATCCAACCTTTACTGAAAGGTTTCATCTATCCAGCCCTGCCGAGAAGACCAACTTTGAATAGCTGGAGTCTTCCTCAAATTCTGCACTGAAATGAGTAATTAGTAGTCACACCCTAGTCCTGACCCTCGGAGTAGGAGCCAGAGGGTTTTTTCCAAGTAGGATTTCACTTTTGTTTTCCTTAAGTAAATTACCATTTTTCCAGTTTTCCAACTGTTTCACTTGGTGACTAAAACCTCATGGTCCTGTCAGTGTTCCTGTCTCCCACAGCTGGACATTTCTCCCACTGACTTTTTATTTCTTTTTTGCATCTTCTTTCAAACCAATTATTCACTACTTTCTCCTACATACCAAGTTTAGCTAAATGCAGAGTGACTCAGAATACAGAGAATTGACATTTTGTCTGTGAGGTGGAATAGGCACCAGTCTTTAAATCAAGCCCATTCTCTTCCTTCCCCACCAACATCTGTTCCCCTGTAACCTGCTCTCTTCCACAGCTCCTCTTTTGTAACTGCCCTCTCCCATCACCATGGAACACCTGCATCCCCATTCCCACTTCTTCAGCTGGAAAGTCTAGGAACATTATTCTATTCCTGTAGGCACTGCAGAGGCTTGAAGCAGTATGCTGTTTAATTGCCTCTGTGTAAAGTAAAAACCCTAAATTCCTGACCATAAAGAAAACACAGTGAATAAAAGACAAGTATATTCCTGTGGCAACTATTTGAAAAAAAATCTTGTTTTTCTTGTTGTGTTTTTGTTTGTTCTGTTGTTGTTTCTTTGTTTTTATGTAGAATGAATGGTAGACTGTATAAATATGCAATAGTAGCTTATACCACCAGCTAGGGTCTAGTGGGAGCTGTTTCCACTAGCTGGAAGAGTGAAAATCACCGACGGACACTTAGATGTCATATCACGACTACCAGCCAAAGCAGTCAGTCATTTCCTTAAAATATAGGAAGAGTACTCAGCACTCAATTTGGTCAAGGAAAGGAGAATGCACTTGAATATTTATATTCCCACTATATTCTCAAGATAATATAGGTTAGAACTTTAATAATAATAGTAATAGTTCACAGGGTTGTAAATACCTTTCAACCTAGATTATCAAAACACTTTATAAAGGCAGTTAAGTAAGTATCATTATATCTCTTCTACTCTAAGGTGACAATGACTTTGTCAGTTATAACTGAAGAACAATCCAATACTTATCCATTATTCAACTTCCCAAAATAACCTGCAATTCTCTAAGCAACTGTAACAAGAAAATGAAGTTACAAATGGGACAACTGAATGATTCACCTAACAGTGAATTTAACAGCTTATTCTCGTAATGGGGAGAGTTACCACTTCATTGCACTCACGTTGCAAATAATGACAACTTGAATCTACACAGCATCTTTCACCCTGGATGATCGCAAAGCACTGGACGAACTCTCTGCAGTAACTGCTGAGGACTGCATGTGGCAGCACAATGCAGCCACCCCTGGGAAGGAATGCAGATAGCATACTCAAGCAGAAAACTAAAGAAAAATGCCATACAAACATAGCTTTTTAAAGGGAAATATGAAAAAACATAAATTCTCCTCAGTGTGGAAATATAGCAGAGCTCTTTTTGGTAGGCAACATGAAAGTTACAGTGAGACAATCATGTGAAGAACTCTGTGGGATTTCTTAAATAAACACAAAAGCCAGGGCCCCAACAGGTGGCCAAGTTTGATATCCAAATCATTAACATTTTACATGTGGAGTTTTCATTAGGACAAGGTTACCACATGATGGACAATCTGTATATATTTGCAGATGTGGCATGTAGGGAAGTCAAACCTGGGCAAGGAGAATAATTCACAGCAATCTCTCTGCCTTAGAATAGCTGAAGGCAATGTCCAATCAAAGTACTGTCAGTGCAGTGCTCGGCGAATAAATGAGTTGCTTTGACAGGAAATTCCAGCAGCAATTTTAATTCTGATCAGGCTTCAGGAAGTGGAAAGAATAAAAACACATCAATTATAGTGACAGGAAGTTTTAAATCACATGGCAAGCAGCTGCTGCCAAAGGACATGTCTGCCAGCTTTGTTAAGAAGTATGGTATTTTGGTGCAACCAAAATTTTACACCAAAGTTTTACAGGCTGACATCAGTCTCTAATTGTATGTTATCCCACTACAAGGGTAAAGAAAATGACACAGTGCAGGCAGCATATCGTCATTACATCAAATCAGAGACCGCAGGGTTTTTTTAAATCCTGACCCAAAATGAGCGTATTTATAACAACTCCAGAACACACCACTAACTAACGATATGAAACACATGCATATCTACCTCAATAAAGCAGGAGAACCCAGCAGCAAGATAAAGAGACTATCCTTTCCTGAGTGAGCCTCAGGCTGCAGAACAGTCAGCACTTAAATCATTTTACATGCATTGCCTTTTTTCAATAATCCATGTCTGAAATGGTGACCACTGTGATGAATCAGTGGGGCACTGGGAGGAAGCCTGAAGAGATGTTTGATATCAAGTTCTTATTGTGTGGTGCAGCTCAGAGTCTACCAAACAGTGGTGGGGTTGGGTGCTTTTCCATGTTCCCTGTGCAGTGCATGTCTTATGCGAACAAATTCTAGGCTAGGTTTCTTATCACAGAATCACAGAATAGTGAGGGTTGGAAGGGAACTCTAAAGATCATCTAGTCCCAATCCCCTGACAATGCAGGGACACATAGAGCAGATAGCACAGGAACACATCAAAGCAGAACCTAATTAAGCTGGCCTGGGACTGGGATGGTGGGCTGGGTTGGGCAGGGGGCAGAGGTCTCAGTCTACATTGCTGATTTGCCTCTATGGCATTATGATTCAAATGGCTATCACTTCAGAGAAAATCATTCCAATGGATGCAAATTTTTCTGGCCTCACTTTCAGGTACACTGAAGCTGTCTTGTACAGCACTGGGACTGAAGAAGGGCATTAAAGCTAAAGCAAATGTGATTTATAGTCTGGCACAATGCTGTAAGTCAGGCCAGTTATACAGGGGATTTAGAATCCTAGAATAATATCTTGATCTCAGTTTTGTCAATGGAGATTTTGTAATTGACTTCATCAAGTACTTCTGTGCTAGAGTCCAAGAAGGGAATTGTTATCACTGGCTACATGTCACACACATATAGAAGGCTAGTAGGATGTGGCAAGTGCCATTCAGTGCAAAATGACCAAAGAAGTGTGTTGACCTGCCTGATGGACTCGTATCCTACATGGATAACTGATATACAACCTCCACAACTGAATTACATCCTCTGCTTTACAGCTCTCTGGCCTTAATAACTCTTGCTGTCTCTTCACTGAAATCACCAAGAGAGTCAAAGGGCTCAGAGCTGAAGACTGTTTTTCAGAGTGAGCAAAAAAATTTGCCCTCAAAAAAGGAAGTGTTCATGAGTTTTGCTAATCACATGGTAGCACACTACTTTATACAGTACTTTCTAAATTGCCAAAAGAAATAATCAAAAGTGACAGAAATATTTATGCAGATTTAGCAAAGGTCATGAAAAAGTGTGTCATTTTGACAATACTGGCAAGCTTTGTATAAAGTTTTGCTTTACAAAGTGAATATATTTCAATAAAAAGACTACAGGAGGAAAGTTTTAAACTAACTCTACTTAAAGGTTTTCATTATGTCTTTGGAGACAGTGTGAATACTGGAGTCCAAAACAAAGAAGAAAAACTTGTCAAGATAAGACATGATACATCTTTTTATTTCATTTTAACTTCTACTTAAATAGTAAATGAAGCTAAAACATAAAAGTGCTCATAGTTTTCTGCATAATTATCCACATTCACATTTCTCCTCAGGAGAGGTTCTGTGGGCTTTGATCCAGGAATTTTCAAGCATATAAGGGAGGTACAGGAGCCAAATCTCGTATTTCTTCTGAAGAAAATATGGTATAATTTTTTTATACTTTTAGGGACGTTCCACATACAGACAATCTGGCCTGAAGCCAAAGAGAAAAATACAGGCAGACTTATTAAATGTCCATTATTTCTGTTTGTCTATTTCTATTTTTTTTTATCTTAGTAAGATTCTCTTTATAATCAATAGAACCAGTGTTTCCAGTCCAAGAACACTTAAAGGATATCTATAGCGTATCTTACTAAGTGTCCATGTTTTTCATGAAAATTACCCTATTTCACCCTAAAATGACATGTCATTCTATGTACATATATATCTTTCCCAGTGATCATTCAATATTTCAACTGCAAATAATGAAATAATGCACCAAAAGTCATTTAACTCTCATCACATGCTACTGCCCTGCACAATATACATGGCAATTACAGTAAGCTTAGAGGAATGTGAGAAACTCATCTTTCAAGAGAAGGACTGAGTCCTAAGACACTTTTAAAGTTAGCAAAGAAAATGAAATGGATGTTTCAGGATGAGAGGAAATGGCCTAAAGATGTGCTAGGGGATATTTACATTAGATACTACCAGAAATTTATTCATGGAAACAGTTTTAAAGTATTGTAACAGGTTGTTCAGGGATGTGGTGGAGTCACCAACCCTGGAAGTGTTCAGAAAATAGGTGGATGTGGCACTTGAGGACATAGTTTATGGTGAACATCGTGGCAGTGCTGGGTTGACAGTCAAACTTAATGACCTTACAGATCCTTTCCAATCTTAACAATTCCATGATTTTATGATTTGTATATACAAACAGTACCTCCAAATGATCACTCTGTCTCTAAATCACTTTGTGCTTCAATAAGTCCCTAAAATGGGCAAAAGAGTAAGCAGCACAGATCTCCTGTTTCTATTCCCCAGTATTGTCCCAACAAAAGTTATGAATGCATGTGCACAGTTTTGCCTTCATAACCCAGCAATGGCCCAAATTATCCAGAATTTTCCCCACTTAGGTCACCTAGAGGTGTACCTTGAAGGACAAGGTCCTGATATTGATGGGCACTCCTACTGCTGCTCCTTGGTTACCTTGACAACTGAGCACAACATTCTTAGCAGCACCCTTTTACATAAATGCCTTTGTTCTGTGTAAGAGCTGTGGCAGGCAGAGTTGCACTGCATCTTTCAGCTGAAGTGAGAAAAGCTCCCTTTTCCAAGTTAAGTTCATTCTTCAATCCTCTGCACTTCTGTGGCAGTTTCATGTGCCAGTAAAACCTGCTACAAATCAGACCCTCATGCATCTTCCTCCTTTTGTTAATTCACCATTTCATACAAAATACCTACAAACCATGGAAATAAATCTTTGGTTTCAGTCATTTTACTTCTTTCCTCTTGATTTCTTCTCTTTCTGTTTCTTAACAGGAAGACTACAACCAGCACCTAGATTATTGCACTTTCTTATAGCCCTGCCTTTCTGCTTCAAAGGAACCACTGGTTCACTGTCAAGACTGTCAGTGTTCACAGGCTGATGAAATACTAACAGTGCATCATTGGCATATGCAGCTGAAACTCAACTCTTGTAGCCCCAAGCCTTAGTGCTTCTCAGGTTTCTTCTATGTTGTTCCCAACACTGCTTGTCAAAAGTAACTCCAGGAACAAAGGGTACTAGTTAAACATAACGTTGTTTTACAGCTGCAGAGCAAAGGAACATAGATCAATGCCACAAAGCTTGACCGTTTGACAACATTAAGCAAAGAACAGCACTGATTTACCAGGAGGTGAGTCAAAGAACCTTTGATGTCCTGACTGGTACTGTGTAGTGAAGTGCCTCCCCCTACATTGCTTGATGAAATAACTACATTATTACAGCTGTGTGATCTTCCCTTCCTGTGGCTCTGCCTGCCTCCAGAGAAACTTCCCACATCACGATGCATAGGGTGGCAGTTCTGAGACTGCCACCTTTACGCTCAGACTAAATTAATGTTGCTCCCGTTTACAATGCGCAGAACCAAGTCTACCGGCTGACAACAGACCTCCAAAGACAGAACATGACACTCAGCTGCTGGTATGTTTAGTCCAAGAGCTCCCTGTGTTAACCAGCAAAAGCCCTATCTTCTCTGAAGGCTACACTGCAGCTAATCAGACAAAATTTATTTCTCATTTACTCTAATGAGCAAAACTTCAGTGAAGCCTGCAGTCAGAGCATCTGGAAACAGGAGAAATGTAACAAGATGGCTCATTAGTCTGTGGTCAGCTTTCTTCCCATGCAGGATGGTCAGCTCCTCACATCCTTTCCTTCTGTCACCTCCACAAGCATCCTGTTAATTTCTGAGGAAAATACAAATATGTCTTTGTAGGTTTCAGGACTTCCTCCACTTTCTTTTAATTATTTCTTCATTCTTTACAAACTGTTATTCATCCACATTCTTGTTCTGTTCATTTTGATTTCTTGTTCATGCCTATCACCAGGAGTTATTCTTTAGCTTTTGATGTTCCTGCATCTCTCCAGCTTTGTTATTCCACCAAGTGCCAAATGCCGTATTTTCCAACATTTTCTCCAAAGACATCTTCTAATTTAGCTTATGACTGGTCTCCTCCAGTATTATTTTGTTTCATCAGTTGTGGATTACTATTACTGTTATTACTATTGGCCAAACCTCAGAAAACCGTGTTAAAGATCACAGGTGGATTCAAAAACTGAAATCCCTCCTCCCAAGAACACAGTCACCTCCAGATAACCACTGATAATTGGTTTTCCAGCCAATACACTGATACTCCTGGAAAGCCTCTTCTCTTAGTCACCTTCCAATGAGACCATGTAAAAGGCAGTCTCCACCTCAGTGAGTTGGTCATTGATATAAAGGGTGGTACAGGGTGATTTTTTTTAACTAGCTTTCTATCCAATTCCTCACAACTATTAGAATAAGAGAAATCATGAAGATGTCTTTCAACATTCATCTTAGTTCTCCAGTCTCAGCAAAACCACTGAAAGTTTGTAGCTTCCATTAGAGACTTCTCCAAGGATCACACTACTCCCTGTAGTGATGTGAGCTGTTCCTATGTCCTATTCCTTTGGTCCAAAACATCTTGCTTCATTCATTCCTTCCTGGAGGAACTTTTTCAAGATTCTTGCACTTGAGATCTCAGCATCCAAAAACCACAACAATATAATTCCCTATTTCAGTTTGGTCTCACCGAGACTCAAGATTTTGAAAAGCAAGTGCTTAAAACAAAGGAAGAGTGTTATGGGTTCACCTAGGTGGGCCTAGATTTGGGCTCTGGAGTTTGGACTAGGCCGAAGCTGTCAGCTGACTTGAGCTGGGCTGAGCTAACAGCTGACCTCTTCTAGCCAGTAATGTTGTATTCCATACCACATTATGACATCATCTCCAGGGAAGTAGGAACCAGTGTGGGAGTGGTTAAGGAACCAGTGGGGAGTGGTGAGTCACTTCTCAGCCTTCCTCTTGGGAGGATGCATGATGCTGTCCCAGGGGGGATGGAGAGGACCAGGCCCACCACTGGCTCACAGGGTATCTCAGGAAAGTAAAATGTGTTCTTCTGGATCTCTCCTTTCTGCTTGAGTTTGTCTCCCTGGGGAATAAGGTTTTTCTTAAGTAATGTGTAGTTAGGACAGTAGAATTTGTGTGTTCGTTAAGAACTTGAGGTGGGGAACTTGCTGTTCCAGACTTGTGTGAGTGTATATTTGTACTCTCTTCTAATTGTCTCTTTCTTTCTGTGAAAATATATGTCATTTTAGTATAAACACGGTTTGAAGTGTTTTTTTTCTTTCCCCTCTCTTTTCCTCCCTTTCCCTGGTGTTAGGAGGGAGGCTTTTCTCTCTGTGCTTGGGGGGGGGGTTGGCAGTTGCTTATCTCAAACCAAGACAAAGAGCTTATCTCTTTAAGCAAGACCTTGCTTCTTGGCAGAAGAAATACCGACTGAACACAGTTTGAAGGAAAGGAAGACAGGTCACTGCCCTTTTTAGAGACCCTGTGTCCCAACAGAACAAGGGATTTGAGGAACTACAATTCTATTAACTCTAACCAGCCATGGGAATGAGCCAGCTTCTTACAGTGCCTCAGCATGTCTCATAAAATGCACTGAAACATTTGCTAACAGGGCTATCTGCATGTTATTGTTCATTTTTAGTACAGCAGCACTAGGAGTGCCCATCAATATCAGGACCTTGTGCCTGGTAGAGATGTCAGCATGTTAACCAAAGAACACATTATTCAACTTTCTACTCCCAGTATAAGCAAATAACAAGACTCTTTCATTTGTACAGACAAATGCTCAGCAGCATGGGTCATATAAACTAGCCCACAAGGACTGTTTCGGGGACGGGGGGGGGGGGAATTCTTAAACTTATTTTAAGATTCATATCTATGCATTCATGCCTGTGCATTTAACCATATACATAATTCACTTAAGTTTAACAGACCTGCTTTTAAATACTTCACCACTGTGTCATACCATGGAAACTACCTCAGGGCTACTAGGAAGGGGGTTCAAACATCCCTCATATAAAACACATCATTATGCATTAGAGGAAACTTCATTCAACAGGGAAGAATGGCACAGCAGCTGGAGGTGAATACCATAAACCACATAAAGTTTTAATTAAATTCGTTAAAAATTCTTTGTCTCTCACTGTGTTTGGAGGCAGATAGACCCCTTTAACAATGGCCAGCACATAATCAGGTTTGTCAAAACTAATAATAATACAAAAGCATTTGCCTACCCTGGGACATTTTGAAAAAGTTTGAGTAACTGTATTATTTTTAATATGGGACACTTATAAATCATTGCAAGATGTGGCTCGTTTTGGAGCACAGTTGCTGATTTTACTGTTCATTGGATTGATAAAAGGTGTTAACAATAAAATGCACATTTTTAGCAGTTGACAAAGTGAATACAGGAAAGAATCATAATTTCCCCTTAAAGCATATATAACTGTGATACATATATTTTGTAGTGCCTGTTGCAATAGAACAAGGGAAAATGGCTTTAAACTAAAAGAAGGTCGGTTCAGACTAACTACAAGGAAGTTTTCTTACAATGAAGGTGGTGAAATACTGGAACAGGTTTCCCAGAGAGGTGGTAGATGCCCCATCCCTCGAAAGATGCAATGACAGGTTGCACAGGGTTCTAAGCCGTCTGATTTAGTTGAATATGTCCCTGCTCATTGCAGGGAAGTTGGATCTTTTTAAAGGTCCCTTCCAAACCAAACTACTCTGTGATGCTATGATATATAAACCCATTTTTCATGACCAATATTTCTTTACTGCATGTCTTGTATATTCCATACTGATGAGTATGAAAAACAAATACATTTCCTGCCCTTCAGAGCTTGCAGTCCATCAGCAAAGCAGGATACAACAAATGAATATTACAGCACCGGCTCCCCTCCTGTAAACACAGACATGTCTGATGTCAGAGAATCAAATATGTCAGGGGACTAATTGTGAGCACAGAGCATGCATAAATGTTTGCAGGAGTAAGCCTACCAACCCGGGTAAAAGAGGATAGCTATGTGGTTGCCTAGCTCTTATGTAAATGACCTTGTTTTTCAAAGCTAGAAAGCCTTGCAAAATACTTTTGTGTTTAATGAAATCCAAATAAAATGATTCCACAATGTACTGAAGGGCTTCAGATGATGAGTCAGTGACAATGTCAGCCATTTAGACTCATGGCAAGCACTTAACTTTGGTACCAGTCCAGGTCCCATTTTAGTCAGTGGGAGTCCTTTCCCTGATTGCAACATAAGCCTTTGATACTAAATTATCTCAAGCTGATGAACTGTGAAACAGAAAAGGTACTTTTACCAACTATTCCTAACCTAGATTTGTTAAAGATAATTGTAAAATAGCACTAACTGACTTAGTAATTATATCTGAAAACATACCACTGCATAGCTAATACATAAGGGTTGAGTATTCATTTTGCTTCATCAAGACACTCTGATACAAAAAATATCACAGGTAAAATAAGCAGTCCCACAACCTATGTAATATAGTTGAAAATGGGGAAAGAGCAGCTAAAAGTGTATATTCCCCATAGTGCACCTTAGCAAACCAAGTTGTTTTTTTATCATCCATTTCACAGTCCACTTGATACTCTTTGGGGCAAGGAACTTGATGGGTTTTACTGTAAGGTGTGTGCCTTGAGCAAAATGTGACAGAAACATACATTTGAGGAAATATACAATACAAAACTAGATTGATGTATCAAAATAAATGTTAGCACATATACTGTAGTATTGAGTCTACACAACAGAGTACTCTGACTAGTATGAAAACACAATTTAATTGAAGTAATAATAGAGCAAAGTAATTTTTCTGTTTTTTCTCTATCCTATTGCCCTTACCAACTGTGAAAGTGCCGTCCTCAATTACATAGGTTTCAGAAGAAAACAATATGCCTGCTTTTCCACTTTGCTTTCACACAGACAGAAGAAGTAACTTCAAAGGAGAATAGCTGAGATGAAGGAGCTGAAGAAATGGCAATAACAATAACCCCAGAACAATTGCAGGAGCTGACTGAAAAACACTGCATAACACACTTGTCCATAATCCCATCACAAAATGGTGAGAATTTTCTAGTCTCGATCATTTAAAAATGAAAGTTATAATTTGAATGTATTGCCTAAGTCCTGCAGACAATGGAGAAAGGCACAAATGGAAAGTAATTCTTTCAGTGTTATGATGAATACAGCAGACAGGGTAACTTGTCTTCTGGAAGAGTCTGGAGAGAACCACACCAGAACAGGTATCCACACAGGAGCTCATGGAGGACCTCATTCTGAAGCATGTGGATATCTGCTGAAGCAACATGGTGGTTCATGTTGAGCCCATGCTGGAGCACGTTTGTCCTGAAGGACTGCAGCCCATGGGGAAAACCCATGCAAGAAAGTGTGAGCAGGTAGGATTGGCAGAAAGGAGCCATGAACCACTCCAGACCCCAGACCCATCCCTCCAAGTTCCTTGCAGTGGAGGGGAGACAAAGGAGCTGAGAATGAAAGAATGAATCTGAGCGTGGGAAAGAGGAGAGGGGAAAGGTATTTCAATTTTGTCTTTGTTTCTCACAATCCAAATCTATTTTAATTGACAATAAATGAAATCCATTTTCCTTAAGCCAAGTCTGTTTTGCCCATAATGGTAAATGGTAAGTGAGCCCCTATCATTATTTAAACTGATGAGCTTTATCGTCTTATTTTCTCCCTCATTCTATTCAGTAAGGGGGAGTAAGAGAGTGGCTGGATGGCCAGCCCAAGTCAACCCACCACAATGTCTATGTTCCCCAGCTTCCCTTTGCTAAGATAACAGATCAAAGCAATTTTGAGATTCCACTCTGGAACATTTGTTTGAGCCATGTTTTTAACCTGCACATTATCTGTGATGCAATATTAGCACATAGAGAATTCTTCATGCAAAATCTTCAGTGTTTCTGTGTTTCATAGCAGATGAGTGGCTGTTTTGAGCATATTGTAGCTGAGTAACTGGTGCCCAGGAGAGGGAGAGTCAACATCTGAGTGGAGGTGACAAAAAGAAAATGTGAAGCAACCATGATTAAAGGCTAAAATTTCAGAAATCCTCCAGCTCTCCAGCTAGGGCAAGACCTTCAGAGAATTTCAGCTCCAAACCAAGCTGCGAGATCTGAAAGAGTCCTCAAAACTCAGCAGCTGCTACTGAGATCAGTGGGGCTATTCATAAGTGCAGGGATCTGCTTGTGCCAATCATAGAGGAATTGAACCCATCTTGAACTTGAATGTAGCAAACTTTACAAGACAACTGGGGTCAGGGGAAAAAAAAAGAGTATCTAGAGCAACAACATGCAATTATAGACTTTTAAGTGCAAAACTTTGTGGCTCAAGGGCAATGCATTTTAGAAAAATAATGATTATGCTTTCACCTCCTGTGTGAGACACTTACCACTGCCTTAAGTAGGGCATTAACTTGCAGCAAGAGCAAGCACTGGTTTGGAGGTTTGTGGCTAGGCCATACATCTGAACTAATTGTGGCTCAGAGTGAATTCATGCGAAGTTTATTTAAAATAAGATAGATGGGCAAGTGACAGCCAGGGTCTGGTTGAAAAGTAACATTATTTGTGAAGACAGTCTATTGTATTGCAGCAAAAGAGAATTCCATCTTCTATTCATAGTGCCCAGTGGGAATTCATGCTGGGACTTTTACTTTACTGACATATCCATTTCATTAAGTTCCCTCATCCAGATCCTTTCTTTAGTTTTCGTAGTAACTCTTAGTGTGTGTGAGTGAGCAAAACAATTATCTGGAAAGGATCCAGCTACTACTGATTTTGAGGAGGGATTCTCAAATACTACAGGTGATATCTACAGTTTGTCATTATAATAAATACATCATGTCTTTCAATGACCTTGATGCAGCTCTTGGGAGGGCGAAGGGGGCCCAGGTTGCCACTGGAGGGCTCTGCCCAGGTGCTTGTCAAAATATGAGGACACACATCTTGAACAAAGACACAGCCTGGGGTGCATCCTAATTCATCTTCATGCCAGGCAACAACATGGGGTGTGGCAAACCCTCTTCACTCTACCCAGGCCAGCCACTTGGCTCCTTCTCTGGTTAGTCTGAGGGCAAGCAGCTGATACTCCTCTATCCAAAGCAGGTGGCCTCTAATATGGAAATAAGCCAATTAAAGGAGACTATAGAGGGGCATAATTGGCCAGCTTCTTAAGCGGTGACACATCTACAGAACTGAAGATAAGAGAGGTGATGAACAGGAGAATTTTCAGCTGCATAATTTTTGACCCAGTACATTAGTACCCTGGGGTAAAACAGAGAAGGGGATTTTGGCATGTGAATCTTTTTCCTTCTTTGAGTTGCAACTGCTAAGGATCAAATTGGGAAGTGTGAAGTAACAGAGCAGTTTTCTCTACATCTTTTTAACACTACTAATGAAAGGCTTTCCACATTATGGCCTGTGTCTATTTCAGCCCTGATTTTGTATCTACTTAGAGGATTAGAAAGATTAAGTGCTAATTAGACCACTGTGGATTAATAACTGCTACTTCTGCAATGCACATTTTTCTTAATCTTGCCTCTAATTCTAGTGGAGATTGGTTCTTGTTACAAAGCCAGGATTTGCCAAAGGTTACTAGACGCGTAATAGAAGAGGCTGGGTATTAGTTTTTTTGTATACACTGAATAGGCATCACCCATTAGGCTAAAGAAGGAATTACAGAGATGCTTTGTTTCTGAAGAAAACAAAAAGTCATGTCTTCATTATTCTGCTGGAAGCACTGGGTTTTTGGTTTGTTTTTCTTTTAAATGTTTTACATTTTAAAAATATTTTACATTTTCAGGTCTGTAACTTCTAATTTGAGCATTGCAAATATGTATACACATTGCTAATTCAAAGTATATTCAAACACCACTGAAATGATATGTCAAGTGTTAACTAGGAACATGTGAAAACAGCAAATACAGAAAAATTAGCCACTCTCTTTTCACTGACTGTTGACTGGGGAAATGGTGCTGTTCATTAATGGGATAGTTTCCTTGTTCTCAGGTTAAAACTCACTTGCAATATACTGATAGTCATATATTTGCAAATAAGGTCAGAACTATTTGGTTGCTTGAGGGAAACATTCATAAATCAGAACAATGAGGCAGTTGTTCATGTGTAAAACTGGCCATGATCTTCTTCAGAGAAGAAAGACTTGGAGGAAAGTTTTCATTTACAGCCAACAAAGAATTCAATTTGCATACAGGTGTTACAGGGCTTTCTCCGAATTCATGATTCCCTGCTTGTTTCAGATGTCAGGACACAAGGATGGGTCAAAGGCTCTGTGAGATGACTTGCAGCTAGTTAAAGGAGTCTGACGTCAAGGCTGCTAACATCAGCTCTCTTGTTTTGCACCAAGTGACCAGGATCACCTTCAATTACATTATTTCCCACTGCAACTTAAGGAGCAGGTTGGTTTCTGCACAAGGAGGCTGACTATAATACTTTTTTGTTTATTCTAGCATAGAGTAGCCTTGCATCTCTTGGGTGGAGGATGAGATCCACTTGCTTTTAAAAGCACAGAGCAAGGATCACCCATTAGGATCAAGCAGGTGCAAGGAGGGGTGGTAGAGCATGGTCCTTCTCCATGATGTCTGCAGAGGCTTTGAAGCACTATTGCTTCTATGCACAGAATGACAGGTGCGCAACAGTCCCTTCAGGGCAGCCACAGCCCACGAGCTGATTCCCCATTTCACTGAGAAGGCAGTCAAGCTTTCTGGTTTGTTCCTCATCTTCTGGGACCTGAATGGCTTAGAGAAGGCATAGGTACAGTTGTGACAAGTCTCTTGTTCTCGCTCGTCTTGTAAAGAATTATCAGATACATTTTCTGGGCTTGCATTTAATGCAGAGGTACCTCCCACAAAAGAAACCACAGTCTTCAGAAGGCCAGGCTCACTTTGGAGCAGAAAATTCCTGACTGTGTGCTCCTAGTATTCAGAAGATGTTGTGTATGTGTATGGCCAAACTTCACAAACGGAGATTTGGGCAGGGCTCTCCCCACGTGGGTGTGCCCTTTGAGCCTGCGCAGTGGATTTTTCAGGTGAGGCACAGCGCGTGCAGAACTGGCCCCACCGTTTAAATCCTATGAAAGGTCCATTTGCCATGGCCGAGCAAGCTTGGACAGTGACAGTGAAGCCCTCAGGACTGTCTACAGCACCCAGTACGAATTGGGGCTGACCCTGCTTCGTTTCCAAGATCTGATGGCAGCAGGGAAGCATTTAACTGCCAGAGGATGGTCCCCTCTACCAAGACTCGAACTCACGACCTTGGGATTCAGAGTCCAGAGTGCTCTCCATTACGCCACAGGACTACCCAAGAAAAATACTGTAGAGAAGCTGCAAGGAGTCAAATGTATAATGAAATGATCAGGACAAAGTCTGAGATCTCTAAAGAGTTTTCCTTCCTTAGACCTCCTGCTGTGTGTGACCAGAGGCAATCTTCTCTCTGTTAAGTCAGTTCTTACCAGATAATACTCTGAGAATTACTGATGCTTAATAAATTGTCAGATCTGCCTGTTCAAAACAGTTGAGAATGAAGAGGGCTCTATACAGAAGACTATCTGAAAACCATCTTGAGTATAAGAAAAGCCCTCCTCCAGAAGCCTTTACAGAGGACCTGGGAGAAGAAACAGAGAACAGAAGCAAATACTGCAGCAATGATTGCTGATAAATATACTGTCAGGACACCTTTTAGAAATGGAGTGGGACTGTCTTACAAAAAAATCCTATTTTGGCCCATGTCCATTACATATTTTATGAGATTAGACATTTGAAGTCCCTTTCTGCACTCAAACACCAAACTGTGTATGACCACAGACCATGGCCTCTTCATTCATCCTCCACAAAGAAACCCTTGCAAGATTCAAACACATTTTTCTGCACACCAAAAACCACAGAAACACATTTCTAAAGCCAAGTCCTTATCCTAACTCTGTACCACACGAAATTATCATGAGCCAGCTGCTCAAGAAAGCCTTTATCAGCATACACCCAATTTCTGTAGCTGCTAGGAGGGGAACACAGACCCACCACACCTGGTAGCTGCCTGCTGTGGCTGTCCTGGAGAATATGAATTTTAACAAACTGTACTTTACTAACCGTACTTTAAAAAAGGGATTGGCAAAAACAAGGGATTGCAACTGATTTCACTAGTGACTTACTGCACTGGATTTTTGTCATGACACCTATAACTGATCCTTAAGATTTTTTTTTTTTACGTTTATAAATAATCTATTTGCACCTCAAATTTTATGTAATACTTTGGTCTCTTCTCACACTTCTTTCATTAGCACCTGCATTCATACAGCTTCTTAGTCATACAACTAAAGCATCTTTTTTTAAGTATAATTCTTGCCTCAGACAACAGACCAGGCAAGAGTTTTTCCACACATCACATCCCTGCATCCCTCCCCGACAGCATCCCTAAGGCAGTCCACCGCTTCACCACCAGAGGGCGCTGCCTGAACGCCTTAGAAATATTTTTATTCTAAATAAGTAAATACAATTTTAATATTCCACCTTTGGAATCCTATTATTTAGAAAAGGCGATGCAGTTGTGACAGGAATAAAAGGGAATTATTTAAATACTGTTACATGGGACAATGTGTCAAATCTTCATTCTAGTCTCATCCAATCTTGCACAGTCTGGAACAACAGTACAAATTAAACTCTGTTTATTTAATCAAAGTGGTCTTGAATTAGGGTGTTTATGCCAGCTACTGAGATCCACAATATGAATCTGATGGCAAGCAGTTCAAGAAGAAAAGCCAAACTGGATTTTACAGCCAACTAAAATCAGCCAGTGATACATGATACTGCCATAGTATTGCGTAGAAAATTAGTGTCCGTTAGTACTAACACTAAGGCTATGTCTCTTTAAAAACAGAACTTCTGCTTTAACACTGATTCATCTTTAGGTTGTCTTCTCTTTTTAACAGTAATTTATATCCCAGTTCTGCTGTTTTCCAACAACTCTTTCTATACACAACAGAAGGTCTCTGTTTTCCCCCTATGTCCAATGCTTTTCTATCAAACATATGTTCATATATTCCAACACATATGTTGCATGAATGTAAATGCACAAATATGCATCTCTATTTCCCACTAAATGAGGGGTTCAAAGCTATTCTTGGGTCCAGACTTGTCCTCTTCAGACTGGAGCTGAGCTTAAGATTCTCTGGAAGGAAAAAACGAACTAAGCTCTTTAGCTTAAATCCCAGCTTCTGATCCATGAGCTCTAGCTAGACTGGGCATGGGAAAGTTCAAGTATGATCTTGTTTAGTTCTGGGACTGACTTTTCTTAAGTACAGCATGTACTCACAAAGCCAGTGCTGAGTTACAGCCAGGAATATGATGACATGAAAAGTCTGGGGCAGAATTGGCTGTGCAAGAAGTCTTCTGCACAGATCTCCACCCTGATTAAACCTGGAAGTCTCAGACCCTAACAATCAAAGTATAAATGGTTTTATCTATGGATTTTATAAAAGAAATCATAAAATTTCAGAGGCCTGACTTGCTTTGATAGTGTTCAGGCTTGTCAGTCCTAGTCACAGATCATCCAATTACCACAACTCAAAGTAGGACATATGCATTTTTAGTCATATGCATTTTAGTCAATAATGAGAAACTTACATTAATATATCTACATGAAGTGCTTTGTTATCAAGTTAGTCAGTGAAGAATAGTCAATGTGATCAGGAGCACTTAGAGAGTTTTGGTTCACCCTACAGCAGGCACTTACATTTGGTATCACACAGACATACCTAAACACAAATGTCTTGGTCTCATGAGCCTGACTGTGAGCAGAATTCTCCTCCCCTCCCTCAGTGCTTTAAAAAGGGTAACTTTCAGGATCCTTAGTTCAGAGAATTTCACTGTCAGAGACATGTGCAACCCAACCCAGCCTCTGCAGCTCCACCTCCATTTTGCCACTTCATTCCAGTCTGCTTCCAGATGGAGTAGAGAGGTTATTTTTTCTCTTTCAAAATATCCTCAGTGTTTGAATATGGCAGATAAGCAGATGGATCACAGGTCTCAGTTGTGTTCTTCACCAGAATTGGTCTACATTTGTGATGCAGAATGAGGCTATCCTGCTCAGGAGGTGAGTATGGCCTATCATTTGTTTTCCCCACATGAACAAACATCTGTTGAAGATAAAAAACAGATGAAGGACATAGGACCTCCCATTTTTCTAGCAAGACAGATCTCCTCCTCTTGTATATGGGGCCTATTTTTTTTGAAATGCATTTCTGACTAACCTGCAGTGACAGTTTGGCAAGCCAGAAGGTGAGAACATCTCATTTTATTGATGAAGGAGTTTCTACCTCACAAAATAACATTACTCCTGACACTGGCCAGCAAAGCCAGAGAGCTCACAGACCTCCACCTTCTTGCTGCCCACTAGTTTCTGAGGGGAGCCAGATGAGAGGATTATCTCCCTTCTCCGTGCAGGGACAGCATGATATTTTCCTCACTGAAATTTTACCTCTGGGCCCAATAAACAGCACAACCATAAGATGGAGCTGAGGTGGGCATCTACAAGAGCTTGAAGGTCCAGGCTGTTTTCCTGTCTGAAAAGGTGGTTTGCAGGCAGACATACAGACCTCCTTCCACTGCTGTATGCCAGTGAGGCATTCATCCTGGGCAAAGGCTTTTCTGTTGCTGCTTTCTTCTAGGTGTGCCTTCAGCGCAGTCTGCAGTGCTTTGGAGGGTCCAACCACAAAGGCTACATGGGGCTGCCACTCTGGGATGATGTGAGAGTCCCTGCATAGTGAAGGAATGTGTCCCAGAGACATCTCAGAAAACATTTGGCATAGTCTAGGTCTTAATCAAGTACAGAATGGAAAAAGCAGCACAAGTGAAATGTCTCTCAAATGCCTACAAATACCTAAATTCAAGTTCAATTATAGAAGGAAGAGGGAAAAAGTAATGTGTGTTTTTTCTCAGGCCCCAAAGCCAAGATCTGTGTGTGTTTTTGAAGTCATCCTGCAAGAAAGAAAAGAAAAGGCTGCAGCTTACTGTGACCTAAATAAAGCAAACAAATTAGGTACTTGTGATCAAAGGGTTGAATGATGCATATACACATCTCCCTAAATAACAGAGAGTCATTAGGGGAAATGACATGTCATTATTCCTCTGAAATAAAGCAAATTACCTGTTCTGAAAAGAGGAATTAATCTGTTTTTATACATGAAGAATAATGCCACATTATTTCTTCTAAAATTAGCAGCTGACAGGCTGAGACTTCAGTGCACATAGCATCTGGCTCTCTGGCACCACATGTGCTTACCAGAGTGAACCAGCTTTATAAGGTTTGGTGGGCAATAGCCTTTAGCACAAGGGTCTACATCCACTGAGCTCCAGAACAGCAGTAAGTTTAAAGTATCTCAGAGCTTCTTTCTTTCTTTCTCTCTACAGAAGCAATAAATAGTCTGATACTGACATTTCAAAAGGCTGAAGAACTTTGAATGGATTCTCAAAGTCCTCTTTTCTCCTTTCTTTCCAACTCGCTGTACCTTTCATCAGTTGTCTTCCAAACAGGAAGCAAGTGTGTGACAATCTCATCAGAAAATTCTGCATTTTGATGTTTCCAGAATTCAAGGCAGGCAGCAAAGGAATGAATTCTGAAAGCTGAAGTTAGACTCATCCCAGTAAATAAGAAGTTTCTTGTTTTCTGTTCTCAAACTCTAAGGCTTCAGATGGTTAGAGTCCATAACCATAGTAATGGCCTAAAAATTTATCTTGAAAAGATAATGGCTGTATTTTATCACATGAATGCATAGAAACAGTGTAAAGACTTATCAAAACTGCTCTCCCAAGGAATTCCCCTCTGTTTGCTATTCATGTTTAGAGTAAGAGTATGAAGGGCTCAACATTGATAAAGGGGCTTGGGACATGGAAAACACGAGAATTCATTTCCATCAGACTTGGGAGACCAAAATCACAGTGCTTATTTACTCCCTAGAGACTTTTCAATTAAGTATTCTTTCAATGGAATAACCCAACCTTCCTGACTGTCTTCTACTGATGCACAGCCATAGTCACATCCAAGCTATGTGCAAAAAATTCCCTAGCAGTAGATTTGAAAGGAAATATAAGTTAAACTTTCTCTCCAACACGCATCTGAGGGAAGCAACTGGGTGGTATTTTCTCTGTGTTTAAATATGTAAAACCCACTATTGTTGATGCTTGGCTGTTGATTCCTTGGCTGTGATGACACAGAGAATATAAAAGATAACAAATCCAATCACCAATACCACATATCCCCATCTAACCTTTTCCATCATAGTTTTAGCCTAGACAGTTTGAAGTCCATGACTTCTAATGTTTGCACTTATCTTTCATACAAATGAGGAATAAGAGGTTTTCTTGTGCTGGTAGGACCAAAACAAACCACACTGCCCTCTCTGCTTGGTGTCCTGAGTGCCAGGCTCCACAACATCACACTGTTGTTTGGGTTTTTTTCCTTGAAGGGTAGGAGATTGTTCTCGTCTAGCCAAGAAAAGGATTTTGTAATAGTTGAAGAGCTCCTTGAGGAAAAAAAAAAAGGCAAGAAGACCTTACTGGAAGAAGCTGCTTCCTCAAGAGAGGTTGGCCTGCTCAGAGAGGCAGGTCAGCTAATGAGTGCTGGAATTGGAGGTCTGAGGCAGGCAAACGCATCAAACCATGTCTTAAATTGCCCATATACACAGGTTATTGCACTGGATAAAGGCCACATGTCAAGGAGGAAAGGCACTCTATCCATCTGACCTAATGATGTCTCCATGATAATGCTCCAGGGTTGAGCACCGATTGGCCTTAAACCAAGGAAGACAAGGGGACAATCCCCATCTTCTAAAGCCTTCAGCAACCTGCAGAGAAACAAGGAGAGATGAGCTGCATTGAGCTAGGGAGGCTTCTGAAACAGCCTCTCCCTATGAGCAGGGAAAGCTCTCTGGACATGCTGCTCAAGGAGCATCATCCAAGCAACAGGGTTGTCTATGTCTGAAGGACTATTTCAGTCCACAGATGACCAGAGTAAACATGTGGTCCAAGAAAGGAGAATGTGAGCATCTGGCTCAGCAGTTTCTATTTCTGGTTCCTAAGGCAGACCTTGTAACCCAGTTTCTGGTCCCAGAACAAAACAGGTAGCTATGTTTATCATTTTATTTTTCCTGACAATAACTTATATTTAGAGAGATTTACCACCAGCACCTCCTTCTCCTGGTGAAGTTCTACACTATCTGCTGCAGGAAAGCACCCAGTTGTTGAACTTTCCTTGATCACTCGTTGTTAACCACAAAAATTACAGTCAAGACTGTCCAGTTTTTCTTCTTCTACCTGCTTTGTAATAGCAGATAGAATACATCAAGCTAAGGTACAGTTTTGCATCCCGTTTAAGTGGTACCACTGACCTGCAATCAGCATTCTGCAGTACAAGACTGGCATGTGTGTAGTCTAAGGAACAGACAGATCAGCTACTCCAGATATCGGCTCCATTTATTTACTTATCAATGGGAAAGCCAAACAGCTAACAAACAACTCCAGGAGTACAGATGTCAGCATGATGTCACCAGAGGGAAAGTAGGACTGTCCATATCAAAGTATGCAAACCTTTTTTTTGGTACATGGAGCTAAGCTACAACTTCTCCTAAGCTTCACCTATGAGAAGGAAACACTGACCAAACAACTGAGGGCAACTCTCCAAGACTGCCTTTTTACAAAGCATGGAATGAATAACTTCCTTGAGAAAGCAAAAAAACCCCAACTGAATAAAGCACTATTTTAATTATATTCATATTGATTTATTTGAAAATATGTTCCCATTAAACTGTTATCTAAGCACAACCCATTGTAAGTCAGAAGCAGCTTGGTTCCACCTGCATTTAAAGTCATTATTATAATTATTTTCACCAGAAAAGCCATTAATCTCATAAACAATACCTGGCTTGCAGAAAATACATGATAGGCAGTTATGTTATGGTTAACTATTATTTTTGTTACATTCTTTAACTCTCACAAAAACACTAATTTTCTATTAAAATGTTTTTTGAAAAAAAAAAAACAAACAAAACCAACAACAGCTTACCTTCAGATTGATGCGTGGCAAGAGGTGTTTGTGTCTCCTTGGAGTATGATACCACCTCCCGGGGTAAGAAATCAACCTGGGTAATCTTTGACACCCCTAGTTTGTGCAGTCTGCGTCTAGGGTGGAATAGATGACATCAAAAGGTTAGTTATATTAAATGTAAATCAGCAGCAGGAATAAAAGTGTTTGCTTTTATGAACAGGATAAAAAAATTCTTCAGTGTTTGTTAGCATGAAACACAATACAGTATGCATGAGAAGTACCTAACTGCAGTGAAGAAAATTAGCCTGAGAACTATTTGCCATAATACAGCTACTGAACCTCTAGATCATGCTGCTGAGAGGGACTGTAAATGGGAGAGAGAAATGACCTGCTTGCGCCCCTTTTAACATGCAACAAAATTCTCTTTCATACCATCATTACTATAACATTCTGCCAGCTCAAAAGAGTTCATCCTCAGCCTGGGATACACAATAATGGAAAGGGCACACTGGGTGTAAACCACACTGGATTAGGACTGTCAGATGTTCAGGTGACAGCAATAATAGAGCTTTTAATTGGCAATTCGATGACTTCCATATAGAAGGAGATTCTCCCTTCCATAGGAGCCATTAGTAATGGAATTGATATAAGTTTATAATTAGTAGAGTCCTAATTCAAGGGCTGGAGAAGAGCTAAAACACAACTGGAACAGGGCAAGTATAGCCTTCTTTTTTGGCTACTTCTCTTACTTTAAATAAACCACGTGAAATAAATCAGTGAAGCCAACTAACTGTAAGTGGGTAAGGGAAAGAAAAGAGTGACAGCTGAGCATGGCCATGAACACTTTTAGTGGTACACAATTCACTGAAAAGTGGGGGAAAGAAAAATCAGTTTATTTCCCGACTATTATTTTTCTGTCTGTGGGAAGTGAAGAATATCCAAGTGGTTATTTGCAAGTGTTTGGAAAAAAACACCAACTTTCAGCAGAGAAAAGAATGCAAACATAATAAACAAATCAACTAAGTCTGGTAAATCAGCAAGTGTGAGCATGCCTGTGCATTTATGGGAAATAAATTCATAAACACAGTGCTTCACAACTGTCATGTTATTAGAGAAAAGAAGTTGGAAAAGCAGAAAATTCATACACATTATCCATATCCTCTTCATTTTCCAGGTTGTCAGAAGAACAGAGGGTCAAAGGGGTTTTGATCTAATTCATTTACAATGGTATAGGTATTCAATTAAGATAGATATCTATGAAAAGAAATGGAGGTCTCAAAAGGAAACTGTCATCATTGGATAACACTCACTGAACTTTTCAGCTGGTTAATGCTACATCAGCTATATTTTCTTCTGCTCTTACTGGCTGAGTTATTGTTAAATTGAATTCAATTAGATTTATCAGTACCAATCAGCTGCATGGCATAACAAACCACTAGAGCACAAACAGTTGCTATAGCTCTGAGTCTTTCCTCTCTTCAAAGATGAAAAATTAAGAAGTCTCCCTCCTTACAACCCTCTGTGACTTTGCCAATATTAATAAAAGCTGTAATTGTCCAAAAATCTTACAGAAAAACTTCTACTTTGTTACTGGGGGCAGAAAAGCTTCTTCAGCTAACAAGTTTTACTAGTTTTACATTTTTGTAGCTGCTTTAACTGAGGATCTGTGCGAATTCAAGCTTTAATAAATATCTCACCTCAGCAGAATCTTATGTTTTTTTTTCCTCTACTTAGCACCAGATGTGCAATCTAACTTGGTCAGTTAGACTTTCCTATGTAACCAGGCCCCTGCTGCCCCTGGCTGCTCTTTCCATTTACTGAGATTCTTAAGCCTTCTGCATTGAAAGTGTCTCTTGACAGCAGTCTTGGTTAAATGCAATCCCTAATTAATTATGTGTCTAATCTGGACCTAATTAGAACCTCACCTAATTCTAACAACAGTTTCACATGAGGTTATTCCAAATCTCCTCAACTGCCTGAGGATGGGGAACATGGCCCTAATGGAGAGCTGGATTGCACAGCTAGTTGGTTTAACCTCTTTGTACACTGCTATCCAAGAAGTGAGCTTAATCCCAGAGCAGTGTGCTGAGACGTGGAATTTTTCACCTAAAACATTTACAATTCAGACATTGTTGGAGCCTTGTGCAACCCATATCCTACTGGTGAAGATAGGGAGGTCTTTCTTAATCTGAAAGAACATGATCCCTTGATTATTTTTTGCCTCTGTTAAGCACCCTATAATGTTTCTTATGTAACTAGAAGCTGGCCTAACCCTTGGTCCTAAACATTTAGAGACAAGTGGTGCATCCTTTCAGCATCTGGACTCTACCAAATATGGACTGTAATGTTCTAGTCTCTAGTTCTTTTTGGGCAACACTAAACCATCTATTATTTTCCCATCCCCATTTTTCATTTGACCTGCTGATAATTCTTATAAATTCACTGAATATTCATCTTAGAGCAAATAAACTTTGAAGAATTCCTTTCAAAACTGCCAATGGTACATCAGGAGAAGGACAGTAAGTAAAGTTCATGCATTAAAATTGATTCTTCTGTCTACAGGTACCAGAAGAAAGATGTATCTGCTAAAAGTGTTTTGCTACACATATCATTTATTTGCTGACTTCAGGATTTCTTTTACATTGGGTTTTGGCACAGGAGGGGGCTTAGCTAGTCTCATGACACTAGAGGAAAGTTTAACTCTGCCTTGTTTTTGAAGAGAGTTTTCTAGCAAGAGGGGCAGGACCTCCATCAAAGTGTATACTGTGGATTTGCATTTTGGCATGCTTCATCTTTGCATTGATCTCCCATAGATGATTGAAGTCTTTTAGCTATATACAGGGTTATCTTTTCATGAGCCAAATAAAGGAACTTGCCATGCACAACTGTTTGAGGAATCTTGCTTCTAGGAATACTCATCTTTTAATCCAAACTTCTGGAAAAAAAGAGCAGCTGAGATTTCTAAAAGGTTTCTGTATAGTATAACACCTCAAAAAACCTATCTTTCTGGTAAAGCCCAGATAAAGTTGTAGAAGCTGGAGCTATTTGAAGCCACACTCATGTGAAAACTATCAACATTCCTAGCAGTTCTGGATATGGAGAAACCCTGTTTGAAAAGCTCTCTGGATACTTTCCTTCTGATCTTTCCTCGTGAATAGCCCTAACATCCCTAACTGCATTTGGGAGCACTGTCAATCAGCAGTTAAAGGGAAATTGCTGTTTTTCTTACAGAATTGTGAACAAACTAGTAAAAGTACAAGACATTTGCCTAGGCACTCAGACAGGCAATCCTGTAAGTTCATAGGCAGAGCAAATTTTTCAACAGTGATTTAGTTTTGCCTATGACTCAAGCTCTGAAGAACTGGAGGTGCTGATACCTATGCTTTTAGAGGAACAGTTATCCTAAAGATCTCTGCAAGTAAACATTTCTAAATTACTTAAATTAACTGAGTTTCTTCACGTGCTTGGGGTAAAGGAAGTTCCAGCCCAAACTAGAAAATACTAATGTTAGCTCTAGTACAATTTAAAAAAAGCTTGATAGGCCTGAACTCAACTAAGATGGCAGTTACTCTTGGACTATGATCACATTTAAGCGCACAATTATAAGCACATACACAACTCTTAATGAAAAAGGGGAAATTGTCTCTGCATGTGGAAAACAGCATAACTATAGCAGACAGAAAAGGAGGGAGAAAAGTACCTTGCAAATGATTCAGAGCAAACAGTCTGAATCAACAGGCACAAACAAGATGTAAATGTATATGCATATATGTCCCACAATAATAACATTTCATCTGTAATGAAATAGTCATTTGTATTGTGTTTTGAGCAACAGAAATAGCAACTTATTTTTTCATGAGCTTATTTAAATAGTTGGGGTTTTTTCGCAAAGATGCCTTTGCTGAGTGTCTTTGCTTCTTATTTATAAAACTAAAAGAAGGAAACTTAAACAATAGTCTTTTTGAGTCAACAAAGCAAATAAAAATCACACAGAGAACCAGTTCAACTAGGAAGCATTTTCAACATAATTCTTGCAAAGAGATGATCAACTAATAACAAAAAGAGCTGACATATACCCAAGTTCAGAGTCAGACTGGAGCTGCAGCACTGAGGGGTCTGTGTCCCATTGCAAGGTCCTAGGGTGGTAATCAGCCGTGCAGCACAAAGGGGAGGGAAAAAAAGAACACACAGAATTAACTAAAAGGATAAACAAAACCCCATCTCATTAGTTACATACTCTATGTAGTACATTCCACTTCCAAGTGCAATCGACAGCCACCATATGTCAAACAAGGTTTGTATGTTAAACTGTATTATTGGTAAACAAAGGGAACAAGCTGGATTTCCTGTCAGATATTGATTAATTAAACATGGTGTTTGGTTTTTTTTTAATCTTTTCCTGAAAGATTTCTACCTCTTTAACTCTGGTTGATGCAACCACAATAATCAGTAAAATCTGCAGGCACAATTTATTTGTGTTTTTATGATAAGGTAGACTGAGCACTTGCCATGAACTCCACTGGAGAGTCTATCCCTTCACACACTCCTGGACATGGATGGTCCAAGTCTATTCCTTCACACATCCTGACATAAATGGTGAGCCATCCTGTACAAATGTGCTCTGTGCATGAACACCATGTAGTGCATATGACAACAAATGGCACATTGAACACCAGCTCTGACGTACTCTGGGGGCATCTGGGACAAACACAGAAATTATTCTTCTTTTCCTCCAGGTAAAATTCCTTGGGAAGAGGGGAATGATATGTCTGGGAAAATGAGATCTATGACAGTCTCTAAATGGACCATTGTCATATGAGGCTATCACCACACGTACAAATGCTCCAGAGGTGTGGTCTGAAGTGAAGAAGTTGCTCCTTGCATTGCAGTGCAACTTGTCATACTACCACCTCTAAACCACTTTGCAAACACTCAGAGAGCCTTACTGGAGTCCTGTGAAATACTTTCTAAATCCTCCAATTTAGAAATATAAAACTTGACATATTGAGGCCAACACTTTCAAAGTGCCTGCTCATTCCCTAATTCTTAATTTTACTTTATTTTTCCACCCTCAGGAAGCCACATTTTAGACACAAGAAAACTGCCAGAATCTATGACAGAATCAGGAACACACTTTTGGCTCCTGAGCACCTTTTCCTGTAGTATGAACACTAGATTATGCACTGCTCTCACTAGCAGAGGCTAAAGCAAAGGAAGTGCTCCTTCACTAAAGTAAGCAAGTCATGCGGACATGCTGAATAATGACAGTTGTCAAAATTAACAGCTCCCCTTATTTCTTCTGAATACAAATTTTGAGGATACAGAGAACATAATATTACTGGGTTCAGCCAAAACCAGCCATATAAAGAACCATGCTCAATTTACATAGGCCTTTCTGCAACAATAGCAACCTCTGCCAGTGAAGCACTCATATAAACTAACAAGCTGTTGAAACAGGTTAGAAATAGATCTCTTAAAACCAAATAATTATTCTACCTTCTGTACTTAGTAAACTCACCCATTCTATTACCAATGTTAACTCACTCTCTGGAGAGACAGAAAAGGGCACACACTGCACTCTGTCACCTCAGAATGAAAGAGAAGCAATCTCAACATCCTGTGCATTCAAAAAGAATGAAAAACTGTAATGCAAAGCTGCTTTCTCATGCAACATAAGGGCACTTACTTCCTTCAACTTCTTAAGATCCATAGTGATGTCTATTGGGATAAAAGACTTTACACTGACAGAGAAAGACTTCACCAAAATTAAACTGTATTGCAAAAGGTTCAGAGATGAAATAATACAACAATAAAACTCAGATTTTTTCCTTGTAACTTGACTGCAGCACAAGTACAGTGGAAGGTGAACATAGGATCTGAATGCCTGATGCAAAGCAAAGGCATCAGTGACTGATGCATTATAGATACTTCATTAAAAATGCTATCTGTGTGGAGATTACTCTTGTAATGTCAGTAAGGTTGGTGGCATATATTAGGACTTGGTATGTAAGTGCCAGTTTCTAATCATCTTGCTGCCGAAGGGCTACTTACACATGCACAGCCAGGTTTACAAACTCTTAAAAGAAAATATACATAACTCATTTCAGTTTCTTCTCTCCAACATTCACTTTCAAACCTACAAAATTTCCCAAGGGATAAAGGCTATTTCATCCGAAAAAGTATTATCATTTTATTAAAACAAGAGCTTGCAACAGGTCTCTAAAGAGGTACAGCCCCCGTGTTCTACCTCTAAGAATCCAGGCCACATCACAAGAGGGGACACCTTTATCCAGTATCCAGATGAATGACTAAATGAAATAGAGAACTCCCACGCTCAAGACAGCACTCAAATCCCAAAAATATGAGAACAATAACACCTATGGGTTCACTTGTTCGTGCAGACATGTAGTAGAGACGTGTTCTTAGGTACTTCATTATCTGGATTCTGACACAGAGCCTTCAGCACTCTGGACACTCTTAACAGCAATTCTCCTTGACTACTGAATATATCTGTTTTCAACAGTTTTAGTGCATCTGCAAAACACTTCCTAGATTTGTGCTTCAGATGGTAACAGTTCTCTCTGCATCACTGTGTCACGTCTGGCAAAGGCTTGAGAAATACATTAAGGAAGCAATCTGCTGAATTGTCCTCTCAAGCTTGGCTGAGAAATATTATCACAGAAAATGAGGTTGCAGGTAGCAGATCTTCAAGTTTCAAGTCTCTTGCCCTAGGAGACAGAACACAAGTGGCTACACTCACATAGTGAAGGCTGGAGAGCACAGGGCATGACTCTTGTGTACTTGCTCTTTGACTCTTCCTGCCACCTGAATAAAGTCTGCAGATCAAAATGAAAGTGAGTGAACAGTAAAGATGTAATTTGGACCTGTAATTTAGCCAGTTTCCATGGCAATAACATCAAAAAAGAAATAAACAGATTCTTTGAGGATTAGCAACCCAAAGATAATGTTGAGTAGCCTGTGCAGTCATCTGGACTAGAAATTAAAGCTAATCTGTTTGTGATGAGCAGATATAGCATATGACATTCCCTGATCATGTGAATGAGCACTGTAATTATGCCTGTTCTCCTGTGGACAGTTCTTGGTGGAGATTGTGAAATGCTACTGGTTTTCAGCAAAAAAGCAGTTGTCAATCTTTTTCAAATCTACTGCATGAGTTCTTCCTCCAGAGACTTCATCATGGCAAAAAGGATTATGTGCTGTTCCCCTCCTTTCTTTCTTCTTCATACAAGAAAACTGAAATAGCTTTGAGACTTCAAGTCATCCAAAGACAGAGGTAGAGAGGTAATATCACAGATCCTGAAGACAAGAGCATGGCCTAGGAGAGCTGCTCAGTCAGTAGTCAGGCAGAGGTGCTTCCACTCTGGACCCCTTCAGAGAGTACAAGTTAGTCAAAGTTCCCCTAAATGGATTCAAAGAATTTTGGCACAGATCTATGTAGAAAAGCTAGAAAACATTTTACCTGAACATTTTAATGGGAAAAAGAGAGCATTAGACTAAGCAGGTAAAAGTGATACTGTATTGCAGCCTCCAGTCCTTGCACAAATCTCCTGCAGACTTCTCCCAGGGATGAAGCGAGTGACATCAGCATGGGAAGGGCCCCTGGAAATTCACTGAGCAGCACAGTCAGGACTAAGCCAGATCAGCCTGTTTCCACCACCCAGACAGAACAGAAAATATTTTATTCGGAACTACCGAACATTGTTTCAGAATTGGTTGCTGTATCAGTCTCCCACATAGTTGCAAACAATAGCCCTGTGTCATGGTTTAAGCACCCTGCTATCCATCTTCCTTTTACATGTTCGATGCACAACAGCTGTCCCTGGCTGACTGTCCAATAAAAAGCTGTAAGTATTACCAAATAACAGATTGTTCTAAAGCAGCACGAAGAGAATGAGGACTTTTAGATGTTGCACTAAGTAGACAGTGTGCAAGTGTTCTTATCTTCTCTTTACACTGATCTGCTTTCACTCTCTTCCCTTAGATAGGCATATTTTAGTATTCTCTATTTTCTTTGTGTTTTTACCTCAATAACCTAATTTTTTCTCTCAAATTTAGGATAGTATTAATGCTGGTGCTGTTTTAGCCCTTAGTACTAAAAAATTACTAGATAGTTTTGATACATCTTCTTCCCCAGTTGGTGGGAGAATAACTTGTAGAAAGAAACCAACAGGAAGAAGAGACTCGGGTGTCACACATTTACTAAAGGATTGGATGGTAAAGCAACTCATTACCTTTATCTATTCTGAATTCACGTCCAAAGCATTAGGAAGATATTCAGAGCATAGCTCTAACAGAGGTCTCTAACAGAGATCATTGCAAAATTTAAGGTGGGAGGTAAATGGAATTTGAACGGAACCATTCCCTTTTCTATATTATTATTACTGTGGAAAAACAGGCACTCTGTCATCTGTTACAATGCTCTGCGTAACCTTACTTACTTATGACTGATTGCATAATGTAGATTAAAAATGTGGAAAAGACTAAGTTAAATAAAGATATAATAAAACATTTGAAAACTTTTGAAAAGTTCCCAACCTCAGAATGCATTAATGAAGCACAAACTGACATCTAAAACTGCCTGGAATCCATGAGAATGTCTCAGCTGATTTAAGCAACACTGGGTCTGGCCTCAGCAGTAATACATGAAACACATAAGACATCAGTGCCAATACATCTACTTATTAAATGGCCATCATAAAATTCTATTTAATATCTGGAATCATAGTAATATTGGAGCAGAACTTGGCTCTAGTTAAACGCTCTAAGCCAACACTTTTCATTCAAATAGTATACAACATACTGACAGCTTAGTTCTGACTCTGCTCCCCTGCAGCCAAAATCAAATCCTCCCTCATCTGTTGCTGATGCTGCAGAACATGTGTTCTGCATGACTTCTTTTCTCCTCCCACTCCCCTTTCCCAGGTCAAGAGCAACCAGGACTGAAAATTCATGCTTTTGAAAATAAGAATATTCACAGGAATAAATGCAAACTCTGCTTTCCCAGGGGACCTCTTGCAGGGCAGAAACCTCTTTGCAGCATTGTAAATCACACCTTCAAGCAGAACTGGAGGAAAGCAAAACACCATATACTGGCATCTTTATACTATCTTCAGGCACCTAAATGAAGTGTTCCACCAGTGAAACATGTCACTATGGACACTTTGCATACAAACAGAAAGATAGAAGATTGTTCCATGCAGCAGTTCCAAGTCCTCAGCTTAGACTCCAATTACAAGTAGGTATTAGAGGTGGTTGACCACAAAGAATTTGAGAGGTACAGCCAACTAACTTGGGTAGGTGACTTGAGAGGGTCAGTAAAGCAGACGGAGCCAGATTCTTCTGGGTAATGCCCAGTGACAGGACAAAAGGCAGTGGCCAAAACCTGAGAAAAGGAAATTCCACTTAAAACATAAGAAAAAGCTTCTTTACTATGAGGGTAGTTGTTCCAGGGAGGGTTCAGAAGGATTCCGAAAGTGAGATTAAAACACTATTGAGAGCTTAACAAAACAGTATTTTATTACAAGACATGACCAAGTAATCAGGAACCTGAGAAAGAGAGAGAGAGAAGGAGGGAAAATAAGCCCTCCGCTCACCCAGGGGTTACTCATGAGGTTCTCTTACCGACTCAGAATGCTTAGACTCCCCAGAAGCAGAGGCTGCATTCTCTAGGAGTTGGCTGACTTACAAGAATAGCGGGTGTCCCCACCAAAAGGCAAAGCTGTCCTTCATGTGAAGCAAGCAAACCTGGAGCATGAGCCATCTGCCTCTTATCCAATCTGCCAATGATGTCTACTTGGGCAGGTATGGGCAGGACTGCCCAGCCAGAGGCCCTTGATCCCACCTCCTGTTACATAAGTGGTACTTCTGCGCATGTGTGTGGGCATCGGAATTTCCCTGCGCTTGCATGCTATGATGCAGAAGGTCTTTATCAAATCGGTCTGGGGGCTTACTTCATCCTCCTCGTCTTCACTTTCTCCTTCAAATGCCCTCTAGGGCTGTCAGCCAGTGATGAAAGTCCAACTAATTTTAGTTTATACAAAATGTTGTCTCCAAGGACAAAGCTTTCATTTATCAGTGCCTGTTTCCCATATCTTGGCAGGCAAAGAATAAACTTTCCACAGGTGGCTGGCCAAAGCGCAGCCCAAAAGTATTAGTATCTAATTAATCCAGAATACAGTAGTCAAACACTTGAAGAGGTTGACCAGAGAGTTTGTGAAGTCTCCATCCTTTCAAAGCCCAACTGGACACCTGCTCCAGGTAACCCCACTCTGAACAGGGGGAATCAACTGGATGATCTCCATGGGTGCCCTCCCACCTCAGGCACTCCTCGTTGTGTGATTCCATGCTCTTCCTTGCATCTCACTGCTAGCACCCAATGAAGATCCAAGGGGCTACTGGCACTGACAGGAAAGCTACTTGAGAGCCCACAGGCTTCAGTCTGCTTCATATTTTCTTTTTTTCTAACTTCAAATGCCACTAGCAAATAAGTGAATTAGGGGGAAAAAGCTAACCAAAAAGCACAAGACTGCAGAGAGTAACACAATTCTTGCTTTTGACTTTGATGTAAGAAGGAACCTCATGTTTAAAGTTACACTTTTAACCCTGCATTACAATATCTAAAAGATTCAGAATTGCTTACGTTAAGAACTATGCACCTGCACACAGATGACATGCTGAAAACTGGGTTTCACCCAATTCATATAATTTTAAAAATACTGGATTCGAGAATTGTGAGTTATGAGACCTATTTTAAAATCACCAACAGAATAAAACACTAAGATGTGTTTGAATGCATTTTTTCAATACAATATTGGCAAATATTGCAACAATATGGGTAACAAATTACAATTCAGTATTATTTGCAATTTCAATATGTCATCTACCATGTATTTAGACTTTTTAATGTCTGAATATTAAAAGAATGAATTTAATGCTGCATAATTGTATAGCTACAAAATTTTGGAGTTTTACCTCCTTTGTTGCGTAGGTTTCTCCAAAGTTCCTAATTTGTTGCTGGTTAAAAGAAAATCTGAACTAAGAAACTGTCAGCTAGAAATTACTGCAGATATTTAAAAATATATGTGTGTATAGATAAGCTGTTTGGTTTTACTCCTTTCACCATATATCTTTATAACTTTAATTTTCTTCACTATAATTTTCACTTTCTGGTAGTTTTCATACATTTAAAATGTATCTCCAAAGCAAACTACATCAAAAAAAGAATGTTGAAAGATACTACTCAGAGATGGAAAAATACCACTTGCCTCAATGGATACTTTGCATTTAAGCCACTATTCTGCTGCCATCTGTGCTCTGTTTTGCAGATCTGTTCCACTTTGAAAGGATTAGCAAAAAGAAAATACCTTCCTTGTACTACTTCTTTTCTGAAGTACATTATAAGCAAGATGGCTATCAGCAGTTAGGGAGGATTGCTGCCTCTCAACAAGACACTCATTTGTGCTTGTAGTGCAGAAGTCTGCTTTGACTTCACTGTGTGTTCATGTGTTCAGAGCAGGACTGCTAATCATAAAATAAAATGCCATAATACATTCAGATAACAGGTATTTGGCACCACTATTGGACCACAGCCAGAGGCTTGGGCTTGCATTTACACTTCCAAGCAGGCTGATACCTCTGACTTCCAGTCTTCACCAATAAAAAGAGCAACCCTGACCTCTCTGAGTGCACAGTGCTTTCAGCTGCCTGGCAACCATAACAGCCCTTCTCAGAGTGACATGATTTTAAAATACTCTATTTATTTATTTATATGACATATTTATGAAAAATCATGGAAAAATAATATTTAAAACACATGTATATTTCAAAATTATTTTAAAATCAAGGCTATGTTGCTAAATGGATTTAATAATTTTCAAAAACCACTCAACTTTTAAATCAGAATGTACAATTCTGGCGTGCTTGTAATTGTGAGGACATATCACAGGACCAACACCTTGGTGATTCCCACTTCACAGAATTCAACTAATTAAATCAGCAGTTAAATTCATCCACTGTGCTGAACTTATCTACTATATTTAAAGTCTGTCCTTTGATTCTGATCTACATTAAAGAATATAGTCTCCTGGCAACATAATGAACCTTGTCATTCTCACAATTTATATGCTATACCTACATAAATCTTCGTCTGTAAATTTATACTGGTTTACCAGGATGGTCACTGTGATCAGCAGGCCGGATCTGCAAGGTCGAACAGTTAGAACTGACACATTTACACTAAGTGCCAGATAACATGAGCGGTCATTTTGAAAGTGCAGTAATAAAAAACATGTTCAGGAGGGCAAAGGCACAAGTTGTTTTGTTCCTGCAGCAAACCCTGAAAATTCTTTTTTTAAAACACTATTTTTGTCTTGGTTTTTATACCAAGACTATATGACACAAGACAGTACTCAAGTGATCACAAATGTAAACGAAGAACTTGGCAGGAGAAGTTCTATACGCTACCTGCTCCATAAGATGCTTGAAAGAAACTGCAGTACTCACATTCGGACGCTTTGATCCAGACTTCATTGATATCCACATAAGGAAAGTTTTCTCATAAACATTAAAGGGCTTTGGGCACAATTACAGAAAAGAGAAAATCACATTTAATACTCAGATCTAGGAAAGGCAATCATAACCTTTCCGAACAGTAACACAAGGTAGCAAAAGGACTGGAACCTACAATTTGTAGGTCTGGTACTATTCAACTGAAGAAGGTGGTGAAAGATGTCAGCAAATTTTCAACTTTGCTTCAGTACTAAAATCCAGTAACTACTATCTGAAAGAAGTGATAGTGTTTCCCATCCTTTATACAATTTATTTTGTGCTAAAACCAGCAAAATCATTCCAGAAGGGGATGAGATTTTTTGCTACAACTACGGTTGAAATAGGAGCTCACTGTATGAGTTAACAAAAATGTTTCACAGTAATGGTCAAAATGTCAAAAGTTGTCATGTCTCAATGATTTTACTTTTAATAGACCAGCTCAGAAATTATTTTCTGAGTTTGAATTACTGAACTAAATAAGTACAACTAAAATTTCTGAATTAAAAACAATTTAAAATGGAAAATCATTCATTTTCACAACTTCTGCTTATGAAAAATTTAATATGGAATGCTTCGACTGTTTCAAAACTCCTCGGAAAAAAAAGGCGAAAAAAGAGATTTATCAATATCTTGCCAGTGGCAGCAATTCCTATTTGAAGAAAATTCCTAAATATCAAGTTAACGAAATAGCTAGTCAAAGCCTCTTTTTATTTTTCCAGATAAAACATAAAATTGTGAATGGGAATTTTCTAAGGGTCTTTCTAATAAGCTAGGGAAGGAGAAAAAAAAATCAACATGCACAAATTGTATCAGTTTAACTATGTTAAATGGTTTAACATAAGAGGCAACCTTACTCAATTTAATTAAATCAAAATGAAATTCTGTGCAAGAGAATTGCTTAAGCTGAGCTCGCCTTAGCAGGTAAGTTGTTTTATTTTAAGAGGATCAGTGTTTTAGTCCCTAAAATCAACTGATTTTCTGACTAAATATATGATGATATGCCTTGTAAAGAGAAGCAACTACAGCTGGGCTGATAAGCTAAATGGTTAGTGGGACTTCATACATTAATATTGTTTTCTTCTGGAGGCAGCTGGGGCTCAGGTTTCCAAGGCATTTTATGAAGCACCTTGGGAATGACAATCTTTCCTTCTCCTTTAATTTACAGTATGGAAATGCTTGCTAATGAGAAAAATAATCAAAGATCTGGAGGACTGAACTCTATCCATCATTTAGGAATGAAAGCATGAAAATCTTTAATGATGCCACAGGCTCACACACTAAAAGGATTGCAGATGATTCTAATTAATACGGACCATTCTGACTCTGTAACTGGCACACACAAAAAAAAACCTCTCCCTACTTTTTAGGTCAGATATACAGACACTTGAAAGCAACTGCCAAATATCAGTCCCTAAGGTGTCTGGCTCTGTTCACAGCCTAAATAAATATATAAATAAATAAATAGGCAGGGAGAGGTTTTAGGGCTAAATATACATTGAATACAAAGGAGAACGACTGTGGTTCTTCTTATGCAGGGACAAAAGGCAGGGGACAAGAAATCTGCCATCCTCCAGCCTTGTATATTAACCTAAGCAAGGCAAGCCATGATGTGCAAACAGCTCAACTCGTGCTGTGCTCATGGAAGGAGGACTGGCTACCACTGTTACTATTCTGTAAATAGGCTGATGTTGGGAAGCATGAGAGATTTGCAGCATCGCTTTAAAATGCAGCAGAGTTCCTAAGGCAAAGACAGCAGAGACAGCCAGGGTTAGCCTAGGCAAGGGAAGGAGGCTGACACTGTCACTGCTTCACAGATGTCATCACCATTCAGGTCAAGAAGGCTTAAGGAATTATTTGGCTCCTGAGACTGCAAAATGAAATGTGTGTGCCAAGAGATCCTGATGATTGTATCTTGGTAAATTAAATGAGAAAAAAATTAACAGCTGGGTGGTATTAATTTTTGTCTTACCATGTAATGGTAAACATGCCAAACCAAGCCCAAAGTCACCAAAACAGAGTGGCAACACCAGCATCTCATGGGGTATCCTATTTATCTCTACCCATCAAGCAGATTTTCTCTTGACTCCCACTGTGAAGGACTACACAACAATCCCTAGGGTTACAATCCTTTCTCTGAATAAAACACCATTCAAGTGAAGTTTGCCATAGTCATTTTCCCTCAGTCTTTCCTGTAGCTCCCTCAGAGTCTTTACATTGTTCTTTGCTTCCCTTTGGCTCAGCACATTTATGAAATAAGTATGCCTCTAAAGTACCCATTGAAAAGCCATTTTGTACATATAAATTGATCCTAAAAAAAAAACCACCATAAAGAAAATTATCCAATGCTAACAAGTGTTAAGGCTGCTACTCCTGAGGCTATACAGCACAGACTCACTTGTCCTGGCACAATTGAAGAAGGATCCCTGTCATTTCTGAATGTGGTAACACAATGAAATGTGAGTAATGCAAAGCTGAGTGGCAGCAATGAAACGGCATCATTGCACAGAACCTGTCAAATGCATTTACTTAATGATTAAGCAGCCAAGCCCTAGGCAATACGGTTCTGTTAGCAGTGGTTTTAGCAGACCATACAGGAACGTGACTTTGTTAATGTCTATGAGAGATGTTTTCTACGCTAAAAACAACATAGAAAATACACCGAATGGACTGCAAAAGATAATTCACCACAATAATCCAACCTTCCTGTATAAATGAAATAGAGATGAAGACCCATCTTCTTCCTTTGCCTTCTTTATCTGTCTAATTAAACAGTAAAGCAGACATGGCATTCTGATACCTTTTCTTCAGCTTGTCGATGTGTTATATTTCTGTTCTAGGGAAGGAGCTGTTTGAAAATAAAACAGTGAATATAAAAGCTGAGTTGCCAATTCTGATTTTTCAGGCAAAAAGCCTAAAAAGCACAGAACCTAAAGACTTTCATGACATTTAGATGCACTCATGAGAGATCAGCAAACAAAAAATATCTTTCTGACTTTAAATGTGATGTGCTAAGAACACACTGGAATAGAGACACCTTTTTTTTTTTTTTACTTGACTTATGGTGAGCAACATTGAATAAAAAATTGTAAAACAATTACATGCTTTGACTCACTCAGCACCCAGATGCTCTAGAGCTACCTCTTTCCTTTTGATTATGTATCTGAGAAGCAGGAAATGTTTGTATTTGACAGTCAGACATGAATTATCACAAGACTCGTGTGTTGTTTAGATGCTGGATGATAAAGCAGAACATTTAATAACTATACAAAAATTAGTAAATAGTGTGCTGCTGAGAAAAAGGACTGGAATTACATTTATTTCTCCCTACACTGGGTCAAGTGAACATCAACGCAGTGCAAGAAAATATATCTACTGTACTTCTTTTTATAACTAAATGGTTCATAGTGACCATGGTAGATGGCAGCAACTCAGAATCACATCTGATGAAAACATACATGAATGAAGACTATAATACTGTCAGCAGACTTCAAAATAGAATGGGAGAGAAGAACACATGCTCTCACCTCTCTATCAGTTAGGACATCTAATCTAATGTGACAGCTGCTACTACGTTCCCTGGAAAACAACTGGGAACATTCAGAGGTCACAATAACTGCAAGATGAACTGACATAGTGGACAAAAAATTATGCCAAGAGCCATAGCCAAAGGCAATACTGCTCCTAAGAGGAAAGTCCTCCAGCATTACAGACAGCTGTTCTATTTCTAGGATTGCTCATGTAATGTATTTTATGTAGAATTAGAAAGCTAGTGAAGATGAGACAATCAGGATTCCAGAGTCATCTAACTTATCCAGCATATTACTGCTACAAAATCTCTTTGAGAAATCTCACTTCCCTTTTTTATTTTGTTTCCTTTGCTACCTAATGGTACACTCAAACTCATACTCACAGGAACTTTTGTTAAATATTTGCAGTTTTATCCAAAGAAGGATTGACCCTACTTCACTGTAAATAAATTTAATACACTGAGGGAAGCTAATGGATATCAGTGAATAAAATACAACTCAAAAACTGTGATACCAACGAAAGATAACATAATTCAGGTAAGAACTATTTAAACTAGATATTACATAATGTTCTAATCCAAATAACAATAATAATTATAGAATGAGTAGCTGTAGCCAGACAAACCCAAACAATCCAATGGACTGTGAAGAGAAATAATACAAAATAATACACCTTACATTATTTTACAGCAGATAAAATACCTAGCTGAAATAACCATCCTCTGAAAGAAGCCACAAGAAGATGAAAAGTGTTTCCTTTGTCTTTACGGGAGTCCATAAAATATTCAGGTACATACACATATGGGCAGCAAAATACAGAGTTAGAAAGCAAAAGAGCACAGATGAAATTGTTGCAGAAGGATAGGCAACCATTAGCTTTTACATGTCCAAGACTCCTCAGTCTGGTGCATTTCACTGAGCAGATGGAAGGTAGGAAAACTTACACGCAGCCTAATGGGACTCTCATGTTCCACAACGCACAGTGGGAAGTGCTGCACGCATGGGACTACACTGCACACACGCACACACAATCCAGCTCAACAATAAATTGGACGCTATCATGCAAACATACCACGACAGGATGGTGAAGTTAGCTGGGAACATGTAGGATGTTCCCATCCAGGAACATACAGGAGCAGTGAAGGATGAAAGGCAAAATGGGCCACGCAGATAAATCACACCTTGGTCCACAAATGGAACTCCTTCAAGTGTGCAACATGCCAGGGTGAACATAAAACACCCTGCAGTGAATACATGAATACATACCATTGCAGGCTTCTTTTAGCACTGAAAGCTACCCAGCCACAGCAGCGCATTCTTCTAGCACAGGTGTATTTCTGCCACCTTATCTTGAGCTGGTATGCAAAGCACAGACCAACCCTAGTGCTCTGGCCCTAGCTGTACCAGGGTATCTTTTCCAGGGAGCTGCTCAGCTCACAAGACCTAGTATTGTGCTGCCTGGCTCTGAGGCATTGTACAACATTTACCCTTGTGCACTTCCTCAGTCAACACAAACCTGGAGTTCGTGGCTGGGAGTGGTGAGAAGATAAGATTTATAAATGCTGTTGAGCAGTAGCGTGTGCCTTTACATGGGCACTGTTTCATGACAACTCTAATATAATAGCTATATGATAGCTGGCATACCAGCATACTACAGTAGTAAAAGTTCAGAGCATCCGCTAGATTGATGCATATAGTTATCATGAAGAAGTTCCATATTAATAGTGCTGAAGAGTCAAATTTGTGTTTCACACCATGCTACAGGAAAGGAGCTCTCAGCAAATGCCTTTACCTCAGCCCTTTTCTTCACACATATGCCAGTATACATTTCAGTTGGCATGTCTGTAAGAGCTGACTATCAGCAATAGGACACTGGGAATCATCAACATGCTTACAAACTATTAAACAAAGCAAAATACTTATCCTGAAAGAGCCAAACATAGTGTGTTCCAATGACAGTCTTCATGGGATCCTGCAACATTGTCTTGTGAAAAATGAGAGTTGTGTCTGAATAACAGAAAGCCCAGTGAACCAATAACTCGCCTATTCAGAGACAGGTATCTGGTCAGGCTATGATGTAATTTTCCTGTCTTATCTGTGTAGCACAAGAAACATAGGCATCAGAAAAGCAAAGTACAATGCACAAAGCAATGTGGAGATAGGCAAGTTGCTCTCTGAGCAATAACTGGGTTCCAATGAATTGCTCAGTGCAGCCTGATAACTAAGAGCAGCACAAGAATCAAAGTATAATACACCTCTACCTACCCAGAAACGATCCCTAAGACCACAGAAAAAAAATTGGCTCTCCTATTCAACTGAAAGCATTCAGTCAGCAGGTTCTACAACCACTGAACCACTATTCATTTAACATCCACTTATTCTTACTGTTACTTTCATGGCTCAGAGGGAAATGGGAATGCTACTGGAACCTAGTGCTATGCCCTGTGAAAAGGTTATGACAAATTGTTGTAGTTTGGAATAATAATGTAAATTCCCTCTCTCCCATGAACCCCCCATGCCATTAATTAACAAAAGAAGTAGTTAACTGCTACCAATTCCTTCTTGATCTTTTTGGGTGGGGGCAGACTGGGGGAAGGTGTGGCAAAGAATGGGTTTGCACTGTCTCTTCTGTTTTTGGGGACATCTCACAGCTCTGGGGGTAGGTTGCAGCTGTGTGTGTTGTCTGTCGGAGAGAAACTGTTCGTCTGCTCCTCACTGCTCCTGTGGAGTAAGCTAGTCTCTTCTTGCCACTGCTGTTTCTCCTGTTTTCGGCATTGAGGCCCCAGCCACCGCTCCAGCCTCACCGTAGCTGGCAGTGTCATGGCTGCCCACCCCACTGCAGCAGCAACCTGGGAGAGAGGAGTCACAGCTGCTTTCCGGGACACGCTGCGGCTCTCCACTCCCAGCTTTTTCTTCTTCGTTTGGGACAAAGGACACAGAGAGAGAGACAGAATTCATCTGAGTGCTCACTACTTGTCTCTGTCTCGCTGGAAAAAGACTGAGAACTCACCCTGCAGCTAGCCAAGGTGTGGCACTAACTCTGATCAAAAATATAACTTTCTCCAGGAGGAACTTACCGGTTTGGGGGTTATTCTCTTTTGTTTGTTCCTTTTTTTACTTGTGGTGTTGGGGAAGCAGTTTGCTCTGGTCTGTTTACAGTTATATCTATACCTATATATATATATATATATATGGTTTTCTTATATATATATATAAAATATTATATGCTATATTATATATATTATATTACATGTTATCCTTCTAATATCCATTTTCTAATTAAAGTTCCTTTTCCTAAATTTAATAAAGAGTGACGTGATTATTGTGGAGGAATCCTCTCCTCTGCCTTTTGGTAAACATTTTTGGGTTTTCCCCACAAACCAAGACACAGATAGCAAAGGAGTACTAAACATTAAGCAGCAAAAACAAACAAACAAACAAACAAAAACCAAACAAAACCAAACAAAAAACCCCACAGAAACCTGGGCTGCACAAAACAGAAATGGTTCCATGATTTAGTGATATCACACAGTCTGCTTCATACCTTCCCCTAGGAAGGTGAATGGCACCAGGGAAAAGACAACACTGCTCTCGCTATTGTGCTGGAGATAATGGACAATGGTCCTGCAGGATAACAGCACTACTAGTCTATAGGTCACATGGCAGAAGGGATCATTGTGATCATGCAGCTTTTTCTCCTGTGCAACAAAAGAGCTGTACGACTTTTATGAATGAATTATTGTTTGACCTATTATCTGCCTGTTTGGCAGGCACATTATCATGAATGAGCAAGCGCCAGTGATAGAAGATCGAACAGAGTCTTTAGGTAAAGTGCTTTAGCAATTAATTTGTCTTACTCTTACCTTTTACAGTGTTTTCCTGGTTTTATATTTGTCCAGCTTCAATACCAAACACGTTGCTGCTCTGACACCTTGCCTGCTTCCCATATAACTATTACATTTGGTCAGCAAGTTACCAGTCAGTTTTCAACTTGCAAAGTAAGACTGAGTGAAGTCTGTGGCTCCAGGACTACAACTACTTAACATTGTTCAAACTCTCCAGTTTATCAATTGTCCTTCCTGAAAAGCAGATGTCAGAAACCCGGGTTTCTGGCTGAACTATATTTACTGTTACACAAGGAATCACAGGTGCTTTCTGATCAAAGTATACCTCAGGTATTCTTGGTGATATCGGGACTGACAGATTGAGTCTGACAATTACCAGAAGTACCACCAACAACAAAGTAAGAACACAACTTAGTTCTGCAACTGAACCTGCTCCCTCATATGGGAACGTATGAAGATTCCTTGTATTCTTCAAAGCTTTCAACAGAGCCTCTCTCCTGTAGTAAGCCAAATCTGTGATTTCACAGCTTTTTTTTTTTTTTTTAATATCTGTATCTTCCTCTGGGGAACACTTCAGCAATGAGTAATCAGAGTGCAAGCAGGATTTCTGCCAGGCTGTGTGAACTCATCATTTCTGCAGCAGTGTTAGCAGCAACAATGACAGACAAGTTGTGATTGCAGAGATTGGGGCATTAACAGCTTTGAAACTAATCTGCTCTCTAAATCCTGAGCTCAGCCTGGTGCAGAAAATTTGTAGCAGAAAGAGGAAAAGGGAAAGATCTAGAAAGCATGAAGGCATGATGGGATCCAGAAAAAGTACCCTCACTACCATAGAGAGTGAAATAGAGGAACACGCTAAAATAATGCAGGACAACTTTGTTTATACAGATAACCAGACATTAATACATGCAGTAGTCAAAATAAGTCAGAAGTACAATCTAAGCATCTCTCAGAGTAAACAGCTGAGATGGTTTCATCCTGTGTACCTGCTGTGATGACAGGTCTACCAATATCTTCAAGTTTGACTACTCTGTCATAAATGCAGGTTTGAGTGCACTTGTTCACAGAAACACTAAGCACATCTGCCTGCAGCCAGTGACACTAATTTTATTGATTGTCACCCAATACTATCCACTGAATTCCTAGCACAACCACAACAAGCCAACAAATGGATCCAAAATGAAACCCCACAATACAGTATGCCATAAGCTCAGAAGAAGCAGACAAATTCCATTCTCCTCTGAAAGAACATTTGGTCATTCTTCTAGAGGGTAGACCTAGGAGCAGCACTGAGCCGATTTTAGTAGCAGATGTGCAGCCTCCACAACACAAAGGATGGTGTCTGCATCTGGCTGAAGGGGACAGCACATACTTTTAGCTTAGAAAAGTGTGATTTTTGATATGTGGAAGGCTGGTGTGGCATGAAATCTGGTGACCTGAAGTTCTGTCACATTACAGTTTATGTCTGTGAAGGTATGAGATCTACTGAGTACTGTTAACTACAGAAAGCAATCACTGTGTTTTCAAGCCATCAACAGAGTCTTGGACCACAGATTTGGATGCGCTCTCAGCTCAGCTCTACGTTGAATTCGTTTGATACAAAAAGAGCTATTAGGACTCATGTTTCATATTTCTCAAAATATAGAGTAGAGCTGCTTGCACTTCTTGAACTAGAACTTGAATATATGCTCCTTTAGGAGCAGCATCTTCCTTTCTTTTCTGCTCCAGGTTAGGAACTATTTTGGGATTGCCACTTCATTTTCTATTTAAGACAGGCAGACATAGATAAGAAGATTGCTCTTGTTCCCATCCCACATACACACACCATTGCCTCTTCACAAGAAGAGAGATGCTTCCCTCCCATTCTGCATGAAACTCTCCAATATGCAGAGTTTCCAAAGTAGAATTGCCAGTGGGTCCTGGGTTGTTTCAGCCTGTTCCTGTCCAAGCTCTTCCCCGCCACTGTCTGTGGCACACACTGCAATGAGCTGCCACAGGAACCTGAGGCAACCTGGTGATACATGGCGGATGACTTCCAAGGGAACTGGTTATCTGAACAAAGATAACTCAACATGAATAACAGGTTCTACCTCTAGGCACTTCCCCCTGCTTTTAGCGTATTTCTACACAGAAAGAGAGTTTTCTGTGGGCCATTTTGAAGTGTAAATTGAGCTTTTGCTTCCTCTGTGAGGTTTGCTTAAGATCTGCTTGATGCATGCATTTATTTACCTCATGTCTGAGACCAGTCTTCCTAGATGGCAACACACAGTTGAAAATGTAGAAACCAAAGTACACATTTGATACAGCATGCACTTATTTGGAGAAGGGAAAAAAGGGGAAATAAGGGCAAAGTGAAGAAACCCCACATTTATTCAATTCTATTGACTCTGTGTCTTACCTTCCTATGGGTCCCAGATCCCCTGAGTCCTGGCTGCCTGCGTCACTGGGTGTGCTCACTGATTTCGAAGAGGGAGACATAGGGGTTGGGACTAAATAATGAAAATAACAGGTATCCCATGTTAACACATGCAGCGACTGCACTGATGAAGAGCAGTGTCAGACAAATCAAAACCAATGGACCAAAATGATAGTGGATGAATGAGTATGAGAGTTTGAAATGGTGAAAGCAAATAAGGAAGGAAAGAAAAAGAAAAGGAAGAGAGTCAAGTGAATTTTAAGTCTCCTGGAAGTGTTAAACTGACATGTATTTAGACAGGACTGAAAGCCCAATGGAAATCTACAACTAATCAATGGAGAAGATACCTGTGGAAATAAAATCACATTTGTTTTCTTGGGTCTGTTTTGAAGGTGACTTGCAGAAAATTTTAAAAGTATGAAGGAATATCAGGGGCTTGTCTTGTCAAAAAACTAAGTGAACTCTTCTGGTGAAGTCAAGTTAACAGAACAAGCATATTTTTCAAATTCTGAATTTAAATTGAATCGCACATTCACTAGATACGCTCTAAGGCTGCAGTGTGGAAATGACATAAAAATAAAAGCTAAATAAGGAAATTCAGGTAAGTTAAAATCATTTCCCAAAGATGGTGAGACCATATATTAGTTTGCTTAGCAATTGTGTTTTCTTAAGTAAAGTAGATCATATAAGGTTTCCATTTTGGGTGGGACATGATTTCAACATTCAAGGAAGAGTTTCCCTTGGTTTAGACACTATTTGCCTAGGCTCTTAAAATGATTTTCTCTTTGGCTTGCCAGGGTTTTTGAAGCACATTTCATGCAAAGGCAGTTTTGTTTCCTGAAACAGGAAAGGAAGTTCGTAGCTCAAGGTCAGCCCAAGTTAAAGCTCTTCAGCAAGGAAATAATAAATAAAAGAGTAAAAATATACCGATTTCTTTTAAAATGGTTTCTCAAAAACATTAAAAATGCAGAGATGGCTTCAGTCAAGACTTAATGCAAGTATTCTTCAAAGCAGCCTCATTGAATAAAACACAAAAAGAGGTTTTAATGCAAAAGCAAAGATTCTCATTTGGTTTAAATCATGTGCATTTCCTTTCATAGATTTAACAGAGTAAAACTTTAAACTATTTTGTTATGCTTCATGATATATAATGCCAGACCTGTCAAGAGATTTGGATTTTCCATGTGGTCAAGCATTTAATGCAGATTCTCACTAGAGACTGTCACAGAAATGACTGCAGCATGAAAAGTGAATACATCTTCATGACAACCCTTTGGCAGGTTACAGGTATGCCTGGTTGTTTACATATTCCATATACACAGTGAGACCTGGTATCATATGTGAAGGTAGAATTAATGCCTCCTTTGTATATTAATTAATATAATAAACAGAGAACAAAGGAGGAAAAAAATACTACTTTTACCTAAAAGGAATCATCTTACGTGTGAATTCTCATGTTCTTTTGACAGGATCAAACACAAGATAATCAACTAAGGTAAGAATTGATAATTTTCAGCATGATTATATGTGTTTAGTAAATAAAATTATAAGGACATATATACTCATTGTTAGATAAAAAATAGTATTTTAAATGCTAGACATTAAAAATGTATCTGATTTTATAATATCATGATATAATTAAAAAACCTTACTTTATTATATACAAAATTAACCTTACCATGTGTATTTTTAAATTGAAGACTCCGGGTTCTAGAAATAAAACACCAAAACCAAAAAACATGCCAAGCACATGAAACCAGAGCTCAAATCTACAACAATGTTTTGTTGATAAGCATTTTGCTATTTGTGTTTTGGGATTTTTATTTCCCTTATTCAGTTTTGCTTGATTTTTAAAGAAAATCAGTGAAGTTCCCACATGACTAAGCTCATCCTCCCTTAAAAATTATTAATCTGAATTTTTGAAACAAAACTTAGGGCTAATGAAGTACAGTATTTATCATAATATTTTTGGGTCATCAGATAGATGTGAGAGAAGATAAAACAGTCCATCAGAAAAGAAATCAATGCCGGTATGCAAAACCAACCTGCATTATGTTCACAAAAATTTCTTGAAGAAATGAAACAGATGTTTTTGGCAATGACAAGCACTCAAAATGCCATGAGCTTGTATATGTGAATGGTATGGCAGGCATTCAAACAGAAGAGTTCACTTCACTAATACAGCCAAAAATCAAAAAAGCCAAGCATGCTTTAGTAGAAAGAATGCATTCATTATGGCAGAGCTGAATGCTTTACAGTGTACTTCTCTTAAATACCTAGAGGTGGTTCTGGGGATATACCGATGCTCTGTAACAAAGCTTCTGTCTCTCTTCTTTTACGGTCTAGGTCTGAATCTTCCTGAGCTGGCTCCTTCTTTTGCTGTAGATCAGCCTGAATTAAAACAGAAGAAAAAAAAAGTTAATTTCACAAATAATCAGCTCTAGCAATTATATGTACAGAAAATATATGTATGCACTATTGCTTAGGTATACTTTGAAATTAATTTTTATACATTTAGGTAACATATAACTTAAACAATTTATACTATGTATATCAGTTACAGCTTTTTTTTCCTGAATGCATGCTAAAATTGACCTTTGTAAGGATTTTACAGGACACTGATGGAAAATTTCTGTCTCTGGGTCATCAGATGCAACTTATTCAGCTAATATAAAATAACCATAGAATAAAAGATGTCATTACCCTGAATAAATTTGTCCCCTTCCTACTTACTACAGGACCAAAAGTAAAATTTCATTGGACTTCAGTGGTGTAGGTTAAGGCCCTACATTTGGTCGCAAGCACTTGCTGGGGAAAAAAGTACTGTCTTATAAACTTCAACATCGAATAGGAGCAAAGGAAAGAACTAACATCTCCAAACTACGACTTTGGCAGCCCTTGGCACCAACAGCCAAAATTAAAGGTCCATAAGACCCCTCCCTCTTTGCTTAGATATCTATACCTCCTTGGAGCTTCCACACATTAGCCTAATCACCCTCTGATCTACTGGCATCCAAAAACAGGAGGAACAACTGCATTAGCCAGAATTGCACAAAGAGGTTTTCCTTTCTGCTTAAACCAGAGTGTGGGACAAAGGGGATTTGCACTAGTGTTGATGTTGGTGCAAGTACAGGAAAAAAACTTGGCGTTCAGAAGAAGCCTCACATTCTCCAGTTTGGATACAGCTAGAAAGCACATTGCTTTTCCAAAGTTCAGGCACATTCCTGTGCTCAGCGCTTCATGTGAACTATCTCACAGTATGCAGGGCTGCAGACAACTCTTCTGCACCAGTGTGCATGGCTAAGAACCTCAGTGAGTGCTAGCCTTCCCTCCTGGATGCCAGCTGGCATCACAGTGCAGCCCATTTACAGCTCCACAATTATGCACTGTAGCATTATCTGTGGAGCTGAGTGTTCCAAGCTGAGCTGAATCTGCCTATCCGGGCCAGTGGAAAGTTCCAACCACCACAAGATCTCCGTGAGTCATAAAATCAGAGTCAGGGGAGAAAGGAAAGGACTTAATAGCTCCCTCGAGCCATTAGCTTGGCTCTCTTCCCTCTAATTCATTAGTAATGAACACTGAAAATGTTACCATTTAAAGTTCTGTTTCTGGACGACTCCCCCAGTGACTCCAGGAGCCTCACTGGGGCATGTGCTAGTAACTGCACAAACGTGGCTCAAATAAAAAAGATTAAAAAGACAGCCAAAACTGGAACACTGATTTCTTGGATCACATCATATTTCCACCATAATTCCATGAAATTCATGTACAATATTAAAGTGTCAGTTTAAAAGGAAACCAGTTATTAGTAAAGGATAACAGGTGCTTTAAACTACAGTAAGTGTTGACATTTGAAGGAAAGGAAGAATAATCACTTAATGCTTCTCTGACTTTGCATGAAAATGAATATCCACTCCCTGTCAATTGTCACCTCTGTTCCACTAAGTGACTGAATAAAAAGAAATACAAATCCCTTAATGAAAAACCTAATGCATATTGTCAAGGACAAATAAACTAATATGTCAATCAAACTTTAACTGAACTGAGAGATGCAACCATGCCAGAAGACAAAAATGCAATTGTAATTATGTTTTACTTTACAGCAGAATAATAATTGTAAATCTGTTACCTTAGCTAGTAATCAGTCTAGTCTGCAGAGTACAAAAATACATATTTAGATTGTAATGGTTTGAAAAAATATGAGGCCTCTTTCTGTCTTTCCCCACTTTCCACTCCCCTTCCACTGAAGGAGAGCAAGGAAAAAGCATTGTGGCAAATCAATTTTTCTTTCTACACATGCATACACATCATGTTGTCTAAACTGCTGTCATCTGACAAGTGCCATGGTTTTAAAAGCAATTCCCTCACCCCAACATTCTTCACTAAAAATGAGCATTTTGATTTTAAGGTGAGTCTGTTGTGGGTTTGAGGATCTCATTCCACATGACACATACCTTGGGGTATACAATACTTAGATGTCAAAACCTCAGCAAGCCTCTTCTTCAAGCATGATCAATCTAAAAGGTGTTTCTGCAAATTTACCTCTTTCTTCTTCCGTTCTTCCTCCTTCCGTTTCTTTTCTTCTCTTATCTGAGCCAAACGTTGCTTTTTGCGCTCAAGTTCTGCTTTTAAATCACTTTTGTCTGACATTTTGACTCTGCTGGAAACAAAAGTATGGAAATCAAAGAGCTAACATTATTCAATGGTTTCCCTATTTACTGAAAAAAACCCCAATTTAGTTATATTTAAAATGGCACTCCTAAAATTGCTAAAAATATATTTCTGTATAAACTCTGGCCCTTGGACTACACTGGACTACAAACTGGAATATTTCTTCACAATTTTTATTTCAAGAAATTAGACCAGAATATCACTAAATGTGGAATGTATTTTCAAAGTACCTTTACAAGAAAACTACCTTTGTGCTGCAAACCCATCGCTGTTCAAAATAATGCTTTATTGCTTTTACACACCGAATCTCAAGTATTTTGATTTTCATCATCTTCAGCAGCTCTGCTGGACTGTAGAACTTAGATAAACAAATAGATTTCAATTTTAAGGATGAGAACAAGATCTGCCCCAAACAGTCCCACACATCTTAGACAAGTTTTACTTGTTTTACTTGCAACAAGTGGAAATGTGATAGCTTTTGCTTCTGCAGGTTCCTTGCATGGCTGCCATGGAGGATCCCCCATTCCACCAGTACAGTCCCACACAGACTATCAGCTCAGATACAGTATCCTTCACACATTCATCCCTCTAATGAGCACCATCACCAAGCTGTGGGCCATCCTGCACAGGAATCTTCTTCACCCTTCCCAGGGAAAGCTGGGCCATTCCCCCGAGAAGCTACAGACAAGGCACAAAACCAGGCAACCCAGCAGACCCAAGCATCTCTTTAACGAAGCACCATATTGCTCTGCCAACAGTCTCGTCTTCAGATCACGTTTTGAAGAGGCAGGAGACATGCCTAATACTCCGGATTTGACTTCAACCACATCAACTTGGCAAAAACATTACTTCTGAGCTCCTGAAAGGCCTCTTCCACCATTTAAACCTATTTCTCTTTAGGATGGTGATGTGATTCTCTGTTTTAAATCTCTGTCAGCCTGCGCTGCTGTACATGAGCCTTGGAAATGAAGGGTAAAGAGATAAAAAGTCACACTATGCAGACACAGTCAGATCTTTAAAGAAGATATGATACGAATCTTTTCCTACAGTTTTAAAACTCCCATCAGCATTGCACAAAACTGTAACTTAAGTCACAGATAACTTACTCTTTTTCGAACAACATAGTCATTATGAACTGTAATCTGACTGTATCAATGCTGCTTTTCTTATTGGAACTTTATTTCAAAGACAGTTTTGACCAACATAGGCATTCCTGAAAAGAGTTAACTCTCTTTTCCTATTCACACATCACTGACCACATGCACCACTGCAACTGAAAATCAATCCAATCAATGGCAGCGCCACATATATGCAACTGAAGTCTATTGTTCACTTGATCCATGGGAAATTTAAAAGGCAACTCTCCATCAATATAATGAGAACTCCACTCATATATGCCTGGGTGTGTGGATGACCAGAGAGGAAAACTACATGCTAAAAATTACATGGCACTTTCACCCATAAGGAATTTCTCTGCAGTCATCAGCTTCCTCCTCAAAATGACAAAAGTATAGTTAGCCCAAGATATAGAGGATATTGCCAACAAAATGTCAACTATACATTAAGTGCAATCTTGGCCCCAAATGCTTTCTTGTCTTCGCAAGCACTTTCCAGGGCTTTTGAAGCACATTTCGCGCAATGAAGGAACAGAGTAACATTTGGAATCAGAGGAGGAAACCATCAATGAAAAAGACAGGTGTAAGAGCAGCAGGAGTGATGCCAGTGGGGTCAGCACAGCTGGATCTGTGTGTGGACCATACCACAGATACTAACATTTCCCAGCCAAACTCCCACCAACAAGTGTCAAACCCGTCCAGCCCAAACTCTAGGTCACACTGTCACAGATTCTGCACTTCATCAGAGCTGCCCAGGCTGGCAAAGCACCCTGCATTTCTTTTCAAGGCTCAGGGACCCCCAGTTCAACCCACAAAAACTGACAGTAAATGTTACAGCTAGGAAGGACATTCAGATGCCAAGAAACAGGACCATTGAGTGCACTGGCTGTATGTGGAGGACCATGATTTCTTTATTCCTCCATTATTTTCGTCCTATTCACAGTAGTATTGATTTCAATTTGAGAAAATCAAAACTGTCAGAAAAATATAGCATTTTTTATCATAAGAATTAAGCAGTTGCACCTTAAACAACATTAATGTGTGATCAGTTCGTGTCAGTGAGCTATTTTTTACATGAGAAATGCCCAGAGAAGAAAAGAAGCTTTTTAATGATAGTGCAGGTAGTGTTTTGCCTACCAATCTGTTCAGGATTTCTGTGTCTCTCTTAGATATGGTTGAAATCCCACTTGAAGTCAATTTCCTAATCTGCTGCACACATTTGAATTCTGATTACAAGTTCCTCCTGAGAGCCCTTCGGACTAGATAGAGTTTTTTGCATCCTTTTAGTTCTGCAGTTTGGCAACAGAGAGAGCGCTCCTGTTTCTATGCAAAAAATATGCAAATGTGTTTTAAGGCTCCTGACAGAAACCCTGAGGGTTTGGCATCCCTTTCAAGCTGTTTGTCAGTTATCAATGAATAGCTTTCTAAAAATTCATTCCTTTAATGTCAGGGAAGTTAACTAGCTTTTCTCCTGATTTGAGCATCAATGGTTTAGTACCTGGCCCCCTTCTTTACAATGCTCCAATCCGGGTGATGAAATCCTATTATAACTTTGCTCTATTTTTCACAAAACAGACCTTAACATACAACAAAGATGATGTATTAAATTTCCTTCAAGGATGTTGCCAGAGCTGAGTTATATACTTTGATCCTGCATATATTATAGTCATGCCTTAGCCCCCCAGACATTTTATCAACCTTCAAACCGACTCTACAATCTTAGCACAAAATGAACACCAATAGTATGTAACCACCTTTCTCACAAGCCAACAAGTCAGCAGCAAGCAAAATGGCAAACATACTTTTCACTCTGCTTGGCATTAACCTTGGAGTTAACACTGCATTCATTACTGGGAGGAAATTTCTAATAATTGGCATTCTGAGTGCCAAAAGGCACAGCACACCAGGAGACATAAAGGCAAACGAAAAAAATACACACTTTTAACATTCTCTGCAGTGCAGAATGACAGCCCAAGGCTTATGCACAACCTAATCTCCAGCCCAGGAGAAGGTACTGGTCACAGGGAAACACTAAGGAGCACATTTTGTCATCATCATCATCATGGCTTGGCTTCGTGAAGGATTTGGGAAGGACTGTCCCCACGTGGGTGTGTCCTTCGAGCCTGCATAGTGGTTTTTTTAGGTGAGGCACAGCGTGGGCAGAACTGGCCCCACCATATAACTCCTGAGGTTCATCTGCCACGGCCGAGCAAGCTTGGACAGTGAGAGTGAAGTCCTCAGGTCTAGAACCTACAGCCCCGGTATTTCCAGGAGGTCTCCCATCCAAGTACTAACCGTGGCTAACCCTGCTGAGTTTCTGAGATTGGACGGGAGGGTGGCATTTAACTGCCTTTGCACACTTTTTAGTTAAGCAATTAAATTCCCTTTGTGGAAGAAGGAACATATAGGAACAAACACACTGAATACTGCATTAAGTGTAGAAATAATTCTTATAGCAGGGCAACAGCCTGGGGCTCCCCTCTTCAAAGGAGATGCATAATCTTAGATCAGTTTTTATTTATTTGGCCCAGTTTACTGTCAAGTGACATGGTTTTAAAAGGGGAGAGTTCTCCCCCTCCAGAAGAGCTTATCACACATGCTAAAATAGATTCTTGTGATGTGACAGAACCTTGCAAGGGGAGCACCTGCCTGCACTATTAATAATATGCTGAGAAAATTCTCCTTCCTTTGAGATACTGAAGAAAGGAGCCAGCTCCTCATGACATGACTTTAAATGAAATGGACTGTTCTATTTCAGGATGCCAGTTTTCCTCATAGGTATCAAATATGCCTCAGAGTCCCCTCTTAGGCTTGGAGATACAGCCAATTCCACTTAACACATCCAACACTTACACACCAGACCCACCTGGAGGGCAGCTGTCTAGGCATACACAAATGCAGCGCTGGCTCCTTAGGGTTTTACCATCTACTGGCCTTAGCTCACAAAGCCTAGATGCCTAAAATGTACATGCAGAGCCATCCCTATCATCAATACAGGTAAAATCAAGAGTCTGGGTATCCTAAGATGTGATTCCACTTGTCTTAAAGCAGTTGTTTAAAAGCAGTTAAAATTAAGCATGTCCCAAAGTCACCATTTCCTCTCTAATGATGAGAATGGGCCCTGGGTGATCTACGTAAGTTCTAGAAATTTCCATTGTAAATGTCTCAGACTGCATGAGAAGACTCCTGTCCTTAATATTCTCCCAGCAGTTCCTTTTAACTTATCAGTGCATGAAACAAGATATTTGAAAGTCCATTTACATTAATCTTAAAATAATAATGATGTTTGCACAAACTTCTCTTCTGTACAGAACATATGCCAAACTAATCCACTAAGCTTATCATGCAGGCAGTAACATCTCACGACCACTTCATTAGTGGCAGCAGTAATAATATAAGCATGAAGATGCAAAAAGGAGTATTTAACCCTCAACTGAGCTAAAAGCCATACAAGTACTTGTACAGGTACAAGCCAATCAAGTTATTACAGTTTTATAATATGCTACAAGGTCTTTATCAATGACCACTATCACAGTATTTGAGCAGATACTTTTTCAAAGCATGTACATGAGCACTTATCAGCACAAACAGTCACGGGCATTGAGAGGTTTACTAGAATTTCAGCACCAATAGATACTTCCTAGAGTAATAAAACCAGAATTACAGGTATAAAGAGTGGCAAGTCATGTGCATAGGGTGGACTAAATATAGGAAAAAATAAGCCTAGAATGCCCTATGTCTAATGAATAAAATCAGATGACAGAGAAAATAATGAACATGCACACTTATTAAGTAGAAAAGGAAAATAATATCTAATATCTCCCTCCTCTTCAAGCCCATTCTTTATATTTCCAGGAATAGCATCTTGTCTGTGTGCTACCACCAAGCTCATCAAAAAAGATACCTAACTTTCCAAATCTGATAGGAGACAAAAAACACCTACAGATTTTACTGCTTTTTGGTGTCTGGGAGATTTTTACAAGATGTTCATTCAGTAGTCTGTACTAGAGTAGAAATTTTCACCACTTCATGAACCTCAAAGTCTTCTCTGTTCTGTGACTTCCTGAGCTGTCCTTTTCATTATAATCTCCACTGCAATTACTGAAGGGGTTCATTTAGTACTGTTACATATGGCATTAGTCTTCCTATGTAACTAATTATAAATGATTCATTAATATACTTCTCTAAAATAAATAGATAGCATCTAGTATTTGTAGATGCTGTACATGTATTATTCATATGCCTTCATAAAGCCAGTTACTTGAGTCCAAAATTACAAAATGTCTTTCACACGAAATGCCACAGATGCTGCACAATAAAATATATTACTCAGTGATTTTTGCTTTTAAAGAATGAGTTTATAGAATGGGAGTACTATTACTATTGAATCTATTACATAGGAAGTGTTCTACTGGAAAAAACAATTTCTATAATGTACCATAAAAATAAACACCTCTACTTGGTACAAATGAGCGACCTACCTACAAGTTAGGATTATACATTTTTGCAACAGATAAAAATTCCCTTGAGATCTACCAATGAATTTTATAACTGTAAAGTGTGCATGCAAAGTATGAAACTGTACAAAGCAGACAAACATCTTTGGTGTACAAGAAACCAGAGGGAGTTGCTACCCTAGCATAAATACATTCTAATCCACCATATTCATTTGAAAATAATGTTTGAAACACACTTCAAATGGGCAAGAGGAGCTAGAATCATCTTCTCAACAGCAATTTTTAAATAAACACGAGTGTCTCTTTTCATCATCCATCAGAATTTGTACTTGAGTTCAGTCAAATAACATAAATAATTTTGCTAAATGGGCATATTAATGTATACAAGATCACAACAATGGGCAAATATTTACATCTGGAAAAACATAGCATTTGCAGTATTTAAAGGAACATCCTGTGTGATGAATTCAGGAAAACATTAACTGTTTTTTTCTACATAACCTTGAGGCAAAACAGTCAGGCTTTTTACACTGCATCTGTGTATTTATCTATAAATAAAAATGGTTGTCAAGTGTTAGATTTCAGGGATTGTACCATTTTTATCCTTCAGCTTTCTGAACATTTCTAGCAGACGGGCAAAGGTCTTATACTTTGTTCTGTAAAGGTTTACAAATCACAAGCATTCAGAGATTTGGTTCTGTGCTTCCTCCTAGTTGCTATGCAACAGGTCAGCACATCTCTACCCTATTTATTTTGCTGTTGACAGGGTGTAAGATTTGCACCCACAACTGCTCCATTATACATCCCTTACAATCTATTACCATTTAATCTTTTCACTCCTGTTCTTCCATAATGGCCCTACTACAAAATTAACTCAGTTACAGCAGAATTACAGGGTCATCACAAAGCAGCATAGGAGCCAAGCTGTACTGCTGCCCATTCTTCCAGCACCAGAAATAGTGTCAATAAAGCAACACTTTCTCATCATACCATTCTTTCATGACCCCTTAGTCTCTTAAATTTACCATTATCTTTTCAATTCCAACAAACATAGTGCCACGGAAGAGCCATCAAGGTTGAAGTGGACAAGCTGCTGCCAAGAACTCACTGGAGATGAGAAAGAAACACACAACATTCCAGCTAGGAGTGGAACGAACTTAACAACTACACAGCAACAGGTCACTCCAGCAAAACTCCTGCCTATCTCTCTCCACATATTTTATATTGTGTTCCATAGAGCTGATTGCATGTATCATCTCAAAGACAACTCCATTTTAAATAGGTCTTTTCAAGTGTCTTGGATTTTCCCTCCATAAGCATTAATAAGCACAGTTATAACTGCACAATGATCTCAGATGTGCTACTGGGAGACGATCCTCAACGATGCAGCCAATATCACTTTGTACTTCCTAGGGATCGGTCTCAGGAATTGAGCCCATTATGAAGAGAGGTTGCTTTTGACAAAACAACCAACTGCATGCCTGACAACATATAGAAGACTTCTAAGTATTCTTGGTCACTTCCCTCTCAGTTTCTGTTACCAAAATTCCAAATCAGTAGGACTCTACATTCCTCACACTTTAATTATTCTTTCTCATTGCACTATGTTATCTTCTGTGCATTTCCCAGCTTGCTTGGGGGTGCTGGTGGATGAGAGGCTGGACATGAGCAAGCAATGTGTGTCTGCAGGCCACAAAGCCAGTTGTACCCTGGGCTGCAACACCAGCAGCGTGGGCAGTAGGACAAGGGAGGAGGTTCTGTCCCTCTGCTCCTCTCCAGTGAGACCCCACCTGGAGTGCTGCATCCAGCTCTGGGGCCCCCAGCACAGGAAGGACATGGACTTGTTGGACCAGATCCAGAGAAGCACAACCAAATTGATTAGAGGGATGGAGCACTTCTCCTGTGAGAAAAGACTGAGAGAATTGGGATTGTTTAGCCCGGAAAAGAGAAGGTTTTGAGGTGACCTAATTGCAGCCCTCCAGTACCTGAAGGAAGCCTACAAGAAAGATGGAGAGGGACTTTTTACAAGAGCATGAAGTGACAGGACAAGTGGGAATGAATTCAAACTGAAAGTGAGTAGGTTGAGACTAGATATTGGGAAAAAATTATTTACTCTTAGGATGGTGAGGCACCGGAACAGGTTGTGCAGAGAACTTGTGGATGCCCCATCCCTGGAAGTGTTTAAGGCCAGGCTGGATGGAACTCTGAGTGAAAGGTGTCTGTCCAGGCAGGGCGGTTAGAACTACATGATCTCTAAGGTCCCTTCCAACTCCAGCTACTCTATGTTCTATGATCTAGCAGGATAGTTTAAAAATGTTTTCTGACATTAAAAAACAAGCAAATTCAAACTGTAAATTGATAAGATTTTCAAGATGGAAAATATAAGAGAGATGACAATCTAATCCTCAAGCTGCAGGTCATTTATCTAGAAAGAAAAGAGCACTTGTATTTCATGTTTTTGATTTCAATTTATTTTGTATGTACTTCTTATGTAATGCTCAGATTTTGATGATATCTTCTGCTGTCATTGACATGACCACGTCTTTAAAACCTATACAAAATATCTGGTTCATCTTAACAGTTGCAAAGTGCCTCTCAGGAGTATACGTAATGACTTACTTAAACCTATCATAGAATTTTGCTTCAAGAAGTCTGCTAGACTCTCCTGAAGTGGAACAAAGACTCATTTTCTCCATCCTGGAAACATTTCAGACATTAAAACGTGTACTTTTACTCCTTATGGGGGGTAAAAGTGACCCTTCTGACTTTTCCTCCCTCCTCCTGAGACAACCCTAGTGGTGCATGGCTACCAAACAGATACTTAAAGCCATTTACCCAAACATGAAAAATGCATGCTCTAGTGTCTGCTTCTTAACCCACTTATGACAACTGTCAGAGAGACATCAAAGAGCAAGCTATGCTGCTGCCACACAGGTTTTGCTGGTAGGCTTACCCAGATATGTTTCTTTTTTACAACAAAGTATGCTTTGCTTTGCTGCTGATGTTTGTAAGGATGTAATTAGGTTAAAAATATTACATATTTATTTCATCTCCGAAGTCAATACACCTAAAGATTTAGAAAGCAGAGAAGAGCCTTGGATATAAGAAATATGCAGAGAGGTCTGAAAAAGTAGAATAAACAACTCTACCATTCTCTTTGTACTTCCCAGGGTTTATCTGGCTGTACTAACAAAGAAAGATGAATGCTCAGAGGCTGCCTTAGCCAACCATCCCTGTTGATCCACAGAAGAGAAAAAAGATATGCCCAGATAAAAAGGCAAGATGATAAATGCAGTTGTCTAACAGCATAATCTAAAGGACATCTGCAAAGAATTTTAATATGAGAGAGGACTGAGAACCAAGAAGTCTGTATCTTCCATTTGTCTCTTCTGTGGTTAAAGTATTCCACCCAAAAAGGATAAACATGTTTTGTGGATTTTTTGTTTGTTTATGGTTTGGTCTGGTTTGGGGTTTTTTTGGGAGGGGTTGTCTTGAGAAGATTGAAACCCACATCCCCAGGGTGGCTGTTGGCTAATGGATGAGAAATACTCGAAGAATGGAGATTGCATTCTTAACCATTGAAGCTAGTTTCTATTAATTTCTTTTCTGCAAAGATTCATTGGACCAGAAGAAGCAGATGCAAGACAGCGAACACTAGTCCCTACCAGAGGCCCCTGGGTTCTAGCCTTTGTTTCAGGGTTAGTTTATATTATATACAGTGACTGTTTAGTTTACAATATAATGCTGTTTTTAGTATCTGGAGCCAAGGACTCCTCTTTCTTTCTACGTTGGAAGCAAGGTGCTGAAGAGTCCTTTCTCCCACATCCTCTGTTGCACCTAAAACAACTTTAATACTTTAGACTTACGTGGATCAGCTTAAATGGGGAAGACTGGGAAGGTACCTACTGCAGAGGACACATAGCTTAGTGGCTAGAGTGCAGATGAAGGGAAATACCTCTTTAAACAAAATAAAAAATTACCTGAGACTTCTTTGCCTTAGGTGGGTCCCGTTAAACTGAGGGTGCCGTAAAAGCAGAAGCAGATGTTGTCAGCTGCAGCTCAGCATGGAGCACATACAGTCTGACAGATGGGCTCAAGGAATGTGAACTAGATGAAGCAGCCTAGGAGAGACAGACAGCAAACACCCAGGCTGTTGAGTCTGAGGGTTCAAGGGTAAGAACACATCAAAAGCAGAACTTCTAGGTGAAAAAAGGAGCTTTTAAAGACTGCCAATGTCACCAAGAGCTAGATGACACCAAGATGATTTTTGGGGAATGCAAACTGGGTTTCTGTTTCTATACCATTTTGTCAGTCTAGAGGTAGCTGAACTTCCCAGACAACATAAGAACTTCCAGTTTGGGAAATTCAGGTATGTGTCCCAGGTTCAAGATGTGGGCACACTTTGCACCTTCAGCACAGCCTCCTACCAAGGCAAGGCTTGCTGCACATGAGCTCTTTTCTCCCACACATGCACATACCTCTAAACTGCCCTGGCTTCAACTGAGAAGAAACTTGGCAAATAGGCTGACTGAGGGCAGATGCAAACAAGTCCCCACCCTAAATGATGGAGCAATCGCATCTCTGGAGCACACAGCAGGACTCCTCCAGAAGTAAGCCTCAGTGCATGACTCACTGCAACAGGACCTTGGCTCCAGAATTTGAGACCAGGACACTGATTAGAGGCCACCAGTTCTCTTCAAATGAGGAACACAATGCTACAGATATTTTTTGGAAATAAATCAGGTTTTGCTAGTTGGTCTCAAAACACTGGTCCACTGAAGGTCCACAAGACACAGAAATGGTCCATTTCTGGTTTCTAGCCACATCAAACTGTAAAATGTATGGGCTTACTGGTTCCAATAGGTAGTTTTGAGGACTAAGAGGAGAAAATAGTAAAAAAAAATCTACAAATCATCGCAATATCTCAAGAGAGAATTAAGGAGAACACAGGAAGAAAAATAGCAAAAATGGACATTATATGACACAAGAAAACACAGTAGTGTCATTGCTATATATATATCATATACATATACGAGATATATATATATATCTATCTATCTATCTCTCTCTCTCTCTCTCTCTCTCTCTCTCTCTCTATATATATATATATATATATATATACATATATAGTGCCTTAAGCTAAATAACAGAAAAAATGGGAGCTTACCCCTAATTCATAATTCAGGGAGATCAAATACTTTCTTAGGAAAAACTTGATTAAACTTAATTAAAGTTTACTGAATCAACGCTGAGGAGTCATGATCTTCATTTAAAGTTTTCAAAATCGATACTTGCATTGACTAACATTAACACTGCATTCTATTAAAATTTTGTTAGAAAAGACTCATATGTGGTAGTCTAGAGTTTTTTACTTCCCTGTCCTGAATAATTGATAAGTAAACAATACAATCCAGTAAGTGTTACATACAGAAAGGAAGGTCTGCTTTTAAAGGTGTGGAGAATATCAGTAGTAAGGCTGCACATGGATTTTTTTTTAGCATCTTAGTCCCTTACAGACACTATAATTTACTGTCATCTTTTGAGTTCTATGCTTTAAACATACGAGGGGAAATTCTAAAGCTCTTCAATTTACCAGGTAAAATAGCAATGAATTTTCATAGGGTGTTTTCAATATATTTGCAGAGGCCCTTAAAGGCTGAGAAAGTAGACTTTCTTATATTTTCTTACTATTCAACTTTCTGTGAAAAAGAAAATATTGTGGGAAATAATGGGACAGTTTTCCCACAGGCTCTTTCAGTATAAAGGGAGAATGTCATCACTGTGTTTTTTATTTTGTTTCCAGTACAATACCCTCCTATTCCATCAGCACAATTTTTGTTGTATTATTAGCACTACTATGGAGATAGTGAAAGGCAAGAATACAACATTCACAGGCTTTGCCAAGTGCAGCAGATTACGTACATGAATAGCTAACTGCACACTAGGGGGTATGATTTAGGTCAGATTTCTTGTTTCATTCCAAAAGGTTATAGATTTTTAAGCCATTCATTGTTTAATGCACCACACAGTTTACAGTCATAGGTATATGTAACATGAACTACTTTTCTCTGGTTTTTGCAGAAGTAATTTGTGCTCTGAGACAATGAAGACTGGCAAAAATTGATAATCTGTAACAAACTGCTAACAGTGTGTAACAAAGCTCTCTGAGCAGTTAGAGATAAAATGGACACAGGAAATAGAATTTATTTACAAACAGATCTGAAATACTTCAGGATTACAATATAAACAACCTTCTGATTCAGCAATTGCTCAAAATGTAACGATACAAACTGATAAAAAAACCAACATTATGCGACTTTGAATAGTGTGATTAATGAAAATGGTGAATCTTTTATATTACTTAAAGAGAAGATAAACATGTATTATGAAACAAATCACAGGAGTTTAGACAGTCCCATAACTTTGGGCTGTGAGAATCTGGGAAGAAATTCTTTCAAATGCTCGGTGTCAGTGGAACAGTCCTTAAACTAGGACAGATGGGTTCAAATATAAGGATTCATATTAGAAGCAGTCTGGGTTGGTTTGTTTTTTTTTTTTTTTAATGTGACCCTGTTTTGTTAAATATTTTAATTTCTGAAAATATAAAATAAAAATAATTTGAAATGTCTTTGCCCCAATTACCAAGTGACCTGGTAACCACTCTGATCCTAACAGGGAGGGGTGACTTAACGTGCAAAACATGAAACAAGGGCATGCTTTGAATAACGGATTTAATACCACTGTCTATGCCCTTTAAAAGCTAAGATCTGTCTTAATGGATACAGAACGGAAGGGCTGCACAGTTCAAAGCAAGAGAAATCCATATTTTCCCTGCATGTGGTCTAAGACCTACAGCAATTAACTTTCAATACTACCATAGCACAGTTTCAACACTAACATAGCACAGATTTTTCTGTCAAATTCAGCCTGAAAATATTATAGTCAAGCAAGGCTTGGATATAGTGATATAAACAGAAAAAAATTCCTCCATTATACTTATTTTTATTTAATCATACCAGGCAGTTTTATGTCTTTGCCTTACTATAACTCCCCATTGTTACAACAAAACACACTGCATCTTTCTGTGGGCTGAAGTGAAAGATTAGTAACTGAGGAGCAGGATTTCAAATTATTTGTACCACCCCACAGATGGATGGAGAAAAGAGCAAGGAACTAAAATCAGTTCTATGCCAGGGAGAGAAGACAAATGGCCAAGAAAGACCAGTGAAGAAGGAATGTGATGGTAAGACAAGTATTGAGGAAGAGAGAAAAGGAATGATTGTAAGAGGGAATAGAAACATGAAGAAAAGAGATCAATGAAAACAAAAATTCATGTCCTTAAAAATTCCCTCTGTAATTGTTTTCTGCTGAGTTACAGTAAATGAGCCTTCTCCCTCTGCCGAATTACTCATTAATTTTTATAGGGCCAAGCAGGGACAGTCACACAGCACCTTGAGAACACACAGGATAGAACTACACTGCTCCAAAAGGGCTCCTAAGAGGTTTGCTCCTCAGGTTAATGTAACCTGTCTCTCCAGATCAGGCAAGCTGATGCATGGGAGGAGTGTTATATATAAAAAAAAAGATAAAATATACTTTTACTGTAAAATTAACAGCCAAGAATCACAAGAGCCATCTAAGCAGAGATTATTCATCAGGTAACAGATATCTGCACACAGGTCAATGCAGAAGATGTACAGGACTTCATCCAAAATCCATTACGTCAATGCAAAGACTCTCATTGCCTTCAACAGAGTTTGAACATGCATTGTGGCTCTCAAGCAATGTACACAGCTGACTTCTGCCATCACTCTAGAGGATAAGATTCACCACCAGAGAAGCCTCAGAAAAACTCCTGTCACTGTCAGCAGGGATAGGGTGAGTCCTCTGCCCTTAAAACTTCACCATGGAGTTATGATGTGCTGCCCACAAAAGGCTTCAAGAACTGTCATTGCCAATCCCATGTCTTCTCCATGCAGCACTGCACTCCCAAATATTAATCAGAATGCTTTAGCCTCAAAAGGGAAGACAAAAAGTGTTGATGAAGCACTGTAAAAAAAAAAAAGGAGAAAAAAGAGGGCCTTCTGTTTTAAGCTCAGGAGGAGTTGGTACATCACCTGTCACAGATTATCAGAGGTGTCTTCTATCTATAAGATCTGATGGCTCACACATCAGTCTGCTTCACAGCTTCCTGCAGCTCCTGCCATCTGCTTCAAAGTAGCCATTGCCCAGAAAAGTTGGCAAGACGATGCTACATAAAATGAACAGTATTGGTGGAGCAAGCTCATATATACTGCCTTATTTTGAGTGCTTGCAGATGGCCAAGTGAACAAGAGCTCCCATCTCTAAATAAAAAGAGCTAGCACAGTTTTGGATGGATAATTACCAAGTACCTAAAGGGACATACTGCACCTATCTGAGATTTAGACTGAGTCAGGGTCTCAGGCTGCCAATGCAGCTTTTCAGACACTTTTTTCACATTTTTTTCAAATTTTCTGTTTGTTAAGCAGTGGCATTCCTACATTTCCATTTCTGCCTGCTTACATAGGTCAGCTGAGGGGGAGACCATTCAATCCCTCACCTGGAAAGCAAGCCCCCTTATGGACACATAAATGTGTGCTCACGTGTATGACTTGTGTTGTTCAGGTGACAAAAATAATCTGCACTGGCAAAAACACAGTTTTACTAACACAAGTTGCATCTGTACTAAGGGCACTTGGCCAGCATACTCCATAGGTATTTTGTCTTGAAAATGTCCCTTTTACATGCAGATTACATCTACAATCACTATGATTTGTTTCATTTAAAGTTTTTAAAATAAAAGTCTGAAAGTATCAGATGAGCATTGCACTGAGAGACTGGGATGTCTGATTATGGCTGCAGAAAGCCTGAGGCCATACCTCTGCAGATATGAATTTCTCCATGAGCCTCAGAGAGGATTTCAGGGCCAACTTCCCTGAAAATGAAAGTTCATAGGTAAGACTACAAGGATCATTCTGTTAACATCCCACCACCATCTCCAACTAGCAAAACATTTTGGCATTAGGCATCAGTGACTCTGAAAGATCGCTAATTACTACTTCTGCTGTTGGTCAAACCAAGCCTAAGGAGCTCAACAAGGCACAGCCCTGATTAATAAGCCCAAGTAGTCCTAGAGAGTGACCATGAACATATTTTAAACCTCTATGAGCACAAGTTAAGTTTGAGGAGCTGAAAGATTCCACATAATAACCTGAATCATTAGCAGGAGTTGGTGAAGCTCTGAAAAACGACAATGCCTTTCTACGGCCTTATGTTTTTCTTAGATCTTTTTCCCTTCCAGCCCATTTCACATCATTGTCCAATATTCTGCAATGGTGGGACCTGTAACGTAACCCACTGCACGTAGCTCTACCTAGTATTTCCCCTCTCTCTTCTTGCAGGTTGGAAAACAGATGGCAGCAAGGAATGATTCTTGAAACCTGTCTTACAAAAGAATAAGACCAAGAGACTTGATCTGTTAATTTATTTGAAAATAAAGCATGTAAGTTCTTGCTGCATCATTTAGAGTACCTACACTGAAGACAGCTATTAAAGCAAGGCTTTTATCTATGAGAGGCATAACAGGAACCAGGAACCTGAAGCTGGAAAAATACAGTGGAAAACAAATGCATTTCGATAATGAAAAAAATAGGCACTGAAAGGCAGCTCACTGCCCTTCCTCCTATAGAAAGAGCTGGAAGGTCAGTTTCTTAATTTAAGATCTTCAGGGTACACAAGAATATTTCCCTGACTATTGTTTGAGTAGCCAGGTTTCCAAAATTCCATGTAATCACTGCATGCGTAGGGTGTGGTTTATTGTTGTTCCTTTAAAGATTCCTCTCTTAAAGGAGTAAGGTAAGGCAGCATTGCAGTTAGAACATTTTTAGGGTAGGCTAACTTGAGGCAGAAATGCTTAGAGCTAGAAGAAATCTAGCTGATCCAACTCTAAACAATCTAATGGAACTCCACATAGCTGGCCCTCAGAAGTCTTACACATGTGAAGGAAGACAATAGCAAGTTCTAATCCTCAAAATAGTCTGTTCACAAAAAAGGTACAGAAGGGGCAATGCATTTCGTATTTTCATGGTCTATAAATGGATGATTTGGGGAAAAAAAATTAAGGCAGAGGATGGTTACCAGAGTGAGCACTCCCATGGGGAGAAGACCTGGATGCAGCCACAAGGTTTGTGCTGAAGAAACCCCTTCCTGTAGAAAAATACTACAGAGAAATTACAGAAGGAATTTTATCTGCCTTTCCTAAGTGTGGAGAAGCCCTCTCAAATGGAAAGTAAGTTTAAAAAAAACAAAAAAAAAAAAAACAAAAAAAACCCAAACCAAAGCAAAACAAACAAAAAAAAACCCACAACAAAAAAGCAGAGCTTTAAATCATCAGGATAGAAAACATGTAACTTTTCCCCATTAACCTAGCAAGAATAAATGAGACACTTCAACAAAGCACTTTGGTAGTAACATAAACTAAATTCCTCAGTGGCTCTGATAACACCATCGATTAGGAGACCTACGATCGTGGGATTTGGATTTCCATTCTGAAATGTTTGGCAGTCCTGTGCTTCATGATGTTTACAGCCATTTCAGATGTAACTTAATGCCCTCATGCAGAACCAAAGCACTGACAAAATCATGTATGTCAGGATAAATTACCAGGTGCAACTGCCAAAGTCACATGCCAACTTCTTATCAGGTCTTTCCATCTCATCACTCCTATAACTAGAAGGTTAGACTGCTTGGTCTGCCAAGAATCTTTATTTTATAAACACTTATAGTTGAAATTTGTACTTTCTGTCAATGACAATATGCAAACCTTACAAACATTGTTCCAGTCTGTAAAACAAGGGCTTTGTCTAGGAAATATCTAGGGCCTTATGCTCTGTGCTGACGCTGAGGGACTCCCGGGATGAAGTAACTGTAATAACATCCTTTTGAAAATCTATTTCAACGGACTACCAGTGAAAAAAAGGCCTCTGATTGAAGCCCTCCTTCTCTTACCCTTTGAGACGATCTATTTACTGTTATGGACTTGAGTAAACCCGCTACTGCTCACGCTGCGCAAAAGAAAATGATAAAACTTTTACCACCTCCCTTTTGCTTTAAGCTGCTCGGCGCAGAGACACCAGCCGGGAGCCTGCGGCAGCCACTCGCGGCCGGGGCCGGGAGGCGCCCCAGGGACCGGAGCAGGTGCCGCCGAGGCCGGCGGGGCTCGCTCCCCGCAGATCTCCCCGCAGCTCTCCCGCAGACTGGCAGATCCCACTCGCGGCGAGGGCCGTCCTGTCCCTGCTGGCAGCCGGGGATGCCGCTCGCCCCGCCGGGCCGCCCGCCAGGCTCCGCGGCCGCTGCGCATCCCGAGGAGGGACCCCCCGCCCCGGCTCCTCCGCGGCCCCCGCCAGGCTCCGCGGGCAGCCCCCGCTCGCTCCTCCGCCGCGGTCCAGCCGCGTCCCGGCCCCGCCGCGCCTGCGGGCGCCTCACCTCCACCGGCGCCCGGAGATGCGGAGGGGCTCCCGGTGCCGTGCAGCCCTCACCGAGCTCTCGCCGCCGGGGGAGCGGAGGGATGCCCCGCTGGCTGAACGGCTGAGGCCGGCAGCTGCGCCCTGCCGTGCCGAGCCGAGCCGAGCCGAGCCGCGCCGCGCCGCCTGCCGCTGCTGCAGGACCGCCGCCACCGACTGAATGTGCTGTCTCACGCTGGACAGGCTCCTCCCGAGAGCTGCTGCTGCCGCCTTCCTCCTCCCGCCTCCTCCTCCTCTTCCTCCGCCCGCGCCCCCGGCAGCGACACCCCCGCCGCCCCCGGCAGCGACACCCCCGCCACCCCCGGCGGGACGGGGGCGGGGCCGCGGGGGGCGCGGGCAGGGGGCGGCGGAGGGGGCCGAGGGGCGGCGGTCAGCCGGAGCTGCTCTGTCCCCTCGCTGTCACTCCCACAGTGGCTCAGGCTTTCTCCTGGTAGCAGCCGAGCCGGCAGCGGCACGGCAGCACGGCTGTCAGTCCAACACCGGCATCATGGTCAGCCTGCGACAGCGGAGGCAGCATCCACCGCCACCAACACGGCATCTCTGCCATCATTCTCATGGCAGCAGCAGCTGACAGCCCCGCAACGGCTTAGCCATCACCCCCAAAGCTGTCGAACATATTCCCCCCCAGTGCGAGCCTCACCATCACTGCCACAGCAGCTTCATCATCACCCTCAATGCAGTTTCGCTCACCATCACTCCCACGGCAGCCTGGCCATCAATTCTATCATGATGGCGTGGCCATCAGCCCCATAAGCAGCCTGGTCAACTGTCATGAGTGCTGCAGGCTCCTGCTTAGTCTTGTCCCTTTGTGAAAGAGCAGGGAGAGCTCCAGAACAGGTGAATGAGACCCAGCTTTCATGGTTAAATGAGGGCAAGGCTGCCAAAAGCCAGAGGTTTTTGTCCCTGTTCCCTCACACCACTCCTGTGGGGACAGGTACCAGACAGGAGGGCCAGACTTCTAGTATTGCACCTGCTTCTCTCCCCATCTCCTGGGGGAGAGGGGCCAAGCATGGGTTGTTGGAGATAGTCCATGCTCTTGCAAATCAATCTATCTCAGGTCTAGATAACCTAGCTTCCCTCTCCCTCTCATTGCACACAGGTATGTAGCCCCACAGAGGAGGAAAACACATACCCTTTGGTGCCATAGTTTTTCCTTTAGAAATATGATGTCCTGGATATATAACTTGCTGTTCTTCATCCCTCTGGTCAAAGAGAGCAGGAAAAGTACCCTTCTGAAACATGTTCCTGGAGTCCAATCCCTCGGTTTGCTTTGGTGTGAAGCACTAATTCCAGGCACTGACATTCTAGGTCCAGCTTGTACTGGGAAGTGTAAGGTATATCCAGCCCACTGAAAAGCCATCAGAAATTCACCTCACCTCCAGTACCTGCCAGACCCAATTGGACAGCACCTGGCCAGGACATAAAGAACCCTGAAGAGGAGGAAGAGCAGCCACTGCTGGTGAAGACATAGTAATGAAATAACAAGTTCTCAATTTAATTGGAGTTGAAGCTGGAAAGATTCCTATCTTGCTGTCCTGTCAAAGTCCTTAAAGAGCAATATCTTCTGCTTCTGCTGCCTGGACCATGTGAAAAAAAAGTCTATGAATTTAAATGCACGATTTGAAAAGTTTTGAGTTTGGGGCACTTGGTTTGCAACTCTTTATTAAAGTAAGACCCTTTCAAAGTCAGACACTCAAAACTGAGCTTCAGAAACTGCTGCTTCCTTTGGAAGCATTGGCCTTACTCTCAGATTTAGCATAAATCCCACAAAGTTTGTTTAGGTTCCTTTGTATTGCGCATCATTTGCAAATTCCCTGCAAACTCAGTAGATTTCTTCAAACTGTTTCTGACTTAGGAGGCTCTTGGGGTCATTTAGTATTCCTTAATCAACAGATGAGACTGGTTCTCCAGGGTGATCAAGGAGGTTCTGCTACTATTAACGTGCTATCATATCCATACAATCATGATGCTATGGTATCATATACATGCAACACAGTATCATAGACATATCATGCCATCACATTGTATGACAACATCAGGCACACTCATATATGTCATAAATAGGTATTCAAAGCTTATTAAGCCCTACTTTGTTACAAAGTAATGGTATTTTGTGTTCTACCAATAACTACATAGGATGGGCTTTTTAAAAAAACATGCTAGTAAACCCCATTTCAATGGGACACAATTTTGATATTTGTTATATTTGCCAGAGGTGATTTGGTCTTTTGAAAGTAAAAAAATAAAGCACAGAAATGGAAATGTCAAGGAAAAATTGTTTAAAAATCCTCATGAAACATAATTACAGATCTGGTAAAACTACTGTTGAATAATAGGGAATCCCAGAACTTCAGTGACCAGGGAAGAATAAAAAAATACACAATTTCTCCTCAGTTATTGAAAGGAAATTTGGAGAGAAGAGATCCTAGGTAGGATAAGATAGGATAGGTAATCCTAGGAGCAACAAACTTTGGGAACACAAGAAAAATACATAACCAGCCCAGTTAACAGGTTCTCTGAAGGAATAATTAATTTCCCTACAAGTGATGCTCTCACCATTGTCTTCTCTAATCTTCCAAGGCAAATGCTCTCACCATTTTTGTGGATTTCTTGTTCTAGGGATGCAAACTGTATTGTCACCAATTTTACAAGACAAGGATAAAATCTTTATACTCCAAGAAGATATGATTATATTCACTTTTCAAAACCAAAAATCATTGTGATCAATGTATTTGTAACAGTTTTTAATGAAAAAGAAACAGTCATTTCAGCATACCCCCAGGACACTAATTTTATGTTTTCCCATTAAACACAAATCCATAATCTCCAAGTACATATATTCTGCTAGTAGGCATTGTCTGATTATGTATGTCTTAATCACCAGCTGAATGCACAGTAGGAAAGAGTTAGATCATTTTCAAAACCTTTAAGTTCTCAGTTAAATTCAGAAGGTAGTTATTGTAGACTCAGATTGTTTTACTAGAACATCAGAAGGCAAACTAGTCAGCAGTTGCACACATCTGACAAGTTGCCTTCTCTGCAGCAGAGGGCAGTTGTACATGGACACACAGCCACCGTGCTATCCTCTAAAGAGAAATCAAAGATTAAGGCAAAGTTTGTGATTCATCATAGTCCATGGATTGTGTGGGAAAAAGGCTATTGGTTAAACCACATTCATTGTTTACCTATCTCCCCTCTTCTATTGTACAAACATGTAAAATGTAGAGGTTTCCTCGAAGATGAATATGTGCAGTATGTAGTTAATTACTAGGCTGGAAAAGTTCAAGGCAAAATAATTTGACATATTTTCTTTTTGAAGTTACTTTATACAGAGTTGTTCACTGAAGATTGGCATAAGTTGCTCTGGCAAACCAATAACCATTTATGATGCAGCATGAGACAAATAATTAGTAGTACATTGCATTTCACTGCCTTAGGAAATGAGCAAACCCTCTTGGAAGTTTGTGATGCTAGAAGATTAAAAATTAATTTCAAAGCAGATATTTCTAAAGCTTAATGGCAATGGCAGCACATTTTAGACACTTTGCATAGTATAACCTGGCATAACCTGGATTTGGCAAATAACAGAGGATGTTACAAAAAGCCTTCCAGCTTTTTAAAGGCAATAATTTAAATAAAGAATCAAAAGGAGGAATGAAAAATGAAAGCAAGCTATCGAAAAAGTGTGGAATATCACAAATGAACCAACGAGTTATCATGGAAGAAAGATATAGATGGTTACTTGATTATGAAAAAAGTTAAGCAGAAAGTATTGGAGAGCTTTTCTTATTGTTTGCTAAAAACAGTTAGTTCTCCAGGCAAATCATTGAGCTGAAATTTCTGAATATCCACAGTACATGCAAGAATACAAATGAAGATTTTAAATATAACTGGTACACAGTTACTATAATTCCTCTGACAACTGATTTCCTGTTGGTAGACTGCCAGCTCCAGGATCTTTGCTCAAACACATGTACAAAGCTAAAAAAAGCACTTATCTTAAAAAGAAAAATTTCTTTCTCACAAAGAAACATCAAAAATAAGAGATGATGTATAAAAATAGAAAGTAAAGGGAGATCTTGGCAGATGGGTGAGTTCCATGTTGTTCTGGGTTTGGGTTACTCTTCAAATGTATTGCAACTGTGTGCTCTTAGAAACAATTATTTTAGTATCAGGCTCTTTTCTAAGCCTCTTTCCTTGTTTTGTTCCTCATTTTCCTACAACATTGTCAGCAAAAGAATTACTTAGAAAGTCAGAAAATAATAATTTAACCAAAGCTCATGGGAGCATGGGTAGGTAACTGAGGGACTTAGAAGACGTAAGGTACTGGTTTCAGGATTTGCAAATCAGCACAATTGCAGTGGCCCACAAAGATGCTTGCAGTTTCCAGGAAGAAGTAGCAGCAGTGAATTTTAATTTTGCTGCTATTCAGGCAACAGAAAAGGAATTTAAGGGGGGCCAAGAACACACTGGTATTTGCAAGACAGGAAAATGTGTCCATATGCAAACAGAGCAGCTTTTGACACAACCATTTGGATCTAGTCGTTTGGGTATTTTTTCAGAAAACCTCAGCTCAATCCCTGTTGGTCATACAACTAGCACTCTGTAGCCCTGACTTGTCTCCCAATAGGTTCACTTCACTCTGAAAACTCTCTCAGCCTTTTTGGCTTGAGGAGATACAAAGTTGATGAGACAATGTGTGGCTAGTTACCCTAAAGAGAAACTCTAGTATGGGTTAAAGAAAAGAGGAATAGCAGTATACATTTGTACTTTCAACAATTCATCCTACTTTCAAAAAGTAAAAAAGCTATGCCAAGTATACACTGAGATTGATGTTGCTATTTATATGAGATAATAAATTCTTCAACCTACCTATACAGTAGTTAGTAGATGATTGTGTCAGCTGTGATTGAAAAAGCTTGATGAACTGTAGTATAAATGTTTAGTGATAATCACAAGAACCAACAAAAATAGTAATCACCTGGGAGTTAGAGCTACATTTCTACAAATTCATCAAACCTTAGCAGAGCAACATTTAGCAGGATGACTGTGGATTCAACATGGTTCCTAGGGTAGAAGTCATTCCATGGAATCCTGGTCTTTCCACGAAAGATAAACATTGTTCTCCAAGAAACTTTCTTTTTCATGTTGTACTAAAACTTAACAGTTCTGTACCTCTGAAATAGGAATCAGGAATTTGACTTCACATTTGAGACTCATTAAAAACATCATTGGCTTCTGGGTTTGCACTTGTAACTGAGGTACAGAAATGGCATGCATGAAAGAAAGGCTTCAGAAGTTTTGTTACTGCTGGGTTTTACTGTGCCTGGCTACCATGTTCATGTTCTGAACTACTGAGGAAGCTGCAAAATGAGAGCTCCACAGACCGAATGGCGGTGCCTGGAAGAGAAATGTGCTTGGGGCAATTACATGGGGCCTGAGACACCTGGCCCAAGCTGTGGCTTCCATTTTTTAACCATGCTTTTCTTATACATGCCGACTGCTTATTGACAAATACGTCAATATTTTCTTTCTCTCTCACCCTCATTTTTCCTGACTTAAAGTCTCCAGAAGAGGATAAGCAGCTATGCTTGCCTGGAGGCCTGGATGACACTCAGAGAGGGAAGATGAAAGCCACAGCAGAGAAATACAATAGTTTAATCTTCTTACAAGCGGGTAGCTGATAAAGCAGTTACGAGGTGAGCCAGTTCCACTGCTTCAAAGTGCTGCTTGGTTAAGGGAATTTATTGTTGCAGTGTCTAAGCAAGATTAATTCAGCATTGCTTCTGATCCCAAATAGCTGTCACTGCCTAGGGTTGTAGATGGATATGATTTTTCTCATAAAAATCTATAAATAAATAGTGGAGGAGTTGGGGAGGGGAAAAATTCCACTGAATGCTATGAGACACAGCAACCATCTTAGCAAGGAAGCCTAAGGGAAAAACATGGCAGCATGGACTGTTCACCAAGACAAGGCAAATTAAAATTCAGAAGACAAGGGGTTTGGAAAATCACATCAATTATACATTACTGTCCAGAGGTAGGAGGCTGCTTCTACTCAGCCAAAGTGACTTAACAGGGCTATCTGTCCTCCCTTCACAGCAGAACAGGGTGCCACATGTCTGTGGCATATAGAAAGTATGGTGATTTGGGATCCCTCAACTCATAGGACATTAAGATTATGACTAGGGACTGAAAGTAGGCAGGCATCCAGTGTCATTTTAGACAATGTGGTGCATGACAAAGATTCACCTTGACTACTTCCCCACAATTTTTTACACACCCATGTCCTGCATTGGGATGTCTGTGCTTGGAAGGCAGCACAGTTCCGACATCTTTGCTTCGAGGGATGCCTATGTCACTGTCATGTACATACAACTGACACACTTCCACTAAGCCATCCCCTGTTATGGAGGCATTTCATGCCCTGTGCCATTCTCAAGGACTGCCTGCCTGCTCTTTCCAGGCATGACAGAACTATGTCTGCACCAACAAGGCATTTCTTGAATGAGGTGCCAGGGATAAGAATGAGTCTGGTCCATTAGTAATAGTATCTTTTGGGTTAGGGTTAGGGTTAGGGTTAGGGTATCTTTTGCTCCAGTCTGCTTAGCCTAGAGGCTAGTAAAGACTGCAGAAGAAGTAGAATCAGAAATCTTATTTAGAAAATTATTCACTAGTTGTGTACAAAGCCAGTGACAATTAGAATAAATAGGGATTAAGGAGAGTTAAGGCCTGAGATGAACTTTAGATCTGGACAGGGTAAGGACAAGCAGCTCTGCAAGATACAGTTAAGGGTCTATAGCCCTAAAGAGTTGTGAGGGTCTGAAAGGGATCACTGCACCTGACTTGTCTACTTTAATTGTGGTGGACAAACTCACCCCTAAGCCTTCTGAGGAGGAAGGGTCTGTCAGAAAGTGCAGGGCTGAGGTGACAGTAGCTCCAGGGGCAGTTCTTTGTGAATAAATGAAAGCAGTCATTCCCTGAGTGGTGAAGGGAGAGATGGTGAATATCAAAGACATTGCTGCTGTGATGTCAAGTTTAGATGTTGCACTTGCACAGCCTGGATGATGTTGAGGACAGTGATGGGAGGAGGAAAGAACCCATGTCTGTGTCTCCACACAAGAAAAAGGCGGCATCTGCCTGAAATTCATGGTCCCAAGCATGAATTTCCCCTGGGGAAATTTTCTTACCCCTGGGGCTGTGATCATCAAGTACAGCAGAGGGGTCGCCTGTGTACTGCCTTTCCTTCTGCACACCAGCTTGACAGTGTTAATTATTTAGGAGGTGCTGGGACAGTAATTGACAGTGCGAAATTTTTCTACGAGGGATCATACAGTTGCAATAGTGCTCTGCAATGCCAAAGGGCCTCAGTACTTTGTCATGTAATAGTTGCTTGCCTCTTTTTCCTGGAGCACACTTGACATCATTAGAAAACAGCCCAAAATCTGAGATGCTGATTGAGAGGATAAGACCAAGGTCATGTTAAAAGAAGTGTGCTCTTGCTAGAAAGCTGTACACAGAAAGTGATGAGCTACAGTGGCAACTGCGGACAGGACAGGAGTAGTGGGGAGGTCAAGGTTGGTGTATGTAAGGCTCTCTTACCTCTTGGATTGTTAAAAGTGGTCAGACCCTGTGGTAGCCAAATCATGTAAGTGGCCGTCCACAGACCGTATTCCCATGTAGCTTGCGAGACATCTGGCAATGCTATGCAGAAAGAAAGGAAAAAACATAGCACAGTCTTGTCAGAAGAGAAGTACTGTGCATTGGCTTGATGGTGTCCGAGTGATGAGAGATCAGTGGTATGGTGTCATTAACAGACACCTCATGTCTGCATTGATATCATATCAGCAGTCATGCTGTAAGCAAAGAGTTGTATTCAATTATTTGTTTCTGGCACTATGAACCTACTGCCTAACTGCAGCAATGCAGTCACATCCTGGACCTCTGCCTTTATGCAGGCAGCTGCAGAGCAGAACATCAGTCAGGTGCTACAGCAGGAAACTCATAGACCCACATTCCTTGTGGGACCATGTGAGCACAGTGTAGGGCATGTGACAATGCCCAAACTGTCTGTCTGTTCAAGATGCCCAGTGTGAAGGGGGAAAGGGAGTTCTTGCCAGAGTTTTGTCATCTCAGAGGCCCCATACTACTCTGTTGTCCTCCTGGAAATGGTTGTTTCCTTGTGGCAGAGGGAGAAGCCATGCTTTGGATGGCTAAGAATTGATTTCACATGTGCACACTGTTTGACCCGCTTATAGCAGGGCTATGTGGCATCATCCATCAGGGCTGATGCAGACCTACCATGGGTCTACTTGACTATATGGTGCAAAGAATTTGGGGAAAGCAGGAAAGAACAACCTCTTAACCCAAACTGAGGATCACATTTTTTGCCCATGAAAGTTTGTCTGTCAGCAGAAAAATCTGTCAGTGTTGTCTCTGCTGCAGTATTTGCCCAAGGAACTTCTGTGCCTCCCTGTGAGCCTGTCCTACCCAAGACATTCCAAGATAAGGTGTTTCTTCTTGACATTTGTGTTACTGGAAGAAGGCAATGTTGCTGTCCTCCACCCCTGCAGCAATGCTGGCATTTTTAGGACCTTATGTTACAAGGGGAAGGTCTCACTTTTGGGGAAGAACATGGGCTTCCAAGATGTTTTTGCAGGGTGAGAGCTATATACAGTACATGGGATAGGGGTCTCTCAGCAGCTGTCCTGCAGCTGCCTTGGCAAGAACCTCAGGGATGCTGGAGCACTGCACAGCTCCACCTGCAGCCTTTGATGCCTCCAGGCTTCCCTCTGAACAAGCAGGGAAACAAGGTGCCTGCTGCATGACAACACAGACCTCTGCTTTGGGAGATGCCTATAGCCTAAATGTGGATGACATCTTCCAGTCAGATGAACTACATATCAACTATATCCATCCATTGTCAAATATCATGTAAATGCTCATTGTGAGAGATTCCCTTTTAGTGACTTCAGTTCTCACAGCCTGCTCATGTGCAGCTGCCCACAGCAAGGCAGAGCCTTTGCTGTGGCCTTGAGACTGTGCATTTCATGAGGCAGCCTCATATCTCAGCAACCCTTCCCATTTCTGTGTCAGTGGCTAGTGTTGCCTCTTCTTCCCTGGGCTGCACCTGCTGTGCAGTGTTTTCTTTGATACCCTCCTTTACACAATTGCCTGCAGTCCGTATCTGCTTCCTGCATCTCACCACTTCCCAGCAGCACATCTGGCAAGTCTAGCACATAGTGCTCATGCCTCTCCAAACACATCCAGGAGTAGTAACTCATTAGCAGGAATTAGTTTTTGAAAATTAACTGTCAAGCTTTGCAGTACAAGTACAGATGTAAAGCCCTCCTCAACACCAGCAGCTTTTATTAATGTGCTATAAATACAACCACACCAATGCAAAATTATGATTACATGAAATTATTTTGAAAGCATTGTAAACAGCTTAGGATTAGAAAGTTTACAAAGGTGCAGCAATTGTCCTCCCATTGTATTACACATCCAAGACATACTGTTCCAGGGTTACCCAGGAAAAGAAAACCCAACAGATCACATAAAAATCTAGAATGGCACTGCTGATTTTACACTACATTAATTTGATGGAGTTTTGTGTTTGTTACCACTAATTAAAGTAGATTAATTTATAAAGGCATACTGCATTTCACCCATCCCCTATAAAAAAACCCAGTAATTGTGCTATTACTATAAAGGAGACACAGAGTTTATCGAAAAGTAAGTATATGTGAAAAATGTCAAACTCTGCTAGAGGAACCGTTACCCATGTCACACTCCACATCAGGAAGATGAAAGCATTCTCATCTCAGCATGGTTTTCTCATCATGACTATGGTAAAAATAAAAATAGCTCTGTGTATTTGTCTAGACAATATACATACCACTCTCTCCAGTAAATATAAATATTTTTTTGGAGCATGACTAGATACTCTGCTTTCCACTGGTTCATCCTATATATGTACTTTTTTTAAATTACTGTCCTGAGGAAAGACAGCTAAAGTTCTACCTGTTAGTAAATATTTTATTACAATATCTTCCCTATTTACCTAAAGAATGTTTCTCTCTGTATAAGAGGAAATTTCATTTCAATAAATTTCAATGCATGTTGAGATAGTTTTATTATTTTATTGCATGTATTTTGATTTTGATGGGTTTTCTTCATAGTTTGGAGTATTCTATCCTTGTCTCAAAACCTCTGACATACAGGTAAGCTGTGAAACAGATTGTGCAAAAAGTTTCAGTGAGCTCTATGGGACATGTAAGTATACAACACCCCAGTGACAAGCTGCAGGCTCATGTCTTTGTGCAGGATCCAAGAATGATTACACAGAAGTCAGTGCCAAAATCCCTCTTGCTCAGAGTGCATGTAATATGCATTGTGAAAAACTTAACACCAAACAGATATATAGCATCACCATCTGGGTATCATGTTGAAGGGGAAGCTTTTGCACTGCCATACCTGTAATGGGTTGCTGTGCAGGTTTTTGGTAGCAGATGCAGGGGCTACAGGAGTCGCTTCTGTTAGAAGGCGCTAGAAGTTTCCCCTATGTGTGCTAGAACCAATGCTAGCTGGCTCCAGGATGGGCTTCCTGCAGCTGGCCAAGGCCAAGCCAATTAGGAATGATAACAACACCTTCATGATAATATATTTAAAAATGGAGAGAAAGTTACTGCACAGATGAAAACTCCAGCAAGGGAAGAGCGGAGTGAGAACATGTGAACAACAATGTAGACACCAAGGTCAGTGCAGAAGGATGGGGAAGAAGTTCTCCTGGCACCAGAGCTGAGGTTCCCCTGCAGCCCATGATGCAGCCCATGGTGGAGCAACTACGTCCCTGCAGCCCATGGAGGACCATCAGGGTGCAGAGATCCACTTGCAGCTCATGAAGGAGGCAATGCTGGAGCAGGTGGATGTGCGAAGGAGGCTGTGACCCCATGGGCGTTACATGATGGAGCAGTCCTGGCAGGGACTGTGGAGAGAGGAGACCATGCTGGAGCATGTTTTCCCTGGTAGGACTTGTGGCCCTGTGGGGGACCCATACTGGAGCAGCTTGATTGTGAAGGACTGCACCCCATGGAGAGGTGACCCATGGGACAGCAGTTTTGTGAAGAACTGTTGCTCATGGGATGGACTCACCCCAGAGGGGTTCGTGAAGGACTGTCTCCAGTGGGAGGGGCACCACAGAAAGCAGGGGAAGGACTACTCTCTCTGACAGCAGCAGAAACAACTGATTGTATCCCCCATTCTCTGTCTCCCTGCACCACTGATGGGGGAGGAGGTAGAACTTGGAAGGAAGGAGGGGTGGGGGGGAAGGTGTTTTTAAGATTATTTTACTTCTCAGTCTTCTGCTCTGATCCTGTCAGTAATAAATTTAATTAATAACCCCACTTTGAGTCTGTTTTGTCTGTGATGGTGATCAGCAAGTGACCTCTCCCAGCTCTTATCTCAACTCATTAATCCTTTGGTTTCTTTTCTCCCCTCTGTCCAGTTGCAGAGAAGAGGGAGCGAGTGGCTTTAGTGGGTACCTGGCATCTAGCCAGGGTCAAACAACTAAAATGCCTCAACATTTATTTCAGATCATAACCTTCCACCAAGATAAGCTGAGTTATGTACAAAGTGACTCTTGAGCTGCTAGATCAGTTTGGCATGGCCATTCATATAGTAAGAGAGAGATCTGCATTTGGGAACCTCATAAATGGATCATTAGGCTTGTGCCATTGATACAAGCCAGCATCTCATCCAGTTGATTTTCTACATCTACATATCATACATGTATATGGCATATATTTACTTTATAGTGTATGTATACCATATACTGTCCCTGTATACTTAGATAATGAATACTTCTTTAGTCCACGAATACACCCCTTTAGTTCTTATTGCGAAAATTGTTTCATTACACATTGTTTCATTAACCATCACACTTTTCAGGAAGATATGATGGATGAATGAGAGGGTATGGGTATATTCCACAGCAGAGCATATACATGATACATGATATATGATGTAACAGAGTGATTGGAATGGACACCATTTATTTTTTTATTTTTCTCATTTGAATTCTTTTTCAATCAGGGTTTCATGCGTAATTTACAGAAAGTAAGAAAAACAGGCCTAATAAGTCATTACTTATTACAAGAACACTACTTTTGTTTCCTTATGCACCTCTGTATTTTGAGTTTGTTCAGATACTGGTGTTTTGATGTATTTGATACACTCCTAGTAAAATATAGTTATTCAGTATTCTTGATTCTCCTATTTATTCAGGCTTCTTATTATATATAAGAACTTCCATTAAGACTCTAGACATTGATTGATGCTTAATCTTCCATTAGTACAAAGGGGTTTAGTCCATAGAAAAGAAAAATTAAACACCTCATAAAAGTGTGAGCATCTTAACAAAGCAAGTATCACAGACTCAGTTACTGCTACACAGCGACATGTTGCCACTAGGTGGCAGGGATACAATTCACTCTGCCAGGGCAGCAGGGCTGCAGGCTCATGACCCCCAAGGATTGAGGGATAATTTTGTCTACTGTCTTACACTTACACAGTTAAAGACTTTAAAAGTCTAGTGGAACTAGTCCACTATTTGAGAAGGTAACTGTTTTGAAAACTGTGTACTGGTGCACTTAGCTCTGTCCCCCTAGTAGCCATGGTGAGTGACTTACAAACAGAAATTAGAGGCAAAGTGTAAAGGAAGTATGAAGACAAAGACAGAAGTGGCAGATATTGCCTACCTGAACTGCAGTGAGGCCTTTGACACTGCCTCTCATAAGATCGCCTCGGAAAACCCAATCAAGTATGGTCTGGATGTGCAGACAGTGAGGTACACGAAAAACTGAAGATCTGTGGCAGAGAGTCTAGTCAGAGACCAGGAACTAACAGTGTACCTCAGGGGTCAGCACTAGGTCTAATTCTGTCCAACATCTTCATCAATGGTCTGGATGACTGGGCACAGTGTACTCTCAGCAAGACTGCAGATGAGACAAATCTAGGAGATGTGAGGAGTGGCTGATACACCAGAGGGTCATGCTGCCATTGAGACAGATTGTGACAGAAATGGGTGAACAAGAACTTTATGAAGTTCAGTAAGGGAAAGTGCAAGTCCTGAACTTGGGGAGGAACAGCTGCATGCACTAGTATATGCTGGGCGCTGGAAAGCATCTTTGCAGAAGAACGGGGGTCCTGGTAGATACAAAGTTGAACATGAGCCAGTGATGTGCCCATATAGCAAGGAAGGCTAACAGTAATCTGGGCTGCATTAGGAGTGTTGCCATCAGGCTGAAGGAAGTGATCTTGCCTCTCTACTCAGCACCGGTGAGGCCACACCTGAAGTACTGTGTCCAGTTCTGAAGTCCCACTAGAAGAGAGATATGGACATATTGGAGTAAGTCCAGCAAAGACTTCATGCCACCCTGTGGGCCTAGCCATTCAGTCAGTTTTCAACCCGCATCACTGCTTATCCAGCTCATATATCAACAGCTGGTTTATAAGGATCTTATGCAAGACAGTACCAAAGGCCTTATGGAAATCCAGGTGAACAATATGCACTGCTGTCCTCTCATCTACCAGGCCAGTCGCTTCACCACAGAAGTTTCTCAGGTTTGTCAAGCCTTTTCCCTTAGTCAAGCCATGTTGACCACTCCAGGTGATTCTTTTTGTTGTTCATGTCCCTGGGATTGGTTTCTAGGATTATCTATTCCACCACCCTCTCAGGGATCAGGGTGAGGCTGACCAGCCTGTAGTTCTCTGGGTCCTCCTTCTTGCCCTTCTGAAAAACAGAAATGACATTTACTTTCATTCAGTCTTCAGATACTTCTCCCAGTTATCATGAACAATCATAGCGTATTGAGGGTGGCCTTACAATGACATCTCCCAGCTCCCTCAGCACTTCCAGATGCATCCCATCAGGCTCATGGACTCTTACATGTACAGTTTGTTTAAGTATTCCATGATCTGATCCTCTTTCACTAAGAGTACACGTTCCCTGATCCAGTCTTTCCTCTTTGTCTTCACGACCTCAGATTTCTGAAGGCTGGTGTTGCTAGTAAAGATGGAAGCATAGAAGCCATTCAGTACCTCAACCCTTTTCATGTTTTGTGTAGCCAGATCCCACACCTCATTGAGAAATGTGCCCACATTTTTCCTAGTTTTTCTTTTGCCACCTATGTACTCATAGAAGCCCTTCTTGTTGTCTTTTCCACCCCTGACCAGATTCAAATTCATTTGGATTTCAGCTTTCCAAGCTTCATCCACAGATGTTTAGACAATGTTTCTGTATTCCTCTGAGGTTACCCATTCCTGTATCCTTTTTGTGTTTTGAGTTTGGCCAGAACCTCTTTGTTTACCCACATGGCCCTCCTGGCATTTTTGTCTGAGTTCTTATTCACTAGGATGGAACTCTCTTGATTTTTAGGAGGTAATCCTTTAACATTAATCAGCTTTCTTAGCCCCACCTTTCCTCCAGGGCCTTATCTCACAGGACTTTCCAAGATCTTTGAAGAGGCCAAAGTCTGCTCTCCCGAAGTCCAGGGTTGTGACCTTGGTTTTCCACCCTTCCTGCCCTTGGGATCCCCAATTCCACCATCTCATGGTCACTGCAAGCTGACCTGCACACAAGGCTGTCTTTGATCTTCATTTCCCCGACAAGCCCCTTCTGGGGTCCAGCATTGCACCTCTCCTGATTAACTTCTCAATCACTTGTAGCCTTGGAGGAGGGAGTTATCATAAACACCCTCCAGGAACCTCCTGGCTTGTTTATGTCCTACAAGGTTGTTATCATTATTGTTTTGCAGATAATACTATCTAAATCTGTGCTGTATATTGAACTTGTTGTGCAATATGTTTTACTCTGCTGACATGAACTGACTTTCATGGCTTTGGCAGTCCCTTGTGCAGGATCCATAGAAATACCCAAGATTCCTCTTGACATGTCATCTGACGGTCATATCTTTGTTGTGTGCAGGGACCAGACTTGAGAGTGGATCCTTTCTACTCTGTTTTTAATACTATGTGTGCTGTAGCTAAGATTCCAGTTTCATTTTTAGCCATCACTCTCACCATCAGAAACATGAGAAAGCCTCCAAATAATAAGGAAAACAGTGGAGAAAATGTTCAGGAAAATTATAGATTATTTTTCTAGAACTTGCAATAAAATAACTTGCTAAGTAAATACCACACCTTGTAGAGCTATCTGTTGGTAATATATAGTAAGTTTGTGATAGGCTGGTTTTGTATATTTGTGACACAGATATACAGTCCAGGAATGTAAAAGGCAAAAGTAAGGTTCCATTAAAATAGTCTGAAGGTTTTTCTTGAAAAATGGTTATTTTTGTTCAGAAATCTTCAATTATGACTCAAAACAATATTTAAAAAATAATTCTTTAGTTAACATTCAAATGGGCAACTACAAATATTGAAAACAAAGAAAAATAAAACTGTAAATAGGAGTCTTAAGTATGACTGAAAGCAACCAAGCAAAAGAAAGGATTGGCATTATAAGAAGAAAACATTTCAGAATCTAAACAGGCAACATCCTTGATCTCAGACAAGGCAAGTCTAACCTAGGCTGTGTTAGCCATCATGACATCCTGCACTGCCACAGAAACCTGCTGGGGTAGAACATCTCAAAGAACATAGACAGAAGTCATCCAATTCAAAAATGTCTAGTGTCCATTTTGAAACCTTTTGCCCTCTAGGCAAAGCAACTCTTGTTCTTACAAAATTTTGCTTTCTTTTTTGTTATTTATTGGGATACAATTAGCATATTTGCTAAATTCCAAGTTTTCTCTCTGATTATTTACCAAGAATATATACATACATATTATATCCAGCAACATATAATTCTTCTAACAGCTACATAAATCATGTTTGCACAGTGGACACCAAGATTTTCCCCATTTGAAGAGCAAACTAGTTAAAAGCATTTAGCACAAACTTCATTTTTCTGGGTCAGGAAGAATGAGCCTTTCTGTTTGGCAGCAGCTTTCCTAGTAGGTATTTTCACTATGCCAAAGACTGGGGATACAGTAGTGTCTATGCTCAGTTTAAGTCTGGAAGTCAACTTTCTGAAAGAAGGATTAGTTGTCCATTTAAGAGGTTTTGAGCTGTGCTCACAGAAACTTGGGCATAGGAAAGGCATTTGTCAGTTCTCAAAACATTTCCTTTTATTTCATTTTAGATGGAAAACTTGAATGTATAGAATAATTTCCATAGAATTAGCTTCAATTTCTATGCAAGTTTTAATCTTAAATTTTATGGCACTTTTGCCCAGAATATTACAGAATTTTTCTGTGTTAAACAAGAAAAGAGGTTTAGCTCTACCAGAGGCCTAGATTAGATCTGATGACTTGTTTAGAATCCTAAATAACTAGTCTATTTCTGTACACTTGTATCATGTTTTCCCTTACCACCTCTGCTCAGAACCAAAACACAAATCCTGCTACATGTGGATACTTGGTCACGTGTAGGCATGCCAAGCTCTCAGATAACAACAGTGAATAAGGAATTGCTTTTTCCACAGTGGGAAAAAAATTATGTGTTATGGAAATGTTGACACTTTGTGAATGAGAAAAACAATGTGTCTTCAATGAATTCAGCCATAAGCAAGGGGAAGAAGTCCATGGAGTATTAAATATTTCTCACTTTATTATGTTCATTTGCAAGATGATATGTAAGTACTGTGTCCCAGAGTAAAAGAGGAATGCCATGCTGTTGTATTGCTGACTAGTTTTCATAAACAGGCTATTTCTTATGAACCATAACTACAACTGCCATGCGTCTGACAGAAACTACGTTGTCTGAGCTATATTTACATCTCTCTCATATCTTCCGTAAACTAACAAATTTCTATTTATGTGACTTAGTAGCTTTGGATTTATGTCATGCAGCAGATGTAATCCAGGCTAGACTCAGTCTAGACTTAGTTCAAATGATCATAACCTGTTTGCTTTGGAAAGTAGATGATAATAATATACTAATAGACTACCTTGTCTATTTTCATACACACATTGTATCTCTCGTGCAGAACTGCACTGAAGTTTCTTGCAAAACTAGGGTCAGATATCACCAATACTCTGCCAAGGAAAAGAAGTTAGGTGAGTTTATGCTTATGGAAAACCGCTATCTTCAAGAATCTTACTGTTCGCTTTGTGATTAAAGTTTTCACAGAAACCAATCACAAAGCAATGTCCTCATCTGAACTCTAAATTATATAGGCAGTTAAAACCACTCGGGGTTTCTTTCTATCCCTGAACATAAATCTGAATTAATACTTAAAGTAAAACTAGCAAAGTGGCTAGTGTCCATAACAAAATACATAACCTTGAGTACACTGACTGCACTGTCAACAGCAGACCTGTCCATAGCTCAGCATGTCACACAGGACATGATGCTATCTAGGTTTATTCAATTTTCATTCTTCCTTTCCCTAACTGTAACTCTTTCCTTAATGCTAACACCACTATCTGCCTGTAGTGGATTGACTCTGGCTGGATGCCAGCCACAAAACCACTCTCTCTGTCTCCTCTGCAACTGGACAGAGGAGAGAAAATACAATGAAGGATTGACGAGTTAAGAGCTGGAGAGGTCACTTACTGATCACCGTCACAGACAAAACAGACTTAAAGTGAGGATATTAATTAAATTTATTACTGACAGGATCGGGGAAGAAGACTGAGAAGTAAAATAATCTTAAAAACACATTTCCCCCACCCCTCCTTCCTTCCAAGTTCTACCTCCTCCCTCCCACATCAGTGGTGCAGGGAGACAGAGAATGGGGGGTACAGTCAGTTGTTATTTCTGCTGCTAGGGAGAGGAGTCCTTCCCCTGTTCCTGTGGGGTCTCTCCCAAGGAGGACAGCCCTTCATGAACCTCTCTGGGGTGAGGCCATCCCATGAGCAACGTTCAGACATCCTCCCGTCTTCCCCAAATCAACTTTATTCCTCACTCTACTAAGAAGTGCATAGAGGTGCCAAACCTCAAGCAAACCTCAAGGTGTGGCCATTGGCCAAGCCACCAACTCTCATAATATCCCAGGGACCATTCCTAAGCCAGCACAAAGGGGGAGGTCAGCTAGGTCTGTGTCCTCTCCTCTAAACTTTTCAAATAATCTTTTTTTTTTTTTGTGACAATCTACTCGGAATACTTTTTCTTCCAAGAAATCTTCAGCTTTTGATCATTTTGGATACCATGCTACAATGAGAGAAGCCTTCACTACTTGGGTCTCAGACTAGATGTCTGCAAGCAGCAGCAAATGGTATCTGTGGATTGTTCTCTCCATATGTTGACTGGGCAGAAAGCTGACAGTCTTGATCTGGGAGCTAACGCAAAAGGCCAGAGTGGGGTGTGAAAACCATTAAAAGAATCTTTTTTAGCTTAGAGCTAGAGACTGATGCTATAGGACATAATTTATGTCTTAAGAATGTTTGCCCATATTTCACCATGTCTTCCTGTCTGGACTGAAGTGGTCTGCATCTGACTCCCTAGTGAGAACTCAGTTTCAGAACTTAAGGTAATGCAGGTCACAGACATAAACCTGAACAATGTCTAGGAAGTTTTCTAAACATTCATTTATCACTGAGTGATAGAAAAAAACATTTTTCATGCTGATAGTAAGAGCATCTATCCTAAATCTGAAGGAGTAAGGAAAATCAAGTTGTTTTGACAGGAACAAAGCAGAAGGCTTGTATTCCTTGCTAGGAATATAGTGTGCAGCACTTACAATCCATGCCTCATCTTTTGACTAATCTTGTTTCAGCACAGGTCTTAAATCCACTTTCAGTTTCCTCTCCCTCCCCAATACTCAAAAAAGCCAGCAAGACCAGTAAGTCCATCTCTCCTTGGTTATTAGCTATGAGATGCTGAAGCGTTAACAGCAACAGTCAATCAGAATCCTATATATAGTTGGTATGAAGGCTAAAAAGGCCATGATAGGACCACTCTATGGGATATCTGTCCTAGGAGTCTGTACTGTATGGACATGTCTGGGATGGCTTAGTGAAGAAGAGACAGGCAGTTCCAGGGTTAGGTATTTCTTGCTTCCCTCCTGATCACAGAGTGCACTCGGATGTTGGTCCACACGTCAGGGAATCATCAGTTTATCCGCTTTTCCGGCCCCCTGGTTCCTAGCACCAGATCTCCCTGCTGGTCTCTCTCAGTTCAGCTATCCATGAGCAATGATGGACCTGACATTGGCATAGCATTTTTAAAATCAAAATCTTGCTTACTTTAGCCAGAAAAAATAAAGCACACAGAGAAAAGGACTTCAAAACAAAAATAAGAGTGCCTTTTATTTTTCCTTGCTACAAAGGTGGCCTGGGTCACTGACTTCCTCGAGTTAGACAGTCATAAGTAAGACAAATTTCAACTCATTGAATTAATCTATGTGTAATATAGGAAACTGAGCAGTGGGCAAATCAGGCTTAAACTACTTTTCTGAAAGTTTAAAACAATAACACAGAATAAATCTGTTCTGCAAGCATAAAAGCTTTCTCTTAGGCCAAATCAAAGTTATGTAGAAATACATGCAGCAGTTGAGATCAGAGAGCCCATACACTTGAGTAGAACTGGAAAACACAACCTTTTGACCATGCTGTAAACTGTGTATCAGACATATTGTTAGTTTTCTAGGAATGCAAAAGTTAATAACTTGCCTAATGGAAAAAAAAATGCAAGAATAAGCAATCGTGTATCTCTAAGCTAGCTGTGTCACTCAGTATATTTCTGGAAGACATCTTTATTAAAACAAAAAGACTAAGATAGGACAGGCCCAGACAGGGTCCCTACCCAAAGGGAGCTGTGGAAAAAACTATTCAACTGCTGTGACTATGGGGGATTTGTTAGAGGATAGGTACATCAAAGAAAGCAGTGTTCTTCTGGCCCTGGTCTGGGCCCTCTTTAGCACTTCCCAGCACCTAGAACACTCGGGCACTGTCTGTTTTATAGGGCATACCCAGAGGCATGCCACTGCATTTTTGGTCCCTTATCAAAGTGACAAGTGACATTTAAAATGCCAACCCCAGACTGCTGTAGTAACAGACACACTGACTCAGTACAACTGCGAGATGCTCTTAAGGGGAGTTAAAAGGTCACTTGAAGAGCTAATGCATTTGAAATATTACCTGCTACATATTGCTTGTAATAGCAACAGCTGTGATGCTAAAGCATTAACCATATCCTGCAAGCTGGCCAACACCAGTATGAATTTGATAATGCTGACAGGAGTTTAGATTATGCTAACACAAATAAACAGCAAATGAAGAACAGCCAGAAAAATACTGAGAAGTAGGAAAGAGAGCAAGGCACACAGCCCTTATCACAGCACTGAAAAAGAATCAGGACAAAAAGCTTTGGATGATCTGCACGTGTGCTTTAATCTGTTCCTCTGAAATGCTGGAATATGTTTCTGCAACATAGAGGGGAAAGTTAATGGAAGAGATAGTGAATGGATGGAAATAACACCAAATGATTTATGTTCAAGTGAGGGTAGCGAGTCACGACTCCCTTGAGCAGGAGCATTTAGTCTCTAAGGTATATAAATTACATACTTGGAAAACTGCAAGTTACAGGTTGTAGCTTTGTTTTATTTGGCTGTCCTAGCTTTAACTGGGGTTCAATAGATCCAATTTTTCAATTTTAGACCATTAGAGAGAAGAAGGAATGGAGGTTGTAATTTTTTTGTCTTTACTACCTCGTGATCTTTTCAGTACATAAAGGTCACCTACAGCAGATATCAATAATCACATTCTTTACAGTTTCCTTAAAGTTCATCATTTCACAGAACTACTTCACAGGTTACTAAACCAAACCAAATTACTCCTCAGCAAGAGTGAATTAGTGCCTTTCCTATATAATTTTATGTGTTCCCTCTGAGTCTTCTCTACTCCAAGACATTTGAGCATTTGGCACAAGATTTGAAACATGAACTGACTGTAAAGAACTGGAATTATCTGGAGGTTTCAAAAGTACAATATTAGATACGTTTCTCCAGGAATGGCTAAACAGTGCACACACCCCCTTTTCATTTGAAAGAGAAAACTCTTGGAGTTAAAATGCTTTAACTGGTCTCATTGAGTAACTGGGGGTGGAAATTTATCTCACGTTTTCAACAGTACAGTTAAATTCAGCATGTTCGCCAGACCTGGCACCTAATTTCTCAAGATGCTATGGGTTCATAACGCTGACTGAAATCCCTCAGAGCTGCAAGGTCTTGAAGCTTTCATTAAGCAGCCAGAAATGCTCACACAAAATTACAGACTGCTTTTCAACATGCAGTCCAATATTTTTTTGAGTCTTTCTTACGGAAAAGGCAAATACCATAACCATTTACTGCATTTCACAAGAGGAGTCAAAATGTAGTGAAGGTTTGACTAAGATTTTTTAATGAGAAATGTGATAAAAATGTCTTTATTTGTTCAATTTTGCTAAATCTGTTTTTTCCCCAAGGTGTTAAAGGAGGTAATTTTCAGTAAAAGTTAGATCCCAATGAGGATTATTGGCATTGATTTGATTTGACTTTTTGTAACTTAGATGCTTACAATTTAAAGACTGCTTCCATATATGACAGATGATAAGCATATACATCGTTTGATGTGCATGCTGTGCTGCAAGCCCAAAATACCCATAAAAATAAATACAGGTATACTTGTTTCCTTCATTCTGGCAACACACCCATGCAATAGCGATTTAAGTATCTTCCTTCAATAAAATCCCAGGTGGCTGCTTGGATAACAGTCTTATTACTGTTTCTTAGGTTCCAGCATATAGGCAGTTGTAAACAAGGAATTGGTTTTCAGAATTCCATGTAGCATATCTGGAGCAGAAAGCAGAAGAAAAACTGGTTCTCCAGCAACTACTCCAGAAGAAAGCACTGCTCTCCCTCTCAGCACTTACTGAAAGCTAGCAAGGGTACTTGTGGTGATTCCCAAGTTTTCTCTTGTCTAGAGTATCTTCAGGTGGTTTACAATAGATTTATTTTTTTATCTGAATATTAAAATTCCGTAACATTTCTCCAGTACTGAATGAAATACAGAGCAAGCTTACATTTTTTTCTGGGAATGAGAAAACGCCCAAATATTTAACCTTACTTAAATATGCATTAATAATGACTAGCCACAAAATGGAAGACTTGACAATTCACACTTCAACAGTAGTGGTGTAATTGTGTAGAGGAAATGACACTGTTTCTTATTAGGCGTAAACTGAGATCTTACACATATTCACAAATCTGGTTTTGAGCAGTGAAAAACTACATTGTTAATAACAGATTTTTTTCAAACTAAATTTGTAATTCAATTCATCTCACAACAAAGATATTTTTCATCTCTCTTTCACAGACTGCATCCTACTGTGACTATGTTTAAATGTTTTCTTTCAAAGGCAGCTTTGTGAAACCAATGCCTGCTGTTTATTTGTACCCAGGTATTATGTCCCATATCATAGGGAATCAAGATTTGCATTTACACACATTTAGAACATTTAAATAGGTAAATATGTCAGTTAAAACCCTACTTTCTTCCTTCGGTATTTTTTAATATCTAGGGGTCTTTTCCCATGTACAAACTAAATGAAATATATGTTCATTAATGCCTGCATATAAATATAACCACAACAGTTACTTTAGAATACTGGTGTAATTTCAACAAGTGAAATGAGGAAATATTAAACTACTGTAGGTTTTTTGCATCACTTTAGGTAGACAGAAATCTTGGAAATCAAGTACTACCATAGCTCAGATGATTTTGGTTTTCATTTCAGTCACTATTAGAGGAGCACTACATTGAAAAATGAATTTGAAAAGACCAAAGTTGATAGAGTAACAAATAAAATTAAAATAATTACAGTAAAAAGAAAACATACTAATGCTGCATAGTGAAACTGTGGGGTTTATCGAGTATACCACAAGACTGAAGCAATTCCACAGTTAATGGAGAGTGGGAGACTTCCCTTGTCTAGGTTGTTCTTGACCTTCCAGCCACGTTGCATTGATGATTTACCCTTAATTAGATACCTGTTAGTCACATGACACTAAAATATTTTGCAGTTACTCAGACTCAAAGGTCAACCATTATAATTGTGCAGTGCAGCATTTTTTATTGCACAGACTCTTTATCAGGACTATTTTAATAAAAAGCTATATTTTCATATTTAACTGCAGGTATTATAACTTAGCCTGTGGCGATTCATTTCATCAATTAAGAAAACTCCCACAGACCTACTGTCTAGATATCTTCTGCAGAGTACAGTATGAAAACTTGGTCTTTATGAGAGCAACTGATCAGTATCTGTGAATTCATACTTCAGTGACAATAGTCAGGATATCACAAACAGAAAACAAACTCCCCTTGGGTAATCCAAAGCACTAGGGAGAAGCAGCGTTCCAGAGATACTGAAAACTCCACATCTCTTTCGAAGGGATGGACAGATAACACCATACGGAGCCCTCTTCTAGAGGATGTCTCTTGTCTTGGCTCAGTATTTCCTAGACTAAACTTCTCATCCAAGTTTCTGTGATGTGGACACTAAAAGAAAATAAACTCTTCCATATCTGATGAAAGAAATGCTGAAAGGGAACAACTGAGGAAACAGAATGCTTTCTAAGATCAGCCTCAGACAAAAGAACAAGAAGTAACAATTCAAGGCTAGAGTTCTAAATAGAAACTCAACCTACCACATCCACTCTACCAGTTGTCCCAGTACAGTTAACAGTTTCAAGCATATCTAATAGAAGACTTAGCAAAAACTTCTCATCTTCACCCAAAGTGATCTACTCTGAAAAACAAAAGCAGTATATGTACCAGGTCAAGGCCCATGACTCATGTACGTGTTACAGGTGAAAGTACAATTCCTTCTTCTCAGGGAGGGGTGTTTCTTAAGGTGTCTAATCCAAAACTTTTAATCTGAGACATCCTGTTCCACTAGCTCCATTCCCATGTTCCTAAAGAAAAATATAACTGTTTTCTGATTCTGCTGAAGCATATATAGACCTTAAAAGCTGTATTCTTTTGGTAACATTCACTTTTCTCCTGACTTTTCACAAGGTGTCCACCTTTTCCTGCCCTCCTATAGAGCACAGCTGTTCACAGTAAAGGCCGCCGTGGCCCAAAGTGGCAGCTGTCCTGATAATGCCTTTTCTCTTTCTTTTTCCCTGCATCAGCAGTTCTCATAGAGGATGCCACATACTCTTCTACAAGAACTGCTATGGCAGTCAGCTGAGGCTGGAAAAGGAAATTATTATGTGTCCAGCTATGTACTTTAGATCAGTGCCAGCCCACACAGAGAGTTTACTTCTATTTCCTCTGCAATGGTGTACTTGGCTGAAGATTACTATTCCCCTACTTAGTAAGGAGATTTCAGAATTCTACATGCTCTAGTGACAATCCTTTCAAGATAAACACTTTTGAATCATACTTTTAACAGTTTGAGTCCTAGCTTTATTTCCTGAAGGGTACAGATATGCTCCAAAACAGTTTTCTCCCTCTCTGCTATCTCTACATTCTCAGTTTAAACACCTCCAGTTAATCTTGCAGAAGCCTCTTGGTAATTTTACAGAAAAGCAATTTTGAAACCAGCAATCCATTCTCATTTTCTGTGATTTTAAAGGAGTTACTAGATAATATCAGACATGGGTGACAAAGGCAGGGAATGAGGAAGAAGGGTGTCTCCTTTTCAGGGCTGCTGAGTTGCCATGCTCATCCTTGTGTTTACAGCTCCAAGCGCATTGCTGACTGGCCACAGCTCCATCAGTAAAATGATCCAGCTACTGTACTCCTGACTTTTGCAAGCTATGAGTGGGCAGGGGAGATTACACAAGTGCTGGAGCAGCTGCAGGACCTTTCCCTCACTGAACTACTGAAGAGGCACGCCAGCCTGTTTGTGTGCTCCTTTACAACCTTTAACCTACTTCGGCAATTTTGGCTGCACTGAGAGCCCTCAGCAGCTGAATAGCTCCTGCAGCACCAGCATCAGGTGACAGAAAGATGAGAACGGGAAGATACAACCCTTGTTTTTAATGCTATTTCTGTCTTTTTTTTCCATGCAAAGGGCCATATAAATATTTAGAAAACGAATGTATCAGTAGGTTAAAGTAACAATTCCATTCCACAAATGCAGACCCGTGTGCAGGCAGAGGGAGAGGCTTTGCCCTTGGTACTGCTGGAAATCTCACAAAGTTCTGCAAATACAACTCATGCTCTTCAGTCGTCCTGCTATTCCTTCCGCTTACATTGAAAACTTTCTATTGCTACTGTTAATTTCCACCTAGACTTGCTGCTCATCCTGAGTCGTCATTTACCCTTCCTTACAAAAGCTGAATTAGAAGTTGCCTTTGTCCTTAGCAGAAAATGTTAGTCTGGTTCCACAAGGGAAAAAAATGGAATAATGTTGTCTGTTCACCTTTTTGCCAAACCATCCCTCCTAACCATTTCAACAAAATTTGGATAATCAGCTCGTTACAAACTTTGTACAAACTAGTAGGTGATTTAGGGAGGAGAGATTCAAATTTTGGTCCACATTGAATAAAAGGCAAGGGAAACTCAGCCAAGACTTATTCTACTAAAGAGCAGCAACTACAGCAGTTGTGATCACACATATTGTGGATGGTCAGGAGAGGGCACTCAGCCCAGCTCAGCTACATTGTGTCTCCAGCACTTGCTGATAGGTGGGTTAGGAAAGATTTGTGTTCCCAGAGAGAGAAAGGTAGGGCAAAAGCAGCTAAGATACCTTCTATTTAGACATCAGCAACATGGTCAGCTACCACATCTGCTGGCTAACCAGGAACATGTTCTGACCTAAGTACAGCACGTTGTGTCTCCAGCAGGGGGGAGGACATAAGGAACATGAGGTGAGAGGCATCTCATTGAGATGGAGAGCTACTAGGAGACAAATGGACAGGAATCCGGGCTTCATTCATTCCACTCTTCTGGACCCATCTGTTGTTCAAAAAAGCAAAACATTAATACAGATCCATATTCTTAAGCATAGTCAGCAAAACATTACTGTGACTGAGCAACTGAAAACATTGTTTCTGCCTTTTCAAAACTTGCTCTGGGGCAGTTCAGAAGAGGAAAGTTAAAATTTCTAAGCAGCAGAAATGAGGCCTCCTCTGATCAATACTACAGGTCAGAATGTGGCCCTGTCCTTCACCATAAAAATACTGTTCTCCGACACCTGCACCTAAAACTGTCACATGCCCCAGAGCTTCAGGTGGAGGGGGAAATGGTGGTTTGGAGAGGAAATCAAGTGAGAATAGTGCTGAAGACAGAACAGCCAGGCATTATTTGAAGCAATTACAAATTTTCACAGCCGTCTTCACATGCAGCTTGGTAGACCATGAATCCTCATACATTGTTACATTTGTGCCTAAAACTTAGCTGTCTTGCTCAATATTCAGAACATCCTTAACAACTATTTCACAGATGCATAGTTTATGGGAATGGAAATTCATATTGTTCAGAACCTCCTGTAATATATAACCCATCATAACAAAGAGCAAGAAGCAAATGTGCATTATGGAAACTTCCTTCTCTCAGAATCTCATTGGGGTAATAAAACTGTTCATTGTTGTGCTGCTGATGTGTAAAATTCTTGTAGAAGTTTGTTTTGATTTGAAAAACATCCAGGTTATGAGTTACTAGAGCCTTGCCCTTGTAATAATTGAGGAAGGCTACACATTTCCCATATTTCCTGCAACTACAGTTGTATCGTTTGTTCAGAGTTCCACTGAGTATGTAAGATATTTGTTAATCCCATACTGCATATAATTAGCAGGAAAACAATGAGAAAACAAGTTGCTGTAAAGAAAATTAATGCAAACAAAGAAATTATTCCTAGTAGACTTTTTCCCTATTCAGAACAGGGTGTGTAATATGACTGTTCACAAAGGATATTTCAGTTACTTACACTAAGCAGGTTGAGCACAATAATAGATTAAAATAAAGTATTTGAACTGGAATGGAAATAGTGACTTTATAAACCATAATATCTGCCTAGTGCAGAGGACTTTCTTAAACCAGATTTTATTGCAAATTGATAATTTTAAGATTCTTGCTTGCCACTGATTAGTGGCTCCAGGAAGACTGTGAAACAAAACAAAGTATATCCTACATATATTTCATGATTTAAACAAATTTGTATGACATTTTCACTTCTCTGAGTCATCTGCAACTTTCAGGCAAACAAAGCTGAAAGAGTCAAAAGCAAATACCAACATTTATTCTCAATTTTTCAACTTCTGGCAAGGACTGGAAAAGTCAAAGTGATTACACTTCTTGTTATTACATGTCTACATTTTGCTTCATTTCATCTTTCATATCCCAACATTCAATCACTGCGGTAAACCAGAATATATCGGATGGAACAGAGTAACTCTCCCAATAAAATAATAAAACAGGGAGCAGTAAAATAATAAAACATAAAGTACAGTGGGAGTAGAACCATAAGCAGGGAACAAATACAATGACTAGGAAGACAAAAATGAGACAGAGTTAAAAAAAACCAGTTTCATGACAAGCTCAACTGTTGCCCTTTGCATATTAACTAAGTATATGGATTTCTTGTTAGGACTGTATCTTCCTTTCCTTGAAAAAAAGTTTTCATGTTTGTGTGTGTAAACATATGCATATAGTAATTGTACTGTGGAGTTGTATGCCAGCATTAAGGCTCTATTATTTTGTATTGTAGTTACATTGCCACATGGTCCTGCTGTTTCAGATCAAGCTTTAGGATGTCAGGAAGTCCTTTGCTGACATTAACTCCATTCTTCAATGCATTACGCAAAACCTGCCCTTAGCGAAGTGCACTTGGTGAGTTGGGAAAAGGCCAGGCAGCACGGGAGATCCGAGCTCCCTCTCCAGCAATGAGGAAAGGTGAGCAGGCTTCTCCCAGATCGACTGTGATCCTGGAAGATGAGCTGTCCCCGACAGCACTGTTCAGTCAGCCGCCCGTCAGGTCAGGAGTAAATAAAGGCCACATGGCGACCAGTGCGTCACCAGCACAGCTGTGCTCGGGCGTTTGGTCACTGTTAACCCAGGTCACAGCCGTGACCTACATGTGAGCAACCCGAACCCTGCGGGCTGGAACCTGATTTTGCTTCCTTTACCCATCCACGTAGTTTCTGCAGCGACTCTGGCGTCACTCTGTCAGTAATCAATGCCCTCATCATGCTGCTCTACGAGCGCAAACACACAGATCCCCCCGCGCCTTCAGGGCGGGCAGTGGCCGGAGCCGCGGCCAGAGCGGAGCGAGAGCTTGGCACGGCAGGACCCGCCACCGACCTGGCCCGGTAAACAAGGTCACTGCGGGCACACAGCGCCTGCACCCCCCGCCCCGGCTCCCCCCGCGGCGACAGGGGAACCCTCCCGCGCTGTCACGAGGGCCGGTGGGCGTGGCCTGTCGGAGCCCCGCCCCCTGCGAGTGTAAATAGAGGCGCCACGTGCAGCCGCGGGCCACAGACTGGGGACAGCGCCAAAGGGACAGCGCCGGCCCCGGAGCCACCGCCCCACCGCTCTCCCACCTTCGACAGAGCGCTCGCCCACCTGCCACCCGCCCGCCACCCCGGGAGCGATGAAGGCCGCCCGGATCGCCCTGCGCAGCGCCGCCCCACTGGCAGGGGCCAGTGGCGGCAGCAGTCGCGGCCGGCTGCCGCAGGAGGTGGAGCAGTTTTCCCGCTTCTCCCCCTCCCCGCTCTCCATCAAGCAGTTGCTGGACTTCGGTGAGAGGCGGGACGGGCAGGGAGGGGTTGGGGCGGCTCAGGCCCGGCGCTCGCGGACCTGTTTCCCATGGACGGGCGAGCCCGGGGTCGGGAGGCGGGCCGGGCTAGGCTGGGCTGGGCTCAACCCGCGCTGAAGTCGCTGCGGTCCCCGGCCCTGCTGCTCAGCGCCGGGGCGGCGGTGGGGGGCGAGCCCCGCCGGGGACCTGCCCGCCCAGGAGTGATGGCGGTGGCGGGGAGGTCGCCTCGGGTGACCACCGCCAGCCTCAGGTGCCGGGCAGCGGTGACCTGTGAGTGCGCGATCGGAGCTGAAGATGCGCTACAGCGCAGTGTCGGCGGTGCTCCTGGGGTGTGGGAACTGAGAGGTGAAGGGTGTGCGGGGTGGGCTGTGCCCCGCGCACACGGTGTCGGGAGGAGCCACCGGCCTGGCCGGCGAAGGGAACGCGCCGTTCCCAGATTCGTTATTGCGCTGACAGCTGTGGCCGCTGTGCGCACATGACACTGCCAGGCGGCACCCCGGAGACGCTCATGTTTACAGAGACTGGAATACTTCTTAGAGGATTGCAGATAAGTCCCGTGTCTAAATGGGAACTGTACAAGTGTTCCTCCCAGGAACACGCTGTGTCTTGCTGTCATGTAAACAAAATCCTGAAGTCTGTGGAGAGACAGTAATTTGTAGCTCCATCTTGAAACTTCCTTAAAGAAAAATTTTATTTTGGATTTATTTATAGGCTCAACTAATGGATGTGAGAGAACTTCTTTTGCATTTTTGCGACAAGAACTTCCTGTGAGGTTTGCAAACATACTGAGAGAAATTGATCTTCTTCCTGATAAATTACTGGGAACTCCATCAGTACAATTGGTAAAAAGCTGGTAAGTATAAACTATGTAATTTCAGCCTGTGAAGTAACACAGCTCTGACAACTTTGTTGTTAGAGACTTTTTTGAATAGTAGAAAACATAGCAAAATACACTACAAATGCTGTTCCTTCATCAAAGCTGAATTGCAAGCTGCTGCATGCTGTCCTTTTCTAGCATACTAAAATTAAAACAAACAATATGTTGATATTGTTACTTTTAAATAGGTGGGGGGTTTTAACAGCTTGAAAAAGATGTTAGAGCAAATCCCACTTCTTAGTCCTTAAGAAGGGAGAAAAGAAAATGTGTTCTGTTTTCACATAGCATTACAGACCCTCAGGACCAGATAAAAATGGGAAAGCAGGCTATATACTTGTTTTGGTCTCTCACTGATGGAATTAATAACAGAGCTTCTGTTCCAAAGCCTTGACCTGTGCAGCAACTGCTTGGAATTCAATTAACGTAATCTCTGCAGTTGACACAGTGGTTGAATCTGATTTAACCTTGTTTACTGACACAGTTGCAGCATTTGCCAGGATGGCTGACATAAAGGGCAGAAGTATTAGAGTGAGATCTGGAAACTGTTCTTAATAGGGCAAAGAGTTGTGCCTTTCAATATGTGTCAAGACTCAGATGTCAGCACAAGAGGCTCAACTACTTAGCTTCTGCCAAAGCTGATCATATTTGGAAAAATTTTGCTTAAGTGGCTTCCTGATCAGTATTGTCATTTAGATCTTCTTTTGAAGTACATCTCTTCTCAAGAATTCTAAGGGGATCCTACATACCTAAAGTGAGGGTTTCAATTCCTTTCTGCATGGCAGGCACAAGGGAAGACTTCTTTTTACAGAGTGGGTGATTAGGCATTGGAATGGGCTGCTCAGGGAGGTGGTGGATTCACCATCCCTGGAGGTATTTACTAAGGGATTGGATGTGGCACTTAGTGCCACGATCTAGTTGACAAGGTGATGTTGGGTCATAGGTTGGACTCAATGATCTCAGAGGTCTTTTTCAACCTGGTTGATTCTGTGGAAACTTCTAGGGTTTAGACAGTCAAGGAGTGTCCATTTGTCATTTCACTGATACTTCAAAGATACTTCAAACTCCTAGCTGACTTGTTAACAGTAATGATGTGGACAAGGACAAATTTTTTTCATGTTCCTAGGCTAAGAACAATCAAATTAATAGCATGTATTTCCTGTGTTCCTTTCCCATAGGTACATCCAAAGCCTTCAGGAGCTGGTTGAATTCCATCAGAAAAGCCCAGATGACCAAAAAGTCTTATCTGAGTAAGCTTTTCATTTGTTTCTTTGGACTTTTTAGTTCACATTCTACTTTTCACTGTGTATCCAGTTCAGACGGACAGCTGTCATGAGCTGAATTTGGTAATCTAGCATAAAGTGCTTGGCATAGAGCAAGCTGCTTTAAATCTCTGGTCATGTTCAGCAATATTTCAAATCAATATTACCCTTTGCAGCTTGGTTTCAAGGCCATACTGCCCCTTGAAATGTCATGACAGAAAAATATCAACAAAAATTATCTGTTAAGTCATATCCCTGCTTCTTTCCAAAATGTCAGCTAGGGATCTTTTTCTCTTCCTCACATTCTCGGCTGCTCAAATAAATGAGTAAAAAGGCAGTAAATCTGACATGGCTAATAATTACACCTTTTGTATTAAAAATACCAGAATCTCCTGGTTTATGTCAGTGAGGAATTACTGTTACAAAAATGAAAAAAGTAGACTGTGTTTTAATATTAAGGTTGTTAAGCACTTACCTGTTCTGCTGCTGGAGTCGGTCATCACACTACAAAGCTTGCCTCTATGTAGTCTCAGAATGTTCTAAAATTACCTCTTTTTGACCTAGCTTTATAGATACATTAATTAGAGTCCGAAACAGACATCATGACGTGGTTCCTACAATGGCACAAGGAGTAATTGAATACAAAGACACTTTTAAAATAGATCCTGTCACCAATCAAAACATCCAGTATTTTTTGGATCGTTTCTACATGAGCCGTATTTCCACACGGATGCTAATGAATCAACACAGTAAGTAGAAATTTTTACCTGAGGCAAAACTTCCTAATGAATACCAAGTTAATGTAAACATTTCTTGAAACTATTGGAGATCTGCCTCAGACAATTTTGTTTGACACTGAATCTGTCACTTAAGAAAGTAATGAGAACTTGTTTTCTGGACTACAGACTAATCGTCATGAGTCTGGTGTGGAATATGTAGATACATAATTCTTTACACCTGAAAAACTTCAGATATTGAACTACAGAAAAACCAACATAGTTTGCTGGCAGTAAATAGCATTTGAACTCATAAAAGATGTAAACATTCATTCCTTTATGTGATTCTGTGTTACGATCACATTTTATTAGTTAAAATTTTAGGCTTTTTAATAATACAATATTTGAGATTAAATATAGTATCATTTTCATTTCAAACAGCTCTTCTTTTTGATGATAAATCTGGCTCGGGGCACCCAAGACACATTGGAAGTATTGATCCTTGCTGTGATGTTGCTGAAGTAGTGAATGGTATGTATTCTCAGATCCTTGACATTTCTCTTCATGATCCATATTTATATCTGATTGCAAGCAGTTTGGGTAACCAATATGTGTTGTATAACATGCTGACTGGCTTTTATTGAAATAGCTGAAAGCAGTCTGTCTATGCGGAAAGCATGAGCTTTTATAGGACAGAATTTAAAATACAGTAGCAATAAAAATGTATTGGAGTAAGTTCTAGGAAGTGACAGATGAGGTAGAAATTAAAGTTTTCTGAGTTGTTGAGATTGGTCTAACCTACTAATAGATAACAGATGCATCAGTTCTACACAATTATCAAATGGTACAGAGATTTGCTTATGCTGCTGTAATTGCCCATTTGTTTTCAAGTTTTAATATATATATAGTGGATACAATGTTATCATTCCCTTGAGACACAGTCTTAGACTATTAACACTATAACAGCTAATGCAGTTAAAAGCTGTATTTTGCTGAGCATTAAAATGAATTTTTACATTGTTTGATAATAACATTTCACATAATTTATTTAAATAATTTTTTCAGATGCTTATGAAAGTTCCAAGTTGTTGTGTGACCAGTATTACTTAACATCTCCAGAACTGAAACTTACTCAAGTGAATGGTAAGAGCTTTTGTGTCTGTCTTCCTATCAGTAGCCAAATTGCTGCTTTTACTGAATCAAAAAGCTCCCAATTCTGTAGCATTAATGGTACGGAGCAGTTGACCTGACTTGGCCTAGTTGCTCTTCATCTTCTATTATAGGCACCTCACTTAACCTCCTGTGTCAGAACTCAAAAGTCAGTACATCTTAAACACTAGATTTTCTGAGGTACCATTCATGAACTTGAGAAAAGTAAGACAAACCTGTTGCTAGAGAGGAGCTCTGTATTTGGAGTGAGGAAATGGAGCTGATAACTGAAATGCTGGTTCTGGTCTAAGCTTCCTGCATCTGTCTGATTTCAGCTGTCTGCTTGATGTTTGGAAAACAAATCTTTATTTATGAAAGGGAGTTAATACTTGATTTTTGTTTGTTTGTTTATTTAAAAAGAAACTGTTACTAAGCAAGTGGTGTTTGCAATCTAAACACTCTTATGAATGCATAAAGTTGTTTGCCCATTTTGTAGGGAGGGAAACCAAAGATGAAACGTGATACATATTCTGGTTTGTTTTGGCAACTTGCTTACTGTAAATTTGGATACAATACAGAAAAAAATCATGACCCTTTTAAGTCCTGTTTGTATTTTTCCCTTCCTCTAGGAAAAGCTCCAGGACAACCAATTAACATTGTATATGTTCCCTCCCATCTTTTCCACATGCTTTTTGAACTCTTTAAGGTATGTCAGCATAAACTCTTTTGTTCCCTTAGTATTTGAGATGGAGCATCAATACTTCAAAACCTCCAGCTAGATCTGAATGAAGTAATAAAAGGACAGTGAGATCTCAAAGGTTTTCTTATTTGGGGAAATAGTTTTAGCAGTTAGGAAAGGAATGATTGCAGTTTGTAGGAGAGCATTTGAACTAGCCTTCTGCTTTTAGAGATTACATCTGTAGTGCAGGATTGCCCTGGTGCTTTTTCTGTGGAGTGAGTGATACATGTGGAAGTAGTGAATGGGGCTGAACTTGCGTGCTGCCAACATGAGGTACAGAAATCCAGCAGCCTCTAGCAACTGCTGAACTTTGCTCTTCTCTGGAAACCTGCTGACTTTAGGGGAGCTATGTTATTTAATCTGCATTATGTGAGCTATGTTGGGTAAGAATAGTAATCTGTCACACATAGAAGAGTCTTGACTATGCTTAGACACTTCTGAGTGCAAGACCGCCTTTGTTCCTGTTACGCTAAAATGCTAAGTGTCTGATAGGAATAGAGGATTATAACTATGCTCAGCCTTTACATAACAGGAGTATCGTTTGAAGTGCATGGATTCAGCAGTCTCTAATAGTGGTAACACTATTTTCCATAGAATTCCATGAGGGCAACTGTTGAATTCCAAGAAAACAGTCCAACCCTTTCTCCAATTGAAGTTACAGTTGTTCTAGGAAAAGAAGACTTGGCAATCAAGGTATTTTGTTGGCATACTACAATATGGACGTAATGTCATCGTTATGATTACATATGCTGCAGCAAATTCTGTTAAAAGATCTTCTGGCCTCTGACAACAGATCAAAGGTCCTGTGCATGAGCATATGAGTATTCTGTTGATGGTCTCCATGTAGCACAATTATCTTGCTGAAAAATAATATGCTGCAAAACAAATGTTTGCATTTATGAATGTTGGAAATGTATGTTCAAATAACAGCATTTTAAATACCATTCTTAGTACATGATTATTGTTAACTTTATTCTTTCTTAAATCAGATCTCAGACAGAGGAGGTGGTGTTCCAGTAAGGAAAATTGAGCAGCTGTTTAGCTACATGTATTCCACAGCACCAAGGCCAAATATGGATGATGCTCGGAATACTCCTCTTGTAAGATATTTTCAATGATCATGCTGCTAATGAGGTTGCTGTAAGTGCTGGACAGATTAGTGGGTAAATAATGAAACGTTATGTCCACCCTGCTGCTTTGTGGGGTATGCAGAGATTATTAAGCCTCATAAATATGAATTAAGATTTACTGGAAAAGAATTTTAATATCTTGCTTAGTGGACAAAATATGCTTTTAAAGGTGTAAACAAAGAAGTACACTGCAACCTGAATCTCACCTTCCCTGCTCCCCTTTTATTTTTGCTTACATTCCAGTGACACTGTATAATTGGTCTTCCTGCCCATTCAATGCTCAAATTTATTGTAGATTACACTGCCTTTATGAAGGCAAGCACAACTGGAACAGGCTTTTAGACTATTGTTTATCTCTCAGTAGCAAGCTCCTTCTACTAATCAAGCTATACTAGCAAAAACAGGAGTGGGAAAATACAGAAATGTACTGAGCAAAAGTGGGACATATATGTGTTTTGGTTTTTTAATGGTCAGTTTCTGTATTCTGTATGAAACTTATTAGAGATTTAGGTTTCTTTTAAGAAACAGGAAGTGCAAAGGACTTTTAGCAGTTAAAAATCTCTGAAACTTTCCAGCTATTTAGCTTCAGGCCATAAGAAATAGTAAAAAAAATTAATTAATTTTATTTTGTACTCTGTTTTTTAGGCTGGTTTTGGGTATGGCTTGCCAATTTCACGTCTGTATGCTAAATACTTTCAAGGAGATCTAAATCTCTACTCCATATGCGGTTATGGAACTGATGCTATTATCTACTTGAAGGTATGTACTTTGATTTATTTAAATAAAAGGCAACTACCATTAATGCAGTGAGGTAACTACTCAGTATCATTTTAAGGTAATCAAATTCTCTGCTCATGAGTAGCTCTTCTTTTTTATTAAAGAAATACCAGTAATATTTAGTAACTGGCATGTAGAATTAAGAAGGTCACTTGGCTTTAAGTAATCTACTTGGAAAACTACTAGTGAGAGCCCTGCTAGTTTTCAGATTGTATTAAGATGTTCTCTGCTTGTTCATGGAATACAAAGTGAGAATTCTCTGGAAGAGAATGTAGTCAGGGTGTGAGCTACAGATCTGATTTCTTTAGTCTGACAACAAGAAAGTCTGCATAAACTAAATCCTTAAACTGGTGCTGTTCTAAAGCTGCCATATAGCCTGTCTTTGGGATTCAGGTACCAGTAATCTTGAACACCCATTGTATAACATGCACTGCTTTTGTTATAAGTAACCTGCAAACAGAACTACATGTTCTTTTCTACTTTCTGTGCTTACTCACAGGAAAAACTTGCTTTGAATTTCTTCTAGTAAACTGAAAACATAGTTCCAAGCACCCTGAAGCACAACCAGAGCAGCAATACAAAACAAAGAGATAGTTCAGATATATGTATATGTAACATTTCTATTTAAAAATTTCCCAATAGAATAGGTATGTTTGTGTTAGTTACAACATACAGAAGTAGGGAAAGAACATATTTTAAAGTTTTCTCTGAATTTTGTAAATCAAAGTTCTTTTTCATGCATTCCTGAGCTATCTTGAAAACATGTTAGAGAGTAATGCTTTAGGCCTATAAAAATGCATAAATACGATTTCATGTTACTTCATTTGTTCCACCAAATTATCGAAAGCAAGCATACTGAAGCACATAAACTGCCACATCTATTGTAGGAATATTGGTGTAAATAACTTTGTTTTGTAGTGCCATTGGCTTAACACTTTAAGCATACTGCATGAATTTTTGCAAAGTGGCATTATTCAGAGGTAGAAACCAAGTAACTTTCCTTCTTGACTTTAGGCCTTATCAACAGACTCAGTAGAAAAACTCCCAGTTTTTAACAAATCAGCTTCCAAGCATTACCAAGCTACCTCAGAGGCAGATGACTGGTGTGTCCCAAGCAAAGACCCAAAGAATGTATCAAAACAGAGTGCAGCTTTCTGAAGACAAGTTGGTATCCAGGCACCGAAGGGGATCAAGCTGACTTCTCAAAAAAAGCAGCTTTTGGAAGTAATCCGCTACCTCCAAACAAGCAAGTTTCAGGACTGACAGAAGAATGTTACAACCTACGCTGTATGCACTGAATGTGAAATCTTGCTGTGGACTTGAGGATGAGGAAAATAGGAGCACATATGTCTTTAAAGAGCTTTGTATAGAGGAAAATCAGACTATTTTTTTCCTTATGATCAAAGACTTGATGTGGTAGAGGTGTGCAATTTTTGAGTCCTGTTTAATGCTTGAATTCTGAATACTGATAAACATAAGTTATGCTGATGCATATTTTTCTCCTAGAATAGTTATCAGCAGTTTATCTTATTACAGAACATCTCAGGTAGGTAGATAACACCTGAAATTAAAGCTATATAAATAACATTTGGAAAATATCTACTTAATATGGCAGTCTGGTAGCAAGATACAAACAGCATTCAACTACAGCCTGACTGAAAGACAGGGAGGCCTGGGAGGTAGGGATAAAGTGTTTTCCATCTTTAAGAAAGTCCCATTTTAAAAAAAAGTATTCCAGTAATAATTCTTTTGTGATGCCTTGCTCTGTGAGTACTTTCCTAGAATTTTTTTTTAATTTAAGCTGTTCACAGAAAACTAGCCAAGTAAGGCTTCTCTGCATAAGGTAACGAAGAAGAAAATCAGGATATTTTACAAAGCTACTGGAAAGAAATGGAAAGCTACTTGGTTACAGCAGCTCTAAGGTTAGGGTCATCTAGCCTACATCCCTGTGCTCTGGAGAGCATGTGCCAAGTAAGTCAGACAGGATTTTCCAAGAACTTAAGTCAGACGTATGGGTTGAACAGAAGGGTTTTGTGATCTGTATTGTGTAAGCATGTTGTGGGAAACAGCATGTTTAAAATATGGTCTTGTGGTTTCATTTTGTTGTGCTGTTAGAAGATTAGTGGCTCATTATGCTAAACTGAAATCTGCCAATTGTCTTCGTCAAATTTCCATTGAACCACACTAGCTCAGAGAGGTGCATGGGGAATCTATACCCTGAAAGCTGTGATGAGCACTGAAGGTGTGTTTGAAAGGTTTTCAGGAGTGGTGTTGGAACTACAAATTTATCCCAAGAACTGTTCATTGTAATGGAAAGGGCTTAGGAAATGATGTTTCAAAATGAAAACAGTACTGAAGCTATAGAATAGCTTTTATGAACAGCAAAATAGGGGGAAATTGCACAAGAGCAGTGCCAGTGGAAGAGAGTTGTTGGGGAAATACTCCATTGTCACCCCTCTTCTTTGTGCATTTTCACTTTTGTAAGCAAGGAAAACTTAACAACAGGTGTTAAACAATTAGACATTGCCAAGCTGGCCAGTCAGAAGTTCATCAGGGCTGAACTTTTCTATACTAATTAGCATATTAAGTGTATGTGATCCTTTGCAAGAACCTGCAAGTACAGTAGAGCATCCTGCTCAGTTGTATGAGAGTTTTGTATTTGTTGGACAGAAAACCAGTCCATACTTCACTGTGAATCTAAAAATGTTTTTAATAGGAAAGAGAGAAAAATGGAACTACCTTTGTGTTCTAGAAGCCCTGTTAGGATAGGTTTCTCAGTCAAAAATAAAATAATATTCTGATAGGCTTAATTTCTTTTAAAGACTAGGTTTAGATGTATTGGTGATAACTGATCATTATGACTTTAGTGCTGCATCTAGGCTGTCTTTATCCTGGTGAATAAGCTGCAGTCACCAAAGGTCACCAGATCATGTATCTGAGCTTAACTCAGTGAATGAAATGGGTAGTAAAAAGGAAATATCTTTGTCTAGAATATACAGGTGTGAAAAAGCTGTCTTCACTGCCATAATATATTTCCGTATTTGTTGATTTTTGTATGGAATACAAGGTCACAAACACCTACTTAGGTAGTTACTGTTGTCAAGTAAACATAATTTACACCTTTCTATCAGAACCCAGTAATGCTTGGATGACATGAGTTGTGAAATGATGGTACATCTGTAACATAGCTACAGCTGCTCCAGGTAGGAGCTGTCATTTCTGTTTCAAAGCAGATGAGACACGTGGGTGCAGCACAAATGTCTGTAATGTTTGCAGAGTGAAGCTGCAGAAGACATTGCAGGTGCAGATGGAGGTGTGTATAGCACTTAAGGAATGCACATGGAATCTGCAGTATTAAAAATTAGGTCTATCTACCTAGAAAATACAGCACCTTTTCCAGCATTCACTGAATTTTTATTCTGAAAGTAAAGCTATAGTTTTAAGTCTTTTACTTGGATGTAGACGTTGAAATAATTTTATAATAAAGTCTTTTAAATGGTTGTGTGGTGTCTTTATTTTCTAAGAACATTAGTGCAACAAACATTTCTCAGATCATAGTGCAACCTGAGGGGGCCCCATACAAGGCCCTTTTTAAAGTCCTATATAATGGCCTTGAGCAAAACAACTTCTCATACTCTGTCAGAGGCAACAGGGGTGAAAAACACTGAAACTGATCTTATGCTTAATAGCGCATGTGTTGAGAGGTTACATCATGCCTAAAATCAGTGCATCACTGAATGCATCACCCTACTCTTTCTAATTAGTATCAATCTTCAGAGATGAGAAGTGGGAATCCTTCAGTGCATGTTCTATGTTCTAAAGTGGTTATGTTTTGTTCACCTTTAAAGAACGTGATAATTCACCACTAGTTTGAATATATATAAAAAAGGACATCCACCACTCAGTCTATATTTAACAAGTAAGTTTTTCCACAGGCTGCCCTTTCAGCTCTGAAGCAATGGGACAACTGACTTTTAATAGCTGGTGTGTAAGAAAATGGTAGTGATGGATCAGACTGTGTCATGATAGAACAGTGCTGTACATCTGGTGCTTTAGCAGACTTACATTGGCTGGGAACCATTGTACATCTTTAGTTTTAAGAAGATAGAGTAACTGTAGGTACTTTACCTGAAAGAGGGGAGGTGAAAAACAGCCTGACTGTGGGTGTCTAGCAGTAAGCCTTCAAGTGAAAGCCTTGTGTGGGCAGTTAGCCCTTCTTAACAAAGTGGATTTTACCTGAAGGTATTTCTTGCCGGGGAAGCAGGTCAGATGGTGTACACTTTGTGTGTTTTGCAGTTACAGGAATTTACCACTCTGATATATATTGCTATGCCAGGTGTACTGGGAGAAACAACCCCAAACTAAAGAATTCTAGGGCCTTCAATAAACCACTCCAGAAAACAAAAGGAAACCACCAACAAAAATTCCTGTTGTGTTTTCCCCATTATCTTGACTGTCCTGCAGTCTCTAGAGATAGGGCTAGGACATTTCCCCTCAGGTTTACCCAAGCAGAAGTATACATACATGTATTCTATACTTTGCTGTCCTAGTTACAGCAACTGGGACCAGTTTATCACTGTGTGGGTGTAACCAAAACTGTGTATTTTACACCCTCAGTGTCATTTCTCATGGACTATTAATGGATCATTTGCAGGGCACACCTGACACCTCAGGCTACAAGCTGGGTGTTAAAGAATCCTGTGAGATACCGGAGTGTTCCCATCTTCACACCAGTGGCTCAGCCATGATAACCCCTCCAGGGAAGCATTAGCACCTTCACACCCAGCCTGAGGGGTCATGTCTGCTAATGGGCCATCAAAGATTCCAAAAATATCCCATGACTCATAGAATTAGATCACCCATTGTGGAATTCCCCAGCCTGGGGGAGGTACTGGGCGTTCCCACCTGAATCAGGGCATATATAATCTTTGGGTTTTGGGACTTCTGGTACCACTCCTTGGATCCAGAGGAGGACCAGAACCACAAGATGACTGTGAGTGCTATTCTTGACGAGACCATCATCCTCACCAACAGGTTTTCCTTTCCTCTTACTTCAGACTTAGGAGGACCATGTGGCACTCAGCACAGGGGCTAATGAACACCATTCCATTCGTGCCCCAGGATGCTGATTATTTTCTCTGTATTTTAGCTGTTTATTTTCTCTGTATCATTGCATTTATTATAATCTTTTCAGTAAATTGTAACTCTGATTTGTAATCTCTTTTAAGTCAGGTTCATTTTTCCTGACAGTTTGCCTTTAAACCAGCACCCTTGCCCATGGCAGGCTGGGGAGCCAGGATGCTGCAGGGCAGCAGGATGTACCCAAGCTGTTGTGCAGCTCCATGTAAAACACATGGTCTCAGCAGGCCCAGGTCTTTCCACAGCACTCTGTGTGCAGACCGTCAGTCCCAGCCAAGCTCATGTAGTACAAAAAGCAAAATGTGTTTATTCACCACCACCACCACTTCCCAACCCCAATGAGTGACAGAGGCCACACATCAGCTTCTGGTTCAGCAAAGCACGGGTGATACAGAGCTGGCTTGCTGCTACTGCATCAGGGAGGTCACTGACATCAGCAGGTTTACCCATGGCTGAATAGTTCTGGTTTCACAGGAGATAAGCAGATGTTGCATTCCCACCCTTTGCCCCCCGATCAGGACCTTACACAGCCAGGTTCCTGATGTCAACAGAAACCATGCCAAAGCACCCTGTGTTTTCTCTTCCAGATCATTAGCTAAAAAGTGTACACTGATTGTGTGACTGGTGCCCTGGGCACACATCCAGATTAATCTCCCAGAAGCCTTGATATAAGGTTGTCCATTATCATCTTTTTCCTATCAATTAACCAAGTTTTTAAATCCACTAGACTTTGTCCTTTGCATGTACTAATGTCCTTCTGAAAGCATTATTACAAAACAAGCTTTGCTACCTTTGATAAGAAACATTACTGGACAAATAGATTTTTTTCCCCTTCTGGTAGCGATGATGACTTGAGAGGATCAGGTATAATCCCTAAGAATTTTCTGCTCTTAAATTCTTGAGCAGTTTTGGCAAATGGGAGGTAGAACTTGGCAGCTGACGATCCCTTGGCTCAGCTAATTTGGAGGATGGAGGATGGAGAAGGTGGATGGAGATGGTGAAGAGGAAGGGGCACACTTCTGGGTTAACATCTTTGGGTTTGTATTTCCCAAAAACTGACACCACCATTTTTAGATGCCTATGTCCTGCTTCTATATTACAGGTCCTAATGTGGCTTTGCACATTCAAGACAGAATGACTGACTCAGAACCTAGCCAGATTCTACTCATCCTCACCAGTTAGCAAAGAGAAAGGGCATGCTAGTAGGCAGCTTCAGTCAGTCCTGCTTCTCTCCACATGCCTCACGGGGAGGAAAGGGCAGAAATATCCTATGAGCTGTCTTAATTTTTCCCTGCCATCTTGATTGCTGGGTGGCACAGCAAGATGCTGGAACACAGTCATGGGTCTTTAGAATAGCCTGAGACCTCTCAATAGTGTAAGATTTTTATATAAGCAGAAAAGTATGTGTGGGGTATCAGAAGTTGCTCCTCAATATTCCTTCTGCAGCTATGAAACAAAATCAAAACAGAGTGCAACAAATTGGCCCATGTAGAATTAGCACAGATTTCCCTGTGTCGCTCTCTTGCTTTGCACTTCCTAGCACGAAGAGACAAGAAAAGAAAGGACCTATCCGATTCCCTGCTGTGTGAGGGGACAGCCTCAAGGAATGAGCCTCATGCTGCCTTCCTGGACTCATGTCCATTTGGAAACCCAGACAAAAGAGTGATGCAGGAAACAGCAAGAGGAGTTACCACCAATCCCAGTATTTGGGGCTTCAGAGCATCCTCCTGGAAGGTGGCAGAGAGTTTCTAGTTTAGGACAGGCATACTTTAAGTTACATTAATCCAGATATGCCCTGTCTGCAAGGCTCAAATAAGAAAATCAAGTTAAAAAAAAAAAAGATTATTTTTTTCATTGCAGTTTATAGATTGGGCTTTCTGTACTTTGTCACAATAGTGTACTGTGCCTGAAAACTGAGAACCTTGGCATGGGATTTGGCACATCAAGTATGACACCTTATCATGACACTGTGTACAAGTCTCAATGTGTGTGCTGAGGTGTACGTTAGATATCTAAGCTCCCTTTCTAATGACCACTGTCAGTATATCCAGAGGACCCCAGAAAGTATCAGCCTGTTCTTCAGTAGACACCTCCTTCTGAAGTCTGAATAGTGATCCTGTCTTAAATGGCAGAATTCAACAGACCATAATAGGACTCCTGACACCTGGAGCACACATAGGCACCTGTGTTTAGATGGCATGAGATGCGAGCTGACTCTCAAATAATTCAGTTACCTAAAAATAGACACCTAGTGCTATATGAGGAATACTGTGCCTCTCTCATCTGGCATTCTGAAAGATCAGAGATCTTCCGCAGGTCCTTTGTCATGCCTGCCAGTCCCAAGCAAATACCTTGCATGGACACTCCTAGATTTCAAAAATATCAGTGAATGTTTATGATTGGGTAAATGACTCAGGTTCCCTTACAATTTTTTTGTGGCTGTGGGAAACTAGAAATACAGAGCTCAAAATGGCATCACTGCTGTGTCACTTCTGGCTAGAGTGGAGAGATAATGGAAAATCCCAGATGTTATTTGTCCTGCAGTAAATGCCAGTGGGATCATTTCAGATGAACTGGCTGCTGGCACAAACTATCAACCTGGAGCTGCCACTGTGCAGCTTGTCATTACTGGCACTGCTGATCTGCCTGGGCTTGAGGCTGGTCCTAGTGCCACATGACCACAGGAGACAGCATGAGGCTCATCACTCTGCACCCCACAGGGCAGCAGTGCTGCTGAAGAGCTCTGAGCCATGCTTACTACTCCTGGAACATCCAAATACAAATTTCTGGGTGGACCTTTTACAGAAAATTAGGAGCTAACTGGAACTGATACTGATTGTTAAATACCATGAGGCATACTGGGAAGTCAGATGCATTGAAAGCTCTTTTTTTTAAGTGTTTATTCCATAGAGTGTTTTTCTCTTTCCAGCAGCTTTACTGTCCACAACACTCCTGGTTGATTTTTAACAAATTAACTGGGAAACAGGGCGGAATACCTGCCAGGGCTACTTGTCCTTTTGTCCAATCACTGTGACATGCAGCACATTAGTAAACGTGCATTGCAAATGATATTGGTGACCCAGAGTCAAGGCCCTGCTTACAAAGGGTATTACATGGTGGAATTTAACCTTCATGCAGGGGTGGATCAGCTGGTTTGGACCACTCTTGCTATTACCATGTATGTGCCATTGGTTCACAGACCATAGGAAGCTGTTTACTCAGGCATAAAACCGTTTGTGTTGACACAGAAGTATTTGTTTCTGCTTAGTTAGGGTCTGTTAAAAAACCCTCCAGTCTCAGTGGACAACTTTCCCTTGATTCTAATCAGCTTTTCCTCAGGTTTTACCTAAATACACAATGAAGAAAGCTTCATTTTCAAGCTCTGACCAGGGACAGTCTTAAGTTTTCGCTATTCGTGTTAGTTGTGGAGATGCCCAGAAGTCTTCTGCTGGTCTGAATCCCTTCATGTCTTTTGCCTCCATGGCCTTGCCTTCCTGTTCCTCTCTTCTTCCTAATCCTGCCGCTGAAGTCTAGTTCTGCATGACTTGAGCCTATTTTCTGAAGCTGGAGGATGGGAACTGGGCTTCAGAGGCATGTTGCACTTCCAAAAGCTTTTGATGAATTTTTAAGTCCACTGAATGATCAGTTCACTTGAGAAAAAGAACCAAAAATTGTAACACTGCTGCATATTCCTAGGTTTCTGTCTTTTGAATGACAACATCCATATAAGAACAGCTGGAACAAGGGCAAAACTATTTACTGGAATGCTACAAATTGATGCAGGGCAGACCTTGAAAATTATATTAGAGATTTGTATTCAGGTCTGCTTGAAAGAGATGTTTTCATTCTTCTCCAATAAACTGTCCTTGCCTTCTGCTTTGCTCTGCAACAGAATGATATTCCTCACCTGTAAGTATTGATGTTCAGGGAGAGGATATATCTTTCCATTAAATATGCATCATAGCAGTCAAAGAGAGCAGAGAACTGTGGGTCCTCCCAATTCTTCCCAGGAATGAATACATCCACTGCCTTAGGAAATGAGAGTTTTGAGGGAGCAAGTCTATCCTCAACAGCATGCTGTTTCAGAAAGGGGCTGTTTCATTTCATAAGAACAGAAGATTCCGGCAAAGCTGTTGACAATGAAAGGGTAGAATAACTGGTTTTCAGCATTTCTTTAAAGTATATTAACACTGGAGGGTTGGGGTTTTTAAACAGGGTACATATTTCTAGAATAGTAGTATACTGGTGTAAATCATGTTAAGCTTTCACTTATAGAAGGTTTTGTTGTTGTTATAATAGATTGAGAAATAGTTGTTCAGTTCTTATTTTAATGTAGTATGGATATGAAATACAGAACATTAGTGATGGATCAATTGGTTGTCTATAAGCATGTCCAAGAACTGCTGATGTTCTTTTCTGTAATGTGTTTCTAATATAGATTAACTTTTTCAATCAATAAAAGAATGTAATATAATGTGGAATCAACATATTAACCAATGTAAATGATAGATATTAGAGAAGTAATAGTTCACCTTTAGATCTCATACCACATCCACTGAAATTTGTGACAAGCTTCCTGTTGACACCAGTGAATTGTGGGCAAAGCCAAAATGGTTTGAGCTGCTGATCTGATCTGCTGATTTGTAGAAGAGACACATATACCACTGAAGGTTTCTAGAAGACAGCAAGCAAGCTAATTTTTAACTACTTAAATGTGCAAGACCACACAAGAGGCCAGTCTCACTGTATTACCTGCCATGCATTCTGCAGGATGGCACATGTGCTGGAGGGATTTATCAAGTGCCACACCTAGGGGAGGAAGAGAAGTATGTGACATACATTTAGACCTTCATGATACGTTGAACAGAAACATGTGTATGCACATATGGCCAGTTTAAATACACTGAACTGGCTGACCACTTCAGCCCATGCCCCTTATTTAATGCAGTGCAGCCCCTTGAAACTTACTGGAAAACCTTGAGCTTCAAACACCCCAGAGCAGAGGGAGGTCAGCTCTCACCCTTTCTGTTCAAGCCAGGTGAGACCAGAAGCCTAGGTCCATGCTGGGGCAGTCTAGGTGCAGAGATACCATTGCCTCTGAGGTATAAGTGTGACCCTATTCCACAAAGTGGGAACTTTGTGTCCCCAGCCACGGACAGCATAACTAGGATAAAGGGGTTTTGCCCATTCCTGGAGACTCAAGGACAGGACTCTTTAATAGCACACCACAGCTACTAGCCACAGCTTGTGCGCATTTCACACAGCTGAGTCTTTTAAAAACACAGGATTAACAGTGTCCAAACCCCAAGCCATGTGAGAGCCTGCTTCAGTACGGCTGGAAGATTAATCCAGCTGTTTGGGTCTGGGAGCCTGAAAAACCAAAGCTTGCCTCCCATAGTCAGTGGAGCTCCAGACACATGGACATGAACAGCTTGGCTTAAGCAAAGGGCAGACTGACAGCTAGTGCTAGATAAAAGGACAGAAAACAGCACTGTAAATAAGAAGAGAACAATAATAAACCTTAAAAATACCATTCAGGAAATGCATGGCTGTTATTCAGTTGCTAGCTACTGGATCTTTTTTCTGCTTACAGCTTTCCATCCTTTTATTTTCCCTTTTTTTTTGCAAGGACTAACACTAACTGAGTATGCAGCACAGCCTGCTCCAGCTGGGACTGGAGGCCATGGGAAGCAGTGGTGCCTCTGGGTGTTGTTCTGGCAGCTTCCCAAGCCAGAGGCAGGGAACCCACGGGGACAGTGTGTTCCCTGCTGGCTGCACCAGGAGCTTGAAAACATGTTTACGTCAAGTCAGCAAGAACCTCCCAGGCTGGTCATGCCACTGCTCTCTCTCCCTTTCCAGGCTGTAGGAAGGAGCTGCATCAAAGCCCAAGCCCACACTTAACTCTGTTCCAGGTGCTGCCTGCAGTTTGTTCCTGCCTGCCTGGAGCCACTTACCTATCATCTCACCAGTGCACCCAGGTCACCTGAAAATGAAGGACAGCCAGAGGTGCCTCTCTGCCCCTCTCCCTGCCTTGCATTGGAAAGGGCAGCTCTCCCAGTACTCAAGCTGGTGCCAGCAACCAGGCAGAACTCAGTGTCATTTGATATCAAACCCTGCCACAGTCACAGCATGGCCAGGCAACAGCAGATAGTGTGCCCAAATCAGCTGATAAATGAGTCCTTCTTCCTGACCTTCTACAGGCAGGATGCAACCCCTGTCAAAGCTTAAGGGGACACCATGTGTGTAATTCAGGTATGCCTCTGAAGCACAGAGGTGCTGTGTGAGTTGCCCCAAAAGAGGGGACAATGACAGCTGTAGCACAGCATGTCAAGAACCATTGGAGTTTCAACCAGCTGGAAAGAAAAGTAGGAGAGAGTTGGGTTACAGAGACCTCTGTGATCCAGCTCTCCACAGCCATGTCAGGGTCTCTTGGATGCCTCCATCCAAGTGTGCTAATGTCACATATTTGCCTGGGATGGGGTTCTACATGTGTCTGGTTTTTTGCCCATTGTTAAAGTTCCCCTGAGAGTCCTCAGCTATCCCTGAGGACAAGTGCAGGAGAAAATGTTTGGGTTTGTCTTGAACTTTTCAGCCACTTTCAGCTCACCCTGTTGGCTTATGAGTCCTTCATGCCAGGGACAGACCTTTGGGTGTGTCTGAGGGGGAAAATCATACAGCAACATTGTGATCGAATGGAGTCTTTTGCTCATAGTAACATTGTCAGCTTCAAGTATCACAACTCAACAGTTCACAGCCCTCATAGTGCTGATTCTAATTGTTAAGTAAAAAATGTTTAATCTGCTTGTTTTACGTTGAATTTCTTTTTTTCCCCCTTTTTCTAATTTGCTGTTGAATTTCACCTCCAAATGTGCATGGCAACTCTCTCAGTTTTTTTGAGACATGAAAGACAATTGGTGAAAGGAAGGGCAGGACTGTGGGAGAAATGGAACCAGATGACAAACAAAGTCCAAACTTAGAGCAAGGTATAGTTCAGAGCTGCTGGCACCACAAGGTGTGTTCACCATGGACACAAGCTGACAGCATGCTCTTGAGTTCGGGACGGCTGCACACATTTACCCCAGCAATAAACTTGCAAACAGGATAGACTCACCAAAGGGCTGGCTCAGCCTTTGGGATGTAGGTGTAATTCAATGAAATTTGCTGCCGCTGGGTGTTTGCTCTGCATTGATGTTCAAATACTTATATTACTTTTTGCCATGGAATGGCTTTGCTCTGATGGCAGTGATGTCTCTTCACCTGTGCTTTCCAGCATGCTGTGTGCTTGCAGCCAGCTCAGGCACTGCCCTGCCTTGCCCTTTAGCAATGTCTCTTTTCATACTGTGCGAACAAAGGGCCAAGTATTTATAAAGCACACAGTTCTGTCCCCTCTTTAATAGCACATTGTTACAGACTCAGTGAGAATTCCTTCTTTTTTCCTGCATGTTCTTCCTCAGGCTTTAGCGGTGATATATTCTTAGTCCCTAACTAACTAGTGTTTTTTTGTAGGGTTATCTGGAAGAGTTACATTTCCCTATTCTTGAGCACAATTGGCTGGATTCAAAACCCCTCCTTCTCACAAATAGCCAGCAAGCTTACAGCTATACCGAGGCAGAACAAGTCCACGCTGATAGGTACTATTGACACAAAATAACTCAGTGCCTATTGCCATACAACAGCCTGAGAAGTCACACCAACTGCACTGCTACAAAGCTAAACCATGGTGTGATTTTGGCAAGAGGCAAAAGGCATCATCCAGCATCCCTAATCAGCCCCAGCTTGAAAGAACAGAACTGAATGGTTCATCAGTGGTGTAAAAATCATCACATGCCCTAATGTTCTCATTTCAAATTCCTTAATTATAATTTAGCAGCACTTGGTAGGGTGCCTATGCAAGGTAAAGGTCAACGTACAGCTGTCACAGACTAAGAAAATGTTAACTGTGTATTAAAATCAAACAGGTCATTGGAATGCATAATATTCATCATCTCTTTCCGCTCAGTGTCTTAGAAAGCTTAAGATGTATTTCAAGAAATAGTAAGAAACAAATTTCTGAGCAGACAACTGATTTCATCTGACAGTTGCTGTATATAGCAATCTTTTTTGACCCACTTGTCTGCTGTACGAGAGCTCCCTGCCGTTCTACGAATAGAGACTGTGGTAGATCTTCCATCACTTTAATATAATTCTTGGGGAGGTTAATGTGTCAGATGCTAGCTAGGCTTCAGCATTTCTGCTAATAGCATGTTCTACTTTCACTTAGCAGAAGTGCAAACCCTAGGGATTCCTGGGAAATTCTCCTGCAATATCCTCAAAGTAAATGGAATTATTGCTGTGTCCAACTCATCTGTATTTTGTAGTGTTTCAGAAAAGCAACAGCAGCCCTTCAAGAGCCTTGCAAACCTCCCAGCACACGGAAAACCTGTCATGCCTCTTCAACTTCTCAGAGTTTCATAAAGGCATATAATAGCGTAGGCCACCCCAGCCTCTTTCAATCTGGAAGACTGAACTCTTGTATGTTTAATTTAAAGGTCTTTGTTCCATGAGCAACATCTGCTGCCAGAAGCATTAGCGTACCTTCAAAGGACATTCCTCAAGTATAAATTAGCCAAGAGCCTGTGATCAGTTTAATTGATCCAGCAGTGCTTACAGCTAAAAGTAAAGCTGCCACCTTTCATGGCAGACCAGACCTTTTCCCCTGCTGCTTAATATTTGTGTTCCTGCTATTTTATAAAAATAGTCTGTCTTGCTCAGCCTGGGAGATTTATATGAATTCAAGATTACAACAGTTAACTTGATTCTGTCAAACCCAATGTATATGTTGTAAGATGTTGCCCCACAGAAAGATGAGAAATGTTTTTTTCAAGACAGTAAGTGGTGGTGAATAAGTAAAATTTCACTGATGCTGAAACACCTATAGGAACTTATTGATTTCAACTTTGATACTTTGATTTGGTTTGAAAACTCCAGTTGAAACCAGGTCAAAGATTTTGACTGGGATCTCTGCAGATCTTCTCACACATGCACATGTGTGCTGAGGCACACACCTGCCAATGTGTGCAGAGACCCATGCAGAGCTGCCAGAATCAAAACAGATTTCAACACCATTCTGCTATGCACCATTCTGCATAGTTGCAAGGTTTGGTCCAAATCCTTACAAGATGATACAGACAGCCTTGTCATCCTCCACCCAGCCCTACTGACAATGCCATAATACAACATGAAAAGGGATGCAGACAACCCAACTCCATTCTCTGCTGGCTTTTCAAATGTTAAGGGCAGAAAGACATGGAATCCTGGCTGTCTGTGCCAGGTGGCACCAATGCCCTATATTCTACTTCGGGCTTTGAACCTTTCCCTCTTTATAAGGCAAACTCATATTCATGCAGTCATATTATGATAAGAGCAAGGGATGTGGAAGCAGCATCTCCTTGTGCTGAAGGTCCTGAGCTGAGTATTGCTGTCATTTGGCCAATCTATAGGCTCTCATCAGGAAGTTTGTTTTTGGAGTAGAGGTGGGTGACATTGATTGTTAAGTATATAACAAGTATCAGGTTCTAGGATCAATTTGTATATGGGCAGCTGTTGACACTTATCTAAAGCCCAGTTTTCAGAGAGAAGACCTACTTAGTGCATCTTTCAGCCTTGTGCAAACCTTCTGGTCTTGACACCCCTGCCACCAGCGGTACTGGGAAACTAGCCCGTCTCAAGGACAAATGGCAAAAGTTTTAAAAATGTTGGCTGGAGCATGAGCAGGAAGTGGTCAACGTGTACTACTTCCTCTTCCCCTGAATTGATGTTTTGCAGTCTCTGCCTCTTCTTCTTGCTGGCAGGACAGGCAGTAATATTGGAGAGCAAAATCAACCAAGCTCTCTTGGACTCATTGTCCTAGTACCTACTCTTTTCTAAGTGTGAATAGACATTTAAAGCTTTTGCAGGGAAATATAGTCCTGAATTCTCTTAGATTTCAGTTTCACATAGAGACTCTCCACGGATAAATTATTAGAGTTTTGAGTCAAGCTGGATCCAGCTGGACATCAGAGGCTAAGTTTAAAATCATTGCAATTCACTTTAAAAAGAGAATGTCCACATTTCCATGAGCAGCTGAGTTATGGCTTTCCACTGGCCTATGAATACATGCAGAGTGTCCTTATGGTCATAGAAGGGGTAACTTTTTTTTTGTCTGCAATGCATGTGGCTCAAGATAATCTCTTCATATACACCTTCTAAAAAGCATGAGAACCAAAACCTAAAATCTCACTGCTATTCATGGAGAAGTCATTAAGGAAGCTATGGGAAAGGGCTGCCAATAGGAAAGGATAATTCATTCTTTATGCCCATTTGTGCTTTAAATATTTTAATAGGCTGTGGAATGCCGTGGAAATGTTTCAAACATGGCTACATCTCTACTAAGAAGCCAAAAGACAAAAAGCAATCTTCATATTTCACAGAAGATACCAAACAACCCTGAAAAGAGTCTTCTGTCCTTTTAGGTCATGATTATGCTCATGCTTGTGATGTAGTGTTCTCATTATTTCCGTGTGCAGCCATCCAATCTGATGCAGTTTTGAAAATATAAAAACCTGATCAGGAATTATATGACAGTATGAAGTATCAAGACATCTCCACTAAGTCAGAATAATAAGACTGTGCATCCCATGAATTTAACAAATGATGATCTTACTGTCAGGTACTCCCACGCATCACATGAGCAATTCCATCTAGTATGTGGGAATACAGCACAGTAAGAGAGGAAAAAATGCTAAAAAGTGACAAATACTAAGGTTTGCTTACTCTTGGTCTTTCTAACTTCAACAACAGATGAAATTAAAGTGCATCAATTAAGTTTTTTTTTTAAATGTGATTGGGATGTTCTCCAGTGTTTTTAACAGCTTGCAAATTCCTATGACTATAATCAGCCTGATCCTACTGTGCTCCCTGTCAGATACCGCAATGGCTATAATCTGGCACCTGCTTGGTACAAAGCTTGGAAGTGAGCCTGGGTGCCCACTGAATAAAAATTAAGCATGTTCACTGCAGAAGGGGAGGATCAGAAGGAATTTAGGAACACTGGTTACAGCCTTTTTCTTTCCTCTCAGCAAGAGAGTCCTGGCTACAACAGGACAGAAAACACTACTATTGTTCTGCCTTAAACCTCTCCCTTCCAGATGCAGAATTTTGCTTTCAGAGGCAGCCAGCATGGGGATGTATTCTCAATAAAATCAGCTACCTCCATCTGTCTCTTCTGGACTGCCCATCTTGCCCCACTGTCAGACTATGAGAAAACAACATATGTTTTCTTGTCTTGACCAGCTGGCAGATCCTCTTCCTCCTGCCTGAATTACATAGATACATCACCTAGAAAAGCAGTGGATTTCCATTCTTCCAACTTCACTGATTTTCCTCAGTGCAGAAGCCATTCGATCCCATTGACTAGGAAGTACCTAAAGCAGAGTTTTCTACAGACAACATGCCCCAGATGCTGATCATTCTCCCCAGTAAACTACTGTAGTGGTAAACTACTGTAATGTCTCTGATAGAGGTACCTCTGCAGCTGTATGGAAATCTCTCATTGGTTTAGAGAAGTCCAGGGACCTATATTACATTTTTATCCACATGAGAAAGCATTTACTTATGGTCTGCGCCGGCTTTGAAATTTCTTATTGGAACTGGAAACTGCTAAATGGCAATCTTAATTTCTGCCTAGCTAAACATAGGCATACCCATGAATTGGATTCTCTTCTAACACAGCGTACAAGCTTTAATTAATGAAAACTGAGATGAAAAGAAAGAGAGGCAATTTGTACTACTAAATAATCTGCACATTTCTTCAAATGCTGTTATTGCTATTTTGAGACACAGAGACACTTGAACATCTTGGCTGCTCCTGTATGGCTGTGGCTTTCTTGCAAAGAGATAGTAACAGTGATGAGGACTGACAGCTTCATAGTCAGAATGCAATGTGAAGTCAGGAGTTACTGGCTCCCAGTGGGGGGCACATGGTCTAAAAATTGTCAGGGTCTAAAAAAGGTGGAACAGCCCAGATGGATTGCATCAAACTAAAAAAGGGAAGAAAAGCGGGGTTTACCTGTAGGTCAGATAACACAGCTGCCCTTGCTGTGGGATACTTTCTGGGTGAACTGCCACTGCCCTGTATTTCATCTTCCTGGACTGGAGAAAGTAGCTCAGCCAGAAGTAAAGGAAACCAGTGCTGGAAGGTCCAAAAGCACAGAGTCTGCAAGTCAGAGGGACTGGCAGATCTGTAATAGCCCAGCAAACACACCTTCATCTTCAAAAGACCTTTTGGTTAAGGTGGGATTCCTTTCACCTGCACTTAGCTGCCAAAAATGAGGTACATAGTCCATGCTAGCAGGCTTGGTTCTTCTTATAGTCAGTGTAGAGAAGGGTTCATATTTTTCCCAGATCACATCCAACACCATCCTAAGGGATACAGGGATGGATGTAAGTACAGTTGCTCAGGTTGCAGAAGCAAGTCTTTTCTACCTGGCTTCCTTGACACCAGATATGAATTTATCATTGGTTACAGGGAGAGTGTAAACAGAGACAGAATACACTAAAACCTACCCAGTATTGAATATCAACATACAAAAATTTCAAGGCTGAACATTTCAGTCTTGTTCACATACTATGACTGACAAAGGAAACATTTTTTTACAATTAAAAAGGATGTAATTATGAGAAAGCTTTTAAGGTACAGACAGGTATAGTGAACAGTGAACTAACATTGAATTGAGAGTCAATCAACAGAAATGTACAAAAACTACTGAAAGCCTGTCTCTGGTCACAATTCAAAGCAGTTTGCCCATTTCTTTATGGAAAAGCATTTCTGTGACTCTGATAAATGTTCTATTTTTTGACAGTATCCTTTCTTTTACTCTCAAAACAACAGCTGAAGAAAATTACAGTGAAACAGTATCAAAGGTTATTCAGATTGAATCTAATGCTATCTAGCAGGCAATGGAATAAATACTAAAGGAAGCAGCAGCATTGTTTAAGCTAGGCTGAACAAAGCATGGCAGCATGTGCCCATGTGTGTTTGCAGCAGGGGGCCTTTCCAGCTCTGCCTCCCCAGGGCAAACTGCAGCCTGCAGCTGCGATTTCTTGGTGAGGGAAAGAGAGTGGCTCCAAGGAGAGCTGGTAAATCCCTGCCCAGTTTCAGGCTGGCCTGCAAATGGACACATGCTGTGTCAGGGTTCTGCCTGGATCTCCAGCACCCTACAGAGGCATATAGATCCAGGAAGGGAGACTCCAGTGCCTTCTCTGTGGCAGCTCAGTAGATGATTCCCTCTGGTTCCAGCAGCAAGTACTTCTTCATGGACAGAGGTATGGAGAGCAAGGGAATTCCTCGATGGCACCTTTCTGACAATATTGCCCGGATGGCACACCTGCATAAATGCATGAGTGACCGTGGAGAATTGCTGCACACAGTGAACAAAGAGTCATAAAAATCCTGGTGCCGCTGAAAAAGAAAAAAACAAGTGTGTTTTAAGGAAATGAGGCTGTTTTCCTTCCTCCTCTTTCCCCTGCCCACATGTAGCCCTTGGCAGAACAAGGAAAAAAGCACAGCCAACCATTCTATCCTTTGAAGATACATCAAGCACCAGAGATCTAGTTTAGCCAAAATGCCTGCACAGAATTCTTATGCTTGTCTTAAATATTTAGTGTCAAGCAAAAGACATGGTGAAATCTTTAGGTTTGGTATGTCATATATCCATCAGTTTGAGGTAGGGGGTTCTCTGCGGTGTTACTCATGAACTGAAAAGACTCTGCAGCCTGCTCAGGGTCAGTTCACGTGTGTAGGTTAATCCTCTAAACCTCACCATGGGGCAGTGAGGCACCACAGTGCCAGTGGTACTGGTGAGTTCGCTGGGGTTGTGAACAGTGAAGTACGCTTGGTCTTACTCATCACCCCAGTGCATTCCCAAGAGCACAAAACTGCAAATGCTTACAAATAATGTCAAAAAACCCAGAAGCAAGTGGTAAATATGTGTCACTACATATGACTTGACCTAATTTTATAATCTTGTTACTTGATAGATTTGGTTACATGTATTTTCAGGTTATGCTTTATGGACAGTAAAGTATAGATTTCTGTCAACAAAAGTTTTTCTTCAATTTCATGTTAAGTTCAGCTTTGACAACAAAAATTAAAACCTCAACAAAGAAATAGAGCAACTGTGACCTTTTCCAAATAAAAAGATTAAAATTTCAGTTTGAAAAAAGTATTACTATTATTATTATTGTTGTTGCTATTATTAAGATGGAAAAAGACCTTCAACTTTTGTTTTCACCATAATGATTTTTTCTTCTTTTTTTTTTTTTTTTTTTTTTTTTCCTGAGCAAGGCTGACCCTAGCAAAGTCTCACAGTTTCTCTGGCAATATAACTCCACATTATAATACAGGTGGAATTCCCTAAACATACTGAAAAAGTATATCAGGCATTGTTGCATTTCAGCACTGATTTTATATTTTCGAAAAAGGTCCAGTATTAATAAAAAAACCTAGTTGTAAACTGTAATATTTGAACTACAAGGATTTCTGAATTAAAGGGATAATTATGTCCAAACATGTAGCTTGTCCCGTAATTTTGCCTTTTGACAAAACCTTTTCCTCTTTAATTTCTTACTTTTCATTTAAATTCTCCCTTGTATTTGCAGCTAACCCATTTTTTTTCACAGAAACCTGATATGTGCAACTGAACCTAAAGATACATAGTCACATCCCTGTAATATGTCACTTTAAAAACGTTTGTTGACTTAAAAATTTATGTAAATATACACCTTGACAGATCGGAAGAAACACCAGTTACAGCCAGAATCTTTTCACTTCCTGACTACATGGACAGCTCAGCTCCTGCAGCACCACTGACAGGGATTCCTCCAAAGGATAATGTTGCAATGAAAGTTTCTCAAAAATATGTCTCTTTTTCAGTAAGTGATATGCTCTTGTCAAATGAGTGATATTAAATCGGGATGTCCCAAATCCTCTGAGATGTTCTTTTCTTTCAAAAGCATACTTTCTTTCCTATGTTTGGATATGGGTTATGCAAATAATGAGCTTGCATTTTACTCAGTTATAAATCTTTGAGACCTTACCTCAAAGACATCCTCAGGTATGGCTGCTTTCCACTTGGATGTTGATTTGATATGTTCATAGGAATTGACGACTACCTCCACAGCTCTGGGGTGGGAATGACAGGCTTGTAGCACCTGCAAGCAGGATGCGTGGGGACCATGAGTACCACCAAGAAGCTTGTTTAGCACTGTGCAATGAACTGACACAGACACAGCCAAAGAATTATGAGAGGATAAGGCTGGAGATGGAAAAGACACAAGGCCCATTGATGCTACTCAGCATAAGAACAGCAAGAAACCCCAGAATAGTTACCAGTGGAGCTGTGCACACCCCAGTTCAACACCATGCAGAAGTACTGTCTTGGGTCTCCAGAGCAGTCTAGCTGGAGTGGGCTTTATTACCCAAATCTAGAGATAACCTGTTCACAGCTGGGTTGAGTGACTCAACAGCAGGCAAAGCCATGCACAAAGTCCTTTCTCCAGGTTATGCAGCACAGGAACAGAATAAAATCCCATCATATGAATCAAAAAGGCATTGTTACAGCAAAGTTTAAAGGAAGACCAGGGGACAACACCCATGAGAAATAAGGTTTTCAAGCCATAGAGGCCCCTAAAACAACCATTCTGTCCAGTAACTTTAGCTCAATAGGAAAAAACCCCAAAGTCTATTGTCACTCACACACATGGAATACCACTTTGCATTCACCCAATTTGGTCCCACAGAGCCCCCAGGTTTCACAAACAAAACTGCAGAATGTCCCTCTGGGATAAATATCATACTACATTTTCATAGATGGGCAAATGTTGGTTTGGAAGAGACATACAATTCATGCAACAGGAGAAAATCAGAGGCAGAAAGAGGAGACCCCAGACCTGGCTCTCAAATATGCTCTAGAAGACTAAACCTTGTTCTGTTACAGACAGGGCCTACTCATCCTGGGCTCAAGAGGGCACAGCCAAAAATTTGGCATTTTATTCAAAGACTTCTGGATGTTTGTCTTGTCAAAACCTTACATACACTGTGAAGGCACCACAAAATGTTGCTCAGGGCATTAGATGAGAGAGAATAAGTCCTGACTACAGCAAACTTACTTAGTTGTCTGATATAATAAGACTGTCAGGTACTTTAGTCAGTGCCTTGGGCTCTGTAGCCATTTAAATTTTTTCAGGAGGGATCCTGTAATTATTTTTTTTCATCAGTTATGAGCTGAGGCCCAGCATTTTCCTTTAATTCTCACATTTCCTGGGAATAATCTAAAGCTTTATTAAGATGCATTTCATTTTGAATAGACATGAATAGATTTTTAAACATGATATGTGACAAACTGAATCAAATGGTCTCATCTCTAATCCTAGCAGGAGACCATGAAATACCCATTTTGTATAGCTCAGTTAAGCCTGTATGAAGCTAGCTTTGGCAAAGGGATGTAGGTTTTCTGAAATGAGAAGATGAATCTGCTCTGAAAAATTAGTCTTGAACCAGCATCTGGGATTCAGTATTTCAGGTTGGTTGAGCAAAAATGGGATCTGTGTCTGGTTTCTGGTATGGGCAACCGTGATTTTACTTCAGTTAAATGATACCACTCTTACAATGGGTCAGCTCACAGTGTTTCAGGTATTCTGGGGCTGCATTGATAGAACTCCAGCAATTCCAGATACCACCAAACTCTGAAGTCTGGATCTCTCATCTCATTCCTGTTCAATATATCACCTCTCTCTATATCGCTACTGTACAAAGGCATTCTTAACCTTGTGGAACTGCAGAGGGTATATCCTAGCTGCTCCATGATTCAATAGCAGCTGGTAGCAGATGTCTGGCTGAGCAGCTGGCCTCACAGATGTCACTTTTATGATATACTGTAGGGGTGCACAGCCATTGACATCCATGATATTTGCTTCTGCTCCTGCCTCCAGCAGCATATGCAGAAGGACATGATCACAGTTCCAGGCAGCTTTGTGGAGGGGTGATTTGAAATCCTCATCACGAGCATTCACTTCAGCTTTATAGTCCAAGAGCATCCGACAGATGAGGTGGTGATCCTGGCTGTATATCTGATCCTTATAGTGAAGAGCCCAATAGGCTGCACAGGCCAATGGAGTCTCCATGTAGGCATTGAGAGCATCAACGTGTGCTCCTTGTTCCACATAAAAGGCCACGAGCTCTGGGACACCCAAACGTGCAACAACATGCAGAGGAGTCTCCTCATCTTTGTTGTTTGTTCTTATGTTCACATTTGCTCCTGTCAATAAAAGATGATGGGAGAGAAAAAAAGAAGGCAATGAAACACTCGTTTGACCAGATCTCTGACTGAGCCCTCATTCCAAAGAAGAAGGTTAGGGTGGGCAACTGGCATGAAAGACACGCATGGAAATGCAAATAGCACCGACTGTGAATCTCTTAAGCCTCCAGGGAAACCTTCAGAAACTTCAGATTCTTGGATCCAGCTTCAGATGTGATATCCTGGCCCCGAAGTGGGAGAAGACCTTATCTAAACACTCTATTTTAGAGCAGCATGCAGGCCCAAATTTCTGTGTAAAATGCTGTTTTGTATATAAATTGAGACCTGGAGGAGAAAGGATTGGGTACTACCGTCCCGTTTGTGCCGAGCGGCTGCCGCAGCTGAAGCAACAGCACCATCTGCCGAGCAGCGAGGCGGCCCCGGCCCCTCACAATTAAGACCGAGGTGTAAAGTTTGGGAGCGAGAAAGAGGAGTCCTAAAGTACCTCTGAGCTGGAAAATCTAAATGCAAATGATGTTAAGCCACGTTGAGTGTTAGTCGTGTTTGATGGCTCTGAGAAAGCACCGGCAGTCTAGGTTTGGAGGCGGTAACCAAGCATGGGATGAGCACTGCTTGGTTGGTGAGTCGCCCCAGTCAGGGGTGGTCAAACAGCAATGATCTGAAAGGATCCTGTGTGACACCACTGAGTGGAGATGGCAGGTGGAAGATACATCTTGGAAACTTTGGTACCAGGGACATTAACTGAAATCCTGGCTTTGGCTGTGGGGGGTACTGCTGTGTGAGTGTGCACACCTGACACGTTTTGCTCCAGACCTTTCCCACTTTATTTGGAGTCCCAGCATTTAGCTCATATGGAGATTTGGGGTTACCAACTGCTTTGGAAGGAAGGGTGGCTTGTAAAGTGCTATTATGCTGTTGCAGATTGAGGGGTGGAAAAAGTCTACAGAAGACATTCTTTCACTTGCATTCATTCTATGATGCATTTCGTATGACTACATTCAACTTTTAAGTTTTCTGTGGCAGCAAATTCAACTCCTGCTGTCAGAACTGTTTGCTTTTGGCAGGATACAACTGGCAGTATTTATTTTCCTTTCTACCAAACAAATATGTATTTTTCCAGCAAGAGAAAGCAATGTTGTTATTCATTTATGACTGCAGATTGCCTTGCCCACAAAGCCTACTTGGGCTCTGCATCTCAGGAAAAGCCTTCAATAACAACACATGTAGAAAAAAAACCCCAAAAGTATTTGTATTTTCCATGGCACAGTGAGATAAATAGGGGTGTCTTTCTGTTTGTAACTAAATACTTGAACTGCTTGATTATGTGGTACCTTTTAAGGATTTCTTTTACTCTGTCTTGAGTCAGCATCCTTCTGATAAGCAAATACTGGCTGATAAATATAGTTATGAAGGAATTACATAGCTTTATTTGTTATAGATAACCAGTAGCATAACATATTTTACTTTGGGAAAACAGAAATCTTACATAATGGCCCTTTTTTTTTCTCCAAGCCCTGCATAGATGTTGACATATGAAGAGGTGGTATGAAAAACTGCATCCAGTTTTTCAAGGCCAGATCTCAAAACCAAGTGGTTGGAAGAATTTTTCTGAGATCAAGGGAATTCTAACAAGAAAGACAATAAGAGAGGTACCCATTCATGTGAAAATAGCTCAATAGTAAACCTAGGTGAAGCAGACAGAAAAACCCCAAGAGAAATAGAATCTCCCTGATTTAGAGGAGCTCTTTGGCTGAGGCATCAATCTGGGAAACAATCTTGGAGTAAGGATCTGTCGCCAGGGAAAGACAAACAGGGTGAGGAAACAGAATGGGAAAAACTTACTCTGATCAAAGAGATGGGGAAAAGGAGTCTGAAATGAAGACATAGGTCAGCTGTGGATTGAAGGGATAAATATACATGTACTCTGAGAAACTGTCTCTTAAGAGCAAGACCAGACCATGCCCATGATCTCTGGCCATGCCATGAGAGACACTCCAGAGCTTTATCTTACCTCTCCAAATCAGCTGCTGGGCACAAGGCATAGAGTTTCGTGTTGTACAGAAATGCAAGGGTGCCTGCCCACTCATTGAAAAGCAGTTCAGCTTAGCTCCGTGGTTACAAAGGATCTTGAGACACTCAACATTTGCCATTTCACAGGCTATGTGGATTGCTGCTTTTCCATTGGGCCGGCAGTTGATTGTAGCTTTGTGATTGAGGAGGACTGAAAGACTCTCCAGATGTCCATACATGACCGCCAGATGAAGTCCAGTTGCCCAGGATATTTTTAATTTGTAGCTAGGCAGCCAGTACCCTGTACAAAGTGAAAATGTTTTACCAGCCTTGGCAAAGTATCTTTGTATATTCTTTGGAGTATCCACCAACTGAAAATAATCAAAGGGGAAGGAAGGGTTGGAATTTTGATGTAATTTACTATAATTTCACCAGCTTAGGTGCACACAAAGTTCTCTCAAGCATAACTCCATTTTCATTAAGCACTGTTACTAAATGTGCTGAATAGCCTGCTCTTTGGAGAGAGAATTTCCATGCAGATGCAATTTGAAATTGTATTTTTGTGACTTGTGTAGATTAAATAAAAAAAAGTCTGAAACGCCACCACCTAAAAAATATGTGGGAAATGGGATCTTCAGCCTGCCAATAGCTAAGCAAAGGTGTCATTAGAATAAGAAGGCAGCATTTACTTAGGTCAGTGACTCAACAGACAGCTCATCCTACTTTTTCTGCGTAGGAGATAGCAGAACCTTGAATGTCAGGAGCTGGATTCAGACCTCCAGGGATGCACTACACATAGATGAGCCCTGGCAATGTGGCTGAAGCTGTGTCAGAGACTGACTGCCAATTACTGCCCCTGAGGACCATGGAGTGAGGAGACTGAATGCTGATGTAAACTAGGATGAAGAGCCAAATAGAAGCAGTGACACTTTAGAGTGAATTTTGGCTCTAAAATATTTGGATTTTTCTCAGAAAATTTCACAATGATTTTTTTGTTTTGTTTTGCTTACTTACAAGCAGGTGTAACACCAAATCACACTGAAACATTCGTTCTCAAAACAGGACTACATGCTTAATGACTGCACAGATAGAGTGGAATGGCCTGAAGTTGTGTCAGAGGATGTTTAGGTTGAATATTAGAAAGAGGTTCTTCACCCAGAGGGTGGTTGGGTCCTGGAACAGGCTCCCCAGGGAAGTATTCACAGCACCAAGCCTGCCAGAGTTCAACAGACACTGTGATGATACTTTCAGGCACATGGTGTGACTCTTGGGGATGGTCCTGTGCAGGGCTAAGGGCTGGACTTGATGATCCTTGTGGATCCCTTCCAACTCAGCATATTCTCTGATTCTGTAACTGTCTGGTTGAAATCTGTTACCATGTAAAAGATAGAAGAAAACACTCAAGATGTGTAATGAGGTTTAAGTAATTCAAACCTTCCTTTTTTAGACTCTGATTTTATGTAGTTTTTCAACACTAATGTCAGATAGAGTTTTTGCAGTATTCATGGCTGTTGTATTAGACAGAAGGAAGACAAGGAGGAATGAAAAAGTAAAAGAAGGAAGGAAAAAGTAAGTGCTGGTGGCAGGGAGAAACTGATTAATTTTTTTCTTCCCTCCTAGTTAAATTGCAAGTATATTTTTAGATAGAGACAGGACATCATCTACTCTTGGGCCAAAACTTTGGGAACTATCAAATCCCAGTCCTCTAGGAACCCACACTGTGAATAGCAAGAGAGGCAGCCCTAAGGCATCAGAATGCCCAAATGGCGTGACAGGGTCCTCTGAGGACACTCAACCTACTGACTGTGCAGATTACACTGGCAACTCTGGTAATGTAACCTTTTCATCATATGCCCTCAAACCAGATGCAGAGTAGGTGGGCTATATCCCAAAGTCTATGTATATAGCAGACTAAACTTCTTAAATCACATCCCTGTCCTAATTCATGTGCAGTATTCCCCTTTGTTACCAGTGAGTTGTGGAGCACTGTCAGCTTATCCCACACAGACCTGGGTCTCACATTTATGGCCAGATGTTAGCCATAAATTATATATTAACAGCAGGAAGGTGATCCTTAAAAGCCAGGTTGTCACTTTTCATAGCCTCAGTTTTCCTGCCTGAGATGACTGTTTATTTCCTTTGCCTGCGCTGCTGCAGGAGAGCTGTGCTCACACATCCCAAGGGAGCATCTTCCATGTCCTCTTCCCAAATCCACAGATACCTCTGAGCTCAGAGGGGCAGTGGCCAGGCAGTGAGAAGGAACTAGACATGGGCTCCATGGGAGACCTCATTCAGCTTACCTGTTTCTTTGGTTAGAAACATGAAAAAGCCATCGTACAAGCAAGGTCAGTGTCTTTGAGAGCTCTCAGTCTCTTTGGAAGAGAGAAAGCAAAGCCACTCTGTCACCCATGACATCTTTTTCTACTTCATCACTTAGGGTTAGGACAAAGCTCAGTTTGCGGGGCGGGGGGGGGAGAAGTGAATTTTTCTCCCTTCTTCCTCCTTAAGAAAAATTTCCCATTCATGTCACAGTTATCTGGTATTCAGAACAAAAGTAAAATTTATGTGAAAGTTGATACAGTGCCTCCTGTCTTTCAGACCAAGTGAATACACTGCTCTGGTTTTAGGCCATAGAATGCATTTACCTCCCCATGTTTTGTAGAATGGAGAGACTTCTTCAAAAGAGACAGATAATGATCTACAGTGCATTAATCCTATAGTCTTAAAACACAACCAGAATGCATCTTGGCCTGCTGGACAGAAGAAGATGTATTTTAAGATGTGTGGTTTAGTTCGTACACTGTCCCTAAGGGAAGTGCATCATTACTGCATCATCCTCACCCTGAAGAAACCAAAAGAGCAGGAGCCAATCATTAAATAAGAGGTAAACACAGAAAAGGAGAAGAGCTAGCATATTGTCCCTTATTTATGTAACAGAAAAGAAAGTGCATTCACTGTGCTGCTGGCACTGGAGGTGTTTATCTCCACATATGATTAACTTCTGGCAGAGACTGATCATTACTGTTTTCTAAATACACATGAAGAGGCTGTTAGCAAGTAGGTCATGAAGCGTGATGATTTTAACAAAGAGCAGCCTTGGTTTATTGCTTTAAGTTGTAAAGTTTTGGAAACTCAATTAGTATGTGGCTGAGAACTGGTCTGGATTTTCCACACTACAAAACAGATGTCTTTCCTGATTGTATTTTTCCAGATTATTTTTCTGTTTTGATAAACTAGCACATCCTCACTTTCTGTCAGTAACCTCCAAGGTCCATAGTATTTCCTTAGCTCTCCTGAGCCAGGGAGAATTCACTCTACCACTACTGTAGCTTGAAAATAAAAGACATGGAATACTTTAAGTTTCTAAACAGTCTGTATATGTGTACAGGTTTATGCAAGTAATGTATATATCACAGATAACCTGCATGTATCTATTCCTGGGTTTGCACCTGAGTTCTCTGCAGGAAAATGGTAAAGAACTCCTCTTCCTGGACTCCACTGCAGCATGGAGGCTCAGCCTAGGCTCTGGCCTGCCTTCCATCAAGCCCAGTGTGTACAGCTGATAAGGTCCCCTACTACAGTGAAGGTGGCCACATGACCATACTGAGACATTAGTGCCTATGAATCAGTTTATACTGCAGCTTCAGAAGTGACAAAAGGCCACAGTTTCTTGAAAATCACTCAAACCCATCTACTTCCTGGCTGGTGAAGGCTGTCCCATTTACCTTGTTTGTAGGATGCCAGAATCAGATTTTCATCTTCGACTTCAAACACTGTGTCCACATCTATTTTCTTTTGGCTCAAGAGTTCTTCCAGTGTTTCAAAGTCATTGGACTTCAGGGCTTCAAGAAAAGCTTTTTTCCTCAACTTCGCAGCTGCAGCTCGAGTAATTTTCCCCTCTGTATGCTCTCCCTCTCTGAATGTTTCCTCCAAATCCATTTCCAAATGTATCTTTTTGTGCTGTGAAGAGAGGTACGCTGAGGTCCCTATAGCACAGTTGAATGCTAAAGTTTCTGAAGACTAGAAGGTAATTTTATCACTCAGTCATGCTGATCTGCTTGTTCTATTTATATGAAGAGCATTTCGGGCATTGAAATGCCACTCTTAGATATCACTACACTCTTTTGATGAAAGTGAGAACAGGCACATTAGCAATAAAAACAAAATAAAAGTTATCTCTGTGGGATTCATACACATTAAGCTTCATTAATCACCTGATTACCTTCTGCTACTGCCATACACTTACTTTAGAAGACACTAGTCCTCTGTGTTCTCTGCTGGAGAAGCACCCACACTTCCTTTCAGAGCTGCCATTGCTGATTTATTGGCTGCAATGGAACATGATACTCTGCCTGTAGATGCCTTTTAACTAGTGCAATTCAGGAAAAAAATTAAAATCTCCAAGGCACCCTTCCCACGGGAGATAACTCACTGTCCCCCTGGACAGCATTCTGCATGTTGTTGCTGGCTTTAGGCATGACAAGCAGTGCTCCTTGTAAGGAGAAATGCTGGAATGAGGGGTCTGCAGAGTTGTACAGCCATGTTATGTGGTGGGAGATCTCTCCTCCACGACAGGGGGCTCACATGTGAGTTAGCCCAGGAGCAAGCATAGGAGGCTCTTTTCCTTTCCCTCATCACCACTGATCTAAATTCAGACCTTCTCTCTCACAACCCCAACACCCATTGGACACTGTCCCCTCCTTGCCTTTTCCTGCCGTCTTTGTCAGTCCCCTGTCCCTATACTGACAGCACTGATGCAAACATACATGTGGCTAGTGTGAGCTGCTACCATGCATCACATAGAAGTGGTTCACAACTGCACCCTCTTGTGCTGCTGGATGAGATCATAGGTAGAAGGTGACTATTTACCCTGGATTTAAGTTGCCCAGCAAAGTGGACACCACCACAACCATTAGAAAGACAGCTTCATGTTTATCCTTCCTGTGAATTTGGCTTCCAAGTGGACCAATTAAGAAATGTGAGCCAGGTGGTAGTGGAAGCCAGAGCAGCTGCTCTTCTTATAGGGTTTTTGGGGACCAGGCTCCACAGGCAGTTCCGTGTGGACCTGTCCATGGGAATGCTCACCAGGTCTGTCCTAGAACCAGTGCTCAACAAAGGTGTTAACAAAACAGAAGTTCATGGGCAACCGGGAAATTTGTGACTTCCTTCTACCTATGTACTTTTGGATGAAGAATATTTTATAAACACTAATTCTCTGAGGTTGTGCACATTGTATAGAGGCAGTGGCAAGGAAAACAGGTGCTATAGGTCCCAAGCAGCTCATCTCAGTCTTTCTAGGCTTAAGAGGAGGGTCAAAATCTCCATACCTTTACATTCCTTACTGCAGGATTGCCTCCTTTTTACTTTGTTACTTTCAGTAGTGGATGCCTCCACTTCAGGCTTTTAAAAAAAGTGTCAATGATTGTCTGGTATGAGAAGAGGGACAATATGTGAACACCAGATGTTACAAGATTCTTGTTACCTCCAACTTTTTTGTTTTATTGCCCGCTGTGTTCCTGGAAAGTTATGCATGCACAAAGCACTGATAAGTGGCAGCAACCAGTTTTTCACCACAACTACACTTTTGATTTGAAATGCACTAGCTTTTTATCTATCATCTTCCACAAATAGTACTATATGACAGAAGATCTATCTGAAAGGATCATGCTGGTACATCACATGCTGGTCTGCTGCTTGAAGGTTGAGATGCACAAGCATGTTGCTGTAACAGATTACTACACATCTACTGATCCATTGTGATTGCTCTTGGCTGACAGGCAAGGTGAAGTAATACATTGTGGTTTTGCGCACAATGAAAAAGAAGGCTGATGAAAATTACTTTACATCCATCATGGTCCAAAAGCATGCACAGGAAGGAACAGCACTTCAACATGCTTACCCTTCAGCAATTTGTGTGGTCCTGCTCTGACTCTCATAGAATTTTTTCTTAAAAATTATTAAGCTTAAAAGAGATAAAGGAAACAGTTATAGATACTTTTATCTCTCATAGTTTTTTTCTGTAAGCAGCATTTGGGTCTAATCTCAAAAAAATACTCATATGAGTGCACTGTTTTTTCAGTACAATTATACATAAGTATGAGGAAATGATACTATGTTTTAAATTGATAAACAATCAGAAAAATTGTCTGAAGTAAAGTCAAAACATATTTAAGAATACATAAATACTCATCAAGGGGAGCAAAGGTACCAGTTTTTACTGTGCATCTGTATTTTTGCTGTGTTCTCCACAGACATCCCCTTGTCGCAGGGGAGAAGCTTGTGTGCCTCATGTGGTTTTGAGCTATGCTGGCGGTGGTTTGTGCCTCTGGTAGGTTCTCCCATGCCAGGCAGGTCTCAGCTGAAAGGTCAAACAAAGTGTGTCCACAGGCAGGATGGGCTCACTAGCCCTCTGGAAACCATCCTAGGAGAAAGACAACTCCAACTCCAAACCTGGGCAGATGGAGCTCGCTTAGGTCTGTAAGGATGTCCATCTAAGAGAAGGATACTCTAACTAAACATACATCCTCGCTCAGCCATCTTGCCATATAAAAAAAGCCGCCTTTCGTTTTGCATGCTGTAAGCTCCAACAGAAACTTTGAGACATACAGAACAAATGGTGGCTCAGCCTAGCAGAAAAGACTCAACTATGCACAGATTTGGGTGACCACAGAGGATTCTATGAGGTCCTGAAAGCAGTGTACAGACCCACACACCCGGTTCAAAGCCCCCTACTCAGCACAGATGGCCAAATGCTTCTCACAGATAAAACCTTCATCCTGAATTGATGGTCTGAACATTTTCAGACTCTCTTCAGTGCCAACCATGTAGTCCAAGGCTCAGCAATTCAACACATTACACCACAACCGGTGAAAAACAAATTGGATATAGCCCCTAATATGGGAGAGACACTTAAGGCCATACAGCAGGTGAAAACTGGCAAGGCAGCTGGGGTTGATGGAATTCCACCTGAAATCTGGAAGCATGGAGGTCAAGCACTCCATGCTAAATTTCATGAGCTTATTGTGCACTGCTGGGAACAAGGCGAACTATCCCCAGATCTCCATGACGCAGTCATCATCATCCTGTACAAGAAGAAAGGAGAAAAATCAGACTGCTGAAATTACCAAGGTATTACTTTGCTCTCCATTGCTGGTAAAATCCTTGCAAGAATACTTCTGAACAGATTAGTACCCACTATTGCAGAAGAACTTCTTCCTGAAAGCCAATGTGGTTTCAGAGCCAATGTGGCCTTTTGTGACTGGACTTGCCTATCCCACATCAGCCCTTTTAGCCACCAGCACGCTTGCAGTAAGTGTGGGTAGAGCCCTTCCTAAATCTTCATTTGCAAAACCTAGCCATGATGATGATGATATATTTTTGCTCTTTGTGATTTCCTGCAGAATTTTCCCTCACCGTACCACAAGGTGGCAGTTTGATTTCAAAAGTCGGCGGTAGTGTCATCCATGCCCAAAGTCTGCCAAATATTCTGTCTGAACATCTTCCTGTGAAACAATAGCTCATCCCTTGGTTTATATAAATTACAGTTGTGGTATATAATGGCATTTATAGGTTAGACTTGAGGCCACTGTCATGGACACTGTACAGTCACACACTATCCACTAAAAAAACACATGGTTTCCACATTTAGGATCGTCTAAATTACAAAGTTAATGTAAAGGCATGTTTTTGCTGGGGAGATATCTCCCGCCCCCAAGCTTTCCTTCTGCTCCACACAGAGCCACACTACACAGGACAAGCCACAGGCATACAAACACAAGCACCTCAGGGGGACAGGCTGGACCTGCCCCTCATAAATGGTTACAGCAGGTCAGAAGAACCAGTTGTGAAGGTTCACACAGCAAACAAGGGAAGAGCTGACAACTTCTTGAGGTGCACTCTGCTTCCTACCTCAGGCGATGGGACCATTGCTGGTGACCCTTTCCGGGATTATCACAGGCTGATTCTAAAGCCCACTGAAGTCAAGGGAACTATTTCCACTAATTTCAGTGGGCCATCCCCTTTACTAGCTTGGGCACTAAGCAACAGAGCCGAACAGGAGAATGAAGGTGAGTGCATGAGCACCACTTTGGTTGTATTATGAGAAGGATGATTGGTGGCGCAGGAGTAAGCATGAAAATCAGAGTTGGGACTGCTAACAAGAAGACAAAGACAGGCTTCAGCAGAAAATGAGAAGAGATGTAGTGTCAGGCTGTGCAAAGTGTGATTCCTGAGTAGCCAGGGCCCCTCCACTGGCATTTGCTGATGTAGAGCAATAATCTGTTGGCATCCACAGCACTCACAGCACTTCTGGGAACAGCTTGAACAGAGTTTTGGAGGTGAAAAGCAACATCCTGAACTCTACACTTGGGCAGGCAGGAAGTCAGCAAAAGGAGAAATGCTCCCCACAGAAGAGTGGTAATGCAAGCAGAGCCAGGGAGCTGTTCCTGGCTGTGATGCCAAACTTCCTGACAGATCCCTGGCAGTCCCCAGACAGCCAGCCTGTTCTGCAGCAATCCTGTCCCAGTGGCAGTGCCAGGAGGTTGGTGCAGAGGTCACCAATAGATGCAGGGTCACCTACACAGGTGCCATTACAAATGTTCTCTCCTCCTCTGTTACAGAGGGGTCCTGCCTTGCAGCAATGTGTCAACACACCTGGCTAGTGAGGTTTCAATTCTGCCATTCCCTCTCTCCACAGATGGGTGGCTAAAGCATGCTGCTTCAGCAGCAGTGACACAGCCTCTCTGTGAAGCAGTCTGTTCTGCTCTGAAGCCTTACATCTTAAGGAGGGATGTGTACTGAATGTCAGATCTGTGGGCCTGAAGCAAAAAACAGGTCCTTGAGTTAATCCCACACTTTGATCTCTTCTGAACAGTGTATGCTTGAGAAATACTGTTGCAGCAGTGATCACAACCCCCTCATTCTACCCTGGTTCTTGCAGCATCTGCAGCATCAGACCAAGTCTGCCACACTGCTGCCCACTCCATGGGCAATGTTGCCTTTTATATCCCTTGTGTGCCAAGTATATCGCTTCTTTCTTCTTGACAGCTCTCAGTTCCCAAGCTGTATTAAGCACAGCACTCTTACTTATTCATTTCACACATTTTTTTGCTAATAGTAATACTGATTTTTTTTTCACTTCTCTACATCTTTCTGCCTGATTTAGCCATTATTATATTTTATCTGATTTCCTTTTACCAGGGTGCTGAAGATTGCATAAATCTTCTCCATGCTTCTTTTTTTTTTATTATTTCTTATTAGGAAAGAAGCTCTTCATCTGTGCCAGGTGCAAACTATCTTTTCCATATGCTCAGCTGTAAATCATCTTTTGAGAAAAATCCTATCTGTAAATTCATTTCTGTGGCTGGTTAAACTGAAACCTTCTTAGTATCATTAGTGTGGAATCCTCTTGTTCTTTGTTGTACTATTTTATATTTGTTCTCATTTGCTGTGGATGGAAATAGTCTCAGATGCTCAAAGCCATTTAGACATAAACTCCCCAAGTCACTGAAAGTCAAATTCCTACGAACTGCAAACCTACGTGTCTAGGAGAGCTGGTGCCTTATGGTTTTGTTTTCAGTAAAGCAAGTATAATTTAGAAATTTGGAGCAAGTGAGATGTGCCTTAAGTTACACGCACGATACAAAGTCAAAAGTGGATGGCAATAATCCAGAATTTTGTTCTTATGGAGTTTCATGTCTGAAGACTTCATAGCAAAAGTTTAACCCATCTTTCCACAGGTTTTGGGTTGGCTTTTATGCCTGCTATTTCCAACTTCAGCCCCAGGGATCCATTTCCTTCATTCCTCCACATTTTTCCAGTTCCTACTATCAGTGTATTTATTAGCATGTCCAGAAGCACAGGGTTGGGTTAGCTATTGATGTGTTAGCTGTTGAATTTAGATTGTTTTAAAATGAGGAATAAATATCTCAAAGAAAACGAGTAAGATAACTATTAGTTTGTTGACCTTTAAAAAGTATGCACAAAATGCACTTGCTTTACAAAACAGTTAAACAAATACCAAAGGTACCAAGACAGAATACCTGAAGGTTCTTTTTGAGTCAAAGGGCATGAGCATTGTAAACAGGATGCATGTACACAGGCAGAATTTAAAATCAGGTGGACAGTATTTTCAAGGCATGCTGAAGACAAATCTTCCCTTTGTAAGCTTAGTGGAAAATTCTTCTCCTATTTTTTGCAGCTTGATGACAGAGTATATCACAGTATTTAAAACAGTGGGGTTTTGCAACCGACCTTAAACATGAATGTGAATCTCTACCAGTTCTTCCCTTCTGATGAAGTAAGGTATGGACTATGCGTTTCAATTAAGCCTGTGGGAAACAGTTCTTTAAAGACACGTGTTCCTTCACAGCAAAACCAATTCATCGTCCACAGAAAGTGCCTTGCAGGTGGCTGCATATCTCCTACCCACTCTGATGTTCAGCTGCTGCTACTTGGCTGGGCTCCCTGGCTGGGGAGGAACCTTGGCAGTGGTCAGCTGAAGATGAGACATTCTCATCAGGCTATTCCCAGCAACCTTTGCCTCGCCTGCCAAAGTAAGATTTGTGCAGAACTGAGACAGTGTTTAGGAGAAGGTTCCTATATATTAAATTGTTTGCTTGATATTAAATATGTATTGAATAAAGTGACAGGAGTTTTAAGACAGGCAAACATTTAAAGTGTGAAAGTCTCCAGTTTTGAAACTGCTCTAAAATGCCAGTCTTTTGGGGTCAAAATACTGATGTATGAAGCAATATAAACACTTTCAGCAGATACTGTACTGGTATTCTTTGAACAGCCACCAAGCAGCCAACTGTTTACTAGCCTAGGAATCAAACTATTCCTGCTCTGAAGGACTGAATTTGAAGCAATGCTGAAATACAGGATATGGGTGCCAAAAGGGTGGAATATGTGGAGAGGAAAGAGAAGATATCACAAGTAGGGCATCACAAACACATCTGGAGGCAGCAGAGAGGCAGGGACATTGGAGTTCTGAGGGGGCTTCATAATCATCCTGTGCCAATGGGATTGTGCTAGCGATTCTGATGAATGTTCTCAAATTCCTGCTGTTGCCAGTGCTTCCCAGCCTTTCCTGACAATTTAGTCACTGACACACAGTGGCTGCTCGCTATATTTCTAAGTAATATAACCTGTTAAACTTGCTCCTTCAGAGCCATCTACCTTCCCTGAACGTGATCCAGTTTGTTGGTGCAGAAGGGACAATATAGCTATGTTAGTCTTAATCAGGATGTGTACATTATATTAGATGCTGATTTTATTGGTACTGGACTGGATAAATCTTGCTTCAGTTGCAGGAATTCCAGCTCTTATTGACAGACATCCAAAATGTGCATGAATGATGCAAGGCTGGCTTGGACTTAACAGTGTTGTGAGGGATGCAGAGCAAAGAAGGTGAGAAATAAATCACCTCCATCAGAATAGAGGTTGTATGAAAAAAATTCTTGCATTATAGAATGAAGCTTAGTATGTTTATTCATCATCCCAAGTCACTTAGTATAAAAGCCAAGAAAACAAAAACAAATATTTCTCATTTAAGCTTACAGTGGCCTTGATTTACACCAGTTATTAAAATATTCCCTGAGGAAAGAAAATAACTACTGTTACCACTTACCCCCTGAGCCTTTGAATGACTGAACCAGTAATGTGGTAAAAACATTAACATCTTACAGCTATTTATATTTTGATTTTCTGTGTGTTGCTGTTTCCAACATTTTATAGAATACCTATTGTAAAGCTATATTCACTTTAATGAGGTCTGAGTTAATTTTCTAGGTCTGTAGAGAAAAATGTGCCTGGAGTATGAAAAACATTTTATTTCCAATTAAAAATCTGTTGCCATAGTGACCCAGCTTTGTCTGGGAATTGGATGGAGGCTTTAGTTTTGCTGTGCAATTTTTTTTCCTCCTGTATTCTCTGGGCCAAGTCCTCATTTAACTCCTTTTTTATTCTTTTTACAGGCTGTCCTTTTCCAGCTATATTCTCAATTTAGTCATTAGGAGTTCTGATTGAGTTTAAAGTAAAGATCACAACTTGGAGTCTTCTTTTTAAATCATTATGTAGAAACAGGAAAATACAACATTGGACAGTGTGGGCTTGCTTTATTGTCAACAGACTACTCAGACCTAATATAAGAAGGAGTCCTGAAGTATCAAAAGCTCTGGGAGTCTGACACCTTTTAGTATCAATCATCATCATCATCATCATCATCATCATCATCAACATGGCTAGGCTTCTCTAATGAAGATTTGAGAAGGGCACTACCCACACTTGCTCCAAGCATGCTGGTGGCTAAAAAGGCCAATGTGGGATAGGCAGGTCTGATCACAAAAGGCACAGTGAAAAGTCTCCTTAGGTGAAATCGGCGAGGAACTGTTCTTTCTACCTTGTCTTTTCTCCTTGAGACTGACTCTGCATGCATTCTCAAAGGAAGCAGCAGTGTTGTGAATGGTGTGTCTCCATGAATCCCAAGTGGAGGCCAGAGTGGACCATTGGTGGCACTCAATATGGCCAAGGATGAGGAGTGCTCATATCTCTTCTTCAGGGCTCCTCTCTTGACGCAGCCAGTGGCGAGTTCACCATAGAGCACAATCTTTGGGAGGCAGTGGGTGATCCTCCATCCTGGAGATGTGCCCTGCCCAGCGCAGCTGCGTTCTCATCAGCATGGCCTCAATACTGGTGACCCCTGCCTGTTCAAGAACAGACACATTGGTCACATAATCAGACCAGCAGATGTTTGGGATTGAACAGAGGTAGTGCTGATGGAAGCATGCAAGGAGTTGCAGGTGGTAGTGGTAGATGCCCCATGATTCAGACCCATATAAAAGAGTAGACAGTACAATGGCTCTGTAGACACTGATCTTTGTACTTTTCTTCAGGTGTTTATTTCACCAGACTCTCTTACGGAGTTTTCTGAAGGATCTGTATGCCTTTGCTAGCCTGTTCTCTATGTCTTTGTCAGTCTTACCGTCTGAGGAAATGATGCTTCCCAGACAGGTGAAGTGCTGGACTGACTTAATCTCTGATTCACCTATGGTGATGTGGGGATGATGGAAGACTTCTTTAAGCTGACTTCCAAAAATCACCGCAGCCTCTGCAAAGCAGGATGTTAAACACTGCAGAGCTGCTTGTGTGTGAGCAACGAGGGTGGCATCATCAGCAAAAAGCAGCTCACGGGCAAGGTGATTCAGGGTCTTGGTGTGGGCCTTCAGTCGCCTTAGGTTGAAGAGGCTTCCATCGGTACGATATTGTATATAGATGCCGTTTTCTTCATCAAGGTCTGCCATGGTTCTTTGAAGCATCATGCTGAAGAAGATTGTGAATAGAGTTGGTGCAAGAACGCAATCTTGTTTCACACCATTGGTTATTGGAAAGGGCTCAGAGAGTGCACCGCCATATCTGATTTGTCCACACTGATCCTCATGTAGCAGAATGATCATTTTGAGGAACTTGGGAGGACATCCTAAACGTTCCAAGTTCTGCCACAGACCTTTTCTGCTCACAGTGTTGAAAGCATTGGTGAGGTCAATGAAGGTTACATAGAGACCTTTGTTCTGTTCCCTACGCTTCTCTTGCAGTTGTCTGAGAACAAATACCATGTCTGTGATGCTCCTATTGACTCTGAAGCCACACTGGCTTTCAGGAAGAAGTTCTTCTGCAATAGTGGGTACTAATCTGTTCAGAAGTATTCTTGCAAGGACTTTACCAGCAATGGAGAGCAAAGTAATACCTTGGTAATTTCAGCAGTCTGATTTTTCTCCTTTCTTCTTGTACAGGATGATGATGACTGCGTCATGGAGATCTGGGGATAGTTCGCCTTGTTCCCAGCAGTGCACAATAAGCTCATGAAATTTAGCATGGAGTGCTTGACCTCCATGCTTCCAGATTTCAGGTGGAATTCCATCAACCCCAGCTGCCTTGCCAGTTTTCACCTGCTGTATGGCCTTAAGTGTCTCTCCCATATTAGGGGCTATATCCAATTTGTTTTTCACCGGTTGTGGTGTAATGTGTTGAATTGCTGAGCCTTGGACTACATGGTTGGCACTGAAGAGAGTCTGAAAATGTTCAGACCATCGATTCAGGATGAAGGTTTTATCTGTGAGAAGCATTTGGCCATCTGTGCTGAGTAGGGGACTTTGAACCGGGTGTGTGGGTCTGTACACTGCTTTCAGGACCTCATAGAATCCTCTGTGGTCACCCAAATCTGTGCATAGTTGAGTCTTTTCTGCTAGGCTGAGCCACCATTTGTTCTGTATGTCTCAAAGTTTCTGTTGGAGCTTACAGCATGCAAGATGGAAGGCAGCTTTTCTTACGTGGCAAGATGGCTGAGTGAGGTGTGCTTGGTGAGCAGTTCTCTTGTTCTTCAACAATTCCTGGATCTCTTGATTGTTTTTATCAAACCAGTCTTTGGTTTTTTTGGAGGAGAACCCTAAGGATTCTTCAAAGGACTGCAGGATTCTATTTTTAATGTTGCCAAAGCTCTTCAGGAAAGGGATCTATGGGATTATCTTTAAGTCTAGTTTGATAGTTTATCTGGAAGCTGTTTCTCACTGTAGCTGTTTGAAGATTGTTAACTTGGAGCCTCCTTCTTGGAATGTCGCCCCTCTTAGGTTTGGGCTTAAAGTGACAGTTAAGTTTGCGATGCACAAGGCAGTGGTCTGTTTGACATTCTGTACTCGGCATCACTCGTGTATGACAGACATTGTGAACATTTCCCTGTTGAACTAAGACAGTCAATGAGGTGCCAGTGCTTGGATCAAGGATGCATCCAGGTTGTCTTCAGGCTGTCTTTCTGCTGAAATATAGTGTTGGTGATGGTGAGCTGCTGTTCTGCACAAAACGCTAGCAGGAGGTGTCCATTGTCGTTGCAGTTTCCAACATCATTCTTGCCCAGTACTCCTTTCCAGGCTTCAGAGTTCTTTCCTGTTCTGGCATTGAAGTCACCAAGGATTATGATCTTATCATCTGCAGGACCCTTTTGGGTGAGGTGGCACAGGTCGGTGTAGAATTTGTCTTTTTCTGCTGGGGCAGCTTGGAGAGTTGGAGCATATACACTAAAAAGGACAATGTGTTTCTTGTTTTGTAGTGGGAGGCATAAGGAGATGATGCAATTGGAATGACCTGTCAGTAGATTTTCAAATTTGGAGGTGATGGAGTTTTTAATCTTGAAGCCAACTCCTGAAAGGTGACTTTTGGTTTTGGGTTTGCCTGACCAGTAGAGTGTATAGACGGCACCATGTTCTTTAAGGCTGCCTTCCTCATGAGGATGAACTTCACTGAGAGCAGCAATGTCAATGTTGAGTCATGACAGTTCATGGGCAATTAGAGCAGAACGATGCTCAGGACGTCCACTATCTCCAGTATCAAGCATGATTCTGATCTTCCAACATGCGAGTGTCAATTTGAACACACCTTTGGAGGCAGGTGTATGCCTTTGTCTCTTTGTCTTTGTTTGGCTGTATCAGAAGATGCCTGTTAGCTGCAGTTAGGCCATTGGATGAGGGGTGGAGACGAGCTTTCATTAGGCCACCTTTTCTAGGCCCCTCTCCATGTGGAGCAAACAGTGCTGTCCTTAAAAAAGGCTGCTTGGTCATTCAGGATGCTGGCAAACCAGACTGTCATCTCCAGGGTCTGTCTCCAGCGACCAATGTCCTCAGCCACCTGCATGCAGGGTTGGGTCTGTGTCTTCCATTGCTTCTTATCACCTGCCGTTTTGACCCTCACCTGTTGCTACAGGGCTTTGCAATGTGGGTGAACCCTTCGAGCCTGCGCAGTGGATTTTTTAGGTGAGGCACAGCGTGCGTGAAACTGGTCTCACCCTTTACTCCTATGGTTCATCTGCCACGGCTGACCAAGCTTGGGCGGTGACAGCAAATACCTGAATGTAGATTTAGTTAGAGTATCCTTCTCTTAGATGGATGGCCTTACAGGCCTAAGCGAGCTCCATCTGCCCGGGTTTTGGAGTTAGAGTTGTTCTCCTCCTAGGATGGTTGCCAGGGGACTAGCGAGCCCATCCTGCCTGTGGACACACTTAGTCTGACCTTTCAGATGAGACCTGTCTGGCATGGGAGACCCTACCAGAGACACAAACCACCACCAACATAGCTCACAACCACATGAGGGCACGCAAGCTTCTCCCCTGTGACAATGGAGTGTCCATGGAGAAGTTTAGTATCAATATAATCATGTCAAAGATCTGGTAAATTGCATCTAAAACTGAAAAGCACTTCAAGAAAATTCTTGATACTCCAAGATTATAAAAAAACTTTAAAAAAATCAACCCACTTATCACTCTATTGCAGTACAAATCTTGCCAATAACGTACTTTCTTCTGGGAAATGGTAATTCAGAGTGGTGTTTTTATTCCTGCTAGAAATATATGACTTTTCCAACAGAAGAACAGGTTAAAGAGCCTGAACACTGCTGCATTCTTCAACAGTACAACAATGCTCAGCTCAAAAAGAAAATATTTTTTGTCCGTTATCCAAACATCGATAACTGCAGCATAAACATTTGACTCTTGAGTTTGTCAAATCATTGTCTCCTGCAAGGATCTGTGGAAACACTTGCAAGCTGAAGTTTCACTTGTCTGAAGATGGAAATCAAAATAGATTTGCAGATCAGACATATTCTGGGAACATTAGGTGTAAAGTAAACCAAATATAATTTGGGTTATAAATCTGGTTATAAAGTAAGCCAAATATAAGAGGGTTACAAGAAACACTCTACAGAAGAATACTTTTAAAAGGCAGTAATTTAATCAATATTTAGTTTAGTGAGTCAGTTTTTAACACATGTTTAGTAAGAATATGGAGAAATAAAAGCTAATTAGTGAATACAATATGTGCCATGGTGACACTAGAAACTGTTTTCAAATACTATGCAGAAATAGAACATTGTTGGGGGTTTTTATTAATTAAATTGTTTACTTACATAAGACTGAAATCAAACTTGTGATGCAAAATCTGTTGTGCTATTCAGCAAATTATGTTGGTTTTTCAGAAATGGTAAGTTCCCTCAAAGATGCTAATCAAAGGTTTAAAATTTAATCCTTGCTGCTTTCTTAGTGTAAAACAGAAATCAGTATTTGGCTTTTAGACTTCAACTTTATGCTCATATTAGAACAAAAGGTGAATCATTGAAAAAAATATATGCAGTGTCTCTTACAATACTGTTGGCAGCCAAATTCTAATACTTCTGATAGCATATGGCTCAAGCTGTTTACCTGCTGGAGGGTTGCTGGCACCAGTCACACAGGGTGCTCCAAAGAGATGAGGAGAAATAGTGTTTTTGGTGTCAAGTGTGCAATGCTCCATGCTGTGTACCCTCTAGCTCCTCTTTGTTTTTCTAGTGATGGCATTGGGCAGAAAAGATAAAGCCTAGTTTCTTGTCTAGAAAGTACAACAGAGCTTAATGAGAATCACATACCACCTGTTCTTGAGTTGAATTAGGCTGAGAACGATATGGATGTCTACATCTGACAGTGCTCTGTAGCATCCGTGAGTGCCTTCTCTATCTGCCACTCACATGCCACCTCCTCCACAAAAGCAGAGTGCAAAAGGTGGGGGTGGAGGGTAAAGGTTTTGGATACTGCAAAGGCTCTGGCTCTACCAAGGCCACACTCTGCTGTTGGGTACATGTTTACAGAGGAGAGGCTACAATGTACCAGCTCTCAAGGATTTCTGCATGTGTTGGATTAAGTCCTAGTCTTTTTCATATTATCTGTTCCTAGTTTATGCTTTAAAAAAGTAGTAAAACAGCTTATGAATCCACATTAATTATACCTTTATATGGTTATGTGCTACTATAACAGAGTACATCCATATATATTCACATACTCTTATAGCTGACTGAAAATATTTCTAAAGATAAATATTAAGAATATTAGTACAAATAGGTAAAATATCTTATTTAGCTGTGTAACTGCAAGAATCTCTTGGCTTTTCAGACTTACTGTGAGTATAATTTAGTCAGCCTCATCTACAGGGATATTACAGTTTTCAGTTTGCTCTTCTAACTTAAGTAAACCTTAGCTGAAAGATTTTATGCTTTATTTTTATTTTAATTCCCATGGAGGATGGGTAATCATACTCTGTGAGAGATCATACCTTAGGTGTACACTCTATATTATTAAGTGGTTTCTCCCACCCTGTTTACCCAAAGGATTAGATAAAAGTATTTTTTCTGTAAGTTGTAGCTTTATGACAGCATATTTAACATCAGTTTTACGGGAAGGGTTTGAAAATTCAGAAAACAAATCTAGACACATACAAAAACAATCAAATACCTGTGTAAACTTCTTCCCAGTGAAAGCTATGATAAGAATATGTCATTTGTCTTACTTATGCTTAAGCAGGCTCTTAGGCTGTTTTTGCAGCAACGCAGTTTAACTGCCAGATGTCTTTTAAGACTGCAATTATTCAAAGCTGCCAAAAAATGCAATTACTCAAAGCTGCAAAGTTGATTCTGCTACTTCTCATGCCCTGACTCTTCTGTCTTGTTGCATTGACCTCCAAACTACTTGTTCTGCTAGGGATATCTCCCACACAAAGGGCAATGTCTTCCAGTTGCAAGACTGTGCTCAGGTTTGTGAGCACTTTGCTTTGTACACTGCCAATAAACTGAACAGTGTGTGAATGTGGGTGTGGTTTTATCTGTATGTATGATCGCCCTAACACAGCAACTCTGGCTTCTCTCTGCATCTGTGACCTCAGTTCAACTCCCTTGAGCCCCCTCACAATACCCCTTGATTCTTCCTACAGCTGAACATGAAGCTCAATGTGAAGCAACTTACATGATGAAAGTGTTGCTCTTTCAACTCAGTGAAGCCAGGCGGGTCAGGCCAGCTGAACTACTGAACCTCTGATGCAATCTCACCCAGAGATAATGTTGTTAATTTGGATTTCTGCCACTCCCAGTTATCTGAAACCCCAAATATTCCAGCCACATATTTCATATAGTCACAGTTCACTTGGACAGTTTCAGGCCAGCATCCCCCCAATGAAGAAGCACGAAGTGCATTTCACAGCATTAGAACTGATGATTACTCCACTAGAACAGTCTAATTTGAAGGTCTTCTTATCTTTGTGTCATGTAAGAACCTCCACAGACAACATCTACATTCATGTATTGGAAGCAGCTTCAGTAACACCAGTACCAGGACTTGGAACTGTGAGATAAGACTAACTTATTCTTTGTGGTGTTATATTGGATTTATCCTGATGTAAATCTTCAAAAAGGTGGGGTGTACATGTGAGATAGCCAAGGAAATGAGAAACCAGGTATAGGAAACACAGTTCATGAACTCTGAAGAAATGTGCACTTAGGTCCTGTTTTTTCTATACTTCAACTTCCTCTTTCCTTTATGCTTCATAGTGACAATACAATTTCAGCAGCCTACATTCTGTAAATAAACTTTATATACTAAAACTCTTGATCATGTTTGCAGTTTGCTGTAGCATAAAACATCATAGCATAGTGTGTATAACAGTTTTTATTTTTTGTTACTATATTTATAAGTCACGGCTATTTCTTCTTTTTGTGTTGAAGTATTTTGAAAGCTGCTGAATTTCTAGATGTTACTTTGTATCTTTTCCTGATATATGGTGTCCTGAAAATTCAGCTTGTGTTGTTTGCTTGTTTGGATTTCTTTTTTCCCTCTGAGAAATTTCACTGATATTTGCAATGCATAAATAAAAAGCGGTAGCACTGGGTGATGCTTAATTGGGCATTTCCCTCTTAGTCTTTTTCTGTGTCATTGGGTTGTTACATTTGGGTGAGAATCTGTGGAAGCATCAGTGTATCAGTTTTATTGCATCAGCCAGCCGTGAGCCTCCTGTGCTGTGAAACTGGTGCCACAATTATAAATCAGTGCTGGATGCCTGCTTGAAAGCTTTTGTTGGACTGTTCTTCACCTTTTACCCCAGAACAGTGTGTGCAACACATATATATGATAGGTGTACCAGTGCTAACACCAGTGTAGCTAAAAGTGCAAGAGTCTTTTGCGATGGTTAATTAATAATTGACAGTGTTCAGGACACTGACTTTTTTATGCAAGGGTATGAAAGTATTGCATACAGTTTGGGTTGACAGTTGGAGCAATTGATGTGTATCGACTGATTCCTAGTGCGCAGAGGGGTTTTGATAACAGGAACATGGTCTCCTTTACTTGTATTTGAAGTCAGGAACCTCCTCCCTTTCATACACATCTTTAATCTTTCAAAAGCCACATCGTCCTCTCCCTCAGCTGAACAACTATTATCAGCCAGTGTTTGAGAAGCTTGCTGCCGAGACAGCAGAATTTCACCTGCAAGACTTAAGCATTGTATTGCCATGGCACACTACTGGTTCAGCATGCTTCTGCATGGAAAAAGACAGCATTATTTGCTTTATGCTTGTGACAGGGCTGATCCATGGCAGTGCAATCAAAACCACCAGTAATATCCTGCACACCCAGCACACTGTCAGCAGCAAAGGGCAGACTGCCTGGAAGGAATTCTGACTTTCAGTTTAGCCTGGCATCTCTCCAGTTTAGCAATTCTGCCACCCATAAAATAATTAAAGCAGTTTGATTTACTGCTGCTTCCAGATGCAGCAAGAAAAAATACTCTATAAAGACAGTAAACAAGAGTTGGGCTACAACATAGATTTGCTTGGGGCTGTTTTAGACAGTGACATGTTCTGACATCTTGTCATCACTGAGAACCTCTGCATTACCTCACAACATCATGAAAGAACCAAAATATGCTCAGAAATATATTTGCATACCCAAATTTATGCAGATGCCTCTGGGCTCCTCATGGCTGGCAGTGCTGGAGTCTTCAGCTAGCTCCACAAAGACCCAGTAGAGACTTTTACTTGCTTTGAAACAGGACAGGGCTGAAAGCCAGAGTGTTTCTGCAAGAGCCTTTTTAACACCCTCACCCACAAATCCACTGATGTCGTTGTGACATGTATTTTTCTCAGCAGTTAAGAAAGTCGATATTCCTTGGTGTCACTGCAGGATTGTTTTTACCTTTTTTGTTGTAAAAGGCACTATGCATCTGTCTTCCTGAACACCTTCAGATACCATCTCTTTATTAGGTGATAGTGGTGAACTCCACTTTTCTAACTAGTTGGTGACACTTATGTACTGTGATAGGGTGTGAGCAAGGACTTTGCCTTGCTCTGTGGCAACTGCTCAGTGGCTGTAGGAATCTCTACTCCCTGCTTTTCATTGGGAAGCTAAGAAGTGGCATTTAACTATAGCAGAGCTAAGAACACAAGGTTTAAGCAATTGCTGAGATATTTGAGCAAGGTATCTGCAATTTTCCTTTAATCAGCTAACAGGATTAAAGTGGTTTTAGGCCACAGCATTTGTAGAGAATCTTGTTGCTTCTATGATCTGCAGCTTTTGAAGCCTTTTCCCTCATCTTTCAGTAGGCAAACCATGGACTTTGCTTGTGGTTTCGGCCTGGTTTTGTGGAAAGCAGGTTTCTTGCCTGCCAGTTTTAATTTTTACCTGAAGCTTGTACAGCACCTGCATGTCAGCAGCAATCTGATGGACTTGGCCTTTACAGTAACCCAGTCTTAACATCTGCATTAGCAAAACCAGTGAATTCAGTTTAAGATCTCATTAGACTGTCTAAACCTTTCCACACTGTTGACATCTGCTTGTTTCTGCAGTTAAACTGTAACAACATCTGCCTTGTCTTCATGCCTGCACGTCCTCTTCTGAATTTTACACAGTATTTGTAAAGCTTTGTGTCAATGAGCACTGACTGACTCATCTTTATAGTTGTCGATCAGATTTGCCCTCAATGCCCTCCAGAGCTTGGGTCCCTCACTGCCCTCCATGGTCTGAATGGTCTAGTTAATATGGTCATTTCTGCATTGTAGACCTCTGTATTTAGGCAGATCAGACCCCCCAGGTGCTCGAAAATAATATTCTGACCTTCACTCTTTAGTGTACCCATTGTAAATTCTTTGGCAATGCAGATATCCATGGATTTACTTCAGATTAACATCACTGTTAGAGTAAAATCTAGATAAAAGGAGTTTCAGCTTTTTTAAAATGTGTTTGGTAAAACACATTGTGATTCATTAATGATTCAAGAATGATGCATTTTGAAATAGTTTGTTGCAAAACCAAATCTGTGTGTACATAGGTTCTGTAACTTATTTTTTAAAAAATATGATGATATGTGATAGAGAAAGACACGTAAAGGGTATATCTTTCGCAAGTGACAGAATTAAGGCTTTTAAATTTTTGAAGAAAAATTTCCCTTTACTTTCAGTCATTTAAATCCTACCTTTTATTTTCTCAGCAAGTTGTTTTACTTTCATCTATTACAAGCTGGGAGAGAGAAGGAGGGAGGCTGGGCATCTACAGAGTGCTACTTGTCCTACTTCATGCATGCTTTCCCAGATGGAATAAATCCAGCCTTGGACATGTTTACAGAGGGTTTCTTTTCTTTTTTTGATTGTAGAGGAGTCTAAATGAGTCACTTAGCATTTGCCTTATCCTGGCTCCCTGCTCTGCTCACTTCCTCCACTCCCAGGCTTGGTACATTATCCCTCTCCAGCTGATTATGTGCACACAACACATTCCTGCTTTTTGTCATTATGCTATGTGACAGGAGGTCACTTCCAGGCTTCTTCTGAGTGCCCCAAAGCAAAGACCTCAGGGGAATTTGCAACAGACCAACGAGCATTCATGAGTTTTCCAGCATTCCTGCAGCCACTTGGCCAGCTGGGGGATGTTGGCGAGGGAAAGCCACAGCGGATGCTGACAGTGCCATTGGGCAGACCCCAGGCTGTCTGGGGAGGTGCTGAGGAGGTAAGGCTGCTGAGAACCCCAGGTCTTTTTTCAGTCAAGGGTGACTTGATGAGCAGAGACTTCAAGGGAGATTCACTCCATCTATCTTCAGGAATCCACAGAGCGGATTTCTGCACTTGAATTACTCACTCTAGATTCCTTTCCAATAACTGGAGAGAAATTACCCCTCCTTAGGAAAGATTTCTGTATCTATTTTAGGCACCTTTCATATGAATTGCTACCTCAAAGTGACTGTTTTCCTGCCATGACCATACAGGGTGGTTAGGTGGTTTGACATCAGCCAAAATATAATAAAATCACAACTCACTTCAAGAAAAAGCAGGGAAGTACTTGAATGATAGATTAATTAAGAGTTACTGAAGAGGTAAACCTCATCATACTGAGCTGAAAAGAATTAGGAACTGGGAAAGAAAACCTGAGGGATTTATCCAACTTTCCCCCTACTTCTTTACTTTTCCTAAGCCCATGTCTACTGTCTTTGCTGGCTACTGAGCTAGAGGAACACTTGATCTGATACAGTATGGCCACTCTTGCAATCCTATGACCAGCTCTGATGTCTTCATCTCCCCTGCAGACACCGACAGTTTATCAGATAAATTGCACCCACTTTGTGCCAAAATTGAGTCTCAGGCAGTAAGCAGCATAGGTGCTTTTGCAATTTAAACTGTGGTGTAAATAAATAAATGAAAAATACCATGCTAGTAAAGTGGTGCTGTGAAACCTGAGCTATAGAACCAGTCTTACATAAACCAGCAGAATCTGGGTTTTTGATCATGAGTCAATCTACACGACACCAGGCCTCTTGGTGACAGGGTATGCCTGTCTCAAAGTAGGAAAAGATCTTTGCACAGGAGTTAGAAGGGCTCATGGAAGAGCATTAAACTGGATTTGAAGGAGTAAGGAGATAAAATCAGGCTCACTAGAGATAGGTCTGGAGTAGTACACCAATGTTTGATGGATGGCGTGCTAGCAAGTTCCTTTGGTCTGCTGCCTCAGTGGCAGGGGAATGGAGACAGATGGAGATCGATCCAGCAGCAAAGATGCAGGGGTTATTGTGTGTTAGAAATCATAGAAGTGTGTGAAAATGGTCATGCAGGGCTTAGGGCTTCTACCGCCAAAAAGATGGTGGGATCAATAGCCCAAATGAAGTGCTTCTACACCAGTGCATGCAGCATGAACAACAAGCAGGGTAGGCAGGAAGCCATTACACAGCAGAAGAAGCTATGATATAGTTGCCATATGAGATGATCATCTGAGCCCAGAAAGTGGTGGTGCATGGAGTTAAATCCAGATGGCAGCCAGTCACTAGCGGTGTTCCTCAGGCTCGGTACTGGGGCCAGTCCTGATTAATATCTTAATGAATGGTCTGGACTAGGGGATTGAGCGTGTTCTCAGTCGGCTTGCACAGCTTGCAGATGACATCAAGCTGGGCAGAAGTGTTGACCTGCTGGAGGGTAGGAAGGCTCTGCAGAGGGATCTGGACAGGTTGAGGTCAATGGTATGAGGTTCAACATGGGCCAAGTGCTGGGTGCTGCTCTTTGGTTACAACAACCCCCTGCATTCCTCCCAACAAAACCTCCTCTACCTATAATTCCAAAGCAATCAAGGACCAGAAAAAGGAAAAGGCATATAGCAAAACTGAGGGGAAAAGGTATTTCAGAGTGCCTCCTCCTCCTGCACACTTTATTTTAAGTGTTAATTCATGTGGTGCATCTGCTTGGCCTCAGTGGCAAGGGGAAGAAGAGTGATTTCAGTGAAATGCAAAGGAATGTGAGTGTTGCAAGGGAGGGCATTCACTGTGCAGGGAAGAGAAAGATAATTGCTAAGAGAAGGCATTCACCCCTAAGGTGTGTTCCCCCAAAAAGTAAAAGCCCAGTGAGGCCAGTGCTGCAAAAGATGCAAAAGCAGATTGTTGCATAGAGCCAGAGCCCCAAAGCGGGTTCTGTAGCCCTTGTCCAGCTGGAAGAAGGCTGTTGGTGGGAGCATGACAGTGGAGGAAGGATCGTTTTGGGGGCAAACTCTGGTATGTGTATTAGAGTGTACACCTTAGTGTCAGTGTCAGTACTTGCACATTCTGCATCAGTCTTGGTCAGAAACACTTATTTTTGTATAACATTTTTTCCCCCCGCAACAGAGCTAGAACATGATCCACCTGCCTTTCCCACGGGAGCTGTAGCACGGAGCCTGCAGAGGGCCGCTGTCTGGCCGCCGTGTCCCCGTGCGGCGCTCGGGCGGTGCCGCGGGCGCGGGCAGACCGGGGCGGGTGCAGGGCAGTGCGGGGCGGGCGCGGAGCGGGGGCGGGGCGGGGGCGCTGCCGCCGGAATGCGGCGCCGGGGCCGGGGACGGCCCGGGCAGGCACGGCGGGGCGGGACGGGACGCGGAGCCGGGAGCGGCCATGGGGAGACTGCTGGTGCTGGCTCTCGTCGGGATAGCGGCGGCGCTGGTGTCGGAGCGGCTGCTGGCCTTGCGGTGAGCCGCCCTACTGGGTTTGGGAGCGGGTGCGGGGTGTGGGAGCGGGGGGCACCGGGCTCCCGGTCTGGGGCTCAACTTCAGCCAACACCTGCCCTAGCACAAGCGTAGTGGCAGTCAGAGAGGAAGGGTTCTTGGTCATCATCATCACTATCATCATCATTATCAAGGGAACCGTTTTTCCCCCGAGGAAAAACAGGCACTGCGATGCCCTTTTCATCCTCCTTCTTCATAAACTAACTTTGGGAGCATTTGTGCAACGGAAGTGCCCTTTGCAGTGAGTGGATGTGAAATCCTCCTTAGGAAGATGTTGGGAGCAAGGACGCCAAAGGAAGAGGGTGCTGTGGGGTAAGGGGCCGGTACCTCTGTTTTCACAGAGACTGCAGTTAGCCAGGATGTGCCAAAAAACGGCATCTGCAAATTTACCTCATCTCCCGCTGACTGGCCAAACAGTAAGTGGAAATCAGTTTGTCAGAAACTTGCATTATTTTCTACCGAAGCTGACCTCTGGATAACAATAGCCCCTGTGTACATGAGGTTTCCTCTGACTGAGCACAGATTTCGTGATCCTAAGTTGTGAGCTGAAATACCCAGCCATGTCATGCTACCAAACGCATAGTCATTTCAGGTCAGAAAAGCGATGGTGAATTATCGTGTTGGAAGGCAACTACATCATTATCATTTTGCTCATGTTCACAAGGACTTCACATGCCAGATTTCAAAGCAACTGCACCCAACAAATTGGATTTTGGGTAATTGTAGCTAATTATGGAAAGGCTATCCTGCCCAGACCCAGGTACCTCACATAGATACATAGACGTGGTTTCATTCTGCAATAAATCCACCTCAGGTGTTAGTGATAACCACAGTGGTAGCAGAACACACCTGCCCTGGAGTCGCACAAGCTGGGATGGCAGATCTGGAAAACTTTTCCAGGCTTTGGTGGGGTGAGACATTTCAAAGTGTTGTGAACAGCAGGAGTCACCACATCTCCTCCAAATCCAATGAACAAATGCAATATTGGGAATCTGGTAAAGGATAATCTGATAGAAGCAGGATCCCCTTTGTCTCTGTAACTCTCTATGGGATTTTCCTGCATACTGTGTTTTCAGCAAACTCCAGCATAGCAGAGGTCTTAGGACAGTTGCTGAGCTTGGAAACACACAACTTCAGAGCAAGAAATACTCTAAAAGTCATTTAACACAGTGAAGAGAATAGGTGGGTAGTTTGCTTTTGCTGTGTGTCTGTTATTCATCCCCTGCCTGGAAGGCAGGAATCCAGCAAAGATTCTGAGGTTCCTTCTGAGTTTGGTATTTTGCGGCATGTACAGCAGAAAATAGGTGAATTCTTGTGTGTTACCAACTGAAATTAGACTCGTTCCCCTATTGAGATTTTAAACTGCTAATTCTCTGAAGAAAGCACTGAGTTAATTTGTAAAACGTGAATGTGAATTATACTGTTACTGTTTTCCTTAGAACGATGTGCATATATTATTGTTCATATATATTTATACATACACAGTATTATCATTTCGTAACACTGTACCAATAGGGCACTCAGTTTTCATACTATGTTCAAAATAGCATCATACTTACAGAAAGATGCTGACAGTTTTTAAAAGAATTGTGAGCAAAACCAAAAATAAGAAGTAATTTTCAGTCCTGTAAAAAAAACTCCAGAAAACCAAAACCCAAAGATCCAGGATTGGTAAGTCTAGAGATGAGGAACACTGAGAGAGAGGTCTCTGAATATGCAATAGGTTCCTGCTGAAGGAAAGGGAATGCCTATGCTCTGTGTCTCATAAAGTGGGACAGTGGTTGGAGGACTGAAACTGGAAAGAGAAACAGAATGGGAAAAGGTGCCGTGCACTGGGGTTGCACCAAGTAGTAAAAGTTCATCCTCTTTTTTGAAGTCGCATTCCCCACATATTGCAGGTTCACCATGTTATTAGTATGGCCAGTTAGTTACCTAGGCTATCTGGCTGAGTGGCTAGGGCTGTTTGAGCTGGATAAACTGACACATTTTGGAAAAGCCTCGATATATGCTGCAGGCTTGTGACTAGTGTTCTTTTGAATTACTCTCATTCCAGCCCATGAAGTGTTTCTCTGGGAATACTGTCAGGATATCATCATCCCTTGCTGGCTGCTGACTGAGTTCCTGCTGTGCTTTTGGCTCAGGGTGGCTTGCAGCCTGCCTGGGAAAAGCTGATGAAAATAGGGAAGGGAAAAGCCCTAAGCAGGCAGCAGTGCAAACTTCAGGCAGGATCGCCCTGAGCCACCCTCTGGTGCTTGGTGGGTTTGGCTGTTCCAGGATGCCGGGGGCAAAGGGGGAGCTGATATCCCGCCTGTGCTGTTTGTGGGCTGGGATCCAGTGTAGTTCTCTGTTAGTACTCCTGTGCTGGAGAGAGAGGGCTTGGGAGGGTTTAACCTTGCTCATTTCCCCTGCTGTCCTCTGCACTTTTTACCCTTTTTCTTCTTTTCTTTTGACTTTATGTTAACAACTGATGACAGTGATACAGCATTGAAGCAGTTTGCAATTCATATTTAAGTGATTAAAAAAATGCAGGACTGACATACCATATGGTGCTCAGCTGTATCACATATTTTTCATATCACTGACTGATACTGCTGTTTATGCTTAAAACTTATAGCATAAACATGGCAAGGTTTTGTTATGAGATCTTTGTGTTCAGAATTTCCTGTGATTGGAGCAGTATCCTCAAAACATGCAATAGACATGCAGAGAAGTAACTACGTTAGGTTGAATGCTTTCTTCTGGGGAAAAAAAAAAGAAGAAATATTCTAGTACTCTAGCGAAGAAATATTCTAGTACTCTAGCTTGACATTTTTACATAGAAACACAACATATTGTCTTAGGGCACTGAGGAGCAGCATGGTCAAACACAGCAGTCCTGGTAGTGAGGTGTCTTTCATGAAGATTTGCAAACAACCTTGAATGGAGAAAATGGAGAACTAGAAACTCATGTGTAGGTACTTGTCTGTATCTGCTTGTCCAGTGAAGCATGAGTCAGAGACTGAATTTTGTGGGCATTTGTGAATGAAATAAGCACTGCTGAAGGGTAAAGCTTGTAGTGGGTACTAAGAGACAAGAGGAAAGGACAGGATAATTGCTATTTGTCAAGTCCTACTTCTTTGTAAAGAACTGAGTACTCCTGCCTTGCAACAGTGCTATCATCTACCTTTGAATGTGGACTAAGAAATGAAGCAAATGCAACTGCTGGAGGCCTAGTCTCCAAAAATAGCCAGTGGGTTGGAGTAGAAGCTTACTCTCTCCTCATCTGAAATGCTGATCCTAACTGTGTGGTGCTACTATATTTAGGTGCCTGAAACCTGAAGAAAATGTGACTGTCTTGCTTTGTCTTCTCAGCTGTGGTGGGCCATGAAAGCTTGTTCCTGAAACTCATGAACAAAATAAAGTTTCTGAAGTTACTCAGTGTAGAAGAATCATTTAATCCCTGGATGTGTGTAACTAGTGCAGTGATTTGGAGCAATTGGTGTTACCAGTTCTGGGCTTTGCCTATTCAGTATCTTATGGATGATTTGTTGCGCGATGTGGCAGACAATAAAACTAAAAACTGGGAATGTTGCCTGTTTTAAAACTGGCTGTGTGCTGTTAACCCTGCTATTTTCTCTTGCAGGAACAGATTCAATGCTTCACGGGAAGTAGACCCAGTAACCCTCCCAAACTGCCATCTCATTAAAGGAATTGGTACGTGCTTAAAATAACTGAGTGCATTGCTTTTGTCCAGCCTTATTTTGTAACAGCTTCTTAAAGCCAGCTCCCAAGCCTGATCCTGAAAACAAAATGACTTTCGTTTGTTGCTTGGACTTGGAGGTAGGGAGAAACTGCAGGAAGAAAATGGTACTGAAAAACTGGTATAACACTTTTTGCCTTTGATATTTGAAGTTTCTGTTGCTTTTCTTGAAATCAAGTACCTTGTGAACACTTCTCCTTTGCTAAGCCAGTTAGGAAATTATCTAGCTTTTAGATGAGGGTGTGCTGGCTCTTCAGGCAGGTACCTACAGGTGGCTGTCAGCTGGTGACATCTTGAAGACAGGACATGCTACAAGGGTAGAAGCTTTTGGAGAAGGCCACAGGCATATGGTAAAGGAGCGGCTGCTAAATAGTAACCAGGATTGCCCACCTTAGTGCCACATTTAGTGGAGATTTAGGAGTCGGCTGGTACCCCATGGTGCCAATGGCAGGCAGGAGCTCAGCATGGTTGCACAATGCAGCTGTGTGATTTCAAAGAGCAAGGGGTTATGTTTGTCATCATAGTCTGGTTTGCAGAGAGGTTTAACAGAGTGGTTGAAATGTTGACTTTGTACTTTGGGTCATGTGTTCAGCACACAGGAATGTTTCTGTCTTATTTTTTTCTCTCTGATTAGGATAATCAGTGTATAAAATGAATAGCTTTGAAATGGATTGCTTTTTTGTGTCTCCCTTTCCCAAATAGTAATTTTGAAACTTAATGCAGGCTTACTGGCTGGGGATTTCCCTTTCCTTAGTATTTTCAGAAGTGTCTTAAATTCTGTTAGAATTTGCCTGGATTTTCCATGTGTGAAAAGTTATTGGATGAACTTTAACAGCCTTGCCTTTGAGTTTGCTGAGTCACTGATTTGATTTCATAAATCTTGCTTCTTTCTTGTGTCAGCATTCAAACATCTGTGTAAAGTCACATTACTGCCATGAATGAGTGTATGTAGAGTTCCTTTGCCTGAGGTTACGTACAGAAGAAATTGCATTTGAAAAAGTTTTCAGATCTTCTAGATTGAGCTGTAATTTACTCATACAGACTCTGAATAATGCTTGTTTGGTGGTGATTAATATAACCCTTTTAAGCATATCACTGTTGCAATCTTTATAAGATTTGTTTTGCAACATGATTATTCTGTTGAAGAAACAAGGAAAGCTCAAAATGACAAACAGAGTTGTGTTTAATTTCTTAACTGTATCTCATTTTTGGTGCCTGACATTTACGTGGAGATTAGGTGGGTTCTGAGAACCCATCTCTGCACGGAGGCTGCAGTGAATCAATTTGCAGAGCTTCATTTCTGTTTCTTACTGTGCTTCTCTAACACTGTCCCTTCACACTGAGCGTTGCACCTTGCCTTGCCTTTGCTCTATTGTTTATGGCTCTTTAGAAAAATTAAAATACCAAAAATTAATTCAGTGTGTCCAGTCTAGCAGAAAAAGAAGTAACAAAGGATTTGTGCAAATTTGAAAGTTGGCATGTTCACTCAAATGTCTTCCAAAATTCATTTGCTGTGTTTAGGGGGGTTATATTATTCAGGGAGATCAAGAAACTCTAATGCCTAGATGCTGCCTGGGTAGCACTATTCAGACCACGGGTTTTGCTGTACTCAGATCTGTAACGTTGCTGCTGTGAGTGACTTTGTGTAAGGATGTCTTTCTGCATGGACCTCTTGGCCTCCTGGGCCTTTTCATTTAAAGGGCTACAGTGAAATTGAATAAACATTCTGTCTTTATTTTAATGTTTAAAACAGTCCTTCTGAACTCTGAAGTGAGACTGGTCCCAGAGCTGGATAAGCTCTGGGCAAAATAATCTTAAAATATCCATTCTGCACACAGAAGAACAGGCCTCTGGTACAGTCCATGCATAAGGTTAAAAGTGATGCGTCTACAGTGAAGCCAATCCAGAGTTAATGGGAAAATTCTATTGTGGACCCTTTTCTTTCTGCACAATTTCATCTTTTCTGTAACTCTCTTTTTTTAAGACTTTGATCTATTCTACTTTTCAAATATTGTGCAATGTAAGCACAGAGGCAAATATTGAACAAACCAATACAAAATTGCAACATGTCCTACAACTCATTCACAAATATGTAGGAAAGGCTATGTTTGTAGAATAAACAGTAGCTTCTGATTTTTATTGGTGTGTAAACATATTACTGGTTTATAATAAACTAACTGTATCTCCTGTACTACTTCCCCAAAGTTCCAGAAGCTACTATGGAAGTTGTTAGAAATACTTGCATCTTGGAACAAATTGTGGGATACAGGCAAAACATTGTCTTGCTTTTGGATATGAAATACAGATGGGGGATTTTTTTGTTAGATACACCTGCAAAATACATCATACTAAGATAAAATAAAGCACAACAAAAAGTCAACATTCCTAGCGTAGGCTCAGTATCTTTTCTCAGTATCTTTTAATTTTTTTTTTAATGCTGCTTGTTCAGATAATCTAATGGACAAGCTGGGCTCAGTGATACCATTAAACAATATCCTGCAGGTAACTGATACCTAATAAATCCTAACTCTCCTGTCCCATATAGTGCCTGCAACAGCAGCCCAGAGCCCTCCCAAAACAGGGCCTGCAGGGAGAGCCTGTGAGGTTCCCCACATCCACCTGTGCATCTCCATCCCCTCCTCACTGCCTCTCCAGGGCTGGCTCAGCACGTTGTGCTGAATGAGCATTTCACTGCTCCTCTGATGGCTCTCACTCGCTTCCACACATAGCAGGACCTGGCCATGAAGTGCCTGAAATGTGCTTTGCTGGACAGTTTCTTTCAAAGCCATGGGGTGCAGGGCTCTGAGCACGCTCCTTCCACTGGAAACTTGTAGTTTTTAATTATCTGCTCCCAATTAGCCTGCTCATCTTTCTGCTTGGCAGCCTCACTAATTCAGTAGCGATAAATGATTATATCTCTGTTTATTCACTCACTAGTGTGCACTGCCAGTAAAAGCAGTCTGTCCAGCTCATGTCACCATGACAATTGAGCCTCTCAGCATTTATTTGTGCTATTATCCTTGCAGCAATCCAGGGAAGTGGAGAATCACCACTAACCCCATTTTATAAATTAACCTAGATGTGGAGAGATTGAGGCAAAGGAAAGGATTTTGTGATTTAAACCAGAATGTAAGCCAAGCTGAAAAAAGAAAAAGCCTAAATTCAAAACTAGTTGGAAAATACAGGCTCTAAATTTCTCTGGACAAATTATTGCAGACGTCTGCTTCCTGAATGAGCCCAGTCAAAACTCAGAACCAAAACTCAGGGATGAGATAACAGTCTGGCTCCCCCAAAAATGTATCTTCAGACCCTTTGCTCTTCAGAAGGCAGGGATACTCTGCTTTTTGGTGTCATGGGGTAGAGCTTGCTGAGGCTGAGAAGGAGCTGGCCCTGGCCCTCAGTGAGAAGTTGTGCTGCTGCCTCTTTCTAGGGATGGGCTGGGGAGGAACTTTTCTGAATGAGTGAATTGGGGGTTCTGGTTCCTGTCCACAAAGTTTGTCACCAGTCCTGGAGTAAATTACAGTCCAGCCAAATCACTGCTGGGATAAATAGGAGTTACATAAAAGCAAACAGTAAACCCAGCTCGAATTTGCAGGTTCTTCCTTGGGAGGACGTGTTGAGATGCCACGGATGGTGTGACCCATGTGGGCTCTCACGTCTGGTCTAAGGCAAAGGTGTGGAGACATGGGACAGGCTAGGTGGAAAAGCCTGTTGTTGGTGTCTCTGTTAAAGAAAACCTACAGAAGGACTTCTTTAAGTAGATGATTCTGAGTGATTTCCATAAACATCTGGAAAGTGGCTTGTGGGGAATTCTGTTTTTGTTGGTGAGTTGGAGAAGAGAGGGGAGGCTTCTCAGGGGAGTGGTGGAAATGTGGGATAGCAAATGAGCTTCAGCACTGGATGAAAAACTCTATGGAGAGTGCTTGATGAAAGCCTAAAATTGCTCTAGTTTCCTTACAGGAGATACAGGAACTGGCAATATTGGAGATGATTCCCTGCAGTTAAAAGTGTGGTCTAACTGTTAAAGCCCTTAGCTGTTGTAGATGTAGTAGGTTCTCTGTCACTTGAGAGCTTTAACTAAATCTTTGGCAATCCATGTTTGTGAAGTGTCCCAGCGCAACCAGAAGAATTAGTGTGCACAATTCCCAGAGCTGCCTTATGCAAGCCTGAGGCCCGAGTCATGGGTACAGTCCTGCCCTGGATAATTCATTGCTCACACTAATTGCTTGCTGCAGAACACTGTTGTCAGAAGCTAGTGATTCATTCCACACTGTCCAGAGGCCTATGATGCTGGGTGGGAGACTGCCTGGCCAATGCAGTGGCCCCCTATGCCCCCCAAAAGAGGTGAACCACAGCACTATTTCCTAATTTGACATGCTGCCATCTGCTACCACTTCTACTGCAATGTGATCTTTTCCACTGAACATCATTGCATGTGCAGTCATATCAGAATGGAGAACTCAAAAGAGCTGGAGTTGTACTAAAAAGGATTTTTTTCAATGGAAAATATCTAATGTCACATGAAAAACCCTGTTTGTTTTGCAGAAGCTGGTTCAGAAGACATCGACATACTTCCCAATGGACTGGCTTTCATCAGCTCTGTAAGTGCCCGTGCTACCTCCCCGTACAGGGGCTTGCCTTCTTCCTTAACTACAGAAGTCAGAGGTGAAAATAGCAGGAGAGACTTTTCTACAAGGCTGACTAGCTCTCTAAGAATGGCCCACTTTGTGTTGCCTTAGCTGTTGCTCCCTTCTGCGCGAGGAAGCACACTTCTTGACACAGAAGAGGTGACAGGTGTCCTATTGTGCTGACATATCTACCCACATAACCTTGACTTTCTTTCATGCTGCTTCATTGAAATGTTTTAATGCCAATCCTCTGCCATGTTAAAAAGATGTGTGAATTCCATAATTAAAACAAATCAATCAGATTTTGTGTATTGATTATATTTTTTCTGATTTTCTTTTAGCCTTTAGGACATAGATTTTACAGCTTTTCCTTGCAATCAGGATGGCTGGTGATCTTTTTCTAAAACAAAAGATGATGTTTTCATCGATGTGTTCCAGAGCCACCCAAGGAATGATAAACTTGCAAAATTCATGGCAGAAATCGTGGCTTTACCATGTTGTAGTGGTGTCTGGCTTCCAGTTTGTCCCCAGAGTGTGTCAGTTCCTAGATGGGATGTGGCTGCAGTGAGGGGCCATGGTGCCTCGGGCATGGCTACTTGTGTCCTGCACACAGCTTGCTCCCTCTGCACTGTGACTGAGGGCTGCCAGGGAAGGCAGAGCCAGTCCTCCACCTCCCTCGTGGCTCAGCAGGCTGAAGCAGAGGGACATCCTGATGTGTTCTTGGGAGTCTGAACAAGACTCCAGCATTTTCAGGCGTGTGATGCTCCCGTTTACCTTTTACCCAGAAATAGTTCCCTTGTGTTTTGATCCTCTAGGGCTTGAAATACCCAGGATTAAAGAGCTTTGCTCCAGAGAAGCCAGGTGAAATATTTTTGATGGATTTGAATGAAGACTATCCCAGAGCAGTGGAACTGAGAATCAGCCGAGGGTTTGATCTGTCATCATTTAATCCTCATGGAATCAGCACCTTTGTAGACAGAGGTAACAAGTTTGAGGTGGTGACAAACACCAGCCTAAAGAGCATGAACAGAAGTGACTTTGTAGTACCCCCAATAGCTTGCACCTGCTGGGAGACAAAAAAGTTTGGGTTTTTTTTATCTTTGTTGGGCTCCTTTCTAAATGTCAGCTGCTAAAGGAAACACATTTGCACATAATCTCAATCTGTCTGAAACAGAAAAATGTCCAGTATATTAAAATGAAAGGAAACATGGGAAACATTTGAGTTGGGAACCACAGAAAATTTATTTTACTAGTTTACGTCTGTTTCACACTGGGTTCAAGTATTTGAAGGAGATACATCCTTCACCAACTGGTAGTACCCAGAATGGAAACTTCTGTGGCAAACCAGAAAATTATCAAATGTCTATAAATTACCAAACCCTCTGTTACTCTTTAGCCAAGCCAGGTTCTCTTCTTCAAGGTATGTTCTCCTACATCAGGCTCTGACTACCAATAAAGTATCCTTTTCCCTGTCTTTTCACTGGGGATTTTATCAGGGGAATTAGAATTCTGCAGATACTAAGAGAACCACTGCTTCAGCTTGACCTGTGTCCTCACACAGTCACTCTTTAAGGGAACATGTTGGAAAAATCACTGGTGGCTAATCTGGGGTCTTATCAGAAGGCCTGGGCAGAAGGGCTGCAGCCTTACACAGAGTAAAGGAGCAGGATGCTCCCCTTCTGTTTTCTCAGGGAATGTGGTAGACAAACAAAAGGGCCTGAACTGGCTGGGCCACAAACCCCCCTTCCAGCTAACTGGGTCTGATTGCAAAACCCAGTGGCTTGGGCATAAGGATGAAGACGTAATTTCTTTCTTCCTTGGTAGAAATAGCAGTGCCTTGTAGAGCAAACCTTGGAGAAAAGTAGCTGGAGATCTGGATCCAGCTTCAGAGGCATCCTGCAGTATATGTGTACTTGTTCCTCTGCCTCTGAAGAGCCGTAAGACAAATGCACCAAACTCAGCATGTGCTCTGTATTAGAGGCTGCATCAGTGCTGGGGGTGCTCAGCCAAGAAAACTGCTGCAGAGAATTCAGCTGTTTCCATTTTTTTCTTTAAGATGACACCGTGTACCTCTTTGTTGTGAACCATCCCCATCAGAAAAGCACAGTAGAATTGTTTAAATTTATAGAAGATGACAATTCTCTTGTACACCTGAAAACCATTCAACATGATCTTCTGACAAGGTATTGGACCCAAGTACCATCTTCCCCTAGAACAGGCTGCTTTTGTGTAATCCCACATAGGATGATTTTTTGGTTTAGGGTATAATTAATATGAGATATTTCCTCTTTAACCAGCATCCCTGTTTCTCCTATTGATTACTTCTTATCTGTGTAATCAAAAGCAATGTTTCTCTAATCCATTCTGTAAATTAGATTTTAATAGTTGCATCACTAAATTAGACTTGAGCACTGCTGTGATTGATGCCAGTGAATTAGCTTAACATCTGTTTCTCCTTCTTTCATATAACCCACTCTTAGGTCATTGCAGGTATGAATCTCCAGATATTTTATTATTCTGAATTTTCTACACTGTAAAAATAAACAATTAGCTTTTTCTTTTTTTCTTTTTTTTTTTCTATCCGGAATTGGTCTGTCCTACTGCAAAACGAGTGTAAGGTAAACAGAACCAGATTGATTAAGTTGTCACAAGACTTGCCTCTTCTCAGTTTTCCACTTGAATGTAATGAAAAGAGAGAATAATTTCCATGGGCTTATGGACAGGCAACCATATCTTTAGTTCATGCCCTATAGTCATGTTCAGGTCTCAGCTCTGCACAGTCCTGGCTGATGCAAAAGGAAATAGAAGTAAAAAGGACCTAAATAACTCAGTGTCTCTCTGCTGTACCATCTGTGATTGCAGTTCCCTTATGTCTGTGGGATGACCATGTCCTGGTTGGATTCTGGATTCTGGGCAGTCCTAAAATGTTTCTTCATATCTCTCATTTCATTATTTTATATAATTTTCTCCATCTCTCTCTCTCTCTCTTTTTTTTTTTTTTTTAGTGTTAATGATATAGTAGCCATGGGGCCAGATAGTTTCTATGCTACCAATGACCACTACTTCACCGACTTCATCTTGATGTTCGTAGAGATGTTCTTGGGTTTAACTTGGTCAAATGTTGTTTACTACAGTCCAGGAGAAGTTAAAGAAGTAGCAGCTGGCTTTTATTCAGCGAATGGAATTAACATTTCCCCTGATAGAAAGTAAGTTTCTCCTTGTCTTAGGTTTTGTGTGATCACACAAAAGAATCCAGAGATCCTAATTTGTGCCGAGTACCTCTGTGATCAGGTGTCTAAATTGGTCCATGTAAAGCAAGGTGCTGCCTGTGCAATGGAAGTGATACAGAGTGATTGTAGCACAGAAGTTGCGTGTCTCGGTGTTCAACAGTAATGTTTGCTGCTTTGTGTGGTAGTTTATGGGCAGTAAGATCAAAGGTTGCTGCATTTCAACCAGCTGATACAGGAGTGTGTGTATATTGCTTGCAAGGACTAACAGAGCAGAGTTTCTGCAAGTGGGGAACATTCTGCAGTCCTAAAGTCTGTGTGACTGAATCAACCAGTCCTATGCTTTGGACAAGTGATCTTAAATTAAAAAACAAAAAAGGGCATAATTTTTGATTTCTAGTTCCAAGGCCTATTTTGGTGTTGTAATGAAAGAACTGGTACAGTGTGAAACTACACAGCATTTCAGCATGTTTGGCTTCACTTCACTGCCCTGTGGCCTGCTTGCAATGTCTGTTGCTGTGTGAGAACTGTGGGCTGGCATTCCTCATGGGTAGAGCTGGACTTGCACAGATTGTCTAGATTTTGTGTCTGCTTACTCATATATACATTCGTAAGAGGTGCTTTGCTTTCTTTTGAAGGTACATCTATGTTGCAGATGTATTGGATCATAATGTCCATGTTATGGAAAAACATGCTAACTGGAATTTAACTCATGTGAAGGTAAGGTGCTGCTATAAGAAAAGAGGCTAATGTGCATTTTGGACACAATAGTCCCCCTGAAGATGGGGATGTCAGCATGGTCGTATGTAAAGTTCTGCTGTAGGTTTGCAGAGGTGCTGTGTGCCCCATTACAGAGCTTCAGGTCTTCCACCCTCCCATCAGAAACCAGACAAGAATCCTTGGATATGCTGTTGAGCCATAGTGGAAGTCTGCCTCAGGCAGTGTGGGTCAGAGCACCAAGACCTGAAGAAATCAACAGACATGTAGGTGTGAATGAGCTGGTGGAGAAAGCTCAGAGCAGCAAGCAGGTTTCTCACGGCACAGAGGTTGGGGTGATACATACCAGGAGAAAAGAAAAAAACTGGGAGAGAAAATATTTCTTAAAAAAATCAGCCGAAGTTACATCAGATAAGAGTCTTGAACAAGTCTATTTGTTATGTTATAGTTTACTTCAAGGACTTCTGATAGCTTTAACTTCTCTTTTTTTTTCCTCTATGTTGGATAGACGCTGCAGCTGGACACTCTGGTCGATAACTTGTCTATTGAACCTCACACTGGAGACATCTGGACAGGATGTCATCCCAATGCAATGAAACTGTTCCACTATGATCCTGAAAATCTTCCTGCCTCTGAGGTGCCTTTTGTGAGAGATCACTGGTCTCTTGGCTGTGTCTGTGTCAGAAAGTTGTTTTGTTCAAATCACCCTGCTAGAACTTGAGTGCATTAGATAGAGAAGGGCCTGGCCAGCCTTTATGAAAGCAAAGACCGAGTTGGCTTCTGCTCTCAAATGAAAACCTGAACAGCATATACTCACTAACAAACACCTGCTCAGATCCTCAGGTGACAGCTGAGTAATTTCTACCCAGTAGCTCAGTCACTTTGGACTCCTCAGGCTGCTTTCTGTGCAGTTGTGGCCACACACAGAGATTCTGATGAACTGCGTTAAGGACTGGGCCAGCACATCTTTGCCAAAGTAAACATAACTGACTGCGTGCAAAGTGTGACCAGAAACATCTGCACAGTAATGACTAATCTGTGCAAGTGTGGTTCATCAGTGGGTGACACTATAATTCTTCTTTCCTTCTGAAATCAATGAGGTACTGGCCACAAGTGCAGCTGGCTGGTTGGTGTCCATTTGATTTCAGTCTTGTCTGAAGCTCCCTGTAAGACATTTCTCAAAATTACCATATTCCATAGCAGTAGATTTATGATACTGGGAAGTTGTTTACTCTGTCTGGAAAAAGCATGAAAGGGTTACTAATAAGATATTAGGGATACTCTTCAGCTAGAAAAAAATATGCATGTTCCTAGTAGTCTCCTAGTAGTGGGGATGATTGCCTTACTTCCTTAAAGAACTAGGGTCTCTGTTGCACAACCACTTAAAAAAAATCAGTCTTCATGGACTGTGCTTCCCTGAAGGCCCTATCACAGGAATCACATGGCTGCAATTATCAACAACTGGTCATCCTAATTTGTTTAAGATAACATGCTGATGTTTCCTCCATGCCTGGAGCATTTTCATATATGGCCATTTCAGTGGATGTATCTTCCCCCTCCGGCAGGTTCTGCGCATCCAGAACATCCTCTCAGAGGAGCCTGTGGTGACACGTGTCTACGCTGACAACGGCTCTGTGCTGCAGGGAAGCTCAGTGGCATCCACCTACGAGGGAAAACTGCTCATTGGCACAGTCTTCCACAGAGCTCTCTACTGTGAGCTATAGCTTGACATGAGTAAGATCTGCTCCAGTGGAAAGGATTTAATTCCTTGTGAACTCAGTTTCTGCTAGATTTGCTAACAACAAGACTGTTGCAATAAAGGTTAACTGTGGTAATGAAGATGTATTTTAGCCTTCCTCTCCAAAGTGAGACTTCTATGCAATAGTAAAGGAAATGGAACTGAAGGTGACAAATTAGTTTATTTGTGTAATGGAGAGGACCTCATAATAATAACAAAGGGTAACCTTGAAGTTCAATTTCAGATTGCAAATGACTAAACTGTGAAGATACTGAACTATCTGTGCTGGCTGGATTTCTGGTTTATTGTTTTTTGTTGTTTTTTTTTTTTCCATGAACTGATTTTGTAAATAAGAATTGCTGACTACCAGTGTGGCGTGTGTTATTGTCACAGACCCCTGGGCCTTCCCAGGGACTGTGCAAGGTGTTTGTCTTCTGAGTTTGCCTGTCGGCTTACCCTAATGCTTCCAAAATAACTGGAAGGCGAATAAATGTTATTTCAGTCTCCCATTTCCCCTTCCCCATTCAAGCCATTTTCTACCAACACTTCAGGTTTCTAATTTTTTTCTTAATCCTATTGAGAAAAGAGTAGGACATCTCTTCAGAGTGATTTCTTACCAGTTTTCCAAAAGGAATTTGAAGAAGCTTTTTTTTTCTTGCTCTTAAAGAGTGGGAAACATCTCCTGAGCACCTTCAGTGAGAAGTGCATTAGCAATGACTGGTGCCTGTCACAGGAAAGGGAGCATTTCTGGGTACTTTGCCACAGTGACTACCCCTGAGCCTTGGTCATGCATGTTCTGCATTTATCTTCAGTCTGTACAGAGCTGATTCCTGCTGTGCAGCAGGAACCCCTTCGTGGTTATCTGGCATCAGTTACAGATAATGTCTCACACTGCTAAAAATCCTGTCTTTGTTTCCATCAGCTGGTGTTTTAGGAATAGTGTTAGTTAGCAGTCACTTTCAATGAACTGAACTGAGTGCCCTTGGAAACTGGAAATCAGTTTTGTGCTCTCCAGTATGCACAGCAAGATGCCAGTCTGGCAGAAACCTCTGTTTCAGCCACCATTTTTCCTGCTCATAGTGTGAGCTCTTCTTGCATTAGTGTAGATTCCTACTAGCTTTTGCTACTCTTTCTGTCCTTCCAAGTTCCCAGCTGAGATCAGCCCTTCAGGTTTGTGAGAGATGCTGACATCCAGCTAAAGGCTCTGTTGTTACCTGTAGTGGCTTTCCTGCCAGGGTTGCTGCTGTGTTTCCTGCACCTGCCTACACTGGCCCTTCTCAGCATCTTGGCAGCCCCTTTGAATGCTGCCCCCAGACAGACCTCCCCAGGGCTACCAGCCCCTCTCCATCCTTCAGCTGATCCAGTAGCTTTTCCTCACTGCTCCTGAAGGGTGAGCTTGGAAGCAGAACCAGTCCCTGGGTGCCAATTGCTATGCTAGCTTTGCTGTTCCCTCCTGCAGTCTGCTCCACCACCAGCCACAGCGTCTCCAATCTGGAGAGTACATGGCAAGTCCAGTACATTGAAAACAGAGGAGTGCTTCTGCCTGCAAGACAGAGAAAACAACCCACTACACAGTAGCCCAAACACCGAGGCAGGAGCCAGAGTATGTGCAAACCCTCCTGCCTGGGTTTTCCCATTCTGGCTGGGAGGAGGCAGTACTGCAGCGTGAGATTTGGGTAAGCAGTGGCCCTGAAGAGCTGTGTACTGACACCTCTTGGCTCCTGTGCCTTTCCTTTCTAACAAGCCTAATGGCTTTCATCCACTGGTAGGAGAAGAATCACTGCTCTTTCCCTGAGGGAAAGGGACAGCTCTAACCAGAGCAAGGAGTCAATGTCAGGGCTCATGGCTGGGGCAGTGTTGCTGTGTGGGAAGGACAGTGTCATCCCTCTTCCTGTTCACAGCTGCAGTGGGCTGTGGGTCTTGCCACATCACCCACCTCCTGCCCCTACAAGGTGTGTACTCCACCCCGTGCTGCCACGAGGGCACTGGCACAGACAGTGCCTGGTGTAAGGCACGTCCCTGGGCACAAGAAGTTGTGTGATGTTGAAGAACTGAGCCAATGGAATGTTTGGCTCACTCACTGCACCCTTCCTGATGCCAGAAGCTTCCCTCTGCTGCCATGGCAGAAAACTCCTTCACACTCATGTACTAGTAGAAATGGCTCATGATGCGGGGGTCTATTGATGGCTAGAGGGGGAGACTGGATTGTTGGTTAACCACATGGCTAATTGACTTGTCTCTTGGGGGCAGCCCTGCATTAGCAGGTCTGTGCACAAACTGTGTTCATAGCTTCTCTCCAAAATGCTCCCAGTTGATATGCAGACTTGAGCACTGCCCAGGCTTCACTGCCCATGAAGGCTTTGGTGACAAGGATGCATCTGTTTGGATCACAGTTTTGAGTCTTGCTGACCATGGAGTGAAGAGCTGGCCCGGAGTGAGGGTGACATTTGTCTCATCCCTTTGCTGTACTTGCATTTGGTATTACCTAACCCTGGTTTTGCTGCTCATTCCTTGGCAACCTCTCTACCTGCAGGACACTTTCCCTTGGAAGTGGTGTACTTTCCTACAGCAACTTGTAATTCAATTTCAGTCTTGAACGGATGTCATTCCCAGAGCCCAAGCTGAAAGAACTGGTGTGAAGGAAGTGTTCACAGGAAGCAGAGGTTGGGCTATTGACTTGTTCATGATTAGCCATCAACAGCCTGCAGAAACATTCTAAAGTGATTATTTTAGGATTGTGCCATTATTCGTTCTAAAGTGCCATCTTCTAATGAGTTATATTGTGCATCACTGGCAATAATACACTGAAATGCTGATCGTTCACTGTGCTGGTCCTGGGTTTACTCTGGCTGTAGAAGTGCAACAGCTGTTTCCCTCAGCAGTGGCAGAAGTAACCCATCAAAACATTAATTTCAGATTTTACAGTGGCTTAAAACATCTTCAAATGAGCAAATTACATATTGTTGGATCTTGTCAAACTTCTACTTTTTTGTTGGATTTGGCCTTTCAGAAAACAAGACTGTTTTCACTTATCAGTGGCTTTTTTTTTTCTGTACTAAACTGCTCCTGTGCTGAAGGTTTTCCTATCTGTCTGCCTGGAGACAAGCACAGGCAAATGATGGGCCTTATATCTTTCTACAGCATTTAAAAGGAGAGATCTTTGCTATCTCCTGTTAGTGACAGAACATATGGAATTTTAACCTAAGGCAAGGAGGGCTGGAAGCGTGTTGCCACCCTCCTCTGCAGGTATCCCAGCCTCGAAGTGCAGAAGTGGGAATTGAAGCTGAGCTACCATGAATTGAAGTGGTGCTGGGCAGAACATACAGCAAGAGCCATGCTGGGGTACAGCTTCTACCTCTTGGCATGAAATCACCACTTCATAAGATTCACTGGAAGCCTCAGTGCAGAAACAGCAGTGGTGGAAGATGCAGCTCAAACCTGGCCTAATTACATGGGAACCTGCACAGGGAAAATCCATGCTTGCAACCTGGAGGAGGGCATAATCCATCATTTCTAACAAGATGTAGAGACTGGAGCAGTTCTGGGCATTTCAGAAACCAAACTGCAGCTATCTGAGACAACGTGCAAACAAGAAAAATGTGTGTATAGATGGCTTCAAGCTTAGGAAGCTGTTGAACAGACACATTATACATGTCCATTGTGGACTTGAAGCCTCAGAGTATATTTAATTAAAATAATAATTCTATTGAGGATTCTTTTTATCTTCTTGCAGGTGGTGGCTATATTAGCGGAAAGTAAGATTTATGATTCAGTTGTTGGGAAACACAAACTGGGTTAGACAGATTAAGTGCAGAGTATTTGGCCTAGATTCTTCCAGATGCAAATCCACTGAAATGACTACACAAATCGGACAGTCTGCACCCTCCACTTTTCCCTTAATGCTTTACTAAAATCAAATAAAGTCATATTAAACATGTTCAGTAGAAGAACTGCTGTACTTGGAATGTATAAAATGCCTGTTGTAGCTAACCTACACTTGAGTGTAAAACGGTAAAATTTGTTACATACCAAAACTAAGCCAGGACTTTTAAACAAACACTGAACAGTATCAGTGTGAAACCAGCCTATTTTTACATCAACCTGCAGCAAAAGATTGCACGCTGTATTTCATCTGCATATGAAGAAAAAAGGTCATTCTCTTTCCTTCCTCTTTTTTTTTTACTTTATGTAATTATAGACTGTAAAAGAGACCCACTTGGAGGCCTGTGACTCATGCCAATTTGGCCAAGAGCTAGGATTAAAATAATCTTTGGCTGGGCAGAAGGAAGGAAAGAGCAAGCAGGGCAATGTCCATATCCCCTCTCACCCCCCAGCCTGAGCCATGCAGCTGTCCAGTCATGCTTACCAGTTATTTCCTCTGGAGTGACCAACAGGCAGGAAAGTGAGGACTCGATACAAATTCTAATAAAGATTCAGGATTTCTCATTTTATTGCATTCGTTGTCTAACAACAATAATACTCATTGGCAAGAAATGTATTTACACTAACAAATTAACTAAACCACAAGGCTTTGTTGTTCATATTTAAACTCTAAGAAAACAAAGGGCCACCATGATGTTTTGTTTTGACGTCTCCCAATAACTAAATATTAACCAAAGTTATCTTGGGGAAAACTCAACAATCTAGAGAAGTTCATATCAACCAAGCACAAGAGGACAAGCTCAGACATGGCACTACTGTGTCCTTCATGCAGGTGATCAGACACCAAGATGTACAAACAAAAAGTTTAGGATAACATGCACTTCATATACATTTGACTTCTTTAAAAAAAGACAAGAAAAATGAAAAAATCTGAAGCACAACCATCTCTTTAACCATATAAAAGGAAACAATGTAAGAAGCCAATTTTTACAGTGAGCACAGTGCATTTTAGTCTTTTAGCTGCCTGGTCTTCTAGCAATATGTGTAACACTTGTCAGTGACCAGTGAGATACCATCACCACATGACTGGGAAATATGAAAGCAGTTGTTCAGACAGCAAATGTGTATGGGAAAGTACAGTTCAAAAGAGGTTCACTGTGCATTCTCCACTTCCAAGTGGGCTGGTTACTCATTACATCTGGTGCCCTGTGATCCCCCTTTCCTTCAATCACTTCTGCACTGGGGCATGAACCACTGCCACCGTGGCAAAACTCCCACTGGAAACCCAGCACGAGGCCCAGGCTCCTGGTTTATGTGGGTTGGATCCAATCTCATGAACTGTGAGCCCTCCTCACCTCTTTGGAAGAAGAGACCTGCCTAACACCACAGGTTCCACAAACCCTACAGCTTATTCATAACACAGTCCACACTTCCCAAAGGAACAGGCAGCCCAAGGCACTATAGACAAACCTACCCATAAGATGTGCATTTTTTAAATCATTACTTAATGCTGACAGCAAAAGTACCAATTAGTACAGCCAGTTAGTAACAGAAAGCTCATTTTACACTGAGGAATTGGAGGGCTCAATGTCATGATTAAAGTGTCATAGCTTTGAAAAATCAGTTTTACAAGTGGAAAAAGTACAATGAAAGCCATAGAAGAGGTTAACAAAAGAGCCTGTGGTAACTGCAGATGACCCACACTCCACTGTGATGAGTGGGCAAGTTGCCTCAGATGACACCTGGCATCCTGCTCAAAAATTAGCTGCTGAAAGTGTTACAATAGAAATCAAAGTTGGGGTTAAAAATGGAAAAAAAGGGCTTTCTTCCTAGAATACTGGCACTGAAGTAAATGATGATCCTCTTCCTTATTACTGTAGAAGTGGATTCTGCACTATTAGAAAGAGTGGTATTTCTTTCTCTTAGAAGTGAAACACAATTCTCAAAAATGATACAACACTCCCCACCTGTTATTTGCCAGGAGGTGACGGTGGAACAGATCAGGAGGAGAGGAGGCCTTGATGGAAGGAACAAAGTATGAGGAACCCTGATGCTCAGTGTTAAGCACCTCTGAATGTTAATCAGAGTTGAAGGCTGCCAAGTTTGAGGAAAGCTTCTCAGAAATTCTAGTAAAGCTCGATTGTGGTATCCCTGCAGCAACTACAGTCACAGCACAACAGATGCCATTGCAAAAAGAAAAATTAAGAAGTTAAAAACAACCCCAAAGTATCTGTATACACTGAAATACAAACATCACGTAACTCTGTTTCAGATTACTGGCTTCTGTTCCACTGTGCAATTCTAACCCATGATCTACAACAGGCTCCACTTAGAGCTACGCCCCCAGACTTGCTCAGAGCGATGGGTGAAACACCAAGTGCAGTGGGTGATGCTCTGTGCACTGCAATGAACGGGCTGGGCTCCTTCCTCATGCCCTGCTCCTGATATCCCTGGGCAGATTGAAAACAAGTCAGGAATTTTAACATGGAAGTTGCATGGGTGCAGCAACCCACCATATGGGAAAATACAAGCTGGAAGCAATTAATATCAGTATGTTTGGCTGGTTCGAAGAGAGCAAGGAGGCACAACTCCTTTCATGATGTCAGTATAACAGGTTTTTCAGGACTAAAGTAACTTGCAGTGTTGTATCTTTTATTTTCTGTTTTAGAGAGTTCCATTTTTTGCTAACTCTCCTTTCTTCACCTTTTTAAAGACTCAGTATATTCACAACCTGTCAATACTGCAGCAATGAGTAGAAAATAGAGTTTACAGAACAGCCCTACCACCCAAACCAGAAGAAAGTAACTTCCCCAGCCTACTGTGGTCACCTGCGTTGTAATGACGACACAAGACACAGCTTGAGGTGTAGAAACATCACACTGCCTGCACAGCAGTTTAACGGTGGCCAGACACGTCAGACTAATCAAAATAGCTTTAGCTTCACAAATACACAAAGTAGGCGACAGGTATACCTGCGGGTCAGCCAAATGACAAAGTCTGCCCAGTCATTTAGCACAGAATATTTGTTTCTTCTTATTGTATCAAACCCCACATTAGTCTGACTTAGCACTGGCTTACAGGAAGTTTAAGAATGATGAGACATCCATCTTTTGTTTCATACGTCATTACATAATACAAGGGGAAAAAATGCAACACAATTTTAAAGGTCCTACAGAACAGCAAAAATAGTTTCAAACTGTGCTTTATGTCTGTTATCCAGTGACACTTCTGCACATCCAAAGACTGAGTTGCCATATTTAATAAAAGGAACCATATAAATCTCTTTTATCACACAAAGAAGAGCAAAACTCTTAACATTATTCCGTTTGCTTAATTTTCACATGTTGATCAAAATGCATTTCAATAGGTTTTATTTCAAATTTAAGCGACTATTTTTTTAGTTGGGTTTTTGTTCATGTTTTTAGTCTGAGAGTAACAAAATAATGCTCTCACAAAGCCGTAAAAATCCCCTGAATACTTAAAGGACTTCAGTTGAATTAGTTATGCTGCAAAATAAGAACACAATTTACAAAGATATTAACTAGGCACTGTTCTAAGCAGCAAGAATGAAAACTCGGTGTATAATGCCAAGCAGTCTGCTCAGGTTTCTAAGACAAAAAAAAACATAAAACAGGGACACCACCTTAGATTACTATATACAACCACTTAAATATTACTACATTGTAAACATAATTTAAAAAGAAAATAATCTTCAAATGCATTTATCAACATTGTATTTAAAATATTAAATTTTCAGTTTCTTCCAGATAACTTCTTTTACTCAAAGAATGTTAGTTTCATGAGACTGCTAAACATTTGTATAATTTTTTTCTCCTATAAAGAGCACAGAAAGATTTACTGCAATGTGTAATTTTTGTTAGCCGGTATTTTTCTGCTGGTGGTCTATCTCAAGAAAAATATTACAAGGCTTTAGAAGTATTGCAAATTATCTTTTATGTCAATTTCAGTTTTAGAAATGAATAAAATATACATCAAAAACCTGTAGAAATTGGATTTGGAAGGAAAAATAAAGCTAATGCTAAGCAGATCTGCTGTGTATTAATTTTGAATGAACTATGCTCTCTCAGTTTACAGACCATTTTACATGTCAAAGAAATTATTACCATCAAAAGAAATGTAACTCTAAGCAGTACACCCTAATTGTTTCAAATCTGAGCTTCACAGAACTTTGCAGAAACAAATCTGAATGTCATGAAGTACAGAGCAGAAGAGAAGCCCAACCAGACATTTTCTTCAAAAGAATTGAGTACTTGCAGTTTCAGGCTGGCACATTTTTAAGTTCCAGATTCTAACTTTGCATCACCATCTTAAAAAATATATGGGTTGGCATGACTGGATAAAGACTGTCACTTCCAGCATGAATGAATGGGAAGTGGTGCGTCTCAACTGCTGCATCGTTTGCCTTGACTGTAAAGCAGTAAGTTAATACTCTCTAGCATACACTGCTTCTGCCAGTCATTGGCAAAACTAAACAGCAGGCTTTACCAACGGCCTCACACATCACAGGAGTCTCTGAATGATGTATTACGACCACTGCTAAGCCATCTAAACCTTCTACAGCAAATGCCCAAAAATTCAGGTTTCAGTGGGGATATTCTTTAAACACATCAATCAAAACAGTTAAAATGTGGAAGCTTTGGATTTAGGAACCATCACCTCCATGGCAGCATTGACCTTAACAGCAACATACTGAATTTAATTTTAACCAGAATCACTCGTCTTCCACTTTTAAAAGTGCAGTTCTGTAAAAAATGAAAAACTTTAGCAGATTCAAGTTTGACAATTGTTTCCAACACAAGCTTCGTAATAGGACACCACAAACCTTATTCTCCCAGAGCTTACTGGAGAATAAATCTGAAGCTGCGATGTTTCTCCTGGAAAAAAAAAAAACCACCTTGAAACAAAATAAGCCCAGTTTCCTGTTCAAAACACATGAAAAAAAAGCAGAATGTGCTGTAAGAAAGTTGCCTGCAAACTGGGAGCACAATGAAATTTATACAGATATATACGCTATGCTCTAGTTAGAAATTTATCCTTGCTCAGATATCTAAAGGATAAATGTTATCCTCAGATTTCCGTGTAAGCCCACATAACCATTCAAGGCTTTGCCTCCTTCCTGGATTAATTATTGTACAGTTAACGGAAAGAGTTTCACCTCCTGTCTTTTACTCAGGAGGAGTATCAACTCTCCTGTCTTTATCTCCAGTGTATAAGAAGAAATCACTGAGCAGCTGTTTCCAGAGTGGTGTCACTTAAAGGTACTGACTCAAGATGAAACAAACTCCAGCAGATGGAACTGAGTATCCAAACACAGTACAGAAGGTGAACTTCCAGTTAGAAAGTGAAGTCAGGTCTTATGAGACAGAGCACAACTCCTTTTATCCAGCTGAAGAAATGTTCACCAATTGTACTGACTGGCCATTCTATTCAAAAGAGGTGAAGCAGTGGACCATGCTCCTCAGCATCATGCTGGTTACTGAAGTGACCAAACACACAGCTCAATAGAGAAGAGTAGTTTGGAAAGAAACACCATCACACAAATATGAAATCTGTTAGCTGTCAACAAGAACAAAACAAACTGAGGGGCTGGGGTTGTTTCACATGGCAACAGCAACAAGCGTGCACTCGGTATGTCGGAAAAGAAATATAAATTTCCTTAGTCATTCCATGTATAGCCCCGTTTCCCAGTACACAATCTTGTGTGATGAATACAACAGAGCTGAAGGGGCGCCAGAGTGGATACGAGTTTCTCTTCCTTTGATGTGCCTTCACTTTCCGAACACAGCAGCACTTCTGCCTATCACTGCTCATTAGTGCCCTCTGTTGCATCTGAGGAACACTTGTCTGTTTTCTTTGATCTCCTCTGCAGTTGCTCTTGTTCCTTCTTCCGAAGCTTTTCCCTTTGCTTTTCCATTTTCTCTTGAGCTTTGCGAGCCTTCTCCAAGGATGCTTTCGTTTCCTTTAGCTTTTTTTTAATGATTGCTCTGTCCTGGGAAGATGTCATACCAAGAGCCTGAGGAGGGGAAAACAAAAAGCATTTTCATATGGTTTTATCTATCCGAATTTTTTTAATGTGCTAGTAAGAACTCTTAGGCAGAAGACTGTAACAACTAAGTAAATCCAAGAGAGGCTCGGACACATTACTGATGTGGAAGTACTACTTTCCATGACTTCCACTTCTAGAATATTAAACAAGGAGAACCTCACTGACACCACCAATATTGATTTCATTGATCAAATAAGGCAAATTATTTGCTTGAAGTCCTAAGTCTCCCTAGAACAAGACTTCCCAATTCTCACTGCCATGCCTTAATCAAAAGTTCACTTGCACTCTTCTAAAACCCTAGGAGTCAGTGAATTGCCATAAAAAAATTCAGAAGGGAAACATCAGACTTGGATTTTCAGATCTGCTGAGCTTCCCACAACTTCTTCCTGTAATTATTTTTGACTGAAGCAGGCTCGTATTTGCACTACAAGAAACAATGCATACTTTACACATCAAAACTATATTTAATTCTAACATGGTACAACTGGTATCAGCTTATGCCTCCAGTATCCCACTAATCTAGTATTATGTTGCTACTTCTGATATGTATCTGTCTACTATCTTCTCTGAATCACCCTTTCACAGAACAGAGCTGGATAAGAAATATGTGCATGAAAATACCACTTACACAGGCTGCTGTATGATTTATGCATGAAAATATGGGTACATTATATACACCAAGAATTTTCACAAAGCAAATGCCCTCTATTTCTGAAGCTTCTGAATCCAAGTGCATGTGGGAATTTCTGAAATTGTGGCTGTGGCTTTATACTCTGTGTTTATTATTCTAGTCTATTACCACCCCACACGTAGGGATTCACTGGACGAATTCTTACTGCCTTTAAGATTATGTAAAGTGACAAAAATTACTTTAGTTATTCTTGAAGCCCAGTCAGTTAAATACCTTGAGCTTACTCCCATCCAGCTGAAGGAGACGCTCCCCGTTAATGTTTTGGGCACTGAATTCAGAAATGTACTGTTCAAGGTTCAGGCTCATTAACCAGTGGGAAACCTGCTGCACACTCCACTCGTGAACAGCGCGACTCTGACAGTGACTGTGCTTAGGAGATTGTCCATCATCGAGGATCTGTGACAAAAACATGCTACGTTATTATTGGAAGGGTAACACAGATGAGTAACAACATTTTCATGCACAAACCTCCGGCATCAGAGCAGAGGTATCTGTATTATCTTTACCCTACAATAACAACAATTTCACACTGCTATATTAAATCTCTATCTAACCAGATACCCAAGAAGGAGTACAAGGTACCCAAAAAATCTTTCATCTACAAAGGAACTGGCATTTCTATTAACCCAAACAGGAACTGAAAGAGCCATGTACCACAATTCAAAACAGGTATGCTTGAGTCCTCCTCTAGATTTCTGTCCTTCAAACTGGATGGTTTCTAAAGAATGCAATGAATTGTGCATTCCACTTCCTGGCTCATTCACAGATCTTTATGATTTGTTTAAGCTATAAAACAAGAAATTTAAGGGGGGGAAAGAAACCCTCAGAAAACTATTCTAAAGTTCAAAGGGATGACTTCAAACAGTCAATGAGACTGATACTATACATGGAAGACTAATGAGATGACACAGAGGAGCTGTACGGAACACACAGCGATCCCACAGCCCTGGCCCTCCCTCATTATCTTGCACTGCTGCAGGTGACAGCACAAACTGCACCACAAAGGGCAGGTGAGACATCAGCTACTGCAGTAGTCCTGTGTCCCTGCTCTGCCACTTTATTCCATCCAGGGGTATGCCAGTGGGGCCTGAAACAAAAGCTACTCTGCTCTGTCTATGGTCAGCAAAGCAGCTGCTACAGGCTGCAGCAGCTGTCTGCTGTTAGAGCAGCTTTTACACTGGTCAGATGATGCTAGGAGTGCTCTCACTTTCTGGCTGTCCAGTTCTCAGGGCTGGCGAAAAGACAGTTTCAGCACTATCTTTTCCTTTTCCTGTTGCCAGCAGGAGCTCAGTGCAGCTGATGCTTGGTCTAGTAGATTCACTTTGACACTGACCCTCCTCTCCCTCCCAGCATACTGCAAAAACTGCAGTTTGCTGTGGCTTTGAAAACTCTTAGTAAAAAGTAGAGCAGAACTCAAGACAAGGAAAGAGGAGCCAGTGATGTTTGCATGTTCTTTTCCAACAAGGGGGTTCACCACACAACACCATAAAAAAATAAATGTGACTGCAAAGGAGACAACACATTGCCACTCGATGGTCACAGGATTCACCACAACAGCACACTAGTATCTCACCTCATCATCAATCATATCCAGGCTCTGAGTGAGGTAGCAACAAAGAAATGGGAAAGAAGAACATTATAGAAACAAAATACCAAACATGTAACAATGTATACAAGTTCAGGCAAGGGCAGCACCAAGATTTGCAAACAGATATGGCTACTCAAAATCGGAAAGATTTAAAAGAATTTTTTCCAGAAGCAAAGAGGTTGTGTTGAAAGCTCAGCACACACATGGTTTGGCAGCTAAACCTGACACTTTGTCAATGAAACCCCTCTGGAGTTCTTGATCTTGTCACCCTTAAACTGGTGGGAACCTTCTTGATGGCTCCATTTCCAAGAGCAAAAACTCCTTACTAGAGGAGAACTACCTGCAACAACTGGGTTCCCTCCCCAACCTTTCATTTTCTTCAATAGTCACGTCTGAGCTGCTGGAGCAGCCACAGCAAAGGAATGCTCGCAGCAATGCACTGTGAGGGGCAGAGGAGCAGTGCAGGCCTCAGCCCTGCCAGGGTGGCTGGGGAGGTTCCCGCTGCAGCTCTCGCAGAACATCCTGCCTGATTTGCAGGCAGCAGTTTGACACAGCAGAGGATGGAGAAAACACATTCATTTTTATAGACCTGCTCCAGCTTGCTTTCTTAGATGTGATAAAGTAGAGAGTTGAATGTGCAAAATGAAAACATTTTCAAGCTTTTAATTCAATACCAGTTGGAAGAGGGCATTGTCACAATCAAATACATAATACAGGGGGAATTAAACATGCTAAGAAAATGACATCTATTATCACGATAGTAGTAGCACTAAATAAAGTGCAAATGATGACTTTGTTGTTTACAGTAATTCACAGAATATACAGGCTTGTCTGCAGTCACCTTTTGTTATAAATTATTACCCTTAATTACCTGCAGTAAGTAAACTCCAAAGAATGGTTGGGTTTGTAGATCTGTAGTTTGGCAAATGAGATTGTGCAGAACAGCCCTCATTCTTTAAAACCAAGTAAACCATACAAGCAGTAATATAAAACTATCATTAAAAAAAAAAAAGAAAAAAAAAGAAAAAAAAGAGTTCCTCATGTCTGAGAAAAAAATCTGGCTCAAATCTCACATGAAAAATGTGAAGTTCATATGGACTGTTTGTAAAAGAACAAATGGACAGGTTTCCTGAGTCCACAGGATTTGCTGTTATCTACTGTCAAACTGTGCAACCTCATTGGCAATTGAGTTACAAAACTAGAATTTTAAAAAGAGTATTTTCAATACATTATATTCAGCTCAATTATGTCACTAGTGTACAGGGCTAGGAATATCTTTTTATTTTATCATTGTTTGAAAAAACTCTGTTTTGAAGTATCTGAATTAAAATCCACTGTGCAAAGCAACCACAAAGAATGCCAAGTGGATTAACACACACACATGCTATAACCAATACATGTACACTGAGGTACAATAACACACAATTATTGCATGTACAGGTCCTTTTATTGGTGTAAAAATTAGTGTGGGTGAAGGCGCCTTACGTCTCAACTCTGTTTACCAAACTATACTGTAGGTTTGGTGTATCAAAATTGTCTGTTATACATATATATATATTCACATGTATATATTTAGACTGTAGGAAAAATTTATTGAAATGTGTGAGGATATAGTGTCTCTTAGGAAACCAACTGCATTTCACTTCTCTACAATAATAACACTGGGCATTTATTTAAAGTCATTATTATATGAACAAGAAAAATCTTAACCTAGAAACCAAGAATAATTTTCTTCTCCAGTTCTATTGCCTAAAACATTCCCTTTATTATCTGATCAATCAAGCAAGGTGCCATATGAGATAGAAAATAACTATTTCCCATATTAAACAATTGCATCAGCATACCTCATCTGACGATAGCGCTAAGGAGTGTGAGAAGCCTGGGGTTTTAGGTTCTGCTCCTAAACCACTCAAATCAGCTGAACTTGTGCTGCTTGGACTGAAATCATCATTGAATGTAAAATTCTGTGGAGAAAAAGAGGAGCGAGAATGAACAAATGAATGCCTATGTGCATCTAAAAGGGAAATTTGCTTTTTGTCTTCCAGGCTGACATAGCTCAGGAGTGATTTCAATCCTTTACCAAACCAATTACACGAGAAAGCCTAATTTTTTGTACTATTTATAAAACACACAGTATTTTTACTACTGTGTACTTCAAGAGACACCTTTACCAGCTTAATGCCTCAATGACTAAAAAAGGTGTCTTAAAATGATTTCCAGACTCTTAAGATGCTGGCTCTCATCCTGGAGCTAAATTGCTGCTTCTGCAGGTTAACCACTAGCATTTACAGTCCTCCAAATGTTTAGGAGAGGAGTGGCACAGGCAGTAGCACAAAGAATAGGCCAGAGGATTAATAAACAGAGAGAAGTGAAAACTCCCATTGAAAGAGCAGGAGAATATCCTGTGAATCCATTTCTGAGTCACAAATAATCTCCTAGAAAAGAGAAATGATCCTCTGTCTCTGCCTATGGTGTTAGAAAATAAACTGACACCGAAATTAAAAGAGATCTTTGGATATTGAATGTTATTTTCTAAACTAATAACCATAAAACAAATTCTGTTTTTCTTAACAATGCAATGAGACATCACACCTTACAGCAAATGATAGCAAAAGCAGGCACATATTTTTCAAGAATACAACAAAATTACCAGTAGAATAAGACAAAAATTAACAAGTATTTCACATTAGAGGGAGAAAAATAAAAAACTCAAAAGATATAAAAAATTAAGGACACTATGATATTCCGTTTAACTTGAACATACACTTGACAATACATAGAGCTGTAATTTCTACTCTAACGTCTATATGAGTATTAAATTCACTTCAACATTGATGTTCACTTTAAGAAGTGAAACAATGAAAACAACACTGAAAATGTTATCCTTTCATCCACCCCCCTCGAAGGTATTTGACCTATCTTTCCTGAAAACACAAAGTCTTCCAAGAACTATCAAGTGTTGGTGCTCTAAAGTTTTGCTGGAAATCCAACTAAATATTGGTATGCTGTGCTTTGAAAGCCTGAATAGCAGTACAGGAACTCTCAATTTAGATCCTTACAAACTTTACAGAGAACATAAGAATATTTTTGTGATCAGTCTTCTCTCACCTATGTTTAGAATTCCTGTTATGTTTTTTCCAGCTCTTTATAGAGGAGAAGCAAATTTGAGCAGCTTCCTTAGCTGCTTCCTTAGCCCACACAGTGTTCTTAGGCCAGGAGTTCAACAGCTCTACCACCTGTTGTGTGAAGAACGTATTTTTCTTTTTTAAGTACTCTGGTTTTTCTTTTCTTGCCTGCACCTCTATTTTGCACAAGCTGCAGCTTTACAATGAATTTAAGCCTTTAAAATTCCATTTCCTATAGGAAAACCACAAGATAGCCAAGGCCTGCTAATAATTATGACAGCAGGACGACACCCCCACAACCTTAACCTAATACTATCTGAAAGGGTGTGCTTTTGTTCCCATTTGAAAAATATTTTTATACAATGTTTGTTTAAAGACACAAATAGGATTTACAGATCTAATAATTTATTAGTTTTTCAGAAGAAAAGAGCTAACTGATTCTTTTCTCTTTAATCTTCAGAGATTTCATTTGGTGGTCTTCTCTGTTAATCTTATTTGGATCAGTGTAAGCTTTGTGTTGCTCTCCCTGCCAGGTAACACAAGAAGAGCTAGGACCTTGCATAGCTTAGTGCACAGCAGAAGAAAATTATTACCAGCTTTTGGCATCAAAAGTGCAAGAAATGCCTGCAGGAACTGCTGTTATGAACATGCATTGGTGGTAGAAGACAGAGAAATCAGATTTTGATTCATATTCCTGTACATAAAGTTGAGAACCGTTATCTGTTTCTTCTTACCAGACCAATAGTAAAAATCAACTGGTTTAAGTCACAAGAATATACAGGCAGAGAAATAATTTCCAGAAGTGAAAATAAACATGAAAAAGCTAAATATATTACTATAACCAAGGGTTATTTAAGGAGTTATCATGCTGAAACATTCATGCACATAGAAAGGAATTGCACAACTGTATTAAATTGCAATAGTTCATATTTACAGTTCAAGCATCTTCATACAGAGAATTAAGTCGAACATCCAGCATGCATGACAAACAGATTCCATTACTGGGGGAAAAAAGGCAGATGACTAATGGCATACAGCATTTCTTCCCTTGGAAACACCTCAATTGAACACAGGTATGTATTCCCACTATCAGTCCTGAAGAATGAGGAAAATATCTATTAAACACACAAATCTAGCATTTGTTCAGTGGATCCAAATGCTAATTTCCACTGTCATCACTTGCTTTTGTTATGGTACGGCACACCACAGTTAGTTTACTGAAATAATGTACATTAAGACAGAGTAAAAAGGTAGAATGTGGAATGGTACAATGACAGAAAAGTTCTGTTTGGATGAGCTGTTACTGTACAATGAACACCATGCACTGTTTATTGTAGTAGTCACATATTGGCCTGTTCTTTTTTCCAGAAACACATAGCCAATTATGCTACTCAACACAGTGGGAATAAGGTAGTTTTTGTTTTCTACCTTTGACCCTTTTTTAGCTGGACTTAAATTTTCAGAGGAAGGTTCAGTTGAGCTGGTAGGCGATGGCAGGTTGCTGGAAGAATTGGATCCCTTGCCACTCTCTCCATACCATGTGAATGGTACACAGTGTGGGAGAGAGGAGGATCGGTCTGCTAAGGATTTTGTGTTTGTTGATTTCTGCAGCATCTCTCTGACAGTCCTGTTTAAGAGAAAGGATCAGGAAGATGTGTTAGATTATAAAAGAAAATAAAATGCTACCAAGGCAGTTAATTGTAAAAAGAGTGACATTCCCTGTAACTGACTAAAGAACTGAGTGGCATGCAGCTGGCAGGGGTATGCCTGAAATGTCTCTCTCAGCGGAAGAAAAAAGTGTGTTCTTTTGGTTCTTTTTCTAACTCAAGCTCTCTTAGACAATGCACATCCAGAAAATGGAGAGAGGTGCCAGCTGAAAATGCGTATACTCCCACCATTCAGATGAGAACTGGCTCCTGCCAAGAAGTCACGTGTTTGTGCATTTCTGAGATGAAATTGTATCTCAGCATGATTAAATTATTAGACTCAGCACTGACCCAAGCAAGCCCTGGTTCCCAGAGAAGATTTGGTTTGGATTTCAAGCACAGGCAGAATTAATCAGATGCATCTGTATCCATCTATGGAGACGTGTCTTTGTTAAAACAGCTAAATTCTGATTAAGTATTATTATCTTGCTTTGAAATTTGTTAAATATTAAAATATTACTACAGGAAAATGAAAGAAACACTTATGGAACTTTATCAGCTTCTCTCTCTGTAGTAACAAAGATTGCAGTGATCAAGGCAAAGGTAACAGTTATAAACTAAAATGTCTAAATTATTCACTAAATATTTCATGTCAATATTATAGTATGTAAATTAAGAATAAGTATGCAAAGTGTCTGCCTTAAAAAATTTATGCATATGTCATAGAATCATATTAATTACATCCATATATATATATATTACTGTTTTGGAGGATTAAAATCCCACTGCTCTTAGCACCCATGTGCAAATGGCATGTATTTAAATCTTCCTCAACTTCAACATTCTGGACAGCTTCTAAATCATAACTATCACTAGACCTTTGTATATTGTGAAGCCTCTTTTCTATATGGACGGAAGAGACGTTGTCAAAGGATGCTCACGTATCAAAGTAGAAAGAGAATCCTACCTCCATTTAGCTACATAAAGAAAGGCAAATAGATCTTAGTCTCCTATACTTGTCCCTCATTCTCTAATCTCACTTGAGAGTAGAAAGGAAAAAAATTATGTTCCCCAAATCACCTAGCTTCAGGCAGGATACCATATGCTTCTTATTTAAAAGGGGAATTTTTTGTATCTGTAGCATTAGTGGTAGTTTTAGAAAATTTTGGATTTTATTTACACATCCTGAGTGCTACTCTCTGGCAACGGCAAAATAATGCATGCAACATTCATCTGACAGCATGATTAATTCTACATCAATCAGTTGCTGTAATGGACATAATTCTAACACGATGCTGTCTTTTCATCATGTTCCTTCTTTCAGAGAGCTTATACAGCTTTGGACTTGTAGAGAAAACATCCTCATATTTATTCTGAGGCAAACTGTTTGGTGTTGGTAACAAAAGAAGTGACAATGGCTGTTTAAAAAGTTACACTGAAATAATAACATTCCAGTTTACAGAAACACAGTGAGAATTACAAATACTCATGAATTTTGACTTTGAAAGCAGTATTAAACTTTACTTTTAGCAACTGTAATATTGGAATATTGAACTGTAATAAAGAACTATTAACCATCAAAACAGATAACTCGTTTATCAAATGATAAATAACTGATCCATGCTGAGATTTGCTCTCTCTAAGGAAGATATGTATGGAATCTCACAAACATATATAAGATACTGTGTTGATATAAGTGACATATCAAGCTCTTACAAACAAGCAGACGTTCATTTCGCTTGCCCTGCGGCTTGGTGCAGAAATGCTACATAATGTCTAAGACCCTGCTAAGGGCACTAGCTGCCTCACATCTACTTTGGCTTTAACAAATCTTTCTCTGTCACCAGGGAAACCCAGCAGCAAGTATCACTAACTCCAGGTCATTTATGCTGCAAGGAGACACAATGGAACACAGCACAGAGGCAACAATTCCTGCCCAAGATCACCAGAGATCCTGACAGATATTTGCAGGATACAAATGTACATATGTATGCTGAGACAGAACACTGCAATTCAGTTCAGTGTGCCTGCAGGAGTAAGTCAGCTGTATAAGGTTTCTTTTGCTTTTTTGATTTTATGGAGCTAAACAATATACTTGTCACTGGCTCTCCATATATTAGCCTGTCAGCAGAACTTCACAAATGGCTACATACTGGTTTTCCACCACAATGTTTTTTGAGTAACAGTCAAGCTTTGCTTTCTCCCAGTAGCACTTTTATCATGTAGATTTTCTTTTGCATTGCTTTACATGCAGTTTTTGAGTTGCTATGTCCTTTCTAGACTTTTGGAACATATTAAGTTTGCCAAGCCCTCCTGACATTAATTTGTCTTTCATACCTGAAGTCAGGTATCATGCCTGTGATTTTATCAGACTCCTCAGTATGTAAGGAGAGACCTCCAGTAAAAATCTGCACTAGCTTTTGCAGAGAAGATTGCCTCCTGTCATTTTGAACATTCATTTATTTATTCAGAGTCCAGATGCTGGTGATGTGGTCTCATTAGATCTCACAAGGAATGCACAATACCTTGCCTGAAAGTTGGTGATGTGACATGCAAGCAATATTTTTCCTATCTATTTTCAACTTCTTATATTCATCTTCATTTAAAAAAACCCTTCTGAAACCATTCCTAATGTGGGTGCCATGAAGCTGCAGTGAACAGCTGCTGGCCAACCCTGCTCTGGGGGCTTTAGAAAAGCAGTATGTGGAATTGTGTCAAGGTTTCTGGTTCGTGGGTTTTATCAACTGACTGTGTGCACCTTTGTAAGCCCACTCTGAACATCTATTTCTGCAAAACCCATTAAGTGGGTGCAACAGCAATAGTGATCAAGGTGAACTTGAACATCCTTGTGAGTTACTTCCAGCTTGAGATATTCTATGATTCTATGGCGTTATAAACATCCAAGTATTTTTAGATTGTATGTTAGTCTTTCGCTAACCATGGAATCTAGGTTTGTAAGCTCAGAAGGTTATCTAAAAGCTTAACACTTATTTATTCAGTGGGACTGTTACTGTTCCATCTGCTAGGATGATCAGCTTTTTCCAACGTTTCTGGCATACTATTCTTTGCATCCTCAATCTTTTACCCGTACCTACTGCCATAGGTCACCCTCATAGCTTCTTTCTCTTTCCGCTTCTTGCCCTTGTTTGAACTTCTTCTCAAGGGAGCCCTACAAGAATATTAGAAAACATCAGGAAATATCTTTGTAATATTTCAACCTTTTTAATGAAAAAACAAAGGTATTTTAAATAACAAAATGCTTACCCAAGATCTGCAAGTTTTCGCTTTAGTCTTTCTGTATGCCCTATAGTAGGGCTAGTTGTTCTTGCTGTCTGAGCACATGTGGCACCATCTAGGATACATTTGTACAGGGAAGAATGTACATTATTAATTTTAAATGTTACTTTTCATCCAGAACACTTTCTGTATGTTTTCATAATCAGATATACATAAATGTACATGTGTGTGAGTACACAATTTAAACAGGGGAATTATTATTTTAGAAAGATTTTATGAGCAGGAATAAAAGCAAATATTTTCAGAATTTGAAAATACACATGAAGAAATCTTCTTTTAATTGAAAAAAATGAAAGTTAATTTTTATTGAGTTTTAATGAGTATGTAATAAATCAAACAACACAAAAGATTTACAGGTAAACATTACAATGAATCCATTTTTAAACTCAGTCGTAGCTGCTTATGTTTCTTTTTACAGAATTCATTTTGTATGTATGCTTCACTTCCAAAATGACTCCTGAAATGCTTTCTTTAAATCTGGAGACAAGGGTACCTTTTATAATGGACATGCTACAAAACAATTCATCTGTTTAGCCCAAACATCTTTGTTAAACTAAACATTTAACTTGAAATCTAACCACTTTGAATAAAAAAGTAAAGAAAGGAAAGAAAAGAAAGAAAAGAAAGAAAGAAAGGAAAGAAAAGAAAGGACAGAAAAGAAAGAACTATGAGTGACTTATTTAATAAATCCGCCCTGAGACGTCTATCAATTTTATCAATTTTTGATCTCTTCTACAAACACTGTTAAAACCTAAAGAGGAAAGAGTCTGCAGTACCTATAAAGCCAAAACAATGAATCTGAGTCTGGAAAACATCCTGTGAAATCTATATGGAAGCTAAAAGAAAACACACAGTAGTTTAAAAATTCAGACACCGTTACTCTTAAACATGAGGAGTGTCCCCAAATGCTCCACAGGAAGCAAATGAAGGTCAGTCATTCATATCACTTTGTGTTTTGGTGGCTTTTGCAATGTGGACTCAGACACAGAGTAACTTTTAACTGTGAGCACTGCTGGGATTGTGGATTTTTCCTACTGTGGATGACATAAATTAAGCCCTCAGAATTAGACCAAAATACCACAGCACTATTACAGGACAGCACACTCTATGTACAGAACTTTGTGCATTGCTTTGTGGATCGTATCTGCTCAAGTTCTCATTCCAGTAAAAAATTTAATGTGCAATTGGCTCATAAATCCTTTGAAAAGCAGGAAAAGAAGCCTCTTGCAATACCCACACTCTAAAAGCCATACTATTTCTACCAACACAAGTCCTGATGTTAAAAAGAAATAAAAAATTCAAGAACAACTGACAAGTAATCCCATGCCAAAAAACATACAAGGAAAAAAGTAATGAAGAATGACAAAAGCAAGGTGGAGCCTCCTCAGAAAAATCCCTTCCCCACAGAGGTCGAGAACTTTATGCAATACACACCCTGCACCAACCCTACACAGTGTACATTCCTTTTCTGTTTCCTCTTGTGGTTCCTCTTTCAACTTTAATGCACATTTAACCACTGTCAAAACTGCCACTTCCAAAAAGAAAAGTAGCGAAGTTTATTTATATTCACAGGCAAGTGGAGCTTGGAGGCCAAGGGGCAGTGAGGATCTTTTGAGAAACTTCTTTTTTGAGAACAAAAGTCAATGAAACTGTAAGACGCACTGACTTGTTGCTGGGCAGATAATGAAGGCATTTAGTGGATGGAGGGTTTGCTTCTGTAGTAAAAAAATAATCTGGAGAGCTCAGCAGTGACACGTAGCAGCTACCTGGTATGGCAAATTTCTATTCAGGCTCTTGTATCACTGTACTACCCCTTCCATGCATCTTGGGCCAGCCAGGGCCCTCTCAATAATGAGGACTTACTGGGGAAACATTTGTGCTGGCTATGGGATACAGTGCAAAATGGATAGGCTAGGTCCCAAAACCAGCTTCACGCCAGAGTAGATCTTGCACGCAGAGAAGTACTCAGTGCTTGGCACATAGCAGTGACCACAAACCAGAGTTGCAGGTGCCCTGCCTGGGCAGGAGGGGACTTTGGCCACCTTGGATGGGTCCATCTTCCCTGATTCCTTGTAGTTCTTCACGGAGGGTGAGGGAAAGCTGATTCCTCAGAATAAGTCATGCAGAAGCTGTTTAATCATTACTTTCAGCCTCAAGTTGATGTAAGTAATCTGTGGCTGGTGGATGTGAAAGGAGGCTAGAGCTAACCTTCTTCCCAGAGGTCACAAACCAGTTGCAGGCAGCCTCACATCAGCGAGGGCTGCCCACGAGGTTACCTCACAGACTTATCTAAAGATACTGTTGCACGAAGCAGGCAGAACTGAAGAAAACAACTTCATCACATATGCACAAAGCAGCTACGATTAAAAGCCAAATAAGCAAAATTTCTCATCATTTTGCAATGAAACTGATCTCATGCCACTTCAGCCCCTCCCACACACTGAAGGATCTCATAAGAAAAAGAACAAAAGTGTGAGGTTACTAGTGCTCACTTTTGCTAATGAGAGATTAACCAGTGGATATACACTCGTCCACAGATGTGGTCTCTCCACCTCTAAAAAAACCTCATGTGAACACACAAATACAATGTCACTTTTTAGTTTTTGAGCTGTATGAGTGTAACAGCCAAATTAATAGTCAATTAAAATAGTATTGCTGCAACACTTCTTGCCAAACAACTGCTTTACTATGTTTCTTTTTCTCTACAACTTGATAAATGGAACTTTTCCATTTGAAAACAAATTGCTCTGGTTAATTCTAATGTACTACTCATCCAGACCTGGACAGACCCAAAAGCATGGGTTGTTACTTAATGGTCACAGTGGGGAAAGCATGACATGAGTATTTATACAGAGATTATTTTTGAAACCTAAATTGGAAAGAGTGAAAGAGTGGGGGGAATGTAATACCTTGTTCCTTACATCAGAAGATTACTTTCCACTTAGTTTTTACCAAGATACTTTTCATACATCATTGGGAAACGCAGGAATTAAAGCTCACCTGATAAAGCAATCATATACTCAAACTGAAGTACGAGTTTGGAAAGTGACATTCTTATGTTCAAACTCTTTGATTTTACTTGCAAAACTCACACATAAGATTTAACTTGGAATCATTAACAATTTAACCCAGACAAAGTAGGGATTTTAGAATCCATGTAAAAATGCTAGCATATATTAACCTATCCTAATTCAGCAAAGTTTCATTATTCTATCTTCTATGAATCTGTGAGAAAGCCCTGTATAAAGAAAAAATAGGTTTTAAATCAGTGGCAAGTCTCTCAGGCACACATAAAAACACAAATCTTCAACAAATTGTTCTTTTCAGTCAATTCAAGTAAGCCAAAGTCTGTAATGAATGTATTTCGACCCATTCCTAAAGCTCTCACTTACTAACAATTTTTATAATGTATTTTAGCTTATGAGAATGCAAGGTGCTTAGCTAAGAATACTGAAGTTGGGTCAAATGCTAATTTTGACTTCCAACGGCATCTGAAAAGGACAGCTCAGTATTCTGTGACATACCATATTGTTAATTCATATAATAAACTGGTGTGTACCACTTTACCTAAGCTATGTATGATTGCATGCTATTTTAGCCAGATAGCATTTAAAGAACCTGAATTAAATTAAAAACAATGATGCCAATCTCTCCAAGAAACTTTATTTTTTTTTTCAGTAAGAGTCTTCAGACACTAACCTCTTAATAAATCTAGACTATGCTGCCTCTCAGCAATTAAAAGCTACAATCTGTTGCTCTCGTTTTACACTCCTTTCCACACCCTCCAAAAATCATCTAGCAGTGCCAAAATCATATTATTTGAGTAAGTACACTGTGTTAAGCATTTTTCTAATACAGAGATATCCCAAGGTCAAATACTGTTGTTTTTTTTTTAAAAAAACACAATAAATTCCCTTAAGGGCAAATTCTGGGGGGTTTTGGTGAGTTTCAAGAAAAAAAAACAAACAAAAACCCCAAAACCAAACCAAAACAAAAACAACAACAAAAAAAACCAAACCCCAAATCACCAAAACCAACAATAACAAAAAAGAAAGCAAGCAGTTCCTTATCCCATTTTAAACTTTGTCCTTTTCTTATACCACCATACAAGGTCATTTGTAATTTTTTAACTTTCAGGTAGGCAAAAGAAGTTAGCAGATGATGACTTCTAATTGTTAAGGCCCTACTACACAACAAAAAGTCATAAAGTTGGTGTAAGTGAGCAAAATGATGCATCAATTTATTGTAAAAAAATAGTAATACCTTTATCCTGTAAAATATTCCTGCCAGATGGGTGATGCAAAGGAGATGCTTCAGAGCTGTGCCCAGATTTTGAAGGAGAAGAAAGTGGAGTGTCTCCCCGAGCATATGGGGAAAGAACACCTCCTTTGTGGTGCTGTTCTTCTTCTTGGTTTTCAGTTAAGTTGTCAAGTGAAATTGCTGCACTGCTACCCACGGGGGAGAGGGAGGAAGCACCAGAATCTGATGCTGGTGAGGATGCTCTCATGCATAAGGGCAGTGGTGATTTTGAAATGTGCATGGGACTACTGTAACTGTGTGATGGCTGTTGGTATAAGAGATTATAAAGCAGGTTATACTACTTAGTAAGCAAACAGAGCAAGATTTACTTTGAACATGCAATATTTTTATTCATTATTTAGCTTTTCTATTTGAACGAAATGCTTTAGTAATTCACAGCATTACCCTTTCATACCACAGACAGTGTTGTTTATTGGTATTTCAGACAGAAATCAGAATAGGACAGAACAATTGTGTTAACAAATTAACAGAGAAATGCACAATTCCAACTCCTTTCACTTCCTGCATAAATGAAAGGACCCACTCTGCATTATAAGGTACATGTAAATAAAAAAATTCCAGTTAAAACACAACAAAAACAAAGAAAACAGGTGTGCTGACTCAAAAGGAGACTGAACTCACACATTACTCAAGGACAATCACAGCAGACTGGTCACAGAGGAATAAATACTGCCTGTGCTACAATGACAGGATAAGGATGACTTACAGGGGCAATCTAGCACTCCATAGGAAGCCTGAAAGAGAGGGCAGAGTCCTTCTCACCTTTCGTTCAAGGCTGTCCTCTCCGTCAGTTGAACTGATGCTATCGTATAGCCTTGTTCTGGAAGGCCTCTGTCGCTTGTTCTTCACTGAGAGCTGAGCTCGAGTCTTCAGAGCTTTGGAGTCCAGTCTCTCTGTTTCTGGAACTGCTTCATTGAAATCTGTATGGAAACATGATTTGAATCATTTAACAGAAGAATCTTTTGTTACTTTTTCCTAACAGAGCACCTGTAATTGCAAGCACATGCACATTGCATAGAATCATAAAATCATTTAGGTTAGAAAAGACACATTTCACTTGTATCTTTGTAACTTTTAAAGTACCTCAGGGAAAAAAAAGTTATTTGCATACACAAGTTTATCTACACAGATTCAGTAAGTGCGATATAAAGAATCAACTGCAGAAATTTAAGAATTCTGCTGTCAGATGGTCTCTGTTCCAACCACATGAGCTGCCACCCTCACTTCCAGCTCCTTCTTCTACAGAGAGGTCGTCCTTCACTCCTCCCAGCACAAACACACATCTCACACACATTTCTCTAGGAATCTCCCAACCCACTAGGGAGCCTGGTTCATCTCTCACGTAAAAGTCATTAATAGGTTTTATTTTGTTCTCAGAGACAATGTAATGAGACTTTATTTCAGCAGGTGTTCAACCACTTGACTCCAATGGTCTTCCATCTGAATTATTTCAGTATCACTGTGGAGTAGGAAAGAGCTCATCTGTCCTCCCACAGTTTTTCCACTATACAGGCTGATAGACTTCAAAATCTTCTTCTGAGAACTGATACATCCCTGGGTATCCAAAGGCACTCAGATCTTACAGCCACAAAGCAGCTAAATGGGCACTTGCACAGAGATGAGCAAATATTGTCAAAGATGACCTCAAGCACTGAACTGTTTACATTACAAATCATTGACTCCTGCTGGTAAATACCTTGATTCTCTACTGCAGATACAGCTTGTGACCACTAAAACAGAAAGCTACAATGCACTTTATCTATTTTTCTGCTCTCAGAATAAATCAAATATTTGTAAAAGAAACACAATCTTCAGGTTTCTAGTATTCCCTGGAAAAGCAAAGGAAGAATTCTGTGGGCCATAACGGTGTTGATTTTCTCTAATTTCCACTGATATTACTGGCAGCATCTTAAGCTCAGCATGAGGTTATGCTACAGCCTGAGAAGTTGTACAGTCTGTCAGGATACTTAACACGGTCAGAGCACCGTCAGTGTTAGGAAGAATTATGCTTGAATACTTGTGGCCATCAAGTTGCATCCATTACGTCTTCCCAAGTCTATTAGCATGCAAGAATGTAATAAACAACCCAGATCACACTGAAGCAAAACCATACTTGATATAATTTTAATTAAAATATTACATTTTTACATAACCTAGTTTTTTGAGGGAACACCGACCTGCAAACTTTGAACAAAATTACGGGATGTGGCTGTGTACATGCAGTCCTACCCCAGGAACCTAATGCAGAGACTTTGATCAAGGAGGATGTTACACTCGCCAAACGAGAGCCAGAGGAGAGACTGGAGCATCAATGTGAATGTCACAAAGGCAGCGTGCACAACGCACAGAACCCAGAGGGACTCTCCTCACCCTCCAAAACATGGTGGGCATCTCCCCTGCCCTTTATAGGTCCTCTGCAAACACACACAGGTTGATGGGAAGTTCTTTTCTTAAAAGGTTTAAACAAGAATGATATGGACATCTAGGCTCTTTGTCTGCAGAGCAAGTATCAATACATTACAGCCTGATACAGATTTCAGGGACTGATATAGAATTCACTGGAAAAGGTATATGGAAGTCAAAGTGCTACATCACATTTAAGGATCTCTTAAAAAACACAAATCTAGCCTGGAATTTAAGGTCTAACCATGCTGCTTCCGCTTTCAAAAAATCACTGCCGATTATCTATTTTTCCTAGTAAATAATTTGTGTTTGTATTCAGGTGGTTAAACTTGGGACATTTAAATTCACAGATCATCTATTCTAATGCTCAGAAGTAATTAACACTGGTAGCATTTCTCCAGAACACTTTTGCAATAAAAAAAGACAATTCTTCAAAAACTTTTATGTAAATGCATCAATTGGAAAACATAATTTTGAACCAATGACATACAGAATTTTAATGCAAAACAAAGAATTTTCAAATTTTTAGACAGAATTTTAATTTCTTCCTTTTCACATGTAGAAATTTCTGAATTTTAGCTCTTGAGCCATGGATGTGTGTTGACATTGTTACAACAGTAAACATGATTTTTGTGAGTCAGGTGAAGAAAACATATTTTCATGATGCAAATTACTGAAAAGATTTGTGTTAAAAGCACTGCTAAGTATTAAATATTTGGTATGTATTGCTGAGTCTCTATGGCAGAAATACAGATTTGTCACCCTGAATACTTTTCTGTACTTCAGAGATTTCAGTACAATAAACATTTGACAGAAAAGAGCTTTGTGAAGATTTGTGGAAACCAATTCCATGAAGTCTGCATACTTAATACCATTTCAGCAGGACTAGATTTTTTTTATATTTGTCAAAAATGTAATTCATATTGATTCCTTGGTAAAGCAATATTGCTTGGGTACACACATGAATGACTGCCAAAATATCAATTTTAATAAAACACCTCTATGGTTGCTAGATGTTAACTTATTTCATAATGCATTGCATTTCTTTCACCAGAGAAATAAATAATACTAGAGCTTATAGGAACAAATTTTGGTGGTCCCTTGTCAAAATCCCAACACTTCCAATATGTGACTTCACAGATGCTACTACAGAGTAAGTATTGCCCCTGCACCAAAAATATTTTTTCCAAGGCTGTAGGTCTAAATAGGCTTTAATTCTACATATCCTTCAACAGTGAGAAGCCACTTGCAATTACAGAACTTTAACTAAAACTATGGAAGTTATCTGTATGTTTTCACTAGCGCAGCCTGAAAAATGAGAATTATTTTTACTATGTGAAAAAAGTGAGGGGTACAGCCACCCTGCTGACAGCATCTATCTAGACCTCAGTGTTGGCACAGATTGTTTTGTCTCTTTGGTGATGTAGAACAAAGTTTACACATATTATGTTGTAAATCAGGTTGTGCTATAGCTGAGCAAGCTTTTTAATTAATGTGCTAGTAAAGAATTTGCATTTTATTCACAAAGAGTTTCATCCTAAGAAATGGTGCGTTCCATCTACAAGGTTCCTTCTGATGTCGGTACCAAGGTGGGATTAAAACCTGCAGAGAACCATTAAAAATGGTAGATTTAACATTGTTTTTCTCATTCAGGTAACTTTGTTCTTGTTTGATCTTTGGTGGTTTGGTAATTAAAGACTGATTTAGGAACACAAAAGAAAACACGATTTTCTCCTACTTTATTAACATACCAAAAGCGTTGAATTAAACCTAAATGTTGATGGCATCCCACTGAAAGCTTGAAGCAATCAACAATGACCTTTGCTATATTAGGACTTAGTCACTTCCATTTCTTTAAGAATACATTGTACAGCTATTCTGGGACTCTATACTGGCCTTATTAGGTAGAACACTGATACGGCTGTCATTAGATACTGAATTTTGAAAAAATATCCCAGCATTAATCCTATCATGCTGTTTACATATATACAGGGTCTACATCTGGATCATGTCAATTTCAGTCACACCTGCAGGTTGAGCAGAGAAGTGACTGAGAGCAGCCCTGCAGAGAAGGACTTGGGGTAGATGGTTGATGAAAAACTCAATACGAGCTGGCAGTGTGCTCTTGCAGCCCAGAAAGCCAATGGAATCCTGGGCTGCATCAAAAGGAGCGTGGGCAGCAGGTTGAGGGAGGTGGTTCTGCACCTCTGTTCTGTTCTTGTAAGATCCCACCCAGAGTACTGCATACAGCTCTTGGGCTTTCAACATAAGAGGGACATGGAACTGTTGGATCAAGTTCAGGGGTGGACCATGAGGTTGCTATGAGGACCGGAGCACCTCCCCTACGAAGACAGGCTCAGAAAAGTTTGGGCTGTTCAGCCCGGAGAAGGGAACATTGCATGGAGACCTCATAGCAACCTTCCAGTATGGGAAGGGGGCCTGCTGGGAAGCTGAACTGGGACTCTGTCAGGAACTGCAGTGATAGGACAAGGAGTAATGGGTACAAGCAGAAAGAGGGGAAATTTAGGTTAGATTTTAGGAAGGAATTATTTACTGTGAGGATAGTGAGATACTGAATTAAGTTGCCCAGGGATGCTGTGATTTGACTTCCCCATCCTTGGCAATGTTCATGCCCAGGCTGGACAAAGCCTTGAGCAACCTGGTCCAGTGGGAGTGTCCCTGCTCATGGCAGCTGGGTTGGGACTAGATCATCTTTAAGGTCCTTCCAACCCAAACCATTCTATGATTCATAGGAGTTATCCTTTGGTTCAAACAAACCTTGACTTAAGCCATCCAGGCAGTTCACTTGCTTAGTATCTAGATTTTCCACTGGATCTCTAGAAACTTCTCCAAAAGATGTCTGCCTTTCAAAAATGTTGTTGTTATTGTTAACCTGGCTCCCATTTTGCTTCATTAGCCTGAAAACTTCTGCTTCCAAGTCTTGTATCTGAAAGAAATACAACACAGTATTACCTATAACACATACCCCAATACACCCTCACCATTAGATATGTTAGTTTTCCAGAATAATATACAGAACTGTCTCATGCTTCAAATACAAGAGGAAATGCTACTCACACGAGCTTGTAAGCCTTGAACCTCTGCAAGGTGTGCTTTCTCCAAATCTTCTATTTTTTTTCTTTCAGCTTCCTGGCGTTTGATGAAGTCAAGTTCTCTTAGGGAAAAATAAAGATGTATTTGCTGTCACCAAAGCAATCAGATTCAAACAGAAAATAAAATGTTTTGATCAATCTTAAGCTATCCATCAGAAAAATCTGTCCTTAACAAATAATTTATCACTTACTGAACAAGGACTATGAAACTGCAACCAGGACAAAACCTTAAGCAATTAGTCTAAATGAATACAGCAGGTGATGATATCAAAATGGTAAAGAAATTTGTCTGGGAAAAAAATCTCTGTTCCAACTGATCATCGAAACAGTTAATACCAAATTTTTAAATAAACTGTAATTACCACAAAACCAACATAATCTTAGTTTATGCTATTCTCTCTTGTAGAAAATTGAGCAAAATCGCTGTTTTACTAGAGTATGACTGCACTCCTTCACAGGAAAGACACCTGTAAGTTTTTGGGTACAGGTCAAATTTTTTAGGAAACTAAAATCTGTTAGCTCAGTTTAGGAGTCTGAGATAGTTAGAAAATAACCAACTAGATCTTTTACTAATATAAAGCAGAACAGAAAGGGTATCCAAACTAATTCCAGTGACTTTTCCTACTTCTTTTATTTTGAATATCAAAGACATTTGTGATAGAAAGCACACAAGATGCAGCCTAGTTCTGAAACAGTCCTGAAACTCCAGTATGGATAATGACATTTTGACAATCTAACCCCCTTTTTAATGGGATTGGATATTAATTTCTGCAGTCGCAGTTGTCATTTGCCATTGCTGTATGTTTTTGAGTTTTCTTCTTTCAATGAGTATATTCCAGCAGAAAATGAAAAAGTTGCTGAAAAACAAGAAGTAATTCGGGGAATGTAAGCTCTTATAGAAATGTAAGATATTATTATTGCTAGCCATCAGGGAGAAGGGATCACATGAAACAGGGGCCAGATTATCATCAATTAGCTCAACTCAGCTCAAACATTCTTGGCATCTATGAGAAGAAGAAAAATGAAATGTAAAATGTAACAAAACTATTTTTTTGATGTCCCATTAGTACACAGCAGGAGTGAATCCAGCTGAAACAATACCAATATAAATTGCTGCAAACCCGGCTAATCAAAAGCTTTACTATGATTACTCTTCATTGTTTGTAATCACATTGAATTACTTAGTAATTCTGAAACATTCCAGCCTGGAATACTACACAATAAGTCTTTATTTAGTTACAGCATGACTACAGCTAGAATACTAGTAACATTTTTTCAGGGAAAAAAATTGGAAAATAGTGTTTACCTTTCAAGTGTTTACTAGTGAGTTTCATATTTCAAAATACATCACATACATGTTTCCTATCTGGCACTAAGTCATTTGCTGAGGCTGGTGTAGCTGCTTACTTTTGCTGAAAATCCTTGATTAATTTCTTTGCCTTATTATATTTCTTCTCCAGAGCCTGATACTGGCTTTGCGTCTCCTTGAGATGCTCATTCACCGTGTGACACAGGGTTTGTGCCTCAATCCAGTAACTCTCTAATTTCATCATCCTTTCCTTATTCTCCTCAATGTTCTGCTGGAGCTGGGTCTTCTCCAATTCCCACCTCACCTTCTCATTCTCAGCAGCCTGCAGCTGAACAAAGGAGTCGAGATGAAGTCCATAAAAAGCTGCAAAGTGCATCCTAAAAGTTTAGGATTAATTCAGGCAACACAAATAGTGAAAAATCAGTGAATTAGTAACTACACCAGCAATATGTTAGCAGTGAAAAGAGTGTTGCAGGACAAAGGAAACATGCTGATACATACACTATTCTTCTTCACAAAACCAAGCAGAGCTTTTGCTCTGTGTTCCAATGCAGCCTCTATGCTTCTCTGGGTTACAGTAACCTATTTGACTGACATTTAAAAATGTCAATAGTGGAGTACTCGGGCAAAGTGCAGGGTTAATCAGTCAGCACTGGGGATGTATTTTGCTCTACTCATGTGGTTCTGGTGCTAGCTATAAAGCATTCATACACTCTCATAAAAAGATAACATTTCTTATTTTGGGGAGGGGGAATTTGATATCCATTTTTGTTGGGGTTTGTTTGTTTGTTTTGTTTTGTTAGATGTCTTGCTTCCTAACTGAAGCTACCTGAAGGTTTCAGTGTTTGGAGCTGGATAAGCGTAAGCTTGTTCAGCAGCTTGGGCACTTTAGCTCCCAGAATTTACAGAGCACAAAAAAATGCCTTTACACCCCTTTTTACTTATCAAGACAGTTTAATTTGCTCTAGGCAGTTCTGCTAGCATCATGGATGATACGTAGAAAAAAATTAACTTGCTTGCAGTTTTATCAGTAATACACCTAAACTAGTCACATTTTCTTCAGGTCTATTGAAAACACAAGGTAAAGAGGTCCAACACATAAAGGTTCATTATCCCTAATCCTGCAAATGGATTTCCACAGATGAATGTTTACACCCATACATTGTTGGTGTCAAGCCAATGGGGCTCAGCACAATCCCAAGGGATCGATCATGTGGCTCCAGTTGCTAGACTGGAACTGGAAAGTAGAGGAGGAAAAGATTTCTGTCTTTCTGAACTGAAAACCTGCAACAGAAATTGTCCTTACAGAAAACAGCTGCACTTTAAATTTGTTTTTAACAATAATTTGTGCAGACTTGATAAACACTATGCAAAATACATAATGACTACAAATGCTGCTATAAAGAAATAATAATCAAGAATATTTTTCTGAAGTTCAGTTTTATCTTTCTCTTTATTTCCTTTATAATAAATTTTACTCAAAGAACAGGATGTCATTATAAAACCTAGTATTACTGAACAAGTGAATTATCAGTTGAGTTCCTGTAAAGCTTTGTACCTTAGTACAAAAAACCCCAATTCATTTGTATTGCTACAACAAATTCAATCCAGTAAGTAGCAACTGATTGTGAAATAATGTTTTCTTTTAAACTGGTAATATTTTTTGTTTCTAGGATAGTTTTTGAAGAGAATTGCAACAACATATTAGAACCCTTTTTCTTCTGTATGTAACAAAATAATTTCTACTCAATACCTTTAAACGAATAATTTTTTTAAAATGCCAAAAAAAGAAAAGTAGCATAAACAGGATACTTCAACATCACTGGTAAATAAAAACCTACTAACTTGGACTTGAATATTCAATCCAAATGTAATTTTAAAACCTGATAAAATGCATTAGAATTTTAAAACTAGAAATCTCCCACGTAGTCATTATGATACCTCCTAAAATGTATGTTTAATTGAAGCTACAAAAGTTGGAAGTATCTCTTAATAGCAGCACTTCAGATTTTACTTGAAACTTTGAATATAGAATATACACCAAGATAAGATTTAGCTGAGCCACTGTGCCTCTTTATCAGCCTTTTATCAGATGTTGACTTCTCCACCCACATAAAGAGACGTATCTTCAGATTTGATTTTGCATGAAGAAATTTATATTATATGCATCAACCATATATCAATTCTTACCTTCGTCTTCAGCTTCTGAATTTCAGCTTCTGTAACTGCATGTTTGATTTGCAACTAGAATTGAAAATATAAAATAAACAAGTGAAGGCACAGAGTACTCCGGTATTTTTAAAGCCTGTGCTGCAAGTTGAATACCTTACTACATAGCAGAAGGCCCTGAAGAGTGCTGCAGTGCAGTAGATTGTAAATTAAAATGTCTAGCTTGCAAAATGACTCAGTCTGTGCAACCTAATTAAAGATAGGATGCTGTTTAACCACTCGTAATTTCAAATCAGAACATCCAATCTGTTTAGCAAAACCAAATGCCTTATGCTTAAAAAAATAGATATTATCCTGCTGGGCTTAGCTCTCCTCTGATGTGAATGTGAAATACATCCCAGTGCTGTCAGAAAGTCCCACTGCATTGATTAAAGCAGGCATGTTTCAAAAAAGCAAATACGGAAATAAGTGATTTAACAACTCAAGAACTCAGGAAAACCTTGAGGGAAGATTCCACACATTTATTTCATGCAAGGAAAAAAGGTAAACTTCTACATCATTAGCTAGAGTTATTCTGATCGAGCTAGCTAATCTCAGTTGAGAGCAGTTACACAGGCAAACTGTAAATACAGCAACGACATTCAAGCACAAAAAATATTGCAAGCAGATTAACAGCCCTGGCAGTGTGTTAAAGGTTGTAGTTACATCACCAAACAGAGTGCCACAACAGTGGATCTGGACAGTGAAAGGGCTGGTGTGGAGGACCTGGCATTCACCTGCACATTTAACAGGGGATTTATTTTGTACCAAACTACAATAGTCTGATCTTGTGGAGGGAATAGTCACTATTTTGAGTGTAACAGGCAATGTCCCAAAACATCTTTAATTTTACCTCACAAGTCTTCTATTCACAGGTTTCAAGAACATTCTGAAGTATGAGCCGTATCACAGCTTCACCAGCATAGCCCTAATCCAAATGGGACTTATCATGTACATGTACCCAATACTAGCCTGTACCCCAGTGCCTGCTGCTGTATTATTTAAAGCAGGCAGCAGGGACAAAATTCTGACAAGTCCCAAAACCTTAAACTGAAACAATGACTTGTGTATGTTGGGTACGGAGTTGAGGGCAAGGGCAAAAACTGAATTACAGCCCGAGCTGGCACTGCAGTGGAGTGTTGTCCATTATTTATGAATGTAAGAAACAGTTATGGAAAAGCATGTTTTACATGGGGGTTACTTCTCTTACAAGACTAATCTGAGCTTTAGGAAATAGTTTATGTTAAGCTAATGGAGTATGTGAGAGTGTTGTACTTAACCAGAAACTATCATCTCTGATGAAGCAATGGCTACATTCTTGAAGACAAGGCTGTTAGTAAAAAAATGTGCCAACAATTCAAAGGAGACATTCTTCTGGAAGAGAGGAATAATTTTCAAAATAACAGAAGCTATCACAGAGCTAATCAGTACAAGTATTTCTAAGAAAGGCTGACCTTATTTAGAAATTCCCTTTACATGAAGCTCTTGAATGCCCTTTTTGTGGAATAGGAAATGCACACTCTTGGTTGCAACTTGGTTTGCAAACCAGCCTTAACTGATCTAACTGAACAGAATAAAGGAAATACTGACTCAACTAGTTCCACCTGAGGAACAGCTCAGGAATCTTCCTTCCAACACTCATTTCTTGATTGCTGTCGCTACAGGAGATTGTAAGCACTTCTAGTCCCCAAGATCATATGTTACTCACACGTGCACTGAAAAGTGTTACAAATGTTCATGTGCTCAATGAGAGCAGATGTGAGATTTCAAATGAAACCAGGCACTCACTCTAACAGCCTGCAGAAATCCAAGATGTGGAGGCACACCAGGTGCATTAGCAGGTGGAACAAACAAGGCACCAGACCAAACCTGTCCAGAGCGTGCAGCTGACCTGCAGATCACCCTGGGTTCCTGAGGGAAGTGCCACAGAAGAGCTGGGCTACTGGTGCAGCATGGAGAGAAGCCAATGCAGCCAGAAACAGGGCACGCAGCAGCCCTGAGGCTGGTATTAAGGACAAGTGGCCAGTGAAGCTACTGCACTCAGTAGGCCAGGAAGCTGAGATGGACCTGTCCCCTTTTTGTAGTTATACATGTTAGAGGAAACTAAGGAGATACTTTATTTAGCATTTGCAAGAGGTTACTTGCAATTTTTGAGCTCACTCAATCCAACCTCTGATCTGCAATTTTCAGAGACTGAGAACTGCTTTTTTCTTATTCCATTCCTGTTATTAGTGAAAAATTACCAAAGAACGATCTCAAAACATTATGATGTTTACAAAATACCCAGCCCTTTGCTTAGTTCTGCTACCTCATTGTTCTGGGATGAGATAAAATCAGGGGAAGAAGGGATGAGCTAGAATCTGCCCTTTGCAGACTTAATAATGATATCGAAATCTACGACTCAAAGCCTTAGTCTACTGCTGATAGTCCACTCCCATCTCTTCTAAAACCCCACAAATCCATAAGGAGCACTTAAAGAGCTTATTACCGTACACAAATAAACTCCAAATTGTTGCATAAATGACAATCTGCTCAGGTACAGATGGTTTTAACAGTTATTTTTATGCTGTTATTAAGTAAAAAAATAAATACTGAGCACCCAGTCATATCATTGAATCAGGACATGGTACAGCAGATCCCACTGAGGCAGAAGAAAAAAGACACTTTTCTGCTGAACATACAAATGTGTAGCTGGATATGTACCTTTTTTTAAAAGAACTAATTATGCTTGCAGAATAGATGACAAATATTAACACATTTATAGGTTAGACTAAACAACACAGAAGGTCAATTGTTTGGCAAGCAAATCTGGACTCCATCATTAAATTTTTCGAAATCAAGTTTACTAAAAGGGGATCAGAAATCTTTATTCCATGTTCTAGATAATGCCAGACAAATTGTTGGCAGATACTATTTTGTATTTTTATGTTTTTTAAGTCAATATAAAATTGTGACAGCTTCATTTTAACAAGGACATTTTGAGTAGTTTTTGGCACATTCTGTATTCACGTATGTCTTGAAAAGCTGATTAATGTTCTTCGAAACAATAAAACTTGTTACAAAAAATAACTTTTTGAGCAAAAATGGCTTGAATTCATCTAAGACTGCAATGCGTAGAATGGGATAAAAGGCTATCAAATGTTAAAATAACGCAAATAAACAGGTAAGGGAAGTATGCAATAGAATCAAACAATTTCCATGACAATTTTTACATAATCATTATATATTTTTTTCATATAGCAATAATCCATTTTTCATATATTTAAGATATGAAATATAATTACAAATTCTTACATAAGATGTCCGCTCTCCCTACAGATCTTGCATCTCTTCAATCATAACAGCTAAAATAAAGTTTCTAGCTCTTTCAAAGCAGTTAAGAAAAATTAGTCCCATTTTTTCTGTTCTACAGCCAAGAAAACAGAACTTGCAGAGAAGTACAATGATTCACACAGGAATGCCCATCTCTCTTCTAACTTTCATTCCAAAACCAAGTCATTTCAAATAGGAGTGCTTTCAGAGCAGCATGTGAGCAGATTTTTCATTGCAAGGACTGAATTCAACTAATTAGGTCAAACTATTATGCTTAAAGATTATGTCCTACCCACTTGTTTAATACTTTCATTAATCTCTGGAGTAAGAACAAGAACGAACAGTTGTTCTTTAAATACTATTCCAGAAAACACTGTGTGGGCTTGTGCAGCGTGATCCTGAACAAGTCCTCTAGTGTTTAAAGAATTCAGGGCAAATACCAAGAAAAATACATGTACTCACTGCATCAACCAACAAAATGCAGCTGTGTACTGTTAAATATAATTAGTGAAACAAAAGTGGCATGCTCCTGACAGTGGTAACTGCGTGGGCTACTGAGAAAGAGCCTGCTTGAGGCAGGAGTAGTTAATGTTTTCTTCTCAGGCTCTCATCTGCACTTCCACTTGAGGATCCTGAAGTACCTTCACCTGGTCTCTTCTACACCAGTGTTTTCAGGCCATTATATCACACAAGTCTGTAAATAGCTTCAAATCAGCTTGGACAAGCTCAGGTATGGCAACAGCCCAAGTTAATGGAAACTCTTGTTACAAGTACATCACATTTACGTGTAATGTATTCAAAGGTGAGTGTCTTGCCCATCCCTGTATCTGTGGCTTGCACAGCCTTGGCACACTCACTGGCACACGCAGAATGGTAGCAATCTTCCCACTGCTTTGAGGAACTATTACTATGCGCGATGCAAGGTATTAGAAAACAAAGTAAACTGTTCTGCCAGTGTGTGTAAGTGCCTGGAACTTGAAATATGGAGTGCGAAAATTATAATTTAAGCAAAGTAGAAAATTTTTCAGGAGATCATGAAACAGTAGGCACCCACAGCCTGAAAAAGGTATCAGCAGAAAGAATGGTTGCTCATTTACTTTCCATACATTTCTCTCATTAGAGAGTAGCAGCAACATACTTGGAGAAGATAAAATATCTAGTTTGAATGGAGGGAAGGGGAGTAAACAAGGGGAGAAGGATAAAAAGGGAGTCTTGGTATTATAAAACTCCTTCGTGGTCCCAGGTTCTGCTACTCAAATCTCCTGTGAGGTCCTGGCTACTTTCAACCCTCCCACCTTCCTGTATTTAAAAAACCCAACCAAACAACTCTTATTGCCATCATTCAACTCATTACTCTGAGCTTAGATACATCCACTGTTTCATATCTTTATTTGCATCAGAATTCAGGAAAGCTCAAAAAGAAGCCACATCAAAAGCACAGCCTAAAATACAGAAGAAATATCTCTCAGTACTTTGGTATGTGAAGTTATATGAATTCAACAACCAAAATGAACACCAGTGATTCAAGCCAACTTACTACAGGTGGATGTTGTATATGTGGATATGAACACTGTAACCATAGAATTTGGTAAAACAGCTTGAAATAAGCCTGCCTCCCAAATGCAGCATCTTCTTAAAAACACTGCTGTACATTGATGACTTACTGTGTAATGGCAGAGGATAAGCTCCACACATCCCTTTACACTGAAATTCAACATTTGCTGTTTGCTCTTCCTGATCATCTTTTATTGGACTCTTAAAAAAACCAAAATCATCCAACCAACCAATCAATGAATAAACCAAGGCAAGGCAAAAAAAAGCCCAAACAACAAACCAACCAAACAAAAACCAAAAAAACCACCAAACAACAAACAAACAAAAAAAGACAAGACCAACCAAAACCCAGCCATCTGCTAGTAATGAATTACCTTGGGGTTTTTTTCCTGGTCAAACTAAGTGCTGAGGCAGAATAACTTCTGTACTGAAAAGTTAATTTATAAATTATCTACCACCAATACAAGTCACCTGAAAGCTGATACCAAAACAAATCAGAAGAACAGTTTCACTTTTAAGTAGAAATTTTTGAGTCATTCAAAAGTACTGAGATATAAACAGCTAGGAATCAACTCTAGTTTTCAAGAGAAAAATTAAGCTCTGAGCAATGAGATGACTATAAATGTAATTCAGTGAGCTATTTCAGAAGTATTTTCTGATCTATAACCTACCTCTTTGAATTTATGTGCAAGTTTGCTGGTGTCCACATCACTAGGGGAGAACATGTCATCGTTTTCAGGGAGATCGAACACTTCAATAGCCATGTCACCTCCTGGAAGGACAGGTCCCATGTCCTCATCTTCTTCATCTGTAGCATATTCCCCTGTCTTAATTTTATAGCATTTAAAAAATTCCAGTTATCCTCTAATTAGGCATAGATTGTTCAAAGAGTAATTAAGCTACTGTGCAAATGCAGCATTCTACATACAAAAAAGGTTATCTTTTTCTTTATCTATAACCCCACTACTTATGAATTCTACCAAACAAAACACAACTCCACAACAGTATTTTCAGTAGAGTAAGAGAGAAAACACTGTCTTAAGAATTAACAACTTAGTTATCAAGCATTACTGGCTCTATATTTAAATAGTTTCATTTTCTAAGCGAGACTTCTTTTCCATAGGAAGAACTCTCCAATTTTCTTTCAGATTTAACAAGAAATATTTTCCAAATAGAAATAAAAGCAGAATAGGACCAACAGGATCTGACTAGTCTTTTTTAAAGTCAGCTGGAGGAAGTAATTCTCCAGTGATATTCCCTCTTGAATTTGAAAATTCATTGGCTTGTTCTTTATAAACAAATTAATGATAGAAAAGTCACACCCACACAGAAGAACAACAGTTGGAAAAAGAAACCAATTGTGAGAGACAAGTTCAGAGACTGAAGTCAGAGATTACTCTATTTTCACCCTGAATAAGGAGCTGCTTTGAGCTAGTTTTAAGAAGCAAAAGTGGGTGTTTCTTGCGCTGGTAAATCATGAGATGTGTGCATTTTGCTGACAAAACAGAATTTTAAAAAATCATAAGCTGCAATCAGTATCTCAAAAGCAAACAAGATGAAACAAAACAGTAATACTGAAAAGAAAAAGCTTGCAATATTGAACCCCAAGTTGCCTAGATAATCCTTTGCACATATGTCTGTGCTCATCTCTCCCCACACCTAAAGTGGACTTTGCTTCTGCAGGGCTCTCTCTGGAAGCTGGAGCACATCACCTACGGATCACTAACAGGCAGCTGGCTGTGCAAATGATTACAAAAACACGTTATAAAGCAAACACTTCCATCAGGGGCCACATCTGGATTTATAAAGCTTGGGACTCAATAAATACATGGAAAAGGAAGGGTGGGGAAAGGGTGCAGTCCTTATGTTTATACAGTAACACCACCAAAATTCTGACAGAGCTACCGAAGTTTTTGTTTATGAGCTATCAGTTCCTGAGATGAAGAAACATAAAATAGTATTATCAGAAATATATTTCCTGTAGTGCTATTTTTTTGACAAAAGGACTTTTCTAAACAACTGGTAAGAAGTCAAATGTCCAAATCCCAGCTTCCTACCTCAATTTAGTTTCCTGGATTTTTGTTTAGACTTAGGTGCATCTCTCTCAACTAAAAAGCAGTGCATGGAAGCATGTTAAATCTGGGTGCACAAATACACATAGACAGCAAAGATACGTGTGTGTGTCCAACAACAAGGCGATATACCTGCAATAAAACATTACCCTTTCTTGGACAAATAGCTGGTAGAATCATAGAATAGTTTGAGTGAGGAAGGACCTCTAAAGATCATGAAAAATCTATGTTCTTTTTTTTAAGAACCACTAAAGTTTTAAAAGGTTAACAGCTGGTTTTGCTTCGTTTTTTCTTATTTAAAACAGAACAAAAAAACCCCAAATAATCCATCTTGTTGGCGTTTTAAGGCATGAAAGCATTACAGCTAAACAAAACAACACCTTAAAACTAACTTTATCATTCTGTATGTCTAGATCTCATACACATGCACAAAATATTCTGTTACACTACACCTGTACTCACTTCTGTTTCTATTTTATTCCCCATGGCTATCTGCACTTCCTGTCTAAACAGAACTTTCGCTACTTTCCAGGAAATAACACTACCTTCAGATACCATCAGGGCAACAAGAAGCAAAACAACTAACTGTTAGAATCACAGTGAGATTTCAATGAAGTAGATTATTGTGGGGACAGTCCATGTACTGCCCATTCTGCAGTCATTATCCCTGAAACATCTTGGCAGGTCCATTAGCAATGGCAAGGAAATCTCTGAAGGATGCAGAGAAGGCAGAAACAGGATCATTAACCAGCAAACTCATGCCCTGTTTATGCAAAAAACCCCAGATGTAGCTCAGCTACATGTTAATTTTAAAGGAATATATTAATATAATGCAAAATCCTAATCACATTTATCGATTCTGGCAAAAGAATAAGACAGATGAATTTAGCTAAAACAGATTATCTCCAAAGACTTAAACTAAAAAGAAGTACTGAATACAAGAAGAAAAATGAATACACATGAAGGATGAAATTACTGAGAAAAAATTCAAGAACAGGCAATAGTCTACTGGCTTCACAAGCCAGTGTTTGAAGAGGAATGTGAGGCAGCTAAAGATGAACACAAAAGAAACTCTTGCTTCAAATTGTACATAATAAGTGTCAATGAACACAGTCATTTTTGCTTCAATTAATGAAAAACCTAGTTGTCAAAGCAAAACACTGCTCAGGTAAACAAGACACAGGACGACATAAAAACATTACAGAACACAGAAAAAAAAGGGACTTTTGCTTTTGTCTTCAAAAGAAAGGGATTTAATCTTGTAGTCACAAGAACACCAAATTACAGGTACAAAAGAACGAATGTGTACATAAAGGAAATATATATCATAAATTACATCGGACACACTTTCCCTGAAAAAATTATTTCTGCTGACTTTTGTTTCACATGAAACTACCAGAAGGTTGTTCACACATTGTGCCAGTAAACGAGAATGGACAATTCAGTATTTTACAAGAAGCAGAAAGGCACAGAAAAAAGTTGTATTACTTCAAAATAACAAAGCCCTGTAAGGGAACAGTAGTTATTGTAACTACCTGAGCTTCCCAGCAATGCATTTTGGTTTTTTAGCAGACAACAATAGTATTTTTTTGCTCCATACTCAACGAAAACTTACATGCTCTTGGAGGGGAATCTCAGACTCTGCATTCTGTGTTGCTGAGCAAAATTCATCCATGCAAAAGCCCTATTTCTCACTTGAGCAGCACCTAGGGCTGACGCTTATCCCATCCAAAGTAATAGCTTTGAATATTAGTCATTCCATTTTGCTACATACTATCACAGCTAATAGCATGAAATTATCAACATGAACCGCAATTTTCCACTTCTAAGGGAAAATGTGTTGCTTGCATTGTTTAACTGCCTTGTAAATTTCTGAAATGGGTCTAACACTCCCAAGCAGAATGAAGGAGCAGCAGCACCAACCAGGATAATGCAGACAGACCTCCCCAAATCACCATAACAAAGGCTTCATCAAGATACATCTTTTGTTCCTGCTGAAACTCCGCCACAATCAGGGAACACCATTTGAAGAACTATAAAAATAACTCAAGCCCATCTCTTCATCTGATTTTTTTTGATGGTTTATACTGAATTCTTTCAAAAGAGCGAAGAAGAATATAATGGTATAGCATTAATCACTGCTTTTACAGGAGTGTGTCATATTAATGACATTGGAAAAAATGTACTCTCTGCAAGATTAGCAAATGTATTCTTTGGGTGTTAACACATTCAAGCACACTGCAACATTTTTAATTTTGCATGTGTCAAGATTTTCTTCAATGGTTCTAATGTTGCTTTGCTGTTGGAATGTCCTGATGAATGAGAATTTAAAATGAAAAAAAATTCATATGACTTTTAATGATACTAAAATATATTAAAACATCACTCATTAAACTACTTGTCTGTGGCCAAAGAGTGAAGAGAATTCTGCAATACGTTATTAATTTCACATTCTGCACTCCCATAGGAACAGGTCATCTGCTTTATGTGACTTCTGTCATTCACTGTAGAACATGAAGAAGATAATACCAAGTTCAAATTAAAATTCCAAGAAATGTCAGAATTTGACTGATGTACACAGAGCACTGTGTTATCACAGGGAATTCAAAAGGATATCAGTCAAGGATACAGATTCAGGTCATACGTAGCACACTAAGTAAGGAACACAAAGGCAATGCCTCCTCAAAGCCTTTGAGTTTTACTTTCTGACAGGATACAACAAAATAAAAGGATGTGGGACTTTAGGAACTTACACAAACTATTGATGAGTAAACTCTGCAACAGGCTATCTAGAGGCAACACAATCTCTCAGCTTTACAGTAGTTAGCATAGACTCACCAGGAAAGGCCAATGCTGCCTATTGTACATTGTAGTAAAGAAATAACTGGTACTATTGGCTCTGCTTGCCTCGTGGGAGCTTAACAACAAATTGTTAAGCACATTTATCCTGCTAGCCTTTGCACAGACCCCACTGCGAGCATCCCTTTTGTTTTAGTGTTCGTCAGTTCTGCACAAGGTTTTTTGTGTTTCCATGCAAAATCTTTAATGAAGGAACATCTGAAAGGATCCTGCAACCCTATGACAATCTGCAGCCAACGGCAACAGCAGATTCTGAAATGCAGGGATGCAGGGCATTTATATATTAAATGATGTTTTCTTCAGTTTTATTTATATAGTAAACTATATATTATTTTAGAAACATTATGTGTATTAGCATCAATCTTTCCCAAGAAATGGCTGTCACGTAACATTCCTGTAGGCAATGAAATGAGAAGTTACAGCAGGCTAACAGGTGTCTCTAAATTTACTACCTAACTCAAGTCCAGCATCCACTGGCTGGTAGAAATCAAAACTGTCTCAAAATGCTGCTTTTCTAAACAACTTGCATCCTTCCAAAATACCTAGATGCTGCTTGGGCTATGAAGCTTCTCAGGAGTTTCAAATCAGAGGAAATTCGGGCAACTGGTGGCACAGAAGGACTGAACACCAGAACCTGAACATGCCTGGCACATACTCTCTTCCTTGACCAGCTCTAGCAAACACAGTCATGTGCAGTGACTGCAGGACTCGAACGCAGATCACTTATTTCCTGCTCTGGAAAACAGGTAAGTTGCTGCTGTCCTTGTGGCAAAGCTTCTGAGTCTCAGAACTTCACAGTCTCAAAGGAGGGTTGAATAAAGATCATTTTCTTGTTTACTTATGCAGGACTATACCTGGAGATACATGTTACCACATTTTAAGAACTGTATGAAAATGAATAGAATGGTTTGACAGCTCCAAGACTCAACAACTCCCGTATAATTCTAAGCCACCTCAATGCAAAACTCCTTACACTGGCAATCCAAATACTCCTGAACTCCATGCAGCAGAATCGCTATTACTTTGATGAAATGGACTCAAAAGGGTAGGAGTTTTTATACACTTGTAAATATTACTTCAGACAGTGCAAACTGAGATTTTCTTGCCCAAAAGAAGCCCTGCTTAGTGAAGGCGAAGAATGTAGGGCTGGGAGTGGTGTCTGGCATACACCAACAGAAACCCAGCTATATTTGTCCTCAAGGAGCAAGGTAAGATCAAAGTAGTGATGCTTGTATTTGACAGTGAATGGAGTAGAAGTGCTTGTGGTGACCAAAAATGTCTTTGAACTGTGGCTAATGTGCATTAGATCACAGCTAACATCATGTCAGTGGTCTGGGAATGGTTCAAGTTCTGTGAGTTTACTTGGATGGAACAGTCAGGTGACCAAAAATGTAACATTCAGAATTACTGCAAGTTCCAAATAAAATCTATTTCTGGTAAGTCTCTTAAATAAGAAAGGGAACACTCTACATTGCATACTTTAGTAACTAAATCCCAGCAACTATTCTGTAAATGTTTAGCACCCACCTCCCAAATATATATATGGCATCAAGTAGGAAATTGGTACCATCTTCCATGATTCCAATGCAGTTTCTAAGAACTGAAGTACCTAATTCCTTCTCCTTCCAAAAGAGATCATTGGTGAGATCATTTGGATTTCCCTTGGTAGATGTCTTTTCCTTTCTTCTTCCTCCTTTCCTCATATACTGCACAAAAGTGCCCTTTGCACTGCAAACGCTAATGGCCAAAAAGCACATGTCATGGTCACAGAGATGGTCATCATCCTCAACGTAGTGCTACAATAAGAGAAGATACCTTGAATTCTCTTAATTAGTGAAAAAGCAGGGAAAAACGACTCTGCCAGTAGAAAACACGTGGTGCATCTAGTATTTTTGTGTTTAAAATGCATGCAGTGAACAGGACTTGAGAGTTTGTAACCACTGAATTGCAAGGACAACAAGATAGATCAAAAAAGTACCAACCTACTCATACCTACTCATTCCTATTCTCTTTCACTATTGTACTGAGCAACACTTGCATGGCCATCAGTACGACAGTGTCATTATAAGCCTCCTCGCAGCAACAATCCCTGCTGAAGGCTGACATACTACCAGATCAGTATTATCTACACAGTTTTAACAATGTCTTCTTTATTGCCAGAGCTTGAGTAACACCACCTGCAGGGTGGTGAATGAAGGTAAGAAACACAAATCTTTGAGATTTTCTGCAGGTGGGCGCATCCTATAGATAAAAGGTGTAATGCATCAGTTACTCACACAGGTCTGCCTTCAGCCCCACAATGACACACTGGGAGAAAGATCTGATCCTCAGGCACCTAGGAGACACCTCCCTTGCCTATATGAAAGCTATCAGACTACACTCACAGTAAGATCGTATTGCAGGTCTTTGAACCTGACAACTCCAGCATGCTGTGATGAATTGTGAGAAGTCTCTTAGTCCAAAGGCTAGTTGTCTCCATTTTGGTTTTGAGGAGATAATAGTGCTCCTTTGAAAAATGTATCTTTAATTTAATTCTAGACTAAATAGAAGTTAGAAGACTTGCATGTTTCTATAGTTTGAGGAGTAGAGAAAATAAGGATTTTCTAGCCATCATGGTCTCGCACAGGCGCACATACATATGCATGTATATTGATGAGTACTACTTTTATTTAGAAGAGTTAAATATGTCCCTGTGACAGGATTAATTTTAAAACATTAAATATTTTTATTTCTAATTTTATTTTTAATTTTGAAATGAAATGAAATGAAAGCATTACTGGGGCTAGACAGGGGTTTTACTTAGTCTGTTGGGACACTTCGGATTGTTCTGACCTACTTCTAGTTTAACAGGGTGTTTCCAAATCCAAGTGTACCCTGATTTTATACTATTTTTTTCTAAAAAGAAAAACGAAAATAAAATAAAGGCATAGCATGAATTCCTTATTTCCCCTCCTCTATTGTTTTCTTACACAAACGTAATAAAAATCTGTCCCAGGATGAAAACACACTAATACATGGAGCCTGGTATTTCAAATAATATTACTCAGCTTGACGTGAAATGATGGCAGTATCCTTGGGCTATATGGAAGGAGTCTGTTACAAAAAATGCCTTTTACCTGAACCCAGCTAATTTAGAGAGTAACACAGACAGTAGTCTCTGATAAAGCTCTCACATTAATCTTTCCAAATGTCTTGGTATTTAGGTATATTAGGAATTTTAGGAAAATAAAAAGAAATTATGGAAAATCTACTGCATGAAGTTGTTAGTTTCAAAACCTTTGTATCGGGACATCAGGCACTAGTTGTTAACATGAATATACACTTCAGGCAAGCTACACTACTTCTCTATCCTGTGGAGTATCTGTTCACACAGAAAAATAAACCAGTGCATGGAAGGAGGGTTCTCATCCAGAATTTTCAGAAAATGTTCTGAATTAAGAAGAACATCAATTCTTCCACAAAAAAAAAGTCTAAAACTTCCTCAACCCCTCTAAAAGTTGAAAGGCAATTTTTACCTGTTTTTGCAAAAATCTAATGTTTCAGTCCAGAACCAAACTTTACTCCCTTATTTCAGAAAGTTACATGCTTTCAGAGGAAGAGCAGTGATTACAGAAGCATCAATCAATTTGATATTTGCTCTTCTGTAACAAAACAAATACTTTAAATCCATTGAAGTACTTTATATACTTAAATCCATGATGAAAAGCTTTGTCGTAACTTTGTTCTTCAAGATTCATCACCAAAATCTGTAAAAATCAGTAGCAAAGGCAATGGAGAGGTCCAGAAGCTGACCTCTGAGTGATAATTAAAAAGAAGGAATTAGGACTAGATAATGGAACATTAAAAAACACCAAACAGTGAAACACTAGACAGTCTGTTACCTCATCATCATCTGCATCATACTGTGCATAATGCTGCTCCAGCAGCTCTCTCTGGCGGCGTTCTTGTTCTAGAGTTTGGCTAATCAGCTGCGCAACCTCACTCACTTGTCCCGGTTTTTCTCGTCCAATTACAAACCTATACAAAACATTAGTGAAAAAATATTACTCCTATTGTTTACCAAAGTTCTGTTTTCAGCTGTGTCTAGTACATAGGGGAGCCTTTTTCTCCAAAGATTCATAGCTGTGATTGTTTCAAATATGTCCTATGGATGACACTTGTCAGAAAGGCACCGTACGCAGGACTGGGAGTAATCAGACCATAACAGATCTGGTCACATGACAGAAGGGGGAAAAGAGAAGTGACCACTAATGCCTTCTCTCCAAATTTCAGTAGTTACAGACACAGATCCAAAGCAGGACAATTTTTTAAAAAACATATCATCACTTCCATTCCCTTCAGAGCCATGTCTTTCCCAAAAGGCTTCACTAGACCAGATTGTTACAGATGTACAGAAATAGCACAAGGCGCACTTCTGGCACCTTATAGTGAAAGTAACATGCGCCAGAGTAACTTTTCCGCCTTGACTTAGAAGGTATTTTCTATTTCTGAGCTTTTATATTAGCCTTCCACGTATAAAAGAGAATCTATTTTCATATTTTCAAATATGACAGATGCTATTTCTGCCATTTTAAGCCGCATTTAAGTATTTCTTTTATTTCATAAACTTCTGTTGCTAAGGAACGTTTTCCTCCACTGTTAGCTACTGCTGAACATTGGGAGCACATTTCTTAGGCTTAACAAAAGACAAGGGAAGTGCCTCTTGGTTGGTTGAGATTTACAAGACTGCTTCCCTATCAAGACTGCTTCCCAATCTTGTTTTCAGCAAGGGAAACTCAGAATTGGTTTGGACTGTAACACTTCTTTTTTTTCCAGCACAGTGGTATAACCATAGTTAGATATATTGCTATCTATAGAACTAATGATAAACACCCACATACACAGGACCAACATGTTGTAAACTACTGAATAAAAGCAGAATTAAAAGATGTCAAGATGAAGGAATATTTTCTTAGCAGGCTAGAAAGACAACTCAGTAATTACTGATGAAAGAAGTATTACGTAGAGCTGAAAAGCACAATAAGGAGGCACTGAGATACTGCATATGGTAAATCATTTGTTTCCGTAACATTTGGCTCAAACAATGAATTTAATTTCATATTTGAAGGAGGAGCAGAAATGTGCATTCTATCCCATCTATGAAAACTCTTTTCATTAGTACTGTCTATCCCTTGAGATTAAAATCCCTTGGGATTTGTCATCCATGTGTAAGGCAACTTCTCATGAATGGATGGCCCTGGGTCCATTTCCTACACCAAACAATTTTTCAGAGTCTATGGAGTCAGGCACTACAGAAAGGATTACAATTTGGAGATTATTTCAACATCATGAAAATATCCAAGTCAGTAATTACTTCCAAAAGGATAAGTGAGAATGAGTGACTACCTTTGAAATAACGACACAAGGTGCTCTGAAAATAATTTTCAAAAACACAGCTTAAAAACATTAATAGAAAATATAGTAGAAACTGGAACAAAATCAAGACAATAATGTCAGCATTTTAATCCTTATCAAAACAGATCACGGTCTGGCACTCATATCCCACTATTACAAAATATGGCATGGGTTTTCAGTAATGATAAAAGACTTTGGGCTGAAAGAAAAAGAATGTTTCTTCATGGCTCTTACACTTCATCTGTTCTGCATACTGACTCATAGACAGATTCTGTTTCCTCTGAATTTTCATTTTAGAGCCAAGTATTACAAAGACTAAACCAGTCATGTTTTCAGACTCAAATGGGAGGAACAATGAACTTTAGATATTACTAAATGAAGAAAAAATTATTTAACCCATATTTGCTATGTGTTTGTCTTGTTTAATGTAACAACAAATTAAAAGTAAAAATGGGGAAAAAAAACCTTCTGTTTTAAACCAACATTTTAAGCAATGTTGTGCATGAGTATATTACACACAGTAGAGAGAGCACCACATTTGTAAACATGAAGGAGACCACCAATGTGGCAAATCACGTAACCACACAAACTGATGAAAATATGGTATTCCCTCTGGCCCTCTGCCTGGTAATACCCCTCCCTTGGAAAGGGACTTAAAATGCTTTGTAAAATCATTCTTGAAAGCTGAAAACTTAGAACAGACAATATGTAACACATCTGAAGCAACTCCTAATTATTTAGGAGTGGGTTTGACACATTAGACTGTAATTATATTTTCATACAGACAAACAAATTTAGGTAGGAAGCAAAAATGTGAAACCTTATTAATTGAATTTTTCTTCTCATGCCAAAGCCACTTACAGTTTACAGTGATGTGATTTTCAAGGCTGCAACCACATGTCAAAATGAAGTTCCTCACTGATACCTGAAGCTGTTAGATGATACATTAATAAAACCCTCCAAGCAATGACGAAGTTTAAAGTGTATGTTTTCCAAAACAGAAATACATAAGGAATGTTTTATCTTCCTACAATTTACTGCTTTAGAGTGACATATTTCCAAAATGTCTGAAAATAAATTTTTAGAAGTATTCAACCTACAATAAAGAATTGTAAAATTGTAAAATGGAACAAATACTATGTTGCCAGCAATTACAGCTTTTACAAACTAAACCAAACCTACTGTCATGTTACATTCCATGACTTTCAGAATACCATGATGCATGTAATTAACTTGTAACTGAGATAAACCATAAGTTTAAAGAGAGATGATTAAATATTACTCTCTTAGAAAACTATGAAGCAGAGGCAGTTATTAGAACTGTAAGCATGAATTAGATCTTTATGCATAGAATGGCTTTAAATACAAGAAGTATCATAATCTGAAGTGTTTAAATGTGAGAAAGAGACACAAGGTTGTGATTCACTGACCAGAAAATTAGTCACTGAACACACACTTCAACAAAGTGGCTAATTATATATTTCAAATCACTCTGGCTCACAAAATTAAGCACATGCATTTCAGACTTGATTAATTAGTCTCAGGGGCCAAAAGTATTGTAAGAAAGAACTATAAATTCTATCATCAATTACATATTTAAGATCATGGCTATGTTTCTGGCTATGAGACAAATGAGAGCTTTAAAGCCTTTAAACCACACCATCATAACATTCCCCTTAATTATTAAAGCCAGCAAATTCAAAATAAAACTCAGTGAATCCATGATACTGCCACCATCACTGTACTAAATCTCAAGTCATTACTGATTATTTCTGAAGTGAGCAAAAAAGAAAGAGAGAGGATAAAGGAGCCGGGCATGAACTGACCTTGATTTTCAGTTACATGCAATTTAGCTGAATTACCAGCTGTGAAATATTCTTTGTGGTTGTGGTTAAAATAAACAGAGACAGAGCCAGGAATAGAATTAATATCTGACTCTATCTTGGATTTAAGAATATCTAAAAAGAATGAAGTATATTGAGAAATTGAAAATTAATAACAGTAGTGGTCATTATGAGATGCATTCTACTGAAACTGTCACCAACTGCTACATCTAAAATCCATATTTTAAGTATTTTACAGCACACTTGACACAGCTTTCTGCATATTTCCAGCTTTTATTAAGTGAGGATCTGCAGACCTGTGCTTCTTGAAATAACAGTAGATAATTTACTGATTCTTTTTACCAATTATGGGAACCAGAAACATTATTACAAGGATTAAATTAAAAAATAGTTCCACTTCGAAAATACCTTCAGTAGAAAAAAAGATTTTTGAAGGCACCAAATCTGCGATGCAAACTGAAGTTCTGCAGCATGGATTTTAGTGACATGAGTCAATGATTTGTCCTGAAAATACTTTAGGCATTAGGTGCTCAGTTAAAAATAATTTAGTAAGGTTCCCTCAAATTCAACAAGAATCATTAAGAATACAGAAAACTCATTCTAAGAAATAAAGAATAGGGGGTTTGCTGCAACAGGATTCACACTTTTTTTCTTCTCATCTTTCCTAAAATTCGGTCATTAAAAATGTACAATAAAATTAATTGTATTTGGGAAAGTTTAACAGCTGGATGCCCCATCCCTGGAAGTGGTTCAAAGCCAGGTTGGATGGGGCTTTAAGCAACCTGCTTGAGTGGAAGGTGTCCCTGCCTATTGCAGGGGAGCTGGAACTACAGGATCTTTAAGGTTCCTTTCAACCCAAATTATTCTATGATTCAAAAAATTATTTTCCTTTGAGCTTTAAAGCCTGATGCTGCTTCTGCTTCCATTTATCTCATTTATTTCAAGATGTCTTCAATTACCTACTCTGGCATTTCCATTAGGATAACAGCCATATAATTAATCCAAGTGCTAACAGGAGTGTGAACCCTGTTAAGAAGGCAGTTTTATTTAGTCACAGCAGCACATGCTGCAATTTGTCTGGTTTTCATGAACAAGATCAACTTCTCTTAAACAGCATTCCCAAATGTAGAAGTCACTGATTGCACACAAGGAATTCACAGCATATGAGCTTCCATTACACTTTTTCAGACAAAAAGATCTGAAACTCATAAAGACTCTTAATATAATTGAATAATTTAAGTTGAAAGGAAACTAATCCACCCTAAGCCCCTGACTTCAAAGCAAGGCAAACTTTGTCATGGCCTTGATCAGAATTACTCTTGCTACAACTTTGGTTCAGTGTCTGTTATCTTATCCCTGTCATCATCATCATGGCTGGGCTTCGCGAACGAAGGGCTCTACTCACGTGGGTGTGCCCTCTGAGCCTGTGCAGGGGATTTTTTATGTGAGGCACAGTGTGTGCAGAACTGGCCCCACCCTTTAACTCCTCTGGTTCATCTGCCATGGTCGAGCAAGCTTGGAGAGTGACAGTGAAGTCCTCAGGACTAGAACCTACAGCACCCAGTATTCCCAGGAGGTCTCCCATCCAAGTACCAACTGGGGCTGACCCTGCTTACCTTCCCAGATCTGACAGGATCGGGCATCAGGGAGGAATGTTTACCCTCTCTACCTCCCGGAGGGCAGCTGAGACAGCCTGACATCTCTTTCTTTTCTTTGGACTGATTATGTTCTTCCCACATCTTCCCAGGGTGTTGCCTGCACAGTTGCCCTCTAGCTCAGTGCTGCACAAGGATATGCTGCTCCAGATACAGGACTCATATCTGCCCTTGCATCTTAAGGTTTCTGTCAGCTTGTTCTTCCAGGCTGCTGAAGATTCTGTGAATGGCAGCCCTGCCCGTTAGCCTATTTAGCCTCACCTGGAACCCTGCTAATGGTGTCTGCTCCACCCAGCCCTTCCCTGCACCAGAGACAAGCATGTGCATAGCAACCTTTAAAGCTACTAGCTGGAACCAAGAGGAACTGAGGGTGACTGGTAGAAGGAAACAAAAAAAGTTTTCCTGCAGATGAGTGAAAGTATTGACCCCAAACTAACAAACAAGTGAACAACTCCTCTTGCAGACCAGCACCCAAGGTAATATAATGAAGCAACAACTACCAGTAGATGAAAGGAGCAATGACTGAATGAAGTTATCACATAGAAAAAACATCTGACAGGGCAACTTGTGTAATGTCTAGTACAAGATGCTGGCTATGTAAAGCCAGCACAGATAAGCAAACCTTGGGGAAGAGCCTTCAAGGAGACAGAGCTGACAGTAAACTGAACTGCTGTGCAGAAGTTCTGCAGCCTCCATCCTTGTCCACAGACCCAGAATGAAGTAAGCTTTCCTGAATTTAATGACAGAGAGCAGGACTCCAACTTACCAGCTTGGGTTGTAAGGGACTATGCCATGACACCTTTCATTAGATCAGCCTGCTCCAGGCCCCATCCAACCTGGCCTTGAACACTTCCAGGGACAAGTCATCTCCAACTTCACTGAGAAATCTGTTCCAGTGCCTCACCTACCCTCTGAGTAAAGAATTTCTTCCTAATATCATCTAATCTAAATCTCTCCCCTTTTAGTTTCAAATTTTTCCCCTTTCTCCTATCACTGTCTATGTAAAAGAAGTCACTCTCCCTCTTTTATAAAAGCCCCCTTTCAGTACTGGAAGGCTGCTATAAGGTCTCCCCAGATTCTTCTTTTTTCCAGGCTTAAAAACCCCAGCACTCTCAAACTGTCTTTCCAGGAGAGGTGTTCAGCCTTTGTGAATAACTTTGCAACCCTCCTCCAGACTTGCTCCAACAGGTCCTTGTCTTTCTTCTGCTGGGGACCCCGGAGCTGGATACACTATTCCAGCTGGGGTCTTACAAGGGCAGAGTAGAGGGTGTAGAATAACCTCCCTCAACTTGATGGCCATTCCTCTTTTGATGCCAACCAGGATGTGGTTGGTCTTCTGGGCCAACAGCAGTATCAATGGTGCTGGTGAATGAGCAGCAAAGTAATAGCTTATGTGCCAGAAAAGCCTCAGCAGTGTCTCCAGAGCATGCCAGATACAAGCCCCTGATGAGTTATGCTAATATCAACACTAAGTGGATATTGAGTCAGATGATTAGGAAGTCATGTAAAAAACCCACACACTAATAATAATGCACTTAGATTAATTATTCCCACAGAAATCAATTCTAGTCTAGGGCCTCACTCACACATTAGCTTTACTCAAGAGTACTTCAAAATCATCCAAGGCATTCAATATTTTGGCATCTCTCCAGGTTCTGGTCCTTACATTGTTCTGTTCCTCTGAGAGTGTAGGTTAAGAATCACTTCCATTTCTTCCAGACAGTCTGACAGTATCCCAACACAATGCTTAAAAGGTTTTATTGAATATTGGATGATCATTTAATCAGCATTTGCTATAGCACCACAACTCTTATGGGAATGGCCAGCTCAAAGAAACACATTTGTAAATCTATGCTTTAACATCCTTGAATGCAGCCAGCTCTGTTCAGGAGGTACAACGGCTACCTGGGAATGTTTCTAAAACCTGACTGCTTTCTGGAGTGGTATGTCTTCCCTCACCCTTGCTGGCATCCACAGGGAAGAAATCCACGATGAAAACAGAAATGGATCAGAGGTAAGATGCTGGGTTCAGACCATGTCCTTAATCTGGACGATTACATGGTCCAGATTCTAGGCAAACTGGACCATCCTCATAGAACGCTTCAGAAAAACGCTCCTACAACACCATCCCTGTATTTTGGCAAGTTATCCTCCAACGATGAACAGTGGATATTTCTGTGCAGCTGTCACAATGTTGTATCCCATTAATCAAGGTGCATCAAAGTTGTGTGGGAGCTTTCACAACATAGTAACTTGGATGAAAGAGTAAAAAAATCAGTTAAATAAACATATATCATGATATTTCAGTTGCAGGGGTAGAAGTTTATGTTTAGATACAACCAACTTGAGGACAAAGGGATTCAAAACCTGTTAAGTTGTTCCTTTTTCCAGGAAAAGAAAAAGAAAGCTGCTCCTGATGAAATCCAGCCCCACCAAACCTTATTCATTCCTATTACAATTAATTTTAAAATCAATGATCCAATACCTAGCAAGATAGTTTATAATTCAAAATCTTTAAAGGAAAATTTATACATATATTTCAAATGCCAACATATAATTTCTCATCCAAATGTGTAAATATTTTCAGAAATAACTTAGCCTAAAATTGAAATTAGCAAGACCTCAGAACACGAGGGTTAATGCCAGTAAATTAAACAGTGCCAGGGAATGATTCCAAGTACTAGTAATTGATCATCATATTAAAATCATATTAAATCACTGAAACAGTCTCTGAAATGGTTTGGCCCAAGTTAACTAATATTCTACTAAAAATACTCGGACACAGCCCACAAGTTAGCCAGGACTAGAGTTAACTTGGATTGGGTTTCCCATGAACAATTTATATATGGCCTCTCTGATCTCTGCTCAGAAAGGTACAAAACTTTAAGGGAAGAAGCACCAACCACTCTGGTGCCAGCTGGCCTCAGTATGAAGAACAGACCAGGGCACAGACTGTCTACTACAACAATCACAACCAAGGAATACAAACCAGCTAAGCAGGTATGAATGCAGTCTTACCTCACCCATGCTAAGGGATGAGAGTACTTAACGGGTAATTTTTCATGTTCAACATGCTATTCCTGGCAGTCTTACAGTCATTACCAGCGCTTGTAGGAGTTCTTTGCAGAGACCAAAAAGAAAACAGCTTATATTATGAAATCTTCACTATAACCATAGTAGAACAAACAGGAGAAATTTATACTACTGCAGCACACAGCACCCCACACTTAGTTTTTGTGGGATGCACAATGCAGGTTTATCAAAGAAGCACAAAGTGCACCAAGCACACATGGCTTCTAAAGCAACTCAGCATGAAGTCCCAGCTCAGAAATCAGCATTGCAAAGGCAAAGGGCTTTTCTTTCCTTTTTCTCTCCTAGGCTCCAGCAGTTGGAATCAAGGAAAAAGAAACAGACAAGGAAGAAAAGAACGAAACCACAACCCTCAGACAGAAAACAGATTACACCATCCAGCTCTATGATTTAGATATGGAGTGTGGTATCTTCTGCTTTTGGGTCCTGTCTCATTATCCAGGAATATGAAGTCCTGCCTCCATCACCATGTGGATCTGCATTATGGAGAATGCCTGCAAATATTTAAAGGACCCAGTTGTTTCATAGGGTAAGAGCACAGGCAGGCAAAGTTAGAAGAAGCAGAAGAAAATCTGCAAAGGCATGTACACTGGAAGAAGAGGAGATTATCTATGCAAAGGAGTCACAATAATAAAGCCGTGCTGTTCAGTGCTACTGTCAACAAATAGCATTCCCATCAGGGTATATTCCTGCTGCTTAGATACTGAGGTGGACTTCATCTGTTCTCTAATACTGTCTTAGTGCTTGCAAAGACATGATTGTACAGATTACCTTTCCAGATGCTGTGATGGCAACAAAGCTAACAGCAGGCCTGTTTTCTGAAATAGTTTATTTGTCAGAAAAAAATCAGCTAAGATGGGGTGAGGAATTAGCTGAAGAAGGAAGAAATTCATCTCAAGTTGGTGTTAGTGAACAAGTAATTATTTTCACTTTTCACCCTTTAACTACTCATTGCGTAAGAGCTATAAAAAAGAAAAGTAAAAACTTGTCTGAAAGATTGCACTTGCAGTTCAGTAGGAAATAAAGAAATCAGGCTGTGAACTGGGATTGGGAGTTGAGACAGAACCCTGCTCTGAATTAAAACTGTTCAGATAAGGAAAAAAAATGGTAATCAACAATTCTTTATCAGAACAGGGAATAGTTTAAAGTGAAAAGCCACAGGGTTTGATAGTTACACTGCTATTGCTAGAACATTCTCTTCAGTGATCTAGACGATTCATTAAACATGGCAAAATTTGCTATCCAAGTATTTGAGCTGGGAAGACTGATGCGTTTAATCAGAATTTAATTAAACAAAAGTAGGTAAACTCATCGGTAGGTTAGGATTAATACAATTAATAACTTTTGGAGTGGTACAAATCACGAGACACCAAACAGGTTTTGCGCAGGTTCTGTGTAGTTCCCTAAAAAATCAAGAACGGACTCAGAAAGCACCATGAGAGCATCTGCTCAGTGCTTAGCAACAGTTTGGAAAGCTGAGAAAATGTTTAGTCACATTCATACGACAGGATACGGAAAGAGGACACAGAATTTAAAATTTGCCTTCCCAGTGAAATACTGAATGTGGTTCACTTTCTTAAAAGAAACCTTTCAGAGGAAAGTAATAATGCTAAAAAGCATACAAGCAGCATACGAAGGACTTGGATTTTCTGATGACTCTCTTGTGCAAGATCCTTTCTACTTATCAATGCAGTAAGGCTTCCCAGAACTGTGTCCTTCTTTCCTGGTACCCCACCCTTTCCCAGAGTTGTGTGAGCACAAATCTTTGTATCCAGTAAGTCAAAGAAGTGAAGTCCCCACTGAAAGCTCCCATATTTGTCCTAGGAGAGACAGAGACTAGGTAAGTATGATAAAAGGATAAAGTTTCCTCTATGCAAGAACTGGTTTTACTCTCTTGTGAGTGTGTTCAAGAAAAAAAATAAAACTCCCTGGACGTATACAACTCTTCAAGTGAGCTTTCTCTGGCAAAGACTGTAGGGTTTCCCAGCACCCTTTCATTAGGATGAACAGGGGAAAGAATATGATGACAAAGGCTTAATATTATCCAAGCAACTTCAAAGAACTTCAGGTTTGATAATCAACACCACAGTTATGGGGAGACTGCAAATAAAGTAACACAGGAGAAGCTCCATTATGGGATAGATTCCCACTGTCAAGCTGTCTCATCATATTTTTTATGATTGCAGGCACCACTCACAAACTTCCAGCTGATGGATTACATCCTAAATGGGGTCAAAAGAAGCACAGAACAATTAGTGGTATTAGTGTGGCACTGCCCTCTGACTGATCCATTAATCTCAGAGCAGAGGCAACACTCAACAATACTGAAAACAGCACACATTTCAAAGGAAAATCCCTCCTGTATATAATCAAATTCTGAAATCCACTAATATGACATATTAGTAAACTAAACAGTTGAGCAAAATTATAAAGAAGACTTGATATTTACATCAATTGAAATAGCATTCATAGTTGTATTTGCCAGATTAGAGTCACGAGGACACTAATTCTCATCCCGAAAAACAGAAGCTGATTGCCAGCCGGGATTATGAAATAATTCCCTCTCTTTCCTTTGCCTCACAGGCTACCAGAGTAGATCTGGTGGGTACTGATTTTCTTTCTATGAAACATTATAAGAAAGAAAAATTTAATTTATTATCACTGGAGAAGCAAAATTGGCTGAGCCAATGGTCTTCCATTATGGTATGACAACTCCGCTGGATAGTCCAATACTGCAAATAATGGATAAAATAATCATAGATGCTTATGCTTGCTCTTCTTCCCCAACCTCTCAGCCTCACCTAGACCAGTTCAAAAGGTAAAAGCCATGTCTTCATTTTCACAAATTCTTTACTGTGTCAGCTACAGACAGTCTGGATAGATTTTTTCTGGTAGAAAAACTGCAAAAATCTATTCTAGGTCAACGATTTCCACTGTCAGTATCATTCAAAGTGTTCAGAATGCTCAAAGGGAAAAAATAAATCACTAAGTATTGGTATAATGCAAGCTCTCTGAAGAGGTATTGACTGCATTTATTGCAAAGAATTAAGAAATGGCTTTAATGTCATTCTATTCATGAATGTCCTTTCTTTAAAACTGATCTCATATAATAAACCCTGCTACAGAAACCAGCACGCACTTTGACTAGATTAAGGACAAAATGATTGCATGTGCATAATGCTGTGGGTTATAAATGTGAAGCAATGCCAGTGAAATGCACACAAATCTCTGTGTGTGCAGGACACCACACAGAAGAAAGGGACAGATTTTGTATGCTATGATCACAAAGATAACTACATTTACTAAGCAATTCTATAAAATACATCAAACTGACACTATTAAACAGCAGACATGCGAGTAAGTATGAATGTGATTTCTCCTGTGAAAGAAGGATTCATGAAGCTGCCTTGCCTTGAATTAGGTGGGGTGTGAGACTGTACACTGCCCACACACTCGTAGTTCATCAGGGACACCACTCCCAGGAACGGCAGAGAGTATAAACCTTTACCACTGCTGCTGCCTCCCGCAGTGACACGGATCATTAATGGCAGCTGCCATGGGAATAGTGCACCCGAGGGTCAGCAGCACACCTCCTCCCTGCACTGCTAACAGGCAGGAGCTGACAGCGGGGGGCAAGTGAGGTGTTTTGCCCCAGAAGACACTCTTAAGTTCCCCTAGTGTTCTGGAGCAGTTCAGGTGCAGAGATGGGCACTGTCTGCCAAAGAGTGTAGAGGGATTTCTCCATCCTAGCTCTAACACAGGTGTAAGCAGGAAAGAGGATCTGTCAAAAACCAATTGTTCTCTCCCCAGAACAAGCAGCAGGCAGGGCTCTTTTGTTACGCATCAAAAGAAAACCGGTCAGAAAGATAAAAATTCCTGCTTTCTTTAATATCAAAATTCATCAATAAATAAATTACTTTACAAGCAAATGTTTAAACCTACATTGAAGCAAAAAAATCCAACCACTCTGAAATTTCCAAAAACCAGTTTCTTTGACTTTGAGTAGCTAAAATCAATGCAGAGCATCAAAGAACAAAACTGCCGAGGAATGGACCAGAAGCCAGGAGCCTGTGCCACACAAAGCTTGGCCATCTTGTCAAGTCCTGTCCCAGCCTACCACAAAACAGAGAAGAAATCATCTGTTTCTCAGCTGGCCTGCACAAAGCAGAAAAGTGGTGTTTCTGAGGGGGTTTTACCCAAGAATTTTTAAATGAAATAAAAAATAGGGGGAGTTGCACCAAATTCTACCTATTTATTTCCTCTAGTTAGCTATATGTATTAGTAAAATGCTGCTAAGCGCACAGTACCCTAGTGTGTACATAGATGCTTATATATATCTTTTATTTATTAATAATTTAGTATTATATTATAACTCATATTTAAAATTTTATTACTGATAATATTTTATGAAGGTTTTTGACTAGTTGTGACACTAATGCACTGAGTCATTTCCTCCGTGAAAGCTCAGTATCATAAGCTTACTTAGAAGGAAAAATGTAGAAACACATCTCTCATTGATAAATGAGACATGTCAGAAGCCAATGATCCCAGTGCACAGAATACATAGTACACTTGACAACGTAAACTCAACAATAAGGAAGAAATACTTTTTACAGCTCCCTATTTTGTGACAAGGGTCTAGATTGCAACCAGTCTCACTGCAATTTACTTCCTGGGAAAAGACTCTGGAAATCCTGCATGAAAACTGTTTTATGTTTATTCCTTTCTCTATTATTTTGCCATGGAAACAAGTATTCCGTTCTGTAACTTACGCAATAATTATTACACAAATGAAGCTGATTATAAATGTATCTAATACATATGTTTTATATAAGTGCTTTCTTTTTTCCTTTTTTCTTTTGAGCTAAAACATCGAAGACAAAATATACGTAACTTTTGTTTTGTGTACCAAAACACAGGAACACATTAATCTCTGTCATAAGGATGTTTTAAGGTCCCACCTCTGCAGAAAACCTAATAAAGTACATAGCCATTTTTATAGTTAGCTTAGTAGGAACACTCACAGCATGTGTGAGCCTTTGCAGAAATAGTACTGATGTAATTTAAAGTGTAAATGTTACACAAAAATATATTCACTTGTAATTACACTACAATTTCTATTTTTTTAATCTAAATAACCTCTTTCAAATAAAACCTTGATCAACCACCTCCAAGATTCTTTGCAGAGACCACATTCCAGCATTGTTTCTTAATGTTGTACAGAACAGCCATGGAATTGTAGTGGAAATGTGCCTGCCAACATACAGCACCATCATCTGAGGGAGTCTGCACATATTACCACAATAGTTTAGTCATGGTTCAAAAGAAGTCAGCTCTGATCTCATTAATTAAAGAATTCAATTGTATTCCCTAGAGAAATTTTCAAAGAGAACCAAAGGGTGACTACAGAATGGCTGTTGCTTTGCAGTATACCAAAGATATTTTTGGGTTTATTTTGTAAAGCTAAATCTTTACCAAAATTAACAAGCTATGAAATGGAAAAGCTATATGTATGCATACGGTTTTAAGTGGCAAACCAGTCCATTTCTAGGGAAACAATGTTCTTATTAATTTTCAGACACTTTAAAGCTTTGCATTTATTTTAGTTCAGAGTTTTACTTGCAGTATATGTTAGAGTTTCTAGACTATTCATTATTTTACTGATTTTCACAGGGACAGAATAGGAGCAGAGAGAAACCCTGAGACTGGTGCTGGGACTCAGGTAGCTCAACGAATGCATACTGGGACATTGCCTGCCTCATGTCAGTAGCTGTTAACACTACCACATCCAGTAATCTCCTCTACTCTGTGCTGAGGTGGCATCTGCAAGCACCACAGTGCTCACTACCATATTCCTCCAAGCCTGGGCACTAACATGGGAAGAGCAGGGAGGTGAGCACTGACAACACAGTTTCCATCCGACCAACACCCATGACCTTCATCATTACAACTAACATAAACAATTTGAAGTCCATAGAGATCTACACCAGTAATCAGTCATCATCGATATGGAATTTCAGCTTGTCTCAGTGGTCATATTTTAAAAATCTAAGCCAAAATAAAATGGTAATACTCTATCTCATCTCTTTCTTGGGATCAAAGGAAAAGACATCAAGAAGTCAAAAAACACTGATTCCACCTAGGCATACTGAAAATCCTATGAAGGAAGCCAGGTAATCTAAGTTATCAAATTACTATTTTTCCCCCTTCTAAAATACTCACCTGACTTTCTCTTTGGTGTTTCTAAGAACAGTTGCAGCAAAATTTTGTGTAACACCAACCAGACTGATGCCATCAACTTCCACAATTTGGTCATTCACTTGGATCCTTTCAGGGGAAAAACACAAATACATAAATAGTTGTGTGAGTTCTTGTGAATTTTCAGTAAACCTTAGCAAAAGGGATCTTTCTAGCTTGACTTTAAACAAAAGCTCAGTCATAAAATTATTGAGGTAAATACGAAAAATGCATCATTCCTTACATGCAGACATGTCACAAATGCATCTTCAAAGTTACCATTACAATTAATAACATCAACTATTCAGTCCCCTTCCTTGCATTTGAAATACAGCAACACAAACCCTTGAATTTGTCATATGAATTAAATTAAATGAGATACTTCAACAGCTCTTATATCATTCCTTCCTAAGCCAATCTTGAAAAACAGCATAAGACATAGCTCTGGTATTTCATGCTAATGGAAAAAAAATGTGGTATTTAACTAAAACAACCTGCTCATCTGTGGAGAAAACAGCTTATGTATCAGACTTCATTGTGACGTACTCTCCTAAGATATTTCATCTAACTTGCTCCAAAAAGATGATCTTGCTGCACACAATAAGACCTTGGACCATTTTAATGAGGACTCTCTTTTTGAAATGAAACACCTCTTTACAGCTGATATACTGTTTGATGCCAAAAAAGTTAGACAGAATGAAAACCATGCTGCTTTTATCTAAAGCAAGTACTGCTACAAAATCCCTAGAACAGGCACTGGACTCATCTGGATTACAAATCCTTGGAAGAGGACTGCTATACTATCCTCTAGAAACACACAATCTCCAATAGTGTCAAAACATAATAAACAAGCAAACACATCCAGAACTAGTCAAAGGGAGCAATTTTCAAGCACTTACACAGATTCTATTGATCCAGGAATCAAGAAACAGATACGGATAAATCCTATTTAAATTACATGAAAATACCTAAATTTATGTATTTAGTATCTTAGGATATCTTAGTGGTAAAACTTCTCTTCAAAGAACAACAGAAGCTTCAACAGAGGGCTGAAGCATTTTGACTTGGAGCACTAATTTCTCTGAGGCAATGCTTTGCAGTTTTACATGTGTTCAGGTAGTATTTTCTGTTCTTTGGATTCCAATGATGAGTAAGAAATACAATATTTATTCTTTGGAAGACTCACACCACAGAATGTTCTGGGCAAGATCTTCCTTGAAAAGGCAGCTTATAAACACCTATTTTGAAAATCGTATTAGGCATTTTAATCTTAGAACTTTATTTCCATTTTCACTGAAGCAGTTAAGAAATACACCTATCACAATAATATTTATTGAATTTCGATTATTTTTTTACTTAGGCAAACACAAGGTGTAGTCAGATGGCCAGAATCGTTCCTAGAAAAGAACTTTTAAGAAGCTGGTGTCCACTAAATGGGAAACTGTTGCCCTCTTGACTGAAAATGGCAGAAGACCAGATTCCTTTCAGATTACAGTTTAGCTACAACACTGTACATCACTATGCAGTGGATTAGCAGTGTTCATACAGAGACACAGCTGCAGTATTTCAGGTGATGAAACTTTATGTTAGAGAACATTTGCTTAAAACTTTGTAAGTGGCTCTATCTTGATTCAGTCTAATTCCTTCTGTCCTTCAGGCATATGTCGTAACTCCTTTTTTCTTGCTTGTATAGCTTCTAAATTAATTTCCAACTCTTATTTTTCACTGTCCTTCAAACCTCCTTTCTTTCTCCATATACATATATTGTAATTACACATAAACAAACATACATATCAAACAACATACAAAGGGAAGCTTTCCCAGTAGAGCTCCCAGTGAGGAGCTCTAAGTTTCCTCTCTCTTTCAAATGTAATTTCAAAGATGAATGAAAAATTAGGCTCAGGTTGCCAAAGCCTGAATCATAGACATTTAACTTCTATCATTATTAACAAAATACGTAATTCTTCTGACAATTATTTTCTAATGCTCATGACTTTAAACTTTGTCTGCTTAAAGCTCCAATGTTTATGCAGGTAATCAGAAGGCTAAACCACAGACTTTGACACAAGACAGGAAGTTTATTCTGGGGAACACTACAAGGCTGTCAGACCTCACAGCTGAATGGTAAAAACACACACACAGTCTGCAGGTCTCTTGGCTATATATATCTCAGGGGCCTTTTAGATTCACGCAGTGCTGTTTGTAGAGGCGTTCCCTTTCCCTCCTCCTCTTCTTTTCCCCCACTTGTGAGCAAAGGAATGCTCCTTATCTAGCTTAGCTGAGAAACAACTTCTGAGGGAAAGAAAAGGAGTGGCTGTTTTCACTCACTCTCTCAGTGTATGTTTCTGTTAGCCACAACAGGTTTCTTGAGCAAAGAGAAGTTTCCAAACCATTTACCTCTTCAACCATTTCTTGTGTAGGGCCCCCTCAACCCCCACACCTGCAGATTACAATGAAGCAGGGACTACAGAAGCGAACCAACTAAAGTTGAACAAATTACTTGCACAATTACATCTCTGTAGGATTAAATGAAAAATGTAACTTGTGTAGAGACAACTTTTAGAGCTCAAGTTAAGAACTATGTAAGGTTTCAAAACTGTTGTTCCCAATATTATCAAAATACTTTAAAATGTGAATGACTCATCATCATCACAATAATTTGAAAGAAGCAACTATGGATTGATTCATCCAAGGTAAGTTTTTATTTTTCATATTTAGTCTATGGATTAATTTCATATTTTACATGCTATTAATAACTGCTCCTACTACTTATCAACATGCTTGCCTTTGGGTTCATCTTGAAGCACCCTTCTTGGTTAAATATTGGTACACAATGCCTTCTAATATGACATATAAATGCTACTTGTTTGTCTGCAGCAACATGAATCAAGCCAGCAGTGCTCAATGACTGAGAAACTCCTTTGTACAGATTTTGTGTTTTCATGGGAAGTACTTTATATCATAATTTGATGGGTCTTTCAGTAAAAGATAGGAGCTATCCTACAAATACTGTAATGTTTTAAATTCTAGCTTCAGAAGAACCTGGCTGAAGATTGCTATGTGATTATTCAGAATATCTGATGCAACTGTTGAAATATAGGTTTAATTTCTGTTAGGAGAATTTTTTTTGCTACCAGTGTTAATGATTAACTAGGCTTCTGACCAAGATGAAGTTAACAGAACCCTTTACAGTTGATGCACTTTATTACAGAACTGTCTGCTCCTGACTGAGATGATTACATATCCCTTTCCCAAGTGAATAATCAGTCAGGCTCTCAAAGACAAAATCAGACTGCTATTTCTCAGCTGACTGAACATTCTGCCAGTTGAAAACCAACACAAATATTAGAATGGTCAAAGAATGGTTTTATTTTTTCTCAGCTGACAAGCTCCTTTCAGATGCCATCTAGGGAAATGAAAGAAGAGACTTGCGATGGAACACCAACTTTTGTAGCCCACTCAAACATGTGAATAATGCAAGGAAGAGAAATTACAGACCATCACAGAGCAGTAGAGAGTGACTGATTTTCAACCAGAGAATTTCACAAAGAATGCCAGTTGTGAGCTTAATGCCTGCTGGCTGAGGTCAGCATACTTTTCAGAAAAGCATTCACTTAAAGTAATGGATAAAGTCATGATAACTTGAGGTGTCAGCTTCTTCATTTCCCCTCATAACGTTTAAGCCTGTGATAAATCGGTACTTGGCCTTCAACTTGGCATCTTATTGCCAAGATCTGTAAAGATACCTCCAAGTCCAATCTAGAAGACTATATACTTCAGTAGTTTCAGAGCAGTGTTATTAAACTTTGCAATCCCCTGCCTTGTAGAGTTTTCTAATTTAATTTTTGTGGGGTTTCCACAGCAGAACAACTTCTTGCCTGGCTGCAAAGTCAGAAGTGTTAATCAATAAGCAACATGTTACTGCAATACATTTTTCAGAAGACAGTATCAATTTAAAGAGTTTTTCTTACTCTTACTTATAAATAATACTTTCCTATTATTTATAACTAATATAAAAATCATTAATGGTTGCAAATAGAAGATGATAATTCATATAAGTTATTTTAAGTGCTCACATATCAGATAAGCAGTATTTTATTGGCATGCAAATTTACAAAGGCTATGCACTGGCTCAAAATGACAAACTGTATGGGGTTGGAAGATACTTAAGAATACTTTTCATTATTAAATGATTACACAGGAACATTGGCCTGATTGTGGCAGGTATTGTGTAATATACAGATAACCTGTCCCACAGAAAACAGGACATAATAGGAGACAGGGAATATTTTATACTCAAAAGGAATTCTTTAACCCGAACATACCAAATATGCACTTCTAGAAGCAAGCAGGTTTTACATGACCATCATAGAAGACTACAAACACCATTTCTTTAGTGAGCAAGATTTATGGTGCAGCTTCTTATTCCAACTGATTAATGTATTTTCAATGCTGTAGGTGAAAACTGAACTCTGGAACAGAAGATTATCCATAATAAGAAATACAATGTAACAGTCTGAGTTAGTAACCTTAAAAGGAGTGTATTTAGTAAAAGTTTAAATCATCAAGGTTGGAAAAGATCATCAAGATCATCTAATCCAACCATCAACCTATCATCACAATCACTCTTAAACCATATCCTCAAGTGCCACATTCAGATGCCTATTCAACACTTCCAGAGATGGTGACTCCACCACCTCCCTGGCCAACTTTTTCCAATGCCTAACTACTCTTTCAGTGAAAAAAAAGGTCCTAATACCTAAGCTGGACCTCCTCTGACACAACTTTAGGGCCATTTCCTCTCATCCTTTCACTTGAGACATGGCAGGAGAGACTGACTGCCACCTTGGTACAACCTTCTTTTTGGTAGTGGTGCGGAGGGATACAATACTCGCTGAGTCTCTTATTCTCCAGACTGAACAGCCCCAGTTCCCTCATAGGCACTGCTCATCATAGGATGTGTTTTCTAGACCTTTTACCAGCTTTGTTAACCCTTCTCTGGACATGCTCCAGCACCTCAATATCTTTCTTGAAGTGAGGGGCCCAAAACTGATTTGAGGTGCAGCCTCACCAGTACCAACTATAGAGGGACAATCACTTCCTGCTAACCACACTGTTTTTGATACAGGTCAGGATGCCACTGGCCTTCTGGGCCACCTGGGCACACTGCTGGCTCATTTCAAGTCATCTGTCAATCAGCACCTCCAAGTCCCTTTCTTCTAAGCAGCTTTCAAGCCACTCTTCCCCAAGCCTGTAGTGCTGCACGGGGTTGCTGTGACACAAGTGCAGCATCTGGCACTTCGCCTTACTGAACCTCATGCAGTTGTCCTCAGCCTGCCCAGGCAGCCTGCCCAGACCTCTCTGTAAAGAGATCAAATAACTAAATGTTTAACAGAAGCCTTTTTCTAAGTACTGCCCATCTAAAGCAGGCTTATAGCCAGAAGAACAGGTGGGAGCCCAACACCTTTAGAATCTAAACTACCTTAAAAGTAACACACAGTTTGGAATCACCAGCTTTACTCATGCAAAATCATCTGGATTTCAGTAGTCACAAACACACATCTTTGGCAATTCTGTTCTCCTTAAAGTTTAAACTTACTGTACCAATTTGGTGTTTTCTCATAACCACATCAGATATTTGGACCTCTCTGAACTTTACAGCTTTGGGTTATCATGACATACATTAAGCAAACAACTATTTCCTATGAAAATCATAATTTAGAGTAACTATTGCTGAGAACATTTCCAAATACAGAGTCTGGTTTACCTGCCATCTCTTTCTGCTGTCCCACCTTCTGTTACCGTTTTGACAAATATTCCCAGTTTTTCAAGGCCTGCATCTGCTCCAACTCCCATTCCAATAATGCTTATGCCAAGTCCATCCTCATCTGTGAAAAAGGCAAGAGAAAGCAGAAACTTCTTACATATGATCTCTCTAGTTATTTGGTAGGTAAACATTTATGCTTTGTTTCCTCTTGACTTTTCGTGTCAGTCACATTATTTTGCTTCTTTTTAAAAAGTCAATGTGGCTACCATTTCAATGACACACAAAAAATATCACCTTCACCCTTATGAGCAGCTTACAGCAACAGTCAAGATTTTTACTCATCCAGTGGAGAATGAACACACCACATCAAACAATGTGCAAAATCATGTGTTAAAGGAGTGTCACAAAACAATTCTCATAAGGAAGGTAAAAACTGTCTCTCTGAGCTGCTTATTTAATTCCTTACTGAACTATTCCTGAAATCCAAAAAGGCAAGGTGACTACAACAGATTCACAGAAATTCAAGATCAGCTTCGTATGTGTGTGTGGACTTCCTCAGATTTGCAGGTCTGTGTCACAGGAACCAGAAATGGCTCACAGACACCATACCTTTTTCTAGTTCAACTGGGAAGAGCTCCAGCTTCTCCACACGCTTCTCGAGTTCATATTCAGCTGATGCAGCCACTGGGTCAACATCATCATTTCTCCTGTCATAGTCTTCATTAGAGTATGTATTGAAAACCTGTGGAAACAGACCACAAATCGTTCAGCTACCTACTCCAAAAAAACTTCGAACTTAAGAAATGAGCTACTGTTTTTGTCCTGTGATGTTGCAGAGTTTGAAAAGGTTTTTAAAAGACATATTTATCCTGTTCATTCAAACTTCAGGTTACCAAATTTGTGCGTTTTCATTCAAGAAGCACAAGTATGGTTGCAAAAGTCAACTGAGTAAAAGTTTCTGCTGGTTTTGATTATAAATGCAAAAGGTGATCTTTAATGACTACGTTGGTCTATGAATGTCAATATTAAAAATACTTAATTCAACTTATTAAAAATGCACTATTAGTAAACATTCAAAGACATAAAAAATTCAAATACATTGAAATGATAACCTGTATAGTGTCTCCGGTTTAGTCTTTACTTCTAATGAAGTTCCAGTTTGCATTCATCTAATAAAGCTAGACCTAAAGATTACTAATCTACATTTACACAGCCTATGGATATCGTTGAAGAATATGTTCCATACTATGTATTAACTTTTTTAAGACAGCAATATATACAGATACAGGGATTATTTAACTAACTAGGTTTACAGGTTTATTTCGGCTCCAAACAGTAATTTAACTGTGATTGCATTAACCTGGTTATATTATTTATGCTACTATCTATCATACTTTTAACATGGCCTTCAATCAGTGATTATTCAGACCTTCAGGAACTTTAGACAGGAAAAGCATCTTTTCGTATTTTAGAGGTCGAAGTTAAAGTTTGCTAGCCTAACTCACATAACTGCCCACAACTGGCAGTAAGAAAGAATATCCATTATTAGTGATAATAATTTTACCGAGCTTCAGTTCCACAGAAATATCATATTCATTGCTTGAAATAAAGGAAAATGATTTCCCATATCTCCCCTTCCTCTTTGGCAGACACACTACAGAAGATAGAATTGGTAGCCATGTTTTCCTTTATCACTGCTCCTTTTACAACATAAAACACTGCACCACACTACACAGCTATATGTGTACTCAGGTCTACAGAAGCCTGCTCTCTTCAGCCTTGCTTGTAGGCTCCATAACGGCTGTCCCTGCAGCAAACATGCCAGCTTGCTGCCCAGAGCAATGCTAGGAGTTGTGCTCATTCCCACCTGAGGTTTAACCTGCCCAAAAAGCTGTTAGAGAACATTAATTTCTTTTAAATAGTAAGCATATTAAAGTTCCAATACAAAAATACTATTAAATTCTAGTTTAAATATATTAATTGTGTTATGGCTACCACAAAGCCGCTAAAAAACCCCTCCCAGCTTTATATAAAGTAGTGGATGAGAGAGAAAAGACATTAGTCACTCAATGGGAATTTTAACTCCTATATTTTACATCAATGTGAAACATTTAATAAATTTCCTCTTCCAAGAAGACTGAGATGATAAACATTTTAAAGGAATCTACAAATCTATCTCACATTGATTTTTAGTGATTCTGAAGCAACGAAAAGGCTTTTTAAACTGAATTATGTTCCTATTAAATCTTCATAAAAATACCCAAAAGCTGAGTAAGATTAGCCACATACTGAATGCTGTCCAATGCTGCTGAACTTTTTATGCTGCTTTAGTACTTGTATGACTGCAGAAAAGACACTGATGCAGAAACAAGTATAAGGAGAGGTACAATGTCCATGTCGAAATCCAATCTCATTCATGCTAACATCAACCAAAATAAGGATCAATCAGCAGAGTTAGACCCAACTAAAACATTACTCAGCTAAGGTTTGACCACAAGTGAAATGCAGCAATCATGCACACAAGCACAGGTTAAAAACAACAGCCGTGAGTTCAGTTTGCATTATCTCATTTATCAACATGATGAGAGAGACCTGTGCCACAAATGTGAACAGAGATGAATTGTGTCAATGAGTATTTTTATTTCTTGGTTTCTTTTCATCATGTTAACTGGTCCCATTCTTTTTCCTGTGTTCAATGACTGGCACTAGTATATTGTGGCAGCAGTTTCAGCTTTGTTGCAAAATGACTGGATAATTTTATTTCAAAGCATAAAATCATATACTGAATTCTGGTTTGGGATGATCTTTCTTGAATCAGATTAGACAGAAGAGATGCCTTCTTAGATTGTGTTCAATGTTTTGGAATATTTGATAAGCACATTAAAAGGGAACCAAAGATACTGTTTGTGGTGAATACAGTTATCATTGTGTTTCCAAATGTATCATGCTGCTCTCATCTAGTATCTTACCCAAGCATTCAGTCTGAGATTGTAGGATCACTGATTGCATCAAGGTCTATGTTTCCTACCTGGCATTAACTCACTGTCTTCTGTACACTGGTCACATAATTTTGCCCACTGCCTTCAACACTGCAGCTGATTCCTCTGAACTAAGGGAAGAGGGAGGATGTTCTTATATGTCATTTATCTCTTATTGTACAATCATATTTAATGGTTGATGGTTCTATTAAATGAATCTCTGGGTGTTAAACTGAAGAAAGGAAAATCTGTGTCTGGAAACGTTCTTTGTGAAACAGTCTATACACCATAGTAATGAACTGCTAGCTCAGTACAGTCATGAGAACTGTCACTCAAGCTTTACTTTGCTAAAAATAAGATAAAATTTATAACTTCTTCCTCAAAGTATGGCTAACTTGATTTAAGTAAAGCTATTTCACAACGTCTGTTGCCACTGTGCTTCCCAGATTGTGTGTGGGATTTTAGACTCATGGGAATTCTCCTATTCCCTGTGATTTAACAGATGTGGTTTTGCTGTCACTCTGGCCAAGGACCCGATACAGTAATTCTACAGAGCCATTACTCAAAGAAAGCTCTTTTTCAGGAAAACCCAATATAGTATCTTAATCTCTGAACTTACCACTCCAGGTATTTAGGAAAAAAAGTAAGTTTCCACAGAATTCACCTGTGACATTTACTAAGATTTACAACAGCACTTGTAATCCACCAACTGCTGAAACAAGCCAACAGTGGTGATATGTCAAAACAAACAAACCCCAAAGAACTGCTGCCAACAGAATATAAACTTCTGTGTTCTCTGACGTGAAAGAAAATGGGGTCATCAGTGAGTCACTCAGCACCAAAATAATAACAAACTGTATGATCAAAGAATCAGGTACTATTGCTAGGCACCCTGGGTGGCACCTACAGGGAAATCATACACACATGCTTTTTATACCCACCTGCTTCTCTTTCAGAGGGCAGTGACAGCACAAACTAGAAATGGTATGTCACTAACTATAAAAATATGTTGCAAACTTATTCAGAAAAAAAACCCTACATTTTTGTTCTAGTACTTTATTTTCAGGAGTAAGATCAGAAAGATGGAAACTGATTATTCTTGAAAAACAGCAGTTTCCTAAGTTTGAGGCATTTTATCATAGCTCTTAACTATCAAGAATCTTTACAGAATTTAGCTGACAGTAACCAGTTGGTAGTGACGAGTCTCTGTGCATTGTTTTAAGGAAGTCAGAATGGAGGTAACTCTAAAGAATCACATGGGCTATCCTCCCCATGGGCCAGCCAGCTTGGTGCTACATTAACCACACTTAGTTTTTCATGCTATAAACACTGCATAAACACTGTCTTATCTGATGTAAGGGCATTGTTTCACCTAGAAAAGAGAAGGCTCTGGGGTTACCTAATTGTGGCCTCCAGCACCCAAAGGGAGCCTAAAAGACAGGTGGAAAGGATTATTACAAGAGACTGTGAGGGTGGTAAGACACTGGAACAGGTTGCCCAGAGAAGCTGTGGATGCCCCATCCCTCAAAGTGTTCAAGGCCAGTCTGGATGGGTCTCTAGTGAGCAACCTAGTCAAGTGAAAGTTGTCCCAGCTCATACCAGAGATGCTGGAACTAGATGATATTTAAGGTCCCTTCCAGGCCATTCTAGGATTCTATAATTCTACGGAAGAAAGTCCCAAACATACTGATTATGCACTGTGGGTGACTACACCGGCTTTGCAAGTTGTGCTGAGGAACAAGACCTGATCCCAGGTTCAGCTGCTACTGACTGTTCATGCTTTTCACTCCTACAGTGACTGGTGGTCATCACAGAACTGCTTATTGGTGGATGGCACCTTGTTGCAGCAGCTGTTCTAACACACCTTCCATTACTCAAGCCATATTCACACATAGGGAGTCTCTCTTATTTATATTCAATTCTTGATTATAGCAGGACACTCAATGTCAGGGGCCACAGTCAATGTATACTGGTGATCACTGTGCAATACCAATTAAGAAAACATGCCTTAACCTGCTATTGCTAGGCTGTCATAATACCTGCTCCTCATGCCTCTGTTCAGAAAGCAAAAACAAACAAAAAGGATCTGGTTTCATCCATCACAGAAAAGCAGCTGCAAAAATGGCACATTCTTTGTTGTGTTTGTTTGTAAGAATCCAAATAAGGAAACCTAGTGCCTGAGTACGTAGTTTGGACATCAAACATTCAAAACCACATTTGAAGTTGTGGATGAGACCCTCAATACTTCCTCAGTCTGTAAATCCATAAGTCCAGAACAACATGCAATAGTCCCTCTGTGAGGAGGAACAGGTATGTTTGCAGGGTAGGTGCCAATTTATTCTGAGCAGTTTTACAATCATCTTTTGTTTTGAATGCACCAAAGTGGACGACTGGATTTCTTCCACTGAAGATGAAAACTTCTCGTGTGGGGATGAAAGTAAGGAAGAGCACCACAGGAAGAATCAGCCATGTTCAAGGACATGACACTGACCTATGGTGGTGTATTGGAAGCAGAAGCGATTTTGAGTACTCCTGTGCTGCACCCTGCAAGGGCAGAAGGAAGGCACAATATTGAGGATAACCTCTCCGGCTATGCTCAAGAAGCTAGATGAGAGGAAAAGAAATCACAGTTTGACCATTGTCTTCTGCTTTAAAGTCTTTCTACAGCACAGCTTAAGTGAGGAGAGGAAGCTCTGGCATTGCCTGAAATAGGTGACTTCTTTTTTAAAGTCTTTTCTCTGCAATGTGGTTGTTTTTGTTACAGTCAAAGGAGTCAGTGAGAAGGCCTCCCGCTTTCCTGGCTCCATGCTCCCCTAAAGCCTGCGTGGGCATCAGGCGTCACTAATGCTTCAGCATGGAAGTGTCATAGAGACAAATCTTCCCAAGAAGCAAGTGCGGGAATGAGACGCAGATGGGAATTAGACGGTAGCAATATTGAAAGAAACATCATCTAACATCAAAACTTAGCCTGGGGTTTCTCTCAGAAAGCTCTGAAGGAGAAAGATCTGTTTTAAGCATCCTGAAACTCCAGAACAGTAGATCCTAGTTTTTGAAATTCTGCAAGTATCTGGGCCCTGGACTTCTTCGTTCCAGAGAGACCTCTTCAGACATATGGCAGAGATCCAGGAGCAATTGCTGCCACACACAAACTGTTTGGTTTATTCACAGAATCGCAGAATATGCTGACTTGGACGGATCCCAACAAGGAAGGATCCCAACAAGGATCACCATGTCCAGCTCTTAGTCCTGTCAGGACCATCCCCAAGAGTCACACCATGTGCCCGAGAGTATTGTCCAAACACTTCTTGAGCTCTGTCAGGCTTGGTGCTGTGATCACTTCTCTGGGGAGCCTGTTCAGTGTCCAGTCACCCTCTGGGTGAAGAACCTTTTTCTAATATCCAAGCTAAACCTCCCTCGAGACAACTTCAGGCCATTCCCTCAGGTCCTGTCACTGGTCTTCCACTCATGAGGAAGTTGTAACTGGAGTAAGGTCTCCCCTCAGTCTCCTCTTCTCCAGGCTGAACAGACCAAGTAACCTCAGCCACTCCTCATACAACTTCCCCTCAAGGCCCTTCACCATTTTCATTGCCCTCCTTTGGATTCTTTCTAACAGCTTAGTAACCTTCTTACATTGTGATGCCCAAAACTGCAGACAATATTCAAAGTGAGGCTGTCCCAGTGCAGAGCAGAGCAGGACAATCCCCTCCCTTGACATGCTGGCAGTGATGCTGTGCCTGATGCCCCCCAGGACAGGGTTGGTACTCCTGGCTGCCAGGGCACCGCCCACTTACATTCAGCTTGCTACTGACCAGCACCCCCAGGTCCCTTTCCGTGGCACTGCTTTCCAGTCTCTCATTTCACAGTCTGCCTGTACATCCCAGGTGCAGAATCCAGCACTTTCCCTTGTACTTCATGTGGTTGGGGATTGCCCAGTCCTCTAATTTGTCTCTGCAGGGCCTCCCTGCCTTTGAGGGAGACAACAGCTCATCCCAGGATTGTGTCCAAACTGGAAAATACTATCTCCAAATATTCTTGTTTCTGACAACTGGCACACATTATCAAGTCTTCTGCCTGTTGGAACAGACATGAAGACTATTTCTAGTAGACTACCCCAGTGCCACCGTCCTACAGCAGTGCCAACACATCTCATTTTGCATCCATACACCTCCCTCCACTACAGTAAGTTCTGCACCTGATCTGTCTATGGGGAGAAGCACCCAACTAATGCTAACTCCAAACTGTGGCATAGTCACACTGCCTGCATGAAATGCACAATTAAAATCCACGGACTAATCACACACGTTCATTAGGCCTGTGACAGAAGGGTGTGTTTGCATCATGTTACAAGCAGTTAAAGAACGAGGCAAATTTATCTTTTAAGCTTCTTTCATTGAAACTAGAATCTTAAATTTTATCAACTGTAGTTTTGGGCCAAAACATGGAACTGAAATTGCCTTGGTGGTACTATATATGGACCCTCTCCCCTGTTCCTGCTACTTGGCTCACTTTCAAGTCTAACTTTTTTAAAACACCTGTTTTCATTAAGTAATTTACTAGAATCAGTGGAATTTATTATTTCTATTCATTTATTATTTCTATTCATTTATTATTTACTCTATGTGTATTTGTTTCATTGCTGCTGTACTAGTTTTGTTACAATTTACATTGCTACTTGCCTACATAGCAGAAAAATACAAAATCACTGTTGCTGTAAATGAGATGTGTGCCCCATGTGAAAACTTCATGCTGTTACTCTTAATGAAGACAGGTCAGAGTAATTAGCAAGTAAAAGGCAGCCCAGGTACTGAAAAGTAAAACCACAGCTCAAATGGAATTTGCAACTTGCACAGCTCTTAGGGTTGCTGTGTGTTTGTTTTAGTAAATGAGTAAATCAGTAAGGTGCACTGAAACATGGAGCTGACAAATGTACAAATAGACTTACCTGAATATTCCTGGGGCTTTTCTGGTATATAGCAGGGAATTACAATTCCATTAGTTGGTTTTTTGTCTTCATATTTTTTTTGTCATAACTATTATTACAAATGGGTAATTGCAATATTGTCCTGTTTTTCTCTTAAATTAACGGTATAGGCTAAGTGATTTTTACTGAATTCCCTTGAAGAGTTTTGCAGACCTTGGTCTAAATCTTCTTCTTGGATAATGGGTTGGTTTTTTTTAACGCAGAAGCTCAATATGCAACAGTGTAATGGGAGGAATAACTGACTAGTGAGGTTACTCCTCTAAGTCTGACTGATCATATATGAGTCCCTAGGAGACTTTTAGGTGTTGTGTACTTCACAGGTACACTTCATATATAATTCATTCCTTTGCTCTGACCTTGCCTTTTTTTAAACTCTACCTTGCATTATTGTAAGTTTCTGACAAAAAAGTACTTTGCAACTGTTTATATCTCCTACTGTCTATTTTTGGTCAGTAATCTACTATTTAGATATAGAGAATAAAAGTCATGAAGAAAAAGGTTTTGTGTTTTTCATGACAGCAGCTTGACATTTGCAGGGAAAAGAGACAAGCTCCACCATACTGCATTCCCACAAAGCTCAACCTTCATCAGAACGTCCCTCCTGCCAAACTTCTTTCACAGATTTTGGACAGATTAATGAGATCTAGGTACAGCAATATTAAGACCTTATTGCCTACAGCAGTGCAGTACTGACTTTTAAGCCTGAATGCCTCCAGCTGACTATTATTGCACTCTTGTTTCAGGGAAAAGTGAAAACATTTGCCTACAACTTGCGTCTCCTTCAGAAGAATGAAGAGGCAATTGCCACAAGAGCACTGGGATGGCCACGCTATACAAAAAATATTATACAAATACAAGAATATTTAAGAAGAAAATTAATTTCCAATATGACAGCAGCTATTTTGGCAAGCCCCTCTATTGCCAAGGTAACAAACTAGTATGCTCAAGAACCCATTGTATCTTTGAATATGGAAGTATGCAAATGAGAATGTTTGTAGTGATTCAAGTTTGACAAATCTGGTGTCCAAACAAATTTAAACAGATAGGAGATCATAAAGCAAAGTTGCAGTTTCTGTCCCTGGACATTTATTCCTGTATCTGTTGCAGTATTTCTTTCAAATCCTTGCACTGCTGCCAATTTACATAGTAACCAATAGTGTTATTTCTCTTCTGCCTTTAATAGTATGACACTTGAGCCAGCCAAGAGTAAATGCTGCTTCTGGTACCAATTAGTACCGACTGCCACACAGTAGCAATGTCACCATGAATCAACACATCACTGTTTCTTCTCCTGGCAATCAATCTCACTCTCCCTTGCCCTAGAAGTCAAGATGTCCAAACACAGTGTAAAAATGCCACAAATATTCTCAGAGGCAAACACCTGAAGAAAATATTGACTATGCATAAAACATTCCATTTAAAATTTATCTCATAAATTGTGGAATCTGCAGGGATAAATTGTGTAATCTGCATATTCACTAAAAACGAATCTAGAAAAAAATTCACAAGCAATTCCTTTTATTCATTTAAAGATGACAGAATTGTTAAGAAAATCATTCAAAGGAAAAGGACACAAAAAAGGGATCATAGGCATTAATTTAGAACATTTGCTGAATAACTAATACAGAGATTATTCACCTAACTTGAGTTTTATTGTGAACTTATTGCATACTTTATAAACTTAACAAAAATGAATACAATTCTTTCATATGTATTTATATATTAAAAATCTTTAAAATGTACTATAAATGGTACACATTGGTCACTATCCCTTTACTTAAAGTAGATCAGAAAGCAGAAGTGGGGAAAAAGAGTTAGGTGGAAACAAGTGTCCAGTTTTCTTGTGTATGATTTTCTCTGTATTACATGATCAATACAAATCCTATTGTGCTTTTTTGGAATGCAAAGTTGCAACTCTCACAAAGGTTTTTTATTGCTCTCTCACATACCTTGTCTCCTTCCTAGGAGCTACTGCATTTGGTACTAATTGTGAATCTTACTAATATTCTGCAGATGCAGCAAAGGCTGCATGAGCCAGGGAGAAGGATCTCCAATGCCAGAAACCAGACGACTTTACAGCCTTGCCTCAGACCAAGGCACAAAAACCAAATGTACTTCCATGCCAGATGACAGCAGGAGCCTTTCTGAATCTCTAAAGCTGTCTCACCATCACCTTGCACAATAACTAAGTTCATATAAAAATCTTAATTTTTTTTATGAGAACTTCTTAATTAATTATTTAATTGAGATGAGATTACAAAATAAAGATAGTGCTTGCAGTCTACAATGAGTGTGGGAAATTCTATTATATTCTGTTAAGAAAAACCCAATAGATGTAACAACCTCTTCCTTCACACATGCCGGCACAGATTATTCATTACTGAAGTATATGGCTTATGGGCTAACGCACAGCTAACTAAGTATGACATTAGATATTAGATACCAACTGGCCTTCTGTACAGGGTAAACATAATTCCCCAAGTTAATATGGCACATATCACAGAGGGTACTTATTTAGTTCCTAGTACAGGCAGGTATTCTTCTACAGCCATGAAAATGCTTACGATTCTAAGGAATCGAAAGCCTTTGCCGGACTATTTCTACACTCACATTAACATCACCATGCAGTGATATAAAAGAGACCAATTAATGGGGTGTTGCTTTAATTTTGTAAGAGTTTTGCAGTCATGCAGCATGTTAATGCCATTGCTTGTATACAAAAATGGACAAACAGGCAGAGCCTAAGAAGATTAATGGAAAAGCCTCTGTAATACAGAAAAAGGTTTGCTGTATTTTGTAAACATCTTTCAAACGGGAAGTGCAATGCCACATTCTCTGTGCCAGATCACTACTCAATTACTTCATATTGTAGACTAACCAATCCCTTAATTGCACCTGCAGGCAGAATTCATTTTGGCTGACCGCATTTTTTATAATGATAGTTTCACATTCGCACTGTTTAGCACAGTGAATTGCATCCCAGTAAGACGTAAAAATGCCTAGAGTAAGCAAAAGAATGTTTATCCATTAAGCTTTCATACCAAGTGTGTTACATTACAGTTAATCACACCAACGCTTCAAAAATGAGACAGTCTGTATTTCCAGAGGAATTCAGTCTCCCTAATGCCTCCTAATATGGTAACGTGGGGTAACAGGCTCTAATACAAGCCAAAATAGGGGTTCCCAGGTCTGACTGCATAACTAGTACAAATACACCAGCCCTAAGTGAAGTTTAAAATATGGTATTAATGGAGCAAGAAACAGAAGGTTACAAATGTGTGCAGAAAGTATATCCAAACAAATAGACAAAGAGAAAGATGGATCACAGGGGATAAACTGGTATTAAGGAATAATGCTAGCCCAGGATGAGACTACAGCAATAATGCCACAAAGTGGGGATTCAAGATAAATACATTTAAAGTTACTCAATTCAACACTATTTTTGGACATTTTTCAACTCCAATGTTTCCTATGACATCAGGCACAAAGTCTGACATTACCCCTTTGATAACAATAGCAAAATTAACGTCATCAATCCCCAGAGGAAGAGGTGGGAGTCTGTATCACAACGGGGTTTTACACCACATATTGTGGAAAAATTAGGTATGCATAGAAACTACAATAAGCTTTGCACACATAAAGATTTTACACAATTCTACTCTTTGTGCCCCAATTTACTACATAAATTCAAATTTACTATAGACATTTCCTACACACCAGTCTTTGAGGGATTTGAAATTCTGGAGAGTGAAATGCAAGTACAGCACCCAGTGCTGTCATCCTGAGAAGACATTCAGAGAGCTCCATGGGGACCAGGCTGTGAGCATCCCATCTTTCAGCATGATTCCCCTCTTTCAGCAGGCTTCCCGTGTCAGTGGCACGGGTGTCAAGGGCACTGAGGTGAGGCTCAGTGACACTGCTTGCAGGGTTGTTATTGCTATGCCTCAAAAAAAACAAAAGCAGAAGACCTTTGCTGGCCACATTGATACCCTTTCTGTATGTTGAAGAATGAACACAAACCTTCTCCACTGACACCTGACAGGAGAGTCCTGCTTCCGGCTGAGCTCGCGCCATTCAATATGCTGGAAATAAAATTAGGGAAACTACAGGAGTGAGTATGTATCTATATCTATATATACATATGTATCATTGAAGAGTGAGAAAAACATTGTTTTTGTTCTCTCACACTTGTAGAAAGCAAATAGTTTCAGCTTGGCTGCTGTGTGAAAATGGGAGGATGCAATTGGTATGTGCCTTTTGGTGTTGTTTTGTTTTGAAAGAGTTTTAGCGTATTTTTTCCCCACAGAAACATCTTGCTTTACTGCTCTGGGGCTGACCAAACATCTCCCGGTGCATGCCCTTACAACAGTCCCTGCATGCTACTTTCGGGCAGCACGCTGGGAAGGGCACCATGTCTGTGGCATCCACAGCCGGATACAGAGACAAGCAGCTAAATGAGAGCCCAGTGTGGCCCCCAACACATTCCAGCAGTGGGCATGGAAGCCGGCATACAGTCAACAAACTCGCAGACCTGTATAGCTGACTTGACCCTTCTGAGCTTTCTGTCTTACATATCTAACTTCTTGACCTGCTTCAGATACAAGTAAGCTAAGCTCAAGACAAATATTCCACTTTTGTGAGGGAAATTAAAGTATGAGGCTTAGCTTTCTGCACAGATTTGCCCAAGGAGAGAAGGAGAAAGTACTGTTTATCCTGTGCAGTGACAGAGAACTGCAAAAGCTACAGAAAAACCTCCCTCTATATGTTGTGTCAATGCAGCAAACAGAGCAGGGGCATCTATGAGCCTGCTGTTCAGCTATTCCAGCAGCTGACGTGTGCAGCACACAGCTGGTATTGCTGTCACTCACAGTAACTGTATTTTGGCTACAAACATCTGCACACTTCTTTCAAAAGTAAAACAGACACCATTTAGCAGAAGCTGGACATACTCCAGATAGCAGATTAAAATGGGTGCAATCTGTACAAGTTATAAAGCCAATACAGTAAGCCTTTCAGTAATCTTAGCATGATTTTAATGGCTACCCCAATCTAATATAATGAATAAGAGAACATGCCCAAATATCTCTAAAAAATCCTGATATTTAAATTTTTTACATCAGCTAGTATTCACTGTCTAAAGAAATTGGCAATTCTCTAAACTAAGAGCTGTGAATGAACTACAGTAAGACAGAAAACGAATCTTAGAAAACTGCTAGAATACATTTACTCATATAACCTTAGCTATTTTTATGAATCCCTAAGTAAAAGGTACATGCCTGAGTTTTTTAGAAGCACATCTTCTAAAATAGTATTTTATAGTTTCAAGAATATCCATAAATACTGAAATGCCTCTTTTCTTAGGCATGACTATTGATCTTACACAACCATCTGTAGATCAAACATAAGGAAAAATAGAAAACAATTCAAAGCAGTCCTCGCAAGTCCTTCTTTAGTATTGCTAACAAAAAGGTAGTACTAGGTCAAGGAAAAAAAGTGATAATGTTGATATTCACTGGGAAACTGCATGACACAAAATTGGTACAAAGTCTGTGTAACTCCTGGCTGCTTTTTACCGCTTAAAAACCCCCAACAGTGAATAAAACCATTGTCATGGATGAGGGAGTTAGTTACATACAAGTGGTGTGGCAAAATAAATATGTGGCTGGACATCAAAACAGACAAGCTGGTAAAACTTTAATCTTGAACATTTTAATTTTAACCTTACTGATTGAACACACTGAGATTTTTTAAAAATTATTATCACAAGTGCAGCTTTTGCTTGCAAATAAAATAATTGGAAAATAGCACGAAATGGCCATTTTTAAAAGCTTTTTCTATTATACTGGTAAGCTAAATAACCACAAACACAGTTTTGTCTTTAATCAGATCAAGTTTTAGCTTTCAATTCCTTGCAGTAAAGCATTCAAATGGATGCTATCAGACATTCTTAGTCTTGAAGACAAGAAATATTTTCAAAGACTATTCAAGAGTAAAACGAACAAAAGCGTGTGCCAGAAGGTAAAAACTTATCCAAACGTTTATTGCTCACAACCAACAGGATTAGCCACAGGTACAAGGCAGCTGCAGGAACACATTCTTGCAGCTTGAGCATAGGAGTCCATCCACCCTCAGGTATGAAAGTTGGGTGTAAGAGCCACACACAAGCCATGCAGGTGACCCTCCTGGGTCAGGACCAAATAACATAAAGCATTGGCAGATGGATTCTGCAAATACAAAATGTATTCTCTCCCCCTTTTATCAAAGGAAAAGGAAGATCTTGCCTCTTTAGATTTCAAAGCATGAGCACCACCCCCATTTCAAGCATAGAATTACCATAAAAAAGCAGTGCAGAAACTATGGGAGCAGGAAAAGGCATTCCAGTTTTAAATAGCAACTGCAACACTGGACAGTGTAGTGCATTTATAGTTGTACTTAATTTTCCAAAAGATATCTTAACCAAAGTGGCTAAATGGTTTTGGTACCACATAGAACATCAACAGTAAGTGGCTGTCATGGAAAATGATGCAGAGAACTGGTAACCTTGTGACAGTTAACTGAAAACTGACAGTTTTCAGTTTAATTATTAAAAGCAACTTGAATATACCATGCATGTTTTTGTCCATTTACCCCAAAAGGTACAAGACATTACTTCAACTCCAGCTTTAAAAAATTGTTTTATCGGATCAGGCAGGCCTCATAAAAGCAGTGTTAAAGTAATCTTACTTTACCTACCTTTAGGTTAAAAGCCTGTCTTGCCTAAAAGGGTAATTGTCAAAACATTCCTTAAATTCAAGCCTTCAAAGTGAATATACTCCATCTTCCATGCCCTAAGCTTAATTTTATTTCTGATAAATGTCACAATGTAACTCAACACAAAAGGGACAATAAAAAAACAAACCATAATTGTTTTCTCTTAATGTTATGACTTCTAGCTAACATGAAGCAAATTTATGGAACTGTCATCTCCTCTCTGTTGCAGAAAGAATTTGTATTTTATTAACCTAGCAAACTTTTCTGAGCTTTTTCCAGGACAGGTACTTGAAAACCAGATGCACAAAACGGCTTCCATCATATGAACAGAAAATACAGTTTAGATACAAGAGTCATTCTCCATACTCAAGCTTTTTCTTTGTCCCTTATGCCTTGTACTGACTTCTGCCAAAAGAGATGAGGCAAAAACTCTTCCACTGAGTAGTAAGAACAATTTAAAGGTTGTCTCTTTCCCTTTCAAAAAATGCTTAAATAACTGGAGACATGTAGGGAACCAGAAATTAGCAAGAGGCTACTGCTACATGATAATCACCTGGATGAAAACCCCTCTGTGCGCAATGCAGGATAACTAAATCCAGGTTAACCCTCCCTCACAGAAGTTACCTCGCACTGCTGTGCCTTCTACTACCTTAAGAGCTTGCCACTGCCAGCTACAACAAAATAAATCTTGCATAAACCACCTCCACAGACTGTTGTTAATGTATAAAAACCAGGCCATCAAACAGACCACCTGTAACTGAGCAGTGAAAATACCCCACCTCCTCCTTGGCTAAACCTCCTCACGAGGTTCATTAAACCTTAATGATCCCCGGATACAAAACCAAGAGCTCACATTGAGTAACAAAGCCCTCTCAAATGAAACCAATGTGGTGCATGTAAATGCAAGCAGGACAGTCTCCGTGTACAGAGCTGAAGTGCTACAAAAAACATGGGAGGACTGGAAAAAGCTCCTCTCAAATAACGGTCATAAAAAACCCAACATGATACCAGGCAGTAAAAGCAAGTTGTACTTTTACAGCAAGCTGTTCTCTTTACTACTTTCTAACCCATTATTAATAACTAGGTAAAATAAAATACACACCAAATTACAGTGAAAGAGGTAGAAGCCTTAAATCTGGCAGTTTTCAGGTATTGACTAAAAACCTAAGAGATATACTGGCATTCTCCATTGACTTAGTCCCATTTGTCTGTCCTCAATAAGGTCTTAAATTATGATTGTGAAAAAAAAAATGTAATCTGCTCCACACCACTACTGCAGTGGTCTTCAAAATGCTGAGAACCCTACAGCATGACTGCATTTTTAACATCTTTTTTTTTTTTTGCAGTTTGGTTATTCGAGTGGGACGAGGTATCCCAGCAGTTCAGTGATGTGGTTTTGTGAAATACCCAGTAAGCCATCCAAACTCTGCCTGACATCACCACAAATTACAGGGAAGGCAGATCCAGTATGTCTATCCAAGCACCCGGTTACCAGCTGTTACGGGTTTAGCTATGTAAGCCTAAATTTAGGCTTTAGATTTTAGACTATCAGCTGACTTGAGCTGGGCTGGGCTAGCTGACAGCTGACTACTGGCCAACAGTATTCCATACCATACTCCAACATCATCTCAAAGTGTAGGAGCCGGTGTGGGACTGGCTCGGTCGGTTCCTTCCAGCTGTGGTCCCAGTAAGACACATTGTGCGTCCCAGGAGGGACAGGAGGACCAGGCCCAGCACTGGCTCACCACCATGTCATCTTGGGGAAGTAAAATGTTTGTTCTTAGTCTTTCTGCTTAAGTCTGTTTCTCTGGCGATTGAGTTCTCTGGAGTGATTTGTACTTAAAATGGTGGGATTTGTGTTCAGTGGGGAGTGGGGAATTATTTCTTGTTATTTCTAACTTGTATGTGTGTTATATTGTAGTTTCTTTAATTTTCCCATTTCTGCATAAATATATACCGTTTATGTTTAAATCTGTTTCCAGGGTTTTTTTCCTTTCTCCCTTTTCTCAGCAGGGGAGGGAGGCTCTAACATTCTGGGTTGGGCAGTTGGCATTTTGCCAAGACACCAGCTGAGAGGGAGACTAAACACAGTACAGGATACACCTTTGCAGAGCAAAGACTGCAGCTGCAGAAGTCAATTTTGGCTGGAAGGAATGTAGCAGCCCAATTTGCTGTGTGAAGCTGAAAGCCAAAATCACAACTTCTAAAGAAGAACAGCAGTGGAGGGGTTCTTCATGAGATTTAGAAGAACCTTTAAGATAAATGAAATTGGAGAAAAATAATAGGTAAGTCTAGCAAAGTCTGGCAGATGGAAGTGCTGAGTATTATCTAAGACCTAAATGACTGAAAGATAATAGACACATCTTGATATAGCTCCAAAATCACATTTTGGATTCTAGTCAAAATTGTATACATCAAATAAAAGCAGATAGTTTTAGAAAAGTAATAAATATTAATATTATATATATAAATGAATTGGAAATGTTAAAATATTATTTCAAAATAAGTATTTTATAAATATATTGCCCATTACTCACAATCCAGAAGGTGCTACAACACTGCCTTACCCATGAACAGCTGGCTGTTCACTGGTTACAGAAGGTGCAAGGACCAGTGCTGGTTTAACTAAGGCATAGATCAAGGACGTACCAAGCCATGGGACATTCCTTTATTTGCCTGAGGATGTGCAGCACCCCTTGCTGACAGAAAGTGCTGGCAGGTTGTGAGCAGGGAGAGGAAAGCCATGTTCTCCAAAAAGCTGGTCTCAGCTGCCAGCTGCCCACCCTGCTTGCAGGCAGGAGACAAGACCCTGGTGCTGACAGCAGGCAGAGCAGGACAGAACACTCCATCCCCCTGATGTCCAAAGAAAAAAATCACCCTTATGCTTCTGGGCAACTTTAAACAGAAGGCAAACAAATCCATTATATTTATTCAAATAAATGTCAAAAGGTTAATGCTATTATCCAAGGAACTTTGCCAAACTGAAATATCACACTTTATGATTGCTACAGTTTTACATTGTAAAACAGAAGTATTTCAAAAGCAATGGTTGACATGCAAAGCAATACAAGCAATCCATTACATTTACCATGTCTGAAACAAAACTTGTTTGTGCTTAGTGAATGGCACTACCCGGAGAGCTGGAACTCTAAAGACAGGTAGGCATAAGGGTTCATCCTACCTAAACACTGTTGCAGCTGTATGACCTATGAGGAACAACTTCAGTGCTAAAGCAGCTTCACTTTATATTGTATTCACATGCATCTGCTATGAAATGATCAGCATCCATTTCTAATTTAAAACTCACACATATTAGTTTATTTCCCTAGGGGATGGAAGAAATCCAGATGACAAATTCATCATATCCTATCTGGCCCTCAGTCAGAAACTGAACTGAACAGGTCAGAAGTTTGCTGTATTTCATTACATGTTCATATCATGGATGAGATCAGAATTGATTTTGATTTTTTTTCCTCTAGAAAAGTCAAATGAAACTGATGGTAATGATTTAAAGCATTTCTGTAGATATCCTTTAAAGCTGATGCCTAAGAAAACCTGTCCAATAACATCCCAGTAGATTACTATTTAAAAAGAAGCATTTACAGTGGACCAAATTACATATTGTAGTAATTCTACATCAATGTATTTATTGTTTCCTTTAGCTATTAATTAAAAAAACCTTATTAAAAAGATTTGTTGTTCCAAAGGACAATTTCTTCTCCAAATTAAGACAGCAATTTCTGTATCAGAAAAGCAACTCTCACAAGACTTCCACCAATTTATTAAAATGTCTGCATTGTCTTCTCTGCATTGTGGGGTACAATGGCTATCAGAAAACATGCATCCTAATATAAAAACATTAAAGTTACTGTTAATATTGGATTATTAGAAGTTATTTTAAGTATCCGAAATTCACATTTCAATAGTCATATTTTATGCCAAATTTGAGAGAAGATAAAAACAAGAAGTTGAGAACAGAGCAAACACTGTATTTTCGCCCTTGGATCCCGATACAGCCAGGAAATTCAAGAAGTAGATGTTCACCAGTTCTACAAAACTTCAGCAGCAAAATGACGCAGATATAAATTTGTGTCAGATTATTATCACCTAATAACTATTAGAATAGTACTTAAAATACATAATATATGTTACTAGTGTGTTCTACTGCTGAAGCTCAACTGTTCCTCCTTTCAGCCCTGTGGCAAAGAAACTGATCTGGAATCCAACCTTGTTCCTACCGTTCACATATATCAGAATTTACTGCCTAATTTCTTTCCCTTTCAGAAAGAAGCCTGCCATCATCCCACAAGGAACATGATGGGCTCAGTAATTCCCATGCTGCACAGAAAGTCAACCAGGCAGGTAGGTTGGTGGACATTCATACCAAGACAACTTGATTTTTTGCTTACTAGTTCTATTGTGATTTTAAATGAAAGCAGGAGACATGTGATGATTCAGTTTTTCTAAGAAATATTCCTTCATAAGAATATGACTATCAAAGCCTATCATGTGACTGCTGGTCAACTGCAGTCTAGTAGAAAAGGAATTACATCTCTTACTCTGCAAATTCAAAGTGTATCTTTAGCATTTTAACCATCCATGTTTTAAAAGACTAGTCTTTGACCATGCAAACTATTTTCAGGCAAAAAACTTCCCTTCTCTTGCAAGTTCATGACTATAAGTACTGCAATAAGTAAAACGGTATCAGAAAGACTTAAAAAAATGTAACACAGTCATTATGCACATATATGATACATAGTAGATATAATTTCAACTTTGACAGAAGCAAAATTAACAGTGCCAGATAACCCTGTTACCAAAGTTTAGGTGTGAACGAAGTCTAAAAAGTTATTTCAAGAGAAAGACAACCGAAGAAAAATAGGCTAAAGAGAAAAGCAACTCTGGAGGCCACCAAGGCACACTGAGATCCTTGGTTTGATGACACTCACCTACTACGTTCTGGTGTAAACTAAAGTACTGCTTAAACTATATACAAACACATATAAATCATGTAATACCTCATTTTTGTCTAGGGGACCTCCTAAAGACAAAAAAGACTGTGTAAAGTGAACACTTCTTTGCCTGCTCCTCCAAATCCCTCTTAAACAAATGCAGGCAGCCTGAAAATGCAAGGTGTAGGTGAGCTGTCTAGGAAGGAGACACCATTAGAAGTACAAGGCAAAAGTATAAAATAGCACAAACAAACAAACCCCATATTTAAATTAAAAGCAAATAGTCTATGGTGAATACTTAATGATTTTATAGGTATTTGGAATCAATAAACCTTTGCTGAGAGAAAGCTGACAAACTGGCAATTATCAAAGAGCTCCAGGCTTAGCTGGAGGGGCCCAGAGTGATCTCCAGAGCGTGTCACAATGCCCTGACTGACATGGAGGTGGACAAACAGGTTAATAGGAATAAGCAAAACAGATCTGAGACCTCCAGTTGTTGCCTTTTTCCTGCTTCTCAATTCATTCTGCTTACCAAGGAAAAAGCATAAAAACCCATTGAAACAAAATTGAATGAGACTACTCATTAGCCAACCTAGACAGATCTTTCAAGGAAACAAACTGAATGAGAAGAAACAAAAGATCAGGGAGAAGTGATACTTCTAAATAACTGGTTTTTAAAAATCACAGATATAAAATGAATTGGAAAACTTTGAGGCTATTCCAAAGGTTCATCACCTTCTAAGACACCAAAACTACCCCAAAAGTTCTCACATAAGGCATAGCTGTACCTCATTTCAGGGAATGTCTCTCCTAATAGGGCTTTGCTCCATCATGAACTTCCCATACATGAAATGCACAGAAAAGACAACGATGCTCAGAGAAGGCAAGAATGTTGGTACACAAACAGGAGAGATAAAAAGATCTTAACTACTTTTTGCTCTGTAGTGCTACATGACCCAAACATCCATAGGGACCATGTCAAATAAAATACTCCTGAAACTATTAGTGATTGCTAATTAAGAATTCTTTTCTGTATTTTTAATGCAAAGATAAATTAAACAAGGCTATGTCACTGTTCATTCTCTTTGGCAATAAATAAGGGCAAAAAGTTAGTATTTTATAAAGAATGACATTATTTAGTCATCTACAGTCTAACACAAGAACATATTCTTCTTGCCTCTTCTAGGTTTTTTTTAAACTCTTCTCTCTTAGTGCAAGATGATACTTATTTATGCAATTTAGAACAGATGCTATTTCTGTTCTTCAGTTATCCAGATAATCTCTTAATTAAATATCTCCATACAGTATCCTGAGAATCTAATTTATATTTTAATCACATATTCCTCTCCTTTTTTATTTTTCTTTTACTTACTCTGGCATTTGGGTATATTGTGCATGGCTGTAAAAAAACTTGCACAGCTGAATTCCATAACAGAGATTTTTGAAAGGAACCAAAGAATAATTTAAATATGAACAGTACTGATTCTCAAAAACAGTGAAATGCAAAGCTCTTTTACAAAAGCATCATTTAAGTCACTGTGCTTCTATATTTTACATATGTTATATATGGATTTACATATTACAGGTTAAACAAAATTAATTTCTCAACTACTTAAGCAATAATATTGTCATTGTCGTAAGTGGAAACTAATTCCCAAAGGTCACTCAGAGAGCAAAAGTTTAAATGCTAACCAGCAAGTAACCCTCATATTCTGAGCCCTGCACTCCCATTCCTTATTCAAGGACTTTTAAAGAAAAGGCAAAAACCTTATGAGTGATGCAATCCTTTAGTTATAAAGCATTATGGAAGGAGAAAAATTTCATTCAACATATTAAATTTAAAAAATAATCTCCTCCCTCAACAAATGAAGCTTTGTAACAAAATGCATAATGAATATATGTAAATAAAATATAGGTTTATTGTATTAATCTTTAAAACAGTTCAATATTTTATAGGTATGCTTATTTTTGTTCTTTAACATAGATTTTGTATATTTAAGTATTATGTCCAAACATTTAACATTTGTACATTGGTATTTACTATTACTATATTAGATGTCTTATTAAAAATATTGAATAAGCCCACATAAAATATAACTAAAAGTGAAGGGAATTGGGATTGAACACTAAAAGAGTAATGTATCTACAATAAAAGAAGCTATACTCAATGGATTTGCTGTGGAGGTTTTTGAGGGGGGGGTTGGTTGGGGTTTTTTGTTGTTGTTTAGGGGTTTTTTCCTTAGGATGTGATCATTTGAAGAGTTTCCCAGGATGTCCATGCAGACTCCAAGATAGGAAAGAACAATCACCCCAACCAGCATGGTGAACTCCCAGCAGGTCAGACCACCAGCTGTGCTGAAAGGCCCTGGCTGGTGTCTCCCAGCCCTCCGTCCCTCCTACACTTGGGATTATGTCTGAACCACGCAATGGGTCACAGCAGGCAAGGGGAAACCTCACCACCGTCTTCAGCTGCCTTAAAGCAGGGATTAGAGCTCCCAAGGGAAAGGACAAGAATCCACAGACACAAACTGGCATGCGGGAAATTTGTTTTAGAAGAAAAATTTCTCCCTGTGACAACGCTCCAGTGTGGGAACAGGGCATCCAGAAAGACTGCAGAATCACCCTGGCTCTGGGGAGATGCAAAATTGGAAGCGGCTGAGCCCTGAGCAAACTGGGGCTGGATAAGATGTCCTCACATCCCTTTTGAGCTCAGCCTGCCCTGTGACACCATTCCATACTTCTGTGTATGGGCACAGGAAAATTCTGCATCAGCACATCAAGTAATCAGCATTTAGTCAAAGATTGAGATAAATCTCCAAATGACAACTTTAAAACCTTTTTCTGAAATGTTTCCTAAGAGTGTCATATTTTTCAAGTTTTTATCACCCAGTCCCTATCTCCCATATCACCTCTCCTGGCCCTTCCCCTACAATTTCTTCCATGCTCCTGCAATCAGGCTGGTGAGTCTGATACAGAGCTCGATCCTCTCTCCTGTTCCTCGAAATATACATGTATTTTGGCCCCTGCTCTGCAGTGGGGACTCCTGAAATTGCCTCTTTCAAATCCTCTACTGCTGGCCTTCTATGTAACAGATCTACAAGCAACCACAAAAATATAGAAGTACCTTAATTCTGACGGAAATGAGGCAATCAGATTTTAAATATCGTATTGGTGCAACTGGAAAACAATTTTAAACTCTCAACACTGGAAGTCCTTTTGTAAGTAGAAAGTTTAAGCTTTGTGAAAGGCTACAAAGAAAGAAAAAGAGACATTCTCTGCAAAAAACAGCATAATTCTGACATTTTCTCATTAAAGCAAATGTTATTACTTTTCATTACAGAAACTTCATACCTACTCATGTATTTTATTTTCTCTTTCCACTAATGTGCACCAACTACCATGCACAGTTCTTGCATCCTATTCAATGACAAACAGGATGTCCTAATGCCACTGAAAATGCACATCTGTCAACAACATTTAATGCTGTGATGAAGGGAACTCATCAATTAGTGTAAGGTTTTCCCATCTGACCCACTATTGCTCCTGTGAACTCTTGGATAATCCCTTTATTGTGATACTGTAATTTCAATGTAATGTAATGACGGATTTCTAATCACAGAACTGCTGTATATTACCTGTTTTTAAATGGCATTCTGTAAAAAAGACACAAGGAGTTCTTGAAACACAAGAGTCAAGCACAATTCTTCAACATCATGCATCAGGAAACCTGAACTCTGTTTTAGAAAAGATTTGATGATTTATTTCTGAAATTCTTACAGCCTGTATAAAAATCCTCTCTCTAAGCTCAAGTTTACAGAAATAGGACAACCAATAAAGATATAATCTTCCATGAATTTTGCTTCTATATAGTTCTTTTTGTTGGCAATTTATTTAAGAAATCAGTATTTGGACTATGCTTTTAAGATGTGTACAGATATTGCTAGAATGGAAGTATAAGAATTCTAGAAAGTGGTGCAGTCATTTAAATTTACCTAAAATTGACAATGAAAACCAAGGGGGGAAATCTTATATTTCAAAAAAACTACATTAGAGCATCATTTGAAGAACATTCAACATTATAGACAGCATATTGTCCAAATCAGAAGACTGATTAGCACTAGAAAAATTTGTATTTGTATCCTGTAGGTTACTTTGATCTAATCAGACACATAATAAACAGCAGCCTATCTTTAGTCCAAAGATAGCCCTGTTTGTTCATAGTGGAAATGCTACAATATATTAGGAAAGGCTTAACCTACTCTCCTCCCTCCATCTGTTGAGTACCTAAGTGGCTTAGCAACTTAGTTCTTCCCACAATCACAGCATCAAATATCTTGTCTGTATGCAGTTCTCATTCCACTTCCTTATACACAAGAATCTAAAGATTGCTAATGATCTGTAATCCAGCTATAAACAGAAAGAAGTGGATAATCTCTTTAGGAGGTACTCTCTTAAACAATAGCAGATGATTAGAATACAAGAATATTAAAGATCAAAAGCTCAGTGACAGTAACTAAGTAAAGGTTTGTCTGCTTTGCCTTCCTTTCTTAAACATAGGGAAGTGATAGATTGCTTATAATTAATTACCATAGTTTCTTATGACAGATTCAAGTAAGAAGTTACTTAAGCTTTGGATCAAATTTTGCCAAGAAATAGAATGAAGGAGATTCTCATATTTTTTCTGTGTCTTTACATATAGAGCAGACAAAAGATGAGAAGGTTCCCCCACTCCTCTCTTCCCCTGGCTGTTTGGAAGAGCAAGGATATGTGAGGTTGTGTCTGATGGCAGTATTCTTTCTAACCCCTCTGCAGTCTCCTAATCTGCATTTTACATTATCACTGCTCACAGAAAACACTGTGCCTTTTCAAATGTCACCATGGCTGCCTACTACCACCCCAGCCTGACGTCAGAGACACTGGGTGGGGGAGTAAAGTGTTTCACATAAAATTTTAAGCATCTGTTTTGCATCATCATTGATGCACTTTCTCCAAGACGCACGTAAGAAAAACATGAGCTTTAATCTGTTTCACTGGTATATTCAGAAAATGGTTCAGAAGGAAAGAAAAATGTTAGCACTATCTATCCAGCCTGCATAAGATAGTAACAGTGGATAGTGGAATAAACAGTGAGAGTAAGTAAAAAGGTAAGTGAAAACTATAAAATTAGATCATTAGAGACATTAGAGTCTAAAAAAACCCAAGTCCTCACACTGTATCTCTCAATTCTCCCATTTGCAGTGTTCCTAGTTATTTCTGCCAAGCTATAAAAAATACCTATTTCAGAAAAAATTTTGTACAAAGAAGGAGCAAGTCAAAGTTTAATGCATCTCTGAAGGTAATTTCAGAAGAATAAACAAATCCTCTTTCACTGGGAAAGAAGTATCTACTGTCCTAGGCAGATACTAAACAATGTAAGCAACCTGATTAGAGTTAATTAAAACTGCTACTCTGGAACTTGTGACTTTGTCCTAGACATGCTGCTAAGCCAGAGTGCAGTTGAAGTCCTTGTGCTGTAAATAAGATTCAGATCCATTAGTGGAAGTTTCACATTTTATTCAAAATTTTCTGTATTTAGATGGTTGTCTCTCCTTTCCAAAGTGGCACCAGAAGACTAGAAGCAGACCTGCAAGCCCGTCATGAGAACCAGAACAACCCACACTCTAACAAAAGGGTCTGACAGAAGTAAATCAGACCACCTCTGCTTTTACAGAATTCTGCCTACTCTACAGTATTGGCGCTGCGCGAGCCGAGCAGACAAAAAATTGAAGTTTCCTAGCTCTGAAAGAAAGGCTGAGTTAGAGTCCCCTTCCAAAATGGCTACTATTAAGGAAGAGAGAGATGTGGAGGACTACAAGAGGAAAGGAAGAAGATCCTCATAGGGCCATGAGCCGAAGGAGCCAGAGCAGTTGAGAAAGCTGTTCATTGGAGGTCTGAGCTCTGAAACAACAGATGATAGCTTGAGAGAGCACTTTGAGAAATGGGGTGGTCCCATGGTGTAATGGTGAGCACTCCAGACTCTGGATCACAAGGTCGTGAGTTCGAGTCTCAGTGGAGACCGTACCAGGCAGTTCAATGCCTCCCTGCCATCCCATCCCGTCAGATCTCGGATGCTCAGCAGGGTCAGCCCCGGTTAGTACCGGGTGCTGTAGACAGTCCTGAGGACTTCACTGTCACTGTTCAAGCTCGCTCGGCCTTAGGAGTTAAACGGTGGGGCCAGTTCTGCACATGCTGTGCCTCACCTAAAAAATCCACTGCGCAGGCTCAAAGGGCACACCCACGTGGGGAGAGCCCTTCCCAAATCTTCGTTCGCGAAGTTTGGCCATACATACATACATACAGTCTGGGTGTATTTGTAGCTACTTGACTTGCAGCTAGTGCAGGTTTGCTGTTTAAGCCAATGCTGAAGTCGCAGCCAGTGTGGCCAGTGCTGTGCTCCTACACCATCACCAGCTCAAGGCAAGGATGGGAGAGGGAAGATGGAGAGAAGAAGATATTTGTGAAGTCCCTCTCCTGTCACAACATGAGACTGCCAGAATGGAATGTATACACACTCAATGATGGGACAAAGGACAACATCTGTCCATTTTCAACTCATGATTGATACACCAACATCCCTTCTGTAGACAACTCTCAAAAAGCTTTGTTTGTATACTTCTCTATTCATACCCCTTTTCTGGTGCAGACACACAAGCCCCTTCCCCTTTCCCTACCTCTGAGCTCTCAAAAACCACTGCAAACATAGGTTAATGCCACTGTTGATTGCTAGAGCTGGCACTCACAAAAGGGTTGAGATCTCAGGCTGTATCTGTAGATCACTAATGCTAGCAATTTAACAGTAAGAATGAGTGCATGTCAGTGGTCACAGCACACATATTTTCATGAGGCAGATACAGCTTTGCAGAGAAATTTTCCTACAGATATCAAATAGGCCACAGACACTTAAAGAAATACCAGAAGTCTACTTAAGATCTCTTCTAATAAAAAGGGGACAAAAAGTCAGATCAAATACAATGAGCTTCCATAAAAGCTCTGTAAACTAAAACAAGAGCTGAACATGTGCAGAAGGAAGAGGTGCCATAAAACCTAACCTTGAACTGAATATTGCTAACCAACTAAAGCTGACTTCCATTACATTATTATATGCTTCAATGTCTCTAAAGGCCTTTTCACCTTCTACAATAGTCTACTGTAATTGTCACAGGGTAATCAGATCTGTTGAGTATGCAGGAACTCACTCGCTTTCAAAATGTTATGGTGCTTACAAAGGATTTTATTCATTAGACAGATTAATAGCTGTTCTTTGAACTCCCTCTCCTTCACACAAGTCTGTGCTGAGTGCCAGTCCAGTGCTGCTGCAGACAGTGGAGAAGGGCTTTAGGAACTCGTCTCTGAGAAGAAAAGCAAGCTTACATGAAAAATCGTACTGGGAATTGTAACAGAAAATAAACTCTCGACCTAGTATGATTTCTTTAATTATTAAAATAGACTCTCCATAAATTCCCGGTAATAATACAAGAGGAATCTGATTAGGAACTTAATCCTTCGCTGTTTTTCCCCCTTCAGAATCAGATCATTCTGGTTTTCAAGTCCATGCCTAGCAAACTTCTTAGGTACCATGATAAAAATATTGCAGAAGTGTCTGCCACAAGACAAGTACGTAAATAACTTGTGCATTACACAAATAAAACCTAAGTAGAGGTAATCTGCAAGAAAGCAAGCAGGGGCATAATTATATAATGTTGATGCTTATTCATCATGTATTTTGGAAAGCGTTGTTAATGTAGGTTCTTTGTATTGACATGAGAAAGTTACTCTTAAAAATAACACAGAAATCGTTTTCTGCTTTTATGTTTAATGTTTATAAATGGTCTATTCACCAAACTTCTTACGTTACATTTTTAATCACATTTAAAACTTACTGGAGGATACAAATATAATACATTTTCATTTATTCATGTATGTAATTTTACATACATTCTTATGTTCACTTTGTTATGAAAAAGAATCTGAAACGTAGCTTAGAGTCTGTATATAACTATCCCTCACTGCAATCAGGCTTAAGTGCACGTATGCTTTGAAATGTTCTTAAGATGTTAAATTCATTTATTCTAAATTCAAACCCAAATAAATGATGACTACTATTAGAACAAGCTTGAGAAATGTTAACCTTAGGCTGTATTTTCCCATCTGAAAATGATAGCTCACTGCAGGATTAATTTTCTCCCCCCTTCTTGTAACCTCTAGTATTGCTACACTGATTTTGCTTCAAGAAATAACATTTAGGGAAGCCTGGGACTCTTGCTTTAAATGAAACAGTCTTGAAAGATCAAGAGGTAACATCACAAAAAAACTCCAACAAAACGCATTACTGTAAACCAGCAGCTTCCAATTTAGTAGAATGCCATATTGGAATGCCATCTGTGGTTTTAATCAATTAATCTTTCCTATAGTTCTCATTACAGACAATGGAACAGATACTGTGTACATCACCCTGACAGAGTAACACTGATTGACATCAGCCCAGCCATGCCACACACTTGGCTCAATGCTTACAAACAGAGCTACCATCTAAATAACAAATTCATCTAAAATGAAAATAGGCATAACTATGTACGGATAGAAATACATCTAGCTAATTTGTGACTGAACTGCCTGTGACAAAATAAAAGCAGCTATCACAGCACCAACAAACATGTAAATAAACATGAAAGCAAAATTCCAAGTTTTTACACTGTAAAAATTGTATTAGAGGCTTGCATTTCTTCATAATTTTTGTGATCATCTTGCTAGACCTATATATATAGCTTGTGCCATGACAAGAGAAAAGTATTTGTTACTTGCAACAAAAGGTAAAAAAACCCATAATATGGACTCCTAAGTGTTTTGTCCAAATGCAAGCATCCTTCCTAGGAGAACAAAGGAAGTGCAGTCTGAGGTGCTACACTGTGGTGTCAGGCTCAACACAAGCTCTTTTAAAATTGTTTGAACATATGGAATGCAAAGAAGAGACCGCATGGTCTCACTTCCTCTTCTTAAGGGACAATAGTGATCTCTGCATATAGGAATTAATACTTAAAGTACTGAATTAAATAGCACTCAGGGTATTTTAAACAGATAAATAACATGACAATTAAATTCCAGGCAACAACCAGTTACAACTTTGATTACTAGAGCAATGAGGAGCAAAAATAAGAGCATTACTTTTACTTTATATAACATTTATATGAACAACACCAAAACTTTACTGAAAATTTCCCACATGCATTACCGGCCCTTTCACGCAGAAGGAAGTTTATTCCTACAAACTGTTGAGGGAGCACAGGGAGCACTCCTGGGCAGGCAGGCGTCGGAAGGAGAAGGGCTGCTGGCTACAGGAGGCAGAAAACTCCTTATGAAAGAGAATTTTGGAAGACAAGCAGACAGAACACCTGTAAAGCACATTTTCTCCCCTGCTAAGAATTCTATCCAGCTTCCGTTCCAACTCGATGAGAGACTTCCCAGTACATAGAGGTTGCTTAATTTCTTTCTGGTTTTAATCTGTTTGTTCTAAATTAGAACCTAACTTGAGAATGTTTTTATTCCTTGAGCATGGAGAAGCTGAAAAATCCGTTGATTCCTCTTTAAGTGTTGTAACAGGTATTAAATCTCAGTGATGTAATGAATGAGTTTTTTTAAAAAACCACAAAGTTAAAAGAAAACCTCTGTCATGTACAGAACCACTGAACCTTGGAAACAGTGCTTTCTTACCATATACATTAACTGCACTTCATTGGGAATTTCACTTAATATCAAAACAACAGAAGAGTGGTATCCATCAAACTAAAAATCACATCACAGACTGGGATAATCCTGACAGTCTCACACTCACATGTAAGAAGAATTACGCAGAGTAACAATTTAAGCAAGACAACTGCAGTTTTCCCATTGTTTCCCCTGCTGTCCTCTCCTCATCCCTTTCCCACAGTCCAGTTTCTTGACACCTTTTCTCTTTTAATGCTTTTCTCCATACAGCGGGAGCAGCTCCCTGTCAGGGATGTTGATGGGGAACATGCCTGGATGCCACGCTGCCAGCTGCCATCCTAGGGATGGACTAGGACCACAATTCCTTGAATACTCGCCAGACTTACCCATATTCCAAAGGATAGCAATTGGTTTTAAATCAAAGGTCTGCATAAACATGCCATTCAATCTTAGCAGGAACAACAAAGCATAAGGTTGAGAAAAAAAACATTTTGCAGGTGTTGGTTGTACCAAGAGCCTGTACCAAGGTGGTAGCCCTGACACCTCCTCTAAACTCCAGCAAGCCAATGAGCCACTATGAAGGGCTTTCCACAATCAGTTATACCTTAATTCAGAAAAGCAGATAATTTTGGCTCTAATTTTCCATCTGCAGTGCAGCATCTCAGCAGAGTGCTCCAGCTTATCAAAGCCTGATGACTCCCATGAACATAGTAAACCTCAAATAGCTGACAAGTGCCATAGCACTAGCCACTATTTCTCCTACCCTCCCTTCTTCCAAAATCTTTGTTGTTTAAAGCCAATATAGTCACGCAGTAAACAACCCACTAACTAGGCTGACAGACATGCTAAAATGTCTAGAAGCAGCCCACACTTGTATTACTGTAAGAGCTGCAGAAATGCCGAAGGGTCGGCTGGCTGAGGCGAGGTTACATGCCTCACATTTTCTTTCCTTCTATTGTCAGCCATTAAAAAAAAATCATAAAACCACATGCCAGAAAAGGATAAGGGATATAACTGGACTTTCAAGGTAGATAAAAAAAGAACAAGGAAACATAACGCACAACAGAAGGAAGTAAAGCAGCAAAGACACCTCAAAATCTTTAACAATGAACTCTATGTGTATTTAAGGAAACAATAAGACAACCAAGCCATCAGGTAAAGATGTGAAAGACTGATATATTATTGCCAAACTAAAATATGCCACTAAACCTTTAGAGGAAGGCAAGTGGAATCTATAAATAGGAGCAATTATACTAACAAGCAACTTACACACTAAAATACTGAATAAAGACAAATAATAATTAATTCTTTGTGCCAGCTGTTGCTAGATTATAGCAGTCACATTAGCACTAGGGAGCAAAACTACGAAAACAGCCACCAAAGTAGCTTTTATTTTTCAAATGTTTTAATTAACATACCAGTTTGGGGAGCTGCTTAAGTCCATTCCTAAATTAATTACGATTCTGAGCTATGTGTACTTCAGTGCAGGCAAATCTCACACCTCTCATTATGTCAATGAAATAACAGTGGCACACTTGAAAGCCAGTTTAGAAAATCAATTTCCAGTACAAACAGAATTAACCATTTGAGGGAGTTTACTTCCTATACAACATTTTCCATACCTGGCTTTGGCTATGCAAATGAATCCCATATTTTCCCAAGCAGACCGGATTCTTTTTTCCTAATTTTTTCCTAACTTTGAATGAATTTCACATACATTCAATTGTTCTTCCTAACACACAGAAAAGGAACATGCCATGGCCTCTGCTGCTGCTCTTGAAAGGCATTTTTTACAAGCTAATTGCTGTACAGTGCACTGAAAAGTCATGTTCTAAAGTTTAAGTGTCTTTCTGATTAGTTAAACTTCATTGCCAAAGTAAATGGGAAAACCTGTTGTGGCAATTTACTAAGAGTAATCTCTAGCAAAAAGAAACTATTTTTTGTGCTTCCTGTACATTCTGTATTTGGCTTCTGCTCTGATATTTGTGAAAAGTGGGAACTACTGCAGCAAAACAAAACAAGACTCTACATATAGATAAAACATCAATGGATACACTCAACACTACTCTTCCTTAATAGTTTTGTTAAGCCCACAGGTCTCATGGAAAGGCTGTAAAGAAAACAACTAAAGCCACCAAGCCATCTTCTGAGGCAGAGGGGGCTTGGTTACATAGAATGAAATTCTACAGAAAAAATTACCTTAATATCTTCAGTTATACTAATATCTCTCCTACCTTTGGGGACCTAACACAAAAATATAAAGCTGCAGAAATACCTGTGAGGAAGAAAACATTTACAGAAAGAAATTCACAGACATATCTTGAGGGAATGAATTCTAGCACAGCTTTCAAAACCATTGTTTCATTTTAATGCAAACAAGCTTGAAGTTTGGTAGATTACTTTTAACTCAGGACATTGTTGTTAATTTCTGTAGTATTTGGGGGTTTTTTCTTTCCTGTCTGCTTGTTCTTTAAATAGCATTTGGTGGCCTGGAAAGATACAGAGTCAGACTTCCTGAAAAGGGACTGTGATTTTAATATCAGCAGCATCTGATCCTGTGTGTTTCCGGCAGATAGAGCAGAAACACCACCTGGTTTCTGCAGTTGTGCTCTGGATGTTAGGCAATCATCTGAAAGCCTAAGAGAGCAGGAATTTGCTGCTTCATCCCAGGTAAACCAATCTCAAAGTGTCTGTATTAACTAATTCCTCTTTTTGCAAGGTTACTTTATATTCAGGTGAGTTCAGTGGCTCAGTCCATTTCTGTAGCTCACAGAATGCAGCTGCAGCTCAACAAAGATGGACTGAAATGACTGCCAGAGTGGAGGGAAAGGAGAAGCTCCTTCCAACCATGCCAGCTGCACAGCATCAGCAAGAGCAACCCAAGCAGCGCCTCCAGAGCCCCGGGGTCCCACTGGGAAGACCTATCTGCGTTAAAAGAACTGCTATTTCTGGAATACTTACCAAACTCTTACACAACACTCTCACCAGTTGTGTTATCTGCTCCAGACACCGTAGCAGTGTGCGCTACAACACACTTGGAGAATGAGGAAAAAGGCTTTTTATAGCACAGAAGACACCTTAAGAGGCCATTCTGCAGCAGGGACTACATTCACAAACCAACACAGTGCCTGATGCCTGAAACACAGTGACAATGGCAACATGGAGATGATGACAGATTTATCCAAACCCTTGTGTAAACAGGATTTGGAGGAACAATGTTAAATTGACACTTATGTAACTTGATAAAATCCACACCATCCAAAAGACAAAACACTGTAGCACTGAGTGACATACCTAAGTTCACACATAGGTTATTTCCCTCACCTTTAGTTAAAATATCAAGCATTTGAAAGGTATCCATTTCCTTGGCTATTTAAACATGGTGTTATCCAGCTCCCGTGGTCTTCCCTCATATGCTTTCATCTACATTACTTGTACTGACTCAGCAGTCCTCCACCAGTCACCCCCATCGAAATTCTCATGCCTCTTCTCTTTTACCCTACATTTTCTTGTTCTCCTTAAGTGACATTACAGGGGAAGAGTGTTCACACCATATCATTTCAGGTTAGGAAGCCTGCTTTCCTGTTTGAACAATGGATGTAGCATCTCCACCTCACATCTGAGCAGAGAAGCCTTGTTTGGAGCAGCACAGGGCACCCACACACCCCAGAGGAGGCTGTCAGGCAACCCCAGCCCAGCAGGCAGACAAACCCGCTTTCTGATACCTGAAGGCAGGCAGGCAACCTCCCACGCTCGAGCCCACTCTCTGAGCAGTATTTAAATCTTCTCGAATAAATAAAACCTAAAAAGGGAAATCTGCTGAAATATAAATTTTATTAACTGCTGTATAACCCTTCAAGTGAAGCACTTCCTCAGCAGTCTCATCACCTCTTCTACTGCCCAGAAGTGGGAACAAGCTATAGCAGGAGCGCTGCATGTGAATGAACACAGGGACGATATTTTAAGTGTGGCAGGTTCTCCATCAGCAACACTAAACCCAATGTGTGATGATGCAACAGCAAGGAGAGCTGTGGGTCTGACAGGAGGAAAGAGCTGTATGGAACTGCAGGTTGTTGTACTGCAGGCAGGAGCTGCAACCAAGATGAGGGATTTCTGTGCAGACATGGACATTGGGTGTTGAACATTTCTGTAATTCATCCATGAGGAAATCCAACTGTTCAGTCAATAGCATTTATGCTCCTCCAAGACTCACAGGTCTGTATGGTAAGTGATGTGTCAGACATTTATTCAGAAGAAGTAAAAAGGCTGATTATAAAAACAATCACAGGAAATAACAGTTCATACTCTTCTGAGTCCATAACAACACAGTGTGACTCTTCCAAACCATCGTCTAAGCACACTGCAAGAGTTTACCTGGACTCTCAGACTACTAAGGTAAAAGTAATTCCTTTTTCCTACTTGTTTCCCTCTCAGAACATGCTGAGCAAGCAGTTGAGCACCTTACTCTTTGATGTTAAAGTAGATTTTTTTTTAGTGGAGCATTTTCTCCTAAAATTTACCTAAATTTTTTAAAAATTTTATTATTTGATTTTGTAGTTGAAAATATTTTTCATCTATTCATTTGCAGCAGGTCTAAACTGAAATCCTTTTAATACCTGATTATACTGGTTTTCATTCAGGCCTTTATAGATTTCCTGCTCTCAGCAGCTTTTGTAACATTCCTGGAACTCACAACCTGATAAGCCAATTTATGTTGGTTTTCCACCTTGACATACTGTATTAAAAAATTGCAGCTTGAAGCAGTTTGTCATAGCTAAATTAATGGCTCCTGGACAGAGCTTAAAATGAAAAAACCTGCCACAACCTAGAGCATAAATATCAAGGTTAAGTTCTAACAGCATCTAAGCCTTTCAGCAAGGTTTTTCCTCACAAATGGTTTGGCCATTTTCTCAATGTCCAGTGATTTCCAAACCGCTTGATATGCATGTGCTAATTTTAGTCAGTTATCATCAATAAATCCATGTGGATACACTTATTCTACAGTGCCTTCCAGGTATTTATGTATAATATACAGTTCTCTATGTGTATGAGCATGTACACATTTCCTATGCTTCATTTCTCAATGCAACAACTTAGTGTTTCAATTAAGGAAGAACTTTCAATACGAAAGAGGAAAATTTCTATTGTTTCATGCAGTATTCTTTCAAATGGCCTCAGAAAGGTTATTTAGTATTTCTTTTTCCTAAACACGTAAGAATTATTTCTTGAAAATTACTATTCTCCAAAATTCCTGGAAGTTTTACAGCAACCTCTCTTTTCAAGGACTGCATTATTACTTTCCTTTGATACTGGTTTCTCTGCTACAGGCTTTTAGTGTTTATTTCTCCATCTCCAAATAAAATGTATCAGGGAAGAGAACAAATCCTGAGTTTTCTCAGAGGAAATATTTTACATATAGATGTGTTTGAACCCAGCACCTGACGGCTTGAACAGCCACCTGGATCCCTGGATGGCACTGCCACTGCTCTCGGCCAACCAGGCACCACTCACCAGGCTGCCCAGGCTGCTGATCTGCCTCCCTTCAGCCCTCCACGCTCCCATGGCTGCCGAGGGGCCCCAGTGTTCAATCACAACACCAAAGATCTCCCTGAAGGTCTTCTTTGTCAGCAGAAGGTTTAGAAGAGTGTTACATACTTTTCAATACAGTATGTGGAAAAAATGGTAACATGTTATTCCTTATTTGGAAAAATGTCAGTGAGTTTCTTCTGCTTCCCACCATGCCATCCACATCATTTGAAGTATTTTTCTATTTAAAACTATTAAGATATCAAGATCAAGATAATAATACATCATTACAGTGTCTACCAGAAGCTATTAAGAACCAGTTAAGTAGCAAAAGCCAGGGAAATACATCTGATTCATACTAAGAATCACTCCTCTATTCTAAAACAAGCTGAGTGTACTTCTAAAGAAATTCAAAAGTTCAGAATTTTTCCTTCTTCTAATATACATTTTGAAGAACTCATACAAAATTTTCCCAGAGAAAGAGCAGAAGATGCCAACCTTGCACTTGATTTAAAAGAGCAACTCTGGACAAAAATAGAAAGCCAGATCTGCTTTTGCTTTTTCAATTACTGGAAGAAGAAATGTTCTAAAAGAAAAGGATGTGTTCCCCAAGTGGTTAAAGAGTACCTAAAACCCCATCTATTTTATCTCAGTTGTGACTCACAAAACTACCTGTAAAACTTTAAAAAGGATGAATAGCTGCACTTTTGGGGATTAGTTTTGCATGCTATTTAACATCTACTTGTTTCCTTTACTTTAAATTTCCTGAAAACTCTGGTGACACCAAGCTAGACAAATATTTTGTTGTTTGAAAATGCTTTCTTTTTTAAAATTGAAAGTTTGATTTAGAGCTACCTTCTTTCTTTTAAAATAATACTCAATAATATCTCTAAAGCTAGTAGAACGCAGTTTTGAAGCAAAGAAGTAACAGAACTTTGTTTTGAGGTTTGTTTTTTTTCAAAAAACAATGCAGAACTTCTGATAGCAAATTCTTCTCTCCAAAATTACCTCCCCTGTCAGAGAAATACTCTTTCTTAAGAACTTAAGGCACATACAATGAACAAAGAAACAAAATGCAACAAACTCCCCAAATTCCCTCTGCAGAGGAATGAAGCTGAGGCTTGTGTGATGCTTCCAGACAAGCCCAATGAAGACCTGCTGAAACTTGCAGCTTGCTGCCAACAGGATGCTGTTCTCTTTCTTTCTCCCAGGGCTATGTAATTCTCATTGTTCTCCTCTGCATTCAAATTTGAAGCTATGCAATCGTGTGATCAGTTATTAGCAATTCAGAAAGAAGTATGACTTTGTAAGTTGATAAATCACAGTGCTTGACAAACAGCCAGTTGTCTTTTAAGTTCCTGATTATTGCAGTTTAGGAAGCTGAACTGGTTTTAGCAACTCCAATTACTTCCTCCTGTTAAGCTGTAATTTTGGAGCTGGACATACTGAATATACTTCCACTTTTCTTAGTTACTCTTTCCATGTTTTCCAGAAAGTTCTCTTTTGAAGGCCTGCTTGCTTTAACAACACTTCTAGGGAACAAAAGAGCAAGTACCATCATAATTTCTGGACAACGACAGCTGCGCTGTTTAACATCAAGATTGTCACCAACCTGCCTTCAAACTTGTACTGTATCTTAGCTCTAAGGAGTGTTCAAGACAAACCACAGTCTTACAGCTCTTGCACGCAACTTTTATCAAGGTTCTGATGGCAGTGCACTCCCAAATCAAAGAACTGACAAAGACATTCGGCATATGTGGCAGTTTAAATATAAAGCACAAAGCATTCAGCCATCCAAGACAACATTTCAAAAAATATTCCAAAGAACTGGCAAGATGTCCAGAAAGAACAACATTACCCCAATAAAGCACAAACCTTACTGTCAAATAAACTCATTGTATTAGAATGCTCTGAATTGAAAATAAACCTGAAGACATCCCAACATGTATGTTAACAGGAGTCTCAACAAAAATATTTTAAATTAAGTTCTCATGATAAACTCAAGAATATTATAAAAGCTCACTTCTATTCTGCTCTTTCTGACAATTACTGGGAGTTGAAGTCATGCAACTTGGCCAGAATACGCTACTGGGAGCAGTAGTGGAAGATGCACCCACTTTCTACTAACATAAATCTATGGTATCAGTTCAGCGACTGGAAAAAATTGCTGCTGTCACTGCACTTTGGAGCTATGAGAGCAGCCATTTCACATGGTATTTGACAGATGCTATATAGTAATTATAGGCACACACAACATGAGGCTATATAGTTGCTTCTTACAGCATTTTCTCCAGCAAGAGTTAAACTTCAGGGTTTTTTATAGCAATCATGTATTTGATGAACTTTTCCTCTGTGTTACCCTTGAGACAGGGCTCAAACAGCAGCAAAGCTGCAGCAGTTACACCCTCCAGTCCTGAAAGTCTCTGTAACAGAGCAGTTGCTTTGAACTCCTTGAAACAACTAAATCATGATACAACATTTTAGATCCATTACTTTATTTATGTATACTTCTAATTCAAGAATTGTTATTCTATGGAGACATCTTAGAAGCATGCTGGCCTAATGAGAAAAAGGTACTGTTAAACTAGGTCTACAGAAGGATTCAGATTCAGTAAAACATCATCACAGACTCTTCATCCATTAAACCTAATAAATAGCTTATAATGGCCATGGTAAATCTATTTATCTTGCACTAGGTTAAGGGTATCACCATCTCTCTGTAAACAGAATAGTCAGTCTGACATTTAATAAACTACAGGTTTTTACATATACAGTTAAGAGCTAAACACATGCAAACTAAAACCACCTGAACATTCCAAAATAGGAAGTCTTAATAAGATACTTTTAAAACCAACATTTTTTGTTTAAAAAAATACCCTTTCACAAAATACTATTCTAAGACCTTACCTTTAAATGCACATGGGTTCTAAACTGGATTCCTCTTGTTTTATTCTACATTTTAAAAATATCTTGAGCACTTAAAGAGAGGGGAGTGAAAACATTTTACTATGTGCCAATGGTATTATGCTCATTTTCTACTGCTGCCTATTTCAGATCCCGTTTATTACCAAGGGTCATAAATAACCTTTTCTCTGTGTAGATCAGCACATCTTTTCCTTCTGTATTGCATCAGCTATAAGTTTGGTACCTACTGATTTTTACTGAAAAATACATCCATATAGTACATTCTGTTTTATTTGAATTTGCAACTATTCAAGACATAACTGAGTAACAGATTACTAATATTTTTTCATTTTATAAAGGCTCAATACCAAGAATGTATTTCCCTCAGCCATTTGAGAGCTTATACTCAGTAAATTCCTGCTATCCTAAATTACATTTTTTCGTGATACAAGTACATAACTTCACTGTGTAGGCTGCAAATCTGGTGGGGGGAAAAAACATTTTTTAGAAATGTCGAGTACTATCCGATTATTATTTTGTGGCAAGTTTTCCACCTACATTAAAACCCACAGATAGTAAAAGTCAAAAGAAGCTGTGTTACACACCAGATTGGCTCCAGAGGGAATGGAATTACTGCTTTTGTACTGCGTTTAGTGGCTTTTTTTAACCACTTTACATTTCCAAAACTAAACCCGGAAACAACTCTATGCTAAACTACTCGTGCTGTATTGAAATAGATGTTTCACAGCAGCCATGTTTTTAATTTCCCCAGTTACTCTGGATCTGAGTATTCCCAAATGCTCTACACACATAATACTATTTTTGGTTGAAGATTAGTGCTTGAAGATATCTAAAGACCTCCTCTTGTTTTTTTCTTTTCTTTTTTCTTTTTAAACATCAAATACCGTAGGTCCCTGAAATAAATGCAGATGTTTGAAAATGCAGTTCTTAGTCATGCAGCAAGTTCAAAGGATGCATGAACCTGCCCTAAAGGATTTTATTTTTAGGGGAACTGGGCTAAACCATCTCTGAGAGCAAGCTTCAGGGTAGATTCTTGCTTTGACTTCTATTATACAGTGTATTCTCCTGGAAATAATAGCAGCTTTTTCTTCAAGGCAATTATACATGTTTTAAAAAGAAACCCTTATATAAGCCTTTCACAATTGAGGAAAGAGTAATTAACTTGCATAATTGTTAGCTGTGACCTGTAGTTTCAGTAATGTAGCTCAGCAGACTCTTAAAATGGTCACACACAGGCTGCTATACAGGATGCGCAAGGAAAGGATGCAATGACAGAGTTACACCCTCCTTTTCATGCAACACGTCCTTGCCACTGCAGCAAACAGAGGGGAGATGTAAGGAGAGTCAACCTTCAGGAACAGATCTCAGATATCAATTTTATTTCCATAAATTTTATTCCTGCCTTCAAGACAAACTATTTCTCCATGATATTATGGTTGGCTGAGCAGAGGAGGAGGAAACACAAACTAAAAATCCCATTAGAGGCATATATATGACTCCATACAAATAATGAGATATAGGAATTTCCATAAGATGTATGGCTAAATAAGCATCAAGACAGGCTATAAATGCAAGTTAAAATGTATGGATTAATCCTAGAAACAAGATAGAAAGTTTGAATAAAAGATAGAAAGAAAGTTTGAATAAAAACAAACAAACAAACGAAGTAAAACTGAGAAAAAAAGAATAGCCCTGTGAAATCTTTGTGGAAAAAAATTCTTGTGCCATTATTTCAAAACTGACAGATGGTCAGCTTTTCAGTTTACAACTCAGAAATGCTCTGAGTGTGACACTGTACTAGATTTATTACCTCCTCTCCACTGCACCTTCAAGCAGGAAAGAAGTCCAGTAAGTCAGAACAACTGCCTTGGCATCAACTTCAGCCCTCATCTCACATTTCTCATCTCTACATTCAGTAACTTCCTTTCGTTTCTTCTCTTTTCAGCATTTAAAATTTGCTTTATTTCCAATGACACCTAAATATATTATTTAGAAAGCAACAACATTTGCAGACACGGGCTCTTGCCCAGTAGCTCTTCTGTATTACTGAAAATGTAGTAAATAAAAGCAGACCATCTTGGACATCACCTGCTTACCTTCCTTTCTTAGAGAAAGGTGCAGCCCTGCCTCCATTACTGAAATCCTCCTTTGGATAACTATCTTAAAAGGTGATCTCACATAGGCATGCTACAGCAACACCAGGCAGAATTTAAAAGCAGTGCCATTCTCTTGCACATTACTCGATTGTTCTGCTCAGCAAACATTGCTTTGCTATGACAAAGTCAATCTGCTCATGGAGCTCATCCCTTTACCTTCTACAGTGCAGTTGCCAGGATCAAAGGCACAGGATCTCTGATGGGTACAATTCACCAAGAAATCCAAGGCTGCCTTGACTTTGAACCTGTATCACCTCTACACATCACCAGGTTAACATATGCCATCTTACACATTAAAACACGGCATGTTAAATGGAGGTTCTTTATATTCATCTCTGCTCTATGTAAGACCACTGTCAAAACCCCTCTGCACTGGACCAGCCTGAACAGATACAGACACAGTCACAGAGTTCTGCGAGGACACTCAGTCATGGTGGGGAACATTGAAGCACACAGTTATGGCCCTTCCCCTTTCCCCCTGTCCTCCACATACCCCTTGGTGCATCCATGCCTGGAACGCACTCCCATCCATATGCCTGGAACCCACCCCCCATCCTAATCTCAATTCTCTCAGTGAAGCTGATTCAGAACCAAACTAAAAAGGAGCATATTAATGCAGAAAAACCCTCACTTCAAATATAGGACTCCATTTCCAAAAGCAGCCTCCCATTTTTAGAGCAACAGCTTTTAAGTCCTCCACTTGAGACATCTTGACTGCTATTTCCATGAAAGCTGAATGCTTCCAGCTCCCATGAAAATTAGCAAATGAAGTGGGTGCTCAATATCTCGGCAAGCCATGGCAGTGCCTTTGCAAAGGAAAAATGTTAAACCTGAATCCCTTACAATTAGAAGTGCTAATCAGTTTTAGAAATCGTGTTAAAAAAATAAGCTATTGGAATTAGAAAAAAAGAAAGATCAATTAACTCAAAAGATGTAGCTGAAAAGCAGCATTTGGAAACGCATTTAATTCCTGCATCCCTAGACTCCTGATTTTTCATAGCCTTGGGAATGTGCCAGCATGTCGAAAAGATGAAAGTTAACATTCTTCCAAAGGGGTCACACAGATGAACTGCTACTAAGCATGAACAAAATAATAATTACAATTACTTTATGTTTATTTGAGAATATTTTTGATTAACAGAGCTCCTTAAAAGAAGTGTTAACATATTTTGTTATGGTGGTATTTCTACATTGTGTGCAAATTGTACACAACAGAAGGTCTAAAATTTTACACCACCAAAAAACTCCATTAGAACTGGGTATTTAGGTCATTTATATTACTTCAGTGAAGCGTCAGTTATTTCGTCTGATACTCCTAGTCATTTCATAATTTGCCAAGAGTAATGTTTTCCGTCAGGAAATTCTGGCAAGTCAATAAGCACAGGCTTGATTTGACTTGAACTGGCATCAAGGTTAGAAATGGAGAGGGCAAATGTGAATTTTCATTGTAAAAGTAAATACTCCATTATGTGAATGGTTAGACATGCTTTCGGCTCCTTCGTCTCACCAGGACCATCTCTTAACAGATGCAAGGAAAGAAATGTGAAGAAATTTCTACTTGTCAATGAAAATGTCTATTCCATAAATGCTGCACGGTTACTTACAAAGAACATAAAAAAAATATGCTGGACGGTTAGCAAAGGGTTTCAAGGAACAGGAGTGATCACTGAGGCAAATTCTTAATACAAGCAGAAAGGCAACATTTGGTTTACATGAACAGAGCATAAAACAGAATTTCTTCTACTCGCCCCTTTCTCCACAGAGGGGCAGCTTGGTCACTGAGAGCTCCAGGGTATCCTGGGTCCTCCTCACTTCTGCCCTCTGTAGCTTTTGGAATGTTGCCCAAAACCTGCCAGTGATATTGTTCATAAGTAAACAAAAGGAATAAAAACCTGTCTGCTGCTTCAGACCTTGACCTTCCCCTTTTTGGGGAAAAAAAAGGATGAAGAGATCACTGACAGCATCCTCTTCATGCCGATTTTAAGATCTGCAGAATTCAGTCACTGCTGCGTAGACTAGGGACAATTAATTTTTATTACCTCTACACTTAGAGGTACAAAGAGTTTGGGGAAAGACATGAAAGGTACAACATTCAGCATTTTTTACAATCTTATGGAAATGACAGCAAATAAAATGCAACCCAGGAGATTGGAAATCTAAACCCCTAGATGCTAACAGGTAGCTAGAACTATAATATTTATTCTAAAAGCTGTTGAATTGTGTATTGTGTAATTTAAGCATCAGCAACTAAATTTGCTCATCTGCTTTTTGGGGTACGATTTAATGTGCCACAAACTGTATCCATGTAGGACAGGAGTCCAAAACAATGAAAACGAAAAATTAAACAAAACAATTGAAACAAAAACAATTAAACACAACAATTAAAAACCCCAGAAAACAAGTCATTGCACATATTTTTACAGTTGGTCTACAAAGTCCTCATTTTCATGACCCTCAAGACTTGATGGTGTGTAGGCGGCTGCTATTTTGCTTCTTGTTTCTTCTGTCAGTATCAAAAGATTTGTCATCACAATCCACCACTATTTTCTGTCACTCTCAACTAGTGATCAGACCAATCCATACTAGCATTTCAGTTAGCAAAATTACTCCAAAGCCCTTTCATTAATGGACAACAAACTAATGATTTCTCTCATGTAGTAATATTTCCTGTCAGTTCCCAGGAACCCTGCATCCATGTACTGATAGGGGAAAACAATGATACGTCCTAAACTATAAGAACATTGACAGCAGCAGCACAGTAATATTCTTAATAGTCTTCAAACTGCTTTCTTTTGAACAAGACAAACAAAAGAAATCCATTTGCTTAGATCTTTCACAAACTGCACATTTTGAAATTTCAAGTCAAAATAAGATGCTACGATCAAAGACCAGCTTGTTTGCTTAATCCATCAGGAAAAGGATAGAAATAAAAGCTTAAATGAGCAAAATGACAAGAATTTGAGGCTACAACTTTTATTCACTGAAAAGGAGAATGTGCCTTTCAAGTAACTGAAGAGAGGTAAAATAATATGCAGACATTATGATGCTGATGAATTCCCAGCTTCGAAATATTTCATTGACAAAGCCATTAAAATCTACTACATAGCAAATATAGCATCTTCATGGTTATTGGAGCCACTGTCACTTCACTGCTGCTACAGAAATTGTCAGATCATTTGGGTTACTGAACCAAGAGAGTGTAATTTTTTTTTATTAAATGGTTTGTGCATCTAATTAGTTATTTAACACAACCAATGGTACAAGCAGCCAAGTGGAACAGGTCTTATTTACTAAATTTAATGAGGTAATTTGTCAGGAAAAGTTACTGTGAAATGCCTGAATGAAGAACGAATTAAAACTACAGGGTGACAAACCCAGCTTATGCTCAGCTCAGACATAAAATATTAACCAGATGAATTTAGGACTTTCCCTAGGCTGGCACCTGAATTTGAGAGCTGGGTCCATTGCTAAAATCTGGAAAAAAATATTTGTAGCAATAAAAAGTTCATATTTGAATTGCTGCATATATAGTTACATCAGCAATAACATGACACACCCACTTTATAAAGTCAGGGCATTTCTGCAAGCTCTGTAGACCCTTTTTTGTTGTCAGTGCAATGTAAAGTACCTGCCAAAATACAGAAAGAATTCAACCTAGACTAATGTTTAAAAACTCTTTAACTTCTATGAAATTGGCACTCTAAGAGGAAAGAAACATATATATGATAAGAGACACAAGTCTTTTCATCCACAGGCATGATAAGCAGAGCAGAGCAGGAGTCAGGAAGATGATTTGAGGAAGACCTCCTTAAATTAAAAGGCACCAGACACTTTGAACACTGATACATGGCATGTTGATGTATGTTGCACAGTGAGAATTTCCAAGCTTGATTCAAAACTACAGACACGGATGCACCACCAAGAAGGTCTCCCAAAAGAGATCTCAGTTGGCCCTAGACATTTTGTCTTCCCAGTGTCCATTCCTGAAATCAAAGTAGCATGCCTAGCCCAAGCTCAGCTTAAACCTGAACAGTAACAGAGGTCAATAAACAACATTTTTAGCTATTAGCATTTGGATTTTGAGCACTGGGGAAAAAAGGAAAAACCAAAATTTCCTCAGTGAACATTATGCAGAATGTAGCAAAAAAAATTATTTCCCCCTATATATGATAATTCAAATGAAAAATTCAAAAACAATGTGCAATTTAATATGCCTTGGCAGAATATCTCCTGTGAGACTTAGGTCTTCCCACATCTTGACTTGCTACAACTAAACTAGGAATCACTTGGCAGCAGGGAATTATTATACATAGAGTCGAGATGTGTAGCCTAAGCTATAATGGTAGAGAAAAACATGAAGAATCTAACTCCAGCTCCCTTGGGACACTAAACAGGCTGATTTAAGCTCAGATTAAAAACATTTTTAACTGAAACTAATACAACATTCTGATATTTTAAATCAAGGCCTAATGGGTCAAGGTCTCCTGGACATTTCTTTTCAGCTGTACACTATTTTCACCAAAACTAATGGTCAATTTTTTTTAAAATTTTTTTTATTTATTATTTTTGTGGGGAAGAGGTAACTTCCATTTTCTAAAGAAATATTATTGGCCAAAAAAAATAATTTCATAAAAAATATAATTAGGCCCAGTTCACATAGCAAAATTATGAAGTCTTTGATACACAGTATATACTTGGGTTTATGTCATCATTTAAAAGTAGACTAGCATACTTAAAAAGTGGGATTCCAAAATGATTTACCCTTCTAAGATTAAAGCTCCATCAATTTAAAACTAGCATTAATTAAGACTATCAATAAGCAAAGGTGAACTCTGTCAGAAGGAATCTGTCTTCCACCAAAAGATACAGCAGAAGAAACGCAATCTGGACACTTTTGAAACCTACCAGCAATTAACAGACCATTCCAGACTGCCTCTAGATTGATCATGTTATTAATTGGCATGAACAGTCACACACTGGGAGGTATTATGGCTCTGACTGTTCAATATGCAGGATTTGTAGGTTTTTGGAGCACACAAAAGAAAATGGATTTATACTGAATCTGCTTTATATTTTCATGTATCTTTTATTTCTGCATTTTATTCCATTGCCAGAGTTCCCTATATTGAGTGGAAACCTGTGTTTAACCATCATTATCCCACCCTACTCAGCATTCCTGGAACACTGTACTCAGTTTTAGTGCCAGCTACGCAAAAGACACGTGGAGAGGCTGGACAGGGTCCAGAGAAGGGTCACAAAGACAACCAAAGGACCAGGAATCTTGCAGTGTGAGGAAAGGCTGACAGAGTTGGGTTTGTTCAGCCTTGAGAAAAGAAGGGTTAGTGGAGACTTTATCACTATGTTCCAGTATTTAAAAGTGGCCACAAAGAAGATGGAGACTCCCGTTTTAGGAGTCACATGGAAAGAAGGAGGGGAATGGCTACAAATTACTCCTGGAGAGATTCTGACTGGACACATGAGGAAATTTTTTCACACGGAAAACAACCTGTATTTGGAATAATCTCCCCAGGGAAGTAGTGGATTGCCCAACACCATGAAGATTCAGCTGGACAGGATGCTGGGCCATCTTGTCCAGACTGTGCTTTTGCCAAGAAAGGCTGGACCAGATAATCCTTGAGGTCCCTTCAAACCTGGCATTCTATGATTCTATGACAATTCAGTATGTAATTTATTCAGACACCTAGCACTTTCCAAAAGAAGTAAAATAAATCCAAGTACGTAGTAAAGTAGAAGAGCACACTAATAAGAGGAAATCCTGTCTCACTCTCGAAGCACACTAAAACCATTTTAACTTAGTGAAGATTGAAGAGGTGAAAGGCTTGTGAAATACTTGAGAGAAAACTCCTCCCAAATTTTTAACACTAATTTAACACTAATTTTTTTCTTATGTCTTCTCAAATGCTGTTATTAAATTTTAGAATGTACATCTACATATACTACCTGTTCAACTACTCTGGTGTTTTACTGAAACAGAAACAATTAATGGCTTTGCCCCAATTACCCCAAAGTTCTGGCGCTGTACAGAAATATGCCATTAACACTTCGTGTAATAATCCCAGTTTTGTGATTGCTCTGAAAAGCAATCAGCTTTTAGTAAAGTGTAGCATAACACTACTTCCATTTCCCTGTGCATATTTAAGATAACTAATGAGATGGTCATATACTAAAAGATACTTTTTCAACAAAAACCTAGTTTGTGCCGTAAAAAGTCTCGAAATGATGCTCCTATGGAAGTCAACACAGTGGAAAAGAAAAAAAATTACTTCTTCAGTGCCTGCAAAAAGCCTCTTAGACAGTCCAAAATTGAAGGTTCGTAACTTCTACCAGTGAATTGTTCTTGTTGCCTTTTCCTGACAGTATTTCTTAATTCTCTGTAGATGATGATGCAATTTTTTGCTAGGATAAGTAGGGTCCAAGAACAAGAAAAGATAAACTATCTTTTCAACACAGCTCTGACAGAAGATTCATAAGGTCTTATGATATAAGACTCAGAATCATTAATGACATAACTGGAAAAGTCCTTGCTAATTTTGAGTTCTTAAGTATCCAGATACTGAATCTAAAAAATCAGGATAAATAAGCTGTTTCCATAGTCTGCAATTTTGTTTTTGTTACAAATGCTACAGAGCTCTAATGCATTTGAAGTATGACTTACAGAACACTGTGAACAGTTAGGGAATGGCACTCTATCTCACATGACCTGTCACATCGCAGTTCAGTTTTCTTCAATTTTCAGTACTTTAATAGCTAAGGACTTCACAGTCAATGTAGAGAAGAAACATGCTCATTTGCAAACTGATTCTCTTGCCTATTTCAGACATCTCTGTCAGGATTATATTAATTACACTGACTATACCAACTAAGATTGTCAGTGTCCATACTTAAGGTGACTGCCTCACATCAGCTTTTACTTACTTTTCTCTTACATTTGCTCTTGGTGATGTAACACTCAAGACAGACTTCTTAACAATCTGGCAGGATTTTTCCTGTACTTCAATCCAGAACAGAGAACTAGGTGGCTTAGAACCAATAAGAAATGGAGGTATTAGGTCTGGGTGAACTTCAGAGGTTCTTTATTCACTTCTACCCATAAATAAAACTCTGAAATATCAATGAAGAAGGAAAACTTCCTTCCTTCTTTACTAAAAGGGTTTCTTTTTCTCATTATTCAGGCTTTCCTGTGACTTGGAGAGACTGTGAATCAGCTGTTCACGACAGAAAGCTGGGTCACAAAGTATTTGCCTAGAAACACTTAGAGGGAAGCACACAGCAAAAATAGGCAAGGTGCCTAGCTGTCCACTGAATATATAGTCCTGTACTTTGAGGCAGCAGCCGCTGGTGCAACCACACCAGAAATCTCAATTTCTGTGTTTCTTGGTTCAGTTTAATTAATTACTTTGACAGAAGGCAGGATACCTCTACTGCAGCTTTTTCATCAAGAATGCGCTTCACTATGCAAACAGAACTATACTTGATCTCAGTGGCATTTTAAAGTTTGTCAGTTCTAACACTTTAGAAAAATCCATAGCTCCTGTGTGATAAACCTGACAAAATGAAGTGAAAAAGCATTTTTCTGCAAGCATTAATTCTCTGCCACTGGTTTGATTCAGCATATTCAGAAGCTCAGACATGTCATTTAGGGCATTGTAACATGAACAGAAACCAGGTGGGGCAATTTATAATCTCATTCAAGGATTTATTGAAGTCCTCCTTAATACTATTTAAATGCCTTCGATCCCAATATGAAGATTCAAGGCACACTGATCTGGTGGTAACAACTGTCCTCTACTTTCTATCCTAAATTCACTCACAGCTCTCTTGGATCCCATTACTGTCAGCTCTGTCCACCCGTACATTCCAGTGCAAAGTCAAGTTTCCTAAATGCAAGACACTGAAACTCAAAACAGTCCCTTGGGTTTGGATTTCCCAGCACTCCACTACCTATAGTAGAAATACCTCACTCTATCTCTTACTATACACACTTGCTTAATCCATGGCGACATAACTTCAATACACTAATTGTGCTAGTTCTATGATCAACAGCTAATCCAGCTATTATCTCCTTTCTCCTGAACTTCTAGGAGGTCTCGGGCATAAATCCAGAAGTGCATGACTTCACTGCCCTTCTGACTGACTGTAATCTCACATCTGTTCATCAATCTTCAAGGTGAACCATTTCTTTTTTTTATATTGCTTACATCTACAAATTTTACACACTCAGCTACGTCGACAGTTGCTTTTTTGGTTGGCATCAGTAACAAAAACATTCTTCAACTCTCAAGAATGTCTATTCAGTGACGGCCGTTGACCAACAGGCTTTGAATGCACTCGACACACACCGGTGACGAAGGCATAAAATGTATTTTATTGAGGGAAACTTGGGTTTTTATAAGTATCTGAGGAGAAGGTTCCAGAATTGGGACAGGATTGGGTGGAGTGAGTAACCAGGGTAACAGGGGAGCCAGTGGGACAACAGTTGCCAAAGGTGGGAAAACTAACCAATGAGGAGACAGGGTTCTGGGCAAATGCAGAAAATGTCTGAGGGGGAAGAAAACAATATGGAGAGGATGGGAAAAGGAGAACTGGGAAGGGAAAACCACAATAACATTAAAACTGTAAAAACTGAAAAGTGTACAATAAAACTGCGATAGTCCTAATTAAACTTCCATGACACTAGTTCCAATGTTCTTTAAGGCCTCTGGCAGTTCTAATCCATCGCCATCCTCATGAATCTACTTTTTGTAGTATTTCTTCCAGTCCTCATAGGACATGCATTCTCCGCAGTTCAGTAGTTTCTCACTGGCCTGACTGCTCTGCTTTAAACCTACACACTGACGTGACCTGTTTGCCCAATTCACGTAACTTAAAATCCTACAGCAGTGGCAGAAAAAACTCCCATCACTGTTATCTATTTAGACTAAAGTTACAGAAATGCTCAAGCAAGTTTCACAGACTCACAGAATAGCGGATGTTGGTAGGGGCCTCGAGACCATCTGGTCCAACCTCCCTGCTCAAGAAGGGCCACCTAAAGCCAGTTATCCAGGACCATGCCCAGACAGCTTTTGAGTATCTCCAAGGACAGAGACCTTACAATCTCTCTGGGCAACCTGCACCAGTGTTCAGTGACCAAACAGTAAAACAGGGATTTCCTTAGGTACACACAAATGACACATCCCTGGCTCATGGTCAAATCACTGTTCTTCGAGCCCCCCCACATCTTCTTCTACAAAGCTTGCTTTCCAGATGGGCAGCCCTCAACATATTGGATACATGGGGTTGTTCATGCCCTGGTGCAGGACTCTGCACTTCTTCTTGAGCTTCATGAAGTTTCTGTCCACCAATTTCTCCTGCTGAGGCCCCTCTGAATGGCAACATGACCCTCTGGGTATCAGTCCATCCTTCAAGATCTGTGACATCAGCAAACTTGCTATGAGTACTCTCTGCTCTATCAACTAGATCATTAATGAAGATGTTGCACAGGACCTGGTCCAGTACTGACTCCTGGGGTACACTCCTAGTGACTGTTCTCCAGTTCAGCTTTGTGCCCCTAAGCTCTATCATTCAGGAAGTTTTCAGCCCACATTACTGTCTGCTCATCCAACCCACATTTCATCAGCTTCTCTGTGAAGGTGTTACAGGAGAGAGTGTTGAAATCCATAACGAAGTCAAGATGAACAAGACATATCCATATCACCCTCTTCCCATCTACTAGGCCAGCCATTTCATCACAAGCATAATCCGGCTGGTCAAGCATGACTTAGCCCTGGTAAATCAATGCTAACTACCCCTGATGATGTTCTCGTTTATTTTAAATGCCTTTAAAGTACTGGGAAATATCCCATTTGCATTCAGGATTTTAGTAGATAAAAATTAATATAGTTAAATCTGCTACGGTGTAAATTCACAGCAACTGAAAAGTTATCATTTCAGTGTACAGCATGTTTTCCACTGATTTCAGCCATCCTGTTTTTTTCCCAAGTAACAAAGAAGCACAAGTCATGCAATCCACATCCTTATTTTCTCCCAAAGAAATATGGAAAAAAAGGAATTGATTCATCATAACAGATTCCACACACACTTTCCACCAACCTCCTAAGTTTTTAAGAGCTTTTCTATGAACCCTAATAAAATTCCCTGTTAAATCTTATCTCCAAATCTTTGGTCTCTAATTATTAAAATCTGAGCAGGTAATATATTAGCATACTAGTCAAACAAGAGAAACTGCAGTTCTTTTCAGCTAGGTATATAAATTCTGCTTTCTAATGCTTTTCCTCCCAATTAAGCAGTTTTCAAACTTGATAAATCTTTGGGGAAAAAAGCCCTATTAGAAATTCTGGAACTTTTTTGACTCTATATAAATTTTCAGGATGAAAATGTGTTACCTGAACTCTGGAATACACATATCTAACAATATATGAAAGTCCCCATCACCCTCAGGAAATGTTTCAATGACCTGAATGTGTCAAAAAGAGAGAGAAGCAGATGACCATACTGGAAAAAAAAAAAAACAAACCATGAATGAGAAAGGAGTAATCAACTACTTATTGTACCACTGCAAACAAAGTATTTTTACCAGAATTCAGTACATGCTTAAAATTATGAATTACTTTTAAAAAAATCACTTTTGTCACACAATGTATGATTTTGCTATTAAATAAACTGTCAAAAAGCATCATCTTAAATACAGTGGAAGACAAAAGTATAGATAGTTCTGCTTAGAAAGCAGGACACCACAATGAAATCTGGTGGCAGATTGAGCTTTTTTTTATGAATCGTTTAATATTCAGGAAAGGTGCCCAGAAATAACCAGTAAGTGTTTCTATGGAAAATAAAATACTATTCTGTTTTTCACAATAATATTCAACTTCCACATCCAGATAAAACCTCCAAACACAGTTTAATAAATCTTGATATAATTAGAATAAATTATTAGACAATAATGCACAAAAATCAGCGTTTCTATGTTGTGGCCACAAAACCAGAGGCAACTTCTGGAGTCTGTTACATAAGTAAAAAATTGAAATTGTAATAGTGTGGAGATTAACACAACACCAGCAAATACACAGTGAAAACTCATAAAGAAACTAAAGAGAAAAACAGTAGTCTCTTTTTCTTCCTTTCTTTCATCACCTCTTTGCAACTGTGCAGCAGTTACACACAACCATACAAGAAAACATTTCTGAACCACCATCATTCACTCAAATGCTGCTGCTACACTGCTTCAATAGCTGCATAAATTAGCCTCATCTATTAGTAAACAGCTTTGTGCCTCTTCATATTTTCTTTAAATTTTTACTTGCAAGCAGTTGGTTGCAAGAGATATTTACACCTTCTTCAAAATATATGATAAGACTAATTCTCTTTGCCAGGTTTTCAATGACTGAAATGAAAAATGAGTACAATACTTCACTTGAACCTGAAAAAAACCTTCTGAGATTCTGATACTTCTGGAACAAAGCAATCAACATTCTTCAATTAAGACAGGAGAAAGCTTTATTCAAATTCATTTGCAAGCAGTACATATAATTTCATCAGTTTAGAGATTAGATGTGTGGGTGAACCGGTTTCCAAGGCAACTGGACTAACCATGGGGAAGTCATCAGGGTGATAAGTAACTCAAAACATTTAGGAGGCACCATACCGAAATAGCATAGAAGCTGATGAACTGTAGCTATGTAGATAAGCCTAAGATTTACTTATTTTAAACAAAGTGGAATAGGATTGTTTTGGAAAAGTGTTTCTAATGTTTAAGCTGCAAGTTCATGAATGGTGTTGGCAAACCTGCTGTGGGGTCAGAGGAGAGGACACTTCTCCATGATCAGTACAAGCACAAGCAGGAGGATCAAGCCCTTCAGTGCTCACACAACCCAGACTGCCTCCCAGGCTTCTGCTGCATGGCAAACCAGGTATGGCAAACCAGGGACACAGACCCGGCAGCAACAGGAAACCTGAAAAGTGTTTAAAACAACTGAGATGGCAGAAGTATGAGTTTTATGCCTCCACAGGTCCCCAGTTTAGTCCACTATAAATGCCACTGAAAATAGGTGAGCTGAACAAAACTGAACTTCTGAAGCCTGATAAGGGTTTTTTCAGGTTTTAGAACTTTAGGCAATGCAAATTCTATAAATACAGGTGGGTAACAACAGAGAGAAAATTTTGCTTATTTAGGTTTATTTCCTATGTGCAAATGAAATCATCACTAAATACAGTACTTAAATACAGTACTTAGTTGCAATTTTTTATTTGGATGTAATGACTCAGCAAGTATTTAAATTGATTGTGAAAACTAGAAGGCACAAAGTGTTTCAGCCACAGAGAAACCCGTAATTTAGAGCAAATTAAAACATAACAAAGAGAAATAAAAATAGCTGGCCTTACACAGTGCCTTCTTCAGTGTTGTTTGATTTTTCCTTCCACACAAATTGCACAATATATATCCATTTGTAGCATCAATCCATGCTGAAATTTGAATTCAAGGCAAAACACAAATCACATACATTTGCAGCAAGGTTTTTAACTGAAGGCACGAATATGCACACAATCAGTCTGAAGAAAATTGTGATTTTGTATGCAAAACAGGCAAAATATTCCCAGTCTGCACAGGGAGGAGAGGACCATTTCCTTCTGCGAAGGTGGAAGGCCAGCTTTCTGGAAAATGGGCTGAGTTGCTACTAAACATCTGCCGTTTCATAGATGGGGCAGAAACTCTGACATGCAGCCAGAGCCCCAGGACACAACGTGGTCACGAGGGTCAGATTTTTGTGTTTGTGTCAGGGCCTAGATTGAGTAGTTCATTTTATTTATTTTAAATACATCACTGTGGTATACTATAATGCAATGGATTCACTTGGATTTGCTTTTGTTACACTGTACTGTGGGAAACTATTTTAGTTTTCTTCTCCAGCGCTTCAAAGAGCATTTCTGAAAGCTTCTGAAAAGATCTGGGAGAAAAAAGACCAGCTCATAATATCTGAAATACTTCTCAGAGCTCAATCCTGTAAGCTGCCTCCCAACCGGAAACACCATCACCTATTGCAAAAGTTCATCAGGTTTCTGTAAGAATATAAATTAAAATAGCTTTATACTTGGTGCAAATAGCCCTAGATCACATAAAATTGTTATATGTTGTTACATATTTCTTGTGTTCTAATTTCTTAATTTTCAGTACAAGAAAAAAGTTTGATACAGCAGCAAGAGAGCCCTACATAACAACAAAAATATCTTCTGCAGATTCAAAGACAGAATATTCCACATCACATAATGACTCTTAAAACTACTTACAGAACACAACATAGAATACATTTTCTTAGGATATCCACACGGGTGGGGGTGGGGAAAGCAACACCCCAAACTTTTAGCTTGGTTGAGTCACTGCACTGGGCTGAGGTGCTAACTTATGTGGCACACTGACAGCAGGATTCTACTGTCCTACATCTGCCCACAATTTAGCCAAACAAAACAAAAAAAAAAAAAAACAAATCAAAGTCTGTAGCACACAGTAGCACAAAAATCCCGGTCTAGTCTTACCATCCCATAAGGCATGTAAAAGACTGGAAGTCCAGAGAGCTTTGCAATGGGAGGGAATAATTATGTTAGCTTAACATCTCTGCATCAAGCCTCTCAGTGCCTTCAGCTGTAGGTTATCACAGGAAGAGTCAGTCACCGCACTTGCTGTGTAAACACGCTTTAAACCACCACAGGAAAAGAAAAAAAAAGCCACCATCTGTAAAAGACATAAAGCAACACGCAGCTGCCTCTACAGCATGACATAAAGATGAACCAGCCACCACCTCCAAATGCAGGAGAAAAATCTCTGATTCTTCAATTGCCACATTCTTAAAAAAAGTCCACCAGAAGTCTGCGCTCACATCCACTGGAATATGAAGAACTGGCATTAATTTAGGTGGGCACAGGATCCTACACACCCAACCTAGTCTTGAAAGGAATTTTGTCTTCAAATTGGAAGCTTTCTAAATTACATCCTTGAGCTACCATAAATAAAATTCTGTGAAAGCATCGAAGAAGTTCCCAATCTCTTGATGTGAGGACTATATAATTATTAGCAAATTCTGTAACCATCTATCAGCAATTAGCATTTGGAGAGGCTGTTTCAGTAAGAAAATTTACTTCGTTTATTTTAGGTAACAAAGACAAAATACATGACTACATTGCAAAGTAAATTAGTCTTTTATTGGGCACCAAACAGCTACAACTAGCCTGCTTTTGGTACCAACCTGTCTTATTTGATTTTGATTCAGGTACACCTAATTTATACTGCTGCCTGCAGCAATACACACACATATTCCCCACGGCAGTGTCCCCCTCCTCCCTTAAATCTCTTGTTTCCAGAACACAGCGTGATAGCACTACAGAAATGAAATAAGAACAGATTCTGCAAACTGTAATTTGTTTCCAACTTCTATTGGCCAAGCATATAATTACATCCATGACAGATAGTATTTTCAAGCAAATATCAAGGCACATTGGACTGCTGCAGAGAATAACGTCAGCAGTGCTGTAAAAACGTTAGGAACTCAAAGCATGGGTTGAAACTGCTTTCATTTACTTCCTCTACATTAATTTCAGTTTCAGTTCTGCTGAAGATGTACCACTGACAACAAACCCACTCTTGTCAACAATGCTGTCCACAGAACACTGCACACCTTTTAATAATTTATGTAACCTGGTTTCACAGCTAGTAGAGCTATGACAATGTGGGAGGTGTGTTTCGGAGATGTTGAGAACCACACTACATGTTCTCTCAAATCAAAACGGTGAAGGGACAGAGCAGTGGTGCAGACAGGAGCAAATGCTCCAACACTGGTGGCTGCAACCTCAGGCTCTTCCCCCAAATTTCACTTGTACCTACTTCAACCTCATTTAGCTATAGCTCAGGGAGCACACGCTGTAAACAGTGAATATTTTCCTTCCGAACTGTAGTATTATGACATCAATTTATCTGTATCGTAAGATTCCTCAAAAGCTGTTTTACAGTTTTTATTTTCCATTAAAATTTGAAGGTCTTAGTTTTACTCCTCTCTCTTCCACTAATCCCCTTTGCATAACTGAACACTATTTCATCTTCCTCTGACTGTTTCTCTACCTACTACTATCTGTTGTGCTTATTTATATTCATTATGTAGATGAAGAGATATTCTAGCTACAAAATGAATACCTTTATAAGGCCCTGCCCATGTCTTCAAGACATGAATAAGAAAGCCTATCCTGCTTAGCCTGGTTTTAAAATTACACTAATTTCTTTATTCATTGATGTTTTATTTAACTATGCTCTTATCCTCTCTCCTGAGGAATGCTCCAGATTTAAATTGCTTTAGAGTAGTGAGGTTAAATGTTAGCCTTTCTCACCTCCCAGTCACCACTTTCAAATAGCATAATGGGAGAGGAAAAAAAAAACAGGTTTCAACTGATACTGTGACTGAAGAAAACAGAATGGTAAAGCATCCCGAAGAGGAGTCTGGTTTAAGAAACAGATACTATCTGTTTTCATTAACTGAGGACTGCAATTCAGTAAAGTACTTACTGCCTTCTCAACTGGTCAAAGGAAAACACAACATTTATGTACTGACTAAAGTAAAAGCATGAAGTTGAACACTTAACACCCTCACAGAATCCAAACAGAAATGAAGTTGGCTTAGGAGTGCTGCCCTACAGAGTAAGCACAAACATCGACCAAGGCTCTGCCTGGAGTCAAGAATCAATTTATTAAGTATTGCGGTCTCTCTGACTTCTTCCAGCCCTAGTAAGAGTGGCACAGATGCCTCCTTTACTCAGGGCTCAAAGCCTACAACTGCCTCCTGAAGGCAGGCGACTGTCTCATTTGATCAAAAAAACAAGAAAGATCTAACTCTCTTCATGAAAGCTTATCCAGGAGAGGAAGACATGACAGTAGAGCACTTCCTATAAAAGGCCAAGTGCTTAGAACACTCACCCAGTGTGTGGGAGTTAATACTCAATTTCACTTACATGCAAGAATCTCTTTTTAAATTGTTCCTTATCAGTTTCATTTTAACAAGTCTTTCAGCACATCTCAGATCCCAAAGCTGCCCTCGGTGCCATGGAGAACAGTCTACCTATTAAGCTACACCATCTTAGTTGCCCTTGTGTTCTTTCTCATGCCAAGATCTGCAGGTTCATTCTGTACAGACAGTACTTTTGGTCTCATGTTCAACTGAAAGGATGGAAGAACACAATGTAACCTACAGGGTAGTGTTTAGGTAGACGTTCTTCCAGAAAATCATGGAGGTCTGAGACTCCTTCCTTAGTATGTATTTCAAAGATGGTTAACCCTTCTCCAAGTCCTTTAATTAACTGTATGGACAAGACAAACTTTTTTATACAATTTCATTATAGATTTGCAACACACTTGAAAAGCTGCCAGCCTTCATGAGATGATACACATACACTCTAAGACCAGCAAGTAAGAAATTCCACTAACTGCTAGCCAAATTTTTCTAAGTATAAAATTGATCAGCTTACAGAAGTATGATATTGTCATAACAAAGGAGACTCACTGACTAATGTAATTAAACTCAAGAACTGCTTTCAACTGAAGGCACCCAAAATTGCAGGATTTCAACACTGTCACCCAAAAATGCAAGATTTTTTCAGTTATAGATCAAAAGAACTGAAACTTAGGAACTTTAAGTAATTTGCCTTTTTTAATTACCTTTGCATCTCTTGGAATATTAACAGATATTGAAACTGTTTCCAGCAAAGCATCAGTTCACTGTTTCATTAGAGATCTACCTGGAGCACACATTTTCTGACACAACTCTCCATGGACGGAGAGGCCATCCCACTAGCACTTAGTACAATTCAACAGCAGACTGCATGTTCAGTGCACTTTTTTAGACTGCAATTCCCTGGGCTGGTTGTTTTGGGGAAACAAAGTTGAAGTACAGAAGAAAGGCCTGCAATTGCTATCATCTTAGCTAAAAAATACTCTACAATCTCACTGCTAGGCTTTTCGGCAAGTGCACTGGCAAGTCATGCAATGGTTTCTCCTCACCTTCTAATAATCATAATTATTCTTCTACGTTTAAGAAAGATTCCCCTAAGCCATCTCAATTTGACAAGCTTTTTAGCATTAAGTGCCATCTTATTTTGCTACATTACACCACTCTCTAAAGGGGTTTGTTCCAAATTTTCCCATGCTGTTGAGTTTACTTGCCATCACAGATCCATGAGAAAAGGAAGCACTGTCTGTCAGTTTTGCAGCTCTCCTGATGCCAAATGCAACATAAGAGCAGAAAAATTAGTTATCTGTGCACTTCAGGTCATTGCCATAATCATGTCTGTCCAACTGCTTTAAGTGCATGCCGATACCTTATTTTTTATTCCAAATGTGCTAACCAAATGGTGCAGAAAATGACAAGTGACTCAGTGATGCTGCAATGATGGTTTTCAGCACCACCGTCTGTCATTCTTATGCAGAATATTTTGCCTACTATAGTACAGTGCAGTTCGGTTTGATACCCCATCATTGGCCCTCAGGAATTCTTGCCTGCAAGCTCAGGGAACTGAATCAGAGTCACTGGTGTAACTCCTGGAAATCTGCTATCCATACTACTAAACTAAATTACTGATTGAGCTCATGACAGCAGCATGGCAAAAGAAGTCCCAAAAATACCTTATTTCTGATGGTGAGACTGATGTCTACACCAAATACGCAAATATGGATATGAGCAGAAGCAGTTCTTTCTAAGTAAGATACTTCAAATTTAATTTATTGTACAACTACATTTTTTTCACTTTAGGAGCTTGGTAAAATCTGAGGTCTGAAAGGGTTATCAGGAACAGTCCTCCTTTTGTTCCACAGCTAGTGTTTTTTTAGGTAGTGTGACAAAAGTTAAAATTTTGACCTTTATTTTCAAAGTAATCCCAGACAGACATTAAATGACAACTATTATTCAGCAAATCACCAAGTGATGTTGTATCTTGGAATTCCAATGCTAATAAAAGACAAAGAATTTGATCTAGTATTTAATGATTATAGTACCACTCTTGTTTAAAAGAGAACAAAAAATAACTAATACCAGAGAGAAGTTATGCCATGGTTACCCTTAACTGACATTTTTGCTACACCGTCCTGGCAGGTTTACCCTGCACTGCAAAAATTCTTGCAGCGAAAGCAAGCCCCATATCCTTGGGAGCATTACTTTTATCAAATAAGAATGAACTACAGAGCCTTTAAGTAAAAAATTTATCTTTCAAAGCCTTTTGATGAATTACCACTACAATATCTTACTAGTCAAGTATCTACATACATAAATTAGTTCTTTTAATTCTTAGTTTTCTAGGTGTACAAGTGTATCTTCTAAAAGTGGGAGCTGCAGAGTTGCCTATAAATTGGCCAGATGAAGTAGATACTCCACACAACACAGACCAGAGAAAACACTTTCTCTCCTCTCAGGTGTCAGCCACAGTTTTAAAGGAAAGTGCAACAGAACATATGGCACATCTAGATTTTGGTGTCTCACACAAAATAAAGAAGTAAGCTATGAAAAGCAAAGCATGACATCAGAAAGATCTTTGGAGAGAATAAGACACAGAGAATCAATAGCATTTACAGAGTCTCTACGGATATGAAGCTATATATTTCACACATTATTTACTAATTATAAATAATAAAACACAAGAAACAAAATCCCCATATAATGCTTCAACAAAATAAACTCAGTACTATAGTAAAAACTCTTTTGAGTGATGTATGTGCTGTATGTAAAACAATAAAAAAATAAACTGTCAAGTAAAAAAGCTTTATTTTCTTTTCTAATTTTTAATGTAACATAAAATGTTAAGTATGTAGCCCTAGAAAACAAAAAAATTGAGGATAAAAGAGGAAATTATGTCCTAGGCCATCAGAAAACTGCAGCCCTGGAAGTGTCCAGAATCACTCAGGGGATGGTGGACCAAACTGATAAGAAGGGTTTCAACTGCCTATTTTGGTTGATGCTATACTGAAGGACTACCGATGCAGACAGAAGTGTCTAGCTCTTTAAAAACGCCACAAACCTGCCCTACAGCTTCTCTGAATGCGAAACACTGCAAGTGCAGTGCCAGCAAGTACCACTGGCTTATGAAAGCTGCAGCAGAACCCAGCCAGGGAACAACGCTGGGTGCGACCAAGCTCCAATCCACGCTGTGCTCCCACCCCATCACCCAGTTGGGATAGGAGACCCCACTGCTCCACCACCATCCCTGCAAACTTCCCATGGTTCTCACTGCTAGATTTAGCTTCCAGCAGCACTGCTCTCCCCTCACCAATCAAGTCAGTCATTTCAATGTAGTTATGAGAGTGGTCAGGAAAATCTTCCCCTTTTTAATTGTCAAAATTTACTGGTAATGACGGTGTCATGCACTTCCAGTAAACCCACAGTAAGTCTCAGCAGTTATTTTGGATCTACAGCTGTTAAGCCTGGAGAGTGCTTTATGGACCATCCAGAGAGAAAGGGGCGGGGGGTGAAAAAAGTGCCCCTGTTTCATGGTATTTCTCTCCCCTCCACCTTAAATATAAACATGAAGGAAATATGCAAAACACCAAGTGAGCAGTTTTTAGTCAACCTACTAATAGAGAAGAGATAAAACTGAGCAACTACTTCAGAGAAAAATGCTGGGCAAAAGGGGATAAAGAGCTACATGGTCTGGCAGTCTCCTCCTATCAAACATCACACTGAAACATTCTCATTTGTGTTGGTGCACTTTGCTGCACTGTTGAATTACCTTTTTCAGGAGTGCTCTAAACCTGTGGATTAATGAGTTTTCTCTAGTATCCCCTTGTGAAAAATACAGTATTAAAATAATTTGAGTATTCTGTTTAAACACAATGAAATCTACTGGGCAATCACCCAAGTCAACATTAATGAGCAAATATCTTTGGGCTTCTAAGAAGGCAGAGCTAATAGGTAAATATTGAGTATGTCAGATTCTACACATCTAAGGAATCTAAGTATGTCAGTACTAAATATGTCACAGTCTATCTTAAAGATGTCTGCAACTTTATAAAGATGATTACAAGCTAGATAAAGAACTGGGATATTTTTTATCAAAAAGGCCATGATCTAGATGAATTAGAAAGTCTGAGTTTGATAACACTGCTTTTAAAAAAATTAATGTGAATAGTATTTGAAATACAGGTATTTTATCAAATGAAAGCCCCTAGGTCTACATGCAGCATAGACTGAACATGAGAAGATATCCTTTCAATGTGAACCAGCATCTTATGCCCTTGAGATTATACGCTGAACATCAAAGCAGATGGAAACTGCAGAGAGAAACACCATAAGGTACAGATGTGCACAGACTAAGAAGCGCAGCAGTATGTGTAATAACACAAATGAATCTCAGAAATAAATTCTGAATTCACATCTTCCACTGACTTTATCATATGCAAGCATCTCTGTGATCTGCCAAGTCTCTTGAATCAACTTTATTACATAAGTACAATGAGCTCCTCTCACTAGAACACTTTCTATATAAAAAAGGACACCACAGAATAACAGCCATTCCTTTGTATAGTTTAATTACAGGAATGTCAGGTACTTTTTAAAATAGATCATTTGTGGCCTGCAAGTTCCAACAGTGCTGAAGGAAATTGCAACACTTAACAGAATTAATAGATACTATTAGACAACACAGTAGTCTATTAGGAACACAGGAAAAGAGTGCCTGCTATTACAATTCTTTAATCTTAGTTGTAAAATGTTCAATTCCACCTTAAAAGTGGAATGCTGCCTCTTAGTCTTCAGGTACCTTTTCTTTATGAATATACCAGAGATTTAACTATGCTCTTTTTCAGGCTTTGTCATCACTCACTGAGCAATTCAAATTTCTTAAGGCCCCTGTTTTATGATAGACTCAACCAAAAAAAAGGCAGACAAGAACACCAAGTTGCTGCTCTTCCTGCAAACTCACTTGCCTTAAGCAGAATCCACCAGACATATTTCAGATAAAGTCTCCTTAGCAAGTTATAAAATGACACTCACAATTCCCTGTCCCTTCCAAAATATTTTGCTTTATGTATCTAGAATGCCATTTCTCTTCCTCACAGCTGCGTCACACCACGGTTGCTGCCCTCATTCTGCACAAGCAAGGCACTGAGTGGCTTTCTCCTTCGCAGCTGTCCCCTACAAACGAGTCACTAGTTTACTGGTTCTTAGCTCATAAATCCATTCCCACTACTCAGGTCCTCCCAGTCACTTGTATTGTACTGTAATCCTATGCAATCATAAGGCTTCCCCATTTTTCATCAAAAGCAAGTGTCATTAGTGTGCTTCAACTTTCTGAGACAGAACTACTGAAATCTTTAACAAGGTGTTTTATCTTATCAAAGGCAGATCCTAATTTAGTCTGACATATACCACCCTCTGATAAATCCATTTGCATGTATTCCATTTGCCTCCCTGCCTTCGATTCTTTTAAAAGTGTTTGGAATTGCTGCACTACAGGGGAAAAAGAAAAAAAAAATTAGTAATTTCCAGGCTGCCAGAACCACCTCTTCTCTACTTTCTGAAATTGCATTTGCTCTTCTGCAGTTAATACCACCTCTATTTTGCTGGTGTTCTGTTTCTTTTGAAATGTTTGGTACAAGATTTTTCTAGAACACAACTTCTTTGACCCAGCCCCATACAAACCGGAGCAGTTTCTTCTTAATTTCCACAAGAATTTCTAGGTAAGAGTTTCCATCTGTATACATTTTTTCACTCAATTCCAATTCCATTATCAACATGACCAACTGCATCAAAAATAAAGGCAAAATAGTAATATAAACTAGGAATGATAACTCTGATCATAACTTTGCATTCACTGCATAACACTCACTTTTCCTTTCTTGTTTAATTTTTAATGAAGAAATAGCTTTTTACTACTTGGATTATTTTCCTTTACAAAACCAAACTCAGCTTGACTTCTGGCAACTTCTTATTCACATTTAAGGCTTCTGAACCCATTTTTGAACCACCTTTTGCACTCCTTCCAAGTGCTTGGCTAGCTAATGTTGTTCTCTTTGGCTGGCTTTTCTTCTGATTAGGTCTGCACTCATTTACTTGTGTATTCTGCTTTTTCTTGGGATGCAAATCCTACGCACTTTTTCTAATGCTGAATCAAAGAGCTCCCTTTGCTCTGTGGTTCAGCTAATTTCAAACCATTTCCCTACAGTTTCTCAGTCTGCATTTTTGACATTTAAAACTTTAATTGGAACCCATTTCAATCTAAACCACATAAATCTCTGATGCCAATGTTTCATTCCAAACTTGGTTTCTGCAAAGTTTGCCTAGAATGCCCTCCATGCTTATGAAACCTAGTTTAAAGCAACTTTGTTTCTTTCTTTATAGTTGAAGAACTGTGTGTGAACATTGCATCCAAGAATTACTGATCTTTAGTATTAGTAGTGAAATTATGACCTATACGAGACTTAAAAGTCTCCAGAGCACACTGTGGCAGGCAAGTAACTTTATTCCCTCTACTGTACTCAAATAATTCCATGTATACTTAATACAAAAAAGCTCTTCTGCACCTAAAATTACTATGTCTAAAAGACTCATCCAGTGCCGGTATAAAATTCCAAATCAGTAATATGAGATATCCATGCACAACACACTGACCTTCTAAAAACCAAGAGTAACCTGTTCTGGAATGCTTTATCCTTTCACTATTCCTTATCTGACAGCATTCAGTCTCTGAAGCCTTAATATTTACTTGTTCCTTTCCCTGACAAATATATGTATAAGGTTCTTCTGCCTTTCATAAACATATCTTTCATAAAAATATAACTGAAATAAGACACCAGGTCTCAGAAATGCTCTATATAGCCTACCACCAGAACAAAGAACCTGCTTTTTTACACTGTTAACTTTTACAAATAATCAAAGTTAGCACCCCATCCTTATGGGGAGGGGACACCCAAGATTCATAGGTGCTTCTGCAACAAAAGCCAGAGGGTCCACAAAAGCTTACAAAGTTTTATTAGTATAGAATTGGTATAAGTTTGTGGGGGCTAATGGGGAGGGCAAGTGGTGAAAAGGAGAGAGAGAAAGATTGCCAGTCTTGGCTCCAGCCTTGATACGGCTGATGGGATGTCCATGGTCCTGGGTGTGCAACCCTGGGCTTCAGGGGGTACCTTTTTACAGGTAAGTGTTCCCTGTCCGAGAGGTAAGTTTCTTGCTTTCTACACAAATTAGTGATCTTGTGCAGTCCAATCTTCTATACCTTTCTGGAAATGGGTCAAAGGGCTTTGGAAGGCATTGGTGGCCTTAATCTCCTGCTACTCGGTCGGCCTTTGGTCGACATGCCATGCCACCTCAGCCCTGTGCTTGTGCTGCACTGTGTTCTGGTTATTTCCAGAAGCCAGAACAAGAACATTTGTCCCAGAAACATGCTGCCCTATATCCATATGGCCCCCTTCTCCAGTCACATCCTGTTCTTTCTTACAGTGTATTATTACCAACAATCCTTGGCTCCACAGCTAGCTGGCTATTGGTGTTTGAGACGCACACCTGGACACAGGAAATGGAGTAGACAACCAAATTTAAGGAAAGCAAAATATTCGTTCAGTGATTTCAGAAAGAGTTACACATATTTCTTTATCAGTAAACTTTCATAATCAACCCATTCAAAAGCAGACAAATTTCTCAGATTCAGTAATAATTTAAAGTCTAACATAGCCTCAAGATCTTTCTGCAAGTCCTATCTTCTACACTGGCCTGAAACACATATCCTAACATGCACTGGTACTACCTTATTTATAGAAACACAGACTCACTGACAGTGGGAGGAAAATCTGGAGATCACCTAAATCCAATTCAGTATTCACTTAAAACACGAAAGCAGCAATGGCAAGTTTGAAGCCATGGACTGTACAATGACTGCAGATGGATAACCTTCTCTTATGACCCCTATGATCCAAAATAGTTCATCAACAATTTAGCAACAGGTAAATACAATACTAAACATTTTATCAGGCAAATACTTTTTTTAAAACATTAAAATTCAAAAATGTTTTTTACCATACCTTATTTTGATGCTTACCAAACAAAGAACAATAATATTTTAGAGTAAATATTTCCAAAGCAATTGGTGTCAGATTGCTTCAGATTCTTTCTCTGCCACTATTTACATTCCTGAATATGTTTTGTCAGGGCAATCCCTGGTACCAATACAGGCTGGGGGATGGACAGATCGAGAGCAGCCCTGCCAAGAAGGATTTGGGGGGTGGTGGTGGATGAGAAGCTGGACGTGAGCCAGCAATGTGTGTCTGCAGGCCACAAAGCCAATTGTACCCTGGGCTGCAACACCAGCAGCGTGGGCAGTAGGACAAGGGAGGAGGTCCTGCCCCTCTGCTCCTCTCCAGTGAGACCCCACCTGGAGTGCTGCATCCAGCTCTGGGGCCCCCAGAACAGGAAGGACATGGACTTGTTGGACCAGATCCAGAAGAGAGACATCAAGATAGAGGAACAGAGACTCTCTCCAACAAGGAAAGACTGAGACAATTGGGATTGTTCAGCCTGGAAAAGAGGGGTGACCTAACTGCAGCTTTCCAGTACCTGAAAGGATGCTTACAAGAAAGATGGAGAGGGACTTTTTACAAAAGCATGTAGTGAAGGACAAGGGGGAATGGCTTCAAATGGAAAATAGGTTTAGATTAGATATTAAGATAACATTCTTTATTGTGAGGGTGTGAAGCACTGAAACAGGTTACCCAGAGAAGTTTTGGATGCCCCATCCCTGAAGTGTTCAAAGCGTTGATGTAAAAGGTGTCCCTGCCCATAGCAGGGGGGTTGGAACTAGAAGATCTTTAAGGTCCCTTCTAACCCAAAGCATTCTATGATTCCATGATTTTAGTGACAGAAATGAAGAATAACTAAAAGAAAGATTCATTCCTTGAACTGATTTTTAACAAGAAAAATCACCACATAGTTCATTAAAAAAAAAAAATCAAACAACTGTTAAATAAAAATGCCATTTATACTCTACATTGAACTACAGTCACAGCGCTGGTAAAATGTCTTCAAAGGCGAGAGAGAGAGAGAGAGAGAGAGAGAGAGAGAGAGAGAGAGAGAGAGGCACAAGTTCCAATTCCTGAAGACCATTTGAACAAAACATGATCTGGAAAACTGAATTGTTGTGGGGTATAAAATTCAGTCACGCCACATGACAGAAGAGAGGAAGTACAATATAAGGTACAGGCACTACTGATTATAATCCCATTATATTGAATTAGCTGAAGCATGGAAGAGCCATTTGCTACATACCTTCCTTTCATGTTACCCTCTCTGCCACCTACCCCAAAACTCAGACAAGTCTGCAGAGATGTCTCTTCACCACTGCACCATAATGAAGCTTTATGGAATGCTGAAAACTGAGGGAGCAGCTTGGGCTAAAATCCCTTGCAGCATCACAAGTCACCTGCTGTCTGCCATACGGTCTGATCACATACTACGCAAGCCCTTGGCTGGTAGGACCAAGGCAGAGGAGCAGAAGGTTGCAAAACGAGACTCAGCAGGCAACACCAATTGCTGCTAACAGCTTTAAATGGCTTAACATGTGCCCGGTGCCAGAAAACAGGTTCTAACTGAAGATGCAGCCATCAGCTATCAAGGCAGAAGAAATCCTGGACTTGGAGAGAGAAGAGGTGAACATTTCCATCCTAAGTCTACTCAGGACAGAGAAAGCATGGCTCAGGAAGGACTATGATTTGGACAATCAATACATTTTCATTTGCTAGAGCATAGAAAGCCAGGAGCTTGTGCATTCTGCACTACTGGCAAACCATGTCCAACTAGCCTGCAGTGTTCAGGAAGTGGCATAATAACCCAAGTCTCAGGAAACCCTGCAAAACTCAATGAAAGAGCAATAAATCACCAAGTTGCTGGTTTGGGTCTGTGGGGTTATTTGGTAGAAAAGCATCCCTGGCAAAACAAGGGTACTTTTTTCCTCATCGCATTTACTTATCTTTTTCACCTCTTACACTCTGCTTGGACAGCTTCAGTTCTATCCCTGAGCACCAACACAACACCGTATCATGAGGGCAGACCAGTGCTGATAAAGCTCCCATAGACACACACAACTATTCATGCCAGTGATGCCAACTCCAAATACCTAGAAACTCGCCAAGCCTACAGTGGCCTCTAGGCAGTCTCCTACTCCCAACGGAACTTTCAACAGAGATGAGATCAGCAAATATATCCCATAATCCTAGACCAGGGCAAATGGCCCATAGAGAATGGAATCTCTGATAGCAAAATTACAGACTGTCACAGATTGGAATTTCCTGCATGCATTGCCTTGGGTTTTGCTCTTTACAGCAAGTTTCTCAATAACTGGGTTGTCCTCCTGCTTGGGAGACATGCAGAATTCAGTCTTTATCAGTTTGACAAGTAAGATTCTATTTATTCATCCTTCTGCCTATACTTCATTACTTCTCATAGTCCCCAGCATTTCCCTTAGAGGGATGAATGTTCCTTTACAAGTCTCCCTGAAAAATCATATAGAAAAATAGTCCAAAGATGTTTAGATAAACCTCTTGAGACCTTCAAGTCCCAACGTTATAGCAATAACTACCCATTGATTTCACAGGTCACACATTCAAATGCCAGTTTTGTTAATTATTTCAGAGCTTACCTGTAGGAGGAGAGTGAAGATACAATACTGCAAAATGAGCACTACATATCTAGTTTGGGTGGCACTTCACACACCGCTATCTAGCAGAGTAGTTAAGTACAAACTCCTTCATTTTAATAAAGGGAAATCAGTTTTCAAAAATTAAAAAAAAATACCCCTACATTGCTTTTCATTTTCCTCTCCCTCAATCACTCCATGCATGAGGTGACATTCAGGAAAGTATTAATGAAAACCGGTTATAGCCACTAAAACATAAAATTGTGTAGAACAGAAAAATTCTTAAGTAGTTGCTGCCTATTCAGTTAGCAAGCATCATCCCCATGTAACTGATGGTACAGGGAGTGACTGGGTAAGTTCATCCACTAGCACTGTGCAACCCCTGTGCCACCTGCACTGCTTACTGATACCTATCTGCTGGGCAGAAACCTCTTACCAGAGCCAGTTCACAACCTCCTGGCACTATGCTGAATTGGCAGTGCTACTGGAGAAGGAGTGCAGGAGCTCAGAGACTTGCAAGCCACAAGTACCCACCAGGGGATTCTACAGCTGCCCTTCCCAGGTCCCTGCCCCTGGCAGCGTGGCCGAGCAGCGACCTGATGGCACTGGCAGCCTGCCCGGGCTTACACCACCTGACACTGCTGAGGGAACTACAGAGCATTGCAGAGAAAAGGAAGGAAGGCTCAAGAAGCAACTTTTAATTTTCCACAACTTTTGCTGCACTTCTTCCTCCCAATGCAAGCCTTCCACATGGTATCACTTCCGCTTCCCCACATGACTAAAATACTGCATGCACTGGAGGCACTAGAGACAGAAAAGCAGGGGATCTCCCAAACCTCCCAATCTCTCCTGCACTGTTCACTCCCTGAGCAGCTTTTACTCTGTTTTCTTCCTATTTACAATAAAAATGCTAGAATAATTAAAACAATGATTCTTTTACTTTGTATAAGCTTGTTAAGACTGCTTGATGCTTACACCCATGACAAATGTCCTCTTTTATTGTTTAAACAAATGACTTTTAGAGCATTTTCCTGATGGACTGTTGTTATTAGTGTATAATATGTAATCTGAAACGAACATGGCATGAAAATCTCAAAAAAAAAATTTATAACTAAATAATTGAGAAAATACTCTTAGAGCACTTGGCATGACAGCACAATTGAGACCAACAACAGCAACGTACTGAAGTAAGAATGTCACTGTTAGCTCTTTCAAACAGCAGAAAAATCGGACAATCTCAAGAATAAAAGCAGTGAAGTCACTATGGCTTATCATCTGTTGCAACCACCATAAACAACTGCAGACCTTCCACAAGGGAGAACATCATCTTACCTGTCAGTACTGTCTGAGAGGGAAGGCACTGTGGGGGGAACAACTTTGATAATTCTTTGTAATAAAAATCTTCTCTACTTCACCTCTCCCCAAAAATTCAAGAAAACTACCTAGGTCATTTATGGGAATAATCTAAAGGGAGCACAAAAACTGTTAAACTTTTTGGTTCGTGATGCAAGTCTGAATAAAACAAAAACAAAAAAACTACCAAAACAAAATTAACAAACATACATTATTTGTCTTGGAATATTTTGTTTCAGTGTAAAAAATGGTCTTTTGAAGCACGAAGAACAAAGGATCATTCCTCTCACTCCACCCCACAATAAACAGACGTTAAAACCTGGTTGTTTCATTCAGATGAAAATTTTGTAATACAATATCCATCTTACCCTACCTTAAACCACAGGCAGTGTAAACGCAGACTTTGTAAATCACATTACTTCAATAGGGCAACTTCTGTCCACTGATTTAGTAATTTTCATTGCTAAGATCACACAATAAATATAGTGAACTTCAATTACACATTTTTAATTTTTAAATGCTTACATTTCAAGTGCTTGATGATACATGGCTGTTTCAAGAGCCATTTCTGCAAAAATTACTACATTTTTGAATTGTCCATTTGAGACATCTGGCATCTCCAGCCAGGGTCAAGCCACCACATACACAAACTAAAACGAGCTTGGAAGTAAAACACTTTCATTACTTAAACATGAGACTCAGCAGTGAAAAGCTGATACAAGAGAACATGACTAGTTACTGACTAGTTATTCCTTCTTGCACCGAAAACTACTGGAAACAACATTCTTGGCTGTAATTTCAAGGTACTCAAAATCAAATAATAACAGCTCTGCAAAAAAACACCCTTCATCAGGTGTTTCAGTCAATTCACTTCACCTTTCTGTAGCACCAAGATACACCAGAAAAACATACTCTTTAAACATTTGAAGAAAGTGACGATACCACTAGAAAAGATGATACCAATTGAGATACAGAGTATTAACAGTCCTCTACTACAGAATCGCACTCTATTTCATGACACAGTCTTTAAATATGGGTAGGTACTTTAAAGAATATCAGCTAAGAGCTCAGGAAAAGCCACTCAACCCAAAGAAACTGTGATTTCAAATGAAACAAAACCAGTAGCACAAAGGTCATCTAATACCCATATCAACATTTCACCATGCATGATAAAACTCTCAAACTTCACAAACCCAGCTGTCATTCTCAGTTTCTGGTGGTTTAGTCAGACACCAAGAAGTCTACGAAAAGACATGAGTTCATCAGAGCTCAGCCGCCTTACTTCATTTATGTTCACAGGTTGACTGCAATAAAAACATGTATCAAAAGATCCTCTGCAATCTTTTCAGAGAGGCAATCAGATGACAAAATCTCATTCAAATAAAGCTGCATTTGAAAATGAACCAACTGCAAAAAAAGACATAAGAAACTTTACCTTAATTGGAGCCCGGCTAAACTTTATTTTTCTGTTGGCTGGGATTTCGTCTTCATCTGGCAATCCATTAATTTCAGAATATTCCATATCAGGCTCATAACAGTTATTTTCATCACTCTCATCTAGATCATCCTGTTCTGTACCTGTCTCTCCCCAGTCAGAATTGTACCTGGATCGTACTCGATACACATTGTAGTCAGAGTGCATGTACACGTGGGAACTCTGAAAATTATTCCCATCCTCAGGCATATCTTTTTCACTTGCCTCATCATATTGGGACTCAGTAGCATCTAAAATCCCATCTGTGGCAAAATCACCACCTAAAGCTACATTTCTCGTTGATTCTGCAGCTTCAGATCGATCAAAGACACCTTCTGTATTTTCTGACTGTTCCTTTTGTTGTACCAAAACTCCTGTCTCTGTTTTTGACTTACTTCTAGCACAGTCCACAGACCTTTCACTGTCAAGCACACTAACCAAATCCTGTTGATCTGTTGCAGAGTCCTCAACAGAATCATCACTTGCCTCTGTGCTCTTCTTTATTTCTTCAGTTGTTTTTGAACCTGCCAAAGTGCCTGTGGACACTTTCTGTCTTGGTGTTGAAGGTGTGCTGGTTTGCTGAGAGCTTTCACCAGACATCACGCCTGTACTCTGTTTGGCTGGGGGTGACCACGTGCTGGCCTCTTTCAAAGGACTGAAACCCTCAAGGTTTGCAACTGGAGAGGAGATATTTGTGACACTAGATGAGAGGTTGAGTGGATAGTGACCAGTTACAGAGTACTCTTCGTTGTTTTCCGACTTTTCCACAACGACTGCATTGTGTGAGTCAGTGTTTTCAAAAACTGCGCTGAGCTGACTCACAGTTGGAGAGACGGTCTCTGTCCTTGGGCTAAGACTGTCCAGTGAATCAGTGCTGCCTCTGTGAGACTTGGAGCTGCACCACTCATCCGGAAGCTCATTGGAAATGATTTTCTCTTTCTTTGGGGAATAGCGATTTGAATGTCCCATTTCATGAGCATTTCGTTCAAACATCTTCCGAGTTTCAGTGAACTTGGAATAGGAAGGACCATCATGGATAGTATCAAATCTACTAATCCTTTCTGAGACAGATGATTCCAACTTTACAATTGAACCATCTGCTTTTTCTACAAATTCTTTGGGCCTAATTCGTCTTTGAGGTGATGGAGGGCCACCCTTGCCCCTGGTTTTAGGGGCAACTCCAGCACTTTCAGTGGGCTCCATGCCCATCTGCATAAATAAGTTCTTGATCCTATTGACATTTGACCCATATTTCCTTCCCCTGTTCTGTGAGGCCTCTCCTTCCTCTTTTGCTTTTTGGTCTCCATCTGATTTTGGTTTGTCAAAGGTGCTTTTCAGCGCCTGGAACTCAGTTCTGTAAGCATTTCTGTGAGGAGAGGCACTTCGGAGGGTTGATCTTTCTCCTGAAGACTCTGTTTTCATCATGTTTACTCCAAGACCACAAAACCTGCTTGCATAGTTTCTGTGGTACCGCTCTCAGTAGTTTGTCACAGCTGAGTTTCTGCTTGAGGAGTGTTTTTCCTCAGGGGCCACTGCACTTAAGTAGGGCCATACTCGACAGAAGATCTAAACCTATATGGTCAATTCCAGCAAAGCAGCATGACCGAGGACTCAAGAACTAGGGCTGATTTAACCTGCAATAGAAAAGAGGGTTTTCTGAACCATGTCAAGTACTTTAAATGTCAATTTCCACTTAACTGTTGACACTTTTACAAAAAAATAGTAAAAGGGAAAACAAACAAACAACCCCTCTCCCCAAAAATCCAACCCAATGCTGCACAGACACATGAAAAGTTGCCATCACAAACTTTTTCAAATTGACTGTTGCAAAATTTACAACCTATATCATCATTCCACAGCGAAAGAACAGATTATCACATCGTTCACAAGTATAGTAACATGGCACAAATATGCATGCAAAAGAAAGGCAACGTGACATGAAACGTGAGGCATTGCAAGACAAACCCTCTCTCAAAGAAACATAACGGTAGAAATACAATCAAAGCTAACACGCTCAGAAAGGCAGATTAAACAGCAGCTCAAGGGAATACAAAACACTGCACCCAAAGTTAACATCCTCAGCTGACATGGTAAAGAAAGTGAAATCCCGTTAGAGAAAGTTGCCCCTTGTCGCGGGCAGCGGTTTTAACATCTGGAAGAACCTGGAGATGCCCAACACGGAGATGCAGAAAAGGAGCCAGGGACTGGACCCGCTCCCACCCCTTGGCCCGAGGGGCTCGTCCCCGGCCCCCGCAGCCCAGCGAAGGGCAGCACGGCGCTCGCCCAAGAGCCAAACCGCTCTGCCTTCCCCTCCGTTCCTCCTCCCCAGCCCTCTCCCTGCCGCTCCCACCGAGTAGGGGCCGCCTCGCTCTGGCCGCCGCACACACGGCGCTGGTACCGCCGCCGGGAGACCCCACGCCCCTCCGGTCGCCACGGGCGACTTGAAAGCCCACACGGCAGCGGCTCTCGGCGAGACTCGCCGCTCCCCCAGAAGGCAATAAAGTTAAACCGAGTGGACAGCGCTGGATCCCCGCGACGGCTTCCCGGGCAGCACCTTGCGGCGGGGCAGTGCCCGGGCAGCCGCCCGCGTGGAACAAAAGCACGATGCCAAGGCTGCTCCCCGCGGAGCCCGGCGCCTCTCCCTTCGGGCGTGCACGCCGCCTTACCCAGCCGACGGCCGCGACGGGCTCCCCCGGCCGCCCGGCTCAGCGCTGCCCCCGCGCTCCCTCTGCGCAGCGCGGCCGCTGCCGCTGCCGCCGCCCTCCTGACAGGAGGCAGCAGCCGCCGCCGCGTCGCCTCAACGCCATTGCAGGCAGCGGCGGCGGCAGCGGGGCACGGACACGGCTCCGCGCGCACACCCGCGTCGCGGGGGAGGATGATGCGCCGCGCCCGCCGCGGCCGCGCTGCCGCCGCCCCCGTCCCGCCGCCGAGCCGCGGCCGCTGCGCCCCCGCCACGGGACGCGCCCCGAGCCGTCGCCACCGCCCGCCGCGGGGCCGCCGCCTGTCCTCCGCCCGCCGGTGACAGGTGCCTCACCTCCTCGGCGAGCCGCAGTGGTTCGCTCCGCCGGCGGCGCGGGGGAGGCGGCGAGCCCGCTGCAGTCCGGCCCCGGGCGGTGACCGCCGAGCGGCGGAGGACGGGCCCGGCCGCGGCCACGCCGCTAGCAACGAGCCCCGGTCGCTACCCCCGCCGCGGCTTATCCCCTCTTTCCCGCCTTGGGAATGCTCGTTGCCAGCGTGACCCCGCGGACCGGGCCGGCTCGGACCCGCCCGTGTCGGAGGCGGCGGCGCTCCCGCCCCCGCGCGGGAGGGGCAGCGTCCCGCGCCCCGGGAAACCTCCCGCTGCCGCCGCTGCGGGAAACCCGCGGGGCGCGCGGGGCTCGGAGAGCTCCCTGCAGATCGAGACCCGGCGTGTTCCCTCCCTCCCTCCCCGCCGATCCATTCACCCCGCGAGCCCGAGCGAGGAAGGTGCTGCTGACAAACCCGGGAAACCACGCGCAGCTCCCCTGGCATCGCTGGTTCCGGCAGCTGCTGTCAAGAGACGGAGGATCGCAGTGGATCACCCTTCGAGCACAACCAGCATGCCTTTGTTGTTCGTTAGCGGGGCGAGTTCACCACAAAAATGTTGTGGCTTTATGCAGCGAATAAGAAAACTTAATTGCAGAACATGAAATCTGTAGGTAATTTGTAAAACTGGCAATATAAGAAGGTAATGACTGTTAATCACATAGCAACTCCTCAGCAAAGTTCGTTAAACTAATTGCATAAATATCCAGAAAATAGCCTGGGGATGTACACTGCAAATTCTGAAAACTAATTATTATGCACTCAGAATAAATACAGCGGTGATTGAAAATAAAGACATGAGGTAATTTTAATGACACTGAAGCACAGGTACTATATATCATTCAGGTGTTCACAGGTGTCAATCTCTAGTTAATCTAACGCACCAAAGGGATGCAGATTCAAACTGTTTGCCTCAATGAAGTTTAATTAACCAGCATGTTAGTATTGACAGGCAAACAACAATCTTGTTAAGATTGAAAACCAGCATTTTGATAAATAAGTACACAAGAGGCCTGGAACAGAAATGAGGATGTTTCCATAGTGTTATTCCCACTGCTGGCAGTAGCCTGTCCTGGTTCACTTCATGTCCTGCCCTTCATGTCTGCACTTCAGACTCCTCATGCCTGTGAACAGAGGCACGGGAGGATTCTGGATGCCCTGGGGGCTGCTGAGCTCAGCCGTGCCAAAGCATGCTAGCACAGCAGGGAGAAAAGATCTGATGATATACATAATGAGCCAGGATATAGGCAGCCCCTGAGCTTCAAAAGCAGGTGCAGAAAGTTCCCCTTCTGAGACCCCTTCCCAAACCAGAAGAATAAGGGAGCAACTGTTTCACCCCTGCTTGCAGTGGGGAGTCCAACAGATGAAGCCCTGCACAAGGCCTGAAAATCTTGCAACTAAGCAGAACATTCCCTATTAAATTCTAAACATCAGATAACACACCGTACCTGAGGCCCAGCCCCTCTGGCAGTGCCTTTCTATTGGTATAATTTTGTAGACATGAAGCTGTAGGAATACTTAAAGAGCTGCTTCACTTTTGAAGATAAAAATACATTAACAGAACTTCAAGTGTCATCGGAGAAGAATAGAGAGGTAAAGCAGAAATTAAAACATTTTACTTCCTTTGTGAATTTTGGCTAAGTATGTGGAGTTAGAGAGCTTAGCATGTACCAGTCACGTATCTGTACAGTTCTATAATTCACACATACAAGGAAAAAAAGAGATGCAGGCAAACATTAAACAATAAATGAAACACCTGAAACAATTTTAAAGAGACTAATTCACATCTAATTATGTAAAAATAATTAGGAAAGTATCCACTACCATATCTACATAAACAAGCCCTGAATATTTTTAAATCTACTTTCTGACACAAGTTGTGCAAACAAAATGGCCACTTCTAACCCATAAGATACATGTTAAACAAGGTACCCAAGAGAATATTTGTATTATTTCAAGGCAGAATAGTGCAAACTACCTCTATATTATACTTTAGTAGAAAGTAAGGAAATAAGATGACTCACTGATTCTTGTAGAAGTAACACATTAAATCTCAAGTTCTCCATGAGGAGGTAACATATTACATTTATGTTTTGCTTACATGTGCTGTAAGTAGATGGCATAGATGTTCAAACAGACAATACCCAGCTTTGACACACAACCTAATGCAAAATTATTTTAAGTAATTTCACAGTCCTTTGATATGATCTCAGGTTCATAACAGTCAAGATGTATAGAAACTACTGGCAATTTTGGCTGCCCCATCAGAGACAGTTTGGACCCTGTTTAGAAGTTCAGCTTTGGTCACTGACATCTAAGATATTTAAACTTACATTATAATAACTTACCAAAAAATTTCAGTCTACATCTTTATTTACACAGTCCCTTTGTGAAACAATGTTATTATACACTCTATGATAATAAATTGTGTTTTGTTTCAAGTGTTATCTCACTTTTCAAGAAACACTCTTCATACATGAGCATGGCCATGAAGCTGACTACTAAAATCAGAATTGTGTCCTTTTCCATTTTCAGTATTTTTGTGGTAGTCCATGTGACTAGAAAGTATTTTTAGGCCTTGCTAAAGTATGATTGATATTTCTGTTTATTCCTGAGCAACATTAAAATGCTGCACAGCATACATTAGAGAAGATAAGAGACCAAGGGCTATACTATGTTAGTATAAAATCAAAGTACCTTCACTGAAGTTCTAGAATTACTACATTTCCCAGCCAATGGGAATTTAAAATCTGTTCAGCTTAGTATTTACATTTGAACAGTATGACCATCATTTTACTTGCACTGCAGTAGCAGCTTCATTCAAAGGGTTCTGAATTTGCACATATGACATGGGGAGACCCAAGTTGTTTAACATTATGGAATCACTTTAAATTATTCTCAGGATCTTTTATAACCAGTTTTGGTGCTGTCCCACAACACTGGAGACAGTGGATTTTCTGTTTATTCTAGATGTGTGAATTAAATTTATTTACAAACAAGACTATTTGGATGCCACTGATGGTTTTTTTGAAGTAATTTCTGTGATTTTAAGCCACTTGGATTTTGAGATAGTGATTTATTTGCTCAGCAGAGCAGAAATGCAAGTTTTGCCACATGGCTCAGACAAAAGAAAAAAGTCATTCCATCATCTGTCTCCTGTGAGTGTCTTTCAAATCTTGCAAGATAATATCTGTATGTACACATAGAAATGGAAACTATTTACTTCATCAGATCTTTGGCTAAGAAAGCCCAAATCTTCTATCCTGCCATACCACTGGCGGGGAGGAGGTTTTTCTTCCTTATACATATCACAGCATAAACAGAATTGAGTTCTGCTTTTTAATATTCAGCCATGAACTATTATTACATAATCCAGTTTAAAGAAAAAGCTCTGGGGTAAACAAGATACATACATTTTGGCAGATGAGGAATGTTCAAGTCAGAGTTGCCCCGTACTAGAGCAGCAGGAGACTAAAATAAATGGCAAACAGCTACAATAATAAGTTGATAACCTGTAGTTTCAAACATGAGCAATCTGTAATTGCATTAAGTGTAAGTATTTTATATAGGATGCCACTATTAGTTAAAAATAGGAGCTCATTAATATCACTAATTTGGCAACTTCAGAAGACTGTGCTGGTTTTACATAGAACATGTCAAACTATTTGAAAGCTCAACAATAATGTCAAAAAAGAACTTCGTCTTGAAAGATCTGAAGAAAATTTCTGCTAATGATAACAGAAAGGCAAGTATTAGCATATGAAGGCTTAAACTCAGACTAGCAATAGGCTTTTCTCATTTAGTGTGAGGATACTCTCACATCCATTCTTAAACATTCTGCTTTTAAATTATTCAAGAAATGCACAGGTATGATTAGAATAAAATGAATTTTCAAGAGGGAAAAACATGAATTACACACTGTGTACAACTACTTACTTTGAAATAGTTGTTCTGCCTACATTAAAAGGTAGATATCCTAAGAATGGTCAAAAGAACTGTATTTCACACAGCTTTCCCTTGTGAGAGCTCAACAGTGAACACTGTATTTACTGGAAACACAGACAACTATTAGTTACCAACCTAACTAGAATGATGGCAGCCAGTTTCAGAAAACATATGATATCACAAAAAAGGAAAAGGCTAGATAATTAGTCTGTTAGTACTTCCTAAGAATGAATCCTGGCCAAACTCATATTTCCTGTTAAACTCTTCAGGTGGGGAAATTGTTAGGAAAAATGCCATGAAACTGATTATGTGACAACATGAGTAAGATCCTCCAAGATATGTGGTACCTGCCACATACATTGATTCATCAGCTAAGTATCATATGTGGTATAGAAAACTCTCCTTTCCAACATCAGTGAGAAAGATTCAGACTTGGAAATGTTACTCATTCAAATATTTCACACCAGAAAAGCAGAAATAAGAGATATTTGAGAGCCTCACAGTAATTTAATAATTACCTCACAATGGAAGTATTTTCTTACTGTAATAAAATTAATTTTCTGTTGAAAATGAAGTTTTTCTTAACACTTTGTATCTGGAATACAGAAAATGATGGGTTTTGGCAGTCTGTGGAAAAGTATTATCTGAGTATTTCTTGTGCAGTGAATATCCATTGTTTTTCTTAAAGAATGCTTAGTGAGCCAAAGTGGGAGAAGAGGGAGAAGTATACTAGGAGGGAGAAATAGGCTTAATGATCAGTGCTTCTGAGTGTACTTGGAACTGTCAGTAAGTAATACACAAGAAAATCTGATTACAGAGTTCAGGGATCTCTGCTTTGGCAAATCAGGTAACATTTTGGGCCATGAAGAAGAGAAGACAGCAAGTTCAGTTTTCACCTATTCTATCTGACTGTTCAAATTCAGTGCCACTTTGGAGCCTATACTGCCATCCTGGAAACAGCAACAGAGGTCTTGGAGAAAAGAAGGGTGGACGGGGTTTACATAATACAGCACACCACTACTGCCTTGCAGCGTGCAATCTGTTGGCAAGGGGGAAAAAAATTGTGTGGCTTGCTCCACACTGAAGCTGATGCTTATGCCTCTGTTTGAGCTCACATCTTAGGAGTATCCAAAGCCCTCTTGGTAATACGAACCTAGGCTGGTTATGATTGCATTAGTGGAACTGGTTTCTTCTTTTTGCTTTACAAAAATCTAGTAATGTGAATAAATAAAAATGAGAAAACAGCTGTTTAGCTCAAAACAGCAATGTGTCACTTACAGCATTTGTAGGATCAAATATAGTTTCCCATACCTTGGTTGCCTGTCATGTACTTTGACTACATTTTCCCTTACCGTACAGGTGCTCTCTTGCTAACACATCCTCTGTGAAAATGCTCTCTTAAAGCTAGTTAGCTTAATTTAGTGCATAAAAGCATTAAATACTTAATTACTTCATTCTGTATGACATCAGATAACAAATGTAGGCCAGCTAAAAATATTCCATTATTTTGGAAAAGCTGTGCTCTTTGCCAAAGCACAGAAACAATATCATTGTGCTGCAGTCACTGTAGAAATACAGGTTACCAGCTAGAGGTGGCTATGAATAAGAGTTCTGTGCTAACAATAAAGCACTTCTGTAAAGAGAAAGAGAAATCAAGAAGGGTGACCGCTTCATCACACCATTGAAAAGAAAAATGAGAGCAGTGCAGTCATGTTGAAACACAAAACGTAAGAATTAATGAATCGAAGCCTACAAATTTAACTACACCATGTTTAAGAAAGGGAAGGAACACTCATATTAATCAGTATAGCATTATAGATGAATAGGATTACATAAATATTTGCATGAAAGAGCAATTGCATGAGGTCGAAGAGACAAGCTTTTGAAGGGTCTGGGCCATTGCCTAAGACAAAAACACCAGGCAATAGCTGCCATGAGGTGGCCAGATTTGCCCCCAGCGTAACAGAAAAGAACGAACACAGGCCAGTCCCGAGTGCCGGGTTCAGTGCCGGGTTCACCTGAACGAGGCGCTCAAGTGTGCACAGAACACCCAACAGGCGCGAGGCGGCAGCGCGGGACGCGCGGCCCTTTGGCGCCCCCTGTCGGGCGAGAGGGGCAGTGCCCCCTCCTGCAGGGGGGTGTCCAGCCCCTGGGACACACCACTGGTGGGAAAAATTGGGGAGGGAAAGTGGGAAAAAGTGCTGAGTTCCCCTATGTGTCTGCAGAGTTATGTTTCATTAGCTCTGTAAGTACATCATGCATCGTTAGACAAGAGAAACCTCTTGTCATTTCACTGTTAAGTCAGTGGCTAAATCCACACAAGAGAGCTGGAAAATGAAAGCTTCCATTATTTGGAAGCTCTGCTTCCTGTCCTTCAAGAAAAGGGTTGCATTCTGGAAAGTTGTTTTATGTTATGAATATTCTGATGCAAAACATATTTCTGGTAAGAACAACGTAGGTGCACACTCTCTCAGAACGGAAGCCACGCATCTCTGGAAGCACTTGAGAAGTTGTAACTTGTATCAGCAAGTGTGTGAATTGACCTGCACAGTGGGTTTAGATAATGGATCCTTAGATCTCCAGGAGGAAAAGGTTCTGTCTAAACCAGAGGCAAACAGATCTCTTGCTACCAAGGCGAGGTATATTTATATACAACCCATCCATCCATTTTCACCACACAAGTTATGTCTGGTTGGTCATTTGTATCTTTACTGTGAAACAATAAAGAGACTGAGGACCTCCAGGATGCATCTACTGAATGGCACTGAAAGGACCACAGATTATTCAAGTGCCCCCTGTTAAGGGTGACCTTTTTCAATCCTTCAGGCATGGAGTTTTGCACATTTTAGCACAATAACAAGATCACTGAGTAAATAAGATGATATTAGTGTTTGGACTGAAATATTTGTATGTGCTAGTCTCTGGACAGCAAAGCAGGTACTGCTTGGAGGCTGCCTGACAGCCCAACAGAAGCAAACAAACTAAAGTCGAGTATACAACAAGTGAAGGAGGGGATGCAGAACCAAGAAGAAATAGGATGCAGATTTGTTTTACCAAGGGTTTTACATAAATTCAAGTTATGGTAAAATTCTTTACAATGAGGTAATATTACTAGTTTTTCCTCTGTATTGTGTGGCATTACTCCACATAATAAACCTTTTAAAAATGCCCAACCTCTTTTCCAAGCACTATCTTGTCATCTAAGAAGAATCAATGTAAAGAAGGTGGGGAGAGAGGGCTGGACTGAAGGGTGAAGAAAGGAAAATGAGATTACAGAGGTCTAAGCTAGTTTAGACCTACTACCCAGCAGTGTGCATTAGTTTCACACAGTGTAATGTGAAAGAAAGAACATATTTAGGAAGAGATGGTGAAGAGGTGAATACAGAAGGAAAATACAGATGGGTACAAAATTGCCAACAACCTCTCAGATCTGAGAGGGAAATTGTAAGGAGCACATGAGGGGCAAAAGAACATTGTTTTTATCTAATTTGGATGTAGTGGTGTTTTCAGATAGGGAATAAAATGACAGAAACAAAAGAAAAGTTAGCTGCATGTGTCCATAGACAGCTTTGAGTTCCACCAATGTCTTGACTATGATGCCTATCAGGCATGAAATCACTGCCTTTGGCTCATGTAGATTGTATGGTAAAGACACCATCTAATCAGTCCCAGAAAAATCCCAGCTGTAGCTAAACCATTTGGTTTTGTATTTCGGTAACAAAACCGAAATACAAAACCAGTTTTTCTTGTAATTGGAACAGAAAAATAAGGTTTTAAAAAGAAAAAGGAAGAAAGCAGCTCAGGCAGAGCAATGAGGGAATGATTAGCTTGCATGGCAGTGCTCCTCCCAGACTGTGCAGAGGACCGATGCAAGGCAAAACCCCAGAAACAGGCAAGTAACCTGGGGTGGGAGAGTGGGAGGACAAGAGAGCACTTTCTTAGTCTCCTGTACTTGAGAGCTTGCTCAATCAGCTTTGCACAACTGCTGTACAACATATACAGGCAGTGAAGAGACTAATCTCATCACACAAAGCAATTCTTTTGTTATTTCACTGCAAGAAAAATAAGTAAATGGATATTTAATGTAGCATGAGGTAGTAGTAACTCATGATGCTACTACTGGTAATGCTCAGTGCCATTCAGAGAAGGAAAAAGAACACAGTGCACCAAATCTTCAGAAACAGCTGAGAGAGTGGGAGTCTGATCAATTCCAAATTCACTAGCACTACAGTTTGCCCATGCATGATGTTCTCAGCAGTTTAAGTGCTTGGGGGGGGCGGGGGGGCATCTGAAGCTATACATAGATGCATGCCTGCAAACGGGCACCACATTACTATTTTACTATCTTTGGAAAAAATAAGAGAATGCTAGGCATAAGTTTAACTACGATCATTTGTCACTTCCCACAACTGTAAAGCTGCCAAGTCCCTGCCAGATGCCTGAATAAGATTTGTGGACTGCTGGAGGGAGTCTGCACCAAGTAAGTGAGTCTGAGATTTTACTATTTCTCATTTTCATTGCTCTCCATCCTCCCTGGACAGCAGATGGTGGGCATTATCATGGATGGATCATTTGACTTCTCAGTATCAAAATCACCAAAGTATCACAACACAGGATACACCTGATGTATTGTCTGTTTTAAGTTGATAAGGACAACTGAGACAACTTACCAGATGGAAAAAAATCTTTTCCATTGCAAAGAAAAAATACTGAATGAAATTCTGCAATCTTAACTCCTGCAAATTTACATTGTACCAAGACACCAAGTCCTGCTTTTTAAAATCAGGATGAAGATTCTTAAATCATCAAATTATGCTACAACTTTCTTGAATTCATTATGCTTAAAATTGTATGCCACTCAGTAACACCGTGAACCAGTAAAGAGAATGGGGAATGTCTGTCAGACTATATTGAACCATCACTAGAAAAGGAAATGTCTTCAAACCTCCCAAACAGCAGAAAGCACTGTATTGTTTGAAAGTTAAGACTCTGAACCTATACTGTAAAGGTAGAAATATGGACAATACATGCACAAGGTTAAACTACTTATTTTTAGGGAGGTTTTATGATGTTTGCCTGGAACATTTCCTATTACTCTTAAATGCTCAAAACACTTCCTATTTACTTTTTAAATAGATTTGCTGAAGCTTGCATCCAGTGCTGCTATAACAGTGAACTGACTAAATAGTCAGCAGAACTATCTGTTGGTGATAGAACAAAAATTGGAAAAGAATATTGAAGAGTGGGGGGCCAAAGCTGAAGAAGAAGAAATTTTAGGGAGATATAAATGTACACTTGGACATTTCTTTTAATATGCTGTGTGAAACTGGGATGCTCTAGTAATACAAAAGGTAAGTAAAGCATCCTTCAAAAGACACTGTATATCTCATGTTACTAAAGAAAAGAGAAAAAAAAAAAAAGCCCTATTATGACCAAAAGACAAGCTGGACAAAGTCGCTTTAGGATCTTCAAGTGCAAATAATCCACTCTCTGCCTGCCCTTAATTTTTGTGGGTCTGTTCATACAGATAAGTTTTAGAAAAATTGCTTATACTATTTTCCACTTTTATACATAGCACATACCCTTTCTGCCCTTTCTGCAGACTGGCAGCCAATGCTAGCAGGAATTTCAGGGGTTCAGGATCTCAAAATTGAGGCCTTTATTTTTTTATGCCTTCTTTGACTAAAACCTTTGATCTATCAAACCATCTAATTGCAAGGAATGACTTCTGCTACAGAAAATGTCTTCTAATCTTTGAGAAAATCAGCCTTCTGTCCACGTCTATTCTTTCTCCTTCCTCCACAAACTGTCTTGGTAGATGTAAACCACGTGATTCAGCACTGAATGGAGATCACTGACCATTTTGAATTGTTTAACATTTTACCTTTTTCATTTCTTTTGTAGTGAGCTTGAAAAACATAAACTTGAAATCAAATACCCAACTGTCTGCAATGAATACAATTACTAAGATACGCACTGTTTCTCAGACTGAAACTACCTGTAAGAGTTTGTACCACAGAATATGAGATTACCTGTGATACATACCAACTGTGCTTCTAGTCAGAGTGTAATGCTAGAAATCTTGACTTTGATCATAACTTCCATTTCAACAATAACTCAACAACCAGGTCCTCATGGATGCAATATCTAAAAGAAAATTTAGAACTTCTTGCTGATGAAATGAGAAAGCTTGCTAGAAGATAAGTCAGTAGGGTTATGATCCTCAGGCCACATAGGTAGGGAAGGTCAAGAAATTTTTTTGTAGGAATGAGTCATTAATTCTTCACTAACTGATTCACCTGTAACACAAGAAATTTTCAAGAGGACACATACAGAACAGTCTGTTTTCTTCATGGAAGGCTCCAAATTGGAGAAAAAAAAGAGACACTCCAGAGGAGAACTCTATTTTTTTAATTAGCATGCTAATCTTGAACATGATTTTGACAATGATTATTTAACTTTTTGCCTTCTGAGATCTGAACATAACTCATCACAAAACAGACTGTTTTTAAAGGAAAAGTAATTGTTGCAGGCTATACTGTCTTAAAATATTCTAAAAGTTGAGATTCACATTAACTAAAAAGTTGTTCATGTTCCATGAAGTACCACTTGTTCTGTGTTGCTTTTGGGGAAGGGAGTTGATTTGGTGTTTATTTATTTTACATACATTATGTAGGTATGATTGATTCTTTTATTTCAAATATGTGCAAAATTATGTGTATAAAGTAACAAGGTAATGGGAGATTGTATTTTCTAAAAAAAAAAAAGAGAAGTCTTAAATATTGGGCTGTGCCATAGTTTTTTTTTTATGTACAGATTGTGTATATTTAACCAGTGTCAGGCAGTAGGAAATTATAGCAATGGTACTTATTTTTATGTGCTTATTTCATTGTTTAACACTGTACAAACAAATTCTATGAGTCCAGATCAGAATCCTACACAATTTTTTACTTCTTTTCAAACTTACTGAATGAAAAGGACATAGATCAAAATCAGGAGTTCTGCTGGAGGGTTGCGGCCATGTAGGTAGTTATAGGATAGTGGGAAAGCCCTCATCAATAATAAAACAGAGGACATACCCTTCTTCACAGTAGGATGTGTACAACTCTCCTTTTCCCCTGCTTCTTCTTAGCTGAGCTAATCACAGTTCATGACAGGGAAAGCTAATCACTAAGCCACTCCTGTGGCATAATCTTATCCCACCACACATGCTGTGGTCTTGCTGTATATGGTTAGAGAGCAGAGAGCAGCACGTGAAAAGCTTCTGCACCTCCCACAGTAGGATGTCATGTTTGGACAAACAAGGAGAAAGTCATCTCCATGCCCCTTAACTACTGAGTCTATAGCAGAGCTCCCACTATTGTTCTTTTCTCTTTACCTATGCACACATGCAAAGGTTAGTTACATAGAGCCACTGAGGGATAGAGATGAGAAGGGGAAGCAAGCAAATTATTTTTCCCTGGGGCTATTGTTTTGAGAGGCCAAGTAGGCCTGACACGTAGTGGTACAAGTATCCCAAAACACAGTCATGAACTCAGTCTTTCTAGAGTTTATGAGGGAGTACTTCTGGTTGATCCTGGCTGGACACCAGCTGCCCACCAAAGCTGTTCTATCACTCCCATCCTCAGCTGGACAAAGGAGAGAAAATACAACAAAAGGCTCATGAGTCGATACAAGGCCAGAGAGGGATCACTCAGCAGTTACCATCATGGGCAACACAGACTTGACTTGGCAAAATTAGTTTAATTTATAACTAATCTAATCAGGATAATGAAAAAATTAAAAGCAAATCTTAAAATACCTTCCTCCACCCCTTGTTCTTCCTGGGCTCAGCTTTTACTCCCAAACTCTCTCCCTACTCCCCCTCCAGCTTAGGGGGACAGAGAAGGTACCCCGCAGAAACAGGACTCTTCTCATTCTTTCCCTGTTCCAGTGTGTGCTCCTTCTACAGGGTGCAGTCACTCCGGAACAGGGTTCTCCAGGGTGGGTCCCCTGCAGGATCACAACTGCTGCCAGCTAATCTGCTCCATTGTAGGATCCTCTCTCCATGGGGCCACAGGTCCTGCCAGAAGCCTGCTCCAGTGTGGGCTTCCCATGGGATCACAGCCTCCTTCAGGCATCCACCTGCTCTGGCATGGGGTCCTCCATGGCCTGCAGGTGAGTATTGACTGCACTGTGTACCTCCATGGACTGCAAGGAAATGTCTGCTCTGGCGTCTGCAGCACATCCTCCCCCTTCTTTTTCTCTGGCCTTGGTGTCTGCAGTTTTAGCTCTCACATATTCTCAATCCTCTCTTACTTGGCTGTTCTTGCTTCCACCAATAACTATTTTCCTTTTCTTAACTATGTTATCCCAAAGACTCTGCCATTGCTACTGATAGGCTTGGCCTTGGCCAGTGGTGGGTCCATTTTGGAGCTGGCATTGGCTCTATCAGACACAGGAGAAGCTTCTATCAGCTTCACACAGAAGCCACTACTGTAGCCTCCTGCTGCCAAAAAACTAGCATATCACCAGGGCATCTGCTGAGTTCCTGTAAGCCCAACTGCTCTGCTACAAAAACTGAATAGAAGACAGCCTTTAATTTCAGTGAAATCAATAACAGATGAGTCCTGAGGAAGGTTATGCTTCCAATATACCAAACTGTATTTACTTTTTGGGTGCTGCTTTTGCTAAGTCCTGAACAAATTCCTTGCCAGTTGCTCCAGGGTCTTCTGGTTTAACAGTGCTTTCTTTCCTCAAAAAAGAGCCTTCAGTAAATCCTCAAAAAGTGGTATGGTAAAGGGAGGATCTGGTATTTTTTCAGATACAAACAGTATGATGCTTATGTAGTAAAATTATCATACACAAGTAATATCTGCCTAAGCTAAAAAGGAAGGTAGCTGTTGATAGAAATAATGATAAAAGGGTAGTAATTCTTGAGCTACTTCCCACTATTGTAAAAGTTGAACTATTTTGACACTTAGCCTACTCTTTTTCTCTCTAACCTAACCTTACTTACTTACACTTTCAGGTCTACTTTTCAGTTTAAAAAACTTGCAGAAATAGAAACTTCTTGTTTGAAGGACTACTTAGTGTTAATTAAGTTACTTCTTGACAAATTCTTTAATAATTGCCTCAAAAGTTTCTGTAAGGTAAAATATATTTGGCATAAACCAACATAAAACATACATTGCATCTTTTAAGAAAACAAAATATTTTTTTATTTGCACAAGACTACATAAACAAGTAATAATGACTTTGCTGGCAGAACTTTCTCCCTGGGTCATTAAAATAATTTTGCTTTCACACTTCTGCCCTTCTCTGGGAATCAGACTTTTTTTTTAAATTTAAATTTACTGCTGTTATTCTTGCAGATAAAAACTTGCCCCAGTATATGGATGTTACATATGAATGTCACAGTAAGTAGCTTCCTTTAAATGACTCTTGTGACATCCTGAATGGTTTTTTTCTCTAACCTAGCTTACATTTTAAAAGTGCCTTCAAGCTTTAAATCTCATAATGTTCAAATAGTGAAACATAATAAAACATAAGTGACTGACAGTCAAGCATAGTATCAGAGAATAAGCACGCAGTGAACAAATTTTTAGTGATTCTAAACTATATGTCTGTATTCCTTCAATGGCAAGCTTACTTAATGAGAAAACATTCTGTCTTTCCTTGCATATGTAAGAAATGTCAGATAGTTTTGCCTTCTGCTGGAATATTACACTTTACAAAAGAGTGAATTTTCCATTCACATTTTTCTACTCAGATTTTCAACAGTCAAAAGAGCTGCATTGTTAACCTGACTTGTACTGTATCAAATTTAGATCAATTCCAGCAGTGAGGCCTACGACATGCAGTTTGAGAAGAGTATGGCTGTACATTCCAAAGTCAGGACTACACAAGTCCTTCTATAACCTCTAGAAAAAGAGGCTGTCTTTGGTGGGGAAGAAGACGCCTGCTGCTTCACTGAAAGCTTTCCTAAAGCATCTACATTTGTATAATAAACAGAGGGAACTAAGGGTTCAACCTAAAGATGACCACAGCTTATAACCATAGCTACTGGAGAAACTCACAGCAAATTCGATGTGATTTCAGACCAATTTAGCAGCACACTAATCTGCACAAAACATTTATTTCAGTTAGCGTGACAGCAATATTTACCAAAAAATGAATGTCTCTTGAAGGTCTGTAGACTAGTCTAATTAAAATGAATTAACCCAACTTAAAGCTTGATTTTAAGTACAATTTTCTCATGAAGACAAGCCCACTTTCTTGGAGCATTGCCCACATTTATCACACTTGGACATTTTGTTCAGAGCAGACATAACATTTTTGTTAGTATACAGGATGTAGAATAAAACTGCAGCAGTTTGTCATGGGTGGGCTCATCCTCGCCCACTTGAGTTAGGCGGATTTTGGAGGACTTGTGAGAACAGCAAAGAGCTTCTCTCATGATTAACAGGCATGCAGCATTGTTCAATCTCCCAGGAAACGATGCGGTTTGATTTGGGCATGCTGTGATGAAATGGCAGTTGTATCAGCCCTGTTCTTTTTTCCACTGTCTCCTATCAGATGTTTAGGAACCACTACTATTTGTGCTGTTCCCATATGATTATCATCATGTTCTTCCTCACTGCACCCCCCAGACCTTCAAGATAAGCAGTAGCCCTGATACCTTTTTCTCTAAAACAAAAAGTGTCTGAGATTTATGGTTTATCAGTGGTAACAGTCTTCAGTTTCTCCTCTAATAATCATCTTGCCTTATATCTGCAATTAGAGATCTAGCTCAGAGAACAGTAGGGAACATGTTGTTAAGCAGCCTACCAATATTAGCATTTGGTGGCTTGTTACACACCACGTCCACAACAAGCCTGTTTTATAGAATGTAGGATAGAAAGAGAATGATAACTTCATGCTCATCGAAGCATAACTTCAGTTGGATCAGCTAGTCACAGGAATGAATATTTTTGCGATGCCTGTCACTTATGGAAGTTGAGGCAGGCATACTCTATAGAGCTAGTAAACACTTACCTCAGACAAGCAGTAAGAAGGGAATAGACTCTTCTAGGCATTAAAAACATTAAATAATTTTTATTTGTGTTTACCTCTGATCACCAGACCTGTAAAGGGCAGTAATCTACATGAAGACATTATAAAACATACAGTAGGAAATTTAATGTTATAATTCAGGAACAAAATGAGCACTACTTTACACATTTACACTGCACAGCTCTTGCTTGCAGTGCCACTTTTGCTAAAGGTGCCAAAATAAAGTGAATCAAAGACAGAGTGGATGTGCTTCATCTGCCACCCCATCCTCCTCCTGTATTCTTTGATATTGTTAGTAATACAACTGGTTTCTTATCTCCTAAGCCCACCAAAATACTTCTTTAATGTAGAAAAATGCTTTTCACTTTTTTTATGCAAGCACCTTATTTTAACTCCATCCACAATATATGAAAAATACTTTAAAAATTAAGTCCCTACTTTTCAATACAGTAATTGCCTTCAGTGTTTATAACATTGTAATTATTGCAAAAAGACAGAAATGGGATTTCTTAATTTAATCACTGTATTAAATCATTAATCACATCTATCTTTGATATATTATACAATGCAAAAAGAGCAATATTGTCCTTCAGGTTCTACTATTTCAACTAATGGCAAAAAATAAAAGTTTTTCAAAACATTGTAATAATACTCTATGTGCACTTTTCCTTTTTCTCTCTTTACGTTTATGAAATAGAGACCAAAATAATTGCACAAAGATCTTTATTAAATACTCAAACCCAAACCCAGTGGAAAATCAGGTGATGGTAAAGAATATTCAAATCAGCGTAAGATAAGACATATTTTTAGAAAACATACCATGCAACTTACCATTTTATAATTCAAGTTTAAACTGTACTATATTAAAACTTCACATATTGGTCAAGTTTATTTCTCTCTAAGGAATAGATTTCTGGTCTTTTCTATGCATCAGCATTTACAGAGAACCACAACTTTGTTCCAAGATCTGTGGAACTTGCTTTCTTCTCCTTTCGGAGGTCATCTTTCATAACAGTGTCACAGATCTAAAATAAGACAGAGATTTCTCTAGCCTTTCTATGTTTTTTTCTCACAGGAATGAAAGGTGGTGTTCTCAGTATTTCAGAAAAATAATCCCAATTACTACGACTATAGCAACCAAATAATGGCTATCTTAGCAGAGCACCTCCTTGGAGTTCACAGAGTGACTTTACTTCACGTCACTCTTGAGAGTTCTCCCTCTCATGAAATGACAATAAACAATCTCCATTTTAGCTAATAGTCGTGGTAAGAGGGCACTCAACATTGTGCAAAAACCAGGACAGTTCAATTCTGGAGACAGGTCAGTCCTAGCACCTGTAAAGCCTTCACCAGGGCTGGTTTCTGCAGGATCATTCAATAGCCTCTAAACATTTTTACTCATGACATGGTACTGTACCTCTGCCACACATGTAATCAACTCACCTTCTCATAACCTCTGCTCCCTCCTCATCTTCCCTGGACTATGAGTGTTTAGATTAAACAGAGAGTTTTCTTTCCTATCATTCAGGAAGTCTACAAGCACAGGAGAATACAGTGGGTTTCCCTTTAAATACAGCAAGTATGGATTCTACAGGTATACAAAGCAGACCTGGCCTCCTTCCAGATGTCTTTTTTTTCCTCCCCTTCAAAACGTAATAAGCTCTAGTGCCTTCCATTAAACACTGGAGAAGTAAATCTTTGCCCACTGGTAAAAAGAAAGATTATTATTTGACTGTTTCAAGACTCATCAGTTCTCATTCTCTGGTTCCCATGGAAACTATCCCCAGTGAAGTTTGAGAGGAGCTTTGTGTGCAGCAGAAATGACAATAATTATGGAGAGAATTAGGTTTCTGCAGAGGAAAATCTTAACTCATTTCAAATTTTGTCCAGACCTTGGATGTCAAATGAGCCACTAGTTTCACTTTTGCAAAATAATAAAGTAGAAATGAGTATTTTCCCATGTTGATTTTTAGTTCATGAGATTTTTAGGGAAAAAAGGTACTGGAATAAAGACTTGTATTTTGTCTGAACAGAGACTGATGTAATCACCATCAAATAAAGATTGCACTAGTGAAATAGTGATTGTTTCACTGAACCTCTACTATAACATAATGTGATGGAGCAAATAGTAAACTGTCCCAGCATCTTCAACAAAAAAATACAGAAGAGGTTACAGTAAAAAAATGAGAGGAAAAAAAAAGGGTTGACAAAATTTTATAAAATATATGAGCACTCTATTAAATCCTGGTTCTTGATGAATGAAAAGCAGTAGGTTCAATAATGACAGTATTTCCTAAAATAAACCCCCTATGCTTATAACTGAATCTAATTATCTTCTGCAGAAAGAAGTAATGCAGATTTAAGCCATGATGGATGATTGAAAGAAGTGGATGCAAAGATGAGCAATATTAAAGAGACATGATTATCTGGCAAAGTATTATAGAAATTATGATTAGTAACTATTATATACTTATTTTTTAACAGATTTGGAAATAGAATAGGAAAAGAGACAGGAAAGGGAGCAAGGGCACTAACATGAGGCCCTACTCAGTTAAGACTACATTCAATAGGGAACTTAAACACCTATATATTTTTTTAGCAATTCCAAAACCATAAAACAGGTACCTACAAGTGCCTACTCCAAAGGGCACTTTGCACTTAAACCTGGAGGTTTTCTAAAATTTTTACTCCTGTGCAAACAGAAAATGAAACATCTTGGCAGTTGTGTCACTTGCCTATTGTAACTGAAGACCCAAAAACCCCAGGTGCCACTCTGGCACCCAAGGAGTCACAATACCCGTACTCAAAGAATACTCAGCCTACAGCAGAAGCCCAGAGTACTTCACAAAATGAAGAGGTCAACATTTTCTTTTAAAACACAGTCAGAGAGGAAGAAATTGTTCTAAGTATTTGTTTTCATACAGTATTTTGCTCATTAGAGCACTGACTGGAAAGAAACAGGAGACAGCTGGGTTAAAGGTTTCTTCAGCAATAGGAGGTTCTTCTGCCTCCTTTCTGCCTCCTGCCTCAAAAACATGCTTAAATACCAGGCTGGAGGGCAGATGTAGCAGGGCAGTGGAACAGAAAACATGAAAGAATGTGTGTTTACCTGAGTAGTTAGGGCTGTCGCCAGAATAATGAAAATACAGATTGCAACCCATGTACTTGTTTTGGAGTTGTATTTAAAAAGCACAAACAAGTTTGGAAGCTGGAAGCAGACTCTAGAAATTACCTCTCCCTGCCCGGGCAGCCAGGCCAGGAGTCATCCTTCTGCAGGGCCCAAGACTCCGGCATTCCTCCCAGCCTACTCACACAGCCCTGGCTGCCCCGCTGTCTCCCAAGCAGCCTGATCCCTTGGGCTTTGCCCCGGGACCTGGGAGATGCAACTTCAACATGCCCAAGTGAGCAGCAAACCCTTATAAACTTCTCAGTTAATGCTTATGCTACTGATTCAACTGTAAGGGGTGTGAGGAAGAGGGAAACCACCACGAGTTTGGTGACATTTTGTGTGTTGGGTCTTTCTTAAATAAATGACCCAGAAGGGTAAAAGCATAGACCAGAGCTCAGAGCTTGCGTGTATTGGCAGAAGAGGCAGTGTGCCAAGGGAAGGAGGTGTCTATGGCCCACAGAGAGCTAAATGCCAAAGCTGCAGAAGGAGGCAGGATTCCTGAAACATCCCTGTTCTCACTAACTGGCTCAGAGCAGCTTCCTGCTGAGAATGCTGACTTTCAGATCCTCCTTACCCATATGCAACATCCATCACCTCAGCTGTTTAAGAGGCAATTAGGGTGCCAAACACCTGAAAGGTATGTACATGAAAGGTATGTTTTCTACTTCTTCACTCTGAAGAAATAGATTCCATCTAGCCTCTACGGACCACTGTTTTCCATTTGTTAAAAACAGATAAAAATAAAGCTTTGCATTACACCAGGGTGGCAAGGATAAATGTACTGAACATTGGGATGCACAGGGTTGTAGCACAGGATAAATCTCACAGAGGTAAGATCCCTGTCTGAAATCTTACCTATACAAGCAATAAACCTAATTGAAAAGAGTAATATGAATGTGATACAAAACTATTATAATATTGAGTTAGTTAAAATAGACTGACCAACCAACATTGTGGGAGGAAAATATCCCTACAGGCTATGCTAAAATCATAAGCTTTCTGCACAAAAGCAGCAAAACTGCTCTCAAAATTCTCTCCCACTTCTGTGGCCTACATGAAGGGAAGACAGCAACAGACTAGGCCAATATTTATCCCTGCAGTGCAGCACAAGTAAGGAAGGGGAAATCATAAGGAACTGGCATAATCAAAACAAGATATAATTCTTTATCCCGGACTGGGGAGGCTAAAGAACTGCTGAATGGTTACAGATGTGAAAAGCTTTGGCATAAAACAGAGTAGGGCTCAAACTTTGACCCTGCTGCTACAGCTGCCTAGAGAAAGACATTTCTGCTCCATGAAAGCTGAGATTTCAAAATCTGGCTTTAAGCCAAACCAAGACAGAATTTCCAAGCTGATGGTTTCTGAACATGACTTTTGGATAATAAGTAAGATGTTTGATTTTCCATCCAGTAAATATCCTGTAATACAAAAGCAGCGTTTGTTTTAAAACCACAGAATTTAGACTTTAGCATTAGAATTTTCTACTTTTGTGAATGCAACTTCAGTTGAATCTACATGATTTGATAAAACTTCTAAAATAATTGCATTTTTTATTTTGAATTTCTCTGGGAAGTTTCTGTCCTTAACTACTCACAAGTAAGGTTCATGATGAAAACAAAAGCACAACAAAGTAGGAACTGGACACAAAGATCAAATCAGAAAATAAGTACTAACCAAGAGAAAAGATGGATCTTAAGGCATGAGAATGAAGTAGTGTTAAGGCGACACACCTCAAGAGTATATCTAGCCAAAGTTATGCAGAGTTTCAAAATGGTACAGATTGTCATTTAAAGTACACTGATACGGACAAGACTAGTGCACTGTGTGTATAAAACCTTAATAATTCCGCAAGACAAGCGCAAATATACTACAGTTCATCAAATTAAATAGTTCCTTACTCATGTTTTAGCCAAATGGTCTTTGCTTTATCACTGTGCCCCAGGAGCATCAGCACAGATTGATAGCAAAGTCTCACTCCTGTAGACAATGGAAGTCACAGAGCTAAGACTTCCTAGGCTCCCCTTCCTTCAGGCACAGAAACTCATTTGAGAAGTTGCCCATTTTTAACTAAATCACATACATGCTGTCTTATATGTAGAAATATATGAAATGAGAATAGGTGGATAAAAACAAGTTCAGTGTGGGAGAACCCAGAATTGTTGAACGTTCACCACTGTGAGCTGTTAGGAGCTATGGAGCTGTTCAGCAAAGGCCCCAGTTTGGAAGCCTAAGGTTGCCATCTTTTGGACTTGCATGTGAAGTGTGTAGCTCCCACGCAGTGCCATTTCATGAGGTCAGGAAACAGCAGTAGCTTAGTGAAAGATATTTTGGACCAGATAAATTGTCTATACTGCTAAAAAGTCTTAACCTCAAAGTATTTTAATGAGTAGTAGCATTCAACTCTGGAAGAAATTTCCATGCTTTCTTGTCATCAGTACTTATATCACCTAGGTAAGTTCAATCACAGTTCTGCAGGTCAGTATGAAAGACCTCAAATCAACCTCTCTTATGTGGAAATGCCACAGCATCTACTTTTTGAAGGGAACACATGAAAAGGCTTTCCATTTTAACCTCCACCCAGTTCCCCTGCTTTGTCTCCATGTTCCTTTAAAATCTCTTCCTCCTCAATGTGGATGCAATCTGGCCTAGTGCTTACTCCGGAGCTTTCCCACCTCCCTTCCATTATGGAGTTACTTACTCCTTCCCTTCCAACTCCCACCCTGCACTCCAGCCTCCCCTAATCATGCAAGTTGTTTTGCTCTCACAGAAGGTGCCATCACTGCTCTCCTTCATCCAGTGTGTATCAGATGGGACAACAGGCAGCTTGTATTCCTGTCCTGGCCAAGATGCCTTCTTTCCAGCTTGGGATCCAGAAACTGCCAGCAGGTTAACTATCCTGTTTGCCAGAATCATGAGATTCAGTTCTTTCCCTCAACTTCAGCAGGAGTTGTTCCTGAGCCTAAAGAAATTTTCACATAAAGATACTATACAAAAGTCATATGCACCAATCTAGTGATGGAAATAGTACCTGTATAAAGCAACTTTTCTTACTAACACCTCATGGTGGACATGCCTGGTACAGCTGGTGACTGAGAAAATTGGATACAAATTTACATGGGGACCATACCATCCAAAGTTCACTGTATTTATATTTTAATGCAATTCTCTGGTGTCTGTCAAGGCAAACTGAGTAAGATGTTGGCAAAGATAGCAAACAGCCTTCTGGGCTATACCAAGAAAAATGTTGGCAGTAGGTTGAGAGAGGTAATCTTTCCACTCCCTCTACCCCGGACTGGTAAGGCACACCTGGAGTACTGAGTCAGGTTCTGGGTTCTCCAGTGCAACATAAACATTGAACTGGAACAATGACAGTGAAGGGCCAGGAAGGTGAGTGAGTGACTGAAGCACCCATCATATGACGAGAGGCTGAGAGAGCTGGCGCTGTTCTTGGAGAACAGAAAGCTCAGGGGGATCTTGTCAGTGTGTGTAAATATTGGATGGCAGGGTGTAAACAAGGTGGGGCCAGGCTCTTTTCAGTAGTTCCCAGTAACAGGATACAAACAATGGGCACAAACTGAAATATAGGAAATTCCACTTAAACATAAGAAAACACTGAAACCCCATTCTAAACTAGGGTCTAATTTCCCATCAGTTCATAGCAACCATATATTTGCTTTCCAAACATGTTTCCATGACTCACTCCCCTCAAAGGCACTGCTCTGAAGGCAATCCTATCAGCCTTCAAGTCACTCCGTAAAGCTCTTTTGCTATGAAGTCTGCAAAATTTGATCTCAGTTACTGGGTTATTGATGGGTTGTGACTACTTCTGACCCAGGCACTCTCATTGCCGCTTTTACTCCTTCTGTCATCTTGGTTTATACTTACTCTGGAAACCCTGAGAGTTAGGACTGGCTTTTTATTCTGCAATTATACAGCCTCAACCACCTTATTCATATCTAGAGTTCCTAAACACCATCGTAAAAGCAAACTGATCTGCTGATGTAAGTTTAAGAGAGTGCATTATCTATCACTTTCAGTTTTAGATACTTTTTCAAGAAGGTTTTCATTATTGAAGACATTAATTTCACTTAAGTTTAGCCTTTTAACTGCCAGAGCCCTCATGGAAAGACAGATAAGCCTCATCAGCAAGGCATTCATCTCACCTCAAGAGACTTACCTCAGCTTGGTGTGATCTGCCTCTCTCTTCATTTATTAGAAAGTGAGCATAGAGACATAAAACTTAGCCAGCTGAGATTATGACATAAATTTACATACTCATCAGTAAACATCTAGCTTTGAAAATTTTTATTTAGATGGCATGGACAAAATCCCATTTTTCTTTTTCCCCAAAAAATGTCAGAGAGTAATACAAGATCTTTTATAAGACGTCATTCCTGAGATTTACTTACAAGATTGTGCTTCACTAGTTGCAGTCTTTCCTCACAGAAGCTGAAAGGCAATTCCAGTGTGCATCGATTTCGTGTTGTGCCCTTACCCAGCTTTTTGAGGAAACAACCCTTGTTCTTATCACAGACTGTAAAACTGCTATGAAACAGAAAAAGCCACTCAACTGAGTTGTTCCAGTTTCAGTTAAACTTGCTTAAGATCTGGTTTAGGTACTCCTAAAAGATCCCTTAATGATTTGTAACTTAGATAATATTGAAGTGGCACCAATAAAGTTCTGTTGAGGACTCTGAAGGTACAGCTAGAGCAACTCCAACAGTTCTGGTAATTAAGTGCGTCTGTAAATCGCATTCAGTATTCTGACATTTATGTTTGGATGAGGAAAAGACCTGTTAGAAGCAATAATGGACGACTGTTTTCATATAGAAAATGCTGAACTCCAACAGTCTGTGATTAACAACTTAAACAGCCATGCAATTAACATCCTGCCTTTTCAATATAACTTAAGTTACACAATGCCAGTGAGAAAAATAAGTGTTATTCCCCAATAAGCTGACCAAGGCTGTACAGCGTCCTACAAAATTTGCAGCTAATATTGAGTAAAAGAGATTGAGAGAGAGAACTTTTTGTTTCTTTGTTGTGAAATTCAGTCATGCAGAGAGAGAACAAGTGTTTACTATTCTTTCAGAAAAAAGAAGCATCTGTGATGATTACCAAGAAGAATTCACTTGCTGACTTAATCATGCACAAAATCTTGGTCAAGGCCTGGAAATATTTTAAGTTGCATTTGAATTTCAGTAGGAACAGTGCAAAACCCCCTTTGTCATCTCCAGGACTACTCAAAGAAAAGAGAATTAATTTTGGACCTTTCTGTGCTTTGTAAGTTTATATTAATGTAAGTGTAGCATTGACAAGTATTATATCTCATCTTTGAAAGGATGGAGTAGGGGAAAAGGGGCAGGCAGGATTTAGGTTTGATTTCAGCAGCAGTGCATATCTAAGTGTAATTTTACTAAATAGTTACTGATCTTTACATTTAAGTAGATATAAAAGAGTAGAATTCCTCACGAAAAATGTAGAAGGGAAAAAACCCCCATCAAACAACCTTTTGAACATAAATATCAATTAAAGATTTAATGGCATCTTAAAATCAAAGGGCAGCTTTGCTGGCAGCACACTTCTCAATAATATTCTACAGAATCTAATTTTGAAATATAATTTACATTGCTCATCTTGATATGAACTCATAAAACCAAAGCTTTGCTAAGCTTTGCTAAGCTGTTTAATACAGAGTTCAAGTTACATACATTAAAAAGGAGGTGGTGATATGAAGTCTTTAATTTCTGGCAAAAATCATAGAATCATAGAATTGTTTAGATTGGAAAAGACCTTTAAGTTTATCAAGGCTAGCCATTAACCTAATACTGTCAAGTCCACCAGCAAACCATGTTCTCAAGCACCACATCTATATATCTTTTAAATACCCCCAGTGATGGTGACTCAACCACTCCCCTGGGCCACCAGTTCCAATGCTTGACAACTCTTTTGGGTGAAGAAATTTTTCCTAATATCCAATCTAAACCTTCCCTGTTACAACCTGAGGTCATTTCCTCTTGTCCTATCCCTTGTTACTTGGCAGAAGAAACTGATCCCCACCTGGCTACCATCTCCTTTCAGGTAGTTTTAGAGAGTGATAAAGTTCCCCTGAGCCTGCTCTTCTCCTGGCTAAACAACCCCAGATCCCTCAACCACTCCTAACAGGACCTGTGCTATGGACAATACTAAATATTATCATAAATAACAGCTAGTTGAACTCAAAGTAGTCAGCTGAAATAAAACTAAACATAACTTTCTTTTTTTTCATTTCTTTAGTAATGACAGGAGTCCGTGAATCAGTGAGATCTTATAGAGAGACAATCTCCTGTTTCCGTGAATGTTCCCATCCTGATATTTAAAGCTTTAAGGCAAAGCTCAGCCATACTGTGGCAGTCACACTACCAACACTGGAAGTCAGTCAAATAGAAATCTGAACATGTGAGCTCTTATTGCAAGCTATGGCCTGTCTTGTCACACACATATTTGCTATACTTTCTGCATGCACAGAAAACTATGCATTTGGCCTATACCGGTTAACTTTTGTTGTAAGATTATCCAAGGTTCTTTTTACCTAGTTTCAAAGCATAAACAGGAGAGAAAGGCAGAGAAATTCCAATTAAAAGCCATAATTTGCTGTCACGCCTAGTTAAATATCAGCAGCTTCAGTTGGGCAATTTCAGTGGGAATATTCAGTTCTGTTCAACTGTACTTAATACCTGACTGTGTTTATAATCTCACAGCAGTTGCCCACATTCAAAAGCACTTTTCTGTGCTTTTACAGCTCCAACATCCTCCTGTTTGTCAGAACACATCTATCATTTTGTAGTCGCTCTTCTCCCCCACCTCCCTGAGTATTCTGCCAAGTTCCTGTTGATTTTCCCTTCACAATATGTCCAGAAAAAACAAGCAAGTACTTTCACTCCCTGTGGCTAAAGCCTTTGTGTAAGTTCTGATCATCTTTCTCCTGAAGTTCCTAAGCTACTGCTACCTCCTCTGTTGCCTTTTCTAATTCCTACCTGGTACTCCCACAATTGCTACAAACCCTTTCATAAAAGCAGTTCCTCTTACAAAGCATGAATCACTCACTGGTTTTCTCCATACTAGCAAACAAATATTTACAATTTTGCATATCTTATTCTTTCTGAGCTTTCACATTTTTCTTTCAGTCTTATACTCAATTGTATTGGCACTTCCAGTCTGACTCCATTCTGGTGTTGGTAATGCAAAGTCAGTTCCTACCCCCTGCAGCAAACTTTCACTGTCTCCTTCCACAATATATCACTATCATACATATAATTACTCTACATACATGCTTCTGGCAAATTTTTTTTGGCCATGAAAAGCTGGGTTTGAGTACTCCTGAACCAAACAAGAACTGCACACAGCTTTCTAGATGGCCTGTGTGACGAGCTCACATTAGAACTTCACAGTGAATTAAATGCTGTAATTTCTAGCTTAACGCAGCTGATCTGCTACATAAAGGTCCTCCTACACAGTAAGCTCTCTCATGCAGAGATTTTGTCTTTGTTCTGACACTTTGATGAGAACACCCATGTCTTTAGTTCATATAATATAGGACATTTATTCCTTGTAAAAGCAAAATAACTCCCTGCCTTTGCCTTCCTTCTAAAAATACAAACTACCCTCCCTCAAATAAAAGCCAATCTACAAACATCTAATCAAACTAAAGGACTTTATGGTTTGCTTGCTTGGTGGCAACAATTTTACAACTGAGGGGATTGCACATGCTTAAAAGGGAATGTTACTTTTACAGGGAAAATATTAAAATTTATTCTCCAGTTCAGCCATTTGAAGTGGTTCTAACCTTTATAAAATTGTATATTCACAATAAATATAAATTTATCTTCTTGTATTTTAACTAAGCTTGTGGTTTCCAATGAAGCTACTTGTGCCTTACTAGAATAAAAAAAAAAAAAAACCACACCAAAATCCTTCTGTATTTGACACTGCCCCAAACACCCGTTTGGGAAGGCTGCCAAGGATCCAACAGTGGTAGGAAACAAGGGCAGGAGTGTACCCTGGACTATGGCAAAAATGTATCTTCTGTGTACAAAGTCACTTTTTTGTATCTGGTCTGCAGTGCAAAATACTTCAGAGTTCCAACTGTCTGGACTTTTACAGTGTAGTGCAACTTCATACAAGCCCTGTCACTGAATACCTTTCTGCTCTATCTTCTTCATGTACTCTGTGGGGACTCTTCTCTGTGGGCTTTAACACACATGGCTGGTACAACAGGCAGCAAAATCTGGGGCTTTGCAGAAATGACTATTCAGAATACCTATACTGCTTACACTTACTTTTAGGATTCCATTTACTAACTTGTAAAACACAACTGAAAGATGCTGCTTTCCTTAAGTTCTAGAATATTCCACTGGTTGTGTACAGCTCATTATTTTATTGGCAAAGTCATTATCTATTTGCTGGTTAAACCTTAAAGCCTCAAGATAAACAGAATGTCACCTTCAGTACTGGAAATAAACACTTTTGTCTTGGCATAGACAAGGTTCCTGAGACTTCTCTTCCCTTAGTTCACTCATTTAGGCCTAAATAACCAGAATGACATGTAGTCACAAGAACATGAAAAAAGGATACAAGATTTGAAGGGATGAAAAATACAAACATGCCAGGCTGAGCCTCAAAACTTGGGCACTAATCCCTCCTGCCATCATTCTGGGTATCCAACTCACTTCTCCCAGCAGCCAAACTACATCATGTGCCAAGAAGGAGCATGAGAGACTGCATACAGACAAGCAAAGAGGTCTAAATATCTACCATCATCAGATATGGAAACTTTACCAAGAGAAAGTAAAAAACCTGTTAAAGACTTACAAGTGAAAATCTTGCAACATGAAGGCTCAGAAACAAAGACTAATGCATCAACTCTTTGGGCTCACAAATTCAAAATAATCTAATTTTTTAGGGTGCCAAATTCTCAATTCCTACTGAAGTCAATGAGAGTAGTAAAGGACCTAGGCTGTTCCTTCCCAGATTAATTTCTGGTTTCTCTGATCACCTGCCTTTAGGGGGCTGGTCCTCTGCCTCTTGGGATGAAACCCTGCAATTCAGTAACTCTTTCTGTCACATTTCCACACTCATGATCTGTAATATTTCATAAACTGAGAGGTTTGGCAACTGCTAGTTAGTTACTCTGCCAGCCAAACAACATTACAACACAAGAATTAGCTTCTCCTAAACAAGGTATGCCTTATTTGCCAAAAGACACAAGCACTCCATGTGTGAAGACGTGGCAGTTCAATAACAGTCACCTGAGCACAGTCTCATTTATATGTGGCATTTTTTTCTGAAAACTAAAACCATCCGTCTCCCTTGGTACTTATTTTCTGGGGAACAAATTTAATATTTGCTTCTCTCAGTTAATAACCATCTCACCAAACCACATCTATAAAAGACAGAATACTAGCCTAAAGTCCTGGACATGAACTCCAAACTACTCAAAACTAGTTGAGATGTGTTTAGATAGGCACACCTTTGGATTTCAGTTTAGACTGTACCACATTCAACAATTCTGAAACTACAGCTGCATTCCACCCTTTCAGCCTCCATGTTCTCCCTGTTGTAGATCTGATAATTTTACTCTGTGGTATGCTCTTTATTTTTTCAGGCTTTCTTAACTGCTACTCTTAAAGAGCCCCTTTCAGCCTGGATCTCTCCATATTACCTCACACAAACCCACAGGAGAGCACATGATACTAATTTAAAAGAAAACATATAAATACTTCACTCTTCCTCTAAGCATGTTTGTTCTGGAACAGAAAAAAACACTTTTTCTTTGTTCAGTGAGAACCTTTGCCCCTTCTCCTAACATCACTTTCAAACTTCATGCCTTCAGGCTGGAAACATTGCACTTTTCATCAAACCATTTTTTAAAACTGCACACACCTGTCACAAGCTTTTGCTGTGCTCCTTTGAGGTGTGTCTGCAACTCCCACACTCTTGGCAAGAGCTGACTCCAGGTACAAACCCAACACTCTTCTTTACTCCTCATCTAGGATGTATGATTAACTTGCTTTTTCCAAAGTTATTGCCTTAAGCTCTAGATGTTGACTACTCCCATTATGAGGAACTACAACTTTTTCAGTGTTGGTCCATGTTTCTGCTTCTTTGGGCTGAGAATCCCTAATGAAGCTGGATCTGTGTGTTGCATAACTTGGCCAACACGATGCTGAGATTCAGAGTTCCTGCTAGGTGTGTACCATTCCCCAAATTATTCATAGACTCCATCTTAACACAGGAACTGTTTCTCCAAAGCATCACTGGTTTATTGCATCAAACATAATGAAGGATTGAAGTTCACAGACATACGCAGTCTGACCTATGAAAATGCACATGAAACCCTAAAGAAAATGTGCAACTTTCTACCTAGATCACATTCCACAGATACTAAGCAACATTTGCTACAAACCCTGGTCCTAAGAAAATGTCAGCCCTTTACAGTAAAGTTTGTAATAAACTATTTGGTCAAGGGAGAAGAGATGGACATTATTGCCAGAAATTGGGATTTATTCACTTGGTTTGCATTTGCCAATGTGCTCATCTAGCCCATTGTTTTCTCTAATAATTCCTTTTGAACTACTTCTGTGCACGCAGGGAATGTATCATCCATCATGCACCTGCACTCCAGAGCCCCTTTCCTTGTGGAGGACCTCTGAAGTACAGAGTATCTTAGGTACATTATCCACAAAAGGTGCATAGCTTTGGGCAGCCACATGCCAGCAGGATTTAGAAGCTCTCATTCTTGAGCCATTAACTCTGACAATTGTATTTCACATATGCTTTTGAACAGACACCCACTCTTACCTTCCCAGGTGGGGGAGGTTTGCCTCGCTGTGGATTACAAAAAAGGCTGAAAAAAGGAATTTTTGTAGACAGCTTAAGAACAGATGAACAATGAAGACACAAGAATTAGTTCAGAATTTCTAACTAATTTGGTCATCAGATTAATGTCTCTACGCTGAATGTACAAGAAAGTAAGCCAACTTAAAACCTAGAGATTTAGCAATAGCAGAGGTCACAGAAAAGATGAGAAAAATATTAATTTACTGATACTTTTACTGGACTAAGAAATCTACTAATTTGAGTACTACAGAGAGACATTTTAAGAGATTCAGATAATGGTTCTGATAGTATTCCCACCCCCCCCGCCCCCCAGGTAAATCAGTATATGTAAAGTATTTATTCTCTGTGCCTTTCTACAAGATGCAGCCTTTCCCAATACAGAGCAAAGAAAGAAAAATTAAACTTACCACTGTCTAGCTATTTTTGTATCTTTCTAGAATAGCAGTTTGAAATGCAGATAGAAATACTAATTTTCTGAATGAACATGTTCCATAAAAGCTTTGACCAGAGGAAAAACTGTGATGGAAATCACAGTCAATACTTTTTTCTTTTAAACTAAGGTATGAGCCATCAGTGATCACCCAGCAGCAAGTATGTTTCAAATGAAATTTTCTCACAAAAAAAAAAAATCTCACTATTATTTCACTCATTGCTACCTGCCAGTGCCATGAAGAGGAAGAGAGGGACAAATATGGGCCATTTGTACAAATAAAGGAGTGAAAGCTCTCGATAAAGTTCACAAAAACAATATTTCAGGTGCAGTAGTGCATATCTTAAAAGGCACAAGAATTACACAGACATGTGAAACTGTAACCTCTAAAATAAGGCCAAAGTCACTATTACACAAGGTTGCTGGGTATGCAAGAGCTGGTTCAGCAAACTGGTCGCCTGTGGGCTGTTCTAGCTCACAGTGTGCTTCTTGTTTCTTTCAAGTTATTTTTTTATTTCTTCTTGTTTATTACTTCCATATTTGAATATACATAACCTTCTTTCTCTGAACACATGATATTTTCAAAAATATATGCCAAATTCTAGAGAAAACTACTACCTTACATAATTTGCTCTTTTGAGCTCCTCTTAATACTTTTAAATTCCAGCAAAAGATAAAATAAATACATGGGCCAAATCAGCTAAAAACATAGCTCATAAAAATCTATTTCTGTTCAACTCTGGAAATTAATTTTGAATAAAATGCATTGTTTCAATAAGCATCTGTTGGGTGTGTTTCACCTAATACCAAAATTCTTAAATTCCTACTTTTTAAAGAATTTTTTGCTGTATATAGTATCCTGTAACACTGCTGCATATAAAACACTTAGCCAAGCATTGCATAAAATCAAGTAGTATACTGCAGTCACAAATTACCACATTAACATGTCAAAAGGCTTCCAGTAAACATCAGAGAGATAGAAGTACAAAAGAAATAAGAATCATTGGAATGTAATGAAAGGTGTTATTATAAACTCCTCAGGACTTGCAAACTGAAACAAGAATTGTAGTTGTTCTTTTTCATTTTACATAATAAATTGGTATACTCATTGCTAACCTTACTGAAAGCTATACAACAATACACAAGTATTTTTCTCACAGGAGTGCCTAAAAAAAAGGAAGGATTAAAAAGACTGCTTTTCCTTCTTTTGTTTAGGTGGGCTGCTCTTTAGAAACACTGAGCACTTACAAGTATTCAGTACCTGTAAAGATCAAGCTGGAAACACCTGTGCTCAAAGACAGGGACAAAGGGATTGGGTTGTATTCCTTTTCCATGAAGTCAACAGCCGAACATCTGAAGAATGATATAAACCTTCAAACCTTCTGCAGAATACATTGGGAAACAGTAATTGTCACTATTGCATGCCTAAAAATGGGAGGTTTATACTCTGGAATTAAAAAAGTTTTCGCTAAAAACTATAGTGTTAGAACCAGCTCTCTTTGCCAAAGCAAATGCACTAAATATGAATATAGAATACAGAACCATTTTTAGAAAAAGGTCTCATCACTGCTCCCTTTCAATTTATTTAAATGAAGACAGTCTGTTACATTACAGTACAAAGAGAAAGAAATACTTACAGAGGGAGTATTTCTAACCACTATCAAATCATTGGTGGGTGATTTAAACAAGTTGTCTTGTCTGTATCACTTCATTTTTTTGACTGTAAGGGTAGAATTCTTAAATGCACTGCATTACCCAAAGTTGCTTAGGTGAGTCAAAGTCTTGCCAGGGCTAGGTTAGTGCTGGATCCTTTGGAATCCCAGCCCCAAACAACTGAGTAAAAAGAGATACCCACCCACGCAGCAGGGCTGCTATGAAGGAAGCAGTGGAGCAAACCAGACTTTTGTGGCACATCTTTACATTCCCATGACACATAATCTTTCCTTCCCAGGCAGGTACATCTCACAAACATGTTTTAGACAAACAGAGCCTTCTTTCCATGCAAAGGTGGCAGAGCACTGAACACTACAACACTGCTGAATGATGTTGACAGTTTTATAGTGTCTATAGGAATAACATCTCCACATGTAATACTTGGAAAGAAAATGGTAATTAATAAGTTAATGACAGTAGAGAGGTTTACAAAAACCAGACACTTGGCTACTATAAATATTATTGTTGGAAAGGTGCCAGTATTCTCACTTGTTAATCTAAACATTACCATCACAGGATGAGCTACCTCCCCAAGACTCTTATGACACAGTTGCACCTGTATGGCTTTGTATACTTCATAGGGGAATGAATCAAAAAAATCACAGTAACTCGAGAGTGGAAGAAGGCCTCCTCAAAATTACTAAGTGCCATGAAACAGAAGAGTACTTCCATGCACAGATAAATGGAGTGTGATTTCTGCTCTTAAACATCTATGTAGTCAAATTAAAAATTAAATATATTCTGAAGATCTCCGTGAAAAGAGAATAAAAAAAATCCTTTATCTGGGATAATAGCTGGATGGCTAAAACACCAGAGTATTTTGTACCTTAATGTGAGGCAGAATATTTATACTGAAGAGCCTCTTGCAATGTGAAGTTCCTCTTCATGAGATGGATTAATGGAAATTTAGAGCTGTAGCAAGACTAAAGCCAGATAGGGTAAAATCTTCTACAATAGTCTTTTTTTCCCCTGCTTTTAAAGAGTTCAATGAGGTCAGTACAGTTTGAGTAAGCCAGATTATATGTCTTCCTTCCAAACCTCAAAATCATGCAATTATTATTACATTTTTGCAAACACATTTGGCTCACTAGAGTGGAAATGCTTATGAAATTTCATGAGAAATCAAAATTCTGTATGCAGAACAAAGGAAGGAATGACAAGGAATGGATAATGAAAGACACTGCAATTTGAATGAAAACATAAAAGTAAAAACTGATCTATTTGTTGAGCTGAGGCTTTAGTTGTGGAAAACGTAGTTCTAGTGCAGGGACTATTCTTATATGTATCATACAGAAAGCTGAGGGAGAGTAGCTCACTGAAAGAAAATGCTGTATTTACATAGCGCTGTTTCTTTAGTGGTTATGTATGACATATACATATACCCACCCACAAAATACATCACCATTGCCAAGAACGACATTTGACAATATTCCTCCTTCCTCCACAGGGAGATTTGCTTCCACAGCACAGTAAACACTGCCACAGATTTTGGGCTAGCCACAGACATTAAATGGCAGCCAAAAATCAGTAATTAGTCCAGAAAATATAATGCAGACAGTGTGAAGTGAGGCAGCATGGAATGGTCCAACCTGACAGGAAATTCAGTACAAGTCTCCATGCACAGGGAAGCCTGGAGCCGAGACCCTGACCATCCCCTCCTGACACCCTACTCATGATTCTGCCAGCTGTAGGGACAGCTACTGAATGCTGGGAAAAAACCAAACTGCTTTGGATTTATGTGTAGAATAGGGATCTAGGCTTAACATGGGGTAAGACGTTCAGAAAATTGCTGTTGGAAGGGCTTTTCCCACAATGGCCTTCAAGAGCACACCACATCCCTGTGCACCAGGCAAGCCTGGAAGGTGTCCTGTCCTATCCTACTGCTGGTCTCAGAGTCACAGAACTGTCAGGGTTGGAAGGGACCTCTGGAGATCATCTCACTGAACTCTGCTGCCAAGGCAGGATCACCTAAAGCAGGTGACACAGCAACGCATCCAGATAGGTTTTGAATGTCTCAAGAGAGGAGACTCCATGACCTCCCTGAGCAGACTGGTCCAGTGCTCTGCCACCATCAACAAAATGTTCTTCCTCACGATGATGTGAAACTTCTTGTGTTTTAGTTTATGGCCATTGCTTCTTATACTGTTGCTGGGCACCACTGAAAAGAGTCTGGCAGCATCCTTTACACCTCCCTTTTGAGATATTTACATGCATGAATGAGATTCCCTCTCAGTCTTTTTTAGAACAGGCCCAGCTCCCACACTCTCTCCTCAGAAGAGAGATGCTCCAGACCTGTAATCACCTTTGTGACCCTCCACTGAACCCTCTCCAATAAGATAGGGTAAGACGTTCAGAAATCTGATCTTGCAAGGGCTTTCGCCACGCAGTCCTCCACAAGCACCCCACACGTGTGCACCAGCCAAGCCTGCGAGATGTCCCGTCCTGTTCTACTGCTGGTGTCCTGCCTTCAAGGGAGGGGACGGGGCAGGGGCAGGGGAAGAAAGAGACACCTCAGGCGCTGTCTTGACTTCCCCTCACGACCACGGCCTCGTCCCGCCACATCTTCCCGGCAGGACGGGGCACCTCCGCCTCTACCGCTGCCGGGGGCGCCGAGCGGGCCTGCCCCGGCGCCAGGGCCCGTGTCCGTAGGCGCCGCTCCCCGGGCACTCCGCACCGGGCGGCTCCGCTCCCGCTCCCCGCTCCCCGCTCCCCGCTCCCCGCTCCCCGCTCCCCGCTCCCCGCTCCCCGCTCCCCGCTCCCCGCTCCCCGCTCCCCGCTCCCCGGCCCGCCATGGCGGCGGAGGCTGCTCCCGGCATGCGCGGCATGTCCCGGCCGCGCTGCGGGGGCACAGCTGGCGGGGCGGGGCGGGGCGGGGAGGAGCGGGGCGGGAAGGGGAGGATGCTGCGGCCACCGCGGGGTGAGGCAGCGGCAGGAGCGGCAGTGGTGGCGGCGCTTCGCGGCGCGGAGGATGCGGCGGCGGTGGTGGTGGTGTCGGCAGCAGCAGGCGGAGGAGCGGAGAGCGATGCGGTGCTGCGCGGCGGGGCCGTGGCCGCACAGCGCCCTCACCACCCTCCTGCTGACAGGTCGGTCAAGGCGCGTCTCCCCGCGGCGATGGGCGCGGGTCCCGCCGGCAGCCGCCGGCCTGCGCCGCGGTGCCCTCTCGCCTCGGGCTCGCTCCCCTCCCGGCGGCGCCGCTTCCCCGCTCCGCGCCCCCGGCGGTGCGGGGTCCGAGCTGCCTCGGCATTCCTCCATCCCGCGGTTCCTGGTCCCGGAGGGCGCTCCGCGGGCGGGGCAGGGACGGCACGGGACGGCGGCCCCCGCCTCTCCCCGCCGCAGCCCCGCCCGGCGCGGCCGCAGCGCCCGAGGCCGGCGGGGCCCCGCGCAGAGCAGCCCGGGGGCGGCGGGCGAGGCCGGAGCGGGGTTGTCGGGAGGGCGCGGGGCCAGGCCTGGCTCCGAGCCGCTGGATGGCGCGGGCGGCTCCGCTCTGGGCACTGCGCCGCGCCCGCTGCGCTCTGCCGGGGCCGCGGGATGGGCCGTGTTGGGTACGGGAGTGCCCGTCGTGTTGCCCCTCTTCCTCCTTATTTTCCATCCTGACCATTTAATCCAGCTGTGTCAGAATTAAGACTGCAGGAAAAAGCCTGGATCCTGGTCCGTAATGCATGTAAACAGTGGCGTTCATGCTGTAGGCAGGGTTCACATCCACAAGGTTCTTCACAATAAAATACGTGAAAGAGGCAACGCTTAAAAGCAGCCCAGCCACAGGAGTGCCTTTGTGAGATTTGTTACACCAAGAGCAAGTCAAGAGCAAGAAATCTATTTCTTTGGGTTATTTTGAAGTCTGAGAGGTCAGTGGTGTCTCATCTGCAAGCTGTCTGCTCCGTATCATCTCAAACAGTATCTAGGTACACTTCAAGTACTTCTTTAAATATATGGCCATGCTTGTCATAGGATATTGACAGCAGAATCGACATGAGGCATTGGTTATAATAAAGGTGCACTAGGAACCTAAGTGTGAAGTTGTTTGGTGTAAGGATAAAACTTTGCATTTGTTAAATGCACGATACTGCTTTGACCTTAGTGGAAATTCTTCCTGTCTCTTCTGCCTCCTCTTCCATGACCGGCTGTGGGATAGCAACCAAGAAAGTACAAGTTAAGTTTTCTGTATCAACTGAAATAATAGGTTTTAAGAAGTTGCACTTGAATGACCTCTAGAAGCTGACTTGTGAGCTTAATCCACATGTCCTTTCCAGGCTATATGGTAAGGGAAAAAGTCTTAAGGTTTTCAGTGATCATTTTTCCACTTCAAATTCAGACCTTTCTAAACTTGGTTCAGTTGGATTTCATTAGTTAAAACAGAAGAATACATGGTTTGCAACTGATATAAAAAGGTGGCATGAACTTTAGTTCTATTACATTCTTTTAAGAGATATCTATATAAAATTTATTCTTCATCAAAGTGGAGATTTGTAGTATTTTCCTGATCTGAATGATGCAAACTGTCTCAGGAGCTCACGTGAGCTCCCCTCCATTCTCGTTAAGCAGAGAACTTCCAGCCTCATCTGCTGGCTCTGGAATGAGCCACAGCCCAGCATGAAAATCCATTCTTTTGAGTCCTGGTCTTAAATAGACTCTACAGTACAGCAGCATTACTTAATGAGGCAAAAGACATCTTGCAGACAAAATGGAACATATGAAGTAGCACAAGATTTGTAAATAGATTTTTTTTAAAGTGCTCCTCACCTAATACGGATTAATTTTTCCCATTTTTGTTGTAGCAGGTGATCTACAGAAGAAAGTTAAGCTTTCTGCATTTCTTAAAAATGCATGAAACATAAAAGCCTTTTGGAGGAGGATAGCTGTTCTCAGAAGTCTGAGTTATCCCCCCTCACTCCTCCCTATCCTCCTTGTGGCAAAACATGATTTCAAGAGATTTAATAGTTTAAACAGTGTGAGTGATTTCAGAAGCCCAACTGTTGCTCCTAGGAGGCTACTATAGTATTCCAGTTGAAGGTATTCACTCTCAAATGCTATCTGATGATCATTTCCTCCAGTGCTAGGAAAAAATGGGACTGTGTTGTGAGAAGTGACATTTGAGATTAAGCATTTCTATTACAAACTAGTTAGTTGTTCTTTGACTCTATCTTAATAAAAACAGGCTTTGTAGAAGTTTAGAGGTGTCCTTTATACTAGTTTGGCAGAGCAATGAGTTGCCCCTCATATTCTGCTTCTGCAGAGAGAGTTGGAGAACATGCAGGTTTTCAAGCAGAGTGGTCATCAAAATGTTTGAATGACTGTGGCCAGTGGTTTTGCCCTGTATTTCTGCATTTAAAACTTGGTAGTCATTGCCCATGTTGTTCCTGGAACCACTGTTTCATCCCAGGAACAGGGACTTGTAGAGCAATGGAGTCATATTCCCCCTTCGCTATAAAAGGGTCAAAATGGGGAAGGAGCTCATTGGGTCCCACTTTGGAAGCTGTGATGATGCGGTTACATTAATCTGTCATAAAGGTGCATTGCTGCCAGAAAACATTTTCCTGCCCTTTCACAGCTAAATTTGTTCACTGAAATCTGTGTTCTGACTAGTATTGTTACGGGATTATTTAGTGCTCCGTGACAAAAAATGTGCTGGGAATCCCCTCTTTCAGCAGGGCTGGCAGTGTTAGCTGGTTTAAAACAACTGTCAAGTGCTGGCCTGGGCAATGTATTTAGGAGGCTGAACTAGATCCCTACACTCATCCCACTGCTAACAGCACAAGTGCTGTTGGCAACACTCCTCTGCTCAACTGCACCCTGCCCAGGGAGGCAGAATATGTCACAGATTATGGGTGTTTTCAGGCTAACACTATGGCATACGTGGCCTTTTTTCTTTTGTGAGTGCGACCATAAGGCCAAAGAAGGAGATTTCCTTCAGAGAGCCTTTGGATATCTGCCTGAGAAAATGTTGCCTGTCAAGTCTTTGTACTAATCTGACCCAGATCAATAAAATCTGTTGTCAATTGTTACTTGCTTGAGTAAGTAATTACAGGAGGGGAAGGGTAGCTATTCGATTAGTAGGCTTTTCATTAGAGAAGCACATTATTTATAGGCAGTATAGCTTACATGGAGACATCTTAGAGGTCCTAAAGCCAGACAATTAGGAGTGAGCTTTATAGCTCTAGATATAACTGTTCAGTGTGTAGAGAGGCTTAGTTTTGCTCCTCAGTGTTTTTAGATTGGTTAGAAGTACATTAAAGTACTTTAGGAGTTGCAGTCACCAAAGTAAAACTTTTTATTTTGAAGAAAAATTGTTTCCAATCAAACTAAGAAATAATTTAAAACCTAGACAAGAGTATCTATATTGGTATAGCTTTTGGACTCTTATTGAATATATACTGCTAAATTTACAGCAGAAACTATCAGTGTAGAGTGGCTTTCTTTGATGACCTCTGGAGGAAAGGAGGGAGTTGTTAGTTTTGATTACTTCTGTAGGATTTTGAAGGAAACAGAAGAGGCAAGAAACCAGAGAATGTGAATATTAATTTCTCTCCTAAACAGCTGAACTGCTTTTCAATCAAGAAGTAGCAAGAAGTAGCAGAACTAAGAAGTGTTCTGACCTGAGCAGAGTTCTTTTCATGAGTATCTTGCTGAAGTGTTTTCAATGTGAAACAAAGTGTGACAGATTGAGAGCTGAAGGCATGGATTTGGGTATTTACCGATTTTTCTATTGTGTTGGAATTAATGTGAACATGTTACATAGGTTGAATTTATACATTGTTTTGTTAATAGCATAGTTATGATGCTTATTATGTAATGCCAAAAAAGTAAGGTTTATGTAAACATGATCTGTGTCTAAATATTGTTACAATTGCAAAAGAAACAGCCAAAGTGCCTTTTAAATATAGGTTATTTTTAGTGACAGTCCAAGCCATGAAATGAGAAGTTACAGTGACCAGCCTACTGGGCAGACAAAAATCCAGCATCTTGAGATCAATGACTTTTCTGGATTTCTTAGTATTTTAGACCAGTTGCTACCTCAGAAGTTTGGAATGTAATTGCAAGGATACTCTGATAATATATATCAAAAGATAATAGAAACGTGGGAGACATCCTGGAATAGCAGGTTTACGGAGTGGCTTGGTCATACCCCGTGGTTACACCGTGGGTCTTGGACTAGAACCACAGGAACTGACAGTGTTTTCCTCACCTTCATGGAAGTGCTGGCCCAATTTGGTTCTCTTGTAGACCTGCAGTAGATGGGAGAATGGTGGGGGGTAAATGATACTATTAATAAATCATGAAGTTTTTTTCTTCCAGTACTTAATTTTCAGCGTTTCCAAGAAAGCATTCCCATGCTGAAATTTCACAATGAGACTGTCAAAATGCTTTATTTGATTGCTTTGCTTGAATGATTTTGGAGAAATGTTCAGATGTTACAGTAATCAGTGGGTAGCACAGGAACAGATAGAAAACCATTGCCTACTGAACAAAGATGAGTAAGTGTAGAGCTGAGAAGCCTTTCTGGGGTTGATTTGGACTTTTCCACAGTTCAAATAAGTGGAGTGCAGAGCAACCTGAACAATCTGCAGTGGAGAACTAAAACAAATTAATTCTTATTTCTTGTCTAGTGCCTGCCATTGAAGAGGATCTTATCTGTTAGAAAATATCGAATCTCAATGTGAATTTCCACTGAGAGGATCCACTTTAATTCATAGTAAATTTCTCCATGTAGTGCTTATTAGGTAAGAGGAAGGTGCCTGGAGGTTGGAAGAGGAGGGAGAGTATGTGTTGCTGCAACTTTTGCCCCCTATAATGGACAGTGTGAGCAACTGGGCAAGTATCTCAGTGTGGATATGTGGATCCTCAGTAACTGCTTGGGTCCAGGCTCTGATCTGGGCTGTGGGCCAAGCACCTTGATGCAGATAGTTCTGTCTCTTACAGATGTTCTGTTTCAACTTAGTGGTGTCAGTTTCTAACTGTTTTGCTCCGTGATTTGCAGTAGCCCATCAGAAATCTGTGCTTCAGCTCAGGACCTGTGCTTCCCGGATGCAGGAAAGAACACCAAGCCAGATGGGATGTGCAGTAGGGGAGCGCAGGCGTAGTTTTGGAGCGGGGTTGTGCCATAAGAGTAAGGGGCGGTGTAAGCATGGCCTGAGGTACTGGTCTGTGGCGTGAAGTAACAAGCACGTGTTTGTGTCAGGTCCCAGGTGAAGGGGGTGGTGTGGGAGAAAAGGGAAGAGACAGCTTTTGAGAGCTGGAGCTGTGTGCTGCTTTAACAGTAGGAGAGATGGGCTTGAGATTCTACTTCAAAGTAGTAAGGACGTGTAAGGGTGCAGGAAGCTGTGTGGACGTCAGAGTGCAGTAAAGGAGTAGGGAAAGTGAAGTTGATCTATGATGCTTGAAAGTATCATGACCATGAAAGTTGGTCCTTTTGTAATTGTTAGGTGGGCAGAAATTGTGGGTATCTCTGTTAAATATTCTTGTTGTTAAGTATTAATACTTAAAACCTTTACATAAGCCACATGCAAATAAAATTCAAGAAAGGGAAAAATAGTATGAAACAATGTAATTGATATAATAGTATCATTTATAGTTATAAAATAATGCAATTGCAATTAAAGAAAAATGTCAAATAAGAGACTAATTTAATGAAAATAAAAATAAAATAATTAATTAAAGAAAAATATAATTGAAGTAAAGAAAAAAGAAAACACTATGATGTCCTTCACTTGGGCCTTTTTCAGTCCCTGGGCACAGAGTTTACTCTTAGAGGCAGTGATGGGTTCTGCAGCAACTATGGCAACACGTGTAACAAACTGAAAAGCATGACACTATTAACATTTTTTTCAGAGTGAGTACAAGGCCGATTAAATTAATTCTAAACCATCTCTTTGATAAAATGCATGGTTTGAATACCTGCATTCTGTAGTATAAGGCCTCTTTTGTCATCCTTTAATCACATTCAGATCTTCCCTGAGCCTTCATCATGTTGTCAGTGTGCTTCTTGAAGGCTCTGCTAGAGCATTTGAACAGTGATCATATCTGTGTCAAGTACAAAAATAAAATCTCTCTATTCCTCCTTGATGTTGCTGTGTACGTGTCAGCTGTTCTAACCAGTCTTCTGCTGAAAGCATCTATTTAACCTACCTACATCTCTGGGTTGTTATTAAAGTTGAGCATCCCCGAGCTGCATGCTCTGTAGTGTGCATGGCGTGCTGCTGCCTTTGTTCCTGGTATGCAGTTACATTTTATTCTATTGAAGTGCACATCACTGATCACCTTTTTACCAGACAATGCAGACTGTTCCATTAGGAACATGTCATCTCTATTTTATGTCAGCCTCCTAGCCTTTGTTTTTACCTGCAAATTCTATCAGTGTATTTTATACAACCAAGTCATTCTCTCTTTCTCTCCCCATCACTCTCTCTCTCTCTCCTCTCTCCCCCCTCCAGCTGCATAAGGCTAATGCCAGAACCTTGTCAGGCCCACTAGAAATCTTAAATAACAAATTAACTTTTTAGTAGCCCTATTCTCTTCTCACACCAGTCATTTGAAATAATAGGTGATGATGCATATGAAAACACCACACTGTGAACTCCAGGATCTCAAAAGAGGCACACTGGTTACGTTTCCTGTTCCCCTGAGAAATGCAGCATAGCATGGAGAGGTGAACAGGTAACTTCTTCAATCCCAACAGCTAAACATAGCACAAAACTTAGGAACCCAAATCAAAGACACTTACTGATCATTTATATTTAAAAACCATGTGGCACTTGTCTTTCTTTTGTTTTTAATTCCACTTAAATATGCTAAAATGATTTTGTATCTACTTTCTCAATCAAAATCTTAGGTGATAAGTTGTATAGTTAAGCCTAATGTGTCGATATCTTTATCAGGAAAAACTTGTGTGATCATCAGAAGTGTCTAGAAGGAGGCATAAAATCCTTAATAAGGATTAAATAAGGACTGTAATAAGTATAATACTTTTGACAAGGACTGTGATAACTATAATACTGTTCTCCATTTAATAAGTCAGTAATCTAATCTTGTATTAATTGTTTTGTCTGGTACTGCTGCTCATTTGTGGCTGACAAGCCTTTGATTGCCCAGCTCATCCTGTTGAAATATTGGAACAATTTTATTTTACCATTTTTTGGAATTGGAATGTTTCAAGAATTAGTAAAGTTTACACTAAAGGTCCTCTGCAGTACTGAATTTCATAATCCCTAGCATGGTATTATATTAAAATTTTCAATATATACAGATTGGTTCAGCAAGGAAAAGGTTGTCTATCTTGACAGACATATAGAAATCAGTGGAAGTAAATAATACCTTTTTGTTAAATCTTTTGTGTATATTGGAAATCTAAAGGAACTTAAATGGTGTCATGTTGGTATGGTAATTATTGCATTAATTAAATTGTTTAATAAATTAAAAAATTAAAATTGCATTAAAATACTTTTTTTTATTACACTTCATCCTCAATTCAGTTGTAGGTGTTTTGTGTAACTTACCATTAAGTGTCTCTCTTACATGCATAGATTATTGTGTGTCTTGATTACTGCTTAAGCCAGATCTGTTGTGCCTCATAAATCCTGTTTGGGGAATGCAGTATCATTAAGGTCATAGCTGACTGGTGTGACAGGTCAGAAGTTTCCTCAGATAGTTTAAGTTTCTAGTGTAAATGATATTCACACACTTTGAGTGTTTGCCAATAAGTGTTCATTTCTTCCTGCAAACTGGTGTATCTGTACACAAGTACTGCTACTTGATATTTCTGGTATTGTTGTTTTTACAAAGAAATTAGGATGCTAATCCAGTAACGTCTTTGGACTAGGATTTGACATGAATTCTCACTCCTGAAATATTTCAAAATAGGGACTGCTAATTACAGCTACTTTCCCTTTCTCAGTGTCTGCCATTCCTTCCCTCTGCATTTTCAGTTCGTGTGTAACTGTACAAACAGCTGATGTATCTATTATTCATCACAGAAGAACAGGACCAAAAAAGTGGGAGTGAGGAGGGAGCTTTTTCAGGCAGTTCTGGTACTGGTGAAATGGAGTCTTTCTGTCAGCTCCACAGCTGTTTGCTTTCTCCTGTAATCATTTGCTCCTCACCACATTCAAAACTTCTTCCTCCTTCAGCAGCACAGATCCAGCTGCTTTTTCAGACTGTGTTTTAGCTGTGTGAGTGTAGACAACCATTTTTAATGGATTATTTTTTCAAAATTGATTATTGTTTATTACCAGTTGCAAGGCAAGGTAATCAGCTTCATGTGTCTTTTGTATAAGCATTGTTATACGAGCAAAGCTGTGCTCTTGCTTATATTACTTTCCCTTCTTTGGTAAAAAAATACTGTGTCCGTGAAAGTAACTTTATATTTCCCCCTGTGAGATTTTGCCAGTGCAAATACATTTACCAGAGAATAGTCTTCATTATCTTTATTATTAGTACAGTAATGTCAGCAGAAGTGTCTGCAGAGGTTTAAGCATTTAGTGTAAATTTAACTTATTTGGAAAAATGGGTGTAAAATATCCGACTGTCAGAAAGATTATCGTATGTTTATATATTCAAATCAAACACCACCATGTTTTTAACTTGTGATTCCTAAACTTGGACTAAAACCAAAATGTGGTTTAAAAGACATCTGATCCCCTCTGATCAGATTGTTTATGGAAGTCTGTTGATCTGACTAATATTTTTTTTGCATTTGTTTTATTCTGAAAAGCTTTTTTGCTAAGCTCTGCTGATGGCAATAATGGAACTGTTAACTGGACGACTAAGCAAGCCCACAGTTACATTATCAGCAGACTAAAGGCTGTTCAGAAGAATGGTGAGTTTAGGTTGTAAATCCCATATTGGTTCAGTCAAATGTGCATTTAATACTACTCTTGCTTTTCCAGTCATGTCTTTGTTTTAGGACTAGGGTGCTATTTCAAGGTAAGTAATTTGGAAAACTTTGAATTTCTTCAGTCTTCAAACATTCACAGTCCTGCGTGTCCCTGTGAGTCTTCCCTGACTTTTCCTGTTCCTATAGCTTTGCTTGAAATAATGGCTATGTGTATACCTAATACTGCACATTTTCTTGTCATGGCTGGTTGCTCTGAGATACCTCTGCAGTTTTCTTAATACAATAACTTGTCTGTAACAATTTTAAAAAAGTCTTCTCGTTACTTCACTGTTCATTTATGCAATTACACATAGAATATTGTAGCTAGTGCACACTAGCTGAGAAAAAGCTTTGCACTGATTGCCCATCCAGGCAGGTAGTCTGGATTGGCCTTCAGATCAAGTTACTTCTGGGATTGTGCTTTATCTGCTAAATATTAATGGGGAGAGAAAACGTTTAAAGTCCCAGAAAAAGAATTTTCGGTGTGGATTCTTTTCTGTAGGTCATCAACCTACAGACTTCAACCAACATGGTGAACCTTGTGAAATTTCTGGAGATAGTGGTCTGCTGTATCTGATAACAAGATCTGGGATACAGGTTGGTGTAATCCTGGCTGAACTCCTGACTGTGCCTGTGTTCAAGACCTGCAAGAAGAATCTTGTGATCTACAGAAAGGCCTCCAAGGGATCTGGAAACAAGAAAGAAGAAAATAGTTCTGTTGGGGTAGCTGATAGTTTTTTTTCTAACAGGGGTCTAATGTGATCCTGATTAGTTTTATAGAAACCTTTTACAGTCCATGAGATTTTTATCTGTCACAGGGAATTTACCCAGGCAGTTCACAGCTGACAGTCTGCTGTATTAGATTAACATCTAGAAGTTGTTAAGCATATTGAGTTTCATCCCTAGATCACCTAAGATGATTATACATTATCTCCAGTCTCGGGCAGTCTTATGAAATAATCATGGGTTTTAAAAGCTTGTGAAGAAAATAGCATTTCTCTTGTTTCATTATTGAAAAGCTGTAGTGGGCTGAAGACTCATAATTTTCCTTCTGATTTTGAAGAAACTTCACAGGGGAAAAAGAAGTGGCCTCTCTGACAAGGGGGGCAAGAACTTTTGGATTCTTAATCTCCATACTTGTCTCATTACAGTGTGTTTTTCATTACAAGATAAAATAGCTTTGGAGGTTTTCACCTTCTGAGAGACATTTCTAGACTTCCATTAAACTGCAGTGGTTTTTATCTGCATCAAGTCCTTCTTGACATACTTCCTTCAGCAGCAGGGAACTCCTCATTGGTAGGGATGGGCAGGCATGTAGTAGTGGCAGTAGGTTTCCTGTAACCATCAAAATAAATGTTATACAAGTTTTTTCAGTAACTGCTATTATCCTTCTTTATTTCTGAAACTATTGCTTATGGAGAAAATATACATTACTTTTTCACTGTTCTTCCTGTTTGAAATGGGTTTTTCTTGCAGAGTCAAAGTGTCAGAAATGGAAAAATGGGTTTTTCTAGGTATTTGATGCATTTTCAGCCAGCCACCATATTTCTGTCAGCTCTTCTGCTCTATTAATGTTATTGTACTTTTTCAGCTTTTCTTGAAAATATTTTAAAGAAAATTAGTTTCATTGTGCTGTTTATGGCTCATTCATGGAATTGAGTGCCAACTTTTTTTGGATCATCATTGACTAATTTTAAGTAAATAAATCAAAGAGCAATGTTACTCTACTTAAGTTTATGTAATGAAAATTACAATAACTCATTTATTAACCACACAGAATTGTTGTAAATTTAAATTTCAGTATCATTTTAATTTTGCTACTATAATAAAATTATTAGGAAGATGCTCTGTTCAAGACTGTGTTAGAAGCATCTTTCAAAAATGTGAAAAAGCAAATATGGTATAATTTCATCAATGGTATATCCAAAACTTGAGACTATTAACTCTGCAATATCAAGCTTGAAGAGTGGGGAGTACGTAACTAAATGTGCAGGTCTACATTACAGATGTCTGCATCTCCTCTCAGCTGCTTCTGCAGTCCATGGAGATCTGGTCAGTGTAGCCTGGAATACAGGACTTGATTCATCTCATTTTGCAGAAAAAATCCAATTAATCAACCCCTAGAAGCGTCTGTGTCTTCTCCACTGACTATAAAAGGAGCCTGACTAACTCAGTACTGGATGTTTTTTCTGTAGGCATCTAAAATTAGGTGAGGTGGATTCCACTCAGAGTACGTGGTGTGAGGGCTGGAATGCCTGTGATTAATGCCTAATTAACAGTGTCTTTTTAAACAGACCTCCAGTAAGAAGGTTGATATAAGCCTGGAGAAATTATACCAGGTTTAAAAAATTACACCAGCATTAAAAATTTGCATGGGCTTGATCCACATTTCAAATGTGCCCTGCTTATTGATCCAAGTGTTGCAATGAGCCCTTTATCTTCTAGGACCTGGGAGTTTGTTACAATGACTTCACAATGAGAGCACCTCTGTGCTGTGTGTCCTACAATATTTGTTGAGAGATGTCATTTCTCATAAAGTTTCTTTCAGTTCAGCAATCAAGGCAGGTAACTGTGTATGTCTATCTGTGACTTACCATCTTTATTTACCACTTTGTAATCTGCATCTCACTGACAAAAATTTTCAACAATGATTTATTCTTTCAGGGCATTGAGTTAAAATTCAGTAGTAATAAAAACAATAATATAAGCTACAGTCAGTCTTATTAAGACATCACGAGAGACACCTACTAGATTAGTATTCTCCATTTATACTTAAATTTTGATGTTTTTAATTCTTACTCCTGTAAAACAGGGCTTCCTTTGTTTTAGTTTGAATTTAGTTTCATCTGACTGGCGTATAATTACCCATGACCTTCCGTTTTATCCTTCAATACAAGCACAACATCTTCAGTTAGCAGTTGTCTAACTAAAGTTTTAGATGTATGTTATCTGAACCTGCTGATCTGAGAAAGTCTAGCTTTAAGAACTCTTACAAGTCAGCTGATGTGAATTGCTTTGTCCTTTTCTGCACAAGAATGGAAAAATCTGCTGGTTTTTGTCAGTGAGAAATCAATACCATCAAATGGTAAGGTTTCTTTGTATTCCTCATGTTACTTTTTTATGTAGAACACCAAGGAAACATGATTGTATCATTCATTTAGTGTGTTTTTATTAATGTAATACTACAAATAAACCAATTATAAAATTACAACAGTCTTCCTCAATTTTTATACCAATGAAAATAAAGAGCTTATAGAAGTTCTGAGATCTGAACATAAGCAGTTTTGTTATTGCAGTCTTGGAAGGGATCCTGTTGGGCAAAGTGGGGGTTTGCCCTGTGTTCTCTTCTCAAATCTCTGTAACCTTTTAAAAAACTAATGAAAAAGTATCTAATATTTGTTGCTTTCCTTCTGCCACATGCCTGCATTGCTGTTGAAATGCATGAAGTTACCTAGAGCATGTCTCATTTTTGCCTTTTTTCTGTCTCTTATCTCTCCTTCTGCTTTTCAGTGTACACGATTCTGTCTAGGGTGCACTCTGACCGGAATGTATACCCCTCTGCTGGAGTTCTGTTTGTTCATGTTTTGGAGAGAGAGTACTTTAAGGGGGAATTTCCTCCGTACCCAAAGCCTGGTATGGAATGATACGATTTCCATATTATATACAAATGTAGAAAAAATACTGTCCTAAGAAATTGAAGTCTACCTGACATACCTTATAGTTCAGTTCAACATAAGATAAAAAGGTCAGGTTTTAGTTTCTATTGAAATATCCTCAAATGAAATAAAAGATGTGGTCCTACATGTCTAAAATATTCTGGTTTGTGGTCATTTGTGAAAAGGTGCATGTAATTGTGTATTGTGAAAAAATGTGCTCAATTTCAAAAGGCCTTATATAGATCTGGTATTAGGAAGTGTTTGTTTTGTTCACTTTTGTGTTAAACTTGAAATTGTGGAAGTTTAATAATTATGTCTGTTAAAAATGCCATTTATCTAATCACTGTTTCAGACATAGTATCTATTAGGCTATATGAAAAAGCAGTTTGAAAGCATACAGTAAACATGAGAGAAAATAGAAGATTAAATCAAATATGAGACTACATAATGGTGTTTTATTTAATTTAAAACAGATATTCCTTTGGAATCAACCTTCTTCCTATGTGTAGGAACACTTTAATGTTAGTGAGCAGTTTGTTTTTAGGGAAGGAGCTGTGATTGGTATTTTGAGGTACACCAAAGCTAAAGATTGATCACCGGCAGGTTAGAATATGTGTAAGCAATCTTGAGAGTGGGAAGAGAAAAGAGAGAGCAGAGAGAGCATTCAGCCCCACATGTTTATTAACAATAAAAAGGAACGATAAATATACAAATGTATCCAATTTGTATAAATATGACTACTATATTTTCCTATAAAAATAGGAAAAATGTGTAATACATGCACTGAGCACATATAATCAAAACCTGTTTCATTAGTAAGTTCTTGAATTGATTTGACAGTGCTATTATCAAGGCTCACTTGAAACTAAAAATAAGCTTCTGTTAGCATTGGTTAAATTTTATTATGAGTAAACCCAAATGTTTTAAAAATTGCTTCTTTTTGAGAAATGGATGTTTTTTCTGACGTGGATACCTGAATCTTCATTTATGTCATGGTGACTGGCAGAGTGAATTTTTCCGATGTCCCAGTTTCCTCCCAAATTTGGCATACAGCTGGAAAGAACCTGGAAATTTTTCTAATGATGGGTTTTTCTTACTGTCATGGCCTCTCTTGACATCCCTGTTATTCAAAGGCAATAGGAATCTGATTTCAGATCCTGTTGAAATTGCTCTCCATTGCTCCCCACAGATGACTGGGATAATATCAGAAATTCACTGTAAGGCCTAATGCTGCCACAGTCCTTTTATTTTTGTCTGTTGAGCTGGATCATTAGCATCATTCCTTGATGAAGGAAGGGAAAACCACAATGTCTCACAGGTGGCTTTCAGAATTTTCCCTGATTCTTTGTGATGCTGGGAATTATGTTATGAGTGCAACAGATTAGATGACTGGGATGTCCTGAGAGAATTGTGAGGGAGGTTGTGTTACATGCTCAGGTGCCGTTATGGGTTGGTTCTGGTTCATTTTACTCATATCCAGATGATGTGTAAATGTGTACCTGACGACTAGTTACCCTTTGGCAACAGGTCCCAGTCCCTTTGTTCCTCTCTGGAGGAGATGATAGCTGTTCATTCCTCACTGGGCTCAGTTTCTGCCTTCTGTGCCAGGCTGCCTGTTATTTTCTCTTGACACTTGTCCTACAGTGCCTGCTTGCCATCTGAGAGCTGGGTTGGAGCGCAGGGCAGAGGTGTCTGTGCAGGCTCAGAATGGATTTGACTGAGTCCTGTTTCTCAGGTGGACACTGCCTCAGCAGTGAGGATCTGGTAGTGTTCAGGCATGCTGATTTCATTTAGGAAAGTTAATATAAACTGAAGTCAAATCCAGACATTTGTAAGAGTATCAATGAGAACCACAAGAACTGATGTAGTGGTTTGACTTGAGGGGCTTTTATGGATTGCAGCTAGACCATTGTATTTAGTAGTCATCAATGGATCAATTTGACAGGAATGTCTGCTCCTTTTTTGGATTAATTTGCTGAATCAAAATGACTGCCATGCTGTTGGTGCTGAAGACCTGCATGTATAGCCTGATGCTAACAGAAGCTTTCAGGCATTGGTGATTGCACAGCCACTCTTTACAGTAAGATCCCCCAATAATATATTGAGTATCTGGAGCCATCATTAAAAACATAAAAGAAAGTTGGGGCTGTGGGAAGAGAATTAAAGGACTGAAACCTTTGTGCTTGTGTCTGTGAGGAGATTAGATGCTTCTGTTCTATGTGGAACTGAGCTCTAAATATCAAACCTACTAGTTTCTAAACGTGAGCACTCAGTTGGCCAGGATTCTAGGAAGTACCAGTATGTTATCTCTGCCGTTGCTTACACTTTTCATGTGTGAATTTCTTAATACTTAAAAGTGCTAAGTAGGAGTTCACACACTTCTGATACAGTAAAGATTAGCAAATTTTTCTTTTTGGAAAGATTCAAAAAACATAACTGGAAACCAGAATAAGATTTTCTAGTGGAAACATCAAAATCAAAGCATATAGCATTTTCTTGTCAATATTCTAATACAATTTTTCTTATCTAGGTGAAATAAGTAATGATCCTATAACATTTAATACCAATTTAATGGGTTACCCTGACAGACCTGGATGGCTGCGCTATATACAAAGGACACCATACAGTGATGGAGTGCTGTATGGCTCACCAACTGTAGAAAATGTGGGCAAGCCAACCATCATTGAGGTATTTTCTTTCAAAAGCTCAAAAAGATATATTGTTTTAGAGTGTAAGATTCAGAACTGCCAACAAGTATTGTTCCTTATTTTGAATAGTTAATTGCAATAATTATATAAAAGATTATAAGGCAGGGACATGGACTTGTGATATTAGCATTTTCTCTTAGGTACCATTTTATTCTCTTTTGAGAAAAAGCCACATTGTATGACATTTTATAGTATACTTTTAAGGTTTAACTAAATAGTAATAACTAGTTCAGCTTAATATTTCTACATGCAATACCTTTAGAATTTTGCCTTTCAACTATCTAAGAGGCATTTCATTTCAGTAAATGATGACAATATAAAAGTTTTATTTAAAATAAAGTACAAAAAACTTCATAAATAACTGTACTAGAAGAATAACTGAATTCTGAACCAGACTTCTCCCCACTGGAAAATAGGTTTGAGTCAATAAACAAGTGGGTGGGGTTTGTTGGATTTGGTTTATTGGGGTTTTATAAATTATTATTTGTCAAATATTCCCTTGTTCATTTTTTGTGTTTATTGACATATTTTATTTTAGTTAGCACTAACATGTATTTAATTCTGTTCTTATAAGTAACAATGACTTTATTTTTGACAATTAGCTATCCAAATGTTTAAAAGCACTAATTATTCATTGTGCAGCAATTGAAAGGGAGAAACAACTGTATTTTCTGCTATGCATTTCATAGACAGCTGACTGAAGCAGACACTGTGTGCTTGCTTCACGGTGTTAAGAAGTCTGCATATTATCTTACTCCACCTATTTTGCTGCTCCAGCAGTATGTTTGTCTTAAACCTTTTTTTTCTAAATTCCATTTGATATAGTTTTTCTTTCTCAAGAATGACACCTCTGAACGTAAAGTTACAATGTAGATATCTTCACCCATGCCTGATTTTATATACCTGATTCAGTTTTGATTTCAGCAGAGTTAATAACATCTGAGAATTAATAATTTGCAGAATCTCCTACAGACTCTGCTTAGCTTTCTGTACAGAGCGCCATTATTTAAAATTTCTAGTTTTTAAATGGCATGTGCTTTTAGATTCTAGGATCAGATGTGGCTTTTGAATTAATTCTGTGGTACATGAGGAGGGCAGATGGCATTTTGATCCGCTTCCTAGTGTCATCTGAGTGGTTTCATATTCCTGGGTTGAATATAACTTCCATCATGTCCTGAGGGGATGTCATGGGTAGGTTAATTAGTAGGAGGAGACCTCATGATTAGAAGAGCATAACATTATGCACAGCACTGCAGGACAGCAGGTAATATTCTTGCGTTCAAGCTCCTTTGAAAGCTGTGCAGAGGCAGTGCTGGAATGAGTATTCAGGACAGGGGCAATCTCTGCCATGTCGCTGTTCTGTGGTGCTGGGGCACAGGCCACACTGGCAGCTCCCACTGCTGGAGTGCAGGCTCAAGGTGGGTCCTGTCGTGCTCCTATATAGAGCTTTTGCAACCAAGGGGTTAGGTTTTCTAAGTATTAATGTTTCAACTGCTATTGAAACAATTCTTTGAAAAATTAACAGAACTGAGAATTGGAGAAATCTCAGAAATACATTTCCTATTTGTTACATTACACAAGATCTAATTGTGCCAGGTAAACTTTCCCCTCTCCACTTAAATGAACCTGCCGAAGATAACCCACAGCATTTTTCGTTCTCATTCAGATCATTTAAAAGAAGTGCAACATCCATTACTTTTGTTTGTTTAATAGTCAATGTCATAATGGCTTGCTGAGAAAAATATAGTTCTGTCACTATTACCACTTCTCTACCTCTCCTTTCTCCCTAAAATTAGAAAGAAAAGTAGTCTTTTTAAGTTTATTTCATAAAGGATTTATCACCTTTCAGGAAAAAAAAGGTAGAGATAATAATACATAATTATACTGATGTGCAGCCTCCTCATGTGTTTCTTATGAACAAGCATTTTACACAGTACAACTTTGGAGCACAGTCGCCACTAAGTAACCGCTTGCACACATTTCGGGTTTCCTAGATATTTAAACTTTTAGATTGATATCCTTGCATATTTTCATCATGAAGGTGTATGTTTCCAAAAATAAGAGTCAAGAATGTTGCATCTCCCCCCTAGTTTTCACTTCCTCTATAGTTACAGATTGCAGAATTCTTTTAAAAACTGCTGCTGTTTGAGCAATGTTTGTGAATCCATTCATGGAATATGATCGAAAACTAAACCTTAGTATCAGAGGTGAGAATTGCTGAGGTCCCAACACTTTTTCCTTTAAAAAAGAAAAATCTCTATCTAGTTTATTTCCCTAGGAGCTGTTGATGAATGTAGATCTTACAGTGTATTGATGGAGGGAAGTTGGAGGCTGGATGGGGAAATGGTTGCCTATGGTTCTTCTTAAAGAAAACAGAAAAGAAAGAATACACATGTATGACAGGACACTTACATCAGGAGACACTTACCTCAGGAGCAAAGTACGTTCTTTTCACATACATCCCTTGGATAATTATATTTGGCTATAGACTGGTCAAGAGAATTCCAGTAGCTCGACTTGAAGGTAGTACTGCATTAAATAAATTGACCTTACCTTTCCAATTTTATTTATTTTAACAAGTGAATATTGATACCTTTCAAAGTAAGGAGGCAAAACATTTAAAAGGTGATAAGTATTTCTAAATTATCAATTTAATTTTCATTGATATTTCATATACGTAATTTTCTTTTTGCATTGTTGTTCTGCAATCATATCTTTTTCACTCCAGATCACTGCGTATAACAGGCGTACCTTTGAAACAGCAAGACATAATTTGATCATTAATATAATGTCAGCAGAAGGTAGGTACAGTAAATAGCTTGTTGTGTTTGGAACCGAAGAAGCAAAACTATCTTATGGGCTCTGGTTTTTCAAGATAAAAAATACTGTATAAGAGTTGTCTGGTGTTCAAGCCAAATGCAGGGGCACAAGGGAGAAATAAGAGAGTTTTTCCTCCTTTAATTAATTTTGTTATTTTAATCCAGATTGTTTCTGTCATACAGAACTTTTTCCTCACTCAAAAAAAAATTTACTTTTTTATTTTGAATTAAACTGATTTTAGGCAGTTCAATGCCTCCCTGATGCCCCATCCTGTCAGATCTTGGAAGCTCAGCAGAGTCAGGCCCGGTCAGTACTTGGATGGGAGACCTCCTGGGAATACCAGGGGCTGTAGGTTCTAGTCCTGAGGTCTTCACTGTCACAGTCCAAGCTCGCTTGGCCATGGCAGATGAACCGGAGGAGTTAAAGGGTGGGGCCAGCTGTGCCTCACCTAAAACATCCACTGCGCAGGCTCGAAGGGCACATCCACGTGGGTAGAGCCCTTCCCAAATCTTCCTTCACGCAGCCCAGCCATACATACATACAAACTGGTTGCAATTTTAAATTTCTTGCTCTCTTTTCGAACAGACCTTACACGGAGGATTTCCCTCTCTTTCTACGTGTTGTTTAGTTTTCTTAGTTCTGCATGTGCTTTATGCACAGAACAGTTATGTAGCTGATTCAGCAAACAGGTTATGACACATATAGACATTTAGTCTGTAAAATTAGTTCTTTTCATTGTGTTTATGTATTTGCATTCTGGAGTGTTAAAGGTTGGAATCCATGGTTGCTGCAGATTAGTTTTGACCACCAAATTTGCATGAATATAATTTTATCTGTTAATGAAGTTTTGCTAGCTGAGACTCTTTTTCTCTACTCCACTTCTTCATCTCCCAGTTGTTTTATAAATAATTGAAGATTTTCAGCTTATAACAGCTAATGGTACTCACTCTTGAATTAAACATAATCACATTAGGTTCAAAAGGAGCTAATTTGAACACAAGACTTTGGACAGCTGTATCAATCTTAAAGTAGTATTACTTTAATCATTACTTCAGATATTTTGTTGGGCAGCCTTTGTTTAATGCAATACTCTTTCATCACAACTAGATTTTCCTTTACCATATCAAGCCGAATTCTTCATAAGGAATATGAATGTAGAGGAAATGTTAGCAAGTGAAGTTCTTGGTGACTTCCTCGGAGCAGTGAAAAATGTCTGGCAGCCAGAACGCTTGAATGCCATAAACATCACTTCAGCCCTCGACAGGGGAGGGAGAGTTCCACTGCCTATTAATGATATGAAAGAGGGGTAAGCACATGTCTCAGTCTGATGTTTTTGCTTTACCCTTTTCCTTCTTACTGAAAAGCTTAATATTTTTTCCAGTTTTCTAGAAACTTTGCAATTACTGTTTTAGATTTTGGAAGTTTACTGATGACCTGAGTCCCAGTTATAACATGAATTTATTGTGTTAGATACCATTACAACAGGTGACAGCTCCTATATATTGATATTACAGTCCAAGGAATACTTATAAATTCCATTAATTATGAACCAGTTGGTAGTAAACGCTTATTTTGTAATACCACTTTTACTTCTCAGCAGTCATTTTCAAGTTTTTAATCGTTCCCAATTAATGAAACTCAAAATTTTGAAGCAAGTTGTGATAGAGCATAGGTTTCAGGGACTTAAATTTCTACGAGCATTTAGCATGTAACAGTGTGATTTCTAGCTGTACTCTTACTATCAGGTAATTATGTGATTCACAAGCACTGTGGACTTTCTTCTGAAAGTCATAAGCTGAGGTATCTGGTGGCCTCATGTTATGCAGCATAAACTGCCACAATGCAGTATTTACAGCTGTGCCTTGTGACCATAAATTCTGTTCTGAAACACTGTACTTCTCTTGGAAACTAATAAGGATTCAGTCTTTTCAACTTATGGTTGTGACAGTGCTTTTCCCTGGTGAAAATAGAGATGCCTTGTTATTTTCAGATAATTTTAGATATTTTAGTGTCAAATAATATCTAAGAAAGGGCTGAAGGTTCAAAATACATGTGCAGAAAATAGTGTTGTTTCAGACCCCTTTTGCATATCTGGAGGTTTTGAACACATTTAAAAAAGGCTAGTTATTGCTGTACTATCCAGAGTAATAGCAGAGCCACTTAATGCAAGAAACTACACTTCAAAAATTTAGTGAGATAATGCCTAATGTACCAAGTGTCAAGTAGCACGTAATTTCTGTTTCAGAGTCCATTGATGTATTACTACCCGGTGCAGCAACTATTTTCCAGCAGCATCCTTTATATCTAAATATGGCAATGAATAATACAATTAGTGCTGTAGCACTTATTTTATGTATGATAATGCTAAATGAAGTATTAAGTTTACATTCAGCTTTCAGTATTCTGAAGCAAATTCTGTTGGCAGTGCATAGCTGCAGTATGGAATGTTTTATGAAAAGCTGGAGGATTGGCAGGTTTGTATTAGTATTAGTTTTAGAAATAACTAATCACTGTGAATTTCATTTGAAAGCATTGGAAGGAACTCTTTAGAAATATTATGATAAGCAAGCTAAAGATTTCTATAAGATAAAATTATACTATTTTAATGCAATTTTTAAAAGTAGTCCTGATTTACTTATACCAGGAAAGTACACTTGGAGCTCTGTGACTTCAGAGAAATCTATACCTCTGCTGGCAAGCAAGTATTTACATTACAGAAAACAGAATATGTTGTAATATGCAGCTAGAAAAATCCTTTTGATTTCAGTCAGTTATTTGTATGCTTAGATAAAGTATACTATGAAGCAAAATAATTTTTAAAAGTAATTTCCGTCTTTAAAAGAACAGCTGAATGTCACTGTCAGAGCAATAATGTTTGGATCCTGCTGGTCTGTCACTCCTCTTTTTCTGCAGTGTGTATGTGATGGTTGGGGCAGATGTTCCATTCTCTTCCTGTTTACGAGAAGTGGAAAACCCACAGAATCAGCTGAGGTGCAGTCAAGAAATGGAACCTGTAATAACCTGTGATAAAAAATTTCGTACTCAATTCCATATTGACTGGTGTAAAATATCTCTGGTGAGTTATTTTATTACTGCATAAAAAAGATGTTTATAGAAGTACAGGTGAGAGTTTTGCCAGCCTGCCCAGACAACTTTGCCAGTGTTACTTAATTGTGACTGACTTTTTTTTCCATCTCGCAGGTGGTCTTCAGGTTCTAAAAGGATTTTGCTGTGTAGGCTAAGTTCTGTTAGAGTTGAGCCTCAGTGAAAGCACCAAATTGGTTTTCAGTAGTAGCATATTCTATACATGGCCAGAGAACTCCAGGGCTTAGAGGACTAAAAGTGATGAGGGAATTATTTAGGTAGGTGTAGTTCATTACTTTGGAATGCTAATACTCCTAGTTACACTTGCTTTCCTTAAAGAAAAAGTTTATGTATGTTTTTCCAGTTACTAATTCTACAGTACTGACCAGTTAAATAGTATTTTATGCTGTTAAAAAAATTCTGATGTCTACAATATATTTTCATATTAAATATGAAACAGAGAAAGAAAATAGTGTTGACTAAAGGAATAAAAATAAATGGGAACATTTTTCTCAAATACAAGAAAAATGATAATGGAACACTAGACTATTTGCCATGGAATAATTCCTAAAGAAGCTTTTTGAGGTTATTTTTTTTTTTTAGTTCCAGTAAGGAAAATCAAGAAATAATCAAGTATTGGAAGAGAAGATTTCAGATAAGTTTGAACAATGATAGTAAAACTACGTAAAATAAACTTAGATGATTGTTGAGCTGCTTCAGACATTACTCAGGGGGAAGCTGAGAGAGAGATATTAAAAGCATTTAATAGTGGAAAAAACATATTGAGTGTGAGAAAAGGTATTCAGACACAAAATTGATTGAATAACTTCCAGCCTTTTCTTCGTATATACTATATATTATGAAAGCTGTTAGAAAGCTTGGAAATACTTGTTTTAAAAAGAATATCCAGATTAATTACTTTTTATTGGCTTTCTGTTGAGAAATTGCAAAAGGCACAAATGTACACAGAAATAATTGCCAGCACCTGAAAAACAGCAGAAGGCAGCTAGCTAGTCTTTGTCAAGAACAAACCGTGTCAAGTTTTTGATTTCCTGCTACAAGAAAGTAGAGCTGAGGTGCAGCAGCAGGTGTCTTTCCTTTATGGGGAGGTTTTTTGATACTGTCTCGCAACCAAGCTCAGGAACACGGCCTAGATGGAGCTAGGACCTAGTGGAGAGCTGGTTGGTAGCCATAATCATAATTATTAATAGTTCCTTGCCATTCTTCATTAATAGCTGGATAATGGAATATGCTTATTAAATTAAATTTTCAGTCCCCATGAAGCTGAAAGCATTTGCAGGTGCATTGCAGGACCAGGTGGAATTCAGAAGGCTCTTGAGAAACTGGAGAAACAGCATTGGAAAATAGGGTGAATTTTAAAAGGAGCAGCAGAGAGATAGCACATTAATGCAGGAGCAGCCAGCAGTGCCCATGCAGAATGAAGAGTGGCTGGTTGGGAGTACTTCAGAAAGAAATGTCTGATAGTAGCAGTAGCTCATAAACTAATCATGAAGCAGCATTGACATGCTGATTTGAGAAAAGCAGAGATCACCCTGGGATGTGTAACAGGAATAGGCTCTCAGAGAAGTGTCATTTTCTGCAGCAGCCTACAACTCAGCCTTCTTGAGTTCAGCATTTGTTTTGGCAGTGTGCCACAGTAACTGGATTTAAACAGGCTTAGGGGTGTTTACTGTTGGCAGCAGCAATGCTGCTGTAACCTGGAGCATCAAAAGAAAAAGGGAGACAAGCTTCCCTCTGTCTAATCACAGTCTGCTTTTCACAAGGCAAGCCAAGGGGGAGGAATTCTCACAGATCTATGGGTGAGGATGGAGTTGAGCTCTGTTTCCCATAACCACAACATAGACAAGTGATTGAAAATACAGCCATCATATCCTCTTCCTCCCACTTTTGGGAGGTGATGTTGGCAGTTAACACTAAATCAAAGAGTGGATTCAAGTTTGAGGGTCCCAAATTCTGCAAAGAGAGGCAATGTAATCACAGACTATTCTGAGTTGGAAGTGACCCACAAGGATCATCAAGTCCAACTCTTAAGTCAATGGCCCATACAGGGGATTGAACCCATGACCTTGGCATTATTACAACCAAGTTTTAACTAACTGAGCTAATCTCAGGGTCATATATAAATGGTTCCTCTTACCACTGCTCTTTGATAGCTTGTTCTCACTCTGTGCATGGGCTTTTGTTGGTCGCGTCAACAAGTACATAAATATTTTTGTGCATTTGTTAGGGTTTGAGATTCAGCTAAGCAGCCAGGTGGAACCCAGAGTACCTGACATAAAAGATAATGTGGAATTAATAAGCAGAGAACACAAAAGTTAATTTTTGTTTTGCAAACTTATATGTGTGCATTTGAGTCTCAACAATATTTCTGGCATTCCATGAAAATCTGTTAATCTATTGTGTAAATTGTAATACAATTTATTGCTTAAAGTGTAAATTATAAAGAAATGACCATCATTTGCAAGATTTCTCAGTGAACAGTCAAAGAAAAGTTCAAGCATGAATGCAAATATATTTTATTAATGATCTGGAGAGAGCCTTAAGCAAACACTGATAAAATTTAACAGTAATATCTAACTGAAGATAACAAGAAAACAGGCAGAAAATTAAAAAGTCATCTGTGAAAGGCAGTCAAATGCAATAGGAAATCCAGTAGCAAAACAAGGTTGTATTCTAGGAACATTAGGTACAAACGTAAGGAAAATATAAATAAAAAATTACTTGTGACTAAGAATGCAGCCTTCTGGAGGTTAGTGGAATTCAAAAGAATCCCTTGAAACTCTGACTCCAATCAAACAAATGTGTATTTCATCTTGGGGTGCCTCCTGCATTGGGTTTGTGGGGGAGGCAATGAGCTGCTCCATCCTTGGCAGCTCAGTTGATGCCTCTTGCTTTTTTGAGCACTGGACGTGAAGCTCAAGATAATAGGAAGGAGAAGGATGAGGAAGACAGGTATGTGACTTAATCTCTGCCACACTCATACAAGAGAGTGCAGTATTGTTATTTAGAAAGAGTAGTAAGAAATGGATTGATGAAAAAGAAATCAATACCAAATAATTAGTTTGCACTAAGGATGTTTACTTGAATTTTTACTCAGATACTGTTTGTGTGAGGTATGCCTAAAAGCAATCCTTAAAACCCTTGGTATCTCTGGTGGGCACAAAATAGAGTAATATTGTAACATTACTATCGCATTGATGAGAAGCTTTCTTAAAATGTAAGGTTCTATTGTTTAAAAAAAAATGATTGGATGAAATGTATAGAGTTTGTCCAACATGTAATATGGATCTTTTATATGTTATGGTTGGTTAGATACTGCCTATTTTTACATCCTGTTACTTTGTTATTTAATCATCTTTTTTTCTTCTTTTTTTTTCCCCTGGGTATCAGGTTGACAACACAAAACAAGTTTCCACCTTTCAGGAAGTGATTCGTGGAGAGGGAATATTACCTGATGGTGGAGAATACAAGCCACCTTCTGACACACTGAAAAGCAGAGACTATTACTCGGATTTCCTAATTACACTGGCAGTGCCCTCGGCAATAGCACTGGTGCTTTTTCTAATACTTGCCTATATCATGTGCTGCCGACGGGAAGGAGTGTGAGTACTTTAACACGCTAATAAGGAACTGTAGATTTTTCTAAGATTATAATGCATAGAGAAGACTATTTGTTAGAATACTTCCATTCAGTTCATTATAAACATTTAAAACTTGCTAAAAGGTATCTGCTCAAAATACTGAACTATCCCTCACCTAAGCACATGCACTAATTTCCAAGTGGATATAGAGCCTGTAGTTGTTCTAGCTGAAAGGGTTAAAATACTCAACATATGCACAAAACTTCCCAAAATCTCCACCTATGCACAGCTCTCCAAAATGTCTCCCAGCAAATAAAATACTAATAAAGGATCATTGTCTCAGGAAGATATTAAGTAATTTCTAAAATTCTAACTTTCATAACATAAACCTGGTTGAGGAGATTAACTGAATTTAGACATAAAAGAAAAACACATAAAAGGAAAGCAGCAAGTAACGTGATTTCTGCCATTGCTTACACAAACTACAATTTCATTTTGTCACGGAATTTATTTTAGCCAGAAGCTTGTTCTTTAACCTGCATTTTCATTTCCCTGTGTGTGTGTGTCTGTGTGTATGTCTGTCACCATTATCACATCTCTCTACGTGCGTTCATCAAGGCCTCATCATAAACCCCAAATGCTGCCAAGTTGCATTTAGCAATAACCTTGTCAGCATTTCTACATCATGTACTATTTTCATCATCAGATAGATTTAATGTTCCAACTATCAATGCTATTATTTAATTCATAAATTTTGTTTTGTTTTTAGGGAAAAGAGAAACATGCAAACACCAGAGTAAGTGTCTTCTTTCCTGTTATTTTTCTTTTACCATTTAATTTTCATTCTCAGTAGCTTGTCATGCTTCATACATGTGTGTCATAATCTTCTTTCATTCTCTCTAAACCATGTTTTAATTCATAAATGTGAAAGCTGCTTTTAAATCAGTCTTGGCAAGGATAGAAGATCAGAATAAAAAGGGTTTGAAATTAACGACTGTTAATTCAAACTAAAATAGTGCTTTTAGAATAAGTGTGTTAATATGCAATTTATACTCCTGGTTATTGGACTTCCCAGCCTGTCTCTTAGAGGCAGTGAACAGGAGAAGTAGTATCCTGGAAGGTATCTAGTGCCTATACTATGGAGTGTTTTAAAATTATTTTATGAACTTTTATGAATCTACCACAAGAATCAGGAGTTAACCAAAACTTTCATTTTAACTGCTGCAAATAAATGGAACATTAGCCTTAAATTGCAGTCTCAGATCCTGTGAAAAATACCTATTCAGACAGAAAAATGTAATGGAATTATTACTGCCTTAAAAATTAAATAAATCCAGTATTTATTAATTTAACTATGTAAAGGTTTACTGCAATTGCTGCATTATAGAGTCAGTAGCATGTGTCAAAGTACTTGTATTTTTAAGAACAATAAAAATTGTAAAAGTATATCAGTTTTGGTAGAGTGGTTAAAATACGTATTCACTATTTTATTTCCTTTTGACATAGCATCCAGTTGGTCCACCACAGTGCTATACAGAAATCAACCAAAGAGCTTCGGGACATGTCTAAGAACAGAGAGATCGCGTGGCCTCTCTCAACGCTTCCCGTATTTCACCCCGTGACGGGGGAGATTGTCCCGCCCCTCCACACCGACAGCTATGACAATACCAGCATGCCACTGATGCAAACACAGCAGTAAGTGTTTAAATTTTATTTCTTAATGCTCATTGCAATTTGCCTGTAGATTCCAGTGCTTGTCATCTGAAATGTGCTTCAAATGGAGGTTTCAGTAATGACCTTCTAGTTCAAGATTGCTCTGATGTTTGCATTTCCAGCAGAAAGAAAGATCTTCTGTTATAAAATTAAAGTTATTTTTCAGTCTCCAGGCTCAGCAAGAAGGTTTGCTTGGAACAGTTAGATTTGCAAATATTTTGGAGAAAAACTACTTTTGATGGAGGAATCAGTTAAAACTGTTCTATTTTTGACACCCTGTCTTTCAACCAATGTCTTTGGAGTTCTGGTATAAAACTAGCACCAGGTTAGTGGCAGTTTCCTGCCAGAAAATCCAGACTTTGTAAGTGGTTAGTCATGTACCTGTCACACATGGTTTGTGTTTGAAATGTTGATGTTGAACAGAAGAACATATTCCATTACACAGATAATAAATACAGACTTACCAAGGAAAACACTCAAGAGTTCTCATCCGTTTCCATCGTTGCCACCCTCTCTCCAAGTCAGAAACCAGAAAAATACTAATTTCTGTTCTTGGAGTTCATTTATCACTAACTTAATGAAACTGCTGAGACAGATGCACCCAGTGTTTTGCAGATGTTCTAATTTAGACAAGCCCATAGTGCTGTAGTGAAAAGGCATTTTGTTTTGAGATGCCTGAGGCTGAGCAGGTCTGAGGCAGTGGTCTCGGAAGGGGCTGGCATTTCTCAGTGGTGGAACACTGTCTCTATCTGGTGGCTCCCCTGCTGGCAGGCCTGCATGGCAGCACTAACTCAGCCCGAATTGGCATATGCTTGCCATGAATTCCCTTCATAGTGTAGTTCCATGTTTTCTTCTTCCTACCCCAGAGCTAAATTCTCAAGAAAGTACAGCTGTATAAATTATTTCTTGTACAACTGCTTCAAAGTGCTCTGTCCTGTCTTTTGCAGCCTCTCCTCTATTCAGAATAGCTGTTTTTTATGACTGGGGTGCCAAATCCTGTACCAAAGGCTTTCTTGTGTTGTACATAAAGTATTTATCTGCTTCACCTACCATCCAATGCTTAATTCCTTTCTGTATAAACACCTGTTATAAACAGCTGTTAGGGTTAGGGTTAGGGACACTTAAGCAGGGCACAGAAATGTAACTTTGCCTTGATAACTGGACTGGTCTGACCCATGAAACTGGCTGGCCATTCATTCATTCCAGTGTCAATCATTAACGCTATCACCTTTGCTGTATTCATTACTTACGGAAACCAGACTTTGCTTAACATCAGAAACCCATGGTGACTCTTGTTACCTCTGGTATTTCACCAAGTCTGAGCTTTTGAACCTAGTTGTCAAGAGAAATAATAGGGACTACCTCAGTTTCTTTGTTTTCTTTGTTTCATTGACTTGGCTAACCTTTTGACAACTGTATCTGCCTAGTGAAAATAGATTATTGCTTCATAAGCAAAAAAATGAAGTGTAAATACTGAGCTTTCATCATAATACACATCAGACATTGTATGGAAACAGTAAAGATATTAAATGTTTTTTTATAGGAACCTGCCACATCAGACTCAGATTCCACAGCAGCAGAGTGCAGGTCAGTACGCAGAAAATACTATAACTATTAAATGACCAGTATGAAGGAATCAGTAGTCAAAATGTATACAGTCTATGAACAGTGGAAATAATTTTCAAGTATAGTCAGGTATTACAGCATTGTCATTCCAGATTTTTTTTTGATACATCAGTGAAAATTTGGGGATTGGATTGATGGAACAAGTGAGACATTAAGACTCTGCATGAGACACTGGAATCAGGTACAGCTAAGTTAGAAACCTTATATAAGTAATTTTCTGTTACAGCATGAAGCTACAGGCAGATTCCCAAGTGCATTGGAGCTCTTTATTGATGTTACTATATGTAAAGAGTTGATACTGGGGAGTCTGTGGTGAGGCGCAAATCCATGCTTCAGCTTTCCTGTATATTAGTCAGGGACCTTGGGGTACTAATTGACAGGAAGCTCAACATGAGCCAACAGTGTGCCCAGGTGGCCAAGAAGGCCAATGGGATCCTGTCCTGTATCAAAAATAGCGTGGCCAGCAGGACCAGGGAAGTGATCCTTCCCCTGTACTCTGTGTTGGTGAGGCCACACCTTGAGTAACGTGTTCAGTTCTGGGTCCCTCAGTTCAGAAAGGATATTGAGGTGCTGGAGCGAGTCCAGAGAAGAGCAACAAGGCTGGTGAAGGGACTGGAGCACAAGCCCTATGGGGAAAGGCTGAGGGAGCTGGGGTTGTTTAGCCTGGAGAAGAGAAGGCTCAGAGGTGACCTCATCACTGTCTATAACTACCTGAAGGGAAGTTCTAGCCAGGTGGGGGCTGGTCTCTTCTCCCAGGCACTCAGCAATAGGACAAGGGGGCACGAGCTTAAGCTCTGCCAGGGGAAATTTAAGTTGGATATCAGAAAAAAATTCTTTACAGAGAGAGTAATCAGGCATTGGAATGGGCTGCCCGGAGAGGTGGTGGATTCACCATCCCTAGAGATTTTTAAACACAGATTGGACGTGGCGCTGAGTGCCATGATCTAGTAAATGGACTGGAGTTGGACCAAGGGTTGGACTCGATGATCTTGGAGGTCTTTTCCAACCCAATCGATTCTATGATCAATTTTGCATCTTTCACAAATGCTCATGTACTGATTGAGGTCAGGAATGACCCATCAGGCTAAGGCTGACTATGCTCTCTACTTGGCATCTCAGGTTTGAGAAAAAGCTACAGGCATAGCCATGTGAAAGGGGGTAAGGATCACACAAGAAGAAGGTAGAGGCCAAAACATGATTTTTAAATATTCAGAGAGGTATTTAAGCAAAACTCTAGAGAGATACATATGTATTGAACATAATATGGGGACTACAGCTCCAAGTGGAAGATTTCTTTTAATTTAGGAGTTACATAAGCAACTCTATTTTCATTGAAAATCCTTCTTCTTCATTACTGCTTTCGGGGATTAAAGGAGAATTTCGTATGACAACATTTCAAAGATTTGAGGCAAGTATATAATAGATTTTTCTGCCCATATGGGTTGTTTTGTTATTTGTAAATCAAAAACACAGGTATAAAAAACCTGACTGCAGTTCTGCTAGATTTGCTGTTTGTGTGCTTTATTGTACACGTTCTGGAAATGGTGGATGAACCTGGCAGTCAAAGTCTTGATCCAAAGCCTCCAGCACTAGTTTGAGTTGACATTTAGCACAGCTCTTCACACTGACTACTGCCGACGTTTAGAAGGCAGAATGAAAATGTCACACAGTGCCACTGTTCTGCTATGACTGTTTTGTTACAAGAATTCCAGTCTGTCTTGCAGTAAAAAAGATGAAAAATCACCTAGTAGTACTGTATGGTGACAGCAGAGAGGAATTTTTGAAAAGGTAGGGAACATAAGTTAGCATGGGTTTGTCACTTGTGAGTTGCACTGAAAAACTGCTCTAAAAATAGATCTTAAAAATCCTTCTGTGTCTGTATTTTCTGTAGTACATTATTTTTGTAGAACATAACTATTCTTTCATATGCATCACAGACACTGCCTGTGTGACAAGGTCTCAGAAATCTAGGGGGGCAGGTGGTGGAATGTATTTGGGACAGTGTTTCCTGCTCCTCTCTTAGGTTATGATGGCACCTTGCTTTGTAACTCAAATGTGCAGGTGGCCCTGCAAGCACTTCCATGACCCTTCTGAAGGGTGTCTGTGACTCCTGTTGTCAGGCTGTTATTTTTATAAAGTTATGATTTAAAACACAATTCAGGCACTACTAAGAGTCTTCTGGTAGCATGAGTACAAACTTAGCAGTCAATTTTATTAATCTGTTAAAGTAAGAAATTTACAGAAATGAAACACATAAGGCAAAAAAAAAAACTATAGAACTAGATATTCATTGTTAACTTTTCCTCCTTTTGTACAGAAAATTCCCAGTATATTCAGGATTATTAACATACTATCAGTCACCACTATGAATAAGAAGTTTTTTGTTTTAAATCTTCAGTAGACCGTATGTAGTAATTTGAAAAGCAGACCATGTCTAGTAACCACTGTCCTCTTCAGGAAATATCTGAATCCCCAATAAGTAGAGGGCTTATTTTAACCTTATATAAAATGGCAGACTTAAGAGGTGACATAATGCTTGGCTATTTCAAAAGGTTAAAAGCTAACTTGGAAAGAATTGTGGAAAAAGTGACCATTCATATCTAATGTTTATGTTACACTCATGAAACTTACTACTGGTCTCCAGTATCAAAAAATACATTTAAGTTTTGTAATTGTCTCTCTGTCAATAGGCAGAATTCATGAGGACTGTATAAGGTGCTCAGATGAAAAAGTTCATAGGGTATAATGCAAAAGAATAACTTGCAGGTACACCATGTATTATTTTTTTCCATTTTGTGCTTCAGTCTCCCTATGAAGCCTGTTAGATCCCAAATGGAAAGATGAATTCCCAGCTGAACAATCTTTTCCCAGTGTTCTCCCTTCCCAGAAGACAGCAAGCAAAGCTCTGTCATGTGTATGTTGTCTTTTGGTCCAGGTTGTACATACAGTGTTTCTTCAATGTAGGTTGTTGATAACGGACTAATAAATACTATTTATGTGCTGTGTTCCCAGTTGCCAGTTCAGTATTGTTTGAAGCGTCATGTGCCACTGATGGATTATATAAATTCTCATCTATTTGCAGGTAAATGGTATTCCTGAGGAAAGAAAACTAACAGAAGCAATGAATTTGTAATCAGAGAAGGCAGCAAATTGTCTTATTTCCTTATTTGTGCTGGTTTATGCATGACTTTTTCTGGTGTATATTGTGCATGCCCACAGTATTACAGTGCTTTCAGTGCCAGAGAGTACAATCACTTCCATATAACTAATGTACTGTATCTTTTTGTACTTTGGACATTTTTGACAATTTGTAAACCCCGATAACTTTTTATATTTGCTACATGCAGAAAATAATCTTTCATATATATATATATATATATGTATGTATTAATAAATACCAAGCTTTATTCTGTCTTGTGATCTCTCCTGAAAGTTTTAACAGGGAAATCAGAACTTGAAAGGGTTTCAAACTGTTTAATGGGATGATGCAATTGCCTTATATTTGCACAGGAAAAGCAGTAGTGCATAAACATGAAAACGTGTGCAATATGATGAGGCTTAGAAATAGTATTGCAATTTATTAGGCATTAATTTTTTAGAAATTATCTAATAAAATGAGCAGTTATTTTTGAAAACAAGAAAAAGAATAAAACCGCAAACAAAATAACTAAAAGTACTCATGATGAAAATTAGATTTCTCTTATTTTACCAGATATTTACCCTATTTGAAAACTTCTAAGCAATAAAACATTTAAAATCTGTCCATTCATTCATCTGGATGTTAGAAGAAACTGTTGAAAACTACTGTAGGCAGAAATTAATACCTGTGAATAAAACGTGGTTAATTTTGTTACAGTGTATGTGGACTACTCTAAAAAAACTCTTACTTTTTTTTTGTGATATTCCCAATGCAGTTTATTTTTTTTGTATCCTACACATTTTTTGTTCTTTTTGGAGTACAGAAAGTTGTGGGAGAACAAGCTTATCTAATAAACCATAAAAAGGAGCCGATTAAAGACATACTTTCCTGGGAGGTGGTTCCTTTGAGAAACATTTGTCTCTGCAGCTGAAAGCTTAATAATGGACTTTGTTAAAAGGATCTGATCTGAGGTTTCTATATTTTTCAATAGACAGTGATAATTTATCCCTGACAGTTTTCACCAGATTTTAGATGAATTTCTGATCCTTCTTTAAATCTTCAAATACAGCATAACACAGGACTTCAGGGTCTGCAGCTGTAACAGCTCACACCAACAGTTCTTGGGGTGTTACCTCAAAGCATTGTGTTGTTTTAAGCTGACACTTACGCTTTGTCTTTTTTCTGTAATATTTTCTCTTTCAGAAGCTGTATGTTCATCAGGACATTGCATTGTAAGCAGAAAACCGCGTCTGCTTTAAAATTACTAAATACTGGCTACATTTCCTTAGCTGAGGTTTCTCAGGTCTCTGCTAAGAGAAGTTTGAGTAATTTTGGAATTTAAGACTGAGGATGAAAGAAATCTGTATAATAAGTTCATAGAGTTTGTAAAAAGACCAAAGTAGTCACTTTTGGTTTGGGGTTTTTTTCCCTTTTTAAAGTTATGACTATGTTCTGTCAAAACTAAAACTTAAGTTTGTGTTAATTTGATGTGTTTATAGACTCGGACCTGAATGCAGCATCTCAGCAGACAGTTAGAACAAGTCCTGAACAGCTTTTTAGACAAATTTTGTGCAACGAGTATGATAATGATTGCAGCAAAGTATATAGACAGTGCTCAGTATGTGGTACATACTTGTGTATTGTCAAGATGGCAGTTTGCAAAGCTGCCCTGAATGCTCAGCACAGCCCACAGAACGTGGTAGGAAATGCATCTTGCCATAGGAGTCCTGTTGGTGGTTGTTAGGCCAGGAAAGGTAGCTTAAGTTACAGGCATTGCAGCTGAAAAGTGACGGCAGTTTCTGAGACAGGTGGACTAAAGAGCCATTCCTACTCACTTTCAAAGTGGTATCCCATCACACCTTCCTACCTCATCCAAAAGGTCCCAGGGAAAATACTTCACCAGTCAATCAGCCTCCTCAGAGATACCTCCCCACGCCCCCTCTTTCTTTCCAGCAGCTTGGATGATTATCAGTGAAAAGTGAACTACAAAACTGCACACTGAGGTTTATAGTAAATTAAACATTTACGTCTTTTACCCGAGCTGTGAAAAAATTTGAGTACAATCAGCATTTGGTTTCTATTAGTTTATGCTACTATTTTCAGATCTATGAACTGTCAGTGTTTTGAAACTGAAATGAATGGAATGGATTTTAAATAGTGATTTTTAATGCAACATAAGACTAAACTTTGTAAATAGTGTTGGGTTGACATGACAATCAATGAACTATCAGTTGAGCTGCTCCCAACTTATTTGTATTAATGTAACAGTGCCAATACATTTAAGGATATGTCTTAAAACTGTTATGTACATTAATAAAGAATTAGTTTGTAGCAGTGAAGGCTCCACCTATTTTGAAAAGAATCTGATGATGTAGGTGACTTGGGTATTAAGCGCACCTGACCTATTTTATGATTGAAAGCTTCATTTATCTGAGGTAAGTTTAATAACAAATTATTTATTTTTACTTATTAAAACAATTGAAAGCAGAGATTTATAAAGCTGGTTAGATGCTTAATGGCTAAAGAATTAGTTAAGACAGTGAATTCACAGCCTCTTTTAACATTGTATAATGGCAATATGAGCTGATACTGTATTGATTAAATTGCAGCCAAATTAAACAGCCCTACAGCTGTCTTTGTACTTATATGAAATGTAAAATCTAATAAATAGGAAAACACAAAGGAGTGAAGTTGTTGTGTGGTTAATTTACAAAATGGTGCCTAACCAACACTGTGTTACAGCTGTGTTAACATTACTGAAACAGTACTGGATGGTCGGTGTCTGAGAACTAGAGTGGAGTTGATTGGGCAGGGTTTGTTTAACTGGGGGCAATGCCTAAACAGGTGTCATACCTGGAAACGATGGAGTGGTTGTTGCACTTAGATCAGGTGCCCATGTTAGACATATTCTCCCTGATTACACACGGAGCTTTGGAGATAGGAACTACCCCACTGAATCCTTTGCATAAGGACCCCCTTCTATTTAGTGTGGGATTTCAGTAGCTCCATTAGAAGCTAAATTCCTTAACCCAAACAAATCTTAAAGATGGGTTTGATTTCTTGATGTAGCCAGACAAAAGAAAACCTGCAGAGCTCTGCCTCGGAGTTCCTGCCTTGTAACCCAGGGGAAAAGTATTCAACACCTCTGCTGCAGAATTCTGCTGAGGAGTCCTGAGCTCCAACCCAGTTTTGGTTACTGGAGCTGTAATTTCATCAGAGCAGGGGCAGTGTGATTGACTGCAGGAGAATCTTCCTGCATTGCATCTGACATAATTTGTGATGCAGTGGATACCTGCCTCTCCTGTGAAGTAGCAGGATCCAGAAGTACAGGGCTCTGGAGAAACTGCAATACTAATCTTGTGATTTCAGGCAGGCTGAACAGTGAACCGAAGTGCAGCTCAAGTCAAGGAATAAAAAGTTTTTACTTAATTGATTTTGCTCCCATTACAAAAATAAGCATCCACAGCACATTTATTTAATGTTTAAATTACTTCATATTTTTACATAACCTGAAAAGAAAATATATTTATCCCACATACAGTAATAGTAAACAAGTGCATTATTTCAAACATTAAAAATAAATCTTTTAACCGAGTCTGTACAACAGATAAATAGAATTATATCTACAATACTTAAGTTGTGAAGAACAAAAAAATTATCCCTCAAACTCACAGTTCCCTGTTACTCAAAATACTGGCATAGATGAAGGTTATGCAAGCTATCTCTGCCTGTGGTGTTCACCTACACCCTTTCCTTCAGTCACTCACAGGTATTGATCTAGGAGGTCAACTTCCCAGCCACGGGGAGTCAGGCACACACAGAACAAACAGCCGAGTATCTTTCCAGTAGTTTTAAAATACCTGGCAGGCTTTGTGAAACTGCTGAATTTGGGGCAAATGAATGATTTCTTTTTAGTCTTTTTATGATGAATGACTAGTCATTTTTTTAAAAAAACAAACCCATTTGAAGCCATTTTCATCAATTTTTTTGCATTTACTCATGGCTGCAAGTTTGAATTCAGTGTTTTACCTGGGCTAAGATCAAAAACATGCACATGACAGTACATATGGTATAACTTAGGATTCGTGTTCTTTATAATCATACACATGCTTGGAAAATAATAGTTTGCTCATGGTTTTGACTGCTAACAACTAATCAGGAGAAGAATGAAAAAGCAATTACTTGAATCAAACCCACAGGCGGAAATGTCCGTAACTTCACTGATAAGTAGAATGTAAACGGCAGCATGTCACTGCCACACTGAAGGATTCTTTGTTTCAATTTTAGGGCTTTTTTGCTGAAGGAAACAGTTACTAAGAAAGATGGGCACTGCTGAAAAGGATGGGAAAAAAGGTTCCTCCAAACAGCTTCAATTTCATTTCAGTTGTAATTCCGAGACTCAGTCATCGGCACGCAACAAAACCACTCAGTCCTTCCTCATCATGATACCAACAGACTGACTTGCATCCTCGACTCACATCCTTTTAAATTATTAATACTAGATTGAATACGGCACTGGTTCCCTAATAAGACCTCATTCGAGGTCACCTACAGACACAGGGTTCAATGATCACCATCCCCCTATTCTCCCATTTCCTTAAGATCTGATGGAGTGGGTATAATGCGATTTCAGCTGAAAAGGTCTTCCAAAAAATTCTCCATCTTGAACTCAGTCTCTGAAAATTATTCATATGTTGGTTCATGGGGATTATACAGAGAACTACACTCAGTTAGATGAATTAGTTGAAAATCTGAGAATAACAAAACAATTTCAGGGAAAAAAAAATTTCTTTATAAAAAAAGTCATCTTTCACCATATTTGCTGAAAATGTCTTAAATTTCTAAAAAAACTCCAGAAAATATGTAAACTTGTATAAAGTTCAATCATTGAACTGATGATTAATTTTTATCTCCACGTATAAAGGGTTTCATATAATGTACTATTTCCACCCAAAATACTGATTTCTAAACAAAAAATTATCCTTTTATTCAGAAAAATACCATGGTTTCACATCAGCTAAGGGTGTCCATTCCAAAGGATCACAAGTTTGCTCAGTTTTGTTCCGCCTGGGAATGATGGCAGCGTGTTAGGTGCAGGCTGTGTGCTCCAAACACCCACTCTTCATTTGGCTCCCCCAGTGCCAGGTTAGTTCCGTGATATGCCCATGATATTGCTAAACCACTTCACCTCTTCGTGTCATGTTTAAACAGGTATGTAAACAGAAACATACATCCAGTAGAAAAGACTCATTTTCACATGCAATTCTGTACAGTGCACTCTTGTTTCTCAGATTATTTGAGAAGGCTATTTCCACACAAAATATGTACATTTGCACTATATACATTTTCCACACGCTTAATTTAAATGTCTTCCTGTACCTCCAGTTGAGAATTTTTGTTCAGGCACAAAGTAAACCTGAAGAAAGTTTCCAAGTTAATGCCTTGACTGATCTTGCATTGCTGAGAAGAGGTGTAGTCCAGAAAAAAATCCAGCTACGCATAGCAACCTTTTCAGCAGAGTTGAGTTATCTTTAGGAACCACGATCTGTGCTAGATCATTAGTGATCTGAGAAATTTCATGTGCCACACACACAAATATAAAAGTGCTGACAAGAACATTAAACATTGGATATCCAGGAATGAGCACCAAGATCCCCTTTGTGTCTGCTGCCAGCCAAATATGGTATTGGCAAATGAAAAGCTGAAAGAAAAAAGAATGTGTTCAATAATACTTACATAAAAATATTTTTACTTATCTAAAAACATATAATTATTGCATCTACTCACACACTTCTGTTTAAATCAGAAGCTGCTTTTCACATGTTTTCACTGTAAGACTAAACTATGCACTTCCTAGAACACAGAGTGAAATGGGTTTGCTTGGCCCTTAACCAAACAGAGCTCTGGGAGCTCTGTCAGAGCAGGGGAGGAATCCACCTCTGTTCAGTGACTGTCCCTCTGCTGTGGGTCTGAACTAACATGCCTGCAAGGAAGAGAGAATGCTTCAACTTCTGATGAAGGCACAGGTCTCTGGAGTTGAGCAGCAACCTAAAGTTCATCAGGAATTGGAAGAGTGGAACATGATCCTTTAAAAAAACAAAATCACGCACTACATATACACTGTATTAAAATTAATTTCTCCTATATTTTAGCAATACAATTAAATTTAACATTTAATATCACCAAACAGCAAATAAAATGGGAAGCAAGACAATTCCTAGTTTCAAAATATAAACTTAATAGAATATATAACATATGCTCTAACAAGGGTTTTGTTTGTAAAGTTACATTTGTTAATTATTCACAAAAAGCTTTCTAGGGCAAACTCATTTATAAGTGTATTTAGACACAGCACAAGAATTAACTTGCTACTGTGACCACTGCTATTTCAGTTGTGATTTTTAAGTATTACAGAAGCTATAATGCTAAAAGAGGTCAAACACCACAGCATGGTATTGAGTAAGCCAATAAATGTTTTCACTATTTATATGTTATATGACCATTTAGATAATAAAACCACTTCATATTTCTAAGTTTCCATTCACTGTACTTCTGGTCATTCTACTTACCTCTAAAGAAATTTTGCCAAACCAGGCAAAGAACGAGCTATACACAGATCGGACATATCCAGGAATGTTCCTGATGAGGATGAAAGCTAAAATCTTTTTTTTATAAAAAAGTAAAATAAAAAAATAATCAGCTGTGGATGACAAACCAATTACAAACACATGAAAGGTTCATTCATATTCACTGCCTTAAGTGAACTGCATCATGCATTAAAATTTCTTTAATACCTATATAAACCAAACCAAAGTCCATGGATTTTATACTTAACAATGTAGGCATTGAAACTGAAAACCTCTTACACACATTCTTACAGCACAGCAAGTCACATTTACATCTCCAGTTGATGGCCTTGATGTTGACAGGTGTTACTATATGGTTACTAGGCACGGTCACAGAACATGTTACACCGTGCCAGCCTAAAATGAAGGTGGCCACAAATGTGAATTAACCCTCAATTTTTAAAGACAGGGTGTCAAGATGGACAAATTAATACTAAAAAATTAAGTCACACATGCTGCCCTCCAGGAAAGGAGGACAAACTATTAAAAAAAAAACAGAGGGCACAGGATCAGACAGGTGGTGTATAGTGAGGCAGGGGACACAGCAAGTGGAAAAGCTACATTTAAGAAAACCACATGTATGCCTCTGTGGCTGAGCTCCTCTCTCAATAAAAGTGACTACAGGGTCCCCTAGGCTGCTTCCTATACTAATACCTCCCAAACACTTGTGCTTTTCTGCAGCTTTCTTCTTTTCCGCTGCTATGCATGAATAGTCAAAAGTTGTGTCTGGACTGAAATGGTGCATATGAAACACACAGAGTGACATGCAGGTTAATCAAAAGCACAGTCATGGTTGTCCAATTTCACTTTTTAAAGGCAATGAAAAATCCAGCAATGTCATTAAACTCTTTTTCACTTTCAGACATGAGAATGAAGTGCAATATCTGACATTTCACACTAGGGCACAAATATATTAAAATACAAATTTTAAAAAAGACCAAAAAAGGACTATAAACTATAATTATACTTACCTGCACCACAGAAACAGAAGGATGTAGCTCATTGCACTCTGTCTTGTTTTTACAGCTACTAGCCCAGATAGAGTAAGTCTAAAAGATAAAAAAAAATCAGTCTATGTAGCAATTATATGTAACATTTAAAAATGAAACAAGTATACTATTTTGGATTGCTTCAGCAATAGTTGGTTCGCTAAGATGTAGGACACTAGTAGAAAAAAACCCCATATAACTGGCTTAGTTTTGTGTTTCTCTCAAATTCTTTGCAACTGATAAATACCACACTTATTCATACAAGTTTTTTCATCACAAATAGGCAAGCAATCAAGAGTGGAGATCAGAGCTACATTATCTACCATGTTATTTTTATGATCCAATTTTCTTGTTATGTTTGCAATGAACTGAAAGAGTGATGCTGTTTTCATCTACAGTTGACTGAACAGAAAAATACTGCAGTGAGTAGATAGGTAGGGCTGTACAGAAAAAATAGCTGAAATATCTCCAGATCAAGATTTTATATCTTAAATCACTGTATTTTCTAAAAAAGAACTTCAGAAAACTTACTCTTTAGGTATTTCCAAACCTGGTTCTACTAGGTTATAGTAGATACGTACCAAAAAGGAGACAATTGAAATAAATAATAAAACATTTGAAAGTCTGTTGGAGAAAAGAGGATCTCCTTTTCCTTCTGATATCATCTGACGTTTCTGCAATGCCAGATAAATAAAAGCAAACAGCATCCCATGAAAAACCACCTGTAAAAGACAAACAAAATGCAATGAGTGTTTCATGGCTTTTAGAAGTAGTTAAGGTACAAACTCTTAGAAGAAATGCTACAGTTTAAAGCCACATTTCAAAAGTTCCTTTGCCAGATTAACTAAAGCAAACAAAAACAGACTTTCTGCACTAGGTAGTCATAAACTGCAATTTTAACTCAAAAACTATAATGCTTTAGAGAGCATTAAAGACAGAACAATGAAATTTCAAGAAGCTTTCAAGTACCTACTATGCCCTCTGCAATCTATGCCAGCGTTGAAAAAGGCTTTCTCTGGGGAAAAAACACAAGCCTCTGGCTTTCTCCCAAGTTGGCAGGTGAAAACATACAAGAAGCAGGACAAGTGTTTCCCTCTCTCAGAGACACAATTCTTCAACAGAGTGTTTTGCGATCTTATGCCAAGTTCTCATTAACTGCCTACATGAGGCTGTTTGAGGCCCACGCTGTGCTTCTCCTCCTACTTATTGTGAGCCCTTCCCTTCAGCAGCACCACAGAACACACACAGGTCACAGCAACGGAGCCCCGAGTCCAAAACACCACCACAGACGTGCTGCTGCTGCTGGGGGCAGCCCAGGGTGTGACAATGGTGTGCTCTCCAAATTTCAGTTACTGAAGAGCCCCAGGGGGAGAAGCATGTGAGTGATCCTGTTAAGGGTAAGTTTAGCAGACAAATGCTCCCATCACAGAAACTGCACTTACCTTTACCAAGATGGCAAAAAAATAAACTGACATCTCCCTGTTCTATTCCCCCACACTGCAAGGCCAGTAACTGGGAAAAAAAGCACTTTCCCAATGATAAACCATTTAAAAATATGTGCAAGAATAGTCTGGTTTGGCCATCAAGACCCTGATTTTAATGTTTTAAAGATTATCTTAAATATATTCTTAATTGATACAACTTTCAAGAATTATTTTTAAGAAAGCTACCACAGTAATTTGCCTTCTATTTCAACAGCCTGAAGTGCTACAGGTATTCTATTTTCACAGTAAAATTTCTAAGAAAAGACAAATCTACAACACTTTATGGCTTCAACTGCAGAACTAAAACGAACGCAGCTTAGGCTTTTATTAAACACTGGGGCAAACTCCTGTTTTCTCTGGAGAAAATGAAAACAATCCCCCCTTCCCCAATTAAAAAATACTCTTAAAAGACCAGTAACAATTAATGCAAATGTTACATACATAGCGATCCAGCTTCCACCTAAACCACCATTCATAGACATTCCCATTCAGTTCAAAACACTTGGACAATGGCCAAAATGAAAATATCTTCTCAAATGTACCCTGTAAAAGATAAACATGGGAAAACCATTAACACTGATGTCAGCTGTATTTACTAAATTTAAATCAATATGCTGTCTCTAACATTATTCCATCCCTATTTCACTGGCTACATCACATTAGCAAAATAACAGGGTTCTTGGAGAGAGGGAAGAGGGAAGAGGGAAGAGGGAAGAGGGAAGAGGGAAGAGGGAAGAGGGAAGAGGGAAGAGGGAAGAGGGAAGAGGGAAGAGGGAAGAGGGAAGAGGGAAGAGGGAAGAGGGAAGAGGGAAGAGGGAAGAGGGAAGAGGGAAGAGGGAAGAGGGAAGAGGGAAGAGGGAAGAGGGAAGAGGGAAGAGGGAAGAGGGAAGAGGGAAGAGGGAAGAGGGAAGAGGGAAGAACTTCCTCACATGAGAATGGGTTTAGTTTTGCCTCCTGTAAAGGTATTGACATGCTTTCCATTTTGTACTGCTGACTTAAAGGGAGAGATCCATTGACATGCTGCAATAACGAACATGCACTTTTACAGAAGATTACAGTTCAACAGGCTTAGAACCAATGAGGGATTAAAACCACACAAACTCCTCTGTAAGATCCTAGAATGACAAACCCTGCCCTGATTTCTGTCACCTGTACTCACTGTATACAGTAAGTCCCTAATTTAGCCTGTGAACTAGACTTTTGATGAGGTATGAAAGCCAGCACTAGGTCTCTAAGAGGCACAGGTCTTCATTGCCATATCACCACATGTATCACCATTATGCTGGCAAAACCCAGGAATTTAAGCACATCAAAAACCCCCACCACCTCAAACCCAAAGCATAGACTTCTACATTTATTACATTTGTAGTAGTAGTACACAGAAAACGTGTCAAGATAACAAACCAATGAGTAAGATACAGAATTGTGGATTTTTTTAGCATCCACACCAATTCAAACACAAAAAGAAACCAAGGTTCTTTTCCTTTTTTTATGCTGTATTTATGATACTGGAACAAATACACAAGTTATGAGCACGTTAAAAAGTAGAGACATGTAATAATACACTCTTAGGTAATTAAGGATAAAAATAGTAAAGATTTACAAACCTGAGAATATGACAGAAAATAAATGCATGTCAGTAAGCAAATCAGTTTCAGCAGTAAACCCAAGTGCCACAGGCAGTTCCCTGAGGAAAAAATAAATTAATCATTATACTGTCATTAATTTTTCAATAGCAAAACCCAAGACACATTAAATAATAATTGCCAGTTATTTAGTGTAGCTATGCTTTGTAATAGATCCATTCATAAATAAATGCTTGAATATTACCAGAAATATTTTATCACTATCTACATTTAAATTTTACTTTAAGCAATTAAAATAAACATTCACAGCAATTAACAACCTATTAATCCTAAATTAAGCCTCATGTCTAAGGCAGGAACCACATATATACAGAAAGATGAGAATTTAGGTATTCAAATAGAAAGTCTGTTTTAAAACCTCTGCTTTCCCAAACACTCTGCTTACTCTAGGTGAATGTAAATAAATAAATACATAAAAATGCCATGTGAAACAAGTAGAGAAAATATTGTTCATTTTTGAGGTACTGGTTGTACTCTAAAGCTCAACTGAAGGTTATTAAAGACAAGTATCTTATTAAAAGAAGTCTGAGAAACTACTCCTCAAAGCCATCAACTGATATTAAGCTTTAATGAAGCCTCAACCTTGCAAGAGAAATCATGTCTCTCTCCTGCCATATAAACTGGCAGCAGTAAACAGGGACATAAACAACTGAAAGCTGGTATTAAAAGATTTTCTAGTTTCACAGTACACTATTGCCCTGAAGTACATGAGTCATTTCTGTTTCTGGAACAGAAGTGCCTTTGTAGAAAAAAACCCTGAAGCTCTTTGCCTTCGAGATATCTTGTAAAACTTGTCTTTAAGTGTATTTTTGCAACATCTATTCCTAGTATGTATTTGGTATATTTCATCATCATATCTGCAGAATATCAAATGGGGATATTCCTCAATCAATAGGGAAAGAAGATTTAAGACTTTCAAAGTTTTAGTTCTAATTTAGGTGAATTAAATAATAAGCATTTGCCATGATGACAGCTTTTCAATGAATAGCAATGCATAAAATAAGCTAGGATTTCACTTTGTGTTTAAAATATTTGTATCAGAAGACATACTTTTGATAGCTCATTTAGTCTAAGATACTAAGATGATAAACTCCATGTTCTTACTTAGCCAGATATGGCAGAATTGGTGCTCAAGATGGAGGAGGTACATTGACATGACACAGTCTCAGCAAGCACAGATAGTAGAACCTATGGTGTTAATTTGTATTCAGTAATATTTCAATTCTTGCAATGCTTGATGAAACACATTTCTGATGATCAAAACCTATTAAAAATATTCTAATATGACTGTAACCAGAGGCAGAGTTTAGTTATAACCTGTTAACTTTTTCAACTGACATAATTCATCTGTGACAAACTGTATTTTTGTGAACAGCTATTCTGTGGTGCAAAGAGACTGAGATCTACTAACAGTTCCATTTTCTATATGATTACTGTTGCAGTAACAGGCAAATGTTTTATAGCAGAAAGAAAAAAATCTTACCATTTGCTTTCTTCTGGACGATCTGAGGCCATATAGCTAAGGTGGCATAAATTATCATGAACCAAACAGTGACTAATGGCACAAAGTAGTAGAACTGGTAAGGTCGGTCCATCACTATGCACAGTACCACAACTAAGAAGTTGAGACGAAATAAAACCTGAAGGGTGTCAGAGGAGAGACAAAAGAGGATGTATGAACTGGAAGGCAAAGCTGAGAGATGTGGGGGACGTGTTTCTCTAGCACTGCACAAAAATATCTATGTATTTTACATCTCACATGCTGATAATATTTCAGTTGAAACATGGGTAAGTATGTCAGGGAACTTCAACAGTGCAATATAAGAGTGCAGGCTCATTATGTGGTTCTGGACTGGTCCTACACTGGCCTGCTTGGGTAGACATTGCAATGAAAATAAGGTTAACCAGATCTAACTATTTCCCAGGCTGAGGACCAAGTATTCCAGTTGCTGGATGCTGTTAATGTGTCTGTTTTGACTCCCATAGCTACCTGGGCTAGTCAGTTAAAAGCGAGGTAATGCCATTACCAGCACTGCAATTAGGCTGGAGACACAGGTTCAATAAGCACAATGACCTGAGTTACAAGACAATGTAACATTTAACAGCAATAAAAGATACAGACTTAAAAAAATACAAACTGCTATAGTACATGCTGCAAAATCTGTGAGGGAAGCCACAAAAACAGGTATGTTCCCCAGTACTGTTATGGTGTGAAAATTAATTTTCTGTATTAACAAATGTAGGCTCCAATACACCATCTTTGGAAGCTTGTCTGGATCATTATTTATGTATTATGATATATTGCAAATTGCTATTGCAATGGAAATTCCATTGCTATTTAAGAAAATATTTGTCTTGATATTTTAGAGTATACATACTTAAATTTTTTACATTATAAGTATCGTTTATACACTTTAGGTTTGTATTAGGTAAACACTGTCAATTAAACAGATTAGATTACATAGACACAACAGCCATTTTTAATGCGCAAACCTTGGTTAAGTGATCTGATATCACATTATTTAGAGAGGATGGATATAGTATGGATATTCTGAGATCTGAGCGAACTTATTTATAAAAACAGTTGAGTCAATATTCTTACCTGACACACTCTGTATACACCAAAGTCCCCTTTTATCCAAAAATACGAGAAGTGCCCATAACCTGTTTGGAACAGATACGCGGCAACCAGAACTCGAATGTGCATGTACACAGGCAAAAACTGTTAAGAAAAATAAAGTACCTTTTATGAATGGCCACATAAATGCCTTTGTATTTTCCTTCCCCACCCGTATTTTGTGTTTTTTCTCCAATGCAGTAAATCAGATTTAACTAAGAAAAGAAACCTTATGGTACATTTCCCTGTTTCTTACTAAGCTCTTCTGGTACCCTAACCTCTTTTGATGTTAAAATCAATTTCTTCTATTTATTGCTCTACATTTAGCATATTCTAAATACCAGTTAAGAAAGACTTATTAAAGGTTCTTTGAAAGATCACCTTCAACAGTTTCAAGTTCAGAACACAAAAAAGAATGTTGCTAGCAATTAAAAATAAATTCTACACAGAGGAAACAAGTACATTTTTTCACTGGTCAAATAATGTATATAATGTTTTTATCAATCAAATCTACACTTAAATAGAGAGAAAAACTAATTCTGCTAACACCATGCTTAAAACTACAGGAATTTAATTCTAATGCACAATTATACTATCTTTCTTTGCAAGTAACATACCCAAATTGCATTCTCACTAAAAAAAACAAAAACACCCAAAACCCCCAAACAAATAAAAAAACTTGAAATCACTTACAGTGCTTGCTCCAGAGATATGATAAATCAAAATTACAAGTTGCATCCAGCCCTTCCATTCATCAGTCTGTTCTCTATTTAACACTTTAGTCTAATGCAAAACAAAACAAGAGTGTTGCTATTCCAAAAAGAACAAAGAAAAAAAGTGAGGAGCAAAAGTTCAAAGCAATAAACCACTTTATGGGTAAACAGGTCTCATCTGGAAAAGTCTTCTGCCTAGTGACACACCTCTACCAGATTTTAACAAGATCTACACTCTCTTATAGCTGAGCTCTGCTCACTTCCAATTTGACCATGTGAGAATGGCTAAAGTGCTCACAGCCATATGGTTTCCAAAAGCTTTTGTATCCAATTCCATGCAAACATTACATTGCTTGCAAAGGCATTTTTGCAGATGAGTTATATTGACTTAAAAAAAATTAACTTGCAGTATTTAGCAATTGGTTGTTTGCACACAAATTAGGGAACAACATAATAAGCTGGATGTCAACATGATCATTACCTCTTTGGTATTTTCAGTATAAAATACCCCCAAAACCAAGATATAGATGATCGGTATGAAGAAAGATGAATGTGTGTAAAATTTATTTTCCTTCATGAAAAGATTCGCTCTGTCACATAGATAAAAATAGGTCATGATTAGACCAAGTTTGCAAAAGGAGTGTAAAAGCATCTCTAAAGTGGAAACGTTAGGCGTGCTGATGGCAGGTTTCTTCTCCTCTCCACTTTCCAGATCAGTACCAGATTTGTTCTTCCGATAATTATTCCGATGCATTAAACTGATAATTAAATATCCAATAATGGACAAAGTAAAGAAACAGAAAGCTATCTTCTGTATCAGAGTCAGAGGAGGCTGAGGCTGGCAGCAGGAGCCATCAATGGGCTTCATTATCTTATTGCAGTAGACATTCATAAGAATCATTGCATTCTGTCAAAAAAATAAGCAATTTCATTAATTAGTCTCTAACAAATAAGTTATCATTTCCATAATAAGAAATTTTCTTCTAGATTATGCACAGACATAAAACATGTGCACTTGTGGTGAGATGACACTTAGTTCAGTATGTACTTTAAAGCAAATGAAACCTGCAAAGGCGTGGAACCCAAAGTGTCACAACCGGAAAGCTCTTTCACAAGAAGGGCACACTGACAACACTCAGAGGGACTCATTGCATGCATATACATATTGGTAAGCTAAAGAGAAGAAATAAAGTCAGAGGCACTCCATTCAACCAGGAAGGTGTATATTGTGTATTTTCCCTACTTCTTCATCCCTTTTAGCAATCAAAATTTTCCAGACAGAGAGGCAGAAATTTAAGACTTACTTCTTTGCACTGCTTTACAAGTCATTATCACCTTAAGTGATTCATGTACATGAAGGCAAGAAGTTTGCACTCAGAATCTAAAAGATCTAGTGGATTAACAATATTTTAAAATAGCTATACACTAATGCTATTATGTTTTTTTTTAAATTCCTCTAAAACCGACTGCACTCCCATATTCTGGAATTTTCTGAAAAAATTTCCTGATGAATGCAGTCCTCATTACATTCATACTGTCTGCCATTTCAGAACATTCACTTCAAATCTTGTTTTACTAGTATTATTTTTCAATGTTGACCAGTGATAAACACTTACTGTATCTCTGCTTGATTCAGGGAGATGCAGGCCATCTGCAGACTTCATGATAGTTTCTTGTGCTATCAATTTTGATACACTGAACACTTTAACTTTAGCTTTGGAATTTCGGGAGCTGCTGTTCAGAATACGAACAGCTGCTTCATTATAAGCATCTATTTTCTCATTAGTGATCATTTTCCGACTTTCACTCAGCATATCTTCATAAACAGGATCTGAATTTCAAAGGACAAAGAATGAGCACATTAATCTTCTGCTTGTCAAAGACATTTGCTTAGCTCAGGTTGTACAGGCTCCTTTCACTTAGGTGGCCACAATTGTTTAATGGTACAAAAAACGTACAGCACGGAATAAGTGACTGCTACAGTTACTAGAACCATTTATGATGAAATGTTCTTATTGCCACTCTCTAGTCATGCATATATTTTTATAGATTAGAAAGCTCTGGCCAGACGTGAATGCCTGTTAAATTTCCCCGAACACTTTAAAAGCATATAATGCTGGAGTGCAGAGCTGCTTATGCCTTCTCTCAGTAATGGAATCCCACAAGAAAAGTCTCCAAAGGAAAGATGACAGAAGACAAGCAGCAGAATAGACATACAGTAAAAAATACATAACTCTCTCGAACCTGGTTTCCGTGGAAAAACCTGCTTTTCATTTCTCTAAGTCACAGTTCATAAGCATATTCTATTTGTTCCTGTTGATTCCAGTTTAACTGATGGCAGCATCTCAGTTTTACAGAAAAATGGACAACTTAATTGCTTACAGGTTTCAGAAATTATGTAAAGCTTAACACCAAAGCTATACAGGGTTCTAGATCAAAAGGTCAGATGGGTATCAGTAAGTTGCCTTAGCAACAGAAAGGCGGGATGTGTGTGACAGCTAATTGTTTCTGTTATAAACATGAGTTTGAAAGGAATGTGAGAAGATTAATTTGTTGATTCAGATTTAACTCTAGAACCATCTTTGATAGGAACTTGTAAAGGTACAGCTGGGTATATTACTATCAGGTCTCAAAATATGCCTGTATTTCTAACTGAGGTGATGATAATCTAAAATGCTGTGTTCTATGCCAGAGAAACCACGAGCACATTCCACCTGCGAGCTTACTGCTCAGTGTTAGGGACATAATTTAGATTAATGAAAGAAAAGCAAAAGAAGGTAAGCTTGGTGCTATGATAAAAATCTCACAGACTCATTATGAACCATGATTGCTGATCTCAGTGTACAGAACCAAGTTTCACTCTACAAACTTAAATTCTCTGTATTCTCAAGAGTATGTCTATTCATTCTAGACACACACAGAGGATGCACTTGTTGAACCTCTCCTATTATTAATGTAATTTGAACATTTATTAGAACAAAATCACAGGAATACTGCTGTTTCATGTGCTTGTGTTCTTGAGTCCCAAGAGGCACATATAGAGCACAGCACAGGGAGCACAGACCTGGCACATTGAGTCAGAGTAAGCTAACAAAGAATTAAGAGTTCCTAAGGCAAAAGATTGTCCTGAGAGAGCTTTGAAATCTCCATCCTAGTAGAAGCTAGTTATCTATCAGCTAGTTAAGACTACAAGGAAAGTCAGACTGTTCAACCAACACCCTTTTAAATCTGCAAGTAAGCAGTATGGACTAAGTTTTCTATATCCAACAAAGTAATGATTTATCAGACAGTGACAGCACAAATTGTTACCTACTGTTCATTACTTTACCTTGTAAGACCCAGTAAACATCACTACTTTTTGCTAATTTTTCCAAAAGAGGTGCAACTGAAGTGATATTGATTTTATATTGTGCAAGGGCTTCATTGCTGCCATTGTGAATCTTGATAGACCACTGAAGAAATAAAAAAATAAGTTCAGAACCTGTAGGTCTGAGGACCCTTAATTAACTGGTTCCCTTGCTCTGCTAGTAACTATTTTTCATTATTTCTACATAGCTAGATTTCTTTGGGTTTCTATTCAGAAGTGCTAAAAAATTTCTTTCGGACCAAGCACCTGTCTAAACAGGTAATTACATTCAAATAGACCACTTAAATGCAGAGTATATAACATGCACATAGCATATATTTGACTTTTCGCAAATTAAATGACACAAGATATTCAAAGTCTCCCGACTTTAATGAACAATGACGTAGCAAGGCCAGTCTCATTATCTAAAAAGCATGTCCACTTTGGTCAATTCTGCTCTAGGAAAACTGACCACAGCAAGAAATGCACACAAACAAAACTTGATAGTGGTATCGAGTGCCAGTATTTCCATCTCTTTTGTAGATACTCACAAAGAAAAAAAAAACAAAACAAAAAGAGCTGTTTTAATTTGTGGTTTATCTTCTAAATTAAATGACTGGGAGAATACGACAGCCACAGAAGAATTCCTCCTAACTTCTTAAAAGAATTTCCCACACTGTAGGAAAAATGGACTTAGGGGTTTAAGTATTACTGTATCTATCCTGATTTAGTTAAAAAGTGAAAAAAAACCACCAAAACAATGAGCCTGAATATAGTGAACTCACAGTTACTTCGAAATATCTACAAAAAAACTTTTATGTAAGCCAAGTACACTGATTAATGCACTTCCTTGTAATATTACTGAATATAAATTAATACTTCATGAAATCAAGTAACATGCAGCTGCTCTGAGAATTCACACACTGAAAAAAACCCCAAAACACTTGCTTTCTCCCACTAGTTAAATCTGTACTTGTTAAACATCTATGGTATTTAACAGACAGTAAAAAAGCATATTTTATTAATCTTATTGGTTTATTTGACTTTATTTATTTCTTATTCCATTCAACAGGAAGTCAGGAACTAAGAAGCAGGGCACTATAGTGACATTGTCACAGTGGCTCCTTTTCCCAAAATAAGCAAGCAACTGAGTTTTGTATGAGCTGGAGTTTCTCCAGTTTGTAAGACTTTACTTCTATTTATAAACTGTTATGCAGTTAACATCTTAAGACAGACATGTCCAGGCCAAAGCAGCATGACCAAACGGAGAGCTAAGATAAAAGGAAGCTTCAAAATGCTGACAAGTTCAAGAGAACAAACCAGTTTAATCTGAGGCAGGTTACCACACCAGTGTCAGCCATGCTGAGGTTGCTGATGTGTCTGGCTTCCGAATCCTTTTTTTTCTTTGCAAGTTCCTTAAAATAGGGAATGTTTATCTTTGTCCAACTCTAGATATCACTACTAATGTTTTGCAGAAATACACTGGTGTTAAGAAGAGCTGAGCCTCACGTACATATTGTTGGTTTGTATCTCGTGCTGTCCACAAAGGACAACAAGCTATGGCTAATTTATTATATATGAGTAAAGGAAATTATTTAGCTAAGAGTCCTGTAGTTTTGCAACCTGATGTTCTGCATGCCAGAACACTATCCATGTATCATGGCATCTTCTGTGTGAACTACAACAACTCATTCTAGTAATACATGCTACATTCTCAGACTGAGAGAAGACATTCAAGACTTAGAGTGATTCCTAAAGCTCAAATATTTATGTGGATCCTACAGAAGGTGGGAATTTAGAGGTTCACGTAAAGGAAAAAGAGAATCCCTGATCTCTCAGGAAATGTGTGGTGTTCTCCATACACACATGACCTTCCCTCAAAGCTGAGGGAATTCACCCTTAGACTGGCATGCCCAGAAACTTCCAGATTGGTAGAATACTTGAACTGTCTCTAAACAAAACCGCTTTCAAACAATTTTAATGGAACACGTTTTTCCCCTTTTACATTTCAGCCGGTATTAAAATAAAATAGTTAATTCCTTTCACAAATTACAATTCCCAAGTTTTTGGAAGTAAGGGATATTAAACGTGGAAATAATGAGATGAGCATTTGTTTGACTCTTGGTTCTCAGTACCAGCAAACTATTAGAATAGAATACCTAAGAGGGGCTGTTAAATTCCATCTCAGGAAGTTTTAAAACATTGGTTGACTCCTGGAAAGTGCAACACAGGTATAACTGATCCTGCCTTGTGGCAAACCAGTGTTCTTCTGGTCCTTGTCAGCCTTGTTTTCTGTGACACTGAAGCACATAGCAGTGGTGGAAACTGCCAGTGGAACAAGATTTGGGAACCACAATCTCTTTGGTTATTGAATTATTCATGTAAAATTCAGATTTTTACCCATACAAATCTAAAGGAAACATGTGTGGTCAAAAAGACCATTCCAGATTGGACCATGCTCAACAGCAGTATTTTGTGACTGAAAACAGTTCATTAAAATGTACCTTAGTTAGCATGCAAGTACTTTCACTTAAATTTTTAAATTAATAATCTGCTTTTAATTATAGCTTCTTTATTAGCTTGGTTAAAGCTAATCAATACTTATTAATTGGTATTGTTGACAAAAAGCATGTACTGTATCTCATACAGCTATAATATAACACACCTTGTATTTTAAAACTACTTGTTGTAACAGCAAATTCACTGAGAGTAGACTTTTTATTACAGATTAGGTTTAACAACTAATCTGTCACAAACTTGAGAGCATTAATGTTATCCTACAAGAGCTTCCCTCTTCACTAAAATGCCCCATATATGTATAACTTACCGTGGCAGCTCCTACTACAATTATATGAGGTTTTGCCACAGAACCCTAAGACACAAAAGTAAAAAGGAATTAACTTTTAAATATTTGAAAATTATTATTAAGATTTGTATCTTAATTAACTGTGACTCACTCGTCCATCAGCTAATGGTTACAAAAGAGTACACTGCAGACATTATTACAGAGAACATCAGCTTGTGATACACCTGTATTTCCACATAACAGCATCTGCAGAAGTGTGAAGTATCAATAAGCACTTAAAATCATTATCAGTGATAATATAGCAGTGTAAGTTCTCTTTAAAAGCTATTTAAACTTCTTCTCCCAAGGTCAAGTAAACTGTAGATCACACGAAGTACTTTTTATCTCTGTCTCTCTCAGCATTGTCAAACATCTGTTGTATGACTGAGGTGACCAGTTGTTGCCACAGAGGTCTGACAGTTCTATCCAGGACAAGGACCAGTGCGTGTACTCCCAACAGAAGAGCACAAGGAACTGTCCTGATCACCTCAGTACAAGTTTTGCCCTGGCACAGCAACTTTAGCACTGCTCATTTTTTGCAGTAATCACAGAAAAAAGAAAATGAAATGATAACTTCAACATCCTGATGGAATGTGCTGTGCAAGAATGACCAAAGGGGTAGCAGAACCCCCAACTGGGGGGTTGGAATAAACATCTCCAAGCTATTTAAAGGCCATCAAAGGAAGAAAGAAGAAAAATTTAGTTGTCAATCTGTAAACATACTACTTGTTATCAGAATAACATACAGAATAACGTGACAACCTGCATCATAATTGAAACATCTAAAACAATTAGCATGCTAATTGAGGGAAATATTTGAAACAAAACCAAGACAATCTTGACTTTGCAAATTACATTTCTCCTTCAGTCTGAAACAGTCAAATTAATAAATATAAAAGCACAGAATCACAGTATATTTGAAATGGACCAAAGGATCAAAATATTTGGTCACATTAACGTGGAGCCATTGCAGACACAGAGGAAGTCAAACACCAGATCAGAGTGAAATCCTTTCAGCTCTTAACAAGGTGAATTCACCTGCTCCTAGGAAGAAGGGTTTTTCTAGTTTGCTTTGGGGGGTTTTTTTGTCTAAATGAATTCATCCTTGGGAGATCATGAGATACTCAAGAAATATATGCATCAGTAAACACCTCCTTTTTACTACATAGATGTCAAATTTCAAATCTCTTAAGACAAACCTCAGTCCAAGATTTGATACGTTGCCTCATAGAGCCATTAACTTCTGGATACCATAGAAAATCCTGCAAAACAAATGCAGTTACTCTGTAAGCTAAAAGGCAATCAGTAGACTAAAACAAAAAAAAATTTAAAAACCCCCTGCAGATTAATTGCCATCAATTCAACTGTAAAGGAAAAATATTTGGCTTAAAGTGAGATTTCCTTTATAGTTAGCATGAAAAGCCTGACACCTTATTCTAGCATGGAAAACAGAAAGCAAATAAAAAAGGGAAACAAATTAAACCCACCACACTTTTCCCCCATGAAAAACAAATTTGCATTTGTAGTTCAGGAGTTGGGATTTCACCAAGAAGGTAAGTTCTTAACATCTGCCAAATGGGATGTCCTTGTGTTTCCTATGTGATCAGGTATAAATCCAATGTCACATCTATAATTTACTCATTTAGAACTTGATTTTTGTTCAATTTTCCACATTTTTGCCAGCAGGTTTTCTTTGCTCCAGAGCTTAAAATAATTGATAGCATGAAATCATAACTTTCAAATCAAAATAAGACCTAAAAATTTACCTTACAATTTTGTGAATTATCAGCTATTTCAATCTCACAGAGCCATGGCTATTAAATCTAACTACGTACTGGCATTCTTTCAGATGCCAGGGGTAGTGCTTAACCTTCTAGAAGGACAGTCTAGACTCTGGCTAGTACTATTATGTCTCCCAGGTAAAGCCAGAACTTCCTAGCAGCTAGTTAATCCTCAGGTGCAGCACTATCAAATGGTCTAAGAATAGATATGAAGGTGAAATGGCAGGGATTATGTATGCAGAAACTATTGTGAGGAAACTTTTTAACACAGAATGCAGAAACATTACCAGCAGAGAGGAAATCTCTATCTTCCACTTACACAGACCTAAAGATTTTGGTACTTGAGTACCGTCAACTCATTATTTGGCAACACTGTGAGCAACTGTGCAGTCCTCTGCAGTGGCTGAAGGACAGAAAAGTCACTATGATGACTAGAAAGGGCAAAATTAAACTCTCCACTTGCTTCCAGCAGTTTTCTCTTTTGTTGGTCAAGTATTTTCCACATTTAGATTATTGCGTCACAGCTGCTCTGAATGTGGAAATTTGGCTACCATGCCAATAACATCAAGAGCAATACTGCATGAAACCAGGGAAGCAAAAGACTTTGAATATATTCTCAACTCTACCCAGACATCTCCCAAAAGCCCAGACCTGCCATCTCAAATCTTGGCTGTTAGGCACCTACCAAGGCTTAAGGAGTTTTGAAGATGTAATTCTGTGTCAGGCCAGGCCAACACAAATCACACTGCATTGGCCTATTTGTCCTGCCTTGAGTTCTGCCCTCTCTTTTCCAGCATTCAGATAACCATATGATGAGCCACATCAGACCTTATCAAAAGGAATCCTACAAGGTAACTTTTTGGCCGAATTGACTCTTAACCCCCTCCACAGATGTACCACTGGTAGTTACAGCACAAACACAGGAATGTATAGTGAAGGGCAACAGAGTAGAACAGCACAAGCTTGAATTGCCATGAGCTTACACCCTGTTATTCTGTACCCTAAACCTTAATCATGTACACAAACAGGTACTGAAAACTCACTTGCAGACAAATCGGCAAATACACTGCTTTGGTTTTCGTGAATAGAGAATGAGTTATCTCCTCCGGAGTACAAACAAATGCATGACTAGCAGAACCCCAGCACTGCTGACAGCTGTCATGGGAAGCAAAGAAAGCTACAGAGGATAGCATTTCCATTGCCAGGGCAGAGGACAACAGAGATCATCTTTTGTTTGTTTCCTTTTTTTAAATATCCACATTATAATCAACAGTGTGCTTATTTGTCCCTGCAAAAACAGTGGAAGGAACACTTGTTTGGGTAGCATAAAAAGCTCTATAGCAATTACAGCAATTACCAATCCAAGGAAGTTAGCCCCACATACATATTCTTACAGCAGTGAAAGAGTAAACTTCCTGGCAAAAGCTGTTCTTGGGAAGGCCAAATTATAAGATCTGACAGAAAGAAAAATTATACACACTTCCAGAGCTTATGCCCATAACTAACACAGAACACAAGTACTCAATGCGAAAGTCTCTCAAAATATGGTATGTTATGATACACTGAAATATTTGTGAAATATTTATATAGAATGTTGATGGTCTAAACATTCTATTAATTTTTCAGCTCTGATTGCAATTACATTTACATCGTATGAAATAATAACATGATTATGGGTTGCAATTTAACGCTAGATAAAAACTTACCACTTTAATTGAAGCAGATTTATCTTCAAATGGGATATTTCCATGCTGTCAAAAAACCCCAAAACAATAAAAACAAAAGTAAGAAAAACTTTCAGAATGAAAACAAAATATTTACATTCCTGTGTTAACTTGATCTCACCCCAAAGTTTATCTTCATTGAAGAGGATTTTTCTTGTATAAACTTGTCAGTGTACTCATGCAAAATGTTGATGTTACTTTCTTAATAAAACAAGCTACTCAAATAAACCACAATTTTTCCTGGAAGAAATCTAGCCAACAAAGTCTGAAATGTTTTCTGTTCACTGTTACAAAGGAATCAAATATTTTCCTAAATTGAGTCTTCCAACATGAGAAAAACTAAAGACTTTTTCCTCTTTCTTTTCTTATTGCCTTTCCCCAGTCTTTCTTTTTATCTATCTCCTCTACACAAAACAACAAACACAGTTTTAATTAAAGAATAAAAGAAAATAATTCCAAGCAGAAATAAAATCTGGAACACATTATTAAATTTGCAGAGTGAAACTGTAAGAAATCAGAAAGGAAGGAGTCAGATATGCATACACAATTGTCCTTTAAAATATTACTGAGTACCGTACTAGTTTCAATCCTGGTCCAAAAGAACAAATGCATTTCTCTTCTACAAGCTGAGATCTTGATTTCAGTAATGCTTGACAAATGATACTGTTGACTCAAAATCAATTACAGCACCCTGTCATCTCACCATCACTTTTGGTCTGCAAATGTGACCTAACCAAGTGACCAGGAAAACCAGAGTTCTTGGATCAATCAAACACTGTGTTTTGACAAGTGAAAGCGACTGCAGTGCTGGAGAAGCTGCCAGTTGGCACTTTTAGATGACAGAATCACTAAGTAATTGATGTACTGTTGAAAGTGAAATGTGTCTTCTCCATCACATATGTACATACAACTACGAATCCATGTGCTCAAGAAGTATGATATAGCAAAAGAAATCAATATCCTGTTCAACAAATGATACAGCTAAATCTTTTCTTAGAGCTTCCAACCAGCAAGCTGCAGTTTACATTCTTCACCTTATAAAATTCAGACAGTTCTTCATCAGTGATCAAAAGGAATGTAAGACCAGAAATCATTTTTAGTTTCAGCTTCAAGTTAGACTTGGAAGTCTGTCATTGCCCCAAGGATTTGTACGAACAGATTAGATCAGCAATTTAACTGACATTTTAAGTGACAAATTATAAGACAAGAATTACAATTATGTAAAAACACACAAAGGAGCAATCATTTTCTCATCAAAAAACCAAGTAAGAAGCAAAAGTTGCTATCAGTTAAGTGTGCTTTATTTATTTATTTCCAGGCTGACTGCCACAAGCTTTCTCTTAAGCTTCCCAGTTCCCTTCTCAGATTCACAATCATCTCATATGTACCCAAACAATTATTTTGGTCTAATATTATTCTTCAAAAGATCTTTCTGTGCTTCTGCTTCCCGAGGGCTAGGTCAGCAAGCAGTATAATTTCTTGACTTTTTGAAGTTTAGAAAAGGCTTATAAGGTAAATTGGGAAAAAGGAAACAAAAAAATCATCAAAATAAACTATCTCACCTTATTTCCCTCTTCTTTCACTTGAGGATTTATGAGTTTTATGAATGAATAGAACAACTGTCGAATTCTAGAATCTCCTATAAAGACAATATGTTTGTCTATGAGGCAATCTTTTGCTTCACTGTAAAACAAAACAGCAACATTCATGTTACAGGAAAGAAAAAAGTACTTTGAAAATCTACAGAGCAATATAGATAACTCTAAGGTATGATAAATCCTTCTCTAAACATGCTGAAATAATAAAAAGTTCAGTGCAATTTGCACAGAGATGAAAACAAACTCTCCTGCTAATGTGATAAAAAAAGAAACAGGCTTTCCTATTATGTGATGCTACAAAAGCTACAAAAACAGTAATTTCAAAATGGTAATGTACAGCATAATTCTAAAAAGAAAAAAAATGGTTCTCATATGAGTAGGTGAAGGAAAGTGGTTCGTAATTTTATTTGGGATATTTTTACTTGCAATTTGACACGTAAGGTCAGCATTTTCCCTTTCAGCAATCTGACAATGACATATGAAATTCTACAGTCTCATGTAACTCTCCATAACTCATGTCTGTACCTCCATCACCAACATTTATTTGCACTTTTATACAGCAATACAACTATGGTAAACACTGCAGACACACATAATGTACAAGGAAAGGATTTCTTTCTCATGAACGTTGTGTATTTTTGAAAGCTTAGAGAATCAGCTTTAAATTGAACAGTAGATGACACTGCAATTACTATAGCTGCAAAAAATAACAGCTCTTCTTTCCATGCAGATGAACAGAAGACGTGAGTTTCCTTACCTATTTTTATACTTATGCATCATACAACTGTGAGGTTGCCATACTTTTTCTCCAAGAAATCTCCCACTGGATAGAAGATACTCACATGTATCACCACCTTGAAAACATTGTATTAAGATGAGAATTCAGATACGTGAAATGTAAAACATAGCCCCATTGCTATTATAAAACATAATTTGAAAATATTTGAAACACAGGAATTGAAACAATCAACAGCAGTAAACCAATTTATCACAAAAACATCTTGCACAAGTTCCTGCAAGTTGCTTTCTCATTTATTACACTCCACTGCTCTGGAAGTCACACTTCTATCCACAAAATGTTACTGATCCCACTTCTGCTCTAAAAAAGATGTTGTGACCTAGAATGGCATTTCCTTTAAAAGATGCCAATCCACTGTGCTACTATTCAGAATACACTGGAATACAAAATTTAATAAATACAACTGTTCAATATAACAATCTTCTACACAGAATCATCATGCACAGCATCTTGTATAGAACATGAATCTCAGTATAAGATTTGCAAGAAAGTCTGTTACTTCTTCCTGTTAAGACATAGTGATCACCTTAGAACAGGTCATTACCTACTGAGTTAATATGCAAAAAACACCCAAAACATTTACACGAGAACCTGCTGATCATTCTGAACTGCAGGTACCTTTTCCACTCAGTAAGTACTACACTAATTAAGACTGATCACCTTACAGGTGGCAATGTTTCAGGTCATGGTAACTTCTTACAAATAAAGTTCTGTTACCAGGGACTGTTATCTTCCCAAGTGCACACCAAATTCTGCTGCCTTATAACCAAACACAACTGAATACCATTCACTGCAAGAGAAGTCGCCCTCCAACATGTCATACTTGGCATTTCCCAGCACTGACAAATAGGGAAATGGTGGAGAATGAAATGGTAGGGACTCGTGCTGCTTGTGAAGAAACAATGCACCACTGCCCCTTCTTGACACTTTCTGGGAAAGCTTGACCTCATTAAACTCAATTTGTACTTTGGCTTTCAGGCAACACAATTTCCCTAATTCTCAAACATGCACACTTATGTAAACTATCATTTCCATTAAGTTGCATAAAAATGAAACTGTCAGGTGTAATAAAAAACCACAATCTAATCAAAAGCAACATGAATTTGATAATGAGAATAGGTGACTCAGAGTTATTACTGCTACAAAGTCCTCCACTTTACAGATCATGAAAACTAGAAGATATATGAAAGTGATGCAAGAGTGAACTATTTAAAAAAGTATGTACCACTAACCAGACTTCCCCTGAAAACCATTAACTTGCTGAGAAAGATGCATAAGAAAAAGGACAGTTATTCATGGTGAGATCAATGGTCAGTCTAGCCTGGTATTCTCTATTCAACAGGGCCCATAAGCAGATTCTTAGAGATCAATAAGAAGGGGGCAAGTAAGCATTATGATCTTGTCTAATATTCTTCTATGTTCAGTCCAGGGACTTCCTGAACGGGACATGTAGTCTCCAGTTTTTTACCATCAGGAACATCCTTCCAGAAGAGTTTTCCATATCCAAAGCTGATGCTTGAAGAATCATCTGCCTTTATTTTAAATAAGGTTTCTACTAGATTTATTTGGCAGTCTCTGGTTCTTCCACAGGAAAAGGCAGTTTGGACTTATGCCTATCAGGATCTGTAGTCCACTATCAATCCTTCCTCAATCGAGTTTTCAAGACAGGAGAATATGCGTATCCTGAGCTCATGACGCAAGTTTGGTTCCTCTGTACTCCATGGCACACCCACCATAATTACCCACAAATAAAACAACCCTCCATCTGCAATATGTTCAGTGATGTAACATTCCAAACATCACACATTGTTTACATGTTAAATACGAAGACAGTATTTCAGGTCAAGGAGTTACACCTTTCTTCTCAACTCCAGGCACTGAATCTCTTACTACTGCCCTCAGCAATATTAGAAAGCTCCTGAAACTCGTTAAGAGCATTATTGATGTCTGGTATCTTCCTTTAAACATAATAGTAGAAGTCATGAAGAGAAGATGAGGGAGAGGAATAAAACAAGACTGAAATGGCAGCCAAGAATTTAAACTGGCCATTACAGACCAGAAAATGCCTACAGAAATGCCCAATCCTGGCTTAGGAGATGAAACAGCAGCCAAAGAACCACACTCATATTAATATAACACACCTTCTTCTTAACCATTAATAAGATGTTAAAAGGAAAAAAAAAACAAACAAAAACCCAACCAAGCAAACAAACAAACAAAAAAAAAACCACCAGAAAACCCCAACCCAAAACCTGAGAAAAAGAATTCCAAGTGTCATTTATACACAAAACATAGACCATTCTCTTTCTAAACTCTTCCTTTCTGTAAATTTTATCCTTCCAACATACTATCTTTTATGTTCCACTTACATACACTATGGTATAGTTATACAAAGTGTATCATTTCACTGAATTTTATTATTCTAATTTATCATTCCTCAAGATCATGGTTATCCCACTGAATTTGTGAAATCTTGCAGTCTTCATTCAGTGCAAGAACAGACTAAGTTTCACAACACTTTCTCTAAAAGGCACACTTTATTTCGAAGAACTGGAAATTCAACTGTTCTCTATTATTCAAAATAAAAGAAACAACGTAGTTTGTGCTGATTTTAAGTATGCAAAATTTTAAATAAAAGCTTATTTCCAATAAGGTTTAGGACTGTACCTTTGAGATACAGTAAGTGAAAAATGCATAGCACTGATTTCACTACACAGTACAGAAACATTTAACCCACTTAACAAGCTGCACACAAGTTAAAGACAGCCAGTACCTTCTCTTAATTCACACTGTTTTGTAAAAAAATTTAGGTAACCCATAAATATAACAGTCTCCCTAAACATGAATTTGACCTTCCACAACCCTAGGCCAGCATTTTTTCATACAAGTAACCTTTATACAGACAAGTGTGTATGAATTGCACTGGGCTGTTCCTATCTACAATATGTACTTGCATGACTGAGGCCAAAATTAGCTGAAACCTTCATATGTAATGACAATCAAACAAAAGAAAAGGTATAAAAGCATGACAAAACCAGCAATCCCTGGCATGGCCCAGCTTTCTCGGCCTGGCAACTTTGAGCCTGTTTGCAGCCCCACCTCATCCACCCTCTGCAAATCAGAATAACCTTTTTTTTTTGGGGGGGGGCTATTTTTGGTATAAAATCTTGGTATAGAATGTCTTGTGTGGAAAAAAAAGTGCTTTCCTCTGATCTTTAAATGCATTGCCTGCTAATTTCACTTTTTAGTTGATACTTTCTGCATTATGACACTCACAATGAATTTACCTTACCTCAATAATTCACGATATATGAGACCCATGAACAAGTTACTAAGTTTCTGTCCAGGCTACAGAATTTTATTCTATTTCATTACTTCTAGAGATGCTGTTTTATTCACCTGCTTTTTGTGTTACTCTTTTGTACACACTTTCCAATTTCTATTATACCACTGCTGCGAGGGGATGACCAACACCACTGACAATAAGCGAGGTGGTAATTAGCTTTAGCTGGTTTGTTCATTAGTTGCCAAAAGTATCGTGAAATTTGCAGGACTTCAGATGTTTGGTATCAACTACAGCGTTGCAGAATGATCTCTCAAGCACCTCTGCTTTTAACTATCCTAAAACTTCTTGTCTGCTGTAAATCTTCTACTCCCCTTTCCTAAACCGCTCATTTTTTGAATGTTACTTATTGTAGCCCAAACCAGTAACTCCCTTTTCACTCTGACTCCCTGTCCTCCTACCTTTTAAACAGTTACAGGAAAGTCTCTCCTCCTCTAATTGCTTTAAGAAACTAAAAGCCCAGGGTGAAAAACCTTGTTGAAAAGTTGTAACAATCCATAGGGACCATATCAATTTACATAAAGGCTGGCAAAGTCTCACAGTTTTGCGATCCGGGACTCAATCCCCCCTCAATAACTCTGGGAAAATATACTGACATTATGTCTACTTTAGTTTCCTTGTAACCCGTTTGATATGTCAGTCTCTATTTTCTTAGGCCAGTCTCGCTGTTACCACATTTGCCACCATCCTCCTGTCTAGTTTTGTGGCTCTCTTGTGCCTAAAGGAACATTGCACAACACGCAGGTTCAATTATCTAATGCTCGAGCTCCTCTAAAATTCAGTAAACGCTTTCGTATCTTCCAACTTCACACTAGTCAGTTTATTAGACTTACTGACATGCCAGTGAGAGGGTGAATCTGGGGAATTATTTCCACAACGAACTGTCTTACCACCCTTGACTTCTGTGGATGCTGGCAGCAGGTGTTAGAACCCGACACCAGTTGTCCTAAAACAAACAGAGCCCCAGTGAACTCCCTAGGGATCAACATCTTGATTTGCGCACAGAAACATACCACAGCTTTTAGCGTGACAAGGAAACAATAAAATATTTCCCTCAGTAGCTCCCTTTGCATTTACGGACCACGCCAAGATCCGCAGCCTCGAGGCCGAAGCAGCCCCGGGCGCTCCCGCAGCGCGACCCCGCGCCCGGCGCTCGGTCACGGCGGTGCCGGGGCCACCGACAGCGGCAACACCGCACCGCTCCAGGACTCGCTTCGCCACCAGCGCGGCCCGACCCGCTCACGTTCGAGGCGACAGTTCAAAGAGTGAAAGTACATGTACCAAGTGTCATACCAATTACGACTTTTACCACTAATTGCTAACGTAATTAATCATCCCGTATGGGAACAAGTGACAGGAAGAACCCACCCTCTACCCCTGCGACAGGACGGGCCCCGGGAGCTGCGCTGCACCCTCGGCGCAGACACCGCCTCGCCATGGCCCGCGCCAGCCCCGCGGGGCCTCACCCAGACGGCGGAGGCTGCGGCGACCCCCAGGGCGGGCCCCGCGGCCGCGATCCCGCTGTCCCCGGCTCGCCTCCCGCCCACCTGCCCCGCCGCGCCGCTCCCACCGCCCCGGCCCGCCGGGAAGGGCTGCGCCTGCCGCCCCCGCCGCCCCCCCGGCCCGCCGCGGCTGCCCCGGGCGCAGGAACCCGGCGCTCTTCCCGCACGGCCGCGGTCCCGGGGCTCCGCCTCCCCTGCCCGGCAGCCGCGGCCCCCCGCGGAGCGCCCGCGGCCGCCTCCTCACCTCGGTAGCGGCGGGAGGCGGCGTGGCAGGCGGTGAGGAGCAGGACGGCGCCCAGCGCCAGCGCCTTGGCGCTCCTCACGCTGAAGTAGTAGTTGATCTCCCGCTTCCCCCCGGTGTAGGCCAGCGCCGCCATCTTGGCTCCTCCATGACAACAGCGTGCGATGGGGCGGGCGGGCGCGGCGGGGCAGCACTGGGTCCCCGCCGGCGGCCAACGCGGACCCCGCCGCTGCCACCGGCCCCGCCGCCGCGGCCGAGAGCAGCCCCACTCCCCGCTGCAGCCGGGGCGGAGCCACCGCCGCCCTCCTGGCGCCGCCGCTTCCCCTCGGCCGCCAGCGGGCGGCCCCAGCGGGCGGCTCCAGCCCCGCGGCCGCACTGGGGCTGCGGCGGTCCTGCCCCAGGGGTCCCGCCGTCCTCCCTCCGAGCCCCGCGGACGACGCTGCGATCGGGGAGACCTCGTGGGGACGGTGCTCTGAGAAGGAATATGTGGGCTAGGGGCTGTGCCGCACCCTGAGCGTGACGGCTGGCACTGACACTGAGGGCTTCTTCCAAATAATGCGATTTTTAAACATTTGTGACTCTTCAATTGACAAGGAAGTGCTCATTCCAGGCTGGGAGTCGCTTAGTCCCTCTGAACGCTGCTAACTGTACAAGGAAGCTGACACATTGACAGAATCACAGAATCAGTAAGATTGGAAAAGACATCTAAGATAATCAAGTCCAACCTCTGACCGATCCATCACCATGTCAACCAGATAATGGCACTCAGTGCCACATCCAGCCTTTCCCTTAACACCTCCAGGGACAGTGACTCCAGCTCCCTGGGCAGCCCATTTCAATATCTAATTACCCTTTCTGCGAAGAAATTCTTCCTGAAGTTCAATCTAAACCTCCCGTGGTGTAGCTTAAGACCAAGTCCTCTTGTCCTATCACTCGTTGCCTGGGAGAAGAGGTGTCAACCACCATGGACTGAGCTGGGCTTGAGCTGAAGCATGAAACGATTGCTGAAACCTTGAAAAAGGGAAATCCTGTTCCTCCACAAGCAGGTACCTCAGTTGTACCTGGACAAGGAAGCAGTGCAGTAAATCTGGGCTCTGAGTCCAGTCCCTCACCAGTGGTGGGGTTGGGAATCTGCCACTGAAGGCACCAGGCCTGGAGCAGGGCAGGCTGTCACAGGAAAGACATTTCGACAAAATAAAGTAACCATATAAAAACCATGTAAACAAATACAGAACTTAGGATAAGTGTGTAGTATGTAGTCAGATAAATATGGGAAACAAGTATGGGAAATAAACAATGAGCAGTTAAGGTTTAAGCCTTGGGTACATGATGAAGTATGTACTGTGCTAGACAAATTCCCTCAGATTCAGTCCTTTTCATTAGGACTGGCCAAAAAATTAAAAGTGGTGATTTTTTTTTTGATTGGTGGGTTGTTTTTTTTAACTGAATGGGTAAATAATAATAATTAGTTATCTGGGTCTTGAATGCACAAAAAGTCCAGTTTTTGTTTCACCAACCTTCCATTTCTCTGTCATCCAAAAAACACTAATAAGGAAGTTCTGAAAATGAATTTGATTATTCATTTAATAATATATGAAAAAAATGACTGTGCGGGTATTTTAAAAAAAGAAAGTAACATTTGAAAGAAAAAAAAGAGATGTCTACACAGTGCAAGCAAAGTTTTATTTTGAAATTTTACCTGAAAAACGGAAGAACTTAAAGGATTATGGAAACACAATGTAATGTACAAACAAAATTTGAGTTCAAAGTATTCTTCTGATGCACTCTGTTATTATATATTCAATGTATATCCCATTTCCATCCAACCAATGTCTTTACTATCTGGCAACATATAATTTATATTTTTTTCTATTCAAGTCTACTTGTTAATTTATTCACTTTCCTGGTATTGTTTTTAAATAACATAAGCGCAACAAAACCCAGGAACAAAACCAAACCATCATCACCAAAAATCCAAACAAATACCCCAATTCAAAACAACCATACTTCTGCTTATAGATATTCCAGAAAATTACAACCCCCAGAAATAGTAACTCTGTCCTGAAGCCTTTGGACGTCTCTTTCAGATCTGCTGCCTGCCACTGCATGTCCCTGAGCAGCCCCTCATTTGCCATGAAACCCTAACACCTTCACCCTTCAGTGATGCCTGAAAGCTCCATGTGTGGATTTCATCTCTGTTATTCTAGGACTGTACAAATGCATAGTGATACTGTTGCAGGTTGAGTATCCTAATTAAGATAGTCTCCCTGTGTATATTGAATATAGATGTGAGCAACACATCTGCTTTTGCTTCCTTGCTTCTTTGGAGATGTTGCTTAGGTGTTTGATGAGAGAGATCTCCCTCATTTAGCCAGAAGCCTTTGGCCAAAGTGCGATGTGTTAGGAAGTCATTTGCATAAGAGTAGTCTCACTTCTTACAGGTACTTCCTTGTTTCCCACAAGCTAATTGAATTTGGCATCATTACATATATAACTAAGTAATTCACACCAAAACCACTATATATAAAAGATCTGATATAAAAGGCTAATTAGGGATTGCTAAGTACTCTATAAAACCAACTCCAGACATGAACTATTATTAGCTAAAAGCAGCTTTGTAAATTGTTTAACTACTTTATTTTCCTGCCTGCTGATGTACTTAGTGTGCTGGAAGTAAACCAGACGTCTCTTCTGATCAGTCAGATCTCAGCTTTTGGTTTGCAAATGCTACAGCTTCACAATGGCTTTCTGCTTCCTCTGCCGGAAGCACCAAGGGCTGTCAGTGGTAGGGCAACACCTGGACCAGCCACAGAGAGAAGACCCAGAGAACACAGAATTTCCTTTGAGAGGCGAAGGAGATGAGACACTGCTGTGCATATGGGATAATGTCTGTAATGTTAGGAGTAAAATGCCTCTGGAGGGATTTCACTTTTCTATTTTCTATAGGTATAACCTTGGCTTAACTGAATTCATCATTTTCATAAGAGGCTGTGATGTTTTGTATGGTCACTAATGACTCACACTGTCATTACTGTCATGGTTTTTGGCTATGCTATTTCTTCTGTGAGTCAATGTAATAAAATAGTTGGGAATGATGGCGTTCATTTCACCTAATTCAACCCAGTCATAGTGAACCTATCTATTTTAAAGTAGTTATTACCCCCTCTCTGTAGAACTGGTGCTGTTAATTTACTTGTAAATTAGAGTAAGATGAATGAGAAGAAATGGTGACTTTCTGTTCAATTTAAAAAATAAGTTTAAATAGAACAGATGTCTTGTACACAGGTATCATTTAGTTGAGATAATTCTTCCTTTAATGCTTCCTGAATTTCCTCAGCAGGCTGTGTAAATAGGGTACCATGTGTCAAACATGGCATGCACATACAAGTGTGCTGATAAGCTTAGTTCAAGGTAGGTCTCCTTTCTCCTGTTTTCAGCATTACATCATCACTCTGTTTTCTGGAGTTGGAGCTGCTGTGCCCAGCCAAAGGCACAAGGGAATCACAAGGACTGGAAACATGTAAGAAGATAAAGTGGCTACTATAGTATAAACAGCTATTACAGAAAGATGATATTTAAAAAATCTGAGTCAGGGGAATAGTAAGACATTCTCATGTGATGTTTTCCCTTTAGAGTTTTTATGTATTTGTAAGAGTGTAATTAATTTCTCACAAGTATATTTAGTGAGGAATGTAAGCACCAGAGCTGGAAGAAAAATTATTACTTACTTCTAATCTGTAAGTTTCATAAAGAAAATACTAATATGTTCATAAGGACCATACTGTGTTATACACTGTAACTGGAATATTCCCTACATTAACTTACAGGTTAGGTGTTGAATAATTAGTTAGTAGGATCTGCCATACCCCAAACCATATCACTGCTCAATTTAAATGACGCAGCATTGCCAGGTTGCTCTGGTCATATTGTAATTTCAAAATAAAGCTGCATTTCCAACAGATTCCCGGACAATGTAGCATTTTCAGTAGTACAGCTTCTGCTTCAGCAGCTTTTAGACCTTCTAACTGCTGAGTTTACAGCCTTATAATGGTAATCAATTTTTCCCTAAGCATCAAGTTTCCATGTGGCATGTGCGTGCATGGGAGCCACCTATTGAAAATATTTGACTGTATTAATGAAAAGGGAGCACAGAGAGTACAAAATTTTTTTATCAGTCAACTTGTTCAATCAAGCAGTGTAGCCTGAGTACTGTCACAGCCAAATGCTAAAAGTAATATGCCCCTAAACATGTAAGATCTTGGAAATTCTATCACTTTTACAGATTTTACTGCTTTTACAGGTTTCTAATTTTGTAACAGTTATGAAAATGGTTCCTCAACAGTCCGTACTAAAATCAAGTTGATATTATGTGAAGTAGTTATGAAATCACATGTACAGAGGTTATACTTAGCTTTATCCATAGGATGTAAATACATCTGCAATTCTATAATGTGAGGCTTAATGGTGTTTTCATTTCAGGTTTATGTAGGTCTGAAATAAGTCATCTGTCCTGTTTCATTAAGGACAGTCAAGGGGCTGCACCTTTCTGCATCATGGGATATGTCATCACTGTGCAGTCCTGAATGCAGGCTGGGACTCTGCTTGGCTCACTAACATAAATCTATTTTTATATCAGCTGCTTAGATTCTTATCTACAAAGTTTTGTATCCATCAAGGTAATTGGTTAAGAATTTTTGATTTAGATGAGGTTTTTGTATTCAGGTACAATTTTTTTACAATTTCCCCGCTCTCTTTTTATTTTTTTTTTCCATCAACACTTTGTTTTCACATTGTTCCTCTTCCTGGTTTGGAATTGTTTTATATTTCTGGGGCAGCCTTTGGAAAGCCTACACAGTCTCTGTCCAAGCTATGTTGCATTTGTGGACCATTAGAAGCCTTCTCTTCTGGCTGCCAGCAATACAGATGCCATGGAATTATCATGTTCTTTTAACACCTCTGCACTAAATCCCTGCTACTTAAAATCAGTGTTTTGGGAGGTAAATTTATTTTGTGAAGAAAAATTGTCCTTTACTATGAAGATAGCAATGGCAAGGGAGTCTCTGTGGCGCAATTGGTTAGCGCGTTCGGCTGTTAACCGAAAGGTTGGTGGTTCGAGCCCACCCAGGGACGTGTTCTCCCCTTTCTGCTGCCATGGTGGGAAGGTTGGAAACAGATGACCTTAAGATCCTTTCCAAGCCTAACCATTCTATGACATTTTGAAAACTTGGATATCTCTGTTAGCCTTAGGTTCACTGACACCAGTTTGCTGAAGTATCACCAATGGATAAACAAACTAAAGTATTTCCATACATCATTATTTAAAGATGAAATTGCATAAAAATAGTTTAATTTGAGCAGAATAATGCAGTGTTCCCAGTCCTGTCATATTGGTTTATCTGTATGTTGCTCTGCTGTGTTGCTGTGAGCTCTAAAGGATCTGTGTTACTTTATTATGTTGAAATGCAGACATGTACATACAAAATATTAACATGGGCTACTGTGACCCTCAGGCTTAGCAAATATTTGTCTACTGCATGGTAGCCACCTTTTATATTTGGTTGCATTAATGAAGAGGGAGTACAGAGAATAAGACTTTTTTTTTCCTTGGTGGACTTGTTCAACCAAGCAGTGTAGCCTGAGTTTTGCAACAGCCAAATGCTAAAACTAACATGCCTCCAAACCTGTAAAATATTGGATATTCTATCATGAACTACTGCTTTTACAGATTTCTGATTTTGTTTTTCTATTCATTCATTCTATTCATGGCTGGACTTCATGAAGGAAGATTTTGGGAAGGGCTCTACCCATGTGGGTGTGCCCTTCGAGCCTGCACAGTGGATTTTTTAGGTGAGGCACAGCGAGTGCAGAACTGGCCCCACCGTTTAACTCCTGAGGTTCATCAGTGAAGTACTCAGGACTAGAACCTACAGCCCCTGGTATTCCCAGGAGGTCTCCCATCCAAGTACTAACCGGGGCTGACCCTGCTGAGCTTACGAGATCTGATGGGTTCGGGTATCAGGATGGCCTGTACTAAAATCAAGCTGATATTATATGAAGTAGGCTGGAGAGACTGGAGTGTGTGAGGGTCAGGAGGAATATTGGGGTCTGGGGGTCTGGGAAGACACAGAGATCTAGGGGACCTGTATTGCTGGGGGGTGGTCCCTGTGGTGCATTTGGGGGTCCCTGGGGTGCGTTTGGGGTCCTGGGGTGTCTGTGGTAGCCCCTGAGGTGTGTTTGGGCATTCCTGAAGAGTGTTTGGGGGTCTCTGGGGTGCAGTGGAGGGTGCCTTGAGCCTGAGCAGGGTCTCTGGAGTGTATTTGGGGATCCATTGGCCCAGCAGGGGGTCCATGGGTTGTGTTTGGGGGTATCTGCAGTTTTATAAAATTTATACTTTTTATTATTATTAATTTTATTTTTAAAAATAAAAAGAATTGAGAACATAAAATATAAAGAAAATAAAAATTCAATAAAAATAATACAAAAACCCATGCAAACCAGAATAAAATTAAAAACAAAATAAAAATGAAAATAGAAATAAAATAATAACTAAAAATAATATAAAATAACCATAGAGAACAAAAAATGAAAAAGAAATAAAATGAAATAAAAAATAACACCCCCTAAAACTAAAATTAAAATAAAAAATAAAATTGAAATAAAATAAAAAGAGAAATAAAATAAATTAAATACAAATATAAAAATAAAAACTATAAAAAGAAAATAAAAATAGAAAATTCAATAAATTAAAAATAAAATAAAAATAATTTTAAAAATTGAAAAATAAAAAAATTAAAACTATAAAATATATAAAACTATATACCCTCAAACACATCCCAGGGACCCCCCTGTTGGGCCTAGGGATCCCCAAACATAGTCCAGGGACCCCACTCAGGCTCAAGAGACCTCCACTGCACCCCAGAGACCCCCAAACACACTCCAGGGACCACTACAGATACCTCAGGATCCCCAAACACACTCCAAGAAGCCCAAAATGCACTCCAGGGACTACCACACACACTCCAGGAACTCCCAAACACATCCCAGAGACCCCCCAGCAATCCAGGGACCCCAGATGCCCACAAGACCCCAGAGCTCAATATTCCCCCAGGCCCTGGCACCTCTCTCCAGCCCTCCCCAAAGGAATGAACAGATAACTGAGTAGCTGTGCCATTTCCAGCAATTTTGTATAAAAGCCTGATGAGTTAGAATCTACAGGACAGCTGTTATTGTTTGCTTCTAACTTTAACTCTCCTGTGCGTGATACACTTTAATAATTACTCAGATGACATGCATGTGGATCTAATTCTTTGATGTGATGTTTTTGCTTATGCTTTAAAAACACTTGTACCAAAAGTATCAGACTGCCTCTAAAGCCTAAACCCAGAACAAATCCATATGTAGTGAAACCACTGTAGCCCATTATCCTTCAGCAGATTTTTTGTGGACTCTGTAGGAACTGTAGCGAGAGGAAAAGGAGTAATGGGTACAAATTGAAAGAGGGAAAATTTAGGTTAGATAATAGGAGGAATTTTTTTTTACTGTGAGGATGGTTATACACTGGAACAGGTTGCCCAGGGAGGCTGTGGATGCCCCAAAACTGCCCCCAACACAAGTGTTCATAGCCAGGCTGGACAAGGCCAAGAGCAATCTCGTCTACTGGGAGGTGTCCCTGTGCCATGGCAGGGGGTTGGAACTTGATGACCTTTAAGGTCCGTTCCAACCCCTTAACATTCTGTGATTCTGTGATTCTATTTTATGAGGCAGGCTTTCTCTCACAGAGCTCTCTTCACAGTCCTGTTTTCATGGTTATGTGCAAGAATTAAATCTTTTTGAGAAGTCCTTCTTTCTACAGAGCTGGAGCATAAGGATCTAAATACTAAGACAGAGGCAATCAAAATGCTGCTTTCAAAGCTGAAGGCAAAAACTCCAGCAATAAAACTCGACTTGGGAGAAGGAAGCTGACAATTATCTGGTGAAGTGATGAGCCTATAGCCACAGAAAAATTCTGACCTTGACCTAGGTGCAATAGAGCTGCTAGCAAAACCAGATGAGATCTTTGATCTTGTCTTTGCTCTGACAGACTGCTTCTACTCAACAAATAAGGCACCAGAAAAAAAGCTTCTATTTTTCCAAAGGTGGCTCTGTGCCCTCCAGGTGGCAGAAGAGTGCAAAGCAACTTGGAAATTTATTATTGAGGCGGGATTTCAAATCTGAGATTAGCTCAGTTCGCTATAACATGGAACAAATAACAGCAAGGTTGTGGGTTTGATTCTTGTATGGGCCATTCACTAAAGAATTGGACTTGATGATCCTTGTGGAACCCTTCCAACTCAGAAGATTCTGTAATTCCATGAAAAAAAATCCTGTCCTTTAGACCAATACATAGAGAAGATAAATTTCAGATTCATAGAAACTGGCTACTAGAAGATTAAATTATTATTGTGGGTTTTTTCTACCTTGAGTGAGCCTGCAGTTTGCTACCAGGAGCTTTCCTGGTTTGGATGGGTGTTCTCCTGGTATGTTAATGTATTTTTAGGGTAAATTCTGATGCTGATGTTTTGGAGAAATAGCCACAGACAAGGTCAGAAGATTTGGACAGTAACAATGCAGTGAATTCAGAAAAAAAAACAACCTAGAAAAACTCTTCAGGGACCAGTAATTAGCACGTGAGTCAGTAGGTGGTGCACAGCGCCTGTGGAAATGCTGAAGAACTGCTCTATTGTTTCACTAAAGGTCTTCAGAATTGGCATTTGGGAAAAGCTGTTTCATTTCACCCAAAGAACCAATTTCAGTACCTTGAAATCAGTAAGATATTGATAATAATTATTGGAATGAATTATATATATTTAAAATGCTTGTATTCAAAATAGCATTCAAGTGTATTTGTTTGTTTTGATAGTTATATTTGTCTTGATGAGAACCATTATTATTTCATTTTACTGTTATCTCATGGTTTGGTATTGTATACACAATACTAATATTGTAAAACACTGCATCAAGTGGGCAGTAGGAAAGGAGGTTCTGTGAGATCCTGTTTGAAACCACTACAGGAAAACTAATCAAAAGCCACATCTAAAGCTGTATCTTAGACCTGTGTGGTGGAAGTATAGATCTATTAATCTTTTAATGCTGTTTTGTCAATCACTTGTATTAAAGGAAATTTGCCTGTTTATAGCCTTTAGCAGAGTATTGATATTGTAAACTGACAAAGATCCTTAAGATAATTGTCAGCGGCTCATGATTCTCTTCCCAGTGAAGTAGGCTGCACGGTTACAACTGTCCCTTCTACAACTACTTTCCGAATTTTGAGTTTGTTTTCACTCTGCAATGGTCAGATTTATGGTCTTCTCATTGCCTCTGTTTTTTGTCTACATAGGCCATATTCATCTAAAAGCACCTGTTACAGAGAGCCCAACGTGCTGCCAGCTGAGTCTGCTGCAGTGGGAAACAGTATTTATCAGCTTGCCACCGGGCCCAGGAGAGCAAGTTATGTTCAGCAGGCACAAGGAAAAGGGAAACTGAATTCATCACCCCCTGGAAACTGCTGTTTTGTTTGATTTGTGTTTATTTCAGTGATTCCTCTTTATCCAAATGATTGCCCTGTATATTGAGATTCCAGGATGACCAACTGGGAGGGAGTTGTTCTTACAGAAATATATACCTATAAAAGTGTAAACCAGCCCCAAGATCTGTTGCCCATCACAGCTAGTAAAATTCAGGTGTCAAGAGGAAGATGTAGCAAGCCCAGCTCGTACATGCAGAGGCACTTTAAGCGCTTTTTAGTAAGATTTATGAATACAATAAAGAATATTCACACTAGAGGCATCAGACTTCAGCTTAGATAAAATTCAAAGCACGTACTGACAGTAGTCCTGTAACCTATCTGTTCATCTCCCAGGGAGATGGAGTCAGAGGCGATCACAGGCAGAACACATTCATTGAACACATGAGTGGGGACGATCAGTCTCTCATATTCCTGGGAGGAGAACAGTCTGAGAGCTGCAGTACTTTTGTTTGCACAGTTGTATGACAACCAAACGCCATGCATGCCAGTTTTCTGTCTGCCCAGCTTTACACAGTTTCTCCAGCAATTCTGTTCTGATGCAGTACAGCAGGGACTTCCTGCAAACTTTGTCTTTCATTTAATTACTCCAGTTGTTTTCCTTTCCTTTCAGGTTTCTTTTTTGTTACAAATGTAAACTTTAATCTATTTTAACCTTATTGTTTTAGTTAATTTATGCTAATGATCTAGATGTATAGCTGCTTAAATTCTCCAGAGACGATCCTTACAGGGAGGCAGACCACTCTCAAAGATAATTAAGATCACTTTACCGGAAGTTTATTAAATATTTTATATTCCTGAAATTAGACAATATGAAGAGTCCGTACCTTGTCTGCAATTAAGCTCACTTGTTTTCAGCTATAAGTCTCTAAAGACAGGTTCTTCAATATTGTATATAGCATAAGTAAACTACTCAATCATGCGGTAAGTTCTGAGGAGCTCAAAACCTGCAGGCCAGACTAAGTATCTTCTTGGTGCTAATGAGGTAGGCACTGTGTATTTTTTATTTAATCCATATGAAGCCACTTCTGTGGCAAAGGTCTAAAACCAAAAGAATTGGATGTTATCAATGAGCTGATAGACTGGAAGTTTTCTTTGCCTAGTAGAACATGCCATGGAGATAGCGAGCAAAGGAAAAATCAGAAGATGAAAAAAGAGAGTGTTTGTCCTTTGTAGTCTCCTTTCTAAGCCTCAAATGCCTCTTTAACTGTGGTTTGGTTTTTTTTACTCCTGAGGTAGCAAAGGTCCACCTCACAGTCCCAGCAATAACCTTTGCATACATCCTAGCAGATTACTTAGACTGAGAGGTGAAATTTTATCTTTTCAGTCCTTGTAGGAACTTCCTGACTTGTAGATGATCTACATGAAAAAGAAACTCTCATAATATTAAAGCATTGAATTATTTTGTTTTTATAACTACTTTATTTTGAAATACTAAAACAATGTTTGAAATACTAACTCGTTAAGAATCATCACGGTCCAATGAGTAAATGCAGCTATTTACCTGCAATATGTTTTACTCAGTGAAGAAAAAGTGGGCTATACTTTATCAGAGACATTCTCCTTTTTACTAATTCCACACACAGCTTCAGGCACATAGAAGCTGCACTTCAGGTCGTTTTGATATTTGCCCTGTTTTCCTTAATCAGTTCATTGCAACCAAGAAAAAAAATGTCTTTAGAAACAGTTTCTAGGGTTTATTCCTTGTACCAGTTGGAGTTCCCTTCAGTCTCTCAGCTGCTTACCTCTGGAGCAATGCTTTCTTCATGTTACAGGGACTTTATTCTGGATATTTTCCTCATGCTTTCTCTTGGGGGTTCCTGCTGACTAAGCCTATCTCTCCTCTCCCTTTACCTGCTTTTGCTGTTTTCATGCTCCTCTGTGCATTGTCCCAAGCACCTTCCCAATTCCGAAAACATGGCTGTTGAAATTGCAGTTCATTTACGGTTTTCAGCACTCTCTTAAAAGGTTTCAGAGAAGAACAGTGTTTGCTTCTTATGGTGGTTTTTTGTGAAGGTAAATTATTAAGGTTAGCAACAGCAGATAGTTCTGTGTCTTATACAGAACTGAACACACTGTAAGGGCCTAACAAACCTGAACTTCCTGACAAGACAACTAAATTTGAGATTTCCACTGACTCTTGCATATGCTTTCTAAAGGACACAGGCACAGTTTTGCTGATTATAGCACAGCATCAGCCAGCACAGCTCTCTCAACAGCCAGAGCTTTCTGCCTCCAAGTGTAAGACAGAAGCTTCATTTTCTTTCTCCCTTTAAGCAAGATGATGAGCCTTCTTTCAGCAATTAATCCTGCTTAACACTTGGAAAAAAGGATGGAATTATTTCTGCTTCTGAACTGGTCATACTATGAGGCATGGAGTTACTGAGTAAGTTTCTTGGAGACTTTTCTAAAACATAGTGTTTAAATGAAGAGTCAAGTAGACAATCACACACTTAAGAAAGTTGTAGGCAGCCTCCCAAGGCTTTAAGCAAATGTCTTATAGCAATGGGCTAACAGTTGCAGCAATGCAAACATATTGTAAAATCTGGGTATGAGTATGTGCCAATGCATCTAAGCAAGTAACTTAACTCATTAAATAGTTTCTTTTGGAACACTGGACATGCTTTATTTAATTTTCTTTTTTTTTCACAATTTATTTAAACATCTCACATATACAAAATACATTTTCTTCCCTTTTTTTGAGAAATGATTTTTTTTCGCCCTTTGTAGAAGATGGAAATGAGATTTGAAAGCAGGAACACCTGATTTTGGAGGAAGAGGACAAAGATGAGGAAAAATGATCCACATGCTTAAGCTGTGGGTGAGACAGGACATTCCAAGTTTTAAGAAAGACTTCAAGAAACAAGAAGCAATACTTTAAATGTCATTAGCACCATAAAAGTTCAAGTATTGGAACTCTGTAATTACACAATTAGCACCACCATATTTTGAGTGGAACTAAAAGTACCCCAAATTGTATGGAGAAGTTCCTACAAAAGATGTGGATCACACTTGATTTAGTGTATGAGGTAGTTTAAACCTTTGGAAGTTGTGGATTTAAACTTCCTCTGTGGAAGATATTCAAAGGCCACAAATGGTGCAAACTTTCATGACTTTTTATTTTGGTTTTTTTTTTTCTTTACAAAGGTTGACATTTCCCAAAACAAGGTGTTAAATCTTGAAAGACTTCCAAGTCCATTTGGGGCTGTATTAAATTTCATTGCACAATGCTCCAATCAATTCTTCTCCTTCTCTTTCGCCCAGAGTTTAAGCAAGTAGATGAACAGAAGAAATGGAAGGAGTCAGCTTTCATTATAAAAAGAAATGACAAGAGAGTAATTTGGGAGAGGCTTTAAGTTAATTTTAGTTCATTCATTTAAAACAGGCTGGGCCAACATCCACACTGAATTCTTGGTCAGCGCCGCCAATATCCAAAGGTGCAATGTCAAGGATGGGCAAGCGAGATGGCTTATTTGTTCTGTATTCAATGATCGTTTTGCCCCATTCGTTGTTCTTTCTCTGCAAGAAAAGATTCATTATGATTGTTATTGCATTGTTTGTAGTATTAAAAATTGTTTCACTTGAATGGATAATTTCTGAAAGAGTTTTATATTCATTTTACTTCTGTTGTTTGCAAATCAGATACCCATATCCAACTATTTAGAACTGTGATACAGATAAAATATTTACTTGAATCTTCTGAAGTTGACTCTGTGATGCTCTGCATAAACCACCATATTATTTATACTGATGTTAAATCCTCAGAGAACTCTGTCTGAGTGTTTCAGGACTTAAAGATCCTGCCCCTGCCACAGCTTGTGCACTGTTTTCTCATCAGTCTTCTGTTTACAAGAATTTGTCCATCTGAAAATGTTTTTTACTTTTTTGCCACACTGCACAGTACAAGGTAGAATTTGTTTGTACTCCAGTCCTTCCCACTTGTGAAGGATCTGGACTAGTTGGCTTTGAAGGCTATTTATCTTCACTGAGTAAAATTTTGCTGGTCTGACTGATAATCTAATTCTGAATAAATGCATGACTCTGTCCCTAATCACATGCTTAAGCATGGGCAATCACTGTGCTCATGGTTTCTGCATTACTTACAGAGCATCCATCCTCAAGAACACTGTAAGTGAATCTGCTGTTGCCTTCAGCTCGTAGTTCAACATCGTTGGATCCCTGCAGCATAACAGCCTTTTTAAGGTTGCCAGTTTCTGCGTCCATGTAGGCAATGCTGTTCTTGCAGTGGTAGGTGATGTTCTGGGAGGCATGGTTGGCCAGCAGACGCATGAAGGCAAGTTGGGTAGCCATATCCTTTGAGGTCACTCCTTCACTATTGTATTCAAACTGAAAAACAGAGAGGAACCCAGTCAGGTGTGTTTCTGGGGAAAGAAGGATGTTTGTAATGGAAGTGTGTGATAGTTGCTCTAGGAACATTAACAAAAACAATCACATAAGCCTGCAATCACTTGTCTATTGCAATTTCAGAGCAAGAGTATCAAATAAAACTAGTAGGAGGTAGACTGGCAACCAGACATGAGTGGATGTAATTTAAATTACATATCTATTCTAAGATATGGTGCTAACTGTTTATGTGGACTCAGAGACAAGATCAGGTAAGTTCAAGGAAGACGATTTATTGTTTCCACAGATAGATTGCCTGTCTTGAGAAAACTCTGAATTCTTTTTTTAATCTAATAGAATAGTGTCTGTGGATATTAAAAAGGTTTACTTCGTTCTTAAATTCTTTTTACAGCATCTACTTTTAGCCACTGTAAGAAGCAGGACTCTAGACTGTTTTGTGACCCAGTGGGATAAATCTTACCTTCTAATATTAAAGATCTTGTACACTTCAGTTTCATCACCAGATCAATTCAATTGTATTTAAGAATTATGTAAATAGACCTCCTTAGCTGTACAAAAGTGATTTATTTGCAATTGCCCAGGACAGTGTCTTATGTGCGAGAAGACATATTTCTGGTTTTTACTTACACTGTCAATTTTTAATGTTACAGTGGCATACATTCAGGATCTGTGATGTGTAATATAAATATCTTTCCAGGAATAGTGTCATATATAAAAAATCTCCATTAAAAGAATAAGCAAATATGTTTTTCCTATTTTTTCAGACAGTTTCTGGATTGTCTTTATAATAATGTACCATATTCCAGTCACTTAGCTGTAGCCATTAGTCATGCTGAATTATTCATTAGCAGACATCAAGAAATATTAGAACAATACTGAGAAATACTTTTAGCAAACTGTGATCTAAACCAGAACCAGAGCTCTGTTCCCTTGAGATAAAAGGTAGTTCCCTTTTCTATATTTCTCCCATAAGAGAGTTTAATTTACCTGTTTTCTTGCTTATTGAGAGTCAGTGAATTGGGAACTCTTCAGACAGTGCTGCAGAAAACAATCATCCTCACATATATCACTTACCTGGCTGCCACCATTGATAGTTTCACCAAACCATACATGCTTCATGTCCTTGGGATTCTTGTTGATATACCAGTTCTTAGCAGGAATATTGTCAGGGTTAGCGTAGATGCAAGTCTCACCAGTGGCAAAGTCACAGTATGCTCTAATGGCATCTGCAGAGCAGCCTTGGTTGGGATCAATCCAGTAGAAGCCTGCCATAGAGGAAAGAAATGTGAACAATAGTTCACCCAGCTTAATCTTTGCATTCAGTTCATATTCACTTGTCTGATACAGGAAGTCAGAGAGAGGCTATAAATATCACAGCTGGCAACAATACTAAGGTGATATGTGGGATACATAGATATTTTTGGTTGTTAATCCATAAGAGAATGTATATGAAAGCTAGGGTTAAATATCTTTGCATTATTTTGAAAAATTATTGCAATAATGTTCAACAATACCTATGAAGAGTTTTTCAGAATGTCCTTGTATCTATTTTCACTGGAGGTGGCAATGAACTTCTTTACTGGTCATTTAGTATTTTTGCCAGGTGGCCAAGGATACCATTCATCAAAGAAAGTTAATGAGCTGTAAGTACTCCCTGAGCCAGAAAGGCAAATATCTGGCACCAACATACCGCTGCTCCATTCTGGGTGACTAAGTCTTAGGTCACGACAGGTGCGAGCTGGGTTCTTTTTGGAGCCTTCTGGGGTCAGCAGGGTCTCAATTTGGTTGTTCAGTGTTTTAAGAGTGGCATCAACTTCATAGTCCTTGGGTCTGAGAGAAGGCTGGTCAGCCCGGTAGTATTCTGCATCAAAGCCAACTTCATATCCACCACCATTGGGACCAGGGGGACCAGGGGGACCAGGAGGACCAGGAGGACCCTAAAGTTTTTCCAAAGCAAAAGACAAGAAGCATTCTATGAGATATCTGGTTCTCTCAATTAAATGCTTCCACACATGCACAGTCCTACTTAACTCCTGACACCCTCAGCTCTAATCAGAGGCAGCACAAGTGGACTTGCCCTGTCATGGCTACTATGGGTTGAAGCAGTGGAAGATGCACAGAGTAGAACTACCACATCTCCTTTGTGTATTTGTTGTCTGGCTGTAAAGAGTGAACAAGGACTTTAAGTTTAGGCTTATTAGGGAAATGTTTAATGTTAAATATTTTTTACGTAAATAAAACCACATATATTCCTACACTACTAGGCTTCTAGTGTGACATAAATGTGTTAAGTCAACAACAACAAAAAAAAGCTATACTCACAGCAGGACCTTGGCTACCGTGAGAGCCACGCACACCAGCAGGGCCAATAGGTCCAGGGAGACCATTGCGACCATCTTTACCAGGAGGACCAGAGGGACCAGGTGGACCCTAACAGGAAATATGAACAGTTTAATGACAGTAAAAACACTACAAATAGAGATTCATATAAATGGCAGTGTACATATATAGTGCCCAAAAGAAATGGGAGAATTATTGTAATATGCTCTGAAATTCACATACCCTTGGGCCAGCAGGGCCATTGTTACCAGGAGGACCTTGATCACCATGTTGTCCCTATTGGGAAAGATACATGCATAGTCATTAAAAATGTAGTGGCACATGCTTGTGTTTGCATGGTTCATGAAGTAGCTATAGTTAGAGAACAGTATTCTAGGGCTAATGACTTTTATTAGTGGAGCTGGGATATAATTTGCATATTTTGGGGAGGAAGGAGAGAGGGCACTATGAGGTATCTAATGGGATAACCTATCATATTCTGTATACTGTTTCTTCAGATTTTCAGAGAAGGCTTTAAAATAAAACTCAGAACTCCTAAAGGCAATACCTCAATTAAAAAGGTAAGAAAATCCACAAATTATTTCTCTATGATACAGAGGCTTTACAATTTCTGTTCACCATAAGAAATAATAATGACAGACTTTTTTAATTCTGTGCTAGACAAACACAGTTGAGTTTCAAGCCAACTAATAGTACTCATAGTTCTAAAGCCAATATCAAAATTTGCCATTTTATATGAAGAGCATTGAGTGTTAAAGAGACTCTTAATGGCCTTTGAAAGGTAATGCTGAGAGGAGTAAGTGGTATCAACTTGCTGGGTTGTGCATGTGTAATTCTACACTAGGGTGACTGTATTTCCATTTGTTTCACTCTCTTTATATTCAAAATCCTGAAAATCATTTACTTACAGCCAGACCAGGAAGACCCTGCAATCCATTGTGTCCCTTCAAGCCAGGCAGACCTCTAGGCCCCTTATCACCAGGCAGACCTTTCTCACCACGTGGGCCTTGTGGGCCCTAGGAAGAAATATAGTTGTCAGAGAAATAAGCATAAGCATTCCACATTATTCCATAGATTGCCCCACTATATATAAGGGACATCCTGTTAACCAGGAAGAGTGCCAATCCCAAAAGTTTCATGACAAGTCCCATGAAAAAGAATGCTGATTGAGATTCTAGGTCCATAAATATTTATGGGTCTTTAAGCAACAGTTTTTGGGCCAGTATTGTGAACACAGTCACAAGTCCTTATTAATAAAGTATGTTTTCTTTCCTTGCATCAATGTGCTGATGTATTTAAAAATCAGACTTACAGCAAGACCTCTTGGACCAAAAGCACCAGCAGGACCGACAACACCAGCAGGACCCTGAAACATGAATAGAAAATGCGTGTCACTGCTGTATATTATTCTAATGAAGGTTCCATGCTCAACACATCTCTGCAGAAAGTGAAGCTATTATCTACACATTGTAGAGGTGTGAGATATTTTATGTATATATATATATATGTATATATATGCAAAGCTTAGTCCTCCTACAGCTTAATAAAAAAAATTAAGGTTGCATCAACTTACAGGTTCACCACGGTTTCCAGGCTTTCCAGAAGGACCAACTTGACCATGAGGACCAGGAGCACCCAAAGCACCACTGGGACCAGGACTACCAGGAGCACCACGCTCACCCTGGTAACACAGGAATGCAACAGGAGAGATAGTGTGTTACTACTGGCTTACACATATTGGAATATTTCTTCCATGATCATGAAATAAAACTAAAAAAAACCAATTTACCTTGAAACCAGGAGCACCATCACGGCCTGGAGGACCATCATTTCCAGGATTGCCCTGTCAAAATACCGTGAAAAAATTACTAAATTCCATCACCTTTCATCTCACATAGAACTGTGTGTCTAATTGCTTCCAATGAGAGTAAGAAGACGTTGATATGGGATAGCATAAAACTCTTCCTTATGGATGCTATTCTGAAATCCCTCAAATATATTAATGTTCTCAGAAACTAAATTACTTTGTTGTAGTAATTCACAAGGTTAAATGGCTTCTTTTCTGAGTGTTAATTTCACTTTGCCTCTTTCACTGTATAAAAAGGAAACATTTTCCGTCAGAAAATTCCCTTGGAACAGAAAGTTTGTTTCTTTTTCATTACTATTCTCTATTCTCTTTAAAATGCTGCAAGTCTAAGGACTTGCAGGTGTCCTGTATAACCTTCAGGTTATCAAATAAGCTTCCCTGATAAGATTCAGGGAAAGCTTTACATAGTTCTCCTAACAGGAAACAAGACAATGTGTTAGTATTTCACTTGAACTGTACTCAAAGTGTAAGTCATGTATAACCACTGTACAGACACCCTATTTTAAGGTGAAATGCTAACTTGGATGGTTAAATTGAATGGATAAGTTTATTTGCTGCTCTGTAAAGATGTTGGAGCAGGGCTCTGTCCTCCAAATAATCATGCACAAGGCAGGACATTAGAGGGATCAATTAGTTCCACTCCAATGTTCCCACATTGCCCCTTCTGCACAGGGCTCATGTCCTCCATTGTGCCTTAACCTGCAGTTCAGCACCACTTGTCATACAGGACAGAGCTGGCTCTGTAGTGTTTTCACCCGGCAAACATACTTCACATTTTTGTGAAGAGGGAATGCGTGTTGGGAAACATCATGTAGCTCAGCCACATTGTTAAAGTGTATCTGTTTTGTTAGTACTCCAAAATAGCGTTGAGTGTTGCATGGCTCCTATAACTGAATTCCAACAGTTTGTGTAATGTGCTTTATAGACCTTCTGAGTGGGTCTAAATTAAAAAAAAAAACCTTTGTCTGTAATACCATGAATCACTAGATACCTCAAGTAAAAGTGACTGCAATTAAGAAAATTTGCTGATAAACAAGGCTTTTGTGATATATTCTTCTCTATAGCCTCATCCCCTGGAATGTACTATTTGTTCTCAGCTCCAACAATGAAGCAATCTTTTTCCCACTCCATCTTTCTTGGCAATGAAGTAAGAAGTCAAAAGATTCTGATAGTGACTCCAGAATGTATTTCAGACATAACTTGTGCCTTGAAGAATCTGTCACCTAATTGGGGATGGAAATCCATATCTATAAAAATCCTGACATAATTTTCTCTGAAGACATTGGAAGGTTAAAGTTTGCTAGCAGAACACCCTCCAGTTCCATCCACTTTTTCTATATATTTGTCTTTGTCTCAGCATAAAGAAAGAGAAAATAAGCTTACATCACGCCCAGCTTCACCAGGAGCACCATTTGGACCAGGAGAACCCACAGGACCAGAGGGACCACGGGCACCAGGAGGACCAGAAACACCCAGGGGGCCAGGTTCACCCTAATACAGAAATAGTGATAACAAAATGTGACATTATAATACAAACAAACCAGTCTTACAGAACGTTTGGCTTTTATCTAGGAGAAACATTTCTCTGTAACAGGTTTAGGAAGTGAAAAAGAATCAGGACATGTGAAACATATATATCAAATATTATCTTTATTCTAAATTTTACTATCAGAAACCTCTGATGACAGTCAGAAATATGCTTACTTGCAGACACAAGTCTTGTTTATCTGCAACAAGCCATAATTTCTTCCATTGCTTTAAGTCTGATAGGTCCATATCTTCTGTTTCCAGCAGCAATGGAAAGAGAATCTACATCTCCTTTTCCCTGCCTTCCCATTAGAGGCAACCTCAAGTGTTTGGTGTTTTTGTTTACTTGTTTGTGTTTTTGTTTGGTTGTTTCTTTATTTGTTTTTTGTTTGGGTTTTTTTACACATTCTCTCTTTAAAGCAGTTAACTAATCATTTACTCACTGTTGCTCCAGAGATGCCTGGAAGACCACGTTCTCCCCGAGAGCCAGGCAGACCAAGGATACCAGGAGCACCAAGAATACCCTGAGGACCTGGGGTACCAGGAGGACCCTATGAAGTGAAGAGAATAATATTTATATTACAAGACAAAAATAAGTGTAACATACATATCTGTCAGTGATACTGAAGATTTCATTCTCAGCTGCAACTTCTACAGCTTACAGAAGAAATTTATATAAATTGTTTTTTGGAGAAACAATAGTGGTTTTTCTCAGAAGTGTTCACTTCAGTAAGGCAGAAATGTGTATGACCTTAAAAAACCCCAGTAATTCTAGATATGCAAGTTTAAAGATACTAAAAAATAATTAATTTATTTGTATAATTCTAAGTCAGCCTAGGCGTAGACAGCTTTACCCTTGTGATCCGCACAAACCAGAGTTTCTGATGCAGATATGAACTGAGATTGTTCTAAATGGATGGTCACATGTTCCTTTTTCCATCCATGATGATCAATTTTAGAGGAGGAGGTTCTGCTTCCCTTTCTCAGATTAAGTATCAATTTCTTCTGTACTTACTTTAGTTGCTTTCATTTGCTCTACTTACAGGGAAAGATACAAGTCACCACAAGAAAAACAAAGAGGTGAAAACACCTGATCCAGGGATCAGGTTCACTTTTTAATGGCATATTTGTGAAACATGCCTATAAACAATTTCTTGCATCTCAGTGGAACTTCTATTTAAAAGCTTTGCTAAATTTGTGGGTAAACAGAAAAGCCCTTTACAAACGCCAAAGTATCTTAGAAGCCCTAACATTTACATAAGAGAAACACCTTTAAAGAGATGTGATACTCAGTAACTTACAGCAGCACCAGCCTCTCCAGATGGACCTTTCTCACCAGCAAAGCCAGGTGGGCCAGCAATACCTTGTTCACCAGTACGGCCAACTGGTCCAACATCACCACGTAGACCTCTAGGACCATCTTTTCCAGCTGGGCCAGGAGGACCAGGGGGACCAGTGATGCCCTAGAATTGAGTAGGATTATGATACCATTGCAATATGCACCTATTAACTGGCAATATCAGAGGTAAATTTCACGTTATGTCCATGTGAAAACATTGTGCCTCACAAAAAACAGGTTCTCAGCTACTCTGAAGCAGCAACTTCTACTGCTTTGTTAGCAGTGTATAGCTGGAATCTGTAGAAATACTGAGATTTTTTTTTTAATTGGGGCAGGTGAAAGTGGCAAAATTTGGTGGGAAAATAGAGATCTAGCTCTTTCTGGAGACATAATTTGCAACTATTAACATCTATGACAAAACCCCCAACCTATTCCAATTCAACAGGATTATCAGGGTTATTTTCTTTGGACACTCGGATTTAAAATTTATTTAAATCTAGGGTATCTAAGGAAAGAAGTGCCTTTTGGTAAAGGTTGGAAACACCTCTGAAAAGAAAAAATACAAATGTCAATCTGGAATGAGATTTTCTGGCTGAAAAATAAGTAAGCATGGATTCACCTTCTGAAACACAAGGAAAGGTTTCCCTGCTCAAGAAAGGGGCTGGAACTGCAGATACTTTGGAAGGTGTGAATACAAGATTAACCTAACATTCTTTTGCAGACTGGACATGATGTTTTTATTCCACTCCATTATGAATAACTGTGTAGCCATTGGTTTGAACAAAAGCAAATAATCACAGATTTTTGCAATAGTTGGGTACTTCAAGATGCATAAGGATTGCTTGGGAGACTGTAAAAAAAAATCCCACAAAATCAATGCATAGCTCTTACTCTGGGAGTTTGAACATTAGGGTTTTTTTTTCTTTATCCAATCCTACAGGGATCTGAGGTGATTCCAATGCAATTAGAATTGGTGTCAATGAAACAAAAATTAGGATTATCCCTAACCAAAGCAACTTCTGATTCATCTTTATTAGAGCTTCTTCATTAGTTACTTACAGCAGGGCCTGGAGGACCAACTCTTCCGGCAGCACCAGGGAAACCAGTCATGCCCTAAAAATAAAAGTAAAAACAAAGATTAATTTCAAAGGCAATAATAACTTAATGAAAAGCAACAATGTCAGTACCAAAAGACTGAAGACTTACAGGAGGACCAGCATCACCACGAGGGCCAGCAGGACCAGCAGCACCAACAGGACCCTAAGTATGAAGGATTGAAAAAAAGATATGGATTAAGCAAAGACAGTCAATGTTCCCTGTTTAGAACAAGGGCTCAGTCTCTCTCTTGTGATAGCTGAGGGTGATCTTTACTCCAGCAGAAGGATGACTGGGCACAAAACCACACTGCCTATCCTGATACTGAGGTATTAAATTCTCACAGATATTTTAAATCAGTATCATAAGGCCTGAGGAGAGTTGCATAGGGCATTTATGGTTCAAATTAATTTCCTTGTAATTGTTATGTGCTTCTAAACAAATCTGGAAGTCAAAACATGAAAGGAAGGGGAAGCCAGTAAGTCCCCTGTTTGCACTGTGTGACTAATACAGCCACATCATGCAAAAGCCTGGTATTTGTCTAATGAAATCATACATAAACACTACAAGCCATGTTTTCTTGCAACTCTTTATGGTATTTGAAGTACCTGGGTCTGACTTTCTGCATGATTTCAACCAGTTCCCCAATAATGGGCTGCATATGTGTGAAGCAGTGTATAGCTTTGGGCTGTAAAGCTGTTAGCACGTGAAAAGCCTGTGTGTAAGTAGGTGCATGAACAAATTATATTGTGACACCACGTGCTGACTTCAAGAGAAGTATCAACATCCTCAACTCAGAATTTACTCACAATCACCCCCAGAACGATCCAAGATAGACTGATTTTGCTGATCTTCAGGGCAAGTTGAAAAAAGTGGTTTTTTTCTCTTCAGTTCCGGACTCATGATCTGAGCCCACATAAATAGGTTGACAAAGTTTATATAATGTACGAAAAATCACTATGGTGACTTTCCTCACAGCCTGGTTTGTTTTGAAGTTTTGTTTCTTTTTTTAATTACCTTTTCAGAATTCAAGGCCTTCAGGCTAGTGTATTGCTTGCATAGGACAGTTAAGAATTATACATTTTAAAAGGAAACAGTTCACTTACTGGTGGTCCAGATGCACCAACTGGGCCAACAGCACCTGTTGGTCCACTTTCACCCTTCGGTCCTTTGGGCCCACGCTCGCCTTTAGCACCAGGCTGACCAGCTGCACCCTATGGACAGAAACAACAGACAGAACGAGGAGCTGGAAATCTTGCAAAGGAAGTAGAGGAATGGCATGACATCAATACGAGGAAAACACAAACAAAACTCACAGGAGGTCCGGCAAATCCACTTGGACCTACGGGACCAGGCTCGCCGCGTTCACCCTAAAGAGAGGGCAAAGAAGAGATGATTGGTTGGAATGGCCTTTAAGAGGGCAGTTTTCTGAACATCATGTGTTTGACACAGCAATAGTTGTAGAAATTGCTACTTACAGGGATGCCACGGGCACCAGCAGGACCGGCAGGGCCAGCAGGACCTCCTTCACCCTAAAACAGACAGCAGAAAACATGACACTGTGGGGAAAGGCCTTGCTGTTGTCAGTACTGGGGTGACTGTGGTACTGGTCTTGGTACAGCAAGTGTTTGTTTCTGCAATAGATGGGATGTTACTGAAAATGCTTATGTTTCTCACCCACCCCATGGGTCAATTCTAATGATTTTCAGACAGGATAAAGAATCACTCTGAGATAACATGTGGTTATTCATCACTATATCAAAACCTCTTCTCACAGTATGCGGAGGATTGTGGAGTTTAACTGGGAAGAATTCAGCCAAAGCCTGAATCAGAATTTTCTCCACGTACTACCTACTGCCATATAGATGCTCATTGTTTCCTTGCCCTTTTAGGAAAAAGTTTAGGATCCTATGGCAAACTTCACTGAATAGTCTCAATAACCCTTGCCTCTCAAGTCTGAAAAATGTACAAAACTTGTGCATGACAAAAAGAAGGAATTGCTTTTTTGACACAACTTTAATATTCATATGTGGGTAAACTGCAAACAAAGAAGACACTTTTTCATTTAAAGAGTAGACTTACCCGATCACCAGCACCACCAGCAGGGCCAGGAGCACCAATAGCACCAGGGAGACCCTACAGGTCAAGAGACAGACACAGTTTGTAACAAAATGTAAGTAGGAGCAATTACTTCAAATATTTTTTCTTTTTCCTCCCGAGAAAGATGTGTAACTTTCTTCTAGCTGTTTTCAATATGAAGGTCACATGATTTTATAAACCAAAATCTTTTCTGGTATTTTCCTTCACAAAGTATTAATTCTAGGACAGGCACCTGAAATATCAAATTAATGATAATTTTTGTGTACCTTGGAAGGCTGTCTTTAGAATTAGCTGTCTGGGTTGAGTCCATGTAATTAAAGAGGGTAATGTCACACTGAACTGTGCAATACAAGGTTCTCTGCTAATGTCATATCTCTGCTTGGATGTATAAGAAGTGAACGCTTTTCTCTCTTTCTCCCCCTAAATTCAAACATCCCTGGACAAGAGGCAACAAAATCACATTGATTTGTATTAACACAAGCAGATAGAAGCACTAACTCAATGCAAAGGGAAACATAAGTCCTTTTCAATCACTTAAGTTCTGAGGTGTAGCAAGGTAAACTCAATAGAACCATAAGATACTTACACGAGCACCATCTCTTCCTGTTGCACCCGTATCACCTCTCAGACCTGGGGCACCCTGGAATACACAGGGGGAAAAAAGCATTATATTGGTAACAAACACAATAGTTTGTAGGAAAGAAGTCTTGAACTGTTTGCTCAGCATCTGTGTATTACTCTTGCACATCATACAAGATGCTCATAATACTAGGTTGTTTTGGGGAATGGACTTATTTGTTTCATTCTTATTGCTGAGTATGTACTGACTTGCAAAGTGGAAATTTGCAAAGAGGAGTGATGTGCTTTTCAGAATTACAAGCCTGCTTCTTTCATGGGACATTTAGTTTCTCCAAGATGCCAAGAATTTTGGATGGAATCAAAAATTCAAAACCAAGTTGATGTATATTACAAATGATGAATACAAATCCCCTGCCAAAATCCCTTTTGTTTGGGTCAAGAAATAGCTATCTGTAAAAATTCTTCTGGGTATTCATGTTACATTTTCTATTTGAAGCAGGAAAACAGCTATTAAAAACAATGATGTCATATGGGGAGGCTCACATAAAATGTCATATGTTTCATAGAACAAGAAATTATATACAGGCTACCACTAGTACCAAAAAATCAGACCATCCCTGTGTTGTATGTATTTTTTTTAACTACAGTCTAGTCTTCTGCATTAATTTGCATGTCAATACATAGTGGTTTTTTAAAATATTGCAAGCTATTTTTAAAAATTTCCTTACAACTTCATTTATGATAAATAACTACAGATATTTTATTCAAATAAAACAGTTCTAAAAATATTAGTTTAGGTTTTAAATAATGAACAAGAGAGACTATGGAATGAAATGTACAGAGCACCATAAAAATCAATTTTGTACGTAATTATATGGTAAAATCAGAAGTAGCAACAGGACTTGAAACTGGATTTTACAGCTTTATATAAGGATTTAAATTGGCTAAAATATTTTCTAATTTTATAGAAAACTGATATAATCCAAAATTTTTTGCAACTGATTTACTTATATCAGTTGCTGCACCTAGAGCAGTCATAGATTTGATCTAGAGACTCAGGCCTTTGTAATTGGTTGGCCCATTCCTACTATAAAGCCTCAAAGAAAGCTTTAGTATTTCTATGACAAAGATAAGCTCACTGTTACCCAATCCTGTGAAGAACCAATTGCCACTTAAGCCAATCCCTAATGATGAGCAAAGATCAGAATAGGACATCAGAAAAGACCGTCAGTCTATTAGACCAACAAAACCTCTACTTGCTGCCTAAGTAATACAGCTTCACACTAAATAAAAGTTGCATTGGGGTAACCTACAGATTTTTCCAAGCTAATGAAATACAGGCATCTCCAAAACCTGTCCATGCAGTAACCAAACAGTTGTCCACCTTACCTTTTCACCCTTGCCTCCTGGAACACCAGCAACACCTCTCTCTCCTGGGATTCCACCAGAGCCAGCAGGACCAGGAGCACCAGCAGCACCAACATTGCCAGGCTCACCCTAGCAGCAATAGCATATCATGTAAGTCAGGGTCAAATCATTCACACTATTTGAAACAAAATCCTCATTAGTACTTTGCTCATCATTTTGTGTGGTTGTAAATAGTTAGAGTAGTAGCATTTTGTCATAAGCTATTGTACATATTTTACTTCTTCAGCTAGTGAAGATGCTACATGTGAACACTCCCACTGATTCTGTGGGCTCCTGAGGTTTTAGGGTGCCCCATGTTCCAAAATAACTTCTGTAGAAAGACTACTCATGGAAATTCTGAAAACTAAGACTCACATTCAGTTATCATCAAGCCATCATTTGTTAGATAACCACTTATTACTGCCCTAATGTTCAGGGGAAAATATTGCTTACTAGACACAGTAATTTTACATGTACAAGTAGATATGGGTATAAGTAGAAGTCAGCATAAATTTTGGCCAAAATCTCAGATCCTATCTCAAAACAGAATAATAGCATACCTAGCTGACTAACTATTCAAACTGAGTTCCCCTACCATCATCTATAGTACTACATATAAGCCCATTTAATATTAGCATGGACTAGCTAGGATGGAGCTTCACCACCTGAAGAGATGACCCAGGGGCTACCGTGTATTAATAACTACCTATTACCAGTTATGAGTTACGCTCTCAGGAAAGCAGGTTTTGGATTGCGTCCCTCAGGAATTCAACAGTGAGGCAATGGCAGCTGGGAAAGGCATACCTTGTTACCATCAGGGCCTGGTGGGCCAGCTGGACCACGGCTTCCAATGGGACCGGCAGGACCAACAGCACCGCTTTCACCAGGAGGACCACGTTCACCCTATAGGAGACAGTCCAATTTAAATTTTCCCTTGAATTGCTCTGTAGCCAAGAGGTTTAAAAGCACTGGCTAGTAGCATTCTTACCTGAACAAGCCACTAAGAACTGTGTAAGAATTGTGCAGCTATTAACTAAACTGGTCATAGGAACTGGCTCTAGCTTTTGACACAAATACAGCAAAAAGAAGCAATAAAGTCCTGCATCATGGTAACAGCTGACAAATTACAAATACTTCTTGAACATGAACTTTGGCTGCTCTGGTCATTCTGGTAACAGGGTCTTGCATTCTACTGCCAAATGGAGATTCTACTTTAGGAAAAACAATGGATTCTAGTTTGCCATGGTAATTGGCAAACAATTATTTTTACAGTGTCAAATGTCTGGTGAATATTGGAGAGTAAAGGTGACAGCTAAAGCCTACTAATGTGACCTGTACATTATAACAGATATAGGGGTAAATTCTGAATCAGAGGTCATCCAAAGATGTGAAAGTAGCCAGAAACTAGGTTTAAATGCACAACTGATCTATTGAAGATCTTTAATAAAACTAATATTACTATATCTCAAATTACCTCAGTGTGGTCAATCTGAACATCAGTGCATAGTCTGATAATGGAGATTTCTAGTTATGCTCGATTATGTATACTATTATGCTGAATTTTTTATAAAAACATTATAGTTATTATGCAAAATCTGGGATTCTGTATGACAGCTATAATATGGTCAAAAAACTAACTCAAGGAGACATAGCTCACTGCTAGAAAGCACCAACAATGTAGAAGACTATTATATTCTAAAAATCTTCCTCCATTAATACGTCTTTTATGTACATTTTGTTAATGACAGAGATGGAATAGGAAGATAGATGTTTATGAAATATCACAAAGGTGGAAGTTTTTGTCAACAGAAAGAAGGGTTGGCATATTAAAGAGGAAGAAGTGAATAACCTGCTAGATGACTGTCACAGCGGAAGTGGAATAAAATTCAAGAGTGCAAAGTACCAGACCATTTACTTAGGCACTAAAAATGGGAATTTCTGCTGTAAATGAAGATTTCATTGGGGAAAACAACAGAAAGGGAAAGGTGATAGCCAATAGCAAACAACATGACGCAGACATGAAAAAGGCAAATGTGATGTGGCACAAGCAGTGAGGTATTTTTAGTTAGTGTTAGTTTTGTGTACAAAGCAACAGTAAGACGTAATTTTGAATACTGAATGAAATACACCCTGGGCTGGGTATGAGATTCTTAAGGCAAGCTAGAACAGAGGCAAATAACTGCTACTACTATGACAAAGGGAACTAGCTTGGACAGATCAGCAAAATGAAAATTTAGAGAGGACATGGTTACTGATAACAGTCTCAGGGCATTAAATAGAGAGGGAAAGTGCTGTTTAAATTGATCAACATAACTTACAAGAGTGAATGGGAATATTTGTCTTTGGATACATTTAGTATGGAAGTCAGAAGCAAAGAAGAAGAAACAGAAGTAGGTTAAATATCAATCTATAGGTGAAAGCAACTAATTAATTGAGCATTTTATAACCTACTCATTGCTCTATATAAATGGGATCTTCCTGCCATGCAAGAAGGCCTCCACATGAAGCTCTTTAAAGATGTTTATTGAAAGACAATACCTTCTAATGACTATTCCAGGCTCTGAATTCAACCCACTATTTTTTCCCAAAGATGTTACTTGGGGGGCAGAAGCTGGCTAACAAGGAATAGTATAACTGAAATGGTCAGGCTAAGGAGGTCTGAACAGGCCAGATGAAATTTCTCATCTGCATCAGGCCTCAGTGTAACACTGTAGATTAAGTCTTTTGTCATCCACACTCTCATTGTGAGGTTAATACAGGGGGATCGTTACTTGGGTAATAGTCATACTGCTTATCCAGAAGTTTATATAACACAACAGTTTGGCAGTGTTAGTAATCATATACCCTGACAAGTGCAAAGAGCAGAGGAAATTCTCCTTCATTCTGGGGAGTCTGCTGCAATACACTGTATTCTGTAACAGAGGAGAGCTTTTTGCCTTGAGGGATTTGGAAACGTATATAGCTACTACTATGGTTGAACACATTATGAAGACAGTCTGTACCAGATTTCAAATTAATTACTCACTCTTGGGCCAGCAGGACCAGGGACACCAAATTCACCATGAAGACCCTAGAAGAGAGTAGATATACTGATAAAGCTTATTTCTAAAGCAAACCTGTTTGCTTAAATTGTACTTTGTTTCTTAGCAGTAAATAGAAATGCTTCTCAAATTGCAATACCCTATTGAGCATTTTCAGATAAATAGCTGTCTTTTAGATACTTGGAAATAAGCCCTTTTCATCTAGCTGCACAGTATCTCACAGCACACATGAGATAGTTTTTCTTCTGAAGAGTTAGCTATTGAATTACAAGCTGTTTTTCTCAGGTACATGCATTGTAAACTTTTTTTACAAGGACACAAATGTAACTATAAATGTTAAAGGTGATTATGACACAAAGGACGCACAATTTTCAGATTTCATCACACGCTAACTGTGCAGCAGCTAGAGAATGAATTATGAGTAAGCCACCTCAGTTGTATGCCATTGTAAATTCACTGAAACTAGCAGAGGTGCAAAAGAATGTAATTGGAGTACTGTTAGATTAAACCTTGAAGATTTAAAAAAAAGTGTGAAGTAAAATATTCTTCATGTACTGTGTCCTCTTCTGGAGGAGGAGGTATATTTTATTGCTGCTTAAGGACTGAAAAGCAAAGGACTGTCTTTGCTCAATTTCATACCAAAACTTAGAAGAAGTATGATGTGAGTTCTAATGAACCTTCTTCATTTATGGCTAGCTTTAATAAAAGGGACTATTAAACTCTGCATATAACAGAGGTTGCTTCGTTTTGGCAAACAGATCCAACAGGCTCTTGCTTCATCACATGTGCAATTTCAAACTGTTTATGCAATGCCTACCCCTACTCATGGAGTACTGGATCTGTAACTCACCCTTTCACCTGGTTTACCAGCTTCACCAGCTGGACCCGAGGGACCTGGCAGACCCTAAGTGTAAAAGAAATGAGAATGCATACAAAGTTAAGGCAGAAGCACTTCATGCTTTGAAAACCATAGATAATATTGAGGAGAGCACATAGTTACTTACCTGGAATCCAGGAGGGCCAGCAGGACCTGTTTCACCCTTTCCACCTTGGTTACCCTGGATGGAATGAAAAACAACTGATTAACTTGGAAGAAGAATATGGGAAAATGGATTTAAAAAAGGGAAGTCTCAATGAAAAGTAAATCACAAATTAGATCTGTGTGGAAGCTATTACTTACAGTGACTCCAGGAGGACCCTGAGCACCATTGTTTCCCTCTGGACCAGGAGCACCCTATATATGATAAAGTAGAAAGCTGTTATCAAAGTTTTGATTTGTTATGAATAGTATCTATAAATTATTATGTTCCAAACCCAAAAGTCTCTTGTTGTGTATTTTGAACTTAACCACACACTTCACTAAGTTTGCTTACAATTTTAAATTCTGGTGATTGTTTTAGTTATTGGAGCACATTCATCCTTAAGAAAACTGATTTTGGAATCACAGAATATAGGAACCTGGCTGATAGCATTTTTCCCACAACAGACTTACGTGGAAGAATTAGTAAGCTGGTCCCTTATGTGGAAGAATTAGTAAGTTTTAACTATCAGTGAGAAGTTGGAAATTTACAGGATAAATTAGAAACCATACTGTCCTCAAAGAATTGAGGACAGGGCGTACTAATTTTTCCTCTTCATAAGATGATAATAACCCATAATTAATTACCCAATTAATATCCAAGAAGAGGAGTTTTGATTTATCCCTTATGTAACAGCCCCCACTGACATGAGGCTAAATGAATGTGTTCCCAAGTGCTTTTCTATTTCATTATCTCTTCATGCTTGCACAGGCCAATGGTATCTTATTACAGAGGTTTTGAAAATCTATTTTTTTCTCTGTGGAGGTTGGTAAAGAAAGTATATCCACATACCCGTGGGCCAGCAAGACCAACGTTGCCTTTTTCACCAGGTTTGCCAGGTTCACCCTGAAATTGAAAGAAAAAAGATACAGGAGTTAACCAAGACTTCATATTAGACTCACTACTAAGCAAACTTACACCCTCCTTGCCAGAAGATTTATTGTAATAGTTCTTTAACCCAAATAAAAACACCCACAAGCTCCATCTTTTTGAACCACTTAGAATATCTCAAAAATAAATGTCTTGACTTTTTGAAACTCCATTTCTTTATTTTTTGAGATCATAATGTATTGTATGTATTGTATTTGTGTGTAGCAGCACCCAAAACCAGGAGATAATTATTGTTATCTTTGGCCTCTCTGGGACATATCAGGAGCCCCACTGAAGTCACTGGTAGCTTTTCTTCTAAACTGAGTGAGCTTTGGATAGTGCTCCATAAATAACAGTACCCTGGAACTGAACCTTAGATTTAATGGCCAAATTTTACAGAACTTTTACTGAAGTGTATATTCAGAAATGATAAAATGGACATGCAGAAATTATAAAATAGATATATTATTTTAAAAATTTCAGCATCCAAATATTCCTGAGCTAATTAAAATGTTTTTGAATTGTTCAATCATATTTTGGATAACTGAAAGATAATTTAAAACAGAAATCTTGAATGTAAGTGGAAGATTCAATAAGCAGTACGGGAAGATACAGGGAGATGTATTTGATTAATGTTAGAGTTGGAGACCTACAGATTAGTCTGGAAATACCTATATAGTAATAGCAAGCTTCTGTATGGTACTTACAGTGGGACCTTTTGGTCCAGGGAATCCAATGTTTCCAGGCTCTCCTCTATTACCAGCTGGACCAATTGGCCCAACCCTGCCATCTGCTCCAGGGAAACCCTAGAAAAAGAAATCATACTATTAAATGACTGGGGCAATTTAACTAGAGCTCAGCTTTAGGACAAATGTGCACTGACAGGAAGCAAATGCCATTTAACTTTTAAACACTGTTGATACATTGCTCATGCATTCCTCCATTTTTCTCTTTTTTGCAGAACTGTACTTCTCCTTCCAGGTCACAGGCCTGATTTGAGACCCACAAAAACGAATGGAAAGTTTCACACTGATCTTCTGAGTAATATAGTAGTAAAATCTGGCTGGTTCTACCCAGTTGTGTTAGGGTTCAGTGCTGAGATGTCTGCTTTTTTAAACCTCACTTTATATGTGTGTTTCACATGCAATAGGGGAACAGCATAAAAAGCAAAGTACTTACAACAGGACCTTCCTTGCCAGCAGGGCCTGGGCTTCCAGGCTGACCTGGGAGACCCTGAAAAAGGAAAAGTTTCATGTTTTTAGAAGGAAAACAACTCACCCAACTGTTAGAAAACATTTTTTTCTACATGCATGCATAGAGACACAGACATGCCAAATTATCAATATACACGGAGGAAACAGCACTATGTGTCTTATCACGTTTACATCTAAAGCAAACTGAAGTTTAATTTGGTAGTGTGTGCTCCCTTGCCAGTTGAAATCAGTGTAGATACCTTTTCATTCAGATAAACTTATTTAGGCTCTGCTTTGGAGGAGAGTGTGTTTCAATGTTTGCAGTGTTTACATGTGCATTGAAAACTCTTTCACTTCATGGAGTAGGGTAGGAAGTAAAAGAGTAAGGAGAATAAAAGACAATGACATGGACATAATCTGATGGCAGCCAATACAACTAAAAGTGAATGGCTGTTTTAGATGAAGCAATTTGCAAAATAAAATAGAAATAATTGAGATCAGCCATCGCATAATTTCAGTCGGGTTTGCTTTTCTTTAGTTCATTAAAGAGTACAGCCACACAACAATTGTGATCTTAATGATCATATTATGTAAATAAGCATGAGTGGAAGCCCCTTTCAGAAGTCAATGTAGTATCCAGTACAAGGGGACAGTGTTCCATGACAAGGCAATCCAATGCTTCTGTAACTAAAGCAACCAATTTCAATAAACATTTGATGCTTCTTAATCATTCCTCATGGATTTTTTTCCAATAGAGTGGTGAAAGTGCCCTAATTGTGGTTAGAACATGCTGAGTTTTTTGCATTTGGATTCTGAATAATTTTGTCCCTTAATTAAAAGTAATTTTCTTTTTACACAGCTCAAATTTACACCACAGAGTTCGAACTTACTCTTGGACCCATAAGACCAGGCTCACCAGGACGGCCAGCATCACCATGAGGACCCTTAGCACCAACAGGACCACTAGCACCACGATTACCAGCAGGTCCCTACCAAAAAAAAAATTATTAAAATTAGGCAGAGATAGGAAAAAGCATCACAGGTCTTTATATAAAAGAAGATTTTTCCTGAAATATTGACCCAGACAAAAGTCTTACCATGACACCAGCTCTGCCATCAGCACCAGGGAGACCACGAGATCCAGGCACACCCTACAAGTCAACACAAAACAAATTAAGAAAGAGAACGAAATAAATCTGTTCCTGCTTGCTAAATTTCAGCCTTCCAAGCAGGTCTGTGGAATTTGAGCTAAGTGTAGCAACAAGCACACACACTTCTGTAAATGAATATTGTAAAAGAAGTCTTTCTCACTTCCTGCAGATTTCTTTACATTCTAATCTACTTCTATCATAGCATTTTCAGTGTTCATTTTATCCAATATTGGCTTTAGTCAGTAGCTAGGATCCCATAACCTAGCCTACACACTTCCAAATTCCCTCCTCTGTAGAGAGTTACTGACTTCTCTATGACTCTGTACACCCTATCCAAGGTGCAACACTGAATCCTCTTCTCTGCCAAAAAAAAAAATCTGGTCGAAACATTGCCATTTTTCTTATTATTTTCCTGTGAATTGTTTTTCTGCATGCAACTACATGCCTTCTGAAGTTCATGGAGTTGTTTTTCACCCAGTGAAAACAGTACGAGGCATCCTTGAAGATACCGAATTGAAAGCTTTTGCCTCCTATTATATGTGAGCCAATTATCTGTTTTCAGCAGTTAAATCGCATCATTAAGCTTTAAGAGTAATTAAAAGATAATTCACTAAATATTACACAATAGATAAATCAAAGAAACCTCTAATTACTTCAGGGATAAGATAATAAACAAGAATTAATGCAGAACAATAATAGGTTTGGCCCCAACTAAACAAAAACCTCAGAATTGGAAATGATCTTTGGAGGCATTAATGTAAATTTAATTACTCATAATTATTTAATTTGCCTTTGTGACTCTAGGATGATTTTCTCTTTCTTTTTTGCTTCTACTTCTGTAACATAAAAAGAAAACCTACTCTCAGACCAGCAGGGCCTGGGGGACCAGCAGAGCCAGGTTCACCATTGCTTCCTCTCTTGCCTTCCTCACCACTAGGACCAGGAGGGCCTGGAGGTCCAGCAGCACCCTATTTCAGATAAATAGAGAAAAAGGAGAAATCAGATGCTGTGTTCCAGATATTAACAGGCTTTTGATGTAAAAAACCTTCACATTTTGCCATACTTACAGGCTCACCCTTGGCACCACTTTCTCCCTTGGCACCAGCAGGACCTGGTTCACCCTAGAGTCCAAAACAAAAAGAGATCACAGAATTATCATTCCAAAAATCTCTTCTACCTGGAGAGCTTTTTCATGAATCAAACCCCCCTTTAATCATTTAATGCCATGTCTGCTTCTGTTGTGAGTAGCAGTCAATGAGTACAACTACATTTTTGGCTTAACAGCCATGAAAACAAACACATTAAAGGTGCTTAGAAATGGCATTAGTTCTATGACACATTCAGGGATGGTTCCTCTTCGGAGGATACCCATTGAGGGCCTAGTTGTGGGATGCTGCCACATCTCTCTTGATACTGTCAACATGGACAGAGCTTAACAGCCCTTCCACTCCAAGAAAGGGCAAAGTGAACCTTTTGAGTCCTGGCATCTGAATCAAGTAGTGAGGCACAAAAGTGAACTACAATGTTAAATTACAGTACAGCAAGAAAAAGTACCTGCATTGTAACAAAAATTTATCCAGAGGAAATATTTTATAACTGTGGAGACTGTGTCCAATTCTCAAATGAAGACATGCAATATACAAGGTCACTTACAACAAGTCCTCTAGCACCACTAGGACCTGCAGGGCCAGGAGGACCAAGAATACCACGGGGACCGGGCAGACCAGGAGCACCAGCAACACCAGGAAGACCCTGTCCAGTAGAGGAGAAAAAAGGTATTATGAATTCATTATCTTTTCTGCTGCATTAACTGATTTTAAGTTTTTTTAGAGCAAATGAGTATAGTTGTACTTACAGCTGCACCTTTAGCCCCTGGAAGACCATTAGCACCAGGGTTGCCCTGTTAAGAAAGGTAACAATGCTGGTTAATTCAGAATCAAAAGTACTCCCATCCAATAATTGACAAAAGTCTGGCAAGTTACTTACTGGAGGGCCAACAGGACCACTAGAACCAGGAAGTCCAATCTCTCCCCTTGGACCAGCAGGACCACTAGGACCAACGTTACCAGCAGGTCCAATTTCACCCTGTTTGAGAGAAGGACAGAAACCTTATCAGTGTACACAGTGTTACAGCAATAGGGAAGCAATGCTATTTAGCCTGGCATTATATGTGTATATATATATATCTATATACATATATGTGTATATATACATATACATTCCCACTTCAGAGACCAGGAAAACAACCAGCTGATATTAAATGGATTTTAAAGGCCCTGAAATTGGAATGTCTAGTTAGGGTCCATTTAAACTGACAGCTAAGGCAGGAACAACAGATACTCAGCATGTCTGAAAAGTTACATGATCATCTAGGATTACCCAGAAGGTTGATCTTAAAAAAAGATCAGAATTACAGCTGCATTCCCATCTGTAGCCATATGCCACCAGCACTGGCCTGAGGTGCCACACTGTATGAGACCTAATTGACCATTATCTTGCACTTTCAGATGCCATTCACACTGATGCAAAATATAAACAATGCCTTATCAGAGTGCTGTGGGATAGCATTCACAGTGGAGTAAATAACAGCAAAAAAGCTCCTTGCCTTTACTTTCAAAAGCTTGCATTCACTAAGCCCACTACAAAAAAAAATGAATTTAATGACAATTTCTCTTCAGCAACTCTCTAAGCAGTCAGGATTCACCTTGGACTTGTAGACAGTTTTCTCTTGAAATTACATGCTGTAACCATACTCTCATCTGCATCAGAGAAGACTTTTTGTTTTCAAAAGTCTTGCCTTTTAATAAGAATAACCAGAATGGGATCTCAGTTTTTTACTCATCTTCCCTGCAGTTAATATTAAATGGTCTAGGAAAAAATACTCCATTTTATTCTAAAGGTGGATTAAGGTAAGTTTTGTCTGTGACACAGATTTTATGGCAAATCGCCACTGAAATTAGTAAATGCAGTATATGAGATACTCTTGCCTCAAATCATCTGTTCTTCCTTGGTCACTCAATATTAAGACTCTTACCTAGGTAAAAAGGCTAAGATCTGAGCAGTAAAGTCAATTGTTAAGTTATAGTCTGCAAGAGCAAAATGGTACTGTCCTAAAATGAAAAGTTTAAATGCGATTTCTGCATTGTAATTTCAAGGACTTAGGTTGGAAGGAGCCAAATAACTGCAATTTCTTGGTCCTCCACTACTTCTTTAAAGTGATGCTAACTGCTGCTTTGCTTATTTATCATGGTCCTGTCACCCTTGAAAGGTGTGTACAACTGCATCACACAGGAAGCAATAAAAAGTTTATATGTCATCCTGAACCTGCCCAGCATCAATCTTCAGCTGTGATGTAACTGCTGTATTTTAAATGAGCATTCATATCTAGGAATTCATCCTCATCTTGATGTGTAACTGATAAGAAAGCACTCCTATTTCATAGGGAGTGGGTTTTTTTGCTGCCTAGCAACTCTATTTAGTATATTTCATCTTCACTTTCACATGTACCAGTAGTAGCAGACATTCATACCTTAGCACCAGGAGCACCTGGGAAGCCTGGAGGACCAGCAGCACCAATTGGGCCCTGGAAAATAAAAGGGAAGCAGTTGTATAAAGGTATTCAGTGAAGACAGTTGCTTGCTGAAGTAAACAGATTTTAAAAAAATGCACATTTACTTATTGCACACATTACCACATCAGAATATGAGTTACCTTTTGCAACTCCAAACTGACAGATTTGGTTTTACTACAAACAGTTAAGAGCAAGGTCAATGCTTATAAATATTTGCAGTGCAAATTAAGCAAGAATTGGTGAAACCTTGCCTTGAGGCCAAACACCTGAGAAAGAACAAACAGAGGATGGGCAGAGACTGGCAACTGCAAGGGAAGGTGACTGATTCTACATCTAATTATTGCTGTGTGATTTCTGATTACACTGGGACAAAATTCCCAGTGTACCCAGACACCACAAGAGAAGAAACACTGATGTATTCATAGCCTTTATTTTTTAATGTATGCAAATACAAAGGGATAGTTTCTCTTCAATTATTAATAAAATATCCAACTCACTCATTGCTGTTGGGAACTGATACCTACTTTTTTGCTGAGCTAACATCTTTCAGTTATAAATACTTAGTATAACACTGCCTCACAAATCCAAGGGAATAAAATGCATCAGCTGATATTACAAAGAGAAATTGGCTTCAAACATTCTATAACCTACTGTGTTATAAACTGGGTACCTTGAATTCTCGCTGGTTTTGCATAAACAAGATAAAAAAGACCAAATGCCCTTTAAGATATGTTTGAAAATATAAACTTTTTGAATTTTCATTCCAGTGACTATTTTCCATTTTAAATTCCAAGTGCCAATAAAAAGTTATTTCTGTTTCAGTTTTAAAAAATTAGCATTAATAACTGCTATGCAGAATATTTACAGCATCAAACCTAAATATGTGTAAAATAACTTCAGCCTGGCATGGACAGTGGGACTCAATGCAACACTGTGCTGCTGCCGGTTCTGAGTAACACCTCTACAGTCAGCAGCTTCAAAATATTTTTCGTATAGTAACTCCACTGCCTTCATAGACAATGCCTTCAGCTAAAATGTTTTTGTTCTACTACATTAGATCTTAGCTGTAGGATCTCTCTTTGCCAGCAATTTAAATGCCCAATCACAGATATTTGTTAAATACCCCTCTTGGAGAACTGAAGAGAAATTCACAGCTAAACTAACATTCTACTCTGTTAAAGCACAAGAGTTGTTTGAAGTGACAAGGAGTATTAAAATCAACTTTAGCAAAACAAAATCAAGTACAGGTTCATCATTGACTCAAATTTTGAAGGTAGGAAGGAAAAATACTAATCTGGGCTATTCCTGATTTGTTTTACAGTTTCAAAACTGTGTCCTTATACACAAACTTGTTTTGCTGAGATAAATGTCAGTGGTGTATTACAGGCAACAGTAACTCCTTTTAAATGGACAAATCTGCATTGGATTAGCTCTTAATAGAATAGTTATTGTTTACTAATCAGATCAGGGCAGTTGGATCTTACTGCCCTTTCACATTAATTTACAATTCAGGTGTCAGTGGTGAATGAAAAGGGTTAGTACCTGTTAGTCTGACAGGACAAGATTGGAGGTGCAAAGCTGTGTCCTGGTGTGCATATAGTATTTACTGTATCTATATAATTAGAGTCATCTGCAACATGTGCATGGTATATATCTGTTGAAAAGTATAAAACCTCTTTAGTTTTGGGACTACAACTGTTCTGTTAGCCTGTTGGAAACAAGAATTCAGTTTGTTAGGTGTCTTCCAGTGAAATCTGCTGTGAAACTTTCCCATAAAATCATGAGTGCAAACGAGAGAATATTTGGTTCCTTTGATACAGATGTGTTTAAGATAAATCCTGAGACTCTGACGATACTGTCTGCAAAGGCTTTATGTTTCACTAGTTCTTTTTGTGATGGTCTGATATGCAACAAGGAACTGTGTTAAAAACATGAACACAATCAACTTCTCAGAAGCCCAAGAAATCCTTTGAAAACAGGATGAGGAGAACAAGGCCTAATGGAACCAGATTGTCAATGAGCAAGACAAACTTACAGCAGGTCCAGTGGGGCCAGCACTACCATCACTTCCACGAGCACCCTGTGAGGAAAAACGTAATAAATAGTTTGAAAAAGAACTGAATATCAGAGAAAGCCACAGCAAGGGGCTGGTCATGATAACAGCCAGATGGGAATCCACTTACAGCTGGTCCAGGGGCACCTACTCTTCCTCTCTCACCAGGGAGACCACGAGCACCCTGAAAGAAAAAAAATAATTTATATCTCTTCATTGAGCACAGATACATAGATTTTTTTACTCTCCTATGTCATATTACTGTTACAATAGATTATCTAGCTAGCTGGAGTGTTGTTGATGACAAATATTGAAGAAAATGCTGGCTGAACTAAATCTATCAGATTATAATTTCCCACAGCCGCAGTGAATACTTACAGGTTGTCCTGGGGTACCATTTTCACCAGGGGCACCGGGTTCTCCCTATGAAGAAGAAAGTTTGGAGGTTTGAATTAATTAAGGATGCTTTGAACAGGTAGCACAACACCATAAGAGAGTTTTCAGCTGCTGAATCCTACTGCCTTTGTCTTCTATAGCACTGGTACCACAGTATAAAATAACAGCACATCAAGTCCTGAAGGTGCAGATACCACACTTGTCCCTGTACATAATGGAACACAGCCAAATGAATCCTTTTAGAAGAGGAGGGCCAGAGAAAGTTGTTTGACTTACCTAGCTCAGCTTTCTTCATCCCCTTTATTTATTCTGATATTTACTCCGTAATATGCATTTAGGAGATTGGGCCTGGACAGTCTACTAACTCAGATCAATCAGCAGCTGTTTTTTAACTAGAGCAGAAGCGGAATGACGCTTTCTTTTGCCTCAGGTTAAAATGACAAAGTTTCTGTTAAATAGCTGAAAATAAGGATTTGCCTCCATTATTTTTAACTTAAGACCAATAATACTGAGTATTTGAGCGACAGCCATTAAAACACAGCTCATCTCCCCTTTCGTACTGTGTTCTCAGCAGCCCTGCAATTGGTCTAGGTTGATCTACAGTGACAAGATTTGTTCTAGAGCACTTGTACCCTGAATAAACCTGAATGCACCTAGTTTTAAATGCTGCAAGGAGTGCAAGTTTTTGCCTTCATCACTGCTTTCAGCAGTTATATCATGACTGATCTTAATTTATTATGCTAGTGTTTTCCAGTTAGATTAGCACTCTTATTAGTAACTGTTCTGGACCTGATTGTTTTACCTGCTTTTAGTCTCCAGTGACTGGATAGATGGTTTGCTATCTCTTTACCGTACTTTTTTCCTGAAGCTTAACCTCTTGCAGTGATATTGGAGAACGCTATGCTACAATTAATAACTCTATAACCAAGTAGTGCTAAGCTCTTAGAAATGAGCAAGAGGGAGAATTAGTATTTGAGTTTTTCATTGTTATGTTAAAAGTTTTTGAATACAAATCTCCTAAGAATCATTCAGCAGGATAGTGTTCAAATGTGTGCTAATCTGAAGATGGTAAAAAGGACAAAGACTGAAGATCAAAAACAGCCTTAACTCAGAAAAGTACTTCATCTATCCAAATTTTTAGCAGAAAGCATTACACTGAGCATGTATCTCACACAACAGAGTTCTGTAGAAAATGAGATCTTCTCATTTTTGCATGCTTTAAAAAAAACCACCAAAGTGCAAAAATACAATCAAGAGCAGAGATAGCAAAAGTAGTCCTAAGTGCTGCTGAACAGTCAATCATCAGGAGCACAATTCTGCAGCTCTTACTTACTGTAAGTAATAACTTGACTGAGGGCTCAAGAATAAGGCCCCAGGAATGTTTTCCCATGATAAGGTACAAGTATTTGTTCTACATGGATCCACTGACTTCTAGATTATTGCAGCTCGGCAATGTTTAATGGCAACATGGAAGACTGACCAGGGGAGGACTTCACATGTCTTTCGCTAAAAAAGAGATATAAATGCATCAAATATTTTCAGATTTCATCTTTACCTTGTTGCCAGGAGTACCAGGTTGTCCCTTTTGACCATCCAGACCATTGTGTCCCTATATTGAGTAGAAAAAGTAATACTGATAAATATTTTCTCACAAATGACTATACACAAACTCTTACTCTTATAAAACCAATCCTCCCTCCCACACAAAATGATTTTCTAACATAATCTTCTCATTTTTCAAAAATAATCAGTCTCTCATATCAAGCAATATCAAAAACTTCAAGCAGGCTCATGCACTCTTACTTTCAGAGAATTTCCAGGGGTTTTCACTATGCTGCATTGTTATCAGTCTTAAATATTCAGAGAAAAGTACGTATATACTCACCCTAATTCCCTTAAAGCCAGGCAGACCAGGAGTTCCAGGGAAACCACGAGCACCCTAAAAAAACCACAATGCATAAATGATTGTCTCCCATGTTACACACTGCAGTTAAAAAGAAAGAAAATAAGTCTTTGAGTAAAATTAACAAGTAGATTTGGGTCATGATCCCTGAGGTGAGGAACACAGTCTCCAGATGCTAACCTCTCAGGTGCAGACTGGTTAGAAGACTAACAGTGATCAACCTGCTTATTCTAGTTCTGAATCTCAGAAATTTGATGCATGACCACATGACGGCACAGTTGTTTTAGCTTTCCATGCCAAGGTGCCTGCTCAGCTGCTTCTGTGTAACTCCTCACTCTGTCATTTCTGTTACTCATTACTTTTGCTTTACTGGGAATGGGGTGGGGAAACAAAAAAAAGACAACTATATGATATCCCTGAAGATAAGGGCTGACATTGGATTAATTCATATAAGGAATATTACTAGGACTGTTAAAGTGATGAATTTCAGAAATGTTGTTAGGTTTCATTGATTAGTGAATTATTTTGTATTGTATACAGTGGATCACTCCATACCTGAGGGCCAGCAACACCTCTCTCACCAGGTCTTCCAGGTTTGCCAGGGTGACCCTAAAAAAAAAGTAAAGATGCACTAAGAAGGAAAGCTACTTTTATAAAAAACCAAGATAAACTATATAAAAAATAAAATACACTGGTAAAGCTTCTCTTTTCCAGTAAATACAGGGAGTCTGTTAGCTTAAAGTTTTCTTCTCCCTGTATTCAGGAAGCTAAATAATGTATTTGGAGATGTTTTGAAGTTATCCAATTTTCTGTACATTTCCAGCATACTACATCTCTTGTACTGTAAAATAATTATTTCAGAGGTTTATTTATTCTACATATTACAGAAAAATGTAAAAGTTATGGCAAATTAAATGATTATCTTAATAATAGCCTGATTGTTAAGAGTTAAGTCATCACCCTAAAAGGGAATGAAAAACATTTAATAACCACTTACATCTTCACCAGCCTTTCCTGGCGGACCAGGGGGACCACGAGGACCCTGAGGACCCTGTGAAAAATAGATTAAGGATTACTTCAAGCATCACACTTCATCTAAGTATTTCCACTGCCTTCTGACTTGAGGTGGGGCGTAGCTGAAGCCTAATTGACTTTGCACTTTATGATTCCTATTTGAAAGAACCTGAATCTGAGTGTTCAGCTCTGTTTCTCTAACAGGATCATGCAGGAGTATCCAAACATTCAAAGATGTGCATATGGATAGGAGAAATGGGCCTAAGCATTACAAGCCTACTTCTGTGTTCCATTTTAATGCTAACAGTGTCTGTACATGAAACCTGTACTTACTGTTTGACCAGGTTCACCAGGCTCACCAGGAACACCTTGAAAACCAGGAGGACCCTGGAAGATGAGGGAAATATTGTTAGTTTTTAAACAAGCTAATTTGTGATTTTTCAGATATGTCAATGTTGGTAGGAGAGATGAGACTGTACTTACAGGGGGTCCAGATGCTCCAGGTGGGCCTCTGGGTCCCATTAAACCCTAGGGGAGAAAAATTACAAAATCTTTTTAAAAATCACCATTATATAAACTCATCTATAAGACCAATTCCTGGTATTCCTAAAATAGTGGTAAGCATTACAGTTTTCAGTGTCCAACATCCAAATCAAATTAGAGGAAGTTAAAATCTGCATGAATTTGCACAGGCAGTTCAAGTGCCAACAGTTCTTCTAAGGGCACCAGAAACTCCAGGGGGATGATTAGGAATATATCACTATGGCTGTGAACCTTGTGATTAGGCCTCTTAATCTATTCTGGCTTGTTAGCAAGTGCACTGGTTCATTCTTCTATGTACCCTCTACCATCCTGTGCAGGAACTTGCAGAGTTTAAAGATGAGGGTCATAACAGAAGTTAAAACAATGTTGTTGATATAAACCCATGCATTTTTAATTCTAGGAAAAATAACTGTTTCTGGACAGTCTGAATCATATGTGCTGCATAAAGCCTGTGAATTTCTTTACAAATTATATTTCAAAATTATTTTCCCCTCCTTTTATATCTTCCCAATCTTTTACATTTCTTCATGAAACTTAAAACATTCTCAGAGTAGCTAGGTTCTACTGCTGTTGGTCTCAGATGAACTGACTCAAAAATCAGAACTTAGAAATTGTGAAACCCCAAGTAAATCCTCATCTCCATTTCCTAATTTGTTGTCAGATATTGAGGGCACAACTTTATTAAAGATACTCCTATTTTCCTATATTTAGTATCTAAATGGATGCCAAAATATCTTCCAGAATCATTTAATATTACATTATTTTTAGAAATAAGAGACAAGTACTTGACCCAGATTAATCCTGGGCAGCCTTCATCCTGCTGCTCACCCATCAGAGGCACTTGCTGTGATGTCAGTGTGTGTGGTGAATTTAACCCTTACGTTACTATCTGTGTATCTGCTAACATTGGAAAGGCTTAGAAAGTCATGCGGAGCAGCAATAAAAACTTTAAATTACTTTTGGACATAGTATATAGTAAATTATAAGGAGTCCTCAGAATAGCCTTGTAGTAGCAAGTACTAACATTCAGCTGTTAAAAACCAAATGTGGTGACCAATTTCCTAAATAACCTGTGCAATCCAAGGATATCAAATGAGTCATTCAGCCATGGGGAAAAAATGGTTACCAACTGGAGCTGAGATGCTGAGTTACTTTCTAGGCCTGCATCTGCTTTAGAGAACAGCTTTATAATCATTCTTCTTCCTAAAACACAATCTTCTGTCTTAATATGTGTAAATTAATACTACATCTAAGTACATATGTTATCTGACATTAAATTATGAGATCCACTGATTCATAAGAATGTTAAACACATTCAAGATGAAATATGGTCTTGTAACTGTATATTTAAGTCCTAAGACTATTTAAAACATATAAATTTCAAATACATACATTGTCCTACAGCAAAAGATCAGCTTAAAATCATATATTGAGTTTGACTCAATATATGATAGGACACTAATTTTACACTATGTTTCTCATTAATACAGCTGGATTGGATTCAAAGGAAAATACTAAACACATTATGCATGCCAGTCATCAAGTGCTCTGTCATACACCTACCATAGGTCCTGGGCCAAAATCAGCTGCTTTAGATGGATCATATTGAGCAGCGAAGTTCTGTAGATGATAAAAGGTTTGGAATTAAAATACTAAAACTTTTACTTTAAAAAGTATTGTTAATCAACATTCTACGTTGTCTGACTTGTCACACTTCCTACAGCATGTATGCTATACAGCATACACGCAACCTAGTAAACATAGCTCTATTATAATTACATTTCTTTTCACATGTTTCCAAATATACTTGATATTACTGAGAAGCCCCTTCAAACAGTGGCCTCAAATACCTATGCAGAAGTGATGGAGTGGCACTGCAATAGCATGAACTCAAAATTAAGAATGTAAACTTGGTGCACATTCAAAATTGCAATCTTTCTTTAAACTTTCAAATTGCTCTGCTTAATTTTCAATAAGGGAACTTATGCATGTTTTTTCACTGCTTTGCTTAAGCAAAATTCATGTACCAGCCCTGACAGATGGAGTAACCCCTTCAGCTTCAATAAGATCTGAGGAGCAGGCAGTCTCAGAAACTGCAATGGTTTGTTAATATTTTGTCAAGATGGAAAAAGTTCTACATGACACAATTGAAAATCCTTTTCTTGCCTTTTAATCTGTTTAATTGGTTTATCAGCATATTAAAATAAGAAAAATTAATGAAAGTAGTTTTAGATTTGCAAATAGGAAAATAAACTACTGCTATCCACATTGAAGGCAAAATAGTATTTTTCCATGCAAAAGAATTTACTAAACTTGATCAATATATCACTGTCTTCATCTTCACGCTGCCTATGCAAGCTAATGTCTAACAAAGAGTTAAATTCTGCAGAGAATATATATAATGGACACTTGTGCAGAAAGTGTGTACATGACACAATCAATTTATGTTTTGCAGCATGAATGCAGATAGAAATGAAAAAATTCTAACAGAATATACTCTAGAATTCTACAGGACTTTTAAGTATTGATTTTTAGCCTAAGGGGTAGTCTTCTTCAGCTTTTTCCAATACAGTTGCTGTCTCTTGAATCCAGCTTAACAGCACTGGCTTCATTAAGTTGAATCCTAACCCATAGACATTATGACTGTGTAAATTTAATGCTAATTAACAGGGTTGCTTTGCTCCTCTCCGTAAGTCCCTGCTGAATACAGAGTCCAAATTTTCCATGGAACATATACACACCAAGGAAAGTTTCATTGGAACTGGGACCACCAATTTCTTAAGGCTCACAAGTGAATATTTCTTCTACTCTCCAATGCAACATCAGTGTTTTACAGCAGATATACATTTTGCCTTAGTCACTAAGCACAGATTATCAGTATTGGTAATAGAAAGTTCGGATGCCTTACTCCGCCAAGACCTGGAGGACCCGGGGGCCCTGGAGGACCCGGTACTCCATCTTCACCATCTTTGCCTGGTGAACCTGGTGGACCCTAGAGGCACAAAGAAGATTATAAAGTGAACTTTAGAAGTGGCTCAAGAAACCTCTGATGTGGTAACTTCATTAACAATTAGGCATCTAGCACACACCATACAGCAGTGCTATATAGGCAGTTTCAATAAATGCTTAACTTGAGAAAAGAAGTATAGCCTGATTTTTTGTTGCCTCTTCATACCTCATATCATATATATACTGGAGCTTTATATCTGAGAAGATTTATGGGGAAGATATTGGATTTATGCTACCAAAGTATGATCTCCAAATTGGGCAATTTCATCTTAAGCAACCAGTTTTGGACATATAAACCACTAGCAACCCATGTGGACCCATAGACATCCTCAAGTTGTGGCAACTGAGGTGAAGTATTTAATTTGTTTACTAATTTGGACACAGTTCAGTGCTAAATGAAATCCTTAACAAATGGATTTCTAAAGCACCAGGATTAGACTTCCTACCTTCAGGACAAAGCATGTGTCTCATTTCATTAAATAAATTTAGTTAGTGGTAACCTAAAGGAGATATCCAGTTGACCACAGAGATATAATCTTCCTAATAGTTCCCTTTACACTTGTCAGCATACTACCATCTTAAATCTTCAAGAGCTCCCTATCAGTACTGTGGCATTTTCTTTTTCAGAAGATACAAAAAAACCCACATAACTACACACTACCCAGATAAATATGTGAATTTCAGAATACCACTTCACAAAAAGCAATAAGATACCAACATGAATGAACAGTACAATTAAATTGTTCTCAGGTGTCCTCATTTATGGTCACTTTTACAATAGCCTTTAACAGTACAAATTCTGCTTTGACTAATAGAAGGTAGATGACAAATGCCTAGCTGCCAATAAGAGAGCTTTACCAATCAATCTTTGGAGGCACAGAAAATGAATGATCCTCAAAATTGGCTTTGTTTATCCAGGTTTTATATAAAGGGCTTATCCATATTCCATATTGTTCAAAGACAACATCTTTATGTGTCAGCTTTTCCCTCTACATTTCCATGCACTATTTCCATGGAGAGCAACTGGAAAAACATTTTTCAAACCATCACTTGGAGTGCTAGGCTGCCATATGATCTCAAACACATCTGCTCGGACACAATGACCATAATCAGGTTGATGAGGTATTGCCAGGGCAGAATTTGGTACAAATGGAACTTGATTTATTTTTTGATAAAATTGTACATGCATGCTTCCATTGGTACATTAATTTAATCTCAAAGATGCCTAAACTTATTTTTTCCTACTGTTCTTCCAACAACTGCTGTTCAAAGTTCACAGACAAAAGGAATGTAAATCTAATTCCTTACCCTTTCTCCCTGTGGCCCTTTGTCTCCTCTAGGGCCCTGCCAGAAAAAAATAACACTTAATGAGTTCCCATGGAGGTTTTCCACGACAATTCAGGGAAACAGAAACATTAAGAATAATTAGTGTACATGAAAAAGTGAAAGAAGACCGCACATCAGGTCCAATACCTATTTTGCACAGACAGCATATTCTTTTTCCACAATCAGCTACTGGAAATAGATTATTGCCTGTCTCTACTGTGTGAATTGAAATTATCACTGCACAGACCACAGAAGAACTCACAAAGTTGGTTTTCATCTCTACTGAGTAACTAGTTCTAATTTAACAGTAGGAACTCTGATAAGTGAAATAGAATCTATTTGGCTCTTAAGACCTGTATATGTATTGCTGTACTATTCAATTAATGCAAATCTTTCCAAAGGAACTCTGTTTAACTAAGAATGCTACTTTGATGTAGTTTAGTTTTTGGTAGGCTTAGATCTGCTTATGAGTAAAGCACCTCTAATTTGAATTATTTGAATTCACCTTGGTATTAAGATGTTGCACTGCTTCTTCCCCATTTTCTACTACCTATTCATCTTAGTGCTATTGCTATTTTCAGGGAACTCTGCAAATAATGAATATAGTCAGTTTTCCTTTTATCTAATATTCAACAAAATATGAATCTGCTGAAGATTATCTGATACCATCTCCATTTCCACACAAGAAAAATAAAAATGCTTACCTTCCGCCCTACAGGTGCCTGGAAAAATAAAGAAGAGAATTAAAAAAGTTAAAATTGCTTAGTATCATCTTCTTACATAACTGTACTTTTTCTCAATAAAGTATATTTAAGTATGCCCTATGGTTTTAAATTACTATGAAGGCTAGAAACTTATATATAGCAAAGATGCATGTAACTACTTTAAAACATTCTGTTGAAGACTGAAAATTTTATAGCTGTTGCAGCCTAAAATGTTGGCTAAAAAAAAAGAAAAGGCACACCTGAGCTCTTTCATAATCCTTCCATGCAATGAAATTTAGAGTATAAAATTGGCTTTAAAGTAGAGTCATCTCCAACCCAAACTGCCAGGTACAATGTCCAAACACCACTGACTCGTTACTTTCTCCTCATGGTCTCTACACCTATGAAGGCAGTCTCCTAAAAGGGCCGTCCCACTTGTGAATTCGGGGTGGGTACCTTTCCAAGCAGTCCCTTCAGGATTTAATCACCATCTTTCCATGACCATCTTGAAATGAATGTTAGAAAGTAATACCACCACAAGAAAAGAAGCCTAGCCTGTTAATTGGAGTATTACACACTAGATAGAAAAATTATACTGACCTGACTTACATCTGCAGAAAGAAGGGAAAGAAAAAAAAGAAGAAAAGAGAGATAATTAGAGCAGGGATTCAGTTATTTTACAAGTTTTACATTTCAATGCTTTTAATTAAAAATGCATTATGTTTATTTTCTCAATGTAATAAACATTTTTACTGTAATTTCTTACTTTTAAGATGATTCTCTTAGACTGGAAAGACTCACAGGTGAAATTGCCATGTATTTCAAACTCAAAATGGACTTGCTAGTGAAATTTAAACAAGTAGTAATATGATTGATGCAGTAAAAAGGCAGATACCATCGGTAAACTTGCTTTCAATATGCTTAAACATACCTCTCTAGAAACAAAAGCATCTATGTATTTTCACATACATGTATGTGTAACAGATTAATAAGTCCAAACCAGCTGATATGTGTGAAGATGTTAAATTGTAGGAGTAATATAAATTTTATTCTACATGGCCCCATCACACTTTCTATGGAGAACAGTTCTAGCCAAATTTACGTAATTCCACCATTTCCTGTAAAAATGTGTAACAGGGGACACTTTGAAGTTATTAAATACCAAATGGCAAATAACTTCATCTCTATATGTTATGTACTCCTAAGTATCTTATTGTTCATTAGTTGGAGATATGAATTTTCTGAATTTCTTAATTTACAATTAAAAATGTATTTTGGCTTAAACTTTCCATAGTAAAAATGTCTCACATCACACTTGAATGCCAGCAGTTTGACATTATCCCTAACTAGCAAGTTGTTGGAGACTTTTTCCACAATGTGTCACTTTAGCAATGTAGAACCACACTAAATTCAGCCGATTCGTACAGTCCAGCAAAAGGTAACACTGCTGAAGTGCTGAAAGCACTGAAATACCGTGGTAGTATACAGCGATTGCCTGTGCTAACGCAAGATAAAATTAAAGCCATTACTGCCCCCAGGTGACGGTGACACTGACAGTGGCGAATACTCAAACTCATTGCGGGAAGCGCGGGGGCGTCGCTTCGGGGACTCCCACACCAACAGCTCCGTCTCCTTAGCGGAGGCGCTGCTACCGTCCGGTCACCGGCGGTGGGTGGCGGGATGTCCCCAGAATGCCCCACTAGAACAGCCTCCTCAGGCATTACCTGGGCCACGGCAACCGCGCTGCCCACCGCCCCGGCCACTGCGCTGCCCACTGCCCCGGCCCCCTCGGGCATCCCCCGGGCCACGGCCACCGCGCTGCCCACCGCCCCGGTCCTCTCGCCGGGGGAGAGCCGGGACGCAGCTGGGGCACCTTCCCGAGGGCTCCCAACGCCAGGAGAGGGCAGAGCACGGCTGCTTCATCCCTCCTCCGCTCTGGAACTCGGCCAAAGCCCAGGTCAAAGGCAGTTAGAGGCACGGTGGCCAGCGGCTCGGGGGGCACTTCCCAGGGCGCTGTACCGCGGAGAAGCGGGGGAGCTTCTGCCCCAGCCGAGTCCGCGGGGCGCGCTTCTCTCCCGCAACAGTGTGTGCACGTGTGTGGGTGCGCTTTTCCCTCTGAGATGGTGGGTAAATCCTCTGGCAGCGAGAGCTGGGGATCCGCACTGCACCCTCGGGGAGCCGCGCTCTTTTCGCACTATAGTGGAGCAATACTGCTTTCCCGCCTCCCTCCTCCTGCCTCGTATGGTCCTCCTCTCTAGAGATCCCCTGCGGGCGCGCTCAGCGTTCGGGAGCGCCCCGGAGGAGCCGGAACAGCTCAGTCCCACCGCGATGGATCGGAGTCGGAGGCTCCCGGGGCGCCGCAGCGGCCTCAAGCCGCCCGCAGGGGGCGCCGCCGCGCGCGGGGGATCGGGACGGCGGGTCCCGCACGGAGCCCCCGCGCCGCCTCCTCGGGGGGAGGGAAGGGCTGAACCGCTGCTCTCCCGCTCCCCTGCTTCGGAAAGCGCGTCTGAAGTCTCACGAAAATGCAGCCTGGGACTTTCCGCTCGGCGCAAGCCTTCCAGCATCTGCGCTGGAGATAGGGCTTTGCGTTCCCCTTTAGGCACGAGCCTGTCTAGGGAGGTTATTCTTTTTTTTTCTTTTTCTTTTTCGTAGGGGAGGATCTCATTGGACTTTTGCCATCTTTTTCTGAGGGAAAGAAAGAAGCTAGATTCTAATCTGGGACGGAGGTGGCAGTTTATGAGCTGGTCTCTACCGCTCGGGAAGCGGCAGCTTCCCTCACACTACCGTCCGTGAGGATGGCGTCAAGACAGAGCGCTGCAGCCAGACAGCCACCCCTGCCACCACCCCGCCGTAAACAAGCGGAAAGCACTTACGTTGGCCTGTTGCTAGGTATGAAGTTACTGCGAGCAGCAACCAAATCCGTGTATCCACAAAGCTGAGCATGTCTAGTTGCAAGACATGCAGACTCCTTGTGGTGCCGAGTCGATTGGTTAGCTATCGCCTGTGGGACGCAGGCATACAGTCTCGAGGAGTAACTCCAACCTTAGCGGAAACCTGCTGTCCGGGTCGCTAAATTAACCCAGCCCCGGTCCGCCCTACTTATACCGCAGGAGGGTCCCGGCGCCGCCCAGCCCGTCACGTGCCCGTGTCTCCGGCCCTCCGCGGCAGCCTTGGCAGCGGTACCGACGGGGGGGCGGCGACGGTAAATTGGTTCCATGCTTTGAGGACGTGGACACTTTGAGGCTTTCGGAAGGAAAATCTGACTCGTCGTCTGCTTTTTTTCCCCTTTTCTTTCTTGCTTTTTTTTCCCCCTCAGTCGTCCCCCGCCCCTCTCGCCCCGCTTTTGTGGGAGCGCGTCCGGGAGCCTCGCCGGGCAGCCGGCTGGCAGCGCCCCGACGGCGTTCAAAGCGGGAGCTGTCCAGGGCCTGCGGAGCCTCACGCCCCGCGGGGAAGCGGCCGGGCGAGCCGCGAGAAGGCCGAGTCCCCCATTCAACCTCTCTCCGTCGTCCCACTGCAACCAAAGGCAAAAGGAGACGCTGCCCCCATCCCCGGACCCTGTAGCCCGACCCTTCTGGCACTGTTACCCCGGTCCCACGCCCCTCGTGTTTCCCTGCGGACAGCGAGTGCCGGGGGCACCGACAGCTCCTCATCCCGCTCGCAGCGGCCGCGGAGGAGCCCGTTCGCGTCCCGGCGCTTTACTTTCCCCGGGGATGCGTCTCGGGATAGGGTGCGGACAGAGAGCCGCCAGACTCCTCTCCCGGCTTAGCAGCCGCTCGGTCACTATGTGTGTAAGAGGGGAGCCCGGGGTGCCCCGCAGCCGCCGAGCTCTCCCGAGCGCTGCCCGCCTCCCGCCCTGCTGGACGGGGCTCTCCGGGCGAAGGGAGGAGGATGGGTACTCCGGGCAGCTCCCCTCCCCGACGGCCACCCGCCCAGCCAGCTGAGGGAAGGTTGGCGGGGTTGTTTGCCACGTCTGCCGGCAGCCGGCTTCTCCCTGTCGGGGGGAGGGGGCTAAGGGAGCGATGTGAGAGGACCTGCCCGCGCTGTGCCTCAGGGGCTGGCTCCGACGGGCCGCCCCTCGCGGCAGGCAGCGGAGCCCCATCGTCCCCTCCGGGCACCTCTGCCCCGGGACGGGGATTGGGGCGCTGCAGTCACTTGGGGTCGCCCATCCCGGCCCCCGCGACAGCGGGGAGCTGACGTGGTCCCTCCGGCCAGGCCAAGCGGCGGCCTCGGCCAGTCCCCTCCCCGCCCAGAGGCTCCTCCAAGGCGGGCAGCCCCTCCCAAGCTTCCTCTGCTCCCCGAAGGGAGTCCCGGGCAGAGGTAACTGGCGAAGACAAACAGGAGCCCCGCCTCAGGACGTGGGGCCTCTCCGGGGCCGAAAAGGCGAGGAGAGCCCCCGTCCTCGCTCCCCTTCCCTCCCCCATCACGGGCTGTGGTCGCTGAGCAGGCGGATGCTGCTCAGGCACACCAGAGAGTCTCCGCAGCCCCCGCGCTGACGGGAGAGCCGCGACGGAGGGAGCGGGAGGGCTCCCGGAGCGAGGCGGCACCGCCTCCTGATCACCCCTGAGCCAAGCGCAGCTCGTCCCCCTCGCAGCCGGTCCTAGAGGACGTGCCGGAGTGTATCCAGCCCCTATTTATCAGTTGCCTCCGGGGGGACGTGTAGAGAAAGCATGGGAAAGATGGGACATGGCAGCCCACCTGAGAGAGGACCCCACAGGAGCTGCCCAGCGGCACTTCCAGCACGGGCACCGCCGAAAGCAGCATCCCTGCGTGCCGGGAGAGCAGTGCTCAGCTGAACAGCCTGCCTGAAGCCATCTCCGCGGACGGGACGGTTCCTCGCTATCCAGAGTACCCATGAAAGAAAAAAGCCTACAGTTTGGATAGGAAAAAACCACAGTATTCGGAAAAGGTCGTCTGACGAAGTAAGCCTGACCACAAAATAGGAGCGCAAGGAATTATGACAGATTGAAACATTGTAATAAAATTATATGGCATAAACGGTACATGAGTACTCCTTCAGATTATCTTGCATGTGAATGGCATCAATTTAGATCAAGAAGGATTTTAAATTAACCTGGACAGTGAAGATAACGGCTGGAAAGTTTATACCAACATAAACCCAAAGTAGCTTAGTGAGCTTCAAACAAGATAAAATAATAAATGAAATTAGACCAAAGCACTGATGTCCCAGCATTTCCTGGCACCACTTCCAGTGAACAGTGTTTTCGTTTATTCGGACTTGTTCCTTGAAATCAGTCATTGACTCTACAGTCAGAGTTTTTCTTCATTTTGACTGTGCTGCATCAACAGAACAGTTATTGACTGATTAAAATAGTAATTAGACTGTTTTGAGATAAAATCTAATTGAATATGTATAAACCTACTTTATGCATGTTTTCAAGAAATAATAGCCTTTTTCTAATAATGGAATAGTCTGATGGTGCAGGAATGCAGACACATGTATCCTGACCAAATCAAACTAAACCACTATTCCCCTCTATCCTGGCTATGAAGTTTCCCCTAGGAAAGACAAGCCCCCAACCTAAAGAAAGGAAAAGTTCTGCAAAGATGTAGATTTTCAGCTACCATGCCTGTCATAAAGGCTGAGAGAGACACATAGCAAAAATCTCAACAGCACATAAAAGCAGTTGAGATGATATAAAACTCTTTAAGCTTCCAAAGCTTCCAATTCTCGGTGTGGTCCAGCCAATTCAGGATTTGTGCATATGGACAGGAAAAGGAAAAGAGAGTTAACAAAAGAATAATTCATTGGTATGGCTCTCTCCCCATGCCTACCTGTCTTTTTTTCAGCAGTCCACCAGGGTGAAAAATCCATAACTGAAGTTCTCCAGGACCGATATCTTTGGCATAACAATCTCATATGTATACCTGATCTTTGGAACCTATGAAGTCCTTGGCCATTTTCTTCACTATCAGTCACCTGTAGCCTTCACATTTTGAGGAAAGCCGAGGAAGGAAAAAGAGGAATCTCTTTCACCTCGCACTGATTCAATCCAACACCAAATGATTTTAGTAAAAACAAAATAATCTAATGATGGTTAGAATGCTTTCTCTGTATCAACACACACATTAATGGATGTGTGTAGATAGATTATAAATGAGTTGGTGATGCAGTAACAAGTTCTGGTATACCAAGCTTGTACCACTGTTGGTCAGCATATTGCTAAAGTGGGGATGAAATCACAATATTAAAAAGTTTTCCATTGCATCTTTATGACATAGCACTGTGAATGGACAGATACAGAGCCTCAGCTCCTGGGGACTTCCAGAATTTTCTTTATGAGAGACCAGAAAACAAAATTACAATGTGCACCACTTGTAGCAGGTCTACTCATTCCTACAAATTTTCAACAGGCTTGGGAGTGATAAGATTAAGGACTCACAACTACATGAGCCAAGTACGCACTGGAAAATGCCAGAGGTAGAAATCAGTGGAGCAATTAAAAGTAAGCAAACAAGATCATGGGTTGTATTTGTGTGAAAATGTATTTGCATGGAATGTTGTGGATGATATCATATAAAGCTCTAATTATTGCTTGATATATATTTGATATATATTAAATATATATTATATTATTATACCAATCAAAATCACACAGGAAATATTAGAGGAGACTGACAAATCACTGATACCTTGCCTTGAAATCAATTACTGAAAAAGTTTGCTGCACAATCAAAAAAACCCATGAAATAAACCATCAACCATAACCGCTTATAGCAGGTGAGAAAAGAATCAGTCTTTTTGTTATCTTGAGTTCCTGAGTTTCAATTAGCATAATAATAAATAGTAGTTTTTCATATCAAGTGATAATTTTCAGCTACAACAAAGAGTACTCATAATTACTCATAACTCACAATTTAAAGGAAAGAAATCTGTCTCAATAAAGGAAGCACCTTTAACATGATCCTTCATTATGTGAATACCACTTGATATGGATACCAACAGTCATAAATAAGCAGCAGTGCAAGTAAAGGCTTGTTTGAGACTGCAACTCACTGAAGTTAGCTTCTGAAGTAACTAAATCCCCACAGGCAGTGGGTGTAGTTATCTAGTGCATTTAAATCCCACTTTGAAAAATGAGGCAGCATGCAGACATAAATCATAATCAGCAACAAAACTCCCCTGCCAGCCTAGGCTTTTCCATGAGTAAAACTTGTCACCCCCTATCATCCTGATATGCTTTCATCTCCTACAGCAGCTATGGACAGATCTCTGTTCTGCTTCAGGTGGAGTTAGAATCCCTCATTCTGGAAGGAGGATGCAGAGAAAATCATATATGTTAATTACTTTTGGATGTCCTCATAACCTTCTACTCCCTATTCACTGAAAAGATAAGTAAGATCTCCTGCTGCAAACTAGGAAAGGGTCTTAGAATGTCTGAGTACAAGTACTCATGGCATATGCTCATATCACAGAGGAAAATGTGATATCTCCTTGTATGCTCTGTATCATCAGCTCAGGACAAGATTTGCATGGTCATCCCTTGCAAAGTCCAATCTCACTGTACAGACACTTGATCATCAGAGATGTCTGAGTGAGAACAGATGGAAAAGAAAACTGCAGTGGAGAATGCATATCATAGCTTGTACAGGAGTGTTCTTTTTTCAGTTTGCTCTGAGTCAATTTAGTTTGCCTTATCTGCTTTCAAATTCATAACTTATCCCTCATCTTAGTGTTGCCACATTCCAGATTATTTCTGACTCGTGTTGCCCAGCTGAACTCTCATTGCTTTGTTTCCAGATTCTTATATTTCTCAGCTTTTTCCATGTTGCTGGAACTGCCGCCCCTATTGCAGGGAAGAGCTCTACTGAAGGGAAACACACAAGCTTGCTCTCCCTATTTCAGGCACAAACATGAGTTTGGGACAAGAGGAATGGCATTCTTGATATTTATGCCGAATTTAAGTTTGCTTTCTCTTTGTTCAACCAAGATCGGAACAATATCTCAAGAATAGGAGAAAAGCATACCTTGATGTCAAACATTTCAGGTTCTGAGAATTTCTGTATCAAAAGCTTCAAAGCAAGCTTCTTACCATTGAAAGGTTAGCAAAAAGTAGACCACCTTTAAAGGGATATCTCATAGTCAGTGGGTGAAATTCTATCTTGTTATTAGAATCATAGAATCATAGAATCATAGAATCATAGAATCATAGAATCGATTGGGTTGGAAAAGACCTCCAAGATCATTGAGTCCAACCCTTGGTCCAACTCTAGTCCATTTACTAGATCATGGCACCCAGTGCCACGTCCAATCTGTGTTTAAAAATCTCTAGGGATGGGGAATTCACCACCTCTCTGGGCAGCCCATTCCAATGCCTGATTACTCTCTCTGTAAAGAATTTTTTTCTGATATCCAACTTAAATTTCCCCTGGCAGAGCTTAAGCCTGTGCCCCCTTGTCCTATTGCTGAGTGCCTGGGAGAAGAGACCAGCCCCCACCTGGCTATAACTTCCCTTCAGGTAGTTATAGACAGTGATGAGGTCATCTCTGAGCCTCCTCTTCTCCAGGCTAAACAACCCCAGCTCCCTCAGCCTCTCTCCATAGGACTTGTGCTCCAGTCCCTTCACCAGCCTTGTTGTTCTTCTCTGGACCCGCTCCAGCACCTCAATATCCTTTCTGAACTGAGGGGCCCAGAACTGAACACAGTACTCAAGGTGTGGCCTCACCAATGCAGAGTCCAGGGGAAGGATCACTTCCCTGGTCCTGCTGGTCACGCTATTTTTGATACAGGACAGGATCCCATTGGCCTTCTTGGCCACCTGGGCACACTGTTGACTCATGTTGAGCTTCCTGTCAATTAGTACTCCAAGGTCCCTTTCTGCCTGGCTGCTCTCCCGCCACTCTGTGCCCAGCCTGTGGCGCTGCAGGGGGTTGTTGTGGCCAAAGTGCAGGACTTGGCACTAGGCCTTGTTGAACTTCATCCCATTGGAATCAGCCCATCTCTCAAGTCTATCCAGATCCCTCTGCAGACCCCTCCTGCCTTCCAGCAGGTCGACACTCCCTCCCAACTTGGTGTCATCAGCAAATTTGCTGATGATGGACTCAATCCCCTCATCTAAATCATCAATAAAGACGTTAAACAGGACTGGACCCAATACAGACCCCTGGGGAACACCACTGGTGACCGGCCGCCAGCTGGATGCAGCTCCGTTCACCAGCACTCTCTGGACCCGACCCTCCAGCCAGCTCTTAACGCAGGAGAGGGTACACTTGTCCAGGCCATGGGCTACCAGCTTTTTCAGGAGTATATTATGGGAGACAGTGTCAAAGGCCTTGCTGAAGTCCAGATAGACCACATCCACAGCCTTCCCCTCATCCACCAGGTGGGTCACCTGATCGTAGAAAGAGATCAGGTTGGTCAGACAGGACCTGCCCCTCCTAAACCCATGTTGGCTGGGTCTAATCCCTTGTCCACCCTGAAGGTACTGTGTGATTGCACTCAGGATGAACTGCTCCATAACCCTGCCAGGCATGGAGGTCAGGCTGACAGGCCTGTAGTTGCCAGGGTCCTGCTTGCAGCCCTTTTTGTGGATTGGGGTGACATTCACCAGCCTCCAATCATCTGGGACCTCCCCAGAGAGCCAGGACTGTTGGAAGATGATGGAGAGTGGTTTGGCAAGCTCTTCTGCCAGCTCCTTCATCACCCTGGGATGGATCCCATCTGGTCCCATAGACTTGTTAGGATCCAGCTGGCTCAGTAAGTCAGTCACTATTTCCTCCTGGAATACAGGAGGGGTATTCAGCTCCCTCTCCCTGTCCACCAGCTCCAGAGGTCAGTTGTCTTGAGGGCCACCTGTCTTACTGGTGAAAACTGAGGCAAAGTAGGTGTTAAGTACCTCAGCCTTCTCCTCATCTTCCTTAACTATATTTCCTTGCCCCTCCTTTTGTTATTAATGTATTTATAAAAGGACTTTTTGTTATCCCTAACTGAAATAGCCAAATTTACTTCAAATTCCACTTTTCTTTCCCTAATTTTTTTCCTGCATGACCTAGCTCTATCTGTAAATTCTTCGTAAGTAGCCAGCCCTTTTTTCCATAGTCTGTAAATTTTCTTTTTATCCCTGATTTCTTGCAGAATCTCCCTATTTAACCAAGCCTTTGTTCCTGACTGTTGGGGATATCTCAAAGATGCTGAAGTGGGAAATCCTTTCTTACAGGACTGACAGTGAAGATACCAGGAAGGCATTAGCCTGCCTATGAAAGCATCAGTGCACTAAAAAGAGGTGGGAAAAACAGGGATATGTGAGAATGAAAAACTATCTCCAACTACATCCTAATCTGATTTTCTTCTCTAGACTGATGATTGGAAAATATTTTTACTTAATAATTCTTACCTCTAATATGTTGTTTTCCCATAATTAGCCTCTTTTTTCTACATCCACCATTCTCTTTTCAACCAGTATTATTTTCTGAGCTCTGTTTCTTCTAAGTCATAACCCACCCCACCCACACCCCCCCCCCCCTTCCCACCCCAATCAACCAACAACTCCCTTCCCAGCTCTAGCTTCCAGGTTATTTGTGAGTATACACAAATACATTTGACAATTGCAGAATTGTTCCTTAAAAATAAAACCATACCAGTTTTTACACCGATTTCAGATTCTCAGTTCTTACTCCACCAAACTAACAATTGCTCATAAATTAGTTCAGAGCTGGAGTAGGGGCTCACTATTAGAGATCTAGAACAAAGAATGGTCACATTCCCATCCAGCAGAATCTAGTGCAGCACACCAGAGACTTTCACTGGTGCATGAATCACATTACTAAAAATGACAGCACTTTGGCTGTCATTCTCAATATCCTTGCCAAAATTAGGCTGATAGAAGTGAAAAATACCTTTCCATTCACTTGCTGCAGTTTAAGTTTCATAGTTTTCTTCTCTTGGTTTTTAAGTAATTTTGATGTTTTACCTGCTATGGGCCATACTACCAGTTAAATTTTATTTAGAAATCTAACTAATGAGTTACATGATAAACATGTTGCATACATCAAAATTCAGTTTTCAGGCTATTAATATTGTCAACAGATTCAAACTGGTCAGTCAGAGACACTATTTGAGAGTTTAACAGATCTTAGAATCTCATAATTTCAAGCTTCCAGATGATTTCCTTACTTCTTGCAACAAGGGGAATGTTTGTGTACAATTATGTAAAAAGGGAGTATGATTGTATTTGCCATAGGACCAGCAGTCAAGCAGTTATTATCACCTGAAGCCACTGATTTACTAGTTAACCTCTGACAGTTTATCTTCTGAGTCCCTGCTTCTCCTGCTCCATGATGCATACAAGAGCCTTCATTTACATGATTTACAGAGTTGTGATGCATGCTGATACTTTCATGCTGGTGCAGGCCTTTGAAGATATGCAGTTCAAAAGTAGTGCTAAATAGTCTTCTTAGTCAACCCTGCATTAATTTCCAGTGACACAGAAATGTTAATGTTTTGGCACAAGCAGACCTTGTGTCTGAGCTCTAACGCCAGTCAGTGTTGTGTCTGTTCACTCAGCCCTACCTACACCTGGACATTACATCTCTCCAAGTAATTAATATTTCAAGAGCTATCTTTCAGTCATCACCTGTACAGTCCTGTTAGACTGCTTACCACTCTTGTATGTGATCCTTGAATATTTATACTTCCACTAAGCAGAATGTCAGGTCTTATTTATTACTGAGTTGGTATAATGATAAGGTTGGGAAACGGCATTCTTACTTTCTGAATTCAATAGTGTATATAATTCAGCTTTTCAGTTTTCTTCACACTACAAAGGTGTCTGGTCATTCAAATGCCACTTGGAAGATATTGTCTTGATGACTTGGTCTTTATTAGTCAGCTCTAAAGAAACGTGTGGCTGATTATGGTTCTGAAGTCCTGAGACACTAGGTTTGGACCACAGCAAGGGGATTGTGCTCTAGCTAATATTTTTATTTCTTACATATACTTCTTAATGGGTTCCCCAGAAACTGATTATATTGTCACCTGCAAAGGCTTTACTCCCCAGGTAAGGCTGTAAAAGAACCAGAGCAAACATGAAGCCCTCATCTTCAAGCCCTAGTTTGAACAATATGTGTGTTTACAGAGAGCCAATTAACAACTGTTTTGCTATATGATCATGCTGATCAGAGATTTGCAGAAGTCTCTTGGATAGGCAGAATGTAAACACATCTTGCATTTCAACAGAGGGATAGAAAACAAAGTCCAGGAAAAAGATGCAGCGAGGGACCAAGATGGGTTGTGGCCAAGGTCAGGAGATGGCTTAAGGCAGCCTTTCTGCTCACTAAATATGCCTGTGTATGTACGTGTATGGTATAATCTGTTCTTGAGGTTCAGTCCTACTCACACTACCATCTTCAAAGAAAGCAGCACTTTAGAAGTGTCTATAGTTCCTGGTCTTGCCTTATAATAAATAAATGTTCCAGGTCTTGTTTCATGATTAGCTGACATGGGTTCTTTTATACTGCACATGAGTGTTTAGTAAGCTGGGTACTATGTTCTGGGAAAACAGCTAGCCTCACTCAGCATAGAAAAGAGGCAGAGGGAAGGTGAGAAGCTTTGTAGAATGGCTGCTGTTCATCTGGCACCAGACATCTGCCTGTCTCCTAATGGGCTGGGAACTGTAGCTGTGAGGGAAGTAGAAGCAGTTTGCTGTGTGAGAAACACTGCAGCAGGGCATGAGAGAAGCTGCACTAGCAGACAGATGTGGCCTTGTCTGGAGTGGGTGCAAACACTAGAGCAATGGGCATCACTCTCCACTTTATTTCTGCGTAGTTCTCTAAGAACTACTTAACACAACTGGGTCTAAACACGTACTAATGGAAAGCTGCAGGTCCCAGACATGACATGGATTGGTTTGCTCCAGCTCATGCAGACTTCTTCACTTGCTTTTCTATAAGCTCCCATGCTTCAATGCTATGATTTATTATAATAGTTTCTGTATCATTCTGTGTGGCCTGTGATGGCAGATGAAGCTCTCATTGAAATAAAATACTCTGTAGTTACACTAACTGGAAAAGGAAACTCAGAGCCTTATCAGTCTTCACAAGTCTTTATACACAATATAAGCACAAAGATGTGAACTGATGCCTACTGGTGATATAACAAATGATCTGTCACCAGCTGACCTGTTATCAGGATCTCTGAGTATGAAGAATAATCTGTGCAAAACATGGAAAAATGTCATTATTTTATCTCTATTCCCTTAAGGAGTAAGGTAACTTGTATTAGTTTGGACTTTACATGAACTGAGTATGTGAACACACATAATAACATAAACAGTTGTTATGTAAACATGTCTTAATTTGACTGTTTGTATGGGTTTATACCTGTGTCCACCAAAACCTATGTAACTGTGGGAGTTTGTTGTGCTCTTTAGGGGAAGGAGGACCTAATTCTGTACTTCACATAATGTTTGGTAAGTAAATACTTTAATGAAATTATGATTTTGCTGTAGTATCAGTACCAGAAACTCCCTGTTACACTGAAATATTTCTGTTGATGTTTATATAGAGTGTTCAGCATTTTCTCTGAACTGATTGGAAGTTACTTTTTAATGGATTGGTCCCAAAATCTGTTTAAATAAAAAAAAAAAAGCAACTAGGAAGCAAAGGTAAGAGTTCTTCATAGCCAACACTGTAGCAGCTCATGTCCATCTGACACTGTAGTTAAGAAATTTAGGAAAATGCCCATGTTACCTCCTCATGTGTCATGCAACAGCTATCACCCAAAGTGTTGACTTACTTTCGACTGAGCTCTCTGTGTGCAAGGAACTGTGAAGCTGCATTTTTCCCCCAGCAGACTAGGCAGAGTGAAACTTTTGCCTAGTTGCCTGGTGTTTTAAAGATTCTAAAGCCGCAGAGAAATCATGAGTCAGAATGGACCCAAGGAATGTTTTCCAACCAAAATAGTTTATTTAAGTAAAGTGCAGTCTGAAGAATGGGGGCAGGGAGGGAGACGGGACTTCAGCTCAGACATTCTTATGATTTCAGCTGAAGTTTTTCACATCCTGGGAGGAGTTAGTTTTCTTAACCCTCTCATTAGAAGGATCTGAATAGCTACAGGTGGTGCCACAGACAATCCATTCATCTTTTTCTTAAGGCAACACGGTCTATATTTTTTGAGAGTTAGAGGAGTAGTATAAAGACAATCAGAATATCTGATATTTATACTAGTTTTCATCTGGTGTACTAGTAAATTAAATGATTTTTTTCAGAGTGCTACTAGTTTGAGAATCAAAATTATCTGCATCTTTAGATATTCCTTTATGTTTGCTGCTGTCGGCATTAGAAGATTAATACTGCAATTGAAAACTGCATGAATTCTGCCCTGAAAACTCTGCATGGAGATCACAGAAAATGGGTAATGTCTGACAACGTGCAGTATTGTCAGTTACCTACATATTTACAGATGCATATACATAGTGCTAAACTGGCACATTTTTCTTCTGTCGCCTTGTCCTTCTTGTCCTCTACTGTTAAAAAGACTGAACACCCAAACCAGCCTTGTCTGACTTTTGTTTCCACTGTGCTCTAGGGAGCTGCTGCAAAACTATTTTGTGGTTTGCCTTGATGCAGTGCAGCTGTTGGGAGGTACAGTATCTCTCCAGCCTTGTGAATACTCTTTTATAGCTGCAGCCATTTCCCCCTCCTCTCTCCTACTAAACCAGCTTGCATTTCCTTGGTTTCAGTATTAAGGAAGACTTTCATGCTGAATATTCTCCTTATTCTGAAGTGTAGTAAGAGAGGAGGGGGAGAGAAGCAACTACAAACATCTTAGCATTATGAAAAATTAAGAGAGAGTCACCACTGACTGCAAATAATTGTAGGTAAATCTCTCCTTTCTTTCATGCAGCCCTTCAGAAGAAAAGGGACGTTAGTCTCAGAAGAAGTCTGAGCAGAAATGTTCAGCAGCATCCTTGGCATTACCTGAAAGAAGAGGGCTTAAAATAACATAAAGATGTTTTTTTTTATAGAACCCACTCTTAACAATAAAGCCTTTCAGTTTTTCTGCTTCTCTAATTCTCTTCAATGCTGTTCAGCATTTCACAGGCTGTTGGCTTGCAGCATATGAACATGGACCCCAAAGCTGAAAGCTCAGAGAAGGACACACCCTTTGGTCAGCGTAATAACCATTTGTCTTTCAGCAAAATCCACATGAGTCATAGTTTTTTAACCACACACATTAAAGTACTAAATATATCTCTTTCTCTGAGATATATATGAAAGGCAGCAGGGTTCAACAGTAGTCTCTATCTGGCTGTGGCATCTAGCAATCCTCTCTTATTTAAACATAATGTCCAACAAAGATCTGATTTTAGCTGTCAGCAGCAATTCATCCAGAGTAATTGCTTTGTGTGCACCACACTTCTTGAACATTTATTCACCTGACTCCATGACCTGCAACTAAAGAAAAATACAAATTGTTTCTACAATAAATATTAAATTATAAAATTGTAAAGCGTTTGGTGTAGGTTTACTGAGAACATTCAATGTGACTGAAACTCACTGGCAATTTGTATTACTTTGGTTCCTATAGCTTGGAGTGCAGTCACTCCTAGAGAGATGCTAACTTTACTGGCTTCCTGTTCTCAGAAAGATTTAACCTCTGTGTGTCAGTTGGCCAAAGCCCAAATGACCTTGGTCAATAACAAACTCTTCTTAAAAATGTATATATCCCATTTTGACCACCCCAATCGACTTCTGCATGTGAAAACCCCCTATATAATTTATATAGTAAAATATCAGAAATGCTTAGGTCTCCAGAAAATTGCATTTAACACTGTGATAAGGCTGGAAAGAGCTTTATTTCATGAAGGCTGACTTTTAATACAGCTGAGCATTTATTGCCGAGATGTGAACTGTTGGAAATTGTTGGAAAACTGTTTGAATGGGCCTCCCCTTTTTAATTACATTGCATATCAGATAATGCTGTTTCCTTTTCACTCCACTCCTTATTAGTCTGGAGCAAATAGATTATCACTACCAACAAACAGGCTGAAAAACAAGGAGTCTTTCAATTTCTAAGGACGAGCATGGTCAGAAACACGTCTGGTTCATGCATCCAGCAGTACAGATGCTGAAGAGAAATGAGGCTTGAAAAGATTGTTCTGATTCCTATCATCATGATCCTGGAGTGCCTCGGCAGGCAGTCCCTCAGAAAGCGTCTTCAAAGTATGAGGGAGAAAGAAGATGAGGAAGTACTTTCATAAGAAATCTGACCAATCCTAGACAGTTTCCTTGAAATCCCTCCATCTGAAAAGCAGAGCCCTTGTTTGGAGATTTTACTGCTGAGCCACGTTTGCTTGTGTCTCAGGGAGAGGGCTGGAGAGCAATAGTGTGATCTGTTCCAGCTAGTTATCCATGTGGCAGTCCTGCTCTTGCTGCAATAGGATTCCTTCATCATTACGTTTCTTTTGGGCTCTGGGGGCAGTTCAGCTCTCAGAATCCACACTTAAAATTATGAGACTTTGAGAAAAAAGAGAAAAACCTCATTCTGCCCTCCCCCACTATAGTCTGAACATGAAATATTTGCAGTAGCCACAGTTCCCATTGAGTAGGCAGGAGAGTATTGCACTACATTAGGCACAGGGCAGTCTCTGCCTGTCCCCACAATGGGCTGCAGGTGCTATGATGCTGTGCCTACAATACCTAGAAAGCACATCGCCAGCTCTGTGTGTTTGACCCGGGAAGTGATCTTCCCTCAGAACCTCGGGAGGCCTGGGTTGTAGGGAAGATTCACAGTTCACAACATCATGAGTGGGGAATTCCTGCTCTGGCTAATAAGAGAAAAGCTGGAGAAAAGCTTGCCTTTTGGTTTTGGGTTTTTGGGTTTGTTGTTCCCCCACCCCCCCCACCACCCCACCCCGTGTTGTAGTAGGAATTCATGGACTGAAATCGCATCCTGGACTTAACCTCCTATGTTGGTCTCCTTGGGATTGAGTCATTGGCTTGTGCATGTCTTTTCTGACATGGGAGCTGCTGATGGATGTGCAGATTTGACCCTAGCCATTCCTACTTATTCCTGGGCTATGGTGGTGCCTGGGAAGAGCTGGCTTATGTTTCATCATGTGCCATATATGCATAGAAGCAAAGCTATGTATTAATCTGTGTATATGAAAGACAAACTAAATGCAAACAATAAATTTGTCAGAAATTTATTTTTTCTATATGCTATAGATTGGTAAAAACCTTTAAATGAACACATACAGATCTAGATGCATCCTGAACGTGCAAAAGCTGGTTGTGCTTATAATGGTGAAATACTTGTAGAGCAATGATCTCTTCCTAAGATTTCTTTTCAAAAGGAAAGAAGAAAACATTTTTCTCTTCAAATCCTTTTGACTGGCAGGACGATATTAAAAAAAACAAAACAACCCCCAATCTATTATGCCTCTGATTCTAATCAATATTTAAAATGGCCATTAATGACTCATGGTTGTGTGCTTACTCTGTACTTAGCTGCTACCACATAAATCTAAGATTCAGAAAAAAACATTAACATATGCTACAGACCGTCTTTACAGGAAAAGCTAAAGTTAGGAAACCCACTAAGATCTAAAGTTTATTGACTTGATTAAAAAAAAAAGGCAAGGATTTTTTGTGATTTTTTTCCAAAGTATCTTGGTTGATTTACTGATGATCAAACAATAATTGATGCTACATGTTGTTACTTTCACCTGTAGGTGCTCATGTAATCTATCTGGATAAGTGATATGAGCTTTACTGCTTTCAGTGAGCTAATCTTTATAGAATTTCTCTGTTATTGGTGAAACAGTATTAATAAATGGCTAAAAATCTTGGGCTAAAAATTAAGCACCTTTCAGTTTCTTTCATATGTATTCTTTTTATGTGGTCTGTCTCCTTTTCACGTGGCATTGATATCTGTGTATGGTAGGTTTAGTGGATTTAAAGACAAACTATTTGAAGGACCCAGTGTTGTTCCTACTTATTGCACAGTTGTATTTGATGATCTGATATCTCAACAGCTGCTGAAAAAGTTGGTTCCATTCCCACATGGTCCTGGCTGCAGAGTTTCTCTTTTGCCAGGCTGAGCTCTTCTCTAACTCTTGATGAACAAGCTCTGTTTGCCAAACCAGCTGTAAACCACTGATTTTTATTTTTCTATCTGTTTTTTGGCAGTTTAGTAGGCTGAATTGCCTCACAAAGTCATCAGACAAACTTTGTACTGTGAAATTGCCCATTTTAAGCTGTAATTTCTCAGCTTCAACCAGTTTTCCATTTAAATATTCATCTTTGTCACACTGCTTGATTTGCATTTACAAATCATTAAATCTCAGTCTGGGATTTCTTACTGGAATCCTTATTTATGAATTTTCCACATTTCATTTTACATATCCAAAATCTTCTACTAATTGTTTTACCTTCCTCTCACTTTGCTACTTCAGTTATATTAAAATTAATCAAAGCTATCCTGTATTAAGGTCTATCTCCATAGAGAAAAATTATGTTATAGAGAACATTTCCCTTTCTTTTTTTCCAAGCATAATATCTCTCCACCGTTCTTTCTAGGACATATGAAAATTTCTCTTGCTCGGTCCTTTTGAATTCTTCCTAGATGCATAGAAAGCCAGTTGCAAACAAAGAGACAAAACCCAATGAGAAGATCCTGAATTAGCCAACAAAATACATTATGCTGTGTTGCACTTAAAATGAAACTCAAAAAAGAGTTCCCTGAGTAGTTTGCCATAAGTCTAATTTTTGTTTGCAACTTTAGCTTAGTTGATGATGAACATAAAAATGGAACCACTATTTTTCCAAATAGTTCCCAATCTGCTTTGACTAGTCATTAAAATAACAAATAGAAGAGGAAGGATTGTCCTATAGTTAGAAAACAGTGAGATGTGGCTCATATTTCTGGATTGCTATGGATTTCTTGACTAGGTGTGCAGCTTCTGTTACTTACAATTATTTCATTTGTATTGCTGACTGTAGCTTCTCACTCCCAAGCGCTGCTCTTGTATGTAAGAGCCAGCTGCCACTGGGCTGAATTGCAGTGTGCTTTCACTTCATCACATCCTGTCTGTCCCAAATCATAAAGGAAGTGCTTAGTTTCAGTTTAGGTGCAGAGAATTTAGCTACGTATGTATGAGCGCTCTTGTGCCTCTTGTTCACAGGCCCAGGCAACAGACCTTGCTCATTGTATCTACTAGTATAGATGCTACCACAGACAATTAGAAGGAAGCATAGGACATTGGAATATGACACAAACCTTGCGTCTCTTCTAAAAGTAAGCATATTCCACAGTGCTTTAGTTAGGAGCCTCTGTAAAACCAGGATTTCCAGGCAAAAGCTGCTCCCTGTGTGACTAGTGTATCTTTAGTATCTTTTCATAATTCTTGCATGCAAAATATATGAGGAATTGCTGGAGTAGATGCCAGAACACAGGATTTGGCTGATGATCCCATATAACAGCTTGACATCTGTGCTCCTGCATTTCTATATGAAGACTGTGACTGCTGTACCTTGAACTGAGAAAACACTAGTTCAAGTAATGGAGATAAGAGGATCTTAATGAAACCTCTTTAATTTGGGCCCATCTAGCACTTAGGCACAGGCATGCATGTGTGAAAACCTGCAGGAAAATGGCTACTCAGTCTTTTACATTAGCTGAGCCTGTAAGAGATCCAGTAGCAATACCTCTGTCTCCTAAATTACTTTTATTTGGAGAAAATCTGGCAACATAAGAATTCTAATGGGCATATTTGACTGGGCAAGTTGTTTCTGGATATCTGGGATACTAGTGCTTAGTCTGAATTTTAAAAATAGTGGTAGATCTCATGTTTAATTTCTCTGTACGTCAATTCCTCAAGAATTAATTACAAGCAGCCGGAGGTCCTTGTCCTATAATCATACTGTGACAATAAATTCAATAATTTTTTTGTGAAGCACTGAGAGGCTTTGAAAATTTGAGAATATTTTTGCTACTGGAAATTACTTCTTGAAAGTTAAATAAAAGACTAAGTTTTGCATATATAACATGCAAATATGCAAAAGTTAGGCTATATGCTTAGGTTATAAAAGAATATTTATGTTGGTCCTCTTTCCATAAATTATTACTGTTTGAAAAATCCTTCTCACAGGAAGTCCTAGGTCTTCTAAAATAATTTAAAATAAAAATAATGTAAAGTTCAACTCTGGATAAAAATATGTGAAATAAAGGCAATTCATTATAAAACCCAAAGAACAGTGTTAAACATTTACAGAAATGCTTCAGTCTTGTGAGATAAAATGCTGAAGCAACCTAAGAAATTATTTTGTCCTCTTTTCAGCTAATTCACACTTCAGCATGGGAAGTTACCTACTTAACCATGAAAGTGTAGCTTGTTCTGATACAGAAAATTGTTTACTATGCAATTTGCTGCTGACTGAGGTTTTTTATATGAAATGCTTTTCACACATACAAGCATACATGCACATATATGTATGTATGTGCAACCCACACATATACACGTCACATGGTATTCTCAACTTCTGTACTTATAAATATATGAATGACCCATTTAAATGCACAAAACAGCAATCTGATAGAAACATTAACTCTTTACTAAATAGAATAATGTTTGAACTCAATTTTTGACATTAGAAAGAAGTTCACCTACAGTTACAGGACTGATCTTCTGACTAAGGTGTGGACACTATTTTTTCTGTGCAGAAGAGTTGATTGGACACAGTGGAAGCGAAAGGGAGAAAAACTATAGAAATGCAATGTCTCTAGAAGTGTAGCACCATATTATTAGCTGACTTAGCTGCATTTCTCTTAGTGGAGCTGCCTCTATTTACCCCAGTCAAGTCCCAGACCCAGATTCACTTCCACTGTTGCTCTTTGAATCCATGCCAAACAAGGTATAGCTTAAACAAGAAACAGATGTGGATGACTGTAGCTGAGTTGCAGAATATTTATAGGCTCCATACATGTTAATTTTTCATGCATTTCTAACAGGATTGCTGAAATAGCTCTAAAATCTTGTAACCAATGGACTCTGATTGGTGAGAAAGGCTTCTTCATTTGCTGCAAATCATCTTTCATTTCTGCCTTCCCTGTTTAGATCGCACTACATTTAGTTTGAATTGTTTTCATCCTTTTCTGCTAAGGATCATGGGAGCCCACATTTAAGTGATTGCAAATGTTTCTGCAGTAATCGTTTCCACTGCAGACGCCAGCTGAATCACCCCCATTAACTTGCTGAAACTTCTGTCCTTTGCTTTTCAGAAAAATAAAAACACAGTGGGATGAATATTTTTAATTTGTATAAATATGGTCCTGAAAACCATAGGTGCTGGTATATAGGAATGTATAAAGTGAGCAATCCTTGAAGCAGAGAAGCATCATAGTAAAAATTCTTTTTCAGTGTTCTGTGGTTTTGGAAGGGAGACTAAAAGAAAAATGAGAGGTTTCCAGAAAAAACAGAGTAATGGGCCAAACTAAGCAAAATACTTAAAGTGAACAAAGCAAAGCAAGAATATGTTAACAGTTTGTAGCAAGAAACTGTATTTTCTTTTCCAGCCTCTTACCCCAGGAACCTTGTGTTAACATTAAACAAAGAACACAATAGGAATAAACAGATTGCTGGTGATGTATTGGTTGTGTGAAAAATAGGCTATTGCAAAGCTAAAATAATGACAGCTTTTGGATGTGTTTTAATTTTTTAATGGAAGGTTCACTTCTGTTGTTCACTTACAAATCAAGACGAGATCACTGCCATGCCTTAACTGTGACCGCGCTGTCAGATTTGTTGTGTTTTTTTCAAAAGAACCTTTCTTTAATAAGAAGAGGTGCAGTTTAATTTACCCCTTGAATTTCAGGAGCAAGAAGAAAGGTTAGGAAGATTTAAAAGTTCTTTTTTCCTTTCCTATGATGTTTGTGCAGTCTGAAATGAAGGCGGAGAGAATCCAGTTTTCCCACTGCAAGAATTTCCATGGCTACATTTCCTGCTGAGTAAGTCCACACAGTACACAGTGCCTTCTGCAGCTTTAATACTAAAATCTTGAGCATCATATCCATTGACTTGTTCATTATTCCAGTTTTTCTCACCATTACAGAGCAGTTCTGCAGGGGATGTCAAATGGACTAAGCTTGCAACCAAGACTTCCAGCATCTGCAGTTACTGACCTATCTTGTATGTTTAAATTGACTTCCACAGGACCCAACTTGCCACGTATGTCCCTTCTCTGAGTGGCTCACAGGAATGCAAAGAAGTTGTGTTGGCTCCCTGAGCTTGTGGTAGTGTAAAAATGTTGCTGGTGGTTTGCAGACTGGTTTTACATCAAAAAAGAGTGTTCATCTCTCTATGAAAAAAGGTAATGCCTCTGAATTTCAGAAAAATCACCTGAAGAATGGATTGTTCTGCAGAGGTGATATGAGCAGTGCATATTGTGGGAAGTCTGATATATTTATCTATTCCTCTTCAGTTTGAACAGTTGGACTGGTCAAAACAATAGCTAATGAGATAGAAGGGGTATGTTTCCAGCAAAAATGTCCCACTGCACTTCCATAGTGTGTCTAATGCAGCAAAATGATGAAAATTATGTCAGACAATGGACTATTATAGATAAAGTGAGGAGAAGCACTCTATACTGTTATGCATCTGCAGATGTCTAGAACTTGACTTAAATGGAAATGCCTTGCACAATAGCTTTCTCCATGCTATTCTCCCCAATTCAGAAGATATGCAGTGGGTAACTTGTATCTTGAATGAACTTTTGCCCCACAATGTAGTCTTGTCTCTGGTCTGTCTCTTGTTGGTTGTGACTGGACTCCCCAGAAGGACCTTGGACCTGATTCCATGCATGCTGAATCTCTGACTACTGATGAATCCTGCTGCCAGCACCTGGATCTGCCTGCTGTATTGCAGTCAGCCACTCCTACCTTTCTGGAAACTGTTATTCGACAAGCTTTAAAACATTTCTAATTTATATTTGAATGTGGAATTAAAAAAAAATGAAAGAAGCCTGAGTGGCAGGTTTGTGAGTAGACCCAGGCTTAAACAGAGGACAGTTACCATATTTTGATGTCTCAAAACATTTTACTTTGGTTGGCTAAGGAAGTGAGGAGGTTTCTGTAAGTAGAAAAACTACTCATAAATTATTTGAAGAAAAAAATTTGTTTACTGATGCACAAATATTATCTAGTATCAGACAGTATCTAGAAATGAACACACAGATATATACACATTGAAGACTCCTTTGGTACAGTATACAGTATACTGTGCAAATGTATTCTCATTAGTTAAGTTGCACTGTTTGTTATGGAACCTGTGTCATCACGTTATACATATCTCTATTTTTTGACTTTAACTTCAGTATCCTACTTCAGTAAGAAGTACAGGAATTCCTAAAACCTCCATGTACTTTGAAAGAATGTCATTATGCCTATTTATCATCCTGCTAATCACTAGACTTTTTTTGAAGCAATTGGATAAAATTAGAAATGCAAGAAATAATTTTTTTATTGACCATCAAAATGGTTACTGATTTTTTTTTCTCAGTATGAATTCTGGCTGATCATTGGTTGTTCCAAAACTGATATGAAAAATAAGTTAAACAAAATGCTTTTAGTGTGAGTTCATTTTCCTTACCAAGCTGTAACTGATCACTGAAAACATCAATGTGCCTGGATGACAAGAGGAAGTGTGAATGGAAGGTGTTTAAGGATGTGCTACTAGAACTGAAGAAACAGTCTCTGGTAAGGGCAAGTCAATGCCAGTAGCTTATACACATCTGTATCAACTGAGCCCCTCTCAACCTCCTGGAACTCCACCTTCAGAGCAAAATTAGACTCTGAAATGAAGAATCCTCTGAATGGTGAGGGTTCACTCCAGGCAAATTCCCACCCATACAGAAATAAAAATTCATGATGCTTTGCAGTACAAATGGGTCCCTGGTCGTAAGCAGCTTCATTTTATGGATAAATGGCAGTGTAGAACCACCTGCTGAGGAAACTAAATATAAACATGGGACCCCCTCCTTCATTTCATAGCCGTTAAAGCATCAGTCATGTGATAGAGCTGGAATTTGTGCAAGGCCTTTCTCATTAACCTAGAAACTGTAGCCAACTGAATGCCACAGCCTGAGAGATATGCTTCCATGTATAAACAAAACCCTATGGAAAGAATGCCCATGTTGCAGTCTGCTTAGTTTAACTTCCTTACCCAAAGTGTTTGGGCTTTTAAAAGAGAAATATTTTCTTCTTTTTTGAAAGTCCTCATACTGCTATTATCTTCTCTGCCTTAGAGAGAGAGAAAGAAAAATATTTAAGTTGCTGTTATTACTAGTTTGCACTAGTGAGAAATAGAGCAATCTGGAAATGATAGAAAAATATTTTATCCTAGCAACTTAAGAGGGAACTATGGTATCAGTGACAGCCAAATTTGGCCTCCTTGGACAAACCATTTGCAGGAAAGCAGAGCAAATGCCACCAGGACCTGGGTCCTGTGATCTGAAGTATCAGGCTTGTTTTTTTGGCAAATGTGAAAATCAGTAATTCCCATCCTTGCAGCTCCACTAATGACCCTGGTTCCAGCAGTGCAGGGACCTCTCCCATTGGCTGACTGGGACTATGCCAGAGGAGGAGACACTGAGAGGACAACAGAGCACTTCACCCCATGGCCAGCACTGCAAGTGTGCTTTATATGAACATCTGTAATTTGGAAACTTTCCATATTGTTAAGCCATTAGTTTAGTTTCCAACTTAATCAAGCTAAATTGAGATATTTTCATAATGTGAAATATGATTTCCTGATATTTATTAATTGTTATAGAATTAATATCTAAAAAAGTTAAGTGGTATGGATACTTGAGAACAGGTAAAATAAATTGATAAAAATACAAAGAAATTTTAATGTTTTAATTGATTTTTACTGTTGAGCTGATGCTGATTTTTTTTTTTTAATTTTGTCAGAGAGTCAGTAGAAAGTTTTGTTTGGATAATGTCTAGTTTACAATAGAAACAAAGGTATGAAGACTGTGTATATGGAGTAGAAGCTTTAATTATAGCATTAAGAAAGAGAAAACATACTGCAAAAATTAGGTTAACAAATTGCACTAAAGTCACACAACCATGAACTAAACTGTAGGGAAAATCCAAATGAAGAAGACTACTTGGTAAACCTGTAGAAAATATTGTGCATATTGATTAGAATGAATGAAAATGTAAACAATACATCTTATATTTGTCAAGTAAACTAAAAAAATAAATTTTATCAACACCTAATGTAGTGCCTGAGTATTGTGCACACAAAGAATTGGTATCCATTCAAAAGGTTAGTGTTCAAAGCACACGATTGTGAGGTGGTAGACTTAAACCCTTTCTCTGTTTTTATATCTCTCAGAATGAAACTCACCTTTCAGAAGAAATGGTTTCCATGTCCATGTTTTTTTCTTAGAAGGTCATTCATTTTGTATAGTTGTTGTTAATCAGAGCCATAAATAAGAAACCAGATGTCCATCCTTCATTTTCTTTCCCTGCTGCAGCAGTAGAAAGCCACTTGCTTTATGCAAGTGAAGTTGTGCTTGCAGCCCCGTTTGACGGGGAAAGAAAAGGACAGGGAGGATTCACAGCTGTGCAGAAACATCCTACCATATAACATCTTATTCTTCCCATCCAGATGCTTATGACTGACCCTGAGATTAGCTCAGTTGGTTAGAGCAGGGAGCCAATAATGCCAAGGTCATGGGTTCAATCACTATACAGGCCATTCACTTAAGAGTTGTACTTCATGATCTGTGGGTCCCTTCCAACTCAGAGTATTCTGTGAATTTCTGTGGTGCTCCTTAGTTTCACCTTCCAACCCATTCCAGGTCCAGGGCTTTTCTCCATCATTTTCAGACTGAAAGACTGCAATATATCTTCCACATGTCGCTCCCCAGGAGAAGGAATCCCAGTCCCAGAGGACTGCAAAGACCGGCAGTCATTGCCTTCAGCTGGCACTGGGATGTGGCTTGAATCTAGTCTGTCTGATTCAGGACTGAGCATTCAAAAGTTACCCCATAGGCCCAGTGAAGAAGGATGCTAACTTGTTCTGAAAGAGAGAAATACTCCAAAAGAACATCCCTACATCCAAGGAACTTTCAGGAATTCATATAACAGATCAGAAGTGTACATTCATGTTTCCCTTATAGCTAAACCTTTACTGTACTAGTTTCCATCACTTTTGTATTCATTGCAGGCACAGAAAATGACTGTATTTCTCTTGTGTCATGCTGCAAGATATGTTCTTCAGAACATCAGAAGCGCTGGCAATTCTTATGCTTAATTGAACATATAGCTATGAATCTAGTTGATATAATATTTCAGGCAGGCAATCTACACATGAACTGTGCAATAAGTACAAATTATGCAGATGAGTTAGTATATTGGTTGAGTAAAAGTTCTGCTGAAATTAGAAATCAGGAATTATTTTGTATGGAAGTGTAAAGAAACAACTGTCCTTGTCTATTGGATACACCCTACATCTTAAGCATAGGTGGATGAATATCTTCTATGGTGGTTAATAAATATTATGCCTTGGCAGGACCAAGTTAATAAAAAAATCAGGGTTTGCTCCCTGCTAATAGCAGCTGGTTCCTCAAGTGATAAGTTAAGCACTATAACTAAAAGTCAAACCCTGGTGGGAAGCTGTGACTAAAGAGCTTGACTAAAGGTTTTTAATCATCTTTCAGAGAATTACTTTAGTGCTGGTACTCACAACTCAAGTTAACAGAGTTTGCTCCACTGCTTCTCACAAGTCTTTTCAGAGTATGAACGGTTTCACTGGAACTCATGATACAATTTAATCTTGTAACTGAAAGATCACTTCAGAGATATTGTGGCATTTTTATCTTTATTCAGTTGTGGAACCTGAAAAGTTCTTGATCTCCATTACATGCTTGTGGTAATGCTGCTGGGTTAAAATCCTGGGCCCTACTGAAGCCAGTTGTTTTCTCTGAATATAGCCTCTTCCAGTTTGACCCCTCTCTTTTAACACTGTGTGGGGCTACACAGGAACTTCCCTGAACATCAGCAGAAAGGGAAACAAAAGGCTTTTCTGCTTGGAAAAAAAACCCACCCACACACTAACGTGTCAGAGTACCCAAAAGGCGAATATGGTGCAGTCTCTCTTTCACAGTTTAATTCTTTAATCCCATTTCTTAAACTAACAAGGCTTAAGCAATTGTAGTGTCTTTCTGTTCCCAACCTAGTATTTCGACTTTCTGGCAGTTTTTAACTACTGAGAGAGGGTTAGAGGCCTTGGAAATATTACTGTGTTACAAGTTCCATGGAAGCAGGATGCTGAGTGGAAGAGAAAAACCTGAGTTAGAGCTACTGCATCCTGCTCTGGGAAAGTGACACTTGAGAGCATGATCGTGTTATTGGACACCAGGTAATTCAGAAAAGGCAGAGGAAACCAGACTTAATTTCTTTTGCTGCTCAGGAAGCTGCTTGATTTTTCTTATTTCTGTCTTTGTTTGAGGGGTTTGTTGTCCATTGTTTTTTTCTTTTATTTTTTTTTTTAATTTGCTTGTTCGTTTGTTATGTTTTGTTTTCTTTTGTTTAAGGGACTGAACAAGTTCCTAGGAGGGCAGGTTCTGGCATAGGTTTGAACCAGCTCCATGACTTACACTTCCCAGGGGTTCTCTATTGACATGAAACCTACCAGTAGCTGTCTCTCTGAAATTTTTAACCACTTAAACTGGCCAAAATAAAACTATAAAGGGAGTAAACCCTTGGTTCTTTGGTCTCTGCTATCTTGGTATAGTTATTAATGTCCTTTGTCTTCCTCACTGTGTAGGTAAAAAGCTGGAAAGCAGTAAGAAGCTAAGAAATTTGTTTTGTGTGTCAAATATTTTTAAATCTCCAGTGGGAAAAATCAGAATGCATGAAGAAATGCATGAAATGCATTGCTAACAATGGGCTATTATGAGGGGAGTACTAAAAATGGTGTGGAGAAATATTGTGCTAGTGAATAAAAATTTTGGTTTCCTACAGAAAATTACAGCTAGTCTAAAACAATCCATCTGAGAGCTGTGCTAAGTATCCAAAAACATTTCTGAAAAGAAAAAAATATCAGTTTGTTTGGACATTTTCCCACAGTTTTAATTCTTCCACTATTTTGAATTTGACTCTATAGCTTTAAAGTATTCTTTTCATTTAGATGTGTAATGTGTTTAATTTCCTTATTAAGAACTAAAATATTATAACTTGGAAAATCAAGTCCAGAAAGGCTGGTCAGATGGTAGTTTGCCTGTGCTAAACTTTATGCACACAAATATACTACCCCTTTTTCCGGTCTGAACTGTAGGTGCTCTTAAGCACTTACTTCAGGAGAGGCTTTAGTGAGGTTGCACAGAGCCCACTGTATCACTAAGTCCAACGAAAATAGTTCAGGCTGAATGAACCAGTCATTCACATGATGGGCTTTTTAAGCTATCCACACAGAGTCTAACCACATAAGGGACTAGAAACCACCAGCATAGCCACCTGTGGAGTTCATTAAGAAGTCAGATGTTGCTTCAGAAAAATAAATACTTCCTTCAGTCTGGCATCTAAGTCCTGTAGGTCTCTATCAGAGGAAGGGTATTAAAGTAGCAGATTTGGATGGCAACCACCTGCTATCCTGCCATGACACTGCAGCCAATTCATGCCCCTTTGGTTTTTACTGTAAAATAGACATTAGAGTTTTAAGTTTGTATCAGTGTTCATGACATATATGTGGATGTCAGTACAGGGTGATTAGACATCAGACGGATTTGTGCACACATTTCATTTTGCATTTCATACAATCTTAGAATTTATATGGTAAATATTGTGCAAATTATGCAGTTCTCTCCATTACGGAAAATGGGATACTGCCTCTATTCCCCACACGAGATTATGTTCGATTTATTCAATAAGGCACTTGGAATAGACAAAAGAATTAACTGAACATCTGTCACCAGCTGAGGTAACTTCATAGCTGTATTTATTTTCTAGATAATCCAACACTCATCTGTGTAGTTGTCTTTATGATTTTTTTAACTTTTCAAAAATGTTTGAAAAGTAATACCTGAATAAATTAATGTTCATCTTTAAATGTCTATATCAACTTGCTTCTGTCTAAATAAAATATGACTTTTGGGAAAACCTCACATTTCTTTCTTTTTTTTTCTCTGAATTCTGATATTTATTCTTCAGAACAAAAGCTTTTTATGGTCACTTTTAAGTTTCTGTATGTCCCTGTTCTTTTCTGCATGCTTTGATGTCTCAGATCAAGTATGAATGTTAGTAATTACTAATAATCAGCCTAATGCCAGCTATGATAATCAGAAGGATTGTTTTTACAGCGGGCACTGCCACGGGTTCTTTTGTCCTCAGACACATCAGGCCTGATAGATAGAGACATGGTTGAATGAATACACACTCTTATTTTCTGGGAGCACCTGCAGTAAAATGCTGTACGGGAGCTCAGAGCTGGCATTCTGGCCTCTAAGGAACAATTGAGTAACATGGACAAAACTATTCCAGAGAGATTTCTGAGGCATGCACGTGGCTGTCCTAATATCAGTCCTAATGGTTAGTGTTTGGCCAAGCATGTATTAGAAGAAAATCTTGTATGGCTTTAACAATGTCTGAAATAATTTTAACCACAGGTGTTTATCACAGTGAACAACATTAGAGCATCATGCCAAGTTAACTCCAGCTATACAGTTAATAGGTGGAAAAAGTGCATGAAGAAAGGGCTTTCTCTAATTAGTTATCTAATTAATACTTTGTCACTTTTAGGGGCTGAGCAAACAAATCAGGTGCTCCTGTTTGTGTTATTATCCCTACTGGGAATCACCCATACAGGTGATCACTGTTTGGCCTTGCTAAGGTAGTGATGAATTGTTCCCAGATCACATCTTTATAGAATTGCAAATATATATAAGTGCTTTTAAATGGAGGTTTAGACACACTCTGCTAAAAAACTATCCATGGGTCAAAACCAGGTAAGGTATCTCATACATGTGGCTCAAAGTCCCTCTCTCAACCCCTAGATAAAAAAAGCTGAGTTTTCCTGTATGGTGGTTATTCAAAATGTGAACATAGTGGTATGGAAGCTAGCTAAGAATGACATTTATGTCTACATGGAACTGCAACAGCACCTGAAGCCATCAGAACCCGAGGCTCCACACTGGGGTAGGAGCAGCATTGGCTCTCTGTGTCTGTCAGGCTCTGACTCCCAAGAGAGCTTGGGTGTGTTCATGTGAAATTGCACTGCATTGTCCTGATCTATCATCAGTCTCTCTGTGCCTCCCTTCTTCCCTAATTCACAGAGAAGTCATTTGAGAGGCTTTTGGATATAGAGGTAGTAAGTTCCTAGTTTTGTAAATGGAATTAGGTACTTGATTGTAAACAGTGAAGTTTGAAGTGTGTAACATCCCCAAGTCTGACTGAGATGTGAGAGGCAGAAGGGCAGAAATTAGCAGGCATTTGGGCAGAGCTTTATGCCTTGAGTTACTTCTGTGGTGAATTTCACTTCTGTAGTGACTGAAGAGCACTGAAGAACTCCTGCTGATGTGGCACCAGAATTTCCAAATTCGTCAAGTAGAAGGCATTTCTGTTACCTCCGCCTCCTTTTGTGCGCTGGAGCCCTACAGACGTGGCAGCTTCCTGAACTGCTTCCCAATTATATGGTATGCATGTTGTATATCCCTTGGTGACCACCAGGACAAGAAGAGAGACGATACTTCCAAATTAAGAGCCACACAATAAAAAAAAAAAAACCAACACAAAACAAAACTGAAAAAAAAAGTGTGGAGTCAGGAATAAAAGAATTAAAAGTGAAGATCTATTTTCTTTTATTTTCCTTTGCACAGAAAAGTTTTGTAGCAGCTCAGCCTGATGCACTGAGACTTACTAGATCTTGGGATCTGGGTTTTGTTTCTTACAGTTCCTCAGTAACATAAAAAAATATTGTTATTATTTGACTAAATTTTGCAAGAATGAAACATTTGCAAGGGAAATCTTCAGTCTCTTTTGCCTACCTCTTCTGAAATGGGAGAAGCTGGGAGGAAAGATGACTCACTCGCTTTCTGGGACTTTTAATTTTAAAGTGTCTAGAGCTGCTGTGAGTGAGGCCAGGCTGTGGAACACCCTGAGCCTGGAAGGGTTTTATTACCCTTCTTCCACGTCATCCTGCAGTTCTCAAATCCCTGGAAGAAATATTCAAGCAGAGCAGGGGGGAAGGGAATCCTTTGCTTTTTGACCTGCAAGCTTTTGTGTATTCCATTAAAGTGTTTGGATCTTTTGCCCACAAGCATACATTTCGTCATTTGTTCTAAGAGCATTTCTCCTTCCCATGGGTTTGTTTGGAACAGCAGAGAGGCTAACATTTTCCTTTGTACCATGGAAAAGGACATTTTGCCCCATTCTCTGTGCCTGTACTTTACTATTGTGAGTTAGAAGCTGCTGCATCACCTCTGAAGTTTTCTGTTCTTAAATACAAAAGTACTTCATTGTAAAAAACAATACTAGGGATGTGCCAGTATTTCCGAGAAATTTCTAAGTGATGTAGAGAAGGACGGTTCTCCATTTAATACCTTGACTAGAATATAGTTTACCACTGAGCTAAAAGTAAATCACTAGCATTTTGCAGTTAATCATAAAGATGCCTGCATTTCTGTTAGGATAACACTTGGAGCATGAACTACGGTCTCCTTGGCAGTACTAGGAAGAGCAGTTTTAATGAATGGCAAGTGTCTCAACTTCCCTGCTCTCTCCACTGGCATAAAAAAGTTTTCCTGCTCCTTGCCACAACATAAACCCCTTTTTTAGCTTAATCTGAGCTGCTTCACATAGCTGTACAACAAAGGAGTGAAAAAATAATCTGTAAAACACATGGAGCATAGAGGCAGGGCTTCAAACAGCCTGTGCAGAATAAGATAAAAAGAATCTAGCGGGGAAACTGCTAGGAGAGGCTGGCTTGTTTCACTTCATGACCTGTCAGGAAGATACAAATGACAGACCATATCCAGGCTGAGCACAAAGCCTGGGCAAGATCTAGGAATAGCCTTTGCTAAACTGCCCCCTGGATCTTGAAGAGGAGGTGCACCAGGGCTCAGGATCAAGTAAACCAAGGAGGAATCTATCACTTATGCATACAACTGATTTAAATTATTAAGATTTCAGAAAATATATGAATAATAATGAAAAATGAAAGAATGATGTTGCAAAGAAAACAAAAAAAATCTTCTTACAGTTTTGGTGATCAGCCTTTTTACTAAAAATACATTTTTTACTTTAAAAAAGGGAAAGGTTTTAGTAATTTTTTTCTTTTAGCTAAACCTTCCTTTTTTACTAAAACCCTTCAGGATTTAGTATCACATGTGGGGCAGAGGAGTTGCAAAACATTTTCTTTTAATTTATAAGCAAAATCATTACTGAAGTTTACAAATACCCAATATTAAACTAAAATTGATCAATTGTCAGGAAAATGTTCTGATTTGAAATTTGCACAAAAAATTTTAAGAAGCTCTTTCCCACAGAATCAAGTACCGTTTCATAGAATCAGGTAAACCTTTGCTGATCAGGATCTCTGTAAGTCAGTTAATTCAACTTCCTGCTTTAACCAGCAGAATTGTCAACACTGTATCAGGTCAGCTATGAGCGAACAGGTAACTCAAATCCTGGGGCTGTTACTTTTTTGTCTTTGTGAAGAGATTCCTCATTAGGCCTTTCCCAAAGAAAGGGCACATGAAAAGTGAGCAAAGATGTTAGGAAAATTTTTGTAAGAACATCTGTCAAAAATAAACCTAAATAAAATAAGTCTTTCTCCTGACTAACTCATTGAGGGCATTCCCTAGTGTGTTATCAGCAGCTCCCATCTATGTTACAGATCTAGTCTGCACTTCATTATTATGGTTTTAGGGAGGGTAAAACATTTGTTCATGAAAAATCTTTGAAGGAAGAATTTATAATAGATGAAGAAAATTAGTAAGTAGCATTAGTAGAAGACAAGTTTTAGAAATTAGCTTAGGATAAGAAGTCTTGCAGGGGGACAGTCAGAAAATGTTATCAATATGATGACACATCAAATACCTTTCATTATAAATGTTTGATTCCAGGCTTTTCATTATTGTCTAAAGAGCTGTATGTGAGTTCTGCTCCACCCAGGATTCTTAGGGCTTATTTAAACAGAACAAAAACATTCACTGGAGTGTGACACCACCGTGGGGTCAGCGGGTGAAAGACGTTATCAGTCGGATTCAGAATGATCTTGATGAGTTGGAGAAAGGTGCCAAAACAGTGGAGTTCAATTAAAAACAAACATATGCAAAATAAGTTTAGGAAAGAAAAGAAACAGATGCATTAATATACAATGAATAGTTGCTAGGTAAGTTATATCATTCCAGAGAAGGGTATTCAACGAGGTAGATAAGAGGACGAACACATCAGTTTTCAGGAAATTAAGATTGACAGAAAATATAATCTGTATTCTTTTAGCATGTGAAAGGTTGCTTTCACTTCATTTGGGGTAGAACAAGTAATATTTTTATTTCTCAGAAGCTTAGATTAGATGTTACAGAAAACCTTTCTAGTAATACTGCTTACCTACTGACACTTTTGAGACAGGTGGCAGAAATAATTTTCTTAGAAGTGCATCAGAACTTGTGTAGTAATATTTACCCTTGCTTAGAAGAGATAGATTAAGCTGATTTCTTGACTTCTCAGTCCTATATTTCTATTATATTTAATAGACTAAGTTTCTTAGACTCTTAATGGGCTTGCAGTTAACAGACCAATTTCAATATCTGCCCAAAAAGCCCATCTTTGCAAGACCTTAACAGGAGCTTGGAACTTTTCCTGACAATATGTCATGTTGGTAATTAGCAACTGAATACTCTGGCAAAGAACAGTGAATCTCAGAAACATCTGTCCATAATGATTTGTTACTTTTGCACATCAAAGGGTGTGGTATGGATTTTCTGATATGAAACTTCTGATTTTGCCTGAAATCTTGTCTGAAACTTTTCTGCAAATTGTTGCTTTGGATGTGAACAAAATTCCTACATCCCCCTTTAAGTCTGGGTCAAGCTGACTGCAGCTACAGTGGTAAATTTAACAGTGCCCAGGGGCCTTTTTAGCCACTATAAATGATCTGTCCTGTCAGACTGATCCCTGGGCTGCTTTTGGCCTATATCAGTTCATGGTCTGCCAAACAGTTGTGTGGTACTGTGCCTATTCCAGGTTTCAGCCCCCAAAATCACACTTTTATATGCATAGTGGTTGAAAAAATATTTCAAGCCCAGATGTGTGTCAGTACCTGACAGCTCACCTCTGTGCCCAGAATACTCCTGGGCATGTCTGGTGTTCTAGTATAGACAGGGACACTTTGTTATGAATCTGAAGGTGCATCCTGATTGATATTCTAATGAGGGCAAAGAGAACACGTTCACTGTGGAGATGTTGAGATATTTTGAGACAATAAAATATAGGCTCAAGGTAATATAATTTAAATATGAGAAAGAGTATATTCTAGTAGAATTCTGAAATTATTAAACCAGTTCCTCAGGAGACATCTGTGCCTGTCACCTAGATTTCCTTTTAAATCCAGATTAGTGCTAGGAGTTGCAGAGGAAGGAAATGCTCTGTATTTTCTTACAGATTAAAATGTGTGAAATTTTCTGAACATGTTAGATACCCTCATGGTAGTGAAAGACAAGTAATTTTATTGTTGCTTTTATTAGTAAATGTTTTATTTAATAATGAAATGTCATAGATCTTACCTATCTAATATAAACTCTTTAACTCATGAAGCAGAAAAGATAAATCAAAATTTCTTTCCTTATAATTGATTTTTGTCCTGTTGAGAGTTACTTGTCTTTGGCTTACTCTCTCTCAATGTGCTGAATAGTGAAAATAGATGAGTATGCTGGAAGAAATAGATTCTTTCTCAATACTTCATACCAGACAGACCAAACTATTCCATTACAAGTCTTATATAATTAACCAAAAATTGGGTTACAGAATTTCTTATCTCAGTCTCATTCTAACCAACACTTTGAAAGTTTTCTAGAGACAGCTTTCACAAGCATTCCCCTGCTCTCACCTTATCAGGGCCAACTGGCTGTACTTTCATAGAAAATAATTTAATGAAAGAATTTAAAATTGAGAAGGTTGATTCTCAAAAAGTGCCCAGTGCTTGAAGAGCATCTAGTTTATTACTGATTAAAGGGCCTCTGCATCAGAAAGGAATTAGCCTCAAGGTAATTGTGTATCTCAAGGAGTGGTCCCATGTGAACTTCATGAGGTTCAACAAAGCCAAATCAAGATGCTGCACCTCAGTTGGGACAACCTCTGGCATCAATACAGGCTGGAAGATGAAGGGATTGAGAACAGTCCTGCTAAGAAGGACTTGGTTGTGCTGGTGGATGAGAGGCTGGACATGAGCCAGCAATGTGAATTGCAGCCCAGAAATCCAGTTGTATCTTGGGATGTATCAAAAGCAACGTGGCCATCAGGTTGAGGTAGGCGATTCTGCTTCTCTACTCCACTCTGGTGAGACCCAGCTGGAGTACTGCATCCAGCTGTGGGATCCACAGCACAGAAAGGACATGGACCTGTTGGAGTAGATCCAAAGTAAGGACATGAAGATGATCAGAGCGGTGTAACCCCTCTCCTATGTGGAAAGGCTGAGGAAGCTGTGTTTGCTCAGCCTGGAGAAGGGAAGGCTCTGGGGAAATCTTATTGTGGCTTTTTAGTATTTAAAGGAGGCTTATAAGCAAGATGGAGACAAAGTTTTCAACAGGGTCTGCAGTGATAGGACAGGGAATAATAGTTATAAACTAAAAGAGGGTAGTTCAGATTAGATAGAAGGAAGGAACTTTTTAGATAGAAGGAAGAAATGTTTTATGATGAGCAGAATGGTGAAACACTTGCACAGGTTGCCCAGAGAGGTGGTAGGTGCTCCATCCCTGTGAATGTTCAGGGTCAGTTTGGACAGTGCTCTGAGCAACCTGATCTAGTTGAAGATGTAGCTGCTCATTGCAGGAGCCCTGCAGGGTGTTTGGCCAGGTGGTAGTCGATGAATATCTGCTGATACAAAGGATAAAAGTAGCTAAAAGCCAGGCTTCTTGAGGCAGCCTAGGACTTATGAAAGGGTATCTTCATCACAGGGTCTAACAATACCTCCTTTGCCCTTGTCATGGATGGGAGGGCTGGAACACACAGCCACCATAAGGGTGGACATTTTGATGTGGACATCAGTTTTAAAGGAAGAAAGAATGTCTGAGTAGAGGAATGGTTGGATTTCCTCAAAAAGATATGGAATAAATGCAGCCTGAGTTTTATCCTCTGAAAAGGTAGGGCTGATGAGGGAGCTAAGGAGGAAGCAGGTCTCAGCAGTTTGCTGGCTTTCAAAAATGGAAGTTCAAGGCACAAATATATTATTTCATTCAAAAGGTTACCTTAGAAAGAGTACCTTACAAAGGTACATGGCAGCCTTGCATGAGCATCAAATGCACACTGCAGAGGGGACTGCTGTTTTGCTTTCCAGCTTAGCAAACACATCATAACTCTTCTGCCATCCCTTATGTGCATCAGAAGATGTTTTGACTCTACCTTGCAAAGGGCTTTTCATCTGAAGGTCAAAAAAGTTTTTTATACTGTGGCTGTGCACCATTGTCTCCATTTCATGTGGGGGAAACTGAGGCATTAGGCGGCAAAATGACTTGCATTTAGGTGGCTCAATAGGCCAGTGACACAGACAGCAACATGAAAATTATCTTGTGCTGGGGAGTTTTAACTTTGTAGAGAAAGTGCGTATTTTTAGTTTGTATTCAACTTTGTAGTATTTTACTTAAACATCAATAGATTCTATGGAATCTGCTTTTAACACTTTCTCTACAAAGAATTTAAGTGAATAGTTTTCTTTATAGCAGAAGGTTTCCTGGAGATTGAAGAGAGAAAGCAACAGGAATTCTCCAGTTCATCCCACATTTATATAACCAGAGTGAAATCTGTTTTCTGTTAAAAGAGAGAGGAGTGCAGAGGTTGGATTGGTTGTTTTTATTTTTTTTTGGTTAACAGACCCAAAAGTTGTCTGGAAACTGTGCCAAAACAATAGCATAAAAAACCTGCATCTGGAAGTCATTAGGGAAGCTCGGAGTGGGCAGTGATTAAAGCAGGGTGGAATTTCTACATTTTTTCCCCCTTTACAGTTTCTAAGCCAATCAAACACAACACAACTTTAAAGCCAATCAAAACCCAACACTTTTTAAGTCTTATGAATATGCAAGCAAGAAAATGCTCCCCCCAATATCCCTTCTGAAGGCAATCATCCCTTCTCTAATACCTCCCAACACAGTTCTCTGCACTATTTAGGAGAGTTCAAATAGTTTTACTTTTGCGCTGCCTTTTTTCCCTATAGTATTCACTGGAAAATTCTTTCTTACATTAAAAAACCTTCTAGAACATTATACTGGCATTGTAAAATACACGGCTATAATTTGGCAGTAAAGCCAAATTCCTGTAGAGAAGATCTGTTTTCTCCTCAACTTCTTCCACTTGCAGATCTGTTTGCCTGTGGGTAGCTGCTTTCCTCCTGCAGCCATCAGTACCATGGGACAGGCTGTTACAGTCTCCTCCCAACAGCTCCTGCCAATTTATGCCTTGAATGCAGCAGTTAAAGCCAGCTGAGTGATGCCAGGGCCCTACTTTCTTAACTAAAAGCAAGCCCCTCATAGGACCTCCTTCTTCTTAGCATATCTGGTGATGCAAAGAGTTGAAAACTTCATCCTTTATTATTCTGGTAAAGTCCATTTTTTTTTTATTCCATCTTTGTCTGTAGCAGGAAATCTAATCTACTGTAAAGTCAGAAGCAGCTGTAGTCAAAAATATGAGAACTCACTTTTCTCAAGTAATTTTAAAGATAAGTGACATCATACAGAAGCATCCACTGATCCCATTTCATCACTACGAACAGGATGACAGTTACTGCATTAAGAGACACTGTTAGCTGTAAAGACTGAAGGAGAGGTCTCTCATTTTATATTTTCATACACACTGTTTGTACCATGTTCCACCAATGGGAGGACTTTGTAAAAAGAGAGGTGATATTTGTGCACTGTTTTCAATGTTCTGGGGTATAAATGATGAAGACTAGTGCAGAACTGGAATGACCAATATGCTGACCGGTGTCAGTAATGGTTGTGTTTTGTCACCTGAGTCACCTCTGAATTTGGCCAGACATTCAGTTCCTCATTCTGCAAGTGTCTGTGGTCAGACAACTGTATAGCTAAGCACAAAGGTATTGTGATATTACTTTTTTAACACTTGATGAGGCTTACACAAACTGAAGTGTTGGACATGTGGAAATATAAATATTACATCTCTGACAGTGTTATACCACTAAAGCATTTGCTGCCTGAAATTATTGCAGAAATTTAATAATGAACAAATAAATATAGGCCAAATTCTGCAACTGATGGCAACAACCTGTATGACTACACAGAGGTGAGCTGTGGGGTTGCCTGAGCTCAGGTGACTGTTGTCCATAGCTCCTTGCACTTTTCGCCCTGTGTCTCTTCAAAGAGGATGGGAAAATCATATATTGGGATTTTGCCTGGCATTTCTGTTAAATAAACAAATGGGTTTCCTGCATCCTACTGCCTTAACACAAGTCACTAAAATGTTGCTAACAGAAATTAGTCTATGTATTATTTTGGCTTTGAGATCTCCATGTATATGTACATATTGAGCCTATCATCTATACCTTCATCAGTGCTCTCCCCTTAACAATCCTCAGCTTGTTTTCTTATTTGAACTTTGGAGATGCTTATGTCTTATTTTCTTCCCCTGATATTTCTTTTTGCTTGGCAATTCTCAATTTTATCCAGAAACAGTGCTGGGACCAATGGGTCAGCTGTCAAACTATTACTTCCTGCTGTGAGAAGCATTAAAAATTGACCATCTGAGGCTGAAGAGGTTTTGCTTGAGGCCAGGTACAGATGTGGCAGCAAAATAAGCAGCTTGCAACAGAAATTGAAATAACGTTCATGACTTCCTGTTTCTGTTACATTTATCTGAATTTGCTAAACATGATCAAAAAACAAGTGAAAGATCCCAAACTGGAAGAGACAAAAGAGGTATAATAATATGAAAGGCCTGAGGACATGGCAAAGAAAATTAACACCGACCACATGGGACTGATTCCAGGTGTCTTTCTGCATGGCAGAACGCTGGACTCCTCTCTCCCATGAGAAGCTTCATTGAAATTAGTAAAATAACTTAGATGGGTAGAGCATGAAGCATTAACTCCTCAAGCAGAGATGAGATTAATCTAAGAACACTGAGAGCATTTTGGGTGCTCAGTCTCTATTTCAGATAAACGAGCTGTAGTCAGATTGGCAGCAAAATAAGGACTCAAGAAAAAGTCTTTGTGTGACTGACAGTGGGGATCATGAATGGTGCAGCTCAGAGGCTTCACTGAGATGGAACACACGATGAATTTCTGCATGGCCTGATGATAGACTGCAGAAGCCATGGAGGAATTTAGAAACAGAAAGAATTCATTCCATACAGACTCCTAGAGAATAGTAATACAGAAACACTGAAGTAAGCAGGAAGATATGAGACTTGCTTTGAACTCATGCACAAATGCTGCGGACTGCTGGATTTCTGTTTTTTCTCACTGCTGTATGTGTTTGTTTGCCTATGGCAAACAAACCACCAAAGTCAGCACAGAAACTGGGGACTGGTGAAGGAAGTAACTGTCCCCAGACTAAGACAATCACAGATAAACAGACATTAATGATCATTAGTGTGATCAAGTAGTTTCCCAAAGAATAATTAGGAATACCTGTTTTCAGTTATTTGGTAAAATGTCCAAAAGCAGTAGTCACTAGTAGCACTTGGATACAATGGATGAAAACGTTAGGTTTTCCAGACACTGATGTAAAAGAACTGCAGTCTGAGGTGAGTGTAGGGATGTCAGAGCTTCTGCATATTAGGAGAAAACCATAGCCTTTCCTATTTTGCTGCTCTGTAACTACAGAGGTTTTATTTATTCCAACTTTCTTTTCCGGTTCTTCTTCACAGATAACATCCATGCTGTTACTTATAGAGGTGAAATTCCATGTGAAATTCATGTATTTCTGTTAGCATTCTTAGAGGAGGCAGAGCAAACATGTAAATAATGTAAATGATAGCCACAGGAAGCTTATTAGCATAATGCTTAGTTATTCACCCATTCTTCAATCTTTGACCTTTCCCGAAGGAAATGAAATATGTTCAGAGGAAACAAAAACATCTTGCAAACAGCTTCATGTGAATTACCTTGATGGTATCATCCTTTGTAATCAGGTATTGGTGAGCACGAAAGCAAATGATTACACAGTTTCCTACATTTGAGCAGAGTTATCCATTTCCTCAGGGACAGATGTGGAAACTACAAAAAACAACAGCCTTTTGCCAAAATAATCAGCAATCCTGTCATTATTTCAGAAAATAATTACCCTAGGTTAGCCACTTTTTTCACAGAGGTGAGATTTTCATGTCAGGAAAGAGGCACGCTGGGTGTGGGGACTGCTTCTCCAGTCCTGAAGAATCATGGCATTTCATACCCTTCAAAGTGTGCAGAGCAAAAGTGGGACACAGAAAGGGAAGAAGATGCTGCAAAAATAGATGTGCACTCCAATATTATTCTGAGGAGGTGGACATTTAGCCATGGTGTAGGAAACACAGACGGAAATTCCTGCCCAGAGTCAAAACAAAGACTTAAATGTTGGAATTCAGCACCCAAAATTCTTATTTTTCTCTGTTAAGTCATCCTTTTCAGAAGGAAATGGCAGATCAAGTGCTCAGCCATTAATTTTTCCTCCTGTCACAGGATATAGGAAATAAGGATATAAGGGGAAAAAAAATCAAGATGTTGAGACAAAGTGATAATAGCATTTTTCTTTTCTGTCCATTTTTCTATTACAAGTAAACCTATAAATTTCTAAACAAAAATATTTTAAAAGAAAGCTTTTAGGACAGATTCTTAGAGTGTGAGAAGATGTTTGATGTAGAAGAGAGAATATTTCACCCTGGATAATGGTAAGAGACTGTATGGATAAAAAAATTGAAAAATTAATTACATAGAAGTTATGAAAAAAACAACATTTATCCTGTAAAGAAGGTGAGTGGAAGCGGAATGGACAAAAGTGAATACTTGGTCTTCCATATCCTGAATGACCTGGGAAAAAACCCCAACCAACCAAACAACAACCCTGAGAGATTTCTGAAGAATCTTTAAGTTAAAGGACTTTGTTTAAAACCACAAGGAGAGAGATCTAGGGAAATCATGACGTCACAGGGCTCCTGATTTGAACCTCAAAGTGACCTCAGAGTACTGAGAGGACTGGTATGGGAGGAGAATCAGAAAATAAAATTAGTTAGATCCTAAGAAAATGGTAAAATATCCTCCAAATATGTAAATGAGGGACAGTGACAGGGAGGAAGAAATGAGCTGGTAAGCAGTGAGAAAGGTGAAAGATGAAAGAGAATAAAAAGTTACTTGTAAAGAAATGTGTAGGTAAGTATTTGGCTTAATTCCTGATTAAGAAGATTATGCGTTTATTTATGGAGAATTCATAAAAAAATCATGACAGTTAAAAAAAAAATCCAAATGAATACAATCCAGGTTATTTGCGCTGTTCAGCTTTCTGGGCCTACCATGTCATGACATTTGATATCTGATGCTGAAGCTTCCAGATCTGTAGAGACTGTCCTGTAAAAGTGATTGTTGCCAATATTTTATCTGAAGCGAATATAACTCAGCACTTAGTAAGGGGGAAATAGTCACAGACCATATCTTAAGAACTGTGAAAGAAGAGATAAAAGTGGGATTTTTGCTCTTAAAGAAAACTATGGAGTGCACTTATGAGATTGTGTTGGGAACTCAGTGGGACAGAAACTTATTTCAGTGTAATCAATGTAGGCAATTGGACTATTCAATGAATCTTTGCTGCCACTGATCTTAACTGATCATGTCAGGCCTATATCCTGGAGTTAGCATTGCTGGCAAAGCTACAGGCACAGCTAGACAAAACAAAACATTGATAAACCATACCTTGAATTTAGTCAAGAGTCTGTTATCAAAGTTTGACTTTTTTGATTGAAAATCAGTCATTTAACATAAAGGAGGCACAGAAACAGAAAACACAGCAGAAACCTTATCTTTCGCATAACCCTTTCACAGCCCTGAAAGAGTCTGCTTGTTTAAAACAAAACACCTCCCCAGATCCTGATTAAAAAGTGGACTTCAGCACTCAGTCAGTGAGTAACACTGAAAAACAGGTATGAGAAGAAGCCTTGTATCTAACAATTTGTTTTCCCTCTGGCAATATTCTCCCTTTGAAGGTAGCCTTTCATGTAGTTTCAAGCAATATCTTCCTGTCTTGATAATAAATGCACTCTGCTCTTTTTGAAGAGGACCTGCTGTTTTTCTCAATACCCAATATACAAGATGCCTCCAGTAAGTCTTGGTGGCCAAAACAAAACGGATGCCTTGTTCAGAGCATTGCAAATGAGCATGACAGTGTGCAAATTTTGGCTCACTCATTTCCCATTCTACCCTAACATTTGTAAATTGAACTCCTATTTTCAGATTTCCATAGACTGTTCCAAGGTTTATGTGATTCCTTTAATTATGGCTTGAAGTAGAGGCAAATGCATTCCAAGAAACCAGCAATTACCTGCAACATGTTATTACTGTGAGACTTTTGGAGATCTTCAGCTTTTGTGAAACTTCATGAGACATAGCAGAGGAAGAAACTGCTAAATCCAACAAGGTTGCAAAAAAGAAGTCTCAAAGTATTAGAGTCTTCTTTCAGTACCATAGTTGTCATAACAGAGTTAAAATGAAGATGCAACTGCCATCTGAAAAGCTCACAAGGTGAATAGGGAGTGTCTATCATGAATGAATAGAAGATGAGGAACTAAATTTATTTATTTTTAAAACTACCACATATATACTTGACAGCTATATTGCTTTTGACATACTGAAAGATATTTTCAGCAGAGATGCTGCAGTCAAAACCCTCTGAAAATTCAATAGAATATGTTTTCCTTAGCAGGGTCAGGTGGGGTGATTGTTCTGCAGATGTTTCTGAAATAAGCATCTATTACACTGTAATTTATGTTTTGGCAGCTGGGTTCATTGAACTTGATGATCTCTTCCTATGCTCTGCTTTCCTCTATATACTCAGCGCATTTTCTGATTTGGAAGTCTCAGGGTAGAGTTTGTTTCTCTTCAGGTAGATGTCAACAACAAAGGAATTTTTATCTGAACTAGGCATCCTGCTATAATAGTGGCAGGAGATCTAGGCAGTCATCTGGGTGTGCTATTTTTACATTGCACTCCAGCATGGCATTGGTACATTATCAGTCAGCATCAAAGTATGAACTATGACAGGATTACATATGCAGTGGCTTTGAAATTGCCTATACATTGTAACAACTGTAAAGTGAATGTGATAGCTGGTGAAAAAAAGGTTACAGTATTCAACTCAGAACATGGGAAAAGGAATATAGACAAAAGGACTGCTTAAAAAAAGTTGTAGAGACATAGAGAGAAAGAGAGGCACACCAACAGATTGCCTCATTAGCTGATATGGTTCTAGTTTTTTTGCCTTTTTAGCAAATTATTTTCTTTTGCGGAGTAAAAGTGAATATTAATATATTTCCAAACTGCAATTGATTTTCAAAACAGAGGCATGAGGAAAGAAATTTTGTTTAGGAACTGCTTTCTGAAGGCACCTACTGCAATAGGTGTGCTGTTAGACATCTGTGGTGATAGAAGGGATCTTTGCTCTCTAGCTCTCTGCATGCGCTCCAAGACACTTAGGCTTAGGATATAGATTGGTGTAGATCACATCTTCTCTCATTCCCATGGGCAGAAGGGAGTGCTGGCCTTGTGGAGCACATTTAAAGATCATTAGGTTTGGCACATGGCTGGGAAATCTCTGTCACTGGCTGGCAAAACTGCCTCAATAATTCACTAAAAGAGAAATATGAAGCATTTAGGAGTTTTGAACTTGATTGTGAGCATCTTGCTGTGTGGATTTGCAGCCTCTCTTTGTCAGACTGAGCAGTGGGAAGATGGCTGTGCATCTGTCATACTTGGGTGCTGCAAAGGAGAGGAGATTTGTGCCTCTGTGCCAGTAACTATGCCAACATGGCACACATGAAATGTCTTTGATGATAAACCCGTGGCTGAAAAATGCAGTTCCTTAGAGATTTATGTACTTTGTCTAGTGCCCTAAACATTCTTACAGAGCATTATCCTGGACACCAAGCAATTTCTGTACACTAAATAACATGAATTCACTCAGAAAACCAACAACAGAAACATCCATCAGCCAGTGGGAGAGTATTTTCGAAATACAGGTGCTCTATTTTCGATCTGTCACTTCTGATGATTCAGAAGGGCTGATGGAAAGTTTTACAAAATCCGTTTGAAAGACAAGACTCAACTGCAGTCTATGAGGCTGCTGTCTGTCATGTTCAAGGACTCCGTAGAGATATTGACTTTGCAGCACATTATAGATTTTCTTGTACCTCACATGTATTTAACTGCTCATTGATACATGATTATCTGTTCTTTTCCTCTCTTTATGCTCCATATATGTAGGGAAAAGCTTCTATTTAATTTCCTGCCAATGTCCTCTTTCTCCATAGGTAGCAGCTATCCTTCTTTCCTCAAGCTGACTAACAGATTAAGTTACTTTTTCCAGCCTGTATTTACCCTGGATATACTAATACAAGATATTAACCCTTCTATGTACCCTGCTTCATAGATGGCTGCATAACAATGTTCTCAGAACTGAGAAATAACAAAACTGTCAGCCTCAGTTGAAATCTGGAGGAGCAGAAACACTGGAAGAAACCAGAAGAAAGAGATATCAAAGATACCTTTAATTCCCTCAATCCCATCTGATTGTCTTCAGATTGTACATTCCTATTTTGGGCAAGACCACCTGTAACCCCTTAGGGGCCTTGCCTTGTCTTGCCTTACCTTCCCTCACTTCCCTTCCTCTTGCTCATTTCTCCTTTCCCAGATCCTCCAGCTTCTGGTTTTAGTTATGCTTCTGTACTGCCAGCCTGAAACCAGTCCAAGAGCTGTCTCAGACCTTTCCACCTGAAACTCACACTCTTTCTCTCCCCCTTCCTTCTTTCATTTTTAAATAAATGTTGCAAATGTGTTTTCAGCATTGTTTTTAGTGAAGTCTCCATGGAAAGCTGACATGTCATTCAAGCCTCCATATTTAAACCTGGGGATTCTTTTCTTGGTTGCACATGGAAATGTGCTCCAGTTTTCTGATGCTGAACATGTGCTGCTGGAGAAAGGTCTTATCAGGTCATGTCTTCTTAACTGGAGAGACGATCAAAAAGGCATGTTAGCTAGCCAGGAGAAGCAACAGCCTATCCTTAGTGATTTAATGAAACATTTGAAAGGTAGTGGAAAAGAATGTCAAATCCATTAAGTATGCCATCCATTCAGCATTTAATATTTGGGCTACATACTTTTTTTTTCCAATACTTTCTTCAGCCTGGGATGGAGCCACCATAACACATAGGATAGAGTTCAGCTCACCTAAATTGAGATTTTTCAAAGTCAGGTATGTACACATGCATTTAGCACTTGAAAAGGGAACTTTTGAGAGAATGTTTTAGATGCCTGTCCACTAAAGGGAAGAATTTTTCTAAGCTTTTAGAAACTGAGATGGATGAACCCCTGTGATAGTTCTTGTCAATGATTCATGCTTAGCACACATATGAAGTGAGCTCAGCCTGACAGTTTTACAAGCACATTAAATCTGCCTGAAATCTAAATGTGAACTGTCCCATGGTACTTTCTATCAAACTGCAAGATAGGGCATGCTTTTGTTATGCCTCTCCTTCCAGTCTGTTTATAAAAGAGAGAGCTGTAGCTGTTGGTCCAAAATACCTTTATTGAACTGGATAATTTTGAACTTGTTTCATCTGATGATTATAAGTCTCCTAATTTCTAGTTTAAACGTATTAACATAACATTTAATTTTATTTTTTCGTGTGTCAACCTTATTTACAGGGTTAAATATCAACTCCATTCTCTGATGTTCAACTTTCCTAATATGATTACATGAAGTGTTATATGGTTGAAATTATGTCCTTTTCTGTGTGTGCTCAAAATATTGTCTTCTGCATCCTTAGTTACAAAAACAGTGCTGTTGTGCTACTTAATGATTTATCTAAATGAAAACAGTTGATTCTTGCTTAATGAACCTTACAGAAAAATAGGGTAACAAAAAAAATCTAATGATAGTTTTTAAGATGTGTGTATGTGTGTTATGGCTCCCAGATTTACAGTAGATTAATTTCCAGTCACTACTTTCCCTAAGGGTGCCAAAATCGTGTCTTGAATCTTTTGTTAACCTTTTGCTGCTGTAAAGCACTTTTCTATGTATTGATATTAGCAGTCAGTCATTTTCTTCTACTGCTTCAGTCATATGTTTTAAGTAAGTTCTCACAGAAAGAAGTGATGGTAGCATTGCAAAAAAAGAAAAAAATATTGTACTTCTTCAGGGAGACTAAAGTTTGACAGACTTACTTTAGAGTGACTGTGTGTTGCATTCTAGTAGGAATTGCAGTCCTATCTTGGAAGGCTGATTTAAATCCAGCTAAAATCAATGTTAAGAAATTAGCTATTCCCTGTTCCTATTGACTAAATACCTAGAATGATAAATATAGCTCAAGTTACCAATTACAATAATAATTTTAATGGTGTTATCAGTCTGTCTTAGTTCCACTGACATTTTAAATATTAGGAAAGAGTGATCCATCCTACCCTAAATCCACAGAGAAATGCATTTTCATCAGGATTTTCTTCATGAAGTAACTATTCTTAAGAGCACTAACACTACAAAGCAAATTAAACTGCTTCTATTTGCTGTGCTCCCTTCCCTGGAGGTAACTGCATGATTGGATGTGTCAGCCACAGGATAAACCTGGAGACTAATAAAAAGGCAGGTACTCAGCTATAGGACAAACTGCTGACACAGATATGCCTGTAAGCATTATGTTTTTAGGCCCTATTAATATGGTTTAAACATTAATACATTTCCTATATTGATTTCCTTGTATATCTCAGACCAAGATGTTCTGTATTGCCATACACTTCACTGTGCAATGATCTTCCGTAAGTAACTAATTCACTGCACTATAAAATGGCAAAATATGGTACTTCTGAGGCATATACTTTCACACTGTGGAGCTATGCTAGATGAACAGAGAATAAAAAGTAATGTACAAAAATATGACTTCAGCAGAAAAAAGTTGCAAGGAGCCTCTCACTTATGTAGTAGAACTATGACTGTGGAGCTCTGCACAAGACATTCCACCTTCTGAAGAGAGGGGAAATGAGATGTTGCAGCTGCTATTTGTATTAAAGATATATGAACGAGATGCCTACTCTTAGTGGTCTTTGCATAAAACTACTGGCAGAGACACTGTGAGGATGGGGTACAGTTCACCCTTGTTGTTTTTGAAAACTTCAGCACCTTTTGCTCCCTGATTGACTTCACCTCTTAAAATGTGAGAGGGGCTGCTGACTTCACTGTAGTAGACAGAAGAGCTTATTTTCCTCAGTCACAGTCTTGTGTTCTTCAGGCATGCTAAAGTTCATTTGAACCAGAGAGGAGAAGAAATGAAATTTAGAGGCAGTTCAACAAATCTGTTTTAAGCTTCTCAGAATCTCTATAGGCCAACGTCTCTGCATTTGCTTCATTTTATAAGAGATTGATGAAATTCATATGTAGCTCTTCAAGTCTGGTGTTTCCATAAATGCAACAGTAATTAAATTCAGCTATTGGCAGAAGTGTAGAAAGTAAAATGCTGCCAGAATAACTGAGTATGCTGTACTATAAGTTTAGCCTTTCAAAAAGGAACAGAATTTCTATGCAATAGCTTCAAATTGCACAGCTTTAAAAGCACTTTAATTCTAGTCTAGGAGGATTGTTCATCTCTTGTTTTATATACATTCATAGTGCATATCAATGCTCTCTAGTGCAGCTTCAGAACTGTCTGCCTTCTGTGCTAGCCCAGCACAGACTATAGACTATTGAGTATAGAAAAAGTTACTGCAGTGTCTATGAAGAAAAGCCAACTGCAAAACCAAGCTAACATCTAATTTAGAGATGCAACTTCTGTCTAATGCAAACAGACTACGTGAAAAATATTTCCTAACTGCTTTGCTGAAGCAAGGCAATGATCTGTGGGACAAAGATGACAGGGAATTATCTGAAATTCAAAAATGCAATGTAAGAGACATGATGTGGCTGTCAGTAAAACCAGCTATTTAAGGTCAACCAGAGGAGCTCAGGCCTCAGCCTCAGCATGTCAAATCCAGCTCTTCTAAATGATAGAGTGGGAGTTCCAAATAGACTCTGGCCAGTCTGTTTGGATCTCGCTGGACCACAATGTGAGCCATGGCAATTACAGCAGGGAGCTCCCTCTTGTCCAAACCTTTCTCGGTGTGTCTTTGGGTAAGGGGCCTGTTTCACTAACTTAACCCACCTTCATGTGCACTTCACTCATGCAGCAAGATGGGGTGATTGATGTTTATGCAGCATCTGTATTGTAACAGTCTCCTGTAGCTGGTTTACCAGAAGCCTTAAGGAGTTACTATTTTTTGTTACCTAAGCAGGCAATATGGTATGTACCTCCTGTGAGCCCACTAACTCCAAGCCAAGGATTTATACCAAATCCTCTGATACACAACCTCTGCAGTGAGACTGTTTTCCTTTCATGATTTAAAAAACAGGTAATTAGTCACAATAGTAAGGAGGGCAGACTCACTCCTTTTATCAACCTTTTTTTTTTTAAAGGGGGCTCAGTATGGCTGTCTTCCAATTTTCTCTCTATATATATGGAGAATATACATCCAAATAATTTAAAGATAGTTTGAAGCTTGAAGCTTTTATGTGAACTTTATTTGAGGATTTATGTGAACAATAAAAATAGATGGAAAGCAAAAGAAATGGAAATAAAGCCGTTGAATCTAATTGAAAAAGACTTTAAGAACAATGTATTTTCCACCTTCTCTGGTAGAAAGAAACTAAAACTAGTGGGAATCTAGAAAAGTTGTAAAAAGGAACGATAGCTCTGCTTCCTGCTCCTCCTCCTGCCATCTAAGAAGTGGCTACTTCTTAGTCCAATACCATGAAACTAAGATAAGACAAGGAAGATCTTTCAAGACAAGGAAGGATCAAGCATATTGTCCCTTGACTCTGATTATAATAATAAATGACTTACATGCCATTCTTGACCTTGTAGATTTTATATGACTATTATTTCTGTTATTATGGTCCATATTCCAACAACTATGTGCTCTCACTCTAAATGACCTTTGTCTAAAGTGCTAAGAATAAACAACTGAGAAACACAATTTTTATGAGAGTATGTCCTAGGTATTTGTGTATCCCTATAAATACATGTGTGTCCCTCCTATAATTATGTGGGTGTGTGTCTGCTTTGGGCCAGTCCCTATGGAATAGACTATGGAACAGTTTATTTTCCATAGGTGACTGCATTTAAAGATGTTAGAAAAAGAACTGCATCCTCGATAGCAAACACTTGAACCTTGAAGAATCATGAAGTGGTTTCCTGTCCATCCAAAATCAATTTACTGGGCAAGAAGCAGGAAGGTCACGCAGTCTAAATAAACTCTTAAAGGCTGAAATAATGACTGTATCAGAAATGATTCAATTCATGGCCCAGAACATTTCCTGTGCTATGCAAATGTCTAGAATCAGACTAGATCATTAAATTACAAATAATTTTGCTGCTAATTATTTCAATTTACCACATTTTGAATATCTGGCCAGTGTTTTTCTTCCAAGACTCCCCAGCTGCTGCTAACTTAGCCACTTGTATTTTATTTTCACATTCCCTAGCAAGAGGCACACAGTAGAGAGGGCTGAGGGTTGCTTTGAGGTGAGCTACAGTGGCAGAAGGGTTGCAGAGGGAGCAGGTGTCATATGCACTGTACTGAGCACTAGCAAACTTTGCATTGCACAGGTTCTACTGAGAAAAAGTGTTGCTGAATGCAAAAGAACCAGACCTCTGTAGGCAGTTTTGACTTTTGTAGGAAAGAAGAGCTTTCAGATGAGTGGGGGAGTGGAGAAAAACCTTGGTTACACCTGCCTTCCCAAATGAACTCCATCAATTCTAACTTCATGATGTCTACTCCAGTTTTTGTTGGTTTAGGCCTGAGGCAGGAAAGTTTTTAAAAAAAAATTCCTCTTTACTAGACTGCTGAATTTGGCATTTATTCAAAGGGTAAGAGCCCATCCAATCAGTCTGCTGGGACCTTTCCCAAAGAAAACAACTCTCTGCTGCAAGTCTGTGGTCACTTGCAAGTGAGTACATGGCTGAAGAAGCAGGGGCAGAAAGGAATTACTCCAGATTTTCCCTTTTGCAGCTATTGCTTAAACTACAACTGTATGTTCTCCATATCTTTAAACACTTTTGTTTCAGGCAGTAAAAGAGGGATGACTTTGTGTCTTTGGAACTAGTCTGCCACAACAGCAAGATGCAATCATTGTTTTTTCTCCCTTTTATGAACATAAAAGTCATGAGGCTCTTTGCAGTCGTCATCCCATACAGAAATGTGTATGAGAAGCTAATCCAGAAGCAGGTCAGCACCATTCCTCAAGGCACCAAGGGGGAAAAAATAAAAAGAAGGAAAATACATCAGAGCTCCACAGACAGAATTTGGAGCTATTTTCCCAGCTCTCCAAATCCCTTTTTATCCCCTGTTTCTAGGGGCTGGGATTGCTCAACAGAGCCCATGGCCACACTGGTGCTGGTGGCTGGGCCCCTGCTAGAACTGTGCCTGGAGAGAAAAGGGGATGACCGAGAAGAGTCCCGCTTCATGCAGCTTTTCCTGATTTTTTTTCTGTGTCCTTAGAATGAGGTGAAGAAAAATCATGCAGCTCAGTACTGCCTAGTTAGGCTCCTCCCTCTGTCCCTCTTTCCTTTCTCCCTCTCTCCCTCCCTCCCTCCCTCCCTCCCTACCCTTTTCTTTTTTTTTTTGGTGTTCAGCCCACTGGCTACGTGGACACTCTGTGGAGCAGGGCCAGGGCAAGGGACACAGAAAGGCACGTCCTATGGCAGAGCTTTTCCCCTTTTCACAAAGCTATTTCAGTTCTAGCAACTCATCTTACACCTCTGCATTTACCAGGGAAAGAGAGAGAATAAAGCTTCAAATTAATGAATATTACATTGAAGCTGTAGTGATTCCCTACATCTTCAGCCCAATTAATTTTAATTGGACTGCACAGCAGGAACATTTTCTTAACACCATTTCAGATGTCTCCCTTAATCTCTAATCTCTTTGACAGTATTTTATGAAAACTCAGATCATATCCCAATGCTGATAAACCCTCTGATTACTTGATACATATCTTGATGTAGTTCACTTTACTGAAGGTGAGAGTGCTTTGGAAATCAGCCTGGGCCTTAATCATAAAGACACACAAATCACTGTGGCAGTTTTTATGCAGATGTTGTGTTGCACCAAAAACACTTCTAATCATTGCCATCTGTTCTGTTGTCTTAATCTCATCACCAAAAAGATGTATATGCTGCATGCTGAGGTGAGAAACGCATGTAATGTGCATAGGAATCTCAAGGGGTTTTGAAACTGTATCTGGAAAAACAGAGTATGAGTGGAAGTGAACTATGGATGACTGTGGGGCATGAATCTGTGATGAGAGGATTATGCCAGGAGTTTGTTGGTGTGGTGTGGAAGGACAACAGAGCACTACAGTCTGCTGAAGATTTGTCAGAATGGCGGTTATTGTCTTCAGGATGTTTGGTAAGAAGTTGCTGTGAAGGAAGAATGATGTAATGGTCTGGCAAGTATGACAGAAATAATTGATAATATGCTATCAAATGCAGGGGTCTTTCCCCACAACTCTGGGAATAACATCAGGCTCTGGGGAAAAAAACTGGTTACCAAATAACAGTAGAATTTTCTCAGAAACTGTGAAACAGGGCAAAAGTGACTAGAGGTAGGAAGAAAACATGCTTCAAAACAATAAATTCTCTCTGTGTTTATTGAGTATCCCTGTGGCAATGAAAATAAAAAGCACTCAGCCCTCTAGCTACATCTGTTCTGGTTTTTACAGAAAGTTAAAACCAAAAGGATATCTTCATCAGGAACCCACTTCAGTCTAATATAAGTAGAATTTGTTTCTCAAATGGAAGCAAACTTGTGATTTAGGGCCATCTAATCTTCTTAAAACATTCCTGCCATAGTAAGTGGAATTATGTGACCTTCTTGCTCCAAAACCCTCCTGCAGCTGCTCCTCCATGCCTTATCCCAGGTCACTCCTCTTTGCATCTGGTGTAACCTATCTCGGGAAGCACTCACCTACAAAAGAGGTGATGCCTTTTCCACTGGGGAAGCAGGACATCCACACCAAATGGCTACAGCCTTTGAAAAGGTCCTATCCACCTATGAGTAAGGGAGAGAGAGAACTGCATGAAATTTTCTGGGCAGCAGATAAATACAGATTATAACTAAATAAATGGTTGAGGAAAGCAAGAGAGTGAGAGAGCACATAATAGACATAACAGAACTCAGACTGAAAGGAGTAGGTGGTGGAAGGAAAGGGAAGAGAAGGGAAGAGAAATGTTGGAAAAATGCAGAGGCCAGTATTGGGGAAGACCAGCTACATTACAGAGCTGCTCCTGGGAAGTCAGCCAGAGTATCTCTCTAGGAGTCTTCATCTCTCTCTCTGACTGTAAAACAGTCCTAAGGCCTCACATGGCATCCAGTTAATGAGCTTAACCAGTGGTAATAGGAATATCAACTCAGATATGATCAGGTATCAGCAAATCAATTTCCTAACTGTGCCAGAATGGAAGTTACCAGTTGGAAATTCAGAGGTCTCCATCTCCTTCCCTGTAAAGCCTGATGGCTTTTATTACCCCAAATTATCCCTGGTATTCTGCACTTTATTTGTGCTTCAATAGCACTCTGAGAGAATAGCTACTTTCTAAAGCTCTTCTTTTTACTTTTCTAATAATAGCCCTGCTTCAAATTTTTACATTTAATTTTATAATAATTTTCCCAAACTTTAGGAATTCAGAGAGATCATGTAAGTTAATTATGGCTCAGGACCACAGCTGCTTCTTGCTTAGAACCAGATCCTTCTCACTTCCATTAGAGTTTATTTGCAAGGTAAAGAACAGGAATAAGCAAATTGGCCAAGGGAGCCACAGAGGGGTAACACTGGTGAAATGATTCAGAGTCTGCAGACATCTGAGTTACAAAAATATAGCTGATAGTGTGAAGACCTGTGCTTTGTTATTAGTATAAGCCTTGAAGCAAGTTAAAGCAGAAATCAGTACTTGAAGTCTAGATTCAAGAAAAGAGCACCAATATTTTCTGTGCCTCAGTTTTCTTAACCTATAAAAATGGGGACAACATTCATAAAGCATTTTGATATTTCTGGCATGCTGCTAAAAATATAAATATTATTATTTATATTATTCAAATAAGTTCTGAGTTGAGTCTTTGCTATAAATAAGAAAATAGTATCTTATTTTTATTTATTTTTAAGTAACATGAAACTTTTTCTAATTTTCAACATGGACTCATCAGCTGATTTTTAGATTAATTTTTTTATTTATTTCTTAATAACACATATTTATTTTAATACCACATAATCTTGGCACAGTTCATCTGGTAGGACCAGAGAATAGTATAGTGTACTGGGTTCTCTCAGATGCTGCATCGTATTCTGCAAGTATTATGGTATTACGAACATGAGGCCTTTCAGTATTCAACAGTTTTCTGTTGAGCATCCACACATTCATCTTCAGATAAAATAAGAGAGTTGTCAAAAAGAACATGTTATTTAAACCATGACATTGCAATACAGAGATACAGGTATGTATCTCCTGGGGACTAGTGGCTGTAATGTCCTGGGAATGCACAGATGGAGGCAACATCTAAGCTCAGATTGCGAAGCCTGTAGCAAGTCCTGGTCCATGGCACTCTTCTTTCCTGGTCCCTCTGATCCTCTGTTTGCTGGCTGCTGCTTCTCTTGCAAGGTAAATTGAAGGCTGGTAAACACTTTCATGTCAGGCATGGTGCTGCCTCTGTGCTTGGTCTGTCCATCATCCCTTCCTTTCATGGCAGGCCCTTCCCAGGATGGAACTCATCTCTCCTGCTCTGGCTTTTATACCACTACATCTCTATCTCTTTTCCTACAACTAAATCCTCCAAGCTGCTGAATGTTGCTCGCTTTCCTGTGATGCCTGAGCCACTCCTTGAATGACTGAGCCAGTCTTTTTGGTTCCCTCCATTCCACATAACCTGGTGATGAGGGTTCAACAGCCACCTGGATTGGAAGAAACAACAGGGTCAGAACTTAATAACTACATACAGAAAAATTTGAGGTCTGATTAAATGGGAAGGCTTTACCCCAAAATGTGGCTGTCTAAATTCTATATAAAGTGTCTTGGCATATGTTTGTGTGTGTCTGTGTGTGTATGGTGTCTGCTTGTACAAGAGACAAAGAGCTGAACACCTCTGAAAGATGTTTATTTTGAGTCTACACATGCTCTACTGTATGTGAATAAAACCTCTAAAATTTAGCCTAGAAGTGCTGGTTTTGTTAATAATGACACTAGCAATTTTCCTGGCAGAGATAAAAAAATCTATAGATACACATAAAAACACCTATGTTTTCCTAGGCATCATGTGTGAGGAAGTGTATTCTCACAGTAGTGTTTGTATGTCCTAAACAGCTGCAGGTAGGATGCACTTATGCACCAGTTTTCCAGTTCTCCAGAGTCAGTAACATAATACTGATCAAAAATGTTTCTTCTCTCCCAGGTTCAGAGGGACCTTCCTGGTTTTGTTGGGAAATCTCAGCTGCTATGGGTAACATATCTTGTTCAAGGTGCCCATCACCTTTGTTTGACGTTTGCACATAGGTATTCCAGCTGGGATTACTGTGCTGACTGCCAGTGAAGCCATGAATGTCGTGGCAGAATGGTGTGGCTCTTTCCAGGCAAAACTTTCTTCTTTCTGTGGTGTTATGTCAAATTCATCCACGCTGGCCACAGCCTGCACTGGAGCAAATCCAAAATTTTGGAGCCAGCTCTTTGGGCTGGTGCCCAGCCCTTCTCCTTTTCAGGCGGAGGAGCAGCAGCGTGTCCATGGCGGGGGGGTGGGGGTGGGGGTGGGGGGCGGGGGGTGGGTTGATTTTAAGGAGGGATGTGGCAGACAGGGATGAAGGAAAACAGGGAAGGGACAGGCCACAGGAATTGAAAGCAGTGTTCACGGTCTTCCCAGAGGTTTCATGCTTACACTTCATGGAAATAAAAGAATTTCCCTACATTTTCTGACTTCCCTCACTCCCAAGGAAGCTAAGGGGGACACTTACTTTCACAATCATCAGCTGAATCCTTGTATGATTTACAACTTCCGGCTCCCTTGCTCTCACAGCAGCAAGGCAGCAGGCTTTTCTACCTCTTTCCAGGCTCCTCCTGCCTGACATTTTCCTTTAATTTTGATGGTGACCCATTTAACAGGACTCACTTTGGTATATCTGGAAAATTTCAGTAAGGGTTGACTTAGGATACCTATTCCTCTTTAACCCTTTAAAGACACTTAAAGTGTCTGAAACATAATCCAACTGAGATCAAGCATGGCTTTGAAAGAAAAATATTTGATTACTACAAGGACTATAGCTTTGAAAAATAACAATCTTTTCTAACTTCTTACATGGCAAAAAAATGGTGATATCAAGAACAAAGTGTTCTAAACCTTGAGTGAGACCTCTGTGAATAAATCTGACTTGAATACATGGCCCAGAGACTATTTGCACAATAAATTACGGTTAAATGATTCTTTATGAATTCCACAGTTTTAATTCTGAAAACAAGATGGGGAACTACTGTTTTCTTTATTAAGGCCTTACCTTTTGCAGCAGAGGCTCAAACTTACTCCTCTGAGAGTGGGAAAAAACCCAACATACCATTACTTTCAAAACCTCTCTATTTTATTTTTGTATTTTTTTATCATCCAGTCTTTTTCAGTCTAACTACCACTCTGTATTACAGGGTATATCCAAATTGAGAGACAAACTTCTGGCCAGTTGTTTTTGAGGAACTTTCCAATGGACTGTACTGCTGTTTGGAAGACTGGGAGTGCCACGTCGCTCCCTAGTTATAAAGTCTGAGAAAACCATCATGGTTACTTTTGCAGTTCTTGATGTGGTTCTGGGTGGTAACTTCCGATAGCCAACACTGGGGTTTTTTTCCCTTTTGCTGAAAGGGTATGCCATAATTGTACTTGGTGAGAGAGCTATGAAGCACTGTGAGGTGTAACACTGGATCACAGGGACCATCTAGTGTTCTCAGCCTGCATCTGCAACGACAGCAGTGCCCTGTATCTGCATAATAGAACTGTTATGGTTTAAGTGTATAGCATTTCAGAGAAAGAAATCAATTACCATTTGAATACTATATGTAATTACAACCAGTTTTCAGCTGTTCTGATTGAGAAAATGAGTAAAGTATTTTTGAGTGGTATTTTCAAATGTTCTGCTCTAAATAAAAACAAAGTTGTTTTCTTTCCCAATATACTCACAGAGAATCTGTCCCTACTTTTCAGTTAATATTTTTTTAAAGTAACATGTAGAATATGTTGAGTGTGGCAAATACAAAAGAATTTGGCTTCAGAAAATCCAAAGTTTCCATCTTCAATAAATGCATCGTAAGAACTCTCATTTGCTACTGTTCCCTGCACAGCAGCCCATGCTCCCCTCTGCACGAGGTGCATGAGGGGCAACAGCTGAGACATCTGTGCATGAGGATCAGGACATGAAGTGCCAGAGAGCTGAGCTGGAGGCTTTTGGGAGAGAGACAGGATAGCCGAGAGATTTAGGAGTGACAATGCAGAGAATTAGGATGCTTTTGGGTCACCTGAGGGCTGGAGGAGGGCGAGGATTTTCAACATGCTGGAGAAGAGATAGAGGGGAGCTTGTCATGTCTGCAGGCTGGGCTCCAGCTGAGGTCATGAAAGAGAAAATGAGAGTGAAAACTGAAGCTGTGAGGCAGGGCTGAGAATGTCAAGGCTGTGCTTGCCACATACCTTATTCCCACCCACACCAGGCAGAGTTAAGCATACTCTGCTGCCCTTTCCCTCCACCACAGGGTACTGCCTTTCTCCTTCTTTTGTTTTGTAGATAGAAATTTGGCCCCTTGGAGCATCAGGCTTCTGCAGAGGACAGCAGGTTTGGGAAGAATACCTAATCTAAGAATGTCATCAGCTTTTGTGGTTTGATCCCAGACGGAAGTGCAGTAGTGTCTCTTTCCATGTTTGGACAATTTTGATTATATACATACTTTAAAAGGTAAATAGGACAGAATATCTTAGTGAATTGCAGTAACTTGTCAGAATCCTGGGGCTATTTGGTCCCACTTGAAAAGAAAAATAAAAGAGGCCTTAAAAAAATAGAGAGGTTGACTATATGTCAGTTTGCAGGTAAGAAATTCCTCAGAACATCTAGAGGCAATGGAGAGAGGAAGAAAAGGAGGGAAAAGAGGAACACACTCCCTGTAAGTCTGATTACTGGGGATACTGTTGCATAGCAATTAATCTAGATGACTATTTTCACTGAAACAAGAAGCCTTTGCATAATCACAACAATTTATGACGGTGTTTTGTTTCTCCAAAAGGTTTAGTCTGCCAAAAAAGGAAGAAAGAACTGGTAAAATTTCTGAGAAAAGAGGAAAAAAATTCAGTAATTAAAACCAAAATATATTTCAAACTGCTCGTCAAGATTTCCTCATTCTAAAGGAATTTAAAAAATGTCCAAAATCTAAATAAGCATTTGTCCTAGTTACAGTGGCTTGAACTGGCTTATCAATGTGTGGGTGTAACCTAAACTGTGTATTCTACACCCTGTATGTCCTTTCTGATGAACTGTTAATAATGGATCATTTGCAGAGAGATGCCCAGGGCTGCAGACTGTGACCATCATCCTCACCAACAAGTATTTCAGTATATTCCTTTCACTTTGCACTCAGGGGGACATGTGGTGCTCAGCATTGGAACTGATGAACACAATTCTGTTTGTGCCCCAGGGTGCTGGGTTATACATCCGGGTTTTGTGGGTTAAAACTGATTTTTTCTCTGTATCATTGTACTTCCTGTAATCTTTTTATTAAATTGTAGCTCTGACTTCTAATCTCTTTTTGAGTTGGGTTTGTTTCTCCCACCGGTTTACCTTTAAACCAGCACAGCATTTTATTTTCTATCAAAACATTTGTCCAAATTAAGAGGAACTTTTCACAAGGGCATGTAGCAATAGGACAAGGATGAATAGTCTTAGACTGAAAGAGGGTAGGTTTGATTGGATTGTAGGAAAAAAAATTCCCTACTGTGAGAGTGGTGAGGCACTGGCACAGGTTGCCCAGAGAAGTTGTGGATGTCCCATGCCCGGAAGTGTTCAAAGCCAATAGGATTGAGCTCTGAGCAACCTGATCTAATGAAAGGTGTCCCTGGCCATGGCAGGGATTGGAGCTAGATGGTCTTTAAGTTCTCTTTCAACCAAAACCATTCAATCATTCTGTGACTCTAAATTACTTTTGCTTAGAATGAAAAACAAATTTATTTGAAAAGTAAAATTTAATTCTTAAAAATTATTTCTCTGGTGAAGTACTTTTGTTCAAGTTACCTTTCTTCTTAAATTTACTTTATTTCTTAAATTATGGCTTTAGGTTTTTTAGTTGCCTACATTAAGGCACTAATTTAATCTTCTTCCTCCAGGTGCTTTCTCTGGTGTTTTCAAGATCTGTATAGGATAGCTACTATTCCATCAGATCTGGTTGAGATCAGTTAACGGTTCAGAAATTTTTGGAAGTAGACTGAGTCACATAGAAAAAGAATTGCACAAAATCAGTTTAATGGTCAAATATACAATATTATCTATGGGTGAGGATAAACCCACTGCAGATATTCAAGTGCTCTGGCACACTGTATTGGTGTCTAGGTTCCACAGTCACTTTTGTCCAGTGTAAACCTGCTCTTTGCCCAGAAGGGAGGTCTTACAGCTCTCTACAATTACCTGAAAGGAGGTTATATTAGGTGACAGTCTGCTTCTTTTCTCCAGTATTAAGCAATAAGACGAGGAAATGGCCTCAAGTTACTTCAGGAGAGTTTTAGAGTGGTTCTTAGGAAATATTTTGTATTTTGTATATATTCTGACACCGCAAAGTGTTGTCAAGCACTGGAACAGATTGCCCAAGGAAGTGGCTGAGTTGCCATCCCTGGAGGTGCTTAAAAGACGTGTAGATGTGACATTCAGGGACATGGTTTAGTGGTGGTCTTAGCAGTGCTCAGTTAGACCATTGAACTCAATGATCTTAGAGGTCTTTTTCTAAACAGTTCTATGAGTTTATGATCTGTTCTCCTCCTTCCCTCTGCTGGCACCAGCACTTGTGGCTCATGTGAATAAGAGATGTGCAAGCCAAAAACTAGCTAATAGTTTGATGAGTTAGCTACCCAAGGCTCTCTAATTAGTCTGAATTTATTGTAAAAGAGCTGTTTTCCCTTTAGTGACCTTGCTTTGCCAGACCAAATATATTGAATTCTTTGGTAACACGGCACAAGAGGAGTCTCTGGGCTATGAAGTCCAGAGCCCTCCTATCAAACTACTGTAACACTTTAGAAAATCTCTGAAGCCTCTGTTGCAGGATGAAAAGAGTTGGGGGTGTGTCTTGAGGAGGGAACCTCTGCTAAAAGGAGATTGGATACAGCTCCTTCTGCCTGTGTGTGGTTTTGCAGCAATATTGCCTGTTGAGCTATGAAGGCATGCTTGTGATGTGCCTCTGAAAGCTATTGCAGCAGCCCTCTTCAGGTTCTAATGATGGTCACTTTCAGTTACTGAAGACACTAAAGTGCATTTTTGTTTACCTCCTGGTCAAACAGCTGCTGGTTAAAAAGTTTGATTTTTTTTGTTTTTGTTTTTAAACATAGCTAAGTTACATGATTGACATTCAGATTTGTAGCTGTCATCCTCCTGACACATGGCAGCAGGTAAGAAAAATGTATTACTTTGCTGGTTTAGAGGAGGAAACAGATTTTGCTGTTTTTTTAAAATCTGGTATTTCCAACAGAAGTTTAAAGATAATCTAACATTCTGATGAATTTTTACAGCACCACTAAAATTAGTCGGGTCCTGCACTTTGGCCACAACAACCCCCTGCAGCGCTACAGGCTGGGCACAGAGTGGCTGGAGAGCAGCCAGGCAGAAAAGGGCCTTGGAGTACTAATTGACAGGAAGCTCAACATGAGTCAACAGTGTGCCCAGGTGGCCAAGAAGGCCAATGGGATCCTGTCCTGTATCAAAAATAGCGTGGCTAGCAGGACCAGGGAAGTGATCCTTCCCCTGGACTCTGCATTGGTGAGGCCACACCTTGAGTACTGTGTTCAGTTCTGGGCCCCTCAGTTCAGAAAGGATATTGAGGTGCTGGAGCGGGTCCAGAGAAGAGCAACAAGGCTGGTGAAGGGACTGGAGCACAAGTCCTATGGGGAGAGGCTGAGGGAGCTGGGGTTGTTTAGCCTGGAGAAGAGGAGGCTCAGAGGTGACCTCATCACTGTCTATAACTACCTGAAGGGAAGTTCTAGCCAGGTGGGGGCTGGTCTCTTCTCCCAGGCACTCAGCAATAGAACAAGGGGGCACGGGCTTAAGCTCTGCCAGGGGAAATTTAAGTTGGATATCAGAAAAAAATTTTTTACAGAGAGAGTAATCAGGCATTGGAATGGGCTGTCCGGAGAGGTGGTGGATTCACCATCCCTAGAGATCTTTAAATGCAGATTGGACGTGGCGCTGGGTGCCATGATCTAGTAAATGGACTAGAGTTGGACCAAGGGTTGGACTCGATGATCTTGGAGGTCTTTTCCAACCCAATCGATTCTATGATTCTATGATTCTATGGTCAACATCAATGACATGAGGCCTTTTGATCAACAAGATAATAAATACAAAGAAATTTGTCCTCCAGAACTTCTGTCCCTGTATTTTTTCAAGGCAGCAAACTCTCAAAGGCCAGATTTGAAGCCACTGGGCTAGTAGGTACTTCCTAGCAGAGATATTTTCCTCCAAGTGTCATCAGACTTTAATAGAACTTAAGTTCAAACTACTGTGCTTGAAAATGCACAGCTTTCATACTGTCACAGCTGCTGTTGGGGTGCATGGACTCTAAGACTGTTTTTTTTAAAAAAATGCAATGTTTTGTAATCAGCTGTAACTGCTGGTACCTTAATGTATCTTCAAAGGCAACCAGTCTGTTTGACTATCTTCAAGAAGAAAACAACTGTCACACATACATAAAGGTCTCTACTAATATTTGTTTTTCTGTTTTTCTTATAAATTTTGTAATTTTTCTTCTTTTCATCATATAAAATTATGGTAAATGAGAACAAAGCATATGATTTGTCTTTGTATATGATGAATATTAGAAAAAATAAAGCACAAAGCATCAATTTCACAGGTAATGGACTAGTGAAAATCACAGGGAGGCAAATAAGTAACCTGTTACAGCAGAAATCATAGTCTGGAATATTTTCCTGTTTATCTCCAGGTGTGGATAATTTATCACAAATAATGGGAGCTATTCCATATTTTAACTCATGTAATGAAGATTTAGGTGTTGTCTAGCACCAAGATATAAACATACAGTTACAAGCATCTGCAGTAATGAAAACTATAGGTTACTTTTTGTTGTAAAAATGCATAACTTTCCTTTGTGACTTTGTTCTTTACAAAACAAGGGTAGTGCTGCACTTTAAATCTTTTACAGATACACCAGTGACAATAATTGTTTACTTAATAAAAGAATGAAAACTGATATATTAAAATTATACATCTTCAAGTCTTTTCCAGTCTTCACTCCATATGAAGGTCATATGAATGAATGGAAAAAGTGTAGAAATGTGTGATACTCAGTATTTTTGCAGTAACACCACAATATTAATATTTGGTGTGCTAGGAAAAATTAAGTATTTGCTGAAGTAGCAGATAATGTTTTATTTCTTGAAGACTTAGAAATTCTACATGGGATTGTGTGTAAGAGACCAGATGCCTGGCACTGTTATGATCTCTTCATTCTCTAGGATCTATAAAGTCAGTTACTTCTGCTAAGGAAGAATATGATTGAAAGAAATTATGTGCATGCTACTCTACTGGTTTTAGAGTTTAAATGTCAGAGAAAAATGCACTTTGTTTAAGAAAGGTCTGACTGAGCCTCTCTGAAGGTGAACCCATCTTTTAGCCCTTTCATGGACCACTCAACTAATGAAAGTCAGAGTAACCTTGAGTTGTATGGATTTAACTCTGCTAGGAAACACAACAATTCCTATCTTTCATTCTCTTTCCAGTCTTACATGGTTGCTGGAAGAATTCTCTTTCCTAACATGCAGGGATGTACGTAAAATATACCTGCACACCTTCACCAGTTTTAATCCTGCTGTTAGGCAAAGAGCTATCGGAGGCTGTGTAGTTATCAGCAGCACCACATGGTGTCTGTAGTGCATAAGAAAAGAATTCATATGAAATACGGATTGACATTTTTTAACAGGATTTTTTTTGGAAACCTGACCACACTTGCTCTGTGAGAAAGAGGGAGGAAGCATAGTGATTAAAAGGAATGAAAGTAATACATTTGCTACTTTCTAATTGGTGCATTATAGAAATGGGTTATAGAACTCATATAGAATATAGGGCTGAAAACTTAGAAACATAGAAAGAGAGTTGAGAGCGATCTCAACAGGTCAGCGGGTGCTGCAGCTGAATCTATGTCTTTCTTGACAAGTGTTTGAGAAAAACACACAAGTGATGGGGGAGAAAGACATAGAAATAAGATTTCCCTACATCTTCAAGAAATTCTTTCCAGGCTTTCACTGGACTTAGCAGTGGATTTTTTTTTTTAACTGTCTTCCTTGCTCAATGTCTCATCACTATGGACCCAGTCTTTCCTTTACTCTTTCACTATGCTCCGGTGAATTTTTTCCAGTTGGTCCATGTCTTTCTTGAAGTACAGTGCCCCAGACTGAACTCAACTCTATGATGGAGGCCTTACCAACCTTGAGAAGAGGGACAGACTTGTGTGGTGTTCATATGTTTGATCTTAAGGATGGTATTTACATTTCCTTAATATTTTATAATTTTTATTCCACTTTCTACTTCAAAAAAATCTCCCTTCTCTTTTTCTGTGTAACAGACAAAAATTTGTTTCTTGTCCAGTTAATTTTTCTGGACCATGACTTGTCAGAACTTTATCTCCAACTTTTAAGGACAGGATTGAACTTTAATCTTCACAATGACTCATACTATTCTCAAAGTGATCATGTCTTAAGATCCAGACCACTAGTGATGATATTAAAGATATCTGGATGCAGCTGAGACCTCTGCAGGACTTTACTCAATGCAGTCCTCCATTCTTACAGTAAATCACTTACAGTTGCTCTCAGGGAATGACTTTCCACTCATCCTTCAATAGTTTAATCTATGCTGTGATTACCTAGTCTGATGGTGGATTAATTAATGCTGATTGGAGTGTGTTTCCTGGTTTGTTTGTTTGTGTTTTGGTTGGGTTTGTTGGGTTTTCTTTCCTAGAGAGTTACAAACAGTTTGCTGGATTATGACTAGCATTTTTTGGGGATAACTGAAGTTTAGCTACTGGCTTTTTGATTATCTGGATTTTACTCTTTGATTCTTAAAGCTGTATTAAGTCTGGCTCATTTCCCCACACCAGCCCTGACTGTGCTGTGAATTGCATTGGTAGCTAGAAGGGTGTTGATAACACATCAATGTTTTGGTTACTGCTGAGCAGTGCTGGCCCAGCATCAGTGCTGTCTCTCAACATTCCTTCCCCATGCCCCATAGAAGGCAAGATCATGGAAGGGGCACAAATAGGCCAGCTGACCCCAATCAACAAAAGGATACTCCATACCATAAGACATTAGCTCAGATAAGCCCATCCTTAACAAATAAGAGGTGAAACAAAGAGATTCTGTTCCCATCTTCTTCCTGTCACATAAAAACACCTATCCTATTCTCAGTGGTGACCCCTGGGAAGCAAAAACCACGTTGTAATTGTTCAGTGATAAAAATCTCTCTTCTCTGCCCTTGACAAGTTCCTATGGGTCACCAAGACATCAGACATGCAACTGGGAGCAGTTGCTGGGAATAGATTGTCCTGGCAGCAGCAGAGGGCAAGAATAACATTCCTGTGACAATTATGGTATGAATTGGATGTGTTCTAACTGCTTTAAAACTATTTTCAGATGCTCTTTTACATCTGAACTGAGGAACTGAAAGACTGAAGGCACTATGGAGCAGTCACTATTTAAGCCTTCATATGTCCTGTAGTGTAGCAGAGCCATTGTCAAATATTAGACTGTCAGGGCACATTTATGAAACCAAGCTATCAACCAGACACAGCTGTTGGTGTATGGTGGCCCAGGAGTCCTGAATCAGAGTACTACTAAGAAAGAGCACAAGTATTTTAAACAAAACATAAGCAAAAAATCCAAGTCAACCTTTTCAGACTGGGATGATGTCCAAATCCTTGTTTTCATAAGGAGCCTGAAGTTCTGAGTAGTGGATGCAAAATGCTTTGAGTTCAGCAATATCAAGATAATTAAGTGTCCACCCCAAACCACTCTTCCGGCTTGAAAAATTTTTCTTCACGCACTGTTTCCAGAAATAGAACATCCAAAATAGAAATCTGTTTCTCTTTTTCTATAAATCATAGCAATTTATTTAATAAAAATAACAGCACAGTGTTCATAGAAAGGAAATGCAGATGGCTAGCATCTTCTGATTTTTCAGTGTATTATGTGTACTCTATTGTTTATGTCAATACCACCTCATAATACTTTTCAGAGCTGAATTAACATGATATAAAATTTGTGGTCTGGTGTATCTCACACATAGCATATTTTCCATAAATTCATATGCTTTTTTAATTGTTGAATTAAATGAAAGTTTCATATAAAACAGCATAGCTGCAAAATTATACCAGGAGATTTTTAATTTTCATGTTTTATTAACATTTCTCTCACATTTCTGCTTGGATGGTATTTTCCAAAGTTAAATATATACTGCTGGAACTTTGGCTGGGAACCACCTTTGCACAGCTTGAATGGAAAGAGGGCACACTCTGCTGGCAGCAGTCGTCCCAGGATATTAAAGTAATGCTGTGAGGAACAAAGTGATTTCAAAATTACTTACTACAAGGTTTGGTCAGAATTCACTGCTCATTGGCACCATTACAATGATTCAAACGTTGCTTATAACTGTGGTTTTGTAATTTAAATTGGATTAACGTATAAGTACAAAACACATTTAAAACTTTTCAGATATTTAAAATACATGGTGAAAGTGCATCATTTTGCATATAATCAGATTTCTCAAGATTTTGAGGGAATACAGTGCTGTCAGCAGAAAGACTGTTACTGTTTCAAGGCTCAAATCTCGCTCATTTGGGAAATTAAACTTCTAAGTGACTGGGGTGTAACTCACATGTAGTTTTATAAGAGTTTTAAGATTTAATTGCCTGAGAAGATCAATATTTTAATTTGGCCCTTGTGTAACTCATTCAAATTATTTCAGCTGTGTCCATTCCATGTACTCATGGTCTTTCCCACTTCCTAGTAGATCTTAACTATTGTCTCAGACATTGCTTACTCAACTGTGCATTGGTCTGTGCTTCCTTTTTATCCTGAAGCTTGCTCTGAGCTTGCACATGGATGCAGGAGAACTTGGATGCAGGAGCATTTCAGGGATTCTGTCATGAAAGCATTGAACCCCTCTACATAACAGCTCACATTTTGCCTCATTCACAGCCCTCTCTGTCAGTGCAGTCCATATGACTCCTGACAACCAGCTTTAGCACAGGATATTTTGATTTTTAGTTTTTAACCTTTCCCAAATTTCATCTATTTTTTCAGCCTTCTTAAAGCAGCAACTCAAGTTGCATAAGATGAGGTTTCAATTGGATATTACAAAGAAATTCTTATGGAAGGGTTGTCAGGTACTATCACAGGCTGCCCAGGGACATAATGGAATCACCATCCCTCGAGGTATTTCACAGACATGTAGATGTGGCACTTAGTGACATGGATTAGTAGTGGACTTGGCAGTATAAGTTTTATTTGATGATCTTAAAGGTCTTTTACAATTTAACTGATTCTCTGATTCTACTTTTGTCTGCCACTAGCTGAAATGCATAAGACATTTTAATATGAAAGAAACAAATTATGCAGGTTGAGAAAAGCTAGACAGGTTAATTGCATCCTTCAGTTTGTGACATCCATGTACATTCTAGTTAAGCAAACAACCATCTTTCTGGAGGTTATGTTATGAGGGCTGCCCTCATGTGATACTTTCAGTGTAATGCTTTAGTAATTTGAAGCCTTTAGTATGAGTGGTTGGAGCTCATCTCATTTTCACCTGCAAATCTTCCCACTGAATATGAGGGCCACTGAAGCATCTGAGGTGAGAGTAGTTTTTACAATTATACTCAAATAAGATTATTAAATAAGGCCTTAGGACATGCTGTCTTTCTACCCAGGGGACAACAAGCCCAACTAGAAGAGACCCCGTACTATGAATGGGCCTCATTGGTGGCTCTCAAGTAACCCTGGAAAGTGACCTTGTAAAACAACATTGTTTCCTGCAGATTCCAGTCTTTTTTCACTGGAAGTTGCTGTTAATGATTTTTTGTTAGAAATGTAATGGAAGTTGGATGTGCTTTATTCAGTTAGCATAATGTTTGGTAATGTCTCCCATGCACAGTATATTTAATATTCCAGACCATGCTGATCTTTCTCCCACACTGAGGTAACTCAAAAGTCACAAAAGCCCTACACTGCTTTTATTTCCAGAAAAGTATATAAAAGATCATTCTCAAGGAGTTGTGTTGCCCAATGTAATTCATTTGGTCTTCCTGTAGGACAAAATAAAATCAAGATACACTAATTATGCCTGTTACTAAGAAATTATAGGGTTTTTTAAACTGAAGGATTCAATGCAGGAATCATATTTTTTACCTTTTGGTAAGTAGTTAGCAAATACGGGTGATATATTTAATAATCTGTTCTATATGTAAAGAAATAAATTGATTACTATGTTGACAATTCTTTAAGGCAATTACTTATGTAACAAAATTTCCTTAACTACAGCTGAAGAACAGGTCTTGCTGCCTTTTCCTCTCTTCAGTTCTGCTGCTCAAAGACTGATGCTACCCTTTGAACTATCAACTAGGGTCTCCTATAAACTTTCATCTCAACACAGCTGTGGTGCCACTCTGAACCTTTTGGGCTTGATATTTTTCGGTAAAATTACGCATTGCTTCGAAGGAAGCACTCAACAGTCTCATAACTCACCCTCTCCTCTTCCATTCCATCTAGGGTCAGGGTGGGATTTTCAGGAGCTGTAGGCCTAATTGTTTTACTGAACTTAGCTCCTGGATAACCTAATAAAGGATCCTGACTAAATAGTCTCAGAGGTTAGGGTTGGAAGCATTGGTCATCCAGGTGTTGAGGAATACATTCAGTGCAGGTAGCTTGGTGTACACATTATCAAATCTTAAAATTAGCTTCATAAGAAAAGGCTCTTTCCCAAGGAATGAAGTAAAATCACTAACAGTATTTTAGGTACAAAAAGGTAATTTTGATTAAAGTTATGAATTTGCATGGATTTTCCAAAACACAAAACTATTGTCTTTCTCAGTGACCGCAATCAGGAACAGAAGAACAGAGGTCTTCATGATTGTCACTCTCTCATGAGTCTCAGGTATCTGGCTCTTCAGCATGCCCATTATCCTACTAGCTGAGGCGTCTCAGGCTGGAAAGCACAGGAGCAGTGCCACAGGAAATTACACTGCAGCTGACAGTAGCCAGAGAGCTCTAGTCTGGAGAGTATAACAGCCTCCCTGCTAGCAATGGTTTATTGTACTTCCTCGTCACCAACCCAGTTCTGTCCAGTAGGTTTATAAAAAGAGTGAAAGGTAAAAATTTCCTGATAAAAGTCAAGAAGCATAGTGTCAAACTATAAGCTCTTCAAAGCAAGGTCTTGGTCACACACTGGAGTGGTGATTCTGTCTGAGGGCACGCCTCATACTGTAGTACAAATAATGGAAATACAAAATGTACAGCACTGCCCATGTGGAGAGGCTGAGCACAATATAGATGCATTTTCACTTTCCAGATGAATGAGCAATCTGTGCAAGAATTCAAACTGGATAAGGATCCTGCCCTTCTTCTTCAGCTTTGAGAGATCTGTTCATACACATAACCAAGGTTATTGTATAACACACATCCCATGTTTTTAGCAGTACCATGTAAAAAAACTGGAGGGCATTGTTTAAAGTAATGATCAGCTTAGGTCCTCTTCCATACAATGGCATATGAAGGAACTAGCTGAATGGCACATTGACTCCTTTTCAAAAGTTTCCTAGCAAGAAAACAGGTAATGTAGAAAGCAGTGAGTTAAGCTGTGTACTGTCAACATCTGAAACAATAAGTTGTACACAATAAATAGTACTTTTTATATAACAGATATATGTTCTAGAACTGAAAGGTGCCTGAAGGACTACTTTGTGAAAGTGAAGTCAGGAATGCAAAAAGCTATGGTTCTTTGCACTCTGTTATTGTGTTGTTATCATCTCTACTCAATAATTTGCAATTTTTGGGATAAGAAATTAGGGGAAATTCAAACCAGAAGGGCTGGGAGCTGCTTCATCCTTTGTTAATAAGTTTGCTGTAAAGAGATATAACCATATTATTAAGGGGGTTTGAAGGACAGATAGGTGTTCTGAACAGTTCTTAAAGCCTAGTCAAATGCCATGACAAAAAATTATCATTAAATAATAATCACAGATAATGGCCTGTTGTTCTGACTCACATATTAAAAAAAATCAGTTTTGCCTTCAATCTTTGGAGAATTTTTTTTTCCAACTGGCAGTACTTTGGGAGCAGGACTCTGTTGGTTTTATAGTGTACAGTACCAGTCCGGTGGGAGCCCTCTGTGCAAGTGTTAGTATCAAGTAAACAAAAAATAAATGGCGGAGGAACTGGACTTCACACCAACCTATGAGATTCATAGTGAAGACATTTTATTACACAAAGCACACAGTTTATATAGGGTTAGGACTACAGCTTATTGGCTAAAAGTTACACACCACCACTCCAGATACTTCAATTGGTTAGAACCTATCTCTCACAAGTCCCATGTTTGTATTATTTATCCTGGCTGTTTTCATGCACCTGCAGAGTCCTGTGAATTCTTACTATGTGAATTCTTGGGGAGTAACCCTCCTCCCTATCAACCAGCAGTAGCTGAGCTCCTTGCTGCTTCTGGCTGATAGCTAAGTCTCACAGGCCTTTCTATAGATCTGAATTGCTCACTTTTGATTTTACTGTAACATCATTAGTGGGCATCTTAGTCACCTACTTGCCTTGGTTCCTTCGAAGGGCAGAGTGTAAGAGGTTGCCCCTACTCACCTCCTGCCTCCTCTGGGTGTTTTTCCCCTGCTGCAGGTTGCCTTCCCCTCTGCTGTGTGTAGCTACATGCTTGTACACCTGCCTGACTCCCTGACATCCCATCCATGTATTTTCCTTCTATTTTAACAGCTTCATGTGAAAGTCTTGTTCAGGAAGGTGGTCACAGAGAGAGGTGACCAGATGTGGTCGAGGAGGAAGTAAGAGTCTGGGGGCTTCAAATAAAGAAGAAAGGGCCTTCATCTGACTGTGCTACTGCAAAGTGCCCCAGCACAGAAGCTGAATTGCCTCTGTGCACAGCAGCAGGACAGCTCTGGCAGACACCTGTGAGGCCATTTTGCCCTTCCCATTTGTCCATCATGGTTCTGTGGCTGTATTCACCAGGTCTCCCCTCTCTGCAGCTTCAGAGGCTGGCTGTTGTCCAGACAGCTTGTTGTGCTGTCAGCCCATCCACACCACAGCTCTTTTTGTTAATGATTAGTTTTTAGTTTACCTCACCAGTACCATTGATGGAAAACCACACCTGAAGCCCTCCTGTGAAGTGGGAAAGGAGTTCCTATGGCTATTTATCACCTTCTCTGACTCCCTCATGTAACTGTGTCAGGGAACTTTGTGATTAACTTTCATTATTATGCAATGGCTTCTGCTTTTCTTTGTTTCATGTGTGAGATTAATTTTGTACTGAATTTCCTAATGCATTATTCACCTTCTGAGCCTTATAGCAATCATATTTAATTTTATTAATCTCCCTCCAACACTACTCCCCTCCTCCAGCTTGGTGTTTTGAGGTTCATAGTGATTTAATCCAAAATATGCCAGTTCCTTACACTCACACCTAAGCCATGTTTTGTTCCTGCCATGTTTTGCTGTACTTCAACAAAATTGGTCCTCTTTTTTTGTATGCTTATCTTTCCTGAGGCTTTTTGTTTTTAGCACTCTCCCTTGAAGTTGATAGGATATGTTTTATGGAGGAGGAGGTGACTGCAAAACATTTCAACTGGAAAGAAAAAAAGATTTAACGTTTCAGAGAATCAGAAAAGCCTTTGTAAGAAATGGTGGGACTCAGGGTTATTTCTAAAGGGAGGAAGATGTTGAGGCCACATCTGCTAGGGCTAGGACTCTGCACTGGGACTTCATCCCAAGCCCCAGGGAACCAGGGCAACTGGTTTTTGTTGTTGCTGTTGTTCTGGGATTCTGGATGAGTATTGGATAAGCTCAGCTGTTTCTAGGAATTGACTATACAAGGTGAGCAGGAACACTAAGGAAACAACCTTTTTGTGCCTAATTTTGGGCTCCTGTATCTCTCTGATTGCTGACGAAGGCATTGCCTTGACAACCAGGGTGGTGATGATGCTTAATTGGACAAATATTTATTAATTGGCCACTCATGCTTGAGAATATAACAGCCTGTAGAATGACACGTCCCCAAGGTGACTTTTCTCCTGGTGAGATTTCTCAGTGAAAGGGGACTCCTGGTGTTGCATCTGCAGCCCAGTTCTCCATACTGTTCTCCTTTGTTTAACTAGATGGGCTTTTCTCATACCAGTCCCATAGAAAGTTGAGAGGTTTGCAATGAGTTTAGAAGTAGACAAATGTGTTCACTAATCTGGAATTTCAGATAGTGAGTTTGCAGTTGGAATGGGATTCGAACTCATGATTTTTGTGAAAATTTTATTCTTAAGCATTAAGAACCTATCTCCCAGTATCAGCAAAAATATGAGGCCTTCTAACTGCAGTAGAAATAGCTCTGCCCAATCAGAGGGGAAAAAAAATAACAATCAGAAATGCAACTGCTTTGTAAAAATCACATTGTGAAACCACAGCATCAAAGAAAAGTCCTTTAGCAGCTCTAAAATCTACTAAGTGCTGAAATGGGTTATTTCTTGCTGACAGTGATACTGATTTAGAACCATAAGTACATTGTAAAAGACTGGATTTTTACTATGGAATCAGTCAGCTGTATCCTAATGACATTGTGTTCTTTATTCATCAAATCAACCAGCATTTACACATGTGCCCTGAGGAGACAGCAAGCAATTTCAGATTTCTAAGTTCCTGCAGATTTTGCACACAGATTTTTATTGCAGGAAATGAGGGGTCAAGCTTTAAGCAGTTCACACTGAAGATGTAAAATTGAATACATTCTTAGCAGATAATAGTACAAGTAGTAGCTTTGGGAAGGCTCAGGTACCTCACATTGAAGAGTGCAGGTATTTTGAGTCAGAATGGCTCTGACTCTCCAGCAAATTACTTTCTTTGAATCAATCCACCTTAAATCAGTAACAAAATGCCAAAAATCCTGCCTCTATATTTTTCAGCATTACTCCTACATGTTCAACAAGAACAGTCCCAGTGAGGGTTTGGCTACCAGGAAAGAATCAGACAGACTCTGGAGGGCAAAATGAAATAGTGGACATAGTGCACTTGGGGACAAAGGGGGAATGGTTGTGTCAGTCAGTGATCTTTATGTGTTTGCTGAGTTAGACTGAGATGAGGGCATTTTTTACATGACAGACCTATGAGCCTATTACTCAGTGCTACAACTACTAATATGAACCCTCTTGCTACTATTCTCATCTCCTTCCTGATCCAAAACTTTTCTTGCTAGTGTACCCCATGCCCAGTACAGGCTGGGGGCTGACCTGCTGGAAAGCAGCTCTGTGGAAAAAGACCTGGAGGTCCTGATGGACAACAAACTGCCCATGATCCAGCAGTGTGCCCTTGTGGCCAAGGATGCCAATGGTATCCTGGGGTGCATCAGAAAGAGCATTGTCAGCAGGATGAAGAAGGTGATCCTGCCATTCTACTTAGTCCTAGTAAGCCTGCACCTGGAGCCTGGAGCAGGTACACCGAAGGGCTACAAAGATGATTAAGGGACTGAATCATCTCTTTTACGAGGACAGGCTGAAAGAGTTGGGCCTGTTCAGTCTTGAGAAGAGATGACTGAGAGGGGATCTCATCAAGGTCTATAAGTATCTGAAGGAAGGGTGATGAGAGGATGGAGCCAGGCTCTTCTCACTGGTGCCTAGCAAAAAGAACAAGAGCCAGTGGGCAGAAACTGATGCACAGACGTTCCACCTGAATATGAGGAAGAACTTCTTTACTGTGCAGGTGACTGCACATCGGAGCAGTTTGCTCAGAGAAGTTCTGGAGTCTCCCTCAGGTGCCATCTGTAGGCAATCCTGTGCCATGTGCTCTAGGATGACCCTGCTTGAGCAGGGAGGTTGGACCAGATGACCCACTGTCATCCCTTGGAACCTTAACCATTCTGTGATTCTGTGAGTGTCTGGGCTCTGTCTGGAGAGTGGTCCAGCTCCATGACATCCACCAGTGAGCACAAATTACTGCTCCATCTTGCAACCCAAGTGGAAAAAGCGGCTTTTTATGTCTGCGGTTCACTTGGAAAAAAATCAGAGTTGCATCTTTCAGTGATGCTATAGTTAAAGATAAAAGTAACCAAAGCAACTGGAAGACCGTAGGTCTCTGTGGGCTCTACTGAGGTCAAACAAAGTGGGGTAATGGTGTTGGGACATGAATTCAAGCTGACAAAAATTCTGGAGTTTTCTGTAATCCAACCACAGGAGGGCAACAGCCAAACATGGCACTCACATTAATTATAGCATCAGGCTTTGCACAGTAATGGTAAAGGATGACATTAAACACACCAAAGACTTGAAGTGTAAAGACAGATAGTGGCTGATGAGAAAGATGGCTCCCCATTTAGCAATGTCTGAGGTTTACCATCCATCAGCAGGCACATGAAAACAAAAGTCTGAAAAATATTCTTGGGATGAATGTTTTTCAGTCGAACAGAGTTGAATAGGACTGTATTTAAGCCAATTTGTTGGTTTGAACATCAGTCACAAATGAAAAGCGAGAGTTTTCCCTTGAAAAAGGGTCAATACACTTCATTCTGGTGCTTTCTCCATTATATTAGGTTACAGGACTGTCATCAACTATTTAAGTTTCAGTAAACGTACATTCTTCTATGAAAAAAATCATAGTTGAGGAATTGCTAGTCACATCCAGGGACAATTATACAAGCACCATATTAAAACATGACGCATTACCATTTTATGAAAGAAATTAAAAGCCAGAGGCAAACAGACAGTACCATATTACAATGTAGAAATATTAGCATTAGAAGGCAGCATGGGACCCTTTACAGCATATTGATGAAGATCAGCATATGCTAATGATAGCCTAGATATATAGAGAGGAAGTGTGGGCTTATGTTCAAGGCTGTATAACTTGTCAGATGAAAGATTCAGTCTTACCTTAGAAAAGACTTCACGGCTAATTAAATTTAAGCTGCAGTACAGAGGGTTAGCAGGTGAAGAGGAGCACTGAATTGGAAGAGGAGAATGTATGAAATTAAATGCCACAGCTTCCTATGAACCCTGATTCTGATGGGATCAGATTTGCAATTTTAAGAACAGACATCAAGGATGCAAAGCTGTCAATAAAATTTTCATCTGGATATTATATAATCTATAATGGTGTTATTTTCAGGGGCATTGTTCAGAAAGGAATCACATCCATTTCATAATACTCTATGCCATTTCACTTTACTATACACATAGTATATTTCACTGTATTTACATATTTGCATTCATGTATTGAAGCTCCACATATTTGAAATTAATACTGACTTCAAAGAAGTATATATTTCCAATGAGATTAAAATTATTTCAGAATACACATATGGCTGAAGTGAAAGCCTTAGAACGTATTGTAACAGAAAGATAAGCCCTTTTCATATAAATTAAAATGAATTATAAAAATTCAAGCTTCTTCTTCTTCTGACAGCTGACTTCAACTTTCTTCTTAAAGGACCAAATCTGTGGTTTAATTCACTTGCTGTAGCAATTCAGTTCAGTACTTGGCAACAAAAACCTAAAAATAAGGATTCCATTTATTAACAAAATTTTAGCACCAAGTTATCTGGAAAATTTATGTGTTTGCTCTCTGACACCTTTTTAAAAAAATTGTTTGCCATACATCATAGTGTGAGTAGCAGCAGTCCCTTAATCTTTGCTTCTCTTTGTTTTTATCTTACCTCTCCTTACTGAAGAAGCAGAAAGTGAGATGTGGGGCAGAAGCCGATCTTCCCTTTCACAATTTCAGAGAGTGATTTTGTGGTTTTTCTTGCCACTAAAAAGGTTGGATCCAAAATAAAATTCTGTCCAAGGATGCCTTCCTCCTATTATTAGTTTTAACTGAAAGATCCCCATCATAGCATCTCATAGTAATGTCTCTTTATTGCTTTCTAAGACATTCTTATGGCTTTTCCAATGTATTGATTGCTAATTTAGTCTCTTAATTTTCTCCTTCCATTCTGCCTTTGTTATTTAATGTCTTCTGGTCTAAGAAAATGTAAATGTAATTAACATTTTGTAAACATTGCATATAAGGTGAAAAGTATTTTTATTACATACCTCTTGGCCATTTGTTTTCCATGGAATACAGCTGTCTCTGAATGTGCATGTAAATGCCATTAGCACTTGCAGGAGCTGTCATGTACATCAGAGTAAAGTACATTCTTTCCTGAATTCTTCTCTTCTGAGCAATGGTGCCATGTGTTCTGTTGTGTTGAAGAGTCAGGAGGATGAAACACTCAAAAATAAGTTTTTCCAAGTAGAGGTGATAGTCCATTTCCCAATGAATGTTCTAGTCTGTTCAGTATTTTATCATCTAGTGGAGAAACTTTGTGACATTAACTATATAGACCCCTTTGCAGTTAATTTGGCACTTCTGTATAAATGTGATGATACAGTTTTCAGGTCCTGACTAGGACAATGAAGCCTACACAGCTGAATTACATCAGAAATCATTGTCACAGCCAAGCAAGAAGTGGTCTCACCAGAACATAGCCCTATATTGTTGTCGTATCATTCTATCCTTGGCTCCTAAAGTGTTATGTTTAAGACCAAATAAAACAGTTACAGAAACAAAAATAATCTAAAATGGCACTAACCATTGAATAAACACGATGAACTGACTCCCTAGATTATTTTAAAGATTAGTGAAGTAGAATGATCTTTTGAAGTAACTGTGCTTTTTTGTTCTGTTGGAATACCTCATTCTCCACTTAGAATTCTGCAGTGGCCTCTGGGTCTGCATCTCCTCACTGTTGCCACATTGTCTGGCTGGACCAGCTACTGGAAGTAATTGAACTCATTTGGCAAGTTCCAGAAGATTATTCACTCCAGAGGATGCATACAGCCTATGTGACCTCCACAGTCCATGGGATTTTAGAGGCTGTGTTTGCCTTTCAGAAATATGTTGCACACAGAAGAAGGTTTTAACAGGATAACCCCTGAAGAATGTAAAGGCTGATGCAAGTAACAGGAACAAGAGAGCAAAAGAATGGCAGATTTTCTGGATTTTCAAAATTAAAAAATGCATTTGGGATGCAGGTGGTGAATAAATGAAATTCTCCAGAGGCAGAACTCTTTCATGTTCCTTGAAACTAAATCAAGGCAGATTTGTCTCATTTAATCTTATTAGTGGCTGGTTACTGATGGTGTGATTGAACAGGAAAATGTTATTGGTAACAATGGCTGACTGTGTCCTAAGCATAATTGAAAGCTGATGCTGCTTAGGGACCTGGTTCATGCACTTAAAATCAACATTAAACTTATTGCATTTTTAAATCAGTTGGTAATTTCTTCTGATAGTTCTAAGTTCTTTTACATCTTAATGGAATAATTCCAGTCAAAAGCATATTGCTTTCTTTAGATGATGGAAATGAAGAAAAGCATTCCATGTCTACTAACTTACTTGAATTTGTGTCACTATTTCTGCTTGACTAATGTATTCTTTTATTAATTTATGTGTCCACTAGTTCCTGCACCTTTTTTGACAAACCTTTTGAACCTATTGGCCAACTAGCTGTGGCAGCAGGATTAAAGATAATCATGTTCCTAAAGGTTTTGTGAATATTGGTAGTGCTTACACCATGAAAGCCATGTGAGCTCACCAGTCTTATGAGCACTGCCTGCTCAGGCAGTAAGGCATCACTTGAGACAGGCAATAGAAGGCATCACCACTTTTTCATTCAGTAGTGAAGCAACAAGAGGAACTGAGGTGCCATGAAGGGCAGAGTGAAAGTGGGAAGCAGGGGGGGGGGAAAAGGCTTGTGGTGGAAGGACATAGGGCAGACACACAAATAAGAGAGTTTGTTCTATTTATCCACAGCAAATGGAATAATATTAGACACAGTATTGCAAATAGATTTCAAAATGAAAAATAGCGTATGTAAGAAATGTCTGTATGTCTGAATATCTGCAACACATGCAAAACTCATCTTCCCAGTTATTGTTTTTTCTCCTATTGCTTCTTCCAAAACCCTTTTTAGTATAGGTTAATGTCACTGAATTAGCTTATCCAAAAGTACAGTGAAATGTGGTAGAAGTGTAGGGGCATACAAGACCAAAAGAAGCTGGATTTAGGGGCTTCTTGGTGACATGGCAAAACTAGTCGGAATCACAAGAAGACTTCACAGAAATCTCCTTCAACTTCAGAGAAAGTGCTTTGGGTAGCTATTTCTGATTTTCACAACATCCAGCATCATGAGTATAATAAAAATTTACCCAGAATTTCTTTATGTGAATTCAGGGATCATAACTCTTCCTGATTGAGTTTAGCAGAGGTTGGTGTTAAAATCTCCTCAGCTATTCAACAAAGACCACAGAGAATAGCAATGTACACCAGATCTCAGAGGCTTCTGCCTTGCACTGTTGACTAGAGATGAGAAGTAGAACTACAGTCCCCGGGTCACAGCTGGATTCAGGGAGTTTCCTCTTGTCCCCAATTCCTTACATTCAAGGACAGGATCTGAAAATATATTTCAGGATCCTTTTTCTTTTTTCAAGGCTGAAAAGATGATAGCTGGACCTGAGCGCACCAGAGCACTGCATATTCCATGCTCTAATTGCCTTGCACTTGATTAGTTCCTTATGAAATAATTCTTGACTTAAATACAGAGTTAAGGGTATGAACTAACTCCTTTTTAACATAGTGATATGAATGAAACCATATTAATGAATTAATTCTACTGTGTAGGAAAGCTGTGGTTTATGTATTATTGGGATTTGTTTCACTTTCTCAGAAGACAAAATAGATTACTTTTTAATTGCATGCCGTGCTTTATTTTCTGATTTTTTTCTGTCAGTCACATTCTTTTGATCTACCAGCAGAGTGTGCTGACTCACAAGAGTATTTTTCAAGTAAAAGTAATGTTGAAAGGAGATTTGAGAAAAATACAGAGAAAGAAATAAAAAAAGTGCCTCTCTTTTGGGATCATATATTTTCCCTCACTTTTTTACCTCTGGTGGCCTTAGAAATGCTGTTTTTATGAGTTTTCCAAACTGACTGTCAGATGATAAGACACAGAGTTGATCATCCTAACATTTAAATTTGAATCTAAATTTCTGGGTAAATGGAAAAGAAATAATACTTATATTGAGTGAAACTCACTAAAAATGTTTTTCAGGTTCTATTCCCTGGAAGTGTTTTGTTCCATAAATTCTACATTTTGCTCCAGAACTGTTTGGAAATGCTCCACTTGTTCTTTATTTCATGATGTGATGATATTTGATCACAGTGTAAATACATACCATAAATTACTTTGCTGTTCAATGTTAACTTAAATTAGTTACTTCCTGCTTTAAGATTACCACTTCTGGACTAAATGTCATTGTAGATCCCCCAGGACTCCTTGTGGTAGGACAGCCTCTGGAGAGAGCTGTAGAATGCAGCTGGCCTTGCTTTGGATGTGAGATTGGGTAGTGTGGGAAGAAGCTGGTTAGAGAGATGTTGCCACCTCACTGACAAAGCTTTAGTTATTAATATCAGACACTGAACAGCCAGCGTAGAATTGGATGCAAGGACAACCTCCAGCTGTAACAGCCGCTGGGTAGAAATCACACATGCCCTGAACTGAAAGCAAAGTTTTTCTTGCTTTACAGTGGTCCCTCTGGCCCAGTTCAAAATTTGCAAGTGTTTCCTTAAGTCTAAGGCTTTCTAAATATGCACATGGAAGCTGTGTGTTATTTTCTGGAACCAGAAAATGAGAATATCACCAGCAGTTCTTTATGATTTTATGGAGCCATTTTATCTCCACGGTTTCTACCTGCTTGAGTATTGGAATCTTCTTGGTCTTAAGTTAAATATGTGGGTTGTCTTCTCCAGCTAAGAAGCTTCAAGCTTAGCCAGCAATGTTTTCTTCTCTACTGCTTCTAGGCAACAGATGACTACAAAGAAAAATCAGTGCAGTTACAGCCCACACAATGCACACCCACATGAATATGAGAGGCTTGCTTGAGGATTTTCAAAACATGTAAAAGAAAGTTAAGTGACTTGAGAAAGAATTTAAATTGCATATTATTTCAACTTACTGGCTGATTCAAGTAATTTTCTCTTCCTAAAATTCTGAACACTGACTGTGAATAATAAGTTTCAGAATACTACCGGAAGACAAATTTTTAAACTCTGAAGATATAGTTGCAGTAACAAAGATGTTTTTAGTAGGCATTTATATAACATTGATCTTTATACTCCAGGATGTCATTGGAAAAGTAGTCCCAGACATTAGCACTCAACATCTGCTGATTTGGGCCAAGACTTACTCTATTTAACTGAGGATAAGTGCCCTCCCCAGCCCTCCTTTTTTACCATCATAGAATCACAGAATCGTAGAATATCCTGAGTTGGAAGTAATCCACAAGGATCAAGTCTAACTCCGGGCCCTGCACAGGACTACTCCAAGAATCACACCATGAGGTATGAAAAGTAACATTCAAGCTGTGTGTTAGAAATGGGGAAAAAAGTTTGGTTTTAATTTCTAAAGCAACTTGCTTTGAAGCCAACAAGCCTTAAATTTGAGGTCCTACTCCTGACTGTAGTTGACCATAGGACAGACACTGAGTCAATACAGTTTGTGTTTAGGTACTTCATACAAAATGACTGTATTAATGTAAGAATCATCAGCCTTATTCCACCTGAAAATTGTTTCTGCCACGTTCTGGGCTGCTTTTGCTGTGACCGTTCCCTGATCCTCTACTAAGCACTGGAAACAGGTCAGATAGGATGGGGCTTTGAGCAACCTGATCCAGCTGAAGATGTCCCTCCTTATTGCAGAGGGGGATTGGACTAGATGCCCTATAAAGGTCCCTTCCAACCCAAAATATTCTATAACCATAGTCTAAACACATTTTCCCTTGGGCAATATTTAGTCTTGAATATCATCAGTACACTTTAGAAGTTGTTAAATGACTATGGAAGCAGGTAGATGTAAAGTAGTAGTCAGCTGTTTCCTTAAGGTTATACAAAAAGGGTAAAATGCTAAGGAGCACCAAGAAGGGATTGCTCACTAGTTGCAATGCCTTAGCTGCAACTGGTGATATAATCAGAACATTACTCTTTGGCCTGTGGCCCTCTAATTCAGGAATCAGCTGGTTAGCAAAAAGCTTGCCTAGATGACACAGCTGGTCTCCATCCCGATTCATTTATCAGATATATTGTTTGATACATGACATCAGCAACCATTTTGCTAATGCTTGAATTTCTCTGTTTGAAAGCTAAGATGTCATACACAAAAAGAGAGCTAAGAGTCATTCACAAAACATGAACAAATCCACTCAGAACACAGGGTTTGAAAGTATTCCAAACTTACCTTGAGACATCAAAAGTTGAATGAGCTGGAAATCCCTTTAGAGATGTATGTTTCTCTCCATCAACTATAGAGGTGCAAGTGTTCTACTTAAATTTCTATACTAGAAACTAAATTGTGAAGGCTGAATCAAGGCAAAATCTAGGTAGTCCTCACCTTTAGTATGGTAAGGATTCACTAGCACAGTTGTACAGGGCTGTTAGACATCAGATCAGTCATTGTTGGGTTGGAACCACCTTGTGGGGTGTGTGTGTGTGTGTGGGTGTGTGTGTGTGTGTGTGTATGTGTAGAGGGCAGGGATGGGTCGAACTTCACTCAGGTGGGGTGGCATTGTATCCCTCATGGCAGGGTCTGAAGCCCACATGGGGCAGCCCCAGAATAGCTGCCAGTCACAAACAGCCCAGGAAAACTATAACACCCCACATTTCCTGGAACCCCTGACCCATCTCGGACTGGCAGAGACAGTGAGAACACAGCCCCTCACTCTGGCCTGGGACCACAGAGTGGCCAGGGAGTCAGAGTTGGCCACAGTTACCAGAGCAGATAAAACCAAAGCATATGTTTGAACGTGTCACAGCCCTGTCACTTGCACCTGTGAGAATTGGTCTTCCACAAGGTTCCTTTAGCTTTATGATCTGTTTCTCCCTCTTTCTCCTTCTCTCCTCTTGTTCGCTCTTTTTCTCTCTCTTTGCTCCTTTCTTGATGCTTTGAGTGGCTTGAAGCTGGAGTGATTGGATTTTGACTCATATGTTGCTGATTAATATGGGCTGGGTGGAACATTTTGTCTAGGTTGTGCCCTTTTGAACTTTTGCCAAGCTCCCCTATTTTCTCCCCTAAATTATCAATAAAAGTACCTCTTAGAAACAAGTCAATCGCTTATTCTCTTAAAGCTATCTTGACCTATTAAAGAACCCTATGTATATTTAAAAGGAAAACCCCTGGCTAAGCATATGAGCTTGCAGCTCCCGGGTCAGAGACTTACAAAGGCTCGGCTAGAGGGATATAGTCATAACTCAATCACCACCAAAACTTTAAGTGTTCATACATGTCTGCATAACTTTTGACTAATTTTTAGGCTAAAGCAAATAAAACCCAGCCCATTTAAGAACAGCATTTTTAATGATATGTTACAGACAGTTAAAAACATGGATTTTTATTAAGAATGTCGCACATCACAGAATCTGTTAGGATCCCAAGACCACCAATAGGTCTTAATGGCCTTGACCAGCCTTATCAGCAACATCCACACTTTCTGCCTACTGGTCCAGGAGCTCCTTTTAGGTTTAAATGGAGCCCTAAGATCCAGTTATCTAGGGCCCTATCAATCCAAGTGTTCTATATTTTTGGTGAGGGACATACCAACACTTCACTGGGCAGCCTCCACCAATTGATAACAAATAATACACATAAGACACTTTAGCTTAAATATTTTTTCTATAACTTTGGGCATTTTAGTTATAAGATTTAAGTTTTGGTTAGGGGGAGGACTTTCTGGTTGTACATATGAGAAAAGCTACAAGCTATGGAATTCACTAGCTGAAAATGTATCTTTTTCCAGATGTCACAAGGCCTAGCAGAAGCTAAAATAGAACTTAATTCAAGGTTATCCAATAAGAATTCAGCTAAAGCAGCTAGAGAACTGATAAAACAAACTAGAGGCATTCCAACGGAAAACAATGAAACAGAGCATGCATCCAGCAGAAAGGTTAAAAGTTTAAGTGAGAAAGAGCCCCTTAAATGACCACTCGAAGAAGAGCGAGACCCCTACTCAAAGAAAGTACTGCACAGGCGCAGTTCAAAGTGCTGTCTCAGTTACACCTATCTGTGCATATGTATTAAGAGTTCTCACTTACTTTATGCATATGTATTAAGAGTTCCTTCTTGCTTTATGCATATGTTTTACACTCCTTAGTCCATTGCTTTGCATATGTAGTAAAGTATAAAATGTGTAAGCTGACCCAGCACAGGAGGAAGAGTGGGTGATGCATTGCTAACCCCTCACTCCTCGCTAGCATGAATAAACAAATACTTGCTGCTTAACACAGCAAAACTCTTTGAGCAGTTCTTTATCATTCGGGATTTACCAAAAATTTTGGCATCACACTGTTAAACTGCTCTCATGATGAAGAACCTTTTTCCCATATCTCACAACAGAGAACAGCACAAGGATAGAACAGTAGAACCCAAACTCTCTAAATAAATTAAACTTTTTCAGTAGTGGATGTTTGTTCATTACTAGGTGTTTTCTGATGGGTGCAGTTGTGCAGATTATGGGTTGAATCAGAAGCACAAATGATAATGTCCTGACTCACATGGCATCAATCCTTTTCATTTTCCTCCTTTGTTATGTGCAACTGGAACTTTCATTTCCTTCAAAAAAGGTATTGGTTGGCTCAAGGTATGCCTAAGCTTCAAGGGAGGAAATCATCAACAAATGTCATGGTACATTTCTGTTGGAAAGCACTAAATAAAGCCATCGGTCCACTGCCACTGCTGCTATGGAATATCATCCCTGTCAAGTGAGGACAGGCCAAAACACCGTTCAGTCTTTCCATCCAGGTGTTGGGTGTAACAAGTCCCACTTGAAAAATTCTCAATTTTCAGAGCTGGGAACAGGTTAAAATATATTGTTGTTATTGAGGTGATTGAGAAAGTATTTGTATTCACTGCTTGTTTTGCAGTTGTTTTCCTTTTTTTGAATTGTCTTCTATTTTTATTTTAAATTAGTACTAACATCACACAGAAAAAACATCACTTCTGGCAATAAGCTGTACACTATTCATGTCATCCTGTGCTGGTTTTATGTGTTTAGATAAAAAGAACCATAATTAGTCAAACCTTACTTTTTGACATGTTTCCTGGTAGACTGGGGTGAAAATGTCCTGTTAACATGGACTGATTCACAAGACTTCAGGTGATGCAGGTAGGGATCTCATGACATCTTCCTGGTCCATATCTCAGTCTATATAAACAGTGCCTATTGAGCAGATTCAAAAAAGAGAAGACATTCTTATGAGAGGTCTCTCATTTTCCTTTGTTTATAGAATCCTAGTTTTATTTTGTTTGCCATTGTTCTTTAGATCTATTTGATAGTAAAACACAGATTACTTAAAGACAAAATTGTATTAATAACAATAATATTTGAAAGATTTGCTTATCTACAGTTACTGTGGGATGACTGATGAACCATTCTGTCCTTCCAGGATAAGTGAAATATTACCAATTTTTTTACTCTTCTAGCTTGGATGGCTGAAAGACTTGACAGATTGACCCAAAGAACAGCATCCCAGTCTGAAGTCCTGTGGCTTTTGTAGGAAAGTATCAGTGAAACAAAATAAGCTGGTTGACATCAGTGCCATAAACTCAGAGCAGTAACGTGAACACACTGAACACTGAAAAGGCCAGCCTTTGATTTCTAAAATCAGAACTTGCTAACAGTGCACTGAGAGGAGCTATGGATGGCTCCTCTTCCAAAGGGTTAGGAGCATTCCTCTGGGTAATTTCATCTGTGAGGCTTCCACAGTATTTTTAAGGAATAATTGGCTACTTTAAAATTAATATAAAATACTTTAAAATAAATAATTATTATATTAAAATAATAAATTAATTAAAGTAACATTTATTTATTATAAAATTAAATTAAAATTACATTTAATAATATTATTTTAAACTTAATATTATTTAAAATTAATATTTTAAGGAGTGAATGGCTTATCTTTTGAAAATACTGGATTTTTACGGGTGGCAGAGATCAAAAAAGTAATATTCTCCCAGGGAATATAGGCAGGCAGCCCACTTATGTTTTCCCACCAGAAAAGGCTTGAAGTCCCCCCTCTGCACCACCTCTGTCAGAATTGGGAATCCTCACTCAACTTTTGTCTTCTAAAGTGGTCAAATCAGTTCAAAGCCCAGTTTCTCTACAGACATTAAAACTTCACACAAACTAAAAATGCATTTATGGTTTGGCCAGTAATGAGCTTGATTTAATGTATATGCAGTGATCATCAACAAACTTCATCAAGATGCTGATGCTATGAAGTTCCAAACAGCAGTAAGTTCCAACAGTGGTAAGTTGTATTGTTAGAATTTATTATACTTTTATACTTATTATACTTTTAATTTAAAAAAAGTCTCAAAAGTGCTTGCTATGCTATATAGAGGCAATTTTTTTTTTCCAGAGAAAAATAATTTCTTTGGATACAAGACTGAATTCAGATGGGGAGAGAGAGGACAGTCCTGGGAAATAAGGATTATATCCATAAATGAAACATTAGAGCATTAAGAACAGAATAAGAATGATGCTTCACTGATGAATGCTCTTGTGGCTTTTGTAGGTAATCACTTTTCCTAACCTTCCACAAATTCTCTTTCTTTGAATGCAAAACAGGACTAAAGTCTTTCCTATCTCAATTTCTCTGCTCTGCAAGCAGGTAAAACACAAGACGCAGTGTAGGCTGCTGTTCTGGGATGTGATCTTGCCAGGGTTCAGCTTAGATGAGGGGTGAAACAGCTCCCATGTGCAACACTAAAGATCTCCTTTAGCTGACTTTAATTGCCAGATAAGCATTAATTCTTTTAGGAGAAATCATGCCCAGCATCACTGTGCTATAGCCTAGTAATATGAATGGTCTCTTTCCTCATTTATCCTTTCAACTGTGCTAGGACCTGACAAACTCCTAAAAACTCCTTACACCACAGGCAAGTTAGAGATAATGATACAAATCAGTCCTGTAACTGTTAACTTATGTCCTGCAATTATACCTGTGCTGGTTTTGGTGGGAATGCAGTTAACTTTCTCCATAGCACAGCTGGTATGGGGCTGTTTAGTGTTCGTGCTGAAGGCAGTGTTGATAATTCAGGAATGTTTTTGCTATGGTTGAGCAGTGCTTGCACAGAATCAAGGTCTTTACTGCTTCTCACACTGCCCCACCAGTCAGTGGACTGAGGGTGCTCCAGGAGTTGGGAGGGGACACAGCTGGGACAGCTGACCCCAATTGACTCAAGAGAAATCCCAGGTCATATGAAGTAATTCTCAACATATAAAGATATGGAAGAAGAAAGAGAGGGATATTTTGAATGGTGCTTTGCATGGTTGCTCTGCTTTGACTGTATTCCCTGCACATAAAATTTGGCCACATTCTGGTTTTGATTTCTTTTATCTGTTTTCATTTCCATATGGAAATGTTTCTAAAATAAATTTTCAAGAAGTCATTACAATGCCTTTAACTTTTTTACAGTTATTAATGAGATTTTTAACCCAAAGCGTACCTTTCAAGTAAGATCCTCAATCACCTTTTCTTTCTATGATGAATTTATACAAGAAGTGTGTGAAATAATCCATCTTTTATATTGAAAAAATGATCAATTATCTTGTCAATTGAAACATTCATTTTTAGCAGTCAATGTTAATTTTCAATAATCTATGAAATTGTAATATGATGTTTAAGGAATATAAAATTACTAATTTCAAATGAAAACTCTTATTATTCCTTTGATTAAAAGAATGATTATTGGTTTATTGTAATTTTGCACATCTCTTTTTATGAATGGTAATGTCTTGCCTTTTTTGAAGGATGTAATATTAAACAAAGTAGCCTTTTTGTGTAACTGTTCTCATCATTTACCATGCAACACAAAAGTAGTCTTTTAGGTTTTGATCTGTTATTCATGATTTCCAATTAGGCAGTAGATATCAGTAATTACCTTCCATTTTATTATTATGATGATGTTACTAAACACAATGCAAGGGTCAAAAGAATTTTTTTAAAATTTAATTATTCAAGAGTGCAAATCTTATGAACAGTGGTTACTGTTCATTCAGGAAAACAGGTAAAGGTCTTTTTTTAATATGGTAAGATATTACAAACTGAATTAATGTCCTTCTTAAGGGTGACAGTTTTATTTTCAATCTATCTTTAGGTTCTAATTTGAATTGAACAGTATATTTATTCACCATTAGGAGAATCTGACTTTGTAAATGTTTCCAGCAATGTCTGGAATTGCTTACTACAAAAGTATCCAAAATAGATAAAGGCAAAAGGACTGGAACTTCATTAGAAACATTTGAATTCTCTAAAGATAGCTGACAGTCTTTCTCTTTTTAATAATGTTTTTGTGGCACTAGGTTGTCTGACTGGGTTAGACTTTATACAGAAGTCATGTAATTCATAGAGAAAAAGATACAAGTTGCTTTTCTCTAATATTATTTCCTCAAATACTACTTCTACATTACAACAGAGATGATATTTATGATATCTTTTTTGCTGAGTGTCAATTTCAATTAATTATACCAACATATTTTTAAAACTATTACACATTTCTGTAGGTCACCTCTCATATTAATGTTCAGAAGACTTTCCAGCAACTTCAGGGTTGTCCATGCACATTTTCCTTTCTCCCATCACTCCAAAGGCCTGAGCTGAGCTCTTCCACAATCTCCAGCTGCATCTCCATGTACTGGCAGACAGCACTCATTGTAGACATCACTTCCATCAGAGTTTACTCGTAGGTAAGGCCTCCTGCAGCTGCAGCATCCATTTGCCTTCAGTGTCTCTAGTTTTGATCTCCTTTTCTGTTGCTTCAGGCACCATCACTGTCCAATTCTTCTCATTCCTAGAAACCCGTGACTCAAAGTTCTTCCCAAATGGCTATTACCCTGAAATCTGTTGCCTCCACTGTAAGGTGTTAATTTTTCTTCTAGATGTTAGGTCTGTTTGTCTTAGGCATTCTTGGATGGAGGACTATGTATTTTCTGCTCCCCAAATCATATGTCTCTTAAATATGAGATATTAGATCTGGTTTTCCTATACTCTTTGCTCTTTGTTAATACTAACAGCAAAAACTTGATCTATAGCTGACATTATGCTCAGAATGGGCATTTGCCTTAGGCAGATCAGAAACTGATACTCTTTTCCCCTTAACTGCAGTAAACCAGCAATGAATATAGCATTCTTAAATCTGTATTAGGGCATAACTGCAAAAAGACTAAATGCAGGCATTAGCAATAACATTATGTAGAACAGAACTCTGGAAAACACATCAGGCAATTTTCAACATCAAAGTCTACCTTCTGACAGTTTTTCTAGTGCGGGATAAGCAAAGCTGTTTTGGAAGTCTAGGGAATCCTATGGTCCACTATGAAAATATTCTTTGTTTTATTTTCCAAATCAAAAAGCTGATGAAAAAGAGGTTAGCCTGTGTAACCTTTCTTGTTTACCTTTCCTGTGGACTCTTTGTCATTCAGTCATGCTTGAATTTTATGGTTTCAGCAGCAACTGGCAGAGTAATTTCAAAAGTGTCATTGCTGTTACACTTCAGAGACACTGTTCTTCCCCAGGAGCTGATCATGTTTGAGTAGAGGATTAGTGATGCCCAACGTATCCTGTACACTATATAGCACCTAGACAGCTATGCTGTGATACTCCCACACCCTGCATGAAGTGATGAGCTAGTACTTAGTTTCTCAGAGCTAAATCAAGACCACCAAAGCCCAGTTGTTTGAAGAACTTAAAGCAATGTATGACTTACTTCTGGTGTGACTCAGCACTTACAAGCTGGCCAATGACTAAAAGTCAGCCTTTTTCCTGTAAGTGTTGAGGACACAGGCCTTCTTCTTAACAAAATATTTGGCACCTTCTCATGTAAGAAAAGAAAATGCCAGTAGGATTGTCTGTGGTAAATATCAGAGCATAAAAGCAAAATGTTGCTCCAGGCACTGGGCAATATTCCCATTGCTCTCTCTATGATTCAGAGAGAAGGATGCATGACAAAGGCTGCAAACCATATTTTTATCTTTTGTGATGGATGGATACCAGTGGCACACTGGTCTCTGGGCTAATTTAGAGCACTTTGACAAGAGAGTTTCAAAAACATAAGCCTTACCTATTGCATTCAGCTGTTTCTTTCTGTGTAATGGCATGTGAAACTTGACTGATTATTTCATACCTTGGGTGAAATAGCACACCTTCAGTAAATCAATTAAATTTAGATTTAAATCACTTTTACTAGTTTATCTACCTTTAGCAAGTAAAGTAGATTTATATATAAAGGACTGGCTGCTGCTTTCTTTATGTAAAATATAGAATTCTCACAAAGGCAGAGAAGTAACATTTGGGAGAAAGCCCAACAAAATAAAACCAGATACCAAAAGGTAAAGGATTTGTCTAAATGCTACTGGGTATATTTGAAACAGTTGCCAGAAGGCATTTATAATGGCTGTTACTGATTCAAGTAGATAGGCTTGACCCAGAGTAACAATAGTTTTGAAAATTATAACCAATTTGGCTGAAAAAAATAAAAAGACATTCCAAGTTTACCATTTTGGTATAACCTTATTTTTCATCCTTGAAGATGTCTGAGTTTGTCAGAATTTTATCTAACTTCCTTGAATGCATTAATTACCATAAGTTTGAATTTTAATTATTAAAAGAAGAAAAGAGAGCAAGGACATATTTTAGCTATCATATATTCACTTATAACTCATACTTTTACAGCTATTTTTTCCATGAGGTGTAAGACTCCCCAGAATTCCAACTTTTGTTACTCATGAGCTTAACAAAGAATCCTTGACTTCAAAGGTGTTGGCATTTGTTTATTTTCTAAACTAAAAACAACCTATGATTTCTGTCAATATAGATTCAGCATTTTGATAGCTATTTTACATGGACTTTTTAAAATACATAGTTTTATTTAAGTTGAAGGAACACTGCTGTGCTCTTGCTAGTATCTACACAAAACTGACATGTCTTTTTAAGTTGCACTGTTAAAATAACTTCCTAATTATTGTGACCTCTTTTTCAGTCTTCATTGCAGTATGTTGCTTGATGACCTGAATTGTATGAAAGCAGAAAAAAACTTTGAAAGGCTGCATTTTATTCATCTAGTGATAGTGAAAAATGCATTGAGCATTGTTTTGCCTTAACTGTAAGTAAGTTTTGCTGAAAAAATCAAGATATGTATATCACAACAGTCCTCTGAAGAAATAATACCCATTAACATGCCATATATAGAAGCCTGATAAAATCTAATCAGCCAGAAAAGAGGAGTGTTTATATGGTAATTAGCACAGTGCCTTGTCTGGAATTTGTGAGTTGGTCACAGAGGCCCCTGCTTTTCAAAGTCATGAGTCAAGTGTTCTCCAGAAACATCAGTCTTTGCAGTACTGGTAGGAAAAAATTTATGAAATCATTGACATAAAAATAGTAATAGTAGAAGGGTTATTCCTGCTCCCTTTATTTACATGACCCATACGTGACTTTCACAGAGTGACCATTAAAACTGAATATTGCATGTGGGAGCTGTTTAGTGATGTCAAGCATGTCACACATGATGAAATACCAGCAGTAGACTTTTTAATAGGACATGTATTTCCACAGTTTTCTCCTCATCCTACACACATAAAGAAAGAACTGTGTTCATTTTTGCTGCTCCTAATGCTAGTGAACGTTCTGTCAATAAAGCTGGGTACATATGGGTTCAAGTCAATCAGAAATCAGTGATAGGAAACTTTTATAATGATATTAAATACAATTTAATATTAATTAAATGTATCAGTATCATTTTTTAAAATCTTATGTGATCAAAAGAAAACCTGTAAATCCACAAAAATTTGCCTAAACACTCCATAGAACATCAAAAAATTACTCACTTCCCACGACTGAGCAACCCCCTCAATGGCTGATAACCTATTAAAATGTCAAGTAAGGCTCCTCCTGAACCTTATTTTGATCATCATCTTCCATCACAGTCTCTTACCATTTCAGAGTTCAGGAGCCTCAAGTCCTGTCTGGTACTTGTAACACTTGAACAGTTTGTCACATAGGAGAACTAGTTTCTGTTTGATTAATTAACCAAGGAGACAAAAGAAAAAAACCTGCACTTAGCTTATAGAAAATAAAACTATAAATATATAAAACTAATTACATATTCTAGCTACAATTACTTATTTTGAGTTAAACAGTATTTCCCTTAATATACATGCAATCATTTGCAGTACAAACATTTAAGAGATTTATCAATCCCTTCTCATTTGTAGAGTCTTCACCAACTATGCACTCCAGTTAATTCTAAGATGTTCCCGAACAGGTTTACAAAGTCCTGCAGAAAAGATGGATACATGAGATAATGGAAATGGTTGCCTAGAGACACATGGATGTTTTGCATTGATTGGGATGACTGGACAGCCTCTTCTTGTAGAGTGACTAAAGCACATACCACACATGGTGGTATTAATATGTGGGTGGAGAAAGTTGCCGTAGCTTCCCTTCCCAGCATGGGTTTCTCGCTGACATTTTCATAAGGACAGTTTGTTGCTGAGTTGTGACAGGCTGAACTCCTCTAGCCCTCCTGCATCAAGGGAACATTCCACAACCCTGCAGGGAGGCTGCCCCAGCTCAGCAGAGGGCACAGCACTGTCTCTGACTGAAAACATCAAAAGCTGCCAGGTTTTAAAACTGGCTCTTCCATTTCTCTAACTGGTAGCAAACTAACAGTTTTTAAAATAAATACGTTTCCTTTATGGGCCTGATAATAATATAGCCATAGGTTTCCATTTTAAAATTGCCTTCCAAAGCCTGCTGTCTACTATTTTTGGTGCCTGAGGCACTTTAACAGAGGTGTTGAGCACCAAGTAGTCCTGGTGAATGCCTGAGTACAATAAGGATGTGGCAGCACTGTTCTGTTGTCTGCACTGGCAGATTGACCCAGCAGTGCTGGGTGAACAGCTGGACTCAGTGATCTTGGAGACCTTTCCAAACCTATATGATTCTATTATTCTATGACTAATGAGCAGAATGAAGCAGCCTAGTCTTTTCTACACTTAAAGACAAATGTCTCTTTCTAAAAAAAATTCTTAAAAATTTGGGAAAGTTTGACTATAATAACAAATATTTTAACACCTACCTTAAAACACAGTAAAAAAAAAAAAGGTTGTACTTTATGTGAGGCAGCAAAATTCAACATTTTAAAAGTAAAATATTAGTGTGTTAAGCAATTTCTCTTTTCCTTGACTGAAAGAGTAACACAAGCTTGGGGTAGATGTTAATGCTCTGAGTCTTGACCCACCTTTAGTAAATAAACATTAGATTATATTTAAAAGCACAAAGAGTATTAGATCCTTCAGTGCACGGACATGTATTGCACTTACCAGTCTACAGTAAATTATTTTTTGAATTAACTTTCATTTTGAAATACGATGTATTTTATGTATTTAGCACTTATTCTAATCAGTACAGCTAAATATTGCACATGGGAAGCATTTTCCAAAGGACAGGTTCAAAAGTCAAATCAAATTATTGATGATAATTGGTTTTGTCATTTTTGTTTACATACCTATTAATCTGTTACACATTCTCCCTAATTTCCCTGATGAGTATCTAGCCAAACTTTTCTTTGAGATGGATTTGAGACAGTACTAATTTTTCAGGATAACAGTAATTTATTTTTTTATGGATTAGTGAAGGCTATCTTGATATTATGAGGTGGCAGAGGTGCAAATAAAATTGTAAATTAGCACACAAATTATTCTCTGATACCCAAGCTTGCAGAAAAGCCTGTAGAGAAGTTAACTGCAAATATTTAACTGCAGACTAGCCATACTAATATTCGTAACTTTTCTGAAGCAAATTACTGCTTTTAGCAAAGTGCATTAAGATGTAATTTTTAAAATATTTTGTATTCTGAAATCACCATACGTTAACAGCTACAATTATCCATTCATTTAGTCATTCAGAATTTGCTAATAAGTATGTACTAATCTGTTGACTCAATTTAATAGTACTCTATTGATCTAATTCAGATGTCTTGGGAGCTGTTCCCTGCTTCAGAAATGTCAGGAAATAATTGCTAATTAGATCTTTACTCTGATAGTTGCTAAATTTCTCCATTATGTAACTCTTCTATTGTTTCTACTTAGAAAAATGAAAGGGATTGATAATGAAAAGGGGCAGTCAATTACAATAATCAAGTGAAATGTATTTTGCCTTCTGTCTTTCCTCTGCAATGGAATGGAAGAGGAGTGGTTTAGCATGCAGAAATCAGTGGGATTTCAGTTAGAAACTCAAGGTAAATAAAAAGCATCTTGTTAAATATCTAACTCCAATATTATAACTTGGTGCAGCTTTTACAAGAATCTAGGTTTACAGTCATATTTTCTTTTTTCCACCATGCCCATTTTTCTTTCCTTTTCACTTTAAATTTGTACCTTAAACTTACTTTATAAATGTAATAAGCATGCATAGACTGTAACTACCACAGACTACTATTAACCTCAATCATTTTGCTGAGTAGGTGTTTAAAGCACTCATGCACTTCTAGCAGAGTTTGTGAGGTGTGCTGTGATAAATGTGAATCTTCTCTAAACTGACCTGACATGCTAATTACCATGTAGGTCTACCTTGCCACATCTCCATAATTATGCCAGTGGCGAAAAACAACTGGGAAATATTGTTGCAAATATTCTGTTGTAAATATGTTAATTTCTGTTATTGTAAATTTCTTTTTATTTCTCTCCCTTCATATAACTTGTTTGTAGGGATCCTCAATATAACACCCTGCAGTGACATAATTCTACCTGCACTGTACCATATTTGTACATGTGTGTGATTTTTCTTTAGGCCCAATGTTTAAATACCTATATCCAATATGAAAAGGATTGTTCCATGAACCCTAAAATCTTCTGTTTAGCACCTTTGGATTTAAATAACTTCAATAGTAATTTTTGAATAGTATTTTCTGTCTAATCTGTCTAATAACCACAAAAGTTGCATGTGAAGAAAACAAAAACAAAAAAACCAAGCAACCAAAAAAAAGGGAAAATAAAGTATTTAAAACATATTTTGGTATGAGGAACTGTTTTCAAACTGCAGAAAGCAGCCAGCCTCACAAACCACTTTTCCAATGGTGCTGCCAAGGCTACTGAGAACTCTGTGTCACTCCTACAGGCTGGCCTCTTAATTCACACCATGTCTCTGCTTTTCTGCTGTAACTTTATGTACAAAGGTCCACTAGGAAGCACTAATTAAACACCTGATTATTTAAAAAAATATTTTCTTCTACTAGCTTCTTCTGAATTTCATATATGCTTCAGAATTTATTTGTTCAACTTTGATCCAGGACTCCACTTAAAAGTGGAGTTAAAGAAAAGTTCATAATAAATCTCTGGGATACATGAGGATAAGAGGAGTTCTTTAAAGAAATCATTAATAAAAGTCTTTGCTGGACAGGAGAGGTTGAGAAATTAATGAGTTTGTAAGTACTCAGTCATTCCTCCATTTTCATGTTAACTGCCAGAACTGGAAAGTTTGGATATTTCTTGGCTGGATTTCATCCTTCCTTCCCATAAGACAAGTGGCAGTATGGTACTGTGTTCCTCTCTCTGCTTTTTTTGACAGAAAGTTGGATAAACTGCTCAGGATAAATGAACCTGTGGACTTCATTGATTTGAAATAACGTAATGGTCTTGCTAGATTTAAAAGTCTCTATTTTTGCGTAGTTTCTTTCATTTTCTTAGCCCAATGAACTGGAATGTATTGAGATCCATGTGTAGTTATAAAGTGCCCTAAAGCCTCACTGGAAAACAAATCCCTGCAAAAAATCTACTTAGTTTTGATAGAGAAACCTTTTATTTGGAAAAAAGTGCCATGAGATGACCTTTCAGCATCTTTTCCTCTCTTTCCTCCTCTGTTTGGTTTTTGATTCATTGTTAGTACTTCCTTTGCAATTTGTGGACAGGAAGGATAGAAAAAGGAATAAAGGAAAGTCAATTTAGATAAAGTTATGAGAAACGCCTGACAAAGTGGAAAAGGGCAGTTGTTCCTTGGGAGGTGTTTACAAAGAAAAGCAGAAGAGATGTGCACAACATGACTTGTGTTTTTTTGAGGTTAAAATTTCAATTTAACATCCTAACCTTGCATTCTCTCATTCTTTCCCTCATACGAGCATCATGGCTTTGCAGCATGGGCAGCCTCCATCTCTTCTTTTTTGCCCTATCATTAGTCCATTGTTTTGTCTCCAGGGTTTTAGAAATAGCTTCCAACAAGGTCCAAGATGTGGAGTTGGGATGGGCCATGGCATGTTGCCACAAGGGCAGTACCTTTGCAATCCCAGAGCTAGTGTGCGCACCTGTGTGTCCCTACAACGGTCTCCACTTATCTCTCATTTTCCAAATATCTGCTCACCTGGACCATGGGTGCAAGAGTAGAGGTTTGCTTAGCTCAACTGACGCTGAAGGACATGCAGCATGGAAGACTTTTCAAGGGGGTCACAGCAAGCATTAAACAGGAAAACAAGGTATCCTGCCCAAAATATGTAGTTAAAAAAAATACATCAAATTTCAAGGTAAAAACAAAAACCAGAAGAACTAGATGATATTTTAAAATAATGAAATATTTATTCTTTACATATTTTTCATAAAGGTCATCTCTGACCTATTTATGTAGGGAGGAAAGTTACTTGTAGTTGTGACATTTTGAGATTAGAAATACTTCAATAGCACAGCAAAAAAGTTAGAGAAACACTGGGGAAGACAGACAAGGTAATGGTGGAAAGCCTGATAAAGAGTGAAACAAGGGTAAAGGATCACTGTTCTGAAACAGTTACAGTTTGTAAAGGGAAGTTGTTGCCTTTAAAACAGGCATCCCCTCAGAGAGAACTGAGAATGAACATTCTGTCATGAACCCACCGGAAAACTCTCAGGTCCATATCTTAAAAGATAATTAGGTCAGGAGCTTCCATTGATTTCCAGTTTACACACCTTAAAAACCTCTGTGCCTAATTTGGTGGAAGGAAAGCTAAGCACGCCAAGGAGCCTGAAGGAAATGAATCTAATTAGAGTTTGGAAGAAATGTTAAAGCAATGGTGAGATGCTGCTTTTGCGCAGCAAGCACAACAGTACATTCAAACCTGTGGTATTTGCTTTGCAAATATTTCTAGGCAATTAAAAGTCATCACTGCTAATTGTTTTTTAAAATATTCCACTTAAATCTAAATGTAAACATAGCAATAATAGGCAAATACTGAATACGATCAACCATATAACAAATACATGTAAAGAATTTTTTTAATGTTTCTTTGCAGATTTTTACCTTATCTTTATGCTATAGGAGTAGTTTGTGTGTGATTTCTAGTATAAATTATTTTTTTTCAGAAAGTTTCACAAAACTTACATTTGGCAATGCCTTTCTCTGTTTGGATTATGAAGAGAGCATAATGGATCATGGGTCCCCTGAGTGAGTAATATGGCATCAAAAAAGTTACAGTCTTCATGGTAGAAATGGCTTCTATTATGAAGCATTCAGTACTGTTGTCTAACAAGTTAATATCCAGGTTTAAGATTTTACATTAAAAATGTCTTAATTCTTTTGTTTAAACAAGCATTGATGTTGTTCTTTCATAACTTTCTGATTTTAAAAATAATAAATTATTAAAACAATATAATAAAATTATTAATAATCCCTAATGTTGTCATAAGGTATGAACTATTTTATGAAAATGCACTGATTGACACTATTGTTTAGCAATTTGTAATGGAACTCTCTATACTTTATAAACTTTATCTGCCATAAACCAATTAATTTTCTGACAGTTATTTTCATATCTTAAGAACAAAATTATGAAAAAGGGCTCCCAAAATGTTAAATAACTTTGCCAGAATTAATACCCTTAGAATACCTATACCTTAGAACAGTAAAGACTTGCAAAGCTGCTAACATAATGTCCATTGACATCTACCCATCTATGTCTACACCAGGAGTTCCTTTTTTAAATGAAAACTTCTGAATTTGGATCCTCAGTCTTACCAACTGAAACTGTATTAAACTAGCAGGAAATAGAGTCCCAAATATTATTCCTTCCATGCTGTCCTGTCTAAAAGATCTTTTCAGCCATCTGTTTGGCCATGTGAACAAGTCAAACCATCTGGAAGGCATCACTTTGCAGACCTTTGAGAGGGTTTCTATATCATATTAACTTGACTTGATTCATGAAATATCATTTCAGTCACTCATGCCCTGGCATAAAATTAACTTAATCGCTGAAGATGAGACCAATCTTATGGATAACAAAGTGCATTCCCAGCTCTTATGAGGTGCAAGGGTTAAAGAAGAGGGCTCTAGTATGACACTAACAAAACACGTAAGTGCAATGGATAATGAAGTGCTAAGAGTAAATCCACAAGGAACATGGGTCCCTCCCCTTCTGGCCTGCACATTCTTTCTCCCTCTGAGGAGAGCAGCCACAGAGAGCAGATGGTACATCGCCTCTTGGATGGTTTAATGAACTCCGAATTTGATCTCAAACTTTATGTCTAAACAACCCCACTCAGACCTTCCCTTCCACATCCAAGTCCCTTATTTGAAGACATCTTCCCTCTTGGCATTTTTCATGTAGTGGTGGAAAGCATCTTTGTCAGCCATAGCTGTCATCTACCAGTGCACAGATCTCTGTGGCCTCAGCCTCCTGCATCCATATGGCAGGTGCCTTCAAATGCTCTTTCCACGTGATACTCCTGGATCTGCCTCCACCAGCCAAGCTCTCAGACAACAGTTTTGAATGCAGCATACCCCAAGGGAAAAGTGTTCCCAGGAGGTTGCTCTCTGTCTTTAATCAAGATGAAGGCTTTGGAAGATAAATTCTCTGACACAGTTCCAAAGTAGAAAGGTAATTTCCCACAAACCTCGGTATCTAGAGGGGCTGTAACAGAGAATAAATCTAATCTTTAGTTTTAATATTTCCCTTGAATAGCTACAGTGGTCCTATTTTGAACTTTACACAGTCACAGTACAATGTCAGCTTAAGACTTTCAGATCTTTCCCACATGTTCAGATTGGGTGTATGGAATATCTGGAACTGATACACCATAGCCTCTGCAGTACCTAAACCACTGAAAAATGTAAAGCATTACTAAGTTTATTCATAAACTTCAGAAATGTACAAACTTCATTAACTTTGGGATGGTTATGTAGTTCTATTTGAATGTAGATTGCCCAAATTGTTATTTGCACCCTTAACCATGAACAGGTCACATTGAATGCCTTGAAAAAACTTTGGTTTTGCCCAAAACTTTGAAAGTTAAAACTACACAGCAAAACTGCCTGCAAGCCCTATATAGACTTAGAGTATATGGAGTAACAGTCATTCAACAAATCATATAAAGGAAATTAACGCTTTTAGATTTTTTTCAGGGTAACTCACCAAAAGAGGAAGAAATAACAGCAACATCAGAGATCAGTCCAGTTTTGATCAATCTCTCATTGCATCCAAATAATATGTCATTGGGGAAACCATTGCACTGAATGGAATACTGCTGAACTTTATTTTTAAAGTATGCTAAGTAATGTGATTTGGTAAAAACATCTATAAAATTGCCATAAGAAATGTGTTTAATTGTTTTCTTTGGACTCAAGGGAGGATTATTACAGGGAACACAGGAGACTTTTGTCTACAGGCAGCATTATCCTGAACACGTGTCTTGGCAGAGACCCCCACAGTAGAAGCATCTTGTTGGCCTCACATGGTATCCTTTCCCAGAGTAACTCTTGGGATGGGACGTGTCTCTGCTGCAGCCCCTTACCCTTTTCACAGCTCCAGCCAGACATGCAAATAGATGTTTTGATGGGAGGCTTCCATTTTGAAATTTAGCTTCAAAGAGGAAGCTTTGGGTTAGATAGCTCTAATCTTAGAAAATGACTAAGGCTTGAGAGCTAATCTGCTTCATTTTATTCCAATTTAGGATGTAGTTAATGTTGACAAATTTAAAATTTATAATGAAATAGGTGTTAATACTTTTAGAATACACCAGCTGATTGTTCATTCAGCTGATTAATGATTAATTATTCATTCAGCTAGAGTTGGTATTTAAATCTCAGGACCAAGACTATTTGGTTGATCTAATAGTCTCAAATGGATATTAAATCAGTCATCTGAAGTGCTCAGCAACTTCTATTATTGTTATTGGGATCTACAGACTCTTGACACATATTACTTACAAAAAGTAATATAGGTTCTTTATGGAATAGCCAAACATTCTCAACCCACAGTGTGGGCAATGGTATGCAGAGATGGTTGTTATTTACTGGGCACTGATCAAAGAAATCTCAAACAAGGATTTTCTGTTGTTTTTACTGCCAGTTCTCTTATTGATTCCTACCGTGTTTTTCTCATGAATCCCATTATCACTCTTCTGTCAGAAGGCTTAGAAAGGCTCATTTAAAGTAGGAATTACATTTGCAATTATTCTGATGATTATACTGAGCAGAGACCTGACCAAACCAGGAGTAGCTCCACCCTAAGCTTTTTTCCTTGCTAATTTCCTCTCTGCTATCCTACAGCCACAAACTTCTAGCAGTATTTTCATGGTTGTCCTGCAAGTGGATTCTTTCTGCCTTTATAAACACCTGTTGAAATAATGTTTTTGCCCTTTTTAGCTTTGTTCTAAATTACTGCACCATATGGCCTTCTAGGTTTTGCTTGTAGTCTTATTTCTTTCTTTTGGTATGTTCTGCGTCTGTTGTTCAACTAGGAGATTTGGTTTCTGCACCTCATTTCCTCTCTAATCTATAAACGACAAAACAGCTTTTGTTCATAACCATAGTAACATTCTTAGGAAAAGCACTATCATCTTCACTGTTGTAGCCATAGATGTTTATAAGGAAAAACCCTGCCTGTATTACTGAAATTTTAAAATTAAATAATTTGTATATGAATTTTCATTTCTTTTAGTGTTTTGCCTGGATTATTTACCTTACATTATTTGCTACCAGATATCCAACCACAAAACCAAAACAAATTGTTTATTCACTGCAATGGTTTAAAGACACTTCTGATAGAACAACAACACTATTAAGTAATAATGTCTGAAAGCAAGCCTAACATCGTATAATCATTTAAAAATAAGTTCTTTTTTGGTGAATTACATTCTTGTGAAGAGATAAATAATTTTCCAGTGTTAAAGAGGAAAAAATTAAACAAAGTTATCCAAGACCACACATTGTGTCTATGGTAGATATTCAAAATCCTTTCACCTCATGTTCATGTACTCAAGGGCCATTGTCAACTCCTACTGCTGATTAATGATATTTTAAAAGTGGTAGTTTAAACTTGAGCAGCCTGCAGAAACAAGAACAAAAATATTCAACTCAGTCCCAAAATACCTCCAAAAGCAAGAAGCAGGTAGTTTACATGTATGACAATGGATGCATATCTACACTTAACTTTTTATCTGGAAAGGGAGAAGAATTTTCCAAATGCTGCAACATAAGCATATATAATGGACTGCTTCCTTTTGCTTGTTGATGCAGTTTACTTAAGGGATTGAATAATAATAATAATAATAATAATAATAATAATAATAACAACAACAACAACAATAATAAAATAATTAACTCCCATAAGAATCCCTGGATATTATTAGTGATCTGCCTTCTGGAGGCAAAATGGTCATTGTGAACTACCAGTTGTACAAGCTTACAAACTTACAAACCCACTGATTTCAGCTTTTAAAAACTTTGTACAAAATTCAAAACTATCCTAAAAACATAGATAAGAATCTAAGCCTCTCTTTTTTTGGCTTAGTGCTCTAACTGGAGTTAAGATTCTCAGTCTTTTTATGTCCTCATGAACCTCCTCTTTATGAACCATAAAACAAATCTCTAGTAAAGGTCTCATTTTCAGATTCTGTTAATTTTAGGTGTTCACATGCACTGCAGGAGCCAGCTGAAGAAAGACACCAGGAATCACATGCCTAAGTCAATTCTGGCACCAGATCTTTATGGAAACATGCTGTCAGGAAACAGAAGGGAATGGCAGGGTATCTCTGACCCAAAGCAAGGAGCAAGACTTTCTTTCACTAGCTTTTTAGTTACCAGGCTCCTTAGGTGTCTTGACAGGATTGTGGGGTATGAAAAAAAGAGGCTGTAGTTTCCTCTGTGTGTATGGGGGTACAGATCCTACCCCTTGCAATGATAACACCCACAGTTTTGTAGGATCCTGGAAAAAAAATTTGGATTAAGTTTGTGGAGGAATCATGAATAATTCCATGGCCCTCATGTGAGTTTTCTCCTTTCAGGCAGTGACTGGTCCCTGGCTGTTAACCTGTAGTGATAAATAAATAGGTTTCATAGGATATCTACACACTTTTAACCCATGAGTACAACATTTTAAAGCCTCTGAAATGATAAACTTCAATCTTCTATCATGCACAGGGTGCCCAACTTTAATTTGTAAATAACTGCCTACGCTCTCCCCAGGGCACAACACAAATCTGTAAGACAAGTAATTTGCTGGGGTTTCTACTATATTCAGTGAAAATTCACACAAATCAATGTGATACTTTGAACTGTCCCCTGTGGTAGAGACCATGATATATTGCAAATGCTTAACCAAATGTTCCTGTGAGGAATCTCTTCTTGAGTTATTCATACATAGGCTTTACTGTCACCACACTCTTATAACTTCAGTGTAACTGAGAGCAGAAGACCTATAAAACTAGTGCCCCAAGCTGTATTTTTATCAGCTTTAATTTGCAGTTTTAAAATGTATTTCCAAAGTCGATGAGTTTTTTCTTTACAGGAGGGTGCCATGGACCTGGCTGGCTCTGCCTTTGCTGGCAGGTCCCTGCTGCCCTGAGATGTTTCAGCCCTGTCTCAGATTTGGTATGAAATTGTTCCATGGAGCTTGAAGTGAGCTTGTTGTAAGGACTTTTTTGGCATTGTGCTGTCAGCCCTGTGCTTGGTTCCCTGAGGCAGCCCTGTTCTTCCATGACCTAGGAAAAGGCCCTTGGACATATGATGGGGAGGCTCAGGGAGGCCATCAGCCCATGGGCCACCAGCCCTGCAGAGCCCCGATGTGTAGTCTCAAAGGAACAAGTACAAATGCATGTGGAGACAAAAGGAGCTGGGGTGTGAGACTTAGTAGCCTCAGAAAAGTAAGCTGTAAGCAAGCCCCCAGAAATCCTGTCATGGGCTTTCCCTCTAGCATTCCACAGAATAGATGGGGAATTATCTGTTAGTTGTGTAAATTCTGTTCATCTACAGGAAATCTGTGCCATTTTAGTAGCTTCTCTCTGCCATAGCTGCTTTTCCTAAGCCCTTAATCACAAGCTGGGATCAAAATGCCATATAAAAATGAGATACTTCTCCAAACCTCATTTGCAAAGCATATGAGGCTGTGCAAAAGCAAAGAGCTGTATGAGTTTCATATTAGCATTAAGACTCCATGCTGCTCTGTTCTTCTGAATACCAAGGGATAGAGGACGCTCAGTCCCTCGTGCTTAGTTCTGCCTCTTTCAATCCTAGTAAATGCTGTATCCAGCTTATGGTCTAATGAAAGCCACATGCGTCGCAAATGTGCAGTTCCAGAGCACATTTTCACCTAACTAATCCATACACAGTGCTTTTCTACTCAGGTATTTCCAGGTTCCTGCAGTTTTCAACATTATAGGAAAATTTCCTATGTGCTCTGTAAAATACAGAGGAATGGTAAAAGCATACTTCTACCTTTTATATAAAAAAGAAGGAAACAAAGTTGTCATTAACCAACTTTATTTATAAACTAAAAGGTGGTATGCCAACATTGGTTGGTAATCTCTCTCTTCTCTCCTAAACCCCACAGGACTATAACAAGACTCATGCTATCAATTAAGACAAATATGCTTAGAAAGAAAAAATGTGTTCTCTTTCATCAGGCTGGAAAAGGGAAAGAATAATCATTTTGGATGAATTAAAGTAAGTCCTAAATAGCGTTTCTCTAAGTCAATCATGTAGAAAATTGAGAAGAAAAAAATACCAAAAGCAATTGAAGGAACTATGCAGCCAAATATTATGAAATATGATGGCTTTTGTATCCAAAGGAGAAATGCTTATAGCAGACAGTGTTCTATGATAACTGAATGCTTGGTAACATACTAACTTACAGGCATTGTTGAGAGAAACCTTTTCTTCGAAACTGTTTATGTGCGAAGTGGTAAAATGAAAATTTTATACTCAATTTCCTTCTTTTTTCAGTTTGAGGCTCAGCTTGTGAACAGATGAAATTCAAGAACAGTTAAGGCAAAAATGACTCTTATATCCCTTTTTACTTTTTCTATGATTAAGAAGGTTCAAAGTGTACAGATTTCTCCCTAGAGAAATGTTTTAATTTGAAGTAGGTCTTAAATTTTCCTGATGAGAAGTTAGGAAAAGTTCATATATTGACACTTGGCTTAATTTTTAAAAAAAGATAAAACATTAATATGCAATTTCCCCACCTCCCCCCCCCCCCTTCCCCCCTGAATGAAATAGTCTGTTTCAGAAGTTGCTTATTTCAAATTCTAATATGTTTACTAGGAAAACTGTGGAGTATGTAAGTATTCTGTTGGTAAATCAGTCCTTTTTGTATTTATAACTTCTATTTTCTAACATTCTCACTAATCCGGTGAAAAATAAATTGGCGAGGAAAATTGTGTTGGATGAATGGACTGAAACTCTTCTAATTTACAGATTTCAACAGCATTTAATGACAGAACAAGAGGGAACTGGTTCAAACTGAAAGAGTATAGGTTTAGATTAGATATTAGGAAAATCTTTAATATGAGGGCAGTGAGGCACTGGAACAGGTTACCCAGAGAACTTGTGGGTTCTCCATCTCTGGAAATGTTTAAGGCCAGGTCTAGTGGAAGGTCTACCTGTCCATGGCAAGGGGGTCAGAACAAGATGATCTTTAAGGTCCCTTCTACCCTGGCCACTCTATGGTTCTATGATTCTATGCCTTACAGTCATACACAGAATGCTTTAACCTATGCCTGATAAATGGTAGAGGATTATTTAGTGTTCCATATTTTCAGTAGTGCTTTGGCCATTATTAGCTCAGATGTGCAGTAATCTAAGAAGTTACGACTTTCAGATGGGCTTGATCACGCAGATACAGATATGTAAATGGCCACATGGTCACTAGTCTTCTAGACTAAGACTTGCTCAAGCCACATGGCTGTCCAGGTCTGAGTATGTGAATAGGCCCTAGACTGGTGGGTAATTCAACGGATATTCCTTCAGTTTCTGGAGCAGCCGTGCTGAAAGCTGCAGGTGAGAAAAGCCAGGTTTAAATTTGCTATGGGTATTCAGCTCTTATTCTAATTAATAAAGAAGGAGCAAGAAAACATTCATAAGTGAGAGCTTATTGCTTTAACTTAACTGTTATCTTTGTTTATGATTATAGATAAACTTCACTTTTCTGAAGGCAGTAAAAGATGTAGAAGTTTTAACTTCCCAAACAAGTTCCCATCACCATTTTGGCTGTAGCTGGTAAGTTTGTTACTCATTACCAGAGCCACATGATTTTATTTTGTCTCAGGCTGAATAATTTTTCCTCCTCCCCCAGCCTCCCAAGAATTTTCAAGATAGAGGCATATGCACACATGAATATTCATGATGTCTTTAGGAAACATTTATGCAAATAGACATCCAGTTTTTGAAAACAAGAACAAAGAGTTCTAAGTGGGAAAGTAAATTTGCATTTTAGTTTCAATAAATAGGTGTGGAAGGTTTTTTTCTGAGTATTCAATCAATTTGACAGAGACTGAGACTTAGCCTTATTGCCTAAATCCTGTGTAGGCAGAGATTTGCGTATGCTGGTTCATGGCTTGCTGGTAGACCATAGTGAAGGTAAATGGCAAATTGTGAGATCATCTTTGCATTGTACTCACTTCAGTCAAAAGGGCTAAAGAGGTCTCATGGAAGTTAGTGAGGAAATTTGGAGGATTACCATCTGTCCACAGGTGCAAAATCATTAGAATTGCCTAGCATGATAGAAATTGGGAAAAGGGAAACCTGGAGTGTTCAAAAAATATCCACTTTGCAGTTCCTGAGCCCCAAAGGGACTAACTGAGGTTAGACAATGAGGATTTCCACCTGCTTCTCACAGGCCAATGCTGCCTTTTGTATAGCAACCTTCATGAAAAGTCATTAGACTTTCTTCTTTGAGGCTTTTCACTTCCAAGTGGCAGCGCAGAGCCCAGTGACAATTAAACACATGACTCGGGCATTTGTTATCCCTTATTCTCCTACTGGACACTTGCCAAGGATGTCTGGTTTCAGCGTCTGTATTACCTCCTAGCAGGCAGCTAAGGGCATCAATAAGATGTTTTTGTAGTTTTCTCCTTTAAAGGCTGAAGGAAACTAGATCTGTCAGCCTCTTGTCATATATGTCATATCCTCCACATAATAAGCTTGATGGCCCTCCTTTGGACTTGCTAAAATATGCCAATGTCTGTCCTCTATTGGGGAGCCCAAAACCAAACAGAACACTCCAGTTGTGGTCTCATCTGTGCTGAACAGATGGGAAAAGCAATTCTTTCAACTTTCTTGTTACAATTTTGCCTATTACTATGATTTAATCCCAACTGGCAGCTAAGCACCACACAGACACTTCCTTCTCCCCAGGCGGGATATGGGAGAGAATCAGAAGGGTAAAAGTGAGAAAACTCGTGGGCTGAGATAAAGAGAGTTTAATAGGTAAAGCAAAAGCTGTACAGGCAAGCAAAGCAAGACAAAGAATTCATTCACCATTGCCCATGAGCAAGTCACCTCTAGGAAAACAGAGCTCCATCACGTGTAACAGTGACTGGGGAGGATAACGCTCCATAACTCCAAATGTCTCCTCCCTTCCTTCTCCTCCCTTGCTGATTTATATGCTAGGAATTATGCCATACAAATATCCCTTAGGTCTGTTGGGGTCAGTTGTCCTGTCTGTGTCCCCTCCCAGCTCCTTGTGCACCCCCAGCCCACTCACTGGTGGAGCAGTGTGAGAAGCAGAAAAGACCTTGACTCTGTGGAAGCACTGCCTGCCATGGCTAAAGCATCCCTGAACTATCAATACCGTTTCCAGCGTGAATCCAAAACAGCCCCCCACCAGTTACTGCAGAAAATATTAACTCCACCCCAGCCCAAACCAGCACACCTATGTCTGCTCTCCAGACATGTTAATGCTCAGTGCCTCCACTACTCTACAATTTCTATCATCATTGGTACCACTGGGTGTAAAAGGTAAACTCAAATTTACCAGGTATCCCGCAAAGCAGCTGAATATATATGCCTGCTAAATATCTCAGATGGATTTCATTAACACAAAGCCTCTCCCATGCAAAACTAAACCAACCCTGAAAACCAAACCACTCCTCCCAAACAAGCAATAAGCCAAAACCAACACAAAAACCCACAAAAAACCCACCAAAAATATCCCAAAGAAACCAAATATTTTTTATTGAAATGAATTTACAAGAACAAAAATAATTTTTAGGAAAATTGAGGAAAAAATATTCCCTCTTCTTTTTTTTTTAATTTTTTTGTTACCTTCTGTTTTACGCATTTTAGACCCCTGAAAAAAAGAGGAAGAATGGTATTTTTAAACTCCAAACTGACCAAAATGCACTTATTCACCTTCTAACTGAAAAATAATTGAGAAGGCATTTAAATTTAAGAAATTTTTACAACTGCTTTACAGTTCATATCATCAAGTTTTTTGCTACCATGCCATGAGAACACTGAATAAAATTCTGCTTCCTTTTTATTCTGCTTTAATTGAAACTCATCCACTATTTGCATAGTTCTTCATTAGTTCTTCCAGAATATTCAGGTATAGTCAGTCTTAGAAACTTAACCTGAAAGGTACCTCTGGAAATAGCATTGCTAACTTGTCAGTGGTTTTGCTTTAAAGTGTAAAAAAGAGAAAAAATAAGTCAAAATTTTGGTAAGCGATGTGCACATATACTGTTCTGTGCTTCCTTCTTCTGACCCTAGGTAGCTGTAGAATACAGAAAATATTTATGCTGGTTAACCATGGTTCTATTAACTGAAAAAGAAAGAAAAAGAAAAGAATAGATAAAAATTAAATTGTGACCTTCAATCAGTAAAATGTCTTCCATTCATACAACTCAATGAATTCAATTATTAAAATTGTTTCAAAAGCACTTATATTAAATATTCATGACTAATAGTTAATGCTTAACTTTTTACTTTCTACTCTAAATACAACTGTAGAACCTAGAATTTCCTGGAAATATCTCTAATTTGAAAATGGGGATAAAATAAGTGTGAGGATGTCAGGGCTTCTAAAATGTGACAGAACTTAAGCAATAGTTGGCAATTACTACCTAATAAAAGTGAGCAGAAATAAAAACTGTTGTTGGACAGGATTAGCACCATGCCAGTGTGAGAATTAGCTCTTTTCTTCATGGTGATGAAAGGGACTATATTTTCTCTGATTCACTTATTTACTTGAAAATATTTGATTCAGTCTTACAGGATTGATTTCATATGCTTTGTGAAGCTGACAGTTCTCTTTATGATATAGCTAGGAGGTTTTTTATCTCATGGTTATGCCATCCTTCATTTTACTTCTTTGCATTTTAGCAATTTAATCTATTTTTTTCAGAAAAATAAGATAATGACTATTTTTGTGACTCACACTGCTTTTTCACTATGAATAAAAAATGCAATGATTCTTCTTGGATTTTTGCATTATTAAAACCTTTGCCATCTAACCATTAAGGATTGACTCATTAAAATAGATTTATATGCATGGAAAGCACTGAGGCATAAGAAGGTTGACAAACATTATTTTCAGAAGATTGTGTTTTCAATAATATAACTACAGCCAGTTTCCTTTCTGATATTATTTCCTCAGATCCAGGACATTTTGAAAAGAATCTTATCAGCCTTTTTCAGCCTTTTTTACCATTTCAGTACTCCTTGGTAAGAACTGGGATGTTCTAATACTGCTAATGGTTTCCAAGATCTTTCTTGCTAATTACAACTGCTTAAAAAAAACACCTACATTTTTATAATCAAAAGCGACAGATAAAGTCATAAAGCACATGTTATAGGATAAATTTAAGCAAAATATTGTTTACTAAAGTATTGCAGTTCTAAGATCAACTGCAATATATTAGTCTCTTTTGGTGACAAGTTATAAACAGTGAAGTAGGATGTAGTATAGGGTTGTGTCCTCTGATTTTTTTTGCAGCAATATGTTCAGTCTCATTTACTGTGCTATTCTGCTGGTTTTGGAAAATCAAATACCACTAAAATGAGTCCTTAAACAGCTCCCATAAATAGCCACGCACATGCTATGGTGTTGATACACATAGGTAGAGAAATAGAATTATTTCCTGTTGGTGTTATTGACCTGTTCTGTAGTAGCTTCATTCCTCAAAACCAGAGTGGTGTGGTGATCATTTGTGCTTTCAACATAGTGCCTGTTATTTTGTACACAAAAACAACAAAAAATCATTCTGAGGCATTGGCACCTTCAGCAACTACAGGGAACTGTTTGTACACCTTTTGTGTCCTCACCTCACCTCCAGGGCTTATGTGGACATAAGAAGTTGCAATTTTTATTGCTATTCTAGGTCCTTGCTTGAAAACCACGGATGCTTTTTTGCTGTGATAGAGATACTAAAGACTTTTCTGAACAAAACCTTATAATTGAGACCTGTCTGGTTATCTACTACCTGTCTAGCTGTCTATCTGTGTGGAAAGTTTATTACAGATAATTTCTTGTTTCTTTTTCTTCATGAGAAAAAAACATTCAGAGATCTTTCAGAAGTGTATTCCTTCCCCAAAGATCTTTTCCCCCTATTCAAAATATAAGGCCAGAACTTTTTTTCCCAAACAGCAGTATTCTGAAACTGTTTGTGGCTTTGGCAAAAACCAACTCTTCTCATCTGAAAACTTTCAAACTGCTGTGGCAAAAATTGAATGGATTGCTTGAATAACATAGCTACCTCTTTGACTTCCTGCAGTGGTGCTCTGCTTTCCATTCCTCTCTTGGAAACTTAGTTCCATCTGGCCTGTCATCTCTTAAAAACTGAGAAAATAATCTCCTCCCCAAACCACTTTCCCCTTCATTTTGCCAAAGATTCTGAACTTAATTGTCCTGTATTTAAGTTTCTCCACAAAAAGCCCCTTTGACTAATATTTCTGTGTTGCCTTTTAGGTACAGAAGAGCTCTACCACAAAATTTTATGAATAGTCTTCAATACTTTTACCTTTAAATCTTATATTCAACTCATTAAAATATGCCTGGGGGAAAATAATAATAATTAAAAAATAGAAGATAATTTGGCCTGAATAAATCCTGTCTACTTCTAGATAATATTATTTAAATTAGGAGACTATTTACACCAGGTTGGCTTCAGCTGTCAGTGACAAGAAATAGTGATCACCATTAATATTGACATAGGCAATAATAACATGATCCTAGGGAAATAAAAGCAGTATCTCATCTTCATAATTCCAGGTAAGCAGCTGACACATGGTGGCTAATCCACATTTGTTATTATGGTCATTCCACTCCAACTTGTCCTAACTCCATCTGTCTGATTCATAGCTGGTGATTGTCCTTATTTAAACTGAGTCATGTTTGGGCTTGTCTTTGGGTTGTCTCTGCTGAAGGGCTTTGGAGCTGATATTGAAGTAACCTGAATTCCAGAGGTCTTCAGCAGAGTTTTGGCTCCAGATATACATCTTAAATGGCTTTTATTTGTTGTTTGAAAACTTAATGCCTTTGACCAATACTGAACACTCATGAAATTTAAATCCTTCCCATGTTATATGAGAACAGTGCAAAAAGCTAATAAATGCACATTTTTTTAATCTTGCACAGCTCAGAAATGATCAGCTCTATGAAAGAAAACATAATGTTGAAGGAACTATTTTTCTTTTCACATGAAAATACAAAATCTTTGCTCAATTTTGGAAAGAAAAAGGCCATAAAGTTGAATCCAAGTCTCCACTATGCTTCCAAGTTTCTATTAGTTCCAGATCTTTTATGTCTTAGACATTCATAATAGATATTTGCCTGAAATTTGTACTGACTAGATGGACCAGTACTAAACTAGTATTCCTTTTTGTTTGGTGTATTATATGAAAAAATAGCTAAATATTACTTATTCTTCTGCTGAGACATAGTAGAAAATAATTTGATTCTCAGACAGAGACATTAAATATTTGTTTATGTGAGAATTTATCATGTCTGGAATTTGGGAAGAAGATAGGAATGGAAGAAATGTCATGGAAACACCTGTGGTTGCAACTATGTACATGTGTAACTACACCACCACTCTACTGGACAAAGACTTTCTGAGAAGTTTACTAAATACTCATGCTCTACATTTATCCACTGTCCTTATTTTCAATTTTTTAGTAATAGATTAATTTAAGGCATAGCTGTAATTTACTGAAAACTATAATATGCAGATAAATGGCTAGGTTTTGGCTGTAGAACTCATTAGCTATTTTTCTTATTGTTTTCTCTGTTAACTATTCTCCCCTCTTCAGTCTTTTTGAATGAAATTTGCTTGATGACTAAATATCATAATAAGTTGAAGATCAGACCTCAAAATTCAGAAATCATTTCACACTGTGAGGTTTAACACAGATAGATGGTGTTTTGGAAGAGACCAGACTTGAATTTTCCACTAAGTCAAGGTTTATATTTTCATTGAGGCCAGGTGAATCAGGATTTCCCATCAAGTTAGTGGTAAAACATCACAGCAGGCAAAGGTTTCCCCCATTAAATAGACTTTAAAATATTTAGCCAGACTTTGAAGTTGCAGTGGCATAAGAATAAATTACGCTACTGTTAGTAAGTTTTTGAGGTGTGCTGCTGCTGAACTTTAAATAACCAAAATTCGTGAAGTAAACGGACATAAATCTCACAGGATTCAGCACTCACTTTGAGGGTTTCCAAAACTAAATCCATTAAATAAAGTAATTTAACTTGAATTGTGACGCTAAGCTGCAGCAATACAACTTCCAAAATTAATACAATTTAGTTGTATTACTTGGTTTAATTAGATAACATCTTATGGCATTGTATTTATATTAATGCTGTTGGATGGTTTGATTGAAGCTATCATTTGTTATAATGGAGGACAATACTTTTATTCTTTCCAGAAGAAAATGCGCTTGCCACTTTTAATGTACAAAATCACAAAGCCTCAACAGACTTCTCTTTCCCTGAGTTTAGTTCCTCTGATGCATCAAAATAAAGTTGCAATAACCTTCTTCTGCATCTTATTTATTAGCATCTAATTTTTGAAATGCTAATTACAGGTGAATGAAAAGCACGAACAGTTTTAACTGATGATTAGCAGCATTTATATGCCAGTGATAAAAACCCCCTACAACATGCAAAGAAAATTAAGTTTATCTGGCTTTACCACTTGTCTTACAAATCATCTACAAATTACTAACCACTGCCGGTTTCATGAACCAGTGTCAATCTTCATGATGACTGGCTGCTGTTCAAAGAAAAAATAAGGGTATAATCAGGTTTTATAGGAATGTTCTATTCAAAAGCAAGCACTGGAGGGGAACATAAGGCAAAACAGTAGAAAACACACCAGCTTTTAGATAATCAACAAAACTATTATTTGCCTTATACCACCAAAGGAATTTGGCTACATCAAAATTAAAATCAGCATAATAGATAACAGTTCAGCAAATGAATTGGAAACCAATTAATATAAAATACAGTGGGTTTCTTTAACAAGATCACTGAATCCCAGTCATTAAAAATTACTGTGGTTTAAAAGCTTTTGTGATATCAAATGAAATATTTCCTTCCTGTAATTTTCCATTCAGTGAACATTGAAACTTTGGGAACTACCATTTCCTCTAAGTGTTAAGGTTTATTCATCCTAAGGGCTGTTTTTTATTTTTGCCTGGATAGCAAGGTGGGCAGGTTACTTGGGCAGAATTTTTCTGATTTCAGAGGACCACCATAGATCCATTACTCTGGTTCTAACATTTACTGATTTTCATTTGTATTTTGTTTCTCAGCACAGTACTTCACATATGTCTTCATTGAATTTCATCTAACTGCTTCTGAGCCATGTCATGTGAATTTTGAGCCTGTTCTCCAAGCCCTTTTCAGGACTTAATGCCAAATGAAACCTTTATAAATCATGTTATTCATTCCATTAGCCAAACTGCTGATGAAAATATACCCAGTTGCAACTCCAGTTGGGACATTTGGAGCCTCCTATGAAGCAGTCTTCCAGTTTGAAATCAAACTCCTCTACAAACTGCTCTCAGGGCATCTGATTTTATGATTGTTAATTCATATCTCTTTTCTACATCACCAGCATCTCTGCTTAGGTTCAAACGTATAATGTCTAGTGCTGACACCTTTCCAACTGACGTATTTACTCTGTAAAGAAAAGTTGGTTTGACTGTGTTTGATTCTGATGAACACATATAAGGTCTTGATTTACCACTTAATTGTCCTCTAAGTACTTGTAACTTGATTGTTTAACAGTTCCATTTAATCAGATGAGTAGCTGGCAGACTGTATTTTGCTCTCAAAGGTTTTCAAGGTGGCATCTAATTATGATAAGAAAATTCTTAACATAGGTATCATTGCCTTCGTTGAAACACAGGGGTCCCCCAGATCATGATGATCTTGCAGATCTCTTCCAACCCAGCTGATTCTATGATTCTATGATGTCACTAGACCAACCATTGCTGAGTAAAGCTGCCCTAGAGGCAGCCCTGGTACAAAACTACACAACAACATAGCAATTCTGACCTCAGGGTGTGTGCTGATGGCTCTGATGGGTGTCCTGCTCCATCATGTAGGTATACTTGGTTTTTTTGGAAACCAGTTCAGGGATCTCCAGTCTTGTACTGGAGAATCTGCCTCCCTGAGTCCAGCGAGAAGAACACTGGTGCACAGCCCTGACCATTCAAGGAGCCCACATCAGAACCACACACAAATGAGAAAATGAAAAATATGGTAGAATAGTGTAGTGTCAGGAGCTGGTCAATGCAAGACCAGCCACAGCAGCTGCTCCTTAGACATGATCTTTGTGAGTAAAACCAGTTTTAAACAGCTGAACACCACAAAGATCTTGAATCCACTCCTAGACTTTTTTCCTAAAGTTTGCATTCACAGTTCCGCACAGATTTCAGTACACCATACACTTTGCAGAAAGACCACTTGGGGGAAAACAGTATTCTCTTGCAGTCAACAAAATTATAGAACTCAGAGGAAATAAGGCAAATAACTAAACTATCTCCAAACATTTCCAAGTAATTCAATTTCCTTAGGTGATTGTAGTACTGATAGTTGATGATGTGCCACACCAAATGAAAACATCTGAAAATTATCCTGGTTGTCTGCTATGGCCTGAACATAGTCTTTTAGAAACTGTGTCATTTCCCAGCAAAGTAAACAAGGGAATTCCACATGGCTGACACATTTTTAATAGAGAGCATCTGTCTCTGAATACAGTTAATTTATGCATCCCAGAGAAATGTCACAAAACATCTGCTTTTTTCCCCTGCTGATATAGCATCCTTACTAATATTTTATCCTTTCCATATGCAAAAATATAACCTATGTCTTAAAGGGATCTTCTGTTTTCCTTGCTACCAAAGAACTTACGCAGCTTTGCAAGTATGCAACAGGTCAGTAAAGCACTAATAGTTTATTTAGCATGCACATAGTAAATACCTTTGGCACATATGTTTTGCTTGTATTTCAGAATGCTATTTGAGTAAAAAGGACATGGTTTAGAGGACAAACACATTTGAAATATCTTTGTAGAATCCATAAAGTATTGATTGTGGTGTATTGCACGCCTCCATACTACCACGACAGCTTTGAGAATGGATCTTCTGTGAACTGCTCTGTGTCATTAGGTGGCACTGTGCAACAATGCTGACAGTTTTAAGACTTCCTCAGCTCAAAAGGGACCTTTTTGATTATCTAATCTGACTTCCTACATACTGTAGCTTGTAGAAATCCAACAAGAAGTTCATGCCCCTCTCCAAAAGTGTGCTTCAATAAAAGCATATTTTTAGGTATAGGGTTTGACCTCAAGAAAAATTAAAACAATCAAACAAACAAACAATACTGCAAATCTCTAATTTCCCTTTCTGCTAACAGAAAACAGTTTGTGTTACAGATCCTAATCTCTCTGTAAAATAATTTCGGTCTCTTAAACACAACTGAGACAAAATAACTGTTTAAATTCAGAGTAAGGAAAACTATGCATGTTCCTAGCACTGCAGTAAAGCAGACCATCATTAAATTCAGCATGACATTCTTATTAAGTGTCTCCCTATGGCAGCACCAATCTCAGAAAGGAGCATTTGCTTTTTATGAATTCTGGTACTCTTCTGCGCCTACAATTTCAGTTCCATTTAAACCACTTTTACTTTTGACTGACTTTATCATCTCCTTCCTGTCCTTCCTGCTAACAGCCTATTTTCTACTAGCTGTGTGGGAGGTTGTGGCATGTCAATTTTTTAATTTAATTTCTCCGAGTGTGGCTGCACATAATTTTCACTCCTCACAGTGACATTAGGCAGTAACTTTGTGCTTTCCATTGAAAACTCTGAAGCTTCATACAAAAGAGCAGATGAAGTTGTGTATATGCTTTTATAAAGGGCTGTTTTACATATGCAGTCAAGGCCCTGTCTTTACATCACTGCAATGCAAGAGCAGAAGGTGTGTGCTGAAATGCCATCAGGTTTGTAATAAATTCTGACCTTTCTGTACTTACTACCAGTCTCCAGCAAATGCTTCTTGTGAAAGCGGGTTAGGAGTTCTTATGGACACAGTTATAGTAGGAGATTTGAAGAGCTGGTTCCTTGGGAAACAGATGACAAAATAGTAAGACATCACAGTCTCCAGAGCTCAGTAGCAGCCAGAACTGCCTACAGCCTTAGCCTCATATGACTGCCTAAGCCAGCCTTGATGTCCAGACCTCAGAAGTGCTTTTGGGTGCAATGATGACCAAAAGGCATTTACTGGTGTGAGCAGAAAAGAAGACTCCATCAGTTCCTTCCATACACAAGAAAGAGAGATTTGGTATGTATCTATAGATAAACAAGACCTATCAGTGAAATCAGACCTGGTCATAAAACAGTTCTTCCTAAATTGAGATAAGCTGTAAAAATGGCCAAAATAAATAGTCAATATTTTACAGTAGATGTGTTTTTAAAAATAAGTTTATAAGCAGTTTCAAAGTGGCAAGATCCAGGTATGCCCTTTTGGAATGAGAAGACCATTTCCAGAGTTCAGAGCTTTTCTTTTTTCAAACAGAAATTAATTTTGTCAAAACTGACATGTCTCAAAATATCTTTCCCATTTTTGAGTGCTTGGTTTACTCACCCACCTAGTCTTACTTTTTTCCCTGAATATTTTAGAGCTTTCATGCTGGGTTAACCATCTTGTATGACCTTCTTACATAAAAAGTGAAGAATAATCATCTTTGGTTTTCTATCCAGAAGACATGATAGGGGTTCCTCCCTCTGCTGATTAGCAAGGGAAATCAAAAGACTTCAAGTTATATTTTTCATTTCTTCCTGTGCCTTTTCCAGAGCCACAGTCTATTTTTGTATGAAGTCCCTGTGGGTATCTGTGAGCTAAGCAAATACACACTCAGAGCTTGCTTATTGTCAGTAATGAAGTAAAGGTCAATCTTTATATGAAGCCAGTGCTTGTGACTGTCAGAATGAAAAGAGGGCTTGTAGCATTTAACATCAAAAGCAAGAGATGGCAAATAAAAAGATGTATTAGGAACAAACATTCTTTCTTTCACTGGAATTAAAAATGGAGAACTTGTGAGAGCCATATCAAACTCTCTCTGTTGTCTCTGTGATATCCAGTTCTGGAAAATCACCCCAAACAAGGCTCCAGTGTTTTCTGGTCAGTTCCACTTACAAAAAGAAAATACAGGTGGTGAGCTGGGGGAAGTAGCTTTCAGCATTTCTCAAGGAATTAAGGCTGAAAGCATAGCAGGAGAAGAATCAAGTTTGGTAAAAAAAAGAGCTCATCTAGATCATCCTTCTGATACAGAATCTTATAGTGACCCAGCACATTTACTGTTTCCATTAATGACCCTGGCCCCATTAGAAATAAGGCAATAAAATTGGTTGATTACACAAGGTGGAAGATACTGGGAATATAGATGAATGTCAGAGCATCCTGCTGCAGGGACTAAACGACCCAGAGGGCAAAAACAATAGAAATGATAAATGTAACAATAGAAATGATAAATGTAACAATGCCATGAATTTAAGAGGAAAAATTTTTGCTGTAAGTGGAAGAAGCTCATTAGCTGAAAACAACAAACTCGAAAAGATCAAGATACAGGAGATAAAAGCTAATCAGCATTCATAAATGTGATGTGGTATGAAAAAAGCAAATATGATAAATAGGAGGTATCAAGAAAGGTCTTTCTAGTAGAGCCAGAGAAGTGATGGCACATACAATTTCAAAAGCAGAAGGCTGGATGAAAAAAGAGGCAGAGAAAATGTGAATATCAAAAAATATAAAGTCACAGTAATGAAATCAACTCTGTAAGGAATATAGAGACACAACCCACTGATGCACATAGGAAGAGTCATTCTGTTGAACTCAGTGGAGGATGGGTAAATCTCCAGACTCACGGATGTGGCATGGAAAGAAAAATTTCCATATCATGTGTTTTAATTAAAAGCACCTCTTTGTGTTTTTTTAACCCAAAGGCCACTGAAGGCACAGTATTACAACATAGCATGCAGGCAGTTTGCTTAGTATTTCTTCTACTAGTCTGACTCAAAAAGTTTAAGAAAAGGATGTCCTGGAATGCACCATGATTTTTATAATCACTCCTGTTCTTTGCTTTAGCACCTGTAATTTGTCAAGCAACAGCAAAGTGTAGAACAAAAGATCCCTAGCACTTTCACAGCATATTGACTGACCTTTATGTCTACTATTGCTATTTATATTGGCAGTGAAGTATGCAGAAAAAAAACAGGCAGGAAAATGTCTGAATTTTAGGAAAACCCTTTTTAAAATTGTGATTATGTTGAAGTTACCTTATTCCTTTGACTTAAAATTTACCTGGCCACTTTCCGTTTAAAAATTAAAAGTTATTTGATTGTTTTGTGGTTTTTATTTTTGTACATGTGCCACGTTAGTCATTACAACAGTTGCTAGAATCAAGTAGAAAATCATTGGCAGTTTTATTTTCTTGGGCCAGGAGAGACCACAGTACATTCTTTCAAGCCAAGAGTAATGAAGTAATCTATGAACCTGTAAAGAGTTTCATGATCTTTATTCCATACTGTTATATTTTACTTGCCTTCGACAAAGATAAAGAGATGAAAGAAAAAAAACCCAGAAAAAACAGAAAGTCATAAAGTTAATTTTTCCATTTAATTAATATCTATTAGTACCATAAAGTTTTTAATTAATTTGTAGGTGACTAAGGTTATAATGACTTTTATCTAAATAGCTTATGTATAACTTGTGTTTCATTGTAATTTTCAATCAGTGATGCTAAGTAGCAGCCATGGTTTCATTAAAGAGAAGTATCAGTGAACATCACTATAAATGTAATTTCCACTTTTTGCTATTTTACTTTTTATTTTCATTTTTAAGCTGATGATATTTGCTTTGAAAAATAAGTTAGGTGTTACATATCAGTTCTTACTTTCAACTTCTTCTACAGCAGATCCAACTCTTCATAGCAGTGAGCAAACTGAGCACGGCAGTTGTGAAATTGAGCCCTCCCAGCTGCTACTGCACTTTATAACTTGGTATAAAGACAGCAAGGGAAAAGATGAACCTCCAGAATCTGGAGTCTGTAAGATGTGGGTGTCAAAGGCACATAGAAACCAGAGCAAAAGCTGACTGAATTACTTTGACAAACATCTGGGGCAATAGAGTGTAATCTGATAGGTTAGAAGGATGAATGAGGAGGAAAGGAAGAACAAAACAAAATTATACTGCTTTATATTTATATATTCCTTTATATCTAGCTTGAAGAAACGTCTCAGTCCTCTCTTAGTGTTACTAGTCCTATGTAGAACTACTGTAGATTTAACAGGGGTGGATAAAGACATTGCCCCTACCTAGTCACAATGGAAGGGGATGTTCCACAGAGACAATCAGCTTTAGGCTGTAGCTTATTCGAGGAACAAACTGAGAAGCTGTGAAGGAAAATTTGTTGCACTCTCAGCAAGCCAGATTGTTCTTATTCCTACAGGGTGTTAACTTTAAGTCTTGAAATGTGTCTGAGTGGCTGACATGGGTAGAAATAAGAGCTTCAGACAAGGATTACTAGAGATGCCCTCCAGTGTGCAGAGGAGACCCTTTGGCATTCTAAACTCAGAGAGAAGTCTAGGTGCATCTGGACTCAAACTTAGATACAGAATTTGTCAACATTTTATGTCTAAAGGATTCTAGAGGTGTAATTGAACCTTTATACAACTCTGTTCTTTGTATTAAGGATGGAAACCAAGATATATTTATATTAAAATAAAGAATTTGTTATTATAATGGTTAGACTAAAAGTTCTTAATCAGAATTATTTGCTACACAGTAAAGGTAGCGATAACTACTAGTATAGTGCGCTATTTTTGAAGTAATATTGAAGCAATTATATGAAAGGTAGCAAAACCAATTAATAAGAGAGATTGATGTTACTCGTGCATACCAATGACCGTAGGAAAATCTCTTTTTCTCAGCCTTGAGAAGTAACCTTGAGGGCATTACCTCTCAAGAGAAGAATCTCCGCACACAGTCTGAGAAGGGGTAATTAGAAGACCCTACCACTAAAAAGTGGGACTGGACTTCTATAGTACGAAGTCATTTACTGGCAGTCATATGTTTCTGGGCCAGCTCAGTATCTTTAGGTAAGTTATCAATAGTATCAGATGCTAGTGCCTTTATCAGGCCTGCCACATCTTCACCTCACCATCAGGTTATTTAACTTTGGAATTGGGTCAGGTGGGTTTCAGCATTATTCAGCACCTAAAGCAGCAAGTGAGCTCTTTCTCCATTCATCCCTGACAGCTTTGCAAATAGGGCCTTGTTTGAATTGTTTTACCCAGATAGAATATCCTGCTACAATGGCTTATAATTTAATTGCTATAATTTGCACATTTAATTCTGAAAGAACAATTCCTTTCAAAGTTATATCTCTAGGGCTGTAAGATCTATCCTTACATTTAATAAATATGCAATAGTAATATAGCTTCAAGTAGCTTTCAGTAGATTATGGAAGCATTTTCGTTTCAAATTGCTGTTTAGATCTAGGTGAATAATACACAATAATTCATCTATTTTGGAATTTAAACTCCTTCTGTTCATATGGGTATTAGCTGCTGTTTTCTCAAGCATACACTTTCAAAAATAGTCATGCAGTAGTTGATATGAATGTATATATTCTGTGTCTCCATCAGATGGCCAAAGTGCTGCTTTGTATCTATGATACAAGCCATTTAAACTTCTGTTTCGTTTTGGATATATGTCAAGTTTCTGGTATGAATGTGTGTAGGTTTGAAGGTTGTGATTTTTTTATGTGCTCCAGCCAGATCTTGTCACATGAGTCCCTAAGTAATACTCCAGACAGGAGGTTATATTGCATATTCAGGGAGAGAGCATAAAAGTAGTCAGAACACAAAAGAAAGCACAGTTCCTAATACACCCACCAGTGTTCTAGAAGCTCCTCCTTTTGCCTCTGCTGCGTTGATGAATGGCCAAACCACATACTGTGCAAAAGTTTAGAGATTTAAGGCTGTCATTTTTTTCTTTCCTGAATTCTCTAATTTACAGCACTAGAAGTCCAAAAGAATTTCAGAAGCTTCAGCACAGTTTTTTCATATCCACATCTGTGTAATACTTAAAAACCTGAGATTCTTTTCTCTTTGTGATAAAGTTATAAGCTTGCACGTAGTGACGGGAACCCCAAAATTAGTGTAACCACTAATAAATATTACCTTGCTTAAAAATAACTTATTTTTCTAAATGTCAATGCACATTGCCACTGAAGCTGAATAATTAGAAAAGGGTTTTTTTAATAACAGCACTTATTTAATAATGAATTCATTGTTCAAGATTTTTCTACACATTGATTTGTCTGTGCTAATAAGACACTTCCATTATGATTCATATGCTGAGACCACTGCCTCTTAAAAATTTACAGTATACTGATTTTGTGTGAGACAGGCTACAAAAGAATGGAAGAATCTCATTCCGATGTCGAATATCTAATTCTGGGACTGAATCCTGCAGTTTTTTAGCAGTCTTTTAAACAGTATTTGCCACTTTGAAACAGACTCTTTCCATCTTCTATCTATAGATCTAGGTAGCTAATGAAAATCTCAATGTGTGTGAAAAAGAAGCATTTAGAATAAGCCTGATTTAAAACTATACACATTGTATTGTGATCTTCAGTGTTTCCTTAGCTCATTTTTAAACAAAAATATTTTTAATATCTAGATGAATATGTACAATCTGGCAATTTTGTTACCTAAATTAAAAAAAAAATCAGAGCTGAAGTCTCTTTTCTGCTGTTTTTGAGATGAAACACTTAAACTTTAGCCAGCATTGTTGCCATTCTGTGGAATTTTTCCATTCTTGCTCCAAGATTCCAGGTGGAAATGTAGAAAACAGCCTGGCTGCCCTGTATCTGTCTAATTCCCTGTATCTTACCATATCATTATTTAAGGATCAGTTAGCTCAGTTAGCATGGGGTTCATGAGATAGCTACATATAACAACAGTTCTCTCTTGGGGCTACATCTAAGCTGCTGAGAAATCCTTTTTCATTATACTATTACAATGGTATAACACTTTGATGGCAAGAAATTTCACAAGCTACCTCCTTTGCAATGTACTTGTTCAAATTTATGTGGTGTTGCTTTGAAACAATGTTATTCATATTAGGCATCATAGGGAATTGATTTTATTCTTTTCCTTTGCTTAAAATACTTCTTTTCTCTGACTTTGGTGTCAAAATGTATCAGTATAGCTAAATGAAGAGGGAAGGCAGAGGTATTTTCAGGTTAAGTGACTGCTGGAATTCCTTTTACTGAGTCCTCAGTCATCTTGTATCAACACAGATGTACCACAGAAATGCTTTATAATTTGAGTCTCCCACATTCTTCCAAAAATGTTATTTTGCTACAGCAAACCCAAGAATATGTGCCAGAGAATATGGCATGATTCATGCTGACTCAACTAAATACTGAGGAGGTGGATATTTAGTGATGAGAATGAAATACAGGCAGCATATGAACACCTTCACAGGGGATATTGTAAAGACTGAATGAGGTAGGTTGGATTAACAGAGAAAGTAAAGGACAATAAACTTCTCAAAATGTGAAAGGATGCATAAATTATTATTTTCTAAGAAACCTGTTAGACAGCATCCAACTACATTGCCAGAGGAATTAACCCACAAGTGGCCTGGCTATGAGAGAGAGATATGAAATGGAAAGTTATTTTTTTTCTTTACTCAAAATATAACATGCCTTTCCTTTCTCTGAGCAGTTCTTTTGCTAGACTTCAGTCCAAAAAGGCCTGTGGCCCCACAAGGGGGCTGTGAGAAAGACAAAATTTAAAGATAAATTAGTGTTTGAAGTTCACTCACTTTAGCTTTAGGTTTAGATCTAGGGGAAAAAAAAAAAAGGATAAATTAATAGGCAGAAAACTATTGAATATAATGGAATTGTAATTCTACAAATAAAAAACTAAATTAAAAGTCTTCATTTCTGTTCAAAATTGATTTCAGATAGTGGCAAAACTTGTTCTTAATAGTAAAAATAATCTGATATGAAAAGAAGGGAAATTTTCCTCTGCTGAATAAAGCACCCTGTTTATCAGTTGTCAATACAGCCTCCTGAACAAAACACTAAGGAAACTTATATCTTTGAGAACTAATGTTTAAAAGCTAAATTAGTGTGCTATTGGTATAAATGAAGGAAAACAAATGTATAATTATTATTTTTGTTGCTTTCTCTTCCCTAGACATCCTGACCACAATTGCAGTACACTTCTCCAAAACTCAGATGTCTCTGAAGCTACTGATAGCTGTCTTCCCCCATTCTTGTTCAACTGCTGTTGATGGATGTCAGTGGCACTCATGAACTGCTGGCAAAGTGTACAACAATGAAGACTATGACACTTTTCTCAGGTGCTGCATTTTCAGATCAGCTGTGTATTTTGGTATTTCACTATGTTCAACTGGCCTCCACAGCCTCATTCATAGAAAAAGAAGTTTGATGCTGATCTCTGAGAGTCAGCTCAGTAATGTACTGGGGGCTTGAAAAGTTCTGAAAGGCAAAACCAGTAGCACCATTGTGCAAAGTCTGGAGAGAGAAGACAAGGACCAAGATGTAGGCTCAGGAGGGCACCAAGAGGCTGCCTCCTGTGCTGAAGGGCAGGGGAGCAGGAGACATATGGGGAAGGATCTGGCCACTCCTGGAACTGTAGTTCCCTGTGCGTTCAGGGGTGCCATCTTTCATGCATCATATGCATGCAGCTGGGCATTTGACAAAGTCTGTATCATGCAGAGCAACACCATCACTGATTAATTCATCAGATTTGGGCTACAGGTGGGACATCTGCCATCTTACGCACTTTTTAGTTGCTGGAGTTCATATTGGAGTTTTAAAAACACTTTTCCTAAAGAGTTTTCCAGTTGTTTATACAGTGTCTGCTGAAAAGGACTGTGTGTACAACATCTTTCCTATGTAGTTGGTTCTTGTTGCACATTCATTTTCTGTTTGCTGTAAAAGTTTGCCTACTTGTTGTGCTGAACTGCTTTGCATCCCCTGAATGACCTGTCAGCTTGGCTGTTGCAAGCACAGAGATCAAATGAGCAATGTATGTTATTCAAATATTATGTGCACTACCTTATTCCTTGTAGTACCTAAGGTGACCCACTTAAAAGCAGACTACTCTGTTCTGCCACAAAATCAATTTGTCAGTACTAATGAAGCTTTGTAAAGTGTTGATTTTATCTATTAAATACAGGTGCTTCCTATATTTGTCTCTTTTTAGGGGTGACAAGAGCCCCCAGCTAATGCTATGTCATTAAATATAGAGATAAGAATGTAGTTATTTTGTCATACAGAATACTAATTATGCTACTCTCTGCTGCTCTGTAGAAGCCAGGTTGGCTGCACAGTCACTGCACTGTGATGATAGCTCATTGCATGTGGTAGGATGCAATCTTGAAAGCTGTAAGGCAGAAATACTAATTGATAATGTAAATGAGAACTGCAGTCAGCTCTTTCAAAAGTGAAATGAATTGTAGTGTGAGAATTTTGGCAGAAGAAGACAATTTTTTGTAAATAATTTTTTTCTTATAAAAAAATATGAAGTTCACTTACATTTCATAGAATGTTTCTGTTGTTGGAAGAGACCTTTAAGGGTCATCCAGCCCAACACCTCTGCAATGAGCTGGGATATCTTCAACTAGATCAGGATTGCTCAGTCTTGTTTGCCTTGACCTTGAATATTCCCAGGGATGAGGCATCTACCAACTCTCTGGGCAACCTGTTCCAGTGTTTCACTATGGCAATTGCAAAAAACTTCTTAATATCTAAATCTACCCCTTTTTTTTTAGCTTAGAACAATTACCTCTTGTCTTTTTACAATAGACTCTGCTAAAGTGTTTGTCCCCATCTTTTCTTATAGGCTCACTTTAAGTATCAAAGGCTGCAATAAGATCACCCAGAGCCTTCTCTTCTCCAGGATGAACAACTCCAACTCTCTCAGGAGGGCTCCCTCCATCTGGTCATCTTTGTGACCCTTCTGGGCATCTACTCCAACAGGTCAATGTCATTCCTGTGCTGGGGACCCCAGAGCTGGATGCAGTGCTACAGGTGGGGTCTCACCAGAGCAGAGCAGATGGGCAGAATCCCTCAACCTGCTGGCCACACTGCTTTTGATGCAGCCCAGGATGCAGTTGGCTTTCTGGGCTTCAAGCACACATTGTCAGCTCATGTCTAGCTTTAATTTACCTTTTAATATAGCTTTTAATGATAGCTTTTGATTTACCTTACAAAGGTTTTTCAGGTCTAGAATAATGTCTGGGTTGTAAGTCAGATATGTACAAGCAAAAAAACAAGCCGGAGGTTGAGGGGTCTCTGCCTATGATACATACTGGTCCAAAAGAGGAATTTGAAATAGGGCCTCTTCGAAAGAAGCACACCAACCACTGCTGACTTGGATAGACTTGCTCCAATTCTTTCAGTTTCTGAAACATCTGACTTGAAATTTAATGTGAAGAGAATTTGATTTTGTGTGGTTTAGAACTTGATGTTTTACATTAAAAGGAATTTCTTACACAGACAATGTGTAAGAAATTTTATATTAAATATTTTTAAAGATTCTCAGAGATTTTCCTGCCACCAAAAGTTCAGAATTGTGCATAATTTTGTAATATCATCAGAAAATCCTTTCAGGATTTTGGGTTAATTTCAAATTATATCAGGTTCCTAGTTCTTAACTTTTGTATGAGTCTACATTTATTTTCAACAAAAGCATTCCCAGGAACTGTTTCTTCACAGCAGCTTTTTTACCCTTCATTTTCATTCCTTCTGGTATCTGGCCTTGTGCAGTCTATCTCCAACAAATCTAAAACTAAACCGTTAAGACTAGGTAAGCAGAGATGGCAGATGACAAATTTAATTGTGTTGCAGTATTGCTAGCAGGGTTTTCTGTGTGAGAGATTGTACACAGTGAAACACACAGTGAAACACACAAAGGAAGAGGGATGTGGAGCAAAATGAGATAAGTATTTCATTGTTCAGCACAGCTAAGAGCTAATCTTCCCTCACTGAAATTAATAGAATTTTTGTTACAGTCTAACAGATGTGAAATCTGTCCTGATCTAAATAAATGGAAGTAAAACTGTATTTCCTAAGAGAGCTCGAGACTCTCACATAACTTTTTCTATCTATGTGGGTGATCACAGGGACCCTCTCTTAATACACTGACTTTTTTGATTAAAAGAAATTAGGAGATGCATAAAAAATTTCATTAAGGGTAAAAAAGTAAAACCAGGTGGTAGCAGAATAATACAAGTCAGTGGACAGCAGGCTTTAATGGCATATGAGTGTGTTGAAAGAGCCTGGTCTTGATGAATACAATGATTTTTCTTGGCAAAAGCTTTACTTTGACTTTCCACTGAATCTTGTCTTTTGTTGTTTTGTAATTATGCATCAAAGAAAGCCCAGCATTTTTAGTAGTTTTTTCCTGTTACTTATACATGAAGTCTTTGCTCTTTCCAGTGCCTTATGGAAGGATGGGTGTTTTCTTTCTGTCCTTGCACTATACCACAGACTTAATCAGCAACAGAGCTTCCAATCCAAATTTGTCTGTCACTGCTGGAGAGCCAGCCAGTCCCACTGACCCCTGCAAGACTGGCCACTTCAGTGTGTTGACTGCAGGCCTATAACTGCACAGCCTGCTGTCCCCAACAGACAGGGCAAGGCATATGTGCAAATAGTATTTATTTTCACCTCAAATCTGAACATACATCATCTCCAAGAGCAACCAGTGATGCAGAAAGAAAGAGAAGGCAGGTTTTAAATTCAAGGGATTTTGCAAAATGAATTTTAAGGGAGCCCTAAATCCTAACTCCTGTAGAGGCACATACCTACACTGATAAATATACAGCTACCAATCTGTCCAAAACCTGACATTTATCTAATCATTCAGCAAAGAATTTCTCATCACAGGAGGCTTTTACTTTTGGTAACTCTGGGGACAGTATTAGCACTTCTATAATAACATTGCACTCATTGTCATGGAAGAAATTAACTACATATTCTTGTAAAGGAGAAATATGCTTGGGCATGTCCAGGGAGAACTGAAGGTAGATCATTTGTTACAATGCAGAAGTGAGACTACCTTCTGGCATGGGTAAAACATGACCAGTAAATACACAGAGAACATGCTGATAAGACTGTCTGTCATGGTCAAGTATACAGAAGCTGAAGAGAGTACAGATCATATTTACTTCTGTTTTGTTTTACTATGTCCAGTTAAAAGCCAGAATCTTAATATTCTGTACCACCTTTTACAAAATTAGATAAATATTTTTGTTGCAGTTGTTGTTCAGTTTTAATCAGAAGGTTAGAGGTCTCAGTGATAATTAAGTTCCTACAAAATTTATAAATGGGACCAGACAAAAAGACACTGTGTGAATATTTGCAGATCCACTCTACCACATTTTAGGTATTAACACTGTTCTTCTACTGGCCAGTCTCTTGTGATTGCAGCAGCCTGAGCTCTAGGGGAAGATGCTTCAGGAATACAGCAAACAGCCAAGATCCTCTGACCAATGTTCCCACCAGGTTTTTCATCAAGGGACAAGCCATATCCAGGCTTCACCAGGCCACTGGGGCTTGTGGAGCTAGCTGTTTCCAGAAAACATTCTTCTTACTTCAGAGCTCTAGGAACAAGACCTTTCTTGTGAGTGAATCTTGACCAAAAGGTCCAGCTGTGGGATAAAGGGTCCTCATAGCTGCTGGCTATTCCTTTGTCCTCACTATCACACAGAGATCCTTTGGACTACCTCAAAATGTGTGTTGTCTGACATAACTATCCTATTTATCTCTTCAGTGCCCTTTCCTAATGCCTACTTTCCATGTCCCTATAGGTCATTACCTCCTTTGGTAATATAGTTTCCTTATTAACCAGGTTTTACTACTTTCCATAGTCTTGAAATGTTTGGTAAACCAATCTTACAAATAATGGGCTACCATACAGTTACTAAACTTCTTCTATTAAAAATATTTACAAAACTAAGAAGAGTGAAAAAATGTATTTGTAAATATTTTCCTCTTTGAGTAAAAATGTATTTATTATTATTGCATCTGTGAAAAGACAGCCCTTCCTAGAAGTAAGGCAAACTCCTTGACTACCTTATGGTGAGAGAGCACTGTGTAATTTTTTTAACTTGGATACATAGTTTGAATTATTATGCTTTCTTCTGCTCTTTTTTGTTCTTAATTTTCCCCCTCCTCCCATCACTGTTTTAATAACTTATTTATTTGGATATTTCTGTCATTGAGCGGATAAGGAAGTGCAGCTTGCCAAGACACACTGATAGCTGCTTGGAATTGCAGACAGAAAACTCATGTCATTCTTTGCAGCTAACAGAACTTCAGCGTTTCCAGAATACCTGAGGTTTTTGTGACCTCAAAATTTACTGAATTCATGGAGATAGATGTGATCTCTTCCAACAATATCTGCAATGGATATAAAAGCTTAATTATGTTCATAAAAGTGCATAAAAAAACAAGGAAGAAAAATCTGATGATTACAATTCTCATTTTTTCTAAAGGGTTTGAGCAGGTGTTATGGGTTTAGCTAGGCCTAAATTTAGGCTTTGATTTGTAAAGCAGGTCTCAGATTATCAGCTGACTCAAGCTAGGTCAGACCAGCTGACACTGACTCTACTGGCCAGTGGAGTTCCATACCATGTTCTGACCTCATGTCAACTATAAAGAGAGAGGGAGGTGGAGCTTCTGTCTCTTTTTTGCTTCTTTGCTTCAGCCCTGGGAGGACGTGCTGCTGCTGTTTTTGCTGAGATTAGGCTGGGCTGCCACCCCACTGCTGTGTTGTCTAGGGAGGTAAACTTGTTATTTTTCTCCTCCCTTGCCGAGTGTCCTTTGGGGGGAGTCGGTTGGGGTGTTTTTTTGGTCTGGGTGATTGGAATCTGTATTATTTGTGTGAGCAACTCAGTAAAGTTGTTGGTTTTTTTCACATTTGTTGTTGTAGTTTGGGATTATTATGTAAATTCTCTCCCCTGCCACTTAACTGCCCAGGCCAGCGGTTAACAAAAGAAGCAGTTAACTGTTGATCGCTGGGGTGGGGGCAGGTTTGTCTCTTTTGGTTTTTTTTGGATATTCTCCCCAGTCTTGGCTCGGCGGAACGGGGGAGTGGGGGGCTCGAGGGAGGCAGGCTGCCCTGCTGGTTACTGCTGGGGTTTTCCTGGCTGTCTCGCCGCTGCCTACCTCGGACTACTTTTCATGCCGCGCTGCTGCTGCTGCTGCCTGCCTTGGATTTGCTGCTGGTTGCTCGTACCTTTCTGCTTCTTGGACGGGGAACACAGGGGGAAGAGACTGAGTCCATCTGAAAGCTCACTGCTCGTCTGTCTCGCTGGAGAGGGACTGAAACTCACTCTGCAGCCAGCCGGGCTGTGACATGGACACTTGAGTATAACCTTTCCTCCCGGAGAAAAAACCTGCTGGGTTTTGTTGATGTTTTGTTTTTTTGGTTTTTTTTTCCCTCTCTTGTGGTGTTGGGGAAGTGGGTTGCACTAGTCTGTTTACATATATATATATATATATATATATATATATATAGCAGTTATCCTTCTTGTATTAAAATTCCTTTTCTTAAATTTGATAAAGAGTGGTGTGATTATTGTGGAGGAGGCCCCTCCCCTGCTTGTGGGTAAAACATTTTGGTTTTTTTCCCCTCAAACCAAGACATTTCTTGGCGCCCAACGTTTGAGGCTTGTAAACAAAGAAGGATAATTGCTATTTTGTGGCACCATGTGGGTCTTGAGTTTAGGGTTCATCAGGACCATCCTGTATAATATATTGGCTTTTTGTTGGTACAAATTCATGCCAAAAGGAGCAGCAGGTTTAAGTCTTATCAACAAATCAATGAGTAAAACTCAAATAGCCGCAATTATTATTGAGTTCTTACTCTGGATTTATGGTGCCATGAATTTGATGCCTTTGGATGTCATGTGGGTGGTGCTCTCCAGGCTGTTTTCCTGTCGCAACCTAAGCTGCTACCTCTGGGGATTCAGTGATAATAGTACGGACCCTTGGGAAGGAACAAAGGGGAATCTCTTCTCCCAACCCTTTCTCCATTCCCCATTCAAGTCTGCTACAACAGCTTTTGAGATGTTTAAATTCTCCCTGGATGCCAGAGATATCTTGCTCTTTATGGTTTTTCTGCAAGGTTGTATCCCTGCGGCTTACAGAATGTTTGAAGGTAGGGCCAGGGTTTTTCCAGAATGCATTCAGAAGCCTAGCCCAGTGAAGGGGGAAAAGCAAGAGAATAAAACCCCTGATGCCACAGTGAAGGGGGAAAAGGAAGAGAATAAAACTCCTGATGTTACAGTGAAGAGGGAGAAGGAAGAGGGTAAAACCCCTGACGTTACAGTGAAGAGGGAGAAGGAAGAGGGCAAAACCCCTGACGTTACAGTGATGCAGGATGGGGCTAAAAAAAGGGAAGAGGGTAAAACCTCTGATGTTACAGTGATGCAGGACGAGGCTAAACCAGAAATGTCTCGGTTTGAGGGGAAAAAAACCAAAATGTTTTACCCACAAGCAGGGGAGGGGCCTCTTCCACGATAATCACACCACTCTTTATCAAATTTAAGAAAAGGAATTTTAATACAAGAAGGATAACTGCTATATATATATATATATGTAAACAGACTAGTGCAACCCACTTCCCCAACACCACAAGAGAGGGAAAAAAAAAAACACAAAAACAAAACATCAACAAAACCCAGCAGGTTTTTTCTCCGGGAGGAAAGGTTATACTTAAGTGTCCATGTCACAGCCCGGCTGGCTGCAGAGTGAGTTTCAGTCCCTCTCCAGCGAGGCAGACGAGCAGTGAGCTTTCAGATGGACTCAGTCTCTTCCCCCTGTGTTCCCCGTCCAAGAAGCAGAAAGGTACGAGCAACCAGCAGCAAATCCAAGGCAGGCAGCAGCAGCAGCGCGGCACGAAAAGTAATCCGAAGTAGGCAGCGGCGAGACAGCCAGGAAAACCCCAGCAGTAACCAGCAGGGCAGCCTGCCTCCTTCGAGCCCCCACTCCCCCGTTCCGCCGAGCCAAGACTGGGGAGAATATCCAAAAAAAAACCAAAAGAGACAAACCTGCCCCCACCCCAGCGATCAACAGTTAACTGCTTCTTTTGTTAACCGCTGGCCTGGGCAGTTAAGTGGCAGGGGAGAGAATTTACATAATAATCCCAAACTACAACATTTGTATATATATGTTATATCATATTCTGTTTTTAATTTTCTCTCTTATATGCACAATATAAAAGGCTTGCTATTTTAAGTGTTAGTTCTAGGTTTTTTTCCCTCACGGTTTTGGGGGGCTCTCTGTGTTGGGCAGTTGGCATTTTGCCAGCTCAACCTAACACAGCAGGGCCTAGGATTACCCAGTCATACTTTTTCTTCTGGGTTGTATTAAAATAAAAGAAAATTGATTTATTAAGGCATAAAGTTTTTTCTTGGAAAGACAGCTATCAGTTTTTACTATTTGAATATTAAGGACATTCATCTTTGCATAAGACACAGAGGAGGAGAAAATATTTATCTCTCACCCTGGTTTTAGGAGGAGGAAGCTTTTCTAGGGACACTGATTTAGCTTAGTGGTACACTGAAATAGTGTTCATTTAAAGAAAAAATTAAAACAACATCATAGCAGGATAAAGAGATTCTATAATATATGGTTGTCAATTGTGATGGCAGAGCAATACAAAAAATCACAGAAAATAAGAGCTCAACAAAACACAAATTTGAATATTAACAAATTTTTCGTAATAATTGATTTTATTTAGAAATCTCCTGTATTTAATAGTAACCAATGAACTATATTGCCCTTGCACTACTGTTTGGCATTATCTTATTAGGATGAATGATTGATGGGCTTCTTTGGTGTCTCTCTATGCAGTTAATGCTTAATTGTTCTGTCTCACCTGAAACATTTTGGGGTCTGTTTTCTTTTGCCAGTCTGAGCACCTCAGATGAAACTGAGGAGAAATGAAGAATGAAACTCAGAAGAGATGCAGAATTCTTGGTGACAGGAATTCCCTACAGAGAACTGGAGATACAGTCTACAACCGCATCACTTGCCTCACAGACAGCTTGATAGACATAAAAATGATAAAACTTTCTGAAGGGTGATCATAGTCAGCCACCCACAGATAAAACTGAGCTCAAAAACCAGAAATAAAAGCAAGCTAAAAATTGTGTATGTTGGTAGGTCTTTGCCATGATGTTTTAATATATTACATGTCTTTGTAGGAAAAATAGACTTGCTTCTTGCATTTTAACTAATAGCCAAGAAAAGTACACTTTTTTCTCCTCAAGGCATTAGGAATAGGGTCTAATCAATTACTAGTCATAGACATTTTATACTTTATACTTATTTTATTTTGGGGCCTTTTCTCATTGATGAATACATCCAGATTTTTCTCAACCTGTAACAGGTATCTGAATGGTATATACAGACTACTTAAATAATTGAGTGGCTCTTGGACCTCATCCAACTATTGCTTCTATGAGCATAGCATATTTTTTCCTCTCACGGAACTATTAACTTTTGCCTAAATGGAATATAAATAAATTTCTACAATGTGTTTATGACTTACCAGACAAAAATCCAAAGTTCATTCAATTTCTAGCATATGTTTTCTTTTTAAAATCAGAATGTTCATTTACATTTATGCATAAATCATTTTTTCTTATTGATGCCTAAGGATTTTAGTGTGTTTTTGTAGATTTTTAGAATCATATAAGTTGCATAGATTCTTCTAGATTGCTCACATCTTAAAGTGAGTTATTAAAGCTCTTTCTCACAAATACTGAGTTTTCTCATGCCCTGCCAAGGTCATGCCGTTTGTGAGAAGCCACCTGCAGATAGCAAGAACGTAAAACACAAGAAGGCAAAACACAAGAAGGCGGCCTAGAGGTCCTGGAAGATCTCCAAGGGGCAGTTCTGAAGACCCCTATGGGTGGGGCACAGACGGAAATGTGAATCATGGTTGGTTATTGATATCTCATATGCAAATTACTGGAGAAGTTATAAAATTGTAACATTCCTGGTCACGTGGGTGCAGACCTTCTGGGGTGCACCTTAGAAGCTTCTAATAAAGGTAACCTATATACCTTTCTCCATTAAACTGTTTTTGAGTGTCTATTTTCACAGGAATAGGTAACACTATGAACACTAGAGAAGCAGACTGAGTTTTGGGCAAGACTATCACTCTTTCTGTTCTGCCTAATGCAGTCTAGACAAAAGCAATAATGAATCAGTGGGCTCAAGGAGAAAGTAACATTTCTCTGTACTAAGGAACACAAATATTCTATATAGGATATGTAGAGGGCTTTCCTAAGGATAAAAGAAGTCTTTACAAGTTAACCTGAGAATTATATAAGACATTTTACATGTACTTTTCACTTGCTTTGGGGGAACTCTTGTACACTTAGCCTTTTTTTTCATCATAGAGTTTTTCACTCATGCCTAAAATTTATGTAGTGACAAAAGACTAAAAAATAATGCTCAACAATTGAGACGGTCAAAAACTACACGATCCCAGCGTGGGGAACAAAACTGGAATACTTTATTGAACACTTGACCACTTTTTAAGGTTTCAGGGAGACACATGCTAATAGGTAGGAAGGGTTATGGTAATTTCAGGAATTTATGGAGGGAAGACAGCAGGGGATTACAACACAATTCATTCTATACTCTTTTCTTATGTTAAGTTAGGAGACAGCTTATCTTCAAGTTGAGCATTACCAAGCCTCCTGTGTTCTTGGTGATGGAATTTCTCTCAGCCTTTGCTGACCAAGGCTTGCTGTTTAAGATTTTTAGCTCTTTTTGCTGTAAACTGGATTTCAGATTCCTACAAACAATTAGTCATCACACAGCACTATGAACCTTCTGTAAGGTGAGGTTGATGAATGATAACATCACAGAAAAAAAATAAACTGGTTGATTTATTTCTTACATTAAGGTAACACCTATGAGCTGTAAATTCATGGCCCCACTGTATTCAGTGAGTAGTAAAGACTTACCATCTCTTTCATAGAGTGCTTTGTATTAGTGACATCTTATGAGGGCTAAGATGCTCTCAATAAACCTGGCTTGCATCATTCCAGGTAACTTACTGGAAAGGACACAGCTAAAGAGACCTTTCTCTCCTTCCCAGGCTAGTGTCACTGTGGGCAATACTCTTCTCATCAGAACAGCACTGCATCTTTCCATGGACTCATCCACAGGTAAGGCATCCATATGACATGTACACAGTGAACATCTCTCTGCTGTGCAATGTTTGCCTTGGGCTGGACGGAGACTTGCTGGTTGTAGTGGAAAGAGGATACCTGGTCACACCTTGGACTTGACATAGTGTGGGGAATACATACAGATGGGTGTTTTGTGTCACTGCACCACAGGCCAGGGAAGCTAGTGAGCAGGGAAAGGGAAAGGAAAAGGATCTACTCCCACTGCGCATTCCCTTTCTATGGCCTCATAGATTGCTCTGCTCAGAGACACAGCATTTCTATATTTTGCACCCAGAAGCCGTAGTGCACAGAGACACCCTCTCAAAGGTGCTTCTCTCCCTCAACCGGCCACTACCATGCCCTCATGTTTTTCTTTAGCAGTCATCAGGAAAAGGTTCAGTAACAGGTATCAATTATCAAAAATACCCTAGGTATTACCTATATTTATATTACCCACACTGTATGTAAATTACTTATATTAGGTATTACAGTTATGAATAACACCCTAAATGCATGTGGCATGCATCCTCTCTACTTCAGTAATTTTCCACTGAAAAGGCAACATAATGGAATATATAAAATACATATACATCCTCATGTGGATTCTGTCATGCAGGCAACCATAGAGTTGCAGACTAAGATGGATATTTGAAATTGATCTCTGAATAGACAGCAAAACACACTAGCTCTGACCCTATGACACTGCTCAGGAAAATAAAACCCCAACCAAACAATGCCAAAAACAAAGCAGGTGACTGTATTAATGAAGAACAGCTCTCAAATTAAAAGATAAACAGTGATTCTCAAAGTCTTGCTCAATAGGCTGGCTTAGCTTTTTCTGAACAGAGGACTCTCAGCCCAAATGGAGAGAAACAGGAAGAGTACCAGAAAATATAAAATTAACTAGACTGAATCAGGCACTAGGGACCACTGCTCTTTATTGTTTGAGGAACAATCTGAAATTCAGGACTCTTGTAGTAAGAAGTAAAGTTACTCACCTGCAAAACTTAACTGCTGTATCTGAAGCTCTCCATGGAGCACTGAGAGAATGAGAAGCAGACAGTTGAAGAGTCGCAGTCACAGATAGAGCACAAAGGGGCACTGAGGTTAAAATCAGATGTCATAAAAAATAAAGCAAGAAGTACAACTCCAGAAAGGAAATACTTCCTGGAAAAGCTGAAAGCGAAAATCCAGTTCGGCATTAAAAGTGTTACTGCAAAAGTGAGAAAGCTAAGCTGTCTACAGGAGACACTTCACATTTTCAAGTGATGCAGTGTAAAATGTAGTGTGTTATGTCACTGTTTCTCACCTCTTGGGCTCCAGTGTAAAGCTAACTGTCTTATGGAGAAATTGCATAATTTTCAACTCAAGGTTTAATAATTAAAGTGAAAAGAATTACCTAGAAGGACACTGATTTATTAATTTTTTCCCATAATTGAAAAAAACAGGTGGAGCAGCAGTCAGGAAAACACAAATGTGCTACAACTGGGAAAATCCCCATTTACGGTTCTTATATATTATCAGTTCTAGAAGATGAGGCTATTTTCATGTCACTCAAGACACAAGTCCATATCTCAAGCAATCAAGAAAATACTAGTGATAAGCTATTTAAAATTTTCCAGTAGAAGATGAAAGCAACAAGAAGAAAAGCGAAAGGAAAAAAAATTCCCAGTGTGTTGGCAAGTGAAGAATTGCAAATACTAGCGATGAATGTAGGTTTATTTGAGAAAAGTGTACTATTCCAGATGGAATATATAAGACTTCTTTTCTCTAAAGAAATAGAGGTATAACAAGCAGACCCATGTCAGGGCTAACAGAGATGGAAATAAATGGAAGAGAAAACCATCAGTTCTTCCCAAGGCAACCCCAGTTACCAGAACTATCCATGAAGGGTAGAATTAGATATCCAAGACAGAGGAGACACAGAGGATATATCCAGGACAGGACTGCAATATAATCAGCCCAAAGCACTGATAGTGAAAAATGTATGCAAAAAATGTGCAACTGGACTTTGCAAAGAGAAATCAAATTACATTCAGTTGTGAATATGACACATTAGGAACGAAAAGGCATTTGTCACCACAGCCAAACAAACCTGCTTTCAAATTTCCAAGACTCTTCAGAACTTCTAACTCTTCAATTAAACTGAGAAGTTTTCATCTATGACTTCTGCCTTCAATGCAGAGTTTACAGAACTCAAGGTGTGGTTCTTTCCAGCAGTCATAAAGTGAATAGTTGGTAATCTGAGGACACATAGTACTTGCTTCCCTATTTACTTTGTCTTTTAATTCAAATCTTTGCAATAAGTCTGCCAAAAGCTTTCCTGAACAGAATTTTCTTCTGCCCAGCAAGATCTGGCACTTACAATAGAAATTCTGAAAATACGTCCTGCTTTTCACTGAAGCATATCTTAAATTGACTGTTATTAATAGCCCATAATCTGTACTCTCTAAAGATGAGAAGTGAGTTAGGTTACTGATGTGATGAAGTATGGCAGGTACTTCTCTCAACTTATTCCTAAATAGAATAGTCTCTTTTTAGTTTCTTGAAACCATTTTTTAAAAGAGCTGTCATCTGCACATACTTTAAGTTCTTTGACAATAAGGTAATCAGAGTGGCATTGTCTTCCCATCCTTCCTTAATCCTTACAGAGGTATTCTTTTGTAAAAAAATTAGCCCCTGATAAACTAAAATTACTACTTTTACATTCCATATAGGTTCTTATGTATTCATATCCATATCTATTCACATCCTGCAGCACTTAAATCAGCCTATACCAGATATTTGTATTTTCAGTCTCTTCTCAGAGGGACAATTATTCACTTTTGTTATTTCTTCTCAACTAATTATTCATGTATTTATTTTGATAGAGAAGATAATTAAAAGTCTGTAATGGTGTCCTGGTTTCAGCTAGGGTAGAGCTAATTTCTTCTCAATAGCTGTTACTGTTGCTTTGTTTTGGATTAGGAATAAGAATGATGTTGATAACACAATGATGTTTCATTTTATTGCTAAGTTGTGTTTTCTAAGTCAAGGACTTTCCTCTCTCATGCTCTGCCAGTGAGGAGGTATGCAAAAGAAACTGGGAGGGAGCATAGCCAGAAGAGGTGACTCGAACTGACCAAGGGGATATTCCACACCATAGAATGTCACACTCGGTGTATAAACAGGAAGGAGTTACTTAGAAGGGGAACTAGCCAGGGTTCAGGAATAGGGTAGTGAGCAATTGTATTGTTCATCATTTGGGTTTTTTCCCCCTTTTATCATTATTATTAGTATTAGTATTATTAGTATTATTAGTATTATTATTTACCATTATTAAAATTTATTTTCCATTATTAAATTGTTCTTATCTCAATTTAAAAGTCTAACTTTGACTCTTCTCCCCTTTTGCATTGGTGTGGGCCCTGCTAGGAGGGATGGGGGAGTTGAGCAAGCATCTGTATGGGACTTAATTTCCAGCTGAGCTTAAACCAAGACAAATGGTCACAAGTTGCCTGGGAACATCATTCAGTCTTATATGAGATCAAATCTGTCAGACAGTTTTCCAGTCTATGTGGTAATATAGAAAGGAGTTAATGCTGATTAGTCCTATGACTGATGTTACACAGAAGGTTGCAGTGTTCTGCTGTGCTTTTTTATACCTTTAAGCTTTAAATTGATATACCAAGAGTGACAGACAAATTAAAGACCATCATGCAACTCATTATGTTTATTCCAAGTTTTCTTCATTGTCTCATCAAATGCCCAACACTTGTATATACATCTAACACAAGTTAGAACTGTCCGCCAAATGAAAAGTAAGTGGAGTAGAAGTTCTTGACAGTCATAACAATGTACCAAGGACAGCTGTATAATAAACTAAGGCAGTAATAGGCTGCAGAGTGAAATAAAACTGAATTTAATAATAATCAATGCATGAAAGCTGCATAAGAAGTCTCAGGGAGGGTGAAAAAGAGTATTTCAGAGCTAATTTTTTCAGTCAAGAGCACAGACATACACTTATAGTATGCAACTGAGTGTTGTCAGAGCCTTCATTCTTGGTCCAATGAATCTCCTGACATCCTATTGATGTGGTCAGACTACAGCTTGCATGTATATCTCAGAAAGCAGGCAGAGTGCTATTTGTGTGTAGCTCATCAGGCTCACAGTAAACACCAGGGAGATCCAGAATATCTCTCTCCCTCATCACGCCTCTCACAGCTGGGTGGGCTGTTTTGCTGTTAGCCTGTCCCTGAGACATCAGGCTTTTCAGGCATAATCTTAGGGAACTACAGAGGGCATTGGCCTGAGACAGAACAGTCAGTCATTTCAAAGACTCATTAATTAGAGCTTTAACTTGGGCATGGAGGTGGCCCTAAGTGCACTTGGTGGCACAAATGAGGCTGTGATTCATTGGACTACATTCATCCGAGCTCAGAAAACATCAAAAAGTGAAGTACAGAGTGCCACTTCCTCACTAGAGTGGCAGGCTCAACTTTTCTCATCTCATAGTAGGTGCCAAAAGAGTTCAGCCCAAACATTTCCCAGTTGTGCCTAATTGTCTTCCTTGACTATAAACTGGATTTAGCATGATTAGCCTAGATGCCAAGTGTTAAGTTAAGCAAGATGAAAGCCATTGCTAGTTTCACAGCTTAAGAAGCTTTGTGTCTGATACTATGTATGACACAGGAATGTTTGATTCAAGCCCATCTGCCTCCTTCTCTACAATCAAGCACATTTACATTATTTACTAAGAGGACATCCTCAGATCTATCTGAGTTCTCATATACACGCAAACTATCTTCCTAGGAGATATCCAAACTACTCTGGCTACCTTTCATAGTAAAAAAAACCCAAACCCAAAGACAGGGTGGAAATTCTGATCTGTGTCTCAAGAAGGGGGGAAAACCCTTGAAAAGTTCTAATTGCTATTAGACATGTCAAAAGCAAAATAGATATGGAGGTAATTTCAGTTGTAAGAACAAACCCGTAACTTTGCAGTTCTGTATATTGAAAATATCAGAGAACCTATAGCCCAGCCCAATAAAGAGATGTCTTCCAAATAAGTAAGCTGAATAAACTGTTATTTAAAAAAATCCCTCCTGGAACTTGCTAATGAATAAAATTCAATTTACCTTGTTACATTGTATAAGTGTCTCTTTGAATAAACTGATGTTTAACGTAACTGAGAATGTAATTCTGGCAATCTACTACTCCTTCCTCTTGTGGATCTTGCTCTTTAACCACTAAACATAATTTTTTTAACTTAATTTCACTTTTAATCATCAGTCAAGTGCTAATATATTCCTGTAGCAATGTTGCAGTAAGTAATTCAAAGTATATTTCAATAAGACAATCTATTCACTAAATACATGATGATATACTCCACCACCTTTGAAATGATTTATACTACTAAGCAGGCTTTGCCCTTATGATTTCTTTTGTTCACTGCGCTTTGTTTCCACTACAACTTCTGATGCAGTTTCCAGAGCTTTGTGGAAACCTGAAACAAACATGTATCCTACTGGTGGAGCACTTCTAATGCTTTGTGCCATGTAATGCTCCATGTGGAAAGTTCTGCCAGTATTTCTTTTCCTATGTCTGGGTTTGGAGAATTGGACTGTGAATTAGTCTTACAGTACAAACAATATGAGAACCCTTTGTTCATTCCAAGCTCACTCCAAGCACCACTTTTCATGCTGATCCAATTAACTTAACTGCTTAAAATTCAGCAAATATTTAAGCATGATTGCTTAATAACAGAAAGCAAAGATAACAGCTGCTGGTCTTTATTGCTGGCTACATACCGTATTTCCCAGGAGATTTTGGAAAAGCTAAAAACATTGATAATGACTCCACTCCTCTGTGTATTAGGAAAAGAGAAGGGTTGGCTGGACTAAATAAGTTTGAAATTCCAGAAAAAGAAAAGAAAATAAGAAGAGTTGTTCATCAGAAAGACTGTTGCAAACTGTCACCACAGAATAAGACTTGAAAATATTTATTTTAGGCATTCAAAATGTCAGTGATCTCTCCTGAAGACTCTGCCTTCAGGTTTTCTTGCATAAAGACAAGAACACTTTCACCATTGGAAGTCTTGTTCAAGTCCTCTCGGGCTTTCACTTTAGACATTTTACTTTAGAAAAGTGCTATACCTTGAATGCTCAAGGTTGGCTCTAGCTGCCTTTTCCCTCAAGGCTCCCTGGGCTCCTGCAGCAAAGTAAAAGGAAACATTGTAATGCTGCAGAATAGGCATAATCCACTAGAAAATAATACCATTAGAACATTTTTCATCAGCTTTAATTACGATAAATCCCTAGAGCACATCAAACACAACTATAGAGCTAATTTCATTAAACTCTTTTGCATTTCTGGGTGGAAAATGCTATATTACAAGGTTACACTATATAGAGCTTAGACAAGAAGTCCTGGTACCACTACAGAAACATCCAGAGGAATATGTAGTTCCTCTGCATGAGAGGGGTTTTAACCAGACTCTTATCTAATCCCTTGTTAGATTTTACCACTGAACAAAAGCCACCTGCAAAAATAGAGGACAGTGACACGTGACATTTATTAGGAAGGCAAGTTCTTCTCAAAGGAGGGGTAGTAATTCAGCCCTCCTCTGAGCATCTGGCCCAGCAAGAATGGAGGATCTGTATTCTCTTTTCACCTCCAGTCACATCTCCAGTTAGCCTTCACAACTCTCATGCTTGCAGAGGCTCCATGATTTTGAGAAAACGCTAATTTGTTCACTTTTGATAATTGCTTTGTTCCTGAGGAGCTTTATTCTCAGTGATCTCCTGCTTCAACATGCCCAGCAGTGAAACTCAAACACATGCTTTGCCATTCAGGACTCTTTTGTTGTATCTGTGTCTGTGTGTATCTGTGCAGTAAAAACAGGCAAATAGGAGCTGGTGCTGCTCTAAAATGATGATACTGAAGGAGAAATGGGTGCAAATTTCCACATAATCAGGTTCTGTCAGTTTTGTTATTCACACTGTTTTTCCTTGGTCTTCAGCTCAAAGCAGTTCCTTTCTGCCCTTTTCACCCTACCTGTAGGCAATCAGCAATACCATTCTTACCAAAAGAGGCATTTCAGGGATCCTGTGAAAAGTATCCTAGGAAACAGGAAGATAACCTCCAGGGTATGAAAACTACTTTTTCTTGTTTGGGAAATGGAGCCACAACAATGGTGGTAAACATAGGATCTCAGTGGAACGGTGGAACTCCACTTGCTCTTGAGAATGGAAAGAAAACTGGTAAATTTGACTCTTCTGGTAAATACTGCTAGAAAACTAAGAATTACAGCACATAAATGTGGACATCAGACTGAACACCCACATGCTCTGCAGAGGTGTTCAGTACAATGCGTGTGTCCTGCAGATGTTTCAAACAAAACTCAAGCCTTCAGCCAAAATAAGCATTTGAATGTAGTAAAAGACCAGGTGCAAATCAACCCAGTACAAAACCAGATTATTAGTTGTACAGAAAGAAAGAACCATTTCTTCATACAAAATTGAATTGGTTTCCTGATGCCAGGTTGTGGGGCCATGCTGTACTATGGACAGATGGGGAACTAAACAATAGATGCAATGCATGCTTTAAGTCTGGTTCTCTTAGACCTGCCTGAAAACACAGGGTCTGACAATAGTCATCTGTATTCATTTTGAGTCTTTGATTACATGTTTATTTAGCCTCTGGGGAAACAAAGAGATTACATTAAATATAATTAAATGAAACATAGCAGAGTCAGTACTGCAGCAAGGTCCTGATCCAGAGCTAATAAGAAACTAATTAAATTAAACCAATTAAGTTTGGCAACAATACTCATAATCAGATTATTGCATTTTAAACCTGAAAGGGAAGACTTCATCATGGGGCAGGGATTATACTACTAGCACTGAATACAATAAGATTCAAGGCAACTCTACCACCTGAGAGACCATGGTACTTGCTAAAACCCTTACAACCTGGATAACTGTTCAAAACACCTATCTCTCTAATACCATCACAAGGCAATATTTCACAAGCTAGGCCAATATCCAAGGGGCAGTGTTTGCAGTCCGCCAGAACATATGGAAAAAACATACATACCTGATTTATTAATAAGAGAAAGAAGATTAAGAGCATGGTGTCCCTCTTCTCTTGACCTGATGGTGTCCCTCTTCTCAGTTTACAGCCTTGAGAATGATAAATCTGGGATTTTCCCCCATCCCCAGTGCTTTGCTGGTGAGATCCTCTATTTGACCACTTTCAGATGGAACAGATATCAACTACTCATCAGCTGTACACTGAATCAAGTTAGTCCATGTTACTGACCTTGATTCTACTTCACAGCTGAATTGCATGTTTTATTTCTGTATTTAAAGGGTGGTAGTGTCTATGAGGAGCAGTTAACCCTCTGTGAGACCTGTCTGGTGGGATCAGGTTTCACGTCACTACTTCGGATGGCTGATAAAACTGTAGTAGGGTCTTAATTCACCATTGACTGATTTTCTGCTAGAATATCCCAGAAACTATTCTTAAAACATGAATTTAGAAGCTATGCAAAGAACAAGCTGATGGCATCAGCTTTGAATCTGGACATACAACGTAGATCAGGTCTAGCTATTTATTAATTTTGAATCATAATTTCCTATGTCAGTATTTACAGTAAAAACCGCTTTCTTTCAGTCAGACTGACAGTAAGCAGGCGACTCTTTGTACACTCAAGTGCCTGAGATGAAATCAGAGAAAGCCAGGTTTATGGCAAGATGGTGACTCTCTTCCTAGGAAAACAGTAGCAAAACTTATATCCCCAGCTGGATCCCAGACGGTGAAAAAGTAAGTGGAGAGTCGGTAATTGCTGTGTACAGCACTGGATCATGTCTAACGAAATGTCACCACAGCATGTGGGCATTTATTAGCAGTCAGGTAAGAGATTGCTGTTGCAGCAGCTAGTATCCCTACTTTCATTACGGAAAGATTTTTGCAATGTGATTTGCCAATGTCCTGGTTTGAGGGGAAAAACCAAAATGTTTACCCACAAGCGGGGAAGGGGGCCTCCTCCACTATAATCACGCCACTCTTTTATCAAATTTAAGAAAAGGAATTTTAATACAAGAGGGATAACTGTTCTTAACTATATATATATATATATATATATATATATATGTAAACAGAGTAGTGCAACGCTTCCCCAACAGCACAAAAGAGAGAAAAAAAACAACAACAAAACCCAGCAGGTTTTCCTCCGGGAGGAAAATTATACTTAGGCATTGTCAATGTCACAGCCCGGCTGGCTGCGGAGTGAGTTTCCAGTCCCTCTCCAGCGAGATAGACAAGTGGTGAGCCCTCAGATGAACTCTGTCTCTTCCCCCTGTGTTCCTTGACCAAGAAAGCAGAAACACGAGCGGCCAAAAGCAGTCCAGGGCTGGCAGCAGCAGAGAGGGGCCAAAAGCAGTACCGGGCACCCAGCAGCAGCGAGGGGCCAAAAGCAGTACCGGGCAGTCAGCAGCAGCGAGGGGCCAGAAGCAGTACCGGGCAGCCAGCAGCAGTACCGGGCAGGCAGCAGCAGCACCGGGCAGGCAGCAGCAGCACCGGGCAGGCAGCAGCAGCACCGGGCAGGCAGCAGCAGCGAGATGGCTTCTCCTCAATCCCCCTCCCCACACCCAACTCCCAGCCGTGTGTAGTCCCCAAGAACAAAAGAGACAAACCTGCCCCCACCCAAGAGATCAGCAGTTAACTACTTTTTTTGTTAACTACTGGCATGGGCAGTTAGTGGCGGGGGAGAAAATTTACATAATAATTCCAAACTACAACAGCCAAGTTTAACAAAGCTCCAAGATTAAACAGATGAACACTAAAACATCATCTGTCAGTTGCTGGAAAAGTCAAAACTTTACTATACAAAGATGAGATTAACACAGTTTGTGGTGCTATTAACAGCAAGGAAAAATCAGATACTACCTTCAATTTTTACTAAAAAGTAGATTTTTCTCCTCAGTTGAACTTTAAAATAAAAGCTGATATCACTAGTCACACTTTGCAAAGGCCTAGGGGGGAGGTTTTGCTTGCAGTCAAGGTTATCAGTAGTAGAATCCTGTTTCAAACAGAATTGAGTACTGGAGGGAAAAGAAGATAAAATTCAGAAAACCAGCACAGCTATTTACTGTATATTTTATCACATGGCTCAAGTCTTGATGTCGAGGAAAACAAACAAATTCCAGTATAGACAAATTAAAAAATGAGGCTGTGTTCAAATTGTATCAGTAGCAGAGGTATCACTGGTCAAAATATTAGAATATAAATTTCAGTCTTCCTCCACCCACTCTCCAGCTAGATGTTTCTTTTGTAAAATGAAAGAAAGAATGTAATAATGTAGAAGGAAGTTATATCCAGGTGAAGTCGCTACAGGTTTGTTTGGAATAGTTGAACTCCATGAACATCCAAGGAAATCAAGAGTCTAATATTTAAGATATATTCTACCATTGTTACAAACTTATTTAAACACAGTATTTTTAAATACATCTTCAGATATCAAATTAACTTTTTGAAATGTCTTGCTTTCTTTCAAAATAGTGGCTCAAGATTTTTTCCACCTACATGAACCCTTTTTTTTCCCCTACATGGTAAACACTGTCAATTTTTTTCTTTTACTGCTTGGAGGTTCAGAGTTAAGAAAGTAAAATCAAGGAAGAAGCAATTCATTTTACTTACAAGGATGCTAAAAATGAAGTGTCAGTCTCCAACCTCCAGTATTTAAGAGGTATTAAAGTGGTGCATTAAAGCTAAGTGTTTGAGAGAGAGGGAGAAAGTGGGAAGGAGAGAGGGAGAGCAAGGGGTGGGGGATGCGGGGTAGAATTCTAATATTCCCTTCACCTAATCTCAAGAGCTCATACATTTGCAAACAGAAAATTCAGAGAGCAGTCACCAGGTTTCTGGCATGCCTAGATCATGGTGGATGCAAAAGTGGGCTGCTGAGAAGTCAGCAGCAGCCTCCTGGCTTCCTCTTCCACCTCCATACATTTCAGCATACATGTTTCAGTGATGTTAACATTCCAGCTGTGCACTAATTCTACGTCTGCTACAGTGATTTAGGATCTGATCTTGAATTGCTATAAAGCAACGTTTTCCACTGGACTGAGGCCTTCATTGGGCAGCAATGAAACATTAACAGAAAGGTTAAAATGATCCTTAGAATTTTATTTTAACTTCATTTGAGGCTGAATAAACTTCAGTGGCAAATACAAACATCACTTAGGAAGCATGTTTAAAATAAGGCACAGTAACAAATCAAGTGCAGTGTCTAAAATACGGACAAGTGCAACTCAGTTGTTCCTCTCCATTAAATCCATGTTATTTCATCTTCCTAATTAGACACTTTTATATCTTGGCATCATAGAAGGGCCCACATTTTTGCATTCCCCGGAGCTGCACAGAATCTGGACTGATAAAGCAGAGCCAATACAGCTCATAATTAAAAACTCATGCTTCCGAAAGTGAATAGTATGAGACCTCTGCAGGAATATAAGAATTCAGTTCTCTTGAGATTTATTGTAAGCTGTCAGAAATAGTACCTCAAAGGCAAAGAAAACTTACACTTACTCCAAATATTTATGCAAAAAACTGCTACCAAGACCTAGTAATAGGTTTCTTATTGCTGTGAATGGACAAAAATTGCATTTCAGATATCCCAGCATTTTAGAATCATTAGATAAGGTAGGCAAGAGAAGAAAATGTCCTGTGAATGGCAGAAAGGTACCTAGAAGTTATTCTGCTTCAGACCTCCTTTCAATGTTCTTCCACTCCCCCATCCTAAGAGACAACACATATTCCTCAGCCTCAGGCCCCCAGAACAACCTTTCTGAGAAACTCCTAAGTAGCCCAGAAATTGGTTTACTTAACTAGGACTGATTCAAGTCACCATGGGCCTTCAGGTACGGAATGGAACCTGAATCTCCTACATGCCTACAAATGCCAAGTTCTTGACTTTTACAAGTAATAGTTTTTCGATCAAGCCTCTTAGAGGCTCTACATAAAGCAGAAAAACTGTAATTTAATGATTATTACACTTCTTTTGAAACATGAAGTTAACAGATGCTTAATTAAAATGTAGCTGCCAATTACCTTTGTAGGCATTACATAGTTATTTGATGTAGCAGCTGTTTCAGATAAATATCCCTAAAAATATTCCTGAGTACATAAAAATTAACTGCTCCAGTTAAAAAATCCAACATGCATATCACAAGGAGGTTTCTCTGGATAGCTATAAAATTACAGAGATTGTAAAATATTCTTTATTCTGAGGCTGTTCACTCTGTTGGCTATACTATGAAGCACCTGGGAAGGTGAAAAACTACAACAGAAAAAGGTGCACAAGCCTCTGTTACATTTCTCTGCAGATGACTGCTGGAAGAAAGAGGTTCCCATAGTGAGAGAAGCTGTTCCCTACTTGGAGAAGAACACCTTGAAATGCTCTACCAGATGAGAGAAGCCAGCCTCCAATATGTCTTTTTACTAATTAGTTTCCATCCAAATTCAGTTTTCTTAGAATGATGAAGTGGAAGGAAGAGGCCAGAGCAATTTCATACAGCTAAGGTCCTGTTTTAATATTTCATTGCAGTGCACCACAGCTGTATGTACTGGCACTAAGCCAAAGTCAACAATCAAATTCCAGAGGATTTCTCTGTAAGACAGAAGAATCCACTTTATGCAGACTCATTTCCTTCAGTTCAACTTCTACAGAAACATTGCAACTCAAGACAGATATGGAAACATTAATACTCCATTACAATTTCTGGATAAAAACTCTTGTATACATGCTTTATAATGCTGTCTTCCTATAAGTTATGCTGAACTATGGGAAGTGTTGTGAGAACATAGTGATACATCACCAGAAGGCACACTGGGCTCAGTGCTTTCTTAGTAACCTTTACAAGCACAGGATTTAACAAAGACTTTCAAAAATAACACATCAAGAAAGGTGCTAATATCGCTAAGACAAGAGAGAGAGACGGGGAGAGTAAAAGCCAACAGACCACTGAAGAGTCTCAGGGTCTACCTGGCTTGTTTGAGTCTAAAGTTAGACCTTTCATTAATTTGCAATTGTTTAAGGCGAGATGCATTTATCAAACTACAGCAGACTTGCCCTTAAAGATGAAAGAGTCATTACTCATCACAGACTCACAGGATGGGTGAAGTTCCAAGGGACTACAGTGGGTCATCTGGTGCAACCTCCCTGCACAAGTAAAGTCATCCTAGAGGACATGGCACAGAATTGCATCCAGATGGTTCTTGAACATCCCCACTGAGGGAGACTCCACAACCTCTCTGGGCAATCTGTTCCAGTGCATGGTCACATACACAGTAAAGAAGTTCTTCCTTGTATTCCAGTGGAACTTCATGTGCATCAGTTTCTGCCTGTTGCCTTTTGTCTAACTGCTTGGCAACATCAAGAAGAGCCTTGCTCCATCCTTTTGATGACATCCCTTCAGATACTTACAGACATTGAAGAGTTCCCTTTTCAATTATCTCTCCTTAGGTTGAACAGGCTCAGCTCCCTCAGCCTTTCCTCATAAGATAAATGCTCCAGTCCCTTAATATCTTTGCTGCACTCTGCTTGACCCTCTCCAAGAGCTCCATGTCTCTCTTTCACTGAGAAGCCTAGAACTGGACACAGCACTCCAAGTGCAGCCACATTAGGGCTGTGTAGAGGGGCAGGATCACCTCCCTCATCCTGCTGGCAACGCAGCCCAGGATAGCATTGTCCTCCTTGGCCTCAAGGGCACACAGCTCATGGACAGCTTTTTGTCCACCAGGATCCCCAGGGCTTTCTCTACAGAGTTGAAGTTCAAGAACATAAGAACACAGTTAATTCTAGTCTTTGAATGAAGGTTATGGATTGGGCCCATTTTGAAAAAAAAAGGTTTAAAATCATGGAAGTTAGCACCTACTGCCCACCATCAGATGTTCCTTCACTGAACAGCAGAGTCACCACCATACCTACCCACTCCCCAGTTTTCTCCTGCTCTGTATGTGTCATTCATATCTGAGGGCTTGTTATTTGGCTTAGTTTCATTTGAAACTACACGTGTTGAGAAACATGGAAATTAACATTCTTAATTTTTTTCTTCAAATGAGATAACTGCAGTATGGATCAACTTTTAGTTATGCTTTCAGTGCTTTGAATTTAAAGCCTAAAACAAAACAGCCCAGGTGTTTCAGCTCTAAATAGACACTAACAGCTTTGTCAGCCAGAAAAGAATCTCAAGGGTACTTTATGCTGATTTTATTGGATTTTTCTCAATTGGCAGTAAAGTTGAGGACTTTCTGGTGTCTGAAATAGAGACTTGGCCCATTGTTTTGAAAGCTCATTGAAACAGAGAACCACAAAGGACTGTTTCCAGAGATGTTCAAATTGTTTATTTTGTATAGTTTGGAGGAAACTATTAACCTCAGTAGCATTTTTTACACTGCTGGCCACAGTGTGATCATGAACTCTGCAAATAATCAGTTATAATTGCCTTTCAAAAATGTTTTGATATTTGAACTGCTTCCATGCTTGAACTTCTCTTTTTCTCACAGCTGCTGGAATCAATCTGAGAGTGATCTCTGGGAAAGTGCAGTTTGGATGTGACAGCTGCTGAAAGTACAATCAACCTAATGCTTTTGGTCGAGGTTACACATAGTTTAGAGTGGTAAGTACAAAGAAGAATCTTTTCTTCATATGGGTTTCAAGCAAGGCACCTTTAGAGGGCTAGAAAACCCAGACAAGGACTTACAGCAATTCAGGCTTCAGAATAAAAGGGGGAAGCATTGATAAACACAGAATGCTTTAGAACCCATGCTGATAGTCAAGCAAGAAGTTATTTGCCCAGGTAGATAGTTATTTCTAAGAGGGTTAGGGAGGAGTAAGTACAAGTTGATGAAGTTCTGCTTTCACATGAGACTGTGGGAAGTCTTGAATTTGTATTTGTAGTTTCTGATACTGGGTGGGCTGAACTGTAAACTACAGTGGCAACTGTCTTAATTGTAAAAGTCTTCATGATGAGTCTTCTCTGTATTTGAGAGAACACCAAATACTACGAAAATTAGTTTCTTTTGCAGTAGAAACTCTTAAATGATAATTTCCAGTTGACGCTTGCTGAGAAGAAATTACAGCAAAAGAAACAGCAAAGTCCTTTGCATTTACAGTTGAGATAAGTACCAGTAAGGAATGACAGCAGATGCAGAAAATTGCTTTCTTTATATTAGCACAGAACGTTAGTACATACCATTCTTCAGACAAATAAAAACGTTCTGTTTACCAGCTCTGGAAGGTCACCAACAGGCCATAGCATCCAATACTTGCACATGAACCAGCTTTGTATCTCTCAAAAAATTACAGTGAAGGTGCTAAAACAGTTCCTTTTCAGCACAGTACATAAATCACCTGATCCAAATACATGCTGATTTGAAATTTGTACACTAGCACCTATATACGTCCTTTTCATTTAAAAATAACATAGCTGTGTTATGTTATGATCTCTATAGCAAAAACCCACACATGTTCCTTCACATGTAGAACATGCTCTGACATGCTCAGAGATGTTTTTAAAAAGCAGTTTATTTATTTCCAATTTTAAGTATTTTTATAATGGAAAAGGTATCCATCATAGCTCATGCACTTTGTAAAAAGTATTTAATTCCAGTAAAATAATAAAAACATTGAATAAAGTGTTAGGAGGTCATAATATATACCATTTTTTACATTTCTAAACCCCATAATTCAGGTATTTTCTGTTTCAAATAATTCTTTTTCCAACAGTTCTTTTTTATAAATCAGACTATAATTAGAGCTTGCTTAGGAACAAGGTAAAAAGGTCAAGCATTACATAAGGTAACAGTTGCTTGATCCAGTTCATTTTCTTCCTCCCTTCCAGTTCTGGAAACCCTTATGCAGCTCTGCCCCCAAAATGAGGAACGGGATAAAAAGTGTCCCTCTAAGATATATTCCATTCTCCTTCCCTAAATGTCACTGCAGGAATGCTTACCCTGCACAGGTCTGTATTCAAGGATGACTTAAGAACTGTTTTCTTTTTGGAACAGCGGTTCTGCTCCTCTAATCCATCCCTTCCTTCATCCAGGCTCCCAACCAAGACAAGCTTCTGTCACACCTGCTAGACTCCCCCTAGCTTTGGTCTACCTTTGCTTTAGTTCCTTCTGCCTTGGCAAATTATCCAATGCATTATAATTGCTCTCAGCTTTAACAAGAGTCAGAGCCTGAGAGTTGTCTAGATGATGGCTGGCTGGCAGGACAAGCACAGAACAGATACTGAAGATGATAGAAGACAGTGAAAACCTGCAGTCTACCAGGGACACCAAATCAAAGCAAGGCCAATTTATTGTTCTGTCTTGACTAATGACAGAGGAAATCACTTTCCCCTTGAGTTCACTCCAGAATAATTCATCAGCTTCTTACTTTGCTAATGGGTTTATAGATATTACATAGAGCTGAGTCAGCCGTGGTCCCACTTCTAATCTTGATGATTACTCATGGGTTTTGAGATCAGCAACAGAAGTTTCTCTTATGTATCACTGACTTTCCCCTAACACGCTGAGCAATTAACAATCATCTAATTAGGCCACAAACCACAGTGGATTCACAGCCATTGCTGATCAGAGCAAATGAAATCAGATCTCTTCTTTGCTTGCTGAAAGCAAGTCTGACTGTAAGCATACCTCTGACTGCTTGAACGGGATGTATATTTCTAAGCCACATTTTACTTTTCATTGGTATCCAGTCAAGGCTAACAACGGAAGGGTCTCAACTAAGTGGTAAAAAGAACAGAGATAGACTTTGGGAGGAGGCAGGTAACAGAATATCCTATATTAGGTTTCCTTAGCAGGAGTTAGTTGAACTGTTCACCCTATATTCACTACTCATCTTTACGGTTTTTACTGAAATCTTAAGATATGAAAGCACACAAAATTAACATCTTTCAGTTAATTAAAGACAGCACTTATTATGCTTAAGCAATCCAGGAAAAAATTGTTTTGAGGATCCTCTTTCTTTCCTAATCACAGCTAATTCAGCTTACTTGGTAAGACTCTGTATTTCTGGATTTGATTTTATTTTTTTCCTGTGACATTACAAATAGGCACGAACAAGTGATTTGAACATTATGTGCCTTAGTTTACTGCATCCATAGAACACATACCAGATACTCTCAATAACATTCCACCAACACACTACCTGTACATACTATAGACATTAATCAGGTTATGAAGCCACCAACCATCTTCAGATCAGGCTACAACAGAACTTTGTGAGTGCTAAAAATGTGAATCCAGGTTTTGTATGACTTTTGTTTACAACAGACTCTAGAGACAAAATTGACACCAGCTAGTATTTGGCTGAATGTAATCCAGACTGCAAATTATGAAAAAAAAAACCAAACAGAAAACCAAATCCAAAATGGAGTAAAGGCTTTACCTTCAACCCTGAAACCGCCCACCTACAATCAGCTGTCACAGTTTTAAACACTCCAAAACGGTCAGGAGAGGAACCACTTAACTTCTCACATATTCCTCTTGCAAAAAAAAATTGCAATCCTAAAAATCACCAGATAATTACAACATAGCTGCCTATGAGCACAGAATAGGTAAGGCTGGAAGAGACCACTCCGCTATACAGAGCTGTTAAAGAAGCCAAACAGAAGTTTGGCAACTTAGCAAACTTAGCATTTCCAGATTTACACAAAATTACTTCTTGTGAATTCTTCTTCAAGCCCTATGTCTCTTCTTTTTGGAACTACTGTTCTAAGGAAACGAGGAATCGTGTGCCTCTTTACCTTGTTTAATTTACTTGCTAATAGCTCCTAATGACTTGCTAATACCCCCCCCCCCCCCGGAAGTCATTAGCACACTCATTAGAAAGTAAGTAAGCTCAGTAATCATAAACATGGACCACAATACTCAAAGGAAAAACACATGCTATCTTATAGATTCATAAAGCATACAGAGACAAAATCACAAACTGCCAACAACTGGAATTTATTGAATGTTTTCTCATTTGAATTGAATGAAAAAATATTTTTTTTTTCTTTAAAGATAAAAATCGGCTCCTACTCCCACCTATTTCTGCAACATTTTAAATGTACAGGAGGATGTTTCTGTAATGGTATCATCCATTTCAGTCAGTCATTTGTCAGAAAATCACTATATCTAAAAGGTTTTCCAATGTCCTTCTGTTTCTGAAAATAAAAGACATCTGATTTGAAAATGAAGACTGCCTACAGGGTAGCCTAAACAGATGCTTTTAACATATAGTTATTGTAAACAGCCACAAAGACTGATTTTTATAGCTGTTTTCCCTGTTTTTCTTCATAGACATCATACCTTCAGAACGTCTCTTACTCAGAGGTACAAATATTTATGAGAGAAAAAGACTTCGGAGTCAGACATGACTTAAAGTTTATTATCTGCCAACAAGTTTTGGAAAATGTTCATGATCATAATACAGGAAAGCTGTCAAATTTGAAATAAATTATTTAGTTAGAAGGAATTGGAAAGAACTGGTTGACCCAGTAAAATTAGTGAAACATTATTCTTTTTCAGTGTCTGACAGAAATATGTATTAATCTTGCAGAGTATAACATTCCTGACTTTATGAGAAAATATGGTGTCCTTGATCCTAATTAGGATATTTTTTTCATTCAAACTTTGTGGTATTGTAATGTATACTCTTCAAAGCATTTTTTTCAAAAGAGCAACTTCCATTGCTGATGCTGGGTCCAGTATCACTATATTCTGCTTCATGTGAGTCATTCTGCAGCAGTTAGTTATCACTTCATAATTCTGTGTGATAGCAAAGGGACACAGCATTATATTTGTTCAAAGACCCACATACTCATAGCTTACTGAGAACATGGCCCTTACTGAGTGTGATTAGATGGTCAGGGACAACACAACCACAGGATGTTCCACATCATCCCTTGATCTTTGGACTGGGGTACTGTGTGGGTTCTGCCATTTTATTTCATGAAAGGCACATGATGAAATGTGAATGTAAGTTTTAAGCAAGTTTTTCATTCCCAGCACTTTCACTGACACGTGGATCTTTGTGATCCATGGATCTTTGTGAGTTAGCAAATGGCAATTAATTGTTTATGTGAGGTATAACGGACACATCTCTGCTAGGATACTATACACACAGTATAAAAGGTCCACATCTGTCAACTGAAAGAAAAGGTGCTCCAATTTCATGCTGTATAACAAATGAACAGCCTAACAGTCTGATTTCCCCTATCAATGTGCCATTATTAAATGATAACTAAACTGACATAGTTTAATAAAAGCATAAACTAGAACTAACTACATACAATAGAATTGTATATTAAGGGGTATTTATTTATTCATTTTGAAGAAATATTCTGCCCTATAATCAGTGTTATTGTCTAATGCTATAGGAAATTGCTCCCAAATAAGTTTTTCATTTGTAGATTTGTCTGGTGTAATAGATGTGTACAAGCTTTTTATTTGTCACTATATTGGACCAATACATACGCAGTAATAAGAAAATTGCTTTGTATCTCAGATTAAGCTTTTTGTAGAAAGATAGGAAAAGCATGCAGAAGAAACCAAGTGATAAGTGAAGTGTTTGAAATGAAGCAGTGAATGCTGTCAGCAAACTGTTGTGTGTGTGACAAAGAGGCTGAACTGGAAATGTAATTGAAACTCATAAAAAACTTATAACTGCTCATGAAACTCCTCAGCAGATTTCTCCCAGTGACACAAATGAAACACAGTAAGAGGCAAATATTAAACTTAGGACATAACTGGACCATTCCAGTGTGTTCAGGAATCGCAACCCAGACTCTTAGGTAACCCCTCTGCATAGCAAGCAGTGTAATCACTGGGTATTTCACAGCTCTGAAATAGCTGTAGTCAAGTGTCTTCAAAGCTTTCTCAAAAATGCTGAGCCTACTTCAGAGTACTTTGAGAGACAGGCGGTAATCTATATACAGAATTCCCAACCCTGAGTATATTCAAAAGCTCTCTGGACATTGTCCTGGCAGACTGCTGGCTGGGATTTAGCTTGAGCACAGGGTTGGACCAGTTGACCTCCAGATGTCCTTTACAAGCTCAACCATTCTGTGATTCTGTGAATAATTTTCTAGAGAAATTTTAAAGTTTGAGCTGAACTGATGCACTTTTGTGAGCTCTACAAAGCAGATAATGTTTTCAGATTCACAGAAGCAAGAATAAAAGCAATTAAATTAATATCTCACTGAAGATATGTAGCTATTTCATTAAGGCCCTAACTTTTATTTAAATTGTCAAGTAAAGCCATCTAATTCTGACCTTCAATTGTCAATTAATTTAATCTATGCCGCTGAGTAAGTTGTGGTAGTGAATGCCCTTTCCACTAACAGTTGTACCTCACCTAGTTTACATGGATATAGCTTTAGTTTCCAATCTGCTATTTGCAACATCTGCTAAACTACAAACCTCCAAAATCTTTCCCCTGAAGGTAAATGTAGACCACAGTCTGAAACAGAACTGACATGTCCCTTACTATGGTGGAATGATTTCACTGCAGCTGAAATCATTAGTTGTTCCTGGTCTCCAGAAATGTAAAACAGGATAGCAATTGCTAGAAAGCATAAAAAGCAAATAAAAATATTACATTTTCTACTGTTTCAAATCTTGGAATCGTTGCATGTGTGCCAACTGTAATTTTTAAATCTTATGTCATTAACTCTGAGCCTTAGACCACTTGGAAAGGCTGTCTGATTTTACGGTATCAGTAAAAATAAAATATTATGATCTCATCCTCAAAAATTTAACAGAGGGTTTTCTCTGTTCAAACAAAATTCAGAAATATTTCAGTAGAATGTGGACACTGCAGTTTTTTCAGACTCAGAACTAGAAGTCAATAGTTCAGAGATGGCAATTGCATGACTTTCAGGGGAAGAAAAATTACTTTGGGAAGAAAAGGTAGGTTTGAGAGGAAATCAAGTACCTGATAATGCTAAATGCCAAAGGATTAAAGTAAAACCCCTAAAACTGAACAGTTAGTTTCTCCTCTGTTTCCTAGATACCATGTTTCAGCATAGCTGTAGAGCACACACTTTGCCTCCTCAAGTTTCCCTCTCCTGTTACTCCACTCTGAACAGCACACTCATTCCAAGAAGCAAGTCTCCCACATGGGCTGTATGATATGTGTCATGTGCTGACAGGCCATGGGACTTTGTAGGCATCATCATCAACAGTGCCATTATGATCACACCTGGATATGGAAAACAGCTGTCAGAAGCTTGTTGTGATTATTATTGTTGTGTTATGCTCTCAGACCTAGCTATAAAATACTCTTCACTGTCTTTTTGTCAGCCTTCTAGTTTAGCTGCTTTGCTGGCCCCTCCTGCTGTTTTATCCTTGTAGTGTTGATTTTTTTTTAACTGAGAGACAAGGCAACGAGATGATGATTAAAGAAAATAAAATCCCTCTGCTTCTCACACTACATGTATTCCTATTATGGACTATAAATAGCCATTCAGCTTCACACATCTGTTAGAAGTGAAGGTTCACATCACACAGTGGAGCGTATCACACCAGATCATCTTCCACAAGCCTTGTAGATTAATTGTCAAGTTGATTTCTTCTGGGAAGCTCTCTGTCTTTAGTTTCACTTTATCCATAACTGATCTGTATTTTGGTTGCACAGATAAGCATTCAAACTCTCTCACCTGGAGGATTTTGAATCAATTCTACATATATATTTTGTTATACTTAGGGAAATTTAACATTACAAATAAAATGTTGTCCTTGGTACAATATCTCAGTTCATCAGAGAGTTTTTCACATGTGTGACCCACGCTGTGTATTCTAAAACCCTCTATATCATTTCTCGTGGACTGTTAACAATGGATCATTTGCAGCAGCTGCCCAGGGCACACCTGACCCCTCAGGAAGTAAACTGGGTGTTAAAGAAGCCTGTGAGGTAAGAGCTGTGAAAACTCCCCTCCAGGGAGTTGTTAGTACCTTCACACCCAGCCTGAGGTGTCATGTCTGCTAATGGGCCATCAGTGATTCCAAAATACCCCATGACTCACAGAGTCAGATCACCCATTGTGGAGCTCCCCGCCCTGGAGGAGGTATTGGGTGTTCCCACCTGTACCTGAGGGTATATAATCTCAGGGTTTTTTGGAACTGGGGAACCACTTGTCAGATCCAGAGAAGGACCAGAACCTTGACTGGAGGAGACTATCACTCTTCACTAGACTGCAACAGTCATCTGCACCAACAGGTTTTTTTCACTTCTTTTTAATTGGGACGCAGAGGAGCCATGTGAGTCTCAGCACAGGGACTAAAAAACCCCTCTATGTTTGTGCCCCAGGGTGCTGGGTTATACTTCTGTGGTTTGTGGGTTAAATTCAATTTCTCTTTGTGCCACTGCATTTACGGTAATATTGTTTTTAAATTGTAACTCTGACTTATAACCTCTTTTGTGTTGGGTTCATTTCTCCTCCTGGTTTACCTTTAAACCAGCACAATGTGAAAGATAAAGAATGTATCAACATGACATATCTGTAATTGTGAACTGACAATTTCTTTAAAATGCAAAAAAAGCTAGAAGAGAAATATAACCTTAATAGCTTATTAAGTGGCACCGACCTAATATGGCTACTGTAATTATCAATTTCTAACATAGCTATGGTTTGTTATTTTCATTTATCTTGACAGAAACTATAATTCATTTAACTAAAGGTTATCAACTTTTTAAAATCAATAGTTTAAAAGAATCAGTAGAGCTCTCAAGAGAGTGTCTAGGACAGGATCGCTATTTCTTACAGAAGAAAAAATGTGTCTGTTATAATTGAGGAAGGTGTCTCTTTTTATCTATACTATTACATATGTACAAGTTAACACCTAACACCTCAATCTTTTGTACATTAAACAGCTTCCTGATACTCTTTCAGATCCTCCTTCAGCTATTCATTCTCATTTCAGGTTCTAAATTTTGCTTTCTTTAAGATCAATAATGATACTTCCCTTAATACCTCTTTGGTCAGAAATTCCACCTGCGTTGTATGAACTCAGGCAAAATAAAAACTGTTGAAGGAGCAACAATTGCAGATTTTATTGAGTTAAACCTACTGCAGACATTGAGTAATATGTCTCAAATAAGAATATGTGAAATATTAATAGTCAATGACTAAAGCAAATTTAGAGCAAGTGATCATGTTAAGTCTTTCATATAACAGATAAAATACCAAATATTAAGCAAATATTCAGGACTTGTGAAGGAAGGAAATAGACTCATATTTCTTGTTGCCGGGCTATCAGCTCTGAAATAATTCAAAGTGAGTGGTTTCCAGGATTCTTACATTTCTTTCCAAACCTTTTTAAGAGCCAGCTATTAGTAAGGAGTGTGAAACATTAGTGTCTTAAGTTTACATCTATTTCCATTTGTGGCAGGGTTTTTCCACGTCATCATCATATGTTGAAAATCATTCTTCTTTTTACATGAGAGGAACACTCTGAGAATAAAAAAATATTTTTGCGAGTAAAGGGCATGAGTAGGAGAGATGTCCTTCTCCTACCCCAGCACTCCTGAAAATGTTAGCTAGTTCTCCTTTCCTCCCTCTGGTGGAACTCAGCTGAGTCTCCAGGTGATGCTTTTCCATTCATGTGGAGTCCAGTGATGCTTCCCAACACACTGAGTCATTCTTGTACTTCCTATCTTGCATACTGTGGTTTGTGTTAATTTGCATAAATCACTTCCATTTTCAGGACACATTTATAAAGTCATTTACGCAGCTGACAACTACATTTCAGTGAAAGATTCAGAGGTACCTTCTGATCTCCTGCTAATTGAGGTTAGAAAGGCATTACTGGTGTAAAAGTAATATTGATATCCTGCAACTCAGTAAAAACCTGCTAATAATTCAGCTGTGAAAGAAAATAATCTTTTCATATTCATTAAATGTAATTTACAATCCCTGTTAGTATTCCATGAAATGAAATCTTAACTATTAGTGCAATACTGTCTCCCAGTAAGAGGTTTAATTGTTTTGCTGATGGTTCACAGTGTATGGAAACATTTTTATTTGATTGCAAGTTAATATTCTCCAGAGTTTTAGGAAGAATAAGCTCCTAAAAGAGTGAAGGCAAATAACTGGTCTATTTTTCTGGTAGTTTTGGCCTTAGTTTTAGCTGAGCCTAGATTAAACCTTAATTTTAGTAGGCCCAGATAGTGTTACACAGATTAGAGGGGACAGGTTATCACCTGACTTAAGCAATCACAGAGTTATTTCATATCATCTGACGTCAAAACAGGTATAGAAGCACATGCGGGAGGTGCCTGGGGCTCTTTCCTCCATGGCTGCTTGACTGGGCAGGACATGTGTGTTGTTCTGGGCAGCCACTGTCACTCACCACTACTCCATAGCTGCTTTTGGTTCAGGAAGGTAAGCATCTTATTGTTGGTTTTTCTCCTCTCTTGCTGAGTGTTTCTTGGGAGGAGTCTTTTGGGGTTCTTTTGTGGGTCTGGGTGGTGAAATTTGTATTATTGGGTGGGTGACTCAGTGTGTTGTTATTGTTGTTTCTTCTTACCTTTGTATATACTGCATTTGGCTTTTAATTTTCTCTCTTCTGTGTGAACATAAAAGTCTTGCCATTTAAGTTTTTTCTCCCTTTCCCTCGAGGTTGGGGGGTGGGGGTGGAGGGAAGGCGCGCTCTCTGACCTTGTGGTTGGCACTTGGCATTTTGCCTGCTCAGCCCACTACAAAAGCCTTGGCTACAATCTATTTCTATTGAATTTCTCATAGGACATTCCTGAAAACCAGTTTTGTACAATGCAGTTCACTGAAGAAGTGAAAGATAACTAATTAATGTCTTGGCAAAAGTGACCCACAAAGGAATATACTCTCACATTCAGCTGCCTACGATATTCACATCCCTTGTGCCATATGTGAGTGTCCAGCAAGCATTCATCATCTTTGGAGAATTCTGCCAGGCAGGGGCAGTTGAATATCTAATCTCCCTTAAGAAATTTCATATACACCATAACCTCGTTGCTTTTGACTGCCTTCAGTCTCTGAATCCATTTTAACACAAGCACTAGCTAATTGCTATCAAAAAATTTGAAAAGGCTTATGGTGTTAATAATGCCAAATTCCCACAAGTGCACAGAAAATAAGACCAGTGAAAAACTGCCTAATAACACACCAGTGGAGGAAAAGCTGTTTTGCAAGTTCTTAAGCTTTTTAGGTTACAGAGAAAAACCAGAAGAGAAAGATTGCATTGCCTTCATTGCTCTCAGGAAAGAGTGGAGCTGACTATGCCTCAGGCAGCTCTCAAGGCCCCTTCCTTGCCCCTTCCTTCCACCTCTGCTTCTTGTTTCCCTCGGGATCAGCACCAAGGTTGCTGCCTGACTTCACCAAAAGCAGGGGAAGCAGGTGCACTCATCCCAGCACCCTGCTTTGTCACAGGCACCCAAGCAGCAGTAGCAGCAGCAGCAGGAGGTGTGAATTCCCCAGACAGATGCTGGAGTTCAGCCTGAGACAGCAGAGTAATGTGCAATTCTTCTGTCTTCAGTTCTCCCCCTGGAGAAACACCTGTACCTGTGGACACGTCGGTGCAGGGATCCTTCTCAATCCTACTGCCTGCTTTCCTCTCCCCAAGCAGTACTACAAGGGAGAGACAAATCTCCCCTCTGTGACAGTCACCAGGTGAGGGGTGAAGGGAAGGTCAGGAGAATGCTTTGACAAAATCAACTGATGGTATACAATAAAGGAAATCTGCCTATTTTTAAGTGTGTTTGTCTAAATTTTTAGAAGTTTTTATTATGAATCTGTTGAAGGGTGATAGGTATCAAATATTTCTTTACAATTCCTGAAATGGACTTTTTCTCCATAAATGACACAATTCCTAGATTAGATTCTCATTACCAGCAGTGCAAGTGCACACACAGAACTTGGATTTAGTTCAGAATAAAACATGACCTTGAATAGCCTCTCATAAAAGTTCTTGATATATAGTTGTTTGGTGGTATGGGTGAACATGATTTTGCAAACTTGTCTACATATTCCATATTGTTTTCATAAAACTGGAAATTCCAGTGCAGCAGCATCAAAATATTTAAGCTTCTTGCACCAAAACGTACATTATTTCTAACAAAAAGTTTTTCTACTTTATTCTAAAGACATACATATATCAATCTATTTTTATATTATATTAACATATTTTTATTAAGTTTGTACTGCTACTAGTTTTTTATTTAAATTGCTTCCTTGTTGCTAAAATATAGCCTAAATGTAATGCTCACAGTAACATAATAGATGTCATAAGTGTTATAAGGCATCTGGGAGAGGTGTTGTGCCTTTGTATACAACTTACAAAATGGATAATATCATCTGACTCTATAATAATCCAAAAAATGATCATTCCTCTCCCACTGGCTCTGAGAGAGGCATCATGTCTCCCTATATAATCTACATGATGGATCAGGTCATTTGACTCTATTGTAATGCAAATAGTGGACATTCTTCTTCCACAGACTTTGAATAATACTTTTCTTTCCTAAGCCACATTTCAAAGCATTAAAGTACATTAGTAAAAATTATTAAATAAGCCTCTTGACATCTGTGGCAAGAAATTAACATTTTAGTGACAGGGAAAAGAAAACAGAGATGTTACAGATTTGGCTACATCCCAGAATTTATTATGCAAGTTTAGAATCCAATTATCCTCCCTCTCCATCCTGCTTTCTGAGCTGGTATCTGCACTATGTGCTGCAGGAGAGATGAGGAAATACTGCCTTTTCTCCAGGCAGCAGTATATGAGCCCACACTGAATCTCAATTCTCATGTGCTATAATGTTAGGAGGCACAAACCTAGAGTCAGACTTGCTCTCCTGTCAAGCCCCCAAGATTTTTCTCTGAGACTTGGCACAGTATATTTAATGTTTCCTATGATTCATAAAGACCATGAATCAGATCCCAGAGTGGTAGCTCCAGTGCCATGTCCACAAGCATGTTGAACTCACACACACTGCACATGCTCGGTATGTTATGTTAAATCAACTGCACGGCTGCAGTGGTTCCAGTACCTCTCCAGTCCAAGATTTGGCACAGGATGAGCAGACTGTATTTTCCAAGCAAATGTCAGGCACAAAAGCTAGGTGCCTCAGACCTGCCTTGTTTGCTGTCTGGTTTTGCTGTGCTTTCCAGACTTCTTTCTGTTATCAATTTCTTAAGAACTGTAGTCTCTGGAAAAAGTCTGAAGCAATTTGTACAATGGGTTTGGGCAATGTTCTCAGGCACATGGTGTGATTCTTGGGGCTGTCCTGTGCAGGGCCAGGAGTTGGATTCAATTTTCCTTGTGGGACCCTTCCAATTCAGGATATTCTATTCAGAATACAGAAAACTGAATTTTGTAAAACAGAATCATATGTCTGGAATCATTCTTACCTTTGGTCAGTGATGATCTGTAAAATAGGAATGTGGTCTAAAGCTTATACTGCTAACACTGTTCAGCAGGAAACCATCAAAGGAACTTTTGAAACCAGATCCATGACCATGCATCCATCCTGTCAGGAAACAGAGACGCTGACTTGGGCATTGGGAGAATGCTTAATTTGGTAATCACTAAAGCACAGCTTTTACATATATATGGAATATATAATTTAAAAGTCAGTCAGATTGAATAACAATTTTTATTTTTAATAAATTAAGTTATCCTAGTTATCTTGTTAAAAGATATCATTATGAATGAAGATTCATGAATATGAATTCAGATATGCTCTCTACATTATGTATATGGAGTATATGGACACTCAGCAATGCTGTAGTAAGCTAACACTTGCGTCTTAACTTTATGAGTTTCTAACTGAAGTAATTGGCATATGGATTCAACTCCGAAGCATCACTCTGAGTATAGTTTGCTTGTGTATAGTGTCCTCTCCATTCTTCATGAACACTTCTGGGAAAAACTACTCTCTAGAAACTACCAACTTGACCCTTTCCCCTCATGCACAGTTTCAGGGAAGAGATTTGGATAAGAAAGTTCAGTTAACTAATTGTATTTCCTGAGTAAAAGGATTCAAAAATACCAACTCATCTTTACTCAGCTATGTAGAACTAGAGGTGGCAATTATTCAAGAAGATGATGGTCATCTGAGCAGCAGGGATATAAAATGGTGCTGTCTAGGATGGAAAAACTAAATAAGGCCTCCTTAGCAAAGCATCAAAAGGAAGCAAAAAGTGTCTCAAGCCAAACAGCAGGCTATGGAGTTCCATCAGGCCACAGTCAGGACTCAGAGGTAAAAGACATAAGAGCAGTCTGGCAGGCTTCAAGCTGTAAGCCAGAACTCAATCCAAAACAAAGCACTAGCTGGTGGACCTTGAACCAAGAGGCAACCCACCAATGGATATGGGCTGGTGGACTTTGAGTTGTCTACAACAGTATGTGAGTTTGGTGCACTTGAACTGGGATTAAATGGGGTAAAAACATTTTTATCTGTAGGCAATTCTTCAGACCTTTTACCAAACATGATCCCTAAAGGGACAGAGGATTGTAGTTATTGTTCAGTAAGGGGTTTCTCTGCTTTGACTGGTGAAAGGCTTTCCCAGATCTCCAAGGTCAAAATAAACAGAACACAAATCATCAAATTACTATTAAATTGCATCTTATGAAGCACTGGGACTGTATGCTTCATTCATCCCATTCATTTGTTCTACTAAAATGAAAAATTACTTTTATTTCCAGTTTTTATTTTAGATGTATTAGTTCTCCTCTTTAGACGTTACAGTTATTAATGCTCAGGCTGCTGAAATGGCTCTGAATTCTTATCATTCATTCAGCTGACATTATTACCCAGTCAAAGCTGACATCAGAAATGGTACCTTAATATTAGAGAAAGAAATCGTGACTGGAATTATTCATAGATTACACAGCATACACTACTTGGAAGACAAAGAATCAGCAGAGGTGATTTTTTAATAAGAATTTATAGCCTGATCCAAAGTCAATACAAAAATTTTCCATGACTTCAGTAAATTTTGATTCTAGCTCTATGTAATGAAATTTAGGAGGGAGACCAGCAGTTGTGTCCACAACCTTCATTCCCTATTTTGATGTAATTTAACAGCACTGACAGGAATTTATAAAAATACAGCAGAGATTTCTGGGTGTGTTCCCAGAATTAAACAGGAGATGGAGCAGTTTATGATACTAAAAAGTAACTAAAGGAAAGAATAAGCAGAATCACAATATTTTGCAATAATAATACTGTAGACAATAATTATACTTCAATTGTATTGTCTGTGAGCTAATATAAAGCTCAATACTTCCCAAACATAAGTTACATCAAAGTGAGAAGAAGAATGCTTTCACTGTTAACAAATTTTAAATGTGTTGTAAAAGTGAGAGACTGTATTTCCCACTAGATACTTTCTACAGATGCAACTACAGATACTGTTTCTCTTTCTCCCAGCTGGCCCTTTGCTGGTAACCTGTGTCTGACAAAGCAAGCTTTCTTAGGTCTTCCTGAGGATAACCTCTACTATGACTGTAAAATGGAGATGATACTGAAATCAGGAAAAAGAAAATAACGCGGAATATGTTAAAGCCATAGTTTTATACAAATACACACTGGAAATTTTGTTCTAAGAATATTTACTGAGTTGTAAAATCTTATGATGAGTTTACATGATTTTTTAACCTGTAATCATACACATATGCAAAGCTATGAGATAGAAAGTCTTTGTAGCTACAAAGTGTTAATAATCCCTTGAACCTGTGTATGGAAAAGCCTAGGATGACTATTCAGGGATGAATATGGTTTCATTTGTTCAAGAAAGCTCTGATTCCCAGCATCATAGTTTTGTCAAAGATAACAGGAATTCCCAGAATCTTGTCCAGGTAAATATCTTCTTGGTTATCTCCTAAAAACAATAAAAGGCTATTTTTGGCAGATACTTGGCAATAGTTTTATGAAAAGAATATTATAAAAGAAAATAATATAGTTGGAATACACAATGAGATGAGATGACTCTAAAAGCTATTCCAGAAAGAGGTTTCCATCTATGATGGGAATGCAGTAAGACCAGAAACAGCCATGGTTCTCTTTGACAGTATTTAATACACTCTTGAATCCTCATGATGGGTGAAACTGGCAGGTCTGTCAGTAGTTGCAGTGATTTACATACAGTCTTATCATTAAAGACATGAATGACGATTGGACACTGTACTCCTCTGGTGATTTGAATAGTTAATTCTTTGTTTGACAGTCTGGGTGGCAATGAGCAGTGGCTGGGATCAGCCTCCTTCAGGGATTTTAAGTCTTATAGAAGATGTGGCTTTAAACAGGATCTGGTATTCTTGACAGCACTGTTTGGAGAACACAACCAGAAAGAACACGACTGATGACATCCTAAATCCTCCATCGGTTTTGTCAGCTTAAGAATATCGGAGCAAACTCATGAGTGATCTGATTTTGTTAGAATAGGAGCATTTTGAGGGCTCTCATTTGCTAAATAGCATTAGAACAAAACAGGATATTAAGTGACAAGGATATCAATGAAAGATTCTGACATCACTCCTTTTTGAAGATACTGAATCTTAATTACAAATAGTCTGCCATCTAGTTCTGCTTCTATGTAAGTAATGGTTTAGTTTTATTTAGAAATGTCTTGTCAGCTGTTACTTAATCGCACAATGGATCGAGATTTAATTAGCAAGTGGGTTTTTTAATAATTGAAGTTTACTACTTAACAAAAGAGTGATTGAAATATTTGTTACTGACATATCATACAATATCAGCTTTTCAACTTGCTAATGATGCCTGAGACTAGTTAGGCTGTATTCGCAATCATTTGCTGGAAGTAGGAAGTTAATAATGAAGACTGGAAATGTGTTTAGCAAACATGTAAGAACACTGACATTCTGGTTACTTATTTAATAATTTGATGAAAATCATGTCATTATTATGATCATCTTAATAAGATTCATGGGCTTGCAGATGTATATTGGAAGACTGATTATACAGAATTTTTTAGAGAGCTTCCCTGTTGTTTTGGTTTTTCTTAATTCCTTTTTCAATGGAGTCATGGAGTAATCTACTAATAAAATATATGGTCTGTTTGCTCTGTAAATGTATTCACCTAGTTTAAATGGAGACAGTAAAGAGAACCAAAAAATGGTAGCAGTGGTAGGATGTCCCTTTTTAAAAGGATATCTTTTTAAAAAATAAAACAAAACAAAACAAAAAACTAGAAGTAATTGTTCATTAATAGTTTGGGAAAATGAGACTGACATACACGTTGCCTCAGTAGGGTGTCTGACAGCAACATGCCTATGGTAGGCTGCTATTAGAAGATTATAAGAGCATTGACAACATAGGTAAGCTGCAGGCTGCATACATCTTTTTTTTTTAACACGCTTTTTCTTTCTGTGTGTTGTCACTGTTAAACAAAACATTGATGAGTCAGTCATTTTAAATGACTTGCTTCCTCCTGGCAGGAAGAACCACAGATGCTACGGAACAGCTGCAGCCACACCTGCACTATGCACAGCTGGTTTACAAAAGCAGGGAGTTCAGGCCATGGCCTCCATGAGGGGAGCTGCCAGGAAATGGTCCAGAAAGCCAACAGGAGTATAGTTCATCACCTCAACAGAAAAATTGCATTAATGTCACAAGCTCATACTGTAAAATTATTTATATGAATACAAACCAATCAATGGAAATAGAGCATAAACATAGTGAATATTAATCACAGAATCACAAAATCACAGAATATGCTGAGTTGGAAGGAACCACCAAGGATCATCAGGTCCAAACCTTAGCCCTGCACAGGACCATCCTCAAGAGTCACACCATGTGTCCAGGAGCACTGTCCAAATGCTACTAGAACTCTGTCAGGCTTGGTGCTGTGACCACTTCTAGGAGGAGCCTGTTCCAGTGGCCAGCCACCCTCTGAGTGAAGAACTTTTTTCTACTATCAAACCTAAACCTCTCTTAACACAACTTGAGGCCGTTCCCTGGGGTTCTGTCCCCAGTCACCACAGAGAAGAGCTCAGTGCCTGCCACTCCTCTTCCCCTCACAGGGACATTCTAGACTGAGTTGAGGTCTCCCCTCAGTTTCATCTTCTGCAGGCTGAACAGACTGACTCACCACAGCACTCCCCACACAGCTCCTCCTCAGGCCCTTCACCATCTTCATTGCCCTCCTTTTGACACTCTAAGAGCTTAGTGTTTTTCTCCTCTTGTGGTGCCCAAAACTGCACACAATATCCAAGGTGAGGCCACCCCAGTGCTAAGCAGAGTGGGACAATCCCCTCCCTCGACTGGCTGGTGATGCTTTGCCTGATGTCCCCCAAGACACAACTGGCCCTTCTGGCTGCCAGGGCACTGCTGACTCATATTCAACTTGCCATCAACCAGCACGCCCAGGTCCCTTTCTATAGCTCTGCTTTCCAGCATCTTATTCCCCAGTCTGCCTGTACATCTGGGGTTGCCCCATCCCAGGTGCAGAATCTGGCACTTTCCCTTGCTGAACTTCATGTGGTTGGTAATTGTCCAGTCCTCCAGTTTGTTGAGGTTTCTCTGCAAGGCTTCCCTGCCTTTGAAGGAGACAAGTTTGTCCCAGTTTTGTGTCATCTGCAAATCTGATTAATATCCCTTCCAGTCTTGTGCGCAAATCATTTATGAAGATGTTGAGGAGCACAGGGCCCAAGATGGAGCCCTGTGGGATTCCACTACTCACAGGTCACCAGTCTGACGTCACCCCAGTCACTATTACCCTCTGTGCTTGACCCGTGAGCCAATTGCTCACCCACTACATGATGTGTTTATCCAGCTGTGTGCTGGACATTTTGTCGAGAAGAGTCCTGTGAGAGATAGTATCAAAAACTTCATTGAAATCCAAAAAGATTACATCAACTGGCTCCCCTTGATCAACTAGGTAGGTTACCTTGTCATAAAAGGACATCAGGTTTGATAAGCAGGACTTTCCTCTCATGAAGCCATGTTGGCTGTGACTGATTACATTGCTGTCTTCAGGTGTTTTTCAATATTTTCCAGAATAATCTTCTCCATAACTTTACCAGGCACTGAAGTGAGACTGACAGGCCTGTAGTTTCTGGGGTCCTCCTGCTTGTTCTTCTTGCAAAATTGGGATATGACACCCAGTTATGTCTATGTCTAGCCTTTGCTGTGAGGTGGAATTGTGATTTCATTATTGTAGCGCCAGGAGATCTACAAAATTAACTTTCCTATGAGGTGCTTTCAGTGTATGAAAACCCAATAAAATTAATACAATTAAAACGGATTTGAAACATTAATCATGCCAGTATCTTTTCCACACTTTGCTGTAAAAAGCTGTAGAATTAAATGTGATATTTATAAATTGCATATGGACTCAAGATGTTATTTCACAACACCATAAGGAGATTATATATCTAAACACTGTGAGTTGTGAACACCTTACAGGGGGCTAATTGGGATTTTATTTTACACAAAACCTAAACAAAATAAAAAAATAAGCCCATTTAAATTATAATTTGTATTATATGCATTATCATTCATATAAGTCTTAGTGGGGAGATGTACATTGTGCCTAGTTACATATAAACCCATACTTACTGAAAAATGGAAGATGAGTCATGTGGGAAAAAAAGGGGTGACATAGAATATGCAAATACTGTAAAGACAAATCTTTTCATATAGCAATGCCACTAAATGAAATAATTTTTTGGATGGTGTATGAAGACAAAAATGTGAATAAAATTTATACCTAACAATGACAAACTCAGACCAGCTGTTTCTAAAAGACATTTTTCTTCTGCCTTCTTGAGCCTCAGTCTTACTCTCTGGTTATTTAGTTATTGCATACACTGTCATACTAGTCCTTCAAAAATTGTGGTGATGAGGATATTGCTCCTAACAGAGCCCTTGTTCAAATCTGAAGCACTCAGGAGGGAGATTTTCTCAGAATCTGTTCATTTTCTGTAGATTTGGCAACATCTAAATGTTGTTGTTCTAAGCATATAATCTCTTAAGAGACCTCTTTGCCTTGATAAGTTAAGAAATGGGCCCATCTGTGAACTTCAGATGGTTTTGTTTCAAAGAGCATCTTTAATCTGGTAATAGCGCTTCTCTCTTGTTTGAAACAACTGATGCATTTCCCTGAACTGATGTAAATCAAGTCTCAGGTTATCAATGATGGCAGCTTGTAAACTCCTGTAAGAATTGCTGAGTTCCAGATGAAATGCCCTGGAGATGAGATTCACACCAAGCACTGCAGTTCGTTTCTTCTCCTTGGCCTTCTCTTCTCTTTTGGATGCGTAACTAATGCCGTAGTTGAAATTTTGGATAAAGTGCTTAAATTATCAAATATTAAACAAACTAGAGGGCCATTTTCTACATTAACTAACTCTTCTTTTTGTAATCTTGTTTGAGACCACAGCATCCATATATGACTGAGAAGTATATAAAATAGCAGCTTCTCAATGTCTGTCCAAAATTTGAGAAGAGACAAGACTAACATCTCAGTTGCACTGTGACAAGTGGAGAGAAAAGAAAGGCTGCAATTATTTGTGGTTTTATGCAGTGCAAAACAGATACATGATGTGTCTTGTGGCAATTATACAGGATGTCAGCAGGAGGCCATAGCCCTTCTTATTGACCAGAATTATTGTATTCTTCCTTCTACAACTCTATCACCTGAATGAAGACTACTGGTATTCTGCAAGCTCATTAAAGTAGAAGCTTTGGTCTATGTTTATACACCTTGTACAAATACAAGTGGGTCTTGGTCCAATACTGAGCATCCCAGTTCCTACTACAACACAAATACAAAAGCAATTAAAGGTATGGGAACATGTTGTAACTGGAAAAGCCAGTGCATGTTCCCGAGACCAATGGTCACTACACCTGAAATGGGAAACTCTGACTGGGCTCTGTGATGTTATTTTCTTCACACTGGAGTACTGAAAAATCCTTCTGGTACGACTCTGGGAAATAAACTCAATCCACTGCCACATGGAGTGAGTCGCATCTTCCATGAATGCAAGTAAAACTCATGTCTGCTAAAGCAGTTCAAGGGGTTAAAGAATGAAGGGAAAATTATCTTTGCAAATGAAATTTGAATCATTCAGACAACCGATGATCCCGTAATAAAATCTTTCCAGTCGGAGTTGCTGTATGCATGGGCGTCACTTCTAACTACAAAGCGCGGGAGGTGGGTGGAAAGCGTGGGAAAGCCGCACGTGCGCTGATCTCGGCTATGTCCTACTGCCTGGTGCAGTGCCCGGCCGGACTACAGCTCCCAGCAGCCCCCGCGGGCCCGGCCGGACTACAGCTCCCAGCAGCCCCCGCGGGCCCGGCGGGACTACAGCTCCCAGCAGCCCCCGCGCGGCCCGGCGCGCACCCGGCGTGCCGCGCGGGGGCCGCTGTCGTGGCGCTGGCGGTGAATGAGCGGCGGCCCTGCGGAGATCTCGGTCTGTGCCGCCGCCTCCTCGTCTTCGTCGGCCTCCTCCTCCTCCCGCTCCTCCCGGGGCAGCTCCGGGCAGAGCCATGAGGCGCGCGGGGCTGGGTAAGCGCGGCGGCGGGGCCGGGCCGGGCTGCCACGCAGGCAGGGCCCGGCCCCGGGCAGGGTCTGGGACAGGGAAGATGTGAGAGGGACTGTGCCCGTGGGTGCAGGGTTGCAGCGGAGCTCGGGAGCTTTTGGGGGGAAACGCTGTCACCCTTGCCTCTGCCTCTCTAGCTCAGCTGGATTTACGGAGCAGCACGAGGGTTTGTATTTATCATAGAATGATTTGGTCTGGTAGACACCTTAAAGATCATCCCGTTCCAACCGCTCTGCCTTGGGCAGAGAGGCGTTCAACTAGACCAGGTTGCTCAGAGCCTCGTCCAGCCTCTCCCTGAACACCTCCAGCATCCACAACTTCTCTGGACAAACCTGTTCCCGTGCCTCACCATCCTCACAGTAAAGAATTTTTTCCCAATATCTAATCTAAACCTACTGTCTTTCAGTTTGAACCCATTCCTCCTTGTCCTGTCACTGCATGCTCTTGTAAACAGTCCTGGCCCATTTAGTTGTGCTGCTCTTGTTTAGCTGTTCTAATGCGGGGTTAGTCTGAGCCGTGTTCCCATGGGTGATCAACTTTGTCACTCTTCAGTCAAGTCCTTTCCAAATTTGGAGCTCGTTTGTCATTTTAGTACTTCTGTATGTTTTCCTGCTATATGTGGGGAAAAAAACCCCCAACAGCTCCCAACCATTATAAATGTATTACAAATATAATCTGGTGCAGAAATCTTTGCAGAGTTCATGTTTTGAGCAGCTTAGGCCTCATTTTTCAACCAGTAGTCATGTTGGTGACTGTAAGGAAACTTTGAACTCCCAGGTCAAGATCTACAACCACGTGGGTGCTGTGACTGCATTGTAAAGCTTAGGGGATGTTTATGCCTTGGAAGTTCATGACTGTGTTCTGGTGCTTCTTCCTAGAAAGTATTTAGGGGGTGGTGAATGCCACATGGCTATACTAGGTGTGTCTAACTCCGCCCTGCATTTACTTCTACAGTTCAGATTTGTGGTTTGCAATAGTATTTTCACAAGAAAACAAATCTTAGTAGAAGATCTCTCTTAGTAGATGAAGAGAGGTTTGTCATAAAAGAGTGGGCATTTGTTAGTGCTTAGGTCTTCAGTCTGTTCCTTTGTCAGACTGACAGCTTGCTCTTGGGTATAGACTGAGAGGGGTTGGACTGGAGGCCATCCAGCTCAGTGTGGTGTTTCTAAAGAGGTGACAAATGTTTGTGCAAGGAGTGCTGAAGAAAGAGCATGCCTTCTTATAGGCTGACTCTGGCAAACAGTGCCTTAAGGATCATCCTGAAACTACTTTTTAAAAAAATCTGCTGGAAGGCCAAGCAGAAGACTTAAGCCTGTCTTCAGCTGCAGTAAAATTTTCTGCTTTACCTTGACATTTCAGCTGTCAGTTCAGAACTCGTGTTTACTTAATAGGCTGGAAATAAAAGCTGGGCACCAGCACTTCTGCTGGTGTCACTGTCTACCTGTTTTGGGCTGCAGTTGTATTACGGTCTTGTCCTGATTACATGTCGGTGAGCATGTTGTGGGACAGTCTGTAGAACTGCCATGCTGGAGTGTCTGTCCTTGAGGTTAACAGCTGTAACCAAGCTTCACTCTGCTTCCTATGACGTATAAAGAAGCAGCTGTGCCTGTTGAAAAGTTTTGGAGCAGTTGTTCTTATCTGCATTGTCAGAGTCCATGTAAGAATCATAGTAATAGTGTTTTAGCATGAGGCTGTATGGTGTATTAACTTACAGACATACTCAAAATTATGTGTCACATGGTATGAAGTACTGTAGTTAAGATGCACTTGTACAACAGACACAGTGAGAACAACCCTGAATCTCTGAATGATAGAATTTTAGTCAAATTTCTGTATTAGGCATTGTACTTTTGATTTAGATGGGGGAAAAGGGCTTCTTGACTTGCTGTGATGAAATGAAAATGCACATTTCCTCACAGTCTCCCTCATGAGCAGAAGTGGAGGGGCAGACACTGATCTCTCTGGTGGCAGTGACAGGACTGAGGGAATGGCTGTGTTTAGTGGAGGTTTATGTTGGATATTAGGAAAAGGTTTTTCACCCAGAGGATGACTGGGCACAGGAACAGTCTCCCCAGGGAACTGGTCACAGCACCAAGCCTGCCAGAGTTCAAGAAGCTTTTGGACAGTGCTCTCAGGTACATGATGTGATTCTGTGGGATGGTTCTGAGCAGGGCCAGAAGCTGAACTTTGATGGTCCTTGGGAGTCCCTTCCAACTCAGCATAATCTATGATTCTGTGATCCAGTCTTGTTGAGGATCTGTCATTACCTTCACTTGTAATTGTAATAATTTACAAGCACAAATTAAAATGTTGTCATTACTTGGATTTAAGGAGTGGCTTCACGGGTTCATAAAAATTATATCTATTGTCAAAATAACATTTTAATTTTCTGTTTTAAAATATTAATATTGTAATAAAGCTTATAGTAATTGTTTTGGCTTTCTAAGTTGTGATCTCTGTTCTTTTCAGATCTTAGATTTGAGGTCTTGACTGGACATGGCTTTAATTCTCCTGTGTCCACGCTGCTGTCCAGCTGCTGCCTGTAGGTCTTTATTAGAGGTTGCAGTAAGCAAATGTGTGGAGCTGAGCAGCTTTCATTCTCTTCTGCCCCACATAATCTGCTGACTCAGTTGTCTGGATGACAGTCCTGAAGCTGCATCACCCAAAAATTCCAGGCAGGAGCAGGAATAGAACTGCAGAATGGTGTCTGAAACAGCAATGCTCTGCTCAGAGGCCTGGCTTCTGCTCTCAGGTCTTGTTTGTAGAGGAACTTGTGTAAAGATCAGAGTATGGTTTTTCCTTTAAATGTGTGATCAAGTGATGCTTGTGTTTGTTAGAGAATGGTCTCAACTCTCCTATTTTCAGTTTGGTTTACCACATGTAGTGGCTTCAATGCTTTCTTCATATCTCTGTGTAATGCCTGGGTTGATTTCCATAGAACTCATCTGAAAATATGACTGGGAAGAAATTTGATAGTACTAAATTACTGCAGTTCCTCAGATTTTCTTCTTCTATTTGCATATTGAAAGGTAACTTACACATTTGGAAAAGGTTAGGTCTGTCCCCGGAACATGTGAATCACTTGTTCAATGGTGTTTTCTATCTGTAACTACTGACCATTATGTTTACAGGGGATGGAGCACCTGCAGGTAACTATGGCTATACCAGCAGTGGGTACAGTGTTTACGAAGAAGAGAATGACAGGTTAACAGAAAGTCTGCGAACAAAAGTCAGTGCCATTAAATTGGTGAGTATTTAATTATAGTGCTATTGTCACATTTATTTAATGAAATTATAAGAGTCAGTAAAGCAACAGACTAAAACAAAAATTTAATACTGTGTTGGGTTCACCCTGGCTGAATGCCACGTGCTCACCAAAGGTGCTCTGTCACTGCCCTTCTCAGGTGCATTGGAAATTAAAAATATGACAAAAGGCTCATGAGTTATGATAAGGTCAGGGAGAGATCACTCACCAGTTGCCATCACAGGCAAAACAGACTTGACTTGGGTAAATTAATTTGATTGATTGATTGACAAGCAAATTAGTAGGGTGATGAGAAATAAAACCAAATATTAAAATGCTTTCCCTGTACCCCTCCCTTCTGCCTGGGCTCAACCTCTTCTCCTTCAGCAATGCAGGGAGACAGGGAATGGGAGTTGTGGTCAGTTCATCACACGTTGTCTCTGCTGTTTCTTCCTCCTTGCACTCTGGCCCTGCTCCAGCATGAGGTTGTCCCATGGGAGACAGTCCTCCATAAATTTCTTTAGCATATGTCCTTTTTACGAGCTACAATTCTTCACTATAACTGCTCCAGCGTGGTTGCTTCCATGGGATAGAGTCCCTCAGGAACAGACTGCTCTAGGGTGTGTCCCCCGTGGGGTCACAATTCCTACCAGCACACCTGCCCCAGTGTGGGTACCTCGCTGCATGGGGCCAGAGGTCCTGGCAGGAGCCTGCTCCAGTGTGACCTTCCCATGGGGTGACAGCCTCCTCTGGGTATCCACCTACTCTGTCATGGTGTCCTCCAGGGCCTGCAGGTGGGTCTCTGCTCCACTGTGGTCCTCCGTGGGCTGCAGGTGCACAGCCTGCCTCACTGTGATCTGCACCATGGTCTTCAGGGGAATCCTTGCTCTGGGACCTGGAGCATTTTATGCTGCTTCTCTGGTTTTCTGTAGTGCTCTTTCTCCCACATATTCTCTCCCCTCTCTGTATGCAGTTGCTCTTGTGGAGGTTTTTTACCCTTCACTGTGTTATTCCAGAGGTACCACCACTGTTGCTGGTGGCACTGCCCTGACCAGTGATGAGTCTGTCTAGGAGCTGGCTGGCATTGGCTCTGTTGGACAGGGGGAAAGCTTCTGGCAGCTTCTCACAGAAGCCACCCCTGCATCCCCTCCACCAGTACCAAAACCAAAGTTTGCCAAACCAAATACAAATAATAATTAATCAGCCAAAATGCACAATCATTCATTTGTAAAACTCATTCTTCTTTTAATTAGATTTTTAAGCTATAGGTGTAATTTTTTTGTCTACCTTGAGCACAGCTGTGGTGTAACTTACTGCTTACTGTCCTACAGAATTAATTACTATCCCTGATGGAATGAAAAACTTCGATTTTAGGTCACTAGGCCTCTGTTTCAGTTAGGGAAATGGACTACTACTTTTTGGTCTTTTCACTATGGCTCATCAGTTTCTGCTGTGTCTGCTGAGAAATCTGTAATTTGAAAACAGCTCTTAGAAACAGCATGCTAATCGACTCTGAAGAAGTTGTTCTAATGATTCTGATTCCTTCCAGAGATTGAGGACTTCTTTCTGAAAGAGAACTCTGTGTGTTCTTATTCTTAAAAACTTCAAATTTTGTAAAATATATTCTTAGCTTAGCAACAGACACTGTTTCTATATATGTAATACAAGTCAATGAATTCTTTCTGTTGAAATTCTGTACTCATTCAAATGCTATTACTAATACTGCTGCTTAAATGTAATTTGTTTAGTCTCAAATAGAAACTAAAACAGGTTTAGAATAGGAAATAGAAGCGAACAGAAATAAAATAGAAATAAATACAAAGAAAAGAGAAACAGGTTTGAATACGAATTTAGAGTAAGTTAAGGGGTTAAAAAGGAAAGCTTTGACCTTTGTTAGCAAATTTTATTTATCTCCTTCTTGGTATATTACATTTCAGAATCAGTGTATGTGGACAGCGCAGCTGACAGTGCCCCAAGGAGCACCATGTGTGTGTTTTTTGTAGTTGTATCTTTTAGTGCAACATAATTATCTTGGCATATGGAGTAACCTTCAGATAATCTTCCCAGAATTCTCATGTAAAATCAGTTTCACTTTTGCTTTACTAGAGATTGCACTGAAATGCAGCAGTAAGAAATCATGAGATTCGGGTTGTGACACGTAAAACCAAATGTGTTTAGTGTCATCCAAAGCCTGGGGGCCTGTAGCACGTTTCCCTCCATTCTGGGAGTTGAGCTGGTTGTTCAAGGCCAGCGTGCTCATAAGAACTAGAGGAAAAGCTGCTAAGAATTAGGATCAGCATCAGTTCTCCCCTGTTTCACTCCTAAGCTGCTTTTAAGCCGATGCTCTCCTGGCTGGCTCCTGCCAGTGCAGCATCACAGCTGTGTTGCAGCTCGCTCTGTGCCTGGTCTTGTATCTCCCTGATTCTGACCTTAACCCAGCTGCACTCTGTGGCTTCACCTTGGATGTCTCTTGGGCTGCTCACCCAGCTGTTGCTGGCCTTGGTCACTATCTCAGGACTGGTTCTCCCTGGCCCATGCAGCTTTCCTCCTTGTCCTGCAGTGCCCTTGCTGTTCTGTGACACAAAGCAGAGAAGGGCTAGACAAGTTTACTAAAGAAAATCCCATTTATAGCATTACAGGAACTTGTCAAAAGAGATACATTGTTTACAGGTGTTTGCTCCACAACACTGAGTCAAATGAGTGTTCATGGTCCCCTGCACTGTGTTCTGGTAGTTTTAACACTTATTCTGGGAAATGGTAACAGCTACTTTAGACTTCACTAGATGTTGAATTTTTGAAAGTCATGCAATAATTCTAGTAAGACATTATCTGGAATAGGGGAAGAGGACCATTGAATACCTCCTGAGGCTCTTTGGACTCATCTAGTCAGATGAAAAATCTTTACTTCCTGAAAGATTATTGACAGAATACTGTGGATGTTATTTTGGTTTTTGACAATACCAGATACTGTTTTCACATTGTACCTGGGGAAATGCTAATCATGTTATGTATTTTAGACTGGGTTCTCTAATCTGTGTGTAACTGCTTACTCATACTTCATACTTTGTGATGTTTTCCCTTTTTAATAGCTTTCCATTGAAATTGGAACAGAAGTTAAAAATCAAAATAAAATGTTATCAGAAATGGTAAGTCTTTAGTAATTAAATTTCTTTATATGCAGGGCAGGATTAAGAGGTTAATAATGTGAAGCATCCTGTCTTTTAGTGTGAACATTTGTATTAAAATGTTGACAGCTTATTGTTGACTGTAATGTGACTAATTTGGCAGCAGTGTTTCTGGTCAAAAAGATCAGATGTACAAATACATTACTTTCAAGGCACAACAAAGGCCTTTTTACTTCAGATATTGGTTTTCAATGAGAAAATGTATAATGCTATTAAGAAGGCAGTTCTATCTTTAATTGTGTTCAAGAATAGAAGAAGGAAGTGAAATAGTAAGTCAGAAATGCCTTATTTTCTTACACTTTGCTTTGGCTTGGGGAAAAACCAGTATTGGATAAGTGGGTGAAAGTTTTTCCTAGTTAATTTTTGCCTGTAAAATAATTTTAGTTTTGGAAATTCTGAATAAACAAGTAAAACTACACTTAGCAAACTATAGAGGTATTTCTTTTCTCAGAGTAATGTGTTTTTTGTTGTTTCATTTGCTTGTTTGTTTTTTAAAATGTAGGAGAATGATTTCGACTCTACGGGTGGGCTTTTAGGTGCCACTATGGGCAGACTGAGAACGCTCTCCAGAGGAAGCCAGACAAAGCTATTATGCTATATGATGCTCTTTTCATTGTTTGTTTTTTTTGTCATATACTGGATTATTAAATTGAGGTGATGTATGTCACCTCTGGTTTACATTGTGTAATTTCAACTATGGTCTTAATTAATGAAGACATTGATCTAAAGTGGCATATTCTGTTAATAAAACATGGTGAAATTGTTGTAAGTTGCATTAACTATTAATGCAATGTTATACATGGTTTTCTTAATAGATCAGAATTTTTCCCATCATCCCCTGTTTTGGGGGGATTATTTATAAATGCAGAAAGTGCTAGCATAGTAGGTTGCTTTTTTGGGGGGAAGAAGTTTTCAGAATTGATTTAAAAAATACAGTAAACAATGGTTGTTCAAATATAAAGTAATTGCAGAATTACAAAGTTTTCTCTTTTAATCTGCTTTTCATTCTCGGCCATGCTCTAAATTAGAGCTCCAGTTTCAGGCATATAGTAATTTCTAGATTGCAAAAGCACGAAGAATACTTGAATACTTTCTAAATTGGTTTTATCTGTGGATTTTTAAAAGGCTGACCTAAAGCAAACAAATGTGATAGTGGTACTACTAAAAATTACTTTTGTGGCTAGATCTGATAGTGTTTAAGTGGCTTAAACTGCATTTTGGGGGGAGAAGTTACTTAAAACTGGATTTTTATTTTTTAATTTAAATGTGACAAATCATGCTTACATGTCTACTCTTTTAAGCAAATGCCTCTGACCATTGGGATCAATCAATGTGGACACAGTACGAATGTTTTCTTTATATTTAAAGTATCAAAACTTAATGATTCCATTGAATCATGAACTTCTGCCATTAGTATGTTTGCTTTTCAATTTGTGACAGTCCTTAAATCTACACTGCATAATGCTTGGATTTCAAGGGCAGATATTTTCAGTTGTATATTGAAGTATATAATGTTGCATGGGTTGGAGGTGCAGTCACTTTAAGGGTTTTTATTTTGAAGACACAACTTTGGCTCACCAAATAGTTTCTAATCCTTGAAGCTGTTATATTGCTGAGTTTAATGTACAAAAATTTAAGTTTCCTAGATACTGAAATTGTATACAATTTTTGAAATACTTTTCTAGAAATACTGTCTAATATGTTGCCATTAATAACTAATTATGAATTGACAAATAAATTGTCTTGTAGTATCATTCTAGCTAGTGTTGTTCATACACATTCTTTTCTGTTGTGGAATATCAGTGAATTTTTTTGAAATGGTGCTGCATTTAAGGGGTGATTTTTGTTTTGGTAATTCATAATACAGGCTGTCCCTTCTGGCTTAAATGGCTGTTTTAGGAAGCATTCAAGTAATTACACACACTTTTCATATTAACATGTTTAATATTTTTGTTCAATGATTACATACAAAAAATGGTACCTTGCTGCTGAAGTTCAGGCCCTCCAAAATTTTCAGATACAATTGAAGAGTTGTTTGTAGAATTCTACAAGTAAAAATCAACCACTACTCCCATCACCAAACATCTATGATAGAGTGTAGTACAAATTGATGTGAACTTGGCAAAGATGACAACTCATTTTCATGATTGCTTGCTAAAAGGGAAAGACAGGGAAGGAACCTGTAATTGAGAGCAAAGGCACTGTTCTGGTATTTGAGGATGGCAGGGAATCATTTGTGCCTTAATTATTTGGCTTGAAAGGAGAGCTACACTGAAATTAGATTTAAGCTACTAGTGAAATCATAGCTGTATCCATATAGAAGTTCTGTTTCTTAATGTGGCTCAGATGCTCTAAAATGCAAATAAAGCTTTATCAAAGAACAACATTTTTTCTGTGTGCTTAGATGGATCATTTATAAACTTAAATAACCCACTGAAAAAATGGATAAACGCTTTGCAGGAAGTTACATTCTTAGGCTGCTTTATATTGACAGAATTTTGATGTTGAAGAACACATAGTATGGTAATGGTGAAAGACCTGAACCTGCATTTCGATGGCAAAATTGCTGTTAAGTTTTGTACTCCAAACATACTGGCTGTTTGTTACCTTCAATGTGCAGTACAAGTCATGCTCTTGCTTTCTTAATTTTCCAAAAAGTGGAGATGTGTCACTTGCTTGGAAGTATTTCCATGTATTTGCATATGATGGAAAGCATGGTTTCATCTGTTCCACCTCCTATTGACGTCAATCTCAAGTCTCTGTAGAAATACAAAGTGTAGATTTAAACATGTGCATGGTATTCTGATGGTTTTCTGCTGGACAACCTGATGGGATAACCTACATGCGTCTTACTAATGCCAGATGCCTGCAGAACCCCTCATTCACTGCCTCCTCCTTGGGAGGTGGTCTGTGATACTTCCCACAGTATCCCTGCGGGTCCTCTCCCAAAGCAGTAGGTGCCTAAGCCTGGAGTTGAACTTTAGGAGGGAGGGAGTTTTTCCAGGGCCAGCAGCAGAAAGTGTTGCAGCATTTAACTTTGCTGAACTGTATGGTAAAAAGAGAATCACTGGAGATGGTACAATTTTCATTCAGGTTTTTTAACCAGCATCCTGGTCTCCCTAATGGCCATGTGAGATCTAGCAGAACCTGTATTAATACTATATAGTACTATAGGTAGTGTTGTATTCTAGTACAGTTTTATATAGCCTATAAAGCTTCTGTGCTTTAAAAAGGAATGGCTGCTCCAAGAATATTTACTTTAAATTTGATATTTCTAATCCCAGTCATTTAAAAGCTGCCATTAAGGTCACTGAATCATCCCTAACAGTATTGCCTATGTTCCCTGTGCTAGCCAGATTGCAAACTACTGCAACCTCGAGCAATTTTACTCACAAACTTTTTTTCTCCTTTGGGAAGAAGAAAAAACCATCATCACCACCAACATAAGTACCAAAACAGTTCTAAACTATCTCTTGTTAATAACCTGAAGACTCCCCACCTTACTACAGGCCTTGTTGAAGGCTGTGGAGCTGGAACAGGTAGGTTGCTTGTTCTTGGGGCTGCAGTGTTGTCTGCTTTGCCAAGCTGCAGAAAGCCCCTACCCGTGCTCAGTATCTTGCATCTTCACTGTAGCAACAGCAAGTAACTAATCCTCAGAACTCCCCTGTGATGCCAATAGAAATCCTTCATGTGCATCAGGAATCCTGGACACATGTGGCTTGTTTATCTGAAGTTACAAATACGCAGTGGTAAGATCTGGCTTTGGTGGTGCGTGTGACAGATGAGTCACGTTATCGTGTATAAAGACACTTTTAAAAAAACAGCTTTCCTGTATGTTTTGTGCATGTGTGTGTCTTTACGGATTTGCTGGTAATTACATTTTTGTCTCTTGGAGTAAAATAAGGAATCTTTCTCACAGAATGTACAGGCAGGGAACTAATGCTGATCTCTCTCCAGGGGAGACAGGACAGAAGGTTTTCCCTAATTTAATCAGATCAAGGTAACAAAAGACTCAAGTGATTTGAATCTAGCAGCTCTCTTCTGGGAAAGGAGACTTGTTTTCAGCATAAGAAAACAAAACCATGGGACCAACTATCCTGCCAGAAACTCTGTAAGGAAGTTGGGGAAGAGGACATAGTAAAGTAAGCTTGTATCAGCTATGTATGCTTCCGGTTGGATAGTTTATATTATATTAATAATTCATTATTAATATGGCATATAAATATTTTAATTCATATAAATATTAGAATTTAGTTGCTTTAGTTAAGCTACCCCTAGAATATTTTCATCTGGAGCAGTAACAGTTTGCTTTCTGATTTCTCCATCACCTTGTGATGGGGCAGAGGCCCCATGACAGAGCAGCACGTCCTGCACTACCTGCGACCCCTGTATGACTTCACTCTGAATAAGGACAGTGAGGAACCTGCCTGCAGCACACCATACAGTTTTGTATAGGTGTCATTTTGAGGAACCAGATCTCTAGCTGCTTGTTGAAAGCTCTTTAGACAGTGGGAGTTAACCTGAGGAAAGAGAGAGATTCAACTAGTGTGTTCTATCCCTCTAAAACACACTCCCTGCAAAGTTTCTTCCATTCAGAAAATCCCATGCATCTGGAACACTCTGTAGATTGTAAATCTTGGACTACTCAACCAAATCAAGAGATGTAAATGTTAAAATAATCCACTTTTTGATGAATAAAAAGAAATCTTCAATGCCAAGTTAAAAAAACTGCACCTATGAGGCAGAGTGAGGAGCCATTCCCAGCTACTAACCTCAATTCAGGTTATTAATTATAGTCTAGTTAGGTAGCAACAGAAACAAAAGGAACCCTCCACATTGTCAAATCATGTTTACCATCTCTGTAGACAGCATGTCATATAGCCTTCAGAAATGTGTCAAGTGCTGCTTTAAGGGGAAAAACAAGCTCCCTTTAATCTTGCACTATCCTAATTTGAAGGCTGTCAGATAACAAAGTTGTTCTAATGATTAGGAACCTTCTAATTTACAGCTGGAATGTGTTTCTTAGTAGTATAATCCAGTGTAGTCTGCAGTTTAACATTCCTCTCTTGGCTGGTGTTGACCCTCCTTTCTTCTGAGAGCCATTCAGCCCTAGTTTTGCTGCCTGTAAACCTTTTGATCTCAGTTATCCTGAAAATTGGGGCTGGTCCTTATCTCCAGTCTGTGTGCAATTTCCCTAACCCTAAAGGAAAGACAGGTTCCTATCTCACAGCATGAGGAAAGCTTTGGATCTTGCAACGTGCTATACAGGTGCTAAGGCTGTGGCTCCTGGCATGCTGTCTCTAGCCCCACCTGATAAAATGTGATGGTGTCTGCAGTTGTGCATTCCAGTACCACTTACTACTCACAGCTGAGAAGGCGTGCCTGCTCAGGGAGCCACTCTATGCTACATTGTCCTCTGGAAAGCCATATGGCATTGGGATCTGTAATGGTTTGACCCATGGCTTCCTCAGTAACCATTGTATCTAAGGAAGTTACAAGTATTCCACATATGTCTTCCACGTAGCAGTGGGGTAGTGGTTTTGTTCCTGCCTTCCCTTCCTTGGCCGAGGAGCTGGTGGGAGGTGGTTGGAGTCTGGTCCCTCCGGTCCCTGATGGTTCTCCTGCCCTGGGTGAGATTGTTTCATTCTTGTTCCCCTTCCTTGAGGTTTTTAATTGTGTTTGTTTTGATTCATTCAGTTTCTTTAGGTCGGGTTGGTGTCTTCCCTATTTTCTGGCTAATCAATTCCCTTTTCTCCCTTCCCCTCTCCCCTGGGGGGTGGGATCCTATGTATTGTGTATACAGTGTGGTTTGTGAATGTTAGAAAATATAATTTATTCTTTTTATTCAGTTCAGTTTCTCTAGAGTGCGTTTCTTTTCGGTTTCTTTCCTTTGCTGGGAAGGTTCTGGGAGGGGAAAGGGGGACCAGTCCAGGGTTGACAACAGCTAGGCCAAACCTGCGACAGGATCGAAAAAGGCTTTTCTGTTCACAGACACCCCGAGAGGAGCCTGCTGCACTCTTCATCTCCAATGCAGGTGTCTTCAAAAAACCAAACTCCTGAGAAAATACACTGAGTAATTGTCTTTCCCCTTTCTGGCAGTGGTAAGTGCCAGTCAGATATGGGAAAGAAACTAAGTTTTAGTGACTCAAGCCCTAGTTTTCCCTAGTAGCCTAGCTTCATGGCAGTGGTTGCTCAGAGATGCTTCTCTCTTCCACCCTGGCCATTGGTAAATCCATACCAACGTTTATGTGGGTCAGAGTAGCACTGCTTCCCAGAAGGCCATTGGTACACTGCTGCTTTTTAGCACAAATTGCACTTGATTACAAAACGTTTATCCTTTTTTTCTCAACGATTACTGTTTTAAGGTTGTATTACTGACAAGATTTTTCTCCACAAAATATACTGATGCGCCCTCTAGCTTAATATTTTGTGATTTCTTTCATTTTCAGACTCAGACAGATTGCCTACAGGCTGTCCAAATTGAGCAGAATGTAAAGGAGACTGATCCAGAGGGAGAAGTTTGATCTGATGCTACCCATTGCAGCAGGTCTCTGACCAGGCTGGCACAGCCCAGACACCCGAGGCCTGGCCTTTCCCTTTAGGGACATTTCAGAAGGCTCAGCTGAGGGAGTGAGCATCACCTTGGCCTGCTCTGGAGCATAGCTCCACTTTCAAGTCATCACTGTACAGTTGCCTGCTTTGATTTGCCATCTTAGAGCTAGATGACATGTGCTTCATTTCCTAAATTCCCTCTCAAGATACTCAGGAAAGTTAGATAAAGTGGTAGACAAGCATCTGTCTCAAAGTCTCTGCAGAAAAAGGTTGAAACTACAGATACTGTTTCACAGATGACTGGGGAATCGATATTAAGTCTGTCTCAACAATTAGCTACAGACTTCAAAGCAAATTGGTTTTGTCAGCAGAAATGGATGGATAGGTTTCACTTTGTTTTGTACAACCATAAATTGTTATAATGACAAAAACAGATTAAAAAACTCCCAATTGTCTAGACTCTTAAATTCAGACATGCTTTGTAAAGAATGGAAGACTATAAACAACAAAATAATGAAACTGAACAAAATCTTGCAACCGAGTTTTTAAATATGTGAAGATACAAAAAGTAGTTTAAAAGGAAATACATTACTTATAAAAAATCCACTTAAAACTATACAGAAGTTTGTTTTATAACTACCCTCAATGACCAGTAGAACTTCGTATTGCAATAACAATTGAAGGGAAAACCAAAGTCTGTGTTTCTTCTGCAAATGTGTGCATTTGCAGTGCTACTTACACTTCTATTTCACATGACTAGTCAATATTTTTCACTACTGCTTTATTGAGTCTTTGACAATTCAGCAAGTCAAAAAATTATGGCATTCACCCTATTACAGCCCACAAGAGTAAAATTCCTAAGAACTGGCAGCAGTTAGACATGGTGTTTAGCACTTAGTAACAATTTTAATTAAAATAACCCCAAAAACTCTTCTAAGAAGGCTACATAAGTTCTTCCTATAATGATTGAGTGTACATAATTAGTATTAAAATATATGGATCACTGCCTGAAATTTTTTAGAACTCATGAAATCTCAAAAATTGCAATAAACTTGCTACTAAAAGATTTCTTCCCTCCAATCTCTCATAACCTGGGTTTTCACGTAGATGATGGGTTTGTTCAGTCACTGATTTCCCAAGTGATGATGTCTTTGAGACCTTTCAGACAGGGGAGAGAAAAATAAGCAAACATGACTCCAGGCTAGAGCTCTCCACCTCTAGAATCCTGCTAGTGGGATACAGTCTGGAAAGTCCATTCTTTATGGGTTTTACATTGTTTTTTATTTTTCTTTGATATTTGAGCTCTAAACCTTTTTTTTTTTAATACCATTTTCCTTATCAGAATTCGTACAACTGAAAATGAGAGATTTACATATGTAAAATCAGGCCAGTATAGGCACCCATGTGGTGGAGCAGCTCTATGCTTTCTAGAGAACACTGTACTTAAGAAATGTCAGTTGCTCTATAAAGTTTAAAATAATAATAATAATGATTAAAATGACAGATATGAATAAAGTAATTTGGGAAAGAGTTTTGTCCATTTCTGTTTATTCTCTTTGACTGACACTAATAACTAACATTCAAAGACTTCATGCACTAACAATATGTTTTGCTGTGTGTTCTTTGGGGAGTCTTTGAGCCCACCGTGTCAAAAACTAACCAACAATTCCTTGGAAGCTTTGTGAGGATTATGATAGGAAAATATTTGTGCATTAGGACTAGATGTCATGCTGAGCCATTATACTGCTACTACTTGACAAACATCACATTGACGTGAATGGTTACTCAGATTGCTGTACTGGAAAGGAGGGCTTTAGAAAGCTGCTGCATTGCTCAGTGTTACAGATTAACAAGATTCTGACTTGAACGTGTAATTGTTTATTTAGGTAATACTCCACTTGTCCCTTCCTGGACCTTTGGTTACTCAATGATGGAATTTTACTGATTCACAGAAAAGTTTAAATATCATACCACCTTAAGCCTCATTTATAATGGTGTTTGTTTTAGAGGCAGAAAGATACATTTCTTTAGCCAGCTGATCATGTAAACCAATAGGATATACTCTGGATTTCTTCTCAGGAAAAATGTGACTGCGCTGGTGTACTTGGAAACCACTCTGGATGGAATCCAGAGAAAAGCTCTGCTCACAGATAGCGATAGAATATTGGACTAGGAAATCTTAAAGACAAAAAAAAGTATATAAAACCACATATACATTAATTGATACAGACAACATTTACAGTTAAGTGCTCAAGACAGGGATTCACTTTATTCAGAGTGCCTACTGTAGTAGCTTTTAACACCTCCATCACCAGGGACCGCTAGTTAACAGTGACTGTGAAAAACATAACTAAGAAAAACCATAATGATGACCACTGGCTTAAAACCACCACCACACAACAGTCTGCACCTTCACTCGACAATTTCAGAAATCCGCAAGTCAAAAAAACATTGACAATGACTGACTTACCACAATGCCATTCCTGTTAATAAAATGCTATTAAAAACAGAAAAAGTAATTCAACCTGCTAAGAAGAAACAAGTTTTTTACAGATTTTCTTAAATTTTTTGCTCTCATTTTGCACAGACACAGTTACCAAAACTTTCAACTAACTGAACCACTTATTTTGCTAACCTTTGATTAGGTACTGTATATGTAAGGTCTGAATGGAAATCTGTTACTGCAAGAAAATGAAAGTTCCATTTCAGTTATTCTGTAGAATTTATGACACTAGGGTGAGAATTTTACTAAAGGTACCAAGAAAGCTGTTTGCTTAGAGAGTACTTTCCTCTAAGAAGATATAGAGTAAAATTTGAAGGGAATTCAATTAATTTTCAAAAAGGCCTCTACCATTTTAATGATCTAACAGCTTTCTGGAAGCAGGTTCATCTCTTTTAGGCCTTGCACAGTATCTGGCATGACTAAGCGGGTGAGGGCTGCTACCAGAAAAGGCTACTGCAGACATCAAGTGGGTAACTCCAGTTTCACACACATTTGGAAAAAAAGTAAAGCAAAGAGAAAAAAAACAATCCCCTTTTCCTCCCCCACCTTGTTCTACTGTCTGGCAGATACCAGAGGACCATCAGGGAAAACACTGAGTTTACTTCTTTCACTTGACATTTAAGCTAACTTGTGGGTAGCTCAAACTTCACAATTATACTGCAAAGCATAAAGATTTGGCAAACAAATAGCCAGTCTGTGTCCTGACACATGTCACCCCAAAGTCAAGTGCCCTGTGTGTCCTTGCATCCACAATGCACATCAGTGACATGCCATTGCATGGAACAATGCCATTTACACTGGTGAGGAGCTGGTGCTGTTTTCAATTGGGTGATATTTTAGGAGGACATTTAAGAGGTCAAATTTCAATAAAGCAATTTTGCGTTTTCACCAGTCGCTTACCTGTAAAACCTGCTCACCAGAACTTCACTGGTGAATCCCATTCCTCCCCAAAACTGGAGACAGCTATCAGTCACTTCACGGGCCAGACGACCCGCCTTTAGCTTAGCCATGGAAGCAAATTTTGTCACATCGTTTCCTTCTACATACAAAGCTAATTAAAAAAAAAAAAAAAAGATAAAAAAAGCAGTCACTGGCCACAGCCTGCCTCTCTGGAAATCACCCCCCCCATGTTCCTTTATCCTGATGAGGTTCTCTGTATGAAGAGAAGCACATCTGGGAAGGCAGATTTGGGAGCTCACCAACAGCACGGTGCAGCAGCGAGCGCAGGAGCTCCACCTCAGTTGCCAGCTCGGCCAGGCGGAAGTGCACAGTTTGGTTGTGCAGGACAGACTGGTTGAACACCTTCCGCTGGCAGGTGTAGTCAATTGTTTCTTGTATTATAGTTTCCAGCTGTGTCAGGACTTGAAGAAGCAAAGCACAGAACAAGACATCATTTTAGCAATATCTGTTGTTTAACTTCTTGTTGAAAAAGATGTTTTTCTCATTTGTATTAACCAATACTTTAGGTTTACTAAAGCAAATTGTTCCACACATTCAGTTTGGGGTGCAACTTCAAGTCTGAAAAAAGCCTTCCTTATACCATGAAGACATCTATCTCACCTGAGCCCTAAACTGCCAGAACTTGGAGGAGAGTGAAGGGAGGTGGGTGGGAGGGAGGGAAAGTCATGGAAAGCAGTACATCATTATGAGTATGCAAAGTTTATCCTTAATGCCTCATTTGGGGCCTTAGCAAAAGCTTGTGGCAACTCCTACTTTCCATGCTACTTGTGTCCTGAAGGTCTGTTACAATCCCTGAAAAAAGGCAGACAGTGTAGTGTGCTCAGTGAGGAATGCTGCAGAAATCTAAATTGACGGAAGCTTTCAGGTGAAGGCAAAAACCTATTCTAAGATCAAGGAACACAAGCAGACTGCTTATTATGTTTGCATGCTGTGATCAGATCCCAGCATAGAAAGGAAAAGATTCATTGCTACTTGAAATAAATGTTGAATAGTTCTTCTAATGGAAACAGAAGCAAAATAGCATACTGCTGGAAAACAGGTTAGAGAGATGGCAGATGCTGCTTTAAAGAAAGAGAACTAGTTTGTGGCTTCTCTGTGCAAACTGAGAGACACCGCATTTTAAACACAAAGAAAAGGGACAAGTTTCTTTTCCAAGGCCAGCCTTGAAGTGAAGGACTAGGCTATGTCTCTTGCAGCTTAGCTGCGATAACAGCAGGTGCTGAATATGTGGAGAATTTTGTTTGGCAAATGTGGACCCATGTCACTATGACGAGGAGGAGAGAGAGAGTTCACAAATCCATCTGTTTAAGAAGGGTCACGTTTTTTCTTTTCAAAATATGCATATCCACCTCCATTTACTTTTACAGTCTAAACCATAAAACTCAATCTGAAATGCAAAATAAAACTGAGCCCTAGACTGCCAGCTACTCACATGATAGTCCCTTGCAGAAGCCTGGTGTGGTTGCATATTCCTTTTTGCACTGCTTTCAGGATCACCTCTATTTACATTTCATCTCTGTACTGCTCTCATTTGCAGGCTCTGATCCCACAAATTTCTCCCTCTCATGTTCCTTCACCTGCTCTTCCACAGAGCACCATTTTTCAAATGGCATCTCCACATTCCATAAGGTGACCAGCTTTGCTCGTTCCCTAAATATTTTCCCTTCCTTCTCCATACAACTAAGCTCAATGCTAATTTTTCAAAAGAGCATATACAGTAATGTCCTCATTTCCTCTGTGTTAATACATTATGCTGCCACCCTAATGCTGGTTTTCTGAAAGGAAAATAAATTTCTGTTTTCAGGAACATCTCTTGAACAGAAGTATTGTTCTTCCAAAGGACTATGTCACACAGCACTGTAGCATGTATAACACCAACAGCTTTTTCACTTGTATTTCTATGGTCTCCAGCTTGAGAAATGCTAATAAAAGAGAAAGGAGTGCCCAGGTACCCCTTGTCCCTGCCCCCAGACTGAAACCTGGGAAGCATACAGCCTGTGCTAGGAGAGCAGAAGGGAAGTGAAAGGGATAAGGACAAGGGATTAGTCTTTTGTTGGTCTGCCAGAGCAAAGTGCTCCAACACAGCTCATGGTTCCCAGCATCCAGGGAAAGAGGAGGTGGGAAACAGCAAAGACCAGAAAGGAGAGAGACCAGATGGGAAGGAACAGAACGACAGCTATTTTTTAGGTCCTGCTTGCAACAGGTCTGAAGATCATGGAGGGGCTTTAGCCCATCCCTGCTCAGGCTGTCACCATGCATCATGGCTCAGAGTAGGGTCCTGAGAAAACTGGTCTCACAGTGTCCACCTCTCCACTTCACTGCCTGTTTCTTTAGCTGCCATAACTGCACTTCTGCTTTTTCCAGGAACTGCCATTTCCACACAGAAATAAACAGAAGAAATATTCTAAGGACTGGTTTGGGCTGCATCAAAAGCAGCGTTGCCATTAGGTCAAGAGAGGTGAATCTCCTCCTCTACTCCATTGTCCTGAGAGCCCAAATGGAGTACTGCATCCAGCTCTGGATCCCACAGTACAAAGCAGATACTGAGTTGTTGGAGTGGGTTCAGAGGAGGATCCTGAAGATTAAAGGAAGAGAGGCTGAGAGAGTAAGGGTTGTTCAGCCTGGAAAAGTGAAGGATCTGGGGAGACCTTATTGTGGCCTTTCAATATATAAAGAGAGCTTACAAGGAAGATTGGAACAGACTTTTTACCAGTAGTAGTGACAGGATAAGGGACACCAGTTTTAAACTGAAAGAGAGTAAGTTTAGACTGAACATAAGGCAGAATGTGTTGGGGTTGGAATCACATGATCTTTCAGGTCCCTTCCAACCCAAGCCATTCTATCATTCTAAAAAATTCTTATGAGGAAAGTGGTATGACACTGGAATAGGTTGTCCAGAGATGTTGTGGATGCCCTATCCCAGGGATTATTCAAGGGCAGGCTGGATGGGCCTCTGAGCAACCTGTTAGAGTGAAAGATGTCCCTGCCCATAAAAGAGCATGTTGAACATGATGATCTTTAAAGGTCCCTTCCAATCCAAACTATTCTGTAATGCTATTACTACTGGCATTTAGAGTTATGAGCATAGCTCTAACGTGGCAAGGCTGTGCAGCAAACAACAACAAAATGCAGCATGTCATGAATACCATGATGGCACAACCTCGTGCAACATAGCAGCACACAATACTTTGCCAGTCATACGAGTACAGAGAAATGCCATTCACAACAGTGAAACTCATTTTCCCTAAGAAGTATTTTTCCCTGTGTATTTGCTTCCTTTTTTTTTTTGTTATACAGTGTTCTTCACATACTCAGACAAACTTAGCCCCATGGGTTTCAACTGACAGCACATGCAGGAAATGTCACTCTAGGGCAGCCTCAGGAATGCATGGTCTACCATGCAGCTGAAAATTGTGAAGCACTTGAAGTTGCCAAGGGCAGAATAATCTTTTCCTCATACCTCCATCCAACCTTTATTTTTCTACTTGAAACTTCTTCTCACTGTAAAGATGTTTTGTCTTGTTATGTTTCCTCTCAAAAGAAAAAGAAATAGATATATTTTTCTTAGGTTGTGGCTGGCCACTCTCTAGTGAGACATCCAGTGAGCCCTAAGCTGAGCAATCTGTCTCTTAAGGATGTGTGTTGCCCATGCAAAAGGGCCTGTCATCCTGGTTACTGACCATGACTCAATCATGCTCATGAAAACTGAGATTGCAGGAGCAGATAGAAGTAATTAGAAAAGTGCCATTTTGCTCTCTCACACACAGTGAACTCCCAAGTCTCCAAGTTAAGCAATTCTCAGAACAACTGTTTGCTTTCTTGCCATAGCAACATTCTTTTCCTGTGATCAGGTCCTCAAATGGACAGCGTTTGCTGAGTGTCACAACATGGCAGACACCTGTGACACTCTTCTCTTTCAATGTAGTGAGAAACACAGACACTTTGACCAATGTTTTTGGTAATGTGACACTCAGAAGGAAACACCACACCTGGAACCAAATTTTCCAATTCCAGAAGATTGGTTTTCCATTTGTACTTTTAGTCTGTTTAACTGAAAATTCATTTTTAAAGGGCAAAAAACTGGTGCAGAAGGAAACTGACCACAAAGAATATAATTAATTAACAAAGAGAAGGCTGGAGCACATGGTAGTTGAAACTCAAAACACATAAAAAAACAACCAAACAAAAAAACCCAACCCGCAATAAAAAAAAAGGAAAACAAAATAAAACAACATGCAAAAAGGAAAGGCAGACAAGAATGGCAGTCAACTGCCTTCTCCAAGATTTAGGAAGCAATGAAAGTGAGGATGCGAGGACTGGTCCCTAAAGTGATTAAAAGCAGACTGGAGATTTACAGCATCACATGAATAGTCATTAAGTAGAAGGTAACAGAAGCATCATTCTGAGGGGCAGAAGTGAGAACCAGGATTAAACATGCAGACGTAATCACAAAACTACTGAAGGCATGTACATAGTTTTGCACATCTGAGCCTTCAGCAAAACACTCCTGGTTGAACATACGTGAAACCATTTTCAGGACTGAAAGTTAACAGTTAGATGTTGTGCTGTAACAAACCACACCCATCAAGTACTGGACTTCCTTCTAAACAATGATTTCTTTTGTACCACAACTGGTTACCCTTGAAGTTTGAAACTCTGCCTAAACCATGGGTCTTGTCCCTGCTCCCAGTGCGTTCCTGTATTTTATATCAGAAAGTGTATAAAAGCAAAATGAAGGGTGCCTACAAGGTATAACACAGTAGCCACCACACTGTAGGAGCCAGCTTCCTCTCTCTTGGTGATCTCCAGGACTCTTCCTCCCGATGGCCCTTCCTTGGCCTTCCCAGGCTCCTGACCCAGGGCAAAGGTTCACCTGCTCCTGCTGTGCTGTTGCAGGGAATAAGAATTGAAATCTGGTGTCCCACTTCCTGACAGAGCACAGTGACTGCCAGGTGGTTGTGCAAGGCTGGACAGTACCAAGCTGCCAGTGGTTTTAACAGGAGTGATCTAACCTGCCAGGCTTTGTACGTAGACACTGTCAGTGCACGTCATTTCTGCCTGGGGTATGACTAATGCTGCAGGCTACTCTGCTGCCTGGGGAGTCTCACTGCAACCCAGGGTTTCTGATGGTTTGTTTAATTTAGACTTCAAACCAAATATAAAAATGCACAATGCACACCCTTGCAATCTGCGTACTCCTTGATTAAAGCAGGACCAAAGGGTAGGATCACATCTCCTGCTTGCCTGAGTTTACAGTGGCATCCCTTGCAAGTATAACCTCCTGTCCTTTGCTAAAACTACTCTCAGATATACTATTTATCTCAGACTTCACTAAGAACTTTGTCTTGAAGATTTTTTTTTAAAGCACTTGAACTCCAAAATATTTGGTCTGGGATCAACCCAAAACAGAGTCATTTTTTTATTTGTTCACTGAATCGAAACACTACTTCTTAGAATTCCCAATTCTCCAGCCACACACAGACAGTAACAGATAGGGAATGCACAATAGCACAAATACAGTGACATGACTTGGACAACCCTGAAATTTATAGATGACCAATCTTCTTACAGTGAACCACATTACACTTAACTTGAAGAAGCAAAGCCTGTGGTATAGGGGGAAAGTTTGGAGGTTGAAAATGGACAATTAAGGCTTAGATCTGGTTTCCTGCAGTATCCAGAATCCATACAAGTCAAATATGTGAATTTGAGTACTGCCTGAGTTCTGAGCAACAGAAACTGTGACAACATAATTTCAGGGAAGGCATTTGATACTTTACCACTTAATGTCCAAAGTGTACAGAGCTCTGTCATCCTGTAAGAGCCTCTTCTTTACTCAGCCAATAAGTTAACTTTCTAAAATCCAATATCATAACTTACTGTACTATAGGAAAAGTCACCATCCTTCTATTTCATGTTAGTATTTTGATAGCCTTTGCACTATATTTATAGCAAACATAATAGAATGCCATATTTTCTTGTCAGAAGAGAAGCACCAAGAAAAAGAAACAAGGCAAAAACAGCCTCTGTGATGCCTCACAAAATATTTTCTATTTCAGGTTTTTCTGCAGAAAGGGAAGGTTCTATCCAGGCTATGACAGATTTCAAAAACAGATCGTAAAATATCATTGCAATTTACAAGAAAAGGCAAGTGGTGTTAGTCATGCCGAGAGTGACCCCTGTGTCCCTACTTGGCCGCAGAAGCGCAAATGATGACTTACCAATGGCTACTCCCCACAGCCGCTCTTCTTGGAATTGCAACATCTGATATGTAAAACCCTTTCCTTCCTCACCGATGATGTTTTTGCTGGGGACCTTTACATCTTCAAAAAAGATCTGAGCTGTGTCTGATGATCTCATGCCCAGTTTGTCTATCTTTTTAGCAACATGAATGCCTGCAGAAAAAGGGGTATTAGAAAGGTTATAAAAATTAAAAGCACTATGAACAAGTACAGCATTTTCAGAAACAAAAATTCACAGATATGAAGGTGTGTTCCAAGACTACAGTGAAACATATGTTTAGGAAGAACCTAATAGTATTTTGGAGCAAGATGGCCCAAATCCTCTTTTAAAGAGTCTTTCCATTTTATTTAACCTGTAAGTCAGAAACTTTAACTGTAAAGGTCCCACTTTTCATTATGACCCCAAATAATAAATGTTTACTAGTTGTAATAATTTTACTTGAGGCACATCTTCAAACAATGCGTTATTTATTTATGTTTGATCTTTATCTAGCACTATAATATAACGCTGGAATTCAATTTGACAGTTATTTGCTGAGTGACTGCACTGCTATGAAACAGTAGAGAAACATTCAATAATGACAAAAATAGAGCTATGTTTTAAGGTACAACTAGAGAATTTGTCCTTCTGGAAATCCTCTTCCTTCCTTCTCTTCCTCATTTATCCTCTCTTTTCTAGCCTATCCCTATTTTTTCTGGAACAGTGATCATAATTCATTCCTCTGAGTTTTTGTGTGGACGTGTTTGTGAGGAATGTCTGCTTCCACACAGACTTCGCTGCACAGCATGGATTCTGTTCCCACATGCAATGGTCTGTTTAAAGTGAACCCATTTTCTTTAGGTCTGGCCATGTAAGAGTTCAGCTACCTTATCACACTGGGCAGGTCTCCTTTCTGTTGCTCGTTTTTTCATAGTTACAAAATCTTTCTTGTTATTGTTCAGATGCAAGCATGGCTTGCCACTGTTCCATGAGATTTTTAACAGGTATCCAACTCTTTTCTTGCAGCAATTCCTATGTCTTCGGTTTTTACCTCCCTGTTGCTGTGGGGCTAATGCAATTATTTAGCAAGGAAGTCAAGAATGTTTCAAAGGTAAAAGGAGAACAACAACCAGGCATGAAGCATTGTGCAAAACATGGTGAGTACATCTGCCAAGTCAATATGTACAAAAACAGTCCTCCAAATCAGAATATATATCTATGCAGAAAATGAAACCTTTTTACTATCCACATCATAGTATTCTAATCAGTTTTGTGAGGAGGGTTTTGATTAATTTTTGTGATTTTCCTCTTAATTCTATTTTTTTTCAATCCTCTACTACTCTCTAATGTGGCTCAGTAGGAGCTGGTTACCACACAGATTGTTGGGGTCCCTCTGTTCAGGTTTGTACCTTGCTATGCTTTATGGCTTTCAGGGAACATCTCTTTCTGAACTAATATAGGCATCTCAACTTCTACTCAGAGGAGGCTTTCAGACATGTGAAAATTACTTTGGTTTTGCAGAAAGAAGAAGCTGGCAATCATTTCCTTCAAATTCCCTCTCTCTGGCTGCACTGAATAAGGTTATGGAAAGTTTCATCTCTCCACAAAGATGAAATAGTGACAGTATTTGCAAATGCCACAAGTGCTCTCAGAATAAGGTCCATAGACATCTACAACTTCCTCTGAAGATTTTTCCCCACCAACCAATCTGTAAACAGATTATGTGTTAAGGATAAATAATTGCTTTGATATGTGTTCAATGCAGGAAGAAAATCAGGACAGCTGTATAAAAATTCATGACTCTCGAATTGAGAATTATCCAGCAGTTTGCATCAAGTCAGCCAAAAAAGCACTTGTGGTTTGTTTCTGTGTTAAAATCAGAGCTAAACAACCACATACAGAGCCATTTACAGGCCCTAATGATTTCTGGAACATTGTTTCCCATTGGAATACTACTACTTGGTTTCTTTGAGAGTCTCAAAGGTCATGTCTTTGGTTTAAAGCCAGCTGTTTTTATGAAATCACTGCTCCTCACCCAAATGAAGATGCACTTACAGCCCTTGTTTGTGGGTGGTTTACTAGATTGCTGGAAAAAGCAAAACTGCTGCCTGTTCTTTATATTGCCTAATCAATCCTGTTGTTCATTTCCCAGATCCACATGCGACAACAACTACTGAAAAGCTCTTACAGGTTTGGTTGAACTAGATAAATGTGCTAATGATTTCCATTTATAATTTTTCCAGATTGGGTTGTGTGTTTGAGTTTCCTGAATTCAGCAGCATCCACCTTTGTCATGCCTCACCAGTTTCACTTGCTCTTAGATTAATTCATGTTTGTTACACAGGAGACCAAAATGCATTAGCCTCATGTAGTGCCCCTTCTGTTGCTAGCACATACTTTACATTTTGGAAGACAATGATGCATAATTATCTCTTTGGCCATCATACGGGCATAAAAATTTTCCTTTACTTCATTTAATAATCTTGCTTCTCTTCATAAAGGGTATATAAGAAATTACCAGCAGCAGTAGAAATCATGTGCCCAAATAATTCTTGGACTATTTCTGTATTAAATAAATCATATGCAATAACAAAAAAAAAATCCCAGTTTATCATGACAAAGTGCCTGACTTACTGAAAGCACTCTAACAGAGCCATTTCTGCTACTTGCACCAGTATCACTAAGATGAATTTCTATATCTCTTCCTGGGCAATTCCTTCCGGGCAATTCTTCCCAGGCACCTTTGATCTTTCATTTTTCTCCCACTCCTCCAGCCTTCTGACAACCTCTTTTATTTCCTATATTCTATCTTGAGAGAAAGTCAGTTGCTCTCTCCTGACACCATTTAGTGCCATTACAAATGGAAACAGACATTTTAAATTGCAACCTGAGAAACATGCTCTTTCCCTTCTCCTGAATGCTTTTCTCTTTATTAACTCCTCCTTGCAACCTACCTTAGTACTATCTGAGGACACAGAGGACAAATACCAGATTAGGCCTGCAAGCCATTTATCTGTATATCTTACACACAGGCATTTTACAACTTGTTAGATTATCTTTCATCATATGAAAAATTCAGCTTTTTTTTTCAAAGAAATTGTTAGTATGAGGAGTATTCACCTAATTTGTATATCTACAGTTCATCCACAGTGTTGTTATTGAAATTCTCTTTATGAGAAATATGTTTAACACTGTCTGTCAAACTAGACCATGACTTGATTCACCCCAAAACAGACAGTGTACACATTTAAAATGCGATGAACAAATCCCACTTCCTATGTTCAACAAACGACCAAATGTTGAAATTAATAAGTTCCTTTCTGATTTGAATTTTTTGCTTCCACTCCCCCCCCGCAACCCCCCCCCCCCCAATTATAAAAATACAAAACAATTTAGGTTTTCACAAAAAATGATGGACCTTGCCATGGTCTGCTCCTTACCCAGCCATATAAGCTGGTGACTACAGCACTGAGTCAGACATAACATATTTGCTCTGCACTGCTGTTGTTCCTGAGCTTTGACACACGTACATCCGCAGATGTTTGAGTGTGCATCATTCGGTGATATCCTCCAGACACTTCCTGTACAGTCTTGGTCTGCTGCCCTCCACAGAGTATAATCTTTGGCCAACAGACATCCTTAGGATGTATCAAAGCAGATGGAGCTTTCTGAAAAATCTCACTTCTGATATGACTCGCCACTGAGCACAATCAGCTGTCTTAATACTTCATTTCAAAAGATCTTGGTACAGTGACCCTTTTGCAGGTAAATATCTGTATCACAAAGAAGAATTAAAACAAATACACTTTGAGGAGTGCATTTTTTTTCCTAGAAAGACTTCTACACTTCGGCATATCAGCTTCAATCAGGCAATTTTTCTGCTCTAAATCATCTGATACAGGGAAGGAAGGCTTGTGTGTAGGCTGTGTGATCCAAAAACTCCTTCCGCCTAAAGCTAGAACAACTCATGTGTCTTTTTGGAATAAGCAAAGTAGCTGAAAACCTCTAAGTCAATTTCTGCATATTTGATCTGCCACTGATAGTGGGTCAGCTGCTTTATTGTTTTAGAAGAGAAAGAGTTCTGTGTTATTACCAGGTAGATTCATTGGCAAACATATGAGAGATTTATTTCGATGGGGAGGTCCTTCACTGGTGTTTGCCAGCAGGCACATCCAGTCTGCTTGGCTTCCAGATGTAATCCACATCTTACCGCCATTTATGATATATTCATCACCTCTTCTCACTGCTGTTGTCTTGATATCTATTTCAAAACACAAGAAATGAAGGGTTATTCTTGTGAAGGAGGGATAAGTTGGTCCCTTTACAACTGGCAGAGTCCCTCCCTTGCTCTGACAGATGACTAATATTTGGTTCTCCCTCATACCTCCCAAGTTCTCTAACCATTGTAAGCCCAAGGCAAACCAGTCTGGATAACTCTTGGAAAGCAATCCAGGGAAACAGGACCACTTTTCTTACCCTCCTTTAGGTGGAGTCTTCATCCCAGTGGATGAAAGCAGAAAACTCCCTAAGTGTGGCGGTCAAAGCTTGGAACGAGGCATTTCACTCTGTTACTGTGCACATAAGTCACTGAGGAAGCCACTGATTTCAGAGTCCTGACCTCAAAAAAACATAAGTCTCAACATCTGTATATGAATAAAGATTATACCTATGAGCACTTCTCGCATGTTGTTGGTCAGAATGGTGTAATAAATTCAAAGCTGGTAAACTACCAAAAGCCTAAGTCTAAATGTTGTGATTGGCTGTACATAAAGGTGTTCCAAAGACCTGTTATTTATAACCCCGGCAAAAAAGATCTAATTTTCATCTGTGTGTTTGCTTAAGATAAACTGGACAGAGGTCAGCATGGCTGTAAAGTAATCTTGTTAATGAAGGAACAGGGGCACAATGACAGGAGAAAATTGTATAAGGTATAAAACAAGAGTGTATGGCATATAGCTATGGCTAAAGGCATGTTCAAGCAGATGATGATGAACAGCAAGAGATAGTACAAATGTGGATAAAAACAGCAACCGCAGAGCTATTCAGTCAGTGAAAGGACTATGCCAAATCTATCCAAGGGACTCGATATGAAATCTGTATAATAATGAAGGCCAAGAAACTGGAGGAACCTAAAGTACTGATACTCATAATACATGGACACAGACACGGGACAATCATATGCATAGAGACGAAATAATAAATGAAGGACATACAAAAGATGGAATAAGAAATATGACTGTACTGAAATAGTGTGTCAAGGATGGTAGCACACACAGTGATTTACATCACACACTCCTTTGTTGTGCAACAGCTATTGAAAAGATTAGATACAGGTCCCATGGAAGATCTGCAGAGGAACAATGAGCACTGTGATGTTACCACAAATGTAAATAGTTCTTGCAAGTGTGGCGTCACAGGGGACTGGCCACCCAAATACAGATTAAAGAACAAATGCTTTCCTAATGAGAATGCTCAAGTATTCCCAGATTCAATGGTGGACAGTTTACTTCAAACACTTGGGAAACAGCTATTTAAAATGAACTTAGGAAGAGCTGATTCTTTTAAATTAGAAGAAGGAAGATCACATCAATATGTAAGTTTTATGTTTAAAATACAACAGGCTTTGAAAACCCACTCAGCAATTTACTGAAGTCAAGCGGACTCAGTCTCAGGGATATGAAGATAATTTGGAGTATTTGACTAATTATGCTCCCTGATAGAGCATAGCTCTTGGAAAAGGCTACTTCAGTGAGTAACTCATTTTGGCAAGCCCACACCACTGACCTTGTAGCTTTTATATCTCAACAGCTTACAGAGCATGCCATGAGGACCCCTTTTAGAAAAGAGCACAAGGCATCACCAGAAGGGTTATGATACAGTTAGTGCCATATGAGCAGGAAAGGTCACTTTACCATTCAAATCACACATACTCAAGTCTCAATTTTCTTCTCTGTGCTCTTGAGTTCAGTCATGCCTCTAAATAGACTTGACCAAAGGCAAGGTTGACTTCAACTTTTAAGGGTGATATTACAATCAAAGATAAGCAACACATATTCTTAAAGTAAAATACTAAGAACACATCTGGAAATTACATCATCAGCATAGGAAATGAACCCCCAAAACTTGAAAGAAATACGTTCAAGTCTAACTGAATGAATAATCACTTCAAAAAAACAGAAGATGACCTGCAGGAAAGGAACAAGATTAATCATCAAAGTAAGCTACAGTCTGGAGGTCACAAATAAGAATTGCAAAAGGTCAAGCTAAGCTAGATCTTAAAAAAGAAAAATCAACAAAATCAAAGACATTGAGGTGGCAAACAAAACAGTGTAAGTCACAGAAATGAAAAGTGAATGGGAATAAAAAGAAGCATATAGAGGACACCTCAAAAGAGAAAAATTCCACAGGAGATTACAGAAAGATTCAAAATATAGCTGACAAAGCAAGACATTTACAGGAAGGAGTATGGAGAAATTGAAATTAGTGAAAGCAGAGGTTGCTGGTTTTGTCAATCTGTACCACCTCTGAATACATTTGAAAAGAAAATTCAGTTTACCCATGGTATATTATTTATACCACCCTGATTTGTTTATTATAATAAGAGAATTTCTAGGGAAAAGTAGAATACAAAAAATCCTGTTGGACACAAGCAAACTAAAATTGACACTGCTAGGTATCTGAGTTAAAATGTGTATAAGGTACTTGGCAAAGGGGAAATTGCATCAGGTTGCATTAGAAGAGAAAGTGCTGATGTGCAAGGAGGGTACCAGTTGAGCTCTTCCTTGGAATCAGCCTTTGGACAAAACCTGCTGAATATTTCCATTAATGATCTTTAAAAGGATAGGAATACACTACTGAAATTTGCAGGTGACACAAACCTGGGTGACATTACTGTAAGGTCATGGCTTTTCACATGACAATTACCAACACAGACAACTGAGATACTGCCTAGCAAGAAAGGAATGATCTTGAGTTTTCAAATTCAACATGGTAAGTACAAGTACTCACACAAAGTAATGATTGCTGAATCCTATAACATTTCAATAGCAAACCAATAATGCAGGTGAACCACAGAGTTAATCACAAGATTCATGAGCTTGCAAACTTTTGTGTAATATCACATACTGAGAGTAATATTTCTGTTTGGGTTGGAAAAATATTTGCGCCGTTATAGACACCATGTGAAATTCTGGGGGTTTATGCTCAAAAAAGGTGACCTCAATCCAGAAAAGCAGAAACACTGGATTCTACTGAGATAAAATCAGGCAAGATATGTATATTGAAGAGGTAGACATGCATTACTAAATAAAATTGGCTGGAAGAGATAACTTGAAGAGGAAGTGTCTTCCATGTTGTGTTCTTATAAATCCTGCACAGGCAATCAGTAAAGCATTCTATAAATTGTGAAAAAGTAGTGAGATAGAATGAGAGAAAATCATTACAACTGCACAAATGCATATGCTCTGTGGTACCAAGAGTCTTGAAATTAGAGACACTTTCCATACCAACTGTACTGTACTGTTCTTCTCAAGCCAACTCTGTTCTAGATTGTTGCACATGGTCAATACTATGCACAATGTACAACAACTACAGTTGAAAGCAGACAGGTCTTCCTTCAAACTGACATGAATTTTATATTAATGTACACAGTTCTTTGTGTTCTGATGAATTTAGAATAAATTATCTTGAAGCACATTTCTGTTCTTATGTAGATAAACACTTTCTTTGTCTTCTGTGTTTGTATCATCTTCAGTAATTTTGGAACTGGCAGTATAAAATGCTAGAGATACCTCACTCTGTGTCATTCTTCAGTTTAAAATATATTGGCTCACGTGGCAGAAGCATGACCCCTGCTTTCACATGTGAAGAGTGGCTACATCCCTTCACTTATCTAAGGGAGACAAACATCCCAGTAGCATAAGAACCCAAAAGGAGTACCAAGCACAGCTTCACACAGCTCACTCTACTTTACAGCTGAACCCCCTGGAGGTGGCATATTCTCTATCTCGTGCAAAACAGTGCTACTCAGAACACAAGCTAGTGATGCAGCTGCCTAAGTTGCCCATTAAATTATTCTTCTGAAACACTGCAAGCTGGTTTCTGGATTTATACCAGGAATCAGATCTTCTATGACAGGTTAAAAAGTATTGTCATTTCACTCTGCAATCTGCCTTTAATCTGCAGTATAGATTCATCAGATATCCCTCATTGATTCCAAATTTCTTTTTAACCACATTAATCCAAGTATATTATACCAATTAAACTAGATGATAAACAACAAGAATATTTATATTACTTATTATCTGGAACACTGCACCAAAAACTATATTCATATTTAGAAACTACTGATAATCACCTAATTAAATTAGAAAGGCATTCATTGAAATAAATGACATTGTATTTTCTACATTAGCAGAATTCAAATTTCTAATTATTTTAATGAAAAACAAGTCCATAAAAATTATGGAATTTTTTTCTAATGAACAAATTCAATTAACTAAAAAAAACAGCAATGGATCATGGAGGAAGATTTAGCCCCATTATTTCATTATTTTCATTAACTCTCTAGAAATCTACCTGCTGAACCTTGCTCGAGCACTGGGTAATTAACTATTTTCCTTGAGAAAACAACATGAGTTTGGTCAAGGAGGTGGACACAGGACTCATCTATCAAAAAACTTCCATCAAACTTGACAAGTTTACCTACAGAAAGGTAGATGTCTCAGGAATTTTTAAGAGCACAATGTGTACAAATTAGCCATGCTCTGTTCAACAACTAAACCACTAAAAATGGTTTCTCATCAATCCCTTATCCTTAAGCCAATGATTCATAGTATGAGGAGCCATATTTTACATCTTCTACAACACATATTTTAATTTATTTGTTCAAATTTTCTACTGCCTCAGGCACTTCAGAATAATAGTTTCAATTGTCCATGAGTTTAAACATATTCTTGCACTAAAACAAGAAAAAACAGTTTCATGCAAAGTAACTAAATCACAAAGTTAATAAATTTGACATGCCAAGCTCTTCATTAGCTCCAGATAAAATAATTAGCAGTTCAGAGATATTTTTGCTTCACAAGAATGACTCAAGGGTTTGAGGTGAGAGAAGGATGAGCAAGAGGAACCCATTGTGAAAGTGATGGCTTCATTTTCAGAACAGTGGCTCTGCCACTTGCCCACATTGAGTGGAGAGGTCTGTTTTAAGTTTTAGTGCAAGTTTTAGTACATTTGAACAGGTCATGTTGCCTGCCATGACATTTGCAAATTTGCATGACTGATGGTGGCTGTGTAACTAATGAGGTGCTGGAGTGCTCCTGCCAGTGGTAAGCCCAGACAGAACAGGGGAGGCAGCAGCAGGACAACACTAGGAGAAAACTGGGGCCAGCATGACAGCTGCATTCAGCCTATACAAGATTACAGCTACTGATTCACCTGACAAATACGTTAAAGTTAATCACTTTTGGATACATTAGAAGCATGTCTTACTGCTCCTGGGATGTTACTTTTGCTCTCACCACCCCAGACTTCCTTTCCTCTGTATTTCTTACAAATGATAGTGGGAAAATCAAGAATCAGGGAAACCAGATTCTATTAAAATAGTAGGCAGTTTACTAGGTTAACTTACTTGCAACATCTGACCCAGCTCCAGGTTCACTAATTCCCAAGCAAGCCACAAAATCACCAGCTATAGTTGGTACAAGGAATTGCTTTTTCAACTCATCAGAGCCAAACCTGGAACAATAAAATGAATAAGATAGGATATGAAAGGCTTTTGAGGTAATTTTTAATTAGAAGTTAGTTACAAATTTTATTACACTCATACAATGATAAATTTTTCCTGTGACTAGGGAAAACCTGTCCCAGAGCCAAAAGAGAGAATAGATACCCTCCAAATCTATGATTCAGAGCCTTCACCAGAAGTGCAGTCATAATTATTTCAAACAAACTTTAACAAGTATTCAGGCATCTTACTCACACACAAATGTTTGGTCCAGATGCCCAAAATCTATCTTTATGACTATTGCTTTGAGAGTTACCAGAACCAAAGAAACATAACCCCTGGGGTTTCTCCTCAGTGTTCCTGCATCATTCCTCAGTCAGCCAGGATGGAGGACGTGCTCTCTGTTCATCTTTTGACTTTTGCATGCACCAGCTCTTTGCCATGTTTTAGTGGTGACTGAAAAGCTAGGACATGTGATGGACACCCTCTGCAAATATCTGTATTTAAACTTCACATCTGCAGTCAAATCACACAGTGAAATTCATTAGTGCTTCTTCTCAGCTGTCCTTTTATTTTCCACAAAAAGAAAGAAGGAAACAGCAAACTGTTGATAGCATTTTAACACAAAAAATTCACTTGGCCATATTTCAATCCTGTTAAGGGGCACGTGCTATTTCCCCTACATTTAGCTGCTTGTTTCCATTCAAAACATTCCATGGTTGATTTTGTCCTATATGATTTACTGATTTCATCTTGCAGTGTGAATGGTGAATTTGTGGTCTAGTTCTTTAACTTCTCTTGTGTGACTGAAAAAATCCTCAGGTCGTGAAATGTGTTTTCTGTGTGCAGCAATCCATAAAACTCAAGTTCCTCCTTGGCCTCCTCTTTGGTATGAGGCTTCTCAGGTCCTCCTTGCCACTCACCTCCTTAGGCTCTCTGCCTAAGTAAGCTGCAGTTTCCTGTGCCCTCCGTCCTGCTTAAACATTGTCCCAGTACTCCTAAAGAATCGATGTCATTCTAGCTAAGATTAATGGTCATCCCCTCCACTTTAACCTTGACACAAAGGACATGGGACAGCCAGAGAACAGACTGGGAACTGGCAGACACTTTGGCTTGGCGCATAGAGGGAGGAAAATTCCTAGTCCTGTCTCTGCTGATAATCACAACAGCAATCCCAAATAAATACCAGAAGCAAGTTTGGAGTGTTTACTCCTTCCTCCAGCATACTGGAATAAAGGTCCTCATGTCTATTATGCAGTGTCTTTTTATTTTTTATTTTCCTTGGGACATGATCAAGTATGGCCAGCTGAACATTCATTAGATAAAAAATACCCCCACAAAACAAAACCTAAACCAAAAAACATGGAAAATTAGATTATGAAAGCAGCTAGTGGGGATTTTTGGCAATACTTTCTGATGTTTGAAACTTTTCCAACCTTTAGTATTTCAGTTGAGGATTTTCACAGCAAGAACTTTTCTGAGAATAATGTTTTTGGTTTGATATCTTTGTTTGTTTTAAGTTCCAGAAAGTAGTTCAGTTCTTTCCAAAGCTGAGGCTACAGAAGAAGATATTTTGCAATTATAAAAAGGTCTGGCAACACCGTCTTCATAAGATCATGGGTCTGTGACTTGCAAGAAGAACATGCAGCTCAGCAAGAAGCTAGCTATTGTGTTAGAAATATGCCATTTCTGTAAAATTCTACCCATCTTAAATGCATATCAGAAAAATCTCAGGTTTGCACAAATGTGGGTATTGACCCACTTCTTCCCAGTTTAACAGCTCCAGAATTAGAAAACAGTTGGCAATGAGATCATGCCCTGGCTCACTAAAGACCTGACCATATCTGCTCTCTGGGCTGGGGCCACACTCCACAGCACAGTTTCCCACGTAATTAACTGTGCAGCCTTAACATTGCTCTAGAATGTATTTCTATGCATGTGTGTATTCATGCACACACAGGTTTACAGTCAATAAGCCTTGCCAATGCTGAGTAACCCAGAAGTCCCAAATGTGAGATTCTGACACATTCTGCATGAAAGTGGTCCATCCTTTCTTGCTTCACATTTTATAAGTAACATTGGTGAGACGTCATGAAAACAAAGACAAAAATGCCAGTGGTATACAATCTTGTAAGTAGAGGGTAAAAAGAAAATAAAACCAAGGCAAAATACAGAGACAAGAACACTTGCACGATTCACACAGTTCTCTTTATATGTTGTGATTGCCAGCTGCTGCTTCTCTCCTTTAGAGTAAACAAGAAATCAGTTAGTAAAACTAACTTTTCGGATATTGATTCCCAGGTGTGCTGCTGTCTAGGGTGGCAAATGAATCAGTAACAATTAAGCTGATGAAACAGAAAGGCAATCTTTTCTCACTATATAATCATCATTATCCTTAGTATTTTCCTATAAACAACTTGGGGGGGGTGGGGTGGGGGTGTGGGGAGGAAGGAAAGTTCCTGTCCTACTGCTGAGATAAATCTGGTAACACTATGGATGTGACACCCCACAGGTTTGTTTATAATCTCTGGCAAATGTGTATCATTCACCTCCTCAGCTAGGAGCTGCTTTCTCTGTTCCACTTGTAAGCAAGTGAAATCGTACATCCGAATGCATTTGGAAGACCTGACAGAATTCTGAACACGGGCCATCAAAGGTCAGATAACTGCTGAGAAAGCTCTTTGCATTAGTTCCCAAATTTAGAAAGTCCTGCTTCTTCACTTAGGGGATTCTTGGAATTAGAGGAATCACATTCACTGAGTTAGTTCATAGGTGCACTGAATTTTTACTGGGTGAATGCTGAAAAAAGGCCAAAGTTAGGAAAGCAAAAAAAGCTCCAGAGATATTTTTAGGGGTTGATGGTTGATTCCCATATTACTGTTTGCTTTGTGCATCACTCGTGAATCATGTGTAGCAATGCAGTTAGGTGCAAAATGTGAATTATCTCTTTGAACTTGTTTAGAATCACCACAGTACAGGGATACCTTTACAGAAACCATCCCCATGCAGATTTTCCTGTAGCAATCAGCTTTCTCTTTTTTTTTTTTTTCAAAATTTCACTTTTACGTGTGAAGAGTGGGACATAGTACTGTGCAAACAGGCAGTGAAATTTACTTAACAGTCAGGGAAAAATTCTAATATAGACACAAATTTAGCTAATAGATTTCATCCAGTTAACAACATTTTCACACTTATTTTCCAAGGATTTCACTAGCACAAATGTGCATAGCTTCACTGCTTTACTACAGCAGAACAGAGAAGACCAAAAAAACTGCAAAGGAACACAATCCCATCTTCTTTTACCCATAGATTTTCTTTAAACCCCTGGGAATAAAAGGCTGTCACGGGGACAAGGTACTATTCTCTGAAGTATTTTAAAATACTATTTTTTGTCATAAGTTGGACTATAACTAAGCCGCTTTTTCAACAGACATACTGAACTCCATGCTTTTAGCAAGTTTTGATGTATTACACAAGAAGAAAACTCTAGGAAAAAATTGCCACAGATGAGACCTCCAAAGTCACATATACCAAGCAGAAGGATAAGTGGATGCCAATGGAATAGAGCTTACATCTCAGACTCTAGAGATTTAGAGGCATTTTCAATAAGAATACGGAAAAAAACCTTAACAAACAAACAGACCTCAACAAAAAAAAAAAAAAATCACCAACAATAACGCAACCCTGAAACACTCTTCTGAGCAAAATTTCCTCTCTTGTATATCTGTTTTATGCAGAGAAATTCCAGATCTCATAATAACAGCCTGTTGCCTCCCTTTAGTTTTGCAAAGTGCTGTTATGATGCAGAATGTCTGCAAAACTATTACATCAAGAAGTTGGTAACTGTCTCTTCTATTGAGGGAGGGAAAAAACCCAAAAGAGCTTTGGAAACTGCAGGAGCCTGAATGATAGCAAGTGCAAAAAAGATGAACACCAGCATAGCAGATAACTAAACCCAAAATGATTAATTGTCTGGGAAGGATGTATTTAGGAAGTATGATACATGTGCTGCAACTTTAGAACATAGCTTGACACCTTGCAAAGCTAGAAAAAACCAAGTAAACTATAAAACAGAATTAGATTTAGATCCTACAGATCTAGGATTAGATCAGATTAGAATTAGATCCTCATCATTACAACTAAATGCATCCTTAGTGTGACTGCACTGGGGTAACTGTCTAAGAAAAAGGACAAACATGAACAGTGGAATTCTGAAATAAAAATATTTTTATTGGTTGTGCCAACAACTTTTTGTTGTAACCTTATATGTTTGTAAGCATATCACCTACTACTAAACAATGCTTCTGTTTAAATATATAATAATCTACCTTTAAAAAATAATGTATTTTCTCCACTAAACCAAACTGTCAGAGAGAAGTAAAGAGTAGGTTCCTTCCTTAAGCATTACTGAAGAGCAACTAGTAAATGCACAGTATTTTTTTTTCTACTTTTACACGTACTGGATTTAAGGCCTAAATCTATGGCAATTTGGGTTTTAGACTAAACCATATTTTCTGAAAATTACCTTGTAAGAGCAGGAGTGGCCATGCCAGCTTGCACTCCAATAGCCAGAGGAACACCTCCACAGCGGATATTTCCCAGCTCTTCTGCCACCGCAATATTATAGGAGAAGTCCAAGCCCATGCCGCCATATTCTGAGGAAAAAACAAAATCTATGATTCTTGTGTTTCAGACTGGAATAAGCAACAAGGAAAAAAAAAGATACTGCAGCTGCAAGGACTTGCCAACTGCAATTTCATTACTGATTTTTTATTTGACAATTATCAACTTTCACAAAAGTGATACCACACTACTCTTTACAATATCTGCATTGAGAATTATACCTGCTCTAATTACCTTTTAGCACATCAGGTCACCTCTGAATATCCTAAGTAACCTCATTACTTTTACTGGGAACAGCAGGAAGAAGTGACATGCTGCTGAAAACGACATCAGAAGGCAAAATTATTCTTTCTAACTGCAAGGTCATATGAACAAATTAAACCACAAGGTAATAAGTGCTTTTATTTCTCCATGATAATGCCTGACACCAGCTCTCACCATGCAATCATCTTCCTCAGACACAGCAGTCAAGTCAGCCAAGAGCTAGATCACAGGCAGGTTGTGTTTCTATGCTAAGTTACTGTTGCAGCTCAAAATCCACATTAGCTATAACCACAATATGATGAACATGCCCATTTCATATCCCGGCCCCTGGTGGTGCACTCATTAAAGCATTCTTCGTTAGCAGGAGGCTGACGACCTGGGGTGCTGGCCAGGTCCCAGCCCAGGCCATTTCTCCCCCACCACACACACATTTCAACCTGAAAATTCAATTAAAGAGGAAATCATTCTTCATCTCATTCCCATGCCCTGTACTGATAAACCCACCATGCAGTGAAGCACAGAAAAGGGCCACATTGCTATGATGGATGAGGTAATTTCTAGCTGTATTAAGCAACTTATAATCCAAAGGAAACACGGTGAGAAAGTGAAGGTTACTGATTTATGTCAATAGCTGACTGAAAAGCTTTGATTAGATAATGTTTCCTTTTTTTTTAATTCATTTGAAGACCAACTAAGAAAATTTCAAATAAATAGATACAAACCCCCACCCCTCACACACACAATAAGGAGCAGATGAACCCTTCTGTTTTCACTTGCTGACATCAAACGCTGAACTCACCCCTCTACCGACCTGCTCTAAAGTTTCCAAAAAGCATGATTAAATAAAAGTCAAAACACCACAGTGCATATAAACACAGGGCTTTGCAAGCTATCATCTGTTTCCTAAACCCACAGAAACTATCTCTGTGTGTCCTTTTTCTGTTGAAAAAAAAAGGAAAACATAAGTGGAAAAAGTGAAGCATAAAGTTCAGTTTTCAAATAACATTTCTTCTTAGATCATTCTGAATAGTCTGTATTGTTAGAATTAAAAAATGGTTACTTTTCCAGACTTTTGTCTGAAAAGAATGTTTCTTAAAAATATACACAAAATTAAATCTCCTACTGAGAGCTTAAGCAGTACAATGAAACAATAGCAATATGGGTATGTGTTTAAGATAAGAGATAATCCAATTCTCTTGTCTTTACAAAGCCCCCATCAATAAATACATGGTCTGAGGAGCAATAATGAATGTATGTGCATGCAAAGGCAGGACTATTTAAAGATACCTGGCATGAGAGAGTTTTTGCTGATTTTATATGAACCTATAGCAGAATTATAATAGATAACCTCAGTTTTGGCACCACACAGTTGCTTTTTATTTGATTTTTGTAAAATCAGTCAATATTTTTTCATCAAAATACAGTTATTACTGATTTTATCTCTTGTTTCATCTATGATGCAGTTATATTCCTGGCTTTAACTTAAATTTCACAAGAAAACCTTAGTTTCTTGTTTTACCCAGAGCAACTTCACAGGAAAAATGCTATACACAAAACTTACCCAAAGAAGGACCACTTTATTCAAGTACACAGTTTACAGGCAGGCATTCTTTGACCATGCCACACGTCATTACATATTACCATGTAACAGACTTGCCTTGCTCTTATTTGAGATTAGTTACTAAGCAGTACATTTTAAAAACAAAATGCTGCAAAAGTCCAGCTCTCTAAGGAATGACACAAGGAATTTCCTACCAAAGGGAGTAAAGGAGCAGCCTTTGGAGCTGGAGGTGGAAGGCCTTCCATGCAAAGAGATGATAAAATCTGAAGATTTTATGATCTGGGGATAGAGAACACAAGAGACAACCACAGATGCACGAAGGGCAAAAACAAATGGTAAAAACATTAATCAGATCACACCTAAGCTTTCATCAGGTCTGTTTCAGGAGCCAAGAAGATAGAGTTGCATGGAGAAATGTGAGTGAAGTACAATTTTAGGGAATGCCTCTTTTGAACCCAAAGTAGTTGATCTAGATAGAGATTCACTTAATCAGTGCAGTCTGTGCCACTGTATTCGCAGTAATTTGGGTAACTTATGCATGGCTAAGCACAGTTTTGCCCCATCTCTTTGGAGAACTGGACATCTGCTCCGAGACAGGCTACAAGCAGTATCACACAGAAATATCAGGCAGTGCTGACTCCAAGTACTGAAGCAACTTTCTTTCTTTCCCAGTGCATTGTGGTAACCTGATTTTTGCAGACCCACTGCCGGGAACTCCAGACAGCCTATTTTGGGCCTGCTCTGAGCACTTTGTCCTGCATGCCACAGTACTCACTCTTAAACTGAGAAAAAAACCCTCCAGGCTGTTCTTATTTCCACCTGCTGTAGCAATGATAGTGAATGTTTTACAGAATGAATGTTTAATTTTTATTTGGAACAAGACTTACTCTTTTTGGAATAACTCTTATTTGCAAAGAGGAAACATGATGGTGGTCGGAGGGTCGTCTTTGTCAGTCTCATCAACAAACACCACCTCCTGGTGGTATCTGTAACATGATGCAATGCTAATAGGCCAATTAAATTTTCATTCAGAAAAGTGAACATTGTGCCTAACAAAATTTTTGATGAAAGGAACCAAATGAATTCTAGATTTGATGGTTTTTTTAAAAAAAAACTATATATAAATACTCACATGTAAAACATTTCTAGGGTAAATATTTCTTCTAAATTTAAAATGAGAGAAGGGATCTCTCAAGGATTGTTTGGCTACCTTATAATTTTTAAGTTACAAGAAATTTAAAAGAACAAATCGAAGACAAGCTAGGCAGTAAGTCTAACAGACTAATGCTTTTATAATCCAAAACAGGTAGAAAAAGCAACTCCTATGTTCAAATTGTTACTGTTTTGATGACAGTAGTACAACTTCAAGCTGTTAAATGGCTTAATCTGGTATCTTATCCATTGTTTGATTTCAAGTCAAATTACAAAGTCCAAAGTGAGAATACAGGAACATACAAATTGATGCCGAAAGGGTTCCTGATTTTTCATTTTTATACATTTTAGGAACACAGTAACTGTAGCAAATGTAGTGTTCATATTTGTAACAGCCTAAGTTCATTGTTTATACATCCTAACCTCTACCATAAATTAGTAGCTCAAATTCTTTTAGCTGTTTAAGCTCTCTTCAAGGTACAAGAGTTGAAAACTATCAGAAAGGCCTGCAAAACAAGACCAAACATAAACCAACAACCTTGAGTCTAAGAACACTGGAAAAACTCCAAAGCCCGAGGAAGAGAAGAGCTGATGAAGACAGAGGGTCTCCATGACCCCAGCCCCAAATCCTGGGGGATGGCACAAGGGTAGGACTGGGGCTGGACTAAGAGATGTGTAAACTGAGGATTGGGTGGGCAATATCATAAAAACCATGGAAACCAGTGTTCGGGGGTAGCAGCACAAAGATGTCATCATGTATTCCTAAAAGCCCCAAGCCCAGACATTAAAGAATGTACCTTTTTATCTTATCCCACATTAGCTTGGCTCGTAGTCCTGTTTTTGGGGGTACTCACGGCATCAAAATAAATAAAAATTTTGCATTACAAACTATGGTCAGAACCCACACTGGAGGAGTGACAAAGAGTGATGAGAAAAGTGTAGCAGAGAGGATGTGCTGTAGACTGACTGCAAGCTCCCATCCCCAAGCCCCTGTGCCATTCAGGGGTGGGAGTGAAGTAAATGACTCAGGAATGAAGAACTGAAGCTGAGCTTGGGAGAAGGGGGAGAGGAAGGGGGAACACATTGTTTTAATTTGTCTTTGTTTCTCACTATATAAATCTATTTTAATGGGCAGGAAATTACAGTAATTTTCCCCCAGTCTTTTTTGCCCATGACAGTAACTGCTGACCAGCTTCCCTGTTTTTTTCTAGACAGCCAAGCCTTGCCATTGTATTTTTTCCCCTGACCTGCTGAGGAGGAGAAATGAGTGAGTGATTGGCCAAGGTGAACCCACCACACCACTGTTAGTATATTAACCTATTCTTTTAAATTGGCTCTGTGCTTTTCTACTAATCACCACCACCACCACCACATTATTTTAACACTCCCAACCTAGAAGAACTCCTTACTTCATAGAGACTAACACATTTGTAAGTGTTAAGTTTGTTACATTGCCAGTGGAATAGAGTCCAAGAGAACACAGTAAGTTTTGAAAAACATGTTTTTTAAAAGATGCAGATGTATACTAAATCTGATAAATAATGGTATCAGGCCTTTATCTATGAATGTAAGCAAATATTAAAGATGATGCCAAAAACTACAAATAAAAGTGCAAGACTACCGCATCTTCAGCTGCAGCAAGTTAAAACTGAAACAATGCTGAGATGATCTGTTGGGAAAACAAAGGCAAAGAATGCCTTAAAAAAGGATGCAAAGGCAAATAAGAAGCTGAAGTCTCATACAATCATTTCATTTTTGTGAAGACCAATGCTTTTCTCAACACTTGTTCAGCCTCCCATTTCAAAAATGACTCTTTTCAATGATGAGACACACTCAGAGTCTCTAGTCCAAATTTTGTAAACGTTTAGAAGTGTCTCTCCTTGGAATTTGCTTCTGAACCCCATCTAGAAACTCAGTGGGAGCAACAGGGTCATGGTGAAAAGGGTCTGTAAGCAAATTGAGGCAAGGTGAAACAAGGGATCTTCAAACTGTTCTAAAAATGTAAGCAAGCCTGGAAAAAAGAATGGTGAAAACACAATGTAGCTCTGTCAATAACTTAATGTTAACTACTTGAATATTTTATCTTGTTTGTTTACATAATTTCCAAAGTCTGCATGAAGATCTATCCCAAGGAAAATTACAGTATTATTCCTACTACCAGCACCTACCTCAGTGCAAGAAAAAACCTCCCTAAACAAAAAAACTCCCACACAAATAAAACCCTTGTGCCAGATGCAAAGTTCTTTTTACCAGATTGCCTTAGTTAGATAGCTCAAACTCCCTCAAACTGAAAGTTTGTCCCAAACCAGGAAAAAATATAGTGCTTTATGATTTTGTTTGGTTGATCCTAGAAAGATCACAGCCACATGCAGTTTATCTCTCACAGATACTCAGTAGTTCATCCAAAAACTCCAAGGCAGATAAGGACTTACTCTGCCAACCAAAGTTTCACTTGTAATATCACTCTTATGATCCAGTAGCCCTTGGAAAAGAAAAAACATGGATTGGCTGCTCATTATTTTTCATATACTCATGGTTAGCAGGATAAGTAAAATCCCTGAGCAATTAACCATTGTGCTGGTTTAAATGTAAACCGTCTGGAGAAATGAACCCAACTCAAGAGAGATTACAAGTCAGAGTTACAATTTACTAGAAAGATTACAATAAATACAAGGATACAAAGGAAAACTGATTTTAAACCACTGGTTAAACTGGTCCCAACTGCTGCAACTAGAACAGCAATGCAAATGGTGTGTTCATGCAATACTTCTGTATTCTGCATACTGTTCCTTCTTGCTACAGAAGTCATCAAATTGCGCCCATAGAAACTAAACTCATGGAGATGAAATAAGGTAATCATGTCCTTCTGTTCTACATTAAGATAGAGCTACACTAGAAAATAAACGAGAAACTTCCCCCACAGTGCAGGGATAAAAACCCTCCTATAGCAAGAACACAAAATGCCACAGAGGAACTTGGCAGTGCCTGCCACTGAGCAGATAAATGCAACACACAGACATGGCCTTAGCTAGAGAAAGCATGGACATAGACATGTTCAAAAAGGTTTCAAAGATGAATAGGACACTGCTATAGAAAGCCAGAACAATATATTCTAAACCACTAGTTGCCAACAGCTGTGCTTTCTACCCTCTGATTTCCCAAACCTCCCTCTCTCAGCTTAGTAAGTGTTCTTTATTTTCTAAGTGGTTATGCAGTGCCGTTGGCATGAAACTTCAAATTCAGAAGGATATCAGAGCTCTTAAAAAATATTATACTTCCTCCCCCTCCCCCCGCAACTGTCCACAAACACTGTTGTAGGGAAAGAAAAGCTAAGTTGCACAGTACCATACAATAAAATGTCCACAAGGGAACACAAGAAATATTAGCAATGTAAACAGATTCAGTAGCAAGAAGAAAAGAAAAAAGACTGCACACAGTCCCAAGCACCAGCTATTGCGTCAGCTCCAACTCAGAGAAAAATTTCAAGCAATCACGGGTCACAGATTCCTCAGGCATTTTCTGCCTGCTTCTAAATTGAGTTCATTTTCCCCCCTCAGCTCTGACCCAACATCAATTCCACAGAAACTGGAATTTAATCAAAATAGTTAGACCACCCTAGAATTTTTTTCTTTGAGGTTAAAGTGTACAGATCTCAATTACTGTATGTTTGAAAATGTCACTCAAACTAAATGCCATAACATAAAGAAAAGAGGGGGCAGAACCACAGAAAAATGAAGTCAAGAAGTGTATAGGCTGAATATCACACCTCCCAAGCTTCAGTGGCAAGGCCTGCTACTCCTTATGGGGCTTCTCTTTGAGCAAGCTCATAAAAAACCTGTAAATTAGGTTTCAAGAATATCGACTCTGCAACCTGCCCACTGCTTGAGGTCTGTCAGTCAGCAACAACTGCCAACCTCAAACACACACATTCCTACAAGCTGTTGCACATTCACCTGGTTTAAGCTTTGTGGACACTAAGGTTTATTCTCTCAGACAGACTTATCCAGCAGTAAATACTGCTTCCCTCCAGCTTGAAGACTGACACCCTTCTGACAAACAGGTAAACAATACATCAACATTCTTCAACACTGCATGTTCACTGCAGTCCTTCTGACACCACTGTGAGTCAGCCCTCAGAGGCACCACAATCTACCATCAGGCTTGCTGAGGCATCTGGCAGCCCTATGCAAAATATGCTCTTTCTCAAAAAAAAAAAAAAAGTCCGTACAGCTGCTAAGCTATCTTCTTTTAAGAATATTTATTAATTTTGAACAGGTAATAAAACAGTCACTCTCACATCTGGACAAGAATGAAGCGGGTGCATCATCTTTATGTGCTCCTAGTGCTCCTATTCAGGACTCTTCCTCTTATGTGAGCTACCACAGACTCCTGGAAAAAGTTTGTATTATTCTGCATCAAGGCAAATTTTCTTCCAGCAGCATCTACAGTGTGACTGCACAAATAGATATTATAAGGAATCTGCAGTAATGTATAGACATTCAACAATCCATAGGTAAACAGGGAAAGAAAATGGGAACTGACTTTTCAATAGGTAACAGAGATTTCCCAAAGCACATTCCCCAGTTTAAGCTCAACAGAGAGAAAAGATGAGTAACAGGACTGAATGCAAGTATGTACATTGGTAAGGATTTTTTAAAAGCTGGATGAAAAGGGGTCACAGTACTTGGTTTTGCAGCAAATTCTATAAGCAAAAAGCAGATTTACTGGTTTCACTTCTCTAAAGCATTCAATTACTTTAATTCATAGAGTTGATATTAAAAAGATCCAGAGTTCACTATGTCTCTTCTGAATTCCAAATAAATAAATAATTAAACAAAGAAGCAACACTACGTGATCCAAAGGTTATAGATATATTACGTTTCCTACTTATTAAAATTTCTATGCTAAAATTTATTAAAAAGTCTGACGATTTACCAGCTGAAAGATACAGTTTAATTTTCTTCCCTACAAGATCTTTTATTCCAGTCCAAGTTGATAAATAGCTTGTTGGAAATTCACACGGATCTGAAATGAAAAACTTTGGCCACTTAGCTCAATGTATCACATCTAAGGGCATAAATTTCACTGGATTACATGTACCAAATCTTATAATCTCCGAATGGAATGATAAACTGAGAATTGAAACTGTGGGCGTGGGAGGAGAAACCTGAAAAATACTGATTTTGACTAAATTAGGAAAAAAAGGATCTCAGTATATGTGCAGTGAATAATGAACTTCAGACATGCTCTGGAGCTAGCCTGGCTAGCACAAGGGGTTTAGTTCAGTAGAACAAAACTTGGAACAGAAGTGCACTGCAGGAGGTTTCCACAGGAATTTCTGATCAGCACAGGCTTAAGGGACCAAAAAGTTTTCCAGTGGCTGAGTTTTTAAGTCCTTGAGAAGCTCAGCCAAATACTGAGAAAAACATGCCATGACATCCAAGAATATCTGCCACATTGCAGGTCAACATATTCCTAGTACAGTCACAGTGAAGAAATTATTAAAGAAACATCTATTAACCAATGTTGCACCTAGAAGCACATCCCTCTGTCATTAGGTAATTTCCTTGTTTGTAAATATTAACTGGCAAAATTCTCTTCAGCAGGTAACATCTGCATCTGCATGCTAACACAGCCTTCAGCACAAGCAGGGCTGAGACCGCCAGTTCCACAACTCCTCATCTCTGCCAGCTGTGAAACCCTCACCCCGTGGGACAGCCCATCATGCTGCTGGAGCATCTCCAGAGGTTCCGGTTCCCAAGTACAGCAGAGATCAAAGGAGAGCATCTTCTATATTTTCTGATTGTTTGGCAAACCTGATTGGTTTTGAAACTGCTTTTAAGTTAGCAGAAGAAAAGCTATAAAAACCCCAGTCCTAGTTCTGAGCATTGGGGTGTGGTTGGCTCTTTAAGACAAAACTCAAATTTGCAGTTTTGTAGGAAAGGTAATGGGTTTGATCTCAAATTGAGAACAAAAGTCAAATAAAAATGTAAAAATCTGAATATTTTTATAACATTAAATTGTTTTCTTTTGGCTGGTTTTTTTTGGTGTTTTGGTTTTTGTTTGTTTTTGTTTTGTTGTTGCTGTTTGGGGGTTGTTTTTTTTTCAGAAGACACACAAAGGAAATTTCACAGTGAAAGCACTTCTTGGATAAAAATAAAAGATTTTTTGCAATGTCATAACAATGAATATCCCCTTCTTTTTCTCCAGCAAAATAGTCATTTCAGAAAAACTTATATATTCCCATGCTTGTTCTATTCTCGATAATTTTAATGGAGAGAACATTTCATTGACAACTTTTATTTGGTTTAAGGAGTGTGGACAAACACTTTAAGCCATATTCTAGAGCTGAAAATCTCTAATTTAGTTCTTATTTTTGTCTATCATTCTGTGTGCATCCTTGTCCTTAAAATTTGTCAGCCAGACTGTATCATAAAACAGATTATCCTTCTCTGTTTGTAAAAGAGCTAACACAACAAGGATTATAATCTGAACTGCAATATTCAACGTGAAATAAATTACATTGCTATTTCTACTTATGCTGACATTGGAGGGTGTGCCTGTAAATGTTATTGGCCACAAATGAAAGGATTTTCAGTATAGTGCAAAGCATTCTGGAAATCAAATTCCCTGTTCCAGACTGTTTCCTTCAAAAGAACCTTCCTCTCAAAGTTTTATATTATTTCCATAAGTGTTTCACCATCCCATGTACTACATTCCAATAAATTATTATGGATCAGGATTATCTGTTTCTTCTTATTGATTTGGTTCTGAAATCAGTAACAAATCAGCCCTCAAACCCATGAAATTTATTCCAAAGGGAAATGACAGCAACTTGTTGTAGACCAGAAAAAATTATAGTATAATTTACTATTAAAATTGTATTCTTTCCTCATTTATGGGCAGCTCATGACATGGGAGGTGGCTGGGACTGCAGGGATCATTTTGACCAGCCACACAAGGAGCCCATTGCTGCTGGACCTTTGGAGCTCACCTGCAACTGAGATGCTGTGGCCTTTCGACACTGCGCAGCAGAGGCGGCAGACATGTAGATGTCTGCCCTGGAATAGCTGTGGCTTAAAGATGCATTTCCAGTACAAAGCTTGTATCTCACAGGCATGGGAAAACATAGTATGGTCAACATCTCTGAATATCCTTAGTCTGGTGGAGACACCAATCCCACATTGACTCCAGACTGTCTTCCTTCAAGTCCGTGAAATAACCTTTTCATCAATGTTAGCACAAAGTCCAGAGCTAGATGCATTGGAAACAAAGTGATATATAAGCAGTTATAATCAGTGACCCATTCTGAAGCCTCTGCAATGTCTCAGATGAAATTATAGTAAATATATCACAACTCATAAGCTTCACAGTGCTGAGCATATCACATATTCTTTCAGCACTGCATTATTCACCTTTTTTCTTGATAAGAACTACAACTATTTGCTAACTCATTATGATTAATCCATTTTACAGCATCTCTCAGCATTAGATAGTCCCAAACTGAGTGATTCTGGCTACTGTAAATTAACAGCCAGCAAAGCAGCAGTGTCTGTGCCTCCTTTTTCCCCATCAAATCATGACACAACCATGAAAGATGAGAAAACCCAAACCAAAGACAAAGTTATGCTCAGCTCTCACCCCATGTTTAAAACAGTTGAGAAAAGGTCAAAAGCATTGTTCATTGAATACTGAATACTCAAAATTAGTAATAAGGTTTAAGACCATCCTATATGCAATCTTATGTAATTGAAAAGTTACATGAATTATTTCTCTAATGTACAGCTGAAAAAGGAGTTGTAAGTAAGATAAGTTTTTCTGCATGGGAAAAGATCACAGCATCTTCTAGGCTACAGCCTCACCACCTCAAATCAGGGGATGTAAAGCAAATCAGACATGAATTAATGTCTACCTTCTTCCTCAACCCCCCCCCCCCCCCCCCCCAGAAAACAACACAACCCAGAAACAAAGGAAAAAACAACAATATTTTTTTGCTCCTATTTATGCAAACATGTAATGACTGAGGTACAAAACTGCTGGGTTTTTTACAACACCGAATGTTGATAAAGATTTTTTTTCTTGTTTGAAATCCTTCTCACATTTTGACTGTGACTAATGCTATTTTCTAAATTTTGGAGTAGCCCTGATAAGGTATGAATTGAGAGCAATTAATTAAAGCAAGACATGAAAAATGCAGCAAATACAAACTCACCTAAATAGCATGCTAAAACACAGACCTTAGCAATTACACTTTCAAACCAAAACCAAACCATGTCTCTATTCTCTGTATTTCAAGGAAGTTTACGTAAAAGAATAGCTATAATTTCCTATTGCACAGATTTTTCTTATGTGTTAGAAGTATTGGCATAAGAAAAAAGAAAAGTGACACAAAAGAAACCTCAGCCCTTTACCATTTCAGGGAAATTTCTGTGTTTGGGAGCTCTGCTGCTGCAGACTGAGGTTACCCTGGTTAATGGTTTACCTCTGGAAAATGTCTCCCACTTACAATGTAATTGCAACTCACTCTGCAAGATTTGGCTTGCTCCTGATTTTGTGTCAGAGTGGTTAGTGCTGTTTGGAGTTCTGTTTACTCTACCTGTGCAGCTGGAAAGGTGCACGCAGCCTGTCAACTTCCAGAGAACTTCAGGCTAAATATCTTTAAGCTTTACTATATTGGTTGCTTGTATTTGAAGATGAGTATGGATAAACCAAACAACCCATCTTGACATGATTTTTGTTTTCGAGTTGTTTTCTGTCTCTCAGTGTATCCTTCCATGGTGATTTTCCAGAACTAAGATGTGTCTTCAGACAAATCCTGTCCTCTTGTTGATGTTTTCCACCCAAACCTGGGGTGAAACTGCTCCCTTATTTCTTCCTCATTGAAAGGTACTCATCAGTGTAACCTGTCTTTGGGTGCTGTGCATCACTCAGTCCAGCTTCTTTCGCTAATGAAGATTGATACTCTTTTTTGCCACATTCAGGATGCTTTTGGAATATCTTAGCAAGATGAATAGGCATTGCCAATTTGACTCTTTTGTCGATTATAAACACAGAAGAGATGGAAAAATCCAAAATAAATTCATACAGATTTTACAGCTGGATCAGGAGACCTCTCTGTTTAGCCTGCCAGCAATGGGGAATGCGCTACAAGGTTATATAAAAACTAATCATATCGGAATTTAATTATCCCTAATGTTTCCCTGTTGACTCACTTGACTTTTTTTTTTTTTTTATATCTGACTGCTTGCTAAGTTTCTCAACTTCTCTCAACAACAGCCACAGAGCTGCGCTTTGCCAATCACTGTGCAAAAAGCCCTCACCTTCCCACACTGCCTCCCTGCAGTCCCCATTTCTTGATGGTCAGATTTCATTTTAGAGGTACAAGGTACTACTTGCTCAGATCTTTCCCACTCAGAAAATGTCATAATGACAAGAAGGGCCAAACACTCACTTCTTATCCTTCATTTACACAATCATCTACCTTCATTTTCTTAGTTCCTTGCATAAGCACAGAAATATTTTGTATATATTTAAAATAAATGGCCAGTGAGGCTATAAATCCTTAGTCTTATACTATGGACTTTCTTTGAAAATGCCTTACTACTCAGTGAAAACATGAAAAAATTCTTTCTCCTTAATGACTGCAGGATTTACAGAACTGGTAAAGGCATGGAAGACGAGGTATGGAAGGACAAAGTAATTTAGAAAAAGTGCATTGTCTGCAATTTAATATTGTGTTGTTTAATGTCTCTATGGCAAAGTAGATGTTGCAAGATAACTAACACAAGTATAACAAGCAAGTCTCTTGATACACAAATTACAGGACTTTGCCACAATCTCAAAGAAGTTAAAGGAGGAAAAAACCCTTGAAGCTAGAAATAGTATAATTAATTAAGGAACACAATAGAGGAGCAATTTCAGAGAAGTGCATGGGAAAGGAAGGCAGACAGCTCGGGAGAGTGACGCTCTCCATTGCTCAGAACAAAGAAGGAGGAAGTTTAAGAATAAAAGTATTTTAGTTTTAAACCTAATTCAATAAGTAAGGGGTGGAAGGCAACACAAGCCCTCACAACCTACTTGGTATGTGCTTTAAGTGGAGATTCCTCCTGGAAAAAGCAACAGCTAGAGAAAACTGCTTCAGACGCAGGTGGAGACTGTGGAGAAGCATAACCCGGTTCCATCACTCACAGTAACTCAGCTTTAATAAAATCAGCTCTTTTTATTGACATCCCATAACCTTGCTTGGTGTAAGAGTGGCCTCCATGCCATTGTGCAGATTCAGGACACCCAACCTCAAGGTGAGGGCATGCAGCTCTGCAGAGACTGACGCTCCAAACACATTTGGGACTTTTATCAGCTGGAATTGTCATTTCTTCCTCCCACTGTGAAGACTGGCTTGAAGATAAGAGATTATCTCTAAGTAAGTATGAACCACTGCCCTTTCTGCAAGCAGAAGTCCGCAGGAGAATTTTTGACTCTTGGAGAAGTGATGAGCATCACATTATCCTGCTGTCAGCAGCTCTGCTCTTAATTCAAGTCTAAGCATAACTTGCCTCTGCCTATTTGTTTCCCATCCCCCAGCCACACAATCAGAACCGCCTGATGCAACAGAATTATGAAATAACTGGTACTAAAAAGTGGCAGATTGGTTTAAATTAAACTACAGTATACTTCAGTGGTTATGCTGTCTCCCTGCACAACACAGTGGTCTCTACTAACTCTTAGAAGGATACTTTTTTTTCCTGAACTTGTAAAATTTATATCCACTTTTGAAGAACCTTTGTGTCAAGAAAGTATGCTTCCACTTCAAAACTCTCTTTTTCTAATGCTAATGTCCATGCCATTCACTCTTTAATGAATGTCATTAACCTCAGCAGAACTGTTTGAATAATGCAAAATCAATCTAGATGTACATGAAAAGCTTCCTGACCCATACCCAAACTCTATATGTAAGTTTTCAATTTGTCTGTTTAATACCCTACTGTGGTCTTTTAGATGACAGAATAGCAAAAAACATTAATAAAATCACCTCTTGGGTAGTTTGTTCCACAAAATTTACTTTAAAAGTCTTTCCATCCCATACACTCTCTAACTTCAATGTGACTGAACAAGCTGTCTAGAGGGACCAACATGAAGATTTTCTTGTTTATATTTTTCTGTTTAATGCTGAGATTACTTTCTCATTAGTTTCATGATAAATGATTTAAAATTTTTCACTACTTTCAATAATGTCATGAGCCAAGTTTCTTTTACACCAAAACAGAGCAAAACCTTATTTTTAAAATGAATACATATGTGACTGAAATGTGCATAGCAAATTGCAGTCAGAAGTGGTCTTTCTGTCTGTTTGCTAAAAGACAGCAAACTTATAAATGTGTTTGAAATTATTTAATAAACACTTTTTCTGAACAAATTTATGAAGATTCTGAAGACAAACTGCCTATTGGCAATAACAACTTGATTTCCTTTTCATTATTCATATTCTAACACTGTTCACTGAAAGAGACATTTTATATCTGTCTTATCTATAAAGATGTTCTTAAAGATGATTAAACAATAAAGACTTGAGGACATGAAAAAGCAAGTCAAGAACCTCTACAGATATAATAATTGCAAAAGTAGTCTGCATATAAATTAAAGAATATTCATTTTATGAATTCCTAGTTATAGACTTCAGATACAAGTATTAATATTGTTCATAGCACCTCCTCTGTTTTTATCTTGGCTTACTACCATTCGTACACTAAGCTATGAAAACTAGATTTGAAATTACTCATTGCATTGCTATTCCATTGTTATTTCAAAGTCAAAACCTTTAAAACATTTCCTGAGATTAATGGAAAAAAAAGTGTTTGCAGTTCTCATCAATTTTTTTCATTCATCTTGGAAATAATCTACAGAAATCCATAAACCACAGACTAAAACCTACTTCTTTAATTTATCCACAAGTACTGGCTTTGGTCAGTTGATTATTGCATGAAACATAACTACCCCTATTAAACCTGAATTCAGATGACATGCTCAAGCAGTGCCCTGCTTGTCACTAAATCTGAATAAGAGAACACAAGAAATCAAAGAACGCCAAGAGCCCCAGCTACATATCTTCTGCCCATTTAACGCAACTGGTGTGTCTACAGCAGTAAGGTTTCCGACTTTTGGTGACAAGTGGTAATCTCATCATTTGCTGGCACTTTTTCAGGCTGTATTTCTCCTTTTCTTCCATGGTCTGAAATAGTTCCTCCTTTCCTTGTTTATGCATGACACATACATTGTAATCACACACCTCTAATCACTCCCTACCTCAACTACAGAGCTCTCTAATTGTTCCAACAAATCAATCCTTTGAGCTTTCTTCATTTCTTCCCTGACCTTATTAGTTTGCCAAAAAACTTTCAGGCCAAGACATGCCCAGCTAAAAGCTTCCATTCCAAATCTGTCCTCAGTGTTAGTAAAATATGCAGTTAATTTCGTGTTTGTCCAAAGAGTTGTAGACAAAAATTCCCTGAAACACGGAAAATATTGACTCCCTCTTTTTTGAGATTTCACTAGTAATTACAGTGATGACCTCTGCAACATGAGCAGTAAACAGATGCAGAAAGTAGCCTTGTAGCAAAGAGAAAAAGGAAACCAACTTTTCAAAATAAAGTCATCAAATTCTGCTCACACTTACATAAAGAAAAAACTGCAAACTTGTGACAGCCGAACATGGTTCAGTGTTACTTACTGAACTTAAATCTTTTACTGGCAGAAGCAGTACAGCATCATGGCAAAGTTATTCCAACAGTCAAACATCAGAGCTTTCCAAAGTGTGTCTCTAGTTGATGGAAAGATAGTTTATAAAAAAAATACTTTGAAATCAAGATCACAGATCAAATAAGCCTAGAGAATGTATAAAAAAGGTCATTATTCAATATTTTCTACTTTGGAAAAAAAAGAAACATAAGAAATTAGGCTAAGTTTAAAAACAAAGTAAAAACAAATCTATGATTTTTTTTTATTATTGCCACTAGACATGGTACTTGCCAGAAAAAGGGCTCTGTTGTTTCTACACTCTCGAACAAATTAACCACAGTTGTCTTAGTCAATAATGTATACTGCATTAACTTTAGATAACAAACTAAAATACACCTCATTTAAGAATATCCTTAATTGCTGTTTAGGATTCAAAGCAGTCAACGCATGGAGATCCAACACTAATTGTATTGCAAGCAACTCAATGTCATCTAAATACGAAGGGTGACAGAAACTGCAGTCAGCCTTCCTACTACAGACTCAAGTCATTCAGGCTCCAGCTTCTCAGAAATATCCTCATGAAAATACCTACACTTTATCTCCTATGTATTTCAGGACACAGCACTGCTTCCTTCATTCTCTTCTGAGATGGGAGGTTGGGAGACAAGCATGAAAGCAGCCACAATTTTGATGTTAGTATGAAGGACAAACCCTCATATTGTATCACTGAGATTTACAGCAGCTGAGGATCTTTGAAATTGCAAAGCACATGCAGTAATTTGTTTGGAAATACCTATTGCCAGCACACGAGGAACAATTATAAACACACAAAAATAAATCTTGCTGATATTTTCCCATCACAGTTACTGTTGAACTGTTCTTAGTCAGGCAGCAGTGGGGTTCATGCTGCCATTTGAACAAAAGGATGTACAGAAAAGTCTAATCCCCATAATTCTGCATGTCCAGACCCTACAGCAGCAGAGTGGTTTCTCAGACAGCAGGCACTCTGCCACCCACACATTTTGCTCCCTGGCAGGGTTGCAGTTCTGTGGTAGAACAGCTGGCCGGGCAGGATTTGCACAGAATACCATAGCAATGCTTTCATGCCTGTAAGCCTACTGTTAACAATTCACATCCAACCACTCTGTGAGATGCAAGACTAAAGTCTCAGATGAGCACCAAGTTGCCCACAGGAAAAATGGACAGCATTGTTTTGGAAAATGTAGAAGAAAAAATAAAAAAAGAAAGCTGTAATTTTACATTTTAATCTTCCAAGACTGAGATCTGAGTCTCTGTATCTTTTCTGAAGTAACAGTGAGATTCAGGAGTATGTTCCACATGATAATTTCAGATTGCTTAAGAAATGCTTACACAAAACTGCAAAAGTTATAAAGCATGAGCAAACTTCCTCGCTTCAATCAAACTGGCAAGTTTTCAAATTTCAGTATGACACATTTATTGCAAGTTTACAGTAGTGTCCATCTGCCCAGAAGTGAGAATGCAAAGCCTGAAAATTTGCAATGCTTCACTGAAATTTCACTTGCTGATTAACAAATGAGCATTTCCAACTAGCAGTATGTCTACTAGCCAAAGAAAAAGGCACAGTGAGCCTCTAAGAAATAAGGCTTCCTGCACAGATACTCATACCTGTAAATCCAGTCAGGAAAGAGTCTCACAAAAAAGATGATGCTCCACATGCAATGCAAGTATTTCACCCTTTAAAATTTATGGCAAAATAAAAATTGTTCATTATTACTTCTTTAAAAACCTGGAAAAATTATATGTTGGATAATGCTCCTAGTCCCGTAGTTCAGTTTTAGGTAGTCTTGAGAAGGGCAGGAAGTTGGACCCTCTGATCTTTATGGGTCCTTTCCAACTCAAGATATTCTATGATTCTGTAACATGCCACAAAATGCATATGCACACACACACATATATATGTAAATAAGACACACATGTATACAGAGGGTATGCACATATGCATGCCAGCAACACATCTTGCCACTATTACGTTACAGACAACATGACTGAAAACCTCTGCTTAGGGCTGACTTGGTTCTCCTTTTAGGATAAACTCCAAGCACAGCATAACAATGATACTCACCTCTTTCCTCTTTGCAAATCACAAAAGAGCTACAGAGAAAGCTGGAGAGATTTCCCTTAGTCTGTTCAGCCACAGCTGAGCTTCAGCCCCCAAGTAAAACTGCATACTCTGTCTTCACATGGACCGATTTCCTACCATTCCTACATCTGCAGGTCTGGGTAATTAACAGTCAGTGAATTAGTCCAATGAGTTTCAAATTAAATATTTTAAACTGATGGAGAATTAAAGCAACTAAGCCATGCTAATTAAATATTGAAGGAATATGTGGAAATAAACCTCAGGACAGGTGTTTCTTTTCTCCACTGTGCTCCACTGTGCTCCACTCCCAATGCACAAAGAATTTAAAGGCATTTACTGGAACTCATTAACAGGATTTTTGAGCTTCTGCTTCACCCCTGATTTTTCTTTAACATATTAAGACTGTGTAAAATATGTATAAATGCATGAATATGTAAAGCACTGCTACTGAAAATGGATTCATAAAGTTTTCCTTAGAAGAAACAAACCAGTGAAGCCTTTGACAAAATATTCTAACAAAAAAAAATACACTCAACAATGGTAATATGCCATCTTAAAGCAATACAGAAATACTCTATTACCAGTGTGCAAAATATATAGTAAAAAAGCACTCCTGCAAAAATAGCAGTCATTCTTCTCACAATAACCTGAACATATGCAATATTACAGTAGCCCACAAGTGCAGAATAATGAAAAATTAGTCAGATGGGTAACCTGACAATAAGCAGAGAAACAGTGAGGATAAAAAAATCCTCAGTGACAGTGGAAGATGTGATGGAATTTTTTTTCTATAAATACTTATGGCATCAGTGATGATCATGACTCCACTTGGTGACCAGCAAACAAAAAAGAATTAGATTGTGGAATCTTTTGCCATCATATCAAGAGAAATCCTATCTGCAAAGCAGAGCTCCAGGTGCTCTGCTCCCACTGTCCTTCCTGACGGCTCTGCACCACCAGCTCCATGCTCCAGGCCCTCAGGACACAGTCAGGAAAGAGGCAGCACATGGGATAAGTGGCTCCAAATGCAGTTGCCCCAGCTGGTACCAAGGGAGCAGCTAAGAGAAGGATTGGGCCAAGGGAGTGGACAACTTCAGCTCACACCATGTTTCTTTTCTTGGTGGAACACATTCATGTCTCTCTCCTCTTACCCATTAATGCCTTTCTCAGACACACAGGAACTGGTTATCTTTGGGACCTCAAATTAATCTGACTAAGCTTAGTAATATCCAAAAGTATGAAAGGAAAATGAACACTTATAAGAGCTTTTCTTAGGAAAACAATTGAAGACATATCACAGCTTCGTTGAAACAGCTTTCAATGCTCTCCCCTGCTCCCAAAGATCAGCACCGATGTTATTTCATCACAGGTATCCCTCCATCCAAACTTTAAAAGTTGTTCAATTCTAGACAAGCGAGGGGACATGGTGACAACTGCTCATCCCTTGGGTGACAAATCCACAGGTGGCTCAGGGAGCTTCCCTTGGTTACAGAGAAGTTTCATTAGAGTACACTTGCCCTTTAATCCAGGGTTTATTGAAGTCAGTGGGGATGCTGTTTCTAAAAGCACTGCAAGCAGTACTTGCCACCTGTCTCATCATTTCCTTTCTCTGCATTGCACCAGCATAATCATTCTGAGAGACAGGACAGGTCTACAGCCACAAAACACTTCGGACAGACTGACTGATCTGGTTACACAGTTCAAGCAACTTAAAGGCTTTATTAGAAACCAAGGAGGAAAGATGTCCTAAGGAAGTAAACGAAGAGGAGGAATATTTATTACATAATTTCCTTCCTCTCATTACAATCTCAATTTTCAAAAAACTGAAATTGCAAATATGTGTCCAATTCTCATTGATATCAATAGAGCTAAAAAGCAGCAACCAGCACTCGAGTCTTATACTGAACACAGGTTATTTAAAGAAAGGTGGTATTTGCCTCCTAGCAGCTGAAAAGGCACAGGCAAATAGCAATACCTATATTCCATTATTCCAAGTCTCAGTCAACAGCCTGAGTGTTTACTGTTGCAAGAACAAGATACATGTCTTCACAGAGTATCATCTTGAAAACAAGTTTAACTATAATCCCTCAAATTTCATCCTTCGAGAATATATTACGACATGCATCTCACAGACAGAAAAGAAGAACCATAATTTGATCCTGCTTTTTACTGATCATCTTCACAAAATGATGAGTTCCAAGCCTACGTTGAAAATGGATATTTTCATCTGGCCCTGTGCTTTAGAATGACTTCATATTACTGAGCTATTTTTTGTCCTAAATGATGCTCTGATTGACTGCAATTCATCACTTATGATAAAAATTGCAGCTGACCATTAAAATGCATTTGTGGTATCCTTCAGATTCTCCAGGGTCAGCTGAAATAAAACCACTCCTGCCAAGTGATTTCACAGCCTCGTGTCTGAGCAGCAATAATGTTTTCTAATGCATTTTAAAAACATTCTCCTTATTTCTGAAATTAACCACTTCCACAACAAAAAACCAACCTTGATTGCAAAACATCACAGACAACAATGGGAAGGACAACAGGAAGCTGAGCAGGGATGTTGGGAAATGCTAGAGGTAAGCATTCCTCTGCAAGGTTCATCTGCTGGGGTCTTTCAAGTCTTGGACTATAGTAACTCCCTCAAGATTCTCTGAGGGCAAACACAAACCACTCTCATCAGGAATCTCCTGTCTCCCACATTTACCACAGCTACCCAGACTCCTAAATTTAGGGTTCAGTCTCTGGCTCTGCTGCAAACTTTGTCATCTTTGCATTTCAACTCCCGTCAGTGAAGCCTCCTGACAGCTGACTCTGGGTGGACACCTACAAACCACCCAGCATCACAGCTCTGCTTACACTGGTGGTCTCTAGATATAAAGGAAAAAGTAGGACCATGCGAGTGTTTTCATCCCACTTCAATAACACAGTAAGTGTAGTTCTTCAGTGGTTGTTTGTTTGCGGGGTTCCATGGGAATTTTTTTGCCTTTTAAAACAAGCCAGTATTACCCTGTCATAAATAGAGATTAAAAGGAAACATGCAAGGCCTTGTGCAGCTCCAAACCCAGGAATAATTGCAAAACACAAGTCTTATCTCACCACTGACTTCTGCACATTTTTCAACTTTACTCACAGTACCTATGTTATGTTTTCATTTTTCCTCTTATTTGCTGATTTTCCTATTTCTTTTCAAACAGTACATCAACTAGATGCCAATCCTTTTCTCTGTAAACTTTTGTTTACATTTTCATGCCCATGACATTGACTGTGTAGAATCATAGAAAGCTTTGGGTTGACCTTTAAATGCCATCGAGTCCAACCCCTCCTGCAATGAGCAGGGGACATTTCATCTAGATCAGAGCTCTGTCCAACCTGACCTTGAATGTTTCCAGGGATGGGACATCTACCACCTCTCTGGGCAACCTGTTCCAGGGTTTCAGCCCCTTGAGTGTAAAATACAATTTTCTTGTGTCTAATCTAAATCTACTCTTTTAATTTAAAATCATTACTATCTGTCCTACCTCTACAGGCCCTGAGAAGAAGCTTGTCCCCATCTTTCTTGTAAGTCCCCTCCAGATACCAAAAGGTTGCAATGAGGTCTCCCTGGAGCCTTCTCTTCTCCTCGCTGAGCAACAGCACCTCTCAGGCTTTCCTCATAGGAGAGGTGCTCCATCCCTTTGATCGTTTTTGCTACTCTTCCTCTGGACCCACTCCAATGGGTCCATGTCTTTCCTGTGCTGCGGACTCCAGAACCAGACACAGCACTCCGGGTGGCATCTCATGAGGGCAGAGTAGACAGGGAGAGTCACCTCCATTGACATGTTGGCCACGTTGTTTTTGACACAGCCTGGGATGCAGTTGGTTTTCCAAGCTGTGAATGGACATTAGCCAGGTCATGTCCAGCATCTCATTCACCAGCATTCCCAATTGCAGAGTTTTCTCCACAAGACTGCTCTCATACCTTACATTTAATAGATATTTGGGACTTGGAGTAACATAGGGATATTGTTCAGTTTCACCTTTTCTCTGTGAGAAATTACTGGTATCAATTAGGCTCTTCTTTTTTATTATTCAGCAGAACTTATATTCAAATTTCCTTCCCACAAAACTGTTAGTATGCTTCAATAATTGCCTTTAAGGATACTCATAAGAAATTAAACCGCAAAACCTTTTGATTATTTCTTATTGTTGTCAGATTAAACTTAATATTAAATTAAAAGCTGTTTCATTATGTCAAAAGGAATGTTCTCTATAATAATTTGCATTATGTTGGTAATTTTGTATAATCAGTGCCACCTTTTCATGCAATCTTTTGTGTTCTGAAATTTATTGTGTACTCCTACATGGAAAATTAGATCATTCAGCATGTGGAGACATTTATAGAACACAGCTCACAACTACCCATTGAATAAATGAAATAGTGAAATGAAAGGAAAATTATTTTAAAATACCAACAACTTTTCTTTTTTTTAAGCAGTACCAGTGCATTCATTGAAATGATAGGAAAGGAAATAATGGTAGCCAGTGTTACAAATTACCACCCTTCACATGTGCTGCTCCATTTCCACATCAGGGCATTGAAAATTTCTGTTGGAGGCTTTTTCCATCCTTCATTAAAGATAAGCCAGTTACAGCACTTATTGGAGTGGCCAGCAAGGGGCAGGTTCAGCCCCCAAATCTACTGGTCATATCAACATCCCCACTGTTTATCCAGTTTCTCTTGACTAAATTCAGCAGTGGAAGATGCACACCACACCAAGGGACAAACAGATCTTTTAAAATCTAGGCAATACATTTTAAAGCTATGCAGGGCAGCAGCATCCACAGTACTCAGCATGAGTCCCAGACAGCTTGACTCCCCATCATGCAGGCACAATGTACAGCATAGCACGTGTCTCCAACTCCCTCCCCTCTTTACTGCACACTTTTCCTTACAGAAACCACGTTAAGCTATAGATCTAGATAATAGTGGCTGCAATAGTAAAAATCTCTTATGTTAATAATGTCATCATTTTAGTTTTGGAGTCTTAATCCTTTGCCTGAAACCTGGTAGCAATTAAAGCCAGTTAGAGGTTTAGCAAGATCAGAGTTGAAAGATTTTTGCAATCCTCTGCATTTGCTATGTTTCTGACACATAGCTAAACTGCTCCAAAAACACCCTTTGAGAAAGCCTGAATCATTTTGTCCACCATTTTTCCTGTTTCCTAAGAAAAATAGAGTTTTCCCTCATAATTTAGCAAGAAGCATCACAGAACCCATGCAAGGGCCAGATTCTGATCCATCTCAGACAGGTGCAACTCTGAAATCCCCAGAGCTGCTTAAGGGTTACACAACACAGTGAGTGTACAGGTCAAGTCATTTCTTGTGCAATCAGTCTGCACAAGCATGTTCAGTGGGCACCTGCAAAATTCAGGGCTCTTTTGGTTTTAAACGTACCACCCAGCAGAACCCACTAGACCTTTCATGTACATTACAGATCTGCTGCAGACTCAAAGTTGATGAACAAAGTTCTCAAATACCAAAATACACATCTCTCTTATGAGAGAAGAAAGTGGATTCTCAGTAGTAAGAAATAAATGCAAAAGCAGAATAAAATTAAATTAGTTTCTTGAAAATAGTTACAAAGTTCTGCCAGAAGGAGAACATTTTCTGTTGAAACGCTTCTGCTGTAAAGAATTTTCCTCCTGATATTTGTTTCCTCATTTATTCTCCTCTTTCCACATCCTCCTGTGGAACTATGGGACCTGATGACATCCAGTTGGAACCTGAGCAGAGACAGAGGATGAAATTCACAACACTGTGTTCTAACGACAAGAGAAGAAAATATAGGAAACTGCCTGTATTCTTGAGAGAATCTGTTTTATCTGGGCCTCTCATTAACATGGTTCCTGGGAGTCCTGGCCAATAGTAGCACATGCATAATCATTTATTTCATAGGTCCACCAGGCCACAGGTTTTACAAGCACAACTAAGACATATGGTTTACACAAGTTTTCCCATTCAGAGACATGTAAAGAGAATTACACAATCCACAAAGAGGTCAGAGGATATATTGTGATCAGCTCAAATCCCTCCCCAGAATGCAAAGATGCCGATATCTCCTCCCCTGAAATGTAGCAGTGCTAGAAGTATCAGCAACAATAATTACTTTTTTAGCAGTGCAGAACCTGACACATAGAACATGAATTAGTCTGTTACTTCAAGGAGGACAGCATACAGGTGGGCATGGGAAAAAAAAAAACAAGGAAGACTGTAAAGGGTAAAACAAAAAAACTATTAAATTTTGCATGGTTCCTTTTTGTTCTTCCAAACAACCCTAAGCACAGTGTCCCTGTGCAACTAGCAAGACAGTCTGGCCTCCCTCCACTGTGCCAAAGGACATAGTTACAAGCAAAATAAAAAGTAGTCTCAGGGTTTGAGTTCTTTTTGTTGTGTCGGGGTTTTGTGGTGTTTTTTTTTAATCACGTGCCAAGTATGACACCAGCCTTGTGCACAGGAAGCATCTGGACACACTGGAAAGAATTTCCTGACTCGCTGCAAGTGACAAGCTCAACAGACACTTTCCACCAGCTACAGAAGAGCAAATTGCTCCCATATGACTTCCCTTAGGAAAAAAAACCAACAAAAAACAGAGAATAATCCCTCAATATTCTACCTTAAAAATCCCAAACAAACAAAGCCCAAAAAGCTAGTGAAACGGATCCAGAGGATTTTTGTTTTGATTTGTAAACATGGACTTCCATAATACCAGGATTTAGCCTAACTTGCTCATCTCTGAGAAGAGAAACTTGGCAAGCAAAACCCTATAAGGACGCCAAAGGAATAAGATAATCCATTTATCTTCCAAAATATAACTCCTGAAAAGGTTATTGAGGAACATCAAACAAAAGACCAGGTAAAGGAAGTGCAGCATGTTACTAAGTTTGAGGAAAAAACCCACGCAATTTAATCTTTAATAAGATTTCCCTACAAAGCAAAGTCTATTTTACTAAATTTCTCTTAAATGGCAGTGGTTTTGAAGAATACATGCACAGCAAGTATAGATGATTAAAAGAACCTCAATATTTTCAGTCTTCAGGACGTTAACATTTTTAGTAATGCCAGTAATATCTGACCATAAAATTTTTCTCCCCTTATGCCCAGACTTTCACTAGTTTTTTACAAAATATTTTTATTGCCCTCAGTCCTTCCAAGATAAGTTAAAACAGACAAAGCAGCAAACAGCAACTGTTAGAGAAGTTACACAAGGACCTATCCAAATCCTCTTAAGAGGGGAAAAAAAACAAGCAGAAAGAGACAAGAGGCTCAGTGGGAAATACTAATAGACAGAGGTGGCTGAAAACAACTGGTAAGATTTAGAAAACAAATACGGACAGTAATGACCTGTAACAAATGTGATCATAACCATTTTAACACACAAAGGAGGGAAGTGCAAAAATTAACTTGGCAGTGCTGGGTTAAGGGTTGGACTTGACAATCCTAGAGGTCTTTTCCAAACTTAATGATTCTATGATTCTAATTAAATCCTTCTGTTCTTGAGCTGGGAAAGGATCCTGTAAAAATTGAAATATATATTGTGGTTGTTTTTGCCAGGCTTAGACCCCAGCACACACAGCATGTGCTATTCAGGGGGGAATTAGTGAGCCAATAGAGATCACAAAGTAAAAGCTTTGAAATGGTGTATTGACCTGCTAAGTGAGTAGCTCATGATCAGAAATACAATTACATTCCCTGAAGTAACTGGGTGGTGCCACCATCTATACATTTATGTGATAGCATCTGGATTCCTATTAAACTTTGCTACTAGTGATTTCTGTGGGATGAGTTTCCCAGGTTATACATCATGTAAAAAGAAAAAAAATTCCTTTCAGCAGGCTTATTACTCACTGATCCTTCCACTTGTTGAGAGAATCCATTCTTGAATAATAAAGTGAGGGTGAGCACAACAGTCTCATTCATTTCCTCTGGCACACAGTGTAGGAAACAGAATAAATGCCGACTGAAGTCTTCTTCATAGAATTTTAAATCATTTAATAATGCCATGAAAAGCTCCAGTACTCACCCCTATGATGCTCATTCAAGAAAATTTTCCATTAATTCCATCTTTGTTTCCCCACTTAGCTGTACAAGCAAAGCTGATCTGTAAATGGTTGAGATTCTGCACATTTTCTCCCAGCTTCACAGGCTCAAGCAAAGTGTATGTACACAGGTCATGGTGGTTCAAAGGTCCTATACAAAAGGTCCCTGCCCTCCTCCAGTGTTGTGCCATGTTCCTGCTCCTGCTACCCTGCAGAAGAGATCCCCCACAAGAACAAGAACACAGAACAGGCTTGTGGTCTTATGGCAAACAAACAGCAATTGCACTAGAAGAGGATGGAGAAACCAGCCTTTGTAGGCCACCCAGGAAAGGCAAAAGGAGAAAAAACAGGCACATTCTTCAGGAAATACCTGCTGTCCTGCAAGAAGTACTTTGTACATCACAAATGGCCTCCCATGCCTCTGCTTGAGAAACAAAACAAAGAAAGATAAACACACAAAACCCCCGGACACTGAAGTCTGCTTTCAAAGCTTCTTCTGTGAAACAAAAAAATTATATTAAATTTCAGTGTATGCACAATTCTGGTGACTGGCCGAACACTTTCCTTATCACTTTGTCTTTCACAGTTGGCCTATGCTTCCAATATTTAAACAGATACTTTTCAACAAATCCCTACATTCAAAAAGGTGTTAAGCTCTGTATGTCACTGGAAAAAACCCTAAAAACCTAAGGTATTTGAACAGTTTCTTGAGATGACTGAAGGAAAATAATTTTGAAATATAAAATTTTACTTCAGGTTCTTTTTCACTATTTTTAACTGACACACAATTTTCATATTTTTAAATTCTTCTCTGCAAAAAGGGTGAAGCTTTATTTCCTGCAGATGATCATGACTTTCAAATGACAGCACAAAACCAAACACTCCTGGAATAAAAGTGTTAAAAAATCTTCACCCCATCTTGCAGCTTTGTTCCCATTTCCTCACAATCCCCATGGCTGCTCCCCAACCTCTGCCCCAATAAACTTTTGGCACATCTCCTCCCAGTGTTTTTGTCGACAAGGTCAGCTGCAAAATAGCCAAAACAGCTACTCAGATTTCACTGGTACCACACTGCAGAAGCAAGGCTGCCATAAACTCTACCCAGCACATCTAATCCACCTGCCCTGCTCAGTGCTCCATTTACCCTCAAAGACTGATATTGTTTCGCAGAGTCTTAGGGTTCTGATATGTTCCCATATTTAATTTTTACATTTCTCTGTGCACTTCCCTATGAAGATTGATCCAGCTTGCCCTGAATGCTGTGTGTGTCTCCACTTAAAAGATATTCTCTGCACCATTCTTTTAAAACACGTAGACCAGAAAAGCAATACTCATTAAGACTATTACACTGATTTTCCAGCATGTTGTTGCTAGTCTGTAGGGAGAATATCTTACCTAAGCAGGACTGGGATTTACCTGGTTGGGCAAGAGCTCTGTTGAAAGAGATCTGAGGATCCTGATGGACAAAAAGCTCAGTATGAGTGAAGTGCTGCAAAGAAAGCCAACAGGATGTTGGGCTGCATCAACAAGGGCAACACTAGCAGAGATAATGAAGTCATTCCACTTTACTCAGTGCTTGTCAGGCCATGCCTGGAATACTATGCTCAGTTTTGGTTCCTAATAGACAAAACAGATGTGGACTGGCTGAAGAGTGTTCAGAGAAGAGCCACAAAGATAATCAAACATAGAGACTCTCTCTTCACAAAAAATCACATGGAAAAGACAAGGGATAATGGGTACAAGGTACTCCTGGGGACATTTTGATTAGACACAAAAGGAAAAGCTTTCACAAGTAGAAGAATCAGCTGTTAAAATAATCCTCCCAGGGAAATTGTGAATTCCCCAGTGTTAGACACTTTTAACCTTCAGATGAACCATCTTCTCCAGTCCATGCTTTTGCCAAGAAATATTGGAACACATGATCCTTGAGGTTCCTTCCAACTGGCATTCTATGATTTAATGATTTAAAAGAATAAAAATCATCAAAAAAATCCTTCTCTATATATACAAAATGAAACATACTTTACCATAACATATGCAAAAATGTATAATATATACAATCATGTTTATCTATATAAAGTACTATAGACAGAAAGTACTACAGGACAGAAAATTACTTGTCCATATGGGGTACATATTACATCTGGAAAAAGCAGTTGCACACAGCCAAGCCTCCAGTTCAGGCATCCAGGGAATTCTCATATCCTGAGTTGCAAAGCATACAGTAAATAATGAATTTCAAGTTATGATGGCACCAGATACCCATTTGTCTTCCCACAAATGAGACAAGCAGTTGTCTTGCTCTGGTTAGATCATCCAGTCAAAAGAATAAGTTTTGAAGTTTTAAAGCATCCTTCACTCCTGTCTCCAATGTATCTTCACTTCAAAAACAATTCACATGTTTTTAATATTTAATAATCAACTGAGAAACTGAGGGTATACAGATTAATAGTTTGGACTGATCCCAAATCTACTATACAGCGTATTGTTTAGATGAAGCCTATAAAAGACTTTCAACATGGTTGTGCCAATAAACCAGAGCATAGGCTTCAGATATTTCTCAGACCAGTTTAATAGACTTTATAATAAAACCTGTGTTTTCACTTTCTACTTCACTTAGTAGAAGATAACATGCAGTCTCTGATGTGCATATCAGTATTACATGAGAGTAAACAATGAAATTAAAGTAGGCCTAATAGCAACATAAACATAAGACCCATGTCAAATAACAAGATATAGATAACTTCCAGGTTTCTTGTGAATTACCCACAATACAGCATGAATAAAAACACATTTCAATTCTCTTCATCTCTATGTCCAAACTCACTTGTTTCAGTCCTTCAAATAAGAAAGTTATAAATGGCCATCTCTAACCTTTAGTATTAAGTATTAAGCCCCAAGAAGGTAAATTCCTTATATTACTATCCTTCCCTTGCATCTTTTTATTACCGTGTAGCATTTGAAGCTATTCAGTGTTATGAGCACTATTTAACCTGTAAGAAATTCGTCTGTCACATGCAGACTTAAAAATACTGGGTCCATGCCTTTGCCCATCCTTCTTTCTGGGATAAAACAGAATCATAGAATAGTTTGGGTTGGAAGAGACCATAAAGGTCATCTGGTTTCAAACTGCCTGCCATCAGCAGGTACATGACCTGTTTTTCAGTTGCACAAAAAAGCACTTTACTGGTGTGGGGACCTCTGAACTTCCTTACAGATGCTGGAGTGACCAAGGGCTTATGTAAGATCTTCAGGGATTAGAATATTAATGATGCTTAAGATTTTGCTTGAACTGGGTCACTAGGGATTAGAAATGTTAGACCAGAATAGGAGAACCAAAACCAAACACATTTCTTGTCTATTCTTCTTCCCTTTCACTTCTTCTTATACATCTACACATGTTCGGCCTGGCCTCCAGCTTCTTATCATGCCAAAGATAGAAACACTTAACTAGGAACAACACACTTTTACTGCAATCTTGTTAATCCTCTCTTCAAGCCAGAAGTCATTTAAAGTTTGGGATTTGGTTATTGATTCATGGGATCTGCAAGCATTGACAAGTCAACATCTTTTCATAGATTTTCTATGTCAATCTCAGAATGACTGTTTTGAAGTATTTTTTCCTATTCTAGCCCCATGAAAAAAATCAACCTTCACCTCTGGCAGTTCATAAGGAAAATATGAGTGGGTAAAACTGAATTAAGCCTACACTTCACAAAGATAATGTTCCCATGCTCACCACACTCAGTGTACTGACATGACTCAAAGAGTAAAATGTGCACTCATATCTTTTAGAGAGATTTCTGATTATGGCATCTAGGTATATGACAGATCTCAAGAATCTTGAGCCCAGGAAAAGACAGTTATGTGTAAATTAGAAAGACTTGTAATACGAAAGTTATTTTACTATAAGCTCATTCATTGGCTAAGCTTTATCAAGAGACTAACTTTTTATTCTATCCAGAAAAGCAAAGAATAAACAAGACTCCTCCAATGCAAACTTCTCAAACAGCATGTCTTACTCAATAATGTCTCAATCCCTATATTCTTTTGAGGTATTATGCTATTTCATATGTCTTTAATATATTCACCTGCTCCCTTTAGTTTGCATTCTTCTCATGTTCGTAATTATAAAATCAGGAACATCAGATCCTTAGCAGATTCACCTTTTTGAAAAATCTCAAAATGCAAAAATTTCTTACAAAACTGAAAGAAAGTCAAGTACAAGAGAGGACAGACTCTCCTGCACAACCCAGAACAGAACAGGGACAGGTGCTTGTAACTGTCTCCTCTCTACAAACATAGTCTAAGAACTCCTAGTCAGCTTCAAGACACTATGTGGGTCTGACAGTTTGTGCAAAGGCAAATATGGCATGGCAAGTATGTCATGAGAGAACCGTGCCTCAAGAGCTCAAGCACTTAATGGCACGTACATAGGTGAGCATTTTCTCCCAGTTAGATACTTCTCACTTCCTCCAGAAAAGAGGCATTTTAAATTTCTTTATCAATATCAGTTTGGAATAATCTGTAACTACCAGTGGTACACGTACTAGATTTCAGAAATTCCTACGTCTGCCCCTAAGGTATTGGTATAAGCATACCTGAATCGCATGAGGTACTTCTGTGTTCTGCATTACAAGCCACAAGTGTGAGGATTTGCCTTATCTCAAGTACAAAAGCAGAATCCCAGGAACTAATCCAATCCCTCTATCAACAAAATATTTAAAGGAAGATTATCTCTTCTACAAAGACTGTCTGTCCTTCAGTAAGTCTGTTCTCTGTCAGGTGTTTCTACAAAACTGCTGTTGATAGCTGAACAAGCTACTCCCAGAGGCAGTGCTGCACTTGGCAACCAGTCACAAAGAATGAAAGACTCCCATTTCCCAGTCATGTGTAGAATTGAAAAAAAAAAAAAAGATAAATTCAAGTGCTCATTTTTTCATCTAATTGAAAATATCTGATGATCTGTGAAACGTAGCAAACAAAACAACCTACTTTTTTCAGTTGAATTTCACTCTGCATTTGCAAGATGCTAGATGGAACTTGAACTGTCAGCATTTCACAACAGCTGAGGAAGGAAAAAAAGTCTCAACCACACGTGAGTTTATATGTACATATACAAAAAACCTGTTTTCCTGAGAGTTCAATCCAATCCACCAAATTAATAAGCACCGAAATTTCTTATGCTTATCTAATACAGGTCTCCAAACTCCTGCCACTCACCACTACTTTTGTCAGCAAATAATTTCAAATAAAGCAGTGACTTATTTGATCTATTGGTTTTTTGAGGCCTAGCAAAATTATTTCTTGATTGCAAAACAGGTATGCCTGATAGCTGGTAAACACTTTGGAGTGCTGATTTATTGGTTCACTACTGTCAGAAAATATGGCCCAACAGCTTTCCTTGCAAACCTTGGGAGTGAACTTTTGTTTATTAACTGTTATTGCAGTCCTTTGTAAGTGAAAAAAAAGATCAAGCAAGTAATTCATCTGACTATGCTTAAATCCAAACTAAGAACAAGCATGGCACCTAGTCCACTGTTGCCATACAGAAATGGTTTGGGGCAAATGAATTCACTTCTGACAAATATATCTCTTGTAGCTTCTGTCCAGAGATATACCTGAAAAACTTTCAGTTACTGTATTGGATACCATCAAATCCTGTTTCACTTGAAATACTAAATTCCCTTTTAGTGACAGAATACATTGCTCATTCCATATAATAATAAGGCTTAGTATTACAGAAGGGGGCGAAAACAACCCCACATACTATTTCCAAGTGACTTTCCTAAGGTCTCACTATACTAGAGAAATATACACTTGTGAAGAAAACAACAAAATTAACCTTAGAGGATAGTCTAGATCTACATTGTCATATTCAACACACAGACATGATTAACAGGCTTTCATAAGGAAAAATATTGCATCCTTTTCCAATTGCAGAGACAACAATCATTTGAAACATTTGTTTTGTTTTTATCAGATGCTTATCTGTATCAAGTGACCAGAAAGTAGTGCTTATTCCTTTCTCCAATCCTGGATCCACCATTTTTCCCAGCAGCAGGGGAAGTAGGTAAAGTAAAATTATACTTCCCACCTATGTACAAGTCTTATCCCAGTTTCCTGATTTTCCTGATTATTAAGAACATATTTTCTGAATTCATTGCTAAGTGTTTGACAGGAATAAATGAAGGTTACTATTTGGACAAACCTGTCATAATTATTTCTAGATGCTAATGCATTCTGCCAAATATTCCTGCAGTACTGCCAGTGGAAACACTAATGAAATACCCAGAGTGGACATCCTTATCACTCATGTTTCACAGTGATGCTATGAGAATATGCAGGAGAGCAGACACTGCCCTTGTACAATCCTTCCTCTCCCACGCTTTGCAGGATTCCTGTACTTATACATCAGCTGATAAAATCAACTTTTAATCATCTACATTGGCCTACACAGGCACACAATAGTACATTTTGAGCCTATGTATTTGGCAATACATCCTAAAATTTAGCAACAGCCAAGGCTTTGACTCATAAACCATAAGATCACAAACAACCATATGGATCTTTTCAGCTTTTAGTCCAATATCTCATCTAACGTGCAAATTAAACAGTACAAAGAGCATGTCTTGCCCACTTCCCTTGGCAAAACAGACAATGGCCAACAACCAAGACTGTTTAGAAATTGTTGCTGCCGACCCTAGTATTTTCTGCTTTTATATTTGGGACTGTCAGTACCTCCATAATCCAGAATTTTATAATTTATGGAGAAATACATAGTAAATATAAATGAAGAATGCTAAGTATATAGAGATGTTGAGTTTTTAACCCTCAAACTAAATACTTCAATCCAAATTGAGTGATTCTGTAATAGAGCAAAAAGACACTTTACACATAAACTATTCCACTTTTCAAGATGTATTTTACTAATAGGAACAATCTCCCAATATAATAGAATAACATAGACTTTTTCCTAATGAAAACCAGCATATGCACTATTTTTGAGTCATGTAAAGGATACCAGAGCAGAGAAATGGTTCAAAAACAAACTTTCTCTAGCAGAGAACTGATCAGACAGTGTATTAAGATAAATCTGCTTATCATCTTAAGAATTCTCCAATTATGGGTGCATGTTTGGGCCTTGCCCACATTGCTTACGTGATCTCTCCAACTAACATCCTGAACTACAGCCAATATTCGCTAGAAGTATAAATAACTGTGAAAAAATACACAGAAAAACTTCATTGAGTTTGCAGCCCATAGTAGACTACAGTGGGAATTGATGGAACCTTTGCAATAAAAATAGTGCCCCAAATCAGTTCTCCACAAAGAGAAAGTTTCCAATGATAAGGGACACATGTAGGGCACATTCTTTTGAAAACCTGACTCCATTAAGTGCTCATTGTTCATAAAGGGAATGGTGTTTACACAGGAAAAAGTCCACTTTCAACAAATCTGAAATCCAACAGATGTTTCCTTCTATCTAAGCAAAACAAGTTTATAACCCTTTTCTGCCCAAACAGAAAGCTTCAAAATTAATTCTGTGAGAAAAAAACTTCCATACTTGAGAGAATGGTCTTTGAAAAAAAATTAGAAACATTTGTATTTCAAAATTGCAGCTGCTACTGAAGTGAATTAACTTTAAAAAAATGGTGTCCTTTAAAGAGAATGCTTTATGATCTGCATTTCAAGAGACACAATATGATAATTTGGTTTGTGCTGGAAAAAGAAAGTAGTGTAGGCTGTTACTCATGCTGCTCTGTATTGCAATTGCTCTCCTCAAACCCATTTAACCTCTCTTCTCCAGACCTCCCACAACATCCCTCCAAAACTTCTGGCTGCTCTTGGCTTCCTCAAATCTCTTAAGACGTCTTTCCCTCTGCACACAGCACTTAAACAACAGAAGTGTCTGAGCAGAGCATAAAAGACTCATCGCTTCATTTTATTTTAATTACTATTACCAATGCACATTAATCAGACAGGAAGAATAAGCCCTTTATAAAATTTCAGGCTTTTCCAAAGTCATGCTGTTGAGACTGCACCACATCTGAAACAGTCCCACAGCTGACTATTTTACTTGCTGTCACAAGAAAGTTTCAGGACTTTCAGGCTGTACTTGATGTCATTACACTGTTACAGAGCACAGCTGGATCTGTGACATTCTGTTGCACAACTGAATGCTGCAAAGACAGTATCTTCCAAGGGGTTGATGTGTTTTCTGTACCCAAGATACCTTGGTCCAGAAAATGAATTGGGATGGACCACATGTTGCCGAGAATTTTATTCATTTTTATACCTTTTATAAAATCCAGCTGCAGAGGCCAAATAAATTACATTAACAGCTAGATACAAGTGTCAAAGCCAGAGTTAAAATAGTCTTAAACATAAGTGTAGTGAGTGCATACAAGCTTCTGTGCCCAACTTTACATCCACCAGTCCCTTCATCACTAGATTTCACTCCAGTTCACTCTCTGTCTATTTTGTAAGCATTATACAACATTCCCAACTCCACAATGTCTTATGCACAGCACGTTCAGCACTGAGGTTCCTTACCCCAGCTGAAGCCTTGCATGCCCTGAGATGAATATAACAACACAGGAGTGTAATCTGTCAGCAATGCAATATGCCATTATTACAACCAACATGAATACTGGCAGTGTGAAGGAGACCCTTCTGAGATGCAATTAAAATCTGCCTATCAAACAATTATAGCTGAAGGTAGACGTGGTTTTCTCCCTCCCCCAATAATCCTATTTGTCCTTTAACTAGATCTGAAGTATAATCTCAAACTGTCAGCATTTCTGTAAAGAAATACCAGCTCAGACCTAATTGGATTTGCCAGACAATCATAGCTAAACAGTTCTCTGAGCTCCAACAGCTGAATAGCTAGGGAAAAACCTTCCACATTGTAGTGTATAAGAATATGAAAGTTTATTTCAAGAGGAAAAATTTCCTTTGAAAGTAAGCGGTAAAAAGACATAATTTGTTCCACAGAACTCTGTCCCTTAGCAACATAATGATGTGGTGAGGCATAGCTAACATTGTGTGAGCTGCTTCATATAGACAGCTATCTACAGTTAACTATTCAAACACTGTCCCTTCAGGCTGCTCTGAATTCACCACAATTCCTAAAGTTTTGCCCGTGCAAACTTGCTTTTGTTTAAGACATTTTGACCATAAACAAAAAAAATTGGGGGAAAAAATGCAGAGATTTTTGACGTGAACATGTAACAGTAGCATTCAAAAAGAAAACAAATATATATTATACTGCATATAAACAAAAAAGCTAGGGGAATATGTATGGTCGTTGAAGAGCAGAAATACCTCCTATTCCTCTGGATTTCCTGACTTTTTCCATCACATATATGAAACTTGCTCTGTCATTGCTGTGTGTCAGGCTGTCCTGTTCAGGCTCCCGTGAGCTGAAATAATGCATTTTCAAGACAGTCTAGGGGATAATGACCTAAAACCCACACTAACCTCATCCTTTGTATGGTGGACAGAATACTCTACAATGATGTAGAGGTTTCAGGTTCAAGAAGTATAATAGGCCAAAACTTTAAAACCCTTCCAGTGCCTTCAAACTGTCGCTTCTTTAATGAAGATTTAGATTATCCCATATGTGTCCAGATCCAGAAGAAAAGTTATTATATAGATTTTATGTTGAAAATTAAAGTGATGTTCATTTCACTGACTTTAAAATAACAGTCATGTGGGGTTTAGCATTTATATTTGGAGAATAACAACTTGAGGATTCAGCAATGTTATTTTCTGTATTTGCAGAGTTGGCAACCAGCACATATGTGATCGAGAAATGTAAGAAAGCTTTGCACTGATTTCTAGCCCAAGTTTTGATCTGAGGCAAGAGCAAATTGAGATAATGTATTTAGCCTATCACCATCAACATCAATACTCAGGACTTATACACTTTCTTACCTATAGGCTTATCCACACCAAGGAATCCAGCTTGTCCCAGGGTTTTAAACACTTTATGTGCTGGGAACTGTCCTTCTTCTTCCCACTTGTCCACAAAGGGATTAATCTCCTTGTTGATGATCTAGATTTTAAAAATAAATTTCAGACATTACTAATACAGACTTTCCTACACAGACACCTTTGAGAACTTTTGTATAAAAACTGTAATTTAAGCAGAAAAGAGAAAGGTACAGGAAAGATTTTGAAAGACCATTATTTTCTTACTTCCTTTTGGATATTTTATTCTCGACCCATCCACAACTATTGCAACAGACTTAATGAGGAAAATACAAATAATTCTTTTACCAATTACAACTACTAAAACAGGAAGCCACCAGGACTGGTTTAAGCCTCTCCACGGTCTATGAAAATGGCAATTTCCCCTCACCATTTGTTACCTTTTTGGGTACAGTTTCTAGAAAGCAACAGGAAGGGAAATCTGGATTATCCTCAAAGAGATGTTGCCAAAAAAGGTTGATGATCTGTTCGCAATGACCATGCACAGTGCCAAGACAGGCAAGTAGGAGAGACTTCATTTCCTCTCCCTTTACCTGAAACACTCTCAAAGAAGTCAGTGCTGTTCAGGACACTTAGGTCCAGTCTGTATTTAGACTTCCCCAGGATCTAATATTTTTCCAGAACACATACTGGAAAAATAGCGTCTTCTTCCAGAGTTTATAATATTCCCTCAGCAACTCTTGACTGTGCTACTGCTGCACACCTTCCAAAAGTCTGGCTACTTGTCCTTGCTGTATTCCTGCTGCTGTCTTCCCATCCAGCTGCTGCAAGCAAAACACATCCGGAATACAGCCACTACATTCAGTAACACTTTCAGGTTTCAGAGCACAAAGGCTGGATGTTTCACTCCACGAAATCCCAGACTTCCACAGCCATGAAAAGGGAGTGAAATGGGCAGTTGCATTTTTGCTGCCTACCAGCCCAGTGTGAGGCAGATGCAGTTTGGTAACTCTCAAAAGGAGTCAGTAGTATCCTGAACATCTCTATCTACCTTCACCGGTCAAACCAAGAGTTCACACAGGTTTCTTCTGCCACACAGCCAAGTGCACTACACACTTGGGTCAGCCTGCACAGGGGGATCTGAAAGGAAACATCCTTCCCCAAAACCAAACCCTACCAAGCCAAACACCAGCTCCCAATAGAAAGGTAATGTTTTTCACCTGTGATCACAATTTTACTGCTACTATGTTTCGTGAAGAGACACTTTATTTTTTCAAGTACTTTCCTCCTCTTAGTCTTCTTTCCACACTAAATAAACAAGTCCTGTGGTGCTATTTCTTGAGTTGGAAATAGAAAACTCTCCCTCCCAGACTGCTGTGTTCTTGAGACCCTGCAGAACCTTCTTCCAAACTATCTATTTATTGCACATTCTTTGGAGAATTTCACCCCATATATGATTCCTTTCTGCCTTCCAGTTGGCCACAGAAATAAGCACACTTCAATGCTCATAACAGAAAAATCACCTTTTCACTTCTCTCAGAAAATTCAGAAAAAATATTATACTAGATGTTCAACTCATTCAGTAATAGTCATCTCTCTCCCTCTCTTATGTTGATTAACCTAGACCTCTTGTTCAATAGTAACGAAATACCAGAACACTGTCTAGGAGAGCTCACATTTCACTTCTATATTGCTATATCCTAGACGTTCAGATCCTAAGATCCTGACCCTCGATGTTGTTACAGTGGGTGAAACACCTCTTTGACTGTAATAATATCTGGAAATGACTATCAGGTAAGATCCAGGGAAATGCCTGAAAAAGGTTATGAAATACATAAAGTTTTCCCAGTGATTTGATGGATCTTGGCAAAAATACGACGTGAATGTACTAACAGAGTTTTATGCTTGTTACAGCTGGTACTGGCCCAAGTGTTTCACAGCCTACATACAAAGCTACCTTTGAAGTTCAACAAAGTTGGAAGAATGACTAAGACATGATTTCTGTAAATTATAACCTGCTTGTTCCCGTGCCTCTGAGTAAAATTCAAATTGTTTAACAGAGCTGAATTATGACCAGGTGAAGTTTGCCATGTTGAGTAAAACAAGATCTGCTTTGCATGACACAACAAAAAATCCCAAAGATAACCTCACTGCAAAAACCACAAATCCTGTATGCCTCTAAACTGAAGAAAAAATAAATGGCACAGTCCAGATACTGATAGCCACAGTTTTTTCTTAGCCATTTGACCATCAATTTTATTTTTACAAAGAATAAATGGGTCCTGTCAAAAGCTTTTAAGTGACAAACTGCTTTCAAAAACCACACACATGCTATTTTATAATCATAAGGGGATTGGTGCAAAACCTTCCTGTTGTACTACCACATAGAAACATAATCCATATTGCCAGAGAATTGCAGTACTGCTCAACAGGCTGATTCTTCAGCACTGATTACTGGATATTATCATTCCTTCCTATGAAAGAGAAATGGAAATGACAGTATTTTCAAAGAGTCAAGTCAGCAACGAGTGAAGGCACACTAGCAATTACACATGTGCTTAAAACATTGCTGAAGAGAGGTCAAACAGTACCGTACTCACAACCATTACATCTGTCCCTTCCCTTGGCTTCAGCAACTTCCTCACATCTGTGCTCCCAGAGAAATATTTCACACTTGAACAGCAGACACATATTATGTGGGCACCTTAAATTAAAGCATAAGGTATATATGCAGTGTTCGGAAAATATACAGAAGTGAGATTTTGGCAGCATGTAGCAGCTGGTCTATTTATATATATATGATTTATCATGAAAAACATAGAAATCATGGGTGTCAGCATTTAGAATTGCATCACTAGAATACCAACTATAACAAGATCTAAAACTCCTACCACTAGAAATACTTAGCACTGGATACTACAGATGTGTACAAAGGATATCTTTCCACTTGATCTAGCTGGCAAAATCTCAATGCCATTAGGGATGCAAAGTTGATTTAGGAGCCATATAACTTTCCCACTTGCTGATAAAGCACCCGTAAACCACAACAGAAGTTCTGTTATTTTCCTGACACTGAGGGCACAGTAAGTCTCATGTATGAAACTGGTGTTTTTCTCAGGCTGCTTCATCTGAACAATGAAGATGCAAACCTAAAGGACTAGACTCTGGAGGCAGTCTGGTTTAGCCTCTATCCCATCAAGAGCTCGGGCTCCTCTCTGAGCAACCTCCAAAAAACAGCCAAAGGGCTGATATCAGCTCTGAATTATCTCAAAAAACACGGTGGATATTTGCCCAGTCGGAAACAGGTTGAGCCAACAAACTCACTTGTTGAATGACAGTAAGAAAATACAAATGTGTTTTCATTAAAAATAGTCTTGACAAATATTTGTGAAAACAGCACCTGTTACTTCCTGTCCAGGAATGGTGAAATGCAGTGGCAGGGTTGTCCAGGGGACAGAGACAGAAATTCAGATTTTTAAAAAATGGATTATTGCAATTTGTCTTTAAAACAGAGCAATGAAAATCTCCCTCCAAGTCACTGCCAGATAGTCGCATGTTTTTACTATTTTCCATTGGGATTTATTATACTATTTAAATGAGAAAAGTAACAAAAATGCACATTTGGGGGGTTTCCTTCACATGATTCTCAGTATTCTGTATTGATGTTGTAGCTACAGGCAACCAGAAACATTAACAATGGTCATTTAATTCTCACTGCATTCTACAATAAATGCATTCTACTATAGTAGAAACTGTAATTGAATTAATTTGGGTACTGAGAGCATGTACAGATGCCCTTTCATCAACTAATCATTTTTTTCATTATTCACCCAGCAAGTTTACCTTCCATCATGCATTCAAACTAGAAATTAAAGGCCATAACACTTCTAAACACAATACCTCTTGTGTCTACACCTTATAAGACTGTATAGTGGTAGCATATTTCAGCACACTATTAGTACGATGATGAATCTTGAAAGCAATTAATTGAATTCTTAAAAAAGGGGCCACCCGTGGGTGCTACCAAACCTGGACACCAAAATCCACCCCACAGGTCAAGAGCAACCAGGATTACACTGGTGAGCTCCTGGCTGGCCATGTGTGCAGCCTATTCAAGTCTTCCCAGCTGCTCACCAGGAGGACCTTAAGAATCTAAACAGCAGCTGCACACTTCCCACATGCTGATCTCCATCTGAGCCTCCACAAGGCATGCATCCCTTGTACACCTGAATGACGTTTCCACCATATATTGCTCATTTCTTCTCACTCCTGAGGTTGGAGGCCACAGCCCTCTTTGGCTCCCTCATAACTCTTCCAAATCCCTAAACAAAGTTTGGTGGTCAATCCTTTGCCAGTAATACTCTTCAGAAAGGTAGGGAAAGGGTGCAGGGAAGGAGACTGAGACAGAACCAGGGAGAATCCAGGTGAGTGAAAAAGAGATCAGCTCCTTGTAGCTGCTACCTATTAGAGAGACTGGAGAGACTGAGCTTCTGCCCTGGCACCTCACTGATGAGAGTATGTATGGCACATAGTGGGCAAAAACAGGTCCTGCACTTGTGAGGCCCCCTCAGTGCTGGCAGGATGGGTGGTAGCTTCTTCTGTGCTTCCACTTCCCATGACACATGCTAGGAGAGCCTAGCAGAAGTCAGGAGCTGCTCAGGTGCCGGAGTCACCCAGCACAGTGGCAGCAAGCCTGGACCTGGCACAGTTGATGCCTTAGCAGAAGAGGCAATCGTTCAGGCTCTGATGACATTGGGTGCAGAAAGAGAGGCAATATGTGACTTAAAAGGCCATAACAAGTTAAAAAAAAGAATTAAACAAATATGATTTAACCATACAGCTGTCAGAAAACGTTGCTTGCAACAGTAACCTTGTCTGCTCATACAAAGTTATTCAGTGCACTTTCTTCTGGCAACTAGAATCCAGTATTGTGAGCTTGCCTGAAGTCTGCAGTGATCCAGAGAGCAAAGTTGCAGCCTACTGCTTCCTCTTTCAGGATGCATCACCATCACTGGGCAAAGGTCTCCAGGAAGTTTTGCAGGACTCTTTCCTGGGGATTGTTTTCTTGAGTTTGTTTTATTGGGGGGAGTGAAGGGGAGGGAGGGAGTTGTTTGGGAGTTTTGTTTAGGTTTTGTTTGTGGGGGGCTGTTCTGTTGGGTTTTTGCTGTTGTGTTGGTTTGGGTTTTTTAATACTAATTGAAACAAATGGGATAGCTCTCATTCTTCTCTTATAAAACATACATTATTGTTAGTAGCAACTTATGTAGGAAATCTGTAAAATATAACTCACGGCTGTGCAAGGCATCCTGTCAAGGTAGCAAACATCCTAGATGCTGCCAAAGCACTTCTCCCATTTACAGAAAGAAGGAAAGTCTCTCCCTTGGCCATAATGTAGAAGATCTGGCATTCTGCACCTCTTATTGTATATTCACAGTTGACTACCCAGCCAAACATGCATTGTGACACTTGGACAAATGATTGTTTACAAGAGCTGCCAATGAAGAATTTGCCATATTTGGGTAATGGATTTGGGACTGGGTCTCAGTGATGATATGGAAACTTCTCTACTCTGAGTTGTCATTGGACTGTTGCTGAAAAACAAGCCAAGAAAATGCTTTCCACTAAGATATGGCATTGAACTGAAAAAGTTCGTTTTAAGAGTAGACATCTGTTTCATGACCCTGTGAAAAACATGTGGCAGGAAAAAAAGTCCTAAAAGCAGAATATCCAGATAATTAAAATAAAGAACAAAAAATTAAGTAATTTTGACTTAAGCTTTTAAAGCATGTGGTCTCCTCAACTTTTCATGCACTTTATGTGCAGAACCCAGCTGCTCTAAATGGTGCCTGCAGGACAAGATGTGACCCACACTGTGAAAAAATACACCAGATGAAAAGGACACTTCAAGCCAGCTGGAAGATATCACTGAGAATAAAAAATGAAAGCCAAGTAAAATCCAATTATATTTCCTTTTTTTTTTTTAATTCCATACCTAAAACAAAACTGAACAGACATTGAAAAGCAAAATAATAGTTCCACCTACTTTATTTAAACATTTTGTCAGTCCCGTTGCCTTGGTAGGATTAGAGAGAGATAAGGTGAGGACCGCACCTGGCTGAGCATGGTCACCATGGCAGACACTTAAGCTCACCATGCTCCTTTTCCACAGACTGCATTGGTGATCTTTTATTTTGCTTGTAAATATACTAAGCACTTGACAGAACAAAGTAAAAGGCAACCACACTAAGTTACAAATAACTCCTCCTCAATCTACTCTGTGTATGTGTGTGCATTTAGTTGTAAACACATAGATATTTCTGGTTGTTTCGCTTTTTTCTTTTTCCTGTTGGCAGTATATAAGCTTGAGACATTAAGGAAAAATGTTATTCCAGCTTAGCACTATAAAGCCAGTTCAAAGGGGCAGATAATACATCATCACTAGTGCACGGGGTATCTTTAGGATACTTCTACTTCTCTGTTCATTGCTGTAAAGCAAGGGTGAACAGGCCTGGCTCACATCTGGGTTTCTCCACTGGCATTGCACATAGCTGTGGCCAGAGCTGAGCTTTAAGAGAAGCTTCCAGTGGATTTTAAACCAATATTCAGTAATCTTATATAAGGGGGAAAAAAACCCAGAAAATTTTCCTAATAGCTGAAAAATATAAGGCTGAAATGGGAAGATATGTATTTAGAACTGTTTAATTAGAGCACCTCAGCTCCTTTTGTACTCTCAATAAAGCTGTGCCACAGGCAAAAAAATAATCACGCAATCTGCTAGAGCACTGGATACCAAAGACTGCAGAGATCAGCAAATACAAAGTGTTACTAAATGAAATCTTCCCTTTCTCAGAGTAAAAAAAAAATAATGGAACAAAAACCCTATAACATAAGAGCTGGCAGCTACTCATTCTGTAATGAAACATACCTGTCTTCATCTACTTTTACAAAATTTGGTTTTTCATGGAAAAAATAGCATGCAGTTTGTAAGTATTATGCAATTTTGCCTGATCTATTCACTTGCCAGTAACTGGACACGCCTCTGTTTAAATCATTGTGTTTCTTCCCTTTCACTGCAACACAGTTCCTTGCAACACAACTAATACATAAACCAAAGCCAATTGCTGGTTCAGAAATTTGAATACTGATTATCTTTTGATCCCATACATCTGGCTAAAGTTTTTCCTTCAGGAAACCAAAAAATCCAAAACTTGAATGAACCACAGAGTTTTTGCCAACACATAACAAAAGCATAAATCCTAAAAGACTTCCAGGGGTGCAGAAGCATGTGCTGCTATCCACCCTGTGTACATTTGTTGGCACAGATCTGGGAGCTGGCACCTCTGGGAGCCCATTGCTGAAACAGAGGGCACACATCATCATCTCTTTACTAAGAAAATGAAAGGTCCAACCCAAGACCCTGGAGCCAAGCCCAGCTTAACCTTTTCCTGAGGAATGAGATGCTGAAATAACAACTCCAGCTAGGGAGAAACCCATATGATCCTAGCCAGCCACTTCTCCCTCCCTGTGTTCTTCTTCCAAAGAAAAGTTGCAAAGGCAAATCCCTCCTTGCAAAACTGAGTATGTTGGCAGATCCTGTACTCCCCCAACCAGAAGCCCTTCAAGTGCCCATCCAAGAATATGGCAGTAAAGGGAGGATTCCAAAATTAGTGAGTGCTGAGGGCAATGGCTATTCCTGGGATCTGAGAGCAGGTGCATTTAAACCAAGGTAGTCCCATGAGAGCAAAAACTCTGTGCTGGGCCAATACGGTCACTGATCTTGGACAAGGCTTTTGGGCAACTGGGAGCTCTGACCTTTTGTATAGTATCCAGACTACTTGTATTGAGTTGTGAAGGCAGTATAGAACTGAGCAAGTGACCATTTGTTTTGCTCCTGCAACTCATACTTTTTAACACAGAGATGCTGAGTTGAACTACAGTGTAATTCCTACAAGAGGCTGGGATGTTGGGATTTGAGTCCTCCTGACTTTGCGTTACCTCCCTGCATGAATAATACAAATTATCTCACTGTGGCCCACACCATCACATCTGAACAGTCATGGCAAAACCTATATAAACTCCAGATGTTTGCTCAGTATTAAACTACTTATTAAGACACAATTTTAGTTGTTGGAATTGTGTAACTGAATAGCCTAATCTAATGAGATGTGGCAATGATAAAGCAATATAACAGCTAGACCTGAGCCACAAAAATATCCCTTAAGCACAGTTACACTAAAAGATGCTCTCAAAAAGTCTAATTAGATGCAGTGGGAATTTGTTCTAGCCTTAATATGGGGTAGGATAAAAAGCTAGTGGTTGAACACAACAACTGCAATCTCAGATGTATCCACTATTGTGACACCAAGAAACAAATAGGAGCACTGCTTACAAAATTGCCTTTTCTGCATTTTTGCTACACAATGAAGCATTTGTACAGTAAGTGACATTGTTCCTATTATCACAAAAACCTTGTTATAGAGCTTGCTTGAATATGCTGAAGACCATTTTTTTTTCTTCTTACTCTTCTGCACTGATTTAAAAGGAACTCTTGGTAGGGCACTAATGTATGTACTGAATGGTCTCTCTTATTACAGTGGTATATCTCAGCTGACTCTTCCCAAAACAACAAAATTCAATTATAAAGGTTTTTTCTCTGTTAAATTGCCACCAAAAGTTCTTGGCACCAGCAAGAGGATTAGCCCTTAAATATTTGTATGATTTTTCTGTCAGACACAAGTTGACAAAGGCTATTTCAAATTCCCCCTAATATGGGAATACATTTTGCTTCCCTTAGATAGAAGGGCATGCAGTACAGACTCTGTGAGCCTTACCAATGTCACATTAAACTGTTCTCCTGCAACTTTTACTTCAGGTGCATGATAGATTAGGTTTTAAAATTACATGTGTCGGTCATGCATTTTTCAGATTTAGCTGTCTCTTTTCTCCCTCTTATCTTAGTGAGAAACTAACTTTTAAGTGATTTATTTGTAATATCAACAACTTATTCCTTTGCTGTTCTGTGACAGGGGTTTGTGATTTGTTACAAAGATAAATAAGCCAACTCCATCCAAGGTGCTCCAGTGACAATAGTGGTCACCCTTCAGTATTTTTCAGGTGGTCAGAAAGAGTCATATTATTTTGACAGAGAAATTACAGTAATTTTACCAGAAAGCGAAAGCATATGTCAATATTTAATTCAGACCCTGCATGCACTAATATGGAAGAGCATTAATTCTTGTGAAATTACATATAGTAGTAAACAGAAACTCATGACATACAAGCCAAGAGTGGTAAATAAGGTAGCAGTGTCCTTCAGTGGAGTCTCATTGTCATGGGGAAAATCCTCATCCTACAGACACACAACACAGTGTAACTAGATCCAGTCACCACTGGGCATAAAATGTCATTTACATTACATTCAACTGCAGCAAAATATGTGCCAAATTTCCCTATTTCCCAGACCTTCTTACCACTATACCAGAGAAAAAGAAAAATGGACAGCATGTGTGTATATGAAAACTGTTATGAATACACATCCAGAAGACGTTAAATACTTTTCCTTCAAACCAGTTATATTGTAATTTCATTACTACAGCAAGCGGTAGGATATCAGAGCATGGCAAGCATTGTGCAACAAGTTAAGGAAAAGTTACATTTTTGATTTCAAAGAGGAAGGGTGGGGACCTATAAAGTTGTAAAGGAAACCACTCACAGGGTCATTTCAATGCCCTTGCTAAAAACAGGCCCCTGGATTAGAGTCTCTTCCTCATCCTGCTCAGAACAATTGGAAAATTATAGATCATTTAAAATACACTAACTTAATGTACTAAAAAATAAAATTAGTGGAGGAAAAAAATCACAGCTCTCACTCACAGAATTGCACTGCTCGTTTCTCAGATTTCTCTGGTAGTGGCATCTGGATTTAGCTAATGGAAAGACTTCCACAGATTACATAACAGGTATACTTAAAATGTGTTGCAGATCCTGAGCGGTCATTCTCTTCAAAGTCTTTATTTTTCAGTTTATTCTATCACTGGGGACAGGCTTAACTTAAACTACAACACCGATTGCTAGAAGCTTTGGGTTAACAGAATCAGACTGGATTTGACATAAACTAGTGATGTTTCTTTTTTTTCCTATATGATTAAATTAAAAACAAATGCTACATGAGCATTTTTTAAAATACAGAACAATTAAAAAATCAGGTTTATGTTGCCTACTGTGATTTCTTGTACAATATATTCATCATACGGTTTTATGTAATAAATGCGGCGCTACCTTCCTTCTTAGCCCATGATGCAATTGTCCACGCTGAACCCAGCAAGGTAGTGCATGCTGTTAGCTGCACTTCAAGAGGTGTAGGGGGCATAAAAACAAGGGAGGGGAAAGGTTTTGTAAAAAAAATTGCTTTGTGTCACAGCAGAAAAGCCAACGCTGCATCAGCTGGCAGTAATAATTCCCCCACCCTTCATCTCATCCCTCAGTAAACAAACAGCTGTGAACATATGAAATACAATACAATGTGTGCCTTAACTGGGACAAAGAAACAGGTCTTTTAAAAATCTTCCCAGTCACTGTCTTCACAATGCCTGGCCTTGTCCTCTGTGTTTCAGGACACTGATTTTCATTAATGCACTTGTAGTAAGTACCCAGGGAGGTAATGGGGAGCAGCATGAAGGGAACAAGTTCATCAGGCAGACAGTTCTGCAGACACACAGGTATACGGAGGCTCCTTCCAGATGGGATCAGAGCAAATTTGACACTGGCATTAGCTACATCATTCTGCACTATTAATCCAGGGGGGAGAAGAGGTTTCATTTCCAGCTTCTTCTACTGATTCTTTCTCTGGCGTCTTATTTCTGTTTTGCAAAGGGTCCAGGAATTTAGATCAGTGAAACTAATTTACTAAGAAACTGACTGGTCATGCATCTCTTTCCCTTATTACTCAGGTTTCTTTTTTCTAAACAGAAAATGAACTCACAACTCCTAAAGCTCAATGAAAACAAATTAAAACAGGTCTCAGTGATAGAAAATCCTATTAATTAAATTGGTTAGGGGATATTTTAGCACTGGAAGTGTGAAAGTTAATGTTTAAAAAACCGAAACCAGAGGCAAACGTCACATGACTCAGAAATCACTATCTTTTGTACACAGTGAATTGGGGAAGAGGTGAAATTGGGGAAAAGTTAAATTTATCAACAGAAATATAAGATTCTGAAAGTAATTTTTGAAAACATCTGTGAAAGGTAAGACAGCACAGCTCCAAACTCATGTAAAAAAGAGTCAGTATCGGGCAATCCAGATGATACTGTTTAAAAAAAAAACTACAGCAGAGCACTGCAGTACCAGATAGAACTTGTAAACTTATCTACAGGTAAATCTGGGACAAGTCCTTACACCCCCTAACGCCTTCATCTGAAGTCACATAGGGTTTGCTCTTACGTGGTTGCCACAAGAACGCTGCTTACTCCTTGCAGCAGTTACTCAGCTTCAGCACTTTTCTCACCGGTTCGTAATTTAAAGGTGGATGTCTCCGAGACACCGCTGCCCCGGCCCGGTAGCGGACACCCGCCAGGGCTCCCTGCCGCCACCGTGGCTGGTTTTCAGGCTTTGGCAGGTGCTCTTGATCATACCATGGTGTTCTACAGCTGACAGTGACCTGGCTGATGGGATTACACAGAGTTCGCCAGCAGTATTGTTATTTGTACACTGCCATTTGGCATTCAATTTACACGTTACCTTACCAGAAGTGCCTCCTTTCCTCTGGATTTATGATTTAGTTTTACAGGAGCCTCCCATTGCTCCCCTCTAGAGCGGGGGCAAGTGACCGGTGGCACCCGGGGTGGGCTGGCACCGCTCGATCTGCCGGACCGAGCCCGCCCCGCTCCACCCGGGGCAGCACACGCAGGGGAGGGCTCTGCCTTCTCGCGGGTCACAGGCATGGGACACGCAGTTCCGTTCCTGGCACTGGCAGCGGGAAGTGTACTTATCTAAGCACACTGCGAGCCGTTCCGGGCTGCTCGCTGCCCTTGCTCTGGCCAGCTCTCCCTGCGCAGGGCGGCGCGGCTGGGTGCCCCACGGGCCCGCCGCTCCCCGGATCCCCCGTCGGTACCTTCCTGAGGGCTGCCCGCAGGTCGCGGTGCTGCGGGGTGTCACCACCGTGCCGCGGCCCCGAGCTGCCTCCGCGCAGGGCCGAGCCCAAGCGCACCCAGCGCCCGCCGCCCCGCAGCGCCATGGCCGCCGCGACCGGTCCCGCTCCAAAGGCAAGGCCGAGGGCTGCCAAAGCCTGTCCTGCTCCAAGAGCAAGGCGGAGGGCTGCTAAACCTTGTCCCGCTCCAAGAGCAAGGCCGAGGGCAGCTGTCGGTCCCGCTGGACCGGGTCGCCCTAGCAGTCCCTGGCCAGCCCCGCCCCGTCCCCTCCCTCCTCCCGCTCCTCTGCCCCGCAGCAAGCCATGGGAGCTCTCGGGTTACGGGCAGGTTTTCTTTAATGCCAACGAACAGCCATGAAGCGACTGACAAGCGGGCGGCGAAAGGGGCCCGCGCAGGACAGGAGCTGGCCCCGCCGGGGAGCGGAGCACAGCCGTCCCTGCCGAGCGGCCGGCGCGGGTCTCGGCAGCTTTCGGGTGGGTTTCTGTATTTTTGTAAGGAAAACAGAAAATGAAAATAAATCCGCTCCTGTGCTCGTTCAACACGGACCGGCGGCAGTGGGGACACGCTAGTGACTCCGTAGGGGTACAGGAGCAAAGTCTGCTCCGGAGGCAGGCGCGGGAGCCGTTTCCCTAAGCGATGACACAGCCTCCCTTCTCCTTGAAGGGGTTCTTGTCCTCGGGAACACCCTTCACCAGCGGGTCCTCTCCCGACCGCTCCTCGATGTAGTTCTTGATCTCTTCGGAGCACTTGGACACCTCGAGGGGAAAAAACAGAGAAGTAGCTGTGTTACGACCGGAGTTAACACAAATTGGAGGAGGAAACCTTTGAATTCACATCCTTCTTTCTCATTTACCTTCCCACCAAGCATAAAACATCTGACCACAGAGATAGCACTAAGCACATGCAGACTCAGCTTCCTTCCTCTTTTTTTATCAGGCTATGGCCTGATATTCACAGAACATGTGAGTAGCTTTGGGACTGCATATGCCACTTGGAACAGCAGCTGCTGCATAATTAAACTTACACTCTTCTTAATTAGCCAATGTAGTTTTATTAAGCTGTGGATCACACTCTCCCTCAACATCAGCATGACTTATGATCAGTGGTTTAAGGGTCAGTAACTTTCAATTCAGCTTCAAAGTATTTATGGCTTTCGTGTTTTTCCCAAGCAAAACATTCAGCAGTAATACAAATTCTTTGTGGTTCTACTATAGCAACGATGCATCTTGGATGAGAATAAAGACCTGACTGCAAAAGACAATATTCTTAGAGGTTACCAGGGGTTATTTGGAACAATAGTTAATTAAACGGCCTATTGTGTTAGAGAACATAATACACATAAACACTTTGCATGGCCTTCATAGCAAACTAGCACCGATGTATGTAAGCCTGCACATAACCTGCCTGGAGGTTATGTGGAGTAGGATTGTGTTCAGATTTTGTTCAGTGAGACACGAGCACATGAAGTAACTATCTGGGGAGATGCAGAGCACACAAACGAGCCTCACAAGCTCCAGAGGTTCCTTGTCTATGTGCATCTCTTGCTTCCTTTTCCTGTGTCGGTAGAAACTGTCCTTAGGTCCTCGAATACCTGACATGCCTGAGGACACACTCCTGCTCTGTCACGAAACTCCTCCCTTTCTACCCGCAGTCCCTGCAGTGGCACAGCTGTGCAGAGTCAGCAGCAGGAACCAGCTGTTGGCCAGGCCACTAGATGATAAATATTTCTAATTTAAGGCCTCTTGCCTTCTTTTGTAATTGTATTTTACTTCATAGGTAAAACTATAACAAGAAAACCAATTAATTCACTTACTGTATCACAGACAACAGAGCATGGCCTGTGCAAAATTAAGCTTTAAGCCACCAGAAAGAACAGAATTAATTCCCAATTAAACAGTGCATAAAAGAAGATCTAGCTGCCTTTAGACCTACAAATCTCATTGCATGTCTTACTCTTCTGTGCATTGCAAACCCTGTTCATTCAAATTGGGGCACCTTGTACTACAGTAAAGTTGTGCTCCAAAGTCTATGCAGGACCAGGCTGTCTGTGGTGACTACGACATAGGTTTCATTCTCACAGTTACAGTGCATTGGTAAAACTGACCATGCTGTCTGTGCTTTACTACAGGTGAATTAAAAACATCCATTTCCCTAAAGTGATCAGGATATTGGTTTATTTCAAAAATGTAGAAAAGTAGTAATAGTAGCAGCAGTATTATTATTGTTGTTGTTATTTCTAAACCTTTAGCTCCTGCAGTGTAAATTTCAGTTGAGTGGTAACTCTCTGAGGGATGATATTGCTATCTATAGCAGTTCGATGTCAAGCCCTCAATACTGCTGGAGCTTTAAACTATACTACAGCATTTGCAATCACAACTAAATATAACTTCGTGGCTCTTATTTTCAGCGCTAAACACCTAGACCTGCAATGTAATTAGTGTGAATAATGCCACTGATTCCCACATATAAAATATATTTTTAGTCCTAACTAGACGAGTTTATTTAGATGTAGTTTGCTTCTTCTGGCATGCAGAATAAGAAAAAAAAAAGAATGTTAGTTTCATCGTGGAGCAAGATCAGTTCTGCACGTCTTTCATCTATAGAAAATGTACAAAGCCGCAAACGTTTAACTGGAAACCACTTCACCTTTGGAAACGAACAATCAGTGCTAATGTCTAAATGTACAAGGTTTCTGCGGGACAAGGGAGGTGGGTTGCGGCTCCGCACCGGCAGTTTTTGGCTCCTGCCCTCCGGTTGGGCACTGCACAGCACGGGAAGCGGGAAGCGGGACGTGGGACGCGGGCCGGGGGAGGGAGCGGGCCCTGCTCCCCGCCGCACAGCACCTATCCCCTGGCACTGGCAGGTCCCAGCGCGTTCTATCTACAGAGAAGGGGAACACAGCGCGACGTGATTCTCCCTCGTCTGGCAAGGCTGACTTGTGTCGGCCTTAAGCTCCAGGGACTCGCGGGAAGGGGAAGCCAAGGGGTGCCAAATACACCGGGAACAGCGGCGGCCGGCGGGCCCATGCCAGCTTCTCGGAGCGGCTTGTCCCGCGTGTGCTGCGCTCCTTCCTCCCTGCTCCACAGTCACCCCCGAGAAGGACCTACGCGGCGTTAGCGCTATGCCGACAGGGCTGTCCCAAGCCCCTGACCCAAAGCGGGTGGCAGGATCCATCGGCGCAAACCGCGGCCGCCCAAAACAGCCGTGGCTCTCCGGAGGAGCGGCTCCAACAGCCTCGCCGCCCCCGGCCGCTCCGCCCGCCCGACGTGCCCCTGGCCGCCTCATGAGAACCCACACCTCCACCCGGATTGGAACGGGCTGCTCCCCGCTCCAGCCCAGGTCCCGCCGTCCGCCTCGGCGGCCGGGTAGCTTCGGGCCCCTTCTCTGAGTCCGCTCACCGGCTGCCTCTCCAGCTTCACTTCTTTCCGGAGCTGCTCCACTTCCATTTTCAGTTTGTCCTTCTCGCTCAGGTCCTCAATGTTGATGGCTGGCATCGTCTACACGGTCAAAGCGCGTAGGGAGGGAGGGAGGATAAAAGGTTACGTCTGGGCAGCGAGGGTGCCGGGGCCGGAGCCGCGCGGTGGCGGGGCGGTGGGACGGCCGCCCCCGGCCCGCCCCTGGGCTCGCTCACACGCTGCCGTCCGAGTTGCCCCGCTGATCGGCGGCGACCGCTTCTTCTCCGACGCTCCGCACCCCTTCCCCGCGCCGCTCCGGCCTTTAAACCTCCACGCTAATCCCCCCCAACCGGATTACAGACCGCTGCCCGGGCCGGCCCCGGTGCCGGGGCGTTGACACGGACCCTGCCTGCACAGGGACGTCCAGCAGTCCCGGGGCGGCCCTCGGGCAGTAAGTTCGGCCCCGCATCGCCACGGTCCCCCGCCGCACCGGTGGCAGGAGCTGGAAGCTGGAGGACCCTCCTGTGCTGACCTCTCCGGCCTCCTCTCTTTTCACCACCGCTGCGGGGCAAACGTAGCGAGGTCGGCTGGGGGTTTTGGCCTAGCGGTGAGGTCTTTCTCCCCGACACCTTCTCCTCTTCCACCTCTCGGCCATCGCAATGACTCATGCTTCTCTGTGCCACCAGCATCCTTGGGCTCTGTGTTCCTCTGACTAGCAGTCAAGGCAGTGGCAGGTGGTTTGCATGGGAAGATTCCTCGATACTTGTGCATTACAACTACAAATGGGCTGGACTGAAGAGGTAGAGAGGGAAGGATTCACTGTCATGTTAAGTGCCCGAGCAGGCAGCCAGCCCATCAGTGCCAGACATAGTAACTTTTGCTGGTAGATATGTCTGCAAAGCAGAATTGCTGTCCAGCATGAGAGAGTTCTTTTACAAAGGGTCTCTGGAAGTATAGAGTTATGACAGGTGTTGAAGGTGGAGTACTCTGTGTAAGAGAAGTGGTGGGTTCAGAAGACACAAGAAGGAGCTAGGAAACTCTTCTTCTATGGTTGTGTATAGTTTTGAGGTCTAGATCCCAGACAGGGTGCTATGCTCTTTAGAACAGGGTGGTCTCTCCCTCCCTATTTATACAGCACCTAGCATCTCTCATCCTAGCAGCAGGTTTTCTACAATGCCAATGGAGGCAGAATTCAGGACCCTTTAGAGTGAACATAGCTGCAGGCCATTAAAATGGACTTGTAGTCCTTCTGTTATCTGGAACTTCAAAGGTCCTTGTAGGCAATCACTTCTTCCTCTTTCCACCTCCATATTTTTCAATTAAATACACTCTTTTCCTCTCGCCACTCACCAGATGTAAGCAGCTGTCAGCAGTATGTAAGATTTACATCTTTCTTCTCCAGTGCTGCTCTTGTAGTGCTCTTGAGATTTGTATTCATTTTATTTTAGCCAGTTCACTAAACTCAGTTTTTCTCCCTCTGGCTAATATCTTCCCCTTCCCAGCTGTTGATACGCAATTTCTGAACCCCCATAATCTACAGTGACAGCTGCATCTCCAAATTCCACCAGCTGCTGGTTCTGAGCCAGTCAAAACAGGAGAAAGGAACTAGCCGGCCAGAGTCTTAGAGAATCCAGGGCTGTTGGGAGCAGAAACGTTGCAGTGTGGAAAGGCAGAGAGCATGTGATGAACTGGTAGGCATAAGGTGCAGGAGTGAGCTGAAGGTGGGCTCTGGCACACCACTGACATGGGTTGGATGGGAAGAACTTGGTATCCATATCTCTGTCTGTAATGGAAAGCCACCAGATAGCTGTTTGCTGATATATCTGTTGATGGCGGTCAGTAATGGACTTCCTACCACTTGTTGGTTAACTTTTATTGTATTTAATGCATTTCTGCAGTTATTTACCTAATCTGAGTTATAGCAGAGGAGAAGCTGAATAACAGCATTGATGGGAAGGTGGCTTTAGCTCATAATTTTATTTGTATGTATGTGTGCACGGAGGAAGTGGAAAATATGGGAAAAGGTATTTGCATGACAGCATTCACTTTGCTGCTATTATTTAATGTGATAATTCAATTACTTTCTTTGCAATTCCAAAAAGTAAGATGAAAACCAAAGCATATCAGTCTGGGACATTATAATAAAGAATACCATATTAAAATCACTTGAAAGTTTAAATATTAGAAAGATGGGGGTTTGTGTTTTTCTGGAAATAGAAAATATATGGGTTTTTTTTTCTTTTCTGCCAAAGGGATATAAAATTTAATATAATTGCTTTGCCTAATAAGCTGAACAAAATCCCTAAAAATGAGGACACCTGTTAGAAACAGTCATAATTATAGGATTCTGAAACATGGCAGATATATCCCATGGTGATGACTGAAACTGTACCAGGGTTTATTTTCTTGTCACTAATGCACCCACTTATCCTTTGGCAACTGCAAATTCTGAAAGAGGGAACAGTGCTGAAAAAGTAGGGAAAGAGATGCCATTCATATCCTTTCAGAAGTCACATAGGTGGAGTAGGGGTTAAATCTGCTCCTTTCTTGCCTTTATTAAAAATAAAATTATATCAGAAAACTAGGTTGTAATTCTCCATGGTATAAGAAAAGCAGAGAAACCACGGAGAGGAAGTCAGTTTCTGAAATAATCAGGGTGCTATGAAGTTCCCTCTCCTTACAGGCTTCTTCTCTGCAGGCCACAAATTTCCAGGGCCCTGTATCTCAAACCCATCGACGGCAGCACTGGCCTGCAGGGCTGGGACTCAACGTTGTTGTTATAGAGGGAGCAGAGAAGAACAATAGGAGATCAGATTAGCTTGTTATCTATGGAGCGCACGCCTAATTTGCAACCACTCTTCTCTGTTTTACTGTGTTCAATCTGGAGTAAACACTAATTAATGTAATGTCTCTAATAGATTAAAGAGGCAAAGGTGTGCTGCTCATTGCTCGTCCCTTTCTTCCCCGTTGAAGACCCCGTTGACTGGATGGGGTTAAAATCTGCAGAATAAAACAAGTCACGATATTTCCTGAAATCCATCTCTCTTTGGACTGGCCAGAGGTATCATCCATTCATCCCCTTGGGTTTCCTCAGAAACCAAGCCCTTTGACAATGCCTCAGTTTTCTCAAGTTCATCAGCGTTTTACACAACAGTATTACAACTAATTACACGTGTTTGCTTCAGTGGCACTCTCTAAGCAGCCTGTACTTGATCCGACTGGATCAGGATCTGCAGCAGGGTCACCATTTGATTTTCGGCGTCCCACCGCCCTCTACCTGGAGCATCCCAATAGGAAGCGGCCTCAGGGGGGGCGACGGCGACCGGGCGGGTAGGGAGAGGGCTTTCGCTAAGTGACCTGTCCCGGATTTCGCCGCGATTAAGAGGAAATGCTGTTTGAGCATCATCCCGTAAAGTGAGGGTGTGCGGGGGACGGGGACGGGACCGCCGTGGATCTCAGCCAACTCCCCACAGCGCAAGTCCCTCCGCGGAGCTCGCCCTAGCGACACTCCCCGCTGGACGCGCTGCTCCCCCCGACGGCAGCGGGGCGAGGAGGGGTCTGCCCGCGCACGCAGGCGCGCAGCCCGCCGCGCCCAGGTGACGGCCAGGTCAGCGGGGACCTCCTGCCCTGCTGAATCAGACCTTCCCCTCCCACTACATGCGCAAGGAGGGAGGCGGCCCGGGGAAGCCGCCTCGGTGCATATAAAGCGCTGCCGTCGGGCCGTCAAGCGCCGCTCGCTCTCGGGACTTCACTGCCGCCCGCCGCGACATGGACACAGGCCGCCGCCTGCCCCTGCCCGCTCTGCTGCTCCCGCTGGCCTGCGCCGCGCTGGCCCAGCGCACCCTCACAGGTAGGAGCGGGGGCTTGATGGGACTACCCGAGGCCGAGGCCGCCCGTGCTGGCGGTGGCCTCAGCCGCGTCGCTGGTGTCTCCTGCAGAGAAGCAGCGCGCCTGCCTGCTGCCCCCCGACGATGGTCCCTGCCGCGCCATGGTGCCCCGTTGGTACTACGACAGGCACACGCAGAGCTGCCAGGAGTTCACCTACGGGGGCTGCTACGGCAACGCCAACAACTTCCTCACCTTCGACGACTGCGAGAAAAACTGCTGGACCATCAAGAGTGAGTCCAGGGACCGGCAGTGCTCTGGGGTGGCAGGGGGCGGGAGAAGACCTGCGGGGACACTGGGGAGACTGCGTGCCCTGCGGGATGCTCTGCACCCACCCGGTGTATGGCAGAGTCAAAGAATTGTTTAGGTTGGAAAGACATTTAAGATCATCGAGTCCAATGATGTCGCTCCTGCTTGTTGCTACTTCTTGCTGGTGTCAGTTTTAGGCAGAGAAACCAGAGTGAATTGTCTTAGAGACGATATGTGGAATTTATCTAATAATATTTAAAATGTAATTTAATGCTGCACCTACTGACTAATCAATGGATCAGATTTCTTCTGTAAATCTTGCCCCACTTTATTAATAAAGAATGCAAGTGGGACAAGCTGGGATTTGCTTGCAACTGGAGTAATAATGTTTTGCCTACATTGCCACATTCTTCTGTCTATGAAGAATGAAGGGTTGATTTTACAGAAGATGAAATTATTTCTATTGCAGAAGTGCCCAAATTATGCCGGATGGAGGCTGATGGAGGACCTTGCAGGGGTCATTTAAGAAGATATGCTTTTAACTTGAGCTCGATGAGGTGTGAGGAATTTATCTACGGTGGCTGTTATGGAAATGGCAACAACTTCAGAGATTTGCAGTCTTGTGTGGACCATTGTCTGCCAGAAAGAAGTAATGGTTGTTTCAAATTTTTAATAAAATAGGTGGTTTGAAAGTGACATGAAGATGATACTTTATTTGATATTTTCCTCTGGGTATTCACACAGTGGTGTTTCTGAAGACTTGTGTGAAGCAGATGTTTATATTGTCCACTTTAATGTGTTCCTTGTCTCAGCTGTTACTGAAAGTGCAAAAATGCTGTGGCCTTAAATACACTTACAGTTACACCCAGACAAATTCTTTATTTCTAGAGAGCTGTACAGGTGTAGCTGAAGGTAAATAAGGTTTGAGATCTGTGTTGAGGCAGATGCGTCAGACGCTGTGGCAGTCATGTTCAGGGCTGTGATACTGTAATATAAAGCCAAAGTCCCTTTCTAAAATTCAGGCCTTAGAGGTGGTGTTACGTGACTCAAGTTTTTGACACCCAACAGCTCAGCTTCTGATAAGTGTTTTGCCTGATGTGATTCTTCACTGTCTCTCCATGTGAACTCTAAATAAGAAAGGTCATAATTATGAGCAGGTGGCTATAGCTAAGCATTGTCGTGAACATCAGGTTACTATCCAGTGCAAGACAGGATCTTTGAAGAAGAGAGATCTACTAGAATGTATAAAAGCTGTCATTGCTTAACCTTTACTAGCACTTGATGACAGCTATTTGTGGCTGATGACAGATTGTCAGCCTTTTCTTCAGTGAATGCTGATTTATTTTTCTCTGTTGTACATCCAGTAAGTTGATAAAGGGTCTAGAGCAAGAAAAATAAAATTTCATTAAGGTAAAACAAAACATGATTCTGTTGAGAAAAATGGTAAAATCCATTACTTCTAATGCAAGCATGAAGGCTTTGCTGGAAAAAAATCAAAGCAAGATACTGCCTTTTTATTTTTCTCTTCCAGAGGTTGTTTCACTGAAATTATTGTTGTATTCCTATATAGGAATAAGACTATGTAAATATCTCAACCATCATATGCATGGCACCACAAATGGGTAAAGCTGGTGAATTTCACTTGTGGGCTAATAATCCTGTTTTCTAGGGTGGTCTGTTTTCTCAAATTCACAACTCACAGGAAAAAGATGTAGTATGTCTCTTAAGTCATCAGTAATAGTTGTGTCAAATCACTGGGAAAAGAGCTGTTTAGACTGACAATTTGTTGCAGGGTAAATTTTAAGAAGCCAGGCACAGAGATTACATTTAAGTAATTTTTCTTTCTCTGTCTTTTTCCCCCCCCTCTTTGTCCTTTTTTTTTTTTTTTCTCAAGCTGGTCCGTTACTGTGTTATAGCCCAAAGGATGAAGGACTGTGTTCCTCCTCTGTGCCCCGCTATTACTATGATGCAAAGACTAAGTCATGTAAAGAGTTCAATTACACCGGCTGTGGTGGAAATGCCAATAACTTTGTTACTGAAATGGATTGTTACAATGTCTGTAGAAAAGGTAAGATTTTTTTTTGTATTTTGTCAATCACCTGAAGGTAAAGCAATGCACATGCAGCAACCAGTGTTGACAGTGTTCTTTTACTCACCTTGGCTTGCTATGTGTTTTTGCATTTTTGACTTGATGTTTTCAAAGTCAGGGAAAATCAAAATGGAATGCTAAATCCTTCTGGCAAAATCAAGTGTAGTGTGAGATGGTTACACGGTATTTGAATGAAGTATAGAGAAGGGCACCCAAAAACACCCCGCCCACTTACTTACCAGAACCCACAAAGAATCAATCTTCAAACTGTCTAGTACCTGCATAAACACTAATTAATGTATATTTTTATTCTGGGTATTTTTAAAATAAGATTAAAATGAGATGTGGAATCAATTTACTTTTCCTCTTAGTATTTTCAGACATTGCCATCCTACCTCAATTCCCTGCTGTTATCTCCCATTTCCCATTACTAAAGATTTCTGCTTCATCAGTTGTGCTGAGTCAACTGTTTCTGCAGCCATGGAGGAAAGGATTGGAATGATAATTGATTTTTTCCTAATGGTTTTAGTTCAACCAGCTACTGGCTGTTCTTGTGAATCAAAACAGTTGTGCTTTTACTTGTATTCATATGCTCATACCAGCTATTGCAGGTTTTAATATTCTAGTTTATTTAATGTGATAAGAAAATAAATGAGAGAGAGAGATAATTGTAATTGAGTGTTGTCCCCTGGAACACTCAGAAAGCAGACATAGTACAGTATTTTAAAAATTGATACTAACAGGGAAGTAATTTAAGGCTGTATCTAGCATTCACATTGTCTTTGAAAAAGAAAGAAAGCTAAAAGATAGCTCTGTTTTAAACGTGATATGCACAAGAGTGGAGGACTTCATATTGAAGGTGTGTAGTCAGAAGGCCTAAGCTGAGAGATGATTCTTTAGTTCTGGGCTGGAAATCCAGGGCTGGTCCAAGGATTGCACCCCAGGTACAATCATCAAAAATACAAATACTGCCTGCCAGTTAGTCATGACAGTAATATTTCTGTGGATGACAAGTCCGATTGTGTCTCTGCCATTGTAGTATTATAAGAGAGTCTTTATTAGCATGCTAAGTTTATCTGAGATGCTTGTGATTATCTAATTTGCATCTATTACTACCTGTGAAGTGGTAGGGCCAGGCTCCAGTCTGGAGCATGTAGGGAGAGAGGAGGGAGGAAATTGACCCTTCAGCATCTGGTCTCTGTACTCTGCCTCTGCCCGTGCCCAGCCAGAATCACCTGGATGTTCTTTCTTCCTCACTTCTTTTGTTGTTGTTTTGGTTTGGTTTTTGGCTGTTGTTGTTTTTGGGGTTTTTTTTGTGGAAGAAAGAAGTAAGGAAATACTGTCTGTCTGGTAACTAGAGCACCAGATAGCCAAACATACAGTATCAGTAATAAGCTTTTTCACCAACTTGTGGATTTCACAATTCAGTAAGGCTTGGTACAACCAAAGACCAAAGTTAAGAGTATAATTAGTGCTAATTAATGTTGTGATATACATATTTGTTTCTATAGCTTGGGAGTGCACAGCAATATTAAGTAAATAATTTAGACAACTTAAGCCACTCCTGTCTTGCTCCCATAATTTCATCCTCAGCATTTTTCCTGTTACTTTTTGGAGTCTCAAGTTGAATTCAGTTAACCTTCCCTGTGCAAATACATGACTGCTTGCTAATTTCATCTATAGTGTTTTAAGTGAGAAGGTTTCTGATCAATTTAATTTAAAGAAAGTTTACATTGAAAAAGAAAACATGGTTGGGTGACAGTGAAAGGACTGGGAACTGGTACTGGTAAATAAGTAGCATAAAAACATAGATTTTCTGTCAAAAGTGTTTTCTGAACTGCACTCATGCATTTTATGCAGTCTTTGTAAGCATTTCTGGAATTAACTCTGTCTTAGGCCACTCTGCAACTTCTCTGGATTTTGTGCAGAAACCCAAATCATTTAATCTTTTCATCTCCCATAAGCACTGGTTATATTTTAGCCTTTACCCCGCTGTTCAGAGAAAAATAATAGTTTAAGGTTTTTTGTTTGGTTGTTGTGTTGGGTTTTTTTGTGGGTTTTTTTTGGTTGGATTTTTTTGTTTGTTTGTTTTTCAAGAGACAGCAGTGTGTTAAGTTCCATTCTGTTGTCACTGGGTATAGACAGCTAGATAAGACTTTGTTGCCTGCTCAGGGAAAGAGAGGAATTCCAGAGTAGGACTCCAGTGCCAAAGGTGAACACATTGTAGATCTTCGTGTGTGAAAACAGGGTGTGCAGAACATGCTTTACAGTTTCTGGTATGTTTGTTATTTTTGGACAACTGCTTGAACTGCGTAACATGTGAAAAACCTCCTTCAAACAATAAAAAGCAGTAACAGTTTTGTCATGTTTTTTTTTCCTAATTGCCTTCTTTTTTTGGTTAGCAGGGACTCAGAAACCAAGAATCAACAAGCCTATGAATGCATCTCGCAGAAAAGTAATAAGAAAACTGATTAAAAAACCTCAGATGTATAACCTGAAGTCTTAAAGTTGATGTGCACTTGGATATTTGAAACACCTGCCGTTGATTCTACTTTCTTCTTTTGTAAGATAATTTCCACACAATTTTATACTGACATAGTTCTGTGTTTCAGAACTGCCTTTTATCCAACTTACTTTTTTATAAAAAACTGCATTTAATAGGAGAATAAACCTAAGTTTGGTTCTTCTGCTCTGTTGTCTTTCCAACAGTACTTTTGCCAAGACAGGTGTGGGGGGAATGTTACTACTGCCTTAGGAGAATATTTGAGCTGTTGCAAATAATTTACGATTTGAAAAATCAATTTTCTGTTAATAAAACTAAGATGAAAACAACAGTTAAAGTCTAGTGTGGAAATTTTTTTTGTTTGTTTTCATCCTTTGCTTGCTAAAGTAAAGGAACTTTTCGAAATTATGTTCAGAGTTATATTGCCCTGCCATTTTAAACACTTGGGCACTATCATTTAAATAGACTGTCCATTACAGGTAATATTCATAGTCAAGGCTTTCAGAAGCCTTCATAATAGTAGAAGTATAAACTTAAATGCAGTTCATTCCCCAAAAGAGAATTGGGAATAGGGATACTTTGTTAAACACTCTGGCAAAGGCAATGAGTAAGCTAGTTCAGTATTGAAATCACTTTTCATGACATTTTAAATTTCTGTCGAGTTTCACTTCGGATTCTTGTATGATATTAATCAGCATATTTTAGTGATTTTAATGAAGCCTTGCTGATTACATCTACAGAGGATCTTGATATTTGTCTTAATACAGTGACAGTTATAGCAGAACAGCAGAAGTTTCTGCGATTTTTTTCTGCAAAAGCATAATTCCTCTTTTGAGGCACTATTGTTTTTCTTATGGTAGGTTATGCCTATGGTGATATTGCACATTCTTTTATGTTTTGTGGTTGTCATGTCTGAATTTCAATTAATTTCACCTGATATTTTCTAAATATAAATTTGTAAGTAATATTAATAAAATGTTTTTTGGGAAAAAGAGAGCTTGTTCTGTCATTATGAGTGATATACACCAGTATGTGTGTATGGAACCTATGGAACCTATTATTTGCAAATTATGACTCTAGCAGGGTTTAGTTGTCTCTTCAATCATTTCCTTATACTCAGGTCTTTATTTGAAGAAAGCCAATAAAATTGCATTGATGTCATTCATCCCCAGCAGTTTTTGTGGCTCAGCTGGCTCTCTAAATTGCTGCTCTCAAAGGGGTACTTAGTTAAGTTGATTGTTTGCTGCTGTGTCTCTTGTTGGATGTTGCACTATCTGGGTAACATGTTGCTTGCATGAAATGATACTGGCTGTCAATTAGAAGAATTCAAGTGTCTATTTTATACTCATTTCAGAGAGGGAATATGATGGGCAAACTAGTCAAGATTTGTTTTTACTTACTGATGTTTCTCTCACTGCTGGATTTTCAATTAGAGTAGTTGGCTCTGCTTACCATCATTTTCTACTGCTGTGTTTCTGGTTCTTGGTCTCAAAAACCATTCTCATTTCAATGAATCTAGTGCTTATTGCAGATGAATGAGGATATTATGTGACAGCAAATTGTAGGTAACTAGCGACACATTTTCAGTGTTTGTCCCATGCCAAACCTCTTCTTTGGTAACCAGCCTTCAAACAGAAAGGGGCTAATCTAAACTTCCTGGGGGAGCCAGGGCACTGCCTGTATCGCTTCCCCTGGGTGGTAAATTTTGGCCATACTGTAGACCAGCAACTCAGAGTGTCCTCTGAATAATTTTTTCATACTGAACACTAATATTTGGGGTGCCCCAATTGCATTTGTTGCAGATGTCTCACCATGGCTTATTAAAACACAAGCCTCTTTTGGACATTAAAAGTTAAATGTAAACACTTTTTTTTTTTAACTGTAGGGGATGACTATGTATTAACAGCATCACTATGGGGTATAATCTCTGGCAACATGTTTGAGAAATTAGTATTTTTCCTTATCTCTTGGGGTCTTTGACTTTTATAAGAGTATCTTTGTATGGGATACAAAAGTGGAAGTGGACCTTAGATTTAAAAGGAGGCCAAAATCTGAGAGCAGCTCCAGATCAGCGGGAACTTTTTGATCTTGAAACTGGGTGCCTTGTCACATATCATGACATGTCCCGAGCAATGCAATACCCAACTAATGTCCTGGAAAGAATATATGAGTTTGGTACCCTTTTGCTTGTGCCCCCTCACGGGCTCGGGGAGAGCTGTCTTGGTGGCCTGGGCTGCCCCCAGGATGCCACAATGGCCACTGCAGTCCTTTGTAATGCAGCTGCTCCAAAGTTGCTCTCTTTTCTTGCACAAAATATAAGTGAAAGTCTAAGGGCTTACTGCTACTCAAAGAAATATCAGAAGCTGCTTTAATCCCTTATTTACTTGATATCATGCAGAAATGTCATGTAGATAATCCATAATTTTCACAAGATTTCCTAGTGAGCTGTGGAGTAGCTCACTAGGCTATAGAGTATTGTGGAGGAGAATGGAGGGGGTGATGGGAGGGGAAAGAGAACATGGAAGTTTTTTCAGTCCCTTATGTAAGCTATTCCATAGTTGTACCATATTTTCAGGTAAATGCTGTAATTTTACTTTATTTTTTCTACAAAGAATTTCAGCTGTCACTGTGCTGATTTGCTTCACATTTTTAGGTTACTCTAATATCCCTTCAGCCTGCTGTGACTTTGACTCATCTAAATAATTATCAACTACAGTCTTTTACATGACTCATGACTTACTTCCTTTTTCAGTTTGCTGATGAAACAACACTGGCCCAAGGTTGGGCCAACTGGTAGTGTTTTGCCACGCTGAAAATTAACACAGGCCATACCATCCTGCAAATTATCTTTTATTATAGTAGCCAGTGTCCAGCATCTGGTATTGTGTGTCACAGTACAAATTTCTACTCTAGAAGAGCAAAGCAGTGATTATAATCAGTTGGGTTCATGTCTTGCATGGGCAAACTGCCATTGAAACTCATGACTAGTGATTTGCATGGGGCAGTCATACCTGTCACTGAAAAGTGGCTGGAATAAGCAGATTTGAATAAACTGCATTGCAATATCACTGTTTTTAACTGCTATTATGACCCATAATTCCAGTTCATTTCTTAGTGATACCTTGCAAAGAACTATATAAAAAGCTCTATAAAAATTAAAATCTGCACTGATTTTTCATCATAGATCTGTGGCAAGGAATTGCTTCATAAAGTATTTCCAGAGTAGGAGTGTGGCTTCATCTTTATATTTCAATGGAATTTTAAGTGTCAAAAAGAGAAAAGGAAAAAAATCATAGTATATACAGCCTAATGAACATCAATGATATTTTAAAAGTAACCTATGTAAGCAAGATATGCATAAAAACATGCTGTTTGAGGTATTAGCCACTGATGTGACCATGAGCTGTGATTTCCAAATAAGTACCAGAGAAATGAGCATTCCCAGCTCATGTGTGAACTATTTGTAAAAGAAAGAGAGTTCAGGCAAGTTAAAGACTAATTTATGAAATTTAAAACATTTTATCTATTATGTGGCAATACAGCAAGTCACTTTTAATGAAGGTTCTCTTTGTACTTTCATCACTGACTATAATTTCAGATGAATATGAACAAAATTGATGCTTTCCAGACAAATCGAATTAGGTGCCTAACAGCTTTTATGTGGAGGGTTTTACATGCAGTTTCAACTCAAAGCACATCACATTGTCTGACTTGGCGGAGCTGAACTTCGAGCTGGTGAGCATACAATATTAGCCTTATTATTTTCTCAGGCCAGATCCTCATTAAAGGCCTTAATATATTAACTACAGGTTAAATGCTTTACTATATCTGCCAGCTGAATTACAATGGTTTTGCTCAGTGAACTTTCTTGGAGGGAGCATACTACTCAGGAAGTTTGCAGTATCTTTTCTAAGACAAGAATGCCTGTTTACATTTTTAAAAGCTTAGTGTGAAATGCAGTTATAAAACTCATAGTATCTGATAAATGCATATGAACACTATGGTCTATGGGATATTTTTTTCTGTTTGTAGGAAGGAAAATAAAGAGGATAAATAATACTAATAAAAGCTGATCAAAAATTCAAGAGAGTAAAGGCATTTGCTGGCATTACCAAACCGGAAAAAAGTCTTTCCATCCTCACAGTAATTTTCAACAAGGAGGAATTTTGAATTTTACTAATGTTAAAAAAGAATATTTTATAAAAATGCTCCAGCAGAAAGTAGCACAACTAGTGAAACTTTTTTCCTTTTTTTTTCTCCCTAAAAGTAGGAGGAAAATCTCATGAGAAAACCAGTTATGATACATGGTATTTACCCTCTCTCATGGATCCAGGCTGCTGCACTGGAGTGGAATGAGCCTGTACAATTCCCCCTGTGCCAGCCAGAGGGACCCTACCACTATTTCAACAAGAGCCTGAGTGAGTCCAAAAACTTCAATAACCTCCTTGAAGTGCAGAAACATGATCTTGCACATAGAAGTGCTCCCTTACAGCACACATCTTACAGTGTATCTGCTTTACCCAAGCTCTACTTTGCCAGCGTTCATTGGTGGATGCAAGCAAATAAAGGCAAAGCAGAAAATTTCCGACTTTTATTTCTGTGCCTGCAGAGTTGCTGGATGTATAATGTGAATGATTGCATGTTGTGGTGAGGCAAATAACTCATTGCTTTACTCCAATATGTCTTCAAATAGGATTAGAACTGAAACTGCGATGAAGCCTATTTTATAAAACACTGGAAAATACCTGTTTTAATATTAAAGGCATTTCCTTGACTAGGTTTTATCAGGACTTGTTCCTTCCAACTTTGTTAAAACTCTTCTTTTTAAATCTAGAGCAATATTTGTATAATTAGAGGCAATTTTAATTAAAGGAAGAATTTTAAAATATCCTCAGTATGTTTCAAATTCATGAGATACTAGAATATTCTTCCTTCTGATGTGTTATACATTAGTAGACTCCTAAGGGTTACTTTTGTACTGGCAATTAAAATGGGTTCCTTAACTGGTCTCATAATAGCAATTTTGCATCCTTCTAGTATGAATTAACTTAAGCAGTACTAAAATAAAACAGTAAAGTATGAATCATGTAAGTTCTAATTGTCATAGAACTTTTTAAAGCCACAAAGGCTAAAAAGTAAATGTGTCACTGAAGTAGAGCTCACCTCATTTTGTTTTCCATTTTTTGTATTTTCTTCTTTAATCTGGCTGAAAAAAGATTATAGACCATACTCTGCAGTTATGCTGATGGAAAGCTGCTCCTGACCTCCAGATATACAACAAAGCTATCCAAACCTATTCCGGACCTATTGCAACAGAGCTGACAGAGTCATCCAACTCTTTATTGCCTCACTTTTGAACAGACACTTGCAGTTTTTTATCCCCATCAAAATTATGCTTTTGAATAGGACAGCAGGCAATAGCATTGAAGGTCGAGGTTTTGTTTTTTCTTGGTTTTGAGAAATACGATTTCTCAAAAATCGCTTAGTGAGTTCAACCCATAAAGTGTTAGGGAGGAGTGTGCTGAGTCTCAGCTGCAGAGGGTGAGGCTCCAGACCTCAGAGCCTCAAAATACTCTCTAACTATTTATTGCCAAAACCCTCAGCTCTGTAGAGAAGCCACTGAGAAATAGCTCAGATAGTTTTCTGGAGAGAAAAGAAGTAGGACATATCTTAACCCCTTGAGAAAGGTAAATCAGAGGAAAATAATATATTCACACCTCTTGCATACTCCCTCCTCATCACAAGATACAAGTTTGCAAGTTGTGCAGTGATGTTCATTCCATGGCTAAGGAATCCTAGACTGGAAGGAGCAGGGAAGAGCCTTCCTTGACTCACTGCTCTTCCTCCTGCTTTGCCCTCTTGAACAGCCTCTGCCCACACTATGCTCATGAAAAAAACATGAAGTGCCAGACCTGACTGTGTCCTCGGTTAGCCAGTTGAATTTCAAGCTCCCTTCAGCCCAAATTTTCCTATGAGTGACTGTCTTAAGTGAAGTAATGATGAAAATGCAAATAAGTTTTCTGAGAACATCACAATAAAACTAAGGATACCATTGAATCCACACAGGGCACCTCCCATTGCCTTTACCTGGGGAAATCCCTGTCACTGAACATATCACTGAACTTATCAAAAGCCTAAAAAGTGTTGTTCACCTTCAAACACCTGAAAACATAAAATAATGGCAATTTCATTTTCCAGTTGATGCAATAAATCTCAGCAGTAGTGAATGCTCCATAAAGCACACTAAAGCATGATTTTGGTATTTTTGCAACTGCTGAATGATTGTGACTTGTCTTTTTTTATTTTATTGCTTTCAAACTAAGCAAATGTGAAAAGAAATCACAATACATAACTAAATCCATACCTAGGAGTGGTATAGATTATTGGTAGCATTCACTCACTGTCGTCAAACCTATTCCATTAGGAGTAGGTTCGATAATGTCTCTTTTAGACACTTGTACAGTCATGTTTCTTCAGTTTTAGTAATGAAGAAGAACCAGAAATATGTCGCTGGATAAGGAACTGCACAATCCTGTATCTGTACAGAGAGTGTTTGTACAGCAAAGGTGAAAACAGAAGGGATCAGAAAAGAAAGACTGCACTTACAAAGGTGTTTGATTTGTGGGATTTTAAGTGCCCAGCTGCCTAACTCCTATTGATAGAATGGGAGTTTCCCAGGCACTTTTTAAAAGTGTTTAGGGCACCTTATCCTTGTACTTGGACATTTGTATATATCTTTATTTATCAAGGTAAATGTCTTTGAAAATCTGGCTCCACCTCTCATTTTAAAAGTGGCTGAAACCAGATGGTTCACAGTTCATACGAAATATTCTGCTCAGAATCAAAAAATTTGGCATTGCCTAACATTAGAACTGTTTCCGTTCTGTGTGCCAAGTCCCAGGATCTCACCACACACTGCTCAGTAGGTTAGGTCACCAAGAAAAGGATGTGAAGAATTCCTCCTGTTAGGTGGGCCGCTGCCTACAATGGGAAAGCTGAAAAAGAGGAAAATAAGTGAAATGTGCACATATAAATACCCGACTTGGAGAACTGAACAGAAATGAGTGTCTCCAGCTATGCAGAATCCATCAGAAACTGGGTAGAGGCTGCACCAGATCCCAGTCTCTACTGCTTTCTGTCTTTGAATCTAAAAATTTGGGGCAGGAATTTTGTAATATTGGGAGTTGCCCAAAATTTAGTTAATTTGAATAAAGGAAAAATAGTACAAATTCTGTAAGTATGGGAAAGTGTCATGATGTGAACCGCTCCTGTTTTCAGATTTGCAAACCAGAAACCTGCCTGGCACTTTGTGCAATCAAACCCACACCCTTTTCCATTAGCTTTGATTTATTAACTAAAAGGCTTCCATATCATTCCCTCTTTTCATAGTTGCTGGTACTATCTACAGTTTTAGATAACATAAAAGAAAACTTGCTATGCCAAAGATGGCAGTGATTATAATTTTCATTTTTTTAACATAGTTATCATTTTCACATTTCTATTTTATGTGCTTTTCAGTGCTGAAATGAATCATACATGGGAAAAAAAAACCCCTCCATATTAAATTGGTCTCAGAATACCAAGAAAAAAAGATCTACCGCACCCAGTGATTAATTCATTAATCCATCTTTCAAAACAAGCAATCTAATTAGCTCACAAACAAGAACATGACGCACACGTGGCTCTTCAAACAGTGTTGACATACTGAATAGTTTGGATTCCTGCATTACACAGCCTTTCACTCTTTCCAGTTCCAGTAAGATTGAATACTAGGACATTTTTGATGTTGAAGGTTATTTGCTGCACAAAATGGAATGAGCTCGTGTTTCAAGGCTGGGCAGAAAAGAACAAATCCCTTTGAGAAGTTAAAATTTCAAGTGCTTCTACCAGGCAGCCGTGAACACAGCTGACTGAAAAATATGCAATGTTAAAAGATCTGAGTGCTATCATTTGGCCTCTTCACTAAAACACGAACAACGGCTTATACTAGATATATGTATTTGTTTACCTGAAAGAGGAGAATTGATGGAAACAGACAGCCTGGTGATGATTGCAAGGACAGACAGGTTTGCCAGCTCAGTTGAAGGAGCTATACCACCTCAAGAAGCCACAAAGCCATGTAAAGTAAGGCTGATAGTTTTGGAGGGGAAAGAGGGGCTGGGCCTGAAGCTGAACTTCATATACACCTATCATCCAATTGGAAGGCAATCCAGAACAAGTACCAAATAAAAATACTACCATTCTATTCATAATGATACAATTAGCTTTAAATATTTCTGAGAGATCAACCAGGATAAACAGACTGGTTTTAATATCTTATTTTGATAACTTTTGTTCTTAGGTACTGGTTGCTTTTATTCTCCCTGTTTATGTCTGACTTTGCTTCCATGTCACAAAATCTCAGAAAAGGAACAGAGATGAGCATGTGGTAACCCTCAAGGTCTCTGTCATGGCACCCACAATCTCAGTCCTTTCAGCTAATGGAGGTGCTGCTGCACTGAATTATTTCTTGTCATCATCCAACAAGGAGGATTATGTTTTCTCATACAGACTTCTTGACTTTTTCCTAACTATTTTTTCTCTTTCTTTTTTTTATTTTTTTCTTTGTTCAACACAAAAAAATTTAATATATTAGCTATGTTGTTCATGACTTTGATTATTTTGGAAATCTGTAAGGAACATTGTCAGTTTCTAAGACTTAAACTCTCCCATTTACTGCTGAAAAAAGAGGAAAGCTATAAATGCTACAGGAACAACAAGGAAGATGAATGATCTATCACATTTACCTGTGTCTGACAAGATGTCTTCTGTCACACCTAATGTCTGGTTAGTGGCTAGGATGGGTGGAAAGTAGCATGAGAAAATACATATACACCTTGTGCGTTGTGTAATGGTTCTTGTGTTGGTTCCCTGTCCATGAGCTTGTATGGGGTGGCCTTGTAGCAGATTATGGGAAAGGCCAGAGATTTGGGTTCATGTGGATCCAGTCACGCTAATAAAGCAGCAGGGAGGTTCAGAAATGCATTGATGGTTGAGAATGAGTAAACCATGAACTGATGGAATTCATCCTACAGAAGCCACACGATAAGGAACTGGTCTGGAAGCAAACAGAGCACTTGGCATGTTTGCAATGCAGGCCTGGTAAGCAACGCTGCTTGTCATACCCCAAAATTTCTGTCCTTTGGGTAATCCCAAAGTCTAACAGGTGATGAATTGTCAGTTCTACTTATGTTGTCCTGTGAAAAAGGGAGGTCCTTTCACGATCATTGTGCAAAGTAGGAAAGAGACGCCATGTCCTATAGTACAGTTAGACACGTAGCTCTCACAAAGTGAAAGTTACTTGCAAGTTGGATCATAGAGGACCTAACTGATTTGCCTAACAGGCAAGCTTCAGTTTGGGTAATTCTGGTACCTAATGCCAAGCAAACCAGCCTCTCAAATAGTCAATTGGTTTTAGCACTAATACAGTCATGTCCAGCCTGATCACAGCATAAAAAAGGCAAAGATGGTCCACCTGCAGAAAGAAAGATGGACAGATTCTAATCTGTTTAGTCAAGTGTTTTCTGTGTCAATGCAATTTATTTTATATTTAGTCTTCTTACACATATCTTTTTTCTGCTCTACATTAAATATTTGGATTCTTTGCCTTTAAACACATAGATATGAAATCTAGTATAATGGCAAACGAAGATACTGCAGCAATATTTGACATAGGCAGACACTAATGGGGTTATTTTCATATATCATTGACCCATTCCCCTCCCTCAAATCAGTTTCAAAAAATAAAATCTCACCAACTTTTTACAAGATGCATAAATAGTCACACAGTTTTTCCAAAGGAAAATCTGCTCAGTAGTTCCCCTTGTTGCACAAGACTGTCTTACTTAGATGAACATCATCTTTGATGTTTAGCAACAGAACTTGTCCCTAAAGGTTTGTCATTTAAAAGATGGATGTATAGAACACAAATTTTGTCATTTAAAAGATGGATGTATAGAACACAAATTATACTGAGAAATGTAAAAGTGTATGGATGAGCTCACTTGTATTCATTTCTTAAATATGTAAAGTGGGTCTGGAAATCTAAATGTAGGTAATATGATATTCCTGCAAAGTCATAATCTTAGGAGAAAAAAAATTTTATTCAAACTAAAGTTTGTTAATATACTGCAGTGTGAAAGAAGCTGTTGTCTCCTGTTTTGTTCACTATACTAGATACTGCCTAGTTAGACATATATGAAAGAAACATAGATGGTTCCTTCACTTCTGTAATCACATTTTCCCTAAAAGTTAGAAGAGAAAGATTGGTTTATAGAGTCTTTGCAATTAGTTTTTATTATGCACTACTGGTTTTTATAGCCCACTATTTTATGACATTCCATAAAACTAACCAAGAAGCATCCCACCATGTCCTCATTATCAAAAATCTAACCCTCCAGCCTTTTTTCAGGCAATAGTCTTACTGAAATTCTTGAGAATACCATAGGATTTGGCTTTAAAATGTTCTTAGCTAATTTGGTGTTTCCATTTGCTTTATCAATTTTAGTGTCAGACATGCCCTACCACAGTCAATTACGGTAACAGGATCATTCAGGAAATGAGGCTGGCTTTGCCCCATTAGTTTGCTTCACCTAAAATTTGGTTTTACACTCTGTAATGCTGTGTAACGCAGCTCATACTTTACTGCCTTTAACTAATTATAGACACTATTTAACAACTCTTTCTACATTTGGGTAAAAAAAAAGAAAACAGAATGGGAAATTATACTCAATAATCCTGACTGAGAAGTTTTTGAAAATACAAAATATAACTCAATTTAAAAATAATTTTAAAAGTGGTTTATATCATTGCTCATTACAATCAGAGATAATTCTTCAAAAATGCTGAACTGCTTTAAAATACAAATTCCGTCATCTTCCAAGAAAGCCAGTTTTCTGGCAGACCTGACCTGCACATACAGCAAGAACCTCAGAAGCATTTAGGTGTCCAGTTCCTGAGCTATACACACAGCTTTGTATGTTGTGCCTCCCTATCAGCCTCCACGGACTTAAAAACCTTCCAGAGTGCTAGGCTGGGCTGTATTCCTCCTTTCCAGAGCAGAAACTCCGTGAGACATGCTGCTTCCCACCCAAATAAGCATGGTGAGCACTCTCCCCAGCCACTGACATGTCCCCATCCTGACGCTGCTTACTGCTCTCCAAAACCTGATGAGACACCTTCCCTACATGCTTCGGAGGCTCCCTACTTGCACACAGCCAAGCCCACATTCACTGGGTACTGAAGCACAGCAGCTTGAAAAGGGGATTCAGAAAGGCAAGACTCTAATTATACCAAGGCAGAAATTTTTCTTTCTCTCCTTCCAGCCTATTAGAAATACCAAGGAGTTTATCTTCAGAGCTCCCAGAGCCTTTGAGGTTATTTTTGTACAGACAAATTAAATTACTCTTTTCATGTGGCAGATATTTGTAGGATATATGTGGGTAATCTGAAGAAATAAATATTTCACATCCATGAAAATTTAACATATATCTTCATCACAACCTGTTAATGCCATGTAGTGGGTGACTAATTTTGTCTATCATGTAGAGAGGTACAGCACTCTTTAGGCTGTAATAAATGCACCCAACAAGGCTTAGTTCCTTAACAATCACAACTCCATGTTCATGACATCTCAATATAGACTGCTCTCACAGTATTGCTGTGAAAACATCCTTACCAGCTACAAACTGGCACTGGTCAGCTGGAGGGTCACCTGAAAACCTGCACCATATCCTTAGTGAAATAGTGTTACTAATCCATCTGCTAGCAAATTTTTTTTACTTCATTGCCAACTTTTACATAGGAGCTGCTTTTCTGATGGCGAGGAAGTTAGTAATGCAATGGTTTAATAACACAAGGAACTGTTCTAAACCATTTTGATTTCTTTTTAATTGGATGGATTAAGTATTTGCAATATTACTTGAGCTGCTGCCTGAGTATTTTCCCAGATGTAAGCTACTTTTTCTTTGTTTCGTGAACTGTTGATTTTCTGAGTAAATGCATTGACTATCACAAGAAATTCCCCAGGGATGGATAGGTAACAGGATGTTTTCTTGCTCCCTCTTGCATGCTTGATTTGGATGAATTACAATTAAAGGGAGGGAAATGCTTCAGTAGGGCAAAGTAAAATTGCTCTTTTATCTAATTTCATCTGCAAGTAGCCCACCTGAAGAAATTCTGCTGAGGGTATGCTGGTACAATGAAAAGTCTCTGCCTAGCTACAGAGTCTAAGAGAGAAAATGAGAGAATAGGGAGAGTATCAGGTTATAAAGGAACAGTGAATGACTGGGAAGACATGAGAGAAAAGACACTCCTCTGGTTAATGCCATTTCACCCTAAGTCCTATGAACATTACGTTTACTTAGAGGTATTAGCTTCATCTCTGTGCATGTTAGTTCAAACTCTTTTCTATCTCTAGCATTTAACCCCAGATCTCATTGTTGTACTGAACTGATAAATAAGTATTTAAAAGGATATTCTACCTGAACTGGTGGAAAACATTATTTCAAGTTATAGAAAGCCCACATAAAGGCTTAAGACAAAGCAGCAAGAAATATTTCTGGCTGTAGGGCCCCGTGCCAGGCTGACATACAGCATACCATGTGAGCCTGCCCTTCAGAGCCACATCAGATTTCTTCTCCCCAGAAAAAAAGAATTTGGGAGCATTTAGAAGCTGATTTAGATAGTTTATAGAGAGACAACAAAACACATTACAATCAAGGGCCAAACAAGTGTTGGAGCACTCTTGATTTTTGCTGTTGGGGAATTTTGCATGTTCCAACTTCCTGACAGCAGCAGGGTGCCAATACCATGATGTGTGCTTGTCTGAGTGCCAGCAGAAGCTTTGAAGTGTGCAAGAAAGATTCAGATGTGTTCAAAATTGGAATTATTAGTTAAAGATGATTCACCAAGCAAAAGAAAAAATGAAATTCAAGCATGATCATTCATCACAGCTCAAATGTAGAAACCCATAAACTCCAATAACATTGTTAAGGCCTCTAATTTGTACATGGGGAAGGTTAACTCTCAGCAAGTAGTATTCATCATAGCTAATATTAAGGCAGCCAGTAAGAAAGTGGTCTGCAAGAGTACTGGCCTATCATTCCAGTTAGTAGTCCTCCTTGCAGGGAAGACTCCTACTGTTTCATCCGTCAGCCCTTACAGAGATGAGAATACCCACAGTCAGTTGTTTCCTCTGCTAAGACCTTATGAACTCATGCATTTTTCTTAAACACTCTAGCCTCATAATATAGACTATTTGCAGCTGTTTCTTTCAATCTCTCTTATTGAAATTATTCCATAATTCAGTATTCATTTAAAGAGAAAGATGTTATTAAACATAACCATAATCTGAAGTAAAATACAAAAAAGAGAGAGAATTGGATTGCAGACACCTGCATGAGGGAATATTTTGTATGAAAAACTTAAGTATCTGCTATCTAAATCTCTGCGTCTTTAGAAAAAAACTCAGCTTTACAGTCAGAGTTCAGCATCTGATTCACTTCCCATCTCCCATGGGCCCAGTGTGTGTGCAAGGCTATATCATGTATGTTCTCTGAGAACATCAGCCTCTAAGTGGTAATGAGATATGGAAAAAGAACAACTTGGTAAATCTCAGCAGGGTGGCTATGAGTGAGATCTTGGTTTACTCCTGACCTTGTTTGAGAGATCTTTATTCACTTGAGGTCTTTGGAGAAAAAAATGTGGGTATCTACAGAATTTGGAATCTCCAAAGTTTGCAGGAAATCTGAGGACCTAAGTTTTGAACGCAGACAGCTGTAGAGCAGCCACGGACAAATGCACAAAAATTTCTTGTATATGTTCTTTCATCTTGCTCTTCAGAACAGTTTCCTGGGCTGGTTCTTCCCTATTACTCCTCTGGAGCCAGTGCTGTTACACCAGCATGTTCTCCTGGTAGGGTAAATCAGATATTCTGCTTGTGCTTCTGCAGTGAATACCTTCAGCACCACTTTTTTGAATGTTTTCAGTTTTTTATTCGATATTGCTAGTCAAGTAAAATAATCCCTAAAATTGCCTGTGAAACAAAGTGCAGTTACAAATCAAGGGCTAAGTTACAGAATGAAATGTTCACTCTTCCAGATTAGTTACTTCACCCCACATAATTCATATGTGTTTCTAAGTAACCGCATGCTCGCTCCAGAGAACTAATTTCAGTTTTCAAATGTGATAAATTGTGCAGGTTAAATAACTGCAGCTGCCAAGTAATCCTATTTTATCTGTTCTAACTAAATATTTCACAATGCAGAGAAATAGCTGAAGAAGTTATTCAGCTATTCATTGCCTTGTGGTAAGGACACCTATGTTCACTCAAGGACTCCTCATCATGCCTTAAAGATCTGTTTTTGTGGCAATTTGTCCAAACCAATGGCTAGATCTATTCCATGGCCCATGGAAAGTAAGGTGTCACCTTGTGTTGTGATTTTAATTACCTTACACTATCACAGCAAACTCTCCCTTAGGTCTCATTTCTGCCAGCTGTGAGAAGTAGGGGAGGTTTAAATTAATCGCTTTAGAAGACTAGGTTAGATGAGTCTGTATCTTTTTATGGAATATTTATTTTAACCCTTGAACACAATATCTTTTCAAAAAGAATTCTTGATTTTTTTTGGGGGGGGCAAAAGAATCAGATTGCATTCAAAATTCTGCTTTCTCACTGATTTCTTAAATTATACTTAAATCTGATCTGTATGCCCTGAACAAGTAGTCAGAGAAATTATAAAATACCTAAGAAGAGAATTCTGGCAAATGAAATACTGTGGTGAGTTCTTTGCTGAGTAACTCCATAAAAATAGCACAAATAAAACTCTGGTTAATTTTTTTTCTGAAATTACTTTTTAAACAATGCTTAGTAAAATAATGAATGTATTTATTGCTACAGAAATCAGGTCATGGATGGAATGGTGTTCCTACTGAAATCAGCAGATGAATATAATCTAGCCAAACTGATTCCGTTGTTTCACTTCTCTTCTAGAAAAGCTGACCATCTCACCTATCCAAGTAGGCTTCAGGTGTGTTCTTCTAAACTAAATCAATTTTCGTGTTAAAATGATTAACTGTACACATGCGAATAAAATCCCCAGTAATGACTTATCTGCATTAAAATATTGTTTGATTACTACATTTAGTCTCAAAAGAAGATGATGATGACTGTATGTAAAAGGGCTGAGAATCTGATAGACAAAAGGTGGTTCAGTGCTTATCTCAGAAACTGAGGAATGTCAGAGATTTAAATATCTTACTTGTGGCCTTTTTGCACCTTCAAACATTGTCTGTTTTGCTTCATATCTTAGGCACCACAAGTGGCCTGAAACAGAGTTTGTGCAGGACTCTCAGTAACACCTGCTTTTGCTCTGTACATTATTATGGACTGCCCAAGAGATGTGAAGGCAATAATCTCCACCCATTCTTTCTTGTTTTATACACATTTCTGCTATTATGTTTTTTCTTCAGCAGGGTCATCTGTCAAAGGCTGAGGAGAAAGAAATGGAAGAGGAAATGGCTTGCTAACTCTAGTTTTGTGTCTGCCAACTTGACAGGCTTAAACATCTAATGAGAGTTAATCTGTAGATGCAAACCTTTTGTGAAGTTTGTTCCTTCAAGAAAAGTTGCACTCAGTCACTAATAGATTCATATGTGTAGAAAACCTTTCTCAACTTTCCTTTTTCACAGACAAAAGGTGGTTAGAATACAGCATCCTCACCTATACAAAGAGGGCAGAAAAAAAAAAGAGGGGGAAAAAGGCTAAGAAAGATTCTGTTTCGACTGAAAACTTCCTCTAACTGTAAATGAAGAGGAAATTCTCTTTTGCTGCACAAGAAAGCTCTAAGCACTCTCTTGTACCTCTGGGTCTCAAGGAAATAAGTGGCAATCCACAGCAAATGAGACCAAGCTGCTGAAAAACTTTGCATTGTACCTCACCTGAGACCCTTAACACTGCCAAATACAAGTAGCACTCATTTCCCACCATTATTACTGATGAATAGGTAGGCAACTACAGTCATAGCTGCGAGCTACGGGTAGCACATTTGTCCTGTCAGGAGTCTGGTCTTGAGACTAAGCACAGATGCCTTTTTATGTCAGTCTTACATTTGTTTCCACATCAGTGCTGTCTTTCTATCACACTTAATTTTCTTGCAGATTTCTTTTATAATATCATCTTGATGGCCATCACAAAAATGCAAACATAAATTGTTGGAATTCACAGTTCAGGCTGGACTATGAGGAGCCAGATATTTTGTCTGATGAGTTGATGCCCAGTAGTACAAGACTCTGCCTTCTTGGTGAAGGCATTCCCCTATATCAGCTGCCCTTTTATTTTGACAAAGTCAGACAAAACAAGCAATGTTTTATTCCAGCAATTAGATCTGTGCAGATTGCAAGTGATTTATTGTGTGACTTGGCTTTTGGGTGACTTTTTTCCCTTTGCTTGCACAATGCCTCCCACAGAAGTGCCCTGCTCTAGTGAGAGCTCCCAGGTGCTCCCAAGTCTCGGCAAACAAAACCAGTCATAGAAATGTTGAATATCAAATTAATTCCCATTTAATAGCAAATAGCAAGGCATGCCTGGGCAGTTTTTTCTTATACTTGCTGGATCCAGAATCACTTTTCTGCTTAATTTTTATAGGCCTTCTGAAAAAATGCTTCTAGCAAACATGTGGAGGAAGTTCAATGGTTTTTTTGGTGGTGTCCCAAGAGTTTAAGGAACAAAAAAGAGGAAAATGGTAATATGTTGCAAAAGAGAAAGAGCAGGAGCAAATATTTGTTTCCTTCTGTTCTATAAAACCAAAGAAACTTCATGGCCACTATTAAAACAATAGAGGAATAACAACATTTTACACAGACTAGTTTGTTATTACAGCAACACAGAGCAAGGACAGAAAATATTTAAAAAGTGCTTTGGTACAAGCCTTGTTGCTTTGCACCCAGTTTTGCTCCAGAGAACACTCAAAGAAGCCAGAAGAACAACATGGTTTGCTAAGGTCAGTAAGAATTATTACATGGAGAGTACATGCACTACCAGGAGCTGGTATCGGGGGAGTTAGGGGAGGGAATTACGTATTTAGATGTGGGAATGGCTAGCATAGATAAGAAAAATACCAGCTCTGTTGTGGAATCCAAGAAAGGAAGGGAAGCAGTTGCCAAAGGGAGAAGAGAAAGAGTGGGAGTCACTACTGCAAAACTGACCCAGAGGATACTGACATTATTCACAGCAAGGTTAAAAGTGAAGATGATCAGATTTTACTGCATTTTCTCAGAAGAAATTTCATAAGTTCATTTTTACTTTTTAATTCTTATTCCATAAATATCATCATGTTTTTGAATATGCAAACTTTATTTCATAGTTTCATTTGAACTATTACTTATTATTTCATTAGTAATGTTTCAGTATCACATTTGGATCATATGACCAAATAGTTAATTCTGAGTTATGTAGAATGCTTGAAAATTTTTGAAAAAGGGTGGTTTATCTTTCAAAACTGACATTTTGTCTTTCACAAGGGTATTTCAGTGGAAATTCCCTTCAGGTTCCTTAAAAAAAGATTCCAACTGTTACAAGTTAAATAAAACCTGACCTGGGAATTTTATATGGAGATTAGGCAGTTGAGTGTCTATTACCATTGTCAGGTTAAAGAGACTGAATTATGTTAAACAGAGATAAATGATTTTCAGCATTAAATGAGATTAAATAAGGCAAAAGTAAACCATCAGGAAACCTCTGAAAATTAGCAGGACCCCTGCAGAGTTCAGACAGAAGCTGTTAGTGTAATGCTACTTGTCAGCAAAGCCCTGGAAGTGAATTCTCCTCTGGGCACCACTTACCTTTCAGATCCATAATTGAGTTACGTAACCCAAGAGCAGGGAAAGATACTTTCCAGATTCAACCCCTGAAATCTGGAGAATTTTACCAGTGATCCAAGACAGAAGTGCAGAAGCCATCCTCAGCTTTCTCTTTAAAAATAAATTAAAAAAAAAATTAAAAAAGAAAGTAATAAAAACCTCTAAACCTTTCAACTTGCAGTAAAATTGTCACTGGTCCTGATCACTGTTTCATCCTTTTGAGGCACTGACACTGTATCCATGCCACATGGTCTCAGTTTATAGAGAAGTGGTGTTGACCTGCTAGATGCTTTACCAATGGGGTTGAGTACTGTGACTCTTGCCTTCTGGAGCAAAGCATGTTGCATTATGGATCTCGGAAGACAGCAAGCTTCCACATGAGTGAGCAGGACCTGCAGCACTTCTCCTGAGCTCATTTGCAAGGGTTTCTCAGAGTGCAGGATCAATGTTGGATTTTCAAGTGGAGGGTTGCAAGCAAACACCAGTGGTGTAGACAAACAGGACCTATATGGCAAGGACCGCCAATGGAACAACTTCAGATATTAATCCCATTATAGTATAGAGATGGTATCCTTCAAGGCAGACTTTCAAATGTATAGGAAGCATGGGGAAAAATACTGCAAATGAAATTATAAGCGATGTAAGGAAAATCTGTGAAGAAACATGCCTCAAGAGTTATAAGTAAGAAAAAGTAGGACATTTTAAAAGCACTCAAATTTCTAGAAAGTTCTGAATTTCAATCCTTTTTGAAATCAAAACTGTTTATTGTGCAGCATAATTTCAAAACGAGACAAAACTTCTTTAACCTCATCTTGTTTGGATGCTGCAGCAAACTGAGCAAAAGTAGAATTTATTAAGCAATTTCAGTTTTACTGAATAGTTATGAGTGAAATACATATCTCCCCATCTCCCTAAATGTTTCATCAAGATAAGATGTGAATTATCTGTGATAATTTCAGTTTGTTCTTGAAATGGCATTGCATCCATTGCATAAACGCAACAGCCTCCTGCTGGGAAATGGTGGGTCATCAATAGATTGAGAAGCCTTAGTCGTTTCAAAATAAATTTTTTTAAAAGTTCATTTAGACCGTGATATGATGCAGTTGGCTGGAACAGTCAGGATCCAGAACAAGCGTTTTATCCTTCACTTGAGCTTTGACTATCAGATTCAATGTTGTCATTGCTGCTTCCCTTATTGACAACATTTTATGTTTGCAGAAAAAGGATCAGAGTTAGAAGAGACTCATTTTTTAAACCACTTCTGTGGCATTAAGTGGGTGTCAGCTTCCAGAATAAAAGTCCAATATCAGAGGAAAATACTGCTAACAGAAAATGCAGCTGTTTCGGGAGCTGCGAGTGCTGAACTTCTCCTTCTGTGTGGTAAAGCATCCAGGAGAGAAAGAAATGTAGTGTTGTTATGATGACTGATTATTTCTCCAGCTTGGACACCCCTGTGGTCATTCTTCTTCCTCTGATGATTCTTTCCACAAAAAAAAACCTTCAAAATTTTATTGAAAAAAATTATAGTCACAATGCCAACACTTTTGTTTGGCAGCCACTAGGAGTCTTCTCTGTTAACTGGGGCCTGTAAAGAGCCACCAGTTCATATTAAGAGTGAGAGAACTGCATGAGCATTTTACACCAGCATTTTACAGGATGAATTACATCTTCAGTCCCATCAGGCATTTTGGAAAGGTTTTTCTGGTGACCTAAGCTTTCCAGGTTTGTTTTGGCTGTTGAAATTCTCTCATAGGTACAGAACAAAAGATTTCTGAGGAGAGATTGACAGGTTCCCAGGCAAAAGCACTCTGAAAATAAAAACAACATTTTGACCTTAAAGAAAATGTAAACCTGGAGTAATCCTGTCATCTAACAAAAAGTCCATTACAAGGCATGGCCAGGACATTTTATTCACCTCCTCAGATGCAGTTAAACCTGCTAATGGTATTATAGATCTGTTGAAGGACAAGTCTGGATGGTACAGAGAGGACACAGAAAAACATAATGCAATTCTTTTACATTACAGTGTAAGTGCATTAAAAATAAGAAAAAATCTTTTGAGACTAAAAAAATATTTGCACCTAACCAGTGGCATATTCTGGTATTTACAAGCTGTAGCAGGAGTTGCTTTGGCCAGGCTTCTGCACATCATGGTTTGTCAACACCCTGTGAGGGGCTGTAGCTGCCTGAAGGGATTTGGAAGAAGGGATTGACTTGTGCGTCAGGGGCCAATCATGAGTTTCATGGTTGGAAGGAAATACAGAGCTGGCAATCTCACAGGGATGTTTTAAACTCTCTTCCCCATGCCTATGATGTTTATGTACTTAAGCTTAGCAGTTACCAGTCACCACCTGAGAATGTATAAATAAATACCACCTGTTCTTCATCCCCACCTCAAAATTTAATATTTCATCCTTCACATAGCATTATTGGGGCCCACATTATCGGGGCTCTCTCCACTTGGCAGATGACTGACAGTTCATGCTTTTTTCTCTATACATGTATTTTTCATGTAATTTCAGCTGTAGAAAATCCATTTTCTGCTGCAAACCTAGAAGATTATACTATTAACTTGAAAGATAGTCCTGTATAGATTGTTGTATTACAAGAGTGTGATAAAATGTTTTGAAGAATCCAATCAAACCATGGCAGAAAGCCAGGTTCAAGGGTTGTCTAGAAGAAGATCAAATATTTTATTTTAATTATAGCAATGTATGACTAATCTAGTCTACCCTTCAGATGAGAAAAGATCTCACTTCTCTGGCCTTCTTTCAAAGCATTATCATAGAGTCATATAATAGTTTGGGTAGGAAGGAACTTTTGAAGGCCATCTTGTCAAACTCTCCTGCTATGACCAGGGACATCTTCAACTAGATCAGGTTGCTCTTGACAACTAGATCTACCTGACCTTGAGCACTTCCAGGGATGAGGCATCCCTCCATGACTTCTCTGGGCAACCTGTTTCAGTGTTTAACCAGTCTCATGGTAAAAATCTTCTTCCTTATATCTAGGATAAATCTACCCTATTTTAATTTAAATCCATTACCCCTTGTCCTATCACAACAGGCACTGCTAAAAAGTCTGTCTCCATCTTTCTTATAAGCTCCCTTTTGAGTATTGAAAGGCTGCAGTAAGGTCTCACCAGAGTCTTCTCTTCTCCAGGTTGAATGACTCCAATTCTCCCCATCCTTCCTCATAGGGGGAGGTATTACAGCCTTGTCATTTTTGTGACCCTCCTCTGGACCTGCTTGATCAGATTCATGTCTTCACTGTGGTGAGGACCCCAGAGCTGGATGCAGTACTTCAGGTGGAGTCTCACCAGAAAGAAGAAGAGGGATAGAATCATCTCCCTCGACTTGTTGGTCATGCTGCTTCAGCAACAAGTCATTCTGTTTTGCTTTTCTGAGGCATTTGTGCGGGTCATGCTATTTACTGCTAACACTAATCAGATGTTACAAATGTAATGTCACCACCCACTTATTGGTGCTGAACAGCTCTGAGACACAGAGTGAAAATACTGCTGTTCCTGGAACCATAGTCCTTAACCACTGTGCCAGATATGCAAACAGGGATTAAACAGTTAACCCAGTGCACATTTACATTCACACTGCAGTAGAATATGAAAATATTAAAGCAACTCAAGTTGTTATCTGTGCTGGTGCCAGTGTAAAAGTCTTCAGAAATAATCTATAGATGGAAAGGTATTCTGTGTTAGACATGGAGCCTCACATCAAGTGCAGCATTAAGTCGCTATTGGCTGTGTCCACAGAGCTGAGTCTGAGAATAACTAAAGCACATAGTGCACAAGAATATACACTTTAGCAGCCCATTGCCTACAAAGCATACAGCTCCTGGCAGAAGGGGATGTCAGACATATTGAGGAAGAAGCTTCACCTAGTTACCTTACGCAGTTTTTGGTCATACATCTTTATTTGTTAATGGATGAAATAATATTCAGTTTTGCTTCACATCCATATCCAGTGTTTGGCAAATGTCCGATCCTGTGGGCTACAGTTCAGTTCAGACACTGTATTTGCATCCAAACAAGGCAGGCCTATGATGGAAATACAGACAAGTTCTTGCATTTACTCATCAAGTAGTTATCCAAATATCTAAGTGCTTCCTGGGAATATTACAGCACTTAACTGTGGGAGCTCATTCTTCAGCTGTCAGTCTACAAACGGCATTTCACAGGAAAGATTTTGCTGATATTTTATCTCAGAGGTGTTGTCTTGGGGACATTATTAGATGTTACAATTAGTAGAGGATCTGGCAGTGCTGGGTTAACAGTTTGAATTAATAACCTTAAAGGTCTTTTCCAATCTGAATGATTCTACAATCATCATAAGTCAATCCAGCTCTCTCCTCTGCCTTTTCAGGTTTCCAAAGTGGCTATGCATATTCCCTGGTGGAATTAGTTCTGTAGCAATGGACATGTATCATTCACAAAAAAATGGTAAATAAAGGAAAAAAAAAGGCAGCTATATTTTGTACTTTCTCACAACAGATAAGAAAATGGCTCAGCAATTTTAATTCAGTTTTATTCACAAACAACTTAAGAATTATTGTATTCTCCTTTCATTCAGAAGTACCTGGAAGCACACAGAAAAGGTAAGACCAAGCAGTAAGAAAACAGTTTGACTGAATTCCTGAGTTTCCATCCTGAACCTCGTGACTTGCATCCCTGGAGCTCAGTCCCTGGAGGTGATCTGAATGCATGTTGCCCATTGCCAGAGTCATGCAGGGTCACTGTGGGACACCTCTTGAAAAATGGGTTGAGAAACAAAAGCTGGTCGCACAAGCCTTGTCATATTTGATGCAGATAGCTGCCAGTCTCTGCACTGCTTGCTGTTGTTTGTCATTTGTGCTTTCTGTCACCTAGATAAGACGTCACCAAAAATAAATAGTTGAACAGAAAAAAATCCATGGGTCTGCAAAGCTTATTGTGTTTTTGCTCTCTCCAAAGATTGCTGTGATTTTTCTTTCTGCAAAGATTGCTGTGCTTTTTCTCTCCGTGTATATATATATTGTATTATTCATTCCCAAGGGGATGAAGGAAAATAATAAAACCACAGGTTAATTCTCCCTTTAAACAACCTGTAAGAAAAATATTGCTCGGTACTCTTAGTCCAAATACACATAGTAATTTTTTTTTAAGTTAAAGGTTAAGTTTTGGGTTTGAGAGAGGGTTTTAAATCCAGGATCTGTAACATTTATCTTGTTGTCCTAGTTCAGCAGGAGGGACCAGCTAACCCTGTGTGGGGGTGATCAAAGCTGTGTATTCTACCCCCTCTATTCATTCCCCAAGGACAATGGGCCATTAGCAGCAGCTGCCCAGGGAGCCATTATCACTTCACACCCAGCATGAGGGGGGCGGAGCTGCCAATGGGTCATCAACAGCTCAACACCCCCTGGCTCCCAGAGTTAATCACCCATTGTGTGAGTCCCCGCCCAGGGGGAGGGACTGAGAGTTCCCTGAGGGTACATAAGTGGTGGGTAAGAAGACCTCAGAAACTTCTCGTTGGATCCAGAGCAGCAGCAGGACCTTGACAGGAGGAGATCACCACTCTCGCCCAGACCACAGCCCTCGCCTGCACCAGCAGGTTTTTTTTTCTTTTCCTTTTGCTCTGGACTTGGGGGAACCACAGGGGTCTCAGCACAAGGGCAAACAAACCCCCTTGGGTTTGTGCCCCAGGACACTGGGTTATACTGCTGGGGTTTTGTGAGTTGAAAGCAATTTCCCTTGTGTGTCAGTGTTGTTATTGTAATATTATTATTAAATTTTAGCTCTGACTTATAATCTCTCTCGTGGTGAGTTCATTTCCCCTGCTGGTTCACCTTTAAACCAGCACACTTGTGTCTTTTGAATAATATTTTCACTACTTTAACAATTGTCTTAGATGTACAGGGAAAGGTGATCAGAGAAATCAGGCTGCTCTACGTGGATCTTACTGCTAAGTAAAAGTGACCCCTTTTTTTCAGACATCAACTGACAGCAGGCCCCTGAAGAAGTCAGAGTTGTGTGTCTGAGCCTGTATTTACTAGGTATTTATGTCTAGATTTTGGAATGCATTTTTAGGAAACAGAAGTGAAAATTTTGGAAATGTAAAAATTGCTGCTGGCAAGATGTAGAGACAAAATATCTGAGGCTCATGGGAGTTATAAATGGGACATAATTGACAGACTGACCTTATTACTTCAGGAAAAATCATGTAGTAAAGGACTGATTCTGCCTAGATCTTGTAGCTATGCAGATAGCATGAGACAGAAAAGCCTTATCCAGAGGAAGAGGCCAAGGGTCACAGAAATGCAGCATTTCTTCCTTGCTAATTTCTCCCCACCTGTTACCTGTTCATGAAGGAATATGAAGAAGAATTAGAAGAACTGCATTTTTTCGCTTTCTTAATTTATCTTTGTCAATAATGGTGAGCAGTCACTGATCTAGAGACATACTACATCTTTCCTGAGAATTGCAGAGCTGCTGCTCTGGATGTGTATAGGGGATCAAATTCCTGCCAAGTCCTCTACTGGATTTCAGCCATAGCACAAGGACTGCCGATGGCTCCAGTCATCCCAGTGTTTCAGGGAAGACCAGAATAACCACAGCCCAAATTTGGTCTTAATCTGTTAATTACCTCATAACATCCTCTAGGAAGAAAGAAGTAGTGTTATCACTCTACCACTTAGCAGGTTTCTTCAACTCAGTGACATGGCTGCATCAGTCCTGTTTTGTCAAGTCAGCTCCTTCAAGTATTACCATGGGAATCATTATGCCATGTATAGCTCTGAAAACATGATGATACTTGCCTTCCTCAGACAAAGAGAAAAGCAAAGCCTGAGATGGGATGTGGCTCCTCCCTTAACATGACAACTGAGTGACAATATTGGTAGATGAAAAAATGGAATGAACAAATTACAGTTAGTTTAGGACAGAAGTTCAAAAGTGGTGTGGATCATGAGATTAGTGAGGTTTTGAAATACCTGCCCAGGAAAGAAAGGTAAGCAAAAAGTCTTTAAGAGGGGTTTTAGCCCTTTTTTTACCAAAGAGATTTGAAGACGTGGTTTTCTGAGCGGGCAACATCTTGGTCTCTTCCAGTCATACGTGCTGTGTTGAGATCTGTTTTCCCTCCCAATCCACACATATTTGTGGCAATCTTCCAGATGCAAGTTTGCCAGGTTGTTCAGTAAAGCCTGTGTTTATGTGCACAAATGACACATTCTCTCATCACCCAAGGCTGGTGTGGACCTGATCACTGGATGTATGTCATGCTGCTGCTCACTTCTTGCACAGCTTCAGCATCCCTTGGACGAGCTTAATTAAAGGTAAATCTGCAGACAAGGCTTAACTATTGTTTTGTGCTTGCATCTCAGGTACCTCTTTTAGTTGGGTCAAATTAAACTCATTACCCTCCATATCTGGAACATGATAGGAATATTTACCTAACAGAAATATTAACTCTTTAACATTTTTAAAGGTATATTGATCTAACTAACCTTGAGGGCAGTCTAATTTCTAAATGTGTAGATGAACTCTGCAACATTTCTTGTACATTTTGATAGTAGTTTTTCAGGACCAAAAAAGAGATACTTTGATGTGCAAAACCCACCCTTGAGACTTCTGCTAAGTTTAAGACTTGGCACAGCAGTGCTTTGCAGGTGCCAGGTCATACTGCCCTACTGAGGTAGGACAGGCAAAGGAAATTTCTCTGAGCAGATTCAGAAACCCTCACAGGTTCACCTCTGTCCAGACCATTCCTAGTGGGCATTGGTCCATTTCAGTCTCGCCAACTCAAATCTAAGAGAGATTGTCTATGAAACATCTACTCCCCTTTCAAAGTTAAGCTACCACATGTAGGGGGAAACCATTGCATTTGGCCTTGCACTACCAGTTTGCAGAAACTTGCTCGTACAACAAAGTTCACTCCTGGAAGGTGTGAAATTCAACATTACGTAGGAAAAGGAAGTTGGGTGTCTTGCTCTGTGTCTTTGCAACTGCAAACTCTACAGTCTATTTCGAAAATGATACTACTCAAACATTTTTGCAAGTTTCACTACTCATTGAAGTGGTTGCTGCTGATGTTTGTTCAGCTAAATACTATTTATGTTTTGTCATAAGAAATTATTTATGCGCATTACAGTCTCCAGCTTCAAACCTATTAGAATAAGCATACTGATATTTAGAAGAATAACTTTATGTCTGTGAACACAATATCATCATGGGCCTTAGGGAAAGCTGAAAATATTAAAAGTAAGATGAACAGCAGCTTTAAACCGGAAAGGTGGAAACTATTTCTTTTTTATGTGATTATTTTTACACAATAGTTTCTGTGTTTCTGCAGCGACTCTGCACTAGACTATAGATCTCAACATTCCGTGTTAGATCCCAAGTGGGTCTTGCGCATTGCTTATAATTCTTATGTATAGAATAGTTTCAGAACTTGAAATGAATATTTCTGCATCTGAAAAAATCTGTCTTTAGATGTGTCTCTCTTTCCTAATGTCTATTTCTTCACAATAATTGATAGCAGCAGCAGAAGCACAAAAACACTATCCTGAGACCTCTAGTAAAAAATGGGTCAAAATACTTCAGCACAGACCCTGAAATAAACCCTATGATGGCCCAGTCTCTGACTCAGCACTCCTAACTGTTTTAGTCCTGTGAGTCCTGGATGTATTGGGGGAAAATCTGCACAACACCAAGTGCAGTGTTGCAGAGTAAGAACCCAACATGAATTCCTTTTCATTCTCAAGATCTCCCTCAAAGTAAAGACACAATGGAAGTGTGGAAGCCAAAAGAGTATCGCAACATCGGGGGGGGGGGGAGGGGCGGTGAGGGGGTATTGCCCCTTTACAGGAGGTGGGGAAAACTTAACAAAATTTTCATGCCTCAGAGATATGTATTTGCATGAAGAAAAGTAAGTTTCAACCATGGTAAAGTGAATCATTAGAGAAAAAAACAAAAAGAGAGAAAATGAAGAAAGCCCATTTACTTTTAGACAGTAAAATATACCACAAAGCACACTCTGATACAGAACAGAAAGAACCATGCTACTAAAGTAAACTCTTTCCTACCTTCTGTAGCTGCATAAGCTATAGTTTTATTCAGATGACAAGATGAAGAGCTTAGTGTTTTTCCAGATGGATAGAAGCTGGACTCAACAGCATAAAAATCATAAACTTTGTCATATTTCAGTCAAAACAGTGAATTTTAAAATCAGGTGTCTGTCTCCATCTCACTAAACTTTGAAGAGATCTGGGCTCCTAAAGGTCATTTTCCCAATGCTGCTTACAGAAGGCTCTGTCTCTCAAAGGACACCTGTATGGTGGCATTCTTCAGGAGCACTTTATGGGCAAAGGTCACACCAGGTGTTCCCCCACTGGCTTGCAGGCCATACTGTGATGGGCAAGCCTCTTCTCTTTCAGTGTCTGATTTTCCCATCACAAAAGCATTGTTATTTCCAGTGTCAATATTAATAGAGGCTCTCTTACATTTTATCAAATCCCGTACTTTTCCCTCCTCTGCAATATCTTGCACATGAATATTTTTTTTCTTTTTGCATCCTTGACTGAGTACTTTTGCTCTAGTTTTAGAAATGCAAATTTTGGGCAATGACAGTTGACACCTGAAAGTTTTTGGCCTTTGACTATATAACACCCAACAGGCAGTTAAATGCCACCCTGATGCCTGATCCTATCAGGTTGTGGAAGCTAAGCAGGGTCAGCCCCGGTTAGTACTTGGATGGGAGACCTCCAGGGAAATACAGAGGGCTGTAGGTTCAGGTCCTGAGGACTTCACTGTCACCATCCAAGCTTGGTCGGCCATGGCAGATGAACCTTAGGACTTAAACAGTGGGGCCAGTTCCACACACGCTGTGCCTCACCTAAAACAATCCACTGCAGAGGCTCGAAGGACACACCCACATGGGTAGAGCCCTTCCCAAATCTTTGTGAAGCCAAGCCATCATCATCATCATCATCATCATCATTGTTACATAACAACCATTGAACCTTGAGGAAAAACAAGCAAATAATCTTGTATCTTTAGCTGTCTACACTAATTTGTGAAAAGCATAGATAACAAAGTTATTTATACATGCATTTAGCAGGACACAGGATTCCTATTTTTGACGCATGGGAGAGAAGGGAAAACATGCTACTTCCTGCTTCCTTCATTTTATGAACTATGTGCTGGTAACAAGTTTTCTGCGCCTTCCTTTTCACCACTTTGCAAAGAGCAAAGAATTGAATTTAGACCCTTCAAAGCCTAAAGAATTGATTCAGGATGCCTCATTCCTGCAGGTTATAGCTGAGATTTGAGTCCCACAAGACTGACTCAGTCATGCCAGAGGAAAAGATAAACCAGAAAGCAATCATTATTACCATGTACCAAAAATTGGAAAGCCTGACACAGTAGTATACATACAGAAGACTGTGAGATGAGACACCCAGTCCTCAGCACAGGTCCCTCACTCACTCACCTATGTGACAGCCCGTGATAGAAGAAAGTTGGCATCACAGACATGTACTCAGCCCACAGAACAGCAGACTTGACATCATGTGTCAGAAAGTTTCTTTACTTCATATGCAGCAGAGTCTAGATTCCACAATTGGGATTTATTTTGATCTTTTCATGTCTAACTGATGATTGCAGTAACTTGCATGCATTTAGCAGTCCTGAAAGCTGCTTTTATTTAAAAGACATTACCTTAGAAAGACATTTTTTTTAATTGATAATTCATTTTGTAAGCTGCTTGGAGTCGATCACAGACTAAGTGCTGTTTTTCCCTCCCAACATCACAAAGAAAGAAAAGGAAATATTCATATTTCTTTTAAATAGCAGAAGAAACACCAAGAAACTCATCCACCTAAGATTTGATAAAAAAACCTACCATTTTTCCCAATTTATTGCAAGTTTTCACCAATCTGCAGAATTCTCAAATAGATTCACACCAAAGTTGAGAAGTTCAACTAATCACCTATCCAGTAACCTGCACCTTGACAGAAACAGGTATTGTGGGATTTTTTTTTACTTCATGAGGAGGTAGTGCAGCCAGTCACAGTTTGCCTATTTTACAGTGTAGCGTTTCATTTGGGATATTGGAGATGCGTGTGACTCTGTTGTCACTCCCATAAACCTCTGTGCAGCATTTTCAGATGCCAAAATAGCCCTCATACTCTTGAGCTAGACTCTTCTCCTTCCCAAATTTTTACTGACACCCATAGTCTCAGTTAATCTCTGTGTTTTCACAGGGCTTTTAACTACCAGCCTGAGGCAAGCTGGAAGCAGCAGGGGAAGGAAGGGAGTAGATCAGGAAGCCACTAAGCCAATTTCCCATTAACTGAATGAGCAGAGTCCTGCAAATTTTCTTTGAGGTGAGGAAAACTGATATGTGTAAGACTCCCATAGCCTTCTGTAGGTCATTCATTAATTCACAGCTTACTGAGGCTTTCAAGGAGTGTCCAGTACTGATTTTTGCTAGCAGGGCCACATCCCAAGCTGTGTTTTCAGCCCTGGACTGGGTGTAGCAGAAGAGAGAGGTATGGCACGGTCCCATTCTAAGGCCCATTGGGCTCTTCTTTCTTCCCTTTGCCCATTCAAGTGATCCATGTCTGTCTAAATGTCAAGGTCTTGGTAACTCCACCACGTGCCCCGTTAGAAGGCTGGTGTGCACCACAACACATATCCATCTGCTTGAGGCACCATGAAGTTAATTGAGTTGTGACCTATGTGTAGAATTAAATGTCCATTTCTGTTTCCATGTTGCCCTGAATGACTGAGCATAGGAAAGTGCCTCCACTAGAAATATCAGATTACTTCTTCCCCATGTAATTTGAAAGTTTTCTTCCTAGCTGTATGAACTTGTATTTACTGCAGTCCTCTTATTTTTGGATTCATGTGATTCCTGTTTTTCCTTAGTTAGACTTGTTTTAAAGTAGATCACATACATGTTTGACTATCAACTGATAAAATTAACAAATTATCTCTTTAAAAGGAAGATGTAACCAAGATACTGGAAACAGAGCTAAGGAAAGCAAGCTGAAAATATGATAAAGGCAGGTTGATATCTACTGTCTTGTTCCAGTAATATCACAGCAGACAGGCTTCATTTTAATAAATTAATTCTCCTATTTAAAGTCAGCTGTCAATCTCCATTAATATTGCTCTAAACAGTGTGGTAATGTTATTTTTTTATGACAAAGATGCTAAAAGAAGTATTCTTTTGCTTAAAATAAAATCCCTCCATTGTAATTTGGAATTAATGTGGAATTTGAGAGTTGAACCTATTTCATAAGCAGATTTAATTTCCTTTAGAAAGAAAGATGTTTTTCTGGACTTTAGAAGAGAGTTGCAATTTTTGCAGGTACCAAGAAAACAGAATGTAGGGATAAAGAACTCTTTTCCAGAAGATACTGCTATCGAGGAGGCAGTTATTTTCACTAAGGAAGCTTTCCTGCCTGGAACGAGGCATCTTCCCCAGAGACAGTTTCTCCACATTGATTCCACAGAAGTTGACTCCCCAGTTAGGAGACAGAGAATACTCACAGACATGCTGCAGGGCCTCAGCAGCCTGAGGGGGAACCAAGGGGGAGAAGTGATGGTAAAGCATAGGGGAATTTTGCCATTTCTCAAGCCCGGTGCTGCACACAACACTTTTCTTTGTAAGTTTTCTGCATCCTCAACTCCAAAAGAAACCTTTCGGAATCCTCTCCACTATTTGGCATTTTTGAAGGGGAATAGTTGCATATATTTTGCTTTACACAGAACAAAGACATTACTCCTCAAGTTAATTTTTGCCAAGTTTGGAATTTTGCGCTTCACAAGTAAAAACAAGATTTTAGTGGGGAATTGGTGCTATCTGTCAAAATGTAAATAGGATTATTGTTTAGGATGGACACAAAGGAGCTCTGTGAACTTCTAGTCAGATGAAAAGTTGCTCAGCAGTTTCATGTCACATAATGTCCATATATACGCATACATGTGATTCATCCCCATTTCCTAGAAATATGGAATTACTTAGTAAATCTAAAATGCTGGATGAAGGATCATAATTTTCATTATGATATAGTACAAACTCATAAACAATTATCACCATAAAAAGAAAGTAATTTTAAGAAAATCTATATAAAATACTGGTTTTCTTTGACAAACAAAACTATTCCTCATTACAAACTCTAGGAATCTGTGGAAAAAAGTCACCTTATTCTCTCATCCTACTCAAGACTTGCTGAAAACTAATCTAAAATACCTTGACTCCATGTCTAAAGTGCCTCCTCCTTGTCAGAAATACTTAACTGTGGGTTATACACCCTCTGGAATTTAGCAGTTCATTGCAGTTCAAGGGACAGGCAGCTCCAGGTTCTTGTATTCCAGAAAGCAAAAGCTAATTGCTCTCTGTCAATCCAGGCACAAGCCCCGGATTTTCCTCTTTAGCTTTTGCATCTGGTAGCAAAGTCAGATGAAGAAGCTCTTGGCCCTTCTCTTCCCTGGGTGCTTCCACTTCTTCCCAGGTGCTTTGTTTCTGCTGCTGCACAACATGCTCTCTTCACCTGCACTGTGGCTTGGTGCTGGAAAGCAAGTTAGAAACTAGAACAAATTTTTAAAAGATACGTAATATTATATATTTTAACTTAGTTCAGTCCCCAATCTGTTTCCCAGAAAGCCCCTGGCAAAAAAAGAAAGTAGTATTATAAAGGTCATATCCTACGAGAGAAGGGCAGGAATTAGGTTCAAATGTAGACAACAGTCTTCAAAGTGGCTGAGAGGCTGAATGCCTGAGTACTGGGTTGTCCCTGGCAGAAGGTGGAAGGACATATCAGGGAATGAAGACAAAAAACAATTATTTTTTAAAAGTAGGGTCCCAGAATAATGGATCAGATTTGTTAAATGCTATCATTTCTTTGCTGTGTATCATTTTAATGGTTCTGGGAACTATTTTTGACACCTGATTTGTTAAAAGAATGCACTCATTAAGCAGGAAGGTGTGACAGTGCAGCATTCTGAAAATAATAGCTTGATGATGTTTGTATCCCAGGGGCTACAAATTATGGCTGAATTTCCATGGTGACCTTTGCAGTCAAACTTGCTATGTTCAGATCTTTGGTAAAAGGGAAAATTCTTCCTCCCATCCCTTGGGTACAAGGATCATCATCCACTGTATAAAAAGTTTCTGAGTTTTATAATAGTTTCACTATGTAAATTGACTTTACTTGTTAGTCTGCTCAGCTGTATCTATTCAGGAAATGTACCAGGAGATGTCTTGAGTTTTATTCAGGAGGCATAGGAAAGAGTGATGGCTGAACAGACAGAATCTCTGTAGGGAGGTGAAAAAAACTTTGTAAGGAGAGAGGGAAAGACCTAACGTATTACAGTAAGTTCTCAGCAAATGCAACAGACTAGGCAGGAGAAATATTCCAAGTAAAGCTTTATGTGAGTCATTATATTTTACTAGGTGACTGATCAGCATATCCCCAAGGCTTTTCTGTGCCTTCAATGCATCCTACTTCTGATTGCATATAGTGTTACTGGAATAGAGAATAACTGGATTCTTACTCGCTTTCCTCTTACATCAATACATACCAGGAGCCAACGGAGTCAGAGGGATGTAAGGGTATTAGCTCTAATTCCCAGGTTTTCATATGACTAGCCTGCTATTGAATCGTTACACAAAAATAGATTATTTTCAAGTTTTATCCCCAGAATTATTTCCTCAGCTGCCCTTCTATCTCTCAAAGAAAGAGCAGTACTCAGCATAGATTCAAGCAGGAAAAGGTAGGCTTAAAGAGGTATCTGATGCTCTCTGCAGAGATCACTGTCTGGATGGATATGGGAAATCCATTGTTTGGTTTTTTTTCAAACTGCAGTCAATAAGTTTTCACATTGAAATGAGTCACTAGGAGCAACTTATGGGCATAGTAAAACTGGAGGTCGCTACTCTGCTTGTGAGCAGGAGTCGAAGGCTAATAACTTTCTCCATACTGGGAAGCACTTTCTGCTGCAGGACTAAACTGAGCTCCACCTAAAAACATTGATTTGTTTCAAAACCTATGGGTGCTCCTGTTTCTTATCTTCCTCTTCACATTTGTTGGGTGTATCAAGTCATACAGCTGCCAAAACTAATGTTTGTAAACAAACTCCTCCTAGAGGCTCTGGAAAAACACCTGGGTAACACCCTGGTAATGATGGGGAGAGTGAGCAAGACCAAGAGCTCTGAAAGGAAAGAGAAGTATTCTCCATGACATGCAAACCAGGAAGCGTCTGCAAGACACTGAGATGCACAGGAAGATGTGGGTGTCTGGAGCTTAGGCACAGTGGGGCTGGTCCTGGGCCAGAGAAGGGATGTCCATCCCCCTCCAAATGGGCTATAGAAGTCTGCAAACAGCACCTGGGACTCCATGTTCAGCAGGCAAAAATATCTTACCCAAGAAAGTACCCATATTCCCCTGAGAACCCAGCCTCAGGGTGACATCATTTGCCACCATAGGCAGCAGTTCTGCTCTGACATCCTGCTCTGCCTGAGAGGATGAATTCACCTCTTCATCTCTAGAGCATTTGGCTTTCATGGTGAGTACTCCTGGGCTGCAGCTGACCTGCTGCTCAGTTGGCTGGTCAAAGCGCACTCACGAGCCAAGGCCAGACCCAGCACCACTGTGCAAGAGATGCTGGCTGAGCTGTGAGAGAGCTTCCCAATAGAGAGCAAACCCACATCCCACTCCTGCCTCCACCCAAGGGGGGCCTAAACTCTTTTTTCTTTCATGAGGAAATCTGAGAAAACATCTCAAACCTCAGAGAAGAGTGACATCTTAGATTTAACACTTCTGCCTGAACTTTCTTTGTGGGCACGTCAGGTTCTCTCTTCAGGAACATCAGCATCATGAAGTGCCCCAGAGCTCTGTGTGGCATTTGTGGGGCTGCTGGCAATACATCACTTTCATGTCATCAGCCTCTTTGCTGGTATTCAAGTCATTGCTGAAGGAACAGACCAAATTTTCATCTTGCACTTAGATTTACTCAACAGAAGATTCAACATCGAAACATACAGAGCTCTATCTCATCAGTTTCAGTTATTCACATGGCTATGAAGGGAATTAGTCTTTGGTTTTGACCTAGGATTACCTGACTCATCCACAGCTGGATTATGTCAAAACACAAATTCTTTGAGGAAAGAGAGATATTTGTGACTGATTCAATAGGAATTTTTCATTAGCAGTATTTCCCTTCCAGAGTGATCCCTCAGGCCATATTTCAGATGCATTCTTGACACAGAGAATATCCTAAACTTCTGGGGGCACCAGTTTTATCTTCCAGAACACAGGGAGAGCTCTCAGATGGATTCAGCATCTTGCTCCTGGTGTCAAAGAGACTGTAGCAGCTGAGAAGTGCCTTTTTTCTTTCAACTCATGAAATGCAGATACAGAGATGTGAAGGACAAGCCCACAAAAATTGCTAAGCAGCACTGTTTTGGAGTCACAGATCTGATAATAATGTTCTCTTTGTTCCAAAGGAAGTCTCCTTGAAGCACTCTTTATTCTCAGTTTTAATAACTTAGATGCATTGTGATATTAACCTTACCTTGTTATAAAAACCACTGAAAAACTAAACCATACTACAGATTAGAAAATTCTCTTTATAAGAAAAAAGAAAAAAAAAATCTGTGCTAGTTCTCTTAATAATGTCTAGAAAGTTATTTTTTTATAAACAACATTGTGCATCTTTCTCTCAGTTCTTTTTTACACTGTGTTCATGTGCTCAGAGTTATTTCTAGAATCCAAAAAGGCATGGAAAATCCCTCATATTCTTACAAAAGCAGATATTTTCTCAGCAATTACCAGTAACTAGCTGTTATTAGAAATATTGGTACTGTTGGCCTCCTGATAACACGCGTGAAACAAAGTGAATTTTGTTTACCTAAAGGCTCATGAATAATGTACCTATGCATATATATATATGTGAATATATATGTGCACACATATAATATACATTTTAAAATAGAAAATTCTTCAAAATATAAAGCCAAGATTGCTGATACTGTCCACAATAAAGAGAAATTTAAAGAGAGGATGAGGCTGACATGCATATATATATATGTGAATATATATGTGCACACATATAATATACATTTTAAAATAGAAAATTCTTCAAAATATAAAGCCAAGATTGCTGATACTGTCCACAATAAAGAGAAATTTAAAGAGAGGATGAGGCTGACATTCCTATACCAGCAGCTTTAGAAAAGGCATAATGGCACAGAACTGTGAAGGAATCTCCTCACAGATGCGTGATGATGAAATATGCAGAGTACAGAAAGGAAAGAGTTAGATGGACAGTCTGTATTTGAATCCTTCTGTTGTAATAATAACAAAAAAAGGATAATCAGAAAACTATAATTATAAAATCTTTGTTGACATAAATGACCACTGCAAGGCATATAAAAATATTTCCCATATCAAGTGAAGAAAGAGGAAAGTCTTTGTTCTAATAAAACTTTTAAACTTGATGCTGGACGCATCCTCTCAATGGGTTAAAAGCCTGGGCCTCTTAGATGTTCTTTCCTCTGAGATTTGTCTAGGCAAACCAACCACTTCCTTTCCTCAAAAATGTTCATACCACAATAGGAAAAATCACAAGGGCTTGGTCATCTCTTCTAATGTAAAATCCTACAGCAGAAGAGAGGCTGAGGTGTGGGAACGAGCCCCTGAAATTTTCCCCACCACTAGTTGACTACCAGTGCTGGAGATTGCCTCTGGAAAACAAGCCTTAGAGCCCCAGTGGTTATAGAGCAATTAGACCAGCCCATCATTAGAGCTCTCTATTAGCCGTGGTCCTTTCAAGATACCATGTCAAAAACATCCATAAATGACCCTTAAACCAAAATTTTTTTATAGCATAGGCCTCAGAGAAATCTTAATAAAGTCAGTTTTTGTAACATTTTCATTCATAAAAGGTAAAAATGGGATTTGTGGCTCCTTTCACCTTTCTCACTTTTCAGTTTCTCTTTCCCTTATATACCTTGCAGTTTGTTCCTTTAGGTGAAGAGATGGGCCTCAACTTTTGCATTCTTTTACTGTCTCTTTTTCCATCCTCTGTTAAGATTAAGGCTTTTTTAGTATAGGAGAGATTAATATCCATAGTCTAGAGTGTTGCTACTACCTTCCATTAGCTACATCACTTTAGTCAATGGGAACCAATATAAGAGCTGCAGAAGTAGATAAAGTATACAAGATGCAAAGTATATCATGTAACAAAGGTTGAGTGTGATAGTGAATAAACAAGTAGGTCTTGCTGTGAAAAGTGATGTAATGAATCAGCATTTCTGTTATGAGTGTTGTTATGAGTGTTTCAACACTCACAGAAAGACCTTTTTCCTCACTGGGGAATTCCTATTTCACACTCTGTGCCTCTGCAAAGGCTCTCAGCACTGCAGGCATCAAGGCAAACCCTCTCCATGTTCACAGCACCTCCTCCAAGGCTGCAGAGCCTGATACTGCTTCAGTTGCTCTTCTACCTCTCCTCAGCTTCAACATCCCTCATACTCAAAAATCACTGATGCAGCAAAGGCTCTGGGGCTTATATTTTAGCAAGAAACCACTGGGAAACACAGATGTAAATGACATTATTACTGAGCTTGGTGATTCCTATTGACTAGGAAATATGTTGCTGAATGGAGAAAAGACAGAATATCTAAGCCTGAGGCAACTTGCTAAAATGACCCAAACAGGAAACAAAAGTCAGCTTCTTCATCAGCATGGCCCAAATAGGACAGGTTGGCCTTCAGAAAACATTTCTACTTGCACATTATTCTCTAACAAGTACGTGGTCTGCACCTTCGACCAATTTGAAGCAAGTGTGGCCTCTGCAGATCTGAGATGTCAGCTCTTGATCTGCTTGGTGCTTTCTTACCACTTCCAGAGCAAGGACTCTGCTTCTGTTCCCTTCCTCTGCCACACTGACACTTAGCAGACTGATGAACAATTCACATTTATTTAAAATTATGTCAACAAGGAAAGCCAAAGATTAAAATGCATGAATGACCAATTCAGCTTCCTGATGCTGCTCTAGGCATACAGCACTACAAAATTCTATTATCACTTAGCTTAATTGATATTTAACATGCCAGTAAAATCATTAGGTAACAAATCCAAATAAATGGGCTCCCCTTCTATGAACAGGTGAGGGGCTGAAATTATCTGGCTCACTAGATGAGTGGTTTTTCTGTTCATTCTGATCAACTGCTTTGTCTGTGCCAAGGCTTAGTTGTTAATTGTGCTGCACACTTGTTTTGTGAACAGACTTAAAAGCCAAAGATTGAGAGTTCAAAGGCAGTCTAGGTGTTTCATGAATAAACACAGCTTGGAGCATGGCACAGACCTCAGGACAACACCTCTTGTGAGTTTTGGGACTGACTGTAGCCTTTGGTGTCAGTGAAGAAAGGAACTTGTTCCAGTTTTTGGGCAACTTGTCCCATGTCAGTGATCTGAGTAAACACCAGCACTTGATGTCTACCTTGGAGTGATGGATGGGAGGAAGGACACTTGTGGAATGTAGATGAACATGGATTCATGGATATGGATGAATAGGTCTGATTCATTGTCTTTTCTTCTGTAGCTGTTTATAATCAGAACTATGCATGGAAAGAATAAATACTGTGATTATATATTCTTCTATTAATTAAAAATTAGAAGCAGCAGTGAGTCATCTTCAGTTTCAGGGAATTAAAAATGAATTGTTATTAAACCCAGGACTGCTCTAGCAGACTTCCCTGCAACTAATGAGGATTTCACCCTTGCAGGATTATAACCGCATTGAAAGCCAAGGAGGTACCAAGAACTCAGGAACCTCTAATCAGAAAATAGGATGCTTTACTGAAAGAGATCAGAGAAACAAAGTAGCTTCTGAGGCAGGAGGTGTAAATATTGGTGCAGCAGCATTTACACTGAGCACGTGGGTACTGTTAGCTGCAAACTGGAATTAGTCTCCACTGGAGAGACCAGAGATTGCTGAATCTAAAGGTGTGTTGGAAGAGGCAGCTTATGCCCACTGTTGGCACCAGGTTGCCATTTCTACTACATCAGTTCTTCTAGTGATTGTGCATGGTCAGTGTCAAGAAGAGAATGTTAACCACCAATGGACAGCTTGGGCTACATAGAGCTACAGATATTACATCACCCCACACCTCCATGTCTGGCTGCAACTCAGAGAGGGCAAAGGAAAGGTTGTCTCCTGCCTTGCTCAATACAAGAACAAGGGACCACTCAAGCACACAGGATATATAGGATATATATTCTGAATATATATGAATATAGAATCCACACATACGGAAATGGGCTTAATGCTTTTTAAACCACTACTGTAGGGGAGGTTTGGCCTGATCCCGCATGCACAACACACTAACCAGAGAGCTGACAGGCTAGCCAAGGTCAATGTAACCTTGAGGCAGCCTGAAGAAGAGGTAAACAACTTCAGACCCAGGTAAATACAGCCTTGCTGGGGCTGAGGGGGTCGTGGTTGCCTCATGAACACCAGTCTCCCACCAATGGGAGAACAGCGCTGCTGCGTGAACAAAGATTTCTAGCCTATGAGAACTTGTTATTGTCCTCGTGATTACCCCAAAACCCTATATAACTTGTTCACCCCCCAATAAAGTTTTTTTTAATTTCGTTTCTTCATTCTTTTGGTTTTTTGAGTTTTTGTTTTATGGTTGTTTGTTGGTTTGGTTTTTTTGAAGTCTGCTGGCTCCTTTATGTTTTGTACTCCATCCATAGTAATAAAAATCCTTATGGTGAATTTTAACTTCAGAGATATTTCTATAAATTGATTGCTCTCATGAACATCTGAACACCTCCACAGTCTCCTCAAGAGACTCTCAGCAGTCTGCCCTAAACATCAAGAAGTACTAAGTACCTCTAGTTGTCATTGGTTTCCACTGGCCATTTCTTGCATGATAGTGACTTTCTCTCTGAAAGTAAAATCTCCATAATCTCATTTAATTTTAATTGCATAAACAGGAACGTCCCCATTATATGAGTGGAATTCAGACTGGCTGTTACTATGTGTATGTGCATGTGCCAGCCATTATCACTTTGAGGTATTGTGGTTATTTTTTTCCAAATGTGTCCCTAGATCAACAGTACAAAACACCAACTCTCATTTGATACAATTTTGAGCAATGCTATTTGGATGGACTACATGTTAGTCATCAAAGAAGAGTGGAGTCAGAAGGTTTAACTGTATCTTAATAAGTCTACTAGAGGAAATCATAAGGACATGGTGAGATAAGAAAAAAATGTTGAGTTTTTACTATAATTAATACTAGTTATAATAATAAAAACTATACTACTGATGATACATGGCTGTATATACTATTTCTCTCCATTGTTCTCAAAGTACTTCTACAAAGGCAGGTAAGATGGTTCAACTCTGGAAAAAGGTAGAGAGAAGGAAATGGATAACTTGCAACCAAATATCTGCTCTTCCCTGCCTAGTTAGGGTCACACTGTGTCTATCACTGTATTTGGATATCTCTTGCTTTTGTTTCTACAGTTCCACAATATGTGTAGCATTAAAAAATAAATAGGTGGTATAGAGATGCTATATAAAATTTTGAGCTGCTTAAACCACAAAGTCATGGGAGGAAATGCCTTGCAGTGCAGCTGACCTGTATTAACAATTTTCCAGGTGTAATGTGGACAACACTAGAGCTAACTGATGCTAGATGTGCATACTGTATATTATAAGCAAAGGTAGAACTAGTACTGATAGGCATTTGGCCTATCACATCTCATTAGGATTTAAGGCTGATTTGTGTTATCATACTCTGGTCTTACAACGTCAGAACTCGGCACCCTTGTTGACACTGCTGAGGAAATAAATGCATGGCAAGGTGATGAAAATAACCTTTTCTTTTTTACTCTCTTCTGACAGCAAGTTCAAGGGAATCTGCAAGTTCCAGAGAAATGGGAATAAATGCAAGGAGAGGCCACATTTTGGAAAAAATTCCCAATACACTAGTCTCAAAGGCGCATATGTGTGCCATGCTTCTGTTTATTCAAAGCATTAATGACCTGAAATACAGCCTACAGGTTCTGAGGCAGGCAGACCCTCCTTTTGCCCCAGTACAGGTGAGAGAAGCTGGTCACACTGGTGGGATATGGCGTGTGTTGGACACCAGCCTTGCAGTGTCAGAATCATAGTCAACAGAAAAGACTACATTTCTGTCGACCTTTTTCAGAGGAGCCACAGTCACCAAGCAATCCTAGTACTGATTTAATATCTGGAAAAACAGTTATAGCAGCATTTATTATTATTGGTGTTACAGCAGCACCTAGAGACCCTTCCTGGGACTGGAATTCGTTTAACTTGGCAACAGGCAAAGAGGGGCTGAAGGAGGGACCCTGCAGTGAAGAGCTTACAGTCTAAATGGAAAAGACAGATAAAAGAGTGGAAGGACTTGAGGAACAAAATGAGAGATTTGCATCTGCCAGCAGATAGCCTAGGGTACACTTGGGTTTATTACCACCTAAGCACAAGGGGACCCACAACATTCTGGTGAGATGGCTGCATTGACATACAGTGTTTCAGCCTGAAGTTTAATATATAGGGTTACCTTTGGGTTTGATCTGTCAGGAAAGGCAACAATTTTCCTGTTCATTGAGATAATTTCAACATTGAAAGAGCTGCAGATAAGGCTACATGAAAAATAAATATTAAGATACCAATGCTTATGAAAATCAGCTAGACTTTTGGAGTGTTGTTATAGTGAGCTGGAACCTAGAAAACCTGGACTTTATCAAAGACCTGCCAGGACCAAAGAAGCAGTGTTTTGAAGTTTTGCAGAGCTTTTTTCTCAATGCCACTATTTCGATGTTGGACACAACCTGTCAGCTGGAAGAGTGAGCTGTCACCACTGGGTGTCAGCACAAAAGGAGGCTTCAAGGGCAATGGGGCTCTGGCCTGGTCTCTTTGGAGCTGTCAGCATGTGGCTATGTTCTTTCTCCCCTATTTTTCTCTATTATTTCTCCTCTTAATCTCTCTTCCTTTATTCTTTTCTTCTCTAAGGTGTGGATGTCTAACTTAAGTTGCATGGAGTTTGTGTTTGCTGAGTGTAACAGAAGTTCTTTACTAGCAATGCTTGCTAGTCCTAGTCATCTGTTGTAATGCTTTTGTAAAGTTGCATGTTATCTTTGTAAAATCCTTTTTGCCAAAACACCTGTTTTCTCACCAAATTAAAAGAAATCTCTTAGAGAAAACAATGTGTAGTTATTCTCTGGATGTTAACTCAAGGTACCAAAGAACCAAGGGCTTTACAAGAGTTTGTGGGAACAAAATCTCTTGGAGCCTGAATTTGAAATGTAACATCTGGTAAAGGCTGGGCATTCAGGACTGGTTGTAACACTTAGTTGTTTTCCTACTTACATTTTGCCACCTTGAATATGATGAGAATTTTATCACATCACATTACAGAGTGAGTGAGTCAGTTACTAAACAGCACAAAGTATTGTGCAGAAGCATGGGTTAGTCTATGTTTGAACCAGTCCTTAGACTTCTGTTAACAATACCTATTCCCTGTACTTTGTATTGCAGCAAGTATGCCCAAAGTCAGCCAGGTCAGACGTGTTGAAGAATAATGATTAGTCTAAGAAAATTGTTCCTACAAATTGGTTGTTGTGCACATTGTTGTTCCCTTAACCAGGAAAAACTGAAACTGGAAAACAAAGATGAAAGGTTCAGATGCTTACTGTAATTTTTTTGGGCTAAATAACCCGAGCTCTGGAAATAATACTGGAGAATGTGAACATCTAGCATTTTAACTTCACATAAACCAGGAACCTCTTAAATGGGATTATCACAGCTGTGAAAAAAGCAATAGGACTAGAAAACAAGCCTCTTGAAGTTGGGAGTTTGGTACTATTTTAGAACGGAGGAGTAATTGCAGAGAATGAAATGGGACTCGACTCATTGGTGAAAACTATGCTATCAGCAGCAATTGGGTTTACTGTCCACTCTGCATTCTCACCTGTGGTTTCATGGGAGGTACCAGAAAAACGCTTCTGTCATTCTGACAAAGCTCACTGTTATGGGTTTAGGCAAGTGGGCCTAAATTTAGGTTTTAAAAGTTTAGCTAGGCCTGGGAATTGTCAGCTGACTTGAGCTGGACTGAGCTAGCTAACAGCTGACTTCTTCTGGTCATAAACTACATGATTGATTCTCTGAAAAACTAAAGATAATATTATTTCAGTTGCCAGTATTTTTCCAGATGATTGATATCCTAAGGAACGGAAGGAAGACGCATGGGATCCAGATGAAAGCACTGAAGACAGAATTAATAACATTCACAGATGTGACTGTCAAGAGCACATTGTTTGCTTATGAGAACATTCAAAAGCATATGCAAGTACCTCAAAATAATTTGGTATCAATCAGATTGCACAAGATACTAGTTATGTGGAAGTGGCATCCACAATAGTGGAAAGCGAAGGGGAGCTGGCTGTGGGCAAGCTCTCTGCTGTAGGAAAATGATTTGCTACAACCAAGAACTGAGCAAAATGAAATAAAGCAGATGAGACATAGAAAAAAACACAGAATCTTTTGGGAATCCAGAATAAAGACAGGAATACTGGTCAGAAGGTAAAAGTCCTGGGAGTCTTTCAAGAATTTTGTGATGTTTATGAGAAAACATACCAGATGAGATGCCTGGAGAGAGACAGTAAAGAAAGTGTTAGAACAGATTGTAGGAGAAAAATTTAAAAAATGGGAAAAGAGTGGTTTGATAAAGATTGCAGGAAAGCAACTGAGATTGACATATAGCAAAGCTGTAGCCTTCAGAATCAGAACTGAAGTCTGGATGAGAAACTCTCTGAAGCCAGAGGGAAACTCAGGAGGCCAGAAGTGTAAGGAGAAAGACAATACTTCCATGGCTTGGGGGAAAAGATGAATCAGGTTAGGAAGATTAGTAAAATAAACACATTTTATAAGGGTATCAATGCATAGAAGAGAGGATATTAACCATATCTATGTGTGATAAAGAACAAATAAAGAATCCTTTTTACTATAAAAAAATTACAGAAGAGCAAGGAGGAGTACTTTTATGTGTCCACTACAGGGAGAAGTTTAGTAGATAATTAGATTGCTGAAGGGAAAGAAAGAAAAAGGACAAATCAGAAAGAACAACACCATCATCTTATCTCTCGTTATGGTCAACAGTGTCCTGTTGCTGGTATTTTTTCATCATTATGTTTCTTTTACTGAGGCTTTATATGAAATATATATTCTGGAAAAATATATCTTCTCTGAATCAAGTGTTTTCAATATGCCATTGCTAGAGAAGAAAAAATGTTAAGATTATTCTAATGTATTTTTTTAATATGAACTAAAATGGAAGCATGTGGAAAACCTGGTGCATTTGTCAGAATGGTGTAACTGTGTGTTTGGAGTGCAAACTATAGAATAGAAAATATGGAATTTTATCTATCCCATTTTGGAGACTTAGGAAAATACATTTACACAGGTGCTGGTCTGTGTTTCTCTGAAAGGAGTAATACAGTTGCAGAGCACCTCTGAAAACATCTAGCTTTTGCAAATGTAGGTGCTGCTTTGGCAATCTTGAGAAGGCAAAGCAAAGACTTGAAGAACACTAGAAGAAAACTGGGACCAAAGTGAAATAAAGACAGTTGCACCGGATAGGGAGAAATATGTTGTATGGGTTTAGCTAGGCTTAGATTTAGGCTTTAGTTTTCCGAGTAGGCCTCAGATTATCAGCTGACTTGAGCTGGGTCAGACCAACTGACACTGATTCTACTGGCCAAGGTTGTTCCATACCATATTCTGACATCATCTCAAGTATAAAAGTGGGTGTAGGAGGTGCCTGGCCAGTTCCTTCACGGCTGTCATCCTGGTGGGACACACTGTGCTGGGAGGGATGGGAGGACTAGGCCCAGTGCCAGCTTATCACCATGTTATCTTAGGGAAGTAAAATGTTAATTATTAGTTTTCTCTCTGCTTGGGTTTGTTTCTGGGAAGCTTGAGCTCTTTTAGGAGGTGTCTTTTTGGTGTGCTTTATGGATCTAGAGTGATGGGATCTGTTTTTTCAGTGGGAGGTAGAGGATTGTTGTTATATCTGACTTGTGTAGGTGTGTGTTATATTGTAGTTTACTTTTAATTTTCTCTTTTCTGTATAAATATATAAACCTGTTTGAAGTTTTCCATTTTTTTCCCTTTTCTCAGAGGGGTGACGGGGACTCTTATTCTGTGTTTGGTAGTGCCTGGCATTTTGTCAGCTTAACCAAACACATATGTGTTTAATGGAAGTACAAAATTTGTAAGACATGCAAAGAATCCCTGAAATCTTTAATGCTATGATTTTACAATAGATTTTTTTTAAAATGCAAACCATGATACAACTTTAAATCATGGCATTCACTGAACAGAATCACAGACCATATGTATATATTAAAATAAATTTTCTTCTGACACACCTTTATTTAACCGTGTTAAAATGCTACAAACCATCTATTTGTATGGAATTACACACTGTATTTCCAAGTATGTGTTATGCTAAGAATAAACAACTTCTTGAACTAGTATTCCTTGGTCTTGCATTCATTTTTAAATCAATGTAGAGATGTCCTTGTATAATGTTCAAGTAGTATCAGAAAGTGTCAGTTATTTAAAACCAGCCTTATGGCTGACTTTGAGGATGTGACATTTCCTGTTCCTGCTTATATTCCTCGTGGTAATCCAGGGTCCAAGTGTAATGGTGCTGTACAAGGTGGCAGCTCTGGCTTAAGAGAATAATCAAACGAGTACGATGAGGAGTGCAAGTACATTTAATTTTCCAACCTGTAGGACTGATCCAACAAACTGCACTGAGGATAATTATCCCACCTTTTTGTATGTGATTGCAGTACTTGCAGAATAAAATTATTAGCCAACACTGTGTGCTGGAGCACTGAGCTCCCTCCTTCACCTAAGAAAAGAATGATCATTTGGAGGTACTTAGTATCCCCAGCTTGGCTGAGAGTACAGAGCAGCTTTCCTTTAGAGGAAACAAAGCAACACATACAGAGGAGAGTCTTTGATCGGCAACTGCCTAGAAAAAAAGAAGCTCAGAATGATGGAAAATATTATGGATACCTAAATTTTCTGCAAAAAATACAACTGAGTTTCTCAAAAAGGCTATGACATTGGATGTCATATGTCTTCTTTCCTCCAGAGGAACCAGCTGCTTTATTTTCACAATACCCAGATCAATGGGGAGGCAGTTTGGTTTCCAAGACCACTCCTGTGCCTCTCCAAGACCCAGCTCTGCCTGCTGCTAACCTTGCAAAGAAGGGAGACCCATCCATTGCTTGTGATTCCATCTCCTGCTCTATGACCACCTAAAGGCACTGAGGAGGTCTTCTAAAATTTTCTTTCTTACATGCTCCCTGGTGCTGGATAAAGCAGGAGCTGGGTGAGCAGGAAATGAAAATGGAAAGGGACAGTAACTACCAGTGAAAGTTATCCAGCAAAGGTTGCAGAGCCAACTTTCAATGGCATGGAAGGCCTTGAGGCTGGAGTGAATTTACATTACTAGCCTCCAAAGAAAGTGTTTCCATGGAGGGATCAGGCCAGGATTTCTCCCAGGGGTGATGCTGGTATGAACTGCACTGAAAAAAAAAGCCTGGACAAAGCACAAAATGTGCTCTTGCTGTGCCAAAGAAGGAAAGTTAATTCCCAGAGTCTCTCTGGGTGCTTATGCTGGGCAGTTTCCGGAAGATTTTTCTGTCAATATAAAGGCTGCTGTCAGTGTATTTTCCTTGAGCCACATTTATGTCATTCTCCACTAACATGCTGGATTTTTGTTTCTACGTCATATCAGAGGCAGTGTGGGGTTTGCTGACTCCAGCCTTCACTGTTGAATTTCTATTTTCTCAGGTGGTACAACTGCAAAATATAGAACACATAGTAAAGAGTATCACAATGCTTTGCAACCCTCAGATAGGAAGCCAGAGAAGATTAAGTCTCTCTAGTTAGAAAGGCCTGTTCCTGATAGTTTTTTCCCCAAAGCCAATTCCAGACTGAGATCAGAGAGGAGTCTTGTGTAAACCAAGGCTCAAAGCACAGACAGAAGGATTTTAAACTTTTGTGGCAGGGTTGCCGGGGCATACTTAGCTGTGTTGTGCTAGAGAAGGATCTTGGGACTGAATTTAAGACTTATAATATTCATCTGTGCTGTTGTTTTCCCCAAATCAGGTTTGAACATGTTTAACAGATTGACTGTGTAAGAGCAATATTTCTGCCCTGTTATGGTTAGATGTTAAATTTCTGTTTGACTTCCTATGTCAAAAAGTTGGAGCTCTTACTGTGTTTCTCCCTGGGATGCATAATCTGGGGCTGGCTGCTGCCCAGAGCCCTCAGAGAGAATAGTTTATGAAGTCATTGGGAGCCATGTGTGGAAAAGTAGAACTATCAAGGAATACATCATGGGGCAGTGATGAAGTGGGAGTGGGAAAAATTACGGAAAAAATGCAGTAAGTATGGGAAAAGTAGATTAAATATTTCCATAGTATGGAAGATCTGATCTCAGCTGATCTCCTTATAGCTCTGTTGCTGAAAATCAAAACCACTCCAACACATCCAGAGTGCTCTAATCCTTGCTAAGACACAGGTAAAGGCTTGTCCAGCAGCATCTCTGCACCTTACTCCTGCTTTGTGGATGAAGGACTTCAAAATTCCTGGGTCTCCTAACCATAAATAAAAGTCACAAATTTTAAAATAGTGGATATTTAGACTGTGAGAGAAAGCGTACCAGAATCTGATGAGTTCATTTTCCATATATGGAAACACATAGGACAGAAAACTGCAGTGATTTTATCTGGCATCTAAATAACTCCTGAAAAGAAAAGACACTGGGTAATGCAGTTGTCTAAAGATTAAGGGAAAAGGTGAAGTGTATTACTGAGAAAAGTGATCCAAACCTTTAGTGGTAACTTAACAGCTGGCAATCTCATTGCATTTAATTACTGCCTTTTTTGTCAGTTAAATTCTGTCTATCCTTTTTTGCATTTATTTTAACTTTGCTTATACACACCTTGAATAGCAAAGAAAGAAGTACTTTTTCTGGTGTAAAATAGAATAGAAGTAGACAGCAGAAAAAATTGCCAAATGTTTTTTAGGGTTTTTTTCCTAATGGAAAATACATTTTTTTTTAATAAAAACACCCAGAAAGTTTGATTACAAGCATAGTTTAGATTAAAAAGGAAACTTTTAAATAATTCTTTTGAGCAATAAAGAAATCAAAGCTGCCAGCTGAACACAGCCAGTACTTACAAAACTACTGTTTTGCTGAAAACTTCATTTCACATCAAAATCAATTGTGAGAGAAAGCTTTTGTTTGAAGAACCTACCAGTCTGTTTGATACCCCAGCCAGGTCCTGTAGCATTCCCATTACTGTTCCTGCTTAAGCATTTCTCAGTGCATTTGCCCCAAGCCCCTGCAAATCTTGTCAGCTTCCCCACAGAGCTGCAGATCAATGCCCATGCTGCAGAGAACAACCCTGCTTCCAGACCATTTACTAACAGGGCATGGCATCTGAGGAAGATGCTCCTAGAGGTTGTTTTCTGAAGACAGCTGTGGATTCACATGACAAATTATACCCTAAGTCCTCCCCTGGACAAGGATCGCAGCTGATTGAGCACCTCATGTTCCTCAATAGGTCTCCACCATTCTTTCAGCTGAACATTACTATTTAAGCACTCACAGAAACTGCAGTGAGTCTCAACTGTTCAGCGCTTTCATCACTGGGCATGAGGAGGAACAAGTCTTAGAGCTTGTCTTCTCTGTCCTTTAGTCATTTCACTATATTTTGGTCTTCTAGTGTCTGCATACTGTAGACAAAGGTCAATATAATGGTTTAAGAGCTGCCTTAGAACTATGTAAAATGATTAAGCAATATATCTTGTACTGGAAAAGTGATGGAGTTTGACATCAGATAGTCGTGCTGTACAACCCTGATGCTGATGGGAAGGTGTGCTGGGTGTGTGACCAATGAACACAGCAGAGAAACAAGTTGGGTCTATTTGTCTGTCCACATCTGACTTCACCTTTATCATCTCTCTGTTGGCAGAGATGTCACCACATGATCACCAGCAGGCATTAGTCATTGTGAGAAAAATTAGAAGATTAAAAAAAAACCCAAACAGACCATCTCAAAAGTACGAATAAAAGGCCAGCTACATTTTTTCCTCTCTGAAAGAGTGGACTTCTTACATTTATTTACAGAACAGAAAAAAAAATTCTGAAAGATTTCTATCTATACATTAGCTCAAAAAATCCTTCAAGGTTTCTAGCAGTTACCTTGGAAAATAGTGTCAGAGCTTTTCAGACATTACTTCTGAATGATAGATCGCGCAGCGTCCCTCACCACATAGTCAGAATGTTCAGGATTTCTGAGGAGACTTATCTGAAACCTTCTGCTTTCTTTGCAGTTTTCAGTGTTGGACTACAATCATTTCTGCATAGTTTTGCAGATGAGAGAAAGGATTGATTTGGTCAATGATGTAAACACTTTTGAATAATCAACCACCAAAATAAACCAGTCCACCACAGTTTGTCCCTCAGGCTCACCTCCATGAGAAAGGAAGATTTCATTCTGCTCATCAGAGATGGTTGGTGGCTTAACAAGCACGTTGCAGAAGTGCTACAGAAATGTGGAACTGTACCTTGGCAGAAAATTAATTTGTTGGTGAATACCCAATTATTTTCAAAGGCTGACATCTAAGCCCATAATTATCAAAACTAACATAAAATATTATTCTCAAGTTGTTTTTAAATTTAAAAATGACTGTTCATGGGAAATAAAGAGTACAGACTGAAGTACATTGAAAGTAAGACAAACCTTAAAAAATTCTTGTTATCAGATGGTTAATAGAATATGAAAGAGCTTCTGTAATTTCCTTTTCCCTTGACCTTTCTCATACTGATGCACTATCCAATTATGCATTTATCACGTTGTTATTGAAGAGGAGCAGTTCAGAAAAGTCTGTTTATTGATGTTTGAGTACCAGAAACTTCCTGTTTCTTTTGCAACAACAAAAAAACGCCTTTTGGATCTCATCAATAATAAGGGGATGAAATAAACCAAGGAAAAAAAAACCCAGTCAAATGCATCTGCATTTTAACCAGCAGCTTGAGACTATATTCTTGAGACTTGTTCTTGGAAAGTCAGTTTAAATCCAGGAAAAAACTAAAACAAATTAATCTTCAAAGCTGTCAGGCAATGCTGACTATCAAACTGCTTTGTTAATATACCACATACCTTAATTTAAAAAAAAATGGATGAGCTGCTTTCGGAGGCAGCTTTGAGAGCTCCTTCCAAATTCACTTATTTTCTAGAGCAAGTGGTCCTTTACTACAGCATAGGTTATTTGTGCCAGATGGGTTCTCTACATACTCTAAAGTTTGAAATTATAGAAAAAAAAAGGTGTGATCAACAAAGCACACAGTTCTGATGATCAATGGAGATTAACAGTGTTCATGGACAAACACACGGAATTTTGAGATTCAAATTTGAGGTTCCCTAAAGAAACGATACCCAGGCCAGTCAAAAATTTCAGAATGTTGCTGATTGAAAAGCAGAGCTCAAGACTATACCGAAGAGCCCAGGGCCTGACCTGAGGGACTCTGTACTCATGTGATTCTCTCTTGATCACCCACTTACACACCCCTGACTCTTTGACAGCACCATGCCCTGGGTAGACTTGGGTCTCTGCCCAGGTATCTCCTGCTGCAGGACCAGGACATGAAGGACTTATTTTGTGCACTATAACAGTACTACTGAGCTCAAAAAATTATGCTCATCCTAAGGGAGATATATAGTTTTGTTTCATAAAAAGCACTGAATTAGCTTCACTTACCATAGTTATTCATAACCGTTACACAAGCTTTGCATAACATTATGGTAATTTTAGAATAGAATCACCTGCCTGCTGGCAACAGCAAGTGGATGGCCATGCTGAGTCTCTGATAAAAGGCCATGAATTAGCAGAACTGCCTTCAGAGGACGGGCACTAGCTGCTTGGTCACCTTTGTTAACCCACTAGGGGTAATGAAAGAAAAAAGGCCTCAAAATAAAAAAAATAAAAAAGTGAAAACTAGACATAAAACTGTGACACACTAAATGGTTGATTTAATAGTTTGGGTAGCTGTTTCTGGATAAGCACTAAATTTAACAAAAATACTCTTGGTTTCCATGCATTTATCCAAATTTGTGAAATCTTCCAGATATTGATTTTTCGGAGGTTGTATATACAAAAGCATGAAACAAGTTTCTGCCCCTGGACTGTTTGAATTTTTAAGGTTTTCTTAAATGAGGAGCAAATAAGATACATTACCAGTGATGTGACTGTGCATTTTTTTCAGTCATAAATTTGTATATTCAATATAAAGCAAGTTTCCATGGCTGGTCTTTGTAACCTACTCACGATGAAGCTTGCAAAGTTCAAAATGAGTACTAAATCCAGACTCAGATGCACTGAGCAAAATCATATTTGAGCCTCGGATGGTCTGGTCTGTGTCTGATCTCCTGTGTGGTAGGAGGCTTGACATACACACGGGTACAACTGCAGAACACACTTAAAAGCCCATTGTATCTTCCATTTTGTTGCTCCACTGCCTTCACTCCCACTCACACTTTTCATGGAAAGCATAACCTAGGTCCATTTTATTGACAAAGAGGGAGGATTTTCCCCATAGGAACCTGGCTGTAATATGAAACGCAGGCAGCAATGCAAGTACCGTCATGCTATGTGTATGATTTGGGGACAGTTAGGGGCCACACGGCAACTATCACTGGCTTGAAGTGCTGTTTTAGGAGGTTACAGGCTCCAAGGGAAGATTTTTCATGTTTCTAAAACAGATGGGAAAAGTTAGAGTGATAGTATCTGAAAAATCCTCCTTGTGATCATGCTCTACAAATACAGCACTGTGAGCTATGGAGCAGGGGTCACTAGATAATTGCTGTAATGGCGTTTTTCAACTTACTTTGTCAATATTTTTGCTCAGAATTCATCTACATTTTTAGAGGGGAGTACAGAGAATGTAAAAGAGAAATATTTCTCACAGTGCTTGCCAAAAAGAATTTGAATATTTATGTTCATTCTGGATGGTTTAATGTCCTTTGGCAATTGATGTCATTATCGATCTTCACTGCATGAGTATAGCTAAATGGGAACCATGGGATTTATGTGTAACAGAACAGGCAAAGAGGCATGAAAAAGAGCAGGGTTTATGTTTTTACAATTGATTTCTTAATAATCTATTTGTGCTGGGGGAGAAGAAGGTGAGATCATATATAGAAGTACAAAGATGCTGTAATTCTGTTCATTAAAAAAAAAAATCTGACCTTAAGAAGAAATAACATATTAATACTATAAAACTATATGCTCTAAATTTATCCCTGACTTTGAGTCTCACCCCCTCTGCTTGTACAGAAGTGCTGTGTGCTCATTCATTTATTTATTGGGGAGATCAGTAAAGATGAATGAGGAAACTGATGGGATAAAACCAGTATTCAGCACAAGTGAGGACAGCCAAATGTAGTCAATGGTCTTTACCTCATGCTGGTAGTTTTTGATGGAAGGTGGGACTAGCTTAATGAATAAATATAAAATACTTGGAGTCCACATAAAAACTTCATATTTGTATTTAAAAAATGCAAGACCTCAAGATCTCTGTTGTATATCGGTGAACTCAAGCCTGTTGGTCAGCTCTTTGCTCTGGTTTTGGCTACGGCAGAGGTCATTTTCTTCAAAGTAGCTGTTTTGGGGCTGTGTTTTGGATTTCTGCTTGGACAGTCTTGATAATTCAGGGCTATTTTAGTTATTTCTGTGCAGTCCTTAACAGAGTCAAGGCTTTTTCTGCTTCCCACACCACCCCACCAGACAGGAGGTTGGGGTAGCACAAGGAGTTCAGAGGGCACAAGGAGTTGTGAGGGGACACAGCCAAAACTGACCCAAAGGATATTCCAGATCATATGACATCATCATCAGAACTGTCTCAGGGACTGGCTGAGCATTGGTGAGTTGGTGGAGAGCAATTATTTTCCTTTGCATCACTTGTGTTTCTTGGGGTTTATTTCTCTCTTTTATTTTCCTTTTCATTAAAATGTATTATTATTAGTGGTAGTGGTATTAGTATTATTAGAACTAGTATTGCTGTTGTTGTTATATATTTCACATTACTAAACTGTTCTCAACCCAGGAGTTTTCTTACTTTTCCCCTTCAATTCTCTTACCCCCATACAGCTGTGTGGTGTTTAGTTGACAGCTAGAGTTAATCCATGACACTCTTTCATACCTGTCTTCAATTGTTTATGAAGTTTACATAATTCCTTCCAGACTATTGCCCCTGTAGGAGGTACTGGTAATGTGTCTTGCTATGGTCATGGTATGACAACGATGTTAGGACAGAAGATGGAGATACTAACAACAAGCAATTACTAGGAGTAGTTGTATTCTCCACTCAGTACTGTGTGCCAAAAATCTGTTCCAAATTAGATTTTGTGGAATCCTAAGGCACATGAAGACAGATGGAGAGGTAACTGCATTCTTCTGTGTTATATTGGGTACGCCTAAGCCTAATGGGCAACTATTGAGTTTACTAGCTTGGAACACATACAACACATCTTTAATTTTTCTGGTTTATATTTATAAATGCTCTTGCTAATGATTTTTTTTTTTTCTAAATAAACCCATATTGCATTTGACTGAAGCCCATACCTGCGTAGCAGATATTTGGCAGTCTGAAACTCGGTATGAAGAAGTACTATGACACAAATCCAGCTCCCTATTCAAAGAGAGATTAACCTTTTATAACATGCTGTCATTCCAGCTAAGAATTCAATGCATACTTAAAAGGAGATTCTTATATAAAACTATCCCTTTAGTTGACCTCGTGGATGGAAATCTGTGCAAAATGAGCAGACGTTATGACCAATCATCAGCTTAAGTACTCTCATTTATTAAAGGACAGTGGAAAAGATCCAAGAACTGCTTAAGTACCAAATTCCCTTACAAACAATAGTGTTTCACTGAAAATGGACCTATAAACTGCCTTCCCTTTATGTTGCAGAAAAATAGGTTGTGGTTTTACCTTCAGCAGCCTTGGACAGTATACACATAAGAACTGCGACATGCCAAAATAGGATGCAGAAAACAGAAAAGTGACTTGGAGATTCCACTTTCCTCCCAGGTAATCACTGCTTGGGGGTCCTGGACACTTTTTCCCTTTGGAGTGAACACCCTGGTGCTACTGGGAATCCCTTGATGCCCACCTGAATGCAGTGCTGGGACTGTATGTCATGTGTAAACAGAATAACACATGTAAGCATGACAGATGCATCTAAACCTTTCAAGAAATTATAATTTTGGAATAATTTGCAACTACAAAGAAATGACAGCTCCAGCAGTATCATCAGTGCTCTGAGAGTGGGGCTGGTGCACCAGAAAAGACTTAGAAAGGCAGGGCTGCTTCCTCAAACACCGACATAATGTATAAACTGAGCAAATCCCACTGAGATCTTCTTTCAGGGTGTCCAGGGAAACTCAGAAATTTTTTAGTCTGAAAGAGAGGGCTGAAGAAATTAGTAGTGCTTGTAGGCTGCCAGCATGACTGTCCCCAGCTCTTCACTGCAGTTTGCCCAACTGCCACAGCCAGCTAGCAGCCTTGAAAATAGAATGCAAGTGAAGACAATGAAAAATTGAAATCCATTGATGGTGTTTTACTTGTCTATTAGTAAAAGTTATGCACACAAGGAGAATATTGTGTCGAATGGTTCATCCATCACTTCTTAGTACCAAAATCACTTTCAGTACTAGATCTCTGAATTCACATTTTCCAAAGGAATGTAGTGGACTCATCTGAGAGCAGAAAGTGTGAATCAAGCTGAGAATTATGCATTGTCTCCACTCAACACCATGCTTCATGTCTGTGATAGAGAGTGACAAGCTCTGTGCCCAATCACATGGAAAATGAGAAAAATTATAGCATTAATAATGGCAGTGTCGGTTTTCTGGAGAGTTGAAACGACATGAGAGTGGATCTGAGTGTACCAATAATGTTATTTCATCTCACATAGGAGAAAAAGATGGTATGAACTGACATCATGACATAAACATAATAGAATAATTCCCTGACTAACATCACACCAAAGGTCATTTTACTCAACTTTTAGGTCTCCATCAGTCAGCAGCAGTGGTAGCTTGTGGACAACATGAATGGAGATATGTCCAGCCAGTCGATTAGGGGTTCCTAAACAAAAAGTAGAATGTGAGCTATTGTGTTTACTTAGCACTAAAAGAACCCTTATGTTAGTAATTTTGGCCACTGAAATAGCCCATAAAATATGTTAATTTAATTAAAATCTAACAAATCATTCCAAATTTGTAATTCTAGTATTTTTAATTGCAAATACAGTTTATGAATACTGTCAGATCGGGAACAGCATTTTAAGCATCTAGACAAGCTTTCCAGGACTGCCTTTCCTTTGGACTTTGAGGAACTTGACAGGATTTATTCACAATCATGTTGGTGTCACGGTCATGAGATGTAAAATGACATTAGAGATTAGAGACAGAGGCCAAATAGGACCCTTGCCCACTAAGGTCAGTTGTGTAATGCTTCCTTATGAACAGCAATAGATAATAAAACTGAAAGTGATTTTCTGAACCAACAAACTAATGTAAATTATACTGACAAGACACTGAAAGGCAGTGATGGATGAGAAGGGAAAAAAACTGAAAAATGATACTTTTGAGATGTTTGACTCAATTTTATATTATTTATGTCTCTCTAAAGGAAGAGGAGGCTTTGGAGCTTAGTCGCTGTAACACTCTAAAGTTCAAGAATCCAAGAGAAAAGGTCTTTACAAGTCAGTGAGTTGACATAAATGGTATGGGATAATGTGGCTTTGGTAGACACTGCAGATTATCATAGGATTGCACTCATATGGCCTCTTTAGACTATGGACTCGCTTAAGATACAATTAAAGCTTGGTTTTCTTTAAACAGAAAGATGAAATAGTCTTTCATGTTTCAAGGAAAGAAACATTATTTATTGTTCTTCAAAGTTCAAATTAATCATAGAAAGCTGAATGGATTTTGCTATTCCTAATTGGAATCTTTTATTTTAAACAGATATATTTAATTTTCAATTGAATTGAAAAGTGATTTTGAACACAACTAATTTTCTTTTGCAGAATAAATTGCATTTCCTTGTAATTTTTCTTCCTTTTGAAAGTCCTATTCAAATATAAAGACAAAGATGAAGCTACAGGCTTCGCTCTTAAAAGTGCGGCTCTATCACTACCTTTTTGATGCATGAAGATGATAAGCTCTTTGATGTAGCCTTGGTAAGCTCCAAATGTTCTTGGACTCATGCAAACAAAATGGATATGGCTTCAAAGAAGAAAACCTTCCAGGTGGTTTTGTCTATAACAGATGAGCACCCCTTAAAAAGAAGGAAAACAGCAGAATTTGTACTTTTTTTAAAAGGTGTAAGTTTTGAAGCTAAACTTTATTCTGTTTGCTAGTGTGATTTATTTGTAAAAACAAAATGCTTCTGTTCCAGTGGTATTTAGTTGCAAGGATATTTTTGTATGATTCTTATGCACATTTTTTTACTGCTCCATAAAAGTCTCCAGTTGGGGGGCACACTTCTGTCTTTGCAGGAAGAGAAATATTAAGCAGTATAAACATGAAAGTGAAAGTCAGGATCTGCACCTATACCACCAAGTACTGATTTACTCTTGGACTATTTAGTAAATGAGTTTAGACCTATAAATACAAATGTCAAGAAAATGTGGGGCTGGACTTTCAATCTATATTAACTCCCAATAAAGCTATTGACATCTATAGACAGTGTACAACCCCAGACAGATACTAAAACACGTAACTCAGAATGAAGCAATTGTGATTTTAGCTTGTTTCAACAGCTGAAGCACACTAATCAGCCATATATCTTTTGAAGCCCTGGAAGACCAAGGATTCTGGTATTACAGCTTCTAGGGAAAAAAGGAACAAAAAGGAGATTCCATTTTACTTGACAAGTACTATTTGAAGAAAATCTATTTGAAAAAAATATACATATAAAAATGAAACCTGAAGGAGCATGAAACATTTTGAAATGGTGTGCTTCAGTCTCTCTTGATTGAAGTGTTTAATTTTCCTTTGCCCCTTTTAATGCTGTTTGACAAAAAACCAGGAGAATCCTGAGTATTTTTTACACTAATCCATGACAGTTTGGTTCAACAGTACTCAGAAATAACTTGGTTGATTTGAAGCGGCATTCTCTAAGATATCTTGCTATGGAATAAAATAAAGTTTGAAATGAAACAATTTCCCTCAAAATGAAAGAGATGGAGCTAGCCTGATGTTTCATTAGAAAGAGGATGTCCAGCATCGATCACTTTTACTGGCAACTGGAAGGGGATAAAGCATTAAGGCATCATTAAGATCATTGATGTAGCATCTTTGAATGACCTGTAATGAGCTCTGGTATTAGGAATTTTCTACACAGGGCCAGGCCACTGTCTTTCCTTTTCCATGAAGTAGCCAATGCTGCTATCTCTCTCTGTGTGTTGGGCTAAAAGCTCCCTGAGAAAGGATTTACATGATTTTGTGCTCTCTAGACGTGATGTCCTCTTGTTCTACTATGTGAAACACACAGCCCTGGAAGGAAGGAAAAATTTAAACTATTCTTAAAAAGTGAGAATTTTCAGGACAAAACAATTCAGTGCAGAGGGATCTGGCAGTGTTCTTCTAAAACTGACATCTTCATAGTTTTGTCTGTGGTTTATAGAGAAGTTCTAACTGGTTAGTTGGAGACATAGGGCCAGTCTCATATGATGAAAATGAATGTGGCAAATAAAAAAAAAGTTTGCATAAACCAAGTTAGTTATGTTGTTTTCTACAACTGTTTCAATCTGGAGAGAAATTATTTTTGTTCTTGAACATGACAGGAAAACCAGGATGCTGGAAGCTGATTTGCAATTCACCTGCACTTGCCACATCTGTGCTTCAAATTAGGAATTTTGGGCTCACTCAGAACTATACACAGTCCTCCAGAGCTGGCCGATCTTACAAGTTTTCTGCCTGCCTGTGGATGCTTGTAAAGCTACTCTTACCCTGCAAATGCTGAAGAGTACCACTCTGCTCAGAGCCATAATAAGAAGAAAAATGCTTCCATCCTGCAAGAGTAAAGAGGTCTCCTAAGTGCTTGAAGAAGTGATGATGGGCTACTGTCCTGTTATTTCGATAAAAATGTTTGAGGTCCTCTTAAAAAATGTACAATCTTTTTTTCAGATCTGCCCTCCTGCACCCCCCCCTTCTCCACCCCCCCCCCCCCCCCTTCCCCGTTGTGTAGGTGACATTCTAAGCCTTGCTTGTGAGCTTCCTCTCCTGATTTAGAAAGGAAAGCTGCCAGTTGCCTGGTTTGAAATGGAGGCAGGTTGTTCTGGCTAATCCCACCAGAAGTGTCATTGTACATATCATTAACTGATTTTTTCATACCTGTCAAAGAAAGTCAGAGGGTGGTAAATGATTATTCTTTTACCCAATGGCTACATTTGAATGAACAGAGTTGCAAGCAGCTGTTGCAACAGCTCAAACAGAAAGCACTCTTACTCAGATGTATTTTCCAAATAGTATAGTAAAAATGTGTGAATGTCTTTTCACTCAGCATCATGCTAGAGAACTGTTACAGTTCCCCACATGCTGTGATGGTACTTTTTGCAGCTTGGTAGAGAAGAGAAATGGGCTGAAGTTTTCCAGGCACACTGGTTTCTGATTACAGTTCCCCTGATTGCTCAGCGTTTCTCTGTGCCTTTCTGGTCTGGGAACACATAAGCTCAACAGTCTGTCACTGCTGTCCTAGGAAAATGGGGTATTTGAGTACTTTCCTCATGCAGAGCCTTGCCTCCTGGGTTCATTATCTGGAGGCAATAGCCAAAGGCTATTAGTATTACTTTCTGCAGTGTTACAGTGCCTAAAAATTCAAGGCAAGAATCAGGCATGATTGTGATGGGTGTTGAACAAGCACAGCTGGAAAGTCCTTCTCTGGGGGTTTCATGGACCCTTGTAGCAGTAATCCTGATGATAATAATTTACAGACTTAGACTAGCAGAGCCTGTGGCAATTTAGCCTGTGAAACGTATAAGCATGGTATGGAGCAAATCCAGAAAATGGCACAAAAGCATATTCACATGGAAAACTTAATCCATGCTCAAAGTTTAGGAGACTAATCTCATTCTATTGTCACCAGATGGTGGAGGGGATACAAAAAGCAATTTAGGGTTCTTAAATTATGGTCCTGCACTGAATTGCAATCTGAAAAAGTCTTGCCCCATGTGCCCTGAAAAAAAAAAAAGGAGCACTTCCGAGCTGGACACAAATGGTAGGTGTCACATTTGGGCATCTTTAACACCTCCAAAACCACAATTTCACAAAAGATGGACCCTGATAATAAGTCTGATCCAAAGCATATAAACACTAAATAATTCTGATGAAATGTGCAATTTTATAAAAGCTTAAATGAGTTGTACAATTAAGTTAATTGTAATGAAAGGGCTTGAAATAACAGATGAAATTTTAATTTCTACATTGCCAACTTGATCCAGTTTTTTACATTATTACTATATTAAATACTGATCTAACTTTATACCTAATGTTATGAGCATACAATCTATTGCATTTCAATGTGAGTCTAAGTAAAATTAATGGAAAATCCATAAACTTAACAAAATAAAATGCTTCCATGTTCCTACAGCATTTTTAGAAATTATAATTTGCCTATAGAGATCCTTTGCCTATAAAAGATAACCTAAGCTTCACATGATATATAGAGACATTTATATAAAAAATAAGATTTCTCTATACAAGAAAGAATCACACCAGACTTTAGCTTTCTGGAAGTTTTGGAATGTCAGTCTTTTCACCACAATTTAGTTACTAGAAGTAAGATAGGAATGAAAGGCAGCAGCAGATCCGTCTGAAGGTCGGCATCCTCTCTCTGATTGTATTCCAGAGCAAGTGACTAAAGGAGAACACAGACATAGACGAGACTGTCAGGACTTACAAGACCAGTGTGGTTTCTGTGTATTCAGTACCCCTCTATGAGTTGTTTTTTCCTGAACTTGTTCAGTCTTACATGAGCCCATGTAAACTTTTAGCATCACAATACACTGCAGCCAGATCATCCACATCCCAAGCTTTCAAAAGTGTGTTTTGAATTGGTCTCCTTTTGGTTTTCTTTAATGTCCTCTGTCCTTTTTCTGAGAGAAAAAACTAATCAACAGTCACTGATTCACTTTCTTCTTGTGCCAGTTATGATTTTATGGATTTTGAAATTTTTTGAATACTGGAATTTTATACTGAAGAACCTTCTTTGGAGCAGATTTCTGGTTGTCAAATATTGAAAGAGAAGGCTGTAATTAGCAATGTCAGCCCCTTCAATAGATTATTCTCTAGTGCCTTTGGACACAGTCTTATGGGTAGCATAAGAAGACATCATTTTTTCTAAGTATCAGTTTTTTAGAATCTATTTTTGCTTAGTGAACTGCAAGAAAGCAAACACACACACACGCAAAACAACGACTTTTTATTTGCTTTCTCTTAGAAGAGAGGAAAATCCAATGCTTGCCAGCTTCGTATTGTTCAGATGGATCCTAAACATGATGGAAGACTGTGATAGTTGACACTATCAGCAGAAAAACATGTATTTGATTTGTTTATGAAAACTACATTGTACCATGAAAGAAAGATGATCTGCAACTTTTTAGGGTATTTTGGAGTCCAGACACATAGTGCTATAAAAAAACCCTGAATTGATTAATTCTAGCTAGAGAAAGTGATGTGTGTTCTGATAGTTCACAGGCCATCTTTCAACACAAAGCCTTTCTTTCATCTAAGATGGTTTGTTATTATGAATCTCACAAGGTCTGACTACACTTTGAAAACATTTTCAAATGTTATTCTCCAAATCCCCCAAAATTATGGCAACTCTAAGGCTTGCTGGAATTCAAGTTAATGAGTAACACCGAGGTTTACACATGATTCATCTGAAGTGTAAAGCAGGTGCGGCACGTGAAGACAGAAATATTTGAATTGACTCTTGCCACTCAGACATACAATGTGGAAATTGATGGCATTACAAAAAAGAACTAGGCAGGAAAATTGGGGATAATTTTCTAATTTATCATGCATGGAATCACAGGAAAATTCATTCTTTCATACTTCTTAGGGATATATCATCTGTCAGCAACAAGGATTCAAATAAGTATTGCACAATTATTTGCTGTTATATGAATGTTCTATGTATCAACTATGAGAATTTCGCACTTTTTTATTAATTAACAAATCTGAAAGACTATGAATGAGTTGTAAATTTCTGCTGGGGCATTCTGGAACAGCTTCACTGGTTAAAGATGCTCAGATTTTGGATAAACTCTCAGGTAACAACAGCTGGGTTGCTGCTGGCTGCAGCTGGAGACAGAGGGTGGGGATGGACCTGGAGCTGAAGTGTTCATGCAAGAGGTGCTGCTGGCTTTCCTTGGCTCCCAAGGAGCCATATGCTGCTCTCAGAGAGCCTCAAGAGAGGGAAAATTGTGTGAAGTTTTAGGCAGAGAGGTTTTTCCTCATTCTTTCAGAAGTCTATGATGCATTATGTTGCTATTATTAGTATTGATAGCAAAATGTGTAATATCCAGCACACTTATGATGCTTAACAACAGATGCTGCAGGATGATAATACTAATGCAAAAAGAGAAATAAAGCAACAAGTTAAACAACTGTGAAAATTTCATTGCTTTTTCAATACTCCATTAATCCCACAGCTCACTGACATATATTGGCTGCAAACCAATGCGACAGATGGTGAATAAAAATCAATGTCTTTTAAAAACCACCCACAATAATATATTTCAGTTTTACATTTTAGGCCTGCATCTCTGCTCCTAGCCATAAAGTAACACAGCATAAATATAAACCTCTCTGAGTAACTGCATGTCCTAGTTCAGCAGGTGTGACCAGTTAACACTGTGTGGGGGTGATCAAAGCTGTGTATTCTACCCCCTCTATTCATTTCCCAAGAACAATGAACCATTAGCAGCAGCTGCCCAGGGAGTCATTATCACCTTCACACTCAGCCTTAGGGGGCGTGGCTGCTCATGGGCCATCAACGGTTCAACAATACCCCATGACTCCCAGAGTTAATCACCCATTGTGTGAGTCCCCGCCCTGGGGGAGAGACTGGGTGCTCCCTGAGGGTACATAAGTGGTGGGTAAGAAGACTTTGGGAACTTCTTGTTGGATCCAGAGGAGCAGCAGGACCTTGACAGGAGGAGACTACCACTCTTGACCAGACTACAACCATCACCTGCACTAATAGGTGTTCCACTTTCTTTTGCTTTGGACTTGGGGGGAACCACACAGGTCTCAGCACAAGGGCAAACAAACCTCTGTGGGTTTGTGCCCCAGGACACTGGGTTATACTGCTGGGTTTTGTGAGTTGAAAGCAATTTCCCTTTGTGTCAGTGTATTTATTGTAATATTATTAAATTTTAGCTCTGACTTATAATCTCTCTCATGGTTAGTTCATTTCCCCTGCTGGTTCGCCTTTAAACCAGCACACTGCAATGAAATGAAGTACAAATGATCTTTAAAATAAAATGTAAAGACATTGCTTAGAAATAAGCAAACTCATTTTTAAATTTATTTTCCAAAGCATTACGGAATTTATGTTATCTGATAGTACTAATCTGAAATGTAATCAACTGAATACTTAAAAGTCAAATAGAAATAAAGAATAGTCACTGAAAGACTGATCTGCAGGTGAAACAAAAAGTCATAGCTGAATGTTTTTTACAAGGATTGCATAAAGGAAGAAATGGCCATCAAAGACTAATACTTTTAACCTGTATACACTCTTCACTACAATACTTATTCTGCAATCTCTGCAATCCTTGTGTTATTGCTTCTTCTATTGTCAGGCCATTGTTGACATAAGAATCAACTGGATTACTCTTCCAACAATTTTCAGCATTTACTAATTTTGTAGAATTACAAAATATTTTACAGTTGAGGTGTGAATACTTTTAGAATTTTAACATACTTAGGTGCACAGATAACGTATTTGTTTTGAAAATAATAAAATTAACATCACTGCTTTATCTTCAAAAAAACTTTCCAAGAATCCAAGAAGAATACATTTAACTATTTTTGGGTAAAAAGGAAACAAATGTCAGGACTTCAAATGTTTTGTTTACACACTTTTAAAAATAGTTTTGATTTCCATTTCTAAGTGAGGTTTTTCACACTTCTAGGCTACACAAAGAAGTTGCCCTATGTCATATTGTCAGGCATAGGCAACAAAAAAAATACCTATGAAAAAATTCCCACTCTCTGATGAAAGAGTTACCCATTGATTTACACCTAGTTGGTTCCTTTTAATTTTTTTTCTTTAACTCTGTGATACCTGACACATTTGTTTTCAATTACTGGACTCCTTTGAGCAGGTCCCTTACCCACTTTTCAGAGCATCTGTCCCTTTTCAAAGATACACTTATCTAATATGCCACTTATGATGCTTATGTAGGTTAAATAGAAAATGTGAGTGCAGTGATTTATGTCAGTCTCCTAGTCAAGATTAACCCTGTCCTGGCTGGAATAAGGACACAAAGAAAAAGATTTTGCTGGAAAAATAATGTGCCTGTATTCCACCAGGAAAAAAAATGATAGAGGCAGAATTCCCACACATCTCCCAGTTTACAAACATCCAGGCAGAATACATGAAATAGATGTGCAGGCTGAAGCAGAAATCTATGCAGACACAAAGAAAATGTGGCATTTTGACCTAAACAACAAAGCAACAGACCGGGACAAAAGCCAGGAGGAAACTGGCTCCATCTGTCTGTCCCAACTGCAGAGCCTCGGCTGCCCTCGGAGATGACTGATGAGCTTTGGTGCTGGGCTATGCTGGTCTCATGCTGGGTGGATGAACAGCTACACGTGCTGGGTGGATGAACAGCTCTGTGACAGGATGGTGATACTGAAGAATGGCACTGAGCAGTTTTAAAGTGCTGATATCATGTGGGGAACTACAAAAGTCAGATCAAGATCTTTTAATTTCCTTTAATAGCTGTATACTAACAATACAAAATCCTGATGTCAGGTTTTATTAGCTGGGTGTAGTTAAGGGCAGATAATATTGTCTTGCCAATCTAAGTTTTAGATCCAGCTTTGTTCCTTGCTTTTGGTACTGCTGCAGGACCTTTTTTCTTTTTTTACCAGATATCTTACTGCTACTGGGTTATTTCATATTTTGCTGTTGCTGTGGGTTTTTTTCCTAGGCAACTTTCTTAGCAGTAGTCCTAAAGGAATAACACAGTAGCTGCACAGCTTCAACCAAAATCTAGTACCCAAAGCATCCACAATTAAAGCTCATTATTCCAGCTTGCTTTACCAGATAATACATTTTTAAAAATACTATTAAAAGTTAAGAACCAAAATGCTAATTAAAAACAAAGGAAACATCTTTACATGTTTAAAAGCAGTAAGAACTTTATATTGTGACTGAACTGTCAGCAACAATCTTTTATTAGCAGCTCTCTGCACTGGAAAACTGCCACTCACACAGGAAAGGGAGCAAAGTTAGTATGTCTTGGGCATATGGGAAATGATGTTACAAATTATAAAAGCAGAAAATATTTTTTTTCATTAGATTTTTCATTAGTCATGAATTGATTGTAAACAGATCAAACACCAGGACAAAATCTATAGCATATTAAATATCTCAAACATGGTATGCTCTATGTAAGTCTATGACTCAAAGACCCACATCACAGTTTGAATCACAGTATACGCTGAGTTGGAAGGAACCCACAAGGATCATCAAGTCCAACCCTTTGAAGATGTTTCAAATCTGCCATTTCTCTAATTGCATGATCTTTCAAATGCATCCATCTAACTACTTAGACCAAAGTGATCCAACCTGAGGATGAATGGTTCTAGCCTTGCATTCCTGCAATTATTTATTGGGAAAGCAAGCCCTAGAAGAATGACCACTACAGCTGAGATCTTCTGCTTCTCTGCACCTGTTTATGCCAGAAAAAAATTTTGCATTAATCACCTCCTGGAAGACAGAAGGCAGCTGCCCACTTGTTCTCTCTCCTCCTGCCCCACGTAGTCCTGCCCCCTGCAGGTCTGCATTTATTTGTACCAGGACATTTGTGTGATATGGTTTCTCACCACAGCACATGTAATCCCTGAAGAAGAGGCACCAGCACTGCTGCTGGAGCTCTGTGCAAGAAAGGCCACAATGAAGTGTAGTGAGTAGGGCACCAGGACCACACCAGACATCTGAAGAACAGGGAGCAAGCAACTGAAACAACACCACCCATATTTTGTGGAAGGACAAGGCTTTAGTGTGTTGGCTTTTTCTGCACTCAAGGGCCCTTGGCAAAGGAACCTCTCACTTCATGGCAAAACAGATATAAAACGGACACAAACACATAGACAATAGGAGTAGCTGGGGATTAAGACTCAAGTACAAATCAGAGGCATGTGAATGTGACACAAATATACTTGCATCTCTGATTTGTCAAACCCCATGTAAACGTTGCACCAGAGCATAATGATTCTTTTTTCACAAAGAGAGGCATATCTGAGGGATGGCAAACCTAAGGTATGTTTGAATACTTTCTGGATTATGTGGTTCAGGTAAACATAAAGCTCAGTTACCAAATAAATCTGATCTTACAAAACTGACCTTCGCCTGTTACACTATTAAGATAAAAATGTAGTCTTTTGGCCAGACAAAATTACACAAGTTTTAATAACACAGCTAAAATGATCCTAAGTCTGCACCACTATTAACTGGGTTTTGCAAAAACTTCAAAATTTTGTGGAGATCAAGCTAATATGCAAAGTCATCTACACTGCTTCAGATGAAGAAAAGTGTATTTTTTATATTCCTGATACTGGAGCTTGTAATGGAACAGAGCACATATTTTTTTCCCCTTTTGCTTTCAGCTATATCTGTAATTTTTTCTTCTCTTTGTTTGGAGCTTGGCTGAATTTCTTTTCCCTCTCCATGCTGACTGATGTGGTCCCTTACTTTCTTGCTCTCAACACTGCTTGAACACTATTGTATATTAGCAGAGCATAAGACAAGCCATTAGGTATTAACTTCACAGAGTGAATCAGTGGCTATTTTGCAAGTTAAAAGCATGGGAAGAGTGAAGATGAATCATATATTCCCTGACCTGTGAGTAGTCTAAATCAGAAAGGCATCATGAAACAAAGCAGGCAACTTCTGCAAAACTTTAATCCTCTTTACTAGCTTCAGCTTTCTGAAGATACAGGTTGCTCATCAGGTGGCTGTTACCCAAATGCCTGTTCTGTAAATTAACCAATGATTTTTACTTCCAGTATAGTCAATAAAGAATTTCAAACCCATCTTTAGAAAGTATGCTTATTAAACAAAGTGGACATGCATTCATCCTCTTCTAAAACATGTAAAATATTTCTCTAAAGCCTTATTTCATCCCATTTTTCACTGAAAATAATTAGATCCTCAAAATTAAGTGCCACACAAATTTGCTAAGGACAGCAGAATGATTCCCTTTCTGCTTCATTACATGACAAGTGAAGCAGCATGGATGTTCATAGCAGAACATTACAGCAAGTATTCTCCAGAGGCAATTTAAAAACTCTTCTCCTTGCACCATTGCAGCCTACACCATTGCAGCCCATTAACAATCAAAAGCTTGATTGAAAGAGTATATGCAACATGAACCCACCCATGTCTGTCACTAATCAAGAATTCAGAAGCCTTAGAAAGAACCCCCTTCTCTGAACCCAGGCCAAAGTCAATAGATATGCATTAATTTGAACAGATCCAAGTGATCACACCCAGCATGGATGCCAGAAGAACCACCTCTGCATGCTGAAGAACTGAAGCTTTTTTCACTTCTCCAAATACCTATCCTGGAAAACCACTGCCATCATTTTAGATGGGGCTGACCAGTAACACTTTTGCATATAAAACATATGTTTTGTATTTTATAGATGTTATTTGAGCCCTGTTCTCACAACAAGATAATTCCTTTCCTTCTGTATGTGAGTTGGCAGGTAAGATAGGGACAGATGGTATTATTCACAATATAAAAGGAGGAATTTAGGCACAGAGATATTAAAGATAAATATTTATTAATTTGAATGTCCTGTTTGAAGCAGTAGGGTCTGGATTTCCAGAGAGCTTTATGCTGTTTAAAAATATGTGTTAAGACAAACGACAGAGACTCCAGCTGCAGTTGCTATTCTCTACACTTTTTAAAATCAGAGCTCCCATGTCAGACAGCTCAAAAATGGGTAACACAGAGACTGCCTGTGAAAACTTTACCTGATCTGTCCAAGACCACTCAAGACCTCAGTGGGGAAATTAGAATGAAACTCCAGTTTCTGCAGAAATGTTCTGTGTCATATGGTGACACCTCTCCCTTTAGTACCCTGCCTGATCTTCAGCTCCGTGCCTGTGCCCTAAAACAAACTAAGCTCTGATTCACTCGCAAATCAGCTCCGCACCAGGCAGCATACAAAGGAGTCCTAGGGTTAAAAACGATGATGACCATGCACCATGAAATTTCTAAAATTGTAATTTTCTCCACATTTCTTTATGTTTTGAAAAAAAAATCTTTCTCACTATATTAAAAAAGGAATACACATTAGGTATTTAATACAAAGGGGTCATAGATTCTGGGAATGTCGTATTTTGCTTGTTCATTGGAGGAAACTAAAGAAAATCCCATAATCTCATTTTACCGATGAATATTGTTCCCAGCAGTAACTTTCTGATTCACTGCTGCTTGAGCTACTGAACCCTCAGTAAAGCATTATCATCTTCCTGAGGACCAGCCTTAAAGAGGGGAAGAGATGTTCTGAGAATCAGGTATGTACAAGTCTTCTACCAGAAGAAAGGAAGAACCTGAGAAACTCTGAGTTTCTACCAAGGAAAGACAAATTGTGGACACTACAGAGCCATATTTCATCCCTCCACCCACCCCTTCCCAGCTCTGACTCTTGCCTCCTTTTTATTTAGGCAGTTCCTCTGCACAGCTGAGCTTTGATGCTGAGATTGATGGGTAAGTAAGGGTAGAGAGTTCCTTCTTGATTCTGCGTGCAAAGAAATCCAAAACTAAAACAGGCCTAAAACACACTGCAAACCTTTTTTAGGTAATCAGGATAGTACATTTTACACTGACCTGCATCTTGAAAAAATGGGTAGAGTATGTCATCAGAAATTAAATTAAAATATTCAGTCTGTGGTAGTTGTTTAAAAAGAGAATTTAATTTAAAATGCTTAAATTCAAGAAAAGTTATATAACTGACAAAGGGATTAGTAGTGAGAAATATTGAGTAGGTTTAAGATAAAGCTGGATCTGCAGGTAAAAATTCTATTTAACTGCTTTTCTCTTTAAAAAGTAATGAACATAGAAATTTATGATCATTATTCATAAATTCATGCTATATTTTGATCTTCTGTCAATAAGAAAAATAACTTTACAAACCAATTGAGAAGCATTTTCTAACAGGTTGAATTTTTTTCCTTTTACTCTCTCGATGTGACATTTTGACAAGAAATTTGCCTAAATTTGAAAGTCAAAAAAAAAAAGGAGCAAATTTAGGTAGGAGCAAGTTTACCATTCCATTTCAGGAGTGAAAGTTTAGAAGTACTTTGGGTGTTTTATCTTCAGGAATTATTCTTTTGCCTCCTTACCACATCAGAAAAAAATCACCTATACACCTCTGAATAAGTGTCATGCCTGATCATTCCCTGCTTTGGCCTCTCTCATTTAAAAATACAGAAGTGAACAGATACACATTTTTGCCCTGATCCAATGAGTATGTAAACACATTTATAATTACACATTTATTCACAAAGTACATACGTGGTTTTATCACACGACTAGGTCCTCTTGGCATTTAAATCTAAATGTAGACAAGGCAGACAAAGTGCCCCAGACCAAAGCAGTGGCCTCCCACTCTTGACCTAAAAATCAAAACACTTCCTAAAACAGCAAATGAACACACAGTCATAGGATTTATTTCCAGGATAGCTGATGAACCTGTAACAATTTAGTACAGCACCAATGTCATCCTATTAAACTAAAAAGAAAAAGGCTGAGCCCACGATGTTATTTGCTATTTCTGCAATGAAGAAATAGCTCTTCTTGTAAAGATTTCTGTCCATTTGGAGTCTCACTTAAAGGAGTGGGTTAACATAATTTTCTTCTACCAAAGAGGGAAAGAGACTCGAAAAAATCCCAGCACAACCCAGTTCAACCTAAACCAAATCATTTTATTAATAGGTGAACTTTGTTCCTTTGGAAGATCTTTTGTCACAGTGTAGAGATCAGCTATTGAATTACTTGACTGGCCCCATTTGGTTAATGGGACAAAATCAAAATGATATTACCAATATAAATACAGAAAAATCAAATCTTTCACCAAAATTCTGATATATTCATAGCAAACTACTTGAGTGGATTAGAACAGAAACATTAGGGCTTAATAATATGTAGAGAGGCACCTGTGTCCTTCACACAGTCTAGGCAGTGTTAGAGGAAGGAGGTACAAAATCCCACATGAGTAGAGGCAGTTGACCTGCTATGTCAATGTATTCATTAGACCTACAGTCCCTGAAAAAGCTTCTTTCCCAAAGCACTGGATTCAGGTGCTGCTTGCTGTTTCAGGGAATCCTGGCTGCCTATTTAATTTTTATCAATCAACAATTAATTAGCAGTTTTTCTAGAAAACATCTGACAAACAAACATAAAATAAGCCCATACAGAATTCCCTGATGATGACCAAACAAACTTGAAAAGAGAAGTTAGCATAAGATCTTTTTAAAAAAGGGAAACCAAAGAAAACACTCTTTAGTTTTAAGCGATTTAAGAGAGTGGAAGATGGATAGTCTTTGCACCTTTGTCAATTGTTTTATATTTGATAAATACAAGGATCATCAAAAAGTACAAACAGAGCACCAGAACTGACCATATTTGCTGCTTAAAAATCCTTTCATATCACAGGGCCAGCCTCAAGGCTAGGAGTAGAGTGAAGGAAAACCTGCTATTTTAAGTGAAGCTTAAAAGACACTTCTGTGTGAACCACTTTTATTATTAATCGTGTCCCATTCATTTTCATCCTGCATCTTTCCTGAGTTCTAGTGGAAATTAAGTTCCTTGAGGTATAAAGAAAGCATGGTACTACTGATTTCTTCACTCTCTTGCTCTCATACATGACTTGTAACCCACGAAATCTTACCTAGCCAAAGAACACATCAGCAATAAGAAACATAAAGCTTGCACAAGATAAAAAAATAGTTGTAAGGTTTACCTCTTCAAGGCAAAGGAGACAATTCTTAACCTCATCGGCATGACACTTCATTTCTGATGCAGTGATAAAAGTTGCAGGATGCCAAATTTGCTGGAAATTTAGAGGAAATGTTGGGATCAAGTATGGTATTTTACCATAAACAATAAGAAGCAATAAGGTGAGCTATAAGAACTGTGAGTAGTCCTTACTGTTCTATTTTCTGAGCAAACATGAAAGCTCGGACAACTCATGCTCCCTGTTGAAAACTCCCTTTTCCAGAGAGGGGATAGAGGGGGTTTATTTCACTCATATATTTGTTGTTGTCACCCATCTGGAACCAGAGCTGGGAGACAGCTCCAGCTCTGTATTCAGAAATGGAGGGCTGGACTGCCACACTAGTGGCTTTGAGGTCAGACTTGGAAAAGCCTCTCAGAGGTTCATTTTTCTATGATATGTGTGCATCATCCTGCAAACTTTGTCTGCACATAGCAGCTGTTGCCCTTGTGGATGCAAGCCAAATTGTACAAGTCACTGTCAACAATAATGTTTGTTGGTGGTCTTGTTCAGATCCAGCAGTTTCTTGATGGTGTGAGCTTATCGGTTTCTGCAGACTTGAGCCTCTGAAGCTTAGAACTTCGGGGAGACTTTCACACTTTCTCAGCATGCACTTACCCCCTCTTTGGCCTGCTGTGCCTCTTCCTTTGTCTAGACTTACAGTCATGCACAGGAAAGGGGACTTCTAGAACATTCCTTTCTAGTGGTGTGTGCTTCCTGAAGATGGCTTTACCCATCCCAGTGGTTTGCTTTTCTATAAACACAAAGGGACATCTGCAGAATTCAAGGGATGATGTTTGAGGACAGCATGATGTGCTGCAGGTGTGCTCTCGCCCAGCTGGGAGCAAATTCCAGCAAAGCACTAGGCTGCTGCTGGAGGCAGAGGAAACTCCTGGCAATCACAATGGCAATCACTCAAAGAGAGAGGGCACGATCCTGCCAGCCCCAGAAGAATATGGTGTCTCTTATCTCGTGTACATGTTGATGTTGTTGAAGTGCTCCTTTTACTGAAAGCTAGGTATCCCAGCCTGCACATAATGCTGGCCCAAAGCTGGAAGAGCTGGCCAAATCCACAACAACTAGAAATATCATGCACCCAAGCCACTGGGCTTTATATCATTAACTGTAAGTCAGCTGCTGCTTTGAAGAATGGTTTTGGACTGCCATGTATGCCTGTATGTTTTATCAGCATAGCCCAGTGTTGCTGAATTTGTCATTTCTCTCTCTTTGAGGGAAAGGCGGAAAAAAGCAGTACAGCTGTGAGTGCACTGAAGGATCTAGCCATGCCAATAGCAGGAGAGGAGCTTCAGAACAGGAGCTTTAAAATCCTCCTGCCACAGCAGAGCAAAGAATGATCCAATTTACTCTGGTGGATGATCAGGCTCTACATACAAATTCATTATCTGCATTCCAGGTGTCTAGGCAGATTAGTAATTCACTCAAGTGTGTCTCTGGTGGCTGAAGAGTACGTCTGAATTCCTTGCTATGTCTCCTGACTGCACAGCTGGGAATGCAATCAGAAATACTAAGCAAAACCTTCCGGATGATAGTGGCAGGCATTTGTCAGTCCTGACTTGCATGATGTGATGCTGAAACCTTAAAACACACAAGTCTTCAGTTTAGATTTCACACCAGTGCCTGGAACAGGGTAGAAGGGGAATTTAAGGCATGTCAAAAATAGATTGTCATCCCAGACAGACACTAGGAAGTTAAGAAATTAACTCCTTGGATACCTCCCTGGCTAAGGCTCTTCAGGTGCCTATATCTACTCTCCAAAATGTCCCCAGTTAGACCATCTTACCGCCTACCCCTGAGCACAGCTAACACCACACCATGTAAGTTCCTGTGGCATCTGCTTTAGACCAGACCTAGAAGGTGTTGCCAGATTCCACCTCACATACAGCCATCAGATCAGGCTCCTCTGACCTTGCAGTAAAGTATTTGCTTCAAGATAGTGTGGCTGAGTGGCTAGAAATCTCATGTGTCTAGAGGGGATATGGAGATACTTCTTAGAACATTTTATATTATACAAGCACCTCTCTTACATATTTTCTTTTTAATGTAGCAATCTTGCTTCACTTCCCAATTGTTAATCTCCAGAACCAAATCCACTCGTGTATGTTCTCTTTTTGGCCCAGTGGACTTTACATTTTCTGCATGGCTAGTGAGCCCCAGTGAAAGGGAAGGTACACCTACAGAGGACAGCCTGCTGACTCATACACTGTCCCGCAGGGTGAAAAACTTGGGTCTGAACTGTCTCAAGCTGAAGCACAATTCAACCTCCATCATCCATACAGTTTTGCTGGATATTGTACACAGAGGCAGCAGTGGTGTAAGACTTAATTTTTATGATGGCCTCATTCAATGAGGGATGGATGCTCTGCTCTCATTCTAAGGCATCAGTCGTCTTCTGTGTATTTTACAGGGAAACATAATGTTTCTTCCAGGATTCTGTATTTTATCAAAATCCTTCAATGAATCTTGCTTATGTTTTTTTGTGTTTCTCTGCAAAGAACAACTCTGGCCATGAAATACACTGAGTGAAATGGTGGATAAATATCACCATTTGAAAAGGTCACCCTGTTAGTAAAATTGCACTCTATGAACACAAAATGCCTGAACACTAAGCTTCATTCACTTTCTATAAATGAGAAGTATAAGTTAGCTGTGCTTTTTGATAGCAGCAGCTCTCAAAGCCTTATGCCCACAATTCTGAGAATTGTGACCTCCTGCATCAGCTGGGGAACAGCATTTCCACTCAGAGACAATACTGGTGTCTATATACATAAATCTTCTCAAGATTCAGGCTTTAATTCCACAACCACTTCATCAGAAAGAAAGCACAGTAAATAACTATGTCTTACAGGAATCCCTGGCAGCAGCTATATTGATTATGATCTCTCCTGGATTTGGAAAACCTGCTCCATGCAGTGAGAGGACATGGTAAAGAAATAAAAACCAAGCTTACTTATAAACTGCTCTCACTTTGTTGTCTGAATGAATGCTTCCAGCACACTTGGTGCCTTTGAATTTACCTGGTAATTATACAAGGTTCTTACAACATTGGTAGTTGACTGTTTTTACTACTAGAAGTTACTTATAGGGAAGAAGTTCACCAGTAAGTAGACCTTGAATCATATGCTGTCCTTCCAAGCTCCAGTCTCAGCTTCTGAAGCAGTGACCATGCTATCACCACTTTGACTGTAGAGCTTAACTATGGATCACAGCTCTCTCCCCTCTGAGCCCTGTCCTGCCACAAGTTCTGTGTGAACTGATGCTTCAGGCTCTACTGAGTCTTGCTGAAATATTGATGGTGATTGAAGATGAGAGATGATCAAGCTTCTTCATTTAGATATTTTATTAATAAAGTTGTTATTGGATGAATATTAATTAATTTTGATAGCCATAAGTGAATATTAATGACTAGGAGAATATTATCTTTTTTCCCAACTACAGCTAATTTTCTTTTTTTAATAGCAAAAAGCAATGTATGAGGATTGTTTTCCCACTTTAACATGTGTCCAAAGATACTGAGAAATATTAACATTTAAAAGAGCAACTTCCTTTTGGTTTGCTTCCTTTACAAGCAAATCTGCAAATTTGTACTCAGAAAACTGTGGCTTTTTCCACAAATCCCTTTGAAGAATATGTTACGTTATATAATTGAATATTTGAAAATCTATACACATACACATAAAGCATTTTACTTGTCTTTTCCTAATTTTAATGGGAGTAATCAACTACTTCCAAACATTCTTAGCTTTACTGTATTTTAGGCTGGATTTACGAATAAATGAAATTTGGTAAAGAATTCTGAGCTGGACCCATTCACTATTAACTTTTTCCCACTTATAACTATGTGTGGATCTCAGTTTTAATTTTCTTTCACTATGGAAAATTCCTTTTCTTTCTGATATTTTTAATGACTTTAGGGAAATTTTTTTAAATATAATATTCCTTCCCAATTCCCATTATGAAAGTTACAAAAGAAATACATACTGTGCACTGCTCCCTGGTAAGTCTAGATTTGTCTTTCCTTTTATTGAGGACATGTTTTAGATTTGCTATGTTCTGCAGGAAAGACAATGCATCACCTTGTTTAACAAGCAGTTTTCACAGCACTCGTCCTTATTCTCATCCTATGATTTCTGACTGATGTGACTATACACATCTTCTACTACTCAGAGCCCCAGAGAATCTCTTTGTGTTGATGTATTTTATGAGCCTATTATGCTGTATTAGCCTCCAGGCATTTGAAGTAATTAAGGGAAAATGCTTTTGGAATGGCTCTTTTGGGGTGTAGTGACAGTGGGTAGCTTGGCAAAGATGGTGCTGCTCCTTTTTCAGGGTCTAAACAGTCATAGCCACAGAAGTCTACATTTCCTACTGTGATAAAGGAAAGCACCATGGAAAGAAAAACTTGTGAAGGAGGCTGTGAAGGTTAAACCAGAAAGAAAGGAGTTAGTGTTTACCGAAAAGAATGGATGAGGATAAAGGGAACTTTGAGCATGGTGATCTTTGAAACAAGCTCCTGTAACAAGAAGAAATAAGCACCTAAAGGGACCTGTAAGTGAGCACTTAGTCCTTCCATTCCATGAGATATTTGAACTCTGACATCCCACTGCCTTGTGGAGTCTTCTTTCTGGAAGATTTCTTATAGTAAAGCTCTTGTCTGGAGGATGAACAAGTTTTGAAGGTGGATAATGATCATGTCCACAGAAAAGCTATTTAGAGTAATACAGAACAGTAACCTTTTAATTATCTGAACATTTTTGTTGTGTACAGTTTTCCCCTCACTCCCCAGAAACCTATAGTTGGTCCATAGAGGAGAAAGACGTCTCCATGCAAAAAGAAGTACTGGTAGCATGTCAAGAACTTTTATATATACCTAAAAACTCTGACATTTACTCAAAAATTTATGATCAAAACTAATCAGAAAGTGGGCTTTTTCCCCTGTAAATTTTGTCACAAATGTGAAATCCAAACGTGGTTTTGATGCCATTAACCCTAAGTGAGGTGCTCAGTGTGCTTCTTACCTGAACAAAGACCAGGAAGGTGCAGATAGCTGCATGTGATGGAGACTGACATTACCAAAAACTCCCAGCTACAGCAGCAAAGGAGGTTGTCTTTCAATAAAAAAAGCAGATTAGTCCTTAGAAATCCTGACAGTAGTCTATATCAAAAAAACATGATTCACTTGGTCTGAATGAACATCATACGTTAGTTAATGAAACTATCCATTTATTGCTGCCATGGGCATAGTTGAAGCCCAGAAATGGATTTTATATATTCACCTATATTCTGCTGAAAAGGCTCTACTTGTTACAGCTAAGGAAAGGACCTTTCTGTCAGTAAATGTATAAGGGCCAGCTACAATAAATTGCTACCAGCTGGCCTCAGTGTAAGTCCCAAATTGAGTGTCCAATGCTTCTTGTGATTTGAATGAGTTCCTGTAGTGTAGGATACAATAAATCAACTGGAGTCTTTCAATTTTACAGCTCACAACTCATTAAATTACCTGATTTAGGGGGAAAAAAAAAAAGAGGAAAGAAAAGCCATTTATTTTCTTCGCATAATTTTAAATGGAGCAGGGACTTTTCTTGCTTTGGTTCGTGACTTCCTGTATGGAGGAAAAAAAGTTGTCACGCTTTTACATTTTCCCAGTAATTTCCTAGAATGTGACTATCAGTTGGTCAGTGACTCTTAACACCCTTATCAGAAACAATAAGAGATGATTCTGAGCTTTGATAAATGGCAGCAATTTTTATGGTAAATCTGTAAAATGCCTTTGGTTGCCAAACCTAATAAAAACTCAAAAGGAAAAAGTATTTCTTCTAGCTGTAGGAAACTGGCCATAAACACGTGAGATGAAGAAACATGTCCAGATAAAAAATGTTTTACTCATTTCTAGGGAGCTCCATCTTAACTTGATCATTGATAACCAAATCTTTACTCAGAAATGTAACTTTTTTCCCTTGACAACAAAAGGTCTGCCAATTACTAAGTTTCACTTCTTAGCCTTAAGTCATAGCACATATAAGTGGGGGGATTTTTCAGATTTATCTTCCATATTTTCAATCACATTCTAGACACTGGATGCGAACTTCCTAATTGTAAATGAAGCAAGCAATGAGCAGTAAATGATATGATAAAAAAAGTCAGTATTTGAAAGTTAAGGAACTCTAAAAGACAATGAAACCAATTGTAGGTAAGTTCTGCTAATAAAAATATGCAGTGAGTTATTAAATCACTTACATGCTTCTAGATGTCTACTAATGTTTTCACACATTACAATAACCTATAGGTATGGTTATACATCATGTGTCAAAATACATGGATGGCAAAACCCAAACTCCCTACTGATAGAAGCTACAGTGAGAAGAATATGAGTGACACTGGGAAAAGAGCTTGCAGCTCAGAGGAAGGCATAAAGCTTTCAGATGCTGAAGCTAGCACCAAAACTCTTAAGACTTTGTCCTTGCTAGTAACCTTGCATACAGATGATCTTGCTCAGGATCTTCTTTAATTCAGATAGAGATGAAATAGATTATAATGCACATGGTGGGATCAGCTAAACTGCTAAAGCTGAATTAAGCCATTGCAATAAAATTTTCCACAGTATGCCTAGAAATGTGTCATGGTTTAAGCCCAGCTAGAAATTCAGAACCATGCAGACACTCTCTCAGCCCCCTTCTCCTCTCAAGCTGACGGAATGGGGAAAGGAATCAAAGCAAAACATGTAGGTTGAGATAAGAACAGTTTAAAAGCGAAAACAAGAGTTGTGCACTAAAACAAAGAATTAATTCAGTGCTTTCCATGGGCAGGCATGTGTTCCACCAGAGCAGGGTCCCCTCACACTCAGGAAAACAAATGCCATCACTCTAAACATTCCCTCCTTCCTCTTTTTTCTCCCACTTTACATACTGAGCATGATATCATATGGCATGGAAAATCCCTTTGGTTCAGTTTGGATCACTGTCCTGGTTGTGTCTCTTCCCAACCTCCTATGCACTCCCAACTTTCTTGCCAGCAGGGCAGTCTGAAAAACACAAAAGGCCTTGGCTCTGTGTAAGCTCTGCTCAGCAGCAACAAAACTGTCTCCACATTATCAGTCCTGCACTCTGCCCAAGTCCAAAACACATACCAGGCACTGTGAAAGTTAACTCTTCCTCCGCCAAAACCAGCACAAAATGGTAAGCAGAAGTTTGAAGTCTTATCAAAACGGAACAATTCTCTCATTCCATTTGGGGAGTGAGGCTCATCTAACAAAAATTATTGTCTAAACTGATTAACTATAAGAAAAGCATCTGACTCACTAGATGCTCACCCAGAGAAATAAGTCTCTGATCAACTATTTACAGCTTCCAAGCGGAAGTGGGCAGACAAGCTTATCTGTAATTGCTTTTTTATTGAATTTCCATATTGACTGTAATGTGAATATATACATCCCCATAACTCACTGAAACAAAGGCTTAGACTTCGTGACTTACTCTACCAGTAGTGTAAACAGGAAGCAAGACAGGACCACACGAGCATGACAAATTAGAACACAAAAAGTGACACTAAACATTCAACTACTTCTTCTCATAAACAGAATTATTTAGGATTGCCTTATGGATGAACTGTAACTTTCAAAGACATATCCCAGTTACAACAGGAACCTGCAGTTAACTTGCATTTTTTCCTCTGCTGAAGAAATAAGAGACTGGAACACCTGCTAAGATATGAAAATCCTCAACATGTAAAAAGAGTTCATGTATGACATACTCCCTTATTATATAAAAAAGTAATGTTATTTAAAAAGCTCCTTCCAGCCTAGTCTATCATAAAACACTCAAACCAGAACCAAGGTTCCATTATAAAGCTGCACTAGAGAAAACAGCACCCTATTCTGAATTGCGCATACTTCCTTTTTGATTCAAATACATATAAATAATACTCCTTTGCTTCATTAGGATACAGACCTTATGCAGAATAGAAACTTGACACATGTAGGAAATAAAGAGATCATTCAGAAATACACAGTTCAAATACTACGTATTTCCTGAATTTCTTAGTATTTTCATTAATTTCCTGTTCCAACACTCCATGAATCTGTAGATTATTTCTTTCAACAGAGATGGCTACAACAAATTCAGTCATCACAAGAAAGCATAACCTTTCCCTTCCTTCTTTTTTCTTACTTTCCATTTCTTACTTCCCTTCACACTGAGGTAGTTACCATTGTGATATTGTTGAGGCAGCTACAGGTATAAAATACACTGTCTTGCTTTCAAATAAGTTTAAAAAGTTCAGGCCTCTCACATTTTAACAACTTATTTACCTGTGCCAATTTGAATTAATTCATCTTTGCGTAGGTCAGAACTAGAGGCTGCGTTTCTACCATACCCATTTTCTCATCCAGGAGCTCCTCACAGGGTGACGTTTCCAAGGGAGACACTTTTGACACTGACAGCACCATTGCATTTCAGTTTGGAGGGGCTACATAGCAGATCTTTCTGTAAGGTGCTGTCCCCAACAATTTCAGTGACCATACATTTATTTTCCATAACACTCAATTTCTTTTAACTTTGCAAATCATAGTAATGATGACACAAATAGTAGTACTGACACATAGCAGTACTGACACTAGGTAGTGTATCATCAGAATTTTTTAAAAAAGTCATAGTTGTTTGTGGAAGATGGATTTGTAACTTCAGAGGCGATCATTAACTTTTCCACTTAAGGCACACATTACAATAAATACCTGAACAGTATAGCAGTAAATACTACATTTTTTAATATAGCTTGAAATATCTTAACATCAGTTATATATCCAGATACCTCAGTTTTTCTGCCCTTGGGGGGTATATACACACCTAATAAATCTATGTAATTGCACATGTGCAACTGCATTCCTGTCTCTTGAAAGCAGCTCTGTAGTATAAGAATAAAATGCTCAAGATTTTGCTATGGAATTCAAGATTTAGAATGCTTTTGAAAATGTGAACAAAATCCATTCCACTTGAGCTCTGAGTAAAAAACTTCTGTTACAGATACTAGAGTGGGTACAAATGCATCCAGAATAAATGACGCTGAATCTAATTCCATATAGAAAGTCTTTGCTGGTAACTTGCTACACCTAATTTTTGTTTCTTGCTCTATTTCCTCAATGGCAACATTCTCTTAAAAAAATTACAGGAGCAGAATGGACCAGCTGCTGTGTTATATCACACTCTTTTTTGTAGCATTTTTAATAGCACAGAGAATGTTTCTCACAGAAATTGCCACTGCTGCTCTAAGATCTACTTGATGTTTCACTGAGTATCTTGATTACACAAGTATAGTCTAAGCACTTATATTTGGGGTCTGACCTCCATGGGACTAATCACATCCTATATTCCTTGCTTTCTTGATTGGTAATCAACTTCCCTAAAGCAAAATTTGAGAAATTACAGGAAGGCTGGTTGTTGGATTAAGAAGGAGAGATACAAACCCACAGTGAATACCTGATGAACAGAAGAGCCTGTGGGACAAGGCCGACATATGAAGAAATAATTCACCCTTCACTGGGAATAATGAAGAGGAAAGTAATTCTAAGACAAAAAACTAGATCAAGAAATCAGAAAGGAGAATACTTTCTAAGACATCAGAGTAGGAGTTAAAATATCCATGGTTCATTAATGTTTGGAGCATAAAGTTCTTTGAAAGGAAAAACAATAACTTTGGTTGAAACGTCTAGTTACTGCAGAATATTGGAGGCAGAGACCTTACATTAGCGCGTGATAGACAGTCCTTAATACAGCTGATCTGGTCAGTCTCCCATCTGAGCCAATGAATCTGTCTTTTTGAAGACTGCAAACACTCCAGCAGGTAAAATGTCAATGTTTTATTAGGAGCAACATGCATCTAGATGAGCTGTGATGAAAAATACCAATTTTGAAAGGATCCCACTGCCTTGTCATAAAATATGCATTTCCTTTTAACAACTGGAGGAAAAGAAAAAATTAAATTACTCATCGCTCCATGGAAAGACAAGCAGAAATTCATCTAGATTAAGCCTACTCCAAGTATGCTTGTGACTTTAAAATGAGCAAGCGTTGCTCCAGCAGTATTGTAGGTGGATTGATGATGCAGATAGACACCATCAACCTACCCTGCAGCCCCTCAGGCCCAAATTCCCCTCAGCAGCAGGAGAAGAAGGAGACTTTGAGCTTTCAGAGTATAAGAGAGGCTTTCACCTCTTGCGTCAGCTAGTGCCAGCTTGCAGGATCTGAAAATGCCTTCCATGCAAATGCAGCTGAATGAGAAGCACTGTGACATTCTACTCCAGCAATACTGTGGGATGCTGGTTTGCAAGGAATTTCCCTGTGACAATGTCAGTAGTCACTAGGTAGGATTTTAGATCTGTTGGGAGATCTAATATGAACCAGGCCATCCTAAATTTTTAAGTAATTGTATTAAAAAATGCATTGCAAAGTGATATTTTTCTCTGTGTATCAGCCAGTCAGTCACAACCTATATTTTCACCTTATTTTATTGATTTTTCCAAAGATAGACCAGAACAAATTGATGTAATGTGAAAATTGCTCCACAGTATCTTCTATATTATAACAAAGCAAATACCTCTGAGATACAAAATCAATTAAAAATTAATAAACCAGCAAGTAAGGAACAAGTTGATAATAAAATATTTGTTCTTAGTTAATGCATACTTATGAAAAACTTATGAATCAACAAAACAAAATAATAAAATCCCATGACCCCTTAAATAAAGTAATTTCTCCTCTGCAATAAATGTTGATTATGCAGTTGATGTCATTAAACAAGTAGTTTAGAAAACTGCAAAGAAAACAAGCAGAAAAAAAATTGCATTCTAATTATTACTGTACCTCAGCAGAGGAGAACCACTCAGTCCACTTTCATATAACATTGCATAATATTACATTTCAGATAATATATCTGCTAAAGCTTCAAGCAAAGGAAGGTGGCGGTGGAAGGGGTCCTTCAGGGAATTTTTCTCTCCCTACCGACACAAAGGTTTTGGGAGTTGAAGTGCCAGGACTGAGAACAAAGGAGTGGTTCACAGCTCTATATTCCAACTTAATGGTGGGGCGTAGGTGAGAAACAGACCTCCAGCACCCGGGAGGGGAGAGGCTTTTCCCGTGTGCTGGCTTCACTTCGTTTTGGGCAGTGGCAGGGACTACAAGCCACCATTTGCTGGGCTGGTGAGAGCTCCTTCTGGCTTTGGTCTTTGCCTTCCCCTCTCCATCTCTGGGCACCCTGAGCTTAGAGAGAGAGAGAGAGGAGAGAGAGCGGGTCATAGCTGCTTCAGGATATGTCACAGAACTTTTTTTTTCCTGGGAACTGACTTTGACTTCAAGGAGATTTCCTGGGAACTACCACCACCCCTCAACTTCCTTCTTCAAACAAAGGACAAGGAAAGAGTGCTCTTCTCCACAGAAAAGGCTCCATCCTGCCCCCACGTGAGTCGTATTGCCTTTTGCCCCTGCCTCACTGGGAAAAGATTGAGAACTGATCTTGCAGCCAGCCAAGGTGCGACATTGCTGTCTGCAAATGTAATTGCAGAGGGAGGAAATTACAGGGGTTTGGGGGTTGGGGTTTTTTTGTGCTGGGGGAGTAGTTTGCTCTGGTCTGTTCATGGTTATATCTCTCTATATATACAGTAGTTAAGAACAGTTATCCTTCTTATATACATTTTCTAATTAAAGTTCTTTTTAAATTTTATAAGGGGTGAAATGGTTATTGAGGAGTTGCCTCCTCTAGTCTTGGTAAGCACTTTGGTTTCCCTTAAACTAGGACAGTATGTTAGAATCATAGAATCATAGGATGGTTTGGATTGGAAGGGACCTTAAAGATCATCTAGTTCTAACACCCTGCCATGGGCAGGGACACCTACACTAAGACCAGGTTGCTCAATGTCAGAAGCTAAATTGTACACAAATGCAAGTATTTTTGGGGTTTTTTCCCTAAATGAAGTTAGAAAGCTTTCATTTGAAGAGTGACAACGATATTCAATTAGCATTTAGATCTGAGATTTTAACACTACCAAGGTAATGTTATCAGAAATGTCAAAGTTAATTGAAAGTAGGTATCCTACAAAGTTCTTCTAAAAGCAAGAGTCATTATTCTGGTGTTCTTTTCAAAGTGGTCAAGTGCTTCCTGGCCTGTGCTGTGAATGGAAATCCTTACCAGAAGTTGCAGACTAGTTTGCATACTTGGAAAAGCACATTAGAATTAATACATTGAATATGTGACATCAGGTATGGATTAGCCATGTGTACAATAAGCCAGAATCTCAGTGTTTATGACTGGAGATACTAGTGGGAGTAAGGGAAGCAGTCTGTAAGGGTTCATTTCTCATGTTGCTGGGTTTACAAAATGCTTCACTTCATAAAGGACAAGGGCTAAATAAAACATTACTAATAGTCCATTCATTTAAAATTTTATAAAAATATATCAAAAATGCCATTCAGAAAAACTAATTTTGAAGCAAAACTTAATTATTTCAATGCTTAAATAGACAAATCTTCAAAGCAACTTTTGTAAACTGTATTTTATAGTAGACTAGATGATACAATTGAAAAAATGAGGAATTTTTTTTATGTTCAAAGAAAATCACATCTTCTATGACAGAAGAGACTCCTCTGAGGAAAGCACAAATTTTTCAGAGTTGAACAACTGATTTTACTGCTTTGGCACAGATTTTTCAATTTAGATTCTCAAGAATTTGCTAGGTCTGGAGACAACTCCTGAAGTAAGGAGGACAACAAAGGAGAAAGTCTTTGGAGACATTTCCAAGGGTCCTAGGGGGCTTGAGGCCATTGCTGAAGCATCCAAATACCTTATTTCCCTCCTTAAGCTAGTGGGCAGGCATGAGTTGACCAAGGGGAAGAAAGAGGAAAAGAGGTAAGCAGCTCAATGCCTATCTTCCCATCTCCACCAAAACTGTCAAAATAAATTCATTTCACACTCAAGAGGCAGAATTGTAGTGGGAGAATATGAAATGTTTTTATACCATTTGCCTCCTTACTCAGGCAAGCACCTGCAAAAGTTCACAGGGTTATCTGCTTTCTCTTCCAATCACAGCAACTCAGGGCTGTCAAAGCCTCACATAGTATTCTGCCTTCTGGACCGCTGGGTCAGAATGATCCCTGTGGTACCAGCTGTCTAATCCTACAACTGGCAGGAAGTTGTCACCTCCACACAGTTACATTATGGGGTACAAATGTTGTGCTAGCAGGTGTGGTTTTCCACCATTCCCCTTTATGAAGCACCATGATGATGACCAAACAGTTTGGCTGTCAGCTCAAGTTTTTCTCTGATTATTTTATGTAGCAGATCACCAAAAAAATAAGACTGAAGGGAATCTGGAGAGGAAACAGCCAGCTCACCTTTCTGCCTAATCTTTGGTTGTGACTGTCAAATAGCTGCAATTTGTGATGGAAGTTCACAGTCGCACCCACCATATCAACTGAACCAGGAATCTGTTGTAAGTAATTTTTATCTGCTTTATGGCCTACATGCCTTGTTTTCCTTTCCCTGGAAAACAGGGTAGGGAATGGGAAGGAGATGATTGTTTTGTCTGAGATAGTTGGGGCCCAGCAAGGGCTTCTCCAGGGACATTTGATAGCTAAATGAACATGAAAATATGATAATTCCTTTCTACAGTTACTTTGTTAAAAAAGACTCAGCAGCCTCTTCCCATTGTTGGATAAAGGTTTCAATCATCTCTTTCTTACAGAATTTTTCCCTACATGGAAAAAATATTACAAATTTTAAGGGTCTCATTTAAAAGTTAAAAAGAAAAAAACATACTTTAAAACACAGTTAACAATCAAAATTGGAAACTAGTAAATCCTTTGATTTATATTCACTAAACCAAAAATGGCCATGGCTACATGCCTCTTAATATTTTAATGAAAACACTAAAAAATCCAGAGCATTCCTAGCCACAAAATTAGCTCTGAAACAAGTTTCAAATTTCATTCTTTAAAACATGCAATATATACATTTCTAGAAGGATATTATATTGTTTAAACACTTATCATATGAATGACACATCTTTATTAATTACTTGGGAATTAATTTTTTTCACAGCATATTGGACCCTATGAAAACCCCTATTGCCTACAAATCTGTCAGTTTGCTACTGAATCAGGATAGATATTTAGAAATAGCATTTTCTCACTCCCCTACATATCCAAATTTCTCGCCAGTCCTAGCCTCTAAATATCAGACATAAGCTGGGGTACAACAGCATTACTGACTCAAACTGTTTCTTTGAGATACTGTACAGTCCTGTTTTCCTCCAGTTTCTCCCAGAAAGCTTTTCCTGTGAAGATTGCTCCCCTAGCTAACTGCCCTTTAAGTTTAGTCTTCCACACCTTTTTTTTTTTTTTTGGTTGTCTGGATGCCTCAGCATCTGGTTGGTTTAATAAGGCTGGGCATTTTTCAATCTTTTACATTTGGTGTCTAAAATGCAAGAGTGAATTGAAACTCTTCATCTCCCAGAGCAAGGTACATGGGAAATACCAGCTACTGACATGGTGCTGGCTGCAGGCCAGGACCCACTGCCCCTCCTCAGGGCAGGTCCAATGCATCCCACCGATGTGAGAGGAAGCAATCCAAACCAAACAGCTCCACAGCACCTGCAGGAAGCACCTGATTGCCTCTATATTGTGCCTGTGAGGCAGCAACTCCTGCTGAGTTCCTGCTGGCATTCTTGATGCGACCACATTCTTCTTCCCCCAAGTGGGAAAGTAGGTCTAAATTCACATCAAAATGGGTGGTATGGTATGCCACCCTATTCTGCTTCAGTCTGCATGTGGATGACACTAACAGGAAAGTGTAATATTGTGCTGATTCAGTGAGTGAATCTGTCTTTTCACTATCCTGATGCAAATTAGACAAAACCACTTTGAAGTCATGACACCTGAGCAAAACAACAATATGAAGTAGACACAGTAACCCCAACAAAATAACTCCTGAATCCCATTCACAAAAGCTGGGACAGTCAGGCAGCCATCAGCACTGAGGAAGAAAGAAACCTGGTCATATATTTCTCCAGCTGACACATTCTGAGATGCTACAAGGAGCAAAGTGAGACCATTGTACAAATGTTGGTGGGCATTTCATTTTTTTGTGGACAAGTATTGCAAAGACATTTCAGTATCAATCAGTTTTGGATATGCTTTGCTTGGAAATATGTTCATGGAGTACATCAATTAAATACTCATTTACAGTCACCAGATTTACCCATTATGACACAAACTGTCTGCATTATCCAGTAGTTTTCTCCCAAATTGCTCCTCTAACAATAAATCTTTCTAGACAAGCTGTATTAAGGTCAATTGACAGAGTACAATAATGTTAGATAGCAACAAGAAAGAATTGTATTTGTGAACGATAAAACTAAAATGCTACACAGATAATTTTGAGGGCCAGGACTTAATTTGATGGCCAGGAAGGGAGAGAACACATGCTGAAGGCAGCTGACAGAGGTGCCAAATGCATATAGTTGAGCTTTCAAAAATAAGAAGTATTGGGAGACCTCTAGAGGCAAATACAGGCTGACTGAAGCATCCATTGGGCTCTCCTTTGATTTAGCTGTGCTCTCCCTGGTGGTTTCCATACTTAACTTGTGCATAGCAAGACACACAGAGTAGTTGTAGGTCAGGAATCACAAATCATCTTCATGTAGAGGGGAAAAAAGACTTGAGCCATTAACGTAATTCTTAATTTTCCCAACAGCTTCTCTTGCTCACTGCTAGCTCACTGTTTCTATTTATCTCAAGTAGCTCCAAAAGACAGTAGGAAAAGGTGAGTTCATAAAGACAATTAAATAGAAAAGAATTCAGAAACAATGTCATGCTAGAGTCATCTTAGAAAAAAAAAAAGTGACGAGTTTCCAATCTATGAGTGCCAAATTGGAAGAAAATAAACTTATTTTAAAACCATACCAAAATCTACAACTGAAGTGCTGAAAGTAGAATCAGTAAATGACTTTCAGGGTCCAGGAGCAGGACTCATGCAGGATCCTTTATCACATGTCCAGATTAGGACCTTCAGAATGGTGAACCAGAGTAGATGAGAAAATAAACAGGGAGCCATCATATTCACCCTCTTCCATCTAAAACAGCCTTTAACTGGCTAATGGGAAAATACAGACTACTGGGATGATTTCTAAACCTTTTTTGACAGATGCTTTGATTATGGAGAGAACTGTCTTGCCTTTTGTGTGGCCTAAATGAGTCTTGTGGAAGTCAAGTTTAAAGCAAGAAATGAGTCTTCAGCACAGCTGGTACTTCAGGTAAACTTTCCTGCCTGATGGAGCCAGGGCACATAATCATGCATCTTAGAAATTACAAGAAAAAACTGTTTTGATTTCATCTCAAAGTTATGAAGCAATAAAATGGTGACTGATTAATAGATTGTGTTCCCAGTGAATTCAGCATTAGATTAGGCATGGGCTTCAGGGGAATCAGGACTGAAGAGGCTGTATAACCTCAGTTTGAGATCTAGTAGTAAGTAACAGGGAACATGACAGATACAATGCCTATTCCTATTATTTTAAGGGGAAAAAATAAAAAAATACAAGCATCATTGAATTCAACTAAATGAATTTTCATACTGTACTATCGCTTTATGAGGCTTCAAAAATGTTTGCTCATTTTGGAATAGACATTTCTAAAGCAATATTGTGTTGTAAAATGTCTGGCAAATCTTTGAATTTGTTAAAGTTGATGGGCTGAGGCACTGGGAACTGTGCTTTTCTTTTATTCTGCGGTTGGTGGTTTTTTGCTTAGTTGGTTTGGCCCTTTTTTTTTTTGTTTTTCCATCACAAAAATGTACACCAAAATCTTGAAAAGAAAACAAGTAGTAGTGGACTTTGTACTAGGCAACAATACCTACAAAATTACTGAACTCCATCAACCTAGAGTATGGAGGAGGAGAAGATTCCTTCCCCCCCCCGTCTTCCTTCTCAATGTGGTATTTTGTCCGGTTCCTTATCTGCTACTCATATTCTTCCCAAATGATGAAATTAGCAACTTCAATACTTGTTTGTTACAACTATTCTTTTAGTTACATAGCTAACTAGCTAGTAAAGCATTTATGCAGTTATTCTGAACACTCAATAACAAGATGGCAAGATGTATTCAGTTTCATATAAAAAAATCCAACCACCTTTATTTGTCATCTGTTCCCTAGCAATAGCATAATATATTCAAAAGTATAGTAAACCTCTGCTCAGCATTTCTGCTTGCTTCTTTTCATTCTTCTCTACAAATTAAAGGAATAGCAGAAGTTATGCTCTGAGCAAAAATTCTCAGTAGGGTACTCAAGTCCATTTTTCTGCAACTAAGTGCCATGTTCTTTCAGAGATTATCTAGTGGTGATATTAATGAAAGTATCACTGTCATATTCTACTAAGGTATTCCAGTTAGACATTTTTCATTTTGCCTCAGTAGACAATCCTATATTCTTTTCTGTAATGGTTGCTGAATCAGAAGATAATCTCCTGCCCTGAATGTTGTGAACTCAGGGGAAAGAATCCTTTCCAAGAGATTGTAGATATGACCCTACTATACAAACTTTCAATATTTGGATTGCTTTATTATCTGAACTAAATACATTCTTACAGTAACAAAATTCATCTTAATGTAATGCCCTTCCTCTGGGCACAAAGATCTTTAGCAGTTTCATAATAAATAACAAGAAAAAACAAAATAAACAAAATCTGTAGTCCCCTCTCCAAACATTGCTGCATTCTCAACCTTGTCCTGAAAAAATTCAAAACATAAAGCTACAGCAGCAAAAAGAGCAGAGTCCTTCACCTTACAGCAAAAAGCTTTATTATATCTTGAAGAGCTGAAAGAATATATCGTGAACATTTTATAGTTTATACTGGAAAGTAAAACGAACTTGCAGAAACAAGTTCAGCACACTAGCTGTCATGTGCTTGTTGTTATTAAAAGACATATATGATACTGGTGATGTGTGACTGAAGCTACTCAGGGAAGAGGGCAATCATATCCTGTCTGGCTTTCCTTGGAAAGGATTGGAAAAATCTTTAAATTAATGTCCTAGACCTTTGATAAGAATTGTGTCATCTGAAATGTTTTTCATACCATACATCCTCTAATGCTCTTGCAGTAACTAGGTCACTGTTAGAAAGACAAAAACTCACAAACGTTTCAGTTTTCATAATGGTTTAATAAATATGGAAATAATGTTAATGTTAAACACTTTATGTATTAAAAGTTACTGACCATCAGTTTCCAACCTAGCTTCTAAGGAACCAGTCTTAGGGACATGTAGTGAGCCAGGTTCCATGTGTTAACCAAATTCATTCATCACTTAAAAAAATCATCTGGCAAAATGAGTTCAGTGACGTTACATTCAGAAAGATGATGGTGGCTTGCACAAACTATGAGAATTTGCATTAGATTAATATGCATTCAAACTGATACCACCACATCTCTAATGCTGTCCTTGGAATTCACCCTCTTAGAAAGAGTATATGGAAATTATAATACTGACTTAATACTGGGACCAGAAATTTTAAGCACATCTCTTTAAAATTTTCTTCTGTGATTTGCAGTCTTCTTTTGAGTATCCAGCTAACACTGCTCACATTTCACTTGTGTACATAGATTTAAATGGCAAACAAGTGATCAATAATATTGCTAGAATAAAGATGTAATTGTGTACCTGTGCAAGTGGTGTGCAGAGAGGTGAGAGTCTTGGGCATATTTGCTGCCTGAATTTGAATTATTTTCACACTCTGTAAAACTGCGAGTGAAGTGACAAAAATCAGGCTACAAAGAATATGAAAAGATGGACCTTGTTAAACCCCTATATGGTGAAGCACAACTCAGAACATAACAGTACTGAAAACCATGTCATATTTTTATTTTTAGTACATGGCAGCAAAAAGTTTAAAAGATATTTCAGCTTAATAAAATGAATCAAAACCACATCATACAGGAGGTTATGGCAGAAGATTTACTTTCCAATAGCAATTTATTGGCTGAGACATATGTTATTTATGTACAAATTTCAGATTTTTCACTTACTGATATCTAAAAGAAATGTTTGAATATTTTTCAAAATTTCTTCTACGGTCAAAGTCCAGAACACAAATAGAAAAGATGTTGCCAAGACTGAAATGCATTGGCAGTCTTCTGATTGAAAACTTCTAACACTTGTTTTTTGAAACACAGCAATAGCTAAAATGACAGTTTTGAACTTAAAAAGGTGATAGTGCCCACATCTCTTCGCCTTCCAGCATTTATTTTCTCCTTTCTAATAGCAGTGTGTTCACAAACAGAATACAGGTATTTTAGACATGACTACCATCAAGAATGGAAATAGAAAAAAGTGCCAGAGAAAATGAGGTTCCTCTAGGAAATCTTGTTGCATTTCAATGTCTAGAACCTCTAGAGCCAGGCACTTCTCAACCCTGTCTCTGTATCTGTTTCAATTGACTGAAGAAGGACTAATCTTACCGTGCTTTTTCAGAAATACAGGACAACTTATGACCTCTGCATGTGATTTCACTTACATATTAGGGGAAAAGGAGATGAAAATAAGGGAGATCTCAGATGCACAGCCATCTGTGCCTCTGCTATACAAAGTGAATTAGGTTCAGATGAAGGTAAGCAGTGTTTTTATGCTCAGACACTTCCCTCAAGACTTGTGTTCTCTGTTTTGCAGCTCTGTCAGAGCATCTTACCGTCAATGATTACATTTAGTTTCTATTAGAAGTTTGGTTGATGAGATTTCAATGGGAAGCTGTTACAGAAAAAAGTATTGAATATATTTAGTTAATAACATTACTGGAACAAATATATACTTGCACTTGTGTGCATGTGTGAAGAGAAATGAGAGGAGAATAACACTGAAAATGAGAAGGTGAATTTGTTATGCGAATCAACATGATAAGCATGCATTGTGTCTCCGTAGTGCGTTCCTGCTAACTCCCTTTTCCAGGCTAGCATTTGTCGCCAGCTGCACACAATCACCTACTTGTTTTGTCATCAGAACCTAAATTTAAGGCCTTTGAGATGCAAGCATTCTCATCCTAGTTTCTTTAATATGTGCTGTATATTTACAAATCTACTCACATAATTATGCTCCCCATTCCTTACAGTAAGGTTAATGATAAAGCTGTAGCTGATGTTCTCATGCTAACCAAACCCTCTAGACTAACATGGGTTATAATTCTGATGCTGGATGAAACGCTGAAAATTAGTCTCTACTCCACAGATTCCTTGCAGACTGCAAAGTCAGGAAGAAGCAAAGACTATAAAGGAATACAGATATATCTGGAGAAAACTATCTGAACTTTTGCCTCTTCAGCTGCTCTGTCTCTCAATATTGAATAAAGGTAGTTAGTCATTTGAAATGAATTCTGCCAATTTCATCTTTACTAAAGAGCTATGGAAATAGTCCATCAGATTTCTTCTCTAATGTCTCTTTTTGGTACTGATAATCAACCATAAAGGCAACTGAAACATTTCCCAGATTCACTACACGAGATGACATTATGGCCAAATATGTGTCAGGCACCTCCCTTCACACTGCTCAAGTAGATATATGCACATATGATTCCAAGACTCTGGTAGGCAATCTACTGATACGAGGCATCAGTGTCTCCCTCTAAAGTTTATGATTAATATCTCCATCCTGCAAACATTTCTGCACCCAAGTAACTCTATGTCAGTCACTCCTCATGGTGCTGTGAGAGAACTTTCTACACACCACCTGTTTGGAGGGGCAGAACTTAATTTTAGACATGTCAAACTGAGTGACGAAAAAGTGATTATAATGAGAATGATTAAGACTACACTTACTGTCAAGAGCTGTGGTTTAGTCGGTTATGTGTCCATTACATTTATATTTTCCAAGCAACAAGACTCTTTAAAACACTAATCAGAAATAAAAATCTCTTTCCAGCCGAGTAAGAATTTGAGGTTGAAATTCACTTTGCTTCCCAAAACCAATATGACCTTATAACACTGCTTTAGTTTCACTTAAAACATATACTGAGGGGATAAGTAAAGCATTGATAACACATAGGCCCCAAGCCACTCTTTCAAAGATAGAAAATTTTCTGTATGAAAATACATGGATTAGTCTTGAATATTGACAGATACATTCTTAGGTTGCCTGTAACTCAAAATAATGTGAAATTTCTCATATTAAAATACATCTGTGAATTAATGAATATGAAACTTACATTGATGGAACCTTACAGGTATGTATAATTTATTAAATATGCCTGCTGGTGGTTTGTAGACATTTCATAAGGCTTTTGAAATAGTTTCCAGAGAAAATCCATGTAATCTAGAATATTTTATAGTTCATCTACTGTACATACATCAGAGAGGACATTTCTTGCAACTGTTGGTGAATTTAGTTCTCCTGAAAAGCTCTTGTTTTTTAGACTTGACTGAGATTCTCTCTAGAATCATATACAGCTACACACTGCGTTAATGAGGCCCAGGGTATTGAGTTCCAAGTGAAGATGGAAAATAATTGCTCATTCTGAGCGAATCAGGTGCCCACTCTTTGGAAATGTTCCCATTGCCTAGATTTTCATTACCTTGTTTGCTTTCCTTTTCCTTCCTCTATACAGAGCAAACAAAGCCCACTGTGTTTCTGTTACCAATATGTACAATCACTAAGTGTTGTACTAATGAAAACATGTATGGCTAAATTAAAATAGTCTCTACTATAGAAAATTGAATATGGTATAAATACTAAGAACTGGAGAGTCTCTATTCCTTTTTGCTTATTCTTTGAAAACATGAGTATGACTAATCTTATATTTTTCATTTCCTATTTCTTTGTCTGTGTGTCTCCTAATTACTGTGTTTTTCTCAAAAAAAACACCCAACAAATTCTGTTTTAGTCATGTGTCATTTTTTTCCTCTCACTTCAAAATGTTTCAGAAATTCTCTTAGAATGTCCTGAGACATGAACAGCAGAATCACTACTTGAATAGATTTAATATCATGAATTAAAAATAGAAATTTAACCAAGAAAGCAAATGGAATTATTCATGGGGGTTTTGTACATTAAAAAACTGAGATAATTGTACATTGAGCAACTGATTTAAATAAATTTATTGTGACATTCAGACAATTTGTATATCATTCTAAGGAGGTTTCTGATGTCAGATTAACCAATATGTCTTGATTTTCAGGTTCCTACAAACACAGCTAACATAAAATTAAAAACAATCCTTTCATTTTGGCCAGGGATATCTTAAAAACCAGTTCTTGGATGACTTGATAGCTTTTGGGATTAGAAATAGAACACTGTTCTGTTTCTCTAATAATCCTAGTCTACATTGTTCATATGCCTTCCAGTCACTTGAGCATTTCTATACTTCTGATGTTGCTTTTCATGTTTGTAATGAACTTCAAATGGAAGTAGCTTCATAAATCTATTTACCTGTCACTCTTCAAATCCCTAATTTCAGGGTGACCTCTTTTTCTGAAAATTAAAAAAAAAATTATCTGGTTAGAAATGCATGGCCTGAACAGCAGCTATAGCCATTCAATGAATTCCTCTTCACAGAAGGATGTGTTTTCAAGCAGGTAGGGTTAGGAAGCCTGCATTACTGCTGATAATGCTGTAACTATTCTCAGAGTTTTAAATCAGGTCACTTCTAGGAGTGCAAAGTCAGGAATACAAAGTTGTATGTGAAAGAATTAAGTATTTACATGGAAGCCTTAAAGGTGCTGAAGTAACTTATGCTAAAGGAAATGGCAAATTCCCATTCTTTTCACCCTGAACTGGATAAGGCTGAATTTATTACCATTTTTGTTTAAATACTGTCTTTTACTCCTTCCAGTTGTTTATCCAAATTGTGAATGTAGCCCTCACTCACATGCATTACTTATTATCTGTTTATCAAAGCAATCAGCCTGCCTTGACAGTCTTCTCTAGACAGGTCAATGCTCACATTTCCCATGCTTCAAACAAACTATACCTGAACAAACTCTTATTTGAAGATACTGTGCTCCAGGTAGTTCCTATGGGGTACACCATTCCAAGGAGGAAAGCTATACAAACCATGATAGGAAATAGTTCACCTTCAAACAGCTTGCAATGCAGGTGCCTGTAGAAGAAAATATGTCTACCCAATTCATGAAAAGCCTATAGGTCCAGCTGGGAACTTAAATTTTTCTTTCAAATTCTGCACCTGACCAAGAAAATTAGGACCGTGCCCTTTTCACAGGTCCTTTTTCACAGAAATGGACAACTTTCCATAATATGTGGAAAAATCGCTTCTGTTACAACACAGTGAAATCACTGAAATCTTGGAATCAGGTTTGGACTTTCTTCACTTTTCATGTACAAAGCAATGTTAGAATATCACAACATAGAATACTAGCTCAGCCATGTCTTTTGTGCAGAAGTCAATGTTTTAATGACTCCCCAGCGAAAGCAGAACTAAAACCACCAAGGTACAGTTAATAATAATTCTCAAGTGATTATTTATGGGCCTGATCAGTATTTCACATACATGCTAAATAGTAACTACTCATGCTTGCAGTCCCATGGGGCACAATGGAATTGCTTATAGCAGAACAAATGAGAGTTGCCTCTGTGTGCAAGGTAATGGTTAACAAACTGGGAGTTATAAAAAAAACCCACACATGAACCTTAAGAAAGCTATTTCCATATTATGGGATGACAGATTTATCCTTCAACAAATGAATACTACTCACTAAGAAAACAGAGCAACATACAATCTGTTTCAAAGTAAGTATAAAACCATTCATTGAAAATGTGATGCTTTCCAACCATAGAATGAATGGTATTAGCCACACAACACACACACAAAAAAACCCAGAAAACGGGCGGACTATGGAAGAAACTACTGATTAACAGTAAGCCTGCCTGTACGTAGTCCAGCTGCTCTTTCTATCTTTTAAAGCAATCTGTACCTATTTGGCAACTCACTCACTCACACCCCTCTCAAACCTTTGGAAGAGAAAATATTCCAGCCTATCAGATATGAAAAAGCTCTCTATTTTACCTCTTTCAACTTACTGCTGCAACTGACAGGAGGCAGGATTCTCCTGCCTTTCCCAGGTTTCAGCTTAAGGTTTTGCTTCTCAGAAGTTCCTCTGCCACAAACATCTCAAGCACTTAGAACCATGACTCATCCAAGCCCACCTGGGGGCAGCTGTAGCAGGAGGGAGACACAACTGAAGCGAGTCCATAGGGGTGCTGCTCTGTGGCTCCAGACAGCACAGCTAATGAGAACCTCCCCTAACTTCACTGTTCCTGCCAGAGAATGCAGTGAACAGTTAAGCAATTGTGGCATTATGAAAGTTCATAAAAGCAGCCTGCACTGTTTCTTGTTCTGTCTCCACAAAAGTAAAGGATGAAACCTACAGTGAAAGTTTAAATCCTAAAGGGATGATGATATATATCAGTATTCCTCGAGTGTCTCAACTTTTATTATGGTTCCCACCCCCACCAATATGAAGGAGGACAAATTTCTTCGATGGTATATTATCTAGTGGCATTCTTTTATCAGCTGCTGGAAAGAGTGACAAGAAGTTCCTTTTTCTTGGAACTTGGTGCATGCCAAGCCCAGCACCTCCTTCTCAACACTAACTTCCCATGCTTCTTTCCCTCCTGCCCTCCTCAGCATGGCCTGCGCTGGAGAAAGGCAGCCAGCTGGGTTTGCACACAGGTTTCTGTGAGAAAGGCAAGTGGTAAAATTTGACAGTAATCTCTAGGAGAAAGTGGTAGGTAGAAGAAAAACACCTGAGAACCGCTTCAGTGGGAGCTTATTTTTACATTCAGAAATCAAGCCAGGAGACTTTAAAGCCAGTGTCAAAGTTCCTTTTATTTCATGGCAGCAACACCCTTCGCATAGAGAGACGAAAGAATAAGGCTGTTCTCAGCCGGCTGGTGGTACCTTTTGAGCAAGTTTGTTTGCCTCCTGACTCCATCTGCTGGGAAGACACCCCACTACCTGCTGTCCGTACTGATACTTTTGTCAGGAGAGCGTAGGTGAATCACTGTGCATTCCCTCCGTCTCCCAGCCTCACTGTGGCTCTCTGGATATTTAAGCATTGGGCAGCTTGGAGCAGTCACAGCAGAGAAATCCTGCCCTGCGCTCCTTCACGCGCAACCACTCGACGCTCTTCGGCGAGGTGGGGGGTGTTGGCTCAGTTGCCTCTGGATGCCCATGTTACTGGAGTCTGCTCTTCTGAGACCAGAGGTGCTAGGAAGCAGGTCTTCCTTGGCCTTCTCCTTTGGTTTAAAACGCTTCTGGAGCAGAAACGGGAATTTAGATGACTCTGCCATCCGGTGAATGCTGCGGCCACCTCTTTTTCATCCTCCCCAGCTCGGTGGACGGTAGGTACTTGGTTCACGCAAGCTAGAGGAGCATCAGAGGAGACGGGGCAGGCGGGAGGACGCGGGGCAGCATCCCCGGGGCGGGCAGAGGACCCGGCAGCTGAAGTAGCGCCCCTCCCGCCCAGGTGCCGGAGTGCAGGGTCCCACGCTCTCCGCCCTGTATTCCCCCGGCTTTCCTCCCGCGATGGGACCAGAATGGTGGCTCAGGTCTGAGGACCTTCTCCGAACGAGAAGACTGGGTCTCTGGCCAGGCCCCTGACACTCGCAGGGTTCGCACTCCTGCGAGGCTGCCGACCGAGTCCGGCCGGCAGCGGTCAGGGGACCCCAGGCGCCGCACGAAAGGGGGAGGGGGGGGGGGGGGTTGCCTCCTCCGTGGGGACGAGGGGAGTGCGGGGGACACGCCCCAGCCGCGCGTCCCTCGCCCCCGCGCTGCGGGACGGCCCTTTCCTCAGGCAGTATGTCGGCATTGCCTGCGGCCCCCGCTCCTGCCCGCCCCCGCAGCGACGGCTCCGGCACGGCCGCCCCGCCGGCATCAGCGCCCGGGAGCCGCGGGGAGGCGGGGGCGGAGGAGGTGCTGCCGCTGCCGCCGGGCGGGCTCCGGCCGCCCCGCACCGACGTCTGCGCGAAGCCCCGCCGGCGCCCGGGGTGGAGCGGGGGGTGGGTGCGTCGCGGGCGAGAGGAGGCAGATGCTGCCCGAGGCGGAGCCCCACTGGAGGTGCTCGACCCTGGCTGGTGCCTGTCCGCCGTCTCCGGGACGCGGGGACCCACCGGGCGGGTGTCGCGGAGCGGGCGATGCCATGAGCCCCTCCGAGGAGTGAAGGGGCGTCCGGGCTGGGTCGTGGCGGGCTCCGAGCCGCCGTGGAGGTGGCCCGAGGTGACGGGAGGCCGGGAGAGGTGCCGCTCCAGCGCCGGGAGCGCTGCCACTGTAAGTGCAGCAACTTCGCCTGCCCTTGCCCAGGCACCGCCGCAGAAGAGCCGCGAGTGTCCAGCGAGCGGCGGGGAGGGGGGTAGTGGCGGCTCAGACCCTGGCTGGCAGTGCAGCCAAAAATAGGGGGGAAAGCGGGAGTGCGTTGTCGGAGCTCCGACCTGCAGCGGCGGCGTGTGCGCTGCCACCCCAGGGGAAGGGGCACAGGACGGACGGGGCACGGAGTTTCTGCTGCGGCTTCTTCACAGGCGAACAGGTCGCTGCTGGTACCGTATCGGTTATAGAGAGCAGCTCCTCTCCGTGCTGCAAGTACAGGGCGCTTAAATGACACCTGAGTCACTCCTCTGTGCTTCTCAGGACGTCGGATACTATATCCATGTTAGTTTTCATTGCTGGACCGATATCTGTACTTACTTTGGCATTTCGCACCGCAAATGTAATAAACAACATTAGTAGGTTTCAGAAGATTGCCATTGATGACGGTAGATTGATGTATGAGGTTATTTACTGGATGCATCCAAGTACAATATAGTGCCTGCCAATTTTGTCTTTAAATTGCTATATTGATTTTATTCTTGTGGGCTTCTTGACAAGGTTAATGTACTTCATACTATGCAATGAAAAGAGAAAAACTTCTAGCTTATTTTAGTTACAGGATGTCAATTGCGACTGAAATGATGAATGAAAAAAATCATTCATAAAAAGAGTAAATAGAAAGAAAGATGTGTATCCCAAAACCTCTTGAAGTCAATATTATCAGTATTTAACAGATGCCTTCCTGCCAAGTTTTGCATACACTGGCTACCACTTGAACTTAAGAGTAATACAGCATGAGATATTCTTTTCAGGACTGTGCACTTTAGAGTTAAGTAGTCTGGATAAAGGGAGCTTAGAATGAATTAATCAAGACATCACATTAAAATGCCTTTGCTTTTTTTATAGTCACTGAATGAAATTAAGATCTTGCTTCTGCTCCTTTTCCCCTTCAGTGGTTAAAGGATAATACTTGGGGGAGAACCTTTGTGTTTGGTCAGTGGAAGGGTCCCTATGCTGCTCTAGGGCTGAATGTATCAGGGCTGACCAGGATAACATTTCTTTGCTACGAGCTGCTCAAACTGCAGGTGATTCTGATCTGAAGAGGGAATTTAATTTCCCACTCAGAATCCTAGGCATAATTGTCAAGTAGGTAAATTAAATGCAGGAGAGCTAATACTTCTTTTTAATTTCTTCAGACATATGATTACCTTTGCCAGTAGGCAACTTTTGCTAAGCTGCTGCTCTAATGTTTACTATAGCTGTCTTATGCTGATATGAAATAAATCTGAATTAACTAAAACATTGTGTTTCTGTACCTACTGGCATGTAGTGAAGTATTCTGACTTTGTAAACCTTGAGGAGATGTCGGTCCTGTTAAGATCAATGGCAAAATCCCAAATAATCCCTCCGTATTGAGTGCAGGGCTTCATGGTAGGTTTTCATTATTATTTATAGTAAATGACTGACAACTTTAGTTAGAAATTCAAGTGGCAATGTTTAAATTTGGCAGGGAATGGCACTTCTAACAAGTCCGCATAATACTGCTTTAGAATCATTATGGATAAGAGCCACACAGGTTTTAATACTTGTTGAAAAACTATATAAACTGTCTTGTGCTTTCAAGGGGAGTAGGCAATTCAGATTTGTTTTATACTTTGATTTTTATTTCATCAGAATGGATCATGAACAAGTTGGATTGCAGTTTGAATATGCACCATATTTTAACAGTATGGGGGAATGTTGCGAGATTACCTTGCTTGTGTCAAAGAAGTTTACAAGTAAACTGCCAAATATTTGGCTTACTATAAAAATGCCAGCAAACAATCAAGCCATGTTACAGTTTAGTTCTCTGCAGTTCCTAAGCTTTACTGGGAGATGAAAGAACAGAAGCATCTTTTCTAAAAACCTCATTGAACTATTACTGAATTATATATTCACAAGAATAATCTTAATAAACTGACTGGAATCTAGTTTAGCAAACTTTATAATTTTTTTTCATATCTACATCTGAATTACATTATTCGTGGTAGCTCTAGCAGTATGTACATTAAAGGAGTACTAAGATAGGATGTAAACTTGGTGGCTTTGATATCCTTATTATCTTGAGGTAAACCTGTAGCATGGGGCTAGAAAATGGCTATAATTCAAAAGGAGGTGTTTGAAATGTCTTTCTCTTTCTGGGTTGTCTACGAAGTGGTGAATTACCCCTTGACAATTAGAAAATATTTTTATTTTGATGGTTTGTCCTAGAAACTGAACACTTCTGCAGGCAATGCCAACTGAGTTTACAGACATGTTAGGAGATTGTTTGAGTCAAGATGAATTGTGTCTTGTCTTCAAAGTTGTCTTCTCAGAATAAAGCTGGCAATTAAAAATATCTCTTTTAAATACATTGAATGCGTCTGAAAATACAGTCTTCCCATTCCAAAGATGTTGAGGCTCCTCCATGATTAAGATTATGCTGAGATACACTTTTAAAAGAAAAACAAACTAAACTTCCATTTTACCTTTTTATTAGTGCCTGAAATGAGCCTCCATATGGGCACAGTTCCCCTTCAAAGGTCAACTAAATTTTCTGCTTGTGGTTTTTTAACAGTGAAATATTTACTTAGTTTTCAGTGCTCAAATAACAAAAGATGCTGTAGTCTGTGGCACTGTTTAGAGCTTTATGGAAGAGAGAGAAAGGTAATCAAAGACTGAATAAATTTATGGAGTGAATTAGCCATTTCTTCTTCAGGCAGCACTGAGGCATGCTCTAACATGAGAAAGCTCAAGTGACTGTAGCATCTCAGCTATGATGTATGCAGGTGGATGACTCCATTTCTGTTAGTCTTGATTTCCCTCCAGCTGATATCAGTAATGAGTGTTACCTGCTTAGAAAAATCATAGGTAGCTCTACCAGTTGTATTTCCTTTGTTTCTCTGCAAGTTGTGTGTGCTAGAGCAGTTATCTGTAGCAAATGAAACTGTCATGATTTAAGTGAACCATAGAATACCAGGTTGGAGAAAAGCCCAACATGAGCTGGTGATGTGCTCTTGCAGCCCAGAAATCCAGTCATGTTCTGGGCTGCATAGAAAGAAGCATGACCAGCAGGTCAAGCAAGTTGATTCTCCTGCTCTACTCTGCTCTTGTGGGATCCTGCCTGGAGTGGTGCATCCAGCTGTGGGACCACCAACATAAGAAGGATATGAATCTGTTAAAGCAATTCCAGAGGAGGGACAGGAAGATGATCAGAGAGCTGGATCACCTCTCCTATGAAGATAGGCTGGCAGGGTTGGAGCTGTTCAGCCTGGAAAAGAGAAAGCTTGAGGGAGAACTTATAGCAGTCTTCCAGTACCTAAAAGAGGCTTAAAGAAGGCTGAACAGGGACATTTTATAAGGGCGTATCGTTACAGGACAAGAGGTAACGGCTTCAAACAGAAAGAGGGCAGGCTGAGATTGACTAATAGTAATGAACTGTTTATGATGAGAGTGATGAGACACTAGAACAAGTTATGGATGCCGGATACTTGGAAGTGTCAAGGCCAAGTTGGATGGGGCTTGTGATTTATGAAGAATTAATGTGAACCCTACAGGCGGTTTTTAAATTTACCCCCATTATGGTGCAGGGCCAAACTGGTGGTGCTGTACACTGCCTTCAGTATAGAACTTGTTCGTGTCTCCCTTTATTTTGCACAAGCTAAATATTTTGAGCAGAGGTCAAAACCTGTGGTTTCCTCCATCTTTCTTTTTTGATATTTGTCTCTATTCACATAATCTTAGTCTGTAGCCTGTGTTCTGCAGTCTTAGTTACCTGTAGTTGTGCAGGTGCTTCATCATGAAGCCCTTCTCTTACATTGTGCTCCCTTTTCAATTTTGAACCATGATGGTGTAATTTGCCATATGTCAGACAACAAGCAGAAGGTAAGCATCTTTTAATGGAAAAGTTTGATTCCTCACAGAAGAGGTACGAATTCTGACCCCTAAAGGTACAGCTCTTTTTATGTTATGAGCTGTCATCTCCATCCATTGGATTAAAATGAACATCAAAAGATACAAGATGATCATTAAAATGTCACAACAATCTCTTTCCAGACTATACTAGCATCCTGAAAGAGATTGAGCATTTCTTACTCTTAAACATGCTGCAACCAATCTCCTCCAGCCTTAAATGCTGAGGGACAGGAGACAGAGGATGTTCACACCTTCACTGCTTGGATTGCTTAGAGAAACTTCCTAAAGTTTCTTGGCTTTGGTAGAGTAAGGTATCTAAGACTGATGAGTTTTCTCATGGGAATAAAATTTGGATCTCTCCTGATAAGAACTCCTCTGTTCTCACCAGTCAATCCAGCTACTAATGGAATCCTCATTTTGTTTTGGCTCCAAAACAGTATGGGAGGGGGACAGTAGGTTTACCGCTGTTATCCTCAGCTGTGCTGTTGCTGCTGCTGCTGATGTGGAAACACTATGAAGGGTGAAGGTATGGGATGCAGAAATTACATCAACTAACACAAAATTTAAAGAATTAAATGTATGGCAGGAAAAGGAGAACTCAGAGATGCTTTGAATTGCTATATGGACTTGAGCATTCAGTGGTGGAGGTGAACTTCTGGAAAGTTATGCTACAAAACACCTAATTAAGTAATAGACAGCACTGTCTTTCACTCACATACATTTTAGCAGAGAAAATCTAATTTACATTCCAGTGTTTATTTTGCATATGTAGTATATTGATAAAACATCACTGATAGTGGTTTGATTGATTATAAAGCTGGATTATTGAATCATAGTGTTTTATATTGCAACTCTTCCAGGAACTCTAACAAAGGAAAATGGCAGACAGGATTCATGTGAGGCTGATTCAAAGGGTAGTTTAGTCTGACCGATTTATAGCATCTCTAATAAGTCTTTGGCTTTGCTTCAGGGTGTTCAAGAATGTTGAGTAACTGAAAGAATTACCCATAGACACCTGATCATGGGCTCCTGACTGTGCAGAGCTATAGTACTTGTAGTTTAGCAAATCCTTTAAGCCCTGGTCTCGAGAAAAACTCAGTTGTGGGGAGCAAATTGTGTGAGTGAAGACTTCCTTTAATTTTCTGAAGGCCAATTCTAATACTACAGACTGCTGAAGGGCTTGACTCTTTTAAGCCCTTGAGCTGTTTGTGTTACAATACAGTGTTTTTCTCTGTGTTCAAATGTTGTTAAGTACATTTTGGATTGAAGCAGTATCAAGTAATAAATAATAATCATTGTTACCATATGTTCTCACAGATAAAGCAGACCCAGTATTTTCTACTGAGCTGTTTTTTATAGCATTTTTCATTTTTATTGTTTCATGGTATTTGATAGTGTATGCCTCCTAAAGACTGAAGTAATTTCAGCACTGAAAAGAAAACCTGTAATTTTGGATTTGTGTTTAAATGCCTGCTGACTTTATTGGCAATCAGATCTGCAGTGTTTTTAAGGAAATGTGTTTATCCCATGAAATGCCTGATGTAATCAGAGATCATCACTGGAAAAATCTGTAGGTAGTCACTGTGTAACTTTATCACTTCTCTTTCATCTGTCACTCAGAATAATTCACATCTGAGATTTACATGCATGCTAAAAATCCAAGCCCACTCCCCAGTATTTTGTCATTGCAGTAGCTGAGTTGTCTGCACAGTTACAGAAATTACACAAGTCTTTGTATTTAAACTACCAGCCTACTCTTTAATAAGAAGAAAAAAAGTGGAGCTAAATGGTCTATAGTGCATGAGAAGTTAAGTGAGGTTAAGCCAGAAGGAGCTATGTATGCACTGTACGCAGAAAGGGTCCTGCCTCAACTGTAGACTGAAAGTATCTTCAGTCTCTCACAAAATATTGGGATAGTGTTTTGTTAGTAGCAAGGCCTATAATTTATCTAGCTTTGTAAATACCTTGCAACATGTGGTCAGTGTATCATTTACTATAATCAAATGTTACAGACATTTGATATACCACATCAAAGTATATGTTTGATGAGAGGCTTCTTCTTGAAGTGATGAATTGTGGTTTTCCACTGATGTGTAATTCCACATGGAGAAATCACATAGGTGTAACATTTAAAGATACTTATGCCAATTACTTCAGTGTAGAATTTTAACAATTGTGCTTCAGATCATATTTTTTCTGTTGAAAATGTTTAAATTTATTTTCAAGTGAAAAGGAAAGATAGTAATGAATTACAGGATTTTAAAAAATTAAATCTAGATTTTACTATAATTATAAAAATACTTGTGCCAGTGAGCCAAATTTCAGTTCTGTATAAAAATGCTTTTATTTATATTAAGTACTATTTCAATTTTTTAATAATATAGTAAATGTCTTGTACTCAACAATGGACATGATTTGGATGGAAAAGGATACAACAGCCTGGAGGAGTTATTGGGAGAGCACACAACCTTATTCACAATGCATACTTATTAAAAAAAAAAAAAGGAAAAATTAAATAACTCTCTCTACCTTCAATCTGTTGAATTTATTTGGAAAGTTTTAGCCATATAATTTTCATGGTGTCTGAAAATCTCCTCCAGTGCAGGATATATTGCTTTGCTTATGTTCACAGGTTCTGGTCGCTCTTTTTCTCTGAGAAGTTCTTGTGCTACCATGCAGCGGAAAATGGACTTGGCAGTAGACAGCTTCTGAGTCAAGGCTGAACCTTCTACCATTTGTGTAAGAACACACCCACACATGTACAGCCTGGATCTTCTAGAGCTTTCATTTGTAGTTGCAGTTTTGAGGTAGTATAAAGCAGTTTATGCTGCCTAAGTGAGAGCAGATATAACAAGCTTAAAGTACAAAGGAAGAGCAGGAGGAGGTTTCAGACATGAAAGAGGGATACTGGAACTGGAATTAGGACTTAGCACTGAGGACCAGTGCAGTGTGGAGTTGGGGGCAGAAGTCATTTGAGAAGGACAAGCTTGTGCAACAAGTTAAATGCTGAGGGACAAACTGATAACTGAAAAACACTGACATTTCTAGAAAGAGGCACTTAGAGGCTACTTGGGGTAGGAACTGGCAGGACAGCACATTATGAGGAAGATGCATTGGAAGAGACAGAGTTCCCCTACCTCCCTTCCCCACTAAGTATACTGGAGTCATGAAGCCAGGGAAATGAGGTAGTTAAGAAAGGGAGAAACTGAAGGCCAGGGAAGAAGATTGGAACTGCAGTGGCAGAAAGCTTGGAAGGAGCTAGGTCTGACTAGGAATTGTGACCAGTACTGAAAGAATGAAGAGTAGAAATACATGAGAAGAAGCAGCTAATGTATGAAAGGAGACAGAAGTAGAACAGAAGAAAGTTTGTAACAGGGAAGCTCTGGATGAGAGAGACAATACCCTTTACAATTCACTAGTCATACATGACCTGCCAGAGTCTCACCAGTATTCTGGCATCAGCACACATCTGTGAAGATTTCTGATGAGGTTTTGTTTTCCTTCAGGACTGAAACATACAGGATGTCAATCTGCCACAACTGTGACCATTTCAGCCCACTGAACTTTTACAGCAGACTTGAAAGGTTCTAGTCTCTTTCATAAGCCATTTTCACCATGTGTAGTTAAAACACTGGTGCAATGATCTTAAGACAGTTGCACTTATTCTTCCTGGGTTTATTGTGCCAAGCTTCAGAGGGTAGGATACAGAAGCTATCTGAAAAACTACTTAATTTAAGCAACTCTTCTTAGTTCATGGCATTCACTGTGTGAGCAGGATTTGCAGACTTAGCTGTGTCTTTATGTTCGCTGTCTTTATGATAATCTAAATCAAGTTCACAGACAGAATCTGGAGAAAATTTTATATTCTTCATCCAGAGAATGGCAAGAAGTGTAGACCTTAAAGGAAGCCTCATTTCATATACAGGTTTGGTTCATGGAATCAGTTTTTTTGCTGGACTTCAGGCAAAGAAGGAGGAAGATCCTCTGTTTCTTATATTTTGTACAGAGATGAGAAGATTTATGGATGCCTATAAGGGAGAAGTTCTGAAGCTGACACAAGAAATGTGAACAGATAGTTGGAGGGATTTGAAGTGTATGGTTTCAGAGAGAGTAGTTCTCTGTTCAGCAAAGTCTTAGGCAGGCTGAGTACCTACTGAGTCCTTTGGTGTGAATCAGCAAGCTGAAACTGATTATAAAGGACTGGTTTTGCAGAGGAGAGTGGGGTGCTGGAGATTTCTAGTAGGAGAGGTAAGAATGAACTAAAAGTTCGTGGAGGACACTTGAACAACATAGAATACCACTAGAATAGCTAGAGCATAAAAGATGCAGATCAGATGAGAAGACACCTCAGTAATGGTGATGACACACATACGTGGGTCAGCAATCACTCAGTGTGCATGATCCCAGAGAGAAGCACCAGCCACGTTCACATTAGAAGCATACTGCATAGCCACAGACCCAGCAAACTGCCAGTGAGCACTGAAGTATCATAAAATGAAAAACAGGTGTTTGAGAAGATGTATGCTAAATACTGCAAAGCAAAGTGAGGAGATTAAAGCCAAAGAGTTTGCAGCTGAAGAATGTCTCTGGGGAAAACAGCCAGCAGCAAAGTTTCTTTAAAAAAAAAGTTTATAGTGGTGAGACATACATTTTTTTCAAATAAATTAGGAAGAAATAGTCATAAAATCAAGCGTCAGTATTCGTGTACAAGTTTCTGGGACTGACTTCAGAAAAAGTTGAATGTGTGGCACAAAACAAGGCTAGTAGGATACAAGAACATTTATTCTACGTGGATAAAAGTCCAAGGATACAAAGAAGCATCCAGATACCTCTATAATAGACATTCCTACTGAAATAATTTTGCATGTAAATTTAGCTATTTAGCTATATTTAATTATAAATATGTTCAAAGTAGCAAAAACTGGAAAAGAATATGTAGCCTGGCAAGTCTGTGTAATACTATGTTTATGTGTCTGGTTGAAGACAGAGGATGTCAAATACTTGCTGCAGAATCTGCCTACAAGGCAGTACTAGAAATGCATACTACACTGTGGTAGCTATTTCTACTGCAAGCCCCTTGGCAATGAAGACATTAATTAGAAAAGTGAAGGAGCCATGGGAAAGGCTTACTTGATGATGGCACTAGAGAAGAAAAATGATAGGGTATTCCATGTGTGCATTGATATTGGAGATCTTTAAGGTGATGAATTGGGAACAAATCAACACAAGAACAATCATGCAGTGAGACAGGAACAAAACAACCCACTCATGCTAAATGTCATCACTTCCAGGCCCTCTCTAACAACCAAATTCATTATGTTAGATGCATAGTTTTGTACTAGAAAGTCAGATAGGACAAGGACAAGAGCTAATTAGTGCCTTCCAACTCTTTATCCAGAAGGCAGTGTTTCAGAAAAGACTGCTGGTAAATTTTCTGGGCAAGATGCATGGAATAAGAAAGGTCTTGAAATAGCAGAATGTCTCACACTCTTACCAGAGTGAATGCCACTAAAACCCAGTAGTGTTAATCACATGATACTTGGGACATTTCTAAATCACAGTCAGATCCAAATCATCAGCAAGCAGATGAATTATAACAGTTGAGCACTGGAACAGATTGCCCAGAGAGGCTGCGAAATTTCCATCCTTGGAGAAATTCAAACTTGCCTGGATATGACCCTGAATAAGCAGGTCTAACTTTGAAGTTAGCCCTGCTTTGAGCAGAGGCTTTACTAGGTTATCTCCAGAGGTCCTTTACAGCCTTTTTTTTTCTATGACTCAGGGAATTACTGTGATCTCAAAAGGAGGCATCCTAACACAGCCAAAAATGGAAGAAAGGAAAAGGGCTGAAAGCACTGATCTCTCCAGAGGAACTGAAACTCAGGGTAGGGTCAGCAATTTACCTGCTAAGTAGCAGAAATCACGTGATCTCTATAAGAACTTGAAGGAGGAACAGATTTTTATGTGCAATCAAAAAATGGCCTAGGAATTTGAGAAAATATAGGCCGTTTACCTTGAAATAAAAGGCAACATTCCATGTGAAAATCTCTACAGAATGTCCTGCAACAGCTGGGGACATTGCAATAGTGATGTACATGGCAAGATTTATAAAAACACAAGAAACTGTCAGCTATCTTTTCAACATTTTTTTGTTCCATGTCTTATTGCTTCTTCATACTTCCTGTGTATAATATGCTGAGCTACTGAAAGCAGATAGTAAGTTTTTGGAGTCTTTGATTAAGGAAAAGGGTGCAAACCCATCAATGCAGCATTAGTTCCTCATCTGTGGAATCACGATAATGCTATCTCTCACCAAACAGCAGTAGTTTGCAGGTTAGTTATTTGTCAGTGAAGCATTTATACTGCCGTAATGAGAACCAAGGAAAAAGTCATGTAAAAAAAATGAATAAATCTGTCTACCATGCAAGGTTTTATGTTTGTACAATAAATGAAATCCAGTGAATACCAGTGATAAAGTATCGAATAAATTTTCATTCAGTGGGCACTGTTCATCCTTAAAAACCCAGTGAAGAAAGATTTGAATGGGAAGAGAAGTGTGAGGACAAGCAATTAAAATTGTAGTACTTCTCCTCAAGAAGGCTAATAAAGGTTGTCCAAGTACCTTGTAACTTCAGAGTTATCTTTATAATATGGACAGTCTTTAATCATCTTACTTTATTACATGAATTTGGTTTTATTAATGTATTTCCAGGAGACACTGTATGACATAAGGACACCAGTGATACACAAACACAAGAATGAACCGTATGTTTTTCTTTAAAAGATCTTTTAACATCATTGAACACAATTTTTGCTGAAAATTTCATCCATTAGTAAAAGCAGAGGTGGAAAGTGAAAACAATACAGAAAATTAAAACCTTCAGACTGCAAAAATATTTCAGATAGCTAAAGCTATTATACTTAAAATACTGTTGAGAGCTAATACTGATCTCAATGCCACTGAATACTTAAAGCTCATCAATCCTAAAGAAGGTGGCAATACAAGAAGCAGTGTTCAGGTTTAATGCTAGTCCATGAAGAATGTCTGTTTTCTCTGTGGATCATTACCATTAGCCTTATAAAGGAGGTGCAACTCTTCTTGATACTTTGATGCCTTTTAAGGTATTTTATAAGAGCAGATTTTACACACTGCAAGAGAAATTAAGTAGTGCTAGAGCATGAGTTAGCACTGGAAGCACTACCATCCTGCCAGTGAGACTAAAGTATGTGAGGAGTAGGTTTTTCTGTGACAGCAACTAATAGAAAGTGTGATCTGCTATTCCAGCTAGTTAGAATATGGGATACTGTCAAGTATCGAAGATACTTGTTTACTGTACTTAAGACACCTAGAGTTATCCCTAGGATTTCATACCTGTTGCAATGTGTGTATAGCCTAAAGAGAGGAATATCATACTGGTGAAATACTTTTTGGTACACTGACTTCCTCAAAATCTACTGAATTCCAAAGCAATAGGATTATGTATGACAGAACTCCCAGTTAATAGTAGAAAAATGAGAGAGAGACTTTTGGACTTCACTATTTGAGAGAGGGATCTAGTTGAAAATTCTTTCCTCTTTCTCCTTCTTGCCTAATTTGTACACTGTTACTCCTGAATAGTTTCCTCCTTAATTCTCTTTGATGTTTCAGCAGGGTATTATCTGAACTCCTTGGGTATGGTCAAAGCATGAGGGTGGAAAAGTTGAGAGGGTGGATTTGGTGTTCTTAAAAGTCAGTGATTTGGATTTTTTCTTATGATTTTATTAAAGCAGCATTTCACAAACTAGTCTTCATAGTATCCTCTTCCCAAGTGAACTTAAATTTTTTAGGCAAACATAGCCAGTAAGAAGCTCTGCCATACAGACAAGAAAAATGTTGTACTTCTCAAAGTGCTGTACAGTCTAACTTGCGCGATGTGACTTTTCCTAAGAGGAGGAAAAAGAGTATCTAAATTGTTTATTTAGGTAGAATTAGGGATTTCTGTAGCTAGAAGGATGCACTCCTAAAGTATGGTCTGTGTGCATGATGCAAATTCCTGTCACTCTGAAACAAAGTCCCTGTCCCATCTGCTTACAGATCTTATTTTGCCATCCTGCTTAGAGCCAGTCTGGTTGACTAGTAATTAAAAACACACCCTCTTTTGCATTTTTCTTCCCATAATTTCTGTTTTCTTGGGGCAGAACTCTCTTTATTCACGGATTATAAAACAGTGTATAATGGGCATTTCCATAAACTGAAATCACTAGCCTAAATTTGTATGCTTAAATCAGTGGTTATGCAGACTGAAATTAGAGCATCTATCTTTTTACGCCTGGAAGTAGAATGGTAAAATACAATGAAAATACATGCCAAAATTAACCTTCTTGGTGTCTAATGAGGAGGCTGGACTAATCTCAGATACACCCAGCACAGAGGCTGTGTGTGGTGGCCTCCAAAACTGTAATAAAGGCAAGATAGATGCAGCAACCTTTTCACTTTTTCTGGCCAGCAAATATGTGGGACAGGGATATGCCTGTTGCAGCAGCGCTGCTCCAAGCCGTGCTGGCTCACTCAGAAGTGATGTTACCAGACTGATGCAGCACCTAACATGAAAGACTGCAGTCTTGCTCTCCCCCCTTGGTGCTGCTCTCAGACGGGCACACAATCACCCACTCTCAAACCTGGCCCAAATGTGGTGGCTTGTCCCTCCACTGTGCAGGCACGCTCTGAGATTTTTGTAACACAGTTGTTCCTTTTGAGAGACACAGGCTCGAAAGCTCTGTGAGCGAGGATTTAGAGTGGGCTTGACCTGCTGACACCCAAGTGCTAGTTGAGCATAAATTATTGTGCTATGATAATAAGAATGAAATAGTAAAAAAATAATAGCAGTCTGATGAAGCAGGCAGTTAGAACATGAGAGTAGGCTCACTGTGTGTTGATGGATAAAAAGCACATCTGTACTATTACTGTACTATTACCACATCAGTTACTGTACTATTACCACATCAGTTACTGCACCAAATACTTCTTACAATTACAAAAAGGAGGATACCCTTAATAGGCATAGTGTTATTTCTTTTAAAACTCTGTAAACCAACTCTGTGATCCCTCCATATATCACACTGTTGTTATATTAAAGCCTTAATTCTTAACTTGAAAAATGTTGATTGATATGAAGTCCTCTTTGTACTCTCAATGTAGCAAACAGTGACTATAGTAATAAAATGTGAATGGGATCTAATGCAAAGACTTACAGTCTGCTAATATAATTAATGTTACTTTGCATTAATCTGTTAGTGAAAAAGAATCTAGAGATGGTAGGTATAAATGTAATCCACGTTTCTTTCAAAGTTTAACTCTGCTAAATTAGTATAAATTGGTCCCAATGGTAAACGAGAAATTGTCCCTCTGTTTTGTTAGTCCTCTGTAACAAACCATGCAAGAACTGCACACTTTTCTGAAGGTCTGTATTTAATCTGGGAGACTTTATAAACTCACTCCAATTCTGCAGATTTTTCTGGTAATTTGCACTCCACAGTTGGAAGGGATGTTAGACATAAATGTGCCTGACAGTTTCCTTCTAGAAAGCAATATTGTAAACAAAAAGGAGACCCAGCTGAAGTGGCCAAACAATTAAGTAACAGGGCTGAAATAATCTCACAACACCGGGAAATAAAACTCAAAGCTGAAACCTTTTTTTAACTTTTCTTTTTGACCAAATACAAAGCAGAGCCCAAAGTACAGACTGATTTTCCCTTAAAGGACAATACTAATTTCATCCTGCTTTCTTGTGTGTATCTCTGCATATGTCTGCATCTATTGCATACTTTAATTGTTTCCAGTGGGAAGCCCGTACAATGCCTGTTTGCCTAAGAGAGGAGAACAGTAAAAAATGGTGAACAGATTGTTAAGATGCAGTCTTCTCATCAGGAGTATAGGCAGCAGGACAGAAAGAGTTAATAGGAAAATACAAAGAAGAAATAGTTATGAAACATGGCTATTGCTGCTGCTGCTTCTAGTCCAAGAGAAAAAGAGAGCATGAGAAAGCTGGCAGAAAAGAAAGAAATGAAAGAAAGCATTTGGAAAACTCTGAGCTTGAGGAGCGTAGAGAGCTATTAATTTTTTTATTATTATTTTTCACAGTTTTAGGGAGCTATTCGGCAAAGCAGGCTTTTTCAATTTTCACAGATCTACTTCACCCACCTATCCAGGTCTCTTACTGGAGGTTGATGAGGTGCCCGGTAGGTGGCATCCTTTTAACACTGCTGGTATCAGTTGGCTTTTGGGGTTTTTTACTTAAAAGCGTGTTTCCTGCAGAATTTAAGTGGATTATCGCAGAATTGGCACATGCAGAAGTTATATTGTTGTGAGGACATTAAGTCAAAGATCTCAAATTTGGTATTCCCAAGCTTCAAGAAAAATCTGTATTTGGGACTCTAAATAGAAGAGAGAGAGAAAAAAATGCATTTTCCCTCATTGGTTCAGAGCAAGTTTATGAGGGAGTTTGCAACGTGCTTCATGTTCAAAGCACCTACTGAAATCACTTCTGTGGTTCCTAATGTGAGGACTCTGGTCTAAATTAAAGACTCGTTTTTGGAACACAGTGATTAGGATATCATGTTTACATTTGAGCAATTCATGTCTGAGAGTGTGACATGTTATCATCTGGATTTAATTTGCCTCTATTACATCTTGTTCATTTTTGAAATGTGTTCATTTATTTCTTCCTAAGAAATAATCCTCATGGTAGCTAGGGTAGTCTGTACAAATCCATCTCTGCTTCTGTGTTTACATATAAATCTGCATATGAATGTTGTCATTGGATATAGTTTGAATAGGCATGTGTTGGAGATGGCGATGCAGGAATGGAGGAGTGCAAGAGACCGCCAGACAGAATTTGACGTATGGAAGGTCCAGGAGGACCATCCCGAACCCTGACTGTGACTCCATATTAAGGACTTTCTCTATTACTACCCCCATTTCCTTTTTTTCTTGGGTTCATGTTGCCTCTCTCTGTTCCAGAACTTTCCCCAGGCAGGCAGGAGCTGTCACTGAAGGTACAGCTACCATTGGCCGGCTCCCTCTAGGGGGCGGTCCCAGCCCTGCCTGTCTCCAGTCCACACCCCAGTTCACACCCCCTCGGTTCTCTTACCCAGTAGTTTGTAGCGGATTTGCATGCTCCGCCTTAGTTCCACCCCCTTTCCAGAACCTTCCCTATCCCAGGTTATATAAACCCCTCACTCCCTTAATAAAGTTGGATCAGCTCAGATCTGCGGATCAGCTCTGATCTGCGGTTCAGTTCAGACTGTCCTTGGCTCCTGGGTGTTTGTTTCTTGTGCGAGGGCAAACCTTACCTGAGGCCTGGGAACCCTGCGAACGACAGCTCAGCAGGCAGTCTGCGAACCCCCGTCGCTGGTCTGGTCCCTTCCCAAAGAGACCAAGACTGCGACAGGCATGTGCTTCAGAAAGTTGCTGTTTGGCACAGGACATCAGTATCAGGTCCATTCAGTTAAAGCAGTGCCCCCTCTGAAAGCACATAGATAATTCACAAACTGATTGCAGGGGGAAAAAAATCCACGCAAGGTGTTTAGGAATGTGTAGTGGATCAGGATGCTGAGCAGCTGGAGATGTCTTGAGAAGTGTTTCCAAACATCTGTTCAAGTTGAACAGCCTCCTCCTGGTCTGCCTACAGGTTCACCTTGCTTGGATGAGAAAAGTGGCAGAAGTTTGTGCCACTTCATTGTGTCTGGAAACAACACAAAAAAATCTTAGCCACTGTCTAATAATACAGGATCTGAAATAAACATACTTGATAGCTGAACAAGTCTCACTAATGCTAAAACCTTTGCACAGAATAGGATTGACAGATCTGTATCAAATGGAACATTGACTGTAATTTTTTGAAGCATTTTTCTCCAAAGGACTACTCTGAAGTTTGTGAATTGCTGTCAGAATAATGATGCCACACTGTCCTCTGCTTATCTGCAATGGGTCAAATTGTATCTCCGAGTCCTAGTACTGTAATAAATCAGTTATCCAGTCAATTTGCATCAGGTTGTCAGGTCATTCTGATAAGTAAAGTTTAAAATAAGTGAAGTTGAGATACTGACCTATTTTCATTCTTTCTGTTATTTAAGTGAAGGTTTGTTCTGAATACATATTTCATCCCAAATTATGTTGAGGATGTTGTTTTAAGAGACATACAACTGTTTTCATATTCTCTAAACATACATGCTCAGTGTTGTGCTTCTCACATAGAGAACAAAGAGTCCATCTCTATAACTTCCTCCATCGTTGTCTCCTTTGCTGGGACAGTCTGTCTTTACAGAGACAAAACTCTCCAAAAGACAAAAGTAAAAAGAGAATCTGGATTATTGCTGGTAAATATATAAGGTAAAAGAATATTAACAGAGCTAGGAAATTCGTTTTAAAGCAAAAGTGCGGGGAGACCTTTTTTGGTGCAAATGTCAAAAAGTAGTACCATATTAAATGAATTTGCCTGAGGACTACAAGAATAATTTTCTAACCAAATGTGAACTGCGAAGTGATCTGCAGACAGACCATCTCTGTTTATCTGCTGCCAACCATAACTTTTCCAGGTTGTACCAGCCTGAAATTCATATGATAGAATCATACCCACCCTTCAGAGTGTGAGTGGCAGTGTATAAATCATGCCAATTTATAAAACTGCTGGTGTTTGGAAGAAGCTCAGAAGTGCTATATTACCACAGTCAGAGGAGAGACCCTAATAAACAAAGTTTCAGGCTTGGATAGACTGATAAAGTCTTCTGAAATAAGCAGGCTGCTGGAGGAAAGTGAAAGGGCAAAAATCCTCCCTTTGAGCTTACAGCAGGAATGGAGTTTCAATATTTAAGATAGACTTTGGGTAAAGAAAGCAGAGAACACCCCAGGGCAGTGCTCTTAGATGTCACGTCATACACCGTCACAGCAGATGGAGATACTTGTCTCAGCACTTGTTCAATGATGCTCCCAAGTTGCTTTAGTGACTCATCTTCATTGCTGATGTTAAAGCAGTAGGTGCCTGATAGCAGGGACTGCCTGTAATCATAACTCAATCTCTTAACAGATCGGCAGCCTTGTCACTGCATTTGTCACAGCTTAATGTGCCAGCACTGAGAGCTGTGCTGACACTGAAGCCCCCAGTGATGTTTCATGTCTTTTTGTGTTGCGGCTTGGTCCTAGAACTAGCTGAGAGGTGTGCCAAACCAAACGCTGCCGAGCAGGTATCTGAGGAGGGCCATGTAGGGAAGTTTCTTTTCTTTCCAGTAAAAGTATCTTTATTGCTTGCTAGTGAATGGTCTGTCAGACAGACTCCTCACATATTTAAGTAAAAGGAGGTCCAATTTGAGGAAGAAGCAATTATTGAATGCCTCAATGCAGAATTAATTATGTCAAATTCTATAAGGAACCTTTATACTTATGTATAATTACAGTCTCTTTAAATTATACTGTTGTCAGTCTCAGAATATTTGGAAACTACTCTTCAGGGCTCTTCAAATACCAAACCAAAACACTGTTCCCATCCCAAAAGATTTATCAGCTAAGCCAAGAGAAAGATGTACTCAGTGTTGATGAAACAGAGCTAGTGGGATGATAGACTGTAGTTAAAAGCAACTTATTCAGTAATACTACAAGTCTATTTGGAGGACTTCTTTCCTGACAGATGTTTCAGAAAGTGTGGCAAAGTTTAATTACATAGTTAAAGAGTTAATTGAGAAATTATAGCAGGCACTGTGTGAAATTATGAACTGTAATCAGGAAGGAAGATTTTTTTACAGATCAATTTTGAAAATAGAAGTGTGAGTAAAGCTGAGAGACAAGATAGCAGGAAAAGACACAGTAGGATGAGCCAAGTAGGCTTTTGACACAGCATTATCCAGTATGAATAAAGAAGACATGGAAGAGATTTAGTTATTAGATACTAGAAAACATGAATTCAAAAGAAATCCTAATATTAAAAGAGAAAATACTGAAGAGATCCATAAGATAGCCTAGAGCAAGTATAGAAAAGATCCAGAAGATAGACTGGAGCAAGTACATGGAAAGTTAGAAAGTAATTTTTGGAAAAATTCATAAAGGAGTTTTGTGTTGATGAAGTTAAAAGCAAATGGGTGAATAGGTACAGGTCTTTTAAGTTGGAAAATCTGTTTAGAGAGCTAAATCCTGGGCACTGAGTCTTGAAGGTTGCAGTAAATAGCTGCACTGGATAAGCTGACAAAAAAAAAAAAACAACTGTGAAGGCCCTTAGTGACTTTAATGGCTGCAGTCCAGTATTTTTTCCTTCTCACTTAATATTCTTTCCTATTATGCTTTTTGCTTGATTGTAATATTTCTTTAGAAACACATGCATAGTTGATGATTGCCTAGATAAGCTCATGGTTGGATTGTTGTGTTGGTGTTTGGTTACACAGTAGCTTACTGGTTTTGTTTTTCTCTTATCTGTTTGCAAATGTCCCCAGATTTGTGTCCTGCTTTATATCCTTTGAAATACAAACTTTGTAAAAGAAAGCAAACTTCATCTGTGTAGTAGCTCTACTTTACAATCAATATTTGATCCTGTATTTTCCTTTTGGACCTAGAAACTTGAAGCACCTTTCAGTTGCTTTGTCTTGTCACAGAAAATGATGTGGTCTTGGCTCACAGAAGAGATTGGTAGTGAAGTTGCAAAGCAATGCATGGTTTGATGAGGCAAATATTTACTTGAGCTAATGCCTGTTTGTTTTCATATAGTGAGCATTCTGAGTATTTAGTAATTACTACTAGCTAGACGAACTTGAGTATGTCATGCTCTTTGTTATAGGAATGCTCTCTGTGGTTCCTGCTTGCATACATGACTTGATATTTGGACATGCCCTCAGGAACTAATTGTCCTTCAGCTGAAATCACCACTAAAGCCCACACAGTTATGGTAGGTCAGGCAAGTTCTTAACAACCTGGTACCATACCCAGGGTGGATAAAATTCTGAGAAGAATCATTTGGCTTCATTATTGATTTATCGATCAGGAGTTAGAGAAAGTCTAAGTTAACAAAATAACTGAGCAGTTCAGAATGCAACTGCTTTGTACCCATACTTTCTGCCTTGTTTATCTGTGAATTACATTTTCTGCAACTATCTCTGCCTACCAGATTGGCTACACACATGCAAAACCCATTTAGAACTATTTCACCACAAACAGACAGAGGTAATGAACTAATTTCTATGGAAATATTTCAATATTGTTATTGTTGCCTGCTTACCAACTGATCTCTAAAAATGTTTGTCCAAATTTAATAGCTTCTCATTTATCAAGAAATACTGAAAAATAAGAGCATAAAACACACATAGGAGGTAATTGATTCACAAATAAGCTTGGCTTTCTGTGAGATAATTGATCTGAACTTAATTCAGAAAATCAATGCCAGTAGGTTGCACATGTAAGGGAGAGAAGTATCAACTGTAAGATTAATAATTATGTGTCTTGTGTGTTGCATTATTTCATCAATGTAAATCCGTTGATCCTTCTGAAGGTGATTCTGCTCACATTTGAAAATGTAATGCAAAAACCTTTGCCTTGAATATGATGATGTGCCTGAAAACCAACAAACAAAAAAAAACAACCAGAAAACCAACTCTAAAACTGTTCCTATTTGAAGTTTACATGAGCTTTCATGGTTGCTGAGGGTAAAGGTATGTGTCAGAAAAATTGTTTGGATAATTAGAGTTGAGCTTTAGATTTCTCAGTAGACAATGCTTGAAACACACAAATTAAGGCACTCATCCAAATGCATTAAGTGATAGGTACACTCTCTTCCAGTTCTCCTTTGGACATTGTAGTGTTCTGTGTTTCTTCAGCCTTTTTGCTAGCAGGATTGCCTCTGCCATTAATGAAAGTTGTGTCTCAGATCAGGCCTGAGAAGGTAAAGGACATCTGATGTATCAGATGGTGATTTCATCAGATTTCAAGGGTTTATAGATTTCATAATTGTTGAAATTATTCTGGAAAGTCAGCAACAGCAAGAGTGTAATGAGTGGTTCCTTAGATGGTAGTCTTTATCAGAACCAATACTGAACCAATACTGCAGGCATGTTTCACGACTAAACAGCAGTAAAAGTCCAAGATTCTGATCATTAGTCAGTGATAATTAAGGACATTATTTAGTGTTTCTGTTTATTTCTTTATGAGATGATAGATGGTAACTGTGCTGTCTAAAAACAATTCCCAGCAAGGGAACACACAAAAAAGTCTTAGAATGTGTTTCATTCCTCCTCTGGCTTCCTGTGATCCAGTCAATAGAAGGCATGAAATTTTTAAGACTTTTACAGAAAAGATTTTCTGAAAAATCATAAATACATGTCCTGTAATTACATCGTACCTCTATATATTCTTTCTCCATACAGTGTCAATAAAATGTGAATTGCAGTCTTCTCTGCTGTCCTAGATTATGTCCCAGTGAAATATTTCATGCGCAAAAAATTTTTGCAATATTTTGATCCTTAAATTATGATATGGTGCTGCTGTGAAGTGTTAGAAAAATACCCTGATGCATCTCAGAAACAGGAGGCAGAAATTTAGATGGTTTGTTATTTAAAGGTGTAATTTGAAAAGTACCTTCTAGCCCTTTGGAAGTAAAAGTGCCATACAGGCTGATGCTATACAAACAACTGGAGAAGCTTCCTCCAAGTAGCTGCCATAGTGCTTGCTATATTTTGTCATGTGTGTTCATAATACAGTGCTAGTTTCAATACAACAGAATTAGAATATCAATTGCCTGTTTTTATTAGAGCACATTAAAGTGTTTAACCAAAATGAAATTGATTGCATTGAATTGCAAATTTCAAATGAGGAGAAGCAGTTGAAAATAAAATTAGGATCACTAGAGAGAAGTAACTAAGCTCTTAGGTCTATTGTACAGTAAGAAAAACTTGAAATATATCTGCTTATTCTGCTAAGATTTAGTTGTATGGTTAAGTTTGTGCACTAGATTTTACATAGCCTTTAGGTTGTTTCAAGAAACTTTTCTGGATCTTGCTGTCACCTGAATTAACCCATGCATGTCTACCACAGAGATAGGGCACCATGCCAGTCTTTTCCTAATCTCTGGTTTCAGTTTAGTTCCGTGGGAGCTAAATAATTCAAAGTGATCACCCAAAATCACTCAAAAGTTCACCAGTGAGCTTTCCTATATTGCTAGTATAAAAACAAACAAGTATAAAGAGACAGGGCATTTTGTTTTAATCTGATGTACTGCTCAGAGTTTGTGAAGCATGACACTCCCTGCCTTTACAAATAAATGGCCACAGCTCAGCTGTACAGTGCTTTGCGTTCTTACTGTTTTGAAGGTACCCCATCTAACTAGAAAACCGACTCTGCTTATATGATGGAAAGATAAATCCCACTGAAGCTGGTGTTTGGCTTGATGTACACTTTTCCATCACAATGTGGAAAGGAGAGTGTTGCTGGCACTGACTTGTATTAGAAGGAAAATGAATAATTTCAAAACAGTAATCAACCAGAGAATTACTTTTCTGTTATGCTCATTTCTAGCAGTCAGTAAGTAGTTTTAAACTTTTAACTAGTGAATGTCAGAAAAAGGATAGTAAATGTGAACATTTTTAGACCTTGAAACTTTCAAACTGTGACTAATTTAAGAAATTTTCTAAATCCTAGAAATACAAAATCCAATAGAAACACCAAAGAAATGTAAGTGGTCCTTCCTGCCCTGTTCTTTCATGATGCTTTAGCTTTTTGTACTTCTCAACTTGGCATCATGAGTCATCTCCAAAGGCTTCTCTTCAGTGGTGTGGTTACTGGGTTCCATGTTGTTTATTGCTATAGGACATTGCAAGAGTTGATATATGGGCTTATAACTGTTTCTGTGTTTGCTAAATTAGTTGGATTTCTGTGGCTTATAGTTTCTCAAATTCTGTCCACTGTCTACAAAACTGTGAAAGTAATGTGTGAAACAGTGGCAGTTTAAAAAAACAAAGTCAACTCTATACCAGAGTTCCACACATGTGAAGGAAACCCACTGGGGAAAGTGTATGAACATGCAAACTTTCAGCTGTTATTCACTGGAGAATTAAAAAGTATTTTTTTTAAGATGACCAACAGATATTTTTTTCAAAATAATAAGGTGGTCCTTTGTTTAACATAGGTTGAGGATTGCTGCTATAAACTCCGCAACATAGTTTCTTAGGTTAAGTGGAAGGTATTTTATTTAGAGATTAGGCACTTGGAAGTTACTGAATCATAGAATCACAGAATGATTGGAGTTGGAAGGGACCTTAAAGATCATGTAGTTACAATCTTCCTTCTGTGGGCAGTGTCACCTTCCACTATGTCAAGTTGCTCAGACTCTCCAACCTGGCCTTGAAAAGTTCTAGGGATGGGGCATCTACAGCTTTTCTGAGAAACTTGTTCCAGTGCCTCATCCCCTTATCATTAGTACCACTGAAAATTATACATACTTTTTATTGCAAACAATTGCAAATAGATTATTTTTATTCTTTTTAGAAAAAATTTAAGTGCATGACTCCTGTTATGTTTTCTTGTTGTCTGCATCTCTTTGTGTCAACACCAATGGATAGCCTACTGCAGCTCCCACTGCTTCTGCTGCCTGGACATTTCTCTCTCTCTGACATGGGAGCTCTTTCTTGTTGGCAGCTGAGTTTTGAGTGCAAGGGAGCTGTTACAACTGAAATTACATGGCACATGGAGCCTAATTGGAGCTCTGGAGGTGGCAAAAGTTCCTGGAAAGCATGTCTAGCTGGAGAATTTTATTTAAAGTTCTACCAATGCTTTCCAAATTGGTGTCCATGCAGTACTGTGTGGCGTTCTCATAGAACAAGCTGTCCTTGTTTCCAGCTGCAAAGTCACATTAAAGTAAGAAAAAATATATTAGTTTCCTGGTATTCATTCTTTTCATGTGAGCAATTGATATGGGGTGAAATGGGATTCTGAGGAGGAACAGGACTGGTTTTTGATATTTAAAAAAGCCTTGTAATGTGTATCTCAGATCTCAGGAATGAAGGAAATAAGGTCTATGAAGTCCTGAAGGGGAAGATGGTTCTTGTTTCAGATCACAGAGGGAAAGGGAAGATATGTGCAGATTTTCTTTTTCTTTGGTTTTTTTTTTCAAGGAAAAGGTAATAATTATTGTGGCTTAATAACCTGAAATCAAAAGTGCTTGTTTAATTTCTGTTCAGAAGAAAAGGCCTTGTTCAGCCTCCAAGCAAGTGCTGTTGTGGCTGCCCTGGGGAAAGGGAAGTGCTTCACCTGCTCTGCTTTGAGTTAAATGTCAAGACATCTGCTTCTGTGCCACCACATTACTGCATGTAGTTCTTCATGATTCAGTCACTGCAGCAATAGGAGCCAGACTGGTTCCTGATCAGAAGGGAAGTTCTGGTGTATTTCTGGCATCTGTTTTGGGCATTGGATTGTAATTGAGCTTTAATTAATAACAAGCTGTTCACATCACAACGTAAGTTAGAAACAACATGGACATTACTACATCAATTTGCAGTTTTGTTCAAATGATACTCAGCTGTACAAAAAGTACAGCTTTTAGTTTCATGTAAGTAAAACTTGTAGAAATTAAAATTAGCCTCTTGAAGTGAGCCTTTCTGAAATCTGTCAAAGTTTGGAGCTCCCTGCTCATGTATAAGGAGCTAAATTTTCTTATCTGCCTGAGGGAACTGCTCTGTATCTTGTTATAAAGGTGTTCACAAGTTGACTGCCAAATCTTGTGCCCTAGAGATTCTTTGCTGGCCAAGAGTGCAAACCAGTTCAGGTCTTGTCCTGACTAGGGACTCTAGTACAACTCAAACACAACTGGCTTTGAGTTAGAAAAAAATACTATATTATTCAGAAATTAAGAGATATGTATGAACGGGTTGCCCTCCACATGCCTAATTGGTCCCTAATTTGTGTCTGTCTGTGTAAGACACTACTGTTTTCTAGCCTGTCATGCCTGCCTATATGTTATATTTGTGTATATGCCTGTATGAATAGTTCATTCTGTGGACTCTTAATCTCCCTGTGTAGCTTATATTTTATTGACTCCTGTTTCTCCCTTCTAGTCTGTTTTACCTTTATTCTTTCATTTGTTGGTTCCATTGTAAAGTATTGTATTGCATTTATACTGCATTCTACTCTTCTGGTATAAATCATTACAACCCCACAATATTTGCTGGTTACTGCACTCTAATTACAGAATAAATTCACATTGACTTCTTAGGATCAGTTTCAATAAAATAACAAAAATATACTCAGAATTTTTCAGTGTTTTTTTTTTGGAAGCTCTCACACTTAAAAAGACATAACTCTGATGATAATTCTTAGACCAAAAAAAATTTCTTGGAGAATCATTTTGTTGTGGTGACTGTTTTTGCATCTGGATTTTGAGTGAACTCTTTCCTGGAAGTGTTGCTACAAAGTTATTCATTAATTATGTTTCTGTACTAATTAAATGTGACATCCCTGGCCTTGAAAAGTATGATTTTGTTATTGATGCAAGGTGGGAAATGGCAGCTTGACCACGTCCTAGCTTACAGTTAGAATTAGAGTACAATTAGGATGAAAACATTTCTTATTATCCATAACTTACCTTTTGATTGTATATCAAAACTCAATCTTAAATGCAATTTATTGACAATTTATATAATTAATATTATGCAATAGAATAATTAAGGGATAAGTAGTTTAGGATTTCAGATCAGGACTATATAAGCATGTTTAATGTTTGGGTATAATATTAGATGTTACTCTAATGGCTATACAAAAAAATACTATGCGGTTTTTTCTCAATACTGATGACAAAGAGGAGCAATGGTGTAGTCCAAGCAGTTCTTTGTACAACTGTCTGAAGAAGAAATCACCATATGTAGGATTATATTATACTTCCTGCTAGCTTGGCAGAATTCTTCATTTTTAGTTTGATAATAAGAACAATTTTTCCCTCTTGGCAAACTCTGCAGGTTAAATTTATTTTACGTATGACTGAGACATTTCTGTAGTAGCATTTGCATTCAGGTTGGACTGAATGTTTGATTACAAACTAATTTTTTGAAATGGCATTCACAAAATGTGGTGATCATTTCTCAAATCCCATTATGGGATGAAAAGAAAAATGTATAAGGAGAATATAATACACAGGAAGGCAGAACTAATAGATGGGGAATAGCTAATGCTGCCTGATTTTAAGAAGGTTCTCTAGGGAATGGGTTACAAGGTGTTTAACATTTTGTACTGAGTGTAATATTATTGGAGTATCAAGAGGACCTATGGCTTTATTCTTCTAATCACTGTTACTCTTGTAAAGCTTGTGTCCCTCATCATCACTGTGGTTATTATTAAGTAATTATATATGTCATTCTGACAAGAATACTAAAAGAGTCTGCAGGCGTTGTGAAAGATTTGCATTGCATGTAGTGGTATCAGTGAAATGAATATATCTTAAGTACAACATGCTGAATTCCCCACGGTGAAAGATTTTTCTTTCGATCTTTTTCGTGTAAGGGTCATGGACAGCACAGACAAAAAGGTTTCTGTATGGGTTTGTGCGCATGTCCTTGTAAAACTGCAGAGAAAAAAATATGAATTTCATATGTCATTGAAGCCAATAAAATTTGTCATTAATGACAAGCTAAATGTATGGAGTTGTTCAATTTGTCTTCCTTATGACCTTTAGGCGCTTACATAAATATAAGTGAGTATACCGGATGTCAGCATATCTGACTGGGATTTAGAGTAACATGATTTAGATGGTCTTCTGGACTTGCTTTATCACTTTACACAAATAATTTCATTACATCAAGCCTGTCAGTTATTTCTTATGGTGAAAGTAGACTTTGTGACTATGTAGTCAATAGACTGTTGGAAGTTCTGTGAGTAAATTACTTTTGTCAATTCTGATGCCTTCTTGTCTGTTCTTCTAATAATCTGTGCATCATTATGTGGGATGACTTTGCAGCAGCTTCTGTACTAGTTACAAGTCATAAAATTCAATATTTCTATTGAATTATTGAAAGAGAAAAATCACTTGGTCTGAAAACATGTACCTGTCCTGACATGGCAGAAAAACTGTAAAAGATTAAAATTAAAGCTCGTACTCAACATATTGTACTTAAACAAGCCTCTCATTTGGCTCATCCTCATTGGTAACTGACCCAGATCATTAGTAACTGGCCCAGATTATACATACCACATTCCAGGGGCTTTCTGGTACAATAAAAAGATTGCATAATTGAGTGGTATTTATACAGTTCTGACAAATAAGTAACTCAGAGCTTTTAAGGCTTTATAAAGGTGGATATATCTCAGGCTACATTCCCAATTGCAGCAATATCCTCATACTTCAAAACTGTTGGAGCAGCCTCTGTCACACCCTTATCCTCAGCCAGTTTAGAGCTCTCCCAAGGATCGTTGGGTGCGGTTTGGGAGCTTGCATGGGTCTGGGACATGCAGAATAGGCAGCTGGAATGTGGATACCCTGTTTTCAAAGTGAAGACAGTTGAGTAGTATATGTGGAGGTTATTGCTTGCCTTAGTGCCAGGGAACTGTTTTGGACATGATCGAATTAGCAGTACAAATGTAATCTCAGTGTCTTGAATGACCTGTATTTTGGATGGTGCTCATTTAGAAGTTTCATTATTAATTTTCTATTTCTGTAATCTGTGCTTTAGAAAAGAAAAATTGTAGTAGTATTTTACAATATATATGTTTAAATTCATCATTTTAAGGGCATTTTGCTAATATTAATCTGAACTCAGTCTTAAACACACCATGAAATACAGCAGTCTATAATTCTAAGTCAAGACTGGACTGATAGGATTTTTTTCATGACCTTAGGAAAGGCAGATTTTTCCAGGCTGGAATAAATCATACCCTGGAATCCTACACAAAAAAACCCCATTGCCTTTGGTGGAAGTCTGTTTCACTGCTAAGCCAACAGTAATGAGGATCCACTTTCCTTCTCCATGTCCATATAGATATCTGCCTTCAGGGAAATGAGGCCATGGTGAAACAGAGGTCTACCTGCCACTTACGGTTTCTCTTGTTTTATATTCTCAGTAGGAATGGCTTGTGCGTGCCAGAGACCTGGGAACTAATGCTTTCTCCCTAAATCAAAAATGTTTCCCTGGAAATATTTATGTTAAATAAACTTTCAGTCAGATGCTCTGGATTGCCTGATCCAGCAGTGGTGGACCAGGGCTTCCGAGAAATGAGAGGTCCCAAGAAAGCCAGATGCTCCAGGGCTTCTCATCTTTCTTCTACAGAGCTGAGACATTTGACAGGTTCCATCTCCATGGGCTGGAGCCTGAAAGCTGTGGAAATCAGCGATTTTTGGCAAGCCACTGAACAATGTATCCCTGGGGTGTAGCTGCAGGAGCAATATCAGGAAGGCAGGGCTGTGAGCAGGGGAGACAGGATGGCTGTGTGGGGGGCAAGGTCGGGGTGTCCTGGCAGCTGCTGGGGAACTGAGGTGGGTGATTAGCAAGTGTGAAAGTACCAAGAATGTTGATACCACTGAGCAGCTGCTAGGTGCAGTGAGGTTATTTCCTGGAGGAAGTTTCTTGTCCTGGGATTGTCAGACTGAAATATTCTCTCAGTTTCCAGTTCATGGGAAATTAAAAAAAGTATTTTTAATATGATTCAGAGTAAAACCGAATAACCCTTCCTGATTCCCTCCAAATTTCACAAATCAGAAATGCCACTGTTCTGCCAGCTTCCCTCAACCAACAGTCTTCTGGTAGAATGTGCTTTATTCATGCTTGTACTGAGATCCGATTTTGCAGGCCACTGCAAGGCTGGAAAAGTAAATCTGATTGTAGACAACTTACCTATCATAATACTGACCTTCTAAATCAGCTTGTAGCTTCTACATTTAAATATGGTATTAAAACAGCTCAGAAGCTAATGAAGAAGTGCTGATCAGAATTCATCCTTACGCTTTTCAGAAAACCAAATTAACATTTGGATTAAAGAGCTTGATACCTATTCCCTGAATGTTTGGAATATTAAAACACAACTCACACTGTCAATGTTAAATGTCAGTACTCAGAATACCCAAGCACAAGGAGACGTCTAGATAATGCAGGCCGTCTTTCATTTTGTGACAGAAGGCACAGTAATGTTTTTCTAGGGAGAAACTGTAGGCATGGAACAAGCTTCCTCAATTTACATGGCACCTAAGAAGGACTTCCTTCGGGATTCCTTAAGTGCTTTTCTGACAAGACTGTTTTCAGAGCTCACCCTGTGCCAGGTGGTAATATTTACTGATTTCTACTCAGAAATCAGTTTTAGTTTGTGTACATGCTCTTGGCCTTCAGTGGTTCCTTGATTCAATGCCTGATGTGTTGGCCAACAAAAGTCATTCCTATCAGTAGGGACTTACCTGGTGTTCATCAGTGTGCAATAGATACTTTGGACTAAAGATTTTTTTTTCTATTGGCAAGATGTGTTGCCATCTGCTGAATTTATGTTCTAGTTTACAGAGAGTCATTACAGTCCATTGTAGTGGATTTTGCATCTGGTTCCTGAGGCCTCAGATCAGCCCTGTGTCATAGCCAGGGCAGCATTTTGAGTCCTGCAAGACGAACAGCTCTGGACAAGTGGCACTTACTGGTTAGAGTGGACTGCGCAATTGTATGTTAGAGTGGAGAAACCAGCCACCACAGTTCTGTCACTTTCAGGAAGTGGATGTTTATAAATAGAGTTCATCTGAATGAATCTTTGGCTTCACTGAGATAGCAAGTTCATCACTGGAGTTCTTAATTCATTCTGAGTAAGTGTTGCAAGATCTCAGCATACATAGGAAAGGTGAACTCTGGTGTCCTCAGTGCTTCCGTTCACCCTGCTGATACTTTTTAGGGAACTGGTTGGAGGAAGGGGAATTGTGGTTGATGTAGGTACCCCAGACAGAACTTGTGGTTTTCCTTGATCCTAGAGTACTTACTGAGCAGTGACCCTTTGTGCAGGTGCCACTGGCTTCAGACAGATGATGATGCTACTAATTTAAGATGGAAAACTAGTAAAATCTAGCTTGAAGTGGTAACTATAGCCAGACTTTGGTTCTTGATAATCTGTTTTATTTGGGGATAGTCTGTGGTCTGTTAGGAAAAAGAGCATAAAATTAAATTCCTTCCTTCCACAACAAAGACAAAAGATTTTTCTGCATGTGCATCACTTAATGCAAGGATGGAATCAATCAGCATCATTCAGAGGGATGCACTAATGGATTCTTACAGAGCTTCAGAGAGTGGGATGAAGTTACGCTTCTCCAAAAAAGAACAGTAACATCACAAAACTGAGACCTATGTGGACTCACCTTGCAGTTTTCTGGATTGTATTTTCATGTGATATCAGATTGTTTTTATCAGAGAATGTGAGAATGTATCTTTAAATATGCTACTGCGTTAGAGACTGTAACATCGTCAGAAAATTATTGCTTGCGCAGGCATCTACTACTGTGCAATGTAGGAGTGTTTCTGCAGAAATGAGCAGCAATAACCATATTTCTGAAAACAATGGAGAAATACTTGGCTACATAATGAACAATGGGAATAATATTCATTCTTCATAGAAACTTCTAGAAGATGCCTATTTTACACAAAATATTGACAGTTCAGGAAATTAATCTTTTCCCGTTTCAGATGCTTTCCCTGTTCAGCACAATAGAATCATAGAGTTAAAAATAGGGAGAGACCTCTCCTTCCCAATTTTATTTTCAAGTTCACTATTGAAATAATTACTTTTTGTAGAGAATTAGCAGATACTCTATCTTTTCCTAAAATTCCTTGACATACCTCTATGAAATATTGGTGAAAATTCTGTTTCTCTCCCTGCAAAATCCTTTAAAGGGTGAAATCTCTTAAGGCTTGAGACGAAAATCAAAGTTTGGTTTGGACATCAGGGGTCATTCTTAGTCTATTGAACCTCAGCACTGACAGGACTGAGGCTGCATGGCTGATTCAACACCCGCTGATGCCAGTGGAGAAAAGTTCACCCAAATTCTTACATAGCAAGTTCATGACATCAGTGGATGACAGGTGCTATAACTCATGTACAGATTTAATGCAACAGCTGCTTCAAAAATGAGGATGTACTAATATCTCGTAAATGGCCTTTTAAAGTTGTTCTCAATTTGGAATGCTGTAAGTGCAGCCACTTTTGTTTAGGAGCTTTATCTTCAAAATACTTGCCAAATTGCTTTAAAAAGCAAGACAAATTATCTCAGCAAAATGGTTCTAAAATGTGTTCATTTTTGAGAGACTTTCTTCTTGATAAATAAGTCATTAAGAAGAGGATCTTGAAAGGCCAACATCTTGATTTAATAAATAGAAAATAGAAAAAGCCAAAAATATTTCACTGCAACACAAAACTGAAGTTTTTAAAGTTATTTGTGAGGAAAAATTAGTGTTTGTCCTTTTGCTCTAGAAAAAACAAATAGGACTATTAAATAATGGGAAGCAATCCATTAAGAAAATACCAAAACAGTGCTTTAGTGTGACTTTGGATCCTTTCCTAGACCATCAAAGACAGCCAGCTTCTTAATTTTGTTTGTGAGAGCTCATCGAGAAATCACAAGTGAAAGATTAAGAGGAATTGCATTAAGAAGAAAACTGATTGCATCTGCGTAGCACACCCACCATTGTTTTGGTGGAGAACACTTCTGGAGTATACTTCCCACATACTCCAACTCGAGTTTCTGTGTTTATTTTGCTAGTAAAGTACTATATTCATGGAAAGACATAAAACTCTTGGGATAACCCTATGTACACATTATTCAGAAATTCTGCTGTAGTTCTTAGCAAAATGTATTTTTAGGATTATACTTCTGGAGTGTTTGTAATTGCAGTCCTAAGAGTGGCTCAAAGGCTAGCGCTAGTTATAACTCTACATCTTAAGGGCAGATCCTTCACTGCTTGTTGAGGAAAATTGCTCACTGGTTTCAATGGGAATTTGGCCTCATCAGTAAGCACTGCAAAGTCAGGCCCCTAGAGAGTGCCACTTCATAAATCAATCATAATTAATTCATCAAAGAAAAAAAATGCTAATTCTGATTCAGTTTAGAACACCCAATCTCATTTCAAATCATTAGTTACCTAATCATGTAGGAAATTAAAATATTGTTCAAATTAATTATGTGTGACTCAGCAGTCCAAAAGACCTTCAGGTAACAGAATGACTTAAAACTTTCCACTGATGCAACATGCTAAAAAAATATGACTGTGGATTTTGTTAGACTGGAGCATTGTTTGTGGATAAGCTGTTGTGAGGTAAGTCTAATGTAAGGTTATTGGTAATGCATGATGAAGAGAAAGCATTTGTGCTAAAGAATGTGGTTATCTGAGGAAAACAAAGGCTCCTTGAGATTTAAATCCTGCTTTCCCACTTGGGAGCTGTGATGACAGCAGTATCTGTCATACTAGTGCCATTATAAAAGCAATGGAGAAACTGCCTCTGCTTTGTAAATGAACTTGGCTTACTTTTTTTTAAAAGGTGCTAGATGATGTTTAGCACAGGACCTACATTAATTTGACAGTGAGAACCAGTCTTACTGCTTTGGGACTACAAAGCAGAGGTCGGTGCAGCAGTGCTTGGGAAGGAACCTGTTGAGCTGCTCATACTTAAAAAGCTTTGGCCCATTTCCAGAGAAACTAGACAAAAGCAGAGGTTTCTTCTGGTCCTGTTTGTAAACATGGCAAGAAATCAAACACGTGGGAGCTTGTGTCTGTTTTGATTTTTTTTCCTTTGCAGAAAAGGAGCTTTCAGAAAGTCAGAATCAACCTGTTTATTAAACACATCACAGCTGTGTAAATAAAATATCTTCCTCTATCAATTAGATAGGGTGCTGAATTCCAGTTATACTAGTGCTGAATCTCTGTTTACAGCATAACTTTAAACAAGAAAGTAAAATACCTAATGGGCAATGGGACTTTGGAATGGTAATTTTTGCTTTTCCTGTCCATTCCTGTTTCAAGAATGTAGCTATTGTACTGCACTGGGAATGACTCTTGTGTCTAATGTATTGCACTCCTTTAAAGTGAGTTCAGGAGGTGATGCTTCAATTACATTTTGATGTTCATATCTCACTGAAGAGAATAGGATTTGTTCTTCCATTTTGTACTGATGCTGAATTGGATAGTTCTCTGTAAAAGAGAAGCAAGGTTGTGACATCTTGCCTAAACCCCAAATTTTCTGCACAGTAGTTTGTATATATTCAAACATAATGAGAAAGAAATGTGTTTCGAATTTGCAGTTGTCAGAACTGCTGCATTCATGGGTTGCTGTGTTTTCTTCTACTGCTCATGAAACAACAGCACTATGATTACAGTTACATTGACTATACATAATGAACTTTCTAGGACAAAAAAGATAATAAAGCCTTCCTACGAGTGTATACTTTCTTAATTAATTACGTTGCTTTGACTAGTTGGCTTTAGTTTCTTTGATGCAGTAAAAATAATTGTCCATGCAATACAGGTGTGTGCATTTCTGTATGTTCATTATTAAATAGTTTTAAGGGTAATATTAGAAGCCTCTGATATTTTTCTTTTGAAAATAAAGTGTAGCAAACAGTAATGAACTGTGTGTTAAGAAGCATCCCATTCTTCAGTATTACTGCCTGTGCTTAGAAAGTTAAATACACCCCTCTCGATGTTTCGAAAGTATGTTCAGTAGATAATTAACACAATGTCTAAATCATTAGTTATGCCTTACATTTTACCAAGGAGGCCTCAATTCAGATCTTCATGGTAAAGAATTGCTTTCTTTGCCATGAGAAGCAGTGTAATTCAGAATCTGAAACATCCCTGCTCAGAAGACACATCAACAGCTTCTGTCTGTACATACTAATAGCAGGGACATGAGACAAATGCTTTCAGTAGGGCTTTCTGTCTCAAAACACTGTTCCTAGAAAACAGCTTGTATATTATATTATTGTCAATATTTTATATTCAGAGACAAGCTTCCCAGGAGTCTCAGGCCGTTTTCAAAACCTTTTCCAACTCATAAATTCTTATCTGTATCAAGTGCAGGAGGCACAATACCTAGAATCAAATCTCTCTCTCCTGGGGTGAGAATAGAGGTATAGATCACCGGATCTTTATCCTGCTTCTAGAGAGTAGTGGTTTGACTACAAAGCTTTTGCATCCAAAAACTGCCTGAGCTACTTGGTGCTGACCAGAACAAATTGGAAAGCAGAACTTGGGATGAACAGACTCTCCTAGTTTTCTTTTGGAAATACTACTACTGTCTTCTCATGTGGAAAATAAACTGCTCTAGTGAAACACTGGATCATTGTACCACAGGGGGAACGGGACACATTCCTTTTCCTGTTATGCCTTACAGAATATTTGGCAACTCAGAAGCCAGATAACCAGATGTTCTGTTTCCAGGGGACTGGTATTTTGCCAGTTTCTGTGGAAGAATAAGAAGCATGACCTGCTTTTCCCTCACTGCTGAGGAGAGCAGCAACTTGACCCCTTTTCCATTTTCTGAGTGTGTGGTTTTGAGATCGTACTTTTTTTTGTATCCAGTTTTTTCCCTTTCATTTTAATATGTGGTACTTTAAGAAAAAATAGTTTTGCAATAATGAAACTTTACAGATTTTAAGCATGTGACTGATTGAATGGCAAATGCAGGCCTAATCATAGACTTAAGCCAATAACCAAGGAATCAGCAATCCAGCTTATCACCATACCTGATAAATGTCAGTCAACTGAAATCCCTTTCTGATAGCTGCATAGCCTTCTTAGCAGGATTTGATCACTGTCCAGAACTATGGTCTTCAGCCTATGTTGAGTGGTCCTGTTATTGCTGTGGAAATACCGACTGGAATCTGAAAACTACTCAAGTCAGAGAAAAGATTCCTGCTAACACCAGTGTGCTTCAAATCAAGTTTGAAAAGTTCCAGCATAAAGCCAAACAACAACTTTCATGTATCTCAGGAAACTGCTTGCAAAACATAAAAACTCATTTGACGATAGTTAAAACAACCCATGTTTTAGTGAACTTCTGTTGAGGAGTTCGGATTGCAAGCTAGCTGTTTAGTTTTAAAGGACACGTAAGGTTTTGCTGAATTAATTACAGGCTTTAAAGTTGCTGAAAAAAGTAATTAGTCCATGATGACTTCAGTGAAAATAGTGATTTTACCCTCAAAAACTGTGTGATTGGAAAAAAAGGATTGATTCTCTGACACAGCTTATTTTTAGAAAGATTTATCATGAAACTTGAATTCCTCTGATCAGTTGTGTTACAGTCCAGTGAATGCTGTGGACCACCTTGTGTGAGCAAATCCTATTTTTCTGGTAATGGCTGCAAAGACCTTGCCATCTGGCAACAGCTGACTTCTTTGCATTTCTTACTGTTTCAGTTGCCTTACTGTGGTAGCTAAATGAGATGTTATAATTAGGAGTCCACCAAAACTATTAATTTTAGAGGGCAAGTTCTGAACACACTTTTCTGACAAATCTCCCACCACTGTTTGTGGGAACGTTATTTATGTGAGGATTAAGGTCCATATTTGACTGTTAATTTCATGGCTGTATTGCAGCCTGATAATAGGGAAGCTCATACAATAAAGATGCACTTAGCTCTGTGACCAAACTCTGTAATGCATGTGAAAATTGTTTTCTTCTTTTTATAATTACATCTGGTATTTCAGTGTTCTATGCTAGCCCTCACTTTGTGCCAGCCACTCCCCCTTTATTTCTTTCTGGTACTGACACAAACATTGATTGATTACTTTCCAACAAACTTTCAGAAAAGATTTTCCATAATTTATAGCTGGCCCTGACAGGATTGCTGAAACTAGACAACTGATACATGTCTGTATAACTGCATTGACTTTCATTCTGGCTTATGTTTGCAGAGGACACAGGTGTAGATCTGTGTTTTCTTTCTCTCTAAACAAATAGCTAAGTATAGTATCTTTTTAATGCATTATGAAGAACAGCAGTTACAGCTGTTTTTCATAGCAGCTATGTCGTGCAGCTATAGGAATATCATTTTCTGTAAAAGGCCCCCTTTTTTATCTTTACTTCAGACACATGACAAATCTATCCCTCCATTTCCTGTAGCAACTGACTTGTCAGTTTTTGTACTGCTATCTGTGTCTGCCTTAGCGAGTAATTTGGTACAACAGGAGTAAATCAGTAGACTGAAGAAGCAGTTTTTTGCTGTTTGTCACATATTCATTATGCACATTTGAGGATTTTGCTCCAGCCTAGGGTTATTCTTGATCCCTTGATCAAAACTGAGCCCTCTGTTCCTACATGTGGTCACCAAAACTGGGTGCAAGTGAGGAACAGCAAGGTGGAGAGCTGGTATTATGCAGTGTGAGTGGGAGGAGAAGGTTCTAGAGAGAAACTGTTCACTCATGTTGATATTTAATTTTTTTTTTTTGCATTGAATGGAGAGTGGGCTAGAGCTTCCTGCTGTTCCAAGAGCCCCTGGGGTAGCAGATGAGGCCTGAGCACAGGAAAGATGTGCCGACAGGTGTTTGTTCTGATTCTGCTCCTACCCCTGACTGCCTCTCCACACTGAGAAACAACTGAGCTCAAGTGCTGTAGGGACTCTGTGCAGCACTGTGGTCTGGCTCTCCATGCCACCACTGTCTTAGTTTAGAAGGCAACTAAGATATCTATATGGGCCAGAAAAGAAGGGCTTCCTCCAAAGAATCACCACAGCTTTGAAATTTAGGAGTTTTAATCAGAAAATTAAATAAGGATTCCAAGGTAGAGTTAGAGAAGATGAAGAAGGAGGGAGTGCTAGAGATTCAGAGTCAGGGGCTGACAGTTGATGGTAAATATGGTAGCAGATACACAGGATTTGATTCATTTTATAGCACACGAAGGACCTCAGGTTGTGATAGAAACACTTGTTGATGTAAGAATTTTCTGATATTCCAGTGTGTGAGGTGGAACTTTGTGATAGTTTAGCCCTCTTTGGATTGACCCTTTAGATCCTCTGCAGGGGGAGGCATGTTTTTCTTTTAAACTGCAGAGGACAACTACTGGGATAGTTTTCTCCTGAAGGTGGAAACTAAGCACCTCCGCCAACAAAACTGACATGCACTTAATGGAAATATTGAAGTTACCTTTTTCAGAACTGTTCTGCTCTGAACCAAAACACTAATGCAGATTAGGCCTGTGAGTCCCTAAATTGCCTTTCCATGCTGTTGGAGTGAATCACTGTTCCTCTTTCCTTTTTTTTTTCCTCACAATTCTCCTTCAGAGTCTTTTCCCAACTGCTTTTCTAGGCTCCCAGTATCCTTGTCTGCTCTTCTTGACACACGAGCTCTTCTTCTCTTTTGTTTTTCCTCTTTTTTTATCTTTGTCTTTTGGATCAATAAGCCCATTCTGGAAGTTTTTACTGGTTTTTATTCCTTCTTCAAAGCCTATCTCTTCTTCCTCATGATGGAATTCGGCCATTCTCATCAGGTTTCCTTCACTGAACCTTCTTCCGCCCTTCATCCTCTCCTCACATCTTTCCTAATTCCATCATGATTTCCAGCTGCCTCTCTAGCACTCAGGCACTTTTTCCCCTGTGGGTTCTCTCAGGCAACACTTCATACATAAATAGCTCCTATCAAGTACCCACTTGATGGTAAAGTACATCCTGCAGCTTCTACATTCAACCATCTGCAATTATTTGGTCTCATCTGCTGTTACCTTAGCTGACATTATCTTTTCTTCCCTGTCTCTATTTTTTAAAGAAAAGAATACTAGTCCAAGACTTATCTTTCCTGCCCTCTGTTTAAGGGGTTCCTGTGTTAAATGTCTGTTTGCTGTTGCAAACATTATATGTAGAACAGCCTGGCTCCCTCATTTACACCCAGAAATTAACTGTTTGCTGGCTGTGTTCAAACAGTGTGCTTTTTTATTATTATTTTTATTAATCTCTTACCTGTAAGGTCATGTTTCTGCTTGCAGTGTTGGAGTGTTCTGCAAACTAGATCCTGCAATCTGCAACTGAACAAGCCAGGAGGATGGTTCTTTTTTTCACCACAGACAAATCCAATTCAGACTCTCCTGCTGACACTTTTGTATGTGCCATCTTTGTTGAATGCTTGTGTGGTTGTAATACTGGTTGAATGAGCTGTCTCATAGCAAAGTTGTGGAGAAGTTATTTTGCTTGCCTGGTCTTGCTTCTTTTCTCAGGGGTAAATGATAGAAGTAACATCACAGCAAACAGAGTGACAACACAATTTTGTTCACATGATCAACAGTGGATTTTTTCATGTTGAATTCTGTAACATAAAACTTCAAAGAATATTTTTCTTGTGTAGATGTCACTATTTCTATCAGATTTGCATTGGCAAGTCTTAGCTTATTATTCCCCAAGTGCTGATTTTTTAGGTGGTACAAGTTTCTTTACATAAATACAGGTGCTAACATTAGCAAGTTTTGTAACCTTAAAAACTATGCCAGAATTACTAAGAACACATTCTTAAGTTCTTTTAAACCACCCTTTAAGTATTTAAGTTTGATAAATTGGGTTAGTGGTTTAAAATTCATGTTTTGTGATTTGGGAATACAACTAATTTTCTTCAGGAAAATGAGAAAATTAAGTCTTCTCTTCTGAGACTTTCTTAGTTGTAACATGGGTATGATGATATTTACCCTTTGATAATGCACAGAATTTATTTCAGCATAACTCTGATGGCTGAGATATCCAGACTGACAATTCACAATGCATCAATTTAATTAGCACTTCCAGTCCTCTTTGTGACAATGAACAGTTCAGCTGAGTCTTAGAACAGTAAGGTGATTCTAATTCAAAGTGCATGACCCAAAAGGAACCAGAAAAATGCTGAATTATTTCAGTAAAGCCCATAAAATTATGCTGTAAAACTTTAGCTATAAAGGAATCAGAAGTCATAGAACCACAGAATCAGAGCTTTATTGAGGTTGGACACATGAGGAGGTCTCCAACATTTTTAAACCTAAAGCAGTATCAGCTGGGAGACCAAACCAGGTTGCTTGTGGCTTTCTGCAGTTCAGTCTTGAAAACCTTCAAGTATGGAGGAAACCTGCTCAAATGAGTGACTGTCTTTGTGGTGAAAAATTTTTTTTCTTATATCCTGTTAGAAACTCCAGTTTCAATTTATGTTCATTGTTTCTTGACCTCCTACCCTCTTGGTGGCTTGCAGGTGAACTCACTTCATTTTATTAACACCTCTTTTTTTGTTGTGGAGAACCTGAAACTGTATGCAGTATTACAGATGTGATATAACAAGTGCCAAGTAGAGATGATCACTTCCTTGAATCTTCTGTGTGTGCTTAGCACAAGATACTGTTGTCCATCTTGGCTGCCAGAGCATGCTGCTCACTAATGTACAGCTTGCTGTCTGTCAAACCTCCCAGGTGCAGGACTTGGCATAGATTATCATAAAATTTCATATTGTTCCTGTGTCATCCTGTTCCTCCAGCCTGTCTAGGTCCCTCTGCATGACAGACCTGCCATAGAGTCTGTTCTTCTCAATTTGGTATCATCTGCAAGTTTTATGGAAGTGCACTCCATCACCTGCTCCAGGGCACTGAGTGAAATGTTGAACAGGAGAGGTCCTGGCACAGAGCCATGCAACAGTGTACTTGTTGCAGGCATCTAGGTAGTGTATGAGCCATTAACTGCCAATATCCAAACCTGACCATTCAAGCAGTTTTTTGCCCATCTAACTGTCCTCTCAGCCAGGCTAAAAAGTTCTGGCTTGGTTACTAGAGACAGTGTGGAAAAGATTGATAATGAAAATTAGCACTTAAAAATATTGTCATAGGATGAGCAGTCAGCCTTCTTGTTGCTCTGCCTTAGGTCTAGGTTCAGTCAGCACACTGAATGTGAGAATGTGCAGGCAGGCACTGATCCCCAGTGGGTATATGCAGTTGGGATGCTTTCTTTAGGTGTAGAGCCCAGTTGTCTCTTTTTTCCCTGTCGCTCATTCAAGAATTGATCGTGGCTAATACCTTTAGAAATGTTTATAATTCCTCTATTTATGTATCTTTACTGCGTTGCAGAGGATCCAGGCTTTTTCTGGCCTTTCCTTTTAAGGGGTTGTCGTTGTGGTATTGCAATACAGTGTCTTATCACCCATTTGGGAGTAGTGATAAGAGTAAAGATGTACTCTGGGTCTGATGTTGAGGCTGGATTTCCATGCAGACAACACAAGAATGAAAGGTGAATTTTCATGCCTACAACTTGTGGGTACAGTAAAACTGAGTCCTGGATTTTAGCTTGCACATATTTTCTGTTCTGCTTTTTTGGGCAATCTATACAAATTAGGATTGTATAGAATGTAGAAATGTAGAAAATACCTAGGATTCTGAAATAGCCAAGTAGCTGACATTGCACACAGTGACATATTTCTGTAGGAAGAATACAAAGCATGCCAATCCAAAACAGTCTATGAGCTGTAGACAAAGTAGGGGGTGGGGAAAAAAAAAGAAAAAAACAGAAATTGAAGAGATTTTTTCTCTTCCCCATAAAACTGCATAGTTATTCCTACAATGCCTTCTGAAATGGCTTTGGGCCCGAACTATCCCCTGTGATCTACACCAAGACAGTCTCAAAGATAGTGTTAGTTAATGTGGATCAAAATCACACCTGGACACATTTAAACAGATAAGAGGGAGGATGGTTGCAAGCCAATGCTTGCACCATGCTCTGATGCTATTTTAATTGCAAATACAGATATAGTCACAGTGGATTCAGACAGAGGCATTGATAACTTTTGAGGCTTAGATCTGAGACAGTCACCAAGTTGCTCAGGCGTGTCAAGAAGTTGATAATCAGCAGCAGGAATAGGCCAGCAGTTTTAGGTAAATGGGAACTTATAAAACACATAAGACTATGAAGTTTAGGTACTCATTGGAAATGCATTTTTTTAGTTCAGCAATTGTGGAAAAAAAAATAAGTTGCAGAATTCCAACTGGATCTTAATGTCCAATTATTTTTCCCCCGAAGGAGTAGCAGTAGATACAGAGAGAGGGTGCTTGTAAATGTCATGGTTAAAATCAGAGAAAGTTTTCCAGCTCAACTGGATAAACTTTGGATAAGAACCCTGCTTAAGGTTCATTTTTCCTACTGCTTCAATGTTTTGTGGTAGTGTATGAATTTGAGCATGGAAATACATTTACAGGTCTTAGCAAATGACAGACATATTTCTAAATTGCCAGTTTTCATCAGTGAAACAGAAGATGACAAGACTCTTTGTATACAACAACCCTTACTGTAAAAAGGATTATTAGATCAGGAGAACATTTAGACCAGCTGCCACAGAATAAAAACCTTAGCCAAACAGGGCTCTAGAAACCACAAAATAGGACAGGTGTTCACTTACCAAACATTGGAATGCACTGCCCAGAGTGGAATCAGTCTATAAGGTAAAAACAAAATATGATTGTGCTAAATTTCTTAGTATATTAACTCTCAAAGTTTCACAGTAAAAGAAAAAAAAAAAACAGAAATAAAATGTGAATTCCAAACCGTTGTTTGATTGCTCCAGTGTGTACTAAAAATACACTTCTAAGTATAACATATCTCTCTTTCTTGAAAAATGTATTTTGAATTCTTTCACAATTTTTCTAGATTCCAATTATACCTAGTTGATCTGAATAAAATAGACTTCTCCTAGCATATGACTTTAGATCTATAAATCAGTTGTCAGCCATGACATGACATTTCAAAGCTTCTGTATAATTTAAGAAAATCAACTCCCAACGATACTAAAGCATCTTACTGAAATACACTTAGTTAGCAATATTTCTGGGGAGAAAAGTTTTCTTACAGTTTGTCACTCTTCTGGCATTTCTGTTTAATCTCGTTCCCTGTCTGTACTTTTGTTTCCAGGAATTATTGTGACAGTCATTAAAATAAACATTCCTTCTAAAATCTATCAGTCATTGTTGACATTTTTTTCTATATTTTATGGCACTTTGCACTTCTAGGAACAAAATCTTTGCATTCTTTGCTAAATGTCACAGATGGCATAAAATACTGTTCTAAATAAAACAGTTTGTTTCACTTTTTTTAAAAAAAGCACAAATTCACCTCCCAGGAAAAGAAAAAAATAAATGATAGTTGTGTATCTTTTCAAGTGTTGCAAAAATCAGAGTACAGTGTTGGTAAGACATGTTTCCAACACAGCTGTGTCACCTCTAACAGTCATTTAGATACAGAATGAAGTTTCAATAATTTACTGTTGCAGGGTACTCTAAATTCATTTGTTTTGAGTTAAAAGGATAACAAACACAGCTGAAACTATTATGGTAGCTTGAACAATTTCTGTTTTGCTCTGGAATAATGATTCCTTTCTTCAGTGTCCCTTCTGCTGCTTTTCAACGCTAATCTGTTAAAAATTAAAGCTGCTCATTTATTCCTCCAGGCTTTTTTAAGTGTCTGGTAAATTCTTTTAAAAATTTAAAAACCTATTACAAACCTGTTCTGGTTTGGTTTAAATAATACTATTATTCATGTTGGATGAAATGTCTTTGTAGGCCTACCTTAAACATTTTTGACGAAGCACTTCTCTGATTTTACTTCATTGGATTCAAAACATTAATAGAAATGTATTCTCTTGATAGAATTAACTGGCAGTTACGAAGCATGCCTAAGGTTTCAATCACTCTCATTCTATAAATTTGTGAGGGTATGTGGACAATGGCTAATTTAGATTGGCCAGTCCAAATTTCTTGATTATCCTTTGTGAAAAATGATGTCTCCCTTTATGGAAATTTTGATGAAAATGATTTGTGTAATTAAAAAATACTCAGCTGGCTAAATACTTGAACAGTTGAATTTATTGCCCATCTCAGAGATTTGCATTTCAAAAGCAAATATATTCCAGAAGTTTTTGCTTTGTTTATTTTGGTTTTATCTGAGAAATTTGTTCCTTTTTTCCTAGTAACAGAGAAGCAGGGGATTACAGCTTCTAAATTGCAATGTATAGAGCAATCACTAATAGCATGCAAATTTGCGTCAGAATGAAAGTGGCATTGTTGACAAACGATTTAAATGCACTGTCATGGCAGTACTAAAAAAGCTTCTTTCAATCTCCACAACAAATTAAAGAGGAAAAATATAGAGTGCCTGTGACTCACTAGTGTGGGAAATTTTTCAAAATTACTTAAGGCAGTTCCTTGCAGGTTTTAGGATGGTCTTTAGTCAGGATTTCCATTTCCAATCAAATATGTGTCTCTGAATTCTGCATACATGACTGATATTAGTCAGCTGCCTAAATTTGTTGTCCAAAGACCGAATCACTCCAAATCAGAAATAAACCCTGATCTAAGTTTTAATTCTTTGCATGGAAAGCCTCTGGGATTTTCACTTCTGCTTCTCTAGGGGTGCCTGCCACAAGATAGCACTTCTCATTCCCAGTCAGTGCTCCGTAGAAGGCATCAAGAATGGCTGAAATGAGTCATTCACCAATGTGACTGCCAGGAGCAGCAGAAAATTAAGAGTTGTGGTTATGATTGTGCTCCTTTTGTTCCATGCTAGGCTGTTAGCTCCCCTGCCTGACTGCAGGTTTCCTGGTGAAATGTAAGGCATCTGATTCTTCATTTATGTTGCCTTTCCAGCAAAGGTGTTGAAATAAGGGATGTCAGAAAATTCCATAGTGTGTGCTTAAATGCCAGCCACACTTCTGAAGGATGGGGCTTATAGTAAAAGTAGAGACTGGAAATACAGAAAAAGTTTCTGCTGCTGTAAGCTAGATGGAGGTCATGGAAACTGAGTTGTGCCTGTGTCTCCCTTGATGAACCATTCTTTTCAGTCTTTCTTCAGACTATCAGCAGTGATGAAACTGTTAGGAATTGAGAGCTACATCCCCAGGCAAGCTGAAAAGGGCACCAGACACAAGATGCAAAAGTAGATCATTCTCCAGGCTCTTTGTAGTTTCTGTTACCGAGGGATGACATCTGGGGTCCAGTTTGCAGAATATTTCAGCTAGAAAGTGATATCTTTACCCTATCCCATGAAATACAGGCCACTCATTTTCAAATTCTTTCATTTTGTCAGTGCACTAAACCTGTGTAACATGCAGTCATATGTGACTTTATCCTAAATTTTCTCACACAAAAAAATCACAGCATGTAAGTCACAGTTCTTAAAATATGCCTTAAAAAATGTTTGATACTGACCTGACAATAAAGAAGAAATCCCAACAGTGCTAACCTATTGTGTCAGAATGATGAAAATTTTTATTTTCCTGGGTGTGGGGTTTTTTTTGGGGGGAGGGTAGCTTCTGATCTTTAAACAAACAGTGGAGAATTTTTTTTTTTAAAGGACAAAATCTTGCATTTACCCATTTTTTTGAGCCCAAAGTAAACAACATTGTTAACTCAGTTTTGCATGAAGTCTTAGTGAGTCAAAACTCATATTTCTGGTGGGTTTTGGATTTGTGATTAATACTGTACAATTTAAGTAAATTTATTTTCAAATGAAATTGACTTTCTGTTCTCCACCAAAATCCTTTGGTCACAAACTCAATCCTCATCACAAGGCAAGTCAATTACAGTGCTTTCTACTTAGAATAATGAAAAAAATTCATATCAGTGTTTCATTCCAGAAAGATAAATTCATATTTTTTTTAGCAGTGTCTTTGACCAGTCCACTCAGCAGCATTCCTCTGTTTTCCCAAATGTCACACTGTTGAACAGGATTCTGGTCTCTGCTTCCCATGCTAAAATTAAAAGTTTAAAATTCTCTTTAATTATTTTTCCATCCCCTTCTATTGAAAACAGTAAATGTGTTTTGGTTTGCTTGGAAAACCATGGCGAGGACTTAGTGTCTCTGGTAATCTATCATAACAATTCCAACATGGTCATGTTCATCCTCAGAAGCAGGAAAATTTGCATGAACTGCACAAGTTTAGTAGAAAGATATCATCATCATCATCATCATCATCATCATCATCATCATCATGGCTAGGCTTTGTGAACGAAGATTTGGAAAGGGCTTTACCCATGTGAGTGTGTTCTTTGAGCCTGCGCAGTGGATTTTTTAGGTGAGGCACGAAACTGGCCCCACCTGAATACGTAAACAGTGAGTGGATGGGGCAAGTTAGTTGTTCTCTTTGACTGTGTGAGCAATGACAGACTTCCCACTGCCAGAACAGCATGTGTGTCACAGCTGACCCGATCCCTTGTGGACATTGCTTCCTTCCCACCCCAGGACTGTGGGTGAACTGGAATCTGTGGAGGTGCAAGTCTTGCAAACAAAGTGTGTTAGTGAAGCAGGCTGAGGAGATCATTTGGCTATAAAGAGCTAGTTGAGCGCTCTAGTGGGGTAATCATCTGTGCCCCTCTTAGTTCTCCATTTAATAAAAATTACAGCTTTTTCCTTGAGAATTTAGTCGCCTTTATGATTTGCAAGTAGAGTATATAAAATCCTATTTCCTTCACCTTTGTCCCTTCTTCCATCTGTAATCTCACTAATGTCTTTTAGTATCAATGTTTGCTTCAGATTAAGTCAGTTTGAAATTTTTAATGGACTTCATAGCTCTCCTTGCTGTTCAAGTGCTCTCAGCAGCACAGAATCATGCAAATCTGTGCAAGTACTTTGTCAACAACCATTCATTTAGCCTCCTTAAATGTTTTAGCCATTTCTAAATTCATCATTTATTAGAGTGCTATGGGCACTAAGGATAACAAACTATTAAGAACATTGTTATCACAGATCTAGTTAAAAAGGAAGCCTTCTTCTATAGTTAGGTTCTTCTACAGTTAGCTACAGTTAGCACTAAGAAAAGGGAATAGTTGTTTCTAGGTGTATCCAAGCTAAAGTGACCTGAACTCTGCCAATTTCCTTTCTAATATGATTTACTTTGCATGTAAATATATATTTGTAAATACAAGTCCCTCAGTCAGGCGTCTATGCACGCTTTACCGTTTGATAATAGAAATAAAAAAAGGCAGTATGAAAACAGAAATAAAAATTATCCCGTAGCATGTGGCATTCACTAAACACTGTTCTTGGTTTATTGTCTATCTCAGTAACCATCTCTACATCAAATCTTGAGGAAACATCTAAGGTGAAGTAATATATAAAAGATTATTGGTTTCAGTAGTTTGATAAGAAGAATATAGCTGAAAATGGGTGGGTTGTTTTTGTGGAAAGTGGAGGACTAGATGCTATTGAATTGCTCTACAAACTGAAGCCCAGATCTTACCTCTCTGTGATACGGGGATGCAAAAAACCTGAATTGAGATCTATAGCTAAATCCCGTGCATAGAACTTTTTTGTTGTTGTTTGTTTCATCAAATTGTTGTTGTTTGTTTTCATGCAAATATTTATTTTGAGACTTTAAATATGGAAGAGTAAGGCCAAATTCCCATCCGATGTCATGATTCATATTTGAAAGCAAATTAGAGCTTAAGTGACTGGTTATAATTTCAGCAGAAACTTGCTACACTTTGAGCATCAAATTCTAGTGGTCTTTTATTAATGTTCCTGTGATAGTTTTTGAAAAGAACTGATTTCATCTAGCGTCATGTAAATGTTGTCCACAAATGTGATGTTTTAAACTGTTTATAAGGACTGAAGAGAGGCATTTTGAAAAAAACTGGTCTTTGCTAGAGCACACCTGCATCCCCAGAGTTTCAGTTAGCATCTTCACAGGCTAACCATTGCTTTGTGCACTAAGTACTTTTATCTAGCAAATACAGGTTTGTGGTGACATGAAACCCAAAGTTTCAGTTAGCATCTTCACAGGCTAACCATTGCTTTGTGCACTAAGTACTTTTATCTAGCAAATACAGGTTTGTGGTGACATGAAACCCAAAGTTTCAGTTAGCATCTTCACAGGCTAACCATTGCTTTGTGCACTAAGTACTTTTATCTAGCAAATACAGGTTTGTGGTGACATGAAAATGTGAAAGCAAAATGGTTGCCCAGTATTCTTCTGAGAAAGTGATTATGGATCTGAGATAGTGATTAAGGATCAATATGAAAGGACTATCTTGCAGCTGCATTTGCTGCCACTTTTAATACTAATTACTACTACTACTACTACTACTTTTAGGTGGTTGTATTACTACCTACTACAGAGAAACCCTGCCTTGAATTTCAGAGCTCTGATAGAGAACCAGGACTCTATGAGAGACAGTGCAGAAATTTCATTCATGGTTAGTGCCTGCTGTTGCCACTAGTTTAAAATTTTGCTTGGGTTAAACTAGTACCAACAATGTGCATGTCTGCTAGTTAAGCCAAGCAGGTATATATAACTATGAGACTTCACATGCATGCAGAAAGGAGTGATGAGTGATAGCTGAGCAGAACCTGATTGCTACTGTTATGTGGATGTTAAATATTTCCTATTTCCAAATTAAGCCATCTGTCATCTCCTCTACTTACCTATTGATTGGTGTTTATAAGCCCTCATGCTGCATGTGGAAGGAAACATCTCCAGAGTAAATGTGATAAGAACTTAAGGTACACAGCAGACAATGCTGAGTTCAGAAATAGGCAGTAATGGTCCAACTTATGGTCAGTGTCCTGTTAAATTTGGCTCCTGTTGGTTTCACTTTAGGAGAACATGAAAATGCAGACCAAGGTCTGACTCCTGTAAGTTATCTCTAGCTTTACGGATTGTGATGACACTTCATTGCATACTTGATTTACATATATATTTATATCTTCTTCTGAATAAAATTTTCCTGAAAGGGACTGTTAGAGCATGCAGAAACTGGCTTTGTGAAACCAGAATCTATAATCCTGATTTATCCTCTCCTATAAATTATGCTGATTCATAAAAGACTTAATCCTGGAGTGAGGCTTGTCTGCATATGGATTTCTTTGTAGCCAGTGATCAGTGAATTAGCAAGTTAATAAGAAGACTTGAGCTCACCTTTTGTCTGCAAGGGTGGTTTGGCTGCTGGATCATGCAAATGACTTTATAGAACTACTTTTACATTAATCAGCATTCAGTCAGCAAGGGGCTCTGTCTCTATTCATGGCTGTTGTCACACTGTCCACTTCAGTGAACTGAAGATGTTCACTTCCCAAAATAATATTCTATATGTGGTATAGCTTCCTGGAGTCAGTTACACACGGATGGATGCTGGCCTCGAAAGGAGCAAGCATGAAACCTGGGGCCTGCTGCCACTAATTGCAGGCTTTAATTGCCCTCACTGGGTATTGGAAAATGACTGTATGTGCAGAAAGACCAAGCTCTATGACTTCAGAACAGTCTGTCTATTCACAGCCTTCATATCTGATACCTAATAGATAAAGGTGGAGGAATGGTGTAGTTTCTTCTGCTACACTCAGAATGGGTCAGGGTGCACCGATTCTGGTGATATGATTTGAATAGTCAGGCAGTTTTAATGCAACCCATTTCCCCTCATTGCGCATGCCTCGTTGTCCTCTTTTGTTTGGTTCTATGGTTCTAGTTTTAGTGTGCGTAAGCAACATGTCCTACACACTGGAGTTGTGCTTCAGTGCTTGAGAGAACATTATGACCTGAGCTCACGAACCTGTCCCCAAAGGATACCTAGTGTCTGTGTGTCCACAAATGGTTCTTCACCATCAACAGCTCACAAAGTATCGTGATACACTTCCTGTCTCCCATAACAGAATAAAGAGCACATATGCTTTCCTGTTAGCCCTTGACATCAAGCCACTAGTCCTTTGAGACCCTACTGCTCCAGCCTCCTCTAGCCACCCTTCTCATTCGAAATGCTCACCCTTTACTGTCTGTGATGAAGCCTTGCTTTTAAAAACTATTCCCTTTCCTCCTTTTTTTGCACTGGTAACGTGTCCCCTCAACTGTGTCAAAAGACTAACACAGTGTAACCCATGTCCTTGATGAAATAGTATGTGTCATAAATTCGAGCAGTGAGGGAGAGAGAAGTGTCTGCAGAAACAGTATAATTCTGTGGCAATATCAAGAGGCTGTTTCTTCTGAGCACCAGGAATTAAAATAGGACTGGTGAGCAGTGCAACATTAGCAGAGAAAATGAAATTTGCATTCGTGAAGAAGAAACTTTGCACCATACTTTTGGGCTGAAATAGAAGACATGCCTGTTGTGGAGAGTTTGAAGATGTCTTTGGATGGGAGTATAGCACAAAGCCTCTCACTTGTCTATATGCCTGGGCCCTGCGCTGTCTGAAGGAACATGTAGGGCAGTCTGGAGGAGAACATGCTCTCCGGTGCCACTCCATCGTGCCTTCTGTCCCTGGATCTGTCTGATGGCATATGTGGGAATACGTCTTTGGTCTGCTCCAACCACAGCCACCTTCAGCAATCCCATGAACCAAAGTCTGACCAGGGAAGTGAATTAGTGTTTTATGCACATCTTTGGGTTTGAAGGACAGGTAGTGCACAAGGCTTCTGGTGAAGTCTGGGGTTTGGGCTCAGAGCTCTGGTGAAAAAGCTGTTTGTAATTTACACGTTCAACAGGGTTGCCATGTGTTTTTATAGCACAAAAATATGCCTTTAGAACCTTAACATTCCCCTAGGGTTATGAGCTGTGAGAGAAATCTTAATGCATGATAATATTTGAAACTGCCTGCCTTCAATGGCTGCCTGGCTCAGCCCTAGAACCAGCAGCACCTTGTGATAATATAATTGCCCCATCTTTCCAGACAAAGATTCTGTCTTCTGGCTCCTTCTCTCAGCAACAGCAGGTCAAGGTCTGATGACATGACACAACATGCAGCAATGCTTGGTGTCAAGGCAGCAGTGAGAAGTTTCCAAGAGAAAGAAGCTTGGCACAGTGCTGAGGGTGACTGCAAAAAGTATTGGTTATGGTTCTGGGCCCACACCAAGCTCATCCTCACAAGTCAGTGCAGGAGGACAGCAAAGGACAGGCTTTGACTCCTCTGTTGCTTGCTCCAGACTTCCAGGTGTTGTGACTGCTCCTTTAGTTAGCCCACTATGGTCAGGTTGTTTTGATATTAGTCTCCAATATGTCCTATTTGTACTGTTTGGCTACATTATTCCCCACAATTCTAACCCCTAGACTTCTTCCCTAGGTCTCTTCCCTTGTGATTTTAGTATTTCTAAAACTCATCTCTTCCAGTACATGTTACAGGTATGCAGAACCTCTCAGTCTCTGTACAAACTCACTGGTCCTGCAGAGTCTGCTCACCTGCCTCAGCTGTTTCTCTGGCAGCTCAGCAGCACAAAGCAGGGCTTGCTGCTCACTGCTGAGGCCACCATTTCTCCAGCCCCAGGCTCAGGGACACCCTAGGCTCTCCCTGTAGCTGGAGATGTGGAAGGGTGCATCTGCTTTGAGGAGCTGAATCCTGCTCCTTGTACTCTGACATGGCAGAGGTCTCCCTCCTGCTGCTTCCAGCTCCACAAAGGGTACACACTGCATAGCTTCTGATTATATTGTCAGTAATATATGCATAATGGATTGAACAATGGATTCTCTAGGATGGTATATCCTATTGTTCTTTGGATTTTTTTGTAGTAAATACCTCTCTCATTCCTAGAATTATTGCTGTCATATTAATACTAAAATTACATAGTTAGTGGTGTAGCAATATATTTTTATGACAAGGTACCAGACTTACAAGATATCAATCTAAATATACTGAGCTGCAATATGTTCCAGCAATTCAGTTCTTTAAATGTGGCTCTTGCAATAGGACTGAATTGGGCTGTGATGAGCATAGGGAAAGGATGAAGATTATATAGATGTATAGTCTTGTAGCAGAAGGGGTGATAGGACCTGTGAAGGTGAAGACTTATTTCCCTGCTGTGCTAGAGATTATAAGTGAAAACTCAGACAAATCAATGTAAAATACCATTGACTTCAGTGGCCTAAGTTAGAAGGGCTAGTTCTGGAAAAAGGATTTCTCAGTTGTTTTAAAGCATGAACAGTCAGATCAATTGCTCCTATTTCACCTATTTGTACCTATTTGGAGGGCTCTTATCTATCCTTTCCCCTTGAAACCTCATCTTAACCTGCTGTTAACACACTTCCTTTTTGCAGAAGTGTTTAGGTGCTGGGGAAAAGGCCTTAAGAGGCAGATGTTTTCAAAATAGAAGCCTTAGTGCTGAACTTGGAGACACAGATCAATAGTGGTTGAAAACTCAGCTTACTGACATATTTTGCTAATATTATCTCCACAGATTCTCAAAAACTTCCCAAAAGCATCAAAAGAAAGATAATACACTAAGCCAATCTTATTTTAGTTCTTTTACACCATTCCTGTGTATGTGCCAATGCTCTTTTAGGGAGTAGGTTAAGTCATATTAATCTGGACTTTTTTTTGGAAACCAACCTCAAAGAAAAGGTTTGGCACAAGTAAATGTTTGAAATGCTGCTAGTGATTACTTTTTATGAGATTATTCCCTGGAATAGGTGACTCAGACCTTGCGTTGGCTGTAGTTTTTGGACAAGACATGAATTCTAATTTGTTATGAGTTAACCTGAATTCATGAAAGCAAGGAGATTCTGTCTGGCAGGACCACACACACGCGCACACACAAATGCACGTGCACACGTACACACGCATGCATACGTACACACGCACGCATACACACAGACACAGATGCACACAGACACACACACATACGCACACACACAAACACACACGTGCATGCACACGCAGATGCGTGCACACACACAGGTGGACACACACAGGTGCACACACACGTGCACACAGACACACAGACTTAGGCACTGGTCTTTCAGAGGCGAGCAAGTCCCTTTAAACTGTCTTCACAGGCATTGTCAGGGAGGGCTCTCTGTAAACTGTTCTGTCTTGCTCTGAAGGTTTGGAGAGAGATACTCTTTCTGTGTTGGATGCAGCAAGTATGTGTCAGCTAACTAAACTTATTTTGATCTGTCTCTGTTTGAACTTCTCAGTGAAGTCTATGATTTCTTTATCTAAGTGAGATCTGCCGTATTTCCATTTCCTATGTACCTTTTGATTACAAATTAGAGAAAATTCAGGAAAATAATCCAAGCTACTTTGTCAGTTTTGTCAGCTTGAAGGAATTCTCTACACATCCAGACAGATAAAAATTTTAACTAAATGTTTAATTTCATTCCATCTAGCCTCTCCATCCTTCAAGCCTTGCAAGGCAGAATAGTAAATACAAAGGCACTGTGGGTAACACTGTTTCCAGCAGCTGTGAAAGGAGTCCACTGGGTATAGTACTAAACAATCCAAATGACCAGAACTGAATATCACTGTTAAATAAGTTGTGTAGTTGCAAGCATCTGGTGGGCTGTGAGCTGTGGCTGTTTTATCATGCTTTCTTCTTCCTTCATTTTTTTTCCACTTTTGTAAGCTGAGTCCTGTATGTGATTTGGAACTCTCTTGAAGAAAGTACTGTACCATTTAAGTTATCATGGTGGAGCCTGAATTCTAAGATGCCACATCATTATTGTAGTGAATATTAATAGTCCAGTAGTATTCCTGTTCTGCTCCTATTGCCTTCTTACCTCAAGCAAATGCAGTCATGAGCTAAATGCCTTTATCATTTGGACAGATAACAACTTGGCAACTTAACAGAATGTTAAGCTATTTCTAGAAATAAAGCAATTAATTTACTTTATGCTCTTTGATTATTTTGCAGTTCTATGAGTACATTGGGCTGGTGAAATTAGAAGCATGGAGGGTGGAGTCAATCTTTGGGTATAAGGCAGACTGTTTCATCTTGCTTTATTTTCAAGTATTCTGAGGGTCTTGAGGGATTACTACTTCATATTCTTATTTTACATTCCTCTGTGGGTACGATAAGAGGATTGAGGAAGCAAGTGAACCTTAGAGGCAGCTAAAAATTTGAATGCCTCCTTCCCTTCACTGATCTTGATAGGCTAGTCCTGCTACCCAGGTCTTCACCAGGGAAAATATTTCACTAGCTGGTTTTATCACTCTAGGCTATACTTCTAGGAATTAACCAACTCCTCTGTTTTTCAGAGATGACTATACAGGTGAACACTCCATGCACAAGTTATATTATTAGTAGCCAAGAGTGTGTGCAATGTGCAATTAATGTGTGTGTGTGGTTTGTGCATAAAAGTATACCATCAGTTATGATGGAAATGCTTAGATTTTTCTTTTTCTTCTTTGACATATTGTGCAATTGCTCGTAGTCATTCACCTCACAAGATTAGTCCAAAAACAGACTATTTATTCCCTGCCAGAACAAAACAAAAATAGTACATTTGTATTTTTAGGGACATTCTAGACATCAATGTGTAAAAGCTTGTACTTTTTTGGTGCCCCTTATTTCTCATGTTTTCCATTTTTAGATTTTGCTTATGGATTTGTTTATTGAAGTTGGTTCCAAAGCACTAGCAGGAGATTAGCTGCATATTTGAATGGTTTTATTCAATGAAGATCAATTTACTAATTTTTTAATTAATTTTCTTTAGTGCTTCCAACCAGTTGAAGAGGGTCCATTATCACTAGTGATATAATCAGAGTATTAATTTGAATGCCATATTTAATTAGCAAAGTAGCATTAGCATTGATATAAGGTAAACTGCTATAGTATTTAATTGTAATTATAAATCTACATATAGTTATAATAAAACTAGGAAGTCAGTAATCAGTATGATGCTGCAGCACTCTGCATTGTGTATCTGTTCTAATAAAATGTGTAATTCAGTTAAATGATAATTTGAATTAATTTATCATTTCAGGTTCTCAGATGACATAGATTAATGAGGAACTGCAGGAGTTTGCACCAACAGAAAATTTTGCTGATAAAAAGTCAAGGATTAAAATATTGTGGAAAAAGAAACAAAAACATGCTTCTTGTAACTTTTAAATTCACTGATAGAAATTAAAAATTACCATGTGGTAGTGACAAAGATTTGAACTAAGCAGTGTTAGTTCAGAAATAATTGATACTTCATTTAATATTAAGTAGAGAGAATAGTTCTTACAGATTTGAGACCTGAAAATGCTCTTGGTTAAATTCTATTCAGCCTTTACACATTTCACAATGCTGCTTCTGGCTTTGCTTCACTGAGTAAAGACATCAGGATTTGGACCTTGTTACACAATCTTCCTTGTCAAAGTGGCATTATGAACATCTACTTGCAAATAATCAGAATGTGAAAGCTAGCATAGGACTTCATTATAGCATTTGTTCTGTTCAAAGGAGAAGCCCAGCATATTTCTAGAGAACTGATATGACCAGAGGTTTTATTTTCCGGGCTTTCAGTGTTCAGGCCCAGGTTAGTCTGATTTCAAGAACTCAGAAGAGTGTGAATGAATTAGACTTATATTGACATTTTCAACAAGAAATTAATTATGCAGTATTTTTGTATTTCTTGGGACTTATTCAGTCAAACCATAATTAAAATGAACTGACTTTTATTTCTCTATTTTTCATCTTTCCTGGTAACAGAACAAAGACCTGATGCCAGGTGTTCTTGATCTAAACGGGGCACTCTGCTGATGTAAGTTCCAGGCAGCCTGGCCTTGCAGCATCGCAAGCAGAGACTGCCGGCATTGTACCACATCTCAGTCCCATGTGGAAGTACACAAGAGTGCAAATACCAGAGTTTTCTATAACAATCTGTTCAGGTGGGAAATGCTGCTGTATAGTATCATATCTTCTCTTGTTTACTTCAAAATAATTATACTCAAGGCTAGATTGAATGAGGGGCTCCTAGGAGAGAACACTTGACTGATACTTGAAATGCCGTGGCTGTTTCCAGAATGGATGTTGCAGTTCTCTGGAGTACAGCTATCCCTTAGCAGTATTTGCCTTTCACTCTTTGAAACTTCTTGGCATAAACTAAACTTCTGGAAGACAGAGGTTGGACTTCAAGAGAAAACTAAAGACTAAGAAAAGTGAAAGAAGGTTAGAATTGGCTTACTATTCTTGATGAGCAGCTTTATGCATGCTTATTAGCAAGCAAAAAACCAATGTATTTTACTGGGTTCCTGTAATTCTACTGAGAGGGAACCAGTTACAGATGAAACTATATTGATGAGTTTATGTACTAGAGAATTCTAATCATGTTTCACCTAATGAAATTACATCAGGATAAAAGAAAAGCACTGTTCCCTAGAGATGAGGGTGGGTGCATATTGCTAATATCCATGTATACTATGCATCACTGACTCTTAAGACAAGGCTCAAAGTAACTGGGTATGAGTTCTGGGTTCTGTATTCTCCCTAGATATTCAAGAAGCCCTTATTATCACTATGATCAAATAATTGTCTCACCTTTCTTTTCATATGCTTTATCATCTCAAACTCAACAAAGAATAAGGATTGACTGAAGGAACTAGATAATTCTTTGAAATTAAGTCAATAACCTATGTAAAGAAAATGTCCCGCAAATGTTCTCCATATGACAATGATTTGAATGAGCAAGCAAGACATTTATTGTAAGCTAGCTTTTGGGTAGACATGTCTTGAGAGATTTACATCTGATCCCCTAAAGGGCATCACGTTGTCCTTTGTCATGCATGGCTCCCCGTGCATCTATGGGGAAAACTGGGAATGCAGAACCAGATTTCACTGAAGAATACTAAGGTGATTTATGTGTTTTGAGGGAAAATGTCAAGTACTGGAGCCTAACTCTGTGGTAAAAGAGGAACTAATGCTGTTGATGGCTCCAGAGTCACAGTCTTGACTGCTCCTCTGCTACCAGGGACTCACACAAGCTCTGTCTGGCAAAATCTTGCTCTTTCAAGCCTTGTTCTGTCTGCAGCACATTCATCCAGACATCTTCAGATAACATGCATTGGATTATGAGTAATACCTGCATAAAGATGGCATCATTGCAATTTTACTGAAGTTGGAGGAACACTGACCTCTGATCGGACACGTTTGGCAGTGAGGGCAGTTACAAATACGTACGTATATATGTATGGCTGGGCTTCACGGATGAAGATTTGGGATGGGCTCTCTCTGGTGCGTCCTTCCAGCCTGTGCAGTGGATTTTTTAGGTGAGGCACAGCGTGTGCGGAACTGGCCCCACCCCTTAACTCCTAAGGTTCATCTGCCACAGCCAAGCGAGCTTGGACAGTGAAGTCCTCAGGACTAGAACCCACAGCCCCCGGTACTCCCAGGAGGTCTACCATGCAAGTACTAACCAGGGCTGACCCTGCTTAGCTTTCAAGATCTGATGGGATCGGGTGTCAGGGTGGCATTTGTGAGGCACTGCTTAACTGTGTATTTATGTGTCCACAGAGTCTTATCTGTGACTAAAATTTTATAAGTACATAAGTATAGAGATAAGCAGTAGGCCACAAATCAATAAATATATGTGTGAAACGGTGCACAGATACCACACTTTGGTTATGGTGTTATTTTACCACAAGTTAGCACCACAGTCTTTACTTCTGCCCTTGATTTGATCTGACAGAATGAAAAGAGCTGTTCGCAAACCATTCTTATATTCACAGATAGGTCTCACAAGTGCACTAGAAAAAATGTGCTATAATCAATGCCATGCACTTCCACATGTCAACCATGAGATGAAAGTAAATCTGAAGGCTGCCAATATGTTTATGTACATCTCTTTGCCCATCCACTGTGACGTGTTGTTCTGCTGTCTTACATCTTCTTCATCTGCAGCAAATAGAGCTTGAAACCACTATTTTCATAAAAACAGAACATCCAGAAAAGGCTGCCTACTCATGAAGGCTGAAGCATGAGTTTGTTGGTCAGAGTTTATTGTGAAACACAAAGAGGGACAACTTGAATCTCAAGTAAAAATAGCAGTATTAAAAGGCAACTTATGTCTTAGATTTTTTCTTTGATGTTTGCTTTTCATATTTCACGAAACATAATCAGAAATATCTTGCTTATTTTTTATGTTTCTTAAAGTGAGATCTCAGTTGACTGACTGAGATGAAGTTGGAAATTGACAAGAGGCTATTTTCAGTCAGTCTGTTCAAGTTCAACATTATTGTTATTATTTTTAAAGGATCCATTCTGACATGGCAGTACTGGTTCAAGAGGGGAACAACAGAAAGTTTCCAGAGACAGGATGATTTTTTATATATATTTTTAAAAAGAGAATATCAAGATTCGCTTTTCAGTCCTTGAAAATCCAGCCAGCTTGTTTCTGGTATTCAAGCTCCACATTCCAGAAACAGAATCACATTGAAAGCCCGTATTTCTGTTAAGTGGAGCTCTCAGTAATAGTGTTCTCTCAAAAATTGCTAGAAAGCCTTTCTAAACTTTAGCTGTCCCAACAAAGACTGACATGAGAAGGAATGACATGAATGTATGAGAACCAAACACCAGTCCCAGAGTCAGTTTTGCCAGCAGTTCTGTCTTGTACTTGATTCCAGTTTAGTACATGAAGTTGCTCTATTGTTAGACTAGAAAAATTCCACACCTGAAAAACTGATGTAGTACATTTTGCTGTATTTTCCATAGTGTTTAAGGAGATCAATGAACTAAAATATGGGCCATGCCTAGACAAGTATCATCAAATTTTCTTGTTGGAGTTATGATACACACCTTGGCCTCATGTCACTATAGCAGCTTCTCTGTGCTGTGGGAAAGCTAGTGCCATGGGGCCACTGCTGAAAACTCCTTCAGATGTCATTTTCACCTCTTTGCACATTTTGGCCTTCCTGAGAAGCCTAATGCCATCATTGTCACAGTGCCCCTTTTCAATGGTGCAAATCCCAATGTCTCCACTAACGCATTGTGGATGATAAAACAGACATATCTGTGAAACGAAGAGTGAAACCAAGGGTAAACTGACACAAAGTATACAATATATAATTGCAAATGACTCTATCACCATTAAATACTAAAGAATAAAAATGTCTAGCAATGCATTTCTTTGTATTTATGTGAATAGTCTGTAAAATGTTGGAATAATAGACCTTGTGAATGAATACTGAGAAATTTGGACTGCTCTCTGTTTATTAGAGCTCCCTTCCTGCAACACTCCTGAAAATGTAATTGTAATGGAAATTACTGGTAGGAACATAATAGACCAGGTGAAAGGAATGAGTAATAGCTCATTTCAAAATAACTCACAAGGGCATTGAAAATCTGCTAGAAATGCAGCTTCTGTGGTATAGGGTCTTTTTTAAATAATGAAATGAGCATTTTTACTATAACCAACAAACACATTGTTGCTGTGATGCCTTAAGATTCTTCAGATTTGTAGCATACAGATTTTTAATACAGCTGTACAGTTTCTAACATTTTAAAATAGTAGTTACCAGTTATTAAAGCCAATTCTCATGTTTTATATCAAATTCTTGAAATTCTTCAATTTTTTTTTTAATGTTCTTCTCAAGAAAAAAGATTTCAGCAAGAACATCTTGTTTGGGACATGGACCTAGAAGGACATAATAAGATATCATTGTAGGGAAAGCAATAAAAGGAACAGAAACCTTGGAGAAGCTCCAAAGAAGGCATGTGATGCTAAAGATGATGATGGTGAAGAAGTAAGAGGCCTTGAGACCTCTGACTCAATTCCAGGTAGGTGTGCCAAGGGGCAGACCTGAGGGAGATTCTGAGAGCGGGCAATTCTTAGGTTGGATGTATCCATTATGTATGATAATAAATTAGTCTTATGAATTTGTAGGAGTTCTATGCTGTGCCGTGCACTTATGTATTTAGTGTATCTTAAAGTGCTTTAATTAAAGACCCGCCCTCTATTTTTGTCTAGGGAGTCATTTTCCTCCATTTTAGTATCAGCTGGACCCTATGACAATAATCTGGTGACACAATGCAATCAGTTTTTTTTCATGTGTGACCTACAGGTAGCTTATTTGAGGGATTTAATACCATAAAACTGCATTATAGTAAATTGCTATAATTTATGTTGTGTTTCCAGAATAACTGTGTATACATGAGAATGTAAATGTACTTCTAGCCTGAATAAGACATTACTGATAATGTACTATTTTGTTATTTCTAACATTGCTTGGGTTGTTTGTATCAAAATGTTTTTTCTGACTCATTATTTGGATGAACAATGCCAGTTTCTTGAAATTAAAAGCATGCAGGAAAATGTACATTTCTGTAATTTTCTTATATGGAGAAGTTTATCAGGTTCAGCACAGGTCATTTGCAAACAACAAGAAAAGGGTAGAAAGACTGCATGTCTTTGCTAAACCTGGGATGTGAGAGATTTCAAGGTTCTATTATGAGTCAGACAGGGCAGAATGGACATAAGTCCCTTACTGAGCATGTGCTAAACACACATTAGCCAGTCACAGCTAGTCCTCCTCGCTGCATCTCTCACTGTTTGTATGAGTTATAAAATATTATTGAACCAATTTAGAGAGACTGATTGTGATTGTAGGAAGTAATGATACTGCACTCTGGCATAGCAAGGCCAAATGTGAGCCCTCAAGTGAGGGAAAGGTGGTTTTATTTTCACACAAAACCAGTTTTACTCAGTCACGCTCTTGTATCATACATTCACAAAGCCACAAGATGTGGATGCCTGAGTCATGTCTTCAGTACACAGAGACCACATTGTACGCAGATGATCTGTCCAGGCTTTCTTGCTTGGAGGACAAGGGACGGAAGATTTTGAGTCCTCCTCCCTTCTCATGGGTGCTTCTTAGCTTGGAAACACTCACCTACCTTTGTACACTGATTTTGGTCTGTCTGTATGGTCTCTTATGGCTCCTACTCTGTTCACTATCATCTTCCCACCATCAATGCACTGAGTCTTTGCTTCAGACTGCTTATTGGCTGCCTTTGTTTTAGTACATCACTTGTTTCGGTCTGCTCTTCTTTGCCTTGGTGCTGGGTGCCCTGAGAAGATGCACATAAATGACTTAGCATCTTAGTGACCTCCTAATACATGTGTCATCCGCACATGCCATTCCCATAACCCCTTTCTTGGAAGTTGTTCCTTCCAGTGTTTCCTAACCCAGATATTCCCAGGCATTCTCCATTCAAGTGATCTTACCATTTCTGTGATGCATTATCCTTCTGTCCATTATGAAAGGTGCTCAGGCTGCTCTCATGTGCAGTGGAGAACAATGGGCTGTAGCCAGGCTGCTGGCTCTGGAGCTCATGCTCAACATCAGTATCAGTTGCAACATTCAAATTCACAAGAATGATAAGTGATTTATATTAAGAGAAATAAAAACACAGTAGTCAGATGCCCAGTTGCCTATCTTAAGCATTTTCTCTTTCTGATTCAACTAAAAGTATCACAGTCCAGGGAGTCTGCAATTAAGGACAGCAGGTGGTAGGAATAAAACACCACTGGACTGCTGTGTTGAAGTTGTTTTTGTCACCCTTAATGGAGAAATTTTATACAGCCTCATATCTGTAACTGTATAGGTGACACAGTTTTTTGGACTATTCTTGTGGACTTTGTCTTTGAATAGGACAAATTCTATTTTGATGTCATTTTGATTATTTGATTGCAAATACTGGTTTGGATTGTACTAAAGCATCCTGAAGTATGAAGGAAGGGCAATGCTTGCAGTGCTTGTTGCTGTTGTTCCCCAGGAGATGCTCTTTCGCAATTGCATCAAAATCCTGACATTATATTCATTGGGACCAATGGAAAAATCCATAGGTTATATAGAAAGAGACATTTAAATATACAAATTTGTATGACCCTAAAAAAAACATTTCAAACAGATTGTGAATTAATCATATTCTACAGGCACCTGTTTGTCTCAACTGAGTGTGAACAGAAAGATGGTAGCATAGCGCAGATACCACCTGCAAGTGATAGTGTTTTTAACATTCCCATTTTTAAAATAAACATTTACATGAAAGGACCAGATTTTTCAGGTATCATTCAGAGAGCAGCATTTAACATTCCTGTGTCCATCTCTTACCTTCGGGTGTCTCTGCAAAGAGAAAAAAGGGGTAAAAGTGGGAAAGAACATATTCTCATAATATTCTAGAAATATGAGGCACAAACTTATTAGCATAATCATTTGAGCATACATGCTTTGTGTTCTAAATGTTACATTGCTCATAAGCATTAACGTACTAGAACGTAGCAGCTACAAAAAGAAAATAAATTTTTTTGTACAATACTTTTCCGCATAGAGAAATTGATGTTTTCCTACCTGCATCTTTGATAAAGTGTAAAGCAACAGATTTATTTCTTTACCTACTACTGCATTTTGTATCACTAGGCATGTCTGACCAGTTCTGAGAAGGGCTTTTCTTGAAGGAAACTGTGCTACTTCTAATATCTGATTGCTCTGAATGTGTCTGAAGCACCATAACAAAAGGAGTGCTGGCCACATCCGACTACTTTTGCTCATGCTTTATCCCCGAATGGTGACTTTGAAATCAATGTGTCTGCTTGGGAAGTAAAAGGCTCTTTAACATGAGTCACAGTGTCACCATTTAGGCTGAGGGTCAGGTTTATTATGTTGATGAAACGTCTTCATTAAGTTTTCAATTAAACCTGCGCATTTACCTCTGTGTAAGGATGACATCAGCTGTCTCACAGTAGGAAAACCTTTGGAATGCAATTGAGATTCAAACTAACCATACCTTCCAGTCTCATTTGCTTGCTCTTGAGAAGGAATTTGTTGCAATGCTGCACACCAGTAGTTTTTTTCTCTCATCTTGGTCAAGACACTGCCTGTGGACCACTGAAATTCTGGAGCCAAGTCTCCAAGTTCCACATTTCACTCTTTTAAAAGGAAAGGTTTTGCATGTGTGTGTTCTGCTTGTGCCTGAGCAACAACATACCAGGGCTACCAGCATTACAAAAGGTAGAGGTGTAGGATTTCAAAGATAGCACTAAAAATTAAAGCAAATTAAAATAAAATTTACAAAAACAAGGGGTATAAAAATCTTACTAGTATTAGACCCTCATGTTCCTGCCAAAATTAATTGCTACCCCAGGTTTTCCTGCTGTTGAGATAGTGGAGCCTGCTGCTATCATTGACTTTCATTATTAATTTGCATTTCATTGCTGTTACACATTTCTAGGCTATTCCAATTGCAAAGATTTCACTTGCTATGAAACCAGTACACCGAATTCCTGTGCCAGTTACACCTCTGTCTGCTGTGCATTATAGCTATAAGGGATGGATAATGTAAAGTCTTCACTATTTTATGAGTTAGATGAATTTCCAGGCATTTGGCATGAAAAGGATTTAGGATAGCATACATACCATAGCTATGATACAGTAACCAAGATGAACTACCAGAGTTTACATTTTTATTCTGGAAAAAACCTTGGGTTTGCCGTTTCCTTTTCTTGGCTGGGAAAATCCTCAAGTATATAATGAATGGATTACAACACGCTTAACATTTCAAGAGGAATGCAGAAATTAGGCTGTGAAATAGCAGTCTGCATGTGGAATTTCAGAGTTTGCAATTAAACCCCAAGGAAGATTTTTGGTGACTGCTTGTCATACTTGCAGCAATTGTAGATTCATAGAGTGGTTTCATTTGGAAGGGACCTTAGGGATCATCCAGTTTTAACCCCTGTGCTAAGAGCAAGGACACCTTGCAGTAGACATGGTTGCTCAAAGCCCCATCCAACCTGGCCTTGAACACAACTTCTGTATGCACAGAATGTAAACTGGATCCTTTCAGGTTAGCCCCAAATCTCTTTTCACAGTCTTTTCCTGTACGTTTACCAGTCTTGGGAAACAAAAATAAGATTTTGCATAGTGTTAGATGATTAAATCAAATGAGACCAGGAGATTCACTACTTCTAAATGTATGCTGGATATAAAACAGATTTTGCAAGAATTCCTTACATTCCATTAAATATAGCAAGGCTATTTGTAACAGAGGTCCAGTTAATTAAAAACTAATTATTCAACAATAATTTCAACATGCTTAGGTCTTAGTTTTAGGTTTACTGTCAAAATTCACAATTCTGTATCCCATTCTCTATTTTTGAACAGGTGTCTTTGTAAATGTTCAGAAAATACCACCTTTCCTGTCATCATTCCTTCCTCAGTCAAAACTCCTAGCTAGCACTATGCCCCAATATTACTCCTATCCTGAAGTAGCCTATTGCTTTCCTTGTGTAGAGAGAACTGTGCAAACTGTAAGGCTTATGGAATATGAAGGTGCCACATGGTTTACATTCTCAGTTCCGAAATGGCAAATTCCTCCCATCTTTCATTCTAGCTCAGATAATGAAAAGATACTGTTCTTGGTTTTATATGAAAAATCTCTTAAAACCTCTCCACAGATACAAAAGTCTGCAATTCGGGTCTTAGGCTGAGAAAGTATTACCTTGCTTCAGTCCCATGCACACTTAGAAACGGGATTACACTTGTCTTGACATTAATTTCTAAATCTGTAGATGCCAAAGACACCGTAGACCTTGACTGTTTCCCCTCATTCTGACATGGGAATTAAATGTTTGAGTGGTAATTTATGGCAGTGCTAGTCAAGGACATTTGCTGTGCTTGAGAAAGCATAAAGTTATCCCACATAGGTCTGTCCTGAGTACAGAAAATGATATGCACAGCTAGGCTCTAGTCCTCTCTTCACACCTTTTGTTTCTAACTTCTAACTGCCTAAGGATGATAGGATATACAGATTTTACATGACCCATACAGACAACAAGAAAGGTGGGAAAACAATACAAAAAAAATGCATTGAGAAGGATGTTTGCAGATCTTACCATGACTTCGGTTCTTACAGTTTAGTCTCCTTGGTGGTGCCTGTTTGTGATACCAGTATGGCACACTACTGGAGTAGCCTATTTTAAAAACTTATATTAAAATACTATGCATGGCTTGATCCGTGAGGAAAGAGGGAATGGTATATTGTTTGCTATGAAATACCTGTCACCGTAGTGAAGAAGGCGTTCTCCTGTCAGCATTTGTAACTTCAAAGACCATACTGTGTACTTTAGTCCTACGTATTTTCTGCAAGAGTGCAAATATTATATAAATGCACAAGCTGCCTAACATTTTTATGCAGCCCAAAATCAAATGTTTATCTCTGGAAGTCCCAAAATACTGTTATAATGATGTGAATTTCAGTTATTCATTTCCTTAAATTATTTTAGTGATTATAATCTCTAGGCAGGCTGCTGTACATAACCAGGATGTATCTCTCTGTCTGACTTAGATCAGCCTGATGTATATCTCTGTCTTTGCCAGGTGGTTTTTCAAAAGTACAGTTGTTGTTAGGATTACTTCAAGAATGAAAATAATCCTTTAGTTCTTTTTTCAATGAAATACAAAAATTTTGTATAGTTTAATTAAAAAATAAGCCTGAAGGCAGAAATTACAGTGTGCACATATGAATTTAGAAAGCAGTTATATAAGTTCAGGTGAATTTACTTTAACTACCAGTACCGATAGAGTGTGTTTGACATTATTATCTGATGGAACTTTATCAGGAGAGAATTGCATTAATTTTCACACTACCTCCTTCCCATTTTAGAACTTTTTTTCAATCTCAAGGCTGGTAGGGGAAGTTTTTCCATTATTTTTTACTAACTTATCTTTAAGTAAGGTGCAATGTCCTGTTTAAGTCAAAGATATTAAAGTGAAAAAGGGTCCCTAATTTGTATCCAGGAAAGCAAAAAGAAACACTTTATCTTCTGTGCTGGCATTAAAAATCATAACTGTTCTTTCTGGTATTACAGTGTCACAATCCACAGGCTTTTTCATTGTGTCTCTTCACAATAAAAAAGTTTATTTCCATGTCTGACAGCAAACTTTGGTGAGCTCCCAGTACATCCATTTGGCTTCCAAAGCAAAATTTCAAGAAGTATCCTAATATAAGTATTCAGATAGACTCAGAACCTGCATCCCCAGAGTCATCTTATTCCATGATCTAGGCCAACTGAGTAAACTGTGGAATTTAAAACCACTTTTGGCTTTGGAGCCTCTGTTGGGCTTTGTTGGAACTTCAGCTTGTGGAAGGAGTTTGACAGGGTAAGCAAACTTCTGTCATAGTGCGGTGGTAACAAGTCTGTATGGAAGTTTTGTTAAATTTTATAACACTTGTAATTAAACAAGGCAGTGAGCTTGTTTCCAAGTCCTTTTTGATTTTGATTTGAGCAAGGCATGATTGTTTGTGTGAACAGTGTTACGTGCTCCAGCTCAGAATTGCAGTTATCAGTGAGGATGTTTGAGTTAGAAATCCGTGATGAGTGAAGAGGTTTGTCTTTTTGTCAGCTTTGCTCTCTGCGGGAGCCTGCCCTTCTCTTTGCAGCAACATTCTTTTTCTCTGTCTGCTCCAAACTTATTTTCATTGAAATCAATACAAAATGTTGTTTGAACAGCACTGAAGTAAGACCAAAGTTAAATCAGGAGAAATATTTCTTACAGCTTCAAAATTGTTAGTAATTAAACTGTTGTTACATTGCATTTACATTTATGGGCCAGATGTTTATTTTTATTTAGTCAGCAGTAGATAATATTACTAATGACTGAGACTTGTAATTAAGCCTTGAAGCAGTACTAAAAAATTCATCTACTTGAAAATATTTTTAGTTAAAAATCATTTTAATTGTGTGCATTGATTCATATGGAAATAAATGTAACAACAATTTATCGCAGAAAGTTTTCCTTATTTCAGATATTATATATGTTTCTCAGTCTTTATTCCACCTTCATAAACTGTGCATGTGTTACAAATGCTGCTGTCCAATGCTCACAGTCCTGAACTGAGATCAGCTTGAAGAACCTGATGATAAAAATGAACTTGCCAAACAGTCTTACCCAAAAGTATTACTTCTACAATTAAAATGTCATATGAGATATTTATTTAACTATAAACTTCTGCTTGAGCCAGTGATCTCTACCCTGGCACAAGAAGTCCCAGTGAGACCCTATTGTACCCAGTGCTGACTGCATCAATTCTTTTGCAAGGGTGAAGTCCTATGCAAACAGAAAGATAGAGATTTGCTGCCTGAAAAATCAAAGTCCTAGTCTTCCGAAAAACTGAGTCTTACCAAATAACCATTTTTTCCATGGAACAGTCACTGCAGCTGTAGGAAAAGGGAATCAGTGTTAAATAAAGATGGATCACGGCGAGTTTTGCTAAGAAGGGGCTCTGTATTCCTGATAATCCAGCACTTAGCGCAGCTTTGAAATCATCACTTCATTGTCTTTCCTTTGAAAATAAAAGCTGAAATGCAAATGCAGTGTAGTGAGAGTTAAAATTACGGCACTAAATATACATCATCAATTTTTACCACATCCAAACAGAAGTTTCATCAAAAATTTCCAAGGTTTCTTAACAGGCAAACCAGGTTTTAGGCTCTTGTGGGTATCTGCTGGTAATTCCTTAACTGTCTCACTAGACCAGAGCAGTTTGATGGCTTTCTGATCAATAGCTATAGAGAGAAGTTAAAATAAGATGCATCTTGTAGAAAGATACAATAAACAGACCCTTTAAGTAACTTTAAGCCATTAGTTTAAGTGTAAATCTTCCTCTGTTCTTCAGAGAAAATTGTGTCATTGTTCTGTTCCAAAAGAGATGTGAAAAAGTTCTAATCTTCCAAGCAGCATCTTTATTTTCATCTAAGCTTTGCTTCATGTCTCCTGTTTTAGTCAGCACCATTTGATTGCATAGAAGGAATATTTTCTAGTCTTTCAGGTAGGAGGCACTAGTCAAGGTTTGTACATATGGTATTTGTAGCTTAAGTGATAGCCTATATGATATAAAATGAAAAAGGCAATGCAAAACCAGTTAATTTTTTAGTGAACTCAAATAGCTAGTTTTGTTATGGTACAAGATTAAGGATTAATACTTTCCTCACAACTCGGGCAACGAAATATGGTTGCATACACTCAGAGTTCAGAGCTTTGGTACTGTGCCAATGTACTCAGGTCTTTCACTAGGAGCTCCTTTGAATGGGCAGAACCACTGATTGCAGTACCTTGCTTTCTGTGCCAAGACTAAACATATAGGATTTCTTTCATATGCTCAGAGTGCCTTTAGTTAAATGCCCTGCAGAACAGTACTGAAGCTCTAGCACCCTGGTACTCAGACAAGTGACCACTGCCCTTCATGGGCAAAGAATTTAAGCAAGGAAGTGTCCCATCCAGTAACAGGAGAGAGCAGAACGCAACATACACATCCACTGACATCAGGTAAGAGACATCAGATTTCATCAGAAGCCACAGCACCTTATGCCGAACTGTTTGGGGTGTAGATGTCCTTCTGCTGCTGATTTGCTGCTCTGCCTCCAGAAGTTCTATGGATGTATAGATCAAAAGGGATAGCACTCATAATGTGGACTAGGGGTCAGTCACTTCAGAAAGGATACAAAATACACAAGATAGAACAGTCCTGTGTACTATGCCTGCATCTCCTGAAATATGAGCATTATAAACCAGATTAATGCTGTATATTCCTTTTTAACATAGGAACATTGGCAGTGTCAGGATACCAATCTGTGTTGAATCTTTTTGGCTGAGTCACCAGATTAAGGAGTTGGTTCAGTACCAGAAGCCCTGGTAGTGGCTGGAAGCTTATGTCAAGAGCTCCAAGCACCCGTCTTTCTGTCATCATCTTCCATGACAAACATCTGAATTTACCGGTGAAAGTCAGTGTGTTGCCTTTAATCAAACCCTTTCTGGTTATGTGAAAGCAGCTCTTGGGTTCTCCTTTATGTTTGAAATCTTCTCCTGAACTTTGCAGTTTGTAGTCTAGAATGCACTGTCAGTCAGTGTAGAGTACAGAAGAGGAAGTGTCTCCACAGATGTATCATTCCACTCACCCTATCAGTTGTTTGTAAAGGGGTAAAAGCACCTGATGGACAGAGTAAAGAAGATGGAGCCAGGGCTTTCTCAGTGGTATCTAAATGAGAAAGTGAGCATGACGTGAAACACAGAAAAATTCTGTCTTTTACCTCAATTTGAGGATATTTTTATTTGATGTTGTGCTTACAGATCATGTTCTAGATGAAGTGAGCTATGCTTTTTATCTGATTTAAAAGTCCAATGGGAACATACCCTGCAGTTCTCCAGAGGGCTCAAATTTCATCCCTCATTTCTACCAAAGGAAGTATTGAAAATTTTCATTGCATTTAATAGAACTAATCCCAATCTGTATCAAAACATGGAGCAGATGTGGTTCACTCATGTCTGAAGAAATATTGCCTGAAGACAGATTGTAAGTTTTAACCACCACAGTGTCCTATTTAAATGCAATTATGTATTTTATTAATAATTTGATTCTTTGACAGTTGCATGTTCTGTACATAGCCATTGACTTGAAAATCCAGTTAACCATGATAGTCACATCGTTATGTAGCTACTAGCAAAGAATAATGAGAAAAGTTTCATCTTCTCATTCCTACTTCTTCAACTGCTTCAGCAAGGAGGCAAAATACATCATTGATCAACAAAGGATATGTTAAAATCCTGATTGTGTAAGACTGTGTATCTCTTGAGCACCTTCTTTGGTTCCACAGAACCTGTCAGAATAGAATTTTGAGCTGGATGAAGAACTGACTGAAAGGCTTCTCTGGTGTATGACAGTAACGGAACACCTTTTCATCTGCCATGCAGAGACCCTTTTTGATACACAACCAAGAGCTTTATAGTACACAGTAATTCTGGGTTGCAGAACATGCACTAGGCCCCATCAGATCATAAGTTCAGCTGCTGGATACCAAAGTCTCATTTCAGCAAAGAAGTTAAATAGCATTTAAAAATGGTTATTAACACTAGGATTACACTTAGATTCTGTGCCTAACAGGGACTGATTGTAGTGCATGTCAAAGACACATCAGGTCTCTATTGAAATGTGCTCAAAGCACAGAGTATGAGTGTAAACTTTCCCTTTTGGTATTGCAAAAATGTCCTTCAGACATTTTCAGCAGTATTTCTACTCTGTTTTGTGGTCAAGGAGGGAGTGCAGCTTGGAGGGAAAGTAACTTTGCTCAGGTAAAAGCCAGTAAAACAAAGGGAGATTGTTTCCTGCAGATGAGGCATGAGCACAAGTGAGAACAATTTCTTACTACCTGGAAGCTATATTGGTGGAAAACAATCTCAAATATCTTCAGCAGAGATCTTCTAGTACTTGATGAGACTTCTGTTTTGCTGTGGCATGAAATAAATAAGAGGGCTCTATCAAATCTTTTCAATGTGATGGCCTTCTTTTCAACGTAATGACCTTCTCTTCCTGCTGTCCTGAATGAAACTTAAATATGCCGTAGGTACTTGATTTTTGTAGTTGGCATAGCCAAGTTTGAAAGTAGGTCATGAGGGACGAGGATCACAGCAGACAATTTGTCCTTTTCCTTGTAACTTTTACCAAATACCTACCCCCTAAAATCTGTGCTATTACAATAAAATACATTAATGGTAGAAGTGTATTGCCTTTTATGCTGTCTTTACTGTCAAAGGTAATGTTTGTAGTTCATTTCATGCACAGGTTATTTTTTAACACATACGTTCTGCTTTTCCTGGCAGAATTCATGAAAGCTAAGGCAGCTTTGTGCTACTAATGATCAAAGACCAAGTTAACGATGTAGATATAGGTGTCAAAACTTTTGAGTCAACACCCGGATTCTGCTGAGTAAAGTGATAACAAGAAAAGAGCAGGATTCAAGATCTGTCCATTAGCTAGAGTGACATTGGAGTGTTGTACCAAAAGCTGATTTTACTGGACATAAATGAGTTGACACATAAAGAGAACAGTATAGTACAATATTATGTGAGTTGGGAAATTAGTTCATTAATTGATTTTATACCATTATTGTAACTCAAATGTCAAATATGCAAGGTAATTTAGTAGATTTATTCAATATAGATGAATGATTGGGCAAGAGTTTACTTAAAAATTCAAGGAGCATCATAGGAGCAGCATGATTTTTCACATGATCTCCCACTGTTTTCGGCATGGTTACAGGAGATCAATGATTGTCATAATTAAAACACTTCAAAGCAGCAAAAGCCGTAAATTTGCACATTGTCATTGAAGACACCCTATGTTTTGATGACATTAGAGTAAAAGTGGAGTTTCAGGCATTCAGAACTGCAACAAACCATGAAAAGTGAAAGTGTTTTATACCGGTTGCAGTAACTTAAAAAATGCGTAAAGGTTTTCAGCAACATGTACCATTCCCATATCCAGCAGGTCTTCTGCCTATTTAAAAGGGATCCCTCTTAAAGTGGTTCTTCCGGAACTTACTTTCCAAAGTAGGGTTTGGGCAGTTTTTTGTTTGTTTTTGGTTGAGTTAGTTTTGTTTTCTGTTTCTTTTTTAACTGTTTTCAAAGGGATTGTGGAATTCCTGATGGATTTCAACTGGACTTGAATTGCCAACTCCATTTATTAAGAGGCAAAGTAAAGCTGAATGATTTTGGCATAGTGTGATCCCTATCAGAAATGTATAACCAGAGGTCCATAAAGCTAGCCTAATTTCTACAGACATAGTACAGCCAACTAGATAAGATGTAAAATTTTTAGATGAATTCCATGTGTGTTTTACCAAATCAATATGGAAAGCAATTAGCACAATATTCACTGAAAGAAAACTAAATTAATGTTGTACTAGATTTTCCATTGTCCTGTGCTGTGGAACTCTGTGCTATCATTATAGGACTGCATTATGACTATATTTAAAGAAGGTGGAAATAGTATCTTCTGGAAAAAAATGCAGGTGGAAAAGGAAGTAAAGGGTAGCATGAAGATTAGGACGTACAACCATGGAAAATTGAGTTCTTGTACTTGTGTCTTTGCTATGATCTATACTCTTAAAAAAGAACAGTAAAGATCATACCCGAAATAGCAGCTTATTTGGCAAGAGGCATTCTACAAAAAGGTTGCTTTTGTAGAACTTTCCATTCCTTCCATCCCAAATGAGACTATCCATTCACTTTAAGATACATGCTACAGAGCTACACAAATATGCAACTTTATTTTTCAATGCAAATCCTGCTCTTGAGCTTATTTGTTTTGCAGTGGTGTCTTCCTTTATTAAAGCATTGCTTTTTCATTTCCTTGTGGCTATGTGACACACCTGCTCAAATAGGATCAGTTAATGAGGCTGCAAAAGTGGCATTGTTTTGCACATACAAATAACAACTGAATTAATTAAAAAACCTTCAATAACTAAAATATGAAGGAAATTTATATATTAATAAAAAAATACTCAGATGCTGTTTATGGTCCACAAGTTAAATACATGGCTTTTACATTGCATTTTTGTTCGTGTATGTACAATGTGTGAGCTACATGATATACACAAAACTATACCTCAAGAAACTAGAGTTAGACCCCTCACTACTTTGGTGAAAATGGCTAAGTACAGTGTAGAAGATTCAAAATGCAGACAAAATTAGAAAAATGTTGATTGTTCGAGAAAAAAAATATTCTTTAGGTGCTTTTATATTTGATAGTGTCTGAAAAACATACCTCATATAAAGGTCAAGAGCTCCATCAGGATGAATAGTTGGCAAGCTTTAGGCAAAAGCTCCAAGTTGCTTGTAAGCCAATAAAAGCCTGAACTCTTTCCATCACTAGAAGGCCAAAATCAACACCAGAAGGGCAAAAAGCCTGAAGACATGATCTCTACAGATCTCCTAAGAGCTAGGCTGTGTTAAATTCCTTACATCCTGAAATTTTATATAGCTCTGCAAAAGCCTAGACACACACACATAAGCACACACACACATTTGGATTCAGTGAGACAGTCAGAATGTCAAGCAAGGTCAGCCCTAGCTGCTGATGAGAAGACTTCTGACTTCTTTCCAAAGCCATTAGAAGTCTTTTCTGAATTCAGTGCTTATCCAAATATGCTTCTGTCTCCTATCTATGAAGTACTTTCCATATGAAGGCCCATTGTCAGGCAGTGTAATTTATGGAAGAGACCATGTATTGTTTTTCCACATGAACCTTTAGATCATGGATGGATATTTGAAGTTACTAACCTCACATAGAGGCTAAAGTTTCAGGTCTTTTAATTCATTGCCAGGGAAATAAATACTAAAGTTGTCAACCTGTGGTGCAACAGGAAAAATCTTGCTCAGAATTATAGACTACTTCCAAGATTTTATTTTGAAAATTCTTACAAATAGGCTGCTGTATTGTAGGCATTTATTTTCTTGTTTAACTTTATCATTTGTGGTCCATATTATGTTTTGTCTCTGCAGCTAGTTTGGGTAGGAGGATTTGGGGTAACCCTAAGCCTTGCTGTTACATAAGCATCCAAGTTCTAGCTCTATAGGCTAAACTGAGGAACAGCCTCCTGGCACCTGGATGGGTCTAGTAGGTGCTCAGAGAGGAAAATTGACTCTATATTTTTAGCTGACTCAGTACTTGGAGGCTTGTCCTCAGTGACTTCAGCTGTCATTTTGGGGTTGGGTTATGAATTCTTTGGGTAATGGAGCCAGAAATTCATTTCAGCAGCCCCAGCAAATACAACTCTGCTAAAGGCAGGTTTTAGCTCATGTATATCAAGATTTTACCAAAAGCAAACCTTGGCAGAAGGAAGCTTTCAGAGTTAGTTTTGGCATCTTTAAAAAATACAGTATGTTATAAGTGGTCATAATTGGGCTTTGACTGACTGGCTTGAGAATTGCAATGGCCCCAGAGACTTTCAGTCCTAACAGTAGAGCATGTGAAAACCAGACCACGCAATACTTTACCCACAGCCTATTTCAGTGGCCCTGGCTAACAAGATGCTTTGGAGCAGGCCCTGGTCCCCACCAGTGCCCTGTGCAGCACAGAATCAGGCTACATATTTTCTGTCTGACTAGAATATCACGTAGAAAACAACTTATCAAAAGAGAACAAAATCAGATAAATGAACTTTCAAAAATCACAGTAATATGAAATGGGACAGTGACATTACCAAGGGACCAATAAAGAAATCAGTGTAGCGTTTAATGGGCTCTGAAGAGCCAACATTATTGACAATGTTATCATTCCCAAGCTTTGCCATTTTCCTTTTCAAAGAATGTGCATTAGCTTACCAGTGCTATGTTGGTGCTCCACTCAACTTGTGTAGTGGAAGAAGGAGAAATCAGGGCTCACAGAAGGGCAGTTCTGCTGCTTTGTGTCTAGATCACAGCTTCTGTTGAAGGCAGTGAGAACCTTGACACTTTGGAGGATCCTGCCCTGAGCTTACCTGCAACATAGTCAGCAGCAAAAGCAAAGTGTTAGTCTGTAATCTGTGAGGGTCAGCCTGAAATTCTCATTGTTGTCCTCAGATTGCAGGATAGGAAGAGATCTTCAATAAATGCAGCTGAATACAAGCAGAGCTTCACTAACTCCTCAAGAACTTACTCATGATAGCTCATCTTAGCAGAAAGATGCAAAAGCCTACAGATCCAAAGTTTGTACTCTGCTCTTCCTGAGTGGCAAGGCTATGGTGAAAGGGCTTGTTTTGCCTTTGTGCTGGGTTCTTCTTGCTTCACCATTTTTGGTTTGGGTTTGTTTTTTTTTGAAACATTACATCCACTTCTGATCTGCAGAAAAGAAAGCTTTCTTCCATGGACCTGAATACTTGGGTTCCAGTAAAACTTCTGTGATAAGTAGTTGGCTATTCATAACCACGTGTATTTAAGATCTGTTCAAGGTATTGCTTAGATTCTGAATCCCACAAGGCCTTATGATAATTCTTCTGCTTATTAATATTTATGAGCAGCAGAATAGGTAACCAGAGCTTCTGTTTGGATGGCTGACAGCTGATGTCCCTGGAAGGTCAATGCTAATGTTAGTAGCAAGTAATAACTGATCTGAGGCACAGTCCCATGTTTCAGCCACCATCTAATTGAGCCGTCTCCTGGTCTTGGTTTCTTGCAAATAGGTTGTGTCTCATCTGGACTCGGTTTTCCCTCTGGGACACTTGGATGAACCCTCGACTCCAGACTGCAAGCCTAAAAGGATGATTGGGACCAAGAACCAAGGCTTTTTATAAAATTTTCTAGGAGTAAATGAGTGAGTTACACCAGTAATGGCTTGTCTCACTGTTTAGGTGATTCCCATTCCCTCATCTGTATTCCTTGCTAATCTACTCTGATTTAAAGATGAATAGAAGAACCATGAAGAAAGCACTAACCTTCTCTCTGCAGGTCTTGGCAAAGACCCATTTTACCCTTTATTTTAACCTAAGTATGTGTGTGTCCACTATGAACCTCACCTGCCTTTTTTCATGTATATTAGTCTGGAAGTTTTCCACAGATTTTTTAGTGGCTAATAGCTACCTCTTGGTAAAATGTCAGTTCATAGTAATTTACTATATGTACATTGCCCTGTTGAACTTCTGAAATGAGTATTTAGTGCCATAGTGAGAAATGTGTAGGTTTTGCCCTAATTGAAACTGAAAACTTAGACTGTTACATTCAATCTAACCTTTCATAATAATGGTGCCATAATTCCTGTCATGGACAACACAGTATCCAAGCACTACAGCTGTGATGTTCAATTAATCTGTATTATCTGATCCAGATAATCTTATTTTTACTGCCTTGCCCATCTTTCCTTATATCTGCATCCATCATTACATTATTGTATCTTTTTTAATCTTTAGATCAGTTGTAAAAAGAGTTTAAAATGCGGTGACAGCTTTGGGTCACTTTTCTATTTATTGTAGTGTAGGTGGGATACAGAAATGTCAGCATTGCAGTAGATACAATAATTTAAGAGCATAGGTAAAGCAAGATTTACTAGCAGGTAAATAATTCTCTCAAGAGTACCAACTAGTGTATCTCTAAAAGTTAGCCAAGACCTCAGGCACACAGAAACTTCTTCAGAGACTGTCACAAGCGGCTTTGCATGTCCTAAAACTTGACTCCTTCTATTATGGCATTTAAAATACTCTATTATATACAACCCCTTCAAGATCAGCTGACCTACTCTAACTGCAAATCAAAATCAAGATTTCTATTCATTATTAGCAGAGCTGCTATAAAATTAGAACCAGACTCAAAAGAAATGCAGTATTTCCACACAGGCTTAGTTTTGTTGGGGCAAAATTGAAACCTACATGCAGCTGTAGCATGGGCAATTCTGCTGCCAAGTGGGAACAAAATGTTTTAAGTGTATGTCATGTGCATTTTTCTTTAAATAATTTACTCACAGGATTTTTCACACTTTTTATGATTTATATGAAAACATTGACATAATAATAAAGTATAATATTTTTCTTGGGGTTTTGCCTACCCCATAAAATATTCACTTGCTTCAAATAATTTATAGGAATGTGTGGTTAGAGAAAAGAAAACAACAGAAAACAGTGGGAGTTTGCCTGGAGAAGGATTGAATGGAAAACTGAGAGGGAGTTGGCCACAAAAAAATATTATATAACTATTTTTCTCTCCTGTATGTGCTGCAGCTGAAAGAAAAAATTTAACGGAAATCTTAATGTATGGAATCAAGGAAGTAATGATCAAAACAATAATTGATCCAACAGGGAAGAATGTCGTGTGTGAGCTTACATTCATCCAGCTCTATGAAGATTCTTACAATGTGATACAGAAACAGTTTGGTAATTGGAAAAAAAAACAACTTTACATTCAACTTTTATCCTGCAGTTTTTGTTCCTTCTCCCTAACTCCTCATGTGTGCTTCCAAAGTCCATCCAGATTTGTCTTGTCATCATATTCTTGTACCATTGAATTCAAGTAGTTGTTAAAGTATTTTTAAATACATAGACATTCATGTACTGTCCATAAAACCTAGTCTGTATTTACACTACAGTTGGGATGCTGGTCCAGTGAAATTTGTAAAGCAACCATGGATATGACTTTTGCCTTAACTCAGAGTTTTGACTGAAGTTGTGTAGTATTGTTTCAGTTTCTTTAGCAATGTTTATTTAGTTCTGCTCTTCACAAATCTCATTGCACATTATACCAATGTTATTAATCTTAGCCACAAAGATTATTTTGCAGGTGATGAGGACTGTGAAAATCTTTTCTCTGGGATATATATATGTGTGTATGTGTGTGTGTATATATATACACGTGTGTGTGTGTGTGTATACATGCACACACACACATATGTGTATTTATATACATATATACATACATACATATACACACACATATATGTGTGTGTATATATGTATCTGTGTGTATATATATATATGTGTGTGTATATATATATTTATATATATACACACATACATATATAGGGGTAGAGTGAGAGACTCATTCCAAATATATCTGCTTTAATTTTGCAGGCTATGCAAAAGGCTTTAGTCTGACATAAATGTACTAAACATCTTTGAAATGTTTGTTTTACAGTAGTGTAGTATTCATCCCAAGCTTCTGGCTGTGTTTAAGCTGCAGTGTCTCCAAGATTAGATAATTGCATATTTTCTCTTTGTACAAGCACTGCTGCACAGTCCTCCAAAAACTGCAAGCACTTTTGAAAAGACCTTTCACAGCTGGGCCTAAAAGGCTAACATTATACTGTGCTTCTATGTGACATGTTAAACCATAGATTCACAGTGTAGCAAAATGGCAAGGAAGTGGTCTGCTTTTAGGAATGTTCGGTAATGAACTCGGCTTTCCTGCAGTGTGGTTGCTTTCATCTGTCAAATGGTGGACCAGTGGCCAAAGCTGCTTCATTTAGTCCCATTTTTCAAGCACTCTCAGAATAGCAGGAATGCTCTGCTATAGACTTTACTCCTCTGCTTTGTTACACAGCTTTCTGCTTCTTTGTTCTATGGCTTGAAAATATTTGACTTTAACATGGTAACATTTGCTGGCATTTAGTAAGTTTTTTTAAAATATTTTATCTTGTTATCCATTACTGAAAGCAGAACTGGCATATTCCAAAGTGTTCCTTCAGAAATGCATGGTTTGTATTTAACATTAGTATTTCAAATCTGATTGTGAAAACTGAAAAAAAAAAATAAAGCCTTCAGCATCAGGTATGAGCAAAATGATATGACAACCATATGCTGGGCTACATCAAAAGCAGTGTGGTGAGTAGACCAAGGGAGGTGGTTCTGCCCTTCTACTGCGCTCTGGTGAGACCCCACCTGGAGTGCTGCATCCAGCTCTGGGGCTCGTAGCATAAGAAGGACATGAACCTGTTGGTGTGGGTCCAGACGAATGATTGGAGGATCAGATTATCAGAGGGCTGGAATTGTCTCCTATGGGGACAGGCTGAGAGAGTTGGAGGTGTTCAGCCTGGAGAAGAGAAAGCTCCAGGCAGATCTTATTGTGGCCTTTCAGTACTTAACAGGGGCTTACAAGAAAGATGGGGACAAACTGTTTTACCAGGGTCTGTAGTCACAGGACAAAGAATAATGGTTTTAAGCTGAAAGAGGATAGATTTAGATTGAACATTAGGAAGAATTTGAAGACTGTTCCAGGCTAATGGCTGGAGAAAGTACTAGAGAAATAGGAGGGGCTGACTCTACTGCCTTCTCATGTGTGGCAGCATTTCCTCTGCCTGATGGGGCTATAACTACAATGCTGATCTGCACAGGACCTTGGACAGTAGAAGTGTGATACACAGCTCACACACTGGCACACCAGAATGGTTCTGGCAAGATTCAAACAGAAATAAGGCTACTTCTTATTAGAGGCAAATCCTCTGAACCCTCTTTTCCATCACTATGGGTTATGTAATCTCAGTGGCACATGACTGCAACAATCCTGTTGGATCACGTGCTACATTGAAGTGGAAGTTCCACACCTTTGTTGCATTTTGAGATTTCAGACTTCTGCTTTAGGTGAGGGTAATATTTCCTTTCCTCTAGGAAAACAGGTGATCTTCCAAACCACTTAAAGATGAGAAAAGTTGTTACAGTGCTGCTGCTGAGAAAAATGTTACACAAATGATTGTGTTCACTACATGTAAAGTAACTTGCGCATCCAAGTTGATGTACCTTTTTTTCCATTAAATTCATGGGTTTCAGGTGTGTACGGTCCTCATAGGATTGTTTACCCAGGTAGAAAACACACCTTACTCCTAGTTTTTAAGCTGTCTGAGAAATGAAGGTGTGTGAGTGCCCACTCTGTTACTGCAACTGAAGGTGATCTCAGCCACATACTGTGTGTTGCTCAGCCTGTGCACCACTAGTGATCTGTGGGACATCAGAAGGCATGATGTGTTTTGTCAAAACCTGTGACTTAAAATAATGTGTTAATTCCAAAAGCTTTGCTTGCTTGAACTCCTACAACTGTGAAGCAATATTTTTACCTGAAAGACCAGGTGGGTGTTGATTCCAGAAAATGATAGGAAAGCACAAAAGCTGCCAGTCCAGTTCCCTTCAAGCCTGTGGAGTCGTGTCCATGCTCTGCTTCTCCAGTACTTTGTGCTGAAGCAGTCATTCTCGATGGCCTGAGGGTTGCCCTGCTGTGTGTCTATATGGAGACCAGTCAAGCTGGCTGCATTAGGGAGCATGTAATCACATGGTGTTGTTCCCAGTTTCTCTCTCTTTTCTTGCCCCACTTGCTTGTTCTCCTAGCTAGAGGTTAATCAACCTCTGGCTTTCTCTAGCTCCGTAAAATATAGCTTTTATGCTGCCATTTCGCCTACCAGCAAACCAGACCTTTCTGGGATTTGTAGGTCATGTTGAACGTATCCACATTCTTCAGAGGTCTGCAGCCATATGTGTAGGTTAGGAGCAGCTGAATCAGGACAACCAAGGTAGCCTCATCTGGCAAAGATGCAGAGCTTAATGCAGATTTGCTGCTGGTGACACAGTAACATGGATCTGTGCCTCACACTATTTGTGCTTACCGTGAGATCCAGAGATGAAATTAAAAGCGTACTGACCTCCAGTTAGATCAAACACAAGCACATGTAAAGCTGGGGGTGCACATGCACATAAGCACACAAAGAGTCCACTGTAAGTCTAAAAAAATGCTCCTACACAAAGACAAGGAATTCATCATAACAGCTAGAGTCCAATACTGCTTTTGTTGTTTATTTCTCAAAAGGGTCAGCTACAACGTGTCTCTCCAGGAAGACTCCACAATGAGAAAAACAACCCAGAATTGCTTCTTACTGATCATTCTTCTAATTGTAAGTATGAGAAAACAGGACTGCTCATAACATCTGCCAAGTGTAAACTTGTGGTGATGTTCAGAAAAATGAGTACTGAGTTGTATGCTGCGTAGGTGAAGGAATGAGTCATCCTAGTGGTAAATTTCAAAATAAACTTAATAAAATTTCTAAATAAGTTATCTCATAGAATTTTGAATTTGAAATCATTGTCTTTTGGTGAGACAGAGATGCAGGTCTGAAGAAGGCTATGCATATGACTTTTTATTTCTGTGTTTTACAGGCTACAGTATCTCAGTGACAGGGGAACTTAAGTGTTTGAAAGCTTCTTTAACGTTGTTGTGTGTGACAAACTGACTTAAGTAATTATGGACCTTCACTGTTTATAGTTACTGTGCTATTAGGAAAACAACTGAAAAGCAAATAATAGTATAAAGTTTAATTATTTAGTTCAAATGCTATTTTCAACTGTTTAATATCAGTGTTACAGTTATTTCTCTGTATGCAACATGGCTGAGTAACTGTGGTTCTAATATGTAGTAAATTCATTTCTGCCCAACTAAGTACCTTTCATGTAAGCTGAATGCTTTTGCTGATCTCTACCTATGAAACCTCAAATTATTAGTGATTATCATACAATTGTAGACATTACAGGTAGTCAGAAATGAAAATACTGCCCAGATCCTCAGTTACAGAACAGTCAGAGTATGTCTTAATGATGCTGCGGTGAACATGCAACTACCTACCTTGATGTGGTATGACTAACTTGAGTGCTGGATGCCACCTTATTCTCCAACTAACCTTATCTCCCTGTGCCTGAAGAAAGCTCTTACTGTTCTTGTGTTTTGCTGTTTAGCTCCTCATGGCCTTCCACTTTTTAGCTTCTCTTCTAACATCTGAATGTGAAATATTCCTGTACGCCTCTTCATGAACTCCCATGTTGTAGAAACAGGGCTGGGAGACATGTTGGAGAACATCAGCAACTGCTGTCCCTGGTTTGTTTATTGGGTTGTGTACCTCACAGAATCACAGAATATGCTGACTTGGAAGGGACCCACAAGGATCATCGAGTCCAACTCCTGGCCCTGGACGGGACTATTCCCAGGACTGACACCATATGCCTGAGAGTATCATCCAAACATTTCTTGAAATCTGGCTGGATTGGTTGTTGGGATCATTTCCCTGGGGAGCCTCTTCCAGCACCCAGCCACGCTCTGGGTGAAGAACCACTTTTTAATAGCCAACCTAGTTCAGGATTAAGACCCTCCAACAAAGAAGAGCTGGAGAGCAAGAGAAGGAGTGGAGGAGAATTAATACATTTCTCCTAACTTGATCTCAAAAGAATGTGCCTAGAATTTGTTGACTATTTGAGGAACTATCTCTGTGCTTGACACAGGTCTGCTACCTTGAGGTATATGGGAATATTCTGGTATTTGTAACCGTTTGTGGTTGTTCTACATATCCCGCAAGGCTGCACGTGCCAATTCAGTGTCTAGGAAGTCACCTGTGGTAAGAGATGTCTGTAACAAACAGCCTGAGAGAAACCAGTTTCCTTCTGGGTTTGAATCCTAGCTGATCACCACAGCTTGACAAGCCAATGCCAAATGAAGAAACAGTTCCAGCTTATTTTTCTTTCTAGTCAAGTCACAAGACTGTAAGTATTCTGATAACTAAAATTGTCATAAGTGTTTCTGAGCATCTGAGGTGCTTTGAACTATAACATGAATTTGTAGGTCAACCCTGAAGGACCAGACAGATCCCTGCCCTGTTGTCCCCAGATTTTTTAAATCTCTCGCCTATGTAGCATGTGTGCAATGTTAGTTCTTTGCTCCTTCCTGCTGTACTACAGGGCTAGGATGTCTTTAAAAAACTCTTCAGTGAGATCTGCATCCACTTCCTTTTAAATATCATCACACCAGAGGGCTCTTAACTTCTGACCTCAATGGATAGCTTAAGCTTCATTTCCTTCATTTCCGCTCTTCCAATCTTTATGTGGCTTCTTTCTCCACTGCTGTGGGCATACTGTGATCTACTTTGATACCTCTTGGCTTAAGTTATCTTTTGGTAGGGGAGAAGTCACAGTCATAGAAGGTAGACCATGAGCACACTCTGTTTCCTTGATGACACTTACCAGAAGACTACTGTTAGATCAAATATGAAAAATATTTGGCACCAAACATTTTCCCAAAGATTTCCCCACATGTAGCTGGTGGAAAACATTCATTTTTTACATTTTATTTGTAATGTGTAATGAATAAAAGGTGTCTTTCTTTCTCTCCAGAAAGACTGTTCTCACTCTGTTGTTTCTTCTAGTCATTCCTTGATTCCAAGACCCATGAGACATGTCAGCCACTGTCTGAGATTGAGGAAGATAAAATAATTAAAGTGATTTGTGACACAGGGTTGAACTTCCATCCTTGTTCTCTACTCACCCCACAAATCATCCTCTAGTCTTTTTTCTTTAATGACTTTTATGGTTTTCTGTCATCCTCTCATCTGTGTCCTGGACCCCCAGCTGGTTACTGCAAGCTGTTGCAAAATAACACAACCTGTTGGGGTCCCTGTTTTCTCCTCTGGGTTCCAGGCTCTCTGATTGTGCCATTTGTCCTGTGGTAGGTGCCAGTTCCCCTGCAGTGATAACCACTAGTGAGTAGGGCATGCTTTTACCAGAAATCTCTTTTCTTAGAGTAGCTGTGATTGCCTAACACGCTCTCAGCGTTGGAGCAATGTCTGTCATATATAGTGTTAGTGCTTTGCAGAAGACTCCCTTGGATTCTTTTTGTATCTCTCCTTGAATGTTTATTCATAGATTCTAGTTACTTGTTGTGCACAGATACTCCCTCCCCATCATCTCCTTTAGACTTGTCACCAAGAGGTTTTGGTGATAGAAACATTTCTCTTATGTGTCTAACCTACTGCATAGAATAAATTGCACTTCTGTGTACAGGTCCATAATAACTCACTTTTGCCAAACAAAAACTGAAGCATCAGTTGTTCCAAAATCTAGTGTGGAAGTAGAAATAACTCCTTATTGTCTTCCTCTGTGATGGATTCCCTTGCTTTTGGATGCGCGATAATGTATCACCAGATAGTAATTTCATTCGAAAATTTAACTGTTCATTAATTCTTAGTTCACTTTATGTCTAATGCTCTCTAGTTTTTGGCAATTCTTGAGAGCCACAGAATGTGACTGAGATTTGTTTCTTCAAGTACCTAAGCCCCTGTGTGCTGCAGCAATTAGTTCATCTCTTCAGTGCACATTTCTCTTCACAAGAAAGATGGAGCATCAGCACAGTGTGCCCAGCAGCATCAAACTGCAGAGAATGAGGAAGAGGAAGCAGGTTTGGGTCTCTTTCCAGTGTGACCAATCAATTTTTATGGACATTGAGAGAAGAGATTTGTATTCCCTGCATTATTTTGTCAAGTAAGAACTGTCATCTAGTGCCTGCAAGTGGCAGTTTGGTCTTACTCTGGAAATGAGGATTGATAGAGTAGATTTTCTCTCATAGCCTGGTTTTGTGTCCTGAGCCATCCACAAAGTGCATAGTAAGGACTAAATGGATGCTGCAGCTGAAGGCCACACTATTTTCAATTTGATCCATTAGACCAAGATTGTATTTTAAAATAAATTCATTTTGAGTAAAAAACAAATTGTGCAAGTTCATTAAGTCCAAATCTGTCAGACTGTTACCAGGCCTTAGTCACAAAGCTATACAGAGTCTGGTACTTCTTTCCAACTCCTGAGATACTTGTGAATAATTCCCATCAGAAACATTGAAAATTAATTATATGAAAAATTAAATGCAATTTTCAGTAACTGCACAAACTGGTATTTTTTGGAATGCAGTTGTGGGTATGGTAAGTTCAAGTCTCCAGAACCAATTAGTAAAACACTTGCCATTGTGATGAGGGAGGTGTTCATGGTGCACCTGTCTGATCCTCGCAGGGTGTGGTGCAGCCGTGTGCTCCCCTGGGCTCCTGCCACCTGCCCAGGTCAGCGGCTCTCCCCACAAGTCTCTGAAAGCCATGTCTGTGCAGGTACTGTAAGAACAAGCCTTTTCCTGCTTAGGCAGCATCTCTTCCAGCATCTGGTCCAGAGCAGGTTCTGACTTCTGGAGAGCCAGAAGACCTGCAGAAGATCTGTCACAGATCTTCTTGCTTTGTCAGAGCCTTGTTTGCCATCAGGCACCACTGGGAGCCCAGGGGGTTCCCCAGGCTTGGATGATGAGATCTCCCTGGGTCTCATCTCCTGAGACCATGTCTTGAATGAGTATTTCCCTGTGTAACTATGGGTTGCTTCAAGCTGTAAAGTAAGTGCACTCACAAATTCTGAAGCTGTTTTCACACAAGGAAAACTCTGGAAAGCAAGCTACTGATATTTTAAGGTGGTAAGAATTAGTGTGAGAATTTGAGACTCGAGCTGCTCACAGTTTCCTGTAAGACGAATGCTGTATTCTGTTCTACTCACCCAGTTCCAGGAGTGATCAGGACTTTTTGACTACATTTTTTCGTATTTAAAAAATAAGGCTGTTGCTATGCAGCTGATTGCCTTAAAGAGACCTTGTGCAAGATGGTAATCTGGGCTGCAAGCAAAAATCTATGAAGTATTCTGCAGCCTTTTTTTAAGCCCGTAGTTTGCATCAGGCCTAACTGCAAGTAAAGCTTCCTAATGTGAGCCAGTCCTGCAGCAATGGCAAAGAACTATAAGATCTGTGACAAGTGCCTTGGCTTCATCTGCTGTGACTGATAATCTCATGCTTGTTTAAACAGCTGCCAAAATCTGCCATGTTAGTTGTATAGTATCTCACTGAGATAATTACCATCCTGCTCCAACATCAGTAGAGTACAGGAAAACTTTAACATTCAGTGGTTAAGTAAAACATGTCATGTTGTTGCATTTCCTCAAAGAAATTGTCTGCTGTTTTCTAGCACATTTGTGATGGATAGAAATGATTGTGTTTACTGAGTACCATATACTAATGACCTTTCTAAGGCATCACAGTTGTTTTCTTCTCTGTCCTAACACTAGCAGCTGTGAAGAGTAGTTCAAATATAATCGAACTATGAGGGAGCCCTGCAACCAGTCTAAATCATGCTGAACTCTCACTTGAAGATGTGATGTATTGGAAAATGGTGACTACACGTAGCAGTTCTAAAAGAATTGTACCGTGTGTTTGAGCTATTGAAATCAATAGCAAACAGTTAGAGCATCCAGAATTTGAACAAGATTTTGACTGAGCTCAACAAAAAAATGTTGCTAAATTACTGTGTTCAGTGGAAGGAGGGCAAAAGCAAAATAAATCAAGCGATAAATACCTTCTTTTCCTAAATGTCATGTATAGTTACAGTTAGTGTCCTACAAGCTCCTTGATGGCAGAAAAAAAATATTTAGGAATGCTTGTTCATCATGTCCTGTATTTTGTGGGGGAAAAGGCAAAGGAATTTTATTGCTTGCATTATCTGGATTCTCTCTTGCAGAAATGGGCACAGTCCTGCGGAGGTTAATAGCAGTTGTCTGTCTTACACAAACTGGGGCACTATTTATTAATTCTTAGATAGTGTAATAATGAAGCCAAATTGCTTTCTCTAAATTCCTTTATTAATTCCAGGTATAAAGTCAACTCCAGCATTTTCAACATCCTGTTTTTTCTCCTTCTAATGATAATTTGTTTTCTTATAACAGTCATTTGTCAGGTGGTGGCTTGGTGGTCGTATGTATGACGTCATTTACTTGGACTTTTAGGAGTGACATCATATGTACGGCTGCTAAACTGCTGCATGGGACATCACTTAAACAATTTTCTTCTGAAGAAATCATACCAATCATTTTCAGGCAATGAAATTCACATCAAGTTGTGAATTATTTATTTCTCTTTAATAAAGAATATTTCTAAATTAATGAGGCATTTCTTTATTGTATCAGCATCATTTATATTTCTGTCTGAAGTACATGGTGGATGGATGGGAAGACTTTTTAATGTGCAGTAATGGACTCTGAGCATTCAAAATTTATTCAATATTGTGGGTAGTTACAAAGTCAAAATTATTTAATCTTGCCTTTTTATGGTGAAAATGTGTTTTAAATCTTGATTCCTAAAGCACATAGATATAACAACTAAAACATAGTAGCAAAGTGATTCCTTATCATTAGTTCCATGAACACAGACACACAGATTCATGGGACATTCCCAACCTCTTACATTAACATGGTGCACACTAAGCTTTCCCTCCCATATAGCTATGCCCAAGCTCCCGCTACTTTTGATGTGACCCAGAGATGTCTTTCTGCTCCATTTGCCCTTTTCTGACCCTTGTAGTAAGGAATGCAGGAAGACTGAAACAAATATTAACATCTCACATCACAAACTGTTCCAAGACTTTTGTCTTACTGAACTGCAGGAATATAAGGCTGTAGCATCATCCCACTGAACTGAAGGTCAGGCTTTAGGCTCTGGGTCCTAGAGTGGTGGTGGACATGTGATTCTCTTACGCATGGTAGATAAAACAGCATTTCAAACAAGGATGTGGCTTCTCAACCTCCAGCAAGCCACCAAATTAATATTTCATTAATCAGCTGAAATGATATTCTGATTTTAAGGTAGAAGAAAATAGTGCTCAAGCTTCTGGGGCTGGCTTTTCAAATCTAGGCAAAGAGAAATGAGGAACAGCAATCAAAGGGAAGAGCACCTTTAAAGGGCATATTGCCTATGAAGAAGAATACCAGTGACATACCTATGTATGACCTCTTAATTTGATTTCACACACAAGCTATTCAATTATGTAAAAAGTGCCTGAAAAGATTTTTGGACAATTAATTTTGAAAATCTGAGCCCTTGTGCTTGGTAAAAAGAAAAGAATAAAAAAAAGAAAGAAGGATAATTTAAGTGACATCTGTAAATCTACTATTATTATTCAAATTTTTATCCAAACTTTCTTAAGTTTTACTGTTGGCCATTAAGTGATTTCCATTTATGAAGTAAATCCCATTGAGCTTTAGTGACATGATCTCATCCATATTCTTAATCACACTGAGTGGACTCCTGGCCTGAATGTAGGCAGTAGAAATTTTGCTGGCAATTTCAGTGGGGCCATCATTGCCTTGTGCAGAGGCAGTAGAATGGGCCTCCTGGTTACATGTTTGAGCACTTTTAAATAATTTTGTGCACAATCCAAGACATATAGACCATCCGCCATCACAGGTGCTCCCTGCCTCCAAGTATCAAAATATTCTGATTAACCCGTACCCAGTAAGAGCTGACTTCTTCAGGAATTGCACACAAGTTATGAAATGGACCTTTTAGAGTAAGGTCTCTTTGGTGTCTGAATTGTATCTTACCCCCTCAAATCATCACCCCACACCTGAATGTGTTCCTAAACTGGTCCAGAGTAGCACAGAAATTGTCAAGAACAGAGGCAATGCCATGGAAGTCCTGCTAGCTTCCTTTGATGATATTGTTACTCCTACTGGAATGGAGGTATTCAAAATAAGAATGGGGAAGATTAACATGGAGTATCTATTAATCACTTCAGAGAAGCACCAGAGCCTGTGATGATACATGGACATGACGGGCTAAGACTAAACTGCAAGTGTCTGAAGAACCTCAGCTGCACTCTCCTACACTGCATGCTGCTTTTAGTATATTGCTTGGCTGTTATTTAGAGGATTCACCTTCATACAGAGAAGTGTCCTGATACAGGATTGAGGCAAAACAGAACGAACTAAAACTCCGGGCTTTTATTTCGGCTCATAGACCTGGACTGTACAACAGGGAGATGGATGAGCGGCAAAAAACTGTAACTGACCTCTGTACCCAAGATCTTTTCCTTCTGAAGGCAATGATCCTTCCCTTTAAACTGCAGGCAATTCAGAATGGGAGAAGTCAGAAGATGCCACTAGATTGAAGAGGACCCTGCAATTCAGACTCAAATTTAGGGAGTCTACTTAGGTACTTAACTAGGAGCTAAGGTCAGGTATTGAGTTTTAAACCCTGTGTTTCCATGACCTTAACAGTTGAAGAAGCTCAAAGCAGGTATTTTGTCTGCACTGTCAGGAGAAAAATCATCACAAGTGAGCAGAAATACATGGGTGCAATTTTGGGAAGATACAAAGTTCTTTTGCAGGTATTAAAGATTTTTAAGTCTTTATCGAGTATTTAATGGTCCTTTCTTTGCCAAGGAAAAGAGCTTGGTTAAAATCTTGTGTTTTTAATGAGGTAAACTAATAAAATTCAGTGTTTACTTTGCAAGCAGTAAAAGGTCTGTCATAATGCTAAACATACATGCAAATAAAAGGCCTTTGAAAAATGCGTAAGAGATTTCTAGTCTTCACTTTTTTTTAATATTATCCTCTTTCTTTATTGAGTTGTACTAACAGTTTTTCTTTTCTGTACAGAGAATTATTCCAAGTCTTTCTTCTACTGTAAATTATACTGATCCTACATTAGAGCCTGTAGTAACTGAAAATTCAGTCATACGACAGAAGATAATAGATTCACAGTTCAAATGTTATGAGAGGATGAACAGAGCTCCCCCATACCAGAAAAAAGGTAAAAAGGATATTATAAAAATATGTTTGTATTTTGCCATGCTTGGTTATAGAACTATAAGGAAACATTTTTTTCTGTAGACTAACCCATAGGCTTTCTCAGGGTGCAGTTTCCTTTCCACAAGCAGTAATAAAACTCACACTTACTTAGCATCCTCCTAAGTGCAAAGAAATAAAAAAGCCTGGGAGGAGCCCAGGGAATGAACAGTGCTTCCTTTGTCACCTGCATTTCTGGCTCAGTGCTTTGCTGCTTGAATCTCTCTTGTTCTTGCTTAGGAAATGGCCTTCTCCAGAACCTCTCAGCAAGCTTGCACAAAGACCAGATTGTGAATGGGGATCTCTTAAATATAAATGTTGGTCTGTTTGCTTCACTCCACTTTTTTCCATTTGTGTATTGCCTGCTGGTTGTCATTCTCTGTACCAATACAGAAGTTCCAGGTATTCTATATTCGGTAACACTAGCAAAAGGAGTTTTATAAAGCACTGAGCACTCATCTTTACTGAGTATGAGGCATATATGGAGATTAATAAAAAGGGAAATTGCTACAGTGGTGCTACAATTGCACAGTATGAAGCAGGATTTCTGATTGGGACTGAGTGTTCTGGTCACTTTCTCACAGAAGATATGGAAGATATGAGGAGGTTAGGGGAAAAAATATCAGAGATGTTGTGGAGACATGCAAGTAGAGAACAGAGATACTGAGGACATAGTTTAAAGAGAAAAATATGTATGAAGAAAACCCTTTAATAAAAACACCCTACATAATAGATGAGTTGGAGATATTGTGGGATTTTTTGTAATGCAAGAACAAAAACATTTCTATAGCTCTTTATTTCAAAGGTTTTACTGAGCTCTTTAAGCTCAAACAATAGTTAGACCTTAAGCTACTCAGACCTTGATGCAGAAGGGTTTGGGAATGAATATAGAGATTGGCATTGCTCTGGGAGAGAAAGCATGATGTTTCAGATATAAACAAGCCTTTAAGTTGCTGGGCTTGTGGAGAAAATTACTTGTTTTCTTCTCAGAATCCTCCTTTAGTCTCCAGTTCTATAAATGTAGTTTTTGCATCCATTGATCGTTCCACTGGATTCACCTTTCTTTTGCGCCTTGCTTGTGTGATTAGTTGCAAAAGGTTGTTTTTCCATTATGAGCTTGGAATTCATTTGTATCATAACATGAATTCCTTGTAGCATTCTCAAGGACAGTGTTGTCCCAGGAGGACAGCAGTGGCAGCTCCTACATTTCTTGGACTGGCAGCTACATTTAAGTGATGCCAATGGGGACTGTTACATTCATAGCAATGTGCACTTAATTAATTTATAACTCAAAATTAAGGTAGGGGGTGACTTAGGAATGATGCCAACATTACTGAAGTTGCATTTTCAACTGAAGGAATAATAAAATTAAGAGCTCAGTCACATGGGAACACCTGACCACTCCTCCAGGACAGTACAGTGTGTGTGTGTATATATATTTATATATATTTTTTTAATGGATATTTGTGTGCATATATATATCCTGTTACTTGCCTTGAAAGACACAGTCTGCAGTGTATTGACATGTGTGATTTTTTTTGCTTCATCAGGAAAGGCAAAGGATATAAAGCTAGAAATTTCCATCAATCCCTTTCATCACTGTCTTTCAAATACAACTCACGTTTCAAACAACTTTTAGTCTTCTTTTTCTTTGGTATTAGAAAAATACTTGTAAACATCTTTCAAGTACATTTCAAAGCTATGGAAGAGCATGACAATCCCTGAAGGAGAGATAAAAACCTGTTGATATGGTGATTGGTCAATTAAGTGAACCAGTAGCATTAGCATATTTAACTTGGTAATGGAAAAATGTATGTGCATAAAATCTTAACTAATGAAGAAAAAGTATATATAAAAATATCTTTCCTGAACAACATCTAGTTTGGAAAAAATTAATTTGGAAATTTATATGGTTTCCATTTTTAATCCACAGCTGTTTTGACTTATAAACAGTTATTGGTGCAAATCTGAACAATTCGGATGACTTCTTACAGCCATTTTGCTTCAGTGAGAAAGCTTGTCTGGGGATAGTTTTGAAAGCACCAGAAGCAATTAGCTGTCCATATTTTATTAACTTTCAGACATACCTTCTATGTAATTCTTCAAAAAGCAGCCATTCTGACACTTCCTTAGGACCAGAGCACAAAAGTCGAGATGTACTTTGACATTCTTTTCCCTTAACCTGATGCCCATGATGATAAATACCTTTTCCCCACCACGAACTGATTTTAAATGGAAAATAAGTTTTTTAATGTGTTTCTTCTTTCAATCCACAATGAGTCATGTTACACATTACAGCAAGCAGTCTTACAGCACAGTTTCTGAGGAGCACAGTATGTAACATCTCTGTACTGGGGATCAAGAATGAGCTGCATTCTGCCTCCCTCTCATTGCTGCTGTTTGTGGGGCTGGGAACATCACTTGTAAGGGACACAGCCCTGACACCACTACCTTCCCAGAAGGAGCATGGCAAGGACAGGATCACAGCATGCCTACCTAGACAACATGACAACATCAGCAGGCAGAGTGTGCCTGTTACAGATAAGTCTTGCACCTGCTGCATTGGACCTGTAGTTACATCACCGATCTCTGGTGTTGAACAAGGCAACAGCCTTACAGGGACCTGTCTCTGCAAATGTTGCTTTTAGCTGAGATGTCCCCACAAACCTTTCCTATCTTTACATTTCAAAGACCCAATTTTCAGACCTACTGAAGAGCAGAAGGTAAAATAAAAAGTGGATGTCTAATAGGTCTTTAGGTATCACTAGTGTGCACACTTACAGCTGGAGACAGAAGGAGGATCAAAAAGAGAAATTTGTAGGATCAGACCTTACATTCAAAGCTCAGTTCAACAGGATTTAAAACATAACTGTCCAGTTAAATGAACACAACTAACATCAGGTCAGCAAAACCAAGTACCTTGTAGCACCTGAATGCCACTCTTAAGGGTAACAATAACAAAGGGTTTTATTACTAGAAGAAAACTTGATTGTCTGCAGGCAGCAATATCCCTCGAGAGGCTACAACAGAACAGTTCAGGAGTGACTGGTTGTTGAATTAACTCCTGAAATCCTCTTAAATGTCCAGGTCTGTTCTGCAGCCGAACATGGGATGGCTGGTTGTGCTGGGATGATACACCTGCTGGAAGAATCACTGCTCAGAATTGTCCAGATTATTTTCCAGACTTTGATCCAACTGGTACAGTATTTCTTTTTATAGTTTTATCTTTCAAAGGATGTCTTCAGAACATTCATGTCATTAAGTGGATACATGTTTGCAGTGGCGTTTGCAGCACTGAAGTCTCAGAGAGTTATGTTGAAATTAAAACATCAAAATTTTGGGTTATATATTTTCATTTGTAAAATATTTTGTGTGTATTTATGTAAATATTATATAAATGATGGATTTATGAAACCTAATTTATGAAGCTGTCAGCTTCTGAGTTATAATATCAAAATATTCTTAGCACCTCATTCTAAGTTTTTATAATGAAAAGGCTTATGTACATGAAATATGTGTCAGCATGTTCTTTGTTCAATTTTTACTGGAAAATACTATTTTATTGGAAAAGATAAGCAGAAATTATGTTCTTTCAGTCTCTGAGTTTCAGTTGTTAATTGAATTCTTCATACAAATACTAGTAGCCATGCTGAATGAGAGAAGTAATTCAAGAACATTTAAAAGGAAAATTAAAGGAAAAGTCAAGGATGGAAGTATTGCAAAATAGATGTGAGGAAACCTTAGACAGAAGTCTAACTCTGCAAAGAGTATGGTTTTAAGAGAGACACAGTTGTCAGTTCCATGCTGAGGACATGTTGCTTATAGGCAGTGTTTGACGCTACAGTGTGCTAAATTCCACATAGTCACAATGCACCAGTTGCAGTTAAAATCTATGAAATTAAACATTTAGGAGGGATGCCATATAAATCTAAAGTTTGCAACAAGTTTAAACCAAAATGTATGTGCCCAACTGGAGATGAAGGAAACAGACCATTGCATAACTTGAGTCAATTACCCAGTACCATTAGCTAAAACTGCTCATTTGCTTTGAGCGTATTGCCTATTTAGAAGCAGAGAAGTTTCAAGGTTGGATTGAACCCGGTATGCATTTGGATGAATCCCATTTGAAGTAGCAGCTAGATTGATCTGTATTTCTGCTCTTCATAAATGAAGCTGTTCATGGTGTCATACAGCAAGTGGGATACTTGCAGAGTCAGACGCAGTCTGAGGGGTTTCAAAACTGCATCCCATCTTTGGTGGAGGAATGTCCCTCTTTCCAGTGGAATTATGCCTTGGACAGAATGGATTGAAGGAAATCTGTGTACTCAGGAATTCTGTGCTTGGAATGTGAGCTCGTGGCAGAGCTCACATTCCCACTTCTTGTGGGAATACCAAGACCAAATCCACAAATCTTTACAGCAGCTGACATCCCTGAGACAGACAATGGGCACCAAATCACAAGGTCTTCTCTTTTGTGCCTTTTTTTGCTTTCTGACATGGAAGTCTTGACCTCTTTTCTGTACAGTGTTGCAGTTTTCAAAGAGGAGTCTTGCAGCAAGGTCATGCTCATGGCCTATCATTGGAGCACCTGCGGGGAGACAGACTGAGGAGCTGAGACCTCAGCTGGAGAATTGTCTCACTTAGGTCTCCCTCTCTGTGGAAAAGTGCTTCAACCTTTACACTATTTGCATAAAACTTTCCAAAAGAGCATTTTAAAAGAATTGACCAAACTTGTTTCAGTTCCCAGACAGAAGTGTCCATGTTCAGAAGAGAGCTTAAGGCTCTGGATCCTGAGTTTGCACTAGCCTTTTCCTGTATGCATATTATAGGCGTCTCTTGAATGGGATCTGTACCTCCTGCTTCAGCCCCCATTTTATTCATGGTATCCTCCCCATAGGGCTACAGCTGCTTTTGTGAATAGGCAGATTTACTATAAGGCTTCTGCTTTCCCTGCTTCCATGGTTTTCATAGAAGAAGAAAAATGTGTGACACTAACAGTCTTAGTTTATGTATACTCCATGCAATGCTTATCTTATACCTGCAAAGGTGGATATTGGGCAGACCTGTGATCACAGAAGTTTCCCCACAACTCAGTCCTCATCCCTCATGGAGGTGATTACAAAGCTACTCTCCTGCTCGCTCCCACGCCACCTATTCTCAGCTTTTCCACTTGTCTGTTTGACTCCAGTGACTTGTTCTGAACTAATTGCTCAGCTACAACAGCACTCTTCAAAGTAACACTTGAAGCCATCCATGGAGAAGCATCTCACTCCACTTAGTAATGCTTATTAATGTCAACTGATTGCAAATCACTCCTTAATATACAGATGCCTGTTACAGTCTGGTCTGCAGTGTGTGCATACTGCAGTTACTCTTTCTGGTATGCTTTAAAAGTTGAGATCTGGGAATCTTTCAGTATTCCTGTTCTCTGTACAGACCCATAGGAAGAAAAGTCTTCTCCAGTAATTAATTTCCGACTGTTCTCTCTGCTGTCCTCTTAAAGAATGATACCTGTGGTCTTCTAGACCCAGTGTTTTTCTCTGTCACATCCCTCTTCTCCTTGTCAGCACCTCTGTCATCCTCTTTGCCTGCATCCTGGTCAGTCAGCCATTTCCCTGGCTTGGCAGCAGCCCAGCATTCCATGGTTGAGCCAGGGCTGCTTTCCTAGAAGAGCTGTTGAGTAACCCAGCATGTGTTACAGCAGTGGCATCAGACCAGTAGGTAGTCAGCCTTTGTTTTACAGGTGGTTTGGTCATCACATGGGGACTTGATAAAGTAGGAGGGAGACTCAGGGAAATCAGAAATCAGGGGGGTGTTTATGAGTCTGTCAACTGCTAATAGAAGTGGCTGCCACATACAGATGGCCAAAAGCACAAACTGATCTGTCCTGAGAAGTCTGCCAGGTTTTGTGTCACAAGTCATTACTTCCTTTGGTAACTTATTCCTGTTAAAAAAATACAGCTGGATTTTCCACGGGGAAGCAGAAAATTCATCCTAAAGAATACCAATTTCCCATGATGAAAACTGTAGTGATTGTCAGATTTCCTCCCCATTGAGTTTCTGATATGCAACCACCTCAGCCAGTATTTTAGGCATGTGAGTAATCCCATAGATTTCTGAAACAAGTATTTCATACTGTCCTGCTTTGAGCTGTGCCAAGATCTACAGAACCACTGTGTATCAGCTCATAAATGGCTAAGTCACTTCATTAGAGGCCATGAATACCTTTGAGTCCTGGAAAAAAAGTAGCCTTTTAGCTATATTTTTGTGCTTTGATACTTATATCATTTGTAACTGGAAACTGAAACATTATCGGCAGGATGCTAGTGGATCCTCCTTCCCATCTGCATCTGTGGATTCCATATACCAGCTCTCTACAGCTGATCCCCAACAATATTCAGCATGGATGCCAAGAGGAAATTGCTAGAGTATGTTAGAAAATAAACGAGATGAAATCGTATTATGAGGAAAAGAACAGAGAAACAAAACACAGGGAAACATGCTCAGTGTTCTGTTTGTTTAGTGTCTGACAACTTCAGTTGCTACTAAGTGTAGTCCCACATATTACACTGAACTTAGATCTGTTCTTACTGGATAGGAATCTGTGTTCTCAAAGAAACAATCTCCTTCTTGCTGTGCACATCATGAGGCATGTGATAATGCATGAAACCAAATCAATTTGTCTGGAAAACAAAAAGTCCTACTGCTTTAATGCCACTGACAGTCGGAATTCCATTGTCTTATCCACTCCTGACTGTGAACCTCTGAGCAGGGCTGTTTTATGTGCCCCTATTGAGGCAACATGCACAGTTTCTCTTCAATGGTATTTTATATTCATATTTTAGACAGATTAATCTTTGGTGTAATCCTTCTGAAATGGTTCTAGATCACACTAAAATTGGTAGAAATTGAGTTTTATGGGAATTTAGTATGTAATTCATGCTAGCAATATTTTTACTAATGAAAAAAGGAAAATATACTGTGGATATAATGGCCCTCTAGCAAGGCAGGTTTTCCAGGGGCAACAGGAGGAGCTGAGCATTGCCCTGTGCCATCTGTGGGCTGTTGAGTTTGTGGCAGGGGGGTGTTATATTGCCCACCTCACTGACCCTGTACAGTGCGCTTAGTTAGGATTAGTTTGGTGCAGTCACATAGCAGTGGAGTGGAATGTGCAAATTTTGTTGCGGCAGACATAACTTTTCATTTCACTTTCACTGCCTCTACTCATTGTCAGAGAGCAGTGAAGAGCAGTAGTCACCCCACTTTTTGTGACAAAGCTGCATTTAGCAAAAACTCCCCACAGTTCTCCACCTGGTTGGCTTTCTGTCTTTAGTTCTCTTTTGTAAACTATTACTCATAATTCTTCATAAAGCTCCAGGAGCAGAGTTTCTAGAAGTCTAATTTGGAAACAGATCCATATGTATCCATAAGCAATTGCTCAGATGACGATTAATGCGTTCTTACCTCTCACAGCCGAGGAACATGAAAATACAGCCTTGTCTTCCTGCTCTGATACTGGGAGAGCCCTTCTCTTGCTGCCACAAAATGCAAATTTTGTGACTGACTGAAATAGACAGCTCTGGATTTCTGCTGGTCATAGTTTCTTGTCTTGAAGTAATAAAATTTAGACAATGATAAATAAGGTAAATCTGGACAATTCTTTGTCCAGCTGCTTCTTTTCTCCTTACCTTTCTATTTCTGTCCTGCTTCCTAACAAGCTTGACAGCTGTATTTTAAAAATTAATTCTTATCCCCCCAGTGCACATTATGACTCTTTTATACAGATTCTGGTTCTGCTGACCAAGGCATTCTGAAGACAGTGATAATTCTTCATTTATAGGACCCTGGATTTGAAGGTTTCTATGTTCTCTATTGGATTGTATGAGATGATTTTTTCACTTAAGAAAAGATTTCTTCCATGTATTTTACTGAGGATGTAAGTAAATCAGATGTGCTACATCAACTATTCCCTCACCTGCAAAACTAAGCACTGCTCAGGTCTATCCAAACAATGGCAAAGAATCCAATGGCTTGTATGTGCTGAGCAAACACTGCAGCAGTGGATAACAATTGTGTTTTAACATGTGCTAGATATAGAGCTGGTCTAATTGTAAAAAGCCTGATTGATAGTTACCGTGTTCTTTCAGAATTATGAAGATACTTGTTACATATGAATGACTGAGGGTTTTTTATGAAAATATGATTCATAAAAGCACTACTGGTGGCATAAACAATACACATGCAAAACAATTGCTACTTTTGAAACACATCACTGCCCCCATGAAACTGCCTTTGTGGATGAGATTTCTCTCATCCATTTTTCCCAGAAGGCTCTGAAGTATCTTCTTTCTAAGCTAACAGTGGAAATTCTGCACAACTGCCTACAAATTACATAACTTTAAGGGTGCTAAAGTCAGGTGAGACGAATCCCACGCAATGTCACTGTTCTTCCACTTTGAATAATATGATGCTCAAGCAGTGCCCTCTCCAGGATCTTAAGGTCTAAATGGAATCTAAAAAATTAGTGTTTGCATAGTCTTTTAATAATCTTAAAGCCTACACTTCCATTTTATCTTGCTAGTGTTGTCTTATCCATCTTTGCACTTTACCATATTCTTCTAGTTAGCATAAAAAAGCAACACATGCCCAGGTTCATAAACCCCCATCTGCTACTGGACCACTTTCAGTAAAACAGTGGTTGGAGTTGCAGGCTTGCAGTTTGGTTCTGTATAAAAGAATAGATTTAGAAGAGGTGTTTGAGCAGTTTGAGTCACTGGGACCAACAGTCAGGAGGGCTTATCCCCCCAGTTCTGTATTCTGACATCAGAGCAAGAAGTCTGTGGGGCACAAGCATCAGTTGTATTTAGCTGGCTTCAAGGAAAAGTAAGAGACTAAAGGTTTGTCTTTAACTTATATAGGCCACATTAAACTCTGTCAAAGTGCCTACCTAGGCACTGAAGTACAGAGATGATGGATGACATTGCCATAAATACTCTGTAGCATATTAACAAAAGCTGTGCACTTTGCAGAGAGCATGTGATAGTAGGTGCAATGTTTGCACATTGTGTTCCATGGGAGCATTGCCATTAATCTTTTATCTGTGACTGAAAACTTTTTACAGCTCTTGATATTATCTAGCAACTAGTACAAAGGGAACATTGCTACACAGGCAGTCTGAGATTATCTCCAAGCTGAAGCAATGGAAGGCTCAGATAACATGTACTATTCCTCTTGGTATTGTTGATGCACCTATTTTTAATAAGTCCCCCAAAACAATGATTTGAAATCCAGAATAATTTAAAAAATATTCTGTATTCTGGAGGATTGTCCTTTTTCTTTTTCTGCAATGGCATTATATAAAGTGTATTTCTAGTCAGAGAAAAACAGGTCAGTCTATACGATCCTTTCTTTGCCCATATGATCAGGTCCTGTTTTTAGGTTGTATAGAGGAAATACAAATCTTGCAAATTAATAAAACCATTAATCATCAGATGAAGAAACATAAATGGAAATGTTGACCACAAAAAATTAAAATGTGCATGTAAAATAATAGTTTGGCCTGTAAAAGTGTATTGACTGGAAATGCTGATAATCTAAGTATAAAGCCAGTAAAATTATAGAGCTAGAAAGGCAAAGGAAAGTAAAGATAGACTTTTTAGACTATTTTAAAAGTCAGACTTGAAAAATGTTTTTCATAAATACCTGTGTCACTATCTAAGAAAACATCAAATAATTTATGATCTTATCCTGCCTTTATTACTTGGGCAAACTTTTCAGTCACTCCAATTTGGCTAATGCTTGAGGAGCAGCCAAAGGAACTAGTCCAAAACTTGACAGATGATTAGGAGTGACCGTCTGCACCTCAGCATCCAGAGTTTCTCCAGCAGGAATTGTGAGTATGGCAGAGGGGACACAGAGACAGCGCACATCTGCAGCTTCAGATGTCCCTCAGATCCGTGTGGTGCTGGAGCCCCACTGTCCCCCCACCACAGTAAAAGAACATGTGGAAGAGCACTAGCCTGGAGAGCGATCCCTTTCAGGAGGGATGCCAAAGCCACCTGTGGCACAGGAGCCAGCACCAGAGACACCTGTGTAGAGATCACAGACACATCAGATTATTAAAATGTAAGACTCCACAGCGATTTTAAATTAAACTGGATACATGGGACCAGTGCTAAAATATTTGTGAGGCTGCTTGTCTCTCTGCCTGAACACATTGCAGACCCTGAGGAGGAGCAGCAGTGCTCCAGCTCTCTACATCAGGATTCTGTTCGTGTGAAGGTTGGGCAGGGGTCTTCCACTTCTCTGCAGCATCAGTCTGGGGCTCTTGGCATCTCCAGCACACAGGCTCTAGTTTATACATTACTTGCTGCCCTTTATCTACACAATATTTTTAACTCATTGTTTCCTTTGATGCCTGAAACCCTGTGCACTTCCTTCCGGTCTGGCGTCAGCGCCTGAGGTTACTTTCTCTTCCATAAACAGCTTTCAACAGCCTCTTTAAATAGGTTATTATCACATAAATAATTGCATCTGAATGAAAGCTGAGATATGAACTCTAATGCATTTGTTACAGGCCAAAAGAGACAGATTAACAAGTGTACAACCAGATAAATCTCAGAAAAAAGACCCAAAGCAACAAAGCAGCAAGATGTATATTAATTGCACAGGTTGAAAAATCATTTGGATTTTGTTGCACAGACATCTTATTTCCAAACAAAGTAATTCTTTTTAATGGATTTTTAAATGTGTAATATGTATATGTTAAAATAACTGTGCTTTGCAAATTTTCATCAGAGAGGGCTTCAAAATATTGTGATGAAACTGGAAACTGGTTCCGCCATCCTGAGAGCAACCGAACTTGGTCCAATTACACCCTGTGCAACTCTTTCACCTCTGAAAAACTGAAGGTATGCAGAAGTTAAAGAGGCAGTGGTTGTTTGGCAATAATTTTGGACTGGGCTAGCAGTAAGATATGTGAGAGAGACCAGAACAGCCCTTTCTTTCAACTTAATTTGTTGCACCAGATTTGAATAGCATTGTTCATGTGATTTTAGCTTATTAAAAGTATTTGACGAGTGCTCAAACCTAAATATAGGTTTGCTGTGGGGTGGATAATTTAGTAGCAATTCATGTGACAAGTTTTGCAGTACTTTTCAAATGCATTTTTAATTCCTGTTTTTTCCTTAATTTCAAACAGTTATAAAATGTTTTAGAATCTCAATTTTGCTTTCTGTAACAATAATATTCCAATCTGTTGATGTCTTCTTTGCAGGGCTGGTAATATTAATGGAAGTTAAAATTATTTTTCTTCAGCAAAGAATATCACCCTGTATTCAGTCTCTCTGAAAATAAATATTTATGAAGGTACCATTAATCCAGAAAATCCTACAAGTGTGAACACATCTAACTTTGACAGTTTCACTGAAGTCATTGAGACTATTTACAAAAAGGAATTAGGCATTTTCAACAATATTTCCAAAATCGAGTTGCTAAGCTGAAAGAGAAGAACTAAATATAAAAGCACCAAAAAAAAAAAAAAAGAGAGAAATCTGACAAAAGCTTAAAAAAATCAAGTTAGGGAAACTCAGGAAAATAGACATATTTCTCAAATGTGAGTGGAGCTCCAGGAAAATCTGATTACAGATTTGTGACAGAATAATTTGTGACTATTTGGAATCATGGAAGGGAAAGATTCAAGAAGTGATTTGATTTGGGATTTGTGTTGAAGGATTTTTTTAATGCAGCCAAAAAGCAGTATGTAGTTATACTGAGTAATGATCTGAAGGATCTTGAAAAGTCTACTGGATTAGGTAGGAGGTGAATTCTGAAGGTTTTTGCACTATGAGGAACCATCATGGTAAAATGGGGCTCACCTATGTGGCAAAAAAAAAATAATAGTAACAATATGAGTTCACAAAGGTATTAAGTCGAAGCACCGTAAAAATATAATTTTTCCAGATGTTGGCACATGTAAGGAGGCAAAAAATGTATTTCTGTTACCTATTATCCATGCCTTCCAGAAGAATGATTTTGAACATCATTCAAGCAAAGAGCAGATAGAACACAAAGGAAAATTATACGCACATCATGTTTCTTTTGAAATGAAAAATGATGGAAAAGGCAGAAAGTATTTATCTCCTCAGAAATGCCAAGTTAGATTGTGACCTTTAATACAAATCTTCCAAAAACAGGAGTGTGCTTCATTTGTAGACTATTTCCATATACCTGTACATAATATAATTAACTGAGTAGAAAGTATTACTCTTAGAGAATTCTCTTTCCTCAAGTGAGAAATTCTAGGGGATCATAAAGAAAACATTTAAGTGTACTAAACTCAGGCTGAAAAATATTAATAAACTAAAAATTTGGTGAGTCAATAGAAGTTCTATGTGTCAGAAGAGACATTACAGGGTTCTAGTTCAAGGAGTTCAGAAATTAGTAAAATAGCTCATTATTTGTCTGAAGTTAACTGAAAATACCAACATGCTATATTTTTGAGGCAGATCACCTAAAAAAAATTAAAATTGTAGTCAGTTTTTAAAAATGCAAATTAGACCATATGCTTTGTTAGCTGACAATTTAGTCCATTCTGATCTGTCATCATTGTTATATTTGAAAGCTGTTTTAAGCTGCTGCCGTAGTAAGTTTACATGGAGTAATAAAATTGCAGTTCTGGGTCCCAAATGTACAGTTGATTTAGCAGTTGCAAGCTGAAAGTTGGATAGATTGAATAACCAAGAGCCCTCCAGGGTGCACATAGACTTGCATGTAGCTATCAGGAAACCTTTCCTACTTCTAACTGTTTCAGGCTAAGGGTTGCATACAGGATAGGCAGAAAATCAATATTTTTGAACAGGTCATCTGTAAATTAAGTTCAGACTTCAAGAATATATCCATTTATTGTCATGAAAAACAGCAACCATATAGTATGGAGTGGCAGAAATGTCACATGCACACCTCTCCCACTTCTCTGTATTTAAAAAGTTGTTTCATATTCTGTACACTCAGGTCTACCCTCTCCAGGATTGCTGGTGCTCTCAGAATAAATTGTCAATCATTTGTGCTCACTAGGTAGTGGTTAGTCTTTGTGAAGGAAAACTAGAAGACCTAGGGTATTTGCAGTTAATATGCATAGTTCTCCATAACCTGTTGAATGGCATTTACACTCAGATCATGTCACTTCTACATGGTCAGACCAGTGTAAGTGTGACTTTGGTTTAAATCTGGCTCAGGCCATCACCTCCTAGGTTAAGGAAAGCTGAAGCTCTTTACAAAATTGTAAAATGACTGAAGACTAAATTTTGTAAGAAGATGTGCACCTTTACTAAGAGGAATACCTTCATTTTCTGAATGGTGTTCATATTTGTTGTGAAGTGAAAGCTTAAAATTACTTGGTAACACAAAAAAATTCTGAGTGGCAAAACTTAGGGCTACAGAAAGCAATTCATCTAATCACAAAAAAAGAAAAATGCTTACAAATAGTAAAAGAAAAGTAAATGAAGTAAAGCTGAAAAGAAAATAAACCCAGCAGAGAAACTAAGGCCTTTTTTGAGTCCCTCACTATTAAGTGGAAGACCTAAGTAACACCTGGAAAATTAGAGTTTTCTCTGCATCAGGTCACTGAAGAATATGTTGAACAAAAGCCTAGCCCTAAATATGAGTCTTGAGTTGAATACTTACTCCTCTCTAAAAAGTGACCATTAAGCTTTTGATCCCTGTTAAGTTGCTTTCAACCCATAAAGGTTTTCTACCAATCCTGCAGCAACCTAATTTCTTTAATAACTTTTTTTGCATGTGCATGAAAACTTGTCATGTGCATATTGAAAATCTGGATGTATTATGTCTGTTGTGCTCTCCTAAAGCTTGAGAAAGTTCATGACATATGGTGATCAGGGGTCTCACCAGTTACTTCAGTGTACCAGAAGCAGATCAACACATGTAAAAAACACTTATCTTTAGAGCATGAGTCATGCTAATTGAGTGCCGATATTAGCAATACATAGAAAAAGAATGCTTGAAAGAAATATACAGAATGGGAGGTTGAATTTGTAGATTCTTCTTAATGAGAAAAAATTCAAGTGCCTGCAAATTGTTCATGTTTGCCTTTTCTTTTTGTTAAATTGCAGATGGCGTTCATACTTTATTATATGGCAATCGTTGGCCATGCTTTGTCTATAACATCCTTGTTGATTTCCTTGGCAATTTTCTTCTATTTCAAGTAAGTGTTTCTTACAGACACTCTCTCTTTTTTCCCTGAGGGATCTCAGGTGGTAACCAAAGACAAGCTTTGAAAGGGGTTTTGGCAATGAGAAGCAGGTCTTCTGAGTGCCTTTTTATATAATCCTAGTAAAGAAGTGAGCACAGGGTCCTCTCTCCAGTGGGACATCTGCCAGTGGTGTGTAGCCAATATCATGCTGTTGTATTTGTCAAGACTGGTGTAAAAGTGCAGCCCCTAGGGAAATGGTATAACTGGAGATGCAGTAAGGCCTTTCATTTACCTGTTGCTTGTCGTTCCTTGAAGACCATGTCCAGACTTTGTCACGTGCAATGACTGCACAGGGCAGTGGCTTGGAGCTCCAAGCTCCTGTAGAACATGAATACTTCCATCTGATTCTGAAGGAGTGAGCTATTGACCGAATAGGTTCTTACAGAAGTCAGCCCTAACAGGGAGTCTGACACTAGTGTGCAGCCTGTCATCATCATTAAAAGGAAAACCAGTGATATGCTCTATCAGAACTGTAAGGGAGACTAAACTGACACTGAAAGCACTGAAGCTACTGTATAGCAGCTTAACTAGAGTATTTAAACCTTGTTCTTTAGTGAACCTGTCTGCTGTCAATTAGATGTCTGTGCTTCAACCATCAGACAGGAGGAGGTATAAAAGAAGGAGCTCCCAACATCATCACCACCAAGAATAAGTCCAGGAAACATAGGAAAACTAAATGGTTAGACATTTCATAAACTATAAGAGACTGCAAGATTGTAAACTCAGAGTAGGTGGACTCAAAATACAGGCTGTGAATTCTGATAACTTCCAGAGAGGCAATTTGATGAATACCTGTGATAACAAGCCTTAATCAGATACAGAGACAGCTAGAAACTCTGCTCAGTGAACTAATGAATTCCCTTCCCATCTAAGAAGATAAAAGAGCACAAACCCATAGCTACAGTAATGATTTGAGAAAACTGGGAAAAGCTCAACTTAATTTGGTTTGGAACCCTATACCCTGGCTTGAGTTCCGTGGGACAATAAAGACAGGATCTCATCAAATAAGCTGCCCTAAATGGACCAGAAAGGTGATTCCTTGTGGCAAATGAGGCAGGGTCTGACTCACACTTAGCTCTGAGTCATGGACAATGCAAGATCCTTGCTGTGCTGAAAGACTAATCTTTGCAGCAGCCTTCCAGACAGTAACACACCTCCTCCTCTCTTTCCTCCTCCACTTCTCCTTTCCCTTCCATGACTAATATATGACACAAAGGTTACAGGAAGAAGTAGAGAAAGGAATTAAAAACAGTGCTTCATAATGGGAAGACAAAGAGGAGACCAAACTACAATCATAAGAAAGTGAGAATGAAGCTGTATGGGAGAGGCCTCATATTACCTTCAGCTGTTTTATATCGTCTATCTATGACAGCAGTAGATTATTTGACCTTCAATAGAAGGAAATTGTCAATCAGACAGTCAGTCAGATAGCAAGAGATGATTTCAGGACTGGGTAATAGCTTTTGACTGTAGAGGCAGCAACAAACAGCTTGCAGGGATTGCTGTTTCCCTGGCATAGATTTATTTTCATTTCAGCTTTGGGCATCAAGATTCATAGTGATCTGGCATCACAGATGTTGCAGTACTTTCAGAAGGGAATACTGAATCAGTAGTGATGAGCATCACTAAGCAATACTAACTCATAACAAGAGACAGAGTATTCATGAAATAGAGTGTCTAACAGCTACATGCATCATCGCATTATTGCAATATTTCTGTAATTGCAAACTGAAACCCCACTATGTTATTTGATAAAACACAAAGGACAATAGGGACTCGTAGCTCCAAATCACTTCCAGTTGAATTATTAAAACAAAGACATCTGTACAAAGACAGATGGGGAGCACAGTAAGTCTAGATTTGCCAAAATAATAGATGGCATGTTATGAATGCGTCTGTAGTTAATTGTTGCCAAGGCTTTTAAGAGGAGTTGAAGAAGGGTAGTGAGTGTAAGGATAATCTATAGAAATTTGTTGGGAGTTTTCCCCAGGTGGATGGGAGAACACGGTAGAAAGCACAAAAATAACTTGAAAACTAAACAAGAGAGTAGAAAATGGAAAGATATGTGGCTGGGGGTGAAAATTGGTATTCTCAGTATTCATGAATGAGAAGAAATGACAGATTCACAGTGCAGTTCTATGAAGAAAAGTCAAAATATCCTAGTTGTAGTAGAGAAACAGAGATAGGAACTCAAAAGGAAGGGGGACTGTCAATATATGAGAAAACCTAGCTCTGTCAAGGGAGATATAGGAGACAGAATCAATGTGAAACAAAGGATACTCATGGAAAGCACAAGAGACTGACATTTTAAAGAGACAATGGATAGAGGAACAGAGAAACAAAAAACTCAAAAGTTTTAGACACAGATAACTGGCTTAGTTATGCCTTCTTGCATACTGATTAATGAATCAGAGTGGGGAACATAGAGAAAGATGGTGGAGACAGTGCCAAGGAGCCCTCAAAAACACCACAAAGGCATGATTAAGAACAGGAAGGTGGCCAGGAAGAGAGCTAAGAGAGGCCAGAGAAAAAAAATATTGCAGATGATTATCAAAACCAGCAGAAAGGATGAATCAAGTGAGGGTTTTGGTTCTGCTAAAATCTTTTGGTGTGGACTGAGTCAGGCAGGTGCTGATGCCATTATGATGGTAAACATGGAGGTCGAATCAGGAAGTGAGGGTATGGAAACATAGGTTTAATGACCCAGATGTGTCTTTAACGTGAAAGCTGGAGTCAAGGAAAAAGGACAGGAAATACTAAGAGGAAAGGTGGAAAGAGTAAAACTAAGAGAGAAAGGCAATCAGGGAAAGAAGGTTGGAGACTTGACAAAGGCAACATGCAGAGAAGGACAGTGCAATTTAACAGAGGAATAAGATTGCCAAAAGTCAAGCAGAGCAAATAGGAAGGACAGAAAAGGGAGTAGGGACATGGACCTGGCCAAGATTATCACAAAATACTTTCTTTCTCTTTATCAGTAGCCATGTAGAAAGGCATCTGGAGAGACATGTCTGTGGCCAGGAGCTGAAGAGACTGCTCCCAGTAATAGAGAAATTTTATTTCTTGAGAAGGGGATTGATGTTACACCAATCCTGTTACCAGGGCTGCAAGAGAAAGGCAGGCACTGATGGACATGTCCTAGTGCCCCAAGAAGAGTGTGGTTAAGTTGCATAAGCAAAACGTAGTAATGGAAAATGAGGAGAAAGACTTGGGATTGAATAAATATCTCCAGATTTTAGAAGCAGAAAAGAAACATCAGACTAGATTTTTTATGGGGACAAATATAGGTGGAATAAGCAGAAGAACATAGTGTAGCAAAGAATAGCTCCAAAGTATATAGTGAACCAAACTGAAAATGCACCAAGCCCCATATCTGGTGCTCTACATTTCCCAATAGAATCTAACAGAAGACTATAAAATCAGGGCAATTATAAAGAGATACTCTTATTCCTAACCACCAGGACCTGCATCTCATGCACATCCTGAACTAAAGAAAGTGTCTTGGTAAATAAAGAGGTCAAGAAAAGTGATGAACCTTGCAGGGTGATGATAGCCATAACCAGAAAGGTGACCTAAAGCTAAAGGAAGAATTCCATGCAATGACTCAGAAAATAGGTGTAAGGAGAATGAAGAATAAGTATCAGGTGACCAAGGAGATTAAAAAAAACAAAACAAAACAAAAACAAATTAAAAAAAAAAACCAAGCAAAATAAGCAGAAAAGAGTTTAGTTGGTTAGATTAGCTCTGTTTTTAAAGAAAATGCATACTACACTCTACACTGACTTCCACATGCATCAGAAAGTAACAGCCTGTGCTCTATTCCAGACTGCAAGACTCCTAGTTCGAGTGGGAAGCTTGCCGCAGCAAGATAGCAATACTTCTTAGCTGTTTTTTAACTAGTGATTTTGCCTGCTTGCTCTCAGTGATCGCTGAATACAGACTTCACAACACTATCTAACAGCTCCATGACTGCCTTTCTGCAATCACCCTCTGTCAGCCTGACACTGTGCTCTGGGGCATGGAGCACTGCAGGGGTCATCTTCTCTGCCTCAGCAGTATCTGAGGAGATGACATGAGGATCTGGGCATGAATTAGAAGGGAAGATGTTTCAGGACTGAAACTGCAGTCATGATTTGGTTTCATAAGAATTCTGCAAACTTCTCCTGTGGAATTCTGCTATCCACAATATCATAAATCCTATCCTCCCCAGTCAATCATTTCAAAAGATTTCTGCCCCTTCTGAGCAAGAAAGCAACCTCATCTGGTTTGAGATCTGAGCTGGAGTTAGAAACATGCAGGATATCAACCCAAATCCCCCTGTAATTTAAAGAGATTCCTTCCCAAATTTTCTATCCGGTCTCACCACTGATTCCTGAAGTGAAAAACAATTTTCATCTGAGTATTTGAGAAATTGAATGTCCAGAGAACAGTTACTTATAAAGCAGTATTCCTGATGTTCATTACTTGTATCATGCGCATCTAATAATTCTCAGAGTTCTGCTTCACTGCTTAATATCTTGATTACAGTGAAATAAAGAAAGGCATCAAGAGCTGAGAATGTAGCTGGATAGCTCTTCACTACGTGGTCTAAAAACCATGTGGTGCTAAACAGGTGTAAAAACAAACCCAAAAATTTCTCAGAGGTTATGGCTGCAATGCAAGTCATGTATTTTCCAGTAATGTCTTGCCAAAAGGCATTCTTGAGAGGCTGTTGCCAGAAAGAGCTTGTTAAAGTGACATCAGAAGAAAATTACTAATTTACGACATGTGCTAAATATTTTTCAGGAGCCTCAGCTGTCAAAGGATAACTCTGCATAAGAATTTGTTCTTTTCATATGTGCTGAACTCCATGTTTACAATTGCTCACCTCATTGCTGTTGTCCCTAACCCAGGCCTTGTAAAAAGGGATCCTGTAAGTACTGCATGACTCCTCTCCATCTTAACATCCAAGTAAAATCACTGTGGCTGTGTGGAAACAAAGAATCCCCATTTATCAGTTAATGATAGCCATCTGGTAAAACACGCACAGAGGGTGCACATTCTGAGAATTTCACTCAACCTTGCTCAGATCTTTCACCAAGTAGTAAAAGTCTTTGAATCCAGTACAAGCCCCAGACTTGCTCCAGCCAGTCCATCCATACAAATATGTCAGATCCCCACTGCTCTGAGCCTTTACTACCTGATGTTTCCCAACAAAGCTCCTGAAGGGACAGATGCCCTTAGTGTCCACCTGTCCTTCCTCACAAGCACATATGCTGCGGAGGGACAGGATGGAGAGAGATGAAGCTTTTTTCAAAATAATACCCATAAAGATCTGTCTGCTGCATTTTTTTTCTAGGAAGGTGGTAAACCAAAACATTAGTTTCCTTCATTGCTCTTGGGTAGTGGTACAAATTGTGCCACCCCCTCTGATAAATATACCAGCTGATAAATATGTATGGCAGATCTCAGTCACCCAGCTCTGATCTTGCTCCATAACATAGCAATCACATTGTACTCACTGTCCTTAGAGCAGCCCCAGCCAATGGAAAATTAATGCAAACATGGGAATCTCAAGTTTCATTTTAACACTGATCAACTTGTCTTCTAATAAGGTCATTCAATTATGATTCAACCATTTATCTTCTTTTAATTTCATGAAAGCAAGTAAGCATTAGCACCTGATATTATATGATCATGTGTGTGTCTCTCAAATGTGTACTGGTTAAGTAAGCTAATTGAAGCAGAAAATATATAGCCTAAAGAAAACATCACCAGTCTCAGCGACCATCTGGAGATTAAAAAACAGAAGAGCAGAAGAATAATTTAAAAATCATCCGTTTTGTTTCTCGTCATTGCATAGCTTCATACGTACATAGCCTGTGCAAGAGATACAATGAAAATACACTTAATATTTGAAGATAAAAAGCTGGCAGATAATATCAGGCACATAAATTGAAGTCAAATCATTACCTCAGGGTTAAGAATGATACTTCCTGACAGCAGAAGTAGATTATCTGAAGTACTTTAAACTAAAAGTTGAGGCCACTAGAAGAAATTTTATGCTCTAAGATTTCATCAAAAAACTGTATCTAGTGCCTTTGGCTAGATCTTTATTTGGAGTGAAATCTTGACGCCAGTGAAGTCAATGACAAAGCTCTCAGAGGCTCCGGTAGAGTCATGTAGTCACAGAACATGTACCGGTCCACTGAGCATCACTTCCATTGCTGTGGCAACACACAGTGTAAAAGTGACATCAGTGGTTACCTTTGACGGCCATGGAGCCCTGGAGTGGTGCAGAGGTTTGTGTATGCAGTTAGTTTTCAGGTCTCTGGCCAGAACAGGAAGAGGAGCCTTAGTGCTGAATACAGTCATGGAAGTCACCCAAGCAGTGTCCTTCCCCTGGTATTAACAAATACGGCTGTGTTAACAAATCTGGCTGAAGCTATTGGCTAAGCAGATGCTTTGATGAGCAAAGGCCTTGTTTTTCAATATCTTCTTCCAATCCAAATTTGCATGTCTTTGACTCAGCAGTGAAATGCTGCCTAGGGGCAAGGTACAAAACTTGGGCCCAAAAGATCTGAGGTCTCTCATTTTTGTTCTTCTGTCAAGGATGGGATGACTGTGCACTCTTGCCTTCCATTCTAGATTTCCATTCCTTAAAAAAATAAAAAAAAAATAAAAAAGAAAAGGAGATAAAGTGCCATGTTAATAGATTCAAAGTCTGCCAATGTTACTAGGAAGTGTATTCTGTTATTTTTGCAATGTAATAAACTTTTAAATACATGATTGGGAAAAGAATGCAACAGGACAGGAGCAACTTTTTAACATGTGATGAAATTACATAACATCTCCATATAAGTATATGAAGACTTAGGAGATTTATGTTTAAAATGTTTAAAAAACATTCCTATAATACTTTTGTGTTGATGCCTATTAACAGAGCAAATGAAGGTTTTCTTCTATCCCTTCTGCACTTGCTGTTTTAATAAGCCTATTTAAAAATTACTGCTTTTGACTTCAAGTAGTTTGCTGCATTTATCCACTTTTCACCTGTGAATCTTCTGAGCCAGACAGACTCACATGTGTGTGGTTCTCACCTTCAATATGTTCAGAAATACAGAAGTGTGTGGAAGGAATTTCAAACAATCCCAGACATCACTCACATAACAGGCATATAAAAAGATTAGGTAGGTGGTGTTTATTCTGCAAACTAATAAGTGTGTTTCTGTCCAATAGTTCCAGCTTTTTTTTTCCTGTCCAAAATTTCACTATGGATTCTAAATATGCAATACCATGGGAAAATACTTTCAGTGATAAATAATTTATGAGGTTATGAACAAATCCATATAATTTTGAAAGCAGAAAGAACAGTCTATTAAATAACAAAGGGAAAAGTCAGCTGGAGAAGAGAAGAAATTCTTCCCTAAGACCAAGACACCAACATTCTCGCTGTGATCCAGACAGAAAAGATACGAGACAATCCAAAGCATCATTTATATGAGAAGAGTCTGTACTGCATCCTTACTCCCGTATAGTTTGCTGCACAAAGTTAAATCCTTTGATGATCATTCTGCTCACATAAAATAGTAAGTCAAGCCACTCTTTTGATAATCTTAATTTACTTTTTTACTTTGTGTTTGCTGGTTATATAATTCTCTCTTTCTCTTTGCCAGATTTATTTGGATCTGAAACGATGGAGGAGAAAGATGTGAACTCAGATGGCCATACAAGAAACAAAGAAGCAATGAACAAGGTTCAGGAACTTTTAGAACATTTAGAAATAAAGAGGACACATGTATGAACATTCATTTACATATACTGAAAAATTTTGTATGAGCTGGTTTTGAATGTTGTATCTGACCTAGGAACTATTAATTACACTATTACTGGAAAAGCTTTTATAGGAAGAGTTATCCTTCCTTTCACCTTCCTAAATGAGACTGACCCACAGTAGAAGGGTGATCTGTGAACAGGACATTATGTTATCCATTAAAACCTCCAGCAACACAAATGAAACTCTTGCTGCCTAATCTATTGATATAGTTTTAAACATCAGGTCTGTACTTTTCTTTCTCTGTATTTCACAACACTAATCATTTTAACACTCAGTAGTGATGGGCATAAAGGAAGATACAGCTATTGACTGAAGAAACAACTCTGCTAATGAGAAAATGTGCAATCGATCAGCTCCATGGGCACCAATATAAATATGTTTGTAGGTGGGACTAAGTTTGGTCACAAGTCACTAATGTCTCAGTAATTAGAACCTGTTCCTCAAAAGCTTGAAGAGATCTTACTATATTTTTTCACTTTTGTTCTGGTGGGGGTATCTGTTCTTTCTGCAGATTCTTCTGTTGCATCTGCACCTTTTGTGTAGTAGTTTCACCCTTGCTTCTGGAATTGTGTGGTGGGAAAGCTCATGTTTCAATTTCAGTTTTATAGAGGCCATAGCAAGGGCCATTGCTCCATGGGTAGTTCCAGTAAGGCCTGTGTGGACTCTCATGCTTGGCCATGAGTAAGGACCAGCATCCGTTGAGGTATGCTCCAATCTCATTGTTAAGTCCCATCTCACTGCCACACAGCTTCTTTATGCCTTAATGTGTAAATAATCTGGACACCCACTTATATGGGTATAGCAGCAAAGCAGGTAAGGAAGAACCCAAAGCAATTCCTGTTTTATTACAAGCAGCGTGATTTCATTTCCTCCTGGCAGCATCAGTAATTCAGCTCTTGGACATGGAGGGTGAGAGGCTGGAGCCTAGTCTTGCCTCCTTGGATAGATGTAGATATGTTTTGAATATCTTGAGCTAGTTTACCAGTCTAGCTGATAGTTCAGCATCCCCATTCTGTCCCCTTCACAACCATTTCACTAAAATTGCTATCACTGTGGGCATAGGTGGTCCTGGGGCTTGTTCCCAGGTTTTCTGGTTGCATCTTTTCTGTATGGGTGAGTAAGACCTGCACTTGAATACATGTCCAAAACGCAGATTGAAATTTCATTGTGAAAAGTCAGATTTAACCTGTCATGCTGCCTAATCATTATGCATCTGTACTGTCTCTGGATTCTGAAGCTCTGCCACTGTGGCAGTAAAAAGTGAGCTCTCCCAGGAGAGCTGTATCCAAAATCAGCAGAGCCTCATATTCTGGTTCTTGCTGTCATCAGTTGTAGTTCTCTAGTTTAGCCACAGTGGCCATTTGCAACTGCTGAGGTCACTACATGAGATTGTTGAAGCAAAGCACACACAAATTAGTGCATCCATCCCGGATTTGCTAAAATTCATAACATGCTTCCAAAACTGCTGCTCAAGAAAGGTATACTTACTTTACCATCATATCTGAGTATAGCAGCCTATTAGTCTTCCATAGTGTGGAAATATATTTGACCTAGATCTGACACTGATTTCTCCATGCCTTACAGAGGCTTTTAGTCTTTTTTCCTTTGGTATTCCTGAAGAGATAACAAAGTGAAGGTGACCTTAAAATGGGGGACAGGACCTAAGAGACCGTAAATTCCTGTCAATTGTCCTGTCTCCCGTGCATCTGAGAGACTCAGAGGTAAAGAGATGATATGTCATTAGCCCCTTAAAACACAGGCATAGAAAAATGTCAAGTAGCCACTTCTTAAATGTCAGATCAACAAGTCCAAATGCTAACAGTTGCCTTTTTGGTGAATTCTCTGCTACACTGTATGGACGTGGCATCCCCTAATGAACTCCTGTTCTACACAAGGCCTCCGACATGATTAGAATATGTAAGAGCTTAGGTTTTGATATTTCTCTGGGAATATAAAGCAATTATGTCTAGAAACCTGTCTGTTGTAGAAGCAACTCCTAATTCAAGATGCTTCAAATCAAACTTGAGGTTCCTCTTCAAGTTTTCCTTACCATATGCCTTTAAAAGTGTCTACCTAAGATGTCAGAAGTTTAAGCTGGAATTGCCCAAAAAGTAGATTTTTCAAAATCTATCAAAATATGAACTCTTCCAAAAGGAATTCCTCTCAGAGAGACAGTACTAGAATGTTTCCAATACACAGTATGCTCCCTGATACCATGCTGCCACATATGTTTTCCTCACTGGGATTTGTCTGATTAAATGGCATTGCTGCCAGTGCAGGCAGCTGTGTCTCAATCCAAGAGACCATTTGGCTGACTCTAATGCAGGTGGCTAAAGCAGCTCAGGTTAATTAAATGAAATGTGCTCATTCCTCTCCAGGGGCTACTTCATCCTGTACATCTATACCATGAAGTCAGACATCCAGGTTAGATGAAATTAATACCATCAATGTTACTTCATTGCCCCTCAGTGACTGCTGCACAGACTAGCTGTATTGCCCTTTTTCAGCCACAGCCCTGCCAGCCTCTGTCTCCTGAAGGTTTTTAAGACCAAACAGAAGTAGCTTGAAGCAGAAGAGAAATAAATGAAAGGACATCAAAGTGCCTTTACAGATGACAGCCAAGGACATGTAGTAAGCATATAGAAGGAGAAACAGTAATGACTTTCAGCAGGAGGAAAAAATCAGGAGGTTTGGACTACTTACTTACATGGCCTTTAGCTTTACATGGCAGAATGAGTTACTGGCAAAAAATAGGTCAGTTCTTTGATGATTGGGCTCCTTTCCTCACCATTTCACCTTTGAATGGTGTGTGGTTTCATACACCCAACTGACTGACTTCCAGATTTTCTGGTGTCCCCTTGGCCCAATATCCTTCAAAGGGCTGGGGGCTCCCCTAGCACCAAGTCACCTCAGGAAAGACACTGGAGCAGCTTCTGAGTGCATCTAGAGCATTAAAACACTCATAAGCATTTAAAGTCAAGCATGTCTTACATTTGAACACCGGTTTTGTAAAGACATACAGCTGACCTAGTCGCCCCATGCTAAAGACAAATTCAGGGCACTGTCCATCTGACTTATTTTAGATATATCCTTTAGGATGAGGTGATTTTTACTGTAATCTCATCATCTCTTTTGACATCTTTTTGATTAGAGGAGAGACAGATTGGGTGTCTATATTTAATATCATGAATTCCAGTCCTATCACTAGAAAACTCTTGGAGCATTTAACTGAATCATGGAGTGAATATATCCGTATCATCAAAGATATACGTTTCCTAATCTCTAGCCTGGCTCAGGGCCAGATGCCTTGAGCTCAGCTGTGCCTGGGTACCTGTTTGAGTAGCCTCTGCCTTGTCCTATCCTGTGCCTGGTGGCTCTTGCTTAGGGGTGATGGTGGAGGAGAGGTGCCAGGAATAGTTGCAGCTCTTACCCCTTTTCATCAGGGATTACTTCCCACCACTGGGAGAAGGTGGCAGCAGATCCTGTCCAAATGAACAGTAGGTTGCACTGTTCCTGTACTATTTTTTTAGTCTGTCTTGACTTCCCATGGTTTTTTTTTTCCTCTCTGACGGCCTCTCTGCTCTCCTCCATCAGTCAGGCTCATACCTACAATGCCTCCCTGAAAAGCTCTGGCAATTCCAGCTCAGAAACCAAGCTGATAAAACCCATCAGGCATGACAAGGTCTTGTTTTGCTTTGTCTCACACCCTACATGACACTTGCCATGGTGCATCCTGCAGACAAGAAGCCAGTGGCCACTGTACATTGAGACAATGCCAGATGTGCCAGGAGAACACCTCCAGAATCCCTGCAGAGTTTGAAGCTGCGGCCCAGGCACAGCAGCCGGTACTCAAGTATGTGCAGATGTAGCCATATTAATTCCTGTCCAGGATATGTAATTCTGGGCTGGCTGCTTTCCTATAGCACAGAGATGGACACAGATGCTGTTAAGAATATCCCCTGTTGTTTAACTTCATGTTTTGTTCTCATGTAACAGAAAACCTAGGATCCCTCTGAGCCACTGTGTACATTTCGTTCTGTAAATGGTTTAAAAGTATATTAAAACATTAATCTTCTTCCAAGCCCCAGTATGCCAGGTTTCTGACTGGAACACAGTTTAATGGATGACTCATTGCAGATACATTGTAAAATGGTATGACATTCTGATAGCCAGTGATTTACAGCTACAATAGTTAGCACTGTCCTGCTTTGGGAAGTCCTTTTATTGCTTATTTGTGTAACATATGGATACTTGGAATTTAAGAATAGTGCTCTAATAGTCAGAAAAGAAAAACACAAATTTTTAAAGCAGGGCAGTAGTCCAACTTGAATCTATTCCTTTAAAATGCTAAGTTTAGAATGTTTGAGAATATATTGTATTACCTTCAAACTGAATTTTAATAAATCATGTCTTGGCCTCCGTGGCAAGGCCTCCTTAAGGAGAGTCCTTTGCTGCCCTGCACTGGGAAGGTTTACCAGAGATGAAGAGAATAGCCAGGTCATATATATTTATTTCCCTTTAAACAAAGGATTGCACAGCTGTAGTGATGGCCCATATAGCTGGCTTGGCTTAAGATCAATAACCTTGATTGGCCTGTTCTTAGCAATTTAGTTGAAATATCAGTCAGGGGCATTTGAGAAGAGAGGTTTCATTATGCACACTGAGAGGGCTATCCCGCCCTCTCTGGAGCTGACAAGGACTGGTGTAAAACACAGGCCTCCCAACCTGCCAACCAGAGTCCCTTCACACAGGAAAGCATCACAGTAACAAGGACACACAGAAATCTGCGCGACTTTAGCATGCCAAAGCTGAGTCAGACCTTTTACTTTGACTGAGTTACTAGGATGACATGCTTAAAAACAACTAGCCATTGATTTTGTATTACATTTTGTTATTGTTGTTAAAGGTAGCATTAGAGGGTTTATGTTGTCTGAGGATTTTTTCTTTATTTGCCTTAATGGGTAGTGATGATACTTAATGATGCAGTTTTCTGTCCATAAGCTATTAAACAATGACCAGGGAGAGCCTTAAGAGAAATGACAAGCACAAGCAAATGCAGTGAGAGGGTGCTGGATTAGCTGAGGAGAGCAGCTTGCTAGTTATATTACTGTTTAAATCCAAGGCCCTGTATAGGCAGATGGACCTTTGGAACTCTTTTGACAGTACTGGAATGTTAACAGTGTTTATAATAATTCCAAGATGTCCTGCAAAACATCGTAGACACCATTTCTAGATCCTACTTGTAAAAGGAGAATAAATTGTTTTCTTTCTTCGCTGAGAAATGTTCCAGCATCCTTTTGAAGTGGTTTCACTGCATACCTCAGCTGAGGCACTCACAAGAGTTACATGACTCTCAGCAAGATTTGCAAGTGAGGAGAATATGACTGACTCTGTTCCTATTGATCCCTTTTGCCCCCAAGCAGCTTGCCACAATTTAAGGTCATTGCAGGTTGTTTTCATGAGGAAGGAGAATTAGCAATAAAGGAAATATTTTTCTTGGATGCTGTCCTGAAGATCAGTGAAGAACCTTTCTCAGTTTCTGTGTCCATCAGTGCAGAGAGAACAAGTAGGAGGAGGCAGCCTCTTTGCTTGCAGGTTCAGTTTCTTACCAGACTGTATTTTGCCAAAATCCTTCTGGAGCCACAAAGGAGCTGCTTTCTTAGGTGGTTACATGGCTTTGAGGGCTTTCCTGGTAATTTTTTCACACTTCCCCTTGCTGCATAGCCACCAACCTGTGCAGAGCAGTGCTGTGTCTCCAGGCTCTCAAAAAGAGAAGCATTTGTTTATTCCTTTGGTCAGGAGACAGGTACACCAGACTGAGCAACAGTTATGGGTCTGCACTAGAAAGAACCAGCTATTTCCTTTCAGTCTGTGCTGTTCATGAATTAAAACCCGCTAGCTTCAGTCACCTGCACACCAGTAGACTGAAAGCTCATGAAATTTAACTCTTCTTTGTAGTGTGAAGGTGCTGTGATAATGTTTTCCTGTATTTGTCTGTGCTGCATATTGTACAAGACACAACAAGGACAGGACCTCTGCCTCTATGAACTTCCAACAAAACTTTTATCTTCAGCAGAAGATAAACCCCCTTGTGTCTGTAAGAATGAATATTATATAAAACTTCCTATTTCTACAATTTTCTCAGTTAAGACTAATGTACACCAAGATGTTGTTTACATTTGTCATGTTTTCTTTGTGCCCATCCAGTTCTCATCTTTTACTTGCTCTAACTGAAGAAAAACAGTTTATTTGTTGTATGAAAGTATTTCCACTGTGTCACTTTGCCACAGATAAAACATGTTGTATATTTTAGTTCATCCAAAGCAAAGACTGATTTTTGTTGGCGTTTGATTAATATGAATTTAGCATCATTTATCTCAATACACTGTTGTACTTAAACTCCTTATACTAACTTTTTCAGGTAAATTCTCAAATTAGTATGGAGTGTATCAAAGTACTGGTCACATCAACCCTTCATGCTTTGCCAATGGTATTCTTCCTTCTTTAACTTATCACATCAGAAGTGATAAATTCCTCAAAAGAGTCATGTGTTGTGTGCATATCCATTGTTCTAAAGGCTAAACAAAGGATTTCATTTGTAAAGCCACAAGTGATAGTTCAGATGGAGGAAACAGGAAAGAAAGAAATGTTGGGAAATTAAGCAAATGAAGTTTTATCTCTGTACCTGCAGGGAGTGTGCTTTCTATGTGTGCATTTGTTTGAGCTACAGATAAAAGCTCCAGTAAAGACTGACTTGGTTCCAGTGGAAGGTATGTTGAGTCATCCTCTGCTCAGAGGGTTGATGAGCTGTGTGTACAGCTGGCAAGGAGAAGCAAGGATACTCCATTGTGATCTCCCTTTCAGATGGGCAATATGAACTGGCGAAAGCATTAAGTTAAAATGACAGATTTGAGAAAGTACCATGGATTTTATTGCAGAACTCACCGTCTGTGCTCTGCACCCCTCCAGCTGCCAAGCTGAAGGAGAGGCTATTCCTAGAGCCCTGGTGAATGGATGGACTGCTGGGATGACTTTGGCACTGGCAAGAGCAGGACCAGCCCACGTGCAACATGCTGCCACCCTGAGTCACTCCCACTGAAGCCATCAGGGAAATGATGTCTTGAGCTTGCAGGTGGACCCCATGACCTGCAGCTCTTCCCTGGAGACCCCCCACAGGGAGACATGGTGCTTGCCCAGCCCAAATCTGGGGCATGAAAAACTACCGTGATGGCTCAGAAAGTTTACTGACATTTTAGAGGCCAGGGTGGCTGGCTGGCTAATGCCAGAGATGGTGCCTCCTGAATGTGTGTGTGCAGTCTTTGGGAAGTGCCTGTCAGCCCTTGTAGGGAAGGGGAATTGATAAGAGAAGAAGGGAGAAAGGCCAGATACCAGATGGGAGGCTGCACTGAGCGTGGATGAGGGAACAGGGCAAGAAACATAGTGTCTCAGACCTATGAAAAACAGTCCAAGAATGATTTCAGAACCTTAATGGACACATTTGCCCACAGAAAAAGAGCACATACTTCTTCGTTTTTTGTTTTGGGGATTTTTTTCCTTTTTCTTTTTGGTTGTTGATGGTTGTTAGTGGTTAGTGGTTGTTGTCAGAATCCTATGTCATAACCTATCAATATCCCAATATTTTCATGAGCATGAAGCTGCACTATAAATATTGAAACAGGACTAAGTACATATGTTTGAGCAAATGTTTTGGGAATATTTTTAAGCAACAGAACGTGGTGCAAGCTTTTCTGGTCCAGAGGGGAAGTCCAGAGGACACAGAACATGCTGTTCTCTATTTGCTGAACTGCCAAAATGTCTCTTTAAAGAGACAAGTAAATCCTAACGACATCTCATACAGTCCATCACTGCTGTGACCTCAGATTTCCAGGTAGCATGTGGTGCTCCCCAGGAGCAGTGGGTCTCCGCCAGCACAGGAACACCCACCTACTTCTGGCCCTCTGGCATGCTGGTGGCAAAGAAATCCAGGTGGATGACCTCATTGCCCTCTCCAAGGAAGTGAAGGGACATGAGATCCTTTCAGAAGAGGAGCAGCATGCCATACAAACTGGCACTCTGGTAGTGGACATGACATGCTTCCCTCCACCATCTGCCCACTGATGCCCAGCATTCTGAAGCCACAGTCTCTTTTTAAGGTCTGTGTCTGCAACCTTTTCTGAAACACGCATGGGAACCACTTCACTGACTCCATTTAGCTCCATGTGTCAATTTGTTCTTTTGTCAAAATGAAATAAAGCTGTCTTCTCAGAAAGAGGCAAAGACAGTACCCCTGATACCCTACCCAAAAAATCCCTACTGCCAAGAGCACTTGCTCTTCCCAAAGGAGTGAGTTGAGAGTTGGCTGCTGTTTAAAGAGTAAGTGACTCTGGCTTACACTGGAGACCTGAACAAACCTCAGACAATTTTGACTGAAAGAAAAAGAAATTGCTCAAACTGGAGCTCTGTGCTACTGTCTTCTTCACAGCCTTCCTTCTGTATCTAGAGCAAGTTGCTTGTTTCAGTTCTAAAAGACATCGGTTTACTGACTTTTGAAGGGAATTTTCTTGTTATGTGGTATTTTTGAAGTGCTGTTATCATACTTTTTTTCTATTTTGTGATGACTGTTTGTTAAATTCATCTCATTTCATAAGTTTAAAATCCCTCTCACTGACAGGTGCTGAACAAATCCACCAAGAGCTGGTGATTTTTGTTGCCCTTTGCTTTTTCATAGCCTAGCAGTATAAAATGTCTTTGCCTACCTAAACACAAAATGCTAGTCAAGCGTTTGACTTTCTCTCCTTTGTCTAACAGGTAAGCTGCAAAGTGCTGCAATTCTTCCATCAGTACATGCTGGGCTGCAACTACTTCTGGATGCTCTGTGAAGGCATTTATCTTCACACACTGATCGTAGTGGCAGTGTTTGCTGAAGAACAGCGTTTGCACTGGTACTACCTCTTGGGATGGGGTATGTATATTACTGTTTGCAGCAAGATCATCAGTTCTTTCAAATGTTTAAGTACTTATAGAACTTACATATCTAAATTGTTGTACTTATATCACTAGATCATAGCTTAAGACTGAGTTCTTGGGGCCTAAATTTGAGGGCATTTATTTGGATGGGCTTAGAGACTTAAAAAACCAGCAGGAGTCAGTGTCTCTTATTTGCTGTATCTTGGGATTTCCAGAAAGAAATGGTTAAGTTCTGTTAAGAAAAGCTTTAGAAATGAAATGTATTTCTATTCAGGCACACCTCTTTCCTGAACAGAAGCTCTCTATTTTTAGCACATATACAAAAACCTGAATGTGTGACACTGCCTATAAAGTATATTTTTTCTGTAATGACAAAGAGGAAGGATCAGTATCTATGTCTCACGAAGCGAAAAAAACACAGCATGCAAAAAGAGGAACAGAATTTCTCTGGAAGTGAACCCAGTAACAGATATATTTTTGCGTGTGTTATTTTAAAGGAAAAGATTCAATTTTACCTACTGAGTAGATAATGGCTCTGCTGTCAGGACTGGTTTTGTCCAACAATGATCTCTAAAGCATTTCAGGGAAACATACAGGTCTCAATAAGTAAATCTCAATGATATTCTATGAGAGAGGTTACAAACCCACACATTACGGATGCAAACTGCACGTAATCACATGCATATTGCCCAAGGAACTATGACCAATTCTGGTTCTTCATCTCTAAATATGCAGATCCCTTCTGTTTTCAACAGGGAATCCCTTGCCTCTTAATTGGTAGCAGCAGCAGATATTTATCCTTTGGACTCTCTGGTCCAATAAAAGGCTGTATAAATACAACCAGTATATTACAGTGGAGCCTCTTTCACATTTAAATCACTATTGTAAATCCAGTCCCCATCAGTGTTGACAGAAAATCAATATCAAGAGTTTTTTCCCAGTTTGGGAACCATGAATCTCTGGCCTCATTCCAGTTTCTGGTAAGGTAATTCCCATGTCTTGAAACCACTGGTGCAGCAAAGCAGCAAATGATGGACCTTTATCCATTTTCCCACTGCACTTAAGGATGTTCTTGCAATTCCTGTGTGCAACAGATAGAATTTACTCTATATTTTGTATCCTCTTTGGAGATGTTATACTTTTTCAACATTATTTCATTTACAGCAGGAAAATAGAAAAAATAACCCTATTGCTGAAATAGATAAAAATTAAGAATTTTTGTATTAGATTGGTGGATAATTATATCACTAGATCAGAGGAAAATGACACAGTTCTAAATGTTCTGAAGAAATTTAAAACACTGTTTTAAACTGCCAGTTAAGCATCCAATATTGGGTCCTGAATAGGCAGTAACAGCAAAGTGGAAAGTTTTTCATCCCCTATTTGGATTTTTATTTAAAAGTCTGGTAACTTCTTTTATGGTATAAGGTTTAGTGCTCTTTACATTTGACATCTAGAAAATTAGTATGATTTTCTAGTTTATATGGATGGCAGTGCCAGATAACAGTTTCCAAAAAAAGTAATAAATTGTCTTTTAATGAGAATGCCAACATGCACTCTTTTTTTTCCTATGAGAATGGCATCTTTTTCAAGAAGAGAGGGACCTGTCATGCTTTTGGAATTAAAAATACGTGGAACATTATCAGCTCTAAATGAAGTCAACCTTCTCAAAGAACCCTAAATCAAGTTAAGGTTTCTGGACTTTGTCAATCCAAATAGCTGAGTCCTGTTGGAGCAAGCAACTGTTCTATCAGAAAATTTTCATAGTTCAGAATACTTGAATGTAAAAAGCCTCATAGGGCTCTGAAATGGCAGCCATATGTGGAGTTATTTTAAACATTTCCTTCCAGACAAAGCTTTTTCCATTTTCATGTGTTGCAAAATAAGGCTTCCCAAAATAGTGTCATTCCATATCCAGTTCTGCAAGAGGAATATGGTCATAAATGTATTTTTTTTCTTATGACATTCAATTTAGGCAATACAATTTAATGCAACTGTGACATCTACCCTGCAGTGAAAGCTTACAAGCTAGCTGTAACGATGCTGAGAATGACACTAGCAGTGTGGTGGGGAATTCAGTGAAGTTACCTGATAAGATACTCATTACTATCTGTAACACTGCCTGAAAAATAAAGAGGGTGCTGATATCTTGAGAAGGAAAAAGTTAATAAAAATGGACACAACTCTTGACTATGAGTTTGCAGCCTTTTTTCTGAAACGAGAGGAATAATTCCACAAAAAAGGTGACCATTAGCACCTTCTAACTAAACTAGAAATTATTAATAGAAAAATGATCTGATTAGAACTATCTGGCCACCTCTTAGGTTTGCATGAATCAGTGTAATTCCACTGATTCCTGAAGCAGTAGTATCAGAGTCCAACTTTGAACATCAGCTCTGTTAATCAATGGGGAGAGAGATCTTTCTCCAAAGGGCAATACAGAGCAACCAGAGCGGGCTGTGCTCCGAACTGCAATTCAAGGCAAATGTACAACACAAGATGAAGTTACTCAATGTTCATTGCTGTTGCTAATCCCTATGCAAAATCTAGTTTATTTTATTTGAAAAAATCACTAATGACATTTGTAAAAGAGCTTTATAAGAAAAATAAAAATCTGAACAAATACGAAAACTTCTACAAAAGGTTTGAGGTGATCAAATGGAACCTGACACAGACAGATGTATTTCAAGGCTGTTGCCATCAGGTGATCCCTTCCCTGGGAACTTCTGCTGGGGATGTCATTTCTCATTTTTCATTGTTTCACTGGGTCAGAAAACCTCCCTTAGCAGAGAAAGAAAACAGTACCAACAGTGTGCATCCAGCTACAGTCCACTCTGTCTGACAGCTTCAGGCAGCTTCACACATATAAAACTGAAAAGGGAATCATTTATTTGGACAGTGCTAAAACAGAGAACCTTCCAAATTGTACTGGAAATATGGACATAATTGCCCATTTGCTATAAAGGACTTGGCATGATCTAAAGGGTTATGTCATATCTTTTCTTGGAATGGCTGTGGTAGCACCTTCTCTATATTGCTCACTACTTGCCCTGTGTTGGTGGGACTGTAGTGATACATGTTACCACGACCCCACAGACCTTGGTGCTTCAATTCAGAGTAACTCTGGGCCTCTTGGTCCTTTACAAAAGAAGAGCAACATCTAGCTCTAGAAGAGCCCATCCAGCCTGCAGCTGGAAATCTGAGCCATATAGTCATGAGCATCTTTCCCTGAAACTAACTAATGAAGACTTTCTGTTGTATTCTTAAGATTTGCTTCTGTGTCTGTTGAGCCAAATATCCTAGCTAATGCATTTAGCAGAAGTAAAAAAGGTCACTTTGCAACATGTGTCTCACTCCCAATACTCCAGGCCAGAGTTTTCAGCTGAAGAGTTTTTGCTATTACAGAAAGGTCCCTTAAAAATTGCATTTCTATCTGTCTGTCAACAAAACTGGCCCAGATCTGCTCCATTTCCCAAACAAAATGTCAATCCCATAAGCTCATCCTGAGTTTGGAAGATCCTTTCTTTTTATTTTGAGCTTTTAGTAGTTTTATTGTGCATCATCACGCCCAAAAAAGGCATTTTGCAGCCAGAGGCCATATAGAGAAGGCAATCCAGTTTGTTCTCACACAGCTGCTTGTCCTCCCAAGGTAAATTGCAATAAGAACATTTTGTGGCAGCAGAATAAGTAGTTTTGCTTAAAGAAACCTGAAGACATCAGAGCAGCCTATTTACATACTTTTTTGACCTTATTCTCACTCTCCACAGTATGGCTAAGGATTCTCTGACTCTTCTAAAATTGTTTATGGAATCACTAACACCTGAAAAAACATGGAGCCATATTCTTCCCTCTGTGACTAATCATGGTATCAGCAGGATATTTTTACACATTTTCATTTATAATTATAGAATGTCTAAAGCTCAGTAGAAACGTCCATAGTTTTTAGTGAGCAGGCAGCAGTAACACCCATGGTGTACATCAAGCTCTCTGCAAAGGATGGGACGAGACTGTGCATCATCTCCCCACAGGCCACCTGTCTGTATGTGAAAGGTTGTACAGACCGGGGTCAGCATTACAGTGCAGGCTCCCCAGTTCCAGTTTCTTAGCCTGTGGGAGAGGAATATGACATACAACCTGAGTGAAGATGGACAGAAGTGGACCAGATTGTCACTCTCAGTGTCAGGCTGGAAGTAAGAACTTGAGCTTTCCACTTGTTGAGCATGGCATGTTCCCAAGCCCAGTGCAAATTTGCTCCTGTCAGCTCCCTCTCAGAGCAGTGGCCTCCCCTGAGGTGTCACAAATAATTCAGGATATATGGATTTATATATTCACAGCTTCTCTCCCTGTTGAGGTAAAGCTGCATAGAGTGGGCTTGGCTGCACAGGGGCTGGGAACCTACGGAAGGTATTACAAAGCCCCATCCCGCAGAAACCTTCTGGCTCCAAACGTTTTCTTGTGCCATTGGCTCCAAGAGAGAAACACTTTGTTATTTATTGCTCCACAATCTGGCACACAAGTTAATCCGTGTCTCTCTTGCTCAACAGTTATTTACATGGTTTTAACAAGTGTCCCTGGTTTCCTGAGGGAATACTCCTCTGAGAACAGAATGATCCCTGCATTCTTCCCACACTGCTGGCTCACACAATCTCCTGCACAAGCCACAACAGCACAGGGTAGCCTGGCAGCAGCTTTGAGATGCCCGAGGAGAGCGTGGTCTGTGGGCTTTGCTTCTCTTTTTGGCCTGCCTTGAATGTTAATCCTTTTTTATCTCACCATGAAGGTAATGCTAGGGCCTGGGTGCAATGGGGTTACAGTTCTTTCCTGAAAGCTGTGATTTCACATCCATGTGTTTTGTCAGGAAGAGACTTATTAGTGTGTGAGATTCATGAAATTCAAGCTAAAGAAATACCAAGACTGATCTGTAACTTTAATAATTTCAGGGTTCCCTTTAGTGCCAGCATCCATTCATGCTATTGCAAGGGCCAGATACTTCAATGACAAGTGAGTACCAGATTTGCTTTTGAAGGAATTTAGTATTATTCAACCATGCTGCAAATTTTATTCGAGCTAATAATAAATGTTAATGTTTTATTTCCCCTCCAGCTGCTGGATGAGTGTTGACACACACTTGCTCTATATTGTTCATGGACCTGTAATGGCAGCTTTATTGGTAAGAATAATATTTGCTATCAGCTGTTGAATAATTATTTTAGAAATGCTGCTAACATGTACAGAATAGAAGTTTCTGTACTTTCAGTGTTTTGGTCAGAAGTCAGAATTAGCTAGAGGTTTTCTTCACTCAGTGTTACAGGGAGAGGTTCTCAATACTTTTAAAAGCACAAGTCCTGTAGAGGGACGAACTGTACCACTAACTGCTTTTGAAAATCAGGTCAGTCTATCCCGGTGTAACTTACTTGTGATTTATGTATTGCATTTATGTGACATCAATGATGCACTTAGCTATGCCTTAGCTGGGGTGAGCTGAGCACAGGCTGGCTGCTCAGCATGAGTTTTACTGACGACTGAACTGTTACAATCCAAAGACAGGGAGCTAAACGAGTCCAGGGAAGGAACTGGATCGGGCTGTCCTAGGAGGAGGACAAGATTCAAAGTGCAGCTTGGCAATGTGCATACAAAAAGCATCTGGTATGCCAGTGGTGCTGTCTGGCATGGTAACACTGGCCTTCCTGAAAGGTGCAGAAGCACCTTTCGACCCAAGCCCAAAGTTTACCTCAGTGTGTCACCCAAGATATACTTTCAGCTTTTGATCTGCCTCATGCCTACAAACACCCACATGGACATAGAGAGATTAAACAGTAGGGTGGGGAGTACTGGGCACATCTTTGAATAAAGAAACAACTTTCCCTCTAATACTTGAAAAAACCAAAAACCTTTCCACCCTTTCTTGAGAAGTAGTCTTGGACATCAGCAATGCAAAGGAGTCCATCCTTCCCTGTCATACAGATAGTCCATTTGTCCCATAGAATCACATCTATTGTGGGCTTATTAGTTCAATATTGATTGCATTTGCTGTTGTAATGCCAATTAACATCTAGGATAGGCCATTTGACCTTTATTTTTATCATCGTGATCCAAGTCTGTTCATCTTAGACACAAAGAAAAAAGAAGGGACTGTTTTTTATGGGAAGAAAAGAGTAATCTTTAGCTGTGTTCAAAATAAATCATTGTCATTTCTAGCTTGTATTTTATGCCATTTCCAGTCTTCTTTTTCTTGTGAAGATGTCAATGTCCTGCTTGATTTGCTACAAAAACCCCATAGTGACAGACTAACTCAGAAGAGCTGAAGGTTTTTACCTTTGTTAAGTCTTTTTTCCACTTTTTAGTTACTTCTAGAAATTCTAAAAGTGAAGGTTAAGCAAAGTGAGTCAAGTCAAAATAGGATAAAGAAAAAGGCTTAGATTTAATGCTGAATGGAACCTGAATGGAAGTAATTTATTATTCCTTTTTTCCAGTAGAGAACAAATGTAAAACAGTTGAAAGGTCTCTCAGTGTAGTTAAGAAGTGATGAAATGCTTTGCCAAAGCTTACTGATTCATTGTTCTGAAAGAATCATCTGAAATTTCTCATATATCTATGGAATTTGAGCTATTAAAGTTGGAATTTTTATCTATGGAGTTTAAACTATGTAAATTATACAACTTACATACTTACATTAAAAAATCACCCCAAAAAAGATCTATTAAAGTTCCAAATCATAGATGTGTAATTTTATTGTATCAGAGTGGAAAAGAGGGATCTGGGTACACCGGAGAGGGAGAAGTTTGTGATGCCTAAGATGTCCACAGGGTAACTACTGGGCTCATTATCAGCCTGGGGCTGCCCTCCATGTTCCTGCAGGCTCTTGGCACATCCCACAAGGAGCTCTCTGTGAAGTCAGGGTCAAGGACAGGTTTCTGTATGCTGAAATCAGATTTCCAGAAAATACTGAGAACATGAGATGCTGAACTGCTCAGAATCTCTGACTGTAAGGGTCAGGGGTAAAATTTTCTGAAGTGTCTGACACTTCTGCCCTGAGAGCAAGTGCTACCTTTTACCTGTGGGTAGAGTACCATGGGGTCCCTGCAGTCTGGTGGAGGCAAGGGGTAGCCTAGATTTTCCTCAAGAGAAGCTTTACTGCCCTTCTGGTTTCACAAGCCTGAAGTATTGGTCCATGGAGAATATTCCTTAGGGAAATTATGTGCCCTCATAAGCTCCATGTGCTCAGGGGTATGCTGGAGTTTGTCTCACCTCGGTAACCATCAGACTGGTTACTTGTAGGGGACAATTCATCCTCCCCATTTAAACTTTAGACATAAAAATGATCTTAAGTGTTCCCTGGAAATCCTAAATTTGCCCACATCAGTATCAAAACATCCAGTGCTTCCTAGAACTGATCCCTGCCTGCCTGAAGCATCCATACAGACTTTCTAAGCATGTAGAGCTGCTTAACATATCTTTTCTGGTAGTATTATCTTTTCAAGGTACTTTCCAAGACATGACTTCCCAGGAGGTGCCCATTATGAGATACAATACAGCTAGAAAGCTACACTTTACTGCTATTTATGTGCTCTGTATTTTTATTTTGAATGTCTGTTTAATTTGAATACTTTCACCTACAATGACTTTGGTTTTGCAGGTCAATTTTTTCTTTTTACTTAACATTGTCCGAGTTTTGGTGACAAAGCTGAGAGACACCCACCGTGCCGAGTCCAATATGTATATGAAAGCCGTTAGAGCTACTTTAATTCTGGTGCCCTTACTAGGAATTCAGTTTGTTATTATTCCCTGGAGACCAGAAAACCGACTTGCTGGAGAAATATATGATTACATCATGCATATATTAATGCATTACCAGGTATGTTATATAGTAGCAACTTCAATGTAGTTGACATGTTTGCTATTAAGCTAATTTAGTCAAAGATACTGTTTTTTCCCTGAAACTGAAAATAAATGTGGGTTTCCAGTTCTTTTCCAACCACCTTCTCATTGTCAGATTACCTGCCTTTGCACAAGCAGCACCATTGTGTAAAGGACAGAGACAAGAAGGGGAAACAATGTAATAAGTAGCCAAAATTATCAGTTGACACTATTTCTAAACTATAGAGAGAAAACTGAGTTCACAGAGGGCTTCTGTGTTTCAACACAATTTCTGTTGAAGTGTTCAAATTGACTGCAACTGGTAGTGTGAAGTTAATATTAAAATTAGCTGTGTATGCAAACTGTTGTACAGAGGGAATGCCAACAGACAGAAGAAATAACTGGGACAACTAATCTTCATTTAGGAGTTAGAATTCCATTATTAGGCAGATTAAATTATGAGACTGACATTTTAATTTTGTAAATTCTTTGAAAATACAGCATCATTCAGTAAGTCTTATTTGTTTTCTTTTGAAAGCAAAAGAAACCTGGTTGACTTTAAGTGCTGGGTTATCTGCTTTACTGACTGGAATATATCCAGCCCTATATTGATTAGAAAGGCAGATTTTCAATGTGTTTGTGAATAGCGGTCAACATGGGTGAATATGGTGACCTACTTCTTGTTTCCTTTCATATAGAAGCTAAATGCTGGAATTATTTTAATGCTGTGGTAAGAAAACAGCTTTAAAATGTCAGTGGTGCATTTTTCCGTAGATGAAGTGATAACTAATGCTATTAAAATCTATACATCCTGTCAGATTATATTTTCTGCTTATTGCCTTTATCCCTTCAAAACGGTGGGTGTGCCTGCTACTGCATGCATAGAATGTAGGTCTGTTTTTGAAGTGTATGCCATCTTATATTACAATTCTGCTTAAAAGGAATGAGAGTCTGTTTCTTCTATTGTTACCTGTATTGTCACTTCTTCAAGGGCAGCAAGAGCTATAAAGGAATATCACCAAATTAGTTTTCTGATGACAAGTTATTTGCTTACAGTTTTAGCAAGTTAGGGTAAGACAGTGTTACAATAATCACTTTACTCTTAAAATATCTTTCAAATTCTGTAAGGTTGTTGGAGAATTGCAAAACCAATGACAATTGTCTTAATTAACAATTCTAATTATGATTATTATGCAATGGAAAGTCACCAATCTGAGGTTAAAGTGGAAGTTGTACTGGTGAGGGTGATTGGTTGAGGGAGGGATCCAAGGCAGCAAAGTTTCATCTCTGATGAGTTCCTTCTGCTCTCACAGAATACCTCTTGATACCTCTGCAGTATAATCTCAATGTGCTTCCTGCCAAAATTTAGATTTTCAGGAGGGCTGTGCAGTTGTCCTGCTAACTGCAGCTGTGATACTCCCTTTTCCACTTTGAGTGGATTTTTAATTATATTCTAAAATAAACTTTCTTAATTCTTTACCAAACATTTCTTGTATGCCTATTTAAGATAGCCAGCTACATGATCACTCCTCTGGTGCTCATTTTCTACTAGGGCTGATTATGTAATTAACAGTTATTGTATGAGCCTGTGTGATGGCTGTATTTCCCTGCTGGCAATTGTGCTTTCATAACCCGCAGCACAGCTTGCCTCTCCATAAACTAGCACTAGTCTGTTAGCTTTTGCATCTTGTGGCATGTCAGTCATATACAAGCAAGGACCATGGGCACAATTCCAAATTCTTTTTTTGGTGGAAAATTTAATACAGTCTTCATTTCTGCAGAGGTTAAAGGAATAATTTTCATGCCTTTTCTAGAACATAAAGAGAGACAGCTTTTCAACAGCACATCACTGCTTGAAGTGAGCATGAAGGTTTGATATGTTAGTTATGTAGTTCATGTACACAGAAATGGTACAAAAAACACTGCAGTCTATTATAAAACTCAGAGGACTGAAGATGAGAAAGAATTTGTTCACACAAGAAACCATATAATGGTATTTCTTTCAGAGAATGTTTTCCCAGTTGAAAAACAACACATCAAGCTGTTACATGCTACTTTCCTCTGCTGAAGTCACTTTTGAATAGCAGAAGCTGGTCTGGTTTGAATTGCCCTGCTTTTATTGCTATACTATCATCAATGCTGACCATTTTAAGCAGAAATGTTTTTTCAGATATACCTGTATGAGCAATTAATAAACACTCTATGTCCACTGTATGTCTCCTTCACAATAGATCAGATTCTTCTTAACAGATTTGAGGAGCAGATATGTAAATTATAAAAAACTTGAAGACTGGCTGCAAATTATAAAAATTTGAAGACTGGCTTTTGTGCTGAAAATCTGAATGCATGTACTTTTCCACCCCAGCTAGCCAACTTCTCAGGGATCCTGTATAAATAGAGTAGTATCTCTTCTCACCATCACCAATATCAGCTTTTCAGTCTCCAGAATATTGAAATTAAGATTGCAACAGGCAAAAGAAAGATATTTCAACGCTGATGTGGTTTAACCCCAGCCAGCAACTCAGCCCCACAGAGTCTCTCTCTCACTCTCCGCAATGGGATAGAGGAGATAATTGGAAGGGTAAAAATGGGAAAACTTGTGGGTTGAGATAAAGACAGTTTAACAGGTAAAGCAAAAGCCCTGTACTCAAGTAAAGCAAAACACAGAATTCATTCACACCTTCCCATGGGTGGGAAGGTGTTCAGCAAGCCCCAGGAAAGTACAGCTCCATCACTCTTAGTGGTTACTTGGGACATCAAATGCCATCACTCCAAATATTCTCCTCTTTCACCTGTTTTATATGCTGAGCATGACACCATGTGATCTGGGGTATCCTTTGGATCAGCTGGGGTCAATTATCCTGGATGTGTCCCCTCTCAGCTTCTTGTGTACCCCCAGCTCACTCACTGGGGAGGTGGAATGAGAAGCAGCCTTGTTTCTGTGCAAGCGCAGCTCAACAATAGCTAAAACATCCCTGAATTACCAACACTGTTTCTGGAACACATCCAAAGCAGCCAGCTACCATGAAGAAAATTGACTCTACCCCACACAAAACTAGGACACCTTAATTGGAACAACATGAATGAATTGAGATGCTGTAGGTGTGTTGGTGAACGCACATCTAGCTTATTAAACAGTGCTCCTAAATTAGGCACTACAAAGCAAACATTTGCACTCCAGAAGAGCCAGTGCATTGCAGGTTTACCTTCAAAAGCCTGTTAGATGATGCTGAAAGCACATGAAAGATGCTAACTTCCTCAGGGTGTAAAACATTAGGGTACAGGATGTGCTGGGTCCTTGCAAACCTCTGGTGTGAAAACACATCCGTAAAAAGGCTGAAAAGCTCCATCATGCTGCTCAGTGAAGATGAAGTGGCACACCTGGGGAAAGAGGATGCCTCCTTGGAAGCAGTGGAGCAGCAACAGCCCTCTGTCCTGCACTCAGGTCTCCATTCCAAGAGAGAGCAAGAGAGATGTGGCTTGTACCTGCTGCACCTCTGCTGGCCCTGAGGCTGCTGCTGCCACTTCCTTCACCCTGAGAACCACTGAAAATCTTTTGAAAATTCCCGGGCTGTAAAGAGATTGGTGTGCTGTGCTTCTGACAGAGGTTCTGCTACTAGTGACAATTATCTCAGCTTTTGATTTCTGATTTCAGTCCATGGCAAAGGCCTCACAACCAAAAAAGGAGAGTAGAAAAATGCAATAACTGCATGATGCATCAGTTAGTCCCACCTACAGGGACAGTCCTCCCCAGATGTTTTCAAAACAAGCCCAGAGATTAACAAACTTCAGCTTGCAAGCTCCCTCCACCATTGGTCCCATGTCACTGAATTCTATCTCCAGCACCTTCCATCTGGGTTGGTAGAGGCTGTCAGGTTACAGAACATGGCACTGGCACTATGCCAGAGAAGAGTGAGCCATGGAAGTCTGTGAGGGAGCAGTGGAGGAACAACCCCCAAACCAACAGCAATACAAAACACTTAAAATTACTCTTCTCAATACCTTGCTGATTGTGGCCCTAAATGTACCAAGTCTTTCTCTAATGAGAAATTCAGCATTAGGTAAGCCTTAGGTTTTACAGGCAAATGAAAAGGTTTTTTCTTTTAAATGAGGCAACATCCCTGTTCCATCCAAGTTTTAAATTTAGCTTTCTTTGCAGCTTTATGAGAACAAAATTAACCCATATAAAAGCATCCTCTTAAAAATAGTGAGATATTTGAATGCATTTTAGATGGTATTCATTCCATCTGTTTCTCAGTTTAAAGGGAAATAAATATCCTCTGTGATGGCAAACCAGACAGAAATACTTTCTCCTTCTATGCAAGTTAAGCTTATATGACTGCTTTTGACAACATAAATGGCAGTTTCTTATTTCCTGTTTCGTTTTTTTCTCCTTGCAGTATTAGTAATTTCAAAACTTTTAAATATTTTGAGCCAATAAAACTTGGGGCAAATATTTTTTGATAGCTAGATGTTCTAAATTACAATTTCTATATGAAAAATTCATGCCAAAAATGACAGTAATGAAACCTCCAGTAGAGAGCAAGGGAAGAAGCAAAACAAGAGCTTTGGAGATGGGATGTCTCCACCATTTTGCAGCAGGTGGGCTGCCATCCTTACCCCTCTTGGGACAACCTCCCCACCTCAGTAATAGTAGAAACTGAAAAGACACATTCTTTGCTTTGCCTATTTTTTTTTCACCTAACATAAATGAACAATTTATAACCCAATCATTTACCTCAGAGATGCTGTGTGAATGTGCTGTAAATAAAGACGGTGAAGAATGCACTGTTGTTTTTCTCAAAGCTTTTTATCTTTGGTGAAATGAGAGAAATGGGAATGGGATGTTCTTCTATGAAGAACTTCTGCCTTGGTTTTTTTTGGTTTGTTTTTTGTTTGTTTTTTGCTATCCATTCAGATCCAAAAGTAACAAGTGAATGGGCATGGACCAAAGTCCACAGGGAGACTCAAAACCTAATGTTTTTATATTATGACCACCTGCACAATTACATGTGCTATTATCTTCTACCATCAATAAAAACTATATCATCCCACTAAAGCCTAAACAGCAACACAGTGTGTAATGAATTAGGGCAGAAACTAAGGACATGGTCAGGAATACTAGAAATAGGTATATCTATGCATGCTTTCTTGTTTTTATGGTGATGTAAACCAAGAGATATCAGAAACCTATGTACATTTGCAGTATCTACAAATGTAATTTTTGTTTGTTTCTTTTTAACCTGAACAAATTACTGCAACTTCTCTTTAAGACATCACATCTTCTAGAAGAGTGAAATACAAATTAATACCTGTCAAACAAAGAATGTCCTTGTACCAGTATAGGCACTTAAACACACAGAAAAACTCACTACAGTGTCAATAAGGTACATGAAGTCTGAAAGCTGCTGACTCTGGACAGTCGCTAAGGCATGATTCAGCTGAAAGCCACATTCATCTGTTCTTCACGTAAATCTAGAAATAAAGAATTTCAGAAGTCATTAAAGGCACCAATCTCAAAATAAATATATTCTTCATTTCTACTTTCAATATCATAGCCAACATTATCTTGCTGGGATCAGACAATTTATCACAGATCAGTTTAACTACTCCACACAGTGGCAGAGAGATATAAAGGACCTGGACATCTCATCCTCAGCAGGAATTGCACTCAGCAAAAACCAGCAGCAGCTAGAGTATGGGAGACATATGTCAAAAAGATATGAGAAATAACCCATGGGCCTTAAATTAAATATTTAACCTACATCTAATCTGTCATGTTTTAATAGATCCACTGTAGAATTATGGTCATCCCAAGCCCTCTCATCTCCAAGCGACAAAGCTGGTGTCTGCTGCTGCTATCTCTGTAGCTTTACAGCTGAACATAACAGTAGTCCTCTGACCTATGGACAAAACTTTATGTATATAAAATGGAAGAAATAGAAATAGATAGAGAAATAGAAATATTGATGACGGAGCCCAGAGGACCATGGCAGGTGGAAGAAGAGCAATGAGATGTATATAGGAAAGACTAAAGAAAATAATTTCTTCAGCCAGAACACATAAAATATTCATGGTCTAAAAATAACAAGAAGCCAGGTGTACTTTCAGCTCACCCTAAACTAGAAGAGGAACTGAAAGGGATACAGGGCATCACCACATCTTTAGTTTTTCTGTCAGAAGTTGTCTGGTGAAAACACTAGTTAAGGGAACTACACTCTCAGAAGAAAAGTAGAGCAATTGCAGGATGTAACAAAGGAATTCAAATATCATGCAGGAATTGAAATGTCTACCCTTCAATAGTTCAGGTTCAATTTTTGTCTTTAATAAACTGCAGTTCCCAAATTCCCCTTAAACATTCTCAGTGCAGAACAGACTCAAAAAAAATTTCTCCACTTCTTTCTCTCCTCCTGCTGTCTTTTGTATCTGCTGTGCCTCATGTGGACTGTCCATCGAGCATCTCTGCTCCCAGAGAAGATCGTTTGACATTATGGCTGACTGCTGTTATTAAAAACATATTTAGCAAATAGCGAACCCCCTGCTGAACCATGTACAATGCATTTCAACAGCAGGTGTTTAGCAAGACTGCACATCCTGTAGAGCATACAGCATGAAGAACATGGATGCAGGACAGCAGGAAGTGACTTGTTTGCTCCCCTTGTACAAATTCTGATTTAGGGATGTCTGATCTGACAAAGTACAGCTTCAGAGGCATGAGGTTTTGGTTGACTTTTTGGTGCCTCTCAGCCTGAAGCTTATGGACAAACTGTTGCACATTGTGTGCTGTATGATGGAATTTGATGTTTTTGGGAATACTCACTGTTTTGTCAAAATATGAAAAGAAACTTTCTTTTTCTCCTCCTGCATGCTTCTTTATGTTCATATCTCATGTCAAACTACAACTTCTGCATCAGAGAAAATCTATTTGAGTAAAATAATTGTCAAAATTGAGGTGGTCAGCATGTGTTCAATTCAGCCTATGTATCTTTAAGATATAAGCATTTTGTTAAAACGGTTACTACTTATCCTATGTTTGTGGTCCAAAATATACATTTGAGAGTCCAAGACATTTTAAAAAGCATTAGCTACAATTTATCCGGTAATCGGTTAAATAAAGGTTTCATGAAAAAGATAGAGCTGTAGAGCTCTTGAAAGAAACCCTTGGGAACAGAATTTCACAAACTGCCATACATTTGGTTTATAATAACTGCTTTAAATAATTTAATATGAAGGCATTTGGCTCCCTGTGATGCTGTGTAATGCTATTTTAATAAGAGTGAGTGCAGTTAGGACATGGAACCAGTATAACTCCCTAATCCTGAATGGCAGCCTCTCTGTGCAAGAATTTTCTCTCTTACTAATTTCACACTTTCTCATCTCATATTCCTGCCTTGGCCCTGTTTAATCTTACAGCAGTAGTGAAATATTATCTGAACAACTGTGGTGATGATTAAATTAATTTAAAGCTATTTAGGACCAAGCTAAGATCTGCGGTCTCTCTTTTTTTTTTTGCCCTGCTTCCTTTCATTACAACTCATCCATTCCTTGAGGTTTTTTTCCTTTTTTGACCACTTACATTTGTTTTCACATCCTCTCCATCCATCGTGATACAAGTTCACTTATCCTGACATACAGTTCAACTTAAAGCCTTCCTTGCACAGCTGGATTCTCCATGGCTGACACTTTTAACGGGATAGCTGCACTCTGACAAATCAGTGCCAGCATATAGGGCACAATTCCTCTTCCATCTCTTTAGAAAAATCAGTGGCAGTGTGATACTCCACTGTAAGCAAAATATCATCTACCTTATATATTATTTAATTTTCCTTTTTTTACATCTCTCACACATAAATAACTTCATAGCCAAAACAGGTAATCTATAAATGCTAGTATTATAGAAGAACATGGTAAAACAGGATGGAAAGAGAAAAATCCTTTTAATAACATCACTGTGAAAGATGGGGAGTGTCTAATTCTGAGGAGGCAGACTAATGTTTTTATCTTGTATCCATCAAGTCCAAATTTCCAAATTACACTAAAGAAGTTTATACATTCTGATCCCTAAACTCTTTTTTTGTTCTTAGGGCTTACTTGTGGCTACTATATTTTGCTTCTTCAATGGTGAGGTAAGTGTGTGAAATACAGAAAATGAGCAAAACTTGAAAACTTGTCACTGTTGTTCATTAATGCAGATATGAAGCATGTCACACTTCAAAATTTGAAACCACATGAAGTTGCCTTTACTCTCTATACACAGGCAGCTGTGTGTGTTTTTGAAAGCTCTGTGGAGAATGTGACATGAGTATCTGAGCAGATGAATCAGGTGTGTTACCATTACAAAGCAGAAGGCACCTAAGGAGGTACAGGCATGACACTCTCCTCCTACCATCCGCAGTTTCACAGGGAGGTCTGAGTAAAGGAGAAAAATGTTCTACTCCCCTTCCTGCACCAGAACAGTGGGAAGGACCACGATACTCCATAAAAAGCAGTGGGGCCCTTCAGGGGTCTTTTCTGGAGAACTCAGTGCTGCATTCAGGCCCAGAGCCACTGCAGAACACATCCCTGGTAGCACTGTCAGAGCTGGAAGAGCGTCACTGCTTTGAGCATTAGCACTGGCTTTTTTGCTGTCAATGTTTCTTATGTAGTAATTAAGAAATAGAAGCTCTTGAGGTAAAGGTCTCTCCCATTCTCTTACAACTGGATCATATATGTGTATGTATACCTATAGTGGGTTTTAGGTCCACTTCACTTCTCTTTTTTTCACAAAAAACTAGCAGGTAAAAATATGTAATGAACCAATTAAATTCCTACAGCAAGCCACTTTCCAAAGACGGTTGGCAATAAGAAAGCTTTTTCTATACATCAAGAGCATTCAAGTGTAGCAAAATAAAACACCATGTGTCTTAGCAAAGCTAGGAAGTCCAGTAAAAAGTTCATTTTCAGTCCAGAGCAGATGAATTAGATACAGAACAAACTTTGTGTTGCTAACATTGAGTATGTCAACCTAGAGAGATACTAGTTCTCCTGTTTATCCCTGTATATTATTAGAAAGTAGCAAATTCCAAATAATGATGTGACCACCTGATGTTTTGATAGAGACTTGAAGCAAATTATGTTATTGATAAGGAGCTACTGGCTGCTTTGATAACTTTCAGGATAGCAGAGGATATTAAATTCTGCCACCACTTGTCAACATCTCTGTACATTTGCTTGTAGCTGGCCCCCTGTGTAAATGTACAAATAAATTCAAGAATAGAAAAGATGAGTGGGCTCCCACTGCAGTTCTGTAGCATGGCTTCTCAGGAGACATGAATGAGAATGGTAAAATATGAGCAGCTACTGACACCAGAACCTAACATCAAATGATAGCTGTAAAGATTGTGCTACAGAAGTTCGCAGTTTCATGCATCCAACTAAGTGAAGATGAAGAGATGTACAACTCTTTTCCTATCACATTTCTGTCCCCAGGATCTGCAGGCTACAATCACCTTTCTCCTTCTCCCTTATCGTCATCACTTTCTGGCAAAGTACAGTCTCTTTGCCCTGGAAACATGGAAAAACTTCTGATTCTCCCTGGCGTGGAGGGCCTGGCGTGCAGGAAGTTGAAACCAGTCAGGCAGTTTTTGAAGTATCTTCTCCCCATAGGAATGACAGCATAGCTGTGTACAAGCAGTGCTCCAGCGTGTCCTCAATAGCCTCCAAACTTGTTACCCCAAACTCCTGGTCTTCAATATTGCTTTCTTCATTCTCCTCACCCTCACCTTCCTTTTTTTCTTTTTGCAGATTAGATTTTGCAAAACAAATTTTCTTATTGTTCTATAGCTTTTATCATGAAAGCTTCTCCCATGCAGGAGGGATCAAAGCTTTGGGGTCTGTGCAGGGGGCAGGGGAAGGGGGCTAGGAAAGGAACAGAAAGGCTCTAAGAGCGTGTTTTCACTGCCTTTACTAAAGATGCTGAGATTAATCTGAATGGATGAAGTGATGTGAACTGTAAGCACAACATGGGGCAGAAGAGAAGGCCAGAAGTCCACAATGGCTAGCGGTGCTAATGGCCATGGTGGTGGTGGTGGAGAGGTGGCGGCCATCAGGCAGAGCTTCTCTGCATCCGCAGGGTTATGTCTAGTCAAGCCGATACCCCAAAGGTCACTATCTTAGTAATTCTGAAGACTTCTTCCAGTTCCTCCCCATTGTTTCTGGGGTGACTAAGCTACAATATTAATACTGTAACATCAAAAGGCAATTTTAAAGTCACTGAAGTCTTTACAGAGTTTACCTCATGTGTAATATTTCTGCATCAAGTGCTACAACTGCATAGCACTTTGACTCAGTGACTCTTTCTCACTAACAAACTCTGGTGATGGTATGATATAAAATACCTCTCAATGCAGCCATTTCACTGTAATTCGCAATATTGGTGTCGTAAACTATGCTCACAGCCCCAGTAATTAAAGTGCCATTGTGACTAAGGCCTTTCCCTTGCTCGATATCTAATTAACCTGCAGTCATTTGTTTTCTTTACATGTTAGGAGAAGGTGAATAGCAATATATTCTCCAAATGATGAACAGTGCCCACCTCAGGAGGAGAACAGAAAATCTAGGACTTCTGCCATCACAGTGCCTCACTTGCCCTGCCTTCCTCTGGAGGAGGGGGTCACTTATACCAGATTATTGTGTCAAACTGCTCCAATTCTTTACCTTGCAGTGTTTGGAATTCCTAATATAAACAAAAAAAGTCTAGGCTTTCCCACCTTCTGTTCATGTCTCAGGACTATCAAGAGCCAGCACACCTTGAACATGCAGCTGGAGAAGGGCTTCATATTCCCCGGCAGGACTCATTAGCTTAAATCATATCCTAGTGCCATCACTCTTACTGTAAATGTTCAATTATTTTATTTGTAGCAGATGAAAGTTCAAAGGTTGAAATTCTCTGCCATGCAGCAGGCATGACCAATGCCGTATTTTGTGAGTGCAGAACCTGTTCTTAACTTACCAGGACAAAATCTCTGTTTAGCTGTACTAATCCTCCAACTCTTTCCTTCTACAAAATTAGTCCTGGGAAGCTCTTGTAGTACTTTGACATTCACGACTAGTTGTACTCAAGACTAAGTTTCTTCAGATATCACAATGCATTAGGCATTCCAGGGGCAAGCATCCAGCTGCAGCATCAGATGGGTTTTAAACTCCATTCCTTCTTCCTCTTCTACCATAGCATCCTACACTGTTCTGGTGCAGCAATCCATTCCACCTTTATAGGATCAGCTGACCTGTACCCTCTCTTCACAAGCAGAAACAGCTGCAGAAACTCCTACTGCTGCCATAAGGTAGGCAGGGAAAGAGTTCAGGCCAAGAGCTGAACAAACGCTTCTGGAGAAGACAGGAGAGACAGGCATATTGAACCTGATGGTATTAGACCTGGAACTTGTCCTCTTCATTTTTCCTTTCCCCTTTCCTTTCCTTTAAAATGTCTACAATTACAGGGTTTTATATTATGCCTCACTGTAACTATGTGTTTCTTTAACAGGTCCAGGGAGCTTTGAAGAGGCAATGGACCCAGTACAAAACCCAGTGGGGCCAAAGGCGCCGTGAGCATTGTTCCACGCGATCTACCTCCTACACTGCAACATCAATCACAGAGGTCCCCGTTTACCTGTACCATCATGATTCCAACAGTGAACAGTTAAATGGAAGATATGCAGAGGACTCTGAACTTGTGGCATTAAAATCTGGAGAGACATCTGCCTAGCTCAGCACCAGCCATTGCGAACACATTTTTTTCATGTTCTGCCTGTGAACAAAGTGGGGAGAAAGGTGGGAGTGTGAAAATCAAAAATGCTGTGTCAGAGGGCAGGCCCAGGTAGAAGGACACATTGTATTCAAACTACATCAGCCTCTGACAGCAGTGGTGTAGAGGGATTCTGATGCAGACCTGGGAATAGCATTCCTTCCTTTGTGTGCTGCTTCAGGGAATGAACATGGACCTGCCTGCCAGGCTGAGTAATCTCTGCATCTCCAGATACCAGCCTTATGAAGTGAAAATCCAACATTAGTAACAACCCCAGGTAGCCCATTGCAAATAGGAAAGAATCAATATGTAGCAATTGGAAACTTTTGGCACTTTTTGTTTTCGATACTTTTCTTTAACACTAAACTGCCAACTTTCACAAGATGTAACTGGCTTAGAGTCCTTTATTTTTCCCTTTTAATGAGCTTGATGACTGCTTAAAAGATATTACACATTGCAAGACAAATCAAACATATCAACAGCAGAAAGTCACTCCAAAGTATTGAAATCCTGATACTTTCCAAGGGATGCCCCAAAGTATTACCAACCCCAAAGGATATCCCATAATATTATCATCTCATCAGCAGGTGTGTAAAGCAAACAAAGGTGAAATAGTCATTGCATACCAAGATCTCAAACATCCCCAGAGAAACAGATCAGTTCTTCAGGCTGCATTACACAAATCCTGAAGGCATCTCAAAGTAGATTTTGTTTAGCAATACTGGGAGTTCAAGAATATTTATTTTTAGGAAAAATTGTCACTCTATTACTCTGCCCAGAAACTTACCATTAAGGCAAAATTTTTTCACTCTGAATAAACTGTGAAATATTTTTGGAAATTTTGGTTTTGTTTAATGGACATTCTGAGATTAATGCTAGATGAATACCTGTCTCTGTTATAAAATTGTGACCATGGCAGTAAAGGGTCCTGTGTAAGAAATGAGAAACTAATGTCTTAATACAGGATGCATCTATTTTTAGAATCTGGTTGCTCTCCTAATGATTAGATAGTCATTACAAATATCTTGATAATCTATTTCAGATTCTATTGAAATTAGCAGACAAATGCGTTCTAACTTCAATGAGTGGTGACCAACTCTCTTCAGTGTTCAGGAATGACATATGCAATATAGTTAAGTGTAGACCTCAAAAACAGGAGACCCTTTCATCCACAGTGATTTCAAATAATTTTAAAATATTGTGTCCAGACAGGATGTTTTTCCTTTCCTGACACAGCTGGACCCTAAACTTTACCCTTATTTGTAGATTTTAAATGGAGGGATGATGTACATGTCTACCTACATGAGCCACCATCTCACTGGGAAAGTCCCTTCTAGGAACGAGCTCATGAGGGATAGGTGTAAACACAGAACTAAGAGAGTGGACCAAATTACCATTATCCATATATGAGGCAATGCCTTGCAGGGAAGCAGCTTGCTCCAGTTTTTCCACCAGCACACACACACAGCTTCTGTGCACCACCAACACTTTCTGCCCAGTGCAAGGAGTGAGCTCCTGGCTCTGGCACCATGCAACAAGAGGGAGGAGCTGGGGAGCAAGAACAAGCTGTCTGTGCAGAACATCGCATGGTTAATCCAGTGGAAAACTTAGAAGGAAATACCTTCATGTATATTTTGTTCAAACCATATAGCTATTTTTCAGACTTCAATGGATATGAAGATATTTTTTCAGACAACAGTATTTCTCATTATTTCTGTTTTCACCAGTGAACAGTAGGAAGACTCAGTTGTTAAAGACAATGAAGTGGCTCTGCTATGAATGTTGTATTTCTGAATAGCTTTGGGACACACTAAATGTCACAGGAGTGCTCCAAAAGGCATTCCAGGTTTCTAAAGAGATAAATGAGCTTACTGTAAAAGATGTGTGTGCAATATAGAGAGTTTAATAATGAACCTGTTGATTTTAATGATGTACATGTTTACAACATGTAAGTGCAAGTTGTTTCACAGTCTGTTATGTTTGTGTGAATGTACAAAATGGAAATGCTTTGCCATTATAATGGTTGTTTTCTTTATTCACTAGCTATAGTTTCTTGCTCATTTTAGTAGAGTGCTCTGAAAAGTCAGGATCTGAGGTTTGGGATCTTGGTTGGAGCTTCAGTGTAGTTGCATCAGTCATTGTGGAGGCTCTGGTTTCAGTGGAGAGACAATGATTTTCAGCCACTGAAAATTTGGTCTCACATATACTATGAGTTTAGGGCAGTCATTACCCTTGGTGTTTGTAGGAAAGGCATAGTTTTAAAGGTATTTACTGAGTAATTTCTATTCAATGGGAAATGCTGTTTTTCTTCTTCTCAAGATCATTTGAAATGCCATCATTGCACACATAAGGTACATTTCATTTTCTGCATTATAAATAGTACCATACCATACACTAGTGATAGTAATATTAGGAATGCTGATACAACCTCAGTAATTACAGTCATGATAGTAGGGTGGTTTGACTCTAAGATATTTCACAAGAACAGCAAAAATGTAATTAATATCAGTGTATCAAAAAGTAGACAAGAAGCTGACACTTGAATCAGTGGATGTAAGGTGTATTTTAAGAGGAAACCAGCCTTAACATTGATCACCTCTGCAATATGTTTCCTCTCAAACACCACACCTGACACATGAAAACCCAGTTTAGTGAACATTTGCTCCAGCAGAAGGCTTTGAGTGGTTGCTTTGTTGGAGCAACTAAATCTATTAGTAATATGTTGGTTGTTATTCTTCATGAGGTACAGAAACACAGCACAAATTAAAATATTTGTTGTGGCATGGGATATTGAAAGTGATGCCTAATCCTGCAAAAGGCTTTCAAAACAATATTAGTGAAGATAGAAAGATAGGATAGATAGGATGGATGGATGGATGGATGGATAGATAGATAGATAGATAGATAGATAGATAGATAGATAGATAGATAGATAGATAGATAGATAAGACACAGCCCCTTTATTTGAAGCTTCTTAAGGTGCACAACAAAAGCATTCACATGTGTCAGCCAAATGTTACAGTTTTTATCATTTCCAATAATTAACATATTTGATAACTATACCCAACCCATGATACTATTTTCCCCTGGTGCCCACCCTCAGAACTCCTCAGAACTGCCCCTTGGAGCCCCTCCAAGGGGTCTGAGCTTACTCTCCTGTTTTGACTACAAGCTATTTTATTGTCTCAGTTGGAGTTCTTGCAGGTGTTCTTCAAAACAGCATGTCCTTGGTAATGTATGTCTAACAGAATTTCTGGAATGTGTGAGAAAATGCTCAGCAACCTCCAAATGCCACCTAAAATGTGAGAAACCTAGGAAAACTCATTCAATTTATATAACTCTATTAAAATCTATCAAATACACAGTAAAATCCTTAGGTATCAAAAGTGACACTTGAATTTTTTTATTTACTTAATAAATGTATTTTAGCTAAAATAAAGCAGCAACAAAGGCAGAACAGTCAATTTTATCTATACTAAAATTCTTAGCAATAATGCTACCTTAATTGAAACACCTGTAGTTGTGTGCCAGCTCTAGTAATTAAGGTACTGGTAAAATTTAGGTTCAAAGTATCCTTTTCACGACCTGCAGATATTTCTGTGCAGTACAGAATTATTCATATGCTTCCAGATGGATCCCAAATCTATATTTAAGGGCCCCTTTATTGAGTATTCAGAGCATCATTGAGAAAATAAAGTAATTCTCAGCATCTCAAATACAGATCAGTACATTCTTCTCATCCTAGTAAAGGACAGCTGTTTTAACCAGTGACATCAGGTGGTGAGAAGGTTACCATTACTGAGTATGTCATGCTCAGCATCAAAAAAAAACGTCATGGTAAGGTGACCAACCAGGATGTTGTATGTGAGTCTCATGAAACACAAATCACCACAGATAAGATTGGGGATGATTTAGCCCTGGATCACTTGCCTTGGCTGAGGGATCTTTTAGATAACCTGTCCAATCCCTGTCAAAACTTGTTTACTATGATTTTATAGCAGCAGAGATGGACACTGGGCTCTGCTGGGGCAGGAAAGTACTTAAGTTTGATTAAATGATGTTTAATATTTCCTTCATGATCCAATTTCAGGACCTCACAAGCCTATCTTTAAAAGAAAAAGAAATAAACGATCTTCAGGCAATTTTTAAAGGCCATCAGATGTCTGCACTGATTTTAATAACCTGATCCCTCTTCTCTCACTGTAAGCAAATGCAACTTGGAGAAGTGACCACACCACAGGATGTTACTTTGTGTAATGTGCAGATGTCTGACTACATGAAACTCCTTCATGCCCAAGGGCTAGTGATGTTGGTTTGCATAATATGGTCAAATAGATACAGCTCCTTCCCTCATCTGATCTGCATTTCTTTCTACCTTAGTATCACCACCACAAAATGTATTTACTTCCCCATCTGTGCATCCTACACATTTTCAGAAGAAACATTTTTCCTTCAGTTTTCACCTTATGTTGACTTGCTGTGTGCCTTTTGATCTAAACCAGATCGTAGAATTCAGGTGCTTTGTCCACATTTTTTTAAAAACTACCCACTGGAATTATGGAAATGGAGGGTGAAGATTTAATGCTAAGGATAAAAGTCTGAGCACACAGATGAAGTATCTTTACAAATAGAGCAACATTACCCTTCTATTTTTGATAGAATGTAATCCTGTCATCTGAAAAAAAAATCTAAAAAGATCTCAAGAAGATGAATGTTAGGTAAAAGGCACCAGACTACATAGCGAATATCTAACCCACAGGACTCTGGCCAGCGCACTCATGACTGCCTCTGCAGCAGGAGAAGTGAGCTGCACCTTTGACCTGGCAGCAATTCAGTCTTCATGGGAATTACAGGGCAGATTTATCCAACACAAAGTAGCCTTCAATTTTGAAAGGAGGGATTGCAAGGTTTTTTTATTTTATCCTGTGGTGTAAAACTTCTTTCTTATGGCAGACTTCTTGGGAAGTCAGAGTTAATGAGAAAAAGGAAGGGCAGCAGGTCATTTCAGTTGTGCCATCACCTACACAGGCACTGTGTGCAGAGCAGTGCATCAGTTACCAACCAGTTACCAATGCACATCAGCAGAAGAAATTAATGCAATAAGGACAAAGAAACAAAATACATTTTATACTAAGTGTATACAGTCTTTGTAAATTAGCAATGCACCTTCAGTAATCAAAACTTATACAATAGAATCTGGAAAAAATTTAAACAATTCCATGTGTATATAAAAAGTTTCCCTTTTTTAATTTTTTTTTTTTGTAATTCCTCTATAGATAGAATATTATACGTTCATGGCAGGAAAATTTTATGCAATTAATTTTTATTCAATGATGCTTGAAATGCATGGTTTACTAAATGGAAAAGTCTTGAAAATGTAGGAAGACTCCTCATGCTGACAAATCTGAGGCACAGTCGTAAACCAAAAACTCGCTGTTCATGATTGATATGAATAAAACCACGATTATAATTGAATTACCCCTTAGTTTTACATAAGCCAATAAATTCAATGTCTACTTTAGTATTTACTGAGTAATATATATTTTATGCCATAAAAATACCCTGATGGTTTTCTACACTACAAGTGTGTTTCCGATTGCAAACCAATTGTTCTGTTGCAGTGTGTGCTGTACATAAGCTAAACCTTGCTGTAAGTGTGAAAAATCTTTTTACAAAGAAATACTGACTGAAGATGTGAGTGAAATCTCAGCCTTACTGAAATCAAAAGCAGCAGCTCCTTGAGTTCTGTGGGAACAAGGAATTCATCTTGTACAAATCCTGTTTTACCAGTATTAATGGCTATGGATGGATCAGGAAGGGGATTCTTGCTACTGCCCTTCTAACACCCATGTCCCCCACAGAGACTGCAAACATATGAGGGCTGCTGTTGTCTTTTCAGGTCATTGCTCCAAAGGTCTGGGGGGGGCTGATCGGAGACCAATGCTGGAGGAAACAATGCAGGAGTTAAGCCTTGCTCTGGCATTTCCTATTGTAGCACAAGCAAGAAGATGGAGCTCTGGACAGGGTTTTCAGATATCCTGGAAATCTTGATCTGCTCTAGCCCTTGGGTCAGGCAGACCCTGGTGGGATCTGTGTTGAACTGGGTGCCAGTCCATCACTCTTTCTTAGTTTGTTTTATGTCTTGCACAGGAATGCTTTAGATGCAATTTCTTTGGTGTAGAACTGGGCACTTGGGAAATTTTGGCTTTGTGAGAGGCTTCTAGTTTTGCAATTAAAGTCAGACTAATTTTAAAACTGTTCCAATATCTTCTTAAGATATGTAGGTGTAAATGAACATCAAGCCACTGGTTCTTAAACAGTTGAATATGCCTCACCTCATCAAGAGCCTTCTTAAAGTCTCTGACAGGTATGAGCTAGTAGCGCAATAGCATTAAAGGTCAAATAAATATCTATTAAAATCAAGAAAAAAACCTGTGGTTATAAGGCATTGGATTGCATGGACTTGGCAGTCTCACATTTGGGTCATGTCCCTGCCACAGACTCACTGTGTGGTCCTGAGAAAATGGTTGCAAACAAAGTGCCAGACTCACTGAATCCACTGAAACTTACACTGACATATTTAGGCTCCTGCACTCAAAATTTAGACTTTTACTCCAAAAATTCCCAACCTGTCAACCATTTCATTGTAGACATGTATTGTAAACATCTAAGCTGTCTCTGACTCCTGAACAAAATTCCAACAATGGTTGGTAGGGAAAAGCTGTCCCTTCCTCCTGGCAAGCAATGTATTCTTAAGTGATTGATCTGGCTCTCTGCTCTCTGACAGGAATTTTGTACCAAAAATTTTTTGTACCAAAATGTTGAACTTTGCAATAGTGCTCAACCATGAACATTAATTAATTTTTTCCCTGATTATTAAATCCTCTGAAATATTTAAAGAATTGTAAAAAATCAGAAGGAAAAATATTCAACAACTTTTTCTGAGACAGCCCTGTCTGAGGGAACCTTCTGGAGTGCTGTGATGTAGAGACCATATACATGTAGATATTTAAAAATTCACATATAATGTAAAATACCTGCATAGACTCTTCACCTCTAGCTCCATTATCTGACTGGGATTCAAGTGATGCAATTTCAAGTGTTGCTGGGCAGGCAGGGGATTTAGCTCCTACACTTGGTGCTTCAGCAATTCATTTGGTGAAAGGTGGCTACTGGGCTGAGGCACAGCTGACGTGCAGAAACGCCTGAATATATTGCACATATTTTCAAATGTCCGTGTAGTTGAGAGAGCTGAATCCTTTACCATGAATGAGGCCCATCTGTAGTCAAAAAAAATAACTAAGCATATCAAATGCATACAATACATACAGTATCATCTGCAGGCTTTACTAGCAACCTTTTGATGTTAATCTCCATTTCTGCTGTAAAATTTCCTCTGTCTGGTCAACAAGACAACACTGAAAATCTCTGTGCATACCACTGGTGACAAAGTTACTAAGTTAAAATCTCCTTCATGTCACCAGATGAACACACTTCTGTTGGTACAAGGGCAAAATGGACCTGGGCAAGGCATGCCTGCATTGTGTGTGATTGTCAGCATCCCTCAGAAAGACAAAGCCCAAAAGGCCTTTCCTAGACTGGTTCACTAACATTCAGAAATATCAGCTCTTCAACAGAATTTAGTTTTGGCAGAGATGTTTGTCAATCTGCCCAGAGAGAGCTGCTTCTGAAGCAATGTTTCACATTAGATGAAGCACCACCAATGAGCAATATACTCAAATAACATCAAGCAATTCTATCTGCACAGGACAGTGTCATGTTCAAATATGTCCTAGGAATATTTCATTCAGGCAAGGTGCAAAGTCTTTCAATGACACCTCCCAAATTAGTTGCATTTTCTATTCTGCTCAGTGAGTTAAAAAGGTGCTCAGGAGAGGCTGGAGCATTGCTACACATCAGGTTCCTTGGTCTGGCAAATGTACCTCACAGATATATGTTTTATTGGCATCAAGTATCTATATATTTAATGGACCCTTCTGCTCCTAACCAGTATCTGCAAAGATATAGGGCAAATTTTTTTTTCCATGTTCTTTGAACAAATCACAAGATTAATGCTGTTAGTAGTTATCTACCTTAGAAATAGAAAGTCTTCCTCATCTGGGGGACAGATGGCCCTGGAGTGTTCTGAGTGCCTGTCTTAGGAGGTATTTTAAGGACATTAGACAAACAAACTCAAAACTGACAGAGATGTACCTAACTGTTGTCTTTGACAATATTGTGATAACAAATAATTTCTTGTTAATAATTTCCCCCCATTTTCAGTGGGCGAACTCTCGTCCAAACTTCAAACACTTTACTTGCACTCTGGAGGGTTGCTTATTTCTCTTGGTAGCAAAGCAGTCATTGCTCATCAAAAAAGATTTCATCCCTAGGGATATTTTTCCATAATGTTGCTAGTAGTTCTGATTTGAAATGCAGAATAATGGTGTGTGTCCATGCAGTTTAAAAGCAACAGCCAAAGATGATTCCTCCATTTCTGAATTGAAAGCCACTCTGCTTCACCCAGAATTTTGTACATTTCTCTGCTGTTTTCAGATAATGCTCTGAGATTCTTCTCTGCTGTAGGACATTAGTGACTTTCACAAATGGCTTTATAGTGTGAACAGATTTTATAATGACAAAAAAAGAAACAAAACACCAGACTTTTTGCTCAGGTAGATTTCAAGGACACAGGTAAGGTGTGGCTTGTGTTCAGGCTGTGTGACTGAGACACATGGAATGGGCATGAAGTCTTTTACATATTACAGTAACAGGGAAAGCCTAGCTATTCAAAGATATATAAGTACCATTAATTACTAAAATTCATTTAAGGATGGGCTCAAGCTTAGGAAGTTGTCCCCCTGACTTTGTTAGGTCAAATATCTGAACTCCTGTTTGTTCTGCTAAGCATCTCACAATTTCACAATGCCATATGGTACAGCATGGAAAAAGTTATGTCAGAGTAGTCATCTCCAAAGCAAGACTCTGATCCTTAATAATGTAGGAGCAAGGCAGCAAATACTTCTGCAAATCTTAATTAACCCCTCAAATAATCTGCCATAGCCAGATGGATTCATAACATATCAATATACCTCTATTGAGGCTACAGCCATTGCCCACTGCCTCCAAACAACCACTTTATTTCTAAAAGCCCAAACCCTTCCCTAACATGAAAGCCTTGAAATATTCCCACTGCTACATAGTGGAAAGCCTCTATGTTTTTTCCACTCTCAGGCTAATTTCACATGAAAGGATTGGCACTTTCTATCTCTGATACTGTAATGATTTGACCCATGGCTTCCTCAGTGACCATTGTATCTAAGGAAGTTACAAGTATTCCACACGTGTCTTCCACGTAGCAGGGGAGGGAGTAGTTTTGGTCTCTTCTCTCTTGGCCAAGGAGCTGGTGGGAGGCGGTTGGAGTCTGGTCCCTCCAGTTGTTGGTGGTTCTCCTGCCCTGGGTGAGATTGTTTCATTCTTGTTCCCCTTCCTTGAGGTTTTTAATTGTGTTTGTTTTGATTCATTCGGTTTCTTTAGGTTAAGTTGGTGTCTTCCCTATTTTCTGGCTAATCAGTCCTTTTTTTTCCCTTTCCCTTTCCCCTGGGGGTGGGTTCCTATGTACTGTGTATACAGTGTGGTTTGTGAATGTTAGAAAATATAATCTATTCTTTTTATTCAGTTCAGTTTCTTTAGAGTGCGTTTCTTTTCAGTGGCTTTTCTTTCCTTTGCTGGGAAAGTTCTGGGAGGGGGAAGGGGGGCCAGTCCAAAGTTAGCAACAGCTAAGCCAAACCTGCAACAAAGTCCTTTTTTGTCCTGTACTGGCAAGAACCACAGCAGTAGAAGTCTTGGTTAATCTTCATCAGCTTCCTTTGAGTTTGGAGTCCATCTCCACCACTTACATGTTAGATGTGAGAGACCCAGAATAGACATGGACTTAGAGCAATTTTCCTGCACTTTTCTATTTTCTCAAAACCAGATTGTGTTGGATGCAGCACCTTGGAAAATATATTTGAAATCAACAGAGTTTTGCTATTTTTGTTGCACTTCAAAAAACACGGCTCATTGGATTCCTTGGGAAACATATCTGAGTAAATAGTAAAGCCAAGTTTCGTTGTGGTCACATTAGAAGCAGCTGCAATATTAAACCTTGATTTCTGAGATGGAAATTACAATAACTAAAATACAATGTTACAGTTCATACTAAGAGGAAACTGGGATTAAAGAGGAACCATGGTGGAAGGTGGTGGTAGAATATAGGTGTTCTAGTTGTGTTTTTGCACAGTTTCATAACAGAATCACATTTGGGCATCTTTTCTTCCAGTATATATTTTACTTTCTTCATCTCTATCTCTCAGAAAACTGCCATTGTTGTCCGAATTCTCTGCTACAACTGACTGTCAAAATGTTGTTTGAAAGTGTCAGAGTTTCCCAAGACTGTGCACATGAATAGGGTCACCTCACTTCTTGGATTCCTTGCTAAGAGTATGCTTCATTTTTTTTCCTGACATTGAAAGAAGGCATTGACAATGGAGGAACTGTGTCTTCCTGTTGACTTGGCTCTGTTTCAGGTTCTCAAAGCTCTCAAGAGAGTTTTGGGTGCACGGTTTTGTTGTTCTTTCTTCACTGGTCTTACACAGACGGGGCAAAATATCAAAGGCAAAAGGTTTCCCTCACAGACCAAACAACATAGGTTAGACTGACTAGGAAAAAAAAAGGGGGGGGGGGGGGGAGTTGTATGTTAAATTCCTGTGAGCACTAAGGAGTTTTCTTTAGATTGTATAAGAGCCTTTAATTATGGCACCACAAAATGAGAAAGAAACTCTACTGCAAAAACCTTTTCTAGCTTTTCCAGCTCTAAAATATGTGCTGTGGGGCACATGTTATGAGGTTACTTTATTTTTCAGGCTTGTCAGGGTCTTACAAAAGGTGCACCAACACCACTTTAATGCACAGCCTATGCAGAAGTCATAAACAATCTCCGTAAAGCTGAGAAATCCTCTGTGAGCCAAATACAGAGGAACTTGGAAGGTTGTAATTTTTCTGACAATCTGACTAACTGAATACATACAAGTTAACGCATTTGAATTTATCTGCCTTTAAAAAAACATGGAATCCAAATGGAGCATTTTTCCTATTCAAAAAGCCAGGCTTGAAAGCTTTCAAGTCACACAAGCATCACTGCTGTCCAGATACAGTTTGGCTGTGTGAAAGTGGTGTGAACAAAACTTCTGTTGATCTGGTTTTATTTTATTTGAGTTAGGAATATCTCTAAAGAATCCAGAACACATGTTTATACACCCAGACTTCTTTAGCTGAGTTATTCATCCCGCTTATCAACTTAACTACATGATTTATGTTTTTTTCTACTGATAGCCAGTAGGAAAAGAATATTACTACATTTTCTGTAGTGCTTCCAAACATGAGGATGACAATGTCCCTCACTGCTCATATCTGATACAGCAATATATACTTTTCCTGATCACCATTAAGTCAAACCACTATCAATTTCAGGTCTCAGGCTAAGTTGCAAGAACTGTCGCTGCTTTAGGGGCTTCACATTTCAGGCCTGAAAGTGATTGTCAATGCTTTAAGTGATATATGGGATAAAAGTGTAGTCTATGAATTTTCTGTCAAATGAGGTTCAAGAAAACAGAAGCTATGTATCATTTAAGCAAACTGGAAAACACTTAATACTATGTCAGAAGGCTAATACAATAATTATTTTGGTTGTTTTGGTGATATGTTTCAAATCTCTACAATTTCGAAAAAAACCCTTATCATTTCATGAAAACAAATAGTGGCAACTACTTTTATTCAGAAATCTTTCAAAGGAAGCCAATAAACAGTATGTTATCCTTGGTAACAAAATTCCCAATATTCACCACAAAAATGTGCTTACCGTGAAACTCAAGAAAAAATAAAAATTCTTGTGTGATTGCTTTGTGTAAACAAAGGAAAAATATTTGTGTAGGTCTTAGAAAAGAAGGAATAGGAAGTGGTTTTTTCCAGAAGTTATTAGTGACTTTGGATTACTGCGATTAGGATTCCCAGACTTGGATTTTACCTTAAAAGAGCTATAGTTTTCATAGCAGAGTCTGGGTTGGGTACATCTGCTCTGAAGGGTATTCCTAGGAAGATTAATATAATATAATATAATATAATATAATATAATATAATATAATATAATATCATATAATGTAATGTAATGTAATATAATATATCAATACACTATATATTATATGGTATTATCATGTATATGACATGTAATTTACTACAATATTATAATTTGGGACAAACATTTACATATCCAGTGGAAATAACCCTCATCAAATTCCAGAAAGACTTTAAATTTGGCAGATACCCAAAGAAGGAGGTAGAGTAAGGTAAAGGAGAGAACTGCAGAGTAATTCACGAGCCATGATATCAAGGGAGATGTAGTGCAGTTGCAATTACAATGAGATTCAGGATTTTCTTCAGAATCATGGAGTGGCTGGGTTTGGGAGGCACCGTAAAGATCATCTTGTTCCAAACTCCCTGCCATGGGAAGGGACACCTTTCACTAGACTGGGTTGTTCAGAACCCCATCTAATCTAGCCTTGAACTCTTCCAACGATGGGATATGCACAACTTCTTTGGACAATCCATTGCAGGGTCTCACCACCCTCACAGTAAAGAATTTCTTCCAACTATCAAATCTGAATTTACCCTCTTTCAGTTTAAAGCCATTTACCCTTGTTCTATCACTTGTATAAAGTCTCTCTCTGGCAAGTCTTGTAGGTCCCCTTTAGGTATTGAACAGCTACAATAAGGTCTTTCTGGAGCCTTCTTTTCTCCAGTCTGAAAAACCTCAGCTCTCTCAACATGTCTTAATAGGAGAGGTGCTCCAGCCCTCTGCTCACCTTCATGGACCTCCTCTGGGCTTGCTACAAAAAATCCATGTCCTTCTATGTTGGTGGCCCCAGCTGAATGCGAGGCAAAATGGGGCAGAGCCACTGTCCACCAAACCTCACTGCAGCTTGCTCAACAAGCTGGCAGCATTCACAGCAGCTCCCTGCTCAAATACTTCCTTCGCTGCATGTGGGGCAAGTGTATCCATGAACAATCTCTATGCTGTTCCTGAGCAGGTGGAAATAAGCACTAGCACTTCACTTGGTTGTTGAACCCTGGAGGGCTTTGCTGCCTTCTGGTTGCCATCAGGGAAAACCACCACAAATGAGATCAGGGAGGAAAAAAATCTGTATTGCAGTTTTTATGAGGAAATGAAAACACACATTAAAATTAGAGTATTTTATTTCACTGTCATGGCCTCAAAGGGGAGAGTCAGCAGAACAGGAAGTGGACAAGTTGTAAAACAATTTGTGATAAATTGCTCACAAACTAGAAATCCACTTCAAACATTTGAAGATGAGTGTTGTGTCCCAGCCATTTTCCCTTTGCCTGTACCCACCTGGGACTTTGGAGATGAACTTTCTTGCCTGAACTTCTATTTCCCAATGACCTGAGCAAGGATACAGTATTTGTATATTCCACATGCTTGAAAGGAGATGGTTAGATTAGGATGCAGCCTCTACAGCTGTACTGCAATGCACTGAGATCAGTTAGAGGGATAAAAAAGGGGCTTGCATAGCTGCATTGTACCTGAGGTGAAAGTCCTGTCTCACAGGAACATAATGCTTCATTAAAACAAAGCAGAGTGAGCAGATTCCTGACTCATTCAAAGGTCTGTGAGAGCAAGGAGCACAGCTAGCTGGAGAATGGCTGGACTGATGTGCACCACCTAAGGTAGTACAGCACAGGGGAGAGGCAGGATCTGACTCAGTGATGGGTGTGAAGCTGGAAGCACATCTCATCTGTGGACATGGCAAAGCAGCTTGTGCGCAAGGCTGCACAGCCCACTCTGGTCATAGAGGTAACTTGAGTCATGTCATTGTGTTTTACAAACAATCTTTGTCCATCTTTGAATGACAGCAGTTGCTCTCATCCCTCCTGACCTATTCACAATGTGTATTGTGCCAGCTAGTCCATGGCAAAAGTGGGGGATTCTAAAATTTGGTGGAACAGATAGGAAGGGGAAGGAAAAGCAAGATAAGTTATCTGTTGAGACTCAGAGCTCTTACTCCTGTGGTAGAGCCACACAGTGCCACAGTGGCAGACTCCAGCCATGGGCTCCAGCTCACAAGCAGCCTTCAGCAGTTTGGCATCTGCTGCCGAGACAAGCAGGGAAGCAGAGCCAGGCACCCTTTCCCTCAGCCCTGGTATCTTCTGCTTTGAAGATGGGGCTGACGGAGGAAAAGGATCTTTTACCCAGTGGGCTGCAAAGTTGTCCAGAGTGAAGAGGTCCCTGCTGGGGAGTTAAATGAGGTTCAGGAGCCCCTTGTGCTACCTCAGCAAAAGTGCTTAAATCTAAGGTTTCAAGGAATAAGTAATAAAAGTAACAGGATTCACTAAATAATACTTAATCTCACCTTGCTGTTGAGGATTTTAGCAGCTTTATTTGAGAAATACATACTATCTGTCATCTGACAGCAGGTAAGAGACATCTGTGAGGTGTAATGTCCCCACAGGACCCCAGAGGCTTTTCTTCAAAACTCCAGAGATCTCTTCTATACACCTTGAACAAAATACCTCTTCATAAACCTGGGAAGGTTTTTGGAGTCAGCAACACAGAGGGCACTTGGTGCAGCAGTGAAAGCAGGAAAGCAGATGAATGAGACAGTCAAACTCTCAATGCAGGTTTCTGTTGCCAACATAGCTATGTCTGGATGCTACCACAGAGTATACACTACCCCGTCTTCAGCAGAACAGCTCTAGGTCTGCTTTTGCTACTCTCTGACTTTCTTTTTATAAAAGAGAAGCAGAACCTTTGTGTCTGCAAAAAAAGTTTCTGAAGCTGTTTGACATTACTTCAAGGACTCAATTATTCTTAATAAAATCTTGACAATTTTCTCCCTGCCTTTAACACAAATAAGCAAGTATTCCCTTAATATAGAATGAAAGTAGATAGCTAAGCAGAGAGAAACATACTCATTTGGAGGTTTCATTTGGCTAAACACTGATGCGGCTGAAGAGTGATGCAAAGGCAGGAATCTCACTAAGCAGAATTACGCCCTCTCCTTGCAACACCCTTGTCTTCAAAAATCCACTAGATTAAGCGTCAAATATTAGTGTTAGAAAGAAACAATGATAATGACTGTTCTCTAAGTAGTTTGCTGAAGCTCTTGCTGTGCCATTTCATTCCCAGAGTGGTGACTGTAACCAGCAGTGTGGGCCCTGCTACAGCCTCTTCTGTGGCAGCATGCCCTGCTCTTTCCTTCTGATCCGTGATCTGCTTGAAGATAATACAGCCATGTTCACCCTCAAGCTGTAGTCAGGACCATAGGTTTCCCTAAAGCAGAGGAGTGCCAGAACAGGGGCACCAGGGCAGGGTGGAATGAAGCACCAAGTGGGGACATACCCTGTGGAAAAGGAAAAAAAATCCTTTTTACATCAGCTTCATATCCAATTGCCCATCTTATTTTTATTTTATAGCTTAAACCAAAGGATAATATATCTTCTGGTGCCTATATAAGGACACCACACTGTGAAAAACAGTCTTAATAACTATTCCATAACCAACGGGATAAATGAAACCAGAAGGGCATTTTAAGGACAAGTTACAATTTTCCCTGAAGCTTTGCAAATTTGATACACTTCACAAAAGTTACCAAGAATAGGGAAAGTTTACTGTCTTTGGATCATTTATAGATAAAGTCGATGACAAGGTGTAGGAAAAATGTTTCAGTTTCCTGACTCCACAGTCAGCCAAGTGGACAGACCTTTAGGACTGAAACACTCTGCAAGTGCAGAACCACGTTACTTCTGGATGCAATACATCCTTAGGCAAAAATCAGCTTTCCATTTTTCCATTGCCTTCAAAGAACATCTTAACAAACAGAATGTGGCAATTTTAAGTAATGGGGTGAAGAGAAAAAGCTGTTGATTTTGTCTCCAAGAAATTTTCCCAAATGGCTCAGTTTCTGAATAAGTGTGGGATATTATTTCAGACAGTTGTACAAAGGTCTGGTATGTTTTCCAGCTCCGATCAAGAGTGATGGCTCTAGCAACAAACAGCCCAAGGGGACACCTTCCAGCTTTCCCAGCTGTTAAACCCAGTGGAGGCTGTTCCCTTGGTGCAGCAAGACTGTAAGGGAAAATGACAGAGCTACAACCTTTAGGCTAAATAACATTTATTTTATTTACATAAAAAAGGTAGCTGATGAAAAAGACTTTAAAAGCCTGAATTCCTCCTCTGAACACCCATCCCGTTTTGTTCTTCATGCCATATGCTTGAAGCCACAGGTTTGAAACTTGTACTGGGCACTGAAAGAAGGTACTCATTTAATAGTCTCATGAAGATAAACAATGTAGTGGCCCCTAAAAAAATATTTTTTTCTGTTTAAAGTTAAGTGCTTTCCCAAGCACTTGAGTGAAGTCCTAATTATTATTTTTCAACATACAGTGGTTGTACTGTAAAATGTGCTAATTTTCCCTCCCTAGAGGCAAATGAAAGAAACTGCTGTTGTTCATGTCCTGAAGTCTTTCAAGAAGGAACTAAGTTCTTCCTGACATCAGCAGTGGCCCTTTGAGTATGGGGTACAGTCCATATTGTTCATGCAAGAAGTCCCCAAAATTAAAAAAAAAAAAGAAAGTAAGAAAGAAAAGAAAAAATGTAATAATCAGGCCTTTAGAATTGTCCAAATACTCTTCTGAGAAATTTACAGGGATTCTGCTAAAAATATGGAGCTTTTTTTACAGTGTTAATACTTCTGTGTATTTTTTTATCATCCTATTGTCACAAGATATTTGGTGAAATGAGAGACAATTTTACTTCATCTATCTTATATCTGCAGAGCAGAAATGCTATATAACAACAAAAAACTATAAATCATGCAGCTGTCTTCCAGAACTGCTTACCCTAGCAAATATTTTTCCTATAAAAATAGGTTGAAAGGTTGAAATTTGATGTGAAAAGCAATATTTGCTGATTTCATTTTCTCACCATATTTTGAAAGGCTTTGAAGGAATAATCATTTTTAAGTGTAGAGGAGAAGAGATTACAGGTGCTCCTAATTTGTTGGGAGAAATATTTTACTGTTCCTTCTATCTCAGGGCCAAAAAATGCATTTTCTAATTTTCCATTAAATCTGGCTTCATCTCATTGCCTCCATCACTCAGACTGGGAATATTCTGAAGATGATAATTATTTGTTTATAACTCTTTCTTCTTGAGGGCTGCCATTCAACAGGAGACCCACTCTAGGTTGGACTTCTCCAATGCAGAGAACTCATTTCTGTGCACACGTGGCCAGAGGAGAATAAGAAGATGCCTATGCTATTCCCTGCCTCTCAGGGCTGATAGAGGGCACCGTTCCCACATGCTTGCCTCAGATTTTGTGCCCTTATTCACAATGAACTATGCCAGACCCATCAGCAGTCCCGTTTGAGAAGACAGCAACACACTGGGACCAAGGTGTGCCTGCTTCCAGGTTGCCATCATTGCATCTAGTCTGTATGTCTTATGTTTCTTGCCCTTTCTCTGTGTCTTCTGCCCCTTCTGTACACACACTGGTATACACAGGGTAAAATAACCCAAAATATATTTGTCTTTATATTCAGTGTCAGGATTCCTGGAGGAATCTACTCAATCAGCTCTCTGAGCCCCTGCTTAAGCCTGTATGAAGCTAAGCTCTCTCATTATTACAGCTGTTGCTAAATGAGGCATTTAATGGTCCCATCATTTGTCCTGAAATTCATTTTTCACATCCAGCAGCTTCAGTGAAGTAGTTTAAATTATTATCTTATAGTAAAATAATATTTTTTTAAATTTTCTAAACAAAACATAGAGGGCTAGAGGGATTCAAAAAGTGACAATGGCTTATGTTACTTTTAAACTGGTCATACAAACATAGAATGCTATGTTTGGTATCATATGCATTCTGTTCAGCTAAAAATCACACCATTCTGAAATTACATTTTTATGATTGGCATATGAAAACAACAGTCCCCAAAGATGACAATAACTTGCAGATACTGATGGATTAAAAACCTCATTGCTAAAGCAATTTCACAGAAAGATCTAGGGTGGGTTTTTTTCTGTAAAACCTCCTGTTTACTTAAAGCTCAAAACTGAGGTCTCAAAAAAGAAAGCAACTCTATTAGTCATTGTACAAGTCACACCCAGCAGTAAGTTAGATAGCCTGGTATACCCTGGTCAGATGCTGCCCTTTCTGAAAGGTATGTATTTTTTTGTAGATTCCGTGTTATTCCTGCCAGTGCCAGTCGGACATCTCAGTTTTGCACATCTGATTGATGCCTTTTCAGTGATATTTTTTTCTTTTCTCTCTGCAATTTCCTTTTTATGATACAGATTGACCTCAGCTTTCTACTGTACTGCTTGACACAAATCACCTCCATTTTCTCCCTATACCCTACTCCTATGGTGAATTCTGCCCATGGTGCTGAGGTGGGCCTGTAGAAGTGTCTACTTGGAAAAATGCTTCCACAAGGTGCTCAATCGTGAAATCTTTAGTCAGAAATGGTGACTAGGCTGTAGCAAAAGGATTGTATACAAAGAATGAACTTAGTCAACAAGGCTCCCAATATTTCTAGGAATCTGCCTTCCTCCAGAAAAATCTGGATGGTGACAGTTTTTGCATCAAAGCACATACCTTTATTCTGTGCATCACACAGTCATCCTTCAAGAAGTATTCCCAAGTTATGTTTGTCCTCTGCTCTGTTCTGTCCACTTCCTACTGAATCAAGTCAAACAGCTAAGCTCTTCCATTTTCCCCCTCACCTGCCTTAATAGATGTTTCTTGACTGCCGTTCCATTATTGTATAATTTTGTTATAAATTATTGATTTTTACAATTGTTGTTTCTGTGTTGTTCTACTGTGTAGGTGTCACGAGAAGTCACTGTTCTCAGCACTGTAGAAAGGCAAATGCAAACAGATAGGGAGTTCAGGAAACCAGGGAGACAGTGCTGGTCACTATGACAGACACTAGTCTTGGCACATAAGGAACTTCGCAAGTTTCCTATGTTTTGAAAATGTCCAAGCAAAGAAAGAATTTTAGGGAGTGATTTGCAGAAAAGCAGTGCAGTCAGCAGGAGGGTATTACTATGAAGTCATTTGTCCCCAGAAATGAGGCACAGAATAAGAGAACACTCAAAGATGGTTATTTGGAAAGCAGGTAATATGAGGACAGCTGGCATTGTGGGCAGGGTATAGGCCATGGAAAATTTCTTGGGCTCAAAGTGAAAACTGGAACTTAGATTTGATATTTTAGAGGACTGGGGAGCAGCAAAGGATAGAGAGAGAGAAGCTGCCCACTTGCTGCAGCGCATTGCATATGTCGCTGGTTGTACGAGAGGTAATGTCTAGGACAGAGCTGTGCAGGTCTCATTTTGCACATACGCTGTCCCACCTTACATAGTCTCGCTGACTGAAGTCTGCAGTGAGGACACAGCTTGTAAGCTGTAGTTTCCTGGGAAGCTCTGCTGAAAGGATAAAAGGAATGAAAAAACCCACTGCTGACATGTTTAGATACAGGTTAACATGGCTACAAACTGCACTGGTAGCACAGTGGTAGGTTGGATGTAGTGATAATACTCCCTTGGACATTTCTACATGCACTAGTTTTCATACAGGACTGGTGCTCACTGTTGAGACACTTCACTTTCAGAAAAACCCACAGTAACCTATAGAAACACCACATGAAACTGGAGTGAACCCAGTGCTGCAGCGGGTAAAGTGGGGAGCCTCAAGCTAACGCAGTGCAGCAATCCTTGCCAGCTCTCACACCACAGTGATTATGCATAAGTTTTCTAGAAGTATTTTTCCCCGATATTTATTCATAAGACAGCCCTGAGGTTTCAAAAGCATTCACAACTCTTGGAAAAGGCACTTCCCCTTTTTGGTTATTTTCACTTAGGGTAGCTAAATACTTACCTAGCAGGCTTTTTAATCTAGTACCTCAAGGACAGTTTCATGAGTTGTGTATAAGTGGTAGTTCTTAATGTTGCTAGTAAGCTTAACATGCAACACTCTGGATATGTCTCAGCTCATGGAATAACAACTTAGTTAACTTCATTAACTATAATGTCTAGTAATTTCTGCTCTCATTTGTTTATACCAGTAAAACATACAAATGAATGAGAACTAGAATATATTCCATTTTTGAGCTGGGAGAGATACACTTTCAACTCAGATCATCCCTTACCAGCCACACTTCTCAGCACACAGTCCTGTAAGTAAAGAGAACAGCATCATAAAATATCAAAATCACAAATATTAGATGTTCCACTGGATTTATAGTTATAACTCTGGCATGAAATTTTCATTTGACTGATTTGAGGACATTTTTCCTTTAAGAGCTGCTGGACATGTAAACCAACTGTAAAGTTTTTCTGGAAGTATTCCAGAAAACAGTAGCCGTATCTTTGGAAAGTTCACCCAGAAGCTCATTAGTTTTCTCTGTCATTTTCAGTTCCATGACAAGAGAGATCTGAGCCTGCCAATGCCCTCAACGAGCTTTTACCAGTCATTTGATTCAAAATTCAGCTGCATTGTCAAGATGTTTCTTCCAGCCCTCACTGGTTCATGTTTCATTACCATACCACAAAACAGTCTTCAAAGACACACAGATCTGCAAAACACAACCCAAAGCTCTATGCAGCTTTTATCCCAAGGAAAGTCTCAGCTCCAATAGCATAAACCCTTAGATATCCAATTTTGTTAATCAGTTGTTAACAGTTTCAGGTCTGAGCCAAAATAATTTATGTCAACAAAGAATGGCCCCACAATGATAGCAGCAGTGTTTGGAGCAACACTGCTGCAGTATTGTCAATGTTTGAAAAAATGTGACAGAACACAGCAGTCACAAGTTTATAGTTAATGCACAAAGTCTGGCATAAGTTATTAATTTTATCACTCAGGCAGTTTCTTCATTCCATTGTTTCATTAACATTTGTAGCAACCATGAATGTTATGACTCATAAAAATTGTTGATTGTTTTTATTGCAGTAAGTTTGAAATGTAATAGTTTTGATACAATGACAAATGTATTTCTATTTACAATATGAATCTCAGTATCTGCAAAACTGTAATGTAGTGTTCTGCATAAACACATCATGTAACTCACTAAATGACAATACATTAGCATTTCTTCCGGTATAATAAAATATGAAATAAGAATATATTATTACTATGATTAGGAAAAGAAGGCATCAATTATAAAACATGCTAGAGTTCTTTAAGCTCCACTTTAAGCACCTAAGTTCAAAGTGCAGAACCTGAAAACTCATCTTGTCCTGAAGACTTGTCATGACTACATGCCGCATTGTTGGCAGTAAATGGCTTTTAAGAGCTTAAATTTCTTCAAGTAGTTATTTGCACAGTAACCCAGGGGTCAGAATATCAAACTCTTCCCACACTTCAGGGCTATGAATTACACAGAGCAGAAGGACTGCTAAAAGCTAAAGGCTGTAGTCATGATCTTATATCCTCATTGTCCACTTAGTTCTGGGCATTTTATTCCAAATTAAATGGCAAGATTTTTGTGTTTAATTTTTGAACAGGATCTCTGCCACCAGGTCTACTGACGTCAGTAGGGTTTCTGATGCAGATTTGAGGAAGGGCAAAAGAAAACCAAGAATTCTGGCCTTGAAGCCCATCAATACCAAAGCAAAAACTCCTGTTGATGTATTCAAGCTTTGGACTTGGTCCTTATTCATTCACCTTCACTAATTCCTGAACATGGGTTGTGGGCTAACTGTGTGTTACTGTTTGGGACAAGTTGTTTTACTTTTGTGCTGAGGCTGTAGCTAGTACTTCAGAACCTGGTGGGGTTTACTATTATTTAGATTGTTGAGAGTCATTTATTTCAGGTATGTTTTACCTTCAGTTATGTATTAGATGTAGTTAAAGTCTCTTTATTTGGTCTTTTATTTAACAACTATTTGGGCAATATGCTTAACCTGGTCTTAGAGACACCAACAAATCAGCAATTTAAAATCTTCTTTAAAAGGAAGAGTTGAGATGCACCATCCAGCAAACCAACCTCCAGTTAGATGACAGAAGGTTCATTATTGAAATTATGATTGAAGTCACCACAGAAAAGTAGTGCCTCTTTATAGAGGAGATTTGCAGGTCTTTCAATTGCTGGGCTATTCTCACCCATAATTGCATTCCAAGACCCCAGGGCCTCATTCTTCCTGTTGACTGACAAAATAGGTGTGGATAGTTTTAAAACAGACACAACTTTCAGATGTGAAATGGTAATATTTTAACAGTGTCTGTGAATGACAACAAATGACATTAGGGGAAGGACGTGCAGGAAGTGCAGGATGAGTTGAAAAATGGCCATGCTTTGCAGAAATTATGTCTCTAACTCCTAGAAAATTGAAAAAGATTGCATTTCAATATCTGCAAAATTACCTTAGAAAATTGTTGTCAAAATGTAGCATGAGTCCATTCCCCAGGGTAGGCATTCTGATAGAAGCTACTATTAGAGGACTTTGATGCTACTTGCTCTCATTGTATTTCACAGGATCTATCTATACCCAATTTTTACCCACTAACACATCAGCTGGTCTTCCCTTATGTACCATCTGCTACTACTGCATTACCAAACCCACATGACAGCAAGGTACCAGCACCTTCGAGTTCCTGGTTTGAGGCAGGATGAATGGGGACCTGCTCTCACCTGACTGGAGAGCTGCTGTCTGTTCTGCAATAGTGATCTCTGATGAATGACTTCAGGCTTTTGCATACAATGCATACTGATATTTGAGTCCATTAATACATTCAATACACCCTTGCACTTGTCCTTCACAAATGGGAAAACTGGGATTATATACATAACAACAGGAGAGGTCTATAGCAATAAGAAGCAGAGGACTGCACGGGCTGGCCCCAGGGCTTACCATCTGAGTCTAGCTCTTTGCCAGGACACTTTACTGCCACCTGGCCTAGCGCTAAGGGGCACTAAGGCATCCTGTATGCATTATGTGGCATTATACAGATAAAAGTCATAATAAAGGACTAGGGAACCTGCTTTGCCCAGCCATGTCTAAGACCTGCACTGTTCCCTCTGTGCTCCCTCAGTTTTGCCTCCTGACTCACCTTAGGTCACTGGTTTACCTGTGTTTAATATAGTAGTGCCTTATACTGCCTACATATTTTGCAGCCAAGTTTTCTGACAATCAATCATTATATAACATTTTCTCCCTTAAATTATCCTCTTATTCAGCAAAGTACCTAAAGAAACATCTAAAGTTAATTGCTTGAATAGTCCCATTTCTTTCAGCACAAAGTAAAAAGATTTGAAGCATACATTGCAGTACTTTGCAGTTAAGTGCAAATGAATGTCACAAGAGCTTCCTCTCTGCTGGTGGCCATTGCAGCTACTCTTTTTTACATCAAATACTTCCATAAAATGGAAAGAGAGAGAAAATATACAATGAGGAAAATAGCATGCTATGAAACTTTCAAATGTTTTACAAATGTATGTACTTGAAGCACTTTTGCACAAAGCATAGAACTAATTTGGAACTCATTAATACTTCTGAATTTTTTTCTTACAAGGTACCATATTTTTATTTGAGAAATAAGGAATATGAAGATAACTTGACTTTAATATAAGGATGGTTCCTGGGGGGCTTATATTCCCACGAATTTGCTGCTTTGGGGTTTTTTGCTTTATGCCTTCGTCATGCCTGCACTCCCAGAGTTGCTTTCTCTCTCTGGGGCTCCACAGGAGGCTTCCATCTGAAATCCAACAAGAGTCACATCCCAAGCAGAAACGTAAAACATTCTATGGTCTGTCTGCTCCCAACTCATTTATTCTCAGTAAACATGTACGAAACACCCAAACAGCTTGTCAGGGAAATGGGCCCAAAAGGGTAAGCATCCCTCTACATGAAGAAAATTAATCAACCTATCTGCTTCAACAGTTGCAATTGAGATTGCAGAGAGGAACTTGTAGCCAGATGGGGTTCAGGCTCTTCTCCCAGGCAACCAGCAATAGGATGAGAGGACATAATCTTAAACTACACCAGGGAAGGTTTAGCTTGGACACCAGGAAGAATTTCTTCACAGAAAGAGTGACTGGGCATTGGAATGGGCCACCCAGGGAAGTGTTGGAGCCACTGTCCCTGGAGGTGTTTAAGGAAGGACTGAGTGCGGCATTGAGTGCAATTTTATGGCTGACAAGGTAGTGTTTCCATCCAAGGTTGGCCTCAGTGATCTCAGAGTTATTTTCCAACCTAATTGATTCCATGATTCTGTGATTTCCAACAATGCTGAGGAGTCAACAAAGATGTGAGAACCAGGATATTTCAAGACCCCTTTCTTCACCCCGCCCTAGTCACTGGAACATTCAGACCCCATTGTCTATCAAAACTTGATGTTGCTGTGAGAAGAATCGCCCAAATACAAAAAAAAAATTGGTTTTCTCTGATGAGACTGCTTGCCATGTGTGATGTGCTTGTATGAAGATGATTGCACAGAATTCCAGAACACACCATTCTTATCCATCTGACAAGTAATTATCTTTCAATAGATCACACACAATTAAAAAACCTTGACATCAATGAAAATTAGTCAGCTTATTTATTGTGGTCTGTCTAAAAGCCACAGTTGAATCTGTCTCAGACTTTCAATATAGCTTCCGACAAAGCCAAGGTACAACAAGGAAAAACAAAGTCCAGATAACACAGGCCTGTAAATGTGATTTTTGCCATTACTACTTACAGGTTCTATATTCACTTAAAATTGCATAGTCTGAGGCCCTGCCTTGTACCTATGGCCTAAGCTTATTTTGGTTGAGTTGTAGTTTATAGTTTAATGAGTAGCTATGCTATGTGAATCAAAGTGCCTATGAACTGCTTGGAATGAAATTGGTGTGGAAGATGGCAGATGCAGGACAATACTGGAGATCACAGATTAGAAAACAAATCATGCTGAACAAGTCTGCAGTCCCTACAGGAGCGCAAACTTGAATTGGTCTGGTAAAAACAGTTCTAGCAATAGAAAAAAGAACAGAAAAACTGAGTAACTGGAAAGCCGTAACCAGAGCACAGAAACAAACTGCTATAAAAAGCTGCCAAAATAAAAGCAAATGGATCCCAGAAAAATTGGAGTAAGAAATTTTATCACTACGCTTTTTCTGGCAAAGAGGACGGAGACCGAACACCCTTCTCTTCCCTGGTGAATGCTGCAGGGCACTGGCAACTCCTCACAACACCCCCAACAGGGGCATACACTGAAGCTGTTGACCTGTCGCTTGGAGGACCATTACAAGAGTGAGCATAAGAAATATACTAGGAAGGAGATTTTCTTTTATAACATTTTAACTCTATCATGAAGTATTTCCAGTATTCATTTTAATTAGATATATGAAATACGAATATATAGTATCATAACTAGACTAATATTATTATTATACTCTAAAAGTTTTTAATTGAACCAACAGCAAATTCTTGTTTTCTCATACAAAGTTATGTTCTCCCTTTGGACGATAAAAAGAATGCCAGTGTAAGAGTAAAATCCTCCTAAATGTTTCTCTCCTGGCCACCCAGTTGCTTACCCAGCTGATCTCCTATTCAGACCACTTACAGAATATGCCTTATGAATAGTTACTCTGTGATTAGATTGGATCAATTTTGTGTTGTCTCGGACTCTAAAATGCTAATGTATTACAGAGAATGACTCATTTGCATTGTGCAGCAAACATCTCTGAAAGACCTAAAGGTTCTCATTGGCAGTCACAGGGCAAGTGGAGCTTTTGTCACACTGCAATCAAAGTCAGAGTTAAGAACTAGTTATTACACATACAGGACCTGAATGCCATCAGCCATTTCAGGAGTTTTATTCCTGGTAAAAAAAAGCAATGGAGAGCAAGGGAGAAAGAGAAGAGGAGAAGGGGCATGCAAGTTGATCCCAGAGAAATAAACTCTATAGCAGTTTGAAGAGTTGCCCTGTATCTCATGTCTTGAGTGGATGGCAGTACAACTGACTCATGCTTACATCATATCCTTCACTACATTCTTTATGAATAGGACAAGCATAAGCCTGTCACTAGTTACCAAGCAAATGGAAGCTAAATAATATGAATTGATAAAAATGCAAAAACTCTGCAATAAAAGTTAGGGGGTTGAAGTGTAAACAGGAAGCATAGAAATATGCAGAAATGAGGTGGTTTGTGGGTTTTTTTAAAGTACAGTTTATTTCAAAGTATTGATGGACTATTTTTATTCAGAACTGTTTTAACACTTTAACAGAAACAGCATGTTACAGCTCCTAATGTAAGTCTAGAATTATACAAGCTGTAATTCCATGAAATATTGCAAGTAGAAATCCTTCCTATGCCAGGTAGAAAGACAATAGAGGTTCTGAAAAAGATACATTTTGGAGAAACACCATTGCAAGTTCCTAAATCAAATGGTAGGTCCATTCCATATGTTCTTTGAACTAATATAAATCCATTTATAAACAACTATACATTCTTAATCATCTGGAATTTTTGCTCTAAGTTTCAGAAAATGCATATGCAAGGTGGCAGGTCTGAGCCAACTCTCTTTCACAGCCATGGAAGAGTCATTGAAGGCTAACATGGAATTCAACTCACAGGAAGTCATTTTGATTTGTATAGATTTGCCAACACCCGCCTGCAGATATGTGAATGTACTAAAAATCTTGTGCATGTCAAGTCCAGCACCTTCAAGAAGCTTGGGACTTCCAAATCCCACTTGCTGTAGTCATTTCATAAACAGAACCAAGACTGGTAACTTGGTAGATTACTGGCATGGTAACAGACTTGTGCTTAGCACCTGTGTCCCTCTGTCCCGGGGCAGCCCAGGACACCTCGGTGGCTCCCTGCGGACAGGTGCCTCCATGCAGTTTGTGGCTCTAAGTGTAGAAGACCCCTCAAAAAATATTACTATGAGAAGATGAGGATTTATTTTGCTTAAGAAGGCTTTCCAGCCTCAGAAAGAGGCATCTTTCCCACAGACAATTTTATATGTTTTCTCCTCCTGCATTCCAGAGAAGCTGCCTCCCTGGGTAAGAGAGAAGATAAGTTCTTGCAGACATGTCTGAAGGCCCCACTGCAGTAGAGCTGGGGACAATAAAAGCCCAAGAACAGGGGCATGTTTGTTCTTAGGTCCAGTGCAGTTTGTACTGAGATATTAAGTGTTCTCAAAGTTTTTGGAAATAAATTCTCCTAAATCCTTCCACTGTCTGGTGTTTTGGGGGTACCTGCATGCATTTAACCCTTACAGTGGCCTGAAGTGGGAGCTGAAGCCAGAGACAGCGGGGAACCAGGAGCCGGCACAATGCAGGTACTGCAATTCACTGAACTGCAATGTTCTCGCTAGGAAATACTGTCTGTTCACACTGAATGTAACCTGAGGGGCTGATGAGATACATTTGGTCCATTTTTGTCCAGATAACTCTTCTGCAGTTTCATCATATTTCAACAAGTCACTGCCCCTGTCTGGTTTGCAAGAGAGTAACATTGACTCTTTTTTTCTGCTCTCTTTTTAAAACTTTAATCCTTTTAACCCCCATCTATCTAGACACAATATGTTTCAATTCCCATGACATTGTTCAGTGAATGAGATTTATTCTACTAAATTGCATGCAGGTAAGATTTCAGAATTAATATGTGGATTTTATCTATTTTGGAGAGGCCTTGGCATTTTAGTATTCTTCAGTATTTGGTGTGGTCAATTTTTAGGATGAAAGACCTGGGCTTTTTAAATAGCTGATAAGAAAATTAGTAAAATCAGGTGGCATGACATTATTCTTCTTTCACAAGCAGAAGAATCCCTTCCAGGGCAGTTGTTAGATCATTAGAGTCTATGTTTGACTGTCCTCAGGTGCTGCATAGTGAAGCTCCTCATCATGTTAGCCATGCATGCAACTGAGCTGAGCAGCTGCAAAATCACTGGACGGCTCCTGCCTGCTTGTAGAATTGCCACAGTACCTTCCCATAACACTCAGCAATTCCTACAGCAGCACTGCTAAAGGTACTGTTAAGTGTCACTTAGCATAACCACAGCAGTTAGGTCAACCTCATAAAGCCCCATCTAGAGCAAACTGAGCCATGGCTGTCTTTTCAGGCATTCCCCACTATGGCAGAAAATCTGACACCAGAACAATTCACTCAGCACTATTAATTCCTGGAAGATTTAACTCAGAGACCATCCCTGAGCTGATTGTTCTCATGGCAGCCCCTACTAAATTAAAATCACAAGAGAAGCTAAGAATTGTGTAACAAATTGGATGTGTAGACCAAGAGACATTACCAAGTACTTAAGAAGCTGACCGCAGAGGACCTCTTGGCAAATTATGAAAGCCAACACACATCCTACTCTTTTAAACTTTAAATTAAAATTAAAAAAATCTGAAAGGAAAAGTGAAATGTAAGACCTAACAATATGGAAACAACTTTAAAATAATAAAAATTAAAATTTAAAAAATTCATTAAACTAAAAAAACAAAAGCAAGATTTTTTTTTTTATAGATCCTGAGCTCTTGCTCCTTCTCTGTCTCCCAAAAAACTCAGAATAGACCCACATTCTCAACCAAAATAAGAGCTGGAACTAATTCCTGCTCTCTGTAAAAGACCTCAGCTGTGAAAGCAGAGGATGAAGACTAAAACTAAGGCATATAAATGTCTTCAGCAGCTCAAAGGCCAAGGATAATGGTAATCTGAGCCCTGATATTGGTGCATTAAAAAAAGGTCCACTGAAGGCCAAGGACCCAGCCTCTCCACAGAACATTAGACAAGTTTAAAAAAAAAAAAAAAAGGTAAAGCAAAGGGAAAAAAAAGGCAAAGGAAAAAAAGAGAGAAAATTGATAGCGTATTTAAAATTAATGACCTACAGTTGATTGACTTCACTGATTCAGTTTTCAAATGGATTATGACAGAGGTAAGTGTCTTTCCAACAGAGTTCACACATAGCAGTGGCCCTGAGCACATGGATGTCTCTATGGAATAAAAAGGACATTTGACTTTCTATGGAAGAAACCACTGCCTTCTCCCTACTAATAGGGTTTGTCTCAAAAGCTTGATTCAGTCTGTAGTATCTAATTGGAATTCAGTTGCTGGATTTTCTATTCCAAGGCATATTTTGATGGAAGGTTGGATTTCAATATTTTTTACAGGGTTGTTTCATCCCAGCCCTTCCTTGCAGTCAGTTTTTTCCTCACTGCCTTTTTACTGGCTGAAGCCAGGCTCTGCCACCTTCCTACTTCTGTGCTCTGGTGTTATGGAGAAACAGTTCTGGACTTTGACTGCTTTGGTCCTCTTGCCTTTATCTGAGTCATGATGGTCTCCTTTGTATTTTCGGATTTATCTCTTTCTGCCTTTGAGAAACTGTGAAAGCTTGTGTCATATTCTTTTCTGACCCACAACAGCACAGTGACACTGAAGGTATATTGTATTGCGGGTTAATGGCATAGAACAGCTCTGTAAAGAAAACTTGATGACCTTGTTTACAAAGCTGCAGGAAACAGGGACTCTCACCATTTGCTCTGGTCTTCACGTTTGTGGGTCATCCTATCCCTTACAACGGGAATTCATCTTCCAATCTGGCTGCCTGGCTTTAGCTTCTGGCCAGCATTGTGCATTTCTATATAGGACTAAATGCCCCAGAGTTCTGAAAAGCATTCCATTTTCAGACACTTTAGACCCTGTTCAGGTTTCTTCCTCACTTCCTCCAGTTAAGGGAACACAATTGAACCATGAGGGGACATTGGCAATGGCCTGATTGCTGCTGGTTGCAAGGGCAATGCCATCTTCCTGATCACACCTCTCCTCTACGTGCAGAACCATTTGGGACCTTTAAATTTCACAGGGAAAATACAGGCCATGGTGCTGTAGTAAACCTTGAGGCTCATATTTAGGAACATAGTGGGATATATATATGTACAACAAAATTGCCATTTGAGTAAAATTAAAGTTAGAGGAGGGTGGCTGAGTCAGAAGGAAGAATGATCTGTCACAATGTGTCAAAAGAAAAGTCTGTCTTTTGCCAGTAGAGCAACTGAAGGAAGCAAAATAGAAGTGATTTTTCAAAGTAGTCCCTTTCCTGTTCAGGTTACCTTGCTCTTAGAGACTGCAATAGGAGTAATGAAATTTTAACTCTTCTCCCAGAGTACATTCAGCCCTTTTGTAGCATTTAAATGCTTATTCTCTATTACACCTAATTATTTGAACTAGCCTAATTTTTACAAAATAGGCATTCTAAACAACAGACATTACACATACACCCCTTCTACAAGTGACTTTTCACTGATACCTCAGGTGGGTATATAATGCACAGTGAAGAATGACTGTTTATATAAACACTATGTTTTCTGTACCTTCTAGAAGCAATTGTTCAACATATTCTTCATTTCCATTTAGTTGGATACATTTGAATACAAAATAAAGATTTGAGATGAATATGTAAAACTAGGTGTTAGGCTGACTTAACAGATCAGAGGAGAGGAACTAGAAGGGTTATTGTTCCCTCTCCATGGCAGATGACAGAGAGACCACCTTGCTCAGTTGTCCTTCTCCTCTCCGTAGATTAGATCATGGGAAATTCTGTCAAACAAAGAAGCAGAGTATTTTTCATTTTTGTTGTCCCTCACTGCATTAGTCCTGAATCTCATCACCACAAAACCAATATAAAAATTCATCCATTTTGTAGTGGGATTTTTACCTCGTTTCCTTCTCCAGACCAGGAACATATTGGAAATATTGTCCTTGCAAGGTAGTGATCCTGTTTGGCCTGTGGCCTAGCTATTCTTGTCATTCTGCGCTATAGACCCTGCTGATACAGTCAGTCAGCCTTCCTCCAGCTCTGGCAAGAAAATACTTCTGTAGCCAAGCCAAAGTGCAGCACATGCTGAAAGGCAAGTCCCCATTGCCTCCTTGAAGCATTCTTTTAAAACTAAGATTAGATGCATCAAATTGGATTAATTTCCTCCTTTGATTATATTTGCATCTCTTCATCTGTCACTACCAAAGAGAGGCTGGTGCTTCAGAGTGATGGCTTAATTCGAACTTCTCTAATACAAAGGGCAGGCAGCAGAGACTGGCTGGTGATTTCATTAGGAGAGATGTCCTCCCTGGGCACTGTGAATGAGAGCTCATGACTCTGTGAGAGAGAGACAGCCCTCTCTGTGGTCCCTCAGGCTGCTGTGCTGCTTCAACAGTGTAGGGAAGGCAGTAAAACAAACCAGATTACTTTTTCTTGGCAGCCAGGTCTCCTCTGGTCACCAGCCCCTGGGTCCTTGTCAATCATCCTATTTTTTTGCCCAGTGCTCTGCAACCTCTCTCTGGCCAGCTGCCACACCACTTCCAGCCCTCTCCTTGGAAGACCAACACGGCCAGTATGGCTGGCACAGTGCATAAGGTCACAAAGGTCCCATGGAGGCACAGCTCAACACCTCAACAATAGCAGAGCTGGATTCTGCTTTCCACTCCAAGGGCTGATGTCTTCGCCCTCACTGACAGCTGTGCTAAACCTGGCTATCTTGGCAGAAGGTGCTCACAGCAGGCAGCACAGGCTCAGAGGTTGGTCTCTGGCGAGGGAGGTGGCACCACTGGGTGACTCAGCACCTCCCTGGAAGAGGGATGGGAAGAGGATGAGGGGAATTCTGTGCTGTGGTTATATACAAGTCAACAGAGGATGGCCAAATACGGCCTGCTACCTATGTAATTTTTAAATTCAAGGCCTACTGAGGCAACAGAAACCATCCATTCCATATTTTTGACTGAAGCCTCACCAGAATGATGATGGGGTCCATGACTGAAGCTCCCGAGTGCTGTTGCAAGGCTCATATAAGTTGGAAGTAGTGCTGATGAAAAGGGCTCCCCTCAAGCTGCTACTGACCATTAGGATATTCTTTTGTTTCTGCAGTGCACAGTAGAATGCAAAAGATAAAATATGCCAAAAATAAACCTGTCAGTTTTATGTATTCTCCTCCATACTGTAAAGTAAAGCAAGGTTAAAATATTAATAAAATATTTAAAGAAGCCCACTCTTCTGCATTTTTTGTAATTTTCTTTTACTAAAAATTTAATGTCTATAAAAGAGCAAATATGAACACTATCCCATTTTCAGGAAAAAACGTGAGAGCAAAGAGTAGAAGAGTTCAGCGTGAAAATCCTTCACTGACCTCATGAAACAGGTGAGAGTAAATAGGTTCATCATGAAGTAACAGATAACCCCAGAGAATACTGTACTTCTATTTTTCAGGTTGTGACCCAGACATATACTGACCTCCAGAAAGTTATTAATGAATTTCAAGAATTACTTTCTTATTCCTACAAAGAGTAGCCTTCAAAATTTCCCATGTGCATGTCACTCAGTCCAATTCCGAATCATACTGACCATTCATTAAAGGTTAAGAAATGTGTTTTAATAATTAATATCATTCACTTCTTTTAAATGCAGATAACTGTCTCAACATAAAGACACAAGAGTACACAGGTTCATGGGAACTAACCATAATCTTAAACAGAGCTTACCAGCTGAGAGTCTGCGCACTCAACCAGGCCAATCAGTTGAATGTCCCCATCAACAGTGCCTAGTGATATTACCCCACCATTTCTCATTATTGAACACATAGATCTTAAAAAGCATGGGTGGCATCAGAAAAAATATTCCCAGATCTCTCTACCTGATTTTTTAATTTGTAATATTCTCAGATTTGGGCTTTACAAAAACATCCCACCTTATTTGCAAAGAAAATAAATGCTCAAGAATTTTGTGTACCTTAAGAAAAAAAACTTACGCTCTGAGGAAAAGAAAAAGGTGATCCCCAGAGCCTTCCTTGCTTCTTTCCATAGGGTAACAAGTTCTGCTGGTGAACAGCAAATGTTGGTTCATAAAGCCAGCAGAGACCTATAACTGGCCTGAGATATCCCACATGGAGCCTGCTGCCTTTGTGGTAGCCTTGGTCCCTCTTCCAGAAACCATTTTACCAGTAGTGCTGCTGTGGGCTTCTGTAGGTAGACTTCCCACAAGTCAACCCCTTTGAAAGGATCCTTGTATAAGTCCAGGTGTCTGGATGTGTAGTGAGGAGAATATCAGCTCCAGATACACACAAATGGGAGAGGAGGGGAACTGATGCAGAGAAGGCCTTTTACAAAGAAGGGGAAGATAAAGGCTTGAATCCTAAATGAAAAACGCCTTAAAAAGCTTCTCAGATACATTTTCCTTTAGCAAGAAACACATTGAACATTACAACAAATACAAGAACTTATTTGCAAATGTCTTGCCTTCTTTTAGCTTATGCCTCTTTGGAAGTTTTCCTCTCATTAAAACATCTCTCAGTCTGCATCCATGCGATATCTTCAGGGTACTTAGCTCCACAGTAGCTAACTACTCTCATGAGTCACACAGAGGACATGAGTTTTTAGCGGTGATGCACAGAAGGACAGCCATCAGGATGTATGCATTTTTAGAATCCTTCATGTTCTCATTAGGAAAAAAAAAAGAGATCTCCCTTTGCTTTTGTCCCAAGTCTTCTCTATCTACTCTGTTTGGTTATTATTTCTGGCAGTAGCAGACCACTGTAATGCTAAGTACATCTTAGAAGAGTCCCATCTATCCCATCTATAGCTCAACCCATGTTTTCTGGTCCATAGCAGGGTTCCCTCCAACAGGTACAGCAGCACAGCCTGGTGTGGTCTGGAGCACAGCATCAGAACCTATGTGAGATTATTGGCTTTCATCCTAATACAAAGGAGAAACAGGGAAGGAAGTATCCTTATGTGCCATCTTCTCCACAGAGAGTTCATGTTTCAGCTTCCCTGGGTTCAAGTCACCAACAGTCACTAAAGCACAGTTCATGCCTGTGGAACCATGGCCTGATAGCACTTCACAAAGCCTGAGAGTAAAGGTCATTTCATTTATACCTGGGGGCATGAAGTATAGGAACATAAACTTCCCTAGACCAGGCCCCAAGACAGAGCAAACCTAAATCAAAGCTCAGGAGAGGTCCATGACCTGGTTGCTGTGGTATGTAGCAGCTCTAACATGACCTAAGGTGCCACCCATGGGGGGGATCCTTTCTCCTGGCTAGGGCAGCCATGAACACCAAGTGTGCTCTCAGCACACACAAGCAAAAACACATGGTGCGTCACCCAGAGCCCTACATCTTACCACAGGGATTTTGAGCAATAGAAAGCAGAGGTAAACATCTCACTAAAAAAAAAAACAGATTTCAGCTAAAAGGTCTAAAGAGATGTGCATTATCAAACAGCAGAGACACCAGCACAATACTGGGCTGCCTGTGCAAGGAGGGAAGGAAGGGCTCACAGCTACGATGCACTATTCATGGCAAAAATTTTCTCAAGTTGAAAAGCAGCACATTATAAAACATCCATGAACAGTCAGCTAGTTGGAACATTTGGCTGCTTAAATATTCTAACTGTGATGGAGGAGACAGCTGAGCTGGCAGCTCAGGGCCAGGAATCAGCCCCTGGTCAAATTCATTTACATCAATGACATTTTCTGACATTTCTAGAAATAAACGGTCCTGAAAAATCACAGATGCTTAGTAGTGTGCTAATTACTGCATTGGGCATCTGCCAATTCCTGCAATTATTGAAGTTCCAGGTTTCAAGAGGTCAGCAAGCTGTCCCAGACCAAGCTACATGTTCACCATGTTGCCATATCCCTGCCTTTCAGCTGGATTCTGCCTATCCTCCAACCCTGGAGTTTTGTGTATTTAGAGCAGATCCCGCTGGCAGCCAGAACAGCAAGCATGACATCTTTTCTCAAGCTCTTCTTAAGGACAGCACTAACATGCTTCACCAACAGTGTCCAGCCTGATGCTTCCAATCTTTTGGGCTGGGCAGGAACTCCTCTGCAGCTGGATCCCGCATGGTGCTTCCTGCACAGCTCATGTCAGTGGCAGACATAGGCAGTGGGAGCAGTACAGTGACTCAAGTGTACTCAAAGCTCAGAATTCAGACCTAGATTATGACATTGTCCTCAGTAGACACCAGTTACTCCCACAAGGAAACATCTTCACACTACCTACCCAGGCTTCACTGTCGATTATTAATAAAAGTGACAGCAGAGAAACTGATTATTGATTATTGTTCAATTTTGCTATGCTTTTTTTGTGGTCCCTAGTGTTGAGCTACATTGCAGACAAAGCTCTCTGTGTGTATATATTTACACTTTAATATATGGATGAATTTCAAGGAACAGTTTTATGGTGCATATTCCATATGCCACTCCTGCAGCTCTCAGACAGCACCTCCAAGATAATTCTTTTCCTGTGCAAGGATTCTTTATATTTTAAGGCTCAGATGAAATTCTTTATTTTTTACTGAAATACAATGAATGGAATTTCTGTGTATGAATAAAAATGACTAGTGAAGGGCAGGAAATACATACAACTATGAACCCTGGATTTATTTGTAAAAAAAATCTACAGATATACCTGCAGTCATTTCACACAGTTGATCATAAATTTTGTGCTTAGTGACAAGAGGTCTTCCCCCAGACCTTCAGCATGTTCATAATACTTTGTTTTTCAAAGATCAGCACATTTAAGCAGTTATTTGCCAGTTTTAAATCTGACAATGTTGAAATCTGCACAAGACAATCAAGAAATGTATCCCATAAATCTATACATCTCTGCTCTGAATGCTGTTTTTCTTTCACTTATGTATCAAGATCCAGAGTTCCAGACCAAACCAGCACAGCTGAGGGATACTGTGGGACTTTGTTCAGCAGGATAGCCCAGGAGACTCGAGTTTAGTTCACATCCAACTATTTTTAATTTATCTTGTACATGTAAACACTCTGGGACTGAACAGAATACTCTGCTGAATTAAAACTGAGCAGAAACAGAAAAACAAGGTTACTCCTGTCACCATTATTTTCTCAGGCATATACTGGATCATACACCAGACTATTGATTTAACACCTACTTGAAAAAACCCCCAAACAAAACACAATATGTGTTTGTGAAATCTTGAGTATTATTTAAAGACGCTGTCCTACATCACACTTCAGGATCTCATGATGGAGCAGAAGATCCTTAAAAACCCAAGTCTCTGCTGTGATGAAAACCAGCTCTGGCACTGTAAAAACAACACACTCACAGATGTCCTTAAATAGCCAGCAAGCACAGAAACCTTGCATTATTTCCATACTTGCACCATAATCCTAGTGTCAGTGTAATGTTTAGTCTTTATGCTGTGGTGTTTCAAGCAGTGGTTATAAATAAAATAAATACTATCACACACACAATAAATCTGCAATTTTTGTCCATCTCCATTTGTGTCTTTTACAGTATAGTAAGTCTTACACATGAAAGACCCCAAATATATCCCTTTCATAGTAAGAGAGGGATCTTTGTAATTTTGGAAGCATTCTGTGGCATAATAGCAAGTCAAGAGCACAAACCACATCCACAGCTATCACAAGACATGCCTTTGTCATTCACATTTGCAAAAACTAAAAGGGAGTGCAAACCTTTCACAGAAGCTTTGAGGCAGCCACTGACCACTTGTCCCTTTTTCTCCCGTAAGGGGGTGGCAGTAAAAAGGCAGAGAGGCTGTTCTTGCAGTGAACAAGCTAAAATTGTGAACACAAGCTATGATCTAGACCCTACATCCCAGGCTTGCTAAGCAGATTGGGCCAGGGCCTAGTTTTGCCTACTGCAGAGCAGAAGCAAGCTTTTATTTGACACATGGGAAGACTCTTACCCATGTGGGAACAATGGAATTCAGAACAATTACCTGAAAATGTAGCTAGTTGCCTGAAATCCTGGAGGGTTCATGTATATACCCAGATCACTTGAATTAACACCTCCAGGGGCTGCTCTGTGCACTGTCCCATCAACTGAAGCACTGCTGTTCCAAGGTAGTCTTTCCTATCAATGCCCTTCTGCTTTGAATATTTAAACCTACGCCAAATCAAGGACTTCAATCTTACACTAGGGCCAAGGCAAGCAATCACGTGACTTCCCCATATTTCTGTCCCAGTAGTCACCATGAGATGTAACTGAAAGAAGCTGACAGTAGGAAAGCCAGCTGTGCACTGAGCAGTGCAGGGATAGACTTTGCCTAATCAGAGACTTGAAAACTGCTCACCTACACTCCAGCTGAGTTTGACAAATATCAGAGTACTTACTGTCTGGGGATCAGGACTCAAAGTCTTCATCAGGCTAAACAGATGCATTGCCCACCTCTGCACTGCTGGAGACTGAAGGAAATTTCTGTAATTATAGTATTCCAAAACTCTCCTCTAAAACATAAACAATATTTAAGCCATATTGACTATTGCAGAAAAAGGAGTATAAGAAAATGAATGAAAATGAAGATGCACAGAGATGCTAAAAACTCAATGGTTTGTAAAGAATTCTCTTATCAGAGGATGGAAACTACCAAATGGACTCTTAATTAGTTAATAACTCAGCATTCAGGGGAAACTTGGCTTCATTAGTCACTCAGGACCAAGGAATACAGAATATCCTGAGCTGGACTGGACCCACAAGGACCACTGAGTCCAACTCCTGACTCCATACAGTGCAACCTGAAAGTTAAGTCATGTATCTAAGAGTGTATGTAGACAACTAAGTTATGTGATTTCTTCCTTAGCACCAATTGTGGGCAGCAAGGGAAAGTTCCTATGGAAAATACAATAATTTCTGAGGCATATGTGAATGCAGACCAAACAGCTGATGCATAGGTTTAACACTGCATCTTGAACATCCTTTTATTTGGGGTCTTACTTAAAGATAACAAGTCAAACTATAGATACGCTACAAAAAAAATCACTCCTGACTGTGGTTCATGCAATTGTTCTCCTTGATCCTACATTCCAATCAATGCTTATACCCCTACCTTTCAGTAAGCAATCAAATTATAGTGACCTAACCAGTTTAGGAGAAATAAACCATGTGGTCAGCTCACCAAGGCTCTGGTAAAGATATCTGAATTTCTTATTTCATCCAAGAGAAGAAAATAGAAGCATATTTTACACTAATAGTCTCCAACATGTTTCTGTTTCTTCCAAGAGCTCTTGCTCTGGATCTGACTTCGGGGCAGATACGCTGACGCAAAAGTCCACACTTTCATTTGAACCACCTTTTTAATGAGGGCAAAAGTGATTCAGCTTCAACACATATAGTGACAAACCACTAAGCAAGTTTTAAATGGAACCGGACATGAAAGCATGGTCAATAAAGAATGTATTAAATTTTGTTTCAAATCTTATTTCCTTTAAAATACAGATAAAAAAGGAAGCTGAACATCACAGAGTCAACATTTAAAATGTAAATGCTATCCTTCTTCTAAAACTGTATACAGACTTTCTTTGAACTCACACAATCATGCTCAGTACACTTTGAAGAGGAAATTAAGTCACAGAGAAGAACAATTATAATGATCCAAGGGGCAATTTTCTGTCACTAGATTACTGCTGTTGTTCGGTATGTCCTGATTCTCCCATGTGTGAATTAAAAGTACAATGGCAAGTCTGAATCCCAAACTGAGAATTTAGCACATTGTACACATTAGTGGATTGTAGTCAGTGTAAATTATTTTACCTACAATGTAAATTGTTTTACCTAATAGCTGAATGTTTCTTTTTAAGAGGTCTGAGAGCACTGTAAAGAGTTGATTATGTAACAAAAAAATAAAATTTCTATAACTTTACGTACTGAAAACCAAAAACCTGAAAGCTTCAGTGGAGTCAGTGAAGCTCTGACAAATTGATTTCTAGGACAAATATGCAGCCAAGCCATTTTGCTTTGCTCAGGATCACTTAGGATGTCTACAGCAGAGCAGGAAACAGGAAGATTAGTATCTTAGTCCCAAAACTTCATCCAGAAAAACATTATTCCAATTCCCTGGCATTGCTGCTGACATTTTGCATTGTTGAATTGGAAAAAACAGTCTCACAAAGAAATCATATTAGTGTACAGTATTTATTACCTTCTATTAATCTGAAGTCAATAATTTTGATATGACTAAATTAATTCTGAAATAACCAGACATTTTTAAATACATATAAAAATGAGGGGATTTAACATGACAGTATTTAGTTGATCCACACTCAATCCACATGCAGAATATATCGATTGAATATTGTACATTTCCTTTCATTTTACACTGGTCCATAATATACCACAATTTCTGAGGGTGAAAGCAGGGAGGAAAGGAATCATATTTCAAGTAGACTTTTTACTTTAAAAGAGCATCAATGATATATTAAGCTAGTGTGTTTCTCTCTTATTTTGATTTTACTTACAGTATAAGTTTTGCAAAATATACAGCTCACCAATGATACACAAATGGGGGCCCTTTACTAAGAGCAAGTAACAACAAAAAAAATAAAAAGAAGAACTACAACAGAAAAGAATTCTACAGATTAGAAAAGTCATATTTTAGAACATCATGTCACTTCCGAGTTCCTCCAATGTTGGTAAGAAAGGTCATGCACAACATTTCTAATGTTGCCTTTAGTCCATGAGAGATTTGTCTGCATGCTTCACACAAACAGAAAAAGGTACAAGTCACAAGGAAAGCGGCTTCCTCCAGTTATCTTTTAGGCCTGTCTATGTCGTCAATGGCAGCTAACAACTTCTGTCTTGCCTTTTTGTTGATGTGGGAGCCCATACAAACATTCACCAGGTTGGTCAACTGCTTTGTGGAATACTCCTGGCAAACAAAAGCAGATCATGTTATGGCAGAATAAAACACAAGTTAAAGGTAGAAAATTGAAAAAAATGCAGACAGTGTGGACTTTCTACCTGACAGAAGCAGTCAGCACACAAGGCAGATTTAAAGCAATAGTTAAGTCAGGTCTGGATAGTTTTCATAGTTGAGGCAAAGGACAAAACTGTACTTCACTACATGGCAGATTATAATGGAAAATGCTTACGACTTTAGAAAACTTGTACAGAGTTTACAGAAAGTAACTGTGAATATGTATATAAATCAATTTTTAATATATTTTCCATTTTTTGGGAGAAATGGTGGGAAATATGTATGCAAATGGTTATGTTTTAAAACAAACTGTGACAAAACTTGATCATTTTGATTTTGACTTCTCATTTCCAGTAAGTTCTAAGTGCTTCTGTCTACAGAGTCTCCAAAGAATGTTAATTTCAGTACATGATAAAGGAGGGAAAAATGGAAAAAATGTTAAGACAAGAACTCTTAACATCTGTGAAAACACCATATTTTCCAGGATTACCTTTATATCTAACACTCTCCAAAACACAGCTTCCACTAATGGGTTTAAACAGGAGTTTTTTCACATAGGTCATCAAACAACAGCTCACAATCTCTCTCGGGAGTTGAGAGTGAAAGAGTGATTGACAGTTCAAAGTAGCTAAACAAATTGCTTCAAAGATGGACTATAGATGGCCTATAACTGGATGGCTTTTATCTATGGTGAAGAGTGGATTGTTGATTTTTGTGATCGTGACAGTTGTGCTGTTGTTAACATCATGTGCAGGTGGTCTTCTGCAAGGCCCCTGCAGAAGACTGCTGCTGCTGTTTTTGTGGCACAGCAGAGGGGGAATTATGGGGGTTAATTCAGTGGGTCTGCAGACCCCCTAGTGTCTGAGGTAATTGATGAGTGCATCCTTAAGGACCAGAGAGCCACCTGTAGAACGTGTGATACCTTATAACCAGTAGGATGTTTCCATGTTTGCTCAGCGAACTAACTAACCAATAGTGTGCTAACCATAATATACAAGAGTAGATAAAAGTAAAGCTGTAACTAAAAATAAAGTCCTTTGTCTTCAGTGCACCTTGTGATCAGACTGCTGCCTGAATTTGTCTCTGCCTCTTCTGACCGCTGCAATTCTACCTTACCCTGACATTGTGACTCCAGGTAAAACACGGAAAATTACAATAAAGACAAACTTCTTTCATCCATTTCAAGTGGGATTTCAAGTCATCCCAAAATACAGATTTCAACTGCTCAACTTTAAAAGACTTCACTCCATCAATGGGCATCTCCAATAGCATGAGACCCCTACTTACATAGACCTGTTACAATTCTAACTTTCAGCTATCATGAAACCATGCTAAATTTTTCAAAACACAAGACTCATCTCAGAGAGCAATGTTAATCCTGATTAAGCACCATTAAATGAGGAAACAAAAAGGAAAAATTCTTATTCAATGTGCCTTACAACTTAGTTTAAGCAATCTACTCCTAAAGGCAAGGCAAAACTTCATGGTGTGATTTCAAAGCCTACTTCTTGATGATCAAGTTGTGTGCTTCAGCATATTCTGAACAGCACACATATATTTTTGCTTCCACTTTGCTCTAGTTCTCAACATCTTTTGGTACAGTAAGTACATGTGCATGGCTTAGTCATCCTTCCCAGTTATCACACACTGAACCAATAGAAACACATACTGACTTAATATCATAAAAATGAACATGTACATGCATGCATACAATTATATTTATACTTCTTCCTATACAGATTTTATTATTATAAATTAATATGTACATATATATTTATATATTCATTTTAACATGTGGAGGCATTATTTATAGTTGTTAGCATGATTTTATCATCACAGTGAATTTTCTTGATAGACAAAAGAATGCAAATTTGACTCTTACCCTATGTTCTTTTATCCAGGTTTCCATGTCATTTTCTGTTATGTAGTATGCTTTGATGTAGGTCTCCACAAATTCTTTATCTGGAATAGGCCTAATATCTGTTAACTTTTCTAGCTTCATTAAGAATTGTTGAAAGTCCAGCTGCATCAAGGCACGTCCTTCATTGCTGCACTTCTTTACATTGGCATAACTAAAAGAGAAACATCAGAAAGCAAAACTTAGAAGGAAATAAAAAGGAATTTTGCTTCTCAAAGTTGTTTAACTTAATCTTTCAAACCTTAAGCTGGAACACAATTATGGCTTTAAATTAAAAGCAGACAAGAACTCTTGGGATGTCTTCTGCAGAGCTTTATTTGCACTAGTATAAGTTTTAGCCCCAGTTATAAAATAGAACCCCACTTTACCCAGTGATATTTAAAAAAATGTCCCCCCCAAAAAGCCAGTAGAAATCCTACACTGAACAACTTACTGTAAGAGCGTTAGGAGAAATTAAACCAATGCTCATGAGCACACTGGACAGTGATTTCACACAATCACGACCACTGAAGTCTGAAAGGTATTATGGCAGCTTTAAAAGTGGTCACCAGGAGCTTGTTGAACCAAGGGGGAACATCAAAGAAAGGCACAAAGCTGTTTGCTCAAAATCAGCCACAACAACCAGAGGATAAAGGGTGGCAGCACTGCCTAATCTCTCTGAGAAGTTTATGTCTTAATGAGAGCGGATTGACAGAAAACTGGTGACAGGTTAGCAAAGGCAGTAGATGAGCTTAAGGGCAGGGAACAAACCCACAAAAATAAATGCAGTGGATGAAATGTCTGCAATACTCAGGCTACAATATTGAATCTGAAAAGACTGGGACACTGTTTAAAAAAGAGAGGGATGAGCAAGTTGTTGCAGTTCCTGAGTAAGGTGTTAGAACCTCTATTGACCAAGCCAACAAAGACACCTCTCTGTTCCTGATGCATTTGGAAAAATCCTGTTTCATGGCTGCTCTAAGTTGACTGCTAGGTTTGACAACTCTATCTTTCTCCTTGGCTAAGATAAATGGTATCACCATTGAGGTGCTGACAATTACATTTTTAACTTTCTTCTTTGCTCTGCTGGGAAATGATAATTTTCATACAGAAGTTTCTTTGAAAGAGCACTATGTTTTCAAATGCTTCAGTGAAACATTCAATGTCATTCTTCAGCAGTATCTAGGCACAAGACCATCCCATTTAGGCTTAGGGCCAGACTCTCTGAAACAACTGCTGAGGAGTATATTAAGCACTATTTTTTAGGCTTCTCAAAAGCACATGGGGAACTTCTAATTCTGTAAAATAAATGTTACCATTATAGACACACCCAAAAGCAAGACTTCTATGAACTACTCACCCTTCCACAAGAGTTCTGTTGGCTAAGCGTATGCAGTGTTCCCAAAGGATGTTGGAAACTGGCAGTGGAATACGGACTCTCTTAGACACCTCATTCAACCTTCTGTTAAATTCTTCAAATTCCTGACAGAACATAAAATACATCTATTCATTAAGCAAAGAATGAATCATACTCTATACATCATACAACAACAACAAAGAATTAGAAACACACGTGAAAAAGAATATTGAAAAATAAGAGCAAAGCAGAGAAGCTTAATAGGCACAGACTGTAGAGACAAGAGTAATGTGTGAAGTAGAAAATCTACCACTTTCTAGTACATCATTCACAACATCACCGCAGTGATTTTTTTCAAAAAGGAAATGCTGCTCTGTTCTCCAGGACTGTAGTTCCCTGTGAAACTGACACCTCTGAAAATGAAACAAGTAGCTTATCCTTCAAATGCCATTTTCATTGTCTCACTCCCTAAACTCATATTTAGCTTCTTCACATCAATATACAGCCACTGAAGAAAATCCAGTGATGATCTCTTTATTCCTCTAAATACCTGCCCCATCAGCTTTCAAAAAAAAGCACAGAAATATTGTAAACATTTTTCATTCTTCAGACTTGCAGATTAGTTAGGTCCTCAGTGCTTTAAAGGGAGCTGAGAGCACCTGTGAAAGAGGCCAAATCTAACAGTTTAGGAGCACACTGCACCATTAGATAACAATTCAGGTTCAGGGAAGGCACCTGTTTCCATACGAAACATCAATGGCCCGGATGGATTTGAGCTGATACTATGAGTGACAAACTAGTCATAACTGAATGTAAGTACTGCTACAATGATTTTGGGACTTAAACAAAGTGAAACAGAAGTCTGTGGCCAGTGACTAATGCTTCTATCATTTACAAAAGGTATCAAATTACTTAAATATAAAGCAGACTGGTAATGAACTCCTCTGTATAACCAGCAAAAGCAGATTGCAGTGCAGCCTATGTTGGACTGTATTTGTCCAACAAAGTGTTTTCATTCCAAGGCTGTCTAGGGATATTTTTAACTTTCTTTATATCCTCCCCTATCAAAAATCCAGTAAGTGAAGAAAATCAGAAGGGAATCTCAATAACCCACTGGTGTCTAACACAATTTTCTGAAAGATTAATTCAGCAAGAAGAAGCAGGATACCCCAATGTCATGTTGGCATACAACTGACCCTTCTGAAGATGAAGATGCCTAACACTCTATGAAAATTAATTTCTTGAACAATCATCTTTCCACACTTTATCTCCTTCCATACATGCTCTGACTGCATATAGAATTTTACATTTGTGTAGTTGATTATTACTTTAAACACTGTGCTTACATCTGATATTCTGGGAATCCTAGAGTACACAACAAACCACTAACTGCTTAGCAGTAATCTAAAAGTTTCTGTAGTAAATAATACTGGCTATACAATGTAGACATCAGAAGTGGTTTTAAATGGTATTAGCCCTGATTGTCCTGAAGCAAATTCATCAGCAGTTGCACACTCACAAAAGGAAAAAGTTTTACCTCAGAGATCAACTATTCTAAGTACAAACTGATGTCAAAAAGCCATGGCAGCATAAACAAGAGTAATCACAAACACTCCATCAAAATTAGTGCAATCACATATCCTCTGTCAAATACATCCTTCTTTGCCTTGATTTTTTTTTAAGCACAGAAGAGCTACAAAGTTCAAAGGTGTTATCAAAACTGTTATTCAACACAGATGTGTAGCTTTTTCTGGGATACACACTTCACATATCTTTAAAATAAAATTCTCAAGTTTCTCTAAAAGAATTAGTATTATTCTACCACTGCCAGAACTTCCCTATAAAGACATTTAGAAACATTATTTAGGCATATATAAAAGGATGAGAAAGGGATTGCCCCAAGAACTGGTTCTGTAGGCCATAAGACACAGCAACTGTATAACCACTTCTACTGAATGCAACTCAGAAGCTGGGTAAATAACTTCCCTTTTTCTTCCTTTCAAATGTTAACATCTAAATATAGCAACCTCAATGAGATACTGCGTGATCTAATGATGGTGATTTGACTTGACTTGCAGCCCCTATGATACACCTCAATCACCAAAACTATTCAGAACAGCAAACAGCCTTTTGGTTAAAAAAATTGAAATACTCAGTCTCTAGCCACTAGATTTTCCTCCTCAATGTTACTCTGTTTATTACACATTTCTCTACAATTTTAGACCTAATTCAGACACAAGACTCATCAAACTTTTGTAGTCACTTCCACTCATCATGTAATGGGTATTTTTACAAAACAACGGACTAGTAGTAAGCATAATGAAACTTCTGGAGAGACCACCTTATAATAACTTCCCATTTTTCAGGATGCTGTATTGTTCTAGGAAGATTGTTCTATTGTTTAACAGTTTTAGTGAAGCACTAGGGTAATTTAATGCTTATACAAAGTGTAGCACACCATTTCCCATAAGGTATTCACCTTTAGAAGAGCATCTACATATACATTGTGCTGCGACATGATTTCTTTCACATCCCATTTCACATTAGCCATGAGAAGCAGCATTTGTTCATAATCAATGGCTTTAGCAGCAACAATCCAATAAACTGGCTTACGTAGTTCACTGGCAGTTGACACTGTCTGAAACAGAATATAAACAAAATTCAATTTAGTAAATTTCTGGCTAGTAGGAGCAATATATAACTATTATGCACAAGTATTTGCACCATAACATACAAGTTTCAAATCCTCTGTTTAAAAATCATACGTGAATTACACAGTTCTGACCTGAGAATAGAACTGCTGAAGGAAAGGCTTCTTGGCAGCTGGCATCACTGCATCAAGATGAGGCTGAAGAAATTCAAACTGCTCAGCCAGAAATACCCTTTGAAAGCAAAGAAAATTTACCGTGAACTAAATGCAATATTTGACATGTCTTGACAATTTTTACTCTACAGTTGACATATTTGACAATAACAATATGTAATCATGGAAAATGTAGTCCTGAGAAGAACCGTATCAGTTTCATGACAGCATAACAACAAGTATTCCCAATTCTGACAATTTTAAATTGGACTTGCTAACAAGAAAATGCTTGAATAAAGGGACTAAGGCTTGAATATCAACATTTCATTTTTTCTTTAGTCAGGAGACACTGCAAAAGTCTGAGGTAAGGTCTAGTAAAGTCAGTAGCCAAGTATCAAGCAATTTCCATTCCGCAGGACAGTTAACAATAACATTAATAAACCCATGTCAGAATTCCAAAAAACCATTCCTAATCACCTATATATCAGTGACTCTTTTATAAAATATAATTTGACCTCCTATTCATTCTGAGGGATAGAATTTGTTAATAACAACATAACAAGGAGATATATTTCTAACTAATCATAAATGAAAAATACACTTTTTAAATGAACTTCTAATCTTTAACTGTCATCTCATGTAGGGAAAAAGTAATTCTTACCTGACCCTTATTATTATTCTGATCTAACAAAAAACACTTGGTAACTTTCAGAAAACTTGCTCGTTATAAGCTCATCTTCTCAGGTCCACTTTCACCCATTGCAAAGAACATGGTAATCCAAGCCAAACCAATATGAACTAAGCAATTTTGAGTCTCAGACATCACTATTTGAGTACTTAATATAAGGTTAAATGAACGATCCAGGTTAAATTAGCCTCTTTAAAATTAAACTTTTTTCCATTTGGCCTTGCATTGTCACAAATTCCATTGCTTGTGCTTGCAGGTTGTTAGACCAGATGGTTAGGCCCACTAGCTTTAAGAAATTACCTCTGTCACTCATATTGAAAATCACATTGACAAGTAGGACTTCTTGAGCTCTCAAGAAGGTTTTGGCTTTTAATCACAATTTCTTACACAATCCACAGCTTTCAGTGATCACAAAATACAGTGTACCGTAAACAACCTACAAGGATTCTGTGGCCACCACTCTCTCTGCCAAACCATACAGAGAATTGCCAGATGTCAAAACCACAAGATGACTGAGATGTGGGCTTGGCACCTTCTCTTTTCTCTCTTCAGCAGCTGTGAGAGTTCCTGAAGTATCAGCAGAGACCTCCTAAAACACAGAATTAAACAAATTAAACCCCACAAAACCAGCAAGGATGGCTCCAGCTGAGTAGTTTCAGATGCCAGACAAGATGAAGGAATGTTTCAAATTCTAAGGTGTAATTTAAATCAAGCCTGACTCTAAAGACAATCACAGTTTATCATTTGAACAGTATAGTGTTCAAATGGGTGAAAAAAATTATGTAATTTAGATTGGTATACAAGGAAAAATAATAATTGAAAAAAAAGGCAGAGAATAAACTTCTCACTACACCATTACGCAAACAGACTTTAGCCCAACTGCCCTTTGTGAGACTGACTTGTCATCCTTGCAGATAGGATCTTCAATCTGACAGCAACCAAATAAGGAGGCATATCAAAGGAATGTTACTCCTGCATGGGCTTTACTGCTTATCTGAGCTGTGGCCAACGTGAGTAAAATACAACTGATGTTCTCAATCAAGCTACTATTCCACAAAAGCTTCTATCCTGCACGTATCTTGATGGTAGACAACAAGAAAATATTCACAGCAAAGCAACAGAAATTGTAGGAAGAAACAGGTTACACCAATGCCCTGTTGCAAAAATAAAGAAAAAAATAGGGAAAACCCCCACCTCTACATTTGAGGAATGTAAGTACAAGTTACAGCTAGAAAAGCAATCACAGAACGAAGAAATTCCCAGAGCTATCATATTGGTCTAAGTGGGTCTATAAATGGACACTCTGAAACTTGGCTACTTCCCAAAACTGCATCAGGACATGAAAACATAAATGTAGTTCTGGCTTTGGATTAATTACTCACACCATGGTTGCACGTAGGTCATAAAAAGATGAGAAATGCTACAAAGTAAAGGTAACATAGAAGCCAGGACAGATAAAGGTGACAGGCATGATATGGCACTGATTCAGTAAATAAGAGCCTTTCATGACCCCGGGGATAGAAACTTTGTGGCCACACCAGTGCTACAATGTATCGGCCTGCATGTATAGAATGAAAGCAAGTAACAACAGCAACACAGTGACAAAGCAGTGGTAAAAATAATTTCTTCAAAAATCAGAGGCACGACATGTCTACTGTAAAACAGCATATGAACACACAACCAATCAGACATTTTTAAATGCTTAAAAATTTATGGTTGGACAAACTGGTTTAATTCTCAAATGGCTCTAAAACACTGGATAAAGATGAAGCCAAAAACAAAATTTAAAAAAAGGCAGCTTTGAACTTTGTGGATTGCTTGTTTATTTTTTTCAACTGGAGATAGAAATGAGAGGAAATTGCAGTGAGGTAACTAAAGAAGGAGGAAGAAAAATAGGCTCATTCTGTCCACAAGAGTCACAGTGAGTTTCTTCCAGGCTTCACAGTAGAGAACAACTGTGAGAAGAGACCTGAAACAGAGTAATGGCTATTCAATTCACACAGGTTTTTGCAGACACTTCTGCCTAAGGAGAAAAGGACAGCAATGAGCATCAGAAACACTGATGGAACTTAGTGGTGATGTAACTCATTCTATACATCAAGATTGACACAAGGAGGAATGTGAATTGAAGATCTTGAAAAGCCAAGAGAAAAAGTATGGCACAGATGATCAGGTGAAAAGTGGAAAACCAATGGGCAGGTTATTCTGATAAAAAACAATATCTGACAGACCCATTGTGGTTATACTGCAGCAATTAAAAGTAGAGCAGGTGAAAACTGATTATGTCAAAATGTGTAAGGACTTGGTGAAAATTAACTGATAGAGAATGAGTAGAAAGATAAAACTGCTGCTACAGACACAGCAGCACCAGAATGTGCTTACTGCTTGGATGAAAGCCAAGCCAAAAGTGACACTAAGAATATAAGACAACTGAGAAGATAATAGCGTCCAAGCTGTTAAAAATGGTTTGAGGTGTGGAGGAACAAAAATTCACAACTTCCATTTTAACTATCTTGGATTTTAGTTGACAGTTTCCTCCTGTGGTGTGGCAACCCAAGGCAACAGGGAGGTGGATTTGCTAAATCAGAAAGGCTCTTTCAGTTCTCCATCTTCCAAAGACGTCAAACACAAGGATAAAAGCAGGCTACAGCAGATGGAACAACACACAGACTAGGAAAGCAGAGTTCTCACTAACAAAGGTGAGGAAAGTATTCTCAGACTTAGGAAAAAAAATTTGTAATAGGGTTACAGAAGTAAAAAGCCAATAAAGCAGGGGCCTTAATGGATCCCCACAGAAATCCTAACATTGAAAACAAGGACTGCTGACTGAGCAATACCATCAACACAGCATTTGTAGTGCTAAAAGATCTCACAGAAACAGATCAATGAGCAGAAGACAGAACTTCTAAAAGAAGCTTATGGGAAATGCTATAAGATACAGTAGCACTGAGCACAGGAATGATTATAATATAAAGGTAGCCACAATGCTACGTTATTTGAAAAATGAATGTTCATTTATATTCTGCTGAATTTATTAGAATGATAAGTAAGCCAAAAGGCCTGGATATTTGCTAAACCTCCTGTAACCTCTTTCAGCTATCTCTAAGATACCTACTGAGCACATCCTGAAGTGTACTGCACATGAGCAATGACATTTAATCATGTAGGCATAAGTCAATTCTCTAAAAATATGACTGAGACAAAGACATCACTAATTCCATTCTCCAAAAACCCAGATCAAACAAAAATAACAAAAAACTCCAATAAAAAAAAGCGAGAGAGAAAGAAGCTCTGTTTACATAGGACAAAAAGAAACTAACACACAGCCCACCAAACAGTTCTCTATTCTTAGGACAGAAAGAGAGCCACAGAGCTGAAGGAAGAGTACTAATGGTAAAGATTTAAGTAGCTTTCTTTTTTTCAAAGACTAGTTATAAAAGATATAAATAACAAATTTTATAAAGATTTAATTTAGCATTTATCACACTTCATAGTTGCCTGCCACGTCAGACCCATTTTAAACAACTTTTTAATTCCTTCCTGCTTCCCATGAAGGCAAATATCTTATGAATCTTTTAAATGCCAAAATCATGTTGCATCTGAAGACAAAATGTGCATGAGAACTGGCTAAGCCAAAGAGATGATACAGTTCCACTAGGGAATCAAACTCTGCTTCAAACACACTGGCAAAACACAGCAGGAGCATTTCATTCTCCTAATTTGGTCTAGAAAGCAGGCACTGCAAAAGCATGTTGACAGCAAAAAGGAAGCCCAAGGAAACAGCCGGTGTGCCAATGCCCCAAAAAAGCACAAGATCACTCTGAAAGGGTCTCAGTGATGCATGTGTTTTTCTCTCCTGCCTTCATTAAAAGAAATGATCAAATGACTGACAGCAGCAATAAAGGGGTGAAATATACAGGCTGGAACAGGAAAAAAGGCTACAGACTATTTAAAGAAATCAGATGTTTCTCAGTGCACCAAACTCAGTAAAGTTAACCCTTCCAGTAATTAAGAAAATCTGCAAGACAGTATCTATTGCCAGAGACTTTCTTTGAGTACCACAGCAAATAGGTAAAATCCTGTAAAACTGAAAGTGAGAGCCAATCTCAAGAGCAGGAGGAGGAAAGTACAAGTCAGGACACTAAATAGCAGCCAGCCAAATTTTAATTTCAAGAAATGTCAAGCTACATTGAGAACATATTGCAGCACCCAGCATCAAGCATGCAGAGAGCAATATCAAAGCAGAACCAACTTCCTCAGCTTTTTCTGCTTGATCAGAAAGGCATGTATTAGCAAATAACAGGTAACAAATGAATGGAAGCATGATATTGTTTAGTTGCTGGGTATTTTATTTTAGCATTTAATTATTTACTCCAAAGAAGAAAATTTTAATGAATAGGAAGAAAAAAAAATCCATTTAAGGAACAGCCTCGCCTTCCATCTCTTCCTCCAAAAAATGTCATCTTTAACAAGAGAACATTTTCATTTCAACAGTTTGGCTGAACCCAGTAGCAAACCTCTGTTAAACCTTCCATCTTAGAAGGAAGAGGAGACTATGAATTAATTACCTAAATCAGAAGTATAAACTATATGAGCTAATTATCCAGGTCAAAAATTTGACAAGCAATTTGCAAGTGAGACATTTTTGTGGGGCCTGACTTCATCATGAGAAAAGAAACACATATTTACTTCAGTTATCCAAAAGAACTTATGACCAAAATAACTTATTACATGTCAATTATGGTGGAGATAATTGACAGTTAATTATAATAAACCTCTTCCACTACCTTTAAACAAAAACCAGTATACTCTACAACCTGTCTCCAGCACAAAGAGTTCTACAGATCACACAAATAATAAATAATCTTTCAAAACTGCTTCTTATGACCTAATAATTTTGGATAAGACTTCAGTTTTAGAATTGCTTTGCTTTAATCTACATACACAGTAGCAAAAACTTCATTACTAGTCTACTTGTAACAGTTTGAAATCAGAAGCATATCTAAAGAAGTGCCTAAAGAATGTGCTTGCTCAGTTGCAAAGAGTTGAATACTTTCATCATTGTCATCATGAAGTCCCTTCATCACTGTCATTTTGACATTATACACAACACCTAAATTAAAAAACTACGCAAATTAAAAACATGTTTTTGTATCATAATTACAAGAAGAAGGGGCACATTTACTTCCAACTGGTTGGTTATTGTTTATTGTTTGGGGGGGGTTGTTTATTATAATGTGGTTTACTATTTATCCATGTAGAAGTGGCATATGGACATTGAAAAACATGTATTATGGCTGAGGTGTCACATTACTGCCCTGCAATGAAGTTAACAAGTCTGAACACATGTTTGTAGCTCAGCAATTTCCTGTTCACAGTCTAAAACACTGATCTAAACTACAGGTGGACTTGACGTAGTTTATAAAGTACAGTTGGTTCTGCTATGAAGTATTAGACTACAAAACAGCAAAGAAGTGCTTCAGCTGGAGTTGAATACTGCTTAGAAGGGACAAGGACCTCCAGCAGAAGCTGAAGGTATGTGATACATGAGACAAGATGCATGGAAGAGGAGAGGAAGTGCTTTAAATTGCTGTAGCACTTTTTGCTCACTGGCCTCGAGTCAGAAGAGACTTTGTGTCTCATTGGTCCAAATAAAGAACAGGGCAGTACTCTTTTTCAAGTATGGTTACTGTAAGTGCAGTATATATTAAAGGACTGAAACTTCTTTCACTGTCATAATAGGAATGTATAAACTTCAAATAGAGCAGCTCCATAAGGAGTTACAGGCAATGCCTCAAATCAACCTCCACTCGACCTCCCAGCTCCTCGTACTGAACATACTACAAAAGATGCAAGAAAGAACACTAAGTGCAGCTCAGCCTTACCTTGCCAGCAGTGGAACTCCCATTCCACTTTGCTTTTTCCTTCACAAAGGAAGCTTGAATTCCAGAGGAATAAAAATAGAAGCAGTGTTCTAAAGAGGTATCTGGTATAAACTAGATAGAATTAATTTGATCCCAAACAGAAACTACTAAAAATCTGGAAGAGATGGCTGCTAAATCTTCCTCTAGCTCCTGACAATAAATATAAAGAGGCCTTCATCCAGCAATATCTCAAAAAAAGGAATGGACAAAGTCCAAGAGGAAAGCTAGGAATGATCCAGTCTAAATTACTGAAGAGTCTTGATAGAGATCACAGAGCTCAACCTTCACAGGCACCAACAGATTTGTGGAACTATTCTGATCCACATGCAAATCTAGCAGAGCTTTAGTCACAGACTCAAAATTGTCAGATTTAGGCTTCCTTTATTAAAATAAAACAACATCAATGCTGCCATCAGCAATTGAAATGTGACAGAAATGAAGCGTTCAATAAAGTCATCATAGACAGAAGACAAGACAAAAACCTTAAATTCCCAACAGGCCATGAGACTGAACCCTACAACACACACAATTTACAAAAATCTAGGATAAGTTATGAGAATCCTGAGAGCAATCCAGAACTGTCTGTAAAATCTTGAAAAATGTATATGTCATTTTATGACACAGTAAAAATTGATCTTGATTTTCACAAACTCTTAAAAATAAGCAAATAAGTAAAAATACCCAGAAGATTTTTGCTTCCTCAAGTCAAAAAGTGGAAAAAATCCATTTATAGTATAAGACCAGCATAAGTTCATAAGATAGTATTAAATCTCATAGAGTGCCTTTAGGTCAATAGTAGTTAGCTAAAATTTCTTTTTCTTTTCAAATGTTATCTTAAACATAGCTTATTTCAATTGACAATAACATTATCTGTTACAGTACAGTTAATTACTGAGAAAGAAAAAAACCCTGCTGTTATTTCTCCATGTTATTCATAGAAATATTTGGGGGCTTAGTTGGGTTTTTTTCTAATTTTTTTAACAGCTAACAAAATTCAAGTCTGTAAAGCACTGTTAGAAACCATCACTACAAGAGTTTTAAAAATACAGAGTAAGTTTTAAAAATTAATTCCATAACTTCCCATTTTCCCATAATCGTTACCTGATTCTTTTGCAAGTTCTTCCTAGAATTAAATTTGTTCTCTCTGAATACCCTGTCTTTGAGGCAACTACCAAAATGACTAGCCTTCTCCTGTTTTGTAGAGGCCTGGGCTTGTAAGTTATCTTATGCTCCCTCTACTGACTCTGTAAGAAATGGCTACAAAATCCTTTAAAATGCTTCTCTGAGGACACAGTTTAGGATTCAATATAAGACTTTGAGGAATTAAAAAAGCATAGAGTAAATTTCTGTGGCGTGTCAAATCTTTGTGAAAATCAGAGTAAAGCATCTGTCTTCTACTCCTTTCTAAAGCAGAAGCATTAGAAAATAAAACCTTCTTGTAGGATCCACAGTATTAACTACTGTACAAGCCATATATGATACCCTTAGGAAATTCATTCATAATGTTTGTATTTTGGTGGAAAAAGAGAACTTCAAATTTCCATTTCTGGTATAGTTCTTAGCAGTATTTCTTTATAAATTCTGCTGCTCAGTCGAATCCACAAAATCTACCAAAAGTCTTGTTTATTATGCTCCTGTGAAGGACAGTAATCTACTAATAGTGTGATATGAGCACCATATTTACTATTCACATCTTGAAAGTAAGTCATGAAGTGACTAATGGGTTACAATGTAAAAAAAATACATCAAGGAGAGTTCTCCAAAATTAAGAAATTACTTTCATGAAGGACTTAGTATACTACCTCTACTATCCTGAAAGGCAAATGCTCTTCAGGGTGGCTTACTGTTCTGCTGTTCTTTTACTAAAGAAAAATGAGTCACCTATTGTCTTATTTTGGTATTCTTTTTATAATACCTCTCTTAATAAAAACAATTCTGATTGTCTCTTTATTACATGAACTGTAATAGAAGATTTAAATACAGAATTTCATTGTTACATCTAGCAAAAGCTATTAAATTGTATATATATGTTGTTGTACATTAGAAACAAGTGATTTCATACAGTAAGGATCTCTGCATCACCAACCCAAGCCTTTGGCATTACAGACACTGAACATGAAAAGAGAAAAAAAAAATCAAAAAGCAACATTGAAATAGAATTCCTAAATTTTGTACAGAGACGTCTGTTCCACTGAGCATTAACAAAATCCAGGTACTTACCAGATCAATCAGACTCTCCTGGATTCTGTTCAGTGTTGTGCGTAATCTGCTGCTACTGAGGCCCAGTCCTGTTGACTCAAACTGGAAGAAATATATTCTATTTAAGTTGGGAAAGGAAAACTCACTGGTTTAACTTTACAGTTATACAGTAAAATTTAAGTACAATTTACTTCCATTAATGTTTTAGTATATAATCACAACCATACAAAATGAAAAAATCAACAGAGGTCACGGCATTCAACTCTGCACTGGTGTGAGGAATGACACAAGTGTCTTCCATGAAGATGACAGTTTATCATTCATACCAATCAAACACTGGTATCCTTATTCGTATAATACTGTATTTGGCTGCAGGACTGTGTTTTCTTATTTGGGCAATGAGCCCAGGATGGTGCACCACAATGCCCTCTCAGACACTTGCCTGCATACCACACTTAAGCCAAATGGTCTTCACTCCTCTCTCTAGCTATAAAATCTCATGTAATTATCAATTATGTCTCTTGCATATGTAAAAAGTATCACCATTGTTCTTTATAAAACAGTGATTAACATCTTATGCTTATAAAGATCTACCCGAGAAAGGTGCCATCTTCATGTTTGTGGCTCAGGAGTACGAGGCAGAAGCTCAGCTGGGATAAATCAACATAGCTGGACTAACTTCCTGCTAAGTGCAGTGAATCATACCAGCTGAGGGTCTGAGTTGACATGCATAATTATTGTAACTACTTATCTTCTACTTTTAATTAAGAAAACACCCAACAAACTAACACAACAGTGAATGTGGGAATGGACATCTAAGGAACATACATTTAAGTCAACAATCTGGAAGGATTTCAATACAGTTCTGGTATGTGATTCACACCAAAAGGCAATTTACTGAACATATTTAGAGGCACTGTTATGCCCTGTATTATTAGACTTCCTTTAGTGGGCTGAATCAGGGAAGAAAGTGTTTGAGTTCATGTCATCTCCTCTGTTCCTTTTAAAAACAAAACAGTATAATTTAGGTCCCTGTTTACTGAATCTAAATCTTCTGACTTAAAATGTCCATCTGCCCCAGTCCTTCTATGTGTTAAATGAAAATTTGCATCTGAGCTGAATTTCCACTGGAAGTACACTCCGATGAAATCTAGAACATGATCTAAGAGACATAATCACTATCCTGGTGTACCCATTTGATAAACTGATAAACACAAATGTTCATGCCTTTGTTTTTCTGCAAGTGAAGTAAGCCTTTTTACAAAAATAATTTGTATTTTTCTTCAATTTTTTACTGTAGGAGCATCAGTTCTGAACTGCCTTTGATTTTGTAAGTATATGTGTGAAAAATAATGTTTTTCCCTTAAAGAAACACACATCCTTAATTTTCCAAATAATCTTTTTTCTTCTTAACATCGTATAGTATTTGTTCAAGATACAAACATAAGGACTGCAAATTGAAGACTGACTATTCTCTCTGTTAAGGTAAGAACAAACAGAATAAAAACACAGTTTAAAGGAAAAATATATGTATATTAAAAATATATCTGCAAGTTTCAGCCATTAAATTTTAAGAAATTTGCACCATGAAAACTATGCATCATGCAATCTACCAATAATTCTTTTTCTGCCTTTTGATTGCCAGCTTTCAATAGCTACCAATAACTTTTACCCTTTTATTCTATAACGATGTATTTCTTTCTAAAAAATTGTAATTTCATATTTGAAACGTATCTGAATGAAAAGGCAAGTAAAAACAAACTTAAATTTCCATGAAACATTACTTAGCAAGTATTGCCACTTTACAAGGCAACCAGTTTCAGTTTGAAGTCAAAATTATGTACCCACACATATGAGGGGGGGAAAAACAAGAACCAACCAAACAAAAAAACTGTTGCTCAGAATTTTTCCACAAAGACAGAATGTGTCACTCATCAGTACTTCTGATTTTCTTCATAAACGTTTTTGCTATTTCTATATGCAAAATGATAGGTATTTAAATTCCCCAAAATGGAGACCTAGTACGGCAAGTAGTAAGCAGAGCATTAGAAATTTGCAGAATAATTCTACTGATCAAATTTTACAGAACTCCTTTTCGCTATAAAAAAAATTAAGCTTACAAATTGGTGTAATGTCCTGTCAAAAAAATTCAAATTCTCCTCATATGTTTTCTGCCAAGGAAGATTATTTTATGGCATGTTCATGAACATCTTACCCTTTAGCGAGTAGATATTAAATACAGCCAATTCCTTTTAATTTTATGTTGCGTTCCTCCATAATTTGAGATAAGGCAACCTTAAGTGCATCTCACAAATAAGAAAACGTGTTGAAAGAGCAATTCTGGTTACAACAACACTTAGTTTTTGACAGTGAAGAAGATTAAATACTGACTACTTAGGATAATGATTCTAAAGAGGTCTGGAAAGAACAGTGACTTAGTATCATGAATGGACACAGAACTGAACATGTGTATTTTAAATCCCTGATTTTCACTGAACTGGCAATGAGCACAAAATTCATAAATTATTTCAAACATTTAAGAAAGTTATACCAGTGTATTCTAAGAATCCCATCTGAATTTATTTTGTAAATAAAAATAAACCAGAAACATTCTCAGTGGTCTAAATCACATACCATCACCCATCTCTACTTTCTAATAGTTTATAAACACTATGGGGAGTGAGGACATTTAAGCAGCATTACAAGAGGGTTTATTACAATCATAAACCCTTGTAAGCATTGTGTTTCCCATGGAAAATCAACTGTCAAAACAAGTATTAGGCACGCTACAAAAACATTACAATTTGCTATTATGTTTACCTGCCTAGCACTGTGCTGTTCTCTATTAGAAGCACAGAGTGAGGAAGTCGGTATGGGCTTTAGAAACACAAAATGGAAGGAGGAAAAGAAACAAAATGAAAAAAAGGCAACAAAATGTGAATACTAGAGTAACTGACTAAGCGAATGAAAATCAATTATCTTAACAACAACAAAAAAACCCCACCCAAAAGTCAAAACAACTAACCAAAGAAAAAATTCAAGAAATAAAACACCCATCTTGTAAACACAAATTGCAAATACATTTGTTCTGCCAAATAGAACAGCTCAAAACCATGCTGAGTCTGAAAATCCATTATAATTTGCCAACAGATGATGATGAATTTGGAACTGCTTGACATTATTACTTGTGGAATAATTTAGGGGCCAAGAGAGGAGAAAATTGTTTTTACACACAATTATTCATAAACATGTTAAGACAATTCTACTGAAAGTTGATCTGCGTTATGTAAAGAGATTGACAATAAGTATTTATTTCATCTACAAGATCACTGAAAAAAGTTTTCAATAGTCTAAGTAGTTCAACAGACGAATACTAGATATGAAAAGGTGTTTTTCAAATCTCTTAAACATGAGTTACAACCTAACTTTCATGGCATCCTTCTCCTCTTCCTTTTGCTATCCTTAAGCTAGAAAAATACATACTGAAAAATTAACATCACCTCATACTCTCTAAGTTCAAAACTACCGCCCTCCTTTTGCAGACTGCTCCTCTGCTACCCATGTTCTGCCACTACTTTTAGGTATTTCACTGTTTCTTTCCTCCTTTCCAATACTGGTGGAAAAAAGAATAGAGTATCTATCTATTCAAAACATAATATGATTAATATCCTAGTGACAATAATGCTCTCAGTACTTATACCCCTTATGACTGACCTGATCAGCCTTTTCTTACTTCTACATTCAAATCCATTCTGTTACCACTAATTTTTCTGAGGATTACATATTGGGTAGTATTTTCAGCAAAATCATTTCCTCTATATTTTCATTCTGTGTGTACAGGGATGGTTGAAAATGCAAAATGTTTCTACCTACCGTGTCATTTCGACCAAAAAATGTATAGACTGCATACAGATAGTAATCGAAGAGCTGGGACATGAAGTGGATCACATCAAATGCAATTGGTTTCAGAATATTCATCATCTGCATGTATTTCCCTTAAAAATTAAATACAGAAGATCAGTTTTCTCAGCATAAGTACTACAAAGACAGTGTCAAGTTTGAAGAACTCAAAACCAGCTTTACAAAGTGTATTATTTAGCCTTGAATACTGATTAACAATTTGGTAATACTTTAGAGATTGGGAGGTTTAAAAACAAAGCTGAAAATGATGGCTAAGACACCACAAATATCTCAAGACTTCTCAACATCTGGATGTTAATCCATATCAAAATGTCTTCAAACATTCTTGGCTTTCTGGTACCAAATTCAAAATATACAGCTTTCTGGATGCTCTACAAGGTTCAGCTTCATTTAGTCAAAAAATAATAATACCCTAAAGTAGTCTCTGGCAAATGCTATATAGAACCACTGAAGTGTGTGTTCGTATATACACATAAGAACTTTCCTCAAGCAATAAAAAAAAAAGTATAAAAATGATATGCCCAAGATTGGATTTCACACAACAACTCCAAGGAGTAAAGTGTTTCACAATGGTGTTATAGCATTTCCTGCTCTCTTTCCTTTTTACCCTGGGATAAGAATCACAAGCAGTTTTAAGATGTACACTTGAAATGTTTCTAGAGTGACAGACTGTGAGTAAAGGAGGATGATGGGACCCTGGCACATCCAGGGAGAAGACTCTTCCTTCTTGTTCTCTGTTACAACATTTGACTTGGGAAAATAGTAATTTTTAAAAATAATTTAGAACTCCCTAACCTCAGGACCTTCATCTATTTGTTATCCAAATCAAAGTGATCATATGATTTAGACTCAGAAGTTTTTTCCTGCAGACCTAGTACACAGGGCCTGTAGTTTTCAGTTACTTTGTTTCTCAGAACAGGGCATGGCTCTTTAATTGGTCATAAAACAAGAGGACTTCATGAAAATCCTGATATTGCAGAGCCCCCACATTTCCTGCTGGTTACCTCAAAAATTACATCCTGCTTGCCCTTTTACATTTCAAAAACGTAAAGAATATATAATAAGCTTTTGGTTACTATAGTAAGACAGTAATTTTTGAGCCAAAACAAAATGCAGTCTACCCAGCATGTAGACAGGATACAGCAGATATTGTCATATTCCAGACATGTTTTGATGTGACAGGTTGGAAAAATTATATGAGGGTGCAAAAACAATTTCTTTTTTCTGTAGTCAGCAACACTGTTTTTCAAGTTAATGCTGTGTCCTGAAAAGTATTTTACTAATAGATACAGAAAACATTGGTTTAATCAGAGACTGGGTAACAAAGAAATAAAGGTAGCTTGTAGTACCCGGGGAAGGGGCTGGGGGGAGTTATTTACATTTTTTAAAGCAAGCAATTGTGTAGCTCAGTGAAGATAACATTAATTTGACAAACACATAATACAGTTACATGCCTGGTAAGATGGTAAAGCACTATAGTAAGAACCAAGCAATAACCTGACATTGCGACTTTCCAGGTTTTTACCTAGCTTAGACTCCCTGCTTGAACACTGTGTGTCTGTGCCACTGTTTGCTAACATACAAAAGCATCTGTTTTCTTATTTTGGGTATTTGACACAAGTTGCAATACTTAATATTAGTCAGTTCAGCCCAAATGTTAAGTCTATGCATAATCAATAATGTTTTGACCCAGCAGCATTATGAACCAACTGAAAAGCAGACCAAAAATGCTATTTGCCTTCCAAAAGGAAAAAACAAATGCACAGTTCAATGTGAAAACACTCAGATGTTTGGGAAACTATGTACACTAATCAAAGCAACTGCTACCTTCACCTGTGTTATCTGAAAATTCTGTATTGCCAAAGGCTGATTTTTTCCACTTATTCTGTGACAAATACATCTTAAAATTTGCCTGCAACCTAAACACAACATCAGAGAGATGTGTCACACTCTGGACAGTTAAGACTTCCAAATATCTGTGCAGCTGGCATGAATATTGAAGGTAATCTCTTGGGCTTTACGTTTTTCCAAAGAGCTGTAAACTATACATTGCCCAAATACCATCCCTATAAAAATCTTCTGATGCCAGGAACATATCTCTATTACCACATCACTCAGCATCTTGACACATTAAGTGTTCCAACATTTCCTCCTAGTTGCTCCCTCTAACAGGACACCAACTTTTAATTTCTACACGTTGTTACCTGACTGCACTCAAGTTCCTATTTTGGCTGAAAAAGGGATATATAAGAATATTTCCAAACAGCACAAACAGCCCCAAACCACATCATGGTAGAAACTTCCAGAAATACTTAAAATCACCACTTACAGTTTCAGCAACTCAAAGTAGCTTGAGTTTCTAGAGGTTCCCTGTTAATAGCTGAAACTGCTGAACATTTGCCAGGTTTCTTTTGAAGCATTGTTTCCACCACTCCTTTTATCCTTAAAAATAGTAAATAGAGAGTATTCTCTACCAGACTGACCTATATAAAACCAATGCACCTCACAAATTAGCACACACAAATCTTTGCTGATAGAATGGCCAACCTGGAAAAGTGAGCTTTAAACTAGGAAAGGTGGTAAAGGGAGAGAGTTGCAGTGACCAATCAAGCAACAAAATAAGGCTTAAGTGAGGATTACCTCCAGCAAGTACAGACAGTCAAAGACATGACTATAAGACAGGAGCATGGGGCAGCCACCTTGCACTCCCATGGGGACATTGACACTTATATACCACTATAAAGTGCCTGTACACCAATTCACACAGTGTAGGGAACAAACAAGACAATCTAAAGATCTGTGTGCAGTCACAGGGCTTTGATCTCTGCAATTACAGAAGTGTGGCAGGATAGCTTGTGTCACTGGAATGTTGTCATGATGGGCTACATGCTGTTTAGCAAAGACAGATCAGGTGTTGCCTCCTATTTAAGGCAACACTTCCAATGCATCAAGCTCCATCTTGGGGTTGATCACGAGCAAGTTGAGAGCTTATGAGTTACGATAAAAGGGCAGACTAGTAAGGGTGACAGTGTCGAGGGGTGTTTGCTACACGACACCTGATCAGGAGGAAAAAGTGGATGAAGTCTTTTAACAGACAACTAGAAGTAGCCTCATGGTCACAGGCCCTGGCTCTCCAGGGAGACTTCAACCACCTTGACATCTGCTGGGAGAACAAAACAGCAAAGTACAAACAGTTCAGGAGCTTCCTGGAAAGTATTCACAACTTCCTCAAATAGATGGTGGAAAATACCAATGAAAAATGGTGTGCTGCTAAACCTTATAATAACAAACAAGGAAGGTCTTGTTGGAGGTGCAAAGGTGAGGGACAGCCTTGACTACAGTGACCATGAGATTGTGGAGTTCAGTATCTTGTATGGAGGAAGCAAGGCAGCAAGTAGGATCACAACCCTGTACTTCAGGAGAGCTAACTTCAACACCTTCAGGAATCTTCTTGGAAGATTCCTATGAAAATGGGCCTTGCAAGGGAAAAGCGTCCAAGAGAGACAGTCAGTCTTTAAGCACCACTTCCTCCAGGCTCAAGAACAGCATCTCCTGATGTGCAAGAAACTGGGCAAAGGGGTCAAGAGACCTGTGTGGATGAACAAAGCACACCTGTCAGAACTTGGTCATAAGCAGGAGGTACAAAGGAGGTGGAAGCAGGTACAGGCCACTTGTAATACATAGAGATGTTGTCAGGGTAAGTAGAAAAGAGACAAGGAAGACCAAGGCCCATCTGGAATTAAATGAGGCCAGGAATGTCAAGGACAACATGGACACATCAATAACAAAAGAAAACTGAAGAAAATGTAGTCCTGCTACTAAATGGAGAAGGGACCCTGGTCAGTCTGCCTTGGTTTTCACTGGGTATAATGATCCTGACAGTGAGAAAAGTGAGGAAATGGGGAACAGGGTGACTAATAGAACTGAACTGGCTGCTTTCAGCCACTAAGAATGAACGGGAAAAGATCTTAAAACAATCAAGCTACAGAAATGAAGGAATTAGGCACATTAAAAAATGTCAGTGAAATGACCAGTCTGGTAATCAGTGTAGTAACTTGCACGTGCAATAAGCAATAAAGTCAAGGGTTGTACAGTATGACTGAAAAACAGCAAAGAAAAACATATTCAAGAGTGAAAATGGTCATCCAACCAATTATTGAACAATTGTTTTAATTTGTAGGATGCAGAACTTTAGATCAAGTTTTGAAGAAAATATGGAAATGACAAAGAGAAATACAGAGGCAAAATTAAAAGAAATCATAAATCTAACAGAAGTGAACTGTACCAGATGAAGATACAAATTCTTGTTAGGAAATCTAAATGATTTTCTAGGCAAAGGAAACAGTACATTTCATCTATCTGGGATTTACTGAAAGTATTAATTTAAAAATATTGCACAGCAAACAAGTGCAGCTGGAGTGTGTTGAAAAGGGAAGTAACCGAAAAACCTACTAGTGGAGTTCCCAGCAATCAGCCTCCTCTTTAATATTTTCACAAATTACTCAGGCACAGAAATAAAGGTGTGGTAATGGAAAAAAATTAAGAAGCACCATCAAAGCAGAAAAACACATAATCTACAGGAGGAACTAGAGTACGTTGATGACTATTGTAATAAAAATTGGACGAAATTCAGTAGTACAAAATGTAAAGCCATGCATTTAGGGGGCCAATTAACTAAAAACCATGCATCTCTCTACTATAAACTAGAAGCTCATTCTTTGGAAAAACAATGGGAAAGTGAGGAACCTGCTGGCTGTACAAGGTCATTACAGATGCATTGACCCATCAGTACAAGCCAGCTATGAGAAATCCAAAGATGTGTATAAGGAGGGAACTTGTGACCAGGATGATACAATACAACAGAAACACAATGGAATAAGATTTCATTCAAAGTACTGCAAATTATTTTGGTAATATTCTAACAAGAGCAGAAAAAGAACTGGTAAGCACGTAGGAGATCTAAGTTTCTGGCAAACAAACACAGAGGATACTAAAAAACCTGGCACATTTTGTTTAGCAAATCAAGACTAAGAAGAAATAGGATTGCTTTCTGTAGAACCAGCAGCACACTAAGGCCTGAAGAACAAGACAATCTGCTAAAGATAAAAGTTTCTTTTGGCATAAGATCAAGTGGGCAGAAAATAAGCGGGTTATTTTTTATTTTTTCTAACCATTTGGTTGATAAGGTTTCTGGAATAGAATTCCTATTAGGCAGAGTCATGAGAACAGAAGTATTTTTAAGCTGGAGATTAAAACATGCATATTTACAGAGAGTAGTAAATGACACTTCCTGTAGCAGGGGCTGCAGGAGGTCCTTTTCCAATTCCAGGTTTCAAATAATGTTATTATCAGTCATTAGAATAGCAATATGAAATACCCTAAATAGTAGAAAAAAATGTAAATTAATCATAATTCTAGAAGGAGGAAAAAAGCATATATATGAGCCGTGAAAATTATGTTTAATTTTGGTGTTATGAACAGAATCCACAAATAGAAAAAGATTCCTTACATAAAATTGGAAAACCAAAACTACAGCTCCCCCTACTTGTACCCTGTTAGGCAGAGGTTGGGGTTTGTATGAAAGTGCCATTTGCGGTTTCTAGATTCAATCCTAAATTTTCTTAGAATAGAAAGTAGCAAAGAAATCTCTCCAACGTAACTCCCAGATCAATGCCAGAAAAGTTACAACAAAATGATCTCAAATATCATTTCAGGTCTATATTGTAAATGCTCAAGGAAAAAAATTGGTTTTAGCAAACCTGCCAAAAAGGTTTAGAAAATCAATTCCTGATTTACATGCTGCCATCGAAGACCACAAAAGGTACTAACCAGGTGTTAGACTAGACTTTTTTAAAAAGCTTACTCTGAAATACAACAATCATTTTCATGCACATAAACATTGAAGAAAACTTTATTAATGCAATACAGAATTCCTCTCTCTTCTTTCTAACATCACAAACTTAGGTAGTTACTTCCCCTTCTCTATGAACAAAATGAAAGTCAGTGGCTATCACACAGTTATCTGGCTAATCAAATGGAAGGGATGATCACAAAAATCAATCCCACTACACCTGGAGTTGGAGGCGAGTGTTTTCATAGAAAATGTGTTGGGCTAGAAAAGACCTGAGGAACTGGCCAAGTGCAGCCTCACACTCAGAGCAGATGTAAGGAGATGAGGTTTTGTTCAGTAGCCTGTCCAGCCATGTCTTGATCACGTCTAAGGACAGAGATTCCCTAAACTCCCTAGGGATTACTAGGATGCATTCCAATTAATAAAATTATAGTACGGGAGGGTGCTTTTTTCCTAGTTGTTTACAATGTAATAAAAAGTTATTCTGAGTGTGAGAACTTGTGTAACGACAGAGGAAAAAAATTTCTTTAAGTTCTTACTTTTGCAACAATTCTACTCTAAGATAAAACACTTCATAAGACCCATCAGCAACATAAACATTCATCTTTTTGCTTGCTATCTCCCTTGTTTTTATACAGTCAATATTTTAGACAGATAATCCACCATTATAGTTTAAAATCAATATATGCATGCAGATTAGTTTTCAAAGTAAAGTAATTCACAGGATATAAGTAAATTTGTCTATTTAATTAAAAATACTTGTTTGTCGCTACTTTTCTATTTTATTAACATTTTCAAAGAGTAGAAAAAGACCCCAATGAGTTATATTTTTTAAGGTCTTGAATTTCATTTAACATATTTGCTAAAATCTGTAAGTTTGCACAAAAATAAAAAACAGTGATAAAAAACTACAATTGTTCTACATACCAACAAGCCTTATTACATTCAGTGTAGTGTTTGTCAGAATAGGTGCATTCACTTTACTGAGGTTATAATCTGATCTCTTTCTGCTCCTCAGAGTTTCGCGAGAAATGCTTGAAAGAAAACAAAATAAACCAAATGTGACGATATTCAAGCACATACAAATGAAATTTAGTAGATAATAAATTATTCCTCCCCCCTTCTTTCACATGACAGTATGTACTCCATTGTAGCACTTTATTTCTGCCAAAGCATAACTGGGTTAGGATTCTAACATTTAAGAGAGAAGTCTGACCTAATTTACATAGAATTGTGCTAAAGAAAGGAGTTTCTGATCTGTAATCGAAGGCTTGAGTACTGCAGGCCTCTGCCTTGCCCTACCAATGGTTTCAATTACTCTTTCTCATGCTTATAGTTCATGAAGTAAAGAAAATGAAAACACAAATCACAACAAAAAAGGAGCAGATTAGTCAGCTACAGATGAAAATCACTATCTGTAAATGGAAGCACTTTTGAGGAAGATTAAGTTAAAAAAAGTCATTGAAGTTTTCATGAACTGTAGTCCTGCAAGTGGTAGTGAGTCAGACTCATAGATCCCTTGCTTGTCCAGATATTCTATTTTTCTGTAAGAGAAACCTTCTGTCAGCTGCCATAGCTCAAAACAGTATTACTCCAAAAATTCAGAATGCTTCAATTTCACAGATCAAACCTATGGACAGTAACTATTGTTTGTTTCAGTTAAGGTATTTTTAAACATATCTTCATCACTTGTTAGAAATTAAGTAGTCTAACAATCATGCTAACAATATTTTATCCTGAAGTGTTATTTTGTAGAAAACCAATTACTCTGCCTTGGCCTAAGTGACAGCATTTTATTTCTCCAGCAATCCCTACACAAAAATTATGTTAGACTGCATCACATCTCAGTTATACAATGTACTAAACAGAAATCTGTATTTCAGATCCTTCTAAATGCCACAGAGTTGGCTTTCGTTTATATTGAATATACATAAAATTTTTAATATATTCATTGAAATAGAATACGTATATTCATTTATATATATGTGTGTGTGTGTATATTCTTAAAGAAAAAGAGAATTTTAAATTCCAAAGGACTGTCTTCAAGCTATGGAAGAATTTAATTTTTTTTTTCATAATACGTAGAAGTTTGCTGTTCTGCAAAGGCAGAAGCCCAGAACTCGAGCCACTGGTCTGCAAACAACTGCTTTTACACAACAAAAAACATATATCTGCACAACAGCTGCTATAGAAGAAACTTCAGTTAACACCCAGTCCTTGCTAGTCAGTTTTCCACTACCTGCTTCACAGAGTTTTTACCCTCTTTCAAAATGTTGCTTTCTGAAGCTTGATGAGTTTTAAGCCCTTCTAACTGCGCAAGCTGCATAAAGATATTCAATTATTATTCCACTGTTGTAGATGGTAGAAAGAGAACTAATTAGAGTACTGAGATGAAAAGCATGTGAATTAGACCAAGGACTCACACAGCCTACTTACCTTTTTATCGGGGCATCTCCTGTCTGCTCATCCACATAATCTCTTTTCAACTCTTCAGGAACATCACTGTCACTATCATACTCTTGATATGCACTTTTTTCTTGTTCATCTGATTCATACTATTTTAAATAAATAAATAAACAAACAAACTGACTAACATTTTTCTTATAATCACTCATTTAACGTGGCACTTTGGAAATTTCTTGGCTTTTACTTTGATAGGAATACATGTATCTTTTCTGGTTGAAAGGCTGCTGACAATGTTCATTAAGAATGCAGCAGACAAATTATACAAAGCCATTTTTAAATGCAATTCTACTTTCAGGTTGATTGAGTAAATATTTGCATCATTCAATTCCTCCCAGCTACTGATAATTTTTTTGCTTTCTAGTTGCTGTATCAATTACCCACATTTCTGAGATTTTATTATTTGCTTTATAATCTGAAAAACAGTAATAAAACCTCAAAATTCATCCCTGCAGCAGCAATAAAACAAAAAATCTGGCACTATGCAATCCTTAATTACTATTGCAAGAAGGACTAAACTATAGCTTCTCAAAAATACTGATCTATGCTACATGCATTTAAAAAAAAATACACCAAAAAAACCAACTGGCAGTTGTTTGCAAAGTTTGTTTTAGTTCACTCCTAAAGACATTTGCACTAGAAAGTCTTTCAACCACTTAACCTATTAGAGAACACTGCAAGAAAACAATATGTCTGAGGGCACTTTGTCTGTTCAGCCAGGAGAAGAAGCGGAGACTGAGGGGAGACCTCATCGCAGGTACAACTTCCTTGTGAGGGGAAGAATGTCAGGCACTGATCTCACTTCTCTGTGGTGACCGGTGACAGGATTCCAGAGAATGGCCTGAAGTTGGGTCAGAGGAGGTTTAGGTTGGATATTAGAAAAAGGTTCTTCACCCAGAGGGTGGTTGGGCACTGGAACAGGTTCCTCAGGGGAACGGTCACAGCACCAAGCTATTCAAGAAGCATTTGGACAATACTTTCAGGCACATGATGTGACTCGTGGGGATGGTCCTGTGCAGGGCCAGGAGCTGGACTTAATGATCCTCGTGGGTCCCTTCCAACCTGGCATATTCTGTGATCCTGTGAAATGCTACTACAACAAATGTAGTGTATTTCTCATCGCTCTATTACCATGTAATTTTTTTCTCTAATTTTTCTGCACTGTATGCTCTTCTATCTACATCAACAGGAAGGGGGATAACTTTGCATAAATCTCTATGCTACATCCATATCAACTTTGGACTGTCATGGAACAACCAAAAATTGCAGAGTACACAAGGAACAGGACTCTGCAACCCAAAGTGATATACCTTTCCTCATGGAGAATAAAAACTACAACAAAACCCCAAACCGCACTACGCTACATGATTCTAAGAAGTGCTCTAATGATCTAATTCAACTGCATCAGTGAAATAAACCAGGTGTTTAGAGCATGCTTTCATTCATTTGCACATGTTCATTCTCAGTTTTGTTTTGAAACATACACGATCCCTTATGTAATCGAAGGCACAGAATCCTGATATTTAAAATATTAATGTAATCATCAATGAAACAAATCCTCTCAGATGAAAGTCCCACGCAGCCATTTGCTTCATTTGTCACAAATTATTCCAGAATAACTTTACAAAAAATGTGAATGCGCAGATAAATTATTCATGTATACCTGCTTTAAGACATGCCTTCTTATACATTTGATGGTAATTGCACCTTTTGAAAACTAAGAAACTGAGTATACACAGACAACTACTGCCTCCAAACACTCATCTGCATTTCTGGTTTTTTGAAACTGTTTCACTGTGTTCAATTGTTGAATTGCACTTCAGAGATCACAAGGAAATTATTTTCAATTCAAAGACACAAGGTAGGAGCCTAAAAGGTGATGTCTGAAAACAAATAAGCAACACGAGCTACAGAGCATATATAATACAGTTTAGCATTTCCATGCTACACGTCTATTACTATTGCTAGAGTATGGGTTTTCTGACTACATACTAGTCATAAATACAAATAAGTGTTTTTATAAATACTAAGTCACACATAGATATTAAAAGTATACAATTAAGATTTTTTTTAAACACCTGTAACCTTTTTTCACTCCAATTAAAAGCAGTTTTTCATGTCAATGTCTTTATCAGGTGTTCTAGACTGTTCTTTAGCATGCATGCTTCAGGACACTTTAGAAATACTGAAAAAAGAAATTTATTTTGGGAAAAAAATTAAGCCAGAGAAGAATAAAGAAAAACAAACAGTTGATGCTCTGTCATACAATCCTTTTTCCTGAACACCTACACTGCTATCACAAAGTTAACTACATCCAACCATCTGGCTTCAGAATGCACCTGCACTTGAAGAGAGATGCCTTTTAACTTTTCCTTAATGTGTATATTGCTTTGAAGCTACTTTAACCAAGCAGTCAACAGTGACACACCTGACAGTCTGGTTCCAGGATCCTTAAGAAATGGCAGGTTTTTAAAGGATTAAACCTCTCTAGAGGGGAAAACACAGTCTCTCCATCATGCAAAACACTAGGAAACCTATTTTTTCAGTCATGCACAGCAATTCCCAGCCCCGGCCCCAAGCTGCTGAGACTTTTAAAGCCTAGCACTACGAAAGCATTATATTACAAATGTGACAATCCCACAGTACAAGCAAATTCAAAGCAAAAACAGCTCAGGTGGAAAAAAAGAACGTAGTATGAGAGGCATTCTAAAAAGAAATGTCTGCATCATTAGCATTCACAGGCAAAATTTCTGCTTCATGAACATTTCAGACAAAGGAAAGCTGCAATGAAAGGAGCTCATTTATTTCAAAAATGAGCTGAGATCAGTCTTTACTAAGGACAAGTGCCACAGTTTAACTTGGCATGGAGAATTACCACTACTTATTATGCACTAATATATAATAAATGACATACTGATTCAATTAAAATCCAGTGACAGTAAAATGATAAATTGAGTACAAATTGTTAACTACAATGCATATTGATATATGACTCTGACAGCTGACATATACTAACTGTAAATTTTTTGAGAAAAGTATTTTTTAACACAGAAAAATACTTTATTAAGGCTCCTCAATATACTGCTATTAATGACCTGGAAAAGCTATTTAATGAGATAAATGCATCTGTATTGTAAAGTATGCAGTAACTCACAACTATTAGATAGTGAACTCAACCCATGGAGATCTTATAGATCTATTTTGAATATGCACAGTCTGCAGTAAAACTTTAAAGTACTAAAATAAATTCCGGTATCTTGTAGCAATAATCAGTCCACAAGTGTTTAGGCAATCAGCCCAAAGAAACCCATAGGAAGCGGTAGGATTCATCATAGTTGAAGAGTGTTACAATAGTGTAAGTAAAGATACAGAGCTGAGGTGACAGGGTCCGGCAGCCCATTTTCAGTTGTACAGAACTGCAACAACTAAGCGGCTACAAAGACTTTAAAATTCTCAAAAGAAATCCTGACGTTTCTTACCACCCTACAGATCATTTGACAAGTAAATTAATTGCTTATGTCCTCGTCCTGCTATTTCTTGAAATATTTGGAAACGTGTCTGCATTCTCTGGAAATAAACGTTTGCAACATTCATCTGAAATAATTACCATTTTAAGTGCTAAAATGTGGAAATTTTATCCCACGTTACCTAAGCAAGTTATTTCTCTTTCTATGTAAAGGATAACGAAATAGGTGTAACTTCTAAGTTTTTAAACAGAGTCCTTTCGATGTGTCAGCACTTTGGAACAGACAGTTATGAGAGATTGAAATGTTAAAGAGTAGTGACTCAAACAATCACCCATTTGCAAAAGCAAAAGGGTGCTATTCTGAAGCCAGGTTTTTACCCCGCAGCCAAAGGGGAGGAGGAGAGTTTTTGGGTGTGTGGTGGTGAAACCTGTGATCTACATAAGACGTCAGAGGATAACCATGACACACCAACCTTCTTTTAGCAACAAGCTGGTTTTTGAGTCAGGTAAAGAAAAGGCCAGTAAGAACCAGATCCTGTGAGATGAAATAATGGTCTTTATCATGCTAATGTCCTCCCCATGAGGAGGTATCACATAGGCCTGAAGGTATTCATACCTTCTGATAAGGCATAACTGGCTCAACTAAGCAGGGTCAAACAGCCATCATGTCATTTAGAAAGGGCCATAAACCATAAAAGATCCCCAAAGTGCCCTCAGACTCATTACTGAGGTTTTCCACCAGACGACTGCACACACAGAATCACAGACTATTCTGAGTTGGAAGGGACCCACAAGGATCATCAAGTCCAACTTTAAAGTCAATGGCCCACATTGAATCCATGACCTTGGCATTATTACAACCAAGTTTTAACCAACGGAGCTAATCTCAGGGTCATTATTCATGCCAACTCATGTAGGTTTCAACAGATACAGCAGAAGGAGCAATCCATGATGAGTACAGAAAAGAAGTCCTAAAATGTTAAAATCACCTCACTAAGAATGCTAACTTAAGCACCTGGAAAAATACTAATTTGGGCAGAACAGGTCTTGCTAGCCTTCAGGAACACTTAACTTCAGTGGAAAAAATACTGATCCACTGCAAAACAAACTGAACTTTAAACAGGATGCCTGGCTTTCTAAAAGCAAAGCAACATAGTATTGCAGGTAACTGATTCTTGTACTAAGACATTTTGCTGTCATTGCTACACAAAATAAATCAGCATTTAGTGAAAGCATGAATTGCTTGCTTTTTTTTTTCCCCCTGAAACACTCCATACCCCATTGGAAGCTAACACGTCCTCTGTCTCATCATCTTTGCTGTCAGCCTGAATTTCAAATGGGTTTCCTCCACTACAGTACTGCTCAAATAATGTTACCGTTGCTGAAATTGCTGAAGCAGGTTGCTTACTCGGTGACACAGATGGGGAACGTGACTGCTCCATGAACTTAAATTCCTATTAACAGAAATAAAGCACAACTTTAATCAGGCAGTTCCAGTATTATGACTCCAGTTCCATAAGAACAGAGAATAGCAACAAACTTGTGGACAATTAACTTTTAGCCAAAGTTTGCTGCTTATTTAAACATGCTTTTCATGCTGGCTAAAGTTAACCTTGAAAGTGGCAATCTTAGGCTTGCTTGTCTTGGCAATTTTAGCAGTTTTTTCCTATGACATGCAATACATCTATATTCAGAAAGTATTCACAGTCAAAAACTAGGTGAAAACTAACGCAGATTTTTATTTCACAGAAAAGAGGAGATAAAACAAGACTTAAATTCTATCCAAAAATGTAGTATTCGTTACATAAGTTACCAAGCAATTTACTAAAGCTGAAATTTTCTTGTTGATACTTCATTTTTAGGAAGTTATTTTCAAATTTTTTTACTTCTCAAGCCCATTGCACATAATGTTTCTGATCACTGGGTGTATGTATAAACTTTTGCAAATTTATGGACCAAGTAGGACTTGTAAGGCATGACTTTTGCCTTTTTTTCTAAAAACCTTGACTTATCTCAGTTGACAGACGGTTTTTATTTATTAAACTCCACCTATTGATTTTCAACAATGGCAAAATGCATATCTGCATTTAACTAAAGGTTTAAAGATCATGCAGCTAAAAGGACTACAATGTTAGATTTGTTTTTGCTTAAACGAGTCAGTTACTTTCTGACATTTTCTGCTGCTCCAGTTCCTTGAGCAGTATGCATGGATTCATAATCCCATATCTCTATTAATAATATTATTTCTTTTGCTACCAGATGCTACTAAGGGTCCTCCTTCCTTTTCCCTCTGTACTATTACTGCCCTAGTAGTCCATTGCTCACTTCTACAGTTAACTCTATAGAAGTTGCAAAATTGTCTTTTTCTTAAGATTGCTCCACTAAATCGTTTTTGCACTTTAGTTACAGCTTAATCACAGGGACCATGTATCATATGGCAAAACAAGTGAATTTCATTCACCACATGCTAAACTTCACAAAAATCACTTTAGGACAGAAAGTGAGCACACCAATTACTTGCTTTCAGTTGGACTTCACCACAGAAGAATAATTTTTTTCCTTCCCAAATGAGCCAGTATGACCTATGTTTCCAGAAACAGATGCCAGATTGGTACAAGCTAGTGAGCCCTAAGGCAACTACTTTTAGGCACTCATCTTTTACTATCTTACTGTCAGATAAATGAATTAGAAATGGAAAACAGATGTATTAAGAGTAAATTAAAGCATGAAAAATAAAGGCTAATTTTACATTTACAAGTCTAGCATCTTCCATAAACCTCTCCCTGGCTGAAACAGAAACACTACTGTTTTAAAACCACTTGGTTCTTAAGTTTCCAATATCATGAAGTAAAATATAGGAATTTTTAGCAGCCATTTGAACAGTGGTTCATGGATCTTACTGCTTCTTAGAACAAGTTGTTAAAGTATTAATACATTTGTATACTTTATTCACAGAACATACATGAAGCTGCAGAATACTAAAGCTTGATTTAACAGGACAAAGTTCCCAGGTCTCATTCTCCAAAAACATTCTTAGTTCTTCAAGACGGGTTCTGAAATACAACAAATGAATACTCTTGATTGGCAGGAAGAGTAAATCAGAAAATAGACAATTACTTAACTTATGCAGTAAAAAAACACCTTCTAAAACTGTACAAAAAGTCATACTTGAAAACAGGCATTTAAGTAATTCTTTCAAGTGATAGACCACCCAAAAGCTGTGGCTACTAACACAGTGTCTTTTTGTGACACCTCCAGAGAAACTATCAAAGAATGTCTATCTCCAAAATTTGGAAACAAATTTTTTTGGTCAGAGCCAGTGCAAACTATAGAGGGACATCTATGATTATGCAGAAGTACTCAGCCTTTTTTCCTCCATGTAAACTGTAGAAAGCAATATAATATACACCAACATTCTTTTTTTCCTCCATGTAAACTGTAGAAAGCAATATAATATACACCAACATTCTTTTTTTCCTCCATGTAAACTGTAGAAAGCAATATAATATACTCCAACATTCTATCAGCAGCACACCAGCTTCTGAAAGCCCAGACCAGATGCTTCTTTCAAACACACTGAAGCCGACAGATAGCAAAGGTGCAAAGAACTCATGGGGTATCTCAACTTTTCAGAGATGAAAAAAGGTAAATGGTTATTAATCTGTATTTTTCTCCATAGCTTATCTTTACCTTGGTACCAATATTGAAAATGCAACAAGGAAAGTAATCAAGGCATTACATATCTCCATTGTTTCTGTGTTTAATCACTAGAACACCCTCCTTTTGGTCATAAGCAGAAATACCTTTAATAAAGAAAAATGTTGCCACATAAGTGGAACACATATAGGAAAATACAGCAATAAGTGCTTATTGAGGTGACATTGCTCTATTTTCTCTTCTTAATATCTGATATATTGTTTTGTTGAACAAGTATCAGTTGGTAATTTATGCACTGGGTTTCTAATTAGGCAATAAAATCTTCTAGAAATACCACTACTTCAGTAATGAACTACACCCACCACAACCACAAAAATTTGCTTGCCTCAGTGAGATAGGCAATGTGTTGCATTATGACTACAGTTTGCTGTGTCTTTTTAAATTCACCAGTTAAATGCAAATACACTTCAAATGCTATTTTCAGTGCACTGAGCACCCATAGCTTGTAGAATTTATCACAGCAAAGCCAACAAAAACAACAGATTGAGATGCTGTGAAAGCCAGCATTAAATTAAAATTCTTTGTGAAGGAGACTAAGGTGAAAGCATCATAGAAAAGCAAACATTTAAAAACCACATAGCAAGACATTTTGTAGCATTTCAAAGCTGAAATCAAGGCTCTGATGAAGTACTTGAACCAAATGCTCTTCATTTTCACCAGCATATAAATCTAGAAAGGGGTATACATGGAAGACCTGGTGTATACATTCTTTGAAAAGCTTTAGTGATCAGACACACCTTTATACAAATGTATCAATACAAAAAGTAAATTACATTCCAAAAAGCACCTTACTGATGCTCCTCAACAAAAGCCCGTCTAAATTTTTCAAAATAATCAACTTTCATCCCAAAAAAAGGTTTCATGCATGCTCTAGTGCTACGTTCTCTTCTACATTTTTTTAATTACTCAGCCAATTCCTTTAAATGTTTTCTTTATGTTGGCAGTTCTCTATAATGCCACACTGCTCAGGAGGCCACATATGTCAAATTACACAAAGAAAGAACTAATTAGACCTGGACACTAAGCATTTCAGCTTTATGTAGCTTTTATGTACTAATGAATCCTTAAAAGCACTGCTGCTTTTTTTTCTTCCCCTCCAATTAAACACACAAGAGGAGCGAAAGTCACATTACCTTGACCTGAAAAGGCAAGATGCTTAAAGCTTTTATATAAATAACCTGGAGGATGTAGCTGTGAGACAGGGTTTTTTTATATTTTTCCTTCTGAAGATGAAAATACCAGCCAATTAATCTTCACAATAACCACCCAGCATAAAACATGTAAAAAGTGTTAAAAGGTTCATATAATTTACATAATATCAATAAATAGTCCCTTTTATTTTCACAAGATTTACACTACCTTAACAAAACCCACAAATTATTTAAAAAAATTAGTATTTCTATAAATATTCCATCAGTGTTCCTTAACCTTTTTTTTACTCAAAGATAATTCAGAAAAGTAGTCCCTAAGCAGTTAAACATAAGGAAAACACTCAAAATTGTATTTCCTTAACCAAATAAGGCATTATGTTTAAGTCAGTGTAGTAAAAGACAGTTAAGTGGACCAAAATCAGTTCTAGAAATTCAGTTCAGGATTCAGAAAGGCTTTCAAGAAATAAAGACAGGTGGCATCTCCTGACCAGACATAATGTGGATCTGATTAAGACTCAATCTTTTCAAACAACTGCAACTGAGCTCTTAATTAAATGTCCAAAAAGAAATCCCATCTACAAACTACCAAAGCTGGAAGAAATTCCAAACCACCTTCTCATCTTCTGAATTTGACACCGCAACATGTTACCCTGCCATAATTTTCATACTTTATGGATTTTAGGATGAAAGTCTCAGACCAAATGAGTCTGAATGTATTAGTTGTACGACAGAGGACAACAGATCAAGACTATGACAGTAAGACTTTCTTAGAGCATGGAACACTGTTTTTCTTTTCATATCTTCCTAGCTTTTTACACTCAGAAAGAATATAGTGCTAGACAACTGGAATAAAAAAGTTGTCAATCATCCAAATCAAAGCATTTGGAAAACCAAGGCAATTAAAACAAATAAAGAGAAGGACAAGTCTTGAAGCTGTCATAGCCATATATGATATTTGAGTCTAGAGACTGCCTAGACAGCACACATAACTGGCCTCAGATACAACAATAGGGTTGACGGAAATGAAATTAGATACTGTCAATGAAAAAGTCAGGGAAAACATGATTTAAAGGATGGACTCCATTCCAAATATCTTACTTGATACAAGACAAAATTGCACATCGAAAAAGACATTTCACAGTCACACATGATCACCCTTTTTAAGCAATGGCATAGCAAAAGAGGCAACAATTTTGCTACAAAGATTGGACGTCAAAGGCATTGACTCTCAGGATGCCAGGGGACAACTTAAGCGGCAGCCAGCAAAACTATTGAATTTCTACATAAAAAAAAAGTTGTTCATGTCTATCTGGCTTGCCTGCTACAGAACTGGGTTTTCCACAACCACAGTGGAAACAAAGGCTTCTCCTTTGGAAAAGCATTTACCCAACAAAAATAAATGCCATTAGAATCATTCACTGCACATACAGCAGTCTCACCTGTGGTATGTTTTGAAATAGTTAACACTTTGTTTTCTGATAGATTCTTGCAAAACTTCAGACTTACTGCCACAAAATTCTTCTCCTACTTGCATCAGCCTATAGTAATAAAACAAAATTTAGAAATATTTATTGATTTATTAATACTGCTGTTCCAGACATGAGTGTACAACATGTATCTCCCCAAAAGCAGAGCACCAATGTTACACTGCAATGTTAAGGTTGCATTCCACAAAATTCCGTGTCTCATTTCCCTCCAAATCCTATCATTATGTCCCATATACATAGAGACATAGAGTCATAAGCAAAATAAAAGTCCTTTTGAGATCCCACTATGCAGGGCAAGCTGTCAGCTCACAGTCTCAATCTGTCATTTTATTACCAAAGCAGAAGGATATAATATGGTACAGGTTGGCAGTATCACAGTATTTTTCTGCTCATGATTGAGAGTCCCTTTAAAGGTTCTTAGAAACAAAATTATTAGACCTGCACATGTCCGATTTTAAAGGCAGACAATACTAAAATCATACCACACTTGAATGCTACTTGAGCAGCAAAGTAATTCATGCTACCTCTCCCAAATACATCCTCATGAACTCCCACATAAAGGAGCATTGCTCTTCAAGCTATCAGCACATATGAATGAAGTTGGCATCAAAATGTAAGTATCAGCCTTAATCAACTTTGTGGACACATATTAAATGGTCTTACGATCACATCAATATACCTGCTGATAACATCAAGTACAAATATGAAGTCATCGTATTTGAAGTTAGACAGATCTGTTCCCAGAAGATACGTTTTCACTTTCAACTGAACATCCTACAAAACACAAACAAGTTTTAGTATACCTAATAAATTAAAGACGAAAAGTGAAGTCTCAGATGGCTGGTTCATTAGCACTTTTTGGTTGCTTGCACTTATAAATTCTTTTTTTGAGATTTAGAGTAGAACTCTAAAGCAGCCAGGCGGAAAGGGACCTTGGGGTACTAATTGACAGGAAGCTCAACATGAGCCAACAGTGTGCCCAGGTGGCCAAGAAGGCCAATGGGATCCTGGCCTCTATCAAAAATAGCGTGGCCAGCAGGACCAGGGAATTGATTCTTCCCCTGGACTCTGCGTTGGTGAGGCCACACCTTGAGTACTGTGTTCAGTTCTGGGCCTCTCAGTTCAGAAAGGATATTGAGGTGCTGGAGCGAGTCCAGAGAAGAGCAACAAGGCTGGTGAAGAGACTGGAGCACCAGCCCTATGGGGAGAGGCTGAGGGAGCTGGGGTTGTTTAGCCTGGAGAAGAGGAGGCTCAGAGGTGACCTCATCACTGTCTATAACTCCCTGAAGGGAAGTTCTAGCCAGGTGGGGGCTGGTCTCTTCTCCCAGGCATTCAGCAATAGGACAAGTGGGCACGGGCTTAAGCTCTGCCAGGGGAAATTTAAGTTGGATATCAGAAAAAAATTCTTTACAGAGAGACTAATCAGGCATTGGAAGGGGCTGCCCAGAGAGGTGGTGGATTCACCATCTCTAGAGATTTTTAAACACAGATTGGGCGTGGCGCTGAGTGCCATGATCTAGTAAATAGACTAGAGGTGGACCAAGGGTTGGACTCGATGATCTCGGAGGTCTTTTCCAACCCAATCAACTCTATGATTCTATTCCATTTTCTGTAACATGGATGATTCCTCTAAAATAATTTTACAACCTTTTTTTCTTAGCACTCTATAACACAAGGTCAATCCTAGAGGTTTTATTGCCAGCACAAAAGCAGAGCTCAGGATTACAACTTTTTATCATCACACATTTGGGTGACACTGCACATCAAGCTGATCCAGCAGTCAGACCAGGAATACTGTGAAATCAGGCAGGTTCACAAGTTCTCCACAGCTGGTTATACCAGAAACATAAGGCAGTATGACTGTGCTAACAGACTAAAGCTCAGGAAAACAAAATAGACTGTGGGGCAACACACAGGTTGTGAGAAATGCAACCAGACTGAAAGTCTGTTACAATGTTTTGGTATCTTGACAAAGTTTGCAAGCATAGCAACCAAGTAGCAATTGAGTTACAGAAATTATACTTCCATGGTCTCCATATATTCAAATCAAAACAAATTACTTAAAAAAATCCCTGGAGACATTTCTTTAAAAAGCTTAATATAAATGTACCTGCAATTAATAATGGAACAGAAGGGAAAAGGAAGAGAATATTTAGGGCGTTAAAAAAGTCAAAGAACATACCTGCCATATTCGTGAAAGCCCATGTTCCAATTTCTTCTTCACATAGTTGCGGTCAAAACTGTTCTCTTCAGTTCCAATCACGTTGTTGTCATCTGAAACTTAAGTTGAAAGGCATTGCAGATAGTTACAATAGCTTTGAAATGTATCCTTGTTTTCTACCAATTCTGCTTTAGCTATTGCCATATTATCCATTATGCAAACTCCAGAAGAGCTACTTTGCTCTAAACTTTTGAATGGAATGAATGATGCATATATAAGTATTATATGCTAGCGCAGACCAGGAAAGCTTCTGATGGCTTTTATGTGAGAAAGATATCCCATTCAATAAAAACAAAAGAAGATGAGAGCAACATATACTGATATTTCAAATAAAGAAGTTAAATGCTTAAGCAAGTGCTGCTTATCCTCTACAAGACTCTCTAATGTGTTCTACCCAAACATAATTCCATACTATATCTACTGTTGCAAGACATTCAATTTTTTTTTCCTTCTGAAAGAAAAATCATAAAATATTAGCCTCCTAAATATGTTCATCTCCTGAAAGCAATAATTCTGACAATGCATTTTCATAAATGATTTTACCACAAAAGATTAAACAAAATATAAACAGAAAGGAGGATTAAATAACTTCTACATACAAACACCTGATCCTGTCTTTCCAATAGTATATTAGAGCAATTGTTTAAGTGTTATTGATGATTCATAGAACTATCAATACCATACATTTCACTATGATTTATTGCTATTCTGCCATAGAATGCTTCAGCAACCTAAATCTCATTGTTATTTCCTATTTCATGAAAGGTTCTAAAATAAGTGTCATAAAAAATTTTAGGATTGTATTTATATCTAGAGATAATTATCTGTTTCCATTTAGTTTATTTCAACTAAGCATTTTTTCAATTGATTTTAGAGTAATTCCCAAAGTTCAGTTCACACTATAACTGAAAGAAACTGCAAATTCTGAACTCAGTTACTTCAGACTCAAACTGGACTAATTTTCAGAACACAAAAGAGCAGAATACTTAAAGATATAAAGCAGACACAACTCTTTCCTCAGAAATGCAGAAGGGCAATTATTTACAACTTAGGCAAAGTACATTTTAACATCTGGAACAGGCATCAGTAATCACAAACACTTGACAAACAACCTAGATGAAGTGCAACTTCCTTTTTATAATCCAAGCAGGACTTCTTTTGGATGAACTTCACTGTTCAAATAGAAAGAGCTATGTAAATCATGTCTTAAGTCCAGCTTCTCACTTCTACAGCTGTGTTTGTGCCCTAAGACCAAGAATCGCTTGACACACTTAAGGTCCTTTCTAAGAGTGCGGACATAACTGGCACAACAACAGAGAAATACTGGGACGGCCTTGAGTTCTCAAAATCACAAAGGCCAGACACACATGCAACATTGAACACTGCTACTTCTACAGCTCCAGCATGTGGGGTTTAATTGAGGGAATAACTTCAGCATAATGTCCTGAACTGCCTCCCAGGCTCCTTCTGACAAATATGGTCTTTCTACAGGAATTTTACTCTTTGGCTTCACCACATATAACAGCCATTAAATCAGTAAGTATGGAATGAGAATTCCATGTAAGGGTTTAATAATTACTGCAGCATGAGCAATACGTTTTAGAAAAAACAATAAGGACATACTTATAGTCCCTCTGAAACTGTACTTGTAAAATTCTCTTTTGTGTGCTTTATCATTGCAGAGGTATTTGAAAAAGTGATTCAGTAGATCAATTACATTCCAGTTGCACATTACAGCTAAGTCACATCTCCAGAAACTTAAAAACTACATGAAAGAAGATTAGTAGTAAACATATCAAAACACTCTGGATGCATGTAAAGAGCAATGACTTTAAAATTACTCATGTCATTGTATATACCACTTTATTAGGCTTAATGGTCCCTGTAAAAGGCTTTGCAGTGCAGATTACAGATCATTTTCTTTCTTCAGGTTATCACAAGTAAGGACACTAAGGAGAACTAGTTTTATAAGTGCGTCTCTGGCTAAGTAAACAGTCTACTGTGACAATGTTTCCATGTAATAAATTTGATCACAAAGGTACAAACACATAAATTGATAATTTATGCACAAATATCAGAAGTTTTGCTTCCAGAAGTTTCTTACCAGAAGACGCAACTGCTTCCTCATCTTGGTCATGGTTCTCATGCCACTGCATCGTTCGGTAGTAACTGAGCATGACTTCCCAGAGGGCTTTGCAGAGGTCAGCCAGGCATGGAATGTAGCTGTCTGATGTAATGTGCTACAGTAAAATGAAACAACACTCTCAAACTTCAAAATTGTGTTCATTTTTTGCAGCAGCAACACAAACTACACAAAATCCTCCATATTAATACAGCTGAGGTGCTTGATACATATCAGTTTCATTTTCCAATGTACTTGAGAGGTGCTGAATTCCTGATTTTAGCCAATTAATCAAATTATATCCAAAAGTGCAAAGTTCATTTTTTAGCATCTTTTTTTTCCTTTTTTCAGTTGGCCCATATGTTAAACCCATCTTACATTTATGGAATAGTAAGGCAGATAAAGAAGCAAAGCCAGGAAGTCTAATGATCAGCACATCTCATTATGAGAGGGATGCAGCCAACCTGTGACATGCAGAATGCAGACACTGCATCATTTCAATGATACAGATTCTTGCTCTTCAGTGGTACATAGAAGCCACCCTGGCTAGTACCCCATTAGGTTGAATGATGTATAAAAAGTAGTTTAAAAACAAACAAACAAACAAACTTAGATGGCAGCTGCTCTACCTTCCTGAACCACCCTGCTCCAAAGAGCCAACTGTAATTTAAGACATTCTTAGGTGAAGAGTACGAATTTTATCAGAGCAAGAGATACATAGCAGAAATAATAAAGATGAGATTGACAAGAAAAGGGATGACTTTGAAAAGGGGTCTTGCTGGATAAAACTGTAAAATATATTGTTCATCTGAGTGGCAATGCTACATCACCTTTTGTCTCACTTACTGTGAAGAAACAGTCTCAGAGCTTATAAACAAGGGTGAAGTCCAGCTGCACAGATGTGATTTTAATTACATTGTTATTTAAAGTTTCGCAGAGAAGTCTGGAAATTAGCACTTCCAACTCACACTGCTCTAGAAAATAGATCATGCTTTCCAATTACTGTGTCAGTGCCCACAGTCAATTTCTGCAAGGCTAACTAGCCTAGTTACTGTGTGCCTGCTAACCCAAAAACCTATATCCATGATGATACAAAAGCTTTGGCATTAGTTAAAAGAAAACTCTTCAAAAATATGAACAACTTCTGTAACAGTGATATCAACATAACCACCAAAATAATCAACTATGGATTCTATAGAGACCAAACTCTTAAGAAAAGCAATCAATTCCCTCTGACCTGCATCCTCATCCATTGATCTCACTGAGGCTTTCGAAACACTCTGTATCCTTCCCAAGAAATGAAATAACACTGATAATCTTCAATACGTTTGTTGGAGAATAAACATTACACTGGACAGATTTCTTCGCAAATGCAGATGCATGACTTATACTCCTTCTATTTTTCAGCTTTCAAGTAAAACAAGAAAATTGAAAACTACACATCTTTATTTTCTATTTAATCATGTTCTCTTGTTTCCCAAGCTCACATAATGTTCCTGGCAGTAGAACACACTCAAGATACATTCTCCTACTTTCTGCTTATGATTAAGAACTCACAGAAACTGCCCTTCAGCATTAACAGATGTCAATAGCAAAAGCATCCAGAGGCTTCATGTTAATAATTATGTCCTTTCATTATGCTTGCTTGTTTCTTTTTAAACTCAGCTATTATCCTGGTGCTGTTCCCTACCAAACTAGAGCTGCTTCAAGGACACAAATTAGGCCTCCTGGACATACCGACAAAAAAAAAGTCACGTTCTTCGTACATAAAAAGATGCAACGATTGAGAAAACTGCTTTTTTTCTACAACACCCTTTAATTGAAGAGTTGATAGACATTATTGACTGAATTATTGAGACATTTTTATCTCAGATACTACAGGCCTTTGCTAACAATTGAAAAAAACAGGGTCATAAGTTTATCATTCAAATAAGTTGTCCTGCCAATTCAACTACTGATTCAGCCATTTTCTCTGCCAACTCATCAGGAAATGCTACTTTTACTGTATTTCAGGGTGTGTAGTAGCTATAAAATCTAAACTTTGCTTACACATATCACCATATTTGAAGACATATTGGCCTCTGGGTGGCCAGAAAGAAAGGATCACTTACAAAATACCAAGATAATTCCAATTAGACTAAGAAAGCAAACAACTGAATTTCTTTCAACTTATACTAGAATAAAGAATATCAAAAAGAAAATGAAGCAGCCAAACTCTGCTCTGCTCCAGTAGTACTCAAAAAGAGAAAGGATGTAAAAGCTAGAGTATGGCATATTGCTAAGAAAAGAAGCACTCAACAAGGAAACAGTGACTCTGAGTGCACAGGTATGTAACTTATATCAATGCTTAAGAATTTCTGAAAACATTATACTGTTAAAAAACTCACATTATTATAATACTCAGTATCTGAAGAAACAAACAAAAGAAAAAAAGCCACCACAGCCCCCACTACCCATATAAAACAGAAATAAGCTAAGCGAGTTCATTTTGACAGATTTTTAGAAACACGTAAGAGGAAATCTGCCCAAAAACGAATACTTCAATTTTATATGATTTCCATTGTTTAATTAGAGGAAGAACTCCATAACCACTTATATGTTAAGAGCATCCTGGCTTAATAGCACAGACAGCCTGAAGAGGGTTCTCACTAGAACTAAAGATAAAAGAGATCATATTTGAATCTTAAACAAGTTATTCCCCAAAGACAGAATGCCAAAGATAAATATCTGCTCGTGGTTTTTTCCTGCAGGAAGTTAGAAATTTAATTGGTACGATAGCTCAGCTTATTCAGCACTGATTTCACAAATGCACTGCAACAGGTAACAACCAACACTGAACAGCATGGTTTGTAACAGAGCAAAATTTCTCATCTGCAGGCTGCCCCTAAACACCTAATTGTTACCAAGAGAGTAATGAAAAATATAAAAAGTAAATTTCAAGCAACACATTTAGTCCCAAAATTTCAGTAGCTTCCTTTATACAGACTGTCAGATTCCAGCTATTGCAGGCTCACATAACTTAAGCATCATTTCATTAAGGTTTTGCATAAGTAAAACCAAACAGAAATAACAAGGTAATAATTTTGTAGCCATGCAGTTAAAGTCACTCTCTTCCTGTTGTATTTCCAAGTATCTGCAAGATCCCTCCACACTGTAAAGAGTAAGGATCAACAGCAGCACACAACCTGTATTTTAGAAGCTGTCAGAGGCAGCTCAGTAGTACTGTTTGTGAGTGTAAATAAATGCAATTAGTATCACCAGCATTAGCAAAGAATGAGCACTAAACTGAAGGGCATATAGAAGCATAAAGAAAAAAAATTGGGAGAAAAGTGCATTACAAACCAAGAAATTATAATAAAACCACACTCTGAAGACTTATAGCAGAAGGATGAAAGGGCTGCAGTCCAGTGAACAGAGATCAGGGTTTGCTGGCTTTCTTCAGCTAGACTTCATCTCAGTGAAGTGCAAATAACACCCATCCGGAACCTTACTCATTCTCTTCATTAATACTCATGTCATTTATTCCCAACAAATTAATTTTTCATATCACACTTTCATTTATATGAAGGCCCTTCGATTATATAAGCTTTTTAAGTCAAAGAGGCACTTCTTTAAGATGAAATGGTTTTCAATGCAGATGTGTTGTTTACTAGGAAGCTACATGATCCCAGGACATACGAGAAGTCAAATGTCAAAAAATCTTCTTATAACTGTGTTTTAATTTAATAAATTGCAACTGATGCGGTGGGTCCTTGAGTTGATGAAGTGTGATGAGGATTTAGTCTGTGACTGAAACAAACACCCTAAAGAACATTCAAGATAGAAGCAATTTCAAATTTTAAATCAACGTTAGAATCACCTAAAATATCTCACATTCTTTCTTCCCATCACTGAAGTTTAAGAAAATTTCTCAGGGGTACAACAGTAAAATCGAAAGTGAAAAAATTTAAGAGTGAACTAAAAATGCTGCTCAAAATACAGCAATTAATTCTAACATTTAAAAAATATATAGATATCAAGAAATTCACCTACTATTTATACTAGAAAAAAATATATGGTTATACCCAGTCCATGATGTCCCTATCATCATGCTTTTGCATCTCAGTGTAACAGTTCTCTATCTTGATAACAAAAATGCAGTGAAACTGATACAAAGTCAATAGAGAAGACTCCAATTAAGTTAGCACCTTTACAAGAACTCTTAGTGCAATGTAATACTATAGAAATGGTTAATACTACCTAAATGCACTTGAAAAAAGTTCAAAGTTAATAATGACTCTGATTACTAGCATATTCTACTGAAGACATGCACGTTTTGACATGTTGGTCTTCCGTTTGTATCCTGTGATTTACTTTATAATAATTTAGATGGAGTGCACAGTAACTCCAAAGTATTAAGATTTAGTGCAATCAAAATAACCATTAAGTTGTGAAGAGGGTTAGGGTTAGGGTTGCATTAAGAAACTATAGCAGCTGCAGTTATTTTGATAACTGAGTCCCTACTGACATAAGGTACACTTACAACAGTGGAAATATTCAGATTAAAAACCATACACATATATTCAAGAATCACATACTGTACAAAGGTCTTTGTACTGTAACTTCTGAAACTTGGTATCTGTGTTTCCTGCACACAGCTCCACATATCCAAGGACTACTTGAAACACGGTGTTGTGAATGGCTTGGGTGAAGTGCATATGTAACTGGTCCATTGCTGTCTGAAAGAAATGGAGTAACATAAAATCAAATAGTACAATTCAATTTGTCATCTCCCATACTCCTTTAACCATCACCTTTCAACATAAGTCTTTTTCAGTACTAAACACAACAGACTGTAAGCATGGCTTTTAATCTTTCTCTCAAAAATACCTAACATAGGACTTGGTAATATTACAATATAGTAACATAAAAAAGTACAGGTATTACGAGTAAAATCAGTTTCCTCTGCCATTCTCCCTCTATCATTCACTTTTTTTTTACATTAACACTAGTAAATATTAATTGTACACCTATATAATATAGTTAATTATAGAATTTACTCATTCATTCATTTACTCTCTCAATCACTGATAATGTGTCAAAAAGAAACGAATTGAGATCTGGGCGCTTGATCCCCCTGGAAACACTTCCAACTAAAAGAAAAGTATTTCCTTTGCAATTATTAAAACCAAAACCACAATTACAGAGTCTTCAATCCATCCCCTTGCCAAACTGAAGAACGTAAAGTAGAATTAAGTGTTACAGAAAGGCATATACATCATATCAATAAATTTCCTAATAAAACTCCTCTTTGCAACAGGAAAAAAAAGACATATGTTTGAAAAACATTACTTTTTCCTGAAAAAGAGATAACAGCACATGTACTAGGACTAATGAGTGCTTAACATATTAATTTTGCCATAATCATGCCTCAGTTTCAGGTCAGGACATTTCCTGAGTTTTTGTGTTGTTAATAACATTAACAACATAACATTAGTCCATTAGTCCATCATGTTTAGCAATAAGAGCTGGGGAAATAAGAAGGAAGAGGGAAACATTCAGAGTGATGAAGTTTGTCTTGACAAGACACTGTCACACATGATGGAGCCCTGCTCTCCAGCGAATGGCTGAACACCTGCCTCCCCATGGGAAGTGGTGAATGAACTCCTCGTTTTGCTTTGACTGCGTGTGCAGCTTTTGCTCTCCCTATTAAACTGTCTTTATCTCAGCCCACTAGTTTTCTCACTTTTATCCTTCCAATTCTGTCCCCATTCCACCAAGGGGAGTGGCTGTGTGGGGCTTAGCTGCTAGCTAGCATTAAACCACAGCAATGAGGAAAATAGATTTTCATCACAGTACTCAAAATTCCATACTGTAACATAACTGTTCTTTATCCCTTACTCAGAAGATGAGCACTAACCTGTGTTTTTCCAAGCAGCCTGTAAGCCTGCTGAACCTTTGTATAATGACTGATATCAAAGTTCTTGCATATTTTGGAAAGCGCTATGTCCAATTGTTCCTATATAAATGAAAGAAAAAACATGGTAAATGCTAAATAAAAACAAGCTAAGTAATACATTATTTAAACAATAGCAAGTGAGGAAGATGTTTATTTAAACAGTTTTTTTAAACAGATAATGACATTTGTGAAGTAGCCAAGATTGTACCAGATTATTCTGAGATGCTTAAATGTTACTTCTTGAGCATAAGTACTTCAATCCTAGTACTTAAGAGGTTAAATACTAATTCTTACCTCTATTTGTTCCAAGGTGTCTTGCAGTTTTGAATTTAATTCACTATTAATGAAAGAAAAAATGTTTAAAATAAAATTACTGATTATATTAATACTTCAGACCAAGTTCCTTGTTTCCAAAAACATATTTTCCTGCTACTGAACCAAAATAATTTATCATAAATCATTATGCTGCTGTTACTCTGTTAGACTAGCACCATCACACCACTGTTACTACTAAAAGGCATCTCCTACAGGCATATGCAGTATTCCTAATGCCTCAAAATACAGTATTTATTGCAGCAGCACATTATCCTACGCTTACAATACAACAGTGTTAAGAGGGCCCAGATAAGGCCACATCCTGCTAGAATTTAACCAAGTATTCAAAAACATTCACAAGAAACTAATGCTTTAAATGTTTTGGCTTGGCTCTGTGTTCTACAGCAGAACATACCCAGAAAAGTCAAGGCTGTCAAGTCTTTGCAAACTATAGTAACTTTTCTTTGTTGCTCAGCAACCTGTTACAGAAATGTTATAAAAGAACTTGAGCTTACACAACTCTCAGAAAAATTTTTAAAGACTGTTATTTCTCTTCTCTAAGCTATACTTACTAAAAAAAGATTAAAAAAAATAGCTCCCCAAGAGACACTCCTTAGGACAAAGAAAGGCACCACTGCGCCTTTGTAACAATCAGCTTTAAAAATTTTAGAACACCGTACAGAAATGAAAGACAGAAAACATGATTACCATGTTTTTGCTTAGAAGGGTCAAAGCAATAAAGAAATAGGCAGGATATTCTCTTCAAGCATGGAAATCACAGTTTTCATGAAATAATCACCATACACGATTTTACAACTACTTCCTTCTGTGCTCTGATCTCCTCCTAAGGAGCCTATGTTACTCATCAGAAGACAGATTCTAGCGTTCCTACTTAGTTCTCTACATTTAAATGATTACACACATCACCCTCCTTTTTTGGTTCCATTAGATAAACTGGATACAACACCCTTCAAAGAAAGGCTTAAGTAGGAAAAAAACATATGAGAAAGACCTGGCATTAACCACTAGAGAAGCCAGTATTTCCTTATTGTTTTTGCACATGCAACAAGCCTTCAAACAGAAAAGCCTCCATACGAATGTGATGTTATTGCATCTCCTGCTGGAGTTTATGAATATTTCCTGCTTATCTTTCTTCTGTTTTTAAAGCTAAGGAAACATCAAGTCTCTCTAAGTTAGGAAATGCTGATATTGGATTAGTTCCAGTTCTGAAAGCAATTTCTTCATGTCAGCATGAGACTCTGCACTTGCTAATTTCATTGCCAAGATTCAGGGTGAGTTACCCTCCAGAAGCCATCCTCCTGTATGTAAATTAATTCCAGAATATAAACTTGCTGATTAAAAAATCAGCTCAGGTATCCCTAGGCTGCATGTTGTAGCACTTTTACAATTCAGTCTTAGTTGAAACTACCTGCCAACACATTACAACAGTTTCAAAACAATGACATATCCAAACATAGATTATATACTGTTATGATTGTGAAGACTGGCTAGTAGCAGCACAGGAAGAGGAGAATCTACAGCAGATGTTTATGCTTTTACAATTGCCTTGGTTTTACTTTTCTAAGAAGAAAATAACATTTCAATCAAACCTTCTTTAGAGAATGAGAATTAGTCACTGGTTTATATTGTTTACAAAAAATCACACAGAAGCTGAAATCTGCACGATGTCACTTTACCTTATACAACTGTAGTGTTTGAAGGTGCTGGCAGCTTTCTGGCATTCTAAACAGAGCTGAATAGCTCCTGGATAATCTTCTTCCTTAGGATAAAATACAGTTGAAAAATCATTTGAATCAACAGTACAACACTCATTTTTGGTTGCATGCTTATGTATTAACATTAAGAATAAAATATTTTGCCTCATGTCTCCACAGTAAAGTTAAAGAGTGAGGATCTACTGTAAAAATGTGCAAATAGTGTATAATCAGAAGCAGACATTAGCACATCTGAAAACACTACCTATTACATTACCTTATGCAAATAACTTGCTGTATTGTTTCCTTTTGTATTTATAAAAAACACATCAGAAAGTTTTTATTACAAAACAATTCACATCTTCCTAGTTAACTTTCAAACCTTTAATACAGTATGATCTATTCATGAGCCTGGAAAGAGGTAAGTTCAGACACTGGCGGGCTTAGGTTACAAAACCTAAAAAGAAACAAGGAAGACACTCCTAACATTATGCCCAAATAAACATTGTTTAAATTGACACATTCCATAGCTTATTAGAAATTACTTTAATTACAGCTGGCTCACACAAGGCCTCATGACAAAAACCCCACATTTTAGAATAAAAATATGGACCCATTGCCCTAATTTATAAAAAAGAATATCGAAGAGGTAGACAGATGAATCAGAAGTATATGAAGATGCCTGGACAAAAACAAAAAAAGAACATAGGTGCAAAAATATAAAACCCCAGGATCTTGCCAATTGAACATGGGCAGTGCCTTGGGTATACCTACTTTTTTGTACTCTATTAGACATGAGACCAGAAAGAGTCTTGGAGAAAGGAAAACCCTCTTCAATAGCTAAGAGCTTCCCTTTTTTGTCATAATTACATCAGTTGTATTACGTGCTTTAGAGAGCTCAAATGCAAAGCTCTTACTGGAATTTCAGTCATTTATTAAAGAGTAGAAAAGGAAGGGCAATTTATATTCAGCTATTATCATAAAGGGGTTTCTGAAATGAATGATTTTAACAGCAGTGTTCTAATGCAGTCAAGTTTAACTGAAAAAAAACACAAAAACCCCCGAATATATTACCTATTAGATGAAAACAGAACAGTAAAATGATTGCTGCATTTACAGGTGTTTGCATTGTTCTCCATTGGAAACTTGGTATTCGTTCCATTAAATCTATCAGAGCTCACACCAGAAAGCCTGCTTGCTTAAGATATGTTACTATTATATTCCAGGTGCAGCTCAGCCCTATAAGGTATTGTAGTTTCATTTCTGCCTTTTTCAATTGGGAACCCTTTCCAAATGCGCTTCTGTGAATGGCTACTAATAGTTCTCATGCGTATTCCATTACTAAATTCTTGGAGTAAAGACAAAAAATTGGACAATATCTGGGATAACTTATTGGGAGCAGACACTGAACACAGCTCTAAAATTGCACTTAGTCAGAAACAGCAGTTCCAACCCTCAAAAATCACTTGACAAATTATGATAATCAGATGTTAGGGCCTATGTGTGAATGCAACACCCACACCTCTGTCTCAAGACAACTCCTACTAATAGACAGTGAAGAGCTTATTTCCTGTGTGACAAAATAAGCACAGACATTAAAAGCTAATCATTGTGCACAGCTTACTGAGCAGAAGGCAACATTTATGCCACCTGAAAACAACTACATTCTTGTTTGGTAAAGAATAAGAAAGTTTGCTGACACAAGGTGATTTACTCTAGATGGAATTAAAGCATCTTAAAAGTTAAAACCATTAAGATTCAATTTCCAAATTTATTCACTAGAGATTATCATCATGACATTCCAACCAGTACTAGCTGTAAACACATGTACTATGATTAAAATATAGTTGTCAATAAAATTCTGAAGCTGTCTTTCATACAATTAATCACCTTAAGACAAGATCTTATTTTGCTCTGTGCAGTATCTGCTGCATTTTTAGGCAGTATATGTAACAGTATCAGAATTGTTACTGTCCTGACCTGCATGCTGCAATCTTTTCTACAAGTGACTATTAAAAAGCTAACTCAATGAATTAGGACAGAAGCTACTACACCTACAAATAAAATACTATTTTAGTAATAGTATAAAAATAATCTATAGTTCCTCTATACATTTATACAATAATATCCCAGTAGAAGTGTATGTGACACACCATACCAACAAATCAGCTAAATCTCACCTTCTTATTTTTCCCAAATATCAAACTAAGGCCAGAAAAGAAGTATAAGTTGAGGGCAGGGGGGAGTGAAGACTCCACAGCATTTTTACTCAACTAGCTCAAACCTCAGTGCCCAGATCTAAAGGCAGGATTGAGGTTTTGACAGAAAATACTCTCTCTTGACAGAGGGGCTATCTAATGTGATATAAACCTTTTGCATAACATTTAAAAAAATAATTATAATTTCATCCCATGCACACACATACCAATAGCCTGTTTATAGAGGAAGGAAAGGGACAAAATTAAGGTAACTGACAAAAACAGATTTAGAATAACTTCAAATTTTATCAGTCTGGCAGGGACTTACCTCCAACATCTCGCTCAAACGCACATCAGTTCTTTGCTAAAAAAAAAGAAAAAGAAACCAAAGTGTAATAACTACAGTGAAAATAAGAAAACTATTTGACTCTGAAAAAAATAACTGTACATACCAGTGTTTTTATTGTTCTCAGAGACTTCAGCAGTCCAATAAGCAACAGTCGTTTCCTCTGATTTGCAAGAAGGCCCAAACTAGTTTGTGTGAAGCCTTCCTTTGCTGTTTTCAGGTGTCTGCAAAAGTTACAAATTAACATAACCTTCAACAATTCATAAAATGGAACTTCTAATCAATTCTAACATGTCCATTAAAATATATGCTAGAAAATAGGATTGTCAGCATTGACAGAGAAAACTTAGAAAATTAGATGATATCAATGGATTACTAACAAGGTAAATCCTCCCTTCTGCATTTATCTGTGGATTAACGGTGTATTTCAAACACTTTCTGTTTTAAAGAAAACTCCCATTTGCAAAACTGAGAGCTGCAAGAGTTTGCCATTGTTTCAGTATCTTTAACTACTACTGCTAATAGAATTCAGCACATAAACTGGAAACATCACCAGCATCCAAACTTCCTGGGTTTACAGATTTCTTCTTAAATACTTTCCCCCCGCTTCAATCTCTGTAGTTAGTTAAGCAAGATACCTTCTTCCATCCGTGCAAATAACAGCTGCTAACTGAAGGCCAGCCTGCAATGATGTAACACGTTCAAGTTCCTACAGAGAGACAACAGGTTAAATAAATATACAAATTAAGGTTGCGCTACACATCAATTGAGACTAGTGATTAGTAGATTTTTCTTGCGATGTTATAATGACTTTGTTGAGTTATTGCATATATTATTTGTTTCATCATTTTATATACACTAAGCACTGCAATGTAACATTAATAAAAACCACCTTTTAAAATATAACTCTCTTTTGAGGATAGACATTTGAAATCTACTTTCATTTCAGTGGGATCCTCTACATTTATAAATTACACATTTAGCCTAAGACTCTCCACACTATTAGTGCATCACAACAGAATGATAAAAATTTCAGGGACAGAAGTACAAGATTTAATTAATATGCCAGAGAGCAGCAAAACAAAACAAAAAAAAATCATGTTTCACACAGCATTTTCTTGTTTAGAAGCACTTGTGTTCTACCAATTTAATAGACGTCACTTCATAATGAATGGTAATTGTTTCCTGTTGAATTTTAGCTGAAAACTCTTTAGCAGAGGTGACCTGAATTTAGCTTGACTTTGACTTAGTGAAGCGTGTAGTATAATCACAACTCCTTGTTTTACTGTAACTATGAGGATTTCTTTTGTTAGGAACAGCGAATGCTTTCCCCACACTACAGAAAAAGAGATTTTTTTTTAATTCTGCCTATAATTTCAAAACATATCAAATGCTTTTCATGAGAAGAAGGGAAAACCAAAGCAAAGATATGACAAACAAAAACAAGTTCAAAGTTTAGTTGTTTCAAATCAGCTTCTGGTCAGTCTCCAAATCACTGACCTGCATCTTTCACTGCTGCTTTCTAAAACCAGCTCCTTTATGTTACCAACTTTGTTTTTGTAAAAATGACAGCTTTGTTGCTGTCATTCAAAATATCTTAAGAAATCAGATTCAAAGATTACTTTCCTCAATCCCTACTTCTCACTGAAAATGTACTTTGAAAATAAGAGAGCTATTCAAAGGTCATTATTCCCTTTTTCATTAGGAAATGCATACTATAAGGAGCAACTCCAGTCTTGCCTCTTGCAAAGATTCTTCGAAATCTCTCCTTCAAATGTGACTGAATGAAGAGGCAGACGGAGAGAGTGCAACCTAAAGGTCCCCAGAGATGGAGTCTTCTGCCCAGTATTTAGGGCTGAATAAATTTTTTTCTCTTCTCAAAGACAATCTTCCACCCACTGGTTGTTCCTAAAGCATACATTTCCTTTCCAAGGAGAAGGGAAAACTATAAATCCCTTACCCTGTGTCTGTGCTATGCCTCTGTTGGCCATAGTAGTGCCTGTTAGACCAGCCCTTCATAACAGAAGTGGGGTGCAAATCATGATATCCCCAAACTTCACTTTGCACAATGAAAATGTGTCCAGGAGACAGTCAACTGCATTTTTTATTCTTCTATTAACCTGCTACTGTAATTGGACACTGAACTGGAAATGCCATTATGAAGCACTCACAGCACATCAGGAGGTTCATTTCATGAGTCAGTGGGAAAGTGAGTCTTCTAATGCCCACTAGAAATCTCCAATAGGTAAGCCTACTGACAAGAATAACTCTGTGCAAGCCTGTGTCCATAAGTAACACTGAAGGATTACTGAATTCATCAAGCAAATAAGCATTTAAGAAATGTTTTTTAAGAGATTCTTACTGGCACAATGGATTTTTAACTGTCCGTTTGGAACACCTGAAAGCACTTCTTGTTCTAAAACGTGCACCTCAGTAAGATGTTGCTGCAATAAGAACATTAACATTGCCAGCAAAATGCAAGAAGCACATTCACTGCAGTACTGTTATGCAGTGAGAGGAGGTTTTCAAAGTGAAAATGCTGGATTCAGAAAAAGCACCACTAACTCAAAAGTACCACTTTCAAACATGCACAACAGTGAAATAATACCAGAAGGTTTTTATACCATACAATTACCTTTTACCTCTTCTCTACGCTATCCTGTGAAGTATCAACCACTGTAGCATTTATCAGACTCTTTCTGCAATAGCCTCTTACCTGACTCCTTTAACTAAAACAGAAAAAAAATTACCCTTACAGCTTTTTTCTTTCACCAGCCTTTGCAGGAGATGATGCAAGCAATGCCTACTACCCCTCCTTTATCTTTAAACAGCAGCACTACTTTCACCCAGTGAAATGCCAGAGCACAGATGGCAGGGTCACTAAGGCTGGATGCATGGGCCATAAGCACAAGCGAGCAGAAGAGAATCTTGTGTTCTCTGTATGAAACAGGAAAATAACTGCAGTTCCATGACATCTACCACAGGTTACACAATCAGGAAGTACAAGCCATCATTACTCTCCCACACTCTTTTCAGCTTCTTGACCAAAATGTGAATTGCCACAATCACTGATGTGACAATGGTGACAAAAGGTGCTGTATACACACATGATTATTCACCACATGATAATTCTCAGACTAACTTGATAACAATTACTACTTCCTTTTTGCAGAATTCTCCATGTTGTTTCCTGGAATGCTCAGGTATGTTATAGGAACAGTATTAAGAATAAACTAGTAGGAAAAACATCTTCTCTTTAGAGAATTATTATGACAGCTATTGCAAATATGTTCTGGGAAGAAGGAGGGAAGTCATGCCAATACTCTACTGCAAGCAACTAAAGCAGTTTTGCTTTGTTTTGCTCTTAAGAGATCTTTGACATGCTGAGACCCTATTTCCAGCTCAGTCTTCTCTTACATGCTTTCTTCTCACAACTGCTTGAGATTAGTGGCAGGCTTCCAGTTTTAACTGATATTAAGAAAGGTCATTGATGTTTTATTGTATAGAACCAGTTGTGAAACCATTCCTAAGCACAGGCCCTAAAGCAGCTCCTGTTTCAAGTCCAATACAGGTATTAGCCAAGCATGTGAATTCATGTTTTCAGAAAGTTTTCTTAAAACTGACCATGTGCTGAAACATTTATCACCCTAAGGACTTCCAACTTCATATGCCCTTAGTTCTTTTCACTATAGAGACAGAGGTCTAGCATGCATAACTAGCTGGTTCCAAAGAGGCACTAGCATCTGTACTAAAAAATTACTGTATTTAATCTCCAGTGAAACAAGTCCAGCATTGTTAAGAGCACAAAACAGCAGTTTACTCTTAAAAAGTAACTGTTGGTCATCTTACCTCAACATATGCAGGCTGTTTTTCAAGGATCAGGTCTGCAACTTTCTTAGATACCTTAAAAAGAAGAACATTCCATGTGGCACATAGCAATCTCAATTAAGTAGGCCATCCCCATACTGAAGTTCTACAAATTTGTGATTCTCTATCATTTCGTTCTGTATGTTTCAAATTTATTAATAAATATTCCACAACATTAAAAAAATTCATAAAAATGATGATCAGCTTTCCTTAGAAGCAAGATAAGAAATATGTTCACAGTCCCATCTAGGGATTAGTGGACATTTTTAAATTAATCCCTTAACTGTGTGCTTGTTAAGGAACATGCTAAAATAGAAGACAGAAATAATTTAGGACACTGCAAGTTTATTCTGCTCATGCTACTACTAGACTATAAATTTAAGTTAACCATCTACCAAGGTGTGCTGGTGATGCCTCAGGGTTTTTTTGATTTTTGATTTTTTCATTTTTATAGATTTTAGAAGTACTTGTAACTGTAGTAAAATGCAGATTTAGTGTGTTAATATTTCTAACAACTTAAGTTCAATGTTTATGTATTCTAACCCCTATCCCATATCAATGCCTAAAATCCCATTAGTTATTTCAAGGTAGGAAGCTGAATAATATCTTAAAGCCTGTGCTATGAGACATAAACATAAGGCAACAACCTTGAAGCCAGAACACTGGAAAATCTCCAACGTGTGCTGAGGAAGACAAAGATGATGAACAGAGGGTCCCACTGTCCCCCAGACTCAAATCCTGGTGGGGTGTGCCAGGGGTAGGACAGGGTTACACCAAGAGATGTGTGAACTGGAGATTGAGTAGACAATATTATAAAAACCATAGAAAATCAGAGTTAGGGTCGTGTGTCATCATGTATTCCTGAAGGCCCTAAGCCTAAACATTAAAGAATCTACCTTTTTATCTTATCCCACACTAACTTAGCTCGGAGTCCAGCTTTCTGGGGTCTCTCAAGGCATCACTGGTTTGGGCTGGGCTACAGTTAATTTTCTCCACAGGAGTGGTATAGGACTGTTTTAGATGAGCACTGAAAACAATGCTCATGACACAGAGATGTCTTAGCTGGGCAGGGCTTGCACAGAATTAAGGCCTCTTCCACTCCTCATACCACCTCACCAGCGAGTGAGCTGAGGTGCACAATTTGTTGGGAGGGGACATAGCCGGGATAGCTGACCCCAGCTGACCTAAGGGATAGCCCAGATCACATGGTGTCATGCTCAGCATGTAAAGCTGGGGGGAGAAGAAGGAAGGGAAAGACACTTAGAGTGATGCCATTTGTCTTCCCAAATAACTGTTACATGTACTAGAGCCCTGCTTTCCTGGAGATGGCTGAACACCTGCCTGCCCATGGGAAGCAGTGAATTACTTCCATGTTTTGCTTCACTTGCTTTTACTTTACTTATTTTTCCGCCTTTTTTTTTCATTATCTACCTTTATCACAACCCATGAGTTTTCTCCTTCCATTCTCCCCCATCCCACTGGTGGGGAAGTGAATGAGTGTCTGCAAGGTACTTCACTGCCAGCTGGAGTTAACCATGATACATGGAGATCTAGGAAAGTCATAAAGAGACCTACCTTTTAGATTGGTATTGTACTAAATTAGATCTGTGTCAAAATGAATATTCACCCTGTGCACATTATACCTTCTTTAGCACACAGAACATGCGTATTTTAAAATTTTCTCCATTGTTCTAAAGTAACAGTAAGTGGAATCCTACTGAGAGCTGCTGTCTGTACTGAATTTTAAAAACAGGCATTGCTATCTTAATCAATTTCTTGTGCACAAACATAGAAACTTAAAAAGAAATACAATACTAACAGTCTTACAAATGCAAGCTTGAGAACAGTGTGTTTAGTTTTGTTTTTCAGCAGGGACTACAAATATTTAAGAAGAAATGTTTTCAAACACGACCAAGAAATTATTGGTATGTGTGTGTGTATATATATATATATCATATATAATAACTCTGTACCAGTATTCACTAGAAGCCCTTGTGGAGAATTAAAAAATTGGCAAACGAAAAGTAAGAGAAAACAGCATCTCTAAGGACAGAGTTTTCAAAACATTTCATGTCTTACGTTGCTAAAAACTCTCAAAAAGGAGATATTACTGCACTATTCAGTTTTGTGTTGAATATTACTTTTCTTGTAATACACATGAAAAGACAAGCATTCAGAAAATCAAGTTTCTACAGAAATAGCACATGTGCTCCTTGTTACAATACTTATCACTAAGATTTACTTACATGATTTCATACAATTATATGAGGTAGTGATGATTTTCCACAATAAAGGCACACAACATATTTTTTTAAAAAATGCTTAATATATAAAGTGTTTAAGAAATCACAACTTTTTCAGTTACACTTCTTGCTAGACTTATAGACAATACACAAATTGGGTAAGGCTACAGAGGAAACAACTCTACTTACAGCAGCCTGCTGTTGTTTTAATTTGTCTCTGTACTCTTCCAGTTCTTGAAGACTAAGTACTGGGGGAAGCCTCTGCATATAAACAATAAATTAAATTCAGTGAGAAATTAAAGGATGTTAAATCACATATCATATTAACTAAGCAATCAATTGCATTAAAGAAACATTCTTATTGCTTCTGCAATCTAATTTGCAGAATTAATTCATTATTTCAAATGATGGATACTGAAATCAACTAGTGTTAAGATATAATTGCCTCATATAGTATCATAATTACCTCAGTTACTTTATTTTAAGCCATATGTGTATACACGCAACCCTCCTCCAAACATGGAAACTATTATGTCTCAGTCAGTTTGCTAAAAAAATACACAAAATATTGAACAGTCTTTTTTTCTCAACTATTTTGGCTTTTTTCACTATAGTTTAAATTAGGAAGTGCCTGTTACCACAATTGACATCAATGCTACCACATTAAAGAAGACACTGTACCAATACTATATGCTCAAAGCTCCATACAACTGCAAGATGATGTAGGAGGGTACAGTTTCATACTGATGCAAGAATAAGAAACAAAACAAAAAATAGCGCATTGAAACAAGCATATTTTTGATCTTCATTTTTTGTTATGCTGCTCTTTTTTCTCTTAATATGACAGCTTACCTCTAACTCATACTTCACAATATCAAAGGAATCATTGGAAAAATAAACTTCTTCAATGCTGTTAATTATTTCCTGCTGTGCCTGAGGATCAGTTGGTTCTTCATGCAGTTCTCTGAGGTCCTCCTGCACAAAACAAAAAAAGATTTCCATTATGTAATAACACATCCTAACAAAAACAATGTTTTAACAAAACAAAAATCTCTCAAAAGCCATTTACAACATTAGCACAAGAAGCAATGGCAAAAAATGGAAAGATGAGTATGCTGTGGCTTGTTCTTTCCATCAGGGACAGCAAGATATCTAAAACATTTCAGGAAACATAGTGCAGATTTCAATGTTGCAGCTCACTTAACACTTCATCAATATATTCATGGCACAAATGCATGTTGAGTCCACAGTTTTTATCTCTGTAGTTTAGAAATTCTCATAATAAACTAAAAATGAACTGGCAGACTATTCTTCCAGAAGGGAAAAACACACCAAAACAAATAAAACCTGAATTTTTAAAATCAGAAGAACCCTCTTTGTAAATATAAGGTAGACAGCATCACTACAAATGTGTAAGTTTCTAATTCAGCCCTCAAAAGTCACTGAAATAGTAGATGTCATGTCATTAAACACTTGAATGTTTTACAAGTAAACACAGAGCAGACCTGCCTTCTTTGACCAAGATTACCAGTTCTCAGATTTTAGCAGAGTGGTCTACGCAGAGATGTGCTGTCAGCTCTTTGAAAACTAATACTCAAAAAGAAAGCATTCCCCTCCTTGCTGTGATGATCTCCTCTTGGTCTTCTAAATGACCCAGCTGCTTCCAGTGGTCTCAGCAAACCAAGAACAGTCTTCCCCTGCTGTACTGGCTGCTGCAACCAATACCAGCCCTCTCCTGGATGTTGTTCCCACCTTTACCAGAGACGCCAAAGGGAGAAGCCCTAGGATATTTTCATCAAAAATAAACATAAAATGGATCAAATTGCTTGATATTGTGATTAATCCCTGGTGAAGCCATTAAGTGAAGAGTCCTGTGATGACCCTGAGCATCCCAACTGTGCCAGGTTGTTACAGTGGGATGAGGTTGATGGCATTTTCATCAACAAGAGCTCAAGGGCTTATTTCACTAGCTGGAGGTATCAGACCTTAGATTAATTCACTAAACAGCCACTAACTTGCTTCTTTTGCACATCAACTGAAACAAGGTCGATGTGTACATGTTATAAGGCAAAGTGACACTTTAATAAAAGGCAAGGTGCTGTTTTTCTACACAGTTGGAGGCAGCCACGGGGTGACAAATAGATGGTTTGGAAGAGCATCAGAAGCAGCCACTCCTTCTCTGAAATACCTCTCATTGGATAAAAAACGAGACAGGGCAAAAACAGAAAAGAAAAAAAAAAGGGGGGGAGAGGGCAGGGGCAGGAGACAAAAAGCAATGGCTTTGATGCAGAGAAAAAAGATGCCAGCGGATTTCGTGTTCCAGCGGAGACCAAGGGCGCGGCGCTGCTCGCGCGCCACCCGCTGGAAGCGGCTCCGAGCGCGGAACGCGGGGAAAGCCGCGGGACACACCGCGCTCCACTCCCGGGCGGGCCCTGGCGACTCTTATCTGCCAACGCAGTTTGCGGGAAGCCGGCAGGGAAGCGCCTGCAGCTCCACACTGGCACCAGAGAGACAGGCAGGACGCCAGGCAGCCAGGACTGTCCCTTCAGAGCCGCCACACAATTCACCCAGCAGCGACAACTTTCCACCCCACGTTTCAGTATTGCCAAGATCATGAGAAAGAGAGGAGAGGAGCGCTGGTTAGGGATGAGATCAAAATGATCTTTCAAAACCAGTCCTTTCAGAGTCTGTCCCAATGTTTACTTTCTATGGTTCTGAAGTTTTCATCACATAAAGGCACAAGGATTGGCAGAGGACACACACGTTCAGATTCAATGGCATACTGCTCTTGCATTCATTTAATTTAGAAAGCAATGAAGCTATTAACTAACCATATTAATTCCTGTCCCTTCAAACAAACAAAAAAAACATTTCCCTCTGGACTCCTTAACAAATCATAGCTTTATACTGTACATCTCTCTAAAAATCAGCTTCACATCTTACAGTACATTTAGTTCTGGCTACATAAAACTAAAAATTAAAAATTATCCAAGAAAGGCAAAAGGGTCCACTGAACCACTGCAAGGGGAATCATCCAGTTTATCATCTAATATTTGCCTACCAGTTCCTGCATGGCTGTTGGCTAAAAGAAAAAGATAAAAACCTAAACCTGAGAAGAAATCCTCAGGATCATTTGAAATTCTGGACCACTGATATCTTGTCATATTGGTGAAATAATATGTCAATGCATAGGTCAACAGTAATTGACATCTGCTAAAGATGCATCAAGGAGGCCACTGTGGACACATATTCTGAATTTGGAGCCATGTAGTAATAAATTGCAGGGTTGTTTTTAATATCAGCATTTCAATGAAGTCTAATCAATGACCTTTTGGTTGTCATAGAACACCAGTTTCCAAGACAAACATAAAGCTGATGTTGATGTGACTAGGAAAATTGATAAGAAACCATTTTCTCCTGTCTCAGAAAGATCATTTATGTTTCTTGCCAAAATACTACCCAGGAAAATATGTTTTAAATGGGCAAGGTTTTTCTTTATATTGTTCATTTTTTAAGAAAAGTAGTCTAAGGAGAAAACTCTCCAGGATAAACTTTAACTCTCATACAAATTACACTATCTGCCACCAGACTTTGTGCCGTGACAAGCTGCACCTTCCAATACCTCACACTCCACTGGTCTCAAATAACTCATATGCTGAAGGCCAATCTTTTCATTCAGAACTGAAGGAAGTAGCCATCCTTTGTTACAGTTTATTTGCTGATATTCAATTTTCCTCATCCCTTCAATTGGATATACAAAACAATTTCACTATATACAAATAAGCCCATAGTTTCAGGGGTCTCAGCAAAGGCCAGATCTAGCACTGTGGAGCTTGTACTCACACACTTTGCAGATGGCAAGACAGAAGCTCTATTAAATCCTTCAAGGCATATTTCCATCTCAAAACTTTTAACTATTGCCACTTAAGTATCTGCCTTAAAAAAGTCATCATTAAAACACATTTTATAGTAAATTTTATATTAATTCAGTAATTCCAAGTGCTATTCTGAATTTAAAAAATTGGAACAGAGGGAATCATATGATAATAATCATGCAGAGAACTTTGCCACTGCTAAACTGAATCAATAGGAGATCAGAAGTGCAGCATATTGGCAAGGTGGATCCCACAGTATTCATTTCAATCCATCTTCCTAGGTTAATACACATGTTCAGCACTTGGATCTCTCCAAGCAATAATGGACCAATACAGACATCTAAGATGCCGTGTCATGAGCTACTCCTTTTTCAAAAGTTTTATTCAGCAAGTGGCTTCACCTCCTGCATAAAACTTGTGTCAATCGTGGTGCCAATTGTGCTTTTTTGGTTTTTTTCACCCCAATACTTTGGATTATACTTTCACAGAAAGACAATTTATCCTGTCAGGTTACCATCAGTACGACCCTCAGCAGCAGGTCTCTTCATAATTCCCCCTAAACAGATCAGGGAAAGACAGCTTCTGGAGAGGGTAAGAAAAAAGGAAAACCCTATCAGTCTGACAGCTTTACATACTAGAAGCCATTGCTAAATAAAACACAGTGCTTGCATCCACACACTTATCACATCATTTTGCTGTCATGTTCTAGGGAAATAAAAGTTTACAGTCTAGGAGTCTGTGGCAATTCCTTGAAATATATTTCAGAAGAGTCATCTCATTGCAGACTCATCTGAAATGCAGTTCAGCACGTCTTAGATGACTACCCAGCTATTTCCCAATGCGTCACACTCCCACTCTCCTTGTATTCTCTGCTGCCTGTTACAGCAAAGCCAATATTGCTCTGGTGAATGAAGCGTTACTGGCAGGGAGTTGAAGCAAACACCTTCTGCATTCCAGTTGCTATCAACTAAAAGACTTGGGAAGTGAAGACATGGAAAAAAGTTAACTGATACTACTCAGAAAAAAAAATCTCAACAGAAGCTGAAGTTCAGTAAAAGCCTATGCACCTCTACCTAGGCAGTGCCAGGGGCCAAGTCTGTGCTATACTCACTTGGACACAACCTCTCTTTCCTTGTCATGAGCCAAAAACACACCAATGATTATGGTGTTGATTTATATCTTTCCATTCTGAACATGGAGAATACTTTTGTTAAAAGCTAATCCTAAATACCAGGATGAGAGCCCCACTCAACAGATTCAATCAGCAGGTATACTGCAACATACTACCACTATGAATTAAAAAAATGTAATACAGTGCTTATATACATATATACACAAACCAAATCTTTTATCTATACACAACGATATATTTGTCCTCTAATGGATAAATCACTGTATCCATAAACTCACTTTGTTTTCCCTCCCTGCTTCTAGCCTGCCCTCCCCCAGACTGGTAGGCAGTCCCACAAGGAAGTTTGAAGTATTACCTATCTTTCACACAAAAAACCCAAATCCTTCTTTTGATCTTTCCTCCTTCAATATGTATACAGAATACTTATTAAAAAGCCCTCACTCAACCAAAACAAACTGTGAAAACAACTCTCCTCATGGAGAAAACAACAAAGCTGATCCATACAACAGCTATTAGCCACACCATCACTTAATGCACTCCTGAAAACCCCTCAGCTACTGCTGGAGAAATAGAAGCCCAAACAGACTAACAAAGCCACACTTCTGTATCTACAGCAAAAGCATGAAAAATAAACTTTCGGTGTTGTTTACCACCATAAGCCACAAATTCAAATAATATTTGTACATTGTGTATGAGCTGATTATCATCAAAATAAACATAATCTAATTCAAAGTCAACTCATCATTAACCCCACATACTTGAATTCAAGCATACAAAATACCTATCTCACCCTTTTGTGACATAATCTGCTAAACAAAACTGTTATCGGCTTGGAAAACAACAAAGCTGACAATAACAGAATGGTTCAAAAAGAATTACAGTTCACCAGGGAGATCAGGGCACACCACTGAAGTAAGGTATCTCAGACAAAAAAAGGTACAGTCTTTCTGCAAACAACTTTCTCGTCTAGATATCACAAAATTATCATAGAATCATAGAATGGTTTGGGTTGGAAGGAACCTTAGAGACCAACTAATTCCAACCCACCTTTCACTAGACCAAGTTGCTCAGAGCCCCATCCAGTCTGGCCTTGAACACCTTCAGGGATGTGGCATTCACAACTTCTCTGGGCAAACTGTTACATCCAGCCCCGCAGTTTGGATTTGACTTCTCTGCAGGCATTAGCCCAGACTTAAACTATTATACACTTAGTTCTTACAATGATACAATTACTATCATACACTTACTTCTCTGTGTGCATTAGTTGGCTGTATGAGTCTGTATTGCAGCACGGACTAAAGCAAGCTTGCTGGTGATTTGACATCATGTGACAAAAGGAAATTGAAGTAACAAAAATATAAATAAGAAAAAATAAAAAACTGAGGAGCACAGTCATCACTTCAACATGCTGGCCAGCAAGCAGTCAGCAAACTAACAATCTTCAGCTATGAAGACCCAAAGGAATTTTGCTGGTTTTGCCATCAAGAGATGCAATGTCAATTTATTCTTCGTACTGTGCTCCATATTTCCCATTTGACCTCCAAACTAGTGTGACAGTTCCTCATCTCAAAAACATGGTTTTGTCCCCAGAGTCAACATTATTTATCAATGGCTTGTGCTTTTTCCAGTAAATTCATGCTGGCCCTGCAGCTTTTCATTCTGTATATCCCTCCATAGCTTTTATGTAGGTTTTTGAAGCTTTCAGTAACACTTGCCCTAAATCCATGGGGAGATACCAATTTGACTGTACAAGTATGATGATGACAGTGCAGCATCATAACTATTCTGTCATCAAAACAGCTTGAGACTTTTATATTCAAGATATAAACAAAAACAGTTATTGAAACATGGCAGCAGAGAACAACATATGTGTTCTAGTAGCAGCCTGAAACAATATAAAGTTATATTTTTACTCACTGCCCTTAAAAACCTGCACCTTTTCTTAAGTCTTTACTTTTGCAATCAAAAGTGAATTATCTTTACCAAAGGTATCCATTAAAATACAATAATTATTGAGAGGCCTTAGATTATATTCAACAAAGCTGCTTAATCCTATAATTATAATGCAATTATGTTTTGTGACATCAGTACGTTGTCATGTGATTGAATATAGCTTTAGATCACAATAAATAGCAATGTCTAAAAGCTCAATGGCTTTGAACTTCTGTGCAGTACTGAAACCCAACATCCGTGCCAGTTACCCACTCATTCCACAAACACAGGCAACATCTCCCCCTCCCTGTTTTCAGTGTATCTGACTCTTTGCTCTCAGTGACAGGAAACATATTACTGTTCCTCATCTGATGTCTCATCACTTGAAAAGTAAAATCCTACAATAAAGGCTTTAACAAAGCTAAGGAGGCATAACAATACAAATCCTTCTTCTTAAACGAAAGGGCTGGAAGTAAAGTTACCGTGACAAATCGCTTAGGACCCTAGCCAGAAGTTAAATTGATCAAAACACAGTAGTTTTATTCATGATTCTCTAAGAATCATAGAATGTCTCAAGTTGGAAGGGATGTATAAGGATCATCAAGCCCAATTCCCACTTCTTCATAGGACTACCTGAATATAAACCATATGACTAAAAGCATCATCCAGATAATCAAATAAACACTCAAATCTTCAAGAGTTTCAAATACAGCTTTTCGAAAAGGTAAAAGCAACTCCAAATCTATATTCCAAATATAGAATGTATATTCCAAATATATTTATTTTGAGAACTACTCACTTAAAACATTTTTCAAGGTAAAAAATCATAATCATAGAATTACAAAATGGTTTGGGTTGGGAGGGAACTTAGAGGCCACCTAGTTCCAACCCTCCTGCCATTGGCAGGGACACCTTTGACTGGATCAGGTTCCTCAGAGCTCCATCCAATCTGGCCTTTAACACTGCCAGGGTTGGGGAATCCACAACTTCTCTGAGAAACCTGTTCCAGTGCCTCATCACTCTCACAGTAAAGAATTTCTTCCTAATAGCTAATTCAAATCTATCCTAAGTATTAAAACGTTGAAAGATATAAAAGCTTTATTCTGTGGCACAGGAGAGAATAACACTCTAATTCTATCAACTCTAACAAAAAAAAGGAATCTGATTAAAAGTTCCACCATTGATGCAATATAGTCTTTTCAGGCACAGATTTCTGTTTGCAGGACAGCTGCAGATAATGTTTTCACATTAAAAATGTTTGACATAAATGTATGAAAAAATCCCAATGATTGAGAAGTATTTAATTTCCCACTGTTATTGATACACAGCGTAGACTTACAGGACATGTCTGTTACAGAATGGAAATCTAGCCAGGGTGCTACATCTGCTTTTACCTGAAGAGTCAACTTGGCTAAAAAGACAGATTGAAACTGGATGTTCAGTGTGTGGCAGGAATCTGTAATTCTGAAATTTAAGCCATGGAGATGAGACAGTTCTTTCAACATCACAGCAACTGAATACATCTTGCTCTTCAATATCAATATACTGGCCACTGTTTAACCATGTACCAATTCAGAGATTCTTACTTGACTTTTTAAATATACATTAACACTGATTTTCTGGTCAGCATAAGCATCACATTACACAGCACTTACATAGAGGCAAAGAAACGCAAGGGATCTTTTGGTTTGGTTTTTTAACTACTGTAAAATAGGCCATCCAAATGTAAGTCACTAACTTAAATATCTTACTGGTTAAAGGTGAAGCCAAATTAGGGAAAAATAATACACAAAATCCACAGAAGTCTTGTGAATCATCCACTCAGATAAAAAGGGTATAAGGAATAGTCAAATACTGTGACAATTGTTCCCTGATGCACAAATTATTCAGCATGATTTGTGAGATGAGAGTAAGCTGCCATTAAGTACTGAGACCCAAAAAATGTCAAAATCTATTATTATTAAGATACAACTGTTAAAGTAGAACATGAAGTTAATTATATATGTTGAAGATTAAAACCGTGGAACTACCAAATATACTTACAGCTCCAAAACCATGAAGAGACTAAATATCAAGACCAAAACTATAAAAGCTACCCACACAAAATCTACTTTCCAAAGTAAACATTAAAAAAGGTGTTTTTCTTTGTCCTTTTTTTAATTCACTCCAGCAAGAAACCTAGGTAATATTAAGATCAGCATCCAGTGACAACTGAAAAGTTTCAAGAAAGAAATTTCTATGGAAGTTCATTCTGAGTTGGTGAACTGGTTTGTCTTACAGCTCTTAATGCTTTCATAAAAATATTTTAAAATATTTTCAGCAAGAAATAAAACTCTCCAAAAGAAAAACAGCAAACCTGATGTTCATGGAAAAAAGACGCAAGTGCCATCAAACTAAAAAATGAAAAATTAAAAACAAAGGAAGTGGGAGTGGAGTGATGATGTATCATACCTTAGTAGGAATCCGAAAGCTTTCAATAGGGCTGAGGTCATTAACACTCTCCTGAGGACTTCTTAGACCCTTTAAAAGAATTTTAATAATCGGTTAAAATTGATTACTTTACATATCTTGCAATCAAACTGCACAAGTCTTACCTGATGTTGAACAGATATCTACAAGTCTTTTAATAAATACTCTGATGTGGCTGGAAGGCTAAGACCTCATTCTACAAATATTTAAGCAAGACCATTAGTGTATAAATTATGCCTCAAACTTCTACGCATTTCCAACTTTATGGTGCAGTATATACCTTTTCAGTACAGCTCACTAACACGCTTTTCATGAAGTTCACTTACTTCCCCCTCTTAACTTCCAGACATTATTTTAAATTTTAAAATGAATGCGTGTCCAAAAAATGTAACAGACTTCGTTCCACTAACTTGATGGTTTAATGGAATCAAATAACTGAATTCAAGTTAAGTGCCACTTACTCTGTGGCAAACTTATATCATTTTTGCTTGACTTGCTATTTTCTATTTACCATATCACAATTAGGTTTTCCTTATGCATAACTAAACTAAAAAAGAAGCATAATACACATTAGCTGTAAAATACATAAATAGTTTATATATTTGCAGAATATTCAGCATATTCATAATTTTCATGGAAAGATTTGGGTTGGAAGGAACCTAAAGATCATCTAGTTCCCTCCTTTAGATGGGCCGGGACACTTACACTTGATGAGTTTGCCCAGGGCCCCATCCAACCTGGCCTTGAACATTTCCAGGGATGGGGCAACTACAACTTCTCTTGACGTGATCCAGCACCTCACCATCTTATGAGGCAATACTATAGAACATGCTGCTTACTGTGTTTTCTGTCACCTCCTTAGCCAAAGGTGAATCTACACATTCAAGCTTTGGGTGTGGGTTCTGACTGGAGCTTCCCTTGAGACTTCACAGTGCTCATGTGAGTCACGAGTTTCAGGCAGATTTCCCTCCTACTGTTGCAGTTGACTCTAACAGTTTAGTGTCCAAGCCCTGAGTACTCTCATTTCTTCTAAACAAAAGGACCTATGCAAAACTACTGTGCGAGTTTATTATAAGAAAAGTTTGTCCTTTGAAATTGATAAAATGTTATAAAATGTAGTAGTTACCAAGGAAGTGACTTACAATTGTTTCATGTTCCCAGGAAGCGAAACTTCTTCATTTTGGTTTTGATTCTCAGATTTCATTTTGTATCATTTCAAAACATCCTCTCTTTCTAGTTACCACCATTAAAGGCAACTCACCTTTTTGTATCAGAAATTGAAGGTAAGGAACAAGCAAAGCAACTGCTGCAGCTTGTCATATTTCATACAAAATGCCCCATACATCCTCAAAAATCTGCAGCACTAGCAGCTTATCTCCAGAAGCAACAAAATGTTTCACTTATCAAATGCTAAATGGAACTTTAATCTTTCCAAAGACTGAAAACTGTTTAAGTCACATCATTTTCAGACCGCAATATCTCCACATTGGGCAGACTTCCTCTTAGTCAAGCTGTATACTGAAGGGGAACAGAAGACTTTTTTGCAAATTCCCCTTTCATTCCAATGTTCATTTTTAAGCCCTACCTCCTCCATAAGCCTCATGACTCTGAGAATGTAGTTTAAAAAAAAAAAAAAAAGGTTTCTGACTTTCCCATCATTTTCTATGACTATCTAGAAGATCTGATGTGGTAGGTGACACAAGTAATTATTTAAATTCTCCAATCTAGACACATGGACAAAGAGGCTTTATTTAAAAGGTATTTCATATACATGAATGACTCAAATGTTCTATTGATACACTTCTTGAGAAAACCTTAGAAATACTGGTCCAAACACAGTCTTAGATCTACATAATCCTAGAGACCACTGGTACAACTGGTACACAGCAGCGGGCGCTGACAGACACACACCGAGTGTTCCGGCACACACTCAGTATGTGCCACCCAAAGACGTCCGCGGCCTCTCCGCTGCCTCGCCTGCTTTTGGACCAAAAGCGTTTGCTGCCAGACAAAGCCAAGTTACCGAATCGCAGCCCAGCGCTGCAAAATGATGTCAAAAAAAGGAGTCTGACACAGGCTGGCCTTGTCATCTCCAACACCGATTTGTCTGGTGTGACACAGCCACGCGCTGGCACCTGGGCACGCTTCCATTTCGCAGTGCAAAGACCAAGCCGAGGTGGATGCCGCGAGAGGCCGCACGACGCACGCCCTCCGCCCCGAGCAGCAGGGCAGAGGGCGATGCCCGCGCCACGGTGGCCTCCGGGCGGCCCCGAGGAGAACCCGGGACCCCCGCGGCGGGGCCCGGCCGCCAAGAGCCGCTCACCTGGCGGGTCATCAGTGACTTGATCTTCTGCATGATGGCCCTGCCGCCGCCCCGGCCTGCGCTCAGCGGTCCCGCGCGGCGCCGGGACACGGCGCAGCCATGTTGGGCGCCACCTGACCCCGCCCGTGGCTCCCTGGGAACGGTAGTTCTGCCGCGCCGGCGCACGACTACAGTCCCCGGCAGGGCGAGCGGCAGGGCGGGCGGACGGGCGGGCGGACAGACACAGACAGTCCCCGGCAGGGCGGGCAGACCGACAGTCCCCTGGAGGGCAGTCCCGGGCAACGCGGCAGAGTGGGCGGGCTCCGGGCTCCGGGCCCCTCCGCCCACGGATGGCGGCCCCGGCACTGCGTCGGCGGCGCCTCCCTGGGCGCGGGGGCTGCGGGTCTGGCGGGGGCTGATGAAGTATTTGTACCTTGAGATGCGCGTGTGGAGACTGAAATCAGTTACCTTGGAAGACAAAACGAGGCTCAATCTATGGAGACAAATTAGAAAACGCGCAGAGAATGAGCATTTCCCGGTTGCCGCCGGTTATTTCGGATTATTCACAAGTGTGTCTGGCCTGTTCGCTGGTGATGGAGTTTTGCATCACCAAAACAGGCTTGTGTTGGTGTTGGTAGTATAGATATCAAATACAAACAGACAAACAAGCAGATAGGTTTTTAGTTCTACTTTATAGCAATACAAGAAAAGGAAGAGTTTATTTTACAGCATTTATTTAACTGGAGGCAACTTTCAATAAAACTACCAATATATCACCTATAGCATACTAGTACCTCTAGACAAGGTTGTCTGTCCTTCTGCGGTTACCCGAGTGTGCCCTTAGGTCAGCTCAGCAGATGTCTGTGACCCCGTGTAAGTTCCCCCCGGGCTGGCTGGTGTGTTGCTGCACGGGAGGTCAGCTAAGAGCAGGTGTCTTTGGAAGGATGTTGTGACAAAGGGAAGGCCACGACCCGTGGTCCCCTCCCTGCTTTCTTTAGCACATAACAAAATTACTTCTCAGTAATCAAATAACTAAAATTTTCAGAAATACAAGTGTTCAGAATGCTAGTGCTGCAAATAATGTTGCTTTACATAGTTGTTTTTATTCAAAAGGAGGGAGCTTTGGTTTGCTTTAATTGCAATTTAACAACTAGCACAAGCTAGAATTTTATAGGAAAAATATTGTGCCTTTTCAACATGCACTACATTTTGTGAGTTAGTGTAAAAACTTGCAGAATATTAGTAACATCAAGAATATATTCAAACGCTGGAAATGAGGGGAACACACTTGGAAAACATAACTGCGCTAATCTGTTGCCTTTTTCTTTTCCCCAATTTTCTTTGCCCTTATGGAACATTTAAAGCACCAACACAGGATTTATCCAAATGTGTAAGCTCCCATCATTTCAGTTAGAAATTAGTTGGAACCTGTGACCAATATTTTATTACATGTTCAAATAGTGATAGTAAATTCTAACTCAGGTTTTATAAAAGGTTGCAATTTGATGTATCTAGCCTACAGTTAAGTGGATTCAGCAGGTTATAACCAACAACATTCAGAAGGTGCAGGATAATGGACCTAGGAAGCCTTTGGGAATATATGAAATACCCTCTTCATCTCCCAGCCTGTGTCATGTGGTGATGTTATTTCTGGTGGGACACTGTACTTCTGTTGTTAACCTGAAATTACCCTTATGTTTCTTACATTGGACCTGGATGGATCTGGGTGTTTTTGCCTCCCTTTAACTAAGACAAAAATTGAGTGTTCAGCCCTTCTGGTGGGGGCTTAGCACCTTGCTGGACCCTACTTCTAGCACACAATGACGGGGGGGTCAATTCCTGCACAAAGCAGGATACAGTCTAGCCTAATATTTGTTAATCCATAATAGTCTGTCTTAGTGCTGTATAGTGAAAACTATAGTGTGTTTTTGTGCAGATAAACCACCTTTGTCACTGCAAATATTTGCTGTCACAAATTGTTACTGCACAACTCTGGGAGGGTTTGCCCAGTTTGCTGGTGATTTGTATGGTGAGTGACAGCTTTGGACAAGATCCAAATCCTACATTAATACTAATTTAAACTCATGTAAGTTAATGCAGAGCAAACAATAATCAACAGCTAGCTCAACAACTGTAGTAAGCTCTCCACTCTTACCACAGGATTCTTATTTCGAAGATGCCTGACAGACACCTGACATCACATGTTGTTTAGAGAAAGGAAGTGAACTCTTCGCTGAGTTATGCTTATGCTAAGGAAAAAAAATTCAGAAAATTTAAGTGCTTGAAAGTGCTAGGAAAAACATTAAGTGAGGCTCTTTAATACCTGTTTAATATTTTTTGTAACAGAAACAGAGATGCTGTTATTGGAAAAGATCTGAAAAAAATATTCTAAGTACTAATTCTAGTTTGAAATAAGCAGAAGTATGTAGCATCATGATACTTTTTATGAAACTGTAACTAAAGGAAGTCAGTAACTATATAACCTGTACAGTTGGTGCGTTTACTTACTTCTCTTAATTAAAGGTACTTTGTATTGTGTGCCCCATTTATTACATTCTGTGTCATATTTGCTGTGACTGCCGGGGAAGGGTTATGATAAAGTCAGAGGCAATGAAGATGGGTGCTCATCTAACAGGTGCTCCACTCCCTTTTTTCTTTGTATACACATATTCAAATCACATAAGGCAGGGGACAGGATAGGGCCTGTTAACTCACTGCTGATTTCCCTAGCAAATAAACCAGCAGCTGCAGGTCCAAGCCCCAGCTTAGTGCTGAGGAGAAGGTGGCATTTGTGTGGGACAGGATGCTTTCATGGAGCCCTTTAGCCAACTTCTTTTGGAACTTACAGTGCAAAATATATTTTCTACTTGTAGGTAAGATACAGTATGAATTATATTTGGTTGTCATTGTGGAAATGGGAATTGATTTTATAAGATTTATCTTTATAAATTAAAGATATTTTTGTTGTATTGTCAGATGTTCTATTTTAGGAAAGTAGCCTAAAAGCTTTTAATCTTTTAAATCGGATAAAGGCACCTTGTGTTATGAGTGGAGCTAAAGTTCTAGCAGCAGACAAAAATGAGTGCTATACATAATCTATGTAAAATGTGGGCATTGATTAAGTATATATAGTCACATTTATTGAGTAATATATACATTGTGCATTCTTTTCAAAAAGTAAGGCTGGGCAGGTTCTGAACCAAAGTTTATACAGAAGATATTACAGACCTCTTTAAGAATTTATTAAGTTGATACAGTGCTGATACATTATTTTTTCACTTTATTATGATTAATTAATTTATATGTAATACTTAAATATACTTGGTATTAAAACTCAGTTAAGCTTTTAGTCCACTGAAGAATGTCTCCCCCTTAATAGTGCATTTTGATTAATTGTGATTAATTGATTTATTATTTTGGTTAATTAATTTATTATGATTAATTATGATTCCCTGGCCCATTATATCTGAGGGGTTTTTTATAAATGAACATACTTTCATAAAGTGAAAAAAATGCAAAAACTATTATCATTGTTATTTTGCACCAAGTTTGGGGAGGTTGGAGAGCTAAATGAACGCTGGTAAAAAGCAGTTGAGAATCCAAACTCACTTGGACAAGGAGATGTGCATATTAAATTCAGAGAATGCTAAAACCTCGCTAGGCAGGTTTCAGTTTATGCCATAAACTCAAAAGTTACGTCATAGTTTAAATAAAAAACTAAAACTGCAGCCCTTGTTTTATGTCAACAACAATTCTGTTATGCTTGCTAATATTGGTGATAGCAAAGTGAGATGGAAGTAAAGCACAGATCACTGAGCTCCAAATGGAGGTCATTTTGGTACAACACTTATGGTCATAAAACAAAAACTAGTTTCTAGTCTAATCCAAGGGAATCATAGAACTCTTTAGGTTGGAAAAGACCCTTAGGATCGCCAAGTCCAAGCATAAACCTAACAGTGCCAATTCCACCATTAAACCATATCCCTGAGTGCCACGTCTACATGTCTTTTAAATACTCTCTAGAATGGTGACTCCACCACTTCCCTGGGCAGCCTATTCCAATGCCTGACAACACTTCTGGTGAAGAAAGCAACCCTTTCAGTATAGAATATTTCAGACAGCAGAAGATATGATCTCTTCAAAACCCCAAATTCTTCCATCTCTGCTCCTGTAAAACCCTTGCTTTTGACAGAGCACCACTATCAAAAAGTTACCCCAGTCTCAGCCTGCCTTGTCCCTTGCCCTGCCAGCCATGGAAAAGCTCCTGTGTGCTGATGGCTCTCCACAAAATCACTCCAGCAGAGCCAGAGAGAGCAACAAGAACTGAAGTTATCCAAAGCCGCTCCTGAAGGAACTCCAGGGGAAAATGGGATTTCTTCCCTCACCACCTCTGGTCTGGGCAAAACCAATTTCCTTAACTGCACATCAAGATGTCTTTCCAAGCTGTTACATGGAGCCAATTTTCCCTGTGAGTCAAGTGGAACAAGGTTAATTTGCAGTTTCTATTCCCATAGTTTTTAACTGTGAAGAAAGCAAGTTTTCCAGCTGCAATTCTCTTCTTCTTACTCTATTATGGTGTTACCTTTCATACTGGTGATCCCCAGTTATCCTAATACTCACAAGACCTGCTTAGGTTTTGCTAATTTCCTGCACAATCTGTGAGAAATATTATTTGTTTTACATATTTTATGGTTACACTGCAGCTGTTACTGTCTTCTTGACCAACAGCACAATTGCTTATTGACAGCTAAATAAACCCAGAAACTGAACGGCATCATGTGTAAAGAATGATGAAGGATATGGACAGATCTTTTAATTGATCATTTACACATCTCCCAGTGTTTGAGACATGCTTTTGACTTCATTCCAGTTGATCTAAAATTTGAAATGTATTTGTATGTTATGTGAAATAGATCTCCAGCATTAAATATTTTGTGAAGGATTCTACTGATGAGTTCCTTTCTTTGTTTTCAACTGGATAACAGCAATTTAAATCTGATTTGCACAGTAAGGTTTTCCAGGGAGGGAATGAACCTCTGAGAAATGTTACACACATATATTTTAGCAGCCTTTAATAGGACAGTCACATATTTTTCCCACAGAGCTCCTTCTGCCCTCCCCCTATTACCCACCCCTTTCCAGGTAGAAATGTACTCTATGCACTTAAGCTGGGGAGTTACTTTTGGTTGCAGGTATTTGTCAAGACTCAGCTTGGAAAGGACCTCAAGGATCATCTGGTCCAAACAAAGATGATCGGTAGCAGGAAGAGAAAATATGGTGCATGGTGTGTTCTTATGCAGTGTCAGGCGGGTTACTTGAATCATGTTTTTTACATGTCTTACTTACAAGAGGTCACTTTTTACCTGGGGTTTTGTCTTAGGACTTGCAGTGTGGTTTTCAGCATTATTGACCACTCAAAGCTGAACAATCAAACCTCAACTGGAGTCAATAGGAGTTGCATCTTGAACATAATAAAATCTGTTTATATGTATTTTGAAAAATCCGGTCCTTAATATTTCGAAGTGATCATCCAAATTGAGTGGGTATTTTCGCTGTTAATTTTCTCTGGGCTTAAATTCTTCATCTTTAAAGGCCTGTCAATTATAGTGGTCTTGTGAAATCAGTTCATTAATGTCATTGCTTTACATTGTTGCTGTTGTTGTGAGTGCTGTGAAAAAATTCATGTGAAAATCAATCACTCAGTCCCAAGACCAAAGCTTTAATAATGTTCTATAAATATGTCCCAGGCAGACACAATGAAAAATTTTTCAAAAAATGTATGGAAAAGTCCAATGATTAACTGAGGAGTGGCCTTTTTGCACCATAGCAGAGACTGAATTCTTGGAGAAAAGGATTAATTGTGGGGCTGAAAATTTTGCTTCTGTGCATATCAACAGCAATTCTGCTAATTTCCTGAGATCGAAATACTTGACTTTTGCAAGCTTAGTAATGTTTCTTGAATTTAGTCTTGCGTGTACTGAGCAGTCAGCAATAACTGTATGTAATTTAATCAAACATTCATGGAAGTGCTGCTTGTCAGATTTTCAGCCAGTTTCTCAGTGTAACTGGCAAAGTAAGTCCCTCTGTCACTGAACCAGTCTAGAAAAAAAATCCTTAAAATTAAGTATGCAATCCAAGACTGTTAGGCAGTGTAAGACATTGAAATTTGAAATACTTTAAAGGTAAAATATTCTATCTATTAAGGTAAATGTGCATTTTCAACAGTGAAAGATCCATCCTTTGGCTTTTTTTATATTTTGAAGCTGGATCTCTGTAGATAGACCCAACTTAACCAAGGTCAGTGAGCATTTGCCCCCTTCTTACTTGAAATCTGAGTTGTAACCATACAAAAAAGTGTAAGTTTTATTGTTTAGAGATTTTTCGCAATGAGAATTTCTCATTAGAGTTCTCCAGGGTTTCCATTTGTGTTTTGGGTTTGTTTGTTTCTTCTTTCATTTTTATGCAGGTGTTTGTTCTGCCTTAAAGTTGACAGTACCATCTCATACCATCCATGGTATTGAGGGACAACCACTTCATCTTACTGTCGACTACAATTTCAATGCTACAGCTTCTGAAATCCAGATAATTTGGCTTTTTGAGAGGCCTCAGAGTAATCCAAAATACTTGCTTGGCTCTGTAAATCAAACAGTGGTTCCAGACTTGGAATACCAGCACAAGTTTACCCTTATACCACCAAATGCTTCTTTGATGATCAATCCATTGCATACCAGTGATGAGGGCAATTATATTGTAAAAGTCAATGTCCGCGGAAACAGGACAATAGCTGCAAGTGGAAAGATTCAAGTAGCTGTTGATGGTAAGTTAGTAAAAGATAGTATCTTCATTTTGAAATTAAAATTGCAATAGTTTTGCAGTACTGGTTCTTAGTATCTAGTTAAAATAGTGTATCATTTAATGCAACCACACATGAATAAATGCTAACAAGTTATATTGTTTTCTACTGCTACTGAAGGGAATGATAAAATATGTCACCTTTAAGCAAAATTAATATATTGACTAATGTTTCTATATCATAAGTAAAAAACTGAAGGGGTATAGAAACAATATGAAGTTAGACAGACTTGTAAAAAATAAGGTTTCATAAGTTTCTGCTGTGCTATCACAAGGATGCATTGAATTTCAGTCTTTTTACATTAACAACTTGAGCTTTACCATCTGTAAGAAAGAGAACTCTGACTTTTGCCAGTGTTTGTAACCTTGTGTCTGTGAAAGAAGCCCAGATCTGAATTCCTAAAGTACTGCAGTTCCCTCTTTAGACTCTGCTTAAGAAAAAAAAAACCATTGAATTACAGGGGGCTACTGTAATTTATGGATAATACAGAGAGAGCCCTATAGCTGTTGGGTTTGGAAGAACAAGATGACTGACATCTTGAGGTGACAAAGTTGTAGCTGCCATTTAACTGCCAAACCCATCTCAATTTGCAGGCATCCTCACGACTGGACCATTCAGTGGTTCCCAGTGTGGGCAAAGCTGTGGACAGTCATATTGAGAAGTCACACATCGTGGGCAATGTCATGCTTTGTGCTGTTTTCATTTCTGTGGCCTCAGTGATCTGTACATGAGAAAAGAACTGGAGACCATGGGATACCTCATTGCAGCATTTATTTTATTACCAGTAATATAAAGAGTCTGGTTTTATTCAAGTTCTATAACAATTCTTGCAGTCACTGGCTAAGAATATGGCCTTCTTTTTTAACCTTTAACCACATTTAATGGATAAAATTTGAAATATTAGTGATTTCCAGTGAGAATTATTACTGCTATTTGAATCACCTTGGCAACAAAGACTGTAATATAGTGGCTTGTCAATTTACCAACTCTTCTTATCTGTTTTACAGTTCCAGTCACAAAGCCTACTGTACATACTGAACCATCTTCAGGCGTAGTGGAATACGTAGGGAATATTACCCTAAAATGTACTGTGGATAAAGGTACAAGGATAGCTTACCAGTGGATGAAAAATGGGAAGCATCTCCATGCTGGCCCTAACTATATCTTTTCATCAAACAATGCTACACTTCTAATTGTTCCTGTTGTAAAAGAAGACATTGGGAATTACAGCTGTCTGGTATCTAACCCCATCAGTGCAATGGAAAGTGAAATAATTGCACCAACGATATATTGTGAGTATATGAAATATTCATTATTACCTTTGTATGAATGATCTGGCTTGAAAGAGTGCCTCTAACTATGGAAACAGGCAGAGAACAGTTGGGTCAACATTATAAGGAGCTAGCATTCAAAATGAGCTTGTTTGTAATAGCTCTAACTTACAACAGGATAATAAAGTTAGTCAGTGTAATGTAGCTGTGAAGATCAGTTGCAACTCCAGAATTCAAACAGGAACTTCAAGAATCCCACAGACATCTTCAGATCTGGAGGAGATGTGACTTAAAAGGATAAAAATAACCAGATGATTATACAGGAAAATATTGTTAAAAATGGAGATGCCAAACACTATCAAAAAACTAAGCACAGAAAGTACCATGCTGAAGGACTGACGTTAGTGAGTTTCCTCAAGATCATTTGGAGTCCAATTCAGTTTAATACTTCCAGTAATGGCACCAGCCTAAAGATTGAGAGTATCTCAATGAAATTCATCTGTGATATTAAGTAGGAGGACTGAATGACTTCAACAAAGTAATAGAACTGGTATAAAATTTGCTAGTAAAAAATAAATGGGCATACCTTTTTAGGGAATAAAAAATATGAACTTCTACTGATAAGATTGAAATTGTTTAGGGAAATAATCAAGACAGTGAGCCTGGGTGACTGAGCTATCACAACATTTCTGTGAACTGACAGCGTGATTCATGCATGATAAAGACATATGTAATTCTAGGATGGTGGGCAAAGGATTTCCAGCAAGGAAACAATGGAATACTAATGGCACACAGATGATAAGACTATGCAGAATACTGTGTCAGTCCCTGGAGATCCTAGAGCACTGATCTCAAACTGGAAAGAAACAAAAAACAAAGGAATGGGGAAGAGACCCAGAGAACTCAGTCAGGCTTAGCAAAATTAAAGCTGAAAGGAGTGATGCTTTCCATGTCAAATGGGAAACATGACAGGGAAAGAAGTGTTGCTTAAAGACCAATATTGGCAGAAGAATGAACCATACAGTAACGATATATTTTGATTGGGAATGAGGGCACTTGAGAAAACTAACTGTAAACATAGATTGAGTTCATGAATGAATTTAGTTGGAGGAAACAAAAGATTGATTTAATCAGTATTCAACAGTTATACTATAAATCTTAGAAGGGGCACTCATTTTTTCCATTGCCTCCAAGGTTTGCGAGTAGCACATGCTACACATGTAACCTTGCTATACTCTAATCCTCATGTCCTCGGGGGCTGAATTATCACTCTCAGAGGAGAGCTGAAATCAGACAGGTCAGGACCTACTTTGCCACCAGTCCTGTTCAGATGTAACTACCTTATCAAATGGCACAGTTTGGATGGCACAGTGACAGGAACTGGATTCCTGTGCAGCCAAGGGCTGGTGCTCACTCCTGTTTTTACCAAACGCTGGCAGCTGGCAGCCAGTAGGCAGCATATGCCCTAGACTTGTTGGGATTGTGCTACCAGCATATTCAGAATCTACATCTCTTATTGTTGTATTTTCCTCCTCCTCCCTTCATCTCTGATTATCCATTCTGCTACTTATTTCCTTACAACTTGGAAGAATTGGATAAGGGGGTGACTTGCATTGCAAACATGTGTGTGATCTCTTTGCACCAGGAGCAGAGAAAAAGGCTGCCTAAATTAGCAAAGATTAACAGACATTGATTGCTAACATGGAACTTATAAAAGTGTCAGCAATGGATACATGAAGATGAAGCGGCTACTGCAAAGGGTCTTAAACAGGATGGATGTGAATTGAGCTTTCATCTCATTAGAGGATTCATGATAAAATGCTCTACAAGGAAATAACCAGTACTAATGGAGTTTTAACTTATCATTACTATAATAAAAAAAATCACATTTATTCCTCAAGGCAGCACATTTTGTACATGCTTGTGTACACTCACAATCTCAGCTCACTTAAGTGTTTAAAGTGCTAAGAATGAGAGATGAAGGTTTATCACTGCAGTGCCTCTACTGCTTTTTGCACTTTAATTAACTATGAAAGGGCCTTATACACCTGTCTTTTCAAAGAATATCTACAAAAGACCTGGAGACACTGTATCCAGCCTGATAGCCTTCTTATAATGCAAAATAATCAGGTCATACTAGAAGAACAGCTGCCACTCTTGCTACCTTTCGGACTACTTTTTTTGTTTGTGGCACAGCCTGTCTGGCATTTGCATTTCTGACCTGTTGCACACAGGATCAGCTCCAGAGCACTGATCACACTGACAGGTGTCTGGGACACTTGCACTGACCTTCAGTTTCAGTTCTGCTTCCTTCCTTCTTCCTCATTCAACTACATGCATTTTCCAGCAAATTTGAAAAATCTTTCCAAGTTCTAAACTATTTTTGTTTATTAGAATTTTAAAATCTCAAAGTTAATTCTGTGTCCATATTTCTGGAACATTTTGCTGTTTGAGTGGTTGACATACACAGCTCAAAAGATGAGTATATGTCAAAAAATCTGAGATTCAGTTTTTCTCCATATGTGCAAATATCATTAAAAGTATCTGCATTTTCAGAACGTCCTTTGAAATTCATCAGAACTGAGGGTTTGCTTTGTGCACAATATAAGATTTTGAAAAAAATGTTAAGAGAAAACAATGCAATGCTGAAAGACTGCAATACATTTGCTGCCATCTCTATCCAAGTCAGTGATGGGCACTGGGGTCTTACTTTCTGAGCTATATGAGGTCATCTAATTTGGTTCAACCTCTGCCTGCAGAGGTAGTTTGTCTCCCAGCTCCCAGTTGTCAATAACAATCCAGAGCAGGCCCTGGGATCTCTCTGTGCCATATGTCATTGCTGCGGGGGGGTTGCGATAAAGAAAAGGTCACTCACGGTAAATACCTGCCATCTGCTTGGAAACTGTAACAGTCTCATGATGATAGGAGCAATTGGAAATATTCCCATAGAGCAGTAAATTGTGACTCAGAAAGGATGATTTATTATTTTACAAGTCATTTAGTTAACTGTTTTTACTGAGACATGAGGCAGGTTGAAAACAATACTGGAAAGGAGACAGAGCTGAGGGATCCATGAAGGCTGTCAACTGTGGGTTTTAACTAAGTATCAAAGTAGGTTTTTTTCTTTATTTCTTATAAATATTCTTCTGCTTCTCCATTATCTATGATGATAATGCACCCCAGAACATGGCTGTTGTAGTAGTCTGACCTAGAAACAAATTATTTCAAGACTGGAAAAAGCTGCTGTCCTGGAGGCTGCAGCAGAAACTGTTGTACTGTATTGACAGAGTTGAACGTAACAGGCTAAGTGGGATTTTCTTCCTTAGGACTTCCCAAAGCTAGAATATATGTACTACTAGAGCAGAAATGGTTAATTACCTGCTTTTCAGGATCATCCTTGAAGCTGTGTATACCTGTCAGCTAACCAGTGTTTAGGGATGTTGATGATGTACACAATGCACAGGAGAGGCAAAAGACTGATCCAGATGAAGCAGAAGAGTTCCTCAATCCTTGTGTTTACTTCAGCAAGGAATGCCACTTTTCAGATTTTGCCAAGATTTGACTGTTTCTTAAGAAAATCTCTCTTGATTTTTTTCAAACAAATTTCCCCGGCCGGGTTGCACCAGTGTTTTTATAATGGTTTCTTTCAGTTTGCAGATCTCATAAAAAAGTATTGTTTTCACTGTTATCTCTCTATGCTGTACTGTTACAATACTGATAAAACAGTATCAAAACTCAGTTCTGATTCTTTTGCAGATGTGGCAAATCACCCAGTACAGTGAGGGGGCACAGAAACCAGTCAGCTATTCTTACCATGAGTCTCTGTTTACAGATATCAAAGGTTATATTACCAGTGAAAATAAAAGTTAATTCTTCTAAGAAAGGAGAACTGGAAAGAAAGAACCAACTAATTGCTCTGAAAAGTAAAAAAGTATGTTCCTACCCATAAATACTCTGTGAGGGGCTTTATTTTCTTTTATGAAAAATGTCAAAGATCACTACATCCCTTATGCTTTCCTATCTGAAAAAAGGGGAAGTAAATACCTCTAAGAGGCAAGCCCCTGTGAGAAACTGGTGTTCTGGGATAGGTCTGTACTTTGCAGAAATGCTCATTGCAGCTGACCCTTGAAGACAATAAAGTAAATTACTCAGGAACTGCATAGCCTGTGAAGAAGCAGTCTAGCATCTAGAGTTTAAAAAAATGCCTCGATTTTTCAGAGTGGCCCCTGCAATGTAGGTAGGAGCATCTCTAATTCATGCTAAAGTTCATCTGTATTTCATTTCCCAAGTAAATATTTTGCATTATGTTGGCCATTCCTTAAAATGCAATTGCAAAAGGTTTGCCACTAGGAAATAAATATAGAAAATAAGATAGTTGACAAGTTTATGTTGCAAAATATGGATATTTGGTTAAAAGTGGACTAAACTGAGGTTATGTGTGGTACCCTATATTCTCTAAGTGATCACAAACAGAAAAAAACACAGAGGCCCACAAAAAATGGCCTGGTTTGTGCTGTGTGGGGGTGGCCTATGTGTTCTTGAAGAATAAACGACTCTCATTAAAAAAGACAGATGGTAAATACAAGTGTACATTAGAGGAAATGCTAACACCAGCCTGAATTTCCTGGTGAGAAGTAGAGTCTGAAATGTACCAGTGTGCAGCTTCATCTAGCAGCCAGTTTCACATTCAAACCCAGCCCGATTATCTTAATTCTTCTAGACAACCATGGGAAGGTGTAAATATTACTTGACTGTACTGTCTACCATCGGCATTTGTCAGCAGCTTTACTGAACTTCAGAAATCCTACCAAAAAGATATTCTTCATATTTTCTTCTTTTGGCTTTGTCAATATTATGTCTGTGCATTTTTGATTCTTCACATAAGTTCTTAGGGAATTAGCAACACTAAAATTATTAGGGGTTTGTTTGGGGTTTTTTAGCTGGAAAAAACCTATTTAATAAGGCACATTTTGATTATTATATTATTTACATTAATTTCTATACTTTGAAAACTGTAAAAATAATTGTAACATGTAAAGATATGAAAGCCCCATGATCTGAAATGATCTAATAAAAATAGCTTGGGAAATATTCCTATAATATTTAAATATATTGTTTCCCTTCACATTTTTCTGTGAAGATAACCTTAGAATAGTAAGGTGTTGAAATAGTACACGACTGCTAAAGTGAGGGGAAAGTTGAAGTTGATTCCAGCAGTCATTTACGGAAACCTTTTTCTGAAGTTGTCTAAGGCATACTCTACTCCATATTACACCTGTAGGATGGCTCCCTAAGTAATCATTATACTGCTAAGTACTACAATGAATGTTTATATGCTCCAAGACTAATTTATTCCTTTTACATTTGCAGAGAAATTACTTATGCCAGTAAGTTTGTCATTGAAGTAGAAATCGAATATGCCTCTGAAGAAAATATGCTCCTTTACTTTATAGCATTTCTAACTGATTTCAGTTTTCTTTCTTTCTATCATACTGAGCAATGCATGGAGCTGTGCCTTTTCCCTAAACAGCAATTAGACCAGTATTAAGTGGATGTAGTTTGAGCTAAACCTAGTACAGATCCAGTTATCAAACTGAAAGCCTTTTAATTAAAATGACTGAATCCACTCTAAAGGCTAGTCTAACCTAAAAGTTCTAAGTTTAAAGATATGATTCTGTTTAAAGTTTAATTGTATACTATGATTTTCATTTTCTCACTGTGTTTTCCTTTTTTTTTTTTTAATGCAGATGGACCTTATGAACTTAGAGTTAAGTCAGATAAAGGTCTGAATATAGGGGCAGTGTTTACAGTTGACTTGGGGGAAGTTATACTGTTTGACTGTTCAGCAGATTCAAACCCACCAAATACATACTCATGGATTCAAAGGGATGACAATACCACTCATGTAATCAAATATGGTCCCCATCTGGAAGTTGTATCTGATAAAGTGGCCCAGAAGACAATAGATTACGTGTGCTGTGCTTTCAACAATGTGACTGGAAAACAAGATGAAACTCACTTCACAGTCGTCGTTACTTCTATAGGTAAGAAAGTAACTTCATTGCTGTAACTGTAACATCTGAGCAGTGTGTCAGCCTCAGAAAAAGGAAATAATTCTTAGAATATGTATCAAAATTCAGATCTTGTTAGCAGGGTGGTAAAGGGGCTTTTGGCTGCTCACTGAGATACATGTTTACTTGCAGTGTGACACAACTTTGAACAAGGCCCACTAAGAGTGAAGTTTTGTGCGATTTTATTACTATGTTCATGAAAATTGTTTCACTGTCATTTTTGTGAATCTCTGGATTGACTGCTAGGTTCTGTTGAACCCACACCTTTACTTCTCCTACACTATAACCTCAGCTTCTGTATCAGATAGTGTTAAACGCCAACAAAGCAGTTTTTCAGAAAACTTCCAGAAGCATACAGGGAAGAGCAAGATATTGAGGAAGAGTGATATCTCTTATTAGTACTGATGGATACAAGTATTTTCAGATAAGGAATGTATGTTATTAAAGTTCAACAGTGAATTACATGGTGGTGTAAGTAAACATTAACAATTCTAGCTCTCTGCACAGGAGTTCATCAAGTACTGCAAACACATCCAGCTAAATAACACACTTTTGAATTGTACTAATAAAGCTGACACTGACAGATATACATCATTAAATTACATGTATGGATTATGATGTGGCCTTTAATTATGAGAATTCTGCACAATTCAGAGCAAAAGGATGAAATTGAGAGTGCACAAGCAACTATATCTGGTATTTCCTAACTATCACATTCCTGTCTTTCCAAAATTCTCAGCAAATGTTTTCTATGTACTTTTAAGTATGTAATTTTAGGCAATTTGTGTTTGTGTTGTATCAATAAATCCTGCTGAAAAACTTCTGTTAATGCATATACCAGCAAAGATCTGAGCAAAGGAAAGAAATATTTGAAGTATATATAGACATAAACTCAAACAAACAAAATTTCTTGGTTTCTGATAGGGTCTGATGAACAACCAGACTGTCAGTGATCTGAAAATCTTTAGAAAAAAATATAATAGTTCTTCTATCCTACTCTATAGCTCCTACCAAGATATTTCCCTCCCATCTAACACAACCTGCTCACCTCCTCACCAAATGTCTTGGTAGTTTGGTGTCTCCATGCCTAAAGTTTGAGTGTGCTTCTACTTTTTCTAATGTTGTAATTTGTGGATTATATTAACTGACCTTCACTGAGCTCTGGGTGCCAATCTGTTCTGGACTCATTTCAGATATGCATGTCATTGCTTTTTCAATTCAAGATTTGTGGGACAATACAGGTATTACCAATTCACAAGAACCCAAATTCTCCACCTATTTTGTGTCTCCATGCAGGTTTACTATCTTCAGATTAATTTAAAAAAATGCCTTTTTTTTAGTATCATTGTAGAAAACAAGAAACTAAATGCAGTATTCATCTTCTTTGTCACAGGGTTGGAAAAGCTGGCTCAAAAAGGAAAATCTTTATCTTCACTTGCAGTAATAACAGGAATTTCATTATTTTTGATCCTAGCTATGACTTTTTTATTCCTATGGAAAAGATATCAGCCACATAAAGGTATGTAAGTGTTAGGCACAATACAGTTCTTCTTTTGGACCATCAGAACAAAACGAATAATTTTTCTTTCCTTTTTTTCAGTGATACAACAGAAGCTGCAGAGCAGGTACAAAATAAATCATTCTTAGGTCTTGAAGTCCTTTCCATCAAGAGAATGGTATTTTATCATATTAATTTTCTTTGCTTGGCTTGTGACATCAAACTGAGAAACATGTTTATGTTTTCTAGGCCAGAGGCTGATTACAGAAAGGCACAGGCATTTTCAGGTAATGCTAATAAAAGAAATATGAGCATAAGGTCAAAATCCATTCCTGATGGGAAAAAGAATTCTCCACATAAAAAAAGAAAGAAGTAAAGGAAGGGAAGTGTGTTTTTATCTTGGGTTGCACACCTCTATGTTAGCATACTTAGAACCAAAATGGCAAGTCAGCTTGGGTTTAGCTCATGCCTGGAGTTGACAGCAGTATGTACCCTGTTGGCTTGAATTCTAGCTGTTAATCTCAGTATTCTGGGATTAGAATCACCTGCATTCCATTGTTCTCACCACGATGACATAAATTATTGTTATTCTGGGATAGCAGTAAGAGGTGATACACCATGGGAGGATCACAATTATAGATGTTCATGGTGGCAATTTGCACAAAATCATGAGATAATAATATGATATTACAGTATAATCTTCTACCATATTCTGTACTACCTTTCTTTCTGTCATCAGGACCCAGTGTGATTTTTATCACTGCCTCTTTTTCTTCCACAATCCTTCCCACATAATCCTGGTCAGGAGATGTTGGAGACAAGCCATCCTTTGGAAGGGTAGCACTTTTATTCCCATCCTTTTCTACCAAAGCATCAGAAAAGGCTGTAAACTGCCACATGCATGAGAATAGGGAAGTATACAGAGCTTAGGAAGGTAAGAAATTCACTTGAGCACAGGGGCCCTTCTTCCCAACAAATGATATCAGAGGACAGGATCTCAGCATTGTTGTTAGTGCCACAGACTTTGCTGTGGAGTGAGACAACTGAGTCTCAGATCTCCTGGACAGTGGGAGGATAGAGAAAGACATTAACTACACCTAACTACAAGCTGTATTTGAAGTCCCAAATAATAATGTGGCACCTCTTAGTATTATGTTCCCTTTTTTTTCTCAGCACTGTAAAAGGTTCAGGTGGTACTGCCTCACTACAGTGTAGATGTGCAAACTTTATGGATTGAGCGTCGTTTCTATGGGAAATGAAAGTAAATTGGTCACTTCAGCCTCCCAGCAAAAACAGTACTAATGGCTATACCAAAACTGTTACTGAGGTTAGCAAGAGGTTTGCCTCTTGATCCCAGGTGTTGGAGATGGCCAAGCACCATGCACACCAGCTGTGCAGCTGCTCTGCCTCACTCTACACCAGTTTGAGAGCTTGGTGGTCAAGTGGTTTAAAGCAGATCAAATAAACAGTATTCGGATATTTTAAAAATTAGGGCAAAATACTTTGCCAGCCATTATTTTCCAGGTTCATATTGCATCTTGATCCTTTTTCTCATGTTTGTATGTTCTAACTTTAGGACATGAAAGTGCTTCAGATGATTTTGGGATATATGAATTTGTTGCTTTTCCTGATCTTGCCAGTGGTTCTCGGGTATGTGATTTTACATAATAAACAGATGATTTCTCTTCTATTTCTTAAGGTGTACTAAATATCTGTACTAGAATCCTTCTGGAAGTTTACTTCTGTCATTTTTGCAGATGTCTGTATGACACTACATTCATAGCTATTGTTTGCCCAGTACTTACTTTATTTACTGCATTACTAGTTCAATACTTTGTATCAATATGGTGCAGTAAGGAGTAATCAAGTTCTAAAGACAGCAATCTCCATTCAACTAGCCTATATTAAAAGAGTATTGTTAGTGTTGGGTAGATGGGTAGCACTGAACCACTTGTGTCATGCAATCAAATTAACTATTGTGAGGCCATTTTATCCCTTGACCCTAATATTGCTGCTCATGCAATATTCAACTCCGGCAGTTTAAAAGAGCCTCAGGGAAGTATTTAAAGTTTTCACTGTAAAAAAATATACAAGCTAAATCTCAGCTGTATTTCACAAAAAATATTATTTTACCTCCATGCATTGTGGGGCAGGACTTAAGCAAATGAATTTTGCTAGCAGAAAAAAATCCTACTACATTAGCTTCTCATATCACAACTCTGCAAGAATCGGGGCCTTGGTAAGTCAGGACAGAGAGAGCAGTGACAAGGACAACAGAATGGATGTACAAGCAAAGAAATCTATTATAATTTCCAGTAAAAAATTCAAGAAACGACACTGGTTTAGGTTCAGTTACTCAGATTTGTAGCATTGACAATAATGTCAGCATTTGATTGACTGATTCATTTTAGTTAGTAGAGAAAGGGGAAAGTAAGAAAGTGGAGATAATGAAGAACTGAAGGTAGAGTATAGGCAGAAAGACTGGGAATTTCTTATAGGTGAAGAGTCTAGGTATGTCTATTGTTTTGACATAAGATCAGATTAATATAATTCACAAATTACACAACTTCATTATTACTTCACTTATGGAAATTCCCTGCATTTCTGTCACTTTGACATGCTGGTGAGAGTTTCATGCTGAACCCATGTCCTGAATATTTTCTCCTTTTTTCCTGTCTGTTCTCCTGCTTCTCTCTTTATTAAATGTTCCTTTCTTGACCTGTGCTATGTTAATATAAAGTACTTGCTATATTAAATGCAAAAGCTTCATCCTAAACCTTCTAAGGTCCCAATTGAATTTAAAACTATGACTTGCCTTATTAGAAATGTGATGAAAACTTACCCACAATGAAATATAAACTAACAGACATGACTTGTTCAAGCCACTCACAAAGCATTGATTGAAAGTTAAAAAAAAAATCCAAGTTACATTATCAATTTAATTTCTGTTGAATCTTTTCCTATTTTTACTTACAGTAGGAATACATTTTGCTGCTTTTAGGTTTCAAGTCAATCCGTTCGTGGATCTGACTTTGTCCCAGACCAGGATATGCTTAGTACAGTTTATGAAGTTATTTGTCATGTTCCTGACCACCCACAACAAGACCACCAACAGTAAGTTAAAGGCTGTATTCACTCATATGATAGCTCAAAGACAAGTACTTTTGCATCTGGAACAATTCACATTTTGGTAGCTGTTGCTTAATTCCACTGAGTGGGTTAAGGAAGGAAAACAGGTAAAAGCTACGTCAGTTCATCCACCTATACAATGCCTCACTTTTCCTCAAACTCCCATCTATTGTTTCATCATGCTGGTTTTGTCTAAGTGTGAAAAACAAGAGATAAGATCTTCAAACACTATTTCAAATTAAAATTCCTGTATGATTTAGAATGGTGTCTATAATTTCATAGCACCAGGACATCAGCACTTCCTACTGAGCAGATTAAATATTCAACTAAAGCAGTTTAATTGACAGCACAGCTTCAAGACTTTCTAGCCATCTGTCAAGTAGAGTTAGTGTGGGCTTTTTAGCAGTGCCAAAACTTATCAGCTGATCAGTAACCAGTGGTTGTTAAAATAGCCACTGGAATATTAAGGGACATTGCTCAGCTGCTTCAGTAAGCAGTGTCTTTACAGCAAAGGAATTTTTGTTCTGTGGTACCCTGGCTGGGAGCTCCACAGAAACACTTTTGCTGAGTTACATACCAGGAAGGCCACAGCGTGTTGTGGTTAATGTGGTTATGTGGCTGGTGTTTGGTAGACCTGGTTTTGTTCAAATCACCCACTGCCTAGCACTTCTTGGCATAAGAAGAGTGAATACACTGTAAAGTTTCTGCAATGGCAGTATAGCTGCTATAAATCTGTTGTGAATATTGAAAGTCTTTCTTACAAATTAAGAACAGCACACAAGACTTTATTTGGTAACAAGCCTATTATATCACACTTTCCATGTTTTTATGAGTGTTCTGGGTTTCTTATGGTTGAAAACAAAAATACACGCAGTTATCAATATATTAATCCGTTGTCTGAGTAATCACAATGTTTATGTGACTATATTAGCATGCAGTACTTACACTACAAAAAATTTAGTGCAGCTTACATTTGCACCTGTATGTCCAAATTATGTATGCAAACATGCAGCCATGCTTGTAAAGCAAGCTGAGCAGTGAGAAACCAACAATAAACTACTAATGATGGTTTTGTTCTGCTTGGAATTTTTCACTTTGAACCCTAAGATGATTTTTAAAGCCAGATATAAAAATAGCATTCATAAATTACATGATTTCTTGTTCTTCCTCCTACATGTCTTCCTTCTCAACTTTCTCACTGATACATGACCTCTCTGAAAAAAGGAATAAATGCAACAAAAAGGTAACTTGAACTTTGTGACAGTTGAGATTTCAACTCAAACTTTGCAAAACATATTCTGTAGTTGTGAATAACTAGTTTGCAAAACCTACTTTGCTGGTCTTTTCATATTTCATATTCTGAAAAAAGGAACATAGGAATAAAATTCTCACTAATAACACAAAATCTGCTAAGCACAGTACTGGGTAAACTATTCAGATTAGAAAGACCATGTTCATGAATTTTCCAGTTCCTTATCTGTGGAGAAGGAGGACTCTGAGTGATAAATAGATAAGGACAACAAAGTCAACACTGGTGCTTGCAGCAGGATGCATCAGTGTAAGGGGGGAAATAAAACACCATGGAACAGGGAATGAAGCTGTGAATGTAATTGCAAACTCCTGTAGTGCAAAGAAATGATTCCTTATGGATGAATCCCACAGACTTGGTATACAGCCATCTGTACAGTAATCAGCAATATTCATGGTAAAAATGATACAAAACTTGCCTGCACTCTGTTTATTGCAGGAATCTCTCTTTGTACAAAACAAAAATAACAGATATTATGGGAGCCAAACAGGTTTGTTAGTAAAGTGGTCATTTTGCTCTCATTCCCAGTGCTTTTGACTGGAACTGCTGTCATTTCATAAATTTATTAAAATAAATGTGCAAAGAAAAGTAAGTCAAAAGCAATATTTCACTCTCAGATTTACAGTCTGAGCTATCTTCCAAATTCTCTGTTTGAACATAACTTCACCAGCACTAGCTGGTGTTCTCTCTCTTGCTCTTAGAAATCCCAGTGACAGTACCAGCACATTCACAGACCAGCCAATGCCTAACACCTGGGAATAGCTTTCCACTTTTCATCCTGCTTTTTCCAGCCTTTTTATCCTTTCATCCACACATACACTTATGCCTCTGACACTCTAAATAATTACAAAATTTTAAATGTGCCCCAACTCTTAAAAGGTAAAAATATTGATGGAAAAAAATTAAAGTCTTCAACTGGGTTTAGACTGCTAGACTCATAACCTAATTGCAGTCAAAAACATGAGGTGAGATGCTAGCTGTCTGTGCAAACTTTTATATTCATGTGGTCACATTAGTTGCTGTTCACAACAGTCTTTTACAGATTCACCTCTTCTGCTCCTCAAAAGAATCAAACAGAAAACACAAAATCAGGTTTTGAGGGAACTGTTCTGCTCCATTTCTCCACAGTCACAGAGAGTTATGGAACTGTCACATACTCAAGTATTTCATTAAACAGACTCCTTTAAGCCATTTTGTTTGATTTTTTAAGATCTCTGCAATTTTTTTTAAACTAAATATAAATCATTTGGCAAACTGGACAACAGGCTCTTCCACATATGAAATAAATCTGAAAATGGTTGCAAAAGCTAATGAGTAAAAGGTTTAGTCAGCTTTTACAGATAAGCATTGACAGCTCTCAACTGTTCTTCTAACAGAAACTGTTTGTGACTTGGGTTTCATTTTCATTCCAAATGAAGATAATTTTATGTCTTCTCCCTGTCCTCTAATCCATGCTCTTTCCCTCTGAGCAAGCATTAATCATTTCACAAATCTCTGCTCTGCCAGCTGCTGAAGAGCAGTGAGGATGCAAAGTCTTGTCAGGCATTTTAGCAAGGGGTTTTTACTGTGGGCAGCACTGGCTCAGCCCACCATTACCACCACTCTTTAGCAAGTGCTCCAACATATTATTGTTGGTAAAGCAAGAGCAACTTGAAATATCTATGCTGAAGGAGCAGCAATGCAGAGTGCCATGTTAGCCATTATGTTATTTATGGCTCAAATCTGTCTTGTCTTTTAAATATTAGACATATAATGCAAGCTAAAAATTCAATCAAAAATCATTGTGTTGCAAATACGCTCCAAGGGTTGTCATTCAGTCTGAAGAACTGTTTTGCTTTTCTGTTTAGAACTGCTGGTTTGTTTACATGTTTGCAAAGAAAGGCAGCATTGTGGACAACTGTTACAAATATATGTTTTTTCCTAGATGTATATGAAGACATGGGAAGAGGAAATCAAAGCATCTGAAAATACTTCTTTTTCTTTATAACACAGTGAAAGAAATGAGAACAACTTCAAGAATGGCAAAGGCTTATGCCACCTTTTCTTGAAATAGCAGTTTTTCTTCAGACTGACAACCCCTTTCCTTGAGCTGCTCCAAACTGCCCATTTCTCTTTTTTCGCTTTTAAGGTAATAATTCCTTGAAAAATATGAGTGTTTTTCATTCATTTTTTTCCTTATCAGTGACTATGAAAGACAAAGAGACAGCTTAAAAAATGCAGTATAAAACCTTTGGTAAAGGCACAAGAAGGAATCGGGTCCGGGATGGCACCCTAACTTGTTTTATTAAAAATGGCAAAAGGTAGTGTATGGAGGATTTTCATTGGGGTTAACTTTTAAAGAGAAAATCTCCATACTGCCATGAAAAGTAATAAATGCAATGTCAGATTGCAAAATACATTTGGGCTTTAAAATAGTGTCATTCTTTTAACTCATTTAGTGTTACATTATATTTTAATTTACAAACATACAAGCTTATCTACCAGGCAGTTACAGTTTAAAAATGTGCTTATGTATAGTATTCAAAATCATGTGTTCTCATTAAATTCTGTTTCCTTTGCATTTGAACTGGTTTTCTATTTTCTGCTGAAAAGCATGTTTCTCCTTGACTAGGAGAGCAAGTAATTGAAGTTATTTCTTAAAGCTGCAGAATTTTCAGACTATTTGTATATTAAAATTGTAATCCTCCAATGCAAATGAAACCAATCTTACTGTGTTTAAACAGTGTGCTACAAGTCCCTTCACAAATAGAGTAATACTATTCCAAAAGCTTCTGTTAGCTGGTATCTGAATCCTACAGGAAAATTTGTTGTTTCAGTAAAATCAAAAATGAGCAATTCAGATCTATAGAAAGGCCTGTGAGACTTAGCTATCAGCCAGAAGCAGCAAGGAGCTCAGCTACTGCTGGTTGATAGGGAGGAGGGTTACTCCCCAAGAATTCACATAGTAAGAATTCACAAGACTCTGCAGGTGCACAAAAATAGCCAGGATGAAATAATACAAACCTGGGACTTGTGAGAGATAGGTTCTAACCAATTGAAGTATCTGGAGTGGTGGTGTGTAACTCCTTTAGCCAATAAGCTGTAGTTCTAACCCTATATAAACTGTGTGCTTTGTGTAATAAAATGTCTTCACTATGAATCTCATAGATTGGTGTGAAGTCCAGTTCCTCTGCCATTTATTTTTAGTTTACTTTAAAAATTCACTGTTAATTCTTCAGAGTCAGCTATTAGATGTTGTCAGTTGGCTGCAGCCAGGGAAAAGGGGAATTATGAACTGAAATAATCTACAAAAAATAAATAAAAGGATAGTTCAGTAACAGCTAATTTTGTGGAAAATCATTAGTGTGAGTAATGAGAAAGCATACAGTGTGTCCATCCTTTAAAACAAGCTGTACAGGATTATTCAAAGCACTCTGTTTTATGAAAAATTATTTCCACTTGCTTAAAACACCTTCCTAATCTGCATTTAGTAAACATTCTTCCTGCCTCCACCTTTCAAAGACAAGGAAAAATGATGTGATTTTCAATGAATATTGAAAAGGGAAATGGATAACTTCATCATTACATCTGAGGAAAATAGGATTTGACATTTCACAAAGGCAGCTGATGCAGCCCAGATATGTGAGAAGTACTGACATCATCTCAAAGATAACGTAGTTGCCAGATTTGCTCCCCAAGAAATAACCCTCTGACATGAAGGCAAGCAGAGGCTGTAAGCAGAAACATTTGGGCAGAATTCAGGAGTAATGAAGTTGTCCTGAAGGACTGAGAAACCCAGAAGACTACCCACAGATTCCCCCATCATTCATTCAAAGCTGACTTTATTTATGTGTTTCGCACTGAGACAGTCCTTTGAGATATGCAAAGTCTGGTTTTTCACTTCTTTTTCTCTTCTCGCTGGAGTGCCCTGAAATGAGTACACAAATTTCTGAAGTGCTTGACACTATTCCATCTTAACCACATTTGATGTCACTGCAGGACCACAGGGCAACAAATGCAGGTGAATTAACAGAAATTACTGTTTCTCCATCTCTGGAGCCTCTGCATTTAAAACTGCCACTAGTATATATTTTTCTAAGTTTTTTGTGACAAAAAAAATCAGTTCCGTATCAGTTCCATTCTTCATTCTTTTAAGCTCATTTAGGCCCATGCCTAAGTGGCTTTTAAGGCTTCCACAACATTTTGTTTCAGAATCTGTGCTCATATCTTAATAACAGATCAGCAAGCTGTTATGGATTAAGTCATTTGTCAATACTGTCAGATTGTTGCCTAAAATTGAAGAAAAGAACTTTCGAGACAATATTAATACAGAAAAAATAGAGATGGTCTTTAATGAAAGTGCTTTCAGTTGCTACACAATCTATAGGTCCATGCACCAGGATAGAATTGTCACAATTTTATAACTTTAACTAATTACCATATGTAGTGGGTACATCCCACCCAAAACCCATTTGCCCCTCGTGCCACTCTTAGAACTGCTCCACTGGAGCCTGTCCAAGGCTTCTGGACCCTCTATCTTGTTTTGACTCCGATATATCTTATTATTCCTGCCCAAGTGTGTGTGTCCCAAATGAGATATCCTTGCTAAAATCTCTTTCCTTGAAAGACCATTAAACAGAATTTCAGGAATGTAACATAAAGCATGAGAAAGGGGTTTAGAAACCCTTAATTGCTATGTTAAGAGTGAGAAACTATACAGCTATATTAAAATCTTAAGGCATCAAGATGACTTCAACAATCCAAGACAGAAGTCCACTCTTACAGTCCTTCAAACTTCTGAAAAATACCTGTAAAAGTACCTGTTAAAATTCCTGTAATTTTAATAAAATATTTTTTGCATCACATAATGTCTCATAGTTCTATAGGTCCATGTATGGTTATGCATTTTCACTGGAAAGGGCAAATATCATTAGGTTTGCAAATAAGAAACAAAAATCTACCTGTTGCAAATAAAATGTCCCCTGGAGGCTCTGTATGGTCATGGCTGTACATTCTCACTCTCCACTTACAATCAAAATTTAGAGAGAAAAACTTAACTGGTAGGCCAATTTATTTCCCTACAGAAAGAAGAAAAATTCATTGTCTGGCTTAAATAATTCTTCTAGTTAAGGCAGCAGAATCAGCTCTGCAAATGGAGTCATGTTATTACAAGGGACAGTGTATCAGTGCATCTGTATCATATGTCTTTCTGGGAGCTAGAGTGCAATGGCTTCTCACAAAACATGGCAGGAGCTTCTGGGTAACTATGCTTGAGACAGTGAGAAGGAGAAAGGGAAAGGAGCTAATATTAGTAAACATTATCTTCCTGGCACATAGGTGAGTTGATCATGTCCCATGTGACTTCTATGTTTGAAGAGGGACTGTTTCCTCAAACCTGTGTCCTGTAAGGGATTTTCTGATTTATAGAAGCTACTTTCTAGGCAGCTAAATGGCTGTGTTGAGAATATTTTTGTGGCTAACCAAATATTTTTAATGCCATTGTATTAGAATGCCCTTGAAAGTCAGTCATGCTCTATTTTTTAGTATATCTCTGCCCTCACATGAAAAACCAGAATGTTGTTCATAAGCATCTCAAAGTGCAGTATCCAATCTTTGTCACTAGCTGACAATAAAACAAACTGTGTCAGTCTGTACAGAAATGTTTTGCTCAACAAGTAGTTTTTCATAAAGACCCATGATGTATGAAATGAGCCCAGCTCCTACAGAGTAAGAGCCCTACTGTCTTTCTGTGGAGGCCATAGAACTTTTCTAGAGAGAGAGAACTGCTGCAAAAGTCTCCAAACACTTCACAGACAGATATAAAGGGAACACATTTTAAGCAAGGAAACTGATGCAGCCTTGTAATGGAAAGTGACAGTTGTGCTGTGTCATTAAAATAATGATGATGAAAAAAAGCAAAGGGTCATTTCTTGATTAAATCTGAGGAAAATAAGCAATAGGCAAGGAGCACAGAAGACAAAAGGTGAGACATCCAAGCATTTTGTTCAAGTGTGAATCTGCATTACACATGCAGTGCAAATATCAGCATATTGAAAATCCTGTTCCACCTAAAAAGACAAGATATATCTCCTCAAGCTATGTGCTGCATTCCAGGATAAAGTACAAAGCTGCTGGTCACAGAGGTTCTCATAACTCAGATACAATTTAATGTAGAAATGTTAGGGCAGGGCTTCTGATTTAGAGCATCTCAATACAATAGCATGCCTCAACCAAAAATTAAGGCATGTTGTTATTTAGGAAAGTACTGCCTAAGGTCAGCACTGATATCTTCATCAAGGTACATCTTTTTTATTTCCTATAGTGCTAAAAAGTAGCCTCTGTATACCTTTTTTTCATCTTAATGGTAAAGGAATAAGGTTGTTTTGCTAAGTCAAGACAAAAGCTTACCTGGGAGAGAACCAAAATTCTGTTGGACATCTTTCATGTTTTCCTTAGAGCTACACTTTCTTCTTTAACTTCACCTTGCTAAATTTTGGATTTATCAAGTCATACTAAATTCAAAACATGGCTTTCAATCACTTTTGAAGTCCTTTGAGTCTGTTATGCTTAGTCCCATCCACAAGTTGTATCTAAAAGTACAGAAAATTCCAAATACATTCCAATATTCCAGATCACTATTCTAAACAGCAGGTTAGGACAGTGAGAAAACTGGATTTCCTTTGAAATTCCTTTGAAGTGTGTCTGAAAGATACAGCCACATGAGGAAAGCCTTTGAGAAGCAACATCAGAAAAAGAAAGTTTAGAACAGGTCTAAAGAAATATTTTATCTTAGAGGGAAAAGATACAAAGAAAGATTAAATAAGTCCTCTAGTATGTAAAAATTTCTTCTAACAAAAGGGGCTGTGATCACTTTTTATCCATCTCTAATAAGACAAGGAAAAGGAAAGACCCATTTGGGTCCTCTGAGAGGTCTGTAGGTTTGTTCCCTCAAGATACCTGGTAGTCCAGCTTCCTCTGATTCTCTCTCTAAGTTCCTCGTGCGCAGGTGTTTAGTGCTGGCCACACAGCTTGGGGGTAGCACAAGTAACAAAATTTGGGGTTCAACCCTCCAAGGGTCCCTGCTGCCTGTCTGTACTGCTACCAGCACTCAGTCTAGCTAATTCAGCTAAGTTTGCACAACGTGCAGTCATAGCAGCATGTAACTTCACAAAATCCTACAGAGCTTCAGCATGCATCCCCATCTGACTGCCAGCACATGAAGGGAAAACAGTGCCATTTGTCAGTTAGGCCTGTTTAAGAAACAAGGAAAAGGGACTAGTCAATACATTTATTTGTTCCAGCTTTATCAGTCAAGCATATAATCTACTTAAGACTTCCAACACAAGATATAAGGGTTGTGAGTTATAATTTTGTAACAAAAGGCATAAACAAAGAGGTAAATTGTGTGTATTTCCTCAAGAGACAGCTAACCAGGGTAACAGCAGTGCTTCGGATCACAATGCCCAAACCTTTTAAGCAGTCAGTTACCTTGGCAAAGATAACAGCAAAGAGTAAGGCAAGTTAGGTGCAATCAGAGCCATTTGGCAACTACCAGTTAGAACCTTCCAGTACTTTAACTGATGTTGCATAACACTGTCAAAGAAATGTGTTTCTAATGTAACGCTGGAAATGGCAATTGGTACCATCATAAAACTAGCATCACACATGTGGTCTTCTGAAAGAGTTCTGCCCTCTTTTGGTCATTCGACTGTTCTTCCAAAGAAGAAAGACTGCATGGCAGCATTGGAAATACTTTGTGAAAATGAGTGCAAAGGCACAGGAATACAGAATGATGAAAATAAATCTCAAAATATCCTTAAAGGGTGAGAAGAGTTTTATCAAGGTGGTAAAGTATCTTGGTGAAATTTCTACTTTTCTTCTGAAAACTATACTTCAGAATTTATCAGAAGGGACAGTTATGAAAAGCTTGTAAGACCTAATCGTGTCTTCATCTAACAGTGCTAAGGAACCACCTGTAAAAATTGTCAACCTTCGTCATCACCGAGGCTATGGTAGTACAACATTATCTGTGCATATCCTTTGGGATTTCTGGAAGCAATTCAGATGTGCTGTTCTGAAAAACAAATCTAGTGACACTGGAACACAGGTGACAACTTTACTCACCTGTGGAGCAAGTGACGACATAGGCTATTTACCTGTATTACTTCTTGTGGATGATTTTGAAGAGCAAGAAAATATCTGTTTTCTGCAGAAAGAAATTCAGACAGCTGTAATAGAAAAAGGCCTTAGGTATGGAAAACCTGAGTGTGTGTGTGTGTTTGTGTGGCTCGGCTTCACAAATGAAGATCTGGGAAGGGCTGTCTGTCCTCACATGGGTGCACAGTGCATTTTTTAGGTGAGGCTCAGCGTGCGCAGAACTGGCCCCACCGTTTAAGTCCTGAGGTTCATCTGCCACGGTCGAGCAAGCTTGGACGGTGACAGTAAAGTCCTCAGGACTAGAACCTACAGCACCTCAGCATTTCTCAGGAGGTCTCCCATCCAAGTACTGACTGGGGCTGACCCCGCTTAGCTTCTGAGATCTGACAGGATAGGATGTCAGGGAGGCATTTAACCTGTAGTGAGCATTCTAAACTGTATGAGATCTCAGAATCCTGATAAGAGTTTGACAATCAATTCCTTGAACAGTGTTTCTTTAAAACATGAGCTTTTGGGAAAAGAGCAAAGGGCCTTTCATCAGAAACTAAAAGATATTAAAAAGGTGTATTCAAATCCTGACAATATCTATTCATTTATGATTGTGAAAAAATCTTTGATCCACAGTACATAGAAAAAGCAGTAAAAAACACCTTGTGTAAGTTGGATATGGCCTCTAAACCAGCACAACTGGTTTGCTATCTAGCACTGTTAAACTCATATGTAAGAAAATCTAAAATTTCCATATCACTATATGAAGAATTCTTAGGAAAAAATTCTCAAGACAAGCTTCAGTAAAGATAAAGTAATAGAAAAGATGGGAATTGGTTCCAATATTCTAATATCTGATCAGGTTCATGAATACACAAGATACAAAGGTCTTTGTATCATTCATCCACTGATCCCACCACCTAACAGAATTGAAACTAACCTATGACTTGACTGAAAGTGCGATCATATTACAGTTATTCAAAAATTTATTCTATAAGACTTTGTTAAAGCAAGACAAACTTATTTGTGATGTACAATCCCTGCTGCTTACTAGGCAGCACAAGGAACATGGTCATGAGTCAGACACATCATTTTCACCCTGAATCAAAGCCATTCATAAGGAAGAAAAGAGTGGTGACGTGGAATGTGTGTTAGAACAAGCATCCAAGAGACTTTGAGCAAAATGGTTACATGTGCCAAGCCTTAGCAAGATACTACATTTTAAAAAGGAAATTTGGTTCTGCATTAAACTAGGGCAAAATAGCCAAAGAGAGAGCACAACACAATTCATACACGTCAGATACACTGGGTCAAGTCTTTAAAAGCCAACTGAGAAACTGGGTAGAGTGCAAAGAAAAAACTGCAGCCCTGACAGCTGGGAAACTGGAATAGTTGCTAGAGTTTGCTGAGAATGCTTCACAGGCTTTCCAAGAATCTCAGAAGCAAGCAGAAATTGCAGTCAATGTGCAATATTTACAGCACAAAAACCCTGAAGGAAAGTTTCAAATGCACAGTACTGCTGGTTATCAGGGAGAAATAGAAATTGGTCTTAATGTTATTGATGTCCTTTGGCATGTTCCTTTTTCCAGCAAAGAAGACTTACAGTGTAGACAACTTGTGGCAAAGTATCTGTCAGGAAATAGTGTTTTGAATGTAGAAAACCCCTACACAGACAGTGAAATGTTCAAGGGTTTTGAACATCATGCCAGCATGATAAGAAGGATTATCCTACCTCACAGGATTTGCCTTTTATTGGCCTCTTCCCTTATCTGGAAATCCAGTTTGTAGCTTCAGGCATGCATACCATTGTGCACCTGGGATAGCTGGACAATGGCACCCACTTATCTGATCCGAAGGTCCTTTTGAAGTAGGCATATTCAGGAAGGGGCAGACCTTGCTCGGTGAGCAGCTGTTTCTTTTCAGTTTGCTGCAGTGGACAAAAGTCTTTTGGTGATCTTAGAATGTTTAAGCCATAAACTATTTCAGCCTCTGAAAAACGTCCACTGCCGGCCTGTCACTTTGGCTAGAAAGGTGGAAGGAGAGGTGTTGGACTGAAGTTGAAATGGAAGAGGAGAGGAGGGAAGGGGAGGGGAGGGGAGGGGAGGGGAGGGGAGGGGAGGAGGGACTACGGGAATATGTCTTGCGCTGAAGACTCAGGATGTGCTGCCAGAGCAGAGACTGAAGGTCTCATGAGGTAAGACAGAATAAATAGAGGTTTTCTAGAAGAGAGAAAATGGAGGAGGATACACTGTCTTCTAACAAGAAGTGGATAAAAAAGATAAAAAGAAAGGTAGTAAGCTGTTCTCCATGTGCAAAGTGGCCACTGAGTTAGGCTAAAAACATACCACAGGGAAGATTCAAGCTATACCTCAGAGAAAAAAGATATTAGTAAAAGTGATGTACTGGGACAGGCTGGATATTCCTCGGGAAAGCATTCACATATTTCCTAGGGAAAACATTTCCTAGCTGTTTTCTCTGCAGTTCTGCCTGCTCCTGATGATACCATAATCTCATCCCTAGATATTCAAAGAGAAAGATTAGGTGGCTTTATTGCCACATTCCCCTCTTTTGCCTGTGCAAAGAATGTGTCTATCAAAATGTAAATAATTCAGTGTCAAAGTACATGGCAAGAGCATGTCTTTGCTCTTCAGAGGCCATTGTGTTTACAAACTGGACCAATCTTGTCATCAGCACCTCTACAGCTTCAGCTATCCACTTTGAGATTTGAGCATATCTCTGCAAGATTATAAGATTTGAGTAAAACATATTATTCTTTTTATTTATATTTCTTCATGATTTCTATCTATTCAACAGGAAAAATCCTCTTTTCTTAAATTTGAGGTGGGTACCACATGTACACCACACGTGTTATCTGGTAATGCCTTAACTGAAATCTCAGGTCTGTCATTCAGTCTTCATATGACATAAGGGAAGCAATTTTATTCCAATAGATCCACCTGTGAAGCAGAACATATTCCTACGTACCCATAATAAAGATGTAATAACTTAGTGTTTGTGTGTTAAATTTTGCTGTTGCTGCCTAGTCCTCCCCTCCTCTCTGCCTGATGTAAGGATCAGTGTCTCTAGTACTCACATTTCACACTTCTATTTCAGACCAAAGTGATGTCACTCAAGGTTTTTGATAGAACAAATGTGCTTCTGTTTATTTCTGGGTCGCTGGGGTTTTTTCTCACACAAGTGTGTACAAGACTCAAAAGATTCAGGGCTGAAATAAACTAATACATCCATGGAATAGGAAAATAAGGCAGGAGGAATTTTATCAAAAACGAGTGCTGGGTTTATCTTCTGGGCTGATGATGCAGGCGGTGATGCAGTTTTGCATGGCGGCAGCAGCAGCAGCAGCAGCAGCCCAGGTGACTCACACACTTCACCCCCACGGGTGCTGGATGAAAGGGAAACCCGGGAGCCTCTGGGACGCGCAACAACGACCCGTGTTTACCACAACAGCAACACCGGCAGAGACACAGCAGCGAAGGGCGCCGATGCGGCCTCAGCGCGGCCCAGGCCGGCGGGCGGCGCTGCTGCCCCGCGGAGCGAGCACTGGGGCCATTGCAGTCAGGGAAAAGAAATATCGATAGAATAATGTTTCACTCAGATCTTACACTCTTGCAGGGCTATGCTCGAAGTGGATAGCTGGAGCTATAGAGGTGCTGGTGACGAGGCTGTCTCGGCCTCTGATCACAGCGGCCTCGAGGAACGACATGCCCTTGCCACACACTTGGGTCGCCACAACGAGAGGCCACCCAGCCCCCCGTGCGAGAGATGTGGAAAACGCCATCCCCACAGCTGGAGGGAAATCGCTCCGGAAAATGCACAGAAGGTGCACAAGAGCAGCTACGAGGAAAATCCACCAGGGGTAGGACAGGTCATTTCCCCTCCCAACTGAGTCAGGAACTCATGGGAGACTTACCAGCAGTGGTGTGGTGAGGGGGCTGAGCATGGACATGAGTGAGGGTGTCACCTGTGCCAGGGCACTGGGAAATGGCCCTCTCCATCACTGCTGCCGTTCGGACAGAGCAGGAGGACTGGTAACAACAGGATTGCAGCAAGAGACCTGGACTTTGTCTAACCACAAACACCAACGTTGGGAAGCTTCCCAGAGGACCTGATTCAGGGGGCAGTGTGGCAAGAGTTAATGCATCCTGAGCAAAAAAGATGGAAAGACAGTGGCTGGGCTGGGCTGGGCTGGAGGGACTTGCCCAAAGAGAATGAGATGCAGCACCACGAGGAGTTTCTCACTGTGTTTATTTCAGTTAGAAGCACAATCCGCCCTCCAATAGAGGGAGTGTTGGCTGTGACAAATCCATACTGCGTATTTGAGGACTCTGCTGCAGAAATCTTTACTTCATGTAACCTATCACAAGTTAACTTCTGAATTCATCTTTGTAGGCATTTGCTTGTTCTGGGCTGTTGCTTAAAAGATCAGAATGAAAAGTGTGCTCTGTCCTACTCAGTAGCTGTGATCCCAGAGAGGAGCTTAGGGCTCCACTGCTTCTGGTTGAGCCAAACTGTGGCATAAGCTTCAGTGCAGCTATGGTTGCATTGGAAGAGGTCTGGCTTCACAGCAGATGGAAGACTGAAGGAGAAAGTTGCAGTAGGAAATAATGTGGTAACAGTTATGAATAATGATGATAAGAAGAAAAAGCAAGAAAGAAGGGAAGAAAGGAGACCTGGTTTTGTGCTAACTTCCCGCCTTCTTCAATGATCATTCCTGTGTGTAAGTCTTGTAACAGAGAAACGGGAGAAGAACACTGACTAGTTTAGTTCAAGCAGTCGAGATAGATTCAGTTTATGTATATGACAGGATGTCTGTTCCAATGAAACAAAATGTAGGAAGAGTTACAAAAAATACCTCAAACATGAGTTACAATCTCATAGACTGACCAGTGGTCTGCCCAGCAGAAGAACATCAGAAACAATAGCTATGATCCTTGATAAAACTGCTATTGGTATAAGTGTATAGGAGATTTCAAGATAACGATGATCAGTGTGGCCACAGGGATGATTTGCAAATGACATGTTAGTATACAGACCTGCTCTCCAAAAGGCCAAGTAGAAGGCAAAAAGCAGGGATGAGAGTCTTGTTAAAAGGAGAAACAAAATGGTGTTTTTAAGTGCTGTCTAGTTAAGCTGTTTGTAACTAGTCTTGCAAGTAAGGTTCTTGTATTAGAACAACAAAACTTTATGGTGAAATTTCTTCAGCCTGCAGTTATGAAAACACCAGTAGCAAAAGAAGCAAAATGAGCCAAATGGCAAAAAGAAATTGAGAACAAGTAAAAATGTCAAAGACTTAGGGTCTACAGTGTGCCGATAAGATACACCGTTGTGTGAACTTTCCCTCCTAGAGCCATCCATCTCTTTTATCACTGCCTGGAGATGGTTCTGTGTCAACTTTGCATCTGCATCAGTAACTCATTCTGTTCAGCCATCTGTTCCACAGACATCAAACTGTTAAGAAGCCCCAGTACAGCACAATCTAGTCCAGTAACACAGAAACAGAAAAGAAAAGATCTCATTACCATTTGAATTCACGGGCTCTCCTGTGATACACATACAATATTTTTTTTATATTGACATGAACATGGTAATTTGGTGAGTAAATTCTCAGTTATAACAAAGGGATTAAAATCAAATACTTAATATGCAACAGCTTTATTCAGAGGCAAAATAGTTATTGAGTTAAGCTCGGATTTAAGGTAGTTGTTTCTCACTTTACAGGCTTTAAATGAGTTAAGAAAACATTCATGTTAGCTGGGATGACTATTACATCTTGCCATTTTAACTGCTGAAGATTTCACCACTAATTTATAGTCTGAATGAAATAGGCATTTAAAACCTAAGCTTTCAGAAGAAAAATATGATAGTAGATTGTTGTTGAAAGGTTTCTAGTGCTATTTGATCTTCTTTTGGTTTTTATTTATTAAAGCCTATATATGATAGAAACTTGGGATTTTTTATTTCAATTTACCATGTTGTCTTTCTAAATTAATATGTCCCAAGAGTTTGTAAAGTTATAACTGCCTAATTGAGCGGCTTTTGATTATTTTTTCTAGGTTTTTTAGCACTATAAAGCTAGGATAATTAAAGGCGAGAGAGCTGGATTCCATTCTGGCCTGTAAATCTTCAACAGAACTGGTGCTGAAGTTTCAATAACAAAATCATTATTGTGAATGATTACTGAGCCAGAGAAAACCATTGATTGACATTCAGATTCTTAACTGAATTTGCAGATGTTGTGAAGTGAGAAGATTTGGTGGGAGGTCTGTGAGTCATTGAGACAGGATCTTAGACTCACAGTTTTAGAGAGCTCTCCAGAGAAGTACTGCACTCCAGCATTGCTTTTGGGCTTGGGGAGACAGGAACTGCAGAATTGTGCAAGAGCAACATCAAGTCTCATTTGAAGGAAAATGAATGCTGTGTTTAAAACAATAATCGCTTTGGCTAATTAATGTGTGATCTGATTGGTAAATTAGCCTCTATGAAGTTTTTGCTACCATAGTTCAAGTATTTTGAGTACCTAAGGGCTTTAATTTTTTAAAAGAAAGAGAGGCAAATATTCCATTTATACACTTACCCTGTATGTTCTTAACACATTATGAAATGTAATCATCTGTTGTGACATTGTCTCCACTGAAGGGCTGGCTATACAGCCTGATACAGTTTGGGACTGTGTAGCATGCATCCCATTAGATATACTATACTCTAAGCCACGTGTTAGATTCTATTATATTCTAAAGGTCTAATACAACCTTTCTGTTTTTACATGACACTTTGACCTGCTTACACATTAATAGTGCACAGACCCTGTCTCTGGAGCTGAAACTTGCTCAGTCTTGTGACATATCTTTCATTTCACCTCTATCTTTGTTTTATACAACTATCCCCACACTGTCTCTGGGAAAGAAACACGCCAGACTTGTGTCCCCCAACAAAGCTGTGGTCTCTAAGGAAACTCGTGCATTAATTAAGGAATAGTATAATGGGTATGGTTTTGTTTTGTTAACCAGTGCCCCAAGGAGCATCGTTTCACTTACATGAGTATTTTACCCCCTCCCCCTCCTAGCAAATACCAGCATATTTCTGTTAACTCTTATGCGGGTATATTCAAAACAATACATATGCAATAAAAATTTGTCTTTTGAAATGGCAAGCAAATTGGCACATGAATTTAATTTCTGCAGTAACTTGGCACTGTCTTCTCTGGCTGTTGGTTGTTGGCTTCGCCCTCAAAATGTTCTAGTATTGAAGCCAACACCCATGGCCACACACTGGGTGTGCTGGGCAGCTGTAGGGCCCAGATGCCAACCACTGGAATGTATTTTATGTACCAATGTCTCTGCCTGTGGCTTGGCTTCTTGGCCAGCCTTTAGCAAAGTCTCTTCTCTGGACTCATCTGGCTCCAGCGCTTGCTGCTCTTGCAGCTGTGGAACTGAAGCAAAGGCAGTTTACAGATGATCTGTCTCACCATTCCAGGAACCGCTTGCCTGCACCAGCTCCCAGCAAGATACATACACTGAGTCCTTTAAGCATGTGAAAGAGCAATGTCCTGCTTGCCTGTATTCATTGTGGAGGACTGCTGTATGGATTGACAGGAGCCTGAAAAGGCAGAGCACCATGATAAACCTGACAGACACCAAAAGCTACTTTTTGATGTCAGACATAAAAGCCAGTATTGGCTGATCTCCCAAGAGAGATAGACCTGCCAGACATTCCAAATTTCTCTACCGAGTGTCTGTTTCAAGTTCCTTTTAGCTAAGGTCCCTGAAAAGTACAATATTGGCTCAGCACCAGACATTTTGCTTATATGGCCTTGCATCACTCTCACCAGCAATTAGTGTGGTGATCTAGACATGGATTTCCCTCTACTGTTCCACAAGATGGAAAGGGAAAGGGAATGAGAGAGAGAGAGAGAGAGAGAGAGATGAAGGAAGGAGAGGAAGGAGAGTGAGGAAGGAGATGAAGGAAGGAAGGGAAGAAAGGAAGGAAGGGAGGGAGGAAGGGAGGGAGGAAAGGAGGAAGGAAACAAGGAAGAAAGGAAGGAAACAAGAAAAAAAGGAAGGAAAATCCATATGGCAAACAAAAGCAACCTGTCTCACTGTCAGATATATTTAACAAGTAAGAGAGAAGACTATATGTCCACAGAAGATCAGTTAAGCTTGCAAAAGTAAAAAATAACTTATTACCATAAGTTATTTACTGAGTAGCTTTCTATAGAATAATTATTAATGTTTCGTGTTTTCTAGGGCTTCCAATCTTAATGTTTTCACTGTAGCATTCCTCTGTGGTTTCTCTGCCTCAGGACCCTCTAGACTTTCACATTCACCTTGAAAACTGTCATCTCACTAAAGGCATGCCAGGCTGAACACCAGAGCCGTGTTTAGCTACACGCCCACAGTACAGAAACTGACGTAGCTGTAGTTACATGCATCTAACTCCACTAGGCAAACGCACAGCTTCTGCTAAGAAGCTGCAGTAAGAAAATGTTGATTTATCAGACATTGGAACACTCACCAAAGGGATACTGAATTGCAACTATTGACTGAAATATTTGTAATTATCTACAACACTACAGGAATTAATTTTGCACTCCTTATTTGTACCTGCTTTGGTGTGCACAAGGGTAAATTCATTGAACAGTAATCTCAACTTCCCATGTTGTATATAAGAATGGTTGTAACTTGAGAAAGTGCACAGTTAGTTATCCATTTCATCTTTTGAACCATATTTAAGAACAATTATGTTGATAGTAGATGAACAACATAACCAGTACATACATTTTGGACCATGTGTGCACCCACAGGAATTAAAAGGTGTACAGAATATTATTACATGCTCATCTGAAAGGTGTTCTTTAGGGAAAAAATTATGAATTTATATTATATTCTTAAAATAATATTATTGAAAAGTATAACCAAATATTATGGAACCGATTATTTTCTGCCTTAGCACAGCTACATCTTGGAACCATGTTTGCTTCAGTGCTGTCATTTCTGTAGTCATTGGTGCCACTGGGAACACCATTATCTACTGGTGTTGCAAGCAACCTTTGTGCAGATTTCTCAATATACTTTTATTCAGTGAATTTTGAAAAAATATCATTAAAATATAAAATTCCACGGTATGTTCATAGTTAGTTAGGACTCTCTAACACCTTATTTTAAGTGAGAGTTTCTCTCCTGTTATTTAACCTGGAGGAATAAAAATAGTCTTATGATTCATTATAAGCATTGACAAAAGTGAGAAAAGGTGTAGTAAAATGGCAAGAAGCTAGTGAAAAACTTCAAGGGGAAATAAGGAAAAGAAGAAACATAACAACACAGAGAATTCAGTGTAGGTAAGTCAGAGAAACCAAACTACATGTGCATGCTGATGTACTATAAATCTGCTGAGAAAACCCATATATTATAACAAACTAAAAGAAATCCTCTCCATTTTTAGCACTCCTTGAAAAGCAAGCAAAAAATTACATCACTCTAAGAAAAACTTTGAGAATAATACTGTAAACATTTTAATGCCACATAGAAAGGGTTTTACCTCTCTAACCTGAGTGTAAGATCATGAAAGCTCAAAATATTATGACATCTAGTCTCTCATTTGTCCTTTTTAGGGCAGAGAAAGATTTCAGCACAAATCGAGACTAAAAATTTTGAGGCAATTTAGTTTGGGGAGAAGGCATATTAGAAGAAAGGTGAAGTGTACAACATGATGGTATAGAGAAAGCCAATCAGGCATCTGTATTTTGCTTCTTATATTCCAAAAAGTATATCCAGTAAAATTAATAATAAAAATTAGTATCAGTGAGTGAAATTTTCTACTTGAGTACCTGAAGCAGGCAACTGGAATATCTGCTGAGACAGAAAGCTTTGCAGTCTTTTTTATAAAATATTTCAGACATTTGCCTGCATTATATAGATGTTTTCTATGAGGTCAAACAAGGCAAAATCTGTACAACATATCCACCATCAGTTTGTAAGAAACACATAAATTAGTTATCAGATATATTAGTCTGAAAAGCCTGTTATGACACAGCTCTCTATCATGAGTGTTCCCCTTCTGTAGAATTTGGTTTTCACTGTGATTTAGTATACAGACAGTATTGTGAACCTGTTTAAATTCCACACTTTCTCTTCATTTAAATACCTGTAAAGGAAAAATATAGGTCTATAATGAACATAAACTTTTTACCAGCACAATATAAAGGTACTTTGGGGGGCATTAAGTCTTCTGTATCTTGTGCCAATTGGTTAGCCAGTTATTTCCCTTTGATTGGAAGGATAAAAAAATAAAAAGCTGAACAAAACAGTGAATGATCTCAAGGAACTTTTTGAATGACTCCCCAGTGACAGAAGAGTCAAACTTTTCATTATATAAGCTTGTGGTTTGACAATCACAGGTTCCTTCTCACATTGGTATTTCAGCTATTCTTTGAGCCCAGTTCCATCTTCAGATGCATAGAGGCAATTGACTCATGGGTCCCGTACTTTAAGCAGCAGGTGGGAAATGGAGAACTTACAGAGATGTTATAGATGTCACAGGGAAAGGGAAAGATTAAGTGAGAAACATGTTCCCTTGATTTCTGATATTAAGAGAGCTCAGCTCATAAGCAGACCTACCTAATATTTTAAACATAAACCGCTGAGGCACTGATACTCATGCTTTAATGAGTAGTATCCTGACGTCATGCCACAAACAAGTCAGAAAACAGTTTCCTTGCTGATGAGAGCCACTGTCACATTCACTGGGACATTTTCTGACTAGCACACAAAATGGAGGTCTAGACTTAGATAGCAATCTAAAAAAATGCAGTGGTTCAACCAGTTTAAAAGGACTGATCTTCAATTACGATATTACATTAACAATTCCTTCCTTCCGTGTTGTTTCATGTCAGTAATATGGCCTTTTCATTCACACATTTGAAAGAATGAAACAAAATCCCACCAATGTTTAATGGTAGAATGAAGCCTTCAGGGTCTCCTTGCACTAGTTTTACCTCTGTGTAGGAGCATTAGTTCAGTGGAAGTAAACCTGGATTCATGCTAATTATCCTCCTTTAAATTAGAAAGCCTAGAAAAAACAGGCAGTGCATTCCAATGCTATACAATAAAAGTCAAAGGGGATATATCTTTTTTTCATATCTATTTTTCATGTAAATTACGGGGGTGTACAATACTGGTCATATTTGAAGGTGCAATGAACATTCTTGATTCTTCCGAATGCACATGAAGGATCCCAGGTGACCTATTAAAGTAAAACTTGCTTGTGATCCCTGGACAAATTGTCCTTCTGTAGTAAACAGTGTGGCTATCCAACAGTGGTTGTAGATGTAAATGTTCATAGATATTTTATATGTGATGAACCTACAAATACGGTTTCACATTATGTGGATAGACACTGTGTGTGCATACAGTATTATATGCATAGATGGCTGTACAATATCTCTGTGATATTTCCTAGAACAGACAGAACATATTCTGTAATGAAGGGATGGTATTACATGGCAAATATGAAATCTGTTGGACTTCCAGCAAAGTGAGTTGCAGCAGAATAGCTTGGATCCATCTCAGTTCTTGAAGGCAGCAACAATGGTGCTAGTAACTCTTCTAACATCTCAATAGACAAAGATTTTGTTCCCATTCTTCCTGTCTCAGCCCTGCTCATTTTTCTTCACGCTACTTAGACAAATTTTTACTTTTGCTTTTACATTGTCACTTCATTTAGACCATCTCTGAACCTTTACTTGTTTTTCATCTCTAACATTCTTACCCTGTAACTTTGTGCTGAGTGTGCATGTCTGCATGTGTCTGCACATATGCAACTGTCAAAAATGTTCTTTTATATTTATTACATTATTAAACCTTTGAGATAAAATGACTGCTAAAACAAAGGGGCCTCATCTAAGTTCAGTCTTTTAGAGCTCAGCATGGGGTTTACAGCTCACAGAAGCATGCAGTCTGACCGTATTTTTCTTCTTTCGTGGAAGAACAGTGAATAGCAATTGCTGTTTGTGTTTACTGGAGTACATGTCTCTCAAGGCAGTTTAAAACAGAATGCAAAGGAAACTAATGGTTACCAGACAGAAGAATATGGAGAAGTTAAATAGTTAATTTTCAGTAGGCACAAATCACATTTCCATCAAGTGCAAGCAGTCAGCTGTTATTGTAGGTCACTAAGATACAATGAATTATTTTCTGCAGTTCGTGGAAAACATTAGGCAGCTGTAATAAAGTCAATGGTATTTCCTTCCTTACTGAAACATTACTTCAGCAAATCCCCCTGTTTTGTTAATACACCATTTCATGCTTGGTAAAATTTCATTGATTTCTGCTTTCATATTTTTTAAAATTTCTTTTATCGATTACTGCAAATAGAGAAAACACTGAGAGAAAAATATCAGAAGTGGCTCTTCATGCTCAGATGGATGATGGTTGATCTAAATTAAAAGGGCTCTAAATGGAGGGGGAAAGAGAGCACTTCAGTGACCTTTATATAACATAGATATTCAGTCCAGGAAACATACCACAATGTAAATGTCTTTTTAAAACATTAAAACTCAGCTTAAACAAAAGCGAGAGTATTTTATACCATAGTTCATCACATTTACTTTTCCTTATGGATTTATCCATAGTTATCTGTAGTAACATATGAAGTTATGTTTTCAAAATTGATCATGCTTTATAAGCATCTATTTAAATCCTGCATAAAGTATTGTAAATAAATCCCTTTAGGTCAGATAGTAATACATCTTTTGCCCCTGTTTTCTAAGATCTGATAAACATGACCAGTTTAAGGGTTCCTGGGTATTCTGAATGAATTGATTAAGAGAATCTAAGTTATCTTTTGAGACACTTATCAGTGGTGAATATCTCAGAAAGCTGTGAAATGAAGAATAGACCTTGACTGTACATATGCAAAAACTGGTCAGCCAGCTGGTTGTGCATTATCAGGGAAACACTTTTACTTTCTACAGGAAAACAGCAGCCTCAGTGTTTCAAAAATATGCACTGTCCTATGGATTGGCTCACAAGCAGTAGCAGCTGGACCTCAAGTTAGGTACCCACACTTTAGTAAGCAAACTAACATTACAGCAGAGGAATGAGAAAAATGTAGGAATTAGTAAGGGTTGGAGGGACATGTTTGGATGAGGGGTTATAATATTTTCACTAGATGTACAGGGACAGAGCTTGGATAAAACTTGCAAGAACATTTTTTAAATTGCATTAACAATTCACATACTCACTCTTCATAATGACACTGTATTAATAAGATAGAGTTGCATTCCTCTCCTCACTTTCAAACTATTTTAACTACTTCAAATATATGTCCAACAGAATATGAGTTTAAAAATGCCAGATCACAGAGCAGTTTTTCATGACAATTCAGGAACAATATCCTTGATCCTGGAGCATTAGGAATGGTTTGTAAAGGTTTTTAAAACTAACAATACTGAAGTTGATAGATGCTGGCTCTCTCATAAGAGGGACTGCCTAATTTGGAAGAAACAAAAAAAATTGTGAATCATGCTGTGAATTCTGCACTAGACATGCATCAGGAGCAGCAATGAGTTAAATGTAAATCAGCGTATAGATCATATTCAGACACCTTTTCTTCTGATTGTTGTACTTGTTACGAAAATATTCATTCCCTATTACCAGAGTTCTGTTTATGTTTCTAAGGAGTGATAGCCTTGAGGAGCTTGCTTTATGTTAATATACTTTTTGTGTGCAGTTCCTCATCTGCTGCATCTCTTACAGGGCCCTGGAAGTGTATGAGATGAAGTTGACATAACCAAACATACTTTTCTGCTCTGTTTTTCTATACAATGTAAAATATCTTACTACGTCACTGAGCATTGTATATGTGAATACAGCTTACTGTAGATTCTTAAAAAGAGCTGGTCATTAAGAGGTTCATCTTCCAGTATAGCAACCAACTCTAGTGAACTGCTGCATTTTAAGGCAGGAGAACTAACAGGAGCAGAATTCAGCCCAGTCTGGGGTTCTACATGGACATACACATACTCTGCTGCACCATAAATCAAGCCTGAAGAGGTACAGCTGTAGCTCTTTAGGCACACTTGACAAAGCTCTGCCTTGGTAGTACTTTTTTTTCATGCAATACAAAAGACTGCTTATCTTTATCAAACATTTCCAGAATACAGGCTAGGGGTTACTAGTCACAACTATTTAGTTAAGGCAACATAGGAATTATCTGACCTTTATTATTATTTGTCTTCCACCTACATTCTAAAAATATCCTTCTATATGATCCCTACCCCACAATAAAGCACTATTTGTGCCATAGCTTTAACCCCAAGCAGACCCATAAAAAGCTGTGAAGTTTAACTCTATAAAATAAACCAAATGTATGCAATAACATGTAATAAACTTGAGATAACGGGTTTGCAGCTTGTCTTAACTAACTTTATTTGCCAATAAGCATGCTTCCATTCTTCTACTGAGAGCATTTTCACATCAGAACCTTATCTTTCCTGCACTTAAAGGAAGCAGCTCATTGTCTTGTCAAGGTTAAGATCAGAAGAGATCATTAAATTCTACAGTCTAATCAGTATATCACAGGCCATTGCTTTTCAGTTCCTCACCACTGTCCTCTATCCTGTCCTTAGCTAAACCACATATGCTAAAAAGATATCTGATTGTTCTTCAGACAGATTTCTCCATTTCCCCTTAGTAGTCTCCTCCCTGTTTAGCTACCACCAATGTATATTTTTGTTATTCTGCGTCTTCCTTGTTCTAAGAAGTAATTTTTCAGTGAAACTAACATTTCACATTCTTTACTGTTCCCCAGTTAGAGGGTGGTGTTGTCATGTGTTCTTCTTATGGGTATGTCCTCTATCTAGCTGTATTAAAATAGGACTTTCTGCAATGGGATCAGTTTATTACTTAATCTGGTTTCTTTACATTGTTCCAGCAACCATTTTGTTGACTGTTAGGTTTAGTACAAGTAGTTTCATATTCACTCCCAGATCACTTCTAAAACTGTGGAATAGCATGAGATATAACAGAAACAGATTAATTTTCCAGGTAAAACACTTCTAATTTGTTGATTACCTTTTAGAAGTCTTGTTGAACATTTTCATAAACTGTTTTAATGCACTGAAGAGTGGTGATGTGCAGCAGAGTGACAGGTAAGACTTAAACATCCTATGAATTACTGTGTTTCACCTGTCCCGTTACCATTACCAAGAAAACTTGGAATTTTCTTTTAAAATGGCTACAGTTTAGTTTAAAATCCTCAATTTAAAGAACACAGAGCTTTACTGAAAAAACTCATTTCTATTCCCACCCATTCACTCTGTTAACTGAATTACACCAGTGTTTCCTTTTATTCTGTCTAGACCTGATGTCACAGCAGCAAAATTACTCAGGCCTTTCTTTATGTCCGTTTTAATAGTGAATCAATGTTACCTTATTTCTACTCTTCTAGACTTTCCTCACTATTCCAGGATTTATTAAAAAGACATTTCCTCAACCAAGTTCTTAAGGGACTTTTGGATGTTAGCTATCTAGCTTGCTGATTTAAAGACATTTATTTCTAGTAAGTGTTGTTTAACGTGTTCCAGACTGCAAAATTACTCCATCATCAAAACAAGGGAAATGTGTAAACTTATGTCTTTCTGGATTTTGAGAATTAAAATTCTCAAAGAGTTCTGACTTTTCAGTAACTTCTTTTTGCTGCTTGCTCTTTAAAGTAGCATTTCTTTTTGTCTATTTATATATGTGATGTAACTGAGCTCTCTAATCTGAGAACTATAGAGGACATACAATTCTTTTACTAGCTGTCTATAGTGGTTTACACATAAAATGTCTTTAGAAGCTATCTCTATGAACAGTCAGGATGTCTGTGGTAAGCAAATGGTGAAAGTTAATTTACACCATTTTTTAAAATAGACTCTAGCATGTACTGTGTTTAGAGTAATGGGTATGAAATGAGCCTTTGTATAGGTATCTTGGATACCTAATTTTACATATTCCTTTGAGGAAAAAACCCCACACACATCTCCCCCCACACATATGCTTCACTGTGCTCCAACAAAATGCAAAGTGCAAAATGCAAAGTTCAAAATGCTCCACCCCTGCTTACTCATTGGTCAGTGTGGAGTGGATTCTTCTTCAGTCACTGTACCTACAGGGAGACTGACATTAATGTTATTTTAGCAGTGGGTAAGCAGGGGTAGCTCCAACAGCACAAAACACCTTTAAAATTGTTTTTATAGAGAACTTAATCACACAGGATCACCATACACCATAACAAAAAAATAGTCATTTTTCAGGAGTTCACCCACAAAAATCAGCCATTAAAATGGAGGCCCCGATGCTTCAACCTCGCTTTTGTTGTGGAAATTGGATTTTACATCCTCCAGTTTCAGTTGCTTAGGCACCTGGCCACTCTCCTAGGGCTTCTGAGCAGTTGGTGAAGAGACATAGGCCCCCTCAGAGAAGTGAAAGAATGTATTTCAGTCAGGGTCCTGCTGTGATCAGCTTCTAGATCCTCCTCTCTCATCAAGTTCTTGCTTACAACAAAAAAACCCAGAAATCTGTGGTGAGTAGAAGTCTGAGCACTGGCTTTGACAAGGTCGTTGTTGGCCTATGACTCAGTCACAGCTCCACTCACTCACTTAATGCAAATCTGATATCAGGTAGCTGGAAATGGAGTGTAGTCTGGAAAGCTCCACAAAGAGAGATCAACAAATATCAGGCTTGGTGTTTGTGGTCAATACCCCTTCAGAGATTTGTTATCAGTGGTATATGATCGTTTGGCCTAATGGGTCATTGTGGCGATTACTTAAAAGGAAAGAAAATAGGCGGTCCCTGGACAGACGATGCAAACAAGGTGTTTTCTTAGAATCCATGCACTCTTGCCCTCACACACAACCCTGCAGTCAACTGTCAAGGTATCAGGAATGTCAACTAGGATAAATGCAGCCAGCAAATCTAAAAAGAAGATGACCATCATCCAAAAATAACAAGAAGAACCTAAGAACCTCTGGAGAGCCAGAAAGCCTTTATTATTTCAGAGTTGATTGTTCCTAGAACAAGATGTTGAGTATTGAACAAAATGATGACGTATCTTTTTTTTATTCCCCGAGGCAATTAAGGTTAAAAATATGCTTGGTTAAGAAGCAGATTTTTTTTTAATATTCCTAAAACTTACAAGTGTGCTGTGGCAATCCTTGAGAGGTATGCAATAGCTCAGCTGTGTAGATGTTAGACTGCCTGAAAAGGATCTGCTTGCGCCTGAAAAGTAATTAATTTGGAATTGCATGTTCCATCTTCTATGGAAACAGTTTTTCTACTATTTTTCTTCTTTTTTTTTTTTTACAGTTTTTTCTGGGCATGTAATATAAAGGGAAAATAGTCTCAGGTACTTGCAGATAGAACAAGTACTTCAGTATAATGAACTATGCTGATTTCATTAGTCTCAAGAGGGTTTAGGTTAAAAAAGGAAATGTTTGCAAAGACTATAACAAAAAATATATATCGCATTAACATTTTTGTATCCTAAAACTAGGAAACAATCATGACTCTTGGCTGACAGACTGAGAGCTTTATCTTGAATATAGGCCCCAGCAGATGGTATAACTTTCAGATACTCTCCATATGAGAGAAAGGCAGACTTAGACTGTTCCTACATGAGATCCTCCACAAAAACAGGGCGTTCTTCACAGCATTTGCACTGGAATATTATAGGCTCACTTACACAGCTTGCATACAGCATTGACATAATTTATGGCTGTAGGAAATATTGGATCATTTGATACAAGTCTACAGTAGATGTTTGCAGAAGGCAAGGCCATTCTTTTCATAAGGGAAAATTTTAATTAGTTTAATTTTAAGGTGGTCTTGTAACTCATTTCTAACTCAGCATCATAACATCAGTGTGTTTCACCAGTCAATATGCAATGAGACAAGTAGAGCATTTTATGCCACCAATGGGGTGTTAATCAAAGGGAATTCTATATGCAAAATGCTTATCAAGTCATGTTAACAGGATTTTAGCCTTCAGTTTGGTTTTGTATGAATAATGATAAATCTCAAACAGTGCTGATTAGTTGTCAAAGTCAAAACTGTGTTTTGAGTGTTTCCTTTTCTTTCTGTGTCAGTTTGATTGCCCTGAAAACAATATGCTTTAAAAGAATGTGTGATTCTGGATGGCATGAAGCAAACATCCAAACAATGTTGGCATAAAACATGCTGTAGCATAGTGTAAGGGGATGGTATTTCTACGATGGTGAAGAATTGCTTTGGGAATCTAAGTTCATACAATCGAATGGGCTTTTACCAGATGTCACTCTAGTGTCTGGATCCTAAACAACTGAAGGTTTTGAAATCCTTTACCACTGATTGTGCAAGGCACAGGCTCAAGCCATTACCTTTCTGAATCGCTATGGAGGTGTCGGACTGCCCTTAATGCATGAAGTCCTCTATGACTGTACGTAATAGGTGACCAGTGCCAACTGCACACCATGAACTTTACACCCATTTTCAAATAGATGGTAGTTGCTGCATAGCATAAAATCAGTCTCTAGGCTGTATTTTCTTTAAAGGAGTTTTTAATTTGTCTTAATATATTTTTAGTCAACTTGATGTAACATATGATTTTATTACACTTAGCAATATTTTTTCCAAGCTCTTGGGACTTTTAGGTTACCTTAATCTTAACCCCACAGAAACTTTAAAAAAAATTAAGAAGAGGCACATTTGAAACTTGAAAAAACATCTGCAGAACATATCTGTACAGAGAAATATAGACAACTGCATGGCCACTTCCCTTGTGCTCCGAACTGCCTGAGGGAAAGACAACTCTGATCCAGGAGCCTTGTAATCACACTTCTCTAGCTTTGAATCAGACCTCCTTCAATGGGACCCCAGCACCACAGTAATTATTTCAGGATTAGAACTGCTTCATGTCTGGTTGACCTAAAGCATCTGCCCAGTTATCTGCTGCTACCTGAATACCTAATGAATTCACTGCACCATGCAACTAGTAGATTAAAAAAATGTACACATAACCCACAGAAACCCCATCTTCAGATTTCAAATTTACTCAGCCAGGAAATTTGGATGGACTCAGCCAGGATCCATAAGTTTGTGCTGTATTTGTGTAAAAGTACCATCATCATCTACTTAGTGGTGTAGCAGATATTTTCACTGATATTTGCTCTGGTAGCCTGTATGATCTTTTTTTAACTTTCTGAGATGCTGTGCATACATCTAGTGCTGGCTTTAGGAAAAGCTGACCTGGCCTTGGGCACAAGCAATTCCAGAAGGCAGTCTGACTACATCTGTGGTCAATGTGTTGCACAGCGATTTCTGTTCACAGGATTTGCCTGTTTTAATAACTTGATAGGTTAAACTGTCTTTTTAGTCAGTAGTGCCTTGTAAGGTAATTCAGAACAGGCCACTTAGAATATTATCTTCACTGATCAGCCATAAGATGCCCACATCACTCACATGAGGACTGTGTTTGTCATAACCAAAGAAGAAGTTGACCTTAAAGAGAATTCTGCTTTATTCTGGTACTTAGTTCCCATTATAATTCTATTTCTAGATGTCTCTCAGATGTGTGAGAAGCACTTCAGCTAGTTTTTGCCCCTTGTAAGCAACTGAAGGTCAAATAGAGAAGGGATTTGAGATGTTAATTCTAAGAGAAAATATTGACATTCAAAATAGTTGAAACTCTCCTGTCATACTGGAACTTAGATTTTAGTTTGGTGATTTGTCCCTTTCCTAGTATCAGTAACTTCTGGACTGTTTCCATCAAACTAATCTCTCTGCTCTTTTTTGTTCACAAATTCTACTTCAGGTTATTCAGATTTTTTTTCAGACTTCAGCTTATTTTCATAAACATGCACTTGTCTCCATTATGTTTCTAGAACTGATAATTATTTGATCAATATGCTTTACTTAAGATTTTTGCACAGATTTGCATCTGGAAAGACTTGGTGTGAATGTGTAGCTGTTCTAAAGTGACACACAGTGCTGCAGAAGTCCTTCTACAAATGCATGCTAGAACAGAAGTACCAAGCTAGATTCAATGTGGACAAGCTAAACTTACCAAGTCTTCTGTCAGTAGATGCTCAAGTTCTTGGAATCCTTTCACTGCAGCAGTTCTGAGTAAGGCTTGCTCAAAGTGAAGTGAAAACCATATACCTACTTCAACTTACATGTAACTGCAGCAACATTCTTCCTTTTTTTAATGTTTGCCTCTGCCTAGAACTTCTACCCCATTATCATTAATATTGTGATTATTCATGAAGCATATGTTGCATGGCATCTGGATGCCATGCAGCATCATAACACAGACGTGTCTTACATTCATTGTATGTGATATGACTTTCATTCTGTTCAGTTGTATAAATTGTGACTTGCTGCAGTAGTGTGTATTACTGAGCCTGAAACAGAGCAATGAACAAGCTAATTTGGCACCACAGTGAAATCACAAGGGAAAAAAACCTTGTTCCATGTTTGGGAGACATTGTGTATCTAGGCAATGACATAGAAACCTGTCCTTCTGTTCTGCTGTGGCATGGGGACATCAGCTGTGTTAACTATTTATTTCAGGAGTTTTCAACCTTTTTCTTATTGGAACTTTGACAGTTCTTTAAAACTTCCTTCTTTTCATATTATTGGAAGAGTGATGCACACCAAACTTCTAACATTTGAGAAACCATCAATGCAACACTTCAGCATTTCCATCTCTTTTAAAGTTTCTAAAGCCTGTGTACTGCCTTCTCTTTCCATGTGTCTTCAAGCAGTTCCATTTGGACTGTGGCAAGTCTGTGGCACTTCAAAAGAAAAATTCTAGTTTTATGGCATCTCACATCTCTATATCATTCATTACTAATACAATGATTATCCAACATACACAGGGAGTTTTTTTGGTGTGACTTTCCATTACAGGTATAATAACAGCATGTCTATGAGAGAAGAAATGCACCATTTTGTTTGTATGTGTACAGCATATATGAACCAAGATTAAAACAAGGAATCAGTTGAACAGAACCCATAAAAGGAGACAGGTATATGTGGGACAGACTATAACCAGATTATACAAGGGCAAGGAAAAAATGGAACTGAGCTGGCAGACATCTCTTCATGACTCCGATGTATCCTATGAGGATAGATAGCCTTGTATCCTGCTCACCCAATCAAATCTCATCACAAGGTCAGAATATGGTGTTTTTCTTCTGTGTCAGAAGAAATGTACTATTTCTATTTAATAATAACTTCTTTTCAGCCACAATTGACTATGTTAGTGTTTCAAGACAAGAGAAAAGAAGTTCTGGGGTCTTGTGAGTGTGAGTCACAGCTGCATAAGACAGATTTGGGATTGTTCTCATATTCTGATGGGCATTTTAGCCATGAAGTTATATGTGCATCATGTAAGCAAAAGGGATTATCTGTGTGTTTATACATCTTATTTCTCCTTCATCCAGCACACAGGGTGGACACATGAACTGTCTACTGTCACTGTTACAGTGATTCACAGTGCACATCAAATGCCTTTCCAAAGCCCTGGTTGGGGAGCTGCTGACAAGCACAAACCAAAACCAGGTCATTGTAACAATTAAACAGTATGGAAAATTTGGGATCCTGCCCGTGCTTGATTATTAGTATAGACAAAATGAAAAGTGACAAGAACAGATTGTATGGAAACAGAACCAAGCAGTAGTATTTCTGAAGACAGAACTGCTGAGGGTTATGAAGCACTGGAGCAAGCTGTCCAGAGAGGCTGTGAAATTTTCAACCTTGGACATATAAAAAAACTTATTTTAAGAAGCCACACACAACTGGATAAAACTTTGATATTTGCCTTACTAAACCAGAGATTGCTTAGGACAATCAAATATTCTCTTTGGAGAGATCCTTTACTGTTAGGCGTTCACCAACCTGTAAAGTCAGGAGGGGAGACAAGGAAGCAGACACACTATGACTGATGGATATCTTGTATATGACAGCACGTTGCTGAAAAAAACAGCTAATTTTGAGGATTGCCATGGGTATGCTGCTGATCTAAAACTGCACTTACATTAATTACTGCTTCCAAAATTTGGCTTCTATCAAAGTTAGAGGAGTCTTTTTAGATGTTTTTACAGGACAAATATTGGTAAACTGGCTCCCAGTAGACTTTTTCTTAGGTCTTTTACCTTTTGTCTAGTCTTTTTCTGGAATTTTGGTTGGTCAGTTTTTTTATAGTCTCAGGAATACTCTTCTTTACCTGTGTACATTTCTAAAGCTCTAAACCAGAGCCAGGGTTTGGAAGGACAGAATCAGAGAACCACAGAAAAATTTAAGTTGGAAGGGACATCTGGATCTCACCTTGTAGATTTTAGACGCCTTCCAGCCCTCAAGCACTTAGGTTGGGTTGCTTAGACTTTGTCCAGTTAAGTTTCAAATATCTTGAAAGATGGAGATGCCACACTATCTCTGGGCACCTGTTCCAGTATTCAGCCACCCACATAAGATTTTTTTCCCCCTTCTACCTGATCAGGATTTCCATGTTTCAGCTGATCTCAGTTGCCTCATAGTCCTGTCACTAGTGCTCCATCTTCCCTAAGACATTTCATTAGATAGGTGAACATGACAATATAAACCCCCTTAGATTTCTACTCTTATTATGAAACTAAAACAGTTTTCTTAGCTTGTCCTTGAAGTCATGTGTTTCAACTTTCAATGATCGTCAGGGCCCAGTGGTAGTTCATCAATGACTCTGTTTTCATTGTCATTAGGGAGCCTCCACACTGAAGACAGTACCACAAATCTGGTCTCACAACTGCTGGTCAGAAGGGAATGACTTCCCTCAACCTGTCAGCTATGCTGCTGCACACATCAGCTGCTGATGGAAGTGGACTGTTGTAGCATGAACATCATACACAGTAGTATTAATATATCTACGTTTTCTGAGACTGGACACTTGAGAACACCTTGAGAAGAGTCAGAGCTTGCAGGAAACTGAGGGCAAGGGAGCTTGTTGAGAACAAAGTTAAAGCAAAATTGACACCAATTTAGGGATGCAGGGCTTAGAAAAACATTCTCTTTGCTTGAACAATCTCACCATTTGTTCAGCTGATATAAGTAATTCATGCATTTATTTCTGAAGTACAATTCACAGGGGTAACATTAAGCTAACAAATCTTTTCTGGGGGAAATTTGTATCCTCATTACTCATCTGAGTCAGGCCAAATAAATGTCTTTAACTGTTCCTTTCACTTCAGATATTAGTTTTTGCATTTGAATACGATATGTTTGTTAGTTGGGGAAAGTCCAGCAAACTGAAGACAAATTTAATGTACCACACAAGAGACAACTAGAATTGAAAGAATTTTATACCTAAAAGCTGGAAATGAGGCAAGTATAACAAACTGATCAGTTTGTTACATTCTGTGTTGTGAATCAGAGGAACTGAGCCTTGCTTTATATCACTGTGGGTCAGAAGAAAACCCACTAATATGTATGTATGGTCAGACTTCATGAACAAAGATTTGGGCAGGGCTCTCCCCACGTGGGTGTGCCCTTCCAGCCTGCGCAGTGGATTTTTTAGGCGAGGCACAGTGTGCATGGAACTGGCCCCACTGTTTAACTCCTAAGGTCCATTTGCCACGGCCGAGCAAGCTTGGACCATGACAGTGAAGTCCTCAGGACTGTCTACAGCACCCGGTACTAACTGGGGCTGACCTTGCTGAGCATCCAAGACCTGATGGGATTGGATGGCAGGGAGGCATTGAACTGCCAGGGGACGGTCCCCACTGAGACTTGAACTCAGATCCCTGGGATTCAGAGTCCAGAGTGCTCTCGTTTACACTATGGGACCACCCTGCCCACTAATATCAATGAAATGACAAATTCCTGGAAACAACAGTATTTTTGTCAAGGCATACTCCCAAAACTTGAGAAGATAAACCAGGAAGCTGTATATCAATAGACTTAACAACAAGCATATGAAAAGATGTTGGAAACAATCTTAAAAGATATAGTATGACAGAAGGTGGAAAGTATATTTTATTGTCTCAGGCAGATGCTTAACAATTTCATGGAGCTCTGATGGCACAGCTTCTTGCACTGAGTAGATGCAGTAAGCACAAATGTGCAAAAAAGAACATGATAGCCCAAACCAGCATCAATACTGAATGCAAAAGGCATGAGCTAGAGTAAGAAATTATGTGCTTAAATAAGAACCAATTTGGCAGAAGAGCAGGAAGAAGCATGCTCAAAGAAATGGTACCAAGAACAATTAGAGGCAGGATTAAAGCCTTACACAGTGGCCAGAACACTCTCCCATAGAGCTCTAGTGTACACGAATTACTGTGAAAAATGAGTCCACTCCAACTCTTTATGTGGCAGTAGGGTAAAAAATCCTGTGAAGGAAGATAAATACTAGTTTAAAATACTTGCTAGTGATAGCAATTTGAGTTGATTCACTGTCAAAAATTTGGATTTAAAGCTTCAGATGAAGCTTCAGAAAAACTGGGTAACTCACATTTTTGTCAGATCCAAAGATCAGTTTGTGTTCCCCAAATGGCTAAACAAATGCATATCCATGTGCTTACAGCAATGACTAAAGTTTTGTTACCCAGCTGGTAAAACAAAATATATCTGCGGTCTGACAAGCCGTGAATACCTTGCACTCAGTAAAAGAATACCAAATCTTTCTCTGCTGTTGAAGAGAAAGACGGAATTTCTGATCCTCCTTGGATGTGAGAACTGGAGATTTTCCCATGTATATTTGTCATCTGCATCCTGAATGGACAGTGCGGCAACATAGCCTACAGTGCCCTCAGACATCACTCTTGCCTTACTGAGAAAAGGTTACTCTGCTGGACACAGAAGACTCCTTTTCTGTCCGTTGTTGTTGTTGTTGTTGTTGTTGTTGTTGATGTTTTTCTACCAGTTGTCTCTGCACTGGTACAGGGACCCTCCACACGTGTGATCACTGACCTTGTTCTCCAAGTTGGGAATTGAACTGTATTTTTAGCCTACTGATAGTCACTCTACCTACAACACACTGCTGGAGGAAGACTTGGGGTCAAAGTCCCCTTTACCACAGAGCTATTTCAAACATGTGCCAGTATTTGGGGAATAGAGAAACAAGTTTTGCAACTAAAGAGCTGAGGAACCTGCAACTGCAGCTGACCTGCTGCAAGGAGATGGATGATCTAGAGCTAAGGGTGTGCACTGAAATGTGTTTATCTCAGCTGCAGTCTGGCACTAAGACTCTTGAACAAACCATAGAAACTACTTCTTTTCTGTTCCATATGAAGACAAGTTGCAACGATTCTCACAGGGTTTTTTTCTTACTTGCACCTGTAAAGAGAAACTTACACCTAAGTTGTTCTTGTGCAATTCAGCTAATTTACCAATCACTGTATCACACGGGGTGTTCAGGAATAACCCAGATCCAGAGAATTTGCCAAAATCTCCTCTTGCATTTTCATGATCAGTGCCAAACAACAAAAGCCTCCACCCAACTCACCTGTGCCTTCCAGTTTACTCCCAAAGAAACCAGTTAAGCACTCAGATCCTCACACTAGCCATTGTCGGAGCTCTAAACATAAAATGTGATCTTAAGCTGAAGTTCTGTGGAGGTGGGTTAGCACAGCTTATTCCTTCTGTGTACTAGGTTAAAAGATTTCCGTTTTGTCATTGCAGAAGCATTTAAGCAACAGGAAATAAAGTGCTTTTGCACATGCTTTTGCACAATTGTGTATATTGCTGAGATCTTAGCTATGTGTGGGAAATATCAGATTCTCAGCAGATGTAATGAAAAATAGAGAACTTGTACAGACATCACAGTACTTGTACTTCGATGAGAGAACAGTTTATACCATTTGTTATACAATATAGGCTAATGAGATATTCTTATGTTCAATGCTCACACCAAACTGAATCCTTTAACAAACTAATCATGTTTTTTCACCATGGCAATTTGAAACCTTCCTCATAAATATTTATCATCCTTCCAATCCGAATCTTGGAAATAACTGCTGCAAACAAACTTATTGGCCTGGACTACGAAGTCCTCAGTAGTTGGACAATTTTGCCTCTTTTTATGTTACCCCATCAGTCCATATGGTGCATCAAGGATGCCAGCCTTTGTTTTCCATTTATCTTCCTCTCTCAAATCTGTTTTCCATGATTTCTTCCCTGGTGTTTCCTATGCATAATCTCCACAAACTTTGTTCCTCAGCTGTGTTACAGGACCTTTATTGTCTGCACGGTAACTCTGCAAGGCCTGTTTTGAGAAAAATTTCTCTATCTGCAATAAACTAAATGATTGGAAATAGCAAACCTGAGGGACACTTTAGAAGACTCTTTGTGTTTAGTATTATAAACACATTCTCAAAATAGACATGGTCAAGATGTATTTGGATGCTATATGTCACTTTTTTTCTTTTTTTTGTCTCCTTCGTCCACTCAAGCAGTCTTTACAGTAGGACACCTTCTCTGTTGTTTGGATAGTATCCATGAAAACAAATAATGATTTGTTATAAAAAATAGCTATGATAAATAGAGCAATACACAACCGAAAGCTCAGTCATTTATATGGAATTCATAGAAATAATAATAATTCAGAGTCTTCAATTCCAAATGTGGTTATACAGAATTCCTGTATTACATTTTGTTCTGAAAGAGCCCTGATCACCACACAGGATCTGGACTTTACATGCAATCAGTGTGACAAATTTATGTTTGTGAGTGGAGTTAGGCCAGACACAGAATTGGCTCTGTATCTGTAGTACTAGCCTGCCTGAAACAAAAGTTAGACACCATAACAATTTCTGCTAAAGCTCTTAATTTTTCTTCAACATGTTCAAGAGCATCAAGAGGCAGCTATTTCTCTGAAATAACAAATAATTGAAGTCATCATTAACATACCTCCTTTCCAAATATAGACACAATGTAAATGTTTTGTGGATTTTATGCCAGTTAATTCTGTTGACTTCTATAAATGAAAGCCCAGATTGTTCAAGTTCTTACAAGTTGGCCTAATTTGATACATTTTTTCTAGACTCCAAAATTCGTATCCCTCACACATCCCTGGTACAAAATACGGCACATGGGCCTGTTCACGAAAGCACTTTTAAGTATTTTCAATGGAAAGATAATGTACTACTGGTGATCTATTTCTTGGAAACATCTGAAAGGTTTCTGCTGCAACATAGACTAAGAAGACTGAGGCAGAGGATATGGGTAATTTCATTTCAAAAGTCATATTTTACTGAAATTATGCACCACTAGTAGCAGTCTTATAAAGTGTCAGAATAATTCAGTGATGTTAGTTTTGCCTTCAAGTGCTCACAAATCTTGCTGTAGTTCAGCGGCCATAAAATACCAGCTATACCACACGATGTAGTGTCAGTAAAAATTAAAATACTGCCTCAGAAATAGGACTTTTTGACTGCAATTACTTGGTTATAGCGATGATGAAAACTTTCATGCTTGACAATTTTTAGTACATTAAAGCTGAATTGCAAAATCAAGTGCCTAATAAAGCATTTGAGGTGCTGCTTCTAACTGTAAATAACACTTTTACTGCTACACCTAAATCCAGGTGTAGCATATATCATTCAGATCTTTAGAGTATATATAATACTCCTTAATCCTTTGTTAATATTTATAATCTCTTTATGAATGTTCCCTTTTATGCAATATGTGAAGAAACTGTAGGCTAGACCATGAGAAAATTTGCATTGCTGCTCTGCCATGGGTTGTTTCTGAAGAACTGGATGTGACATGCAAATTTTAAGATCTTTTTAGCAGAATTTTGTTGTTATCTTCTCCACCTCTTTCTGCTGGTCTTCATCTTCTCTTTTTCTGTGTCCATTTCATTTCCCTTCCTTTTCATTCCTGTCTTCATGTTCTCTTCCCATTCAATTCTCAATCATGTTGGACAGACAGACAGTAAAGGAGTCTGGAAAGATTTATGTCAATAGGCAACTGAGGTTTTGTTTACGTTTGTAATGCTTGGGCCACTCTCTACAATTTGATCTTGCCAAATCTTAGACATTCTTTCCCAGGTGGAAGTTGTTACTCAATTGATTTTGAATATGAACTAGATGACAATTGGTTTTTTTACTTTTTTCTATTGAAAAATAGAACTCGGTTGTATTCTCTGATAACAACAGTCATCCTGGAGACAGGCACCATCCATGCCCCCTTTACATTTGCTACATCCTTTCTCTTCCCATCATAGAACTGTGTCCATCTGCATCTCTTTCCCTAATCTGCCTTAAATCAGATCAGGTAAAGCAAAACAAACCAGAAATGGCAGGCTGATTGCCACCTGCTAGTTTCTCAGCAGAAATTTCTCATATGATAAAAAACACAAGAACACTATCAGAATGGGCCTCTGTTTCCCAGTAGAAGTAAAATTATATTCTCCTGTCTATACTTTCAGAGTAACTTGAGAGGGTCATATTCAGAATTTGCATCAGGATAGCTAGGATCAGAATCTGGATTTTTCTGCTGTCTTTGTAGTAATCATTTTCCTAGAATTGCTTTCAGTTTCTGGTGGGAATATCACTTCCTCTCTAAAAGCAGTTCTGGCTATAATGACCCACTCAGCTGCAGAGGGAGATCTTACAGCTGAAGTTCACAGATTTTACTCATATGCAACACAGGGGAATTCTGAGCCCAGTTGTGGGCATATTTTATAACCTAAATTCTTACTATTGAGCTCCACTAACCCTCCCTATAATAAAACCACTCACACCACAAAAACCACTTCCTGAAACTGACCATGAACCTAAGCTTCTTCGACCAATTCATAGGCCCATCACTACTAGGAATCCCACTAACCCTTGTCTCAACACTATTCCCTATACTCCCTTCTCCCAACAACCAATGAATCTTGAACCGTCTGTCAACCCTCCAACTCTGATTCTTTCATCTAATCACAAAACAACTACTAACCTCATTAAACAAAAAAGGACACAAATGAGCCATAATTTTCACATCCTTAATAATCTTTCTCCTAACAATTAGGCCTCCTACCCTACACCTTCACCCCCACCACCCAACTGACAATAAACATAAGCCTAGCATTCCCCCTTTGACTAGCTACCCTACTCACAGGCCTATGAAACCAACCATCAGCATCCCTAGGCCACCTCCTACCAGAAGGTACACACATACACCTAATCCCTGCTCTCATCCTAATTGAGACAACCAGCCTTCTTATCCATCCCCTCTCTCTAGGAGTCCACTGTGGGTAGAGCCTGTCCCAAAATCTTTGTTCACAAAGCCTAGCCATGATGATGAATCCTGTAGTCAGTTGTGGAATGAACTCAAATTTGAGTTTTCAGATCCTTGCCCTGAAAAGATGACGGCTGAAATTGACAACCATTGTCAATGTTCCTCAAGGGGGCATTCTAATACATTATTTATATCTTTCATATAGGATAAAAGAAACCCATAAGGATTTCTAGTTTAAACCAGAAATTCAAACTCAAAATAATTTGTTTTTACCAACAGTGTAAATTAGTAGGAAAAAAAAGTGAAAAGTTTCAATCTTTTGATGAAATACATCTAAATCTACAAACTGTGCAATCAAAGCCCAAATATTGAATTTGTGCTAGCAGACTTGGACTCTTATCAGTTTTTGTCCAAAAGAAAAACTTTGGACATTACTGGATTATAGATATGCCCTTAGTAAGACTGAGTTACTTACAGATAAGAAAGCAAGTACATTATCTGTGGAGCCTACAGAGGAATATTGATAAAGTGCAGAAGATTACAGTTTATTTAGTTTACTAGAATGTCCATACCTAAAATGTGATTTAAAAATACATTTTGAATGAGAACATAGAAGAAGAAGAAAGAAATGACATTAAATCAAATAAAATCAGGAAAACTTCATACTTTATGGGATCCAAGTAAATTTTATATTGGGCTTATAAATTGATGCTACTGGCCATTCTTAGACAAATAAACAAATCAGGGTTGGATGATGCATCTTTACACCCTAAGATAAAAAAATAGTTCTAAATACTGGACACATAGGATAGGTATTTGCTTGAGCAAATTTTCCATGCCGCTAAAAAATGCAGACTCCAACCTATTGGCAGATAAACTTACAGTTCTGAAATGGTCCCCAGGAGCCTTATTCATCTTAACCAAGTAGAATTAATTTATAATAGGCTGTTCAGTAACACTGGAAAACAGATGTTAAAAAAACCCCAAAGATAACCCATAACTGTTACTTCTGGATCCTGAAGAGGCATTTGAATGAAGCAGATTAAAGGTTTTCTTTTAAATTTTACAGTGGATACAGCATCTTATCATGACTAGTTTATCACAAGAGCTGCTTTCATAGAATTGGACTTCTATGTAACAAACATATTCACGTGTATCTGCAAAGGGCATAACACTGAACTCTTTAGTTCTTACAGAGAAACATGCCAAAAATATCACTCCTTCATTACGTTTTATACAGCTGTCTTTTACATGTGCATAAAATTATTTGCTATGGGAAATTAGCAATATATTTATAGCTTTGATATTAAACAGTCAATGTCAATATAAAGGAGTAACAAGCCAATAACACTTAAGAAAGTAAAACAAATGTTTCCAACAGAACTGGGTGTTTGCAAATTAATTGTGCTGTATTACACATTTTAGCAGTCTCCAGTACTTAAAGATATGTATTTCAGCTCAGCCTGAAGCAGTTTAAAGTATCTGGTTTATCAAAAATAGTAAATATTTATGAAACTAGGTTGTTTTTAAAGGATTGCAATAAAAAATGTTAGTAACTGTTAAGGCAAAATGTGTAATGAGGTAAATAATTCTTACAGAGGTGAACTCTCTCCATTGTATGGGATTGATTCCATTTTACACCAAATCTACATCTGCATCAGATTTATATTGTCCTTAGTAAGCGGAAATACCTCTTTACAAATTCTGCATCGTTATAGGGAGAAAGTTAAGCTGGAATAACACTGACCAGAAGCATTGGATGTGGCAGTTCCACTGTATATAAGGTGATTATAAAATGAACACAAGCCAGTTTTACTGTAATTTCATGCTTGCAAATGATTAGGAAATGAAAGTGGGCTATCAGTCCTTTTGTATGTGTTCCTTTACAATTACTTGAAGGGTTTCTATGAAGCAACTTAACAGAAGCTAGCAATACCTTCAGAAAGTCTTCTGGCAACTCAGAAGGAGTCCTTAAATTATCCTCAGAGGAACAGATTTTTTTTTCTACTACTAGAAAATTTCTAATGATTTGGAACAAAATGAGCCAGAGGTCTGTTGGATGTCCTGCACTACAAATTCTCAGCCACTCTTAAATTGGCAGTCAGGCTCAGGGAGGATTCTGCTGTGAGGAACACCATGACCAGAGCAGAACTAGCCTTAGAATTAAGCCGGTACCTGCAAATAGATAGCATTTGTACTTGCACTTGTAATAACCTGGACCAGAACACTGAAACTGCCACTGGATAGAGAAAGACAAAACCCAATTTGTCTTTCAAAAAAAATTAACTCTTTGGAGAGATGTATGAATTTCATGTTTATTTTCTGATAGACTTCAGCTTCAATTTCAAAAGAAATACTTTTTAACTAACAAAGGTGGACTTCTTTCAGGAAACACGATCAGTACAAGAGAGGTCTAAAATCACTACATTCTTCTGAGAAAGTAGCACTCCTGAAATCTACAACTACATTGCATCAGACAGACTACCAGCTAACCTCAGCCATAGTTTGCTTTGCTAGAATGTTACCATAAGTGAAGTTAAACAGAATCAACAAAACCAGTTCCATATATAAAGAGAGGAATTGCACACAAGGAACCTCCTCTTTTCAACTGGTCTTCTTTCATAAGCTCTTTACATACAGTTATGAACATTTTTAAAAAAATTGCTGTCTTTTGTGTGGTGTTTTAGCTTCATTCCTGCTGAAGCACATCTTGCAGAATGATGCTGCTTTTGATTAGTGCACAGATGAGAAACGCTATCTTTTCTAAGGCCATTTAGACACACTTGGCAAACTGTCTATCTGTACCACACAGTGTAGGAATAAGGAATAAAAGGATTACATGGTTGGGAGACATAAGAAACAATACTGGAGACTAGACCATAGATTTTTCACTCCTCCTTTATTCCAAGAGACACACGTTTACATGCCTGGTGGGTAAAGATTTCCATGGGCTGTGTCTGGAGCTTGCTCAGTGGCAGGTAACAGCATACAGTTTCAGAGGGTCATCATCACTGAGTCTAAATGGAGAAAGTAGAATACCACAGTCAAAGAGTCTATTTGGATGCTTTCAGGAGACAGTGTTAATTATAATTACAGTTTTTTATAGGAGTCAACTTCACTGTCTCCTCCAGAGTAAGGGGTTTGCAGGTGTAAATTATCACTGTCTAACTTTGTATCTCACAATATGGAACAATAGCTGAGTTGCTCAGGAAAGTTGAAATAATGCCAGTGCTTTTGTTTTATAACATGGGTTTTGCTCTAGACCTGCATGCTAGAACTCAAAAAGATTGCATACAACTAGCAGTTAGAAAGACTGATGTTATATTATTCTGTCTGGGCTTTATCATTTGATACATTTAGTTTAACATCAAATCTTAAAAATGAGTGGCAACAAAGATAGTTTGTCAAAATTAAAACAAAGAAAATAATACCAGTCATGTCTGGCTATACATCATTTAAAAAGTAAGACCATGTTCAAACTGCAAAATTGAGTATTGTAAGATATCTCTGGCTTAGTTCTGTGTATAAAATATGTCTTATCCTAAAAACATAGTAACTACATTCAGCTGAGCTTGCAAGGCAAGTGCTGGAGACCTAGCATATAATGAATGCAGAAAAGATTGAGATGCATTTTAAATAAAGATGGAAATATTTGTTGGCGGTGTGTGGTTTTGACAGCTCTGCAGAAGTGGCTACTGCTTCCAAATTCACACTGATAAATTTGCTATTGAGCTGCATATAGAAACCACAGCATGATGTAACACTGCATGACTTGACTGGGAGCTGAGCACAAAGGACTAATTGCTAAATGCAGGTGAGAAGAGGTCCAAAACTCAGATAACAGCTACAGATATTTGACTTGAAATGTTTCAAGGTTTTGTGTGTGTTTTTTTTTTGTTTGTTTTGGGGGTTGTTTTATGTTTCTTTAACAAATATGAAGTTACCTTAGGATAAAATATTTTCAGGTAGAATAGCCTAGAACTGGTAAGACAAAAGGGAAATTCAGAAGTATCTTTTTTAAGCTAAAACATCAGCCAAGTTATGTAGTAACAGAACCTCAAAGCCTCATCTACAAACTGACTCATTGACAGCTATCAAGGCATTCAGGCTACTGCAATGAAAAATGTGGTGTTATTGAGATGAAATGAGACAGTGTTTGATCTACTTGTAAAAAGTTGAAATAATGACAAGAGAAGTATCTATCTGGTATATCACCGTCTAAGGTGCCTCAGCTTTTGCAATACTTATAAAATAAATCAAAGAAATCTATCACCCTGCCTATGATGAGAAAACTCATATGAAGAATGAAGGAATGAAGAAAGCACTTGCAAGGACTTGAAGGAAAGGAAAGGGAAGAGTTGACTTCTGTCTCATGGGATACTTTTAGCTTGCACTTGAGATGATCACCACATATTACGTGGCTTGGGAACCTCATTAGAGTAAATTGTGTCTTCCCTCCCATCCCCATTTGGGTGTCCTTTGTCTACAAATGAAAGGCTGATGCCTTGGCATAATACAGATCTTGTGCATAATTCAGTCTCACACCCAAACTGATCAACACAGAAGTTCGCTAAGAGCTTCTGCTAGAGATAGCAATTGTACCGGTTTTGCTTTGGAGAAATTTGTTTTCTAGTGTCCCAGGGAATGTGATTTAGGCAAATGTTTATTTTATTTATTATTAACCAATCTGAAAATTAATCCAAACTAATTAACAGTCTTGATTGTTCCCACATGCTTGAGATATCCTACTGGGGCATAAGGAATTTCCTTCTGAAGGTTTTCACTCCTCTCCAGTAAGCCAAAGGGTGCTTTGAAGGTTTTCTTAAAATAGACACCTCACTTTAGTTCACCAAAGTCAGGTTAAATAAAACCTATCCATGACTGTTGAGACGCAGACCAGTGCATCTAACAGAAAGATTCACAAAAACAATGAAGTCAGAAGGACTGTTAAATTTAAGCATCTGGCATAAGTTTTCATGGTTAATTTTAAAGGCAAGGCTGTTCAGCACCTTGTAGACCCATTACTTCGTTTACACCTAAGTCATACATAAAAATGTAGTACATGAATATTTATGTGCTGAAGAAAGATCAGGTCGTAAAGACTTACAAGAAGAAGAGCTGGAGACCAGCTGTCAGAAACTCCTGCCGAGCTAACCATCTGTCTATAATCACACATCTATCAGTTTTCTGTCTGTAATTACATGTCTGTCAAAGGCCCCCTCATCTCAAATGCAGACTTCAAAGAATTCAGGTTTTTCCTGAAAATCTGATCTTTCCCTCTGTTTCCCCCCAGCTCCATGCACCTTGACTAGTTTTGCTTTTTTAGTTACTTGGGATGATTATGCTGACATCATAGAAATGGAGAAATCTGTATTTATTCTTAGGATTCAAGGTGCCAAGATAGCATTTATTAGTAAGGTTACATGGACCATATTGGACTTCCCTTCTGCTTTCAAACAAACTGCTATGAAAGCAATTTTCTGTATACTGAATATCAAATTTTAAACAGTTCTCCAGAATTCTGTTCCACTTGGCTATTGCTTTATGGGCTTTCATATTTATGTTAATCAGAAATATGAAGGTACCAAACTAGTGCAAATAAAGCCGGACTAGGATGTGTACAGTTGTGAGTAATTCATGCAATATATACCATTCTAGTGCTGGAGGGTTTATGCCTTGTTGGATTAGTATTAAGGGAAAGCATTGAAAATAATCCAATAAAATCCAACATACGCTGATTTAATGTTACTTAAAATGTATACTGTTTGGAGACAAGACTTCTGGAGTCTTTTTCTTTTCCAGCTGGTTATCTCCACGTTGCTCAGGCAGAGTAGGTTCCATGTCTCTCAATACAGCTGTCAGGGCCTCAGAAAACTCTGAGCTTGCAGCATCCACCATGTTTACTCATTCTCTTGCCCAGTAGTAAGAAAGTGAGCTCAGGACTCAGTTTCAGGTCTCCCATAAGACTCCTGGTGGCTTGTCCAATATCTCCTGCCTATTTAAAAGAAAGTGATATAAACTTTGTTTCCTAATTGCTTGCACAGGATTCAAGCTGAGAAATCTCAATTCTGTGCCCGCTGCTTGAGTTTACTGTACCTTCCCAGAAACACAAAAAATGTTCTCTTTGACCTAGATCAGCCCTCTCTTCTAAGGTCCTCCACATGCATGTAATTCATTCATGAAGTGGCTGCAAACATTACTCTCTCTTCTTTAAGGAGTATCTTCAGCTTGAATTCCTCCTTGTCACTAGGGCCCCCTAACATTTCCAAGAGATACTTCAAGACATCTAAAATACATATTGAGAAGTTCAAGAACTGAGAAATAAGGGAAAGAAAAAAGAAGAAAAATCTCAAAAAATTAAATAACATCTAGTTAGGGGTAGAAAAGCATCTAGCTGTGAAGTATGAAAAGTCAAATGAGAATTAGAATGATATTTTGTTTAGAATAAAAAGCTGGAAGAAGTACAAATCAGAGCTTTAAAGTGTGGTAGTACACTGAAAAAGAAATCTATTTAAAGGATTCATTCGGTCTTCAAACTGTACAACTCTACAGTCCTTAGGAAACACAGGATGCAAGTTTTTGTTGTATACAATTCAAAAGACTCTGTCCTTTTACTCATTTATTCTAGGGAAAGAGATAGGACAGATGATATAATTCCATTCTTTACTTGGAGCCACTCTTCAGCAATTTGAACAAGAAGATACACATGCTTGTTCCAAGTGACTTCTACATTTACCCCATTGATAGGTGAAAAAGAAACTTTTTAGTGCTAGGTACTGAAAAGTCAGCCTGTGGATTAAAAATCATTTAACTTCATATAGAAGGGACACTATATGCTCCAAAGCTGAATAGCAACTTTGTTGTTTCATTATGAAGCTATAAAACCTTTTCCTGGTACTGATGAAAAGAAAAGAAAAAAAAAAAGAGAGAATCGAAGATTGATGAAAGCAATTTCTGTAAGTGTTGTAGCAAAACCTTTTGGTACACCTCCATCCTCTCAGTATCTTGCTTCTCTTTTAGGATCTGAGGATTGCACAGTAATGTTACAGAAAATGATAAGGATAAATAAAATATCAGCTCTTAAAAACACTGTTTTTTTAAGAATACAGTGGATCATATCCTGATGATGCTATGCATTAAAACTCTCTGAGAGTGGCACAATGATTGATTTAGAAAATGAAGACATTTTGTCTATGCATGTGGTCTGGAATTACCAATTTAGAAACTTGCTGTCACTCCTCACAGAACAAGGAATATTGTCCTTATTGACTGTTTAACACTGCACCTGTTTGTCACACTACCAAACTGGTGACCTTGATCCCAAATTGCTGGTTTAGGTTTGGGTTACATCAAACTTTTTAAATCAGAATAGTAGCTGGAATGCTTTTGTTTGAGTCCATTTGTCCAAATGTATAGGGTTTACCACATCTATGTTTAGCCACCTACAAGTTGTGTCTGGTCTAAGCACATCATTAACACTTCCTCTATGGTGAATGGAAAGAAAGAAGCCCCCTAAGATAATTGTGTAAAGGAGGTTACCCATGTTTTTGCATTGACAGTAGAAGGCCTCTGGGTGCCTGTAGAAGGACTCTAGATGCCTTGCTACAACTAGGGACAGCTTTGAAAGGGCTGAATGTAGGCATGATAAATTTCATCAACCTCTGCATAGTAGTTCAAATTCATTACAGCTGCTCAGTGGGAGGAGTTTCACCTCATGTTTTGCTGTTTTGTCTTGTTATGATTAGCCATTTGGATCCCAGTCCTCCTACCCAGAAGAGAACCAAACAGACAAACCCCTCAAAAGTTCCTGGGTAGCAGCATGAATAAAAAAGTATTCAGATGCAAAGTGCTCTTCACAAATACTCCTTGCAGTATTCACTCAGGTCTGCTGCTGTGTATACATAAACTGACTAAATGAGTCAGTAAACTTTTCCATATTATGTTCTTAACATCTCTCATGCCCAAAGGTTTGGGCTATCTCTGAGGAGTAAAACCAGCTGAATTTCCACGCCAGTTTTTTGGATTTTAACATGGAGAGGATTGTCAGTAAATATGAGGTGGTTGTGGTTTTGTGATGTGGATTCGTGGACTGAAAAACGTATTTCATTTTGCCCCTATATGCTCATTAGATAGCAATAACTTTCCATCGATGTCACACTGTTCTACACACAGCTCTGACCTGGATCAGGAAGTCTATTCCAGTCCACAGTCACACATCATGGAAAAAAGTTGATATACGCACAGAAGGGATCTTAATCAAAAGGAACTGAAGAGCTGCATGAGCCTATTTGCAAAAGTATGTTTTAATGTAACTGCATTACTATTGCTTTGGCATTAAATCACATTGCTAATCTTTGTCTAGTCAGCCTTCTGTATTTTTGCCACAGATGGATGAAAAAAGCAAACCTCTTAAAAATGAGATGGAGACAACTTTAATTTGCATTTGCAGACTTACCAGAAGAATTGTGCTTTGTCACTCACAACATACACTGTAGTCCAATTTAGATTGGTGGAGAAACTACTGTTTTACAAAAGAGTGAAGGAAAATGACCATGGACCAAAAAAGCATGATATTTTTATTAATTGGACACTTTATTAAAATAGTTTATGTTTCTGAACCTTGATGATCCCAGATCTACTTTACATTTCATCTCATTCCTTGCTCTTTCTATCAATGGAAAAACCTCAAAGGTTTTAAATTAGTTCAAATAACCTATATTCAAACAGTTCTGTGGAGGAAAATGAGTTGTTCTGAAGTGCTCTGTAAGCTATGCTCTGTTGGAGCAGCTGATTTAATATCTGCAGCTGCTGCTAACAAAGAGAAAACCGGTCTCCTTTGAAACTTCATTTTATTGTATGTCAAACCTCAACTGCAAATATTTTTTTAAAATAATCAAGTGCAATCTGATATACCTGAACAGCAGCACTTTATTGACATTTTATCAGTCAGAGTTCCTTTGAAGGGATACTGGTGACCAAGGAAATTTGCCAGTTCAAAATGGCTACAATTGTTCACTTATTTAATCAGATACTAAAACAATGAATGTAATTGTATTGCCAGTGATATATTATTAACAAAATATTTTTCACTATGCTGTTATTCCTGCCTTATTGATGGTTCTTTTCTATCTCAGATTAGCAGTAAGACATGAAAGGAAATCTTACTTGCATGGATGAACAAATTTAAAAACATAAGTTGCCTATTTGCTCTATTAAACATAGTAAATCTACTATAAATCTTCCTTGCTTTTATGTGTTTCTTGTTGACAGCCTTTCCCACTGTAGGTCTCTGAAAGTCATCATACTATATTGCAGGTAGGTCGTCATGGACTTTTGCAAAAGGTCACAGGCAGCAATGGACGTTGTGTTTTCACTTCCCCCTGTGATTTGACTCTTAATGAAGAGTTACTATTGTGAACATGACATGGGTAATAGTGTGTTTGTTTCCCTAAAATTTTGAACTATTGAGGTATTTTAAAGAAAAATTCATCCACCTCGAATGTATTCAGAATCCCCCACAGCACAGTTCAAATAGCCTCACCTCCAAATAGCTGTCTAGGCTTCTTCTCTGCATTTTCATACAATCATAGGATCATTAAGGTTGGAAAAGATGTTCAAGATCATCAAGGCCAACCATCCTCCTAGCACCACCACTGCATTCACTATTAAACCATGTCCTCAAGTGCCATATCCACACCTTTTCTTAACACCTCCAGAGATGGTGACTTCATCACTTCTCTGGGCAGTTTGTTCCAATGATTTACAACCCTTTCCATGAAAAATGTTTTCCTAATATCCAATCTAAGCCTTTCCTGGCTCAACTTGGGACCATTTCCTCTTGTCCTGTGACTTATTACCTGGGAGAAGAGACTGACACCCACCTGGCTACACCTTATTTCAGGTCATTTTAGAGAGCAATAAGGTCTCCCCTGAGCCTGCTTTTCTCCAGGCTGTACAGTCCCAGCTCACTCTGCTGCTCCTCACAGGACTTGTGCTCCAGACCCTTCACCAGCTTTATAACCTTTTGCTACTCACTTCTCATTGGCTTTCTTGTAGTGAGGGGCTCAAAAGTGAACCCAGTATTCAAGGAATGGTTTTGGCAGTGCTGAGTACAGAAGGATAATCACTTCCCTAGTCCTGATGGCCACACTATGTCTGACACATGCCATTGGCCTTCTGGGCCACCTGGGCACCCTGGGCACCTGGGCACACACATTTCAAGTCACATTCTCCAACACTTTAAAGAAAGAAAAGAAGCCCATAACAATATAAATGAAATATGTATTTTTCTTTACTCCTGTCACTGCAAAGTGCTAGCATAACTGAGGAATTTACGGAGAAGAAAATCAGTTCCTTGTCCAGAGCACCAGCAGCCTGGAGGAGGTGTTTGTATATGCTAAAGATTATGGGCGAGCAAGGTAAGCAAACACTGAAGCACCAAAAGAGGGAGAATTAAATAGCATAGCTCATTATTTCTGCAGTCTTTACATCATTACAGTTAACTGTTAGTTTTCTCTCACTGATTGTTAAGAAGTCTGTCTGGAGGACATGCAGGTTGGTGTGGGGAAGACATCTGGTAGGGCTACATTTTGAGGAAGGTTTAAGTGTGGAGTATTACTAGTATCTCATGGCTTTATAGAAGGATATCTAAAGGTAAAAAAATGACAAAGAGGGACTAAATAATAGTTTTCATACAAAAAGCTGGAATAAATTCTGATTAAATGGAAGTGAAAAAAACTCTGACAAGGAAGTTAAAAGATTTGAAAATTATGGAAGCACCAGTATAGATTGTCCTGGAAATTGTGAAATACCTATTGTTGAAGGAAATAACAGGTTAGACAACATCTGGTAGGGGCAAGACAAGTCTATCTAATATTTCTTTCAGGAATCAATCTTTTTATGATTTTATAATAAATAACTTCACAGTGATAAAGAGGTCTGGATGTGGGACTGTTTTTAGTCTGGATCTATTTCAGTCCTGTCTTTGTAATAGCAGAAGTCACTTAAAGGTTTTTTTGTATTTAATGTAAAACTACTTCTTACTTTAGAGTTGACAAGGTTTGATTTTTAGAGTTCCTATGAGAAAACAAACAAACAAACAAACAAATACATTTTGGATACCCACAAATGCACACAGTTCAAGATGCTGCCCACTCTTAAGCAAAAATTTGTGCTGTGTCCAAACTTTTGACCTACCTTCATATGACTTTGAAAGACACACGTTAGAAAGTAAGCAGAATGTTTTTCTGGCTTCTCTCTGGTATTGCTTCATTTTTTGCCCTATCTAGAGAATGACATTCATGTGATGAGTGTCTAGAACTCCATTCAGTGTTGGGAAAATGCAAAGAATTAGTTCACTGCTCAGATTCTTTCTGAAAGTCCATTCTGTGTGTTCAATTGTGCATGTTCAAGACTGTCCAAAATCTGCGTGTGATTTCAACTCACTGCTTCTGAGTGGTGCTCATTGCTGAATTTTGAAGGCTGTACAAAGACAGTAGAGTAGGTTGTCAATTCTTATTATGATTCATGTCATTCTAGCTGATTAATTCAGTGAAACATGGCATAATCACACTAGGCTAGACATATGTCAGCAAAATAACATTTGTGAAAACACAGGACAGCCCCAGTTTTACCCTGTTTTGGGTGGTTTGTTTTTGAAAGGAAATGAGTGAGCTTTCCTACCTTCATTATTTTCCTGGTCATCTTTCCCCAAAATAGGAAGAAAATTAGATTCATCATTCTCTCCAGAGTGATAAGTTGAATTTAAAAATGTTTTCTTGCATATAGCAAATTTTCTTTTAGCTATCTTTACCTTCTTCTCAAGGCAGGTACAGGGCACTCCTTTTCCTAAAGCCAGCTTTGAACACGGATAAAAACAAAGAGATTTCAGCAGCCTGCAGACTCTTTTTCCACACTTGTTTTTCCTTCCTCCCCACAGCTCACACAGGGAAGGTGTCAAAGGTGACAGCTACTAGAATTTTGAATTTTTTAATTAAATGCTTGTAACATAGGACCATCTCTTTCATTGCTGAGGTAGAATATGACTATTTTGTTCCAAATTTCAGGATTTTGGTGCTGGAGAAGAATATTGTTGCCTTTTTTTCTTTCTTTTTTTGGGGGGGAAAAAAGAAAAATACTTATTTTTTAATACATAGATTTTATTACAAGCTGTGTCCTGTTGTCCTCTGTCTGTGGTAGACATCCAGCACAACTAAACACAAACACTGAGCATTTTTGTTTACTGAGAGAAAAGAGGAGTAAAGTGTAAGCTTTATTCATGAGAAAAATATCATGTCAACAGGTGTTACTCTGAATCTTTCTTATACACCCTTTAGAAGTATTTTTGACATTTTAAAGAGAAAAAGTTGGTTTGTTAACACTAATGGTAAACATCCAGAAAAATAGAGAAAAGGGAGAAATCTGTGACTATATGAGAAATGAAGGGGGGGGGGGGGGGAGGGTGTTTGAAGTAACACAAAAGGCAGAGTGGCAGAGTATCAACTGAGTCTTAGTCAAATAAACCAGCAAGTGTCATACAGGTTTTATCTTCAACAGAGTAAAAGAGAAAACTGGATGGATTTTTTTGTTCCATATCTTCGTTGATTGAATTGCAGTCAAAAATAAACTTGGATATAGGAAAAAAAGGGTTTATAAATGCTAAAAGTTATCATTTGGCTATAAAACTAGAATGAGAATATGGCATACAAATTCCTTTCCAAATTTCACCTAAAACTTCTTGCCATAATTTTTTGAAAAGCATGAACCTCAGAGCTGGGAAGTCATTACCTTCCATTCTGCTTGAAGACTAAAATAGTTGTTCAATATTAGGGCAAGAAAAGTCTTTCAGTACTTCTTATGAACAACCTCTCACATGATCTAGGCTGAAACATATATCTATTATAACTTGCCATTGCCTTTTTATAAAATGTGCACAATAACATATGCAGGAGAACAGGGAAAAGGGAGAGAAAATGCAAAAGATATTTAGTGGTTGACAGGTACCTAATTTCACATTTATTTGTGCCTTAAAAAATATCTCATTAGTTTCAAGGGGCAAAGGCAAAAGCAAACTGGGGCATTATGTTTTCATATTCACCTCCACAGTGAATTCCACCTCCCATTCATGTATTCAAGTATTTTCGGTTTAGGCTTCCTAAGGGGCTCTAGGTAATCACTAACTGGAAGTTTCCAGTTAAACCTCACAGTGGCCTATGCTTTGAAAATTCTAATCTCTGACTTAGGAAATTACTTACACTAAATTAAATATTGGAGTCTAACAAATTTTAAATCCTACTCAAAAAAATTCTTAGCCAGTTTCAGAAGCATTTATGTATTAACATTTAATTTCAGGAAAAGCTTGTAGGCTTCAAGTTTGGTCAGATTTTGACACATACTAAGACTGCACAATTTAACTTTGAGAAAGAAAAAATTACAGAGTTTAAACTCCACTCTGCTAGATTTTAGTTGATTTTAAAGCCTAGAAGTTGAATTATCATAGATGAAAAGAAATCCACAGATTTCAAATAAAGGTCCTAACTAATTTTCGACTTTGCGACATCTGGAAAGCAACTCTTGTCCTTCCTGCTGAGGTGCCTGGCATTGTGGCAGTAGTTTTATCTCACCATCAATGCAAGCAGGAAAAACAGAAAACTAAGTTTCAGTGCATGTCAGTAAACATACTAAAGGAAGGAAGGGCTGGATTTCTGAGGAGTTTCATTTTAATAAATCAGGCAGAAAGGATGATCTTCCTTGAAACTAAAATGGAATCACCCTGCGAATCCTAAAAATAGAACAAGTCAAATGTTAATTTTTTAAGTTTGAAAGAAAGCTGGCAAATGAGGGAGATTTTGGAATGCTGCATCCTCTAGATAGAAAGTTATAAACCCCTGTATCCTTAAATAAAGGATAGAACTGAGGCTGATACAACTGAAGAAGGAAACAGTGCAGAACAAATTGCAGTAAAGTTTTCTTTAAGAAGAGGATGTAAAAACAAATGAGCAGGCTAGCAAGAAACCTACATGGATTTGAACACATATGCTGCAAGTCTAAAAATAGATGAATGAGCTGAAATACTAAATGACAAAGGAAGATATAAAAAAGCAGGTAGTAGACAGAAATTGGTGAAAGTAATGAGACAGTGAAATATCAAGTGTATGACATCAGGTTACTACCACCAGTCACCCAGCTCAGGGTCTGACAATGCCTGTGACATGACAAGGGAGACAAGGGAGCCACCTGGACAAAAAGCACAGTAATAACTGCAGTTTATTTATGCCCATATAGACTGTTCAAGAAATGTTTCAATGCAGAGACTGAATTTTTTGTGACCCTTCTCGACCAACAAGTTAGAAATTCATAACAGAAAAGGCAACTCTTTATGTAGTTCTAAGCATTACAAAGAGGACAAATGAAGAACCTGCAGGGTAGGAGGGATAATATTTCTTAATTAAAAATCCTTTTTGCAGCAAGACTCAAAGTACCACAGAATGACAGAATGATTTGTGTTGGAAGGGACCTTAACGATATGTTATCCTCTTCAGAAGCATTTCATTTAATTGAGAGCAATTTTAAAAATAAAATTAAAAGCTGTACTCTAAAAGAGTAAAATGTTTGCATAGGGCATGAAGATTATTTACAGCATCATATTGCAATCTCAAGGTGATTAATATCAATCCAAAGAGCCTTTTAAACAGTCACACAAAATAACCTGACCAAACTTCCTCCACAAAATCATTATATTTAAACAGTAGAGGACAATATTAGAAATTTAAAGACTTTACTTGGTCCTGCAAAAAGTAAAAGTTGCGTTCAGGTAAGGAAAATCTTACAGTATGGAAGACTGAGCAAGTAAAGCCATAATAAACCAGGCCAGGTAATATTTTGAGGAATAACTCAAACGTATAGGAAACAGGAAGCCTGTCTGGCCCTGCCAAATGGGTGATCACAATTCAAACTGAGCACTTGAGAAAGACACAGCCATGGCAAAGTTGCTAAATGAGTTATTGTACTGATATTCCCCACAAAGAGCCTTAGGGAGAATCCACAGAGCCTTTCTTCAGAAATGAAGAATTTGAGGCACTGTATCAAATTGACATCAGCAGAAGAGGTTTCAAACAAATCTATCCAATAAACAGGGAAAAAAATCACCAGAACCAGATGTTGTGGAACTCTGAGATGTGCTATTTATCTATGTCATCACTTCAGTTCAACCAATAACAAACTAAATTAAAGGAACTAAAGCCAGCCAATATGTTTCAATTTTTAAAACAGCTTTAGTAAAATTTGAACAAATGTTCCTCCTGCACCAGAAAAATGACATAAAATACTGAATTCAAATGTATTAGAAGATATTAGAAGATACTTTAACAAGCGTTTCACAGAAAAATCATACCTATCCAGGCCATTGAAGATTTTTGTCAGACTCTATTTTAGAGAAGTACTGATGGTTTATACAGTTTCAATGAATTTCCAAAAAGTTTTTGACAGTGTTCCTCAAAAGAAAATATAAATGCCATTGGAAGAAGGTCACACCATGAATAAAAAAGGTTGTTAGCAATTAGGGGAAAAAAGTACAAGTTAATAGCTGGTCTTCACTACTGGCAGTTCATTGTGAGTTGTTAGAGATGAAAAAAGAAGGTTCTCAGGATATCACTTGATAAAGTAACTGTGCACTAAAAATGGCACTGAAAAGAGAAACTTTGGACTCATTTGGGGTAGTTCTCCAAAGACATTGGTTCCATACCTAAGACTTCTTGAAGAAAAAGAAAAATCATAAAAACATATTGAGAAATAAAGCAAAAATAAAGTGGGAAAACAATGCTATGTTACTATCATTTTGTGCTGAAAAAGGAAATCACTATTGTGCACAGGGATACAATGGTGACAAGCAGAGGTAGAGAAGTACTTCTGTACGTGGAGACCTTGCACAGGGTGGGACTTTTAGATCTAGTAAAGAACCATTTATGGTGGGCGGGGTAGAAATTCAGAGGGTAGTGAAAGGAGAGGATGCCCAGGAACAGTAACTTGCTCATTTACACTATCTCAAGAATAAGGAATCACGAGACAATATTCTCACACAGCAGAATTAAAACAAACAAGAGGAATATAAAGCCTGTAATTACACCACACAGCTCATTATCCAAGGATGCTTTAAGTACTAAAAGTCTAAATGGTTTCAAAAAGCCCTTACAGAACGTCTATAATGAAAAGGTAGCTTAGGAATTTAAAACCTGCGGATTTCCAAAAGGAACAGTTCCATTATTTTCCACAGCCATTTACCTTTGGCTATTTGTTAAGAGAGGCCATTGATTAACCCAGTGGTCTTATGCCTTTTCTGAGGGACCTCCACACACCAGAGCAGAGGTATATATTCTTCATTGTCTTCTGTCTTTCAGTTCACCCTTACTCACTCGTGGCGTTCCATGCAGCTTACAAATCCACAAGTGGACATACACAGCCTTGATGGAAAATAGGAAAAGGTACAACGTTACTGGCTGCAATTTCAAAAAGGAAATTAATGCTACCATTATAATTTGTCTTATAAGTTCTTTGAAGCAATGATTGCTTTCTGTTGCTTTCAGCTTCTTTCATGTAGGGGGCAAGAAGACACCAATATAATCCCTCAAGGTTCAGAGGAGAGATGAGTCTGCTCCTCCTGCTCCCAAATATCTGTGCAGTTACGAGTACAGATCCCTAGGCTTTAGAACTGTCTGTTTTCCTGTGCCATGTCTATATTGCTCCATGACGTTACATGTTGCCACAGATGTAGAAATATGTAGAGCAAATCTAAAATGAGACACTTTTGAGCATTAAGTTTTGTAAATCTAACATGAGCTTTTCCTCCTTTAACCAATCTAATGGGCCTCCAAGGGAGTATATTATTCTGTTTTACTTTTGGCCTTCTTTTGCTGGCTGACCTCCCCCTAATTAAGGCAACTCATCAGAGGGCCGGCATCTTCAGCTTCTAATGCATCCGAGGCCAGAAAGTCATGTGTCTTTTCTGCTTGATCTGACATTAAAATGAGAAGAAAAGGATTAAATACAAGCAAATTACTCTTCTAAGAGCAAAGGAAGAAAATCCAGCTGCTGGCAGGCACATAGCAGCAGAGCAGGAGCGCACTCCCCCTTGCCTTCATCCTGGGCCCCTGAGTGAACACTCAGGGTGGTCCTCAGGGAGCTTGCATGGACACCACAGCTCTCCCAGCTCACTGATGCTCCCCCACAGGACTGACTGCAGATGCACAGCACTAATGCTGAATAACTCTTATGTTGCATAATGGTGATTTTTATGGTTGTGTCAAGAAATAACAGAGACAAATAGTTCAAATAATTTAAGACATGAAGCACTGAGAATTGATGAAATTACAGTACACCAGGTTTTATACTGGCACTTCTGCCAACATATGTTAGAGAGGATGTATTTCTAGCTACCTCCACACAGAGAGAAAACAAAATAGAAACACAGTTATTTTGATTTAAATATGTCTTCTTTGATTTTCTTGTTTAAGTTCAGGAATTGAACAAAGTGCCATTCTACTAGACTTTCCCAGTACTATCATCTGTGTATATCCATATTTGCGTATGAATGTGGCCTGAATTTCTTCTGACAAATAGGCTTTTGGTACTGTACTTTTAATCAGTTCTTCCAGAAAAGACAGACACAAGAAAAAAACTCATGTAGATGCACCTGTTTCAATGAATGATGACTTTGTTCCGTTATTTTATCTCTACACTTATCTTTATTGCAGCAATGAAATAATTCTTGCAGAACAAAGTAAATTCTTGAATTGACTAAATATTTACAGTACATAAAGCCACTGAGAAATTTACCTGCTGATTATCCCAATCACATGCTTCAATACTTCAAGTACAACAGGCAAAGATAGAATATAGCTTTTACTTGAAATAAGACATCCAGTGTTTCAAACTGTTTCAAAACTATGTTTCTTCTCCAGCAACAACGTGCTTTTGTGCCAACTCCTAAATAACCATAAATTTCTTTTTTATAAACCGTAATGAATACTTGGCCAAGGTGCTGTGACTGTTGGCTTCTACCTTTGAGCAGAAATGGAAAAAAGTGCACACTGAGCAAAATGGAAAAAAGATCACAGCAAGCCCAGTGTTGCATTTTTCATTTAATGTGAAGGAAGCCTTGTTTTTGTGGTGTTGCAGTTTTCAATGTTTTTAATCGTAAAGTGGCTGATCAATTTAAGGTAAGTGGCAGTCATTTGGCCTAGTTCCCAGGCTGTGCTTTCCTTCCAGAAAATAAAGGATTCAGTCAGACACACAGACAAGGGGCATCATCGGTGGCTCTCACATTCCAAGCATTTTAGCACAGATTAAGTTGGAATGGTTTTACTGTTTAGTGAAATCTCCTAGGTGTTGCATTTTATCCCTCTCTGGCTGTGGTTATCCAGGTTGAGCTTCTCAGGTCAGGACCTCCATAAGAAAAACGGCTTGTAGAGCCTTGTAGGGAAATACAAAGTATAGGTCAAGACTCCTTATTAAAATGCAATTTCAGCAGTTTATTGCAAAATTTAAGTCCCCAGACAACAGGTAATTTAGCAGTGAACTTTTTTCCTAAAGCTTGCAGTAAGGCAAGAGCTGTTTTACATGCATTCCAGAGGAAAAAGCGAAGATAATCTTCTTAGGAAGGACAAAACCTCAGCACTTTGTGTGTCTGGAAATAACCAGCAGATAATTAAGAGTTATTTTTAGCCTTTTTTCCCCTTTCAGGTGCAATAAAGTGCACATTTCAGTGCCTAATAACAAACTCAAATTTGGCTCTATTATGTAATTTTGAAAATTTATTTGGTTCTTTTAAAGAGCATGTGTCTTCAAACAATAACTTCTAATAAATAAAAGTTCTATCTTCTAATATAGTCACCCATTTTGCAGACTCTCAGGAAAAGATTTTTTTGAGGTATTAGGGTGATAAATTAGCTCTGGCTTCCTGGAATTGCATATGCACAAAGGACACTGTATCAGAGAGTTCTCACTATCTACATTCATAGGAGTTATCAGATGTTTGACTGTTTACAATATCAGCATTAGGGGTATGAATGTGAGGCTACTTTCTTATTGATACTTTGGACCTTAAAAAACCCCACCAAAATCCATGCCTATTCATCTTAATTTTTCTTCCAATTATCTATGCCTTGAAAAATAAATTGATGGCCAGATTGAAATGCCCAGTACTTCTGCCCAAAAGTGAGCTGGTGGTTTTGGAAATTTAAGCAGAACAGAAACATGAAAAATTAGGGAGCTACACTTCTTTTTACAAGTGAAGATATTTCTCAGATATATACTCCAGCCAATTTACAGTTTCCCTTGAAAACACCACTCTTTCACAGCTCAAGTTTTAACTATCCCTAGTAACACAATTGAATATATTCTGTTCTTTAAGGGATATATTGAAGACTAATATTTCAGATGTATACATGAGCATGCATGTGCATGTCAGTAATTGGACTGGACTGAACTGACCCTGCCGGTGCCTCTGGAGTCCCAGCCTCACAGCAACACGCTGAGAGGTACCAACAAACTGCAGCCAGGTGCCAGCACCTCTCTGGAAATCATAATTATGTAGCCAAAGAATCCATCATTAATGCCTTCCCCACCCACCTACCCCCCAGTTTGGTCTTTAAAAAGCAAGGAGTAATTTCAATGGGAAAAGTTGTTTGTTTAATCAAACAAGCTAAATTACAAGGCAATAAGTTCAGAGACTTTAGGCAGAAGATAACAAAGTACTGGTGCAGTGAGAGCTTGTGAAGGCTCAGATGACCATCAAGAGCAGGGCAGTGCCAAGGATGATGGAGAGCTATGGGCAGTCCACAAACACTGAGAGGCAGGGAAGGAGTTAACTGGAGCCACAAGGAGGGGCAGGAAGCTGACCAGCTGTGTGCAATTGCAGCTGCTGCTATAAAAAGGCTTTGCCTTAAAGGACAGGGAGTCATATTAGAAGGGAAGGAAATTCTACTTGTGAACTTCATTCAGTTTTGAAGGGAAGGAAGAGGGTTCCTGATGGTTGGGTGTCTGAATTTTGGAATATCTTGCAAGTGTCTGATGGACAGAATGAGTTTATCCATTTGGTCAAGAGTTCTTACTTACTGTTAGGACTGTATACCCAATGTGTGTTGTAATACTTCTCCTGTGTTCCCATTTAGCAAAAAGTTGATGAAAATGTAAAAAACACTGTGTCTTATACTGCTTTTTCTGTTCATTACTGTGCAGAAGCCTGGTGCTGACCCTTTTTCAAGGGGAGATTGTTTTATTATGGGATCGTTCTCATGAGATCTGTGAGATAGAACTAGGTCTAGGTAGGTCAGGAGGCAGAGTAAAATGCTGACTATGCAAATTTGTAGCAACGCTGTCCCAGAACAAGACTACCTTCTGCAGAGGGTTCAGCTGTGAAGGGAAGGAAGCATCTTCCTCATAATCCTTGAGGAGATTACTTAACCCTTAAGGGGAAGAGAGCAGAGCAAAAAGACTGCTTTATATAGCCCAACAAATACTCTCATGCACACAGAGATGTCAAAAAGACTTGGTGCTGATTTATTCCACATGTTACTGTCCATTTCCTTCTCACAGCATTTGCGTAAAATCTTCTGTGAGGGATAACCTTATTTAAATGGATCCTAATAATACAAATTGATTCTTTTTTTTAACTAAATAAAATGTATCAGCATAGTATCAGGAGCTATAGGTGAGATTTGTCGATCTCTCTTTTGAAGATGAAGGCATACGTGGAGATCTAGCAAAAAGGACAACCTTTTATTTAACTATAGGTAAATCAAAATAATTTTGAATCCTGATGCTGCAACTCAGTTGCTGAAACAGCGCAGGTATAGCTTATGGCACACAAGCCCCTTACCTATTGTTGGACACCTCTTTTTTGGACACCAGAGCTTTCCTCTGCTGGCCCTTACTTTGTCTAGTCCATAGAAAACTGCAAGAGTTTTATTAACCAATATTGCCCTGCTTGGGAATCATTTGTAGTTTGCCAAACTAATCACGGCAGAGTGCCACAAGATTAAATTTGTCCAGGCTGACTAATTCAGACTCTTGTGAGACAGCAGGAAAAAAGTAGCAGTAAAAGAGTATGACAAATAAGATCTAAATAGGAATTAGGGCTGGTTGTGCTACAGGATGTAAAAGAAATACTAAGTCCAATTTCCATTTGTATTGGAGATCCTCTGATACCAATAGAAGAGAATATAAAGGAGTTCAGCACAAATGAGACAGTGATGTTTGCCTCTCAGATTGCTAGGATTGTAAGTGGTTGTGTTAGGCACAGAGAGAGCTGAAGAACTCTGTGCTTCTTTCTCTTCCACCACACATGATTTATCAGCAGGTAATTGTATCCCTGGTGTCACATGAAATGGCTGTGGCTGATCCTGCCTATAGCAAGGCAGAGTGCAATGGTAAAACTGCCTCCAGCCTTATGATGTGGAGGGCAAGTCCCAATTTCATGGGCACCATGAACCGCATGTAGCACAGTGATGATTATTTAAGGAAATGGAAGTCAACAGCTGCCTGGCAGTTTTGCTTCCTTCCTCTTCTAGCTCAGATCTTCTGATCATTGAGGCCTATTCAGAAGAGGTTTTTGAAAAAGGCTCCTCTGTTTATTTGCTCAGGGTTTGTCTACAAAGAGCTTTGCTATGTCTGAATGACTCTGTGATGACCCTTGTTTACTACAAGCAGATGTTATAGATAGAAAGACAAGGATAGCCAGTGAAACTGCTACACTTCCCATATGAATACTCTTTATTGGCCCCATACATAAAGTAAAATATGAATTAATGGCTTTTATTTTATTCAATCATTGGTCTAGTTTGGGTTATACTGAGTTTTTCTAGTTAAACTTATTCTTGTCCAAATTAAAAGAATATGAGGAAAAATAATTTTGCCTTTAATTCATATCCTACTTTGAGACAAATTAATATTCAACTGTGGAAACCCTTGACAGCATCTGCCTAATATTCCTGTGTTACGGAATAATTACATTTAATAAATGAGGTAGTAGGGAAGGCCTGAATTATCTTTAAATGATTTATTTATATTGATGTGGTCTTTTATTTATTTATTTATTTGCCCAAGAAAGCTATGCTGAGAGATCAGGCTGTCTCTTGCAGACTGCATCTGAAGATATAGGCTTGGTGAATCATATCAACAGAGCAAATATTAGGTAAGACAGATGTTTTAATGGTTTGGTTGATGGAATAGTAGCCAAAAGAACTTAATTTAATCCCCAGTTAGATCACTTATCATTATTTATTTCTCACAAGAACATCGTGACTAAAGAGGAGACTCATCATTCGGATTTTACGGTTCAGTTACTCATTTGAAGAAAGCCAAAAAATTGGATTGTTGATTGCTAATAACTGAGTTAATCTCCCAAGCTGTTGGCATGACAGGCAGTATTCTTTTGACTTCAGCCAAAATTTTCAACTGGGAAATCACATGACAAATCTCTTTCTCCTGAGAGCTTCATAGGAACAATGCCCTGCAGACTATCATCAAATTAGAAGGTCACTTACAGCTTTACCATGTTCCTGTTTTATTTCAAATTAGCACGTGGCAACCCCCCAAGGGTAAAATGGAATATAATAAACTGTGTTTGAAATCTGTTATCCATGTACTTGTGTAATAACCTAAATCAAAATTTTAACAATTGCATTCACTCTCACAAAGTCTGTGATTGATCACAAAAAATTATATCCATATTTACACCTACTTTTTAGTGCATAGGTACCTCTTACGAACAGTTTTCTATTGTTGCAAGGCTATAAAACCAGACATTTCTCACTCTCCATGTCACGATACACACTTTCATAGGAATCAAGGTAATGTATGAATAAGATTGCTTTTAGAAATATGTATTGATTTTCTGAGTATATGGTGATTAATTTTTTATTTTGTTTAAGATATCTTATTAGAAGTTTGGATCAATAGCTGGAAATGCTCAGATGATTGACAGTAAATCAAACACTCCAGGATATGTGATAACTAATTTCCCCACCAAAATGTTGTGAAAGGAACTGTGGAATTCAGATTTTAGCTCTGCTTTACTGTAATCATGCCACATATTGCATCAGCTTTTCCAGACAAAATTTAGAAGCCAAATTTTAACACTCATTTGCTTAGTTAATTCATTCAATGGAGAATTTCCCAGTAAATCTCTCTAGAGTATTCATAAAATCTTCTGTAGATCCCACCTCTGTTTGTAGGTCCTGGGTTTTGTTTTAAATTTGTATTCCTTTGTTTGATTTTTTTTCTTATAGGTGAGTTTTTATAGTTTTCAGGCTTCTAGTTTAATATAAAATCAGGACAGGGGAATAAGAAAGACAGAAAAGGAAAACAAGTACTGGGACCGCAATTTGTATCTTATCTGATAAAAAGGCACTTTTTCAATGATTTTATTTAATTGATCCAACTCATTCTTTATTTAGTGCAATTGTGTCCTAGTTCAGCAGGTGGGACCAGTTTATCACTTTGTGGGTATGACCAAAGCTGTGTATTCTACACCCTCTATTCATTTCCCAAGAACTAATGGACCATTCACAGTAGCTGCCCAGGGCACACCTGACCCCTCAGGGTGTGAGCTGGGTGTGAAAGACACCTGTGAGACAGGAGCTGTGATAACTCCCTCCAGGAAGTTGTTAGCACCTCCACACCCAGCCTGAGGTATCATGTCTGCTAATGGTTCCAAATACCCCATGACGCACAGAATCAGATCGCCCATTGTGTAATTCCCTGCCCTGGGGGAGGTACTGGGTGGTCCCACCTGGACCTGAGGGGATATAATCTTGGGGGTTTTGGAACTTGGGGAACCATTCGTTGGATCCAGAGGAGGACTGGAACCTTGACAGGAGGAGACCACCACTCTTGACCAGACTGCAATCATCATCTGCATCAACAGGTTTCTCCCTTCCTTTTACTTTGGACTTGGGGGAACCACATGGGGTTCAGCACAGGGGCTAACAAACACCGTTGTGTTTGTGCCGCAGGGTGCTGGGTTATACTTCTGGGGTTTGTGGGTTAAAACCAATTTCTCTTTGTGCCATTGCATTTATTGTAATATTGTTATTAAATTGTAACTCTGACTTATAATCTCTTTTCTGTTGGGTTCACTTTTTCCTGCCAGTTAAACCAGCACAAATTGACATTAGCTAGGAAATTCGCAAAGGATTAGATCACTATGGGGTGTCATAAAATGACCATGTTACATTTCTTTTACATACCATTTTAATATTTCATTGCTTTTTATGCAGCACAGAATGTTATCTTTATGCTCACAATTCTTGGAAGAAGGCAGATAGCTTCTCATTTGTTCCCATATTTATCTAAAATGAATTACAGATGCAGCTGATGGTACCTGGATAGCTGATAGATCCTTCCCTCATTTCTTCTCTCCCTTCCTCCCTCCCTTCCTCCCTCCTTCCTTCTTTCTCTCTTTCTTCTGTTATTTCTTCCTCCCTTCACTTTGGTCCTCCTCTAATAACAGCAAAATTCAGAAAACATTGGGAAGATACCTGACTGAAATATTGAGAATTCTCAGGAAAACCACAGAAACTCACAGCCGATCTGCTGTCCCCAGCTGTGCAAGAGTAGACAAAAAAAACCAAGAAATGCAAAGGCAGTGCTTTTGTGACAAAAAAAGGAAATGTTTCCTTCAGCAGTGTGCAGTCAGACTGAAATTCAGCTCTGGTGGAGGTAGTTGCAAGACTGCAATTGGACTTTATGAAAGGATTGTTCATTAGTTGTTTGTTCATTAACATTTGTAGCTTTACAAGTCAACCCTGTGATGAGTGCACAAACTTGCCACCTCAGGGCATAGGATCTCCCTGTATACATAGTTTTTGAAAATTATAGAATCATTTAGATTGGAAAAGACTGTCAAATATCATGAAGTCAAACTGATACCTAGCACCATCATGTACATCACTAAACCATGGCTGTAAGTGCCACATCCACAAGGTTTTTAACACTTTTAGAGATGGTGATTCCACCACTTCCCCGGAAACCTGTTCCAATGCCTGGCTACCCTTTCAGTAAAGAAACCTTTCCTGATTTTTAACCTAAACTTCCTCTGGCACAACTTGAAGCCATTTCCTCTTGTCCTGTCACTTCTTACCTGGGAGAAGAGATCAAATGCCACCACACTACACCCTCCTTTCAGGTAGTTGTAGAGAGTGAGAAGGTTTCCCTGAGCCTCCTTTTTTCCAGGCTTAACAACCCCAGCTCCCTCAGCTGCTTCTCATATGACTTATTCTCTAGATCCTTCACCTGCTCCTTTGCCCCTTTTGTGGACAGGTTCCAGCACCTCAATGTCATCTTTGAAGCAAGGGCAGTGAACACAGTATTCAGGGTACAGCCTCATGAGTTCTGAGCACAGAGAGACAATCACTTCCTGAGTCCTGCTGGCCACACTGTTTAATACAAGCCGGGATGCCCTTGGCCTTCTGGGCCCCTTGGGCATACTGCTGGCTCATCATCACAGCTGGCTGCCAACCAGCACCCCCAGGTTCTTTTCCACCAGGCAGATTTTAAGTTATTCTACCTCCAGCCTGTAGTGCTGCATGAGGATGTTGTGATGCAAGTGCAAGAGCCAGCACTTGGCCCTTGTTGAATCTCATACAGGTGGCCTCAGACCATCGATGCAGCCTGTCCAGATCCCTCTGCAGAGTCTTCCAACTCTTCTGCCCAGCTTGGTGCCACCTGCAAATTGACTGAGGGTGAACTTGATCCTCTCTTCCAGATCACTGATATTAGACAAGACTGCCTCAATACTGACCCTTGAGGAACCCCACCAGTGACTGTGAATGTAACTCCATTTACCACCACTCTCGGGGCATGGACATCCAGACAGTTTTATACATGTCGAAATGTGCACCCATTGAAGCCATGAGCAGTCACTTTCTTCAGAAGAATGCTGTGGAAGACAGTGTCAAAGGCTTTACTAAAGTCCAGGTAGGCATATGCACAGCCTTTCCCTCATTCATGAAGTGGGTCACCTTGTTGTCCTCATTCCCTTGGCAAAACACATCTCCTCTTCCCAACCTCTGAACCTTTCACCTGTATCTATGATACACAAATACAGCACCCATTTTTATCAGTTATCATTTCCCTATTTCCTGTGCTTTGTTGTCTGTTTACATCCTCTTCACTGCCTGTGCAAGCTCTCTTCAGGCTATTTTCTTCATAGTCTCAAACATCATCACCAAAGGACTTCTCCCATTTTATCTATTCAATATGTCTCAACCCAGGGTATGAAGAGTGTATACCTGCTGTGGAAAGTTGCACCCAGGACCTGGGTTCCTAGAGCACTTCTTACACTCCATCATGTAATGACTCAAAAAGGTACACCACTTGGTTTATTGCCAGGATAGGAATACATCCAAGTATCTTTTTTATTTTCATCAGTTCTACATCTGTAGTTTTACACTTCCTATCAGGAATTTAATCACATTTGTTTTAATCACATTTGCATGTATTGAGAGTAATTCAAGGAAATGTTTGTTGAGATCAGTTATATTTTTCTAGTTCCTCCTTAGTTCTAGCCCTTAAAACATGTCAAAATGCATGAAATACTTAAAATCCTTTGTTTTTTTACATACAAACAATACTGAGGACAGGACAAAGCATCTGTATGTTAACCCCTTACTTTAGAGATGCCCATACTAAGAAAGCCAACACCCCCATGCAGAAAAAATAGGTTTTGGCTCAGAAAACCAACTGAGAAGAATCTAGCAAAAGTAGATCACACTGGGCAGCCCCAGCCACTTCCAAATCTCTGAGGGGTTTAAGTCTAGACAAGTCCCAAAGTACTGAGGTCTGTTTACAGCCATGTTCTGTCATAACCAAACAGCTTTGCAGTTGTTATTAATTTACTTCTTTGCACCTTTTACGTTTTAAGTTTTTAATAGCAGGATCTGTGACAACTTATGGCACTTCATAAATTATTATATGCCTGATAGCATCCAAAGCCATAAGTGAACAGAGATTTATTGGGGACCAAGATGGCAGGGCAGCATAGCTCATGCTTAGATAAAAGTTGTCTCTAGGGTCTGTAATCATTAAATGCCTTAGAGTTCACATGGAACTACAAGTCTGAGGAACAGACTTTGTGGCAGAGTTGGAGGTAAACAAAGCCAGTATTCTTCATGGTTTGTGTTCCCTGTGATCCTACAAGTCTGCAAGTCCATAATCTCACAGTTGCACCAAAAAATGTGAAAATACTATATTGCACACACATTCTGCCTGCATGTAGGTGAAAACACAACAAATAATTGCAGAACTGAGCAAAAAAAACAAACCCCTTTTCTTACTCTTGCTCAGAGTATACCTCTTATTTGTTAAATGAATTCACTATAATGCAATATTTACAGAAATGTCTGTACTTTCTCCTGGGACTCATTGTGAAATTCAGGTGAGTAGCTCATATACAAACTTACAGAGTAAACCCTGCTGCTGAACACAGTTGTACTGGCTCATACTGGAGGTGTCTCCCTAACAACAGTGTGCTGTTGGCTTCAACCACAACTTTAAGAGAGAGAAGAAAGTAATATTCTCAATTTGAGCAAAAAAGTGCAGTAAAGCATAGCTCTGGCATGTTTTAGCTGAGAGGAGATCTGTTCTTTACTCAAAGCACTGCAGGCTTTATCTATAGGAGAAGCCCTCCTCACTAGGTATGCCAGTACCCATGCCTCGGATTTGTTGTAGAGAGTCAGCAGAAAAGCCTCAAGATGGCATTGGCCATCCAAAGGAATAAAAATTTCTTTTCCAGGTTCTGCAGTCCTAGGTTAACAAGCCATCAGCATGAAAGTGCAATGAGAATTCATTCATCAGGGTGAGAAAAGATGCAGAATGAATGGTATCTTGGATGCCCATGGAAATGATGGCAGAACCAGAAGGAGAAGGATCTGTTTAGCATGTCCTGTCTGAGTATTTGTTCTGGGTAGTGACAGCAGGGCTAAGAGGTTAGCCAAATGCACATTCAATATTAGCAGATCTCAGGGAACTTTGGTACTGAGCCAAAACCAAGCTGTGCATCTGAGAGACAGAAAAAGTCAGGATTTTGACATCTTATAATTTGGCTAATTTTGAACAGATCTACATAGTTCTCAGAAAAAGCATTTTCTTGACTCCAAGACTACATTGCTGCCAAATTTCAAAGCTTATTTGGAAACCACAGAGATATGCAAACTTTCCAAACAAAATTAATGATATTTTAATGTGGTTGAAAGCATTAGGCATCCTAGAGATAAGGTGAACTCATACTGCCCCTGTATTGTAGTTCAGCTGTTTATAAAACAACATAGAGATCCTTAGACAGTAGACTTCCTCTTTATAGGCATTGTATATATTTTTTTCTGAGCTGCTGTAATCTAGAAATAAACACTCTATTATCACAACCCTGTTACATGTAAGAAAGACATTCACCTATAGCTGTGTGCAGCAGTGGAAAACACAGGTTGAAGGGGTTGGTAAAAGGATAGACACTTACACTGTTTAAAGCTCAGGGATGAAAGTCATTTAAGTCAAGAACACTTTGCTCTCAGATAGTTAATAGCAAGCAAATCAGGCAATGCAGAGGGAATCTGCAGTGAAAAGGATCCCTTTCAGTAAATATTTCATGGTTCACTTTAAGGAGGGGTCCCCTCCTTTCTTTTATTTTTAAATCAATGTCTTTTATAGCAGTCATTGTACTCCCTGTCCCCCCCACTGAAACGACAGGATGGGTTTCAGTTTATCCCAGTGGGAGCCCAGCAGCCTGGAAGCCAAGTGGTGGGATATCTTTGTAACTGCTTGGCAATTCCAATCAAGACAAAAGTTCTCCAGCAGGTTAGAAAGATGGATTCAATAACTACAGGGCCAAAACAAACCAACAAATATTGGCCAAATTAATCGTCCGGTATCAGATGTTTACTGTGCATAAGTATGATAAAAACAAGAATGAACCTGGAAGTGGATGTCTGGCAGTTCTGTCTTGCAAGAATTCTGACCTTATTTTCAGAGGCACCGACAGCTTCTCCAGACTACTGTGGGAGAGCACTTTAGACTACACAGCACTTCCCAAAAATTGGCTAGTGATTAATTGTAAATTTTACCACAGTATAAATGCCTTTTAAAAAGCTTTCTAAGGTGCTTCTTTTGAGTTCTTTAAGATTTATCAAATCTGTAAAGAACTTCTTGGGGAGGGAAAAAGAAACATGCAAGCTTGATTGTTTAGCTGCTCTGTTAAATAAAAAAAAAAGTGAATAGAAAATAAAATGGTTTATTATTGTTGAAGTCTCTAGCTCTGTACACATATTAAGTACTTGGGAGGTGAAAGGCTGGGAGGGGGGCTGGGGGGAGGATGGCACACTCAAAACTTCATTTTTCCTCAAGCAGTGACCTGCTTTTTGTTTTTTACGAACAGAGAAAAAATATATATTGGCATGCCCCAAACCAAATACGCACCTGTGCTCTGTTGAGGCTCTGTACCATTCCCTCTTTGATTTGACCAGGTCTTTAGTTGTTATATCATTGTCAACACTTTCTGAATTCAAAGACTTATATCTTTTAGGCTACAAAATAGGTTTTGTGGTCTACTGAAGCCACTGTGGAAAATGTTTTATTTAAGCTACAGAAATATTTCAGTCCCAGTATACCTATTATTGACAATGAGTCACAGAAGCTGTAGAGGGATATTGGTTTAAATATTTACTGGATCTAATGCATTACAAGTAAAACATTCATCATCTCTAACTTACAGAGTATTGGACATTTGCTAATAACTAGCTGAGTATTTTTTAAGTTCCTTTTGCCAACACACCTTAAAAATGCTAAACTTTTCTTCAGATGTTGATTCAGTTCTTCTCTTGAGCAAGAATTAAGTTTCTCCTATCTCCCCAGTATGTCCTCTTTATTTCTTTTTTCACTCAAGGAATTATTTGGTTAACAGAAATGAATATGATTCCAGCAACAGTGCTCATTAGAAAACTACTAGTCCAGAGCCAGATGAGGGAGCCTAGAGAGCAAAACATTCTAATTTGTTTGCCACTAACTTTTAGGCTGGGTTGTGCTTTCCGTTTTGTCTTGTTTTGTTTTGTATATGGGTTTGGTTGTTGGTTTGAGGGTTTTTTAAAATAATTGTTCCACAATAGAACTGCATAGTCACATAGAAATGAAGATAATAAGAATTGTCCTCTTTAAGTTTCACTGTTATACAAAATGCCGTCAAAGAGCAGAATGCATTGACCTTTGAGCATTGGATTTGGAGAAGACACAGAGATGCCATAGTGCAAAGCTCAGCCTTTTATTGTGGATCTCAACCACTCCACTCATCACAATTCCAACTGAATTTTGTAGATGTTGGCAGGGAATAAAAAGTGCTTCTAATAATAATAATATTCATTTGCCCCAGTCTCACCTCCAAACCCTTACTACACTGTAGAGTTTTTTTCTCTCTTTCATTGTCCTCTTCCTTATTTTGTGCACTTAGAGAAATAAGGCAGAGTCCTCCCTGGCGCCATGTTTGCTCAGCCTTTTGTTGTCCTTTTTTATATGGGTCACAGGGATAACTCTTGTAACAAACATGGTTTTCCCCCTGAGCTTCTCTGGATTCCATCAAATGCCTTGAAGCTGTATTTGTGGCTCCAGAGCCACAGACTCAGTATTATTTTGTGTGGTGAAAGACAATATTCCCTCTTAAGAAACAAGTATCTTTAGGCAAGATGTGAAGTTCACTAAAACCCATTTTTATTGTGTCTTGAGACTATTAGGTCATCAATATCAATTAAGCATGAAGAAGTAGAGGGAAAGAAGCAGCTGATGAAATCCATGCTGAATCCTTGATTCACAGAACTGAGATGTACTTTTGTAAGTCCTGTCAAGAAACAAGAACAAAGTCTTTCTTTCTATTCATTTCTTTTCATGAGCAAATGCTGCAGGTTACGTGCAGAGAGACTGTGAAGTTTCCATCCTTTGAAATATTCAGAACTGTCTGGACATGTCCTGGGCAACTGGCTCTAAGTGACTCAGCTTGAGCAGGGGGATTGGAGCAGATGACTTCCAAAGATACCTTCCAACTTTGACCACTCTGTGATTTTGTGCATATAATAAGAACTAACTTCAATTTGTAGAAATAATTTAAATTTAATTGAAACTAAAAGGTCATTATTGTTTTTTCTCAACTTCTGCTGGTCTATGGTTTTTACTACATTGAAAAACACATTCAACTTCCTCTTGTTTTTTGTTTCATTTTAGCTTCTCTGCTTCTTAATTTTCTTAGATATCAGATTTCAAAATTCCATAAGAATGATTCTCCAATACTGTTTTTTATCCAACTAAAATTGTAGAAAAACTAGAAATCTCTTATTTTTTCTGTATTGGAGCAGCATTTCAGGACTAAAGGGGCTGAGAAGGAGGCTTACCCAGCTGCATAGCAAGACTCACCTGGAAAATAGTTTCTTGCCCAAGCAGATCACAGAATGTGTTAACAACTTCAATACTAATTCAGATGCTCAAGGAAACTGACCTAGTGGTTAAATGTTGCATTTCCTAAGCTGTGTGTTTTAAATTACTATAATACTTTGCAATATCATCAAATTTTGCAAGACTGTCTCTGATCACCAAGAGTTACCCTGTAAATTTTACTGAAAAAAGCCAAATTAAAGGAGTTTTCTTTATGGAAGTCTGATTTCTACGCCACTGACAAAAGGCTTGAATTTTGGACCCTGTTGTTTAAAAGCCTTACTTATATAAAGCCTGTTCCAATGAAAAAATACCTACACAAAAGCAAATTATTCTAAACCTAATTCACACAGGCTATTGTAGTTCACACTTTTTATAGAGGTGGATACAAATTAAAGAAGGTCCCCTTCTTATGTTATATGGAACCAACTTTTGAGTTGTACTTATTCCAATTCTTATTGCATCAGTGGATCTGCCTAAAATGTAGCCAGTATGGACTTTTTGCCCATAGAGTGCTGGTATTCAGCTACCTTTTTTGGCACAGTATTTTTTCCTGTTTTCTAACATTAATTTCGCACTGCTTTATAAAATGAGCAAACACAAGAAGAATGGAGAGGCCTGGCATCCCTTTCAAAAGATAGTGGAACTAGGAGCTAAAAGCAAACCTTTGATAAGAAACAAACCATGATGATTTAAAAGAATGTTTGATATAATAATGTATTTCCTGCAATTCGTAATCCCTACTTCCTTGAGGCTAAAGTATTCCTTTACCTTTTATAATTTTGATTATCCCTTCTGGGGTTCATGAAAGAAGATACCTTGTATCATTTTTACCCTTTAATTAAAATCAGAAGGAGCCCAGAATTGAGAGATTCCTGAAAAGGCAAGGGAAGAGAAGAGTATGAAAGGCTTTGGACACAGGATCCCAGAGACTACTCCAAATAATTTAATTCTAGACTTTTTTAAAAATTTGGTTTTTAGAGTTATAATTATGCATCATTTCTTCAAGCTGTGTATTCAGTGGTGAAAGATTTTCAGACTGAAGCCATCAGTAACATTTTGTTTGTACTGGGATAGTGACGTCTCCTTAATTTTTTTATCTTTTAAATTTGCCAACAGTACAACTTCTCTTAAAACTCTTAGCACAGTCTTATTACTGATACTTTTGGTATTAGGGACTTAAAGTCAATCACCTGATGATATGGTTCCAAGGCTAAACTGCTCACGTTTATTTCCTGGTTTAAATCCTACCATTTATACACCCCAAAAACATGGACTAGTTGGTTTTAACCACCACCACCCTCTCCGTCTTAGAGGGCACAGGCCATTCAAGGTGTTTTGGTTAGGCACAGTTGCCTTAAAGAATGGCATATTCCCCTACACCAAAGACAGCAATCGTCTCACTTACCTTTGTTGATCAGAAAGATAGGTGCTACATTTAGAAAGACACAGATACTTACAGCATGAGTCATCTTGCTTTAAAATAAGTAGTTAAAAGCAGTAGTATGAATAATTCTCTGGAAGTGTCTAGCTTTAATAACTATGGAGGAAAATAGCTTGTTTTTCTCAAGTAGCTTCCTAAATTTTAAACAGCTACAGTTCAGGAAGATGGACCTCTCCACAGTAGTGCACTATGGCCTGTCTTTCAGAATAGCTACATAAGCAGACAGATTCTATCAGATAATAATCTGCAATTAGAAGAAACATTTTGAAGGTGCCTCTGCCTGACAAAAATGGTCTTTGTTAGTGTGAAGGGAATGACCAGCTCCTTAGTGTGCAGCTGGCTCATTTGCAGAACCATGGCAAATTCCTTGTTAACTTGTACATGTGCTGCACTAGAACACATCTTAGAGATCTACTCTTACTCCTTTACATATCAACATACTTAATTATTGATATTTATTTACATTACAGTTTCAAAACACAAATGGGGAAACTGAGGTTTAAGGAAGGTAAGTTTGCACTTTTTCTCCATTTTAGTTATTTTTATGCATTTCCAGGGCCTATTTTAATTAATTAGTACTGCCACGTATTTCTGAGACAACAAGAAAGGTCTAGGCTCTGACATCAGTGGGCTTCAACAGGGTTAGTGGGAACCTGGTTATACAGATCCATTTTTTCTCAAATGTTTACCCATGGATTCAGCTTTTGCAATTACAGGTTTTTAAATACTATAATGCAGATCTCCAGGGATACTGTTTCCAGTCAGAAGGCAGTAAACAGTAATTTCCTCAACTTCTATATTCTGAATGTCTGAGCTGCTACAGATATATTGCAGGAGTCTTTATTAGGTTTCTTTTGCTGCCAAGTAAAATGCTTGAATACAAAGTAACCTTGTTAATTTATTTTAAAATCATAATTTTACAGATTTATTGCAAAGCGTAAATTTAGCAACAACTCACATCAACTTCATCTTTTTCAAGAACAATGTATACTTTCCTTTCTGCTAAAAGATTGAACAACTAAATAAAAATAAGTTTCCGAATACCCAAATACTTGCATGGGAATGAAAGGGCCCTTCACATCAGTCATTTTTGTCTATCTTAGTATAATGAAGGGCATTTAGAATAACCACTTTGTAGTTTCATTTTAGGTTTGTACATTGGTTATTACCCTGCAGTAAAAAGGCAGTTGTGTGCTTCATCTGATGCGTGTGGCACTGACAGCTTACTTTGCCGAGTCAAACATTTTGTTGTGTAACTGATAAGCAATAACCACAATTACTGGTTTCGTTTCTGTTTTTTTCTGTGATGAACAATTAAGTGCTGATGAAACATTACTCAACAGGGAGTCTGTTGCAGACCTCTTAAATTTCCATCTTTTTAATTTGTTCTTTTGAATGATGAGCACCAAAAATTTCATTGATGATAGTAAGTGAAATTAGTCCATAATCTTTACCCTTAGATCTCTTTCTTTTGGTGCATGAATAAATTCGCAACTCATTATGGAGATATAAAACATGACTTTGGAAACAGGAGCCTCAAGTTAGACATCTAAATAATAGACCTGTTTTTTAAAATCTTTAGAGTCCTTGAAAGCCTCTGAGTTCCCAGCAGCTCCCCTGGAAGCTCACGCAAGCTGCTGGATGGACTTTTGAAAACCAGGCATCCCATTTGCATGCTTTTCTCCCTCAAACCTTAAATAGTTTTTTAGAGGAGCTGTCACATCCCATACAAAAAAGCCATCGCTTTTAATGCATCCTGGTGTCGTAGATTTCCAGTCAGCTCTGTGCCTTCTTCCCTTACTATTGTGGTTTCTACTTCAAAAGAAAACAAAACAAACAAGCAAAAAAACCCCACAAACCCAAGATTTTAACATCATAACTATAAATTCAAACAGCCCTATTAATTAACTGTTGATTCAGTCCTAAATGTTACTGAGCCTCTTTTGGTGGTGCAAGAGCCTTGAACTTTTCATGCCTTCAGTGAAAGGGAGCTCAGCTCCTCCTTGCAGGCTGAGACTCCCCTGAGCACAATTTTGTGGCAAGCTGAACCCAAACTCTTCAAGAATGATTCCTTTTACTCTAGTGCGTCATTGCTGGTTCCTGTATAAAGTGAAAGAGTCTTTGACATACACAAGTACCCTTTCCTTTCCTCTTCATCACTCAGAAAGCAGTTTTACTTGTCATTATACTGTAGCTTCTTAGGGATAATTTGTGTTTGGGGGATGAAAGCATACTCCACATCCAGGAAAGCATGTACATATGCTCAAAAATGTTAGAACAGCAGCAAGGGATTGGCGAGACTGTAAGAAAGGAGGGCATGGCTATATCAATAATACTTTTATTCAACAAGCCTAGTATAGAGCAAAGTGGCAGAATGGGGGATTGGGTGTGTGTGGTAAGGGGAGGGAGAGCGCAGCACAGTGTCTGTGGCCTGGCTGCCTGCTTTGCCTATGCCAGAAGGTGGGGACAACTACTGGCAGGAAGGGGGTATGATGGCACTGCTGGTACCTGCGCTGGGCAGGTTGGCCACAAGCACCACAGGCCTCCCGTGGCTCTGTCTCTCCCTCCCCTTCCCTCCCACAGTGGCAGCTGGATTCGGCTTAACTCTGCAGAGTCCAGTCCTAGCTCAAACCCTAGCCCTGCCACTCCCTTTTCTGCAGCAGGAACAGCCTTCTTACAGACCAAGGTGGCAAAAATCAGATTTTCCTCCATTGCCTCTGCCTTACACTAGTCTTTTTAACTCCATTTTTCTATTTTTAAATTTCATGCAGTGTCTTCACTGAGTTTAACAGTTCTGCAGGGCTTCCCAGTGTCTTTATAGAGTTAACTAAGGTTAGCTATGAATGATCATTGCCTGGCCCTCAAAATTCACTGCATCTCTACCTAAAACTCCAAATTTAAGACATCTAAGCTGTTTCCAAGTTTTTCAGGAGTCAGAGTCAATTTTTTAATTAGCAACACTGAAGAAATATATTGATCTTCTATCTGCTTTTTCAATTGTAGTATGGCCAAGAGAAGAGGTCAGAGAATGTGTCCTTCAGTGATGCAAAGCATAGTAAGAAAATCATCTTTCATGTGATCTTAACCTTTTATACATGTTTTTATGACAGCAAAGAAAAGGATTCATCATTTTCCGAGGAGAATGACGCTGATAGAAGGAACCTTGACAGAAGTAATATTTTCTGTGGTGCCCCATGACTTTTTTTTCCTTTAGGCATGGTTTTAAGAGAAAACACGGTCCTATGCAATGTGTTTGTATTTTAGCTACTGCATGCTTATACAATGCAATAAAAGAGGCAAAAATCGGTATAAGATTCTTATCTTGCAATAGAATCCTTTGGATAGTCTCTGATAAAGAGTGGTCTAAAGTACTGGGAAAGTACTCTGTACAATAAATACAAGGACACCTTTAGCTTTTAAGTGCAATTATCTGTTTTTCCCTGAATGGCAGGTGTTATGGCAAAGCTGTTACACGTAACCGTTAAGAGCTTTCAAGGACTGTGGAAACAATTTGTAAACGTATACTTGGAAAGAAACCAGTCCAACTTCTGATTCAGACAGACTTACGAGAAGCCTATTGTTCTTGTAGATTTTTAAAACTACCATCTTAATAACTTTTGTGCTACATTACTGCTGGACATTTTTGGAAACAGCTGTATCCCCAAATGCAGAAACCTGAACTACTAAATTTGGTGTGCTTCAGTTTAAGCAATAAGAGAGTGGGAGTTTTTGGCACTGCGATTATAAATCTGGACATCCAAATTCCTTGCAAGTTTCATTTTGGTGCATTCCTTTCCTGGAATGGAGCCATATATAAGAATAAACTGCAACATTCAGTCATACAATTAGTATGGAGAGGTTCACTATTGAACTCTGCCAAAGGGTAGAGCTGGTGGATGTTTTCAGTTGTGACATGAAAACAGATCAGGGTGGTTTAATCAGTGAAGCAGAGAGGCTTAGAAAGGTTTCAGCAAGAGCCGCTCTTACAGCAGTAATGGACAGGCTGTATAAAACAGGCTGTATACACCTATCTCCATTGTTTTTTTCTGTTCTTGCTTCTGTTTATTTTTTCCTTAAGTACTTAAAAATATGTGCAGTAAATTATAACATGGCAAAAAAATGAATACAATAGCTATCTTAGTTGGGTGTTAGAAGTCTCAGAAGCACATCTAAGCTGATTTGCAGTGAGAAAACTCAGTAAGTCACTCCATTCTCCCTCTCCATCCTAGTAGGAAGGTTCTGCAGGTCCTGTCCAGTCCAGAAATCTGAGTTTACCTTTTGCACAAAACTAGGTCATAAAGAATAGGGAAAAAAGGAGGAAGAGGGAACTGTACACACCCTGGTCTTGCCCTGACATGGAGTACTGCAGCACTCCCAGGTCTCTCAGCATAGAAAGACTCAAAGCATGCAGTACAATTTTGTTCATAACTTTGTTATTTATTGATTCTGATTTCAATATATATACATTATCACAAAATATGCAATTATGCAGCTTAACCATCAGGCAATTATTTTGCCTTTTAATGTCATCTCTTTTGAATACCTAGTGAGATTTTGTCAGCAATGCTAGATCTTGTTCAGAGAAATATATTTGAGCTGTGTGTGTACACACATGTGTGCCTATATACGCCCACGCTTGAAAGGTGATGCAATTTCCCATGTAAGTTTGGAATATTCTTAGCTAAGAAGAGGTAAATAATGGCTTTACTTCCCTGTCATAAATAATGACAGTGACTAATGACAGTGCTTGGGAGGACCCTTCACAGTCTTCACCTTGTGAAACAGGGGTAGGAGAATCACATTAGCAATGGCTGGGTTGGCGCACACCCTGTTTCTTATTTGCTCAGCTTTATGTGCTAATAGCAGAGGCAGGGCTAGGAGCCTGAACTGTGGGGGTTTAATCCTTAGTTCTAGTCATCAGAGACTTTCGTTTAGCTTGAAAGTGTATTAGTAGAGTAACGAACTTATAGCACCATGCTCATACTATTTTCCTGAGCATACATTATTAACCACTGACAGGGACTGCACTACAGATGTTTCAGCGATCTTTGCTCTGACCCATTACAGCTGTTCTTTTTTTTTTAAATTAGCTGTTGCCAGTATCTGGTACCTGAAATCCCATATTTACCTCACCTGCTTGGTATAGAAATTAGAAATGCGACATTCTGACATTAATGTTGGCTTTTTATAACTACAGCACATTGCTTGCACTAGGCATGAAAACAAAAAACTAATTTTCTAAAGCAGCTTAAGGAGACCATCTCTTGGTAAAGGCCAGACTACATATTCAGAACTGACCATCCTATAAGAGTGTTGTACAAGTTGGGAATATTGGCAGGCATCCATTGTACATAATCTACTGCATAATTATATTTGATGAAAGCTTTCTGGTATGTGTGGATAATAAACAGCTCATGTATCTATGAATTATACAAGGAATACTGATTGATTTTAATAGAAGTTATGCATGTAAATCCACGTGCAATGAGATCACATCATACTCTAATAAATACTAGTAGAAGCATTTTTATCCTGAACACAGGATAAAACAACAGCTGCCCATTATTTTCAAAGTCTAATTTTCCTTTAAAACTGTAGACAACATTTTATAGCCACTGTTATATACATTACTGCAGCATGCATTGCATTTTGTGCCTGCTCTAGAAATATTGAGGTATAACAAAAGGTGCAGTGTAATGAAATCAATTAACAGTTACAATCTGCATTCAATGACACTGTATTTCTAAGTCTCTGTCATGGACAACATTAAAGAATTTTTTACCAGAAGCCCTGTGGCACTATGGTGAGATGAATAATCCTCAACAGGCTCCGTTCTACTCAAAAAGGCAACTATTCCTTCAACATTGATTAGATTGAAGCAATATGAAGAGATTAATAGAAATAAGAATAATATAGTAATTTTTAGGCAGTGTAAAATATACAATGTATAAAAAATATGCCTTTGTCTAATACAGTTTCTATATTTAAAGTGTATGGCTATTTAAATTATGTGATAGGTAACTATATTGGCAGCACTTACCAATATTCACAGCATTGTGTTTGTCATTTATGACAGTTTACACAAAAGTGACATCACTGGATGCCAAATAGGTAAATAACACTGGTTGGTATAATTTGTTGTCATTACTGCTAATTTTGATTGCTGTTAATGTTTTGCCTTCTTTCTTAACCCAGCTTTCTAATCCATGGAATTGTGTAAGTTTTCCCTTTTGCAAATCATTACTATATATTTATGAGATAACTGGGGAAAAACAGGTGAGTACAGATATACTGTGGACAGAGTGATCAGTATTAAACCCTTACTATTAAATGTTAGAGAGCAGTTAGCTACAAGATCTCCATGTTCCCTGTGCTTTACTAGAATATATAAAATTTCTTTCCTATCCAAAATGTTATGCATTCTGTCACAGCTGTCGTTGGTGTTTAAATACTGTTACTGTGTTTGTGCTCAGAAATGGTGCATAATCTAGCATACAGCTAGATGGGAGATGATCTTGGAATGATCTGGTCCATCCCAGTTCTCTGGAGCAGAATTAGATCATTCCCAAAAGATATTTGCCTCTTGCAGTTGCACAACCGTGAGCTAGAGTACTTGTATTAAACTGTATACTTGCCTTACAAGGTGTTTCTTAATGCCTAACATAGATATGCACTGTAAATTCAGCCAATTGTTTCTGATACAGACCAATAAACTTCACAGATCTGATAGGCAGGTTGGATGGGGTCTTGAGTAATGTGGTCTAGGGAAGGTTGTCTGTACCCACAGGAGGGGGGTTGAGACTTAGATGATCTTTAAGACCCATTCCAACCATTAACTTTCTATGATTCTATGATGCTATGATAGACCCACACAAATCAATCGATGCTACAACGTAACTTTTTTATTTCTGCCTAAGAAAATACAGCTCCCTGTTGCAGCAGCCATTTCTTATCCCCTCCATCCCCTGACTGGATACAATGCTGTTTTAGTGCTTTAGGACATCAGTTTCTCACCAGCTCCTGGCAGTTTCACACTATTCACTCTTCCTCCAGTTAAATTCTATATAATTTCAATGTAATTTTAATTACATTTATTTTTACTGACTGACATCAGAGATTGTATGTCATCATATTTCTATTTGGGTTTTTTTGTTAAATATTCATTAATTTACAGTGATGTCATACTTTGGGCATGTGTCTATCTCATACATCAGTTTTTCTAGCATGCTATCAAAAATGTCACTGTATTTTTTATTAAGCAGAAGCAAATAAACCATTTCTCTCCAAAACAAGACAATACAGATGGTATGCTGGAGTTCTGGGTGAACTGGCAATTTCCAGATCAAATTTACCCAGTTCCCAAGTGCAACACAAAAAAAGGTTTTTTGGCCATCCATCACATAAATGTCAATGGACTCTGGGGTAAGGTAGGTTCTTTCTGGATGACAGAAGGAAGCCCACAATGGAACATGTTTATCTGCATTCAAAGTCTGCTCCCTTTCTTTCCCTATTCTTCACTGAAAGAAGAATAATGTATAAAATTTTGTTTTAGTCACTGTTACCAACAGGTAAGACCATGCTTACCTTGGGCCAGATCAGCTGAGTAAAGTATTCTTCTTTGTGGTCAACTTTCCTGATCACAGCTTCACTCTAAAATAAGTCATATTCTGAGTCATTTTTAAGACCTGAATGACAGGTTTAGGATTATGGTGTACAAATAAAATAGGGTGTTCTTTGAAAGCTTCCACAGACAACATCAGTTTTCACAGCTACAGGTCTGCCTCTGCTTTTTTCCTACACTGAATGGAAAACAGAGATAAAGCACTCTACAAAAGGCATGAAGAAAGAACGATACAGCCATGCAATTAATATACATGCACAGATGTAAATACACTTATCTAAGAAGATGTAAAAGCCACTAAAACAAACAGAGCAGGAATGAAGAGGGAAGAATCTTACCCATGCCAAATATTACTATAAAGAAGTATAGACTATAACACCAATGAGCAATGACTGCAAATTAGGCAAAACATATGGAAGCATATAAAACATAGGTCCCTTCTCTTCCTCAGTTGTTAGTTATTTCCAGATTCAGGGTGGCTGATATTTCTGTACCAATAAGCCTCATTCCAAAAAAAAATCTGAATCTTGAGGCCATGACAGATACCCCTCAGCTCAGTACTCTGGGCTGAAAGGAAGAGTGCCAGCAAGAGACCACAGATGGGATATGGCATCAGCTCCTTGGGAGTTCCACCTTGTGCTGCATGCCGCGGGGCCCCAGGATGAGCTGACAGTGCCCATCTCAGCACACTCTGATGGCTTGCTTCCCCTCTGTCACTCTTGTTAGGGATTTGGATTACCTAGCAGCTTCCATGGTGGCATAGCCTGGCTGCCAGCTTTGTGACACATGCCACCGGGACCCCACTGCCTTGGACAGTCTGCAGTGTGCATGCCATGTTTAATCTACCGCTGTGCTAGATCAGAGGATCAGGGCTTCAGAAGTCTACACCTTCTTGCTCTACTTCTTCCCTACTGATCTGCAGTTTGATTTTTAGTGATTTTTCCCCTTCCTTAGCCTTCCATTTCCCTGGCTCTAATTGCAAGAAGTTTTGTGCAGACTGTCTTTTGGTGTGATGTTGCATAGCATGGGATGCAAGAGGGGATTCATTTCAAGGTAAACCTTCAGGGAGCAAAGCAAATACAAACAGCAAGCTGTTTTCTTGACAGTAGGCATACATTTGGCCCTTGATCATCCTTGGCATAATAACCCCCAAAAGTCAACTTTCTGAAAAGAGACAATGAAATCCGTTGGCTCTTGCATTCAGAGCTGGATAGGAAAACATGGCTGATGGATCGTCTCAGGTGTAGACACTGGAGTATACAGAGGCAAGTAACAGGCATGTAGTTGCAGGCATACCTTTCACATGGCACATTTCTTGGCCACTCCTGTGACTGGTAATTATTAAAGCATACACAAACTAATATGGGGATATATGTGTATGCTTAAACGCCTGACATTATGCTATGATTCTTTGTACTAAGAAACAATAGCCCCACAGTATAGTTTATTACTGTAAAAACAGAAAGACACAATTTGTAAAACATAAAATTATCTGCTGTAAACAAAGGCTCTGACTGAAAGAAAACTAAAAAAAAAAAATCATCCCATAATTGGCTTAGATACCTTAATCACTGCCAATTATGCCATGGCTGCATATGTTTTACATGGACTGGATAGTTCTTACTCTCACAGGAATTAGTTAAAAGATTACATGACCGTTAATTACTTATTTTTCTGTAAATATGTTAGAACTTTTATGTGTTCTTGTTCAACTGAGAAGTTACATATGGAAAATGTTTTCATTTTTAACATTGGAATTAATTTTTAGTATTCAGTTACATCATCTTTCTCATTATGCCTATGCTTCATTAAAAGTAGCTTTTAAATACTTAGTATATATTTACAGTTCATTTTCACACAGCTATAACACAGCTAATGATAGGTAAGAACAATTATTTCCCAACTTTGGTATTAGATGTGACATCTAAAAATATCTTTTCAGGAATAATTTTCTATGCAGTGTAATTACTACTTTGTTGTTTACAAGACCTGTTTTGGCTTGCTAAAGGGAACTTCTAAAAAGTCATAGTTTATGCGAACATTTTAAAATAAATTCTGGCTACTGCAGGTTCTAAATATTCATATTCACAATAATTGATGTATCTCTACTACAATACTTGGTCTCTTATCAGTTCTAGGGATTTCTTGAGGATAAATGCCCCCAAAAAACAGTTAAAATCATCTTAGCTGAGACTGAAGATGCAAGTTAACAAACAAAATCCAGCAATAACACCATAATAAAAGCAAACTATTTTCCAAAATCTTTATGAAAATCTGTTGTTTGAAAAGAACTTTTCATGTTTTGCAGAACACTTCTTGTAACAGCAATCTGTGAATCCCCAGCAGAACCTCAGCTGTTCCCAAAACACAGATAGAATACACAAAGCAAAACAATACACTATGTCTCATCCTTTCTGAAAGTCCTGGTCTATTAATCACAATTCTTGGCATTGCCCACAACTACCAGCTTCTTTTAATCAACTGCTTTATACTCATTCTTGTAATTGCTTATTATCCATTTCCACACCACTGGCTTATTCATTATTTCCAGAAAAACAGTACGGACCTCATTTTATGAAAATTATTTATATACATCATGTAAAATAATTTTTTAGTTTTGATGGAGTTTGGTTGCAGTTAGAATACATTAGAATTTTCCTTTTGAAATGCACTTCAATACAAGTGGATTCTGTTTTTCACTGTGATTTTAAAGAAATACTAGAATTAAAAATGCTGGAATTATAAAATATTGAAAAACATAACTTCACAAGAAAGATTTGATGTAAGATCAGAAAAGTGTGGTAGAAATCTCTTTCTCTTACAATGCGCATTCCCAAATTTTGTTTTTCTACAACAAAAAATACTTTAGAATTATTTAAGTGTAGAAATAATTACAAATGGTAGTCAGAATTCATTTCATAGCAATATTTAATAGCTGCTTAAAATACTAATTTCTAAAAATAGCTGTAAATTTCTAAAAATTAAGATATTGTCAATTATAAAAGAAATAAGGGATTTCTTAATTTCTGTAAGGGGAAGCTTCCATTGTTTATAAAACAATAAATGTATACTTACCCCTTCTATATCAGAAATTTTAAAAGTAGCATGTTGTTTTCATGAACACAAAAGATTAAACATTTTTAAAGGTTGTTACGAAAAGAAAAAATCTTTTATTTAAAGTTTCTTTTTCAAGATTTAGAACTATTCTAAAATGTGTATTGTTTGAAACACCTCCTTGACTTTGAACTTTAAAATAAATGTACTAGATTTTATATTTTCAAAGAACCTAATAGTTCAGGTAAGTAATTTCAGTCTCTACAACAAATTATTTATAATGTCATCCAATTTAGCTGGTGTATATATTGAATCATGTTTGGAAATTTCTTCATGAATTTCATCACTTGCATATAAACAAAATTGATAAAATTGGTTTAGGTCATTTTAAATGTTTGTATAGCTTCTTTGAACTCTGTACTTTGAGAGACAGAGTAGTTTGATCACCTGATTTTCAGACAGAGAGAAGGGAAAAAATTGTCACATCATTTTTTGAAAAAGTCCCTGGAAAAAAACAGAGGACCATATAAGCCACAGTAACTATGTGGCACTTTTATGTTATAAATTCATTCGGTTTGATAGCATGAGCATATAATCTCCCGTGGCAATCTCTACTGACATCACCACACAGAAAGGCAGATAGAACCCTTCTAAAGCACAGAACTGTTACACACACTTCCCCAAAATATTGGGAAAATTGGAGCTGAGAGAATGATCTTGTATTGAACCCTGTTTATTAGGAGAATGATAAATGAGCAAATGTGAGCACAGAGGTGAATGTTAGTGTACTGCAGAAATCCCCTTTCCATGTTCATCCTGAACATGAGGCTGCTCATTTATCTGGCTAAGGACCCGGCGGTCCACAGCCCCTCCCTGAAAACAGCACTGTTAACAGAGCCCGACTGGATTTTAAAGATCATCTGGGGGGAGATGGCAAACAACGCTTCACTTTTCCCTCCCAAAAGTGAAGCCTATTGCATGTAAAGTGAGACAGTTAATACGTCTGGAACCTGAGGAGGGGTTTGTGTCCCCAGGTTGTTACACCTGACTAAATATTAGGGAAAGGAAGAGGGGAGAAGGGAGAAGGGGAAGGGGAAGAAGGGGAAGGGGAGGGAGAAGGGGAAGGAGGGAGGGGAAAGGAGGCATTTAAAAATTCATGAATGTTATGAATATTATGAAACAAAAAAATGAAGGGAGGTAGTGTATGTACATACGAACCTTGTAATGTGGTATGATTTTTCATGTCTTTTAAAAAGAAATATTTGATATATATATTTGAATCTCTGACACAGTCACATTTAAAGGTTATGGGGTTTGCCATTAACTTCAGAATATTTTTCTGATAAATCATGGACTTCAGAAGTTGATGAGGAATTTCTGTCATTTAACCTAAAATATATTATGAGGAAAAATTAAGTTCTTGTAAAGTATGCATGATCTCCTGCCAACACTCGCATGCCACTGGCCACTCACATGGCTTGAAGATATGAGAAGTACCAGCTCCCTCTTTTCTCCGGGGGAAATCAGGGATCTCTCTTTTGCCCTCAGCCCTCTTTTGCTCTTGCTGCACCCACCCATTCCCCACATGCTGCTTCTAAACCTCTCAGAAATAGGAAGGGCATGTGGAATTTCTAGGATCAGTTTTGAAGCAAGAAAAACAAATTTTAGCTAAGCTATAGGATTTCATACATACTAGACAGCACTGTGAGCCGAGATAATTATATGCCCCTTTCTTATACTCTTTTCAATCATACAGTATTATATACAATTTTTCCCAATATTCTAAATCAGTGTATAATGCCAAGACCTAGACATACCCTTTTTGAGTTACAAACACACTTAGTTAAATTACGCTTCCCATTGTATAAGAGGATTTGGGTCCACCGCCTCCAAGTTAAACCACTATAAGAACTGGACCACAGTCATCCTTGAGGTCCAGAACAGCGTGTGCTGGCGGGTACCAGTTGGGAAAACTGGGAACTAGGCTGTGTGTTTTTTCGCATGGAGACAAGAGTACACAGGTATCTGCTTTGTGATTATTTTTTTTTCCTGTGGTGAATTTCAGTATTTGTAGGAACCAGCTCCATAGAAAACATTCTCTGCATCGGAGAACGGGCTGCCCGCGCCCCCGGCTCTGCCGCGCCCCGTGCGCTCCTCGCCCCGCTGCCTCGTGCGCCTCCAGCTGCAATCCTGTTGGGGCAAAGACTTCGCTGTGTGTGGGGAGGTTCTTCGGCAACGAAGTTTCTTGATGGTTCCCGAAAGCTTTCATGGGCGCTTACTTCCTGCCGGAGCTCTGCGCTCTCTGTGAAGTAGGAAAAAAAAAAAAAAAAGGAAAAAAAAAAAGCACAGAAGAATCCGCGTTTTTCTGGAGAAATAAAGAAAGAGAGGGTTATTTCCCAGGATGAGGGTGGGGAAAAAAACCCAAACGGGTTATTTCCCAGCGCCTCGCACGCTGAGCTCTAGGAATGAGTCAGAGCTCTCAGTGCTGCCGCAGCCGGCGGAGCCCGAACCCGAGCAGCGCCGAGCGCGGTGGGGCCGGGCCGGGGCCGGGCCGGGCCCTGCGGGACCCCCCGGGGCGCTCGCCCCAGGCCATGCCTGGGCGCGGCGCTCGCAGCGACCCTTGCGGTATGCGGCTGCCTTTGGCAGGGGCACATGAAGGATTTCATTGAGTGTGAAGACAGAGAGCAGAGACAGAAAGCAGAAGGAGGCGGCTGCAGCCTTTGTAGTCGGGGAGGAATGCGGAAATGTTGAAGCACTATGTCAAACTTTTTTGAAACGGGGTCAAGTCACATTCAGCCAGCGTGGGAAAGCAAGGGAAAAAAAAAGTTGAGGAGAGGGAAAAAAAAAAAAGGCAGCAAGCTGCTTCTGCTCCCAGGCAGAACAGAGGCCGAGGGAACGAGCGCGGAGCGGCAGCGCAGCGCGGGGGCAGCGGCGGCGCCAGGGCCGGGGGTGCCCGAGCCCCGCACCGCGGGCTGCGGCTGGCGGGGCTGCGGTCGTGGCGCTGCAGCTCCCCAGGGGCCGCCGGCCGCGATTTTTATTTCGCGTTTTCCTTTTCCTCGGGCAGCGTGGGGGCGGGAGGAGCGGGCTGGGGGACGAGTGCGAGCTCCTTCTGCGCCAAGGTGCAGCCCGGCGGCGGCAGCAGGAGGATGCGAGCCGAGGGCGGCCGAGCCGCGCAGCAGCTACCTGTGTGGCCCGGGTGGCCGCTGCCGGGACCTGCCGGAGACATCGCCATGTGAAGGGGCAGACCCCAGGCCGGCTCTCCACCCCGCCTCGCTCAATGGGAGGTTTGTGTTAGGGAGGACTCAACCCTCCCTCCCCCACCACCCACCCTCCCGGGGTTGAGGATTATTTGGGGAACTGGTGGCGGTGCAGGCGGCCGTGGCGCACACCAGGTAACGCGGGGCGCCCATGTGCTCCGCGCACCCGGCCCCCCGGCGTGGCCCACACGCCGCCCCCTCCCCGCCCGGCCCGGGAGCCCACGCCGCGCACCCCCCCCGCGGGCGGCACAGCGGACGCGTCCCTTGGGCGGCCGGGCCGGGGCTGCGCAACCCGCGGTGCTGCCGCAGCCCCCTCGGGGTCGGCGCGGGGGCGCGGAGGGGCCCGCGGGGGCGGGGGTACCCTCCGGCGGAGCCGCCGGGGAGTCCCCTGGCCGTCCTGCCGTGCAGCCGAGCCGGGTTTCTCCTCCGCCCCGTCCGCTGAGAGGAAGCGCGGGGACTCGGCTCCCCGTGTGTCCCCTGCCGCCGCCCCCCGTCACCTACGGGGCGCCCGCGGAGGGGAGGTCGGCGGCACGGCGGGGGCAGCGGGGCGGCCCCGATGCCCCGCCGTGTCCGGGGAGGGCGAGCACGGGTAAGTTTCCACGCGGCCGCGCCGGGGCAGAGGCCCGCCGGCCCCGCCGCCACGCACGCGCGGTGCCGCTGCCCGCCGCCCGGGGGCGCCCTGCAAGCGACGCGGGGCGGGTGGGGGTCCCCCCCCACACCGCGGGGCTCGGCGGCGGGCAGGGGATGGGCGGGGGTCTCCCCTCACCGCGGGGCTCGGCGGCGGGCAGGGGGCGGGTGGGGATCCCTCCGCACCGCGGAGCTCGGCGGCGGGCAGGGGACGTCCGGGAGCGGGCAGGGTTCCCCTCGCGGCGGCCCGCGCTCGGTGTCGCCTGGTGATGCCGCAGGCGAGGGGCGCGGGGCTGCCCGCTGGCTGGGGCGGTGCGGTGGCAGCCGTGGTGGTGGGAACTGACGCTGGCGAGGCAAGGAGGCGCTTCTGGCTGCAGCTGGGGCGAAGGGATGAGCAGCGGGCACAGGTTTCCTTGAAACTGCTCTATTCATCTGCAGCTAGGGTGTAAGTTTAGCATAAATATGCACAATACCCCTGGCTTTCTGCGTGGATTCCTCTTAGGGGTTCCCCGTCTGAGCTATCTGGAGCTTTTTAATCCTAACGTTCTAAAAATGTAGTGTGGGAGAGGGCTACAGTCCTGGTCACAGTATCGCTATAATTAATATGAGAGGGAATTGATGTCAAGCTTTGTGAAGGGAGAGGATTTGCCCAGTCCTGCAGAAAGTGGATAAAACTGGATGCAGAAGGAAGTGCTTCTGCTCTCCAGCCTCATGCACTCCACAGCAGAGCATGCGGTTCCTGAGGACATCTTTCATCATGCTGCCTTGCAAGGAACTGCCAGTGACACATACAGTGGTAGCAGTACCCACAGCCAAAACCCTTGCTTGTTGATAAGTTTGGTAAAGTGCACATTTCTGAATCTACCTCAGCACACAATGCTCCATAACGTATTACTGTTATTTAAATACGTACGTATTTCTGCTTCCCACAGGCACTTTGTGAGGCAGGACCTTGCTTCTTGCAGTGTTTTCGTGATGTGTTCTTGAAGGGCTTAACACAGGAGAGCAGACCAAGACAGAAGCCTCCAAATGCTATTATTTAAAAGCAAGTGATAGTAATGCAGCATGGGGTATATTTCCAAGACTCCACCATGTGCAATGAAGAAAACTTTGAGTCCTGCAATCCTGTCATAAGTTCTTGAACATAACTTCCTCTCACACGTGCATAGTTAGCTGTGCCGTGCCTATCACCCATGTCTCCACAAGGTCATCATATTTAGCCTGTTGCTCAGTAAAACCCTTTAGCACACTGTTGCTCTGTAGCCGTGTCTGTAGCCTCCTGCGCAGACTGTGATAACTTTTCAGTGTTGTATCAGCCACACAGAGACGTTGATAGATATGTCACTCTTGTGGCTCACATCCTCCTTTCCACCATATTTTTGTTTTGCATGTAGCTTTCTACTATATTAGCTTCATTTTCTCAGTTTTTGAACAATGCAAAGTAATGAAGTTATCTAAACTCACTTTTCTTGCTTGGTTCTCCAGATCTAATTGGCTTTACACAGGCAATGGTCCCAAAGACTGTATGATAATTCCTGGTGGCTGAAGGAGGAGGCCCATTGGAGCCTGTACAGAAAGGAACAAGAACAGGAGGGCAAGAGCTTCCTACTGCCTCTCTGGCAGACGTACCAAGTGCGTGGCCTGTCTGCAACACAAACAAATTAATAGGTTTCAGAGTAAGTGAGACTGAGAGCCACCTCAAGGCACTTGGAACTCGGGAGGAAGAGGAGTGGTGCCAGCATGGATAAGGACAGCACAAACCTTGCTGACCAGCAGTATGAATGTGTGGCTGAGATTGGGGAAGGAGCCTATGGAAAGGTGTTCAAAGCCCGGGACTTGAAGAATGGAGGTCGCTTTGTTGCGCTGAAGCGGGTACGGGTGCAGACCAGTGAGGAAGGAATGCCACTATCTACCATCCGAGAGGTGGCAGTTTTGAGGCACCTGGAGACGTTCGAACATCCCAACGTGGTCAGGTGAGGAAGTGGGACAGGTGTCCTGATCAGTGGGGTCCTGGTTTTAGTACGTGAATTGGGCAAGCAAGAGTTTGGGAACATAAATGGAATGGACACTAATTTGGGTTTGTGGCTGAAGTGAGCACTAAACTTGTGTACACGAAGTGTGGTTTGAGGTTTCAACAGGCCATGGTGCTGCCTGCCAGACCTCACCTCATCGCTGTGCATTGCCTCCCACACACACAAACACCCATCTCCAGAGGCATAGGTGTGTGACTTATGTTGGAGTGGATGGGCGAGGAGCCATATATACATTATTTCCTCAGGCATAAGAGAGAATCAAAAAAACCTCCCTGGTTTTGTCTAAACTTTTAGTAAGGCCAGCTGGAGCTGATTTTTAGCAGCTCTATTCATTATAGAAATGGCAAAAATGAGAGCAATAGTAGAATGTGGATTCTGCCTTTTTAGATGCTTTTATAGAGAGCTGTAGATTATTGTGTGAAGAAACAGCTCAAGACTTCAAGCTTTGCATGCAGCCTTGTGATAGAGTACTGTTTGACTGGTACTAGTTTCACCACATGCTGCAGATACAGTGCAGCAGTACAGGTGTCAGACCTTGCTTGCCAGTGGTGGCAGTGGCCCCAGGATGTCCTTTCTGTTGTATGAGTATCATAAACCCTGCATAAATTACCTGTGTTCTCAATGATAGGGCTTGCCCTACTGTTACCGCTGGAAACCTTCAGCAGCCCATGAGCATCTTCTATTAATACTATTATCTTTGAGAAGTAAGGTTCACTTTGCAAGTACCCAGATGTGCAGTGATGTGAAACTGGTCAGCATCTTGCTGATGGTGCTGTATGAGCAAGAGTATTTCCTCTTTACATTATTGTGTGCTTATATTGCAAAGCAAAAGGAAAATATTTTGTACTTCACTGACACCACGACTCTGTCCTAGACAAATAGACACTGAAGTTAGAGGTGACCTTCAAAATATCTTGCACCTGTAATAATTTTTTTTAGGGTCTCAGATGTGGGGGGTTAGGTGCAAGAGGAAAGATGAGACAGAGAATAATATTTAAAATACAAAACTCAATAGCTAGACATAATTTTTGTTCATTTCAAGGTAGCATACTGTAACAGTCTTACTTATGTCAAACCTGAATAGACAAAGTGTGTTCTGAAATACTGATGATGGAGTGTGTGTCCTTGGTCTCACTTCAGTGAGCAGTGGGATTCAGGCTGCAGCTCACACTTCCATTGCTAAGCAAGCAAAGCCACAGTTTGGTTAATAACCATTATTTTGGCTGAGACCTAGTAAATGCCAGAGTCTTAGTAAATAAATTTCAAAAGTGAAGATATCTTTATGTGGACAACATATATTTGATCAATCAAGGGATTCAGTTTATAGAGAAGTGCACACAAAGTTCTTGACAGTAGAGTTAATTGGGAGTTGTCAAAATCTCTGAAATCCAGCCCATTCATTTATGAGGGTAAATGAGGATTTAGTTGTCCAGGTTTAGACATTTACACATTTGAAAATTGTAAATCTTGTTTGGGAATAATTCAACATAACAATACTTACGAATTTTTCTGCCACTGAGGTCTTTCTGTATGAAGTAAAATATTTTTAAGAGCTTTTGAATCTTGAATTGGGCAAAATCATGACAATAAAGTTCTTGTTTACTAAAGAGCTATAACCAACTATGAAGCTGCAGGCTCCTTTTGCTCGATTTGAAGTGCAGTCGAATCTTGACAGACCATTGAAGCTTCAAATACTTTTATAAGCTTGAATGAAAACTAGTTTTGTGCAGAGCAGTAAGTATTACAACCAGCAATATGAGAATGTAATTTCAATTAAAAAAATCTCTGAAAGTGTGTTTCAAGTCCTCAGAGCAGTGTTGTGAAGCCTGTACCTTTTGCCATAAGCAGTGTTTCAGACTCAGGGGGTTGGTCTGTGATGTATCAGGGTGCCTGTGACCTTGGCTGCACACCTTCTTCCACAAACAGGCGGGAGAAGATAAGAAATTTCAAACATTATCTCTTCTAAAATGTGAGGAATGCTATTCAAAAAATCACCTCTTTTGTGCATGTTTTTAATCTGTAGAGCAAATGAAGCTATAAGGAGCCCTTTGGAGTGACTGATCTAATATCCTTAAAATAGAAAAATTATTTGAAAATATTTAAATGGCCCAGTTCTGTTACAAAATATGGTAGAAGAGTTTGCAATTTATTGAAATTAAATACATGTTTTTGTATTACGTAAATATACTCAGAAAACGAAGTACTGTACAAGAAGATCTGCAATTTTGAGCTGCTGACCTAACTCTGCTTTATTATTGAACATACTGTGCTCAAGAAAATGTTCATTGTTTGGGCACGCATTCTGGAAACTGCTATCATGGCCAGTCTACTAAATAAAAACAATGCCAAATGCATTGTCTACATACTCGATTGAAATGTACATTGTTTTCAGAGCACTGGGATAACAACATAAATATTTAACATCAAATGTTTTTGATTTTGAGGGGATGTCTAGGCTTTTTTCTGAATATTAGAGGTGAGTAGCCTGAGAGAATTAAGTTGGAACTGCAAATATGTTATGTCTGTTACTCTGAGTAGTGGCATGTGTGATCCATGAGATGCTAAATGCAAACCAGCAGTCATTCTGTGAGTCAAAGTGTAGACTTTAAACAGGTGAGCCCCGTATGCCCTGTGCTCTGCTATGGTACTGTGGCATCAGCTGGTGGCAGTGACAGAAATCAAAGGCCACCTGAAGTTAGCCTGAGTGTCATGCTCAACCAAAATGATAGGTCTGGGCACAGAAAGTACAGTAAGGAGCCCGTGAGCTTCTCTGCCAGCTACAAAGTGGTGCTAAACATGAAGAACAGTTTTGGAAGGCAAGTCCCAGTACTACCAGGCAGAGATAGAGCTCCATGGCGTTATTGGTCATAGAACCAGAATTCAGGACCAGCATTGCTACTGCAGCCCAGGTTTGTCATGGTGGTTGTAGTTTCACTTCCTCTGAGAAATGGTTAGAGCCAAAACTGGTTTCCAGTGCTTGGCATTAGGGCTGGAAGAGAATTTTCTCCAGAAAGGAGAAATGTATAAGTAGCACAGAATAATTTTTTAATCATATTTTTCCATGCTACTGCTTGCTAATTATGAGAGCTTTGTTTTGTGTTCTTTGCTCCATGTCTGTCATTTCCATATTTGTACAATGAAGAGATGCTTTTTTGCAGCACAGTTGCTTTTACAGTGTTAGATAATGAAATTAGGTAAGATTTCACTGCAGAATAAAACAAAAAAAGGTGCAAGAAAAAATCAAAAGGAAATAAAATCTTCAACAGAAAAGTGGTGCTAGTGGAAATCTGAATTATAATAATGGAAGTGAGGCCTGAAGGACTGATCTAAAATTTTGCAATATTGTCAAGAATGGTGTATAGAAAGGCATGGGAAAAGTGCAGGTAAAAGGATAATTGCTATGTGCTTAAAATCCTCTCCTATTCACATTTACCCTTTGTATAGAGTTCCTCTCCACCAGGACACCTTACTATATCTTCACAAAACACAGTTAAAAACAGAATCTTCAAAAGTAAATCTTTCTGTGAATTCCTCTAAAATCAGGTATGTCATAGACTTGGAAAATTCCCTTGTAACTGTTAGGATGATTAAGATGCTTCTCTAGCTCATCTGAAAGATGTAATGCTTTGCTAAAACTTTACTCTATGCAGCAGGTGAATCTGGCAAAAGTTGGTCCAGGACTTACATTGCTTAGTGCTGTTCTGTTTGGGAAAAATGAAATATATGCCAGGAGTAAATGACACATTATATTCAGGAAGCTCCTGTGTGTAATACTAGGTATATTCCCTGATGCAATATATCTGTAAAAATTCTTGTGATTATAATGCTAAATTCAGCTGTTACGTTCATTTTATGTCTCTCCTGCTTGTAATCAGATGAACAATTTTCCCCTAATCTTAATCACCCATCAAACTGAATTTGCACTCCGGGGAGGTGATATACAAGACAGATTTCTGTAATTCTTGCCATGCTTGTTTTCTATCACATTTAAGAGTTTTAGTAGCACTAAACCTTAAGCAAATAGAACAAAACTAGAAAGCTGTATGTTTTTGCTTCCTATCTCCTGATTTTTTTATAAATACAACTTTTTAGTATTTTCATGGGTTAGTAAGTCTTCAAAGGTGTCAGAAATTCTGCCATTCAAGGTTATCATAACCATGTAAGAAGAAATTAAAAAAAATCTCAATTCTCTCCTTCCTGTTAACTTGCAAAATAGATGCCTCAGCTAATTGAATTAGGTTCAGTAGACTGATCCACCTAGTTGGAAGTCTAAGTCTATTCCTCATTCTTTCTGGTATACAAATCAGTGGAGGGGGAACACAGTAGTTAGAAGTATTTGTGCAATTATGCCATGCTCAAGTTTTTATGTTATTTTCTATCTGTTGAACTGTAAATGACACTGTAAACTGCCCTGTAAACTGAGGTAAGCAGTACTGTCATGCTGCTATTTCCTTGCTTTTGCACTCTAGTGGTCCATGCTGTTATCTCTTGGTTTACACCTGAGTGCTTGATAGAGCCCATCAACTGATGCCCTTGGCAAGGCAATCTACGTGTGGGTGAGAGAGGCTTGGGCACACATCACTCCTCCATCCCCATGTACCCTGACATAAGACTAGAATTTGCTTGACCTTGCTCAATGGTTCCGGAAGTGTATAAATGGCTTACTGCTTAAAATTTCCTTATACTTGGAAGATGTCTTTTTATAAATATCTTAACATTCCCTGTCTAACGTGATAGAGCATTCAGAACATATCTGTAGCAGTTCATCAATACCTTGCTAATTTTTTGTAAGGCAATTTGAATGTGTAGTTGTTTTGCTTTTTTCTGTTTGTTAAACTGGAATGATGGGAAAACATACAGAGGGAAAAAAAGTCAGAAGTCAGTAGCTAATTTTATTTCTCTTTCCATTTTGTGGTGACGCTGATGTTGGCTTCTGGGTTGCTAATAAGTTTAAAGGACAATCTTCTCAAAATCATTGAGATGTTCCATCCCGTCAAGTGAAACATTTCTATTTTAGGGGGTGTTTGTCTCTAGTGAATTTTGCTTCCTTCCTTACTTCCTTTTTCTGCCAAGCTAATGTTAAACTTCTAGTGTGTGAGGTCATTCTTGCACATCAGCAGTGTGCTGTATTGTGCGATACAATTTATTTTTGTGTAGCGCCGCTCATACGCATCTGGCAAGCTCCAGGAGAAAAAGAAATGGTGACCTCTGCATTGCTAGCTACAGGGATTGTCTTGCACACAGAGTAAAATAAGATTCAGGGAGGGAGTGGAGCAGAAACTCAACTTGACACTTGCCAAGTATTAGTGTGGCAGATGAATTGCAGCTGAGGTAGGAATGGTGGATGAGTAATGGGAAGGAAAAACTGAATGAGCTTCAGAGTCAATTTCAGTCTTAAGACAAACAGGAGGTCTTCAAGGCAGATGTGAAGACGGGAAGTGCCTTGTCGGGAGAGAAGCATTTCTAGGCTGCAGAGCAGTGGTGGTCAGAGGGAAAGGGAGGCAGTCTCTGCACTGGCTGGCCTGGCCAATGTGAGAGGGGACACTGCAAAGGTCTTGAGGAGGGAGTGACTGCCTGCCTGGAAATACAGCTTCTCTGATGGCCAGAGGGCAAAGGGGAATGATGTGGTTGCTACTGAATATGGTTTGGCAGTAGGTAGGACTTGGGAGAAATTTGTTAAGTTGGCAGAGGACATTGGGCACAGACTGCACGAGTGCTGTCCTGTCATCATCTGCTTGCAACCTTGCAATGCACAGAATGAGCATGTACAAGGAAAATAAGTGATACTCTTCCTGTCCATATGAATTGTTAGTTATGGATGTGATGATTTAGTTTGAATACATGATCTGCCAGAAACAGGACAAGATAAGGACATGTCAGGAAGGAAGGCTGAATACAGATGGACTTCTTTCTTGAGAAAATTCAGTTTCCTGAGTGAGTACATGAGCTTTTATAAATATTTTATCTTATTCTGAATCAGCTTTTCACAACAAACATGTTTCCAGTCTTTGTGTGAGTAAATGTCATTTTAGATCATATCCAGTGGTCCCTGCCTTCTTTAAATCTGTGGATGATTGTGTCTGCTCTTATTGGAGAGATCTAGTCTTGGTAGGTCCTGTGCAGAATGGAAAACCAACTGATATCTCCACAAGCATTGCTGGTGGCAGGCTGTGACTGCTAGGGAAGGTATCAGCAGTGATATCCAGGATTCAAAACTGAGCCTTGAAAAAGAACCAGAGTGGATGGTCCACACTCACAAACAGGGACCAGGGTGGATTCACTGGGACTTTCCAGTTTCCATCGTATTTACCTGTGGCTGAAGTGTGGAACAAAGCAGGGAGAAGAAAAGTTCTTGCTTTCCAGGCGTTTAAAAGAGAGTAGGCTGGAGCTGGAGGTTGTGAGGCAAAGCAGTGAGTCACTCAGGTACACTTGGTGGGATTTAAGCCATTGTTTAAAGCTGAGCACAGTGCATTATCAAAAAAAAAAGAGCCATAATATGAAGAATGCACTGAATTTTAAGACATTTTTCTGAATAGAGTTCAGGGACAATAGACATCAGCATATGAATCACAGATACTTATTCGTGTATTAGATTAAAGCCTTATTTCTAGAGAATGTTTCTATTAAAAGTTAAATCATGCAAAGAAAGAATACAACTATCCTGATAGAGCAGTAATACGAATTTGACATCAAGAGTGATTATGTGTCTTTGTAGTAATTCTTGGGTGATGTAATTTAGTTTTGACATTTTATTTTATGAAGTTTCATAACACTAAATGAAGTAGAAGTTGCTGTTCATTCCAAAACTTTGCTGTATATGGAAGATTTGGGTTTCAGTCTTGGTATGAGGTCTAGTTGTTTTCCAGTTTTGCTGAGCAAGTTGATTCTTTATGATCTAACAAATTATCAAAAGATAACTGTGCCCAAGATAACATAAATAACTAAGCTGTGTTATTTCTTTTAGAAGAGAGAGAATTCTTCCACCTATACCTGTTTGTCATATCTTTTTTATTCTGAAAAATATTTCTAATTATGCATGCACAATTATTTAACAGTTATACCTTTAAACTATAAAGCATTTGTATTTGACAAATAAACCGCTTCAGAATTTTCCGAGGAGTGGTTTTTTCCATCGTGTACTTTGAAATTTTCCATTTGGGAAACCGCCGTTTGAGAAGCTTTTGATGAGATGATCATTAAAGAGTGGAAATGTGTCTGTTGAATACTGAACTGTTTCAAAATACCTTATTGCATCCAAATTATTGTATTGATTTTTCTATTTATTTATTTACTTGAAAATATGTCCCATCATTAGAAAATGAAGGAAATACTCTGCTAAATAATCCCTTTAAAATTAGACCTTAAAATTCTAACAGCAGACTTCCATATGTTTCTTTAGATGTCTTTTTAGGGTTTTAGAAAAAGCTGGGTTTCTAGTCCCAGGAGTGTCCCATCTAATTTTGGCAACAGGTGATTTCACACACCTAAAATGCCAGTTTACTGATATTCATAGAGTTGCCCTGTGGTGGTTTTCCCATGACATACCTAGCAAACAATCTACAAACCTAGCCAAAACTTCCATACTGTACTAAAAGTGTTCATACTAGCACTGACTGCTCATCACTCTGGATTATCATTAACAGGTGACTGGTCTTCACTTAATAAAAGAAAATAAAAAACTAACTCAGACATTATTTCATCTTTGCAGGAGTTTCCCATATTTAATGATTGAAACCTCAGTTTTAGTGCAGATGAATCATTCTGAGTTTAAGTCGAACTTGTTGAGTTTGGACTTTTGAAACATTAGTCAGTGCAGAATGTTACATATTTTGATAGAAACAGAGAAACTAAGTGAGAAATAGAATGGAAAAGCCTGTGTCATTTTTTTCTCTTTTATGTGAGGCCTTGACTAGTCTTTTAATATCTATTTGAAGTGTGGTCACTGTGATAAATTGCTGTTTAACAATGCCAGAGAATTAGCTTCTTCCTGAAATCAATTAATTATAAACTGGAAATTTCAGTACTTTGTTCACTGTTTTTTAAGTTAGCATATTTCTAGAAGCTTTCTGTGATCGTAATTCCTAGCTGCACTGGTGCTTTTGTTTCTCTTCATCTGTGGAGCCAGGGCTCTACTGTAAGGATAGAATTCTATCAGTTCTTTTTTTTTCCACATTTGATGTGGTATTTTGCATACAGCTGCAGAGTAGACAGTTACCTTTGAAAAGAACATTTGGCTGGTTTAATTTGATTAGAGCAAACCACCTCAATCATTACTGAACTAAGACCGTTTTCATTTTAACTTGGCAGTAGGAGTTGGGAATGTACTGTGCTTAGATTTTTGGGGGAGGACTCGTTTGGATACACAGCTACTACTGAAGTGAAACAGCCTTAGAGAACCTTGCCCACTCTGCTCTTTCCCCATAAAAACGGAGGGCTGTAAAACCATTGAATGTCACATTTAATTTTCTCTTATTATAACAAGGAATTGGACTCCTTGTGAGTGTTACTACAAAAAAAATTAGAAGTGTTTAATGTATAGAAATACAGAATCATACAATTTTTAAAAACACTATGATATTAAAAACATATATAGGTTGTGAAAGTTTTATTTACAGCAAACTTAAACGCGCCTAGCAACAGCATTTTGAATAAAGTTATTATAAAATACAACATGTAAAGAGAAATACAGTGGGATTCTCATAGATACATTATATCAATGTTAAAACTGCATCCCTTTTGGTAAGTCTTGGTGAGTTTTTCACATTCTGTCATTCTCTTGTGTTTTGACTTTCTACCTCTTTACTCATCACAGAAATATATTGTGATTTGGATTTTTTTAGGTTGCATATTAAAGATGAAATTAGATACTTCAGATTTACAATATTATGTATTATCTCTTATATATGATTTTTGCTTTTTAATTTTCCTCACTGGTAGTAACATAGTTTTCCTGGAAAAAGTCTCATGGCTGTCTAGAATATAATTGTGTCTCATAATAAGTGACAGCCCCTCAATAAATTACAGTCAACTGGTATTCTCTAGAAAATATGCTTGTGATCTTTAAGTGCTTTGACTTTGCAGTAGTGGATATCATATATTTTCATATATAGTGGATATCATATATTTTAACCAGATTACAGCTGAAGGAAAAGCTTCTGCTTCTTCTTGTATTTTGTTCTGAAAAGCAATATGCACAGTTAGCTGTTCATCTATGTGGACCTCCTAACCCTTGCTACTAATGGTGGAATTGCAAGCACATCTTCCAGCTAATCCAGTAATCCAGTTGCAAATATAAGGCTTGAGTTTCCACTGATTAAAAAGTCCACAGAGCTACACTGATTGAAACAACTCTGGTTGTTCAAATCATGAAACCCTAATGTTCAGATGAACAAAAATGTGGTAGGACAGGCAGACTGTGCAGAAGTATCCCATCAAGCATGTATGTTTGAGAATTCACCGTTTAGATTTTAGATGCTGCAACTGTTGGGTTTACCAAACTGGGCCATAAAAATAGTGTGTATTCATTAGGTTTTTCACTGATACGCATTCACAGTTTCTGTTGACCTGTTTCACTCCTTCTAATTACACTCTCTTTTAGCCCCACAAATAATTCCTCTCTAACTTAGTATGTATCCTGTGAAATACTTGATGTCTGTTTCTATGTTTTCACCTAAGAATTCTGTACAGTGCTATGTTTACTCTCAAACTCCTGGTTGCATCACAAACACAATCCTTGCAGTTCTGTTTACATCTTTTCTTCAAGTGCAAATGGCTCTACATTTAGAGACTTTCTGATTGCTCTTACAGCACTGAAAGTTTCTGTCTAATGTTACTCAATATCACAGCACTAGAACCTTTATTACAGATTTCTAGGTTCCTTCAGGACAGTGAAAGTTAATGACCTGTATTACTTGTCTCTACTAGGAAGTAGAGATAAAGTGACTCTTGGTTTGCAAACTTTATCAGCATACTTCGTTTGTATTTGTGAACTTCATGACATAGAGATTGAGCAGCATCTGCACTTTTAATTAGTGCATTGTTTATCCTTAGATAACCTTCAAGATTGTTAATGGAGATAGGCCTACCCACTGATCTTTGTGGTTTTTCTCGCAGACATCTCTAATCAATTTGTTGCTTTAATGTTTATCTCTGCTTTTTATAAAAAGTTGGCCAACAAGTTTTTATCAAAACAGTGATATCCATATCCAGACAGGTTGGAATCAATGAGTATAGTCTGAAAATCAGAATTAAATCTCATTAAACTTAAAAGATCTGGAATTCTTGGAAAGGCTCAGACAAGTTAAAACTTCTGCAGAACTGAGCACCTGTATCTCTTCATTGCACAGAATACCATTCATTGTATTGCATTTATGTTTATAATAACATTTAAGACAAAAAAAGTGTTAACTAACATTACTTAATTCTATGCTGCTTATTATTTATGTTGTTTCTTAAGAACTCAAGAAGATTTCACTACTTCTTAATTTTATTTGGTCAGATTAAAACTTTTAGAGAAGTCATGTATTTCAAAAGTCAATATTTATGCAGTAGTGAAAAGATGCAAACAGAAATGAGACTGGAACTGAAGATGATGGCAGTACAACAGCAAGAATAGTTAGGATTTCCACAGAAGAGTCAGGTAACCTGTTTGACTAAAAATGAAAGGTACTTGTGAGTGAATGACATTGATAAGAGAGTCTTCTTAGAGGACATTTTAAGTATATTGGAATATTGCAAATCAATAGGATGTTGTGATATCTGTAAGAAAATACAGTTCAAAGATGGCTTGGTTTGCAGTAACCCAAAGTTAAGAGTGGACAAGACTATTCTGGAGAAGCAAAGCTTAAGACATAAAAAGCAAATGTAAATCTTCTGCTATCCAGATCAGTGAAAGCATATTGAGCCTACGATCTTGGAAGAAGCTGTAACATCAGCTAAGTTTGCTAAAGCAGCAGTAAAGACAATTACAACCACTGTTCATAACAGACAAAGTTTAGAGACAAAACTTACAGATATCATCAATACAGCAACTCTTCCTGGAGCACAAAAAAGAGAGATCACTTTCTACATAACCTGAAGTAACTTGCAAAGCTGACGTAGGAAATGCTAATGGTCAAGACATACAGTCATAGCTGCTACAATAATTAAGAAACAAGAAAATCAACAGTCAAGAGGAATTATATGAAAAGGCTTAGATTTAAAATGGTAGGTACTTAAATAGAAAGTTCTAGTGGTGTCTTCTGACACTTCAGTCATGCACCATTCCCTGGTGTGATGCTCTTTCCAGTCACTGGAAATCCTGGCTGCTGCTTTTGATCTATAGCCTCTTCCTGGGTGCTAGATATTGGAGGACAGTTTAAGAATATTGAATCTTCAAACACTCTGGAAGAGTGGGGGCTGTCAAAGGGAGACACCAGACTTTCTTCACCCTTTTTATGTCTGTGCTCCAGTACACCTTGGTGGATTCACAGAAGATAAACATAGCTGTGCATAACAAAATAAAATAGGAATGTAAGATAATTGCAAGCAGACACTTCAACCAGCTAAATATTAAAAGTATACTCCATCCTGGTCATTTAGCATCTCCCCATAGTGAGTGCAGAGCAAGCAAGTGCTTTATGAGAAAAATTTATCCCATTTACCTTCCATTCCCCACCCCCTGGGAATAGAACAAATTGCTCTCCAGAAATGCCTGCCGCTCTCGTTTTGACTCTAGCAAGAGCCCAGGTGAATAAGCTCAAAAAGTAGGCCCATAGGAATCTCATGAGGTTTAACAGGATAACGTGCAAGGTGCTGCCCCTGGGTCAGGGCAGCCCCTGGTAACAATACATGCTAGGGGATGAACAGATCAAGAGCAGCCCTATCAAGAAGGACTTGGGAGTGCTGGTGGTGAGAGGCTGGACACAACCTGGCAATGTGCACTTGCAGGCCAGAAAGCCAAACATGTCCTGGGCTGCATCACCAGCAGCGTGACCAGCAGGTCAAGGGAGCTGATTCTGCCCCTCTGCTCTGCTTTGGTCAAATCCCACCTGCAGTGTTGCATCCAGCTTTGGGGTGCCCAGCACAGTAAGGGTATCAACCTGTTGGGGTGAGTCCAGAGAGCCACCAAGTTGCTTAGCGGGATGGGCATCTCTCTTATGAGGAAAGGCTGAGAGAATTGTGTTCAGCCTGGAAAAGAGAAGGCTTTGGGGTGACCTAATTGCAGCCTTCCAGAAGGGAGCCTACAAGAAAGGTGAAGAAAGGCTTTTTACAAAGGCATGTAGTGACAAGACAAGTAGGAATGGATTCAAACTGAAAGAGAATAGGTTTAGAGTAGATACTAGGAAGAAATTCTTTGCTGTGAGGCTGGTGAGGCACTGGAACAGGTTGCCCAGAGAAGCTGTGGCGGCCCCATCCCTGGAAGTGTTCAGAGCCGGGTTGGATGGGGCTCTGACCAACCTGGTCTAGTGAAAGGTGTCCCTGTGCATGGCAGGGAGGGTTGGCACTGGATGACCTTTAAGGTCCTTTCCAACCCAAACCATTCTGTGATTCAAATGCTGAGTGGCCACCCAGCTGTAGCCTCCTAGAGCTCAGTGAGATTGATGCCGGTCAGTAAAGATTGAGAGTGGAAATTGGAAACACTAAGTAGGGAATTTGTGCAGCAAATAACAGATGTTACAAAATCAAATAGAAAATTATTTTGAGGGTGGGGAAACAAAGAGCTAGTATTGAAGTCAGAGGGTACTTGAATATGAGAAATTGGACAGAAGAAGAACTGAGTTTTATAGGGGCATGTATTTTTTACAAAATTCTCTATTACATGGATTGTTGTTAAGAGCTTGTACAAGACACATTTTTTATCAGTTGGCAAAAATTATGTACTTTTCTTAATAACAGTGTGGGTTTCTGTGAAGTGTACTGACTTCAGGCAGTCTGCTTCTAGTTTGCATGTGGTATTAAAATACTAAAGGGAACAGGATGTAGCTGGGATGGGTGGGCATTGCCGGCTTGTCCTGTGCCCAATTTTAAGCTCCAGCAAAAGCCATTTTGGTAAAAAATTGTTAATCTTTTACAAGAGGAAAAGTAGCTGAAGATGTGTATTAGAGAAGGCTACTCATGCAGTCTACAAGTTGACATATAGGACTGCAATTATTTTATTGCCTGTGCATTAAAAGTGTCTAGACAGTTTTCTTTTTTAAGTTAAAAAATTGAAAGAGGATGAGGGCAAGTCAAGGGAAAATAAAAGTCACAAAACCTCGTAGTTTTAAAAAAGTTACATGACATTGAAAATTGGAACATGGAACTGAAATGCCATCTCACTCCTAAGTATAATAAAATAGTAAATTTTATTGAATGCATCCTGGAAAGAGTAAATGAAAATTATGAATTCTAATATCAGTGGCAAAGAGCCCAGACAATATCCAAAATAGTAAATGTATTGGCTTAACCTCACAGGGGCACAGTCTGCTGCGGCAGGCCATTGAATGGCAAATGCCAATGTTTGAAAGCAGTAGAACTAATTTTTTTAATAGACAGCTTTGTTTTCCTCTTGTGTGCAGTACAAATATGTATTTTAAAAGGCTTAAGGGAATATCTAGATGATGGAATTATGTGTCTCATTTTAATATCAAGTCTTTAATTTTTTGAAATCTTGCAAAATTCATGGTCACTTTAATGTTTCTTCTTTCAAGCATGAAATTGCCATCCCGTAACTGCATTATTCAGTTAGTTCCAGAACTCAACTGTACTGCCTTTTGATCAATACTCATGTAACATAGGTGCTTGTGTGCAGAGGCATTAATAGAAACAAAGACTATTGTGTCTTCCTGGATTTAGCAAAAAAAGAAAGTTCTACTGTGTATGTTTTCTCCAGTGGACTTAAGACGGTTATTTGTCAGTCAAGTATTTTCATAATCCCAACATGGATTCTTATTTTAGAATATATAGATGCCAATTGTGATGTTCAAAAACCAAGACATGCCTGCATGAAAAGTAGGTAAAGGAAATCACCAGATTGTTTGTCTTCTTTCTTTACAGAAAGTCACTTAAATTCTGCGATAACTTAGAAAGCAGCTGAATGGACCTTTATAAAACATGTGAACTAAGTCACTTCTAAGTGGAGACAGCTGGGATCTATTTAATATCCTGTGTAAAATGGTAGAGGTCAGCTTCCTGGAATAACTTAGGGGTTTTATTTCACGAATATCCTACTGCTTCAGGGACCTGGGGTGACAGTAAGGCTCTCAAACTAAACTGTGTCGTCAGGAAAAGCTCCAGGCCTGGAGTGCTCGTTCTAGCTCTGCATTTGGTGCAGGACAGTGGGAAGCATCTTGTGGCCTGCAGTATCTGCAAATCCTCAACATGAATGTCTGTTGTGTAGGTGCTTATTTATGCAAACAACTAGTCTCATTTTTGATTCCAGTGTGATATTCCTGTGATTTAGGTGCTGGAATACCAATTGAAAAATCATTGAGAGGTGAGACTTCGGACTGCAGGTGATTCTCAAATGTACTGATGACCCTAAATACTTAGGTTATTTTATCATTTGGAACAATTGTTCCTAAATCACTTAACTTATCTTGACAGTTTTATGATGTCTTATTTCTGCTGTGCAATTAATGGAACCATATCTTTACTATCTAAGATCATACATTTCCTTAATGTGTTCCCTGTATCTATTCAATTTAATTACTCCTTGAGTTTGAAATTTTATTTCCTAACTCTTTCTATTCCGTCATGTATTAGATATGTCAGTGAAAAAAAATAAATCTTTGTAGACCAGTGCACTGGTAACTGTTCATTCACACAGAAGCTCAGAAGTTAACAGGATATAGCAAATGATATAATTGATAATTTAGTGACACCTTAATTAAATGCCTGTGCTACAGTAAGCATGAAAATTCAAAAAAGAAATTGTACATGTATAATGATGTCCACTATGATTACATACATTTCATACTTTATGATAATTTGTCTTCTCCTTGGCTGCTGTTTTAAATTGAAGATAAACAGAAGCACTAAAGTGGAACTAAGAGGAATAACTGTTTCTGTTAGATGGGAAAAAGGTGAAAATTAGTGAGAAAGAAGTCTGTCACTGGTGTAGGCACACTGGCCACAGAAAAGGCTTTTGTAGACTGTGCTCATTCGGTGGGCTCCATAAGGTGTGTACCATTGCCTGTTTAGTCAGCTCCACAAACGTTCAAGACCATCAACTGTGGTATTAATTTTTGTACTGTTTCTCCAGATGGAGATAAATAGGGTGATTGTAGAGTTTGGGAATGGATTAGAGAAAATAATGAGGAGCAACTCCTTCAGCCCTCATAGTCTCGACTCATTATTGAATTAAAAATAATTACATTAATAAAACAATACATATATGGCTGTCAACCAGTGTTTGCTGAAGCGAGAAAGGTAGATACTGGCATAGGCAATGGTGTAAGAGCAGCAGAGACCTGATAACGGTTTTCCCACTGCCTTGCTCTATGATCTGAAGTAATCCATGTCCACTGCTTTGTAAGTCCATGCAGCGTTTGAGATCAGATGGTAGCCAGCCCTGCTGCACTCCCAGACAGATGCCTGCCTACTCTGCTGATGCCTTGAGCTGGCTGGAAGCCACATAGCCATGTTGGTGCAGTGGAGCCTCAGCCCTGATGCTCTACTTTCCTCAGACCTCCCTCAGCCCAGCCGGAGCCCAGCACTGTCTTCTGGATATTGCAGAGCACGCTCTCATTTCCTGGCAGACCTTGGGTAGATGTACCTTGTTTTCATTTGCCTAGATGTAAAAATGCTTTAATGCTCCAGGAACCAGTCCTTGTTTTGCAAGTTATTACAGTTTGCTCATTTCTTTCAGAAATGTGAAAGATGATGTTGCAAAACAACCAAAATGTAGTTTTGTCACATATTTACATCTGACATAAACTATAATTTACAAAGTGTTGAATTTATTTCAAAACTATCCATACATTAAAATGTAAACCCTAATCTCATGCTGCTAAAAGATGCCTCAAAATAAATAGTTGCCTTTGCCCTGGAGTAATAACAGTCGAATAAAATTTATTGCTAGCTCAAAATGCTACTAACACCTCATTTTCATTGCCAAACTCTGTGAATAATCTTTGACTTTTTTTCTTTTACATACGTGTGCAAGAGCTTAAAGGAAATACTTAAAGAGCTGGACAACCTGTAGAATGCTTCACTCTGTGTGCATTAATCTTTAAATGTCTGGCTCACAGTGCCATGTAAGCTGACTGGAAAAGGAGGAAATATGTATGGGACATCTACCTGAAGAAAGCGCCTGAGAATCTTACTAAAGCAGAGATTTTTAGTTTAATTTGCATGTACTATGAATTAATTTTAAAAATAATTTACAAAGATTGCTTGATAAAATTACAGAACTGCCAAAGAGCTTGTATGATCTTGTGTGAATGGCTGGGAATGGGAAAAAGGGCACTATAAAGTCCACCTTTTAAAAAACTGGTAAGATGTAATGTCTTAAATTCCGATGAAACATGTAAGGAATTTGCATGCTAATGGAAAAAAGAATCCCTTTTTATGTATTGAGTGGTTAAGAGCAGTTGCCTCTGGCTAAATGTATTAAGCCAGAAGAATCTTGTAAATTTCTATTGAAGATTTATTAGTCCCATTTGTTTCTCTTCTTTACAACACAAATATTAAACTCAATCCTGCAAGTTTGTCACAGGTGAAACTCTCTTTCAAATTAAAGGAAATTCTGGACCTGAGCCAAAGGCAGTTAAATACATGTACTGACTTCTTGAGGCTTAGGTAAAGGCTCTTGTGTGTTGAGCTTTTTAGGATGGCCTTTGAGGGTTGAATGAATAGGGCAGAGGCATTTTTAGTGTCTTCTTTTTTTCTTTTGACCTCTCTCGTTTTGTTTTATCTTCCTCATTAACAGCGATATTTTAAAATATCTTCAAAAATGAACTGAACAGAATCTAGAATCCCCCCAAGCAAAATTGCTCAGTTATAGTCTTTGTGGGAGTCATCTTTTCTAATTTCAGTTAAATTTAAGCTTCTTTTCTAAATTAGTCATCTATGTGTCTTCCATAGCAAGCAGGGAGAGACAGTACCCCTCCCGAGAGTGATTCAGCCACCTTACTTCTTTCCCCTGGATATATGTAGACCTATATGACTTGTTCAGACTAACCACCAACCACTGAGCAGCTCCATTACAGGAATTTAATCTCTTCCACAGTAGCTGAGAGGAAAACTTCTTGTTTCACAAGCTTGCTAGGTTGTTGTGTGGATGGATGACATCTGAGCTCTCTGATGATGGGTAGTTCAGTGAAGCTGTTAGTTTTCTTGAAAGCTTTAAATCTGCCTTCTGCTGAATTTAAGTGTTTCTGTAAAGTGTAGTCCCATAGTTTCGATACTTTTATTTTAGAATAAATATCCCCTCACTCTTCTTTTTCTCATAAAGTTATCTATTACTCTCTGCCACTCAGTATTTCTTTTACGATGCAACTTGTAGAGAAAACGGCTGTGTTTACGTGTACAGCTCCATCTGCCTCACAAAATCTAGACAGATCCTGTTTATTTTTCTCACCCATGTGAGCAATTGCCTTTGTCTTTTGATTTTTGGAAATCACCTGAGTACTTTTTACTTTGGGGTAAAAGGGATGTCATTTGTAGCATGTTGAACAGTGGTGACAGGACGCAACATTGCCACTGGAAGGTTGCTTGAGTTGACTGTGCTCCCTTCCAGGTTTTGCTGAAGTGAATTCCCTTTGTCTAAAGTTGATGGTGCCACTGGCATCATGGCATGTAGGAATATTATTGAGAATCAGTTGCTATCAAATCCTGATCTAAGTCATTCCCAGTACCATGTGCAGCCAAAAAGCAATGTTAACTACATTTCTGTACAACCTCACACAGGACAAATGTGTGGAAGTCAACCCACATAATGAAGACACCTTTTGGATTTCCACTTGGCGTATTGCTGAATCTGGCAAGTGCATTCGCCGCCTAACCATGTGCACTGGAAGTGAGTGGATGCGTCTGATCCATTTTCAAGAAATTTTGAGCAGTTCTGGTGAATTCATAAATAGATTATTTCAACAGATGTACACATTTTTAAAAAGTTGTTTTCATGCAGTTCAAATATCTGGTGTTAAATTGCCATTTCCATTTGTAAGATAACAAGGATGGTTCATATCCATTGCTGTTGTCTAGTCCCCCAGGTTACGACTGGGAAAGCAGTGGTTCACAGTTTTGTTCATCTCAGAATTTAAGGGAAAACAAATATTGTGATGAACTCTCTGAAATGAATAATGAATGTAGTTTTCAGAGATGTATGCCCATATTTAAGAATTGAGTACTAAAGACAACTAAAATTTAAGGAGGGACTGTGGTACAGATAAGGACACTGAGGCGCAAAAGGGAAACTTGCATGCAGGACCCTGAGTTGTAAAGTTCACACTGCTTGGGTAAAAGCCAGGTATGGGTTGGAATGGCAGATAGGACTTTACATTGCTCTGGCAAGGTAATGACTGGCTAAGTATAAGGAAGAAAAAAAGTACTTTTTTGGCCTTTTGTCTTTTGTTCCTGTACACAGACAGTGAATTATCTTTTTCTTCTCTGCTTATATTTCTGAAAGATACCAGGCAGACAAGGCAGATGAAGCTTTAGGTGATGTATATACTTCCTTAGAAGCCACCTAGGGTTTTTTGCATGATGCGAGTTAAGTGCAGCATAAGTTCTTTGGTATTCCAGGGCTAATGGATCGTGCAAGATCAAGATCTATGACAGGTTTACTCTGCACACTAACTACAAAACTGCATTTTTGTACTGACAGATCTAACACAATTGCTTAAAATACTACTCAAAGCTTGTGTTATGTCAATGGACTGTTCTGTCATAGCAATAAACAGACTGTTAGACAGTTGCACCTGATTTCCCAGTGGTGTTTGTTTCATTCTCTGACCAGGGATTTCCTTTAGTGTAATGTGACTTAGACAAGAAGATTGTATTTAAGAAATAATACATAATAATAAACTCAAATATAAACAAATAGGCATGACAGTGAACCATGCAATGTTTTACTGGTTTACTCCTATGTCTACTAATTGTTTTCCATTTAATACATAGATATACAGCATGTTACATTAGAAAGTCCACAGATTCCCTTAATAATTCCTTCAATACATGAGAACAATACAGTTCTAAGGAATAAAAAGAATTTGTTTCAAATTAACAACTCTCTTTACTAACATACACACTATTGATTTATTTTGTGCATATCACTCTTAACTTTAGTCAATTTAGCCTTTTATTTTTCTTAAGACTATTTTTCCTTCTGTTTTCTGCTCTTTTGCTTTTGCAGTGGAGTTCACAGTATTGTTGAATTGTGGAACTTCCTTTTTCTCGAAGTCAGCTCTTGATCCTTCTGTTAGAAACACAAACTCCTTGGTCCCAACTCTATCTATGATACATAGAAATGTAATTTCCTAACAAGGCTGTAATGGGTCCATTTCTCACAAATCCCTTCAACAATACTTATTGCCTGTAATAGAACCACAGCAAAGTATTTTGCACCTATTGTTCTCTCTCTCATCTTCCTCACCATCACCCTCACAATGTTGGACTCCTCTCAGGTCCAGCCAGTACTGTTCCTTTGTCCTGGGAAGTGGTAGCAACATCATCAGAGTTCAGGTGTATTTACAGCATTTAGAAAGGCTCCTGACCTTACTTGTTCAGTGTTTCTGACAACTGTATTTGCCCTTCAGGAGTACTATCAGTCAGGCTATGATTGCTTGTGTTCCTGAGGCCTTGCCATACACTGGATGGTTAATTTGGACTTAAATAGCACACGATTTTTGAGTAGAGCTACCATTCTCCAGTAAAATTGTGACTGTAGAGTAACCTGGAGGTCTTTCAGGAACAGCCGGCCCTGGATTGATGGTAAGCATCAAAACAGAGGACCTCTTTGTCATCTACAGTAGCTGCTTCTTGGCTTTTTGGTTCTCCCCCTGCATCTATAAAAAGCAAGAGCTTATACTCAAATTTGCATTGAAATTACTTAAAACTTAAAAAAAAAGCTGAATTAAACATCTTGGGAACTGCTGTGATAATGCAAGCATTTTAAAACATATGTGATACCCTACAGAGTAGCAAACAGTATATTTGATTTTTTTGCAATGAATACTTACATGGAGTGAAGGTTGTTATTTCCTTTGTTATTTTTGGTATGTTGCAATCACCATTAAGTCTCAAGTGTAGGTAGGTTAGATTATTAAGCTACTACAGAATGAATGACAATTTATACTGTTGTAAAATATTCTGAAGATGAGTTACTGTTTCTACCTAAATCTAAAAGAGACTATCAGTGTAGATTTAGATCTTGTAGCTTTGGCACAAGCCTGAATTCAAAATGTAAACTGAAATATGGAGTCTGTAACAGTCAGTTTTCTTTGAGGTACGCAGGAATAAAGACTGGATTTTGTTGTATCTCATCTTGCACCGGGTACAGCTAGGAGTCCAGAATAACTTCAGTGCTCCTTTCATTTGAATTTAACAAAATCAATATGCTGACTTAAGTTTACTTACATGCTGATCAATCTAAAAAATGAAATGCAGCTTTTCCTGAGGAAGGTATTTACAGAAAATCTAAAAAACTTAATAAAAGATGCACATGCACTGCCAGTACATGGGAGCATCTGTCATTTGTCCCCTGAACTGGAAGCTTATTGGAAGTTCTCAGTGCTCAGTATAGTGACAGTGTACATGACTTTGAAAGGCAGTGTACATTTGCTTGCTGAAGGATCACATGAGAGCACTATGAATAGGTCAGATAGCTATTGCTGATCCTAAACAATCTGTCAGCGACTGTCTTCATAACTGGCTGTGTTATTTCTCTGGTTTGGGGGTGACTTGGTCTGTCCCTGTCAGAGAGAATCCAATAGTCTGTTTGGTACAGCAGGACACAGGAGTATGTTTAGGCACCACCCAGCTGCTAATTTTCCCTCAGTAATGTCATGGATGTGTGGCCAGTTTGAATAAGATCAATTGCAGGGAAATTGTTAATGAACTGGTTAGGAGTTAAGCATTTTAAAACTCGTGAACTATAGGATGACTCCTGAAGTGAAGTTCTGCAAGGCAGGATATTGTTTGAGTTACGGAGCCTTACCAAATCCGTTTCTGGTCTTTGTCTATTAAAAATAATCTCCTTTTGCAAAAAAGGTGAAGGAAGGATGGCAGTGTGAGGGCTAAAATAGACAGCATGCTGCTGTAAACAAAGAGGAGTGCAGAGAACGTCTTGTCAGGCCTATTTTTCCTGGGAGTAAAACTCTTTAACAACTGCATCTTTTAGCGACTTGGGTGGCACAGTGAGTAAAATGGACTTGGCCTTCTTATCTTTTGGGCACAAGTCTTGGCTTCTCTTGAAAATGAAAATTAGTTTTGGTGGTTTCATGGGAGCAGACATGTGTCTGCATCACATAACCATTCAGTCTGGCACCAGGGCTCGTCATTGCTCGAGAGGGGCCCAGCGCAGGAGAGCAGGGGTGTTGCAGGTCAGGGCTGCAGTCGGTACTGAGCGTTGAAAGCTTGCCCAGTCAGCCCACACTATCGGACTTTAGCCAGTGCTATTTACTTCGCTTTCAAGAGTATCTGTTTCTCTCTGTCACTTTCTCTGTCTCTCTTCTTCACACACACTTAAAGAACAAAATCCTCTTTTATACAGCTAAGCATTTTAAATAATTTTTCCAAGTCAGAAAGAGAGAGAGACTGGAAAAAATTACAGCACAAAGCTCAGCTTGCAGATGAACGATTGCCTTGTCATCCTAATGTCCCCCTTCCTTCCCCTAAAATTTCACTGGTGAGTGGGCTAGAAGCATGAATACTGGCTGGGCTCTGCTGGACTCGGTCTCTATGACAGGACTTTCTGCAGCCTTGCTTTCATCATACAGTTGCTTCTTCACGGTAGTTCTTTCTGCTCTGTGCACAGCAGATAATGAGTGAGTGACTTCAGAGCTGAAAACATTTATCTGTGTAACATCTGCCTGTAGTAGATAAATTAATTTGTTTTATCTGATGTTAAGTTCTGCCCTTTTCTACTGTTTGCCTGAAAGAGATTTCTTTTGAAGACAAGAGGAGATCTTGCTACTTTTTCCTGAAAGGGTAGCAAACCAGGGAAAATGTTCCCAAACACCAAGAACCCAGTAGAGAGGTAGAGAATAAGGATTTAAAATGTAAAGTTGCCATGAGCAGTGTAGATATACCCAAGCCTATTTCATTTAATTTAGTTTGACTCTAGGATTCGGACTGCTGCTGGATGGAGCTGATGGTGGCCTGGCTGACTGTGCTGCAGACAGTGCCTTACGTTTTGAGTACCAAGGTTGTTCTGTTGAGCACAGGCTAAGTATCTCTATGTTAGCTGCAGTCTACTGGGGAGGGATATCTAAAGCATTATACACATTGGGGCAGCTGCTGCTGGCGTGGCAAGCATATGGTGAAGCTCCTGAAGACCCCATATGCTTTTGGAAGTGGAACTTAGGTCTTGCTTTACTATGTGGTTTTACAAATGTTATCCCAGAAAAAATGCAACTAAAATACAAGATGTTTTGCATTTTGTGGCCTGCTCATCTGCATGTGTGCTTTTCTTCATCTAAAAGTATTTCACTAAAGCTCCTTTGCACAAGAAAAGTCTGTGTTTGAGGTAGCCGCTTTCAAAGACATGGAGAAGTAGGTGAGTGGTGATTAAAATGAGACAAAGCAGCAGGTCCTGAACAAAGGGAAAGAGCTCTGTCATACATTTCACAGTGGAAAGCTCTATTTCCTGTTTTGGTGCATGGAACTTGCTTCTCCTAACACCCATGTTCCACTCCAGTTGCCCGGCTATTGTCTTCTTCATCTGAATTACGACCCCTTTGTTACCATACATCGGGTATTTGTGATTCCAGTCTGTCTGCAGTCTTTTTTCTCTTCAAAAGCAAGAAAGGAAAAGGTAGCTAATATTAAAAGTTGGGATAAAACTGTGGTTTTTTTCAAGGCATACATAGTTTATGAGGTTGCAGTGAACAGGGTGCCTGCTACTGATTGACTTCCAGAGAACACAGGAGTCTAAGGCTGCTGCTGAAATTGGGACTAAAAAGATGCCTGACTGTCATTCTTCAATACATTTAGGTATGAGAGGCTGAAATTTTCTGTGCCCTTTAAAATTACGAACTCCCAGGATTAACCTGAGACAAAGGCAGTAAAAGCAGAAGCTATTCCAGTGCCCCTCCCCATATTTGGGATATTGGGCAATGAACCTCAATCATGGTCCGTGATACTCTTGGTATCTCCATCTTGTAGAGTTTGCATTTACACTGTCACTACCTAAGTTCTGTACTGGTTTTCTGTCATATGGATAAATACCTTTCAGACTTAGCTTAAGACTACCAAACTCTTTTCATCTGTATCTTTGCTCAGACTTGTGAAATCTTAAAACTGTACCATATTACTGTGCCCCTATTTCCCTCACCACAGTCTTCTTAAACATTTCTGCTACACGTAAATCAATGGCTCCAGTTTTCTTCCTCTCTCATGCATAAGCTGGGAAGTAACTCCCTAGGAAGATATTGTTCCAAAGAAGATTAAAGTAAATGCAGATTATTAGAAATCTTGAGAGGGCAAGGACCATGTTTTTGTTCAGTGCTCTGAGTGATCGTAGTGGGGATATGTGTTCATGTTGTATTAGTCCTCCAGTAACAATGACAGTAACCCTTTGGATGCATCAGCAGCAAGCATCCAGTTTTTGGTCTTCCTATTGACTATGATCCAGTATGTTTTCCAGACATGCCCACTCCATCTGTTTGACAATAGCCAGGAGAAATTGTCCTACATTTTTTTAAGGTCCCACAGTCAGATCTGTCTTTTGGTGTTTCTTGCAGGTGGCTTGGGTTTGTAGGCCTGATCTCCATCACTGTTATCTCAATTTGCTCAGGGAAAAAATGTTTATGCCACTTGAATGTGAGAAGCTTCATAGCAGTTCTCAGAGCATCTCAAGACCAAGTCCAGTAACATTTAGGGACTTCCTGGTGTCAGTTACTGAACTAGTACCAATCACTAGACTCAGTAGTTTTCAAAGGAATTTTTATAACTGTCTTTTCTTACATTAGGCATTCATGTCATAAAGTGAAGATGAACTGAGATGGCATTTGTCAGGTTACATGTTTTAAGAAGCTATGAAGACTTCAAGATGCGTTATCTGGTTTTCTGCATGCAAAAATGGCTAAAGTATTTTCATAGGAAGGCAAGCATTCTGCTAGATTATAATAAGATTCACTAGGCACTAGACATACAAAATAAAATAAAGACAGAGATTTGTAGCTGATAAGCTTCTGTTACTTTAGTACAATTAGCTTGAAAAAATGTCTGCCTTAAAACACAGGTTCTCCTTAAGTGCCTGTTGAGCAGTGTTCCAGTTCAGACCGACACATCGGGCGGTGTATGACTCCCAGCCAAACATCTTGTTAAATACTTGCAGGATTTCCCATAGCGGATCTTACTTTAATCAAATAACTCAAACGTTTCTTTTGTAAGTACAATAGAAGGGCAGGGCTTATGTTTACAAAGTATTCAATATGGAAATCCTGTATTAATTGAGGTATGTTTACTTCACTCAGGACAGTGTCCACATAGTAACTCTTTAAATAAAAGGCCTTTTTTGCCGTTGCCTGTTTCAGAGAGGCAATGAGATACAATGCTAACCCACCACATACAGAAAATCATGAGGAAATGACTTCAGAGATGTGCACTGTAGGCAGCAGAGATGTTCCTAGCTAAAGAAGACAGCTTTATGGGTGATTTTCTCACAGTGGATGTAAAAGAGCATAATTTATAAAAAATAGTTGTACTCGTATGGAAACTACTAAATAAAGAGGCTGTGTCTTTGTCTATTTCCAGAATGATTAGCAGGAGCAATGCCACATGTTATCTTTTCGTAATACCTTGGGTTCATATAAGCTATGCTTTAAATTACTATCTTTCTGAGGCAGCAGCTATATTTTCTGTGAGTAAACACGGTGTGTTTCTACCCAGCCCAGTGCAGGATCTGGAGCTTTTATGATTAACAGTACAGCATTTAGAGTTTCACATAAAGAGTGTATAAAAAGGAAAGATAATGCTATTACTCAGTGGTAATATTATTACTCAGTAATAGGTAACCAGAACTGTGCTCCTCAGGGTTCCTTATTTTGCTCTGCCAGAAAATGCTAGAATCAAAATAAGCCACATACAGGAGAATTAAACAGAGAATCCATGTTTTCCTCCACAGTGAGTTGGAAATTACATATTGCTTCTATTTTTAATACAGTGAAATATTTTTTCCCTTTTTTTCTTGAATTATAACTCTGCTGTAGTTGAAAATTTATTTTTGCCACTGTATTAAATACCTGTCAAAAAAGATGGTTTAGAACATTTTTAGGTAAATGTAGGTCAACACAAAGGAATCATACAGTTGGAAATATTTTCCAGTGTTTATGTTCAGATGTTCAGACCTGCCTGGCTCCTCTCTATTTGCATGCGTTGAGGTTATAGGCAGTCCGGCTACATTCCACATTGATTTATATAAATATATTGCAGATTATTAACCTCCAGCCAAATACCAGCAAATTTCACTTTTCAGGAAGCTTTGTGACTTTTCACAAAGCTGATTTACTGTGTGCAGAACATGTACACCCCATTGAGGGACTCCTGGAGAACAGTATTTCTCTTTATGAGAAATATACTGAGATATTTTCTGTTACAGTCACTCCGTTAACTGTAATAATGAATTAATTAACTGTTGGTGTGATGATTACAGATTAAGGACAGATTAGTTTTCTGACAGAGGTAGTGTGACAGTCTCTCCATATTCTAGAACTCCAGTTCCCAAATTACTACTCACTAAAAAGCTTCGTTAAGCTAAAAGGAATGTGCATGCATCCATTTTCAAAACACGATGGCTAATAAATAATTTTTAAGTGTCTGACCAAAGACTATTTAGGAAATGCTGTTGAAGTGGGAGCACAGCCTTAACATGGTAAATGTCAAGTGAACAATACTGCCATCTTAAACTTGAACTACAGCCTTCACAGGTGGTTATGTCAATTCTAGTCTTCCCTTCTCTATTGAGATTTAAGGTAAGAAGTAAAAACTCATTATGAAGTGTTGTCCCAGTCTTTTTGTCAGATGTCCTGTGTGAAAAGCGGGGATCCACAAGACTTTGTGTGTGATCAGTTGTCTTGAGAGCCTGCATATACACCCTTTACAGAAACATTACTTGATAATGTCACCAGAAATCCTGCTCTTCAGACAAAGTAAGGAAGCAGTTACTCTAAGTAAGAGGATGAAAGATACGTGTAATACAACAGCACCACTGCCGTGATGTTGAAAAAATAAGCCATAGTTTTAGTCTGTTATCAGATTCTTCAGTTTAACTGTACAGACCTATTTGTTAATAACTGTATTAATTCATTCTTTAAATCTACTGTCACCTAGTAAAAGTAGTGATGGATTTTCTGCCTTGCTTGAGAAAGCAATCTGATCTGTACAATGTGAAATAAATGAATAAACACATTAGTAGAGTATGTGAGCAGGGAAGAAACATCCTTCTAGCTGTTAGATGGTTTCCTATTGGGTTTTTGTAGAAGTGGGACTTGAGGAATGCTGGTGAAAGTCACTGGTATGAGTATTGGTGTGAAGCATAGAACGATGGGCAGATGATTTTAAAGGAGATAACACAGTGATTAAAACTGGTATTTAGATGAAGTGGAGAAGATGAGAGGAATCCTAATTAAAAAACAAAAACAATAGAAAATCGGGTAGGAATGCGGCATTATGAAGAGCTTTGTAAATTAGTTTGATACTGTGCAACAATGTGAAATGATAAAGAAGTTAGTAAAAGAATGACAGGAAGTGATGAGAGAAGTAGTGACATCTCATGCAAAAAGGTTTTTTCCAAACTATATCCTGATTTTGAAGGTATTCCTTGCATCCAGGAATTTAAAAGAGTAATGGGCAAAAAAAAAATCTGTTTCAGACAAAGGAGATTTAATTACAAAGTTGTGCAATGGTGAACATGGGAGTTATGTGAGAAGAAACTGAAGGTGCATGCAAAAACTCTGTATTTTTTCTCAGAAATGTTTCTTGCCTTTTTTTTAATGACTGTAAGTGCTGCAGCGTAGAATGTGGGTAAATGTCAAGTAGTTTTCTGTATTAACTCTAGCTACTGTGTCCAAAAAAAATTTTGTTTTCATGTAATTATTTTACATTGAACAGCTGATAAATTCTTAATCCTATTTCAGAATCCATACATGAAAGACCAAAATGGTATTTTTCATATATCAGCAGTTATCTGATGAATCAAGAGGTCAAAGATTGGTCTACCTTTGGAAAGCTCTTTTTTCCATTCTATATGCTGTAAAAAATTTAGATAGACATGCCTGAGCTGCAAGGTATGTATGTTTGCAGTGATTCCTGTATACTTAACCCCTCTTTTTTTTTCTCCTTCTTAGATTGTTTGATGTGTGCACTGTGTCACGAACAGACAGAGAAACTAAGTTAACATTAGTGTTTGAACATGTGGATCAAGACTTAACTACTTACTTGGATAAAGTTCCAGAGCCTGGAGTGCCTACTGAAACTATAAAGGTATTTAAGGAGAAAAATTTTTGATATTTTCAGAGATGAATCAGAAAGACAAACTGCATTTTTATTCCATAGGATTTTGTTATACCAAAACTGACTAGTGCCCAGCTTGGGGCATGAATTGCAGCACAAAGATCTGTATTCCCTAACAGATAAAATTTCTTTGTGAAAAATGCCACACTAGTGGGTTTTTGTCTTATAGATTTCCCAATTTCCTACTGTTTTACAAAATGTAGCATTCCAGCACAGGAAGGACATGGACCTCTTAGAGTGAGTCCGGAGGAGGGCCTCCAAGTTCATTAGAGGAATGGAGCATCTCTCCTACAAGGAAAGGCTGAGAGAATTGAGATTGTTCAGCCTGGAAGAGAGAAGACTTAGGGGTGACCTTTTAACAGCCTTCCAGTACCTGAAGGGAACCTGTAAGAAAGATGGAGAGAGACTTTTTTACAGGAGTATGTAGTGACAGGACAAGGGGAAGTGGTTTCAAATTGAAAGGGAGTAGGTTTAGGTTAGATATTAAAAAGAAATTCTTTACTCTGAGAGTGGTGAGGCACTTGCCCAGAGAAGTTGTGGCTGCCCCATCCCTGGAAGTGTTCAAGGCCGGGTTACATGGGGCTCTGAGCACCCTGATCTCATTGAAGTTGTCCCTGCCTGTGGCATGGGAGTTTGCGACTAGATCATCTTTAAGGTCTCTTCCAACCCCACCCCAGTCTATCATTCTGTGATTCTGTAAAGTCTTTTCAAATGACCTTTGCTTGAAGCTGTAGGCAGATGATTCTGGTGTTGTTTAGGCTGAGACTACTTTAATCTTCCTTAAAAGGTGTCTGAGTGCTGGATATTGTTAGAATGGATAAAATAAATCATGTGCTCCTATCTCTTTGCCTTTTGTTTCCCAAAGCAACTACTTTCATGTCGTGTCCCTATTGCCAGAACAGTTTCTATATGTTCCAAGAGCGAGAAATGTTCATCATGGACCTGTGATGAGCTCTGTAGAGAATGGGCTCAAGGTCAGAGTTACTCATGACCAGTCATTGTAGAAGCTGGGAAGGCTCTCAGTAACCGAGAGTATAATCATGACATTTTCCTGTCATGTTATCTCATATTGTACATCTGTAAGGGAGGACTTTTTCCCAGGAGAGGATGTGCTTGCATTATTAGTAGTAAAATACATATACCAACGCCTCTTCTTTCTTGAGAATTTCACAGCGTAGTGCCATATTGAGGATCAGAGCTTGAAATGTTTGACAGAAAGTTTATGCCTGGAAAGAGATGCAGAGGGATTGATGTTCCTTCATTTTGGCTCTGTGTGTTTAACATGTCTTTTGACGTTTCTATTTCATGAGGAAAAATAATGTATGCTTTCAGAGAATGGATTATTTTGCACTTGTATAAGTACTTTGTGGAAGTATGCTGTGTCATCTTAGTCTGGCAAAGTCCTGAGGAAGGAAAAGAAAACATGAAACCAATCTGAAGTTTAGTTGTTTTAATAATTTTTCATCAGCTTCAAACTTAGGAGTTGTTTGATCTTTCTGTATAAATTTAGAGCTAAAACAGATAAAGATCTATTCACTTGTATCCGAGTCACTTGTATATCAGTCAGTCAGTTCCAGCAGCCATGTTCTTTATCAAACCCTAGTGGATAAAATAAAATTTTTGAAAAATGGATACAGCTTTGATGTAGTCTCAGAAGAAGACTGAAATGTACCTATTGGATTTGTAGGACTAATTTATGATAATGCTATTAATGTTCTAGTTCCTCCTAGGACTTTGAAGCTACCTAAGTGAACTGTATTTCAACATAACTTAACACTGTGAAAATAATGTGCAGTGTGCCTGGCATATTATCTAACTAAATACATTGAAATTGGTGGGAACTGAATTACCAAGCCTCTGAAATCTCAGTTTGAAATACCTTTTGAGCTAGCTTTTATTTAAAGGAAATAGAAGACATGAGCATTGTATTAAAGTACTTGTGATTTCTGAAAGTCCTGTTCTGAAATTGTACTATTAGACCATAATATGTATGTGTGAATATACATTTCATGGAGATTATATACTAATGGAGGACATTGTTGTGCTAACATTTGTAAAGCACTATTCATTATACATGGTTTACTAGGTTAATGCAGTTGCTATATCTGATAATTTGGCACAATAAAGGAGAAAATTTAGCCATACAGAAACAAGGAGGAGCAATTTTGATCTTTTATGTAAAGTGCAAGTTCCACTGCAGCCAGTGAAATTGCTGTCTGTAAAATTCAGCTCTTTTTAAATGGGTGTGGAAAAATGTAGAATTGCTGTTTACTCAGTTGTTATTGTTGATTTCAACATCTGCACAGTAGCTGATGTGGTTTTTCTTGAATCCTCTTTGGCACAGGAAAAAAGAGATACAGTTAACTTAAGTTGCACCCTATTGCTTCCTGGTTTATGTCAAAACACCCAGTTTATGGAGGTACTTTTGCTGATAGTCAGGGTTGATCACATGAGGAAGGGTCTCAAGGCTTATTTTTAATACATTTTAATGCCTTTCAAATGATAGAATTTTTATGGATATTCATGGTAGAAACTGAAGCAAAACAGTTCTTCTGGCTGCAGGGAAATACTCCCATTTCGTAACAGCTGAGCATTTAACCCAGAGCACATACATCGTTAAATGACTAATCTGACTTTTTATAGTTTGGCTTTTGAGGTTAATATGGATTTGTACTTCATTTATTTTCCAGAATTGCAGACAATTTGTGTAGAGTATTTCCCCTCACTGCTAGCACAGTACAAAACAACTGCCAGTATTGTAAGACCATCTGTTAAAGTTCTGTATGTGTCAGCAACACAGAGGTGCCAAATGAGCCAAGTAAGCTGTGGATAGCTTGATGCTGAAGGATCTAATATACCCCTTTGGCACCATGGTGTAAAATCAACAGTTTTTAGTAGAACTTGAATGACATAAAATTACCATGAGAGAAGTATCAGCCCCAAAAGATCTTTCCTGTGTGAATTAACTACCATCATTACATAATACTTAGGGAAGAGAGGCTTGGCTTTTGCTGATTTGGAGCATGCTGGGGTTTTCAGTTATCAACTCTCAAAGAATATGAGTAACACCAGTACCGTTTTAAGAATTTCCTTTATGTTTTGCAGGTAGTCGTCAAATCGTAGCAGTTCAGAGAAACTAACTGTATTGATCATTTGTATACAGCTAGTGCTTTTGTCTTATTGCTGCTCAGCAATGGCTTTCTAATGCCTATAGCCCTGCAGTAAGAGTCACCCCAGAGGGTGTTTTAGGAAGATACAGATGGGTGCCCATAACGTGATAGAAGAGAAGTAGTTTTCCTATGAGACATTGCCTGGTAGTGGGAATACGTACCCAGGATGTAGGGCAGGCATGCTCACTTCCCCTTCCTGTCACCAGGGGCATGAATGCACTAGTCCAGTTGTGTGGCTCTGGCTCTGGCTCCCAAGTTCTAGGTTATTTTGGACAGAGGTATTTTAAATCTTTTCTGCTGAAGCCCTTCCATTATTTTTTAATGGAGTATACTTTGGTCTAGTGGGATGGAGAACACTAGTCAAAATATTTTTGGAAGTTCACTTTTGAAAGAGAAGTATATTCAGCTCTTAATCTAATTATTAAGCCTTTGTAACTACTGGATTGTAGTCATGCTTACCCTTGCTGGCTTCCTCTGTCAGCCTTGATTAATATATGTTCCATATGGCATGAATCAGAATCAGTAATGACAACATCTTCCTTTTTTCCTCTCTACCCATCATCTCCTCCCTTCTTTTCTTCCTGGGATACTCTAACTTTAGGACACTTTATGTGGAAATGAAAGGTATGAGTTCAGTTTCCTTCAAAAACAGATGTTAGTCCTGTACAGGTCCTTTGTAACGTTAATGATGTTAGCAGTTGAGCCTCTGACAGACTTGGCTCATTAGGAACTTTTGTTAGTTGACATAAGGGTAGTGGAAATGGGAATCACACGTCTCTGCCACAAAAGGATTATTTTTAAAAAATAGTTAACAGACCACTAAAACATTTTTATGTTTTAGCCTTTGGGACTGGAGCATGTTTAAGCTGTGTAGTCACATTTTGTTGTGGTCCTTGTGAAACTGGGATGGTATTTTTTGTCCTAAATAATTTTTATATGGATGTGATGGTTGTAAAACTAGTGACATTTTTAATATGGAAATCATGCATGTACAAACAAGTTGATGTTTACCGATTTAAGCTATTGCAATGTATTTAATAATACTTAGTTTTAAATTAATCCATGCATGTGATGGCTTGGTATATAGAGCTGTAAAGTAAGGGATTTAGGAATAGTTCTTTGGAGTTCCTTCCAGTCATCTTGTTTTGGCAGTCCAAAGAGACTGTAAGAATTAGATGGGAGACAAACTGTTTCTGAGGTTCTTTAATTTTAGTAATGAACAAAGTTAACTTTGAAAGGTAGTGACGTTGCAAGTAAATCTGTGGCTTCTTGCAATGGTTTTCTTAAGAGTTCATCAGAATTTAGGCTACTCAAGCTACACGTGCTAACTGGGCTGTGCCTGGTTCATTCTGACAGTCAGCAGAGGAGGGAACAGAACAAAGGTCTGTAGTATAGCAGATGCAAACGTTATGTATCATGGGATGTTGGAAGAACTGGGAATGTCCTTCTGCCCAGGTCTGTGATCTATGAATCTTCACAGTATTCCCCCCACCCTTGAACAGGGCAGACAAATCACAGTGAGAGCAGGGTTTAATGTGAATGCTTTTCTCTGTTGTGTCCTGGTTCCTCACGCAAGTGAATGGCTCCTGTGAGTATGTTTCAGTTTCTTCTTTGCATAGGAAGCCTAGATATCCATCTGATTCCGAAACACAGATTTTTGTATTTAGATGCCTAAAATTTAGAAAGTATAGCAGTGAATCTAATTTCCTTTTGTGGACTTACCTGAAAGTAGCCCATAAATTGAATTTTTAAATATTAGCCCCAGTCATAAATCTTGCTGATGTACCCTTGTGCATTTCCTGCAATTTACATTACCTGCTATCAAATCAGGCAGACTAATCACATCTTTACAAGACTCTTAGAAAATTAATATGAAGATGCTGCTTCTCAGAAAGCAAACCAGTGTTCAGTGTTGTGAGGTGACTCATCAGCCATCTGCCATGGTTGTACCTACTCAGTTGATCACGTATGAGATGTGGAGCAGATGTCACACAGTCATGCAATTCTGAAAACAAAACAAGATATTCCAGGAAAACAGATTCGCCAGTACTGAGAGTCTTCAGAGTGTGTCTGTATTGAACAGCATCAAAGCTAAAAGTCACTCAAAAAAGAACCTGCTCAAATTAATAAGAAAGATGTTAAGAGAAGAGCTCTTACTAATGTTTTCCTGTCAGTACTTTTGTGGTAGAGAAATAAGCAAAACTTAGTGAGGAGTTTAGAGTATACAAATAATGGACCAGTTCCCCTGATACTAAGAGGTGCAAATCCATTAGCTTCAGTGAAATGGTGGCCTTTTACAACTGCCAAGGAGTCAATTTTTGTGGATTATTTTGCAAGAAATTTTATTCTGAATCCATGTCAGAAACTGGAGTTGCCATTATAAATAAAAAGGGCTGAACTGATACATCACTGTGGGATAAATCTTTTTGTTTTTTCTCTGTTATTCTACTACCGGGGATTGGACGACTCCATGAAAAGGTGGCAGGAAAGAGCAGGTTCCCCGCAGAAATGGTAGTTCTGAAGGAACTAAACATTAAAAAGTGGATATTCCCCAAAGAGTGGTGGATCCCTCTGTTGCAGGTGGCATAATTTCTTTCCCATACCATGCTTCATGTAGAGAGACAGCCACATCTCCTGTGACTGGTAGCAGGTAGCAATATACAGGCTGACCCAAGGGTTTAGAGGAGTCATGATCTGTGAATAAAGAGATTGCTGCGCACAGGATGTTATGCAATATCATGTCGTATCCAAACATTTACTTCTTTGGCTTCTTACTGTTAGTGTACAGCCACAAATATTATTATGGTGGCTTTAAATACCTCCAAATCCCTACCATTTCCAAATCCAAATGCAAGCCTTTTCAATCTGATGATAATGTATAGTTGTTTTTTGCAGTGCTGTAGCCCAGGACCTCCATTGCTTGCAAACTGAGACCTCATAAAATTGTGAGGCACTCCAATAATTTTAAATCACTCTGTCCTGACTAGCGTAATTTAAAATCATTGGAGCACTTCATGTTTTTTTCAGTTGTTCCAGTTTGGAAAGCAGTCAAGCAACACTGTAGCATAATGCATGAAAGCAACCTGCCTGAAATAATAATTTTAGTCTTGCAAAACAATGACACTGAGTTAGAAATGTCACTGTGAAATAATGTCTATCAAGGAGTCTCTAAATAGACATCTCAACCTACTTTTCTTTTGTAGCTCAAACTCTGAAGGCAGCAGTGCAGTCCAGTAGGGCCCTAAGGGAAACATCCTTTTTGAAGTCAGAAGGAAGCTATTGTTTTCAGTAGACGGAGGGCCAGAAATCATTTTTATTCAGAAAGTCAAAGAGAATTAAGAAACTAAAGAGATTCTGAATTGTGTGCAGGGGTGGACATTGAGCCCTTGGTAGAACAGGATTTATGATGGAGTCATTGTGAAATTACAGTATTAGAAACACTGGAAGAGAAGTGTTGCTATCAGCTGATTTAATTTCTGTTAATTGAGCAGAGCTGGATATTGATGTGGTGCATAAAAAAGTTTATGGATCTTACTGCTCTGGATTCCTTTGACATACTCTCGTATTATTAATGTCTGTTATTTTTGCTACTGGAACATTGGTGTGGTACCAGTTACTATGTGAAGTGCTTTGAGGACACTGAAAGAAAGAAGGGGACCACATGGTAGGAATAATGCTCAAGCAGGTGTAGAAGTGGGGCCAAGCTGTAAGGCAGCATGTCAGGGACAGTGGTGTACTGTTCCACAGCAAGCCAGTGGCAACTCCTCAGAGTGGGGAGTATTTTTGAGATGCTTTCCTTTGTCTCCTGGGATGGTAGTGCACAGTTACAACTTGCTCTGCAAGTACATCCTGCCTCAGTGATCAGCAGAAGTGTCACTCATGTTTTCAAAGTATTTCTTTTTATCAGAGATGCCACAGTTAAAGCAACTGAGGGAAAGCTGTTGCAGTTGATGGTGCACATAAAGCAGTGGCAGAACAATAGACTGAAATGTTTGGATTTACCCATGTTCTAAATTTTGCTTACAAGTCATATGTTACTTTTGACAAGTAATTTGAAGGTCAGACTACAGCAGGTGTGAGGTGAGGTAGAGGACATTCAAAGTGTCAGTCTTGATTTTTGAGGCAGCAGATCAGAATCACTTTCATCATAGTAATTTTGGTACTGGAAGGAAATCAGACCCTATGCAGTACACTCAAAAGCTGTACTTTGCCCCAAAACAAGCACACAGAGATGGAGAAGAGTAGACAGAATAACACGAATTGTGATAAGGTAGACATTTGGGAAAACTGGCCAACATATTTTTTCTTGTTGAACTCTGGATTCTGAGGGTCAAACTCAGAAGATCTGGAACAAAAAAAAAGGATACATTTCTCACCTCAGTCAACCCAAGTTATTGCAGCTCAGATTTCCTATACTAGAATACTCACAAAGTGTCTGTATTTATTCACAGCAATTATAGAGCTGTAGTAAAATAATTCAAAAGTTGTCCACAGACAACTCATAACTAATAAAAGATAATATAATAATCAAATAAGTTATTTTTCCATAAAACTATTTATTCCACCTTATGAGAAATTTGATACTCCTGGACTAGCTGTATGTGCAGTTTTATGCCAGTGAATAGGGGGTTATTATATCCCACAGTAAAAATTAATTTGAAGTGTTTTGCTTTAGTGGCATATTGATTTAATCAAGATACATTGTATTTGTTTCTTTTCCTCTGTAGCAGATGTGTTTGGCTTATGCCAGAGAGCAAAGTCCCATGCAAATGAATGGGGATGGAATTTTTTGGTATTACATGTTTTCATATGTAGAACATAAAGTTAGCTTTTAGAGTCTTTCTATTATTTATTAATATGTAGGCACATGAACACACATAAATATATAAATATATATTGTAAAAGTACTCTCATGTATTTGCTGAAAAATTACTGCTATTTGAGTAACTGAGAGAAAGGGAAACTTGATGATCATCACTCTACTGTCTACAAAGTTCATTTTCTCAAAATAGGTGTGAGCCAGAAGAGGCCAGGATTGGCAATGCAGATGCTTATAGAGGCATCAAAAGTACATAAATGCATAAGTGGGTAGCACAAGTTCTCCTGTGCCTATGGGGTGGTCTGGTATATATTGTCTATACATGTATACACTAGAAGGCATGCTGGACATACAGATACACACACATATATATGTGTGTGCATGTGTTTGTGTATATATATGTACAGACACACACACACACACATATACACATATATCTGCTGAGTCCCAGAGTCTATCCAATGTCTCGTCACCAGATACAGCTGAGCTGTTACAGTCATAGGGGGAAAATAAAATGAGACTCAGCCAAGGCTGCCTCTCCCTCCTACACAGTGTGTCAGATCAGAGACACATGGAAAGCCTCTGTCCCACCCGCCCCTGTGGATACCAGAGCAGACGTGGTTCCTCCCTGCTTTTTGTCCTTGGGCCATCAGACACGAACTGCAAAGAAGCTCCAGCCAGTGGCATCAGCTGGCTACACTCAGCTGCTGAGACAACCAAAGCCAAAACCTCTGACACTGATAGCTGCTTTCAGTGATTTCAACTCAGTGTTCTTTGCCTTCCCTTCAACCTTTGTTTTTCAGCTTGCTTTTACTCTGTATTTATGCTGTAAAGCACTCATCTGTTCCTTCCCTCTCTCCAGAACTTTTCTTGCTGTCACTTTTCTTTCCATTTTGCTTATACCGTCCTGAGTCTACTCCCATAAAAATGTAACATCATGGAACTGTCACTCTGTTTCTCCACCTGGGGTCTGTCTTGTCCATTTTATTTGTGTGCTTTTATGGTAGAGGTTTTGTGAAAACCCTTGACTATATAGTGCACACCATAACAGATCCTCCTTTTTGGCTGGCCTTTACACAATACCTTGTTAAACATGAGTTGTGATAATCTGGTCCTACAACAGCCTTACTTGTCTGAAACAGTGCTTCTCCTCTACTCTGCTGTTTCCCTACCACAGGCACTTCACACATTTACACAACTGCTTCCTTTATATATCAGTGCCCTGTAATCAGCGTATGGTTCATGTTACAAGTTTCTCAGGTTTCAAAGTGAAATTGAGCTTCCTTCCATTTTGAGAACATCCTTTTTAAGAACTCCCAATAAAGACATAGATTATTAGTCAATTTGCAAGCAGGTGCCAGAAGACAGAAAATTTAGAATGGAAACAGGAGTGGAATAAAAAATACTGTTTGTTCTCGGTGCCGCAGCAAGGGAAAATATTTAGCAGTTTAAATGATTAATTTATTTGTGGTTTTAGTAAAGCAGGCATGAGTTTGTAGGATTTGTCAATGTTGGTACTCCATAGCAAAACTATGGGTCAAATCCTTCAGTGGTGTAACTGGGGAATTCTTAGGGGTCCTCCAGGGGTGAGTGTGGGGCAATGCTATTAGCAGCAGTTAGCAAGAAGCCCTGCATTTGCTTTCATGCAAAGCACCAAACAGTTTGCCATTAAGGAGGAGCAAATAACAAAGGTTTGAGCTCCTAGATCAACGCTGTCCTTCATTTTTTGGATTGGAAACCTTATCCAAAGACTCATAAATCATTATTTTCGGTTCTTCATACTTCTCTGTTACTATTACAGCTATACAGTACTGCCACTTATGTCAGTACACATAAAACATTTAAACTCATGCTGGAATATACACCTGTGCCTTCTCGTTCAACTTCAGACCTCAAAGGAGAAACCCCAAAGGGTGCCAAGGCGCTGTTCCAGCAAAGCACTTAAGCTTCTGCTTAATTTTATGTCTATAGATTGCTTCAGTATTAGAAGAAGCGAGGTTGAAAAACTCTGCACTAGAGGAGCTAATAGGGGAGAATCAGTTGTTACTTTGTGCTACTGACGTGATGAATTCCAAGATTAGAGCAAAGAAGAATTGAAACTGTTGTTTCCATAGTCTCAGATTAGTCATTAACATGTGTTTTGCTTGTGTTTAAATGTTTTGTCAGAGCAAGGAAGTAGTCTTCCCCAAAAACTTATGTGTAAGCAATGTCTGTGCTTTCGGAACCAGACTCCTGACTATTCAAAGGAATGTGTCATAGCTGGTCATCATGGTAAATTGACTCAGCAATGGAAAAGGGCTCCAAGGATCACAAGGTTTGGTGGGCGAGTTTATTTTCTTTTTCGTTAGTATCATAACAGTTCCGGCCACAGAATATCCCATTTGCCTTCTTTGAAAATAATGACGCTTGAGAATACCCACTTACAAGAAGAAGCTTTATTTTACCATTTTGACCAACTCATTAGATGCCATCACATCCTATCTTTATTAATGTTGAACAGTGTATTATACCCTAAAGGGCCCTTTGAAATTAGTGGGTTAATAATTAATGAAATTTCCCATTTTAATTAATTAAAACAGTTGCTGCTCAACAATTTTCACAGTTGCCGAATATGTGACTTTAAAAACAGTGCCATAAAAATTCTAAGTATTCTAAAATGTCCCACTTTTTTGGTCTATGCAATAGAAAACATTGCACTATAACTTTAAATGCTAGAAATAAGCAAGAAGACATGTTAGCCAGAGCATTTAATTTCCAAGCCAGTAAATTCAGCAGATGAATTTTTGTCCTTTGTTTTAGAATGTGATAGTTCTGTTGCATAACTGCAATTAGGGAATCTGAGAAGACTCCAAAACGTTACGATATTCTGTGGATGCAAATGCAGGGTTGTTTTTCATTTAGTTTTACAGCAGGGAAGGGGCACTGGAATGGCAGCCTTTTGCCTTTTTCACATCTAGTTTATGATTCATTTTAAAATATTCTTTCATTTGGAACTAAATTCAGATATTCCTGTTCTGACAAGCAGGGTAAATATTTTAGCAAGGACTTTTTAGAGAGAAATTTTGACAGTAACATACTCCTCCCTTAGTATTACAAAGGAAATACTTGCAATCCAAACCCAGAGTCGGCATTTTAATGGAAATGGTTCCAAAAGATATTACAAATGTAAAATGCAGTTAATGAAAGACTGTACAGATATCTTTCATGTAATTTAAATAAAAATGTCTAAATCGAGACTTAAAAACAACAGCAATTTCTTAGCCTTATACTTGTTATTATGGTAGTATGTTGTATATAAGTGTCTTTGCGTGAGAAACAACACAGACCAAAAAGAAAAATACATATAAAGACATGAAGTTAATGGAGGAGAGACATCTTACAGAGCATGTTTTATTATGGTTTTTGCCTTGATTAGAAGATATCTCTTTCTTTTTGTTTGCTCACATAATTCCTGCTGATGTCTATAGGGCTTGTTGAAGACATAGCTAAAGGAGATTAGAGGCCAAGCTGCATGGGCTGTAGTGAACCAAAGCTGCAGAGAGATGCATACTTGACAGAAAGTTTAATATAAAAATAAACCACAGTTTCTCTGTTTGGTTTCTGGAGCAGAAAGTTGCAAAACAAGCAGAAAACTTTTGGTTCTTGATGAAATGGTTAGTTAGGTTCCTTACATCATCTGATCTAAGTGTTTCGTTCTTTAACCTCTGTTTCAGTGAAAGGAATTTAGACCTAGATTGACTTAGGTTTATCTCTGAGAAGCTGGGGCCTTGGAAAATATTTCAGAAGTAGCTTTAATCTTATGTTTGCATTTTGTTCTTTTGCAAATGTGGTAGAGGTAACCTTGATTTGCTAATTAGTGGAGTCACGCTTTATTGTGACAGAAAACTAAGAATAGTCCTTCAATGAAAATAACAAAGACCTATCCCATGGTGATTGATGAGAACGTTGTACAAGTGCAATGAGCTGGAAAGTCATCATCTTGTCTTTTTCCTTTGCCACAGGAAAAGCATAGCAGAGAGATTTCTTTTCTTCTGGTCCTGATAAGAAATCTAACGAAGCATAAGGAGAGGTTACACAGCATGGAAATGTGTTAGACCCAGCTGCTCACTAGCTTGCAAAGCTGCAGTAAATAATACAGTTGCTATTTAATAAACAAAAGAAAACAGGAGTCCTTTGATAGTGATCCCTGGCCTCTCTTATGTGCCCTTCTGAAGATACAGTTTGTTTCTACTAATTGAATGTAATTTTGGAATAACATGGAGTTTGATATTGTATTGTATGATTTGCAATTATTTCATTGTTTTTGAGAGAGAAAACAAAAGACTTATCTTTCTGGGATCCAATTCAGCAACATACAGACATAAGTGGTCCAGGTTGTCTGGATTGTAGCTGCTTCTATTCTCACAGCTTTTCCATGAATGGTTATAGGGAAGTTACAGAAGATGATATATAGTTTTATTTTCCCAATTGGATTACATAATCAATAGCACGCTTTTCTGTTTGTCACAGGTTACCTTTTTGAGAAACAATGTTGCATTTGTCACAACGTGCATTTGCATGTGCGTCATTTGTGACGCTGCTTCGAAAAGGTACATCTTCATGGAAGCAGTTTGTTCCCTTGACTGACACTTTTTGCACACTGACTGCTAACATACCTTTGGGTTTTTATGAAAGATCTCTTAGAATTTGTTTTGTGTAATATTTGAGGAGGTGGAGAAAGGAAGAAAATACCCTCTGCCTGTGAAACATGGAAGGCCATCTTCTCCCCACTCCAGAAGACTATTGACTGTCACATTAGACCTTTACCCTCACTGTCAAAGTAGGGCTGATTCTTGTCTATAGTGTTAACATTAAGAAAAAATTAGGTCCATCGTTCATTGTGTCACTGCTAGTTGAAGATGCCTCCTACTTTTAGAATCAGTCAAGTGTTCAAAAGAGAACAAGGCAAGATTTATACTAATTTGTTCTAATGTAAATCACTGTCATTTTGCTCAGAACTGGAGGGGCTGTGGCACATGTCACTTTGGAGAGACTCAGCAGATGTGTGGGACCGTCTCCCACCACTACAGCCACAGCAGACATCACAGTCACATCACTACCTGCTGCACTTTGTTGTATCTGAAATCCAGAGATGAAGTGATGAGGCATGCTAGTAGCTCCCATCTAATGATGGTCTACCTTGCTCAGTTATCACCTGGCCTGTGGGAGGCAGCAACACAAAGAGATGGAGAAGGGCCACAGGTCCTGAGGATGAGTGCTGTTGTGGGAAGAAATGGTTGAGTGGGATGAGGTGCAGTGCAGGCATGATGAGAAGAGTCAGAACTGGGGATGAGGCAGGGAAGGGCAACAGGGCTCATGAAGAGAGAATTAAAGGAAAAGATAAGAAATAAGAAAAGAAAGGAGAAAGTGATAGACCATGTAAGTGGAATGGAATATGTAGGCATTCCCATAGTCTGGTCCTACCTGCAAACTTCTCGTGCTTTCAGTGAAAACAAAAGCCTTTGTGTACTTGCTCAATTCCTCTTGCAAACTCTTCTTTACGCCTTGTCTATAGGAAGACATGCTTGCCTGTTCCCCTTGCAAAGCTGTTGGTTCAGGAACTGTTCTTTTTTTAATTGAATTTAATAGAGTTGCAAATGAACTGCTGCTGTAGACAGAACAACTCAATCTGCTGAGTGCTGCCTACAAATAACTGTCTTGTCCTGTACTTTTAATTTAGGATGTAGTAAAGCATCAGTAAGATTCTTATCCTGAAGACTATTTTGAGAGCTCAAGCAATGCTTTAACAACATTGCAAAATTATATGTAAAGTTCTTGGACTGGAGCTCCTGGGCAAACTGGTTACAGTAGGCCACTGTCCCCTGTTGGCTCTTGAAGCCTATTTCTACCCATAAATTATATAAAAAAATCTTTCCTCTTCTGTGTATCCTTGATTTTCTTGAAGGTTGTTAAGCCTTTATAACTGAAAGCAACTTCTAGTTCTTTACAAACATTAACCAGTTAATCTTCGCAACACTCATGAATTAGTTAACCATTATCCCTAAATTTATAGCATGGAGCAAGACAAGCAGCAAAGTTAAATGCACTCCTGTGACTCAGGTAGTAATAGACCCCAGTGTTGTGCCATTGTACAGCACTGACAAGCATCACATTTCTTCTGCTGTGCAAGTACATTACAAGCCAAAAAAAAATGAAAAAGTGACTTTTAAAAAGTACACAACCGAGCTTTTATTTATTATGTATTCCCTGGAGAGATTAGGAAGGGATTGTCTTCTCACTTTCCTCTGTCTTCACGTTTATGATAACTATTTATTAAAAGAGTATCTAACTTTAGAGAAGAGCAGTATTTTGATGTCTGGTGTCATGCTGACATTTTTGTCTCAGAGAAGATTGGCTGCATCTCTCTGAAGGTCCTGTTAGTTTCACTGAGTGTGGGAGGAGAATGGAAATATTAAAAAGCAGTGGGACCAGCTCAGGTCTTTGAAAATTGATGGATAGAGTCCCCATGACTTTGTTGGACTTTGGTTGTGCCTAACATGAGGCCATCTTCTTCCTCAGTGTACAAGTGTCATTCATGACTATGCTAAATTGCTCGAAGTTTTCGTGGTGGAAACACTCAAAATTAAGTCCAAATTCTTCAGTAACCCCAGTTTCTAATTCAAAAAAGTGATTCTGCTCTCCAGTCTCTTTTACAAGGCCTTGAGCGCTTACATATCTGTGTACGCCACAAAATACATTTCCTTATATATCAGGAAATTTATCAAACCTGTGTTATAATATTTAAATAAGTTTTCCGTTAAACAAAAATTACTGAAATGAGTTTATAACTGCAAATAAGCCATAGGAATTAGGTGCCCAAGTCATATTGATTTTAAATGATGTTTGTGTTTCTGATCTCTAGGATCCTATTCACTGCTTTTTTCTCAGTTTAAAAAAAAACATAACTTATTTTCTTGTTGCCATGCAGGTGTTTCATCAAGAGCCCATGCATTTTTAGTGGCTACTATTTAAAAAAACAACTGAAGAGGGAAATTAAAGGAACAATCTTCTTGAGCCTTTTGTGTCTAGCCAAGAATTTGACAGTTTTCAAAAAAGTCTGGGCTGAAAGGTACAAAGCTCCCTTGGTTGTATGAGATCTGATCATCTAAATCCCCTGGGATACTTCTGAAGTCTCACCCTTTGTTGTTATGTATCAATGTATTAACAAGTCAGTATAAAAACTGCAGATAAATCCAATGAGAATTTCTGTAGAAATGTCAGTAATGTTGCCAAGGTGTTGATAGACCATTAGGAAAAGTAGTCTGTAATAAATCTGTATGTATTTACATAATTTGAATGCTCCTCTGGACCAGAATCCATGTGGTCTAAGCTGATTGCACATGATTCTAAGCACATCAAGATGGTTAGTCTTTGTTCTCAGGTTAGCCCTTTTTATGCTTAGGTGACAAAGTGGGGCAGTCATCTTCCAGGGCCTTCTGTGTTACCTCTAATGTTAGTTTAAGCTAGCAGTCCCAAAGATAAATTTACAGATTTACTCTTATATGAGACTTTGCCTCCTAAGTCCGAAGCTGTTTGTAAAGCATTTTTCTTGATGTATGTGCACAGTATTGTTTTAGCTTTCTAATCACTGACCAGCTGGCTTGTTAGTGAATAGAGCTGTGGGCCCCTTGCCACATTTCATGTGAGGTCTTGGCTGGGTGGCCAAGCAGGCAGTCTGCAGCCAGTGTCAAAGCAATTCGAGAGGTATTGGCACAGCAGTGTCCCCATTAATTTCTGCTTGTCACATGCTGTCATGCAAGTTACACCAGAGAGGAAATGACCGTTAAAAAAAAAAAGTACGCTTGTGGCACTTGGTCCCCTCCAGACGTTATCCCTGAGGTTAAACAAGTGGATACAATTAGTTGCTATACAGGGACAGCTGCAGGGAAGAAGAAGCCGAGATCTGAGCCCCACAGCAACGTGTCTTTCCTGTTAGCAAGGAGTGTTGTCTGTTAACATATGCCATATTTTAACCCTTCATGGAGTTTGAGTAAATTAGAAAGAGGTATTAGGACCAACAGTGTCAGGAAGGTGCCATTGAAGAGCTGTGGTGCTGCTTGAGCAGCATTCTTTCCTAGGGAAGGGAGTTGGTTTCTTGATGCCATTCCTCATAAGGACTGGTGTGAGAGGCACTGGAGGAGAATCCACTTGTCAGTGATTGATAATTTACTGTAGTTTGTAGATTCTGGCAGGGAGCGAGACAGTCATTTCTGTGCACTCCTCTCAAAAGCATACTGAAGTAGTTAAGGGAGTCACATCCAGCTTTGTGGATTTTCTGGGTGGACTGATTTGTCTGATTATATCAGAAGAGGTTCCACAAGGTTGCAAGAGGTGATGATAAGCTTAGGAGATCCCAAAATACAGCTGGCGAATGCAGAAACAAAGACTGTGAAGAGGAAGTGGCAATGATGTCCCACAATGAGAAAAGGAAATATATACTATGAGGAGCAATAAAAAATCTTTAAAAACTGAAAGTACGAAGCTCTGCTGAGAGGTGATAGAGATAGGGGACTATCTACAGTGCTCCAGAACAGATTGACTTAGTCAAGCCCAAGTCTGAATTTTACCTCAGAAGAGGTTCACAACATCACTCAAAGGAAGAATGTAACTTGTCTTGTTGAGAAACGTGGTAATTAAAGAATCTGGAATTATATGAAAAATGTGCTCCAGAATTCAAACTGCAGCTCTGCCCTGGCTGTCCAGCTTGGTCTGCTGTGACGCTTAGATACCGAATGGTGCCTGGTGTCAGTCCCTAGACATGTGCTAGAAGGGGCTTCAGAGCCAATGCATACAAAGCAGAGGTGCTACTTCAAGTCATTTGTATGGGACTTACCAATTAGATGAGGCAAAAAGAGTTTGGGGGATTTCTTGTTTCATTTTAGTCCTCATCTCTTTTTCAGATGGTATGAGGAATAGAAGAACTGAGTGCATAGTAACTTGTCAGACCAGGAAGTTCTGTGAGAAACTACTGTCTCTAACACAGTTATAAAAAGCTTGTATATAAAGAAAAGAAGTTTCCCAGAAAATATTTGGGGATGTACAAACCTGTGATATCATCCAGAGATACAGGAAAAAAAATCTGTGTTTTTTGCTTATTTAGGCTCAGATCCATAAATTCTGTTAAGAGCTGTGACTTCAGTTGGTTTTTCTACAGGGCACAAAAAGTGGAAAGCTTTGAGCAGTGAAAAAGACTGTTAATCACCAAGTTACATTTACCTGCAGTAATATTTTCACATACAGGACAGGTCTTGCTAATGGCACCACATTTGCCAGTTTCTGTCAGATTGTTAAAACAAATTTCCCCTCTTTCTCACTGAATTTGCATGTATTTTATTTTACAAACATCAGTAGCCAGATGGGAAATGTTGTATGTTTCATTTGCATGTCTGGTAATTCCTCCTTGATAGGAATTTTTGGTACCCTGACTGACTGAACATGAGTAGGACAGTAATATAGAAAATAGATTTCAGTCATGCATATTCTTCTCATCAAATACGAAAAATAGCAGATGAAAAAGTAAAACTTGAAATGTCTGTATTGGAAACTAACTTGAGAGGTGTTGAGCTATAAACTTAGAAATTGGTGTGGAAAGACTTACATATACTTGAATAAAATGCATCCATGTGTGTGCCCACGTATGTGTATGTACAATAGGTGTGCCATGAATACTAAGTAGATATGTCTTATACTGATTTTGGTCTTTGTTTCACAGATCTGGCAATATTAAGATAGTGGTAAAACAGACATGTACTTAGACTGAAACTTTTCATGATCCCTAAAATATCAATCCAGGTTCAGCTAAGGAGGGCAGACAGAAGGTTCCTCAGAGCAGTTCCTTGAACACAATCAGGTGCATCTATTGTCTTAACCTAGCCTTAGTTATGTTGCCTTTGCTGCTGGTGAGCTCTGGTGTTTGAGAAGTGTTTGGAACACTTCAGAATATACTTAGTCAGGTTCTTCAGCAGTACAAGTTCAGTGGTCACTTCTAACTCAGAATGGACAGTGGATGAGTTTTAAACAAGTGGACTAGAACATGTTAAACCTGCTGTGGTGCCTATGACTTGAATGCAGTCTATGCAGAGGAAAAGAAAATGAAGGAAAAGAGCGCCTCAGTATACTGAAAGCTATGATGTATACACATAAAATTCAATCATAAACTTATGGTAATATGATGGTATTGTTAAGCCTCAAAGTTTTCCAAAGCTTTTTTTCGTGGGCCTCTATAATTCAGTTAAAATCTTGCATTTTTCCTAAATTTTGTGCATAGTTGCTGTACTTTTGCTTGAGACTGACATATAGTATTCATGGTTTGTACATAATAGTGTCATTAGTCAGTTTTACTGGTTTGGCTATGAACTAATTGATTGATTATTTTATTTTACGGTAATTTAAAGGACTTTCTAATCATGGTTACCTTGGTACTTCCAAAAGCAACCAAAGTAGTCTTCAAAACAGTGTTTTAGAGACTCCAGGTGTTCGGGTATCATAGCTTTTGAATTGCCACATGAACAGTTCTAGCCATTTAAACAACCAGAAAACCAACAAAACACAAAACAACACAACTATGTTCATTTCAGCGTTTATTGCAGTGAACTGCTATAGATAGCGTTGCCTGTAATGGGATTATTCAAAACCTTAAAATGCATGTATACGTACTTGCATACTTTTTCTGAGTGTGCATGTCCATAAAGATCTTCATCCTAACAACTGGATAATTCAGAATTCCTTGTGTGATCTGTGCTTTCTTTCTTACAAAAGTAATCTAAAATAGATTAGAGACTATTTATCAGAATATGTTTTAAAATACCTTGTAATCTACTCTGAGTTTATTACAGTATCTTTGATATGATTAAAATAATTTTAAAATTCAGAGGTAATTACACCAGTATTTTACTTCATATTTAAAAATATATACAACTGTTAATTATTTTTCGGTAAATTGTTTAGGTCATCAGCATACAGAACATCAACAAATATTAGACCAATTCCTTGAGTGTGCTTGGCAGATATTAACAATATACTAAATGAATTGGCTGTATTTTTCTCTGCACAGCATTTTACTCTATGAAAAGAAAGGATTGTTTTGTCTTGTATAGTAAGGTTGATTAATATGACTGAGTGGATCATTTGATTGTATTGTCTCTTACCAAAATAATGAAAATATTTAAACTGAGCATGCTGAGAGGATCACATTCTCTTGGTTTTCTTTAGTTAATTGACAGGAGTATCACAGCAGTTTTCTCTTATGAGGAATGGCCCTTACCCTGTGAATACTTTTGTGGAAAGCAGTAGGACTACTTTGAGATAAACTATTACCCAATGTAAGGAAAGTCAAGAGCTTTATATCCTGCATATTGGATCGGATCATGGATGACTCCTGAGAAGCCAGAAGGCAAAGAGCTACAGCCTCCTTCCCTTTCTGAATGCCCTGCAGGGAGACTGAGTGGAATAGCTTTCTCCTGAGGGAAGGAACAGGGCACAGGGGCAGGGATCTGTCTGCCTCTTACTGTGTCCCAGCTACTGCACCCAGACAGCTACGTGGAGAAGAGCATCCTGCAGCTCCACAGATGGTGGCAAATTGGGTCTCTGCCCCCACCATCACAGTCATGTCATTCTAGATAGGATGGTGTGACAGGTTCCCAGCGCAGTGTGAAGACAAGAGTTAAAAAAGAAAATCACTGCATTTAACAGGGAATCAGTATATTATTGCTAATGCCTTTGGGATTCAGTGTAACAACATTAATCATGTCTTTTCCTGTTCATGTATCTGTACTGTGTAATTCCTCAGGAATGCCATTGTTTTTTTGGCATTAATTAATGTTGACTGTTTGTTACAAAGCATAACCATAGAAGTTCTGTAATTATTCTGCTTCAAAAATAGGCACCAGAGAATGTGACAACACTTTAAACTTTCTTTCCATTATGTTTAAAATCACTCTCTAAATTGAAAGCATTATCATGGTTGGGGGTTCTGTATAATCCTGTAGGATATGAAGGAAGCTTCATCCTGCTCCACTTCTGCTCAGAGAAGTTCCTGTTTCAGTAAGAGGCAGTGAACCTTTTCATCAAACTACCTTGACTGATTCATTAGCATTGCTGCCTAAAACTCACTCCATTGTTTACACTTTTGGTTGCCTTTTACGCAAACACTCCTACAGGAAATGTTCAGAATGAGTATCCCAACACCTGCCACTCAAAATAGGGACGTTGCATTCTGTTCAGGAAGAAGAGAAAAATTAGTTACAGATAGACATAAACTGGGTGAAGGATGCAAGTGGTTGTGCAGGTGCATGAGATACACCACAGACAAGAAGGAGAAACATTAGAAGATTCTAAAGGATTGTTGTGCTTTATGAAATGTTAGCATAGAAATTGAGAAGAAAGAAGGAAAAGGACAGGTTAAAAAAAAAAAGCCATACATTGCCTTTGTTGCATTTATTTCATGATACAACGGAGTTACTCTCTTTGGTGTTAGGAAGTCCTATCACTATAACAAAGAGCAATCTGGTTAAAGGTTTTTCTTTCTTCTTGTAGTAGCCAGTGGAGGAAATGTGTGAGCTTCACATAACAAGCAGCCAGTCATAAGTGTTTGTTGCCTTGAGATGCATGTGTTCTCTGAGGACGTATTTATTTTGGTGTTTTCCTTCAGGTTGCATCTTACTGTGTTCCCTTTTACCAAGACAAAATGCAGCATCCATACCTTTACCACAGCAAGGGGTTAGCCTAGCCTAATAGTCAAACTTCCACCCAGGCACTCCATCACTTCCTCTACCTCAGCTACAGCAAGCAGAGAACAAGAAGCAAGAAAGCTCATGGTCTGAAAAAAGGGAGGGAGATTGTTTATCAATCACCGTCATGGGCAAAATAGACTCCTCTTGGGGAAAATCAACGTAGTCTAATAGCAGTCAAGATAGATCCTTAATCGCTAATTCAGGTTGTGGTGAAAAAAAGGCAGATGTAATACCTTCCCTGCCATTTTCCAGGCTGTATATAACTTCTGACTCTTCCCCACTCCAAGCAGCACAGGAGAATGGGATGTAAGGGGTTGTGGGCAGTCTATAGCAGCTCCTTTCTCCTGCTCCCTTCTCACACTTTCTGTCCTCTCCAGCCTGGGTCCTTTCCACAGGCTGCAGTTCCCTCAGGAATGTCTGGCTGCTCTAATGCAGTTTCTCCACAGGCTGCAGTGGGGGTATCTGCTCCACCATGGAGTACCTCCGCTTTCTCCTCTTACTTCTCTTCCTCTTTCTCTCACCTCGGGTGTTCCCTGTACTGTTTCTCACTCCTTTTGTTGCCTTCTCCTCTTTTGCTTCAGTCTTTCCTGCCCTTCCTTGATTATATTTTCACAGAAGCACCACCATCCTGGGTGATGGGCCCTGCCATGTGCTGCAGTGGATCCATCACAGGTGGTTGAAGCTGAGTGTTTCTGGCAGGGACAGCCCCTGATCTCCCTTGACAGAAGCCCCCACAGTCCTGCATAGGAACCAACACCACAACCAGCTCCACAGTTTTAATTTCTTCGAGTAGACAGTGGACTGTTTGGGTCAACAGCCATACCGTCCTCTTTTGGATTAGGCAGGTAGAGTCCTTCTCCAGAGAGTCTGGCTGGTCTTAAACAAGTAGTAAGTTACTGCAGATAATTGACAGGTATTTTTGTTGGAAGTCAAGAAGGTCGGTGACTCTTAAAGGATCAGAGTGGAATTTGAGAGCAAATGGCTTGGAAGGGATTTGTGGATCAAACACTGGAGGAGGATTAAGAGAGGTCAGTGAAACATAGAGTTAAGAGGGGATGGGACAAGGTGGAGACAGAAGCTTGTAGGAAAACAGAGCTTTCTGCTTTTGCTGCCCCTGAGTTGGGAAATAGGATCTGTGAATCTCCCTTTGGCAAAGGCAGGAGCAGCAGCTGCTCAGCCTCGCCCAAGCCTACCCCCATCCTCACTGGTGCCAGAAGAATATGCAAGACATATTTTTGTGTATTATTGAGACTCATGACATAATATGGTGCTGTTTGAAAAGTTCATTGTAGTTTGGTCCTGATATTCAGTGCTGATAAATTCAGTAAGTATCAGACTCAGCTGTCATTGTCAATACCATATATGGTGGAACAGATGAAGATGCAGCATTTCATAACATGCAGCATTTTTGCTCCTGTTTCCATTATGAGGCTTTTACAAAATTAAATCTATGTATTTGCCTCTAAAGAAAGTGTATTTGTTTGTTGCATCCCAAAATAGCTCAGCTTTCAACTGAGTTATAGATAAATGTTTTAGATTTGTGCATAGACTGCATTGAAAATGTAGCCTGAAAAGGAAAAAATTGTAAAGACATAGTTGTCTGAAAGTAATCTGAGTGGGATAATGTACATATCATCAACTCAAGCAATTGGAGGTTGGGAGAAATCTCTAATCTGAAAAAACAGGCACATTCTGGGTCTGTGTTTGTAAACATACAATATCCAAAGAACATCTGATAGACGTCAGTAGAGGTTTGATCATGACTCATTACAGCTTGTTCCTTAAATTTCCTAAGGCATGACACTTCTTGTTTGTCAAATAGAATTGATAACTTTTCAATTAACTTTTGAAATACGATTTTATGTGTGATTCCAAAGTATGCAGTATGCCTGTCTACCACAGAAAATATCTCAGGGAAAAGCAGATATAGAAAAAACTAATCCTTGAGGCACTCAATAACTCTTACAGTTATTTCTAGATCTTGGTAATTGAGATAATACATCACTAATAAAAATGGATCCATTTCCGTCAGATGAGTGGAATTATCCTGATTTAATTAGGTAGTGATCTGGCTGGTGCGTGTTGACGATCTTTATCCAATTTACTAGCAAAGGTTTGTATCTGCTGGTGTTAGCTGCAGTGTCAAAGAAAGCACAGCCCAGACCGAGTCTGATGTTCCTTGCAAGTAGCTGACCAAGAAAATGAAGTAATTTCTCAAACTGAGGTTTTTGACTAGGCTTATGTACAGCACAAAGTTAATCATTCATTATGGATAAAAAACAATCCAAAAGCTCTCTCTTTTGTTTGCTTTGATATTGAAAATCCATTTGTGCAAACAAGTATCAAATTCTAAGCTGTACTACTTGGTACTCTCTATTTAAAGTGCATAATAATAAGCCCATGTTGTGATTTTGGCTTCTGCTCTTTTCCTAACATACTGAGAATGTAAAAACAGGACAATAATGAATTTAAAATGTCAAGTAGTCTTTTTACATCCAAGTGCCCTTCTTTGCACACACAAAACTTTGGGCTGTTCTTCCAATGGAATTTTGAACTGAAATGTGTTCATACCTGTAACAGTAAGTAATAAGCATAATCAGTCCAAAATAAATGAGAAAATCACTTATATGGGCTAACTCTGGATTTTCTGGAAGACAAAATATAGCACATTTTTCTTCTTCATTCTAACACCTGTTAGATTTACACTTTTCTGCAGCAAATCTCATTTTTTTCTGTGTGAAAAGAGCTTCTGTAATTGATACTCAACTTTTGAGCACTATGGAGGGAGAGAAAGGCATACCAGTTTCCATTTTCAAATATTTTCTTCTTTTACCTGTGCCTGGAAGAAGACTGAATTTAGAAACTGAAGATATTGCTTGCAACTTGCTATGAACAGAGCAGAAGTGTGTTTGCTGTGCTTGAGGAAGAAAGTCGAAACAAAACCAGCATCAGTTGCAGGAAAAAATATTCTTGATATGTTTGGTAACCACAGAAATGAGTTTACATACTTGACAAATGAGTAGGATGTATAAATGTCACCAAAAAGGGACTTGCCAGGGTCTAGTGACTAATCCTTCAGTTCTTTAAAGTATTTTCTTATTTGATATTATGTCTACCTGGAATAAAAAAGAAAAAATAGGCCCACATTCAGTGAAACAATTAAGTCCATACTTAAAATAATCATGTACTTAAATGTTCTTGGGATGTTCTTCAGATCAGCAAGACTGATCCAAAGACTGGTGGGTTCGATATAAGTTATAATGGCACGGAGTGAGCAGACATGGCATGTATTCATTCTACTGCTGACTGAAACCTGCAGAGCTGTAGTCCTAGTTCTTACACAAATTTCTGAACTGTGAAGGAAAATTATACAAATATAAGAGGATTAAGTACACTTTGTATATGTGTTTTAAAGGTCTAGTCCCTATTACAACAGTTATCAAAATTACCAGATCTCAATTTTTATTGGGAAAGCAAAGGAAATAAAAGGCATCAGCTAGCAGGATATGGGGTTCTCAGTTTACCAGCATCCTTCAGAAGTGATAATAATTAAACGCTGTCACGGCACCCATTGCTTCATAGTAAAGTCTCCATCAGAGTCTTCAAATAAAAGCTTTTATTTGTGAGCTATATACAGAGATGGCCATGTTTTATCAGAGGTCAGTTGAGAGCTTTCAACTTTAATATCTATATATATTTTATAATATTTTCTGTAAAGATCATCGGGAAGCATTACAGGAAAATAATAATTTTGTATTAAATTATATAGCAATGTCTGTAAAGTGTACCTTAAAAATGCATCCAACTAAAGCAATATTACCAAGCTGAATGTTTTGAGGTATTTTTAAACCAATTTTCAGATAGTGATTCCTTTTAATAGTGTGCCTTGAATATTTACTTGAAACATGCCCAAGTCCATAGAGAAGAACAAAAGCAACCAACTTCAAATTTATCCTTCTTCCTTTTTCTCATCTTTCATGCCACACCCCTCTCCAAGATCATTTTGGTTGCTAATAACAGGATTGGTAGACACACTGTTGCATGGCTTATGGAAAGAGCATATGCCACCAGGAAACAGAACTGGAATTTCATGAGCTCAAGTCAAGTGCATACAGAAGATAAAGGTTTTCTTTATCCATTTGTTTCTTTCTTGTTGCAGCATCTTCTTGTAACTGCCTGTTTTGCAATTATAATTCTCAAGTTGACAGTATCCTTCTAATTTGTAATTCAGGGGATTTCTGGTATTTGGTTTTGAGACTGTTAGTTCATTCTTTTCACATTACTAAGATTAATGTGAAACCATGAGTATAGATGAAATAGTTTCTTCAGCTGTGGAAATGTCATAAAAGATTGTATCACTATAACAAAACAGAAAGAAAAATCAGAACTGTTAGTTACAATTATTACACTAATTTAATGCTAAACTTTCATCTAAAGATAGTTGCTGTCCTGTGCAGTTAATTCTATACAACAGATTTTACCAAGTGAACTTTTTCTCTCTCTGACGTTAAATCCTGGGAAGTTTGTAATTTAAACAGTTTTTCTTATTGAAACAGATCCTTGTGCCAGTTGAAATGAGTGATAAAATTGCACTTCACTGGGACAGGACAAAGCATAATCTAGGAAGATAGTAAGTGATGTGTGGTTTAAAGTTAAGAATAAAAAGCTGCTATGTGTTCTCCTTACTTGAACAGCATTCTTTTGAAGTGGTCCTGGGATTTACAGACATACTTTTGCTGTTTCTCTTAAGTGTATTGACTAATCTTTATGCTTTTGTCAATCAGCCTCAATTAGCTAGAAACAGTGCACTAAGGCTATCTATTCAAGTCTGTTGGTTCTAACATCCTGTCCGTTTTATATTAATAGTTGGTTTTATCTCCCATGCACATATTTAAATCAGTATTTATTAAATTAGTTTCACAGATTATGACAGGAAGTTTACTTGTTTGACTGCCACCTTGTCTTGATAATGGTGTGTTCATTTCTTCTTTATATATAGGATATGATGCTTCAGCTGTTTCGGGGACTGGATTTTCTGCATTCGCATCGTGTAGTGCATCGGGACCTGAAACCTCAAAATATCCTTGTAACCAGCAATGGACAGATAAAGTTAGCTGACTTTGGCCTTGCGCGAATCTACAGTTTTCAAATGGCTCTTACCTCAGTGGTGAGTCCCTGAAGGCTTTTATTTTTCTTTTAACCTAGCACTGTGAACCATCTCTACAACTGAAGTAACTTTTGTCTCTGAAAACAATTACTTTCCAGGCACGATTGAAGTTGTTGTGGTTGCATTGTACAAGTAATCAATTACTGATTACTGGCTCTAAATTAAATCATGACTAATTAGTGAAGGATAGGTATGTGGTAGTTTTCTGAAACTCCATCAGTGGAGCTTCTTTAGTGATACTGACTTTCTTTGTACATTAAGTCAGAACTGGTAGGGTTAAAGTTTCTGAAGTATCTGTTTTAAGATAAAGCTCTTGCTGATCCCTAGGTGTCTTGCCTGAAAAAAACCACACAGGTAGTTGTGAAAATGCCACACTGTCATGCTTTGGTTTTCCATCTCTGTGAGTATGGATTCAGTGCTCGCTTCCGCATGTTACTGAAGAATTCCAAATAGTGCTTTGCTGGAGGAAGCCAAAATCACAGCTATTTCCCAAGGCAGCTGGTAAAGAGCACCCCCAGTAGCACTAGGACCCCTGACATTGTTGCCCCTCTCACAGCAGCTCTCTGGTTGTCTTTAGTTCAGACATGAGCTCATTTACAGAAGGTCTTGCCCTCTGCTCTATTAATGCCGGAGATGCCCTCCCAGCTCCTCATGTTTTGAGCCCATTTCCGTACTTGCTGGCCCTGTCCCCAGAATCAGCTACTGTTAACTTGGGCAGCATCTCTGATGCATATTGAAGAGCAGCCATGCTGCATGTTTGGTATCATTCAGGTTTGTTGCCTGCTCATGAGGTTTTTTTGCTTCCCTTTTCTATTCTGAGTATCACAACTGCCATGACAGTATCACTTACGATAATGGCAGAAAACTGAGAACTGCTGAGAAAAGAAACTGAAAGGATGCCCTTTGCATTTTACATCATATTGTAGAAATTAAAATGGGTCATATTGATAAAAAGCAATTTGTTCTTATTATTTACTACAAGGGTCTTCCCATCATTATGTGATGTAACTATGAACATCTGGCTTCGGTGTGAATGGAGGCAGGAAGCCACAGAAAATTAGATCATCAGCATTTTACTAAGCATGGGAAAGTATCCTTGTCACATGAAGCCTATGCAAACCTGTGTTTGGGGGATAGTTTTTTTCATTGCCTGTAGGATGTAGTCTAATCCAAAGCTGAAGGAATCTGTCCACTGAGATCCACGAAGATTGGTCATGTACTTCAAAACAGAACTTTGAAGAAAAAGGAGAGAAAGGTTCTTTCTGAATTGGTGTAATTTTTTGTTTCCCAATTATTAGTCAATAGCAGCTTCAATTGATCCATAAAATTATTTGAGGTAAAATTGCAGAATAGTGTCAGATTTCTAGCAGAATGTTTTAGAAACAGTCTGTATAAACTAAGGAAAAATATCTACAGAACTGAGCAGGAGTTTGTCAATGATCATGTAGCCTTCATAGGAAGGAATGTCAAAAGACCCAGAATTAGAGTGCATCTACCCCGGCAAGAGACCTGCTTGTAAGGGAACACTGCCTTCTAAAGGATTGCTTTCTAAAGGATGTGCATGTGCTCAAGTATCTAATACTTGCATGCTAGAAATCATGTTTTAAAACCCATTGGTTAGTACCCTTTGCACTGCTGTGAACAAGAGTTGTTCAGACTGAGGAATTAGCTACATTAAAGTTTGTACTGTGTTCACATAAGCATTCAGGTGTCATTGCAGGTGTGCTAAAGAGTGTTAAAATAATTGAATTACTCAGTGACCAAGGATAATCAAGTATCTGGGCATAGGCATGAAGAATGGCTTTCACATCTAGATCTTAGCATATCATTATTTTCTTATTTAAAAAAAACAAACAAAGAAACAAACAAAAACAAATTCATGCTTTCTAAATTTAAAAATTTATGGGTTTTAATGCATTTAGTGTTCAGCACCTTCAAAATAAACTTTTCTCTGGGTATGTAGAAACCTATAGGGGAGTGTTGCTTAAAATGTGCTGACTGTGGTTGGTTTTAAATGTCGGTCTCCATTGCTCCTGTAGACTGAGTGCTGGTTAGAAACTTCTACTTTCCTTTTCTGATTTTAAGTTTTACCCTTGAGTAGCTGTTTGGGTGTGCAAATTCTTTTTTTTTCCCCTCCATTGAAACTTAGTGCAGAAAACAAAACTGAAAAAACCCCAATAAACTAAAACTTCTGCTTTTTTAAACTTAAAGATGTTCTTGACTATACTGTTCCTAAAACAGTCTAAATTGTAGTTATTCACCAGGCAGTGAGTAAATTTACATTGACTACAGCAAGACCAGCTTTGTTTTGAAGTGTTTGCAGAAAAAAAAAGTGGCATTATAAAAGACACAGTAAGTCTACACATGTACCAATTAATAAAATTCTAGCTTGCAAGGATTGGCTTTGCAGTATATTGAAAAGTGATAGTGTGGACAGCCCAGTGATAAAAAAAGGCCCGTTGCATGTGCTGTTGTTGTGATCGATACAAGGGCTCTGCAGTGTTTCCTTCAGAAGAGAATCTTACTGCAAGATAAACTACAAGACTCATCTTTTGAAGTATCAGATCATTCCCAAGATGCATCCTCATTCATTGCTCACAAAGGAGCTCTTCAGATGGGAAGAAAAGAGCTTGCCATGAAAGTAATCCTGTAAAAACTGATCCAGCCCAAGTTCTCTGGGTGCTACAAATGGTAACTTCAAAGCAGTCTCTCTCTAACAGCCAGTTATTTACACAATGCTAAAGAATCCCTCTGGCAGACTGGTCATCCAGGCATATTGCTGTCATTTAAAGAAACCTCTTGATATTTCTGTCAGTGAATGAATAAAAGATTCAAACTAATGTTACGCAGGCTTGGGGGGGCAGGGTGGAGATCACTGCTCCCAGCTGTGTTCAGACTGAGAACTGATACGGGTCTGAAATAACAGCAACTAGAAAGAATGAGGTCAGGCGGGGGTATCTCAGATGGTGGGCAATAAGGCATGCTTTTGGTTTCAGACAAAGTTAGACTCTTTTTCTAGTGTTGGTCTTGGCCCTTGGGGAAATTCTGAATAAGCTTTGTGATAACAGAGAAGCTCCATAGGACAGAGGAGGTGGATTGATGTGACTGTAATTTTAGAGCTTGATAGCAACAGCTAAAGAACTGTCTCTTTTTTCCTGATGCAGAAAAATAGGCACATAGTTCTGACTTTCTCTGAGCAAAGGAGCAAGTGGGTGTCTGGAAAATCTTAAGTTGTATTATGAAAAAGAAATAATCCATTTATCTATTTTTGTTGACTTGTAACTGCCTCAAAGAAAGGAAATGAAGCTGAATCATTGCACACAAGAATGTTAAATGAGATAAGTGCAGACAGTTGTGATCACAGCATCTAGATGGAATAGGGGCTGTCCAGCTTTTAAAACCCGGCCTGCATCAGGATCTTGAACAAAACTGGCAAAATGTTAGCAGTTGTAACACACTTAATAATACTTTTTTGAGAACATATGTTTTATCTTAGGTGTCAGCACTACTGAGGGGTTTTTCCCCATGAAATGCCAACAAAATTGGTTTATGTCTTCCTTTTTTAAAAAACCCACTTGTTTTCAGATTTCCCCGACATCACTTTCTCTGCTAATGCTCTAAGTTTTTGAATACTAGACCTGGCTAAATAGATTTTTAAAAATCAAAGAGACAAAAAATCCTGCAGTTGCTGTCAGTAAATAATCTTACATTATGCTAGTATTTTATTTGAGTGTTTCTTCAGGGTTAAAGCTTTCTATCCATTTCTGGCAGTCACTTCAGTGCAAATGTCACATCATGCAGGAACTTGGATTTCATTTTGTTGGGATAGTAGCAAGGGAGCATAAAATAATTTTCTCTAACTGGGCTTACTTTATAAATATAAATAAATAAATTACAGCAACAAAAACAACAAAAGAAGATAGGAAAAGCCTCTTCCAAAGAGGAACAAGTACCTTCCCATTTTCTGCCCACTGTTGCGTTGTAATTTTCTAATAAATGCCACCTGTTTAGTAAATATTGTAAATTTTAACTCTTGTCTGAGTCAATGTGACCAGTGAGAGCCCAGGCAAAGAACTTTATTTCTCTGTACCTTGGTTTTGTCTCTTTTTTTCCCTTTTTTTATGGCCACCACTTTCTCATACTGTTCTTCCAAAAATCCACATACTTACTTGCATGTAGTACACCCTGCAGAGTCCATTCCTATGCTGGGTGTGTTCCAGCAGACCAGAAGTTTCGTGCAGTGTGGATTTAACCTGACATACATTGACTATCTCTAAATGGACCTGGTTTGGCAATCTGTTTAAAAGCTCACAGTTACCATCAAACATCGGAGGAGACCTATGGAAATTAAGCAACCACCTGCCACTGGTTAAACTAACTCACGATCTGGACTGTGTTAAAGAATGTCGTAATGATATCAGTATGATGACACTGGCTTTAATCTCATGCATGATTTGATAAGAGCATAGCTCTTCCTCCCTCTGACAGGTGGAAGTGACATTGTTTTGGTATGCACTGAGCCTTTGCTGTGTGAGGAAGCACATTACCTGAGATTTGGGCCCTCATCTCCAGTTCTTGCATTATGGTGCATTTCTCCAGTCCACCCAAACGTTCCTGAAAATGAAAATTAGTCACAGACAGATATCCAGTGGTTGAAAATACATGTTTTTGAGCTTGCCCACGTTGCTGCTGAGAGTTTGTAGCTATTTAGGAATGCAGAATGCAGTATGATTAAAACTGGTTGGTTTATTGAAGAAAAAATCTGTCTTCCCTCCTAGTACACAGTTCTGCATAAAAAGTCCATGTATCTGGCTTCGTAAAAAAATGACTGAATTTTTGTGATATTTTAACATCTCGAGGGATCTTTACTGCATCCTCCCAACACCCTGCAGGAAAGTTATTTCCATCACATAAAATGAGTCATTTATCTCTGGAGTCATGTTAAGAACTAAAATCATTATCAGCACATTGACGGTAAAATCTGCAGCTGACCAAAAACATTTTAATATATATTTATGATGTTGTCACTCAGATCAGATGTTTCCCTAAGAGGGCTCAGATCTATATGCAAATAATGGCAAAACAGGTTGTTCAATGTTACAGTATTAATCAAAGGGCAGTATGGAAATACATGTGAGCAGAGATAGGAAATTAGAAGTTTCTTATATTCATCTGCCTTGTGATCCTGTAAGATAATTTTCAAAACTGACTATTGATTTTTGTTGCCCATTTTAAGAAACTTTGAATTGCTTAAGGCTTGTCTGGAAGAGTAGTGCCAGCTGCTCTCATAAAGAGACAGAGGATTTCTGGAAAGATTGTTATTTTTAGAGACACATCCTAGAGATAATCTACAGGTACTGTTTCACAGTCAGCGTAAGTAGATGTAACATTTCTGCTGCTGCTGGAAGGATGGCCCTTCTTTTGTCTACACACTCCGCTCACTTCACTTGAGTTGGCATTAGTGGTTGCTTCCTTGTAGTCTTGACTGAAAATAATCCCTGTAAAAAGTAGTTACTAATTTTCAGGTGGATTAGTGGATGCAAATCACTGCGCAGCCACATGACTGAAAGCACTGAGACAGGAGAGAGAGCAGAAAGATGGGGTCATCCATTCCCTAGACGCCACAGTCTTAGAGTTATTAGAGTCAGTTATGAAACCACATCTGAAGTGTTCAGCTGAGAACCCGAATAACTCAAAGGCGGAAATGTTTCTCAAAACCTCGCAGCTCATGCTGACTTACAGTGTTTTGAAGATGTTAAATGAACCAGCTACTGGTTCATTTAAGGCTGTTTCTGTATCTAACTGTAACAAAACTTCTAAGGGCATCTGTATCAGTGTTTGAAGTGTTTTTACCCCCTCCATGCCAAGGCTTGGGTTCAGGGCTCTGTGCTGTTCCTCTGCAGCTGATGCTACCACTCACCCTTGAGACCTGAGAGGAATGCAGGGAATGCAACCCTCTGCTCTGATTCAGGCCCAGGTTTATCATGAACCATAAAAAGCTTATCTTTTAATCTTTCAAAGAAAGTAAATTATTTCACAGTAAACAAGCTAATTGGCTCCACATGAGACTATTTTCTCTGCCAGAAAACTCCCTTCCAGAGCTGCAAACATTTAGAATATACGGTATGTGAAGACAGAGTTGGTCGACACTGGTCTGAGCATGTTTTGCAGCCCTGCAGCTGCACCAGTGCAGCCTTACAGTATAAATTTACCTTGTGCTGATGGGGAAAAAAAGGAAAGGAGGCACAGTTTTGAGCACAGTTCATATCAGAACAAATGAAGTTTTTGCTTAGTTGGACCAAAGGTTGACCATGTGCTCTATAAAAGGATAATGTTCAACAGAGGATGCTTATGAAGGACAGTAAGAAACAGCTTTCAGCAATCAGAAATGTAGCAAGTTCCAGTGCTGGAGCTTGTATCTGGACCATTGTCTGTAATAATTGCTGAAGTACCCATCCTTCATAAACTAACCTGCTTACTTTCTGAACCATTCTACTTTGGGCTGCAGTTAACTTTAGTGCTCTGAGAAAAGCTCTTTATTTTGTTTTAAATCTGGCACCCTCCCTTCCCAGTGAACAGACCAGAGGATGTAGAACTGGCTTTAAAAGAACAGACTGTGCTTAATCTGCTAAAAGAATGGGGACAGAGGTTGTAGATGGGAAAAGGGAAGGCAGAAAATTACTGCTGTGTATTTTGTCTATATTATAAAAGAGCATCCTGCTTTTGTGTGACTGAACTACTATCTTCTGTTTTCAGATGTAAAAATATGTGGTGCGTTTCCCCCACCCAGTGATTTACATCTTCTTTGTACTATTTTTCTGTTGATTTAAGTGGGTCTGTTTTTACATCTACTCCCAGTGATAATTGAGTGGGTTGGATTGTAAAAACAATTTGATTGTTTGACAAGGTCTCTCTCTGTGTATTTATAAAACTGTTCCCACATAATTTCAAACCATCCTGAAACACTAAAATACAGCCTCAGGTTATGCTGTTATTGGAGCACACTGAGTAAGCAGGCTTGGGCCTGTTTTGTACTTGAATGTGAGACAGCCAAAGGAAGAGGAGTAGACAAAATAGCATACTCTCCTTGTAGCTCCTGCTATTCCAGAGTGAAGGCAGGTGTCTGTACAGTGCTGACAGAAATGCTCTTAGGGCTTAATAGGTAATAAAAATGAGTCCTTGACACATTTTTGCTGTGGCAGGGAAGTAGCAGTAAATTTTCTCTGTGCACTGGCCAAAGTCCTGCTGTAGAAGGTATTTATAATTGAGAACTCCCTTGTATGGGTACACCCCAAGACATTTCTCTTAGCCTAACAATATATAGTACTTGTTCAGTATTGCTGGTGCAGAATTCTGGAGCTCAAAAATTAAAAGCCCAAGAAATCATCCAGTCCTATTGTGAAACAAGCATTTCTAATGGTTTGCCCATATTAGTTTCAAATGTGCCAAGAAATAGGGATTTCATCACTTCCCACGGGAGCCTGTTCCAAAATCTTTATATAAACTCTCTCGGAAAGTTTCCTTCATGTCCAGCCTTCAATTTCCTATTCTTAATTTAACTTCCATTATATTCTGTTATTATATGCTGACTGATAGCAGATGACCAAGCCCTCGTAGTTGCATTAAAGAGTCAGTTACATATTGCTGTATACATTCATACTTGCAAAATGTGGTAAGATACATAATTTGATAAGTAATGTAGGTATAATAGCCCAAGATTTTCCAGATTGCAGTAAATTATAGAGCACCAAAGAATTCAACTAGTTAACTCTAGGCTTCCCATCTTCAACGTTTAGGTGCATAAATCTGGAGGAAAATAGATTCCACTAAAAGAATTACTGAGCTACAAGATGAATTCCTCAGTTTGGGGTTTTTAAAAATAGCTGGGTAGCAAGCTGTAGAGATTTCATAGAGCCTATGAGTCACCATTTAGATGCATGAAAAGAGCAAATGGAAATTTAGACTGTTAACAGGTTGGATATTTTGTTAGAAATAATAAAATACTGATGCCACAACACAAATTAGTTGATGAGACCTCATGTAGAATACTGTGAGCTGTTCACTTCCCCGTAAGAAGTAAAAATGCAACCTGAAAGTTTCACAAGCAGGAATGAAAGATGATCTGAAAGCACAAGTTGAATCCTTGCTGGGACAGCAAGTTGGAACAGTCCAGATGGAGTGAGAAGTCTGGTCGCAATGTTCCCCATCTGGAAATGGGATGAACCTGGCAAGTCATCAGTGAATGACAAGCAACCTGACTGCTGAAAACCTGGACAGAAGGCCTTCCATGAAACAGAGGATGCCAGAAAAGCTTGGATAAACTTGGAAGTAGCTAAGAAAAATAACCTTCAACAAGGACTTGAGCAGAAAAATCAGCATGTGCAAGTAAGCAGAAACATAGACTACTGTGGAAGTAAACACCTGGACATAAAATTGAACCTGTCAGGAGATTGTCAATGGTTATCATCTTTCTACTTTGTGCCTCCTGCAGACTTAGATTTTCCCAGATAATAGAAATGCCTACTGAAAATCCCAGGAAAGCTGACTACAGCATTGTACTCTACATGATGAGAAAAAAGAGCAGAAAGGAGGACTGCTCATAGCCTTTCTTGGTAGCTCAGCTGTGACGGTGCTTCAGAATTTATACTCTGCCTCAGCTGTTCAGATCTGCTATAAGGCCATATGTGTCAGGGACAGCCATCCATCTGAGTGGGCTTGAATACTGGGAGCTACAGAGGGGAAGGGGATAGAGACGGCAAAGGACACTTGCATTCTTACAAGACACAGATACCACAGAGCCTGATAGTCATTGGATTTTGCAATCAAGGTAAAGCAAAGAGGCCAAAACACTCTGGGGATCTGTAAGATTTGCCACAGGAATGGAACATTTTCTTTCTGAAAGGAATCAGAGAATGATACAGCTACAACAGAATTTGCTTGTCTAAAACTCAAGGAGAACAATTCTGTGTTTGAAAGACAATGGAAAAAGAGATTCTGATCTCATAAATTTTCTTTGTTTGTAAGTACCAAAAAATACTATCGTTTGTAAACCAAGGAAAAAATCACATAAATGCCAAGATTAAGAAATAATTTAGTTAAATATAAGTGTCATGAAAAATGACTGCAGAATGTTTTTCAAAACTACAAAATGAGCCAGGAGATACTAGTGCATATTAAAAACTCCCAGTACAGTTCAATAAAATGCTCCTGACTGAAAGTCAGACCTTGGAGGTAGAAGCAGGGACTTAAGTTTTTGTTCAGATCTGTCAGATGGGTAGCAGTAGTCAAAATTGTTCTAGTAAAATGTATAACTGGTTCTATGAAATATGCAAAGCTTACCATCAGAAAGTTACTGAATGAGACATACTGAAAAAATTAAGGAAGAAATTTGAAAATAAAACCTAGAGTTGTTCTAAAATGCACATAAAAGTTGTCCACTGCAAAACTGGGAAAACTGAATTTGAAAATGGATTCTGTAGAATTTAAGTGTGAATCAGAACAGCTGAATTAACCACTGCGTTGGATTTTGCTAATTCTGCAATGAGCGCAAGACAAACTTGTTCTATACATAGTCTATGAAATACCCTTTAAATCTGTGATCAGCACAGAAGAGCTGGTTTGTGGACAATTCATTTGCAGTCAGCAAGTTTTGCTCTCCAGGGCAAGTATTGCGATAACATCAGCATCTTGTAGTATCCTTCCAGTAAAGAGGAAAAAAAAATAATTAAAAAATTGTATGAATGCTTATTATCTGAGGACTCAGTACATTTTTGCTTTTAATGTTCAGATGGATTTGAAACAGGATCACAGTTTTCATCATTTTCTGAGCCTGAGTGACAAAGAACAGATGATAAAAAGAAAAAAAACCAAACTAGCATTATGAAACTTGAGCAATTAATCTAGTATGTACAGAAACAGGAACAAACTGGTGCAAAAAAGGAGGGAAAACAACCACCTGCAAGTTCATTGTGTTCTGAGGTCATGTTGTGGATTTAAGAGAGGAATAATGAGAGTAGAGACTTTTCTGCTTGGAAAGCAGGAGATATTTCTTGATTTAACAAAGATATAAGTTGTACCATGTGGGCCCTAAGCAAGATTGTTACCATGGAAATGTGGTATGTAAATAGCTCGTTCATTGTTCATCAGCTTAAGTTCTGAAGAAATATGTAGAGACAGAGATGTCTTCAGCTAGTTCTGGGGCTTTGTCCTTAGCTATGGTTCTGAAATGACAGCATCGTATTTTGTGTGGATATTATCATCCAAAATTAATACCTTTATCTTGAATTAGTTTATTACAGTGAATAAATAGTACCCTTAATGCTGTTGTACTTGCTTTTCACCTTACCTGTTAGAAGTAGATAGTGTCAATGGGTCCAAAGGATGGGGGAAATGTACACTAACTCTCAAAAATACTTCGGATGAAATTCAGGACAAGAGGTCTTTGACTGGGACAAGTTGAGTAGCTAGTGGAAAAGCCAGTCCCCGGTATTTCTTTCTCCTATTCTACAGATTCTTCTGCTATACTTAAGATTTGGAAGAAACATTTTGAACAGCATTATTTCTAGCACAAATGATCTGAAAATACCTATATTTGCTCTGCAGAACAGGAGGAAGAATGCCGAGTGGATGGTGAGTTGCTTCCAGAAGAGGTCTTTTACCTTGCACACACAATCTATGGCTGGGGGGGTTTCTACTGAAAACAAGAAACTTTAAGCTCTACAGAGCTGTCGTCTCCACAGCCACTCACCTGTACAGAACATTAGAGAACATTTTTTAATGCATTGACCAACATTGCAAAATTATTTGAGCTGAAAAGCTGTATAAAATAACAGAAGAGTAAGACCTTTTAATTTTCCATGTTGGAAATAGTTCCTAGGAGTTCTTCTCCCTTTGCCTATTCCTTTTCAAAACGCTTTTAAAATTGCTTTTGCTCATACTGGGTACAAATCCTACATCTTACCGTTCCATGGCAGTACTGACACAGAAACACCACAAATTTGGATGATGGTTGCTGTAGTATGTAGAGAACTTAGGCCACTCAATGAAATCCAGACATTCAGAAGTGCTTCAATCTCTACAGTGTTTTCACTGTCATTTGTATGAGGGGAAGTTTGAGGATAGGACAAACTGAGTGCCTTGGCGAAGTTCTCATTGCAAGTGCAATCCTAAGTGGAACCATGAGGAATATGTTGACAAAGAAGCATCTGTCCTCAGAAGATTGTTATATTCTCCTTTCATGTAGTTTACAGGACTGATGGTTATGGCTTATCCACTGGGGCAGCTGAAATGGTCCCCTGTTCAGTTAAAAGCTTTCAGACCAAGAGCATTGTGATATGTGAGATGAAAAGTTGTTCAGCATGTGGAATTTAATATCATCTTTGGATAACACAATGATGATAGCAGATGGTATTGGTCTGGAAGTTAGATGAGACACAGAGTCAACAAGGAGTGTGGAGCAACAGCAGATGATACCTACAGGTATCAGTTAGTTTTGTCTGTGCTTGTTAAGCTGTTGCACATTGTGGAACTGGGAAATCCCTTCTTAAGGTAAAGGAAGAATTTTATTCAGTGGAGTGCACAGAGGAGGTGGAAAACAAGTGCAGGGTGATTGTACTGCAAAGAAGTTTCTTCTCAAGAAAAAGAGAGCTCCAACTTGCTACAGTATCACTGAGAGCAGCAGTGAGGCACATGGCTGCTGATGGAGAAGCCCATCAGTCATTGCTGTTAGCAGTAGGCAGTGTTTTGAGATGACTGAAGATACCACAAAGCAAGGAAACAAGAAGACTGACAATAGCAGAACTTCTAAAAAATTAATACTTCACTAGTTACAGGATCTCAGTCAAATTGCACACAAACATAAGAGAAAATTTATATCGGGCTTTTCAGACAGAACAGGAGTTTAGCTGTGTAGCTGTTTAGAACAGCACAAAAGGGACTGGAATCAGCATCTAACATTCATTATGACAGCATATGGAAATCATTAAAGCTATAGTGTGCCTCAGCATTCATTTTGACTAGGTATGAGCTAATGATGTATATTTGTATCATGCACACTGCATGGATCTGCAGGGATCACAATTCTCCTTACAGGAATCAGAAAGTTGATTGATGCAAACTTGGTTGATGCAGAAACTGTCTTAATTTGGAAGAGCTCATCTCTTTTTGAGGAAAAATTGGTGATAATCTCTCATAAATTAAAAATGCTTACAACACTCGCAAAAGATTTTGAAAAGAGGGAGTTGATACTGTCCCAGAGGGATGGGAGAAATGAGGGGATAAAAACCAATACTGAAGAAATTCAGTGTATCAATGTCCAGTGCTGACCTGAATAAATAGTGGTGAATAGGAAGTCCAGAGATAGATCCCTCAGCAAACTCAGCATTGTCCAGCCAATCCCCACTGAGCACCTATCAAATATATATACGCGCTGCCAAAAGAAAATGGAGAAAACTATACATTCTCAGTTAGAATAAAACTATCAAGGTGTGTCCCAGGCAACCTATTATTGTTACAAGCAAAAGCCATTTCTTGGAGATATGCGAGAAGTAGTTGAAAGGAAAGGGTCAAAGAAGGAAAAACTACAAGGGGACTCAGAAGGCTATATCAGTACTCCTAACATAGAAATAGTGGGTTTACCTGACAAAGTGTAGACATCTAATGCTAAGCTAGTCCACTGAGGAAGTAGCCTAGTAGTAATCAAAGTAATCTCCTAATCAATGTAATAGTAGAGTGAGTTAGCTTAAAGAAGACAGCTAACATAGGTCAGCTGTTTCACACTCCAGAAGTACTTATTTGCTCTGGCTGTCAAAGGTGACAAGTTCAGGTGTGAACATCTACATGGCATTTAGATCTGAAGTCAGCTGAGATGAATCCAGCCCAAGTGATTTGGGCTCTTTGTGAGTCATAAAGAACATTATTATCAAGCATTCCATCAAGATACGGGCAGAGCTTGGACAGCTTCCCCTGAAATTAATTCTTATTGAAACATAAAAGCAGTGGTATGTTTTGGGTAAGTCTGTAAAAGCAATTAAGCACTTTTCTGGAATATGTAGCTGAAATAATATGAACCATCACCCAAAATACATGACATATGCAAGGCCAGTTAGGAATCTAAGCTATGTGGGTGAGCAGGTTTGACTGAAATCTGAATGCAAATGCAGAAGAGCCAGTGGTGTTTGAGAAAATACCTTTGAGAGTGAGAGAAGCAGTGGGAAGCAATGCACAAGTGCAGACACACAAGTCACACAGAGACGTCAACAGGAACATACACAGCAAAATGTTGGGAAAGCTGAGAGCTTCTGGGTGGAGTACTAGAGGAAAAGTATATCCTTCTCTTTGATTTGTTCAGGAAAACAGGATTTTCTACACCTTTTTTATGAAACAAAACGAAGAAATACCTTACTTCCATCATCATTTCATGTCTGCTTGCCTCTCCTCACCTAGCCTATAAAAAATTAATGAGTCCCCTATTTTGATTAAATTTTCAGGCAGAAGATACTATAAATTAATACAACCTGAGGATGTTGTGTCTTTGAAAAACATGGAAAGTTTTGTCCATATATACGTTATTATGTAAATAGCAGAAAAATCTTGGGCATAAAAAAATGCAAGGCCTAAGCCTGTGTGAATCTTACTACCCCTAAAAGAAAGGTATGTACTTGAAAATGGAAGCTATTGGGAGTTCCCAAGGTATAATATCGTGGGGAGTACCGTAAGTCAATTGAGGCTTTCTACAGTGATATGAACATCTCATAATAAAAGACTGTTTTCAGATTTTATAGTCAATGTAAATATCTTCTGAAGTTAGCCTGAGTTGCCTGAATTCTCTCTCGCAATAGTTTTAAGAGAATAGTTACATAATATTTTTTAATCTGCTTGGAATATCAGCAACATGACATAGATACAAACTAAGGGCAGGTTTTTATTAGCACCAGTGATACTGACTGGCTTCAAGGAACAGTCAGGGTAGGTATTTGGTTCACTCTGGCATAAAGCCTGGCACTTCTTAAGTGATGGTGAACAAAAACTTTAGAGTCATGTTGAAGGTGTTAAAGTTTCTGTGAAAAAATGTATAGGAGAACCTTTGATTTTTTTTTTTTTAATCTGTGTAGGGGAGATGTGTATTTCAGGTGTTCTATTGGAATCAAAGTATAATGAAACATGCTTTTCTGTACTATGTTTTTCAACACCTTCAGTGTGAGTACTAGAGTAAATTATTTTTTAAGAATAATGTGTGGTTTTTATGTTCATTAGAGGCAGGGCAGTTTTGGCTACCTTACTTCCGCTACTGGTATTGTAATTTCAATGACAGTACATCTCAGAAAAAATACGTAGCTGATGCTTTTTAATCCCAGTTTATTCGGACAGACATTTTTTCATGTGACTCTTAGAAGTTCTGCTTCATATTGCATTTGCAAGGACAGAATCAATCAAGTCATTCTTAAAATACAGAAGAGGATTACTGAAGATTTGGGTGACATGTTACATTGAGTAACATCTCAAAGCGTGCTCAGTATAACATCTAAACAGAGAGAGGATCAGATGCAGATGTATCTTCTTAATGTAGTGGTGTTTGCCTTAATTTTGTTTACATATTTATATTGTTGGTCCATGAAATGAAAACCAGTTTAGAAATGTAGCTTAAAATTTGGAAATGCTTTACTGGTTTCTATTTTCTTCCAGCTATTGCAGGAGGCCAAATTTTTATTTAATATTTAAATTTTGTACTTAAATGTCTTTTCTTTTTTGCTGTCTGATGCTGTTCAGACAGCATTGCTTTGAAATGAATGGAACTAATTTAAGTTAATAAAGGCACAGCTGACACTGGAGTTTCAGTGCCAATAATCTATGGATAGATTTAAGTGATTTGTGACACTAAAGGCATCCTCCACCTTACATAATTTAAACACTAAAAGAATTAAATAGGAAGGGGCCTGTACACGGTGTCAGTTCTTGTGGGAAAATATGCTTCATTGACTTACTGGCACTGTTTTGGAATGTGGCGTTTAAAAGTACCTTTTTACAGTGGGAAAGAATTTGGTCAAGAATAAACAGTCTGACCTTGTTAAATGGACCAAAGTCAGTGCATAACCTAGTTCCAGGAAACTAGTTTGCACCAGTCTGTGAAGAGGACATCAGTTTATGAAAAATGCAACTAGATTTTCTAGAGAAAAAAATTACATAGCTGGAACAGAGAGGACAAAAAACCTGCTGTTATTCCACTATGAATTTCTCTGTTTTGTGGGAAGGTGGTCATGAGCTTTAAACATGGTTTGAACCGAAATTTTAGAGGACATTAAAAGCAGATAGTGTCATACAATGTAGCCAGATGCATTCAAATCATTTATGGGATAATTTTTGACAGAAATCGAGGCCATTTGTATTATTATGGATATCTGAAAATATCAAAACCATGAGTTTGTAGTAAAACTATTTATACTGTGAGCTAAATCTTAAAACACAAAGCTTGATATCTCCAGACCTTAGTCCCTTAACTAGCAAAGACCGTTTCATACAAATGAAGAAGGAAAAATGTGCAGCTAGAAAATTGCGCCACTTTGAGTTTAGCTTAAAATTTTACTGATGGTGAACTGACACAATATTATTGAATCTCCATGCTATGAAATCCTAACTTTGATGTAGCTGATGGAAAACTTCCCTTTAACTTCATTGTGGCCAGGATCTCATTCCAGGTTTTCATACTCTGTTTGAAAAATACAAACCCTTTCTGTGAACAAATATTCAAGCTGCTTTGGAGGAGTAGAGTATAGAAAGAACAGCAATGACCCTCAGAAATGGTATTGATATAAGGGCCTATCCAATTCATTGGCTTTGGCCACAGAACACAACAGTGTCAAATTAATTTGTTAAAACTCTCAAGGCCTTGCAGGTGATCCATTTTTTGATGCAAGAGAGAATGAAGAATCTTATGGCAGTTCAAGAATGTGAAACGACATTGAAAGACATTGTTGAATAATACTTTGAGTGCATCATTTAAAAACTGTAGTAGCTAGATGAGATCAACTAATGCAACAATTATTGCTGCATAAAAATGAAAATGTATCCATAACTTCAGTTTTCAGCAAAACTACTGAAATAGTAACATTTCCATATTACAAAATGAAATGTGATGTAGGCAGTAATAGATGCAACTATTAAAAAGCAACATTAGATAAAACAAGTAAATTTAATGAATAAAAGTTTGCATCAGGTAAATTCAGATTAAGAATTAGAAAGTTTATATATTAAATTTTAACAAATTTGAATAAAGAATCTATATTAAACCAGAAAAGAAGAAAGAATCTCTTAATGTAAACACTGTTTTCAGTTTTTAAAGTCAATGTAAACATTTTCTGAAGTTAGCTTGAGTTTCCTGGATTCTGTCTCACCCTACTTTGTGTTTACAAAATCAGCTATATATTTACCCTGCTGAGATTTTTTGAGGCCATTGAGGGGCTGAAGTTCCCACCCTACTGTGAGGAGGCTCTGTGCATTTTCTATGTATAGCCACTTGTGACAAATAGACTTCTGCACTGCTTCAATATTAAACCGTAAAGCTCTGAAAATGGAAGTCATACATTTCCAAATATATGCATAGATTCATGCCATTCTGTCGTTTTGGACAGAAACTTTTGCACAGAAAAGCAAGGTCAAAAACTGCAGCTCTTCTTAGAATTTACAAGCAATGATACTTTTTCCCCACAACTTTAATGTATTTTTTTTTACTTTAGGTTTACTTGTTCTCATTTCCCTTCTGTTCTTAGTGATGTTTGTCATCCAGATCTGTCTGATAGGTGCAGCCCTCATCTTTGTGAAGAGATTTTCTTCTTAAGAATGGATTCACCAAGAAGGGAATAAGGAGCTATTATTTATCCTTCTCTACATCAATAGTGTTCAGCATAGTGTGCAAAGACCACATTGCCTTGAGAGCAGAACTGCTGTGCTTATGCAGAACTTACTTTTCCTGCAGCTGATGCACTGCAAGTGAAATCTGACCCTCATGCCATTAGCAAGAGCAGTGAATAAATCCTTCCAAAACTCTTACATTCATACTGAATTGAGGGAGCTATTAGACTGATTCGAAATAAAAATATTCATGGTAAGTGGACACTAAATTCTTCTTTATATTGAGTAACCTGTATCACTTTGTATATGGTGTCACTCTTCCTGCTGGGTACTCTGCTAGTAATTTTTTCTGTTTCATGACAAGGAATAAAATAAAATACCTAGAAGGAGGACTATTAATATCTTCCCATATCATAGGCACATAAAATCAAAAATATGCAAAATGCCTGAAGTTTTTTAAGTCATATGAAAAACCAGAGTTTTTATTTTCCTCTATGCTTTCAGTAACATCACAAACAATGTGTAGTAGGCTACACTACACAGATAGCTAGTATGAAAAAATAGAAGGCATTTTATACTTTATGCTGAAGAACAGCTAAAGGTGAAAGGAAGGAACCATGTATTTTGTATTTCATGTGCATTGAAATATGCTCGCTGATCACTTGCAGCTTTCCATGAAATTGAAGTGAGTTAAAATTTTAATACAGTTGATATTCAGGTCTTAATTTTCTTTTTTGCTAGTCAAATCATCATGACAGAAAAGCTTTCACCTTGGGCCTTGAGGAGATGTCCACATTAGATTTTCTTTTGATGCTCTACTCTGTACTGATGCGGCCTCAACTTGGGTATTGCATGCAGTTTTTGGCACCCCGATATAAAAAAGACATTAAGGTGTTGGAGGGTGACTAAAGGAGGGCAAAGAGGGGAAGCCGTGTGAGGAGTGGCTGAGGTCACTTGGTCTGTTCAGCTGGAGAAGAGGAGGCTGAGGGGAGACCTCATTGCAGTTACAACTTGTTGTGAGGGGAAGAAGAGGAACATGCACTGATCTCTGCTCTGTGGTGACCAGTGACAGAACTCGAGGAAATGACCTAAAGTTGTGTCAGGGCAGGTTTAGGTTGGATATCAGGAAGAGATTTTTCACCCAGAGAGTGGTTGAGGACTAGAACAGGCTCCCCAGGGAAGTGGTCACAACACCAAGCCTGACAGAGTTCAAGAAGTCTTGGGACAACACTTTCAGGCACATGGTGTGATTTTTGGGGGTTCTTGTGCAGAGCCAGGAGTTGGACTCAGGGACCCTAATGGGTCCCTTCCAACTCAGTATATGCTGTGATTCTATGATTAGCATGAACAACTCCATAAAGAGTAGCTGCAATTAAGCCCAGAAGTTTGAAAAGATAGCATGAGTATTGAACAGACAAGCATATCTGTTGGATCTAACATTTTCTTCTGAGGATTCCCTACATGTCCTATAGGCCCTGGAACCCATTCAGAGGGGTGAGCACAAACCTCTCAATAATTCCTGGTGAGTCATATGCTAAAATAAGAGAAGCCCTTTAATCCCAACTGAAATATCCTGCTCTTAACACTGTTTTGGGTATTTCCAAGAATCAATGGGTCTGTTTAAGCACCTTGTCCAAGTGAGGAGCTCAGCAGGACTCTTCCTGCATGCTTCCCCCACAGTTTTCAGGAAATCTCTCATTACATGGCATGTATAGGTATACATATGGCATTGGGACAGTTTTTACACTGTGAAGGATTCCAGATTTGGTCAGTGGAACAGGAACTTATAGGACTCTCCTATCTGACTAAGATCGTTCAGAGCAACTATGGATTTCTGTTCTGACATCACAAAAGAACTTGTTTACAGTTAAGCTTTTGCTGTCGTAATTCACTCAGCAGAAATGATTCTTTGAAGCTCCCTCATCATGAAACAGAACGTTATTGTGTTAAGAGCTGTACCAATTTGAATCAAGATCTAGTTTTCTGTCATAGACTTTTTTTGAAGACATAGTATTATGTATTTACAGGAAAGCATTAATTTTTCCAGTATGATAAATTCCTAGTTAATAGACTAATTCTTCCAATTAGTCAACATAATTATTTTAATCAAGGTTTTTAACGTTATCTCCTGTTCTTCAGAGGAAAGATTTCTTCATGTGAGTGTATGACTCTGATATTTGAAGCATCCAGGTGTGGTTATGGATACTGCTTCTCATTCTCAGGGTTTCATCCTCTGTGGAATGGCATTAAAATTCATGTAAATTTAATTACTGAGTTTTTGAGTTAGTATTCAAACTTACATGGTCAGGAAATTAAAATGGGCAAGAATTTTGAAATTGTAGGAGGAGTTTGACCTCTGTTACATCTTCAATGACTCATCATAAGTACACTGCAATGTTTTATTTACATCATGGGGTTCCATCCTACCTCTTTCTTTGAATTCTACTGAGCACAGTTTCTATCATCATCTTTCTCACAAAAATTGTGTATTTGATAGCAAACCCCTAGGAGTTTATATAGTACATGGAGGGAGTTAGGAGAAAGGAGAACAAAATAACGTGAAGAAATATAAAAAGACCAGGACAATCATTACATTGACAGGGAAAATTAGGCCATACTAAATACAATGATGAGGATTTTTTTGTTGCATTTCAGTTGGTTGGGTTTTTTAATTTCTTGTTGCTTTAGGCCAAGAAGTGTTAGAAGTCACTTTTATTTCCAGTTGCTGCTTTGTCTTCTGGTCAGAAGAGGCTACTTTTTTATATGAAAGCAGTTTAATTTGCCACATAGCTGGAATTCTTTCATAGTGAATATGTAAGATACTATACCCCAAATTTGCAATTAATATGACAAATGTCATCTTTTTGTTATATCCCCTGCTAAAGATACTTCACAGGAAGAAAAGTTTCAACTCCATTATGTGCTATTTTATAACTAAGTGAAAGACATTCCACTTTTTAAGTCTTGGCCTCATCTAAAACATCCTGACCTGTTATATTGTCTTTGTGCTTAAGTGACCAAAAAGAAAATCTCCTGTGCTACACTACAGTCCATTCCTAAGTTGGGTTGGTACATGAACTAATCAAAACCACTGACATCCATGTTGATCACTTGCAGACTTAACATGGCAGTATACTTATTTAATAAAAGAAAAATGAGTGAAGTTCAGTAACATTTCCTCAGTTGCCATAGAAACCGTTGCATCTTACATGGGATACTTGACTGTGTTTGGGCCTTCATCCTTTGATATGCCAAGTGGCTGTGAGTCCTTAATGTCCTCATCACCTATTGAAACTGCAGTCAAAATCAGGCAAAAAGAACTTAAATGCTGCCTTGAAGACTGGCAATTTCTACCTTAGCTTCGTTTACTTGAATTAGAGCCTACTGCAATTGCATTCCTTCTAATGGGCTACAGCAATGAAAAGGTAAATTATCCACATGGAAATAAGCAAAGAAGAGGTAAATTATCCACATGGAAATAAGCACACCGCAATTTGGTGTGCTGAAATTAACTCATATGGTGGGACCTTACAGCATCAGATGCTTTTCCTCACAATGAAATGCACTTTTTAGTTGTAGGGAGCAAACCTTTGCATCGTGGTAGCCAGTTCAGTATTGGTCTAACCTAAGAGAAAAAATGCCACCATTTTCCAGGAAAGCAGAATTGACAAAGTGCTGCTTATACACCTAAGCCTGCACAGCCAAAATCACAGCTGAGACAGTATTTTGAGTTGTATGCTGACCTTACTGCAAAAGTGAACTTCAATTAGGTGTCTATTGTATTTTCAAGTACAGAAAAATGGCTTTGTGTCCAATGCATTATCCAGCTGATTATGACAAGGAAGCAGATGCTGCAAGGGTGTATGGAGGAAAGAATTTAATTTCTCCCATTTTATTATAATTCAGAATCTCTTCTGTGTACCAGAGCAATTAATACATAAAGTAAAAGCCTGCAAACACGTTAAGACCATGGAAATTACCCAATAGGCAGAGGTACTGGTACCTGTGTATAATGAAACTCTCAGCACCTTCCGTGTCCCAAAAAGCAGATAGAAAAGATGGGGGAGGGAGGAGAATCATGAAGGGAAGTCTTTATTTTCTTCTTTTCATGTGAAGGTTTGTAATTAAAGGGGAAAGTAAATTAATTACATGAATATTAAAAGGTTACTCTTCTATTCTAACATTTGGTCACAAGTTGTCTAATGAAAAGGAATGCAGGCTGGAGGGCTGCCATGCCTTTGCTTCTTTCTGCAGAGGGCCACAGGCTGAAGCAGTGATTGTGCGTGACAGATTCTGGGAACAATGAGCCTGCGCACAGATCATCCAGATGGAGCATGCTTTTCTAAATTACACCAACAACAGGGTGGCCCACAGGCAAACAAAATAGTTAAACAATACATAATAAAGTTTTTATTTGGTATTTCCTGTGAGCCTCTGCCAGTTGCCAGGGAGTGTACTGTATTTTTCTTTTGCTGTATTAATTGTTGACCACAACTGGCAAAGACCCAGACTAGCAGGGACAGATAAGGGGGAGAAAATGGCATCTGGACACTAAAGCCTCAAGTGTACTGGGAAAAAAAAGCACAAAAAATTACAGCATATATCTGGAATTTTCCAACTAACGATGTGCGGATGTGGTAGCGCTAGGGAAAAAGAGCCAAACTGAGCCTGCTTTGTTCACTAAGAGAGGCCCCCCTGTAACATTCCTTTTAGCTGTGCATATTTTGGCTTCAGTTGTGCAGTTTTAACTATATACTGTGTATGGAGCAGTTCATTTGTTTTGCTGCATGAATCTAATGATTTTGTTACAACAAATAAAATTGTGTCAATGTATATGCATTTTTGTCATGAGGTATTTGAACAGAAGATGGATTTTAAATGTTAGTTATAGGTGTTGTTACATTTTCAGAGGGAAGAACGAGAAAATGTCAGTAAATACCCATCACAGGAACAGCTGCAAGGAGGAGACCCTCAGTAGCAGTGAATGCTGCCTTTTTAAATTCATCAATGTGCTTAGAGTTCTCTAGTTTAGGGAAAAGCCTGCAATATAGCAATAACACTTAGATAAAACCAGAAGGCCTGCATAAACATGCTAGTTGGATACTGTTTGCAATTTTGTCTTTATAAACAGTTACAGTATTGGCATCTTCTTAAGAAAGTTTCATGCTCCAGATATATTACATGTAACATAGTAAGTAATTTTGCTACTACTAGTACACAGCAGAGAACAGGTTGCAGATATGAGGGCTCCTCTCCAAAGAAGATGAAAGTTGGTGTGAAGGCTGACAGTATGTATCGAGAGGAGAACCAGCTGCACTAGGCAGGGTTTGCAGCTACAACAGGTTCAATTGATGAGGACTAAATTATTGTTATGAGGTTAAGTTGTCGTATATTTATACAGCATTCTTGGATGTTCTTGGACCGTCTTCCGGTTACCAGCAGCTCTTGTTGCCATAGGCTTGTTTTCAACTTCCCAACTCATGCTCTTTCTGTTGTTAAGTACTTCGGTTTTTAATTTGTTTGGTTTTTGGTTTCAGAGTACATATTGTTGTGATTGACTTTAGCTACAAAATATAGAAGTCAGCTATTCCATTATCCCTTTGTACATGTGCAGTTTCCTTCTGTAAGAAAAGAAAAGTGTATTTTAAAATATGTGATATTTTCAATTGGCATTATATTTGTATACATGATGGGTATCAGCAGGGCTAAATCTATGGGTCAGTCATATAGATTTCTTCAACCTTAAACTAACAAAAAATATGTGGCTGTAGAGGATGGCTCTCATAAGTAGCTGACAGGACTAGATGAAAGGAAGATACTTTGACAGTGGATTTCTGAGATTTCCGTTCATCTTCTAACACAAATACAATTTCTTTCTCTCAAACATGTGTTCCTACCTCTCCTCCAGTCTTGTCTCCTCTCTCTGCTAAGTCTATCTCCCACACCAAATCATCTTTGAAGTCTGCCCTTCCACTGCTCCAGACACTCCTCTCACCAGCTTCACCGTGTTTTTAGCTTCAGGCCTTCTGTAATTGTCCCCATCTCTGTAAAAGTTTTATTTGATCCCAGTCTTGCACATTCTAATCATCATTTTTGCTTCTTCTTCCCTCCATAGCTTCTGGTCCTCTTTTTCAGTCAGTGTCAATTACCCCAGCTCTCCCACTTCCCATTATTCTTCAATCCAACAATGGGATGTCTTAATCACTTCTTAATTCATCTTTTCCCCCAGTGTATCCAGCTGTTTTAATCTCTGTGACTGAGTCCAATAGGTTCTTCTTCAAACATGGGAGAGACCATTTATAGAGTAACAGGCTTTCTGCACTCAGTGAAAAGCTTGAGATGCCATGATGTCGCACTGAACCCCCTGGAGCTGGTCTGAAATGTGCTTGTTGAAAACAGAACCCTTCCATAGACTCACTGATGGAAACCACTGAACAACTTCAACTGAAACATTGCAATAAAGCGGAATATATTCCAGAGAAATCCTGCATGGAAAATGGTATTGTAATCCATGAAATTTTGGTGAAGTTAAAAACTGCTGAAAACAGGGTCTTACAGAGATAACATCAGTAACAGATCATGCTAGAGGCTTGAATGTGTTATTCATGTTCTCCTTCTGATGGTTGTCCCCTACCAGAAGGAATCTGCAAAGTTCTGAGAAAATCTCAAATGAGCCTTTCTGTTTCCTTCAGTAAAAGCCAAAATGCAAAATCCACATGTGGAAGCAGATTCTTATTCACTTTAAAGACCCTCCACACATTTCCAGTCCCTAATGGCATTTGTAAATATTATTCACAATTAGGGATGTCAGTTGGGAACAAGCTGTCAGAGTGATATAAAAGCACTAAATGAAGAAAAGGGTTAGATCTATGGTAGAGGTGAGTACACCTTGCTACTGATCACTGGCAGACATGAGACTCAAATTTTAAGTCCAATAAGTCAACAAAGTTCAAGAGCAGGTCTGTACTTAGCAACGTGAATGTACCAATACCAAAATTCCATTCCAAATTCAGGGTTTTTTCTCATAAAAATGAAAAATCATAGATTTGCACATAGTGAGCTAGTATTCCTTGCAGAATATTCAAAACTTCACTAGAAGTCAGATTAATTAGAATTTACTTCATTTCTTCTAAGTACACTGATTTCTTCTCCAGTCAAGAACAAGGAAAGTCTTTCAAATGTTGAAAAATAAGCTCATTTATAGATCACATAGTATGGAAGTGGTACATAACCTACTTTGTAGTTGCCTGAGATGTAATTGTTTTAAAATTACGTTTGTGCCTCACATATGAGATAGAACACATCACACAGATAGCATTCTTGTGTGCAGCATTTCCCAGTCATCTGTTCATCTCAGGTGGACAGGAACAGCAGAGTGGTAAAAAGAGATCATCTCCAGTACTCTCCATTATTTTTCAGGCTGAAGATTACACCTCAGACTTGTTTAAGAAATACTGTGAATCCCCATGTAAATGATTTCAGGGCATGTTGCCAGACTAACACAGACTAACTTATTCAGAAGAAGCACTAGAGGCTTCTGTATTGATACTGATAACACCTTTGCTGTAACTGAAAAGATTTAAAATCTGTTGGGGGGTTTTTGTTAGTAGTGCGGTTCACTTCTGTTTTCCTTTTCCTGGACTGTGCTCATAGTCTTGTTCCTACTTCTTTTCAAACAAGTTTCATTTTCAGATTTTCATGCAGTAGTCCAAAACAAGATGAAGCTTATCTGGTGTTTCAAGATGCTTTGTAAATAAAAAAGCTCAAGAAAGGGTAATTTAGACTCATGTTTTGTAAAAGCTACGTACTACAAAGACTAACTTGCTCTAAATTCAGCCTGAATGTATCCTTCTAAAAACAATAATACTGTTAGCTCTTGAAAACACTTAGTTTCTGATCCCAGGATCATTAACGATTTTAAACAGCAGTAACAAAACCTCATATTAACAAAACAGAAAAACATTATAAACTAAGTATGTTGTTTGCTGTCATGAAAAATTTTCCTTGCAAGCTGCCTTTTTCCTAGAAAAAAACAGATAGTATTTATTAGCTGGAGTTGTATATTCTTTAGGAAACTTAGAGTGTTTCTAATTTTTTGTTTCTAAAACTACTTTTTAATAAACTGGCATTTAAAAACAAGGACAGATCTAAATATCAGTGATTTCACTGTCTGCAGATATCTTCCTCTAAGCACCCAGAGCTTCCACTGAAATCACTAGGAATTGTGCAGGCACGTATTTAGAGTCAGGTTGGAGATTTTTTCAGATGTCCAGTTGGCTTTTTTAACCCAGCCTAATAACTTTAGCCTTTTTGTGCATGACATTTTTTGCCTCAGAAGAACAGATGAGGTTCTGTTACCTTGTTTTGTACCTTTCTTGCCTTTAAGTTTAGAACCTTAGACCACGCAGCAGCTTTAGGGGGTGTTGATCTGTGTCAGTCTCAGAGCTGTTGGCACTTGGACTTGGTTTGCCTGCAGAAGCTCTGGTTCTCTCTTCTCTCCTCCTCAGCATCCATGGTGCCACACATAGAAGGATTTCCTGACCATGTGAGGATGTTATCTACAGGACTTTCTCAGAAAGTTCAAGGAGGGGGTAGGTGTTACTGCCCCTATGTGGCTGTTAATCCTGTGAAAGTTCTCTGGAAGAGGCAAGCACTCCTGTTTACTTTCAGGGAATATGAAGAGAAATTTTTGTGTGGAACGATTGTTTCTGAGAACAGATATTTGTGGGATAAAGGCTTGGACAAGTGTCATGATAATGATGGGAAAACATATATTCCAAGGTAAACTGATAGTAAGGTTAGTGCTTTCACAAGAGCTCCTGACTCCCTCTCTGAGAACATTAAAGCATCTACAGTAGCGCTTGAATTTTAGTTCCCATTTGATTTATTCTTTCTTTTCACAGATGGATTATATATTGCAATAAGCATTTTAGAAGGCCTTTTTTGGAAGTCCATTTTTGTCCTTTTTGAAAGGACTCTTCCTGAATAGTTAGCGGCCATGAGTGATTTATGGAGCAGCAAAAGGGATGAGACATATGAAGAGGTCTCCTAAATACTGTATTTTACATTCTCAGAGAGAAGAGGGTGTAAACCTTTTAAAGCAGTACATCTCCATTCCACAATGGGTGCTTCGCTGTGGTGTATCTTCATTGCACCAGCGACAGTTCAATGTGTCTTCTATTTTAAATATCATTCCTCTTCTGAGGAGGCTCCAGGAGAAGGTATTGCTTCTACCAGGAAACAACATTACTACTGACTGACCAGAGAGAACTGAATCATATCTCTGTAAATTGAATGTTTCCGTCTGTCCTGGAGTCTCAGTATACTGAGTGTTTGACAACCCCTGTGTCTGTAAACTGCTGGCTGGTCTTGAAGCTGAGAACATTCACTTTGTAACATGCAGAACACAGCTAAACCCAGTTCTGTACTATTAAAATTACATGTCAGTGCCACAGCTCCAACAGCAGATGCAGAACACGCGTACTAGAGCACACTCCCTTAACCACTGCTGACATCTGAGTCTGTCAAACAGATGCCTGGAAGTGGATTTGGACTCTCAGAGAAAGTGTTTCCTCTCTAAGGCCTCTCAGCACCCAGTGTGCAAGGAGTTAACAAGGGAGCTGCTTTGAAAATAGAGGCAGAAGGTCATTGTCGGCAACAGCAAAGCCTCCTCCAGCCTGCCATGGAGAGCCTTTCACCCTTCATTTCCCACCCAGGGAATTGTAAACATTGGCTCGGAGCCATGGAGTCCTACAGAACTTCTCTTTACTTTCAGCATATACATTTATATGTCTTAATGGAAACTGAAGCACAGCAAGTTGTTCCTGCCTGTCCGGAAGGAGAGAGAGAGCTTCTGTTCAAGTTGGAGAGATGGGGGAAAGAGCCATTACTCATGCTGGAATTTGAAAACATAGAGATATGCTTGTTTAGTGGTGCTTCATATGTAACATAGCTGCTGTTCTCAGGCAAACTTTCTCAACTCACAGGAATGTGTAGAATGCTGTCACTTAATCAGAATCCAGAAGAGGTCTTTTATCTGCTATTTGTTAGTAACTAGCAATATTGTTCTTATCTCATTGTCCTTTAGCCTGATGCAGTGCCCTCAGACTTGAGAACTTGTAACATGAAAGCACTCATTACCTTGAACATTCCTGTTTCTATTGTCTTAAGCTGTTATCTCTTTAGTTTAAATAAGATGCTTTGTTCAATTTTGAGAGAGTTGAGTCATCTGCAGAAGTCTGTCCTACAACATTATTTTCACAAAGAAAGAGTTTTATATTTTTATAAGTCTATAACCACTCTGGAGTAGAGTCTTCAGTAATCTGGACTAAGTCAGATCTTTTTTATCCAACTAGTACAACATGTTATCTGCAACTAATTTTCTTTGGAATGTGGCTTCTTGAAAATAACATAAATTAATCATACAAGCTTTAAAGTTAAAGTTAGGAAATAAAGCATAGCAGGGTGTAGTATTGGACCAGCTGTAACATTCTGGTTTTCTGCTAAATCTTTAGATAGTTAATATCAGTTAGAAAATCTTGTAATATTTATAAGTGGAGGAAATTTTCTTTCAGGTTCTTTAAAAAGGTTGGGCTTCACTTTGTGCTGTGAGTCCTAAGTTTTGGCTTATGAGTGTTATCAAGTAGCAAGGGAGTGGATGTTGCTTCTTTCTCCACAGAGTAAAACAGAATGATATCTTCTAGAATTTTTATGAGTCCCATCCATTGCAGTCATCGAGGTGGAATACAATCTGTCTACATGCAAAGTAGAATCCAGCCTGGTTAATGTAATTAATGCCTGCTTTTATTTTTATCCAATGATGGTCTAATGTAAAATGCATACACATTCCAGAGTAGTATCCAGAAACTCGTGTCCTTGCCCCTTCCAGCTGATTGTTCTTAAGCACTCAGCTGCTTTCAGACACAGTCTTGCCCCATGACTCATATACTCCTGGCAGAATAGTGACTTGGCTTCAGCAAAGGCAAGGAAAGAGCTGTCACCCAAAAAACCCCTAGCCTAGTGGTCAAAGAATTTGATTGTATGTAGGAGATGCCAATTAAATCCCTTTCGATCTGAGTTTCCACTTTGAGATTAACCAATAAGGTCTGCACAAGATGTTAATGTGGATGCAAATACATACTGCTCCTACCATCATTCTTAGTTAACAGGCTTTGCCAGGTGGGACTCCATATGGACTTCTGTTGAGAGCATCCATGTATCTAGGGTATCTGTCTGCCAAAAAATGTGTCGCACACAGAGTAGTGCTTCGGTTGAAACACAGAAGCATGTTTTTCCAGTACAGGCCTTTCTGATGTGTGTGATGCTCTACACTTAAGACCCACAGACACTTTCAGACTGAGAAGAAGAATTTGATGATAGAGATACCTACAAAGATCATAGCCTTGGAAAATCAGTGGTTTGTGCTCTGCATTTTATTGATTTTAAGCTAACAAAGCTAGTTAAATGTAAGATTCAGGCAGCCTGACCTCTTAGAACTCTTTTTGTCCTTCCTATCCAGTCCTTGCTTTTATCTGGAAATTACGAGAATACAGCAGGTCCTTATCCTGCTGTTGTTTACTTCAATATGTGTAATGCATACACCTGTCCATAGCTCTCCACTTCATACAGGGATATCATGGTCACAGTCTGCCTTGGCAAAGAAGAGCTATGTGGCTGCATAACACTGTATCAGGTGTTGTGGGGCTCCCACCATACCATGCCATGCTGCTGGGGAGAGGTTACACCTCTTAGTGCCGGTAGATGGGTGCTTCCTAGGAGCTGATGGAACACAGAAGTGAAGAATGCTCAAATTTCAAATGAGGATTTTTAGTAGGTGTAGATAAAATGTAGTAGAGAGATGAAATTTCTTGTATGTATCAGTTTTACAAGTTATCCGGGCAAATATCTCAATTTTGAATGTGCCAAAGACTCTTGTCCAAATCAAACTTTCAGTGTGAAAGATATTTGGAGAAATATTTTCAGATTAATACAGACTGAGCTTATTTTGCTTTCATTACACATTCTGGGTAAAGATCAGGCAAGCTCTTACACAGCAGCCAATCCACTCGTGCATGTGTCCTGCTTACCCTGCCATATGCACACAAGGTGCATTTCTTATTTACATGCCCTGATGGGTATTTGTATCCTTACTTTCCTGATCATCTCTGGGCATTAAGTCAAGGCATAACATCAGTTCATAAGTTTCATTCTCAACTGAATGAAAACAGTATCTTGTAGAAGTTGTTTGCGTTAAATTTCCGCTTTTTTAAAAAGAGTCCCAACCTGAAACTTTGGTTTATTTGTAGTAGTCTGTAACAATTCAGGAACCTGACAGAATTCTGTATTAAACTCTGACCCAGTGGTTACATTTGACTCAGAATGGTACAGAGTATTTCTTTTTGAGAGTGACACATGAACAAATGTTCAGGTCAATTTTGATGGTTGTGTTTCATTAAAAACCTTTTAATTCCACCTTCTTTCTCCTCTAGAAGCAGCTGTAGAGTCCACAGTAAAGCCTCTCACCTAGAGAATCGGCAGTATTTAATCCATTCTTCAAGGTTTCCTTGTGCATCTCTGCCTTTTATTAAAGATGGTTTGACACAGAAGTGGGCCCAGTTTCAAGGGGAGAGAGGTCTGTGGTACCTTTATGATTTTCTTTTATTTAGGCTTTTTGTGTTCAGAACTGAAGTCCAACACAGCGCCCCAGAAAGTGGGGAGATTTTTTTCCATTGACCAAACTGTGGTTTTCTAATAGCAATGGAAAGCTGGTCTTCATTATCAAGTCAAACTGTAAATTGTAAGGCTCAGATTCTCTAGTCTGATGAACTCGAGAACATTAGGCAGTCACAAGGGCAGCTTTGAGGGATCTTAACACAGAGCCAGCCATGGTTTGGTCCTTGGCACAAGTTAGAGCTACGTGTTCTCCTGCTCCCAGGGACGGGGCATAAAGGATGTGAGAGACTGTAGAAGACAGGGATGCCACTCAGTGGGAATATGTAGAGTGCTAGATGAGGTGGGTTTGTGGCTACCTAAAGATGTAGAGTAGAGCTAAGCAACTGGAACAAAGTCCAAGATCTGGTACTAGAAATTAGGACTATCCCTCAGCCAGCTATTGCAAACAGGTGACTGAGCAAGTGGAAATGTTCCAAATTGCTGGAGCTAGACCCAGAAAAATACCTGTATTCAAAGGTACAGTCTCAGGCTGCCACCCTTTTAATGCTTTAGTTTATTTTGGTATTGTGAAAGGAAATGTCTTCCTTCTTAAAGTAGATGTTTGACTTGACCAGCCTAAGAAACCAGTGGTGGTTATTTCTTTCTGCCTTTGTGGTTTTTTTAGCTCTGAGAAGATTATTAGAATTTGCCATTTCAGTCTACAAATTTTACGTGATTATCAAGTCCGGAAGCATGATTGAAGAATGGCTAGTTTTATTTAAAGTCTGTTGCTCTCAGTGTTGTCAAGTAGCTCTGTATGTAAATACATTGCAGTATGAGCACAAGCCTCATTGCATGCAGAGCTGACCACTTCTGTAAAGACTTGAGCTGTCCTGTATTCCGTACAAGGCTACTCTGCAGCTCAGAGAATAGAGCATCATGGTTTTGATTTCCATATACAACAAGACCTGGCAGGTCTTTGACTTTTGTGGGGTCTGGAATAGATAGGATGGTGTTGCTGTTACTATTTTTGCTTCTTTCTGTTCATATAAATTACATTTCACCTGAAATCTCAGGTAGTCTTTCAGAAATGTTCTCTCTATTGTGTCAGTATAGAGTTCTGTGAAATACTCTGCTCAACGGAAATACATTTCCTTGTATTAGTTTTGAGGTAAGGTCTGAATCACTAGTGGTTGAAATACTACCTCATCTTAAGAGCCATTTTTTCTTTCTAGTAGCTGTTGCACACAGATGCGTAGTGCACAGAGACTTTTAAGGTAAAAACCACTGAATGTAGGTATTCTCTGCAACACGTGGTCTGCAAAGACGAGTACGCACACACAGACACATTCACGCCTACTGACAGCGGATGTACCTAGAAATACTCTTCAGCAGCACCATCACACTGGGTAATGTGGTTCTTCCTAGAAATAAAAAAGGAAAATTCTAGTTAATTTTGTGTGTATAGAATATCAAAGAAATGAATGGCTTCTTTATTTATCTTACAGTAGATGCTAAACCATTTTTCCTTCAAAGCACAAATGTTTTAGCATCAAAGAGAGAAGATCACATTTTAAAACAGCAGCTTGATAGCGGATGGTACATGTGATCAGGATTTGTATCTTCTATAAATAAATAATTTTTTGCTTGATGTTTTAACTAGTGAAATGGTAACAACATTCATACCACTTTTCACAAAGCAGTTCATCAGGCTTTGTTCATGGAGACAAATGTGAATAAAGAGATAAAATTAGTATTACTATGTGCACTTCATGAGACCCACAGCAGTGGAAAGGATTTCATTTTTATGTATATTAAACTTCTTGTCAAGAAGTAAAGTGCTTTCTAAAAGCCACTAGGATAATTTGGTACACTTTTACTTTAAAAGGGAAACTATTTTAACATTTCTATATACAGACAAACTATTAATCCTCTTTCTAAGAAAAAAACATTCTCTCCAGCCATACCTATCTCCATGATGGAACTAAAAAGAGTTACATAATAGTGGAAGAACCACTACACAAAAAGAGATTAAACAAATAAAGTTATTCAGACAGATACTATCCTTAGAAACTAAAGCACATTGTATAATGTAGTGTTTATTACCTTCTCCATCACAGTTAGGAATACTATTAAGTCTTTAGAGATTAAAGAGAGACCTAGTCTTGCTTTATAAATGCAGAATGCTCAGTGAATGCTTTAAGGACAGTGATAGGAAAACACAGTAAGACTGTCCCAGCAAGCAAGGCAGGCACACCCCTTATTCAAACCAGACATGAAAAATATGTTGAAGTCATTGTACAAAGGCTAAAAAGCCCATGCTAAAATCGCATATCTTGACCTTATTACACCTTTGGGATTTTGAAAGCATTCTCTGCTTATGCTGAAGTTTGTTGTGCGTGGTGCTGCAGGGTGCGATGAGGCATCATTTCTCCTCCCTTCCTCACCTCTTCTCTCCTTCCTTCCCCCTCCAGCACACCCTTCCTTATCTCCTGGGACTCACACACACAAAAACACAAAAAGTTTCCCTATATGTCATAGGTGTGCTCCACCTCAAAGGTTTTTGAAGTGTTCCTGGAGGGCATGGAAGTGGAAGGGGATGTGGGGAATATCATCACTGCTGGAGCGGAGCAGCTGGGGGGATGATTTGTTGTAAAAGAGGGCTGGAGAGCAGGGCCACCTTGGGGTGCCAGGGAGACTCAGAGCAGCACACAGGACAAAGGTCAGGGCCTGTGATCCTGCAGAAATTGCATCATCTCATAACTTAGTGTCACCATTGCTCTGGATTCCCACTTGTGCCCTGCACAATCCTGGGAGTCAGTCACTGTTTTAAACTACAGGTAATAAAACATTATTAAACAAATTCTTTCTTTTCCTAAGCAATTTTTAGTATTACATTGATTCCATTTTAAGCAATGTTACACTGTCAGACCAGTGAGCCATTTTAGCATATTCATTTCAGAAATTACATTTCTTCTTTTCAGACTCTGTGGAGTCTTTTCAACAGTGTGTTTCTACCAGGCAAGAAGGACATAGATTAGAGAGACAGTCTCTCTATAGTGGAGACTGAATTCAGGCTTCAATCAATAGGTTGTGTGTAATTCTGTCCTCTCCAGCTAGTCTGTGGCAAATGTGTCAAGCTGAGAAGAAACTTTTTACAAAGCTTGAAGAAAATTCTTCAAGTCATTTTAGAATCTCAGACGTGCAGAAAAAGCCATGCAATAGCAGGTCCATAGTGAAGTTGGAAAGGTTCCACTTTGAGTCCTCCTGAACAGTTTCAAGCAAAAGCATTTTTATGAAGTTGGGAGGTCATGAAGAGACACTAAAGAGCTAGATTTGCATACTGCGCCATGTATTCTTTAGCTATATTCCCTCATTTTTACTCAGAAAAGACAAAAACAAGTGAAAAGTAGTCAAAAAGATGTTCCAAAGATCACGTGAAAACCTCATTAGTGAGAACTGAACAGAAAACCTGAGTTTAAAATCATGTTAAGGCACATAAAAAGATTTACAAATAATTTTGCGTGAGATTTAAATGCTTTAAGTAATGAAACTAGCCATCATCTAATAGCCCAAATAATTAACAAAATCAGCACCAAAAAGAGTACAGAACAAACTACAATAACAAAAGCAAAATATTTGGAAGAATTTTACTCAGATTCAAGGATACTGTATATGAATTCAAGCATCCTGCTAATTTTTTTTGTAGCATGATTTCTGTGAAAGTTAGTGTTTTAAAAGGTTTTATAGGCCCCTTGAAAGCTCCTTCAGAACTAATTAGAATAGAATTAATCTTATCCAGCTTTGGGTATTTAAAAGAAAGATGTCTACATGTGTCACATGAGATTCTTCTCACACGTACTAAGCAACAGCAGCATGTGTTCCTCTGACCTGTACAACATACTTAGGATAAAGACCAGTTTCTGGGTGAGATGAGGAGTGGGCCATGCCTCTTCCATCCCATTGCTCTCCTGGAACCTTCTCTGAACCAGAGGAGATGAGGGAAGCATAGCAAAATGCCTTCTCTCTGGAGTGAAAGGAAGACCCGGGGCCACAGCGTGACTCACTGGCTTGAAGATTAAAGACTGCCAGAAAATGTTCATGGATACTGGAGCTCAATTGTCTAATTATTGTCAACTGTTTAATTATTAGAATGGTTCCTGGCATGAGTTATACCAACCAGCCCTTCCCCAGACAGTTCCGAGGCACAGGCAGTTAAGCATGGACGAAAGACATTCCCAATAAGCAGTTTGCATGCGGTCACCTTTTTGGGAGGCTGAGAATTTAATAATATGGACATAGACCACTCTGTACTTGTTGGTCTCAGTGCCAAAGGAACATTTCCTGTCCCATTTAATTTCCTAGCACAGACATAGCTGCTGTGTTCCAGTCTGATCCCTGCTTTGTTCCTGTAGCTGTGCAACCGGGCATTGGTCTGTCCTTAAAGTCTGTGGCAAACCAAAATGTAGTCTTTTGTGTCTCTGTTACTCAACTCCATCCCTAAACTACTGTTTGTCTTTGTCTTTTTTGAACAGAATGCTATTCAGACAGCAGCTATATTTGGAAAGGGCTGTGTATTTTGCAGATCTATTTAAATTAAGCAGTTATCAAAAAATGAAAATCTGCTCTGTAAAGTAAATAGAAATGAGACTGACACAATGCCTAGATCTTGTGTTCTCATTGCTATTGAGCAGTCACTTACCACTAATTTGATTTTTCATCAGAAACAGGTACCATGAAGTGCAGGATTGAAACTCCTGGGACTAGATTGTGTCAGATAGCAACATCTGTCAGGTATAATAAGGCAGAAAGCTTTATTTCAAAATTAAGTTCTCTTTCTTCTTGTGACTCTAAATGCAGCTCTCCCCTTGCTTCTCATTGAATCAGAGAATGCCTCTCAGATACATATTTCATTTCATCATGAAGTGCTGCCTAAATCTATTGACATATAAATTGCTAGAAATAGTGATCTCTAGCTACTGATCTTGGTTTTTACCTGATACCATCCCATCTTATCTGGGTAGTGGAAACAAAGAATGTGCACTGGAAAAGGAACGTAGTTATCTCTTTAGGTACATACTTCCTCCAGTGTATGAATTATTCTCAATATTTTTGTATATAGCTTGATCTATTAAATACAAATGTTGTAGGGTGTCCTCAAGTCAGGCAGAGCCGGCTGAGAAGCTAAAGCAGGAAAAGGAGTTGATTTTTCCCAGGGGCACTTGTAGGCAATTGGAAGAAGAGAGGAGGGGGTGTGAAATTTGAGAGGGCTTGGAGGTGCAAAGGAGCAGATGGGGCATGTGAGGGAAGGCAGAGCATGTGGGCTGTAGTGGGGTAGCAAGCTGTGTCCACTCAGGCATTTGCACAGGAGTAGCAGAGAATTAGGCATGTTTGGAGGTGTCAGGGAGGCCACTGGCTTGTGGCAGGAAGGCAGAGCCAGGCAGGGGAGAGGAGCCAGGATGTCATGGGACAGCTGGGAGGAATCTTGCTGGTGTGAGATCAGGCAGGGTGAGGAGAAACAAGGAGGAGGCAAAGGAAAGAAGCTTCTTAGATGAGAGGACTAAAATGCAACATGGTCACTAAAATCTACAACCTCTGAAGTAGTTAGGAGTCTTGCACTATTTTTAGAATCTTCCTCACCATGTGAGCATAAACCCCTTTTCCTACAGCACAATCACCGTGTGCTGCATTTCATGTGTGTCAGATTTTCAGGAGAGACAGAATTTAAGGGAGATATGCTGATGCAGGTGCTTGCTTTTTTCATCCTAAAAGCGGGACCTCATGCAACTCTCTATCAAGTGTGCTATCACTCAGGGAGACCCAGGTCTCCCTGGTGGTGTGGCTTGCCTAAGTAAAGCATTTTTTACTAGGAGCCATGCTAAAGAGGAAGTGATGATGTGGTTGTTCAGCCTCACCATATCCTGTGTTCAGAATAATTTTCATTTCTACTTCTCTACAAATGTTAATGGAATGTCCACAAATATTTTCTTGGTTTCTATGGCAAGAGAGAGTGTGAAACTGTGTCAAAACCACTGCATCATGTGCATCATCCTGTGCTTTTCAGGAGAAGACCATGACCACAAGAGGAGTCATCTGTGGCATTGCTTGTGTGCAGACTGACATTGAGTACATTGTGATCCCTTTCAGGTTCACATTTTGAAACACTTCTATAGTGACAGATTAATGACTGTATATCAAAACAGCTCGACAGAGGTTACTTCCTCTCTGACTATAACACAAGTAGGTATTAGCTGAAGTTTATGTCTTTGGAAACTGGTTTTTTTTTAAAGGTTTGAGTTTCCAAATTACTCAAGTAAAATCTTCCAGTCACCTTGTGTGTGCATTGATAGAGTATATCAGGGTACAAATGCTTGGGAAAACTGCCAACAGAGGGTCACATGGGAGAAGCAGCCAACGTGCTGTTCCTCTGGGCAAGCACGGGGACCAGGCACAAGCTGCAATGCTCCACTCCGGAAAGGAGCAGCAGTCCTGAACTACATTTGCCTGGAAAGGATTTCAGTTTGGGGCATACACTGTCAGCAGTATTCAAACAGTCTCAAAACCACGCATCCCCCAGTTCTTTGCCTATGAGAGTGCAGAGCCTAATGTTGCAGGGCTTGTGGGACTGGGGAAAATAAATCACCCTTACTCTTTCGTGTGAGGAGAGCCATGTAGATCTCAAACCAGGAATCATGAGGTTTGGTGGTATTCCCAAAGATCAGAGATCACACAGCTCTTACTCCTGATGCTACACCCGGACATTAACAGTAATGGGTTGAAATTGTTATATCTAGTTTCTCAAAGCAATATTTCTACAATAAGGTTTTCCACAAATGTACTGAGAAAATAAAAGTGTAGTTTGGTTTGAGTGGTATATCTGCATTAGGAAAAATAGTGTGTTTTAGAAGGAATTCTATCTGACTTAGACAGGGCAGATCTGGAGAGAATCCATGACCTCCAGTTACGTTTTTCTTCTTTCTCTGGAGTGAATCTCTGAACAAACTTCTCTGGTTTTATAGAGGGAAATGTTTTTTTTAAAGCATCAGTGGTATGGTAGCAAATAAGGAGGAACAACACAAATGGAGCCAAATAATGCTCAACTTCCACACAAGAACCTGTTTCTGTGGACAGATATCTGGAAGTATACCTTGCCATGCAGTACTTTGCACTGTGTTATTGAACAGTTTCAAAGACAGATTTTATGAATAAAGATCAAAGTGTTTTAAAGAACTGTTAGCAAATATGACCACTTGTGCAAATATCCGTGAACCTCCCTTCAGGAGCCATTCAGTGGTTTCAAAGGCTGTCAGGGCATGTAATGATTATAATAAATGTTGTATTTGCTTTTGTTTCAGCTGGCTTTGACCAGCAAATTCGGCTGATTACTTCCATTGTTATTTTTCCTTAGAAGATAATTATATTGTTATCATAAAAGGCCGTGATTCTTACACATTTCTTTGTGTTGTTCTTGAAATTCAGAGCCCACTATCGTAGTTAACATAATTTTTAAAGTTATTTTCATTCTTGTCTTTTTCTTTTCTATCCTTGTTTCTTGTCAGTGCTTTTGTTTTGTTTAATTCTCCTCCTGAATACTGCATTTCCCACCTTTATGTTTGTTGGAGAAACAGCCCAATAATTGTTGAGACCCTCCCAGGCCCCAAGATTAATAGCCAGAGAATTAAATTGTGGCACACATGAGAAGAAAATGGGTATTTAGCTGACAATGATGTGTTGTTACGACTGGATTATAACTGTATTCAAGAGCAGAATGGTCCTGCGGCTCTGAGATTATATTCTAGCACGATAATAATTCGCACAGGACTCTGCAGAAGCTCCTTGTGTTCTTCTGCAAATATCCTGAAAATACAGGCAGCCTCATTTGTATTTGGTCTACTTGTGTGAAACAAAAGGATAAATATAAACTGTCCTGTCTGTGTTGTGGGTTCACTGTGCAGGACTCGTCAAAGTACATCAATGGAGCAGTGCCAGTAAAATTCCCACTGGGTCTCTACAACATGTTGTGACATAACCACTGAGACAAGAACAGCCTAAAAGCAGGCGCTTTACGTGGCATATGTCTGTGGGAGTGTATCACTTGAAAATAAATTGTAAGAGACGTTAGTGCTGGGCTAACCAGCAGCACGTGGGCAGACACAGTCACAGAACTGTAAAGGTCACGAATCCTCCAGGAATCCCTGTGCTGTGTTGCTTTGTTGAAAACTGAGAGTTTAGGGTTCTTCTGTGCGCAAGGAAACCACAGTAGACAGCACTGATGCCTTTGGTAAGGGATTGCTTTGGGGAGGGTTTGACTTAATCTGTATCCAACCACTATAAAAATAGGTTATAACTTCTTCAGTTTCTTCAGAGAGAACTTTAGAGACAGGTCAGACATTTACTCTGATTGGCCTATGCACTTGAGTTGACCCCAATTCTTTTACAGAAAATAGTGCATGAACAATAAAGCACTGAGAACAGATCTGTGCACAGTATTCCCTAGCTTATTTTTTTCCAGTTTGGCTCTGGTGACTACCTCTAAAGGGTCTACAAAAGTTGCTTAAGAAAACAAGGCCTTGTTCAATAGGCTAACATTTATTCTATGTTATAACTCTTCAGCTAAGCACGATCTCTTTTCTGTTCCTGTTTGTTTTACAGGTTGTTACTTTGTGGTATAGAGCTCCTGAAGTCTTGCTTCAGTCCAGTTATGCAACAGCAGTTGATCTTTGGAGTGTTGGCTGCATATTTGCAGAAATGTTCCGTCGAAAGTAAGAAACACAGTTTTATTTTCTTCATGCTTTTCATTTGAAAAAACATGCAGTAATGCCTGTTGCAATACACTGAATCACTTTTATATTGGAAAGGCCTGATGGGAAGTTTTACTTGCTGCATAAACTATAAATGCCCTCGGTGAATTTATGCTTGTTGCCATCTTGGAGTCTCTTTTGATGGGAGTCTGCCTCAGCTCTTGGCAAAGCCTGTATCATAAGCATTGTTTATTCCTGCTGCACCTGAATCCAGATGCAGATAACAGTGGCGAAGAGAGGCTGTTGAACAATTTGAGCAAAGCTGGATTGTGAAAAGAATTTACCCTGAGGAAGACAGGGTTCTGTGGTCAGCATAGTCTTCTTCCTCTGTAGTTTGTGCATTGGAGCATCAAGTGTTTGCTTGTAGTCCACTTTTGGCATATTTGAGCTCTAAGAAGTCACTGTAAAGAGGAAGTTATGTCACCTGAGAGTAGGGTAACAGAGATGTTAAATGTACTCAAAAACCCCGTCTTGCTACAAAATATTACAGCTGGATACAGGTGAGCTGTGAATGCAGGACAAACTCTTGTGTACTGGTCTTGCCCTGTAGAATGACATTAATATGAAGGTCATACCATGTAGGGTGTGGAGAGGAACAAACCTGCAAGACTTTTTAACAAGATAAGCCTGTCTTGCTATTTACTCAATTACAAGAATTTTGATTGACCTTATGGCAAAAAGTGCGTGTTGTCATCACCTCGGTGATTTCTGTAGAAATTGTGTAGCATTTTGTAACACCCGCTGTGAAGTCAAAGAATATACAGAAAGAAGTATGAAAGAAAAATATACACTGTGTGGCCTAAACCCCCAAATCAGTACTATTTACAAGGAGAAGCAATACTGCTATAGCCTTGAGAAACAACTATTTAATTTATACAATGTGAAGTTCAAAATACTAATTGAAGTCTTGCAAAATAATTTTGGGATTTTGCTACTTATTAATATTATGTGGAAAACTCATTTCTTTTGGGCTTCTTGCCTGGTCAAGTGGCCTGGGTAGAGTTATACTCCACCCTCTCCGTCTCTGACTCAGAAATGAGGTCAGAAACTAGAAGAAAAAAAGAACGTGGATTTTAAGAAAATCAATTAAACCCTCCACTGCAAACATTTAAAAATTCAGTCTTAGTCCATGTACTGACAGATTCACAGCATTAACTGCTGATAGTTTTTCTCATTGAAATGGCATAGTCAACAGCTTTGGTTTAGGATTTGCAGTAACAGTGATACAGAACAAATGAATGCAGAACTTTATTACATGCTCAAAGATTTTTTTTCTCATTTAATTTTAGTATCCTAACAGATAAGAAGTAATGCCATATACAAGCACCACCAATTTAATTTCAATTTTCCTCGTAATGAAGTATGAGCCTCGCTGACTCTCCAAATGCAACACAGTAAATGAAATTAGAGGCAGTTAAATTTTCTACATGTATACAAATGCAAATATTACATTAATATTACAGATCAGAGGTTTTTTTTTTTTTAATTGGAAATGAGATCTGATTTGAACCAGAGTTTAATAAAACCAGGGCTTCTATTTTTCTCGCCAAGTGTAGGGGTCAGTCTGACATTCTCAGTTGTACATTTGGGAGACTGTCAAAAACTGTAGAGGTCAGAAATCTGCCAAGTCTGTATGTACTATGTTCTTTCATTGCAAACAATATGACTTTCACATACTTAAGTGTACAAGCATGATTTGGAAGGCTATTCTCAAGGCTCTTTGCCATGAAGCTACAGCAAACAGCACTAAATGGTATTTCCATGGACTGTTGTGAGGGGTTAATGTTGCAATACTTTCTGCATTATATATGTTGTCTTTCAGATTCTCCTGATGGATTGCAAAAGAAAGCCCATGTTTCTGTGACCTTGGTAGCAATAAACTAAAATTTAGCAAACTCCGTGGATTATATCTAAAAGATTGAATAAACACAATGGCAGTTTTGCTGGGAAATGGTAGTGCCCTTGGGTAACCACTGATCTGTATTTCCACTGGTGTTGGTAGGATAAGAGTATGAGAATGCAGCGAAAACTTTCTTAGTAGGCATGGGTTTGAAATAAAGACATCCTTTTTTCACTTGTTAGGTACTTGTTGCCTTCTTTCCCTACTCTCTTTTACGTTCTCTTTGAAAGGTCTTGAAGCTCTGTAATTTTTAAGAACTGTACTGAAACTCCTCTGGGCTTTTTTATATCCAGAGAATTCACTGGACTGGGTTTCAAAATAAAACACTACACAGCATCACAGAACATACCAGAATCCAGTTTATGTCAAGGAGGCATTTGACAGTTTGAGTTTGCTTGAGTGTAGTTTTGTAGGGTGTTACAAATGCAGTGAAGGTGCTGTAGGTTTGGACAAGTGTAGGAGAGAAGAGAGCTCTGTATGAATGATCCAGTCCCTGTGTTATAGGTTGTTGTGTCTTTTAAGTTGAAGACACCTCATGTAATTTAAATCACGCTTAATTCAAAACAGTTTAAGACAAATGGGAATAAAGTATTAGTTTGAGAAGTAGATCTGAAATACACAGAAATGTATGAAGGACTTAGACACAAAAATTAAATAAATATATTTCTGTCTAGACACACATAGAGTAAATTTGAACATTTCCCTGATCTTGGCTGATTCAGTTAAACTTCTCAGCTCTGCAATCTGAGATTTGTATAAAGAAACAGCTATTTTAAAAATGCACATTTTAATTTTGGTGCAGCTTTGTAGGCTGTGCGAAAATGAAAGAGTAAAGATTGTATGTTGAAAGTCCTCAGACAGATTCTCAAGGGTCCTTCTCTCCTTACAGATCAGCAATAATTTGCTCAGTAATCAGGTGTGTGTTATGTACACAGAAACTATCCTGCTTTGTGTGTCCGTGTGCACTGATGATGATACCACCCCCAAATAAAGCATTACTTGAAAATGTCTTTATATAGTAGTTTCAATTTTTAAATTCCCTGTCTAATTAAGCAGGTTCCAGTAACTTCTAGACATATTTGGAGGGATTGTTATTACCTAAGAAAAATGTAAATGTATTTGTCATAGTGACTCCTTTTTTGGTGATTTAAAAGCTGTGGTGCATGGCACCATCCTTAGGCTTTTTGTTTGTTTGTTTGTTTTTAAATGTTTAGATGAAATTAGGGATCACTTACAAAAAGGTTTTACTTCAAGGCTGAGCATTTTCCCGGCCAGTAGGAAAGGGCTTTGTACCTCCTACTCAGGGAACACCTCATTAAAAAGAAAGGCAAACATGGGAGGAGCATCCACTTCTGTCTGAATACACAAAACTTTTCCAGCTGGCTCAAGGACTGCAGGCAGCTCTTAAGCAGTAAGCCATGATCAGTGTTTTGGGGAAGAAGGGACTGTCTGTGTTCTTACTTCAATTACATAATACTTAATCAAGGTGAATAAGTGTGAAAGGGGGAAAAGACTGGAATCTGGGTAAAATGCTTTATAAAAGGAAGCTGAGATCACCAGTCTTGGATTCTCTTCTGAGTGGCAGTCTTGAGAAAGTGTCAAAATGCTTTGATGCTTACTACTGCATCTATACATGCCCAGTTTTCAAAACTGTAATCCTATATGATTTCAATCCTGCACAGACTAGGATGTCAGTAGGTGTGCATGTGGCACTAATGAGTCAGATATCTGTATAACAATTCCAGTTAGACAAGTTTAACTATAATATTATACAAGCAACTGAGTTTGTTTCCCTTTGTAGTAATTATGGAGGTAAAAATCATCATAAGGGACCATCAGTTTTTCTAGCCTATATTATATTCACAGCCTAGACAAGCTGAAGAAGTCATACACTGGAGAGTGGCTGGTGCATATGCAATCTCCACAAATGTTACAGGCACCAATTCAAACTCAAAACCTGAAAGATAGTCCTCTCCCAAAAACCTTTCCTCCTCCCCAAAGCAAAAGTGAAACAGTATTATCTCAGTGTCCGAAGCTTCATCTGTCTGAGAGGGTAATTAATTCGTCACATGAATTTCTTAATGATACTGTTCATGCACCAGCTCCATGGTGGTTTAATCAGCCTGCTGTTGGTAAGGTCATCAGTCCCAGATATTCATAAGCCACAAGACTGGCACAAATGGCATGAGGATATTATTTATTCCTTTTTAAGTATTAAACCATGGATTTAGCTGTTGTCTCATTTTTCAGCCTACTCTGTCAGTTCCTAGTGTATGCAAGACAGTTATTGCACTGCCAGCCATGCTTGAAAATCATAGCAGCTGATAAGAGTTGTGTGACTCTACTAAAATACCTATGATGGGACAAGTTCTCTGGTGGGCACAAACAGAGAACACAGGGAAATGAGCTAGTGGCATGTAAGTCATCTTTCAATGGTGGAAATTCATCCAGTTAGAGGAGTTATATTATTTGTGTAAAAAACCCATGAGCCTAGGACTTTGTTGCTCTAGAAAATGTGTACAAATGTGATGAAATCAAAGCTTAGAGCCTCACTTGGTGATGTGAACACTGGATTTGGAACCTGCAGACTGCATGTAATCATAAAACATAAGGTTTAAAAAAACTAGCATTATACACATATTCAGATACAGTATTCAGTAACTGTAAAGTGTCTAAAGCACTAAAATACAAAAAATATTTATTTTCCTTTCCAAACAATAGGTTATTAGTACAGTTTGAAATTCAGCCCTCAGATCCATTGCATGTACTTTTTCTGTGTTGACTACAGAATCAGGTGGTAGGATGGGTCTGGAAGGAGACTGTAAGAATAGTATGGCCAGCAAGACTACTGTCCTCTGTACTCAGCACTGGTGAGGCCACACCTTGAGTAGTACTGTGTTCAGTTTTGGGCCCCTCACTTCAAAAAGGACATTGAGGTGCTGGAACGTGTCCAGGGTAGGGCAACAGAGCTGGCGAAACATGTCCTATGAGACGTAGTCAAGAGAGCTGGGATTGCTTAGTCTGGAGAAAAGGAGACTCAAGGGGAACCTCATTTCTCTCCAAAGAAGTTGTAGTGAGGTGAGGTTTGGTCTCAAGTGAAAAGACAGGAGGAAATGGCCTCAGGTTGTGACAGGGGAGGTTCAGATTAGATATTGGAAAAAAATCACTGAAAGAGTGGTCAGACACTGGATTAAGTTGCCCAGGAAGGTTGTGGAGTCACTGGCTCTGGAAGTTTTCAGGAGCCGTCTGGATGTGGCACTCAGGGATATGGTTTAGGGGTGATTATGGTGGTGCTCATGGTTGGACTAGATCATCTTGAAAGTCTCTTCCAGCCTTGATGTTTCTGTGATTCTAAGACAGGAGACAAGGGGTTGCAGAGGAAAATAGCCAAGTGTAACAGGAACACCTGTTTTTTAAGTCTTCCAAAACCTGAAGCTGGATGGGAAAGTTTGAGCTTCTGCCACTGAGTGGAAAGAGTAAGCAAAGGGAACTGTACCCTCTCTAAGGCAATTCAATGTGACAGAGTGGCACAAAGAGTGGCAAAACTATTCTCTGTCAGTGTGCGTAGTACAGCATTTGGAGTGATGGCTGTAAAAGACAGTGCTGCAAACTGGCAAGGACAAGAAGGTATTGCATAGTGTTTGTCCCAGCTTCCATGCCTTGCACTTCTTTCAGTGATACTGTCTGCACAAGCTTTCAGCTGTCTCATCTGTGAAATGAACCCAGGACTGTGAGACTTTCCTTCAAAATAAGGGTTGCAGTGTATGTGGGAACTATGAAGAACTGTTAGTTGAAGAGCTGAGGGTGGAATTCACAGTGTTTCTCTTCTGGTCTTCATGAGGCTGTATAGCACAAGCAAAAATGTGTACAAGCTAAATTTGCAAGAATTTAAACCTCTGCTAATGCACTTATTCTTATCTGTCTGCTAAAATACCACACATACACGCACACAAAAAGTGGCTTCAAAGGAAATCAGGCCTTGAGTATGTGAGCTACTGTATGCATGTCCTTATCCAGAGAAGGAGATACACACTCCCATTTGTTATCAGTAGGCAACAAAGTGATAACTTGCAACCGAGGTGCTCTGCTTAGGACAGGCATCTTCTGTGTCGGAAGAGATCTGCAGTCCAGTTCATCCTTGACTCTGTCCTAACTAGCATCAGTTTCATCATGTGCTCATTTGGTCTGAATTATCTGTTCCTGTAGGTGCTAATCTCCAACAGATACAGTCTTTTAAGGTTGCGCTTTCAAAAAAATAGGTATACATCTGGCAGTAGGTATTCAACAGCAGAGCCACAGATTCTCAATGGCCTAAGTATGTTCTTCATTTAGAGAATGAAGTAAAGAGGACAGTGGGCTTTGAGTAAAATCATTCACAGAAATGCTACTATTGCAGAGAATTCCTTGGAAATTGGAAGTACCACATCCTCTACTCCAGACACATTCTGAGTTAGTTGTTGCTTGTGATGAGCTGCTTTGCTCTTGAATGGTCTCGAGGAACAATCATCTGTAACTTTGCAAACATATAGCTGGCAGGAGAGTTTATATGTGCTAAGTGACCCTCACTTCAAATTAAGTAATGGTATGGCATACTTAAATTTTTTCCCATTAATATTATTCAAATATTTGTTTAAAGCCTGTAATCAACAGTAAAGTATCATATACTAGAACTTTATCAGCAAAATACTTCGCAACATAATATAGAACTTGTTTTTCTTCATACAGGACATACTCTTGCCACAGCCCAAGTGGTGACAGCAGATATTTTGGTTTGGATGGGAGCAGAACAGAGAGACTACATATCAGATAACCCACCATAAACAAAAACTCTGTCTCGAACTGAAATCAATGGATAAACATAGCATCAGTTCAGTAGGGAAGGATTGTATTTCTTTGTCTTTTTAAAATTATCTTTATTTGCACACTGTTGTAAATTGTCACCAGAGACTGGGTTTTTAATTTCTTGATCTGTGTATGGATATTTGAGAAAGGCAACTGTGACCGATAGTAGTGAAGACTTCAGTTTTGTTTTATCTTCTAAAGATGATAAGGAGACTCTAAAACATAAATACTGCCATGCAAGGAATTGTGAGGCTTACTTCTGTGGCACAGTTTGTCTCATTTCAGATGTGTTTTTATTTTCCTGTGCTTCTGCTGTCTGATCATTTACTTTGCACTGTTTAAGTGGGCACAGTAACTTTTTAGCAGTAGGACTATTTAGATTTCCCTGCTAGATCCTACGTTCTTCCATATGGTAAAATTTCTGCTTTTTTTTTTCTCCAGGTCTTAGCTTAGTTTTCCCTTTCCATATTCTGTTCTCTTATTTTCAATGGATTTCTGAAATGTCTTTCAGAAGCTGAGACAAGATCTGTAATCTCTTTTTAAGTCTTCTTTAGGTTGCAAAGAAGAAAGAACCAGAGAGAGCAGCAGAGGAATCTGTTAACAAAAAACCCCCAGGGTATATAACTGGATACTGGAAGGTATAATAAAACCAAGACAGGAGAGACATCTAGGCAAAAAGCAACTGAATAAATACATGAATGCTGCTTATAAGTTAGGTTTTCCATATAAACTGCCAAACAATTTAAATGTGGTTTAAGAGAGATCTGTTCTCTTTATCATGCAGCAATTTAAACACAGACTTTGAAATCACATTATCTGGTGTTTTCCAGTGAACCTTAAACCAACATATCTAGTGGACCAAGAGCTGCAAAGTATAATCATTCACTTGTCTGCTTGCTCACAGTTAGATCTTGGTAGCAGAAAAAAACTAAACAACTTTTTTTTCTTTTGTCTTTGTTTTAGCAAGTAGTGGTAGATGTTGCAGCTTAGAACTGTAAAAGCTACACAGCTTAATTTACAACCTTTGAACCAAAGTACTGCACAGTTCTGGCCCGAGTTTGGTTTTGCCATTTTTGGAAATTATCTTGTTTTGTTATAAGAATGATTTAAGTTGCAAATGCCATAAAAGTTCACCATAGTCCAGACTAACTACTGGGAGAAGGTTTGTTCCTTAGATCTTGTCAACATTCAAAATTCTGTGCTTTGCACTTTTCATCCTTTATTCTTCTGCCATTCATGTGCATATGGGTGTGTAGGAAGCTGATCGTTTTTCCAAACCAGGCTTAATGAAATGAGGTTGGGTGTTTTTGACTCTTCAGATAAGTGGCAGCCTATTACAAAATTTTTTTCAAGCATTTTTAAGGCTGAATGGGCACAAGCTACAATTTAACTTAGCGACCTTAGTGATGGCACAGCAGTGTCATTTTGCTTCAAACATAACTAACCTTAGGAAAATATAACATAAAGGAAAGCAGAAGACCACACTTGTTCATGTTAGTCCAGTTTTTGAATAATCAGGATTGTTTTCTGTTTAGTCTGACCTGCAAGGCAGAACTTGCATTGGCTTTAGGCAAAGGACAAACACACGTTCATGGAGAGAAGGGCAAGTAGACTAATTACTGAGTACAAGATATGTTTCCAAGACAGCATCACCCTATTAAAAGGAGAATACCATATTGGTTTTTAGCTCACAATTTCCCTCAAAGCCTTTTGTAGTTGATACCCGTCTGTCTGCAGTTGGGCTGATTGATAGCCGTTAGTCAAATCCAGTAACTGTATCGGTCTGTGGTTGGGGATGAGTGGCAAGTGAGTGCCAGGCCATTCACTTGTGGTTTTCCTTCTAGTTTCCAGCTGAGCCAGACTTTCAGTCAGAGGAATAGATCTGTTGGTAAGGGAAACCGTTGATAAACCAAAGAAACCAAAAACTGCCACTACCCGTGACAAAAAACCAAAGGGAACTTCAAAGCAGGGGTAAGAAGCCCGACAGAAATGGTGTTAGCTGACCAAGTTTAATTTGACTGTTAGGTGCAGGTGTGAGGTCAGGTCAGGTCAGTGGCCAGGGGGCTGGCATTGGGTGGCTCTGGACTGGTAGCCAGTGGCTGCACACAGCTCAGGCCCAGCTGGGAACTCACAAGAGACGTCCCCTCCTGGAAAGCTTCCTGTAGCTTCTGTGTTTCAGGTGGCACAGCACTAATCTGAAATCCCCCTGAACAGATAGTCCTTAAAAATATATGCATTCCTTACAGGGGTGATACTCGAGTCTGTGACAATCTGAATTAGCCTGGTCAGGGGACAGAGGAAAAGACCTTGTAGTTAGTAGAAAGACCACAACATGTCAGTCATATTTGTAAGTCCTTGCATTTGTAATGGGTATTTGGAAATGCAGGTGGCAGCAGAAGCATGTGGATCTGAGCTGCGTGGGGCACAGCTGCTGGCCAGTCGGTGTGAAGGTGTACCACCCTTTGTGTCTTCTGGAGTGTCTGAAAGACAAGTTTGTATCTGGGACAAGCCAGAGCAGCCTGAAGGCTACTTTGGTGGGATCCTCAGCCACCGATTGTTCTTAGCAGTCACCCCACCAGCCAGAGAACAGGAGAGAAGCAGAGCAATGTTATCTATGCCCCTTGCTCTCCAGCCTGAAGAGGGATAGCCAGCTGTACGCTGCCCAAAGACTTTCCATTTGAAAGGGTCTCCTGGCTGTTTCACACAGATTCCCTCTTCAGGAACTTGGCTGAGAGAGACTTTACTTTTTGCCTAGAGTTTGGCTGGGGGAAGCTCTGTGTACTTTTGTTTGACTCCTAATAGAACTAAACATTGTTTTTATTTACTTTTCTCTTTCATAAGAAAATGGCTACAAAAAGGTATTTGAACTCCTGAGATCCTTTCCTGGACACTGGTGCACTCTGGAGAGGGGCAAGAAAGACTAGACTTTTAAGTGTGATTCATGTTGCTGAGCTCCGAAGTGTTCGGGGGTTTTTTCCCAAATTTAGTGTCTAGTTTAATCTGGACATCTTTACTGGGTTTTCTGCATTTAACTGTCCAGAAAAAGAATCTAATAATTAGTTACCACTGGTTAGTGATAAAGACAGTATGTACTAGTTCAGAAGTACATAGGACAAACCTGTCTCGTATTTGTATCTTTCAGCGGCTTTAGACTAGAACTTCTCCATATGTAGGTGGTCATCAAGGCTGTTGGATGTTCTTTACATCTAAGAAAACCCCATAAATGGACATGAGAGAAGTGGAAAGCAAGCTAAAGGAACAGACATCAGGAGTTTAAAACCAACTTAAGGACATCAGAGCAAAACATAACAGCTTCTTGAGACTTGATACTACGTACCAAGTGTATAATTGGCTGTGAGAGGAGACCTCAAAATATCAGTAAGAAAGCAAAAAGGGGTTTGGTATTTAGATTTCTGGAAAACAATGTCTCCAAGGGAACCATGGTGCCCAAGGGCAGCTTCCTGCTGCCTTTATGGAAAAGCTTACCTACACTGCAGAGTCCAGACCACTGCAGAGAACTTGCCAGCTGGTCTAGGAGCCTCTACGTTGTCTGTAGTTGCAGATGGCAAAGGCGTAGATAGAGTTCTATTTGGTGAGGAAGGGATGTGGCCACAGCCTCTCCTGCCACAGAGCAGCACATGTGTTACCCACACATAGCTGGAGCTGCCTTTGCCATCAGTTCTCAGGGTCCTGATGTTGGCCGTGTACTAAAAAATACAGAAGAGGCATGGCAGGATACAGCTCACACTAGCTCACACTAGTTCCTGTCTCTTCTCCCTTTGAAGCCTTAGTTTGCCTTGTGATGTGAAAGCACATGTTGTTGCCTTGCTTCTAATTTTCTGTTTGCTCAAGGCCTGTGGCACTGCTGTAACATTTGCTTGCTTGCTGACCTGCTGACATGCCAGCCCTGTACAAAACGAGTCCATGTGAGACACAGCCACCATGGTACGCTGACTGCAGAGACAGAGCCAGGATTTGGGAAGCTGAGGGCTCTTGATGACAGCATGTGACATGCCTGGCTGTCCTCTTACGCCTGTGGCATGCTTCATTTTGCACTCTTTCAGGACCGGCAGTCTGGCATGGTCAAACCATGTGACTTCTTCCAGAAACACATAATTTGCTCTGCTTTCCTTTTATAGATGCAGTGAACACATTCTGTCCAGATGCAACTCTAAGACAATCTCTGAGGAAGTATTTCTAATTTCACTGAAATATTCTCCATATTCATAGCTTCTCTCCTAACATATCTAGGTTTACCAGTAATGAGTGCTTTTGGAATACAGACATTTGTCAAACAAGAATTTCATCCAAGGGATTACTTAATTTCCACTCATTTATTCTACTGAGCTGGGGTAAATTGGCATGAAGATGCAGTTACTATTGATTTTCACTGAGTCTGAATCAGTTACCTAAAGGTACATGACTCAATCAGCTATATCATCCAGAATTTCACGCACTGTAGTGAATTATCAGATCTTTTTGATTAGATTATGCCACTACAGCATACACACTGTTCTATACAATTGAATAATTTTTAAGTGCTCTTTATATCCAAATAATTTGGGAGCAATCTTTCAGCTTTTAAAGAAGTATATGTAGCAAGAGATTTTTCAGTAATGTTCCTATCTGTAGCTGTTAAATTAAGCCTGTTTGGCACTGATGAATCATACTCTGCCATTGTGAGAATGAAGATGCTCAGTTAAAACTAGATCTCATCAGACCATTAGCAATGAAAGAGTATATGTGCAATGTCAGAACTGTATCCTATTGGTGTGTCCTACCCACTGAAGCACAGAAACAGGCTTGCCTGCTTCTCTCCTGCTTTGGAATCAGTTTTCCTTTTCCAGAAAGCAACTGCAAAAAGGAGAGGTAGGTGTTGGTCATCCCCTAGATCTTTTAAGACTTTGATTTTGAGGGCACTTTGCTGGAAAGTGCAAGCGGAGTTGAAGCAGAGACCAGACTTTTTGATAAACTCTATTTTTGGCAAACGTGCCAGCCACAGCTGTATGAAAAGCAAGGCATAAAATGGAAGAAGAATGAAAAGCATGGAAGAAGCTTTTAGTTGATTATTCACTTACTTCAGAAGAGGATTCTGGACTCTGGGTTTTGTTTAATTCTGAACAAATCAGATTGGGTTTTTTTAGAAATGCCAGCCATCTTCAGCTGAATCTTGAGCTCCTTGTAGTGGACATGAAGGTGGTGAACAACATGGTGATGTAAGGACAGAAATGTTCAACGTGTGGGGTGGCTTAAGGAGCTACATGTGCTCAGTACTTAAGAGACTGAGGAAATGTTCATTCTATAAAGATATTTTATGCTCTTCCCATTAAAATCATGTCAAAAGCCAGTAGAGTTATGCCACAGGCAGCACAGAGTTCTGTAATGGCAGAGCAGAGATAATAGCATAAAAGTAGTTGCAGAAATAATTTGAGGAGCCTTGTAACACACAAGTCTACAGCGGAAGTATGTCAATAATGCAGCTGCACAGGGGAGGGTGGCATCTGAGCAGTGTCATCACCTGGAAGTTAAGTTTTCATTTTTCTCTTTGAGAAATTAACTTACTCTTTCTTTTGATCAGGATTCAAGTGGGAAAAAAAGATTTTGTGTGAAATCACTAATAGCTGAACAGATTAAGTAACTGGAGAACTCCTAGTAGGTGACCTCAGATTACTTACTATGCACTGTCATGGGCCAGCGAATGTAAATCTTGCAGATTCTTTGGCCTCAATAGAGTGTATTCATGGGACAAATATTGCTTATGGCAAAGTTGTATCTAGTTTAAGCGGCCTTTGAAAACTGTAACAGTTTACTTGCATGATTGCTATACATAACTTTCTACCTTAAATGCTTATTTTAAGCTTTTCTGCAGGTGTTTATTAATTCACTGTAAGCCAGCACAGCTGCTAAAAATTAAAGTATTTCTTCACACCATCCTTCTAATCCACTTTCATCTCTTTTGACATTCAGACTCAGCAGCTGGGGGAAAAGGTTGAAATTGAAATTTAACCTCTGCTCACATAACAGTTTACCATTTAGTACTGAAATGTTTTCCCTGCCTTTCTTGTCTCAAGGGCTGTAATCCACTTTCAAAGGTTTTTTTCCTGACCAAGAGTGTTTTATTACAGCTGAAGGTGATGAGACATATTAATTGTGGATGGGCGCATTTCTAATGTTTCAGGTTTATCTGAAAGTTTAGCGAGGTTTAGAGCAACAGGTGCTATTAACACCTAATATGGGGACAAATAAAGTGATCATAGGTCAAAACATATGCTTGACACCACATAGGAGCAGCTGAAGCCCAGCTGGAGTGAAAACCTGAGGATTCTCTCTCTTAGCTTGTAACATTTTCCCAGAAGGAAAAAAAAAATCACTTGAATTTTATTCTGTATTGAGAATTTTATATTCTAGATCATGTAGAACATCTTTGAATTCTATGTTTCCCTTCAAACATGGAAATTTGACATCTATTGAAGCTCTCCTGTCTGGTCTCACAAAGTGCTCGTGCACAGCCTCTGTTACCTCAGTATCATTCTGTCACTGCACTACTGCAGATGTCAGAAAAGATTTTGTCTTTCAAAATTTTTTCTGCTGCTTTTATAGTCAGATATTTGCTTTTCTGCCTTACCCTTTCCAGTGTTAGAGGGTTGGGTTTTTTTAAAAAATAAAACTTAGACTAGTAATTTCATCAAATAGATGTACCATTTTCTGTGTAACTTACAGTGGTAGACATAAAACATCATTTATAACATCGCCCTTTCTCATTATTTTGTATTAAGTATTTAGAGCAAAAGCTCTCTCATCTATAGAGTATACTTCATTCTGTGAAGCTCCTTGCTTAGCATTAGTGAAATAGAATTAAAGCCCTAGAAAGCCTGGGAACACATACTTGGATGTTAATTTACTCAGTATCTTTGGGCAGATCGAATGAACCAGTATATGTAGTATATGTGTTCCTTTTACATTAAGTTACTTCTCCCTTGATATGGAAGAATCAGGGTTAGGTAAGAGTTAATTTCCTTTGAGCAATAATTATGTGTCCATAGTCCTTCAGCTGATACAAGAATGGTAACACTGTTAGACATTTGGTTTAAAAGAATTTATTTCAAGAGAAATCAACCAAATGGCAGAGAACCTTTTAGTTTTAAGCTTTACTGGGAAAGCAGTCTGATGGAAAATATATTTGGTTTGTGGAACATTAATTAGATTTTAATTACAGGACCTCAGATTTCAAATCGTATTATATATCCCCTTGATCAAGACTAGTGCAGCATTAGGGGCACTCTCAGAGCAAAGTCCTTTTTAAAAGGGGTTTTTAGACCAGTAATTATGGTCAACATCAACTGATGTGCTTTCTCAGAGTCATCTTGGCATTGCAAGAGAAATTGTGGAACTATAAGAAATTAATTTTGTATCTTTGAAAATTGTGATTTGAATAGATTTTCACAAGGAAATTTCATGCAAGATAAAGGAGTAGATACTTATTATAGAAGACTGTGTAGTTTGATTTATGTGTGATAAAGACTAGCAACAGACTGAAATTCTATTGCTTACCTTGAAGGTTGGTCATTTGCTATTGTACAGATGTTGTAAAACCTCTTCTTTAAAATACAGCATTAAAAAGCACCTTCATAATCTGGCTAAAACATGTCATTTTGGAGTGCTTTCTGCTAGATTTTGGAGGACTACATTATGAGTTCAATGAAAGAAGTGGTGAAAAACAGCTCTGACATGTTCTCGTAGGAGGATATAGATCTTTTCAAGGAAAATATGGGCAAATTTGTTCCCAGGCGCAAAGAGCTCTGAGCAAACACACACGTTGCTTTGCGAACATCCTGCACACTGATTGCACCACTGCTTGGTTGAGTGAACAGGAGAGTAAAGGGCCCTCTTGACACCCATCCATATACATAGGACAGCTATATCTGAGCCTGGTTCCATTACTGCCTTCAAACCCTAAAACTATGAGTTGCACAAGAAAAGCAAAGCAATGTGACAGTCTTGAGGAGTGCACATTTAGAAAGGGGATATGAAGTAGATTCATGAGACAAAAGAGAATATAGAAAGCTAAGTAAGTGATCATGGGAACAGCATGACCGTATTGTGTGTGTCATACCAATATTTCTTTTGGGTGCTATAAAAATGCAGAAGCCTCCAGTTTATAGTTACCGTTAAACTTTGAATTGTTGGTGGAGAAGTAGATGTAGTTTAACTGTGCAGGTGATGATGTGGGTGTTCAGCATACAGACAGTTTGAGTACATTACTGGTAGAACTGTCAGTAAAAACAAGAGGAGTGCTGCTTTTTCCACCCTGAAAAGAGACCATACTTTTTTTCCCCTTCCATTTCTCCAAGGACAGTTGTATATGTATGTTCAGAATTTGCTGCAAATGTTGGGACAGTTTTCAAGGTGCCACTATTATATCATGCTTCCTGAGTTGAGATAATAACCTAGTAAAATAAACCTACAAATCTTGCAGGGAAACAAATGTCCGCAGATAAGAGAACTGTGACGTGCATGCTGAGAGTAAATGAAGGACATTCAACCCATCAAGGCTCTTCTATTTCAAAATGTAACGTTAAATGATGGATTCTGAAGCAGTTCTGCCCAGGAACAGATGAGATCTGCCTATATTGCAGCATATTCTGGTCAAAGATAATACCTGCACTTAATCTTACTTTTGGGAGTTTATATATATGTTTGTGTGTATATGTATATGCGTATGTGTGTACATGTATGTGTATGTGTATGTATGTATCCTTCTGTTGATGCCCCATTTTGTTCTTATAAGAGGTTGTGAAACCAGATCTCACTTGGCTTGATCCTGGGGTCATTGATGTCTGTGGGGGATAAAGCCCATCATTCCGCTTTAAGGCCACCTGGGACCATGCTTACGTGAAAGGTGCCAAGCAAATTTTAAGCACCTAGAAAAAAGGTCTTCCTTCGCCAATTCCTAAGGAAGCTTTGGAGATGTTTGTATTTTTTTCTCATTTATGGTCTTTTTCTTGCTTTTTGCTGTATATTGGATCAACTTGATCTATGAGTATGGTGGCCTTGCTCTGGTCATAAAACTGTACACGGTGCCTCTGTTTAGTTTCCCTTTTACTGACATTTCCCATTCAGTTATGCATGCAAAGGGAACGTGCATGTCCACCCCCAAATTGGGTCTTTGCCTTGTTGGCTTGTATCTGCACCCAGCTCAGAAAGCCCTTTGATTTCTCAGTCAGGAAAGCAATCCTGTATATTACTTAGGATCTAGTCTATATGCACATTTTGGGGCTCAGAATATTATCTTTCTTTTTAGAATTCATTTACTTCATTTTAAATAGCAATGAAGAGTAAACTCTACCCTGTAAAGAACTGGAAGTTTGCAGTAATTTTTCAGAAACTATCTGTTTTCTTTTATCTGCTTCTGTCTACTGCATGAAACAAGGAACTCCAGAGAAAATAATAATTATTGCAGGTTTTGATGCATTAGATCTGGTTCTAATAATAGTTCAGTACAGACATAGCCCCATCTTAGAGACACTATTCATGATTATGGTACTATCCTACTTGAGGAATGATACATTTCTGAGTGAAAATAATCGGGCTGTTAAAGACTTAAATGAGAAACTCAAGATGGCTGATCTGTTTTCTGTCAGATTTTAGCTGAATAGTATTTCCTCAGTCATAATGTTTATCTGTGTCATCTTTCATCTTACATATAGGAGTAGAAAAGATAAGTTTCTTACAATTTGGAGCAGTTCATGATGAAGTATAATAACCTCTACATGAAGTAACTTCTTCCTATGCAGCGTCTGGCACCAACCCACACAAAGACATTATTAAAGGGAAAGGAGAGGGAGAAGTACAAGAAAATGTTAGGTTTAAATTGAGAACTCTGAATTACACAACAGCTGAGGCAAGCCACTTGTGACTGGAAATGGGTAACTGTCCAGAGCATGCAGTGTTGTCAGCCTGGCCTGTCTTCAGAGTGAAGTTTTATACTGTACCTTATTCATTTTACATATCAGAAGGGCCAGTGATCTTCACCTTTAAATAGTGATACACTTTTTTCTTGCCTCATGTTCTGTTTTCATGCCTGCAGTACAGACTTGTCTAGGCAATCTGTCAAAGAGAAACAGTGGTAGGAACAAGAATGAGGAATCAGCTTAGAAATAATCCCTCTGAATAAAGGTTTCCACAGGACAGTCCAGATCATGTTATTTCTAGTCATCTCATAATTTTAGTTTTAGGTCATATTTGGTTTTAGTTCTTAAAATGAAAATATTTCCTTCATAACAAGTAACTAAGAAGCTGACGAAGTTTCTTACCAGCTATCAACATTTGTAGTATGAAAAGGGAAAAAAAAAGCCCATCCTTTAAATAATATCTCTGACTATATAGCTTGGTGGGTTTCCCATGGCATGAGGTAGGATTCCTTGGCAAATGTTTCTTGGCTTTAGCTTTTTTTGTTTCTTGACCATCATTTTGTTGCTCTTACATACACAAATGTAAAATCTCCTAGACTTAACTGATACAACACTACCAGATTCTAAAATTCCATGTACAACTTCCATGAACTTTTGCTGTATCATTTCCCTTTACATTTTTTTCTTCACTATGTCAAATAATCATGGACTTTCTCTTTCAACACCTCACCCATCTTGACTAAGCAGCACCTACCCATTCTGAATTCACTGCTCTTCTTCCCAACACTTCTCCTTGGCATCTCTTCAACCAGAATGTCTAAGCCCCACTTGCCCAAAAATCAAGTAGTACCTTTCCCACCCACAGTGGTCTTTTCATTTTAGGGATTTCTTGTAGGACTTCACTGAGTACCGATGGATCACCAATATACAGACTCTTCACTGAGAATATTGTGTATATTCAAGTCAGTAACTAAGAGATTATCCTTGTTCTTCTGTGATAACAAGGAAGGATCTGGAATTCCCAACTGCTCTTGTCACCACACTGAGCAAACGGACTAGCAGACAGAATCCAGATACTTATCTTGGAAGTTATGTCCCATGTATCTGGAAAGATACTAGGCTTGGAAGCACTTGCATTGGCAACTCCAGAACTGTCATGGTAGCTCAGTAATATGCTTTGGTTGGAAAGAGAATTCCTTAGCTTTTTTTTTTTGCTCTTCAATACTGTTTTTCTTCATACAAACTTTCTTCCATATGTCCATTTTACCTGTAGTTTAGTAACCCAATGTTAGAAAGTGAAAGTTTCCAATCAGAATGTCAATAATTAGTTCAAAATGTCAGTCATTGTTAAGAAGCCAGCAGAATTTTTTTCAGGTGCCTCAATGCCTGTGGTTTTATTAGATTTTTTTTGCTTTGTGTCTGCATTGTAGTGTAGAATAGATCAGTACTGACCAATATCTTTAATTCCAATCTTCATGAAAATTCTAACTTTTCTTAAGAAAAGTTACAGACTCTCTTTGCTTTGTAGACCAAAGACTGAAAGCAAAGCTTATAAGTAATGTGGCCAGTCTACAGTTAAACTTCATTTATCTCTTGGGTGTCATTGCATTGTCTTTGTAAACAATACTTCAGGAATTGACTTGGCATGTCCATGGAGTTGCACCAGGGGAAATTCTTTCATGGAGACTTGCTTAGGAAATGTTTATATCTCAGTTTTTACTGAGTAGCACAGACATGAAACGTAATATTTGTAAAACAAAGTACTCAACCTTTCAGTCACCAATATCCAGTTCAGGTAGAAAGAATATTCAGTGAAGGTGAAATTCAGCATGAAACAAAAACATGAGCTTAGACATGGACAAGAGAAAAAGAGCCGAAATTTGGTGAGTGGTTAAATCTAGTTTGTTCAGCCACATAGAAGCGTAAGAGCCTTTTGGCCAGAAAATCAGTGGTGCAAGTCCTTCTAAACAGTAAATGGATGGTAACTTTTTCACGACTTGTGACATTTTACCTTGCAATAAACTTCAGGGATTGAGAGGGTGAATGAGTCAAGTGCAAGATACCAAGAACAAAGGTGAAATTTTACTTTTCTGTGGCTACTGAGTATGCTTCCAGTTCAAAGGTGGTGGGAGAGCTGAGATCTGCCTTTAAGTATAGAATTTTTTTAAAAATCATCTTGAGGTGAAAGTTTTTATGTGTACTGGACTTGCAGAGCTGGCAAGTCCTTACCAAAGAGTAACTAGTGCCAAAATGTGGGATGAGATCTTCGTACAGCTGCTGATTAAGTGGATCTATTTCCCCAGTCATCTGCCCAATATTCTAATTGAGCCTCCAGCAAAAATTCACGAGGCAAATTTCATTACATTAGTGATGCCTAGCCTGGAGTTGGCATCCTGTTGTAGTCATGATGGTGGGATGGATAGGAGGCTGAAAGATGAAATAACACTGTGTTATGATGAAATATCAAAGTATGTTGGAAGATGACCTAGTGTTGTATAATTATATATTCAGAAAAATTTAAATTCTTGCTCCAGCCCTTAGTGAATCTGAGACAGCAGCAACGATGGGAAAAACCTCCCTTAAAAATCCCAAGAATTATACTTGTTTTGGCATGACAGTGCCTTGGGTGATTTGCTAACAATGCTGACTCTGCCAAGTTTTCACATTAATGCGAGGTTCAGCATACATTTTCAAACACTAAATCAGCTTTCCATTTGCATGGATATGATTATTTGAATGTGTAGATTTTGTTAGTTTAAAGGACCCCAATATTGTAATGTTCAAGACAAAATTAAACACTCAGAGTAACCGTAGGTTAATAATTTCAAGCAGTAGTTAAAAAAAATGTCTAAGGTTGTCATATTGCTTAACTTTGGAAGATACAGAATGTGTCTGCTGCCACAAACAATACTCAAATTGTAGCTACTGAATGTTTTAAAAATCAGGCTCGAAACTTAGGGCACAAGTAGCTGCTCCTGTCTGAATTTTTTGTAGAAGCCAGTATTGCTGTACACCTTAAGGCTTAAAAAAATACAGAAATCCCTAAGTATGAGTTGCAATGGTCTTGTCAAAGTGGCTGCAGTTAATAAATATCATGTGCATCTGGGAAGCAAAGCATCTGTTATTTATGATTTATTCAGAATCAAAATAAATAAAGCCCTTTATGGACAAGTAACAGGCTACCATGTTTTACCCCATTGGGTCAAATCTCATGCCATATGGCTTCAAATCAGATTTGATAAAATTGCCCTCTCGATTTCCCTGCGCAAAGCAGTTTGGAGTATAAGTTGATACAACATGACCTGAATGCAGCAAATATGAAGAAGACAATATGCATGTTCAGTTCATCAAAGCTGGTCAGTGTGTATCTGCCAGTTACTGCTTTTTATTGGTGGCACAGATTTCTGCAGAGAATGTTCCGTCTAACTAAAAACTATCACAGTGCTCTGTGTCTACTTGCTGTATTTGGTATAGACCCACAGGATAGACAGTGACATGGAGTTCTGTTGTCTGTGTGAGAGTGTCCAGATGTAAAGCACCATTTTTCAGTAATACCTCATTGTTATTAGCAAAAGGAGATCAAGATTGTACACCTGCTTCTGCATAAGGACAGTGAGAGGGGAAGGACTCCTTTTTCTCCAAGTGTAGATGGGAGAGGTCTTCTCCTATGAAAGGCAGCAATGAAATAATGTCTTTGGCTATCACTGGCGTTAAGGTCCTGTATCAGATAGGAGTATGCTGAGAGAAAGCATGGGAATATACATTGTCATAGAATCATAGAATTGATTGGGTTGGAAAAGACCTCCGAGATCATCGAGTCCAACCCTTGGTCCAACTCTAGTCCATTTACTAGATCATGGCACTCATTGTCAAGTCACTGTGTCTCAGTTGAACAGTTTTAGAAACTGTAACCATGAGTTTACAGCGTGCACTGTACTTCATACTGTGCTCCAGAAGAGAGGGGCAGCCTGGCTATCAGTGACCCAAGTTCCTATCTCAGTTTGCAGTGTGTCTGAATTGTGTTTCTTGGAGTAATCTACCATTGCTTGAACCAAAACGGTATGCAACATTGATGGCCTGATCTTCACAGATGCCCTCATTCTTGGCTAGATCCTTAACCATTTGTCAGTAAAATGTTGGAATACCTTGAAGTTTCAATATCAAATTGCACTGTTGTTCTCACCTAACTGAATTCAACACAAAGGTGACAGTATAGCCATGCTGCCATACAAACCAGAATTTCATATTTTACTTAGGCACTGTGGGGTGGTAGCATTTTATACATGATGAGTGAAAATACTTTAAATTGCACTTTGAAAAGAAAAAGTGTGTACCACTCTCTGAAAGTATTTTTAGTCACTGTTTTTTCTGAAAGCCTTTGGACAGTCAGCCTAATTATTTGTTTCTTTCCTGAACATATCTTTATTTATGCAGCAGAAGTATTCCTCTACTTCAAGGTAAATTCTGTACCGTTTCACACCCCATTGTTCACAGACCTTCATGAATCCATTGTCATGTATTTAAACATAGGAGCACATTTCCAATGTACAGTATGCAGGAAATTTAATTTTGAATTTATATTTGTAATAATTAATATCTGTATTATGTTTTAATGAATTGCATGATATTCATTCTGTTTTTGTCTTAGCAGCTGTATGTCTTTATAGTGAAAATTTTTGTTAATGATAAAATTTATAGGATAGTATTGGTTGAAAGAAGGTTATTTCATAATGCTAAAGGACACAATTAATTTTTCAAAAGTAGTTTGTTCAAAAATATTTGTCATCTGTCCCCTTTTGTTACCAGTTGTAGTAGAAGCTTGAAAGGTATGCTCACAGACTGGATAAAACATGGAAGCAGAAGAAGTGAAGTCTCAAAAAATAACTCACTTTCACCCTACTTTGGCAACTGTCAATGACAAATATAAATTCACATTAATTAAAGCGAGTCATATCCTAAAATAATATTTTTATTCTTTCAGACCACTCTTTCGTGGAAATTCAGATGTTGATCAACTAGGAAAAATCTTTGAGTAAGTAATAATTAGTTGCATTTTGTCAATATCTGTTTAACATTGAAATCCTGTGAGATTTCCTTGCCATGTTCTTCTGCAATAATGTGACTAGAATAAAGTATTCCTAAAACATACTTCCTATTGCTACCATATGCAACATGATATTTCCGTGTATTCTGTGTCAGAGTGGGAGGAGGAAGCAACATGGAATATAGTTCTGCAAAACTAACAGCGATCATCAGGAAGTTACGAGACTTCTGTTTCGGGCCTTTTAATTCTTTTAAAGATATTGTGCGTGTACCATTCATACATATTCCTGAACAGTTAAGTCCAGGGCGTTCTTTTCACATAGACAAACACAGACATTTTATTTTTCAGCAATTTCTTTGTGCATTTCAGAAAATAACATTATAGTACTTTATTACTAACATGAAATCCCCAAGATAATTACGAACAGCATTTTTGCAGAAAAGGTTTCTGTACATAAGAAACTGTATTAGCTTTTACAATAGAGTGTGTAGCAGGTAACAGTCCATTTGGTGGTCAGGAAGGTAACTGTGAGAATGGAAGGAATGTCACCATTTTACCATGTGCTTTGTAAGGGAGGAATTGGCTTTACAATTCTCGGAGTTTGTGTTTTTCTTTTTCAGATATATCAAATAGGATGAGGAGGTGGGTAGAAAAAACTAAACTCTCTGAGGTAGAACAATTCGCTTTCAAAATTAAATTATTGATATTACCAATATGATAATTAAGTAGGATTATATTACTTTTTCTCGTAAAAGCTCTTCAAAGCAAGGAGCAGTTCTGTATTTTTAAGAGCCATGTAAATTTAAGAACTGATGTACGTAGCATGTAGTTAGGAAGTCACAGCCAAATCTGACGGGTACCAGTACAGACAATTAGTGCCTATTTGCCTCTGCACCTTTGTCTTCCCTTTCTGTATGGAGGTGCTGCAGCCATCCAGGGATCTGGATGAAATAAGAAATAGCACACAGAGAGATAGAGAAGTATTATTCTGAAATATTACTGTCTTGAAGATATTCCAAAGAGAAGAGAATAAAATTTCTAAGAAAAGCTTAAACAGGTCAAATAATTTGCTTATGTGTTTCACCATTTTTCCAGTTCTCAAATCATAACAGATCTGTTGCTTCTAAGCATTTTCATTGTTTAATATGGAGTTCCTAAATTGCAGGTCTTGATTTCACACAGTTGACTTCCCTTTCCTGCATACCATACCAGTGTATGTGACTCACTTGTGTGGTTCATTTGTCACGCGCTGAATAGCTCTTCCTGCCCAATCCAGAAAAATCAGTCCTTAAAGGTTACTTTTTCTTCTTCTGCCCAATCTACTCCTTTAGTCCTGTATTGTTCTGCTTTACTAAATGAAGACAGCTTTGATACAGATAGCATATTTTATAATTTAAAAAGACATAGCTGTGCTTCTCTTAAAGAACTTTTGAGTCATTCGTGACATTTAAGGGGAAAATGAAAATGAACTGGGCTAGGATTAAATGCATAGCTGCTAATGGCAGCCTCCAGCAGGCATCTTTCCATCCCTAGGGGCTGAGATTACCTGTTCAGAAAAGAATTCACCAAGAAAAGAAAGTGCCATGCTAAATTTAGAAGAAATTCCTTCTTGCACATCTACTTAAAGAGAAAGTTTGGGTTTGCTTCTTTTGTGCAGTTCTTCTTAAATAGTTCAAAAGTGTCTGTCTTGGTTTCTGAGGGGTAATGCCAAATAGTGTTTATTTTGTGTTTTCACAGCTGGAGAACCCCCTAGAGCTAGGCATAGCTCTTCTTGTAGGGGGGTTGTTTCTTTTTACAATAGTGACTCATTCTGCAGATTAATTTGCACAGAAAATAGTTAGGGGATTTTCATGCAATCTGGACTGATGCGTTCTTTCAGATAAAGTAAGTGTCTGTGGTCCACCTTTGCTTTGCATGTGCTTTGTGATTTGTGTCAGATAAAATTCCAGTGTACATGAGGGCAAACCCCTCATACATGGCCTGAAACATTTTCCTGCTTTTCCAGGGCACTGTCAGTGTGTGGCATATCCTCACAGATTTCAGGCTAAACACTGCAATGGTTTGAGCAGACTTGTCTCCCATTGTGATCAATGGGAGTGGAAACTACTCAGTGTTTCTCAAGACCAGTCCTGAACATTTGGCAAGAGGTGAAACTTATCCAAGATACTCTGAACTTAGTCAATGAAATCGTAGTGCTACCAGAGCAGAGTGAAAGCACCTACTCAGACATTCATTATTAAGAGTTTTGAATACTACATGAGTGTGTAACTAAAAATGTCTCTGCTTTCCACTCTCAGTCTTGTCCAGGCTACCCCTGTCTGACAGGTTGCTTCCTGGTTTCTTATCATTAGCTTTGCCTGTGGTTATTTTGCCCCGTTCATGCTCTGGCATCCACATGTTAAAAGAAATGGGACTAACCAAATACATTGGGATGACAGGTTAAATGTCATTGTTATTTAAAATACTTAACTCCCCCATCTTCCTGTGATGCTGTTTGTATTATATTTAACATGGGTCCAGCTCCTCAAACAGATACTCACATGGCTTTAATTACCACAGCCAGCAGGGTTGCCCCATACCCACACTGTACCCAGTGAGAAGAGTCAAATTCAGGTTTTGATACAGATTCAGTTTAACATTTCCCATGTTCATATGTTCAGATGGAGTAAAATTTAGTTGTCCTGAGATTGTAATTGCTTTGCCCTTCCAGCTATGCTGTTATTTTGAGGACATACTAATTTTCATAGGTATTTTAGGTGAGCCAAACCCAGGTAGGCAGTGGTGGGGTAATTCCACTATGTTCGCTGAGGTATCCTATGATTTACCTCAGTGTGTTTGGCCCATGGCCTCAACCCAGTCTTATGACAACCTCAGTAAGAAGAAAGGTCGATGCTGCTCCCTAGTGGCATTGAGCTTTGTGCAGACCCAAGTATTCTGTGACATTATTTTTATGTCCTTTCTTGTCTTACCCTGTCGGCATTCCCATTAAAAATCTAGATTTTACAGGCTATAAAAATTTATTTTCTCTGAAACCTGACAAATAATATATGATCTTTTCCAGAATTTCCATCAGAAACTAGTGTTTCAACCCCACAAATACTAGCATCAGACTAAAATATGAAATGTATGAGACATTAATCCATCACTGGAGTTTACCTACTATTTCATTCATTTGAGTTTTAGACCACAACATAATTATTTAATAAGTAAAACTATCTCCTATAATTTAAAGAATAAGTAAATTAATAAAATAAATTTAAATACTCTATTGAAGAGTAAACTAAAACACAATTGAAAGCAAAAACACAAAGATAAGTGCCTTGCCTCTTCTAAACTGAGACTTTAAAACCTGTATTGTGAAGCAAATAAATTGTTTAAATTTGGGCAACAATTACTGCACATAGCTTTGAAGCATTATGAAACATTCCTTTTATTGCCTTACCCTCATCTTGACCCACACTCTTCTCTCAGTCCCTATTCTTGTGAATAAAGATCCTTGCATGCAATGCCCCTTTGAAATTTACTGCTTTTAATCATTCTGGAGAGACATATGTTGCACCATCCAGTCAAGAGCTGAGCAACTTTCTTCCAAAGCACTGAGCCTTTTTTCAACAAAAATACTCAGAAAACTGAGACATAGACCAGAAGATTTTGGTGGCCACAAAATAATTTCTACCAAGCCCACTGAGGACCATCAGCTTCTATTCACAGAGATCAGTGCACTACTGTACAATTAAATGTTTAAGCTCATTTAAACCAAAATATTCTAAAGTAAACTGCCAGTATGAAAGGGAAACTTCCTAAATCTTCAGACCTAACATTATGTTTTTCATTTCACAGTGTAATTGGACTCCCAGAAGAAGAGGACTGGCCTAATGACGTTGCCCTTCCAAGAAATGCTTTTGCTTCCAGACCTGCACAACCTATTGAAAAATTTGTACCAGATATTGATGAACTAGGCAAAGACTTGCTTCTTGTGAGTTTCTGTTTGTTGTTCCCCAAGTCCTGTGACTGATAGTTCCCACTGTGCATGCAACATGTCCAAGAAACAATTAAGTTTCAGTTAATGAAGTTATTAAAGAAAAGTTCAAAAGTAGGTAGACAAATTCTTGTAAATCTATGAAAAAAACCAGCACAAAGATACTGCCTTTGGCTCAAAAAGCATCAGAGCTGAGAATAGTTTAAGATTAGGAAACTGGGTCAGGGAAGTATCTGTTTGACCTGTCTTTAGACCTTATCATTAGATCCTCATTACTGACCACTGTAGTGCCACTGATTCAGCCGTTCTTACAGTATAGGCCTGATGTGAGTACAAAAAGGGATCTACCATTTTTTGTGGTATACTGGATCCAGTATAAAGCAGAAAATAGGCACGCCTTCCATTGAATGCTGAAAACTTGAGACTTGGAATTCACCCGTTATTGCCTCTGACAAGTGGCAAGACTGAAGAGAAGCAAACAAACTGGGCTGGTAGAGCTATTTCCATCATTTTTATAGATACGTTAGAAACCCCAGTCCTTAAAGTTCAATCTTGAAGTGGAATGTAGGGAATGACCTTGCTTCAGTTTGCTTCTTGCTGTGCTTGTTGAACTCTAGTTAAATTTGTTATCTGGAAATCTTTAAAATATCTTCATTCACATGGGCTAGATAGGGTGACTCAGTGCAATTCTTGAAAGACTTGATGCATCCCTTCAGGAACTGCTGTCTCTGGTCAAGGTTATCTCAACAGCAGATCATCCTCCATTGTCCTTGTGACTGCAGCTCCCAGCTGCAGAAAGCTAGACTGCATATCAACACTTCAATTAAGAAGGGAGAAACACATCTGTTGTGCTTGGCAGGCAGCCTGAAGTGGAAGCTAGACATGGGACAAAAATTAGATTCTGGGAGGAAAAGGGAATAATATATGGCAGACAGCTGAGGGAGTGTGAGGCATGACTGGAGGGAGGGAAGGGAGGGAAGGAGAGAGGGAGGGAGGGAGGGAGGGAGGGAGGGAGGGAGAAATATCTATGCCTAGAAGGTGATGTGGAAAGGAGTCTTTGCCTGCTGGGCAAAGAGATGGTAAATGGGAGCCACAGATGCAAGGGGAGAGTGGGACTGAAAGTCACTGAATTATATTTTGGAAGTTAAATGATACAAATTATGATACAAGAAAAGAAAGTTGGAGTAAGAAGTGGTTAGAGAAGGATAGGAGGAAGAATAGTATTTGGAGGTGAAAAGAGAACAAGGTGTAAAACACAGGGCCGTGGGAGAGATTTCAGTGCTGGCTGGTCAAAAGCTGGGATACAGATCTGGGAAGAAGGCCATCAAAGCACAACTAGGAAGAGGGAGAAACTGAACACAGAACATTGGCATGTCCTGTGCATGTGAATTCATAGAAACCTGTATTCTTGGATTTTCCAAACTATGAATACTTGACTTTTCTAGCATGTAATTTTCTTCTAGTTTTGGGGATGTGATGTTCTTACACTATGACCCCACTTTTGTTTTAATATGCATGGTCATCATGCTTAACCTATGGAGAGGCTCTGTTGTGTCTCCTGAACATAAACAGAAGGTGGTATGTGTTAATGTATGTGTGCAATGATAGCACTGTTAACTGTGCATTTTAGTTAAAACCAACTTCTTTTCATACTTTCAGAAGTGCTTAGCCTTCAATCCAGCCAAGAGGATATCTGCCTATGTTGCCCTCTCTCACCCATATTTCCATGATGTGGAGAAATTCAAGGAGAATATGGACTGTCACGTGTCATCCAGCCAAAACTCCAGTGAGGTGAATGCGTCATAAGTGCTGACTGAAGATAAACCATAAATAAACAAGACATGTAGCTGACAAGGCCACTGTCCCATACAAACCACATAGCTGTCCTAGCGAAGATCATTATTTGGAGGTTTCATGCACTTATCTTTCATTTTGGAATTGTGATGTGCTTATCCATGGAAATCAATCTAGTTTACTTTTTATCATAGCAATGCAAGGGCCAGGGCTTTGACCTGCTCCCATTGCAGCTTTATGTTTGTTTTGTTTTTATTTTGTTTATCTACCTGGGAAAACTCCAGACGAAGAGAAGCTGCTGACCAGTTTTGCTGCCATTTTATTTTTCTAATATTGAATGCTGCCAGTGTGGAGTTTGATGATCGAGTCACTGCCAAAACATGATGAAATCTTTCTCTCTCTCTTTCTAGCTGCTGAAGCATGATTTGGTACTTTTTGATTATTATTTTGTGATCTATTTAAATAATGGCATTGAAATATCAGATCTCTGCAACCTGCAGTTAACTGATACATGTGTTAATACATTCAGCTACTGTTCATTCGTAGCATATATGCAGGTGCTTCCCCACTTGAAAAGTTTGTTTCATTGCTCTATAAAAATAACAGTGATGATGATGATGATCATAAAAAGTGCATCAACTTTTAGGTTTTTTTCATAGACAGACGAATTATTATCTAGCTATGTTTGTGTGCACAAAAACTGTCATTGTTCTTAAAGACTCTTTCAGTATCCAAATGGTTGGTTTGTGTCAAAATGCAGGCACATTCTAGCCCATTGTCTTACCCATCACTTGCCCCTGGAAACAGCTGCAAGAATCTTTTCTTTATCTCATTCAAAATTTTCTGATATGCAGCTCAAAGACATGAGCAGAGCCAATGAAAATCAATAAAAATTTTTGCCTTCAACCTATTCTGATTATCAGCCAAAAAGGAAAATAAAATATTTCTGGTTCAGAAACAGAATCCTATACCTGCAGTAAGCACAGATAAATATTTGTGCTGCGTTGTGTGCTGTATACTGGCGCTGCCTTACTTGCAACACCCCCCATGTATCACAAGTGCATGAATATTACTGTCTCAGAATCCCTCAGATGTCACTTATTAAGCAGACTTGTTTTCTATGCAGAAATGCATGACCTCTCCTAAACCACCATGTGGGTATACTGGCACATGCCTCTCCACTAGGGTTAATGTGCTATTATTGAATGTCAAAATAATTACGCAATTCACATGTCTTTATAGCACAGTTATTTTAAATACTACATGAAATTTTTATATTTAGTATTTTTACCTTAACTAAAATATATTTTCAGTATTTTGAAAAGAAACTTTTATTTTTTTAATACTGTACTGGGGAAAAAGAAATATTTTAAATCCATTAAAGCTGTTCCCTAGCATGAATTTAGTGCATTTACCTGGATATGACTTAGGGAAAAACATTGGTCCAACAAGTATAAATGATGCTAAGTGAGGCAGCCGGCTTTGCTTACTCCTGTGACAGTCCCTTAGGGCTTCTCTCTTCCTCATCTCTATTTGATCTTATCTAGGTAGTGAACCAGCATTATATCCTTATCCACACCACGCTTGGCAGAAACAGGTCCTTAGCAGTGAGTTGAGCAATGTAATTTTTCCAGTTGTGACAGAGGAACTTGTAGCCATCTCCCTGGCAGGTCTCTCACTCTTGTGATAGACTGGCTGATGTGGCAAACTTCACTGTTAACTCTGTTTCAGGTATCTGCACTGTCTGGGACATGGTCCACTGCTAGGATAGTGAGTGGATCTTACCTGTCTCTTGGATAGAGCTTTTTGTTACTGTTAGACACATAAGTATGTGATACGGGGTCAAATTAGGTCTGCTTTAGAGAAGCCAGATTTTAGAAGGACCACTTGCGTGCTTGCATGCAGTGGCCTGTGCTTTTCTTCATGCCCAGAATGAGCCTATGCAAAACTTACCAGCACGAACAGGCAAGTTGCAAATTAGGCCTGGCAAGAGCATGCACAAGGCATCTGCACACAGAGATACCGCAGATGCAATTCCACAAGAATTCTGGAAGCTCTGCGAGCAGCAAGCTGAAGGCCAGAGAGTGGTCATAGCAGCTAACCTTCTAATGCTGGCCTTGCCTTTGTCATTTCTCTCTGTTCCTGTGTCCGAGGGGAACTGTGAACCCCCTGTACTGGTGTTCTCCCAACCTTACCTCTCCATGGATCAATGGACCCAAGAGTGAATAATTTTTAACATTCAAAGAAAAGGATGTGCCAGAGTGAAATTTTTGCTAACAATTTTTAAACACTAATTAGAACAACAAACAGAGCCAAAATTCAGGAGACTCTTGCAACAGTAGCAAATAGAAAAGTTTTCTACAGAGTTTAGCACTTTCGAAAACATTCCGCATTTTACCTAGCGCTGAGCTATCTCTCATACATACCTTATCAGGGCATTCAGCTGGTGTGGCTTCCCAGCAACTGTTCAGGGAACTCTCCCCAGAGCTCTCCACCAACCCACATAAGGTGAAAATGTAGGGGAGGAGGCACTATTTTCAAATTAGGCTTAAAACTGTCAGATAGAAATGTGCATTTGTTCCACGTAAGAAAGTGGCCAGAAAAGAATGTGATTGCTGAATGTAGGTACTTTATTAGAGTAAAACAAAAAGGAGAGAACATTTTAAGCCAAAGGTTAGTGTTGGCCCAAAAGCTAACGAGAACATGGAAGTCACTAGGAAGTTAACTACTGGAGCAGTGTTTTCCAATCAGTAATATCAGATAAAGAGCTCAGAGAGCAGCAGAGAAAAATAGAGGCTGACTTAGGGAATTAAAAGCAGAGCTTCTGCAACGTGGTGCTGTATGTTGTCTAATGTAATAAGATCAGGTTATTAATGAGGTTATTCAGGAGAACAGCTTGCAACAGGCTGCATTAATGGTCACATCTTGGAACATCCTTCCACTGGGAATGACAGGAACAAAAACAAGAAATCTAAGTTCTGTCTTGGCAGGGTTAGGGAAAATATTTCTCTAATGGGGTCCTTATGGTAACAAGGGCCTAGATTCAAAAGACCAGTAATTTTTCAAATTACCTCCTTTTCCAAATCTCTAGGAAGAAATTCCATTTGACATGCCCATAGGCTTACTGTTATTCCAGTCTTCCCTGCCAAACCATGGGGCTTCACTTACACTGGTAAACTGAGAAAGCCTGTTCTCTGGCTGGGCAGAGCACTGTAATTGGCTAAAATTATGCCAGGAATCATGTTTATAATTAGTCATCACAGGCAACTATGGGACTCTGCTCAAACCCATGCCCTTGCTCTTCTTATTTTACTGATATATCTCTAGTATTTTAGTACCTTTACTCATTACTGCTGTATTTGTAGGATGTAGGATTTGTGTATGTGAAAAAGAAAGCGCTGTGATGAAAACTCTTTGTACATCCTTTACATAAGATTTCAGAGTGCAGTTCTTCTTAGCGATAGCTAAGCCTGTATGTGTTCCACAGGAGTGGTTCAGCAGCAGCTAAAAACACTGAATAACAAAAGATATATTAAATATAGCTCCTAGAGCACCCACAACCAGACACAGTGCTCTTCTCAGCAGAGAACAGGGTGTTCTGAGTAATGGAAGAAGCAATTTCTATCTCCCACCAACTTTTTTTTATCACTACTACATAATTCTGCAGAAAAAACAGACCCAATAGCCAAGGAAAAAAATTACCAAAGCCAGCTAATTAAGTGCTAATCGCTACAGCATAGAAATCCATATGGAGCAGCCCTTTTTTCTCTTCACCCTGTCCACACTCTCTCTAGCCTTCCAGTTCTTCTTCAACTTCCTGATGGAAACAGGTTTCAGTGATGCTCATGGGTGCTATTTTCAACAAGGTTCTTCCAAATTTTCAGTAGCTGCACATTGTCAATGTCCCTTAATGTCATCCCTATTACCAAGTGTTGCTTCTTTTAGTCCCACAGCCTAGAACCAGTGATTAGAAAAGAATCTCTTTGTGCACCTCCTTGCCTAGCCTTAGGTTTACATAAACCTGTGTTGTCTCCTGTGTGCCTAGTAAAATTCTAAAAATAGGGTTTGTGCATATGTATGTGTAGGTTATGCCCACACTCCAGGTTTATTTCAACCTATTAGTCCACAATGGTAAATTTTAGAGCATATTTTTCTGCTGTTTTTGTCCTAAAACACGAAAAGAAATGAGGGCATCATGTTTGCAAAGTAAGAAAATTTAGTGCTATGTGTACAGAGCCTTTTTCACGACAGGAATCACTAGCTTGCAACATTTGAGCATCTTTTACATGGGAGATGTTATCCAACATCCTAACTCTTACTTGGTTTTTACCCTCAGTGGTTGTTTTGGTGAATATGAAGAAAATATTGTGCCATGCTACTTTTCGCAAGTTCACTCACTGTCTTTGAGAAGTGTGTTTTATTTTACCTGTAATTCTCTCTGCTGTCAGGTATTAGACCAATTTGAAAATGGAAAATAAAGAAAAAACATGCTATTTTGGTCTTTTAGCCAACAAACTCGGAGCACTTATTCGACTCACAACTGAAAACACATCAGTTGTCAAATATGTATATGAATCACAGACCACACAGTTTGGTTGAAAAGACCACATAAATTAATTACGTTCCATGTATAATTCACGTTTGAATAATGAGGAAGTTTATTCTAAGAACTCTGTTTTATAGAACCACTTCGCTAGTATTTTTCATATACAGTAGTAGTTTCAGGAATAGATTGACTTTATATATAATGTAAATTAGGAGACTCTAGGCTATTTGAGTGATTTTGTTGTGTTATGCTTGAAGCTTGAATTGATCGCAAGCGTAGGAACCTAACATATTTATTTTATTGCTGCAAAACTGCTTCTAAATATCAAGATCTTTTTTGATGTTAACAGGATTTCACACTTCTTTACTGTGTAAATTATTTTAAATTAGTATGTTAGAAAAAGCATTTTTTCAAACTGCAGTGGTGGGGAAAAATTTAAGAAATATATTTTTCCTTTCACAAAGAGATGAAACGCTCAGTAACTGACTGTCAGTAAGCAATCACTTTTATTTCCTTTTGATTACTAAGCCTTGAATATACAGAACACTTTTGATGAAGAAAAAATTCAGAAACAATTTCTAGAAAAGTAAATGGGTTTTTATATGTTCAACCTTCCAAGTTTCATTTTCATATCTGTTTTCTTTGTACAAGTATAGTTCAGCTGTACAAAAACATGACTAAAATTTTAACAGTCTAGCAGGCTGTACAACTCAAGTAGTAGTTTTATTTGTGATCTGTTTATTGTATCTCTCTGTTTTGCAAATTATTAGATAATGACTGTTATATAATTCTAGTTTCTGAACTAGACTCTGTAACCATCAAATCCCAATAATTTATGTAAAACAGTAAGATGCTTTGTCATCGATTTAAATTAACTAGGCCATTAAAGGAAGAAATATGTGGACATATGAACTGACAAATATACTTTTGCCAAGTGTTGTTTCTTCCCGTTAGTCTGAAGCTTAGGAAGTATTGCATACTGTTATGCAATATGTACACAATATAAGAACGATAAAGACCACTTAAAATAGTGTGCACAGATAATATGAAAAAGGGCTCATTAAGTTCTTGAACAAAACAGCTGAAAATTATTCTTTTAGCTATAACACTCAAAATTTGAAACTCATATATTTTTTAGTTAAAAATACTCCTGACAAATTACGTGTATGTTTTTAATTCAGTGATAGGCACCCAAACAGAACTGAATCAAGGAGGAACTTGTTCTCAAAAATTATTCTTCCAGGCCAAGTAGATATGACTAGTTCTTTATGTGCTCAGCAGAAGCTAAAATTAACCAGCATCACTCTTAGATGAGCCTTTTGCTTTCTGGGCAAAATACCCCAAGGTTCCTGTGAGTAAAGTTAGTGGAAAACTTCCTTTGACTTAAAGGTCTGTGAGAGCTTCTGCAATATTCAGATTTCCAGCCTTTGTTGAAAGACTGTGCAAAACTACAGAGATAAAACTCCTTAACCATATGGTCTTTTTTCCTTCACATTAAATATTTTATCTGTATTAGAATATATTGGTGGGCTTCATCCAGCCCAATGTTAATGAGACTTTTGCAAGGCTGGAGAAAGTATAAAGAACTTCTGCTATGGCTATTTTGATTCCGGGTGGTAGAGCAGATTTTTTGTTCCAAAAAAGATCAGACAAAAAATACTGCCTTCTTAAAAAAACAAACAAACAAAAACCCCCAAACAAACACCTGACATTTAGTGAAGATTAGAAAGCAGATTTTTAAGTAAGTATTGGGAAAAAATTGTCAGGATGAGTGGAAAAGGAGCATATTTTTAATGTGAAAAATGTAAATACAAAGAGTGTATTATTGAAACTGATACTTTTTCACTGGCATTGCAAAGTTGATAGGGCTTTATGGAAGAAAAGCATCCAAGTGTGAACTACCATTTAAATGTTCATTTGCACTAAAGCAAGCCATAGTGTTTGACTGAAAGGAGACAGGAAAACACATCATGTTAAACTTGTGATTTACTTTGGTGATGTCTGCATGGATATGTTGTAAAGCTCTCAAGCTCACTGTCCATTTTTGAGCAAGCCAAATTTGCAGTGACACTATAAGCTCTCTGTGCCTAAACTCTGTTCACATGCCAGCAAAAACCACATTTTCTAGCAATTACATGGTTACTCGATCCCACTGACGTGCTCATCTTATGTCCAGCCAAAGACCACTGTCTCTGCCACTGAATGGAAAATGGATTTTTACAGACTGACAGCTTCCTTTGTACAATTATTCCTAAAGAGTTTGTAATTAATGTTCAGTGATATGAAGCCCTTCCTCTTACTCCATGTTTAACACATACATCATGTTGTGTGAATTCTCTTTTTTTTTAAAAAAAGAAAAAAAAGCAGTTCTTGAATGTTAGGATCAATTTTGAGTGGCTAGATGAGGGAGGAAAGTTAAGATGATGAAGGTAGGAAAAATGGGCAGAGAGTAGGAGAATTGGCAAGTGAATTTGACTATGTGGAAAAGCTGCATATAAATGTAGGGGGAAGACTTTTTCCCCACGTGCTTTGTTTTCTCCTGTCACTTATTTTCATAAACATAAGATGATAAAGCAAAGACTCTTGCTTAGGATTTTGGTGCCAGATACTTACTAAGCCAACTCAATTCATGAGTTCCAGTGCAATTTTTCAACACAGCAACAACCCTGGTTTTTAAATCAGATTTTGTAGAAACTAGAACTTTTTCTGGGTAGGTATAAAAAAAGTCTTACGCGACAGCTTGAGAGCAGATTAAGCTGGCCACAGAGACAGGGCCTGTAGTTCAGATGCAGATATGGAGAATGTACAGCTCTCCTGTAGGAGAGTCACTAACAGTCCAATTAATGTGCAGTGCTGGCTCCTGCTGCAAACTGCAAATCCTTTGGCAATCCAAATTAGCACGGCTTTGCACACTTGGATTTTGATAAGATTATCCACATGCAAGTTTTGCTGAATCAGTCCAGGTGCTTCACCATCTGAAAAACTTAGAAAGTCTGCCCAACACCCATTGTAAGTAATAATGCAAAATCATCTGCCATGGGAAAAGTCTTTTTGTAGGTTGTACAGCAGGAATGGAGCTGTCTGAGCTGCTGTGCCAATCTGAGAGCTACTGTTAACTATTGTTATGCAACCTCCAAATACACAGAAAATGAGGCCTGCATAGTTTTTGTTGTGTTCAGTCTGTGTGTGTGGGTGGCAGGATAAGTGTTGGCACAGAGTGGCTAATTTTGTTCCTTGCATTAAGCATGAGCAACTAGGCTTGGCACAGAGGCAAATTTCACAGTTCCAGGGATGGGAAACCTCTAATTCTACACAGTGGTTCTCTGGCATTTGTTAAATATGTATAGTGATAGATGACCTAGGCATTTAAGCTGTCCTTTCCTTATCCTGGATCATCCTTCTTTGACTGTGAAAGAAACCCTGGTGAGTCTGTTTCTGAACAGTCTTCCAACACGCTGCGTCCTCTCACTGCAGCAAAAGTTGAATCACTTGTATCTGACCCTGCTGGTACTTCTACTGCCACTGAAGAAGCTGTGAGCTGAATTACTGCCTTGTGATTCTGCAGCCCCCCAGGCTGCGGGCAGCCAGTGATTTATACTCCGGTTTTAACTTGCTTCTCATTAGAGAGGGGGAAGTAGTACAGTGGAATATGGCAAAGTGTGTGCTACTTTTACATTTTTTGATTCAGGCAAAGCAATGAGCTAGGGTAGGTTAGATTGAACATAAAGTATTTGGTCAGCTGAAACAATTTTTTATTCAAAGATCATTTACTAAGTACAAAGATGCCTGGACAACTCTCTATGATGCACACATTTACAAGAACAAAGCAACTGTGAAACAGTTCCCATCTCTCAAGATAACCTGTGTTCATGTAGGCAAAGTTCATTCCTTTCCTTTCACCTATGGCAGTTTGGAGTACAGAGCCCTGCCACAAGTACTAAGAACAAACAGACCTTAACACCCAAAATACTCTCCTGAGGGAAAGCCTTTCCAGAATCTAGATGGGACAGCATACTTATTATTTCTATGACAGTTGACTTTTTTTCTTTTTTTGCTTTTTAAGCAGCAGTGTTTTAAGAAATTCCTAAGAAAACTGCTGCTACACAAAAAATATTATACTGACTTCTCGACATCCTGTGGGAAAAGACAAAACACTATATTCTAGGTAGATGATAATGTGTCTCAATCAATCATCCTTCATCTGTGATACAAAACCCCCCACCAAACTGGATTCAAAATGCAGCCTGGGTTTGCAGAGACCTAGTTAAATAAGAAGTGCTTCTCAAATCTTTTTCCAGCAAGACCCAAAGCCCATCATGATTTCTTGAAGGGACTTTTTCTTGGAGTCCCTTTTAAGAAAGATGAGTGTAACCATGGGTTGCAGTTAAATCAAAATGTACAAGAAATTGGATGCTGACTAGAGGTTTGTAGATGTGAGGCTATACCACATGGCTTACGTAAGCTCAGTGGGGATGTGCTTGTGTGGAAGTTTTGGTTCCCATGCACATTTTGAACTGAAGTTACCTATCACAATGTGACAGAAAGACTGCAGCATCATGAGATTAGAGGGGTTTTCTCCCTAGATGTCTAGCAACCCAGTGGTTTTCCAGCTTTACTTTGTTTTGATTTGACTTATTTCTCTTTCACATCTGCCATTTTCCTTTCTATTGTGCATAAGTTGAATAGAAAAATATTACCCTATAGTTACCAGCTTAAAAACAGCGGGCCAGCACATTCTAAAAATTTTGATCACTCTCTGGTGGTCAATATTGAGGGAATCATATAATCACAGAATATGCTGAGTTGGAAGGGACCGATCAAGTCCAGCTCCTGACAGGTCACCCCAAGAACCACACCATGCGCCTGAGAGCATTGTCATTTTGAACTCTGTCAGGCTTGGTGCTGTGACCACTTCCCTGAGGAGCCTGTTCCAGTTCTCAACCACACTCTGTGTGGAAAACATTTTCTTATATCTACTTAAACCTTCCCTGACTCAGCTTTGTGCCATTTCCTATCACTGGTCATGAGAGTGAAGTTGTCTCTATTTAGATTCTAACAAATAGAATTCAGTATCCATGACATCTGCCTTGCATTCAGCACTGTTAAACAACCTTGCTGTCATTCTCCACAGTGTTCAAAATCTCTTTACCTGGAGATTGAACTTCCCTCCTACAACCCACTTGGAGTCACAGCATTGTGAGCAAAAGAAGTTTACATTATGACAGTGCTTTTTGGTAAGGGATGAGAGCCAGTTTCAATTGAAACAGCAACTGAAAGTGTCTTGAGGACTCATAGGTGCCTTTCACAGCAAAGCAGGTACTTCTGTTAAGGCAAGAAACACATTTTAAAGTACTTAAGATAGGGAAAATACAAAGGTTCTATTTATTTTTCTGATGGAACCTGTTTTCTACACAAAGTTTTATGATTTTGACACTGAAACCAAGCCCACAGATGAACATTCTTTCTCTACATGCAGTCTTTAATTTTCATGCAAATTCTTTACAAGCATTCAGATTAATGTATTTATAGTCTGTTTCATTCCAGTTCATTTAAGTGGTCTGTATCTGCCTTTGAATCTCATATAGGTTTTATTGTTAATGTAATATTTTGCTGCATTACTTTGAACAGCTTTAAAAGTATAATGTCTTCAAATGTGTTAGCTAAAGAAAAATGATACCCTCAAAATAATGTCTTAGAAGTTGGAAATGTATGCTTTGGAAACAGTGTTTATATTATGACTCCCAAAGGCATCTCTCAGGGTGCTTTGTCGATATGTCTTTTACTTTCTGTGTAACTGTGTATTTGTACTTCCTCACTAGCTTGATACTCTTCAGTCTGAATGCCTAAGTCTGCAAACACATGAATACTGTGCCTCACCTGAGCAGTCCCACAGTGCAGAGAGGGGTTACTCCTGTGAGTAGAGTTGGTCACAAAAAGTATTTGCAGGAAAAGGCTTTCCTATGGTAACTGACTGTAGTTGTGAGGACTCATGGTTAATAACAGCACCAAGACACCAGTAAATGGAGTCACTTTTTATTGAAGACAAGGACACATTTATCTTCAAGTTATTTGACATTAATATAAATTATTGCTATTATAATTCAGTATATTATTTCTTATGAAAACACATTAGTCCTGTGAAAGGGTAGTTGCAAAAAAAAGTCTTGTGTCTTGCTGCTTTATTGTTTATTTGCATTTAGTATACAATTTTGGATGTTGAAGTGAAGCTAGCTTCTTAGAGAGGCAGAAAGATAGATCAGTCAGAAAAAAATTATAAATAAGCTTCATACTGTACATTGAGTTTTGCAACTGAAATAGTATGTGTGTTCAGATTTAGTATTTTTTATGCTTTAGAGCATTTTTGTTTAAATATGTAAAGGAATAGGCAGATTATTTTGAAATGCTATTGTAGAGCTAATTTTACACATAGTGGGAGAATGCTGTCTGAAAATTAAAATTAGAAAACATTACATAAGCTGCCTTTAGCTTTAGTTAGTTTGTAGGAGGTCCAGCAGGTATCTGTTGATTCCAGGTGCTCTAAGCCAGCAGCCATGTTTGTGCAGCATCTTGTAACTGAAGAAAGTTTTTTGCAGTGATAAAATTGCCCATCTGGGCTTGAAGTATGATTGCTGCCTAACCAAAAGTATAAAGGCAGCAAATTTAGGGTTTGGGGGTTTTTTGCACATGGACAATTGCATGAAATAGGACTGAGGTTTCAAAGTATTTTAAATCATTTAGCATGATTTACTCTTGTTGTAACTCCACCGACTACAGTTTAAATTAAACAAAGAATTTGGCCTTGTAAGTCTACAAATTTCAGTGTCAGGCAGCTCAGGTCTATATAAGGATACTTAAGTTTAGTAAATCAGCGAGAATACTATATAAATGGTAATGTGTGATAAAAATCTTAACTCTAGTAACATTATTTCTCTCAAAATTTTTTTCATTGCCCTTTTCATACACAAGTTCAGAAGTGCACTTCCTAGTGGCATTTGGATATGTGAAGAAAAGCAGGATGCTGGTACAAAAGTGTATCAAAAATAAGATTCAGTTCTTACTGCTCCATGTGTGCCTACCTTACATGTTACAAATCCCACTGAAGTTAACTGAAGACATGTATAAAGTTAAGCCTGTTTGTAACTCTCACAGGATACTGGTTTCAGAATCTGCAAGAAATGTTCTCAAAAGGCATTATTAAAACTTGTTTCAGGTTTACAGAATACTGTGAACAGTGACAACAGCTTCTGAGACACATCCAGAGTAACTTAATCGATATTACACCAGACCAATATCTGTTAGGAAATCAAAATCTGTCTCAGTGCCTTCATTTCTCAGTATAATTTTACAAAACAAACATTCAGAAAATTAAAACAGCTTCTGATGCTGTTCGGTGCCTTTTTTTTCCTCTTTCTCACCCTTTTTGTCATAAAATATAATTTGCTCTGGAGGTGTCTAAAATTTGATAATTCAAGGAAAACATGCAGTTTGGAATACTTCATTCACCTAAGGGCATATACTCAGCTGGTGAAAATCAGCATAGTCCTGTTGACTTCTACAGCACTGTATCGGTTTATACCAGTACAACAGTCGGCATGTTGGGTTTTAGCATTTCAAGTCACTTTACCTACATATGCAGTAGGATTCTGTTTAGCAAGAGGGCAAGTTACCTATGGTGCAAACTGTACTACCTAGACTACCATTGATACCTATTCACAGGACATGATTTCACTGTATCACTTCATACTTGAAATTCATGATGTTCTTTTAATCAGGGTACAAATATGAAAAGGTGCATGTGTTACTGTTTCTTTTAAAGGTGCATCATTTAGGGTTTTTTTATTCTGTGTACTTAGTAGTTACTAGTCAGTGTTCTTTACATTCTTTGCATTCAGCATTAAAATCACCTATGTGTGAAATACAATATCACCTGCAGAGGTACAGAAAATGTAACAACGATTTCTTGAGTTGTTACTCAGATGTACTGGTTTACCTTTTAGTCATCATTATGACATCAAGGGGCTACAGCATGTGAACTGTGGTATATAGAAGTCTTGTACCATTGCTGTACAGGAAATCCTGCAGCCTCTCTTCTTGCACAGCTGCTGATTACCATATACACATTGGGGAAAAGTATGTTTCTGCTGTACAGAATGGCTGGGAAGTAACACAGACACTTTAGAGCTCCCTTTGCAAGCTTTCGAACAAAGCCCTTTGATCTAACTGCATGCCTGTTCTCTGTCCCAAATACCACCCTATGGGGCTTTCTCCTTTAAGAACACCCTCAGCTGGGGATACTTTACGTTGACTGCATTGAAGTTCATCGGAGCATGCACCTTACCGTATAACATATTCTTTAGCTTTTACAAGTTTGTAAAGATGGTTGAGTGCAAAACTAATCATGTGTCAATACAGCAGAATTAAATTAAGGCACACAGAGAGTTATCAATAGTGTATTATATCAGAATTACAGTCCTTTGGAACTGAATGTTTTGCTGCTGGCAGTGCAAGAAAAGCAAAGTTGTGTATTTATTGTTGGGTGCTGAGGGTTCAGTATGAAAATCAATATAATAAAATTTTTCACAGTGTCGATTTCTCTTTAGTTGTTCCCAAATTACTGAAAAGTAAAAAGACAAAAAATTAGTTTTGTATTTAAAACTGCTTCACTCTTCTAGCTATATTTTTCTTTTATCTAAAAATGTAAAATGAATACAAATGCAGTAAGTATTGTATATTAAATACAGAAAATTAGCAACATTGGCTTCTAGTTTGTATGTTTGCAAGTGTTTTTCTCAACACCCTGTGTATCCTAGAAAATCAACACACACACACACAATCAGGCACAGAAACCTTTTCCAGCATCTTACCATATACATTTAGTTTTATAACCTCATTTGTCCAATTTTCTCTTCTCTGAGCTACTTTATTGCTTACCTAGGATGAATTACATTTAAAAATAATTAAAATCTGAGATCACTTCTTTCAAAGGCAATTGCTGGCAACTCTATGATTCAGCACTAATCTGTCTTCACTGAAATCCTACTGTTTTGGTCTAGGCAAACTGTGCTTTAATTCAGCTATAACGGCTCTCAGTTGTGAAATGCACTATTTTTCCCAAAGGTTATTTGATCCAACTGTTGCAGTAACGTGCATGGTATTTGTGCATTCCTAAAGATTCTGCTCTTCTCATCTTCATCTTTTTAAGGAGCTGAGCACACTTTATTGACTTTTTTCTTGATTGACTGTAAATACAACTAGTAACATTTCTGGGTATAGAAATTGTAAAAGTGCATGTTTTAAGTCAGACATAAAATGAACACATCAGACTCTAAAACCAGCTGCATGTTTTCTGTCTTCAACCAGAAAATCCTCATCAAAACAACTCAAAGCTTCAGCTTATTGTAGAGATCATTATGTGCTCCTTACAGCAGCATACAAGAAGTTTCTACTAACAAGGCCTCCAGTGAGCCACCAGATGTAGGAATCTAAAACCTTCTAGCTCCAGCATCCAAAGAGGTGTCAGCTCCTGGATGAAAGCTGACAGAAAGACAGAAATGACTGCAAACCTAACCCAGCCCTGAAGCCTCGAAGGATTTTATAGCTTAGAACCAAAACTTTGTGCTGCCCTTAGAAACTAGGAAAAACCATGAAAATCTCTTACAAACTTAGTTACAACCCAAGGTTATAAGCTGCAGGTGCAACACAGCCTTAAGTAAAAACAGCAACTAACTTTATGTTATGTGACCTTCCCAGTTAGTCTTTAAGCACATTATAAGATTATGAGGAGCAGCTGAGCCAGGGACAGACACAAAGTGAACTGCAGTGAGGCCAGTCAGTGTCACAAATACTCATGTTAGGCATAGCTAATGGACTGTGAAAAAGGGAAAAACCATGGAAATACTTAACATTACGTAAGAGCTGTTACAGAGATCTGGACACTACCTGGTGTTTTATCTCTGTCAGTGCTCAGAGCAAGACACCACAGAAGAAAATCAAACTGTTGACAATTACAGAGCAAATTCTTAATATGGGAATTTTCTTTGTAGCCCTTATCTGTGAGAAGGTGAGTTCATAAAACCCAATAATGGAAAAGAAAATATTTTTTTAAATTGATTAAGGAAAATAGATCCTTGAGATCTTCTAGAGAAAAAGCACAAATGTTACTCTTCCCATTATTGACATAAATGTTCTCATCTTCTGCCTCAAAATTATCTAATGACACTAGGTGACATCTGTTAGCACCATAGAAACAAATCTTCATTTAAAAAGAATTTTAAATGCATTGTCTTTGTCTATCATTCACCTGCCATTTACTAAAAAATGGAAAGTAAGATTTACAGTGTGTGTATCACTCCTCATTTTGCACCCATCAGCTGTTTTGCTCCACCCACCCACCCCTTTGATAAACAAGGTAATTTTTCAGTCTCCTGTCACACAGAAGTCCTTTCCCTAAGTATTTTCATCAATTTTTAGAAATCTGATCTGTCTGGCTGGACTTCCAAGCCTCCTTTGCAACCAGGGAAGGAAAGTTAATTGGGGTCTAATTAAAATACTGTGGAGTGCCTAGCAGAAGACTCCCTCCTACCCTGTCCCTCCACAGGGAGGGACCCCATGCTCTTGCTTTCCTGCAACAGCAAGTCTTCTTATTTCCAGGTACCAGGCTGAAAGCCTCATAGTTCAAACCATGGGATGATAAACTCTTAGTTCAAATTTGGTCAAAACATTCCTGAAGAGTAATCCTGTCTGGGCAGACTTCACACAGCTTAGTTATTACTTGCTCTCCTGCAGCTGAGCTGAAACCCATGGAGACCTGCGCCTGGACACCGTGCCAGTGCAGGGCTGGACAGACAGCTGTGCTGCCACACCTGGGGCCACCCTTGAGCTGCCCAGACACAGCATGTCATGGGGCAGCCACCTAAAGCTGGATCGCATAGGGGGGTACTCCAAAATGGCCCAAATCTGAAAATGTGTTTGGAGTGAGGACATCCCTGTGCTTCACAAGAGGAATATCATAATAGATTTAGTGATACTTCCAACCTAATTTTATATGTATTTTAATGCAGTTTATTTCTTTCATCTTCAGTGTACTTGAGCATCACAGGCAGCTCAGGGAGAACTGCCCAGTGTGTTTCCAAAGTAGCCATCCTTGTTTTAAAACATACCAGCTATTTTCTTATGCTCTATCATGGAATTTTGAATGCTAAATTTAGTTTGCAACCGAACAAATTTTACTTGCAAATCTGGTGTACTGACTTTCTTAGTTTCTTCTAGTTCCTCACAGCCTGCTCTTGGTTTTACTAAGCTATTTGGTATCACAAATTCCCGTGGGCGCACCAGTTTTTTCACCTACTCCCAAATGTGATGAAGACCACAAAACTATTTCAGAAACAAACCTCATTTTTGCTTTGTATGATTAACTTAATTAACATGTGATTACTTTTTGTCATTTTTACAAAGCAGTGACTAACATGTGTTGGAATACAAAACTGCAGAAAGCCTCCTCAGGCTGATGAAACCTAATCCAGTCTGCAGACACTTCGCATTTTACAAGATCTGCAGTTTCTGTGCATTCCCTGCTCTGTATTAAAACCTGTGTTGCAATATCTACTGTTCCCCTTTCCTTATGTTCATGAATAATAGATTAGCTCCAGATACCTGCTCTCCCCATGATTGACATAAGGTAATGCCTTAGTTAACATAAACCCTCCCACATTTTGCATAAACAGCCCCTTAATTATCCTAAGAGTATATTACTTGGATACTGTTCACAATAAACTGTATTCGTTCTTCCCTGGGTTGAGTCCGTATTTTATTGACTGTAACAAACATGCAGTAATTTGTAATGGTAATGCATTAAGAAAATGACATTTGAAATTCTGTGTTGGTAGATCCCAGTGATTCATGGACTTCTCTTAGCACTTCCACTAACCTAATGTAATATTAAACCTGCCAGTATTACAACGGGCTTTATTTTGCAGTGCAGATGGCTAACGAGGGATGAGTACACACTTTGCTTTTTTTTTTCTTCTTCTTCTTCCCCGTAATAGAGCGCCACTGAATTGAATTCTGTGCCAGGACAGGTTGCTATTTCATAATACCTTAGTCTATGCACCTACCCAAGGGAAAAGGGACACCGCGTTTGCACCTGAAACTGACCACCAGACGGATCAGGGGGAGACAAACACCTCACTCGGAAATTCTGCCCTGTCCTGGGATGCAGATTGCAGGCGGGCACTCCGGGGTACAGGTGCCTGTTCCCATGTCCCTGGTGTCCCCCGAGGGCCCCTGCCCCGCTCACAAGGGCTGCTGTCCCGGCTCACAGGGGCTGCTGTCCCGGCTCACAGGGGCTGCTGTCCCGGCTCACAGGGGCTGTCCCGGCTCACAGGGGCTATCCCGGCTTACAGAGGCTGTCCGGGCTCACAGGGGCTGTCCCCGCTCACAGAGGCTGTCCCGGCTCACAGGGGCTATCCCCGCTCACAGGGGCTGTCCCGGCTCGCAGGAGCTGTCCCGGCTCGCAGGAGCTGTCCCGGCTCACAGAGGCTGTCCCGGCTCACAGGGGCTGTCCCCGCTCACAGGGACTGTCCCGACGGCGGCTGCTTGGACAGGCGGACACGGAGGACTGGGGGGCTGGAGGGACCTCTTACGAGCAAAGGCTCAGGGAGCTGGGCCTGTTCAGCCTTCAGAACAGACAGCTGAGACGGGACCTCAGTAATGTGTATAAATATTTAAAGGAGATGTCCAAGATGGGGCCAGGCTCTGCTCGGTGGACAGGAGGAAACAGGCAGAAACTGACAGGCACAAGTTCCACCTGAGTATGAGGAAGAACTTCTTTCCTGTGCAGGTGACCGAGCAAATTGCCCAGAGAGGCTGAGGAGTCTCCCTCACTGGAGATACTTAAGAACCGTATGGACACAATACTTAGCAATGTGCTGTAGGACGCCCCAGCTTGATCAGGTAGGTTGGACCAGATGATTCACTGTCATCCCTTCCAATGGGACCTAGCCTGTCATTCAGTACGTGATTCTGTGCCATTACAACCACCCCAGCGAACGCCTCGCATTGAAACTCACCCTCCCGCCCCCGGCCCGCCCCGGCCCCGGCCCGGCCCCGCACCCGGCCCCGCACCCGGCCCCGCACCCGCCCCGGCTCCCTCAGCGCCGCCGGTCCCACTAGGGGCGGGGCGGGTCCTGCTGGGGGCGGGTCCTGCTGGGGGCGGGGCGGGCCCTCCCCGGCCGCGGTGGCGCCGCGGGCCGGCAGGGGGCACTGTGCGGCCGCCGCCATCGCCGGTGCCGCAGCTCGGCGGCCGAGCGGGGCCGGGGCTTCCCGGGCGCGGGGAAGGGCCCTTGGCCGGGCCGGGCCGGGCCGAGGCGGCGGCGCCATGGGGAAGCGGGATAACCGGGTGGTGAGTAGCGCGGACAGCACGGCTGGGATCAGCCGCGGCGGCACCTCTGGGCGGGCCCTACAGCTGGACGCTCCCTCGGGCCGGACGGGCCTCTCCGGCCGCCGCCGCGCTCCGGCCGCGGGGAGGGGCAGAACGGGCCGCCGCGGGGGACAGGAGGGTCCCGGTGTCGGCGGGGCTGCTCCCGGTGGGTCGGAGGCTCGCAGGGGCCGGCTGGGTATGCCGTGACGGGACTGGGGTCTCGCCGGGTCCGGGACCCCACCGGCGGGCGACAAAGGCGGGCCGTACCACGCTGCCCCGGGAGCTGCCGGAATCCCGTGCGGGTGTCCCGCCCTCGGCTCCCTGGCAGAATGTTGCATTGCCTTGTCAAATCTGGCAGCATCGTGACTGACGCCTGCTTTGTGGTCTGCCGAGGGAAGGTGATTAAGATGCTGGCCTGGCCTGTACAAAGATAAAATGGGAGTTACAGCACTCGCTGAAGTGGCTCTGGACCTTGCTAAGCTGCATTTCCTTAAACTTGGCGTTCAGTTGTACCTGAGCGATCTGAAATTCAGCTGTAGGCAGTGCTCTGCTGCCTCGAGAGCCAGCGCTCAGCAGGCAAAAATTGCACTTCTGCACACCTGAGTGCAGAGCCTGATTTCATGCAGGTACCACGTGCATCCTTCCTCCTGTTTTTCTTTAAGAGTTTTTGTACCAGTTAGCCTTTCACTTAGCACTTGTAATCATTTAGGAACTGTAAATTTGTAGCTGAATTTTATGATTAAACACAAATCATAATACTTTCATTTTTTCCCCTTTGTATGTGCTGTGAGTTCATACTCAGACCCATTCACATCTTTGCATACCTTGGTGCAATAATATAGTAAAAGACATGAAGGACATACACCTTGTACAGATGGATAGCAAAGCGCCTTTGATTGCTCTGTTGAGCTATCAAAATAATCGAGTCTGCTAAGAAAGGGTTGACAGTGTTAGACTCCCAAGACTAGGCCTGTGCTTGAAATGTATTGCTCTGTTGAGGTGTTGTTGGGTGTATATTTATTTAGTCTTAATTTTCTTTCAGTAGGACAGTTGGGATATATCTACCAATGCCAGCAAGTCTTTATTTTGCTATATAATGGCTTCTAGTACAGACAAGTTATAATAGAGGACCCTTTGTTCCTCATACATGGTTGTAGAGCTTTCTACTTGTTACTTCTCTGACACGTCACTTCTTAAATGCACCATCATTTTGTCTATTTGGAGATGAAAACTAAACAAGCTTTTTCACATCTGTAGGATACTTGCAAGGCAGTAGTAGTATTGCTTGCCCAGAGAACCATGCCTGACTGAAGGTGCTTTATGCTTTTCATGAACATGAAAACTACACAACAAACACCTTAATATCTGCTTGAGCAAATGGCCAAAAGCAGAAAATGAATGTGCAGATGAGCACTTTCTCTACTGAGAGCACTTTTCTGTGCTCTCTCTGGCTAGTGATAGCAGTTTGGCAAAGTAGTGTAAATACTTTACAGAAATGTTTATTGTTAAAATACCTCTTCATAAACAAACATGTTTGAAATTATAAGGACATGCTCTAAGCCATAAATTTCCTAATTGTGGACTTTGGAGCAGTACTTAGTCATTATGTACTTGCTGTGGGAACATTGAAGAAAGCCACTGAAGGGAGGAAGCTTCCTAGCCAGTTACCCAGGGACAGTTTGGGAAGTAGAAAAACAACATCTGACAGTTGTAGCCTCTTCTGCAGGTAGAGAGTTTTGTTTGGGAGGTGATGGGGTGTTCATTACATGTTAGCTCAGGTAGGAAAGCAGCTACTTTTTATTTAGGATCAGCAAGAGACCTTCATTTTTTAGAAAATAGTTATAATTAAGAGTTTTCAGATACAAATTCTTGAATGGTAACCAAAGAGTTGATTTGATATGCTCACTGGAGTAAGTCAAGTCTAGTGGATCTAGTACATTAAAATTACCTTTGTTTGGTCAAAACAGGGTTCCAATACTGTTTTCCTGCATTCCTAAAGAAGATCCTTTTTCACTCAAAAGCTGAATTCCATTGCAAAAGTTTTACTCATTTTTAGGTTTGTAATGTGAATTCCGCTTTCTAAGTGGTGTAACTACTTGAGTGCATACATCCATCTGCTGCTTGTTTCGATTGGCACACCTCAGTGTTCATTTGCCTGTGTTCACCTTGTGTGAATTAAAGCAACAAAGCAAAGCCCCAAGAAACGGCAGCAAATGTCACCCTTTGAGTCAAAAAATGTTCCACTTCAAGGAATCTCTGGATTGCTTCAGTGTGGTTCAGATCATGAGCTAAACTTGTGTGGGCAGTGCTTCCTTCCAGACAGGTGTCCCTTCCAGGGCAGAGCCTGGAGTGCCTCTTCCAGGGCTGAATGTATCCCCAAGAGCTGAAGGCCAGCAGCCTGTTTGCAGCCCAGTCCAGAAACTCAGCATTGCTGTGGTCGCTGCTGCTGCCGTGAGGGCAACAGCTGCTGCTTCTGAAACAGCTTTCACAAATGGTCACTCCCTGTGCATGGTGGTTTGTCAATGTCTGATAAAAAGCAGTACCAATGTTGGACATGTAGCAACCACACAGATGGATGGATCTTTGCTTTGAATCTACAAGTACTCTTTAAAAAATTGTCTCAGATGGGGCAACCAAAGCAGGGCATTGTTTGGGCTATTTGATCTTTTTCCTCATCTCGAAACGGAACAGTAAGAACAGTGTGTTATGTTCTGCAGAAGTGAAGTGTTGGGATGTTACATAGTGATAAAAGCCTGTGAGATAAGAGGGTATATGTACCTCCCTTTCACATGAAGAAAATATTGTTGACATAAAAAAGTGCAAGAAATGCTTGCTAGAGCTTCTTGATTAATTGCTAAGGGGGATTATGGATTCTAAGTATTAATTTAATCTTTTATAGCCTGAAGAGGATGCATGGGTTTGAAAGATGGAATACCTCATAACATTGGGGTTATGTATATTTGGTTTTTGTGGCTCTTTTCCTCCTTAAAATAGCCCTAAGTAATTGAATTTTCATAATTGCATAATTATAGCAGAGTACCACTGCTTTCTTGTTTTGGTGTTACAGCAAGAAATTTCATGCAGACTTTATTGAATCTAGTGTCGTCAATTTTGAATAGAATGATAAAGGCATAGGATCGGTTGTCCCAGAGAGTAAGAGCTGAAATTTAATTACATTTTCCATATCCCAAGGAAGAATATTTCAGCAATTGTGATACTATTCTCAGTTTGCAAAATCATTGCTCAGGGAGGGGATTGGTTTTTTCTGCCACAGTATAACTCAAATTGAAAGCATTTCCCCGAGTCTTTCTGCTGAACCAAACAACTTATTCTAGTTAAATATTTTATATTCTTAGAAATAAGTTAGAATTATTTTTCAGTCAGTGAGAAGACATTTTTGTGAAGTATAAAACTAAGATATTTTGGTATCATAGTGCAACTGATGAATTTTATATTTGTTTTTGTTGTTTCATATTCAAGGCTTATATGAATCCCATAGCTATGGCCAGAGCACGAGGTCCTGCCCCAAATTCAGGACCAACAATACAGGACTACTTGAACAGGCCAAGACCAACATGGTAAGTGGCAACACCTCTCTACCATTGTGGCCTTTGAAGTAAAAGATTTGTTCCCTCTTACTAAAATAAGATTGGTACCTACCTGCTCCCCAGAATATCCAGTAACAGATTTTGTAAGATGTCTTGTCTCTAACCAAAATGTTCTAAATATGTATTCAATCTCCTCTTTTAAAAACAATAGTATTTCATTTTGAAATGTATATTTCTTATTTGTCTGTACTTTTTTGGCAACAATTTCTCAGAAGAGGAAAATGTTAGTCATTTTACCTCTTTCACAAATAATGCCTAGACCCTGCAGATGTATTTAATTTATAAACAAATTAATCTCTAGAAAATCATTTTGCTGCTCTATTCTTAGAGCACAGTATTTGCTGTGTATGTGCTGGTATATTCTTAGAATACCCTACCCAGCAAAGCCATCACTTCATTGTCAACGACTTACTTTACGTTCAGTCCCTTTTGCCCTCTCTCATGAGACATTAGAGAACAAGCTACCTAATTGCAAAGTTAGCTTGAGGTCTCTCGGAGGGATTTAACTACCATGCTTAAGTTATTAGGGTTAGGTTACCATATGTGTAAATCTAAGATGCTTTCCTGCTTCTTCTGTTGGAAGTTCAGCCAAGGCTAAACTTCAGAAAACTCTACAAAAAGTTAGACACTGTAGAGGGCATGAAGGAGGTATTTTTAATTGTGAAAATTGTGATCTGTCATCCTTTTCGTGTAGGGAGGAAGTGAAAGAACAACTAGAAAAGAAAAAGAAAGGATCCAGGGCTTTGGCTGAGTTTGAAGAAAAGATGAATGAGGTTGGTACTGTTATTAGCGGTTAATAAACAATTCTTCCTACCAAACAAGCTACTTTTCTTCTCTTATCATTAACAATACCAAGTAGCCATAGTGTTTCACTTCACTCAAGTTTTTAATGAGTAAATATTTTGTTTCCTTTATATCAGGAGTTAAGGTTATCACTTAACCAGTGAAGAGTTACTCTCAGTTCAGAGAAATAAAGTTTTTTAAATTGCTGGTGAATAAAACAAATGCATATGCTTATATTAATAAATTAAATCAGTGCATTTTCAGGTATAATAAACCCAAACCTCTTCTGCTAATCTTCACTTGTTTAAAGTCACAAAATGCAAATATATCAGGAAAAAGTTTATTACTGGAAACAGACATCTTTGGCAAAGAATTTACATGTAACATTAATATGGGAGGCAGCACAAGAAATGGCCTTCAGTCTACAGATAGGACTATAAAGCACTTCTTTTTCACTCATCCTCAGCTAATTACAATACATGCTGGTTCCCTGCTATAAATGCACCTGTTCTGATGCTTGCATTCCATACCTGCTGGAGATCAGCACAGTGTAAGAAAGTTTCACATGTAGCTCCTGTATACAAGGGAGAAATTAGCATACAATGAATGTAACTATTTCTGTTCCTTCTTGGGTCCCAGTATCTTGAGATAAGCTTCAGGCAGTAATCTTCATTATTGCGTGTGAGTTTCTGATTGAAGTAAATTATGCTCCTCCTTTGTTGCTGGAAGGGCATGGTGCCCTTAGTACTCTTGCTGTACCTTTTTGCCTAAGAAGTTGTACCAGGATTTGGAGGGCCATGGGGTCCTATTCTGAGGGGATCAGTTGTTCTGTGCTCTGTGAATTTTAGCCTGGTGATTTTTGTTTAGTATTCTGTCATTCCTTTCCTGATTTTGTCTTTGCTTTAGTGTGAAATAATTGAAACTGGCACAGATAGAAACTAAGAGTCTTTCAGTTCAGTATGGTAGGAAGGGGTTCAGGGAATCGTGAAAGAGCCATGAGTTATTCCTAAGAACAAATCTCTGAACAGTTGAAAAGATTACAAGTCTCTGAATAAGGTGCTGTCTCCCCTATTTTACTGACTGTTCAGATTTTTTGTTTAACACCTAACACTAGCACAGTCTTTAAAATAATTTGAAGAGAACAGTGGCCTAATGAAGCACAGGGTGTTGTTAGAGACCCCTCAGGTAGCTGTGGGTACCTGGTATATCACAGCACACAACCCACTGCAACATTCCATGGATGCTGCCTTGGATGTGGAAGCGTATTATGCACAGCACTGTATTCTGACTAATCTGCCATGTCTCTCAGCAGCACTGAGAGCTAATTCACAATATGGTGACATACTGCATTGCATGGGTTACTTAACTCCTGATATTTCTGTCCCTTCAGCACAATATGTAGATTATCATTGCTTTGCCAATACCATATCAATATGGCTTCAAAGTGAGGATCAGAGCAATAAGGAAGGGAGCACATGATGTGTCTGACAGTGCAGATTGAACCTAACAGCCTTTCAGTTTGAGATGGGGGCAGGTTGGATGCTTAGAGTTCTTGAAGAGGGGATTTTAGGTAAACCTAAAGACTGTGACAAAACTGCAGTTTTTCTGATAGGGTGCCTTGGTTTTCTAAAGTGCTCTAGCAAGAACACTGTGATACAAAAGCAAAAATACCATCATTAATGACCTTCAAGATAAATGACAGTTTCTTAAAGCCAAATAACTTGAAGGTGTGAACTAACACTGCATTTCAGTGAATATTAATCTTCTCTAAAATCAAGTGTATTACAGCCTTATTTGTTGTTTATTTTCTGGGGGTTCTGTTAAAACTATAATGTTATGTAGAGGAGAACTTTAAAAAAGCTGTTCTGAAATGATGCTCCTGTCACTGTTTCTGTTTGGTTTTGTTTTCAGAATTGGAGGAAAGAACTGGAAAAACACAGAGAGAAGTTACTGGGTGCAAATGAGAGTTCCTCCAAAAAGAAAGAGGTAAGCTATTTTCAGTTTCATACAGTCTGTGTTTGAAACTGGATTTATCATCAATACTCTCAACACAGAAGCTCATAAATACATTTCCAAAGCCAGCATCAAAGTACATAAATCTGAATACATGACAAAAGAAAACAATGCCACAGTAACATGTGTTTTATTTTATTTTTAAGAAAAAGAAAAAGGAAAAGAAGAAATCTAATAGGGTGAGCAAAATTTTCACTTTTCTGAGCTTTTTTGCTTTGGGATTGTTCCTATGTGTCATTTAAATTTTCTTGGAAAGAGGAAGTATAGGTGTAATTTTGATTTTATATGGTAATTAATTTTTATTAGAGAGGGTTTTTGTATATTCTGTAAAAGTAGATTTTTATTTCTGCTTAAAGGGAAGCAAAGAACAGTAAATAGATACTATTCAATGAAAAATGTTAGAAGTGACTTAGAAACTCTGTTTAAGAAAATCTATGTAAGGCCAGCTTCCTAGAAGTAAAATTTTATTGCTTATACTTTGAAAATGAAGAAATTTTAAGGGTAGTTTTTGGATGGGCTTTTGACTATTTGCCAGACAAAATGCTGCATCTCACAAGCTTCACTTTTTGTTGTGTTTGGTCAAGTTGTCTTCATCTTCCTCTTCTTCATCAAGCTCTGATTCTTCCAGCAGTTCATCTGATTCAGAAGATGAGGTAAGAGTTAACTTACTGCAATCTATCAGGTTTTGTTCATGAGGCTTATTTAACACAGATTTTGGTAACATGTTTTAGAATATTGTTTGAGGACATGGTTCCCTAAAACTGTTTAATTTTTATGCATTTGGTACATATAATAAAGTTGTTCATTTTAGACAAATATATCTGTTAACAGTTTCTATATGAATCCTGTAGATTTTGGGTGCCAGGTTTATAAACTGGATCCATTTCTGATTTAAGATTGAATTGTATGCTTTTTTAATAGAATCTCCCATCTAATCCTAAAAATGCAAACATACCATTTTTACTTCTTAGCAAAAATCTTTGTTACAGATAATCAAATTCTACAGCACACATCTAAATAATAAACAGAATCTAGAGAACCTGGATTTTTCACCAGTTTACATTTTTTCAGTGCAGAAGAGTTATGAAGGTCCACCACTAAAAGAATCCATTGTAGCATACTTTATTCCTCTAGGGAACATGATAACTTGTAGGAATTTGTCATTCCCTATTCCTTACATTTAATGTAAATCTTCAGTTCTAGTGAGAATAAATTCAAGTTTGTGTTTTTCCTTCTTTTTCTACAATATTTGTGGATAGGATAAAAAGCAAGGGAAGAAAAGAAGGAAAAAGAAGTATCGCTCCTCCCGGAAATCCTCAGCAAGCTCAACTTCAGAATCTGAGTCAGACAGCAAGGTGAATATGTAGATGTGTTATGAAGAGAGAAACATTTCTGACTTTCGCATATCAGTATGGTTTTTTATCTTCCACATTTAAAGTTGTGCATTCTCACTGTGCCTCAGCTTCACCTGGATCTTTTGGATCCAGCCAGGAATCTGCCTCCACTGGCCACAATGCCTGGCAGAAATCATTTGATCTTCAGAAAATGAACATGCTTTATTCCAGCCATTTGTAGTTACTTCTCTAAATTCAGACACCACATGCAGCTTCTGTGCTGCTCAAATGTTTAGTTTTAATATTTCATTAACACTTTAAATTTTCTGTGAAATTCTTTTGAATATGCTATTTAATTGAACACCATCTGTGAAAATACAGGTATTGCAGGATATTAGTGGCCAGAATATTGCCTTTCTAAATATCTGTGTACTGAGTAGTTTCCTTCTGGAGACCTGAACCTTTCCCAAATGCATATTAAATTGAAGTTGTCTTTTTCCTTTTCTGAAAGCAGAACAATGTAGATACACAGGCTCATTGAATGAACAAAAAAACGAAGAAGGGACATGAGGCAGTTTGTTCAGTTATGTCAGCATTTTTCTGTGTTGCAGGGTGTAGTAACTGCATTTCTTGCCAAAATATTAATATTACAGTGAGTTGTTAAGATTATATGTGTAGACTTTATCACAGGCTTTCACTGGAATACCTAATTCAGTGAAGTATCAGTTGTAATGAATCACTGTTTGCATATACCTATGAATTTGTGCTAATGGGAGGTTAAAATTTTTGCTTATAAAGGAACACAGAGATATCCTTACTGCTGACATTGGAAGGCAGAAAACTCCAGGGAAATACCTGCCTAACCCCAGCCTGCCCAGTGGACATGGACATGGATAAAGAATAAAGACTGTTACATTTTATATGTGGTTACAGTAGTGATAGCTGGTATCCTTCCCAGAGGCTCTCTACTTGTACTGCAAGTACAGTGTTGCTGATGTCGTACAGACCTCTTCATGCTGCTGGTTCAGGAAGTAAGCAGCTGCATCAAAATGCTGTCTTTTCATATTTTAACTGTTAACTGCAAGGTAGAAGGGACAACTTTGAAGAATAATTTTCAAGAGACAGAAAAAGACTGCTTTGGGGATTTCGGCCTTTTTCATTAAATAATTTTGTTTTCCTTTCTATTTAGGACAGCACAAAAAAGAAGAGGTCAAAGGAAGACTGTGAAAAAGAGAAGGTATTTTTATTTCTTAACTACTTACATCAGAACTGCATTTTGCCAGAGTCTGAAGCTGCAGTGTTTGTGTGTGCATATTGAGACATCTTCAGTTATTCCTTATTTAAAAATGATGAAACATCTTATTTTCAAATACTTACTCCTCCATGTGTTATTATTTAAAATAAGAGACTATTATTATTCCTCTCACTTCTAGAAAGTTGCTGTATCTTGGTAACAAGAGAAAGGAATATACAGAAAATTACTATTTTCACTAAAACTGTTTTAACAATTTGGTTGGGTAATTTGTTGATGATGAGTAATTACTTTAATGTCAACAACATTTTAAAATATTTCACAACTTGGAAGTGTTATTACAATCTTAAACTTTTATGAAATTTGAAGGGCCTGACTTTACTCACAGTTCTATTGCTTTTATATAGGAAGGTAAAAATCACCACAGGAAAAGGAAGAAAGCAGATCGTGGCGATGGACCTTTATCATCAGAGTCTGTATCTGAATCGGATCAGACAGAGGAGGTCAGTGTGAAACCTCAATTTCAGATGTTACAGTGCTTGTAGCTTACTGATTCACATGAGTAAATGAATGAACTAGATTGGATTTAACATATCATTGAAAGTGTTCTGCTCTGCACACATGCATTTAAGAGTGCAGCATTCAAAGTTTTTTGTATTTTTCCCTTTAATAAAAAAATTGTAGTAAGAATTGTCAAGCTTCTATTACCTGCAAGTAATTTTGAATTAATTTTCTTGAGAACATTAAAATTTTATGGATATTACATTTGGTTTAATTTTTCTTTAGGTGCAAGCAAAAAAGAAGAAAAACAGTGAGGAAAAGGAGAAAACAGCAAGTATCCCTCTTACTCATTACTGTAGTGTCCAAAGGAGGGCAACGAGGCTGGTGAAGGGACTGGAGCACAAGTTGTGTGAGGAATGGCTGAGGAAGCTGGGGTTGTTTAGCCTGGAGAGGAGGCGGCTCAGGGAACACGTTATGTCTCTCTACAACTATGTGAAAGGAGGTTGTAGTGAGATGGGTGTTGATCTCTTCTCCCAGGCAACAAGTGATAGGACAAGAGGGCACAATCTTAAACTACAACAGGGGAGGTTTAGGTTAGACAGTAGGAAGAAGTTCTTTACAGAGAGGATATTGGGTATTGGAATGGGTTGCCGAGGGAGGTGGTAGTGACCATTCCTGGAGGTATTTAAGGAGAGACTGTATGTGGCACTTAGTGCCATGGTCTGTTAGACAAGGTGGGGTTAGGTCAAAGGTTAGACTCAATGATGTCAGAGGTCTTTTCTAACCTAGTTGATTCTGTCATTCAGTCATTTTAGGATATAATTACTCTGTACTTGGTTAATTTCCAATTTCGTATTTTTCGCTAGTACAGATGGTTTATAGCAATAGTCTACTGTCACACGAATCTGAAATTAACAGTTTCTTCATTTACTGGCTGAAGTCACTTTTACAAGTGTTGAATTAAAGAAGAATTTGTCGCTATTTTACCTATATGTCATTTGAGATTTATATGTCTAACACTTGGTGTAGAATATATTTTACTCTCCATTAACCTACTAGAACTACTAATACCAGTACAGTACCAGGTAGGGTAGCAGTTTGCCACACAGACATCAGTGCTGTTCCTTTGTTAATGTTGTGTATAATTCCTTGGTAAGCTCTGTCTTCCACCATGAAAAGGGCCTTAGGACATACTTACTAGAATATCTATGTCATAATTCTACCCCCATCCAAAAAGCTGCCAGCAGCCTCTTTATTTTTTTTCAGTTTTGCTGATTTATTTCTGTTGGTAAAAGTGAGAGAAAGGTTCAGCAGTGATTTATATAGAATGCAGATTTATCACATGAACCTGAGCTTCTTCATTTAGGAGTACAGGGGTTTTGAGATCCTAAATGCCCACTCAAGATGTCTGTATATCTATCCCTCCTGTCAGCAGCAGTGCTTCTAATTAGGCATGTCAGTTGTCTAGATAAGTTAGAGCAAAGGAAAGGTTTACATGAGTCACCTAAAAATACAAATATAGGTGTATCAGTGATACTCGGTACATGTTTTTCCATGAAACTTGTTTGCTTTTTCAGAATCATATAAACTGCTTGCCATAAGATTTCTAGTGATTGATTGTAGGGGGTTTTCATAGAAGATTTGTATATGTAAGGAACATATATATAAACACAGACATACATATATAGGTATGTGTAAGGAATATGTATAAAATCACATCTATTTTCTACTGATTCTTTATTTTTTCTAATGTCACATCTATTTGAGAATTCAAGTTGAAATTCAGCTTGCAGAAAGACAAGATTGTAGCTCTCAGTTTCTGTATTACAGTGCATCAGCATATTAGCTTGAGGATTTAATCCAGCTAGGTTAATCTGAAAGTATTTACAATTGAGATCATAATTGTTCTATTTTAAACAAGGTACAAGTGCTAGAGATTCTAGCCAAGTGAAGTTGAACTAGTTAATTTTGCACAGTGAATTTAAGTCCATACTTTAAAATCTGTAAACATCCTAGTTATTCCCACATATGTAAGTTATTGCTGCTTGTCAAGGCACTTCCTTATGACTTTGCTGGTAATCTATAAAGCCCTAAAAATCATTTAAAAGATTAGGAAATGTAATGGTGACAGTGATGAGAGGTGTTAAACAGCCAGATCATGGTGGAAATAAATTAAAGACTGCTCATAATAGTGCAGATTTCTGGGTAAAATACAAATTTTATTTTTGTGATTTCTCAGTAGTCTTCTGTAGAAATCGCTTTTGAAATGTCTTTGCAGAAATATCCATTCTGTGCTCTCATTTTGCATTAGTGTAATGTAATAGATGGCAACTTCATTACACAATAACTTATGTTTAATTTTTTTAGGATAAAACAAAAAAGAGAAAGAAGCACAAGAAACATGGTAAAAAGAAGAAAAAGAAGATTGCTGGTTCAAATTCGGATTCAGAATAATATTTAAAAAACCCCGAGACTATCAACAGAAGTGCAATGACTAAAGGAAACTTAAACTGTGAAATGACAGCAAACTTTACCAAACTGCATGAGTTGTCCTGTGTTCTAGAAATATTCCTAATCTTTCAGTAGCCAGCCAGATGCAGCTGTGCTGGGAAAGATCATTGTTATTGCCTGCTGCTTAATACATGAGGTACAACTTTTAGAAAATTCCAGTAAGTGGTGATGGATATTTGAAACAATACGAGATGGTAGGCCAGCTGAGGTGTAAAATATTGAAAAAGAAGAGTTAAACTTTTTGGATAGTAAAAGTAGTCTTTTAAAGCATTAGTAATAGTCTTTATTTGTAAATCAGGACAAATTAAATCCCAAGTTCATCCTGCAGGTTAATACTAAACATAAACTATTCCAAGCTGGTGTCTGCTAATGGAAAATAATAACATTCAAAAGGCTGCCTGTGTAGAAATGTGTATCATCTGCCCCCTTACTGTCTTCATGCTTATGAGAAAGGGAATGCTACCTTTTTGGCTAACTGAATGGGGTGCCTTTGCCTTTGATTCTTGCAAATCTCTGCTATTTTTAATCCATGCAGCATCTCTGATTCCTGGGAAGCTTGAGCTACTGTCAGCAGACTTTTTCTGGATAAGCAGTTTTGAGCTTCCAGGCATGTGCTTCTCCATTAAGCAAGAGCAATGACATTTTGCAGTATAACTGACAGTCAAAACCTGAGTATTTTACCTCTGCTTCTTTGAAATAGCGATAGACCTTTGCTAGTAAATATGTGTATTTCATTTAATGTCATTTTGGTTTAATTGAAAATTCCTTGCAAACACTGGTAGCTTTCTTTGAATTATCTTTAGAATTGTTTTGCATGATTTGTACCATTTTCAAACTAACAAAATGCAGGTAATCATTTGTTGTAAAACCCGTTCTATGAATTATGTTCCACATGCAGAATTTCATGTATGTATTTAGTTATAGTTAAGTTCATTGCTATGTTTAAGTGCACACTTGCTGAAGATATTTAGCATGTAAAAAGCAGGATTTTGATACCTTAACAGCTTCATATTGAAGCTGATTTTACTCTAAGCAAGTTCAGTGGCAGATCTGTTATGTGACGTGTCTTGTTAGATAAAAAAACTACTGCCAGAATCTCATTAAAGATACTGTTTAAACAGTTTGTATTTATATTTTTGTACTTGAGGGCTACAGAATGTTGACCTAAGTCATAAAGCTGTTTTAATTTAGTTGCTTTAGATATTGGAAAAAAGCTTTTTTAAATTAAATGTGCATACAAGAACACAGAAGCAACCATTTGATTTTAGTTTATATGAAATTCTCACTTTATCTTCCATTGAAATACTGATTGCTGGGCCTTCTGTTAGCCTTTAACAACTGCCCATCCGTCCCAGGCAGTCCACTACAGATTGTATTCTTGATCCACCCCTTTTTTTCATTGCACAGGTGCTAACTTAGAATTTACCTCTATTGCATACAGATGTTTCAAATATTCTGTTACCAAGAATTTCAAGAGTTTTAAGGCATTGATCATTAGTCTGCAAACCATAACTAAAAACTGTGGGAGAAAGATGATTTCTTATTGCCTTTGTACAGAGAAATTGACTTCAAGTTCTTGGGAAAATACAACCATTGAGTTGCAGCAATGTCCCTCTAAATGATAGTAATGTTTTTATCAACTATTTTATAGCGTTGGGCGTGATGTTACCAATTCTAGACACTACTTTGTCAGTGAGGTAAAATAAAAGGCAAGAGGCAGTGAACAGTAGGGTTTTGATTTGGGGTTTGTGTTTAGTTTTGTTGGGGTTGTTTTCTTTTTAAGTTGTGGTGTTGCAGTTTTGGTAGAAGAACTTGTAATGAACCATAGCATAAATGCTCTCTGTTGTGTATGATACCTTATTTGACTTCTACACAACCACCTGCCACAGAAAGAAATAAAAATGGAAATGAGACCCAATCTTCCAAATCCATAAACTGGATGTCATTTTAATTGTGTCTATGTATTTGTTCTGCCTGACTGTGCATCAGGTGCTGCTGTAGTGCTTGGCAAGGGGGGCAGCAGGTCAGGGGCTCGGTCAGGTCCCAGCAAAGCTGCTTTAGTGCTCACACACAAATGTTTCATGTTGCAGTGTGTTAACTAATCTGTTTCATCTGCTCCTGCGTCCTTTTTTTCCTGAAGGGATGGTCAAGTCTGGTCTCAATCCTTCAGCTTTGCCGATGCTCACGTGTGAGTGTGGGTTTGGGTGGCACCGACAGCCGCGTTCCAAGTTTGGGCAGAGTGAGAAAGTAGAAAATGAGCAATCCGGGAATAAAAGTGTTTTAATGGATTTTTGCCTTCTGACAGCAGATGAACAAAACCAGTATTGTGTCTTTAATTTTTATCATTTCTTTCCAGAAACATTTTTACAAGTTTGAAATGCAGTTATTTTGTTTTGTCCAAGTGCTGTGTCTCAGTGCGCGGTGCGGGTCGGTCTCTGTTCTGCAGTGTGTGTGTCCGTGGGGCGGACCCGCTGCCGCGGTGCGGCGTTGCCGTGGGAGCGGCGGCAGGAGCGGGGCCCGCCATGAGCAGGAAGCGGCTGCAGCTCCTGGTGGAGTCTCTCAGCCGATCGGCCAAGCACTGTGAGTCTGCTCCGGCCTCCTCCCGCCGGCCCTGTCCTCGTCCTGCGGGGAGGGGGGTCGTGTTTTCCGCCGCCTGCTCAGGAGCAGGGGCTGCGGGCGGGCCGGGCGCGCCGGTGTCGTGTCCAGCGCCGGAGGGGCCATCGTTCTGTTCTGCCCGCGTAACCTAACCTGTGTTTGGGCCGCGCAGTTACCGAAGGCGAAGTGGAATGTCTGATCAAGCTCTTCGACGCGCTGCTGGCCAAGTCCAGCAGCCACTTCGCCGTGGCCGGCTTCAACCGCACCGTGTTCAGGGACACCCTGTTCAGCGCCTTCGGCATGACGGACGACGCGGTCCTGGACCGAGGTGAGGAGACCTGGAATCGATGGATGGCTCTGTTTTCGCTGCTGACCCCATGAGTGTGCCTGGACAAAGCAGTGCCATCCCATCCTGGCGACGACAGCAAAATTATGCTCAGGAGCAGTCGAGAAAATGGCATCTTTTCTTTCTTCATGCGAAATAGTTTTTTCCATAGTTCAGGGCAGCTCATGCTCCAGTTCCAGGGAGACCAGGCAGAGGCAGTTGTAGTGCTGCCTTGTGGCTGTGGCTGTCGCAGTCACTGTAGCGTCAGGACAGAAGAGGGCAGCATCGTGTCACTTGCCTTTTCTCCCTGCGGTCACTGCTGCTGGTGGACAGCTCTACCTCAGGCCTGGAAGTCACAGAAAGTTACCCTGTTGGAGTGGATGACTTTTGGGCTAGAGGCGCTGTGAACAGCACTGAAGGGACTGGGCAGACAGTACAGGGAGCTGAGTAATGAGCCAAATAACTCCTTGAAAATACAGTGTTTTCACAGATTTGTAACATGAGGGCCACATCTGCAGTTACTGTGAAAGTTGCGGGAATGATCTCAGATGTAGAGGTCTTTATAGGAGGATGCAGAGCAGGCATCAATCTGCCATTGTTTCAGTCTTGGGCTGCCAAGAGTCACTCCTTCATTCAACAGTTCTCCATCTCTCTAACAGGAGAGGTACTTACAAACCATAAAATAAAAATCTGTTTCCATTTTATGCAGTAAGTCAAATGTGTGTTGGAAGATACCTTACATGTATACAGTCTTGAAAATAAGTTTAATTCTTACATACAAAGGGGCTGATTTCAGTTTGCAAAAGCAATTCTATTGTTTTCCAATTCCAGAATGCTTTTCTCTCCATGTAGAAGTGTTCCTTCTGCCAACTTACTAATTAGCATTATAAAATATGAATTATTATAGATGTTAGTCAATGCTTTGAATTACATCTTAGATTTTAAATCCTATAGTCCTATATTACAAGCTATATGATTAGTGAAGCTACAGCCTGGAGGACACCGAGGGGAGACCTCATTGCAGTTTATGACTTAAGAGGGAAAGAGGAGGGGCAGGCACTGATCTCTGCTCTGTGGTGACCAGACCTGAGGGAATGGCCTGAAGTTTTGTCAGGGGAAGTTTAGGTTGCATATTAGAAAGAGGTTGTTCACTCAGAGGGTGGTTGGGCTCTGGAACAGGCTCCCCAGGGAAGTGGTCACAGAACCAAGCCTGCCAGAGCGCAAGAAGTGTTTGGACAACACTCCCAGGCACATGGTGTGACTCTTGGGGATGGTCCTGTCCAAACTCGATGATCGTTGTGGGTCCCTTCAACTCAGGATATTCTGTGATTCTCTGAAGATTGAAAGTTGCTTACGGAAGGGTGAAGAAAGAAGATTCTGGTACATGACAGACAGGAGGTTATTTTTCATTGTATATTTAACATATTTATATATTGTTTCACCAGGATTTTTTGAGATAAAGCTAGTCGTTAAAATCTTCTGTATGCAAACACGCCTTATTGTAAGGGATATTGGTTTATTTGATTTGCACCTGCATGGAAGCATAATTCCTGTAGTTGTGTAAGTCAGGCAACAGATCAAACAGCATGTCTTCCCCACAGGATTCCGGAGTGGAGGATAGAAAACTGAGGGGCAAAATCCCTTTAGTTGTTACATCTGAGAGTCAAGAAAGGTAATCGTACCTTGGTGAGAACAAAAAAACATCTCCACAAAAAATATGGGTTTATAATTTCACTGAATTTAAGAAAATACTCCTTTTTTGGTGTTTCCCTATTAAATAAATTTAAAATGTATCTAATGTACTTTCCAGTGTTCAGCACTTTTGATAGAGACAACAATGGCTGCATCACTGTGGTGGAGTGGGTGCAAGGCTTAGCAGTATTACTTCGGGGGACATTGGAAGAAAAGATTAAATGTAAGATTGATCTGTATGCTAATGTTTAGTAGCAGTCATTGAATTCATGACAAATAACACATTGCTTGTGTTGTAATTTAGTAATTACTCTCCTAAAGGATTTGGTAATTGAAAAGTTTTCTTCTGTATAGTTTAATACAATGAAACTGAGCTCTGAAATGGCTTCTCTGAGACACAGGCCTTTTCTGTGTGAACTGCTGTTATCATAGCTGCCACCTTATTTTGTTGCTTACAAAAACTTGCGTTGGAACTGAATGAAGCTTTTTCTACAGTATAGTTTTGACAAAATGTATGTTTTTGTATTCACACACAAAATTGGAAAGAAGCAGGTGTATCTCTAGGGTGATTTTGGTTCAATAGCACAGTCTCAAGCCAGCCAAGACCAGTGCCAACATTCATTTACTGGCACAGTGGGGAAGCAGCAGTTGCATTAACTCCCAAAGTTCTTCAGCTTGGAAGCATAGATAGAAAAACTGAGCGTATTTTGTTAGACTGTCATGAGAACCCTCACAATAATGACAGAGAAAGATGGAGGAGAAAAAATAGCAAGAACTGTAGATTTTAAGAAGCAGAAAAAAAGAAATAGGGCACATGGGGGCAAAAAGGTAACAGAAAAAGGAGGATTACAGCATGTTGTTTTCATGACAGAGTGACCTATGTAGGCAACTATAGTTCCCAGGTTCAAGCATCAGGCATCTCTAATGAACTGGATAAATTCATCTGGAAAGTGGCCTGGGGCGACACAGCACTAGAATTTGTGCCCAGGACAATGAATGAATGTGTGTCAGTACTGCTACAAGCAGTAGAATATGCAGCCCTGCTGTACGCACCACAGAATATATTAGTGTGGAGTGTTGTCTGTTACAAGTGTATGCCAGGAGTGTTTTTCCTGTAGACAGTCTTTCTTTGTTACGAAAAACCCCATCTCTTGTGTTCCAAATTTAAGATTTTTGTTTGCTTGTTTACTTAAGTTTTGCAAAGGAGCAAATTTTATTATGATCAAAGATTTCTGATTCTAGGAAGGTAGAAACAATTAGAAGAGGAATTATGTTGATACCCAAAATATTCTGTTTCAGGGATTTTCTTTGTATTAAAGGTACTTCAGCAGTCTTTTCCATGCCAGTGCAGCTCATTCTTCTTTATCGTTTTTTAACCCAACTTCTGAAATAACGAGGATGTGTTTTGTAGGTGCAAAGTCCTTTTGATATAGATAGCAGATTCCCACTGTGGGAAATCTGGCTTCTAAATCAGAACCTTGTTTATATTTTAAATGGACCGTTTAAGAGAATTTAAGATCTGTAAGTTAGTATGGTTTATGTGAACTGAAGATTATTTGAGCAGAAATAAAGAAATAATTTTTAACTGTAAAGGGGGAAATAGGTACTAATTGACTAATATTTATATCAAAATGTGATACATGTATTTCATATATAAATACGTGACAAATTTGGCTCAGTAGATATGCTATACAAGGTACAATTCATGTTTTCTGTCTAGCAGTAACAGGTAACTTTAATGGTATGTGATTATAGTTTATTTGCATTTCAAAAGACTGTTTTACAGTTTATGACCTGAATGGTGATGGATACATTTCAAGAGAGGAAATGTTTCAAATGCTGAAGAACAGCCTTATCAAACAACCAGCAGAAGAAGACCCTGATGAAGGAATTAAGGACTTGGTAGAGATAGCACTGAAGAAAATGGCAAGTACTTACTCATTGCGATACTTAAGTGTCTTTCAAACATTCATTAACCAAAGCTTAGAAACTTCCTGTGAGGTAACAAAATATGGTGTCTGATTTACAGTGGGATTCAGAGAGTCTCCTAAGGAAAGCCAGAAATATAATCCAGATCTAGTAAGTCCCAGTCCAGTATCCTCACATGAAATTTGTTACGTGAAGTTACTATAAACTTTATGTATACACTAGCATGTGTATATGCGCATAGACACCTATGCATGCCTAGTCAAAACAAATGCCCACTCAGAAGTGGAAAACTCAAGTGTCAGCTGCATTTATTCCAGTGTTAGCCATCTGCCATAGCTTTAAGTACATTTGTGTTTTATTAATTGATCATGAAATGTTTTTATCCAATTTATATATTATATTAAAATGGTACACTCAAGGTAATTACTGTGAACCTTGTCTTACAGTGTTTAATCTAGGATATTCACATTAGCCAGGGACTGTCTTTCAATATTTTAATCAAATCAAGATACACAGTCTCCTCTTCTATGGTGGTGGTCAAAATATTTTACTTAAAACCAGGTCTTGATTCCGAACTCCTTTTAACCGTCTATTTTTCAACCCTGCCCCTTTTACCTCAGGTTGCAGCAAGCAATGCAGATCTTGCCTGAGCAGAGACTGATGACCCCCCAAAATGATTTTGCATATAATCAAATGAAAAATAGAATCCATATCAATAAAACACCTGTTAAACAAAAATACAATTACTACAAGTAATCCTTTCCTGAAGCATTCCCTTCCTTTTGTAGGACTATGACCATGATGGCAAGCTTTCTTTTGAGGACTTTGAACAGGCAGTCAGAGATGAAAATCTTCTCTTAGAAGCCTTTGGGCCATGTTTGCCGGACATAAAGGTATGTCAACCTTGAGTTTAAAAAAAAGGTGCAATACTTTCTGTTCTGTTGGTAAGGGGACATCTGTCTTACAGCATTAACTGTCATCTCAGGTTCTTTTTGGGAGAGGCTGGTAACTTTCAGAAAAAAAGGAGAAAAAACAAACAATAAAAGCACCACCTGCAGCGTATTCCTCCTCAGGGTGTGGCACTGCTGTTTCCTAATTGCATCCAACTGGGCTTTATTTATCAGTAATATTTCTAGGGGGTTTTTTGGGAGATGGTAATTTAGAACATGCTTATTTCCTCAGTGTTATGTTCTTCTTTGGAGAGAGTTTCTGCTGGTTTTTTCCTAATCCAGTAACCATAATTCTATTTGAACTGTTTGTGACTTTTAAATAATCAAAGTTGTAGCTTCATAGAGATGGCAAAAAAAAAATTGAAATATGCACAGTGATTCCTAGAAACAGAAGAGTTGCATAACACTGTTGAGAACATGGCAAGTTTTTATTTGCTGGAAACCTGTACTTCCTGCCAGCTCATCCACCTATAGGCTGGAGGACAGGAAGAAAGTCTCACAGCCACAATGGCAAGCTACATTACACATGTCAGCTGCAAAGCAGCTGTTCCCAAAGTGCCAGATTTCTCCTGGCAGGCTGTCAAAAGACTTTAAAGGGTTTGGGAAAACCAAAGTACTCTGGTTTTTAAGACCAGGGAAAAGGTTTTAAAAAGTTTCTGAACAAAATCACATTCATTAATAAGCATGGAAAAATTACTTCTGTCAATGTTGGTGATAAAGCAGGTCCACAATTCAGGCTAATCGTGGCAACGGGGGAAAACTTGGTTTCTTTCTTGCTTACAGTGTTTGTGCCTTCCATTCTTTATCCTACCCAACTGTTGCCTTTCCCCGAGATCTTTAGTTTCACTTTCAAAAGAGAATATTTAGATGTCCTTTCTAGCCCTAAAAGCAAGAAACAAATTTCAGCTATGAGCTTTACATGAAGAGAACCTATAGGGTACTAGATTTCCCACTGAGGCTATTGTAATGTTAATTCTACCCCTTGACACAGATTAAACATTCATTTCTACTTAAGTGTATCTTTTTTAAATGTAATGAACACTGCATTTGAGAGAGTCCTGCCACTGTGGAACTGTGGTTCTACAAGGAGCCTGCAAAGGTGTGCCATGAGCACATTCCTTACATACCCTTGCACCAGCACCAATCCTGTGAATGTCAGCATGGTGTATCTTAACCTGGTATTGGATTCATCTCCTCAGGGCTGGTTCTGTTGCCCAAAGGTGGCCCCTGAGCACTCCCATTACAGGGTTGTTGCAACACAAAATGCTACAGATACTAATCTCATCACCAAGGAAAATGTGACTCGTTTACACTGCCACATTGTCATCCCAGTCTCTGGCATTCCTGCTTCCAGCCAGTTTATCTCATTCTGCAGCTGGGTCGTCTTCCCCTCCATGCCAGCTGATTCCTTGGTCACAGATTCCTACAGCTGAGCAGTTACAATCTGAATTTCCCCTTCAGTTATAACTTTGAATGTTCTGACTGGTCTCCCAGAGATGACACCAGTAGTTCTAAGCTAAAAAGCAAGAGGTATCTATTGATTGCATACACATTTCAGTCCAGTACATGTTCTCACTAAATATAAATCCTTTAGTTAACTGAAAATTAACTTTTTTCTTTCTCTCTTTTTTTTTAAACAGAGCAGGATAGCATTTGAAGAGAAGGTTTTCCTGGAAACTCGTAAACTGTAACTCCATTATTGAATACTGTTGTAAGGGGTGTTTTTCTTCACCATTCTTCATGATTGAGTAAAAATAACTGATTACTAAGTCTGAGTATCCTTTACTGTAAAATCTGTAGAATAAATAGAATTTACTTTCATGACTCTGCCCACATAAGAGTTCACTGTTATGAAACACGTTACAGTAAGAGGCACACAGGACAACATTGCAACAATAATATATTGTAGTGGTTTGTGCATTCCAAGAAACAAATTGATACAATTTTTAACAGAAGCCCTTGGAAAGACAGTATAAAGAATTTTTTTTAATATAAAAAATAAGTATTTTAAACTATATCCTTTAGAAAAGGACTGTTGGAAGATGCTGCCAGCAGTATCTATATTCTTCTTCTTTGCTTTACAAGTGGCTTGGCTGAGCTGCTCTCTGGCTTTTCCACAGATGTTCTTGGAACAGAATCTGCTACCTAAATAGGGGGGGGAAAAATTAGTAACCTGTAATCACTACCTTTTTATGCTCATTTTAGAGTAAGGCCACGTCTACAACATTTGAGTGTTGAGAGGGATTTATTACTATAATCATGCTTGGATTGAATTTTCCAGCTGAATAGAGGAAAAAAGTAACACCAAAGGCAGCATCAAACACAAGATAGGTGAAACTTAAGAGTCAGCAATACTGTTTCTGTATTTAACCACAGAAACTGATTTCAGATACTCAGTGATAAGAGCATTCTTCTTACCAGAGGTGTTTTCAAAGTAAAGGCTGAGTGTGCTTTTTAAACTCAGGTATTTCAGGAAAGGAAGATAAAACAAAAATGTGTATTTTTGACATGTATTTTAGAAATGTATTTAATATAAGTGGTGCTTATTTATAGATGTGACTGGAGATAAGCTCTTTCAAATCAGCCTAATTATAGTCATATCTTAATGTAAAGTTTTATCAGTTTGACCTGCTAATTGATTAATATCCTCCATAAATCATCATATAGCTTAAAACATGCTTGTCAGTATAGAAGAACTGGTTCTGTACAGCTTTTAGTGGCGTAAGAAGTGTAGGAGCAAAATTACATTGAACTGTGACTTCAATTACTTTTCACACTCCCTTTCAATCAGAAACCAGATACCACACCAGAGTCAGCAGGGCTGCCTGCAAAAGTTATTGTGTCTCCACACGCTGGACAAAAACAACAGTGGTTTACTAAAAATCATTTAGGACCATGCATGGACATTTATACTTTCTTAAGTGTAGTGTATGGAGTAGAATTGTCTGCAAGAGTTAAATAGCAAGAACACAAGCTTTAACTGGCAAAGGAACTGGTAATAATGAGTAAATGCTGAATTATCTGAGAGTTGCTGTTTTTATGGGTAACAAGCACATACCTCTTTCAGTTTATTTCGAATTAATGTAGCTGAAGTGTTCAGTGACGCGTCATCCATATCCACTTTAGGTATTTCTGGTAGTTGTGGACCAATAATGGCTTCAGTATTGTCTGCACTTGTTCCAAGGAGGGAAAACTTGCTGCCTTCTTCTCTCCTTCTCTTACGTTCTTGCAGGTGAGTTGTACGAGGCATAAACCTGTCAATTCCACTGTAAGTTGGAACTGTTCTTTGCTGCATTAAGGAGGCTGGTGGAGTGTGTCCTCCTGGATGGACACTCGGAGTCAGGGATGTGTTTTGGCCAAAGTACCCAGAAGTTTCAATACAATTGTTACCATAGTGTGGAGATGTTAACAGGCTCTGATTGTGTTTCCCAGATGGATGCCCTGTGTTGTGGGATACCCCATGAGAACTTGTAAAGCAGGATGGAGCCCAGTTACTGGCTGAATGTGATCCTGATGTACTCCATGGGAAATCACGGTGAGAGGTCTTTGAGACTGTCTTCTTAGGGCCCTCAATGTTCTTTAACACAAAGCAATCTTTAAAACAACAGAAAAGGAGCCTCACTATTTCATGTCATTATTAGTTCTAATAATAAGAAGAAAGAAACAAAACTACAACTGCAGAAGCAGTAACAGTGATATTCCATTCCCAGGCACCTTTCTGTGATTGTTTCTTAAGTGGCACTTTTCAGACTGTGTTCCAGCCTAGTCCCTCTGCTGGTTTGTGAGGAACACCTGAGCAGAGGTATTTCCACAGTTTTGAAAACACAAGAAAAATATTCCTAACATTGCCAATCAGTGATTTTTACCTTCAGTTATGATTTCAAGAAGGACAGGCTGTCTCCCAACATGGAAAAAAATCACTGGGCTTACTCCTTTTAAATATCCTTACTCAATGACTAGTGATACCCAGCTATGTGGGCCCAAGAAAGAAGCTTGTCCACCCTTCAGTTCTGCCTGGGAACTCTGCAGTACAGGAGCCTTTGTAAACCCAGTCCACTCTTAACACTCCCCCAGTGCCAAGATGTAGGCTGGAGATATTTTTTGATGAAGCTTCTGGTACAGTCACTTTCCTTACAAAACTGTGCCTTTGGGCACGCCTGAGTAAGCTGGAACAAGGTTGAAAACATGATGCCAAAATTTCCTGCTAGTGCCTGAAATTTCTGATAACATTTTGAAAAGAAAACAAAAAGGAAATACTTCATTATTAAGCTTAAGCATTCCTTTTTTTCAGTCTTAACCAAAACTGAAAAGTTGCTTTGAAAAGGATACAGTTCTGTAAATACTGAGAGAGATTTTCATTCTTCTGTAAACATGCTTAAAATGCATCTCTAAGAGCTGGATAAAAAACATTTTCTTTAATGGGCACTGTAACTAAAACCCCACCCACCCATGAAGAAAGATATTAAGATTCTATGAGAAATTTAATCACAAACCTCTTTGATTTGTTGCTTTTGCTATATACTTCCTTCTATCCTGCAGCTTCTCTCTAGTTTCTTGGACTGTTTCAAATTCAGGAGCGTAGCACACGTGCAGCAAACTACCAAAGAAACTTCGCTCATCCATTTTTCTCTTGGCCACCCTGAAAGGAATTCAATTGTATTGGCAAAACTGAGACTTTTACTTCAACTTTCTAGAACTTTTAACACATTTTAAGTGCAGAAGTTGTAAAAGAGTAAAACAGCAAGAGGCAGCTATTGCCCTGTCCAATACCTTGCACACTGCAGTTTTTGGAACTTTAAAAGGTAAACTTCAGTAAATTGCTCTGCTGGATATTCATCTAGAGCGTGATACTCCTCGATGGCACCATATAATGCAAATTGTTCAACTAATTCCTTCATAACACCCAACGCAGGAACTCCTTGGATCAGTAAATAGCGAGATTCCAAGTTGATAGTGTAAACCTGAAAAAAACAAAACCAGAGTATTCAAAAACGTTCACATTCTTGCTTTATTGTAAAAGGCAGGCATTTTCTCCATGTTTTCTGTTGTTTCCCAAGTCCTCTCAGGATGCTGAAAATCCCTCTATACTCTACTTTGACTCTGGACTACTGCAGGTTATCCTGCAGTTATCTGGGACCTCCTCATCTCTGAGCAAGAACTGAACTTAAGCTTCTCACTCAAAGCAAAACCCAAATGAGAGCTGCCTTTGCTGCACAAGGTGAGAGTACTGCCATTTGCTGAGCAAAATCTCTGGTCTCTGGCCAACTGCCATGCAAGTCTGACTAGTAACCAGTTCATCAGAGACGCTGTCAAAATACAGAAGAAAAACACAGTGAGAAACCTGTCCTGTTCATAGGCAGAGAGAGCATGCAAAGCAGGTGAGGAATATGATTTTTTCCTCACAAAGAGAAACAACCAAGTACCATGATTGTCTAGGGCACAGTGTGTGTACAGGCTCCTTGCTACGACGATCCAACAAGGTACAATCACACAGATAAAATGCTGAAACAAGGTCTTCCTCCAGCAGGGTAAAAACCAAACCAACCACTCTCTTATGCTTTGTGAAATGTCAAGCAACACAGACTCTTAGGAAAGCATGGTGACAGCTCACTACTTACAACAGGCAGCTAAACCTGAGATCAAAGGAAATTCATTCTGAGTTGGCTAAAAACCCCCAACTAACAAATATTCAGACTGCACAGTTACACACATTAAAAAAAAAACAACCAAAAACCCACATTCTGGATGAAGGAATCACTTGGGAGATCAGCACAAACTCCCACCATAAAAAACAGTCTCTGCAGACAAGTCACTCGAGTTGTTCCTGCGACAGCAGCATACTCCCTAACTGCATTCCTTTGGGAACAAAGGGACTAAAGGATGCTTTCACTATAGGATTTTTTTCTGGCACATTTGCCCTTTGACCTTGCATATCTAGGGAGAGGAGATTCGAGTAAGATTTTATCACCCTTGGGACATCCATACTGTTTCTCCTGTGTGTATCCTCCCTGTGTGTGTTGGCCTTTGTCCCTGTGTGGATACCCGGGACTTTCTGGCCCCACGGCATACCCTTGGAAGAGTAAAAGAACTTCATAGCTCTAACACTTCATGAAACATGGAGGGTTTGAAAGTTTTCAGGAGGGTGGTGGTAGTGAAAAATATGTGCCTTATGTACGTGTAGGGAGTAACCGTTGTTGGGGCACTGATGAGGCCAGACCTCAAATCCTGTGCTCAGTTCAGGCTCCTCACTCCAAGGAGGACGCTGAGATGCTGGAGCCTGTCCAGAGAAGAGCACCATTGCTGAGGAGAGATCTGGAGCACAAGTCCTTGGGGGAGCGCCTGGGGGAACCTGGAGGTGTTTATTCTGGAAAAAGGAGGCTCAGGGTTGACTGTATTGCTCTCCACAACTACTTGACAGGTTGGAGCCAGGTGGGCGATGGATCTGACGATCTTAGAGGTTTTTTCCAACCCCAGTGATCCTTAAGGTGCCGCCACAGCTCGCAGTGCACTGTCAGTACCCCGACCGCAGGCGCAAACCCCAACCCCAGCAGTTCCGCCGCAGTCACGGGAAGTTCGTGCCGTGCACCAGGCGAGGCCCGCGGCCTCCCTGTCCCGGGACCCGCGGCCTCCGCTCCCTGTCCCTGTCCCGGCCCCGCGGCCTCCGCTCCCTGTCCCTGTCCCGGCCCCGCGGCCTCCGCTCCCTGTCCCTGTCCCGGCCCCGCGGCCGCCGCTCCCTGTCCCTGTCCCGGCCCCGCGGCCGCCGCTCCCTGTCCCTGTCCCGGCCCCGCAGCCGCCGCTCCCTGTCCCTGTCCCTGTCCCCCCCCCACCTTCACGGCGCGCGGCCTCCTCCCCTCGCGGTACTTGGCGCGCGACTCGCAGACGTTCAGCTGCGCGTGGTGCCGGCACGGACCGCCCGCCGCCATCTTTCCATCGGCTACTGCGCCCGTCGGCCGCGCAGGAGCCAATCAGAGGCGGGACGGGGGCGCGCCGCGCCCGCATTGGCCGGCGCTGGGCGGTACCACTGCCGGGCCGGTGGGGGGGCTGTCCCCGCTCTCAGGGCCGGGCACGGGGCGGTCGCGCCATGGCCATGGCCGTGTGGGGCTGTGGCGATCCCGGCGGAGCCGCCGTCGCCACCATCGCCCTGAGCGGGACCCGCGACTGCTTCCTGCACCTGCCGCCCGCGCTGGCCTCGCTCCTCCGCCTGCAGCAGGTACCGACGCGGCGCCGCGCGGGGCCCGGCGCAGGGAGGGTTGCGGGAGGGCAGCACCGCCCCGTCCCATCCCGTCGTGCGGGCACAGGGGGCACAGGGGGCTCAGAGGGCACAGGGGGCTCAGAGCCGCCGCCCGCCCCGCCACCGACCCCTCTGCCTCGCCCCCTGCGCTGCCATCCATTCCCAGGAGCACCCAGGAAAGATGGGAGTTTATCTCCCCAGCCCGGTCTGCACCGGGAGCGTCTGCTTGTCTCTCAGCACTTTATTTCATATTAGTTTCCATAGTAACTCGCCAGCATTACCCGAATTAGGTGTGAATTTATCAGTGGGGTGGGAGGTGAGGTGGTTATTCTGTGCAGAATCCGCGTTGTTAGCGTAGGTAAATAAAATGTTTCGCTGTAGAAGGGGCTCCCGTCGGGCCGAGGGTCAGTGCAGGGAGCACCTTCGGCCGTAAATAACATTTCACACGTGGAATCGGGAGCACAGCTTGCCTTTGCCCCTTTGTGCCACGGACACAGAGCAGGACAGCGTGGAAAATGGCAGGAGTGAGCGGGTGAGGAGGAGGCGGCGGGAGCAAAGCCCCGGAGTCCTGGCACGAACCTCCTGATTGCCCAAGGCCCAAAGGGCCATTTCACAACAACAGCACAATCCAAACGTGTGAAAACCTGCTCTTTCGGCTTTTCGTCTTCTCCTGTAATGCAGAAGAAAGAAGAATTACTTTTCTTACTTACAAATAAAAATAAAAGTCCATAAAATATTTTAAAAATTAAATTTAATATTTATATATGTATATATTAATATTTAAATAATTAAAAATAAAAATGAAAGTCTATAAAAATAAAAGGCTGTTCAAGAGTTGAAACCAACACACTCTTCTGTGTTGAGTTGTGCAAATAACATGTAAAATCCAGAAAATACTTTTAATTCCTTTGATCTCTCTAATTAAATACAATTAAGATTGTCTAGTAATCATCTTCTTTGGCTTGATTTATGTTAATTTATTTATTTATTTGAAACTCATAGGGCCAAGCTGTGAAAGTATCCTGTGGTCATCAGCCAATATTTTTGAGCTGGATGGAAATCAGGCATCGAAGTCACCAGGGTGAAAATATTGCAGAGATTAACAGACAGTTGGCAGAGAAACTTGGCATCACAGATGGAGAACAGGTTTGAAATGCAGTAATGTTTTTTTAAATTTAAATAAAGAATGTATTACAAGGTACCTGGAAAGGTAATATTTTATGAATTAGCTATGACTTTCTTTTTTCATGTATGTAGACAGTAACTTCATTTATATCTGCTCAGGAGGAAAGTTGATGTCATGAAATGTCTTAAATGTGAAAAGATTTGCTCTTAAAGTCATTAACAATTGCCTAAGTGGTGTTAGGATAGGCTTGTAGGTAGCTCTGGCAGGGATGGACCAACTGTTCAAGTGCCATTAATTTTAGGAAAATACATTTTTAAGCAATTAAACAATTTGGTAGTGGGAATATTTTGCTAGGAGTTCCTGGTGTTTTGAAGAAACTATTGACCTACTGCAGAGTTCTTCTTGTTTAACTTACTTAGGGGTTAAATTTTCATCCCTTTTTTCCTCCTCTTCATAATATGTTCCCATGTGTCTTCTTTCTTTGGACATGTACTTAAATTCACCTCTTACTTTTGGACACTGTTAAACTTCTCGTAAATGACTCTGTTGTTGGGCAGCATTTGAAGAGATGTCCAAGAGGCAGGCAGAGTTTTGGGACATGCAACTATTAAAATCTCTACATCCAAGGGGGTTTTTATATTAATAGGTGGAGATTTAAACAAAAAGAGTAGAAGGGAATTGCTCTGCCCAGTATTGTTGTGTAGTGTGTTCCTATCTGCTTGTTCTCTCCATTTGCAAAATTTTATTTAGCACAGTAGAAGGCATCAAAGAATGTGACTCAGAGCAGTACAGTAACTTACCTTGTTTACCTTTTTAACATACTTTCTCAAGAAATCATGTGCCTGGTTGCAGAAACCTCTAATTTAGTAGTTCAGCAGCAGGTTATCTGCCCTTTTTAGTTCTAGCAATTAATAACCTTCAACAGGAAGACAATTGACAAATGAAACCGAAGAAAACCACACCCAGCTGTTGCCTGGAATAATCATCTGTACAATCAAATGAATGTGTGAATAATTAGGTATTTTGCCATTGTTTTGGATTCAGGAATTGCATGTTTGCTGTTTCATAATAATATGAGCTTCTATTTGCCATGTTGGGGGAAAGATTGCTCTCAGTTTTTGCTTCACACTGAGGACTTAGAGGAATTTAAAATCAATTGCTACCTTTATAAAGGGCGCCCTGATATAACTCTCTTTCAGAGTAGAGGTAACTGGTTTTATCTCAAGTTTGTTCAAAAATTGATGACATGATGTTGTTTGAAATTTGTTACTTTTTGTCAAATGAAACCTTTGGTAAAAATTTTTGAAATACATGTTTAATGCATTCTGAAAAACCTAAGCCACAGTAGCTTTTATCATTCCTCTTGATCCACAGGACACTAAAACTGTTATGTGGAGATGGGGCTGCTGCCTATGAAACTGTTCCTACGGGAGCTGGGCTTGCTTTTGTGTTGTGCTTCTCATTTTTCAGCTGGTTTTGCCTTGTCTAAATTTGCCACAACTCAGTGGTTTTTTCAGCTTTTTAAAGTCCTGGTCATTTAAAAATAAAGATTAAAAAATGGAAAGATGATTATGTGATCAAGATCTAATAAAAATTCAGTCTTTGTTATTAGCTGATCAAGCTTTTGATGCTTTTTCACATTCATTGCCGTTCATGGCTTGCTGAAGCCCCAAAGTGTGCCCAGTGCATCCATTTCCAATCCATTGAGCATTAATCTGCTTATGAATTACCTGGTGTCATTAACATGGTGTAGGTTCCAAGTATTGAAAACATAAAATTAAGGGGATGTCAATTTTCTAGTGGAAATAAAGGTGGAGCTTATATATGTTTAAAAATATGAAGTGAAATGTTTTGGTGTTACTTTTGTCAGGTGTTTCTTGAACCCTGTTCCCACGTCTCCTCCTGTCAGCAAGTAGAAGTGGAACCACTCACAGCAGATGATTGGGAAATTCTGGTAATAAAGCCCTTTCTACTGTTCATGTCCAAGTCTCAGAGATGACATTCTGGCACAAGCAGTTTTTTGCACAATGCCCCATTCTTTTCAGCCCCTCAGGAAATACTAAATGTAGTGGGGTTTAGTTTTATTTTATATTTCAAACTGTGTATTAGAAAGAGATGTAGAGTTTTAATTTTGAAACAAACGTTAAAAATGTCTGCAGTATTTTATTTATAATGGTGTTACATTTCCCAGGAACTGCATGCTTCCTCTCTGGAAAAGCATCTTCTTGACCAGATTCGAGTGGTATTTCCCAGAGCCGTCTTTCCCGTGTGGGTTGAACAGCACACTCACATTTACATCAGAATTGGTAAGCATTGTTGGAGGCCCTTGTGCCTCCAGGAAGATGTTTTCCTGGAGTGGGTGCATTCATTGGCATGTTTTGTTCACACTTAGGTGCACTTATGCCAGCAGCTCCATTTGGGAGATTAGAGCCATGCACAGAGCTCCTGGTGTGTCCCAAAACACACGGACCAGAGGGGAATGTCACCAGCACGCCTGCCACAGAAAGTGACATCTTGCTCAGAAATTTTGTGAAAAATAACATGGAGCAAGAAGAAACAGTAAAGGATCCTTTTGCCAGACAACCTTACTTAAAGCCTGGAGTGCTTGAACAGAGTGAGGCGGATGCAGACATGACATTTGGCTCAAATGTTCTCCCAAATATACGGAGTTTCATAGGGAACATTTTCTCTCATACATCAGAGCAGAAACAAAAGACTTCTTGTGATAAAGATGAAATGAGCACCTTGAAAGACAAGCAGCTGAACTTAATTCGTATGGATTCCATTTTTAGAGTGTGTCAGTGCCAGCCTCCCAGCGTGCAGAATGCATCTGCCACCCATGCATTTCTGAAATGCAATGCTATTCATGTTTTTCCTTGGAATTTAGAATATATTGATTTGGATCCAAATCCTGTAGTATCTTATGGGAAAATTAATGAGCTGCTTTCCCCAAGAGAGCGTCATGAAGAAGCAAAGCAAAATTTGCCACTTGAAAAGCCAAAGCATTTGACTAATACTCAAGACAAAAGTCATTCTGATTCCAGTAGCAGTCAAGCATTCAGTGAGGGATCTGTTGTTCAAATTGTTTGGAATGCATTTGAAGACCTAAAGAGTGTGATAGAGTATGGCCACAATGGGGAAGCCCTCCATGCTGGAAGAGTTTGGGTCAGTTTGAGCACACTTACCTTTTGGGCTTTCTATTTGATAGTGTTTTCTATTCGATAATTGTGGAACTGGCTACTTAACATGAGGTTTTGGGATATAGACTTTGTGTTAAACTTTCAAGCAGACTGTACTAGACTCAAGTACTGTTTGCTAGAGCTGTGCTCTGCAGTTATTCTGGACTGCATCATTTACCATCATACTCCAAGATGTACAGTGTACTCTGGGTTTATGCACCCTTAGCATTTTTTCGCCAAATGAGGAAAATGCTTCAGCATTTCTGGAGGGAGTGCATGCTTGCTTCAAGATCTGTGGGTGGCCATTGTGTTCATGAGAAAGTGAAACTATCCACTTATATTTCAGAACTGCATAATGAGGCTCTTTTCATCAGTTAACATTTTGAAATCTGCCTTACACTCCAGGGGTCATCGAACTGTAAAGTAATGGGATCACATATCCTAGTGCTCCATGCCATTTGCAAGTGCTTTTATATACTCTTTAAAATACATTATAAAAATTAATATCAAATAACTAGTTTTTATATAATTTATTTTAGTTTTTATATGCTATTCTGCAAGGTGGTTCAAGTCCTGGTGTGGAGATATGATTTATCAATGTGTTCTGATAGAACCAATGCCTGATTATGTTCTTTCCTGGAAGCACATGTGGTATCAGCAAAGATAAATAAAACATGCTCCTGATCACTGTTTGACTGTTTTGACATAATAAACTCACCACTCACTTATTGCTGTGTTAAGAATGAGAACAAGAGCCTGCAGTGGTCTTTGCCACAAAATCTTTTGAGAGACGTAGTAGTTTTTCAAATGCCACCAATCATGAAGTCTCTCAGACTTAAATATTTTTGAGATGTCTTCAATCTAGATAGAAGTTTAAAATAACCCAGCATGATTGAAAAGGAGCTTAATTTTTAAAAGGGCAAACTGATTTAGGGAGAGTAGATTTTCTCTCTCTGTGCTGCAGCCGTGCTTAGTTCTGATCTGTGTATTTACCTGCCCATGTAAAATTAATTTTCATCAGAAAATGAAAATAGAATTGCTGTTTTTCTTCTATACTAAAAGCATTCTTATAACATTCTAAGAATTCCTCCAAATTATTTTTTAAGCTTTTGGGGTTTATTTAAAGAAGTTGGTATATGATAAGATGTAGGGAGCACGTTCACAGATAGGATGAAAGGTAATTATAAGTGTGCATGAAAGAGTAAGATTTAGATACCACCATCAATTTTATTGTTTCCTTCTTAAGTCTCTTGCAGATTACAAATAGATCAGTGATCAAATGTAAAGGCTCTATTAGTGATGAAGATATTTATGTTGTATTATGTATGCAATGATATGACTATTTTACTTTCTAATCCTTGCTTTTATTAAAAATATTTCAGATTCCAGATGGTCTGAGAAAAAAACTGCGCATCAAAATACACTCAACAGTCCGAATTCAGTCAGTTGAATCTATTCCTAAAATTCCTGTATCTCTTACACTGCAGCCCAGACAGAACTTAGTGAGTTGATATTCTTGGTCACGTAAACGTGGAAAGTGTTGCTCTGCTCATGTTGGGGAAGTTTTATGTTTATTTGTTTTAATTTGTTAGATGATGGTTTGGAAGTCATCTATTGTGTGTGACATAATTGCAAAGGAATTTCTTTTTGTGTAACTCATTGCTTTTTCTATCAGTTTAAGTTAATAGGTTGCCATGATCTATTTAGTATTTTGAACAGTGTACTGTAAACATGAAGCCATTAATTTTGGGTTGCACTTGGTAGATATTTCAATTAGTTTAGCATGCTAACAGTTAAAACTGGTAGAGATCACAGAGGATGGAGGAAATAGAACTGAATTTTGACTTCTTGTTTTCAGAATTAGAGGAATGCTATATAGCACCTTTTAAATCATAGGCTCTTCCCTTTTTCTCAAATTGTGAGAATGTGTGATGTCTTTTTAAAAAGGGTGTTGATATGAAGGAGAAATGGCATTGATAGGGATAAGATGAATTTTCTGTTAAATTAGGTCTCAAGCATGAACAGCACTGTCCAAATAGCAGCAATAGCCAATAACAATTTTGCACCAGATCTTCATTTGACATACATTAATGTGGGTTCAAACTTAGCAAATATTGTGTGTATATTTAAGCCTATAAAAAACAATCATAAAGAGTAAATAGCCAGTTTAAGTCTTCTGGGAGAAGACATATTCTTCAAACATTGCAATGCCCAATGGATTTGCTAAGAAAGAAAGTTGAAGTGAAATTATAATTATTCTTATGTACTGTTTAGTTTTTTACTTTCTTGTAATTTTTCTTTTCCTCATGCTGAAGATTTTATTTTCTGGAGTTATATCATTGAATCCCTCTGTTTTCCTGTAACTGAGACATATTCTGAGTGAGCATCTGTGACTGGAAGAATATACTTATTACCAGTTCTCACAGTCCATCAGATGTAGCTCTGGAATGATGTATTTCTTCATAACATACTGTATGCTTGCTATTGTTCAACACTGGGCTGATAATTTCCCACATTAGCTGCCCCTCAAAGCCTTAAATACAGCACTTGCAATCATAGAAAGGTTTATGCAGGTTTGCTCTTTATCCCCAATATTCTAATTTGGTTTCTTACCTATAGAAGAATGGTTGGACTGCCTTTTTTTTTCCTTCTTCTTGGAGATAAAAGAGGTATTAGTTGGACTTGATGATCCTTGTGGGTCCCTTCCAACTCAGGAGATTGTGTGGCATTCTAGCAGCTATCTGCTAAAATTGTAGAAAAAGTAGTTATGTGTTCTCTTGTATGTTTTAAATACTGATTTCTCCCTTTCCTTGATAATTCAGTTGAAGATTTTTTAGTTCTTGAAAAAACCCAGGCAAATAGAGAAACAATAATGACTGTAACTTTCATTTTCCTTTCTGAACACTGCTTCCAAGATCTTGCTTGATTCCCCCTTTTCTAGACAGGAATTATGCTACTATGATCGGGTGCTTAGGCAAGAGATAAGCCATATAGACTCATTCCATTTATGTAGGTGATCTGGGATAAGTTGCTTTGTCTTTTTGCCTGCCTGTTGAAGTTTATTGGTTGTGTGCCTGAATTGGATGAGCCCAGGGTTCTTTATATAGGAAAAGGGTATACAGGGAAGAGAGGGGTGTAGCCAGCACCTAAAACAAGTCTCCAGTCAGTATTGGTGCATCCAGGAGATGAGCAGTGCTCTTGGATATGGCAAGACAGATAAGTAAAACAAAAGCAGGTGAATTTCCTTGCCCTCACATCAGTGTTCCAAAGACAAAATCTTTAGAGGTGGTGTAAGATTCAGCTGTGGCTGTAGCAAGGCCTAGACAGATGCTTTCCATAGAGCAGTTGATAGAAATGGTGTTGGTTGGCAAAATGCTCTTTTCTAAATGAATAAAACTTGTATCTTCTTCCATCTCTGCTGCCCAAGAGAAACAAATCCCTGCTGCATAGAAAGAGAACATTTTTACTTACACCCAGTTTTGTTTTATTTACCTCTGTCCTTTCTCCTGTTTAGCCTAAAGATATACACGAGGATGATGTTAAATGTGCTTTCAGTTCTTGGCTGCAAGATTCCTCTACTGATAACTACCCGTGGATAATGACAAGCACTGACTGTATACATCTGTCTTTTAAAGAAGGTAAGGGTAATGCTGTCCTGTGCTGTAGTTGTCTTAACTGTCCACTGTGGAATTTATTTTGCCAGTTGACCATTTAATATCTGTATACACAATTTAACATAGGCAGTTAAATGCCACCCTGACACCCGATCCCATCAGATCTCAGAAGCTCAGCAGGGTCAGCCCCGGACTAGTACTTGGATGGGAGACCTCCTGGCAATACCGGGGCTGTAGGTTCTAGTCCTGAGGACTTCACTGTCACCATCCAAGCTCGCTCGGCTGTGGCAGATGAACCTCAGGAGTTAAACGGTGGGGCCAGTTCTGTGCACGCTGTGCCTCACCTAAAACATCCACTGTGCAGGCTGAAGGGGCACACCCACGTGGGGAGAGCCCTGCCCGAATCTTCGTTCACAAAACCTGGCCATACACTCACAATTTAACATAAGTGCTACCTCTTTACACTGAAAGTGTAAGCTTGAAGTATGCATTAATAATGATTACTCTTTTTTATTCTTTCATTTTGGATTATATTGTGGTAATACTCTAATCTGTTTTATCTTGTGAGGAATGAAAAACGAATTTATTTGGAATTTTAATAATTGTTCCTTGGGATTTTACAGGAGTGGAGGAGTTTGTCCTTAATGTAGTGCATCCTGTGCACATTGAAGAAAATAAGCCTGAAAATATTTTTATACTGGGTCCCAGTTTGCTGCAAAAGACTAATATACAAGTAAATATCACATAGTATCAGGTATCAAGTAATTTAAATTGTTATACTATTTTTTGAGTATTTTGCATTTTGTATGTAATGTATTTTGGTTTCCCTTTCAAAATAAATTGTCAGTCTATTCATTAAATTAGATCTGCATTCTTTATATTATTTTGTAGCCTGAGGCCCCAGTAAGATTCCAGACATGTGGTGTTTGTCACAGTTTCATAGTCTATATCAAACTCTCAGAAAAATCCCTTAGAACAGAGGAAAGTCAGTACTCTCCAAGTTTGAACATCCTTATACTTAGTTGTTCTTCCCCTCTAAACCACTTCACAATGTAACTGGCAGGAACAGTATCTTGTTCTGTCAAGATGAGACATATTCTGTATTCAAACCTATCGTGCTTACCCTGCCTTCTCTCTCTCCTGTGCCTTCTGTTTCTTTCATGTTTCCTTTCTCAGTAGAATAAATATTCCTGTTTCATATTGGGGTTACAATTTCCATTAGTAATTCTGATTGAAGCAGTGCCCATTACTCCAGGATTGTGATGATAGGAGTAGGACAATTTTCATCTTTAAACTCATACAGGGTAATATTAGTGGAGAGTTAAGGTGTCTTTTTTGACTGTTTGGAACAGATTTGTTCTGCAAAGTTTAGGATTCCTGTTTTAAAAAAGAAAGTAAAATAAAAGCTTCATTTTTACTAGCAGTAAGGTACAATAAGGCTTCTACAAATTGTTGTAGTGACTCATACTAGGATGAAAAGGCAAAATGCATTTTTTAATGCAGTGTCAGCATCTGCTACCAGCCTGTTACTGTCTGTGAACCTCTGTTAGCCATTTGCCTGCCCCGCTTTCCATACTAGCTCCTGGTGAACAAGATTGAAAAATTCATGCCAGGTATTTGGTTAGGGTTAGGGTTAAGGATTAGGGTTAAGGGTTAGGATCTGTTTCACTGTTCTGCCTCACGAGTACTCCTGCCAGCACAAGAGGTGAGGGCACAGAAGGAGGAACAAGTTACAGGTAGGCAAAGAGATGGGCTGCACAGTTTGGTTTAAAAAGCACTTGGCCCAAAATCTAGTCATAGGTTATTATTGCATCACTGTCAACACTGGATTGTATTTTGGAAATAATTGTATCTATTCCATTTCACCATTGCATCTTTTCTTTCAAGCACAATAAGAAGCATACAAGCAACATTTTCTTTACTGAATTCCAAATATGGCTACTCACTTTTATAAATCCTTCTTCTATAGTTATATTTAATCTAAAGTCCTGACTCTTTCTCTGTTGTAGGTTCTTTTGCATCCTGTAACTGGAAAAGCTGATGGTGACAGCCAGCCACCTGTGCATGATACAGACAAGAAACTTCTGTACCACAGACTAAATGATTTAGGGTGAGACGTTTTCATAGAAAAAAGCCTGGGAGGGAATCGGAATCAGAATCAGAAAAAAAGTAATATTGGTAGAAATTCAGTTTTTGAAAACTAAGCCAGATCTAAACAAAACTCTGCATCTTCTGTGTACGTGGGTAATTTTGTCTTTGAATGGTCTTACTGCACTGAGTAGAAAACTTCATGTGACTAAAGGTCATGAATATTTCAGCATGTCTGTCAGTAGGATGGGAGGTCTCAGAACTGAGACCACATCAGAATTGGAACTCAGAACTGGAGAGTTTTAGAAGAAACACTGATAATTCAGCAGCTCCTGCTGTTGTTCTTAGTAGTATAGACAGACTTTTAAATCTTCTGAGGTTTCCAAATAAAGCAAAACAGATAAGTTGCAGTCTGTCTGTTAGTTCTTTTCCCACAATAACTTCAATCTGTTTACTTGTTTAAATAAATTGAATAGTATGGGTCTCAAAGAATTACAGTTCTTAAAAGTTTTACCAGAATTGTCAGCTGAGGAGAGAACTGCAGAGTGCTGTCATCCTCAGTACAAGGGAAAACAGTGGTACTGTGTAGCAAAAATGAAGCAGGGATGGGGCAGAGGAGACTCAAGGCTTGTGGTCAGTGTTGTGAAAGGCAACTGAGAATATTACTGAGACATTGTGAAAAGCATCTGAGGATATAATTCTTGAAGAAGGATGGGAAACTGATACGGGGGCAGTTCAGTAGTGATGGGATGTTAGAAACCAGGATTTGTTTGTTCATTCAGTTTCTCATGGAACAACACTTTCTGTTTAAAGCTGAAGTACAAAACTTGTCGCCTTGCTGCTTGTGGACCTGACAGGAGCACTATTGTGTTGAAAGTCACAAAGATTTAGGACAAGTGAAGGACAAGGATGTTTTCAAATGAACTATGGGTTGTTCATTTCTAAAAAGGCTGGGAAGTTTTCTGACCCAGCCATGCTCCATGTGTTACCAATTTGCTAAGTTCTTTAGTAGCAGATACTACAGTAGATGAAGCCCCAAACGATGGTTAACTCTTAAGTTCTGAGATCTACCTTATGCTGGTATGGGGTACAATAATAGATAACCCTTCCCTCTGTGGGCGTGTTCTGCAATGTCTGTCTGTGTCCCCTGTGTCACGACTGTGGAATAAAAATGCTGTCTCTTCAGACTGAGTAGCTTTTTCTTGAAGAGGTGAAGTACATCACAATCTGTCAGCATTGTAGATTCCCCATAGTGCAGGCTACTGCTGCTTGTGTGTGCACTGATGCTATGATAGGCCATTTAATGTTTCCTTTACCCCACAGAGGAGTGGACAAATTAGGAACATCTTTATTTGAACACATAAGCCACAGCCTTCTGGGACGTCCTTTGTCTCAAAAGCTGGCTGCTGTTGCTGTGGGACTGCGAAGTGGAGGGGTCCTTCTCACAGGAGGAAAGGTACATACTTCACTCCTTACACTTTGCAAACTTCCAAATTGTTTTCCATAGTTACAAAATTATTTTCATTAGTTTTCTTTGATACCACGTAAATTTCAAAGAATAAAGAACAAGCTGCAAAAAGAGCAGTCAATGGAACAGAGGTAATTCAGCAAAATGTCATCTTACAGAAGCATATACAGATTGTATGCACATTTCATCAGTATGTATTCATAATTCATATATCTATATAAAATGTAAGCTTTAAAGATCGCTATCAATGCAATTTCAGTTTGTTCCCATAGGGGATTAATCTACTTGGTGTTTATAGTGTAATAAACACCTCTTGTTTCTGAAATATGAAATGAAAATAAGATATATTTTCTCCTGTTTTCTGACATAAAATGGCAGTGGAGTTGATACTATTCCTGTTGCCTCTTACAGTGATCCATTTAATACTGTATTCCATTGAAACTAGCAGATGTCCTAACACTGAACTCAGTGGAAGCAGAACACAATTATGTAGTGGATGTATCCACTCTGAATGTGTTTATACTTGTTTCACTCTAGGGTTTGGTCTCTACCAAGCGAAGACAGAATATGTGTATACTTTAGAGAGGAATAAACCCAGTGTGTGTACAGCTTTCCAAGCTTGTTTACTGGTGTGTACTCTGACAAAACCACAGAAACAGAAGGAACCGGTTCTGTCAATTTATATTCACTCACATTTATTTTTGTAGGGAAGTGGAAAGTCAACATTAGCAAAGGCCATCTGCAAAGAAGCTTTTGACAGACTGGATGCTCATGTGGAAGTAATTGATTGTAAAGCTTTAAGAGGTATGATCATATTTTTTTTAATCTCAAATGTTTGCTGTGTGATAAAGAGGCATAGTTATGAAGTTACTATATTTTGTCTTAATAATTATTCTATTATTATTGCTATTTTACAAGGGTATTTGATGCCCCACAATTCAAATCTCATGCAAATACAGCTGCTGTAAGCTTATGTCAGACTTTGATCAGTTTCTCTCCCACATACTACTGACAAATTCAAACCATGCTTGCCATGCTTATTTCTGATTGCTACAAAATAGGAAGAAGCTGCAAGTTGAACTTTGCATTTTTTGAGCTGTGCTGGCTGAAGGAAGTGTTAACAAACCATAAGTGTAAAGGATGTCTGTATTACTCAGTGAAAGAATGACACAGGCACCAAAGAAGGGTCAAATGACCAACTGATTATGATGGCACATTCACTAGCATGCTGTATTTGGCAGTAGTTGCCTTGCAGCACTCATGATTATAGATGATGATGGTGATGAGATGAATCCTTAGATTTTGTGACTTCAAAATAAGTACTTTGCGCAAAGTCAAAACAGGACAAAAAGTTTTTTTCTTTTTTCATTTGCTGGCCTTTTTAAATAGTCGTACTGTTACAGGGACAGAAGATACTCAGTTGTTTTCTTACAGAGCCCTTGTCCTGAATGGATGTACTCTTTTTGCTTAAGTCCCTACTAAGCTTCTTGCCCCAGAGAAAAAGGGAAAAATCGATAAAGGGCTAAGTCCTTCACTCTGGAAAATCAAAGGACTCTTCAGTAGCTATTTTAGAGTGCTGGTGATACTTGTCTGGTTTTAGCCACCTGGAAATTAGACCTGTAGGCTTCTGTAGCAGTTAGTGAAAGATGATTAATCTCACTGTAGGACATGTGCATCCTTGTAGTACTTTTTTGGTAGAAGATGTGGACTCTTTTCTCTGCTGGTTGTTGACTCTGTTTTAATCTTCGTACCTGGATTTATGGATGTAAAGTTAAGCTAGACAAATCAAAACATTGTAGCATTATGTAAGCAAGATGTAGTTAGGCTGATTGTTTTTCCTAATATGTTCTGTCATTGTAATAGTATTTTGTTTTAGGAAAAAGATTAGTAAATGTAAGGAAAAATGTGGAAGAAGCTTTTTTAGAGGCAGCGTGGAGACAACCATCCATTGTTTTGATGGATGACCTTGATCACATTGTTGGAGTACCTTCTACACCAGAGCATGAGAACAGCCCTGAAACTGTTCAAAGCAGTAGACTTTCGTATGGTAATACTGTGCTACCTGTGTCTGGATACAAATATAATGTAACTTAGAATTTCTTGCATCTGAATTGCCCTGTCTTACCTGAACAATTCTGTCTGTATCGTTATTGCCTCTGGACCATGTGATATTCAGTCAGACATTCACAAATTTCAGTATGTAGGCCAGTTGTGGACCACCAGCTGAATCAAAGTAGTGCACTCTGGAGCTTGGAGTGGTCCTTGCCAGTGGTGGTTCCACTGCTGCTGCTGGCAATGCCTGGTGGCAGTACCACTGCCAGTGGTAAAGGCCTCTCTGCTCTTTGTTCATGCACTCAAATATGTTGCAATTGATTACAAACTGCAGATGAATCTTTAACTGACAGTTGCTGATTTTGTGTTTTCCATAATTATTTATATTTACAGCGATATATAAATTTCATACTTACGTTTAGAACCAACTTCTTTTAGATGAGTACAACTTCCTTATCATTGTACTTTATATACTTTGTAGAACTTCTGTTTTGTTTTACAATGTAACAATCCACAGATGTTAAAAATGAGATCAAGATGATCAATTGTAGTTTGATATCCTGTATACAGTTCCTTTCTATTCCCAAAAATCTAGGCAGGGATAAGTTGCAAATTAAATTTAAATGGTTAAAATTAATAAAGCCACAGCAAAAATATCTCCCATTTCTTAGCTCACTTTGAGGGAGTTAGTATAATTTTTGCTGAATTACTTCTGAAATCCAGAAAGTCTTACTATAATTTCTTTTTTTTAAATGTGCTCTTAAGTTACATGCAGAATTGTTTGGGTTTCTTACTACTATATTTAAAGGTATAGTGCATACCACAGAGCTTTAGAGTTTTAAAGATTATTCCTTGAAGATTTACCTTGCATCCTTAATTTTTCTTACTTCGGTGTATTACTTTTTTCCTAGAGTGCTTATTTTCTGGGCTTAATATCTATTTTTATTCTTACAACCTTCCCCTTTTTTGTTTGCTTGGAGGGAATAATAGCACACACAAAAATGCATGTTTAATATCCTGGGGTAGGTGTCATCAGTGATGTTACAAAATTCGCTTTTCAAGAGCACTTCTGATACCATTTTATTAGTGGAATGTACTGTCCTAGAAAAAATTACATCTTTTTTTTTTCTAATTTAAAAAAAACCCTGTAAACATGGGAATAAAAATAATATGCTGTAAGCTGTTATTTTTTGTGTGCCCTGATGCTGCTCACCAGTACAGTAAAAATGTCTGTTCTGAAATGCAGAATCTTTTGTTACTTTGTAATTCATGGAGCAATGTCTTCTGTGTTTAGTTCTGAAAGATCTAATCAAAGAAGTTATTTCCATGGGGAGTTTGATTGCATTAATTGCCACAAGTGAGTCTGAACATTCCCTTCAACCTTCCCTGGTACCAGCACAAGGAACTCACATATTCCAGTGCTTCAAATGTATCCGATCTCCAGATCAGGTAAATTCAAGTGAAATGGGTAAAATCTCATTTGCCTTTTCATCAGTGTCAAATATGATGCTGGAGCAGCTGCAAAAATGGGAGGTTACACCTGAAGATGAGAAAAAACTCTGGAAATCTTAGAAGTTCTTTCACTGTTCTTGAGTATCTCAGAACTTACATCTGTCATTACAAAGTTGAAAAAACCCAATAGGAATAATCCAGTAAAAACTCCTAATCGGCCCCACCCTTCAGTATATCCAGAGGATATTTCAGTTCAACCTAAAACAAGTCAAGTTGTCTAACACAGGTGGGATAGGCATGTTACATGTAAGGGGATGCTAAAGAGGATGCTAAAGGAGCAACTCTGTAAAAACATGTAAGTCACCACAATTAGATAAATGAAATTTAACTTAAGTGCATTTTTGCTCAGTTCAGAGAAATAAGTATGTCCCTGGAAAGTGTATTTTAAAAGGGTTATTAAAACTAAGTGTTAACTTTATGGGAAGGTTTTTTGTGTTCTGTATTAATTGTATCCCTCTACTTTTGAATATAATCCATTTGAAAAGAAAAATGAATAGAGAGAAGAATAAACAGGAGAAAGCAGATACTTTGAATCCCTGTGTACCCCTGTGTATTTAACATGAGTTGTTCCTATCTGTGTGTCTTCTGTCACAGGCCAGCAATTAAAGGCCACTGAGGAGGGGATTCTTTGTTGGATGCAGTGTAGCTTTCTCCAAACTCCTGCAATTTTTTTTGCTTTTATTAATTTTGTAGTCTGCTTTTACTAATTTTAATACTAACACACAAGTAAGGATGACACATCTGGAAGAGTTAAGATCTCAAAAGATACCAGATTATGTGAAGTCTTTTTATGTAATGCTGTGTATTTCATCTCAAATGTATTCTCTACTAATATTGACAAAATGAAAGATGTTCCTTTTCCTGTGAAACAGAAAAAATGGATGTAAAACAGTGAAATTTGGAGGTGGAGTGTTGTTCTGTTATTATTGTTGGATTTAAGGTAGCCATGGCGAGGTCAATACTTAAAGTTATAAAACTGTTGAAAGTATTGAAATGCACCTGAAGAACTGGCATTTATTTATATTCATGCCTGCTCAGGTTTTGTTATTTGAAGGTTTGGTGACATGCAGATATTTAAGGAAATTGTAGTAACTCATACATATTTACACTTTGAGTTCCTCTACTCAATATAAATAGTAAACTCCATATACACTTGCTGCACAACTCTGTTTTTCAGAAGCAAAGATGTGAAATGCTGTATTCCATAATAAGGAAGAAACTGAATTCTGATCCAAAGAACTTCTCTGATCTTGACCTCCAATGTATTGCAAAGGAAACAGAAGGTTTTGTTGCCAGAGATTTTACTATGCTGGTTGATCGTGCCATTCACAGCTGTGTTTCTAACCAGAGTGCATTGGATAATGGTGGTACGTTGAAAACAAAGTGGTTTTTTTCATGGTCTTACTGCTGTTATCCAGAACTGGTGGACAAATACAGGAACAAGAAGAGTCAGGTTTTATGTTTTGTGTTTAAAATTTAATTAATTATTACATATTGTGAGGAATTTGTTACTGGTAGTCTTTGTGTTCTTTTTTATTCAGGGTTTCTTTTTTCTTTCATTTGTAATCAGAATTGAACCTGTCAACTGTGGATTTTCAGAGAGCGATGAAAGATTTTACTCCAATAGCTCTGAGAAATGCCAACCTTCATAAACCCAAAGACCTTCGCTGGGACAGGATTGGTGGCTTAAAAGATGTGAAGCAAATACTTATGGATACCATCATGTTACCTGCAAAGGTACTAAGTTCTTTTAAATTAATTAGTTGAATTTTATATGTAATGCTAATAGGGAAAGAATGATTTTTAAGGTGCAACACGTATTTGATAGTAAGATGACATGATTTTAAGCTACTTTTTGTAGCTTTTCAGTCTCCAACTGTCTTCAGCTACTGGAAAACTCTTTCTCTTTCCCCTTTTCCAAATACAAAAGGCAATGGCTTGATCAAGTGTTGCTCTAGAATATTGGAGTGTTGCTACATTCTTCTTTGCAGGGTTTGTGATTAGGCTCTGTAAAGATAACATTTCCTTCTGTCTTCTTCAGTGCTTTTGCTAGAGGAGTGGAGTTTTTTTTGATGAATGCCAATCCATCAATCCCACTTTATTTTACTTTGGCCTTTCTGCCTTGCTTGAAACTTGAGCATTGAGATGAGGCATCCATTTCAGTCTTCAGAGAAATGACTGAACAGTATATTTGATATCACTCAGTGTTAAAACAGGAATTTAGAAGTACCAGTATGGACATTATAAAGCTTTAGTCCATCCCTATTCTGGCCTGTTTCATCTTGGCAGAAAATTCCACTTGTTTGTATTTTAAGTACCTGTTAAACCTAAGAACCTACTTCAGTCCCAGGTAAACTAATAACAGTCCAGTGAGCTGTTGGGATAATAATGTGGATAAATAAATTTGATGCATTCTGTTTAGACAAAAATCATCAGTAGTCAGTGATGTTACATTGCATTACAGAATAATTATGTATTTTGGTATGTAACAAATTGAAACTCCTTTCCAGTATCCAGAACTATTTGCAAACTTGCCCATACGACAGAGATCAGGAGTGTTGCTGTATGGAGCGCCTGGGACGGGAAAAACGCTCTTGGCAGGAGCAGTTGCAAGAGAGAGTGGAATGAATTTCATCAGCATCAAGGTAGCTAGATTGTAAGATTAATTGGTTCATTGTATTGACTGAATGAAATAGCTTGACATAGTACCTGAAAGTGTGTGCTTGTGAGGGCAAAATACCAAAGTAAGAAACTCACATTTAAAATTTTGCATGTCTCTGGATGTCTCACTATCCGATTTCTGGAACTTCACAGTTTTATTACTGAGATTTTTTTATATACTTATTTGTTAGGTAGAATTATAAAATTTAATTAGATCTTAGTTCTTAGTTTCTCATTTTTTTATAAAAAGAATCTGGGTTTTGGTTCCATTGGACAATGAAATTAAGCAATATATTTTAAACATTTTTTTAAAGTACAATGTAGACCTTTGTCTTGTGATACTGTAATACATGTTCTGTTAGAGTAGAAAAATGGAAATGACTACTTTAAAATAAGTTGGAATGCTTAATAAATTCTTTTGGCTTATCCCCACTCCTTGGCTCTTCTATTAAAGCTGCTACTGTCTTGGTCATAAGAGAATTCACTCTAGTACACAAAATATATGCTGATGTTGAATTACACATTAAAATGAAAAAACATGACATGAGTGTTATTTTCTCTTTATTTTTTTAGGGACCAGAGCTGCTCAGCAAATACATTGGAGCAAGTGAACAAGCAGTTCGAGACATCTTTAACAGGTTCATTTTGTAAAGATTTCTGATGTTATCAATTCATATTATTGGTTGAAGCACCAATAAGTAATTTTGTTGTCTGAGGAGAGATATGGCATCAGATTACAAAAGCATCTGAAATAATCAGTTGTGCTGAACCAAATGTGCATGTCTCGTCAGGTTCAGCTTGACCATCATTATTCAAGAACTGCATGTTTGGCTCTGATCAGGAGTGCACTTTTGAAGCTGCACTCCCAGTTCCCTCCATTTACAGTGTGTTGGTTCACATCATAGAAATGTCTGTGAAAACACATGCTGAATTCTTTTCAGCTGATTCCAGAAGACAGTCAAGTGTGCTCCAACTAGTAATGCACACTTAATACATAGGGTCATATTAGACTTGGTATTGAAGTCCTCAGTGGCAGTGGTTTGGGTTTTTTCATAAATCTGCCCTTGACTCGCAGTGCTCATCACTAATGTAAACATATCCTACACAGCCTTTGCTTCTCATGTAATTTATCACACAACCAGTCTCTGTGTTAGATGTATGTAAACCAAGAGCCCATTTGCAGTGATTGGATTTTAGAGCTTTTGTGTACATTAAAACAACAGTTGAGCACCTCTGAAATGGTATTGCAATTATGTCGCACAAAAGGTGCAGTGATTCCATTGCAATCCAGTTCTTCAGAACCTCTTAAATGCTACAGAAAATAGATTTTCCATTCTGTCATTAAAGAGAACTGTTCTCTGAAGCAAAAAACATTTAGTATTTCTAAGCAATTTTACCTGTGACTGAAACTTAAACAGATTTTAGCATTGCCTCTTTTTTTTCCCTTTTAGAGCTCAGGCAGCAAAGCCTTGTATCGTTTTTTTCGATGAGTTTGATTCTATTGCTCCTCGCCGAGGTCATGACAACACAGGAGTTACTGACCGAGTGGTTAACCAGCTGTTGACTCAGTTAGATGGCGTGGAAGGCTTACAAGGTAGCAATTCATCTGTGTGCTCCTTTTTATGTAAAAGTTTAGCAGATGTTAATGTCATTTTTCTGTGCTTTCCTAAGGGGTTTATGTGCTAGCTGCTACAAGTCGCCCAGACTTGATTGACCCTGCTTTGCTAAGGCCAGGTCGACTGGACAAGTGCCTGTACTGTCCACCTCCTGATCAGGTGAGGAAACAAATAATTTCATATGAGAGGCAGGAAAAAAGTCAAACTAATGGGCTTTGTTCTCTTGTTTATATTTAGTGGTATTTTACAACAGTATAAATTCTCTGATTTTAGTGTCAATGTGTTCACATAAAACTGGGGAAAGAAAAGGCTTTTTACCACAGTCTTCAGGATCAAGTCATATCCTGTGGATATGGGCAAATAAAAAAAAATTAAAACAGGAAACTAACCTGCACAAAAAAAATGGATGCAGTGTAGTGTTTATAGTGTTCTGTCCAGTAGGTATGGGATTTATTTGAACCGTAGCCATTCCTGAGGGTTTGATTCCCATTTTATGAGAAAAAAAATTAGTGCTGTTCATCTTCAGCTTAGTTCACACATTTAACAATTGCCACATCATTCCATTCTGACACACACATGATGAAGTTAATACTGTGCCTTAGAGCTTAGATACAGTCTCTTCCCTCCCTTTTCCTATTTGTTGTAAACTTCTGGTTTAGAGTAAGATCATTCAGATAAACCAGAGTTTTTCACTTCTGTCATACTTTTATGTATAAAAATCCCAGATATTAACTGGATATTAAGAGAAATGTTTCCCTGTATACTGCATTTGGTTAGGGGTAGTGTCTTTTTAGCATCAGGGGATAGTATCATCTTTAAGATAGAACTTTCTCCCTCGGAGAGGAAGTTGCTTGTGACAGGACCAAAGCATCATCAAGCAATCGGGACAAGGGAAATAACAGGTTGCTTTACTGACACTTTTCCCCCTTTTTTACAGAATTCACGCTATGAAATCTTAAAAGCTCTCAGTCATTCCCTGTCCTTGGCAAATGATGTGGACTTTCAGGATTTGGCAGCAAAAACAGAACAGTTCACAGGGGCTGACCTAAAAGCTTTATTATACAATGCCCAGTTAGAGGCGATCCATACTCACTTAAGTTTAGGTTTAACACAGGTAAGTAAAACTGATAAAAAACAAGTCTCTCCTCTTTTGAAATTGATACATTTGAAAGAGTTCTTATTATCCATGGTTTTTTAGCAAAATTATGTTGAATAAGTTGTAGTTTTGCTATATTTTTATATAGAGGACTAAAATTTTAGTATGTTTGCAGAAAAATAAAGAATAATGTAACAAATTAGTTTAAATACTTCCTAAACACCTTCATTTCATCATAGGTGTTTAATGTTAAACAGATTTAGACTTATATAAATCTGTTTATCATGGTTGTGAGGAATGACTGGGAGAGATCCCACTCAGAATTTCTTAGAAACAGCTACCAGATTTGGTTTTGAGATGGCACATTTTGGATGATGGAGGAATCAAGAAATTGGTAGTTTTGTGGAGTTGTTCCAACAGACTGAGTTTGATTGAAATCAGGAGAGAAGTGGCAAGAGCTCCTTTCCTCTTTTAGCCTCTGTTCAGCCACCTCTCCTCACATTTTTAATGCCTGTGTTCTGGTTCTAGCTGGAAAGAGGGAAGAAAAACAAGAACTTCAATAGTACATATATATAAATTATCCATATACTCAGTGGAGCATGCTCAGAAATTTCTTACAGATAGAAGTGTACAATCAAAAAGGTTTGCAAACACCAGTGTAAAGCAACAACTGTGATTTCCACATCAGCACTTAAACTGTGTTGGCTGTGAATAAAAATGAGTTCAGCAATTAGGCACTGTAAAATTAGACTCACTTCAATATCCTGGAGCACTTTAAAAAGATGTTAAATTGCCTGGAGGTTGAGACAGAAATGATGCAGTTCTACAACAGAAGGTGTACTTGAAGTTTGCCAACACTTGCTGTTACTGAGTGAGACAGTTGAAACAAATAAAACCTTATCTCCTTAAATTATTTTCCTAGTATGAACACAGAAAAAGCATTGGATTTTCTTGCAAAATATTTGGAAATACACTCCTAAAGAAGACAGATTACTAGAGTAAAATGTAAATCAATGCTTTTATTTGCATGGTATATGAAATTTTTTCATTTATTGTACTTAGTTACGGGCTAACTCTTCTATGTACTGTTCTTTTTCACAGGATTTTGGATCTAGTTCTGATAGTGACCTCAGTCTCTCTTCCATGGTTTTTCTGAACCATAGCAGTGGCTCAGATGATTCGGTAACAGATGGAGACGCAGGGCTAGAGCAATCTCTTATCTCTTTAGACATGTCTGAGTTGGTTCCTGAAGACCCAAGGTCCAACATGTATCGTATTTATTTTGGAAGCTCTTATGAATCAGAGCTGGGAAATGGAACTCCTTCAGAACTGGTAAATTTTGATTTTTATATATATTACTACGTATGGTATGATTTTATAAATACAATATGTCTGCTTTGACCTTCAGTCCTTTAGTCTTCAGTCTATACCTTGTAGTCACAGTGGGCAAGGGGATGGAAGGATGTGATTTGACACAATACATTATGGACTTTCCTGCAACTTTGCAGGACTTTAAAATCAAAATTCCAACATACTGCTTAATACCCTGTAATGAAGCAAACTGCATTCATACTAGATTTTACTCTCTGGTCAAATGGCTTGTTCCCTTCCAAAGTTCAATACTAAAACAGTTTTCAAATTTTTGGTAGTTGGTTTGTTTGTTGTTTTTCTTTAGTTTAGTTTTATTACTGAAGAATGAAGATCCAGCTTCCAAGAATTAAGTTATAATCTTAAGAATTAACAAACCCCTTTCAGTTTCCAATAAAACATATGTTAGTGGAATAATCCGACCATGGAATTTTGTAAAGAACCGAAGTAAACCTTAGATTCTACTGTTGTTCTTACAAAGCAGGATTCCTGATGTGGCAGTTTGGTGTTGCACAGAAAGCAGCACGTTCCCTGGCCAACGTGCAGGTTGGCTGTCCAGCACCTGCACAGGGATCAGCTGCCAGCGTGTCTCACTTGGCTGGCAGGTCAGCAAAGCAGGATGTGCTGCCCCCGAGCTCCCTGTGGTGAACAGATGATTTCAGAGTTCATGTGTGATCCATGGTGCATTAATTTTCAAAATCTGTTGTAGGACTGTTACTACAAGCAGTTATCAAAGACTCTTACTTTCAAAACTATCTTGTGCTGGTTCTTAAAGCCAAAAATAACTTACCTTGACATTAGAGAACTTACTACTGACTGCTAAGGTGCTTTTGTTGTGTTTGATCTCACATTATAGATGACAGGGTTTGATTAATGTATCTTTAGAGACTTCAGTTTTAGTCTGACTGAAAATTCTTCAACAAGGCTACAAGGACTTTGATCTCCTAAAATTGTTGAATTCAAAATGTGCATGTTTTACCAAGTACACAAAGAATTTGGAGGTGATGAATATTTAAATTCAAAAGTACTTCCAAAGCTACCTATATAAACTTGTCCAGCTTTGAGTCAGTAAATAAAACAATAGACTTAGCAGACCTTTATTCTTTTTGAGATGGGCCATTGGAAAAGTATTTACATTATTTCCAAACCTTAAACACTTCATAGCCCAAACACCTGCACAAATTAAGGTAAATCTTCCTGTTAAAAAGTTATGTATGTGATCCATTTCAGAGAGAAAGTACTATTTTTGCCATGGAGGCAAGCTTATACTGAATTGTGGGGCAATTCTTAATGGTGTAGTAGCTCTTTTGGATCCATAATGAGTTAATGTATTTCTCCTTGTGGTCAATTTAGAGCTCTTTGTGTTTGTCTGGACCAAACTCCATCACTTACGACTTGACCAGCCTCGCTCAGAGAGATGTAGCATCCTCTCAACCTTCAATGCTTAGAGCAGCTTCTCAAGAAGGCTCCCTGGAGAACAACCAGGAGCAGCAAATAGAGCACCTGAGGACAGAAGTCAATGCTATCAAAATCAATAATAAAAGCAAGAATGGAGTATGTGGTTTTTTGTTGTTATATTTTAGTCTTGACACTTCTCTATTGTTTTCCCACACTTCTTCGTATTTCAATAAATAATTCATGCAATAATTCTAAATATTATGTAACAAAAACAGCAAAGTAATACTTAGTTTAAGGAAAATAAGGCAGATGTTAAGATCTATATCACTAAACAGTTGTTTCTGTGTGATTAGGAGAGGTGAGGGGGCTTGTGGCTGTGTTTATAATACATTTGTCTGTACATGTAATGAGGAGGTTCCAGAGTCAGTGATACTGATGGTGCTGTGTTTCTGTGGTGACTTTTCATTGTCTGTTCATGGCTCTGTTTCCAGGAGGACAGCACCTTTAATCAGTCAGGGCTTGCCAAGACCACCTTAATTATTACCCAGTCCCATCTGATGACTGCACTTCAAGGGATGAGACCATCCATTAGTCAAGATGACTGGAGGAGTTTTACTGAACTGTAAGTATTACTTTCTTTTTTGTATTTGGGAATTCGGTGGAGATCTGGTATTTGCACATTTCTTTTTCATTAGAAACACAGTAGTTTCTAATAGTGCGGAATCGCAGCAGAGCTGAATAACTTCCTGCAGCATTTTTTTCAGAAATATTAAATTAGATACTGGGAAAGAGAAAATATTTTATCCATTAATTGTCTTTTATTGGTTTTTATTAATGTAGGACCTAGAAATTGCAGACCAGAAACATCTTGTACTATGTTAAGAGTTGTACCAGTACAGAGGCACCGATGCTCTAAGGCTTAGAGCAAGGTCTTTCCTGCTCCCACTTAGAAGTAGCCCCTCATATTTTCAAATTGCTGGGGTTTGACTCTGTGTAATGGTCTTTGTAGCTGCCATGTTTAGGAAAAAGCAAGAATCTGTGCAAGTATAAACATACTGAAAACGAGAATGTTTCCACAGACTTGGAAGGGACTGAAGTGAAAAGCTGGGGAAGAAAAAGAAGCAGGACAGAGAGTTCTTTGAGTTGTGGTTTGGGGGTGAAAACTCCTTCAGCTCCCCAGGTCTGAGAATACATGCACTCCTCCTTTCAATAAACATCTCTAGTTGTGTGCTGCATTAATGTGCATCTGAAGAGGTATATGCAGTTCATTTCAGAATTTTCTAATATCTCTTTCTAGGTATGATAATTTTCAGAATCCCAAGAAGAGGAAAGGACAAGTTGGCTCAACGTTTAGACCAGGACAAAAAATGACTCTAGCTTAGTAACTTCTATTTGTTTGTAATTCCTAAACTGTAACTGGAAATGAAGATGTTATTAAATCAGATTATTTATATTCATATGGATTTATTAATGCAGCCATTGAAGATAAATTTCTTTTAAACTTACATGCTGTAAAATTATGTCACATTTTATTTTGAAGAAAATTGTTTTCCTTCAGATTATTAAACTTTTTGAGAGAACATTGATTGTGTTCTGTCCTATTGATTGTCACACAAACTTTTAAATCTTGGGTTTTATGAATAGAGTTGGCAAAACCTAACAATTTTTTCCTGTCCCCGTTTATTTCCTCACAAAAAATAGATTCTGTTCAAATAAACTGTAATATCTAATGGTGGAAATGTATTTAAATATTCTATAAAGCCATTCTCTAATGGCCCTTGAAGGCGTAGAGAAGGGTGGTCCTTCATATGTTTATGCAGCTAGACTAGTATCTTCAGAATAGCTATGGTAAAAAAAAACAAACTAAAAAAACCCACACCAAGATTATTGTTTTCTGCCACAGTTTATTAATCAGAAGAATATCAAGTTGCATTTCACAGCAGGAAGTACCTTCTCATTCCTACCTTTTCTGCTTGGAGACTGTTTAAACCATTTCTGATGGTGGAAAGCTTTCTTAATGTCACATTCTGAAATTAATCACAGCTATTGTCTTGCATGGAGAACTTGTTAGGGAGTTGTCTTCCTCAGCTGGTACGTAGGTAAGCAGGTCTTAACAGAGGAGGGGAGAAGGAGGGGACAGGAAAGAAAACTAGAGATGTTTCCTATGAGTCTATACAACAACTTTTTCACAGCATTTTGCCAATACTGAGGAGTTTAGCTTGGTTGGTTTTTTGCTAATCCTCCTTCCCTACTCTTTACCTTTCTGAGGTAGATATTTTTTCAATTAGAAAGCAATTTTTTGGTAATTTTTCATGGCTGTTATGTGTCTGCACACCACTACTGCTTTGGGCCATTGGGCATTATTACTCTGATGAGATAATGTCTTGGCTTCCTCTGATCACTTCTTCAAGTACATTGGTAGTAGGAGCCTTCCTTGAGCTGCTCCAAAATGTTCGATTGTGTGGTGCCACTTCATGCTCCAGTGTCTTACTCAATTCACTGAAATGCACTATGCTGTGTCAGTAATTAGAGGAACATGTCATACTCACCATGTGACTGTATTGCTCACTGCCATCTTTTTTCAGTTTTTATTCCCAGGGCCAACGAATGTGTAATTTGTCTGTTTGTTCTTGCAGCCTGGTACAGGTGAAGCCTGTATGGATGCACTGCAAGCCTTGGCTTGAAGCAGTTGATCCCCCTGGTTTTCTGATATTTGCTTCAGTAGCAACTCTTGCTTTTTGAAACTGCAAATCCTTATTGCATCACCACAAAGCTCCACTGTTGTCAGTACCACTATGCCACTTGTATCCTACTTACTTTGGATATGTGTTTGTTTGATTACACCCATGCCCTAGGTTGCCTCTAACCTTGCATTCATCTTTCTTATGTAAAAGTGTAATTTCTTTCCTTCTTCATCATGGCTGTAGATGTGCAAATGAAGAGGGGTTGAACAGAGAAGAAATTTGATGCAAAGGAGCAAGTGACCCCCTGTCTGATGCTCCACGGTAACTTACACTGTAGGAAATGCCAGGTTCTTTGAAGTAATTCATCTTTTGACAGAAGCAGGCCAAACTCCAGGGATATTGTTAATGAAATGCAAGAGCTGGCAAGCTGTAAGTAGTTACTCTGCTATGGTTATGTATCAAAACTCAGAAATGTCGTGGGTTGGGTTTTTATTTGCTTTTTCAGGTCCGGTAAGGAGATTGTCCTAAGGTTCAATTGCTTTAGTGTTTCTGCTTCTAGAATAGCTGAAATGGTACACAATCTGTCATGGGCACACTGAAATGAAATCCTGTTCCCTAAGGTTTAATGTGCTGTTCTGTGATGCAGCCAAGAGATCTAGGCTAAAATAGTTCCAGATGCTCAGGTAGTAGTTGGTAAAGAAATGCTAAGTCAGTTTGCTGGTGTTCACATCACAAGTGTAAGTGAGACCAACTGAGAAGAAGTGAGAAAAATCAATCCACTGTATCCTCTGGCAGCTGGTGAGGCTTGTGTAAGACTCCCAAGCGTGTGGCTTTCCTGTAATGTCCTACAGCAGCAGGGTCATGCCGGCTGCTATTAGATAGCCAGGGCAGATGTTGCATTTCTCAGTAGTGCTGTCACACCCCAGCCTCCAGAAGTCTTTAACAGCTTGAATGAGTTGAAATGGCTTTGTGAAAACCGCTATTTCAGGGGGAGAGGCAGTCTGCAACTCCTAGGTGCAAAAAGATGACCTCTTTCTTCATTATTTGCACAAAACATGCTCTTGAGATTCTGCAGTAATGATTATTATCAGACTTAGGCACAGCTGTAGCACAGTATGTATCCTGTGGAGCCTCAGTGGATAAATGGATGCTGACACTGCATTTTGGTGCATCAGAAATTATTAAGGTCATACAGCTGTTGGGCAATTTCCAGACATCTGCAAGTTAATAAAATAAAAAGCAGATAATAAAAACCAAACTATTTGGAGCCACCCACAAAACGCTGTCAATGCTACATTATTCCAGCATCAGCACCATAAGGATTAAAGCCATCCACATGGTTTTGTGCCATTTTTCGGTTTGGAAGTTAGAACTGAGTCCTGCAGATGAACTAGTTGCAGATTTAATGCTCATCTCCATTTTCTTAATTATTGCCAAGTTCTAGGAAACTTATTTCTAAATTATAAATTTCTAGTAAAATTATTTCTAAATAATAAATACTACTTTAATACAATGCTCGTATATTACTGAAGTGCTGCTGAAATAATTTTTTAACTAGAGCATTGTGACCTTGGTTAGATATTAAAAAGCTACAACAGCTTTTTGGTGCATTACTGTTTTAGTGTTTGCTGAGAATTAACTCATCCCATTTTCTAATGCCTGTTTTTTGAGGACTTAAAAACCTGTTCATTTTCTAAATACCTCAAATACATTTTCTTATTTTTGAAAGACCAAAGCATCCTTCATTAAGGACAGATTTAAAACACAGGTGTAAAAAAAACCCCACTTGAAGTCAGTGTACTGAAACTTTCTTCTGCAGATGTTGGGGAGAAAAAAGGACTTGGCTTCCCTCACATCAGCACCTGCCCCTGCACTGACCTCAGCTCTCCTTCTTCCCAAGTTTAGGTGAGTGGATCCCATTGTCTTTCTCCACCAGCTGTCCCAGCACAGCAGATCCACTAATGGAGCCATGTCTTGGTGAAGGTGATGGGTCTAAAGTAGAACTCTTGCAGTGGGGAGCGTGTGGTCTACCAGGGTGCATGGGGGTGGTTGCCCTCTGTCAGTGAGGGATGTGGCCCCACAGAGCACAAGGGAGAGTCAGTCTGTCCTATGGGTGGGGGTTGGGACACCCCCCAGTGCTACAGGCAGCCCCCTGGGGTGTTCCTCCTTCCCTGAGCAGCTGGCATGGGCCGTGGACAGAGGGAGGAGTGATTATGAGAAATGTTCATTTCATTTTTTAATGTTTCTAGGTGGATGTTATTCCAGCTCCATACTACGGTGATACGGATTCCAAAACCCGGCTATGTGGTGGAATAGACCCTGTTCACGTGCCCTTGTCCGGTGAGGTGAAGCTTGAACCATTCACGTACATTAACAGACCATTCACAAGGAACAATCAAAAAAACCTGGAAGTGCAAGTGAAGAGATGGGACCCATGCAGTGCTTCTCAAGACAGCCCTTCTCTTTCTCAGCCTGCAGCATGGCAGGAGGCTGGTGCCATCAGATGTGCAGGGTTGCGTTTGTTCTGTGCACACCATTCTGCACTGATGTGCCGGATTATAATTTGTCAGCTCTAAGTCTGTCACTCCTACTTGGAGTAAATTTGGTTTGCAAATGTTTCCCCTTAAACATAAGTTGTGTAGCATTGCTTTCCTCTTTAAAAGCTCAGTCTTTTTATTTTTGCTCATTTTTTTCTTCTGTGGGTGACTGATGAAGAAAGTCACCCTTTCTAGATAACAGCTGAAAAATTAGAAGCTGCATTACAGATTGCTGAAAAAACAGGTATCAGTAACATTGATCTCAGATTTTCATGCTTTCTTCATTTTATAAGCAACATCTGTTCTCTGCATTGAAGCACTTGTATGGTTTCATCTCTGCAGATTTTCAGTCTTGTCAGTCAGGTGGGTCCAACTCTTGATAACAGGAGCTGATTTTATAATCTGGGTGCTATAACAAAATGCAGAGAAACTGACTGTATTTTGTGAAGAACAGATCTTGCTTTTCAAGACCAAGTTTCTTTCTCTGGAGATTGTAATGGAATTCACAGTGTTGTAAACAAGACATGGTTCTGACCCTCAGAAGAGAGAATATGCTACTCTAACAAACCTACTCAGATAATGAAAGAAACATGTCTGATGTGATTTTAGAGATTCTTCTTAGTTCCAGCTAATAAGGACCTGCCAACAAACAAAAAATTACAATCGTAATTTTTCCGGAGTTTAGGAAACTTCATTAGTTCAAAATGCTTAGCATGATCAGTGGTTGCATTCTGATGTGAATGCATAAATGAGGACAGTATAGCTTGTCACATACATTTTTTTCCACATTCCTCTCTGTAGTTTAAACTGCTTTTCTTCCTTGTGGAAATGTTTGAGTTTGTGAATGTCTACAGAACAGCGCTCACCAGTACTTCAGGCTAAAATATTTCCTGATTGTATTGTCTCAATATTCATAATCCACTGATAATACAAAATTATAAATGCTCTCACACTTTGCGGTTTGTGCTTTTCCTTGAAAAGATCCAACAGCAGCAGGACAGGCAAAACAGTAAAATAGCACAGTAAAATATTTTACCAAAGATGTGCTGACAATGGTAGTGATGTTTCGAAACATCAGACAGAATTCTTGTGTCCTCTTCCAGGATAGAAAACGAGGCTTAAGAAAGCATATTGTTACAAGGAAGGTCACTTATTAAGCTCAGTTTCAAGGAAGGTGGCACATAAAAAAGTGGGTATTTTGGATATGCACAACTGTGTGCTTAACGTTTTTGGGTTTTAGATACACTGAAGCTGTCCTGCTTATCTAATTACTTGATCAGTGTGGTGCCTGTTCTTAAGACACCATCTGTCTGTGCCTGTGCCAGCCCGTGGGAGCCTCAGCAGGCAGACCCTTCCCACTTTGTCCTAGTAGAGGGAGGCAGCCCACATCCCTGCTGCAGCTGTAGCTGTCAGGATGGATCACGGACCAGATTAACTCTTTAGAGATCTGCACATGTTGTCAGCCTTCTAGAGCTCAAAATGTTCTCATGGATAATGTTATAGACAGCTTCTTGGGTACATGTAATATCATAAATAGTTGGAGGAACTAGGCTAGAAAAGCAATTGAGAAACTGCCATCCCAGAGCAGCTGATCCTACGAACAATCAATAAAACCCTCAGTCATCATCTTTTGCTTACGACACATCAGAAGTCACATACACTAATATGCTTTCAGGTAATTTCTTCCTGTAGCTGGAATCAAAGATGATACACTTAAAGTTCACTGCCTGTGAAGGTCTTGTTCAAGGTACCCATTAACATTCAAAGACCTTGAACATGGCAGGAGAAGTAAATATCAGGGCTTCCTCATCACTGAACTTTATTTTCTGGAGTTCCCCGGGAGTTGCTCTTTGCAAATAATGTCATTTGGAGGAGTCTTGGGTGGAGTGAGAATTTGCAGTGGGTGAGGTTTTCCAAACATTAAAAATGTGGAAACAAAACATAATTATTTAACTTCAAGTTCATCCCAAGCATTAAGTAATAAGGCAACTCCCCATGTTGAAATGTTTAGTCTTGAAAGCTTGTGCTATGGTTGTGCAATTACCATATATTATGGACTGTATATTTTAATCAGAATACTGACAGAACTGAATCAGATGATACTCAAATTTTGCTAAACTTTTGTATCTGGAGAAATGCTTTTGTATATTCATGAGCTCTCTAAACATATACAACCCTCAAACATGTTATACACCTTTTTGTATATGCATGCTAAGTGAGTACTTTCTGAGGAAACACTTTAGATTTTTGGCTTATGGGCTCCCTTTCAAATCATTTCTGTGTGGCTTGATCCACTGGATAGCATTTTCAGACCTTGACTATAAAACCCCCTTGGAGCTCTGTAATGTACCCTCAACTGACAGCATTGTATGGGGATGATTTGCTTTGAGATTTGTTGGGGTGTTTTTAAGTAGTTGCAGAATTAATTCTCTATTCGCTCCATTATTTGGTGAGAAAAAACTAGAACTGCAAAATTCACAGACTGCTGCTGTAGAGGCACAGTAGGATTGTCTCACTGTGGATTCCTGTACTACTGATAAATACTTTTGTCCAGTATTTATATACCCTGATAAGATCCCTGGCCCTGAGTCATCTCTATGCCATGTTGAATAGTCCCAGCTCTCACCTTCTCCTTGTATTTAGATGCTTCAGTCCCTTAATCATTGCTGAGACCCTTCACTGGACGTTCAAGTATGTCTATGTCTTTCCTGTACTGAAGAGCCCAGAACATGTGCCCCAGCACTGCAGATGTCACACAAATACTGTGTAGAGGCCTGTGGTGTTTAACATCCTCACCTGATCTTCATAGGGAAACAGCAAAAACCCGCTGATGAGTAAGCTATTGAGGCCTGTAAAACCAAAGGCTGGTAAAAAAAACACTACAGACCTTCACAAAACTTGCTGACTGCACTTGGCAGGTGAAATTTCCTGTTAGATAAAAGTATTATGATAGCATCTAATGCTCATTACTCTTCAGTGAAAATCTCCCATGAAACATGAGCCTGTTCTTAAAAACAATTTGAATGTTAGAAATTATAAGAAAAGAAATGGAAAATACTTCAGGATTTTTTTTCCAAAAAACCCCTTGCTGGTTCCTACCCTTGCCAAAGCAGAAGATGGGATTTGGCCATTGCTGGAGGCGGCTTCTACACGGAGTTTAGGTTTGCCTCAATACATCTGTTCTTACATGAACTCAAAATCTCTGCCTCTGTTCCCAGTGAGTCAGAGCAGGAGCAGGACAATGCCAGATGGTCAGTGCAGACAGACCCACAGAGGGACCTTTGCTCTACATGAGAATGGCAACGAACACTATCACACGTGCCACTCCTTTGTTATGGTGTGTAAAACCAATTTGTTAAGGGATCTGTTAAACAGACTTCCCCCAGATCTTGCACTGAGTTTTACAGTAATTTTTTTATGAAAGACTGTTTATTTTTTCTACCTTGAAGTATTGTGGCAAGTTGGTAAAAAATATTGTTGGTCACTAAAAGCTGAGGTGAATGTTTCAGTTTCTTTTCTGATGGTCCCAACCTATTCAGGGTAAGCTGTTAGTCATGGCAAACAGGTTAGGCTTGATTAGAAAGCCTACTGAAGCAGCATATTGCAGTGTGTGTTTATGTCATTATCTCATAGTATTTATGCATATGGATATGTTAAGTTTCAACATACCATTTCCACCTATCTCAGCAAGGGAGCAATTAAGCCATTGACAGGCTCTGTAATCTTTTTAGGCACAAGGCAGTTGCTTTCGGTTTTGTTTTGGCCACCAATAAATGCCAAATCTGCTTCCCTTTCCTCCACAGTTTGGAATGAACTTCTCATGAAGAAGGGACAAATCTCTCATCTTGCCTAGCAGTGGTCTGTTACAAAGCAGTGTAGAAACAGAGCTCTAAGGAAGCAGGAAGAGTGAAATAGAAGTTTTCAGGATCAGCACCATGGAGAACTATTGATTCTCCTGACATAAAACGCTTTGCTTCTCACACACTGTATGGCCATCTCACTCCTGGTTCTACAAAATGATGAACACAGGTAAGATTTTCAGTAAGCTTTACTACCTTTTATTTGCTTATAACCTTTGATTATGTTGCGTTGAATGTGTATTTGAGTACTTACGCCATGACTACTTTGTGCTGTCAGACTTTACATCTGGCTTATGCACCCAGCCATGAACCAACAGGTGCACAAAGATCAGAGAGGTCTGGCAGGTACAGGCTTTTCCTCTGAGCAATACTGAGAAAGCTTTCCCTTGGCCATTCATTGTGCTGCCTACAGTTGATTCACTTTGAAGTTAATGGTAACTAGTTGTTTTGTGACATTTCGGAAGGTGAGAAACACGTGATGAAAACAACCCACCGCAAAACAACCGTCAGTAAAACAGAGGATGGGCCAGCAAGATCTCAGGGAAACAGGCAGCCCACCAGAAGACCGAATAGGGAAGATGTCCTGAAATTCTATCTTCGTATGCAGGATGAGCGAGACGTTTTCACTCTGCCCTGTCCTGACTTCCTGAGGAGAGGTAACTGGAAAATTACCCACAATGTGGGAAATAGATACTTGTGAGAAGGGCACACCAATTAAAAGGGCAGGTTATCTTTGCTTTAATTCTTAACGGCCTGCTGAAATCTAGGCTTGAGAGAGAAGGGGTTCCCAAATTCTGCTTACGTAATTCAGATTCACTGCCACAAGAAGCCTTACAGTGTGACTTTATCCAAATGTGACCTAATCAGAAAGAAAGGGAACAACAGTTGTGTAGGATACTACATACATTAAAAAAGATTATCAGTTTGACCTTCTGAAGACAAACATTCCTATTGAAGTTGCCTAGAGAAAGATTTTTGTTAAGAAAATAAATAGTGTGTATGAGTTTTGAACCTGGATCAGCTGACAGGGCCAGTTTACAGCAAGTACATTACACCGACAAAGACAGAGAGGGGATGGTTTTCAGGAAAGAAGTGGTCACAAGGACCATGAACACAGATTGTAGAGGAGGACAGCAGGAACTGTTGTCCCCCAAACAAAGCAACTTTGCCCCTAAAGAGAACCTTAACCGCTTCATAAAAAAAAGGGGAACACTCCTGCTCTTTTCTTCCTAATGAAGGAGCTCAAAAGATTTTCCAGGAGCCCAAATTGCCATATGGAAGCAAACAGATGCCTGGGTTTACAGTTCTGAGTCAGCCAAAGCGGCAATGCCAGGATGATCCTGGTATTTTCAGGTAAAACCAACTTTTCTATCCACAACTAGATTCCAATTCTACTTCTGTTTCATTAAACAGATATTGAAGTACTTCAGCGTTTCATAAAGATGCACGAACCAGCTGGAGATGTTGTCTATGACAAAGTTGTTATTGAGACTGGAGTAACTGAAATAGAAAAATCATCTCACTGAAGCTGAAAACCAAATGCAAGATTAAGAAATCACCAACCATGAGGGCTGGAAAAAAAAGTAATTAATTTTCCTGAAATTGAGCATGGCTGTGTATGTGAGACAATTGCCAAATACAAAATTTTTTTGTCAATGTTGTAGTTTGGGATTATTATGTAAATTCTCTCTGCTGCCACTAACTGCCCATGCCAGCAGTTAACAAAACGAAGTAGTTAACTGCTGATCGCTTAGGTGGGGGCAGGTTGTCTCTTTTGGTTTTGGGGACATTTTTTTCCACTTTTAGCTCCGCGGAACTGAGGAGCGGTGTGTGTGCTGCCGAGGAGGGAAGCTGCTCTTTTTTGTCTCTCCTGCTCCTGCTCTTGGCTACTCTGCTGGGGCTTCTGGCTGAGCCGCTGCTTTTCTCCTCACCACGGCTGTTTCTCCTGGTTCCTGGATCTGGGGTCTCACCACCGTCTGCACCGTCACGGCCTGCCTGCCCCGGCTGGGGCAGTGACCCGGGAGAGAGAGGTTTTGCAGCTGCTTTCCAGGACACGTGGCGGTTCCCCACTTTCATCTTTCTTTTATTTCATCTGGGACAAGAGAGACAGAGTTCATCTGAGAGCTCACCACTCGTCTGTCTCGCTGGAGAGGGACTGGAAACTCACTCCACAGCCAGCCGGGCTGTGACATTGACAATGCTTAAGTATAACTTTCCTCGCGGAGGAAAACCTGCTGGGTATTGTTGTTTTTTTTTTCTTGTGGTGTTGGGGAAGCGGTTTGCACTAGTCTATTTATATATAGCAGTTAAGAACAGTTATCCCTCTTGTATTAAAATTCCTTTTCTTAAATTTGATAAAGAGTGGATTTTGATTATTGTGGAGAAGGCCCCCTCCCCCTGCTTGTGGGTAAACATTTCGGTTTTTTTCCCCTCAAACCCAGACAGTCAATAATGACAAAACTGAGGTGGGGACACAAAAACAACTATTAACTCTTGTAAAAGTATTGCTGCTTGGGAACATAATGCTCTTCTAATTTTGGAGAGATGTACTCTGTTAGCTAAGAGATGTACCAATTCTGTGTGAAAATAATTATTTGTCTGATCTTTGTAGCTTAGTAATTAAAGAGTAGTTGAAACTACAATACTGTATTTTTGTTTTCAGTTCTGTAAGACCATGTGAGGTGTTTATTTATCATAATGTATACTATATTACCAACCACAATAAATTGGATTGGATATCTACGGCTAAATCCAAGCTGTGGGGGGCAGTTCCTGGCGTTTCTGTGTATCCCAGCTTTGCCAGGGCAGCAAGAGGGAACACTTGCCTCATTTTAGAATGAGCCCAAGGAGTCACACACTTACTTATCCATTGTGTTTTCATCACTTTTTCACTGAGGAGAGTTCTGCTCCCAACAAAGCCATTGCCCAAAAGCAAAACTGCTCTCCTGTATGTATTTTTTTTGGTAAAGTTCAGGTTGAAGGATGGGCCACACCTCCCACAAATTTCCTGCAGGCAGATGGAACTGCAATGTTACGCCTCAGGGCACAGGCCACATGGCCTATGCATTACTCAGTATATTTTATGTGTTCTGTGGATTTCAGCTCTTAGCTACATGTTCCATCTTTACAACTAAAATGCCTTAACGAAGGTGACTGTTGGCTGGTCACAAAGGTCTGAAGCTCAACACAAGGCCACAAATTCAGTAGTGGTGTATCCACTCACAGTCCAGTGATGTATGAAACCTACCTACACTTTGGCATGGGGGATGCCAAACAAAAGAGAGAAAAACGGGTGAGCTCAGCTCCTTCAGTTGCAGGGCATGAATGCTCGTCCCCATGGGATCCTCTGATATCCCCTCTGCTGCTGAGTCCATTTTGCAGATCTTCCTTTTACCCTTCATTTTCCTTGTATGAGTAATTTTGTGCTTGGAGGTCCCATTTTTCCCATATGTCCATCCATAAGGTGCCATCTGGAGAGTCAAGTCATTTTCCCATGTTACTGGGTGATGTTCTGAACACAAGGCAAACAGGACAGTGTAACCATTCAAGAGATCTTACCATCCTAATTCTTGCACATTTGGATTACTTTTAACATTTTTTTTAACAAAAGAAAATACTTAAGTGTTTACTAAGGGAAGTTGTTCCATCACTCGGAAAAAAACCCCAGGTTTTGTCTTTTTAGACTACAGCTGGAAGTACAATACTTGAATCACCAAGCAGCACTAAATTTAACAAAGGTATATTCTGATTAAAAAAATGAACTGTCCCATTTACATCACAATTTACTGACAAATCAGGCAAATGGCAAGCAAGTACATTTCATACTCAGCCATCTAAAAGGTCTTTTCCAACCTAAATAACTCAGGTAAGAGAACATTCCAACCTAGTTAAGACATCCCACAGAAGAGCAAAGGCCCATGGATTATGTCAAGGCAGCACAGGGAGTTTACAGTTATCCCAAGTGAAACTTTGTGGACTGCAGAGAAAGAAAGGAAAACATTTGAGTGGAGAAAGTCATTCTGCTTACTGTAAATATCTTTTAAGATTTGTTATTTTTATTTTCTTACAGTTGTTAATTTAATAAAGATAAACCAGAAAAAATATCTAGAGGAAATGAGAAGGGAGAGGAAGGTCAGGAGCGAGGTCACCTTGGGATTAATGACTGCAACACAATGAGCACAGGCACACATCTTTGTAAACAACTGAAGATTAAGATTTAACTCTGTATGAGCAATATAATGCTAATTTCTGAGCATTTTGAACTACTGACAATAAATGAGCATTTACTCGCTTAAGGGGACTGTTCTTCCTTATATCTGAAGAGGGCAGAACAGAGGCTGCAGGCTGAAACAAACATATCTGGCTCCTGCTCTCCCACCCTACTAAAAGTTGTCAATACCCAAGACCTTCAAAAAACATTACATCTTTATTTAAAGCCTTTCATGAAGTCAGAATATAAGCCCAATCAACTTTTACAGGCTTTCATACAATATATTAAAAGTTGATTTGGGGCTTCTGGGTTCTATGGTCACATATGTTCATAAGAAGAAAAAAAAGCTGAAAAAATCTGTAGAAATTTAAGGCCACTTACAGCTCTTATCCTTCACAGGCAGCAGGAAACTAAGCCTGGGGAATTCAGGCCATACAAACACATCTCACAGTGTTTGGAGCCGACTGGCTTGTAAAATGTTTAGGGCAGAAAACTTTAACATTAGTATTGTAGTATATGGCATTTCTCCTGTTCTGCTATTTAAATATTTTCATTGGTATACTGAGACTGTCAATACAGAAAATCAGTTTTTACTTCCCTTAGCAAATGTTTTTTTTAATTTGAATTGCTTGAGGATTTTTTTCTTACCACTGTTAATTGCAAAGACTGGAAAACCAATTTAAAGTCAATTTTAAGAGACCAAGCTAACGTGCACACAAAGTATTAACAGCCTGAAACTCAAATCATACATCAGTGTTGGCTTGCTCAGGAAATGCAGATACATTTCTCCCATGAGGATGCCAGGATGGCAAAGCCAAATAACCCTAATTTTTAAATCTGCATCCAACTTTCCAAGAAATTTATGCCTATATGTAAGCAAAGTTTAGCAAAAAGTTGCATACATTACATTTCAGAATCAGATGAACAAAATTCCCTTTAAAGGTGCCTGTTAAATACAAGTCCCTCCTGGAAGACAAGGGGTGTTAGTCTGGAGAAATCAGGGTACAGTGCTCCTTCTCCCTGTAACAGAAAACCATTAACTGCATCACTGACCATTTTAGTGTTTATCTAAAGCTAGTCTTCTATTATTTAACAAGTAAATAAATCTGCAGTCACAGTTCACTAAATTAAACAAGTATATAAAGTGCTGGATGATTACGTCTTTCAACTCCTTTTCTGGAAAATCATTTAGAAAGTAAGAAAAGGCAACTTTCAGAGGTCAAAAGATGACTTGTGGGTTTATCCCAAAATGAGCAATGATGTTTGAACGACAGAGCACTGAAATGATGCATAAACTGGAAAGGAAACTTCCATTTCAAAGATCTGATATATTTAAAATAAATAAATCCCATAATCCATAAAATAAAATGGCACATAATATAATTTTTTAAGAATTCTTGTATCAGGCTCACAGGCCTGAGAATACACCCAAAATAACTTGTCCAAAGTATTCCTTAAAAAAATTATAAATTATTGGTAACAGTTTCTTTAATGGAGATTGCAGGAGTAGGTCCCACATGAGTCCATATATAGCCCTTCTCTGGCCTTGTGGGAACGGTGGGGAAGGGAGATGACCGAGATTTGAAATATTCCGAAGGCGCATGACAAACAAACTCTAAATATTCCATTTTCCTTGGGAGATCTTCTTCTGGTCCTAGGGAAAAAAAAAATCTTCAAAGACAAAATTTAAAGGCATAAAGTTGGAGTATGCAGGACTTAAAAATAGGCAACAACAGCCAACATCCCTTCGAGAATTTGCCTTTGCAATCAGTGGCTTTCCTGGCAAAGTAATCTTAAATACCAGGCAAGAAACCTTTACTTTTGCTGGGCGTTTCTTTCCTCTCCATTTGAAGCACTCAGTTACTTGAGTGAAGTACTGTAGTTAAAATATTTTGCATATATGCTATTTGTGGTCTGCCTGTAAAAAGTACTTTTCTGAATTATTAATAATTTTTTCATTGGTAGCAGAACTCTCTGCCACTGTTTGCAGACTGTGTATTTTAAATACCCAGGATAAAGATCAGGTAATTCGGGTCACTTCAAAAGAAACAAGTTGGAATGGTATATCAGAATTAAAGTTACTACAGTATAAACTTATCTATAGAATAATAATTTAACCTTTAAAGTTTCAAAACTGTAATTGCTCCCATGAGCACAGATACTCAGATAATCACAGTCACTGAAGTAGTGCTAATCATATTATGTACACAAGAAATTGCTATTACAGTAAATAAGATGTTTACAGGATTAGGGTCTAAAATGTGGAACTTGCATAAGTGACCCTGACAAGCTAAAAAGTTGATTTAAAAAAATACAACTCTGCATTAGTCTAGACCCATACAGGTCATTGTATAAGTGAAGGCTTAGAGATTACCTATGATGTAGGATGCTGGGTCAAAACAGTCTTTGGGGCTGGCCTGGGTAGGAATGAGCCAGGTTAGTGCAGCACTTTTCTCACAGTATTGGTCCTGAATAAACCCACGGATCTGAGCGTAGTATGTTTTTCCATCCTGCTCATCAACCACTGAAACAACATCTCCAATTTGATAGTATACACCCTAGAAGACATACAAATAATACTGAAATCAAACAATCTGATTTTGTCACCTTCACTCCATGATTCTGATTCATATTTAAGTATCAGTACCTTAAATTTAATCTCAAATTACCCCAGTCTTGAAAGGCAGTTTTAATTCAGCCACATGCAAAAGAATGGTGGCCTGAGAAAGAGACCTGTTCCACCTAACCAGTCACCAGCACTGCTTGTGCAGTCCCCCTGTACCCAGGGTCTGAGGCTACGACTCCAACCACAGAGCAGAGGTGCTCTCCATCTGTCAAATCAGGAGAGTGCAAAGCCACCTTCTAGGAAAAGTAACTGCAGTGATTCCCCTGTGTGTGCAGGGAAAGCAGCTTTCTGTGCATGATGAAGCTCACTCATTTGAGTGCAAAGGAGTTTCAAAACACATATCCACCTCCTGCCACTCTCCATGGTGCTCTCTACCATGTGAGGCTGCACATCAGGAGTGACCCCTCTGGGCAGAGCCCAATGCAGAGCCCAGGGCAGAGCCCAATGCAGAGCCCAGGGCAGCACCTGCGTTTTCAAGTTCAGTGAGTCAAGAGTCATCCAGGAGGGGTTAATTTTTAAAAGCACCCAAACAACCCCCTTCATAACAACACAGTAAAGTACCAAAACAGCAACATTTTGCATACAGAGGTTAAACAGAAGTCTTGACCTAATTCTTAGGAACTGCTGATGAAAACAAACATGAAACAGTAATTATTTTCTGAACTAGTCAACAGCAGAGATTCATCTGGGATGCCAGGTGTGAAGCATCAGGACCCTAGAGAGTATACAGAATCTCAGTTCACCACTGGCTGTGCAGTCTGACACTGGCTATCCTGAGATTTTCTCTGGGGGGAAAAAACAATTGAAATTGTTTGCTTGTACTGCTGGGAAACAGAACAAATTTCACAACTTCAAAACACGAAAACTGGTGAAGCTGCCCTCAAGCATGACTGTGGAAGGTTCCCTTCTGCTTTCATTCCAAGACTAAACAGAGCTTGTTCCCAGGGTGTTCAAGACTGCACCAGCCTGGAAGTGGGAGCCAGTTCAGATGTTGGGGCACTGCAACCCAGCCCCTCTATGGGCAACATCCTCTGTGCCTGAGGTAGGAAACATCACATAAACCTGAATAATCAGCTCTAGCCAGTTCTGCTTGACCTCTGCATGGTGAAAGTTAAAAAGTTTCAAAACAATGACTGCAACAATTACTAAGGAAACAAGATGCATTTTTTCTTGAAAGAAAAAGAAAAGGCACAAGGATAACCAGGCAAACTACTCAGGTAAACTACCTTGCACGAACTCAATGGCAATAACTAAGCCAAACCAAAGTCCTACACAACTGCAAGGCAAGGAAGAACAGGGTCTGTGAATATATCCCTGGTGCTTTCACTGTCTGTGATAATTTGTGCAACTGGAAATAGAAACAGCATGATCTTTTTGCAAACAGATTTGCATAAAACATACCTTATAAAAGATTGATTCTGCTGTAATTATAGTTGATACAGACTCAGGAGCCTTGATGGGCTAAGAAAAGAACACAGAAACAGAAAACCAAGAGTGTTAAACCAACTATATAATCCTGGGATCTTTTTTTCCCTTTCAGACAACATATTGATATATCATCCTCCACAAAAATTAGCAAACACAAGAAACCGGGTGCAAACATTTCAAGAATTTTTACTTTAAACCCGGAAACAACAGTTAGCATTTCCATGCCCAGCATTTCACGCGGGGCAGGGAGCCCAGAGCACACCCGGCTGGTTCCCAGTTACGGCTCCTGCGGGGCCGCTCCAGCCCGGCACAGATTCCCGGCCCGGGCTCCCGACACAGGCTCCCGGCCCCGGCACAGAATCCCGTCCCAGCCTCCCGGCCCCGCCTCGCTCCGCCTTACGTTTTTTAGCTTGAAGATGTGCCTCCTGCCCTTTCCCTTCGTGGAAACCTTCTTCTCCGCGGCGGGCGCCGACTTGTACTTGGTGTTCCTGAGCCGCGCGGAGCGGCGGTGGATCTCCTGCTTGCTCTGTGGGGAACCGCGAGGTGAACACGCGGGGCCCGGCCGGGACAGCTCGGCCCGCTCCCGCTCCCGCTCCCGCCGAGCCGCGGCCCGGCCCCGGCGGCCCCCTCACCCCGCCCTTCCCTTCGCCCTCCGCACCTGTTTGCCGCCGCCGCCGCCAGTGCCGCCGCTCCCGCCGCCGTTGCTGTGCTGGGCGGCGGCCGAGGTGGTGGCGAAGGAGGCGGGTGCGGGCGGCGCCGAGCGCGCCGTGCAGTTGTTGCACAGGATCTCGCCCTGCCCGCCCTTCTTCCACATGGAGGAGGACGTGCTGCGGCACACGCTGCAGGTGGGCTTCAGCCCCAGCGGCATCCTGCCACCGGCGCGGGGCCCGCGGGCCCGGCAGAGAACGGGGCAGCGAACGGGGCCGCGGCGGCGGCGGCGGCTGCGGCTGCGGCGGATGTGGCGGGGCCGGCCCGGGCTTGCCCTGCACTGCCCCCTGCTGGCCGCGCCGCGCGGGGCCCGAACAAGGGAACACGGGCGGGGACAGGGTCACGGGGGCGGGGACACGGACGGGGACACGGGCGGAGCCACAGGAACACTTGAATAAAATAAACAAAAAAAGCTCAAGGTTAAAGAAACCTAATTTGAGGTGATAATTCAATGTGTGGGTTTGACTGTCATTTCAGTGGAGCTTCAGTAAAATGACACCTTGGTGTGATTACTCTGTCGGCCTTGGGAAAGATCAGGGACAGGCAGGGAATGCTGTCAGTGCTATTTGATCACTCCTTACCTCACTTTAAAGGTAATGGAAAGAATAGTGGTTAGGAGATTTTGGTAAAAATTAAAACCTGCATGTCTTTTATTGTAGTTCTGCTTTTTGGATTACTTGATACTGACCTCTGTGTAAGCAATTGCTGAAATGTTTTGATTTGAGAGTTGTTTAGTAGCTGACTATTACGGGTAGCAGGGGAGGAGGGCTCAGGACTTCTTAAAAGTACCCCTCTCTCAGTTCCTCTTTGGAGGATCCCAAATTTTACAATGCTGATCCTAAATTTTGAGCATCCTGTTCAGTTTTCTGATTGTCCTTAATAGAACTAGCCTGACTTTGAAGCTTACATGGGTTGAAAGGCAACTTTTCATCTGTGGCCTGATTGGGAACTACAGTGCCCAATTTAGCTGAGGGATTTTGCACAGTATAAGCTCAGCTGAAGTTGTAGAGTAAATCTGTTTTCTTGCAGTTAGTGGGAATTTCCACTTAATTTTATTTTTGCCCTAGTAATTGAAAGGGTGACCTTTTGGAGTCATCAGAAACCATTCCTGCTCAAAGGGACTTCAGATGTAAATAGACAGAAGTTGAGAAAACAATATGCTGGCTCCACCTGGGGAGCAGGACTGTGTTACAAACACACTGGCTGGCTGCCCATGCAGAACCCTTTCTTCCTGGGAGCTCTCAGTGAGTGTATTTTTTACTGGAAGTGACGCACATCCACACACTGTTCATTTCCTGCTTGAGTAGTTGAATTGTTCTGCAGTGGATTTAATTGCATTGCTCCCTCCTAGCTCCCTACTGCTATCCTGTAAGGTGCTGGCACACAGCTGAAGAATCCTTTATTCTTATTTTCTATGTGTCACCGTTCCACAGTCAGCTGCAGAGGATGCACCTGGAGTGCTTTTCCAGAAATATTTGTGTTGTAAATGCATGAAATTGGGTATGCATCTGCTGGACTGGTGAAGAGTTGAGGAAAAAAGACCTTTGCAGATAAGTTAGGAAATATTTTTTCTTTACTCCATTATTCTATTTTTAGCAATTTTTATGAACTACTTAAATTGTTTTATGTTGTTATATATTTGAAGAATAATTCTGTGCCTGTCTAGTTTTGAAGTGGAATGAAAGCATGACATTGCAGAAAGTCAAGATTTCATTAATTTCTTTGCCCTCACACAGACACTGACAGCAAACACAGCTTTGTGCAGTATTTCCAGTTGATCCATCTCTTTTTGATGCACAACTTTTGCCTTACTCTTCAGCTAAGAGGACAAGATGCTAAAAAAGACACTCAGTTTTGCATCATCACTGGTTTCTCTGCATCTCTCAAGTTTCCATATCTGGCTGATCTACAGAAGAGTAACAAGAACAATAATGACTCTATTGTCCAATTCTGAGGAGATTGTCTAGACAATATTTTGTAAACTAGCTATCATTATATCCATGTTTGGCTTCCAGTCTTACCAGCCTCTTGTATTAAAGTGAGATGCCTTCTGGGAGGGAGGTGGGGCACTGGAACAGGTTGCCCAGAGAGTGGATGCTCCACCCCTGGAAGTGTTCCAAGGCCAGGTTGGATTGGGCTTTGAGCAACCTGGTCTAGTGGAAGCTGTCCCTGCACATGGCAAGGGAGTTGGAACTAGATGGTCTTCAAGGTCCCTTTCAACCCAGACCATTCTGTGATTTAGTGATCTTGACATGTGTGATGGAGGAAGTGGATGACATTACTGTAACAACAAACAAAACAGTTTAGAGCCTGTTAATGGGACAGAGACACTCTGGAATTGCCTGGTGACTATGAAGACTGGATATTAAGTGGTACTTAAGTAACACTAATTAACAGACGCTTCCACAAAAATTAGTCCCCCCTCTCTTTAGCACCACTATTCCTAACGACAAGGCCATAGCAATTAAGACAAATTGTCTGTTTCAGATTTTGTTTTCAAAGCTTAATGACAGTACCTTACACTTAAAAATCAAAACACTCAACTTACTACATGGTCCTTGGCTAATCTGGCACAGGACTGAACACATCCGAAAAATATCTCTCAGCAGTCTCAAGGATCTGCTACAGTAAGTCTAAGATGTAATAAGACAGAACGGAATTAGTTTAAGTAATAAATGTTTAATCAAAGAATTTTACATATTATTAACAGCATTCATTTGGCCAAACATCTACATGGTTGTAGTATCCTACTTGTATATAAAGTGGGAATGTATCAAGTATAGACTATGAAAGTGCAAGTAACAATTCAAGGTTAATTTTTTTTACATTATAAAATTAACAGGTTTACAAAATAGTCTTGCCAAACTTTTATTTTTGAATTGTAAAGTCAATGACTATGGTGTTAAAATAAGTACCAAGAAAATACAAATTTAATAGGCTAATTTCATGCTCGTAAGAGTAACACAGAAACAATGGATATACTGCACAACCTAACCAAATTACAAAAAACCAGAACCCACAAACTTCACTATCTTCACAGAGCACTCTTACATATCTTACTGTAACTTTGCAAGACATCTCAATGCAATACATAATCTTTTTGTGAGAATCTTTCTGTTCAGAATCTCAAAGAAGCTATGTGAGTTAAACAACTTTCAGACCAATTCATGATGACAGTTCATGAAGGACTGTTTTAGTTGAAGGACTTTATACCTACAGGTATTTTTCAAAGGCTCAATATTATGTCAGGAGTGGGGTGGCTAGAGGAAAAGTGGGAAAATGATTTGAGACTGTTTTATTCATTCTCTTTAAAGATGCTTGGAAAATGGACAAGGTTTCTATGGGCTAAGGGTAAAATATTATTTCATTTTTCACTAATATGAACCTTGTCACAGCAAGGTTCCAAAGCTGGATTTGCATGAATTAGTTACCAAAACACTCACTTAAACTCACAGTAATCAATACATAAACTTTGCTACTGTGACACTTGCCTATACACACTCAGTAGTAATAAACTTTTATATCATATCAACAAATCTCTGGTAACAGTTAAGCAAAACTTAAAATGGAGTGTATGTAATTTGCTCATATTATGACAAGTTTTGATTATAGGTAATTAAAACAGCCATTTGAACAACTTACTCTAGTTGTAATTACATACTGTACCATTGTATCTCACTAACTGTAGATTGATGCTTTTAAGCAAATCTAAAACCAGTATATTTTTTTTTCACGGTACAACAACTAGGAAAAGGTTTTTTTGTGGTTTGTTTTTTTAATTTTTTTCTTACACTAAACAGTAATTACACAGCAAATGAATATTGTGCAATTGAACAAATACCTAGTAGTGTTTTGTTTATGCAAAAACACTGACTGAATGTTTAGTTATTTACTGTAAAGGCAAGGCCATGGGTGGTTTTGTGGAGGTCTTTGCAATTAATAGCATAGTTACTCCAGAACAGACACTGAACTTGAATTACTTGTTTAACTGTGGCAACTATCCAGTTGGGTTAGGCAAAGGCACCGTAACATGTTGAGCAGAATGTGTTATCTGAACTTTTAATTGTGGGACTGGCTAATATACGAAAATTCTGTATTCCTATATTTTTATAAAATGTTATCATTAAAAGTAATTGCACTATCAGTGCATAAAATGCTTTGTAGAATTATGAAAACAAAGAACTATGATTGCACTTCCGTTAAAGTGTCTCTTAAAATACAGCATAGCTGTTGCTAACTCACTGTATTTTAATATTTAAAATAACTGTTTTAACAGCAGCATTAGGTTTTATTAACTTAAGATACAGGCTACATTTAATTAAATGCAGTCACCGTGGCAACACATGCCAGTTAAATTTAGAGAAGCAATGCTACCCAGTGGTTTCTTTCACTGCTAAGAATTGTGGGATTAGTTGGATAGTGTAACACTGCACTGTTCCATTAGGCTACCGCCAGTTAACTGTTCACAGTTTGGCACATTTGGACTGTAAATAGACATGAAAAAATCTTTGATTTTAATGGGACAGAATATCCCCTAAAACTTGTTCCTGGAGCAGTACTAAAGAGAAGCATTAAATCCCTCCTTCACACTGCTAACAAAATGAAAAATGAGTAAGGAAAAGTTACAGAAAACAAAACCAAAATGCAAATGAACTGCTAATGTTATTTTTGTGAAATAATGAGTTCTAAAAAAATGGAATAAACTATTTCTTAGGAAAACCAACAAAAATAATCATTGTAAGCCTTTAATCCATACTTTCAAGTTAAGGATCATCAACCTAAGGCTAAACAGACGCTGCATTGTATTAGGAATGTGGAATACAACCTACTTATTCCTCCCTCTTGAGAGCAAAAAGGCAAGTACTACCTAATTAAATGCAAAGGATATTCCTTGAAATGTTCACATTATTATGAAGAACTATAATTCAAGAGAACTCCTAAATATCCGTTGTTACGTCAGTGGTTACAACTGAGCTGTAGTTATGTGGATCAAAGCCCCCATAATGCTTATTCCACATACTGTACCATCTGGCACCACCATTCTTTTACTCCAGATTTAGTTTTTATTCATACCAGATGCACATGTTCAATCCATTCACTTGAGGTTTGAGGAGTCTGACTTGAAGTATCTCCTGCAGCATCCAGGGTGCTTGTTACCTCCCTGTTATTATCACCAATATGTGACACTGTTTCACCTGGAATAATGTTTTCTTCAGAAGTGTCTTCCTCTGTTTGGGTTCCTCTGCCTTCATTTTTGAGTGCATCCTCAAACAGTGCATGCTCTTCCTGAGGCTCCAGCCCTGTGTCTATAAGATTTGGTTGCCCTGCTGACCCATCTTCAGTACTGGGTTGCTGGGACTCCTCATCTGTTTCTGTACTTGTGGAGGGGATCAGAGCAATACTCTGTGGGTTCATGTCATGAAACCAGGCCATAATATTTCCAAGTAGATTTTCATTGGTATGGGGATCTTGACTGCTGGAATCAGCATCACTAGATGTTGAGTATAATCCACTTCTTGTATCACTGCAGGGGTGTGAATGAAGACGATCACCCGAGAAGGGATCACTGCCTGCACCCAGCCTCATTAGACTGTCACCAAGTTCCAACAGCTCAGAGCTGCTCAAAGCGCCTCTTGGGTTGTCTATACTTATGGGAGCAGAGTCCAATCTGGTAGGTAAAGAGGTACCTATAGCTCCTAAAGATGCCTCATTATTTAGAAAGTCTCTGGTTTCCTCATCTATGGCCAAGCCAGATTCTTGTAATGACAGCTGAATAGCTAGCAGGATGTTTGGGTCATCTTCATCCAAAGAACTCAGAGCCTGTGGAAATACATAAGGTTGCTCTCAGGATAAAACTTGCATCTAGTTACATCTTTCAGATGAAAAGTAACTTGGGCTCAAATCTGAAATTCATTCATTCCTACAGGTCATCCATCAGAATCAGTTTTTACAGACAGAGCTGACAACACCATTTAAAAAATGATTATTGTTACATTAGTGATTGTTTAGCAATTCTTACCAGTGCGAGTGTGTAAGTTGTTGTCCTACATTCTCCCTTTCTCACTGAAGAATTCATAAAATTTGCAGCAAGACAAAATGACACAGAAAAGCAAAGCAGAGGAAGGCAAGCAAAGCAGAGAGAATGGAAAAGAGATTAGGAGAGATACCTGAAGAGAATCCTGGTTTTCAGAGCGACTGACAGGGGTATAGTCATGAAGCGAAGAGCTGTGCAGAATACCCATAGAAGCTGAACTCACCATGGAGGTGCCATGTCTTCTACTACTGCCACCTTCCTGAGTGTCTGTTTGGGCAATTGAAACAAAAACGGTTGAAGAACCAGAAAGGAAGCCCTCTCCACTATTATTTACAGACAGAATCTCTTCCTTTTGGATTCCAGTTGCATAATTCTACTCCTTTATTCACTCTGAACAAAATAATCCCAACCACTCCTTTCACACCAGCTCTTAAACGGTGACAAAACACCAGTCCCACCGTGTTAGGAATGACTGCCCAGCTCATTTGTGCCTTTTTGTTCTCTAACACACTTCTCCTCTTTGAAAGGATGGGTTATGCCATGAGGAGCATGAGCCTGTTGGCACAAGGAGCAAAGTGCTTCTAAGGCACATACATGATTTATGGAAAGCCCAGGAAAATTCTGCACATGGACACAATACAGGATGAATTTACAGGTGGATTACAAACAACATTGGCCCATTTCTCGGTTCTTTCAAAGAGAAAACCTCAGCTGTATTGTTAACATTACAGTAATTTTTACCGTAACATTGCAGCACAATTAACAGTAGAATCATTAGTGTAAACTTCAGCAATTACTGATACTGCTGTTTTCTTAAAACAACCAACAAAAAAATAGAAGTAAAATGCTGTTTCCAGAAAAAATTGCTCTGTAATAAAAATAAAAGTAATTCTTTTGACTTTGGAAAATGAAATTTTCCACTCCAAAACTCAAAATGAAATATACTTGAGACAAACTAATACTCTCTTGCATGCTTTAACAGTGTGCTCTACTATATCCAAGTGTTTAGAGGAACCAAAGTATTTGATTCTTTCTCCTCTCCTATTGGTTTTCAAGAACAAGCTATGTATAGGACTTCAGTTCACGAGACACAGCAATGAGAGTTTATGCAGCACGGCTTAGAGACTGAGCACACAAACTGGCAGCTCTGCAGAAACAGTGTCACAGTATGATTTGGATTCAAACTATTTTTGTACCTTTGGTAAGGCCCTGGTGGAACTGAGACAGCCCAGACAGTCAAGTTACAGTGGCCTTAAAGGACTGTGCTACCAAACATGGCACTGCTTGGAAGAGTAGAATGGTGGAAGTTGCAGCTCAGGCCAACTTGTTTTGTGGCTGCCTTTGCCAATACAGCTTCTGGGCAGGGTTTTGGAATACAGCCTTATGACTATCTTCCACAGGCCTGTACCAGGGGAACCTTCTTCTACACTCTATGCACAACTGGTCCTTTTAATTGGTGGAAAAGAGCTGGTATATGCAAGAGTGCCCTTCAAAATTTCTTCAGAAAAGCAAACCTGCACTAAACAGCTGAGGAATTGTTAGTGGGAAGATCAGTGCATGTCTCTTTAAGAAGAGAAGCCACAATGAAGTCAACAACACTTCTAACAGAGATAAAGCCTTCATGTTGTATTCTGGAAAATACAGCAATGTATTGGAAACTTCTTTAAAGCACATCCACAGAAGAACAAACACTGTGGTCACTTCTAGCAATTTCTGAATCAGAAAGAGAAAAAACCCATCCCCTGGCAGGTTCATACCTAATGTACTCTCACTGGGGTCATCAGGATCTGGAGTATTACTCAGCAGACTGTGCATGTCTCCACGGCGACGCTGTCTGTGCCTCCTCCGATACTGAAATTCAGCATATTCCTGCATAAACCAAAAGTTACAAAACACAGGGCAGCATGCAGTACTATTTTTCTGAGTAACAAGCACCACATTTTTTATAAAAAATGTGTGATTTTATAATTTCTTATAAAATCACCTGCTTCCAGAAAAATTAACTGCAAATTGTATCATGCAACGCTTAACATAAATAACAAAAAAAATCCAAGGTAATTCTATCTGTAAAATAACAAATTAGCAAAGAAAAATACTTTATGTACTACAAACATTTTAATACTTGCAATCTCCTTTTTTAAGAATTTCAAGTACACATTTTTTGTTCAAGAGCTTTGATGCCAAACTTTGTATACACACACACTAAACACTTTTTAAAAAACGTATACTTAAGTGATTTTAGAACATAAAAAAAATTAAGGTAAATTAGACCAATAGATTATCTCAGAACCTCTGTTGCCAGCAATGGCCAGTAGAAAATAACCTTTGATAGATTACAGAAAGCTGGCAGACATACTTCAGGACTAAATACACTTTTCCCAGCCTCCAGAACACTACGGCTCAGGAACTTCCAAAGCCAAAGCCGATACTCTTCTACTTAGCAGCTTTCAATGGATTTTTATTCCATGAATTACAAATCTCCCCTATTTTTGCCTAACCTGAGCTCTTAACAAGCCATTACACACAAATACAAACTCTTACAGCCTGTATTTCCTCATATTGTGTATATTTATTATGATAAAGACCTCACTCTTGACCACATCAAGCTAACATCCCAAAGGTTAATTATCTTAATACTTGGAAATAAATGTTTTGATTTCCCTACCTTTCCTAATAATTAAGAAACTAATTTTATGCTTGAAGGTCAATTTCCAGATATGCTTTTGGTTTGTATATCTGACACTGAACCGGACTGTGTAGGTAAGACTTTTCATTCATTTCAGTTATTCATTTACACAAGGCAATAAAAATAGACAAACAGGAGCAGCCCTTCTCTTCCCAAAAGAATACTGCTCTTTATTTCCCTGAGGGTCAGGTAAAAAATGTGTAATCCAAAGGCTCCATTTGGCCAAATGAATTGAGAAAGATAACAGTACGATTACTTTTCCTTTCTTACTTTAACTCTTCATCATAGAATATCTCAACATCTAAAGTACCTAAAGCTTAAATCCAGAAGTATCATTTCTCTTACACAATATGCAGATGACATTATGAGAGTGTACTTTCTATGCATGAACTGTCTCAGACCAAGTTCTTATTCCTAATGACATATGAAAGCCAAAAGGAATAGTCACAAAATCATCAGCATGGGCAGATACTTTTATTTATGTAACAAGATCTATGAAAATGGTAAGAACATCAAAATAACCTTACTGGACTGGACAAAAGGTCCATTCAGCTCAATATTCTGTCTTCAACTGTGGTTAGTAGTATATGCTTGTTAGTCTATGGAACACCATAAAAAAACATGGTAAATATGAAGTGATTCTTCTCTAAAATATTCTTCCAGCTCTTAGAGAGCTCAGGGCTTTTCTAAATGGAAGATGGTGCCCCAAAAACCAGAAAATCTGGCCTTGATATAGAACAATATAACTGAATTATTTTAAAAATATAATTATAATACTATGAATCAGAAAAGGAATAATGGGAATCACTGAATACTAAGATTTATTGATTGTATCATATATCTGTCATTTATTTGCAACAAAACAATACATTTCACCATTAGCCATTTAGCTTTTGGTTGCTTATTAACCTTTAGAAAGAGATCTTCATTACTACTTGTGAAATGGAACAATTTTCTACATATGAGCAAAAGGAGTTTTAATTTTGCTGGGCAGGAATGTCTTGGTTTCACACATTAGTCTACAACAACCAGCATTCCTTGCTAAAACAAGTAGGATTTTGTTTTCTGTAACAATCTGCTATACACAGTCATTCTACTACTTGTCAGTAAAAGTACAGCTCTATGTAAAACATTTTGTAGTGAAATGCGCTAAAATAAACAAAGGTGAGCATTATTAATTCTACTTAATTCCCTCAGCATAGGTGGTTGCAAGTATTCATGACAGGTACATAGCAAAGAGACCAACTTGCATCACACACTGCCACATTTAGGCAAATCATAAAAACTCACAAGCAATCATCTAAGCACAGCTGCAATGGCACCTGCTGCTAAACAGCTTATCAACACATTTCTTACCAGCTTCTTCTCATAACCACTTCCACTGTTGATACAGTAACATCACAATGAGTTTGATATTATCAAATGTGGGATTATTTCAAAAGAAAGAACTAAAGGAACTGGACAGGAGAAGAAAGCTGATCTTTATTGTAGAGAAGCGAGCCATTATCTCACCAGCGTGATGCTCACCAACAACAATAGCAAAGGAAATATATAGAAAAAGTACATGGAGTTTTCTAGGATGCTTAAAAATGACTAGCTAGAAAGAAAACAGCGCCAAGGAAATGTTGAAATGAAGTTTCCTTCGTGACTGAATGCTTTAATCTAATGTTCTTAAGACATTTAATAAAAATTAAGATGATAAAGGAAAGCTTCATAGGAAGCTTCTCATTTTTTAGGGCAGAGTCTCAGAAATGATTTACTCTTTCCCATATACAAATAGCAGAATATTAATTAAGAAAATCAGAATTTTCATTTAGTTAAGTAGCAGAAGTTAATGTCTGTAATTTCCACCCTGCTTCAATACATAAGAATAAAAATAAACACTTGAAATACTTAACAATATTTAGGTATATGATGGCGTGTTTTTCTTGGATTGTGACAAAAGTATAGAAATTTCTTGGACTTTTTGTTGAATTCTGCTGAACTGATGTTGCATTCAAAAGTAATCTTCAGAATTACATATATGTGTTACTTTAAGGCTCTCCAGCACACAGACACCTGTTCATATTCAATTTTAAAACTGGTTATGTACTTGGAAAATGATGAACGCAAAATAGCTTCTTTAATGCCACCTTAAATAACTATATATGAATATATTTCCCTCTATTGTGAAATAAATGGAAAGCTTAACCAACTTGAAATGCTTTGACTCAAAATGAGGAAGCTCTTCATGCAGATCGTGATCATACCTGTGTTTCTAGAATATGCAGAACTAAGTTAAAAAATCAAAAGAAAATAGTTTACCTCGGGGGATGCAAATCCTAAATATTCCCAATCCCATGTTCCACCAGCAAAGCTATAAAATGGAAAGACATACCATCAAGTTTAGATGTAGAACAACTATGAACAACCTCCAGAGCTTCAGGTCCTATTGAAATTTGAAAACTAGTGCAGTTGTACCTCTTTAACAAGTCTTATCCTTTAGTTCTTGCTTCAAAATTAATTTGGAAAGCCCTACAAATAAATATTTGACTATTCCAGAACTCTCTGATATTTTTAGCAAATATTTAAGAGATTTTTGAAGTATACCACATATTTAGTGGCAATCTTGATTAAAATAAGTGACATGGAAGCCACAACATCTCATCATTAATATACCACAAATGGGAAAGCAAATTTAGGTTGCAACACACAGCAGTTGTCTTAGTTCGGCAGCCCAGACCAGTTTATCACTGTGTGGGTGTGACCAAAGCTGTGTATTCTACCCCCTCTATCTCATTTCTCATGAACTGTTAACAATGGAACATTTGCAGCAGCTGCTCAGGGCATATCTGACCCCTCAGGATGGAAGCTGGGTGTGAAAGACACTTGTGAGATAAGAGCTGTGATAACTCCCCTCCAGGAAGTCGTTAGCACCTTCACACCCAGCCTGAGGTGTCATGTCTGCTAATGGGCCAGCAATGATCCCCAAATACCCCATGACTCACAGAGTGAGATCACCCATTGTGGAACTCCCCACCCTGGAGAAGGTATTGGGTGTTCCCACCTGAACCTGAGGGTGTATAATCTTGGGGTTTGGGCACTTCTGGGACTGCTCACTGGGTCCAGAGGAGGACCAGAACCTCAATAGGACTTTGACCAGCAGTCTCAACTAGACTGTGACCACCACTCTTGACCAGACTGTGACCGTCATGTACACCAACAGGTTTTCTCCCTTCCTTTTACTTTGTACTAAGGGGAACCATGTGGGGCTCAGCACAGGGGCCAATGAACACCACTGTGTTTGTGCCCCAGGGTGCTGGGTTATACTTTTGGGTGTTGTGGGTTAAACCAATTTCTCTTTGTGTCATTGCATTTATTGTAATATTTTTATTAAATTGTAACTGACTTATAATCTCTTTTTGAGTTGGCTTCACTTTTTCCTGCCGGTTTACCTTTAAACCAGCACAGCAGCCTTTCCTGAAGGCTGTACATTGTCCCCTAAAGGCTGTCATTCTGTAAGGATCAAATGTCCGAGAAATATCACTATCACAGTGATTTACAACCACCACACTTAGCATCTACCTCATAGTCAAAGAACAACAGTGGATTTACCCACTTTGGCAGCTATCAAACAAACTTTATTTGACTTGTGCAGTGTGTGTGTGGGTTACCTGCGCCTGGGTGCTTCTGGAGAGTCTGCAGGAGCAACACCACGGGCCACAGAGGCCAGGAACTCTTGCCGCTTCTGCTGCACCAGACAAGCTGCACGGATGATTTTATGGCGAGGCGTCCGAAGGTAAGGCCTGTTCACTTTCTGTGCAAGGTCTTCAGTGACCATTTCTAGGTCAGTCTGCATTAGTTAATAATACAGAATAAAACAGTTTTACAGTGAAATGCAAATCAGGCAGAGCTCTGTACCAAAAATACTGAGTGGAATGATATCCATTTTCCTGAAAATACCTTTTGAAATACCAAAATATCTCAAAATGTCTGCCCTCTAGCCTACTCTTACTGACCTACATGCTGTCCTCCAGCTTGGAGCAGGATTTCCCTGCACTCAGACATATTGAACATCTTCAAGGGACCTAAAGGAAAGGAAAGGAGGCAGCAGCCCCAGGTAATTCCCCACTTTTGCCTTCATCCAGATGAAAAGACACCTCAGCAGGGAAAGAGAGAAAAGAGGAACCATAGAGAGATGGAGACTGAAGCTAAAATGTTACCCTCAGAAAGCAGATTAACAGGAATTTTTCTTTCTTTACCTGTCTGTCTGTCTACCTATCTATCAAAAACATGCTGCTTTTCCAAACTTGGTTACAAATACAAAACAGATATATCAGTTTTATACTACAAAAATGGCAAAAAGACGCTGATAAGTAATATAAAAAAATAAAGTGCCATTAGGAAAGCAAAATATATCCATGTATTACCTGCATAAGTTCAAATATTTCTTTCTTTGTGCTTTTAGGCTCCAAAAAGAATCCATATGGATAAGAACACTTAAGAATGCGGCGAGTTTTTAGAAGCTCATGCACTGCATCTTCAATGAATGTGGTATCAGGACAGCCTCCCTCAGCTGCAATATGAAACAAGCATTGTGAAAATACTTTCTTGCTGATGTCAGTATTAACCCCTCAGTTAAATATTTTGCAAGTAAACAGCAGCAGGTTCTTGATGGCTGCACAGCATTCTTACTGATGGTAAGCACAGAACATTAGTTTCTCTCTTACTAATGTTACTTTCTCCTTAAGTCTTTGGAATAGGTAAGATTTACTGTGCCTTTAGCTTTCAACCTATGCTTACGAACTCTAGTACTGGAGGAACACATCACACAGAAGACTGACCCAAAAAAGAAAGGTTTAGCCGCAACAGGTTGATGTGATTTCAAATCAAATTCATAGATCACAGCAAATACTTACTGCCACTGAGAGCTCTACTCAACTGCTCCATCTTTTCTTTGGCTGTTTTTAGAAGGCGCTGCTCTAACTAGAAAAAGAAAATAAATAAAATAACAGTGAGATAATTATGTTTGCATTAATAAAATAGAAAGAAAATCCCTAAGAATGGCTTGACCCATACCTGGTAGCTAAGTTCATGGTTCTTAAATCTTGTATAATAGTGCATAAACCTATCAAGCTCTTGAAACCTTCTATGCTTCTTTTCAGCCTGGAAACAAAATAAAGCAAAATAAATCTTTTGAATTAATACAGCTATCACCATTAGATATAATCAAATAAGCAACTGTTTCTATTCTACATTAAGTATTGTACGCAATGCTGATGAGTGCCATGTAAGTAAAGAGATGAAAGTAATTTTCGAAATTCACAAGTCTGCAAATACTGTAGCCAAATAATTTGATAGATATGCTGTGAGCGCTATTTAAAGTGACTTTCCACATGCCAAAATTAAGGCATGTCTTCTGTAGTGCACAGCAGTTAATTAGAGGACCAGCATGCCCATTTCGCAAGAGGAAACAATAGCACAGAGAAGTGAAATGGCTTGAGTAAAGTCACCAGTGGTTATTACCAAAGTCAAAAGCAGAAATCTTATGTTTCTATCCACAAATATGGAATGGTTTCTTTTTATCTCTTTGATGTACTTAGGTTGTATTTTTCCATTTGGAACTTGGGTTTGGAAGAATTTTAATTGAACTTATCCTAAATGGAGAATCGCAGCCTTAGTGCTATTTTTCAAACACACACTTTCATTTGTTACCTCTACAGTCATCTCCTTGGACTGTTCCTCTACGTGCTGAATAACCTCATAGCGTGTACATCTGTAGTAGCCCCCAGTGGAAGAGCTGTGCTTCTTCCATTCTTCTAAGCATATCCAGCAAAAGTCATATTTGCACTTCAGAAAAAAAAAAAAAGGAAAAGAGAAAAAAAAACAAAGAAAAGAAGTTGAAACATTTTAGATTTGCAGTTAGGCATCATTATTGTTCCAAGAACAACTGAATTAACATCATTCTGAGTGTGCTTATGGTTCCTGTTATACTAACTAAGGAGATCCATTTATCAACTGTGTCAGTCACCGTTTTTGTTCCTTGGATCACAAGGTTGTGTTGGATCTAAACGTTAAGTGGACAAAATAAACAAAATGGCAAATACAGCTGATCAGGCCTGAGGGTTTGTTATTGTAAAAAAAAAAGTCCCATTATTTTTAGGCAACACAGAAACTGTTCATGTCCCATCTGCTGCCTGGCCACAGTCTGAGCCAAGCACAACAGGTAATTGCTGAACAGGTATTATAGGTCTTATATAATTATATAATAGCTGGGTAGGTATTTCAGTCTCTTTCTTGGTGGCAATACAAATTGAGTCTCTGCGCCATACAGCTACCAAGTCTCATGAAACTTGCAGCAATATATTATCTATGAACCCTATCCTGTTCCTTCAAATCTGGTTCAAAATACCCCAAAGGCTAAAAGAACCTGCTTAAGCCTTGCCTTGTTAAAAACTGGGCTCATAAAACAATAAGGAGATTCCTGCTAAAACAGAAATGTGACTTTATGAGTAAGGAGTATCATCCTCTTCACCAAGGTAGGTGCTAGCTGCTAAGAGGCAGTTGTAGTTGTTGCTATCACACAGTAGGTGTGAGTAGATTTCCCTGCAGCAAAGGCAGAAGCTCCGTCAGCAGAGGAGGCAAAAAGCGTGGTGGCCACTCTACCTCGTGTCTGAGCCCTGCAATGGGCTTGAGAACAACCCTCCTCTCCTTCCTCACTAGGCTGAGGGAAGGCAGCTGCTCTTTGCAGAGATTTCTCCATGAGAAAAGGAATCTGACTGTTCTAAGGACAATTTAAGCAGTCTAAGGTACAGCATCAAAGAAGAAAAGAGAATTGTGATTGTGCCTCAGAATGGTACTGAATTAAATTATCTACGTTCAACAGTGTTTAATGGCCAAAGTCGGCAACAGCTGCAACAAACGTACCTTATACAGTTCTTAGCGCTGTGGAATTTATGAGCTCTTTCAAAAAACCATTTAAGGAGAAAAACCAAAAAAACAAACCAGCAAACTTCACATAATCTGAAGTGGAGGAGAATTTGTTCTCTGCTGCTAATGACACCAAAAAAAGCCCCACCCTCAAATCGTATTACAGAAAGAGAGAGAATACGTGATAATAAACAGAAAATAGGGTCTGTATAGCAATGGAGACCTGCATTTTCAGAAAAATAAAGAGAATTACCTTCTAAATCTGTCAGCTTTTCATTGTAGGCCAACTATGCAAAGTGTGTGCTACTTTCTTACTTTTAATGATGGTCCTCAAAGAGATAGTATTCGTAGTTATGTAAGGTATTTCTGAGATAAAGGAACAGTATTCAAAATGCCCAGCTTTTAGCTAATTTCAGAAAAAAGCCTTCTCAAATGACACTGAACTCATGGCAGAATATTTTTTCTATTTTGGTAGGAAATTCATGACTAATCTTCTGGATGTTGTCACCAATACATTTCCCTTGGCATTACTTTAGGCTGTCTTTTCATTCCTACTCGTTAATTTCTGTTTACAGTTTTCCAGGTAAACTTCTCTGCTTTGCTGCTGTGTTAGAGAAATAATGCAAAAGAAAAATATAGTAAGGCAAAACCTTCATTAGAGCTTACCCTTCCTTAAAATGTTACATCTTCTGCTAACTAAAACTGTGTTTTCTCTTCTACATTATTAATGACGATTAAATCATCACTTATTTCTGTTTCCTTAAGTTTCATACTGTATTGCCAGTAATTCTTAGATGTTTATGACATTTCAGTCATTGCACAGTTCACCTGACAGCCAAACAGATTTAACTAAATATTAAACATTTCCTGAACACGTGTCACCTGCCAGTTGCTAATTATCTGATTCTTGAAACATGTTCCATTAGATCTCAGGCATGATACTTCAGAGGTTTTGGACCTCTGTGATCCTACAATGTATAGGGGACATACAAGCCCAAGTTAGGGTTCCACAACAAATTCCATGACAGGTCTTCCTTACCTTTGCACACTGCATGTGGTTGCAGCCCTCATTCTTCTGAATGGGCGATTTGCAGTTGGCGCAGGGTTTGGAGTTTGTCAATAACCACAGGCAGTTGGCAGCATCTTCATAGGCCTCGCTCACTCCCACCACTTTTGGAGGGAGACAGGAGGACACACATCATGGGAAAACAGAGAGGTTGTAATTGTACTTGTGTAATTTTTTGTGAAAATCAGATTAGGAAAGATGCATGTTTATCTGTTTCTTGACGAAATATTAAAATTCTTCACTATATATATTTCACACATATATGAATACATTTTAATTATTAAATTTTCTAATTTATGCATATTATATGTAATATTACTACACTTATTATTTCTATAGATTTCCACATATCTATTTCTATACAAAGTTAAATACAGTATATATGACATTCATAATATATAAAAGAGCAAATATTTATATGTGAAAAACATGCACAGTTTCACAAAGTAGGGTATATTTTGTAAACTTTTCTATGCTTTCCAAAATATTTATAACATTATGGAAAGGGTCTGAACTCTGGTAACTCAAGAAGTTAGTATGTATTACTGTTTATATTGAATATTTTTTTAGTGTTGACCAAGAAAATTATCAGCCTGTCCTGTGTAAACCCAACCCTTATTAGGTTTTTTAGTAAATGTTATGTATCACTAAGCCATTTCCTACAAGTTCCTTGCAGTTCACCCTCAACCTTAGTACTATTATCACTTCTTGGCTTGAATTAGATTTAAAGCACAAAAAACTGCATGGAACACTACTCAGAGGAGTAGACTGGGCTAAAAGAATTAAAATTGGACATGATAAATGAAGTTATATTAAGGAATAAATCAACTAATTAATGAAAGAAAGCTTTAAAAGGAAAAGGAGTTTTGGATGCCTTGACTGAACCACACATGTATTTATGGGGAGGAAAGTATTACAAAGAACAGTCTACCATAATGCTGCAGTTAGTGTGAAGCAGCCCCTCATTCAGGGATATTATTTTCTTCCTCTTTTACCCTGTTCAGCCAATGTATGATTTTTTCACTTAGCTAAAACCCAAATCCCTCTAAACCCACAAGATAAAAAAAGCAGCAAAACATCTGCTCCCCTCCCGGCCCCTCATGACTCTTACGTTCTTCTGGTTTCATTTCAGATATTTTCTGTAGCCAGTCCTTCCAGGTTTGGCAGTCACAGGGTTCATGTGCTTCACCAAGACATTCCCTGAAATGAAAGTGTGTACACAATTACCTATAACTTAGAGATTTAGAATTAAAGTTAAAATTGATTCAAGCAAAAGCAAAAAAAAAGAGAACTTATCAAGACAAGCTCAAACTTTAATTAAGTTAGGAAGATAAAATTCATCCAAATAACATTATTTTAAAATACTCTTAGACTACTTTACAAGCATGGATGACCATTATTAATAAAGAATTTAGATGAGACAGGAAAGGAAAGAAGCTTCTTAAAATTACAATCTGAAATAAATCAGCTGGCTTGTAGTTTCATACCTGGGTACTATTTTAGTGCCACAAAAGTGCTAGTATAGTTTCTGTGATAAACAAGATTATCAGATAAACCAGAATACAGTTTATCCAAAATTAGGTAGTTTGCTATAGCTAAAATGCATTTTATGTAGAATTACTTGCACCTGTTCAGTTGTAATAACTAAGCCTTAACTAGATTCAATATTTTCAACTAGAACACTATTGAACCAGCATTAAGTATTTATGGATTTTTACTCCTTCCATCAGAGATGGTGGCTTTAACTTATTTACATGGACACACTGGAGTGTGAGTCTCTTGAGCTTCTCCTGAAGTCACTATGAGCTTTGAGGATGGCCATCACTACTACACGGTGGCAGATACATGGCTTCCAGATGGTGCAGATATGTCAATATGCACTCCAGATTTGTAATTACTCCTTTTTTTTCCCCTGGAATGGCAGCAAATATCCTCAGATATCTGCCACATCAAACAAAACAATTCCAGATGGGCACCAGTGGCATCAGAGCATATGCAAGTTTTCTGCAGATCCAATGGTGAACTGCTGTCTGCGGTGCAGTCAGAAGCTACATCAGTACTCTTCTGATTGCTCTACTCCACATCTCACTAAGGAATGCAGGGACAAAGAAAAGGTTGTGGCATCCGTTTTGAACTTTTTGTCCCCTAGCTAGTCTGCTCACAAAAGAGCTTCAATTCAGCACACAAGGATCTCTGTTTTGGACTTAACATCTTAGCTGGGAGAGACTGTACTGGAATGGATAAGTGGTCTGTAACAAGGCAATCTCAGCTCTGATTGAAAGCTGACACCTTTCACTTCTGTGGGACAGCAGAACACTTAAATCATTGACCTCAGGAGAGGCAAGAGCCTCTCACATAGTATTCGTTACCAGAAAAGACTGAAACTAGCAGAGACTTAACTTTGACAAGTTCTGTTTTGAGTCAAAAGCTGATTAGCCAATCTTTTATGAGGGAGCAGGAGGAGGGAATTGTGTCTTTGATGTTTTCAAATTTGTGGATTTTTAATGAAGTGCAGCCATATCTATATATCTGTATCTAAATGATAGTCACAACAGAGCGTTCAAGAACAACTTCTTATGGAAGTTATTTTGTTAGCCCAAGGATTTGTGCAGTTTTAATGTGTACTACATTTTAATAGCTCAGAATGCTTATTCTGAAAGGGAATTGAATTTTGTGTTCCCACAACAGATTACGTTTTGTTGAAGATGCTGTTAGTGCTGGGTAATGAAAAATGAGTAAATTATAAGGAACTCTGTATTTAAGAGGAAAATTCCTACTTGTACAAAATAAAAAAAGGAAAAAGTAATTGCTCAACTGACTCAGAGAATTTTCTTGCTTTTACGACCAGGAAGGCTGTAGATCTGAAAAAATGCAAGTGATTATCTAGGGGTTGGTTTTCTAATATGTAAATTCTGAAGAATCTCTTGCTAAATGCAGTGTCAGTTGCTATTGCAATGCCTAAGCTGTAGATTACCTGAGTAAAACTTGCAGAACTGACATAAGTATGGAACTGTGGGATGTGCTGATTGAAATTTAAACAGACAAAGCAAGCTCCCTTTAAGCACACAGTACTGATGAAAACAGTCTGAACTGAGAATGCTTTTTCTCCAGAGGAACTCATTCATGCACAGAGGTTTTGTACTGTATGACTAGCATGGTTGTCCTCAGCAAACGGTTCTCATTTAAAGTACTGCAGGATGCTTTGGTTGCTAGCAGAACTTTCTTGCCATTGCTGACACTCTTCACTTTTGTGGAGATGAAAAAAGAGACTTTGAAAAGGCCTTCTTGAACATTTGTTGCTAATCTGAGGTCTTGCAAGGCCTTAACTGTATTTACTTAGGCAGTATCTCCAAGCATCAAAATAAAGAGAATATTTATCATAAAAATTAGGCACTTGCAGGACATTTTCACACCTACAGAACATACTCTTAATGAAGTACATTCAGCCCACGCAAAGGAAGTAGAAGCTGCCAGTGTCTGAAGGACCATGTCAATATGAATGACACTTAAGTGCTCTCAAGCTCCTCCTTCAGGTTAACAGAAAAAATGATTCTCTGTCTGTAATCAGAAGCAAAGGATAAGAGGATGGCACCATTCTGTGGAATAGTACTAAGTTTTGTTATATTCTCACTGGTAAAAAACATTTGTTGGTTTGTTTCCACAGGATTTTTTTCTTTCTGATTTCTCCATCCATTGTGAATAACCTCTTCCCATGAAGTTCTGCTCTCTGACTTTTGTGGTTGTCTAACTATGTCTATTTTCCTCTTTTCTCTTCTTCTCTTTCATTCACATAGGCAAAGAACTAAAATCAGAAGCTTCTTTCATTAAGAGTCTTACGATATTTGGAATCAAGCAGATGATTCACGACGTCCTTGCATCACAGTTTCAATCGAAAAATGAAAAGAAGAATTACTCAGCTTGTCTCAATGTCTATACTTTGGCTGACTCTTTTTGATTTTCTAAGAGGGCAAAGATGTCCCACTACATTAGTCATAAATTGTCAAGTTTGATAATGTCAAGGAACTATGACAGGGCTTTGCTCTGTACTTCAGAAAAATATCCCAAAATTCTTTCACTTTATTGATGCTGTTGTGTCCTTTCCTTGGAATTGCTAAAGATTGGGAATCTGAGGTATATTTTGAAAAAGATCTGGCTTTTTACTCCTTCTTGAGCTAGTATTCATCTTAAGACTCAACGGAAGTTAACATAAAGAAAAAGTGCTGATCCTAAAGTGCAACAGAGATTGGAGTGATCCTGCAAACAGAATAGCTGTGTATGCAGTAAATGGTCCTTCATGGTCCTGTTTAAACTCCAGCTTCTTTGACGTAATTCAACCAAAATTCAGAAAGAGCTAAAAATTGCTGATTTTCTGTACTACAACTCATGTTTCAATTATCCTAAAAGTATCCAGAGCAGACATAAAAATCCTTCCAACAATATCCCACTTCTCCTCTGTCCCCTCAAAACAGAGTATCACAACACTCCATGATATAGTTTTGCATCTAACCAAGCCAGTCATGAATATTGTATTATAAACCTTTCCTGTGCCCCAAATACTGAAATATTTGTGCACATGGGGTTATTACATGGATAGAGGATAGTTTGGTTATATACCCTTCCATACAAAGTTCTGTTGCATGCCCAGTAATGAGTGAGCCTTTTTAATTACTCCCTGAACTACCAGAGACTGTGAGTTTATGCAGATGTAGGGAAGTTTCTAGTACTAACCAGCAGAAAAGATGTCCTTTCCCACAATCTACTGCAGGGGCTTTTAGCATAGGGAAGCTCAGTGTATCTGATCCTGTTGAATTTGATCCTTGTCTTGTTAGCCTTACTGCTCTTTCACAGCCTGGTATAGGACACCATTTAATAGCAGGATTATTTTCAACAAAGGCCTGTGGGGAAAAAAAAAGGAAAATACTTGACCACATAAGATCAGATTTCATCACTGATATAAACCAGTCTGTATTCATAATCTTCCTTTAATGGAACAAAGCCAAAAAGCGTAAGGACAATCTTGTGGCTACAATGATAGACTTCTTAAAATAGTTATAAAAAGGGCATAATTTAATCTCCTTTTTGTTTGTTTTTTTTCAATAATAACAGTACTCCAGACTTACACTAAGAGGTAAATTACTTACATTCCAAACAAAATGTTCAATCTGTGCAAGTCAATTCCTTTGTGATGTGGCTCACAGTGAAGTTCTACTATGCATGTGCTGGCAGTACACTCACTAACAGAACTGACTCTTGCAGATGAAAAGAGTGAAAACTTTACTGATTAAACAAAAATCCCACAATGTAACCCACACACAATGAGCCTGAAATCAGAACTGGACTACTCAGGAATTGACTTCCAATCTTTTTTGGTTAACATAACAGGTCTTGTTTTGTAAAAATTATACCTAATAAATGAGGAGAAAAAGGAACTTCCACTACTTTGCTTCAGATTTATGCTAATCACCAGCCACTTGAAATAGAAGATATAAAAGATTAATCAAATCTGATAATTTAATTTGCATCTTACTGTGTAAGATGTGTGTGTGTGTTGCTCGGCTTCGCGAACGAAGATTTGGGAAGAGCTGTCCCTGACATCCGATCCTGTCAGATCTTGGAAGCTAAGCAGGGTCAGCTCCAGATTAGTACTTGGATGGGAGACCTCCTGGGAAACGCTGGGTGCTGTAGGTTCTAGTCCTGAGGACTTCACTGGCACTGTCCAAGCTCGCTCGGCCGTGGCAGATGAACCTCAGGACTTAAACGGTGGGGCCAGTTCTGCGCACGCTGAGCCTCACCTAAAACTCCACTGCGCAGGCTGGAAGGGCACACCCATGTGGGGACAGCCCTTCCCAAATCTTCGTTCGCGAAGCCGAGCCACACACACACACACACTGTGTAAGACTGTTACTGTGTGTTAAAGAGGCTTGTCACAAAGATATTGTACTGTAAATGAAAAAATATTTCTCTTTCTTGTGCCTTTCCACCACTGATAAAGTATCACATTACTCACAGACTAGTTCATGACTACAACAGCATAAAAGAAAAAATGTGAATGAAAAGATTGCTTTCAAAAACTAGTTGCAGTGATGAAAATAAATACATTAAAAAATATAAATAGGAAAAACTCCAAGCTTTCCCTAGTCCTCCTCTTCCTATGTAAAGCAATCATCTTAAGCACTGGATGGAAGAAATATCAGTAATTCACTTGCACTAATAAATTTTTTAAAAGGCAACAGGTACTATTTTTGAATGTAAACTGTCCCTTAGTAATCCAAAAACTCTTAATAATTTCAGGTCGCAAACACAAACAACTCTGGCTGATTAAAACCTTCATATTACCTATTACAAAAATGAGTTTGATCACATGATTTTATTAATATTGCATTAGGTAACATATTAGGGAAGTATGGCTCTTATGCTTAAGGAATAAAAATAATGTTCCTTTTTTTTCCTCAGTGGTATAGATAACACCAGTATTATGGTAACACAGCCAATAATTCAGTACACATATTTGTTTATTAATTTTTGCTTGGAAAGTTACAGATATATTGCAGCATTTCACACAGAAGCTTGAAGTTACTTTTTATAAAAGGAAATACAGTTCAAGAGTACAAGAATACTTGGATAATTTACCTTAATGTCAAATTGAAGGTATCTTTTGTCCATCTCCTTGGAAACCACACTTTCTATGATGTCTACAGGCACCAGCTGGAAACAATCATATGCTGGGCAAAAAATGTTGTGAGCTTCACCCTCTTGAATTTTCAGATTCAAAAATCTGCCAGAATTTTGTCAGTCAGTATTTGTGAAAAAAAAGTAAAAGTTAAAAGGCTGCTGAGTACTTCATACTAGATTCACAGACATTCACAATAATCAATTTTTAAACAAAAGAATAAGAAGCATCCCCTTCTGCTCAAAATGGCTATAAATTTGATGAATAGCATAAATAAAAAAAAAAAGACTAGTCACGGTCCAAATGCAAGTATCATCAGCAATGTTTAGCCTTAAGTGTTTGTGGTTTCCACCCTTGCCATTCATCAGAGACAGGTCGGCAATGTTTAATTAAACTGAGCATTACTTCTACCTTAAATTAGAAGTGGAACATATAAGTGGTCTACATGTAAGTAGGAAATAATTAATGTGATATGCAAGTAATTTCTACAACTGTGCTAATAAAACCAGGTCTGCTCTTGGACACAAATGTCTAAATGGTGACCTTCGTAACATAAGAATGCAAGACAGAACAAGATCAGAAATCTGCTGGACTTTAACACTTTGCAGTGTCAGTTTAAAAGCTGTAACTTATTTATTAATCTGATATCAAGGATGATACTCGTCTAACTTGAATCACCTAAAAGACAGGCAGCTATTCTAAGGTAGTCACCTGAGATCCTTTAATAGTTAGTTTGAGAGACTTGTCAATTCATCCCATCTTGGATTCGTATCTTAGAACAGGGTAACTCAGTCCTGGCTATGCTCCAAGTAACTTCAAAATGACTGGCTCAGAAAGATGAATTCCACTCTAGATGTGCCACCACAAACACTTGCTTGACACTGAGCTGTGGCTCTGAGTCTGTGGTTCTGAGCTGGACTCTGTGTACTGCACAAACCACGGTACACACAGTCCAGCAACCAAATTAGAAGCACCATGTCAAACCAGTGATCTCTTGGTAACTCATACATTGTTGCATAGATATTTGCAAGGCAAGGGAAGCATGACTACCAATTTTCTTGCTGCTGCAAAGAACTGCCTTTGAAAAGCTCCTGTGAAAAAGGGTGTGCTCTTCCTTAGTACAGGGTGGATGGGCTCACACCCACTGGGCTGATCTGTGGCAGGAATAGCTGTGCTGAAATGACACTGTAACACGACACACTACAGTGGTGCAGTTCAAGTAGTACAGTCTCCCAGATGGGGACCAAGATGAATACAAAGGCACTGCATTCAGATGTAATTATTCCTGGGAAGTATGATTAATACTTCTACTGGCATAATGACGCATGTCTGAGTTTTTTCCTAGCATGACTATTCTGACCTATGCAGTAACAAGACCATTACACTTCTAAGTGCAATCTGCCCCTCAGTTATTAACCCTCAACATAAGAAAGTGTTTTAATTGCTTTTCTGACTTGAATGGATTTATGATGCCTAAGTTTACTGTGCTAAATCAAGATATGGAATTAGGCCTGTACTTAATACAGAAAGGGTAAACCCCAATGCTGCCAACACCACACACACTGAACAAATCAAGAGTAGGCTTATTTATTTACACACAGGCTTCAAACATTTGCTTAAGAGTTTTGCTGAGTCAGGACAAAACCAAACATCATATAAGCCTAAAACAATTGGTAACAGTTGTTTGAGTGACAATTAAAATATTGGCTAGGTTCATACCAGCAACAATTTGAAACCCAAACAGTGCTTTAACATTAGCTGTTTATGGTCTCTGTTCTTTCCTCTTCAAAATGGCAGGTATCAAAGTTTCTCAAATGATAGAAAAGCACATGTACTCACGCCTCCCAGCAGGCTCTGCAGAAGTCGTGTCCACAAGGCATGTCCACTGGGTCTTCAAACACAGAAATATTACACATACAAATGTCACACTGTAGATGAAAAAAATGCTTCTGATTAAGAAATAAACTAAAGCCTTTCATATTGTTAGCAGAAAAAGGTATGTTGGAAAGTCTCAGCAAAAATTCAAAGAAGTGCAAAGAAGGGGAAAAATCTAACTCTAATCAGAAAAAACTGAGTTATTTAAGCTCTAGAAACAGAAACGGGAAGGATTAGGTTTCTATACCTCCCTATCCAAACAGCGTAATTTGGGCTGCCTTTCTTATTGTTTCCTTGAGCTCAGGAAATGCTTCACCCAGCAGAGTGCTGAGATCTGAGAGTCAAAACTCTAAGTACCAAAGGGACCTGAATTCTTCATCAGCTCCACAGACAGCCAGGAATGAGTCTGGACATGACAGAGGCTAAAAGAAATATTTAGCATCTTACACATCAGGGCCAAATCAAGGTGGAACAGCTTGGGAGTGCAGCAGCAGCAAATATTTTAAGTAATATCTACATAATATTTTTTTAAAAGACTTTGATATTTTCAATCAAAATAAGGAATAAGTTACACTACAAATATACCAACAGAAGATACCACTGCTGAATTTTATAGAAGTAGGTACTAAATCAAAAATAACATTGAATATTGAGACCCTTACTCTGGAAACATTTAAAGCATAGGGATGAAACCAGTCATTGCTTGTGGTTTTGTGTGAAAATAAATATTAATGTTCTTCAAGGAACACAAATGGATTTTTCTTTTCACTGGAACAAAGATTCCATGAAAATTTACTTCAGCTTTCAATACACTTGATATTACACACACACGGGACATTTTCAGAAAGTTAGCCTGTGGTTTGTCACTCTACAAGCACTTCTCTCACAGCCAAAACAAAATCAAACCAAAAGAAGTTGGCCTTTAAAAGGCAAAACTCGGTGAAGGTATTTAGTGTTGCTTTAGTCAGTTCTGCTTATTTTCTTGCCAAAATTAAATATTTTAAAAGTTGACAATACCTCAAAAATTGTTCACTGTTAAACTTATAAAAGCTTTAAATTTTGTTCAAATGTAACTTTAAAATAAGGACTATCATGAAGCCCAGAGTTCAAGATATCAATTAAGAACATTTACTGGCACAGTTTTAATTATAAGACAGGATGAAAATGCAAAATCTGAAATGGAGCTTTATGGCTTGTGCTTTTATCTATTTCTTTTAGTTTTCATTTTCCTGCCAAAATGAGAGGCCAAAAAAAAAGTAGTATTTCATCAAAAGCATTCTGAAAATAGTTTTGATAGATCTGATAGTTTAGATAGGATTTTTAAGCAAACAGGAAGAACTAAATATAAACTCTGAATTTGGATTTAGACGCACTAGATATAGAACAGCAATCATTATTCAAACCTGCATTTCTGGCTTATGGACCATCAATGCAAGACAAAACACACAATGAAAAACTGAAGACATAAAATAGTCCATTAAAAATTTTATGTAGAAAATATTCATGAACAATACTTAACTGCTAATGTAAATATATGTACAATAATCATATTCCTCTGAAATAGCTTTTTTCCAGCATTTTACAATTAAATGGAACAAGACATTTCTATGCAGGAATGCAAGATCTTAATTTTAATATGAGATTTAGGGATGACCCATTTGCAAGACTGCATGTAATATTCTAGAAAAATGCTTAGGTCATGGAGCAAAAGTTTTATAATGCTGCAGCTGCAGATTATTAAAAAGAGAACCCTGTCTTCCAAAAGAGCCACACTCATTTTAATGAAAGGCGCTTTCATATTTCAAATTTGCAATAGCCTTATAGACTGCCCAGAGCAGCCCACATGTAGTAAAAGTAATTACAAGCTTACAGTACACTGGTGGGCTGACATTTCAAAATGCAGACAAAGAGAATTCTGTTTTCTAAAGAAAAAAATTTTCAAAAGGCAGAGTTCACAGAACTGAGCACGTTCAGGGAAACAGATACAATGAAAGTGAACATCTTGATGAGTTGAGAAGTTCAAAAGAGCTAAATGCTCTGATGTAACTGTAGCTGGCTCAGATCAGTTTGTGAGTGACAAGCAAGGTAAGAAGAGAACGCTTTATGTGAGCCAGAGGCTCAACTGTTTTAGTGTACAGAATGCTTAAGGTGTCAACTTCTCTATTCACCTCTTTTGGAAAGAGAAACACTTTACACCTTTACAAAGGAATTTTCTGAATAGGAGGACTGTCTACACAACTGTCTACACAGGTGCTCTGTGTTTAGAAGTCAGTTGCTTTACCCTGCTAGTTTCAGATCTATTTATAAACTTACCACAGCTGTGTCCAAGTCTCCTGGTGAGGGGCTGATTTCATCAGGGGAAGTGACAGAAGAGCGAGTGGTGCGTGGTGTTCGTGGAGAGGGGAGTGTATCCCAGGCATTGTACCCACTCGGAGGGGGAGTTGGCATCTGCACCCCCGAACGCTGGCAGCAATTCTCTGGGTTACACATCCACGCTTCAAGCAACTTCTCCCTGTCCCAGTCTCCAATAAATACAGATACAGGAGATTATGCCACTGATAATGCTTAAAATATATTTTGTAACTGCACCCTCAAAAGAATATATAAGCACTAAGCTAAAAATTTTTAAAAAAAGTATGATGAAGTGTGAGTGAGTGGAACTTTAGACATTTAGAGAACACATTCCAAAACAATACATAATGCAATATATTTTTGTAAATAACTGCATCACAAGCATCTTCTTTCCCTGTTGCATCACTCCTAAAATTACTTTTGTTATTTATATACAGCAATTGTAGTAGCTAAGAGACTCAACAGGAAACACAGAGAGATGAAAATATAATGGTCCTCACACCACAGAATTTTCAATATATTTCCTTTCTGTGAAAAAAGAAATTACTGTTCAATATGGATTCACTTTTATTTATTGTGGGGTTTTTTGCAAAAAAAAGATGAAGCCATGAAATAAAGTAAGAAGAACTAAGATCCAAACTAGATTACAAAAAGATTTGTGACCTAATGAGTTTCTAGTCTTTATATATATGCATGTCAGTGATGTGCTTCTGGAAAAAGGGTAATAAATTTCATATATTCTTACTACATTTTATTCTATAATTAAGTGTTAATCAATGCTTTAGTTTTATTCATAATTAACACTGCTCATTTATATACAAAAAAAGAACTAGTGAAACAAAATGTATTATATATTAATATCTTAAAACTAAATCAAATCTTTCTTCACAATTGTTTGAAATGTTTTCTGTTTCTGATTTGTAGGATTAATTCTAAAGATAACATACAAATAGTGTTTTTTTCTATCAAAAATACTCAAAAGTTCTCAATTAAATATACAACTATCAAATTCCTATATGGATTTGAATATAAAACCATCAGCACTATGCACAGATCAGACAAACTTGAATTTGATAAAGAAAGGGAAATTTCCCAATGTTTTTGCTATCACTTTAGATAAATATAATAAAGCTTGTGGGTTTTTTTAAATGTTAGGTAAAGATTGTTAAAAATTTTCTTGATGTTCTTTGATTGTGCTGTATCTTTAAAATTAGCAAGGGTTAAGACACACTACTGAATGGATCCACTGTGTTCTCTTAACCAACTTCTGAGTTTTAGTAAAACACAAAGTCTATCTGTTGAATTGCCTCTCTTTTATCCTGAAATCAACTGCTGTATAATGAACTAGGAAAGAAATGGAGACAATGTTGAAAAAACACTTGTAGAATAACTGTTATTTATTTTCATGACTGCCATAATAACATGTTTTTATCTTGGTTCTAATTCTACATACTTGTCATACAGTTATACAATAAAAAAAGCAAAGATTGTTGGAGTTAATATTACATTATCTGTAAACTATTAAACTTACTACATAAGAATGGTCTTTCCAAGAATTTGAAACATGCTTTTCTTACACAAAAGGTGAATTAAGATTTCACATTATTCATTTAAGAGTTTCAGGATTTAATGCAGAAACCATTACAATTTGATGTTTCCCAATTGTCTAAACCTTTGTAAAAACCTCAGTTATTCCTTTTGCTAAGCTGAAGCAATGCAGCTACAGCCAAAATAGTTGACTTTCTCATGACTTGCTGTCTGAGCTTCTTTCTGCACACTGGCCAATTGCATTAAGTTACTCCTACATCGCTAATGCAGCATCAGTAGAATGACCTTTCCAACACAGTCTGATTTCTTCTCAGCTTTCAATTCCTGCTTGCTGGATGCTGCAGACATTTCTCCACAGTTTACATCAACCTCACTGATTTTGGACTTATCGTAGAATGAACTGAGAGTCTGAACAGTATTGCCATAATTCTACTATTCAAAGTATCTGCACAGGTTATGGAGCCTACTCAGTCAAATATTTATAATTTTTAGCCTTAATGAGACTGAGAATACAACATAGCATTCAAACACTGTACATATTATAAATACAAGAATTAAATCAATAATCAACATTACAAAATATATGCAAAGAATATGCCTTAAGTATGATCAAACTGGCACAAGTTCATGTTGACTAAATTCAATGTTAAAAGGAACACAAATGCCAGCTATGGAAAATAATGCAAAAGAGATGAATTGCAGGTACCACAACTCTTCATGAAAGTATACCAAAAATTGTGGGTTTAAAATAAGGTCTTATTTCACTTTTCTCTTTCCCATTGATTTTCACAAGGAGCCCACAAAAATACCAGGCTATGAAAGCTTAATCCAGCAACATGGTGATGAGCTTGCAAACCATTAACTGCCTGACTCGTTCCTTTGGCATAAAGTAACAATGCAGATGCTTCAGTAAGCCTAAGTTTTGAATCACTGAATCAAAGCCTAAAGCTTACACTGAGTGTCAGAGATACTTTTGTCTGGAGCAAACACACTGAATTCAGTACATGACATTTCTGACAACCCCAATTTTATTTCAGTGAAATTAAACTAGTTACAGATATGCCCAGGGAAGAGTATATCCTGCATTATAAGAATAACTATAAAAATCCTTCAAAGGACATACAGACATGTGATTTAAACCCCAAGGCAATTTCCAACTATTTATTACAATGATCAGACTGCTTTTATTGCAACAAAAAATAAATTTAAAAATTCGATCCAGTTCTATACACAAACATAGTGGCAGAAAACCAATCGTCTGACAAAAATAGGTTTTTGATGGATTTGACTTTTTTGACATATAAAACCATGGAAGTTTTACTTCAGTGTCTCTCACTTAGACTGCACAGCTCTGTTTCTTCGCATTGCTAAAGTTAAATGTTTTCCATCATAATTCCTAGATTGAATCACTTTCCTATCAGCTTTCCTGTCTGCCTCAATGCTTTTTGACATACTGCACTTGTACTTCCCTTTGAAGTACTGTGTGGTCTGTTTGGTCTGTTTCCTGCTTTTGTTTGTGCATTATTTCTCTTTTATTTGGAAATAAATGACAAACATACAACTGCAACTTTTGATTTTGCTGAAAACAATTTCTTTAAGGTTTTGCATTACCGTGTGCACGAAGTAGAGCTTCTGCAGTAAAGAGTGGGGCCTGGAGCATGTCAGCAGATTCCACGATCAGCATATCCTTAAGCCTTCGCAGGTCTTGAAGTCTTAGCCCCTCATATGGCTTTGAGAGGAAGAAAGACAACTTAGATCTAGTATTTTCCCCAGTTAGTCTCTAATGCAGTATTAAAATGAAAGCATTCAAAGCACTGTTACCAAACTCCATCTCAACCAAGAGTCAGTATGTGACAAAATTTATTCAGGGTGTGCATCAATGACCATGCAAAGCTATATGGGAACATTGTCATTTTGCAATATTTATGGCATGAACTTTGTACATTTCAAAATATAAAAGCAGTATCTCTAGAATTCTTCATTATAGCTGAGGCCATGTTCAAATGACAAGCTAGCCTAACGCTGACTCTCTTAAAAAACCTTGGATTGTCACAAAAAGGGGGGAAAAACCAGAAGGGAGTACACAAAGGCAGAACATTTCTATGCAAAATCCTCAACTCCAGGCTGACCCTTTTTGACTAGCGAATATTTAGAACACATGGGAAAACTGCCCTGGTATGTGAGATGGACAGCTGTACAGTTCCTTGTAACTATCAACTCCTTAAGCTGGTTTTGCTCAGCACCCACCTCGAACAGTCACGAGGCAGTATCTTCTCTTGCTTTTGAAAAGCCTGTTCGAGTGGTCTTTCATTTGTCACACCCACATTTGTAAGTTTCTTATTCTCTTAACTGTGCTGGTGCACATGCCAGCAAAGCCATGGTGTAAATATAATGATAAAAATTATTCAGCTTAAATAAAACAATTACATATTACCACTCTTTAAATCTTTTTCTTCTTTTAAGGCAAAACATTGCTGTGATTCAGCTGACAACACAGCCATTCAAATGGTTCTACCTGTATAACCAAAGGAGTGGTAAACTGCAATTGTAGCAGGAAATGCTGCAGTCTTTTAAAGTTTTTCTCCCAAGAGAGAAAATATAATTTCAAACTATCTTCTTAGAACAATTTGGGTGTCTCTATATGAGGATATTCAGAGAAACTAAAATGACTTAATTACATTTGGCATTTCAATGTAAATTCAAGCATATTAAACCTCATCTCAAAACATCTCATCTAGGAATAAACAATCTAATTAAGCTAGTTTATATTTGAATTTACCCAAGAAAATTAGTCAAAAAATTAATTGAACACTACGAAACTTTCTTACGTTTAAATGAAAGTGACCATGAGTGACACTTCTCATGGGAACAGTTGATGTGATCTAAATACCTCAACTTAGATCTCATCTATAAATCTAAAAGAATTTTCTTTTAAACATCATTAGGTCCTAAGTGCACTAAGCTAGTAAAAGGCCAGGCCATACTATTTTTGAGGGGAGTAGCCACAGAGAAATCTATTCTCCTTTAATTTAAACAGGATTACTTTGTAATATTTATTGAATCATATAATTTATCGATGTATTCTTATTTAGAATTTTAGCTAATTAAAATTTGATCATGAGTGGGGAGGGAACTTTTACTCAGAATCTTTTTGGTGAAATTACCCTTATTGAATCACAGTCGTGTCTAAGGCATAACAGCATTCAAGCAAGTTTGTGTTGGTGAATTTTCTCTTTCTTTCAAAAATTGACTTGGAAATAACACCACCTGTTAGTACTTGTTTTTCATACAAGTTCTGGTATGCAGGAGCTTCAGGCATCATGTTATAAAACAAGAAAGTAAATGCACTGTTGTGAAATCCTGCACTAGTCAGCTGTTTCTGGGTAACATTCAAACCAGTCTCAGTCTAGCAAGATCCACCAGAACAGTTTCCCTACTGTATTCCACAGGTTTTCTCCTTTTCAGAATTTCTCCTGCCCTCATTTTTGGGACAAAAAGGTATCTTAAGAAATAAAAAAATACGAAAAAAATGTTTGGGTTAAGGAAACTGTTTCCCAGCTTACTGACCTCACTGCATCTCCTCCAGCCTCACAGCCTGTAACACTTTCAAGATGGTCCTTCTAATTACATATATGAATAAAATTTAGCTTTAATTTAGACAATATATTTATGTTCTCTGGGCTTAACTGGAAAGTTATAAACATTTGTCCTAAAATCAAACTGTCTAACAAAGTACAGTACCTACTGAAATACTTTGCAGACTTTTGTCACAATGAACTGCTACAAACATAAATGTGTAAAATACTCAGGATTTAGACTTTCCTCTGACCTCTTTTTTGTCTAAAGCAGCATACTCAGCTTCAATGCTTTCAGCTTCAGGATCACGTGAAAATACCATTCGAGATTCCAGGTTAAGAGCCAGCTCTTTGTGGTGCTGTTTCTCTGCACAGTCACATGGGGTATCTTTATTTTCATTTTCTGCAAACAAATCTCCACCATGTTTTACTAGAAGCTGAAAAGTAAAATGATAAACAGTTATTAATTAGCAACTTTAATAATATCTAAAAAAAGGCATGCCAGTTGAGAACGAAAAAATATTAACAAGAAAAACAGAGAAATAAATATAGTAATAATGGTCTTTGGAAAACAAACATTCTCAATTGCTATTAAATAAATTATTGCTTGATGTCATGCATAATTATACATATATCCACTGTAATTCCACAGAACCACAAAATCTCAGAAATATATCACAAGGCAATTCTGTACAATGTCTCTGTTATGTTTTAAAGACTAAATTTATGCTTTACTGATATGGTCAGTGCTCCATAGAAAATGAGGGGCCTGAGGTCCTCAAGTACCTGGCAAGATGGAGCTAAAAACACTTTAAAATATTCTTTCTGTATAACTCCACCATTTATCCAAGCAATGATACACTGCTAGAGACAGAAAATGGGAGATTCCTTGGATAGGGGGGATGAAAGGGTACCAATTCACAGGGAGCACAAAATATACTGGTAGCTGTACTTTATTTTTGAGGACATGAGAAAATTAAAATGAAATAATGCTAATGGCAATAATTCCAATAGGGTCTAATACTGTGCCATTTCACCAAACTTGTCTCTTTACAGTAATTCCCCCCAAAATGCAGTCTCCAGATAATAAACACCAGTTGTGCTGCTCTCATTAACTTGCCAGTCTTGTCTCCTGCTATAAAGTGATCTGATACAAGCAAGCAACAAATGCCACCAACTTTAAAGGCCAAAGTGGGCCATTTTGCTTCTTATTATCTATGATTTATTTATCATTATTTATACTGTGATAGAGTGAAATGCATCTGCATAACATCAAATCCATACAGCATGGTATTGACCTTTTTCTGTTCAGTAGTTTGAGGTGAGAACATTAACTCTGTCCAGACTGTCCTTAGCAATGGGTTCCACACAGCTGTTGGGCTCAGAGGAGAAATCTCACATGTGTGAATGCAGCAGCACCAAGACTATGTATTTGACTATCAACTCCAAACAAATCAACCAACAGATAGTTCATCTGCAGGGCCCTTTATTTTCTTCTCTGGGTGTGGTGGGGATAGAGGAAGATAGAGGACTGGGGTTTTCCTGAAAAGTTATGGAAAATGAAGGAGACAAAAGAAAATGAAGGAGATGAAAGAGGAATACTGCTCTGAAGTGAGAGTAACCATCACAAAAACTGGGCAAAAGGTACTCCTGGAACCTTCAGGAACCTTCAGTTAACTGGAGACAGGGAGAATAACTTGAGGATTAGGCAATCCAGATTTTTATCTCATTTTATTTTGTTAAAAATTCTAATCTTCAAACACTTAACAGCAATGAAGACATAATTGTTAAATTCCTTCACCAATCTCTGTTTCAGGCTTGGTGAAGGCATGTACTGTTCCTGCTCATAAACCTGTTCTTATTGAAGGAGTTAGAAAGACTACAGACTACTTAAGATATCACAGATATTTATCTTAGGCTCCAAAATGCTCTGATCCACAGTAGGGCACATAGGGAAGTTTGAACTTGGAGTGTACACCATGTCCCTAATGTAGAAACCATGACTAGTTAGACTACACAACTGTGTCCAAACTCTGGCAAATAGCAATCCATGTGGATCAGACTATAAATTCTTCTTCAAAGTGAAAGTAGATTAGACACAGAAATGTTTTAGTCAATCCCAGTACTTATTGTCATGATAACACAACCCAGTTTATAATTAAATTGGAAACTAGCAGTCTAGTAGCTAGATTTATCTAATGAATGACATTACAGACACTGAGAAATAGAACAATAATTTGAGAAGAAGCACAAACCATGAACTTTCATGATGAGTTTAAGATAAATTGATATTACAGTCTGCAGTTAAAAGCTGCAGCCCAGCTCCAGAACTACAATTCTCTCTGTAGGAACTGTGATTCCCTTCTGAGACAGTCTGATATTTGTCTACAAATCAATCACATCACAAGAGGCACTAAATCAATCATGTAACAGTACATGTAAAGAAAGATTTATTTTAGATGACAGGAAGAGCCAAGGCAATACCTGTATGTCACACTGTTACCATGTGTGCAATTAGCTGGGTCTGAATATAATTCAACTAACAAAGAGTGCTCAACGACTTGTCTCCCTAGTGAAAATCAGTAAGTATGTAAATAATTTCTAAGGACATGGTGAAGACAAACTGCTTGTGTGGAGCTCGAGCAGCAGTAACAATGTGGCAGGGAAGAGCTGAAGGTACAGGGGCAAGATTCAGGCTGTGTTAGGGAAGGTTAAGCAGTACCATCTAACAGCAGCATCCTCTTAACTCCTCTCAGCACTGAGTAGGGGACCAGAGAAAACAGAGGCTTAAATAATAGCATAGAAAATAGCCTAAGGAAGATGAGTTTCCATTCAGTAGAAGCTCAGGAACCTAAGGATGATCAGTATGTTAACAGAATGGAAGACATGTTGGCTATTGGAAATACACTATCTGAGCTTTTAAAGAGGAGACTAATGAAAAACCAGAAGATAAAGAATATCCAGTTCAAGACAGTGCTTGGCTGAGGCTGGGGAATTGAAATGACAAACTTTAAATGAGAATTCTCAGACAATATCTGGAAGCTCGACCGAATACAACCAGCAAAAATATTATGTGAGAATCATAAAGAAGTTCATAGTATTGAAAAGGTGGTGCTATTTACCTTTTTTAAAATAAAAACCCCCACAAAAAACTCAAAAATAAATAAACTGCCTCTAACAACAAATACCAGTGGAATACAATTCTGGACTTAAGCCAAAAAAAGCTTTTGTGACCAAAACTGTAACAATAAAGGTGACACACTGACCAAGAATAGAAATGCTGCAAAGACAGAAACCACAAAAATAAAGAAAACTTCTGTCACTGCATTTCCCAAGTATCTTGAGAAAACATATAAGCTAATAAAAGATTAAAATTTCAGACTACAGAGGTGACTGAATAACAGACAAAAGAATCAGTGAACACATGAGAGGAGAAGCAACTCCTGACTTTGATCAGAGCAGTTTACAAGACCTAATTCAAAATGTAACCATCAAAGAACCACTCATGAACAATTCCCAATATACATATTCAGATTCATCACTCTTGCAAAAACAGTAAAAAGGCAAATAATCCACAACCTACTTTCAAAAAGTGGTACCAAATAAAAACTTGGAAAAAAATTCCAGAAACACCAGGTGAATCTGTGAAGATAGAACAACAGGACCCAATTGTATGGGAAATAAGAAGTGAAGTTCTCGCCAGATGAAGGTAAACGTAAAATCACAATAAAGAAGGATCTGTTTGTTGAGCAGTATACCAAGAGCATAACAACTCAGAGTAAATAATTTTAAAACATCACACACTGTTTGTCACCGTGTTTGTAAACTTAGTTGCTGGACAGAGTGCAAAAGCAATCTCAAATAACACAGAGCAGAGAAGTGGTATGCATTGCTGGAGCCCAGACTCTCTGTGGAGGTACCACACATACGGTATGAAGGACACAAAAGAAAGCTCTAGAGAAAGTCAGGAAAAGACAGGGAAAGCCTAATTTTTTACTGCATAGAGTGGTTACCAGTGAAGTCCCAGAAGCCGTAGGACCTGACTGCTTAGGATATGAACTAGTTATCTAGAAAAGCAGGTGGACAAAAAGGTGATATATTTTGCTGATGATACTAAGTAAATGAGTGTTCTCAATAAACGTGAAGTCATATAGAGAAGAAAAAGAATATAAATTTTATATATAAATGCCTAACAATTAACTGTTGCCATTGAAAATAAAAATCTCGATGTTAAAACAGACTCATGAAGACGTCAGCTGTTTTTGAAAATGTTAATGTCTGTTCTTATGTTCTTTAAATTGTTACCAGCGAAATTAAATACTAGTTCTCATTACTTAATATAGTTTAAAAATAAATCTGATGTTAGACCTTCAAAAGTCATTACCAATTACTCATTACTATCCAGTACTTTCACAAACGTTAAAGTAACTTTTAATTTGTGAAAAGGTAATTATCTTTAAGTATGTTAGCACAGATGTATGGTATTCTCTAAAAAAGGCTGGGCACAGTAAATTAAAGACATGAAAAACATGTTCTTGAAACATGGACTGCATTTCCCAGTCTCAGCTACAGAGCAAAATAAAGAGAGCTCTGATTTTCTCTCAGGCAGTTATTTCAGGCCTCTTTATAATACAGGTATGCCCATGCCTACTTTAAAGCTTTTTCTCCACTGTTACAGTCCTGCAGTTAATTCCAGTCTTCTTAATGTTGAGGAGTTTATGTCATGAAGTTAATATATATGTAATCCATTTCTTTCATTGTTCTCCACAGTGTATGTTTTGGGATGTTTACCTTTGCAATTTTTCCAATTAATGAAAAATGGAATTAAAAAGTTAATTCAGGATATGATATGAGCTTCCGTCCCCACGAAGCAGCTTTGTGAAACACTGTTCATGTCATTTGCTAATAACAATATATAAACTTATAATTATATATGAACTTTTACCTCGACACAGGTTTTCATCCCTGAGGCAGCAGCATAGTGCAAAGGTGTATTTTTTTTGTTATCAACAGCATCAATGGCTGCTCGTTCATACTGTCCTTCATCCAGCTTTGCTCCCTTCCACTTCAGGATCATTTGCAGGCAGTCAGCTCTTCTGCAGTCATCTTCTGAGGGCCGTGTCAGGCGAGGATGAAGAGCTCCTTCTGAGATCATGATCTGAGGTCCCATACACAGTAAGTGCATAGATGTCTCATTGTGCACATTCCGTTTGTTTGGGTTACCATCTCTAACAAACAGGAAAGTTCTGCAAGGTGGAAAAAATAGAAGAAAAATAATTAACACACAATTCCTTTTGTTTCCTTGGAGTGGGAAGGGTCTATTATGACAGGTCTCTTCTTCTTGCAAAGATTTGGATTAGCCATGTTAGTGATAAATGTTCTTTAACAGCTAACTACTGGAAAGTTCTCCTCCATTTCTCTTAGGAGTCGAGAGCCAAGATCAGGATGGAATACTGAAATATCTCTAAGTATCACGGATAATGACTTTCTCAGTGTGTGAGATACATTTTATTTGGCAAAGTTTATGCTACAATTCTGTGTTGTATTGTGATAAATGTTATTAAGTCACAAGGTTGATGAAACAGGTAATTTGTTTCTTCTGCTCTGTATCCTAAATAGCATTTGGTAGTTCGCAAATAGATGATGGAGCAGTTTCTTAAAAATTCATTCTCCTCTCTTTTCTTTATGAGATATCAGTGCAGCACTTACTACTTTTTAAAACTTAACTGCAAATACTTTTCCTGCAAGCACTGCATGCATTGAGGAAAGACTATTTACTTTTCCTCTGCAGAATATATGGAATTGCAACACAATGCAAACCCTCCCCTACGCAGATGGCAGAGGCTGGCAAGAACTGAAGTCTCCTCTTAAACACTTTAGAGGCAAAGTGGACAATAAACTACACTAACAAAAATGATCCAACAAGGAATGAAAGGGAAACAACAGGCTGATTCTTAGAACCATGAGACAAAGCAGTTTCCTGCTGCTTCTTGCCAGCAAGGACTTAGAAAAGTTACAATCCAGATCTGAAACAGAAGAACTGAGAGAAACAATACAAGCCTTGGGAATCCAAACTTACTTTAGCCTTTTGATGTATACTAAAATAGTAATTTTTAATTCAGGGAGAGTGAATGGTAGGAAATGGCAGAGAGAAAAAGATCACCTCTTTGAAGGATCAGGGTCAAAATGACAGCAATGGTGAAAAGAACTGCATGCAAAGGGAAGAAGGACAGTTAATTCTCAGAGAGGTAACACCAGGCAAAATCATAAGCATTGCACATACATTCAAGAAGTCACTGCAGAAATGCTTGCACTGCTCCCATAAATCCCCTCATACACAAAACCCACAGAAGTGACTCCTCTCCAGGCTGTTCCCTGACTCCAAACAGTTTGCCAATATGAAAAAAACAGTTATTGTGTAATCCTCATTAAGTCAGTGCAGGGGACCAGCTTTTACCCTCCCTGACCTCACCCCTAACATTAATTAAAAGCCATTTCAATCTCTTTCAGGCAGCTCAGCCACCTCAAAGCAGGTGCTGCCTAAATATAAAATCAGACTACAATAGTGCTCTTGGTGAACATCAGTGAGCAGAAGAACTTGGTAATCAAATTGACAAAAGAAAATGTTATTTACTTCAGTTCCTGCCTTATGCTATGGTTAGAAGCCTGAACGCCACGCCACCTCTTCTTTCCAGTGTCCCTCAACACATCCCACCAGGCACCACATGGTACACCTTTCTCTCAGAATTTGTCCATGCTTTGTTCAGGACAAAGAATAACCTTAGAACTATTTTATTAATAATGGAAGAGGCTGTGCAGGGTGGATGTGCAAGTTGTCTTTTGGAAATTATTGAAAGCAGTCTAGATAAGTATTTCAGTAGAAAAAATTAGGCACAGGTCGTCTGGTGCTGCAATGGAAGGATGTCTTGATGACAGTCGTTTGGTCAGTCAGAATTCTCTCCTTTCTTCCTCCTGAAAATCTCTTCAGTAGCTGGAATTCATAATGAAGCTTTTTGTCAAAACACTGTTCTTTTAAATAAGTGGCAACAAAGTATTCAGAGAAAAAGATAAAAACAAAACAATATCCTCTATGTCGCCCTGTTTTGGAAGGAAAAATGTTCCTTAGAGAAATCTCTTTCATTCCATGAGGGTTGACGTGATAGATGCATTTGTTAGGAAATATGAATACATCAAACTTGTGATTAAAGATCTTCTCAAAAAGTGACAGTGTATTTTGTTCACTTGGAGGTTATTTTGTTTGTTTTCAGAGGAAAGGGATTTAGCAACACAGGCAAAATGCTTCAGAGACAATTACATAAAATGGTAAGACTAACCAGTATCAAACACTGCCCAAAATGAACTTGCTTGTTTGAATTACCTTTTCATAGTATGAAACTAGAAACAGAAAGAAAGGAGGGGTAGAAATGTGGGAAACACAGAGACAGATGGAGGGAAATGAGTGGTATGAAGGGAGAAGAAGGATGGTGAGGAGGGAGAAAAAGGTAACTCAATGAAGGACAAGGCGATGTGTTCTATAGAGACACTTAGATATAATGAACTCTTCACTGAAAGAAGTCAAGTCAGTGCTGAAAAGCCCAGCTGAACCCATGACTCACAGTTCAGAGAAGATGACTAGTGTCCAAAAAAGGGTAAATTTTACATCCACAAATTCATTATTCAACAGGACGCTGTTTTTACCAGGGGTATTTGGCACATAAGACTTTCACAGAGCAGTTCTGTAGATTTCTGAAATTTGGCTCACAACTTCAGAGGTATAAGAAGCTAAATTTTGCCTCGAAATATACTGATAGAGTGAAAATATGCATTGCCTATGAGAAATATCACTTAACCACAAGGCAGCCAGACTTTACTCTAGTTGTAGTTTCCAGATTTTGCCTCAAGCTGTAGCTCTTTGCAGAATCCAAACCTGAGGTGACAAAAGTATGAAAAAGGTGTTGAAAAAGTGACAAAAAGGAAGGGCTGTAACATTCACACCTACTACTGTCTGTATTTGTAGAAAAGCAGCAAGAGACCCAAGATCATGAGGCTGTGAACTTGAATAATAAACAACTAGGACATGCCCTCAGTTGGGAAACTAACATCAACATCTTCAGGTTTTAATAAAATCTTTAATGGGTTAAACAAATGTCATATACATTATAGCGATGTATAGATATACACTGTTGGAACAAGATGATTTTTAAGGTCCCTTGCAACCCAAAGCATTCTGTGGTTCAATGCTATATATGTATGCACATAAAACCATATGAAAATGTACCTATGTGTGGAAAATGAAACCAAAATAAAAACTAGTGTAAAATGAAATCAAAAAGGTAGTTCTGACAGCTGGAGACTAAAGCAGGTCTGATTGTGCTCAAAGACAGTGAAACATCAATTTTTTAATGCAAAGCACTTAGTGATACGATATAAACTACTCAGATAATTACCGTTGCTTTAAGCAAAACAAGTAAAGTACTAGAAAAAGGTGAGGTGCAGCAATAAGGTCAAATAATCTGCATGAGATTCCCTTTTACAACATCCCCTCTGCTCCTTAGGTTAGATAGCCCTTTTAAGTACAGCTTGCTAAATAAAGTTACACTGCACACTCCAGTGAAGGTATAAACCTAAAGCTCGTAGCTTTAAGAGAAGTATGAGTTTTAAGAGAATTGTTTTCAGAGCATTAAGAGAACCTCGGGTAAGCCATGAGTTACAACAACACAAAGAAGAGCCATACCCTGCTACCCAGTAATTTAAAATTCATACGTAATGAATTACTTTATACCATTATAAAATCATTCCACTTCCAACACAGTAGGCCAATACTGATGCATTAAACTTTGAGTAATCATGATCATTTCACTAACTCAAAGCACTTTTCTCCTAAATCTACTATAACAAAACAACCCCAGTGTACCAGCAAGCACTTGAAGAAATCTTTTTAGTCATTACTGGTTTAAATAATGTTGTGAAGAGTATTATTATTTACCTGGTATTGAAAGTCACATCTATTAAACATAATTATTGATTTTTTTTGTTATATAGTGCTAGAAAATTATTTATTACTACTTACAATTTCTTTTATGTTTCACTGAGATTCTTAAACATTTCTTATAGCCCAGGAATCTCCTGCATGCAGGAAAAACCTGGATAGGAGACAATAAACTATTCCTATTCTAAAACAAAGAATCTGTTGACATCATTAGCCATGTATGAAAGAAAAACCACAAACTATTACCCTGACTCTATAAGCCTTAGTTCAATTGGCCTCTTGCCTAAGAACTGTTACTAACTCTACCAGAATTCCCATAAACATTAGAAATATCCTGCTGTAGTAAGGAGTGAGGTTACACCAGTAATAATCTGAACTAAGAGCAAAGGAAGCGTTCAAGAGCTGTCAGTGGTACTGTCACCACTGCTGATGGACGTCTGTGAAGAGTTAATTCTTCCTTCTGAAATCTGAGAACTTCATGGACATTTAAAGGTACACTGCATACTCCACTCCAGCCTCCAATCCTGTATTTTTCCTAAACAGAAATGCCTCCACTTATTCCCACTCATATGACTCCTACCAATTATGATACATCTGCTAAAATGGGATAAATAATTTCCTGAGTACTCAAACCACCGCTTTGAGAAGCAAGTCCAGACTGTGGCACATATGAATTTACTTGGAGCAATCTAGGGGTCAAATGGAGATCTTTGACTCTCTCAACACAAGCCCTTCTGGGCCTATGTCACTTACGGACTTGATGCAAAGTTCCATACAAAAATATGACCTAGAATGCAAGCACTGTCTTCCCTCTCTCCTAAACTGGCTCTAAAAAGCCTTACCATCTTTTTCACTGCATTGCTATCATTTCACCTGTGGTTTCTCCAAATAGGTGGTTTCCAAAAGACTATCAAAGTGGTTAAAAGTAGGTCAGCACCTGGGTCTGAGTTCCAGTTCTGGACTGATTCATGTTAATGTAGTTGTCCATCAGCTAAAAGACTCTTAAGAAAGGTCTTACACAAATATGCATCAATAAGGAATTTTGTATCCTCTTTACAAAACACAGGCAAATAGGTTGAAAAGTTCTCTGGTTTAGTGGTTTTGTGTCAGCAAATATGATTAAGTCTGACCTGTACAGAGATAGTAATCTTTGGCTTTGTACAACACCAAAACCCAAGAGGCACAATGTGCAGGAGTGTCAAGGAGATACAACTGAATTGTGGAGCACAGATCCAGATATTGTGTACACTTTAAAAGTGAGGAACACAAAACTTGGCTAATCCTTACATTTGTTATACCATGAGCCAAAAAAAAAAAATCATGCTTTATACATGGTTCCTATGCCTGTTAGGAGGAACAGCAGCATCAAAACACAGAATTAAACAATTCCTGATGCAAAAATATATCAATTACATCTGTAAGTTACTTGCAACCAGAAAACTGTTTTATTTACTTATGAGCTACTTGAGTTTGGACTTCCCTTAGGTATTCAGGAATACTGTTTCCAGGATACTATGCCACTTCTGGGTTTATTTCAATATTCTGAGTGAGATTTCAAAAGAAATAGAGTGCCAAATTAGAAGTGGCTTCCACTGGAGCTGGCTGATTGCCAGCAGCTTTTGTGACAGAACTCTGTAAAGCAAAATCCATGTGATTTACATCTCTGTCTCTGGCCCTTTCTTACATACACTTCTTCACAATTCTTGCACAAAGGTCATCTTTACAGACTTCTCTCCAAATCCCTCCCTTGAACATATTTTTTTTCCCCAAAAGACCATCCATGATGAATTGTCTTCTCACGTAACTGTGAGACTATTATTTTTAGACTGGTCTCAAACAAACGTCAGACGAAATAATAAACATGCAACTACCAATGAGTGCGTTCATCTTCACCGTTCAAACACACACCTCTGTATTTCTGTGTGGGATCACTATCTATATATCAGCTTGTCAATCAGGTGGCAGTGTATGACATCTAGTATTGGTATTATTTATATAGCAATAATGGTGAAATTACACAGCAAATACGTTACCACCTCTGCATCATTTCTATTTCTTAAAACCCATGAATGTTACAGAAATTTTTCATCTTTCTCTCTCCCTCCAGAAAAATTGTTTCAATTTGTATGTAACTTGATCTTTATGGACACTAATTTTTACTTTCCTTAAATGTTTCAATGATGTAATTTCATCATGTTAAATTGAAATAAAATTGCAAATTTAAATAATGAAATCATCCACAGTCTGTATTTTGGCCAAAAGGAAAACTGGTTCTAAATACAATGTCACTGAATATTTTGCTTGCGTATTGTACTTAAGAAATAAAATGTAATGAGTTATTTCTGATAAATTTATTTCTGTTTATCAGAAACTGCAAGTCTCTCAGTCATTATTCCAGTAACTACTGAGCCAACAGATCTTTCTGCTAACGAAGCCACATGTGCCTTCTATCCCCAGGGTGAAGTTAAGCCATTTGACACAATGATTCAGCAGGTACTGACTTGACAGAGTCACAAAACTCTACCTGGCAATAAAATTAGTTGAAATAAAGATTTGATCATACTGGCTGTCAAGGACCAAAGCTGCACTCTGGTAGAACTCAAATAAAATTTTACTTTGCCTGTGGTAAAATGTTCATGAAGGTTCTACTAAGGAGAACAGACAACACAGAAAAAGAAATCTTTACTAGTGTACTGCTTTAATCTATCTCACCTTACCAATCACTAACAAAGCAATCTTATTCTGCAGTGTGTGATTTCCACCAAGGAAAGAAAATTAAGAACAGTTTTCTACGGGAGCAGGAACACCTGGTGGCAAGAAGAAGCAATAACTCAACACACTCCACAGTGGAGAACAAGGCTGTGGGTGTTGAGCAACGAACTCCACAGGTGACATGGATCTTCAGCCTACTAAGGTTAAAACAATCAGAAATTGAACAGAAAAAAGATCATTTTTAAGGGCTGAACACATATCAGCTGACTGCCATTTGAGCTTTGCTTGTACATCAGACTGCTATTAGGATAAAGTCTACCCACTGTTTGGTATTTAGTGAGGAAGTCATGAAGAGCACCAGGGAAGGAAGATACGCTGGAAGGTTACACACACCTGGACAGTGAGAACTGCTTTAAAGTGAGATTTTGAGTTTTAGGAAAAAAAAAACCAAGGAAGTCAGTCAGATAAAGGTCTGAGTTTTTCAACCTGCCTTACTTTATAAGACAGTGCCCAAGTGGATGGCAGCCTTTGATCAATCCAGCAAATGCTCCCGCTGCTACTCCACATCTGTAACTGCTTCTCTAAGTGTCTCTCTGTCTTTGGCAGCTTTCTCCAGTGAGGACTCATTCACAGTAAGAACCTGATCAGCTCTAAAGGCTTCCTAATGTTATTGTTTCTCACTATATCACAATCAGTATCTCCCACAACGAGCATTCATGTCTCATATTATAAAACCATCAAATTGTTCAATTTACAGCTTTGCAGGTGCTCACTATTTGATTTTACACATTTAGTACAATATAGGGTGAGAGTCACCTTAGCTCTGGCAACCTACAGTGCAGACAACTAGAGCCAACACAGTTCTCTTTAATTCCCTTTAAAACCAATGGGAAGAAACAGGGACTTCTGGCACACACTTAATTTAAAATATTTTAGGGTCAACTTCACAATATATGAATTGTGCTGTTGACTTCACTAATTATTCTGACTAAACTTAATATCTAGGCTCACACTGATTATAAAAGAGGCCTAGTATAATTCTGTTGCCTTAAGAGACCAGAGGAAACAGGACTCCATCCAGCTTAGTGTGTGAATAAGATAAAAAAGGGTAGGACTTTTAAATCCAGGCCTAGAGCCTACAGGAACACAGACTGACACGTGCCCCTGAGCACTGGCTTTGTGGGGTTTATAATAATGTCCATCCAATCCCTGCTCACCCACCCCTCGGTTCTGCCACGTCACGCCCCGTCAGGAACTGAGTCAGGGGGAGTCCGGGACCCTTTCCATCATCCTCACCTTCCCTGCAGCACGCAGGGTACTTGGGAGACCTTCCAGGGTTATGTTTATGTCTCTTGGTGCAGGCCTTGAGGTGTTTTTCAGCACTTCTACCTTGCAAAGAAGTCTCAACAGCTAATGGAATTTTGAGGGGTTGATATCGGATAGAGGTTGGTACGTATAAACATTGAACTTAAGCTACTAGAAATATTGGTACACTAAAATCTACTTCTCATTACAATTACTTCTAAAATCTATAAAAATTAAAAATCAACAAAACTGTGAGGCATCAATTCCAATGCAGGTATACTTACTTCTATGAATAAAATAATCTTAAGCAAAAGTATATTTGAAATACTTACCTGTGTAATTGTTGATAATTAAAAAGAAGTTTGCTTCTGTTGTTCAAAGTGAAAAATCTAGACAATGACATTCTAATAAATTATTCAGATGAAATGTTATCATGTATAATGTAGTTTCAGTTATTGAAACAGGACAGAATTATTTTGTTACGTGGGAGAAAGGGTATATAGTTAGATAGTTATCTTTTACATGAAATTCATAAGCCAAAACTTTTAAAAAGTGCTTTTAGGAAAGAAGATTAGGCAGCTCTTACACCTTCATAATTTTTTTTCTTTAAAATTTCCTGGAAAACACCACGAAAATTTAATCATTCAAAGAGTTACCATGAAGAGTGAAAAAAAGGGGGAGGAGGAAAAGCCTCCTCCAGTTTTTCTGAACAACCTTCTGAAAGCATCCATACATTCCACACAACAAATTTCCTTTCACTGGGATGCTGTTGTTTGGCTTAAGAACTCCATATTTTTCCCATTTGCCCTCATTAGACAAAGAGCTTCTATTAACATTATTTTTATTTTGCTCACATGTATATCAGAAGTACAGTTAGGGAAGTAACGTACAGGAAGCACCAGACTTACTGGCAAAGCATTGAATAGATGCTCAGAAATTTGATAAAGAATATGATTTGTGGCTCCTTTCTAAGGTTTTCAGCATGAATTATTTAGGTCAGTTTGGATCTCAAAAGTTTAAGTATTTACAGAACTTCTGTCAGCCAAAACAGTGAAGTAACATCTGTTTTGATTTCCATCTCCAAAAAACAGGACCCGAAATTCAGAGCAGCTTCAATCTTATCAGCAAATAAGCAGCCATGACATCTCTCTCAAGCCAGATGATCTGCAAAGACATTCACAGTTTTCTCCAATACTTTTCCTTAACATCTATTTTTGCAGCACAGAAATCCTCTAATATCCTCTCAACTTCAGAGAAATTTTGTTCTGAAAAAACAGTCTACACATGTCCCTCCAATTCAACCAAAACTAATTTTCAACATGACTGCAAAAGGAATAAAAGCCAGCAAAACCTGGAATGGGAAGAGACAGTCCCGAGTGTGCTGTGACAAATGTGCAATGTTTCCTCTGATGACAACGAGTTTTCTGGCAAATTCACCCTGTTAACACATTGGTAATCTCAACACACTTTTTCTGATTGTATTACAATTGCTTAGACCAGTCCTTACTGAAACCTCTTGAACAGCAAGAAGACAAGAGGACTGTAGCTGAAATTCCAAGAGATGCATATTTATTTATATTTTTCTAAAATATATAAATATATAAAATTTCAGCCTAGAGGAAACCACTGCTATTTTGACATTCTGTCATTCTACTGAAGAGAAAAATACTTCCCAAATTACAGCAATGAAACAAGAAGTATTTCCTATAAACAAATCCTAGGCACATGTACCAATGTTTCTCTTTGGCTAGCTTAGCTATGCCTTCATTGGCAGAGTTCCTTTACTTCTATGTAACTAAACGGCAGACACCAAGAATGTTAAAAAAGTGTTTTGTTGTTTGTTTTTTGGTTTTTTTTTTAGTTTCAGCATTCATCTCAATTTCCAGGATCTCTGTAACTGGAAACCCTTGCTTTTCTTGTTCTAGAAAATATCAGCTTCGCAAACCTGCCCTGTCTCCCCACAGCCCCATCTTTCAATCACCTCTTCCTCCCCTTTCTTCAGCCCAGGACCAGCAGCAACTGCTACAACAATCCAGTTTTGGCTCGAATACTCATTAAGTGCTCAGATGTAGCAGTATGAAACACACAATGAGGAAAGTCTGTCACTGATCCAAAAAGCTTCCCAGCAAAGCTGCAAAACTGAAAGGCACACCACATTTATTGTGAAATGGCAGTTTATCTAAGTGGATTTTTTTCCTTTCAACGTCAAGTAGGTCCTCGTGATTTCCAGTCACTCCATCTCAGCCACAATCTGGAAAAGTCTGTTCTCTTGTCATATCTCAGGAGTGGTTCACCAACAGCCAAACCCCAGTGAGTAACTTTCCACACTGATAGCAATTCTTTGAAACAGAGCAGTACCTTAGGCAAAAAAAAGGCTGAGGGCACCGGATGTGCTTGATCATCTGATGACTGCATTTTCTGAAGAAAACATGGTTCCTGTGTGCTTTCTCTGTAATACCTTTACATATATTTAGGGAATGAAATTTGAACTATCCTCTTGAATATGAATCTTCTGTCAAGACCTTAATTCATAAGGAAACGTAAGACCAATTTGTATGTTGTACAAAGCTCTCTAAATCCATCAGTGAGTGCTACATATCTTTTATTATTATTATCACCAGCCCCTTGTAGTACCTGCTCTGTAGTCCTAAGCATGTCCCTCCCCAAACTACCTTGATCCCTGAAGTAGATTAACCTCCACTGGCTGTCAGGTGCCCACTCAGCCACTCTCTTACTCCTCCTCAACAGGACACAGGCAGAAAATACAACAAAAACCCTTGTGGGCTGGGATAAGACCAAGGACACAGTTCACCCATTACTATCACGGGCAAAACAGACTCAGTCTGGGGAAATTAATTTCACTTATCGCCAATTAATAAAAGACTTGGATAGTGAGAAATAAAACCACTTTTCCACCATTTCCCCTTCTGCCTTGGCCTCAACTGCACTCCTGACCCTTTCACCTCCTTCCCCACCAAGCAGTGGTGGATGGGGAATGACAGATGTGATCTACTCATAATGTTTCATCTCTGCTGTCCCAGAGGGGGGGCACCACCCACAGGATACAGCCCTTTCAGAGCTGCTCTAATATGGGTCCTTCCCACAGGCTGCAGTCCTTCATTAACCACTCTAGTGTGGGTCCTTTCCACATGATACACTCCTTTCACAAACACTCTTTCAGTGTGGGTCCCCCAGAGGGTCACAGGGTCCTGCCAGAAATCCTGCTTCATGTGGGCTCCTCTCCACAGGCTATGCAGCTCCTGCCAGGAGCCTGTTCCAGCACGGGCTCTCCATGGCCTGCAGGCTCCTTCACAGCACATCTACCTGATCTGGTGTGGGGTCCTCTGGGGACTGCAGGTGGGTCTCTGCTCCCCCATGGACCTCCCTGGGCTGCAGGGGGACATCTTGCTTCACCATGGTCTGTACCATGGGCTGCCAGGGAATCTCTGCTAGCACCTCCTCCCCCTTCTTCCCTGGCCTGGTGCCTGCAGGGCTGTCTCTCTCACATTTTTTTTACTCCTCTCTCACAATTGCTGAATTTTAAATCCTTTCTTAAATATGTCATCACAGAGGTGCCACCAGCATCACTTACAGTCTCTTTGGCTTGGAGCTGGCTGGAGCCAGTTGTGTCTGGCGTGGGGCAGAAGCCACCCAAAACCTTAACCTGCCAGGTGTCACATCCAGGAGAATGGGTGGAGGGTTATCCCATGACAGCCTTGGAGCAGGGGACTCCTCTTTCTGGTGAGCTTACTGAGATGCCCAGAGACCAAGTGCTTTGAAAATTCTCATTTGCACTAATTAACTGTGGCCAGCAATTTTTCCTTTTTAAACATTAAGTGCTCTGTTAAAATTAACTGACATACCAGGTAAACACTATTTAGGGCTGCAGACCAAACAAAAGTAATATATTAATGGAATGTCTGTTTTCCATTTTTTATTTCAACATTCCTAGTATACTAAAGTTTTCTATGATACCCAGGAAAAACGATCAAGAAACAATCCTAGCATTTTAACACACTCTTGTCAAGTCTTGTGAAAAGAAATTAACTGCAAATATTCAAATTTTTACATTTCGATCCAGTTTCTGGGCTGTAAATGCCGGATGAAAGGCATAGCAACCAGATGACTCAGACACTTGCTGCGTAACAACTGTGCAGCTCAAAATCACTGAGAGAGTTCTGCTGGCTTAAGTTTCTGACAGTATTCTTCATGATCTGTTACACCAAGTTTGTCCAGGTCAAGAGTTTTCCTTCATGACTCTTTCACCTCTTCTCCAGTTTCTTCTTTCTTCCCTTCTGAGATCACTGTAGCAGGATGTCCCCAGTTCCCCTTCACTGCAAACGTGGTGCTTGTGCTTTCACTGTGTCTGGCCAGTCACCACCAGCCATAGTTGTGAGAATAGGGAGTTTGACCCTTTGCCTCAGCATTGCCAGAATCTCTCTCCTTCATTAAACACCTCAGAATCTCTCTCTCAATGTATTCTGTTATGCAAAAGGTGTACTAACAACTGCATCACACTACTCTATTTTGAGAAAATCTCACACTGTAAACATGTCAGTTCATATCCACCTACAATACTAAAAATTTCAGCCTTTAAAGAAAAATTAAATTATATGGTATGCATACAAATTACAGCTAGAGGTTGTAGTTAGTCCAGCTACAGATTCTCCAATACTTAAAATGTTTAATGAAGAGATAAATATAAAATATTATACAATTATAGACATCTCATAACTGTAAATTTCTCTGAAAATACAAACAGAATAACATTAGCAGAAATCAAGGTATATAAGAAGCTATAAAGTATGAAAACCTGTTAGGTGAATCTAAAACACTGAGGAAAAAATTATGGTGGGAGGCCAGATAGGTAGTACAGTTACAGCATATAAGGTATGAAACAAATGTTATGAACGCCACAGGCCCATCAGTAGATATAAACACAGAGGGGAAAAGAATAATATCAGTGACATAGTTCAGTATTTATTTCTGTTCTTTCCTAATAAAAGGAAGAGGATATTTATGAAATACTTTCTAACAGTGCCTACTGAAGAATAGGCTTAGCAACGTCTGCTCAGTACTAGCTTCACAAAATACTAGATGAGAACAGCTTGTGTCTGCACTGTCTGGACATGAGTAAGATGCTAATCTTTAACTGATCTTAAAACACTGACAAAAATATGGAAAAATGGCAGTAGCTCACACCAGGGATTGCTGTCCATATTGACTGTGGCAATAATGAACTCATTACTGAGATATTAAAGTTCACTGTTATTATCCAAGAGGAAAAATATAAGCAGCCTGAATAACACAAGAATAAATATATATTGTGCCAGCTAGAAGTAGTCACAATCAGTATGGTATCCATGTGGTTTTGCAAACAGATTACTTTAAGACAGGAAAACGCATCAAGAATGGTGGAACAGTCACTCTTTTCAAAGAACTGTGGTATAGGAGTCTTCAGGAAACAAGTTAAAATTGCCTGAGACTAATGTTACAGGAAAGGAACAGATACTAAAAATAAAATTGAAGACTGTTATTATTATTAAAGTCTGTGATTACAGATTGATTTGCATGTTTTCAATTACTAAACATGTTACAATTCTGCGTGTGCAAGACACACGTACATATGTACATCTATGCCCAAACAAAACTCCAAATCCTCCTTACCCAAGTATACGATTCATTCCATGCCTCGCAGCATAATGCAGCGGAGTGTTGTGCTGGTACGTTTCTCCATAAGAAGTATTTGGGTCAAGAGTTTCTTTTAGTTGAGGGTTGCTCTCGTAGATTTGGCAGGCCAAGTTTTCATCTCCATTTATAAGAGCTTTGCGGAATTTTGTGGTTGTATTTCCCATGTTGCTGTCCTAGCTATCAAGGGCACTTCTTCCTTTCCCCTTCATCCACTTGTTGTACAGTTCTGTAACATGCTTCACAGCCTAAAAGAGACAAACAATATTTCAGTTATTCTGTAAAACACTCTTTCCTAAATTAATTCATCCAGAGCTCCAGCACTGTAAATTGGCAGGTGAAGTACATGGGGCCTGTAAGCTCTCCTCATGAATTGCTGAAGTGCTTCCATGTAAAACCACACAAATTCTCAATTCCTCACAGATTATTTCCCTGATAAATTGTGCCATCTCCCTCCCTGTGTAAATATCTTCACTACCTCTATTCTTTGAACATATGCAAAAGAAATAAATGGCCAATATCCACCTGTACTGGAAGACTGCCATGAACACTGAATTTCCATGAATGAGAAATGAATTAAAAATTAGAAATTACTTCAGAAACAGTAGATCTAAACCAAAAGTCTTAAAGAAGGAGGCAAAATTCTTCAAAAGCATACAATAAAGCAGAAATCAGTTTAACTTTTAATTAAAGAAAATCACATAAATATATGCTTGAAGCACCTGTGCTTGTGTAGGTGGGTGCAAACAGAACCCTTCTGTGCCAGCACGATGAACGCACATGGACACAAGAATTACCACAGCCCCATCCTAACAGTTCTGCTAAGCAGTCTCTTGAACGCCCAACCCCTCACACATAGATCAACAATGAATAGGCCATACAATGCCTGGCATTTGTACTGGCACAAACCAACTACACCTTACAAGTACTTCAAAATACTTTCCAGATGCTACACTCCCCAGCCTCTCACCTCCTGATGGAGGCAACCAGCAGATTGAGTTGCATAAAGACAGGGTGGACAGAGCATCTCTGCTTATGAGACAGCACAGCAGAAGCTTATCTGGTTGTGCAGCTGGAAAGAGCACATGTTGGTCTTTGTCAGGGGGACAGACAGAGGAGTCAGCACCAGGCTGCAGCTGGTAGCACAGTGAACCTTCTAGGAGGTCTCTTTTGTGCATGAGTCATCCCATCCAGCCTGCTCCCTGCCAGACCTTTCCCTCCACAAAGCACACACTGGGATCCAAATATGCCAGGCACAGCAGGTTAGGAGATTGAAACTAACTCTGCTGTATATGCACATATAATTAGACAGGGCAGGAGCTGCCCAGTGCCTTACATTCAACTTGTTGGGACTATCTCAAATCCTGTATTTATACACTGGCTTTTCAACACAGTTACTGGTGCTCCATAGACTGAAGAAATAGAGGAATCCAAGTGGTCTAAAGCTGCAGAAAATCCAAGGGTATCAGGCTGTGGATACCATTCATGTGAAAAGGATTTGGGGAAACCTGGGAAAGAGCTGCAATGAGCTATTTTTGTTTCTCCAGAGCTGACCTCTCACAAAATACTTTCAGCTACTGTTGTGAACTTCTGTATCAGATTGCTTCCCAGACTTACTATGGCTTTGCTTACATCCCATCCAGCAAGAGATCCTACCTCTCCATAGTTTCTCTGAAAGGTCCTTTCATGAAGGGGAGGGAAAAGATCACTTTCACTCTACTCTCACCAGTGAGGTCAGGTCTGTTCAAGGAATGAGGTTGCCTTGGAAGCCTCCAGTTTTGTCCCTTTTTCCTATAAAATTTTGGTAAGGCAGCCCTTATTTTGACCTTGCCAAATCAGATGACTTCCCATGCTAATCATCTTGCCCATGCTCTCCTCTGTGACAAGTTACCTAAAAAGAAGCAACAATTAACTCATCTAAGAGGAAATGGACACCCTTCATATGTTTCATTATATATACAAACCTAAGCCCAGATTCGCCAATCACACTAAGGATTCTGCAACATTTCATACCTTTCTGTCATCTCTATATTTTAAAATAGGCAGTTAAATGCCTCCCTGACATCTGATCCCGTCAGATCTCAGAAGCTCAGGAGGGTCAGCCCCGGACTAGTACTTGGATGGGAGACCTTCTGGGAAATACCGGTTGCTGTAGGCTCTAGTCCTGAGGACTTCCCTGTCACTGTCCAAGCTCACTCGGCTGTGGCAGATGAACCTCAGGACTTAAACGGTGGGGCCAGTTCTGTGCACGCTGAGCCTCACCTAAAAAAAAAAATCCACTGCGCAGGCTGGAAGGGCACACCCACGTGGGGACAGCCCTTCCCAAATCTTCGTTCGTGAAGCCGAGCCACACACACACACACATATTTTAAAATATAAACATGCAGATACTATGCAGATCTAATATTTATATTCTTGAAGAAAGGCACTGCATGTTTTCAAGAGAGCATCTCAGATCTGTGTTGTAGATTAATGTATGTTTAGATGCAAAGCAGCTGTATTACTCTAAATATCGGATAGTTTCAGGCTTTACTCTACAAACCCAAGAAAAAAAATCTACACTCTTCAAATTTAACCATCAGTTCATATTTCCTTTAACAGCCAGGATCTCAAAAATAACTTGAAAGAATGATTTTCAGTAAAGTTTGTTAACAAGATTAATTTATGGCATGATATTATCAGTTAATCCCCATCTACCCTCTCTCAAGACTATAAACTAAATCAGACAAGAGCAAGTGCCTGAAAGATATCAGAATCTTCATGGAAATCAATAATAAAGATCCCACTAGAGCCCATAACACCAAGAAAAGCACAAAAGTCTCTTCCATAATTTGAAATGAGAAGATAACAACACCAATTGCCATGTATTTATTTCTGGAAATCAACACATGGAGAGCTTGCATCAGCTGCAGAACATGCTGCCTCTTGCCCAAAACTGGAACACTAAACAAACTTGAGCAGGGAGGAGAGAGAGAGCAATGACAGTATAAGGAGACAAGAGGGTGCCCCCAGGCAGTCTGAGGAACTGGGGGACAGAGTGGTACTGAAGTCTAGATCTGAATGGATTTAGTCAGGGGTCTGGAAATGCATGGGTGGAGTGAGAGTCTCTGTAGGGTGAACTAAAAAGCTTAAGTTGTTATTGCCATGCAGAAAAGGCAAAAATTGTAAAATTTTACTAATTCTTCTGTACAGCGAATAAACTTTCTTTACTTTTGATTGAGCATGGATATATTAGAACATCATACCATCTTCAATGACTAATAATATAAAAGATGTAGGCACATTGCTTGAACTATTATGTACATTATCGTAACATCTGAGAATTTTAGGAATATGCAGACTGTACTGTGTAAGTCACTGAACAAAGCAGTGACATCTGCTTTTATTAAAAAAGTTTACATCTTATGAGCCCAATAATGGGCTAAATATGACAAATACATGATATAGTGAGGTGAATGAAATAAAGAGTAAAAAACTTGTTTGTGTAACAGGACCAGACTTCAAATTAAATGAATCTCAGTCAAAGGAACAGAAGAATTTTAAGGATTATGTGGCTTTGAACAGACACAAGTGAACTCCACACAAATCAACACAGTTATCGAAAATTTAGCAAATGGCTAATGTAAATATAACCATCATATTATCAAAACAAAATGAAAGATGATAGAATGGGGATAGTAAATGAAAGCCCTTCAGGGGATGGCAAACATCTTACATGGGATGTGATAGCAAGAAACCAATCTCTGAAAGAATGCAAGGAGAGAAGTGAGTGCCAAAACTAACCCAGAAAACAAATCCATACTTGAAGCACATCATATGTTAAACTATACCAACCAATGCCTGTCACCTTCATACAGTATCCACAAGGTCTTTTCATCTTTTACCACTAGAACAGGCATTATTATCCTTTTATGCTTCAGAAATTTGCTGGGCCACGCAGCAGTATTTTTCCTTTTCTGAACTGCAATTAAACATGCCAGCAGAAACACAGAAAGACAGGGGAGAAGCTGTCTCTGTACTCTGGTTCTAGCAGTTGGCTCCCAGTGTGTTTGCAAGTCCAGAAGAAACAAAGACGTGACAGCTGCTACCTCTCTCAAGCTGCTGTGGCTCATGAGTGCCCTTCTGTAAAATACTCGAGATCTGCACATTTGCAGTTTTCAGACAATCTTTGAGCAATCAGACCCCCTGCATCCGCCAACAAAAAAGGCTCTACTTCAACTGAAGGAGAAAAAAGGACAAAATATCAGCTGATGCAACAAAATTCTGGATTTGAAAATGGCTGAGAGAGGCCCAGTCTGCTCCCTCTTTGTGTACCTTTTTTTTCCGTGAAGAGCTTCCAATCCATTACATGTTCTCAGAGGACAGTAAGTTAACAAGGCTAATGCTGGAACCAGGTGTTCAGAGACAGGAAACTTGGTTCACACTCTTTCAGTCTCTCATTTCATGTTTCTGAAGGTGAAGGACATGTATTACATATATTTCTTCCTGAAGTGGGAGAAACAGGTGGCAGGGAAGTGGTCTGGAAAGTTCAGTCATTCAGCCTCAGGGACCTGGAGAGCTCCTGGGGGCTGAACGTCGATGTTGCTAAAGCAGTTTCAGCAGCTTCCAGACTTGCAGGGGTAGCGTGCCATGCCAGTGTCACTGGTCTTGCTTTGCTCTTTGCATAAACCCAGGATTAAAAACCCTTAGGCTGTTTTTCAATGTGCTGTATTACAAACGATCACAGTCGAACAAAAATGGCCACAAAACCATGACAATTTTCAAGTGTTTTATCTAAATAAAATGAGACTTGAATAGAATTTTACAAAGATCTTTTCTTTGGTTTGCAGACCTATTCACCAAATCTTCAAGTTGTGTGCTAACAGAAAGGCTACATCACAGCCTTTAGCATTACCTCATAACATTTATCATAAACACATTTACACCAAAGATTACAGAAAAAACTAAATGCAATGTCTGTAAAATATATATTCCGTATTATTTTGGAATTCCAAACATCAACCATCCAACCCAAAATTAGAAAATGTAGTTATTACTCTATTGCCTAATAGAAGTTCCAGCCTCAAAACCACCCAAAAGTCTGGTTACACAACCCACCTTAAAGTCTAAGGAAAGAGTCTGACAAACTCCATCAGGGCTATCATATCACACTTCTCTGCTTCAGCAATGAAAAGTAATTTATATGGTCATATTAGTAACACTGCTAAAAGCAACACTTTGATACCACAGCTCTATAAAAATTTAACAAAGAGAAAGCCACTCTCATAGGAGCTTGAAGACTATGAAGCTTGAAGAGTATAAGACGAAAAAAGGGGATAAAGAAAGACATGGGTAGAGCAAGGTAACAATGAGATACTGAGACCAGCTGCACCAGCTGCTCAATTAATATTGATTTTTCCATGGGCATCACCATAGAAGTGAGTTCGAAGAAGGACAACTGCAATGACTTAACAGGACTTTAGAAGGAGTTCTTCCTTTGAAATACGACTCCAATACTGCTTGCTAGAAATTTGTATAGAATGATAAAATGTTGTCCAGGGGGGATCAGGTAAGTATTTTTGAAACACCATATTTGCAACACTCTTTAAGGAGCCATATATTGAACACACATGTCTCTCATGAGACGGCACAGCGCTCTCAATTTACATTTAAATTGCTTTAATACTGAGGCAGAATTTCTCACTGAATGTAGGACTAGCAGCTGTTCCAAATCTTTGAGAATAAAAAAAGGAAAGGAGACAGACTGTACTGCATCACACTGCTTAGAAAAATCTATCAAAATCAGTAAAAAAAATAGTCCGGTGTAACTAAGAGAAGAAAATGTTATGTATTTCTTGCACCAAAAAACCCTACTATCTATATAATGAGCAAAGCTCAGGAGTGCATCTAATAATCATTTGCAACCTGGTTTTTTTTCTTTTTTTACAGTGTAACACTGTAATTCCACAGTTTAACCCTAAAAAGTTTGAATACAATTTGCAGGTTAGCCTTAAAAACTACTTCTTAAGTAGCATATCATGTAAACTACAAGAACATTCTTGTGGAACTGCTAAGTGAGCCAAGCTCCAAGAAGTAAGACTTGTCATAGCTACTCATACTTAAACCTTGATATTATTAAATTAAAATGTATCATTAACTAAAATTAGTGTACATTACGTGGCTTCTAAATGCATCAAAAGACAAGTGATAATGAATTGCTTACACAAAAAGGATAAAGAAAAAATATATGAAAAAATATTTGTTTTTCAAAAGCATTTGGCTTTTGCTGAGAGGATGAGGCACTGCATTGCATTCCTAAAGGCATCTTCTGCTTCAGGCACAGTTAGCTCAAAAGGTAGCTATTTTATTTGCTTTGGATACTGCAGTTAAACAGCTCATTTTTAAAAGCTGAGTTTCTAAAATATTTACTGCAGAGTCTGTCCTACATTATAAATCATAATTTATTGCAGAAGGGAACCACAAACAACTTTGTGGATTAGGGAAAAACTCAACCTGGTATGGTTAGGATGACTGTCATAAGATGTGGGCAATTTTAATCCTCACTACTGGGACAGAATAACACAAATGAAGCAAGAACTCTGAGAATACCAGGCTGTCTCCCAGAAACAGCAGAAAAAGTCCTGTTAGTGTTTCTCTTCCTCCTTTACTCCTTCCCCTCTACATAAAGTGACAAAAAAAGAAAGCTCCCTTTAGTAAGAATGAAGCATTCAAATGTGCATGCCTACTTTATGTATGGCTGGCACAGACAACTACAATTAAGATGAAGCAGAAAAACTTGGGCTAAATCTAATTTTCATATGTTTACAGTAAAGATTTTCCAAATTTTAATTAATGGGCAAAAATAGTTCTCTCCAGATAGTTGGATCCGGAAGAACTTTTCTGAAAGTTTTAATTCATTACTGGGAAAAGTGGTGGTGGAGGGTTTTGGTTGGTTTTGGTGCTGCTTGTTTTTTATTTCACACACTAAAATACTTTAATGTTTGTGCCAAAAGTTCAGAAGTCATCAACAGGAAATAATGAAAGTGTCTCTGCCATTTTAAACATTTGTGAATGGGGCTCAAACTAATCAAACTGGTATATTTTACATGTCAAAGTACACAACAAAAAAAGTAACTGCTATGCCAACACCTCACCCTTCATAAAATGATCACCAATATAACACTCTCTGTGCATTTAACACCAAGGTTGAAAAGTGGCAGTGATGTCGAGAGTTGACTTGAATAAAACATAGTGTGGGTTAGCGAGAGAATTAATTATTTCCTCATTTATATGCTTGTGGGATAGATAGTCTAGCAACTTAGGTTACAATCTTTTTAGGCTGGCATACACATCCACAAATTGAAGGCTTAAAGTTAGTGCTCAGTTTAGTAATTTGAGACTTTGGCCTACTGAATCAGGCATAAAGACTTTCCTCCAGGTGGAGTATTTTGTTTCAGACACACTTCTTTCACAATTTCAGTTTGTGGAGAAAAAAGGATTTTGTGAATGGCTTTGGTTTTCTTTGTCCTGATACACGTACAGGAAAGCAACTGGGGCAGCTGTAGCACAGACTAGAAACAGTTTAGGAAAAAGTTCTGCATAGATGCAGCTAAAGCAGTTGCTATATTAATTTTAATTCTCTTGTCTACAGTACTTGCATTCAATATCTAAATGAAAAGTGGTAAATCCACTGTGGGGCAGGTGCTTACATATGGCAGGAGAGATGAGATATGTGCAGCCAAACCAAAGGTACACTGTGATAGCTGGACAAAGACTGCACCCCTGCAGAGAGTCAGGGAGAAAATCCAGCAGCACAAGTTGAAAGGAACGGCTGTTGTGGCATAACCCCTTTTTTTTTCCTCCCAGTCTTTAGGAAGCAGCAATACAGTAGGAAGGCACAAAAGAGTTATCATTCTATAATTATGTCCTGGGGTATCCATTCATCTCAACTGTAAGCATAGATAATTTCAAATCCATTCCAGGGCCCAATATCTTTAAAAAATTATTAAAAAAAATAACAAAACCCTTGAAGTTCTGTGAAGTCCACATAACACTTTGGAGTTATTCCCAATGCAACTGCCTGTTGGGACCTTAATAATCTGATTTAATTTTCTACAGATTAGTCAGTGATATAAGAGAGATCATAGAATCATAGTGTATCTTGAGTTGGAAGGAATCCATGAGGATAAACAAAGCCAAACTCCCAGCCCTGCACAGGACAACTCCAAGAACCGTATCATGTACTGAGAGTGTAGTCCAAATGCTTCTGCAGCTCTGTCAGGTTTGGTGCTGTGACCACTTCCCTGGGGAGTCTGTTCCAGTGCCCAAACACCCTTGTGGGTAAAGATATTATTCTTAATGGTGTTTTACAGTTCCAGTCATAAAATACAGAACACTTTTAGGGCAAGCTCTTTAATCTGCAGGTTAAGTAGACTACTCAAATCTGAAATATAACATATCTGTACCTAGTCTACAGACACCACCTCCTTAAGACTTTCTCTATTTAGACCAGAAGGTGACAAAGCACAAAAAGAAATGTTTGATATTGTATTAGATTAAGTCAAGCTATAAACAGACATGCTTGATAGTTTGGCATTTTAATCCCAAGCACAGTGTTTGTTTTAGTATAAAATACTCACTATAGAGTGTTCCATGGGTTAAAGTAACAGTACAAGTTCTATACAGTGCACAAAACATCATCAGTTTAATAAATATCTATAAAAGTGCCTTCTGTATCACAGGTCAATGCTGATAGCACCACTTTTTCATCAAGCAGAAGTGAACAAGTGTCACCCAACGCCCATATAAAGCAGTATCAGCAGCTGATGACTCACATCAGGACACTCAGCATCAGTGATAAGCTGAAGAACATGAAACCAGAGACTGGTAATGCTCTCAACCAGTGCAATGCCTCTCTTGTTGGCAGCACCCGAACACACCGCAGGCCGTGTAACACTTCTCTGGTTTCTCCTTACCCTCACACACACATCATGCCCAGAGTGTCAGCTGGGACAGGAACCTCTCTGCAAAAAACATTCAAACACACTTTGATTAACTATGAGACAAGTGAAAACTCAGCTCAGTTCAGTTCAAAGTGAGTGTTCCCTCCAAAATCAGATTCAACAGACCAAAAAACAACAGTGAAACCACCACTAAGAGTTACAATGGAACAGTTCAGAGAGCGACAGACAGATAGGACACACAGACTGACACTATATGGAGCAGAAAGTCTAAAGGAAGTCATGTGTTTCTATCAAATTGCTCTGCTTAGAAAAAGGGAGGGCAAAGACAACCCATGCTGGTACAGAGCACTGCTAGAACATGAAAGGACGAGTGAAGACGGCAACAAAGAGCTGTAGAAAACCCTATGGGGAACTTGACTAATGAATCTGGTGCAATGCACCTTGGCCCTGGCATTGCCTGAGTCCAGGATGTATTTTTCAAGTATGTTTGCTCAGCTTAGCACAACTTAAAAGCCATGTTAAGGTTCAGGTAAACAAGTTTGAAACTGCACCTAAAGAGAATCCTCTGGAGAGCCTCTGGTAGAATCTGGCCAGCCAAAAGCTTTAATGTCAACCTCATTTTCAGTGGTGTTAAACTGACAGAATTGAAAACAAAGCTTATTGTCTGCCAAGGCATATCCATAGCAAGCAAAAATAAAGAGGATGGCAACACTGGGCCGCTCACAAGCACACTCCCCTAAAGTAAAATCTGAAAATCCCTTATGTATTTAGAAACTACAACATCTTCCTGAAGCAGAAGTCTCAACTTCAGAGTATCAGTCAGTAGGGTCATGCTCTCACTGGACCTTTTAAAAATGCAAGAGGCCTACAAGGTAGATCTTAAAATGCAAAGGTACTACACAAGGTCAGGCACCTGCAATCAGACTGTACACAGAATGTATCATTCCACTACTTTCTAAAACCATACAGTTGCATTTGGAAATAATGAGTATCTAAAGTCAGGGCATTTCAGCTTAAAAACTATTGGGTTTATAACTGACAATGTATTTTGAATAAAGTAAAATGTTGAGCAAACAAAATCCAGATTTTTCAATGGCCACTCTCTCAAAATATCATGCTGTATTTCAGACTGTCAGAGGAAAACAACAATCGCAGTGTCCTACCATGGACTCCTGGCTCATAACTACACTACTGAGAGGAGGTGTGCTCTGTCTGTAGACTGCTGAGAGTCCACAGGCTGCACATTCTGAATAAACCAAGCAATAATTACTGTAATTTCTCTATTATTATCCAAATAACTGAAAGCACTGAAAAAAAGTATTACACAATATTTCAAGGAATATGCAATTTTTTCAGAGTTCTCTACTTTCACTTAAGCAAGCTGTTAAGTGAGTAAATCTCTACTTGGTGCATTGTATTTCATAAACTCCTATAGGATGAAACTTCGTAAAATACACTCTACTTACATTAAAGGAGTATCTGTTTCCGTGCTTTCAGGTGGGAGGTGAAGAAAGCACATTCAGCAGTCAGAGACAGATGACAGACATTGTTCACAGACATACTGGACTAGGAACAAACAGGCACACACTTTTACTGTTTCCTAGAAGCATTCTTACCAGCTTGTTTTGTTCTGCATAAAGCTAAAAGACAATGTGACCCTGCTGATCTTTCACAGAGATCTTGATTTTTTCAGATGAATGAACAAATCAACTTCCTTTTAACAAAGAGGTAATTTAACTAGTCAGAAATCCTTCAAAGAATACATTCAATTTAAGGTCTAAACACGGAATCTGGGTGATCATCGTGCATCTAAAATGAGATGGATTCCCACAGCAAAATATGTTTTTTACCCAGTATTTCACAAGGATCTCACAACATTTCTGAGAGACAACTTCAGGAACTACTTAACTCTTTTTAGACCAAGAGATATGCATCCTGCATGTCATGATGCTGAGTCTCCAGAATCTCAAGAGTCATCATTGCTAAAAATGAATGAGCCATTCAGGTAACTGCAGTGACAGGGACCATCACTTGCACTGTGGGTACACCAGAAAATCAGCAGAACCACCAATAGCTGCACGTTTATTATAGCCCCTGGCAAAATTCTGGCCCTGGCAGGGAAACAGAAAAAGATATATTGGATCTAATCTAACATTAATTTAAACAAACACATAACTTCAGGAAGTATTTTTAATTTTTGCCAGAACACCTCTGCTGAAATATTTGGCTGTTTTTCCCACTACACACAGTTGAATCATTTACATAAAGAGTATGGATAACAAAATTTAATTATAGCATGTCACATGCAGTTTGTATTTAAGAAAATTATTCTGGACACTTGTGTAACTACAATGAAACCTGACCTTGTTGCATAATAATGATTTTTGGCTTCAAGATAAATATGAAGCCAAAGAAATCAGAGAGAGAAAAAAGCTATTAAAAAAATTCAAAGCAATCCAAGCTTGAATCACAGGAAGGTTTGGGTTGTGAGAAACTTTTAATGTCCAACCCTTCTATCATTGGCAGGGACATCTTTTAGTAGACGAGGCTGCTCAAAGTCCTGTCTAACCTGACCTTGAATACTTTCAATGGTGGGGTATCCACTTCTTTGGAGAACCTGTTCCAGTGTCTCATCACCCTCATCATAAAATAATTCTTCCTTATGTCCCATCCACATCTACTTTCTTTCCATTTAAAACCAATATTCCAGAGCAGGACACAGTGCTCCAGGTGCAGTCTCACAAAAGCAGAGTAGAGCAGAGGGGAATCACCTCCCTCGACCTGCTGGCCATGCAGTTCTGTTAGTTCTTATATCAGTTCTCTTATTAACACAACCAACATCCTAAGTGACTAATGAAGGCATCAATACAATACAAGTGACTGCTGTTCTTTGTGGAATACTATAATACACCTTTTCTATGGAATGGTGTAAGGAGAAATGTGAGTTACCAAAGTCCCTTACCTTGCAAAATCTGGCCCATTTGGCATCAAAATTGCATGAAACTGAACATTCTACAGGCATAATATTAGAAAGGTTTTCAAGAACCACTCTGAAAAAATACTCTGTTTTATCCAAGTAATAAAATCTTTATTGCTTTAACTGAGACGTTCTTCAACTATTTATGTGAAGCTTTAACCAAAAGTAGCTCTACAGACTCTGGATCGTAAGAGAGATAAATAATGGTGCCTGATGGTTCATGGAACTGTCTCTGTGATCTCATCCAGAGGTCATGCTGGAGCCAGACAGAGAAGACACCAACAGCAGTTATGCCATTTCTCCTGTGCGCCCACCATTCCTGCTGGCAACCATATAACATAGAGGAAAAAGAGCAGCAGAAGTAACAAGCCTGATTGGATTGCCAGGAGCAAGAAAAACAGAGAAAACAAGGTAAAATGCTGTAGGCAGTGGGTGGAAAGTGAAAATAGAAAGGAGAAAGGACACTTCAAAACTTTCATCATCCATGGGCCATTGTCATGCAAGGTAAGTAAGGCAAAACTAGTAGGTGTTTATTTTAACTAAAGTACATGTTAACAAAGGGACTACACAAGTAGGTAAACTGGCATTGTCCTCAACCAACACTCCTTCTTCTGGCATTTGTTATTTCTAGGAAATGGCTGAGACTGTGTAAGTCTCTTACAATGATTTTCTTCCGTTGAAACTTCCCTAATTGATACAGACCTATGCTACCTGTCAATACCATGCTCCAGTCAGGACAAGGAAGCTTCCTTCAGAAACAAAGAGAAACAAACTAAAGATTAAGATTACTACCCTTCCTGAGATCCAAGCTGAAAAAAAAAAGTTACAATGGGCCTTAGAATTAGTATTTATATTAAAAATGTATGTCACAAGAAAAGAAAGTAGATATTCTATGAAAGAAGTAAAATATTTTTAATTTCACGTTTTCTCTGTTCTTTTCACAGCTAATATTGCTGAGAAGTTTGGGAACATCAACCAGGGAGTTTTCCTGCTCATTCCAGCCTAACATACACTTCAGCTCACACACCCAAAGAGTATTAGTGAACATATACTATACCTAAATTCCTTTTTTTAAAATAGTTCTTATAGAAGCCTTGTTATATGTGTCTATTACAGTCATTTTTAGATAGCAAAACTTGAATATAAACCCCATTCTTTATATTCTGAACCACAACATTCAGGTCACCAGATTATTCAATCTCGTGTCTGCTGGAACATTTCACTGTTGCATTCAGTGTTTCAATTTCTTAATACACCTGAAAACAAAAAAACTCCCTGTCCATACAAAAATGTGTCATAACAATAAAAGAGCATCTGTGCTCCAACAAACCTAAGGGCATTTGTACTGATCAAGGCTAACCAGTCTGTAGTAGGTTTTCACCTTAAATTATTGTGACAGTGTTGTATAAAGCCAGGAATGGTTTTGCTTTATTGGTTTAGCACACAGCGACATCACACTCCACATAACCATCCTATATAAACAAATTATTCATCCTTCAAAGTATTTTAAAAATTTTCTTCTCTAACAGTAAATTTCCCGAGAGCAGCTTAAACAGCAAGACATCTCTTTGGACATCATCCCACAGTTGTGCTAAAGCTAAGGCAGACAGGAAGGCTGCTGAAAGGTACCTGGGGCAAGACAAACTCAGCCAAATCTGATGATCGAAACTGTTATGTCAAAGAAATGTTTGATCTGCGTAAATGGCCACTTGACACAGCAAAAGGTAAAGATGTAGACCAGCAGCTTCTGCATGAAAACTAGTGCCCAGATTTGTGAAAGAATCAATGATTTTTCATAAAAGACAGTGAGTTTTTGGATACTGGGAAATGAAGGATCCTCGATGACAGTAAGGGCTCCTATTCCTGTGCTTAACAAGATCAAAATTTAATTAATCAGAAAGGATCAGGATGGTGCTGAACTTGTGGCAAAAACTCAGATATCTTTTCCAGGGGAATTCTGTGGATGTAACACCAGAATGAGTTTAAAAGATATGGAAGATCTGAAGGAGTTGCATTCCTGTTTCATTTACCTTCTTCTACACGGTACAGAAACTGTTTTTCTAGACCCCAAACTCAGAAATTGATAGAATCCACTGTCTTACTTGATAGCAGTCAGATCTATTTATTAGAGAAAGAGCTGTAAAAAGCTTAATTAGACAATGAATAATCTGCTAAAGGAAGAAATTTTGTTAGTCCATCAACTAAGTGGTTGATCTTGTCCTGAAATCAGAATGCTTCATCACTGATGTTTACTCATGAGCCTTCTGATTTCTTGCATTCATAGTGCCCAAATACTCAAAAAATTATAATACATTCTTGGAGCCAATGTGTTCTTGAGATAATGGGTTCAATTGATACCCAGTTTGGAAATCTGAAAAATTACCTGGCTTCTCACAGCAGACTATGAACATAAAAACTTTAACTTTTTGTGGCTACATTACTAAACTAATAACAGAAGAATTGCAAAAATATGAAACAAGCCTTTAAGCAACTATAAAAGGCAAACCCCACAGGGTATGTTTTCAGCTCTGTAGTTTTGGAAGGGTTACAGCATAAATCAAAAGTGGTAGGTCTGACAAAGACTGGTAAGAGTCCTTTGCTGTTTTGGAAGATATTTCAGACTGATTTGTAAAAAAATGTGCCAATACTCAAAAATAAATGTCAATTTTGCTTAGGAATAAATATCCAAAATTCTAAACTGGAGAAAAACAGAAAAGCTAGTCTATTCCTACTTTGAAGGAGTTCTATCCTTAACAGCAATTCTATTTTAAGATATTAGTTAAGGCAAGCTGAATATGATTTTCATTATATATACTCAAAGGTTATTAGTGTAAACTAGGTAACTTTTTCAATTTTAATGATCTTATTTGCCACTTCTACTGTTTATATGTCAATTTTATTGATTAATACAATTTATTGTGTGCTTTCATGAAACAGCTTCATATCTGGTTTGCAACAAGATTAACCGCTGGGTTTAGACTGCACATGATACATAACATTAGTTCCTTTGGGTTTGTTGTTACCAACATATGCATTTTCTTTCCCATTTTGTTTCCAGATATTGTAAACGTAATAATGGCTATACTGGATTGACACTTCTCATTTAGCTCCTTGTCCAGAGAGTTGTCAGCAGAGCATAACAATGAAAAGCACAAAAACTGGACAAGTACAAACAGGTACTTTTACACAATACTCTCCCAGTCTTCAGCAATTTACCACTTGATGAATTCTTGAGCCAGACATGACGGTTTTAGAGTAATAACTTCTAGTGTATTTTTCTTCCACTCAGTTGTTCAAAAACTCCCCAGATCTATGGAAAATTTTAACAGCCACAGCATCCTGAAATTTCACAGCTTTACTATTCATTGTGAAGGAATAGCTGCTTTTAACCTGCAACTTGTTACATTTCATTTTCACTGTCTACGAGAACTGAGAGGTAGACAGCAAAAAACTTCGTATTTACTCTCTCCATTCCACTTGTGACTTTGAGATTTCTATCTATTTTACAGGTGATCACACTTTTGTCATACCCATCTTTTGCTCTTCTACAGATTGATTAGCCCTAATCCTGAAGAAATGGATTCTGTGCAACTTTTAGCATCCTTTCTGCTTTTTCTGCTCTATTTCCAGTGCCACTAACACCTCCTTGAGTTAGGAGATGAGGAGCTACGTACAACACAAAATGCAGATTCACATCGTGGCGGCCTCTACTTCAACACTTCATTTACCTTTTAGGCTGGTTCTAAGGACTAAGCTGATTTTCTTCAGAGTTTTTATTATAATCTCAAGATCTTGTTCCTGAATTGCAATAATTAAGAGAATAATATTCCATGTAAATTTAGGGCCATTTTCCCCCCATCACATGAATCTTTCACCCTTAGCTATATTGAGTTTTGTATCCTACTTACCATTGTGTCTCATAGAACTCTTTTTCAGTGGACACTGTTTGTAGTATTGTCTACAAACTATCACCTCACCACTCACCATCTTTTTCAGATTATTTATCCTCACAAATAACAGCAGAGGTCCTAGCGCTGGTCTGTTGGGACTCCATCAATAACTTTTAACAACTACAAAAACTGCCTCTTTATTCCTATCCATTTCCTATCTTTTAACCAGCAAATTCTGCATGCAATGGACCCTCCTCCCTCTTTCCCAAAGCTGTTTGGATTCTTTAAGACTTCTAAGCAAGGTGTCATGTGGTACGTCATTTGAACATTCAAGCAGATTATAATAAATGAATTTTCCTTGCCAACTTCTTCAAAGAATTTCAGTAAGTTTGCAAGATCAGGTTTTCTCTTATGATGTTACACTGACTGGTCCTCAGGACATCACATTTATTGATGTGCTTGCCAGTTACTACATCATTTTTTCTAATATTCCAGGAACAGGCACGTGGCTTGTGTATCTGCTGTTCAACAGGCCTGTCTGGGAATCTTTCAAAAATTGCACCATGTGAACCCACCTCCAGTAATCTATCACAAAGTCAGTTCTTAAGACAGAAGTTAAATATGACAAAATGCAGGGGGTTTGCACAGTTCTAGTCATCAAAAAGAGTACTAAAGAAAATCATATTTGCACTGAGAAAAATAATCAGAATCAGAATCTCCACAGCTTTTGCACAAGATTCAACACAGATCTTAGTTCTGAAATTAGACCTACAAATTTAGACACTGGCTCTCATCATCAAGTAAGTACATTTTACTTTGGCAAACGATACTTGATAAAGAAATGGTCCTTTTACCTTGCTTGACTTAGCTAGAATGCAGGAAACCTGTAGAGCTTATCTAGAATATTTTTACATTAAGATTTACATTACAGTGATATTCTGTCTTTTAGGAATGTTTAATTATTTTAGACTTCCCTCCCCATTTTCTCATAAAAGCCCACTTTCACTGAGAGATGCTGAATTACTTAGCAATAAAAGACTGTAGCCAGATGCTATAAAAAAGAGAGGAAAGGATAAGCAGTTTTTCTCCTACTCTGGTAATGTTCATAGTATCATATACACAGACCTTTCTTCTCCTTATTCCTCTCTACTTCATAACAAAAACAAACAAAAGGAAACTATCTAAAAAAATTGCCCCTCTTCCCTGAACTTCCCTGTTCCCATGTTGTCCTGTAGTCTGTAAACCTTGTCACTCTCTTTACTGTTCTTCATGTTTCCTAGGGAACAACAAGGAGACAACTCCTCACAGAAAACCCTTGAATGGCCAAAGCATATCTGAAAAATTTCACCTGTCTTCCCAATTTGAAGAAAAAAACTTTTGCATCCAGAAACAGATTTAAGCATTTGACACTATTTACACAGTTTAATATACTAGTCAGGAAATACTTTACTTTTTATGCTTTAAACCAGAATGCTGCAGTCTAAAAAAGGGAATTATTATAAAAAAAAGTTAGATTGCAATTCACAGTTATGCTGGACTGCCAGAGAACCAGATCACCTGAGGTACGAGATTTAAGTCTGTTCAACATCAGACTAATGGTCATAACAGTAATGCTCCTCTCCTCAGCAAAAGCCTCTGGTTTGCTATCCAGTACCCAAGATCCCATTACACCTTGTCTGCCTCATTCACCTTTGTGCACTGCCCAAACTTTTGCAGAATGGTTGCTTTTTGAGGTTTTCTTAGGGAAAGCTGCTGTCTTACCTCTTTTTACAGTCACTGTTACAGCAAGCATGTGTTCTGAAAAGCAGCATTTACTGGACTTACCCTTTGTTTATAATACTGCTTGCTCACAAGACCATCTAGTATCGAAATACACAAAGTGAGTTAACCCAGTCTGGGCTTTGTTCATCACTGACTCTTCCATGTCTGCTCCATACAGTTCTGACTGACCGTGCTGCAAACACAGCTACCTTACCAGTGGATCTGGTACTCCTGGTTAGGTAAGGTGACTTTCAGGACCTCTCCTGTCCCTTATTTGCTGCTACATTGGACAGGGAGGTCCTGCAGAACAGAAAGATCCAGGCCATCCTCCTGACTCGGGAGGTGTCAGTGACACCACACAGGTTCTCAGCCAGTGCTATTTCTGAATGCTGCTCACAAAGTCACAGCGGACATCCACACAGGGGCTTTCCCTGCTGGGGTGCTGCTGTGACTGGGACGTGTGTTCCCTTCCTGCTGCCTCCATAGCTAAGCACGCGTCCTCATAGAGGGGAAGACTTCCAAGTCCACCACACCTGGCTGCAAAGCAGTGACAGCAGATATGCAGGTGAAGATGGTGCACAGCCACCTGAGACTATGCAATCCAGCCTGCTGATGTAGAAGTCAGGCTTACTGCTGTTGGTCAAGTCACCATGTCTCTCCTTCAGCTTGACAAGCCCATTCAGCTTCCTCTACCATGACTCATAAAGCAGCTCTTAAGCAGCCTGTCCTACGACTAGGGAAAGTTCAATCATCCATCCAGCATTAACTAAGCACTGGCAAACTTGTACTTGGCTGCCTGAAAACAAGACAGATATCCACGAGAGTAAGGTCCAAGAATACAGAGTTTGTTAAAAGAAAAATCACACACTTCCAGCTTCATTACACACCTCTGCAGAAGCAAAGGCAAGCAGTGGTAGACGAGACAAAAGCTGGGGGAACCAGCTGTATTACTTACAGCAGCTTGCAGAGTTGTGATGGCCTTATGACAAATCTGCTTTGGTGCCAATGGAGCACACAGGCACTTTATTTAAGAATAGCTCTTCCTGCTTGTAAAGTAAAACACATCACAAGAGAACATTCCCTACCCCCATGCCTTGCTAGAAAAAAGCCATTAAAAGTGCATTTCTTTTTCCCCTACACTTCTTGTCCTGGTCTTATTCTGCCCTAGGTCCACTTCCCTGTTACTAGTGCCCAGATTTGTGTGTGACCTCTATCAGAGATCCCTGAAAGCCTCGGAAATTATAAAGTAACTTCTACAGCTACTATGAAGCACATATTTCTCAAGCTGGAAATCTGTCTCCATTATTGTTTTAGAAAATTAGTCTGTAGTTTCTAAAGTGGTTTTAATTGACACTAGAGCTGATTCTCACCCTTTTTGTTTCTGATCCGCTTTTTCTGTTAATCCATATTTCTGCACTTGTTTTTTTCCTGGCATGTTGCCTTTGTGACTGCACAGAGAAGCAGCATAGCTGTAACTCAGATCAGCTCTCTCTTCTGCATTTTCTTCCTCAATGTTGATGGTCCAAATGGCCAGAGCATGGCAGCAGTGATAGGAAGGCAGGACTATTTGTACCAGTGCATACTGCAAAGAGTGGAAATACGTTCAAAACCGTGTTTGTTCCTACTGAAGTGCAGACAGAAGCAGAAACACAGCAATGTGGAAACTGTGCAAAGCCTGCAGTTGTTTGGCTGCTGGAGGCAAGGTACTACACCAGCACCACTGCATTAGCCAAAGTCAAAACTGTTTTCACAAAATTTCTTTTGTATCATTATTTTACCAGCTATTACTCTGACAGTGGCTATGGACTTAGAAGGGGATGGTGGATGGAGTATGGACTGGAGGATGTAGTTGGGTGGAGTGGGAGACTGCAGATACCAGGCAGGCATCACAGCACCAGAGGCAGCACTGCCTGCTGTAAACTGCACCCAAGCTTGCAGGAATCTGCGATCAGCAGTATACAAAGAAGTATCAAAGTCTACCAGGATCAAACTCAACAAAGAACTGATACAGCAACTTCACCTCAGTCCTTCACAAAAATTTCAGTAAAACTAGTACCTCTGTCTGGGCCCAGTTTTAATTTCATTGTGCCAAACTCCACATGATTGTTAATAGCAGCAGCAGATGCTAATCTAGTGCCTGACATTTGGCAAGCAAGACTTAGGTGAAAAGACAACTAAAATTCCTGTCCAACAGGCAGAGAAAGGACACAGGTCAGCTTGCACTTACTAGGGAAAAAGACAAAGCTCTGCTACTGTGGCAGTCAAAACCAGGTATTGCTGAATGGCATTTAGTGTAGCTGCAGGGGCCCAGCAGGACTCCGAGAGAACAAACTCTACTGACTTGACACAAAGCTCTTTGAACAAACACAGTCTTGAAGTGAGCAGTGCTGAGAAATATGTCTAATGTAGACCTTCTCCACTTGCAGTTTGGGAAAGGGTGACATTTAACAGCAATCCCTTCCTTCCCTCCTATACCACTTATCCCGTTGTACCATATTTGACAATAGACTTAAAATTTACCGAGGAACAGTCCACAGACCTGAGTTTCAATTGCTGGTGGATATGTAGAAACAGCAACACTTTATCAGTAGGGCTGAGATATTCATTAGAAGATTTAAGGTCTTCTGAAATTTTCAACAGGCACAAAGAGCTTTAAAAAGCCACTCTGGTATCACCGTATGTATTCATCCAACATCGTGTACAGCAAGAAGGATATTCTAACTGCATTAAACTACTCTCTACAGGATTCAAAAGGGGAAAAAGCAACAGACAAGAAGTGAGAGAAAGAGAACACTGCTTGTCAAAGTGAAAGTAAGAAAGATCTCCGAAGTAAGCACCTAACAGCTTAAAAAACAGCATATACAGAAACCAAAATATACCTCTAAAAGGAGATTAAATAAATACAAAAGACTCCCTTTTCAAATGGTGGTTTGTATGAAAACCTATTGTAGTGCAACACAAAGGCATGAGGCTGGAATCAGGGATGATGGAACCACTTACTCTAAAAGGCATATAATCCAGCTATGCAACAGCTTGCTCATGTTTTCAGGATATAATCAAGGGTCGTGTGACTTGGAAATCTTACTTCCTTAATCAATCACAACAGCAAGCTGTATTTAAAAAAAAAAAAGCCCCAAACTTTGCATTTTACAGCCTATTTATTGTTCCAGTGAAACCATTTTGAAACCAGAATACTGCTCTCACGACTTCAGTTCTATGTGGACAAATTTTAAAGCCACTTTGATTTCATAGAATGTAGCACATTTAAATAGAAACAATTTGCTGTCTCAATTGTAGGATCTGGGGCCACAATACACAATTACTGCATCAGAACATTTCTGAGTGCCCTTGGTAACAGTGTTTGGATACAGCAGCTGGGTGGGCAGTCTGGAAAGGAGAACAGAAGTACAATAAGCAGACTGAGACAGCACTGGGGAAAATAAAGTACACACTAGTTAAAGCAAGGCATGATCAGGGTGGACTGCCTGGCTTTAGGAATGTGGCAGGACTTATTTTCAAAGTAAGCCACGGTTAGACTGTTTCAGGAATATTCTTCTGTTCAAAGTTCATACTGAGGTTTTATGTTTCAAAAAGAAACTTTTTTGAACACTTCCCTGTAGCACTAACCCAGTTTGCTTTGATCTGAATGTCATCATTCCTTTGAAGGAGCTAAAGCACGCTGAAGACACACAGAAAATAGTGTCTGGTTTTGCTACAAGCTGTATTACTTGTGCAGAAGTTATTCCCCAAAAACACATGATTTGGGGGTTCAGCATTTCTTCCCTTGCACTCATGAGTGGATGCTAAAATCAAGAACCTCTGTATATTCACAAAATAATGAAATACAGCTATTGGTAACTCCTCATGGCTATCCTGATACCACAATTCAACAAAACTGAAGTTAATTCAGTATAATTTTAAGGCTTGTGACTAATGAAGGAGACATTTGACTCAATATCTTCCTAGGAAGCCATAAAATGGCTAAAACAGAAGGGAAGGAGCAATAAAAAACCACACCAAACTAATCACCTTCTTAAAGACTGATTTAAAAACTCTGGTTCTCCATACTGAGCCCTCACTCACATCTATAATATGAATCCATGTAGGAAGAAAAATCAACAGGGTTTCTGAATAGATCTCAGCAAGAGGTAACTTAAAAGGTATTTCTATGAAATAAAGACCAAATTAACAGGTAGTTTACATTGCATTTACAGTAAAATTATGTGACTGTTTCATTCAAGTTTGCATATTTTACATTGTAATTACATCCAGAGTAACAGAGTAAACCCTCCAAATGATCTCCTTTTAATTAAAGATTACAACAAAGTATTTTATACCAGAACATGCTGCCTAACTCCTATTCCAGATGAATGAATTTAACTTCTATTCCCTAAGTAAATATTTATAAACCTCAGGCCACTTGTTCATGAGAAAGTCTAGATGTATGAATTTTGGGGTGAAAAAAACCCCTAAAAATGTCCAATAACCCAACAATACACATTTATGTCATGGCCTGAAAGAATGTACAAGTAATTAGGCTACTTCTGTAGTAAGTCACATTACAGAAAAAATACTTTAACGATATTTAAATATACAAAACGCTGGAAAAAGGATATCTCATTCAGGATTACTCTATTTCATGACAGACACATGATAATTCAAACCATTAAACTGATTGATCACTTAAAATCTTTGACTATGCAGAAGTCAGGTTAAAAAACAGTGTTTGAGCCATATAGTACAAACCATGTATGATAACAAAAAATTAATAACTAAAAAACTTCAAAAAACCTCTGGGCCAAATGCTTCAGCCAGGCCAGAACCAGTTGTGTGTGGAGGAGGGAGAAAGTTGTGCAACCATATCATGTGATATGAAGCGCTTACTTACACTGGAGGGAACCTCTGGAGGTGAACTGCTTTCATCCTCTACCCAAGGCCATCTTCAGGGCTTCAAAGGCTGCTCAAGTCTGTCCTCAATCAAGGTCAGAGTATCTCCAAAGATGGAGATCCTACAGCCTCTCCAGGCAACTTATCCCAACATTCCAACACCCCCATGAAGGAAATCTTTCCCAATGTCTAATGGTCGCTTGCCAGAACTTTTTCTGTTGTCTCCCAGCTCCTCCAAGAAGAGTTTGGTTCTGTCTTTTCTGCACCTCCCATTAACTGAAAACAAGATCCACCACCCCTTTCTTCTCTGAACACTGAGGACACCCAGCTCTTCCAGCTTCTGTTTTTAAATTATTCGTTTCTGTTCCCTAATTATCTTGGCAGTCACCCTCTAGACCTGCTTCAGAATGTCAGCATCTCTCCCATACTGAGAAGCACAAAACTAGACACTGTTTCTGATGCAGTCGCACAAATGTCAAGCTGACAGAACCACTCACTTCTCTCAGCAACTGGCTTCATTCTTGCTAAAAGGTACATCGCTGACTCACATTTATCTTGATGTCCACCAGGAAAGCAATGTCATTTGCTGCAACATCCTTTTCTAGCCATTGGTTCCCAGCCTGTACTACTGCACAGGGTATTCTGTTTCAATGTTCAGACTCTGTTCAACACCATGAGGTTCTTGTCAGCCCATTTCTCCAGCCTGTCAAGGTCTCTTACAAGAGCAGCCCTACCATCCTACCCACACAACCTGGCATCATCAACAAGCCTGCTGATGGTGTGTTTCATCACCTCAACCAAGTAGTTCATTAAGACTATAAATGTAAAGCTGCAATATTTAATTTTACTGAATACTAATTATCATGTCTAGAAAAGGATAAAGCACTTTCACATAGTTTAATTTTAACTAATTAACAGGCTGGTAAATGGGACGTTACAAAGAACTGGTACTTCAATACACAAGTCACCAAATAAGGCCTCTTCAGTATTTTTTTTAATGGGCAGTTTGCGCTTGGTGACTCACTGAAATAGCTCCAACAAATCATTTCTCTCCAACACATCCTTCTAAATATGGAGAACAAAATACACAAAGTATCTGTGTCAGTGACTCTCAAGAAGTCTGGGAAAAGGGCCTAAATTAAGAGCCACTGTATATTTATACTGCAATAAGGTGTTAGTGATGTCCCAGCACTGCAGGCTGTGTACTTGCACATACCAACATTCAGAGAATGCAAGTAACAGAATTCTTTCATAAAGAACAAATGCTTTTTCTTAGAACCATATATAACTCATAATGCTTCACAGGCCTACATTACTTGGTGTTAGCATTTTGTAGAAGTATTTCTACAGAATAAATATGTCAGATCATTGCTGAAGAATCATGTTCTGCTACAGAGCTGTGTCCCAAGACCTGAGATTTAATACATTGAAACCCTCACCTTATGAGTATAGACATAACTTTAACTATTCAGGAAACATGAATGAAACTGCATCACTGAGCAAGTTCATAAAATGCTAGATTGTATAACCTGCATTATGACCACAGCTGAAACATTGGTCTTTATAGTTTAGTAGCTACACATTTTTGCAGTTTCCTTGCAACATCGAAGAAATTCACCATTTTGATAGACTAACAAGAACTTTTATGGGCTATACTCTGCCAGGAGTCTGTCTGTAGTCTTTCAACATAGGAGAGAGTTAACAGGAGATGAATATATTTGCTTGTCCCCCAGCTGCTTAGATATCTAGAACACAGCAGAGCCATCTGGATTTAAAAATAAAAAGTCCTAAAAAAGTAACAATTCTGCAAGTAATTTTCACAGGCAAGTTAATAAAAAAAAAGGAATATTTCAGAGGAAAATTCTGTTGCAACAGTATTCACAGGTTGAAAACAAGTCCTGATGTGCATCCAGCCTTGCATATATCTTACATACACAGTAGCTAATAAAGATACAAAGAGAAACACACAATTGCTTATCACAGCAGCACAGTAACAATCAAATCCTTAGTACAAAGAATTCATTAATAAATGACAACAATCCTAAAATTCCTATTCTTAAGTCTACAATAAATTTTAATAGAACCAGTATTTGATGCATTTTATGTGCAAAAACATTGACGAGTATAAAGTATGATCTTTTCTCCAAAGATTGGTTCATAACAAAAAGTCTTTCAATTATCATCATCAGTGCTTCATCTGTGCATTCTAACTGAAAATAATATACTGCTGCTTTTTAATAGAGTCAGTTCTGAGTTTCTGCAAAAGAGCTTTGATAGAAATATACCATTAGTAACTTTGCCTTCAAAATTCCTATTTGATATCCAGTTGAAAGAAGAGGGCAGGGGGGCATTCCTTACCCCAACTAATATCTCTGGAAGGTCCTTGAAGAGGAATTCTTAAGTGGACTGCAAACACAACACAAATAATAGACAACTCAAACTAATAAACATAAGAAATACAATTTTCTCCTTAAGTTATTTTATTTGTCGTAATTTACAACCAGGACATAATGTTCCTATGGTCAATTAAAGTACCTGCTATAAAAACAAGCAGAGCCTGTTTTAAAAGCAGGATGATATTTATAAATTAGAAAAATGTGATTATTTTCTATGTTTAATTCCAAGAAAAGTGATCATCAGGTGAAGTACCTGGGGCAGAGAATCCAGCCTGTAGAGCCACTGCAGAGCCTTCCTACCTTCCAGTAGATCAACAGTCCCCACTGACTTGGTGTTGTCTGTGAACTTACTGATGGTACTCCATCCCCTCCTCCAGGCCATGGATAGATATTGAACACGACTATCCCCAACACCAGGCCTTGGGGAACCCCATTAGAGACTGTCTGCCAACCATATGTAACTCCATTCACCACCACCCTCTGGGCCCAGACATTCAGACAGGTTTATTTTTACCCAGAGAAGAGTATGCCCATGCAAGCACAGAGTTTCTCCATGAGAACACTGCGGGAAATGGTGTCAAATGCTTTACAGAAGTCTAGACAACACCTGACCATTAAGTGGGTCACCTTGTCACAGAAGGAGAGCAGGCTGGTCAAGCAGGACCTGCCTGCATAATCCCATTCTGGCTGGGCCTGATCCCCTGGTTGTCCTGCCCATGCCATGTGATGGCACTCAAAATGGTCTGCTCCACAACCTTACCTGGTGCTGAGGTCAGACTGACAGGCCTTTAGTTCCCTCGATGCTCCTTCCAACTCTCCCAGTAGATGGGTGTAATATTTGCTAACCTCTCGTCACATGGGACCTCCCCCAATAACCAGAATTGCTGGTAAATGATGGAAAGTGCCTCGAGGAGCACTTCTGCCAGCTCCCTCAATACCCTTGGGTGCATCTTATTCAGCCCCACAGACTTGTGAGTTTCTAAGCAGTGTAGAAGGACCCCAACCACTTCCCTTTGGATGACAGGGCCTTCATTCTGCTCCTTGTCTCTCTTCCAGCTCAGGGGGCTGCATACTCAGAAAACAGTTGGTCATGCTATTAAAGACCGAAGGCATTAAGTACCTCAGCCTCTCTCCTTATCCTTTGTTAGTATGTTTCCCCCTCATATCCTTTGGAGATCCTCATATCTCCAAAGGATGGAGATTCTCCTTTTGTCTCCAATGTACTGATAGAAACATTTTTATTGGCTTTTACAGCAGTAGCCAAATTAAGTTCTAACTGGCCCATCTAATTTTCTCCCTGTGTAACCTCACGATATCCTTGTAGTACTCCTGAGTGTATACCACTTCTTCTAAAGGCCACAGACTCTCTTTCCTGACTTCAGACTGAAACTCTGCTCAATCAGGCTGGTCTTCCCTGCCAGCTCTTCCTTCAGCACACGGGAACAGTCTGCTCCCGCACCTTTAGGATTTCCTTCTTGAAGAAAGTCCAGCTTTCCAGGACTCCTTTGCCCTTCAGGAATGCCTCCCAAAAGTTTGCCAACCAGTCTCCTCAACACACCAAAGTCTGCCCTCTGGAAGTCCAAGGTAGCAGTTCTGCTGACTGTCTCGTTACTACTCCAAGAATTGAAAACTCTGTAATTTCAAAATTACTGTGCTCAAGACAGCCTCTAAACATCACATCACCCACAAGCCCGTCTCTGTTCACAAACAGTAAGTCCAGTGGGATACCTTCTCTAGTTGGCTTAATTAGCAATTATGTCAGGAAATTATCTTCTAAACTGTCCAGGAACCTCCTAGACTGTTTCCTCTCCATTGTACTGTATTTTCAGCAGACATCTGGTGAGTTGGAGTCCCGCAGGAGAACAAGGGCTAGTAACTGTAAAACTTCTCCCAGCTCCTCAGAGAATATTTTGTCTGCCTCTTCAATCTGGCTGGATGATCTATAATAGACTATCAAACAGGTATCTGTCCTGTTGGCCTCCCTCACCCCTGATTCCTACCCATAAACAACCCTATTGCCACCATAATCAAGCTCTAGACAATCCAAATGGTCCCTAAAACACAGGGCTATCCCACCACCTCTCCTTCCTTGCCTACCCCTTCTGAAGAGTTTACAGTCTTCCACTGCAGCCCTCCAGCTGTGAGTCATCACACCATGTTTTTGTAATGGCAATTATATCATAGTTTTCCTGCTGCACAGTGGCTTCCAGCTTCTCCTATTTGTTGCATGTGCTGTGTGCATTGGTGTAGAAGGACCTCTAACAGCCTACTAATATTACAACCTTTTTGGGGGGGGAGAAGCCCTAATTCTTGTATGATCAATCTCAGATGCCTCTGTGTTTAATAACACATCAATAACTCCTCGCTTCAAACGCAGTTTAAAGCTCTTCTAATGAGTCCTGCTAACTCCTGTACAAAGATCCCTTTCTCCCTCTGAGACAGGTGTGTACCTGTCTGTTGCCAGGGTGAAGACCTGGTGTCATGTAAATGAAACTATGATAAAAAAACCCAAAATTCTCTCAGTGACACCAGACTCAGAGCCAGGCATTGATCACATGGCTCTCTCTGTTTTTTCCCTCATCATTCCCCACAATTGGAAGGATAGAGAAGTACACTACTTGTGCTCCTGATCTCTCAAGCAAGGCACTGAGACTTGCTCTCACTGTCCTTAGACTTCTTGTGGCACCTTCATTGCTGCTTACCCGAAAAAAAAATCAATAATGGCTATTAATCTGAGGACCATCCCAGGGTAGGATGCTTTCTCTTCATATCTTTAACCCAGGCTTCAGGGAGGCAGCAGACTACCCCAAGAAGAGTCTCCTACGACATTGGTATTTTTTGCTTTGTGGAAGCAGTTTTGATGCAGGGTATAGGTCAACTTAACCTTGGCAGCACCACCAAGTAAAATGAATGCTGTCCTTGGAATTGTTCAGTTTCACATGCAGAGGCTCCTAAGTGTTATGTGAAGGCATCTGGGAAGGTGAGGTAGTCACAGGGGAGACTCAGCTGCTGCACTGGGCAGGAACTTGTCACTATTGCCCCTATCCCTTAAGTCACTGCATTCAGCCAGAGAAAGGACAAGGAATCCTCCATAATACGCCTACTGTAAGTTCTTCAGGTGTGTCAAAATAGTAAGCCGGGGCAACTGGGAAACTCCCTTTAGTAGGGAAAATCACCAGGAAATTTAATAAAAGTTTTCTCCAACATAGAAGTCTACACATGAGAATTACTTTTTAAGTAATTAATAATACACTGCCCTAGTTGTCATGATGTAATATTTAAACTTCACTAACTTATTGTCAAAGAATAACGTTAGTGTAACACAAACACTGATTTCTAGATGTAAGTTTATGCACCAATATAAAACTTATTTTTAGAGGATTAATTTGGTCCCCAAGTCTTACGTGTCAGTAGAGAATTGAACAAGAAAAGCTACAAGAGTAACTTACAACACTGTCCTACCAATGCTCCCTCCATAAGGCCACCTGAACCAGGAAGGATCCCAAGCACTCAGTTAGCAAGGCCCTTCTATTTCCCTTGCAGTAATCCATTCACAACCTGTTACCTTATTTTAACTGTATTTATCCTCCAACAGGTAGAGTTCAACATTTACCTGCTTTAAAATATAAATCTAAGCAACACCACCAAATGAAAATGTCTTTGAAGCAACTCCAATAATATCCCTTACAGAAAATTCAAGAATATTAGCAGTACTACAAATAAGCTTTAGGTCAAAAGAAGTGTTTGCCTTATCAAAAACAGTTAAAAACTCTTTCTCCATGTCCTGTCAAAACTGGCCTTGGTAAAAAGTCCCTCTTTCCTGTAGGCTTCCCTTTATATACTGAAATGCTACAACAGCTCTTCCTTGGGGCCTTCATAACGGTGTTGAAAACACAATTTTCCATATAATTTTTAACATTTCAGAGTTTCCACAGGGCTGGTCTTCAAGCAAAACAGATTTCTCTTTGCTATGTATCATTACCAATTATGCAAACACAGTAATATGATTAGAAATGTAACTGGTTCAGCAAATGCATTGGTACCCTCCAGCTTCTCAATTTTCTTTCTTACTGGCATGAGACACCTTAGCAAAGGTGACAAAACATCAACAATGACAACTGCAGAGCAACTTCTAGTTATCAGATTCCAAGGTGAAGTTAATGAACTAGTAAAGTAACGTAAGTACATGGTATCTAAACAGCAAAACTAAGCCAATCAACCAAACCCCTCAAAAGCAAAACAATTTAAAAAAATCCCTCCAATACACAAAACAAAAACCCCTAAAAAATAAAACAAACAAACAAACAAAATACCACAAACCCTGCTAGCCAAACTAGTTAACAATTAATAAACAAAGGTCTGTTACTGAAAGAAAAAGAGAGGTAGTGCTAAGCAATCACAGCAGAGGTGTCACAGCCCGGGAGAGGGAGACTGCTCAGGACAGACTAAATCAATGATACTGTTAACAAGGTCTTATACAGTGAAGAAAGACATAATGACATTTTCTAAAACCATTTTTATAGTTGTTCCATTGAATAAAACCTGTCAGCTCTAGAAGGCATTCCCCGTCAGATGCACATTAGTTTTCTGTAATTTTCTGGAGTGTGCAGGTCAGATAGGAACATATTACAGATATGAGTGAATTCACACACAACATGTAACTACACTCAGGAAACTCTGCTTTTTCAATAAGCCTAATCATGAACTTACATCTGCACGCATACCTAGTCCTACCGAGACATGTATGGCACAAGTAAAAATTCAAGGGACCGCACAACTTACTTGCCTAATTTTTGAGTTTGGGCTATTGATACAATTACTATTACAGTGCCATTGCTGTAGTTTTTCAAAAATTTTTTTTCTTTCAAAACTAATTTTCATTCATAATACTCTGCTGAGGCATAAACATATATATGAAGACAGGAGACCACTAACACTGTTTAGCTTTTTAGTAGATTTATAGTAATACTGTAATTCATGAATAATATATAAAGTAAAATTTGTTGGAGAAGGAATTGCTTGAGGACAGGACCACAGAAAGTCTTGCAATTAAAGTTTCCAGAAGCCTCTTCTGTAATTTGGTCTCTGTTTTGTAAGGATGGCCATTTACTCTTTCCACGTCCACAAAAAAGAAAAAAAGAACATGAAGTTGCAATAAATTCTCCCAGTTCATGTCTGTGTAGACATCTTGATGAAACAACCACATGCTCTAAGTAGCTGAAAAATGCGTTGCTTTCTGTATGACTAAAGCCTTCCCCTTTCCCCCCAAGGAAGAGTAATTCTCCTCTATACGCAAGAGACATTAATCCACCACGTCTCATATTGAAAACCAAAGAGATGAAAGTAAGGATAAAATAGCCATACATATCAGGAAGACACAGTCTCTTCTTGTTGCTAACTTCTACAGCCAAAATCTGCTCAGAAGTGATTTCCATCATTAGTGAATGCACTTAACATTATTGATGTTATCTCTACAACTAAAACTCCATTTCTGAAACCCATAAACACAGAAACGCACTCAAAGAAGGAGCAATTCAGGACGGCATGTTTTTGTGACTCTCTATTTCTTCTACATACTATTTGAACTGTAAGAGACAGACTGAATAGTCATGAATTATTAAGGTTAATTTTTAAACTTGTCCAATTCCCAGTATGTGCTTAGACACACCTAGAGAGTGATACTGCTACTTACACAAAACTGCTAAGAGTACCAAGACTCAATCTTTGAGGACAAAAAACCCCAACAACCACGAGATCGCGAGCGTTTGATTTCATTCAAGGGCTGCTCTGTCGGCGTTGCCCAACCAGGTCACACTGTCACAGCTCCCCCGGGCACACGCTCCCAGGGCTGGCCACTACTCACACATTTTCGCTCTGACTTCCAGGCAGGACTTCCAGGCTACGAACAAGGCTGGCATCAGCCCAGCAGCGGGGGCTGGCTGCAGCCAGGCCATCGGGCAGCTCCAAACTTTGTGGCTGTCCCTCCGTTCCGGCTCTGCCGCCGCCGCTCTCCGCCCGACCCGGCCGGGGACCCCGCCCTCCGCCGGCCGCTCTCCCGCGGTAACCCCCAGTCCTGGGGCCGCTGCCTCCCGGTATCCCCTTCCCCAGCCCCGCTGCCACGCCAGCCTCGATAGCCGGCCGCTCGTTCCGCCCTGCCCGCCGGCCGCTCCCCCTCGTCCCGCTCCGCTCCCCGCGGCGCCCCCGGAGCCGCTCCGGCGCGCCCCCCGCGCGGTGCGGGCGCCGCCAACACCCGCCGTGCCGTGCGGAGCCTCGGGGCCCGCCCGCGGCCGGGATCCCCTCGCCGAGCCCCGCCCAGCGCCGCGGGGCACTCACCGGCTCCTCACAGGGGCTCTCCCCGGCCCTTCCCGGCGCCTCCGCGCCCTCCACCCAGCGCTTCCATGTGCGCCGCCGCCGCTGGTCTCTCCCGCTCCGCGTGCCCCTCTGGAGCGCCCGCTCCAGCGGGAGCCCCGCGAGCAGCCGCGGCTGTCACTCAGCCGCGGGCTCCCCGGCGCGGTCAGGGCGCTGCGGCTGCCGCCGGCTCGCTGCCTCTTTGTTCGGCGGCGGCGCTGACAGCCGCGCTCCCCAGGCCCAGGCGGCCGCTCCGCCTCCGCGCCCGCCGCGCCTGCTGCTCCCAGCCTGGGCCGCAGCCCTGCCTCGCTCCCTCCTTCTCCGCCCGCGTTCGACAACCGGCGGCGGCACAAGTTCAGGCCGCCGACCCGGAAACTAATCGGCAGCCGAGGCCCGCGGGTCTCTGACGGGAAGCGGATCCGCCGCGCCGGGGGAGGGAGCGGGGCGGGGATGGGGCGGAGCGGGGCGGGACGCGGGGCCTGGGCGGCAGGCGCGGCGGGAGGATGCGGCGGGCGGGTGGCGGCCGGTGCCACCGAGGAAGGCAAGGCAGGCAGGGAGCGAGCGGGGCTGGGGCGCCGTCCCTGACCCCGGTCCCAGGGAGGTTCCGCGGACGTAGGAGCCGCTCCCGCCCCACGGGGCTGCGGCGGGAGCGCCGCTCCGGACGCCGGTGCCCGGCGGCTTCTGGGCGCGGCCGGGGAAGTTCGGGGGCGTTTCCCGGCCGGGCGGCGGGGGCGGGAGGTGCTGGGCCGCGGGGCCGCCTCCTGCCCGGCACCCTCCTCCGAGCCCCGCCGTGCCTGGGCGAGACGGCGCTGCGGGCGAGGCCGCGGCCCCCGGGACTGCCCCCTCCCCGGGGCTACCCCCTCCCCGGAGGGAGGCGGGAAGGGCGGCTGGCGCTGGGAGAAGCCCCGCTGCGGCGTGTGCTTCAGAGCGGCCCCCCTGGGGCCAGGGCCGTGTCGCTCGCTCCTGGCTTTGGTCAGGGTCAGTTCCCGGTGCCTTGAGAAGCCGGTCGTGTTTGTTGTCGTATCTTTGCAGCCCTACCCTTCATCCTCAGTTTTTGTTTTCTTCAGTTATATCGCAGCTCCTGGAGCTGTCGGCTTCCCAGATATGCTTGTTCCTCCACTCTGGATTTAGTGCAGAGCACTGGCAGAGAGAGTTCACCTGCTGCTTATATTCGCATGTTCCATCACTTGTCATCCTGGTGGCCCGGCCCTGCCAGTGCAGAGTCCCTCCACGCAGGCATGTGACCCAAGCTGAGTATATCCCAATACATGTAAGGATACGCAGGGACCCTGCCTTTCCCAGCTGGCTCACAGGGGATATTTGTTTCCTTTTAAAACTCTTACTAGTCCAAAGTATGACCTCTCACAAGTCAGGAACTTGCTTAATATTTCTAGATGCTCCTGTAATGCAAATCATCAGATGTTTCTCTTTGGATATTACTGTTCACGTACTATTACTAAATCATCTAACTAATGTATTTATCTTAAGGTAAGAAATGACCGTGCTGTTACTTACATTGGGATTTTTTTTAAATGTTTTTTCAGGTAGTCTGATCCCAAGAGAAATACTTGACTAAGGGCATGGGGATCTGAAGACCTCTGTTTCTTCCAGAAGAGGTGAAGAAGCTAAAAACAGTAATAACATTTAAAATCTGTGGAGGAATTAATCTGCAAAAGGCATGCGCTTACAAGTGCTATAGAATGAATAGGTGTTAATTTGGAGATGAAGATCAGCTGGAAGGTACTAATGGTCAGACATGACCTTCTTTCTCCAAGCTGGTGTGTGAAGGGATTTATCTTTAGGAGGTTGTCCCTGTAATTTTCATACAATTGTGTGATTATAGGACTTCTTAACTTGGTTTAAACAGAAGGGTAAGCAAAGTTTTTTCTTAAATATAAAAGTCTCTATCTGCCTCTTGCAAAAACTAACAATGGATTCTGTTCAGAAGCTCTGTTTGAATGAATTGTGCACTAGTTTGCAGTCTTGCTGAAGTAAAACTAAGTAAATGAATCCATATTATAATTTATCAGTTTTGTTATTTGGCTGTAGGCAAGACTGTTCTACTTTGGAGGGGAGGAGATGGAAATCAGGTGTTTTCTTGAAATCCATGTAGAACTCAGAGAAACGCAGTAATTTGTTACTGCACGTTTTATAATTTATAGTGTTTGTTGCTTTCAAATAGTTTTCTATTTCAATTTCATCTCTTTTGCAGAGCTCTAAATTTCTTTGGCCTTTTGTCTGGCTTGCAAAATGGGGAAGATTGTTACAAAGTGAAAAAAAAGACACATTCTTTTTATTTTAAAAGTGGGTTAGAGAACAAGATTATTTGTATTAAATCTATGTGATGTACTATTTTCCCCTTCCGTGGAAAGGAAGCAGAATTATATCAGCCATTGGCATTTCTCCAGCTAAAGAACAATAAACGAATAATGCAAAGCATCAGTGGATATAATCACTTCATCCTGAAGTTTACTGTGTTGCTGGATGGGTTTTTTTTCAACTGAACCTTTGCTTCCTGTTTATTCGTTGTTTCCAGTGATAACATACGGAGAAGAGATGGGAAACCCAGAAAACATTGGAGATGCTTATGTTGCTGTGATTCGTCCAAAAAACACCGCTAGCCTCAATTCTCGGGAATACAGAGCTAAATCCTATGAAGTAAAACTATTTAATTTTTATTATCTATTGGATGTTGGGATTTTGTTAAATAATACATTGTAGTAAATACGTAGTATAGTAGAAGAGAAAATCTGACAGTAGGATTACTTAAGTAATGTCTATGTATGTCATATACCGACTGTGCGTTGCCCCATCCTTATGGTATTTGCACATTGTACGGTTTTGTAATACCTTTGTATTTTTTTTCAGAGCCTTTTGCCCTGTGGGCGGCTCATGATGAGGGTGTAGCCTTGTCTTTTTCTTTTTAACCTGTTACGGAGGTCATTCTGACTTCACCATCCTGCTCCTTCACATTCAGTACTTCTTGAATTGTTACTGCTTTTACAGTGGTGCAATAAATAATAATAATTTTAAAAAAAAAGTTCTGTGCTTCTTTCAGTTTTGCTTAAACTCCTTTGGTTTCATTATTGTTTGAAAGATTTTGTTGCTTGAAGTTCCCATTGAAGGCCAAAAGAAAAAAAGAAAGAAAGTTTTGCTGGAAACTAAACTTCAAGGAGGCACTGAGATAACGCAAAGCATCTTGGATTATGTATTAGAAGCCACTAAACCAATTTCACCAGCCAATCAGGGTATTAAAGGTAAAAATATTTTAATCTGATATATTGTTGATAACCCTATAAAAATGCTGTTTAAATAAGTTTGGCATGGTGAGTTTGTGCAAAGGCATGAAATTAGTATAAAAAAAAGGTATGTTTTGAGGTTCATCAAAAAACCCAAACCAACTATATAGCTAAAACTTTAATTTACCTTTGTTTCTCTTTACCTTCTAACTCCATAAAATGCTTACTAAAAGATTCTTAATAAATGAAACTCATTTGTCTGTACTACTTCTTCACCTCAAGTTTAGATTTATAGTAAACTTCCAGTAAACCAGATCAAAGTGACTTTTTTATCCTTAATTTCAGCTAAAATTTGACTTGCACTAGTGAACTGATAGACTCTAAAGTCTGTTGTTCAGGAAACTGTATCTACATGACAATATATCTGACATAACTGTGTCACCTACAGATGGAATTTGATGAGTACATTTCCTTTTTCATTGTTGTTGCATACCTGGTGTAGTAAAAAGCCTCACAGTTGTGTTGGCAAATCTGTTTTCCAGCATATTTTATTTCCAGATTGATATTAACTAGACTGACTAAAGGACTTTTGTTTTTTGCTGTGCACCTCATCCCTGTTTTGTAGATAAGGTTATATTGGGAAGGTTCAGCGAGGGCAAGACAGTGCAGTGCAATTCAGAGGAGGAATAGCTGATTGCATGGTAACGTGTTGTGGGTGGCAGTAACTGCAGCTGGACAGACTTAACAAAGCTTGTTATGCAGCAAACCCAGAGTAACAAAATTAATACACATTGAGGAATGCCTTGTAGAAGCAAAATCTGTCTTACACAGTTCAGAGAGGTTTAAATTGACTCACACAGAGAGCCCAAGCTTTATATGCACAGCTTAGTGTGACCACTGCTAAACTAAGCAGCTGAGGTCAGAAAAGCAAAAAAAACCCTGCTATAAAAGACTACAGTCACATCATTTTTTCATGTTAGTGGCTATATACATATTTATGTTCTTTAGTTTTTTGTGTGTATTTAGATTTTCTTAGCTTGCTTTCAATTATAGCTATAATCATAATTGTTTTCTTTCTAGAAGTTAGGGAGATTGTCTGGTAAGCTTTCAGATAGTCAACTCTAGGTGTTTTTTTTCTTTGTTTTGTTGATTGATTAATTGTTTTGTGTTGGTTTTGTTTTGTATTTTTTTGATACTGCGCTAGGAAAGCGCGTAGTGTTAATGAAGAAGTTTCCTCTAGATGGGGAGAAGGCAGGCCAGGAGGCATCTCTCTACATTGTTCCAACTGTTGTGAAAGGTAATGTTGAGCATGATTTCTGAAGTTGCACCCATTTTAGCAGATGTTCACTTGAGTGTTTATTTTTTTATGAATATATGGCTTTTTCTGTAGTTAAACACTGACAGTTGCATTCAGGTATACAACTCCATGAATGTTTTAAAACTTGAAAAAGTTACTTAAAATTATGGAGAAAAACTTGGGTTTAATGTATGGCCTTTGTTTTGGTAATGATAGCATACTTCTGTTTTAAGCAGTATTTGTGGACTTGATTATGTTTCAAAACGTGTGTGTTAACTCGTGTAGAATTTGCTGAATGCAAACTGTAAGACATTCCACTGAATTCGGTGTTCTTCACTCAGAGAAGAATGCTTATTGAAGTCTTTAAACAGTAAATACAGTCCTTAGAAGGCAAAGTAAATTTCTTGTCAGTAAAGTTGTTTTTTTTTTAAACTGCACTGTGTTCTTTTGGAGGAACTTCTTCATTTTTGCCTTACTTATAGGACTTAATGATAAAACCTATTAAATAGATTCCATTGTGGAGTTACCAAAACAAAAACAATACATACCCCTTCTAGTTCTGAGCCCTCTTCTGTTTTTTTCTGGTAACAGTATATATTTAACATTAATTCCTCACATGAAGCTGATCACACTGATGAAGTAGTAACAGAATACTTGCAAGTTTTTAAGGCTGCCTTGTTGGGTTGTGAATTCATGTAAGGATTGTATATAATTTCTATCAATTATTATTTGAAAGAAAATCAGTTACTCTAGTCTGAAGTTAGAATATACTCTTAATTAATTTGGAACATGTAGCTACAAAAGATGCAGAAGGGAAAATAGGATTCTCCTCACCACTGTGTCTTCAGAGCGTGTTTCCATTTTAGATAACACGAAATATGCCTACAGCCCTGGATGCCCCGTGTTCTACTGTTTACAAGACATCATGAGAGTCTGCAGTGAATCCAGCACCCATTTTGCTACGCTTACTGCAAAAATGTTAATTGCCTTGGATAAGTAAGAAATTCCATCAGTAAAAATACATTCAAATAGAATAATATGATATTTTATATAAAATATAAATATATTGATAATATGATTTGTAGATATAGCACATAGTTTTTATAGGATTTTCGTGATTAAGTAGGTCATTGTGATACCATGTTATTTTCTTCATGTTTATCAGAAATTGAAACCTTGACAACAGATTTCTAAATCTTTCTAAGTCTTTGCAAACTCCAGAATGACATGCTTATCTAAATGAGGTGGCTTTTTGGAAGCTTACAGTTAATGTTTTTTAAAATCATAATGTTTAATCTTCTGTAAGTAACATAATTGTTATTTGTAAGAGCATTTGCCAGAGTGTAGTAAAAATATCCTGTAATCATATACCATTAAGATTTGCATTTAAATTAAATGTCATGTAGGAAAGGAGTGCATCTTCCCTAGATGCACATGTTTATTTGCACTAGGGAATTAACTATCAGAAAGGTGATTAGTTGTTTAGCCAGATTAATAGGAATTTGAGTGAGCACGTTTTTTGGGGGTTTTTTTTCCTGTCCCCTTAACAGCAAAATATGAGACATACTTGTATATGAGCTTATTTGCATTAGTAAAGTTATCTGAAACTCCTGGCTAACATGAAAAATCAGACATTGTATACAACCTAAAATGTTCTGTGTTTAGGGTTTTTAGAGTTTATTAGTAGAGTTGTAATATTTCCAGATATAGCATCATACCAGTAATATTTATTTGGTGCTTATTGAATGCCTTCAGACTCTAAGCTCTGCTTAAAAGTGTTTCAAGCCTCACAGTTGTGAGAGAAGATAGTTTATATTCGTTATTTTCTATGTACATGATTTGAAACAACACTTCTCAAATATTCAAACTGCCACAATTAATTTATCTAGCAAATACTTAGACAAAATGCCTGAAAATACCTTAGAGTATGTTTATTGAACACTGACCACAATTTTGCAGTCCTCCTTCCCAGCAGGACCATGAGTAAGTTAAGACAATGCTGCTTTTGCAGCACATTTTAACGTGGGTGTGGGACTTAGAAATGCAGGCCTAAGCATATGCATTAATCTGCAGGTCACCCTCTGCCATCCTTACACACAGTTCTGGTTCAGACAGTATCTGAGGTGTGTCAGTGGATGTCCAAAGTATGTACTTCTCTTTCTTCTGTATTTTCAGGCTAAATCACTAAACTGAATTTATTTATCACATCTCAGTAAAGCACAGTTTTACCTCAAGCTCATGAGAAAGCATGTGCGGAAACCTAAATATAAAACTGGCCTTAGACCCTTAGTTAAAATGTGCGTCACTCAACAGAACACTAAAATAATTTAACAACTCAGTGAAAATATATTTGTCCAAAAACTGAGATGAACAACTTCTCCTGAACCCTGTGTTATACTACATATATGGCAGGAAAAATGCAGCATGTGTACAGTACTGACTGTCCCCAGTAGCTCAGAGAAAGGGGGCTCTAAAGGTCTGTACTGTCAGTAGGAATGCACTGAGAAAAAAATAAACTTCAGCACAACTTTGTGAAAAGGCAAGTGGTAGCCTATGTGAAAGAGACTTAGCAGTTTGGAAACTGGACTTTCTGGTTGATTTGCCTTTTCTTGTCTCTCCCTAATGAAACACATGAGTAAGAAGGCTTAAGTCAGCACAAATATTGAAACTCACCCTTAAAAGAACTGCCCTGAGTTTCAGAATTTCTATGTTAAGAGTAGGAATATTGATAAACTGAAAGTAAATTAAATGGTGATATGTTGGTGTGGTTAAGTCTTCTGGTTATAACCGGTGTTACTTTCAGCTTATAATTTCCTTTTCTTTGAAAGTTTGCATCCGCAGGAAGTGTGTTTGAGCAATTACAATTGCTTAACTATGTGTGGTCAACAAATTTCACATTTGGGGATTAATTTAGTCATAAAAAAGTGGCTGTGCATGTTATAATTTTTTTAATACATTTGTGATTATCATACATACAACCCTTAACCAAACAAAATAATGGACAGGATGACCAAAATAATCCTTTTCTACCTGAAAATTAATTACTCACCCATTCTCTCCTGCAGGTGGTTGGATGAACGGCACACCCAGTCTCACTCCATCCCAGCTTTATTTAGACCATCTCCTCTTGAGAGAATTAAAACAAATGTAATAAACCCTGCCTATGCTATAGAACCTGGCCAAACAGAGAGCTCATTACACATGGGTTATACTGCCCTGGAAATAAAGAGTAAAATGCTGGCATTGGAGAAAGCTGATATGTGTATCTATAATCCTTTGTTTGGATCTGACCTTCAGTATACCAACCGGGTAAGAATTGTGTTTTCTTTTTATATCTGTGAAACACACATGCATTTTCATTTTACAGTTTATTCATTTATTTGATATGAATGTATGCTTTATGTTTAATAGAATCAGATTTCTTTATTTAGCAGTAAATGTGCAATAGTTTTTCAAATCCTCAAGTTGAACATAGTTCTCTTTCATTATGAAATGTTACTATCCTAACTTTGATTTCAAGAGAATACCTGGCCTGGATGGGGGATTGTGTAGCAAATCTCAGGAAGATGTTTTTTCAGTTGTGTTTAAATTATGTGTTCACAGGTTGACAAGGTGGTAATAAATCCATACTTTGGCCTTGGAGCCCCAGACTATTCAAAGATTCAGATTCCTAAAAGAGAAAAGTGGCAACGTAGCATGAGCAGTGTCACAGAGGACAAGTATGTTACATTCATTTTTAATTAATGGATAATTTTGTTTTGTTGTATTACAGTAGCACTTAGTAGACTTGATCAGAATGAGATTCCTATTACTTTAGGGCTTTACTGTATAAGTACTTTTTAATAAAAAAATCTATTTGAAGTCTTTAAGTACTGAAACAACAGTTAAAGGATGGATCAAGAAAGGTGTAAATTATAAAAATTAGAGAGGCATTTCTTTACATAAGAAATACAGCTGTGGCTTGATCACTGCATGACAAAAGTAATAGTTGTATGAATACTGGTACATTTTAGCTGCATGAACTTCAGTTTTGTTCTTCATGTAGATCTACAGTTAGTGCTACGTTAGTAATTTTTAAAAAGTTGGTGTTCTCAACTACTGTGATATTTCTGAATGGTGTTTTTCTCCCATTTCAATTCATAGGGAACACCAGTGGGTAGATGATTTCCCTCTTCACCGCAGTGCTTGTGAAGGCGACTCTGATTTACTAAGCCACCTTCTGGATAAAAAGTTCTCTGTTAATCAGTTAGATAGTGACCACTGGGCACCAATCCATTATGCATGCTGGTGAGTCAGTGATGGGTTTGTTAATCAGATTTACTCTTGCTATCGTGATTCTTTAGTGCTAATAATTTATGGAATTTATCAGCCTCATAGGAAGAAATAAAAGAACCTCTAGACTTTTTATGCTTTGATTTAATATATGTTAGCATGAACCTGCTGAAGAGAAAGATTGCTTCACGTTTTGAGATAATTTTCGGTTGAATGGTTTTGGAGGAGACCAGATGTGGAGATCATGTCATCACTTCCCTATTGCCTCTCCTGAGTATTTGTTCTAATTCCTGTTGGAGACACTGGGTCTAGTTTAGCCTAGTAAGTTTTAGCTTTTGTTGGCTAAAGGCTGTGAGCAGTTTGACCACACAATAGTACCTGAGCTGAGCATGTTTTGGTGCTGGTGAAGCTTTGAGCTGGAAGCTGAACTAAGTGGTTTACAGAGGTCAGCTTGTCTGACTATAACTCTGACTCAATCTGTAAGTGCTTGAAAGCTTTCCTTGGTTGTAAAAATATTTTTGTTTTATCTTTATGGCAATTAGTATTTTATATATATAGTGGTCAGTATGTCTGATAACTTGAATAACATGAAAATCAAATTTTGTTATAAAAAACCCACAACCTTACTTGATTTTTAGGTTTTGTCAGAAAGTTTGCACATACTTTATACATAAAGTATACACAAGAGTTTCCAGTTATAAGTATGACACTTAACAGTCCTCAGGATCCAGCCACATGACAATCAGAAGCTGAACTCTTGATTCTCAAACAGATTTATTTTTTTCCCATACAAGGCTGGACTCTGTTCAGCCATGACTGAATTGCTACAACTACCCAAACTTAGGTGGTTTAAAGCAAGGTTCAGTTTGTCCATAAGGAATCCAATAAATAGTTACTAGACCAATGAATACAAAAGTGCAGAACTGATGTTAATTTCTGCAAGCTTACTAATGTTCCATTATCTTTTGTGTAATTTGAAAGCCAAAAACTCTTGAGTGAAGAAAAACTTTTCATATTTAGCACTATCTGCAAAAATTATTTTACATTTGCTGTGTCTGTTCTGCTTTAAACCTGTCTGCAGGTATGGAAAAGTTGAAGCCACTCGAATGCTGTTGGAGAAAGGGAAGTGCAATCCAAATCTTCTGAATGGCCAGCTTAGCTCACCTCTTCATTTTGCTGCTGGAGGTGGGCATGCTGAAATAGTACAAATTCTACTAAATCATCCAGAAATTGACAGAGTAAGTTCTGTTTATGTATAGAAATAGAAGCTTTAATAACAGTTTCCAGCTTGTGTATGTGAAATATTTTGTATTCAGTCCACAATGTGTAAATACAATGAGCTTGTTAAGAGATTACCAAAAAATGGTTGAATATATTTCATTACTGCTACTTTTCCCATTTTATATTAATTAAAAGTTTGAACTCTAGGATCAAGGACCTTAACTGTCTCAAAAATGTGTAAATATTTACCTGTCTCCAGTGAAACCAATGTAGAATCAGTGTTTCTCTTTATGTTTGTAGCACATCACTGATCAGCAAGGAAGATCTCCATTGAATGTCTGTGAAGAGAACAAACAAAATGAGTGGGAAGAAGCTGCAAAACTACTGAAGGAAGCCATAAACAAACCTGTACGAGTTTGTTTTCTGAATAGTTTAAAGTTTACATAGAATTTACACATAAACTTGTAGAAGAGCTAGGCTCACTTACAGCTGTTACTGGAAATGTGCAGCACACTGAAATTGTTAGTGTAAATACTGGTGAACTGACATTTTGTCTCTTTAAATGCTGCTTTTCTGTTTCATGACTCAAGAAATACATGTAAAACTTTAAACATGATGCTCTGATTTATTTGTAGGAGTGTGACATCAGCTACTGATTTTGTGTCTACTTTTGATCATACAGCCATCAGCTTTATGCATTGTCATCTTACACGTTGATACACAGGAGCATTCAGGTGGCACAGGTGGCTAATGTAGGCTTCTACAAAGTAGACCTTACCTCAGTCAGTGTAAGCTTCTTTGGCATCCAGTGGAGATTTAGCCAGGCTAGGAAACAAAATTTACAATGTGATTCCTCTTATCCTGAAGCAGATTTAAAATTAGCCAAGTTATATAAAACCACTTGTTTCTTTTCTTTGACTTCAGATGTAATTTGTATGCCTGTAGGTAGGTGGTAGTAAACCTGTCAGTTTTTCAAAATGTTTTAAATTATCTGCATTTCACTCTGTATGGCTGATCTTCCAAAACAGTTAAGGAAGGAACTAACCTTTATTTTGGGGATCTTATTATGCAGTTGGTCAAATGGCAGATGTGTGTGTCTTATGACCAAAGAAAAATGCACACATGATTTCACAGTGTAAGAGGTGATATTATGTTGTCCTTTATTACTATTTAATACATTAGAATTAAAAAGAAATAGAAATTACTGTAGTAGGAGTGACAGTGACTACTGCAGCAAAAACAGGCTGATGTTTTCCATTTCAGGCTCATTTTCAGTCGTCATTTTCTAAGGCATCCATTTTTTAGCTCCCAAATGTTTAGGAACTCAGCTCTTGATAACTCAGTAGATTTGAAGAAGGAGAATAATAAATTCCTACAACTTTTTTATTTAATCAGCTGAAACATTTAACCTGTTAAAGAGATGAAAACAAGACATTTCATTGATTTATGATTTGTACACACTCGAAGCACCTGATCTACATTTATGTATGTCTTTCAGGAGGCAGGCTGTGGGCTCACATGCAATCCAGTGAACTGTGGGAGTTCTGAAGGGGAAAATGATTTATTAGCAGTAATATTATAGAAGCACTGTAAGATTTAGTGAGATTGTATTCTTACTGTAGTGGGGTCTGAGTCAAGGGTGGGTGCTTCCCTCTGAAAAATTAATTTTTTAATATGGATTAATAAGGGGGAAAATTCATAACCTGACAGTAATAGTAAGGTAGATGTTTTGGGATATGCAATAGGCAGTTGAGCCCAAATCCTTCAGGGAACTTTTACATGCCTACTTGCCTTCAAGTTTAACAGAAGTCCTCAAAACGTCAGTAAGATCTTTCTTGGAGTTATTGTTGTACAAAACACAGTATAAGAACTTGCACAGGACAGGAAACAAGCAATTTTGATAAATAATAAATACACAGGAGTTGTGTCAGGTTCTTTTCCCCATTATGGATGTTGCTGAATTATGGTAAAATTGCTTTCCTCTTCAGAAGCACCGATAGAAAAGATTTTAACAAGTTGTTTTTAATATGTTTACATTTTTGTGTAGTATGAAAAGGCACGAATTTATCGTATGGATGGATCATATCGTTCTGTCGAGTTGAAACATGGCAACAATACCACTGTGCAGCAGATAATGGAGGGCATGCGCTTGTCTCAAGAAACTCAGCAGTACTTCACTATCTGGATCTGTTCTGAGAACCTCAGTAAGTAAACAAGGATGATAGTTTTACTTGAGAGTTTATCATAGTTTATTTCTGCTTCCTCTTAGGAAAAATAATTCTGTCTTAGAAAGTAGAAAAAATGCTCTGTTTACAGCCTGATGTCTCCAGACTGTGCTGTCAAGAGCTGTAGAGCATCTCTGTTTTAGCTTTCACGTTGGGTACCCTCAGTAGGTCTGCCTGTGCCTCACTGTGGCACCTGGACTGTATGTCATCCAGATTGTCTTTCTGTTACAGGGGCACCTTGGCTGTCATAGTCCCTACTGCTTATCCTGGCTTTAGTGTTGTATTTTTCTTCCCAGAGTATATGAAATTGGATGCATGTAGTTGTTTTTACTTTTTTAAAACTAGTAATTAAAGCTGATTACTGGGGTTTTTTTTATTAGGTCCTTTAATTGTGTGAATTTTCATGTGTTGTGCACCAAAATAATTTTTGATAAATGAGTTTTCAGACCTTTTGCTGGGAGAGAATTCTGATGCAAAACATCACTATTGCATTTACTGTATTTTTTGGTATTTCTAATCTAAATAACAAGTATGTTACAGTTTTTGTTTGAGTCATACAGCAAAAGATAAACAGAACCCCAAAAGAGTCAATGAGTGTGTTTAGGTTTTGTCAGAAATTGTGATCAACAGTAACTGCTGCAACATGATAGCTATGGAACACGTTATCATTACAAAGCACAATTCAGGTCTTGTAGGATACTGTGCTCTAAATATTGTAGGAAATCTTTTCTTCATTCCTTAGTCTTTCTCTCCCAGTGTCATGCCTTTTGCCTTTTTGCTTTGCTGTATGCCACGTGGCCACTGGAACCCAGAAATAAACATAGATGTTAAAGTCCAGAAGAAAAAGAAGTGTTCAAGTGTTAAAGTCTTGCTGCTTTTGCCTTTTTCAAATATATATGTCATGTTTTCATAGAGTCATTGAAGTTTACCTTTGCATTTCAGAGGATGCGCTCACTGATATATTGTGCAAAAGCAAGTAATTCTCTAGATATTTAGTCTAGATTTGAAACCGAGCTTCTGATTTACAGCTGAAACACTAATGGAGAAGTTTCATTATCAAGTATGTTTCGTACAGTTTGCATGCAACTGTAAGGGCCAGAGGTTTCTTGCCTGTAGGACAGATAATGTTTTTCATTTGTTTCAATGTAAGATGGGTAAGTCGAATGAACAGATTTTTCTCAGTGAAGATACTACACTATAACATGTCTGCTCAAGATTTTCATCTAATGTGAAATGTCACAGTGTGAAAGCCAGAGCAGTGATGAGGAGGCAGGTACAGCCTCCTACTTCCTCACTCCTAGAAAAAGCCAAGTGATAATCCAAGGACAGGAAGGTTAAATGACTGAGCTGAAGGTACAGACTCCAGTACATCGTAAGAGTGTAGATGAATGCTCTGTATTAATTTTTCAGCTCTCATATACACAGGAGAACACGAAACATTGAATGATTAAAAAGAAGAATGTCTATTCTGAAAAGTTTATTGTTTATATATATATAAATATATATACACACACACTAAAATGGCAAATCAATTTACAAGGTAAAGTATATCTGTATTCTTCTGTCAGAAGATTATTGGACTTGTATTTCTCCCATAATAAAACAACAGTCTCTATTGTTTTATTGTTATGTTTTTAAGGTCAGTCTTGGTACTCTGTTAAATTTTTAAATACCACTTTACTCTTGAGAAACTGAAAATAACAGAGTTTCATCACTAGTGCATTTAGTGAGTTGATGCAAGGAGTTTTGTCAATAAATCCATACTTTCAAAACCTTTTATATATAGCAGTTTAGATAACATAGGGAAATTATTTGTTAATGAGTCCTCAATTTTAGATACCCTGGTTTTGGTGCAGCATTTAATAATTTATGTATCTGTGTGTATGTATATGCTGGGTTATTCTGTTTGGTTATTTAGAAACACAAACCTGTTATTTTTCAGGCCTCCAGCTGAAGCCATATCACAAGCCTTTGCAACATATTCGAGACTGGCCTGAAATATTCACTGAACTGACAAACTTGGATCCTCAAAGGGAAACTTCACAGCTTTTCCTGAGAAGGGATGTGCGACTTCCACTGGAAATAGAAAAAAAGGTCAGCATTTGGACATGATAGCATGAAATCATGGTCAGACTCAGAACACTTTGACCATCAGCACTCAGTGCGAACAATGACTAGTAATATCCAAACTTATTTAAACCTGATATCTCCTCTCCTTTTCCCTAATAAGTTTGAGTCTTCATTTTTCCCTCCCTCCCTCTCATCTTCCAGCCATCTCTCTCTTCTTTCTCTCTCACCCTCTCAGCTGTTTGGTTTTCATCAGTCTCTTTCTGTCATACAGCTACAAACAACCTGCCTGATTTTCTTTCTTTTCCTTGTGCTGTTGGTTTTCAGTTATTTAATTGGTGCATTTTAATGTGGTTATTCAAACATATTATTCAAAATTAATTCATGGGGGAAAAATCCATAGGTGTTGTAGGTATGAGCCTTCTGATTGGTCATGGTATGCTAGTTGCCTTTCATTTGTATGTTGGATCAGTGAAGTGTTGAAGGAAGTCAGTAAAAATATGTCATTTTTTTCTATTACAAAGCACTACTAAAATGTATACTTCAGTCTTCTGTCTTCTGTCTCTGAATCAGTAAGAAATTGTATTTATGGTTTCTAAGCTCATTTTCTTTTTTTTAAAAAGAAATCATATTATTTGTATCTTTTTAACAGATTGAGGATCCATTGGCTATTCTTATCCTTTTTGATGAAGCCAGATATAATTTACTGAAAGGTTTTTATACATCACCTGATGCCAAGCTGATCACACTGGCAAGTCTGCTTCTACAAATAGTCTATGGAAATTATGAAAGCAAGAAACATAAACAGGGCTTTCTAAAGTAAGTATGTGTGTTCAAAGCTTAAAATTGTGGGTTTAGATTAAGTATTTTTAGATAGCACTTACTGTGGAACTCTCAAATTTTAGGTATGATGTATTTGTTGGTTTTTTCCATCTCTCAGCTGTAGTTCAGAGTAATAGTAAGCGTTAATAGGAGGTGGACCTGGGTCTGAAAATTGTATTAATCTTAATTATTGAGGTTCCAGGCAGAGGGGTAGAGGTTCTGTATTCTGTAAATCTGTCCTGAGATGCAGTAATACCAAAATGAGTAATTGTATTCATGTGAATGAAGGGTTCTGACAAGACTGAGACTTTGAAAAATGCTGAAGAAGCCTCTTACTATATCCAGCTAGACCGACTTCTGGATGGCTTTCCTCTCTCTTTGAAAAGGACAGACCATGTAGACACATAATTTCTGTCATTTGTATGAGAACTGCTGCACTAAATTGGTCAAAACCATAGCACCAGTAGGGCTCTGCCAGATGGTGTTTCTCTCTCCCCTTCTCACTGCATGCCAGCACAACAGTAGCTGAGCTATTCTGGGATATGGCTTTTTCTTTCTGCATGCATTTCTCTCCAGCAGTATCTGAGCTCATCAAGATTCCAGTTGTCTGCTGTGTGCACCTTCACCTCCTGCATCTCCACCTCACTTCATTCATGAAACAGCAGCTGTGCTGTTCTGGAATGCTACTACTTCTCATCTCCTCTCATTCACAGCATCAGCTGTGCTGTCTTGGCTTGCTGGTTTTTGGTTGTATTGTCCTGAAGTTACACAGCTGGTAGATGGAGCATAAGAATGGGATTTAAGTGGGACTGTCCACCAGCATCAGTGTGCAGTTCAACACAGCTGGATTTAGACAGAACTACCCACTGCTGACTCCCAGCAGCTGCAGGGGGGTGTTCCTCTGCACAGAGGCCTATCAGTACTGTGGTTCCAAGGTGATCCTACTCAGTGGAGGTGTTTGACTCTACAAACAGAACTACCTGGAAAGATAGTTTGGGACTGAAAAAAGGCTCATGGGCATTTGGCCAGGCTTTCCGTCTATATTCAAATGAATATGTTGGAAAATATCTCAACTTGCACTTCAGATAGATGAAGAGATTTATATTCTGATTTTTTTTGGAGTTCACATAAATGTTTATTAAAAGACTGGTAATGTCAAAAATATGTCCAGGCCATTGTTTGTATGAGAGTATCCTTGACCTTAATGATCTGGATGTAGGGTTTTTGCTTGGTAGATCATGTGTGCAGTTACTGACAAATACAGTTAAAAAACTACTGAAGAGGTTCCATCACTGGGTTTTGAGACTGTCTTAGTTGTACATAAAAGCAAACTCGTTAAGACTTGATTTCTTCCTTTTAGTGTCTTTTGTTTGCTGTGTTTTGGGTTTTTTAAAAAAGGCACCTCATATAAGTAGCTTCTCTTCATGTCATGTAACATACAACTCTCATGTGGAAATTAATTGGGCCAAGTCCTTGGTGGTGCTGACTACAGGAGTGGCGGGAAGAGTACCTGAAATCTGTCGTATTTTTCTGAGTATGTGATATACTGACATAAATGGCTGTTTTTATATAATTTTGACTTCCAAACTGGAATTCCCCAAACTGCTCTATAACCAAGTACAAGCCAGTTATTCTGCTGCTGGCATTTCCTCTCCATGCTGTGTCCATGATGCATGACACAGAGAGTATGACTTAAAGCTGGAACTGATTAACTCAAATTATGCTGTATCTTAGGAAGCCTTGGCTTACATTTCAGGAAACCATCTCACCTGATGAAACGAGATAAGTGTAGGAGCTTACTGTCTAACTTGATGTGTGACTTGAAGATACAATGAGGCAGATACTTTCTCTTTAGTGAAGAAAAGCTTTTTTTCTGCTTTGTTTTTTATTTAGTGAAGAAAATCTTAAATCTATCGTACCAATCACTAAACTGAAAAGTAAAGCTCCTCACTGGACAAACAGGATACTTCATGAATACAAGGTGAGATAAATAAATAAATAAAAGAAAATCCTCTCTTAAACATTTTTTGACTGTTTGGCTGACCATTAATGAACAGAAATACTGGTATATAAAGCTAGAAGTGTGTATGTTTTGAATGTTTGGGATGTGTTGTTGGAATGTTTTTCTTGTACTGTTACAGTTGATCTCTTTGTTAGAAGTAAATATATTTGTCATCTGTTCATTTACCTTTAGCGTTAGCACTGTATTGGGGCTACTTCCAATTCAGGCATAGATGTAAAAAATATCTACTCTGAATTACATTTTCATGTCTTGTAATGATAGATTTACAAAGTCCTTTTTCCAATGTAACTTGTATTTTGGGGATCTGATAATGCTGCTGATGTGCATGTGCACATACATACACACCCCAAGGCCTTCAATTAGAGCAGCTAGTCGGGCAAAATTTTTAAATGTGAGCTTGGGCTGCTTCTGTAAAATACATCTAACTGAGGGCTGTGGTCAGTTTAAGTTTGTGTTCTTCATAAATAACTGTGGCAACAGTGAGGTGTGTCAGGAGAACTGTACCAGCTGACATGTCACTCAAGGTAGCTGCCAGGAAACACTGCAGAGGCACCCAGGGAACATTTTCAGACCTCGCCCCTCTTTGACTGAGTAATGTAATTCAAAAACTTTCTCCTGGTGCCTACACCTTTTTTGCTCAAAAACCAGATCATTCTTGTTATTTCTAATACAGATGAAGGAGGGGATGGTGGTCTAAGACTATAGTGTAGCAAAGTAGTCTCTATTCTGCCATCAGCTGGTATGCAAGAATGAGCATAGCTTTCTTGACTTCCTTGGGGTATGGGGGAAGGAGAAAGGAGTTACAATCTTTTGTTCCAAAGACTTTACACTTTAAAAATGGCTGTGTGGAATTCAGGTAAACTGTAACGTAGGGGGTGGATCCAGAGAGGTAGATCCTGTCTACCACACCTACAGTCATAGCTCTTGAAGAATTGTAGAAGACTTATGTCCTCATCTTGTGTCTGTGACTTTCACCTTGTGCATGGCCCAGCCAGTTTTTTTGTTTGTTAGAGGGCTTGGTATCAGTTTGTTTTGAGGTGGGAGCTCTCCAGCAATCACTTGTTCTGTCTCACTCTACTGAAGAGAAAGGAACAGAAGTGTGTGTCTCATTCTGATTGAGTGCTCTACTAATGAAGAGATCCTGTTTTGCTTAGAAAAAAAAATCCATGCTTTTGGGAGGAGGTACTTGCTCATCTCACCATGTCCCCTTGGATTGGGCCCCTTAAAAGAGGAAGAAGGCTTAGTTTTAAGGATTGTAGTGCATTTATTGTCAGATGGATGCATAGACGCTTGTCCCAGTTCTGCATTGCTTCTGAGAGAGGCAAAACTGTGGGGCCCTTCAGAGGTTGTGTGCCCATGTTCAGATTTCTGAGGCTCACATGGGTATCTGGTTTCTGCCTCAGTATCTTCTAGCATTTGAGCCTTTCCATGGCTCTATGGTTTATTTTAGCTGCAGGAAGATGGTTGCTGGGAAAGCTCTTTGGAAATAGCACTTAGTCGGAACTGAACTAAACAGTGGATTTTCTTCAAATAACCACAACTATTTGAGAAGACCTGTTGATTGCCATTGTTCCTTTATTCCTAGAATCTCAGCACCAGTGAAGGTGTCAGTAAGGAGATGCATCACCTTCAGCGCATGTTCTTACAGAATTGCTGGGAAATTCCTACTTACGGAGCAGCTTTTTTCACAGGACAGATATTCACCAAAGCCAGTTCAAGTAGCCATAAAGTCATCAAAGTGTATGTAGGAGTAAATGTAAAAGGGCTGCACCTCCTCAACATGGAAACAAAGGTGAGCTTAAGTGAACTGCCAGTGATAACTATTAAACTTAATTCTGTTCTCTTATAACATTTGTACTAGAATTAATTTCATATCCAACTGTTCAGTAAAACTTGACTCAAAATTTCCGAGATTTTAAGATCTTTTAAAAAGTCACTACTAACAAAATCTTGTATAAACTTTACTACTTTTTAAGCTACAACTTCATTGCGGAATGTGCTTCTTCTAAGTCCGAATCCTGTCTAAGTGATCAAAGGAAAGTTCAGTTTGTAGGTATGGGAATATTTTCTGAGTGACAGTTTCCTACGTTTCATTGTAGGCTTTGCTCCTCAGCCTAAAGTACGGTTGCTTTATGTGGCAGTTGGGAGATGGAGATACATGTTTCCAAATCCACAGTCTGGAAAACAAAATGAGCTTTATTGTGCATACCAAACAGGTAAGAATTACCATTTTTAATCCTTCATGTTCCATTATTTTTTTTCCTAAATTTGATGCATACCTGTTTTCTCTGGAGGTTGACCACCCTTGCACAGTAAAACATAAACCCAGGTCAAGCCTCCACAAAAATGATTTTAAAACTTTCTTGTTAATGTTTCAGAATGTTTGCTTGTTTTCTTAGCATGTGAAGCCTTCAGAATTCAAAATACATAAAATACATCTGTAATCATTAGGATAAACTGTTTTTTCATTGAAACTGTTGATATGCCTAATCCCTCATACTCTAAGGATAATTCCAAATGTAGTGAGAATCGTGGAGTTGGAAACTTTGCAATTGAAACTAGCAGAGACTGAGAATTGCATTTGTCATCTACTTGATTGACATAGTTCTGAAATGCTGATGGAATTTAATTGTATACCTTTACATAGGCAGGTCTAGTCGTGAAACTCCTGATGAAATTAAATGGCCAGTTAATACCAAGTGAAAGACATGAGTGATACAAGTGAACAATGGTTATGAAATGGCATCTAACGGCGAAGCAAAAAACAACCTGTTCCTCACCGTAACAGAAGACTTCCATGTACATGAATTTTACACAGTAGAAAAGTCCATTTGTACAGTTTTTTAACTTTGTACAGAAGCTGCATGGTTTATTTTTTTAAAAAACTATACAACATATCTATTATTTTTATAAATATTTTTGTGTTTCATATATAAACTATTGTAGGGCTTGAGCTTAACCAATAAAGCTACTGAAATGTAGATGGTTTACAGAGTTGGATGAGTATGAATCCAGTGAAGCTTTTGTTCCCAGAGGACTGTGGGACTACCAGTGCCATTAAGCAGGTCTCACTTGACCTATTTACCTTTTGTGTCATTCTGTGGAACATCAAGGAGGTGGTACAGGTTACAGTATTTTCTAAACACACTTAATTTTTAAGATACTGTGGATAAATATGCTTAAAAGACCAGTTAGACCTTTGAGCAAGTACTTTTGATAAACTCTTGGGTTTCTGTAAAACATTTTAGCTCGCTTTATTTTTACTCTTAACTTTCTTGTACTTTGGATTCATATTTATTCTAAAATATTGCATGAGGATGCCAAAAGGGAAATACTCTAAATCATTCAGAAGCCATATTGAATGTTTAGCATGCTTGTTTTTTAAAGTGGATTTTTACTTTTGCTGTGCAATATAAAATGTGTATACGGAGGAGCGGGAGATACGAATTTACAAATGAACCTTACCCAGAGGCCTCAGAAAGTTTTAATAAATCCTACCCTGGCCTGCAACACATGTGCAGTAACAAAAGCTCATATAGGAGGTACTAAGGTACTTCTTTTAAACTAGTTTTCTTACTGATTACTTACTTCAGTTTCTTGAGGCTACAAGCAGTGCAGGATGCAGGAATGATTTATATTGCAACTATGTCAGAAACAGTTTTAAACATTCTGCCTGCTCTTTGTAGAGTCAGGACTGGGACTCAACAAGCTGAGTTCCAAGTGTAAGGTGGGATCCTATGCAGTCTGAAACATATCCTTGTACATTAAAATAGATTCTGTAACAGAAGTCTTTAAAGTTTCTTGTTGTATTTCAGGGTTTTAAGTGCACTTGACTATTTCTTCCATGTAAACTGCATGCTAAAATAGTATGCAATATTTTGTAAAAAATTAAAAAAAAATTAGCACTCGCCTCTACATTTTCAAATAAAAGTTAAAATGAATGTGAAGAATTGTGCTGTTGTATAGTAACTTTACTCATACCTTACTACTAGTAAGTGCAGTGTAAGAAATTAAAGTAGTAAGCTGTTTAACAGGTGAACAGGAGACTTATATTTTGTATTCTTCTTAGCAAGCTGTACTTTTCTACTTAAACTTCACTGGCCTAAGTAACAGTAAATCTTCATGGATTGTTATATTTTATTTAAGGTTAATAATGCAACAGTTAGGTCCATCATAGTGCATCCCTGCTATCACTGGGCACTGGTATCAGAAATACATTTCTCTACATAGCACTTTCTTAGAAAACTAGAGGAAAATGTTTAAGAAGGTGTGTCAGTTGCCTATTTAACTATACTGTTAATATGCCTTATTGCTGTAGAGTCCTTTCTGCTAAATTCGTATTTATTACTCCCTAATAAATTGTTTGCAACAAGTCCTATTTGGTGTTTTTATTTTTGTAATCAGAATGAAAGTGCCATCAAATGTTACACCAAGCAGGTGTTATTACTAAAGAGCAGCAGTTTGTGACAGGCTCATCTTTGTAAGGTATGTAGGAAGAGCAGTGGAGAGGATCATAGGGAGAGGCCCATGGTGACTATAAATTAAGGTACTGCACCGCGGAAACCACTCAGGAATTCCTCAGGTAAACTCAGGGAATTTCCTTTTGCATCGAAGTGTTGAAACTTCAGAGCTGGCAGGTGACAAATTGAAAACTTTACGCGATCCCATAGCTGGCAGGAGGAGTTTGAAGGTATCAACTGATTCCACACGTCTCAGCATTCGCAAGGGCTCTCTGCTGCCTCCCTCATATAGTAAAACAGCGTACGTGAGCCCGCGGTTCAGGGTTTACCAAAGGATATTACGCACTTCAAGAAACTAGCACTCGGGGACACGCAGTACCTGAGGGGACACGCAGCACTCGAGGACACGCAGCACCTGAGGGCGGACACGCTCTGGGCGCGGCTCCGGCGCTCCCGCCAATGGCGCGCGCGGCCCCGCCCACGCCGTCCCCCCTTGCGGCGCGGGCGCGGATTGGCTCCGGCGCGGGGAATCGTCACATGGGCAGAGATCAGCCCAGCGCCGGGACTTGTCACTCGGGCTCGGATCAGCCCAGCGCCGAGAATCGTCACTCGGGTTCGGATCAGCCCAGAGCCGGGGGCGGGCCCGCCGCGCTCCGCCCCGCCCCGCCCCGCCCTACCCTACCCTACCCTGCCGTGTTCCGCGGCGCGGAGCGGAGCCGAGCCCCGGCGGATGGCGGCGGTCGCCGAGGAGATGCTGAGCCTGATGGAGGTCGGCGGGTCGCTCTTGGAGCGGGTGGCCTTGGGAAACCCCCTCTCGCTGGTGCTGGCCGCCTCCGCCTTCGTGCTCAGCCTCGGGTACCTGTTCCAGCTGGGATACCGGCGCCACCTGGGATCCGACCACAGGGTAGGGCCGGGGCCAAGGCGGGCCGATGGGCAGCGGTCCCGCTGCTCTCCCGAGGGCAGGGCAGGGCAGGGGGACAGGGCCGGGCCAGCCGGGCGCGCTCCGCTCACCTCGGGACAGCCTCTCTTGGGAGCGCAGGGAGAGGGGTGGTGAAATCCAGGCGTGTGTGGAAGCGGTCTCAGGACAGGCAGGAGCGGTTCCAGCAGCCGCCCCGGGGCGCTCCTGGCGGGAGGTGCGGTGGCTTCGCCCCCGACCGGGCGGGAGGGCACCGCGGGAAGGGGAGGCGCTCAGACCTGGCAGAGGCAAAGGCCGTTCCCTTTCATCGATGTTTCGTCGATGGAGCTTAAAATAAGGCGCCCACTTAGCCGTAAAATCCATTCCTACCCTGAAGCTGGTGCTTTTGGGATGCAGTTTAACGAATGTCAACACTGTTTTGTTTCTGACTGCCTTCTTTACAATTACAGTATCTTTGTGCGTTGCTTTCACGGTCTTAATCATACTCACTTTTTAATTCTTGCTGCTTCTAAATGTGGCTCAATTAAAAAAAATTGTTCAATATTGTTCAATATTGGCCTTTCACGAAAAGGTTTAAACAAACGTATAAAACCTCCTCTGTGATTAGTTTTTATACAAACGGACATGAATTTATTACTTTTGGGCACTGGGACATGCCAGGGAAGCGAACACAGCTCCAAGTCTGCCAGAGTTGCAGAAGCGTTTGGGCAACACTGTGAGGCACATGGTGTGACTTGGGACTGTTCTGTGCAGGGACAGCAGTTGGACTTGGATCCCTGTGGGTCTCTTCCAACTCCGAATATTCTATGATTCTGTGATACTCTCTGAAGAAAATTCAATAATTGTTTTTCTCTTTCTTCCTCAGAAATACCCACCTTTTATTTCATCAAGCATCCCTTTCCTTGGACATGCAGTCGCATTTGGAAAAAGTCCCATTGAATTTTTGGAAAATGCTTACGACAAAGTATGTTTTCCCACATGATTGCCTGAGCATATGTGTAAATATTTTTGTGTATCTATCAAGTTCTCTGTCTGGAGTCTGTTTAAAATCAGTTAATTCTCACCACCTCGAATGGAATGGAGTGTGCACAGTAGGCTCTGGTGTCTTCAGATCTCTTTATGTACATTGTTGTTAGAGAAGTAGTGTTTTCTGAACTCTCTCTCTAATGATGCACATGTGAAAAATATGTTTGTGTATTTGGGTAATACTCATAGCTGAATCACAAGTCAATTCAAAAACCATTTTAGTGACATTATTTCTTGCCTTAATTGGTACCTTTTAATCATATTCTTTACTAATCTGTAACCAGGTTGGAATGTAGCTGACCACCTCTGTAGGTAACTTGATGAATTTTAAGGCCTTGCTGATGTTAAAAGGGCTGGTGTATAAAACCTCAGTAGTTTTTATACTGTAACACCCCAGAAGAAATCAACTAAGTCAGTAGAGCCTTAATTTCAATGAAAGTAGATTGTACATGAGTGGCTGCTGGAGATGACTTTTAAATTTTAAAACCTTGTTTGCTCCTAATTACCTAGGCATAACTCCAAATACAGAATTGAGACAGTGTTCGTAGGTTACTGGAGGCAGTATGTGTTGTCATCTCCCTGCTAGTTTTTGTAGTGTCACTGTTCTTTCATTATATTTTATAATGTAAATGGTTTCAAAATATGCAAGAGCACATGTGTTCATTGTAACATTAGATATCACTAGTAAATATATTGAGAACAGAATTTAAATGTAGTTTAAAATATTTAAATCTTTATTAAATCTCTGAATACTTCTTGGGAGAGAAAATAGTTTATGGAAGACCATATATAGAGACAGAAATGTAATTATTTGAATTCTTCTTAATTAAAATTGTTTATTTTCTCTCCTAGTATGGACCTGTGTTCAGTTTCACTATGGTTGGCAAGACGTTCACGTATTTACTGGGTAGCGATGCTGCTGCTCTCCTGTTTAATAGTAAAAATGAAGATTTGAATGCAGAAGATGTGTACTCTCGCTTAACTACACCGGTTTTTGGCAAAGGAGTTGCCTATGATGTCCCTAATGCAGTATGTATTTTAAAGATAGGATGAATAGAAAAGTAGGGTAATATGAATTCGGAGTAGGCAGCCCTGAGCTCTTGGTCTGTGTGATGGGGTTGTGTGTTCATAACGATTCAGGCAGTGGGTAAACAGTCTCATTTGCATAATCAAAACTGAGCATGTTCAGCTTGCTTTGTTTACCACCTGGCCATTTGTCAGTCTGGATGTTATCTGTTGTTACTGAAACCATCTAATCATAGAGGTAAAAACCAGTAAGTAATTTTTCCTTCTCTTGCAACACACCACTCACTGCAGATGACTTTTCCTTTCCAAGCAATTTTAGTTTTTTTTTTCTTGAGAGTGATAACTTTAATGCCATGCCAAATCTAGACACGGATGTTGGCATCAACAGCCTGTTGTACAGCAGAGAGGTTTGGTGGCAGAAACACCACTGTGATATACTATATTTTTTTTAAGTTTTGGCCTGATTTTGTTGGTAAAAATATCAGTCATTTAACTGGTAATAGTTTCTGTGACCATCGATTCTTTTCCTCCTTAGCATGCCTTTTCATTCTTCCCTACTACTTGGCTGATTGTTACCCTGTTAATTATGTGGCTTAGGAGCAGTAATCACTACTCACTTTGCCTTCACACTGGCATTTTGCCATGGTCCACAAAATATGTTGTTCTTACTCCATTCTTTTGGGAGTCTAATATAGAGCTGTCTACCAACATCTTGCTGCTTTGTAAATAAGTAAATGAGAACTTGGTTGTCTCCTGCTTTGCCAAGAAGTATTAAATTGTCGGTAGGCAAAATCTGGGGGAAGGACTGATTGTTTGGGTGGGTTCTTTTGCACTTGATGGATTTGCATAGCCCCTCCCATTCCTCCTTTGAGAATGAAACTAGCAGAACTGCAACCTGGACTGCAAGTAGGAGATTGTTTCTTGTGTCCTAGGAGACCTCTTCCACAAGTGGGGCCATTCCAACAGACTTGTTTTTACTAGTTCCAATTGTAGATAGTTTCCTGTTGAGAGGAGCTGAAATGGCAGAGGATGTGTTCACTTCTGTGTGTCATTCCTGTCTCCATCATCAAGCTGGAGATTGGCTAGCTAGCATGTTGCAAGGGAAAATATGCTTGTCTCTCTGCTCCATGGCAATGTGGCATGTGTACCCTCTGACAGACTGCTGGGGTCCTCACTGCATTCTCAAAAAAGAGTTTTCTGGGAAGGAACCTTTCTTTTTATGCCTTTTGTTCAGTGAATAGCTTTATAGTACATGCAGAACCCTTGCTGGGAAGGCAGTTTTTGGTGTATTACTCCTGGTACATTGCAGATCTATAGGACAGATACCTCATTCACAATTTGGGCTTAAAAATTAAATGAATAATTTTCTGAGTTGATGTCTTGTCAATTCATTGAACAGTTCTTTTCTAAGAAAGAGCTTTTCACCAGTAGGTTTATTAGCTATGAGTCCATACAAAGTAAAGACGAAGAGGGGAGAAGGGTGTGAAGCTCACTGTTTCCTAGGAGGCACTTTGCCTCCTACTTTTGTGTCTGACTTCTTGGACAGTGAGATTGAAGGGCTTTTTAAAGGAAACGGTCCTCTCTAGTCCTGGGGTAAGGTATGGCTGCCTGAGAGAAGACAGGATGGGGAGAGAAAGCAAGGAGGCCACCTAACAAGGAACACAGATTGAATCCAGACTTTGCAATGACAGGGCTCATTATGTTTGTTAATATCTAAAGGATATTTCATATTTCAACCCTGAATGCATCTTACATCTTCAGGGATAAAGCTTAATGAAGATACTAAAATAGCTTTTTGTTTTGGTACTGCAAAAGATAGAACTGCAGCTCTTTTGAGCCATTGTTTTACTTGGATGTTTCTAAACTGTTGCTTGAAACACAAAGAAAATGAAAAGCAGAATATTATCTATTACTTAAATTTGAGTATCTGGTGTACGTACCTTGCAGTCCTAATCGTAATCCCTGTTGACTTCTGGATGTTCCTCTAGTACAAATGCCAATAAATTTTAATTACATTAGTATGATGATCCTTGCTCTGATTGCTATTCCATTTTTTTCTTTTAGTTATTTTTGGAACAAAAGAAGATGCTCAAAACTGGGCTAAACATTGCCCAGTTTAAACAGCATGTATCTGTGATTGAAGAGGAAACAAAGGAGTATTTCAAAGCATGGGGACAGAGTGGAGAGAAAAGTAAGCAACATCAGATGCATTTTTCCTCCTATTTTCTGGGCAGGAATTAAGATCAATGCAGTAAGATTTTGTAAATGATGTACTGCAATATTACAGAAATGAAAAATTACAAAGGTAGAAGAAGAAGAAATAAAATACAGAGTTTTTAAAATAACATTTAAGGCTATTGGAGAATAAAGCTGCTCAGAAAATCACTAAAAGGAAGGAAGAACTATCTTAGTTTTGCTTTCTTAGTCAGCTCATAAACAGTGCACCTGTTGTGTTCATTTTGCATGGTATCACTTCCTAATCCCTAGGAAAAACTGCTTCTCTGACTCCGCAGAGCCTGTGTGTGAGATCTTAGCTCAGGGACCTTCTACACTAAAAACCTGCATCCTTGAAGCTGATAGGGTTAGGTTAGTGATCTAAATGAAATTCTTTTTTCATGTCGCCCTGTTCCCAATTAGCCTGCTAGACACAGACTATCACCATTCTTGCAAGGCCCCAGTTGCGTAACAGTGTCAGAAATATTATTTATTGAAAAAAATGGTTTTATATTTAAATACATAAAATGTATATAATATATATAATGTACTGAAATATTTTGAAAGTATATAATTTATATGTAATACAATTAATAACATGGCAATATATAATTTGATACTTAGATATGTAAATACTACTATATAAAAATAATTCAGCAGCAAAATTAACTGGTTTCCCATGGATTTGGATTTCAGGGTTGAATTTTTGTATGATTTCACTTGAATTTGTTAAGGATTGAGCTCACAATGCATGGTTTGCTTTGGAAGGATTACTAGTTCTGCTAGAAAAAATTCTAGAAAGAAATACCTTAGAAAAAAGGCGTTGAAATCAGTGATCTAATTAAAAAGTTTTTTTAAGAGATACGTGATAGATGCATAGAAATTTTAAATTGGATCCTTCATTCACCTAGTAAAACAATCTAGATCTGTATTTTAAATTACTGATTTGTGTCCAGTTGCTTATTTTTTTCTTCCACAAGATAAAAATGAAGCATAACCTTTAAAATGTACCATCTCACCTGAGATGCATCCTCAATAATTTTTTTCAAATCTTTCCTCAGACCTGTTTGAAGCCCTTTCAGAACTTATCATTTTGACAGCAAGTCATTGCTTGCATGGGAAAGAAATCAGAAGCTTGCTGAATGAGAAGGTGGCTCAGCTGTATGCAGATCTGGATGGGGGTTTCACTCATGCTGCCTGGCTCCTGCCAGGTTGGCTGCCTCTGCCAAGCTTCAGGTACCAGCAATAATAGATGAACCAACTTAAGCATTTTAGCTAAACATTGCTGTTGTTTGGATTGTCCCCCACCCCCACCATTTCTTGTTTTAAGTTATTCTAGACATGCCAATAAATCCTCATAAGTGTTTTATATATGAAGTTGCTAATAGAAATATTTTGCATCACAGACGTCGAGATCGAGCACACAAAGAAATAAAGAATATTTTCTACAAGGTTATCCAGAAACGTCGGAAGTCTGAGGAGAAGGAGGACGATATGCTCCAAACCCTACTTGATGCTTCATACAAGTAAGCCAAGGGTTTGAAGACTTGTCATTTATAGATATTTTACCTCAGCTTTGAGCTCTTCAGTTAAAACTATCTACCAAAACCCAAGAAATATTCCCTCTTGTTCTGAATTGGTTTTGTTGCCAGCAGTTAGTCCTAGCTGTGGTCTTAAAAACAGCTTTATAACTGTACTTGTCAATGGTTATTCAGATTTCTGAGATTTTCATCAGTTGTCATGAGGTTGCTGAAATTACTTCCTTTCTCTTTGCTGGCTGTTGGGGAATGATCTTTATTAAGGCTCTCTCCCTCTGTTCTCCCTTTTCCTTACCCATAGAAATTTTGCTACTCCATTTAGGGTAGGCAACAAAAGAGTAAGAGGAGAAGGAAGTACATTAGAAGAAATTGTAAATGCTACTGCAACTAGAAACGTGACCAAATGAAGCTCTAACATAACTCCCTTCAATGCAGGGACGGCCGTGCGCTGACAGACGATGAGATTGCCGGAATGCTGATTGGGCTGCTGCTGGCAGGGCAGCACACGTCCTCCACCACCAGTGCCTGGCTTGGCTTCTTCCTTGCCAGAGACAAATCCCTACAGGAACAGTGCTATGCAGAGCAGAAAGCAGTTTGTGGTGATGACTTGCCACCCTTAACTTACGATCAGGTTTGTATGTTACATTATGCCTGATGGATATTTTTATACTTTCAGATGCTTATTAAAAAAAAAAGTTAAAAAATCAACAAACATGAAATGCAGTCATTATGCGTTGTGATACAATAATGATTGGCACAGTCTTTCTGTGGTAACACTGCCAGTACGTCTCCTCCATTCTTCCTCTGTCCAAGTAAATTTTCAGCTTGATACTGTTTTTTTCATCAGTGTTCATTAATGAAATTACAATTTCTATGTCTGTTTAGAAATGATAGTTCTGTAGAGGAGGAAGAGTCTCATATTTCCGCTAAGGAAAGTGATGCTGTGTGACCTTGTTCTTTAATTAGGCAACAGAAAACACTCATGAGACAGATTAGGAAGAAACTAGTTGTGTATGATTCCACTGATTAGAGGTCTTTTTCCTTAATTGAATCAAATGGAAAAAAAGAAATGTAGCTCATAAAGTACCTGTAAATATGTACTGCTTACTCATTTTTAAAAATTGTTTTTAAATGGTATAAAAGGATTTTTTTGTGGCAAATAAACTTGGCTGTATTTTGATACATCATTTTCTCTGTATTTGCAGCTCAAGGATCTCAGTTTGCTGGATCGCTGTCTAAAAGAAACCTTAAGGCTTAGACCTCCTATAATGACCATGATGAGAATGGCCAGAACTCCCCAGGTGAGGACACTTTTTGGAGCTCACTTTACTGCAGCAGCAGAGGCCAGATCAGAGGTATCTCAGTAGGCAGAAGGAAACACAAGTGATCAGTGTTTGCTGGCAGGGAGGAAATCTGATGGTAGCCTGGAGTTCTGTCAGTGGTAGCGTAGCCAGAGTTGATTGAAGAAAGCAATTAATATGTCAGACTTGGTATTTGTTACCTTAATCTGGAATTGTGTCCAGTTTTGGACCTCTCCAGCCCCTAGGAAGCTAATGTTGATTAAGTAAAGCAAGCAAAGGGTCACCACAATGGTAGGGGGCCGAGGGACTTTCAATGAATTTTAAGTTCATTCTTTTTTTTAAAACCTCCTGTAGAATTGCTAGCCTTTTTAAAGCAGCTGAAGGATTCCTGCAACTACCTGAACTTTGTGCCCTGTATGAGTAAGCGAGAAGGTGTTAGACTGCATTAATTTTAAAAGCACTTAACCAAAATCTCGTTAGAAATTTAAGCGTCATGATGCAACACTTCAGGTAACCCTTTACAAAGAAAAATGGAGAAATTTTGTGATGTGCAAGGTCTTGTTTCTTCTCTTGTAGACTGTTGCTGGATATAATATTCCCCCAGGCCATCAGGTCTGCGTGTCTCCTACTGTTAACCACAGACTCAGAGACTCGTGGAATGATGCTCTAGACTTCAAGCCTGACCGATACCTCCAAGATAACCCCGCAGCTGGAGAGAAATTTGCATACATTCCATTTGGCGCTGGTAAGATAACAAGCACCTTCCTGAGTGAGGGTGTGGCTCATACTTGTCACCTCGTACAGCACCTCTCCACACTGCAGCATCTGAGGATGCCTGAGTTTTACTGTGAAAGTGCTGTTAAAAGAATTAAGTTAATAGTTTTGTGTTAGTCATAGCTGTATCATTCAGAGCAGCAATCAAAACATTCTTTAGGTTAGCATGCATCATTTGACTCAAATCTTTTCAAGTCAAGGTAAAACCTGGTATTACAAGGTCAGTTTTTGGCAGAGCAAAAATCTGCGGAGTCTCACCTTGCAGAACAGTTTGAAATTGCCACAATGCGGTTAGGGTTGATCTCATTTCTTGGTGTTGCAAACGGTTCTTTGCTGATACATAAATTAATGCTTTCTACTGGGGACAGAAGGAAATAGTTTAATTCCACTTGTCTATTTTATGAAGTGACAGTTTAGAAAAATAAGGCTTGAATGGAATTATGGATGCCATATGTGCAACATTAGAGCCTTGGATTGTTTAGAAAGGGGCAACTACTGTCTACATAGAAGTAGCTGGTTGCCAAAGGGGATTTAATAACAAAATATTCTAACTGCATTTTATGGCTTTCTCTCTAGGCCGTCATCGCTGCATTGGAGAAAACTTTGCTTATGTTCAAATTAAGACCATTTGGTCTACTTTGCTCCGTCTGTATGAATTTGATCTCATCAACGACTATTTTCCGACTATAAATTATACAACAATGATACACACACCTAATAACCCTGTTATCAGATATAAGAGGAGGTCACTGTAAATTCTGGTGCTAAAACCTAACTTATTTAAGTTGTGTGAACTAACAGACTTTTGACTAAAATTGTGACAGCATGAGTGGCCAATGGAAGCTGTTGCATTTGCTGTTAGGAAAGCAAAAGTAATTACCAAATACAAAGTTTTTTGCATCTATTTTGTTCGCCCCCACCATTTACTGTTGCTGTGTCTTATTGCTTGTTCTACAATTTTCTCATTGTGTTTTTTAAGCAAAAGTGTCTTTTCTATTGGTGTAACACTTTTAAGGTGCATGCCAGCTCTTTAATGAAGAAATAAGTGATTTTTACAAGTGGAACTCTTTGCTTTTAAAATATAATTGAAGATTACTTTCCTCAGATAACAAGGGGCAAGGCTGCATACCTTACCTCTGTACCCAATTACAGTAAATCATCAGGCAAACATACTTGGTGGTGCCTTTTCTTTGGCATTTATGATTCTGTTCCAAGCAAGTGAAGGATGCTCCTGTACAGCTAAGTAGAAGGCAGAGTACAAAATGTTCACGGTAAGTCTTTTCAAGAATAAGCCACTTAAATGTCTAACTGGAAGTAGTTGTAAAATGCTTAGGTTCAGAAAGCAACAAATAATTCTCAAAAAAAGTGCTGAAAACGGTGATATCTGGAAGCTTGATGTAAAGTGTGGAAGTAACAATATGATGATAGAAACAAAATTAATTTTGTAAATACCATGTTTGTGTATAAAAAAGTCACAAATTAAGTGAAATAGCTGAATGTTGTCCAGATTGGTACCGATGGACCAATCATGCAGGATTGTTAAATGGTGTTTGGTTCAAGAGTGGTGATGATAAATGGTAATGAGCTCTGGCTCAGAGGACTTTTGACTTAGATTTATAAACAAACTTCTCGGGGAAGTTTTCTGCAATCAACCATGTCAGTTCTTTTTGAAAAGCTTTCATAACTTAAGTTTGTAATAAAGTAACTTTCTGTCTTGAATTGGTTATGCTAAGAGCTCCCTCCCACCTTCATCAGTGCTCAGCCTAGCCAAGGCTTTGGCCTGTCTTTCCTGGTCTGAACTCCGTGTAACTGTTACAAAACCTTGTATTTGTATCAGTTGTGGCTGCTGAGGGATTGCAGGATCTTCTCTTCCAGCCCTGTCAGATGTGACCAGCGTCTGCAGATGCCAGGCTTGTACCTCTTATAATCTGTAAGCAGAAAAGCTGCAGCCGCTACAAGCAGGAGGGGTGCAGGCAGGAGCAACCTGTTCCGTGTGAATAAGGGAGCAGTTCTTGAACACAGTTAGAAGCATGAAGTCATCTTTATTTCAGTACTTTGACAAAATACCCATAAAATTCAAAACTTCTACCATTACAAAAATAGGTCTCTACAAGTGATATTCTGTCTGCACTGCCAGTAGCAAATATTATGAGTCAATGTAATTTCAGTAGCCTTGCCAGAAAAAGTGCAAGTAAACTTTGCTGAATGTAGCTCAATTTAATTAATACACAAATTTCGTCTTCGCACCCTTTTCATAAATACACACTTCATAACTTAATCATTTAAATTAGCATTCCACAAATATACATGTAATTTAATGGTGGGTGGGGGTTTTTTGTTTTGGGTTTAGGGGGATTTTTTTGTTGTTGTTTTGGAGTTTTTTTGGTTGGTTGGTTGGTTATTTTTTTCATGAACACAAAGTGCCTACATACATAAATCCCAGTCTGTGTGGGTGTGCCAGGATGGAACTGTATACAATCGTATAGCTGTGTTCATATTGGTCCCACAATATACACTATACAAAAGCACAGAAAGAGCACAGATTTACAGAAGGCAATCTGTTAGCATCACTGCCAGTGATGGAGATGTTCAAGGGTATTATTATCTTCTCATACCTGTGTGCAACTGAGTGTATGAAGTTGAACCTGTAAAATGAAGAAAAATTTTCATCAAGATCACTTGGAACAAGTATATGAAGGTGCACCAATGACATAAGCTGAATAAGCCTGAAAGATTTTACATGGGAAGTCACAGAACTGTTTGGGCTGTAAGGGACCATTAAAAGTCAAGTCTTTTAACAACAAAACTTCCCTAAATGATGCATTTTTTGCTGAAGTAAGACTTCAACACATTAACTTAAAATATCAAGTTTGATACATTTCATCCCATTGTTCTTAAAATTTTCTTGATGTGTTCCTTTTGCAGGACAAAAATTCCCATAATGTATGGGACAAAATAGCTGTAACATCTGTAGTCAAGAGTGGTAGAAGAAATTCCCCATGTACTTCCATACCCCAATCTTCTAAGTATATTTTTCTCCATATAGCTTAAATCTTAGTGAGATGCCAACTGAATCCTGGCTGCCCATTTATTAGAAATCAGTGAAAGCTGAAGTGTTACCAATGAATTAAAATATATACTTAAAGCACACTTGTATGTCTCTGTTCAAAGAATTTCTCAATCTTAATGAGCTTTTTGCTACAGCTCAGAAATACCTCTTAGGGCTGAAAATGCCTAAAATCAAAGTTGTTTGTTATGTCTGTTATGTTGTTAATATGTTATTCTGAGAGATCAGCACACACTGGGAAGCATGCCCTGCGCTGCCCAGGAGCCCCTGGGGCTGTACCTGAGCCCTTACCTGACTGCACGCTACCAAGTCGCTTCTGTAGCGCCTCCAGCCGATGGATGTAATCTGTCAGAGCTCGTTCAGGGTCATAGTTCTGCAGCTGAGAACAGGCGAAGGAGACTGGGTTTAAATCAGCATGCATCCCGTGGAACCTAGGGACAGAACAACACACATGTCAAAAGGTGCAATTCCAAGTGAAAATATCAGCAAACAGCAAAATACTGTAGGCAGGGATACCTTATGGCCTGTCCTGCATGTCCCTTAGCTTATCCATGTGGTAGCCAGGACCTCATACCCATTTAATCTCCCTGCTATCATACTGCCTCCCCCACAGAAACCACTCTTGTCGTTTCTTTCTACTGCACTTGGCTGCATTTCTCTGGGACAAAGACTGACCAGCGAGTTCCTCCTAAGAATGCAGTAGAAACTATGGTAGGTGGAAGTTTGCTCTTCTATTAAAAACCTTATGTGAACAAGGACACCAGCATCTTTACAGGATTCTGCCTCTTATCATTACTTTCTGTAAGTAAAAGTCAACAGTGGCTAAAACATGTTAAAGGTTTTTTCCATGTAAACTGTTACGGTCATTACAGACTAAGATTATACAAATGTTGAGGTGGTTTACATGGAAATGAAAAACCAAAATGGCTAGAATCTGATACTCGGTGAAGACCTGAGCTCACAACTTTATATAAACTCATCAAGGGCTGATGACACTCATAAGAACATTGCCCTTGATGAAAAACATCCGTTTTCACTGGCATCTGACTCACTGATACCTCTGATACCACAGCTTAGGGCAGCAAACCAAAAGGGTTTGAACAGTAATAACCAGTGGAGCTGCCAAGCAGCTTCCATGCTCTGGTCATGATGCTGCAGCAATTGCTCCCAGCCCACAGTAACCAGGTGACTCTCAGCCACAGTGGATGGTCCTGTTTTTCCCTTATTTTGGCTGAAGGCACCTAAAGCAGCTCCACACCACACTGCTAACAACCAGCAGGGTGGGCAGCATTGCTTGTTCACAAAGCTCAGACTCTACAAGTGTAGGCAACAGCTGCATCCAGGATCTCTGCCAGTTCCAGAGAACATGATGTAAACGAGTCGTTAGAAATGTGCAAGCTTTGGCCTTGATCAGGAAATGAGAAATCACACACTGAATGCCTGAGGTGTAATTTTTATATATTCTTACAAAAAAAGCTTAATCTTACAGCATCGAAGATTACAAACCTTAGCAAGTAAACACTGATGCTTTCATTTAGTTAAACAGTGTCTGACAGAGAATAATAATCTAAAATAAAACGTACTTCTGTTGAAAATTTACAGGAGATCTAGGAGACTCCATGCCTGACCTGGATCTATAGGAATGTCTTTGTTCTCCGTAAAGATCCATGCCACCAGAGAATGAATCAGGCCGTAATTCATTACCTAGAAATACAAAAGGCAATGTCTTGAAAACTAAAGAAGAGTAACACCTTTTGCACTTCACTGGGAATCTCAAATGCAAGTTTTCTGTTTGCATATCACAAAAATGGTGTTTAACAGAAGTAGAACACTTTCAGACTCCCTCAGGGAAAACAAGAGATAAAATTCTGGCCTCGACTGACGTCAATGGGAAAACTGACAGACTGAGCAAGGATTTTAATGCAGGCCAAGATAGCTAGTAAATAATAAAGAAACTTTGATTCTCCTTAGAATCCTACAAAAAAGAAAACAGAAAACCATTATTTCCCAGACTTTAAGCTATAACAAAACAATGACAGGCTTTTGTTCTGAGGAAAAGGCCAAGGTGCAGATCTAAAAAACCTCCAATGACGCAGATAAAATTGCTTTCACAAAAACAATCCATAGGGAAACTTTCCATAATTTTTAAAATCCCACCCATAATGGAGTAAAACAAGACGGAAAAGAAAGCAAGTTAGGTCAGTGTCTGTGCTGAGCATGGATGCTCTCAGAAAACTGAGAAATAGGTTAATCCAAGCAATTAGAGCAAAAAAAAGGAAGGGGGAACAGCCCCCATTCATTTCACATGAGGAAAATACAAATTAAAAACCATCTCAACTAAACAATGGTGCAACTTGTAAATACGACTTTTTTAAGCCATTACTGGACTATGCTTTACCTGTGTTCTGGCTAAAAACATCCCTGTTGATACTCAGAATACCAGAACCTGTAACTCTGTGCCATCGACGAACCAGGAACTTCATTCTGCATTTCAAATGAAAAAGAAACCACACAGCTTCAGGATAAGTGAAATAGTCTGATAAAAGTTATCTGCTCCTTCTATTCTAGAAGGCATAAGAACTTCTTGAACAGCAAGCAAAATGAATGGATGGGTATCTAGAACCTGGATATCAAATAGAAAACATCCTTATACACATCCCTAAGAGACCAGCTTTTGTCCGAATCTGCTTTCAGCTTCACTTCTGCAGGTCCAGTGATTCCAGAGGTGTTGCGTAGATCCAAATGGATAGCAAATGGCTCAAGCACCTAAGCAACAGTGCATCAGCACTTAAAAATCATATTAATTACACTTTTCTTGCCCTGTTGCAGCCTCAAAACTGCAACTGCTGAGCGCTATGAATAAAACTCTCACTTACACCAGGTACATGAATAGTTCCTTAGATTCATACTATGCACAAGGTTTCAAAAAATAGCAGAATGTTCAAAATGTAACTTCCTCCAGTTTACCTTGAAATTGCGATAGACACTCTGACTGCAGAGCGAAATCGTGTAAAACCCCTTGAATGATGTGTGATGATTTCGAGGTCTGTGTAGGAAGGCTGTCCACCCATCCGTGCTATGAGGGCCAGTGTGGCTTCTTCACACTCTTGGAATCCACCTAGTAACAGCAGCAAATACTTTTTCTGATATATGAGAGCTTTCCGAAAACTCTCTGCTCGTAGGTATTTGCCATAAATTCTCTGCAACAAGAAAAAAAAAACAAAGGCGCCATAAGCTCCAAGAATAACTACAGTTTGAAACTTTTGACACCGTTACTTCTGTAGCATTTCTGTGATTATTCATTTCTTGCTATTGTGGAGAAACCAGCACTGCTGCTCATATGTGCTGAATGCAGCTTCATAATTTGAGGATGACCTAAGCAGCAAGAAATGGAGCATACACAGAAGAACAACATAGCTGCTTTACAGGTCATTCTTGGGGAATAAAATTAACAGTCAGGTATCCGAGGATAAAAATTTTAAAACTGAATTAGTATCTGTTTACTTAGAATATGCAGAGTGAACACAATGAAAACAGGCCCAAACAAAAAGGAAAAAAGCAGCTGTAGTTAGTATGTGGAGAAAAAAATCTTCCTACCCTTAAAACTGCATTTTCAGAATCTGACCCCAGTTCTCTGAGGAAAGCCTCACTCCTGAGCTCTGCTCTCAGCCTGGAGAGCTCCGCATCGGCTTGTTTCAAAGATTTCTGCAGCAACAGCCTTTCTCTGTTCCAAGTTTCCTTCTCAGAGGCAACAAGAGTATCAATATTAACTCCAACATCCGATGAGTGCCTAGAAGACTGAAGACAAAGGAAGCTGAATTTGAACCACATAGTCTGGAAAAGCTTAAGCTCTATTGTTCCAGTCATTGGTTTGGTGGAGAGCTCATAAAAATTAATGAGTGAAAAACTATCCACTGATTGGATCTGAGGCCACCCTTGCATTCTGACACCTCAAAAGCAGTGATTTTAGGAGTCCAATTAATGTCCTAGAAAAATACAGCTTCTCCAAAAAAACCCCCCAATCCTCAGTTGCATCATACTAGCTTCATGATCCTGAAGCTATCTGGATCTGTTTGCTACTTAACATGGTTATGAGATACAGATTGTAAAGTGCATTTAAAAGAAAAGAGCAGTTGACAAAAAGCAGCTGGGTAAAATCACAAAGTTTACACTAAACACAGTGAGTTGAGATATACTGACCACTGAACAAGAATAACTCACACACATTCACTCTGCAGAGGAGAGGCAAGAAAAACTCTATACATAACCCATTACATCAGCACCACTAAAGACATACGTAGTCTCCACAAGGTTGTCTGTGCTGGTATCTTCTTAGTTCTTCCTCCAGTTTCATGACAGCATTTCTCAAATTATTCTTTTCTTCACTCAGTTTGCTGACAAAGCCTGTCAGCTCAGCATTTTGCCTCAGCAGCCTCTCAGTCAGTGAGCTAGATGGAGTCCCAGGTGGTAGCACGAGCTTCAGCTACAAGGAAGAAAGAAAATCCAACACAACTTTTATTAGATCCAAGTTGCCTGCTTGAAAATGACTGGCTTAGAGTGAGGAACTTTTCTAGATAACGGCAAGAACTTTGTAGCAACTTCAACAAAGAAAACTTCAGTGTACATGTAAACAATAGATTAATGTGACTTTCTTGTCTACACTTATCCTGTACATTACAACAGAGTATTTTCATACAGGCTCAATTGTACCAGCTATAACGATTTGCAAAGCTTTTCTATTATGTTTAGGTTTATCTAACTTCGAGGAAAAGAAAAGCCTCAAAGCTTTTCCCAAGTCATGTTGAAAACACTTGCTTAAAATACAAGAAAGGACCAAGCTAAGCTCACTGAAAAATCAAGTAATGCTGAATTCTTTGCAACACATTACCTCAGTTTTTACACAGGTGTGTCCTTCTCAATCTGCAATGGCTTTCTTTGGTAAATACAGGGCAGTTTGAGTAAATGTGTTGTATCAACTCAATACAATAAATATTAAAAGTTGATTTTAATCAGGAAGTACTGAGCAAAATTTCCCCAGTTACAGGAATACTGAAGAAAGAAAAATAACCTTTTCTTAAAGAAAAAGCCATGAGATTCAAAAATTTATAACGAAACTGGAAGAGTTTCAATTTGAAAGTTGAAAAATCACTTTTAAAGTATTTAAAATTGAAAAAAAAAAAAAAGGAAAAGGCTATTTACTAACTCCAATCAGAACAGTCACTGGAGTTTTCCTCTAGAACATACAGACCTGAATAAGTACAGGCTTAACAAACTCCTTGCTGGTTTCTCTGCATAGCTCATCATCCCAAACTCTCCCACCAAAGTTACAACATTGCACTCTCACCTCTTCCAGACAAGACAATCCAGGCAGTATTTGCAGTTCTGAAATAACTTCTTCAACAGAATTTTGTACTGCAATGAAATCTTGATCATCTGCTGTTTCAAACTGCAATCTGAGACAAAAAGGACAGTTTTTATAGCCTGTACAGTCTGACACCATGAGCCAGCCCAACAGGACTTCCCATGGATCCCTACACACTGGCTCTTTAGCAAGTCACTTCAGCAGAGTTACTGGAGTCATGGAAACATTTTCAAGACTGCCCAGTGACTCAATTAAATTGGTTTGATTTGATAAATATTGTGCATAGAACAGTTTCCACTCATTTGTAGACAAGGATGTTCTACATGAATCACATTTAAAGTAATGGTTCTGCTTCCCAAAAATCTACTGAATCTGTGTGAGCAAAATCTTAGGGTATTTTCCAGACATACTGCATTCTGCTTTGCCCAAAGGAATGAATGAATGAATGAAGGAAGGAAGGAATGAATGAATGAGTGAATGAATGAAGGAAGGAATGAATGAATGAGTGAATGAATGTTTAATATTAAATGACCATCACAGCAAAATAACAACAGATTCAAACCTCCCATATACCTGGTACCACGATATTTGTTAATCTTATGGAGATGATAACCTCAAAAAAATAAGAATCAAGATCAGTTTCACTTGACCATATATTTTTTCCTGAGGATGCAAGGGGGATGATTCAGAACAATAATCCCTATATCCATTCCCTTATACATTATGAATTACTTAATTACTGAATTGTTTTAAATTAATCTACCTACAAAATACCCAAATAAACCTTATCATTTTTCAGAGAAAAAAAGATAACTTTGCTGTGACTTCTAAAGGACCCTGTTAAATTTGCAAGATTTAGAGCAGCATTTGATACTCTGTGATCCTTTTTTCCATACGTTTATCTCAAATAACAGCATGGAGTATAAAAAGCAGAGCAACCTCAAACTCAAATGAATCCTGCAGTCTGTGGATTATGATTCAAACAGCATATATTAGCTTGCTGGTTGCTATTAACAAACCAAATAGCTGAAGACTGGTCTAACCTGCTAGCAGCTTTCCGAGCCAACTGCTTCAGCTTTGGAGATGCATTTTGCAGCTTTTGTCTGACTTTCTCCAGAACTTCAGTAGCAGCAGAAAAATCTCCTGTCAGCGTGCGGTAGGTCAATTCATTTGTCTCAGCTCCTTCCATTTTTTGCTGGAGAACCCAATTTCTTGTTCTGTCATTGGGTGTATCCCAAGTAGTCTGGAAAGAAATATGTATTTATATATATATATATACAGAATGTACATGACCCAGTGCTATAAAATGAAAACATATGATTTTTAAACACACCCAGAAAGACAAACAATTCTGACACAGACAGGAGTTTAGTGTGACTACAGCACTGCTGTAGAGTACCCCTAAACTATAATTTGTGAAAGGTATAGTGTGATGTCTCTCTTGACTAAGATCTAGCAATCATGGAACTACAGTGTGAATACATTCAACACACTCAGTTGGCAGGAAGTCACCAAGCCTTTCTGTTTCTTCCACCAGCAGCATCTTTAGCAACTGTACATGGAATTTGGACAATTGGGTCTATGGGTTTTGGTGGCCAATTCATTGTCAGAACAGGGGCTGGAAGGTCATGGGAGGTCCATCCACAGTCACAGATCACCAATGATGCTGACACGAGCCAAGTAATGCACTGATGTCCTCTTCACTAACAACCTCCCAGCAGTGCCATACCCCACAAGGAAAGAAGAACTGCCATCCCTAACAAGGAAATCTGAGTCCATGGCTCTGCCATGGGCTGTTTGACTACAGTGTGGTATCAATAAAAAAGCAGCATGTTGCAAATGTCACAGGAAGCAGCAGGAGATTCATTCTTTGAAATTCCAGGCAGATCCTGGAAAGCAGATCATACTGTCTGCTGATGAGGAGGAGAAAAAACCCCACAGCTGCTGTCAATCTGATCCAAGGGAAGACTTCACTGACTACAGTGCTGGCAGTTACCTCTGTGCAGAAGAACAAGGTGCACAAACTGAGCATGGCAGGACGACTTCTGCTGTCACAGTTACCAATATACCCAACATCCTGCCTGTAGTTTCAGATAGTCTCCAATGCTTCAGAAGATTAAAACCAGTAGCCAGATTAGATGATACCATGATGGGCAAAAACATGGTCAGCAAAGAAGCAAGTCCCCTGACAAGCCCCTCTGCAGCTATCCTCAAATCACTCACCCAGAAAAACATATCTTGAACAGGGAAGTTTCTGGAAGTTTTAAAAGTAATTTTAAAATAATTTTAAAACTTTCAAAAATTTTATGAGAAAGGCAACAGTGTTTCCAACTTTCATTTACCTAAAAGTTAGGATACATTCTCATATTGATTTTTTACCTTGATTTCTTCCTTCTATTTTGTTTGCTAACATACACATATTCATGCATATGCTTGTTTGATTGCTTAGTCATTTACTTATTAAAGCTGTTGGAAGATCACTTTTTAAATGTTTCGAAGACCCCCTGTGGTTTATAAATCAAAGATCACGTGCACTGACCTGGAGCATTCCTGAACAGAAACAGCTCATTCCTGCAACTGGTTGCAGGGAATGTTCTTCTCCTACACTGAGACACGAAGTGTGTGTATACATCCAGATACATTTCTTCTGCTCATGCTCCTCCTTACACACTTCTAAAACTTCACCCTCAGGAGGAGGGATGTCAACAGTTTTAGATAGCAAACTGGAATGCCTTCCCTTTCTCTGGTGCCCATGTTCTGTCATGTGCAGGCTATTTTATAGATTAAGTAAAGGCGCAGACACACAATGCTAATTGAGCAGAAGAATTAAAGCTAAATAGCGTATTTCAGCATTACATATTGCTTTCAGTCCTACTGTACCTCATTTGGATTGTGGCTTGGTGTCCTTTCGGCTTCCTTTCTTCCTTCACTCTCCTGCTCTTTTTTCTGTAGATCTTGGATCATTTCTTGCAACTTCTTTGTTTCATTCCCTAATTTATGAACTTCTTGCTTCTTTTCTCCAAGTTGCCACTGAAGGTCTTCTACTTTGGACTCCAGTTCATGAAGTTTCTTCTGTGCTATTAGGTTAGCATCTTGTTCTGCTTGTAATGCTTTCCTCTGGATCTGCCTTTCTTTTTCCATTTGCTGTCTCACTTGCACAGATTCTAGTTTATACTTCTCCATCTCACTTACTAACTCCACTATACGGTCATGCTTTTCATCCATTTGTTTCTGTAGCTCTGTAAGTAATTCCTCAGATGGATTAGGTATTCCAGCTTGCCCCTTATCTTCAGCACTTTGAAGCTGAGCACATAGCTCTTTTTCCCTTTCTAGGGCACTGCTTATTTCGAGAGCTCGAACCTTCTCTGATTCAAGAAGCACCTGCAACTCAGAAATACGGCTTCGCTCACGTGACAACTGGGCAGCACTGAGTGCTTCTTGGGATTCAATTTTCTGTTGCAGATCAGTTGACATCTGTTTCTCTTGCTCCAAAAGTTTAGTTAACTCCAAGTTCTTGTGTTTTTGATCTTCAAGAGAGAATTTTAAATCCTTTCAAAAGAAAACAGATTGTTTTTTAACAGATTTTGCTATTCACAATTTATGCAACAATACTATGAATGCTGCAGCTACATCTGATACTGGTGTCTTTATTCTAAAATTGGATCATCTCATAAAATAATCTTTGTAACACAGACTTCATAGTAAGATACAAACAGCTGTACTTCAAAAGTTGAAGCTGCTTTTACTTTCTAAAACTATGAAAATGATTTTGCAACTTCAGATTTCAAGATGTGAATAAATCTATACTGTCGAAGTTATTGCTTTTGTGTCTTAGTACTTGTACTGGAATACCTGCTCTCTCTCTCACTATCAAATACTGCAGAGGTACCAAGAAGCTACTAATACATTTCCTCCTAAAGTAAACTCCCTAGTTTGAATTTCATGAGGTCAAAATGCTGACTTTTAAAATGGAGACAAACAATAGGCCTCCTTAAATAATATTCTTAAATACTTCATGGTGGGGGCTGGGTGTGGCCATGTTAGCAGTGTCCTGGTCCCCTTGAATAATTGAGGGCCTTTATAGAATCTTTCAATCTTGGCCCTGAAAAGCAATGTAAAATTCCTTTCGATTTAAATGGAATATGCATCATGCCTTTTTCTTTCTTTGTCACACAGATTCTACACATCTTTCTTCAGCTCTAGATGATACAACTCTGCAGTTGAAGACAGAACATGGAGCATGCATTGGACAAAAATGTAAGCTGAGATGAAATGTTAATCAAAAGAATATTTTCATGCTCCTCAATTTTCCAGGCCATTTGGAATTATGGAATACCTCCAGCTCTTCTCTTCCTCTTTCCTCACTGCGTTCTATTTTAGCTCTTTCCTTTTCCAAAGCCCACTGTAGCTCTCTTGATTTTTTCTGTTCGTTGGCCATTGTATCCTTGAGAATATCAAGCTCAGCTGCTTTTTCTTTAACTTCAGTCCTAAAAGAGAAATAGTCAACCTTTACATTAGGCAATGGCTTTTTTCCTATCACACTAAGGTCAGTTACTTGATATTTATTCCATTTTACTACACTCTACAGTGTAGTAGAGTAACAGTGAAAAGCGTATTTTGAAAAACAAGACTAACTCAAAACCAAAAGAGTTGCACAGCTCAAGAACCAGAGTGTGTCCATCCTGATATATACTTTTAGCTGCCATTTTTTATTAACTTGTGGCTCAGGGGCAGTTAAATCCAGTATTGCCCAAAATCTGAAAGAGTGTGCATCTTGCTGCCATGTGTCTCAAAGGAAAAACTTTATATTGGGGGAAAAATAAAAATCAATGATCTGAATTTTCATTTTTTGCAAAGCAGTTTTGTATCAGTTTGTGAAAGAATCTTGTTCCTCATAGCCTGTAAAGGCTGTAAGGTAATCTGTAAAGTAATCCCAATTTAAACTGCAGCTTACTTTGTTCTCTCTGAGCAGCAAGATATCATACATGGGCACATCCCCTGGGTACAGGCCTAAATAATAATGACTTTTTTAAGTGTCAAATATTTAGCCTATTACCTCTGTTATCAACCATGTCAAAGCAACACTTAGGAGTATTTCATACAGAAGTATTTGCAAAGTCATCTTAACTTTGGAAGTTTTTTCTCCATGTTCATTTTTAGAAGCAGAAAAACCTTTAATAAATATGGTCTACTAATTAGACTGAATACATTTACTCTAATGTGTCAAACTTTAAAAAGAAACTTGATGTTAATAAATCATAAAATCAAACTATTAATTGAATTAGATTTTTTGTCAAATTGAACCAAAGTCTTTTTTTTCTCAGGTATGTTTTATAGAAAAACGGAGGAGCATTTACATTACATGAGATTAATACCCTTAATAAAATCAGTATTACAATTTCAGGGTAGGAAAGAGAATCTTCACACAGTCAACACAGAAAGCTTGGCACTGAAAGCCAACCTGATGGTTTCTAGGTCCTTGAAGTGCTTGTGCTGTGCTTTGAGGGTTGCTTCAAGCTCCAGTTTGGCCTGTGCAAGTTCATTCTTCAGCTCTGCACCCATCATTCTCTCAGAATTCAGCTGTTCCTGAAGCTCGGCTGCTCTGTCCTTCATACTACGCAGCTCCACTTGCATCTCCAGTATCTGTAACTGCTTCTGCTGCATGTTATACTCCAGCGTTTCTAATGAGAATGTCATTAATATGGAAATTATTTCATAAACAAACACTATTTGGGTAAAGCTTCCCCTAGCCAGAGCATGACTACCAGGCTAACATTAGGAGTGATATTTTAAAATACTATATTTTTCATTAGTGGAATAAAAGCAAAACCATGCCTTTTATACTTAAATACCTTTCATACTTTCTAGAAATCACTTCAACTCCTGAACTTCTTAAAGACTATAAAATGTGTGCAACTATATCAATATGCACCATTGGGATAATGATTAATACAACCGAAGTTAGATATATTATGTATGTATACTTGTGATCAAATTGTTGTGATTAAACAATGACAGTGAGCTTTACTTAATTTCAAAGTATACCTGTTCTCTGAACATTTTGTTCTTCATTCTAATTGCTTCTTAGTTTCTGCATTATGACTGACTATCCAACTTAGATAATTTCAAATCTGTTGAACCTAAACAGTGAAGCATATACATGGAAAATAACTTTAAAACACATGGCTGACTTTTATAGCACTTGAAGGTAACTTTGTATCACTTTCACTTTGATATCACAAGAACACAGATTATATCTTAATTTTTTTGCAAAATCAGTCAACTAAGAGTTAAAAAAGATGAAAAGTATGCACGCTTGGAACATGTGTATCAAAATCAGAGAGCAAAGACAGCATTTTTGAGCACTGCCATGAAAGCATTTGGAAACATATATTACTACAGAAGTCACCTTGGCTTTTTGAATCAATCTCTTGTTCTCTTTTTGGATTACTTTTCTTACTGTTCATCTGAGCATGTAACACTTGAATCTCCATCAGCAAACTTCTTCTGTCTGCATTCTGAAGACAGTCCATTGCTGCTCTCTGGTTAGTAGCCTATTAGCATTAGAAACATTTCACAGTAAAACTCCAGATTTTATTAGAATATCTATGCTGTTGAGATCACATTTACTTACATATTCATGGTGCATATATATTCAAAACATTTTCAATTAAGTCAATATTATAATATTTGGAAGAACTGCCTGCTATTTTTTTTCTCTACTAGGCATCAAAGCTACAGAATGAAAAGAGCTATCAGGTTTCTGGCAAACTGTAGTATTTCTTACTAATCCTTTCCATGTTCCAGAGGAGATAACTGACCTCTTTCTGTCCCATAGCAGCCTTATCACTTCCTCTTCTTTCAACTTGCTTCATATATACAAGCTACCTTTTTGTCTTAGACAGTGTAACATAATTCTAATTAACTTAATGACATCAAGCTCAGGACAAACTGATCTCTGAAAGCTGTATTTTTTCTATAGCTTGTGCACCCAAAAATCTCTTTTCCATACCACATGATTTTTCTTTTTAAAGACATGCTTCTTCCTACAAGTCTGACTTTGTTTTCACTCTTAAACTGTCAAACTACTATTAATACATATATTTTTAATGGATTTATACATTCAAAATTAAAATCAAATGTAGATAAACACACTTTGACTACAGTATGGTTTATATTACCTGCTCTTGCAGTCTGTGCTCTAACTGATTCATCAATATGACTGCATCTCTTGTGCCCAGTTCTGCAAGTTCAGTTTGAAACGCAGCAAGAAGAACATTTTGTTCCTTCACAAAAAGCTGCTGAATAGCACGCAGAAGTTCTCCTCGCCAGTCTGAGACATTTTCAGGAGATTCAGTACTTGCATGAGTCTGCAGTGGTATAAAATAAATTTAATCAGCAGAATTGAAGGACTACATCATTATCATTTTATGTAATGTGTGTGTGTTTTCAGTGGAATATTTAGCTTTTCTTACTCAGTAACATTCATTCACACAAGAGGCAAAGTCATCTTAACTTTGAAACATTTTTCTCCATGTTCACTTTTAGAAGCACTTATTGTACATGTTATGATTTCTTGTTTAGATGGAGGCAATTTAGCTTTTTGTAACTGAAAACTTAGCCCTGTCCAGTTACTATTTATGTTACTGTATCACACTATTCTTTTAATTTTTATGTTCCATGTATGTTCCTAGACTCTCACAGAGCTATTTTACAGCGTGCAGATATTGTGTATGAAAAAGATTTAATTTTAAATGACATGAAGTTAATCTCCCCACTTTGCACGCTGAAGGAAAAGCTGAAGTAGTAGAAACTACCTACATATATCCAAAAGTCTAACTGGGGTAATTTAACAGGCAAGTACTAAAAAGTTTTAACAGATTACTGATTAATACTGTTCTGTATTTTAAATAATTCACTCTCTACAGTATCTCTTGCTATAGTATCTTTCTAATAGCATCCAAGTTCTAATACACCAATAAATAACAACATTAAAAAATCTACTTTAACTGCTACTAGAACATGCTTTCAAACTAGAATTCCTTTTAAAAATTGGATTTATACAGTCAAAAGCTCTCAATGCACAGAAGGACAAATACAAATTGTAATTTAAGATTGACTATTACCATGAAGTGCAAGATGCACTTTTACAGCACAGTTTAAAACTATTTTGCCTTGTAACACTATATTTAAGCATTTAAACCTGAACTGTGAACATGTCTTATAAGGTTACCATAAATAACTTTTTATTTAGATAGAATCTTATATCATTTATACCTCAGCTTCTCTATGAAGTTGCATTTTTGCAAGTAGGTCTTTCAAAGATGAAATGGTGCTTAGAAAAGCTTTTCTTTCCTCTAGCCAGGGTTCTGTCTCTTGCTTATGAGGTGACAGATCTCTTTCACCATATGGAAATTCAGTGAGAGACAGCACCTGTATGCCTTCATGATGGACTGCTCTCAGCAAACCCTACAATAAATGCAAAAAGTAATTCAGTAATGCCAGTAATAACAACATAAAATAATAACAACAACAATAATCATAATCTTATTTCACGTGTATCAGAATACTTGTACTTCCCATTAGATCAGTGTAAAGAAACTATTTATGCTTCCTCATATCAAAGACAGAAGTGCCACCCAGTTCTTTATATCTGTCAAATAGAAACTTATTAAATAGGTGTATTTTTCCTCAGTTTCAGAAAAAAATTTCCAGCGTACATCTGTCTAATCAATTTTGATTTTTTTAAAATAGGCGCTGACGGAAACTTGACATTTTAAAAAAAAGTCTTGGGAAGTTTCCAGGTGAACTTTGCAATTCACTTTTTGAAATTACTATGAAGCTGAAGCTAGGGCTTTGTCAGAGACTTTTTAAAAATGTAATTAACACATGACACCCTTACTGTTAATATAAACAACTACGCTTGCTTTCATAACATAGCTATTATTCTGCAAACAGAATCTATAAAATGTAATATATGATCATGACATTATCATTAATACAACTATAATACAATTAGCAGTAGTTTTATTTCTCATAATCATAACAGAACACTCCAGTTATAAAAGTCTATATTTAACCTCATCTGTGCATCATTGTTCTGAATTATTTCAAAATGTATTAAAATAGTCAACACTAAAACTTATCTACATGACTCTCTTTTCACTGGACCAAGCTAATCTAAACTTTTGGTAGTATCACTCTTGTTCCATAAAAAAAAAGATCAGGTCTATTTTACCTTAATTTTTTGGGGGAGTAAATCAGTTGAAGTTTCACCTTCATCTATTCCTTCAGATATTGTGTCAGATCCCTGGGTCTGAGCAAGATACATTCCTTGACTCCAGTCTGAACTGGAGTCTAAAATAAAAGGAGAGAAAAATATGAAAGCTGGATTTCTGTGAAGCTTTGAAGAACAGGCATCAAAAAAGTATTTTTTATCTGTTGTTGTAACAGACTGTCACTAAGGGTTGATTTCAAGCCTGGAGACTATGTGTTTTATAGTTTTTCAGTTTCAAAGAAGCTATAGCAAAACAAGTCTAAAAAAACAACTAACACCCCCCATCCCAACCAAACTTAAAAATCACAGTTTTGTTTTAAAAGAGAAACAACTACTTACACAAGCACTTCTGTCAAATGACCCCCTCTCAACAGGCTTAGCTTTGCACATGAAAAGGATCACATTAGTAATTTTTATTGCTCTTTGATAAGTCAACACCTGTTCTTATCTCCCACTGCTAGAGAGCTGCAGCTTTAAATACTATCAAGAGATGATGAAGCTAGGCTGAAGAGATAATGTAATAAGTAGGAAGACTATAGAAACTCCAGTGTTTGTGGCTCAGCTTCGCGAACGAAGATTTGGGAAGGACTGTCCCCACGTGGGTGTGCCCTTCCAGCCTGCGCAGTGGATTTTTTAGGTGAGGCTCAGCATGTGCAGGACTGGCCCCACCATTTAAGTCCTGAGGTTCATCTGTCACGGCTGAGCGAGCTTGGACAGTGCCAGTGAAGTCCTCAGGACTAGAACCTACAGCACCCGGCATTTCCCAGGTCTCCCATCCAAGTACTAATCCAGGGCTGACCCTGCTGAGCTTCTGAGATCTGACGGGATCGGATGTCAGGGAGGAATTTAACTGCCAGAAACTCCAGTGGGAAGGAAAAAAAAATTTAGCATCTGATGCCTCAACTCAACCCATCTCTGATCTAGACATTTTCTTTTTGTAACAAATTAGTAGACATGGCATGTTCAGCACCTTTTGTTAGTGCAACAGGCTTCTCCTTCTATCTAGGGAGTAGTTGTTTTGATTTCTTAGAGCACAAACTCTTAATATCAAAAAAACAGATTTAATGTACTAAAAAAAAATTTCTTACCACTAGAACCTCCATCTCTAGCTTGATATGGTGGAGAACGTGTTAGTCCAGAACCTGGGTTTCTCTGTATTTAGAAAAGAAAACAACCAAATCTGTAAAGACCCCTTGCCCACTCTCCATAAGGGACTGACTAAGAAGCAGAAAACAATGTGAGCATCTTTGTTCCATTTCCCCTGCAATCAAAGTAGAACTGGAGACCAGAAAGATGGCATTCAACAGGGTGACCTACACTTGTCTCCACTTCACATGACAGGACAGGTTCAAGGCAGAAGGACAGGGAAGCATCTGATTGTTGAGCACCCCTGCAACACAAATTGCTGAGGAGGGGCTTCACAGTCTCTCACAAGGCCGTGGAAACATTAGAACACTTAAAAGCTTTATACTGAACATGAAGTGGTTCATACTTAGCTGACTTTAAATGGAAATTTCTGTAGCAAGGGCAAAAGTATGAACTGAAGTGGATCAGTGAATATAAAATAGGATGCACACCTCTTTGGCTCGTAGAGTTTCTATGACTTCCTTTAAAGTATTACATTCTTCAGACAATACTTGCACTGCAACAAACTTCTCTCTCCTTAATGCTTCAGATTCAGAGATATGCCTTGTCTCCATGTCCATGATTTCAGCAGCATGAAGTTCTTGCATTTGGTCGATTTTTTCAGTAAATTCTCTTATGATCTCTGCAATCTCTTCTGAAGAACATCCATTTTGCAAATCAATTTGGATTTCTGCATTTTTAACAAAGACTGGTGAAGTCTGGATACAGCTGTTCATTTCTACAGTCTTGTCTGTTTGCGATGAGGAGCTTTTTCCAACTACAGTAGACTCCCTAGTGGACAAATCACATGATATTTCTGCATCTTTCCTGCTTTCAGTTTTTGCCATTTCCTTGTCCTTTCTCAGGTAACTTGCAAGCCTCTCTTCTGCTTGAACCAGGTTCTCTTTAACTTTGTACAGGTCTTCCTGAAAACGTATCAGACTTGCCTCTTTTACCTGTAAATATGGAGAATCTCATTTGCACTGTTTCCAGATACTTAAAATATCTAAAATTCAGGCAATCCTCTAAACCATTACAGCTCAGTATAGTCTGATTTTAAAGCAATTATGACACATGGTATCAAATATTATCTCCTAAGAAATCCACTATTGCATTGCAGTTGACTGTAAAAGTATGGACTTTGGCAACAAGTGAAGGTTTGATCTACTGGATGAGCTGTGTTCCACTGACAGTAGGCACTGAGTGACTGTTTTTCTTGGTGGTATTCTCAGTGAGATATTAAAAAAAGCCAACAGCATGCACATTTGCACAGTAAGTCCTGTATAATCACTTGCTTTAAATACAGTATTGAACAATCTGGTTCTTACTGCTAACTCTTGCTGAAGTTTTTCGGCCTTTTCTCTGTAACTGCTCAGTTCTTCCTTAGCAGCAGCTGCCTCTTCTTTAACTTGTTCAAGTTCATTAATAAGCACATTTTCTTGCTGACTTTCCATGAGCTCTGCTCCAACCTAAATGGCAACACAAGACATGGAAAATGGTAGAGAATCAAGTATTAACAGCATTGATCACTGTCACACCAACTTAAAAAATGAAAAGACCAAAGGGAAAAAAAAATATTATTTGGATTAACAAAGCCTCAAAAAATTAAGACTAAGAGATCAGGAAAGACTATCTTCTTACAGTTTGCTGAACTGCAAGCAGAAATTGTCCATGCCACACAGAAAGCACTGGGAGAAAGGTCAACAGAAAGTAAGAAATGAGGTCTGATAATATTATTTCATTAATAAGACACTTACGACATTCATTCAATCTGCATTTGGATCAAATATCTTAGAACCTTTTCTTGTCCAGTTCCATGATTACTGAAACTCTCAAGTTCAGAGACATCAAGCTCATGTTTGGACTATCAAGCACAGTCAATTTTGACTGAAGGTTTTAAATTCAGAGGCAACAATTCAGTGGCAGATAGAAATCACGACAAATGTATACTAGAAAAACTATTGATGGGAAATACCTTTGGAACTGAGATGGGAAAATGAGAAAACGTAAACCATGATCAAAACGCACCAACCTCCCTCCCAGAAAAACCCATACAGATGAATTGGTAACATTTCCTGTATCATTCTGCATCCTCTCTTAGCCAATTTTTGTAATTTTAATTTTTATCTACCTTCACATAAGGTAGAAGTGTAATTCATTCCATTCTATGTCAATTCAAATTAAGAATAAGAAAGTGTATGTCCAAAATTCAAAACCACCCTACATTCATAAAAAGACGTTTTTAGTGCAAAATGGAAACTGATAGTGAGGTTCACCTAAAATAACATTCTTCTCTCCTTTGTAACTCAAGGAATAATATAGAAATGAAAGTACCCCTCACAGCAGAATATTCCTGTAATTATTGTCATTAAGAACCATTTAATTCATTATACTTTACATAAAATAACAGGTTTTAGTGAAAACAAGCCAAAAGAAAATGGCATCTAATTACCTGATGTGTCTGTATTTCTTCTTGCTTCATGTATTTCTGAATCTCTCCTTTGTGTTTTTCTTGAACTTCTTCTAGCAATTGCTGAAGCTCTAAGAATCGCTCTTCTTTCACTTTTGCTTCCTTTTGTGCAACTTTTACATTTTCTTTTTCTACCTCCAAGTTATGACTTACCACTGCCAGTTGGTGTTCCATCTCATTAAGTTTCTGTGTTAAGAGTGACAATTTAGATTCTGTCTCATTTTCAGTTCCACCACTCAAACTCTCTGTCTGGGCATTCTTGCTTGCTTCCTCCACACGTTTTGAAGCTTCCTGAATTTCCCGCATGAATTTTCTCTGCTCTTGAACTGCATTTAGCTGAACCTGACTCACAAGAGCGGCAGCAACTTTCTCCACTAGTGTCTTTTCCAGTTCTAATATCCTCTTTTTAAGTGTTTCCCTTTCAACTTTGCTTTGCTCTTTCAGGTTTTTTATTTCATTGTACGACTGGCACAGTTCTGAATCTTTGTCCTTAATGCATGCCTGAAGTTGGTGCAGTTGCATCTCCATCTTGCTAATGGCTCCTCTTGCATTCTCTTCAGAAGCCCTAAGCAGGGACTGATCTAGCAACTCTATCTCCTGACATACACCTTCTTCCACTTGTTCAGTTTTCCCATTGCTCCCATCTTCTGGTGTTGACTTACCACCTTTCATCACTGCACACTTACAGTTCTCTGTTATTCTTTCATGCTCTTTTGTTAACATATTTATTTCTTGCTTTAACTGGTTCATTTTTAACTTAGTTTCCTCAAGCTCGTTCTTTGTTCGAGACGCCTCTGTATTTATGTTTTCTACTTGCTTTTCCAAAGCTTCCTTTTCTGCCAGAACTGTTTCAAGCATGTGTTTCAGACTGTCAGCATCTTCTTGAAAAGCAGCAATGTCTGCAGGTATTTTTTGTTCAATAATAGCCAGTTCCTGCTGAAGCTTATCAATTACATCATTTAACTGCTCTACTTCCTCATCATTTTTTTTCTTCACACGTTCTTGTTCACTTTTCAGACACTCTACCTGGGCTTCAAGCTCCCGTATATGCTCACTTTGCTCTTCAATAACCTGGGGGGAAAAAAAAAACAAATCAAAGAAAAGGACTTTAAAGCTACTGAAGTCTCAGACAATTGTCCTGGACTTTATAGAAACAGTTTAATAAAACATTGAAACATCTCATAAAAGAAATAATGTTCTCAGAGATTTTCTTAATATGATGTCTCTTTTAAAGTTTCATGAGAATCAAAACATCTTCAAACAGGACTGACACTTTAAGGTCTGTGACCTTAAAGAACTGCAAAACAGGCATTAAAGCATCAGATGAAGTGAAAGCATTTGTAACATTCACAGATATATGGAAGACTTATAATCTCAGACCACAGCAAAACACCTATCAGTTAACTCTGACATTTTCTATCACAAACCTAAACACGTGTTTGTCTGTTTCTGTGTACGCACACACAGACACACACAGAGCGCACAAAACCACGCGGAGCAAACAGTACCCACAGACACAGAGCACAATTATTTATTTGTGCTATAGTTTAAATCAAAGAGAGACAAAGTTATAGATGTATTTATTTTATAATGTATATGACTATTCAAACAAAATTCAAAGAGAGTGGTGAAGACATGAAGAAAGTGAGACTAATATTTTCCTACATTACTTCCTAAGACACTGAAAATTACAGGCTGCGTAAGGGGCTCAAAATTCCAAGAAATTAATAAAATTATATAACTGAGCAAATATGAAGGTGATGACTTTATGATGCAGAAAAGAGAAGATATATCAGCTTCTAATACAGAAGTAGAAACAAAAAATGGAAAGACTGGTTTTGATGAATGCTAAATTTGCTAAATAAACGTCTTGGCAAAAGGAATAAAAAGAAGTTATTAGAGTCCAGTAGAATCTGTTTAATAGAATTTGTTAAAAAACCTTCTTGTTAAATTGCAGTAAGAGCAAATTCTCATTTGAATGTAGGAGAATGACAAAATAAAGACAGACCAGTTGATAAGTAGCAAGTCTAAGAAACAAAGTGGATATATTTTTTCAGTGGAATGTTTGGAGATCTGAAATGAATAGTACTTCTACAGTGGAAATTAAAAAGACAGAAGAAAATATGTCAAAAATATTTGGAAAGACTTATCATAAAATAAAATAATTTATGGTATCTAAAATGGGTAAGAACTCTAAAAGGGTCATTTAAGAAATGTGAAGAAAAAATGCAGAAGACAAGAAGGATGACTAAATTCATTACTCAGTTAGCCATGTCTTTTCCTTTGTCTCTCAGTACTTCATTATGCTTAGTCAAATAGAATAAGATGATGACTTTGTAATAAGCATAATATGTACAAAAATAAAAGATAAATGTGACCATATGCAGGCTGATTTGGCAACCAAGAACTTTATTGTAAAAATCCACAGAGACTACAGGAAGCTCAAAAACACTAAATAAAATCTGATTGAGTTATAGAATCATAGAATGCTTTGGGCTGGAAGGGAGCCCTCGCGTCAGAGGCAGAAGAAAGAACAGTGGTCCTGGTGATTGCTATCAACTTTGTGTGACAGTTTCTGTTCTTCAGAACATAATGGAATAAAGGCCTATAGAAGGCAAATACAGTAATTAAAAGAAAAGCACTTAGCGGAATGAAGATGTCTAAGGGACTTAGAGAAGGAATTAACCTAAAAATAATCTATTAATATTTAATACTGATCTCATAATCAAGCAGAGTAATTACTTAATGTCCTGTAAAATAAAACCGATTAAGAGGATGAAATTAAGACAATGAAGTTTCATATAGCAGGAGAAGAACAAGTCATTACAATCAGCTATAAGTGAATCTTGGGTATTTCTCTCAAGCCAAGATTTTTAACTCTATTACTGGAGTCATTGTATAGAGCAGAACCATTCTGTGATTCCTAAAGTATGAAGCTTCCCAAATCCAATTTAATGTTTTGTCATTATTCTGTGAGGTTCATTATAACTGAATTTTGCACATAAAGACTCAGTGAAATTATCCAGCTCAGTCAGAGCTGTAGTTTAGTAGATTAAATATGTCCTATTAGAATGCTAGCCTAAATGTTCAGTCAGCTACTGAGTGGTAACAGAAATCCTTTTCTTAACTTAGTGTATAATACTAGCTCTTGTGTTGAAGCTTATGGCTAATAAATGACATTTAAAATGGTCAGATTGCAAAATTCATCCACTGAAAAAATCAGTTTTTCTTTCTATAAAAAATGTGACTGCAGGTCTGTTTCTGCTGTCACATCAATGCAAAATAAGTAGCATTTCTGATGAAATCAAGTGTGTTATAGCTGTATAAAATGGAAATGAGGCAAAAGAAGATGAAGCTGATTATCATAATTGAAAAATAACAGAAAGCTACAGGTGTTAAATCTCAATAAATAAAAGATGAATCTGCTTCTTTCTTTCTTGATCTCTATTTCTAATAAATCACAGCATTTTTTTTGCTCCCCCATGCTTGAAACTGGATAAAAGATGTTGCCAGCGCTGGTGTGATGATAAAGTATTAACAAGCATGGAGCTCAAAAGTAAAACTGCTAATAAATCATTAAAATCCAAAGTAATCCAGAAGGTGTCACTGGTGCCTAGTACTGAATGTAAGTCATGAGAGGGAAGATGTTAAAATGAATGCTGAGACTGAATCCAGCTACCTACACACTATTAAATGTTCAGAACTATTAGAAGAACAATGACTGAAGAAGAATTTAAGACAAAAACTCAAGCAAAAATAAGGCAGAATAATTAAAAAGAAAAGCAAGAAAAAAGTATCCTTCAAAAAAATGATACTAAAGAGGAAAAAGAGATTACGTTTAAAGCACTGCTTGAAGACAAAACATTTGCATTTTTAGACTAAGGCAGCAACAAAAGATAATGTAATTGGTGCGGAACAGAGTTGTTTTTCCCTACAAACAACTAGCAGCACAAAGTAACTCTCTAAAGATTTCAGAAGTACGTACCTTGTTGTCAGTTGTGCCATCAAGTTGCTGTTGCAGTTTTGCAATTTGTTCATGAAGATGATATATTTCCTGCTCTTTTTCTTGCATGATGTGTGCGAGCCTCCCAGCCACTAAATGATGGTCCTTTATGGTGGCATCTTCAGATTTCTGGATAGCTAGTCCCAGTATTTCCATTTCATCCTGCCAAAAAAAACCCCACCAAAAACATGCTACAGTTAGTTGTACATAACATTTTCTGCATATTCTTGTATGAGCACTGCAGGCATAGGAATTAAACAAATTTCATGGAATGAGAAGTAATTATATGAGCTTTTTATTAATTTTGCAAGTTGAACTGTGGAATGCCTGAGAAAAGAGAAAAAACTTGGTGTCTGGGCATTTTCAAAGACTTTATTTCTGAGGATGAGGAATAAAACTCAAGGCTTCTCTGTTACACAGTTACCTTAAATAATTTGTTCTCTTGTTCAAGTTCTTGCAAGTGAGTAGTGGACTCCTTTCGTTGAATTTCTAATTGCATGTGCAATTGCTGAACTTCTTCATTTTTATTTTCTAGCTCCTCTCGAAACTGCTCCAATTGTTCCTCAAGGTTTGTGACCTATGTTTCCAAAACAAATGGTGGAAATGGAGTAGACAGCCATACCAAAAATTAAAGGTCATAGTTTTCAAGTACAATGTCTACAGTAAACTGGTTTGCTAAGCACAAACAAAAGAATGTGTACTCAGTGACACGAGGCCTTAAACTGAATGCAATTTTAAACTCCAGTAAAAGCTCAGTTGAAATTGCCATGAAGTTTTTCTTAATTGGGCTGAATTTTGATTTCAGAAACACTCTTGCAAGTCATAAATATTAAAATAGAACAACTACCATAGCTCACAAGAGAATTTCAAAGGTATTTGGACTGCTATCTCTCTGATCTGTAAAAAATTTCATCTGTGTAGTTCACTAAACTCAAAAGCAAAAACTGACAGAGCAAAATATCACAGGAAAGATGGAACATTTCACAGGCATTTTACCTCTTTCTCCTTTCTGTCCACAGCTTCTCGTTCAGCTTGCAGTTGTACTTCAAGAGGTAACTCTCCCTTTACTATGATTGTGCCAAACTGCCTCCTTTCCTCTACCTTTAAATAAAAATAGTATTAATAATAATCAGACTTTTAAAAAAGTACACTGTTTCGGTTTCAAGAAAATAAGCAAGTAGCAAATCCTGGATAAGTTTAGACCAAACAATACCTTTTGCAAGTTGTCTGCACTGATGATTAAGGCTTGTTCCAGTTCTCTTATCCTGCATTCTAGCTTCTCAATTTCTTCATTTCGTTCTTGTATATCTCTCTGAAGTTGCTCCTTAGAGAGCAAAAGCTCACTACATTTGTCTGTTTTTTCTTTGAGATGATTTGTTAACTGTTCAACCTGGTGACAATAGGACAAGAAGATTAATATATTGGACTACACAGGAAGGGTTTGGTAGCAATAGCAACACCACTCATTTTTGACAAGACTAATGAAACTTCTACTCTTTAGGTGAAACAGAATATACAGTTAGAATACTGCAGTACTATATCCAGCAAATACAAACAGCATTTTTTAAGACCTGGTATGTTCTGTGCTACATTGCCTACTCTCTGGAACTGACCCTGTCCTTCTGAAGCCTTCAGACTCTCTGGTGACTTAAAAGCCAGTAGCATGCAGCCCACTAAAAAGATGCCTTTAGCATCTATGGATGGAAGGTTTTGACCCTAAGGTCAAGATGCTATTTGCCTCTTTTAGGAATATCATAGTTCTAAAAATCTGTGACAAAATTATTCAAGAGGAGGAGTTGATTGGTGACATACAGAAATATCCTAAAACTCACTGGGTCTTTAGCACTGAAGAGAATTGTTATACTTCAATTCCAAGAAATGTGAACTGTTGATTTCTTGCTGGGTTTCTTAAATGGGACCAAACAGATGTCATGAAAGATATCATTCCACTTTTTATGGGGGACAAAGCATCCACACATAAAGCATTCTGAATCTCAGTAGGTCAGATGTTTGCACCTCAGAAACAATATATTAAAAGATTAACTGAAGTAGCAGAGATAGGAGTATCTATCCATTTTTAGCTGTATTTCAGAAACTATTCACTGAAATTCAAGACAAGAAAGATGCATAACAAATCCATAGTAGATGCACAGTTAAGACCTGAGTTAAACTAAGCAATAGAGCAAGAGACACAGAAAGCAATCTTTGTCCCACTCAAGAAACTGATTTCAGTATTTACAATTGGGAATTTATGATGTGGCCAAATGTGGAAGACTCAAAGCACTGCAATAGATAGGAGAGAAGACCAGAACATAAAGCTGACAGGATGGTATTATTGACGTTATCCATCCATGAATAACATCAAAGTCTGAAGTGACCTCAGAAAAGTCTTGAGAGAGAAATGGAAAAAAAAATCAAGTCTTGAGCAGACTCTTTACAATAACCCTCCCTGGAATAAGTTGATAAAGCTGAAACAACAGTAAAAAAAGAAAGGAAGTTATCAACTGAAAATGCTCATGGCATTCATGCAAAGCAGAAGAGAATTTCAAAAACTGCACAACTATGAAAAATAAAGTAGCTACCTCAGAAAAGCATGAGAAATAATTGTAAAATATATACTTATGAAATATTCCAAGGGGCATTCTGACATCAAGATGTACTATATATAGTAAGAATATGTGCCTCATTTGATAAAAATTAAATGTAAATCTAATACAGTACTGGAAATTCTGTCTGTAATTTGCAATGTATCATATTCAACATCACCCAGCTCTAAAATAGCTGCTACACCTGTGATGTTTGCAGACATTATCTTACTATCTTTCTATATACTAAAAAATTCTAATTTAAAAACATTTAACACAGATGTCTTTCATTTTACAGCATGCTTTAAATTTTCATTTCCTCCATATGTGTATATGTGCATGTAAGTCAGATATATTTTACGTATAGATCCTGTACAGATAAATAATTTTTATAATGCTATCAAATTTGATATTCTTAAGAGCTTTTTTTTAAGTGCAAAAACTTTCACCAGGAATTTGCATACTACCCATGGCCCAAACTATAAACAGCTGTGTAACAAAATGAACCCCAAATGAACATGTCAAATTCAGGAAAATTAATTGCCCTAGAGTCACCTCCACCTGTGTAATGTGTCAGCAGCAGAGGAGGGCACACACACTGTGCAAGAGAAGGAAATAGATGCAGAATTGCTCCATGTGTTTTGTTTAACACATACCCACCTAATTCCAGAAGATTCCTTATTCGCAGAAGCTGATGGTAACCTCATCACTTAATACTGAACACTTCGTAAGATTTCTTATAAAACCTTTGCATTAAAATATATTTAAACCCCCCCGACACACAGTTCTAGCCTGCGAATTCTAAGTAAATAAGTACTTCAATGACTTACATCTCATCACATATATCAATTTATGTCTTATTAATATCTATGGTCCTAAACTATATCCTAGAATCACATAATGGTTTAGGTTGGAGGGGACCTTAAAGATCACCTAGTTCCAACCTCCCTGTTGTGGGTAGGGACACCTTCAACTATTCTATGGAAAACAGAATATTAAATATTGCTAATATTTGAGAATTGAATTACAGCAACTGAACTACCTCATCAAGAACTTTGATTTGAAAATCACATTGCAACCCAGTAAGAGGCTTTTTAACACTGAAAATCAAGCAAGAAAATCATGTAAAATGCAGGCCTTGATCAAAAAGTAGGAGAAAAGAAAATCCACGCAAAAAAAAAGCAGTTTCATTGACTAACAGGTCATCAAACAAAACATGCAAAAGCATCATAATATGTAACATTTGCACTGCTGTCATTTTTTTTCTGTGACTCCCTTGAGCTGCTGTTCTAAGTACAGTCACTAAATTTGCTTCAGAGCAGACAGACTTTCACTGGGGAGGTTCAAGTACACATAGCAAGTGTTACTACATCTCAAGTGCTAAACCTTGGCAACTCAGTTCCCTCACAGTGGAATATCTGTGCTACAAACAGGGGGTCACAAAACGTAAGAACATGTAAAACTGCTAAAATAGTCTTGAATGTTTACACAGGCTTTTGAGAACACTGGGTTTTGCAAGCTGAGTTATATGAAAGAGCCTTTTGGAAAGTTAGGAAGTTTCTGAATGTCTACCACTAAAAACCAAACCAACAACCAGCCTAAAAAAACCTCCAAAACACAGTTTCACCACTTCCCCCAACACCTTACTCTTCATTCTCAAGGGATTTACTTTCCTGGCTTGTAAATGAATATAGAGAATGTACATCATAAAATAGCTTCATTATAATATCTTAACAGCTGTCAACTTGTCATTTATACTCACTGAGTACAGGTAATAAAATGTGTTACCTCTCTAGTCTGATGTTCATTGACAGGCTGACTCCTTTGTGGAATCTTCAGCTGTTGTTCCAGCTTCTGTATCTCTTGCTGGAATACATCTCTCTCGTGCTCTCGGTCAATTGCTTGCTCCTAAAAGTTAACAGATTATGTGGATATACAACTTGATTTAGAACTATGCAAATTAAGCATATTACTATTTTTTACTCCTGTTAATGTGAAGCTGATAAGAGTATCTCAGTATTTTTAAGGTAGCAGAATCTATTGCAGCTACCAGTAACAAAAATGTCTTTATCATTTGGGGTAATAAATTTCACATTTTTTAATGAAAAAATTAGCACAGCCTAGACACATCAAGTAATACTTGACAAAACTGACAAGTTTGTTTCTTCTGGCCCAGGTACACTACACAAATGATAATAAGCCAGTATTTTACGATTTTTTTTCCCCTAGCATTTGTCTTTGGTAACTGTAGCATTCAGAATATTCAGAATAGGAATTTACGCTGTGTTAATGATGAGGAGCCATCAGAAAAAAAATTGTAAAGTGCTTGAATTTTGCATTTCAGTTTTACCAGTTTCTGTTGTTTTATCTGAGTCTGACATTTGGGAAATATATCTTTATATAGAAAATCCACAACTGGTAGCATCCAGCAAAGAATCACCTTTAAATGTCACTTGGTAACTCAGACAAACCTTATCAGATTCATTAAGATAAACCAGCTGAATCTGATACAAAGAGGAATACAATAAATATATTGCAAAAATTCAGGAAACCAGAGAAACCCTCAAACTTTACAAGCTGCAGATTTTAAAACCTCACCTTCTGTTTCAAGGAAACAGCAGAGTTCTAAGACTGTTAGTACAAAGAGCTACTCATCTCAGTAGTCTGTAACTCTCTGGTTCGTGTTATAGACAATCCCCAACCATTATGCATATATGACCATGAGACATGTAACAGAAGTTTCACTTTTGCACCTTGTCCTATATGACATGCTAGTTTCGGTGAGAAAAGTACTCTTGTAACTGTAGAAAATGAAATAAAGCAAATTAATTTGTGCTACTAAGTGTCTACTGCTTAGTAATTGACTATGCAGAGAAGGTGTCACAGGGTGTTATATTTATTTTGTCAAAAATTATTCCACCCTACTGCTGTTAGCTAGAGAGTTAAACTGAGGAGGCATGGAAACAATAGGTTTTTCCCAACAGCAGCACAGACACTTAATAGGAATAAAATGGGAAAAGAAGGAGTGTGGAAAGATGGTCTTTGGTGAAAATGAGGTAGAGACCAAAACAAAAGTACAGAGATGGCCTGAGGTAGGAAGAAGCTGGGTAAAATAAAGAGAGCTGCTACTGTGAATGGGGACAAGTAGACATACAATATAACTGGCTGGAAGGTGTAGCATAGTATCTGGAGGTAGATTCTTGGATACCATGAAGGAAGACTATAAAAGAAAGCTAAGAGAAATTATGCTTTCAATTTCCAAATACAAATTATATTGACTACTTAATTCAAAGAATCATGGAGTAGTCTGGGTTGGAAGTAACCTTTTAAAAGTCATCTAGTTCAACCACTTGCAGTGAGCAAGGGCATCTTCAACTACAACAGGTTGCTTAGAGCCCTTAGAGCCCCATCCAATCTGGCCTTGAATATTTCCACAGGTGGGGCATCTGCCACTTCTCTGGCTAAGCTTTTTCAGTGTTCCACATCCTTATTGTAAAAAAATTCTTCCTTATATATAATCTAAAACTACCCTCTCTTAGTTTAAAACTATTACCCCTTGTCCTTTCACAACAGGCCCCGATAGAAAGTTTGTCCCTATCTTTCTTATCTATCCCCTTCAAGGACAGAAATACTGCAGTAAGGTGTCCCCAGAGTCTTCTCTTCTCCAGGCTGAACAATCCCAATTCTCTCAGCCTTTCATCTCATAGGAGAGGTGCTCTAGCCCTTGGTTCACTTCTGTGGTCATTTTGGATTCGCTCCAACAGGTCCGTGCTCTTCCTGTGCTGGAGACCCCAAGAGCTGGATGCAGGACTGTAGATGGGGTCTCACCAGAGCAGAACAGAGGAGCACAATCACCTCACTCAACCTGCTGGCCAGGACTCAGTTGGCTCTCTGGGCTGCAAGCACACATTGCTGACTCATGTCCAGCCTCTCATTCACCAGCACTCCCAATTCCTTCTTGGCAGGGCTGCTCTCCACCTGTTCATCCCCCAGCCTTGTATTGATATTGGGGGTTGCCCTGATCCAGGTGAAGAATTTGCATAGACTTCAGACTAATTCTAAAAGACTTTACTGAAAAACACAGAAATTTCACAAACTATTTAAAAATGAAAGTCACAAAATGTATGTTTTCTTATTAATTTAGAAGATTCCCATTATTTTAAGCACTTAGCCCATTAATTTACACTTAGAAATACAGAGCTGTCCCAAGCAAGTAATTTTCAACTTTTAAAATGTTAATTCTTGGGCTGGAACCTAACAAACTGTTATTATCATCTGCTTCTTTATGGTTGCTCAAAATCTGAAAAAAAAATAGCATTTCCCCCTGCACCAAACTTCAGTATCGCTGCACACCCACCTTCATGAAATTAGCCTTTTACCATACTTACATCCAGAAATTTTCTTGTCTTTTCAAGTTGTTTTTCCAAGGCCTGGTTTTGCTGCCTTAAGTCCATTAGTTCTGCATTTTTTTCTTGCTCTAGCTCTATGAAACGATTGACCTGTTCTTCCAAGTCTATTTCCAAGATTTTCACTTGCTTCTGAAGGTCGTCGTACTCTTTTTCAGCTTGACGCTGTACTTCAATTTTTTCTTTCATCAGCTTTTCTGTTTCCTCCAGCAATTCTGGGTATAATAGAAGCATCACACACTACTTTTAGATGTGAACAGTTAGTAATGCTATGAAGCAAAACCACTCCCCAAGGTATCCATGCTGTTATCTGCAGGAGGATGTGAACTGGTTTGGGTTTTTACTATTTTTCTTTTTTTGAAAATATATTTTCTTCTGAGATATAATGATGATAACAACTTAAGCAAATTGGTGTTAAAATTACTATCCTTTAGTCAGTTTTAAAAGGACTGTTAACTGAAGTTGTATCAGATCACTCCCCTGTTTAAATTTCCTAGCAATTAAAACGTCTTTGTAGAATTGAAAAGAAAAGAAAATGCATGGGTTCAAACCAGAGCTAGAGTTAACACCACAAACCACAAACAGGAGTTAACAATGAAGCACAGAAAACCCAACCCTCTTCTCATCCCCAGCATCAGTAAAATCAATCCACTCCCAGTCTTCATTATTTAATGTGATACATGAATAATTTGAGGGAAATATTGAAAGACTTAGCAAGGTTGCTGGGCAGACAGAGAGGGAAATTACTGACCTGTAACTGGAGCTTGGCAAAACCAGTGACTGCATGGATACCCAGTTTTGAGTCCTCACGAAAAAGCTGGCAAGCATATACAGTAAAGCCCCAAACCACTCTATTAAGACTTTCAAGCCACAGCCCACTGAAGTAGCTATTAACTAACCATACAAAACCCTGGAGGTAAAATCCAAACTGCAAAGTGAACTTACATTTGGAGAAGCTTTAAAACAGGACTGATATTCAGGCAGAAACAATAAAATTTACTTTCACTATAGAAGAAAGATTCTTTAGGCACCATCATCTTACATCATATTTAATCAATTCTCATTTCTAGGTAACCATTATATATCAATATAATAGAGTGTTTAGTTATCATAATGAATGACTCAGCTGTATTTGGAAATAAAAAGAAATAAAAGGCTACAAAAATATCCCTCCAATGCCATCTAAGCATCTGTAATTCATAGGTGAATAAGATGATGGTTATTGATGAATTTGCTTATTATGCTTAGAAATTATAAGAAATGTTGTTAGCGAAATGTAAAATTGAGTATGAAATACAACATCAAAGCTGCAGGCCAGTAAGGATTACAAGTAATGTCAGTAAGCCAAAAGCCCAATAATCCTGATTAACAAAGTCAGTACATGTAAGTCTTCCACCCAGTTACAGATTGGCCATGCAACATACAAACACACCTGCTTGGGAAGCTGCATCGATTGCAGCATCTACTAGGCCTAGGAGAATAGAGAGAGAGAAAACAAAAAAAAGAAGCAAAGTAATTCACATGCCAGCTATAGTTTTCTTGTGGCACAACAATGTAAGAGAAAATGAAGCCAAAGATAGATGCGGCATTTAATGACAAAGTTGTTGAGACAACTTAGGGAATGTGGTAAGTTATTCTGGTATGCATGATATAAGTACCTACACATATTTATAGAATTGCTTATCCTTACAGCTGTTACATATCAAAATAACTTTAAAATATTTAGAAGCCTAAATCATACAACAAATACCTAAACTGGAATCATAGACAAGGATCCTATTTACTACAGTGCAGGAAGCAGCAGCTAATTCTTCAGATTTCATTGTTACACAAAGTAGATGCAGGAAATTGCAAATACACACTAAGGTGCAATATATAAAAATAGCAACACTGTAAATTGCCATAAACTTTTAGAAATTAAATAAAATGGCAATTTCATCCTGCTATTTACAATGTAAGCACTGCAATCCTTGAAAGATCAGTACTTCTTAAAACACCAGTGTTTAAAAATCTTCTCCTCCTCTCAAACACAAAACATTAATTTCGGTTATTAGTTTAAGGAAGAATTAAAAGACACATTTATTTTCATGAGGGTAAATGCTTTTTTTGAGTAAGCAGTTAATTAGATTACATTGACATGGTATTTATCTGAAATTTTCACCATCAGGGCTGAAAGCTTTCACTGCCGGTAGGTAACAGGCTTTCCATATTATGCAATTGCTGTGCCATTTTTCCCCAAAAGAGAGATTTGCTAGAAAAGTTTGACTTCTGTGCCTATAATAAATATGACCATGCTATGTAGTTCAGTCATGTTCTGGTGGGTACGCTTGCTAGTCCATCTTTAACTCCATCTCCAAAGTATTTAGACCAGTAGTTTTATCCATAAGTGCTATTCCATCTCCAGTGATAATATAAATAAAAGCAGATTTTCAGTGATTTAAAGCTTTTTCCGGCTTAAAGAACAATTGTAATTTCTCAACACTTCTAAAAATTCAGTCATTTTTTGTTTAAATATCACAAAAATGTAACATGGTAACATTTGGCATCAGGTATAAAAATATTACATTTAGCCCTATCACATTTTTATTAATGATGACAAAGTCGGGGAGAGAAACCTTCACCAAGATTACTAATTATTTTCTTTGAAAGTATAAGAAAACCTCATAGAAAGATTGTGAGGAATACATACGCTGCTCTACTGGCCCCGCATCTGCTCTCATGGCATCCTTCTGTCTGGAGAGTAACTCCTTTTCTTCCCGGACGTGCTGCTGCTCAGCCTCTAACTCCTGCAATTTGTTACCTGTACACAGCAGCTCTTGCTCAAGATGGTCAATTATGTCTATTTTTTCCTGGAGTTGTTTTTCCAGAAATGCTTTCTCATCTGCATAACCATCAATGAGGCCTGCAGAACATCAGGTTGGAGGCAGATTTAACAGACAATCAAAAACAATTTGAATTGTTTTTCTTGTTAAAGTCACTACTGTATTCTGACATGAACGCACATGGACATTAGATACTCAGCATCTCACAATTTCTACTCCTGTCTTTGCTTTTCTTTCATTATGAACACATTCCAGGAAGGGTAGCACAAATACAGCTCTGAATAATATTTTCTCAGCACAAAACCTCTGGAGTGAACAGGACCTCCAGAGCCAGGGAGAAATACACGTGTAATAAATGCATGAGAAATTCAACTGCCATTTTAGATGCCTCATGACATTTGTCTGACCTCAAACCACAGTTTCTGTAAGAAACTGGGTCTCCTGTAGGTCAAGTATAATATAGATGCCTCCAACATCATAAGGCACCAAAACTGGCTGAAAGTGTCCATGTTTAGGACCTGATTCAGGTCCTTTAACAGCTGATATCTAAGAAAAAATTTCATTTCTGTATAATGAATGCACATTTTTTAAAGTAGCACAGAGTAACTAATTATCTTTTTAATGGAAAATTATGGATGCTTCATTGAGAATGTCTTGTAGGCTTTTTAAATTTACTTCATAGTGAAGCAGTTTGTTTAGGAACCTGAGGGGGAGCTCAGTGAATGATATTCCAGCTGTAAGAGATGGCACTGTCTTTGAATGATGCAGAAGCGACCACTAAGCTAAAGACTTAGGAAAAAAAACAGGGAATTTCCTAATTTCCTTGAGGGCTGTACAAACTATACTGAGATCCTGAAATGGTATTGGCTTAAGATGATTCAGAAATATCTGACCCCAGAACACGAAAGGCATTTTTACTGAGTGACAGCACTAAACAGGTATGCCAGATTTCCACAGTAAGGTGTGTTCTGTCAATACTGCATATACCAATGGTTCCAAAAGACAGACAGGTAATCAGTCATGCCATGTCTAAACTTTTTTAGTTGGACTCGCACACATATCTCATAGTTTTCTTCTTACTAAACCCACAGAATGTAAGTATCGTTTTTTCAACATACAACTGTTTTCAATATGAAAGTACTTTATCAGCATAAATCCATAGCCTTGAGCCAGTAATAAAATGAATTTTACCCTATCTTGAAAATGTATGAAAACTAAAGATGTTTCCATTTGTTAAAATGTAGACCAATCTTTTTTTTTCAGATTTGAATTTAGAGAGAACACAAACATGTAGGACTGGATATTGAAACAGAAAACACTGAACTAGAAACAACATAAATAACATTTCAAATATTTGAGACAACACAAACACTGGTAATTATTCCTGCCACAACAGTTGCTGTTCACAATGAGTACTTAACAGATTGGAGCTGAGAGGGCATTCCCAGGTTAAATGGGGTGCCCACTCCCACAAAAAAGGTATGAACAATGAAGAGGTAGTCCACAAAAATCACATGTTGTAGTATTTACTCTTCTCATTTTTTTCTTTTTTTTTTTTAAGAGATGTAATGAAAGTTGTCAGAGTTCAGTGAACAAATTCGCATTAGCTTTTCCATCACGTTAGGTAAGTCATATCTGACACCACTAAAACACAAGAGGTTTGAAAATGTCTCAGCTACAGCAGTTTTTGTGACAAGAAAGAAATTATCAAAAATGACACATTTTATCTCAAGAGAAGACACAGCACCATCAAAAATACAATGAACTAAGACATTGTTCTGTGGACCTACGTAAGAAGTTTGATAAAAGAATGTAGTTTGTCTTTGTCAGAGCATGCTCACATCCCAGTTCAGTGAGCAGAAGAAAATAAATAAAAAGGGTTCCATGGCATCTTCGTTTTGTTATGCCAACACAAACAAAAAAAAAGGTGCCTGTCATTTAGAAGTGCATTAATTTCAAATGCACCTAATTTACAAGCTCAACTGTGCAATATATTTATTAAAAACTAACACCTAATTCTGTCTCATATTCTAGAACTGTTCATGAACCAAAATAACACAGCCATTCTGTCCTAATGTATCAGGGTTTTTTACTTTATTATAAAAGATCTGTGAATAAAATTTCTATCAAGACAGAAATGTTATCCTCCAAAGAAAGCAACAACAGACATAGAAAGCTGCCTACATTCTGAAATTCTCCAATATTAAACATTTTGTTACTCCATCTGTGCCAGAATATTAATTCCTAGGTCATCTATATTTTGTGGAAGATTTAGTATTTTTGCATGTTAAGATGTCTTCCAAACAAGATTTTTTTCACTCTTAATCTTAAAAAAGTACTAATGCCTCTTTCAGATTTGAATCTACTCCCTCTGAAATCAGTTTTTGTCCTCTCTAGTTTTGCTAAAGCTATTTCAACACTGCAGCCAGTACTAGTGCCGATGACACGCAGTGTCTATGCTGTGGGAACTGACACGCCACCAACTGTCCTTCACACCACATTTTAGACACATGGCTTACAAACCTGCACTCCTTTTCAGCTTATGTGTGTCACAGCTATTATTAGCACGTCAACTCAAGTTGGATTATCTGTCTGTGTAAAAAGAAGGGGAAGCCTGGCAGGGCAGCTTTCTCCACACATAACATTTGGCTATCAAACTTTACTCTATGCTCCCACTTAGAAACAGAGAAATCTGCTGAGCTTAAAAAAACTATCTAAAATATCTTTCAGCTTACTACTACAAAGATCCTACCAAAATGGTAGGCATTTTTTGCATCTTGTTCAGATGCTAACTGCAGATAATGGCAGAAATGCTGGGTGGATACAAAACACTGAGCTATTGAGGCATAAATCTACTTCTAGAGAACAAGCTGAGTTTCTGACAGATTTGAACATATTTTCCTGATGTCAGAAAATATTATTAAATTTATTCTGTTGTAAGACCCTACAATTTTTTATTGCTTCCTTAATGCAGTTGGTAGGGAGCTCCAGAGGTCATGATGTCCAGAAGCATTCAGAAGGCTGGTAACATTCTTAAATTTGCAAAGAAATTGATCACATTTGCTATTTCTTTACCAAATTAATAGGTAAGTGGGTGACTAGTCCAAGAAGTCATCCAAAAAAGCTCCTTACCTTCAGCTTTACTAAGCTCCAAAGCCAACTGCTCTCTGGCTTTGATTTCCTCATTAAGACGTTCTTGTAGCTCTTCCTGATATTTGATAAATTCTGTGGCCTCTTGTTGCTTTTTGAAGGACTCTCGCATGAGTTCTGTCTGAGTAATTTTAGCATGTTCAAGCTACCACAGGAAAAAATTACAGAAATTAGATAAACCAGATTTTCCAATAAGTAACTGTTCATTCATTCATTCCTATTTAATTAATATTTGCTTTATGGTGTAAGGGGGAGTTTTGCATAACTTCCCTTGACATTCAATAAGATCTTTATTGAACACCCATTTGCAAAGTACAATATGAAGACTGACTTAGCGCAAACGTCTCTGCAAATAGGTTTTGTCAGCCGAGTGAGGTCCATGAGCCACCTGGCTAATTCCGTGTCTTTGTTCCGGTAATTCCTGATTTATGAGTCTACATTAGATTCACCTTTATTTACATATGAGTTTTGCACTAAATATGAGTCACCTCTCACCCACCATATAGTTAGAATGGCTAAAAAACATTGCATAAAACTGGTAGAAGGCTTTATTATAAATTGACACAAATGGTGCTTCCTCTCTTTTTCTCCGTAACATGAGGATAAATGAGAACAGCAGGAAAACATGAATTTTGAATACATTAAACTCTTCAAACAACAAGGCAGTAAAGTAATGCTTCTTCCAACTGTGTCCACCTAGCAGAATTATTAAGGATTCTTTTTCATTCTACTCCACTTGTCTAGTGGCTTAATATTTAACATGTACTAACACAGGTGTAGCACAATCTAAATATGTCACTATCCTGAAGTACTGGAAAACCAGGTCACATATAATTGCATACTTACTATCCAGTTCAGACACACCTAAAGTGATAATTTCAAAACTGATTAAGATTAGAATTAAAAAGGCAAAATAACGTGCAAAGAAGGAATATGGATGTTAGATTCTTTGATTACACAAAATGTTCTTCTAAGGTAACAGCAAACTGAAGTCAATTACCAAAATCTCTACTTCTCAACTGTTAATATTTATAGTCTACATTCACCTCTTTGAGGTACACAAATACAAGTTGTCAGAGCTGAACTATGCACTATTCTTTGTGAGACTTATATTCAAAATCAGGCAATTTATTTTGAATAAGAACAATGTCAGAAAGTGATATAATACATTTCCTGCTCCTCCTGGGTATTTTTTTACTTTTTAATATTCTGGATATTGGTTGATATTTGAAAGACAGCAATATCTACAGTTCCTATAAAATATTCTGTGCCTCGATTTCTTAAAAAATAAAAGCTTTCTCACTAACGCCAGCTAAGTTTATGAATAGGATGAACTTGCTTTAAAAGCTCAGAAAAATCAGTTAAGAAACATTTAATAGAACACTGCACACAAAATTATCCACTTACATTTTGAAAAGAATGTCTGAATAATCAGTACATTCTCTTTTGCAATACACTGAATTTAAATACCTGATTTCTTTTCTACAACATTCCTTTTTAGATGGACATCATTATCATGTTCATGTTAATTATTTATTCTGACAGGAGTTAAAGAAAGGTCTAAATAGTGCAGCTGACTATCTGCACTGGTTTGAGATATTTTAAAAATCACAGAGTATTCCTACTTTATCCTCACATTTTTAAGTCCTGCATGAAGGATCCATTTCGGATAAAAGGGAAACATATGATAGGTTTACTCTACACAGACAACCATAAACGTGGCTTACGGAAATGTATGAACTAGTCCAATTAAAACGTAGATTAAAAATTATTCTCCAGCTCTTTTCAGTAATGAAAACTGAAGGTATTATTAAAAATACCACAGGGCAAACCCAAAAGGAAATACAAACACAAACATGATTTTTTAAGATCAACAATTTCTCCATGGAATCACTGGGAGCAATTAGCCAGCTTGTGCTAGTTACTGTTACTAGTCAGTGCACCAAAGCCAAAAAGGAAGAACTTTGACTGCAGTTCCTCCTGCAACATAAATTATTGACAGTGAGAAAAATGTAATGTCATAAGTAACACTGAAGTGCTTAAAAAAACATCTCAAATCTCTTGAATTTAACGTATTTCTGTGTCTGCTAAATTTCTCCTGTTAGAAATCATCAGAGATTTTTAGAATTAAATCTTTTTCAGTGCCCATTAAAAACCAGGAAAAGAACTTGACAGGAGTACGTAGTAACTTTAACAACAGAGACAAATTTATATAGTTTTTCACTGCATTCTCTTCTATTTAAGCTTGGTTAAAATACAATTTCTTTTAAAAACGTTCATACTTACTGAATAGGGAGGTGTAGGCAAGGAGATTTTAGAGACAACTTTTAAAATGTGCCCATTTTTTTTGTGGCTGAAGTGGAAAATTGAAGTATTTACAACTACAGAATTATTCTCATCCAAGTGTTCAGGGAAAGGAAAAGGATATGGCAAAGGCACACGAGATTCAACCTCATATGTATCTTCTTCTTGCCCTTCAGTCCACAAACCACTATACAGATTAGATGCCCAGTAGGTGCGGTAAGAATCCATCTCAGGAATATTGCTCTTGCTGTCTTCTCAACCGTCACACACGTATTTTGCACTAGCCAGGCTGGCTTTAGAAACTCCTGACAAGAATTTGTAACTGAACATGCACATGTAACAGTCTGAATACTCATATCAGCACAGTCGGTGACAAACCCACTCAGAATACGCAGGAGGCCTCAAGATCACATTTCAAGGGGTGGATCAATCCCAAACAGAGAGGTACAGGAAAACTTTGCATGGTAACTCCTAAAACATCCTTCTTAGAGGAGTTTCACATGAAAAAGCAACAGAAATCTTCCAAGAGCAGCTGGCAAGTGATTTCCAAGGCATAGAACCACAATGTTTGTTTTACCTGCACAAGAAGGCTGCAGCAGACAAGCAAGCTTGCAAAACAGAAACTAAAAATGATTTTCCAACTTCACTATGGCAAATGAAAGAAAAATAGAGCTATGCCATTATTTGCATTCATTCTTGTTCCTGGAGTTAATTCAACAGGAAGAACTTTCTCAAACCCTGCTAGTTTAAGGGCTTCCTGTATCTCCCAACTGAGAGTTCAGGGGAGTGGCCCATATACATAACACCAGCGGGTGGAATTTGAACTAATACACCCACTGAATGTGTTCGTTGCCTGAAGATTCAAACTGCACTTCAGGTCTGAAAGTGTGTGTACAGACAGGTCTCAGTTTGAAGATTTTGCCAGGTTTCTCTTACTTTTTTAAGTTTATTTGAAGAGATGGATACACGTCTGTATGCACAACACGACTCATTAAGAGGAAAGGTTAAAATCTTTTCTGTCTGTAACTAGTTTTAGATTATAAAATACTGCAGAGCAGAAAAAAATTAAGAATTCACTTTCTAAATATTTAAAAATACATTTTCAAATCACCTGTAAATGCTTGGTATATACAGGAACTGTATATAACCTGGTAAGCACACACCAGACAATGCAAAGCAGACAAGCTTGAATGCTCACAAAGTACCTCCATAGAACAGCCAGAAAATATGTCAATATTTATACTGTGGGAAATTGTGTAAACAGATGAACATTTTATTAACTTAAGGAAAAAAAGCCAAACATATATGATCATCGGGGATAAATCCATCTGCTTATAATCCATATTAATGAAAAGAATGCGTAAGTGTGTGTCAGCCAAAACATGACTCTGTTGCTGGTATTGGCAAGGTCTCAGCTACAGAATTCTGAAGGAAAAATGAACTTTCTTGATCAATTGACAATAAATAAAAATAAGCTTCTTAGAATACATTGAGTGTTTTCATTGGTATCATGAAAAGGAAATACTGCAAAAAGAAGTAAAATAATTCAGGGGTATGTATACAACTACTGCATGTAAATATCAGCAGCAAATGTTCAGAAAAAATAAGCCCTCAGTGGAATAAATAATTGACAATACTTTTATAATCACAGAATGAATTCTTTGTTACTGTAAAACTTTGAAATTGTTTTATCTGTATCATCTACTCTTGAATGCAAGATTTCCTAAAAATGTTTAACAGAATTTTTTAAGAACTCCATATATTGAAGTATTTGTGTATCCTTCTTCATTATTGTGGAATGCTGGACCTTAAGCTGAAAAAAGACCTCAAAAAGCCAGACATCTCATTTGAATTGAATTCATGCTCAAAGAGAAGAGAGCTGTTACAGAATGAGTTTGTGAATAAATGCAATTTAGGAAATGATTTACAAGATCCACCAGACTACTTGCTTTAGGAAGAAAGTCAGAGGTGGGTTTCATGAATTTGTATTTGAATTACTTTTAACTTTAGTAAGTCACAAATTAGTCTTTACAGTTTTATACAAAGGAGTACCAACTTCACATTTGAAGTATTTTCAAATGCAAAAAATACTTTTAAAGCACTAGACAGTTAAAATATCATAGTAGTTTCATAATTTTTTCTCCTTCTTTCCAATAGTTACGATTAACACACTTCACACTAAAAAACAAAAAAGCAATGACTTTTTAAGTACTAGTACTACCAGGTTAACCAACAGATTGGTCTGTAATATAAAACACACTGTACCCTTTGAATCCTAGTCTCAAACAGATTAAAGAGCTGACTGTAAAGACAGAGTTCCTCAAGAGAGCTTAATACTTTGGTACCTTCAAATTGAGTTGTGCACAATCTGAAAGTACAGCACATGACAAAAGCAGTGTGATTTGAACTGAGCTAGGACATAGCTCCCATTTCAATGAACAAGGAAGTACTCCAGAGACCAACTAACATCCCACCATACAAAGTAACCCCAATAGCAAACTGACTCTTTTTTGGACACTATTCATAAATCACATACCTCACATAAATACTGAAAGGCAGACTCCTTTTCTGATAGAAAGGTGGATGTGTACTTAACTGGTCATGTTTAAACCATAGTTGGAAGAGACAGTAGGAGAGCTCCACCTTTTTGGCTCCCTCATCACAAGGAGCAGCTCAATGTGCTCTGACACCTCCTGTCTCATCTCTGGATTACAGCAGAATGCAGATGACCCATATAATCAGTGAAAGGCTGCCCCAGACTGATAAACATGCCCAAATTCAGGCTTCTTCTGCAGATCAAAGCAGATTTCTATCAAGAAATGAAATTCATCCATAAAGTCATGCTGGAGCAGTGTTTTTGGGCATAGGCACCTGAAGTATTGTTTCAGCTTTAAAAATGAGCCTGTGTGTTTTAGGCTTATAAAAACACATTCACAAGAAAATGAAAGAAAGAAAATTAATTGAGACACAAATTTCAAAATGCTTCTCTATTAGATCACCCTACCTGATCTGAAGTTTCACTGATAGCTTCCAGAAGCTTTTCAACAGCTGCTTGTAGTCGAGAACTAATATTCAGAATGAGCTCTTCATTTTCAGGATCTACTTCCACTCCACTTTCTGCAAGATGTTGGCTCAGTAGTCCTTCATCTGTTGCTCCTGACCACATGTTAATATCGTGATCTCCCATGCTACTACCATGATATGAGGAACAGGACTCTGGAAAAAAACAAAACAGTTAGCTCTTCACACAGACTCTTAGCAATTCAAAATATGATAAACTGTACATCTGAGTTACACTTAGAGAGACAAGTGAGAAAACAGCTTAAATAGTTGCCTTGGTCACAAAAACAGAAAGAGAAATATTGCCTACTAAAACTCACACAAACAAGATAAATAATGTGTTAACTAAAAACAAGCAGAAGGGAAAGAGAAAAGGAGATACTAACAGAGAATATTTTAGACATACTTTTAGTATGCACTGGGGCTCTGATGCTCATCTTCAAACCTTTGTTATTATCAGTATCCTTTACTACTTTGAATAACTTGCAATAATACTTTAAAGGTTGTCTTTAAATTACAATCAGATAAAATAACCCAAACAACCAAAACAGACTGTCAGTCCCTGTTTCTCCAACACCCAGTTATGTTACAGAAAACTGTTCAAGTCAGTGAATCACATGCACAGACTCAAATGAGCAAAAGGAAAGGCACACATGTAATTCAGGCAGCTCCTCAGAACAAACAGACCAGAGCACAGAACAAGAAAATTCAGCATTGTTACTAGCGAACTGAAAATTTATTAAAATGGGTATCTGAACAAATCAAGTACACAGTGCAGCAGGACTGTAACTGTCCCTACTGATGGATCACCTGGCACCTGCCTCCATCTCAGCCTTCCTGAGGTCTGATTCAGTTTAGGACATTATCCATTCTTTCGGAAAAGCCAGAGACACAAATTTTCCTATGGTACTAAGCTGATACAAATTAATCTAGAAAACAGTAAATCTGCCATATTTGGAATTCAGGCTGCATTTAAGCAAGGTAAGTGAAAAATCCTGAGATGTTTTAAAATCCTACTTTCAGTATGAAAGAGTAATACAGTAAGCACATCATGACAGTAGAAACTATTCTTGATAATGGGCTTTAAAAATCTTATGTCATTAGGTGCTAGATTTTTAATGTTGGAAATGAATGCTACTGTGGAAAGCTTTTTAAAAGTATAGTTTATTTAAATGAAGTGTATTTCTGAAATATATGAAAAGAAAATAAATATTTTAGTGTGGTGCTTTTTTAAAAACAATTAGGTGTTTTGCTTATGATTTTCTAAAAAAAAAAAATCTTATTTTTAAGAATTAAGAGTAGTCAATGCCTGTTTAGCAATGAAATTGCAATACTAGGTTATCTTTGAATTCAAGATCCTGGTTACTCCATGAATTGTGACTGCTGAACTAGAACTGTTTGTCTAGCTACAGAAATTCAAATGAAACTGTAAGAGGTCAATCTTAGAAATTGCATTTAAAAATGTAGTCAGTTCTTGTTGCTCTTGCCTCTTAACCAAGCAAGCAAATAGTACTGATAATGTAAGTACTCTTGTTGATGTTTGAACCTAGCAAGAAAGTTAGATTCTAGTTTCAAGGTTTGTAGTTAGGTTTGTGGGTTTTAACAAGCTGCAACATGATTAACCACATGATGTACTTAATATAACTTCACACCTGCAAATATTCTGACAATAATATCTCCGGTCTTATATGTGACCCATATACAACAAACTAATTTATAGCGATTTTAAATAAGGAAGGTTTCACTTTGTTTACTTTTCTCTTGTAATTGCTAAGATCTTTTAAATGCAGGGTTTTTTTCTTCTAGTTATATCATTACTGTTTCATATCTCCTTTTAGATGTGAGGGGTATAATGTTACAAACTGTTGTCACACTCCAAAGGGGAAAAACAGAAGCATACTCTATGCATGAGTGAAACAAATAATCAGATGAACAGAATATACATTCACATGGCACCTTTCGTCTACCTTTTGGATTTCAAAGTACTTGGGAGTACTGCACTTTGGAACTTCAGTCATAGACTCCTCTAGTGGAACCACAGTCATTGTCTGCCAGCATAATATCTATTTACAATGGGTTAGTGGAGCATAAAGGGTCTCTCATAACACCTTAATATCCCACTCCCCTGCAGGATGAGGAGGCTGCAATATTAACAATTTCACATTTGTTATTCAATAGCATTTTGACTTCTCACCACCCAAATTTGGGCTGGCTTTGGGTGTCTCCAAATATCAATAGTGACTCAGAAGCTTTAATATACTCACAGTAGAAAGGACCTTCATTTAAGATGGACATCCAGCAGCATGAGTATTTCCAAATGCCATGCCAAAGTACTGGTTAAAGACTGAGTTGAAGAAAAACATACTCCCTACTGAACCACCAACAAACTTACTGCAACAACTGATGCTCTTTGGAGGCCACCCATCTTAAGTACTGACCAGGTAAGACCCTGCTTAGCTTCAGGGATCTCACAAAATAAAAGCCCACAGTACAGTGGCACAGCTACAAACAAGATAAAACAATAACATATTAGTTATTGCTCAATCTAATTCCTTCTTGATGGAATAAAAACTACCTAGGTAATATTCCTGTTTCCCCTCTCAGGCTTAACCTGTAATTCATGCCCTGTAACCCTTCTATTTCAGTATATTATTTGCTTGAGAGGTACATCTGAATTGTGCAATGGTGTGTCAAATACAAAAATATACATTAAACAAAGTGGCTGCAAAATCATCTGAACTCCTGGCTGTCTGGAAACTTCAGAGAAAAAACTTAAAAGCATAAGCAATGATGCCTGCTGAGAATGTAAACTTTTAAAAGCCAGGTCTGGACTATGTCTCTTACATATATAATATGTTATTAATTATCTCACATAAGTAATACAATTATTTCTTCTTTCTAGTGTTCAGAACAGTACCAATTGGCCTCCAAGAACTCAGAACAAGACTTTAAGCTCCTGTTTTGTTTATGAAAGTTCTTTTATAATTTGCTTCTTTTTCTGCTGCATAAATACAAATTAAATCAATGTTAAATGTAATTTTATATGAAATATCTCAGAACAAAACATCCTAATTTAACTGAAACATAACTATAGAAAATGAGGAAAACAAAAGATAACTGTCACCTAAAGTATAATTTGACACATGGACAGTTTACTAGTCTCAAAGATAACAAAGGAAAACCAGACAGTATCAAATACACAAAAACCTTCCAACAATTCTGTTTCTATCTGGAAACTCAGATAGAAAAAAGTGGCAAATAATAAATGTTGGTCCCCATGTTGTGATTTCTACAAAGTGGCACTTCAGAACATGAGTTCACATTAAATGTCTTCCTAACTGCATAGGGGAAGTCTCTGTATCTGCCTTCTAAATGGTCTTAGTACACGGCACCTTAGTACACCATCTTTCCAGATGATTTTCAGTGGTGGAAGCAAGAAACAGAACTGTTGTCCAGTCCCATTAACCACTCCTGGTTAATAAATGTCTAATCCCCATTTTGTTCACCCTTATAATGCTGTTCAATCTCCCACCCCAACAGAACTGAAACCAAATTCTCTGTCCTCTAAGTAAAACTGTCATCTCTTTGTGTAAACTCCTTGTAACAGAACACCCCTCTCCCCCAAAAACACACCAAAACCAAAGAAACAAAGGTTCATATTGTTTCCTTTGCCATGGAGATTGCAGTTCAGCACATCAGATGTCACGGCCCACTAAACCTTAAGAAAAGTGCTTAATTACACAGTGCTTACTCAGAAGTTTCAAATACAGAAGTTTTTTATGAGCTGTCAACCGACATTTAGGAAGCAATACATATTCTGCATCATGCAAAGCCAGTATCTCAGTTTCCTTCTGGGATTCCTCTTAGGAATTAAGTTTAGGGGTTACAAGCCGAAAACCAAAGATTGATTTTGTGGCAGTTCAGCCTATAAAGCTGTTTACTACCTTGTTCCTGGTACCAAGCAACTCAGAAAATAGGTAAGAGGTTTTAATGCTCAAGAAATGCCATAAATGCACAGGCTTCTGTATTACTGCAGTCTCTCTACCCAGGGCACAACAGACGGAGGAGAACAGCAAAGCCTGCTGGCTCTGGCACAAGGATTCCTGGCACAAACCTCCATAAGTAATTAACTCACCAGAATACTTTGCACAAATGCTTTTCACTTTAAATTACATGTTTTATGACTGAAATTTGAACCTTACTCACTCTTCTAGAAATAAAATCCTGTGCTTGCCGATAAGCTAGGCAATGCCCCAGATAAACCTCTACATGCTCTATAAATCAGCTGTGGTTAAAAGTATGTGACCTCAATGGCTCAGCTTTCAAAAATGCTGAAACTCAGCAAAATCAGTAAACTGAGTTTTGCTTGTCAATAATCATGGACTATATTCAGAAAGTCAGAGAGAATTCACTCTAATAAACACATTATTTTACTATTACTAGATATTTATTGCTATGAATTTATTTCTACAGATTTCCAAACTGATTAAAAAGGAAGATCTGTTTGGCTAGGTATTAAAAAACAAAGTAACACACACAGGTTCAAAAAAACTAGTGTCTACCTATTTCTTACTTCCATAAAACAATGAGGGGAAAAAATGTTAAAAGGCTATGTCCTCTCAGGCCATTTAGTGTTAATATAGGAAATGAGGAACATCAGTCCCATTGCTGAAAACACTAACAGAATTTGTCCTGTAATTCCATTCAAAGAAGGATCAGACACTTTAGCTGATGAAGTAATAAAACTACTATTAGGGCTGTCTAACCCCAGTGGCAGCAAGGATGATGCTGTAGCATTTTGAAAGAACCAAGGAGAACTGTGAATACAATCCCAAAGATGTATTACAAACCATACATTCACCCATAATAGCTCCTGTAAGCTTGGATCTTTAAATTTCTGAATGGAAACACGAAAAAAGGATACTGGAATAAACAGCTGGTATGTGGAGAGCCTGAATGCCACTCTATACTAAGGTGGGGTATTACAATAACAAACATACTGCTTCATTACAGAATAGTGAAATCTCACATACCTCTTCAAAACACACTAATTGCAAACACAAGAGTTAAAACAGTCAACCTTCATCACTAGCAGAATGGAAGAGTTCTCTTTTACTTAACAATACTCTTTCATCAGAAGACTTAAACAAGAAATTAACAATTAATTTCAATTACAAGGCTCGCTGTGTGTTTATACAGTAGCATTATGAAAACCAGGAGTAAGTCAAAATACTAAATAAAGGTACTTTCTAACCGTGTTTCCTACATTCATGTAATGCAAGTAACCCATATTAAGAACTGTTAGTGACAGTAATTAGTGAAACATACAAGCACACACGTTGCTGTGCAGGAGCAGGCAAAAAGCAAATGCATGTATTGTGCATTGCTAAAACCTGCAATGTGCAGAGCAGGCACTTATGAGAGTACTGAAGGGCAACAATCCCATATTAGAACTTTGTACATACATTACCTGAGAAAAGGAAGCAGTGTTCTCAGCAAATGAGAATGAGGGAGAAAAGCAACAATATGTGTTCTTTGAATAGGCATGATGTAAGTGTGAATGCACCAGGTAATACATGATACATGTAACTGGGACACTCTGTGATCACTGCCTTCATAACCAGAATGTGTTTTTCTCTCTTTGGGCAATGTATTTTGTGAAAATCACAACACCTCAGACTGTACAAAAGGAACACAATATTTCTAAATCGCTGCTTTTAATATAGAAAACTTATCTAAAATAGAGTTTACATAAAATTAAAGACTCCCTCAGAAAACAAAAGATGATGCTAAACTTTCCTTTCACCATTTGGTGTGGAAAATAGTTGCTAGTGGCTGAATATATTTTTAACCACTTTAACATAAGCAAACTCTATTCATTTCCTACTCCAAAATAAAGTGCAAGAACTCATAATTTGGAAAAAAGCGATTCCTTCAACTATAGTTAGTAGCAAACATTCTCAATCTTTAATGTCTCAAGGACAAGTATCAAAAATTAAGGCCAGAAGCTTAGTTATCCAACCTACTATTTGGGGAAAAAGGTAAAGCCTTAAAAGTCTGAATTTTCAAAAGATAATTTTCCCCACAGCTAAATACAGGGAAATGAGCAGAAAACAAAAGCTATAGGGGTGGAGGGTTTTTTTAATGAAACAGCATTACAAGCACAAAAGTGCTGTTAACTTGAAAAATGCAACAATTTTTAGACTAAAACTATTCACATTTCACCACAGATAACCTTGTGAGTAATCAACTGAAAGAGATGTCACTGTGCTACAAATTCACACAACCTTTCTTAACTTGACCCAAAGCTTAATGTGACCTATATTTAAAGCCACCAGGAATCAATAATATTCAATGATCTACATTTGGAATGAAAGAAGTAAAGTTCACCTTTATTTACTAGTTCCATTAATACCTTGTAGTAGATACTTTCTTAATAATGAAATGTAGTATTTCCATTTCTTTTTCTCATTCATGGTAGTTGAAATTCCAGCCAAATCAGATGTATAACGTGTTTCACGCTGGACCGATCTGTTCCACATTGCCTCCTCACATAACTCATGATGCGTGTGAACAACCTTAATAGCACCTACATGGCAATATGATCAAGCACCTACTCTAGCACAAAAGAGAAATGGACAGACACTATCCTAGTCCAATCACAAGAAAATAAACAGAGCCCGGGAGAGTTCTTAGACATGGGTCTAACATCTAACTGCAACATCGAAATTCTGCTTTAGGCTTGTGTCAACTAGCACTGCTGAAAACAGGCTGATGGGCAAGTCTTGGCAGTTAGCAAGTTTTTGGAACAGTTTCGGAAATGCAATTTGCATCCACCCAACTCTGTAGGAGGCTAAGGAAATACACAAGCACATATATGTAGGCTTGTCCTATGCCAGTTGGCCTCAGTGACCAGCAACATACATATATATATTAAATGCACCAGTAGAGATACAGCCTTTGACACTAGTTCCCATTCCCCATATATCCAGAGGAAAGCATAAAGCTGGTGGAAGATGCCATGGAGCTGTTTTATTCTCTTCTCTTTGCCTCCTTCAACAGGAACATTTTTGTATTCACTTTTCAATTCTATTGCAGGCTTTGCAGCAGGACCCTAGACATGAGTAGTAACCCGCTTGGGGCAACTTCCAAAATGTCTCTTAAGCAGGGATATCAAATGCAATAAAATGACAAATAGGGGTTTGATTTTTTTAAAAAAGTTTGATTAAAAATGTCAAAACTAAGGTTACTTAAATGTATAATAAAAGTATGTGAATGATACTTCTTGGGGAACACAAAACCATACAACCAGTACCTTTTTCATATCCCACACGGATACAGGGTTTTATGGATTCCTCTGTTTCTGTGTCCCATCCAGCTGGTTTGGATGGCTGGACTTTTCCAGATCGATCCAATAACCCAAGAACATGTTGACCAATTGTCTCCTCCATTGCCACAGTTGTCTTCACAACTTCTAAAAGAATCTTCATGAGTTTTTCATTAGCCTTCTGAAAAACATGTCTGCAGGACAGAAACTAATCAGTCCTGTGATTTTTCTCTGATTTCAAAGTGGTTTTTAACCCTTATACACCCTTGCAACCAGAAAAGATTTGCAGCTGAAACAGTAAAATTAAGACTTCTTTTTTAAGACTAAACCCCACACCACATCTCTGTTAAAAGTCAGTTCTTTACACAAAACATGCAAAAAATACTTATCAATATTTCTACTTTGATCTCTGTGTTAGGTCTAGTTATTCTTTACAGGCAGAGGTCTACTTTTGCCTCATATTCACTATAAACTCAATTTTTTCTCAAAGTGGCAAGATTTTTCCTCTACACAGAACAAAAAAGGTACAGAACAGTCCAATAGGATTATTAAATACAACAATCACATTCATATAAACTAATTTCACGTATGTACACACATTGTGTATGCAAATGTATGTGTATAATGTTTATGACTTTACATGTGTGTACTATGAAATACATTGTAAAATAGCCTAAGATTTGTCTCACCCTCAATGCTATTACATTGTTATGCTTTATAAAAAATAAGGCACTGTTTAACCTAAAGTAATTAAACTTAGAAGATTATCTGGAACAAAAGATGTCCATTATCATCAGTCAGAAGAAAGCCTATAAATGTTTTAACAGCAAGAAAATTATTAAAATTGATTAAAAAAATAATGCTTTCTTATCAGTTCTAAGCACCTTTCTTTAGAAAGAAGAGCTGAAGGTGTTTCATCAGGCTTTCTTCCTCCGTCTTCATGCTCAAAGATCTGCTTGTTCACATTTTGGTTTTCATTTTCATTCTGAGAAAGTTTTGGCAGAGGCAGAGAAGACAAAAAGGACAGAAATCCTGTCATGCCAGAATCAACACATTCTTCTTACACACAGTAGAATACAAAATTTAAAACCTTAATTAATTGTGGGGTTTTTTTAATACACCGAATTACAAATCAAGAAATACTGTTCCGGTGTGGAAAAATTAACTAAAACAAACCAGGAAATCCAAGGAAGGGCCAATTACAAAGAACTTTGGTACACTGATAAAACAGTTGTTGTATTTTCTGTTGGCATTGCTATAGCAATATGAAAATGTGAGCTAACCAGTTCAAAGAGCTGTAGTTATAATCCCTGCCTTCAAACTGTTCAACTAGCTTCTGCCTACCCGAAGTAAAAAAGCTATGCCTACCAGTACCACCTCTTGAATCTTAAACCAGCAATACCCAACATCTTTTATAAAAATATATTACATAAAAAACAAGAGTAGCAGCAAAAAGGAATCTTACTGGTTTTACATGCCAGAGCTGCCAAGAAAGTCAAAGTCCATATTTACCTCAGTCTGTGTGCTGTTGTTTTGTAGCTCACAAAGCAGCCTCTCTTTTCCGGGTACAGAACGTTGTTTTAATGATTCCAGTTCCTCTAAAAGCATTCTCTCTCTCTCTGCAACCAGGCTGTCATTCTCCATTGAGACATGCTAAGAAAGAGGAGTTACAGGGGCACACAGAATTTTTTAAGCTTTTGAATACAGTGAGTCCTGTCACTTTCGATTTTTTACATATTTTGCACAAGGAATTTTCAGTCCATCTGTTTAAATCATTACAAAAACACTGAACATTTTCTAGAGTGGAATACAGCTAGTAAATACTTACACCTTCTTTAAGTGTTTGCACCATTTTTATGCTCTTTAGGAAACACAAAGTTCATAATGCAAACTGGAAGGAAATTCTGGATATTACATGCTATAATGCATTTTGCACAAGAAAAAAGATGAGAATAACATTTTTATAAAAAGCCTACACACGCTCTTTTTTATAGAAGAGCTACAAGACATGTATATAAATGCTATTATTTTTGAAGACTTAATAATTAAGATAAACTAATGAGTTTTATCAGCATACCTACTGCAACCTTGGAGTAGATACTGAGTGATGGCAAGCTAAGCTTATTTTTAAGCTTTTTAAGCTTTTAGAAAATACTTTGCCTTTTGGTAAAGAAACATTGATGTTTCCCACCAAACCCCACAAACTGTTTCATTCTAAAAGTGCAAGGACTTATCTCCCAGATTAGGGGCAGGTGGGGAAAGGCAAAACACATTACTGCAGGAAGCCACTGCTAGTGTTCAAGTGGAAATGAGGAAAAATGAAGAATTTTGTAGTATTTCTAGCCATGGCTAGTGGCTTCACTGATGTAAATGGCTGCTAGCCTGCATCCTGCACAAGGCCATGTATCCAGAAGGTATCACGGCTGACAGTGCATCTGCACTCACTCTCTCTTCTCGCTGCTGTGCAGCACTGCAGGTTTTCTCCAGGTTTACAGAAGTCTAAATGGATCCACCTCAGATGGAGCTTTGATTACAGAAACAAATCTTTTATAACTATATGCATATATGTTTGTATACACACACAAACAGGTATGTGTGCGTGTGCACACAGGTGTGTATGCATGCGCCTAGTAAATACGTGCATTTCTCTTAGCATCTGTATATAAAGATGGATTTAAAATCACAAATAAATATAAATCTGCCGGGTGATGGCCCTTTGTTAACCCATGTTAACTCACTGAGTCAAACTTCATATTACCTCAGCTAATTGCACTTTAAGGCTCTCAAGCTCTGCTAGGAGTTGATCTTGATTTTCTTTCTGACGTTCCATTTGCTGCATGTGCCCCTGTCTCAGTAATTCTGTTGCCTGTTGATGTTCCTGATACTGCCGCACCAGCTCCTGGCGCATGTCCTCCAAGCGCTCCTCGTACAACAACAGCTGACTTGATGTTTCTGTGTCCAGTGCTGTCTCCTCAACGTAGCGCTGGAATATTGGAGCTCTTTTAGCATCTTATATTCAACAACCATTTCTAGTAAATATTTAACTAAATCTTAGAAAATACTTTCATAAATTAAAGTAGTTACCATGAACCCCCACCCCATGTTTGTAAAATGCTAAATGTATTCTTTATATATGACTTTTATAATTTTTGTGTTCAGTTGATATCCTTTACCATGAGGGACTCAAACTGTTGAGGCAGTAATTTTAAGCTGTTCCTTGTACAAAACACTAGACTATAACCTAGCTTACAAAAAGTCTTTAAACAATTTACTGCCTGCAATACAGTTTTATCCATGAAATGGAATTACTCATTTTCATGTGAACAATCTCATATTACTTTCCTCAGGCATTGCACACAGGAAAGGATAGATAATTTAGATCTGAAGTTTTCAATCCTTTGAAACGGAAATATTTAAATGGAGTTTTCATACTAACTTATTTCTTTGCAGTTTTCTCATTGAAATGGATCGTACATTATTTGGAAAAATTATTCAGACATGGTGTTACACACTGCAAATTTTTTTTCCTTTTTTTTTTAACACTTACTGATGTTTCTTCTGCTGTAAGACCTTTGACATGGGAAAAAGGTTCTTCAGAAGTCACTGATTTATCTGTAGTCTGTCCTAATGTGCAATCGGAGTTGCCATTAGAATGAAGCTGTTCTCCAAGTGAGTTGATCTCTTCAGACTCTTCACTGAGTTCCTTGCAAAGAGATTTCAATTCTTCTTCATGCTTACTGCCTTTTTCGATTCCTTTTCTAAGAGGTCTGTCAACCTCTACTTCACCACATTTCTTTTCAATTTCAAAATGTATTCCCTCTTGATGTACAATCTGTATTGGTGCTGCTTCTTCCTTCTGCCTAGCAATTCCTGACAATTCGGTCTGTTTGGCAAATGCTACACTCATTGACACAATTACCTGAAAAAATCAGTGAAGTCTGTATTAGTTTATGTTGCACAGCATCTCCTACTGCTGAAGACATCTCATTGATGATCACCAGTAATATATTTAAGTACTAAAGGTTCTGAATTATGATTGTATTTTTTTTTCTAGAGGAAAACAGAAAAGTAAAAAATAGAGACATCTTGTCACATCTTAAAACACAGACACAATGAATTTAAGGTAGTTTAATAAACTCTGATGCCATTTTCAGTTACAATAGGTTATTTAGCACGGAATAATCAAGTTATTCTTAAAAAAGATCCTATTAGGCAATTTTTAAAAAGTCCTAGCATACTGGCACAAGAGCAGCTGTGCTAAGAGCAGCTGTGCTAAATTTTCTCTGTTTAACATAGCATCCTTTAGGATAAGCTTGACTGACACGGAATTTTTGGCTGTATAAAGAAAGCAGTGCCATGTGCTTGATACTCAGCACAGAAATTTTACTTTACCAGAAAGAAACTGCCAGCATTAACTAGCTGCAGTCACAGTTATAATAGGCTGGTAACTTTTGTATTGCTAAGTATCTCCTTCTAATACAAATAAACTCATTTTCCAAACATGTGACCAATTGTTTTCTAGATTTAGAATACAGTCGTTTATAGTATAAGACACAAAAAGTGTGGAAAAAATAGTATAAATACATTAGTGTTACACTTGAAAAAAAACCACCTAACTCTCCCTTTCTAGAAAATGTGTTTGCCTTTTGAATGTAAACAGCTCCTGACAAAACACAATAGCCAATCACGTTCTTTGTTTCCCCATAAAGAAGGGGTTTCTTGCCAGCAGATAAGAGAAACGGGACTTTTACTCCAGAAATGTGGGTTTCTTAATTTAATGTCATCACCCTGTGCTAGTTGTAACATTCTTAGCTCTGCTTGCAAACCTCTTTAATGAGTTTTCCTTTTTTTTCCCTCTAGTCTTTAATTTATGTTCATTTAAATATTGTGATCAGAAAATATGACAGTATGAAATTGTCAAGTGCAAACTCTTTTGAACTGACCAGCTGTAAGCCTTTATTAGCAACAAATTCACGCTCTAAGCCTCTATATTTTCTAAATAAATTCTAGCATGGAACACGTTTGCATGTTCTGTATCTTCTCTGAAGTTTTAAAGCAAAGCATTACCACCATACCCGACACAAACAGCAGCTATGAGTTAGGAACAGGACAGACAGCTAAAAAACCCCAAAACATTTTTTTTTTACTTTCCCATTCAGAATCCAAATGAAACAATTCCTTGTAAATAAATAATAACAAAAGTTAGCATACACTATTGTAGCTGCTTGAATTGTCAGAAATGGTAACTGAAAATGAAAGCATTTTTTAAACATATTTTAAAGTAATAAATTAAAAATACCTTTGCTACTTCTTCCTCTAATCTTTCTTGGTACTGTTTTTCTAGTAATTGAACAACATCCAGATCATTCCGCATTTCAATCTCCGTACCAAGCTGTAAGAAAAACAGGAAATATCAGATCACATACTTGTGATTTTATTTCATTAATTTCAAGTTTCGACCTGACATTTTTTCCTCAATTAGACTTTTTTCATGTCATACAAATCACACAATTTTGTACCATAACACAAAAGAACTAGATAAAAAAGTTTGCCTTGCTTTTGCTTCAAAACAAATTTTAAAAGTTGAGTTTTCAACAACTCTACTTCCAGCTCTATTTGAATTGTCAAATGCAGTGAAAGCAGGCCAGAAAGCACAGCATCACAATACAAAACCACATCACTGTTATGCAAAATGCAGAATTTGGAGCCAGGTTTCTAGGAGTATTAGGGGAGGAATGCATGGGCTATTTCCCATTTGCATTTTTCTCTTAAGTTCTTTGGGATTTCTTTTTCAAAATTTCTCCTAAACTGTGCAGCCTACACTTCAAAAGTGCCAGGATTTCACTTAAATTGCTCTTCTTTCATAACTAGTACTTAAAGAAAAGTCACAGTGTTTCAAAGATTCCTGAAGAAATCCCAGAATTTGAATACTAATTCACTTCCACTTTAATAAGAAGCAGTCCAACCCAAATGACTTGTTTCAAGGATAACATTAAAAATATATGAAACTCAAGAGCAATAAATCAAGTTTTCTTGCTTTTAATTTCCAGAAATGTTTTCAGCAACATTTAAATCTTTTTTCTCTAACATGGACTGTTTAATAGTATAGCACAGCACAGAGATGATAACTACTTTAATACTACCAAATATTAGTCCATATTTCAATTTCCCATTAGAACCCAAAGCATCTAAATTTTATCAACCATATGTATATTAGCTGTCAGCTGAATTATATGATACCTCCAGTGCTTTATCTGTTCTTTTCTGATGAAGATTTTCTGTGCACTTTATTTTCCTGAAGACTTCTTCTAACTTTCTTTCTGTATCTATGGGTACTCTAAAAAGGTAAAAAAAGGAGAGAATAGAAATAATAATTAAATACATCGGTGTTTCGTGGTTGAAAACTAGAATGCATTAAGTAGACCTAAACTTCACCATCGCCACAAACTTTATTGCTACGTATCATTCTAGAGCAATGTGTTTATAAAGAATTTCTCGAATTTTGAAGTAAAACACATAGCTTTACAGGAACAATTATTTGTAACATTTTTTGTATGCAGTGCAAAGCTATAAACATTAAAATCTGATGAATACCTTGTGTGGTCAAAGGATACCCCAGCACTCTGAAGCTTATCCTGCAGATGGACAATCTCTGTAGTGTACCTCTCTTCACTTTCTTTCAGCTGTTGTTGGAAATAGGACCGCAGGTGTTCCAGTTCTTGAGCATGCTGTTCCTCGAGTTGTTTTTTAAGGTTTCCTATCTCCTTTGAATCGTACTCTTGAGTTGTAGGATCTACATAGAGGTTATTTGAAGAGGGGGAGGAAACAAATCACATTGAATTAATTTCCTTACAAGTATTTAGCAGTGATGGACTGAATAATTATTGTAGTTAACAAAAATTTCTGATATCCTATCAATTACTTTTCCATAGCAAAGAATGATAACCTTACCTTCCATTTTGCATAATTATATTTGATATAGGTAATGGAACTTTAATTATGGAACACTGAAGAAGACTAAACCAAAACTGTTTCACAGAATATAATTCTGAAGTATTTTAGAGAAAGAAGAAAATCAGAGTATGGTACTCCAAAATCTGCAAAAATCTCTTTAATGGTTCAAGGTGTAGTAAGCTATAATTCAGTTAAAATTCAAAGCCATTGTCTTTTCTCTCTTTCTGAAAGTACATAGATTAAAAACAAAATATGTATCTGTTTACCCGTTAGACTCTGTGAAGGAATCTCCAGACTTTCCTGTTTTGTTTTCAGATGGATAGGTTCCTCTTCCTTCCTCCTTTCTGAAGAAGACAGCCATGGTTCTTTGACCTAAAGAATAACAGAATAAATGCAATTAACATCAGTTTGTCTAGCAATAACACAAAAACATTAACTGCAATTATGAACAGATAAGAAAGGTTGGTGGCCAACGCATGAGAGAGTGTAACCAGTAAAACACAGTGTTTCATTTAACAGTCTGAGTGACCAAGTATACATTGATAGCTATTTAATCAGCCCATGCAGAATATCCACTATAACTCTCAAACTCCTCTCTTTGGATATAAACCCTCAAGTCATAATACCTCTGACTCCATGAGCACTATACTTCCTCTCCAAGAAGGAGAGGAAGACACTAATAGCCTCTTCTCAGGCCCAAGACACAGTTTGCACATGCAAGTATTTTTTGGTACATGTATATCCATGAACATGTGACCCGCAACCATCTCTAGATATAACTGGCTAGTGTTCTGTATTTAATCCATGGAAGCACCTAACTTAAATTTTACTGATAAAATTTATCTTTAGGGATCCCATGCCCCTGAGATGACTGTAAAAGTTTGAAGCAAGATCAAACTTGGTGGAGGAGGATCAGACTAGGGAACAAACTGGACATGAAACAATTTGGTAGTGCCAAGGAGTGCCGAGGAAGTTGGTCCAAGTTATTGTAAGGACATTCTCAATTATCTTTCAAAGATTACAGGGATTGAGGGAGGTTTCTGAGGACAAGATAAAAGCACTATTACCATCAAGAAGAGACAGAAGGGAGATTTCAAGAATTACAGTCCAGTCCCTTTCACTTTGATCTCTGGGAAGGTGACAGAGCAAATAATCCTGAAAACCATTTCCAAACACATGAAGCTTTTGGGAGTATTCAGTATGGGCTTATAAAGGGGAAATCATACCTGACCAATCTTTCAACACCACCTCCCATTACACGTCCATAGACGAACTGATGAAACATGTGGATGGTGAGACTAACTGAAAACTGGTTCAACTGCCGGGCTCCAAAGCTTGTAATTGGTGGCACAAAGTTCAGATGGGAGTCAGTAACTAGTGGTGTACCTAACAGGGCAATACCAGAACCAATACCTTTTCATTAAGATCCTGAATGATGGAACAAGAGTACACCCTCAGCAGGTTTGCCAACTGTACAAAACTGGAAGGAATGGTTGGCAAACCAGATGGTTTCGCTGCTCTTTCAAGAGATCGGAATAGACTAAAGAAATGGGCTGAGAGGAGTTCATGAAGTTCAACAAAGGTAAATACCAAGTCCTGCAACCTAGAGCAGAACAGGCCAGTACATGCAGAGGACTGACTGGATAGAATGAAGCTTTGCAGAAAAGGTCTTAAGGGCCCTGGTGGGCACTAAGTCAAGCAAGAACCAGTAATGTGCCATTATGACAGAAGTTCAAGAGCCTTTTGGGCTGCCTCAAGAAGAGTGTTTGCCATCAGTTTGCAGGAGGTGATCCTTCTCCACTCAGCACTGGTGAGACACAACACATGTGTCGCACTCCCCGTATGAGAGGGAAATGGACATACTGGCATGAGTTCAGCAGTGAGTTACAAAGGAGATGGGGGGTTTGCAGCACCTGTCTTACAAAGAGAGGTTGAAAGAGCTAGGAATGTATAACCTGCAGAAGACAAAGTTGACTACTGGGCTTGTGCAGTCTCAAAATTTGGCTGGACACTCCTTGGCAACCTGCCCTACCTGATACTGCTCTGGGCAAGGGGCTGGATTAGATTAACTCCAGAGGTATCTCCTAGCCTCAACCATTCCACAATTCTGTGACATGGGTAGCTTTCTCCATTTTATCAAATCATTGCCTTCCTCTACCACTTAATCAGGACACACAAACACAGTTTCAAACACATTGCTTACTCATCCAGCCAGTGGAGGGATGGAATTGTCGCGCTCTGCTCTGAATTGGTACAGCCTCACCTTGAGCACTGTGCGCGGTTTTGGTCAGTTCAATGTAAGAAAGATATTAAGCTGTTAGAGACTGTGCAAAGGAGGGCCACAAAGATGGGGAAACTGTATGAGCAGCAGCTAAGGGCACTTGGTCTGTTCAGCCTGGAGGAGACTGAGGGGAGACCTCACTGCAGTTACAACTTCCTTGCGAGAGGAGGAGAAGAAGTAGGTACTGATCTCTTCTCTGTGGTGACCAGTGACAGAACCCAAGGGAACGGCCTTGAAGTTGCGTCAGGGGAGGTTTCAGTTGGATATTAGAAAAAGGTTCTTCACCCAGAGGGTGGCTGGGCACTGGAACAGGGAAGTGAAGTGGTCAAAACACCAAGCCTAACAGAGTTCAATAAGTGTTTGGATGATACTCTCAGGCACATGTTATGACTCTTAGGAATGGGTGCCGGGCCAGGAATTGTACTCAATGATCCCTGTGTGTCCCTTCCAACTCAGCATACTCTGTGACTCTGTAACTCATATACCAGAGAAAATTCAAATGCTCATATACTCATATGCTGTAACAGTTTACCTTACAATCTTTCATCAGCTGTGTCTGAAGTGCTTTCAGCCTGCTGTATTCTTCCATTATCTTGCATAGAAGTGCATCCATACGTTCTTGCACAGTTAAATTACACAAAGAACCCGGGACTTAAAAAAAGAGAAAACAAACATTTTAGCATAAATTTTAATATAGATGATTTATTCACAAGTTATGCCCTGAAGAATTGTTTGATAAACATTATAGAGTATTGAAAGAAGTGAAGGCCCTTCCAGATTTTTGATGCATTTTTATGTGTTTTGTAATATATGTGGTTTTTTTTATACAGCTGCTAGCTTCTTCGACAAAAGGTGGAAGAGAAAAACCCCAAACAAACTTCTTTTTCACCAATTTCCATTATAATAAAAACAGCGTAAGAAAATAGCCATTAAGAAAATAAGAGCAGTTTGGAATAATGATGAAATTTCTTACAGCATCTATTTAATCACATGAATTAGAACATGAACAACCAATGGCAAAATTGCCGGACTTAAATAACTGAAATCAGTACTTTTAACCACCTTGATGATACAATGTCATTACCTTGAACTTGACTTCTGTATATTGGTAATTCTGTGCTCAGTTTTTCTTTCACAACAGCAGGTCTACTGCAAATTTCCTGTTTCCTATTACCAACTTCTACAGCAGCTGAAGAATGTTCATTCTGACTGCCACACAGAACCTATATAACAAATGAAACAAAGAAAAAGGTAAAGAATTTTTTATTAATTTATTAATCACAATTCACAAAGAAAGTATTGGGAGGAAAGTAGTATCTTGAGTATTAACTTCCGTGAAAATGATGGCACAGATGTTCTGTAGAATCAGAAGAATCTAGACAACCTTTAAAACTCCTGATAAACAGATATGAAAAGACTTTTCAGCTGAAACATAAATGCATAAATTTTCAAACTATTATTTTCAAGTAAAACACAAATGCATACATTTTCAAATCATTATTCAATTTGGAACTGCCGAGTATTAAATTCCTGCAAAGAAAGGCCTCCTTTATTAATGCGGAAAGCAAATTTACATTGTAAATGTCTTGTTTTTATATGCTGCAATTTTACTTGGAGGAAGAATTCCCCCTGGTAGGAACTTGTATCTTTTTAGAGATTACAGCTCCTCTTGTTCTTTAAGTGCTGAACATATTGAATAAAAGGGTATGGCATAAGAAAAGCAAGTCATGAACAGAATGCCTCATGTTTGTTGGTGCTACGTGGCAACAGAACAGCTGCCATATTCACAATGGGCAGGCAAACAGATTTATCCAGATGATTTCTGAAGATAAATGATGCTTGAAAAGCAAAGGCTTGCTCAGATCACACAGTGGGATTCTGTATTTAAACATTTCGGGTGCCACAGACACCAAATTCAATTTACAAAAGTAAAATCATAGTTTCTCCAAAAGCTCAACATGGAATCACAGAGATCAACAGCATTTTTCACAGCTGTAAAACAGTTAATACCAAAGATTCTCGTTCAGCTGCTACTTTCTGTGAGCTATTATGGATGGAGTCCTGCTTAATCTCTCCTAGGTTGGACCTCAAGTAAAAAAGTTCTGCTATCCACTTTTCTGAAAAGGTGTTTAATAAAGTCCAGCAAAGAAGGAAAAAAAACCCCAAACCATAGACCTCATCCATTTAAAGTATTTTAGACTGGAAAACCATGGCTTATAATGAATGGCAAAAGAAGCTCAGTTTAGCTAGAAATAAGTTAAATGAGTAACTTAATTGCTGGCCAAAATGTACCTGTAAGGGCCATCGATTACATATACTCTACAAAAAAGAGATGGCAAAACAATATTATTGGTCATTGATACTGTAATAGAGAGAAAAAATAATCTTAAACTGTTGATAATAATATTTAGCTACTGAAAACAATACAGACAGCAATTTTGTTGCATTGTGAGATGCTTTTAAGTCTTTGAAAGATATGCTGCAGCTAAGAAGGAAATCACTATCTTATTGCAGATATGAGAGGTGTGCATCAGTATGTGTGTGACATCAGACGGTCAAATCAAAAATAGTCAGACACAGAGAAAGGAAAAAATGCTTCCAAATTAGTAGAGATGAGACAAACATTAGCTAGAAGATTAAGACTAGGTACAAGACAAAAGAATTGCCTAGATAAGGCCAAAAGCCAGTTTAGGGGAAAAAAATACAAACCCCCTTGCAAAGCTATTTTGGAAGCTCAGGTTTAGCACTGTCTATTTTGAGATCGATACAAAGAGAGAAGCTGCAAAGAAAACCTGCAAAGGTAATACAGAAAAATATGATGATTCATCGTACACATAATTGTTTCCAAAATTTTAATTTAAAAAAAGGCTTTTTGTTAACTCTTACCTGAGCAAGCCTGGAACATTCCTCAGTTACAGCTTCATTCAGTTTTTCTATAAGTCTTTGTGCAGATTTCACTTCATCATCTATGAATACAAATTACTCATATTATTTCTAAGCTCTGGATGCACAACAACTTTTCAAAGGCCTAACTTCCCGAATCAGTGAGGCTGCCTCTTCAGCTTTTAGAAAGATGCAGTTTTTTGTTCCACTCTTTCTAGTTCCAAGACATGGATAAATTCAATTACTATGGTTGAGTTGCGTGTTCAAGGAGAGCAAGAGATGACAAATGGCTTTGTGTGTAAGTGACCTCTAGAAAGATACAACTACAGAAACATGGTGGAGGGCAAGGAACTTAATGCCAAAAATTCACACAAGGGCAAATCATGGGATAACAGAAAAAGCAGAGGAAGTGTAGGGGTAAATAACTCTTTTCCAGAAGATACTGCTACCGAGGAAAAAGTTATTTTCACTAAGGACGCTTTCCTGCCTGGAATGAGTCATGTTTCCCAGAGACAGTTTCAGATGTTTCTCTACATTCACTCCACAGACATGGAGTGACTGACTCCCTGGGGACTAGAGAATGCTCACACAGACATGCTCCAGGGCCTCAGCAGCCAGAGGGGGAGCCGAGCGGGGGAAACGATGGCAAAGTCCGGGAAATGAATGGGAGGTCTGCCTCTTCCCTGAGGCTCAGTGCTCCTCACAGCAGTGGGAGGATTTGTGAGTTTTCAGCACCCTTGCCTCTAAAATAAACCTTTTGAATCCTTTCCACTGCTTTGGTATTTCTGGGGGGAATACCGACATATATTTTGCTTTACAATAGAAAACCATCATGATAATGTAAAAGCTCTCTGAGACAGAAAGTAGTAACACAGTTTACTTAATGTGGGCAGGGAGTCAATGCAGGAATTCAAAGAACAGAACAATTCCAAAAATATTTTGCTGATGCATTTACTTATTACACCTTATAGGTGGTAGGTGAATCTATTATATAGTTCTTTACAACTAATTGAGCTAATACAAATAGCAAACAATGAGTTCTAATACTTTTTATTCCTCATTTCTTATACTATTTTTTTAAAGTTTCATGAGTAAGACGACATGCAATGGATAAACAATTTGGTACAAAACCACTTCAAAACATCCTATAAAAACAATTTATTGGACAGCTATAAACACAAACTCTTGTGCTTGTTTGTTTTGTTGGGTTTTTATAAGACACTCTTTTTCATATGAAGAGCTTCACTCTCATTATTTTGGTCAAGTTACCTGCTTGTTGAACTTTCAAGGTCTGGAGCTCCAGCTGATGCATTTTTTTAAGATCATTCATCTCTTGTAGATGACTATGAACAAGTTCCTCTTTAAGATTGCAAAGTGCACTTTCTTTTTCTGCTTTTAAGTACTCACGGACCTGGTCTACATGAGCTGAATAAACCAGGGATAGGCAAATCCGCTGTGCTTCCATTTGTAGCTGTAAATCAGTCTTTGAATAAAAAGATACATTTTACAAGAAGTGAGAAACAAGAAAACAGAAAGTCCCATCTTTGCAAATTTCTAAGATTAATAATGTGTTTAATGGAATGCTGCATATACAGCAACACAGTAAGACATTTCCTCAACTTAAAATATAAATCAAACTAAAATCAACAAAACTTAATATGCTTTAATTCTTATTTTGCAGTAATCAAACTCGAACGAATTTTAGCCCAGTGAAGCAAGAGTAGTATCTCTACTAACAGAGTAGGTTAAGAAAGCCCACTCCAAATGCAGAGAAAAAGACTATTATTAACAAACCTTAAAAATATCGATTTCCAAGGCTTGTAGTTCTAGTTTGCACTTTGGGGGATGTTATTGTTAAAGCAAAAATGTGTTTGGGATATGCCCATAGGGAGCAACTTAAAGCTGAAGTCTGACAAAGTTTTTAGACACCTCTGGACAATAATGATTTGCAGTTCTACAGCAGAAAATTGCAAGATCCTTATGAGTCTTATAAAAACAAACAAACAAAAAACCCCAAACTAAACTATGACAAAGCTGCAGCTCCTTTTTATAATCTCACAACTGTTTACAGTGTGGCTTTGATTGTGATTTTATTTCTTTAGAAATGAATGAACTATGACACAACACAATATGAGGCAGTGGTGGTATTAGTTCACTGCTAGGTGTATTTTTATAAAATGAAAAGAAACCTAAAAAAATAGTGGAAGACTGGTTAACATCTATTTCTACAGAACACTTTGCTGCATGCATCTTGCAGCATGCTATTCAATTTCACCGCTGTATCTAAATTTAAAGCCATGTTTATGACTCCAGCACCTAATTAAATACTGGTAATTCAATACTTAGTCATTTATATTGACAATCCCTTCCATATTGCCTGCAATTAATCTACAACACCAAAGCAAAATTGCTCCAGCAAAACTTAAGACTGGTTAGAATCACACGGTATCTGTTATTGCTAATGCTCACATCCAGATATATTTCTTAAGAAGTGATAACCACATGTACACAAAAATTTTGATACCCTTAGTGTTTCACAAGTTTGATATTTCAAAACTTTGATCAAAGATGACTGATGAAGTTTCATTATTTTTATATTGTTTGAATGAGCACTGAAGAGAACTGAAAAGCTAAATGCAGAATAAAAGTATACGTCCTGAATAAGTTTTGACCTGAAGTAAGTGAAACACTTATATCAATATAGGAAGTGCTCCAGTCGTCTTATTTTCTGTTGTTGTTATTGATTTAAACAAATGTAAGGGAAGAAAGACTATTTCTTTCCCTGAAAAATAGCATCCTCATCCACATTGACTACGACTATAACTCTGGTCACTCACGTAGTTCCTTTCAACCACTGGTCACAGTGACACGCACACACACATGACCACACACCTGTACTTCAAAGCAGTTCATAGGAAAAATAAGATGCAAATTTCCAAGTGCAAGCTCCTACAAATTTTCATAGGTAAATTATCTTCTATACTGTTTTATGTAACATACCTGTTCGGATTTTAAGGCATCCACTTGCTGCTGAAGATTATTATTTTCACTCTGTGTAATGGCTACTAATGATGTTTCATCTGTCAGCCTGTCTGGCATCCCATGCAAATGTTCTACAAGGGACTGGTGTTCTGCTTTCAGCATTTGCTGGAACTCCTTTCTTTTTGTTACCTCATGACTGCTATCTTTATCTGAACCTAGATTTCCTCTTACATTTATTCCTTCATCAGCTTTACTCCTTGGGCCAGGGGGTTTATTTCTACTTTCAGATGCTGTAGTAGCAGACTTTAGAGATTTTCCTTTAGAGCATTTTGTCTTAGGGTCATTACCACTATGTCCTTTCTTAGCACGGCTATTTATGACTTCTAGTTCTTTACATTTAGCTAGAATTTGCTCTTTCTCATCTTTCAGGGATTTGACTTTTTCATTTAAATGACAAATTTCATTGTCCCTTGACTTCAATTGTTCAGAGAGATCAGAAAGTCTCAGGGATAATTCCAGTTTCTCACGTTGAGTAACCTCAAGTTTTTCCATAAGTTCTGTTGCATCTTTCTCAACAACTTCTCTAGTCTGAGATGTGTCTGCACAAGACAACTTGATTTCTTTACTTCCTTCAGAACCCGGAGTTTTAGTTTTAAATAAAACTGGTCTATTGCTTTGTAAGTGGTGAAGTTTTTCATTCAAAGCCTTGAGTTTGCTATTATATTCAGCTTCCTGCTTCTTCTTGTTCTCTTCCAACTCAGTTTTTGCCTTCAGAAGGGTTGCACATTCTTTCTGGAGCTCTTTATAATTAGCTTCAAGTTTTTTCTCAGTAAATGAAAAAGCACTCTTTTGCCTTTCATTATTCTCTTGGAGTTGACTGTTTTGGTTTTTAAGTTGCTCTTTTTCAGTAATCAGCTTTTCTATTCTTTTTTGCAAGTCCAAAACTTCTGTCTTAGAGCTAACACTACTGTTACAAATTATCTTTTCTTCGGAACTTACCAAAATACTTTTTAATTTCTCCTCCAGAGTTTCGTTTTCCCCCTTAAGAACATTATTTTGTGTTTCTAGTTCTGAACATTTTTTTTGAAGGCTATCCTCTCTCTCCCTCATTTGTTCCTGCATCAACTCAGTTTTAAGCTGCAGCTCTTGAATTTCTTGTTCGAGGGTACCCTTCTCTTTTTCCTCTTGCCTAAGCACTTCAATCTCCTTCTGCAGTTCATGGATTTGAAGTGTCATTTCTTCAGATTTAGAATTTACAAGAGACTGCTGTAAATCTTTCAGATTTGTAATCTCTAACAACAATTGATTTTGCTTTGTGATTAAGACGTCCTTTTCATATTGCATGGCTTCTATCTTTTGACTCATTTCATTTTGTACCTCATCTAACTGCTGTTTATGGTGAATATTCAAGTTATGTTTAAGGCTTTCCATGTCTACCATGTGCTCATTTTTTAAGTCTTCTTTAAGTCTGGAAAGTTCCTCTTCATGACTAAACAGAAGTTTTGTTCTCAGTCTCTCTAATTCTGCTTCTTGAGATTCTGCCATTCTGTCCAAAACTGCATCCTTCTCCCTTTCTAGCATCTCAAGCTTTATTTTGTAATTTGTGACTTCTGCCTCATGTTTTAATTCCAAATCCTTCCTAAATTCAGCGGCAGAAGCCAGCTGAGTTTTTAAATCTTCAATCACTAACTGGTATTTTTCAGCTTCATTTAATCTACATTCCATATCCACTATAGTTTGCTTGGCTCTTTGAACCTGCTCTCTTGAAAAATTCAGTTCCTGGAGAAGATCTTCAATTCTAGTTTGTTGAAGAGACTTCTCTGCTGAAATTAATTCCATCTGTTGTGACAACTCTTGCTTTATTTTTTCCCTTTCCTTATCAGCATCTTGCAATTTCACATTCAATTCATTAATTTTAATATTCAATAAATGCATTTGATCTTTATTAACATTCTCATTCAAACACAGACCTGAAGTTTTCTCCAGTTCTACCTTTTGTTGCAAAAGACACCGTTCTATTTCCACTGCATGTTGCTTAATTAATTCTTGCTTCATTTGTACAATCTGCTGGCCGTGCATTTCATCTAATTCAGCCTGAAGTTGCGCTAGTCTCCTTTGTGTTTCCAATTCCATTCTTTGCACAATGTCAGCTTCAGACTGGCTGTCTTTGTAACATCGTTTCTGCAGTTCTTCCACGGTTCCCATTAACTGCTTTATTTCATCAGAACACTGTCTTTCTTTCTGTTTGTAGGTGGCAAGTTCAGCTCTCATACTACTGATCTGCTGGTTCTTTAGTGAAATCTCTTCTTTCGATTCTTCAAGCAATTTATTAACATCTGATAATTTTTCCTTAAGCTGAAATGAATTTTTTTCTTCTTCTCCAAGTTTTGCTTCCAGCTCTTCAACTAATGCTTCCTTTTCTTGTACTTTACTCAAATCTTCTCCCTCTTTTTTTTGTTTTTCCTTTGAAAAATGAGTAAAATCATGTTCTTATTTTTAGCTAATTACCTGGATATATAAGAACATTTATAGACTTGGCTATTTAGCCTTTTTTAGAATGCTATTGATCATTGATAAAATATAAATAAAAATTATTTTTTGATCTCATTTGGAGCTTTTCCGTGCCTTTGGAATAACTGACAATCACTACTCCATCTGCATCATCATTCCCCTTCTCCTCTCCACTCTTCCCTGCCTCCTCCACCCTCCCAGTATCACTTAGCACTTTTAAAGACAATTACTCTTTTGGGTGCTTTTAAAATGTTTTCCATGAAGGATGAAAAAAAAGTACATGGAGGGAAAAAATTATTCTACCCTATATCTTATATAGTCTACCTTATACGCTAAGACAAAAAAGATTGTTCAAAAAGGTAGTTTATTCTTTTTTTTTCTAAAATAATATCATTTAATTAAGCATTCTAACATACAGAATAGTTTCATATTTTGCTGTAAATATTTCTGCAACTTTTAAAGACATAACGCTGACATAAAATTTTCACTTTTAAATTATACACATATTATGTGTTAATTAACAGAAACAATCTTAAAAACTTAAAATCTTCACATTCATTTTATGTAGCACACTTATTATTTGTGCTTTGGCCCTCATATTTCAAAAGAACTATGAAATCCCATTTACAGTTTAGGAAAAGAGATTTTTATAGTAAGGAAGATACCATTTCATATGTTGTGATTTTCTCCTGAAGATGGGTAATTTGATCTTCAAAATCTTCATTCTTTTTTTGATAATTCTTAAGCAGACATTCTTGTTCTTCTAGCTGTTGCTGATGCAAAAGTATCTGTTGCTTGGCTTGCAATAGATCAGCAGCTGTGCAACTATGGCTGCTGTTCCTTAGGGCTTCACTTGCCTGCAACTGGAATGATAAAAAATAAAACCTAAAATACATCAAGTTTTTCAGAAACAGTTTGCACTACATACAGAAAGAGTCATCTTCACTTTCTTCCACATCACAAGGCCAAAGATTATAGCAAAAATTCCTAAGTTCTTCTGGAGGAACTGAAACACCCTTATTCACTTGGGATGGCCAACCAATAAAAAGATATTTAATAAAGTATTAAAGGTGAGCTAAGACAGGACACCAGCGTCTCAGAAACATTTCTAAGTAGTCAAACTAACTAGCAGAAACTACTGAGCCCCAAATCAGATTTTTAATAATAAAAGCTCAGGCTTCAGAATATAGTGCACTTGAAGCTCAAAATGAGTTATATAATGTGCTTAAACAGCACAAATGCTACAATATTCAACTGCAACATTGTAAGCGTAGTCTGAGTGCCTACAGCACCTCAACCATGCTTTGTAGAAGGAATGTTTCTTGAAGCTTCACATCATCATTTAAATCGCCATCTAATAACACCACAAAAGGCAGGTTTTATCTAAAAATACAGGAAGGACTGCAGCATGAAGTTGTGGCCTATGGAAGCTGATGGCTGGATCTTCTGTTTTCAAATGGAAAATGTTGGATTTCTGTCCAAAGCTCTGAGAAGTAAATACACAAGTGTTTTTCCACAAGATAACTGCCATAATTCAGTACTTACCAGAAGCTATTATCACATACTAGGACAGAAAACAGACTAATCTTTATCATTTTATACTTAATTAGTGTAATAAATCAGGTACTATAATGACAACTGTAGGACCAGTAAAAGTGCTGATCTATACATAGAGACTAATTCTTCAAAAATGCATAGGAAATTTTATGCTTCTGCAGAAAATAGCCATTTATGGACCTTCCAAAGCAAGACCTGTTTTTACACCCAAATATACCTTGGTAGCCCTGTAACTCACATGCTGAAACTGAATCTGCAGTTTCTGACTTTGCTCAGTAAGCTCCAAGAACTCCCTCATAGTTTCATCCTTTTCTTTCCGTGCCTGCTGTAGGTTAGTAGTGAGCTGAGTGATAATGTCATCTCTTTTTTTGATAGCAGCTTCAAATTCTTGCAGCTATAAAAGATAAAATTTAAACTATTAATGCACATGAAAGCCACAGACAAAACAATACTAGCTAATTTTAGTTAAGTGGGAATAAATCATCCCCAATCTCTCTCTCATTTAAAAGATGTCACACTACTAGCATTTATGTTTCCACAACTCTATTTGTAAATATTTCAGAAACATTTTTTTTCTCCCCCATTTAACCATATATGACCTCTCTATAAAATACAGTTAAGAAATAATAAAAACTTGAATTTTTATGAAGGTTACTTAAATATATAACTTGTTTTTAAAATTAAAAGCATAGCCACATAAACCATCATAAAGAAAGTCAGAACATCTAATAGTGTTTCAGCAATTTTATACAACTCATGTTCTCACACTTTTCCCACAATAAATGCAAGCCATCTCTCACTGACAGTGCAATGAATTGTATTCATCACACTAGAAGAAACTAACAGATACCATGCAGTGTCCCACCTTGTGAACCCAGAGAAATGATTCATAACTACATGACAAAATCAGTTCAAGCTGCAAAACTGATACAGTATCTTTAATAGATGAATATTTTGTAATTTGTAATAATGAAGAAATTATAAGAGTACAAAAAATTCTTTGCAACTGTTTTACTTTTTTTTCTAGGATTACACTCAAGCAGTCAGAAATTCTATAATATTAACTGGTAATATTTTTCTGTGTACTTATATAAATATATTACTCACTTTGAAGCCCCTTTGTCAATTTGAACTCTTTAAAGGCCAGTGGAAGCCTCATCTCTACACATTTCAAATTTCTTAAATCATTAGTCACTTTCTCTGTTTTGTTTACAATGTTTCCCCCAAAAAACTTCAGAGTTATATGATGAGTCTTGGATGCTAACCGAGTAATGCTTCCAGATAAAGTTTACTGATTTAGAGGATCATGACATAAAAAACCAAAGTCCCAACTACAATTGAAACTAGGCAAAGAATTTGAGGAAATTATTTTCAAGTGCTTTTCAGAACACTGGAGTGAACTCCTACTTTAAAAGCATGGGTCTAGTGAAAACACTAGATTTTTGTCATAGTAGATAAAATCAGGCACAGATCAGGAACTTAACTGTGTCACACCTTTGCTTTTGCATCTGTTCAATGAAATCAAGTAAGTAAATTTGTCAGCTCCACTTCACACAATGTTATATAATTTTCAACTTTTAAAATTCAATTTCTCTTCTTGACACAACAGGCAGAACTGAAGTACATAACCACCTTCCCCAATTCCCTTTTACAATTCTTTTTGTTTCTTCTGAAAAATAAACCATATTCATTTCTCAACGGAAATATTATGCACTCTACCACTACCACAAAAAAATATGCTGCAACTATTAAACTATTACTGTACCACAGCCCAAAGTCCCAGATTTGGTTTTAATATATTTTTATTTTTAAAATTGTAATTATAGGCATTTAAAAAATGCAAACATTTTCATTTTTCGCTCTTTCAGGAAAAACTAACAGTTGTTACAATTGTAAGAAACTAAAATTATGTTTATTTTCTTTATTATGCTATGACTATTATGCTTAGCACAACAGATACAGACACAATAATTAAAATTCCAACACCAGAAAAAAAACCCTTCCAGGGCAACCACTTAACTGGTGGTATGGTGGAAAACATGACATCTATTTTCACAAACAAAATACAAATGCAAGCAGAAAAAATTGTAACTGTGCAATGACAATGGAGAAAATACCTGAATGTTAGAACTTTGGGGGTTTTTTAATTCTATAGTGCTTTGCAAAAAAATAGGAAAACACAGTGACACGACCTGAATCCAAATTAAAAGAGTAAGTAAGACATGAAGCACAACAAATCACTGACTTGAGTGCATTTTACCACTGGCTCAAACTGGAAGAATATTCTTTACTTTAAAACCTAACTTTATATTCCAGCTGTATTTCTAAAGTAAGAAATGCTTCTCTGTAAACCCAAATTATTTTATTTTTTTAATTAAAACATTCTGACACAGTTGTTTTTGTATTTCAGGCTGTGAAGTCTGACATACAAACACATTTTGGTTCAGTCATGTTATTTATGCTATTCCTTAGGGAGTAAAACCTGAGGTTTTTGCAAACTTGGAGGAACAGGAAGGTATTAAAGAAATACAGTCTTTGCCTAACTAGGGAGGAATCAGGGCTTTTCTTGAAGAAAACCGTCTTTCCATTCCTGATTGGAAGACAGTCACTGTTAAAAGACTGGAATTTTAGTCACAAAATACAGAGAAAAAGGACACATTATGGAAATGCCATTCAAGGTAATAGAGCACATGGTATATCATTGAAATAAATTATGTGTAATTAATTCTGTATCACACACTGACTGCTTTCTGAACAGTTGCCATTAAATGTGAACTCTTTCTGTTGATGCTCTGCATTTTTGCATCTAACCAAACAGCAAGTAGAAAGCAACATAAGGTAATTATACCTGTTGCAATCCTTCTGTACCATACGCTGCCCTCATTTCTTCTATCTCTCTGCTTAGCTCTTCAATCTCTTGTTGTTTTCCAGTCAATTCATTCTCCATCACCTCTAGCTGCGTGTGAGAGAGTTGCATTCCATGCTCTGAACGAATCTCTCCAACGCCAAATTCTTCTTCCTAAATCAATCCAAGTTCCTTTACACGCCATTTTTTGTTTTATCACAGCAAGTAAAATCAAATATCAAATTCTGTACCAAATGCCACCTTAAAACATTATCATACAATACAACATTGAAGATCTTGTTGCCATGGCAACCTCCTTTGTTAGTATAATTCACACTTCAAAAGCACTCACATAAAGCTTTGCTGCAACTTCTGCTTTATAATCTTAGCCTTAATAGATGAAGTAAATTGGTTTGCATTTCAAGTTTAATGATACACTACATTAACGTAGCAAACAATGCAAATGCAGAGCACAGCATGCAAAATAAAGTATTAGTAACACAGTTTTTGTGCAAAACAAACTGAGGCTTTTAGTACTCTCCATTAGTATTACAATTCAATTTGCAATACTGTACCCTTATTAAGTCTGCAGGTATAGCTGATCTTGTCTCAAAACTGCAACCATTTACCTGTATAAAGATAATTTCTAAATACATTATTTGAAATAATGCTTGATTTCCTATTTCCCATTTATTTGAATCTTATGTGGCAACTCCAGGAGACCCACAGGAATAGTTATGCTACAAAAATTCATTTCATTTGAAATACAAAATAGCTTTATATATAGCAAATTGCACCAAAGTAAGCACCGGTAACAGGTAAAACATCCAACTTCCAAAAATTGATACTGTCTAAAAACAGAAACCTTGTTACAAATCTAAATATCCAGAGAAAACGAAGGAATTCAGATTTAAAGGTCAATGCAAAGCTTTATACTTTACTTTATTAAAATACACTACTATTGCATTTTAAATTATATGTTTAATATTTCATATATTACTAAACATAGTTATGCTTTTTGAAAGATCTTTATACACCACAAGATTTACTCTTTCTGAAAGTCACCTATCTCTCGATAGTGAATGAAAGGCAGTATCACAGACTCTCATCTCAATTGAAGAAATTTGGGGAAATTGAAAAAGAGAATATACATTTGGTATAAGACATTTGAAAAAAAATCCTTTTGCTCACCTAACACAGCAAGCCCTTTCAGCTTCTATGAGAATTTTGGTTCCACGCACTGTGCAAAAACCAGTAACAACAAATCTCCAAAAGGCAAACACAAGCCAAAGTAGCAGCTATAGGTTAGAAAAAATGAAAAGAACATGCTGTGTACTTGTGAGTAACCATAAAACAGACAGGCAGGCTATTAAAAGAGCAGACCAATATTTAAAAATGAGAAAGCAAGAACAGCTGTGTTTCTCCTGGGAGATCTCTATTACATCAGAGCCTGAAACAAAAATAATGGTACCAGAAATGGAAAGGCAACATAGTATTTCACATGCAAATACTATGTTGAAAACAAAAAAAAAGCTATACCTCTCAGATGTCTGCCACAGCCTAGATCAGGACTTCCTTACAAAGAACTATCATACGTGAGCAAATCACTAAGTGCACTGTTACAACTGGGATCAATATAGTCATTGAGTTGGTATTAAGAGAATGAATAAATCTGATTTAGAGAAGAATCTGCAGAGATGACACAGTGTCCTCTCAATTTCTTTCTCAGTAAAAAGAAGACACCACAGAGAGATTACTACCTTAGTTGAGAAAGACTAAAGAAAATTGCAGCAAACAGCAGTCCAGACAATTCATAGAGGAACTGTGTATCATTTGTGTATTGCCAGATGTTCACTCTCTGTTCAGATATACCAGTTTCTACTAAGTGCCTGGCACCAAAGTCTTTATTCAGATTTTGGCACATGTCCCAGATTAGTAACAGCAGTAGTTTAATAGAAACTCTATTATGTAATCCTTCCTTTCCCTTTTTTAACACCCATTTAATTTAGGCTTAATTGATAAAGATGTATGTGAGTATAGTGATCTACCACAGTGGACACGCTTCCTGTGAATCACAGCTATGTGAAACAATCAAAGACTCTTGGAAGCTTTATAACAAGAGCTAATAGGAAGGGCATGAAAGCCTTATCTCATTAGATGTTCCAGCCTCCTTAGCAGCTGAAAATTCTACAAAAGACCTTTAACTTACAAAAGGGCTTTTGCTACACACATTCAAACCAACTGTCCGGTTCATCAGAAATCCTGCCTCGTTTCACAGGAGTCTGGACTCTTAACACATCACACAAGTAACATAGTAGTCCATGTTGTTTCTCATATGATACCTTCTTCTTTCAAATGCCTTATGTCTTCTGGCAAAGTGGAAGTTGAAATGTGTCAAGACAACAAACAGCACAGCTATCTGTGAAAAAAATCAGACAGACGGCCACAGCAGGGTGCTGTGCTGAAGGAAACCTTGGGAGCAGCCTGGCAACTCCTGGCATGACAAATTCTGCTGTGTCAGAGCAGACAGGAAGATGGGAATGAGTTATTAGCTTCAAAATATCTTGATTTTAACTTTTCACTCAGCAATACATGAATTCAGTAGTCCAGAGGCCAGCCTGAGTGTTATCAGTGTCAACTCAAAGTCTACAGGACTCCTGAGTTTCGTCTTACGGCCTCAGCGATTCACTCGTACAGAGTTTGGCTGCTGGTCCATAAACACTCTTAACGTAGATTCTTGTAATTTCTTCCTGAAAAGCTTTGCAGTTCACCTTTAACACTGAAGGGTCCTTAGGCCTTAATACCTTATGAGATGCTTAGTAACACATCCCAGCAAATGATTTAACATTTAAAGAAACAATCAAACCACATAGCATTTTAATATAACAGAAGCACAAAGTAAAAAGAGCTCTGGATAAAACCGCATAAGCAAATAATCCCAAAGTAAGAAAATATTATACTTTACAATACATGAGCTACTCAGCAGCAACAGTTTTGGTGAACAAAAGATATGAAACAAATTAAGGTTATGGAAGTCCCTCAAAGCACATTGTGTCTGGTTGTTCTTCCTTCATTGGATTTTCAAAATAATTCACAGAAATAGTATTTACTATTATAAAGTAAAATCTACAGGGTAATGGCTAAAAATAAAGGTTTAATTTATATTTCATCAGTAAATACATATGCTTAAGACAAATGAATCTTCTTTCAGAGAAACGCATGGAAAACGAAATTCCACAACTGAATTAAGGCAGCAATTCATGACAATTGCCACCAGAGGTCAGGATTAAATTTACGAAATCACTATACCCTGTTCAATGTTCCTTAGACCTTGAAGACCTGAAATTGTCCCTCAGAAATAAGAGTAATAATTTATAATGGTTACCTACTTACAACATTAATGCCAGTACTACAGAGATTTCCCTTTGTAGATAGAAAATTCATGCTCGGCATAAATCAATATATACTGTTCAGTCATTGGAAAGCATAGAAAATACCTTAATACACAAAAAAAATATAACCCTATTACATATGGGCAAGCAGACTTCTGCTTAAAACATCTGTTTGATTTGGTAGTAGAAAGATACAGAAGCATCTGGAATGGACTAAGAACTTTACCTCAGGTTTTTTTCCTGTCTCCCCCTCCATTTACATTTCGGAAATCTGATTCCCTCATAAAAATTAATATTTAGATCTCAAACAATGCTTGTCAATGTCCTTAGCTCTCCTCAAACTTCTAGTTACGTCACAACTGACTAGCTGAGAAACTTAGCTAAAATTAGCAACTAGGTCAACCTGGGAAAATTAGTTTCAGTGTATTTTGGAGGGGGGGGAGGGTTGGGGTTTATTTTATACTTCATAAACAAAAGGCAATGTTCAGTTTGTGATGAAAATAATTACAACCCTATATTATAAACTAGGTAAGTAACTTCTGAAGGATAACAATTAATGGCTTTTTAAAATACCATGGCTTGATATATTTTTCTATATATTAACAGCACAGCAACAAGTTTCTTTATGTAGTAAAGGTACAGAATGTTGTTAAAATTTAAAAAAAAACTAACAACTTTGTAGACTTCGTATTAACCATCTTTTCAGACGTACACTTTGCAAATTGGGAAGAGAGTCAGTGAGAGCAAAAAAAATCAGGTGGAACAGCCTTTCAGTTAAAGCATAAAACTGAGACATACAGAAAATGTAGGGGCAACTTTACCTTACACAGTTATAAAACCCCTCCAAAATCTTAACTGACTAAGTAGGTGTCATTGTCATTCTTGCTCAAACTGAGTAATTTGTCCCAAAAGACAAACTCATATGAAAGACTTGCCAATCTTCAGTTTGGCTACTACCTTGATAGTGTACGTATTAGAAAGGTGGCAGAACAAACTGATTGAGAGGCTGTATTTACAATAAATTTCCTTCAAGACAAGAATTCTTATATAAACATACACTGGTTCCCTTAGTTTTACTTAGACAACTGTACTGGTTTATAATTGTGAGTCTGATAAGTCTCCTAAAGAAGGAAGTACTTACCACTGATTTTTAACCAATTCTTCAAGAGAAAGTACTGAAGAACTAAAAACCTCTGACTTATTTTATCAACTACAAAAAACCAAACTATGAACTATTTCAATTTGAAGTATGTCAACCCCAATTTAATTTCTGGAAAAAAAATTAATATAGATGTTCTAATCAATGCAGAAAAAGAAGTACCAACAGGCCAGTTTTTATAGAAGTGTGGTGTCTTATAATTCTGACAAAGAGGTCACATATTGGTAAAAAAGATAAGCTCAAGATTTTATGCAACTTCATAATTACATTGTTACAGACAAAATTTAATGTATTCTCATCTTCTCCAACTGAAAAGGCTTCAGATAATTTTATTTACAGTATAGCCATGAATGTAAGCAGGGCTTTTAATAATAAAAGTAACACTACAGCTGATATGAATCATATTGAAAATTCAGTTCCTAAAATATATGCATTCCTAAACATGTTGTCTCCCCATTTAAGATACCAAACAATTGTAATTAGCTGGAATTAAAAAAAACTTACTAAGATAGCAACTTTGACCACTTGAGCTTCTTCATCAAATCCAGTATCATGTTACTATTCACAAGTTTTGTCTTGCCTATTTATGTCTTAGAAAATAACTCTCAGAAAGGTAAAAAGTACTTTTGCAGGAATGAAAAGTGCCTAGAAACGCATCTGTCATTGCATTTTTAAGAAAGTCTGAGATTTTTGCAAGGAACGTTCAGAAGGCAGTCTAACTGTAACTCTGTTGTCTTGAGTATCTGAAAAATTGCTCCCTAATATCCTCTGCAGGTACCTACTGAAATCTTTGAAGACTGAAGAATGGTAAAATTACATGTTTGGATATGAAAACTCAATTTTAAAATGAGAGCTTTGAATTCAAGTGATACCAAACCCAAAACACTAAAATCAGAACACATCCACAATTACCATGAGGCATTGTACCAGATCTTTTCTGTATGCTGTTGCCTTGTGCAAAGATGTGTTTTCTCAAGCTTCTGCAATCAGGCTCCACAACTGCTTTCTACCACCTCAGAAGTGATCAAAATTTCACTGTCATATTTCACTGTGTATGTAATATGTCTCACTTGTAAAAATACATACATGAACACCAATGACATTGTCAACTGTTTTCAAGGGTTCATTCTTCCCATACTGCAAATTCCACTTACAAGTAATCACATACCGTGGTGATGCATATTCCAAAAAGGTGCAGTAAGGTCATAGCAGTTGTTCAAAAGTGTGTCTGCTACACTCAGTGGCAAACTGTGTGCTCATACTGCCCTATCATCTTACCGTACAGAAAGAAAAGTCTGATTCTTTTTGCTCCTTGCCACTTGAATTCCTTGGACAAAATAAACCACATTTCATCTATGAAAAGTACTAGATCTTTAAACTGATTTTTTTCCCCAGGTAGACTTGGCTTTAACCCCTTAGACCTACTGTTGTAGTTTGGGATTATTATGTAAATTCTCTCCCCTGCCACTTAACTGCCCACGCCAGCAGTTAACAAAAGAAGCAGTTAACTGTTGATCGCTGGGGTGGGGGCAGGTTTGTCTCTTTTGGGTTTTTTTTGGATATTCTCCTCAGTCTTGGCTTGGCGGAACGGGGGAGTGGGGGCTCCAAGGAGGCAGGCTGCCCTGCTGGTTACTGCTGGGGTTTTCCCTGGCTGTCTTGCTGCTGCCTACTTCGGACTACTTTTTCCTGCCGTGCTGCTGCCTGCCTTGGATTTGCTGCTGGTTGCTCGTACCTTTCTGCTTCTTGGACGGGGAACACAGGGGGAAGAGACTGAGTCCATCTGAAAGCCCACTGCTCGTCTGTTTCGCTGGAGAGGGACTGAAACTCACTCTGCAGCCAGCCGGGCTGTGACAAGGACACTTAAGTATAACCTTTTCTCCCGGAGGAAAACCTGCTGGGTTTTGTTCTTGTTTTTTTTTTTCCTCTTATGGTGTTGGGGAAGTGGGTTGCACTAGTCTGTTTACATATATATATATATATATATATATATAGCAGTTATCCTTCTTGTATTAAAATTCCTTTTCTTAAATTTGATAAAGAGTGGTGTGATTATTGTGGAGGAGGCCCCTCCCCTGCTTGTGGGTAAAACATTTTGGTTTTTCCCCTCAAACCGAGACACCTACCTCTCCCCAAAAGTAGTTTTCTCTTTCTTTGATTTACAGCACTCCCAGGCAGCACTATTGAAATCTTCTATTTCAAAAGTGACAACCTCAGATGTAATTTTTTAGAATTAACATCACAAAAAACATGCCGTAGGAACGAATGCAATTGACCAGACTAAGGGTCCACCTTTCAGTACTCTGTATTTGAAAGCAACCAATCATGAAAGTGAGGGAACATTTCACTGGTATTCCCAAGTGCCTTCTAACAACACACCAGAAAAAAGTAAGGGTGCTTATAACAACGGCAGGAGGAAGAAGAGGGTGAGAAAGAGTCAAACTGGAGAACACAGGTACAGGAAAAGAATTCAACTAATGACCAAAATCAGCTCTAGGAAGAAAACTCTAACTGGGATTTGATGACAGAGTTTGCAAAGAAAAGCTATTGACTGCATCTTAGGACAAGTTGAGCTGAATGTTAGGAGGACCCCAACTTAAGAACAGGGAATGAAGGAGAACAGGTTTTCAAGAGAGAGGGAGGAAAAATATTAAGAAAGCAGGAAGAACAGTGCTTGGAGTAAGCTGGAAAGGCTGGAAAAGAAACTAGGCTTTAGAACGACTGAGGAAAGAAAACAAAGAACAGGAAAAGGCTGCAAAGATAGAGCTAAGAAACCACGCAAGGAGAAAAAGGAGATGGGCAAGGGAATGTGCAAAGATTGACAGGAGCCATTACAGACAGTGAAGAATTTACAAAAAACTAAGGGATACAAAACAGATACAGAACTGACTAAGAGAAGAGGCTGGAACAAGGAGCAGGTGAAGACAGGTCATTTGTTGCGAAAGAAAAGTGATTCCCATTTTCAGGGCATGCCTAAAACTGCCCACTGCAGTAATGATTTTCCTTTTGCACCACACAGTGTGACAGGTCAGGGACACACTGGCTGCTGTATTTATTCTTTAGGCTTCACATAAGCAGTTATAAGGCTAGCATGGAACAAATAGCTATCCTAATGCATAGTCATCTTCTCTTACAAAAGGCTAAATCAAGAGAGGAACAAAGTATTCTAAACCAATTTTACTTCAGCAATGACACATTTCATTACTTCATCCCCTCTTACTTGTTGCCAAGCTTAAGATTCTGCAGTGTGTTTTAAAGTGTTTAGCACAGAGATCTGCAAAGCAAAACAGTTTGTCCCTACAGAGAGGGAACTGAGACATGAAAAATTAATTTTTTTAACTAGAAACAATTATTTACTGTATTCAGATACTCCACAGCTATTTCTTGCAAGCATGTTCTTGACTGACATTTATGCATGAGGTAGCTTAGTCCTTACAAACATGACAAATTGCTTTATTTGACAGGACCAAAGTTCCATATATGCTACTACCCTTCAGTGTGACAACTGTAGATGCCATCTGTGGTGGGTTGTCCCTGGTGTTATGGGTTCACCTAGGTGGGCCTAGATTTGAGCTCTGGAGTTTGGACTAGGCCGAAGCTGTCAGCTGACTTGAGCTGGGCTGAGCCAACAGCTGACCTCTTCTAGCCAGCAATTTTGTATTCCATCCCACATTATGACATCATCTCCAGGGAAGTAGGAACCAGTGTGGGAGTGGTTAAGGCAGTCGCTTCTCAGCCCTCCTCTTGGGAGGACGCACGATGCTGTCCCAAGGGGGATGGAGAGGACCAGGCCCACCACTGGCTCACAGGGTACCTCAGGAAAGTAAAATGTGTTGTTCTGGATCTTTCCTTTCTGCTTGAGTTTGTCTCCCTGGGGAATAAGTCTTTTCTTAAGTAATGTGTAGTTAAGATAGTAGAATTTGTGTGTTCATTATGAAGTTGAGGTGGGGAACTTGTTGTTGCAGACTTGTGTGAGTGTGTATTTGTACTCTCTTCTAATTGTCTCTTTCTTTCTGTGAAAAATATATGTAGATTTAGTATGAATGCGGTTTGAAGTGGTTTTTTTTTTCTTTCCCCTCTCTTTTCCTCCCTTTCCGTGGTGTTAGGAGGGAGGCTTTTCTCTCTGTGCTTGGGGGGGTTGGCAGTTGCTTATCTCAAACCAAGACACCTGGCTAAAGCTAAGCTCCCTCCACAGTAACTCCCCCACCAGGAGGATAAAGGAGAGAATTGGAAGGGAAAAGCAACAAAAATTCATGGGCTGAGATAAAGACAGCTTAATAAATGAAAGAAAACAAAACATCCGAACAACAAGTGATGCAAAGGCATTCACTCACCACCTCCCATTAGCAGACTGACACTCAGCCAGTTGCTGAACAAGGCTGCTTTGAAACTCACTAAAACGTAATTGACTTGTTAAATAGTTTCTCACAGAAAATTAGTAGAAATTATGCACAGTCATTACTCCAATGGCAATATGAAGTATTAATACAACCTTAAGGATGACACTGTTACAACAGTTTACGTATCTGCTGCATTATTTATTAAAGTAGCCATCCTATTATGTAGTTGACATAATGCTTTAATGGTACATTAATCATACTGGTAATAACATGTAACAGCTTTGTCTATAAGATCATGTCTGCTCTTTCTTTCCTTCTCATTTTGAACAACTATGAACAGCATTGCTGTAAACATGTAACAGAAAAGGTTGAAAGAAAAGTTAGGAAAAACATTACTTCAGTCTTACCTCAGAACTGTAATCTTCTACTGTGGCAGAAATTTCACTTTCTGGCTAAAATAAAACATAATAAAATAAAATATTAAAATATTTATCATTACGGCATGCTAGACAACACATTTGCCATCTGTTTCTGAGACTGTACAGTATTTGAAAATATTGAGGTGTACATGAATTTGACAAGAGTATATATATACATGTAGTGAAGGGCACTTTCACTTCCTTGAAATTTCAGCTTCAAAAAAGTGACTTTGCTGTTGAACTATGATCACAGAAACATTATAATTACATGACAAAATCTACAAACAACCTACAGGTACTAAATACCATTTTGGAAATATAACTTAATTTTTTGGGTTTTGTTTTTATTTTTTGAAAAGAAATAAGGAGTGCCATGGAAAGGACTTGTCTCTGATAGATCACTTTTACCTAACTGGGAACTTTGCCAGCTTAAGAACAACAATAATACATAGAATGTCATTTTCATACATTCAAGACTCTTGATACTGACTAGAATTTTAAAACAAACACTTGTGCTATGCTTCAGCTTCCAGAAACCAAGGAAAGCTAAAAGGACAAAGACTCAAGTCTTGTGACCTAATGAATCAGAGTAACTAAAGGAAGAAAACCTTAACAAACGGAGCTAAACATGCCATGGTTGAGGCCTGAATTAGATACAGTGTATCTTGATGAACTACATAAAATGTATCATGCTTAAGAATCAAAATGTTAGTAGGAAAATAAGTAACTTATCTATATAAGGTGCACTATAATACACACACTTTACACCTCAAAAATTAAAACCTTGAGTTAGAACTATTTTAACAGAAATGGAAAGTACATAAAAGACTTTCCCAAAATTCACTTAGCATGACACCCAGACTCACGTTAAATGAGTCTCAATTTTATATTGAATTCCGTCAGGCTTATTTTAGAGGGAATATAGTCAGTTTTGTATCAGTAGATATAAGTAAAATCTGGAATGTCAGCTGTGTTTTTCTTGTTTTGTTGGCTTTTAAAAAAAGAAATCTGCTACTCAGACCTGCTGCAGAGCTCTGTAGACTCTACAATCCCAATATTGATTCTACCTATTTTGAAATCCAGTATGTAGCACCAAAATGGAATTAACACAAAAAGGTATTATTTTATGTTCAAAGTGGATAAACTAACTTAAAATATTAAGGTGGAAATTAAAAATTCATACAGCACATTTATTTTTAAAAGTAAATACGGTCCACCTTAAAAATAAGCCACAAACTGAAAGAGGAATCAAAAGTATGTTTTAAAACTCTAGGGTGACAAAACTGTTTCTGCTATGGAATACAAAAAAAATCATGCTTACAAAAATATATTTATTCCATACTTTATTTATATGAATATTTGTGTGTATATGCATTTATACACATATAAAAAATTTACATCGTGTTTGTAGTCTATGTCCTTTCTCGAGGACAAAACCCTCTAGCAGAAATCAAAAGAGAGAAAACCACACTATGCCTTTTTTTTCATAACACAGGTAACAAAGACATGGTCATTATCATCCTACAATTCTTCATGGTTTCTTCTGATTCAGAAGATTTCACAAATAATGATTAGAAGTATTCCTACAGAAGCTCAGAAGAATTCCTATAAATTTATATATTTATCTAGATCTAAGTATTCATCAAGTCTCTATATAGTGCCTGAAATACAAATGCTTCTCCAACATGCAAAACACAGGGACAAGTGGTCTTCTTATATAATTTTTCCTTGTAATGCTTTTGAATTATATAAACAGTCCCTTGTTTATAAGAAAGATGAAAAATGAATTTTTACATTCTGGGATAAACTCAAACCTAGTAGATAATCTTAGTAAAAGTCAAAAAACTTGCAGATTACAGTTCAGGTGAGAGTGAGAAAATATGATCTTCAAAGGAAGGTGACTACTAAAAATAATTATCTAATTTTTTAATGGTAATTTGGCCAGATATATTTTTTATAAAATAATATATTGCTGGTCCTTTCTAAGTACCAATCTAAATTTAAAAAAAAACAACAACAACAAACAAACAGCAAAACAACCAAACCTAAAATAATTTAAAAAATATTGGCAAAACCCACATAGTGCTCCATTAGTTTAGGAGTGCATTATCTGTTATCAGCATAAGTAATAATGTCTCCTTCAATCCTAGATCTAGATAGTTTTTTTGTTATTAAAACCAAGTATTTTTGTCACACATTAGACCCCAACACTGCAAGACTGTATGCTATTTTTTTACTATGAGAATCTGTTACATTTCAAGCAGTCATCTTGCACTCCAAGTGACTATGCTCACTTCCTAAGACCTGACCAACTTTATTTCAAAATCCAGTTTCTTGCACCATTTAGCCACTCATTCTGTGTGCTTCAATTCTTCTTTGGTCAACAGAAGCAATTAGGTTTTACACAGCCCATCTGTCTGAACCACACGGGTCTGGTTTAAAAGGAAATATTCAATATTTCAAAAAAATAACGTATACACACATTGCTGGCAACACAACATCTTTTGACAGGATGATGGCAAGAAAGCTATTCATCAGTCTTCTCAAAGCCTTATGGAATTTGAAATAGGCATTCGCTAGACTCTGACCATTGTTTTGCACATATTCTACCAACTACATCCCACAGTAATTTCTTGCTACAAAGTTTTTCTTTTCTGGCAAGATATGTCAATTTTTTATGTAGTATTTTCTTCACAGACAATGTGGTTCATAGTTAAAATACACTGAGCAGACATCTCAAAGACTCCTTATAGGCAACTATCTCTATCAATGTTGCAGGAGATACCTTTAAAGACAACACTTAAGTATTTAGAAAATTAAAAATCACTTCCATCTACATATATTCTTCAGAGGAAATACTGCAAGCTGATACAGAAAAAAGGAGAATATCTGTGGAACACAGCAGGTCAGTTTTAGATTAACTTGTTTCTGTACACAGCTCAGAAGTCACATCCTTTGGCGCTGGAAAACCAACATTATCACAGGATTCACAAAAGAATTCATACACAAAATTGGCCACAAGAACTTAAAAGTGAATTCTGTGTTTCTTTAGAAACTTTCGTAGGTGATAATCAAACATTTTGCAAGAAAGGACATCCAGTACTAAACTACTTCAATTGCAATGTATGAAGATATGAGGGCGAGAACCAAAACTGAGTATTCAGGAACAGAATTCTACCTGAAGTAAATTACTGGCATTTTTATGACCTGAGTGAAAACTGTTACAAAAATGTAACTACAAAACGCTGGAGTCATTTTTGAACATGTATTAGCCAGTGGTAGAAGCAAAACCAAGTTATTTTGGCTTGGCCATTTTCAGATGGGTCTCTAGCAATTCACAGAGGATCACAAATAAGTCTAATTAAGAGGACTCTTACTAGAAAGTGATGTAAAGAAAATGTAAACTGAAAATCCCAGTCATGAAACACTCTCCTTAGGTCATCCTTAACTTTACAGGTCTTTATTACTTGTAGGACTTTCTGAATATGAAAGGTTATTCTTACATATTGTCTCATCATCTCTTAGTTCCTAATACAAAAGCCATTCAATTCAAATTACCTGGTAATTTATTAACCAAACCAATTTACCATGATCAGATTTGAATTGTGTGCATCTTAGTGGATATAAATGTCTGCCAAATCTGAATACAATCTGCAGCAAGGTACCAGACTCCTCAGCGTATAAATTCCTTGCATCAGAAAACACCACCAGAAGAGAGGTAACCTAAGTATTCAATCAGGTTTCTATTCTTTGGTAACATGGCCTTATAAATATTTAATCTAAAGTGAAATACTCAGTAACTCTTCAAAGACCATTCTCAAACACAGGTAATTTCCGTGTCTGTCAATCTATTATCTATGAGTACTCACAGATATAAAGGAAGGTACAATACCAGAGGCTGTCTTATTAATCTAAGAAAATTGGCAAGTTATCTTGGCAATCTTCCGGCCGGCTGGTGAATGGAAAGATGACTGGCTTCAATCAGAACCACATGCTGCTGAGAATCTAACATCTTCTCTTGTGACACTGACTTTACAATTGAACAGACTATTTCCAAACATTTGCTTATCTTCATTCCTCAATTTCAAAACATTTTTCAAGGGATGCTAGAGTGTCTGAAGTGACTGGGTTAATTTTTACTACATTTTATTTATCTATAATTTTTTTCAAATCCTCCATCTTACTGTACATCCCAAAATATCTCTCCTCTAGTCGGAGCCTTTAGTTTCTCTTTGCTTTCATGCTTCTGTCATAGGAATGCCTTACTGACATTCCCCACTTATGCCTTTTCTCACTGAGGCATCCTCTCTGTTTCTCCATACTACTTATGTTTCCTTCGTTCTTCTCAAGAATCCTACCCAGTGTCTCCTTCTTACTCCCTTTCTTTTCCTTCCTGTCAAAATCTCAGGCACTAACAAGCGGAGTACCTTACAGAAATGAAACAATGAGCATGGAGCTATAAACTTTAGCACCTACTTGAGAAAACAGTTAAGCTATTCTTAAACTATTACCAAACGGATTTGTCCTGTGAAAAACAAAAGACGAGTTACTAATCCAACCTTAGTCAATTAGCAGGTATTCTTCACCACAGAACTTTGAACTTTTCTTTTCTAAGAAGCTTTGTATAATAGCTTTTACTACCCAGGTGACTCAGGGACAATTTTACTGTTACACAGGTTAATTTCTTTTACTTTCCTGACATTAGGACATCCTTGCAAAGTAATGTGTTTCAATGCATCGGTTCAAGACTCCCAGAGAAGGTGATCTCAGCACTCTGGAAGTGGCTTTTGCTTTCTTTCACTTTTAATTGCCAAAGTCACTAAAAGAAGCAATCCTAAACCCACGATTTTCATTGATTCAGTTTATTTTCCAGGCTGTGTGTTCTAGACTATTTTTATTTCTATATTGAAAAGGACACTGTGGATGACAACAACAAAAGATATCAGGGTGCATCAGAATAAAGGCAGAAACCGAAAGCAAGTAGAAACTCGAGGTATTTGTGTGTCAACTCTTTGTGAGAACAAGACAAAAAAGAACAAGAAATACCAACGGGCATTTCTCTAATGAATCTTGTAAATAAACTGTTCCTCTGACAGAGAATGAAAAACCTTAGAGATTACAAGTAAGTTCAGACAGAAGGTAAAATGGAATGGCTAAGGATAATACAAAACAATGATGGTTCTTCCAGAGTTTTTCCAATTAGTTTCTGTAACTGGAGGGAATACAGGAAGACAGAGAAACCCACCATTAGGAACACAGAGGCAAAAAAAAAAAAAAAGGAAATGGATGACAGCAAAGAACTAACTTTGCACTCTTTAAACACATTTGCCCTTTTTGAAAAAAAACTCCTCTAACTTCAGAAGGGAAATAAGTTCCCAGAGGAGTGCCTCTATTTCACTTTCTGTTATTCATATTGAGTAAGATAATTCTTTTTTTTATTTACATTTGGACATGTTAATTCCACTGGGGACTAAAAACTCATACTAGAAAAACTGCAGGGAGATAAACTTCTACCCACAAACTACCACAAAAGAGCCCAGTCAAGATTCTTAGATAGCCAGGCAGCATAGTCAGATATTCTGAGTCTGTATTTTGTGGTACAGAAAGAACAATTCTAGTTATCAATTCCAGTAAAAGATGAAATAAATAAGTGGAATCAAAATTTAGCTAGAAAATGGTCCTGCAAAATGCTTCCAGTAATCCTGTCTCACTCTCCTGACACAGCCGCCTATAAAGATTTAATGTTGGGTGAAAAAGCAAACAGCTCAAAGAAGCTGTCTGTAATTATCCACTGCAGAGATTAGCCTGAAACTGCCTATTACATTGGCTGCCATTTCAACCAAGCAAGCTCCAATCCAATTACTGTAATACAGGCTCTCTGTCCAAATCATTGCACTTTCAAAACTAAAACCAGTATGTTACGAGATTCACTGAAACCATTTCAGATATTTTCCTCTTCCATTAATACTGCACAGAGACTTCAGCAACTCCCTTCCAACTCCAAAATACTCATTATATATTTAACATCAATAAACAGCCCACAGATCCCATTTAACAAAGAAAAATGCTCTCCCATTTGGGAGCAGCTTTGGCATTTTTTTGTGGAAGCAGATACTGTTTTAGAAGTCATTAAGTAATTCAACAGAGTCAAAGTGCGAATGTACATGACTACCATGCTTATTCTTTTAAAACCACACTTTAAAAAAGAAAGAAACCAAAACGTTGGCACACCAGAAAACCCTGTGCATCTCCATATTTATTTATTTGAACATAACTGAAGTTGTTTTGGAAATAAGATAGACCTCAGAAAAATCATACCCAATTTAAGAATGTATTTATATGTGCAACCTTTAGCAACTGCAGTGCAGATATTTTTTCCATTTCTAAAATCATCTGTCTTGTACTGTATCCAGAGGGCAACATAGGCCACTAGGACCAAACTGATCTAATTAGACCTGCTTTGAGCACAGGATTGAACTAGATGACCTCGGAGGTCCTTTCCAACTTAAAGTTATTCTATGACTCTACTCTACCCTGTTTCTCCAATTGTAGTAGAGATAATTATCCCAAAAAATCAAGTACATCAGCAGAGACCATTGGCAACTTCAAAATATATTTAAGAAAATTACTTCATAGACTTATCATATTTATGTAGACCATTACATTATTAAAACAACATTTTTAGTAATTCCCTCTAAACATCTCTCTGCCCTAGCAGTTCTCTCTCTTCAGCTGTAGATAACCTGCTGCATTTAACAAAGTACACTTTTCTCTTTTCCTGGAAGACAAAAAAGTCCCATCTTAACCTATGAAAATATTTATTCCCTTATTAAATATTCCTTAAAAATTATTCCCTCCTCCAGGAAAATCTGTGACTTGAACAGAAAACAGACAGTTTTACTGAATTACTACAAACAGTTTTGAAGACCTAACATGAAATAAACAATACATATTAAAGGTATGTATCCATAAAGTTAAAAATATCTAGTGCACTGATATACTGTAGGCTTAAAACTGTAAAATAAATGAATTAATTACTTTAAGTTTCAAGTGTGATTTAGTCTATCTGCCCCCTCGCCCCCCAGGTTGTTTTTTTCTTTAACAAAAATGCATGAAAATTTTGAAAAGTCTGATTTCTCTGTTAGTCCTCAGTTGCTTGAAAAGAAATAATGGAGACAAAATAGTTACAAATGCTCTATTCTAGCACAGGACTTGCAAGTCAAAATGTAGAGCACTCATCTGTACCACATGTCTCAGAAAAAACTGGATTCACCTGTAAAGACCTGCGAATCTGAGCTGAGGTGCTCGTTGAGAATGTAACTCATCATTCTAGAGACACTAATTTCACAAATAGAATAAGCTATTCTGTAAATAACATCAGCATCTCTTGCCCCTTGTATCTGGAACAACTTTATGTGAATTCATGTCCACTCAGAACTGAACTGGAATGCCAGTGTGTGTCTCACAGAGCGCCCTGCAAACATCCCAGAGCACATACTTTCAACCACTGGCAAACAGGACTATATTTCATTAAGTAGTAAAGGCAGAGTAACTCTTTATCAATCTTTTAAGCCATCCAGTTCTAAGTATGTTTTCTACATTGAACCCTTCACCTCATTAACCAAAGGGACTCAAATTATGAATACAAGGAAGACGTTTAGTTTTGTATTTTCCTGTAGCCATAAGTCCAGTGATCAAATATCCATCACAATTTGCAAACTTTTAATAAAACAAAATTAATTTACGCATATTTCAGGAGTACAGCAGTACCAACAAACTCTCCATAATCTACAGTATACTGACTACAATAAAAAAACATGATGCCAGCAGGAAGCCTTCTCTGAACATACTAAGGTCAGACAGAAGAGGCAAGGAAATACATGTCCAAAATCTCATCCAATTCCTTCATTCTCACTCTCAAAATTAATGGATTATTTTACATCCCCACAAAGTAACTTTTTATAGCCTGAGACAAACTTACCTCAATGGTGTAAGCCTGGCTGTGTTTGATAATTTCTCCACTATGCAAAGTCCTGATAATGGCAAAGTCAGCAGTAGCAGCTGCTGCTCCCCTTCGGCTGCTGCACGTGGATACCTCATCACCTCGAGATCGATCAGTTTCAATCCCATCTTGTACTGATTCTTCATCTTTGATGTTTGCTGTTTTCTTCTTCTTTTTCTGCTTCTTTGATCCATTTTGACCATCAGTTTGTGCCTTCCGCTGCCTAAATTGAGCAAGCTGAATAGAAGACAAAATCTTGTTAAAGGTGAAAGTTTTCCTCTCATTAGTAGTGACATCCTCTATAAAGGCTTACCCACTGTTCTACATAAAGCTTCAAACTAATCACAACTGCAAACAAATTGGAAGTTAATGCTGCATATGTGAGACAGACTCAGATTATTTTTCTTTTTACATAGTTTGCTTTAAATATCTTAAATGTAAACCGACAATCTATTAATTAATTCCTTCTCAGTTTCATACTAGCAAGTTACTGTTCCACAGACTGATACCTAGAAATCAAATCATTCAAAGGTAAAGGTGAATCATCGTAAAGGACAAAAGTCATGAAATAACCTCTGATCTCCTTTTTCAATTTTAGAGTAACCTGAAAATTAATTTACAGAAATTCCTTTTAATTTTTATTCAAGAAACAGTTAAAAGCAAACCTCCCTTCCAGCAAGTTATCATATTCCATTATTTTAAAAGTTTGTTATAAGTCAAGAAGCAGATCAAGTTACTGGAAACATCATAAAGAAATAGCAAAACACATAATAAGAGAATAGTCCAAAACCAAACAGTGAGCAGATTACAAGACACACTACCTTGTAGCAAAACATGCTGATGAACAAGAAGTCACAGGTGAGCCAGGCACACAGTTTAAAAACCAATTAGTATGTAAGCTATTCAAATACTGTAAGATCCTGCCTTTTGAAGAGCTTATCACTTTTAATCACTTTACAGTGGTTTACACAAGAAAATCCATTTAAAATACTTTTTTCTTAATAAGAACAGAATTTCTGTACAAATAAGAAAAACAAGCAGATCAGGTTTTACCAGTTAAAATTCAAAATGAAATAGATTCTATCAGTAAAATCTGGAAACAAGAATCATGACTTTCCAACTGAAGCATCCAAGATTAAGTGCTACAGTATGTTTTATAAATGTAACTCCAATGTAAGGCATACAAATAAAGACCCTCAAGCTTTAGACTTTTAACGTATCAACTAATACCCAAGATTGGGGTTTTTTATACATATGCTGCAATTTTAAGAAAAAAATATAGATAAGATAGCATGTTTGCTCATGATATTCACCAATCGAGAAATCCAGGTTTCCATCCAACTTCTTCAGGAACACACAACTCAAGAAGGACACACAGATCTCATTTCCCAGTCACTGTTTGCTTACAGTGCAAGCCATCACTTGAAGTGCTCTCTGGTTCTCATCTGGCCCCAAGAGAGCTGAGAAGCTCCAGTTTAAATAAATGCACCACTGACAGATCAGTTCTGTCTTGTGGTTGATTTATGCTGTTGTCCCCTTACTTGTAACTCTTTGTGTCCTTGAGGCTCCTCTCCATTCTTGACGACTGACAGCTTGGCATATGGCTCCTGCTGTTTAAGGAGGAGGACCTGAAGATTTGCTGAGCCAAATATGCTCACCTAAGTATTTAATACTTATCTCCTCTCTATTACTTCTCTAATTAGTTCAATTCCATGATTTTTTCTACTTTTAAATAAGCATCTTCCATTATTTTACCAAAAATCTATTAAATCTAAAAATTCTGAACAGAAGAAGAAAGGACAGTCTCCATCTACTTCAAAGTTTAAGAGAAAAAACCAAAACCAATCAACAAAACAAACAAAAAAACCCCAAAACCAACTAAACAGAGATTTAGCTCCTCAAGAATGAGAAGGGTAAAGGTTCCAGTTGTCTTCTTAGGACAGTACTACATTGTCCTAAAACTGTAAATTTACCTCAACAAAGTATTTTCAGTTTATCCAAAAGACAAGCAGAATTTTATCAAATGCCCAAAGACAGAAAGTAGACAATCTGACTTCAAGTGTAACCATGGAGCGATTTTGCTGATTTTACTTTTTATTTTTAAATAATGAATGACATGTAGTGCCACTGGTCAAGAACTCTCCCAACTTGATTGAAACCTTCAGTAATGGAAAGTTAAGTTGGCTTTTTAAAAGCAGCTTTACAGTCTTTATTTGTCTACAAAATTAGACGTGTAGCTCAAAGACAAATGAATTACTCTTTGCCCCTCCTCAATTATTTTGCATATTTTAACTGAGGCATCTGGCCATGCCAGATTTCTCTCCTTTCAAAATTAAGCTGTTGACTTTCCCTTTTCCAGAATTAACAGATTAAAATCTACCATGGCAGTTATAAGCAGATCCTATTTTTTTCCTGTTTAAACACGGATGAAGATGGGCATATATGAAAGATAAACACACGTGAAAATGAAAACATCACATTTTTGTATTACACAAGTTCTCAAATTACAATTTCTGCATGAGCATCTAGCACTTTGGATATAACTGCACTATTACTGATGGATGCATGCATAAATCATAGCACTTTTTACCCCACACATTCAAGTAGACACAAAACTGTCCAGCTACTACTGCAACGTAAGTTTAAATTCACATTTTTAATCAAACTTTTAAAACTAGAAATAAGAGAAGCGGCATAACGAAGAGCTACAGCAGACCAAATACACTCTGTGATGCTCACATCAAAACAGAGGAGTCTCAGATACCAAATTCCTTCTCATGAACTAGAGTCGAGGAACTATCTATATTTCAATGACAAGCAGGAAAAAGTCCACTAGCAGTCATGGGAGCTAAGGAAAACAAATTTTTTAGAGTTAAAACTTTCAATTAAACAGAAAAATACTTCCAGAGTTTGTATTTCTAGAAAAAAATATATTTTCCAGTGTGAACAAAACATGGAACAAATACACACTGATATAATGTCTTAGCCTGTCTTCCTGGCACATCAGCTTGATTACCACAGAACTAAGCCTGGGGAACTTAATGTTGCTTCAGGCAGTCCTGAATCTGCAATGTTGAAACAATTCAATATCAAGTGTCTGTCCAGTTCCAAAAGTTGCAAATAAGAGCAAAGTATGTCAACACATAAGGTACTCATGGAGGGGGAAGGACGCAAAAAGAAACAGAAGGTGAAGGACACTCCAAATAGGCTCTCTAACCCAATACGCCTCCAAAGGTGCAACAGAGAATGAGCACCTTACCCCGGGAAAGCACAGGGAATATAGTCAGCCATGATCCAACTTTACCGGAGGTTTTAGCACATTTGAAAACCAGTCTAGAGTGTCTGTTATCACTATTCACCCATCTGCCAGCACATTGCCTCTAGCTTCTCCTATAATGCTGGTAAGACCTTGCTGGGATGCTGCAAGCAGGACTGAACCCCATTAAAAATTCCATCAGTGTTTTTCAATAATGAAAAACAATTGATTCTCCTCCTTCACTTTCAGCTTTTGCAACTACATTAAATAATGACTTGCAATTCCCAGCTCATAGGTAAACCATGACTTGTGTAAACCATGTCAATTATGATAGCTAATGTACTGCTGTAATTACAACAGCAGCATTATTTCTTTATTCAGCTACTTTCAGCAGATTCTGGTCCTTGGCCCTTTTGCCATCAATCTAGATTGCTGGGTTACATCATCCATTGATTAATTTCAAATATGGTCTGACGGACCTATTTCTAGAGTAACAGTCTATGTTAAAATCAAACTTGGTTCCAACAGAATGCAAAACTTAATCTCCTCTTAAGCATTTAAAAAAAATCTGAACAGAAGCTGCAACATTTAATCACTGCCCATGTACCAGCACAAGAAAATACTGGAAAAACTCCATGAAAATCAAAGAAGCTACATTTATAAAGCATCAACACCTACATTTTCATTTTACATGCTTAAAAGACATTTTAAAATAGAAACACACTAAGCACCATTTAAAACTGCTGCTTTATTACTCCTTAACATTCTCAGACAATGTAAATAGATCTGGATAGTCTTACTTTCGGAGGTATCACAGTTCACAAGAATTGAAATTTCTCAGTGCCTCCAAAGAAGGATGTTATGAAATAAGATAAACAATATTTGCTGTAGTTACTGTTTAAAAACAACTTCTAATTGTTAAGACAAGAAATTTAGAGGTAGCACATTCTGTACAAGTAAAGCTGTACAGTCACACTTTGTACAGTTTGTATCTGTACACAAACATTAATAGATTCAAACTTTAACTTTCTATAAACAAACACACCTCAAATTCAAGAGCTGCACAAGCACCTCTTGTAGAAAGAGCAGGGTCTGTTCACCTCTCACAGTTCCTCTTGAGTACAAAATCTCTATTCTCACTTAAAGAACAAGTATAGAAGGGTGAGTCACAAACTTACAGACTGACAACAAAAAGGACCCTCAGACAGGCTGCTACAGGCACGGCATTCTTTTTCATTTCTACACAGTATAGTAGAAGCATTAATGGTGATCGACATGATGGTCTTGCATTTCTCAACTACTATAACTTCAAATGATGTTCCTGGTACTGTTTAAACTTGAGATGAATGTGTCCTACTCAGAGAAGGGGACTTGTTCTTTATCAGAAATCCTCAGCATGGTATCCAGTGAGAAGTCTTCTGTCCCATGTAAGCAGACAAGGACTTCCGAATCTTCTGGTCTCCAGCTACACGTAGTGGTTAATGGCTCAAAGTCAACTTGACAGCCCTACAGTATTTGGTATCTGTACAGACAATACGAATGATAAAATTGAGAGCACCTTAACCAAGTTCATGGATCACAACAATCAGAAGGAAAGCCAGACACACCAGAAGGAAGAAGTGCCATACACAGAGATCTCAACATGCTGGAAGACTAAGGCAACAAGAACTGCATGTGATTTAATGAAAACAAACATCAAGTCCTGCACCTGGGATGGAATTATCCAACACTGCAGTAACGGATAGGGACTTACTAGGGTGGTGTGTAGCTATAATAATTTCACACTTTTGTGTGAATTTTTCACACTGATGCATGGCTAGGCATGGGGGAAGGCAAGTCTCTGCTAGGGAAAGATAAACAACACGGCTTCACTGTTTTCTAGCTCAGATTGTAATGGATTGCTTTCTTTGCAGAGGTGGGACTTTACTTTGTTTCTTTTGCCTATGGCCTGAGGCAGCGAGGGAGGCTCCATTTTTCCTCGGGTAACTTTGCCTGAGGCACCAGCAAAACGAGAGGAGGAGAGGGAAAAGAAAAAAAGGGGGTAAAGGCTGGCTAGTTGCGGTTCTTTGTTTTTCCCTTGGGTCGGTGCTTGGCCCTCTTCTGGGGACAATCGGGACTGCCAGGGCGGCCACATGTGCTTTTCCTGGAGTTGTGCCATTTCGCTTTAGATTGGCTTTGCCCAGCTCAACAGGGCAGTAGAGTGTCCTACTGGCACCTCCACCCGTGCTCGCTGCTGACAGAAGGGTCCCTGCTCTTCCCCTTCCTGACTCGAACCTCGTTGGTTTAAAGCCAGGCATCAGCAGTGAGTCCACGGGAATCCCCCAGGGGAGGACCATCCCCTTCCCCGTGCCGGCAGTGGCTGCGCCATCCGGTAGAAGCTCCGCGCCAGCCTCGCCGAGCCCGGCCCTGCCCGCGCCCCCGCTCCGCACACGCCCCTGCTGGTTGTGGCTGTCACTGCACCAAAGGACAAAGGGCGACTTCGGTGTTTGAAAGTTTCGGTTACGGTGGGGTTGTTTGGTCTGTATCTTTTTATTCTATGTATTTGTAGTAGAGAACTGTTATTCTCTTTTTTTGTAGTAACTAAAGCCTCTTAATTTCACGAGTTGTGGTGGCTCAAGGAGAGGAGAGGCCACTTTTTAGTCCAGGAAGATTCCTCACTTTCCTTGACAGACATTTGTTGTTTTTTTTTTTTTTTAAACTGAGATAGTAGCTCTGCTAAAGAGGACCTGAGAATTAATCATGAGAGTTAACCAAGCAAGCTAACCATGAGTGAGCAGCATGTCCTGGCAACAATGAAGAGAAACCATCAAACTTTGAAATGACTCTCAAGACCTGCCATGCAAATGATGACTAAGATATGAATCCAACTGCCTGAATATCAGTTTTGCAATTAACTACTTATTGTTTGACTAAAAAGACCACATGCAATCCTGTTTTGTAAAACAGAATTTGATAATAATACCATTTCTTATTTGAGAATAATAATACAGTGGAAATAAAGCCCAGTGAGTTCAACAAACGAATTCTGGCTTCAGTTCTTCAATGCAGATGTAGTCTTTAACTGCATTAGTATTTAAAGTGCATAGTATTTAAACTTTCAATCTAGAAGACTCTCCACAGGAGCAGTATCTGCAATTGAGCATATAGGGGGTAAGAAAAAGTGAAAGAGTATTCTTTGTCAGGTGTGGCTTGAGACTTGCTACTGACACAAAAGCCACAAATTTGTCTCAGAAAGGTATATTTATTCTGCATATAGAGAATGTTAAAGAGTCTGCTACAAGCTGCATCTGAATGTATTACATGCATTGTGGGACACGGTACTCTACTAGTGATAACTCTGATAATGTCCCAGAATCAGACAGGCTCTGGCTGCGAGGCCATGATAACACTCGGATACATCACGAAACTCATGGAGGATCATAAACAGTCATTTGATACAAAGGCTCAGGCTTTTCCAATTGTAATGCTCCTAATCCTTACCACTGAATGAAAACAAAGTATAAATTCTGAAAGATTATGAAGAGTGAAAGTGCAACTAAAATATGTAGACTAAGAGACTGACACCTTGTCTTAAAAGATGAAGGATTAATTTAAGAATCACCTGCCCTAGTAATGACAGGTCACTACTTCCCTTAACCACAACTAAGCAATTATTCCTACAGAGGCATTCAATGACACGTGAAGAACAAAAAGCAGAGCCCCAAGGTGGGATTTGTTTTGATCATTTATTAAGCACATATACATCCCAATATGCAAGTCAGTAGTGCCAAACCCAGAAGGCCAATCTGAATCTGAAATTTTGACATGGTTCAGAAGCTGATCATTTGCTGCGGTTTAAGATTGTCTATGCCACCTTATCCTGAATAACTGAAAAAATATGTGCCGCAATCTCTCTCACTCATTACCTGGTTTGGTGATTCCAATATACAATCACGTTTTTATGTTCCATAGCAGCAGATAAGAGGTCCTCAAGTAGGATAAGGAAGAGAGTCTGGGAGACAGCAACACTGAGATTTAGGCAGTAAATCTCGCCTAGACTGTTTAAAACTCATTTGCTGTTAGGCCACCAAGTTTTGTAAAACCTTTACAGTCTGTACCCTACAAAGGTGCTGAACAGTTAACTGGTAAATGTGTTAGAGAGGAAAGTGGCACTTTGTCACTTTTTATCATATTCTCAAAAGGTGTAAGCACTGAGGGTTATGTTTCCAAACCACTAACTCCTGAAGTGTAAGCAAATTTACAGTGGTGCCTGCTTCTTCTAGGTTCATAATGCCAATACTAAGAAAATGATAACACAGTGAGATGAATGAAAAATTATCAAACACAGACGATAGACATCTTTCTAGTAAAGTCTACCGATTCTATTCTATTATGCTAATCCACAAATAGGAGAGTATCACAACCCTTTTCTAATCCTGAGATAAAAACCTAAAGAAGATAACTGAGCAAGCAACCTGCAAATACACCCAACATATTATGTCACACAGCTGAAAATGTAAGTGAAGAATTAATGTTCTTTGCAAGTTTCAATCTGCTTATCTGTTGAGCAAAGTGCAGCTTTATTTGTTCCATTCAATAGATGCTGAATTTACTAAATGTGAGACATTAGGCTGAAAGAACAAGAAATAATCACACAGGAATAAGGTATTTCAAATCTACTAATTTTTATGTTGCACTCACAGACAGATTTTCCCAAACAGCTACAGCAAGACCTTAGAATGTGTCCCCTAATGGAGATTTCAGTGGCTCATGAGTATTAGAGGATGACAATAAGACTATGAAAATTTCCAAAGAAGAAATGCTGTAGTCTTCACGTAAAATACAAGGTTCTGAGTCTTTCCACTTCAGAGACAGCCATTCCTTTGCATTACTCTGAAGAAAACCAACAGGATCACCACAATTCACATTTACAGCTGAAGTGTCATGACGGTCATCACAGGATGAGAGGAACAGCACCTTGGGCAATTCTTTTTAGTAGCCCCTATCAAGATAGAGTATTGTTGGCAGTGCTAATAACTAAGGGCGCTGAACTTGAATGAACCCCTCCAGATGGCACTGTGAGCTGGAAAGCCTCAGAATTAGTGTGGTTCTGATCTGGTCTGCGCTTCCCTGTCCCAAGAGTTTAAATAGGAACAGACCTAGGAGCAGCTAAGTTCATTATAGCTGGGTTATTTTCTGGACAGGGATGGAAGTTAAGTGTATGAAAATTCTCTCAAATCAGGTTACAATGACTGACACAAGTATACCAAGTGCATTTCAATGCTGGACTGCTTCAAGAAAAGCAGTGCCTCAAACTATCTTCTAAACAAAACTGTTCAGCTGGTCTCTTAACTAAACTGCTTCTACATACATGATTTAAATATTGTTCCTATCTATTTTTTAACTTTATTCTTCTCACACTGAATGCTGTATAACTGCCTCTGCTGATATACATATAGAGGGTGACAAACCATCTGACTTACAATGGTACCATGTATCCCTAGACTCAAGGGGAAGTAAATGAATTGGGCCAAGCTGTTAATGACAAAAATGAGAGGCCAACAGAAGCTTTTTTCATGCTGCTCTCTAAAAAAACCACAGATCATGCATGCTTGAAGCCTGAAACGTTAGAAAGTCTTTGGCCATCAAGGCCAAGGAGTTGACATACAATGGAGCCTTGTTTACTTTCCATTAAGTGATGAAGGTCACCAGTCATCTCAAAAGACACCTTTTTTGGTGTCTTGGCCTTTGCTCAGGCTCAGTAAGAACAGGAAGGCAAAAAGAGTTATGCACTAACACACTCCTATTCCACTGAGTTTATTAACATCAATCAAAAACTGGATCCCGAAACATTCTTTAGCTAGCCTGAAAACAACCAATGGCACAAAGTCAGTCTTTAATGTCCTACAACTTTTTGAAACAGTTTTGGTAGGGAGTTAGGGAAGGAAGACAACTAATCACAATGCTAACAAATGGATTCCCGAATGTGTTTAAGAAAAATGTCTCCCCTTCTACTCCCTTAGCCTTTCTAAAATAATCCAACTTGTTATTGCCAATAAATTCCAGGCCAGAGCTAAAATTTTGTCAAATAAATTTTAATAAAGGAGATAAAAACGTTTGAGCTATAGTTCAATTTTATAAAAGACTGAGGAAAAAAAGTTACTACTGACTTTGATAAACTGCTAGTTTTTAAGGAGTCATATGATGTTTTCCACCAATTTTTTTAACTAGAAAACTTCACTGCTTTGCCGTGCCATTGCTCACACGTTATGAAAGTGTTGTGAAAATCTGCCCAGAAGATGGGTGTGTATATTAATTCATTCTTGAAAATCAATCTTAATATTAGATCTAGATACTCTGAAAGCATTAGTAGCTTTCCATACAGTTACAGTACTGTTCATTGGACTGTCTGAACATATTATCTCACAGTTCTTTAGAAACAAAAGTATCAGTATTTATCTTCAGGCACTTCTCTGGGGTGTTTCGGTATCCACATAAGGCAATGGCTAACTTCAGCTCTGACATCAGCATAAGGACAGTTAGTTCACTGAAGTGCAGGACCCTAAACAAATGTAAATGAGGATGAGGTTATTTTAACTGAAACAGTTGCTGGTTTTAAAGTGTATGTGAGTGTCTACACCACGATTTCAGTATCACTTTCCCACTGAATGAAAACACAGGCTGTAGTATGTTTTGTTGATACAAACAAAGTATAGACTTTAGGAAGTGACCAGATAATTTGATATCTGGTGATTTAAGTCAAGATATCGAATGATCATATCTTAAGAACACTTAGCAGCCGAACTATGTGGAGGCTATAACAGACAATAATAAATAAAATTTCTGAGTTCCAAAAGAAGACACAACCTTGTCTATCACAATGTCTATGTATAACATGATCCTCCTTAATGAAAAGCTGCCAAATATTGTGTTAGAACTTAAGAATAACTAATAAAACTAAGCCGCTGGCGGCATGTAGTAGACTAAATCAGGTGGAGTACACACGCTACACATGACACCAACCAAAGGGAAAAGTAGATTGCTTTGTATCTCTACTGGTCTAAGGCATACAGAGCAATCAAGACAAAGCTTGTGCTCAATAAATCTGATCACAGAAAGATAAAGACAAAACAAAAGCAAACAAACAAACAAACAAAAAGGCCCGTGACTTGCTAAAGGTTTCACACCTTAATGCATCTGGGATAGATAAAGTAATGTCTACAAAATACAGTTGGCAGAAAAATCTTTAGATAGAAGCCATAATTAGTACAACATTTCATAAAGATGAACTCTTCAGCAAGCTTCTGCATTGACATTTTTGGTAGGGTTATACAACTGTGGTTAAGATTTTAAGTACTTTTCTCCCACTCAATTCTTGATGAAATCGGCCTTGTGAAACAAATTACCTTCTGAAAGTAAAAGTCAGATACTGCCCTCCTGAACACTAGGCAAAAAAAGAGATGGTCCCCAGGTTACTTAAGCATTAAAACTATGTAGTAGCATCCATTTTTATGTGTGCTTTTTCTTTCAGTATTGTGTTTGATTCAACAAAATTGCAGTTTAGGCTTTACACTTACTGCAGTTGATTTCTACAGACCCAGTGCAGTGGAGGAAGTTACCACAAGGATCAATTTTTCTCATTCTTACCTGCAGCACCATATTTCATGAACTGCTCAAAATGAATTATTTAAACAAACCATAAAGAAGAGCATGTACCACATGACAAGAAAAAGAAATACAGAAAGAAGTAATGGACTTTCACAGATAACAAGCTTTAGCTGGGCTTCAAAAAAAACCAACCAAAGATGTTTTACAGCATAGAGCAACGTAGTGGTTAAATATAGGCATTAAAGCATTAATCTGTTTACAACTTTAATTTTTGGAAAGCAACAGTGTCATCAGACACATGTCAGTAAGTATGTTGCCTTCTATATCACCAAAATAAATTTACTAACAATGTGACCATTGTTAGTTACTCACTTTATTTCTTCTTAAAGCAACTGGTTTAACACCTGTTCTTTAACAAGCATATAGTTGTATCAGCTATTTAACTAAATATAGTTAAATCAACAGCTGGAGACGCCTTTAATTAATCCCTCTCAGTTCTTATAGGATAACAATTTATTTTAAGAAAACAACTTCAGTGCAGTAATACAGTTAAGCATTAAGCGTGTTCGTTACACTATATTTAGGTCTTTAAAAGTATTCAAGTCACAAAAAATGTCTTTCAGCATAGGTATAGTCTGAAAAACAATGAAACTATGTCATTAAATACTACAAGCAATCAAGCAATTAATAAACCTCTGTCTTGTTCCTTAATTTTCTTCATATGCTGGCCCTTATTGAAAAAAAAAACCACCTTAAAAAAACATTCCTGAAACTATGAGGCAATGAAAAAGTGATTCTCTCTCTTCCTTGAGCCCACAGTAATGCCAAACTTCAATCTAAGTTTCAGAAATAATAGATGGAAAGAGCGAAGTATTATTCTTATATCTAATATTTAGCAATTTTTCTCCTAAAATATAATTTTTATTTTTATTAACCACATGTAATTGCAATTTATCACATCCTAGAATACAGTTTAGTCCTCATTTTTACTAGGAATGTGAGGAGGGGGCGCGGGGGGCGGAGTTTATATAGCACACTGAACTTCATGGAGTGGGCAGAAAAAGCCAGATCCTTCACATAGGAGTTCACAGGGTTTCTCTAAAAGCATTTCAAACTCTAGGCTAGGGCAGTCCTAAACACTTTATGACTTTAATACCACTGAAACAACCAATTCTGACTTTGTGGTACAACATTCTTCATGATCAGCAAGATAAAGGCTTGATAGTGTCAAATCTGATAAATTATTTTTCAAGAAAAACTTTTAAAAGCTATTTTTTTGGTGAAGTTCTTTTAAATGTCACAAAATAACATTTATTGCTTAATGAGAAATTACTCGAGAACAAATGTTCTAATTATTAGCTGGGCACAAAATACTTTCATATTATTAACAAAAAAATAGTTGTTTCAAAAAATCCCATGCTAACTTAGCAATTAATATAAAAATCTATATCCAGTAGTTAATACAAGATATTTAGACAATGAAATTTAAAATACCATATAAATGTTTTAACTAATTGAGAAACACACAAAAGTCACAATCTATGGCCATCTGTGCCTGCCACTTAGCAGCCAACTATAAAAATACAAAAGTATGCAAAAGCAAAGGCTGCCAGGAACTCCACACAGCGCTTGTCAATCAAATCACTGGCAGCCTGCAAGTTTATATGCAATACAAACAATTTATTCCACTTATTAATTGTCTAAGATTGACAGTTTCCAATTTTATTAAGATTGAAATATTAGTATTAAACTATAAACAAGATAAATAAAAAAATAAAAAATATAAAAACATAAAGCTTCAAGAAGGAAAGTAATGATACTCATGTTTCTAATAACAATATCCTAAATACAAATTACTTGCACTATATTTGAGTATTACCAGACTGGTTTACATTTTGGTTCACATACATTTATGTAAGAAATAACTATAAGCAAAATGTTTATGTTTTCAACTGGGAAAAAATCACCAGAATAAATACACTTTACCTGTTTTATAGCATTCTGTACATAACTTGAAGTGGGTTCTTAATAACATTTTTGAAACCCATTTTCCCCACATTAAGCTACACGGACACTTCAGTCCAAATTAAAAAGGTGTCCGTTCCCAAATTAAGCAGATGAAGACAACACTCAAAAATATAGACTTATTTTAGGGAGCATGGAAAGAGTGAAACACTTGCATAAGTTATCTCAATTGCTTGTCATCTTACATGTAGATTTTACTAATCTTTCTGTTGCATAAATTGACAGCTCTTTAGGGTGTAGTATAGTACTGAACTACTGAATTCACGCCTCCTTATTTGTATTTTCTTAAATTAGCTTTATGTTGGGTCTAATCTGGCACTTGTGAAATCAAGTATTTGAATAAGAAATAAAAGGAGTATCTTATTTCAATTGCCTGGGAAGAATAAACCTGTATTTAAACAAAGTCTTTTTGAAAAGAAGCCCTGAGCTTCAGTTCATTAACAGGTCTCCCTAACTTGGGCTCATCCACGAACATGCTGAAGGCACAGTCCCGCCTATTCTGCAAGTCATTTAAAAACCATCAAGCAGTATCAGCCATGGTTTCAACACCTAAGGCACATTACAGGCCCCCAGCTGGGATTTGCTTCAGCACTGAGCACAGCAGTCCAGGTAAATGTCTGCCCACCATGCAGCCCACCTACCCAAGCCACCTATCTCCACCTGTAACAAATAAGTAACAAATAACATCAAATGCTTTCCTAAAGTCAAGGTAAACCATGCTCACCATTCTCTCCACTCAGACCCTCAGTTCACCACAGATGACAATTAACTTGTCTTTGATAAATTCCAATCACACTTTTGCCCTTCCAGTGCTTGAACATTGCTTCCAGGAGGATCTGGAATAATCTTCCCAGAGGCTGTGGCCAGGCTGACCTTCCAATAGATCCCCTGATTCTCCTTCTCACCCACATTGAAGATAGATCTGATGTTTGCCTTTCTTTTCCCCTGCTTCACTGAACTCTCCAATGACAATGACCTTTTAAAGATAAGCAAATAGCCTTGTAATAACAGCACCCAACTCCTGCAGGATGCCAGGATACATCATACTCAGTCTCATAAATGTGTACACCTCAAAATTACTGAAGTGGTCCCCAGCTTAACCTTCTGTACAGTGGATAATGCTTCACTCCTCCAATTATGCCATTAAACTCAGGGACCTAGGAAGCCCAAGGACAGCCCCTATCACCAAAGACACCAGAAAAGCCTTGAGTGTTGGTTCTATGTCCTTTTGTACCAGATCATTTCAAATTCTAAGCCTCTTGACTGTGTTTGCCATCTACTTTGGTTTAGTAATGTCAACATATAACCACACATTCTTTCCACTGCTAATTAAATACTGAGTTACACAGGCTTTGTGAAAAATTGAAAGATCACCTACTTTGAGAGTAAGCCATTAAAATACATAATGCTAAGTACAATTTTTTATTCAGTTGCAACCAGGAAATGATGATTGTACTGAGACCAAGTCTTTAGTTTGCTTACAAGACCATGTCAAACAGTATAAAAAATTTTAAAACTTTCAGCAAGTTCTGTCTGGATCAGCCCTAGTTACCTAAAGGTGGTTTCACCTTAACAGATGTGCAGATCCCCAAGGACCTTAATGTTGGCAATTCCTTTAGAGAAGTCTGTTCTGTTTAAAGAGGAATCTCTGCCAGTCTTTTGAGCCTCCCTAATATATGCAGTGCCTTGGTTACAGTGTATTATCAAGCATCACTGTAGCTTCCAGGGGGCCAGGGTTGGGGGCAATCAGCTGTTTCTCAAAAATCATGAATACTGATCAGAATCCTACAACAAAAATCCTGACACATCTAAAGAAAACCACAGTCAGGCAACTGCTGCTTCCTGTGGGATCATAATCAATATTTCATTCCAGACCCCATGGTTTATTCTTCCACAACACACTGCAAATAGTCAAATGCAAATTGTAATTATTTAACTTTCTAAACCTACCATTTCTAGACCACTGAGTCTATATATTAAATGAGGAAGAAGAGTTTATCAGATACTGTCTGAAAAGGGGTGAAGAGAGTATTTTTGGATGTTAGAAAAAAACATCAACTATCAATTTCTTTTGAAACTCTATGTACTGCTTATATTACACCCCAATTCACGTAAATTTAACATTTCCTTCCAATAGGGAAACCAATTTTGTTGTATTTATGTAGAATATATCTAGATTTCTTCCTTCCACACTGTGTCTTCTTTAGTAAAAATGTAGCTATGATAGAGATATTTAAAGATCAAAAATTGAGAAAAAAAACCTTAACAGGCATGCAGAATAAATTAATGCAAAGAGTTCTGTCTACATCTATTTCTCATTAACCAAGAAATCTGAAAGAAAATGACACCTTTAGAATGAACAGACTAAATAAGACTTTATTAATAATGAATAGAAGATTGTAATTTTTTCAAGTTGACAAGCACCACGGAACTCACAGAGCCTGAGATTACATCTTTGGCAACAAGACAATCACCCTTTCAGATACAGATCAATAGTTTAAATTCAGTTTAAGCTAAGCAGGAACTAATAGCCACTCCCTGTTAATAAACACAAGTGATGATTTCCATCCAGTTGTCAATGCAATCTTTTCACAAACATCGTGGTGAGTTTTCAAAAGCAGTCTGGAGAATTTCAGCACATTTTAAGGAGGTAATTCACAGGCATTCTGGCCAATTCTGTGCTTCAACTCTGTACAGAAACTGAACAAAACTCAAATTTTCATCTTATAAAAAATTTTGAGGGTTTGATTTTTTTTAATAAACTGCAAAATACTGTAGAACAAGTCCAATTCAGTTGCACTTCATAATTTTCCCACCTTGTTTGTAACACTTTTACATTAATTCATACCATGTGGCACTGAACAGAGTGAGAATTAAGCCCCCAAGCTCCGTAGCTTGTGAGAGACAGCTCTGCAAGGAGCAGAGCAGACATAAGGAGAGAACCAACTGCATGAATTTCATGCTCACAGTGCAAGGCTTGACAGGCTTGTGCTATTTTGACAGGCCTTTATTACTTTTTACATGCTGCTGAATAATGAGAAAAGCAAACTCACAAAGACACTGATATTGCTCACAAAACTGCAGACTTGTCAGTAGACTTTTTTATAAAGTTAAATTGAATTCCTATGATATATTCTAAATAATGAAGAAAATCTAACACATCCCTCTTTGAGGACTCTCATATCAGGACTTCCCTTATTTCTTTTAACATAGCAAACTAGGCTAGCTAGTACAACATACAACTGAACATACCAAGGCAGGGCTTTCTTATCATTGTTATGGAACTTACCTGTAATAGTGAGATATTTCTCCTATATACCTTTTAATTTAAAACATATATTCTCAATATATTTAAATATATATACATGCATATGTACTGTTTTACTGTTAAACTGGCTACCTCCCTTAGACAATCTAAATGGATTTAGGAACATATAAATACTTTCCCCTTGTTTTGTGGTTGGACACTGGAGGTTTATTCACAGAGGGCAATTAAAAAGTTCAGCAAATAAAACCAGGATGAAAGAATAACCTCTTCTATTAAATCACAGCCTACCAATGAAGTCAGATTTGAATGAAGTCTTACACAATTTACTCTGCTTTTTCTCTGGAACACCTATTTCATCAGTATTTGCACAGAAACATATTCAGTCCCAGGATCTCATCTACTCCATCTCTTCAACTCTATCAATCTTCCTGCTTGCTATCATAGTTTTAGAGATATGTCATATTTTTGCCATGGCAGTAGTTTTCATGAAATTTAGGTTTTCCTCTGAAAACATCACAAAAACACTGTATATTCTCTCCAACATTGCTATCTCCAGTTGTGTAGAGTCTTAAAATTTCTCCATGTTTCAAGATCTAGAAGCATGGTCCTACAGACCACCTCTCCTTTGTTTTGTGATGATGCTACAAATTAGGGTTGTTACAAGTGGGATTTGATCACTCCCCCACTATCCCAGGCTTAGTATTTGGGTTCAGTCTCACATTCTTTCGCCCAGCTGACAACTACTGAATTTGTTCCATCTGGAAGCTTGTTGGGGCTCTTTTTTAGAAGAGGAAGCAGGAGAACTGACTCTATTTCCAAGAAATGAAGAATTCTAAGAAATCTTAACATTTTTATTCATCCTTCTGTCTTTTCTCCACTGGTTGTAGGAAAGGTAATTTATAATATAAAATGCTGGCTTCTCAGAAAATCACGTGAAAATGAAGATTAAGGTTTCTTTAAGAAACAGGAACACCAGAACCAGCAACAGGATATAGCATGCCAGTACACAGCAGTCAACAGAATGCATCTCATCATCATAAAATTCAAGATCTACTTATTCATGTTTCAGTATGGCAGTCAAAAGACTGCAATTTTCAGCTGTTTCATTCAACTGTGGTACATTTATCTTTCCAAATTCAAAATGACATGTTAGCTTGTATCAGTAACAAAATTATTTTGAAACAAATACATAGAAATACCTTGAAATCCTCTGTATTGGGCAGATACTTAAAACAGAGCTTTCAGCCCCTAGATTAAGATTCTCAACAATTGTGTTACTACAATATAATTTATATTGCATTATAAGGTAGGAAAACAAAGTTGGAACTACTTCAGCAGCCTTTTTACTGTTGTCCTGATTTTCATCAGATTTTTCACTATTCCAAGCTCTAAAATACTAGAGTAACCATATTCTATTCTGTAGTTAATATCTCTGTATATCAATATTTAAAAGCAACCAGCTGTTCGGTTACTTCCTGTGGGGAAAAAATACAGGATTTTCTGGCAACACCTATGCCAAAAGGTCCAATGTACTTACCTTGGAGTATCAGATACACTTTACTGAAAGTTCTTTACAAGGAATTCATCCTAGTGATGAAGCTGATTTCCAAATCAATATAAACAAACAAACTTGTCTAGATTCTGCTATAACCGAGGAAAACAAATATTGCAGTAATCTGTTTTGCCATTGCAACACCCATACCAGAAATGAAGGAGAGGTTAGTGCTAGAATGAAGAAAGTCTTGAAAGTAGGGAAAGAGCAATTTGTGCTTTCTTTTCTGTAATTCCTTCTTCTGACGAGGAGCATCAAGAAAATATTTTAAATTGCATTTTACAATGCTATTTTTTGATTTTGTGGTGCTTCTAAAAATACTGTGTTGACTTATTTCTCTATTTTTATGAAAGTCACTGGCATCTTGGATTAAAGAACAGTTCTCGCTAAACTGCCAAAAGAACAAAGGTTATTTTGAAGTGATAGTTCTCTGCATTCTCAGAAGAAAGAAAGTATGAGTTTGAGCTCATTCTACCTTGCATCACTACTGTAAGGTAGACAGCTACTTTCAGGCTTTGAACAAAAATGTTATTATCAATATACATTTAAACCAAATAATTAAGCCCTGTATTAAAAGCAAGAACAGATCTCTGGAATGAGGGAAATGGAGATCAAAACAAGAATATAGAAAAAACAGAATATATACTCGGAAAATGGGAAGAGTTCTAGTAGTGTCAATTGAAAAGAGTTGAAATCTCAAATTCCAATTCAAATACTACTTTTTTTCACAAAGACCCAATAGAATCTACAAAAAATTTGAAGATATGACAAAAAATTGTAATTTTATTTTTATTTTTTCAAAGGAAAAAAAAGAACACTGAGTAAACTGCAAACAGCTGGTAGTTCTACCAGTAGTTCTATTATCCTTAAAAGAAAAATTAAGCTAGTCATACCAATTTCTCTGCTACTAGTATCAAGATGTGTCTTGAAAATGGTTTCACACATAACCTTTCCATTCAATCTCTCATCCAAGCTTATGTACCACCCCAGAAACAATCAATTATCTAGCTAAAATTTATACACACTCAAATGGGTACAAATATTTTTGTTCTACAGTAAGATGTTTTAAACAAAAACAAATACATTCACAACAAGCTAAGCATCTCAAACATTGTTTCTCTCTTACTTCTAGTCAATTTCTGATTTATCTCCTTGTACTCAAAGAGTTTCAAAACCACATGTTTTCTCTGCAGGGTACTATTCAGTCCTTGTATCTGTGATTTTCTCTGCAAGACAAAAATCAAGCTTTTAAGCTTACTCATGTTCATGAACAAAATATACACAGGCACTTCCACATACCTCCCATCATTTGCATTCAAAGTTGACAGAGATGCAAAGGAGAGAGAGTAGATTGAAGCCTGTAAAAGAAGAGGGGTCAAACCCCACAACTTCAAAAGAACCTAGAAGAAATAGCATAGCAATACAATAGAGGCATGCCTAGGAATTAGACACAGGTTTCTGAGGATCTTCATGTGCAAGAAAAGGGGCTTCTTCGAATAAACTGTTGTTCATTACAGCATTCTTTCATAGTTTCACTGCACTCTCCTGCTTTGTCATAAACAAAGAGATCTCTGTTGAGCCCAAGCTCACCCACACCCTTCCAGGAAACTCTTACGAGATCCAGTTGCTTCCTCTCTTGTCCTTTAATAATCACCAGCACCTTCAGATATAGTTCAGCATCACTCCCATTCTGTGAACTTTTAACTCAAGAAGCTGCTCTCCTCTATAATTTATGAAGTGACAGCAATGACTAGGGCTGTGTAATCAGCACTTTGTGATATGGCAAATATGACTTCTTATTTTAAGAGAAAAGTATATTAAGAAAATGCAGACTGAACAGGAAATTCTTGCTTCCATGATTCTAATTAGTTTTGTTCAAGTTACTTGAGGCAAACAGAGAATAAGAAAAATGAACTGTTTACACTTGAAAACAAAAGTTGATGTGTAGTAGCCCAGCTCTTTAGTGGAATATAAGATTTAGATCTATTTAATTTGACCTGTGATGAAAAACTCTTAATAACCACTGAGACACTGATTTTTTACCTCTTCAGGTAAATTGCACAGCGCTGTCTTTTAAGGACTGTCTTTTACAAGCAGTCTGTATTTTGAGTTCTTATGGAGGTTTTAAATTAACCTTTTAATCCCTGTCTCACATAGCTATTCCATACTTTGCTTAAGAGTATTATTTAAAAAACCCATATCAACACGTTTTCTTGAGAATTCCAAAACTACTCAGTCCAAAGACGCCAGGGATGAGCGGGTAAAATCTTCTTCTCCCCTCGAAGAGTAACACATAACAATGCAAAGAGCAAACATTCACAGAGTCTTAGACAATGCTATTTTAATCACACATATCATTTTCATCTTCAGCCGCCTCAAATAATTAAATACATGACCAGATGACAAAATATGTAATTATTTATTTTTACTATTCAATTTGTGAAGATAACTTCTCCAATTAGTTATACAACCTGTAGCCCTTGTCCACTGAGTGTCATTACAGCTTCCCAAAACAACTTCACTGCTTTGTCTGCTCAGCAATTCTCTGGTAGAGATCAAAAGCAGGAACATTGCTCATTCTATGCTCAAGTGTTTAATTAAACCAATTTCCTAATTTCTTAAGCTTCTCCAACAATTACATAGTTTCTTTGAAAACTGCAACAATGTATTACGAACATACATAGAAACTTTGAAATACATTAAATTCTGCTTTTCTAACATTAGAACAGAAATCCTAGGTCAGCCTGGGAGAATTTGCAAAGTATGTTAGGGTCCTTCCCTTGTTCACCCCTCCCACACAGATAAGGAGCGCGGCACCCTTTGCTCAACAGAAATTTAAACGCGTATTTAAATACTTTGCAAACAAAATTTCAGTACTGTAAAATTGATCATTCCATAAAACTTGCCACTGATAGCTTTCTCACAAGGGAATCAGTCATTGGTGGTTTTATTCTGAAGCTAACAAACTACTCTGTATAGTTATGAAAGTTGATCACAATAGTGCCACATCCTGATATGAAAAGCCAGCTACTAAGCTGCTAAATAAATGCATGGAATTAAAATACCCAAGCCAGCTACCAGAAATAGCATCCTCTGTAATGTCAGATGAGACTTCCACGCAAACTGATGCACACAGGCATGCACAAGTAGTGTGTGTTCCCCTAAGTACCATATCAAGATCTTTAACCATCATCCTCTGTAATCTTTTTAAAGACCAGATACATCTACGCTATCTGAGGCCATCAAGAATACTCCAGAATCTCCACAGCAAAGCACCAAACATTCCTGATTCATTTCCAGTCTCACTGTGTTTTAGGGCTCTGATCAACTTTATAGCATGCATATTTGTGTTGCTGGCTCACATCCTCTCCCTTCCACCTTCCATCACAGTCCACCCTGTTTCCCTAAACCAGTCTTTCTAACAAACACTTTTCTTACTCCACCATAATCACATCATGATACAAAATGAAGAAATTGCCTGTTTTGGGCAGAAGAGAGTTCTGTAAACCCAGAGAAATCATTTTAATGGGAGCGAGACAGACATTTATAGAGGCTGGGTTAATATCCAGCACATTTACCTTGTGGCATAAGAAAATTAATGACTACAGGTCTGGAAAAACAAGCATGTAATTTACTGGGTTGTAACTTTGTGCCTCCCTTGCCTTTCCCGGCTTGTAATAGACAGAAACAACAACATGTGGTGCAACTGCTTCATAATATAGACTTGGTGTAGTCTTTCAAAATCAGCAGGTGCACATGAATGCTGGTGAGTCTCCATCAAGAGTTTTTTCAAAAGATGTACTGGCAAAGGCTCTGTGTTCACACTGAGATCCATTCTGCCAGGCTTGAGTATGCTCAGCACCGTTCAATGAAGGTAAGATTCACCATGCAGGTTCTCATTTCCAGTAACAATAAAGCAGAACTCAGAAGAAACCAGGTGCAGAAAAGAGCAATTTTTAATACACGGGGAGACAATATCTTAGGAAGAGAATTTAGGAAGAAAAATTCATTTGCAGATAAATATACTCAAACCAAACTCCACAGTTTGCCTACTTGACACGATCACAAAACAATCAAATGGTTCCTTTACAGAAAGTTCTTACTGTTTGCTATGCACATATTGAGATTTGGCAGTACCTACTTTTCAAGAAAAAAAACAAACCAAACTCAAACCAAAGAAGAATCCAAGTCTCAATTTTTAACAGTAACTCCACTGTTAGCAACATACCAGCCACTTTCATGACACCTACTAGGCTCTTTTACTCACAATTACCTACGTTCATCCAGCAGTTTATGGAACATCTTATTTGTATTTAAAATCTGTACTTTCAGGTGGATGGTTTAAGGTATCTGCAGTATAGCAATACCTGCACTTCTAGCACAGTAACAACAACTACCTCAATACATTTTGCCAGCTATTTTATTTAAACAACCCTCAAGAGGTTAGGTTCAAGAGTTTTCTGGATGCTCGTTGCTGTGATTTTCAGAAAATATTCACTGGAGCCAAGCAATTTCAGGAGACACACTGATTACACTACTGTGAATGTGTTTGAAAAAGAGAAAAGCAGCTGCAGGGACAACTGCTTCCATTCTCTGCTAATACAATTTCTTCTTTTCTGCCTTTATCAGTGACTTGTCACTGGAAGACTGTAACAATGATGTGTACAACACATTTCATTACATTATTCACATGCAAAAAAGGGGTAAATGGTACACTACACAAAACATGGATGAAAAATCTGAAAAACTAACACTGCTTTTATAGTCTTTTCCCACATAAATCACACACAGTTTTAAAGAGCAATAATGACTTAAACCACAGGGGGCTTTTAAAAACATAGAATACTAAAGTCTTCAGTCAAATACTTACTTACAAGAACGTCACTAGGTTTTAGACAGAAAAGACTAGAACAATAGTAAGAGCTATGACAGCAGTCTTAAAATGCAAACCAAATTAGTAAAGTGTATACAAGTCTTTTCTCAAAGTATGAAGGAAGCCACTGAATTTCTGCTGGAGTCCTGGCTTTTGGTTTAATTTTCAGTAACTGTCATTAGTTTTCTGTATCAGGTCAACAGGGACAGAAAAATCTAGAGTCTTTTGACAAATTTTCCATTGTGGCTTACAATAATGCCAAATCTAACTTCAACTATTTTCTTTGTGAACTATTTCCTAATTTTCTGCAAAAGAATTAGCCAATCTGTGTGTGACTGCCACCAGGATCTAATTTGTCCCAGAGCCTTTTATGCATAGTGCATAATGCTGTGCAAACACCATTCTTGCACTAAGCATTTAAAGAACAGGTTTTCCTATATAAACACAGAGCTCTGTCTGGGAGAGTTTCCCAGTGGACGTTTTTAACCCAAACAAACACATTAAGTTAAATAGTTTTTTTACTAATACAACAAAATACCTATTCAATACTTTTCAGGTGAACTATATGTTCTTTTCCATAATTCACATAAATAAGGCAATGATGATGTCTCATAGTTTCATCTTTAGTTTGCCTTATTGCTGTACTATTAGCTCCTGCCAAGTTGCATGCAAATCTTTAGCATGAATGACTGACCAACTTGTGAACTACTATCATTTAGCAATGACCGCAGGAAGGAAATAGATGATACCTAACGCCAAACCGCTAATTTTATCTTATTTTCCTAGGATGGCATTAATTATCTTATCTCAGTGACCTCATCAAAGCTTTCTTTGAAGTAAAAAAGAGGTTCTCCTAAAGCATAGTAACTGGTCTGTTGCCGAGAAGGGGAAAGGCAGCTCAGCCGGTGTGTACTGAGCCGTGCTTAAGGAGCAGAATGATAAGCTCCCCGATTACCACTTGTGTAAGGCCGCCTGACAGCACCGAGGGGCAGCTGTGCGGGCACCGGGGCTGCGGCGGGGCCGCCCGCGACTCCCGCACTGCCCGGCATTCCCGGGAAAGGCACCGGTAATCCTCTGCCTGCCTCCCAAGGCTCTCTCGTGGCATTAGCTCCACACTGAGAAACAGCTGTCGCTTTTATGAACTTCTTTAAAGGTTCACGGGGTTTCCCAGGCTTATGAGGCAAACTGGATTCTCGCCTTGAGTGTGAAGGCTAAGCAGGCTAACCCCCCTCTTCCTCCTCGGCTCTTCCTCTGCCCGGCCCTGCGGTGGCACCTGTGGCGTGCCCGGGGCCGTCCGGGCCGCCGTGTCCGCCGTGCCCGCGGCTGTCGGGGCCGTCGTGCCCGGCTGTCGCACGCACCGCGGGGCGGGCGCCACGCAGCGCCTGCTCCGCCCGCGGCTTTGTTCGCGGCGGGCCCCGCGCCCAGCGCTGCCGCAGCCCCGCTCCGCCGCCGCACCGCTGACAGCCGCCTGCCCGCCCCGCCACTGCCTCCCCGCCCGCCCCGCCACTGCCGCCACCTCCTACCTTGGCTTTCCCAGCCTCCAGCTTTTTCAGCCTCTCCTCGTCCTCCATGGCGTCTGTGCGCAGGGCAGGGTGTTAGCGGCAGCAGGAGGCAGGGTTCGCCCCGCGCCCTGCCCACACCGGCGCGCACCCGCTCGCTGTCCGGTCCGGTCCCGTCCCGTCCCGTCCCGTCCCGCCTCACAGCGACAGCCGCAGCGGAGCCACCGGCGCCGCCATCTTCAGCTCCACGTAAACACGCGGCCGGGGAAAGTGACGTGTGGCCGCTGCTCCTCCTCCCGCTCCCGGTCCCTCCTCCCCGAGCCCCGGCCGCTCCCGGCGCCCTTGCCCGCCGGCTCCCCCCGCCCCCCCGCCCGGCTGCCGGCGAGTCCCGCCGGGACGGCTCCGCAGGAGCGAGTGTGGCCCCGCAGGCAGCGGCTGGGCAGAGCCGGGCCCGGCGGGCACAGCCCCGGGGACAGCCCCGCGGGCAGGGCGGGGATCCCGCTGCCAACAAAGCAGCCGCACCGGCGCGGCCCCTCCTGCCCCTGTGCCTGCGGTACCGGGATGCTGAATGCGGAGTGCCCAGTGCTGTTGCCCCGCCAGTCCAGCGGCTCTGGGTACAAGGATAGTTCTGACAGCTCCGATTTTCTAGGTGTTTTCTTGCTCTTGCGCGGGGCTCACTAAATTGCAGAGTGGCAGCACAGCAACAAAGCTTCCCGAGCGTGTGCCGCAGACTGTGGAAGAATCACAACAAAGGATGTGTAGCGCCCCTGTTTAAATTACTTAGCAAGCACTCGTCGTGCCAGAAGAGCTGGAAGAAGTGTGTTAAAATCACAATGGGGAGTATGGCACGTGGCAATTAAATGCTAATAAAATTTCAATACCTCAGCAAAATACAAAGCAATAGTCTGGGATTATTTAATAGTCTACTAAAAGTGTGCCTTGCAAGGCTAATAGCAATTTGTATCACGTGGTCCTATTGTGCTTTTTCTTTCAGCTACCCCTGAAGCCTCTTCCGTTTGTGCAGTGGATGGTAGAGGCTTACAACAAAGGGGAAAAAAAGGCTTGGCATGAACGTGTACCACCTGCAATGCGAACAGACTCCTTATTCTGCATTTGGAATCATTCTGCTTTATTAAATGCAAACCTCAAAATCTTTCTGAATTAACTTAGAACTCAGCCTTGCTGATCTTTTGAACACAGTCCATTTAGTATACATTTCTTCCTTGATTGAATTTTCTAGCAAAGAGCAGACACGCCCAAAATAGAAAAAAAAATTACAAATGAAAACATTATTTGCACGGTACTGCTGACCAGCAGCAAGGCAAAAAAGAAAAAAAATTAGGTGTGCCAGTAGCAGAATTCCACACCCATATTACTGCCAAAGTAACCTAAACCTACAATCTGACATTTTAAAGGATTTTTCATTCCTCCTAAAACAAATTACATTTCATGGAAAAGTCTGAAATCATTTGTTGAACAGTACAGGTAATGTGCATTCCTATGTTTACGAAACAATATCCTCAAATGAATACCATTTATGTCAAAAGAAAACACCGTCTATCATAGGGAACGACAAATGTCTGCATTATATGCTGTTTCATATTTGAAGCAAGCATATGTTTCAGTTAAAGTTCTCAGACTTTGCCATTTCACTAGAGGAGAACCGTGTATAGAAAAGTAGAAAACATAAATGAGATTAAGAATTAATTAAAGAGGAAATATTTTTATAGAAATACATATTTATTTGAGTTCATCCCTTAAAATTTTGTTCTCAAATCAGTAAAATAAAGTACTTCACACAAAGCCTGTACAAATACAAGTTTTTCCCAGCAACTACAAAGGCTCAGAGACCCCCGAGGGAAAAATAAATCACTTTTTCTATGTCAATGGTATTCCTCTTGCTGTTAGAGGCCACTGTTGCAGAACTAGCTATTAGGTGTCAGTAGAATTTCACACACGCGTGACACTTTGATAGTAAGTTCTTTATCAGTAAATATCCCATTTAGAAGACAACTACAAACTTCCCAAATCCTATAATTAAATGGGTTCTTGACATAATACTAAGAATTGATAGGCCTAGTTTTCCTCTTCCTTACAGATTCGTATCCATGTAATTCTAATGGATTTTAGTTTAACACCTAATTCATGACTATGAAAGTCATGAAAACCAGACTGACAAACTATAATATAGAGTACTGTGGAAATTGCTACTAGATAAAATATCCCAGGGAATAATATTTCCATATTTTCTCAACATTAGAAAAACAGGACTTTCTCTCTCAGGGGAACAAACCTCCATAGAATACGGTTTTCTACTTCAGCTATTTTAATTCCTGTTTTATCATTCCTGCAGGGCAAGCTGACTGGAATTCACAACTTGGTTAGCCAATTAAACTTTCAGTTACATAAACCATTACTCTTGTTTGCTTAATTCTCACAATAGACCAAAAATAATCACTTGCCCAACAATGTAAGATAGCGCCCAAGAGTCAGGCTAATAACTGCTTTAAAAAATTTATTAATTCTCTAACACTGACTGAATTGACACAAGTTAAACATATGTAAAATACTTTCAACAGTATGTGTGAAATGAACCAGATTAACAAAGTAAGAAATACAGATGAGACATTCTTCAAAATAGGAACAAGTGGTGTTTTGGCCAAGTTTATTTTTATATAGAAATAAATTGATTAATGAAAATGTTCATACAAAATTGCACTGAACCACCTTCAAATATCAGACCTAATTTCTAGTTGTGTTTGTCTGAAGAAGGACAAACGCCTCTTCATCTACAGCATTTTCTCTAACAATGAGACTCCCTATTCTTCCTACCTCTTCTGTTTCCTTTATTCACTGTTCAGTGAAGATATGCCTAATGACTTTCATTGGGGCCCTTTCATGGACTGCAAAGCCAAAAGATGAAGTCCAAAGACCAGATGTGATAGTCACAAAGTTCTAGTTAAGAAACTCAAATTCTGTTATAGTCCACTGAAGCCAAGAGCTGTCAGATCATAACATGCTGCTGGTAAATCACATGGATAAATAGTATGCAAAAATGACAAAATATCAGAGGCCTAAACTGATGATACAACCTCTTCCAACAGGCAAAGAGCTCAGATATTGTGTGTTCTCAGGTGTCACAACTCCAGCAATGCCAATTAATAACAAGATTACCCAACTTTAATTTATTTTCTTCAGCAAAAAATGCATATTAGAATTGAAGACTCCTACAAGAACCCTGTAAGATTTCCTGATCCAGCTTGTAAGAACAAAATATTATCTGACATTAGTAGGGTGTTTTCCTAGCACCAATACAATAACCACACCACTTAATTTTTTTAAAATATAAATTTTAAATGTCTGTATTTGGTCAACAGGATATGGTAAAGGAGTAGTCCTCCTACTAATGGATATGCACCTTCTGATGCATAGGTGTAGCAGACTGGTAGAGGGAAGACTGTTGGCAAGGCACAAGAAACATGACACTGATTATGTGAATTATTATGATTAGATTTGTTGCTAGTACAACATCTAAAAGTTGTCAATGCAATATATAATATAAGCAGGTATAAAGGGTTATAATATTAGCAGGTTCGACTAGAAACACAGGTTTACAGTCTTTGTCCTTGCAAAATTCAGAATTACAAATCAACAAAGCATCTACGTAGCTACGTCAGAATTTTATCTTCCCTTATTACAGGATCTTAGCATTTTTACTCACCCATCTTAACGTGAGTGTTCCCAGTCTCAGGACTGGACGTACCTTGCAGACATCCCTCGAGGGGGGCAGATGGGAATGGGACAGGGACAGGGACAGTGGAGCTGCCTGCAACTCCAAGAGACCAATTTGCTCACCTGGCCCAATCGCAGCAGAATTTTGTGATCTTGTAGGCTGATGTGTACCAAAGTCAATCCCAATCATCACAGCTCTCCCAATTCTAACACCAGCATCCAGAGTTCCTCCTGTAATCCCCACCTGGTGTTCTTATCTGAGGACAAATCATATTGCCAATCAGAGACAAGGGCAAGGGAGAAGGGCTGTGTTTATGTGGGCAGGACGCATGCTAAAGCCCGACTCGACTGTCTGTCCTCACTATCACAGTATGCACGACAGTTGTGCTGTGGCACTAGATCTCCTGTAGAAAACCTACCTGGCAGGGTAACACCTTCAATTACAGTAAACATTAAAGGGATCAAGTGTGAAAAATAAGAACCACCTCTATCTGAGAAATGACCATGCTGGAGGTTTTATTTGATCAGGACATGCACCTGCTTCTACTGAACCTAGTGGGAGTTCTAGGGCTGATTGTACTGTCAGTACATCAGGGCCACAGTGCATACCTATCATAGTGCTTGTAAACTAAACAGATTTTCCTCCACTTCCATGCAGACTTGCACAAAGAATATGAGGTTGACTTAAGGACTAGCTTACCTCTGCCTTTGCCACACTGTCGTGCCAGCTCTGTCCCCTACCATCTGCTCTGCAGCTGTATAGAACCTTGGCACTGCAGTTTCCCAGAGTGATACTTACTTGGCATGTCTGCAGCAGGCAGGTGATTCAGGCAAAATATGTAAAGTTCCCAGTTTTAGAGACACATTGTAGGTATTGCTGAGGGAGGAGTACCAGATTATGTTAATTGGCTGTTAGCAAGTGCAAGGCAATTCAAATTTCAGGTAGAACTTGGTCTATTGTATTTAGGTAGTCTGACTACATGTTATAACAATTTTCACCTCAGGGATATTTGAGGTCTGTTATTTATGGTAGGACTACCTTGAACTATGTTTTGGAAAAATATAAATGTTCTGTCCTTCAAAGTAGGGCTCAGCAAATGCCATTACAAAATAAACAGTGAGGTTTGATGGTTAACAATTTAATTACTTAAGATAGATACTATGGTATTTGTTTGCTGCTTTGATGTAAATACTGTATCTAGGAAGAGGTAAGACTCTTTAGCTAAGAAGCTTTGTGAGATGAATAATTTATTCTGTGGGCATAATATATCATGGAAGGTAATTTAAGCAAGTTTGCAACTAATACAGCTAATTAATTAAGTGACTCAGAAGCTTCAAACTGGCATTTCATATTTGAGGTACCAACAAAAGATTAATTTCTGCTACAAATCAGTTATTTGTATCTGATATTTATAGAACTATTATAGTACACATTTCTTTAAAATTGGTGCAATTGTCTAAGTTTACAGAAAGGTTCAGAACATGATTCTCTTATGCCTATTGTATATGAAGGTATGAAAGCTAGTTATTTTCCTACTATTCTGGTGTTTATATGGTCAAATGAGAAGACTTGTGTTATTCATTTTTAGCAAGTTCTCAAAAGACATTAAAAACATGATTACTTAATAACTTCTAAAATGTTGCATCATGCTGGGAGCTATGCCTTTTTTAGTATTATTTATGGCATGTCGGGTAATCCCATAAGAACTGGTAAGAACAATGGATTTCCTAAACTTAACTTTGGTACTTACAGGGAAATCTTCAGCCACCGCAAATACAGAGTGTCCCAGATAGCAGAGCTGAGAGGAGTGAGTAGGAATTCCAGATACAGTGTACATCAGTAACACTGGCAAAAAGACTTAGTTCAGCCTGGAGAAGGAAAGTCTTTAGGATGACCTTATTGGTGCCTTGCAGTACCTGAAAGGAGCCTACAAGATAGATAGACTTCTTACAAGGGGAAATGGTTTCAAAGGGGAGTAGGTCTAGAATAGATATTAGGAAGCAATTCTTTACTGTGAGGCTGGTGAGGCACTGGAATAGGTTGTCCAGGGAAGTTGTGGATGCCCCAAACCCTGGAAGTGTTCAAGGCCAGGTTGGACGGAGGTCGAAACAACTCAGTCTAGTGGAAGGTGTCCCTACCCATTATAGGGAGCTTTGAATTTAGTTGACCTTTAAAATATCTCTTCCAGCCCAAACCATTCTATGATTCTGTGATTCAAAGCACCAAGCTCTGGTGCTGGCCAGCCCCTGGTCCTGGCTCCTGCTCCTCAGCACGGCTCCAGCTTTTGTGGTCACCAACCTTGAACATTCTTAAACAAGTTGTTTTCTACCTGCTGCTATAAACGCGACCGTTTAAAAACTAGATCAGTTGAGTAGGAGAGCTTTGTCGCGCACCGCTCGCAGCAGTAAATCAAACCTGATGGTAAAAGGTTTCGGGAGGACACCACTGAGTGGGTAATGGCTGGGACCAAAATTCAGCGATATTTAGTCTTCTGCTGCCATCTTCTGGCAAGTGGCTCACTTACAAGTGACATGGTGATTGAAAGGGCTCTGGAAAGCGGCCGAGCCGGGACCAAAACCGGCCGCACGTCCCCGCGAGTCCTGCGTGGGAGCGGCGGCCCGTGGGGTAAAAGGCAGGGCGGTGTTCCCTGCCGCCTTCCCCCAGTCCGGGCTGTCAGGCATTTTATTTTAAATTCAGAGGCTGTAAAGAGCCCTACGACTTCTGATCAGTGCATGTGGCTTGTAGTCGGTGAGGTGAAAACAGGTCCTCGATGGGGTTTGATGGTGCCATGTAAAGGTGCAGGTCAGTTTAACAGGGAAAAGGGGTGACAGGCGGGGCCCGTCCTCTGTGCTGGTACAAGGGAAAAGGAGAAACAGGAGAATCCTTTGTTTCCTCTGTAAGAGGAACAGCAGCCACCCCTACTGCCTTCCCGCTGCCTGCCTGCTGCCTGCCTGCAGCCGCAGCACAGCAGGGCATCGTTAGGAAAAGTGCCCTCCCTAACAATTGTTTTGGTCAGACTTCTAGCGTGAAAGCCTATTAACTTAGTTAACTAATCTATATATTGACTCATGTTATATACTGTAATGTCATGAGGTAGTGGAATTTTAGTGGACATTTTAGTATTGTTCTTGCTTAAGTAAAACAAACCAAAGGATGACCTGGGCCTGGAAGTAAGTGCTTTGTTTTCTTGGAAGCTTAGAGCTGCCTACTAAGGACGAATGATAAAGGGTATGCCTGGACAACCAAGATAACACCAGCATCCAAGCCTTCCTGACATATCTTTGAAACCCTCTTAGTGTTGTCTAGTGGCCTAGATAACGAGCAAGACTGACTCCAGGGACTTCTGGATCCGTAGACAAGCAGCAAGAATGCTGCAAAAATATAGCTACTTTACAAACTTTTACTATGATTGCTAATCAGCAGTGTGGGTGTCAGTGATTAGTCAAATTGTGTTGTACTTGAATGTTTGAAGGCTACAAGAACTTGTGTAAAACCACATTTTTGATGCCCTATTTTGGCTGGTAAACCTCATGTGCATAAATAAATATCTGCCTTTGTAATTCTATACTTTGTATCCTAGATGCTCTACTCCATTGACATGGCCAGTTGTGCATTTTTATGACAGAGGTGAGGAGAACTGTGATGCAGCTGATGTGCCCCTTTGTGCCTGAGCAAAACTGGAAATGGCAGATCCATGATTATCTAGGGCCAATCTGTATTGTTTTTCCATGTGTTGGGGAACCTCAGTGTAAACAAAATAAAGCTATACTTCAGTGTAAACAAAATAAAGCATTTACTGGACCACTGGCACAGGTAAAGTCAAAGTCTGGGAAGCTTGCTTTAGGCGAGCAAAAAGACAGCAAATCATTTGGGGAACTGCTTCATTCACTTGCCCCAGTGAAATGACCTTGGGTGATTTTCCACTCCATTTGTTGTCTGAAGACATAAGTTGCAACAGTTCTGTAGAAGTGTGGCTGATGTGTAGCTGGGTTGTTATGAATGGGGGTTGTACCACTGATGCCAAGATAGAAAAAAAAGTTTTCTGATGTAAGAAATAAGCAATATTGCTTAACTAGTAAACTTGTGTGCCAGACTTTAGGGGTGAAGGGAGAGAACAAAACAGTGCCAGATCTTGATTTGTGTTTGCTAAAGGAGTAGGCTTAATCATACTGTTCCAGGATATTGCATGAGCTTGTGTTCGTTGCATGCTGTAGGAAATGGCAATGTCTAAGGTCTGAAGTGGTTCCCCACAGGCTCTTCAATTGCTGTGGAGCTGGAAATGATGTGTAGTACTTCATGTTCCTGTAATGCCATAAGTTTAGCTCTGTGAAGACTTTCATCATGTTGCCGGGAAATGTCACTGAAACATGCTAAGTGCTTTTGAACAATAGTAGACCTCACAGCACTCATTGCTGATTAAATAATTGTGTTGATTTTCATCAGTGACCTATGTGATGTGCTCTGGATGTTGTGAATTAAGTTTTTTATCTTCAGTATGGGATAGACAAGGATTGATGGATATATTCATCTGCTACTTGGAGGCAATTAAGATGTTGTTTCCATGTGCTTGAGGAGTTATCAGTAGGCTTTTTAAGGCTTTGTAGTCTGAATTTACTGATCTGGTTTAACTGAAAATTCAGTGTCATGAACATTATTTATAGTTGTTTGAATTGAACTGGACTTCATACCATTTGGGAAAAAAACCCCAACATACCAAACTTGTGGAAGAAATGGAAGAAATCTTGGTAGTTTTTTTTTTCACAGATGACCTCAGGTATTTCTTTGTTGTGAGCATAACTTGTGGTCTATCCCCATCTCATGCTACAAGAGTTACTTGCAGCACAGTGAACAGAAACTGGAGAGTGAAACAGCTTAACTGAAAATAAACATATACTGGATAGTCACCTGGATTGGACTGTGTTGTAGTTTGGGATTATTATGTAAATTCTCTCCCCTGCCATTAACTGCCCATGCCAGCAGGTAACAAAAGAAGTAGTTAACTGCTGATCACTTGGATGGGGGCAGGTTTGTCTCTTTTGTTTTGGGGGACATCTTTCCATTCTTAGCTCGGTGGAACGCGGGAGGGGTGGCTGCCGAGGAGGGAAGCTGCTCTGCTGGCTATGGCTGGGGCTTCTGGCTGAGACGCTGTTTTTCTCCTCACCACGGCTGTTTCTCCTGGTTCCTGCATCTGGGGTCCCGGGCTTCTGTTCCAGCCTCACCACCGCCTGCACCGTCACGACCTGCCCGCCCCGGCTGGGGCAGTGACCCAGGAGAGAGAGAGGTTTGCAGCTGCTTTTGCAGGACACGTGGTGGTTTCCCACTTTCAGCATTCTTTTTCCTTCATCTGGGACAAGAGACACAGAGTTCATCTGAGAGCTCATCAGTTGTCTGTCTCGCTGGAGAGGGACTGGGAACTACTGGGAACTCACTCCGCAGCCAGCCGGGCTGTGACATTGACACTGCTTAAGTGTAACTTTCCTCCAGGAGGAAAACCTGCTGGGTTTTGTTGTTGTTTTTTTTCTTTCTCTTGTGGTGTTGGGGAAGCGGTTTGCACTAGTCTGTTTATATATAGCAGTTAAGAACAGTTATCCTTCTTGTATTAAATTCATTTTTTCCTTAAATTTTATAAAGAGTGGCGTGATTACTGTGGAGAAGGCCCCCTCCCCCGCTTGTGGGAAAACATTTTGGGTTTTTTCCCCTCAAACCAAGACAGACTGTAATTTTAATCATCATTAACTGTAAACATATATAGATGGCTACATTTTGATTGGTGTACTGGTGTGTGTTGATCTTCAGCTAAAGTGTTTCCTAAATTGTTGATAAGACAATTGGGGAGAGAAATGTTCCTGTTGGTGTTACTGCAGTGCCCATTTTTTCTATTCTGAATATACAGGTTTGTTGTTAATTATTACAAAATAAGGGATCATATTTTGAATATTTGAATAGTGGTGGGGTTTTTTTAAAGATTAAATAAGTTGCTGTTTAAAACTCAGGACCATTGCCCGCAATTAATCTTGAGAAGTCTGAATCTCATTCTGAAACTTATTTTGTCTCTTTCAAGATTTTTATTTTTTCAAACTTATTTCTAAACATATTCAACAGGTAAGTTTTGTAGAGTTCTTAAAAAAGGCATGAAAATTCCCAGTTTCACTGAATAGGACAAAGGTTTCATTCACTTCAGAAGGCTGCTTGCGTCACTGGCTGAGAAAGTGTGCTGAGATTTAGGACTTCCAACCTTATTTTTGGGAGTAAGAGAGTGATGTAATTTCCTGAGCTGTGTGACCATGTTGGAAAATTGAAAAAAACATGGGCTTTTTGAACAACTAACTTTACTTAAAAGCCCAAGAAATGACACATCATGCTGAAACTCAGTTGAAATGACATTGAAAACTACTTCAAAACTGTAAGAGAAACTCTGAAAGGGTGTGCTTTTACTGTTATGGAATGTTTGAACTTATTGCCATAGTATGATTTTATAAAATAGTTAATCTTTACAAAATAAAATGTATCATTTCTTTGTAACCATGAAAAAAGGTATTGTAAACCAGAATCAGATATTGTTATAGCCCACTTTTAATTGACAAAACCTCCTTTGGAATGAGATTGCTGTTGAAAAACAGCTAGACACCGTCCTTACAGGACTCCTTGAAATCTCACTTAGCAGGTATATACAATGCATGGCTGCAGAGACTTGGGGGGCAATTCTGCATGACATTTTAAAGGCTTTATTTTATACTAGTTCTCAGGGCAGACTGCATGAGACTGAGTACTCTAAGACTTAGGTCAAGCAGAACTGGGAAAGTTTAGCAGAAGATTCAATTTATATTTGCTATTCTTTCTCTGAGGGTTGAGATTCTGTTTTACATTTCTTAGAAATGATGCTTTGAAACTTTAATCTGACTTAATTTGGCTCCCTGATAAGATCAAACAGCCATATACTGTCCTTTTTTGTTTGAAATACAAATTAACTTTTTAACGGTTTGTACGATAATTTTGAGCCAATTTTTAAACTAGTTGTTTGCCTTTTCTTGTTTTGGTTAGAGGTTTTTCTCTTTTTAATCTGTAGATAATGGGAAAAAAATAAGCCTCAGTACATTTTTCACTTTCCTTCAACTTGGTTGCATTGTACAATTTTTCTTTTTCTTACCTCCAGATGAAGAACTATGCAAGAAAAGTAATATGAGAGTATCCACAGTTTCTGATCTCCATGGCAGTCAGCTGATTGATACACGTGAGAAGCACTTTGCTTCTCTAACATAAATGATTTCTAGTTATTAGATTTTCAGTTGGGGCTGCATTCAGGCTGGTGCCTTCTCTGGCTCCAGAAAGAAGATAATAGAGTAGTGGTGGTGCAGAATCACATGAAGAGCAACTTGGCATGTGTCAAAATGGATGTCAAAATAGTAAACCAACAACCATTGGGTGTTCTAAGGAGATTGATCACAACCAGGGCCTGAAGCAATTCCTGAAGACCAACCTGCTCATTACCATCATCATCTAACATTAGCCATGAATGATCTTAGGAATTTCTTGAAAACATTGGGAAAAATATTACCATGGTTGATGAGAAAATTAAAAATATTCTGGAAGATTACCTAGAGTCCGTTCTTCATTCTTGTAGTAAAAGCCATGTGGAAGAATGGCTCGTTTTTACTTTCTTGGATTGTTATCTAAAACCCTTTTTGATTAGTTGTACAGAGGGCCACAAATACTTTTGAGCAGACTAGAACTGGTTGGTGACATACCTAATGCATGAGGTCACCTGTGTGCAGTGAAAATCAAGTACTTTTTAAAGACCATTTCTAGAAATGTTTTAGTCCTATGGAGCAGAAAGTAAGTAACTACATGGAGTTTCTGCAGATATTGTTAGTTTTCTTCCACAGTTGTGTTTTTCTTACTATTTCATCTTGTTAGGAATGCCTGGGGAGGGGATGGGTGCCAAGAAGGCCTGATCCTGACTTCTGTAAAAGAGAAATGTTGAGGCAGTTTCTATTTGTCTTTTAGTGAGAACTCTAGTTTCATTTTTGTCTTAACTGTGATTCAAAAACTGTTTTAATTAGGAGGCTGACCTCTTCTATACAGCAAGAAATCAGAGTGCAAAAATTTGTATTTTTTGTTGTCTAGCTGTTACTATTTAAGGGGACAGGTGATATAAGAGAAAATGGATGCACATCCCTCAGCAATGAATAGAATCACCTCTTTTTAAAATAGAAGGTTTTCTATATCTGCAATTGGTATATAATTAAGTAGAGAAGGCTCTCCAGTGCTTTAAGGAGACTGGTTTTATTTCTTTTAGTGTTGTTTTCCCAGTAAATAAAAAAGTAGTGATCCTAGAGACCTACAGTGACTATGTGTAGACTTCTTGTCCATTTCAACATTTATGCAATGCCATTTTTCCCCCTTTAGGGTGAACACATAAAAATTGCCATAAACTACACTTTTAAGACAGTGTAAAATAATAAGAGCAATAGCTCTAATAACTACAGTTGGTCAATGCTTGAAAACTCAAAAATATCAAGCTCCAAATGCATTTCTTAGCTCTGAGAGAAACTGCAATAAATGGTGCCAATGGAAGAGCTGTAACATATTTATAGGGAGTAAAAAATGGAATTAAACATGCCAGAGTAGAACAGCAATTGTTTCCTTTTTAGCACTGGAAGACCATTAATATAATAAATCATTAGGACAATAACTGGAGATATGTTTAAGAGATGACTTAATTTTAAGAAGTTATAATTTAATTGCATGATAAATTACAAATAATGGCAAGTTTGTATATCATTCATCCTAACACAAACTTTTTGTTAAGGAATATATTTTCTTCCTATTTAAGGAATGAGGAGGATAAAACAAACCTCCCTAACTTATTTTTTATTACTGTGTATGTGAAAGCAGAAATTTTTAAAGGCAAAATACAGCATTAGTAGCTCTTAATGGAAAAAATAAGTAATCATCGGCTATTAGAAAGCTCATTGTATTTGACAGCAGTAGATCAGAGTATGGAATCCTTTGGGAAATAATTAATGTGGCATAATATTCCAACTATTTACTGTACATATGAAATATGAAATTCATAGTATGTTTCAAGGCAGTCATGACCTTTCTTGTTAACAAAAGATAACTCATTTGATGCTTTTGATTATAAAGTCAAAATGTACATCTCTGTAGATGCTCATACATCCTGTCTCATTTTGTCCTCTGAAGGCTGGTCAAGTCATCCTGGTAACAGGATATACTTTGAGACTGTAGGTGAATGAAGTTGAGACATCGATAAAATGGAGAGATCCTAGTAGGACCACTCAGACATGCTGAGGGAACTGAAGCACCTGAAAATCGGGAGATGCTAAAGAAGCTGCATTTGTCTAGCCTGGACAAGGGAAGGTAGAATGGTGGGAAACCAATGTCTGCCCCCTAAACAGCAGTCACAGGGAAGATGGAGCCAGACTCTTCCCCTGAGCTACATAGTACAGAAGCCAACATCAGGGTTTCAGGTTAGGTATGAAGAATGAGAATGGCTGTGTGCTGCAACAGACTGTCTAGAAAATCTGTGATGTTCCCACCCTTGCAAATTTTCAGTATCTGACTAGGCAGGGCCTGTGCTACCTAATCTAATTTTGAAATTAGCATGCTATAAACTGGAGATTGAATAAGATTATCTCTAAAGATCCCTTCCAAACAGAATTGTTCTTTGATTCTAGTGCCTTTTACTTGAACTTTGTAAGATATGGAAAAATGTGTATCTTGTCAGTGGGATCATCAATGTTAGCTTAATGGGAAATGTAAAAAACTTTGCAATTTTGTGTGAAATGTACATAAGAAAGATTGGTTGTTTTGTCATTGTGAGGCTTTTAAAAAAATTACTTCCTGTATAAGGTATGTTTCTTAACTTGCAGTATCTTCAGAAAAGCAGAATTATGTTTTTCAGTGTTACAATTCTTGATTCTTATCTTTCCCTGAGAAATTGATAGGAATTTTACTGCTAAAGCTTTTCAGTTTTTCTGTTTAGTAAAATTTTCTTAGTTTCTATCAGAGATTGTACATGGTGGGTGCTAGCTTCCAAATGGTTTCTCTTCATGTATTTTAACATTGTAAATTTTCTCAGTAGTCAAAAACACCTCCTCTGAAGAACAAAAATGAATCCGAAGAGCAAACATCTTTCCTTACTCCCCTCTCTACCCGGTATGATTATAGGCAGCACATATACCAACTATTGACTATTACTAGCATGATAGCTATTTTAAAGACTGAAACAAAAAAGGGCAGTATGTTGCTGACACACCTGAGGAAAAATGCTGAGGTAGGGGAGAAATGGTGAGAGAGTAGAAAAACTGTATGACTGTTAAAGAAGCCACATATAAATTATGAGAAGGTTCTGTATAGATCTGGATTGTTAAACCCACTTTGTCTCAAAATGGAAAAAGATTAAAAAGCAATAAAATTCTCTTCTTTTTTAGCTGAATACTTTGTCTTTGTTATAGCCAAGAAAGCCAAAACCAGCCAGCCAGAGATGATAAATGGCAGCGTTCCTTTTCTACTGAGAATAAGTTTCAGGAGGGAAATAATTTTCTACCATGGTTTCTGAAGTAAAGGGTTTTGAAGAAAACACATGGACTGTGAGACAATTCAGAGCAAAAGCTTGCACATGTACTATGTGTAGAAAAGTGCTGTATTTTGACTATGCATTATATACTTAAAAATAATTCCTCTCTTACACAAAACAGCTTGAAAAACTGAAATACACCCCAGGAAAAAACAGTGATGCACAATGCAACTGCTCACCACCCACTTACTGATGCCCATCCCATCTCTGAGCAGTGATCTGTGGCTCCTTGCTGACTCCCTGCAGTTTATGTACTGGGCATGACTTTTATGGTATGGAATATCCCATTAATCAGTTCAGGTTAGCAGTCTGGCTGTGTTCCTTCCCAGCTTTTTGTGTGCCTGCTTACTGACAGAGCATGGAAAACTGAAAAGTCCTTGACTTAGGATAAGCACTGCTTAGCAACAATGAAAACATCAATGTGTTACCAGCATTACTGTCATACTAAATCCAAAACACAGCACAGTACCAGCTACATGGAAGAAAATTAACTCTATTCCAATCAAAACCAGGACAAATATGAAAAACCACATAATTTCTGGGAAATGATCTAACATATAAGGTACTAGATCAGCTACTGTGTCTTTCACAGAAAATACTTTTGGAGCTGGAAATGAGAGAAAGATGAGTCAGCACAGAGATCCCAAGGAGTGGTAATTGCATTAGAATTTGCAGTCTGTGTGAACTTCTAGAAATTTCCTAACAAAGAAATTTTTCTCAACGGAAATGCGAATCCTGCTCTTTCGTCTGTGGTAGAATAAAGAATTTATTAAAATGTTGATAAATTTAGAGGTGAGGCTGTCCTCTATATCCTACCACAGTTCTATGCATTTTGTGGGAGACTCCTGACAACAGAAATACTTGTTTAATTTGGTTGCTTCTGTTAAGCAGGTGTCTTTGGTTTCAGTATACTTTAGACATTGACCTGGGCTTGTCTTGGGACTTACTTCTATTTGTAGATGTTTCAGTGTTTGCTAAGCTTCTTACATTCCTGAAGCTCATGGAGCCCAGTAACAGCAGTAATTAAAAAGACAACAATGTTAATGACTTGACTTCATTACACTGCATAGTGGGAGGTCATGTTTTCATATGCAGGAAGCATACAGACATGAGCTATAGGAGAGCAAATCCTCTCTGCTAGCAGGTGATCTTAGATGTAAGTTTAGTTGTTCAGGAAGATCCAATTTACTGCAGAGAGAGTCATGAGTGGTACTTAAAAGATTCCCTCAGAAGGGACATGATAATTTCACTTTATTTTTCTTTCCCCACATTCAAAAGAGTAATAACAAGATAAATAGAAACCAACATGGTAGTTTCTAAAAAATAACATCAATTTTGCCAAATAATACATTTGCTATTATTGAGAATGATACATGTGAACTATGTAGCTGTTGCTGTAAGTTTGGAGTAGAATCCTTGCAAAAAGCAATATCCTGATTTCCAGTCAAATAAATGCACAATTATCTTCTGCCTGACACAGTCAGAAATCAGAAAAAGAAAATTTAAGAAGAGACTCAAATATAGTATGTCAACTGAAAACATACTACTTGTAAATCTGTCTTAGAAGAGAATAAGTGACTAGTTTAAGATAGCACAGAACTTTTCTGTTTGAGAGAGGCCCTTGAAAAAGCAGTTGCAACAGCAGGAGAAATCAGATCTCACTTCACTTAAGGAGCCTGCCTGCAAATTGCTGTTCAAAGGAATGGGTTAAAAATGTTCTAGATTAGCTGAGGTACTGGCAGCCAGGGCAAAACAAGAAAAAGGGTCTGCTCAGTGGTTCCTGCCACAGATGATTTAAAGTCTGAGGGCAAAAGAAATTTCAAATGTTTCATGTTAATTGGCATGTAAATCCTATGTTTATGGTATTTTTAAAAGACTTTTAATTATTAATGCTTGTTTTCTGAGATGAATGGGGGACAGAGAAAGTGCTGCTAAATGCCTCACAATGATCCCTTTGTATGCAAAGCCAAAAAGAAATTTTAAAACTTTCTTTGGCAGTCGAAATAAAAATTGCTTTGGGCTTTTGATGCCCTAGACTTTTTTTTTTAATGCTCCTTTAAAATTATTTGCTTTAAAAACATTGTTTCACTTGGAGGAAACCTGCAACAGTAGGAGAATTGTGACCAGATGGAATTCTATTGTAAGCTGTACAAGAATCTATAAACTCTTATTTTACCTATTGGAGCTCACTGCTGACAAATTTAATCAAGTTGTGTGGGTCTGCATCACATGCCAAGGAAGGATGACATCTTTGGCTAAGAGGATTGGGTGTTCCCTTTGTTAAATAGATTCATACCAATTCTAATTTTTAATATAGCTTCCTAAAACAGGAAAGGTATTTAACAAAAATGAGAAGACCCAAAGAATTTGCAGAGTTAACTCTATTTAACTCCTTATGAAAATAAGCAATAAGGGGAAAATGGGATGAGGAACTAGTGCAATTATTAACGATATAAGATGTAGATCCTGTTGAGTTTTATTTTCCTGCTAAGCTTCTGAAATCCACATTTAAAAGAGAAAGTACAGAGTGCATTGTTGATTCGTTTAGCACAGGACTTTCAGGAGAAGGAATTTTCAGGGCTGGTTTGGCAAAGAAATCACCTGTGTTGAGAGAATAGGCTCTTGTGAGATCTTCACACATGAGGGGAAACAAAGCAGCCACAGACCCCTGCTCATTGCGATAGTACAAATGTGCTTCTGACACAGGTTGGAGTGACTGAGCTGACTCTCATGGCACAACAGGCATAACTATGCCAATGTGACTGTAGTATTGCAACAACCATTAATAACAAAGAAACTGATTGCAGATTTTTAAAATATTATAATGAATAGTAAAATTATCTGTTCTTTAGTCTCCTTAGAGGTGAAACTTTCCCAAAAGTATGAGAGCAGCAGTTGGTACTTTATTCACTCTCTAGTCTCGCTGTGGAACTCATTGCAGTTTGTTGGTTTATAGTCTTTGTCCCTCACTTCTGCTTCTCTGCTCTTTCTCACTTGTACAGACCACCAGACTGCATGCACTATCACATTTAAGGGAATTTCTGGAGGTGTGGTTTTACACTTTGTCTCTGCTTTTTCTCACTGTCAGCAAGCTCTTTTTCTGCTATCAAGTTTATGAATGGATTCCCTAAACTCAGCTTCCTTCTTTACTGTTTTTTCTCTTGAAAATATGATGGCAGGGTAGGTCCTGGTTAACTGCTGGTCCATTTTAAATTTAGGCCTCTTGTTAAAAAGAAAAGGTTTAAAAAATTTCAGTGATTTCTAATTGCAGAAACCCATCATTTTACCTCTGTTCTTTCACAAAGGAAAACTTTTAAGTACAAAAAATAATGCTTTCAGTATTGATTGCTATTTAATAGATTTTTATTTGAAACTATGTATTTGTAGTTTATGAAGTGAAATTCCATCCCTCCCCACTCCTGACAGTATTTTGTTTCGCTACAAATTATTTCCTCTTTATACCATCTACAAATGACTAATAATGTGCAACAAAAGTACAGGAAACTCTTATAACCTTTTACTAGGCAGAAGTAAATATAGAACTAGTATGTACAAATACAGTCGTTTTGTACCCTGGCTTACTGCCGTAGTGCCCATTAGTCTTGACCCCCTATTACATGTCAAGACCTATTCCTGCAGGTATCCTAACCATGCTCCTTCTCAAGACTTCTGCCATGCTCTCTGTTCCTTTCTCCCCTGCTCTGTATTAATTCATTCCCTTTGTGTTGCAGCAAGAACAAATAGGACAAGGAAAGGAAAGGGCAGCTCTGCTGAATTCTTTCTTAGCAAGAAGCATTGTCTGGAAATAAAAGTCTTACTAAAACTTACCTGACTGGTAGTTGGACTTTGATGATCCTAGTGAGTCCCTTCCAACTCAGAATATTCTGTGATCTGTGATTCTATAAAATGGGCAGAGAAACCTTCCTCCATGTGCCCAGGGGCAAGGACTATGTGCTTCTCAAGGAGACTGAGGTAGACAGAGGATATGGGGAGTGCTGCTGTGTAAGCAGATGAGAATTGAGATCAACAAGTTATTGATCTGTATTTGGGTTGTTTTTCCATAGAGGACAGTAGTGTATCATTGCACTAATAAAAGTTTTAAACATAGCGCATGCAAACTGAAGGGATAGCTTAAGTTCCCCAAAGAATTTTAGTTTCTATGTTTCTTAACTTCTCAGTGTATGACTGTGCACCTTTAATAATGCTTTTTTGACGTAAATTTTCTGTAAAGTGCAGAAGTGCCTAAATTGTGTTAATAAAACATAATGGAATGTACTCTCAGTGGGTTATTAACCAATACTGAGAGATCACAACTCCAAATGTCTTAAACTTTATTAGTGTAAAAAATAAATTTCTGTCTTTTAGTTAAATCAGATTTACACTCCTCATAGGGATAGTTCTGTCTTTGTCTAGGTGGCCTTCCTACTGCTTGCAGCTAGATGGGGTGAGAGCAACACTGAAATTCAGTCTAAACATCAGCACAGAATTGCAAAATACATTGAGCAGCTAATTTGAAAGACCAAGAGTCTATTTAGTATATAGCTCTACAGAGAACTTGGTTAGGTAAAAACATGCTATATCTTAATTTCTGGCAATTCAGTAAACAAGATACAATTTGAATTTTGTTTTTATTACTAGTAAATGATTTTATAACTTCACTGCAGTCTTCATATTCATCATGGCTTATACTTACACTGTCAGGTTATATTTCCTTGGCATTATCTGTACCTATATAGTTGACTTGGAGGGTTATATAAGGAAATTAAAGGGGATGGGGGAAAGGGAGTGTTTTTATTTCATAAAACAAATTAAACAATTGAGGGATAATACGCTATTTTTTATTTTTCCTTAAAAACTTATTCTTCAAGACTACAGCATGGAAGTAACCACTAAATTATCTTATCTTGCTGCTTTTATGCCAAATTGTTAAGAAGTTTTTAAGTGCCTTTTTTTTTTAAACCAAGGATGGCTGAGCCTTCATTTATCTACTCTGTCACTTAGCTCATAAAAGCATGGCAATGAAAGCATGGTGAGACTTTGAGAACAAAATGTTTTCTAATCACAAAACTTTGGCAGCTAAGGGAAAGAAGGAATTGGATGCTTAGAAAAATGTTAAATAGAACCAGCTGAAATTTTTAACTTTGCAAAATGGAACAGTTGCATAGACTTTCTGTCTAGAAGATACAGAGCCATAGATTTTATATCATTATGCCCTGATAGTGATATACAATCTACAATACTTACTGTGGATTTTTCTCCAGCAATTCCTTTGCCAATATCAGCAGTTTTGGTGGTCAAATAGCTACATACGGGGAGCTGAGGAATGGAAAGAACGCTTGACTAGCTCAAGGCCCTACAGGAATATGTAGTAGAGATAGCAGCTGAAACCAGAACTCCAGAGTCACATGTCAATTTTATACAAAACAACTAATTTTCTGTAGTTAGCACAGTAAAGCACTGCCTTTTGTCGGTGAACATTTTAGCTGTATGAATAAAGGATGTCAAATCACAGTAATCATCTATACTAGTTCACTTGGGTCCAGTTCCAGAGTTGGAAAGTGCCACAAAGTGAATTATTTCCTGTTATCTGTCATAAGCTGGTCTAGGCTTTGGAAGGCTCCTATGGTACTGCCTCTGTGAAAGATCCCTATAGTAGTTTCACTGCATGTTTTTGTTTTTTCTGTATATAACCAAGCACTAAACCATTAACATTTTTTTGCTTTCTTACAGAGTACCTTACATTTTCAAAGTGTGCTATGAATGTTCATCACTCCTGTTATGCCAGTGAAAGATGAAAGAGTATTACAGCATATTGTTTTACTTTGGGGTAGAATGAGGCATGCAAAGGTTAAGTAATCTGATTGTAGGAACAGCAGCCTAGCAATTTACACATGGATCTGGGTGGCAAGAGACCTGTATTTAACCAGAACTCTGTCTCATTATATGATATTAATAAGTGATCACTTTTTTACTCCTATGAGCAAAAGTCTTATGGTCTTTTGTGTGATGGTGCACAATTCTTGTCCTGTGATCAGGCCAATATGCTACACTTCTAAATACCTAGTAAAGAAGGTTGTATTCAAACAAAAGCTTTACTACTTTCTCAGTAAGGGTAAGGGGATTGTTGTACTGTGCCACACATACTGTTTTGCCAAGGGCACTATGTGTAGAGAGGAAATGAACCATTTTTAGACCTCTGAATTTCTGAATGACTGGCTTTTGTGGAACTTAGAACAGTAGATAAATGTCAGTCTGGAGTTGCTACAGTGCAGAATATCCTGACTGTGTATTCTCTTCTTGTTCTGAGAAATCTGCAGAACAATAATGGGCAGACTCCAGCAGAAAATTGCTGATAGCAGAGCTAGGACTGTTGATTTCACTCTCGCTCATATTTTCTCCACAATAAGAAGAAAGTTCACTGATGACTGCATTGACCTGCTTTCCCATCCTGTGCTTCCTACAACAGCCAAGGCCCATATTTCCAAGAGGATTAGGTCCATGATGCGTATTGTGTTTAAAACAAGGTGTCTTATTTTTGCTGTTGTCAGACAATTGAGTGGGACAACTGGCTTCTCTAGAACACATGGCTCTTTCTTGTCCACATGCTGATGAAACAGGAAAATAGTTTCACTGAAAACTGGTAAAGGCAGCTTTCCCATCTCAAAAGTGGGCTAAGAATGCCTTAGGCTGTCATATACATAGTAATGGAGGGAGTGCCAGGCAGAGCTCACTGACTGCCCTTCTGCACACCATCTTACACAAGCCATGGTATCTTGGTCATGAACAAGGTGTATTAAGCATTACTCTCTTTTTGGCATTAAAAGTGTTTTCTCACCTTTCCATCTGACCAGTTTTCTCATCTGACCAGTGAAAGATTAAACAAGCCTTCATTCAACAAGAAGCAGCATTAACAACTGTTCTTTGAAAAGAGCCTGAATGTGGCACCTACTGTATCCTACTTGCCTGTCAGTAGGCTGGGCAAGTGATTTCCTGCATTTCAAGAGGAGTGCTTGCAGAGAGGGATGATTACTCGTCCAGTAGCTCTTTCTGATGAAAAATGGAAAGCAGTGATTATCTTCAAAAGTCCATGAAGGTTCAGTTAAGGTAAAATATGAGACATATGATCAAAGGACTAAAAGGTACACAAATTCCAAGTGAAAGTCGGATTTCATGACAAATACTCTGTTCAGCCTTTACAAAGAGACTTAAGGGCACCAGAGAAACCATTCTGGATGATTGAGGATACCCATCCCATATCTCACTTTAGGAGGCTTAAGAGCACATCTGCTTCCTTTTGTCAAGCCACATATTTCCCAGGCTGTTGATAGATCAGGTTAGCATCAGTAAGATGCAGACTGCCTGACACGTATCTTTTCATTGTCTTGAAGCTTTTTTTTTTTTAGGAATGGGAAGAACACTCAAATGAGAAAAGTTGATCAGAGTAATTTTTCCTTAAAAGTTACATTTATCTTTTGAGGAAAATTCAAAAAAGGCTTATTACGATTTAGCTTCAAACAGTTTTTTCAATCTATTTCATGGTATTGACAGTGAACTGGAAAGTTGATCGTTGCTGAATTTCAGTGATTTTTATCTCCCAATTTGTAGTCCAAGGACCTATACCCTTATCTGGTAGAGAATGCATCCACAGCTTTTAGTTTAAATGAAGCTCTGAAGTACCTCTATACCTTGATGAGGAATAAAGGATTTCAGACACAACTAGAAGTCAGGAAATCTTGAGCTTTCTCTGGTTTTAATTCTGTGTATTTTTCATTAAGTCCCATGTGCTTCCATGTTGGAAAAAAAAAGAGGGTATTTTCTATAATTCTTCTTCTAAGCATTTGTTTTAGGACTACCACAGGGCTGCTCTAAACTAAACTGCTTTCTAATTATCCTTAAAAGAGAATTTCACTTGAGTGATGAAGATAATGGATGAAAGAAGGAGATAAAAGAGTAACTGAAGTTCACTGCTCTTTGACCCTCTATCCTGTCTCCCAGCCCCCGCTCTTTCCAGGTCTGGCAAAAGGGAGGCAGAATCTGGCTTTTAAACTTTCTGTAGCCTGGAGCAAGTCGAATCCTGAATCTCATTGTTCTTTTTTTTTTTGTTTTGGTCTGTTTTGTTTTGTTTCCCATTTGCTGGAAATAATCTCAAAGTAGCAGGTTTACCTCTGTGAATGAAAATGAGAAGTAAGACTATAACTAGAGACTACTATTGTTAGATAATTTGGTTTAGCTATACAGGAATATTTTGTTTAGTAATTTAACCAAAAATGGGATATTCCCTGATCAGGCAGATATTGCAAAAACTTTTCAGAAAGTAGTGATGGTTTTTTAAGCATCATTATAAGAACTGAAAAAGTTCTTATATGTTTATGTAATGTACTGGAATTGCACTTCTCAGAACCTTTTGGTTTTCATTTGCCTCTAATTTTTCAGCCTGAATGTGACTACTGGCCTCTAAAATAAAAAGAATATGCATTTAGCATTCCTTAGCAATGTTCAGTGTTTAGTTTTCTTTTCTTGTCTTTTTAGGAGGAAAATACATTTCACAGAGACTATCCACTGAATTGATAGTACATGGCCATGGTGATCACTATGGAAAACTCAATAGTTATGAACTATCATGTTCCACAAAACATTAAGAAAATGCAAAATTTCTTACTGTGGTGACACCTTACCTGTGAACCTAAGGTTCTGTTTAGCAAACTTTTCCTTGCAAAGAGAATCATTAAAGTAATTTTCTTTGCATATTTTTGTCATGGAGGTTATGAGCTCAGTTTTGGTTTTACAGGACTTTTTTGCTTTAAGAGGAAACATGGGGCATGAGATAATGTAAGGACGAGAGCTGGTGTGAGGCTGCAGTTGGGGAACTGCTGCCCACCAGCAGGACTCAGAGGGTGGGATCTCCCCAGCAGCAGCTACTCCCGACTGTGGATCAAGCTCCAACATCCCTCCCTCCCCATGCCAGACCCCGTCTGCCAAACTCAATTTGTCAGCAGTCTAAACATATGTATCTGATGTTGGGTCCTGGAGCTGGAGGAAAGCTGAAGAGCTGTTGTGTGGTCGCCTGAGACTGAAATACCACATTGAAGTGAGCAAGATGGAGCCAGATGAATGTCTCATGTGTGAAGTATGAGGCTTGACAAGTCTGGCAGTACGCACTCCGATACTGCTTTTGACTGAATTAGCTTTTGATCTGAGTTATACAATGATAAATCTATGTCATTCCACTGAAGTTTACTTAACAAAATTAAGTATCAGGGTTTATTTGAATAGAGTTCCTCTGCATTTTACCAGATGCAATTAGGATCAAAATCCTGTCTGAGCTATATTGTTGTCCTTAATTCTGAACACTTGAAATGTAAACAACACACTCAGCAAATTTATGGAATGATGAAAGACAAATTCTCTTCATACTCATGTCTATGGAAAATGAATGTTTAGGATTTGACACTGGTTCTGTTAAGGCAGAGTGTGGCCCTGGATGTGTATTTTAAAAAAGACTCAAGCTGTGGTTGGGTGAGTCTCACCCCAAATGGAAGCTAAACCAAATCTTTCCTTCTCTTGTAGTAACTACTTTCCTCCTCCAATTGCTGTCCAATTTTTTCCATATTAATGATTAATTGCTTATGTTCCTGCTCGCTTAGTAAAATGCTGAGTCTTTCACCTACTGTTTCCTTTTGGTTTATTCCTTTATAGTTGTTCCAGCTAAGCACTATCTATATGCAAAGCATCTAACTGTTTATATGAAACATGTGGTTCATATTTTGCTTTGCTCCAGACATGACGTGTATGTGCATAGGAAGGAAGATGAAGCAGTTAGCAGTGTTAACAGAAATCTAGGTATTTTAGAAGAAAACTGCTTGCTTAAGTGAACTAAAAAAATTATAATCTTTCCAATTCAAATATTCTTAAATCAGGGGGAAAAAAAGGAGATTCTGGATTAGTACTCCCAAAGGAAATATTTTTAGCATTACAAATTGTCACTTTACAGTCTGAAACTAAGCAATGTTTCTGAAATCTGGTTTAAATAAGCAGGATTCTTAAGGAAAGCAAAATTTAAAGTTTAAATATGGGTTCCTGTCTTTTATTTTCTTTTTATTTTTTCTTCTTTGCATTTATCTTCCCCCACACACACTTGTTCCATTTTCCTTTCTCTCTTTTTGACTTCTACTTTATTTTTACTTTTTATAGTTTTTCCCTCTTCGTTTTATATTTTCCTTTCTCCCTCTCTTTTACTTTTTCTTAGTTCATAGGCAACTTTCCAGATTTTTTTTAAAAATCACTCTTCAAGACTTGAAAGGTTTTGTCTCATTTTGCATATGTTCAGAAGGCAGTGGTACTTTAAATCTCATTTAACAAGGAAGCAATCCATGGAGACTCTAGCTGTTTTTTACAAGCTGACTCTGGGAAACCTTTTTACGGCAATCTATATAGAAAATCAATGATGAGGAACACTGGAACAATCAGGGCACTATCGTTAGCTTGACTTTACTACAGTTTACAGTGAGGATTTAGATACCTGAGGGCTAGATATTCAATGTCTTACATGTAAATTGTTTGCCTACACATTACTGTGTTTTGAGGTCCTATATAGGTTAAAATTCCCCCAGTGTGTCATAAGGAACATCATTTAAAGGGAAAGAAGAGCCATATGTGAGAGTTTAATGCTTGCAAAGAGATGGAGTAAACTTTTTTTTGAGGACAATGAAGAGGAGACTGAAAGTTGAGATGTACCATCACTCACAGGTCAGACACAGTGGTTGCAGTCCCTGGGTGTGAATGCTGCCTCCATCATCTTTATTTGCAGATCTTTCATATGGTACGACTATGTGTTCTACTACCTCAATGCTCTCAGCTGTCTCTAGGCGTATTTCTGTTGCAGAAGGCCTTTGAGTTACAGCACATGTGGTTTAGGACAGGGGTTTGGATTCCAGCTATTATTGCAGCAATTGCTATTCTTTCCAAATAGACATGTGTAGTTTATGGTTTCCAACATGCAGAAAGCTGTCACTCGTTAACCAGAGAAGGGTGCAAATTCAATCCACAGTGCATATCACTTGCAACATCAGGGTGACTTCTCATCTCACTATACTGAGTGAATGGAGAGCAGAAGTTAGACAACATCTGAAACAGGCTTGCTGATTTCCTTCTCTGTGTAGTGAACAAATAGGGTCTTACTTGTTTTGTTGTCTCTGTGCCCCTCTCTGACAAAGTGTGACTGTTCCACTTTTTGTCTTACAAAGTCCTTTTAGAGGGGAATTTTCTTCTGTTTATACTGTGTCTAGCACAGGGGGTCCTGACCCTTAGCTGAGTCTCTGAGTAGTGTGAAAATGCAAACATCAAGAATATAAAAATGTGACACATAAAACCAATTCTAGGTATCACAGGCTTCTCTTTCTGATGGTGGACATTTTTGACTCTTAGGGTACATATATAAGACACAGGGCAAGAGCAACAAGATCTTTATACTTACCTTCCTGATTCTGCCACTCAGCAGCTGTATATGGGCATGTGTAGCCAGTGTGTGCATCTACATTATCACATGCAACAGACACTAATGGACCTCCCCTCCACATCCATTTGTTTTTCTAAAACAAAGTTTAAAGTAGAACTAGGTAAATGCAACAGATTCTATAAATATTAATGTGTCTGAAAGTTAATACAATAAAGATTGGAATAATGTGGTCTAGCTTCTAAAGCTGTTAGAGCTTTTAGGGAGCGGGACAGCACAGCAAAGAAACCATTAGCTCACCCCTTCCAAATGTATTTTTATTCCATAAGCAGGTTGGGGAACCACACCTAAATTCTACTGTTAAAAAAATTGTAATGGCTTTATTCTTTTCAGCTTTAATGGCTTTGAGCAAAGCAACAATTGATAGGTATTATTTTCAAGATAATCATGTTCAAAAGACCTGCATTACCTTTCTTTTTCTTTAGCAAGCCCAGCATTCCTGCCACATCTCATTTTTCCTGTGCATAAGAAATGCAGTTTTAGTCCAGGTGGATGACAGAGTTAAGAACTTTGTATTGTATTCCTCTTCGGTCACTCATTTTATATTCCCTGAAGAGTACCCCAGCCTGTATAATTCTAAGAATAATTGTAAGAAATGTATCAATGCAATTTCCTATTAATAATGCTAGTAGGGTTTCATATAGATGTGGAAGGTCATTTTCTGATCTGTTGCACCAAAACCTCATACACACCTTAGAAAATAAGGTGACTTGTAACTATCTCATTCTTTTCTTTTGCAAATTTTCTATCACAAAAACTTATCAGTTCCCTCACAGGGAGCTGCACAGATGTGACATGTGATATTTTAAAGTCAAATACTTTCTGCTTAACCTATTTCAAAGGTATTTTAACAGATCTTTGGCTCAATAGATACTTTTACATTATTTTGGGTTTTGCATATCTGAAGGAATAGCTGGATGTTCTTCAAATATGACGAGGTGGGGATAGAAACAAGGACAAAATATTTCAGACCAAAGATAGTAGCTGAGGAAAATGATGAAAACAGGGATTAGAAAGGACATATCTGTCTTTTCCGTAGAGTGTTTGAAGCATAGCTATAAAGCTATAGTATTATTCAGTGCTCTCCACCTAAGAATTAGCAGCCTAAAATAAAGTTAATTTTTCACCTTTATCTGTAGGTGATAAATAATAATTCCAGGAGTTACATTTAATCCCAAAGTTCTTCCTCGAGGACTGTAAAGGAAAACTCCCTTCAACTTGAAATAGCCATTTGCCTGAAAAAATGCAGAAGGATACAAGTCATTAAGAAGGTCTTGTATGTGGGGTAAGAATAAAAGGGAGATGTGAGTGAAGATTACTTTTAAAGATTAGCGTCTTCCACATTGAGAAGAACAAAAGAAATCCACACAATAAAGAACACACATTCTGTTTTTCAAGCAGAAATGAGATCTTAATATTGGGTCCAGAAAGTTACGTTTTCAAATTTTAAATTGTGGTACTTGTACATCAGCTGGCTGGAAACGAATGTTTATTTTCTGTCTGAAAAATGCACAATTTCCAGCTTAATTGCCTAACAGCTCTTTATTTATGTTGGATGTAAATTCATAAATGTCTTTTCAGAAATAAACTTGCCTGTAGATGGCTGCTATATGTTTCTGGAAATCTTTAAAAAAATATCTGTCTATTTAAACTAGCTTGGGTGGAAATCTTGTAAATAAACAAAGGTTTCAGCTAATTCTTGTGAATATTCTGGAAAGAATACCATGTCAGACCAATAATAGGCTATGTTCTCACTGAAGATATTTCAGTGCAAATACTGTCTCGGGTGTTTGATTTTGCTTATGAATGAGCAATGGCACATGTGCTTTTTCATGCACTCTATATTTCACTATTTCTGGTAACATAAATAGTTCCTGAGTTGGTAGTTTTTCAAAGCACTCATTGAAAAAAATCTTTGAACTTTGCTTGATTTCACTTGGAAGTGTTACTTTGCATCACACATTAAGCAATTCTCTCCATTGCTTCCAAGTCTTCAAACACAGCTGTCCCAACTTTCGTAGCTGTAAAATCAAATGGCTGATATACTACACTGAAGCAAAAGAGATCTCATTAATTGATTTTAATTTTCTCAGGGCTAGAGGAAGAACCTATGTGTCTGCAGCCAAATTAAAATTCAACCATAGTGCACAGTCCCATAGCTCACAGACACATCATGATTATCAGAGCAGATGTATCAGATCACTTCAGATCCAAAAGCACAAGCATGTTCTATTTGAATTACAAATTACTTCTTAGAGAGTCGATCAGATGTCCTTTACACAACCATTCCTAAGTCCTTCTCAACCCTTTAAATTCACACCTCATTTCTCAGATAATTTCTACTAAGAAATGTCTGCCCATCATCATAGCATGAGGATCCTTGGAGGGAAGATGGCTACATTTGCTGTTAGCAGTTTCTCGTGGGGAGAACACACCTCCAGGGTTGAGAAGTACCGTTTTAGACAGTATGGTCAATCATTAAACTCAGATGAGAGAGAAAAGGTTATTGCAATTCATAACCTTCTCTTAGACCACTGCAGGAGAGCTGTCTGTGCTGCTGGAAAGGCAAGGAATTCATGATGTAAAATGTCTGTTAGGCCCATGTAAAGGAGAGAGAGTAAGTGACCAACTTATTACTACCCATTGCTCAAGTCCCAGCTTTGAGGCACTTGATACACTGATAGATGTGGTTATGTGAGCAGAATATAGTCCACTCTGTGACACCACCCCATCCATATGCAGTTCATTGTTAATATATAGTTAAAACAGGAAACTTCTACAATCAGATAAAGAAAGCTTTACAGTATGTGATTATGGCTTGGTCAGATGTGTCTGTATGAAAAATAATACCTCAGGTTGAAAAACAAAGAACAGCTTGTATTTGAACTTGGCTGTGGTGAATTAAAATGAATTCCCCGAGTCCCTTTGCTCATGGTAGCTTTCAATTTTGTAGCATTTTTCAACCCTTCTGCTCCTTCAGGGTAATGAGTGATTAATTTTATTGACTTAATCTCAACCTGATATTTTTACTGTAAATCCTTCCAATGTTCAGAGTATAATTATAGTTTAATGATTTAAACTTGTGGATTCTATTCCCCAGAAAGAAAGGACTATATTTCACTTCATGTTTTTAAAGCTATTTTTCAGTGTCTCTCATAAAATAAGCAAATAAGACATAGGGAAATTGGGAAAGTTTGTTTGTTAGTGACAGATTAATCACTACAGGTCTCCATCATTGATTTTTTTCTTTGGCCTCAATTTATAATTTTATACGAAGTCTGCAAGCAATTTAGTGTTAACCTTGAGGAGAGTGGGTAGGAAAAGAATCAAAAAAATAGCTGAAGTTTAATACATAAAGCAAAATCGTGATTCTTGAGCTTCAGTATAGATCTGTATTGTGTATTCTATGTGCCAAACAAATTTCGGTGTTACTGAAATTTCACTGTGCATAATAAAGGGAGAATATTCACTGAATAAGAAGAGAATATTCACTGGAGATTTCTGGTGCAGCTGATAGATCCACAGCATTGACTTTGCCTAAATGTCGAGCTGTGAAAGATAAAAATATCTTAACTATGAGGCACAGTTAACCATAAATCTAGCTTGTTACAATGTGACAAGTATAATACTGTTTGGATAACATGCGAAAGAAGTATTGCAAGTTAAGTGAAGGTCAAATTTTCAGACCTCCATTCTTATCTGCCTAAGTCACACCCATGTGTTCTTCTGTCTGGTACCTTTTGGTTTAACTAGACACTGACTTGAGATGTATTTTGAGCATCTGCTCTATAGAGGTGTTATATTCCATAAACAGAATAATAATTGTTTGACATAATGACAACTCAGGTTTATCCAGATGACTAAAATAAATATTCTTTTATTAACTAAAGCTTTTTCACCTTCTCTTTGACTTTGCTTTCACTACACCTCAGATATCCAAAATGAAATATGAAGCTGAAAAACATGGTTCTGTTTACCAGGATAATTACTTTTAGAGCATCATGCTACTCCCTCAGCAAGTTATTTCAATAGAGTCTAGAAGGGTGAGTATCCAAACTTCTCTTAAGTTCTTACTTATGTTCTAGTTACTACTATTGAAATTAAGGAGTATTGTTACTTGAATCTACATCATTCAAAATTGCAGTAGAACTCTTTTTTCTTTCATAGAATACCGTTTCTGCCCCTGAATTTACATTTTGGGGTACATGTGGCAGGGAACGTGCTCTGTAGCCGGTCAGTCAGTAGAAACTTTGATAAGAAACTTTAAGCAGCCTCATCTGAACCTTCTCTGAAGTCAGAAAATTGCCCCATTCTTCACGGCAGCATGATTGAATATTAGATGAATGCTTGGCTTATTTTACTTTCTAGAAGAATCCTTTCTCTGTCATTCTTCAGGAGTCAAGGAAATGCAAAAGGTTTTGTTGGTATAATTTGTGTAACACAGAGTTAATGTTGCCAGATGTCTTCTTCTGATGCCGTTCCTTAGACAGGAGCCCTGAATGAAAGAAGAAGCGCTGGCAGAGGGAGTTTTGATTGTAGAACTATTCGTGCATTGTGACTTGCTACTGATACAGAAGTAGGGCATAATCCCACTCCTGAATGAACAGTGTTTCTGATGTACAAACATACTAGAAAAAATAATGTGTTTTTGTAAACCTCAAAGCATTCACAAGTGTTCTTTTTGGAACAGACTCGCACTTCTTTCTGAAGACCAATGTCAGCTCTTCCTAGTCTGTAATGGACGATCACTTTGTAAATAGATTCAGTGTAACCATATCTACCTAATTCACTATCCTGTCCTGAAAGCACTGTAGCAACTGTTTTCATCTAATCTTTTCAAGAGAGTGATATTCACAATGATAAAGAAAGCTGGGAGCGACACTGTGATTCCTGGTTTGCACAGACAGTATATGAGATAGAATATGAACACTGGAATCTAATCACTACAAGCAAACTTTTCAAGTTTCATGCACAATTTAACTTTCCAGAAAGTGAGAGTCAGCTCTTAAAATTCTCAACCCACAGAAAGTTCTCTGACCCAAACCAAAGTCTTTTAGTTGGGTAAAATGAATCAGAAGGCTTGTGGTTTTGCAGCTCCTATTAAAAGGATTGCCATAGTTTTGTGTTCCATATGGACATGGGATGTGTTCAGAAGATTAGTCAAGAAACAATTAGCTTATAAATATCTACCTATTTGTCTTTAGAAAGAGCTCATCAGGTTTCAGCAAGCATTGTTGGATGAACTTGTAAGATCTTGTCCTGAATTCACTGCATTTTTTTGTGAGTAGAATTGAGCCTTTGATGAACTGGAGTTGCAGACACTCCTGTTTAGCAGAGCTATTGGCTTTCAACCTATATGAGCTGTATCCTGTAGATCATTTGTTTGTGGTGATGGTCATTCATATCTGAGTAGGGGGAAATTCTGCAAGTTAGTTCCACCTATGTATCAAGAGACCTGACTCTGAAAGAAGAAATGGAAATAAAAAAGAATAGTTTCAACTTCCTGGTTAACAGATGAGCTCCTCTTTTGCTTTTGGTTTTTGGAAGGAGAATCAATCATGGAATAACAGGCTTGTGAAATTTTTTACTTGGAAAATTGCAGCAGTTTGTTATAAGTATAAAATATTATTGTTCTGAAAATCAAGCGCCATATCAAGATTATGAATTTAACAAAACCTAGTAGTAGCAAAACCTAGTAGCTGTTTGCAGTGAACACTATTTTCAGAATTTAAATACTCATTGTATATGTTTGTGGAAAGTTCAGCTCAGTGCTTTTCACTCATTTTATATCACTATGGAACTAGATGATGATGATGATGATGATGATGATGATGATGATAATTATTACTATTATTATTGTTATTGAAAATTCTCAGAGGCACTGCATATTTAAAAAAACAAAGTCCATAAAGATATGGAGAAATTCTTATATCCTTTAAGGGTTTTTTTTAGAACCACTGCCTCCCATATACACATACAGGGGCTCTGGTCAGCAAACATTTAACAGATTCTATCATCTTCTGGTACATTTTCAAACCATATTGCAGTCCTGGTATGCCCCCTTACACACCTTGAATTGGGATTTTTTTTTTTTTAAATTGTGCTCTTCTATAAATACTTGGGCTTGATAAGAGTTCTAATTTCTCAGTTTCCAGATATAATTGCTGTCTTGTGCTTGCAAAATTGAACAGCTAAATATTTGAAAACTAGAGCTGGATGATGAATGGAAAGTGTTTCAACCTTTAACCCCATATGTCTTTAAGTCCTGTCTGCTTGCATAAAACTGACAAAACCACATTTTATGGTTTGTTTTCTGTGCAGCAGATCTAAACCAGCTTTTTGGAGGAAAAGGAAAGTAGATCATATTCTGCTTCAATTAGTATCAAAGTAATGAGAGAATTTTGAGTTTCAGAAGCATTGTGTATTATTGAAGAAAGTGTAAGAAAGAGAAAATACCTAGCTTTTGTTTTTGCAAACCAAAGCTGACAGCCTTGGAAAAACCTTATTCTCCTTTCTTATAATTACATGACCCTCTATGAATTATTTAAGGCATTGTTCAGTTTAGGAATTGCAACTCAGTGCATTCTACTTCCAGCTTCCCAGCTTCAAACAGAGATTAATCACATGCACAAATAATCCATACACCTCTGGATTATCTAATTTTTAAATCTAAGTTTCACATCACTTCTTTGATATGAGACCATTTCTAGATGTCTTTTTTTGCCTGCCACCTTGGCCCTTAATTGTGCTAGCCCCACTGACATTTGAACTGCGTATGTAAAGATAGATTAGTGGCGATGTCCCTGCGCATATTAGATAGATAACTTCTATCAGGAGCATATACAACTTAAAATAACCCACAACTCAGACTGTCATCTCTGATCTGTTCCTTTTCACATTTGTGAGACCCCGTTTTTTCTGCTTTTTGTCCTGTCAGCAGTTCTGCTCATCTTTGATAAAAATAGCTAACTAAATTTGGGCAAAAAATATCTTAATGCAGGAGAAATGCTGCCTATGCTGAACTAAAGCGACCTTCAAAGGAGGTTGAGATACCTATTTGAAATTAATGTTGCAAGAAATCTTTTGTGACTATATGTTACAAAGAGATTAAACTGCACCAGGGAGAAAGTAGCAACAGAAGGAATACTATAACAGGAAGAAATAATTATTCCTATGAAAATAAAGAAGACTAGCTGTATATAAATTACTTTTCATACCAGAGCTAAACAGGCTTGCCCCTTAGGAAGGTAGTAAAGACCTCTTGAACCTCAAAGGCTTCTTGCTCCTTTCATATGCAGCTTCTTCTATAATAGCTGTTTTGTTAAAATTAAAACCCACGTTCCTGTTGCCAACACAGAAATATTTTCAAACACGTAGAAGGCACAACTCTCGGGACCAGAACTGGGGTAAAGTATTCTGAAGAAATATTTTCTCTAAAGTGAATTTGTAATTTCTTTAACCCCATACCACAAACTCAAACCATAACAAGAATTTTTATAACATGTTTATCTTCAGAAGAGTGTAGGATGTGAATAAAATGAGTCTCACTTTATTGGTCAGACTGAATAGTTTTGTAGTGTAAATGCAAGTGATAGAGAATAACTAAGACGAACTAGATTAGATTATTTAATAGTTATGATAAAAGTACAATAAAAAGAAGGTCTACAGTGGAAGATCTGTTTGAATAATGATGAAATTTGTGAAATTAATCGTAGTGATACTGAACAAATGAATCCAACAATAAATTGTGCAGCAGTAGAGTAGTATAAATGGAGACCAACTGTCTGAGTGCCAGCTGATGGTTTTGTTGCAGGAGTTATGAACAGACCACAGATTTAATTTTTTTTTCCATAGTACTGCTAATTTTAAAATATGTACCAGATGATATAATAAGAACTGAAAGGTATCTTTTACTGTTTGAAGAGCTCATATAAAAATGAAGGATGGAATAGTTTCCCTACAAGACAGTCATGATCCCATTAAGAGAGAAACAAAGTTTGAATGATATATCTGAAAAATTTTTGTCACTTCAGGATTATGTCTAGAGGAAGAAAGCAAGGTATCAAACCAGTGACAAACTTGGTGGTGACATGAACACTGGAAATCCTGTGGGATAATACCTTTAGTCCAGATTGAGGTGCTTTCTGTTACCAAATTTACAGGAAAGGACATTGTGTATTGTAAGTATTTTAATATTCAGATGTTTTCCTGTAAATGAAAAGGAGAAACCCCCCCAACTGTAGAACTGAAAGTTACTTTAAAACACAGAGACTGTGATTTAGGGAGAATGAAAAAGTATATAATTTGTAAGATGATTCTCAGAAGCTGAATGTCAGCAACAAGGAGGATTTATCTGGAAGCGGTAGGAAGGCTGAAGAATTGAAGCGATCATCCCACATTCCAAAAGTGTGCATAATTCCACCATGGTGCAATTTGACAGTACAAATATGTGGTGGTGAAATACTTTGGGTAAAGATAAAAGGAATAGAAACCAAAAACAGAAATAATAACAACCATCTGTTATACTTCGGAAGATTTGGAAGAGAGTAGAGAAGAAGAATTCCTGGAGCCCTTCTTTATGCTGTGGGATGGTGCACTCCTGAGGAATGTTTACAATTCATATATCTGCTGGTTAGCCAACCCAATAATCCTCCATCACTGAAAAAGTCTATAAAATATGCAGGAAAAAAATTCTGGAAGGAGTGCTTAATTGTCTTTGTAAAGTAAAGACCTACTGTGAGGGACTGGTGAAGAACCTTTTTCTTTAGCAAAACCCCGTATGTTTAAGATACAGTCATTTTCTGAATTCCATCCATTTTTGGGTGAAATTTTTGATGACATGGCAGTTGGTTTAGGAGGGAAGTGTGGTATGAAGAGATAAACATTTATCAAGTGTTTATTCTTGCCAAGGCAGGGCTTCACTGAACTGTTCTTTGAAAGACCCAAATCACCTGAGTCTGTGAGACTTTACAAATTGATAGAGTTCAATGCAAGTTTCAGCTTTGTTGTATCACTGTGGATGTTTGACTGCACTGAAATGGCACACACAAGTCAGGGCATTGCACAGCTGGAAAGGTGAACGACAAGTAGAACGAAAGAGTGCTGATTTTCCAAATATACCCTTGAAAGAGATATTTTGCTTCAGTTCCAGGAAGTGCTGAAACAGAGGTTAAAATTCTGCATAGAAATTACTATTTGTTGCTTTATATTATTTTCAGAGTTACCAAAAGTCTAAATGCAAGAGATAAAATTTTCTTCTCAAGTTGCTTAATATGATGACAAGCTGGCATTGGGTGAGAAGTGTTCACTGACAGATAGAGACACATTGTTATTTCTAAGAGAAGTTCAGGTCAAATCATAAATATGTTCTTTTTTATTTTATTTATTTTTGGTATATTTTTATAAGCTAATCTGATCAAGTTCTTCATCCACATCAGGGTCTCTATTTTCTGTCCAGAGAACATTTTGCCCCATCATGTATGTTTTTCATTCCTGACCTATATTAAAATCTTCACTCTATGAGGCTTGGTCAAAAACAGAGGAAACAGCACACTTTGGTAAGGGCAGCAGCAGCACACTCAAGATACTCTTAGAATTGGTTCTTATGAATTTTGAAGTCTTACTTAACAAAAATAAATAATCAAGCTATTTACCAAAGAACCCTGGTGAAGAATTTTGTTTAGTCCCACTTCAGTGCTTACAGTCCCTAATGACCCACTAGCAGAGATGATCCCTCAGGCTGGGAGTGATGGTGCTGATGACTCCCCAGAGGGGAGTTATCATGGCTGAGTCACTGGTGTGGACACAGAAACACTCTCCTATCTCACAGGGTTCTCTAACACCCAACTTGTAGCCTGAGGCGTCAGGTGTGCCCTGGGCAGCTGCTGCAAATGATCCATTATTAACAGTTCATCAGAAATGACCCAAAGGGTGTAGAGTACAGTTTTGATTATACTCCCATAGTGATGGTCCTGGCCCCTGTAACTAGGACACGCAAACAATGATTTAAAGGAATAAAAAGCTTTGTAAAGAAACAGACTTAACTGCTGTGGTTACTTAACGTTCATAAAATTAATATCAAAATGAAACTAACCTGGAATAGTCATGGAAAAAATGCTGTTATACAGGGAAAATATGAAAGGACATTTTTTTCTCTTACAGTTTGACAAACCTGTGAGAAGTGCAACTGTTTCCAAGGTTTTCTGAAATACAAAATGGGTAAGTAAAACAAAGGCATTTTTCTAAGCTAAATTAATACAGTGTTGAAATTATGATTTTCCCAGTTAATTCATATTTCTCTCAAAGTCAAAGCATGCTCTTTTAAAAGGCAATGTGTTAAAGGAGGAATGAATTCTTAAACATACTTGAGATGTCTTTAAGTTATTTATGTGGGAAGAAGGCTCTCAGTAGCATAGTTAGGCTGTAACAACAGTTACAAATGCTTTTCAGGGAAACAAGGGAACATGAACTTTGCATGTGCAATATTGCACACAACCCTCATAAACTTTATGATAAGAAGCACAGAAAGGTGTTTGTCCCTATTACAATTCATTCAAAAATCTCCCATAAATTATACTAAGCAGAAATATCGGCTTGAATCACAAATCCCTCTCAGGCACTGCCTTTTCACAGATTCCTGAAATGCACTAACCTACATGACCTTTGTGTGAGTCTCAGATGACTCCAATTATTCTGCTGTGAGCTCTGACTCTTTTATACAGCCTGACCTTAACTTTAAAAAATTGAAGAAGGAGGAGGTCTGGGGGCAATGAAAGCTGTATCACATGGCCTGACCACACTTTGTACCCTATGAGATTGGCTGTCAAAATCTTGGAGAGATAGAGGGAGGGATTTTATCTCCCATATCTGTAGATATCAAGAGGAATGGAGTTCCACCATGCTGGGGTCAACTGTGCCAAAGTGCCATATTTTGACACAGTCAACTTAAAAAGTGATGTGGGAGCAGAGATAAATGAGGAACAGAAAGTAGGTTATGAAAGGAAACAGAAATGTTGACCAGGTTATGCAAGAACAGAAGGGTCAAGACTTGAAGAACCTTGACAGTTATTGATAAAATACTGAACTCAAATCTCAGTTTCAGAGGGAACCAACACTGTGGCACAAACGAGGTGTCAGCTTAGTATCAGCAGGGACAGCAGCAGTGGGATGAAAGTGGGATAGGATGCTTTCATAAAACATGTTGCTGATGCAAACCCTCACATCATTGTTAATTCTATGCAGTAATTTGAGGCCAGGTCTAGGTTCCACCAAATCTTTCAGCAAAATTTCCATGCAGTTCACCAAGGTCACATTTGGGCTCCTAAATTTAAGTAAAGTTAAATACCAGATTGCTGGAATACACAACAGTACACACTTCAGTGTGTATCACTTCAACTTTTAGCTTCAGGATTCTGTTATAAGGGTTTGTGTGTTTTCTTACCTCTCTAAATGCCCCAAGGACAAAACTGTCCTCTGCTCTACAACATTTCTGTGCTACAAAATAGCACAGGACAGTTCACAATTCTGAATTTAGGTTTTAGCTGGAATTGGGAGGAGAATCAATTTGCCTATTTTGTCAGAATTTCCACTATTTGGAGATCTTCTTGCTTAAAAGCAGACTGAAAAATCAAAATGCATTTGTTAAGTAAGAATACAATTCTATCAGTAATCAGAGTGGAGCAGCTGAAATACTGCAATAGGTTCATCATGCCTTCTTTCAATTCTGTCCTTATAGGTTTTAAGGTTTTTTACTTTTTAATACTCCAAATTTGAAAGTAAAAATATGTTGAAAAAAAGCCAAAGAATTGTTTTGACAGTTTGAAAACCTTCTTCCAAGGTTTTCTTTAAAAGGGGCAATTAGTGAAACTTAGTATTAGACACATAGATAGATCAATTGATTGATCAGCATTTCCCACTGAAAAGTCTTATGCTAAAAATATATTCACTTGATCTTGACTTTTAGCCAAAACCTAGACCTTGAAATAAATGACAGAATTTGAGATTGACTTTGACAAACAATAGAAAACACCTTCCACCACTGTCAAGCTGTTATCCTCTTACAGAAGAGCTACCCATTTCGGTATGAGTGAGAGGTAAATTGCACAGCCATGTGTGCCACATGTTGAGAATTACCTTGGTCCTGCACCAATATATGGTAGTCTTGCTTTTGATGGAGGGTATGAGGAGTAATTTCTATGACTAAACTACATAAAAGCTATAGCTGTTAGACATAATGCCAGGACATGCCTCTATATGACAAGTGGGCTCTGACCACCTTCAACTCACTCCTCAAAATGTTTAAACAGGTAAGTACATCATTCTAGCTCAGACACCCAGATTTCTTTCCCATGAAAACTTTGATGAGGAGGGAAATGCCTTTGGCTCTGTGTGGTGGGAAACACTCTCACCTAAGCAAATAAGCATAGAAATCGCTTGTTTGAATCTGCTTTTTGCTATTTCTTTTTGCTTTATTTGTCAACCCCTGTTTTAAATAAAGGATTATGATTTCACTAATGTTTAACTTAAATATGACAACTTCAAAGTTAGGTTCAGTAGTATCTAATACTTTTACTCCATTTTATATCTTAAACTGAGCTTGCATGAGATAGGCAGTGTTCATACTGAATTGTCATATTTTGCAAATAAAAAAAATGGGGCCAGATAATGGTTCAGAGTTCATAGATGCTTTGGGGAAGGTAAAGAAGATTAAAAAAAAAGACTTTTACTTGACTAATAAAGATTCATTGTCATAGGCGTCTAGAAAAAGTAAAAGGGCAAGGGTATTGAGGAGAGGGCACTGGATGTGTGCTCCACAAATCCTTCCTGGATATTTCAGTGCAAGTTGACTTGTCCTCATACTCTCTGTGATGGCTGTATGTAAATAGCTGTGATGTGATAGAAATAAATACTCTGAAATCAAGATTGCCATCATCTTACTCATCATTAGACAGTAAGAAACAAATAATTATTTTTGAGTAATATCTCATCTATCCCTTTTTTCCTTCTGTGTTAATTTATGACTAAAACATATGGGATAGTACCATAGCTGACTTGGTTAATGGGGTGACTGTCCTTGCACTTTTTGCTGAAGAGTTTAAAAATGCTTTTTTAAACACTATGATCCAACTATAAATGCAGAAAAAAAAAGAATCATCTGTTTAAAGCCATATTCACTGTAAGAGTCTAGATGGATTCTTGCTCCAGAACATTTTAATGGAACATCTGAGAAAGTCTGTTAGAAAACATTGGCAAAAAAAGAGATCTTTGAAGAAAGTGGGTAACAATAGTTAGTAATATTTTGAGTTGTTTTTTCTTAAACTAGAAATAGTAAGAGATGAGCGAGAGCATGTGATGCTCACTGAAGAGTTATATAGGAAGTTAGCTATGAAATGAGTGAACTATTCATTTCAGCATACAGTCTTCTAAAATTTCCCTCTTACTTACAAAAAGAAAATGATACAAAAAAAAAGGCTTTATGCAGGAGTTGAGGACATATAAATTCTCGTAAATCTGACAAGGGCATTTTGCAAATTAGTGGTAGTTATAATAATGAACAGAAACAATGAACATATGTAAATATGAGTTGTTATAATAAAGAATAGAAACAGTGAAAATACTTACATGTGATTTACTGAGTAGGACACAAGCCTTGTGTTTGTGTAAGGAACTATTATTAAAAACTGTGGATTTCATTGAAGGAATCCATCAGCACTGAATGGGACAATCCTGTTGGTATGTTCTACTCTGTTTTCCAGAAGGATTTTGCATCAAATGCTTTTAAAGAAATAAAGTGCCACGGCACAAGATGAAGGCTCCTAGCATGTTTAAATAGCAAGTTTGAAGGTAGAAAAGAAACCAAAATATTAATCTATTGGCATTCCTGACTGATGCACAGTGGAAACCCACAAAGACCATTGCTGAATTCTGTGTTTTCATACAGATCTGGTTAAGGGACTCAACAAAATGAGGTGATGCAGCTCTTTTAAACAGAACTAGCAATTCAGTTTTGAAGGGATCTTAAGGTGCTGGCTGGATGATAAAATAGCAAATATAATTCAGTGTTGAAAGATGTAAACTGATGCGTCTGGGGTGGACTCCAAAACTGACAGTTGGAATTCTTAAGAGGATAGAAAGCACTTCATAAGTCTATGAGCTGGACATACCTTGAAGACTGCACGTGATCTTGTCCCCTGCATGTCAAAAAGGATAGAGCACAACTAGGAAAGGGTGACAGCATGCTCAAAGCTATCAAATAACTCTGCAATAAGGATTGACTACATAAATGTTGTATACTGAGTAGGAAAAGAGTTGCCTGAGGAAGGAGGGAATAAGAATCTAAATCATGAGTAGCACAATAGAGGTAGCACAAATAGGGACATGGAGTAGCATGTTTGACTAACCAAAGCAGGGTTTTTTTCACAGAAGGGGTAGTTATATTGTTGATGGCATTAGCAAAGGTTCCTGAGGATGCAAGAAATTTACATGGCTTCAAAAGGAATTAAATAAATTCACTGTAGAAGAATCCATTAAAAGGCTGTAAAACACAAAGATGCCGGTTTTGCCTCAGAAAATATTGGAGCTCAGAGAGACCTTGAAGCCAGGAGGGCATTACTGCATCTTTGTCCTCATTCACATGCTTCCCCAACCTCTTTTGGCCACTGCTAGGTCCAGAATGCTGAACCAAAATGTCCTTTGGTCAGACATATGATTATCTTTATGTGTCTGTGCTTGCTCTCCCTCTGCCATAGCTTGGAAACACATGTTTGCTTCTGCTGAGGTGTCTGGAGCAGTTGCTAGTGTTGGGGATAAAGAGAGGAATGTACATTCCCAGCAGCATTCTTTTCCTTGTTTTTCCTGCTCTAATATCAGCCTTAAGGGCTGACTTCTCATCAGGCCTCTGGTAGGTATAGCACAGCTCTGAAAGCAGATATTTGAGGTGGTATATTTCCATTTTGTACATATTACCAGAAGTTCTTCATGAACTTGTCCTGTGTTTGGGGTCTTTCAGAGCCAGTAGACCTGACCGGTAGAGTCGTTCTCACCTGCTGAGAGATTTTATCACTCAGCATGAAACCCCTTGAAAAGGCATTCAGGACTCTGTAGCCAAACATATAAGTCACTCCAGGATCTACTGGAACTTGGCCTGGTTTTACTCAACCAAGCAAAATCAGGCCAAGCCAAGCAAATAAACAGTCATTTTCAAAATATGCCCTGAGACTTCAGGTGCAGAATTGATCTCCAGACAAATAGGAAGTAGTTCTTGGGTTTTACTGAAATGGCGTGAAATGTTTTGGGTTAATAACACAAACTAGAATTTTTTAGGGCCCTGAAGTTGTTTGCAAAATGAATCATATGCAAATAAATTTAGCTGAATAAAGCATAAAACAGATATTCTATTAAAAAAATATTTTCTGAATTTTCTGAAGGAAAAAAGTTTTATTTTAGAAATACTAGAAGGTTTACTTTTAGATATTTTCAAACTAAACTTCTTTTTATTGTTTAATAATGGCTCACCGAAATGATAAGATTTTAAAATGAAAGCAAAAATCATTACAGATTAGCTTGATCCTAAAAAAACCCCTATTTTTTTCAGAAAACCATAAAATGTGTGTTTTGATTCAAACTCAATTGATTACATTTTATTTCCCTTTTTCTTTAGTGACTGAACCAAAAAGTCCCTCTTGGTTTGTTTAGCTCTTTTTTGGGTTACATTATGAAAGTTTTACAGAGTGATTCACACTAAATTGAAGGCATTCACAACAAATTATAGCTGCATTTTCCAGCAAGAGTAAATACTGTTTTTTATCTTTGTTTGCAAATAATGGTTACTGCCCCATGAATATCAATGAGGAAGGGTAGAAAGGAGAAGCTCAAAAATTTAAATTTGCACAGTTATTGAAGTTGCTTGTTTTAAGTGCTTAATGCCGATTAATGCAGATGCCACATTTTCCCTTTCTTCTTCATGATCGTTTTGACTTCCTCAGCTTAAGGAAAACATTCAGAAGAAATCAGTTTCCCTTTTCTTCCCCCTCTCTTCTCTTTTTTCCTTTTCTGACTGGCTGTGGCTTCCCTAATTCATCTCTTTCTTTGAATCCTTCAGTGCTGATAAATTCTTTTAAACTAAAATTTGTTTCATGACTTAATGGAAAATTTGCTTTGTTGATTCCTTTTAAAAAAGGGTTTATTTTAACAGAAAAATAAATGACTTTTTGTGTAATCACTCACTTCAGTGGGTGCTTGCCAAAAGGCCTGCACAAATGAAATGCTGTCTCTAATCTCACTTGGCCATGCAGAGGAGTGAGCTCCCCACATGCTTATTTGCAAGTTCATTTGAGGGAGAGCTGCGAGGGAAGGAAGCTTCCCTGTGAGTCTGTAAATCCCTGTGAGCCAGAGCTGTTCCTGCTTTTCTCCTAGCTAGGTACCTGGGAGGTATGTGAGGTGGCATAAGCCTAGAGAGCATGTTAATCCCCACAGACATTATTAGCAAGGACTTTCCCTCCTCCATGCAGTGCATGGCACTTCTAGCTGAGCCAAGTTCCATTTTCCACCTTCCCTTGGAACAGCAGATGTCAGTCACTGCTATTGGCTGGATACTGCATTAGTTTACTACTGGTATGTCACTGTTGCTAATTAAAGATGGTTTTCCCTTACAGAAATCCCCTTGGCAAGTACATAACAGAAGCCAAACTCCATCCTTTCACCCCAAGACCAAATGGCATGTCACTCATTGCACCTGTTTTCTTCCAACTCAAAAGAGCATGGCTTCCCTCTTGCCATCCTGTATCCGGTTCCTTATCGCTTGGACAATGCCCAAGCCAGGGGGCTGTTCTGCACCCTCTCTGTGGACAGGCCAGTGCTTCACCCTGTAGCCTGTTCATTTACATGCATGGATGTGGTCATTGTGACTGGATGTACAGAGAGGGCTGGTTCCTTGGCTTCTGCTATGCCATGCATGGGAATGTAGCAGAATTCACTTTGCTTTTGTAAAAGCTGGAAGTATTTGTCCAGATGAACAATATCCAAAACCATTGCTATTACTAATTGCCATTTTATTGTATCAGCTGAGTGCTACCTCCCAGAGGAAAGCAGAAATATCTATAGCTGCCTTCAACTATTTATAATTTTAAGGGCCTGAACCTATGCTGCTTTCTGTAATGTGTGTAGTCTACATTTGCATTAGGTCTTCACCTAGATTTACCTTTAGAGTTTATCAGTCTTTGTCAGGGTGAGGGTCTCTAAAGACAGCACTCCTGAGAGAGATTTGGAGAGCTTGGACTCATGTAAAGCTTTTGAACCACCATTATAGTTTACAATAGTGTTATGGGTTTAGCTAGGTAGGCCTAAATTTAGGCTTCAGATTTCAGACTAGGTCTGAGACCATCAGCTGACTTGAGCTGGGCTGGGCTAGCTGACAGCTGACTACTGGCCAATAGTATTCCACACTATATTCCAACATCATCTCAAAGTGTAGGAGCTGGTGTGGGAGCGGCTTGTTCAGTTCTGTCATGGCCAAAGTAGAGGCAAGAGATGCAGCTGCTGTCTTGCTGTCTTGGGACCTGCTGCTGCTGCTGTTACTTGCATTTTGTTTGAGTTCAGGGAAGAAAAAACATTTTATTGTTATAGTTTCTGTTTCTTGCTGGATGTCTTTTGGGGTGTTTATGGATCTAGAGTGATGGAATTTGTCTTTGGTGGAAGACAGAAAATTGTTGTTATATCTAACTTGTGTAAGTGTGTGTTATAATTTTCTTTTAATTTTCTCTTTCTGTATAAATATATATAGCTAGTTTAAACCTCGTTTGCGAGTTTTTTCCCCCTTTCTCCCCTTTCTCAGTGTGGGGGGAAAAGAGACTGACTCTGTGTTGGGCAGTTGGCATTTTGCCAGCTCAGCCCAAGAGAAATAGAATAATTTACTTAGTTTTAGATTAATTCATAACCATTCCAAAATACATATTGCCATAATTAATCTTCATCTACTTTAACACTTCTTGCTCTTTATAGCCTTTGCATTTCTATTTGCTTCACTGTTGGTCATTTCAATTTTGAATTCAGCCCTTACCAAAGTTCAGAATTTTCACTTCTTTTTGATCACATTTTTTTCAATGGTGAAGATTCTCTTCAACCAATCATGCACATATTTTTAGTTTGTGATGATTTTCCGATATCCTTTTTTAAAACGTACGACCTATTGCTGATGTAGAAAAGTATTGCAGGTTTTATTCCCTTGAGTTGTTTGTATCCTGCTATCTGATTGGTATCACTGGCATGACTGAACGAGGAAGAGCCATTCACATGAAACATCTGCGATTGAGTCTTGAGTTACAATGACCGAGAGACAATAAAGTCTGCAATAAGAAAGATTTTCCTTTCACAACACGTTTCCAAACCCAAAGTGTCAGACAGTAATTTTCTGTCACTGAACTGTATTATTTTCTGGTGTAATCTCATAAAAGGTTGTAGAATTACACCAGGAAGGAATTTAGGCCCCCAACTCAAAATTTCAATTCTGCTTCCCAGAGTTATAAATTACAGTGGTCTGGCATAAGCGTCAGTGGAAACACTAATTGCTTCAAACTAAATTTGTGTGTTGTTGTGTACAGGGAGGTCACATAGCTCTACTTACTCTTTTTGTGATTATTTACCTTAAACATCCAAGCAAAAAAAGCAAACCATATCATATACATGGAAATACTTAAATGACCACAGCAACGAATGATTTAATGCAGATTATCTGAAAGATATTTTTACATTTTTACATTTAAACACTGCCATGTTGTCTGAAAATTCTGGGACATGTCTGTGAACCACTGCAGAGCAACCCCTGTCAGAAGCACAGGAAAGTAATGACAATTTGGAGTAACAAACTCTAATTTTCTGCTTGTGAGTGATGATTTTGGTGCATTATGGGTTATTATGTTATTATGTATAGCATAGTTAAGCTTAGAGGCTTCAATGAATTTGGCACATCATTAAACAAGGCATAAGATCATATAATGAGAGACAAACTTTTCTGAAAATGTGACTTACAATCTGCAAGATGAGACTGAAAGAGAAGTACAGGGAAATGAAACCTGTGAAGATCATGGTGTAGATCAGGGGCTGAGTCAAGAATTTAAATGGAGTTTCCAAACTCTTAATTGATCCTTTTATTTATTTTGATCCCACTGCCATATTCATGAGATTTAATGTAAACACTGGGTGTTAAAATCTTAATTTTTTCTGTAATCATAGCAATCAATAACATGTGTTGGCCATAACTGCAAATAAATTAGTTTAACTTTGGAACTTTCTCTATAGAAATTGATGGATTTTGCCACTTCTAATCTCCACATAAGCATTTCTTGTGCATTATGCACAATGTTGCTGCCAGCTACATGGAGAGCACGGGGAGACTTACACATGGAAAGCTGAAGGAATTTCCACAACTGTTCCACTATGAGGCTGGCATTGTCATTTTTGTCTTGGTTTAGTAGCATATTGGGGGATTCAGCCACAACATAAATAATTGAAAACATTCCAAGGATATCTGAAAAAAAGTGGTTATGGTCTTGTCTTGTTAAAATATCATTCCCCTGCAAAGACTAGTGCAGTAAAAGCAGTGTCACATTACTTTAACAGAAGCATTTAACATTTTTACTGACAGAATCTAAAGCATGTGGTTATGGAGTGTGAAATCCTCATTAAAATTCCTCAAGGAAAATCACTTGAATAAATATTCAGTAATTGTTGCAGTGCCCTCATTGCTGTAGTTTTACAGTACAATAATTCTCTCCATTGATCAGCTTTATTCTCATATCATACATAGAGCTCACATTCTTGTTCAGGATTTTATTACTCCTCAGGAACAATTCTGATGTTTTTCAGTCTAAAGATGTAGAAATATGCTGCAATAATTGTGGTCATACTGGGGCATTCATGGAGCTTCCCTGTGCTACTCCTCCAGAGCAGTGGCTGTTGCCTCTCCTGCACACCTCTCCCACTTTCCCCTCAGCGTGGCGCATTCAGAGAACATGGATAAGGCACGTGGGATCCTGAAATAAGGGGGTGAAACAGAAGTGGGAAACACCACCAATTCTACTTGTCGTGCTCAAATTCTCTTTAGGTTTCTCCCTTTGCTTGTCTCCATAGAGAGGATTTCTGTAGACCACAGTGTGCTATTGGACTATGCAGCCTGAAGTGAAGGGATGAGACACTGAACTAATATGCAAGGGGTGTCCCCTTCTTATAGAGGATCCTGGAATATGTGAAGGTTTCAGGGAAAACTTCAGTATCTTGAATTAAATCCTAGAGTTTCTTCAAAAGTGAAAGGGCATGGGCAAACCCTGCCCCTGGACTAAAAGGTATTGGAGAAATTTGATGTGTGTGTGTGTATGGGTGTACAGTATTAATTACCAGCTCTTCCAAGCAATTCAGTGTAATAAGCAGTAGTAATAGCTTTACCTTGATCCTGTCACTGTTTTAAAGTGCTTGGCACTTCAGAAGGACCAGGGGAGTGGGGTATTGAATGAATCTTAAAAGAGCTGCTGACTTTCCTAATGGAAAAAGATTCTTCTTTTGGTTAAACTAGGAAATATTTAAATCTTGCATATTTCCAAGTTTCCATGAAAATGTCTCTGCATGTTGCAGCATTAAGAGTTTGTGGCTATATGAGTGGAATAACATGAGGCTCTCAATAGAAAATTCACAAAGGCTAAATTTTAAAGCATTTTTGCTGCCAAAATTGCTAAACCTTTGAACAAGGAAACATTATTTAAAAAAATCTGATACTCTATGAAAAATGAGTGTGAAAATTGGAGGCCAAACCCCATTGCTAACATATGAAATAAAGAGGTTCTTGTCTTAAGCTGTGCAACTTGTACTGAACTTTAACTGTTTAGTAGCAAGACTCTGCCTTTAGTTCAGGCTACAGAGAGTTCAGTAGTGGATATACAGTAATCTTCCAGTCCAAGCAATCCACGGTACAGCTTTTGTGAAATCATACACAAAATTATCTAGTTATGCCCATATGGCAGTAGATGAGTGTTCAATATAAAGCTGGTATTTTTTCTTCTCATTTTAACCAGAAGGTGGCATTGTATCATGTCTTTTATAGGCAAACCCATAATTGTCTTATTTTTATTTTCCTTTACAAGAAGACTAGGACTTTAGACACAATACTAACTTGTGGGGGGGTTGTTTTGTTTGTTTGTTTGTTTGTTTTTCTGTTTTGGTGGGGGATTTATTTGTTTTTGCGGATGTGATGTATGTGATTCATACACTCTTCATTCTCACTGAAAATATGCGTGTCTCTCTGTCACTGTCTGTCAGTCTCATACTCACATTACTGTTTTACCATATTTCTGGTTAAAACAAGTTGAAAAACTTTATCTAAAGTAGATAAAGACAAATGCTACCTGTATATACTCCATTGTGAAATGTTATTTCTGTTCACACCTATGTTTGAAAATATTTGTGGTGATGCCAATAGAAATTACATTGTGTTCATTTACAACCTAGAAAATTACATATCACTGATTTGATCCATATGGTGAATCAATAAAACTGTTGTCCTAGAACAGATACAACACCTTTGTAAAAGTCGGAAATCAAAGCAGGGAGTTGAAATGATCTGAATTATTTACATTTTACACACTGCTTATTCAGAATCCTCAGAGCTTTGAACAAGTATCTGAAATCAGAAAGGAATGTCAGTTGTTTTAAAAATATATTTTTATGTGTGTATTATTTCTGAAAGATATGAGATTTGGAGATACTGTCATGCCCCTATGTTCTGTGGACTCATGAAGTTTGTGGGAAAAGATTTCTAAAGGGTATGACATTCTCAAAAGTCTCCTTAGCCATCCACCATGTGCAATGCTTCTCCTTGGAGTCTGTGATAATTTTAATTGTGTCCTGTGCAGTATGAGCAACAGTCCATTAGAAACCACAGGGCAACTAATTGCAGGAAGTTGATAGTATCTTATTACCCAAAATAATCCAGCATCCTCCATACTGAAAAGCTTTTTTACCCATCCTCACAAAATTTTGTGCCGGAGCTACAAGTTGTGAGCCAACAAACACATTCTGTTGAGCTGCAGGCCCCACACAGGAAGAAAGCATCCATCTCAATGTCCTGATTTTCAATTACAACTTCTCTGGTACTTTGCTAGAATATTTTCACATCAAGATAGAAATAGAGCTGTATCTGAAATTGAAACATATTTAACTTATCTGTGGTCCCATAACCAACATCCATCCTTTTCACATTGGGAAAGGCATATGATTCTGTGGTTTAATTCCTTATGTATATACGGGGAACAGGTTCAGTTCATAATGAGATTCATACAAACGTTTAAATACAACCAAAAGCAATGAAGTATAAGCGTCAAAATCAGAAATGCTGTTGCCCTAACCTTGCAAGAGTCTATGGTACATCTGGCTGCTTAATATTTCAGACTTTCAGAAGTGGCGGCCTGATCCGCCACAAGGAACTCATATAAATGCTTTCGGAAACAGGCATCATAATCATATCCTTAACCATTGGTTAGCAAATCATGTTGGCTGACATAGAAATACTCCTGCAGCACTAAGTAACAAACATCATACCAACACAATCACCAGGTTTGATGTTTTCCTGTATTGTAGAGGGCTGCAACCCATGTTTATCCTCTATGATGGGCATTCCAATCCAAGATATTACATTAATACAGCTAAGAGAACTACTGATAGTATACTGCATCAGCTTGAAAGTGCTGGCATGGTCTATATTTCTTATTTTGAAGAACAAATACTGACATTGCCAAATCCTAGAATCTATGGACTGTGTGTTTTAATTGTATTTAAGCACCGAATGCAACCTTCTATCTGTGTTCTAGAGGACACTGCAAGCACACAGGTAAGACCTTTCCATTTCTAATTATATATGATGAAAAAGGTCATGAGACAGATGAGAAACTATATTCAATCAATACCAGACTGATTTTTTTCCCCCCACTGATTTTGGAAAGTGTTTTCCTGGTTAGTAACACTCTGGGATACACAAAGAACAGTAAAACCGATATGCCTGTGAACACATTTATTTGGCATTTTGCTTCACTGAGCATAGAAGTCATCTGGGCAATCTTAATTTTTTTCTAAGGGACCATCACAGAAAGACCCTGTAATACAAAGGAAAAACAATCTGCAAATGGTCCCTTGAAATGTGGCCTTTCCTGCCTAGTTACAGAATGAAATCGATACACAGCTGCAGCTTTGTTGACCTGCACATAAAATCAGAACTCTAATATGAAGAAAATGAAATTCTTCCCTGATGATAGTTTTTTCTCTATTTAGGTACCACTAGTGGGAACAATATAATGACTGGAAGGATCTGCAGACCCCTGTATAATGTTAGAGAATGTCATGTTGAGAAAGGGCATATGTTCTCTACATCACTGCTCCTTAATCTTCTCAGATTTTCACAAAGAAATCATATTAATCAAGTCTGCTTTCAGCTATATGAAAAGTGTAGTTTGAATGGTTCACAGCTTAGGAAGAAATTGCATGTAGAAGGAAACCTTGGATAGAAATAAGCCCAAAACTGAAAATAACTTGCTGTTTTCAGTATCTCACTGTGATTGTGAATAGATGTGACAATTATGCACCAGAAAGCTCTGAAACTGCCCCATACTGTGGCTGTGGAGTGGTCCATGAAGGCAATGCAGGAGCGGGGGAATTGCCAGATGAAATCAGGCTGGCAAGCCATCTGCTACTGGCTTGAAAGCAAAAAACCAAACCCAATCAAACATCCTACACAGAAATACATCAGCAAGGGACAGAATTCTGCTTGGCACTGAAAAGACACCCTGATCTCGTGCCTCATCTGAAAATCTGTTTGGGAGTTTGAGGAAGACTGGGTTGTGTATTTATGAGGTGCAAATTTTGCTCCAGTCTTGCTCCTTTTCCATTGTCCCATTTGGGACAAAGTGAGGGGGCAGAGAAGGAAAGGAAGGGAAAGGAAGGTTCCATGCAGCAGGGGTATGGGTATGGAGGGAAAGTGGCTGGCAGTCTGAAACGACCAGGAGAAGCCAATGTACTCCTTCATATATGGGGGCTGTCTAGGGGTCACCAAGCTTTCATAAAGCATAACCTTAAACAGTGCTCCCTCTGACACTAGATTGTTTTGGAGACTGTCTTAAGCCTGTGATAGTACATTGTTTTATTCAATTTACCAAATAAACCCCACAACATTTGTATGTGATTTCCTCATTGCTATAAGTGTTTAGTGTCTTGTTGGCATAGCTAAGGTGTTTGCCACTATTCAGACTACAGAAAGAGACCTGATCCCTGTGCCCAAACCCCAATATTCTGATGATCCAGTCTTGCTCTCATTGAAATCATGGGGAGATCATCCTTGTTGCTGTCTTTGGATATGAAGAATAGGGAAAGCATGAAGATGCCCTCCTTTCCTCACTGATAAATTTGAATGTCAGACTTGTAGTTAGACAATCGTCATATAACGAAGTAAACTGAGAGAGAAACAACAGAATGTTGGTTCTGGCAATAGGATCCGAATAGCACTTCTGTGTCACTTAAAGGGAACAGGACTTGTTTTGAAGACAAAATATATTTAATTCTAGGAACAGAATAAGAGGCATCAACATAATGAGAATTTTATTTTAAACTAGTGCCAGAAAAACAGGATATTCCTGAGGTCTTTCTGAACACATCTACTTCTGTCTGGACTCTGAAGAAAATCTACTAATAGCAAAGGCATGACATTAGATTACAACCACAAAATTGCAGTCTTAAGACTGTAATGAAAATGGGTTAACTCTGTACTATTTCTTTTGTAGTATAATCCCTGCCATAAGAATAACCTTTCCTGGAATTGTTGTAAAGGAAATTCTCTCTTGCTTGTAAATGTAATTTTATTTTTCCTCTCACTACATTTGTAAAGATTGCTGAAAATGTGTAGCTTACCACTTTTCAGAATCCTGTCCAAATCTGAGGGTGGTTACTATAAATGGAATCTAGCATGAGCTAATGATTATTATACTGTTGTATTTGAAATCAGAAGTGTTTAATTATGTACAGACACACGGTAAAGACAAGATGTAGTCAATGGGGATTGCAGATTGTTAGGATCAAGCTGTAAGACCTCTGTCTGCTTTGACTGCCATTGGTATTGACTATTTGTATATCCCCTGAAATTCCTTGCTCATGACAGGAAGACAACCTTCAGATTTGCAGGTTCTTTTGCTAGGTGTAATATGATGGATGTCAGTTAAATGGGGGAATGTATCCATGCATGAAAAGGTAATTCTACAACATGATCTTGTAGAAAAACTGTAGGTGGAGAAGTGAATGAGAGCAGACGTGAAGAGAAAGACTTGGGGGTGATGGCTGATGAAATGAATCCTGGTCTGCATCAAAAGAAGCATGGCCAGCAGGTCAAAGGAAGTGATTCTACCCCTCTACTCTGCTCTTGTGAGACCCCACCTGGAATGTTGCATTCAGCTCTGATGACCCCTAACATAGGAAGGACATGGAATTGTTGGAGCAAGTCCAAGGGAGAGCCATGAAATTGATAAGGGGCCTAGAGCACCTGCCTGTGAAGATAGACTGAGAAAGTTGTGGCTGTTCAGCCTGCAGACTTCATAGCAGCCTTCCAGTATCTGAAGCAAGTGCACAAGGAAGCCAGAGAAAGATTCTTCATCAGGAACTGTAGTGATTGGACAAGGAAGAATAGATTCAAACTGAAAGAGAGGAGATTTAGCTTAGATGTTGGGAAGAAAATCTTGACTACAAGGGTAGTGAGGGAACAGGTTACCCAGAGATGTTGTGGGTGCCTCAATCCTGGCAGTGTTCAAGATGGGGTTTGCTGCGTGTGCTGCATATGTGTGCCTGCAGAGGTGTTGAGTGAGGTCCTGTGGCCGGCCTTTGTGAGGAGCCTGGGCACCTCTCTTGTACACCACTGTTTGCTTTGAAACAACCACTCAGACATAAATGACTCACTGGTTGGTGCAATGTTCAGTGGTCTGAGAGCCTCAAGCTCAGTGCAGAAACAAAAGGAAAAATTTTTCACGGGTTCATAAAAAAGTGAAGAGAGGAGCATGCTCCTTGCATTGCCTTTTTGACTCTATTGGCAATCAGTCAATCTAGAAATTTCACTAGACAATCTGATGTGGGCTATGAAGTTTTAAAAGCACTGATTGAAAGAGATCATGAAGTTTGCTTATGTAGAGTCAAGCGTTCTGGCAAGGTAAAATCAATGGCTGAAAATACAGAAAAACCCCCACTTGATTTAGGTGAAAAGATATAGTTTTAGAATAAATTGTTTTTTTTTTTTTATTTTGCTCTTTTCTATTTTTCTAGCTTTTCAATCATTGACTATGGATGGCCACTTGATGTGTGAAGGTCTGTGGTGTCCTGAAGCAGATTATCAGTGGAGGTAACTTATCAGGAAATCATGATTCAGTTTCACTTGATGCTTCAATATGCTTTTTACCCAGAAAAGTGGTTGAGAGATGAAGCTGACTCTTTTCAGAGTTGTACTGAGTGCAGCTCTGCTGGCAGCAGTGGAGGAGACTGAACTAATCCAGGTGTCATGTCTTTCCAATCACTTTGTTTGTGATGGTGGCGCTGAAGAGCAAAGGGCTTGGAATGTTCTTATTCCAGGTATACCATATGCAGTGAGTATATATAGGTACATACAGATTCACCAGTGAAATTGACAGTTTCCCCAGGAAAAGTATAATCATAACAGATTGTTATCTCTCTACATGCTTCCATTCTGGACTCAATGTAGCTATTTCTATAGCAGAGATGACTTGTTGAAGAGATAAAACTGTATGTTCATTTCCTTCTTGACACTTTATAGCTCAGCATGAGATACTAGTCCCTTGGCCATTTTATCTGTCATGTGGGGACCGAAGAGAGAATTGGCTAGGGTGACTCTGCTTCAGAAGATTTTTGAACTCCCTTAGGTGAAGAAGTGAGCCACACATAAATCCAGAGGAGGAGGAAACATGGCTGGACACTTTTTAGGGTGGAAGTGCTCTGAAAATCTCCATCTGAGCTGTGATTTTTGGGAAGTCTGATCGTTATGGTAAGATGGACTCAAAAGTTGGTATTTAATGAAGCATAGAGATTGTCCCCCCAACCTCAGCATTTTCAGTCAGAAGGTTATAAAATTTAAACCCATATTCTCATGCAATTCAGAATGAAAATATGAAATAATTTTTATAGATAGGCAAACAGTCTATTCAATAAGGGAATCAGGTACAGATCTGTTCATGACTGTTACATTTCTTCTGTCTCATGAAGGCTTTCCTCCTAAGCAACTATTTGCAGAAAGTGCATAGTGGGCAGAGCTCACTCTTTGCCTGTTGTCAATCTGCTTTTTCTCTAAGGAACTGTTATTAATCACTGTAAGATGCAGGATACTGTGCTGACAGTCTTTGCTCTGACTCAGTAGTGTTCTGAAGTTGTATTCTTATGCATCTCAGTTTCCACACCAACTGCTTGATGTTGTACGCTTTTGTGAAATGTTTGCTGCAGACATGACTTTCCAGTAACTGAAACCTGAGAATCTCTTACTGTAACTTTATAGATGTCCCATTTTATAAATATTTGCCTATCTCCTCATGCAAGTCTACTTTCTTGCCTACTTTTTTATTCCCTCCACTGCATCCTCTAAAATGCCAGGTGTCCTGCTCCTTCTCCAGATACATTCCTAAATGTTGATAATGTTTTCTTGCCTCTATGTTTCCATCTTAAGCAAGATTTCACTTGTATTGCTTGATCCAGCAGGCCACCTACCTTGGTGAATACTACATTAGACTGTTGTCCCTGGTGTTCTTCGACTTCTCCAGAACTAGGATTAGTTTTGGTTCTTTCATGTACCCACCAAACCACAGTACAGTTAGAACATGTATTTTTTTCTGTAGCTTATAAAAACAGCATATTATCCTAAACTAAATGCTAAAACTTACTATATTGAATGTCTGGTTACACTTCCTCTTTGTCACAGATGACCAGGTTTGTAAAAGGAGAGGAAAAAGAATTGTAAGCATACTAAAATTATTGAACTTTGAAAAGAACAGCTAGTATAATCCCTGTCTGTCTGTCACAGAATGGTTGTGTCTGGAAACATTAGAGAGAACATAGAGAAAAAATTCTTGTATAGTTAATGAAAGTTGAAAATAGAAAGAAGTCCTGCAGTCTAGATGAGATGCTTGTAACAAGAGTCAGAGTAGCAACGTGGTAATAAGGCTGACTGGAAAATGTTTTTAAGTAGGGAGAGCCAAGAAGTATGGACCTTAAATACAAAAATTGCTTAAAAATCAAAACTCAAATATGCAGTTAAGGAATTCATACAATTTGTAATTGTTTTTCTTGTTGGTCTGTCATTCTCTATTGCTCCGTTTATGTTTCATGACATGCCATCCCTTGCTGATCCATCATATAGTCCATCATGAAAACCAGACTTACAATGACCTTTGTGGGAAAACAATGAAAACCTTAAAGTTTTTGTTGAGAACTAGATATTGCAAACTAATTTCTTTGAAAAACTATAAGAAAAGAAATTTATATGTAAGCCTTAATTGACATCAGTCTTCTGCAATCCTAACAGTTTTCTTCAGATGTGCCATATCAAGCTGAAGTAAATAACTGGAGGAAATGCATACTAAGGGCAAGAAAAATGTTTTGATTACGATGCCATCTGTCCAATGCTAGCTGACTGCTGAGGCAGTGGAAATGGAAATTAATATAATACATTTTCTGTAATCTTCTTGAATCTTAAAATAAATTAGCATCAGGATTGGCACTTTTAGACTGAGTTGATTCAGGCTATAATTATGGGTCCTTCTTGCCTTCTCTAGTTTCATTTATTGTTAGTTGCTATTATATGTTCATTAAAAAATAATTTAATAAATTGTGGGATTTCCTGCCTGTAAAAAAAAAATACCAGAATGAAGAGTGACAGCAGTGGCTGGGAAATATGTTGAAATTGGGTAACCCTTTGTGAAAACAAAGCAGGACACAAAAATCTTAATATTTAATAAAAAGCTTTAGCATAATGATGCCTTCTTCTACTCTCCATAAAAAAAGTGAAGCAGAATTTGAGGGATCTTCTGGGTTCTAATTTTGTCTCTGTCATGGAAGAACTTACAATGTTTGCTTGTCTCAGTATTTTTGTGAACCAGTGCTGATCAGTCACATGGAAGTACTCCTGGGCAAAATCATGACACTATGAAATTCATAATTCTCTTACATTGGTGAGTTCTGAAGACACTACTGAAATAATTTTGTGGAATCACTGACCAATTATTTAAAAAATTTCAGAGACCTGTGGGTATCCAAAAACAGACTCTGAACTTCATTATGGCATAGACATATGTGAAGCCATTCATGACCAGGTGCTTTTTAGTAGCCTTTCTGTACTGTTTGAATACCTCTATTCAACTTGCTTAAAAGGCCTCCAATCTCACAGCGAGAGTGAGGAGTGGTGGAGGAAGCAATGAAAGTTTGGTGAGGGGGAATGGGGGAGCCTGAGAGAAAAAGAGGGAGATTGTTCAGACAGGCAGAGAGCATATGAGCAATAACTGTGACTGTGTTTATACTGTCATGTTAGCTTAGGATTCAAGGTCACACTCAATGGTTTCCTCACTGCTTGCACATTAATGCTCACCCTGGCCTTACTGGTTCTCAGGCAGACCTAGAGTCTGACCATGAACACAGCTGCACACACACTGCAAAAGCCTAAATGATTTTGAGGTCTAGGGAAGAGTCAAAATTAATGTGGAGAGAGCTGAAAGAGCCATGCTGATGGGGAATGAAGTGAGATAAATGATGGAGTGTTGGACAAGGAAGAGTTAATCTCAGGGGAATTCAAGAGAAAGTGGAATGGTAGTCAGGCCAGCCTGAGGGACAGAGGAGGCAGTTGCCTTCTGCAAATGGAAGCTGTGTCAAGAGGTTTTTCTGTAACTTCACTGAGATGCAGATTATTAGGAGCCAATTTTTTTACAGGGTAAGCTCGTGTGAAGCATAAAGAAAGCCACTGACAGCAGTCATGTTCTCTGACAGCCCTTCTGGTCAGCACATAGCCCAGGGCAGTACTCATCCAAGGAGGTTTGTGTTTCCCATCAGCGGGAAAGAGAAATTCTCAGCATAGAGATGCAACAATGGCAACAATTTTCTTTCCTGGAGAACAAAATAAATAATTCCATTTCATACAATAGCTCTTTAGAACAGGCAAATATTTCTTCATAATAGTTGCAGTACAAGGGATTAACATAACTCTGAGCACTCTCTGAGGAAAGTGCAGCCTTCAGTGCCAGAGAACACACCTACGCTGAGTATGATGTGTGCTTATATGACTCAAAAATAATATCCACAGCTGTGGTGGTTCGGTTCCACAGAGCATGCCATGAGCCTTCTTTTCACACCATATTATCCTAGACTTCATTGTTCTGGAAGGGAGACATTGAGTCTGGCTCCCTTTGGAGACGCCAGGAAGCCAGAATATGTGCATGTGGTGCCAACTCCTACAAGATCAGTCACAATCATCTAGAGGTGGCAGGCTCGCTGCAGCTAGCAATTCCTCTCTCAAAACCTAGCTCCTCACCATCTTCATAAACCCTGAAGAAAATATAATAGTGTGCTGGTTTAAAGGCGAACCAGCAGGGGAAATGAACTCACCACGAGAGAGATTATAAGTCAGAGCTAAAATTTAATAATAATATTACACTAAAAACACTGACACGAAAGGGAAATTGCTTCCAACTCACAAAAACCCAGCAGTATAACCCAGTGTCCTGGGGCACAAACCCAAGGGGGTTTGTTTGCCCTTGTGCTGAGACCCCTGTGGCTCCCCCCAGTCCAGAGCAAAAGGAAATGAAAAACCTGTTGGTGCAGGTGAGGGCTGTGGTCTGGGCGAGAGCGGGGATCTCCTATCAAGGTCCTACTGCTCTGGATCCAACAAGAAGTTCCCGAGGTCTTCTTACCCACCCCTTATGTACCCTCAGGGAGCACCCAGTCCCTCCCTCTGGGCGGGGACTCACACAATGGGTGATTAACTCTGGGAGCCAGGGGGTATTGAACTGTTGATGGCCCATTAGCAGCTCTGCTCCCCTCAGGCTGGGTGTGAAGGTGATAATGACTCCCTGGGTAGCTGCTGCTAATGGCCCATTTTCCTTGGGGAATGAATAGAGGGGGTAGAATACACAGCTTTGATCACCCCCACACAGTGTTAGCTGGTCCCTCCTGCTGAACTAGGACAAATAGTACCCTCAGGCTCTCAAGAATGCTTATTCGGTAGGATTTTGGCGTCTTCCAAATGTGATTCATAAGCTTATTCATTATGTTATTCCCCTTAAAATATCAAGAAGTGGTCCAGGTACATACTGCATGCATAAGTTTATTCCTGTTTGATTAGGACGTATGTTTGTCTGACCTGGAGGTAAGAGGATATCAGAGAATAACTCTGATAAACTTGTAACTGAAGGAACTGGCAAAGAAGCAGTTGAGATTGCAGCTGGGAAAGTAGAATTAGGAGTAGTCAAAGTTAAAATGGAGAGAAGTGGACCAGCTGAGGATAGACTTAAATAAAGGAGGATGACAGACTGAGATAAATGATGGAATAATAATTAGAAATAAGAAGATTTAGAAGGATTAAGCAAGTGAACAAGGAACAGCAATCAGATAGCCTCTGTGGACAGAGGTAGGCACCATGGTTGTCTATTGGCATTAGATGGCAGAAGGAGAGAAAAGATCCCTGTGGCACTTAGCACTGGATGGCTACAGTTATGGTATCTAATCTTCATGTGTTAGATGTTTTCTCAAATTTACAGTAGCTGAACAAACATCCAAATAAGAGTAACCAGGAATTTGTCTATCAGGTGCCAAGGGCAAACTCTCAAATCCACTATAGACTGTTCTTATGTTGCAATATTTTCCATATCCAGTTCTAATTTTATTCTTATTTTATGTAATGTATTACAGAGGCTTCTACAAGCCTGACTCAGGATGTGTTAGGTACACTAAAAATAGGTATCTTCAGGATAGTCAAAATATATGACAGGAGTCTGAAGAAGGAAATAAACACAAGAGACAGTAAGAGACATGATTATTAATGTTGACACATACAACCTTTAGGGGTTTAGGTTCAGTTACTTACAGATATGGGACAAGTCATCTAAGAGACCATTTTAGTCTTTCACTGTTCTACATCTTTTTACAGTGGAAGGTATTAATTGGTTAGAAGATACATCTTCAATGAAAAGTCACAGTAAATAGGTGTCTTTACTTCCTGTAAAATTAAATGGCTTCCACAGAAAGAGAAGTCAGTTAGAGTTCAGAGGTTCCTACCTTATGCAAATACTGCTTTTCTGCCTTACTTACCTGAAGGAGCTGCACAGTACACAGAAGGAGATGTTCAGAAAGGCTTTAGATAAGACAAGAGAAATAAGAAATGTATATAATGTAAAAGTCCTTAGCAGAATGTAGGGCTGGACAAAGGTGTATGGTGAAAAAAAAAGAGGTAGTTATAAAAGAAAATGTAGTCTTGAATGGGAGACCTCAAAGATGATACTAAAGAAGACAGGGCACTTTGGAGGCAGTTTGGAGTAGCAGAGGGAATTTTAAATCCTGCAAATACAATTCACAGTCTTTTTAAGGACCTGCATAATAATTTACTGGTGAGAGAGAAACTTTTTTTCTCACTATGTGGTCATTCAAACCATGCTAACATACTGGCACCCTGTGCATGTTATGGGATTGCTTCTTAGTGAATACTGAATAATTACTCTTACCACTGGAGAGATTAATAGAATGAAAATTAAGCTTCTCTAAATGCAATCTTGATTATTAGGGCTCTGAGTGTGTTGCAGGGAATGCACTGCTCAAGTGTTCAATAAAGTGCACAGTATGTACTGTGTTATCAGTATTTTGAAAGTTAAGAGTTTGTCAGGAATTTCAGCATTAAATGTAATCCTATATGAAACACTCTCCAGGAGCTAATCTAATTCCATTTCCTGTTTATGTAACTAGATCAACCGTAATGAATTAATAAAAATACATGGCAACTCTTTCATGCACTTAGCAAAACATATACCACTGACACAGCCTTGAAAAGCCTACTGGGTTATACAACATATTTCTTTTGCCCACTGCCTAGGCTTTTGGAAAGTGTCTTGTTTTGGTGTTTAGCTCAAGCGCAGAGCTACTTGGAGGAGGATGTACCTCTCCTAAGCCCAGATTATGTCACAGGACAGTACTGTTGCTTCTGCAGCCAGCAGAGACTGAACTTTTCAACCTGGTAGATCTCTGGTACCTTTGTGGAGAATCAAGGATCTGAAAGCACTGAGCAGAAGCACAAGCATTTAGTTCTTTTGCCTTCTGTATCAAACCTTCTGAACCTCATACTGGCCATTAGTGACCTGCTTCCACACCTTCTCACACCCTGAGAAGGAATTATGGCTTCCTAGCAGTCCTGCAGCAGTCTTGCAGCAGGGACAGGGTTGCATATTCAGCAGGACTCTGAGACTGCCAGTCCTTGGGAGATTTCCATGCTTTATCTTTTCAGCACATGCTTTTCCTGTTGTTGGAGTGATGTTTTCTGATAACTATTTCTCCAACCAAATTACAGATACCATAAGGACCTGGTCCCAGCAATGCACAATGCAGTAGCATTTTTTATGTGAATTGTATGAGCTCTCAACTTGTTCAGGATAAGCTTGTGAGCTCTTGTGTCAACACTGGCCAAGTTACTCTTGTTTTGTATCTGTGGTTAACTAGCACTTGGGTTTCCTACATTTTCCATTAACCTATGGTATTCTGGACCTTTTTCAGGTCAGATAATAGAGAGTTCATAAAGGTCCTTTTGCTGAAATTTGCATTAAAAATAAGACAATTTTTTTAAGGAAAAGACATACTTTTCCCTTATGAATTTGTAGAACAGAGGAAGTGGTAAGACCAATATTTAAAAAATAATAATGAAGACCAGAAAAAGAATAACTGTGGAGAAATCAACTCTGAAGTCATTTGGGAAGAAGAGACCGGGACAGAAATATTCTGTTGCAGCTGTTTCCTGGCACCATACAACTGGAAAAAAGTATTCTTTTAGTTAGTATTTATTATTAATATTCATTTGGTCAATGTGTAATTAATTATTTAAACAAAGTTTTGCAATGAATAATATTTTACTTTTTTAATTTGAAAGGGCAAATTTCTAAAGAAGTCCATGAAGAACAAGGAACTGAACGTACAGGATGAAGTGTGCCACTGGGTGCAGTGCCACTGGGACTGTTCTGCAAACTTACTCTGATAGTGAATTTGTCTCTGATAAAGACAGGCAGATGTCCATGATGGTCGCACAAGTGGCCTTCTCAAGTTTTTTTCTAAAAAATTATTAACATATTTTAAATCAGTTAGTAATGAAAGGTTGCACTACAACAGCTTTACTTTCTTGTGACAATTACAAAATAACTGCTTAGCCAGTTGATTGCAAGTTAAAAAAGGAAGGGAAATTTTCAGCCTGGAAAGTTTTGATCAATATAGTTTTGGTTTAGAGAGATGGGAGGCTGCTATCAGACACAAAGCAGTGGAGATAAGGGGACCCTGCAAGCACAGTTAGCAGTAACTCTGTTCATATCTGCTTTTCAGAAAAGTGTTTTGCCTTTGTCTAGAATGATATCTGTCAGGCAAGTGACAATGATTAGAGCTTCACTTTTGGTTTCATTCCAGGGAAAAAGGATCTTTAAGCTAAGAAACATGCCATCTTTTCTTTAAGGTAGCCACTGATAGAAAATGAGAAGTTATAACTGAAGTCTCCCCCTCGGTAACACAAACTGATTGTCAATTTACCTAGAAATTTTTGAAACAGCAAATGTTTATACACAAATTGGGATGTGTACATATAGCAAAGTCTTTGGAATGACAGGAAGAAGATAGTGTTGAGCGAGTATGAAAACAAGGCACTCACAGAGCTGGTACTCTCATGAACATACACTTTTACTTTTTAAAAACATGCTGGCTTGGTAAGAAATTTAGTGACTGTTTTCTGAGAGTTCATGGAACTGTTGCAAATACAACTTTCTTTAAATGTTTCTCTTTTTTAAATCCAATTAAAGCTGATGTTATGAATGGTAGATTCAGTCATCCCTACTACTGCACCTGTTCTCTTATTATTCCTATCTATCATTGCCATTCTTTGGAGCATTAGAGCTAAAAGTAGATTAGGGCATCTTTCAGAGCTGTTCCCAAAAGCAGCAGAGGTAAATGGTCTAGGTCTATGTAGTCCTTCAAATGGCTCACAGTGGTGCTGAGCTTTCTGCCTGCAGCTCATTTTTTCTCTGCCAGCACAACGTAGGTCTCTCTTTCTGGATTATAACAATCATTAGAGTGCTGCAGGAGTCAGCAGCCCATCTGTCCTGAGGGAGGGGTGAAATGTCATTGTGGTTATAAACATAGTCTTGAACAACTACATGAAATGATGTGGGAATGGATAATGGTGGTAATATGGTAAAGTGCTACAAACACAGAAGGTTTAACTGATGATGTCATGCATGATTCCCTGTCCTTTTCTTTTGATTGTATGCAACTTTGTTAGAATTTCCAGATAAGTGTCAGTTCTGACTCCACTTTGTACTGTCATCTCAACAGGTTATGCCCACAGTTCTGCCATGGGCTGCCTACATCCTACAGCATAGTGAATAAATATGAGAGAGCTATTTTACTCTTTGGTCTTTATTGGTTTTATAATCCTCCAGTTCCTGATCTGGAGCTACCACACTGGAAATCTCTGTTCCTTAGATTGTCCTTAATCATCACATAAACAGAAAGCAGGTAGTGGAGAGCGCAGAGATTGAAAGGCTGTAATACCGGTCACACAAAATATGGAAAAAAAATCAGATAAAAACCATGTAATTTTCCTTGAAAGCAGTGTCTGGCAGTGAGATCACAAAAGGCTGGGCTTTTTTACCCCAACAAGGATTAGCAGTACTTTTTTCTGTTTGTTCTGTTCCTTATCTCTTATGATTCCTGTTTCTTCCTGACTGATTTTTTGAAATCCTGTGATGGACAGTATTTATTACCATCAGCCTCAATATTTTTGGTTAATGTATAATTACATTGCAGTTATTTCTGCATTCAGTGGCTTTTTCTGTTTCAATAGTTTTGTTCTGCACTTTACAGAGGCTCCTCCCCAATTCTCTGAACATCCCTGCATTTGATGGCACTCCATTTAGATAACTGCATAATCATTCCACATCTCTCTGTGATGGCAAGTCTTTGGAAGTTCTGAGTCAGGACTGCCTGCAAGATTAACACATGAAAGAGTTTCCAGGCTCTTTGTGACTGCCTGAAAACAGGAAAACATCTACCATCCATCTCCGGAACAGGTCCCAGGATCTTGTGCTTTTGGAGACAGAAGACAGCATGTTAAACCCCGAGTAACATTCAACAACAATTTGCACCAGTGCAGCTATATGAGAGATGACTAATTTCCATTACTACAACTGATAGTGACCTGGTTACATATGATGGTCCAGGTTTTTAAGTTAATGGTTATTATATGGCATAACGGGGTGAAGAGTCCAGGACATAATTAAGATTAATTTCCTAACTGCCAAAGAACTGTCTGGAGACAATGCTGGGAGACAGTGTGACACTCCCTTACAGTATTTTCCATGCTGTTTCTCATGCTCCAAAAACAAGACAGTGCTTTTTTTTTTTGTCTTCAAAGAAATGGAAAAGAAATTAAAGGTTTACTCTATACTGTATTAATTTTGTGTGTATATGTGTAATGTGAATTATCTATAATAATTCCTGACAAATCTGAAATGCCTACATCAGTATATTAACCATCAATAAATACGAAATGACAATGGATATATGGTTGGCTGCTCCACACATTTCTGAACAAGATTGCTATAGTTAAGACTGGAAAAATGCAGGACAAAAGGGCAAGCACTTTAGGTGGGAAAACCTCTCTAGAATTTTATTTATTCTTTAAATTGTCTTGAATAACTTTGTAGATCACTACTTTCCTAATGTAGGCTAGTCATTATTTAATTACAAGATAAAGACAAATAAGAATCTTGTTTATAAGTCTTAATCTACTTAATTTATTATCTAGCCAACAGTCCAGAGAGAATATTCAACATATTCAACTGATCCGTGCATGCTTCGTTAGGTCTTTATATCTTAACCGTATATAATCATTCCCCGCTCTGTCATGGTTATCATCGTGGAATTTCCACTGAAGTCAATGAACTCTGGTTGTAAATTGACTCCAAAACATTGACTAGGACAAATTCTCTCGTTATCTGAGACCTTTGAAATGCCACTGACTTGAGTGGAGTTGCTGGAGACATGACTGAATTTGGTTTAATTTTAGGGTATTTATTCAAGTTAGTGTCTTGAAGATCTGGAGTTCTGTCATTTAATTTAAATATTTTGAGCTGAACTTGGCAAATACTGATAAAAATAGTGCCTTAAGGATTTGCTTCCAAAATCTTTTTGTGACAACTTGAACGATGTCTGTTAGGAACAGCAAGCCCTTTACTGAGCTTTTAGTGGTCATAGAAGAAAGGTAATAGAAAGTATCAGTCAACTAAATAGGGTGCTTTCATGGATTTTTAAAAGTACAGCTAAGAGTTTATAACATTGAGATTTGTGCAAAATACAGCCATTTAAAATATAGATTAAATTAATGAAATGAAAATAATTTTGATTCATTCAGAGTTCAGACCAAATCTTCTGACTTTTTCTCTCTAGAATAAAAGGAAAATAAGAAGAAGAAGGGAAGGAGAGACCTAGAGCAATCAAGATGCCAAGTGAATGCTAGCCATACTGAATATGGGCATGTGCACTTCCACCTGAGATATCAGAAGGCCCACTAATTTCTTTCTAAAGTGATTCAGCAAGTATGCAAGAGGGACTGTGAATCATGTTGTGGTATGCAGAGTTTTCAGATGAACCTGATGAGATAACAACATTTTTTTTTAATTCTTATTTTTTTTAAACTAGAACTGCAAAAATATTAGATAGCAATTTTATTAAAGAGAAATGGTATTTTGCATCTTTTTAAATTTGCTTTTTTGTATGTTCTCTTCACATTTATTCATTCTCATGCATAGAAGAATCTCTGTTTTTGACTTCCACAGATCTTCTCTGTGGAGTTGATTTGAACTCCATTTTGATTTTACATCTTATCTATGCACAACTTCACTCACCTTACTTTGGTGATGCTTTAATTTCAGGATTATTGACCCAGCCAGGCAGTGAGTAGAGGATGCCACACTGATTCAGTTTGTTGACTTCCAAGCAGGATGCTGACAGACTCACTTGCATACTAATAATTTTGCCATCCTTATCCACAAATATCTCTCTCTATGCTCAGAAAACCTGACAAGTAGGATGAAAATTCATCATTTGGGGAGAACTGTGGAGGCTTTATGGACTGTTAAGTCACTTGCCATGGCCCCTGAATTCCCAGCCACATGTGAGCATGAACATGGTACCAGGGAGGACCAAGTGCTTAAAGAAGTCTGAATAATGTCAGTAGTCAGAGAAAAATGAAGACTTTCTGAGCATTAAGATATTTTTACAGGCTCCTATTGTAAGAGGTCCCCAGCTTGTTCTAACTATCTACATGTTTGTAGGTGCTCAGAATGATTGTAGTTAGAGACTGACAGTTCTGCACCCGTTTTCAAGAGCAATGTTAAAATGTTATTCCTGCTTTCTGAAAGCAGTGAACTGTGTTACAACCATTAGGGTAAATATACTCTAAATCATTAATACTACTTCCTAACACTTCACTGAGGTTTCCCCACCCACAAATTGACTGAATGGTGTGAAGTGAGTGTGCAATAGCAGCTTCAGAATAAATCCATGTATATGTAACCTTGATCTCTTCCAGCTGCCTGCAACATCCAAAGAGACATCTCTAGGCAGCTGAAGTAGTGAACTCTCTTGTCATGTCCCCTCTGTGCCACCTCTCTGAAGCACAATCACAGAAGTCCAAACTGATGAACTTTACCAAACAGAAATTTTCCTACTTGTTCATCCCATTTGGTTTTTTTTTAATCCTAGACAATTTCTTATCTATGAGCATACTTTGCCTTGTACTGCATGATCTTTTAGTTTCCTCTAGAGCTCCTTGGGAGGGACTTGGTTGAAGGCTGTTCAAAAATTAAAACAGTTACATCATCCCGCTCTCTTATTTGCTCTTTTTTTAACATACTCAAAGTATTCTACTGGATTGGGACAGGGTGCTGGGATAATGAAATGGAATTGACAGGACCGCTGAGCCCTGATAGAGCAATACCTTTAGCAGTGCTTATTCAAGGCTAAGTTTTGCATTTAGTTAATTAATGATAGAAGAATCTTTTGTATCTTTCCCTATTTTGTGTCCTGGTGGCATTCTTGGTTTGACATTTTCCTTAAATTGGTCAAAAATTACTTGAAGAGGGAGACTGTTAAAATGAAAACAGGATAGTTTTTTAAAAGTAAGTATCAAGACCATTTCTATTGTTTCCCAGCAAAATTTAATGACACCTTTATAGACTATTACACATTCTCCCATTCCATTCCATTTTCTGTCTTATGTCTTTTTCTCTCTCTCTCTTTCTTTTTTATTTTTCTGTGTTAAAGCACTGAGGCCCATAAATGAGAAAAATATAATGGTTTACAATTGATGCTCACAGACCAGACAGTTAATCTGAACTTAACTAAAAAGTCAATATTTAGCTGTACCTTATCAGTGGAGAAATGTCGAGCACAGAGATAGTCATGACCAAATTTCCAACTGATTTCTCTTTCTTATGGTTCAGTGTTCAAAGATTAATGGAAGAGTTTCAACATCAGATAAGACAAAACTACCTTTGAAAAACCCCACATAACAAATGACAAACTTGCAGCTGCAGACACTAGAGTTTATGAAATGAAAACACACGTTAAAAATTCATTCTAATCTCTCCTTGCACATTCCATTGGTCACCTTCCAGTCTGTGTGATGCTGAAGTTGATAGTCAAACACTGCAGGCAGTCTTTAAGAGATAGCAGCAGGAAATGTTTTCTCAGTGAGTGATGTTGTAATTTGTTGCCACCCAAAACAAAAGTGACATAATCATGTTGAATTCTAATATTGCAAATGATTTTAATATACATGGGAGGTACTTACTGGCTATTGCACTGTTGTGCAAGAACAAATCTCACAGCAAAAAAATTGTTAATTAAAAATTAGTTTGGTAACTTATTTATCAGCTCACAATGGACATCACTTCTATTGCAATTCATTTAGCTGTCTTGATTTTTGTGAAGGAACAATAAGTGGAGTTATACCAGTAAAAAATTTAACCCTTGGCTAGAAATTGGAACTGCTTCATTTATTCCTATTGCCACTCACTTCATGGGTCATCTCATAATTTTAAGACATGATGACCCGGATCTCTGAAGCATGGTCTTGGAGCTTCCCAGACTAGAGGGCAAAACAATGTTTTTGAGAAGGATCATAGCCCATGGAATCCACTAGGTTTGTGTTTGTCTAATTTCAACATCTGTCTATACTGCTCTTCATGGATAAGAGGGAGGGGATGGGTGAAAGGTGGCCTGTGGTGTGCAAAGCTGCAGTTCTGCTACTTCATGCTATTTTTCAGTAAAATTCTCCTCAGGGAAATAAGTCATGTCGGACCAAAAAGTCTAACTAAAAATGTTGGTAAGAATAAACCCAACAGGCAGTAAAAATATCTGCATGACTAGGACTTACTAAAGCTTAAACATAATAGGAAAAGATTTCCAGGGACTCCTCAAGATTGAAACAGTAATGGGAAAACTCCAGAAATAATAGCTGTTTTGGGATCCTTAGAACTCGTCTTCATTCATAGACTAAACATGCATATTTTGTTTAGGATTACACCACTGTTATGAATATTTTAAAGAGAGTAATGACATCACCAGACTGTCCCTGGTCCCTAGATATTTATAATTTTTATGATATTGGAAGGATGCCTGCCATAATTATAACCATAACTTTTAAATTGTAAATGCTGTTATTCAAAGAACAATTAATGTTCAGCATAAGATTAATATGGAGAAAAAGAGACAACAAAACATCTTGGTAAAGTTTTCAGCATTGCTTTTGCCCTATGCCTGGGATGTGGATTGAAAGGTGCCACTCTCATGGATGAGTGCAGGATGTTTGGAAAAAGTAGGCAGGGAAGAGGAGGGAAATTTTTGGTCCACATAAAGTAGCTCTTTTCCTGCACAGAGCTCCAGTGTGACAGCAGAGAAGTGTCTGCACACATTGTCTGGGTCAAAATCAGAGGGCATGGTAACAATGCTGATGCTGTGGAAGGGTCTGATATGGGCTGCCTGACCCTGCCCAGCATCCGTATGTGATTCATTCTGCTAACAATCTACACTGTCCTGTACATTTGGTAGTCAAAAGACCATGAGAAGGTAAACAAAATTCAGAAACTACCAATTTTTCCCAGCTACCAATAGAAATGGTGGAATTCTTCCATCCAGTGAATGAAATGTGTGGCTGAGCTTTTGCTGTTGATCCTGGTTGTCTCCTGGTGACACATTTCTGAGAATGCTGCCATTGCATTCATCATGGTATGACAAGTTGTATCAAAGGGAGTGAAAGATTGTCAATCAAAAAAGGGAAGAGCCTCCAGCCCTCCATCTGGACTGGCTATAGCTGCTCTAGGAGAAACACAGTCAGAGTGGAAGAGATTATTAGATTTATAAAGGTGTGCTGGTTTGAAGGTAAACCTGCAGGAGAAATGAACCCAACTCAAGAGAGATTATAAATCGGAGTTACAATTTAATAAAAATACTACAATAAATGCAATGACACAAAGAGAAATTTGGTTTAACCCATAAAACCCAGAAGTATAACCCAGCACCCTGGGGCACAAACACAATGATGTTTGTTAGCCCCTATGCTGAGACCTATATGGTTCCTCTGAGTTCAAAGTAAAAGGAAGTGAAAAACCTGTTGGTGCAGATGACGGTCACAGTCTGGTGAAGAGTGGTGGTCTCGTTCTGTCAGGGTTCTGGTCCTTCTCTGGATCCGATGAGAGGTCCCAGAAGTCCCCAAGCCCCAAGATTATATACCCTCAGGTTCAGATGGGAACGACTGGTACCTCCTCCAGGGCAGGGAGTTCCGCAACGGGCATCTGGAAGCGTTGATGGCCCATTAGCAGACATGACACCTCAGGCTGGGGGTGGAGGTGCTAACAACTCCCTGGAGGAGAGTTATCACAGGTCCTATCTCACAGGCCTTGTTAACACTCAGCTTACATCCTGAGGGGTCAGGTTTGCCCTGGGCAGCTGCTGCAAATGTTCCATTGTTAACCATTCATGAGAAATGAGATAGAGAGGGTAGAATACACAGCTTTGGTCACACCCACACAGTGATAAACTGGTCCTGGATGCTGTACTAGGACAGTCTGCCTGATACATCTGTAAAGATGTCTTTTCTACACAGGTGCCAGTTAAGGGGGTTCAGAATTAAAAAATTTATATGGGAAGACTTACCACTTTTTCCTAAGCTAAAAAGTTGGTAATTTGATGTGACCCAAAGATACAGAAACTTTGCTTTTGGTAACTGTTGCAGTCATGGTATGAGAACATGTTTAACACATAGATAGAGCATATTGCTTTGTTCTTTTAATAGCCCTTTCTATCACATCTTTAAATCTAATGCAGATTTTTTTGCAGTTGAACTGCAAATCAAAGAATTTGTGATTTTTGCCTAAGAGAAATGCACAAGTTAAGGTCAAATAAGTCATATTTCTAATTCAAATGCAAAATTTCACCCATTTAGGACTTTGGTATGTTTCTTTGTCCACCTGGGTTTATTTTATGGAAATGTTTTCTATTTAATTCTTGGACACCAAGAAAGGGAGAATCCTTCATTTTTCTTGGCAACTTTTCCCAAGGAGGAATTTCCCATTGCTTCTAAGATATGTTTCCTCTTCCTAGTTCTATTTCAACTGTTGGTCTTTGATCCTTTTTTTTTTTCTTTTGGTAGGCTAAGGAGCACATTTTAACATCTGGTAAGTGCTTAAAGAATAGTGTCAGATAACTCCTGCATTTTCCTTTTGACAAGCTGAAGAGATGAACACCTTTAAAACATTCTCAATAAGGTATTAATTTAAAGTCACAAGTTATTTTTGTGGCTTCTCTTTGTAGCATCTCCAAGTTTCAACACCATTTTTCTAATGTAGATACCAGAAATGAATTTGATATTCCAGAACAGATCTTGCCAGAGTTCCCCACAAAGGCAGAATGTTTTCCTTGCTCCCAGCTCTTTTTTCTTTATCCAGGGCTCAAAGAGCCCTTTGGATGCCGCATTGTAGAGTCCTCATGTTTAGCCTGTAATCAATCATAACTTACAAATATGTAGCCACTGCCTCCCAAAGGTCTCATCCCCTCCAAGTACACCCTCTGTTCTTTGTTCCCAGCTTTATGACTCTCTGACTGCTCAGTAAAAGGTCTTGAAAGCTAAAGAAGTTGTCTGGGGGAGAGCCACTACTGCGTACTCAGGCATGTGCATACCAAGGCCTCCCATGGATGGGGGGCTCATGGCTGGGCAGGAGAGGACTGTGGGGAAATGGAGACCAGCCTTCCAGTGGCTTCACTGCAGCAGGGTGGTCCTAGGGGGGTTAAATGGGGTCCTGGGCTGTGGGTAAGGTTGTGGGACCCCTGGTTGCTGAGGTGGGTAAATCATGTCTGCCAGTGCCCTGTGGAGTAGATGGTTCTTCCAGCTCTGGCTTGGGCTGTGTCTGGAGGTAGGACATGGTGAAGGGTTGGCTTCAGGTCTGGCCAGACACAGCCAGTCTTATCTTGTTTGCCTGAACGGGGCTGGCACTAATGTGCCTTCTGGACACCTCTGATGAATGCACTGTCAACCTTAGAGTTTGTGCTTGTCCTTTTCCTTTTCCCTCCTCATATTGGAACACCGTGTCAGCTTGAATACCAGTAACTGAGATGACCTACTCTAGTCAGCTGCATAGGGTCAAGATATTTATGGTTTATCCCTGAACAACTTGTGGCTTTTAAGTTTTCCCTTAAAGAACCACCTGAAAGCAGATACCCTCATCTCCTGTTTTTTTTATTTTTGCAATGATTGCCTGCTTCTGTCATTTGGAGAGTTTTCTTTGCCTCTGACTTGTATCTTTTTTACAGCAAAATAAACAGATTTGTTTTGTGCCTGCCCCTTCTGCACTCTCAGAGGAGTTGTCTTCTTGGAAGACTATTCTCATGCTTCTCACAGTTCTTTATGTCCTAGACTAAAAAAGCAAAATTCTTTTAACCATCCCACAAAAGTAATACTTCCTAAATATCTTAGTCTTTCCCTTCTTTTGTCTGCCTCTTGTTTGTCTATTTTTTTCCTTAAAATACAGTGCCCCAGCAGGTTCCTATACCATAGTTGTGATTTTACCAGCTCCAGCCAAGATAATTAGCACCTACATCTTGCATATGACACTTCTATTAAAACTGAAACAGCATTTAAGTAGCAATAGGGTTAAATATGAAGGGTCTTGAGGCAGTGTCAAGTGCATTTTATGCCATTTACTCTGTTGGAAAACTCACTTTCATTATTTCTGTGAAAGTGTAGTTTTTCTTTACTAATGCATGTGCAGGCTTCATTGTCTGCTTTACATCATTCATTCAGCTGTCTGACTTGGTATGCTCCAGGTCGGGTCACATATATATCATTTCTGAGCAAGGATATTCTTTATTTTGGATCAAGTAAAATAACCTTGACTTATCACTAAAAAGAATAATTATGTGGAACATCTCCTTTTAACTCTACTATTACATGCTGTAAATAAATTATTGTGTGAGGGATACAATAAGAAGGGATATTTCTGAGTGACGAAACAAGCAATACAAGCTGTAAGTAGTGTGAAATTTTGTGTCAACTCATGATACTTATCATTAGTCACATAGGCAGTAACAAGCAATCAATCATTGACAAGGGATAATGGAAAATGATATTCTAAAACCTTTCTTGGAAATAGGTCATATTTCAAGATGCTGGCTCCTAGCTTTTCTTTGTGCATGTTTTGGATTATTTGTTGAATACAAGCCAGATATAAAATATAGTAAAATGCATGATAGATTTACTTTGACAGATAATGTCTTTTCCTCTGTTCAAACACCATCAGTCAGGACTAACATGGGGTTTCAGCATTACCATGCTGCACTCAGTGAACTAAAGCACATGCTTCACAGAATATGTGTGTTTTATTTCTGAAAACTATTAATGCTCCAACTAAAAGAAAAAAATATCTCTTATGGATGTTTACACCCAGTAAATGACCTTTTTTATCCTCTTCGAGATTTTTCTGAGGCAACATTTTTCTCCAGTGAGAAGATATTTTGACTGTAATGTTCATTCTTTTAAAAAGCACTGATGTGATGCCAAATATGAGATGAAGTCTGAAGAAGAAATAATCTTATTTTGAACATTTGAAGTGAATATTAATTTTTGACCATTTCATGTTTTTAAACAGTACTTTGCTTCCTAAGTGACGCACATTTTCTTAGAGACAAGTATTACATATAAAGAGAATGAAAAAAAATGGGTAAGGAATGCAACTTGAGGTTCACAATTGAAAGTCATTACCAAATTGCTGTTAGTTTGGGATGAAACAAATTTATCTGAAGAAGAATTAGAAACAATTTCATATTAAGTTAGGTCTTCTGTTAAAGTACTTGCAATCCTGTTGGTTGAACAGCTGAAGTTAGCAAACATATTTCTGTCTGCACCAATCTAAATAACCTGTCTGTGGAGGAAAGTAAAAAGGAATTTTTCCAAACAAATCTATTATGAAATATTGTTTGCTGACATTACTCTGAAGAAAAAAAAGAATCATATGCAACTGATGAATTTGATAACCTTTGTGTATGAGAAACTCTTTCCCCCAAACACATCGGATCATAAATCCTGCTTGAAACTACCTAAATTTAGGACAAATTCCATTCTGAATGTGAATTTTGTAATCTTGGACTGTTGCCAGCTACTTATGAATGTTATATTTTTCAGCTACATGAATACAGCTCTATGCTATATCTGTGTGAGTTTCATAGACAGATCCAGTGTCTTTCACTAGACCAAATGATACAGGCATTTAGATTTGAAGAAGGAAGTTTTCAAATTAATCAGATTATAATTACACATAATAAGAGGAAGGCAAAAGGCAAGTGATGAAAGTAAAATCTTCTCAAGACATTTAAAAAATGGATTTATTTATAAGTTCTGTAGATTACCTGATACCAAAAGCAGTGGCTCTTTCTGCTGCATGGAGATTGATTTCCTGTCATTTGAAGGTTCAGTCCATGATAAAAATGCTATAATAACTCATACACATCACATACCCCCATCCCTAGGCACCCTGGCAAACACTACAGCCTTGATCTGGGAGTTCTGAGAAAACTGCAATAACAATTCAGCCTCCAGAATGAAGAAATGTGGATGAGGAAATGATAGGACAGACATAACAATGCAAAGAGGTGATGCCACGATGCCACTTTGTGTTCTTGCTTGTGTCTTTCCAGTGTGTTCCCTTGGCAACTGTTAGAGAGTCATCCTTTTCCTAGGACAATGTTTGGTTTCCCTTTGCAGTCAGAGATGTAGTGGGAAAATGCAAACTGAGGAACTATTTTGGGCTAAAATGGTGAGAGCAATGATTGCACCAGATTCAAGATGATGCAATTACTTCTGACCCTGGACAGCAAATGGGTATGAATGGTAGAAATGACTGTCATGGATCACACTGAAGAATCAATGTGGTAAGAGACAGAGATGAAGAGAATATTCAAGGTACAGTTGTTCAAGGAGAGGGGACAGATTTTTGAAAGTTCAGTGCCAGATATACAAGGAGCATTATTGTCAAAGCAAAAAACCCAAAAAACCAAAACCAAACAAACAAGCCCCCCCCCACCCCCCTACCCAAAGAACAGCACTAAAACTGGATTGGAACTTTATGACATTTTGCAGTATTGTACTGGGAATAGGGATTCATTCTAGGACATGCATATTCCTACATAAAACCAAAACCAAATTAAAACAACACAAACATGTGCTATGCATGCATTGTATCAACTTTGAAAAGTAGCCTGTGGGAATAAGGGAAAAAGAATAAATCATTAAAAATATCAAATTAAAAATATTCAATAATAAAAGTAGGCAAATACAAGCTTCCAGAATAGGCTTGAAGTGCTCTGAACAGAATATGTCAAAGTAGCAGCATACATATGTATCCCTGAACAAAAGAAAGCAAGAGGAAAAAACTTGATTCCTTTCATGATAAAATTGCAGTACTGGTTATTCGGGTGGCTTCAGAAGATGGAACATCAATCCATAGAATGAGGTCTAAGTCGTGAGAGACAATGTTCTATTCTGGAAAATGAGAAACATGCAAAGAAATTTATCAGGAGAAAACCAGTAACAGGAAATAATATTTTATCAAAGACGGGAAGACAGGAAGAATGTGAACTTTTATCAAAGCAGCCACATCATTCTTTCTGCCTTCCTTATCAGTAAAATATATGGGGAAACCACCATCTTTGGCATGTTGACATGTTGATCTTGTGAAGCAGGATGAGGGGAAAAGGTACTGTTATGGCTGTTACAGCAATGAAAGTAAAAATTCATAAAAATTAAGCTAAAAAATTACTTGGGACTGTAAAATCATAGCATAATCTCAGTTGGAAGGAACATCTGGTCCAAACCTTCAAAAGAAAATGATGAAATTAGAGCAGATTGTTGAATATCTCCAAGAAGGGAGATCCCACAGCATCTCTAGGCAATTTACTGTTCACAGTGATTTCCCCCCCCCTTATTGTATCCCCTGCTCTTGACACTCAATACAGCTTTGTTGCCAGCACATGGTGACTGACACCTGTTATGGTCCAGGGAAGTGTACCAGCATGTAAGATACTCTGGATAGCAGAAGCTGTGATTCATCAATGATCAGGGATGCCTCTTGTGACTGTTTGCTTGGACCATGCCCACATTTTGTCTGACACACAGCTTATACAAAAACCTGACAGGAGCATCACCACTACATCAAAGCGAGAGCAACTAGGAGTCAGGAGACAAAGGAAAGGAAGAATTAAAGCTCATTAAGGAGCCATGACACTGCAGCTTGCTGTCTTCTGCAAAATATCTGGCAGCCTCTTCAGAATCCACTACCTTATAGTAAAAGATAAAGACCAAACTAAGAAGCATAAATACATAAGCTCATCCAGAAGTGGATACAGCAGCAGCTGGACTGCTAAGGACTTCGTGTTTCCTGGTGTGATAAGGAGATGGTCAGACCATGATGGAGGGGGAAGGGAGAGCACCCTCACCAATGACTAGAGGACCAAAACACCACCTCCATAATTCCTCTGAGGACTCTGAGTAGACACGTACTTTTAAAAGTCAGAGTATAGATTGTGATTACTGTAATGTGTACTGGCTATTGAGAATTTGACTTGCTTTACAAATGGTTCAAATGACTGAATACTCTAGGTAACTGAAATTATAGGCAGCAGAAAAGCCATATAATTGCTAGAACTTCTGTGTAAGAATAAGCTATGCTGATTGCTAAAGGCTTTATATAATAATAAAAATCTACATATAATACAAGCCTGTGGCCATCCGCATTCTACCAAGGATCCTTAAAAAAACCTATCAGTCCCCATAGTGTTGTGTAGCATCAGGTGAAACCTCCTAGTTAATAAGAATTTCCTTTCCTACAATTTTGTCCATTGCACTTCTTTCGCAGAAGAAGAAAGAAATAAGTGCATGTATTTTTTCAACTTTCTCACAAGGATTGTTGGGGTTGGCAACACTGGGAGATCATCTTGCTGCTTCCACAAAAATGAGAGCAGATGTCTTGCTTTCCAAGGGAACATTATCAGAGGAATGAACCAGAACTGAGCTCCTGGGTCTAAGGGATGTTTTTGGCAAGTCTGTGGAGCAGTAGGAGCAGGAAGGTAGGTTGCCCCCCAGCTAAGGTGGGAAGCAGGGAAGCAAGCCAGGAGAAGCTTTGTTCCTCTCCGGGTTTAATAAATAATGAAGCTCCAAGATGAAGGCAGAATGTCTCATCTACAATTTGCTAAAACGCTAAATGACTGAGTCACACTACACTGGGTGCTTTTCACCTAACAGTGAGAAATGAAGGCTCCTGGGCTAAGTGCTTCCCTGCTGAGTTAAGGTGAATGTTCTCAGAAACTATTTAGTGAAGGAGGCATTTTGAGGGCCTTAGTGACAGATCCAACACTGGGTACCAAAAGAGCGCCACTCCACTTGCTGCTGAAGAGGCTATCTTAGGGATAATGTTGGAGGCTTTGCATGAAAATCAGCTTTGATTCTCCACTTGCTCTCAAGCAATTTAACAAGATTAATCTGAGAAGTTCCAGGAGTACAGCTCTCTTCAGACATGTAGGAAGAGTGCTTGTTCCTGGCATAACATAACAGATCAGAAACCCCTTTCTGTTTTCTGATGGTGGTTTTGATTCCCAGATAAATTGTAATTACACAGGAAATCCAAATGGAAAGCTGTATAGCAGGGAGAGGTGCTCTTTCTAGTTCAAAAGCATCTCACCATTCTGTGGGTGGTCGCATAATTCAGCGAACGCCCATAATGGCAGAAGGTTTCCTCAGCCAGCTCTGCGCAGCTCAGCACCAATGTGTGCTGCTGGGGCACATGTCTTCTAAACACTCCAGGGTACTCTGACTTCACTAGGAGGGAAAACTGGCACACAAAACAACATTTCAGAAAAGATAATGTTTGGAAAAATAAATATTAAAGACTACAAATAGCATGTAAATCAGGATTATGCTGCTCTTATGAGGCAGTGTTTTTAATATTCACTTCCTCAATGAAGTGCAAAATTAAGAGTCATGAAAGCCACTAATAGAAGACAGTGGTTTAGGATTTTTGCAGTAGTTTGTAATTGTCTGAAAAGGAATATTCAGAAGTTCCCTATAACACACTTTGAAAATATGAGTAAGTCTGCCCATCAAGATTCACTGAGTCCCTTCTGCCCATTTGCTGGGCCACAAAGTTTATTCCTATATCTTTAAAATGAAAATTCACATTGAAAATGAAATGTTATTTATCTAAAACTTTTGTTATCCAATGGGCTATATGTTATCTCCTGAGACATTCAGATAATCAACTTGCACCAGTGCATGGAGAAAATGAACTACGGCTGCAAATAACTATGTAAAAATTGTACCTTCTTTCTCAATAATATAATGCTGTCATGCATCTAAGTCTAATTGGCTTGTTTTACTGTGAAAATATCGGTTTTGTCTGGAAAGCAAAGCAAAAGCTCCAGAGTTGCAATACACTAGTCGATTTCTGACTTCGGGGTTGCCAGTCGGACTGTCAATTCAATTGTGATTATGGCATGTTTAATACTCAGCAGAAAACTGTTTGTGTTCAGGTACTATTTCCCTCTCAGCCCTGTCACCAGCATGTCTGTACTTCCTCTGCTCATGATCAGGAATGGTTAAGGCTTAAAATGCTGCCCAGATTTACTAAAATTACCTGGTACTCCAAAATGCTCCTTTGCTGCCTCCCCCCACCCGGTCTGCCAAGTGGCTTCCTCCTTCCTCCACCTCCCAGCAGGATGCCATCTCGCCTTCCCCTGCTCCTGAGCCCTTGATGTCCGGGCCAGGGGAGGCAGCTGAGCCCCTCCGGGAGGGCAGGTGGCACCTCTCCCGGTGCCTCTGCCCACCCCACGCTCAGCCCTGGCGCCCGCCTGTGTCCCGGATGCTGCTGGCCACAGATCCGCACCCCGGGAGGGTGGCTTAATCTGCTCCTGCGGATGCTGAGAAGGCAGGAGGCAGAACCACAGCTTGCTCTTCTGATGGAAGGGGGAAGTTGCGATAGGGCCATCCGTAACAATAATATTTGTGCTTGTAAACCCAACTGATTATATTTAGAAGGTGTGGAAAAGATATATTGTATACCCCAAAAATGTCAGGCTGCCAAATAATTTATATCTGCACTTCATACAAAGGCAAAACTGAGCAACGATTAAAAGTCAGCTGTTACTATTTTGATACGACATCATAACAGCAGTGGTCTAAATTATAGGTCAGAATACACTGAAAGTATTTTCAAACATTTATAGCCATCAAAAAATAAAGTGCTCAAGGGCATGAAAATTTCCAGTCCAAAGACATATTTTCTTTTTCATTTGAAAGTCTAAGAACATTGTAGCTGGTCATTTATAACACTGGTGTGCAGGGAGCCTAATGCTCCACAGTCAAAACTGTTTCAACCCTGGCAGCTTTCATGTTAGACTTTTCTCCTTGTTCTTTCTATGCGTGGCCTGGAAATGTGCACATTGCACAGATGCTGCCTGAAGTCATTCACGTTGCTGGCAGGTGTCCCAGTGTCCAAAAAGTGGGGCATTATGGTGGGTGGAACAATATAGCCACAAAATGATGATCCTACAATCCAGTTCCCACCCTCAGCAACTCAGGTATGTGTGTCTGCATGGATGGTGTAGACACACATACACACAAATCCTATGACAACTTCAGTGACCATTTCTCTTTTGATCTCAGGGAAAGCTCAACTGACATGGTTTATGATTCTATTGATGTCAATGTCTAGAACTCCAACCAGCTTGAAAAATGAGAACGTATGTGTTCTCTATCATCATTAAAAATGGCTTGGTAAAATTATGTCCTGTCAGCTTTAAGTACACCTGGAGTATCAATTATGGAAATCTCCAGGGAATACATAGCAAATATTTCTTGAATTAAAGGAGGTAAAACTATGGATGAACTAATGTAAAGATTCTAAATCAAGCAGATTTTTTAATGATCTGTTAATCAGAAGCTGTTTGATTGATCTTCTTTAGCTTTACAAATGCATTCTTTTTTGCATTGTCTTTTAAATACTAGACTACTATTGTGTCTGAAATAGCTTAAGTAGAGTAGATCTATTTTTTATGAAGAGGTATGGACTAGGAAATCTCCTGAGTATTCTCTGTGGTTTTTATATAATTTTGTGTCTTTTGGGGCACATCAGAATACTACATCAGCATTTGCCAGAGTGGAAAATAAGCTAATGAGTGGCTGAATGTTTTCGAAAGCAAGGGAAGGAAAAACTCTGTATCTATGGTTCTGCTGTGGAATCCTATGTTTCACAGCTCTATTTTCTCTTGTACATTGATCTGCACATTTTTGATAATTTTACTGTATATACAGTGTCAGCTGTGCCAGGTACCTCTAAAATCGACCTCTTACTGAATTTCACACAGTGAGCGGAACAGGGATGTTACTCTTGGCATCAGGCATACATTTGGGATAAAGAAGCTCAAAGACCAGTCAGGCGGTCAAAAGAGAGGCTGAAACAAACAAAGGTAGCCATCCACAGTGGGTTTGCTGGCATATTATTTATTTTGTTAATCACTGCTGATAGTAAAATCCTTTCCAAGAAGTCATTCAAATTTGATATTATTTCTCTTTGAAGCTGTGGTTCATTAAAGCCTATTTTGTTATTAGCATTAAGGTTCCCTACTCTGTCTCCAGGCTCCAGACTCTAGGTCAGGCACAGCAGTTTAATAAGATTCAGATGGTATACAAGCTATCAAAAGGTATAAAATTCTTCAGACTTGCAATAACAGCTCCTGTTCCTGGCAGACCATAATATCAGCAAACTCCAGTTCCGCTTTCTGTTTACTGTAGATACTTCTGATTTACAGCGAAATTGAAATTACACCGGAAATATTCAGACTTAAAGGTATGTGACAGAGAGGCTCTTTTACCCTTCCAAAACTATTTTATAATTCTTGGGAATGAGGGTATTTTGCAGTGTTTAGCACACTAAAAATCTCACATGGAAAAAAATACGTGATAGGAGAAAAACTGCATAAAATTATATACTAATCCTCACTCAAAGAATTGCAGTGTGCAGAGTTTAAAGGGATGATTACAGAGATATTTCCGATTGTTTAAAACATCACTCCTGATGTTTAACATGGAAAAGCATAAGGCAGGAAGAGAAGAGGAGTGATAAATAGAAACACCTGCAAATATACTAGCTCATCAATAACTCCTTATTTGAGCTCTGATTGGAATTTTTGCATAGAAATGTGGGTAAATCCCTAAGTTGTTGCTAGCCCTCCACTTAGGTTTGTAAATTTGCATGCTGAATAGCATTCACGTGGATGAAGAGAGTCAGTTTTTACATGTTTGCATATATATAGGTATATGACACACCTGTGTCTGTTTTACTTGCAGAATTCAGAATTCAAAAAAGAAAATGGATTTGTATTAATATTCATAACCTTCCATATTTTGTTGTTCATGGAAGATCTGATACTTTTGGCTAGAATATCTGTCATGCTGGTAGTGAATTTACAGCCTGGAAATTATCCAACTTCAGCATCTACTTATCTCCAATTTAGTTTGCTAGTGTTATTGGCAAATTGCACCAATGCACCAGCTTCTCTTTCATTCTGAGGGAAATGGAAAAACTTAAAAGATGTTCAATATTTTTGTGTGAAATGTAGATACCAGTGAGGTTGATAAAAGCTTCAGCAACAAGAAAAAAAGAATGAAAGCTGACAGAAATTATGTGTTCTTTCATACTCTTTTAATTGTATTTTTGGACCACTGTGATTAGAAGGAAATTATATTCTGATGCATATATTCAGGACATCCAGACAGACACCCCACCTCCCACCCCCCCTTAACAAAGTACGCTGTCCCTGGATGTGGTAAAAGAAGCACGTTCTCATTTTGGAGCTGCTCTCAAACTCACTAATTAATTCTACAACTCATATTCATAATTACCCTTATCATCCTTTTTTAATAATGAGTTTAAATTCCACAAAAACCTGCCTTCTTTTTCTCCCTCTGTCTCCACACAGAAAAGCTGTTGAATAAGCACAATATATTTCTTATCTTTCAGGAACTCAGGCTGGTTCACAGCGTAAGCAGCTAAGCTGAAAGATTTAATTCATCTTGTTCATTAAAAATTCAAATAATTATAAAGTCAGAGATGTTAACTTTTCAGTTACTACCATACAGCCGGCAAACAGAGGCTGTTGCAACAACTGGGAGAGTTAAAACCTCATCTTTGGTGGCCAGGTAATTTTATTTAACAGTTTAACAGGAATTTAAATCAATACTTCTGAGAAATCTGCTTTATGAAATTATTATGATTAATTGATTTAAATGTGCTTTATACAATCTCTTGATATTTCATACAACATACATGTAGGGATTATTTCAAGCGCCTGTGGGTGTGTTCCTTGCTGTCTTTAAGCACTAGATAGAGTTCAGTCTAGAGAGGAATAACCCACGACCCCTTTAATCTCTGATTTTTTAATTTTAATGGGAAATTGTACTTAAATATACCATATAGGTGGGGAACCTTGAAACATTATGCTCAGGAGAGAGGGGAGACCTGGGTTTATAACCTTTGTAATGGAATTTTTGGTTCATTTTTCAAACATTTCTCTCTGAAATCTCTCAGTGAGATATTTTCCCTCTCCAGCTGCATTTGCCTTCTCAGCTCAAAACTTAGGATGCCTCCTAGAATAACCACCAAAAAATCAAGTGTATGGTTTGCTACAAAGCTTGGCGCTGCCACACTGAAAGATGAAATATTTCCACCAAGGCATTTCCTCTATGGTATATTTTCATCTGCTGGTGCTACTGGTCAGAAATATTCTGATAGGATACAGATTTAGCAGTCGTAAAATGAGTGTCTATCCTCTGGGAAATTCACATGACTTTAGCAGATCCAGTGTTCATTTGCTGCCTAAATTGCACTTTTTTCTCAATTGTGTGCCAGAAAATCGTTTCAACTCTTACAAGAGTTGAATTGTGCGAATAAATGAGACAAAGGGAAGGTATTCATAGCACAACCGGCCTGCTGCCATTTATCAGCCAGATTTCAACTTTCAACCTTCTTTGAAAGAAAGAAACTAAAAATTCAGCTGAGCACTACATGCCATCATTATGCCATACAGATGTGTCCCATTGCAGCCCAGAGTGGTTGTGGATGAGCTGTCTGGGTGGTGAGGATAAGGATGCCGTTTGGACAAAGGAGTGGAAGTTATGTGGCAATCTGATGCTTTTTTGTGTGATGAGAGATAATTGAGATGCTTCTAAGGCAAAAGGGAGTTGTCTGAATATCACCTCGAAAGACAGGAAAAGCTGCTGTGTACTTTGAGGGCTGAAGGTACTTATTCTCAGTGTGAGTAGCAACTTCTAGCAATGTGTGCAAGGACAGTAAGAGAAGGATTTGTGGGCACCAAGGCAGGAGATTCCTAGTGCCATCTTGACACCCCTTGTAAATGAATAGCACTTTTCAGCCTTTTATATTAAGTGATTAGAAAGAGTTAAATGAGCATGATGGCCATGGAAATTTTGTAGGCATTTATGTTTTCTACTCCTTCTGTATTGAGTGCCCTTGTGATAGAAGAGAAAGAACAAACATCAAAAGTACCTTTTAACTTTGCAATTCTTTCTAAATTTCTTTAAACTTATAGGCTATACTGCCAGCTTTCAAACTTCAAAGAATGCAAGAAGATCAGGGTCACTCAGAAAATTATTTCTTACAGTTTAATAAAATATGCATGCAAATTGTATGACCTGCCAGAGAAATTATTTATGTGTTAATGTAATGTTGTAACATTAATTATACACTTTAATTTCTTCCTTAGTAGCTTCTTTACGAGTAAGAACAGCACTGGTTCTAAACTGGGGTTGAAACATATGTTGTATCACCAAAGCTTAAATTATTTCCACACTCAATTGCTTTTTTGCTTCCACAAGATAACAATCTTTTTCCCTCTTCTTTTTCTTTATGGCCACTATTCTAGAGTACTTAATCTCATAGGACTGGTTCCTTGGAATTTCTTTCCTTAGGGGCTTTCCTACCTATTTTTCTATGGTATACATTTGATGAAAATCATGTACAAGCTAGCACAAGGATATGTATGAAGTCTAATATTCTGCCTTATTATTCACATGAAGTTCTTAATAGATACAGAAAAGTTCTGTATAACTTATTTCAACAATGTCCTGTGGTAACTCTATAGTTCAATTCCAAATTGTCTGGAGGCAGTGAGAAAAAAGAAATTAGTTTCTTCTCTCAACAAACTTTCTGCATGGTCTTTGCAAATCAACTACTAGTGTTTTAGTCTTCTCAAATGTAAATCCAAGGCCTAACTTCATTAAAATGGTTTGAAATCATTCAAGAGAAAGTACTATATTACAAATATTTTTTTAAAGTATTTGCTTTTATCTATGTTTACTGTTTTAACTTCCAGCATTTCCTTCATTACTTTTATGTTCTTGTGCTATGGCCCAAGGTAAATTAAGAAGAGTACATAGGAATCCATTTGGCATTGCTGATATTATTAATTATGTTATATATATTTGTCTTAGTATCCTTAAATAAATATTCCTTGTCTCTTTTATCTTATAAAGTGTCTAGTTGTCTAGTATTTCAAAGATTTTCTTAGTGATAATGGTGCTGGGGTTATTATTTATTTATAAAATTATTGATTTTTTTCTTTCAATGTCAAATTGTTCCCGGCTGTATTTGTTATACTGTCACAGAATAGCCAAAACCCATAGATGATTAATGGCTAATATGTTTTCTCTAGCTACCATGCCATGTTTCTTGTTTTTATCTTGACATCAATGTTATCTCATGGAAGAGGTTTTCCAGTTGCTCCACATTCAGTCAGTCCTGTCTTGCTGGCACTCAGTGACATCATAATGCCACATGATGCTTTTTTGTCATGAACTTGCAGAACTCAAGTTGATTTCATAAATCTCCTAGCAAAGATTTGGAACTTACAAATAACTAGTTTTTGGACTGTGCTGGATTTCACTTAGTATACTCTGCATTTAAAACTATTATATATTGCTAGACTTTTGAGTCATCCAGAGATGTGCCATTGTTTGGCTCAAGACATGGATTGGCACCTGATGGCCATCACCAAGTATGTCACTACCTACATAAGAAAGGGATCTTTGTTCTGTATAACAGCCTATTAAAAAATTGAATTGAGAAAACATAATGTGTTTATTCAAATAGTGTAAAAAATTGAATTCCAGAAATTCAACTGATACAAAGTGCATTGGGATTGTTACAAAAGTCATGGAGGAACCAAAAGAAGACACAAACAACACATGTAATAAAAAATAACATTTCACTTGAGCTTTTCCCTGAAGCACAAATGAGCCTAATATATAAAACTTTTTTGCGGTTAGGAATAGGGTTTAATTATATGTTTTCTCACATTTTGGCACTTTTTTTTGGAAGCTGTGGGAGAAAATGTGGAATCATGAAAATATCACAGGTATTTTTTGAGTTGTGCTGATTTAAAGAAAATGAAGAAATACTGGAAACCAAAGAAAGGCAATTTTTTTCTGACATTTTCTACAATCAGCATTCTGGATACTTCAGATGAATTTCCAGAAGCTTTGGGGGGGGGGGGGATGTCCAGATTTTGCAGTTCTCCTTCAAAATGACTGAATTTTTTTGCATTTCACTTGCAGCAGGTAGAATATTTCCATTCATTACCAATGATATTATGACATTTGTTTCTTCACTGTTTCTTCACTGTTTCATGTCCGATTCATAGAAATGGATTCAGATTCTTTATAATACAGTCCATTGAGTAAGTGGTAGAATGTTTACTTCTGTCTGAAAGATTTTTGATCATTTGGGTATAGGATTAACATAGTGGAATCCTGAGTTCTAAACCTAAAGAACCTCATGAGAACCCACAGAGGAAGGAGACAAATGACAGGGATTGAGGGAAGACAAAAGGATCATGGTTATCTGCTTGTTTATTTTAACTTCTGACATTTTCTAATTAAAAATGTTCTCTTTCTGGAAGACCTAACTCTCTCCAGGAATCTGCAACACACAATCACATTGATGCCCTGCTCACTCTCCTCTTTGTTTGCTGAGTCCAGCATGGTCCACTCCTCACAGTCCTATTGTCACCCCAGAACTGCATGCTGACTCTGCATCTTTGCGGCTCTCCTGCCAAGTGACTTCCTGTATCTGTCCTGTGCCACTCTGCTCTCAAAGGCTGTTAGCTTGGCTCACACTAACATCATGCCTACAGTACAGATTTCTCAACAAAGGAGTGAATTCTGCACTTCTCACAGGTGACTGTATTTCTTTTGTCATCCTGTTCTGGTACAAGTTTGCTAGAGATAGTTAGCCTGGAAGAGGACTGTTAAACATGGTCTAGTGCTGGGATGATGCAGTGGAAAACATGAGGAACAGCAACCTGTGAGAGGTATGCTGCATCCACAGAGGTCATGAGCATCACCCAAACCCTGGCTTAAATTTCGCCTCTTTTCAAGTTCCTTCACAGTTCATGTTTCCTGTTCACATCTCAGATAATTCCCTTGAACAAGCACTTGCCTGGGTACATTGTGGATGACTGGCACATCAGAGCAGACTCAAACTTTTGTTCATTACCTCACAATTCCTCTCATTAGTCCCTCTATTATTCAGGCTGCCTCAGACTTCAAGTTGTTGTGTTATTTTTTTGCTTGTCATTTGTTAGTTTGTTTGCTTAAGATAGCAGTAATGCTCACACATTGCTCTAATTTTTCAAGTATGCTATGGTTATAGGTCCATGATCATTGTCATGTTGAATCTTTTCACATGTTCAGATACTTGTTAACAAGAAATTTTTACCTATCTGACTTAAGCAGTGGCATATTTCTTGTGAATCTACTTTGTTTTCCATTGGGAATAAAAACCAAATCAGTACAGTTACCTTGCTCCACTGGCTTTCCTGATCAAATCAGTCCATTGATTGAGAGGACTGTCTGGCTATATTTATACACAAAATGTACCTTTCCTATTCCTCATTATACATATGTAATTATTTTTATATTGCATTCCCAGAGGTGACTGACAGCATATAGATACCAGAGATGCTATTTGGCCTCCAGCTAATGCTCTGAGAAGCGTATGGTATTAGTAAGGACCCTGTTTCCTTGGTTACAATTAGCAAATCTGCATGCCAGCATGTTGCTATTTATCATCAGAGACATCGTAGACCTGTCCATGGAGAGAGGGTTTTGGAAATTAATAACCTTTGCATTCTTAGCTTCTGCTTTGAATATATGGATGAGGAAAACATAGTTGTCAACACATGCACAGCAGGGGATAGGCAGGCTGAGAAGCAGAGTCCTGGAAGCCTTTGGGAAGGAAATTGAGTCCTCTGTAAGAGAGGGCAAAGTATCTGTGAGTGTAGGAGCAGTTCATATGTTCAACTTTAGTGCTGTTTATGAATGACCATGAGATAATTAGAAGCTCTTGCTCAGGACTTGGGCCCTGAGTGCTGTCTCTGGTTATGCATTGTGATGAGGAAAGACAGGACTCTCCTGTTGCATTCTCACCCAGTATTCCTTCATAATCAGGTATTAAGGAGATCTTTTTCCCTACATGTGTAAAATTAATGGATTAAGAGTAAGTTAACCTGGCCACAGAGGCCAAACTCGAGAATGCAGACCAGTAGAGACTCCTGGAAACTAAAATTCCTCCCCTCACACAGCCTATGGTATAAATATCACATGCCTTCTTATGTGTGCATCAGCCTGGTCCCAGGAGGCCCAGCTTGCCCTATATCCCTCAGACATGGTGGACAGATGGTGTCTCATCCCCACAATAATTACTGGAAATGGGATTCTCCCCTGAATGTGGGATGAGCTGAGGGGACTACATAGACTTAGCTGGAAAAGTACCTTCCTGATCCTCCAACACAACATCCTCCAGTCTTCACTCTCTGCGAAGGAGGAAAGAGGTAACTCCCAGACATGCAAATACTTAAATTACCAAAGAAAGGATAAAAGCAAGCCATCTCCCCTTAACTTCAAACTGGTTAATAGGAAGTATGACTTTTTACCCATCTCCTTTGTGAAGGTCTCTCCTGCCCCTTGGTCTTCACCTGACTCAGCTTGATTAAATCTTGGCACTTAATGAAATGGGGAGAAGGGTTTTGAGATAAGCTCTTTCAGAACAGTAGTTAATGGTTTTAGTCTGGGAAGAGTGAAATGTTTTTCTGTTTTACAAAGGAGATTCTTATCAGTGTAGAAATTAATTACCTTTCTTAAATTTTTGATATTTTTTCTCACACTGCAAATTAAGATATGGAGAAGTTTATTGTCAAGGCATAAAGTGGACTGTTGTTTGGCCAGGGTTTTCTTTTTTTGAGGTGCCCTTCAAACTGTCACTAAGAACATGAAACACCAGGCTGAAGTATCAAATTTGAATTGCAAAAAAACTAATTTTAAGGCATAGAAACATTTGGCTGATGTGTAGAGTTGCATTGGCAGGTGGCTTGAATGTGTGCTGCTTCGTGTAGCAGTAGCTGCAGCCATCAGGGCATCCAGCTGTGAGAACAGATCTGCCTGGTGCATTAATGATAACTGGTACTCAGGGAAATCTCTGTATCTTGAAGAATCATGAAGCATTTTACGGCTGGTGAGAACTACAGCCAAGTGTACTGTAACTAAGACACTGATACTGTTTCTGTCTGTGCTGAGGGCTCATCCATCCCATCCAGGTTGTTCCTTCTGGCTCTGTGCCTCATTGGGTGCTAGACATTTTGCTTCTCTAGCAGTACTTTCTTCCTTATTACATGTCTTTTATTTCCCTAGGTTAGTCAGACCAGGAGCCAAGATTCTAAATTCCAGCTCTGTACAAATTTGCAGGGGTCAGAGCCAGCCTCAGAGATAAGCCTTAACTGCTTTTGGTAATCACCAGCCTAGAAATTGTAAGGGAGACCTTCAGACTCCAGCAAGGCACAGTTTAAAATTAATTTTTTAAAAAGTGATCTTTTTGTTTTCTGCTGTTGTTCCTGGTTTCAAGATCTTTTTTGTGAACTTGGGAGCTTTTGTCATTATAAATGAAAGTGGAAATTGTCGTGTAATCTCCAGATGCCAGAAGAGAAGGTCGTGTCTGCTACAGGGAGATTCTTGATAAAATCATGAGAGTGGGCAGCTGGATACACGGGCCTATGAAATTATTTTAATAATAACAGAGTTTAAAGGTTCCTGGCAGACCCCCTGTGCAAGGCACTGTAATCCCTAAAGAATTTACAGGCATATATATTCTGATTTATAGTATCTCTATTATTTTCCTGTTTGATAAACAAAAAATATAATTTGGGTATGAATGTATATCCCACCCCACGGAAATAAAATAAGCTTGGTTTTCTGAGTTTGAGGCCTGTACTTCCTGGGCCAAGGCAAGAAAAAAAAAAGGAAAACTTGAAGGATTCCAGAAAATCTCCTGGATTCAAAGAGTCATTTGTTGTTGAGTTTGTTGTTCAAAACTGGGTATCAATACTTACATCAATGTTCCCAGCATCTGGACTAAAAAGCTGTTTAAAGCCTTTGGCTTAATCCAAATATACTGAATTAAATGCAGAAAGCACAGTTCCACATCTTTTTACTTTTTTGTTTCTGGCCAAACATGAATCCTTAGTTCCTGGCTGATGGCCTTACTGTGAAGCCATTTGCTCAGCTGAATACAGGCGTCTTGGGGATGCTCATGTACGTTACACATGACACATTACAGTGGTGCTTTGCACTCTTTGCTGTTCATATGCAACATTGCTGCTTTGTTATAATGGAATTTGTCCCCTTAGAGTTGCCTGGAAGAGAAAGAGAAGGAAAGAAAAAAAAAGTATGAGTAAAGATGGGAAAGTGGGCTAAAGAGGCGCACATGTATGTGTGTGTGTGAGACGTGATAGCTCATGCATCTCTGCAAATACAAACTGTAGTTGGTAAGGAATGTTCTTGACAGTCAATGGGAGGTATTGACACTAAAAAGACAAAAATAATTTTATTAAAATTACATGCTAGAATGAGGAGTTCTGGAGGCAGAAATCAAAATTCTCTGAGGTCTTAGTCCATGAACCAGGCCAAAACACATAATTCAATTCAAGGAAATTCATTTTAATTTGCCAAGCAACATAGTGATAGTGATTATGTAAATAAGGTTTCCATTCTGGTCTTTTCAACTTCAAGGCAGAAGAAACTTAACAGTGAAAATCTGATGCAACATATTTCTTTCCTACTTGCCTACAACTTCCTGGGTACATAGGAGTGCAGATTTGGGGTTCTATAGAGTTACAGAGTACATACTGGACATACTTTTGGCAGTTAAAGGCCACCCTGATGCCGATCCCATCAGATCTCAGAAGCTAAGCAGCGTCAGGCCCAGTCAGTACTTGGATGGGAGACCTCCTGGGAATACCAGCGGCTGTAGGTTCTAGTCCTGAGGACTTCACTGTCACCGTCCAAGCTCGCTTGGCCGTGGCAGATGAACCTCAGGAGTTAAATGGTGGGGCCAGTTCTGCACACGCTGAGCCTCACCTAAAAAATCCACTGTGCAGACTGGAAGGGCACATCCACATGGGTAGAGCCCTTCCCAAATCTTCATTCATGAAGCCCAGCCATACGTACTGGGCACACTTTAAGAGTTTCAGCCCCCCTTTAAGAAATACATTTTCATTTACCATTTAATATTCCTTTTTAAGATGCAGCAAGGAGCTGAAATTAGTTTACATAAATGAAGTATGCCCAAGTTATCTCTTCCCCTTTTTCCCATAGAGGCAGTAGAGAGCTATTCTTCTTTTTACCCTTGCAAGTCATCCAGTTCTGGAATGTAGAGAGATTAAAACAAATTTAGTGACTGAAAGTCCTCTACGCATGCATGTTTATCTGTATTTTCTAAGTTTTATTGAATTCTCCAAGTCACAGAAAATTGGAATCTGAAAGTATATAATGGGGATGGATATAATACTCTGTGCTGGTCTTAAATTTTATATTAAGCAGTCTTTTGGATCCAGTCACAGAGGGTAATGGATGACTGGACTTTTGATATGACCTGGTATGGCCCTTCCTGGGTGATATTAAGATACAGATAAAGTACCCAGGGAAAAGACTTTAAATTAAAATAAGAAATCTTAATATATACTGCTTGTTTAGTACACACATAAAACAGTCTTGTAACCGATGGGCCTGTGCCAGCAGTGAGAAAGATCCTAGCAATGTGGAAAATATGTGTGCATCTGTGAATGCATAATCTGTTCTCAAGGGAGAGACAAGTACCAAATTAAAGCAAATCTATTTCAGAGTCTGCTAGAACCCAGTTTTTCATGAAGGTCTGAGCCTTAAATTAATCAAATTAATTAAAAAATGCCTACTTTGACATAGATGTTGGATAAATCTCTAATGGCTTTATTTTTGCTTCAGCACACTGAAAAGTGACTTCTTGATGGTTGGAATCCTGACAAAAAAACAGGTGCTCTGGGATGAAGACCATTACAAACCATCTTGATTTAAACTTTAGATTAAGTAGAAAAAGATGCAAAAAAGTGCTTTTTTGCATGAAGCAAAGGAAAAAAAAAGTAGACTGTTAATTGCATGCAATTCAGCCAGAATGATAAATATGTACTACCAGGTTGGTTTTCTTCTGGATAGGAGTCTGAACACTTACACCAATAACACATATTTTTCTTGTTAAATTCACAAAATTCAACACCTCTATTTTACTGCAAGAAACACAAGTATTTATGTTTTCATTTAAAATTAGGCTGTCTGGGGTCCCACATTTGAGAAAATGCTTTTCCTTTGGTTTCCAATAAATAAGTTGATGTAACAGTCCTGTTCTCTCCCTGTGTTTTACCAGCTCTCAGGCAGGCAGTAGCCAATCTCATTTCTAATCAGGTCTCTGAGAGAGCCCATTTGTTTGCTTAGTTTGTGATTAGGCTGAGGTGCTCATCTAAAAACCTGGCTCGCTTTGCTGGGTCAGATTTTGCAAAGTGCTTGTGTTTCTAGAAGTCTCTTATAAGTTTTCTGGGAAACAGGAGGCAGTTAAGTTTGGGCATAAGGTTGATTAGAGGAAGTGTCCTGGATTAACATGGCAAGTGTCAAGTTCAAGACTATTTGAAGGAAATATGAAGGCAATGCAATTAAAACATAAAAAATACTAGATTTTTTTCCCTATTTTTTTTTCTTAAATTTTCACCACATTTTCTTTGGAATATTTTCTTCATGTATCATCAACAGAATTTGAGGGAGAGCTAAGAATCATTTATAATATAATGAGAAATAATCTGAAAATTTCTAATTCAATGGCAGGGAAAGTATTGTAAAAGAAACTATTAACAATGGAAGATCTGTCTGACAATATTATAGAACCACCAAATGGTTGATTCTACAAACAGAAAGGAAAATCCTGTGGGTTTGCTTCAAGACAAATATTCATGCTTTAAGCATGATATAAAAATGTATCTCCTTCTTGACACGGTAACCACTTCTAAAAAAAACCCAGGAGGGTTTTTTTGCACTTCCTAAATCTTTCTCTTTTTTTAATGACCTCTGCACCACACTTTTTGCCTCCAAGCAGTAATTAACCACTCTGCAAATCACCACAAGTAATACAGAAATGAATTACTCTTACAAAAATAATCTGTAATATTAATATAGTTTAAACCAAAGTAGTCAGACTTGTGCTATTACACTCTAATGCTTCTCAGCTACAAAAGTTATGAAATTTTCAATACCTTTCAGTGTCCTGCATAACAATTTTGGTAGAAAAAACTGCAAAGCCTGAACCACCAAAGGAACTCTGAAATTAGCAGAACTGTCCTTGAACACACCTTAAAATAGTTTATATTTATTATCCAGGCAAAGCGATACTTGCTTCATGTCTTTCTTTTCCAGCGTTCTGCATAAAATTATGGGAAAATATGCAAATAAGATTAAGCATTTGATCATATCTTGCAACATCTTAGGGGTGGAGAAAATATGAGGAATGCCATCAACCAATTTTCCCTCAGGTTTTTAGTTAACCAGCAGAATGTCTACATGCAGAGTTTGATTCTTTCACTTAGGCTGGTACCAGTTGGGAGTAAATCTATTCAAGTCAACAAAACCTCCCTCAGGCATACAATGCGTAAAGAATGGAAGGCTGCTCATCTTATCGGTTTACTGCTACAATCTTTCAGAGTTTGTAGTAAATCTCCTTGTTTCTGAGATATGACCTTTGTTCCAGTAACACATAATGTTATCTTTACTATGTTTGCTTTATATCAGCTGAACAGCAGCAGTTTTTATCAGGAACTTTTCTCTGACATCACCTTTGCCAGATGACTTGGATTTGGATGACCAATATTGCCAAATTAGAATAAACTGCACAACTTTGCCAATTTTCATTAGTTTTCTCATAATTTTATACCAAAGTGTAACATACCTCATTTTTTAAATCTCTGCTAAATTTGCTGGAGTTAGAGTAATTTGATGTGAATGCTGATACACAACTGTTCCCTTTTTACATGGAGGAAAAGTACACTTTTAATTAAGAATAGTGGAGCAGTGTGACTAAAATGTTTCATATACTTCTAAGCACATATTTTGAGGTCTGAAAATAAAGACTATCCATGAATTTGTTATGCCCAAATCCACTAAACCAGTAGAAATATATTAACAAGAATAAACCTTTTATTATGCTGGAAATTAAATATGTAATCAACAGTGCTAAGAGAACACAATACCTTAAATACATCAATGACAAATTGACTTCAATGACCAAAGAAATGAATTAAAAAAATTTTTTTATGGGCATCAAAACTTAACATTAGAGTCAACTTTTTGAACTATATGATGTTCACCTAAGCTGGAGATATTTCTGGGTGAAATTCTGAGGAAATTCCTACTGAAATTCTGAGGAAATTCCTTTGGCTGAAACTAAAGCCCAAACTACCACACCTACCTACTGTCTATGTTCATACTTGGAGTAACTATATACACCACAACAAAATTCGCTAGATTTACATCAAAATAACTAAAATCAGATTTGTGACTGCCTAGTCAATCTAATCTTAAATGGGCCACTGAGAAGTATTTGACTATGGTAAAGTATTGGATCTGGTCCAGGCAGCATTTAGGCAGAGTGATCTAGCACAAGCTTTGCCTTCTGAATGCATATGTATGTTTTATCTTGTATGGTACCTAGGTGTCCCCAGTGCAGGCATGCATCTATTTCTTTCATGTAAGACCATATGAGAAACCTCGGTGAAAAAAAAAGAAGAAAGGAAGAAAGACACGGTATTTTATTGCAACAGGTTTTCCAGGCAGAAGTGCCATATTGCATTCAGTTAGTGAGAAATGACTGAAAAGCAAATGTGACACTCCAGGATTCTGTAAGACAGTCTGGAAGCCTTAGGCATTTTCCAAGACTGTTGCACCAAAAAACCAACCAAATCCTACTTCTTTGATTATACTGTTCTTATTTTTGGTTGGTTTTAGAAGACAAAAAAAAATACAGGTCTCAGGTCTGAGGGTATAAAGTAACAAGGGCATGACAAGGGTTAGCTATTTTGCATCACGGAAACTCTACATTGCTTAAAAAGAAACAGGTAGGAGATAAAGAACAGGATTAAAATGCAAAGCGAAATGCGCTTTTCCTGCTTAAGTCTCCCTTCACACAGTTTTCTCTGCTCTCCTCTTTACTCCTTTTCTAATTTTTCTTCCTGAATTTCATTTTCCACACATCCTCTCTTCTCATCCTTGCAAGCCTGACGCTGGACTTGTGGCGGAGGGCTGCCATCAACAGTCTTGGGACCAGTCTCAGGGGATCAGTCTCATCCCTCTTGTGGGGCTGGTACTGTCAGGAAATACAGTACCCAGGAGCAGCAGCAGAAGGAAACAAACAAAATACATCCATTTCATGAGCTGAGCTAGTGATTCCTCTGAGAAATAGTCAGAACCCATGTATGGGGTCACAGTGATCTCAAGTTGCCTTTGGGCACCTCTGTGCCCTTTTAACCTGATGTGAAGGCTGGAGCAGGAGCAGGAGCAGGAGCAAGATCAGGAGCTCATATGGTGAATCTGTCAGGGTGGTGAAGCAGTCTGCATTTAACTCAGAGGGACTCGACTCAGTTTGAATCTTCTCAGTATGGATTTTGGGGATCATTTCTGCCTTTTGGTTGTCTGGGTAGCATGACAACCCCAATGTCTGACATCTCTATAAACATCTCTAAAAATAAAGTTTATTTTTGACAAAAATTTACTTCTGCAAATGGATAACACAATAACATTTTTCTATTCCCCCCACCTCCTCCCACTTCTGGCTATAGGAAGAGGCCTTCTCTTTTTTTGTTGGGTGCCTTTGTGCATGTACTGAAAATCCATGTTCCCAGTTCCTGCATATCTGTAAGCATTTCAGTTTTCCCTTTGTTCTTGGGTTCTGCCTGGGAAAGGTAAATCTTAACAGATTCTGTCAGGCAGATGTAGTCTCCAGTTATTGGTCGCTCATGTTATTCTCTGCAAAGTTTCCTTTACTACCGTATTTTTGGCAATCTCTGAGTTCCTGCTTGTTCCCCACCAGGACTTGCCTTTGATTTGGCAGGTGAACTCAGGGGCAGGTCATGTTTAAAAAATATGTACAGGTGCCTTATTTCCCACCAAAGCCTCAGAAGGGGTGTTTGTGCACCTCCCTATACTGCTTAGAGGGGGTTTTGAAATTAATTGCTGCTCCTCCTTGTCTAGTTTGGCTGCCCTCTAGCCTGCAGCTGTCTTACAGCTCTGAAAGTCAAGGACAACCCGGAGAAAAACAAACAACAGGAATGTTTTGTTGGCTTGTAATTTATAATAATTGCTTTGGCTAGACCTTCTAACAACCTCCATCATTAACTTTTGGGAGTGGGCTTTTCTCCTTAAATCCAAACACGTGCTCACACACTCTCTGGGAAATTTGTGACAACCTGCTGAAATGGCATGACCTTCTGCTCGGGATGAATAATTTTTGAACAGAAATTATAGTGAATGAGTTGTGCTGAGGTCACGTACCTAGTGTTGCTCATGATGATAACAGCATCTGAACCCTTATCATTGCATTTTTGTGTTCGTAATTTTTTAGCAATTATTTGTGCCATTTTGCACTCAATTTTTCACATACTCAAAGATTGTTAATAGCAAACCACTGAAGCAAAGGACAGTGAAGCTGCCACCCTCCATCTGGTATATGTATTCCTTGTTTTTATGTCCCTGAGTATCCCAAGAAATGGGAGGTAATGGCTTATATGTTAATGACACTCTGAGATGGGGCTGAAGTGGGCTCCCCTGGAGACAAAGATCTATGACACAGCGATCAGAAACCACTTTAAAGTACACTTCACAGCCCTTTCTCTCATAAGAAGGCCATAATTATGACCTGCTTACCTTAGAGCAGGATTGATGATGTAGAAGCAAAAAACCCTTCAGAAAAGAGCTTTTCACTTTCTGCTGAGTAGAGGAGGAAACAAGAGTGACACACCCAGAGCAAGAGCTTGCAAGTGTACAAGAATACGATGTGAAAAAATGTTACCTTGCCTAAGGTCATCTAGTCACCTCTGTATGCTAGCTTTACTTCTAATTTTTCAACCTAGAAATGTAAGCTTTTCTTCTTTCTACTACTGTCCTGGTTTGGGCTGGGATAAAGTTAATTTTCTTCCTAGTTGCTGCTATAATGCTGTGGTTTGCATTTAGGATGAGAATAATTTTGATAACACATTGATGTTTCAGTTGTCACTAGCATTTTTTACACCAAGTCAAGGACTTTTCAGCCTCTCACACTATTCCACAAGGTAGTAGACTGGGGCTACAAGAAATTGGAAGGAGACACAGCCAGGATAGCTGTTCCAAACTGGCCAAAGGGTTTTCCATATTATGTGACATCATGCTCAGCATATAAACTAGGGGGAAAGTGGTTGGGGACTGTGGCTCAGGAACTGCTGGGCATCAGCTGGTGGATGGTGAACAATCACTTCTATATTTTAATTCTATTATTATTATCCCATCCACTTCTGTCCTACTTAACTGTGTTTATTTCAGGCCACAAATTTTACTTTTTTCCCCTCCAGTTCTCTACCCCAACCCACTGGGGGCAGGAGGAAGTGAGGGATCAGCTGTTTAGCTACCTGTCAGATTAAACAATGGAACTTACTAAGAAAGCTGCTTCCCAAAAAATAAACAAAGAAACAAGCCAAACCCCAGATTTCTTCTCAGCTCTTGTAATCTTCATTTTTGTGTTCATCTTGGCAGCAAAACACGCATGATTTTTGGTAGGTGTTGAATCTGACAGTAAATTTAACATTGCATGGCCCCAAGTTGAGCCCTATTGCAGTAAGCAGTATGTCCACATATTTCCAGAAATCTCACAGTTAAATTCATAATGAAAAAAATAAGTAAATGAGATACAAGTGAGCTAGACTAAGAGTGCAGCAAGGGCCTGCTGTTGCTGTTCTTCGTACCTACCCATAACTAGGTTTTATTTTATTACTTACAGTATTTAAATAATGAATTTTGGGGCAAGTTTTATTAGGGATGAAATCTTGGCTCCACAGTTCCTTGCTGGAAGCTCTTTTCTATAGGGCTGCTATGCAAAAACTTTGCTCTTGTAGCTTAAAACTGGTGTGAATATCTATTCCAGTGATTTAACTATGGGGGAAAACCCTGTAGAATATAATGTGTGGGATGCATTCAGACCAGTCAACAGAGCTCAGCTATCAGTTTGTTTATACATCCTGTAGATTGCTTGCATCCTACTTGCTTGCATCCTGCAGACTACTTGCATGAATCCCTTGTGGAACAGTTTTGGACAGAGGACACCCAGAAAGGCTTCCAGGAAAAGTCAACAAAGCCTTTAAACCTGAAGAGCACTGAATACATAATTTGCTAGGAAATATTTGCATACTCCTCAATTGCAGTTTGATTAGAACTGTGATCACCTATACTTCATGGGTGACAGCTCACGTACATGTTTTGCTCTGTTAGGGATTTTAGTATTACTAGATTTCAATGGAGTAGCTATTAAAGATTGTCCCAGCTTATTAGCAATAAAAGAATGGTTTAAATAAAAGTGTAATGCTGACAATATTTCATTTCTATAGCAGAGAAATAAAATACAGGATACTAGGGGTGCAAAGGCTACAATCCCAATTGTGAGGTTCATAGGCTCACCTCTGTGTCTCAGAGTAGGTCTTGGATGACACTATAAAACTCTGTAAGGCGCACATTATTTCTTAGAGTTTTCCATATCTACAGCCATGATAGCTGTTTTAATCTGTGATTAAGGAATAGGGTCTAGAGAGCACCCTACTCTACCAGCTGCAAAGTAGGCATATCATACAATGACAGAAAAGCATCAGCAGCATATTTCGGTCAACTTCACACTATGACTTATTAAGCCTTTTATAAAATAAAGCTCAAAGACCTTATTAATATCAACAAGGTGTGTTATAGTCACTCTTAATGGCAGGGATTAACCTTGTCATGGTTTGCTTCTTTCGTTACAGTGCTAACAGTGAGCTGAGCTTATCATTCTGTTCACTATACTGTATCTTTACTGAGTGCAACGAATAGCTGATTTGGACTTATTCACAGCAGTGAAATGATATTTCAGGATTTCAACTTTCAGGATATTATGAATTACTTCTGCAAAGCATGGATCTAAGCCTTGAGATACTGTGGCTAATCAATTCTATTAATTTCTTGTTGAAGCAGTGGAATAAATTTTCTGACCTCTTACGTATTTCTCTAGGTGTGAACCAGCCAAGAGAATTGTGGGGGCATAACAGACCTTCTGGCTAAAAACTGAAAACAAAAGAGGAATCCTGAGCTAAGACTGAGCTATAAGTTTAGGGGTAATTTCTAATCTCAGTTGAGGAAGTTGGAGATTTATTTCAGTATCCGTGAAATCCCTGTTAGTGGTATTCAATATCCTTACTAGTGGTGTATTAAAAACGAGAGGGCATGAACAGGACTGGAGCAGACAGAGTGTTTTGGAAAAAGGGTACCACTCCAGAGAAAATAAAATAACCCCAACACTTATCTGTAGCTTTCAACCACTGAAAGAATGTTCCTTTTTACTCTAGACATTAATCAGCTTGTCAGTATAGAGCTGGTCAGCTAAAATACACTTTAACATTTGAAAGTGCAGAGAGTAAACTCCAGCTGCAACTCCCCAGAAAAGTGACCGTGTTCCCTTAAAATCTAAGACATTAAAGTATTTACTTATACCTTATTATTCTAGGATTTCGCCTAAGAATCTTCAGGCCAGAGGAACATTTCTGCTTGCATTAGACTAAATGGCAAGTTTCCACGGGACAGGTGAAAATACTCAAGACCTCAGAGACTCAGATAATACATGTCTTTTTAAAGTAGACTGAATAACTAGAGAGAAAAACCTGCCATAGCAGTGGATCTTAATGACTCTAATTCACATTACATTGGAAACTAGGACAATTAACGGCTTAACATAATGACAGAACATGCATAACCGTCTCAAGGATGGCTCAGTAGATTCACTTCAAAGTCAGGCAGAATACACATCTGGGAAGAGGTGATGCCTTTGTCTGCAGCTTCCCTGAAGTGAGTGTTTAAATAATTTTTTCTTCCTTAACAGCTGGGGAAAAAACTCAAGGGACTTGCTCTGTTTGAACCAAATCTCAAGGTGATCTGTTTCAATGCAGCTAGTAACAGCTGCCATAAATACAAGGAGGAGATTAATGTGTCTTTTTATAAAGGGGGCAGGAGAGGTAAAAAGGTATTCCTGCTGCAGGAGTTCCTCTCCGGAGTCTGTCAGGATGCCTCGAGGTGCATAAGACCCCCAAACATATACACAAAGTGACTCTCCATCTCATGGAATGACCCACTTGATCCTCTCCTACCAGGCAAGGGTATTTCTGCATTTTGATTAACTTGATATTATAATTTGTTTTACCTTCATTTTTATGTCAATCAATTTCTGACAGTAATTTATAAATTATTTGGATTTCAAAAGGGAGGCCTGAGTATCAAAGGCACAGTTATGACTCTATAGTCAGTAAAAATCCTATTGCCATGTACTTGTGTGAGGTGTTTGTAGTATGGATGCCCGCTTTCATTCTTCTGGATAATGCTCTGAATATTGCACAGGTCCACACACCACACACAGTCAGAACTGTGCACATGAATGAGGGGGGTTTGCAATGCAACCTTCACAGCAGCTCCAGAGAGGTGTCTTCTTTCTAGTGAAGATCTGAAAGCTGTGACTGGATGAATGAATTGATCTGGACCAGGCAGCACAGGTGACAGAACTTCAGCCCAGTTGCTGAAGTCTGTAATGGTTACACTGGTTTGTCAGTAGACTTTAAACCACCACTTCTTATTTCTGAGTAAGTTCTAAGAAACATCTAGATGTTCTCAGAACTGACCCCATTCAAAGCTTCACACTACCTTCAAGTGCTTTGTTTTGATAATCCTAAAAATTGTTTATCTACAGGCTGTGGTTCTATGGTTTTATAGTATTTTTTTTTTGTTTTGCTTTGCCTTTTTCCCCCCCTTGCTCCATTCCTATTTGAATCACTTCAGTGAAGTAAAGGAATGAGATTTAGATTTGTTTTCTGCAGTTGAGATGAAAAAACATCCAGGGAATATAGAATGTTTCTTGCAGTTCTTGGGCTTTTGACTCCAGTTGTACCTTAATACCCAAAATGTTTTCATCTATGCTGGGTCAAGTGCAGACAGTTAGAGTTGGCCTAAATACAAGGAAACAGCAGATAAAGTGCCCCTTCAGTTATCTCACAAACAATCTAAAGGTACCAGTGAACCTGGTCCTATTTTCTCATTTGTGGATGTCCTTTTATCCACGTTCATCCTGTTTGGACACCAGAGACAGGAAACAAATCTAATGTGCCTTTGAAATTTAACACACTGCACTTCAAGAGGGATCTGGAAGAATGACTTATATCTCTTGCAGAAACAAAGGTATTTAAAATCCTGGTAAATATGGATATGGTGAAAACTGGCATGATTTCCCTTTTGGTTGTGTTTAATATTTTGGCTCAGCTCTAAGTTCTAGACCATGGTGTTGAGGCAAAGTGAGGCACCAGACAGGTAGCTGACAGTAAGCCATAAATACAGTGATGTCCATGTCTCCTCTGGAGAAATGTATGAGCTCACAGGATCATTTATGTAAGAAGGGAATTCAAGTCCCAAGTCTGAATTCTCCCTGAAGATTCAGATTTCTAGTTCGAACCCCTTTCCTCTCTGAACATAAATGAGAAACTAAATTGGAACTGAGTAATGAGAGATATCTCCAGTGAGGACGAAATTATTTTATTGAAGTCCAGAACCATGAAAAAAACCGAAAAGATATATGAGCTGCATGTTGAGAATATCAACAGAAATTTTAGGAAAACTTGACATTGTGTTGGGATGTAATTGACCCAAGAAAAGGATACAAATGGAGCAGAGAAACTAGCATACCTTGAGTGGTTGCAAAATTCTTCTGCACTGGTTTTGCACTGGCTTTCTTAAAGGTTTGCTCCCGTAAACTACTTGTCTTCAGTAGGTTTATTGAACAGATTTCTACATATTTTCCTGTGAAGAAGCCAAGTATAGATCTACTGAAGGTACCAGGAGAGCTACAGTCTCAGTGACACTGAATACAACCAGAGCACCAAAGCACATCATCAACCAGGACTAACAAAGGTAAAGGGAAGCCTTTTAGCTTTCCTTCATGAATGGCACATAGGTCTAGAAAGTATCCCTCAAGGCATGTTAGCACCAGGTCTAGCCTCTCTGGAGGGCTGCAGAGAGAGAGACAGACAAGACCCTCTCTCAGTGATTGGATTAGTTGGGTTAGCAAGCTGGAGAGTGAGTGATGGTGCTATCTTATGTGGAAGGACCAAAAGCTGGCTCCTCAGCACATGTTCATAGGAGACCCAGAAGGCAGCTGGGCAGAGTCATCCCCACTTCCACCTTATGCACCCACTATCAGACAAATCTGAATCTTTTACATTTATGAAGCCCAAGGCTTGGCATCACAGCAAAATTAAGAGACCTGAAGTCCCAGTTCATGTTCATCTCAGTCTACAGATGAGTCTATCTCCAATTTCAGTTACTTTATTGGTCTGCTGGGCTTGCTCAGCCCTGCTGATGAGGATATCATGCAGCCAGGCATTGCTTCTGTGACCAGCCTCACACTGTGGTCATAATGTTTGACATCATGCACCTTCCCATTTTGCCTATGTTCTTGCCTCTTGTTAATAAGTTTCAATGTTACTTCATACAGTGAAGCTATTTCACCATAATAATGACTAAGATTTTCCTGTTTAGGGGGAAACATTTACCTTATTAAAGTTCTGAGGAAATTTCTTCTAGGCCATATTTTTACCAGGGAAGCAGTAAGTCCTGCTTTATTTCTTTTTATTCTGAGTGATTAACATTTTGAATTTTCTTCTATGCATATATAGTATGTCTTGTGTCCAATCCCACTTCTTACTTTTAATTGTCAAAAATGTCTATAAATTAAATGGGCAAGTGTGTCCCCCACATTATAGTGACTTCATCCTTAGAACTTCTCTGTGCAGTCTCAGTACTGCTACACAGAAAGAGAAACTGAGGCGCAGAAAGGGCGAGTGTGTTGCAGATTCAGACAGAGCCAGGCATGAATCCAAAATCTGGTGAGCTCGAGTTAAGTGCCTTGGGCGTGAAATAGTCCTTCTTTTATGGACATTACAGCTGTGATTTGTGATGAAGCTTACAGAATCTACTTAGGTCAACCCATGAGATTTGAGCACCCAACTCCTTTAGTACCTCTGAAAATCCATTTGAAAATACCTTCTTATGCTTCTTTTGGCATAAAATGCTGTATTTTCTATCTCCCCTTTAGGACTATACCTGTTATTAAAGGTGGATCTAAAGTCTCAAAATCTCTGTGCTTTTTTTCTGACTTGGAAAAAAGCTTTTAAGTTCCGATATTTCACTGTCTAGGAGACTGTTCAGCTGTCTTTCATTGCCACCACATTGTGTAATAACTTTTGTTAAATCCTGTAACCCATCACAGAATGGCTATGTTCTTACATAAATAACAGTGTCACCTCCCGCAATGTTGTGTTGAAAAATCTGTGGTGTGAGTATTTAAAGAAAGAGGTTGGAATTACTGAGAGATCTGTCTGCTATTTATGCAACCATAGTTCCAGCAGAGGGATGCTGAAAGTAACTGCTGTGCTGTGTAGCTAAATACAACCAGAGGGAACAAGTCATCCAGCAAGTTTAGATACTGCAAAAGTCAGATGGGCATTGGCTGTTTTGCATTTTCACTTTTGGGTTGAGAACAAATTATTTTCTGGGTTTCAGTAGGTAGAAGAGAAGTTACTGGGGAAGCACAGAGGACAGCCTGTAAAACGTGTACATTTTAGGGCAAACTGCCAGGCCCAGATCCTTCTCCCACTCTACACACAGGCTGAGCTAAGTCAGTAGAACTTCAGCAAATGTTACAACCTTTCCTGTTTGCTTTGCACTGCTGATATATTTGTGCATTGCAAAACCTTGCATCTTCTTGAAAATATCCTTTGGGGAGGGGAGCAGGAAATCCATATTCCTCTGTTTGACAAAATTGCTTTGATGTCTCCTTTCCTCTCCTGTAATGCTTCTGTCTGTGTGAGGATAAATGCACTGCAACTGGAAAAGTGAGATAAATAGCATAAGGAGAAATCATTAGAAAACTCAGTGCTTGAGAGGTGCATTCTTGGAAATGTGCCAGTTATAAAGCCTGACCAGGCCTGAAAAATAAAAATCCCTCAAATAATAATATAGGATCTCCATGGACCATTTTCTTATGCATCTTCCACAAGCATGGAACATTAAAAGATTGAAAACTCCTTTTCATTTCATTCTGTACAGCCTGAAAAACCATACAATATATTCCACATGCATTTATAATAACAATGTGGAATAGAAGAATTTTCCTTCTTGTTACTGAGCAGAAAATGAACCTTGTCCCTGCAAAATTAAATACAAATAAAAGGAAGAGGGAACATCCATGGTATAAGCCTATGTATTCTTTCCGTTCCTCTACTAAATGATAAGCTGGAAAAATGCTGAAAATGGACACTTTCTCCTGTGTTCTGTGGGGTGGTGAAGGTGTGTATATACATTTATATGTAATTCAAGTGCATGTTATATAATTTATATGGGGAGTAAGCCTCTTACAGGCAGGTCCAAAGGCTTTCTTTCTTTTCTGTGCAAATTTCAAGTTCCCAATGAATGTGAAAACAATGTAAGAAATCTTTGGCCACCCAAGATGTCACAGGCATTGTTCTGCTGCGCTTCTGGCCTCATTGGAGCTGACACGCAGCATAATGAGTAACAGGACTTCTCCCCGTGGTGCTCCTGTAGGCAAGTTACAGGACTTGTTTATGAATCATTCTTCCTCCCTCTCATTAACAGCAACTGCTATAGTGATTTTCTGACTGCAGTTATCTCCTTGAGGAAACCTTGTTGATGCAGCATTATACTCATTACACTTTGCAGACTGACTTCATCAAACATCACCTTTTGCTTTGACACATGAATCTCAAGCATGAGAGGGACGTGCTTTTTTTTCAGAGATTATTCAGTGGGTTATTATGGAAACCACATTTTATAAATGGGGATTGCCCTGCTAGAAAATGCCAATTAACAGTACAATGGATTAGAAGCATTCTCTTGCCAGCTGTGTTTAAAATAATGTCACAATGATAAACTAGATGGCTCTACCATGAACAGTCTGTACTGGCACTCTGACTTACACTCAGTTTCCTGACTTAGGTTCCTGGCATGCAGGACATGAAATGTGCAAGCCAGAAAGCAAGACTTGCTCCAACCTGCACCCTCCTGAATGGCTCACAGCAAAAAAGAGGCTGGTGGTAACTCTTCTCCACACTGCATCTCTCCTGCCTCCCCCAGCAATGTGTCCTAGTACAGCACCACTGTCTTTCACCTGGTGGGAATTTTCACCTGGCTACTGAGTATTTTTTAGCAACCAGTGAAGTAAAGGTATTAAAATTAATATATTGTCATATTTCTTCTAAAAGAGGAAATGTAAAACAGTGAGGGTTTTTTATTACAACATTTTTATCTATTTATCTTATAGGTAGGGTTTAATTACTCCCTAATTAGGTTTGCCCAAGTTTCCCCCAGTTTCTTATTTTGGATGAACACTATTCAGATCACACATTTATGGATTTGCTACTCATTACACGACCAGTCTGGCATTTTCATTATCCTTCAACTTTATCTCTCCTCCTGAATCAGGGTTGCTGTTATTAATAGAATTTTTACTGCCACAGTTAACTTCAGTTCAGAATTAAGACCACATTTTTCTTCACTTTATATAAACACCCAAGTAAAGGAGCTCTGTACTGGGGAGTTTATCAGTTAGTGACCTTTCAGGGACCTCATACATTCTTTTGGAAATGGTTTCTGTTGAGCATTAATTTATTATTCTCTGCCCACATTTGGGTCTCTGAAGCTGCATAAATTTTTGTCCTCATCCTCCTTCTTTGCTGCTGACTCTGCGTATTGATATGACACTTCTTGTGCCATTGCCTGAATAAGCACTGAGCTGTAATGTCACTAGCAGTCATTATTGCGCATTCAGACACTTCACCTGCACTGATCAATGCTGCTACCCCAACCAATCTGATTTCATGTTTTAGGTGAAGCTGTGAGAGATATGGTAAAACACTGTCAAGTACTCAATATCTCTGCTATATTTTGCTTATCTTCTCTCTTTCCTTAAAACCAAAATAAGTGATATTTCAGTGGGCATCATTTTATGTATTCAAGCAGACAAGCATCTCACTTCATTTTGTGTTTTTGATCTCTCTTAACTCTTGCTAGATTCACAGGCCTCATTAGGCGGCTAACCATTTATTTCCATTGTGATGGAAGCTCCATTTTCTATCCCCTCTTAGTCACCCATCTCTGCCGATCATACGCTATTAGACTCCCTCAAGATTCCTTTCAGACAGCCAGAGATTTCAAATCAATGGTTCACAAGTACAGTAAGTGTGCTTTTTAACTTTTTGCCAGGTTGAGTGTACTCTTGCTTGTGTAAGGACTGCCAGAACCAGAAGTTGCTCTTAAACTGTTAGTGAAGATGATTGTATATGAATTTGTTCATTGACTCCTGCTCTATCATCAAATATGATTGGGAAAGAACAGAGAAATTATTATTTTGTTTCATTCAACGAGGAATATGGAATTACCTTTTGGCACAGATGCAATTACTTGGCATTTGATGTTTCCCTTTAAATTATGAGATGAAGAATATGAGAATAGTTCATATTTATTCCTGATTATTAATCAAATCTGAACATTAAATACTTCAAAATGTCACTCTAAGAGATTTTCTTTCACCCACTTTAAAAAGATATGTTTATTCACCCATCTACTGTGTTCATCATGGCTTTGCAGAGTGAAGTAAAACGAAGGCCTGTTTTTAAATGAACTATGAAAAATATTATATAACTGGGTCTCATAATAAAAATGTCTCACAGTAAAAATGCCTCATAATAAAAACGTCAATGACTTTTTACTTATAATTAGACAAATTCTGTGGCTTGAAGATGAACACTCAGATCTGAGGGTGAATTGAGGCAATTTATCAACATTTATGCACATATAGGTTTGCACCAAGAACATGAGCTCCCTAAACCTGACCTTCCTTATGGGAATAATGCGATACAGTGGTTGGTGGAAATAAGAAAGACACTGTGGATTTAAACACATCTTAAAAAAGAACTTATTCTATCTGACACATCCACCTCTGCAAACATCAGTATGGAGTGAGAATATTAACTTTACTAATACACGGGATTTAGAACAGAAGCTGTGCTACCTATAAATGATTCCTCTGCTTATAAAGTATTTGAGTGCTACTGATGGAAGAGAGGAAATACAAGGGAAACAAATTATTTCTCCAGCTAATATGAAATAGGATTCAAAATGGTATATTTCAGAACTCATTTCTTATGGATGCCAATGGTTTTTACGTTTCTTAGGCAAAATTTACACAATAGGAAAATTTCCACAATGTATCTGCTGACAGGAAAGAAAATGATGACCATGCCAGAACTATCTCCTCACTCCTATAACACAGTGCTTCTAATAGTCTGGTGCTGTTAGCCGACTTGAGTGAGGGATGACTCCACCTGGATCACTAGTAAAAGCACAGGGAACTGAAGCTGTTACACCTTCTCTAGAAACTGAGAGTATGCAAAAAATTGCAGTTAGACTTTGGGGAAGAGGATGCCCCATGTTCACCAATGCTTTAGGGAGAAATGGAATCCTATTTTCCTGGAATATTGTCCTTTCAGTGATTGCAATTCAGGTCTGTGTATTTGTTTTGTTTGCCAGCTGCTATGCTATGTCACAGAAAACTGAAAAAGTGTAAACAAACAAATAAATAATCTGCATCATTAGCCATATATAATGCCAGATATTATCAGTGCTATAAAAACCCCACTGTTGCTTAAGGATAATTTCTAACCAAGATGTCAAATGATGTATGTGGAGCATGCTGCTTCCACTAGAATTTCCCCTTCTCCACAGAGCTAAGCCACAGTCGACATCTTGTTAATTCACCCAACTGTGACTATGCTGTATCAACATGTGTAGCTAACGTTTGTGTTCAAACAGTTCCCTTTGTGAAAACATTTTCTTACTCTCAGCATCAAACTCTTTCTTACTGCTTTTTTCCCATTACATCACTTTTTTCCCCCTTCAGCCAGAGATGTGGGAGACTGTTTCCTTTGGAGCATATGCCAATGTTGAGCTGCTGAAACAGCAGGGGAGGTTATAAATCTGGACAGGGAACTGATCTTCATCCCTAATAGCTGAATGCTTTGTGGCCATCACAGGCAATGCTTTCTCTAACCTCTGTGACCTTGTCTGGTCTCAGACATAACCTTTCAGCTGGGGTGGAAACCAGCATCGTGCTAATACATTTCCAAGACTGCTGGTACTGAGTGACTTTTTTAGACAAATGTCATATAGTTATATTAATTTGTGAATTTTCAAATGTGTACTTCTAACTTTTTTAGACTACATGACCTCTATAAGCATAGTAATAAAAGAAGAGTAAAAACAAAAGCTTATCCGAATACAATATCCAATTGTAAGGATTTATTACAAAATTTTTAACAGTAAAGCAACTTGAGCCCACATTTAAAAATACCCTGTTGCATCCCTTGCCATTGCCAAGTATACAATTGCATTTTCCTTTCTAAATATGGCTACTGAAAACAAAAAAGATTAAAGAGTCACCTTTTCAATATCTAGAAGTGTTATAGATGTAATTTCTGTTTTTTTCACAGCAAGACTGGGCAGGAAATGGATAAATTACTTTTTAAGTAGAGGATACAACTTTCAGAATTAATTCTGGAAGAATATGAAATACTGGACTCAAAGTTTTGACAGTTCAAAAGTTTTCATAAGTTCCTTCTGTACCCTTGATAATAAATGCTTGATAATGGACAACAGTTCTCATTAAATTGCTCTGATTTCCCTGGAATAGGTGAAAACTAAGTGATCTCGCTCATTTATGTTGTTTTTATTACAGATAAAGATTATAAAATGAAGTACTGATATAGGTGGGTCATTTTTCTCAAAGTGTTTTACTCAATTAAGTTTTCATTTTTCCTCAAATCAAAAGAAAATAATTGATTCAGTTTTCCATTTACAGCACCCTTGACATAAAGCGGGTGCCTTAAGCTTTGCAAACACTTGCTTTGGTTGTTTGCATTTTATTGCAAAGGGTGGCACCATCCACCATATCAAGCTCAGAGTGATTATGGTGTGATAATTTTAAAGGTGCATTCTTGGACTTACCTGGAAAGAATGAAGAATTAATTTAATTTGGATTTATTTCTGCTGTAGTCTGAGACAGGAGAACTATCATGCTACCTATAGCATATATAAAGACACTCCATATAGGGTATTTCTATTATGTATTTCTTATAGTAGTTTTTTGTTACAAAATTTAAAGCTATTCCATGAAAAGGGATTAAATTCTTTGCTGTGCTGAAGTCTCAGCAGCATCAGGGTACATGCTAGTGCCTCTGCCTCTGGTCTTGTAACTATGGCTGGCCTGTCTGCCAGTGGCTCTGCTTTAGCAGGTCATATGGAACATTACAAATTCCCCGTGTCCTGACAACTAGAGAAATCTTTTTGGACAAAGAAATGTGGAGTCAGTGAGTGTGAGAGCAGGTTGGCTTTCATTTGTGGTGTAAGTACTCTAACCAATTAGTAGGTGAAATGAAGTATTTTTCCTCTTCAGACATAGTGAGAAAATCTACTGAAACCATGTTTCATTTGTTATAAATGGAGCAGATAAAAGTATTAAATGTTTTTCCTTTCCTATGAAGTGAAATACTAAATTAATGGGACTGGATTAATAACTGGAGGCTACTTGATTCTAATATAGTCAATGGAAAGAGGGAAGCACCTAACCTAATCTAACAGTGTCTTCACCTGCATGTTTATAGAGAAAATTATCATTCCTGTCACCTCTATGAGGAGTGTAAGTAGTTAAACTGGCACATCAGTTACCTAAATTGCATTGTGTTAGAGGTCTGAATGAGTAAATTGGAAAACCCCACGCAATAGTGGTAAATCTGTAACTCCTGTAAGTGTTCTGCAATCATTTCTTGTCTCTGCAGATCAAATCCAAGTTTGGTCAGTGGAAAGATGTATGTATGGACATGATGATGAAGGTGAGAAGCTCAGGAATTACATGGTTGTGTCTTTAAGAACAGCTAGTTCATACTTGCTTTTTGGTTCATCCAGTATCTTTTGATATATATACATCTCATGTGAAACAGGGTTGTCTATTGCAGCTACTGTTAACAAATCCAGATCTGAGCATAATTTTGATTCAAGGGAGATGAAAGTATTCTTATACTATCTTCTTTTTGTCCTCTAAGAATTGGGTTTTTTTCCAGCTGATACCTTTTTTACCATTGTTATCACTATAGTGACTTTGACATTTTGTTGTGATTCTTAGATAACTTTGCAGTTAAGTTCTCAGCCTCTCTTCTGGTTTGGGTTTTTGGGGTGTTTTTCCTCTTTTCCCCCCTCAGTTCTCAAAGTAGAGTGCTCTTTTTTAGCTTTGTTGTGGTTTGGGTTTAGGGTTGTTTTTGGCCAAAAATACGTTGTTGGAAGTTAGCAATAGGTATCACTGTAGAGTTGCTTGTGCTGTAAAATTTGGCGCATCTCTTCAGGTGGCCGAGGATGTCAGTTGTGCCGGGATGATTCCTGTGGTGTCTCAGAAATTCTGGTGAAGAATTTTGTGGTTGATTTATATCATCCAACATATTGCCAAGTATGTCAAACGTGTTTAAAATTATACAAAATTATTTAATGAATATACTGAAATCTCATGGACAATTATCATACCAGACATGCCTCTGTGTTGGAAGGATAATTGCTGTTTTTGCAAGAAAATAGCAAAGGTCAGTATAAATAAGTATCAGATTTTATTGTATAATAATTTCCAATCAGTATATAGCCTGTATCTTTTCATGAACATATGAACATATGTCAAATGGATATGCATTATCTAATGGATATGTTCATGTCTGAGCTAAAAGACTGATTATGATGTTACACATGCCAGAAATCATGCCAAATTTTTGGTTGTTGTTTTTGGATGAATGTGCCATGCAAAGCTTTTACAAGGCAGTGTTATATGGTGTTCATTTTCATCAGTAGTATGAGCTCATCAAGCAGTGGGACCAACTGCTTCAGACTGCAGATTGAAATAATCTTTGTTGGTGTTTGCTGCTTCTTCAGTAGCATGCTGCATGTCTACACAGAAAACTGAATCAGCTTGTATATAAAATGTTACCAGATACAGAATTTCACATTAAAATTTGTTTCACAAGAAGCATGGTCAAAGAATAAGTATTCCATTTCTTTATCAGGATTACAGCAGTCTCCTGTCTTCCATGACTTTATTGAGAATTATTAATGAACATAATCCTGTTTTTTTCTGGCAGCTGCAATACTGTTCCTTTTCAGTTCTTTGTCCCAAAATGCTCAACAACAGATCTTGTTACCTGGCAGAATGTTGGATTTTCACAGCCATTCTCAGTTCAGACTTGTCTCATAGAGTCCTAGGTTTTCAAAGAAGCCAGATCCATAGACTTGAGAGATCCAAGCTCAGCTGCTTTCACTGTAGCTGCCTGAAAAATGCACATGTAAAATTTTGGATAGTTTGTGTATATCTGGCTTTAGGTCTCCTACCCAGTGGCAAGGGTGGGTAAGTCTCCTTGGCAGGGAATAAGAGAATTAAATATTTAAATGTTTCTCAAATGTAGGTGTTCAGAAGAAAAACGCCTGTTAAACCTTGCCCAGGTCTGATACTACCTGCCATGGAACAGGGAGTGATGGCTCTTTTACCTTTATGGATCTCAAGAATAATAATTTAGCTCTGGATGTGTTCACTCTGAAAGAAGTTAATGTGCAAATAGAATACTTGTATGACATTCAAAATCTGCTGGAAACCTTGTTAGAAATAAAAAAATTGGAGCCCCCTTCTAAGCACAGTAGGGCTGTAAGATTGCTGGCTGCTAAATCACGGAAAAGAAGAAGAAATGAGAAACTCTTTGGAGGATAAACCTGTTTAAGAAGGATTAAATATATAAACTGATTCATTCAATTGGGCATATCTACCAGCTCTCCATGTGCTCATTCTATGTCTGTTAACTATTTCTAGCTGTAAGAAATGCATGTGCTGTGCATAGGCAGTGATAATGGTAGCTCTGCATTTTGTATGCCATATTCTCTGCTCTCAGGGACTACATCTACGTGAAACCTGTGTCTCTACAGGTAGTACCTATGCTGTACCTGGCTGGTCCTGAGAATAATCCTAGCCTTAGAATAATCCCCAAGACCTCACTCCAGTGTGGTCTCATTGTCCTTTAGTTTACCCTGCAAATTGATGCTCTTAAATTCCATTTTATCAGTGACAGGTGATGCTAGCTTCTAATTGGGACAGATGGTTGATGCTGTGAAATAGTGTTTGATGGTGGTTAAGAAGCTGGCTCCATGACTTCAGGCCATCCATGCTGCAGGTTAAGGTGTCCTTGGTGAATATTCATCTCGTTTGCCACAAACCAAAACACAGAAGATTAAAAAAGGAGACTGTGAATTTGCCCTTGTTACTACGTAGTTACACTATAAGTGTATGAAATGTGCCTGAAATCCTTTTCATATCATACACTAAACATCAATAATAAAGACTGAAGGTAGAGAGGCAGCTGAAACTCTGAAATACATATCTACAATTACAAAGCCAACATCGCTGGCACCAGGTAAATGACTAAGGTCTAACTTGATTTTTTTTTCCCCAGAAACTGGGAAAATACAAACAAGTTAGGTGATATAAGGATATTTCTTGTCACTCATGAAAGCAGATTTAAGAAGCTGTTGAGATGAGTTCTGCCTGGGTTTTATCTATCACATACTTGGAGAAAGGAACTGGATCTAGGCAGGATTTTAAGTATTGTCCCCTTGAAGCACAAAGGTCCTCCTCGTTCTTGAAAGAGAGGAATATAGTAACTAGAGGGCAAGAGGGCAGGGGAAGTATTCTTCACATACCTCCTTTCCCATGCACACTGGCCCGCAGTGAGGTCTGACTGTTGAGGTATCTAAGGACGACACATCATACACTAAACATCAACAATAAAGACTGAAGATAAGCTGAAACTCTGGAATGCATATCTACAATTACAAAGCCAATGTCACTGGCAACAGGTAAATGACTAAGGTCTAGGATTTCAGGTCTTGCCCAGCAAGGCCAGATAGCATTTCATGGATGTCGGTTTGATCTACAGCACCAGACCTGTTGCCTCTGCTTAGCCCCCTTCTACCAACCTCATTGCAATGGTATGGAGGGAATTCATGTGGTCAGGTCAAGTGGAGTCACTTCAGCCTGATCCTACTCTCCATTTTTTATGCTGATATTCCACCCACAGCTCAGAGTTGCAGTTTCCTTCTGATGTATCTTCTATGACTGTGACAGAAGCAAGTGCAAAGTTTATTTACACTGCTATTCTCCACTGTTAATGTTTGACAACTATTTTTCTAGATGGCTCTGTAAGATACAAGGCAGAGACAGACAAAGTTCTTCAATCTAAATGGAGTTCTCCTGATTTGTATCAGTGAAGTTGAGCATAGAATCAAACCTTAGAGCATTATTTTTTGAACCAATACAGAGACAGAAATCCTAGGCTGTGAGGCCCTGCTTCATGAAAGCATTAAGCACCTGCTTAACTTTGAGCGCTGACTTCAATGTATTTAAAGTTAATCAAGCGCTTAAGCTTTTTCCTTCATAGAGATTCTTTTCTGCATAAGGCCTAAGAGAAAATAGATAACTATAAAGAGCAACTGTAATGAGCCTGCATATGGGCCAAAGAGAAGGGGATTATTAATGCTTTCAGGTTCGTTGAGGACTAGGGTTTAAATACCAACCTCCTACAGTGAGACATGAAAGACTCTCATAAATGTGTTAAATTGCATCAGGTCCATTTAATATCATTATGTTAATAAAAGTATCTTTGCACTATAATAACCAGTGAGGACAGTAGGTGGACCAGTGAGTCTGTTCAGGAAGCAGAACATATTCCTTCTGCTATCCTCCTTTCTGTTGCACTCTGTAGAGTAGGTCTCCAATAAACAATAAGCTTCTAAGTACTTTAGTTTCTGGGAAAATCTTGAAATTGCTTTGAGGATGGTAAAAACACAGCTCCATGGCACAACTGAGTTAGGGAATGAATAATGAAGTTCTCTGAACCAGAATGGTAGAAATGAGTGTGGGAAAAGTTCTTGTGCAACCTCTACTTTGTAGGCAATGCTTCCAATAATTGGTAAGACAGAGCACAAAACTGCCAATCAGAGTAAAACTTAGAATAAAACTGCAACTAGGGCTTTTATCAAAATGACCTTTCAACAGTGTTTATTGTTGCTCCATCTCTCTTTCTAATCTTCTTGCTGTGAACAGAGAAAAAACACATATTTTTTGTTGTTTATCACTCCAGAGGGCAAATCCAAATTGTTGATTTAATTGAAGGATTTAATTCTAAAGATAGTTTAATGCTGCAAAGATCATTCGTTAAAACAAGAACATTGGGGAACCTTGACCCCAAACCTCAACAGCTTTATTATAATCATGTTATGATGCTTAAACATCATAACAGTGAGTCTGTAGTATGGTGTGGATAGATTTTGTGTGAATTTGGAGTCAAGAGCAGATTTTATGTTTGAATGCTTATATGCGGGATTTTTATTTTAAATAGGTCAAAGACAAAAGCACTCTGTGCAGGAAACATAAAGGCGGAATTTCAAATAGCTAGTCTGGATTTTGCAGAATCAAAATCTAACTGATGAATGGTTGTAAACCTGATTTTTATTTCCTTGTCTTGCAGAAAATTTAACACAAACAGAAGCTGGCTATTCAGTACCAAGACCTCCCAAACTATCATGCCTCAAATGAAATTGCATTTCTGGGAAGGAAACAAGAAACTGAGTTTTATGCAACTTTGCTAAACAGAATGAGAAAACACAAGTCTTTTTGAGACCTCTGCAAATTGTATTGTCTGTATAGCAGTATTTGGTGTTTTCTGTTCAGCAATAAAAGCCTGTATGAATAAAATGTAATCAATCACATTGATATATAATATGACACATTGTCAAGGAAAAAAAAGCATCTTTCTTTACCTCTGCTGTAACCATGGCCTTTGATTCCAGAAGTTTCCATGCCTTGATCATTGTACCAAATGTATAATTAACCCCATTCAACTTGTTACTGCAGAGGACCTGGGCACGGATGTGTTCAGGAAAGCATGGAGTCAAATTAATGAAAGAAAAAAGTCCATCATCTCTGCCTGAGAAATTCACTGAATTGCACATTGCCAGAAGCTGGAAGGACATACTTAGAGAAGGATCCCTTTATGCCTGGTCCACGTTTCTACTCCTTCCCTACTATCTGCATCTTTGACTATTCAAAGAGAGATGCAGAGAGGTAGTAGATGCCCCAACCCTGGAAACATCCAAAGCCAGGTTGGATGGGACTCTGAATGACCTGATCTAACCAAAGATGTACTGGCTGATTGCAAGGGTATTGAACTACATGACCTTTAAAGGTCCCTTCTAACCCAAATTATTCCATGGTTTTATACAGGCCATGGATCTGCCAGTAAGGCACAGGATACATTCAGAGTTCTTTGCCTCTGTTTTAACATTTTTTCTTATTTCACTTACAAGTGCTGTAATTTAAGTATTTCTCATTTAACTAACAGGCATTATGGAGCTTGATGCAGAGAAAAGATGTATAGAACAGCCAGACAAAGATACAAAGCAGTTGTCTAATGACTCCTCACTGCTAAACTATCAGAGATGATTTGTAATAAAGGTAGAAGAACCTTCCATCCCATCAGCACTTCTAGGGTTTAGGTACTGTGTACCTGAGCATTTTCAAACCTCTGGTCTTCTATCCCAGAAAGATGAAGAAGTGAACTCTGACCTGGAATGGAAGACAACACTGAGCTGTTAATCTTCAGGATGCAAATTGCTCCTTCATACAGGGCTCACAGAGCTATGCCCTGAGCTGGCCATCATTTGTCAGGAAAGGATTTAATCCCTGGTACAGTCCTGTCTGCCACAGTAGCCCCAAGCTAATGTTACAACCTGGACAGTGATCACATCTTCCCAGGAAAGAAACTCCTATGACTAAAAAAAACCCCCAAACAACTTAGACTTAGTCCATACCTACCTGTCACATGTAGGTTAGTTTGGTCTCCGCTTGAGGACATAGTATGAGGAGAAGGGACTGTATGACAAAGCACGTCTCTTACTGCAGGCAAAGTGTTGGTTCATTCCATGCTTAAATTGAACTTAGAGAGGAACACACTGTGCATTGTGCAAAGACTCTGTAAAAGGCAATGAATTTTGTTTTGGAATGGGAAACATGTAATTCATCAGACCAAATTCAGCCAAAGATTTTCCCTTTTCATGCCTATGTTCATGTTGACTTGAATTGTTAGTATTTACAGACAGTAGTCAGGAACAGTAAGCAAATCCAGTAAGAAGTCTTTGTTCCTTCCTAGGCAGTCACTAGGCAGATAATACAAAAGATGGCCAAATTTCATGGGGTTTCCATAAAAGTTTTATCAAAGAACAAAGATACAAAGCAGTTGTCTAATGGCTTCTCACTGCTAAACTAACAGTGATGGTTTATAATAAAGATAGAAGAGCATAAATCTACTAGCGAAATAGAAAACTAGACAGTAGACAACTAGATTGCTGACCACCTGAGTCTCTCATACTGGTCTGAGAGTACACCTCTGTCTATGTTTGATATTGGAGAATAAATAAGATTGAAGTGCTCATCCCCTTAAAAGACCTTGCAGAATCCAGTACAACACAAATAAGATAAGCACATCAATATATTAGGGAGGTGCTGCCTTGTGACAGAGGGACAGAGTAAGGGCCTCCAGATTCCATGAAAGCGAAACACACAAAGGCAATAGGAGAAGAGGTGAGTTCAGACAGGAGCAACACTTTCACAGAAAGACTGTCTGGGTCAGGAACTGCATTTTTGTTATTTATTTTATTATTCTTTTATTAAGTGCTTCCTTTTTTGTGTGTTTTTTTTCCCTCTCTTTTTTCTCCGCTCTTTTTCATTTTTTTTTAAACTAGCAAAGTGTCTTTCTTAAGACTGCATTATGAGCACAGTGTTAAACATGGTAGGGTGCCAATCTACAGCCAGGGCCACAAGCCCTTACTAAAAACTAGGTCAGCCTCAAGGGTTATATTAAGTAACACCCCCTGGTTAAGTTACCCTTTAAGACTTTACAGTAAAATATTTTCTATTATTCCCCATTTTTCTATTTTGTGAATATGAGTGTTGGGAACAGATTCCCTCCTCCTGTACCAGCACCACTCTTCCAGTCTGTGCTGCATATGTTCTGTGGAGAGTGGCTTCAGAAACAGAGAAAAACTCAGATTACAATAGCTGTCTGCTAGGAAACAATACAATGCATCTTATTTGCATTTTTATGTTTTAGTATCTGTACTCCAAATATTCTCTCTTCCTTGCAGTATGAAAAAGCATACAATTTAAACAGCACTGGCTGCATGTGAATTTTTTGCAATACTTTTTCAAAACAAAATAATCCCCATTCATATTTAATGGCTCCTTTTCCTGTACAGTTAGCCAATGAAAATAAATTGGGGAGTAGCTCATCCTAAAGGAATCCAAGTAATATAAAAAGTAATAAATTAGGCATATTCTCCCAAGATCAGTCAATAAGCAGGATTAATTTAGATTTTAATACGTTATTCTCGCCGTAATCTTTGCTTCTGGTGAACATCAGAAAGTATTTTGCCCCACAAGCTCAGTCCAGAATAAATAGGCTTTATCAGTGTTCATCTAGCCTCTGAGAATGATTTAATTTTCTCAGTACTTTAATAATGAAATTAGTTTTTATCTGTTTATGTATCTAAAAGGTATCCTCCCATTTTGAGTTAGATGATTATGTTTCCAGCCTTAAGAAAAATTGAATATAGGATAGCATGAATCACTTTAAGATATTTCACCATACTGGTGCTTCTCAGCATTCATATCTTGTAGACAATAAATATTTCCTTTACTTGATTGTCAAAAGCTTTACAGATCAGGTTTTCCTAAGTCTTCTGGAATCTTTCCCAGAAAAATATAGTTCTTTAGATTTGACTTGTTTGGTTCCACCAAATCAGAGATTCTAATTTGAACAATAACAATGATTGGTTCATTTCTATCACTTTGGCCATTCCACTGTAATAATCTGACAGTATATTTTATTTCTGTTTCGTGGTTTCAGAAGGATGAAGAAACCCCTCCAGGATCTCATAGGAAGTCAAACTGAGAAAAAGTGGTAGAGCCCAGACAGAGAAAAAAATCATGGGTAGCCTTTTTTTTTTCATTTTTTTTCATTTTTTCATGGTATTTTATTTCCATTACTTGTAGCAGGTATGGCTTTGCATTAGGCTACCACTGCAAGTCTCTTCTAGTTTTTCTGGTCTTGTCTTGGCCCACCTGGAGATTTGATTCAGCTTGTAACAGCAGTTACCTCTTGACGGCGTGTGACAAGGTAGGGGCATTACCTGCTTGGTTTTAGCTTTTCCTTAACTTGGAACAACTCTGAGGTGTGACACCTGTTAAGCAAGAGCAAATACAGGAGACCTGAGGACTATAAATTGGGGACAGTTAGTGTTCAGCAAACAAATGCAACCTTGGACCTCATGTAAACCAATCTCAGGGATAACCATGAGTACCAAAAAATATCCTATGCATGCAAAACACATCGTATACAGAGAGTACATGGAGATATAACATGGATCTGCAAACTGATGATGAAAGAACAAAGTGCACAGCATATCAGCAAACATAAAAATGCCCCTAGCGAATATCAGAGGAGGAGAAAGAAACCTGCAGCACCGACATCATACTCCTCCTAGGAAAAGACTTGGGATACTTAAGACTCACAGTAGCCCTCTCTGTGCCCCACATAAATGGATGTCATCAGCTTTTGGACACCAAGAGGCAGTGGGAGGACCAGAGAAGGGAATAAACACTATATAATTTGTATATCTATCACTTCAATAGTGGTATACAATTTGAACTGTGTAGGATCACTATAACTGCACAAACAATAATTCCTTGATAAGACTGTTAAGATTGTAAATAAGTCAACATTGAATTGTTGGCTTTCTGTATATTGTACATTCCTTTTGCCCATTAGAACCTGCTTTTCTAACCTCAGAGTCCTGGGATAGCAAACACCAGCACACATTCTGGCATCCGAGTTTCCCTTTCCCGAGGTAAAAGCTCTCCTCTCTTTGAATCCACAAGCTATACTCATGCTTCAATAAGAGGGTATTAAAGCCACAAATAATTTTGTGTATACAAGGGTCTTCACACAAGACAAAATACAATGCACAGCAAGATTATAATATTGGCCATACTAAATGATATAATCTAGCCTCAGCCTCACCAAGGGGGTTCACATGCAGGGCAATTTTTAACTCACCCTGCTTTGTAAACAGATTCAGAGAGAGTAGGAAATTCTGGCCCTGCTGTGCTGATCTGAAACTGTCCTCTTTTGCTCTTTATAAATCTCTTTCCCTGTCTGCTTTCGAAATGCTGTCTTAACGAGGATTTATAAAGATACACTGTGAAGCTTCTTATCTTTTATAGGAATTATGTTTATAATAATAATAATAAAGCCTTAATCTTGGAAGAACAATAGAGGGAGAGGGAAGCTGTAAGAAGAAATGTAAATGTAGGAGAATAAACAGCTAGGACATGGGCATTGGAGATCATGGATGGGCCCACACCAAAATGTGAGATCCAAATATCCCAAAATTTGAGAACATCTGAAGACAGATCAAAAAGTTTTGATCTGAACCCCTGCATTTCTCCTGCATTAGAGATGGGTAAGATGGCTCTGATAAAAGAAGATCCATCCTGAGACTTTTTGAAATTCAAAAGAGCTCAGTTTACCTTTTAAATTAAGTTCTGAGCAGCTTTTCTACTTCTTGCATTCAGCCAGAGGATGGGGAAATATCAAAACACAGCATGAAAGACATGCCTGCCCAGTCTGAATGAAGGTGTGCTGAAAATCTCCTCAGGGAGATTGATCCTCTGAGATTTCCAGAGCAAAGAATCCTGGATGTACTTCAAAAAAATAGTTAAAGTTTTAGGAAATTGACTGAATGCAACCACATCAAACAAATTGAGGTTTACCATGGCTTGCTGTTTAAGTGGAATATAATTACATTTATTTTAGATATATGGGATTCTCCTGTTTGTAAGCAAAGACCTTCAGAATTCATTGGCTCCAATGCCAAAGGTATTTGTTGTTATATCTGTACTAGGAAATAAACTATATCCTGGTTTTCCTCTGACCAACTGAAAGGGCATGGCTCCTTCCCACAGCACTGAACTCTCCTGTCCTCAAAACCCTGGTGGCTGCATTCAAACTGCCTATGGGGGTTGGTCCTTGGCCTATGTCCACCTGTGAGGCATACAGAGAACTTGCCGGGGAATGTGTTGAAGGGATGTCCAAAACTGTACCAGATACTGGGCTCATATTTAGCAGTATGGACAATCATGTGATAGCAGCGGATCTGTGCCCTGGTGCTTTCTTTGTTAGTAATAAAGACTGAGCCACCTTGAAGCGTGTTAACTGCTGCTGTGACTATATAGTGTTCCTTCCCAGTAAGGTATAGTGCCCAGTTTGAGTATCATCAGTCTTTCGTGCAACTCCTCTTGCTAAGTTTCAATATGATGCTCTTTGTGAAAGAACTTGTTTGTCTCTGGTTAGAAACTGAATGTTGTTGTTTAGCCCACTTGATTTTGGCCCTGTTCATTACTAAATACCCAGTCACAGGTTGAGTTTTTGTTGAAGTGTGTATAGTCAAAGCTCTGTACCTGTTCTGAGAAGACTGAAAATCTGGCAGTGATGAATCTCCAAAGTGATATGGATCAGCAAAAGAATGCAAAGATGATTAACACCATTTTTCCATTAATTCAGTCTTGTCGTTTAAAACCTGGAAAGGCAGCCACTGCTAGTGAGCTACTGTATCAGCTTTAATCCAGTGTATATCATGGTCACAGGTTGAGTCTGTGTAGAAAAGAGACCTGGATGGACAGACTTACATCTTGTGTCCCACTGCATGCCCATTTTCCCCTTGCAAAGAAGCCTAAACTTATAGACTGAAGTCATCTTCCAGATGACACCAAGTTGGACAGGAGTATTGTTCTGCTTGTGGATAGAAAAGTTCTACAGAGGGATCTGGACGGACTGGATAAATGAGACCAATGATATGAAGACTCAACAAGGCAAAGTGCTGGATCCTGAACTTGGGTCACAACAACCCATTTCATGTAGATCATACTATTCTAGTCCCTAATTAATTCCCAAATTGTTACCCGGTAACACTCACACAACACACTACTGTGGGTTTGTTGAAGAGATAACCAGCTTTGTTTGTGTTCTGGCTGACTGGGATGTTTGCATGGACATGGAGGCAAAGGCAGAGTGGTTTTTAGGCAGTCAAGAGGAGAAAAAATTACAGAAGAGAGAGATTAAAGAAATTAGTTTTGTTCATAGTTCTGAATGCAATGAGATCTGCAGCAAGTAGTTTCTGTTTCAAGCAGTCTGTGCCTGATGGTGTAAGATAATTGTCCTGCACTCATGCTTCCCATGCTTTCCCACATAAATTGATTATGTAATTTCTTCAGGAAGGCATTGCTACCCCAGGAGATCTCAGAGGCACCAAGTTCACAAATGGGATCTGGTTGCCATCTACTTTAACTTTACCACATGGGAAGTGAGGAAGCAAAATGACTGATGAGGCACAGTGACCCTCTGATGACTGTCTGTCATATTCTGACAGAGCTGAATTTTCAGAGCAAGGGATAAAGCTTTATTATAAGCTGAAATAGTTAAACTTGAAGGTGATTAATGCAAGGACTTTTTTACTGTAAATGAGAATGTTTGGATAGAGCCTGGCTTCCAAGCCAGGGAATGATTTTCTTTTGTACAATATGAATTGTGTTTATGTGCATGTATTTTTTATTTAGATAGATATTTGTGTGAGCATCTGTGTCTGTGTTGAGAAGCAGGAGCACAATAAAAAAAGTCCAAGGATACAAATGAAAAGAACATGTTCTTTTATGAAGAAAAAATGTCTGCTCTCTTTTGGTTGCATTGCTTACATAGTTGTTAGTTTAATCTTTATAATAAAGAGGTTTGTATTCTTTTTTAAATGTGTGGCAAACAAAGTAACTGAAACATAGGTAGACATAATACATTTGGGTTACAGGAAAAAAACCTGGCATGACTTTAAAGGCACTCATTTCATAACACCACATGTGCAAAGCATTATAATAATTGCACTGTGCACATCTGTAGCAGACAGAGTGAACAATGAATATTAAACCCACATTCCTTAAGCTGGCCCAGAAGCTTGACAGAGGTATTTTATATGGGAGACCTCTACTAGACCCCAAATGATAGGTCTTCTGCATCCAGAGCTGGTGTGCTTTAGTGGCAACTAAAGTGAGGGCAGTGGGAAAGAACATGGAAAGGCTGCTCCATTTGGTGTTGCTTTATTCCCTGTCTTTCTGCCCCACAGAAGGTATTTTGCTGAGGAATCTGGCTGGGGCCCTCAGTGGCTGCTCTTCAAAACTGCTGTAGTCCCAGAAAGAGGAGGAAAAAGGGATGAATGTGGAAGCAAAACAGTGATGAACAAAGGGTCTGGAGGCCAGACTGGGAACACCTGCCCCTTCTTCATGGGAAGGAGAGAGACACACTCAGGTTTCCTAAGATACACACTCCTGGTCAAGATGGACAAGATAAGTACCCACACTGAAGCTGTGTGATTCCTGTTAATTGATGATACGTGCTGTCTAAATAGTGGGCTATGCAGCCTATTAAAGTTGTTTTACGGAGAAAAACAATGGATTATCACTCAATCAACGCAGTCCTGCAGACAGTGGAGAATGCAGTAGACACCTCTCAAAGAATGATTCACCTTTCCAGTAAAGAGCAATTCCAGAATTATTTGAAGATCTTGATATTGCTTCATGAAGCAAAAACCAGGATAACATGTTTTTCATTTTATAGCAGCAGGAGCTATGTCATTAAAAGCCCCAGAACTCAGATGCCTTTCACAAGCTCAGGAGAGTGAACTTCCTGCCAGACCCTAGAAATGAGAGAGATGTCAAAATGTCCCAGCTCTGAATCCAGGGGCTTTACCATGAGATTGTAGCCATGCAAGCAATGCCCAAGATTTTATTCTATCCTATAGAAGGAGGAAAAAGGAACTCTTGGTCTACAGGCCCAGATGGTAATCATTTAACAGGGGAATGATCTTCTTTTCCCTTTTCTCTCTTTATGTCGAGTACATTCATGCATCCAAATTCTTTTAGTTATTAGGGCCATTGTCTGCCCTTTCTTTTCCTTCTTTTTACACCCTAGAACTTTTCTCTTTGGATACCCAGAAAATTAACAATTCTGATGTTGCTGCCTACCAAACTTGCTGCCACTATTTCACTGCTGTCTTTTACTTCTGCATTAATCAATCTGTGTCATAGATTGAGAGAGTAAGGTTTTAAAGGAAAGAACATCCTTACATTCTGTGATCATATAATGTCAACCAGTCCTATGAACTACAATTAATGTTCAAAAGTGTTATGGTAATACTTCTATTATTAACATTATTTATTAATCTGTGGTTAAATCTTTAATAAGTACTATTTAAGATGAGGTCACATATTGAATGACTGTTTTGAACTTCAAGAAAACATCTTCATTGTCACAAGATAGATTTAAAAATTATACTATTAAAAATAATAAAAATTGAGGTCATGGAAAATTGATGCTTTGTATTTTAGCTGAGAAGTAGGGATTTGCCAGCAATTCTGTAACATTAAGAGCAGAGCTTAGAGAAAAAACAAACATTAAGAGATTAGCAATAAAGTAAACACTGGATGTTTATAAGCTAATAGTCACAAAAATGAGAGCTGCACTGCATTTCTATAGTAAACATGTCGGTCATCTAAAAAAATAATCATAATCCCATTTTCTTTTCATTCCTTCTTTGACACACTTCTTTAGTTAAATGAACTTAGCAAAGCTGTGGATTGCTTAGCCCAAACATGTAAGATCTTCAAAGACAATTAACAGCATTCAGAAAGGCCCTTTGATGTGAAAATAGAGAAAATTAATGTATTAAAATTTTGTATTTGGATTTTGATTAAGTAACCCAATAAAGAGCCATTTTGAGATGGAGAGTTAGAATTTGTATTCCTTAAACAGGAGATTCATGGTTTGCCTACACCCAAGTAAGACGTCATTGTGTGCTACAGTTTCTAGACAATTATGTAGAAAAAGAACTTAAATGCCATCCAAGTAATTTTCCTTATTAATACGTTATGTATCAAAAGCTCACAGTGACCTAGATATAATGAAATCTAATGATAATTTTTGAAACTTAATAGTTCTGATGTTGCAGATTCAAAAAGTACTGTAGCTGTCTTGAGTTACTGCGAAGAGCGAGAAAGCCAGTTGCCTAGAGGAATGTGCTAATTAAGGAATACTCTTGGAATGTAAACCCAGGTACATTTCCAAGAGGCTGTGGGAAGAAGAAATCTGATGCTAGCTATCAGGGAAGAGGGAGTCATACTTCATGTAAATCTTAAACCTACACTCCCAAGAACAAGAGATAAGGATAAAGCAAAAGGAAGGCAGAAGAAGTGGGAAGGGATCCATCTTGGCAAAAGAATGCAACCCGGAGTGGTGCTGGGATTTTGGATGTCTGCCTTTCTTTCCTTCCCTCACGTCTTCTATTAATGTTATAAATCTGCTTGCAAGATGGCATTAAAGAAACAAGGAACTACTAAGCTGCTGCCTTGATTATTGAGGCTGATTACAGCCTCAGAAAGTATGATCTGAAACAAAGCATCCTCCAGCAGCGGCTAGGAGGGATCTATTGCCACCTATTATGGCTAAGTAATACCTCAGAGAAGTAGCGAATGGCAATTGAAGAAGAGACTTATCCCAAGTATTTTAAGCTGTTGGAAGAATGTTGCTTTTCAAGGATCCACCAAGCTTAAGAATGGCCCAACCCAGTGAGCAGAAAACCAAGGAGGCCTGCATGGATGAACAAGAAGCTCCGGATGAAACTCAAACATAAAAAGGATGTGTATAAGTTATGAAACCAGGGCTGAATTTCCAAGAGTGAATATAGAGGTCCTGCCTGAGTGTGTTGGTATCGTGCTAGTAGTTGAGGCAATGTTAAGACTAGTAAGCTGAGGCAATGGACATGTATGTCAAGAAGTAAAGCTTCTTTTTCACTGTGAAGGTGATCAAACACTGGCAAAGGTTTCCAAGAGGAGATGAGGTGTATCCATCCCTGGGCATCTCCAAAGCCCAACTGGAAACAATTCTGATCAAACTCAATGATTTTGTGATTCTGTCATTTCGTTTACTTCACTTTTCTTTTTAGTTTTTTTTAAACAATAGTTTAACTGTTTTGTTTGTGTAATGATAATTGATTTGGTTTCAAACTTGTCTGGCGCACAGTGAACATTCAGGTTAATCTATGCACATAAATCCAGGTGCCCATGATGCTAGCCAAATTTGGATATTGGGGTGTGTCCCATTAAAGTGTCAATTAAAAATCAATATAAATTTCAGTACTATCACATTCCAAGTGAAACAGAACTGCCTGTCCCTAGTTGACAATGTAAGTGCCTCTCCAACAGAAAATGGTGAAGCAAACCTCAGTTATAGCTATCCCTTATGTTCTCACGATATGCAAAATGTTTGTCTTCTGCACATCTTATGGAGAAATAAGAGAGGTGGACAACATGCAAGGTAGAAAAACTTTTCTCTTTGGCACCACTTGTTCTCATGGATCAGAAGTGACACAGTCCTGTTGCTCTGAAAGTGTAGGTGTTGCTTGAGGGAGAAACATGGAGCTATAAAGTTTCCATCAGAACCTTCTGAAGAGCACACAACATCAAGGAGGTAGTACAGTTTGACACAGGGATATTGGAAATTTGCCATAGTACAGGTTGGCAGGACCCAGGAAAAAAAAACAAAAAAGCTATGGGCAGGGACTTTAAAATGCAATGGCCAATTACCTTCATAACCTAGTTAGCCCTCATATCCTATGCACAATTTCACAAGGAGAACTTGCAATACAGTTCTGTAGTAAACCTGAAGCTGTAGAAGCCTACCCTAATAGATAGCTATGTTGATGCAGCCATAAGGTATTAAAATAATTAATGCATTCAAATGAAGTGTCACAAGATGCTGTATAAAATTTCTTCATCTGTATCAAATAATTTTCTTTTAAGCAAAGAAAGCCAACACATTTATATAGCCTTGGGGAACAGCTTGCGTAATGGTGATGTCAGAAAGTTCCTGAGCAGGTATCTAGGACTCACCTGCCAGTAAATGACAGCTTACTGACAAGTCTGTTTTCATTTGCATGCATAAAGTCAGGAAAAAAATTAAGCTGTACAAGTTTTAAAGCATGTTCAATTTGAAAACAATCTTAGATGTTGTAGCAATGTAGCTATGTGCAAAAAGAGCTTGACAAGAGAATTCAAAAAATGTTGCTAGCCTTTTAGCATAGCTGATTTCTTTAGAACATCAGATAATGAAATCTAGCTCTATTCAATTGCTGGATAACCTTGAAACCACATTTGTGGTATGAGGGATGCATGCTAACTTTAGCTAAACTCTCTGATTATTATTCTACACAGGTTATTTTAGTCTTAAGGCATGATCCTTTTCCACCTCCAAAAGACAGATTTAGAGTTAATAAATTCTATAAGGAATAGATGAATAACACAATATATGAATTATTATTTACATTGAAATGTTCCAGTCCATAAAATCACATAAAATATGTATCATACATATCTTCACCTCTGTACTTTGAGATATACTGCTAGATTAAGATCTTACTGTGGTTTTATTTTGGGCATGAAACTCCATTCATTTTAGGGCAGTTACTACTGGCTTTTCTCCAGAACAAACATTGACGCAACTTCAAATCATAATGAAGGTATATATTTATTGATATTTGTGATCTTAATGGTTTGACTGCTTTGAACTGTTTTTTGCATAGGAGAGGGGCATGGGTTGATTGCTTTATTTTCTGTTTTAGTTATTTTCCCCTTTAGTTTGTGTGTGTGTGTGTGTGTGTGTGCATGTGTGTGTGTGAACTTCTTTTAGAGGAATAACAAGAACTAATTGTAGGATTTCTGTGAGTAAATGCATCTCTTAACACAAATACATGTAATTTTTCTGAAAGGCATGCAGAAAACACCTGTCTTTACACTGTCGTGTAGAACATGTTGCAATCACAGTGAATAGAACAGAGAAAAACTTTGAACTGCTCAGAAACAAGTGATTTATGACTCAATTCATGGACTTCACTGGAGCATTAAGAATCTTGCCATGGAACATCTAAATGCAAAATAAGTGGATTTACCAAAATTATTATACTATTGAGAAAGGTGTAGGGTTAAAATCAGAATGTTTAGACATGTGACAATACTTCTATGCAAAAATAAGTACTAATTTAGGCTGCCAAAAATTCTAGTCAACAAATAGAATTCCTCACTTTATTCTAATTCTGTGTGACAAGAACTGGTGCAAGAACTGTACAGGCTGGCACAATACAGGGAGCAGTTTGACATGGTTATGAAACATGCAAGCCTGATGCATGTGCTATGCTATAAAATAGTGCTAGGAATTGAAAAGAAGTGCAAAACAACTAGAAAAGAACTTTAATTTCACAAATAAAGTGGCTTTTTTGAGTTACAAAATTTCCACTTCTAAACTTACAGGTTTCATCCTTCTATCTATGTTGCTTTCTGAATAAGGCCACAGCTTTCCTCTCAAGAAAATTAATTTTTATAGAATGGAAATTGTGCTTCTTTTACAGCTTCACATTGCATTATTCCCCTGCCAGTGAACCCTATCATATCAGAGAAGTGATGGAGAGCACAGACAGGTTTTGAAAAAAAGACCCTCATCCTAGGAATCATTTCTCTCCTTCTTTAATATTTATATTCCTGTAGTGCTCAAAGACTGTTGTTGTGTGAGATACAAACATGGTGATACAAGTCGACTCTTTTCGATGTGCTTACAGTCAAAGAATCAAAAAATGAAATAATCAGGGGGACTTAAAAAAAAGAATATTCAAAAAAAAATATCTTGCAGAGCTCATAAGAAGGCTGCTCTTCACTCTCAGTTCTGGCTTCATATTTCAAGTGATCTCTGCAGCAGATGCTGGAGACATCTTCAGCACCCTAAACAAGGGTAAGAATATAAGAAATTGGAGAATTAAGACTGATCTGGAAAGAATCAAGGCCACATAGCATAAAAACTAGATTCCTCATCATAATTATTGTTCTGAGTTAATTGTCAATTTAATAGGCAATAAATCTAGTTGACCAACATATGGAATGCTTCCCATATGGAAAAAATTTTTTTCAGATTAGACAACAAGCTGATAAGATAATGCCACACTGTAAGTACAGAAAAAAAATTTTGAGTGATTACTGCACAATTTACAGCTAGTTTCACACAGCTGTCTTAGAGAAAAAAATGACTGAGGAGATGGGGAGTAAGCAAACTAAATATCTGCTGACATATAAATGTGAGAACTAAACAGTAAAAGAAATTGGGTTAACCTTTAAATGAGTGTGCAAGGTAAAATCAAATCTGTACAGCTGCATTCGTTTTGGTAAGCAGTGAAACTGGGAGAAAATTTTTTTAAGGTAAACTACTAGATTTTGAAAGGAACTACTAGATGAAATGTGAAAGAGGCCTTTTTCAGTGATGGTCTTGGTCTGGGATCTGCAGAGAACTTTGAAATTTTTTACAAAAGGTGACTGTGGAAACCAGGTTCATAAATACTCGATAACAATCCAGATGTGTTAATTTTCCCTGGGGTTTCCAGTTGTCCAAATGAATTGTAAAGGGTCCACAAATCAAAAAAGTTGGAAACCACTGTGCTGTGGACTAACCTCTGTCCTCAGATATGCCCACAATTCTCATCACAGGCGCCGGGAATGGCTCTTATGGCTGAAGAATTGTCTCTATTCATCCAACAGTCATTAAGAAAGAAAAGTTGTCCCTGGCTGAATACTGAGCAGGCCTAGGTATATGTCAAATAATGGAGAGCCCCAGCAAACACAGAAGCTGTAATTCACCCATGGGGTCCTGATGAGTGCATGTGCTTTAACTGCACAGCACTTTGAATTCAGCCTTGTGTTTGCTCCACAGCCATATGGTGCTATTTAAAATATATACTTTTCAACTTTCACCTTTTAATCTTTCTGGTTTGAAAACCTAAACCAGTTCAAAGGTTACCTCTCTTAACCTTGAGAAATTCCCTTTCAGAAACAGTACCCAAGGTTTATTATCATTACATCTACTGGTGTAAATGAAGGGGTAATTCTCTATTGTGGTTTATACACACATTTTGAAATAAACCAAAATACAATTATTATACATTTAAAAACACAATTTCGATAAGTGCTGTGATTTTTAGATACCTTCATTCTGGGAAATTTGAAATGAATTACTTTCTCAGGGGCCTAATTATCAGATGGACTGAGCACTTATAACCTCTCAACTGCCCCCAAAATACCAGAATCAGAGGCGCCCAGGAATGGAACTAATGATTTAAAACTTTGACCATACATGGTAATGCAAATGCATACAAGTAACTCTGTGAGACTATGTTCTGTCCTGTCTATGATAACAGAAAAAAAAAGTCACCCCAAATATGTTTCCCACCCCAAGGACTGAGAGGTACAACATCCTTTTCCTTCTCACAGCCAGTAGTTTATCATGAGGAAAGGTGCTCTAGGGAACCCAAGCACCTTTATTTAACTTATATCAAGACAGTCTGTAGGCAAGCATGGTGTAGTCATATCCATTTTTCACTGCCCATGAAGTAGCCTTAATACCAGTTTCATCTCTTCTTTTAAACTGATTGGTTTTATTTAATGTCACCCAGACAGTTTAACACTGCAGGAAGGTTTGTATCACTCTAACTGAAGTGTTCACCCTAAGGACCCCTCTCTCTGGACCTGTTCTATATGGAATTTGAACTTCTATTTTAAAAGAATGAAAATTAATACTACAACTTGAAGATAAACTGTTTCCAGTCTAGGAAAGGAGCAAGCTCAATGCAAAGGCAACTGGCTCTGTAGGTACCATTTGAAAAATCTAAGACCTTGCTGTCCTATGTTATCCTCAGTCTTAGGATTGGATTCCCAGAACTGCAATACCTGTTACTGATTATTTAATAGAGTTCCAGATTCTCTGCGACTGAGGGTATAGTATGAGAAGCATCTCTCATTTGTTCTCAGTTTTGAGCCCATGATCTGGGTTTTTCTATCGAGTTAGATTAATTTTTATTGCCATGCTATTTGATTCACAAACACATTTCAACATCAAGTTAAAAATTATATTGAATAAAACTGGATGGGGTTGCAAGTTTTACCATTGCACAGCAGATTTAAATATCACACACAGAATATTAGATGAAACTAATATTTCCCTTACATTAAAAAACCAAAGAAAGAAAATTGGAACTCCTAAAAAGGCTTTACAGATATTTCTTCAGGCAGGTAGCCACTCACCTACAGGTCGGTGGAGTTTGTTTAATAGCCGAAATACTTTTTGACTTGATGTTCTGTTTTTCTTGTTTCCCTGGTGATTGATTCTGGTGTTTTTAGAACTGTCTACTGCATCCTGAACATTTTCCATGCACCAGTGACTGGGAACATTTTAAGCTGGCATCAAACATAGAGTCTGCGAGGAAGTCTGCACAAAAATAGCACTTCTTCATTGTTCTTGCTCAGCAGTGATCATGCCTTTTGCAAGCTGCTTCACCCACTGCAGCAGAACAATAAACTAAATTAATCAATCAGATAATTTTTTTCTTAAGCAATCCATATTCTCATTTTCAGACCCAGCGTACCACTGGATGACAGAAAGTGCTCAACTCCATTAGTGCCAGCCATCCAGTGGAGCCCAACTTGGCAGGCATCTGATAGCAGCCATGTAAGGAAGCATAGGAGAGGCCACACAGGAAGATTATATAAATGAGAAACACAGTTGTAGATAAACAGTGAAGTACAATGAAATGAGCTAGACGATGCTGGATGTCCTTTGGCATAAGGAAACAATCTAAATTTCTACAACCTTTTATTTAGGAAAATGCCTTGACATCAGCATATATATACCACAATCTACAACAGGGGCATGAAAAAATAACTCCAAACTTTCAAGTAGCCTCCCAAACAGAGACACTTATGAAACAAGGGTCACCTCTGAAAGTGTGGTGACTGATGTCTTCCATTGGAGGCAAATCTTAAGCACCTTCCTTTATCATAGTTATCTGGGAAGTAGGAAGGGAAGGTGAACAGTAAGGTTTTGTACAGTGTTTGAGCTTACAGATTTGGTCAGGGTCATTAAAATTGCGAAGGGTGTCTTCAGAGGCCAGAAAGGAAACAAGCAGAGTGTGATAATCTGTCTCTGAAGAGCCATTGGAAGCCACATCTGTCCGGACTTTGTGAGCTGGAGGAATTACAACAGCTGTGGGAACTACCCTGACTACTCATGCATGCTCTATTGTTCAGTATCTGCCAGCAGCTCCAGGCACAGCCCCGGGCAAAAAGAGCTGTGCAAGGCAAGGAACAAAATGGAAATATTTGTCTGTGACTTCTTCCCTCTGCATTTGGTCTGGCTAAGAAATAGTAGGAAAGGAAAGGGAAAAGCAATGTCGATAGGGAAAGACACTGAGAGTACTGGAACTCTTGACTTTGCCTATATAGAAGATAGAAGGAAGACAGTCATCAGAAGTGGTGCAAAATAGGGATTTACTCATCAATGAAAGGTAAGGAAAGAGGCTAAAAGTCCAGAAGGAAAAAGATTTTTAATAAAAAACTGCCTGAGAAGAAGTTTCCTTTGGAAACAGTTAATTGTTTTGTTTAGAAGACTTTGACTGTCACTAGAATCTCACAGGGGCTACCTCTTGGACCACAAACTGGTACATTTCCACATAGGAAATCTGAGGTGTCAAACCCAAGAAATTCACATCACAACCAGGTTTTGATGAGGAAGAGAGTGTAAGTCCCCACAAAAAGCTCATTGTGGATGTTTTTATGGAAAAGAAAAGACAGTACACCTTTCAGGCCTTCAAGCAAAGGCTGGAGACTTTCAGCAATGTTACACCTGGATCCTAGAAAGAGATCTAAGCTGAAGTCAACAGAAGTGGAGAAAATGCTCTCTGTCCCAGTAAATGTTCATACAGTTCTAACTTTGGCTTCAGAATTTTTGGAAATAGCTTCTCTGATAACAGGAAAGTTCTGTATTGAGTGTCATGTATGTTCTCTGTACTTTTTTTATTTCAGGAAGAGTCTCTGCTGCCTCTATTTGTACATTTTGGAAACAAGGTACTTCTGCTTGTCCTCACATTTGAATTGTGAGCTTGATATTCTGTTTACCAAGTTAACACTAGCCTGGGTAAAGACCTTCTTTGCTAGCTCTGTAGTCCTAGAACTCACAGAGATCTGAGGAAAAAGAATAATTTGCAACACATAATTTATTTGGCAAAGTTAAGTATTTTGCTCTTTTTTCCCATAGTGTAGCAGCAGCATGGTTTCTTGAATGCACTCATTATTCAAATATATTCTCTGAATAAACAACTGGACACTCTGTACTGTCAGATTTTGCCATGACATGTTGACTGGTGATGCATCTCTCCAAAGGCTTGGCTGATCACTCTATGGTTGAGAACAGTTATGTGGAGAAAATATCCTGCTATGGTTTGTAATTTGCTTCTTAGCCCCTCTACCCCAGTTCTGAAAGGCTGATCTGTGTGATTATAAAGGATGAACTTAGATGCAGGTGGAGGAAGGGGCATCAAAGAAGAGCCTACTATCCTGAAGTTCTGTTGTGTCTGATAGAACAAGCAGTCTCATATGAAGGGTATTTTTCTCTATTTTATTATTCAGGAATTCCTGGAGAAAGCTGGAGAGTGAGGAAAAGAAAGGGAGTTTTGTTTATCTCAGAACTTGACTGACTTGCTCTGATGGTGGTGTTTTCTACCTAGTTAAGATATCCTTGTTTGACTGCACCTCAAGTCAAACCACTGTAGCACCAATGCAGGGTAGCCAGACTGTGCTGAGGATCTCTTTGAACAGTGCAGGCAGACCTGGGAGGGCCAGGGCATGTGGGAGGAGTTGGCAGCGTGCAAGGGAATGAGATATGCCAGCCTGCACAGGAAGCAGCTGGTGAGTGAGAGGAACCAAGTTGAGGCCAGTTCTAAAATGCATGTTTCCTTATCTGGCAGCTACACCATGCAAACATGGAAGGCTGTGCATGAGACTGTTGTGGTGGAAACACGTGTGCAGGCTCAGTGTCTATCATATCTCTGTTCAATCACTTAAACCCTGGACAAAGCAAAAGCATCAAATACATGTGGGGCATTCCACAGCTGGAAGATGTCACTTGCCTGTGCATACAAATCAAAATCAACATTAAGGTAGATGCCTGAACACAAGCTGATTTAACCTCACTGTTCTGGATGCAAATGCACATTCCACATCACCAATTGAATTTGGAAAAAATTGCAGATAGCTTATTTGTGCAGAGAAATGATAGAATCTTTTCCTTTTATGAGCTTTACAATGCGTTATTTGTCTTTTGAGCTAATGTAGTTATAATCAAAACCAGGTCTTAACTCTGGTCAAAGTGAAAGACATTACTGAAACTCAAACTGAACTTGGCACATAGATTGTTATCACCTCAAATTATCAAATTATGGTTATCAGTGTTCACATTGGGTCTGGATATGAAGAGCACCAAGTAGTGGCAGCTTAGAGGGACTGCTCACATGGTAGTTGCAATTTTTTTCCTCTCTCATGACTCTATGTTCCATCACAACAGAAATCTTTGAAAGGAGGGGAAGGTTGGTTGTACCAGTGTCTGTTTCCATTCTTCAAGTGAAACTCCAGCATTATATAAACAGCTCTCTGTATCAACCCTAAGGATTGCAGAGGGTGCAGATTTAAAGAAACAAACCCTCCTCCTAAGACATCTTGATTGCAGATGTTATTAAATGATTCTCTGGTGCTAGAAGTACTCATCCTGGATACATGTTGATCATAGAATACATTCCATTCTCATGGTTTTCTGACTCAAAGGATGGAAGAAATGCCTCAGAATGTAATAAGGCAGAAAAGTACTTCTGTGTGTGGTGATAGTTCTCCCTATCTTGTGGTGTGGGAGTCAGGTTTCTGCCTGAGGGGACCTGCATGAGGGACGATGAAAGTAATATTCTGTCAGGTTAAATATAATTTTCTTCTATGTGTCTGTTTCTCATGATGTCAGTTGATCAACAGTCAGTCACCTTTGCATGGCATGTGGCCACATGATGTCATCTGCTCAGTTACATGGCTTATTTTGCTAGTCTAACATAAAACTGAGGAAGTCTCCAATTTAAACCTTATTTTTTCATCTGTGTTTTGTATTTTTCTTCAATCTTACATGTTCCTTCTTTTCTTGACTCATTCCTTTCTTATCCAATGTCTTTTTTCTCTTCCCTGACTCTTCCTTGAATTTGATATATTGGTTCATCTCACTTTTTCTCTCTCATGCTGCAATTCTGATTCATCCTTCTCACATCTCTCTAAACCATCTCTTCATTGTTTCCACATCAGGGTAGACTACAGAGACCGTTTTGCCTTTGACTCCTTTACTACATGATGCATGTCTCAGTCCTTCTAAGCTGAATCCAAGCCATTCTGAATAAGGAAAAAAAGAAATGGAAAACCAACATCTTAACTGTCCTGGTTATCTCCAAAAAACTGTGGGCATTGTAGACAGTGCTATATGTTATACGTAAACCCTTCCTGTACTGGGGAGGATTTAATCTTAAAGGATTTAACTTGAATATCCTCCAATGGCAGTAAAGTCCATTTAATTTGTTACCTCATTCATCTCCCTGATTTGATGTTAGAACACTGAATTTCCAACAGACTATTTGATTTGGGGAAGAACATTTTAGCTAGAGCCCAGATGGATGGGGAGAGGATTAAAGATGGAGGCTTTGCATGAGAAAAAATTTTCAAATCACTAAGACAGCCATCACATTGTTTTGACCGACACCAAATACTTATCACATGTATTTTGTTAGCTTGGGATGTAGGCACTGTGAAAGTAACAATATTAATTAGTTTACCCATGTCTGCTTTGAGGCCTATGCCAAGCACAGGGTAGCCTTAGAGGAACACTTGGATGTACAGTGTTTCTACATCAGAAAGTAAAAAACCAAGTGCAGTACACATTTATGTTAGCAAGCTAGAGATGGGATTGTGGGAATGCATTTCTCACACAGACTCTTTTCTTCAAATTTCACATGGGTTTTCCCATCCAGGTGGAGAATAGCTCTGTGGAAATTCTGCACTCAGTGACCAGGAGGGGAGACATAAAAAGAATTATTCAGTGTCTCTGGTTGTAGAGATAAGTGAAAGAGTCATTGGCAATAACTGTAGTAATAGCAGCAGTAAGTACCGGGCATGATTTGAATCTCTTGATAGTGATAGGGGGATGCCAGAATATTTATCAAGCCATTAGGAGAGGCTGTACTAAGCTGATAAGATGACTACAACTGATGAAGTTCACCTGAAGACTCTGTTGATGCTGGGTTAGATTTGCAGCTGACAACTGAGGGTTGCAGGGAGTGCTGCCCTTAAGAGCAGCACACACTGTTTGTCAGCAAAATTATACGATCTGCCTGTGGCAAGAATGTGGAATCTTTAAGAAACAGAATTAAGAAACATCCTGATGTATATTCCTCATGTCTGGGAGCCAGGAACAGACTGCTCTGCTGAAAAACTGTTTCAATGAGTTGGTGGCAGAGGGGAGGAAGCTAGGAGAGGTCATCAGAAAGCCAGTTCTGAGTTATTAATCCATGGCCTCATTTTAACTGTCCCTATATCACACTGCCAAACTTGAGATGGTTCTATCTGTGGAAGATGAAATAGCCCCATTTATATCACTTAATGTTCCTTAGTGTCATCAAATCAAAAGAATGTTCTGTCATTTTGACTGCAGCTAGATTGGGAGCAGATTTTTTGCTATAATAATCTGTAAGCAGCATGAATAAAGAGGGATTTCTCACAACTTTTCTGATGTTTAATCAGCCCATGTGCTTCATCACGGATAAGATCATGTGCTAGCACTTGAAGTTGAGAAGTGTTTTTCTCTGAGTTACTTTTGTTAATCAAGGTTTTAATAGCTGTAGAAAGATTTTTTTTAACTTCTTTACCTCAATAACTTATCATCTACTCAGGTTAAGTACTGAACTTAGGCACTTGTCTTCCCCTCTTGCTTTGCTGTGAAACCTCCTCTCTGCTGATAATCAGAGCACTGTGGAACATTGAAAATGGTGTGGTTATCAGGTCATCCAAGTTCAAAATACATTTTCTGGATTCCCCTGTCTCTATTGTGTGTAGGTATAGATGGAGAGCTCAACATAACCAAGAAAGTTTTCCTTGAAGAAATTTTAAATATATAATCATAAAGGATTGAGAAATTTAAGGGCTTTTTGATGCTTGTTTCCAGTAAACAGAAAATGGTACAAAGAGAGGAGGAATGGAGAGCCAACTTGTTTTGCTGTTCACAATGAATTAAGCATATAAATGCTTAACAATGAATAAACACTATTGACAGAGAAAAGTAAATATGTCTCAAATGTTCTCTGGCTTTCAAAACTAAGAATATCAATGGCAAAATCATGTTTTCAAATGTGTTTTGAGTTTGACAGTGTCTCTTTGACATTTATAAAGTACAGTGATGAGTATGTAATTAAAGTCCTTTACTTATTTTTCAATATTGCATTCTCAGTCCTACAAACTTCCTTTAAGCTACAGAGTGACTGAACAAAGGAGGAAGGCCTGCCAGCGAGTGGCCCGTTCCCATGCACACCATGCTGTGCATCAGTGATGTGCTCGCCTTTGAACCCAGTGCTGAGCCAACCCATGTGCATGTGCTGAGGACCATCCTTTCCCAGTGTTCTGGGGGGTTTGTTTCAATTACCACAAGAGACCTAAGTGAGGAAAAAAATGTTTTGTTAAATTTATTTGCCTTTCTTTCTGTCTAAATATGAAGTAGCAGTCATTTCACTCAAAGAGAGATGTTTTCTTGGGAGCTCACATACCTGGTGTCACTGCAGATAAAATACTGAACAGCATGTATAACCCTGGAACATTAGCACTGAATCCGCAGGTGATGCATTTTGCCGTAGGCTGTTTTCCAGTTGTTGTTTTCACTCCTCACTCTCAGAGTGTGCTTTTCACTAGTAAGCATCCTGCTCAGCATTACAGCACTTATGCTCCAGCCTGGGAGGTTTGGAGTGGGCTTAGCTGTGTCAGTAACACAAGCCCTCGAGCCAATGAACTCCCTGCCACAAGCACACAAAAAATGCACAGCATCGAAGCTTTCTAAACGTTTTCACTGTTTTTATATGAAAATGCTTATTTGGCCCAGACCATATGTAGAGATTCATGTTTATCTCAAATTACTCATAACATACAAATTTCTGTCAGGTCAGGGACAGGAATTTGGGTATCCCCCTTACTATCTGTTTGGCTCCAGAGCGATGTTTGTTCTTGTATACTCTGACTGTCTTATTGGCCTTTTGACGGAGATGGGACACGTTGCTTTGAATCCTTTCTGATGAAAGGTTGAAGTGGACCTGAATCTCATCCATCTCCAAGACGGAGTGGAGTCAGTAGAGCTGTGGGCGTGAGCTGCTAGGATGCTGTTTTGAACAAGTGCTGTTGTCCCCATACTCTCTGGACTCTGCCTTTGCAGACATACAGTTGCTGTGCCCTGAACACAGCTGGGTGCTTGAAGCTCTCTGGTTCCTGATGACAGGCTTAGCTGTTGCACAGGTGGCAAATCGTATGGCAGTAGCAGGTAAAGGTGGTTCTTGGCATGTCCACACACAGTTAAAACAACTAGAATTTTGCTGGTATGTAAGCCAGGTATTGTGGATAGCTGGTCCCAGTCTTTTATGGATTAATTCTTCCTAAGTCAGTTGTTAAATTCACATGGAAAATCACTTATCAGGAGATGGGATTGACTGCAGGTCTCCAGAGACCCTACCCAGAAGCCTCTGGATATTCTTTTCTGAGGGCACCAGAGGCTGTATACCTAAAATGGATGTATTAAAAATTATTTAGATCTTCAGACTTTAAAAGATCATGTAACTATTTCAAACAGAAGGCAAATCTGTGACTGAATGCTGATCGTCTGCTGCAGGAAAAGGCTGAAAAATTGCTAAGGGCAGTTGCTTTAGAAAAATAGCAGAGTGTTTCCCTCAGGGACTTGTCGGAGCTCCTGGAGATGTGAGGTTATGGCAAGAGAGCAGGCAAGCATGGCACAGCATGATCAGTGGCAGAGAGAAGCCTCTTGTGGACAGAAGTACAAGATCTTTGTGTCATCTGAATGTCATGCTGGTCCTATCTCAGGAGGAAAGTGGAGCATGGGTCCTGTATCCATTCTCTGTTGTACACAGTCGGTTTACCCTCAGCAAATATTGTTCTAACAGAGCCAGCTGTCAGATTTGCATCTGTTGGACAGATACAAAACACTGATCTCAGTGGGAGGCAGGTAGCTACTCTGCATAAGCACTTTTGCAAATCCCAAAAGGCATTTCTCCATCTTCAGGCATTTCAATATCTTTGAAAATCTTGCCCTTTGTGCCTAGCTTTACCTCTCTACAAAAGAGAGAGAAATCTGCCTCCCTAGGAAGTGAAGCAGAGTTAAATTTATTCATATTTGCGTAAAGCTTTGGAACCATAGAGAAGACGCATGGCACAAAGGTGTACTTCTTGTTCAGTGAAGTATACAATGAAACACCTGTGTGTTCAGTTATTGTCTTGTTGGCCTCTTTTTGAAAGATGTATCCATGAATCTGAGGAAGGCAAGGTGCCACATTAGTGAATGATAGCTAAAGAAAGATCACAGTACATGAGGTACACTGTTTTGTAATGGCCCAGCAGCTCTTTTTTGAAGGACAGAAGCAATAGGATCTGCTTCTGGAATCCTCCTGTGCTTAAGTATCTTACGGAAAAGAGGTAGAAACTACTTACAGGTGCTCATTATGATCACTGTGAAAGATGTTTGGTGAGATAAAGACAGCAAAGATAACTACATGTCCAGGTCTTCAATTTTGACGTCTGAAAGAGCTCTCCATTTTTCAAAAAGTGTCCCTTGCTCCATGTGCTGAGCTCCTTCTGCAGTGAACAGTATGATATCTTTGCTGGGCCTGTCTGATTGCAGGGGTCTTCTTGCCCTCACGTCGGAGTTTGCTCCTCTATACATCTTGCCCTGGCCGTGAATTTTCCAGTGTTTCAGAATCTGCTACTGCACTCTTTTGATAACCTGAACAAAAGCATAGGTAATTTTTTTGCCCTGCAGGGTACTTTTGCCCTAGTTCCCTCATGGGACTGCTTGGAGTGGAAATTTTGACCTGACTTGCTTGCCCTGCCCTGAGATTCAGAAGTTGATTCAGGGTGCCCAGTTACTGCTGATCTTGCCTCGGTGTTTTTAGCCACTTTCCTTTTGCTGGGACAACAGCTATCCTGACAGTGGAGCAATGCTGGCCTCCCTAAGACTTGACCTGACTGTGGCTTCAATCGCTGGCTCATCCCCACTTCTCAAGTAGTGGCCTATCCTCTACATATGAGAATAGTTTCCATTTCCAGGGGAAATTCAGAGGATAAAGTCTGTTTCCTCTTTGCTTGTCTGCACAGGTAAATACCATGCTGTTTAAATGTGATGAGTTTTCTTAATTATCATCTACTGTGGCCATTTAGGATTTGAGGTTAGGGTTAGGGTTAGAGTTTAGTTTATTTAGCTGCAGAGGTTCTTGATCTTTCCCGGTGACAAATGTTGTGGCAAAATGCTGTGCTATCAGTACTTTACCCTATTCTTAAGCAGCAGGACAACATGTCTTAGCTTTCAATAGCTGAGTGTTTTAATAGCTGAGAGGCAACTGGAAGACAATTACATGACATGATTTGAAGCCAGGATTCTTTGTTTTAGTGCCTGGCCTGCCCAGGCATTATGATGCTATGCTTCTAACTTTTCCCTTTACTGCTATGAAGACAGAAATATGATCAAAGAAAATAAAAAAGAAGAATCTGCAGAAAAGTTGTTTAGGTATTACTGAAATATTCTGTTAGCAGTGCCAAAGGCTGCGAACTCTCTTAGCCTTTTAATAATTTGAGATCACATTATAATCCCCTTGTCCAAAATCCTTATAATTTATACATGGTTTAATGCTTGGAATAAAGTTAGAATTTGAGTCTCTCTTGTTTGTTTTTTTTTATTTAACTCTCATGCCACAGTCAAGGATAATAATTTTAAATGCTCAAATGTGTTAAAAGCATTAATTGCGCTAGTTGAAGTATTTTATTTTTTTAGTTAAAGTCACTCAAAATTTTAATATGACAGAGAAGATATAGCATAATAATTCTAGCTGTGACTCAGAACAGGAAAAAATCCTGACTTTGATCTGAGTAATAGCACTTCTCTCCCTGACCGACAAGATTGCTTTAATGCTGTGCTGAGCCTTAGCACCAGAAGCACCAAAGAGCTGCCGGCTCCCAGTACAGGGAAGGCAGCCGGCAACCAGCCGGTGCTGGAGCTCACCCTGGGCTCAGCCATACATCCCATCCAGGCGAATAGAAGAGGAGAGGACATCTCACATCACTACCAGCATTGTGGAGCATACTGGAGTTGCCTGCCCCAGCTTTCCTAATCTCTTTCAAGGCAGTTATGGAAATTAGCTTAGGCCACTTCTGGCATTAAACAAAACGTGTTATGCCTCATTATACATAGATGTCTAAAGGTGGAGTATTTTATGCATTTGGTAGAGTGGTTAAATAAGCAAACAGATGTGAGACAGCTGAAACCTTTGGGGAGAGAAGGGTCATCTGGAACAAGCATGTGAAGGATAATGTGGGGTGACAGTGGGTCAGATCTCCCTCACAGGGAAGAAAGTTCGGTTCAGCTCCCAGCCCCGGTGGGGGCCAGTAAGGTTTGGCTTAGCGCATACTCCCACAGCAATTTGGGGTATAAAATTTACATGGTAACAGGAAAAAGCACATGCTAGAAGGAGTAAGCCTGGGGTTGGGAATTTATTCACAAAGCTGTGCTTCTGAAGCCTTGTGCTAGTCCAACTCAGGCCTGTTAATCACCTTTGGGGATACATTGAAGCTATTCAGAGATGGATTTCTAAAAGCATGAAGGGCAAACGCCATTTTAGTTCCACTGAAAGACACCTAGGGGGTGATTTGTGTGCCTAAACATGTATGTCCAGCACAGTTTAGATGCCCTACAGTCTCCTACTTCATTGCAGAAGGCCATGGATTTCCTATATATATGTCAGCTTACCAGGAATCAAGTGAAATTACAGTGGTCACCTATGTTCAGGCACCTGAATATCTCCCCTAATGCCATGTTGTGCTTGCAGCTAATCCAGCTCATAACAGAAAATCTGCTCAGTCTTCCAAGCTTATTCAGTAGGTCATTTCACCTCTTTTACAAAACCACAGTGAGCTGGTGGTCTTGCAGTTTGCACAGATTTTCCTAGTTTTTTAATGTTTTGATTGGGAAGAAGTCAGACTTCAAAATTTTGTGCCTAAAGTTAATCTAGCATTATTGGGTTTCACAGTTAAGTTCCATTTGAAAGAGCACTAACCTCTTCACCTCATAGGCCACCATTCCTACTGTGCCAAATATTTTGAAGGAGTGTTGGTCTTGGCAGTGTATTTGGAAAGTTATAGAAATCCAGTTAAGGACCATCATGGAGGAAATCCTTAGTCTTCTCTGACTGCCACAAAAGATGTGCTACCAGAAACTCTCTTTTCATCCTGAACTCCTTTGGTGACATGGAAGGATGTATCAAGAAAAGCTGATCAACCTGGTTTCGAAATCTGAAGGTCTTATGTCTCTGATCAAAAACCTACAGGGTTAAGTACTACAACTCCTTTGAAAACCAAACTTTCTGTGCCACAACCCCCACTACACTAGTAGGATCCATTCCTGAAGTTTTTCCTCATTGTATCTCATTCTGTCCTTGTATCTCCTGCATACCTGACAATCAGAACACTTTTCTAGGACTTCCCAGCATGAGTGGTCTGTTGTAGTTTGGGATTATTATGTAAATTCTCTCCTCTGCCACTTAACTGCCCAGGCCAGTGGTTAACAAAAGAAGCAGTTAACTGTGGATCGCTGGGGTGGGGGCAGGTTTGTCTCTTTTGGGTTTTTTTTGGATATTCTCCCCAGTCTTGGCTCGGCGGAACGGGGGAGTGGGGGGCTCGAAGGAGGCAGCTGCCCTGCTGGTTACTGCTGGGGTTTTCCTGGCTGTCTCGCCGCTGCCTACCTCGGACTACTTTTCGTGCCGCGCTGCTGCTGCTGCCTGCCTTGGATTTGCTGCTGGTTGCTCGTACCTTTCTGCTTCTTGAACGGGGAACACAGGGGGAAGAGACTGAGTCCATCTGAAAGCTCACTGCTCGTCTGTCTCGCTGGAGAGGGACTGAAACTCACTCTGCAGCCAGCCGGCCTGTGATATGAACACTTGAGTATAACCTTTTCTCCCGGAGAAAAAACCTGCTGGGTTTTGTTGTTGTTTTGTTTTTTTTGTTTTTTTTTTCTCTCTCTTGTGGTGTTGGGGAAGTGGGTTGCACTAGTCTGTTTACATATATATATATAGCAGTTATCCTTCTTGTATTAAAATTCCTTTTCTTAAATTTGATAAAGAGTGGTGTGATTATCGTGGAGGAGGCCTCTCCCCTGCTTGTGGGTAAAACATTTTGTTTTTTTCCCCTCAAACCGAGACATGGTCCAAGCTCTGTCTGGCTATAGCTCTGTTTATCCAGTCTCCCTGTTGTACTCTCACATTTCAGTATTCTCTGTGAGGATCTCAGATTCTGAGTGTTCAACTTGTTTTTCCTCAAAAGGCTTTGAGATTCCAAAAAGATAGTGGACATCTAATTTCTGAAAGTGAGAATCATTGGCCACTTAGAAATCATGACATAAAAGCTGGAGATACAATAATGTGTATTCATTATGTATATGCATTCAGAATATATATTATTCTTTAATGAAGCATATAAACCCTCAAGTTTCAGTCTGTTAAGTTAGAAATTACCAGAGGTCATGAATAAATTTTGTCAATGAACAGGTTTAAATTTCAGTGACTGGTTAAGGAAAAATTGTATTTTTGCCTTGCTTTAATTGCCACAGGCTAGAGTTTCAGAGGAAAGAATGACTGGCTAAGTAGTCAGCAAAGTTAAAAAAAAAGATACCATTAGCACATGATATATTATACTCTTTTCTGTGCCATGGGTTCTCTTCTGTGCTGCTCCTTCTCACCCAGATCTCACAACAAACATGTCTGTTTGCAGACTGATCAGTGCCTTCTGGTTGGTTGCAGCTATTTAATTGTCCCCAGACATGCATTGTATAGACTGGAGCCTTCATAGGTATAACACCGAGGATAAAGGGTCTGTGACCAAACCTTTCTGTGAGCAGAAGTCACTTAACACATTTTTGCATTACAAAATATCCCACTATGAGATCTCACTGGAACCAGATGTTCATAGCAGAAAGCATATGGCAAGAGGATGTAGATCCATTTTTCTTAAATCCTCTTGAAAAGTCGTTGTATCATAGTCCAAATTCTGCTGAAATTCGTGCTTATAATCCTCAAAGCCTTTTCCCAGTACAAAAAACTCAACCAAACAAAAAAGCCAAAAAACCCCCATGTCTCTCTTTTCATTGCTTGTGAATCACTTCCACATTCATTGATTTCCACTGTTTTGTAAAGAAAGCAGCTGAGAAGTGAATTTGACCCACAATATACAAGGTGTGCATGAAGTTTGAATGAATGGAACATATGTGATGAATTACTGAATGAGTGTTTGTCGGGAGAAACAGAGACAATGGTCAAATAAAAGTCAGCCTTTGTGTGTTCCGTAAGTATTTAATCTCAACCTGAAGAGACAGAAATTTCCAAACAATATGTATGCTGTTTATCATATCGTGTCATCTCATATTATACAATGCCTGTTGGTGCATGACAGCTGCCCAATCTGTTTATGTAGTCGGGCTTAATCAGGTGAGTTTGTTCTTACTACATGGATTAGGGTGTTTGACAACAGACTTCTTTTTAAATTGAAAGTCACAGCCAATACAGACAAGCTCAGGGCCTCAGAAAACACCATAATCCAATGCCCAGGGCTAATGAAGGCTGAACCAGTCCTTCAATTGTTCATTTAACCCCTTCAAGCCCACAGAGACTGTGTTTACCAAATAGGTTAATTGCAATGTCCCACTGGTACCAACTACACCTAGAAAAAGCTTAGTTGCATGGTCAAATGTGTGTCCTTCATGCCAGCAAGTCAGCGATCCAGCTCCAAGTGGATCATTATGTGGCAGGAAAGCACCCAGGGATAGCAGTGGTGATTGGAACAGGGAGCAGTGTGTGCTCCTCTCCTCCTTGCTCTCTTGAATGAGTACAAGAAGGGTGAGGCTGAAGGGTTGCTTGCTTGGCAAATCTCCAGTGGTCCCTGCAGGTCTGGCACTGCTGCTCTTACTGCTCTGGGGCATGGCAGAGGAAGTGCAAGAGTTCACAGGTGTCTCAGGAAGGATACAGAGTCACACTTCAGATCTTCCAGTAGGCAATGGTCATAATTTGACATCCTTAGGCACAATCTGAGTTACTCTATGTAAAAATGTTGCTCTATCTTGACTGTATTTGGCCTTGCCAATAATAGGAAAATTGCCAACCATAGTCAGTGAACTTTCCCATTCTTTCACTTTGCTCTTCTCTTGGGATCTTTAAGGTAATTGCATTTTTTAAAAGGTATGGGAGGTCAGAAACACTTTCAACAGCATTTGAAATATGTAGAAAATTCTAAACTGGATAGGGCTTTCATAGCTTGGTATTTAATAAAGTTCAAATATATGAATCATCCGACAAAACAAATAACATATGGCAGCGAGTGCTCATGAAAATAAAACAATTATTTGGTTTGCAGGCTTTAAATAAATCAATTACCTTTTTATTTCTAATCTGTCTCTTTTATTTAAAGAGATGGATGTTGTCTTACTGCATTCCATATTCATAAAGAACTAGTATGTGCCATATGTAGTCACAATAACAGGAAACTTTGAAATACATGAAAAGCTGGTACACTATGACAGAAGAAAATGTGTAAAATCATGATGGCAATTAGGAATGCTCTTTACAATTTTTGAGCTGAGAAATATGTATCTCACAGGTATTACATGAATTTATGTTTGGTTCTTAACCAATTAGCAAAGCATCATTTTCAAACACCCAAAGCAGTCACTTTTTGTTTGCAAGCCAAAAATATTTTTTATTCTGTGTTTTTCTAAAACCATAAACCATTGAAAGAGATTATATAATATTGGTATGTAATCCTTTATGCAACTGGACTTTCTCTGTGATGATCTGGAAGCACTTTTCATTTACTGATGACTGAATTTTCACCATACCCTTTTTTTAGAGATGCTTTCCACTATTTTGGAGTTGAGTGATTAAAAACGCAGGTTGGACCTACACTGGGAATGCTTTACTATGTATAGGAGTTCCTGTACATTATTTGAATGAAGTACATTTAATCTGCTGGACAAGCAGGATTGCTTTGTACTGGTATAGTAAAATCACTTTACCCTTAAAATGAAACAAGCTGTACTAGTAAAAGCACACTTTTCCTAATGTGACTGCAAATTTCAATTCTCTTGGACTGGTCTCCTTTAAATAAATGAAAATCCTGTCAGAGCAGATTTTTAGGATTTTCTACCTTTGTCTAGACTTTACGGGTGGATGCCTTGCAGCCCTTGGGCACAACTGAGCACAGCAGCAGCTCTGGTCATGCTGCTACAGAGTCAAACATTCAGGATATACCAGCCTGTGCAGCAGGTCCTGGGTCAGATGGGGCTGGCTGTGCTGTGGGACACTGCCGTTGCTGCTGTGGATCAGTGCACAAGTGACAGCATTGCTGGGTTGTCTGAGATCAGGTCAAATCAGCAGCAAAGCCAGTAGCAGAAGTTTATTTCTTTAAAAGCCAGGCCATGCAATGAAAAGCCATTCCCAATGAGTTTCGTCAGCATTAATAATGTAGCCTCTATTCACTAGGGCAGCTGCCTCACTGTGTAGCATTTCTGGGATAGCAGAATATATATGTATATATATAGATACACACACACACACACACATCTCTAATCCATATGCACATAGTTCCTGATACTTTCCATAGTGTCAGATATCATTCCTGAATGAGTCAGTTACTCCGGTACAGCCTGCTTAATAATATCTGACTTGACTTGAAAGGTACTTGGTAACTCTAGAAATTTCAAGAAAATACAGGAAAAAAACCTGTTTCTAGACAGAAAGTAATTTCAGAAAATCTGGGCATATGGTAGCATTATTCTTCAGCAATATGAAAATATGATAAATTTTGAAGCAACTTTTCTAGGCTACATCCTATTTTCCATTATTTTTCCATTGTGTTGGTACTGATGGAAATATGTTAATTGGTTTTTAACCTTAGTTTCTGTAGCAATTCTTCTAGCAACCAGACATATTAGTTAAAGTCAGAAAATTCTTTAATCCTACAAGTTTGAAATTCCATGAGGTTGAAGGGAGTCATACTGAAACTGGACCCTTACATGAAAAACTGAGCCTGTTTACTTAGTGCTAGTAAAAGACCAGAAATAAATGACATAAAAACTAGTATAACATCCAGAGACTTCAAAATGGGGAGCCAAACATTATGCAACCTATTTAACTGACCTCACACAGGATTAAATCATGGTAACCATGGAAAAAAACACTGTGAGGAATAGGTTTATCATGTTCTTTTCACATTTGCCAGTTTGATTTAGAAGAATGTATAATCAATGAGGACCTTTCAGGCCAAGTTGCATGTGAACCATTATTGTTACATTTATCTCTTTCTCCCATCAACAAACACACATGAGGTCAGGAGTGCCTGCGCTCCTGGCATGTGATCTTGAGCGCTTTACAGAGCAGGTCAAGCGAATTCTCCTGCCAAAGGATTTCACCAGACAGATGAACACATACCTTTGGTAGGGATTCACTAGTCCCCAAACCCCCTGCCTGAGGACTGTGTTTCTCAAGACAAAAATCCTGTTTAGCCACAAAGAGGTAAGGAATGAGCTCCTAAAACAAGAACTGGCACATTCCTCTGAACCTTTAAATAAAATCCAATAAAATACGGTATGCAGCATGCAAAACTCCATAGGAAATATTCAAAGGAGATATTATCCACGTCCCCATCTAACAAGGGGGAAGAATAATAGATATCTTCCTCCCTTCTATTCTCCATCAGGAGCTGCCCAGACAACAGCTGTGCTGGAATCTCTGAGGGAGGACGACATATTTTACTTCCTCTGTACCCTTTATGTCTCCTGTATCTGCACCCAGAGACCATACCCTTATTTCTCTTATCTCTGAAGTCAGTAAAAAAATCATCTCCATGTAAGTCAAAATGCCACTTGTATTTTGGCAGTACCCATAGCTCACAGTCTTACACACAAGAGAAGCGGGCCTGAAAAGCTGAGAGAACTAATTATCCTGACTTTCTCTGAAACAAAAACGTGGGAGTTTCTGTTGCTTAATTTGTTTTGGTAAGAAGACAACTAATACACAATAATTACATTACTGCATGTAACTTCTCTGCTTGTGGTCGTCTTTTCCAAATTACCTCTCAGTAAAATATCAGTCTTTCCCTGGGGCCTTTATGAGATGGAAAGCTCTGGAGTAAGAACTAGAGGGGACAAAAAAGCTGAATATTGAATGACAGTACTCACTTATTCCCTTTGCAAAGCTGTTACAGGGACACAAGACAGCCCTTCCAGCAAATAGGACTATCTACAGCAGCCATCAGAGCCTTTCCTAAACAATTTCTGATTGCAAAGGAGAGATTCAGCTTCAAGGAGTTAGGTCATGTCTCCACCATAGCTTTACAGGAGACAACTAACACAAGCTTTAACTTCCAGCTGTAAAACACCCTCCACTTTTGTCAGTGAAGACATGGTATACACAAGACCAGGGGCCCTACCCTGTGCTTGCCTCTTTTTTCTGCCAGGCTTGACTCCTCCATGAGATCCTGAAAATTGACATTTCTGTCATATGGGAAGCTGGCGAAGTAAGGAACTGAAGGAGAGGGATGCAGCTGACAGAAATTGCAGAAGTAGATAAATACCACCAGGATGATTTATTTCTCTCTCTTTCAGTTTAAAGGAATTACTGTTTTGCAATCCAGCCCAGAGAGATTGAACTCCCCTTGGTATCCTGCAAAAGCCTTCTAATGTCACTGGATATTTATTATTCTGCTATTTATCTGGTGATACATTTTATCTTCATATTTTATCTTCATATTTTTGAATTGGTTTACATTCTGGAGATGTTAAAATAAACATGGCTTTGTGATTTTTGGACCAGGAAAGCAGAGACCAAGGGCCATTGTGGAAAATGATATGTGATTAGAAAATTTTCTTTTGCCATATGACTCCTAGCTACACAGGAGTTACAAAAGGTGAGAAAAAAAAATATTCTCGGTATAACCCCGCATTTCATCTGTACCCACCTCACTCACTGACCTCAGGAGTTCTGGATATTCAGTGAAGTCAGAGTTCAACTCTCAGGATCAGACCAAAGTCTGATATATACATATACATATATGTTGAAAGAGGCTAAAGAGACAGACAGGTGCCCTGGTACCTCATATAACTTGGCCCCCAGGTACCTCTAAAAATTCTATTACATGCTTTAAATACACCTCAAATATTCCAAACATGTGACTACATGTCAGTGTTTTATTTTTGTGTATATACACAAGTTAGTTACTTGATCTTATTTTATAATTAAAACAGGAAAATAGGCACCTTTAGACAATTAACTTTAGTTGAAAGTAGTTGTCTAGTAAGGAGCTGACATTATAAAAGTATGTATTTCTCTCTATTGATGGTGTTGGGAACTGAGGGCCGTGAGCTCAAGTACAGCTGTTTGCACCACAGACAAGACAAGCTGGACAAGATGAATCCTACATTTGAAGAATTATTTATCTTGAATATTGCTGTGATTTCCTGTGCATAAAGTTTATTTTCACATCAAGTTTAATTTTGCGGAGAAGAGGATAGACATTCTGGCAGAAGATGATGATTTGGCAGAGGCTCTGGACACTGCTGTGGGATTGCCACTAACATCACTGGGTTAGTGTCGACACCACTAATGGTCGATTGCCCTGTTCACAAAGGGAAGATGGCACCACTGTCTCCATTCCACCACTCTTCCTGTGCCTGCACAGGAATAAGTGTGCCAAGCCATCCTAATCAAAGAGTAAATGGAAAGACTAGCTCTTCCTTTTGCTACAACTACCACTATTTTGAAGATTGGTGTTCTAAACTTCCATGTGTTTTCTCACATTTTGCTGACTGACCATTAGCTTATCCTTTGTGAGCTGGAGACTATGACTAGCATTTGAACCTGTGACAGCAAACACTTCATGTCTGACTGTGTTGGAGTTTATTAGAGAATGGGTTTGCACTCGGGACTTTAGCGAGCAAGGAAATCCAGCCACTTTCTTTCTCAGAAGCCTGTACTTAAGAATTATTTATTCTCCCTCAGCTGACTCCATATATTTCTACATTTCAAAGCACCTCTTTATTTGTCCAAGCATTTAATTTGTCAATGTGCTGTCATTACCACATTTAATTGAATAATTCATTATGATAATATTCCAGTCCATACAGACAAATTTGTTAGTGCTTCTTTGGATCACAGTAGTTTTAACATCCCTTTAATATATCAGGTTATTTGAAGAATAAATATTGCCTGTGTGTGTGAAAGAGAAAAAGGGAAGTATGCAGAAACTCCTACAGGCATACAAGTCAAAACACAGCTACATATTTTGTCCCTACAGGATACTGGTGAGACATTCACAGTATGTGGCCTACTTTTTTCACAAATGCAAGATTAAAGTCTTTGTCTTTCTGAGAACTGAAAAATGCGCTAAATATTTTTTCTATATTCCTTTATCATGCTCACATGAAAATCCTGATGTGATAGATACAGACCATCTTTCCTCCAACAGCCTACAAAACTATGACCTAACATAGGAGTACTCTGATCTGTTTTTTAAATGAAGTCTAAATGAGTGTTTTTGAATAATCCAATGGCTATTAGAAGAAGGGAAGGGGGGAAAAAGCCATCCCCATCCCCAAAATTTCTGCAGGATGTTTTGGACTAGGTCTCAAAATAGTAGTATTTTTCACAGTAGAAGTTCAGATGGATGTTGTAAGGACTTCAGAATCGCCTGCCTCAAACACCATTAAGACCACAGCAGGACTTTGCCATGAGATAAGCACAGAATGGAGAAGCAGGATGGCACTGGCTCTGGGCCAGGCAAGGTCTGACCCACATATACTGGGTAATGAATCTAGACAAGGGTTCCCACTGTGGCAAACTCTGTAGAGGTGCAACTGCCGGTGCACATATCACTAGTCAAACAGTGATCACCCCAAGTTATAGGACAGTTGGCATCTGCAACCACCAAAGCCCCCTGCCCCCGAATATGCCTCTGTGGATTCCTGGAACTTGGACCATCTGTTAAGCCACCTGAAGGGAGCTTCAGATAAGATAAAGATGGTACTATTGTCTGAGCATTATCTCAGGCTTGGGGGAAGGTAAACAAAGCTGGGGGAGCACTGATAATGGGACACAAAAATCCACAAGGAAGGCCAAATCATCAGCTGTGCTAGTCAGCTCTGATGAGGTAAAAGGAAATTCTGGCAGGGGAAGCTCATGCACAACCCACCCACAACCCATCAACTAAAAGAAATCCACCAACTCAAGCCAACCCACAGACTCAAAAAACTATTTAGTGTTAGAAGCGAGGGAATAATTTAACCAATAGAATAACTGTGAAGAACTGTGTAGATAAATAGTGACAAGTTTTGAACCCCTTGAGACCCCCACCACCGAGAAGTCCAGAGTGAAGTAGGACCAATGGGACACTGCTGGATCTATGGGTGGTGGCTGTCTTCTGCTTAATGTGTCTTTCTCCCTCTCTGCCTCTCCTCTTGTTTCTGTCTCTTTCTATCTCACTACCTCACATTTTACTGTTAAATAAAATTTTTGCTATTCATACCATTGACTTCGGCGTATGGTCTCGTTTTCATCTTAACTCATACAGGCATCTCTCAATAAAGAGTATCTTAACAGATATTCCAGTCAAATTCCAGTTCAAATAATTACATTTTGCTGTTTTACAGTAACCTTCTGTTTCTCTAGTAGAATAATGCATTCCACAACAGTATGGGTCTGGAATATGGCTGGATGCACTTTTCCCTGTCCATACATATTTTAATTCCAGTCTGATTTCATGTTGTATGCAATACTAATTTCCACTGAACTTTTAAGTGAAACTAACTTTGTCTACACAAATGTTTGGGGAATATGATTTCTCCACACAATCTAAGGCAGCCTATGTTTATGGCTCCTGTTACAGTGATAGATGGATGTTGGATGTTGATTTGCTTAGATTTTGATCTCATGTGAGGCTTTGCACACTCTTGCCTTGCATTCAAACACAAAATAAAGTGAAAAATCCCTCAGAGCAGTGGTTTCCCAGACACTGTTGCTAGGTGATATTCCAAAGCTGAGTGAATTCTTAAATTCCTTCAGCTCCAGGCACCTGAGTAATAATCATTAACTACATGTTCTAGTGAAAAGGGAGCATCACTGATTTTCTGGCTTCTTCCTAGTTTTGCATCCTTACACAGACTGAAACAGGCACCAGCTGTCTTGGTTTAAACCTTTTCTCCTTTGGAAACTGGTAAGGCATTTACAAATACTATTAAGATTAGATGAATTAGCTGAGTAGAAAATCAACATACTTAAGCATGCCAATCTGCCCCTCCTCACTAATTCTTCTGGCAGCTGTGTATGTCACAATAGTCATGTTAAAAATCAAATACATGCATTTATATGAGTGTTCACTCAAAGGTACCCCTACATACTAGAAAAGCTGAAAGCCCCTCTTGGTAGAAATGGAACAGAAATAGGTTTTTTAAAGTTGTATAAATGTAAAGACTGCTAAAATTCAGTCAATTTAATCAGAATTTAACTCAGAATTGGCTTATTATGTCCTTTAATACATAATGCTATCCTAAGCTTTCCTTCAGATGAAAATTCAAGTTTCCACTTTTTTGGCTTTACTAAATATGTCTGTCCTTGAGTCAGAATAAACTCACCCTGCAGCAAATGGCCATGTATGTTACCTCTTGGCAAGATGAAAATCCTCCTCCCATCTCCCTAGATATGCCCTACCTTGTTCAGAATATTCTTTCACATACAAAGTACAGTTCCCTAGCTTTCTCTAAGCAGAAGTCTACACCTCTGCTGTAATGAGCACATCAACTCAGCTGCTGAGCGAGGACTGGTCGAGGCATGGCAGTGATGGCAAGCAGCAAGTGCAGCCTTTTGGAAGTCCCTCCTTTTGTCCTGCCCCATGGGAGAGGCTGTGTGAGAAAAACTCCAAAATTCATTTTTGATGTCAGACCAGCAAATTTCCAGCAGTGTCACAGAGAGATGGCTACCTCACAACAAAACAATCTGTGATTCTGTAATTAAAGGCTATCATAATATAAGTACAACAAAGAGACATGATTAAGCTTGCAATTTCAATTCACACTGTACTACTGACATTTCTGTCCTGATAACAGTCTTTTAACTTTGATTTCATATATGATTTCCTACACTTAGTTAAAACGAAATTTGGAAAAAATAAGACTGAATTATCCCATTATCTAAGGTCTTCACTACCTCTATTGAATTATTAAGAGTGCTACTCAAGGTGTGGAAATATTCAAAAGTACCTTGTCAAAATATTTTTTGGATATGTTTCGATTTTGCTGCTTTCACAGAGGACCTTATGCATGTGTCTGTTTGAAGCTTGCCCTCCAGCTATGTTGGGAAACTGCTTTCATTAGTCCCTGGCTCTCCTGCTCCTGGGAACCCATTAAGTAACTTAATGCCATGTTGTGATCCTGAATGGGGAGGCATTCCCCTGTAGGCCTGGTTTCCAGTCCTCCTAGTAAAGTGTGGTGAAATGAGACTACCCTAAATAAAAGCTTGACAGAATTTTTTTCCATGTGGGCAAGAATAATTTTCCCCCACTCTCATTCTTGAAAATGAGTCAATTCCTCTACTCTCATTCTTGAAAATGATTAAGGGAAAAAAGGTTTTTGGAAACTTTTGAGCCCGAGGCTTGAGGCAAATTTTGGCCCAACCAGCTGAAGTCTGGCATTTAAAAACAATGTCTCTGAAACAGTAGGAACCATATGAATATATTGAATGAAAAGGCTCATCTTTTTCAGGCATGAGTCATGGGCAATGTCAACAAAAATAAATATGGATAATTTCCCCCCGTAATGTGGGAATGAGTATCATTGGTGCAAAAGTTTTCTGCTGGTGAGGGAGATCTTTTCAGGCAGTACCTCTGAGACAGATGGACTGTGCAGGCATCATTGCCACCACATCTTTGCACACTGCAAGCACGATGAGGGCCTCAGGCCCACAAAAACAAATCAATAAACATGTCTGAGCTGTTAAATGAGCCCCTCAGTGGGCTCCGCATGTTTTGATAAGAAAAACTTCTGTGGCAGGCAGGTTTGCAAGAGTTATCCCTTTCAACAGAAAAAGATTACAGTCTTAGGGATTCTTTCTAAATACCTTCAGAGAGGAGAGAGGAGTGTAGAAGGGGATATGAGTACTTTTCATGTAACACATAGGTTTTGGTCCTCAGAATTTGGGCACTTAGGAATTTCAGTGAATATTTGGAAAGCAGTATCTACAATTAGTTCTCAGTGGGTCATTTATCTGCACTGTGGATTTTATCTGCAGTGTGGATTACCCACAGCCTGAAAGCAGAGGCTGAGGTGGTCCTACTGAAAAGCAGATGGGCTGAGGTGGTCCTACTGATCCAGCAGTGCCACTCAGGGGCACAGTCAAGCTTATTTTGGGGGTAGATTGAGTCACAATCCCCCTAATTGACCTCACCGAAAGAAAATGTTGCTGTGCTGGGGCACAGAGCCCTCAGAAATTTTGAGACAGTCATTCTGAGACACCTCTGTAGGGCTCTGGAGTACTTGTTTGTGGCATTGGAAGTCCATTGCTGTTACTGATGACAAGTCCTCTTCCCCCACAGATGCAGAGTGAAGAGCTCATCTTAGCAATACTTGGGTTAGTTGAGGTCTGTCCGGGCTTGTGAGCTCCAGGTAAGCACCAGCCCCAGTGCTCAGATGCATTCTTTCTAGCAAAACTGTTACTTCACTTTCTGCTATGTCTGTTTGCAACTTCCACTGCAGTTCCTGGACAGAACTCAGCAGGCTATGAAGCCCCAGGAAGGACTGGGAGTAATCAGAAGCCGTTTTAAGCAGTGTGGCATTCATTTCTTAAGTAACCTGAGAAACACTCTTTGTTCAGCCAGGCACTCAGGGCATGATCCAACTCCCCTACTTTTAGTTATCTACAATTTAAATGCTTAGTCTAAATAAATTATCTAATCTCTCTGGATAGAGCCTACATGAAGATAGACATCTTTAGAGTATTATTCATTCCACCTACTGTAAACATTTATTGAAATTGGACGATATATACTGTGAAAGAGTCTATCTTTCTCTATTGCTTATCAAGGAATGCTGATAAAAATCTACATTAGCCACCTTCCTGGTAGATAGCTAAAGTTAATGAATCCCATTCTCTTGTTTGAAGGCAATTTTTTCTTATTTCTGGTACTGAGATCTCCTGGGTGGTTATATGCTTGCTACCAGATTTCTTCATACTGCTTATCCAATAGTAAATAATTATTTTTCTCCTTCTCCTTGGGCATAAGTATTCTCAGTGTTTCAGTGCCCACAGAAGATATGTGGGTTGTTGTATATAACCAGTTTCTGTTTGGCTGGACATGGTAAAATGATCTTATTTTCATGCTACAGAGTGTTCTGTGTAGCCACTATTATTACAACTTCTGGACATAGCCCAAAAGGAGAAAATGGAAACATAATCATTTACTTAAACATTTCCTTTAAAATAGATTGTTAGCTTGAGGATGGCACTGAAAGTGGCAGATGTTTCTGGAAAGAAGTGATATTCAATAGTAAAATTTCATTTTTTTCTAAAAGAGCACTTAACAGAGATGCAATTCAGGAAAGGCAATTTGAAATATCTCAGGTATGAAAATTATGTCAAGAACATGGAGACATTTGTAAGCATCAACTTACAGGTTTTGCCCTCAATGCAAGAAGACCAAAGCATTCATTATGTTTTCTTGGACAATATTGCCTGAACTAAGGAAATTTTCAAGTGTACATGAATATATTATCCTAATTAAGGAAAAAACATAGTGCCAGTACCACCTTACAGCATATTATAGACCTTCCTATGAGTTGCAAAATGTCACTAAACATTAAAAAACAAACAAAAAAATCCCCACCACTACCCCCAACCCAAACCCCAACCAACTCTATGGAAAAACAGTAAAGAATTACCACAAATTTTAAACAGTTTGTGAAATAGTAATTTTTCACTAACAATTTATTTACTAAAAAAGCATATATGCAACTTTTAAAACTGTCTTCTATTGCTATTCTATCTTCTTTTATGTAATTTCCAATTTTTATATCTCAGTTTTTGGAAATTTAGTATTAATTTCTGACCAAATGATAGTGGCAGCTACCCTGATTTATTACGTGAATTCTGCTGTTAGATCATGACCTTGTAGAAATATTAAATTTTTCTTAAATAAAGAGCCTAAAATTATTCAGAAATAGATTCCAAATAAGCCTGATGGCTAGTACACGGACATTGAGGATTTCACTCTATTGTGTCAAAATAGGGACCTTTTGAGAAGGGATCTACTTTGGATTTTGGAAAGTAAATGCAGGCAGCTGGTTTAGGCTTATGCCTTTTCTTTGGGATGACTATAAATAAAATTGCAGTTAATGAACCTATTTAGAATGCTGATCAATGCTTACAAGTGACAATGAACAGGATTAATATTCAGAAAGAAAACAGAGATCAGTGTCAGATCCTTCTAATTATTATAATTGCAGTAAGACTGAAAATGTAAGCTCAAACTACACACCATCCTCTTAAAGTGTTCGCTGTACAGGTCACATTGAACAGAACCAAGACCTCAAAGGGGAGGAAAATATTTTCCAGCCTCCCACAGGACCAGCTTGGTATTTTGACAAAATGTTGAACACAAACAATGTTACATCCAAGATAATCTGTTGCCTGGAATAGATCTTTTAAAGGCTGTGTTTGTGTACTTTCTATCTGCTAGTCCAGTTAGCCAGCCATAAATTACACTGAAAAGAGGCCAGAACAGTAGTTTAGATTACCATTGGGAAGGTTCACTGACAGCCCTGACTTTAGCATAATTCTCCTGCAATCAGTTGCCTATCACAGATATTATTCAAGTAATTAAGTGTTATGGGATAAGTTCTCAGATAACATAATATAACCCCATCTTAAGAAAGAAAGACCAGTTCAGGCCATCTGAAGTCTTAATCTCATACTTATTTTCTTTCTTAAATTACTATGCTTCTGAATCTAAAATAAAAGTGAATATGCTTTATATATTTAGACAGCAGGGGAGTGAAATGCAGTCCGAGTAACTCCATGGTGAAACACTGGTATCAGTAAGACTTAAGAGCCTCCTGGCTCTCCTACCTGTCATCCTGCTGTCATCTTGTAAGGGAACAAACCTCTGTGACCCTGAGTTATGCATATCGATCAATGTAGCTAGGTAATCTTAGGTGTCCAAAATGGCATCATGTGCGTAAGTTTAAACACTGAATACTTTTTAAAAAGCAATACTTTTAAGATCATACTGGTAAGATAATGATAGGCAGCAAAGTCCCATTATCTGAGCCACACACATGTATCAAAAACTTTGCCTTTACTGTGCACTTATATATGATGCTTTATTTTTGTGCTTATTTGTGTCTTATATTTAATCCTAGTAGATTTAGGGCGGTCCTGTGGCATAAAGAAGAGTGCTCTGGACTCCAAATCCCAAGGTCCTGAGTTCGAGACTCAGTGGAGACCATCCCCTGGCAGTTAAATGGCTCCCTGCCATCTGATCCTGTCAGATCTCAGATGCTCAGCAGGGTCAGCCCTGGTTAGTACTGGGTGCTGTAGACAGTCCTGAGGACTTCACTGTCACTGTCCAAGCTCGCTTGGCCATGGCAAATAGACCTTAGGACTTAAACGGTGGGGCCAGTTCTGCGCACGCTGTGCCTCACCTAAAAAATCCACCGTGCAGGCTGGAAGGGCACACCCACGTGGGGAGAGCCCTTCCCAGATCTTTGTTCATGAAGTCTGGCCATACATACATATACAGTAGATTTAGCAGAAAGAGCTGCCTTCTGTTTTTGGTGCTGGCTTTAGCTGCAAGAGCTGGAAACCTAAAAATTTAAGCACCATAAGTAAAAGAAAGACAAAGACATGATGGAGATACAGAAACTTTTTTGTATGAGTCTACAACTAAAACTAAAACAATAAGTATATATATACAATCACTAAGAATTCAAATATTGCTTTGCTGTCTAACTAAAACAATACTCACTTTTCCCACCATGCAGAGGGAGAGAAGCTGAAGGAAAACTGAGAGTCTATGGCCAGGAGGGCTGTAACAGAAATCTCATCCAAGCCCTCACACAACGCAGGAATCCTGCATCAAGGCTGATTCTATTCGAATCTGTTTTAAAAAGACATTCTGCCTTGTTTGAAAGCCTTCAAATGAAGGACAATCCACAGCAAGCTGTTTCAATAGTTAATTGCATGCACTGTTAAAAACTAGTGCTTTATTTCCATTCTTATTCCTTTCTTTTTTCTTTAAAGGAAGAGATTAGAAAAGGGAATGATTCATCTGTAGATCTCATCAGGGTTGTTCTACATTGTTAACTTGTATTCCCTTGTGTAACTGTTCCTGTTTGCTCACCAGCTTAGAAACGAACTGCAGCTTTAGATGAGTCCCACACACAGAGACAATACTCTTATCTTTCTACTTTAAGCTGTATTAAATGAATTATAATGTCCTTGCACAGGATGAAGGCACAATCAGAATCACCTCACTGGGAAGAAAGTGATTTCAAACTGAGCTGGCAGCGTATTCTATCTTGTTCAGGTTCCTCCAACATGCCCATCACCATGTATATGAGCACCTTTCAGAGCAAAACCAGCACCAACACATAAAAGGTCCGTTTTAATCTCCTTTGTCCATGGGGTGTGCATGCACTAAGTGCCTCCTGGGACATGGGGACAAAGAAGTCGCCATTGAGTGGAAGTGTGAAAGAGACTGCACTGGCAGAAATGAGGGAGCAACAGCACAATGAGCAGGAGTATCCAGAGGCTGGGAAAGGAAGGCAAGAAATTGTTAATGCTGGCTTTGTCACCTGTATTCTGAAACTTTTAGAAACTTTAGAACTTTTGGAAAAATATGTAGAAATTCTATCTGCAATATCTATAAAATCATGATTAAATGTCTGTTTAATGTGTTCCAGTTTGACTATGAGATACTGAATGGGAATTACTGGAAGAGACTGTGAATCTGTGTCAGGAGACCAGACTGCCTTTGTGGTTTCTGTCCCTCAAACCTATAAACTCTCATTAGACTTTCTCAAGTCTGAATTCAGCCAGTCAGTATTTTTTAGTAAGAACAGGAAGAAGGATAATGTTTTTGATACGCATGCAAATTCCATTGTTTATCTCATTGTCAGTATTATATCTCTGTACTCAATGGGGATCAGGAGCCTACTGCAGAATAGCTATGCAACATTGGTTGTTTGACCAATGGCCTGTTCAGTCAAGCATTTCACTGCTCATCTGTCATTGAGGCTGCCAGTAATAACAATTAACTTGACTTAATTGTGTATTTTAACAGCTGCTTAATATTACCCAGATCTTTCCTTCACTCATAATGTAAGATACCTTTCTGCTGAATGTGGTTTTAATTAAGTCTCTGTTCACTACTTTTCACAAGCTGTTGAAAAATTCATGTCTTGTAAGAAAAATGATGATGCAGTAAATGCTACTGGGGCAGAGACTAACTTTTTATTAGATGAGCATTGAGCCTTTATGAATTTATGTCTCCAGATTAACAGGTGTGGGTGCCAAAGGAAATACTGAATAGATTTAACAACTGCAGTAACATCAGAAATGTTAAATATGCAGGTACTGATACCAGCAAGGCTTTAAGTAGAGGGGGACTATGTCCCTAAAGTGGTGGTAAGGCATGATCTGTTGCAGAGCACTGTACCAGTGGACTACATTTCCATGTTGTTGAGAAGTACTAAGCTGATGAAGAGCACTGTGACTGAGCAGCGCTGCAGAAATGCCTCCACTTAAAGCCTGTAGAATTTGTTGCACAAGAAAAATAAATAAAGTCACATTTTTGAATATCCACTGCAGCATAAGAAAATCTCTCACACTTCTGTGTATGTGACAAATGGATAACTCTTTACGAGATAGTAGTTACTGAGTTACTAACCCTCACCTTCACAAGGGGAATTCGAATTCCAAACTATCTTAAGAAACCAATACTGTCACATTGACATTCCTCCCCATATGCCCCAAGTAATTCCTTGGTAACTGCAAAAGAAGTTGAGGAAGCTGTTATAGATGTGGAATTACATTATGAGCATGAAATACTTTCTTCTGGAGCAGATGTCATGTGTCCTTAACTTGACTTCTACTCAGACATGGAATGCATGACATTTATATATCATTACAAATGGGTTGGGATTTGGGACTGAGAAAACTCTTGTGCTACAGACATTCAGAAGTACTATTATCACCATTTCCTCCTTTTTATTGTCCAGAAGCAAACATTTTATAAAATTCTCTCCTCATATTCTGCCAATAAACATTTTAGTTATCCTAGCAACAATTTTTAGATGTGCTGTAAATATACTTGGCAAGCTAATGGATGCCCTTAGCCACTTTAAACAGCCACTTTCCACTTAGTTTATATACTTCACACATGTGGAGAACAGAGGAACAGTGTGGAGCAGTATTTGCAAGTCCCACAGTATTCATGTCTTTGGTATCTAGGAAGGTGGGAACTCCTTGTGTGAAGACTTTCGTCAGGAGTCTTGCACAAGCTGGCTCTTTTTTTTTTTTTTTGGTAGACAATTTCCCAGTTAAACTACTTTGTTGGAAATCAAAGATTGTTGAGAGTTTATGCCATTGTGAACTTGGCTGAAATATGTAACATCTTGAAAAGTTGTGTTCACAAGGCATGGGTCTGCAGAAACTGAAGTGGTTGCACAAATAGCAGTTATCCTAAGTTTGTGTTTCTCTAGGAACCTGGGCTATATATTGACAACTGACATGGACCAACTGATTCAGAAAACCTCGAGCACAGAAGCCAGAGGTGATAGCATCTTCTGCTCATCCTCCTTCGTGCTAAAGTCCTACCCATGGGAGGACACTGACCAAACAACCGGTTCATCTCCTGAACAAGTCTCCAACAACTTGCAGTTCCTGAGTTTTGAAACCTGAATGACTTTCAAAAGATTTATTAACATGGCATTAAATATTGCCCAAAGAAGCAGACTACACTGTGAGCAGGATTCTGCAGCAACCCTGCCTTCCTAAGGGTCAGTGTATGACAATGAGATTCTGTGTCATTTCATAAAGGGGAAGACACTCACTGATGCTTTTCCCTCAATATGGGCAACATCTTTCAGTAGTTGTTATCATTCGGCTCATAAAAAAATCTATAGACCTTTGCCAAACCCCAGAAGGCAAACAGTCAAAATATATACCCATGGAAACAGCAAAACTGTATAAATCTCATTTTCACAGGAAGAGAGACTAAAAATTAGCCCTCATCATGCCCTTTCATGCCAGCCATTCAAATATGTCAATTCAACCAAATAAACCCTAATGGTTTCCTTGCACAGCAGAGTGGTTTACATCCTGTAAGAAGTGAAGGCTGTCTGCATCCCCCAGTTTCTGGACCAGTTTCCCCAAACAGTCCCAGAGCAATCTTTTCTCATAATGGTATTTCTTGATGTAAAGACAATAAAGATCACAGTAGAAGAGATGGTTTCTACTTTGAATCTTCAGAGAATTCAATGAGATTTTTATAGGACATTTTTTACACAGGAGAAGGTGAGCTAGTTACTGTGTTAATGATCCTTGCTGAGTTTAATGATGAAAAGAAATGACTGGCAAGTTGGTGCAAAACACTAGGACATCTGAAAGTCTTCCTCAGCTACTTCAAAAGCAGCAGCTTGAGTCTCTTCTTTTGGAATTTGACTGTGCTGCGGAGTTCTCTTTGCTGTGTTTTAATGTCTCTTTGGCTGTAGCTGTGAATGTTGAATCAGTGGGGTACCACTCCTCTCGCTTACTCAGAAATGAGCCCAAAATGCAAAAGATGTGTCCAGATCTGGATCTAGAATTCAAGTGTCAGAGAGCCTTGGGAGATATGGATTTGGGGTTTTGGTCTCAATGCTACACATAGAGGCAGAGCTGGAAGGAGCCAGCCTCTTCTTTAGCCCTGATTTCATGCTGGTGAAAGTGTTTACATTTTTACAAAGAAACATCTAAAGCTTTCATCACACCAGGCTTCCCACAGCTGACCCGTGCTGCCATTATCACAGGCAGCCTGGTGCATTTGCCTGTCCCTCTGTGCCCCAGCTCCCACACACTCAGGACAGAGCAGATAGGACAACAGGATAGAGGAGCCAGGATTCAGATGTGCTTTTTTTTTTTTTTTTTTAAAAAAAAGCCCTACGGGAGTTTGCACAACATAACAAGTCCAAGCAGGTAACAGGAGAACTACTGTTTTTCCCAGACACCACAGTAGTCATAATTACAGTCATATAAATCAATATGATGAAAGAAAAAACACTTATTTCCAGATGCCCATGGTAAAACTACTTACTGTACATTAGAGCCAGAGCTAAGTGTGTGGAAAAGTCCTATAATTTGGGCCACAGCTGCAAGAAAAATTATAAGAAAAGACTCTGAGCTGTGAGTTTGTTTTCATCACAGCATTTTGTTATGTCTCTTGTTACTGTTTTATCAAAAAAAATTTGGGGTAGAAACATTTCCTTTTAGAGCAGGTCTATCATTCAGTTGGGAAAAAATTTTAAAAATTACACTAAATTAGTTGAATGATTACCTTTAATTACCATTCACTCACTAAGCTATGTCAGATAGAAAGATTCCTATATTAAAGTGAAGGCTTTTGAAAAATACATCAAGCACATTGCTGTGATTTGTCCTGCCAGCAGATTCCAACATCAATTCTTCACCATGGTTGCAACAGAAAACTGAGATCTTGCCAGAATTTCAATAACAGTCATTGAACAGAGCTACAGGATGATTCCTTTGTGAAAAAGCATCAGTACCTCATCTCTGGTAATTTGTTTCATAGCAATAATATGTGGCTTATTAAATGTTTGCAACTTGCCTTTTTGACCAGATGACTTGGTACTATGCATTTTTATCAATAAGCATTATTAGCAATAGGCAATGATTCATGAATAAATAAAGTAGTCATAAATTTTATTTTTTACTGCTTAACCAGTTTTACAGCCGACTGTGCTTTGCCAACAGATTTCTGTGCTACAGCTTTAACAGTGATGGGACCTTTCCCAGTAGTGGCTAGCGTGCAAATGTCACAATCTTTACAGCTTCCAGCTGTAGGGACATACCCTCTAGAAAGACAATGGAGATGGGTTTTCTCCAGTCATGCTGCTAAATGCTTAGAGATATCTGTGGATTGCCTCACTCACGCAGCTTGCAAGTGCCTTCAAACAGCTCAGAATTTCCCAAGCTGCTGTAAGACAAGCTGCCCTTCTGACTCTGTGTGTTGCCTGTGCTCTCTGTTAAGCTCTTCGAACCAGGATGGAAGTTTTGCTTTTCAGAACATGACCCACAATTTGCTTCCCATTGTTCTGGCAACATTTCCAGCTGGGACAAATCCAATCCAAACCACAAGCCTCCCAGCTCTGCACTACCTGGAATTTAACTAATTTGCCTAGCAATGATTTTGTTTTGTTTTGCTCTAATAGAATATTCCAGTGATAAATTAGTTTCAGCCTAATTTTATGTGCAATCTAAATTGCCATCGTGGACTTGCAGACTGTGAACATCTGAAAGAAGATATTGCCAAAGCAGATTTCCTGCTAGAATATCATCAGGGAGCTGACCAAGAGCAGGCAACTGACCAGAAAGATCTCACTTGGCTCCCCTTTTCCCATGGCCAGTGCTCCAGGACCAGAGGAGTTCCCCCATCCCATTAGCCCTCAGGAAGTGCATGAGGTCTCAGTGATTTTGGGGTTGGTTCTGCTGTCCTTTCAGAAAGAGATTGTGCTGGCAGCCACTGAGGAGTGTTTCAGCTTGCAAGCATGTGTTCTGCTTGCAAGCATGAACACTTAGAGGAGAACATTATAACAGGGCTTTTTAGCACCTGCAGCCGAGGACTGAGGATCAATATGTTAGCATCTGAGACTTCCCACCCATCATGCAGTTTCTATCAAAGGCAGTCCTCAGCACCTTCTGTTTTTAAAGAGAAATGCATTTTTCTTCCAAGTAAAAATCATCTGAAATATTTTAAAATCTGAGTCTTATTTTGCCTGTATTTTGCTAAGAAAATGTATATAGCTCATCATTTATACAGAGGAAAAGTGGACACTTTTGCACAGCCAGAGGTTTAAGAGCACAGCATACACAACTGTTTTTAATTCTGCTCACTTATATTATTAATCATCCGTGCCAGAGCAGGAGCGTTAACACTTTTGGATTCAGGCTGCAGAAAACTAAATGGTACGGCCAATGGTTTCAGGCTTCAATGTCTAACTATCACAATCCCCATGAAAAAGCCTGTTCAGGAAGAACAAGAGACAATCAAGACCCTAAAACATAACCGAGCTCCATAAATGACACCTTAAACCTCCACGTATGTATGTTTTGTTTCAGGCAGCCTTTGCTTCTATATTAATGGTTTTATAAATGTGGGCGTTTTTTCAATTGTAAAGCGTCACTCCAGTAGATTATGTCAAGGGATTCAGAGGAAGAGTGATTATTTACTGCTGAGGGGGCCAGTCCAACTCCTATTGCATATGTTTTATGAACATCTACTGGAGAGATCTGATCCATTCTCTTTGGTGTCTAGATATGGATTGACAGCCTCACTTCAGGGCCAGTCCATTTAGATATCCAAATGTCTGGCATATCCCAAATCTGAATTTTTAGCAGGGCCTGAAAATACAAGGGGTGGATTTTTAACCACAAAGTCTGCAGTTTCTTTCAAAAACACTTCTTGACCTACACTCTTAGTTTGAACATCATAATATATTCAGACATTTGCAGTTTGCATTAATGTTTTACTAACTAATTAATCTTAACTAATTAATCTTACTATTTTTTAAGCTGTCTAGGAAATCCAGCTGGTTTAGGAACCTAATGCTGTTCCATATACAGAAATAAGTACATTTTGGTCACATTCATATTAAATGTAAGAAAATGCTTATAAGAGCAGCAGTGAACAATCAGGCCTAGTATCTAGTAACAGATCTACTAATCAGTAATTCCATAATGACTGACGTGAGTAAAACAGGATGTTCTAAACTCACATTTGCTACAGACAGCAATGACTCTGTTAGAGTATTCTTTTCTGCCATTTTGCTAGTGCAATTATTCCTAATGACTACTGAATTTGGGTATTGTTATTGGCCTAAATGAGTCATGAGTCCAGTTTCTGATTGTTTAGTTTCCCTGGGAGAATAATAGTCACAATAATTGAATAACAATCAGCTAATAATGTATTGATTGATTTTTATTCCTGCTCCCAATTACATGAATTGTGAATCCATGTTTTCCTCTAATTTAGTGAATCTGTCTTAGAATTAAGAAAAAATAGTAGAAATAAGAGAACTGCCTCAAAAATGTAAGAAAAAGAATAACACCACCATTTTTGTTCCTACATCTGCCCTATAAATTTCTTACTGTAGTAGGAAGCATTTAAAATCAAACAAGTTATACAATAATTAGAGTACACTTCATGGGAATGAGCATATTCTGCCTTATGTTTCCAGAACTAAAGTCATGCAGTAATAATCAAATCAATGCATTATTTTGTCAGATAAAAGTTACTAAAGTGAAAAGCTTGCTCTGAAATATACAGTGTGGGTTTTTATAGATGTATTTTTACATATTTTACAGGCAGTAGGAGATTAGAGTGGATTTAAGTAGTTCCACTGAAACAATTCAACTATAAAGCTTGAGCACAGACGTGTAAGAGGCATGAAAATTTTCTGTGTTTTATTGCAGTAGTTACAATGAACATTATGCTTACAGCTTTCCTTTGAATGTATGTTAAAATGATACTGAACAGAAGCTGGTAAAACAGAAACCTCAGCTCTCCTGGTTTCCAGGATAATTTAGGGGGGGAAAAAAGAAAAGGAAAAAAAAAAGGAAAAGAAAAAAAAAAGAGAGAATTATGAGTTAGTTGTAACAAAAGCCTTGAAGCGGATATAGAATCCAAGTTAATGATATCCTGTAATCTGATGCTGAGCAGACATGGACAGCTGTTCTCAGAGCCCTAATGAACCATGTACACTTACAGATCACTGATTAGCAGAACTTGATCCTGGTGGGCACAGACAAGTCCTAACACTATTTGAAATAGCTCTGGTGGTATTAAATAACAAGGATCTGTTATCATGTGACTACCTGTCTGTAAAATTCCTATTTATCTTCATTATGCTGCTGCTTTTCTCAGGGAAGAAGTTGGGAAAGGCTTGTCATCTATGATACTACACCTGTTGCTTTAACACTTTGTGCTTATTTGATAGAAGAACAGATTCCTTGGAGTCAGGTTGCAGAGAGAAGCTCTGCAGCAGAGAGCTGCCCTGCACACAGCCACAGCCCTGATGCCTCCTGTGATGCTTAGTGGGGCAACAGTGACTCCAGCCAAAACACACAGATTTATAACAATAGTCACTGGTTTTTGGGGGGGTATAGGGGGAGAAATGTGGTCTCATGCAAAAAACAGTACAGGCAAAATGCTCAGTTTCAAGCAGCAGGATATGTTAGGAAGATCAGCAGTAGCAGCAGTGCCAATTGTGTTATGGATGATCCAATAGGCTTTTTTTATATATTTAGCTTCTGCACTTCCTTGATGAGTTTTCAGGTGTTTAGCTCAGTCTGTGCAGTCTGAACATCTGATTTACCTTTAACAAATGGGGTATCTGCTAAATATACATATTCACTTGCAGTGCAGTTTGCCTTACCCTCTCCTTAAAGACAGTAATAATGCAGAACAGCAGTGACTCTTGCATAACAGTGACTGTCTGCATGATGTTGAGCTGATAGGCTTTATTTATGTCTGGGCTTCAGTTGATGAGGACTCATGTAAAAATACTGCTCAATGTAACATGACCTTGCAAGAAAACAGGGATTCCAGTCACTCCAGATGTTCTGGGATGAGGGTTGGAACACTCAGCACTGGAAAGCTTTTTATCTCACTTTATAAAAAGTGACTTAACTAATCTATGTAAAACATTACTCATTGCAAATTTTCTTTTAAATAACCAAGTGTGACTTAAAATTAGTGAGCTTTCCAAGTACTTTCTTTCTCCTGTGTTTTCTCAACATGAATTATTCTGCAGCATTTTTTGTCTCTAAATCGTCAGCTGGATCCTGTGCACATGTGCAACCTTTCCTCTCCCAGAGTAGATAAAAGTTGTGTGTCTAAACAACACTGAACACTAAAAATGAGTTCACTTGCAGCATCACCCACTGGTCCATGAACTACGATTTCCCTCAACTTTGCAACTCCCCATACTGGATGAGCAAAAGAAGCAATACCATTCTTGCAATAACTGTTAGATTAAAACCAGAAAACTTAAAAATCAAGTAATTATGCTTGAAGTGAAATCTGTACAACACCACATTGCAAAAATGTTATTCTGTTATTTGTTTTTCACTGTGAGACATTCAAGATTTTAAATATAAAAGCACCTTACATACAGAGGCAGAAAATTCTTTTTCTGAATTTGCTTGTCCTCATGTGCGTTTTCTTGAAAGCATTTTCTTAAATTTTCAGTGTTCTTTGTATAAATTGCTTGTGGAACAAGTAGTTTTTTCTAATCGGATGGGCAGAGGGAATAAAATAAGTTTTCTGGAAGGCATTATTATTCTGTTACTAAGTCAGTCCTTGGAAGAAATTTGAAAATATTTCCCACCATACTTTGAATTTGTGTGTGTGTGTGTGTGTGTGTGTGTGTGTGTGTGTGTGTGTGTGTGTGTGGCTCGGCTTCACGAACGAAGATTTGGGAAGGGCTGTCCCCACGTGGGTGTGCCCTTCCAGCCTGCGCAGTGGATTTTAGGTGAGGCTCAGCGTGCGCAGAACTGGCCCCACCGTTTAAGTCCTGAGGTTCATCTGCCACAGCTGAGTGAGCTTGGACAGTGACATTCGAGTCCTCAGGACTAGAACCTACAGCACCCAGCATTTCCCAGGAGGTCTCCCATCCAAGTACTAATCCAGGCCTGACTCTGCTTAGCTTCCGAGATCTGACGGGATCGGATGTCAGGGAGGCATTTAACTGCTTCTTTGAATTTGTACTTCAGTATAAAGAAGCAGCAGTTATGCCCGATTTTAGGTTCCTTTACCACATCTGTCACAAGGTACCAAGTTGCATACACCATCCAGCCACTTCCAGGAAATGAATGCAATCTTATCCAATGAACTATTCCTTTTGGGTGGAAGATGCCAGATGGCTTTATATGCCTATTAATTTTTGCACTGAAATGAAAGATTTTATTTCTTTGATTTTTACACTAGTGTTGATTTCATAAACAGTCTCAAAATAGTATCTTAGTTAATTTCTAGCATAATTCTACCCTGAAAATTTAAAGGAACATCTAAACAGTCAATAGGTATAGCTTGTGGTTTCTTCTGCTGGCAGCTACCAGCTTGTATTTAATGTTGTCCCTAGGATATTTCTTTCTTTCTTCTTCTAAGATACTAATGAAGTAGCATTTCAATCCTTAAAGAAAATCACCTTTTTCATGAAGACACAAAGTTGGGGATGCTTACATTTGCCTGGAGTTGCTTCCCAGTTAGTCAATGCAGTCTAGGTGAAGAGTTCAGCTGCCTATTTATGATGAGATCCATTGCCCTTCATCTTAGACCCCTGAAGTAAGGCACTTATTCTCTGCCAGTCATTAGGGTCCCTTAATAGTCAGTGGGGAGAGACAGACACTTCCAGAAGGTGATTTATTTCCTCCTAAACCAGCTTTTTAAGTTAGGAAAGATGAATTATGCCATGAAGGTCCTGTCTCTCCTCAATGACTAGAGCAGTCTGAAGTAATTTGTTCCTAGGATCTGCACAACACGACCACAAAGTATGCTCTATCATTAATTCCAGAATAAAAGAGTCGTTGAAAATGATGTGACTGGCTTGAACAGAAAGTATAGCTATGCTTTTCAAATCATACATAAGGAAAATTTAAGCTGTACTCAATGAGGTACCTCAGAAAACGGCAACTGGAACCTAATTCCAAGGGCAGACAATGGTGGGGAGAGCTCAGCACAGAGCTGACAGAAGTTGAGCCTTTGGTTGTCAGAAACATGGTTTCCTCTTTCTGATGGCTTTAATTTTACACCTTATATCCTGAAGAGAGGCAGTTAATTTTTGTACTTCCCTCAGCCACAGCTCATTTAGGAAAACCTCCACGGAACTGCAGACTAGAAAACGCAGAGAATACTCTGACAAATTGAAACCTTTGTCTGTCCTTTTTGCACGACACAGTCATCACTTTTTTAAACTACTATTTTGGGAGAACCATCCAGAATAGTGTGGAGTAAGCAGTGACCAAAAGGGCAGATATGCTCTCTTTATATAACCAATCAGTTCCTCATTTGTTCAGATTCTGAAAAAGAAAGAAACTGAAAATAGAAGCCAGGAAGAGGACTTTTAATCCACACTGAGCCTCAGTGGGACTGAGCATCACAGATAAAAGACATTTTCCCAGGCATAGGGAGTGGAAACCCTACTAGATGAGCCAGGGGAACTGGGACCTCCTTCAGCAGAGACCTTCCATCTGGAGGTGGCCACCAAGGTGGAGGATACCCAAGAGATGCTGGGAGTCAGTTCCCAGGCATGGATAGAACACCCTGTGAATAAAGGCAGGGTGTAAGGGCAAATTTAATATTTGTACAATAAACAAGTATTTTTGATTCCACTTAGATAATTCACTCTTGTTCTTATTAAATCAACCAGCTTTAATTGAATCATATTATTTTAAGATAGTAGAGATCATCCAGAGTAAATGGTGCCATTTCAGGTATGTATATTTTGTGCTACACAGAAACTACATTACTCATTCACTTGAGGGTGTATCTTTCAACATGGTTGTAACCCGATTACTAGATCTAAACATTGCCAGTGAAGATTCTTGAGATGAAAGAGATCAGTTTCTAGAGGCCATAAAAATATTTATTTTTTCATTCTTGAGGCAGAGGAGACTGTTTTAAAAATCTTTGGTGTTGGCTTTAGTAAAGTAGAAGATATGGATGTATACCAACAATATTTCAAACACAGGAATAACAAAATAGCTGTGAAATATCTTTAAAGATAAAAGATAAGCTATACATTCAGTATATCTAATCAATAACACAATCTCTCTCACTAGGTCTAACTCAGTCTACAGACTTCAAGAGCAATATCCAGCTCTCACTATGGCAGTCATACAGAATCAGAGAGAAAGTGCCATACAATAGATTCCGCTTTCCTGGGCAGGGAAAGCCCAGGATTTGTATATCCCACCTGGAGAATATATATTCTTTCTCTAAAATCTTCTGCATAAGAGAGCTTGTCCTATCTTGCTCCATCTTCAGCCTGGCTGTCTCTGCAGGAAACAGCCCGTGCTGCAGAGAATGCTGAGCTGAATTTAGCCTTTTTCAGGATAAAACATGAAACCATGCAAGTGACTCTCTTGAGCTTCCGGATGTACTTGGCAAATACAAGTGAGGAGTGGAATTCATCTGACCTAAATTTAGTGTTTATAGTAAGGATGCATTTGCCCAAGATAGCCTCAATTCACAAGCAATGTAGAGAAACAGGCATTTTATAGGAAATGTTTTTAAAACTTTGAAACGAAGCACTGCTGTTAATGGCATTGGTGTCCATAACAATAAAAAGGTTTGTATTTAATCAGTGGCCTTTCCTTTCCCATTTCTAGTACCATAAAACCTGTGGAACAAGGATACAACTTTTATCCCATGGATATGTCTTAGAGCCTTTTCTTGCATCAGTGCAAAGGAGATAGAAAGCTACCTCGGAAGGATAACTGGTGATACCATTAATCTGTAAAATTCTATGGCCTTGAGTTAAAAACAGAGCAGCTTCTGGCTTGGTAAATTTCTGTTCTAGAGAATTTTGTTGCAACATAGATTATAAAGTATAAATGTAAGCTAGCATAAACTGTCTGGAGATTGCTTTGACTTTCACTGGGAGCCAAAGAGGCTCTATTCCCTAGAGATTGCTGACTGACTTTAAATTGTTTTAAAGAGGGTCTGCAAGCAGAACATCTACCATCTGCACCTCTGGCGCACTGTAGGAATACTCTAAATAAATAATCAACTTCTTCATCTGCAGTCCTCAAGCATCCAGCAGCCAAGCTGTGGCATCATCTGTGTTTTCTTCCTTTGAGGGAAGCCTTGGAAGAGTGTCCTTAACTGAGGTCTAAACAACAAGATACAGTATGTTCCCTAGAACAAAGTCTCTCATGTTCATGAAATAACTGGCCTTTTATCAATCCTGTAGAAAAATTAAAGTCATGGATGGAACTTTGAAATACCAGGATGGTTTTTTTAATATTTAGATGCTATTGTTGAATCTTACCACATTGCTACCCAAGAAAGTTTGGCAACAAGTGCTCCAATTTTACTGCTTTGCCTGTGAAGATATGCAAAACCAAGGAGAAAAATGATTTAAGATGCTGAAAATTCTCATAAACAGTGTCTTTTTTCAACCACTATCCCTGTGTTTCAACCTATGCCCATTTGTCAGTATCAAAATACCACTTGATCTCAACATGAACAGGAATAGCCCATAAAGAAATCTTTAGATCTCAATGAAAACACAAATCACTGCATATTTTGAACTTCGGGCCTATTGCAAGCCCATTGTAGAGTATCTGATAATGGCATTTATGTTTATATAGCCCATTGTTTTTCCTGTGCTGCAAACTTTCCACTCGACAGCCCTCTTTCCTGTTTCCCATTATGGAAGTCTCCAAAGGGGTTTTCCTTCTGTTTTTCTTATGGTCAAAAGGAATTTCATAAGTACAAGTCAAGTTTCTTTTCAGTGCTACACATGCAGAATGGAATCTGAAAGCTCCCAGCGTAATCATCTCCAGCATGTACGTAGTTAGTGTTACACATAATCCACATCTGGGTCACAAAATCTCTGAAATGCTTCCAGGAATATTTAGACAGCCATAATGCAACACATTGCTGTATAAGGGAGAAGTAGAGCTAATGTCAATGTCAAAGTTATAGCTTTTGGGAAACACAGCAGCTCCCCTTTAGAACTTTGAAGCTCACCTTCCGCATCCGGACTGCCATCAGTTTGAATACCATTAATATTCTCCTTTCCACTCAAGCCTGTAAACACATCTGAAAACAGTTTACATCCCAAATTGCCTTATGCTGTTAATATTTAAGTTTAAACTGTGTATAAAACTTGGTGCATATGTAATCCATATATTTTAATATAAGGGACTGCCTTGGCACCTTTTTCTGCTACAATCAGCTCAAAACCCCAGGAGATAAAATATGACTGAAACTGAACTAACAGGCAACCTGCTTTACAGTATTCATTTCAGAGTTAAAACACATTTCTAGATTAGATCTGGGTTTGGCTCTATGCTGCAGTGCTGCCTCATGTGTAATGCAGTATCTATAAACTACTTTTTAACCACTGCTCATGGCAGAGAACCCATAGTGATATAAACGTTCTATGAAGCTCTTCAAAGTATTTTCTTCAGCATATTTTACTTAAATAGTAAATTATGATGGTGCATCAAGGAATACAACATCAGGCATTACCTGTAGCCTTCGATCATACTAGATAATATTGTAATTTCTTAAAAAATTTGGGGGAGACAGTGTAAAGTGGTGGTTCATTTTTGGTGCATCTTCTCTTAGTGTCACTGTGTCTGCTTCACAAATGGTTTGTGCCAAAGAATTCCTTCATTTTATTGTTTTCAATCCCAAAAAGGGATCTAACCAGAAATGATCATCCAGATTCAAGTTAATCTGCTCTGTCTTGTCACTGACTTTGAACTTTCTAGCTGCAAATTTGCCTTCTGAATTGCTTTTACTACAGATGACTCTGTCATTTTTTTGTCACTGTCCATATACACACATTTGTGAGTAAAGCATTGGTATTCCGATGTGTCCCCATGCAAACACTCTTTGCAAAAAAAAAAAAAAAAGAAAAAGAAAAAGAGAATCTTTCAGCAAGAGAGGGTTTGGGTTCAATCCCTGGTCAAGAAGGTAGGTGTCCTGTATAAAGAGTAAATGCCACAGTGCTTATCCACTGTCCATCTGTGTGCATCTCTGCTGTTGTCAGGCTCACACGATAGCCTGCAAAGAGAGAAGAAAGGTGTGGCCCTTGGAGAGGGGTTTCTCTCCCTACACGCTGTAGAAGAGCTTAAATAGGTATCCTAGATGAGATACCTACCTTGAAGCTGGGCGAGTTGATTCCCCACACATAGTTTCGTATACACAGTCTTTTATTCCTTTTCCTTTCCCATTGTATGCCAAATGGTGCAGATACATCATGAGAGAAGAGGAAGAAAATGCTTTGGAGGTTGCTTGCTTTCTCTACTGTGAGAAAACACACCATTATATCTGAGATGTGACCCTGCTTCATAGTGGCTTGGACAGGGTAGGGGCGATGTCACTATTTACTTATTTATTTTGCGTCTTGGTAAGCTTTGTGTGTTGTTAGTGGCCCTGACACTGACTACTCCTCCAGCAGACATATTTTCAGAATCTTTTCTTTTCTGAATCTATTCTTTTGCCCCTCCTTCCTTTGTGTAAAGGATATGTACGGGCTTTGTGGAATCCCTGTAGCAAGTTGTGAATGATGTATGAACTGAAAAATCTTTGTATGGTACACAGTAGGAATACAGAAAGTGCTGTGCAGTCACTGCTGTGCTGTGCTTTTTTCTATATATACAGACACAGAGTAGTCATCTCATATTCATTTTGACAAGCCCTTTATGTCCAGACACCTTGGGATGGGATGCCTTCTGTACCGTTGGCCTGCACTGGATTATATATCAGAGAGATTTTTGTTTATAATTGTTCCATGTGCTGTGCTTGGAAGAAACTGGTGTCTTCTGCTTTTGTTAATATGCCAGCTTGAGTTCCTTCTCAGTTCATATTTCAGGCAGCAAATATACATGGGAAGCATTGCTAAGATGTCTGTATTTTGCAAATGTGTCCTCAGACAGGGACTTGAATCCTAGACACTGAGCTCTGAACTTGAGGATGTGCTCATTTTTTAATTGGCATGAACCTGGCTATTCCCTATTTATAGACTATTATGGAAATTTCAGTTTATTTCCTTTGGGCATCCAGTTCAGCTTAGCTAGTGGAAAGAATACAGAATACCCAGTAGAAATGTAAGTGCAAATCAGAGAGATTTTTCCCTTTATTTTAGTGGCTACAAGATTCATACTTCTCCTCAGACACCTATTGCTAACTTACATTTTTGATTTCCCATGCTGCCATACCTGAAAGAGACTGATTTGCACTAGATATTTCCACAAGATATGTGTCACCAGAGGACATCTTGCTTGATTTCCCCAGACTATACAAGGGTGTCTTCCTAACATGGCATTGCTGACTGTTTTCCCCCCTGTGGTCACACAGATCATTATTATTTGCTTAAACCTGTTGCTTGATTTCACCTGACTGAAGACATTTCATTTTTATGAGAAAGGACCAATAAGTTAATTTTAGCTCTCCCCTAAGTATACATTTCTCATTAAGAAGATAGATATTGAAGTCAAAGCAAAGGCTCATTTTATTAAAATTAGAGAGCTTAGAGAGGGAGCAGAGGTGACTGAGTAAAGCACTAGGATCCTGGGTTGCATTAAATAAATTACATTCCTTCTCTAAGCCTCAGTTTCCTAACTTAAAATCAGAGATAAACCAGATAGTTCTTCAGTTCTGAAAACTGACAAGTGAACAGCACAGGACAAAAATTATTGATGTGTATAAAGTATGAGTAAAAGACAAGCAAACAGATGAGAACACAGAGTGAGAGCAGCAGCAGCTGAGGAGGGGGATGCACCCAGATCACCTGAAAACAGGGTGTCAGCAGTCCTTATGCCCAGTGAAGCAGGCAGCAAATGCTTGCAAGGGAAGAGAGTGCACAGTCACTGCAGAAGTACTGGAGAAGACAGATAGATCTCCATGTACAGAGAATTACTTTCTCAGGAAAAGAAGTCAAGAAGAAAAAGGACAGAATTAGCTACAGCTGAGCCCACTGTTTTGCCCTAGGCTTCCACAAGCTGCAGGGTGAGAACTCTGGGATCCTCAGTGAGGGGCTGGACTTCTCCAGCTGAGACTTGCAAGATGTCAGGAGGCTGTTTGTACTACAACTAATATAAAAATGGTTATCAGAAACTGGTGTTTTGTTATGTTTTTATATCTAATTCCCTCAAGTAAACCAGACCTTTACAGCATGCCCAAAATAGCAGACTATTTACAAGGGGCTTTTCCTGATTGCAAGTAAAGAGTATCCTTGCCAATATTTCTTTTCTATTCATAGCAATCATTTGCTAAACCCTACCCCAGAGTGTGCCATGTTTGATATCCCCCTGTATTCATGCCTAGAAAAATGAAGCTGATTCCTAAGCCCATGAACACATTGAAACAGTTGCTTGAATTCAGCAGAGAGCAGCTAAGGAGCCCTTCTGATTCCCTGTGCACGGCCACAGCAGCTGAAGTTCTGCCTGAGCCATGGGGACCCAAAGCCACCCTGCACCCAGCGCTCCATCCCAGTCTGTGTAAAGGCATGGGCAGCCAGGGCTTCCCCTGTGTCCAACACAGACAGCACAATCCCACCTGCACCCTGCAGCAGAGTCTGCTCCCTGCACCTCGGCCATGGGCACCTGGCTGCCTCCCCACACATCTGCCTCAACTTCCAGATGTTGTTTGTTAGGCAACTCAAACCACTCAGGAAATATTTGCTGTGCTGTGGGTGCACCTTACATGTGTTTTTTGTAATGATATTATTGCATACTGTATATCTTTCACCTTTTTTTCTCCATTGTCCTACACTCGTAAAACAGTATATGATGCTCCCTATCAGCCAGATGATTACTCTTTGGCTCAAAAGTAGCCTATAAATTTGGCTGGGATGCTTGCAGGAAACTGCTGTAAAAATGCTTCCTGTTAACTGGAATGTACTGGAAATTTATTATTTTTGCTATCAAAATATGTTAAAATTTACTATGATAGTATAGTCTGCATTTTGTTAATGGCCTTGAGGTTTTCTTGACATACTACTTTGTAAGAGTTTAAACTAACACATCCAACTCTTTACCACCCAATTTTTATTCATAGATTGAAAGAAAAAAACCCCCAACTTTTCTGTTTTTTCAGTACACAATCAGTTTTTTCAGTTTGAGTGAATGTCTTGAATAAGGCCAAATGGAGAAAAATTCTCTGCACCTGTGGAGAAGCTACAGCTGGCAAAAGCAAACATTTTTCCAGGTGTTCAGTCATTGAAACCCTACTCCTGAATGGTGGGACTCTCTTAAAATTTCAAAAATAAATATGCTTAAGTCAAGTATTATTTTTAATTTAACATTAAATGGCCTTAAGTTATTTCTGTAATCTTAGGCTTTTGTATAGGTTAATCTAATTTCAGAGTTCACTTTAAATTATTTAAGTATTTTAATGAGTCGGTATTAGCAACACCTAAGTACAGATCCTTTCATTATTATTTCTGAGTACTAATTTTTGCATCCTTTTTCTGTAGAAGAAGTTGATTAGAAGTTTCCAACTGCTAAATCATATTGAGAGAATAAAGGTAATGTTGATTGTCATTTTTAATTTAAGAATGTCAAAAACTGCAGTTGCCAGATAAGTAGTGCCCAGTAGGCAATTTTTTTAAAGACTTGCTGTTCTTTACCCAAAATATTTGAGCCCTCTCTTCCAAAACAAGGATCTGCCCAGACCACTGCTGGGCAGGTGCTCTTCTTTCCTGGGTGGGATGGTCTTCCTATTGCAGGTGGGGAATGTTGATCCAAGGAGGGAATTAAAGCTATCTATACAGAAATTGCTTTCCAAGGTTAACATAGGGATAGATATCACAAAATGTAATATGTCTGCTTTGGAAACTGCACAGTGTATTATCAATGATGCAGTCATGAGCAATCCCAATCCCCTCTCCTTTATTGTCTGAACCCATCTGCTGATATGTGTTTTAGGGCTGGGCCTCCTGTTTACAGGAAAACAAAACTTTGGTCTCTCTGCAGAGAGGAAGTCATCAGAGTGAATCTGTGATACACAGTGCTACCATAAACAGAGATTCAGCAAGGGAGAGCACACCACAGGGATGCTCTTAGGCCACATGTAGGGCTACTGTGTGGCATTCTGGCACTTAGGTATGCACTGAGGTGACAGCAGGGTCCCGAGGGCGAGTTGTGTCCCCAGTCAGCCTCCACCCCAGGGCAGTGCTGCCACAGCAGAGCGGTGCCTTGCCCGACCTGTGGTGCCGTGCACCCCACAGCTGCATGTGCAAGGCTTCCTTGCACTAGTCCACAGTGATTACTTACAGATATTTACTTTAGCACATGGCATATAGAACATTAAAAGGGTTTTGAAAATCTCTCAGTTTAACTTCTGAAGGATTATTAACTTCAAAGTCTGAAGAAATGTCGGCCTTCTATGCTTGGAAATGCCAGCAGCTTTTGCATATCCCCACCATAGTACCAAGCAACCCCCAGCAGAGAGGAATGATTACTGCCTCCATGGCATAAGGATGGCTTTTGATCTCTTAACATATTGGAAATTACTTAAAGGTAAGCCATCTGCTAGCTGAGGAAGAAAAATAGATTACATCACACCCTGCTAGAAAGATTGTGTCGTATCCTGTGTATCAAGCCTTTTAATAATTCTAAATTAAGTCAGCTAATAGGATTAGGTATACGTTTTCCTTAGGCTTCTTTCACCAACTACTCACAAAATCTCTTTTTTTTTGGTGGGGATCTGTAAAATTCAGGCATGTTCCACTGTGAATAAAAGAATTCCTTCCAGAATAAAACAGTTCTTCAGATCATAATTGCTCTCCAAAGACACTTAGAGTAGGAGAGCAGGGCAGTGTCTAGGGAATGGGAAGAACTCCCCCTTTTTATGTTTTGTTAATATAGTAGTATTAACTGCAAATTTTGGATTGCCTATCTAGGGTATTGCAACTACTTAACTAGGATGTAACCTGTCCAGGAAACTGTTAAAAGTTTTTTTGTTTTTGGCTGGTTGTTTGGTTGGGTTTTGTTTGTTTGTTTGCTTGCTTTTGGAGGTTTTGTTTGTTTGTTTGTTTGTTTGTTTGTGGGGTTTTTTTGTTTGTTTTTCTGTTTTTTTCTGTTTTGTAGTTGGCCACCTAAGAAAGGTGGCTCAGACCAGTTCTGTCACTTAGCAGAAACTTTGCCTAGTATTCCTTGTGATTAGGAGAGCACAAACGCCATTGTTCAGACTTTGACACTGTCTGGGAAAAGATGCTCAAGTGACAATTCTCCCATGGCTTTTTCACTGCTACATCCTTCTGGTTCCTGGCAATCTATATATAAATCATGGACTAAAGAAGCTGGAACTTATATCCAAGTCTTTGGGTTTAATAGCACTTAGCAGACATTTTCTTTCCTTGGTTTGTGCAATTATTTTCTGAGCTTGTTTATAGTTTTGAGTTCTGCAATATACTATGGCAATGAGTTTCGCAGTTTAGATTTATATTGTATGGTAACTATTTCCTTTTATTAAAAACTTTTGAGCTCATAATTTTATAAGGGGACCATTTACTTACTGCTTTTCTTCCTAGAATTCAACGATTTGGAATCATGTTTGGATGCAAGATAATTTGGTCATGTACTATTTGGAACTTGGTTTTTATACTTGTTACCATTAACTATTGTCAATTTATCAGTGGCTAAGTTTTACTATGTCTTTATCAAAACAGATAAGGAAAGAAAAATTATTTGGGTTTTTTTTCAGGTGATCTAGAATTTATTACTGAAGATTTTTAATATGACAGAAGTCATGCTTATTACCATTAAGAAAACCTCCTCAGTCAACAAATGCTCATGGGTTTACATAGATCAGGTAACATACTCAAATATAGTAGGTTGTATCGTCCTCTATGAGTAATTTATTTCATATCAAATCAAAATATATCCCCATAAAATAAGGCTATGAGAATCTGGAAACACATAATTTAGAGACAAACCCTGAATGTATGGTTTCTCATCAATGCAAGAAAGGAATTGTGGTCCCATGCCATAAAAACTTCTGGGCAGAAATTTTTGGAGTTCTGTTACCCCAGTTACAGTCACTGGGATTACGTTTGTGCTCAAAGTATGTATTACTTTTCTATATGTGAACCCCAGAAGTAATCACTTGTGTTAGATCAGAGCTTGTAAAACTTATGGTCCCAACTAGTTGGTTATGGTTTTACACCTATGTTTATCACAAAAGAAGTATTTTCTGTTTCTCATCTCATATACATTATCATGTAGGTGTTAGGACAAAAGCAAAGGACAAGATTGGCAAGTATGGCATTGTATTTAAACAGTAATAAGAATCTCTCTTCGACTTTGGAAGCTCAGTTCAGTAGAACGTGGGAGGTTGACTGCCCAGGGAAAGTGAAGTGCCTTATACTTCATTAAAAGGGAAAATTAAGCACAACAGAGCATTACAGACATTTGAAGGTGAGATATCCAAGAGAATACCTCTTGTTGACTGGGAAAATGTAGGGTTAGCTTTGCAACAAGCAAAACACACAATTCTGGATTTTGTTGATATCAGACTTTCATGAAGCAGACACCACTTATATCGCACAGAGCTGAATGTTCCATTTATATGCAAACTAAGTCATCATCATCATGCCCAGGCTTCGCAAACGAAGATTTGAGAAGGGCACTACCCACGCTTGCTGCAAGTGTGCTGGTGGCTAAAAAGGCCAATACGGGATAGGCAGGTCCAGTCACAAAAGGCAGAGTGCAATGTCTCCCTAGGTGACATTGGCAAGGAACGGTAAGCTAAAGAGAACTGAGGAGCAAACTTTACTGCAACTCAGCCAATGTGCTAATCTCAGCCTTCAGACACCCCTTTGTGCCATTGAAGAGCAACTTCTTTCCCATATCCTTTCAGTTCTTGCCTTTTCCAATGTGAAACTACCAACAGTATGTCTGTAAAAGCTGAAAAGGAAAGGAAAACTGAATTTGGAGCTACTGTACAAACAGTAATTCTCACAACTTCCATCCACCACCAAGGAGAGGTTTAGAGTCCTCAAGCACCCTAGTTTACAAACCCTCCAGTTAAGAATACATATAATCACTAAGTAATTTAAAAGTAAAAGCATGACCTTACTACTTCAGATCAAATGTCAATGTAGCTGTTTTCTGCATTCAGCAGTTGATGAAAAAATAAAAGGAAGTCAAGCCTGTATGGTACTTTGCACTAAGCCTCACATTCAGCTTTCAATTATTTTCAGCTCTATTTGCTTGCATTGTATGCCCACTAGGTCTGACACTGGAAGAGTCTGTGAAGAAACATTTTCTATCTAGCTCTTGATGTCACTGATGATTCCACAGATCTAATCTCTCTTCCAGACTTCGTCACCAAGAACTTTGTTTAGATATATTGCAACCATTTTGAGACAAGGAAGACAAAATTTACAGCGTCTTAGGATATTGGCAGATCATGGCCTTATTCAGTGGCATTGTCATGCACTCCATTCTAATCCTTTGCAAAAAATTCTTAATGTTTAGCTTGCTTTTTTGACCTCTAAGTATTATTTGTATGAACTTTCATAGCTACCCACTTTTGCACCTAGACCTCACTCCTTAGTGGTGAGACTATCTCAGAATCCACAATTTTTTAGATGAAGTTAGTTTTCCCTTCCCTTTACATTTATTAAAAATTAATTTCCTTCACTATTTTATTGCCCAGTTGCGTAGTGAATCCTCTGCATTTGGGCCTTGTCCTTTGGTGTTCTGGGTAACTAAGTATAATTAGCAAATTTGGCCCTAGTGCTCAGCCCTTTTGAAGAACATTTTAAATATGTCTTTCTTAAAATCTTTACTGAGGGATTTTGTAAAAAGCTTTTTGGAAATTAAAGTAGACTGTACCTACCAAGTCACCCTTATGTATGTGGTGTTTTTATTTTTGAAAGAACTCTACATTTATAGAACAATACTTCCATGGACAAAGACATGGAGTAGTTCCAGATGTGTATTATTTCTATTCTTATTAAACATGCTACTGATGTCCCCTGTATAGATGTGAATCTTACAGGCCTGCAGTTCCTCAGATCTTCCTTGGAATAATTTCTAAAAACTGACACCTTTTTTGGCAGTCTTCACTCCTGCTGCTAAGGCAATTTCAGGCACAAAATTACACACCCTCACTAATAATTCCACTATTGCATCCTTGCATTGTCCTAGAACAACAAGGTGAATAACATCTGCTCTTGGCAATTTTTTTTAGTGATCAATTTCAGAGATGCTCTACTCACCACACCCCCCCAAAAAACACAACAACAACAAAAACCCAAACAGAAAAACCCTTCCAGAGTGGAAATGTCCTTAGTTTCTTCCATAATAAGCACTGATGAAAATTATTAATTTAACTTTTCTGAAGTGATCTTTTTCTTCTGTGTCAAGATCAATGAGTAGTCCTGCAGAGTTCCAGAAACCCTTACTATTTAAAACATAATTTTAATAGTTTGCTGACCTTACTAAATTTTCATGTTTGAAATTCCAGACTTCATTATTGTATTTTCTTTCTTTGGATATGACTTCAGTTTTTTGAAGAAGGATGCCCTTATGCTACACAAAGCAGTGATTTTCCAGCTATGCTAATTGATACACTTAGCTGGAATTAGGCGCAATCAGATTCTTACAAAAACTGGTTTTGCATAAAAAACAGCTAAAAGAATAATTCAGGCCATATCCATGACCTAATCAAAAGGTGGGTTGGCTATTTTTGAACAATATGCTTTCATCCCTTCTTGTTGAAGATGTTTCTTTTCTCACAGCATTTTAAAAGTGTCTCCTAGATGGGAGAACATTGATTTCAAAAGGGAAGTCTCATGTTAGGTTTCATCACCTTTTTCTCTGTTGCATGTTACATGACAACTCCATAATGCACATATATGGCGTTTAGTACAGCAGCAGAACTCAGCTGTCCCCCTCGTATGGTGAATACAGCTAAGCTGCAGAACCACACTGACTATTCTTATAGCTCAATCAATCAGTGTGAAGTGGAACTTCAGCAAAAAGGAATGTGGTTTTGCTTTTTCTTCAGTCCACAAGACACTGTAACTTGGTCTTTTAAGAATACATTGAGAAGTATGGATTCAAACTCACCACGACCACAGTGAGAACTCAGCCATGAGCTCTCAGCTTGAAACTGATTCGTGCAGAGGCAGCAGGCAGAAAGAGATACTAAAACAATCTTCTGTCCAGACACCCATCTTTACAGACATAGAGGTTAAGCCTGAGTTCTCTGAGAGAAGCAGTTTAAATGAAGGTCTTTGGAAGATTGTTCAGGGTCCAAGGTTGTGCTGCAGCATCTGGCCAGACTTTGTGTGCAGGCCCTGGATTCTGGTAATCTCCTCTGAGGTACAGAGGGGAGAACTGGAACTCTCATTCCAAAATTATGTGGGTTATGTTCTGTTATGTGGGTGTCTTTGAATTTAGGCCAAAGGGCTGAATCAACAAAGAGATTCATATCAGACTGTTACTTAGGCATCTAAATCCAATGTTTATACTTTACTGTGATTCTCAAAACTCCCACTGAATAGCTGCCTACCATTTTAACTCATCCTATTTCTCAGGTTTTACATCACCTAATCTTAAACATTTGCAATGTAGATGTTTACATCTCAATTAGTCATCCTCAGCTCATCTTAAGCCCAGCAGAGAGAAATGAGAGTTTCTGAGGAATGATTCTTCTGACCCACTTTAGAGGTCTGCAGTACATCCCATGGACTACACAGCCAGCCCACGGTGACAGCTCAGATGTGTCCGCCAGCGCAGCAGGTGATTGCATTTAGACAGATGAATTGAAACCCCAGTGTCAGAGGAGCTACAGATCATTTGTACGCTCTGTGCAGCCATAAACCACCTGTGCATAGCAAATGTGAGCTATTTTAAACCTCAAAGGAAAATCTCATTGCACATCGAAAAAAGCTGAGAGTGAGCTGTGGCGGCTGACACACAGAGAATAAGCAAGTTGCTCTGTGTGGTGTGTATGCAAAATGGCCAAAAGCCTCCCATGCTGTAGCTGCATAGAGCCCTCATCACCTCCATGCCTGAGCAAGCTGCTGGCATTGGACATGACCTCCTCTCCCTGTAAGGTGCCAATACACCAATCTCCATTTCCAGAGTGTTCTTCTTGGAAAGCCTGAACAGAAATGTAACCCTGAAGCTTCAGGATGCCTAAAATTTAAGCACTAACATTTTCATGTCCCACTAGCCCCAGACATAGAAAAATCCAGTATAAACTATTCCTGTGGCTTTAATCTCTATGTGTTAGAATTTATTGTTGAATTAAGCCTAATTAGACCTCATAGCTCATAGCGTATCTGTATCCTTCTCATGGGAGAAAAAGATGGGGAATATCCTTTTAACAATAGGTTCTGGGATACTCTGACTTCAGTGTGACTGACTTCAGTGGCAAGGCAAAAAGGACTGGGTGTCCTGAAAACTGGTTACAAGTCGGACTTACAACACTAGGGTATGCAGAGGAGAATTTAATAAAACTAAAAGAATGAATGCAATGGTCAAAGTGTTTTGCAGTGTGAAAGAGCATGAAGCCTATACCTAAGTGGCTGGGTAGATAGGATGCAGTATTTAACTTACATTTCACCATTAAAATGTGATAGAAGTACTAACAACCCTTAATTATGAAGTTAGGAAGCAATATTTCTATGACCAGTGGAAAACACTGGAAATTTATATGAATTTTAACTAAAACAAGCTAAAAGCCATTTGTGGAACCATATGTTAACAGATTTTTTTGTACTTGTGTGAATGGCTTCAATTTAAAATTAAGATATCAGCAAACCCAGAAAGCACAGAAGTAATTCTCTGAAAACTTGCCATCTTAACTGGAGAAAACCTGAATGCTGACATTCATCTTGGTCTTAAAGTATATGAAAAATGTCACTATCCTACATCTCCTACATCTGGAAGTTAGTTGTGAGAAATAGAGGTCACTAATGTCTTTTAATAATATACTGACTTTTATTTCAGAGCTACTTTTCAAAGTGGCCATCTCAAATGATTCTTATCCTTGTTATACTTGACAAGCTTGAACAAGATAATGGCAGGCAGCTTGTGCCATATTTGCTACAGAAGAGAAAGATTCCCAGTAGAGTTTTTTGAGAGAAAAGGTTGTTATGCTTTATTTGTTATTTGCCCTAATTCTTCACTGAAGAAGGAATTAATGTATTTTTAACATAAATGTTATTAATTGTATGTATCTACAGCTCTCTCTAGAGACAAAAGCCTCATAAAAACTGTAGCTCAGAACATTTATTGACTGTCTGTTATTCTTTAAGAATGCAAATTACTTCATCTTGTTTTAATCCACTTATTTCACAAATCTTGGTAGCTATGGCCAAAACATGCCCCACTGGCTCATTCTACACTCAGTACTCCCAGCGACGTCAACGGAGATTGTGACAAAAACATCACTGTAAGATTTGTTCTCTAACCAGGAAATATTGCTATGTTTATAACTCAGTATCATAGTTCATTTTTTATTCTTCCACAATCAGCCTCAAGGTGTTCTCCTACACAGAGCTGAGCCTTGCTTGCAGCCTGCACTCCACATCTCACAGGAGGGTCTATGGCCCATCTTAACAATCCTCTGGTGCCTGAAGTGGCACAGATCTTTACAAGAATAAGAGGCTTCTATAAGTGGATTCTCACCTGGCCTAGAAACTACTGTTTACAGTGGCATTAGTTAATGCCTTTGTTATTGACAGCCATTATCTACTGCAGAGTCACAGATTTAGCTTCATTTCTTCATGCCCTAACAGAAATTTATTAAATGTAGCCTTTGAAGCACTTAAACAAAACTTAAAGTACTTGGCAGCACTGTTGACTTTTTAGAAACTTCTCCGTGAAGTTCAGTGTCAATATATGTTCCTTTCATATCAATTCATGTCAGCACATCTAAGTATCCATCCAGAAGAGCTGGCCAAGCTGACTGAATCCCAAGTCGTGGATACTGCACAGCTTTTACTGGATGTGTAGGTGCTACCCTTATTTAGATTCATTTGCTCTAGACAGCTTTTCTTTTTTTGCCCCAAGACAAAACAACATACAAACTGCTGAATCTCCCATGACTTTTGACCTTGTCAGGCTTTGTTAGAGCATCTTATCTTTACACAATACACACAAGCATGCACAGGACACTGGAATCAGTGTACTGGAAACTCAGTGCAGTTTTGAGTCACAGCCGCATAGGCTAAGAAGATGTGAGATATATTTCCATATCAAAACAGGAAAAACCTTTCTTTCCCCTCCTCACCGATGCATAACATCCCAAAAGGCAAGAATGGCCTTCAGCTAACACAGATCAATTTTCTTTCAGCTTCAATCACCATTTAATTACTGTTGACTTCTTTAACCTTTTTCTCTTCCTTTATGGATTAGATTCCTTTATATTCTATTGCCATTTGCTTTCTCTGTGACATAATCAAACTTAAAATGGTATGAAAAAATTTTACAGTTTTCTTCTTCCTTCCTACCATTTATGTTCAATTTACTTCAAAACCCAAATTATTTTTTGAGGAGAAAAGCATTTTTAATGAACTGACTTTTAACTTTATCTCTCTCCAGTGTCTAGATGTCATTTGCTTTAAGCAAGTAATTGTTCAGATGACTGGATGGTACGCTGGATAAAAGCACTAACTTTTCAGCTCTTAACATTTTAGGAAAAAAACACCCACATGGTAACATATTTTGGATGCAATGAGTTTTGTTGAATCAGCTTCATCTTCAGCAAGTATTTCATATTTAACTAACTCAGAGCCCAGATAAAAATAGTTCAGTTAGCACTTTTTATGAGAAGGAAACCATTGCTCGGAAGATCAGAAAAGGAATAATTTTTCTACTAATGGCTATAAAACAAGCAGAACACTGTGACGAGATCCTCTCATCCAAATCAGAATATTCATTCTTTGTCACTTATTCATTCTGCTGGATCAGATGCATATGTATATGTGTCCCTGTGCATGAGCAGGTGTAATTCAGTATAGCATATATAGCCCTCTACATCTTTTAAATTGATCTCTTTGAAACATCTATAATTGGACATGCAATGGGCACAGTCTGTTTTCTAGAACCCAAAATGTTTTGGGATTCAGAGCTGCACATGTAACCACATCTTGGTGCAGATGTAAACACCTAACATCCCCTTTACAGGGCAAGAGTAGCACCAAGGAATCAGCCATTAAGCTGTGGAGCAGAAGGATTTTTTTATTTGTCCAGTTTAGGTCTCAAAGGAAAGAGTGGGTCTGTAATTACTACCATACACAGTGTAACTGTTTGTGAATCTGTTACCATAGATTTTATTTTGACATCCTTTTTTTTCAGGGCATTTGTCCTTGAACTTCTAATTGGAGCAATTGAGTGACAAGAACCACAGAGCATAAGATTTGAGAGAAGTGAGGATGCTCTGAGGTGCATGTCATTATTGGCAGTAACTTTGATCCTTATGAATCCTCTACCCATCAAAATTAACAGACAGTTTTATAAAAATAGCTTGATCTCATGGGATCTTGGTTTTGCTACATCCCTTCTGTGGAAAGTAGTAAATATTGGAGTATTCTACTTATATGTCCAACAACTGAGAATGAAGACAATCCTTGAGGGCAAAACAGGACATAAAAAAGTACAAATTCTTATTTATTTTACATACTTCTTATCTATTTTTAACAATAATTTAAATATTAACTATCTCTTTATGTTAATTATATATTACTGCACAGCAGTAGGTTGTTATTAATTCACTGGAAATATGTAGTTTATTTTTTAATTCAGTTATAGTAAAGTAAATTAAAAAATACTTCTAAAATAATTGTAATAGAAAGCATGGAGAATAAAAATAAACACACCAAATACAGATGAAAAAACATAAAGTATAATCCATTTGGGCCACCTAGTCTCTTCTTTCAGATGCCATAAGCTTGTTTTGTGTTGCTGTGTGCTCCTGCACTCTGTACATTGCTATACTGCTTCATATACTGCTATACTGCTTAGATATACACCTTTGTATTTATAGCAGATGTGGCTTTCAGATCGAGTGAGGATGAGCTTACTCTGAAGCATTGTGACTGACCTCATTTAATAATTGAAATAACTGGCAATTGTGATCTGCCTGATTTTAATGATCTGCAAAACACCATGCATGACCCATGACTTGTTCTGTTAAGACAATCATTTGCAAATACACGTCTATAGATGTTAGACATAAAGACAATATTTGCATATCTAAGTTTAAGAACCTCAGTAAAAAGATCTAGCTGCAATACTTGCACACATGACTGAATGGCCTTTTAAAAAGTCATCAGTTTTAACTAAAACAGTTGGCATTTGTTGGATTGGTTTATAAAATATAGACCTTTTGCAGTGAGTAATTTATTTATATAACTTGGTCATACTAGTCACAGCTATAAAAAATGTTGCAAATCAGATCTTCTGCCATTCCATTTCACTCCTTCTTCTTGTACATAATTCAATACAACTGGAAGAGATATCTATTGTTTATATTTTTCAGAAATAATTGTAAAGAGCAATTTCTTAGATTAGTATTGGAAAATGTTACATAACTTATTATCAGTCTTGAAGGATTTTTATCCTTATAGGTTCTGGGTTTAATGTATATGTGTAATGTACAAGGTAATGTAATACAGTACTGTTATGTACTATGGCACCTGACCAGAATCAGTAAACAATTACCCTAAATTCTGGATTTTTTATAAATTTCTTAGGAATTTTTGAAAAAATTAACTTTTTCAGTTAAAATGCTTTTAATACATTTTAAACCAATTTTGTTCTTAAAAATATTTATGAAACCTTCCAAAATGAAGATTTTAAAAGGAACTACAAAATCAAAGGTCAACATTTTGGGAAAAAGTCAGGAATGAGCTAAAGCAAATAACTGGATCTGTCTCTGTTTATATAGCTCATAAAATGGCAAAAATTCAGAAAAAATATGACTAATTTCAAAGATTAATACAAAGTTTAATAGTGCCAATTAAGTCTCTGCATGATGTATTGAGTTGTCTGGTACAGACCAGGCAGTTATTGCGGTACAATCAGACAGCAAATGTAATTTATATCACAGCTATCAATCTTTACTCTGTAAGTGACCTGAAAGGATTTTATCTGAAGCATGTAATATTTGTTTCTGATTTTTAACAGTCACTTATCCAAGCAGGATCTGAAAATCCCATATGAATCTGAAATCTAAACTTCAATAGTAACAGAAAAATATATAAGTGTACTCTGATAGGGAGGAAAAACTGTCAGTGGGGCAAATTCTGAGGCATTCCAGGCTCTCTAGTTCCCTCTACAATTGTGGTAGACCAGAAGAAACAGACAGCTTCCTCCATAGCAGAACACAGCCTGGAGCAATCTGCTGTGGTCCAAGCACAGTCCCTGCTCCTGAGGAGTGACCAGTGTTACCTTTTACACAGGGTCAGACTCAGCACTGGTATAGAGAAAGTCTGGAGTTGCCCTGCAGTTCTAAACCAGGTTAAATTCACAGAAGCTTCACAATAGACATCTTGTAGTTGCAAACAGTGTGTATGCTCTGTTGACTTGAACTTCCAAAAGGGCAGTTGAAAGCCATAGTTAACCCTGACTTTTGCCACTGCCTGCTTCACTGGCCATGCACCTTTCTGTATATTACCTCTATTTTGTATATTAGACCATTAAAACATGTTGGTGGGCTCAGTTCAGTCCAGATAGCTCATGTACAACTCAAAGCCAGGATACAAAAAACAGAAGATGAAAGAGGGGATGTTAGCTTATATCTTCAAGTCACCCTCTGAAGTTGTCACCTATCGTTAATTTTTCCTTGCACATGAAATTTACTTTATCATTTTCTCCTCTCCAAAATTTATAACCAGATTATTTTGTGATTGGACTGTTTCATTTTCCTAATCATTATGATTGAAAAGGAACTGGTATTAATTATATTAATTCAACAGTAATTCTCAAATGAAGGAACTAAAAGATGCCAATTGTTTGATAGAAATCATAGTTGAAAAAATGTGTGGAAAGTTTCCTTTTAATATTTTATTATCAGGATGACAGAGATCATTAAGGAGATCATTTATAGTCTTTATAAATACCATATATCTAAAAATTGTTTTTGACTCTTATTCAGGGTACAAGAAAATATTCTTGTCCTACTGAAACCATTGCATGCTAAGTATTAACAAATGGAAAGTAATAAACATTTGTCCAAAATATAAACCCAGAAACTTGCAGTTAATATTGATTCTTATGATCCAAGTAATTACCTGTCCAGTAGTACTGTTCTTCTGCTTCCCTAGCTCCAAGCTATTTATTTCTCATGTTAGACTATCAAGACCCTTAGATAACATTTTTGGCTTATGAGTATAGTATTTACAACCTACTGTCCTAACACACAACATTCACTAAGAAAGTTAGATGTTCATATCATTCTCTTTATCATCACCTGTACCAGATATGATCTTATTTTGCAGATTTCTTCAGCCCGTTCTAATGATGCTTTTCTAACTATTCCTCAAGCTTTTCAAAAAGCAACCTAATATGCAATCTAAATATCTTTGTTTTATGTGTTGTGCTTTATCATACTGGTATCCCTGCAGTTCCCTGATACTCCTCTGTTCTAGTGAAAAGAGAATGAAAACTAAGCTATCACACTTCCATGATCACACCCTCTTATGTCCCTTGCACAAATTGGTGTGCAAATGCCTTTGCAAACCAACATCCCACAGCTGGAAATCACCTTCAGTCACTGATAAAATATGATACACTCCTGTTTGGGTTACTAAGTTTATTTTAGCTATTGACTGGGTTAGATGATATGTGGAAGAGGCAGTGTATAAGTTTTTTCAGTGAGAAGGGGAGTTTCAGGTAAGAACACCTGACAGATCTCTTTTAATGTCATGTACTCATCTAGTTGAAAACCAGCACGTTATTCATAAACAAAGAAATAGCAGATCTCCACTCAAAGAAAGGGATTAATCAGGTGGGAGAACAGGGTGAACAGAAGGGAGAAATACAAAAGGACACCTGTTTTAATTAATTCAATGACTAGTGTCAGCACAGTCCTATTAAAAAGAAGAATAAAACCCATGATGAACACTCATCAAACTACATTCACCGGGGAAAAAAGGAAGAAATAATGCCATTCTGGTTGATGTAGCACACGGTTTGAGAAGTTGGTGCACTCACAAATGAGAACTGATAACTGAACTGAGCATGAAAGCAAAGACATGTAATTGGAAATGCTCACGACACAAAGTTCATGCTTTGCATGGAATCTATTTTCAGTAGTCAGTAAAGATCAAATACTTTTAAGTACAGGATGATACACTGCTCTTGTGGCAGAAAATTAGACAATTATTTTCTCTCTCTATTGACCGTGCACAAAATGCAGAGATCTTCAATGATCATTCAGGAAGCAACCACAGCTCTGCATTGTCGAGCAGTACTTGCTAATGGGCTGCATATTGGACAGAAATCCATAGCCATTTTATTAATGGATTACTCCTATGAGAGCTTACAAACTGTCATTTTTTTTCAACTTTGAGGCATATGACTCACAAAAGGAGGATATAAATATTTTTGAGGCATGACATGAAGCTAGAGAAGAAAGTAAAATGCTAGAATAATGTCTCTTAACCATACACAGAATAGGTATTGCATGTACCCTTTGGTGTGTGCAGAAAATACAGCTTATCCACAGGCTATAATTGCCCATAAAAAACACCATCAAGTCTGTGAAAATGAAGACAGAAACTATTGTCCTGTTAATACAAATTTAACTTTGGAGACTGCTGGAATTTTTGCTTGAGCTGAATAGGAAGAAGCAAATTACAAAATCCAAGGAGCTCAGTACTTAAGAATCCACATGAAATTTCAGATAGATCAGCCAAATATATTCTATTGAAACTTCCGTGGTCTCCACTTGGCATTTCTGCCACCTTCCCATCCTCTGTCAGAAAGGAATCTATGTATGTCACACAAAAAACACAGTGTAAGTGCTTTAATATGACAAAGAAATATTTTTTCAGTCAGATAGAAATATGATGGGTTTATTTTTTTTAATATTATTTAAGGCTAGATGGGAAAAGGATAGTATTTTCAGCTGGACTGCAAAAGCACACCCGCTAAATATGGAAGAACTGTTTTTCAACAGATTAGAATAGATGAGTGCTTATGTATATATAGTCTGTCATTTATTTGTTCGAATCCATATTTAGCATGCAAATAGATACTTGTCACTGGACTCTATTTCTATAGTTGGTCAAACCAAAATCCTAATGCACATTGTGCCAACAATAATGCCCAAAATTCTGCATTCCATTTCTGTAGCTTGAGCCCACTTCTGAATAAAAATTGCCTTTTCCCAAGAATGTCACTCCCAGTAAACATTGCAGTTGTATTGGGATCAAGTGTAACACCCACATGGCATTTATTTAATTTTCTCCCTCTGTGAGCATACATATTCTCCTCTCAGACTGATTTCTGATAGTTAAAAATGTTTATTCTAGTTTGAAGAAGATTTAATCACTACTTCTGACTAAATGTTGGTAGGATTAAGCATGATTCAATAGGATATGCTGAGTGCAACCGACAGGGAGAATTTCATAGAATCATAGAATGGTTTGAGTTGGAAGAGATCTTAAAGTTCATCTAGATCCAATCCACCTGCCATGGGCAGGGATACCTTCAACTAGGTCAGGTATCTCAGAGCTCCACACATCCAGGGACACGGCATCCACAACTTATCTGGGCAACCTGTTCCAGTGCTTCACCACTCTCACAGTAAAGAATGTTTTGCTAAAATTTAATCTAAATGTACTGTCTCTCAGTTTGAACCCATTCTCCCCTTGGCCCATCACTACATGCTTTTGTAGATAGTTTTGCCCCGTTTTTCCTGCAATTCCCTTCAGGTGCTGGAAGGCCACTCCAAAGCCTTTTCTTTTCCAAGCTGAACAATCCCAACTGTCTCAGCCTTTCCTCATAAGAGAGGTGCTCCATCCCTCTGATCTACTTGATGGCTCTGCTCTGGACTCACTCCAACAGGTCCATGATGTCCTTTCTGTGCTGAGGACCCCAGAATTGGATGCAGCACTCCAGGTGGAATCTCACCAGAGCAGAGCAGAGGGGCAGAACCCCTACCTCAACCCGCTGCCCACGCAGCTTTTGATGCAGCCCAGGACATGTTTGGCTTTCTGGGCTGTCCGTGCACATTGCCGGCTCATGTCCAGCCTCTCATCCACCAGCACCTCCAAGTACTTCTCAGAAGGGCTGCTCTCAATCTGTTCATCCCCCAGTCTGTATCCATTTCTATATATGGATCCAGTATAGAATATGTGATCCTTTAAGCTTCAGTTAGAGAAAAGGCAAGAGAAATATGTAGTTTCCCCTCTGAAAAATATATGTGTCAATGGTTTTTGTGGTGTTGACACTGTGCTTTCTTTGCTGTCATTGCCTATTGCTTTTAAAGGTAATTTAAATATGTGACCAGATGTTAAGACATTGAATGCAGGCAAGTTTCAGGGACTTGAATAGCATACAGTCTGTGAGACTTGATCCCTTGAAGTTTCCAAGTTCCCAGCTGGTCACTGTGGGATGCAATTTATCTCACGAGACCCTTGAGGTCTAACAGGCTATGAATAAAGTCACTGAAGATGATGTGAAAAAGAGCAATCATTCCCTTTTCCAATAAATATTATGATGAATTAATTTCTGTGGGTGCACATTAAGCTACATAGATTAGTGATTTTTTTTCTTAATTGAGGATAATTATTAGACATCTGAAGTCAGATTAGATTTGGGTTGTCATCAGACAAAACCAAAATGCAAAATGAAGTTGGATAGTTCAGGACTGGGGCTTTGTGTCTGAAGAGTTGTAATCACATCACACAAGAAGTAGCTCTGATTTTGAAATGCAATTTTGAAATGATCACATTTGGCATGGGGAAGCTGTATTCTTCACCTGACTTCTTCCTTAACCATTTTATCTGACAAATTAACTAATATTAATATGTAAATAAAGCTACTGAAGCGCAAACATTATCTGGAGGTGCTGAGTCCACATCTTGACATAACTACTAGTCTAGGTACATCTGCAGCTGACAGGTAGGCAGTCAGACATGAAGTGGGAGCATGGCAGGAGAGTGAAAGAGATCTTTAGGGTCCCCACTTGCTTCATTTGTGGCTGAAACATGCAATTGAGCTGTGGGCACACCAGAGCTGATGAATTTAATATCCTGCCCATCTACCTCTGGGAAACAGCCAGTGTCAGCAACAAGGACTTGGGGAATTCTCACTGCAGAGAAATAAAATGGCAAGGGAATAAGAATAAACAGAAAAGGATGGTGGCTCTGGGTTAGAGAAAGATACTAAATTATTATATATAGTATAACAAACTGATTAAATCACCTTTTTGTTATGGCTGTTGATCTGTTATTGCCAGCAGGGACTTAGCCCTTCAGAGAGAGATGGGGTTGGGAGAGTTGCACAGGGAGGTCACAGCTTTGGTTTTCCCAAGCTGTTTTGACTGCAGATTTTCCAAATGCCAAGGAATGCCAAGAACCCTGTACAACAAAGTGGATCTTAGAGGCCTCTGTAATTTTTGTCCTTCATATTAAAGGGCTTAATTCTGCAGCACTATGTAAAACCAAACTTCAGCTATCTGAAAGTACAGCTGTCTTTATCTGCCTACACTAGCACTCATAAAGAACTTTCTGCCTCATTACCAAAACTGAAGCCAGAAATGTATTTGCACAGGGACAGAATGATTATGCCCAATGTCAGACGAAGGACATTTGCTTTCATTATTTTTCCCTTGTCTCTTGTATTATTCACATATTTCCTCTACTTTAATGTCTCTTCTCTTGATTATTAATGTATGAAGAATGCTGGCTGCACGGTTCAGAACATGACAACACCTGAGAAACCCCGAAGAAGCCAAGCATTGTTATGTGTTATTTATAGGATTTCAGGCTTCTCTGTAATTCCCTCTATATCTGGGATTTTATAATTAAGGAGAGAAAGACTATCAACTCAGATTCAGATGGTGAAGGAAGCTCCAGAGCTCTGTATTGACCTATTTATGCCACAGTGCCTCTTTAATCGCTAAAACATTCATATTGTAGGGGGTCAGAGGCTTCATGTATTAACACACAAAGACACAGGACTGAATTGAATAATTTATTAATTGCTTCTGTGCATGACACGTAGGGCTTTTTTGGAGAAAGGGTAAAATATTTATTGAATTAAAACAGTGTGCTTGAGTTATTTAAACTCAGTAAAAGTCTTATGAACAGCTGAGGGAGATAGGGTTGTTCAGCCTGGAAAAAGGGAGGCTCAGGGGGGACCTAACTGATCTCTACAATTTCCTGAAAGGAGGTTGTAGTGAGGTAGGGATCTTCTCTTCTCCTAGGTAACAAATGACAGGACAAGAGGAAAGGGCTTTAAGTTGTGCCAGGGAATGTTTAGATTGGATAGTAGGAAAAATTCCTTCACCAAAATGTTGTCAAGCATTGGAACAAGATGCTCAGTGAACTAGTTAAGTGACCATCCCTGGAGGTATTTAAAATCATAGAACTAATGAATGGCTTGGGTTGGAAGGGACCTTAAAGTTCATCCAGTTCCAACTCCCCTGACATGGGCAGGGACACCTACCGCTAGACCAGGGTGTTCAAAACCCCATCCAACCTGGACTTGAACACTTCTAACGATGCAGCATCCACAACTTCCCCAGTGTCTCACCACCCTCACAGTAAAGAATTTCTTCTGGAAAGTATTTTGAAATTTTTGTATGAATAATCCTATGTGGACAATATTAAACATTAGTTTGGAGAGTCAGGCAAAATACTACATACCAGGGTCTTGCAGCTGAACAAATGCATACAGCTCTCCATCCATGGCCAGAAGGAATGACCTTTAGAGACCTGAGCACTTCACCTGGAAGAGCTTTTCCAAAGGCATTTGTCCACTGTCTGGACCCAACTGGTCACTTAAAGCCATTATGGGAACGGCTCATTCCTTTACTAACAACTGAAGAAGACCAGAGCAACTGATAGAGTGCAATAACTGCTCAGGGTCTGGCTATTTTCCTGTCTTTAGTGACTGCAAAAAATATTTTCTTATAGAATACCTGTAATCTCCAAATAATTTCCACTTTGTGTTTACTAAGAACGCAAGAATTCAACTTTTTACTAGCTCAGTACTAGCTAGTACTTCCTGAAGCTACTTTTTTTTAAAATGTACTTATTATCTTTTTGTTTTAGATACCCCCAGAAAAATATACAGAAGAATGTAGAAGATATATACAGGGCTATGATTGCTGTCCAGTTTGTTTAAATTAGAGAAACTCTATATTTTAAAATTGTACAAATAACTTTGAATTGTTTGGATTATGAAACTAAAGATAACATGAAAGCTGTAGAAGGTTATGACAAAACAAAGAGTGATTAAAAATACTTCTCAGTAGTCTTCCATTTGCCTTGAAAAACACAACTTGTTACCAGTTGTGTAAAATATTGTCAGACATTATGCCTAGAGAGTCTCATTGTGCCAGTAAGTCACAATGTTCACTTACTTTCCTATTTGCATGAGTTTTCTATTTAGCAATTACAAATTAATTCCATAATACTTACAGAAACTTGCCAGTGAGCTGTGTAATTGTTTGTTCCAGCCCTGTGGTCTTGCAGATTTCCCAGTCTGGATGGTTCCCTTTAAAGAAAAAAAGAAGTAAAAGGCCCTCAAGGATAAGCTTAAGCATGAAGACTGAAGGTGTCTTTTAAGGGGTGTCAAATGAACTTGGGAAATTGCCACTTCACCAGACAAAGACCCAGCCCAGCAACTGGTATGTGTCTTGAAATATTTACAGGAGTAGGGTATAGGAGGCTCTTGGTGCTGTCTCTTGGAAGTTGTTTCCCTCTGTCTTCATCATAATAATTTTCCTCCTGTTGCTACATATGGTGCCAGGCTACACTACCCACCATCCCATGATATTCAGTTGATACTCACTGCAATTGATCAACTGGGCACCAGTCAAACAGAAGGGGAAAGAAGTGCCTATATGCTACAATCCAAAAGGACTGTAATATGAAATGAAGTCAGAAACTCTAAAAGATGTTACCAGAGAGTGACCCAGCCTTCCTGACACTGGCAGACATAAGCTCAGATTTTACAGCTTCTTTTTCTGCTACAAGGACCTGATTTCTCTATTCATTTTAGCAGCCCTCCTGCCAATACATGTTTGAATTTGTCTTGGAATGACTGCAATTTCTGACAATTTTCTATATAAGATCCCAACAGTAGATATATGTAGCTTATACATGACATTAGTACTTATCCACTTCTACTGTAAACATGGGAACTGATATGCCCTTATGAGTGTATTTTCTTTTTTCCCCAATGCCTTATACTATTGCATGATCAACTGACCTGTCTCTTCCATTGCCAGCCTATAGCAGGAGCAGGTGTTAAATCAGACATAACCTTGCACTTGTACAATTAAATTTATTCAGGTCTATCTATATGACAGCATTCACTTCCTGCTTCTCAGACCTCAGGACCTCTTAGACCTTATTCTGCATCATTTATCAGCCAATTCTATTTTGTGTGCCAATATGATTAATGAGAACACAAAGCTGGATCCATTCTGAGACTAAGATTTGTGGTGCACGTGATAGCTATTTACTGGTACTTTCTCTTGCAGTAGGATCCATTGCCATCAAGCTTTGAGCCAACTCACTGTCTATTTCAGAACTCATCTACTGTCTCCAGGTTTTTCATCTTAACTAATTGTTTTCTATGTGACATACTGTCAACTGCATTTTGAAAAGCAGTTAAATGAGCTCTACTACTATTCTTTTGTTAAAAACTTTTCTTTGCTTAAAACAAACCTATTACCTTGTCAAGGAAGGATATCGTGTTATTTCAGAGTGATTCATCTTCAGTAAACCTGTTTTGCACTTTATGTTGCTATTAGATCTCTACTATTTGCTAGCATTATTCTCATTATTTACTGCATTTATCATATTTGCTCCCATATTTCATAACTGAAAAGTTTTAATTCAGTCATTGAGCTAGTTACACTCCTTCACACTTTGTGCTGACCTGTTATTCCAGGAAAATGGATTAAAAGGAAGTACAATGAGACAGGATGCAAACATGAGAGCTTAACTCTCAAAGCTTCCAAATCTTGATTTGTAACATCAAAAACAGTTAAAGATCAATGACAACTCTGTTTTCAACCTGCTTGCATTTGCATTGCCACAATGAGTTATGTGGGGAAGGAAAGACTATAGCAGTCAAGCAGCATTGTTTTAACTGTCACAGTAATTTTACAATGTCTGTTGGACCGCTAAGGTAGTTTCCACCCTGCCCAAGCTCACACACCCTCTGCACCAGACCCTTCTTCCTAGGTGAAGACAACACAAGAAACTTCCACAGGACTTGCAGGCAGTGGTAGCCTATGATTAGGAGAGCTTGCTTTGTCCAAGTAGGATTCTTTCAGCCCTTGGTCTCTCCTACCTCACTAGCATGAGCAGGAGGCACAGGCTGCCATGACCCAGACTTGCAGCACCACCAGATTCCTAAGTTTTGTTCCCCATGGTGAAATAATGACATTTTCAAATGAGAAGAGAGGTAATTTGTGATGTGTGATCTGAAATGAACTAACATTTCAGATCGACCCTTCCAGAAAGATTTCTCTCTCTGTGCCACTATCTGGAGGATTAATGTGGTGAGTATGTGTGACTGCTAACTGCCAGTGCATGCCAGTGCAAGAATTAATAAATGTTTTGCAGTTTTTCAGTCACAATGAGGAAATTACAATCAATTGGGATTTTAATACAGAAATTAATTGTATGCTTCAGTGAGATGACACTGATAAGATAAGTGACTGCTTCAGTCACTTAACTGCTCATCTTTATTTATAGCTATATAACTGAGGACAGAAAGAAGGGAAGTGGATAGGAGAGAAAATAAATCCCGAACGCATCCCTATTAATTGCTTCTCAGTGTACTGACTCACCATACTCTTTACCAGAAGCTTTCAATTATTTCATTTTTTTAGGAAACATCTCTTTTAACTGAGTTCATCTACATTGCACTCCTGAGTTAGGCAGCCTGCCTTGCCTGGTGGCCAGCACAGAGAAGGGGGCACTACTGGGACCTGATGACCTGGCTAGTTTCTGACACCTGCTTTGGGCTGAGGTGGATTTGCTCCTTAGTCTAGCAAGGGAGCCCACAGTGATTAGCAAAGCCTTAGCCCTGACCTATTTTAGATGTTTGTATCTAAGCAAGTGAGTCACACATGGTACTTTCTGTTGCCTTAAATTCCCATAAAAAAGTTACCATCTCACATGATCAAAGACAATTTTCTATCAGACCTTCCAGTGTCAGAGGTGTGCCATAATGACTGACAAGATATAAGAAGTCATGAGTGCAAAAGAGCTAAAATTGTCTTTGTAAAGACAGGTGTTGCAGTGAACGTCAGACAGCTCAGGTTGACAAATTCAGTTCAGCTCACTCAAGAATCTATAAACACTGATATTGGCCCAAACTTCATCTGACTTTTACCGGCAGTAAAGTCTTGTAAAGGCATCAATGTGTTATTGGAAAACTCTTGGGAAGCATTTCAGTATTCTAATTCAATACCTAACCAGGAAATATAGGAGGAACAGGGAGAAAAAGAAAATAAATTAAAAAAAAATATGTTTTGAAACACATTAAAACATCAGCAACACCAGCATTGATGCTGCAGAACAGAAATAAACTGTGTCTGGAGGGAGTAAGCAGTCTTGGCTTGCCTGACACACTGGCACATGCAAGAGAGGCAAGAGGGATGGAGTGGATGCAGGGAATGAGGTGGTATTGCTGCCCCATTTGTAAATGCAGAAATGTTTCCACAAAGGTAGTGGGCTAATACTAGAGCTAATATAGAATTTTCTCCTGTTCCTTTTCTTCCCTTTGGCCTGTTGAACCTCAAAATCAGAAATCCTTGTAATATTCCATGATCCATGAGATGACAACTCAAGCTGGTGCAGAACATGACCAGAGCTATGTCATGGAAATCTGCAGCCACTGGAGCAGCAAGGGAAAGCAGGAGGAACACAGCAACAGGCTGCTTATGGGGGATTTCTTGTGGGTCATCTTGCTCGGGGCATCACCATTTTGGAGCTCACAGAATAACTGCCAGGTGGAGCCTAAGGACTGTGCTGCTGAACACAAGTCAATGAAGCTGCATAATAAAGCCTCTTTCTGACAATCAGCACAGAGATCACTGCTAGTAATAGGAAGGATTTCATAATAAAAATGAAACACTAAATTTGCAAAGTCTCCAGCAACAGGAATTTGACACATGCACTTAACATGTTTTGGGGGATGGCAAGGATGAAAGGTGGCTGAAGTGTTTCTTGAATTCACTTCTCACCCTGTGTAGCCACAATTTTAACAAAACCAATCTTTTTTTTTTTCTCCCTACATTTACGTAAATACTATCTGCACAAGAATACAAACAACAGTAAAAAAGTGGAATCTGGATGCAGGGTAGCTCTTTGAGGACTGCCTGAAGACATGCACGCAAACACAGTCCTGCAGCTTACAGCCTGTAGCTGTAAGATCACATCAGGCATGAGGAGTATAACCTCCTATGCCAGAGCAAAAAGCAAGCCAGTTTTATCTCCTGGTGATAGAAGTATAATACAATGCTTCACATGCCTTAAACTGCAATTTCTAGGTGTATCTATAATGCTTTCAATAAAATTCATTGTGTTTTTCTGCTATTGCTGGGAATTGTGGGTGTTGATAGTGTCCCATTCCTCTTGCCTTGTTGGTAATTTTCTTGCTCTAGCTTTTTCATTCATGTCAGGTTTGTACTAGGAGATGTTCCCCAGAGAAAGTTCACTGTTGAGCATCTGTGTTGTGCCTAATAAAATGTTGAGGTGTAAAATGTTTGTCACAGAACAACACTATGATGAAATACATGGAATATACCCTCCGAGCCCTCTTGTACAGCAGTAGGAAATGTATCTCCTAATGTCCTCTGAAACCTGTAAGCTCAGGTAAGGTACTGATTGCACAGGAAGGCAAATGAATGAGGATCACACCCAGGTTTCATCAAGCTCTGAAACAGCTTTTATTTTTATTTTATTTTTATTTTATTTTTATTTTATTTTTATTTTATTTTTATTTTATTTTTATTTTTAAGAGATTCTATAGTGCTCTGAAGTTGTAATTTTGAAAAATTAGGCCTATGAGGTAGGGCACTGTAGAATGGATCTGACTGGAAATCAAAACAAGATAAAAAAGAAAAAAAAACAGGGAACGATGGCATTAGTTTTCATTCAGGAGCCTTGATGACAAATGTAGGTTGGTGGCCACAAACCTGTGTTCAGCTCCTCATACAGTGCAACATCACCTTTCTCAGCAGTTACTTTAGCAATGGCTTTGTGTACCTTCTTATTCCTTTGTGAGGCACCTTGAGCTCTCCTATTTTCTCACAGTTGGAGGACCCAACTAGCTGCTTACAAAAATGATTTAATGCAAACAACGCTGCTCTTTAGAAGACAGCATATGTTCTTTCTAATCTCTGTTCCACCTGGAGTTCAGTTCCCTATACAGTGAAGGACAAAAAAAATCAACTATTTTTCAGAATATTTACAATGACCTGACATCAGATGTATTTATTCCAGATGCACTGCTAAGGGAAATCAGCCATGCTCCAGAGAGCTCATGAAGCTACACCTCTTTGTGATGGCAGAGGGTCCAGCTCACACTGCAAAACACTATTATGTGCAGACAGAATAGTAACTTCTCACCAGAAACACCATGAAAACTTAGAAACCCATATTCATCAACAGGTGGGAAAAGCATTTTTGACAGAACACGGTCAGACAGAATTTTTGGTACCATTTCAACCTCCACGAAGCTCTACAAGAGTGTGGAATGCATTCTTTGCTGCTGGCCTGTAGGAATCTGACATTTATTGTAAACAACAGAAAACATGTGGGAAAGAAGAAAGTGAAATCTTTCAATATTAACGACAGTTAAGACTTAGGAAAGTCCCATTGGTTATTATTTGTAGCAATGGTACTGGTCAAAGCTAGGACCTATTTTTCACTTTTTGAGGACAGTTGTTTTTAGTAACACAGATGTATGCAGTAATAAATAACTACTTAAAATCATTTAATGTAAAATCAGCCCTCGAAGAAACATACCTTGAAGTTTGCAAAGTCTACAAATAGGGAGTAGCCCACTGCATTTTTAAAATTAATTCATTTTTTCTTCATTAAGCTAACAGGCTGCCATGCAAGAACAAAATACAGTGCATGGTTTTGATTACAAAGTAGTCCTTTCCCTCGTGAACATATATAAACACTTAAATGACCTCTAAGTATTTAAACTTGTTGTATTCTGAATATACTTTTCTTAATATTACATATCTCACTCAGAGTTTAATTCTAGAAAAAATACTTTCTGTAAAAATATTTGTTTCATAGCCTGTTTGGCAGTAGGTAAAGTGCTGTCAGCATCAGCTGGAACAAAGGCAGAGGACTTGCAGCTCAGCATCCAGCACATCTGATGACAGCCTGGCAGGGAGAAAGGGCACATGCTCATAGTTCAGAATTTCCACTCCATGTCAAGCTCTTAATAATAAAATCCTTGGAATCCACCTGCTAAAGCCTTTGGTCTAAGAAGCATGCTTATAAAAGCCTCTGACTTTGAGGTCTCCTTTCTGGGACTAAATCACACTATTTCATCCTCTGAAGGAAAGCTGACATTAGTGGGACTTGGTGGGTACTTTAAAGAACAGAGTTTGACCCACTGGCTTAAGAAAAAAATAAAAGAAATAGGACTTGAAGGTTCACATCCATATCACTCATTGACAAACTGAAAGGAGTGAAATCATTGCCCTATGAAGAAAAATTAAAATTAGAACATTTTGGCTACAAGACCTATAAATCCACACCCACAAGTGTATGCTTTATATTGAGGACTTAAGTTTGTAGCAGTCTGGTAGTCAATCAATCCCTCAGTACCTGGTAGCTTGGACAGGTCAGGAGAGATGCACACTCATTCTCTCTAACTTTTTGTTAGAGATGGCAGAAGATCTTATATTCAACCACTTAGAATTTTTACTTTTAAACCATCTTTAAGCACTGAAGAAAATCATGCTGAGTGTCTGGCTCTAGATAATTTTCTAGGAGAAACTTTCAGCAGAAGTAATTCTCCTGGCTCCAAAAATGAGGTTAAGGGAGGCAAAAGCATTGTTTTGTCCATGTGGGCGCAGGAGGGACTAGTTCAGACTGAGGTCTGGGAGGCTCAGCAATGCAAACTGCTCCAACTGCCAGCTCTACAGCTTTAAAGCCCCAGCATGTGTGAGCATATCAATAAAAAAGTCCTCCCCACGACTCCAGCTGCTGGCTGTATCACTTCTGACTAATGAGTGGCAGAAGCAGAAGAGGAAGAAGACAAGTGGCAGGAGAAGGCAGCAGAAGTGCCATAGAAAAATGGGGGAAGGATGAAAGGGGAGTACTAGTCTGTAAGAGACTTCCACCAGCACAGGATCTGAGACCTGATCAACAGTCTGCTATCAGCAAATATCTGCAAAACCACTGATGGAAACAGCATGGCAGTCCTTTCAGGAGATGGCTCAAATGGCATGCTATTGCAATTGGATGCTTCAAGTCACCCACTACCAGAAACCTGGAGCTTTTACCCATCCTTAGATGGTCATGACAATGCCTTAGACATTTTCAGTTTTCCATTTTTAAAAACAGAGAAAATTAAATTAGACTACTATTAAAAGAACACCACGATTGCAAAGGCAGGTAATGAAGACATAAGAAATACCAGAGGCAGGTTGTGTGATGGACCTCCCTTTTGTCTCCTGCTACTTATGTGAGAAGATAGTGCTCCAAATGAATTCATTCTGATTCTATCAGAGCAGAGGATGGGCATTGTTCAGAATGTGAAAGCTGGTGGGTGGATGAGGGATTGCGAAGGACTGAAGGATGGAAAATGTGTCCTGGGTCACACAAGGCACTACAGGATGGTTTTCTATGGTTCTCATTTTGTTGTCATGAATTCAAAATGTTGCCCATTGCAAATGTAGTTACAAAGAGCTGGGTTTTGTCATATACAAAATTCTATTGTAATGTTAATGATCATATAAAATGCTTCCCAAGTTTTTAAAGGAGAGGTGATATTTTCATGAGATCAATGAAGAGAAGAGGAAAAAATCTCCCAAATTTTATGAATGCAAACACATGGGGCCTGGAACAGCAGCAGCAGTAAGTACAGTTCTAGACATAATAGGAAGAAAATAAACATAAAAATCATATTGTTAAAGACTGTCAGGAGAAATACTTTCAAAGAGGCCAGAGAATAAAGCCAAACCAAGCCAACTCTGGCATTATTTTGTAGTGTTGAATGTTTGACCCCAAAGGCTTGTAACTTAGAGATTGGCATGTAAAAGTCAGGTATGTGGAATACCATTCAATCACTTTTTTTTAATTCATGTCAGATTTTAATGATGAAAGCCCCAGAAATATTGATGATCTCCATCCAGTTTTGGTAGTCATACAGAAATCAGCTTCAGCTGAAATTATGTTTTATGGCTAAGAGACAAAAAGCAGTTGGAAACTGCAGATGCTTTTACCTAGCACTTGAAAGACAACTCTTTCTGTTGAAAATCAAAAAGTTTTGTTGAGGAAAGGAAAAAACAGCATAGCTATTTGTTCTACTGTTTGGTAAAATAAACAACATTTTCCAATGTTTTTCTTCCAGCATTGTGCTGAAGTTAATTTAGTATTTTGTTCTTGCAAAGGGAGTTCAAGAATCAGAATGAAAACATCAGTGAAGAGGAAACATACAGGAATGAGAATACCTTTCTTGTAAGTATCTCCAAAGTCTAGACCTACACAAAAGAAGGAGCTTACCAAATTGGTAAACCATATTGCTAAATTTGGAGAATCTGAACATTTTGCTGGTTCCTTATTATATAGTTATCAAAGGAGAGAGCTTAAACTGTTTCCCAAAGGCATGGATGTAACATGGAAACTACTGAATCATCTTCTAGAACTTCTTCACATCTTTCATATCTGGATCTAGAAAAACAAAGCATAGACTAAAAGAGGGGGAAATAAAATAAAACAAAATAAACATAACAACATTAGCAATAATAATGATAATAACAATGATCAGAACACCACCACAACCAATAATAATAATATTACCATGAGAAAACCTTCGCACAACACATGCTATATTTTTTTTATTCTTTATACTTTGCTTCTCTGATACAAATACTGTCAATATGCAGTAGGTATATGTAAGGTTTTCATTTAAATAAAAGAACACTTCAAGAAAAGCAGCCCTGGGTATTGTAGGTGCTCTCCTTGCTAGTGTTATCCCCATAACTGTAGAAGTTATCATTTTAGCATTAAAATTTTCTAGGCTTAGGATAATTTCATAAGCTCTCTACAGCATGACAAAGGAAACGTGACTTAAAATCAGAAAGCTATCAATCACTCTTTTCTAACACTTACATTAGAAAATTGTAATAAGGTGTGGTATTACATTTTTAATTGGAATTTTTCTGGAGGAAAATAAAACTAAAAAGAACACTCCCCTACATCCTCCCTACTATACCACTTAATATGCTTTGCCAGAAAACATGTTCATTTGTATGGCTTGGATTCTATCTGCAGCTGATATTCTCTTTAATCAAAAATGCTGAACAGAATCAAAGAAAAAAATGTTGATTTATATTTTATTGCTCATGCTTTATCTTTCTCACTTGCTTGAAAAACCTATTTTCTGCACTTTTAACAGATCTTAAGATGTTGACACAAACATTTGTATGCCTATTCTACATACAAATACCTTGTATAAGTAAATAACAATGCATGCACACATATGCAGGTATATAAGTATACAGATATACAAATTTCAATTATTTTTAAAAATACATCAAAGAAAGTTACTATTGTTATCCACCAGCTGTGACCAGAACTGTCTCTTCAACATGATGCATTTAATGAGACATTATGTTAGCATTTCTCGCTCTCTGTTTTGCTCTGAAAAAAAAAATCTAGTAAGCTGAAATCAGTAAGGGAATTATGTAAATAAAGTACCAACCCTGATGAAACAGCAATTAGATATCTCAGCAGCTGCGTACGTCCGTTTATGATAGATGATTAACTAGCAAATTGTTTGCATATTTGTTTTATGGAGCATTTGGCAATTTAACTATTAGCTATGAAGGTTTAACCAAAAGTAATTAAAATGCTTAGACTAGTATGGATCACAGCTGGTACTGTTTTAGAAGACTTATAAAGTGCCAGTATATAAGAACTACCTTAAAGCAAAGGGCTATATCCACAGACTGGTGTCCATGTGATGTGAGCAAGTACCATGCTGGGCACCTAATCTGCCCACTTGATGGTTAGTGGGCACTCAAAACACCCAAGTTCTTGGTTCTTCTCCAGTCTGAGGGTGATTTGAACCCTAACACCTATGCCAGTAAAGTCACCTTAACCTTTTGTCTTTTTAATAACCTATGAGGAAAGATAGATTTGCATGAGGCCAAATTTGAGAAAGCCTCTAGAGCTTCACAGGCAGTTCTTGGCTGTTTGAAACTTGGATTCCAGCTCCAGTTTAATGGATATCTAACATAAATAGCACAGTTACAATGCTGCACTGACACGGATCATTACAATACAGAATTCTCTCTCTTTTACCTAGTGAATGTGGAAATTTTAGAAGGAAGGAAGGCTCCCACTAAAAGAGTGGGAAATCTTTTGCAGTATGGTTTAAAATCTGCTCAAAAAGGAACTTGTGTCTTGTTTTCCTGCAGTTTGGGTAAATGCACTGACACCTGAGCTGTTGGAAAAAACAGGCAGGCTCTTCAAAGCATGACTGGGGTGGTTGAAGATGTCATCACCCAAAGATTACTTCTGATGTCATTGAGCCAGTAGAATATAATTGTTAGTTGCCCCTTTTTGTGTTCAGTGTAAAATGAATAGATTCAAGCTCTAAAATCACACTTAACACTAAAATAGATGAGGGTTTTTGTGTATTTTTATTCACCAGATGCTGTAGCACGGAGCATCTACCAGTGACAGCTACCTAAAAAGCACATGGATTGCTCTGAAGGTAGGTACCTTCAGGATCTGACTGAAGTGAGCATGGGGACTCATTCTGGGCTTTAAGACTTGTGAAGTAAGGTAGCATGCAAGCACCCTCAAAATGCCAGGCAGTGGAAGAATTTAATGAAAATTTATTCTAAAGTTGAGAACGCTAGACTTGAGGAAGAAAATCTTAACACTTTGAACACCAGGCCTGAGAAAGACACATCCCTCTGTTCTTCCTTGGCCTTTATCATCATTGCCTCTGTCTGGCCCTTCCCCAAACACTGAGGCCCTTAATGTCTATGAGGGTTTATCTCTCCTCATACCAGAGAGAGAGACTGAAAGCCTCTTCTGGAATGCAGGAGGAGAAGACATCCAACTATCTTTGAGAAAGGTGTTTCTTCTTAGGCAGGAAAGCTTTCTGAAGTGAAACAAGCTCTAATCTCCTCACTATAAATCTTCTGAAAAGGGTGTCTACACTTACAAGACTTCTCTGAAAGCCTTTTATTTTTTTATTGTTCAGAGGGTCAATATATATTTCAGTTCTGCTATTACTGTACTTCATTATTTAAATGAGAACAGGTACAGTGTGAAAGGAGGCAGTTTGTCCCTTTCTATTGTGACAGGCAGCACACAGCAAGGGAAAAGCTGCTCTGCATAAGACAATTTGCATCAGTGAGTCCCAGCATATACACCCTGTGTCCCTGTATTTTGCTGTAAGAGATGGGCTGATGATTCTCCATCCACCACGCAAGCCCGTCTTCTCTTTATCCCTGACTTCTTTCCACAGGCCCACTTTCACAATCACTTTCTCCAAGCACTACACTGCAGAGACAGCCCTTTTTTTCCAGACACAGCTCTGAGGCATGAGCAGATGCCAGGATGGAAGGGTTGCCCCATGTACCTCCCCTGCGTGACCACCCTGTATGCAGACAAACCCAGAGCAAACATTGATCTGCTGGTGCAGATATCCAAAGAGTTTACACAGCTCTAGCTGTTAATTACAGACACAAGGCTTATGTGCTCTTTAGTGGAGAACAAAAAACACAAGCATAAGCTCACGTGTAGCTGCAGCTGCACTGCTGTGGATATAGATGTGTATACTTTACAGATGCACCCTGCCTGCTTCTCCCTGCCTTCTGCCTTGCTCTCCCAGACCCTCCCTCACCTCTTCCCATCTGAAAGGAGCCATCTGAGCTCAGACTGCAAATGTTAAATTTATAAACATTATTTTTGAGGTTTGAGGCAAAACAGAAATGAGCTCATGTTCCCAAAACCATACTGATTCACCAAGCTGACATAAGTATATGAGCCCATACAAGCCTAATTTTGCTGTGAAAGTAAGCAGTGGAGTTTAAATAGCAAGTTGCACCTGGCCAAAACCCCACTGCTTTTACTTCCTTGAATTTCCAACCACAAAACACATTTTTCCAGTTAACTTGTTTCAGCAGCAATCTCACTAGCCTCAGAGTTAACCTGGAAGAGTCATGAGAAAATAGAGAAATATATTGTTTGCTCTGTTTGTGAAAAAATACTTTCCAGGAACAGTATTTCCTCCTCTTCCCTCCTCTCAAATTTTTCCAGCCTGTTGCTATGCTGGCGCTGTGTGTATTCACTTAGTTTACACCATAAGCTGCCTGTGGCAAGGAGCTATTATTTGTACTCCTCTATAATGCAGTCTTGTCACTATGGACATAGCAGCCCATGCAAATAATCATTGTTACAGAAAGCTAACAGGGTAGATGAGTAATTCATCAAGACAATCATTGACTCCCCAGTGAGGTGGGGGCAATGCTTTTAAACCAGCTATAATTTATTCCAGCAAACTTCATGATATCTGGCTATTGTTGAGGAAAAATGGAGAAAACTTGAGCACATCATACAGCCTGTGACAGAACTTTAAATTTTTTTCCATAGGTGAAAAGAATAATTTCCCCCTTTAACCTGTTGTGGGTCTTTCTGTGACAATCATCAGGTGAGATATCTGTCTTGCAACAGTGCTGGGGGACTGGAATGCACTGTGGGATACTCTGTTATGACAGATTCCTATAAAATATCAGATTAATCAAGTTTTGCCTTTCCCTCTTTCTCATTTTTCCTGGCTCAGTGCACAAGATGATGATGATTCCAGCAGGAAAAACAGAGGAGAAAAATATGCTTGAAGAGTTGCCTTCCTAAATTAAGCAAGATAAAGAGGTCACCTGAATTTGTTTGCTTATCTTTAAATAAAGAACTCATGAAATCTTAAAGAGCAGCTTTTGACTGTAAACAGTGACTTTGCCTATTTAATGCATCTTAAACATCTTACCCTGCCTCCCTCCACCTCTGGATGATGGGGTGGCTACCCAGGGAATATGTGCAGGGCCATTGCCTTCCTCAGGCTCTGAGCTTGCAGTGGCTGTGATAAACCAGCTTCTAGCCAGACTGGCTGGAAAAAACCCCCAAACAAACAAAAAAATGAAACCAAAAGAACCACAAATAAGCAAACAAAAAATCCAAACCAACAAACCCACCCCCCCCAAACCAAACCAACAAACACATCCTCCCCCCGCAAAAGCCCCCAATAAACCAAAAAAAACAAAAATAAAACATAAAAGTCTTCCTGATGCATGGAAGCAGTGTTGGGTGTCTCAGGGTTCTTTTGCTGGCTCCTCACCATGCACTGCTGGCCCCACTGCTCTCTCCCTCTAATCCATGCCTATGGTGCAGCTTTGACAAATGCTCAATCACTAGCACTAAAGATCCTGTGAAATGATTGTCTAAATTCAGGAGAGAGCCTTAAAGTCTTGTTGTTTCAAAATGGTTTATTTTGATGCTTTTTATTTGCCATCTGGGTATGAATTTCCAGTCATGCCAGCAATTGCAATCATGAAGCCTATATTTTTTTTTCCTAAAATGGGACCTCAGGCTGCCATTAACAGCTTCTTTACACAGATGAGACATTAAGAAAAATATCAAATATTTTAAGACATGTAATAAAATCTCAACAATTGCCAGCATTTTATGTCACTTGTTCCCTTGCTGTCCTCATCTCTTCCTGCCTCAAGAAACCAGTTCCTCCATGTTAGATAAGAAAGCCAGGACACATGATATCCATCCAAAATGAGAGTGCATAAACACATTCTGCAGCACAGGCCAATCTCATTTCATGATCTTTAATAACAGCTCCAATTTAGAACATTTGAAGTGTAGAAAATGAAGAGTAAACAGTAATATTATCTTCTGATTAAAAAATGCTCCAAATGTACTTTTATTTTGAAAGGTCCTTCTTTAATGTTCTAATGTTTAAGCTTTAGAAAATACTACATGGCAGTGTACAGTAGTCCTACTGAGTGAAGTGTAAGATATCAAATAAATAATTTTGGTTTGACTAGGAATAATGGTCCAGGTCTTTAACTATTGCCATAATAGACATAACAAATAATCTTGATGGTTTAGACAAATTTATTTGTTTGTTTTAACGAAAGATTACTTTTTCAATAACATATCAGCTTTAACCTGAAGTTGCCAAAAAAATTCATTTGAAAGAAAGTATCTGAATTTTCTTTGAAAGATCAAAATTCTGGAAACCAAAAATAATTCTTTGATTGAGTACATTTTTTTATGTGAAGAAGTCTTTTAAGCATTTCTGTTTGTATGTGTACCTGTACACAAATTGTTACTGTTTGCCAGTTTATTCATAAAATAAGAAAAATAAAGTAACTGTTTATGTATTGCTGTGATGGGAATACCACAGAGCTGCAATTAAAAATGGGAGTCCGACTGTAGTGAACGTCACAGTACAAGAAAAGTCTGTCTTCACTCCAGGACACACAAAAATGTAGATACCAGTTAGAGAGAGAGAAATAAGTTAGGGTGATGAGGTCACACTAAAACCCCCAGAGTTAAGCAGAAAAACAGGAGTCTCAGCTTGCCACAAATGTGTTTTTCAGGATGTATTTTCTAATAAATGGCTTGAATTTACATTTTTATCCAGTACTGCACATACCCCAAAACATGTATGATGTTATGCAATTTTCCCAATGAGAAGAAATATTTTAAAATAATTACGTTACCTCAAGATACTGTGACCTGCAACAGTGGATGCAAATGGTACAGTTTCCAAGATTTCAAACATTTGAAAGAACATTTGCAAACCTTTTGTGAAATGGCTGTCCTTGAGAACAGAAGGTAGCCCCCTGTTCTTACAATTAGCTGAATATTGTATGTACATCACCATAAAACTTTGAAAGGATTGGGATCAACTTATTGTTTGACAAAGCTAAAGCAAGAATAGTAATCAATCCCCTGGCAATGAAAATTTTAAATTTAAAATAAGCTTTACAAAGCCTTTGAACCTTCAAACACTTTATCCTTAAGAAATTAATGGGTCCCTGAAGAAGTCTTATTTCCCTTTCTGTTTCAGTTATATATACTTCAATTACATTAATCAACAATGCCGCAAAATAACTGATAGAGACCAACCTCCTAGAAAAAAATTCTTCCCAATGCATCTTTGCCACTTCTCCACTTCCCCCTCCTCCCCTCCTTCCCCCCCCCCCCCCCCCCCCGTTGATTTTAAAATGCTTGGGGTTCTACTGAAAAATTGTACTTTTTGGTTTTTAAGCTCTATTTATTCTGGCTTAGTTTTGCTGTTGCAGTAACACCTCCCTCCACTCCTGACCTATTCCTTCTCCACAATTTCTGTTGACTGTGGCAACACCTGCGGATAAAAGCTGCCCTATGTGAGAGGTTTTCTTCTGCTGAACCTGGAACAGCACCGAAGAGTCTTTCAAATATTTCTCTCTTTTAAAGGCAATTGGAACTTTATGGAACATTTTCTTTTTCCTCTTAGGAACAATTACTGTTGTGGTCCCCAAGCTGCCATGCCAACCTCTGCCTTTGGGCAAAAATGAATATAATTTTCAAGTTTCACTACATCAAAAACTCCTAGAAGTGACCTTCCTTGTTACAGGTATAGATAGCGAATGCCTTTATTGTGTCTACTCCTAAATCCCATCATAGTTATAGTTTCAGTCTAGCTCAGCTTCTCCCAAACATAAAAAAGCCAGTCTGTGTGAACTGTTGACACTGTTTTCCCCTCTCAGTTCCTTTGCTCTCCTTAAAAACCAAGAGTCTAAAAATAAATGTCTCCTAGCTTCAGTCCTCAGTGTGCTACTCCTCGCAGGGCTTTGTAAGGGGCTCATATTCACCATCTAGCATAATTTTGTCATTCTTGTGATACTTCTGCTACCATTACCTGGAAGCATCACTGCATAGAACCTGGATGCCTGTTTGTTAGTATTTGTATTATAAACGGCCTACTTAGGGGGTTTATATAACTCAGAGGTAAGAATTTGCTTTTGGCTGAAAGCTATTAACTCTCAGCCAAAAAGCAGAGTTTCGTTTAATTTGACGTAAATAAAACTGATCTGCTGTGACAGTTCTATTTATATCAAGGGACAGGCTTTTGTATTTAGATCAGCTTATCCAGATACCATGTATTATGGTGCTGGCAGACAGCCCTCCGTTCTAGGTCAAAATTCTTGCACTTTCTAGCACAGAAGAGTGAAGGGGTAACTCTAATGTACAGTGAGACAGACAGACACCAAACTGATTCTCTATGCTTCTCCATGGGATGCAAGAGGTTCCAAAAGTGTCATGATGTGCCCAAGGCAGTAAAGAAAAATTTGGCCTTTTCCTTGCCTTTCATGCAGAAATATGTCTTATTGACTTGGAAAAGCAGATAACTGCCTGATAAGGAGAACTGACCACTGCATAGCCACTGCAATTTAAATAGCAGCTTCAGTCCTGAGTTTCCTGGGTACTACTGCCTTGAAGCCGCAGTGGGGTGCAAAGGAGAGAAAGAAAGAGACATTCTTCTTGTACATTTGTGTCCCATACAGTCTTGACCATGTTGAAATGGCCTGATTTATCTGAATTTGATGACTTCATATTCAAATTTTGTATGCTGTTACCTTTTTGCTTTTTGCTTTCTTTTGCACTAATCTTGCATAATTTGCTTTGTACATACATTCAGATGTCACTGTGTCTTTACTGTATTTGCCTTATATAACGCATCATGCACATACATTTATCTTCTAAACCATGATGAAGAGAACTATTGATAAATGCCTTTAAGCTAATTCATTAACATCATCAAAAAGTAACATTAACAGACTGCTAGTGGAAAGAAACATTTGTTTGGGGTTTTTTTCCCCAGAAAGCAGCAAAAGCAGTTTTGTGGCTGGACATAATTATGGATATGGGTTTTATACAAGATGGATATTTAATTGCTGTATTAAAGGCAGTGAGTCTTTTTTTAAAGAGCTATTATTTAGAATAAACTTCTGCATGTCCAAAACTGGCTGCAGCCATCTTAAAAAACTGTAGATAAGAAGTGTAAGTCAAAGCCCTGAAATTCACACCACTTACAAAGTGTAGCCATCCTAAGATGACTGCTGATGACAGGTTATTTTAAATTTCTGTATCATTATAAAAGTTAAAGTCCTTCACCTCATTTTTCTGTTATGGTGTAGAATTTCTGACATTTTAGTGAGGAACCCTGTTTGATTTATAAGTGGAATTCAGTGGTTATCTGCTATGATGAACACATTTCTGGTTTCTGTACCGATTTCTGTCTGTAGAAAATAAGTTATCAAGTAAACAAATAAGAGAGAACTGCACAAGCAGCATAAACCCTAATGGCTGGAAGGTCAAGTGCTCAGAAGACCTAGACTTGCCTGGTGACAGTAAATTACTCCCTGATGTTTTCCAGAAGTCTACAGATAGAGGTATTCAAAGCAGGAAAAAAAGCATTTGGAGCAGGACTTGTGGCACTTATGGCACAGAGATGTTCTGAAACAATAACTTCACCACAGACTGTACAAACAGCAAGAAACAAGATCTGTTTATATCTCTGAACATAAGAATAAGCAGAGACCTGAAGGTGATGGCATAAAGGCTTGCAAGGTATTCACCAGTAATAAATCTGCCCAGTGCAGGACATACAAGGACAGATGCACAGCACCTGCATGAGACAGGCTTCTTGATCCAGTGAAGTCAGACTGCCTAGGGAAAGCTTTGGAGCAGTAGATAAGCCAAAATGTTCAATAAAAAATAGATATCTTTGATAGCAAGATCATGAGTGAGACAATGGGGCCCAAAAACCCTTTGGGAAGACCCACCAGAAGGCAGAGCAGTGCAGGCTGTTCCCGTGCCTTGCAACAAAGAGAAGACAACACAAGGTAAAGGAGAAATCTTTGTGCCTCTGGCCCTACCTGGGTTTAAAAAAGAAATAGTATTAACCTGTCCAGGAGCTGAAATATAGTCAATTCAAAAGCCCATAAAGCATTCATTTATCCTGGGCTTTACAGGGTGATTTGTAAGACCTTGCCACAGCCTTGAGACTAGATGCTGACCACTGCAACTTCCTGGGACTTTGATGCAATAATTTACAGGACAGATTTACAGGGCAGCCACAAGGACAATTTAACATCTTTTCTTTTCCCTCTGCTGCCTGACTGGCATTTCATGCAGCTCCCCCACTTCTCCAGTTCAATTGAGGCTCAATCCACCACTGATTTATGTGTGTATAAATCAAGAATGAGATCAGAGGCAGACCTTTTGTATAAAAGGAAAATCCATTTTTATAGCTTGAGCAATAACAGTAATTATTAATAGGCTTAACTCAAAACCTGATGTGCAGACCACAATAATACTGTGAAATACAGATTTTGGATCTAAATTTTGTGGGGGAAATGATCAAACCTAGCAGATAACTAATAGTCTTAAAAGAAAGGACAATGGTGGTTTAAGATACTCTGACAGTTCCTCTATCCCTGTAAAAGCACTGGAATTGGTCAAAGAATGGAATTCGACCTTCTGCTTTCATCTCTGTAAAAAATTTCTTTTAAAAAAGAACAAACTTTTCTTCCTTCTGCACCAAATCACCTGATTTTTCTGACACCGACAGTTATACTAGCATGTGCTTCCACTTTCTCCCATTTTTATTCCTAGACTACCTCCCACTCAGCAACTTTTCAACATGGACTCAGGTATGTGGCAGAGAGAAAAAGTAAGAACTCTAACTGCTTTGCAAAAATTGTGTTTGCTTTTTTGTTTTGTGTTTGGGTTTTGTTTTTTTTTAATGTTAAACCTGCATCAACCAATCAATCAGCTCTGAATTATATGGTCTTGGAAATAAGAAAGTATGTGAGAAAAAACCATGGAGGGGAAAAAAACACAGGATTGCCCAGAGAAGGCAGGCCTTATGATGTTTGGCTACATAATGTACAACACAGAGTTTACTCCTCTATAGCTTACCCTGCCATTCTTTTGGTGTTTCTCACCTCACCTGCTGCCCTTTGGAGCTCTTGCCCCACCTGTGCCCTTCGAGGGAACAGAGTGTTCAGCTTGTGATCAAGCATTTCATGTTAACTGCTGTGGAGATGGACAGTGCAACAATACATTTTCTCCCAGGATTTCACCAAAGAAGTGTGTTTAAGCAGCCTGCTGCTATAACCCATGGAAATTCAGTCAGTCCCTCTGCCTTTGGAGTACAAAGGTACTGTTTGCCTACAGCAGCTAGGGCCTGAAAGCAAATCCACTTACCTAGGAATAGGGCAGTTGAAGCCTAGTCAGAAGTTCATAATTTCCTTGAAACATTGTCCCACAGCAGAGAAGATGTTGCAAATGTTAAGGAATACATGGATGTTGAATGCATGCCAGTGGCCATTAGAGCCCTGTCATGCCATCCTCTATACTTGGTAATTACTAGCACCTTTCTTGCCAAATATCCCTCTCCAGAGGGATGTGCCTAATGCTTGGGCACATTAGGTTAGGGCTGTAAGAGAGGCCAAGGACTATTCCTAGCAGGTATAACAGAAAAGACCCTCCTGTTGAAATGAAAACAAGAGTTCAAGCATGTGGACCAAGCAGCACTAAGTCACCAGGTCTTGGACTCAGGTGCTTGATCCTCTTCCATTTCATTTACTAGTACAGATATAATCAAAATATTAGTAAGAGACGACTATCAAATGAACAAAAATAACCATCTTTTTTATCAATAGGATTACTATAGGAAACTTCTAGGTCATATCACACCATCATTGATAGTGCAACATTTATCTCCTCTTTGCATTTGCTTTTTTTCTTTTAAACATAGATGCAAGTTTAAAGTTTAGTAAAGAGATCCTGCTTAACAGATGATATCCTGTCATTTTTGTGCTCATGCTGCAGCCCAGTAAGAAAGTGATACAAAACACTAAGGGCACACGTGTGGTGATCTGCCAGCCTTCAGGTCACCAGCACTTGTTCATGGACCTCAATGGATTTTGACAGCTTTCAACTCTCTCCTATTCCAAATTTTACCCTACAGAAAGTTTGTAGGTCAGCTGTCTGCAATATATCTGGTATAGTAAAACAAGTGAAAAAACCTGGGGCTTGTGGCTTTCAGACTCTCAGCTGGTTCTGAGACAGCTGTGAAGAGGTTCACAGCGAACATGACACTTGCTCTGAACTGAAAGGATTTTATCCCAGGTTAGGACTGACACTGCTGACCGACAAAACAAATAATTAATTAATCTAAATAAAATATAGCCACTATTGAGTGAGCGAATAGCTATGAAGGTGACTAAAGGAAACCACAACCTTACTTGATCAGCACATGGATTTTGGGGGGAGAAAAAGCACAGCTCACATAGTCTACTTTCTGAGCAGAAAATCCAAACTATTGCAAAAAAACTTCTCCCACTAGTTTAAAATGTTACAGGACTGTTCTGGAAGGGCACATGTTATATAATTTGCACAGCAGAAGTAGAGCTAAGTCATCTTTAAATAGTAACCATTTTAAATAGTGTCTTCATGGACTGTTTTCGGTGTTATTTTCACAGCAATAATGTCTGCATTCATAATTACAGTAGCAAGTTCAAGGCTTCTGGAAAATGAGGGTGAAAAGATAGAATAAAAGATTGCATGTGGGGAAATGAGATTGAGGGAGTTACTCAAGCACTGAAGCAATAATATATTCTTATATTAATCTGAATAATTTCCTAGTTCCTATCTTAATATGTAGAATAGGGAATTCTGTGTCCCTAATGTACTGATTTGGTCAGAAAAATCACCCACACTGTCTTATACAAAACACTGAAACAGACAGAACTAATTTCCATTAGTACTAGCATTTTTCCCCCAAAGCATCTACTTACTATGCTCTACATTGTCCTCTTATTGTCCTGGATATGAATAAATCATTAGCCTTATTTTATTAATGAGGCCTAGCTAACAATATTCCCAAACTGGCTGTGCTCTCATATCTTGCAGTATTATAGAAAGGTGCATTCCATGCTTTTATTCCCATACAAGGAAAATCTGGAAGCTGCAGTGAGATGATTATGTAGTGTTCCTTGTCAAACGAGACCTGTTCCAGGCAAAGCTGGAAGGAAGAAGTCAAGTCTGGTTTCTCATTTATTTTTCTTAAGCCCTGCAAATTTTGCTGATTTCACAGTTTAGACTTCGCATTTACAGTAGGTAGCACTCTTTATCTTAAATATTATAACGAAAGCCTTAAGCATCCTTGAGCACTGATAGGTATTCCTGGTCCCTGTTACAGACCTGGTATTAGAAGCTGTTGTAACTTGACACATGGGGATCAGCAGCAGTATAAAAAGTTCTGTGCCAGTGTTGGGAGTGCTTATGTTTTCACATGAATGAAGGGAGAATGGCAGGGTCTTCCCATGCCCTCATTACCCCTTCTCCCATGCCAGTCATTTAAACACCTTTTGGTTGCACAGGACCAGGCAGATGTACATAACCGCCTCCTGTTTGCAGAGCTGGGCAAAGGTGAACTTGCTCTGGATCAGAAACTGCACAAATATACATTTGTATAACTAGGGCACAGTGCTGGACTTCTTTTACTTTATGAATCTGGAGCCACTGCTTTTTTCGGGCCACAGGCAGAGAACTTGCATCTGCCCATACTTGCCCACAGAGACAGAACAAGTGTGCCTAATAAAAGGGTCAACTTTATTCTCTTTCAGATCAGTCATAAGATGTAAGCAAAGGAACGTCAGGCACCAGTACTACAGCATCTGGATTTTCTTCTAAAACAATATTATTTCCTTCTTATGTTAACCACCATCCATGACTGATCAAGCTATGGACCAGTCCTACCAAGCAAGACATCAGTGTGTGTGGCTCCTCAGCTAGCCCAGTGCCAACTCAGTCCCAGTACCTGTGCACACAACTAGAGTACAAAAACTGAGTCAGCTGGCAACACACAAAAGATGTTAAAATGCCTCCCTTGGCCATGCTGCTTTGCAGGGCTAACAGGAGCAAAGAGCTCCAAAGAGCTAAGTCACCAATATGGCAATGAATACACCAATGAAGCAAATGTGCTGAGCAGAACTGCAGGTTTTGTACACTCTTTTTGCACCCCAACCTGCGCTTCATGGCATTTTCCTTCATTTTTGTTACCTGTTTGTTTAAGGAATCTCTTATAGTACAGGCTGTGAGGAAAGACTAATGAAACAATTAGAAGAGATTGAATGTGTGACAAAACAATTAGAAGAAGCTAATGTAAGGGAAGTGAGGGACGGAGAGAGATGGAAAAGTAGAGTAAAACATAAGAACTGTGTTGGGTAGAAGATAGAAACTGATGCAAAGAATACATTACTCAGGAAGCTGCTGCACAGACCACAAAACCCACATAGGTAGTATAAAACTAGAATTTGAGTTACACTTTAAGATGAAATGGAAAGCCAAAAGTCTTGTATCAACAGCTGACCTGCTGTCCTTGTCTCTGATGTTTCTCTACTTTAACTCAGCAACAGGCATACCCTGAGATATTTCATTCTGGCTTCTGACCTCCAAATTGATTTACCACAATATCTGCCCCACCTGAGTGGGTCACAGTTGCATGAATGAATTTCTCTCCAGCTATTACTCTCAGCTCTTTGCATATTTTTGTGTCAGTTTTTGACCTGAGAACAAAGGGTTTTCAGTATATGTATTTCTGCCTCTTCACTATGTTTTAGAAAATTATCATTGCTGCTATTTACTTGAGCTATGGTTACACACACTCACAGGGGATCTAAATTACATACCTTATTCCCACAACAAGCAAATGGTCCCTCTTGCCTTACTCACTCCTCAAATCCAGATACTGTTGAGAATGGTGCTATATAAATACCTAGATGGATAAATAAGAAAGATATTTCTTTTCTCCATATTCTGATAGGAAGGCATCTGGGGAGTGTGCATTCCTTAGTAGTTTCTCTTTGTTTTTATAATAAAGTATCTTTACCACTTCAACAAGAGAAGATGAGAGATATCTGGTGCCAATGAACTCTTGTACTTCCTTAGAATGCTGCAGCGCTATTGTTTTTAATATTTAAAGCTGCAACGTTGCCATGTAACTAAGGAAATAGCTTTTTGTGTTTAAATAGTTCATATCTTGTTGGAGTCCAAGTACAAGAAGAATTTCTTTAGTATGTTAGAGGCCTACCCTGACTTGAAAAGTTTTTTGTTAACCTTTGAATGTGTTTAAATTGCAGGATTTGATTCATTCAGGAATCATGAAGAACTGAAAAGTAATGTTTTTTTTTGTTTTACTTTTCTATAAACCTATGTTAATCTTTTTAATATATTTTTCTATGTTGGAGAAAACCTTCAATTTGATATTGGAACTCTAGTTTAGTATTTCATAATGATGGCTTCTAAAAATATGTGTTTCCTTATAAACCATTTCCTTCTGCAGTCCTGCAGACTTTCAAAACTAGTCAGTATCAGAAATAAAAGCTTTGTTTGTGGGTATCGGCTACTTGCTGCTACTTTAGAGTTGCTCATCTTGCTCTGAAGGGTGCTAGCAGTCTTGGAGATGACCTACAGCCTCTTTGCCTTCTGTGAGGTATTTTCAGGGTGCCTTTAGCTCCAGACACAAAAAATTAATTGACTGTTTCATTTCCATTCCTTTTTATTGTGCTTGAATGTATGTTTTGTTCACTTTCTAGAACAGGATTGTTCATATGATTTCCTAGGCAAAATTAACTCTGTTAGCCCAGTGTCTTGTCTTCAGAAAAAAATAACATACAAAAGTTTCTTCTGATTTCACCTGATAATACCTGAAACCTGTTATCTCCTGGAATTGTGTGATTGTACATTGATGGTTCTGATAGTGAGATCAAAATAAGACAGAGGTTGAAAAAATACATTTTTGGTGTCAATTATGAAATAAACTGATTTGAGTCAGTCACTGAATTACTGCAATTTTCTGCATGTCCTGGCCTCTCAATGATTTTTATTCCAAACACAATAAATACTGCTCTTATCTTGGAGAGGGATATTGCTATCTCCTTTGCACAGAGATCCCGAATGGTAGGCTTATTTTGAAATGGAGGAAGACAGTGGTATAGCGCAACATCTTGGGAACATTTGGGAATGGTGACAGCGCAGCAGGGTGCACATAAATATTTAGGTCTAACAAACACAAAATGTTCAGAAGTTTGGAAAATGATCACATGGTCCTTATGTTCTTTTCCAAGTTACAGAAATATTTGCTTAGAATGCTAACATTACTGAGTATTTTAGGGGAAGCCATAATTAACTTGTTCAGAGATGGAAAAATGTATGGAGGATAATCACCCTGCTGACAAACACATTTGTTTGCTCTTTACATTGAAAGTTAATGATGTGTGCTGGCAAGCAGAATGAAGTACAGATGATGGTTTGAAAGCTCCCATGCCAGATGTTCACTCAACATTTGGCCTAGTTTTATTTACATGCTCCATTATTCACATATCACTCCCAAATGCTGTCTGCAAGGTTGGCCTCAGGGCTACTGTTGCAGGACTTATGCTTCTTTGGTGCTCATGTCCTGCCTCACTGCTGCTGCTGGCAGAGGCACCCACCCTCCACTGGTTGCCCATTTCAAGGTGGAGCTTTGGCTATCTCAGCCCACTGTTCTAGGTAGACCTCAAAATTTGCAAGTGAAAATTAGGTTCTGTACTTGCTCACCCAACCCAAGTCATGAAGAACTAGTCACAAAGGGGATGTGGATATGACAAAACTTCTGAATTTAATGTTAGCACCTCCCTGGCACTGTGACTTTCAGCCCTGAACTGAGTACATTCACTGTCTCAGTGGCATGGGGACACTGACAGGCATCTCACAATGCAATTAATGTAAGACAATATAACAAGGAAACAGCCATGGTCCAAAAAACAGAGAGGCAAAACCTGTGTACTTTCAGCTTTGTAATCTACAATTTCTAGGCATATAATTTTTTCTTTCCTTAAATGTGCTGAGGATACCTGCTTTCAGTTCACAGCCACATGCTGACCTAGAATGTGGGAAATCATGTTCAATTTCCTTTTCTGCCCTAGGGGATGCGAATCAAGATCCGGACAAGCAACTTAGCCATTAGGTTCGTCTGGGATAAATGTATTGAAAATTGCTCTGGCTGCTTCACTGTGCATGGATAAATTAAAAAATGTTTTGATCTAGAAAGGAAGTGACTCTCACAATGACTTTATATTCCCATGCTTACAATGGAGAGGAAAGTCTGGAGTCAGCCATGTTCTACAAATATTTGTGGTAAGTTAAAATAAATTTAAATATGCATTGGAAGATGGAAAACTGAAATTTCTGTCTTTTTTTAATCCCAGATGAATGCCCCAGATCATAGACTTCAAAATCAGGCTTTGCTCTCTAACAATTAGGCATCACTGGGCTAGTACAGCAACAATGCAGATAGATTTAAAAATGGCAGTTGTGTCCGTGCAACTCACAGAGCAAACACAGGGACTCATGGACTAACTGGCGTCACCTGGTTGGAAAAGTGGTGTCTAGCCCTGCAAACAGAATTCCATGCAACCTCTGCAGGATGGGGATGCCCAGTATGGAAAGGTCAGTGGGATATTGGTCCTGCAAGCATTTGTCATGACACAGGTCCCCTGTGGTGCATGGCAGGACCGGGCAGACTTGCTCACTGCCCCAACAGAGGTTGATGGGGTAGGACACCCAAGGGCCTGATATCACCAGAATTGAACTATGGGATTTGATTACTAAAAGTGAAGCTTTCAGATAAAAAGATGAAAGGTGAGAGGGTGCGGAAAGTGCATAAATGAGAGTGAGCTGCTTTGGCAGAAGCTGAGACCTGTAAGCATGAGGCATTGTGGACTTGGGGCAGCAACTAAATACCCAAAAAAGATGGGTATTTAAGATCCATTCCTTTCTTCTGTTGGCCTCCTGCCTCTCTGGGAGGTGCATGTGAGCCCAGTGGTACCACTGGCACAGGGTTCTGCACATAGAGAGCACCCTCAAGGATATCGCAGCCCAGTGGAGAAGCAGCTCCTTGCTTTCACCAATTACAAAGTTCCTATGGAAGAGGCTGTGCCTCAAATTTCAGATGATCCTAGAAAAAGTGAGCCAAACATATACATCTGAGAGTAATATTTAGCCTGTTGTGCTTTGATCCTTCAGTGAATATTGAATTTTAACTATTAAAAATACATGAAAAGTACTCAACAGCAATCAAACATCACCTTCACCACGAAAAATAAACCTTCCTCAGTTTTGTTGCTTTCTTGAAGTCATAAATATATCAGACTACATGCAGTATTCCTCCCTGTAAAAAAGCTGAAATTCTGCTTCCTGCTAATAATCCTCTTCACTGCAGTCTCTACAGAAATTGATATATTTTAGCAACAGTTATCTGGAAGTCCAAGTCCAAAGGCATTAGTTATACTACATAAATGACAAGCATTATTAGCCTTTAGTTTTATTTATCAAGTAAAATGACAGTCTACAAAACAAGGAAGTAATGGCCTGTGGTTAAAAATGGTATGGACTGACAAGTTATGTAGAAGAAAAAACTTTATAAAGCAACAGTGACTGAGTAAAGAGTGACAGTGTACACAGCCAATTTTCGTTCCTAATTGAACTGCTTTAGTGGGGGTACCTGTCTGCACCTGACAACACTATTTTTGAGTAGTCCATTTGCCACATGTGGAGTTTTCCCTGTGGAAACCCCAAAATAAGTCACTTATGCAGGATGCAGAGAGTGCTGGATGTCCTAGTTCAGCAGGAGGGACCAGCTAACCCTGTGTGGGGGTGATCAAAGCTGTGTATTCTATCCCCTCTATTCATTCCCCAAGGTCAATGGGTCATTAGCAGCAGCTGCCCAGGGAGCCATTATCACATTCACACCCAGCCTGAGGGGGGCGGAGCTGCTAAGGGGCCATCAACAGCTCAATACCCCCTGGCTTCCAGAGTTAATCACCCATTGTGTGAGTCCCCGCCCAGGGGGAGAGACTGAGTGCTCCCTGAGGGTACATAAGTGGTGGGTAAGAAGACCTCGGGAACCTCTTGTCGGATCCAGAGCAGCAGCAGGACCTTGACAGGAGGAGATCACTGCTCTCACCCAGACCACAGCCCTCGCCTGCACCAACAGGTTTTTCTTTTCCTTTTGCTCTGGACTTGAGGGAACCACAGGGGTCTCAGCACAAGGGCAAACAAACCCCCTTGGGTTTGCGCCCCAGGACACTGGGTTATACTGCTGGGGTTTGGTGAGTTGAAAGCAATTTCCCTTGTGTGTCAGTGTTGTTATTGTAATATTATTATTAAATTTTAGTTCTGACTTATAATCTCTCTCGTGGTGAGTTCATTTCCCCTGCTGGTTCACCTTTAAACCAGCACAGTGGAAAATTTCAGTTTCACACATCTCCTCCTCCTGTTTAACTCATTTTGAAGGACCCAGCTGTTTTGCTCTTGACCATCCAAAAAAATACGTAGTAGGACCACCATGGCTGCTCCATGGGAGAAGTCAAGCTGGAAATTTGAAGAGCTTGGGTGAAAAGGACAAGTAGAATATGTAGGATACATTCATCATTATGCAACTCTAATTATTTGTAGATAATTCATTGGAGGAATAACTTTTCCTGATTTGAAAGTCATTAAGCAGTCTTTGAGTAGCAGAAACTGACTACATTAGAAACAAGAGAAAATAGCCTGTGGCACTTTTCCAGAAAAGACTTTGTCAAAATCCAACAATTTCACAGGAAAATTGAAGTTCGTTTCCAATATATTGATAACCTTCATGCAAAATATTAAACCAATTTGTTCATGTTTTTAAATATTCCTTTCCAAGATGAAACAAATGTTGAAACTGGAATTGTACTGGGGACAGAAGTTTCACTTTCCAAACAGTCATTTTAGAAATAAACTAAAGTGAAATTAGATAGTCCTCTTTTATGAAGACAGCCCCCAAGTAACACAATCCAAACAGACTCAGTGGTAGAGCTGGTCTGGAATGATCTGATGAAACATTTTTGATCTGAAAGTAATAGCTCAAACTAAGCTGAAAGGTTTTATGGAAAGTAGTCAGCTGAGAGGAATTTGCAATAAAACAAAGTCCAAGGTGCATCAGAAAACTACTAGGCTTCATACCAAATTGCCTCATGGTTTTCTTCAAGAACAAGCTTCAGTATGTGGCTTGGCTGCTTCATCATGAGGAATCCCTCATCCTAGGCACTTCAGGACTTTCAGAGATTTAATCCTACTGCAGTCCCACCGTAAGGCTGCTCATGAGGCATGAAATCTCCCAAAACTACATCTCCTGATCAAAACCATTGTGGCTCTGCTTTGTACCAATGAGGAGACTCAGGACAAGCAGGAAGAGTGTGGCCGTTTCTCCTCAGAGCCCTCAGTTCAATGAGGTGATAGTTTGTCCTGGGCTGAGGGTCTTTGTTTGCTGAAACACCAGCTTCATTTCTTGCTCGCCAGCTTACTCCAGCTCCTAAAAGGCTCCATTAGAGAACTCAGCAGTTGCATCTCTCTTTAATCTTAGAAAAACAGAGAAGTATTCACTTTTCCTCAAAACAACACAGTTTACAGAATGACCTTTACCTTAAGATTTTCTACTTTTCCTGCTGTATTGGAGGCTCATTTGACATTTAGGATTTAAAATGACATAGAAGTCCTGAGCTGAAAATAGCTTTACCTCATGATCTCAGGGAAGAAATCAAATCCTACATAAGGCTGCCTCACCCAGAGATGTTGTTACCTATCACACAGTCCTCTAGCCCAGGAGTTTCCATCTTTCCAGAGTCAGAAACTGAGATTTTTCATCTTTGAACTGAGAACCATAAATATCACCTATTGCTAGCAGCCTAATAGAGAAGAATGACAATAGATCACTGTTCCGCTACATATCTATTCAGGTCTGTGTTAATTATCTTATAGATTTATTAAAGCCTCATGGTGTTACAAGCATAGAATCAAAGTTGATTACAAAGACCACCAAACACTGTATGAGTTACATCACCAAGGTGACTCATCTGTATTTCAGGAAGTCAAATTTATGTTTTCTTTGCCATTATAATAGCAAAGATCGCTGGACAGCGATATAAGCAAGCTCAGGGAGTGTAGGACTGGATGCACATGTTTGTGGTGGGGAGTCTGCATGACCTGCAATTCTACCTTAACCAGATTAATCTTGCAATTGGATTTATTTTGATTTTGCATTAGATTTCCTTTCTCAAAATTATTGAGTAAACTAAAATGACTGTTGTCCTAGTTCAGCAGGAGGGACCAGCTAACACTGTGTGGGGGTGATCAAAGCTGTGTATTCTACCCCCTCTATTCATTCCCCAAGGACAATGGGCCATTAGCAGCAGCTGCCCAGGGAGTCATTATCACCTTCACACCCAGCCTGAGGGGGTGTGGCTGCTAATGGGCCATCAACAGTTCAACAATACCCCCTGGCTCTGGAGTTAATCACTCATTGTGTGAGTCCCCACCCTGGAGGAGGGACTGGGTGCTCCCTGAGGGTACATAAGGGGTGGGTAAGAAGACTTTGGTAACTTCTCGTTGGATCCAGAGGAGCAGCAGGACCTCGACAGGAGGAGATCACCGCTCTCACACAGACTACAGCCCACGCCTGCACCAACAGGTTTCTCACTTCTTTTGCTCTGGACTTGGGGGAGCCACAGGGGTCTCAGCACAAGGGCTAACAAACCCCTTTGGGTTTGTGCCCCAGGACACTGGGTTATACTGCTGGGTTTTTGTGAGTTGAAAGCAATTTTCCTTTTTGTGTCAGCGTATTTATTGTAATATTATTATTAAATTTTAGCTCTTATCAGTGGATTGTAAATAGCCCACCGATACGGTGGAGAGGTTTCTGCTTCCAGGAGCAAAGCTAGGAAAGCAGCAAGCAGGGCTCCCCTAGGATCAGGCCCCTTAGAAGCGAGGTCGGCTCCTCCCGCCCCTGGCCTGGCGACCGCCTCGAACGGAACAAGTCCGCACTTGCCAGGAGTCCACGAGGAAAAGCCAAGTTTAATGCCGCGCGCTAGCTTATAAGGGGAGCATGGGAATTCCCCGGATGTAGGCGGGGAAGAGGGGTGGAGATGGGGCGGAGTAATGCACTTCATTGGGTGCATGCAAACAAAGGGAAGGAGGGAGGGGAGGAGTGGCAAAAGGACCAATGGGAGAATGAGATGGGCGGGGAAAGTCTACCGTAGGGCTTCTGGCACTCCGAGGCAGGGTCAGCCCCTGCCCAGGCTCCAGCAGCGCCTTGTGGGCGGCCCCGCCGGCAACCGTCCCCATGGCCGGGTCGGGCCAGGACAGGGGTCTGCAACCCGGAGGGTTTTGTGGGAAGAGGCAACTTGGATAAGGAACGACCAAGGGAAAAATAACCAGGGTATCCACATTAAGGGTATAACATTTAGACTGGGGAAGCATCAATATAGGGTGTGAACTTATTAAAGTCCTTATAAATCTCTCGCAGAGCTTCCATATTCGGGGAGCCGGGTTCCTGGACTTCGGCGTCCTCGTCTATCCATCTCTTGTAGTATTTTTGCCACTGTGTAAACCCCGGGTCTCCTCCAACAAGCTCTGGCTTATAATCTCTCTTGTGGTGAGTTCATTTCCCCTTCTGGTTCGCCTCTAAACCAGCACAACTCTCTATTTGTGCAAAAACCAAGCAGCATTTGTGGGATCAACCATAATAACATAGCACAGGTTTTTGTTCTCCACTAACAACAAAACTTGTCTTTTCACCTTCACCACACACAGACGTCTACAGCTCCATTTGTAATTAACCATTGTTGTCCACGGAAATAAAGTATTTGCTATAGATAACTTTGACTTAACTTAGGGCTGGGCAAAATGAGATTTCCTGATAAATATACATAGATGTGAAAAAAAAACACCAGCAAAGAAAGCTTGTGACAGATGTTCAAGTGAAAGCTCATGAATCGTATTAGATTTACTTACAATTAAACCTGAAATTTGCATGTGGGTGGTAATTTATTTGGGGAGACAAAACCCAGAGCAGGTCTCTTACCACAACACCTGTCGGGAATATCCAGCCTAATATTCACAGTTTTCCATCTGGAGAGAATAAAAAGGGGTGGGAAGCAGGCTCTAGGCCTAGATAGCCCACGCAGACATATTTTAGAGAGACAAATGATACCAATCAAAGAACCTGGAGCTGAGACTCTGTTGAGGTCAAAGTCTTCTGCCGGTGATGTTTGGAAGCAGAGGAGTGTAGGGAGGAGCTGAGGTCTTTCAGCAGATGTATTGGCACACTCACCATAGCACTGCAGAATCACATCAACGGAAAAATATTTATCTCTGGCTCTCTGTCAGAGTTTTCAGTAGCTGAAACTTTCTGCTTGCGAAATATTTCCTTGGTGTGCAAATTGCCCTCTTGTGCTGCTCTTCTGAACTTCCATGCTTTGCCTGGTAGAGTCTGAAAGACTGTACAGAAGTCCCATGAAATGAGATCTGTGGTGCCAAACAATGATTTGCCAAACCTCATTTATATGAAAACTATATCAATATGGTTACTGCTCTGGTGATCCAAAGCAGAAAGTAATCTATTCATGAATACATGTATTCATCCACTCTGCTTGTCTTTGATGGCTATGTACCAATAACTTAGCAAGTGACATGTTCTGACATTCACTCCAGAAGTTCAGCCTGTCTCAATAGCATAGCAGCACCAGTAATATAAAGTACACTGACTTTCTCTCTAGAGCAACATTATTTATGCATGACATGGAATAATGCCTAACAGGAGCAATGAAAGGAAGAAAAGTGCAACGAGCTAGTGTGTATATGATATGACCTTGTTAACATTTCGCTGCAGCATAATCTTTTTGTACTTTCAAGCGTGATAAGTCAATGCATGCCACTGTGAGATGCATTGGAACTGACACACAGACATGCATTTTAAAAACCCAGTTCAGCAACTGTCACGTTATCATTAAGCAAAACGCATAAGGGACTGAAGAATGATGAGGAGAAACCTTATGGTAACAAGAAAAACCCTTCCTTGCATTCCTCAGAATATGTACATATACCCTGCAGCTGCCATCTGAAGGGTTTGATGAGAACAGTTGAAATGAGAAATGTACAGTGTGACAACCAATAGTTGAATTGGAATTATGAATGTTGGCATGAAAGGCTGCCAATTTCTTCTGAATCTGAGGACTTGGTACCCATATAGAAAACATCCAGACAGGGCTGTAGAAGCTGGTCTTGGAAAAGGTTATATAGCTCTATCTCTGTGTATATTTAATACAGGATCTCTCTTAGGAATGAACCTGGAAAGAATGGATGGCACATGAGTAGGACACTCTATCACTGTATAAGCTTGCTTAGATTGGAGCTTCTGAAACTGGCAAAGCATTTTGTTCACCAATTATGTGACAAAGGAACTTGACGAAGTGGGGTAATTGTGTCAAGGGGAGTTGCAGGACACAACACAAATGTCTGGTAATAGTTGCTTGATCCATAATATACCACTGTCAGTTCAAGATAAAAACCTGAGAAAAACAGACAAATCTTTCACATCAAATACTATACTGGCATGGAGCAACCCTGCTGCATACATTTGGAATTATTCTGATGGCTGTGAATCTTTGGCAAAACCACTTGACCTTTATGCAGTAGAAGCAAGATCGAGAGGTTGCTCTTTTTTTGTGAGGAGAAAAATACTGTCCTGTGGAACAAGCAGTGCCATCCTGAATGTATTTTTCCCTTGTAGAAGCACCTTTCACTTTCTCTCTCAACCAAAATGCGCTAATTGAAAAGTGATAAATGATTTTCATAAAATTCAAACTATACCTCAATTGTATAGACTGTATTTGCCAATGAAAACTTCCTCTGTGAAGACCACCCTGCTTGCATGTAAGTTTTAAATAGTTTGAAAATTTGTTCAATGACTTACTTCTATTCAACAGCAACTCTATTGCCAGAAGTCCCAGTTGTTCTGCCTATGTATTTGTATGGTTAGTCCTCTATGGGATGTTTCTTCTAGTCATTTTCTTGAGTTTCTCAGGCACTCTGTAACATAAAAAAATATTCTTCTTCTTCTTTGAATTATTAGAATGGTTATGGCTTGATCACATATGATATATTCGGTCTTGGCTGAAGCACTGAGGTAGAATTGGAATTTTTCCCCCAGATTATAGTATTTGGGTACTGGTGAAGGGAATTAGAAGTGAGATGGTATTTGAAGATAGCTATAAGACTCTTGAAAGATGAACAGCTAACTTTTCAAATAAACTACTGTGGCCCTGAGGGAGACTCAGAGGTTTTATGCATGCTAGGGATATGAAATACTAATTAAAAAAACCCAAACAAATTTTCTTCTTTTTTTTTTTTTTTTGAAAACAGAAGGCTTGAGGAGTAATTGAAATGCATGTAGTAGTAACTTTTTTTGCTTTAATGATGAGAAATGCACCCATTACTCCTACATTTGTGTAGAAAATACAAAAATATACTTTAAAAGGAAAGAGAAATAGGACACTGCTCTAAGAGGGAGGTTTGCCATCCATAAAAGAAAAAATAATTTTCCCTGACAGTTTCTCTATGAAATAGAGTGAGAAGAATAAACTTGAAAGTATTGCCTGTATTGTCTTGTAAACCAAAGGAAATGCTAACCATACAGGTCTGAACCAGTTTGTATCTTGGGCTCTAATTAAAAAAAAATCATATTTCTAGATGGAAAGCTTGAAATGGATGTGATATCCCTATGCATTCATTCATGGTAATGTAATACCTGCAGTGAAGTATTGTATGCTAACAATAAATTTGGCCCACAATATATTTTGGAAATTATAACTATTGGAATTACTGTTATCATAACATTGTAAAGCTTAGTTACAGAAGAAATGCACTGGAAATAACTAATCATTTCACTGGGAATACTGTTCATTATTTGAAAGTGGTTTAAATCACTGAAATGAAACAGCAAATGCAGCAATAAAGTAAATCGGTGATAACATAATTTTAGACATTATTCCATTCTTTTCTCTATTTTCATTCTAAAAGAAACAATTTCCTGTAATTTTTCTTATATTTTTCTCAAGGGTCTAGTTTTTCCATCCCAAGCCTTCCAAAAGGATTGAAGGAAGGACTAAAGAGGATGCCTTTCTGAAAGTCTTCAAATTTCTTTCCATGACCATAAATTATGGAGGAAAATTTGTTAAGAAGTCTGATGACATATACTGTTTCCATGGTAAGAACCAGATCTCTTTCAAGCCAGTCTTGGATTGAAAGAAAATAAGGGGGAAAGGAAAAAGAAAGGAAGAAGGTGTAATAGTGACCCCAGATCATCTATAAACAACACTTTTAACAGTAGTTCCTTTGTCAGGAGACCAGAAATGAGGCAAACATAAACTTCAGATCTGGATCTGAATCTTCCCTGTTGCTTTTGCATTCATGGTAATGTTTTCTCATGGTTTCATTACACAGAGAGGAACCTGCTGTAAAATGTAGATTACAAATGGAAAATTCCCAAACTCCATGGTGATGTCCTTCTGCGTTTGGCTTCCAGGTGCAAACCTGAACCCACATTTGACCTTTAAAAGAATTTGGGATAGTCTTTTCTTTAATTTTTGTTCTGCCTTTGGAGGCTGTGCCACTCCCCATTACAATCTCAGCTGTAACCACAGCACTTCATCTGATAGGTTTTTATACAGCGAGATGCGTCTTTCATGCAACCATGATGGTTATTACTTAGTAATAGCAAGGGGAAGGCTGGCTTCTTTTACAAGTATTCCTCAAGTAATCTCCAATCTTAATACAACCTAAAGATTTTTTCTATTTTATTTATTATATTAATCCCAAGGATATTACTGAAGTAAAAAATCCTATTTTCACAGAAATGGTGGTTCCTAAAAATGGCAGAGATACATTAAAGATTTTAGAATAAAAGAACGAAGTATTTGGCCTACATAAATCTTTTGAAGTTTCTCATCATCATCATTATTATTAATTCAGTGAAGTCAGTATACTAAAGGAGAGATAAATGTTAATAATTTTTTCCCATCAAGTTTTTTGTTTTAAGACTGTATACCATCAGTGATGGATAAAGCTCTAGAGGTTTGGACATGAGATTGTTCATATAAACAACTTGCAGTTCCTATCTCTATCTGGTTTTTTTCTGAGATTGGAACCAGACTAAAGAGGAAATTTATCTCTCTGGGGAGATTGAGAAGTGTCTGTGCTTTCAGAATAGAGCAACTTGGTTAAAAAATGACACTGATATCTGAATGATCCCTAGGACTTGTTTCTGCAAAATTAAAAGCAGAATTCATTTTCCCTATTTTCATCTTAGAGCAGTTCTGTGCCAAACCTGCCTTAATCACTTAAGCTGAGCAACATTTTCATGGCATATGAGATCCATCAGGAAACATAAGTTCCTTCCACTTTATTCATCCCCTCTCAGTTCTCCAAGTTTTTCTCTGCATCCAGTTCCCTTGAAAACAATCCCTGTTTTCAGCAGCTTCTTCTTAACTCCAGCACTATCCCTCTTGCCATCCTGAGTGTCTATTGCCATTTCATTTTTGCCTCTCATTGACTTCCCCACCACATGATGCTCTACCAACTCAAGGGAGTTGCACTTAATTTTAGACAGAGACCAAAGTGGTGAATTTTAAAACCAGATCCAAATCCACAGTTTCCTGTTTCTTTGGACATTTTTGATATAGCTTTCCAGCTTTGGCACTCCCATGCTTTATTTCAAACAAACATTCCCCAGTGTGTGGGAGTGCTGTTGTTTGGGTCAGAGAACTGGAATTCTGGAGTCAGGAACTCATATTCTCCTAAATTACTCCCTTCATGGCCTTTACGACTAGCTGTTAACTTGTTTATTTAAATGACACTGACATAGGGTGTTTCTCCTTTTTTATGCCAACTTGACACATAGTTGACATAATTTTTGGAAGCTCTGTTTATTTAATTTAGAAACCAGTATCACTTTGAAGCTATGAAAATTGGCACAGTTTCTTAGTTTGGCCTCTACAAAACTGAAGCACATTAAGTCAACAGCAACTTTTGAAAATTAGGTGTTAATACGTTCAAATTATCCATCATCTACCTCAATAAAAGGTATGTTTACTAACCTGTCAATGAGGTTAGGCTGCTTTTATTTGCAGACCCAGCTGTCTTCCCAACCTTCTTATCTTCCTGATATCCAGATGCTCTATTCTTTCAGTCACCAGGAGGGTTGTCAAAGGTCACAACCTGTGGATCACTGAATTAGATTAGCTTTGCAAATTACTATAGCCCTAAACCTTCTTGTCTTAGATAACAGCAAAATGCTACTAACTTGCTTAATGATTTTTTACCAGATTATTACTATCATCAAAAGTGCAGTTATCACTCCTTTCAGTGCACTTACCATGTCCTCCAGATTTTGCAAAGCACTGCATGATATTTTACGGTAGCTCAAGATTAAGCCTGCATTAAACACAGCATGTTCTCCACTTTTACTTATTTTATTTAAAGAACTTTGTCACAATGATTTTCCTTGTTTATAGGATGAACTATTGACTCAAACTGTCATGGTAAAGAAAAATTAATATTCTCTCAGAGAGTGCTGGAATTTGGCTCACAAAATGTACTGGAGAGGCAGAGATAAAATTTATATTCAAGGCAATTTCTGTGCTACACATAAGCCAAACATCCAAGTTTTCCTTTCAGAAACTCACAGAGATGTTATTGCCAAGTCTCACCATTAAACCAGGAGACATAATTTGGGGGTTTTAATTTTGTTTCTCTTATGGGTTTGCATTTTTTCCAGATCTAATTTACATTTTATTCTACATCTGCCTTCTTAGGAGATCAAAGTGTTCATACACTGTACAAATGTAGGTTCCCACACCCATTCCTATTTTTTTCAGTTTTAGGAGGCACATTATAACATGTGAAATCAGTTTTTCACAGAGCCAATAGTAACAGAAGCATATATTTCTGTAGATTAATAATTCTCTTTACTGTAGATCTCATAAATTCTTCTCCTCCCTTTTCCTTCTTCCCTCATGATTTTAAAGTCCACCCAGTGATTTCAGTCATCAAGTCACATTTATACAATTATCTGCTTCAAAGACATTTTTAAGGAGAAAATTTTAAAAAAGGGAATTGCAACATGAACAATTTCCTCTTCACTTTAATAATTACCATAACTGTTAAAAAAACAAAAACAAAACAAAACCCAAAATACACACACACAAAAAAAACCCAACAAAAACCCCCAACAAAACCAACAAAAAACCCACACCAAAAACCTGCAGAGCCAAAACCCGCAAAACTAAAAAAAAACCACCAAAACCCAAAACTGAAAACATTTCTGATTTAAAGTAGAAAACATATTTTTTAACTTGGTGGTGTTCACCATTACTATTATCACCACCACAAAAAAAAAAAAAAAGAATAGGAACCAGAAGTGGTGCATGAATCTTGATCAATCAGCTCCACAAAAGAGGATTCTTTTGGGAACACAGCTGGTTTGGGTTTCCTGTCCCTAACTTCAGCATTCTGAAAGTTATGTGTTTGCTCTGAATTAATCGTGTAGGCTTTCTCAGCAGGCAATTCATTTGTAATAGATGAGGATAGATTCCCTCTGGAACTGGCTGTGTCTCTCCACAGATTTCAGAGCGACCTACATGACTGACTTAAAGTAGATGTCAAATTTTTATGGGTAACTACAGGTGAGACTAATCCCAGTCTCCATGTTTTCATAATGATGGAGCTATATTATGACTGTGTATGTAATGCACATCTATTTGTGTGTGATCTTTGCTCTACGCATACCTTAATACACAAATAAGTATCTCTTAATATATTATGAACAAAGTTCACAGTCTAGGTATATCAAAGTTGGGGTAATGAAATATAAACACAGTTTAGAATGTTATCCTGCAACCAAAAATTTAAACTGATCTGAATTGCTGTGTCACTTAAATTGAAAACAAACATGCATGTGTTTGGTCCTTGCCATTCAACCCAATCTGGTCCAGTCAAGATGATTTACTACCAAAGGTCACCATGCCCATGTAACAATACAAACATGCCCAGGTAGCAGTTTTAACTATAGCACAACAAAGCCAAAGCAGGGCTGTGGCCAGAGAGAAGCAGCAAGCAAGCCCAGGAAGCACTAATCACAAATGTTCAAGCCAGTGATGGCATCTGAAAACTTACATAATACAGTTACTGGAGAAGTTCACAGATTTATCAGCATTTTGCTTTACAAATAAAAAAACTTGTGTCAAAGCACTTCTCCCCCTAGTCTTTTAAAGAAATGTAAGCAGAGAAAACCATAAACTGTATCAAGAATGGTGAAAATGCTCAGTTAAATATATTAGTAATTTATTGTAGCAAGAAACAATACCTTTATTATGATGTATTATATAGCACATACAGCAGCTGTGGAGTTGGCAACCATGATCCGATATATACATATTATACCTTAAGGTATGACAACTGACATATTTTGGTGAGATATGGATTATACAAAAGTTTCAGAACTGGTACAGCTAAAGCTTGGAGCCTAAGCAGAGCCGATAGAACAGTGTGGCATGCATTTGTTTTCCAGGCACCTGAACACAGATGGTAGCTCTAATTACAGGCTACTGGCCTCAGGAATTCCTCCTTCATGCTGTTTTTATTTTGGTCTGTTTTCAAAGGATAACTTTCTTCTTTGGTACCATAAGGACAACAAAACAACAGTCTTAGGCTGCTGTTATCATGATTTCTAAACAGCAACCAAAATAATATATAGGTGTGAAAAGAGTATTTTATTTTATTTTTCAGACACTTGGAAATGCAGATAATGACCTTGCTATGCTTACATTAGTGGAACAGCCTTTTCATTGCAGTAAGCAATATAATTGCACAGAGGCTGTCTTCTCTTATGAATGAAACATATTAACATGCAGAGTTGTATATGTATCATATAATCATTTTTATGGAATTCTAGTAGTGCTTGGTAGTAGTAAATGAGTGTACGGTTACCCCTACAGTTTTCTGGTCCTGCTTTTTCAGACCTCTTGCAGGCTCTCCAGTGAAAGGCACAGCGAGCAAGGTGGGCAATAAACACCTTTCCATGGTAATGTCCATCAGTGCTCAGCAGGACCAAAACCGGTCAATACAGTTGCAGAAGCTTTCCAACTCCTTCATTTTAGCAGATTTTCCTTTGAATTATTACACTTTGCCTATTTTCAGATAAAAAATACAGTAGAAAAAAATGGCTGTCTATTTTGCTCATTTGTACTTCAACACTATACCACATGGATGATCAAGGATGAAGGTAATTAAAAAGAATCAGCATGGTCATAATAATTATTTAGAAAAAGAAACAGCAGTGGCCCTCTTACAGGGCTGGTCATGTCAGAAAATGCTGTGTTCCAGGGACAGCATCTTTTCTGAATCACAGAATATTCTGAGTTGGAAGGGACTCACAAAGATCATCGAATCCAGCTCCTGTACAGGGATCAAATCCACATTCCGGATGTTATGAGCACCATGCTGTAACCAAATGAGATAGCACAAGTAAATCATTACTGCTATATACCACTTAGAATTTCTTTTAAAGGTGGGGAGCTGGAATGGGTGAGAAATGCTGGCAAAAGCACAATGATTTCTTAGATGGAGTCCACTCACTGAGATGTTTGTGAAAGCAGCTTTAAGCAGAAAAATTATGCAAGTGGGATCTGAAAACCATCCTCAGAATGAGTGAAACAACAGGAGCACTCAGTTAATTTCCACCTTTGCACTGCAACTAAAAGAAAAAAAGTAATGCTGCACTATTTCCAGCCAGAAAGTGTGTTGAGAAATCCTCAGTATTCCTCACCAATTTATTTTGGAAGACATTTTTAGTGTTAGGAATGCAGAGAAAGTAATTAAAAAAGGCATTTTCTTTTCTCTTTATAGTCATTTACCTGCTACTGTAGACAACCATATCATCACACTTTATAAATACAGTTATCAAAAATTAACTTCAAACTGTGGTTATAGGCCCCAGTAACTTCCCAAAAGTCCAGCTGAGACTCCCTCTCCTTTCACTGCCAGACAGACCTTTTTGTGTCCAAGATGAATGAATTCACATCGTTTTATATCCTTGTGTTGCATTGCCCTTCGGGAGAAAGGTCCTTTTCCTCCTGGACACATGCTTAGAGAAATAAACTGTGTCTTCTTTAAGATTTGCCTTTGCAACATAAAACTGGCAAAGTCCTTTTAAATTCTGTCGTGTGATGGGCTCTCTATTCTCTAGTTGTTGTCCTAGCCTTTGCTTTCACCTATTTCGGTCCAGGTTCACCTTTCAGTGATGGATGTAATTGAGACTGCTCTAACAGTGCCCTGTGCAATCAATAGCTCTTTGAACCACAAAACATAATGTAAATCTGTGTTAATACTTTTTAAAAAATGGCCCAAGAGAAGCACAAAAACATGTAATATTCCTATTTGGTTGAAATTCACATTCACTGGTAACTAAAGATTTAAACCTTATTTGATGGAAAAGTAACTTGCTCATTTTTCAGCCAAAGGACATGACTGATCTCAGCATGCAGCTAAGCATATCAGTTTCCTAATGATATTAAAGAGAAGAAAATTTGATAGGGGTGGGACTTGTGGGAGTGATTGTTTCAGGCTAAGAAATTGGATATTAGCTTTAATAATACTGTGATAAATCCGTAATAAAAGCTCAAATTATTATTTGTAATTTTTGTGCTCCCAAGTCCCTGAAGTCTTCAGACAAAGAAAGAAATCTGTGTCCCTGCCCATCCTGTTCTCCATAGATGTGGGATGGGTCCAGGATTCCTGCCAATCCTGTCCTCCTCTTCCTTTCTGGTTTTATAAAACACTTTATGTACATAAATTTTTGCTTAACCTTCTGTATTGTGCTATGTGTTTTTTTAATGTAAAAAATATCTACCCTGGAGTTGGAAGAGAAAGCTGTGAAACAGTTCAATATTTATCTCCATTCAAAGTGACTGTGACTGTCTGTTCTGGAGGATGCCAGGTGCTTCAAACATTGCCAAACATATGGCAAGGCTGCGGTGCAGCCGCCTTCGACGGGGAGCTGAGCAAATAGCCCCACATGCATTTCATTTAAAAATATGGACAACTATTCAATCAAAATGAATTTTGTCATCTTGGTCAGAACCACATTCAATCTGTGTTCAGAGACTTGAAAGGAGACTATGCTGCTCATATTTTATAACAATGACTCATTCAGCTGCTATAATCCCAGTCAGACACAGTACAGTGCTATTCCTTGACTCTTTATTTTCTTTCAGCTCTAACTTTTCCTCTGCTATGCATGAAACTCAGTGGTTGTCAAGAAGGTCTTGTTAGCACCTGCTTTAGGGGCTAGCTACTTACATCCAAGGCTTTGCACTTCCATACTATTTTTTCGCTCTGACTCTGACCCTTTTTCTCCAAGTATGAAAATATATCTCATCTTTATTGTGCAGCTACAGGACGGCAAAGCAGCTTCAGTTACAGATCTGTATGATACGAACTTTTTGCGTTATTTGTCTGCTGAAAAACATATAAGCAAGTAGAAAACCTTATTGTTCCAAAGAAATTCGTATACAAAAGCATAGCAACCCTACTAACCCCAGCAGACGCGGCAGATAACTGGGACATTGGGTCTGGGACATTGCCATTTTTCAGCCAAGAATTAAAGACAGATGAAGATTCCTTCCAGTGAAAAAGGTTCCAGGACACAAAGAGCTGGCACACATCTTTTAATTCTGACGTATCCCCAACCATTTACTGTCCTGACATTCTGGCTATGGTTAGGGTTAGGGTTAGGTTAGGATCAGGGTTAGGGTTAAGGTGAGGGTGAGGGTTAGGATTACGGTTAGCGTTAGAGTTACGCTCAGGGTGTCTTATACTCTTATTGGCGCTGCACTATTGGCACCTGACAGACCAAGGTTGCCACCTTTTCTCTTGGCACCAAGCTCAGTCCTTGCCTTGCACCAGTGGGTTTGGGAAATTGCCATTTTTCAGCCAAGAATTGAAGACGGACAAAGATTCCTCTTTGAAAAGGAATCGAAGAGGAAAGGTGCCAGCCCACAAGGGACTGCCCTGTTTCTCTGTATTCTGCCAGACCCCCTCCTCTCTCCACTCCTGACTCCCGGGTTAGGGTTACTGTTAGAGTTACGGTTAGGATTAGGGTTAGGGTTAGGGATAGGGTTAGGGTTAGGCTTCTCTTTTGTGTTAGGATTAGGGTTTGGGTGGGTTTTTAATGTTAATGTCGCGGCACCATTTTTTGTTTAAAAGGGATTTATCTTCTCTCATTTTTTCTAGACTGGTTCCACGCTCATTAAAAGAATTGGATCAAAAAAAGCCTCAGCAAAATCCTACTCTGAGTGAATAGTGAACCTCCTCCCCAAAATACTCAGGAAGAATAATTGGGAGAAATAAGCATATAAATTAATCTGTGGGGCTTGTTAGAAAGATATGCTTCATTTCAGGAACTAGACTAACTTAGATTAAAGGCATGAAGTTTAGAGGGAAATAATCTAATTTTAGAAGTAATAATCTAATGAGATGATAATAATTTTTTGTAGAAAGAAAAAAAATCATAATGAAATACTCAGGTTTCAGGCTGCATTCATATGAGGAAATGAAATTTTACCTAATTCAGCAGGAAGGACAAAAAAGAGTGTAAACAACGATTCTGTGTTGCACCCCCCCCCCCCCGCCCCCTTCCTCCCCCCAAACTATATATATAAAAATACCTCCCTCTGTTGCTCCCTCTCCTCCCACGTGCTAGGGTGTTGAGCTCAGACCTTAGATGCTGGGCTCCAAGGGGGATCACTCAGCTGAGCACTGATGAGTACCTCTCCTCACCCAGCGAAAAAACACTTATTTGCCGGTGACATTCCCCCTAACCCTTGGCCCCAGTGGATCTGAACACGCTGTGACAGCCACCCTTGTCACAGTCAGTCTAAACTTGCAGAAAAAAGTGAGGGGGAGGCTCAGGCTGGGTGTGACAGAGGTGCCTAGAGCCGGGTTTGGGTTTCTTTAAATGGCTCCGCATTTGGTTGTTTTTGGAGGGGAGGGAACTGAAGGAGGAGCTATGGGTAGTTTATTCCAGCTAAATAATCAGCAGACTGAAGTAAGAGGCTAGACCACAGGTATTTGGCGACAGTAACTGTAAACTTGGTGTATGCACTGACTAAAATAGCTTCTCAACAGCTGTAAGCTATTATATAGACACTGGGCTCTTACATCCTCTATTAACAGTCACTAAGGAAACTGCTCTAATTTGGTTTTGTCTTATGCACAGTATTATGAAAAAATATTCCTCTACAGATAGTTACAGCATTTCTAAAGACACAACATATTATAAAACCCCAACCTAATCACAGTGGGTTACAGCTCATCAAAAGCACATTTTTTTTTTCAAATCTATGAACTGTATTAGGGAGACCCAAAAGCACAAAATATTTTTATCTACATACATATACACAGCTCTTACCTACAACATTTGAATTAAAATTATTACACTTGTGGCCAACGAATGAGACTATTTCTCAACTTGCTCGTTTGCTGGGAAAATATACTCCTGATTAGGGACCGAAGGTCACTTGTGCTAAGGTCAGCAAACATCTTGTTCTGATTCAAAGGTGGGGAGAGAGAAGGTCCTGAGCATCACATCCAACTGTGTTCATTGTGTGTGTGAATAGTAACAGCGGTCATCCTTATGGGCACAGGCTATGTCTCAGCATCTAAGCAGCCTCTGAGGACTCCAGTGCGAATGTCTACATTTCTAGAAGCAGATGACTAAATAAAACAAGTGGCAATCTATTTCCATGTGATTAAACCAGCCAGGTATGTTCTCCCACTTGGGAACACAACATGTTTTAAAAAAAAAAGGATGAAGAAAGGAAAATTCTGCTAAAGGCATGAAAGTTATACAGTGTCTGTCCTGTAAAACGAATGAAAAAGACTTTCTTCTGCTGAAGATTAACAAATAAAATGAAAACCACACTCATAGGCTATAGGAACATATTTTCAAACTGATAAGCAGAGACTGAATTGACTGGCCAGGAGATGCAAAGAGTCTCATCAGCTGTAAAATGGAGTCTTACATTTTTTTGAATGGGACTGAGTGGTAGGCTAAGGAGAAGATCCTGGTATCAGAAGTTAAAATTTATGATGAGTCCTTTTGTGCTTTGTCTCCCTGTCCTAGTTCAGCAGGTGGGACCAGTTATCACTGTGTGGGGGTGATCAAAGCTGTGCATTCTACCCCCTCTATTCATTTCCTAAGGACAATGGACCATTTGCAGCAGCTGCCCAGGGAGTCATTATCACCTTCACACCCAGCCTGAGGGGGTGTGGCTGCTAATGGGCCATCAACAGTTCAACAATACCCCCTGGTTCCAGAGTTAATCACTCATTGTGTGAGTCCCCGCCCTGGGGGAGGGACTGGGTGCTCCCTGAGGGTACATAAGTGGTGGGTAAGAAGACCTCAGGAACCACTTGTCAGATCCAGAGGAGCAGCAGGACCTCAACAGGAGGAGACCACCACTCTCGACCAGACTACAACCATCACCTGCATCAACAGGTTTCTCACTTCCTTTTGCTTTGGACTTGGGGGGAACCACGCGGGTCTCAGCACAAGGGCTAACAAACTCCTTTGGGTTTGTGCCCCAGGATGCTGGGTTATACTGCTGGGTTTTGTGAATTGAATGCAATTTCTCTTTGTGTCAGTGTATTTATGGTAATATCCTTCATTAAACTGTAACTCTGACTTATAATCTCCCTTTTGGTGGGTCCAACTCTCCTGCTGGTTTACCTTTAAACCAGCACACTTCCCAAGAAGGAGGGGGATTTGTTCATTGCATTCATTTGCACCACAGCTACATAAGCTAATGCCTTGGATTTTTCCTTGGCCTTTATAAAGCCCTTTTATTTCCTTTCTTCCCATGAACTTCACTGCTGTGATTTTTTTGGCTCCCATCTGAAACATCAGAGATGAGTCTCAATTAGAGACAGGACAGGGTACATTGGTGATTCTACTGAAATATAAATATCTCAAATGCCTTTGAGATATACACAGAAGATTATAGCTGCCACCTGACAGATCTAGGGCTGCAAAGGAATTTTGCTCAAAATCAGATTGGTGGGAATGACCAAGTATTATTTATCTTTATAGAACAATGTGTTATAATTGCTAGGCTCATCTGACAATGGAAAAACAGCATAACTCTTAAGGAAAATTGAAATCAGCAGTGAAACCTTCGATCCCTCCATCTGTCTCTGTCATGTGTAATGGTGTGTTTCCACCTTTTGCTGTAGATCTGCAAGCTGGCAAGCTCCTTGTGGCTGAACAACTATTGAATGGTCAAACGCAGCAGCAAGTAGCTGAGCTCAGTGATCTAATCAGTCCTTTTCAGTTCACATTCATGTAATAATTTTAGTTTCTGCATAGGCTAAGCATCTAGGCAAAGAGAGAAAGGTAACTGATGCCCCACAGTAAGGGCATTGTGAAGTAGCAGATTTTTCAGCATCAGTTTCCAGGTGAATGGCCTGGTGGTGTTTCACTAGAATCTGAGGTCATGAGTGTGTGTATAACACCACCAGGAAAGATCTGCTGAATTATCAATAACAATCAGTTCTCTTGCACTAATGCTGTAAAATTCCTATGTATTTGTTTCACAAAAACTTCTATTTCAATATCTTATTGAAAGAATTATTCTGCTATTATCATTTAATCCAGTGTGTTATGCATATGACATTTGACAGACTATGCCTGAGAATTCTAGCTGCCTTTCTGGATTACGAATATGAAGTTTTACAATTGTATGTGGCAAGACAGTAGGGTCAGCAAAAAAGGAGCCTGAATTTTCTATGCAGATCAGTAAAGCTGCTGCTGAATTGTTATTCTTTCCCTTAGTGGGAGTATCAAGAGATCAAATGATCTGAATTATCTTCTAGTGGACTTATCTCTAAGGGGAAAGGTCAAAAATAAGACATCCCAGGGACTACAGGCAAAGAATTGAGTGTGCTTTGAAGTCTTCAGCCCAGTGTGGCAACCTAAAGTGCAGGTATGAGGAGCTGGTAGAAGTGCCATCCTGATTCCCACTCCAGAAAAATCCTCATGTAAATTTTCTCCCCATGGGAAGATGTTTTTTTAAGTTATCAGGCTGAAACAGGATGGTGCTCAGCAGTGGTGATGGCTTCTTTGGAAACTGTTGATGAGAAGGCAGGCAGACAAATATCAAGCAACCACTGGCCACTGCCCAGAGGTTGTCACTCTCCATACAAACAAGGATGTGAAGGGGTACTTCTTCTACAATCGAGGTCATGACACAGCAGGGTGCTCAAACCTTATCTATGATAAGCCAGAAAAAAACAAGAGTGAGAAAGCCAGAGAAGAAGAAGGTTACCCAGTGGGTAGAGAGCAGATTCAAAACACTAACATTTGCTAGTGATAGCTCTGGGCTTCAAAGTCCCCTGGATATGGTGGAGGACTTCATCTCGCTGTGTAAACTCCAAACAAAGAAACCATTGCAATGCCAAAGTTCTACTGAGTAGTAATTTAGTCTGAGTAATTGCATCCAAGCAATTTAAATCTTAATCTCAATAACTCAGACTAGTAAAATGTCAATAATATAGAAGGTACAGAGCTCATTTTATTTATTTATTTATTTTGAAAAGGTGCCAGAGCATCTGTTGAGGAAACAGACATTGGGCATCTTACGGTGTGGGTGAGAGATTTGTCACAAATTGGAAGACAGTTGATTCTGCTCTTTATTCTGCTTTCATGTTATTATACCAGTTGTCCATGGAATATACTAAATACTGTCCAAATAGTTAAAGTCCCTTAGAATTTTGAGTTAGGAAAACCACAGCTTGTGATGAGGAATGAAAAATATCAGATCAGGAAATTTAACTCTTCCTCTCAATATTTCAATAGCATTTTTTCTGAAAAGCCACCAGCAAAGCCACCTAAATGGCTTTCAAATTCTATATAGAAACACAAAAATGGTTGTCACACAAGAAAAATCATTCATCTCCAAAAAGGACAACTTTTGTTCCATTGTGATGAATATTTTAGTTAAAATGCATCAAAAGGCACCGCTCTTTTTCCTCAATTGTTTCCTGGGAACTACTAGGTGACACATGAAAGCTAGGCAAGAAGTAGATGGGGACAGTACAGAAGCAATAGGAAAGGTAGGAAAGAAGGGTTTCTGACTTCTGCACCCAGAAAGCAGCCTGCAGAAATTATTACAAGGTACTGCTGTGACTCATTACATCAATGACCATTTCCCCATGTATCTGAGCTGCCTTCTGGATATATCTATTTTCTCTTGTCTTATGTTTAGTCCATGAGACGTCTGTGAGTGAAACCATCTACTCTGTTTGGACAGGAGACATCAACTTCTGAGAGTGTTAATTGGTACAAAATAATGACTAAATATTGGGAATGGTGGCAGGGCATGCTGTTCCCTCCGGTAGCAACTGATGTTAAAGCAAAACTGGGTGATCATCATCTACTGCTGAATGGAGCAGAAAAGGCTATGTACTGTATTTATTCGTATTTATATTTTATATTTGTACGGTTGGGGTACTCTTCGGTTTATCATGCAGGCTTTTGAAATATAATTTGGGAGATAACTGGATCAGTTCTTCCCAGCGGATGTAAAGCAATGAAGGCTCTGATGAGAGACAAAGGGAGATGGATTTGGTTACTGAAGAACATAGGTTCCAAATTAAAGACAAGAAAATAAAAAGCTCAATGAAGGGTTTGAGGAAGGAAACAAGTAGAAAAGCAGAGATAAAATAAAGGGATATTGTAGAAGAAGCATAGTTGTATGTTGGAGTGCATGCTGTTGGGCATGGAAATGAGATGTCGTCATTCTACTTTCTGTGTACTGAATCTTTAAATGTAGATGAATGTTTTTTCCTGCTGTGGAGGCAGCTACAGGGCAGCTGCTGACTTGTGTTTAAGTGCAGATGTAGAATAGTACCAAAGCAAGATGGTTTCCTCCTCTTTGCTGACCTGCAACTTCTTTTAAAATTATTTGATTTTTAATTTTTTTCTCTTTATGTTCCCTTTCCACAAGAAATGAAAGCAAGCTGATCTGGAAGATAAAAGCAATATATTCTGCCAAATAGGAAAATTCAGCCTTGTGGGAATTGCTGGTAATATGACAGTGCTGGACACCTACTGCCAACTAGTTAAACTATTTTGACTCTCAGATGGTACCAGGGTTGTTTCCCCAGCCAGGGAGACAGGATCACATGATACATGGATACCCATGTTGTAGTACACTACACAGCCCCAATTTTCTTCTGCAGTTATGTGGATTATCTCCATCACTATCCAACCTTAAAATCCTCAAAATTAAAACATACCATTAGTAGTCAGTTCAGCAAATTATGCCCTGAAGTGCAGCCAGGATGACTCATAGTGCAGCTTTTCTTGTCCAGCTCTTGTTTTGAGAGCCATAAATCAGTGGGGTCACAGTCCTAGCTTTTGCCTTGGGGTCCCCATAGTATTTCTACCTGCATTCCCTATGCTTTAATCCACTGTACACATACATGCCCAGTCTCTGTCTGGAAGTCTCTGCCCTTTGTATAATTACATGCAAATGGGATCACCATACCATAGACCTTTAACTAGCATTAAACCCTTCAAATAACACTTGCAGTAGAAGATCCTAAGGGTTTTTCTCATTCCTCTGTGAACTTATTGCACAGTTAAAATTCATGCATTTTTTTCCCTAAATATGCAATAATAGCCAAAGTGCACACTTTCATCTGTTAACCTCATACCAATGAAAACAGGACAAAGCTCAGAGGGGTAAATTCCAGCCTGAGTTCAACATGCTCCATTCAGCGCAGATGAATGCGTAAAGCTGGGCACTAATTTTGACTCATTCATGAGTAATAGAAAGGATGTGTAAAAAATACTTGTGACTATGCAAGAATCACACACATGAAAAATTACAGTAGTGCATGTCTATTCATCAAGAAAATGACAGCCTATAGAAATTGTAACTTGCAATCCCTTATTTCCCCATCAGCGACACAAATTGTTTTGAAAACATTGTCTGACCACTCACTATATTGACTGCTTATAGAGCAGATTCATGCTCCAATTACAAGGCCTAAAAAATTTGTGGAGATAAGGAATGTACTTGACTACTGAATTACTTTGTCATGAAGGATGTCACTGTAACAAGGAATAGTCTTTTGTGCAAGACAGAGAGCTTTCTGGGAAGCAGAGTCCAATGCCGTGCACATAATTTGAGCAGTTTTGTTTGTTTTAATCCACTTACATTAGTAAAAATAAAAAATGCAAAATAAAACAAAGTGTAGAGGATCTACCCTTCTGGAAATGTCCATGTACAGGAAGAGAAGATCTGGGATTAGCTCAGTTGATTAGAGCATGGTGCTAATAGCACCAAGATCACGGGTTGGTCCTCACAGTGGGCCACTCAGTTAAAAGTTGGATGTGATGATCCTTGTGGGTCCCTTGCTACTCAGAATGTTCCATGAGTCTGTGAGAAAGGAAAACTGGAAATGACTGCATTGCAGGGATGGCAATCAGAAACAGCAAAGAAGAGTCAGAAGTCTGGCCCCACGATGAGGTTTCAAGATATGCTGTCTACATTCTGCACTCAACAAAGCGTCAAAGTGCTTTGCAAGAAACTCTGAGTCCTTTCAGCCACCCTGGAGGTGATATTATTAAGCTTCAGTGGGATAAATCCAATGAGAATCTGCTCAACAACATGAGTAAGGGCTCCACAATTCTGCCCTATATTTTTGTTTCTGGAAGCCATTTTATCATCTGTAGATGAGGAAATTAAATGCTATATTTCACCTCCTCCCCAATTCAGATTGCAAGGCTCATCTAATGCATGCTTATGTGAAGTCTGATTCCCCTCCACCCAATTTGGCATAGAGTGAACAGTGCACAGTATAAATTTAATTGATTTGTACACGTATTAAAACAGATTATCATCTACACATATTTCGAAGGCAGACAGTGTAGCCAAATAGATGATGCAAATTACAATGATTTACAAAGGGCTTCAGAGACCTGGGTATTAGCAGACAGTCGTTCATATTAGACAGCAGAAGAATTTCATGTTTATCCATCAAATGACAAAGAAGATCCAAACTTAATTGTGAGATGATTCATATATCCAGGAATGATGATTTAAAACATCATTGTGGATATTAAGAATTTTCACACAAAGGCTCTTGATTTACCTATTTCTGCAAACCATATGCATGATGAAATGCACCCATTTCCAGTGCAGACCAGAACTTTCTATCCAGGCACTAACTGCAAATAAACACCTCATCCAGAGCAGAGAACTGAGCATATATGTGCAGCACCACTAGATAATCTGCTGAAAATCCATGGCTGCTCAACCTCTGGAGGAAAATATTGACATACTGACATATAGCTGACAAATACCCAATGCAAAAATCACCAAATTGCCGCTACCAGCATGTAATTAACAAAGGAGAACTCTAGGAGAGCACATTAATAGTCATCCCCTCTCTTGTAAAGGTTGTTGTCTGGAATATTTGAGAACACCATTACCTCTCTGCTGCCTCTGCCTGTGGTCTAGTGTCACAGGGGGATGTCAGGATGCACATCAACTTGTGCCACCACTCTGACTCAGCCATAGCAATGGTCTGTCGTGGATGCCCAGGGATGACCATAAAACCAGGACACAAATACAACGATCTCTCAGTGCAATATCCACAGTGTCCATACTTTTGTAATAGAGGAAATTGTGGAATGAAAATAAAAAACCTTGCCTGAAGAAAAAGGAAGCAAGCTGTGAAGATGTCATGTAAAAGGCTCCCTTTTGTGCATGTAAGGAGAAGTTGTTTTTCCAAGGGCATGGGACACTTTTACACAATCAAGGCTATAGAAACGGCAAAAGAAATTGTATAGCAGGTTCTTTAATCAAACACCTATGACAGCTGAATTAAAACATTAGTTAATGGAGTTAGCTCTGAGATTTGAAATTTGTTTCTCTTTGTTCCACAACCCAGGAGACCACTCTTTTTTTATGCTTCCCTAATGTAAGAAATCACTGTAGTGTCCTTTACACTGCCTTAGGAATTACAAAGGTTGGAAAAATACTTTTCTTGGTTAATGAACTCATAGCTGACCTGATTTTTTTCTCTTCTACACTGAACACACAGTCAAACAGACTGCCTTATTCAGCAATGACCAGTGCACAGGTCTGACCAAAAACCCTGTTGTTTCAGCTGATTTTGAAAGGTGTTGTTTATGAAAAAGGTAAACTCCAAGGAAACTCTCCTGTGAATCTGATGCAATTCCACAATTACAGATATTGCAGGTCCTAGACTTTGATCCAAAATAATACTTATGTGTCTGACTTCAAGCAGGCTTTTCATACAATTAATGTTAGTTGCTTACACACTTGGTTGCACAGTATTCTGAGCACAATGTGTTAGAAATAATTATTTTTCTCTGAAAACATGCAGAAAGCATTCAGGAAACAGTGTGCTTAGTATTCAAAAGCTGAATGATATAAAAGATTATGACATCATATAATAAAAACAGAAAGCAAAAAAAGCAAACACTTCCTAGCAACACTGAAATATATTAACCAATTCTAGAAAGGTACAAGAATTTATTTCATAATTACAGAATGGATTTTATAGCTACATAGAATTTTCCATCACTGAAAACCTCAAAGGACTTTATTAACCAGGACTGAATTTTATCTCCTTTTTATAGGAAACATACAGCTACCATTTTCAAAACTCTGGCCCAGTTTATTGCAAGCACCTGTTTGGAACAAAAGTCAGTCACTGCTTTTGCAAAGTATCATCTGAAGTACTGTGTTCAGGTCCAGTATGGTCCTCTCCCATCATCTGGCCTAATCCTCTCACCTTCCTCTCTGCATGTTTTCTTCTTAGCTAGTGGAATAAAGGAAACCTGGTCAAATGTCAAAGGGTGAAATATTGAATGTATGAATAAAAAGAATAAAATGAAGATTGACTGTGGTGAGTGAGAACTTATCCAGAGATGTTCTTGGTTGTAGTTTTACTAATCAGTGAAGTAATAATGATTAAAAAATCCTGTCAATTAAATCTTACAAAGAAATGAAAATGAATTTTCCAATTTCCACTGCAACTGGAAGATAGCATATTATTATCTAGTACTTCAATTCTGAAAACAGTGTCATATAACAAATAGTCGCTTCAGTTTTAAAGGTGGCCTTAGCTTACCATAATTTTTTTAGGTAACAGTTACTCCCACAGTAGTGGTGTCTCTGTGGGTAGAGAGGTTTGTACTTTTATTTTGGCTAAAGAGCAAGTATAGCTTTGTTGGGAAAAGTAATTACATCAAATTCAGACCTTATCCAGCTTAATGATGACAAAGCTACATGACTGAAATGCACATTCCTTTCCTCCTGGGAAACCTAAAACCCACTGATGTGTTGCTGCAGGTAAATACGTCTCAGAGGCTTTTCTGTTTCATTGTTCACCCATCTATTTGCCATCATGGAAGAAGGATGTCATGGGAGAGAATTTAAAGTATTTTGGGGGTACTGGGCAATGCAGACTGGTCTAATTTTGTTTTTCTGAAGTTACTTAGCACTGCAGATCTCTAAATAAATATAAAGTCATTCACAATCAAACAGGCAAAAAAGAAATGACAAGTGTTTTGACAGTGCTCAAAATACTTCGAGGTATTTTTAGCATATTTCTGAGTCATATTAGCTTAACCTGTAATAGAATATAAATGAGCCCATATGGCAGAGATGTAATTATATTCCATGTGAGAAATCCCTGTGGTAGATTTGGGGAAAAAAAACCTCACTACATGTGCCTTCTGGAGGGCACGATTTACACATGATTACCTACTTATTTGCATTGAGAAGAATATGAAAGAACACAATGCTAACAACACAGTAATGAAAAGGGCAAGCAAAGACTCCAGATCCCTGGGGGTGTAGATCCCTCTGACTGACATCCAGTTAGGAGCAGGGAATTCGTCCCTTTAGGGAGTACATCTTATGAAGCGATCTTTGATTATGTAGGCACAGAAATCACAAGTCTTAATTATTATTACTGTGAGAGAATGGGCTACAAATCTGCAGGGAATGTCTCTGTCACAGATACATTGCTAGCAAATACTGAAAATTAGTGTTTTCCCAAGGATCATTTTCATTCCACCCTGATATTTAGCTGACGTTTCTTTGACTACTAGTCATGAAACATTAAATATAGATTAGAGGCAGAGAGATGTTGAAAGTTAAAATTCACCGGAGGTGCACACCCATGCACTTGAGAGGCAGCCCCAAATGTTGTCCAGATGTTGTAGCAACAAGGCTGAGGGTTCCCAAGCTGCAGCACAGCCACAACAGAGGAGAAAGTGGATGTTTAGCATTCCACCAGCCTTCTGTTTAGTTTACTTGTAGTGTATTAATTTAGCAGAAAGTCCTAACAGCCTGTTAGCAGTAGATGTTACCAAGTGCACACTATCCTGAAAGAATGAAGAAATTCTTTTATAGCAATAAAGGGAGTGATTCAAAGCATGTAATTGATTTTCCACATTTTCAAACTGTGATAAGACTAAGCTTTAGCAGCAGAAACATGTGTTTGCAGTTTTGTCAATGTTCTTCAATGAATAAAAAAAATAGGAACCCATAGCTTATTGGTTAGATCGTTAACATGCATTGGGCATTTCAGTGGCTATTGAAGCACTTGCCAAGAGCATGTCATCTTCTAAACACACTCAGAGGTGGTAGGGATTGGTTTTTGCCACAGAACATATTTTTGTGATTATCTAAAATCATTCTTCTCCATGAGGAACACAACAGAAAAACATCAAGGCTTTTTTAACCAACTATTGTCATGTTTGTGTGCTATTCTCCCTTACATCCTTTTCACTCTGGAGGTGCAGAGCAGCCGCAGGGTAGGGCTTAAGTCTCTGCTCACCCCTCGAGCATTCCCAACCACCTACTGAGCAGTGCGACTTCTGACCGTCACGCTGCCCCAGTCTTCACACCAGTTGTTAGGGTGCTCTCTGGGCCTCACCACGATCATCACTGATAGTGTCCGCTAGAGGAACTTGAAGCAGAACCATTCAAGCAAGTTTTCAGAAAGATTTTTGGGTTCTCCTGACACTAGAAAGAAGACAGCACAGAGTGCAAGGGCCGACATAAAGAGCACCAGGCACTTGACACCAGGCACTCGTCATGATGCTTTGAAAAGAAGTCACCTACTAATGCTTGGAAAACAGGTCACCTACCTACCTGTTCTCTGAAACTTTACAATTTCAGTCTTCTTCCTGACTTGCATTATGAGAAACCTCAGATACTTAGCAGTTTGTAAAAAAGAGAGAGGGCAAATCCTCAGAACAACCTATTTATCAGGATACACAAAGGAGATAAAAAAAAAAATTTAGTCCTATTCCTACTCTCTTGTCCTGAGAGCAGACATGGGGACTCAAAATTTAAGTTCAGTAGACATGCTAAGCACTGAACTGCAGACTCAGGGCTCAGCATGAATCTAAACATTTCAATGAATGCAGAGAGCAACACAGGCTGAGATGGTGACGCTCACTGGGACTCACTAGAGACCAGAAGAGTTACTGGAGACTGAGGTAGTTTTGGTGGAGAAAACAGCAGAGGTTCATGTCCCCACATGTCATTTGCCTCAATTCTTGTCTTGGAAGACTTGCCCAAGTGAGAAGGAAACAGCTTGGAGGGATGCCTGCCCACAGCTGGGAGGGAAGAGGGTGTTTACAGCACAGGGGTAAGGAAACCATCTTCTGGCACGGCGAAGAATTGGCAATGCTGCCTGCAAACAAACAGGGCAACAGCAGGACACGGGAAAAAATCCTCAAAGACTAGAAGCAAGCTCATTCATGTTTACTCCCTCAACACAGCACAGACCATCCCTCCCCCAGGATGACTTCACAGCTATGAAACTAGATAAGCAAGCTTCAGAGAATAGGAAATGGGGATACAAGACCCTTTAAAGCAAAGTCTAAAGGTCTGAATTTGGGAGAAAACAGGAGAAGCTATCTGAGTTTGTCACCATCTCATTTACCATTAGGGCGTCAGGTAGCAGTGGATGATGATCTTGCATGACTTTTTCATGGACTAACATGCAGCAGAGATCAGTATCTGAACTGTGGTTATGGCCAGGTGATGGAGGAAAAGGGACAATAGAGCCAAGGAGTCTCTCTGGGCCTCCATGGGAGGAAGGGTTCTTCTGGACCAGGAGCAACCAATGATGTACATCATTGTGCGGGATGAATTAGCAGTGCTGTGCAATTTGACTGCAAAGGAGGTTTTTAAAACGCATGAAATCGGTTGAATGGCTGAGCAATGTGTTTGCTGCTCCCTCTGTCAAAGTAACCAGTGTATTTGTAGAGTCACAAGGCTTTTCTTCTACAAAGCAATAAATTAAAAGGGCAAAATATGTGTGAACTCATTGTACAATTTATCTGACAGCCTGGAAAAAAGAGAAAACTGAATAAAATTCCCCATGGTTGCTCTATCCCATCCCTCCTCCTTATTTGTCTCCTTTTCAAAAACTATGCACAGGGAAACAAGGAACATGGTTACCTTTCTGGGGGCTTAGCAGAGCCGTTTGCAGTGATCATCGTAGGCACTGTGTTTACATGGATATGATATTGGTATCTGCACGCACAGGCTCGGCTCCAGTTCTTTGCAAATAGTTGTGTAAGGTGCAAATACCGTGGGCCATACAAGCCTCCCACTAGGGGGATAATGGGAATTGAGGATAGTCAGCTACAAGTATAACCAAACCCATCTCAGCTCTTTCTGGTCTCTTCTCTCAATTTGCACTTAAGAATTCCAAACAAACAGAGCTCTCATGGAACAACATGGCTCAACAGATAGCAGCTTTATTTTGACTGTTTTCTAGCCTTCTTTCTTTTTGCTTTGTTGGAGTTTGGAATTTTTTTTTTTAAAAAAGGAAGAAAAAGGGAAAAGATACAGGAACCACATGTGCTTCACTGCAAATGCTGCTCGTGTAATTCTCTTTGAAGTGCACAGCAGAACTCCTTTGGAGGTTAATTAGAACAGGATTAGGCCCTCCACACTGAACTTGGGCTGAGACCAGATAAGATCTCAAATCATTCAGAGCCAAACATGTTATTTGTGCAACAGGGGCAGGCTGAGTCAATCTCTGAATATTTTCAATGGGTGTCAACATGAAGTGTTAATTCCACAAGTTATGTTGTTTTGCACTTTGTCTGTGCCTGCTTTCCAGGCTGCCTTCTGGGGTGGTATACACATCCCCTCACTGGCTGAGACAGAAAAGCTATTTCCAGAACTAGTGCAAGAAAAAAAAACCACTTCTGAGAAAGTATAAAATGGGATTTTGATAAAGAATTGTAAACCCAAGAGATAGTAGAAATACCTGCTAGACATTCAGATTGTCAGCACACATAGAAGTAGCCCCATTTCAAGTAAGATATTGCTGCCTTTTTTTTAAGGACCCTAAAATCAAAACAAGCATACTGTAACTGATCATTTTCAAGAAACTAATCTTGATTTCTCTTTTTTTAACACAACAGAGAAGTACAGAAGTCTCAGATGCTTAGATAATGTCTACCACTAGATAATACCTATATAACCTTAATAAACAGGATCAGAAAAATAACAAAAACAATTTGAAGTCTGATGAAATGATCTAAGCACTATGAGCAGCTTTTGGATGAGAAATCTTTATTTTGGATTTTCCCTTTTTCTGTTCCCAGGATCTCCACACACTTCCTAATATATCTTGAAGCCAAGATGAAATTACAGCTCTCCTGAGACCAAGGGGAGGCTCACTATTGCCTGTTGCCTTCAGCAGATCTGGGATTTTACTTTTACTGTAAAGATATGTTAAGAAACACTGGGTCCAACTGCCCATTCCTATGGAAATAGTCAGCTGGAAACACAGAAAAGCCTACCACACAATTTTCTTTCCATTCTCCCCTGAGCAGAGATTTTTAATCTTGGAGTGGAAAATTGGATCTAGGGAAACCTGGTGGAAGCCCTGTGGTTGCCATCTAGAGAGAGATGGCTCTGTCTCAGCTCCTTGCCTTGCCCTACTCCCATCCCATTACCACCTCAGCCCCAGCTTTGCAGCCCACGCTGCTTGCCCCTCTTCTGTGACACAACAAAGAGGGTTTGCCTTGTTGGGATTCAGAAATACCCAGACAGAAGCTGTTTCCCTGCCTCCAGCTTCCATGACTCAGGGTCACATACTGGAGGACCCCCCATGGTTTCTGCATGCTCTGGAAAGCCTGCCCCTTCCCACATCTGAGTTATGGTGACCTTCAGCTACCCTTGGCCGGAGAGGCACAAATCCCACACTGCCATAGTTTCCAGTTCATCATATCAAACCTGGCCTGTGCAGGCAACCACCTCCTACTGCCTTCCCCCTTTGCAGTCCCTCCTCCTGCCTCTCTGACCCCTCCTTGCCTGCACACCACAATCCCTATCTTCCCAGGCCCTGATGTATGCTCCAGAACCACAAATCTGTGTCAGAAAGTGGAGACTGTGATCAGACATCATGTTAAGTCATCCCATTTGCAAGTCCCAACTGGAACTGGCCAAAATCCATTTTCTTACAACTGAGCTTTGACCATTTGCTTCTATTAATTTTGTTAACAGTGAAGTGCCCAATCATACAAAATACTACAACTTTGAGCAGGTTGCAAAATTTTGTTTCACTTCCCTCAGAACTAGAATAGTTATTTTCTTAATTAAGAAGTAAATAAATAAACTACTTGCAGTCTTTTGAGAGAGCTCTATGCTAACAAGTGACTAATTACTCTCCTTGTTCACAGAAAATAAAAGCAAAGCTTTCACCCGTATAGACAAAGAAGTACTGAGAAGTTAACAAGAGTCATAGCAAAGTCTGATTTTGTGATGAGCTGGTTTTCCTGCAATTTTTTAATTTATATAAATATTTTGAGAAACCCACCTTGAGGTTTTGTGTTGACTTTTTTATTTCCTCTTTAGATGCATTTGTAGATGAGCAGGCTATAAATGAAACGCTCATTTTCCTGAAGTCAGTCATGAAGGTGTGTTGCAGCCTTTTCTTCTCAATTTCACATAGAGTGAATTTACCACAGTGCACAGTAATATTTTAACTTGAACAAGTGGAAAATCCTTACTTGCCCACACTATATTCTCAGTATTAACTCAAGATCAGCTCCTTTGGGATAGTATTTGGGCATGTATTTTACAGTGAAATGTCATGAATAAAGAAGCTGTCAAATACCTTGAGAGTAAGTCACTTCTCTGTTTGGACAGCAATGATTTTGTGATGGATGCGATGAGCACTGCACAGTCAGTTTCAACAATAAATGGAGATCTGACAAAGTTATATTCTGGCAATGGCTGGAGCAAGGCAACTTTCAGATGAGTTACCTGAGAGTGCACAGGCAAGAGAGCAGTACAACAGGAGCCACAGAAGGTTGGCTGGGAATGTTGTAATGGCACATGCTGCCCATAACTTTCTCCATCAAGTTCAGGGATTAAGAGCAGCCATTATAGTATTTACTAGGCTAGATAGGTGGAGGAAAAACAAAAGAGCCAGCACACTGCTTGGGAAGCCAGGAAAAAGGGTCAATTCAGCACAGTCTCAGTAGCACTGCTGCCAGTAGGACACCCATGGAGTTTGCAGGAAAAGGCCAACATCACCTCTGAGGGGGAGTGACTGGTCAGAGCCCAGTGGAGCTGCAGGCATTGAATCAGGGGTGGGCAAGGTGCTGGGGGGGGGGGGAGGCTGACATGCTCTGGCCTTGCTCAAATGGACTGGACACTCCTGTGTCTGTAAGTCCTACCCTTAATGTCTGTAATGTTCTGAGCCTGGTAGTGGAGCTCACACAAGATACCAGTAACAAAGCAATAGCAGTTAACCTGACCAAGACAACACAAGTCATACAGCATCAGTGAGTCATACTGTTAGTCTCACATAAACACAGCCAATGAGACTACCATTGACAGTTATAAAGGATATGAATTATGCAAACAAATGTACAACAAAACAGCATCGAAATCCCACCCCAGGGATGCAGGCCATTTTAATTTTTCTTGAGATCTTCATCATTGCACTACCCCATGATGAATTACTTCTAAATTTGTGTTGCAGCAAGTAATTAATATTAGCCAAGTTATATCAGAATGAGACAAAATACTCTTCTCCCTCACCCAAAGCAATCCTGATGACACTCTAAGGTGGACAAGTTCCACCTCCTGTGCTGCACTATTGACATATGGTAGTATTATATGTTAGCCTAGGATAACTTCTTATTAACTGTTGCAGACCATTAATAATGCAACTGTTCAAATGACACCTAATTGCAACTACAAGTCCATCACTTCAGTATTTCTGAAGAAATTATTTCTAAGATAATCCATCAAACATACTCTACATGGTGGCTGACAGAATCATAGAAACACAGAATCGGGTTGGAAAAGACCTCCGAGATCATCAAGTCCAACACGTGGTCCAACTCCAGTCCATTTACTAGATCATGGCACTCAGTGCCATGTCCAATCTCAGTTTAAAAACCTCCAGGGATGGTGAATCCACCACCTCTCTGGGCAGGTCATTCCACTGCCTGATTACTCTCTCAACGTAGCATGTTTACATCAGTTTAATGGTTATTGTGAAGTTAGCACTTCAGTGAAGTACATCCAATAGTTTCACGCACTGCAACAAAGCCTTGGAATACAGGCAAAAGGCAAGGTTTTTGGGGTCTCAACCTAGCAGCATTTCACAAGAGGTCAGTGGCTGAATGTGGATCTACATTAAGTGTATGTGTGAGTAGAAAACTAGAGTTTATTTACTCAACCTCATGATAAGCTTAATGCTTAATGATGCCAATTTGAATGCAAACAAGGGCAAGACCTCATGCCTGGAAGACTCTGATGTGGTTACACTGGAAGTTTAGCAGAAACACAAGTTGAGATCTGAAACACAGTTGCCATGGCCTACAAAATCAACGTGTTTTCAAGTATTTAAATTTTTGAAAAGCATTGCCTACAACTGAACTATCAAAGCAGTATTGCTTTATCTGGGAAATGCTGCACTTGCAATTATATATTGCTTTATAAGGCCTATTTTTCTAATTCATTGAAATCTCTTCCTCTCTGACAGGAATTATATTTACTTCTCCTTTTAATGACAAAAGGTGTAGAGTGAATTTCAGTTGCCAAATAAATGAATTTTTTTTTCTCTTATAGGGCTTATCCAGTCTGCTTTAACACCATCACCGGGCTACTCTCAAATGAATATGGGGCTCATAATGCTTGCAACATGTCCAGGACCTAATCCTGGTGTACTTACTTTTTCCTTAAGAAGCTATTTCACATCTTACAATGCTTGTAGACTTCTAAAAACTAAAATGTGAAAAACAGAGCCTCAGCTGTAAGACAAGCCTTGCTTTCTAAACCTGCAAACCCATTTTTAAATTATGGTACTACTATTTCAAAATTGATTAGGAACTTCAGAATAAAGTGTTTGTCTGGTGACACTTGTATGCTTTAAATGTAGAAACAGTAAGGGGGTCAGTCCAAAGCAAGAAAACAAAGTTCTCCTTCTCCAAATGAGCATGAATCATTGCCTAAGCCTTCCAGCTCAACTGATGAAAAACAGAGGCAAGAGATTTACAAATACAAAAAACTCTCACAGCTATGAACACAAGAGCAACCACCTCTTCTATTGGGACCAAACAGATAACGCACTTGGATTTTTGAATCAGTATTTTAATTCAGAATCAGTATGATTAATTCACTCTAAGTTTGCATAATGTGCAGAGCAATGATGCTGTGAGTGCAGTAAGCATAAACAACTAATAAAAACCTAGAATTAAAAGGTGGGGGAGAGGCTGATATTCATAACTGATTTTGCACAGTATTGCCACAGTCTTAGAGTCTTGGAAACATCTATAAAATATAATGCAATTCCAGTGCTTGAACACTAGAGGGTAAATCCATGATGAAAACAGAGCCTTACCTCAGTTTCCTTATTTTTATAGGTAAGCATTTAAACTCTTACTTATCACCTCTTCAGCTGTCCTGAGTTTTGCTTGCTGAAGCTCTTTCTGAGACCATGCAGCACGGGAGTGGAAGAGTCATGCCACACAAATACAAACGTTTTGCAAAAGTACCCTCAGTAATTTAAAACGACACAAGTCCTGCCAAACCCATGATTACTTTGTCTGGTCAGCTGCAGAGTGCACAGCCTTTCAAAAGGATATGTCTGTCTGTAAGCTGTCTCTTATGATTGGGATTGGCAAAAGACTGGTAAGATACCAGTCCACTTCAAAAAATAATCATCCTGTAAAATATTCACCAGCCTCTTCTCATGTCTAATTATCATCCCTTTGAACAACAATTTTAAAAAAGTGCAACTACTGCCTCTTTTAATGGAAAGGATTCTAAGTACCACCCCCAAATATACTTGTGCTCAACAACAAGCAATGGGATGGTAGCAGAAGGGTGAGCACCATCCAGAGGGCCCACTACATTGCAGTCTTGCATCTCTATTTAAAAAAAACCCAACAAAACACAACAAAACCAAAATTAAATACAACACACACAAAAGTATATGCATATACCAGAAATTTGGGGCATTACTATAAGAACAAACCAGAAATTCTTCTCCTTCCCAATAGGATTTGTTATGGAAACAGCATATAATTTCATTTCAATACCACAAATTTGCCACTACATTGAAGAGCATTACTGTTACTGAAGGATGAACAGTAAATCAACATCCCCAGCTCTTTAGGCTACAGCCCTCTTCAGGGGCATGGTGATTCTGAGTGCCCCCTTCATCTCTGGCTATAAATATATCCCATGAGAGAAAGCAAACCTGCTGGCTATGGAATGCCTTAAGAAGAACTTCAGCCCAACAAACTTGGCTATACCAGTTTTGTTCTTACATTAACCTTCTTCTTGGGAACAGAAGTGGGCAAAACTGCTTCTCTGTATACAGCGATACTTTCTCTGGTAAACACAGCACATCAATTACCCAGACTATGTTGCAAAAAATCCTATCTAAACTCCCTGGAGCAATGGATAGATTTGTTTCTATCATTGAGAAAGTGAGGTAAAACATTAGTGATGACTGCTATATACCCATGCAAGACAACTTTGTATTATACTAATAAAGCTTCTGAAATACCATTATGTGTCTAGAAATGAAAAGTATAAAAAGGTAGGTGAGTCATACAGATGGCACCACAGCATTCAGTAACGACTGTGACCTTTGCAAATTACTGCCCTGTGAAGGGTCAGAAAAATTAGCAAATGAAAACCAGGGGTGCTCTTTCAAGTGATTTATGATTATATATTGTGTTCTCTAATATATTTATTAAATTAACCAAGATTGAATATGGAGCTTCAGCTCTGCAATCAATGAAAAAAAATTCCAAAGAACTGAAGGGGATCCATATCTGCTGCAAATAATGACATTTTACTTCTGGCAGAAGCAATTGCATAATTAATTTTTGAGAATTATTTTTTAAAAATTAGTTTTCGCATCCCTGCCATATATACAGGGTCTCTTGTTACAAATAACTATGTTCTCCCATGCATAAATAAATCATATATATTCTGTTGCAAGAAAACAGATCAGTCAAAATGGCTGAAATGTAAGTATACACTGACCAGAAAAAATTCCACTGCAACTGAAAGTGAATGGCTTGTACTTCAGGTCATTAGCAGAGTGATGAATAGCACAATTTTAAATGTTAAAATATCCGCCTGCCCAAAAAAACAGAAGGGAGAAAAATGCTTGAGAAAAATGTCCAAATATCTGAGAAAGCAAGAACTATGTTTAAGTAGAACAAATTTTAAAATAATAAAACCCTGCCCCCTTGCCTCACCTTAGAGAAATTGTTAGGCTTCCCTTACTTCTCTGTTTATGTGACATGATTTGAAAAAAGTAAACAAGCCAAAAATCATTTGCATCTGCCTCCAGATCTACAGAATTAAATGCTTTACTAGTTCATAACACTAAAAATCAAGTCTGGTAATGAACCAGACTTTCAGTCTTTCTTAACAAACCCATACTTACAAAATGGCACTTCAAACAATCAATTACAGAAGAAGAAAAAAACCCAGTGCTGTGTTGAAAGGTTAAAGAAATATGTGTACTTTTCATAAAGCTGAAACATTTCCATGAACATATCGTTTAACTCTGGATTAACCAAACATTCAAAATTCAAGAAAACAAACTATTTGACTCATTACAACATTCTGACAATACTGCAACATAGTCTGAGTGTCATTTTAAGCTGTGAGAATACCTTTGGTTTTGTATTTTGGTTTTGCATTTGTATTTTAATAGGAAAGGAAGGAGAAAGGATAAGTTGAGAATACCCTTTTCTGCAACAACAAAAAAAAAAGCCTTCACCAAAAAAAAGAATTGGTGAGCTTCTTTCTTCTCCTGCTGTATAGCAGATCTCTTCTTGGATTTCACACCACCAACCATAACCTGGTAGAGATCTTGAACAGTTTACATTACTTCCCTTGAAGGATTAATCTAGATCAGCCCAGAGATAAAAAATGAAATGCACAATGAATTCCTACACTGAATTCCAGCTTGTTACTGTGAATGCAATGTAAGAAAATAAAAAAGAAATCCCACACATCTTGTAGTACATACACTGCTTTCACACAGTATTTGAGTAAGTCAGAGGAATATGTAAAGGGACAAGATAGTTTTGTACAAAACCTCAATTTATTTCAGAGAAATTAAAAATATGGTATTTAATATATATAAATTTCTATTCCTCTATAAATATAGATGATCTTGTGATAATAAACAGAAATAAATGCATACCAAATTAAAATAATTTTGTATTTCAGGGTATGGTAGTCATAGATAATGTTTATGAACCTAAATACAGGCATTTGTAATATCAAAAAAAAGTTAAAAACAATACAATCAGGAGAGAGGCATTCTGCTGTTTTTCATACAGACGTCTACATATTCAAATGCATCTGTTTAAAGTTACAATTTAATCTTTAACTTTTTTATGTAGTAGAAGCATACACCCAGGGCATACAAGGTAGTAGATACACTACACACATGGTATCTTATCCTTGCAGTATGCAATGTTACTACTGTATTGAAAAAAGAGGGGAGAAAAGACAGCAGTCTCACATCTCACCAGAGAGCTTAAACATTCTGGTTTTCTGTTTTCCCTTCCATCGTTTTTACTACTGGCAAAAACTATCACACCCTCATAATGTTTAATGAAGTACATCTCAATGAATTACAATTCAGAGGAATGGCAATGGCTCCAATGATTCCCATATGAAGAGCCGGTGTTTCAATATAATTGTGGTGGAGAGGAGGGTGTACTAACAAAAGCCCCAGACTGAAGGCTGTGTTTTATTCCGATGAAGCTCTTTTCACCGAGCCCGCATTTCCTGATCCTGCTGACCCCAGCCAGCAGCCACCCGGCGGGGAGGGACGGGGCAGGCGGGGGCGGGAGCGCCTGCGGGACGCCCCCGCACTGCCAAGTGGGCTTAAAAAATACCAGAGCAGGAGGGCATTTCGGTGTATCTGTCCCCACCACCTCCTGAGCCATCGGACGTGCTACAGGTGCAAGCGGTGCTGAACCCCAACTCCCACAACGAACTGGGGCCAGCTCCTCCTGAGCTGTGCGCGGCCCCCGCAGCCGCCCCAGCCCCGGGCACTGCGAAGGGCTCTCCCCGCACCGAACGGCCGCGCTCCGGGCAGGGCTGGATGCTGTTCGTTCCCCTTCAGAAGAGCCCGCCGGGGTCGGCGGGGCCGGGGCTCGGTGGGGCCGGGGCTCGGTGCAGCGCCGTCCCTGCACCACGGCCGGGCGGCTCTCCGTCCTCCCCTTGCGGGGCCGGGGTTCGTTGCCCCCGCGACGCGGTCGGGCCGGGGTGGGAAGCGGCGCTCCTGTCCATCCCCACGTACCGCGGGCGGGAGGGGGCCGGGGCCGGGACCCAGCCCAGGGCAGGAGGCGATCCTGGCCGCGGCCGCAGCCCCGCTGCTCATGCTGCTGATATTCCAAGCAAAGCCATTACAAAACCTTTGTGGGGAAGAAGAAAGGGGTTTTGTTTTCGTTTCTCTTACCGGCAGCTCTTCCCATCCTGCCCTACAAAAAAAAAACAAAACAAACAAAAAAAGCGCCTTTTTTTAAATAAAAAAGAGGGGAGCAAGGAAGTAAAATCCGCAAACGGTTGAAAGTGTCCTAAATAATTAAAAAAGTGAGGTTTTTTGTAATTTAAATACAAATATACTTACAAAATCTTACAGAAGCTATTTACATCCCTCTCCCCCAACCTGACAGTGCGTTCAGCTCCTACAGGAGACAGCCCGAGCGGCGCGGGGAAGGCAGAGCCAGTCGGTCCCAGGCTCGTCCTCCACTCCCCGCCGCCTGTGGAAACCACTTGCGGTCCCAAAGTTTGCCCAAGCCGCTTAAGGAGCTGCTTCCCGAGGCAGAGCCTCGGTCCTTTGGCCGCCCATATGCCCCGGGTCTGGCAGGCAGGGGTCTCAGACGGTGGTCTCGCCCTGCTTGCTGTTGGTGAGCCTGGTGTAAAACTTCCTCCAGGAGTTCAGGGTTTTCCCAGACCAGATCCAGAAGCCCGAGGTGATGCCCACAATTAAGGTCATGAGATACTTGATCATGAAGACAGTGAAGTCAGGGCTCATGGGTGGGTGGTGGCTGCTGTGGTTGTTGGGGCAGGGAATGGCATAGCTCTTACAGCTTTGTGAGACCCAGCTCCTCTCCCACTGTTCCCTAAAAGCTTGCTCGTAAAAATAGCAGGCAATGACGATGGTGGCTGGCACCGTGTAGAGGACACTGAAGATGCCTATCCTCACCATAAGCTTCTCCAGCTTTTCTGTCTTGGTGCCGTCATGCTTCATGATGGTCCGGATCCTGAAGAGGGACACAAAGCCAGCCAGCAGAAAAGAGGTACCGATGAACAGGTAGACGAACAAGGGGGCCAGCACGAAGCCCCGCAGGGCATCAACATTGTTGATGCCCACAAAGCAGACACCGCTGAGGACGTCCCCATCCACTTGTCCCAGGGCTAGGATGGTGATGGTCTTGATGGCCGGCACGGCCCAAGCAGCCAGGTGAAAGTACTGGGAGTTGGCCTCAATGGCCTCATGGCCCCACTTCATGCCGGCAGCAAGGAACCAGGTGAGCGAGAGGATGACCCACCAGATGGAGCTGGCCATGCCAAAGAAGTAGAGCATCATGAAGAGGATAGTGCAGCCCTCCCGCTTCGTGCCCTGCGCCACGGTGCGGGAGCCATCCTCGGCGAATCGCTCGTTGCAGACCACCCTCTCCTCCAGGAGGAAGCCGGCGATGTAGGCCACGGCCACCGCCGTGTAGCAGCCCGAGAGGAAGATGATGGGCCGCTCGGGATAGCTGAACCGCTTCATGTCCACCAGGTAGGTGAGGACGGTGAAGAGGGTGGAGGCACAGCACAGCACCGACCAGATGCCGATCCAGGTGCGGGAGAAGCGCAGCTCCTCGGGCCCGAAGTACATGAGCCCGTAGAGGCGGCCGGGCTCACAGGGCGCCCCGCAGTCCTTCTCGCCCAGGAAGCGGTAGTTCAGGTAGGAGGGCACCTTCAGCGCCCGCGGACAGGTGAAGCGCCCGCGGGGCTCGCCGGGTCCCGGGCCCCCGGCGCCCCCGCGGTGGGGGTTGCTGGTCCAGCTCTCGGGGGGCAGGGCGGGCGTGGGGGTGCCGCGCTCGGAGGCGTTCTGCCCCACGCAGAGCTCGCCCGCCCCGTGCACCGGGAACTTTTCGCAGCGCAGCGTGTCGGGCCACTGGAAGCCGAACTTGTTCATGAGGGCCTCGCAGCCCTGGCGGGCGCGCTCGCAGAGGGAGCGGCAGGGCGGCAGGGCCTGCTCCAGCACGGTGCACACCGGCGCGTACATGGAGCAGAGGAAGAACTTGAGCTCGGCCGAGCACTGCACCTTCACCAGAGGGTAGAACTGGTGCACCTCCAGCCCCGCGTCCTCCTGGTTGGTGTGGCCAAGCAGGTTGGGCATGATGGTCTGGTTGTAGGCGATGTCAGTGCAGAGCGGGATGGAGATGGGCTGGCAGTAACCGTGGTCCGGGATGGAGATGCCCCGCTCGCCGTTGGACTGCCCGTCGGACGGCAGCACGGCCGCCCACAGCAGCACCAGCAGCAGAGGCAGCCGCGGGCACCGGCCGCCGCGAACTTCCCCGCCGCCGCTCGCCGCCAGCCCGCGCCGCTCAGCCATGCTCAGTCGGTGCCGCCCGCCCTGCCGGGCTCCCGACGCCCCGCCGCCGCCGCTGCTCCTCCCGGCCAGAACTTGCGACTCATGAAGGGAGCGGCGGGCAGGGACGGGCCAGCCCCGGCCTCCACTCGCGCGGCCGCGGCGCGCAGCTCTCCCCGCACCGGCGGCAGCGACCGCCGCGCCTCCAACTACCGCCGCTGCCTCCGCCGCCGCCGCCGCCGCCGCCTGACCATTTGTGCCGGCCCCTCGAGCCCGCGCCCCTCGCCTCGCCGCGCCGCGCTCCCTCCGACCGGTTTCCAGGCGCCCCGCAGTCTGCCTTCACCGGAGGGAGGAGCCTTGAAACCGACGCCGAACTTTCCTGCGTAAGGGACCGTCTCCCAACGCCTCACCCGGGGGCGGGCGCAGGCGGCGCGGGGCTGCCCCGCGCGGCGCACAAAGGCGGCGGGGGCGGCGCGGGGAAGGGGCCCCGCTGAGGGGGGAGGCCGGGCGGCTGCGCCGGGGCGGGCGGTGCCGGCTGTCCCAGGGATGTGCTGGGGTGCCCCGGTGATGACGATTGTTGAGGCTGTTGAGCGGCGCATCCGCCGGGGCCGGGGCCCGGCACCCTCCGGCGGGCAGGCGGCAGGGCTAATCCCGACCGGGAGGATCGATGTTTGGCACACAGCAAAGGGCAGGGCTGCCGAGGGGGGCCGCTCCCCTGTAAGCGCTCTGCTGCGGAGAGCAGGGAGCAGTCGGGGGCGTCTGTGCAGGGCTGAAATGTGGGAGACAGGTTTGTTGCGGTCACTTGGGGCGCGGGCAGCAGCGGCGGCGGCAGCGGGAGGGCACAGACCGCGATGCGCACATCGCACACGCACTACCGGGGATGTGCGAGTGGCCGAAACTAGCCTCCCCCCAGAGACACTGCAAGTGTCTCCCTACCGAGCTATTGCCAGTGTGTTATCTCTGCCTTCCATCGTGTCCACAGCAGCAGCCTGAGATACGAAAATAATCCCAGCAGGACTTTCCCATTCCCCTTCCTCTCTGCCTAGTCGGCAGCTGTATCAATGTAATCCTAGACGAGTGCTGCATGACTTGCAATACCCTCCCGTCAGGTTTTTGAAATTTTTCTATATCCTGGGGAGGGGGTGAATTGGGCATAGGGTGACTGCGAGCAGTGGCCATTTCTGCACCTCTGAAGCCTTTTGCAGAAAGAGAATGAAGGTCCTGCTGGCTCTCCCCAAAAGCTTAGAGAAACGATAGAGGCTGAATGGGGGGATTTACTGTACTTGCTGTAATTGAATAAACTGTGCTCCCTGGAGAAGAACCATTCAGTAACCAAGCCTCTGCATTGTGTACACAAATGTCCTCGTATTTGTCCGAAGGTTAATTCTGCCATTCAGAGCTGAACTAGGCATGGAACTTCTCTGGCCAGCTGTCTTCCTTCTCTGCAGTGTGCTCCCACCCTTTCTCCTTTACACACTAATAAGCTCCAAAAATCCATTAGGAGTAAGACATGGCCAGCAGTTATTTCTAGCTGTCACAGGTGGCAAGGGTTAATAAAAGACATCCATATTTCTTGGATAGCTACAGATAAAATTTGGACCACGCTATTTAGGCCACTGTCTTTCTCCCAGCAGTGCTGTCCCACATTCAAACTAATTAATAGCAAAATCTACGCTGTGTAACGACTACAGGAGTGGGATGGTGCTTAGAAATTGCACATCCTTAAATATGTGGAGTGCTGATGTCCTTGTTTCATTCACTGAGTTCTGTCAAAAACTTCTCAGAGGACAGTAGTTCAAGAATGATACACACAAATATCTTTTTCCATCTTCTGCTGAAAAAAGTTTGATTCCTTAAAAATCGGATTTACAGTTTTAACCTACATATTTTTCTCTTCAGATCTACATCAGTAATTAAAATTACTCTTTTCTAGCACAAATCCTAATTTATATCCAGCCCTAAATGACAGTATTGTTTTCCAATTCATCCTAAAATGATTGAACGTGATCTTTAGATAGGACCAAGTATTATACATGCTCTTTCTCATAGAAAATTAGTGTGAATTTCTCACTAGTCCTGGGAAGCCTCCTTGGCTTTGTGCCTCTCCTCTTCAGACCTGGGGACACATCACACAATCCAGGAAAGGTAATTAAGATGCATAAGTCCATCATCAGTTGGTTGAAATTCTGTCTATGGGGGTCTGCATTTGAAATATTTAGGACTAAAAAAACACTGAAAAGTCACTGCTCTAACTTGCCCTCTGCAACAAGCCAGAAGATTGTTCTAGTAGAAAGACCAGTGTTTGTACAAGTACATAACAGATTTTTTCTGACCACTTGGTATAGAAGGAAAAGCAGACACATTTCTGGATTAACAAGCTTTATTTTGTTGTTGTTGTTGTTGTTGTTGTTGTTCTGAAGCTGTAACTGTCTAAATGCACTAATTATCTAAAAGCTAAATGCAACTTGCAAACAACTGCTTCAAGTGCAGATGTATCAGTAAGAAAAAGTGGAAATGGAGCAGGTGTTGTGGGGGGAAGAATGAGGACTGGGAGCTGGTAAGTTCAGAAAAGTTCCTATAACTTGCTGGTTTTAACTGTTTAATGATTTTGCACATAACAGAAGAAAATCCTCTGTGGAAAAGAATCTTCCCAGAAGCACTTGTCCTACATTTCAAATACCCCAAACCACAAAACTCATCATTAGCGCTTAATCCTCTCTGGTCCAAAACAGCAGATCAGTTTGAACTGTGCCTGAGCAAGAAATCTAAGATGTGTTGATGCCCATCCACTACTACAGCAACAAACACCACCTGCCATCAAATCACCAGCACACTCTGGTCGTATATTTGATGTTCTAGGGCTATAATGTATTTGATCCTGTGCATGGCTGCATTCTTCATAGTTTTGCTGCTGAAAATGACCACTCAGCTCCATCATGAACTCCCAGAGACCATCTTCATAGACCAAATAAACCTCTGGTGGTGAGGGAATGTTTCTTACAAAACAGGACATTCTCCCTCTCCTCTTTCAGACCTGATCCTTAAGGGAAACTACAGAACTTGTCCCATAGAAGTGCACATGGGAACTAGGTTTCCTAACTCTGCCCAACACCCAAAACTGGGGACTCGGCAGAGATGCTGTCTGATAGTACATTATAATTTCCCTCCGCTTTCACACAACACTCCCTCTTCTGCTTCCCTCTCTCCAAATCAACAGACTGAAAGGTAATTGTCTATCCTTTTTACTTAGCTAATAAATGCCAGTCTTTCTCTCATCCTTACCATCATTAATGTTCTTTCTATTCTAAAGCTACCACCTTCTTCCTTTCAGAGCTGGCTTGGCTAAGAAGTATCTTAGTAAGTGGTAAACAATTTAGCTTAATTGAAATATGATTTGAACCCAAAGAAAAGTTTGTGTAACCAAAGTCTGTCTCATTTTTCCATCTGTATGTCTTGGTCTGCTAACATGCACTGCTCCTTCATGCAACCCCAGTACTGCACATCACATTCACAGGAGACTATTGCTGTGTGTCTGCTTTGTTCTTTTAATGATTCTTTAGGTATCCACCATGGGTGATAGCTGGAGAGAGGAGACTGGACTGGATGCCACCTTTGCTTGTGTCAATATGACAGTAATCACGTTCTTACAAACAGTATATTTCTTAGAGCACAGGCACTCTTCCACCTTGCCATGGAAATATAATCTTCCATTATAAAAGAAGCAAAAATTCGGATGTTAAATCATAACTAAAAGGAATTTCATCTTTTACGTCAAAACATTGTGCTGTGACATTACTTGGTACAGAGGCTGTTAAGGGAAATTAGGACTCTGGCAGGTAGGCAGAGTACTGAGATTTGCCCTCTTATATTCTTTATGCATCACTGGTATCCTCAGAGTGCTGGTTTATGCTGATTTTACTTGTTATGGGAGATGGGGTACACAAAGTTTTGTCTGAAAAAAGCATGGGGCTATATAATCTTTATTTTGGAAAGAGACAAAGCAAAAAGTCATTGCAGTATTTTCTTGTTTTCCTCTATGTGACTGGCAGAAATAGTGCTTCCCTTCCACAGCACATATGGGAAAACTTGTTTCCCTAGAGGACATTATTCAGCTTTATCTCACAGACCTATGTTACAAACAGAGAATCTGAATATACGCACAAATGTATATGTAGTAAGGCTAGTAAGCAACCAAAATAACCCCACACAGATGATAACATAAATGTATATTTTCCCATCAATTTAAAGCAAATTTATGCTCAAATAATTAGCTTTTTAGTTGACTCAAAGTTTTATTATTTAGATATCAAATAAGGGATTAAAAGTGGGATAAGTTAAAAGTTGATTTTTGTCTCACATTGAGCATGAATCTTGGAGGATTAGAACAGTTAATTTTGTTGGGTGGAAGGACTTTACTTCTGGATGTAAAGGAAGGATTTTTGAGATCTGGGTAGAGAGAAGAATTAAAATATGTAATGTATTATGGGCAGCAGCAATGTGTATACTAAATTCATGATGTCTCTTGGAGTTTCCAAATGAGACAGTACAGGTGCACAGCTCAGGTGGGTCTCATTTCAACTCAGTAGTGGCAGTACGTATCACATCAAGTCCTCATGATGCACAAACAGGGATACTTGCTGAAGAATCAGTATGAAGATTGTAAATGCAGTGAAATGAAGGAGAGATGATTACAGTGTCATACGTGTCAATTTGTAAGAAATAAGGTACACCCTTGCATTGCCACATTAAAACTACCATATATTTCTGGTGATAAAAATCCTCAATTCAGACAATACACACTCCTTAAACTAAGCAGTTTAACCCTAGAAGTTGAGAGAGAGGTCTGCAAAAGAACTTGAGACACAGAGGTCTACAAAACAAAATTCTAGAGAGAAAGTACCTGGACAGCAAGTAGCTTTTATGTTACATGGTAAGATGTTTTTCAATTTGCAACATGCCAATGAAATAGCCCTCTCTCCCAGGACCACAGGCCATAGCGTCTCACAGATCTAGTCTTGACAGAAAAACAAAATCCTTAAAATTTAAGAGCTTACCTTGGACATTGACTGTTTCTTGGAACATCTAGAAGACTCTTGAAGTATGCCTGTGCTGCCAAAAATAGCAAATACATGCAGTGATTGGCAAAGAAAATCAGTAGGAGCTGAACAAAAACCATAGGTAGGTGATGGTGCAGTCAGCAGCCAGAATACTTTGTGCAGTGAAGGGTCTCACAGAAGGGCCAAGTGTTTAGAAAGTCATCTCAGCACAGAGGCAGTTGTTACTAACAAGCATTTGACAAGGTAACCAAGTAATTCTCATACTATTGGGTGGCCCAGGTCACCTTACCCTCAAATTCATCCCAGATGCCTTTATATATGCCTTTTATTAATCAGTTATATTAGTTTGCAATTGTCAGTTTAGGTTAAAAACAGTCCTTTTATTTGTATTTGGGGGTTGTGGGAATAAGAGAAATAGAATGGAAATGCATCTCTAGCTGCTGAAGTCAGTGGTAATTTATTCCTGCTGAGTGATACCTGTTGTAAGGCAAATGTTCTACCAGGTAGCATGGGCTAGGAATAAAGAGCAATTTTTGACCAGCACTGGTGTAAGTCAGCCCCCCATTACAGTAATTCTATATGTTTTAAAGAGGCATGAGGAGAAGTGGTATGTGCTGTCAAAGCAAACTACAAAGAGTCTCTTCCTCCCAATACCCACAGCATTTTTGTGTTAATGCTGTTTATTCAAGATAGATGGAGTATGTGGAGATTTGATTTGGTTTTCTTTTCTGTTCAGAAGAAATGTAGATGATCCCTTGCAAATTAAAGCCGTATGTTGCCTGCCTTCCCTGACATGTTCTGTGCTATGGTGAGAGGCGCAGGGGCTGCAGCCTGATCGCTGCTGCCAGAAGTTTTCCGAACAAGAAAAAGTCACAACTCTTAAAAGGGCAATTGCAGATCACAGCTCATTTTGTTCAGAGAATGCGAACATTTTTACTCATTTTATTTCCCTTTCTTGAGCAAGTTCTTCTGCAGTTACATACAGTGCCCGAAAACACAGACTCTCTTGTTCTTTAAACACAGAGAGGCTGATTTAAGGGCCTGAGATGGCAATCCTTACTCCCAGGAGTAGACCTGCTGATTTCACAGATGCAAAGGAAGGGAGTAGAGCTTCACAAGGCTGTGATGCAAGGAAAAATTATGTGATGAGCTCTTACTTCTGGCCTCACACTGCTCTTGCTGTGCTTTAAGTACATTCCTTTTAAAGAAATGACTCCCCATTTCCACTGAGGTAAATGAGATTCAGATCATATTTTCTGCATTAGCAGTTCAAGATACACAAATTGAAAAGGTATGTGTATGAGGTGGGGAGATAGAGTGGAGGAAAGTTGTTTTTATGTGTCTTTTACATGTGTGTATTTTCCATTAGTACTATTTAGAGAGTGAGTAGAATGAGATCAGAGCAGGAGTAATTCCAAGCCTGCATCTTGCTTTTTTCAATGAAATGTGGATTGTTAGATGTTACAGGACAATCTCAAGTTTCCCTTTAGAAGAAATCTTTTGAGCTTTTGCTTTTCTTTATCAAGATAGCTTTAAATATTTAACCAGTGTAAACAGAGGCAAACTGCCCAGCAAGACTGAAAGGAATGCACCACAAGGATCTGCTGTAAGCACTTCTTCCCTAAATACATTCTTCTTCTTATAGGAGTGGTTGTGTGAAAGCAATTGTCTTAAGAATAGAAAGGATTAGTGTTCTCAACCTCCCTCTAGTTCTGCAGCTGACTTTTCTAGTTTGTATTTCCCAATTTTTGACCCTAGCTGCACAGCAACTGATCAACACTGTGGCACCTCTAGAAGTATATCAGATATCCCACATGAGCCCCTGATAAACCATCATTAGCCTGATCCCACCATCTTCAAAGAGAAAAAGAAGGACTTCATAAAAATCTCAAGAGTTCACCATTGGAAATGTTACCTTAAAGTCACAGAAATGTTACCTTAAGATTGATGAAATTTCATTCCCTGTTGTCACAGGTAGTCATTCTGTATAGCTCACAGAAGCAATCACAAAATTTAGCCCAACTGCAAATTGTTCAAGTCTCTCCTTCCCTAGTATCCCTGACAGAACATTAACTCGTTGCACATCAGTGTGTACATCTGGATTCTTTGCTTCTGGATCTCGTGACGTCTCTGTTTTTCTTGGTGACTAACAAGATTGCATAATTTTTACTGGATTTGGACTTATCTATGGAAAGCCACACAGTTACCATCTGCGGGAATGGTTGTTGTAATTCTGTGTATTTTTATATGGCATTGCTGACATTAAGAAAACTTTTGCAGAATTCCCAACACTGAAGACCAGGAGGACAAGCCACGTGTGTTCCAGGTCTTATGTCCCCTTCAGCTCTCCACATACTGAATACAGAGTCTGTCAAGGTTTGCTTCCGTATCTCAAAGGGTCATACTGGCCCGATCCCAGTCATGTCAGGGATGGCTGGTTTCAGCAACCACAGGCTGCTACAGCTGCATGCCACACCAGTAACACCCTCAGCCTCAAGCCTAAGCCTCAGAGGGAATGAGCCCATATGCAGGAGACACAACTAGTGCAACAGCTGGCTGACTGAACCTGTAGCATCCAGAAGATTCTGGCATGCTTATGTATTTCTATGTTTTCAGAGAAAAATGCCTCCTTTTCCCACTTTGACTCTCAGTGGTAGTCATACTATTGGAAGCAGGGTCCACTCGTGCCCCTCCTTACACACTTCACCAGGAAAGTGAGAAAGACAAGGGCTTCATGTTTAGTCTTCAATTTTTGGAGCTCTTTAATTCATGAGGAAGGATATACATAAAAATATGAACACTGAATAGAAGGCAATATAAAAGGACAGGAAGGGAAAAGATGGGCTATCTACCTTCTGGCTCTTAAAAGTTATTATCAATTAATGTTGAAATCATTGTTAAAATTCAGGAAGTACTTGGCTGATGGTGATTCTTTTGGATATTGTTGCTCTAACATTTATTATAGCTAAACAGATGGTCAAAGTTAGTATTTCCGCAAAGCCATTGAGATTTTGTATTTCTATTTATATACTTTTTTACAATTGTATGGCTTCTTTTTTTAATACATCATGGCATTTTGAAAAATGCAGACCAATTTAAATATTTCCTTAAAAGTCTGCACTGTGCCTACACTTAAATTCTTCCAAGTATGTATGTGATGGCAATTAAAAGTTGGACATCTGGGTCCTCCTTTTAGCAGAGAAGGGCTAGAGCAGCTTTTCCTAAACTTTTTCCACACCACTGCCACAGCAAGCAAAAGGGTTCACCAAACTGCTTTGGGAGGCACTTTTTCTTCCTTCTTACAAATGATGTATTTGTGACTTCATAGTTGCAGTTGATCTGCAGTAGAAATTAGGCCACCATAAAACCACAGCCTTGAACTCACATCTCTGGGATATGCCAGTCAGCATTGCTTGAGCATTAAGAAAATGTGACAAAACTATTCCCACATATTGTGTTAAACAGCAGCAGGCTTTAAGATGCTTCAAATCATAGCAAGCCTAATTGTGAGCCAATGCAGCACTCAGATTGCCAAGGACAAGCACTAATTGGTTTTGCCATGTCTGCTATGCCACTTCTATTACTTTTTTTTCTCTTTCATAAGGCACAGCACTAGGGATATGAGACTTAAAGGCTTGTCCTTTTTTGGGGGGGAAAATGCCAATATTAAAGTAATCCCTTGTGTAGACACTCATTTTAGTTTAAAAGTGCCTTTCATGGCATTAGCAAGTTGGTTCCTTGCTGACATAAGCTTAATCAATATGAGGCACTCAGCCTGATATAAATTTATCTCCGTGATGGGGTTGCACCAATTTCTCTATGTGTCTTTGAAAAACTATTTAGTTAAGTCAGTTGTTTCTTCAAATTGGCAGGTTCTCACTCATTGAAGATTTGCAGTAGAACTCTGCAGCCAGCTGAAAAATGAATACCTTCACTAAAATGTAAAGAACTCTTTGCCTTTGTATGGTGCTACCCATTTATAGCTCTGAAAGCCGCAAATATCAATAAACTTAGAGCAGCTTTGCATCTGTGTTCTTAATCCCCATTTTCTAAATTCAGGAACTTAAATCTAGAGAAATTAGGTGTGTTTCCAAGGTCAAAAAAAGAGTATGTGGTGAAGCTGGTTTCAGAAACAGACCAAGGACTTTGAATACCCCTGGTCCCAGTATCTTTCAGGAACCTTACATGTAAAAAGTGCTGATGCCTGCGCTTTCTGGTAATCGGCCCTTTAAAATCAGATTGCCAGAGTTGGACAGATGTATCTAAGAATAACTAGTCTTTAATCTCTCATCTGAGTTTTGTAGATACAAGACCTACCCTTGTAATTATATCACCACCTTACTAAATATTTATTTCTAGTTGTATCCTCCTTTAGCTATAAACATAGACATTCTAATCTCAAATTCTGAGGCAGAAAGGATATTCTACCACTTGTTATGGCTACACCAAGTAAAATTTTTTTCTAGGGATAAACATTTCAAAGATTACTCTGTGAACAGAGCTTTTTAGACTAGGAAAAGGACAACAATGACAGTATTGATGCAGTACTATCATCTGTTTCTGGAAAAATGGTTATGGTCCAAGCAACCACTCTGTCTGCTCTGTATTAAAAAAGGTATATTAGTCTGAAGCCCTGTAAATGATGGGTCTCGTCACAAGCAAACCATACATTAGCTCTATTGGAAAAAAAATGACAATGTCAGGTCTGAATTGATCTCCTCAGATGAGACTGAGGTTCAGATGGAGTGAATAATGCTTTGGTATGAATGATTGAAAGGTAACTGCATGTAAAATAGACCACAGCTGGGGTTTTCACCACGGAGTGCTTGCTCACTCTGTTGTTGAGTGATGCTACTAAAAGTTACTGAAACTTGAAACATGGTGAAAATGTTTTTTAAAGCCTGAGAAAACCCACTTCCATCCTTTGTCATATATCTCAGATTTATCCCTTTAATTCTACTATCTGGACTTCAGTTACACCAATGATTTGCCAAAAGCATGGATACTTAAAATATATTAAGCTACAAAGACCTTAGTTGTGCAGTACAGATGCTGTCTACAATTAAGGCAATTAAAAAGGGAAGCTTGAGGCAGAAGCACTTTAAAAATATTTGCAGACCTATCAAAAGTCTGTCTGTGCTCCTATTCCCAGAGTACCTGGGCACCTCAGCACCTCAAAATCTCTAATGTGTTTGTTCTGAAAGATAAAAGTTCTGCTCTGTCTTTGTTTTGGACAGGAAAATCTAACACAGAGAAAGATTAAAATGACCTGTTCAAAGTCAGGTGGGAAGTCTATGATAGAAAAGGGAATATAACCTAAAGCTGGCACTCATGCTTTTTCCTGAGGCCTATTTTTCCTACCTGGAAAGCTTTGGAGGGCTGTGAATCACAGTTGTTTTAAGCCCTGCGAGGGAGTTTGTCCCAGCCTTGTCTCTCGGCATTCCTCCCCCAGCAGCGCCCCCGGAGCAGTGTGGAGCAGTGGAGCAGTGTGCTGCCCCAGCTGAAATATTCCCAGCAAAACCCACTGCACTTCCAATTGCAGCAATTCCTTTCTTTAGCTGTTGGCATGGCTGCAGGGGTGCTCGTGCCAGCAGAGGGGACAGGGAAGGCATGAGCTGAAATACGGGAGAAGAGGGGATAGTTCCTGTCAGCAACAGCCCCAGATTTAATGGGCATCGGCTTGAACTGCAACTTTGAAAAAAAAATTTAATCATCAGTTATTCTGGCTTGAAATAAAAAAAATAGTCATGGCTGGACCAACTGCTGAGATGACAAATATTGGGAGAAATCGCTGTTGTTCTGTTCCTTATGGAAATTGAGGGACCCGGGAGTAGAAAAGACCTTGAGTCACCTTGGTGTTGACTCATTCCCTCAAGAGAGGGGCAGCAGGAGTTGAAGCCATCATTTAACACCTCCTCCCTGCTGTGTATGGCAGAACCCTTGACCACGGATTTGTTTAAAGTCACAGTATTAGTCCATGGCCAAGCTATCTTTCACCTTAAACTCTCTCATAGTAGCATACAAGCTTCTTAATATCTGTTTTTTTACCTGAAAGCAATCAAGATAGCAGATGAATTTTCTGACTAAGCATGTTTATATATATGTATTTACTTCCTCACCTCCCTTTCATGCTCCAGCTAATAGTCTCTCTCAGCATGCCATTGTCAATAGCAATTTAAATTACATATCAGACCATACAAGCAGCTCACACATTATCAGTTAATAGAAAGGGAAACCCCAAGGACAGTGGTCTTAGCAGTCTTGCCATGTCTACCAGTGTGGGTTGCAGAGCACCATTTTTGGAGGAGCTGTACCTCCCTGTTTCTGTGAGAACATCACTGTCTGCCACTGAAAAACTCCGAGCTGGGCATATGGACTTCATTTTATAGCCAGATAAGCTGTGGTACATGTACTGTGAGTGGATCTTACAGCGCCATGGAGCAGGTCTCTTCCTGGGAAAACAACCAACCCTTGAAATGAGGCTAGAGGATACAACTCTTTTATGTTGTGGGTAGGAGGTAGAGATTCCTAACTGCTTCTCAACAAGCCTAACCAATGAAGCTGAGAACATGTCACTGGAGGTGGGTATTTGTCATACTGTGCAGCAAATCCTCAGTGAATATATACATTGAAAAAAGGCCTTAATGAAATAAATTTGACCAGAGATGGATGGTTAGCAGTGATGATCACCAACATGAAAACTTACGTGTAGGCTGAGAATTTGAATTATCAGGATTCAAACCTAAACCACATTGTAAAATATTTGGAGTTACTGTTGGACAAAAACTTAGATATGGAATTGTTCAATTATAAATGATGTTGAAAACCTCCAACTTTTCTGATTAGTGTTGGGTGATTATTTATCTCAAGCCAGTCAGACAAGATTTGGCTGGCATTTGAAGTGGCGGTTTCATAGATATGTTTCATCTCCTCTTCCTTTGGCCTGTGTACAGGCAATGGCACTTTGACTGCCTCTGACCACACATGAAAATGAGATTTCCCTCAGTATATACTTTGCCTTTAAAAGGATTACCTCCCAAATTTTTCCAAGAGAATCAGATGATCATATGATTGTTTAGAAACAAGAGGACAAACCATAGGGAGTGTTATTTACTACAGTGCTTGTGATAACTGCCTTTTGGATGAGGTAATGGACATGATACTCAAAATCAGCAAGAATATTTTGTAGAAGTACCTACCAGCCTAATCCACCAATTCTCTTGACATGCATATAGTCATTATTTCACTAATCTTGTTTTTTCTTTAAAAATTCTCTCTCTTTTCTTAGAACAGTAAGGAGCCAAGGAACTCATAATCTCATACTTATGCTAAGAGCTTTTAACCCAAGGAATGTAATCTGCCTTTATATTTTATCAAGATAAATTCCAGACATAATTAGTTTTCCCAGACCCAACTCTTGGCCCATATTTCTTACAAGCTGATAATCACCCAACAAAAATAAATAAAATGTCACCCTTCCAAATTAATATCTGACGTTGCTCATAGCTGATATTGTTCAGAGACCCCCTTTGCATCCACAGGAGACAGCTGTGTCTTTCTCACTGCTGCTCCCTGACCAGTTCTATGCAGCCCATGTAGTGTCTGCCTCTGAGCTCATCATGCATAGCTTTCTCATGTTGCTGTAGACTAATGACAAAGAAATTGGGTGTGTATTTTGGGACATTTCCATTTTGTAACCAGACATCTACCCTATCATATAACAAGAGTCATTATAATACAGACTGTCAGTGCTACACAATTACAGTTTATTTCCATGCCATGCTGGAGGAGAAGGGAGATCTGAAGGTGAAGGTCAGAGCCTTTAAAGAGTGATGAGAAATGTCTCCTGCAGGTGCTGTGTTTATAATTGCCCAGGATAGAGCTGCTTTGCTAAGGTTTGTTCTCATAGTGAAGTTCCCAAGAAAAACCATTTTTTTTTGACTTTTTTAATGTCCTGGCATCTGTCAGTGTCAGTGGATGCCCACAGCCATAGCCAGGAGTATGCCCTCACTTCTGGCCTCTGATCTGAACAGCTATTGCTCTTGCCCTAGGGAGCTGCTGGGCAGGCAAAGCACTAGGGAGCAAGCAGCACCCCAGGTGATAAAATGCCCTGTTTCCATTCTGCTCTGTGGAAAATTTTTAAAGCTTTGATGTCTGAAGGCATATGCACTCCAGCAGAGAAAACTTCACATCTCATCCTCTCCCTAGCCAAGAGTAGACCTTTTCTATTATCTCACAAGATGCCTAACAACACAACATATATAAAAATTGGAGTTATTACCATATCTGATCATGGACCAGCTTTCCTGAATGTTGTTACTAAGGCAATTTTTAAGTGAGATAAAGATTGGTAGTTTAATAACTCTCCTTAGAAGGATGCTTAGTATACCCAAAATAAGGCTTAATGCAATGAATTTGACTAAACGATTCAGAAGAAAATATATTAATGTGAAAATTATAATGGAGGAATTACTACATGAATGCTCCAGTTGCCTAGATTCTAAAACACATAAGGGTATCAGGGACCTGGTAGACACCAGAATCCATAGTTTCCATTATGATACGTTTTTGCAACAGAAAGTAGAATTAAGTGAACATATTCTTTGCTATTTCATTAAAAGAATATACAGTTTTAAAGATAATAGCATTGATAGTGAACCAGAAAGCACAGCTCTGTTCACACACTCATAGCCAAGAAAGTGCTGCAACCATTTCATCCAGGGATATACTGTGGTAGTAGATCCCTTGGATACTGAGCAGGTAGAATATGCTCTCTCTTAACAGAGCCACTCTTCAGATCTATCCAGCAATGGATGACTTTAATTAAAAAGATTATAATGATGATGATACATCAGACTATGCCAATAACAAAAACAAAAACCAGAAATACATTCAAGGCCTAACAGCTGATATCAAATTCATGGCTAGCTATTGCATTACATTTCCCTGAACTAGAAAGACCAGCAATGGCATAGTTTTCCTCAGATTTGGAAGGACACTCTAGAAAGCCAGAAAAGGACCATTTATCTATTTTAGATGATAATTAAAATGCCTAAGTCTTCTACAGCCCTAAAATTTGGCTGTCTGGCTATAGAAACAGTCAATCATCACCACTAAAACCTTGTAAAAAACTCCCATGAATTCAGAAGTTTTTTCAAATGAAGATGTCACTGTAGATTCACTGACCTACATATTTAGCACACGTGCACATACAACACACACATTTGCATAGCAAGAAGAGAGAACAGACAAATCAAATACACAGAAACTACAGAAATACTATATGCTTGCCAAGACTCAGACACAAGTCTTCACAGGAGTCTGTAAGCCAATTTATATTTGAATAATTGAAATGACATCTAATGGAAATTAACTGTGTACAATAAAATATGTGTGTATATTCACCTTTATGACAAAAGTATTAATACAAAGGTACAATATTGAGATTGTCTAGGAAAACATCTTGTCCTAGAAAATGTAAGAGCTTCTTGTTCAAAGGATTTAGAAAATAAACTCCCTTTCTGTGGAGCCCTGCCCCTTGGGATTTGGCATAAGAAAGAAAAGAAAATTTCTAAGAAATATCAGGTTTTCTTTGCTGGTATTTTTTTACTTTGTTCTGAATGGAAACAACTTGAGCTCAAAAGGTAAATTTCATTGACTGTAGATTTTCCTAAGTGTGAGTTTGGCAGAGAAAGGATGTACTAAATATGACTGCATTTTACAACTCCTTTCTTCTTTGTCTTTTGATAAGCAGTTAACAGAAGTCTATTTAGTGAAAGCTGCCAATTCTTATTTTTACCATATGTACAGATCGAGAATGTCAGAGGAAATGTGTATGGTAAATTAGCATGAACTCTGTGGCCTGAATGTTAAATGAGAGGGCAAATTATGCAGGATTTGTCTACCATTTCAATGCTCTCATTTGTGATTTCTTTGGGCAGGGCACCTTTATAAGACTATCCTGAAGATATTATCATAATGGAATGTTTTGCATAATGGAAAACACAGTCACCTCAGATCTTCTTTTGCATGACAAACCCTTGATTAGAAAAATAATAGGATGGAAATGGAATTTGTATTTTTACAGGCAGGCGTCAGAGCCAAGGAGAATGGAAGCTGACCTCAATACTCTGGAGAATTGACATAGGCAGATACAAAACCAGCCTAGAAATAGACTGAGAAACAAGCAGGAGTCATGTGAAAGTCTTCCCATGGTGAAAAGTTCCTTGTTCATGAGAAAAGTATTGTGATATACAAAGAATATCACGCATTTTCAAATGACTTATAGGTGCCCTTACACTGTAAGGCCCACATTATACCCCTGTGAAAATAAGAATAATTTCATATTGCACAGAACAGTAAATGTTTAAAGTTTTCTATTACACATCTGATTCAACTTTGGCACCTTACAGTCTTTAGGTCCATTGATGTACAGTTAGAAAACAGAATAAATATACTGTCTTAAATCAGCATAGCCAACCATTTACATAATTTGGAGCTCGATTATTATTTTCACAATTGGATACAGCCATGCTCTTGTACTCAGCTGAATCAATGCACATGTCTGCATATGTGTTTAAAGGATTGCTGCTGATGCACACATGTTACTAGACATATAAACCCACTGGATTTAATTAGTAGTATTTAGAAAGTTTATTTTGCAAATGGAAACAAAAAAGTCTCAAAAGTGTAAAATAATTTGTAAGATTCTGTACTTTCAGAGAAATTGTAAAAACAAAAGGTAGATTTTACTAACTCTGTTTTTCTTACTAATGTAAGAACATAATGTGCTCCTACATGATGGACTCAACATTGGTCCAGCTTGGAAGACAGCATTATTTCATTACTGTCAGTGATCTTCAGAGCACAAAACAGTCTTGTTCTCTGCCAAGATCATATTATGCACTGGTCTGACATTGATTTTGGGTGATAAGGATTCCAACGCAGCTGGTTTACTGAAGACCCAAATAAAACTGCTTAAAAAGCCTAGCCTAAAATATGGTACCTGTGTTGAGAAGATAATGTGATAGTGGGAGTTCTACATGCAGGGAGAGTGTAAGTACAAATTACAAATGTGATTATACTTATTTCTACAGTTGTCCTGAACTAAAGAGCACTGGCCAGTCCTGATACTTGACATGGCCTGGGAAAAGAATCAGTATATTTCTCTGAGGCACCTCATCTCAGTTTTAAAAGGATAAAATCTTAACCTGTCTTTGGTTTTCTAATAGTCATTTCCTCTCTGTCTTCCTCACTGTGATTTGTTGAGATGGTTTTGGTCTGATACAAAGGCTCTTGAATGCCCAGAACTGCCATTAAATGTAGCAAGGATGGGTGTATTCAGCATCTTTCAGGATCAAGCTTGTAATTTTTAGCGGTAAATATCTGTATAACTAGAGTTACATGTGTCAGCTTTAAGATAGTGTCATGATTTCATTGTGGGCAAATATCTTGAAAAAGCAAAGCATGGCTGATCTCTGTACAGTGTCTGTTCATGTTTATTATCTTAACAGTAAACTCAGAGCTGATTGCAGTTTGGGCCTTACCAATTTTTCCTTCTAGCAATGGATAAAATAATTTCAGCTTGCTCAGGAACAGATCGATCTTAAGTAAGACACAGCTTTACAGAGATGTGACAGGTAATACTAACCTTTATTTTTTCAGTAAAAGTGCCTTTAAAAATGATACAAAAGTGGTCACAACATTTATTATACATATATGAATAATGGCTAATGAAATCTGGGAATTCAGCTTTTCAATGCCTGAAGAAGCAGATTTAATACCTGGGATTAGTACTGCAGATTGCTTCACCTGGCTTCTAGTGAGCTGTAAATAGACCAGTTGATTAGAAGAATAAAAACATAACCGAATTTAATGATCATGCATGATATGCCTACCAGAATACCCTATCTGAAGTGGTATAATTACTTTCTTTGAGGAATACTTTGCAATGTATCAGAGAATGAATCTCCCCTCTTCTTCCACAGCAAGACAGCCAGTCAGACAACCCCCTACTAGCAGTCTGAACCCAGAAGCACATCCATCCATGTTGCCAAATACTGCTTAATTCACCTTCTTTAAAGTGCTAGCAGTAAATCCCACACTGAAATCCCCCACTCTGCTTTCCATTAATTGATTACTGACTCAAAGTTGCACTTAATCCATTATGACAATAGGTTCATTTGTAAAAAAGAAAAAAAAAAGCATCTGTAAAAAAATGCTCTGAACTAAGAATCTGAGTTGTACTAGAATCTGTTCATTCCATTCTCAGAGGCAGCTAGAACATGCCCCCAGATTATTCCCATAAGCCAAACCAAAGCCAGACTGTAATGACATCACTTGCAAAGGCAGCAGTCTCTACTCTCCCCACTTCCAGTAAGCTCATGTGGAATGCCTTTTAGCCACCCTCAATTTTGGTGTCTCCTCTATCCAACCCAGCGAGAAGCACATAAACAAACAAATCCCATAAGGAAGGGCAGGAAGTTGTGAAAGCTGTTACGTGGTTATTGTTACTAGGGAAACCACTTCCTTAGTATTCATGTGTTCAGGAGATCTCTCTGGCTGGGTCTTGGAGTCCCAGGCAATGTTATCAAATGAATGGCGACTAGGAAAATAAACCTAAACCAGCACAAAATACACTACAAGTGTCTGTGACACTTAAAATGAAAATCTCATCTTAGTAAATCAAACTTAAGCAGAAAAATCTCCCATAATATGCTTTTATAACAGGACTGTGTGTGTTTGGAAGTGTGCTATACTCTATTCCTCTTTTCCTGAACATTAGTAAAATACATGTAAAAGCAATCAGTACTGATAGCCTAGAGTTAAAATGCTAAGCCCAAACAGCTACCTTTTTTGGCTGCTGATCCCAGCTCCAATTTCACAAGCAGTATCTTAATTCAAGTAAAGGATGGGTAGAGCTGGTATTTTGCTTTGAAAACCAGATTGTTGTGTTTGGACTCATCTTCTAACAACAGACCATCCATTTTCCTACTTTATGGGACAGCAGTTTCATTTGTTGATTTTTTTCAGATGCAGCTTGTTTCTGAGTTCAGTCAGAAAAGTGTGCGACTTACAAAACAATCAATAGAAGCATCTCAAGCAATGCCTCTTAATGGTCCCTGTATCCTTTCTTGTATGGTTTAAACAGGCAGCAGCTTTACCAGATTCAGTCACAGAAAACAGGGCTGGAAGGCCTCTCAAGAAATCAGCTGTGCTAATATATAATATGTCATATATCTTAGTTTATACACAGATGCTCACTACCAGTTCCTTAATCTCCTCGGTGTCTGGGATTCAACACATCTCATCCTCAATAGGAATTCCGCAGCTGATCAATTGATTTTGCCCCTTCTCCATCATGCTGAAAATCTCAACTGAGTGATAAAACCCGAAGAGAGTAACACCACACACTTTCTCTGAGCACTTGCAGCCTCAGTTTCAGTGCATTGCAAAGACAGCTCTGTGGTACTGCTCTCCTCAATGAACTCCAGGCACAGAACTGGTTTATTCATTCACCAGAGGTCTAGGTCTGGCATTTAAGGAAGTTATTGTTCCTGAGGATCTCAGTAACACCAAGTCCAGCCAGAAACAACTATCTCAGTAGGTTTGTTCCTGCTTTAGAGTGGATGAATTGCAGTAGGAAGATGCAGTGTGCAGCATAACTGAGTATCACAATGTTCACTTTATGCTAGAGAAGGACTTTGCTAACCAGACATTTCAGAAATCAACATACATGCACAAGGGTACTCCAAAGTTACAGGAAAGATAGTGGGGTCTGGTTTTCTGAAGAAATGGAGGGGGGGGGGGAGGGCAGCAGAGAATGAAGAGAAAATACCTTATTGTAGGGTAATCCTCTAATAGCAATGCTCAGATGATGAACAACTATTTGGGAGTTGCTGAAGTAAGCTCACAAACTGGGTAATGCAAAACTCAACCTATGAATTGAGACAAAAGCTAACACAGCAGATGGATAAAAAGGAAGGTCCTTTTGACTCCACAAAAATCGCTATTATTACAGATACACGTGAATGTTTAAAGGCTTTCTTTTTGTTTTCCAGTTTCATTTATACAGGTTGGGGCTAACTGTAGCAAAAATACTCTTCCTTTACAACAGATAGAGGAAAACAGAGAACCAGGACTGTGGGATTTAGAAATATTCCTTCCAGGAAGACCTACAATACAGGACAATGGGTATATCAAGATATAGAGTTCAAGTTCAAACACATGTAGATGGCAGCTCATTTTTCTCTCAACATGTCTGTGTCTTTGTATGATCTCCAGCCTACAGTCTGCAGTATGATACAGGTTTGTGTGATCTACAGGGTGACCGTATGAAAAAGATAATGAGGGAGCACTAACAAGGGCTTTGGGAATTAGAAATATCCAGCACAAACCAACACAAAGAATCTGCTCATAAATTATATGCACTGATACCACTAAACAAAGAGGCACATGTGTGCTGCAGCATGGAAATACAGGGAACTAGAGTTCATACACACAGATAGAAGCTTTTGAAGGAACACAAAAAACACATAAACTACCACTGATGTCCCAAATTAAAGATGATCTAGTAAATATGAAGTTCAGTTCCAGTTTTCTTTCAAAAGCACAGCACTACATTGCAAAGGATAGGCAGCTTCTGCTGTTCAGACATCTGGCTGTAAAGGACAACGAGGATACAGTGTTCAAGCCAAGCACTGTGTTCAGCAGGCTAGTCATGGCTTTGGCACTGAGGGACAGGCATGCTTTAGTTTGCTTTGGCTCCTCTTGGCATTTTGCCCAGGCTCCTATCTCCTGGGGCAGTAAAAATGCATTCACCATTCCCCACCAGGCTCCCAGCTTCTGCTCAGGACATATATTAGCTAGACACTATTGAAACTACTTAGGGGAGATACTGCTATGGGCTTTCCTCGTTCACATACCCTACCTCAGGCATTGGCAGCCAGGTGTGGGGGTGGAGGACTTGAGGACTTTTCTGCCAAGAATTAAGGCCATTTTGGTAAGCCAGGGCAAAGCCATGGTACACAGTAAGCCCTGGAAGATGTTTAGTGCTCCCAAGTCCCATAGCATAGACATGGGTTCAGTCTCCCAAGAGCCTCATGCAGTGGAAACTGAGTTCTTGGGGTCATTCCTGGGAGCAGATCTGCCCCACTGTGGGTTTCCATGTGGCAAAGCTACCCCACACTGGGAAGCTGCCACTTCGCTTCCAGAGGGACCTACAGTGACAGAGGAAGGACTAACAACAATTGCACAGTGTGGTCCCACAGGTGGTAATTCAGACAAAGAGGCAGCATCAGAAGTAAGGCAGAAAACCTGCTCATTTGTTGGATGAGGAGTGCAGGCAGCAGACCTGGAACACCTTCTGTAGTTCCCTGAAAGTATAGCTGTTGGAAGAGGGCCGGGTCCAAATCACCCATCTCTCTTGTGCTTTGAGATGTGTGGTCAATAGCAAGTTGGAAAAGGAGACAGATCCACTTCACTGCAGCTGAATTCACACTTTTAGCAGGAACTTTAATAAGAAGCCAGGTTTGTGGGAGAGAAGAGGAAGGGGAGCCACAGAGGAACCTAGATTTACACATAAAAATCCTTCAGCAAGGCATGACAGAGTGCCAGAGTGCAGGCAAGCAGTAGTTTCATTCCTTGGTGGCTGAAAATGTCCACAATGTGTGTACCCGTAAGCCATACATTTTAAAGATGAAGATCTGCCTCTGGCCCAGCTCTACTGTCAGTATGCTGAAGAGTAGTGCACACTAGCTAAGAATTCCAGTAATGGGTATTGATAGTTGTGGGCTGCCATTCAATCACTGGGTGGCTTGCCTGTGACAGTCCAGGAGGGAAATCAATGCTGGTGATAGTATTTTCAGCCAGGAGCTGCCCAGAAGTCAAATCTGCCAAAAAGTCATTTACACTCTCCAAGTGAAAACAAAGTGGTTGTGGCTTTTCACAACACTGCTCAGAGATCAATTGTTCCATTTCCCACAGATTATAGAACAAATGAAATGTTTGCCAGAGTAGAATATATATAGATAACAACTGTTTGATGATTTTGGAAGGGGAAGACTGAAGCCATTTTTCTTTAGATCCTCGGGTGTTTATCACAGAAACCAGTGTGCTGGAAAAGTCAATGCAACCGCAAGGCTGGCATATCTGCCCATCCCTACAGAGAAGGCAGCACCAAGGCAATGGAGCAGGTATCTTAAGTACTCCCAAAGCAGAATACAGGGAGGATCAACCAACAGCAAACCTCAAGATAGAGCTGAGCACAGAGTGTGTAAGGAATCACTTAGTCACAGAAAAATGCAAACATTTGTAACATCAAGTCAAATTTAGTCAACAGTTACACCTGAAATAAAATGTGGAAAGGATTATTTTGGTGTTTTTGCAATAGTATTTTGCTTTGACTTTTCAGGCAAGTCTTACAAGTTGTCTTGGAAACAACTCCTGAAACAATAGAAAACAGGCAAAGAGCACCCATGCCATACCAACTAAATTTTGTGAGACTGGAGGCAAATATCCACTCCTTTTTCTACCCTAATTAAAGCTAGGTCTTAGGATCATAGGCATCCTACCTCTTTCACAATGATACTGATTCTGGGTGAGACAACTTCAGTTTTTCCCTTTGAAGAGACTTAGAAGCAGAGACTGGAAAATTCAGATGAGTATCCTAGACACCAGCCCATACCTTAATCATCACCTGTTTTCTTACGGGATGAATGTTTATGAGTTACATGAGGTTGGGGACATACCAGCATTCAAGAGAGAGGCTCCTTTGTATCATAATTTGTATCATAATTTTCTTCACCATAAATACCAATGCCTTCATGTGGTCAGGAACTCCACATCTCTCAGAACAGAGGGAGCAGGGCTGGACTGGTGGCAGAGCAAGGACAGAAAGCAGCGCTCAGCACCACACCTTCTATTTTATTTGTCCTACCTCATTGCCGTGCAAGTTGCCCAGCAGCCTTGAATCCATCAGAGCTACTTTCTCAGGCAACATGCATCTCAAGATTTTCACTTGATCTGCCTATGTGGCATTGTTTGGGCAGCCAGCCCTACGGCCTGGCATTTAGGACATTGTTCTGAGAGGAAAACCTGAGGATTATGGAGCAATTGGAGCCTCCTACCTAAAGAGTCAAAGGTCACAGAGTCACAGCAGAAGGGGATATGCCCTCCTCATTTATTTTTACATTGCTTTCAAACCCTTTAGAAATGTCCCAAATCAATATGAAATACTTGATTTAATCTGAAAAAAAATCTTCCCTATCTGACACACCATCTGAAAAAATCTAGTTTCATGTAAATCCAAAAATATTTTCTCCTTTTACTTTAAAACATTGCCAGCACAGCTTTCCTCCAGATAGAACCAGTGATTAACTGGTGAAAAACAGCTCTACTTAAAGTATTGCTAGCTTTTTGCTGAGAACATTAGCCTGGCTGCTCAGCATTCTAGTTCCAAAGGCTGTTGTCCAGAGTAAATGGCCTGTTCTGAGTCTGGCTGAGATGGAGCTCATTTTCCCCTTAGCAGCCTTCATAGTGCTGTGCTTTGTACCAGTAGCTAGAGAGGTGTGGATAACATGCTGGTGCTTTGGCAACTGTGTTCTCACACAGCATCAGAGCTGTCTCTTCAACATTCTCCCCCTAACCCACAATGGGCTGGGGGTGTGCAAGGAGTCAGGAAGGAACACAACCAGAACAGCTGACCACAACTGACCAAAGGAATATTCCATAGCATTTGGTGTCTGCTAAGCAATAAAAACCAAGAGAAAGGAGGGGGAAGGGAGCATTTGTATTATTACATTTGTCTTTCAGAGCAACCGCTAGGTGTCCTGAAGCTCAGCTTCCTGGGAAGTGGCTGAACATTTCCTGCTGCTGGCAAGTAGAGAATAAATCTTTTGTTTTCCTTTGCTTCTGTGCACAGCCTTTGCTTTTGCTTTATTAAACTGCATATATCTTTACCCATGAGTTTTTTCCATCTTATTTTCTACCCCCCCCCCCCCCCCCCCCCCCCATGTTGCTGAGGAGGGAAGTGATAGAGCAGCTTGGTGGGCAACTGGTGTCCAGCTAAGGTAAACCCACCACAGTCCTTTTTGGCACCCAACATGGGGCACCTTGTCTGTAGTAAATACTGCGCCTTCACTACCTAAGGATCAAATTCTGATCCCACTCAATTAAGCTCCATTTCACTAGGATCAGAATTGGCCCAAACCATTTAATTTTATGTCTCAGGCTCCCATGGTGTCTGGTTTGAAGATGGAGGGAGGCACCCTGCAGACCTGCCTGTTTTTTTTCCCTTAGACCAGATGAAATCAGTCTTATCCATTTGTTACCAAGCTGAATACCATTTAGCCCACTGATGCTTTAAACTTTCCCAAAAGTTTGGAAGTGATGTCAACCTTTGAAAGATCCCACATCCCAGAGGACTGGAGCTGAGCTCAGGTACGGGTGTCTTTATAGAGGATTCTCAAGGACAAACATCACACTGAGGCTGCTGTTGTGACGGTTTCTTAGTAGGAGCAGAAGGCAACTCTGGAGCATCTGAAAAAACCCTCTTTTTCAATATAAAAATATAGGAAAATATATGTGCATAATTGTCTCATTCTCCAGAGTATTATGCACATAATCAGAAGAGAATCACTATGGACTTTGTGGCATGGAGGAATATAGTGCTCTTCCTTTATGAATGAAGTACATAGGGCTGAACAAGTAATATTTCCATGGGTAAAGGAAATAGTATGCTTTTAAGCAGAAAACAAATAGATGACATCTTCTCTCTAGCAAAATGAGGATACAAAGATCTGCCTATTTTCACAGTCATTGTTCAACATCACACTGAAGAGCAGTATTAGACTAAAAAGCACTTAATTTAACTTGAGCTGATTTAAAATTCATCTCGGTGCATCTCAGCTATTGTCTAATCCTTTTGTTTGAGATGTTCTACATTAGTGAGCCACTTCTGATTCATGTGCTAACAATCCCCCTTAAGGCAGGTAATTCATGATGTTCATGATGTGCAAAGTGGTACTTCAGTTCCCACAGACAAAAGTCAGTAAACTTTAAATCCCAGAGCCCCTAAACTTATTTTGCATAAATTGCCCTCACAGGAGGGGAGTGGAGATCTGTTTATATGCAGCTCCTGTATCAACTTAGAATTCAAATCAATTTTTCCAAACAGTGGGAATGCTGATTAGAGACAAATCACAGCAGAAAACAAAGGCTGCAACCAATTTTGAGTACAAATAAAATAAAATGTGAATTACTTCACTTTAACCTCTATGTCTTTTTCTTCAGTGTCTTCAATTAAAGGTTTCTTAGCAGACCAATTAACAGAATGGAGATATATTTTTGTTAAACAATGACCTTCTGCAGATAGCATTTTTTTCCCCTTGGGTACTGAGGTTACAATTGATAGCATTTATTGCTGCAACAAGAATAGGTTTTCAGCCAAGTAACTGTTGATTTTGCCAAGACAGCGAATGGGACCTTTATGTTAATGGAACTTAGGATTTCAATCTTTCCAATAGGATGCAGTTTCTGTCCTCAGAAAATCTTGTACAGTTTCAAAAGATGTAATGCCAGGCATAAGACAATTACATTCCTTTTTCCTAGAAATGCGTATATCTGACAAAAACCCCTGTCATCACCTCAAGGTGAGGATTGTGAAAAAAAGGGACCAGTAATATCTGTAAATATGATAAAACAGGACAAAATGTAAATTTCTCCACTGGTAAACCACACGACTGTTGCAACTTCTTATATAACAAATTGTAAGGCTATCCAGTTTGACTTCCTGCTTGCATAAGCCATTGTGCTGGTTTAAAGGTAAACCAGCAGGAGAAATCAGTGCAACTCAAGAGAGATTACAAGTCAGAGTTACAATTTACTTAAAAAGATTACAAAAATACAATGATACAGAGCAAAATTGGTTTTAACCCACAAAAACAGAGGTATAACCCAGCACCCTGGGGCATGAACAGAATCATGTTCGTTAGCCCCTGTGCTGAGCACCTCCTGGTCCCCCCCAGTACAAAGTAGAAGGAAAGGAAAACCTGTTGAGGATTATGGTTGCAGTCTTGCTGGGAGTGGCAGTCACAGTCCTGTTGAGGTTCTGGTACTCCTCTGGATCCTATGAATGGCACCAGAAATCCCAAAACCCAAAGATTATATATGCTCAGGTTCGGGTGGGAATGCCCAGTACCTCTTCCCAGGGTGGGAAGTTTCACAATGGGTGATTTAACTCTGTGAGTCATGGGGTACTTCTGAAATCTTTTATGGTCTCAGTCATTGCAACTGCCTATTGTGCCAGCCTCTAATGGCCCATTAGCAGAGATGACCCCTCAGGCTGGGTGTGAAGGTGCTAATGCCTCCCCCAGAGGGGAGTTATCACACATTGGTGTGAAAACAAAGAAACATTCCCCTGTCTCCCAGGGTTCACCAACACACAGCTTGTAGTCTCAGGTGTCAGGTGTGCCCTGAGCAGCTGCTGCAAATGATCCATTATTAACAGTTCAGAAGAAATGACAGAGTGTAGAACAGAGTTTTGGTTATACTCACATAGTTATAAACTGGTCCCAGCTGCTGTAACTAGGACAGCCATCGATATTCATCTAGTGGAATCTAGACACAGTTCCAATTTGTTTAAACTGCAGTGTCTATCTTAGCAAGCCATCTCAGACAACGTTTTAATGCTACTGAAATCAATGCAAAAAGACAAAACAAAATTACTTCAAGGTTGCCAGGCTTCCAACTGATTCCAAGCAACATTAAAACTAGACCTCCCCTGCATAAGTGGTAGGATGGTCTATTAAATCATTATTTCTTAGTTGTGTTTCAAATTTGCCCAGTGTCTCCTCCAGCCAGTGAAGCTTGTTATCCTCTCTTAATAAGTTTCATTGCTAAGGATGATCAATAATTCCTTCTTCCATGGGAAACATCTGAACATTGAAATACAGTGTCTTAAGTGAAGTACTGAAATATCTGGGGATAGCAGTTTGGAAAGTTCCATGACATAAGCCCGTGGAGTCTGAAAACAAAATAGTCAGTAATTTCTGGCATGTGCATTGCCCCATAGCTGCACACACTGGAGGATGGCATTGGCACCTGGCTCTATGGCCAAGAGACAAAAATCTGTGAAGTCTCCAGCCTCACAGTCATTCAAATGGAATCCTGTCACTGAGCTGGGAAACATGAGCTCCTGGCAACCCACAGGTGAAGGAAGTTAATTGAAAGATAAGTCCTTCTCTCCTGGTAAATCAGTGGTTTTCAAAGCTGATGAATAACCTTGCTTTGGAAAAATTTCCAATCAGCTCTAATTAAACAGTCCCAGATTAAGTTAAGAAAAGCAATTTAATTGAAAGAAGGTGTAGGGACAGCTTGGGGAGATTTGTGAAAGTGCTGAGAGACACCTCAAAAGAAAAGAAGTGTGTGGGCTGCTACAACCCAAATTTCTCTGTTGGGACAGGGTAGTACTGAGGCATGGAAGAAAAATAACCAGTGTGGATTTCTCCATTTTCTCCTCACATTGCATCCTGCAGCTAGGAACAGTGCAGGCTGATCCTTCATCTGTTAATCATTTGTTTAGGTGATCACTACCAGAGAACAAAAGATATCATATGTGTGGAAAATAAACCAGGTAGAGATGGAGTATCACACAGGAAGAGAGATTAAATAGCACCTTTTCTTCCTCTCTTTGTAGTAAATGTCCATGTTAAAAATAAAAAAATAATTAAAAAAAATATGCGCCTAAGGCCATTTTTCTAACACAGGCTCTGGAGATATCTTTAAAAGAACTTGGTTGCTTCTTTTTCTTCTCTGTATTGAAGAAATTAATAAAAGATCAGCATCTGGGGCAAGTGTGAGTTTGTGCTTTACTGATGGCATGAACTCCAATTCCATCTTCAGGTGTTCACACATCAGTCCAAACCCACTACTGCACCAGTTGCTGCAAGGATGTGACTGAGGGCAGATTAGGGATCTACGGCAATACAGTAAACAGGATTGAAGGTGCTGCACACCAACTGATGGGTCATGGCAAAGTGTGTTCAGATGTGCAAAGATGGTGGAACAGGTTGCCCAGAGAAGTTGTGGATGGACCATCCCTGAAGTGCTCAAGACCAGGTTGGAAAGGGCTTTGAGCTACCTAGTCTAGTGAAAGGTGTGCCTGTGCACAACAGTGGGGTTGGAACTGGATGATCTTTAAAGTGCCTTCCAACCCAGGCCATTCTGTGATTCTGTGAAACCCTGCAGGTGACAGTGTTTGGATGGATATAGGAAAGAGTATTGGGCTGGGGTCCCCAGTAGCCATCAGTGGGACGTTAGGATGTGGACTGGCAGGAGCAGGTGTTGACAGCCAGACTGTGCACAGCAGCTCAGGACACTGTGAAGGGAGTGAGGGGTCAGGCTTGTCCCAGCAACCCACACACAGCACCCACTCTGCCCAACTGCATGGAGCTGTGGCTGAGGGAGGAGAACCCTCCATTTCACAGTGCCATTTCATACAAGCTTCAGAAAAACTCACTGAGAATCCTTACCCTCGCTGATCCCACGTCTCACGGCAGCCCAGCTGCTCTGCCATGCCAAACTCAGTGTTGGGCCACACCTGGGCCAGCTCAGGACCCAAAGCTCCTCTTCCTGCTCTGCAGCAGACACTCTGGAGCTGTTTTTCCCTCACGTTAGTGCCAGAATTCCGTGTTTTGCAGCAGGTGCAGACCCATCCTGGCCCATCCTGGTCCGGTGCCTGGCCCTTCATGCTTTTGCACCTGGCAAGATGGAGCTTCCACCCTCTGTGGAGCTGCCTGTGAATGGCACTCCAGGCTCTTGTCCCTGCTCTCCCATCGGCTTCCTACCCACACCCCAAGAGCTGTCCCGTCCTTGTGGGGAATGAATGTGTTTCTGTGCAAACTGGGCATCTGAGTGGTGTCAGCATGGCCAGTGCACCTGAATGTGCTCCTTGTTCCTTCCTGGCACACTCTCCCACCAGACAGATTCCTGCAGTCTAAACATTTCAGTGCAAAGTCGCTCAGCAGCCGAAGTCATAGGTGTGGGAATCACTGGACCCAGTGCATAGAATGGCACTGCGGTTTCTCACCATGACATTCCCGTATAACTGGCACAGTGCATCAGGTGGATAGATGGGAGAACACCACCGAGTAAACCACAATGGTTTGGTGTTTTGTAGACAACAGCACTAACACAGCAAAGTCTGCCTCCAGTAAGAGCCGGTGTCATTCCCCGGCTACCGCTCCTTTCCTTCCCTTGTCTTTCCCTGTCTCCTCCAGCCCACTGGGCACTGCTGAAAAACCATTCTCTCTCAAAAACTGGGCATTGTTTACTTCAGCAGTGCTATCATAGTGAACTCTACTGGCTAATACAGCAGAAACACACTGGGGTGTTCAAAACTCTGTGTTATTACAGGTGCTGAATGTATAGCATACTTCCTAAAAGCATACTTAGGGGCTTGTAAGGGTTCATCTGAAACCCTGAGACTATTGCTGGCCTTTGATCAATCATTTTTCCTAAATCTAAACTGCAATTGTTTGGAGAAAGGAATATCCAAATGTCCCATTCTCATGTGGGGGTTATAAAAGAAGGGCCCAGCTAGCAGTTGGGTGAATGTGGGGGTGAGTGTGAGTGCATCCCTTAAGGAAAGCTGTTTGGAGTTCTACCTTAAAGAGAACAGAGCTACCTGGAGTATGTGTGGTGGCTGAGACCAATGAGAGGCTGTGGTGTATGCAAGGTGAATTGGTTAACCAATTATGTGATAGCTTGTTAGATGTGAGTGCATAAAAGGTGTGGTTATTACTGCGTGACAGTCAGAACTAGATCTACTAGGATGTGAGGTGATGTAATAGGAACTAATAGGAACTATCTACTTCTACTATGAGCTATGAGAACTGTCTGTTAACCTATCTTGAATAAACTCCCTAAGATGTGAGCCTTCTGATCAAGCCTTCTGATGACTGCTGTGCCTGAGCTCTTCTGACCGTCAGTCCATAACCCAGCTTGGTGTAGGGGGCTCCCCCTATAGGTGAACATTCAGGAGATTTCAAACAAAGGAACTTTCTAAAACAAGGGAACTTGCCTGTGACCATGTCCTAACCACTGCCAGGTTCATGGCCTTGCCCCCAAACTGCACACACGTCTGTCTCATGCCCTCTCTCCTGCTTCCTCCACCTCAAGTCCTGCTGCATCTGCAGGTATGTTTGAGCAGAGCTCAAAAGGCTGGTTGAAGCTACAGAGCAGCAAATCCTCACTCTTCCAAGCAGAGCTCTCACTCACTGCTGCAGCTGGAGTGGCAGAGCAGCCAGGTACCTCTGACCACGAAAGGAGCTGCTTCCAAAATTACAGGTTCCTGCTATTTCAGATTAGTCATTCTTGTGTGCACAAGTGCAAGCTGAACAGCCAGCACTGAAAACACGGATGTTGCCCAGATGCAAACAGGCATTTCTGGAGAGAACCTAGTGGATGTGGGAGACCAGAAGTGCAGCTCTTCCATGATTCACATCCTCACCAAGGAGGCAGTGGTACTTCAAAATACCCTACACTCGGCTGCTTTCAGAGTGACCAGCATTTGTTGCAGCCAGCAATGTACATAAAAAGGGCATGTGAAAGCTATAGTGTACTGGGCTAAAACAGCATGCTGAGAGAGAAGTATCTGTAAAATGTTAACCACCCATATAAAAGGGACTATTTCTTTAGAGCACAACCTTCCATGCAGAAAGTCACTTCTGCTTTGCTGTCTATATTGTGTATTATGAAAAACATTAAGATTACAGAAGGACATCTGAAATAGCCTCTGAAAGTTATATCTGTGTCTCCTGATGCAGCCATGCAGCAGTTCATGTTTACAGTATTTCCCAGTGAAGCTGACATGATGGTACACACAATTTATCCTGCTCCACACTACCATGATACCAGGCATTTGGTCAATGAACAACTCCTCACAGTCCTATTAGATGACAATACTCTGTCATGTAATATATTTATAACTTTCGAGCTGTCTCTACTATGAAACATGACTTGTTTTTAACACAGAAGTATATACTTCATTGTTGTGAGAAAATGTTCTAAAAAATATCTTGAATGCTCACTCTTCACCAAACATCAAGTGAAATACTCTCTTTGGGTGCTTTTACCCGTGCAAAGTTTAAAGAAAAAAAAATGAAGAACTGAACCCGTGCCTTGCATTTTGGGATGGGTTCTTTTTTCTTCTACAAAAATATACATTTCATAAACTTTTATAGAAAAATATGGATCTTTACATCTGTATGGTATATTGCAGAGCTGTGTCTACAGTTCATTTCATTGATGCATGAGTATCTCTGAGCTCTCAGGTGGGAGCTGGGGAAAAACATATAATTAGCTGGCTTGTAAGATGAACAGCTACCCTTCTGAAACCTATGCCATAGTTCTAATTCCAGTTGAAAGTTGAGGTTGAAATGTTTCTATAATATCATATATCTCCTTAGACTTCAAGACTTTCCTGGGGGACACAGTGCAGCGATATCTCATTGTATAGCATTTAGAGCTGTTAATGTGAATCACCATATGGGTCCTTGAAAAATTAATTTTAAAATGTTTGATTTTAATTTAGAAGTTCTTTCAAGGTAGTACAGCTCCAGCAATCACTACTGGGCCCTTTGGGAAATAAAAGGTAAAAAAAAACGAAGAACATATTTGGAATACCTTTCTTTTTCCCAACTTGATATCAGCCGGCAGAGACAATAACAAAGTGGCTGCAGGACTGCTCTCAGCTATTATTGTGCCTGGTTTGCTCTCAGCATGACTCAGTGCAGACAATATATCATACCACTCGCAAGGGAAATAAACAGTAAATACTTGGACCTGGATTATTTTTTTTAATCTCTTCAGTTGTGTTTTTTTTTCTTCTGATTTGTACCCCTTTATCCTTGCTCATGTGCCATATAAGCTTCTCAAATCTAATGTCCACAACACCACCCCCCACTGGTAGCAGCAAGCCCTTCTGCTGCTGTAGGGTTTAGTTTGTAGAGTTTTACAAGGAGAGGCATTATTGAGAAACTGTATGTGTTAAGGTCGAGGCACAGGGTTGCTCCAACACCTTCCCTCTTGTTTTTCTTTTCATGGCGAAGGGGTGGCTGCTATTCTTGTTAAGTGAATCTCTTGCTTTGCTGCAGCAGCCAGGCTAGTTTAGGAAGAAAACCTTGGGGCTAAACAGGCTAGGAGAGCAGCCAAGGGGGTCAGGAGACAGCTTTAAGGATTATACTACATAATTAAAAGCTCACTCTGAATATGCTTCCTGGTACCCAGTGTTCAAACATACAAACCTTTTTAGGTAATAATTCTTGGTCCTCATTTGTATCTGAGGGATTTGTAGGTTAAAGTTGCCATACAGGTAGTGAGTCAGGAATACCAATTATTCATCTAGACTATAAAAAGACAACACCTTCCTAAACCTGCCCTAGCCAGTGAGAACTGGGCGTAAAATATAAATAGATGAACATGCATGTTTTCTTGGCTTGTTTTAGTGCAATGCCCTCTGGGCACAGCTGATGTCATTCTGCAGCAGCTTTGTAGATTAAAAATTGGGGATTCCTCTCCTGAAGTTCTCTGCAATTAGAACTGGGCCAGAACATTATTCTAGCAGGTAAAACCTGGGACACAAGACTCACATTCAAGTTTATATTTTGCTAGCTCCAAGGAAGACCATTTTATCTTCAAATACTTGTAATCAGCTCTCCAGCCATTCCCCATCCCCAGACCAACATGATGTTAAGACCAACAGATTCCTATAGGCTCATGTGTTTGTGAAAAGAGCATATTCTGACATTTTAGTCAAATATTCTAACTAAGTCTGTGCAAGCTGCCTTGATTAAACTTTCATTGTCTAAAATTAGGTCCTAGCAAGATGTTGGTACCAAAAAATCTAGAAGCAAAGGAAAGTAGGCAGAAGTACAGAAGATATGCATTGATTATATTCAGTATGAGGGAGCACTTGCTTATCTAATGTTATAATGCACAAATAAACAGGCTAAGTACCCAGGCAGCACATGCTTATTGATTGAAATAAATAACCAAGTATGAACAGATAAAAATCACTCTTCCACATCAAAGTTGTAAAAAATCCATATAGCATGTTTTGACTGATTTTCCACCAGAATTATAAGTTTTCTATTTCAAGAGAGGCTGCAATAAGCCAGGGTTCATCTTCTGTACAACAATATATTTAAATCAGACCTACTGGCTTTTTTTCCAGAATATGGCCTTTCTACTACTTCAATTAAATGCCAGTGTACTGTAAATAGGTTCCTTGTCACATATATATGTCCTTTGTCACAGCTGGATAAACACATCATGGGCTGGGTGAGCAATTTGCTCATGGGTTGGGCACAGGGGATGAGTGGGGTAACATCAGACTGGCAACCTGTCACTGCTGGAGTTCCACAGGGCTCCATCTTAGGCCCTGTGCTCTTCAACATCTTCATAAATGACTTGGACACAGGACTAGAAGGGATACTAAGTAAGTTCACAGATGACACAAAACTGGGAGGAGCTGTTGAATTCGTCAGAGGCAGTGAGGCCCTCCAGAGAGACCTTGACAAATTAGAGGGCTGGGTAATCATATGAAGTTCAACAAGGGAAAATGTCAGATTCTGCACCTGGAATGGGGCAACCTGGGATGTTTATAGAGACTGGGGAATGAGATGCTGGAAAGCAGTGCCACAGAAAGGGACCTGGGAGTCCTGGTCAATGGGAAGTTGAATATGAGTCAGCAGTGCCCTGGCAGCCAGGAGGGCCAACCATGTCCTGGGGGGCATCGGGCACAGCATTGCCAGCTGTAGAGGGTGGGGATGCTCTGCTCTGCTCTGCACTGGGTTGGCCTTGCCTTGAATATTGTGTGCAATTTTGGGCACCACAATATAAGAAAGATATTAAGCTGTTAGTGTCCAGAGAAGAGCTGCAAAGATAGCTGCAGGGCCTTGAGGGGAAACCATATGAGATGCAGCTGAGGTCCCTTGGTCTGTTCAGCCTGGAGGAGACTGAGGGGAGACCTCATTGAAGTTACAACTTCCTTTTGAAAGGAAGGGGAGGTGCAGACACCAATGTCTTTTCTGTGGTGACCAGTGACAGGACCTGAGGGAGTTGTGTCAGGGAAGGTTTAGGTCGGATATTAGAAAAAGGTTCTTCATCTGAAGGGTGGTTGGGCACTGGAACAGGCTCCCAGGGAAGTGGTCGCAGCACCAAGCCTGCCAGAGTTCAAGAAGTGTTTGGATGACACTCTCAGGCACTTGGTGTGACTCTTGGTGATGGTCCTGTGCAGGGCTAAGGGTGATGATCCTTGTGGGCCCCTTCCAACTCAGCAAATTCCGTGATTCTGTGATATAAAAAAAATGGAAAGAGACACTGAAAAATTAACTTACTATTACAGACAGAAATGTGAAGAACCTTGCCCTATGTAGTCAGCACTGACTTGTAGTTTTGATGAAGCTCATGTTGGACTGAATCAGCGCCTAATCTTTTCAGCTCTTCACTCTCTAGTGCCTGTCTGCTTCCAAGTACTTTTCACTTGTTAAAAATCTCTTGTTTACAATCATTTCCTTGTTCAGTTTTTGGAGAACAAAAAGGAAAAGAAAGGCTTTATTCCCTAGGTTAAGTTTAGATCACATACATGAAGGAAAAGAGAGATTCTGCTACACTTTATTCAATATGATGTTACAAGAAAACAACAGTTACAGCTGACAAACCATTACATCTTTCATAATACAGACAAATTACAAGGTGTAACAAATAATGTGACATTTATTTAACTGTACTGCTTACTATGCTGTTCTTCTGAAGTATATATATATATTTAATTACATAACATTGTTTTCATGTACCAGCCCTCCCCTTTTTTATTTGTTAGAAAAAAGAACACCTCTTAGTGCACCATACAAAAATCCGTGTGGAAGCTGGCAAGCAGGGATTTTGTATGCAGCACCATTAAAATGCATTTTGGGGGATGGGAATTATTAGTGCATCCTTTACTTTTAGATTTTTTGCTTATGTGAAAAATGCAAGGCAGTAACATAGAGTCACTTCACCTAAATGCTGGTAGGGGAGAGTATTGTTATGCTCAGTAATGCAGCCTAATTCTGTTTATATGGGGTGTCTGCATTTTGCTCTCCAGTCTGTACAGTCTAAACTTTTTATATAACAAGGATTACAAATCAAATAATATTCACAGATGAATATTTCGTATAGGACCATATCAGAGCATTGACTACATATTTGGTTGTGTGCACTGATAAAGGGGTGTACTTCACCTACCAGCCCACAGGGTATTTATTACCTTACCGTTTCCCCCCAGGAGTGTGAAGCACAGAACCCCTGTTCATCAAAGATAAAGAAAAACCCTCTGTGCCTCTGTCTACTGCAGATTGGATTTTCACTGGTGATTTGTCCTAAGCCATGGTTCTAATTAAAAACAATAGTGGGAATTAAAAGGACCCAACCGATCCAGGACACCATACAGTAAAGTAATATTGGAACTACTGGAGTGTCCTGTCTGGTGTGGTGCCTGCTGGGTGTGGATTAGAGCTGATCTGAACTGACTAGGACAGATGAGCCATCTCCAGCTGGTTGACTTGTAAAGTTAGGTTCTGTGAACTTGAATGTGTAAGGACTCTGTATTGTGCAGACCATCTCTATCATCATGTTCCCTTCCCTGTTTACTCAGTATGAGATCCTACAGAGAGTTAGAACATGCCCTCCCACTTTTAACTGCCTGCTATACCTGTTGCTGCTCTCCCCCCTTGCAGCAAAGCCACATCCTCTCAAGTATCACCGGGAAGGATCTACTGGGGCTCAGTCAAGTGGTAGAAAAATGCAAGTTATGCTGCTACTGGCTGTTGACTCTGAGTGAATCCCAGAGTTTCTGAAGGACTGTGCCCCATGGAGTACTGGTCACTGAAGCCAAATTCTGCCTGTTGATGGCATGAAACATCATGTTCTGGGCACCCACAGCACATCTGGAAGGCTGGGCTACTTCATATCCCTCTGAAGATTCTGTGGGGAACTGATTTGAGAAGGATGAGAGAAAAGAAGGATAGCACTACTGACCTTTGCTGATCACTGATCTCAAGATCACTGATGGGGTTTAAGCAGTCCATTCTGCAATGCTGAGAAGAACTGTGGTGAAAACAGTTGGAGGGGTGAGCAGCTGTCAGGGGATCCTAACTGATAGGTGTCAGTCAGGCTAATCATGCAGTTAAGGGCTCTACTGAAAAGGGGAAGAGGGAAATAAGGCTATACTGTCAACTGTCAGTTCCCTGGCCAAAGGAGCTTCTACTTTCTCAAAAAACCTTGATATTTCCCAGCAGAGTTGATATTCCAGAAGATTAATTTGCAGTGCTTATATGAATGGCACCAGTGCGCTAAGCCTAGGTCCCTTGGTGCTAGGAGAACATCCTTAGGGCCAGAGCCTCCATGGGAGAGCAGCAAACCCAAGTCACCACAGCCAACCAGGGTGCCTGCAAAGTAGGTGTGTAAGAGATCCTGGTCACTCTTTATTGATCAGTAGCTGAGATAACCTCACTACTGCTAAAGACTAAGTTACTATTTAGAAGCCTAGATATTTATAAGCTTTCCTTCAGGCAATTGAGTTTGAAGATTTTTGGACCAGTTTTATTTCAGTAGTTGCTTAAAAGTGGGAATGGGGCAGAGAAGATAATCTGACACGCAGGTGTGTGTACACACACATACACAGATACATACCTACCTTAAGCAAACACTACGTGAGTCACTATGGATAGTAATATGCTGGACTTGTGGGAACAGTTGGGGAATTACTCTCTATATTAAACCTTCAGATGTTTAATTGAGCAGCACAATTGCTTGCCTCCCAATTTAAGCTGCCAAGTAGAAGCATCTATGAAACTACCCTTATATTCCTAATCGAAATCTTTGTTACATTGTCAAAAATTCTTCAGATTTTTGCAGCAAGTTTTTTTTCTAAAAATAGCTAATTTTAATAATCAAACTGCATACAATTTAAGTAGCAAAGATAATGTATAAAAGACTTTTCTCTTACAAAAAAAAAGAAACATGAAACCCAAACAAACCACATCTAAGGCAGTTTCAGTGTGTGATAAATTCAAAAGTTCAGTGGTCACTTTTCCCCTTATAAACACAGGGGGAAAACTAGTAAATTCTAAATAGGATTGTGACTGAAAGTGGCTTTCAGATGGCTTTTAGCAGATCCTGAAAGAGAGGTGTCATTGGGGAAAATTGTCTTTTAATGGCTGTACAAATATTGAGAATATTTCCATTGTTCAACTCTTTGAAAGTGTAGACTCCTGTCCTAGTTCATTAAGAGACCTTTTGTAGCTACTTGTGCATTCAAGGATTTGCCTTATTGGGTGATTTTTTTCTTATTAAACACTGTTGGAGTTTAATAAGATGGCAGTAGCACAAATCCTTTCCCCCTCCTTTTAAACACTGAAAGCTAACCAAAGCATTACCACACTTCTTAAAAATGTAATTCAATGCATCCAGCAGGCAAAGGATGTCAGATTTATGTGTAGAATAATATTGCCTAGCAAGCATTTCTGTCCAAGCAGGACTATAACTCAACAGTGATTTTTGCACCATACCCTGCCCTCTCTAAATGCAAAGGACTGCATACAGTCAGGGCAGTTTTTTCACACCCCTGAACACAATGTTCTTCCCAACCAAAATGTATCAGGGGCTTCCTTTTCTAAAAGCACACAACTTAAGTTTCTTGCAAAGTTTGCATTTGAATGATTCATTCAGAAAAGCTATCTAAAGACCAAGGATCATGTAGTACCTTCCAATCAGCTCAGCATACCTATGGAAAATAACTCGAAAGGTGCTTTGGTGTGGAACAGCAAACAGTTTGAGATGAGGAAAATTCTCCACCTTGCTTTGTACATGGCAGTAACAGCTTGATTTAATGGCTCGTTCAATGGAAGTTTTTATGTACCTTAGTATGTTCCTTGAATTACACAGAACACTTTCATCATCTCTGTTTTCAAGAAAACATTCCAAAAGGTACCAAGTGTGAGAAGAAACTTAGAGATGTTAGCCAAGACCCATAAAAGAAACGTATATTTTTTAAAGGAATAAAATCATAAAGAATTCACTCTATATCTGTAAGCTGCATACATCTCATCATTTTTGCTTTGTCTTTCTCACAGGCCTATTTTGAAAACTGGCATGCTGCATAGCCTAAGCAGAGTAACCAAATTCAGAGTACTGAAGTAAACATGCAATTATTGCCATGTTTTTTGAATAGATATGAATGGTCTCAGGGGATTATGAAAAAAGAAAAAACCCAACAACACTTCAGGAAGAGTGGCAGGGTGCTGCAATTGCCAGCCGATCAGACAAGTTGGGCTTGCCCTGGAAGAAACAGTTTTTTCCCAGTGGTTGCAAAATATGCACAACTCTCAAAGAAAACATACAGTCCTTTATGCCATCATTGGCTCTTTTAGTACAGTTGTTACTGAAGAAGTGTGAACACCAAATGTGTTGTCTGAAAGTATTTAAGACATTGCTGGTGCTTACAAAGATGCAGCCCTGCAGTGGAAAATCAAACAAAATCAAACACAAGAGTGAAAGAATACATGCCATGTATCAGTAAGCAAAAGCTTAATCTTCACATAGTTCTCTGAAATCACAAGGTATCCAAATGCGTGCAAGGTTTTAAATAAATTGCAGGGAGAAAACAGGGTCTTGCCAGCTTCAATTTTCTTTTGAATGAAATCCACCATAGAGAAAGAAAGGAAACAGGCCGTGGTTCCTTCCTGGTGTCGGCCTCCTCATTAGGTTTTTATTTCCCTCCTTCAACCTGGTAAATTTAATCCTGTAAGGAAACAATATAAATTACAATAAGCCTCATGAATTGCATTTTTTAATGTTTTTTTTTTTTACTTGGTAAAAGATAGGTTAGTCCAAAGTCAGTTATGAAGGCACCAGCTCAGCATGAAGGACGGACTTTCAAAGCATGTTTAGAGCTGGTATGTCAGGAAAATGAACTTAAAACACCAATGTTTTCGGGGTGGTTGCCTAAGTGAGATATATTAATCCATATTCATACATCTCTGCCCCAAGTGCTGATTTTCAGAGGTGCCATTAGCACTCATATTCTTAATGGAAATTATAGACAGCCATAAGCAGACAGTCGGCTCTTCTAAAGGTGCTTACATCCCCTGAATGCAAAAGAAAGTTGCTAAATGCTGGCACAGCTTCAGGAGTTTACAAGCTCTTTTTGGCCTTTTTCTCATGGAGTCCCTAATGATCAACTCCACAGCAATACTTGCAACTAGTTTATCAAAAGGTGTCCTCAGGTTTCCTTCCTAAGGGTTGTTTGAGTGCCCTGAGGCACATCACAAACATTTCTGCAAACACAACCAGGTTAAGGAGCAACTTGGTGTGCTATATTTAAATGTATTCACTTTTAGTTCAGTATATTTCTATTAATAGGCATATAACCAAAACCTTCCCTTTCAAATACAAAAATTAACACTGTATCAATAGCTTCACTTATGTCATCTTTCACTCTGCTGATGTATAAGCTTAAAGGAGGGACAGAACTTGCAAGCAAGTATGATGGTTTTGAGGTTTACATGAAACAGGAGGTAGGCTGAGAATCTGGGATACATTACTGTAACACAAAGCATCCAACAACTGCAAGAAGAGCCAGGTAAAGGCTAAATTAACTGAAGCCACTGAAAGTATTTTATAATTAACATATTTAATTAACAAATGTTCAGGTAGAATTCTATGCCAAGTAATAAAGTGAGACTTTCTGAGAAAGTCTGAAAATATATTTGTTAGGTTCTTCAAGACCAAGGATTGCAACTACAGTCCTGATATATTTTTAAAATGTAGTTGCAGGAAGAAAGTCAGATGGGAAGGAATTTCATCATTTAAGAAAAAGAATGCTGAAATATTCATTGAGCATGGAACTGGTTTGTATTAGCATGTCCTAAAACTATTTAAATTAGACTACGCAGTTGCCAGTGAACCTAGTCTAGCCCTCATCCCAAAAGCAGGAGGAAAACAAGGGATCATTTTTGAACTGCAGTTTCAGGCATAACATTTTATTGCATCTTTCAACAAAACAGTCCAATCTCTACACAATATCTTAACCTTCACAATTTGCAAGGCTTCTGTCATGATTTGAGAGCTTTTCTTCTGTTCTTTATGCACCAGGATACCTGAATTGAATTAACAGAAGCCTGTTCTTAAGCATCTTGGGCCCTCTTGGAGCTTGGTCTACCACCTCTAGCGTCCTGCTTGGGTTGTTTCCCAAATGCTTCTGGAGTTTGTGTCGACTGTCTATTCCACATGAAAATCCTACTTTCCCAAGGGTCTAGAGCTTGGCTGAAATGTCAATAAATCTTGTTTCAAGGAATATATTTGAGCTGATGCATTTAGTTTACCCTTCATAAACTTAAAAACAATATTTGGAACATGCAGAGATTCACAACTGCTCAGTGATGAAACACCAGTGATAATATTCCCCAAATTCCACATTTCCCTTCCTTCAAAAGCACTTCTTAGGGATGTCCTTTTTGGAGCCCCTCCATACAAAGAAGCAATTAAACTTCCAAACCTTCAAAAGCTGAGCTGGCATTTGCCCCCAATCATCACCCACACTACAGCTGAGAAAGGTCGTCTTGCAATTTGGAAGCCACATCTGCCCAGAACCAGAATAGCTGGCCTGATTTCAGGCTAAGGCCAAATTGCTGGAGTTCCAGACTGGCATAAGCAGCAGGGACATCCAAAGACAGGTAACAAAATTACAGGGATAGAAAAGCCTCTGGATGGAGGCTTTCCCCATACTTATCAAGTTGTTCAGATTTGAGAATAACTGCAATTACATTCGTTACACAGAGCTTTTCCTTTCTATCAATGGACCTCAGGACAATTTCTAGAGGAGATAAGCATCACGATTCTCTTAGGGCTATGCTACAATTTCACAGTAACAATACTATATTCTCTGGTTTCAAGTTTGCCTCTGTAGGTGAAGCTGATGACACATTCTCCAGGGCAGGACCTGAGCTTGTGAAATGGGGAATACCTTCATCAGAAGCTTAGCACTTCCAGAATCAAGCCCTCAAACATATAGAGCTTTCTGAGAAATGAAAAAAAAGACCAGAGCTGCTACCATGTAACACAGAGGGGAAAAAAATCTCTGCAGTCTGGCAACCACTGCCAGCACCAATGCAGAACAAGGGCAGAACACTGAAGGCTAAGAATGGGTAGCAAAGGTTACAGGTTGCCTGCTCTGGCTAACTATAAGGTAGCTGACAGTTTTATCATCGTAACTGCACCAGCTTCAGCTTTGCTGGGTCTTGCTGTGCTGGGCTTGCAACTCTGGTAACTGCTTTTGTATGAGGCTGAGAGCCTGTGTGACAGATGTTGGGCAACATCACCTCCCACGTTTGGCACAGGCTTAAGATGAAGATTAGATCAAACAGTACAATCACCAGAAAAGAACAAGATTTGATGCCACATTTCACCAATAGTTCTGGATGGGGAAAGCTAGAAGACATAGTGCAACTGGAACCAGGGAACAGTATGGTGGTCACGGTATCTCTGAAGACATGTTGAAATACACCACCTGCCCGGTTTGAAAAGCTGCTCTGCATGATGAACCCACTGCACACACCAGTGACCTAATGGCCAGGGTGCTCTGAGGCCAAACCCTCAGCTTTGGCTGCTGTAACATTTCCACCATGTATAAAAAAATCCTTACATGACACACCCATGGTGCTTAGGAACAGATAATGTTTCCATCCCTAATTCTCTGAATGTTTATTGTTGATTCAAAGTGGTGTCAACAGGTGGAACCCCTTCACTTTGCCTCCAGAGTGCCCTCATGGAGTGCCAACCTTTTCCTGTCCTGAGGAAGAGGAAGAAACTGAACACAGATGTTAGAAAAGCACTATAAGCACTGTGGTCCTTCTCTTCACATTTTTTTTGTTGAAGATGATACTCACATCAAATAGGCACCTCTCCTAAAGTGGAGAAAGAGGAGAGTGTCTCTTTATCCACAGCAGAACATCCACAATAAAACAAACAGACATTTTTAGACTGGTGTGAACCAATCTTTTTATTAAAATGTCATTGTCTCTTCCATGGGGCTCTTGAATTGAAACATCAGTTGTTCACATGACCAAGACCTGAGGCAGGGCCCCCCAGATGGTGCTGCAGCCCAGTTTCCAGATGGCTGCAGTGGGCTGACCTTGGCTGGATGCCAGGTGCCCACTGAGCCTCTCTATCACTCTCCTTCTCAGCCGGACAGAGGAGAGAGAGTAAGAGGGAAAACAACTCATAGGCTGAAATAAGGCAGTTTACTAAAGCAAAAACAAAAGTTTGTGCATGCACAAGTGAAGAGGAAAATAATGTTTACTCTCCGCTTCCCATCAGCAAGCAATGTCCAGCCACTTCCCTGAAAACAAGGCTTCAGCACATGAAGTGGTTGCCCAGAAGGCAAACATGGTAAACCCCCCTTCCTTTTTCTTTCCTTAGCTTTTATATCTGAGCTGACATCATATGGTATGGAACATCCCTTTAGTTACTTTGGGGAAGCTGGTCTGGTTGTATCCCCTTGCGGGATCTTGCCCTCTATGGGGCAGGGGGAAGGAATGTTGAGTGGCAGTGCTGGTGCTGTGCCAGCACTGCTCAGCAGTAACCAAAACACTGGTGTGTTATCGACACTCTTCTAGCTACCAATGCAATTCACAGCACGGTGAGGGCTGGTGCGGGGAAATGAACTCCATCTCAGCCAGACCCAATACAATGGCTCAGTAAATCCATATGTGCATTTTTAAAGATAAATTTTAGAAATATCCCTGCTTAGAATTTAATATGTTTCCCTGATCATACAAATCAAAGTTTTGCCTGGTGACTTGGCAGATTGTGTTTATGGCCTCTGGTCACAGCTTTGCATATAAAAGTGTAAATTGTTAAATGGAGTATTTACAACTTGTGATTTCCCAAGTGCAAAATAGGGTCCTTTCATATCTCCTTAAAAAGCAAAGCAAAACAAATCAAAACAAAAACAACAAACCCTCCAAACAAACATAACAACAAACTGAAATATAACAGACTGCCTTAAAAATGAACTTGTATTTTTTCACCATAGATCCAGGTACTTCTGGTTTTTGTGACATCTCTACAAAACCTAAATAACCTTCCACAAGCAAGTTAAGGATGTACTTGAAATATTAAGGGACCTGGACCTACAGCAAGTGACTTATTTCTAGGTTTGTTATCTAGAGGAATAATCTGCTGCATATATCCTGTTTGTTCCAAATCCCGAATTAAATAAAGTGTTAATCCACCTGAAAAATGGCAGTTGCCAACTTCAGAATGCAGTAGTTGTTGCTGTAACCGTGGTTCTAGAAAGGGATACCCAAGCTTGTAATTTAAACATTAATCATACTCTCAAGACATGAGGCAGAGGAGGATGATTAAATCCCAAATATTTTTCTTTATGTTAATTAGTGAAAGAATGTCGTTTCCTGTAACAATGCCAGTTCAATGCATGTTCCTTTTGGCAGCATCAGCATCCTTTTCTAGGTACTTTTAATTTCTGTATAAATTATCTCATAGGGTGGAGTTGTGCTCCCGCAGAGTCCTTAGCATGCAAAGCACACTCAGAGTGCAGGTCTATTTACATGACAGCTGATTTAGCATTATTATAAGAGTATTCCAGATTTAAAGTAAAAATATGAGCTGACAGCTGGAGATGCTGTATTCTCTATGAGCTGAAACATAGGGGTATTTAAGTTCCTCAACAATAATACTCTTTCTGCTTCTTTCTCCACCACACATGCCCACACCACAGATACTGTTCATCCTCTCTGAAAAAAAAGTACACTACTAACAGGTGATTTTTCCTGCATCTTTTATTCCTAGCTTTGTTAGAGAAGTAATTTTAAAAAGCCAATCAAACATTATCGATACTGTTTGCACTCAGTGCCTACATGCAACTTGTTGCTATAAATATTAAGTAATTGGATCACCAATACCCATAATGCAACTTTATTTTGACCTACATGCCCTATGAACTAGATATTTTTTGGCTTCAATTTCCTTAAAACCAACTGTCAGCATCATGTGATGGAAGAGATGAAAAATGAAAATGAGTGTTCCCACTGTGCAGGTGAGTGACCTGTGGGAGACAGCTCTGCCTGCTAGGATTTTTACACGTACCATCAGACACAGACCAATTGATTAGATCATCTTATACCTGCCACCAACTAGGCTCAAGAGACTAATTAGAGAGAGTACTGCCTGCGCAGGCACCCCATTGACACCTAATTTGCTCAGCCAAAGCCTTTGGGGAGAATGTATTATCTCTGCAGCTGTGCTTCATGCATTTCTGATTTGAGGCATAAGCAAGGAGTACTTCTTCACTCTTTTGCACAAACTGAGTATATAAGCCCTTAAGTGCTAAATACAAGCAGACAAATTAAATCTGGCCAGCCCCCACAAATTTTTTCCCCCCCTTCAAATATAAATACATACATACGTGTTTTACTTTATGTCTGTAATACATGTGCAAAAATGCAAACACACAAAAAAGGTATATGTAGGAGTCTGAATGTGTATGGAAAAGATGGATACATAAAGACATTTCCACAAATACATGCTTTAAAATATGCAATTGTCACACTGCATGCCTTCCTCTGCTGCAAAGTTTTACTTCTGTGAAATTTAAAAGAAATGTGCATTTGTTCTAATATATGAAAAATAAATACTCTGCAGTGTTGTTAGCTCAGGCTCAGAATTACTCCATGGACAAGCCTCAGTAGATTTCTGCCTATAGTTGCTCTGTGTATCTTCAGAGGTGTTAGTTCAAAGATTGTTTCAGTATATAATCTAGCTTTGTTGGAAGCTTTTCTTTGATGGACTATACCTTGTTTGTGGTTTCCTGAGGACTACTGTTCACTAAGGCTAAATATAAGGTTACTTAAGTTGCTTTCTGCTAGGCTTTGGTTTTACCTAGTTATCCATGCCCCAAAACACACAGAAGAGGCAAGACTTAAGGCTGTCATTAAAAATTTAGTAAAAAAAAAAAAAAAAAAGAGAGAGAAACACTAGAAAAACCATGATTTTTTTTTTTTGAAAACTGAGAAGGGTTTAGAAAAAAATGTTTTCAACTACAGGCAGGTTAGTGATTTCTGAACTCAAATACCTTGCAACACACAGGAACATGGTGGATTTGCATGACTTCTAAAATAGAACTGAAACCAAATATCTTCTTCGTGCTTTTGTGTCTTCAACGCAACTTTCAGGAGTTGAACAAGGCTGAATGATTACAATTGAATTTCAGTTTGTGTCAAAGTCTGTGTTGACATGGTCAGTTTATTGGTTCAACTCAGGATCCTGCACCGCTATAACTAAAGAAGCCTCAGCAAAATATGTGCAACTTCCCTGTGTGGCTAAAACATCAGATGTAACCTGCTTTGCCAAGCACACTAGTATTGTGACTTCCAGTCTTGCTCCTAGGATGGGGCATAACTCAATAAAAACCGAATATCCTCACCCTCCTCCCCTCACATAGGCCACACCTCTGCCAATTCATTTTATATTTCTTTAGCAATATTTAATATCATTTAATGTTTAAATGACCCCTCTAGATTTCTTGACAATTGTTGGCTACTACTTTTTCACAGATGCAGCACTGTATGAGATACTTACACATTGCAATAATAACTGCTATCACTATTTAGCAGTAAACTACATTCGACAAACAAGTAACAAAGGATTTACTGATTAATTTTTTTTCTGCTCTTTTCCCCTGTGTCTTAGTTACTACATTTGTATTCTTACACTGGATTTCCCAGACTCTTATCTACAGTGATGAAAATTTCTGTATGTTCTTGTCCACAGTTTTAACATATAAATCATAATACAGATTCATATGGACATATTTCTGGGTTACAAACTCCTCTTTCCGCAAAGAACTTTTCACTGATTGACTTTACCTTTGAGCAGAGCCCTGCAACTCTAAATAAAGGAATATGTGTGTGGAAGGTGAGTACAGTTTCAGGGTGTGTGAAAGGATGACTCTAAAAGAAGTGAGTGCTAGACAAGGACTGTAAACTAGTAAGAAATAAAGTAGTCGAAATAGTAACATAATTACCAACTAAATGATTTTAAGAGTATACATACTTTAAATAAATGACATAACCTTTGAAAGGTAAGATGTTTATGGCACAGTGGATATGAGGCTGCAAAACAGAAACCAAGATTTTGGCTTTTCTACTGAATGTGACTGTTGGCAAGTTACTTTATCTCACTGTAACCTGTTGTGTAACAAGGGCTCTGGGTTATATCCCAGCCTCTGGGTTTAGAGTGTCTTCCAAAATGAATCTTCAGTTTTATCTGGAGCCACCAATAGTTCAAATCACATAGATAAAGTTAAATTCAACAATATTAGAACAGCTGCAAAGTTTAGGAGTGGTTGAAATCCTTACTTGGACTGTGTGTTTTCCAAATTGCACCTTTCTGCCCAATTCAAAACGAAAGTCCTATTTCACCTAAGACTTTGTGAATGTGAACCCAATAGTCCAATATGGGAGGTTGATTCTGAAGGGCCAAGACTTGCCCTTAAATTATAAACCAGTTGCTAAGCAGCCTATATGCATATCAATAATTGCAAGCCAACCATGCATACTTTGCACACAGGTCTCTGAAAAATATTGTAATGAATTCCTTCATAGTGTGTCTTGTGAGGAAAAAAGGAATACAAGCCTATATACTTTATTCATAGTATATACTTCCAATGTTATTGGATAACATGTTTGGTTTCACAGTTGATTTGTAGGAATACCTTTAACTTTTGAGTGGCTGCACTAACTTCCAAATTAGTTTTCTGCAAGTCTTTCAGCAAAAATTCTTTCCTACCCTAGCTGCCCAAAGCTGAAGTTTTTTCTTTGAGCTGAGAACAAAGTCCACAAAGCCCTTCACAATTACCATTTGAATAAGGCTTCACATGAAAAATGGCCAGGACTGAATCTACTACATGTCTCCTAGTTTTTGAGAGTAAAGCACAACCCTCTGTGAGTGAGTTCTGGGAAAATTAGTACTTCAGCTGAAGGCACTACAAAAATAGCAGTGTTATTGAGCTTAATATAGTTTGCAAGCAAAGCCCTGGAAAACTTATTAAAAACAAAAAGCAAGCTGAGGATTTTGGTACACATCAAGACCAGAAAAATATTAGTGCTACTTGTTTGCAAGAACATACTTCTCAAACCTGAGAAACAGCCAAATCCCTACAACATTTTATAACCCTTTTTTTTAATCTGATTAATGTGACACGTCTAAATTGCTATGCTTCTCACCCTGATAACTTGCAAAAAACCCTGCCAAAGAGGAACTGACTGAATGTAAATTGGAGAAATGCTGTCTGCCTGTATGTGTAATGAGAGAACCTAAACCTACGATTTTTGCCAGTGTTTGACACAATGGGATCCTTAGCTGTAGCACCAGCTCTCTACTCTGAAACAGATAAGTAAATGCTATGCCTGAACACTATTTGTAGACAGCTTAATTAAAATACCTAAAAGTAAAAATAAAGAAAGAACAAACCTATCCATTATAGTTGTATATAACATAACTCGGAAAATGAAATACCTGTTGGAAGAGGATATAAAGTAATTAATGCTCTGGTTAACATGTTTGTTACTGGTCTGAACCCCATTCAGAAGAAAAGGAGCACCAGAAGAGCTGGTGAGAGATCTTCTCATTGTACTCTCTTGCTAAAGTCAAAGGACTACAAAGCACTCACCTGGGTGCAAGTGAGCTGAGCTGTGGTACCCTTCCATAATGTCTCATCTTTGGGGCAGAGCCAACTTAAATAATTCCCACTGCTGCAAACCTCACTCCTTCCTCCTGCCCTGCAACTTATGCCCTTCTCACTTCTTTTGTAAAATTTTCTGTGGGACTTCCTGGACACTGGACCACTAAAAACACCAGAAGTGACATTATTTTTATGTAGATCTTCTCAGTGAAAGCTTGCAAATAGCTGTAACATCACAACTTAGTGGGTTTGGAAACCAGAGGGAGCAGGAAGGAACTGCCTAGGTAGAGCCAAAGAGAAACTTGACTGTTCATGTCTGCAAAGAAAAAATCATGGAATAACATCCTTATTTTTCATCAACAGCAGTTCCCCAGTGCATTACTCATAAAAAAGCTTTCCTTTCTAATGTTCGAAGCCACCTTCCAACTCACAAATGGCTAACTATTTTCAGGTATCCAGAAACAGTGTGAAATCTGCCCTAGCTGGCCACTTAGGGGAGCAGACAAAAGTTGTTGCATAATGACCTACTAATTAAAAAGGAAGAAAATCATATTCGAAAGATCTAGGAATACCCATAAGATTGCCTAATAAGGATAATCTGTACGTTTCAAGGGAGCAGCAAACAGGAGATGGCTGAGAGCCCATGCCTCTGACTGGAAGTTCTTTGAATTTTTTTGGTTGGCTTTAATTTTTTTTAGCAGGAAAAATGTGTTGGCCTGTCAACATATCAAGGAGATGTTTGTGAAGCTTCAAGTCATATTTAACCAGAGTTCAGAGAATTCAGATGGGATAGAAAAGCATCTGATTCTTTATATGTCACTATCTAGCTGTAAATGAAGAATACAACCCTATAGTTCAGGGAGAGCAGATCAACTGTGCCCTAATCTACATACCATGAATAAACCTTACTGTCTTCCAGTGTTTGGAATGACGGCTGTTCTTATTTAGGAGTGCTATTTATCAACTCAAACCTAAGTGTATTTCTTCTATCTGAAACACAACAGCTGACCAACTCAAAACCCAAAAGAGATGATGTGCATGACTGTCTCCCTCCACTCACCCCCATCTAACATAGCAAAAAGCGCGTAACTTCAGAGAACTTAATCAGAAATTTATTCCTGCTTTTCCCCATTGTGGCTTTTATCCCCAAAGTCAAGTCTGTTGGACAAAATGACATATGAAACACTAAATGCCTTTCAGATGACTCATTAGCATTCACCTTCTCCCAAAAACTAAGGACTGCCTCATGCAAAGATTAAAGTATCCACAGGTACTTAAAAATAGGGCATTTTGTATACATGTGATTGTTAATATTAGCCAAGTTACTTGAAAGGTAAGTTCTCTTGGAACAAATTTTATGCCACTAGTGTAATAAGTGCAGAGTAGCTATGGGATAGTGTTGAGATGGGTGTGGACTATTTTGTTCTTACAAAGATTCCTTGGAATTTAAAGATACCTCTTCAAGGGATAACAACACTACCTCACTCCCCACAGATAAATGCTAAGCATTAAGAAAACAAAGTGTGAATGTTTATTATTACCAACATCATTGTAGTAGCCCACAAATACCTACAGGCAGCTTGGAATTAAATTATGTTTGGAGTTTTGGAGGTTTTTTTGTTTTGTAGTTTGTTTTGTTTTGTTTCGTTTTTGAAAAGACAGAATGAGTGTTCAGGTTCAGAAGAAAAAAAGAAAGACAGATGGGTAAACTAATAAAATTTGTAAAACTTTGATTTCTCATCTGTATTTTTATTTTCATTAGTGTTTTTCCTAGAAAGTACTTTTCAAACCAGCAAGGAATTCTTAATTTATCTGGAATGTGGAGTTATGGATGCCTATGTTTTAGCCTGACAGAAGAGACTTCATTGCAGTTGCATTCTGGATAGCAAAGATCCTTCTAGCTAAACACCATGTGGTTATACATTCTATTTGCTGCTGTGGCTTTTCAGAGGCTGAGCATCATGTCAAAGTGGTCATGTCAATTAAAATACATTTTTTAGGACAGCACTGCAGCCCTTATGCACACATAAATTAGACAGAAAGCAGTCCTCACATGCTGAATCAGAAGGATACTTCCCACAATTATAGTATAATACATTAATGGCAAGTGTAAGTAATAGATGTATTTAAATTTTGGAATATATTTCCAAACATCATTCTGTCCAAAGCTCTTAGTCCATGTGTCCACCCATACCATGAATGCCATGCAACGATATTGACTGAGGGGTCACAAAGTCTTTGGAGTTGATCTTTTCAAGCCTGAATTGTTTCCTAACCTGAGAGTTCTTAAGAGTAGAATAGAGTAGAGGAGAAAAAAATTCCCAGGTTAGGAAATGCAGTGGTGTTTTATGAGATATTGCTTGCCTCTCTGCTCATTATTCCCTAGAGGCTCCACTGATACTGAATACTGCTATGCAATCCTTTCACCTATACAGCTTCCACTTGGGATTCTTGCTGAAAATCTGTGACATTAGAAATAATTACTGGCAGCTTCAGGCCAGCTGCATTCTTTCCTGCCAGTTCCATTTTTAATTATAAAAACCTATGGAGCATTGAAACAGAAATATTTCCCCAGTGCGGTCTCTGTGGCATTAAATGGAAAAAATGTTCCCGAATTAGGATCTCTACAGAGCATCACTACAACAATGAGGATATCCTATCTAGTACATAAAGAGATCACAAAGCAGCTCAGTGATTTGATTTCTCAGAGTTCCCACTCTGGCTGAGGTTAAGAACCTTTTCCACATGTATGACTAAGATGTTCAAATATTACACATGGTTTGGGAAATCCAACATGAGGTACTTCTCAATGACACAACTTTTGGAAACCATGCAGGATCTACACCCTTTGAAAATCAGGCCTCCCTCAGTTACAGAGGATTCCCTTCTCCTGTCTGTTTTCTGAAAGATTTAAATGTTTTCAAAAAGTAGTCTCACACACTTCAGAGGCTTGACACATGTGGCAGAAATAGTAAATGTCAAATCAGGTGCAAGATACTGAACATTTCATGGTATGCTAAGACAGGGATCATGGTAAGAAGGGGTACTAAAGGCTTTTCTTTCGAAAGTGCCATAAGCACTGGTTTTCTTGTAACTGCCAGAAATACTTAATCTTTTTTCTTTTGAAGCTCCATTATAAAAGTAAGGTTTTGCATAGCTCGTTTAAATAGTTTAAATGACACAAGGTTAAGAACAGGAAAGCCTTTCACCAAAGGTGGTTAGTCCTTTTCAAAGATTTCATATGCAGCTTACTTTCACTGCATTCTTTTACCTTGGCTGCTTCCCAAGTGAGTAGAAGTTAATTAAATAGGATTTTGACCCTCTAACCTTCCCTATAAACTGCATCTTTACCTAGGTCTATTTAAATAAATCGGATAAAAAACCAATCATGTAGCAGAATATATATTTTTACAGCTGTGGAAAAAACAAACATGTCTATTAAGCTTATTTGTAAGTACTTAGTATTCAAAGCAACAGCCAAGACTCATGGATGATTTTAATTAAAGTAAATCTGGGTGGGCACATAAATTCATTTACGATGGCATTTCTCAAATTGAAATTTCTCTAGCATTACTGAACAGCAGTGCACTACGGTAAGTCCTCATTTATTCAAGGCAACTGAAGTTCAATCCCTGTGATAAGGTTGAATTAATTTTGTGTCATGAAAAGTATAAATTTTATCTATGAAAAATATCAAAGATATGAGGCTGAAAATCATTACAGGAAAGGAGAGAAAGAAAGAGCAGAACAGATGGGTAGATAACAATTATACAGAACGATACCCAGCACCTCTGTAACTGACATGCTCTGGATTTAATTATCAAAAGAAGGTGAAACAGATGCACCAGAAGAACACTGTGTTGCTCTCTACAGACGATAGTGTGACTTTCTGTATCTCGTTAGCCCTTTTCACTTTAAAATACAGGCTTCTCATTATTAAATCATTCCAAAACACAGTAGCACCTTTTAGTTTCATCCAGAAACAAAATATAATTTAGGTGTGAAGAATGATAGCAGTTATGTATGAAGAAACACATAACTAGCTCACACATAAAGAATGAACAAAGAACCAAGCTGCCTCTTTGTGCCTATGTGATGTGCTCAGCATAGGCAGTGACAAAGACGCTGCCACTGGAGCCTGAGCACTGATCACATCTCTCACCCCCAGCAGGGACTTCATAAATTGAGTTCATCACAGAATTAAATTCTTCCAAAATGTAGGCCTTTAGTTTGATACAGTGATAGCAATACCATCTAACCGCCTCACTGGTCCATCATGTTGCAATTTTGCAGCCATTTGGTGATAAATACACGCATAATCAAGAGTGTTAGGGTTTGATCCCTGATTGGGATATATTTGCCAGTTTCCTGACACTTCTCTAAACCCATCACTGCTGAATTAACAGCAGGAAGATGACGACAGTCATATCATGCCTAAGAAGCACCAACCACAGTGTGAGCAGAGGCAAGGGTAGGGAGGCAGACCAAGGTGCAACTCATCTCATTATAAGTGTCTGGGGTGTCTTAATGGCATCATGCATCATGTTTTGCCCATCTTTGTCAAACTACATTAGACCAGGCTTGTTACCACGTGCAGGCTGTGATGACAAGGATTAACAGGAAAAAGTTCTTCCATCTTTCACATTGCACAGAAGAGGATCATATATTCTCAACAACAAGGTTTCTCTGCTCCTCTTCACTGACCCTGAAACAAAGGCTTCTAAAGTAAGGTCTAGCATTACGGAGTGTACAAAGTGGAAAAAAAAATGTGATCAAAAAAGGCACTGGAAATTCTGGAAATTATAATAAATAGTTTAAAGACATGTCAACAGTCTGTAACTCTTCCTCCTCAAATATTTTTATCCCATCAAGTAATAACTGACAATAACAGTACTGTAAACTCAGAGAGATACATTCTTTATGGTTTGAAAGGGCTTTGCATAGAATTATTTTAATTATTTTCCTTATATAGTAAGTAGAGGATAAAAAAGATTTCTGAAATAAGAAATGTTATTGTTAACTCACTAATCACAGCTGAGGGACTTAGGGGCAGTCTGGTTTCTGAAATATCTTTGGGATTATTTTACAGAATTGACTAAGTTGGTGGTATCCCTGTCACATGGATTTCAATGCAAGGCACCAAAACTTCCTTTATGCAGAAGTACAATAGACAAAACTGGATGCTGAAATCATATCCTGGAAAATTCTAGAATGCTAATACTTGAAATGGGGGATTTTTATTAATTTCAAGAAGTTAATTTTTCATTTCTAAATGCCTGTTTATGAGGTGATTGAGTTTTGAGTTGACATATAAATTACACACTATGTTATTTATTTTTCAAACATAAAATACGTATCCTTGCTGTTTTGAGAAACTACTGACCCTTAAAAGTCAAACCAAGTGCTTGATTTCTCTCCTTTGATTCTTGGGGCCCCACAGACAAGGGGGTTATGAGCTTCCCTGTTTTGCTTCTTGACATTCAACACCTTTATGGCTTGGGACCAGTGGAGTAGCTGGGGACAACTCGGGTATCAACATGTAGGAAGAGCTACTAAGGGGACCTCAGAAAAATGCCAAGACAATGGCCAAGGAGCCCCTGTGACAGGGCAGACCAGGAAGACAGTCTGCAGCCAAAGCCAGGCAAGCACACAGCTACAAACTACGAGGTTTCACAGCAGAAGCTGCTCTAATATGGAAATAGATTCTTACCCTCCAGGCCCATATGTCATCACACCAAACTAAGTTGAAGCTGCCAACTAAAATGGGCAATTTCACATGAACTTGGCAGGGTGACTACCAACACAGAGCTTGTTTTCCACTGGTGCCACCCACTCTGCTAATCCAATTCTGTCTCCTGGTTTGCTTTTAAATAATAATGAATACAGCAGATGGGAGGGGAAAATGTTCCCAGCAGTTAAGCCAGAATGTGATCGAGGCTCTTTGCTTTTCACATTTCTTGTGCAAACTAGCTGTAAATGCAATGTCAAGTGATTAACAGTGGTTAAATGAGAAAGCCAGGATTTGCCATGTTCTCAGTCATTTAATCTTTGACCAGGACATGCAAGCAAACAAAACAGTCAGAAGGATAACATGTTGAAAGAACCAACTTTCATAATATTTAACTTTGATAAGGATAGGGATGGACTCTTCTTCCCATCCTTGTAAATATAATTTTGGGGGGATTCTTTGGGGGGTGGCAGAATGGAGGGTTGTTAAGCAACAGAGCAGTATTAAAAATACCTTTCCAGTCAAACACACAGTAATCAGGACAAATACTATTGAGTGAAATCCCGTATCTGACTCCTTTATACAAGGAGAGGGGAACCAGGCTGACGCACCAGGTTAGGGAACAGGAATGTGACTGTCAAGAAAAAGGGCAGAAGGAGACATGGAGAGGCAGTGGGCAGACAGCAAGGAGCATACAACCATGAGGCTACATGTCTTTTCAGCAGCGGCAGGAGGACCTATTATTCCTGGGTCACACAACATTATCTCTTGTCCGACAAACAGCAGGTAAGCTTGTTTGCACGGTGCACTGTGTTTTCTCTTGTGTCAGCCTGACACAGAGGATAATCACCTCCCACTGCTACCTACTGGCCTCACACTGAGGGTTGAAAGGTATGAATCCCACTGGCAACACATCTCGATGAAGGTGAAATAAGGCATCAGGATGATTCTATACAAAAAAACTTCTCACTTCCACTTTCTCAGTTTCTGAAAATTTGGGAAATTACAACTTTTGAAAGGAGTTAAAGATGCTTATGCAGTACATCTAATCCCTTGTAAATCTGTAGTAATCTTTTACATATGATCATTTTCTTGTCTCAGAAGAAACCGTTGCCACATTTGCTGCTCAAATTATATGCTGCTTTTGTAAGACAAAGAGTTTTATTGAAAATAAGACTCCTTTGACTCCTTTATTGTGGAAGCTGGAAGGTCTGAAGTAAGTTGAGCAGCAGACAAGATAATAAAGTTTCAGTAGCTGAATGCCAGGAAAGTTGCATTTGAGTCCTGCTTCTGCCACAGTTCCTACATGATGCTAGAAAACTATCAGAGTTCCTGTATGACACTAGAGAAGTTCTATTAACCTATTTTATTTTTACTTTTTTTCTAACAGAAATTCACTTGGCAGCTCTCATTTTCTTTATAATCCAAGATGGTTCCTGGCTGGGGCTGCTGATATGCTGAGCATTCACTGCTCCAACTGAGGTCAATGCAGAATGAAATCCAATCTGAACATATTAGGCACTAAAAGATGCTAGGAGCTCTGAAAAATCAGGCAAGGAAATTGGATTCATTTTTAACAATTGCCATTTTAATACCTGTGCCTCGGCTCCTAGGGCATAAAATGGACACCTCCACACCATCTCAGCTCACAGAGGTACTGTGAAGGTGACTTCACAATGTGGCAAAGAACTAAGACACAATGCATCACAAAAAGCCTCCATGGAAACCAATGATTCTGTATTTGGTGCAGATTATGGATGCCAAAGCCATAATGCACAGGATGAAACACTGAATGACGAAGATGAAAAGAAACATTAACTATATTGTTCACAATCCATTATCCTGTAAAAAAGTGACTTGAAGTCGCAAAGAAATAACAGTATATGATCCTGGCAAATGAAGACTGTAGATGAATGCGTAAACTATAGGTGGAGGAAATTACATTTGACACTTTAATTTTTATATTTCCTAAGTACTGTTTGAATTTGTCACTGAAATAAATTTTTAAGCGGACTTTAGAAGAAGACAGTATTGCTAAGAACTAATGATATATCTTCCAAGTTAGTCATATAGAGGATGAAGAGATTCCTAATACAAAATATAAGCTTGTCTCAAGTTTACTATCTGTTTCTATGTCTTTCAACTGAAATATTTTGTCTGGCTTAATGTTGCAAGACCACAGTAACATACTTTGAGACAGCAAACTTTGCTAATAGAGGATAATAGATATTTTATTATATAAATTTTACAATCTCTGTTTTTCCATCTAGATATAGGGAGTTTAGCATATGCCTTCTAAAAACTGAAAGAATTTCATACAGACATCTGTACTGGCCTGTTCTTTGTACTAATTAAATTAGTTTCCTGTTGAGTAAGTAAAGTACTGGCAGCCAGGAACAGTTGGGGAGACAGCTCAGAGGCTTAAGCACTGAACCGTGAACCTTTCTGTTTACTACAATATTAAACAAGTAGACACTCTTGCTGACATTATGGGGAATGAAAGAACATTCTGTTAAAGATATTAGTTTCATTACCTTTTGTGAACTACTGATCTTCTTAAAGAGAGATTTTTAAAGATACAAAAGGTATTTCATTTGATACAGTTAACTAAATAAACTCATTATTTGGTTTAAAAATACATGTGTCAAAGTTAAAGCTGAATTTGAACTTCAAATCTAAGGGGTCAAAACTCAGAAGGGATAAGTAAGTCAAATTGCTGCCCAGTAATGGAGCTGCATCTTGGGTTCTGCACCCCCACTCTAATGATCAGAAAACTGAAAACTTTATATGACACAGAGAATTTCGGCTCAAGCACATCATAAGTGGCATTGACACTTTAAAGGAGTAGGGCAAGAGACATCATGTCTCCGATCTTCTATACTAGTGGCTTTAAGCAACTGCTGGGGAGTTTGCTGTATGTTTGAATAAAGCATAACGAGAAAGAAGCGCAAGCAGTATGTGAATGAAAGACCAAAATAGCCATTCTTACTTACTTCGATTTCATTTTTCCTTGTAATGTAAGACCTCTCAAAATATTATAAATTGTTTACATTAAAATATACGTGTTTACCACACTAAATATACACTGAGACTTTGTGTGCATATATTTAGCTCAAAGCTAATCTCTGAATACAAGCCCTTTCTGAATATAGAGATTTATAAAAAGAAACACTGATAAACTTTCAACTATGGGGACTCTAGCAGTCACTGCAAAAACAGCATCACAACACAAAACCTGTGTGATTTTGTGGATCACCCCATAAATCTTCCTTTGTCTCATGAGTTTAAGTTTTCAGCCAAGAAAAACAACATTCTTCATAAAATTAATGAAAACAAGCTGCTCTGTGCCTACAGAAAAAGATTTTTTCTTAATTACTTTTTTGCTTTGAATCATATATCCTGTAGTTTGATTAAATTCCCTTAGAAGTCAACTAAAAATTAGAGCATTGCGGCGTTAACCTCAAACATGGTGTTTACTTGGAGAATATAAACCCACTGTGCCTTTGTGAGCTGACATTTAAAGCAAGAATACGAGCAATATGCAAGACAGTTTTTAGTATTTTCATTATGTCACTGCATAAATTTATTTTCAGGGCTTAAGAGTTTGCAGAGAAATATGATCTGGCCAATGTATTTATTAGAAATAAATGGGCTGTGTAAATGAAAGTAGATAAAGCAAGAATACTGGAATTCTGGTTAATCCCTTGATGCAGTAAATCAGGATTTCTAAAGCTCTTAATGCAAAATATCTGCATCAAGGGGTTAAATATATAAAATACGAAAAGTCAAAGACAAGAATTAGATTAAAAGGTTACGTGGAACTGGTGTTGAAAAAACTGGAGCCTGCTGCTAAATAGATATCCAACGGGCATTTATTTAGGTTCACTGGCTGCAGCAGCCGCTGGCACACTCTAAATGAACTCATACAACAAACAAAATCAAATTCCAGTGACAGTCTTTGATCATATTTTTATTACCAAAGCAGAAAATTTCCTCACAAGAACCGAGCTACATGGACATGATTAAGCTAATGCAAGTAATTGCCCTAACTGAAAAATAAGAAATGCCAGTTCTCTATACCCTTGTTGCATCCTCATGGCCTCAGTACTTTAGATGAGCCCTATATCTTTCCTGGCAGACAGTTGGGGCAGTAGACATTGAAAAGACATTACTCACTAATTTAAACACTAATTGAATCAGTTCCTACTCACCTGAAAATCTCCCTCCACTCCAGAGTGAAACTGGTCAGAAGGACTAAGATTTTGCCAGGCCTAAATCATAATTTAGACTGAAGAACAATTTTCTTTCACTCTGGCTCCCAGTGCTTTCATACAAACAAGATTTTAGAAGACTTTTTGTATATGTGTACTATATAAGATCAACTTAAAAAAAAAAAGCCAAAAATCCAAACCTCCCTAACCAACAAAAATGAATATATTGCTCATACAAACGGCATATTCCACTTAGGTTTTCTGTGCAGCAAATGTATTCCTATCACCACTGCAGCTATCACCCATGACCAATAAGTGTTGGCTCCAAAGTTCAGAGGTGCACTTTGTTGTAAGTTATAAAGCAACAACATATACCTTGAGATACATATCTATATATATTTCTGCTTTTAGGCACACACATGGATAAAACTGAACTTCTTTTTTTTACTACCACATGAAGACAGTAGCCCTGACCCTTTCAGGGACTCCATGCAAAGAGGCCGGTACCCACACAGAGGTTGTTTGAAGTCAATGTGGTTTTCCCAGTGGGAGACAGGAAGGGATGGGAATTACAGAGTTAAATTTGTGTATTGGTATTTTCAACAGAAATTAAATACTTGCAGCTAAAGCAATAAATACAGAAATCCTACTATGCGGTGATACCTTTTAGATCTCTGGGAAGGCAAGTGACCTTGATCCTGCCTTTCTCATTTTAAGCTTGAAAGTTTTAAATTTTAAAGGAAATTTAGTCCAGATTGAGACAAGGATTCCTATTCCCCACACTGGCACCTCCAGAAACTTAATTTGCTTCAGTAGGTCTTAATCACATCCCTAAAGTTAAGTATTTTTCAGCTATGTTCCTAAATTGAGTTTTGTATGAATAGTAGATGAAAAAAATGTTTTCTTTGTATGACAAATTACAGTGCTCATCACTTTTGTTCAGCACGGTCTTATCAAGTACTATTTCAAAATTCAAGCAATACATTCAAATTCCTGTTCAGAGATGTGCAGGATTAGCTTTTTAACAACATCTTTTACTGTTTGGGACAAGGCTGACAGAACCTATTAAAACTCTGGCCATGGGTGATAGTATGTTAGACCTTTTAACCTGTAACTGGTAGTAAAAACTAGGTGTTGTTAAATCTTAGTCCAGCTGAGCAAGCTTTAGGGCATTTTCTCACTTGTTATTTTGCCTCTTGATTATTGCTCATGCGCAGAAAGAAACTGCCAGAAACTGCCCAGGGAATGGCTAATAGTATCAAAGCTCCTATTTTTAAAGAGGATATAGATGTAATTAGCTAACATATAAAAAGTTTGTGCATAGCGAGCAAATTGAGCTCACTATGCACACACTTTATTTGTAGGAATTGGCTATTATGGTTACCATGTCAAAATTGATTGTAAAACGGCATTCTTTTTGCAACTCAGTTTTACAGTGACACAAATACTAAATGAAGACAACATAAAAGTACTTACTGGGAGAAGAAAGTCTTGGGAAAAGAAGGATGTTTTACATAATTATTTTTATTCATTTCACAAAGCTGATACCTTCACTCCAATGGGTCTGAACGAGTGTGTGAATGTACAGGGAACATGCTATCACAGCATTGCTAATTTGTCTGGATTTGACCTCTGAGGAACAGTTTGTGTCATTATGGAGCAAAAGCTCTGGTAAAACATTTGTCTAGATAAAAGACTTCAAGCAGTTAACCTGCTCAGCAGAGGCAATGCAACCGGGCACCAGGAGAGTGACCTCTACCCAAATGGGGAAGGTACATCAATGTAACACTATGACAGCAAGACAAAAGATGACGGTAGCTCAGCATGAAAACATTAGCAATGATATAATTCTTGGTACTGTATGTGATGAAATGCCTTAAGATGTACAATGCCAACCTGGTTTTACTTAATAATAATTTATAGTTTAACAAAAATGAAAAAGTCACACCTAACTTTGTTCTTTACTTTTACTGTAAACTCTTGCAATCCCTTTTATTTTTTCCTAAATAAAAATTCTGATAGAAGAAAATATACTGAATGGGCAAAAGTTACAATTCAGATGAAATAAACTTTTCCCATTTGATACATGAATTATTGATAGATGTTTTTCTGACTGCGGCTAGTTATGGCACTACTAATAACACAAACCAGAAGAACCTGATGAGCCTTGTTTAGCAAGCCAAACCTGTCCTGACAGATTAACCAGTGTCTTATGCAGATTACTTACACTTAGGATACACATTCGTTGTTTATACTGAAGTTTTCTTCTGTCTGTTTTTAAAAAGAGACACTGTGTCACATATCCATTATTTTTACCAGTCAGAATGCCTTGAATATTTAGCTACCACTCTTTTAGCACCACACAAAAAGTTCTGGGTTTTAACTATTTATTTTTAAAGCAGTAGCATGATCAGACCTGCATGCTTATCTAAAGATCTTTGCTTTATGAGGGAGATTTTAGTCTGTGAGGTTTCCTCTACACATGGTAGGCAGCTGTCAGCAGCAGTGAGCAGGGCGAGGGGTCACCGCAGCTGCTCTGTGAAATCACAGGGTTCCATCAACATCGCAAAAATCCTGCAGAGTGGGAGCTGGGAGACCATGGATTAGAGTACATTGGAGTGTGTATATAAGGTCACATCACGTCTATCAAAGTGATATCAAACTGGTATGCTGTACAATACATTTTACTGTGTTCTGTGTTCAAAGAAAATAAAAGGAGAATGGACATGTGTGTAGCAGACCACAGTTTAACACAGAATTTCACACTGTCCTTTCAAATAGATGGATTTACTAAGTTCACAAAGACAGCCTGAATATGTATACACAGTGGAGATGTGTTGACTTGAGAGAGAACTACATTTCACAAATTCTTCAGGTCAGACATGAATGAGATAAAAATAATTCTTATTAATAAAATAGTAGAAAAGACTATTAAGAGAAACCAGATGTACACATTTCCTGAATCCTACACACTAATGTACATAAATGTTTGTCTTTGTATACATATGTCAATAGTTTCCCATAAAACGCTTTTTGTTATCTCCTCATGAAACGTCACACTTGTGAAATCAGTAGCTGTATCATCTTAAGCCTAAAATAAGGATAGATAGGTATCAAATGCATAATTCTGACTTGTGAGTAGACACAAATCACCCCAAATCTGCCTGTTTCAGAGGACAATTACAGGTTACTGAATGCTACATCTGCGAGACTGTATACAATCCACAGAACCCAGATATTTATAATTCTCATTGTTAGGGTTCTTCAGCAGATGAACATTATGCTTCTCAACAACAACAAAAGGGCTGACATCTTGCATGAGGAAGGGAGGAAATGGGTAGAGCAACAGAGAATTTATTTTGGCTGAAATATGCAATTAATTAGATGACTAGACACTAAACAATGTCTTCTATTTCTAAAAATCTTGTGCAAGCTGAAAGCTGGTAGAGGTATTCAGGCAACAAGGTTTTATCAAACCACATCTGTCTACAATGCTAAGAAGCTGATGACACTATAACAATTTTTGCTGTTTCAAAATTGCTTCCACAATTTTACAATTACTAGTAATCACTTTCAGCAATAAAAAATATGAAATGTAGCTGCAAAGAATAGAAAAAGGAGAAAGCATCCTGATTACAAACTGTACTGTTGTGAAGAAGCTGCTGAAACAATCCAATTGTATGATTTAGACTAAAGCATCCCAAATATCTGAACCAACAAGACCCTGTGACCTTCAAGCTTTCTCTGAAAAGTTTTGAAGTTTTACTGTTTAATATGGTTCTATGAAGCATCGACCGTGGGGGCATGGGAATAACTTAAAAAATTGCTGACCCTGGCAAACCTGTCAAAAAAAAAAGTTACTACTTTTAAGCAGAAGTAAATTACAAATCTTCCTTTCTCGTTACCGTAAATACCAACACCCACTTGCACAGTAAGCCCTTTAATCTCTTCATCACAAAACGCTTCATGCCTGGCACTCACTCACACATGCATTTGCAGTTATTTTTCACAGCTGATTACCATCCTGCACTTGCCCAGTCATTACCCAATCTTCCTGGACACACACATTCACTTGAAGGCATCCTCCTCCACTTAGCCTCTTCCCACACTGAAGCCTTGTCTTCTTAACCACTGGCCTAAATACACCTGAGGTGCTGAGAGGTTTTTGAGCCACTGGAGCTCACTGGGAAGGGGTTTTCTGTCTTTGGTTTTCTCCGGTTTTCTTTTATTTTAGGCAGAAAATCTTTGATGCAGGACCGTTTCTTCTTGCTTTCCTGGGAAAGGCTTGCCCTTACACTGGACAGGCAAGCATTTCCATGACTGAACTGAAGAACAAATACAGATGAGTGCCCCTGGCATTTCCAAGGTCTCTCCTCAGCTTCACCACTGCTGATCCAGGCCTGGTCCCCTGCCTCTGGCCCCCTGCCTCTGCAGTTTTCTACAGGGATCATTACTGCCCAAGCACCAGTGGTGCCCTCCCACAAGTGGGAACACTAATGCACCCTCTGCCTTAAGGAATGTACTTAGGATCAGAAAGGATCACACAGGCACTGCCTATCTTAGTCTACCCATCAAATAATACTTCACCTGCTTTACAAATGATTTCTCAATCTTAAGTGAATTATCTTCGTACATCTCTGAATAAATGAAAAGGATTAAAGACAGTTGATGACAGAAATACAAAACAGTGGAAAGTTTCCCATGGCTTTCAGCCCTGTGATTGCTCTAAGCCACAGTCTTGGGGAAAAAAATGAATCTGCAAATTCAATCTTATTTTCCTGTAAGAATAGGAATTCATCTTTTTCCTTTAAAAAAACCCCCAAACTAATCCTAAGAAGTGATCTTTGGAACAGGCAAAGAGTAGTAAGACAAACATATCTGAAAAAAAGTTTTTCACCTGAATTGTAAGAAATTCTGTTACCCATTTCACTTTGAAATCCCACTGCCCAGATCCTCTGTTGCAAAAGCATAGTACGGCACATATTTTTCTCCCTTCAGTTCCTTCTTCTTGTGTTATTCTCAGACTAGAGATCAGCTTCTTACAGCTTGTAGAGCACAGCAGGAGCTGAGAAAAGTGACACACAGAAAACCCTAAGTCTGTGTACCTGAATTCCCAGTTTCCACAATTCCTTCTGCAATGTTACTGGGAACATGATAGATGACTATTTCACTTATTTTCTGTGGGGCATAGCAATTTTTCCACTGGAAGATCAGCCAACTAGATAATCAATACATGTAGACCAGTAAGCCCCAAGAGTCATCCCGTAAGCATCATAATGACATCTGAAACACTGTAATTAACAACAAGCAATACTACAAGCTCCACTGAACAAGTAACCAGAGGGATGAATCAGAGCACAGCCCTGTACAAGGCTCCCATTTTAGGCTACAGAGCTGGATAAAATTGAGAACTCTTCAATAATTCTATGTTTAAAACACCCTGGTTATAATCATTATGTTATGCTGGTAACATAATTTCATATATAATTATTGACCCTTATTAGAGGAGTAGAACAACCAGTAGCTATCTTAAAGTAGTTAGCTTGCAATTAGCTTATAATGATTTCATTACTTGGCACATTGTTTTCTTACACAAAGCTCCCATGATTTCTTTTCTAAAGTTACAGAGAGAATTGCTGAATAAGAATCTCCACGTGAGCCTGGAATTTATGCACTTCTTTCATTTAAAAATAAATAAAACTAAATTATATACTTATGTACATATAGGCCAGACCCACTGAGATCATTAGGACAAACATATTCAGGCTTTCAAAACAGAGATACAGCCATTAACAAAATAATCTCCATCTGCAAAACAGTCTTCCCTTTACAGTATTTACAATGATTTAGGCACGTAGCAGAATATTTTCACAGAAAACTTAATCTTTGTAACACATTTGGAAAGTTCTTTGTGCTCCTTACACGGTTTTAACAAAATGAATAGATACAGATTTGGCAAAAATTCTACATATATTTTTTGCACAAGAAATAAAGCTATACCTTTGATTTTATATTCCTTCTAAAGATGCTGATGATATTTGCACGCATGTACAAGTTTTTGGAAAAATCCTTAAACATTCCTAAACAATAACAAAGAACCACAGTCCTCATGTTTCCCTTCTGTTTTTGTTACCCTTTGCATTCTCATCTTCTGCTTCCCACTGGTTTCCCTGTCTACTCTTCTGCTTTGGTAAAAAGTCCTGCTTCACATCTGGGAAGGTCAGTAAGGAAAAGAAAGTCTTGCAATGACAGAGCTGCTCTGCAGGCTGACAGCTCAAGACATGGCTTCTAAATAATTCAGTCTGAGACCAGACATGGCAATTCCTTCTATGCAGAACATCCCAGAGTTGAGGTAAAACACTTCACAATGTAAAGAACAAGCAATTAGTAAGTGGAAATCCCACAGTTGGAAATGGGCTTATCATTTGTTTTCAACTGTATGGGTGGGGAATAGTAGTAGATGTGGAACTCAAGTCCCCATCCTCAAAAAACCCCCCTACTCTCAACAGTTGCTAATTTAGATTATTTGGGAGTTGTTTTATTTTCTTCTGCATTTGAGTTGATGTTGCCTGATCAGCATAGTGGAAGACTGAGAGCTAGAGGCGTTATCACCATAAACAGGGATGGTACTGTAATTCAGAAATGGCAAGGCAATGAAAAAAGGCATGTTACGCAAAGACAGCACTGAAATACCATGTGATCAAATGTCTCACATTCACGCTTCACTTATATAGTTAGCTTTTTCCTTAAATACACAAGCACAAGCACATTTCCATTTTCACCTACACACTTTAGGCAGACTAAATCATATAAATGCAAAAGATTATGTGAAGGCTGAGTTGTTCCTCTCAGTGCATGCATTCATCTCTGCACACAGGTTTCACACAAAGGTCAGCCCCCAGAGAAGAGGATTTCTTAGCACAGTTCACTGTCCTTTTGCACTGTTACAAAAAAAATGCTGATGACAGCAATAGGAATAGTACTCCCCAAAACAAGGGACTGTTTAATTTAAGTCTATAGAATGCAAATTCATATTTACGAAGACATGCAATTCAACATGCAAGTTCTTTTGAGCTAAAGTTTTTTTGTTATTATTTTCTAATTATTATTTTTGCAAACAAACTGAATGTCTTAGGTCTGCAACAAATCAAACTGGATCCGATTGTGAAGTATAGCTGTGAAAATGATTGCAGCTGCTGGCCTATTGCAGTGTTATTATAGTTCCAGTTTCTGTCAGAGCCATGGCCATGAAGCCATGCAGGAATCATTGAAGAATGATCATAAAATATTCTTTTCACCCACCATCCCTCAAGTAGCATGGATTAAAATAACTGCTGTTCAACTTCTGTCTTTTAATTAAAAATATTTTCTTCATCGAACATGTAGCAGTGGCAGGTTGAAGTAAGTTTTGCCTCGTTTTTGTTTTTCATGCACCTAGTCGTGGATCATCAAGCAGGACAACAGTGAGGAAGGTTCCGGTGTGTTTTACAAATTTTGTTTGTTTTCTTTTAGCACAAGAGAAAGAGTGCCCAGAGGAACTTCTTTTCTCTTGAGTAACACAGATGGAAAGCTTCAGAAAACAGTAATTATACAGATCCTACAGAAAAGCAGTGAAAACATGTCACTATTCCACATGAAAGTTCAGGTGTTTTCAGGGACATGCCCTATAGCTATGATAGCTATGAACACTCAGTACTGCTGGTTTATGCTACTATCCCAAGTATTTTTAGGAGGAAAAAAAATCTGTCATTAGTAATTAAACACTGTCCACTAGCGTTCAACAAATTTTAGATGTCCAGCTATTACCTTTTATTATCACAGATGCAATACAATCCTTTCAAATTCTTTCATTATTTATCTAACTGGCTTTCCAGTGCAGGGAGGTGTCTCAAACTGTTATCCACAGCATCTCCACTGCCAGGAATGCTGAAAGAGTACCACCACACACAGGTGCCTGCATGCTTAGCTATACTCTTAAGATGTGAAATATTGAAAGCTGAAGACAGGTCAAGACTTAGAAGTAATGTGCAAAGCTTAAGTCAATTCCTCTACTTATATGGCAAAGCTGGGAAAGAAGATTTTATACACATTTTTCCCATTATACCTCCTCTCCTCCCACACAAACAAATACTTTCACTTATGAGGACAGTAGGATGAGAGTGGTTGAGGCAAATGTTCCTATATATGGAAGAGTCTGTGTTAAAGATAACTCTGGATGACAGATCATGTTAAATTCTCATCTTGCCCATACTCCTCCCAGTTACTGTAGTAGAGACTAAGTGATGAAGGAAAAAATCCACTGTTTAATTCCAGGGGCTTCCTATCAGGGAAAAAATACTTGAGCAACTGCGAGAGATTCTCATCTATTTCCTCTCATGATAACATCCATAATATTAGTCTACATTTTTTAGTGAACCTGACACCTGAGTAAGCATTTTAGGTTTTCAGTTAACAGCAATGTGAAGTTGCCAGACAGTATTTGTCAAAAAATGCTGTTGTTTTTCATTTGAGAGAACTATCTCCATAGCCAAATGACTCTAAGATCACTGTTGCACTGTATCGTAATTCAAACCACAAGCCTTTAGTACTTGACTTCTACTGCCAACATATAATGTTTGCTGAATATTAAATAAAGTGTTCACAGAATTTAACACTATATATAAGCATTTTCCATAAATGAATAAGGACACAGATAAGTAATGTGATTGCCATTTTTACTGGCAATCCTGAAATATGAGTTTAAATTTTTATCTTTACAATCTGGTTCTACACAAACAGGTTTTATCCATATATTCTGTAACTTTTAAATTATATGTGTTTACTACAATAAATACTTGATTATGTGCCTTCTTCTGTTTTTAGGTTAAAACTTTATTCTCTCCTGAAAATTATATTTTATGAAATCTTTCTTTTTATCTTGAGGTCTTGCACCACTTAAAGATTTAATGAAGTCTTCTTTGCTCAAAATATTTTTTAACAGGAAAACTTCTAATAACAAATGGTAAGCCAAATAAAAAGCAACTGAGCCTACATAACCAGAAAAGATACAAGTCTGCTCTCACTCCCTCTGAGAAACACAGAAACAGGCACAGCTGAGAACGTCACTGTTCTGGAGACAAGTCTCCTCCTGCATTGCACCCTGTGGAAAATGAAGAATTGCTGGTTGGTTCACATAGCTGCAAACCATTGTTTCTCCCCACCTGCCACCTATCACCCAATCTGCCTCCAAGGCTCTGCAAAAGATGATCCCATGGAGCACAGCATCTTGGTATACAGGCAGACAACATTTGGCATAGACTCCTTTACCTTGTGGATTTGACTTCTCCTCTGACTTCAACAGCAGAAGGACAACTCTCTCTACCATACATTCTTTATCTGGCAGTAAAAACTTTCTCTGTAAATATACCTGCCTCTGTGTTCTGCTTAAGACACTGGGTTCAGCAATACTGCCATTCATTCCAGTGCAGAATGACACCTGCTTTCAATCAAGGTTTTCATCTGAAAGAGTAACAGAAGGATAGGTTTTGGCTCCTTCAGGGGCTTCATCGCAGCTCAAGTCCCCAAAATCAATGCCAAATGAGGGCTAAATCAGCATACACAGCCCCATCCCAGCCATCTCCTCTGCATCTAGCTCCTATGTTCATCTTTCTGTACGGGCCTGCAGTGGAGCTGTAAAAACACAGCATGGTAAATTCAGAATGAATATGTAAAGTATGTTTACACAGTCATGCATTCAAGACGTGCACTTCACAGCTGGATTTAAGAACTGGCAAAGACAGAGTGTAAAAGAAATTGAGCATAGTTTTAGACAAGGCAGTTTTAATCTTGATAAAGAAACATTATTTGAAGAGTGAAACAAAATTCAGGGATTCCTTTTGAAATTCCTGCAGTGTCTTGGTTTTAGCTGTTCTATCTGGCTCTCCATGAGAAATTTTAAGTATCCCATAAACACACATGGTAGGAATGAAGGGCAGGATTGAGGCAAAAAGTGGGATCAACTTCATTCTCATCCCACACAAATGAGGAACAAAATAAGCAGTCCAAATATCAAAGCAATTTACTATGTAGTGTAGCAGAAGACTGGCAGAGGCTGATGGCTTCTTAAACATTCTGTAAGCAGATATTAATAATTAATATTTAATAGGAAGCTGAGTATATTTTACCTGATTTGGTTACAAGCTGTACAGATTGCTACAAGCTGCACAGAGTTCTTAGCCTTTTTAGAGCGGATAAAATAAAAAATTACTATGTGCTAGAAGCTTCTTTCTTTGCTGACAGGAACCAACTACACTTTTGCCCTCTCTTAAACAAACCAGTGTACTTTTCACTCCATAAATCTCATATTACTTCCTTCCTTTTCATTTATTTTGAACGAGGAGGAGTTTTTAACAGAAGTGCTCTATGGCAGCAGAAGGAAAACAGCAAATCAAGGTGGAAGCTGCATAAGGAAAGTAAATCAAAAGTAATAAAACCATGGAGATCCAGCAAGCTTTGAGGGGGGAAATGAAGTCGAAGTTGACTGAATCCAGAGCTGGAGAAACATTACACATGAGAAAACATCATTAAAAATAGGCTACACTCTTAACAGATGAGATGGGAAATTAAGTAATAATTTATAACAAAGATAGGAAAAAACCTGCCAGGTTTGCAAATTTCAAATGAGATGCAAGTTGGAATAACAAGTGATAATGAAATGCAAGCACACAATCTTAAGAGTAGAACACCACGGAACAATTTAATTAGAAGGAAAACTGCAACACAGGATCAGAAATAACCTACTGCCTGATGTTTCTGTTCAGCTAACTAGGTAGTTATTTATCTGATAGGGTAAGCAATACATTCTAGTGCTTGAAAACTTTCACATAAAGGTTTGAACTAGACCTAAAAAACATCAGCAATGAGGCAGAACTTTCCAAGAAAGTGTTTTCTAAAAATTCTTTCAGCTGACTTTAATGACATGAGTATAAAACAAATGGAAATGTCTGTGGTTGTAAGAGCTTCCGCTGTGCATTTATACTTTTCAGAAGTAGCTTTGCTTTCAAAAGCAGAATATGGCAAGCATTTACTGTAATAAAATATGGCCATTCTTCCCTAAGAGTGGTCTTCAAAATATTCATAGAGTTTTGCAGGTCTTCAAAAAAGAAAAAAAAATCACACCCTAGAAATCTCATATGTGATATTAAGCAGTGCAATGAAAGAGTAGCTTAGTTTATGTTAAAGGATATTAACTACAGTATGGGATATTGCAGAAGAAAAAGGCCTGAAGATTTGCAAATGAATTTCATGCATTATTTATAAATGCAAACACGAATAGTAGGTGATAATGAAATAGCAGCACGCAAATACACATGATACATCAGATACCCTGGGGAGGTGGGGGAAGTGTGTTGCTCTAAATATACTTTTTCAAATGTCAGAATCGGACCCAAATGGCACAAGAAAGCAGCATCTTGATAGAGTGGAATTATAGGAAAACAGTATCTGGGTAACAACAAATAACATCTGGAAGGTAAAGGTAGAGTAAGTGTTAGCATTTGTGTGAGAAAATACAGTATCAAGGTGTATTAAAAATAAAGGCGTTAATCTTAAGTTCATCTTAGCTTGGCATCATTGCAGTAGCTGTCTGCTATTTTCCTACTGTTTTTTTAAAGCTGCAATGATTTTTTGGTTGGTATGCAGAGCCAGAGTTTGATGGTCTTCCGAATTTGTATTTACAATTTGAGAATTAGTCACACAGGGGTTTATTAAAAAGCAAATTAATAAAACAGAACACTAATAAAATAATAAAAGGATAAAGAGGCCAAGTATGTAAAATTATCTGCAACTTGCAGCTTGATGCCTCATGTAAAGCCTGTGAGTAGATGAAATGAAAGCTTGGAATTGCTAGGCAACTTTGACAACTGACTTTTTAGAACAGTATTCCACCAATTAAAATCAGAGACATGCCTGAAATTGAGCCATGTAAGGGTTACTTTCCTTTCATATATTCCACGATTTCTACCCTGAAGCAGCTGTACAACTCAGAAAATTTAGTATAATATTTCAGGTGACACATTGTAGATATATATTATAAACAATTAAGCATGAAATGTTAAGAACAAGTAAAAACAATCCTTAGAATGGATATATGAAATATTTAAAGTATTTATATAACAGATTGGCAGTAGTGCATGAAGACCTTGAGCACCCAAGATGTTCCCCGGATGTTACAAGGGAGGCATTCAGGAAAGGGTATACATCTTTCAAAAGAGCTAGCTGCAACACTGCCAGACATTCAAAGGGTTAATTACACAGCAGAGTGTCTGCTCCATTTACTGATAAGCAGAAAATGTTGTAATTTTTTGAATTTATAAATTGCTGGGGTCAGTCAGTATCTTGCACGCAACAGTGCCTGTGTAGCTCTATCCCTTACCTGCTTGGCAGAGGCAATCCCTCTCTTGCCTGGAACGTTGGAGCCCTCTAAGCTGCTTGCTCTGTAACCTTGGCAGCTGGGACTAACACAATCCTTCATTTTGTTTTTGCAACTGGGCCTCTCTAAAAACTACAGAGCCTTGTTAGTCAACAACTGAGCGTGAAATCATGACATTGCAATCCCCTACTCTAAGAGTGAATCAATTTTTTTCATTACAGATTTGTACACTAGGGTCAACAAGAAGAAAAATGCACATGGAGCAAAATAGATGAAACAGAGGAGAACTACAAAATCCATTCCAAGCTGGAAGACTGTTTTCAATATAATGATGTAAAAAACATGTTCTTAATATGGTTTTTTAACTGACCCGTCTTGGTAGTACAATCTGTTTGACATTCAAAAGGTTTACCATGCCTTAAAAAAAAAATAGATCATTTTACATTAAGCAGAGAGCAAATGTAAGTGACAGGTTAAAACTCCTAAATTTTCTGGATGACATTTTCATTGCATTAATTAGTAGGAAGGAGGATTAGATAAAGGCATGAGGCTAAGCTGGTATATTTCAGTTTGAGAATAAGGGCCAATTTGCTCCACAACACCGTTGCTACTCTAACCCATTTCCAAAAAGTTTTTAGCTTATGAGTATACACTGGACTACTCATTTTCCTGAACCATGTTGAAAAGTCTGAAGATAGATCCAAACATACCTTATATTATTGGTAATGCAACGGTGGTCACTGCAAACTTAAACCAGTTTTACTAGGCAAGCTTCACCCTCTGTTTTTGATGGCAGGGTGATAATCCCTAACATGAAGCCTGATAACAAATAAAGATAATCATTTAACAGAAATAAAGATCATATCTACCTATAAAAAACCTTATTTTTGCATAATCAAACTTTTGTCTGAAATAATATTTTTCTCCTGTATTGCAAGAGAAGCATCACTGTATACCATCAAATACTCTTGTTACCAGGAATTACAGCTGCAATAAGCCAAATAGCGTTAGATGTGAATCTATTTTAGAGCAGCTACGTTACAGTGTGAATTGAACCTCATACACCTGTACACCATTGTTGAAGAATCACTGTCACTTAGTAATACTAATATGAAACTATGGCCAGATCATCTGGAGGACAGCCATCACAAAGCAATTTAGAGGAATGCTGAATATAATCCTACTGACCATTTTACCCTAATCGAGTTTTGTGCTGAAAGCCCTAAGAAAAATTCTTCTTCTGACAGAAAACCCCTTGAAAAGGGTGACTTTACTATAAGACTATATCATTAAACTATTTATTCTACTGGAAGAGCAGCCACTCAGTTGTCCAAAGAAAGTCACCCATCTCATTGCTGGGCAAGAATCTGACTTTTCATATGTAACTTCAGTTCTCAGTCTAAATCTTTTCTAAATCCCAAGCAAACCCTCTGTCCTTCACCACTGCTCTCCAGAGTTCAGAAAGCCAAAATACTTTACCAAGACTGGAAAAAGTAACTTTTTAATGTACAGAGGACCAAAGTGTTTATATATTTAAAATGGCTTTTACATACTCAACTGTCCTTCATGTCTGCAGCAAACAGCAATTACTATGGAATTGCAGCAGGAACAGCCAAGGCTGGAAAGTCTTTCTTGACATCTAACAGTAAGGATGGAAAAGCGCTGGAACAGGCTACCTGGAGGAGGGGGTGGAATTGCTATTATTGGATGTTTTTAAAAACAGGTTAGTAAAACATCTGTCAGAATGACACAGATAGACCTGATTCTGCCTTGGGGTATGCAGGATAGACTAGATGACCTCTCCAGTCTCTTCCTGCCCTATTTTTTATGATTCAGTGATTCAGCACATAGCTTTGAAACACCCTGTGGCTTGATACTCTTCCCACCTCATGTTATTTTTAAACTGGTGCAACTTCATTGACTTCAGTAGAGCTTCTCCTGCCTGTCCTACAGTAAGTGTGAGAAGAATCAGAACTCACATTTCTTAAACAAAGAGAGACTGGATCTACTCTTCCACTGTGCACAGTTAATTTCCTGAGATGACATTTCTTACCGCTTTAAAGCAGGCAATACCAGTGACTTAATTCAAACTTTGTACAATTTTAGCAAATGTCTGAGTCCCATTTTATGCTCAAAAATGAAAAAAATGTTGAGTAGAAACATTCTTTGCAATTTTCAGTGAATGTCCACTTTTTCTCCCAGTGCATTTCTCTTTATGTACAGAGATGGAGCCTGAGACTGAAAAACAGTCCACCTCATCCACCAAAGGAAGTCACGATAGATAGCAAAGAAGAGGAAAGAAAACACAAAGTACTCAGCAGTACCTCAGAAACATGAACACAATACACTACAGTTGGCTGCAACACCTTGTAGACAGGGTGTTCTAAAAATGTTAAGAGACTGGGGGCAAGTGTGCTAGTAAGTGTGGGAGCTAATCACATTCCTGTCCATCAATCTCCAAATACAAAGAAATAGATAAAATATGTCAGAAGCCCTGGAGCTACACAGCATCTAGAATACTACTTATTTGAAAATGTCAAAGCTATCCACATACCACATGCAGTCAGCAGGTTTACACAGAGCTTCAAAGAACCAGAAAATCTGCAGTCTGTGCCACACCAGCTTCAAACCAAGGAATCACAGAAAATACAGTCCATACTGCTTAATTTTAATTTTGGTCCTCATCATCCATAGATATTACCTATCTAGGGACATCCCCATCTCTCTTGTGGCATTTCCATACAAATATAAAATATCTCAAAAGTATATTCTGCTCATTTTGTTTTCTTTTTATTGGATAAGAAAGTCTCTGCTTAATTTTTTGAGCGTGAATGACATTCAGCACCAAGTAGTAAACAATATTTAAGTAGTAATCATATATTTAATCTAATTCAAACTAAAAAAAATAGAAAAATGGTTCTTACAAATTCACTGTCTTCAAAAAAGATTATGGATATATATACATACTTTCAGGTTGATTTTCACATTCAGAAAATTCATATAAATGAAGATTTAAGAAACTGTCAGAATACATCTGAAACATGCTGCTCAGGACTCCAGCACCTTCTGGGAGATCCTTTCTTCTGATTGAAGTGGTCACTTTCTTTCTGTGCTCCCACATCCCAGGAACAGCTTATGCAGAACTTTATGGAAAAGATGGTGAAAATACAAATGGAAAAATCCTCATAGGCTAGTAATTCCAATGGTAATTGAACCTGGCATATTTCCTCTATTCTGCTCTAACTGGGATTTGAATATTTGTTTCCCTCAAGTAAAGGTTGTGAAATCCCCTGAAACACAAAACTATGATGTAAAGGTCCCTAGTGTGCATAAGAGATTTCATTTACTTGTGCAGTGCTTTGAGATTTGATTCTTCACTTAAGAGTACTAGATTTCCTTGGGATGATGAAAGATTGTATAAAACCCCAAGGAACATGGAAAGGCTTAACTCCCACTTCTGGATTCCTTTCAAAATGCAAATGATATCTGCAGATTTGGTGGGGGATGGCAGGAGGGGTGTGTGACAGTTTGTGGCTTGAGGAGCAGTGAAAAATTAGAGAAAGGCTTCAAGATGTGTTCAAGAACATAGTTTATCTATACTCAGAGAAACAATATTTCAAAGCCCTTTAATGCCAAATCACTCAGGAAAACCTGTACAAAGTTTCATGTAACAGCAAACTATGCAGCCTTGTCTTTTAAGAAGTCCTGTCAAGCACCCTCCATGGTACATCACGTACAAGCATTCTCTGCTTCTGAATTTGAGGGGCTATTTTGCCCTGTTCCTTAGAAAGACCTACCTTGCATCTAAGTTTATCGCAAGGTAATTTTCCTTTATACCCTCTTTACTGTCATTATAGTTGCTTATCTCTATTAGATTCTAACCCTCTGTGATGGGTGATAGCAATCAGAGATAGTTGCATGGTGCCATGTCAGTTACCTCATGCCAGCTCATTTTGAACTACCCAGCTCTTCCATAAATGAATATTAGTCATATAAATACTATCTCTCTTTAACCTTTTTATTTGTTTTAGTTTGGTTGCTTCCTTTCTTTGTTTTTTTGGTTTTGTTTTATTTTCTTTGCCAGCAATCCTCTGTGCATAACAGGCAAGGCTACTCATCAGTCTGAGTACCAGGCATTCTGGATATTTTCTGGGAGAACCCCCCCCCAAACTCATCTGAAGCATCCTGAATTTGAAATATTTTTGGGATTACCTTACTCATCAGCTGCCCATCAGATATATTCACAGGCAAAGACTGGAATATCTGCAATAATGAAGACTCAACACAATGGAGAGGATATCTTTCTAACTGTGAACCTTCATTAGTTAATCAGAAGCATGCTTGTGTATCCTGTTTTCACTCAAGCTTTGTGCACATCCTCCCTTTGGTACTGGTATATGGTTCTTGAACCTTTCTTAAATAGCATCACTGCTTACTGGTTCAGAGGATCAAATCCAATGCAGCTAAAACAATAAATACAGCCTGTTGAACATAGTTAAAACAGACTGGGCTATGCTGTCATTTATAGATACAAGGATATTTCTGACAGCATGCTCAAAAAAATCAGACAGAATTCTTCCCATCTGCCACGTCTCCTGTGCATCACAGCAGTTCTTCTGTGCATCAGTGTAGCATCTTGGACCTTGACTTCCTTCATTGAAACACATGATGAAGTGAGTTAAGTCGTTGCATTGGAAACATAGAAGCAATATTTTCTAGCAAAAAAGATATTTGGTTACATTTTTGTCACACTTGCCATATAATTAGAGTTAAGAAAGTTAATAAATGTAAGTTATTTACTTCTGTCTCAGTTTTAGTTCTGAAGAATAATAATAGGAATTCCAATAATAATATGCATTCCTAGAGTTGTCTGAAACTGTGCATTAACATCTCTCCTAAAGCAAAATCCTTTTTATTTACACGCTATTTTCCTATCTATCTGCATAAGGCCCCTAGAATTTCTTATAAGATAAAGCAATTCAATAATTACTCAAGCCTCCCATCCAGGAATTAGTATGACTGGAGCATTTAAATATTTTTCACCAGGCGGGGATGAATCCTGAATGGAAAGGCCAGTCAGTTATCTCAATAAAAGCAGCTTGTATGCAGAGGCTGCAAAGCTGTGCACATGGCCTGAGATCTCTGCATGAAGGAGTACTATTGAATATATGATTGCATGGTACTTATCACAACTGAACTTGTTCAGTTAGCCTTGTTCCAAACTAGAGGAGCCACATCTTAAGATAAATGTAAAATAATGACATTTCTCCTCCATAATACACAGAATCCTTAAAAAGACCAAAATTTCTAGAGGAAAAATGTAGCAAATTTTTAAACACTGCAATGTCAAAACTTATTCTCCACTTCAGGCAAGCGACTAGCCACATTCTGCAGATAATGAAGAACTTCCAAAAAAGAACAAGTAACGAAGTTGACAGCAAATACATGGACTAATAACCATGACATAGCAACTATAAAGAAAAGAAAACATGAGATTGAATTGGATCGAGTAGTAGTTGATAGGAAAAAGGTGACAACTGATTACCATGTAAGTGATGTGGCTGAAGGCAAGTTAATAATAGTCTTGGTATGTGTAAATCCTTAGGATTTCTTTGTAAATGATACACAAGCCTGCTTTTAGGGAATTCACCTTTTTGCACTCCTGTAGCTTTTATGCCAATAAAAAAAGCGCAAGGAAACCAGCAGAATTATTATTGCTTATGTAGTGATTTTGAGAAACATGAAGGAGTCACATAATTTGAAAAATAAAAGAATCACATTATGTCAAAATGAATTAATGCAGTCAAAAGTCATGATAGTCCAGTCTGTCCTCTTGCGCCTCAGAAGGTGAATTTTATCCAATGGCTACTGCAGGAGGGCTGGGAAGCTCCTTAATAAATACATTAACACACATTTTGGTGTTTGCCTGGAATTATCCATGTGCTTAAGAATCTCATTAAATTAAGACATCTGCAGGGATGATATGCATAGCTGTCAAAGTGCAGTACAGCCCATATTCAAAAATGCTAATGGGTATGAACCCATCTGAATTAATAAATAATTAACATGCAACAATCCCTTCACGTTTAAAGAAGACATTTTCAAATCTTTCAATCCACTCAGATTAGATTAAGATCTCTTGAGCAAGCAATTTTTCCAGCAACGCCAGCTAGATACCCTTTCTTATTTCCAGGATATCCAGTTTTTCCTATCTGATTCAAGATTATTATCATCATCTAAAAATAAACTATCCAGCGAAATTATTTTAATGTAACCAAGTATTAGATGATGACTTTTTTCAGTTAAGAGTTCAGGAAAGTCTGATTGACAAAAGTATGTGTGACAAGGCTACAAATCCAGCTTTAAAGCTCCTATGATTGAGTGAAAATCCTGCTGATCAAGTACAATCTAACTCTATTGTTTCATATCTGATTAAAAAAAAATAACCTGATAGGCTAACTTTGAACCAGCAGACTTTATGGTGTTTCCCTACTAACCAGCATGCTCCACAAATGAGATCAGGTGTCCATTTTCGATCCAGATAAGTTTGTGCTGCTGGGAAAGCAGGAGTGCAAAGACTACATCTCAATGACTGTGGAACCATGGCCTTATTGTAGTAAATGCTGGAAAATCTCTTCATGTAATTGATGCCGAAAGGGTTTTTTAATTTTTCAATTTTCATATTTTGTAGATTTTAGAGACACAGTAGATGTAATGCTGTAGATTTTAGTGAATTAATATTTAGCAGCTTGTAGCACAAAGTCCTTCTATCTCTACCCCTGCTCCAGAACAGGCAGCTGAGATCTGCCAGCTATTTAGTCTCTCTCTCAAGGTACCTGATTAAAGCATATCAGAAGAGAACATAAACATGGAGCAGTGTGACCCAAAGCCCTGGAGAGCGTCCAAGAGACCTTTGTGTGCTGAAGAAGAGGAGGTGGATGAAGACAGAGGGTCCCAACGACCCCAGCCCCAATTCAACAGGGGTGGGAACTGGGAGGGGACAGAGGTGGAACTGGACATGTAGACAGTAGTGATTGGATAGGTTATATTATAAAAACTATAGAACTTATAGCTTGCTTGGGCGCGCGTCGATGTATTCCTGGATGAGCGGGGTTGCTCATTAAAGTGCCTGCCCATTATCTTATCTCCTACAAAACTTGGCTCGGAGTCTTTTTTACAGACTTTTACGGCAACATAATAAATATACCTCTAACAGAGTGTTCATGTAAAATACATTAAAGCCCTTAAAAAATTCAGAATTCTATTGCTTAGAATAATAGAATTCCCATGCTTTGAAGGACAAAATGTAGCACAAAGGAACTTGCAGGAACAGAAAAATCAAGAGTGAGCAGTTCAGATCTATATAAGACCCTCTAAGACTGAAAGCAGCTGAGAATATACAAGGCCACAGCTGCTTGGAGGAGCTCACTCCCTGTGAGTTCTTAGCAACTCCCTAGAGGTTTCTCATGAGAACTCCTCAGGTTTCTCACAGCACACTGGAGATGTTTCTGAAAACATTTAGGATGAGCTCACCAAAACATTGGACTTGTGTGATATGGGTTATAACCAATGGGGATTTGTAGTTAAATGGTGTGAGATTCAATTTAGCCAATTGAACATAGCTTTAACCCTATATTAACCATGTGTAACGTGTAATAAAGGGGCATTCTCTTGGTCACAGTGATCTGTGTGTGGTGTCCGGTTCCTCTGCCGTTTATTTATTGTTTACTTTAGGAACTCAAGACAAATTAACAGTTCTTCCATATCTATGACAAATAAAAATAAATTTCACAAAATAGGAAAGATCTATTCAGAAAAAAAACCTAAAGGGGATGTCTGGTCTCACAGATGACCTAATTTAACATATTTCGGAGAGATTTCTAATGCCTCTCCTATTTTGTCAGCAGGGAAGTAGAATACATGAGAACAGGACTGATCTTATGCAGGCACACAAGGCAAGGCTAACACATAATGTTCCCCTTCTTCCAGACAGGTAGACTCACATACCTCAAGAAACAGAATAGAGCAAATCTTGACTTCAGTGTAAAGCCTAAATAAATGGCTGCACTTACAGAATCTTAAGACAGGTCAGCTGGAACACAAATTCTACTCCTTCATGACAAAGAGCATGAGCAACACATTTCTGTAGGTCTGACTACAGCTTCCCAGCAGACAATTCTCTGTCCAGTGGCTCTAAATAGCTCTGGATTCACTGGACGTGCACCAGCACACTACTGACTATCCCTCAAAAAGGAGGAAGAGCTACTAGTAAGTCCAACTCCACGGTTCAAGAGACTCTCTGCTCAGATTATTTTCTCCTCTGGCACAGATGTAACTCGCAGTCTTAAATTTTTTATTACCCAGTGAAATTCAGTGTAAGAGAAACAACTCACAGAATAATAAAAAAAGGGAAGCAAACACATTTTCCTCCCTTAAATCAAAACCAATATGCCAGCCTGGAATTCCCTCAGGACAATGTGAGCCCAAGACAGAACAACACCACAGTTTGCTTGTAATAAATTAGAGAAAGTGAAATTAATATTTCATAAATGGGAAAGTAGAAGTCTGTAAGGAAACCAAGGTTCTGCCAAGATGTCATTCCAAAACACAACAGAATGTGCAGCCAGAATACAAATAAAACTGTGAAACTCTTTCAATGACCTTTTGGTGGTCCATCTAAGACACCTGCAGTACTGTATGAAAAGGGAGTGGTAAACTTTTTCTTTTAAATGAACACCGATCCCTTTCCTACCTGCTGTGTTATTTCTCAATGAATGCACATGAATTTGCAACAGGAGCTTATACCTAAGAAGTGAAGGCCAAATCTACAGCCTTCCAACTGGAAAGACAAGTCCACAGCAACACAAGTGATATGGGTCTGCATGCATGCATACCTGGTCAGATGCTTCTCATTTGCTTTCAGTTGTACCCCATTGCTCTTACTCAAAATTTCACATGACTTCCAAGGATTTGTTTCTTCTATCGTATCACCAGTGCTGCAGTTTGCACTTCATACACAATTAAGCAGCTTTAGTAAGTTTACAATCTTGAGTATATTAACATTATGAGCCGTCACTGCTTCTTTCAACAATGTTTGCTCAGTGATCAGTTAGCCACTGTACATGGCATGGGGGAGTCACCATACCTGCCCTTCTGTTACTGTCATAAAAAGAAATGACCATTCCTTTATTAATATTCAGCACTTGACAAGGACAGCTTTTGCTTTATGCTTAAATTTTACTTTGTGTATTACTCTAAATGACTGGAATATAGATTTGTTTTGAAAATAATTTTTCCCTTCTAGTTATTAAAAATATTTTATTTAAAAATTTATTTTCAACTGCTCACTCCCAAAACCACTCTACTTAAAGCACATTAAAAGAGTGAATCTAATTTTCTAAATAAAATAAAAAATAAAAGAAAATGTAATAAAATGATAAAGCTTTCACAGAGAATTGCAGCAATTATATCTCCACAGCTACAATATAACCCAAAACTTTGCAAAGGCTTTGATTATTGAACCATGGCTGAAGTGAATAATTTGGCTTTCACTAAGAAAACAAGCACATTCATTCTCACCACAATGGAGAGAGGCAGTTTTAATTAAACCTTATCAAAAGATGAATAAAGAATAAACTCAATACCCATTCCACAGGATTCTATTTTCATCTGTTTAGTTTAAGCTTGCCATGTTCATGCAATAATTAACCACTGTCCAAGGAATGCTGGAGTTGTGTTAATGTTGGTAAAGATTTAATTAGTTCAATTATCTGGAGAGTACTGAAGGCTCAGCACAGTACCAATTTCTGCAGGCTTTATACATACCTCAGATCAAAATATATTAAACTGAAATATAAGCGAACAAAGAAAATGTACTATTTCACTTCAGCTACTGAATGAATGTGTGTTTAATGATTTTACTGCCCTCATTTTAAAATGAGGTTTCAGAAATAGAATATGTAAGCTGTGAGCTACCCAGTCTCCCAGATCAGCTGGTTTTTTTTCCTAAATCAGCTTATAAACATATTTTAAACAAAATTAAGTTTACTTTAGAAAAGGAAACCAAACACTTCTTTAAGCAGGAAAAAGTATAGTTCCTTTTACATTTTATCCCCCCACTGCCTACATATTTTACATCTTTCAAGGAAAGTGAGGCATTTAAAAAGCATTGAAAGCAGTGACACAGACAACTGTTTCAATCTGTCAGACAGCATGGACAGACAGTAGGGATCATTTCAGAAAATAGAGCGGACCCCCGGCGGCCTGACCTTCCTGGTGGGAAAGCGAACACAGCGCGGTGCTTGACAAGCTCACCAACAAAGGAGGATATTTAGTCCCCCCAAATTCTGACACGCTTCTCACAGGAAAAACGCAAATCGGGACGAGGCGTCGTTGACTAACGCGAACAAAGGGTAAGTTCTAATTGGAGATTGCACTGTTACTGTGAAACAAAAAGGAGGAGATGAAAAGTGAAAACATTACTTCACTACACACAGACTGTAAGCGATGGAGTGAGCCTGGTTCCTATTTTTTAAAACTGTTCAACTCCATATTAGACGCTATTCAAGTTCCAAGCCCTCTGGGTCTGTACGTGCAGCTCCTGCTGCCTTCGGTGGGAACAGAGCCCAGGAATGGGAGCAATAGATTTCCCTCTTTGTGTGACTAAAATATTATCATCAGCTATTCTTTAGAAGGCATGTTTGAATAAACCACACTCATTTTGCTGTAAGGTTTAAATGACATGTTTATTACTACCATGGTCTGTCCTTTGTTTTCCCAACAGTGTGTTTTGGAGCATGACTTCTTTATAACCAGTGAAGGCTGCACAAAGATGGCCAGCACGTGAGAAAGTCATAGGAGTTTATTTCCTGGAGGAGGTAAGAACTGTAGGAGTATCTTATAATTTTCCTATGAAGCAATAAAAACTTATGAGTTAATATAAAAGTAACTGTTTTGAAATTGCATACTACATTACCTAGGCTGGATTCAAGCTATTTGTCTCTGTAGGCAGCCAAAAACTACTTTACAGATAGCACTGCTATGCTTCCCAGCAGTAAATAGCATTTGGTAAACAATCCTTGTAAAATACTCTACCTTATTTTCTGCTTCTCATGTCAGCTGGAAAAAGGTAAACACTTTAAGGAATAAATTAAACTAATAAGAGAAGGTGTGAACTCCACACTGAATCCCAACTGATGCTTCAGTTCAGCTCCTGTTTTTACCAAATTTTATCTCCCATTCCAGTTTTCTCTAGGGTAGAAGAGAAAGGGAGATGCTGAAATCCATTCAGGCTTTTCTTGAGTCCAGATGGCAGATAATGCTCAGCAAGTAACAGGATAATAGCATACTTTCCATCAACCACCTCCCCTTTCTGACAGTGTATTTTTAAGTTGCACCAACAGTCTGAGGACTGGAGGTGCCCTATGGCCTATTGCTTGCAGACTCGCTTCTGCCTGGTGTTTCTGTGAGATTTTATGACAATCATGTGGGAGAAAATAAGGCTAATAGACGATTAAGTATTTAATGATACACGTTTTTCATAGCTGAAAAAAACTCAGCTGAAACATTAATGTCTGTCTCTGAATGAGCTTGAAGAAACATTAGAGGTTAAAAATACCCCAAACAAGTCACAGCATGTATAACTGAGAGCCAAATTTCATCATATCTGTACTCAATTATTAATATTAACAGATTGTAATTTTTTGTAACTATTTAGCAACTGCAGAGTACACACAAATACATCCATACAGATATATCCAACCTCATATTCTTTGGTATCTTAGAAATAGCTTCATCTTCTTTCCCAGAATTTGACCAAGCCTTAATGATAGTACTCATTTATATTAGAGAAAATTCAAACTATATTCAAGTGAGGATGTTGCTCACCCTAACACTCACAAAGCATTACAGGGAAACATATGTTGCTTTACAATGACTATTAGCTACAAAGCTAATGAGAAAATAAGCTAAATATGTATAGATACATTTATAGAAAAAATATATTCATAAACTATTTCCACAAGTAATGAGACCTTTATTGTCACCCACATAAATAATTAAACACTAGCTACAATCATTAAGACTATGGCAAGAACATAAAATATTACCACAAGACAAAGACAAAGACAAAGACAAAAGCCATCTATTTCAGGTGCTATGCTGTTAGATGACCTACTTGATCCTAAATATTAATCATATCCCAAGATCATGCACTTTCTCCCACGTGAAAACTTTGGAAGGTGGTAGTATACACTGTACGTGGATGATCATCTTAAGGAGAGTAATTTGCCTGACACCACCTTTAAATAGTTTGGGGTTTGAAAAATAAGTCACTTATTTTATCTGGAAAGGCTTTAAGGCATGGACTGGGTCTGCTACAGATTAAGTACCAAAGAGGTTTAGTTTGGGGCTTCTGACTCATGAATCAGGTGAGAAAAAAAAATCAGAAAGTACAGAAGAGATCCTAGTAGAGACACAATACTTTCCCCCAACTAAATTTCAAAACACTGTTTTTAGTTGGCATGAAACTATTTGTTTAACAAATAACTGTTTTGGAGAAGGCAGAAAGAATTTGTCTGCCTCAAGCCTGAAGAGTATCTGATTTTTGCAAGCTCTGCATTTTGAGAACATAATTCTCCCATTTTTCTTCTAGTCTGAAAATATTTTGTGATATATGAGTTCAGCTGAAAGGTATCAGGGAACTCTTTCTACACCAAAAAAACCAAATTCTAGAGTATTTTTTGAAGATAATGAAAAGAACTTTCGCAGTGTAAGTCATTTTTACCACACAAATTCCCTTCTTTTGTGTTAGCAAAGAGGAATACTTTGAGTATTTCAGTTTAGGAGATCTTCAAACAGACAATAGTGTGTAAACAATTCCAAAGTACAGAACTTTACTAGAACAACCTCCAGTCTGTGTGCAAGGGCTTCAGAAAGGCCCCTTCATCAGATTTCCTTCTGCTCTTCACACTGAACAAAGCCTTGGCTGACAATACTGAAATCTCCTCCTTTATTTGGATTAAACCCCCTTTGCAGAAGAAGTATGCAAATGCTATACGTGTTTCCCTTGCTGAGGCTACTCTAACCCAGCTATCTTTTCACTGTCTATTTTCCTCCAGCAGACCATCCTACCGGCTGACAGGGAGACCAGCCTTTTAATTCAATCTTTCTCAACACTGACAGTTGGATGCTGGAGCCTGCCATGAACTCTAAAAGGAGCTCATTTAGTCATAATTAACTATTCCCTGCATATTTCCTAAGGTATGGTAATTGTGCTAAAAGCCAACAAGTGAAGCATTCATTCTGGTTTTCTTTTAAACTTTTTTTTTTCCCAGTAGTCTCTTTCTCCCCTCCTCTCTCCCCCTCCCCTTCCCTCCCCCCTTTTTTAATCTTTTCTTTCTTTCTTTCTTTTCTTCCTCCTTAGAAACATTTAGAGTAAAGAAAAGGAATGACGGTGAAGATAGGGAGCTGCAGAAAACTCTGATGTGGGCAGTTCAAAAGGCAAAGTCTGCCATACGATACAGGACCCCATGGCAGCACTGAGCTATTCAGCTGGGTAAAACATAAAGAAAAATGAAATGAGTAGAATAGAGCTATGCCATTAATACAGAATGATGGACATCCTATTTGGGTAATAGGGAGTCATGAATATACATTTCTAATTCCTTAGATATGGTGATAAGTGATCTCTGTTTCCATTAGCACCAGAGTATACGTATTTGAACAACCTAAAATCTTCAAGTTATACAGACGTAAAGCACTTTACACACTACTCCTCCGTCCTCCCCACAACATAAACATATACCATGTCCCACTGCACACAGTAAGGTTCTCATAGGGATAAAGTATGCTGGATCCAGCCCTATACACAGCTCCTGTTTATCAGTGCTGAGATGGAAAGTATGGAGAAGCTGACTTGGATTATTTACCTTAAAAGGCAGAATGGGACCTTCAGTCTGCTCTTATCTGTTTTCTGGTTTAGTTTAAAATAAGGAAGGGCTGACAGCACTCTCAGTTTACTCACAGACTTTGTGTCTGCCGAAGTTCTCTGCCTTTCAGAAAGTTTGGGACTTATGGGACACCTACCCATCATAAATGTACATAGTGCATATGCAAGAGTGAGAGAACACAAAACCAAATCTCTTCACATTCCAATCTTGTTCCCATTTGGATGTGCACCAGAAGCAAAGAAATCACTGTCTTTTTATAAAAAAATCCACTACAGGGCCATGTAGCGTGTTTGTGTGTGGTGGGGGTGCGTGTGTGTGGTGGGGGTGCGTGTGTGTGCTAACACTGCAAATTCAGCAACTGTGCCAACAGGGCCAAACACAGCACTAAGGATCCTTATTATTGTACAGTATTTTTCCAGAGCCACAAAATGTGGTAGGACCTTTCAGGAACACTGGGAGTAAAATTCGAAAACTACAAAATTTACATTCCAGGTTTCAGGCATAGTGTAAGAAATAAAGTCAATAAATAAAAAGATAAAAAGAGAACAAAACTTCAGACAACAAGGTCATGCACAACTCATTTTACTGATGTTCACATTAATTATTCTGTTTTCACTTTTTAGTAGCATCCACCTACAAATATATTACATTTGCTTTAAATTTGTAAAATATTTTAGAATTAAAAGACTGCAATTTTTTTTAGTTTGAACACTAGAGTACAAACACTGTTTTGAAAAAAGAATCTCAGTGTTGAAGAGTAAGATGGGTAAAATGTTTCTAAAATCCTTTTCCCTTTCCTTTATTCCCAGACTACAACAAATTTGCGGATCAATGTGATTTGTCACGGCAGGCAAAAAAGCACCAAGAGCCAAGCTGACAAGCTGTTGCTGGAAATCTTAATGAACTATTTTATCATCACAGTCTGGGATTTTGTTTTCTTAGGGGAGGAGGTTTGGGGTTGGGGATTGTTTGTTTAACTTCTGTGCATTATCATGATCACAACACACAGAGGATTAACAACAGAAATATAAAACAGAGCATCTCTCAGTAGACATGAGCTGAAAATGTTGATGCTTGTTAGTGAGAAAGTGTGCTTGTTCTCATACAAATAAAATAGGTGAGAAACACCATATAAATAAGAAGCTTTGCAGATTTCACCTGGTGGAGCTCCTGCTTTTTTGCCCATAGTGTTCCAGCTGCTCTTGAGCAGCATTGCTTCTTTCAGTCCAGCAACTGGAGACCTTTTTTCTACCTCTAATGGTTCTACAGGACCCATGCATTAGACTGCACTGTGTTTACTCTCTTTCACAGTAACTCATAGAAAGAGAATTAGATTGCTGAAGTCACTCTGCTCCACTGAGGTACACTTCAATCATCTTTCTAAATCCCCAGGTGTGCTAAAGTTTCTCTGCCCTGCATTTAGGACTCTGACAGAAGGAGAGATGACCACATCCTGATGTCTGGTGACATAAGCAATGCTGTGACTTACTAGCAATCCTCCCACTTTTGATAACACATGGGCTGGTACAGTAGTCTCCCAGAAAATTGTGAAGTTTAGAGATGATCTGGGGAAGAGAAGAGGACAGTCTACACAAGAGAGCAAGTCCAAAACTTGAAAATTCAGAAAATATCAGCTTTTCTGTCCTCTGAGGAAATATGGTGAGGGTTAATGATCCGAAAGCAATGCTCCATCTGCTAGGAAAATCAAAATCAAGACTTATGCACCAAGTTCCCTGGTCAAGGATTTTGACAGAGTCAGGTTAAGAAATCTTCATTATGCCTCAATCTATCTAAACATAACTCCTTGCAGATTTATTAATATATGTAAATAATATGTGGGATATTTAATGTAGGGCAAGGACTTATTAGGAATAAAAAAGGTGGTGACACAAAGTCTTAAGAAAGGATTTTGAGAGAGAGATATCCTTTTCCTGCAGCCCATAGCTAACAATACAGATGTTATCAAAATCGAGGACTACAGACACACATTTAAAAAATTGTATAGCCCAATCCTATGTTAAACTTATGGACTGCTTTATACTGCCCTATTTAATCTGAAACATAAAGAAAAAGTTGAAGTGTTACTGATTGAACCATATTTAATCAACAGCTGCTCACATTACATAGAGTTATTTCGACAACCTCAGGCCTCATTGGATTTTTCCAACACACTCTACATAGCCACACCCTAAAAAAGACATAGGCAGTTCACACATAAAATTTTTTTATACACAAGTAATGGTAAAGGGAATCACTGATATGGAAAATGGAGCATGTGTTAGAGCTTCTTCCCATCTGAAAAAAGATTCCCAAAGATGGGTAATGTCACAGAACACACTCTACAAGTTCCAGTGATTTCTCAGAAATCTAGGGGAGAAAAGATATTCAGATCAGATGATGAATATGCAATTCTGCCACTCATTGCTGCTGCCTCATCTTCCCTAAAGAGACGAGAAACAAAAGAGGGTTTATTTAGAATAGAGAAGTCAGGATTTGAATGAATGACAAACAACTGCTGGAATAAAAAGCTTTTAAGGACTGTAAAGAATTTACTAATTCCTTCCTGGCAACTTTTCTCCATTTGAATTATTGAGTTCCTAAAAGCTAAGAAAACATTTGAGTCAGTTTCAAAAAACCAGAAGTTGCCTGGTTAGAAAACGAGGAGTAATAGTTAAATTCTTTTATCTGTTTCAGACTGCACTTATTTTTCTTGCCAGTAAATGTATGTATGTAGGAAATATCTGCTGTTTAACTATTTTTTCTAATTCTGATTGATAACTTCTTTGGCTGTGAACCTAGAACATGCACAGATCAATAACCGGTGTCACACACAGTCCTAGGAAAGAGCTCATCTGCACCTGCCCAATTTCCTAGCCAAAATATCCTTCTGCTCACATCCAAGCAGCTGTTGCCAGATATAGACAGACACTAAAACCACCATAGGTCCCTCAAATATATCTCAGGGTTAAAGTCTAGCAGGTCTGCCCAGTGCTTACTGATCCTTGTCTTTACTCCACCGAGCTAACAGACTTTGAGATTTCCCAGTTTACTCTTTTTTCCCAACAGAAGTCAAATTTAAATGCATATCACTTCCCAAAACAAAGTACCAGAGCAGGCATTCAGTAATGAATACCTTCTAAACTTCTGAAATTAATTTCCAATTTTTTACTTGAATAGTAGTTGAGCACTGCAGAACTACCCAAGGTGGGAAAAACTCTCCCAGGGGATCTGCACAGAGGGTATTTTATTTCTACATTTTTTACTCTTTATTGAACTTTGCAAAAGACTGAGCCTGCGCATTCATTAGTGCAGACTACAGCAGCCAGTGTTCACAGTGCCTGTCTGAAAGAACTTCACACTAAAAAGGTATCTGGAAGGTAAAGAATGTCTGTGTTTATGGTGCTTTAGTAACTATTCTTTTTGGCAAACTAGCAGGCTGTTAATGCTGAGCTTTTTACATGAAATACAAAACAGAAAACACTCGTCTATTAGGCTCTGCACAAATATTTTGATTTAGAAACTCCTTTTAAAAAATCTGATTCTGATTCACATTAGGTGGAGAAAAGGAAACCCAACAGCCTGTGGTTACTCAATAAAGCAAATGCAGGCTATTCTGTTACCAATTTTAGAACTTTGAAGGATGGAAGAAAATGAAAGCTGAAAAAAATCAAGAATCTGAACACTAAGCAAACATTCCGCAGCATCCAACCAAGAGACTGCTTAAGCAGACTTCAGCAAACTTCTCAGAGAAACGTGGGTTTAATATATTAAAGACAAAGAAGAGGTACAGTTTGCAAAATAGTTCTTCAGGAACCTCTTGCAGCCTTTAAATCTCATTTACTCAGCCTGAGTTGGTATCGTTGTGTCTATGTTAGTTTTCATAAGGGAGCCCAGCCCTACTGCCATTGACATCTATAGAATTCTCCTATTGTCTTCAGGAGACCAGAGTTGGACTCAAAGCTGCACAAAGATACATGATAAAAGACTCTGGATAGTACCATGATCCCATCTTATTTTCTTAACATTTCTGAAAAAAATTATGGGGGGAAAAATGCCGTCATTCCTACTGATATGCAATATGCCTTATATATGAAAATACAGACCAGTGAAGCAAACAAATGGTTAGCAACATTAATAGCCAGGGGCTTGTTAAACTGCCTGGGATGAACAGTTTGACTGCAATTTTACCACTACAGAATGTATTGGAGAAGACTAAGAATTTTGTAATGCTGATATTTTATATATGCATTCTTTAAGTCCATGACAGGCAGCAGACCTTGTAGTCTTCATTTCATATTAAATTTTATATAGCAAGCCTGAATGCTTTATTTTTGTTTAAATCCATACTTTCTTAGGGTATGTAGATTTCCTGGAAATAAAATTATATCATGTAACTGAAACTGCATTCTGATTTTATGCAGTCCAACTAAGCATTAAAAATGAGCTCTTTTGTAATTCAACTAGCAATAGAAACACATCTTTTTACAACAGCAGCTTGCAGAAAACTACCAACCATGTTGCATCCAGAAGACAAACCACTGCCTTGTGTTAATAATGAATGCAGCTCGTATCTACTGCATTCTGCTAAATTGCTAAAATTGCCCAGATAAACCATTTGAGAGTATGTCAGGTTTAATTAATACAACATGACCTGATCACTTCCACAGCTGGGAAGAAACAAGTTGGCATTCTTTAAATCCAGAGCTCAACCTGGAGATTATGCTAAGTTGCTTCATTCATAGTCCACACTCCTACGCACATGTCAGGAGGACAGCATTTGTCCCCTCTAGTGATAAACAAATCATACATGAAATCAATTCCACTTCACAATAATTTTCCCTATTGGGTATTATCTTTCCTCCTCTGCTCCCTCCAGTTAAGCTTGCATCCTGTAACTTGCTAATGAGCTGGGGGCTTTCTGTTCCAGGTGGCACCCCCTGCCTTGAAGTCATGACATTTCCCATTTCGAATGCTGCTGGCATTTTTCAACAGCTCCTGCTAACCAGCCTTTTTGACCTGCACTAAGACGAACTCATCTGATCGAATGCTCTAACCTGCCAATCATGCCAGCAAATGATCTTCACAGACACTCCCAAGGCAGGAGGGGATAAAAAAAGGGGGAGCAAGAAGAGGGGGAGCGAGAGAGGAAGCGGCAGAGTGATGGACTAGGCAAGCAGGCAGCCTCTGCAGCTACCTAATGAGAGTACTTTAAATCTCTGAGGCAGCTGAAACATTGAAAAACTGGTGGGAAAATTAGGACAGAACTGAATGCCTGGTGCGGTTAGTACTGATTTCTTTACACCCTGAGATCATTTTGAAAGCAATATCTCAGAGATGTGCCATTTTCTAAAGAACAGAAGTTAATTTTACCATATAAATAGAAAACAGACATATTTTTCCCTGCCACCATCAATATGCAAACCTCATAATTCTGCTCTGCCAAATGGTGTTCTTTACAGAATTAATTAGGAGCTGTAAGCTTGTTAAATGAGTGTCTTCACCTAGGGATGATCATGAATTTTTTTTGTTGTTGATGCAAGCCATAAATAGCACTTTTAACCTAATTTAAATGCTGGCAACATTTACACCTCTGTATTTACAAGTGTCTGCACACAAATGCAGTATCTGCAGAATCTAGATTTTACTTTATGGGCTGAAACCAAGCAGAGTCATGATAATGACTCAGTTGTTTTGATTTTGTTCCTTCTATGATGTGGCAGATTATTTAGTGCTGTATCTTTCAAGCATACAAGGAAATATTTAATTGTGTAGATTTTCTTTCCTTTCAGACTGCAAGCTAACTAGATTTTAACACACATGCAACACACATATTGAACAAGGAAGGTATTAAAAGCAATTATAAAATAAAAAATTCAGGGAGCAAACTTAAATAAAAAGGCTTATACCATGATACCACATGCTGTGATTACATTGTTAACCATATACTTGCCAAAAAATATAATGCACAATTATTAACACCAAAAGAGAGTTGAAGAAGTGGCTGTACAGAATTAGTATCTAGGTTACTAATGGCAGAGAATTATCATCCATAAATACTAATTCAAAATACATATTTGGTCCAAAAAATGTTAATAAATTATAACAAGACAACAAAATTATGGAGATACTCAATTCTGTTTCTACTTCTTAAAATATTAGAACATACTGTTTCGGTGCTATTCTTCTATAAGCAACATTTTTATTGGGGAATTTAGTATTTTTTCCTGATTTTTTTGAGTTTGCCACTTGAGAGTCTTCCCAGCAATTAATGCTGAGAGGATGTGGGAAACCCATCCATCCTCATCCCAGTTTATGGGGTAGAATAAATTAATGTAATATATTAACAGAGTTGTAAACCATTGCTACATTTTTAGCCAAGAATCTTCCCACACCTAGAAGCATTAGAGCACATTTACTTTAATGGGTGTTGCCTTCAGACTCAAAGTGGTTTGCAGTCTGTTTATTTCATGGCAAATCAGTCAATGTAAGCTACAGACTCAAAATGGCAACACAAAGCTCGTTCTTCACAGAAACAATTCTGGTGTATGGAATTAGTTAAAATTCATTTTTTGTTTATGATTTGGCTGAAAGTAAAATGTTCCGTTAATTGTGAATGCTACAAATGATGCCCCAGAGGCAATGCCTCTCATTAGCTTTCCTGTCTCTCTGGGTTATGTGCTGTGTGGCAGCCCTGGAAGGCTCTGCTTTGTCTGGAAACCTCAGTTTCTCCCCTCCAGTGGTTCCACTTTCCTCTTAGACAAAGCCTAACTGAGTAGTCACGTGAGAAAGTAATCCTAAAGGAGAGGTGACTGTCCATGGGAGAATAGGGAGAGTTGAGACTCGCTTTTGCTTCCCTCCCAGTCATTGTCATCTATGCATTGTCCTCGCTGCATTCAAATGTCATCGCAGACTATCAGCCCACTAGAACTCAAATGGCCTTTCATGCCTAGACACTTCTTAAAGCATCAACGGACCAAAAAGACCATCTAGTGGAAATAGCTTGCTATCCTAATATTAATAATGCAATATAGTGCACTTACAGCACTGAGAATTCTACCTTTCATCTCCTAAATTTAAGAGCAAATGAAGTGGAAAGACAGATAAACAGCACTGCAACTGAGCACATGCACTCATGCAAATATCACTAATATCTTTCCTACAGCATAAATGACTGTTAAATTACAAACCTCTACACTAAAAATTATTTGAAAATGAATCTTCACAGTGCTGACAGCAAATTATCATGCATTAGAAATGAACCGAAAATAGGCTCCATACTATGCCATAGTGCAAGAAAATATGGTATTGTCCTTCAGCAGAAGTTATCTGTAACAGCAGTAACGCTTCATTTTTCTTCTGCCAGCTCTGAAGTTGATTTGGCCACGACACACAGCAATTTTAAAAAAGGCCAATAAATATGTGGCCATTAATTTCACAAAGAATGACATGGAGTATAAAATTGCAAGGAAAAACAGAGTCTCCTAGCCATGGAGGTTTGAAATACACATCCTACCAAGCAGAGTATGTAACAAAAAATGTGAAGACCTCCCCTCTCCGTCCTGCTTCCCTTCTTCCCTCTTTCTTTCCTTAAGAAACTCCCAAAGTACCTCTCCTCTGAGAATCCTGTCCATGATTTTAGAAATCCTAGTCATGCCTACTTATTACCATATATTTATTTCTGAGCAAAGATGCTGGGAATCCTGAAAACAGGTTTTCAGCACAGTGTTCAGCTATCTTAGTGAAACTACAAGGCACCCTTCACCAATTCGCTCTCCATACCTCTACACATTAGGTTTCCTCCTCTTTTTATCAAAAAATGCAAGAGACTGTATATTCTGCTATCTACATGAAGTGCAATTAAGTGACTATATTTAATCTGACTACAGACAAGGCGAGTTGTTACAGTACCGACACAACAAAACCATTAAACATACTTTCTGAGTCCTATAAATTCCTTGATTGGGTAATGGGTTCCCTTATCTGTGGCACACTGAGGGACCTGATGGACAGTGCCTCCATCCTCAGTCCCCACGTGTAACTTGGGTAAGATGGGTGGTTTATATGAAGACAGCCTTGTACTGACCAATTATTTGCTCAGTCCATTTCACCCTCTGTGCAGAGTCCAGTGAATAAGGGTGGATTTTCTTTATGGCTGAATAGAGGGCAAAAGTCAGTCTATAACCTCCATTTTAGATTAACAGAAATAAGGTAAAAGATATCATGAGGAGAATGTAATTCAATGCCTACAGTTTTCCCTTGTGTGTTTAATTTAGGCTATATTCTATCTGTGCAGTGATCTTATTCTTTGATTTTAAGTAAAGCATAGATGGAACAGTCTCATAAAACCATTATGTTGTCAATATTTGAAAATAATGGCACTAAAAGTATTAGACAGCCAAAAAGAATTTTGGATTCTGTAGTTATCTTTCACAGCTTAATACTAATTCAACATTTTACAAAATTGATGTTACAATTTCAGCTCTTTTTAGTACTGTCATTACTGGACTCAAATTCAAATTGCTTTCAGCTGCCCACCACAACTGCATCTTGTTAGCCTTTTCACTAAAACCAATTTATGCAAATCCAGTATTAGCTAAATAATTTAAATGACCCTCAGCATTCATGTATAGACACTGGCACTAAAAGGCACAAGAAAAATTTAAACCTCCCATCTTCAGTGCTTAGGCCTCCATCTTTTCAACTGCAGCAGCACAATGACTGTATACATCTATCTGAATCCATTTAGTAAAAAAAAAAAAGTGCATTACGGAAATTTAACTGGCAACTCCTGTGCTTTTATAGCCCTGTTTTTCTTGCACAATCTCTTTTTACACCAGATTTTGAGATTTTGCACCTAAAAAGCACTACTGGTTACTTTCAGCTTTTGATTAAATCAATAGTGACAAAATTTGGTTGATGTGTCATCTCTCAGTCCAGATTTTCCCTTTTATGTAGACCTTTCTCCACTGTAGTTACTACAGTTTTATCCCCTGAAGCTGCAGAGATGAAGACTTAGATGCATGGTATATGGTTTTCCACAACATGGTGTTTAAACAACAATGGGACACCCAGACCAGTGTAAAAAAGCAGGTGAGTAGTAAATGAGAATGACTTTTCAATACTGACTGCTGGACACATGCACTGCGGCACTACAGCTTCCTTATGGCTCAACTAGGGCAATGCAGGCAAAAATTATGTTTCCACACAGCAGAGCTGAAGAGACACTCTTCTACAATTTATAAATGTAACACTGAAGATGACAAACAAAAATTAAACTATTTGGATGGGGATGCAATAACAGCCAGCTCTTCAGCTAGCGAAGAGAAAAAGGTAGTTTTACATAATGATTCTGTGCTGCTGAAAATGCCTGGTCAGAGGCAACCAAATAACTAGCACTTTTTGCCATTATAGTGGTAACTGTCACCTCTTCTGCTTTACTCTGTTTTACACAGCTGAGCTGACCTGAATGATGCCATCGTCCCTTTTGCCTGAGCTGGTATCAGTTGCTGACTTAAATGGACACAGAAGAAAGAATCACCATCCTGCAATTGAAATTCACAATTGCTCGTATGCATGTGTGTGTGGTGAAGCAATACAAATAAAGACCACTTTTTGTTTTGCTTCAGTGAATTGTCAAAGAGATTTAGAAAGCCAGGGGATCTCATTATGGTAATACAGGTTAAATACTTTAAAAGCATATGGTGTTACCATCCTGAATGAAGCTGTCCCTGCTGGCTCCAGGAAACAGACAATAGACCAGAAACACGTCTCATGTCTCTGGTCCACCAATGGGAACTGGGGATTGTAAATCACCACAAAAAACATTGCATGCTATCTGGTATCAGGTAATGCCTTGTCTTTTCAATTACTATTTGACTCATCCTTCTCCAGAGAGGAACAAGCTTTAGCCACATGTTCCACTGGGCAAAGGGAGACAGAGCTCTGGAGTTTCTTATGGTCCATTCTTGTCTAGATAAAACAGTATCTGTAAAGATGGGTGACTATAGTATATACAATATAACTCAACAACAGAGATGGGGAATGTTTCCACCAAGATTCTTCCTCCCCATGGGGAAAAAATCAGTGAGAACCATCAGGCACAAAAAAAAAATCTTTTTGCTTTAGTATAAAGCTTTAAAGATGCTTGGATATGGCCATAAGATTTATTTCCTTTCTCTACCAAAAGCTGCATCTAATTCACTACTGACAGATTCCTCTGTGTGCAGTGGAGCTCCTTACCGCATATTTGCTAACTTTCTCCAGTAGGGAGCAGCCTCAGCATTGACCATGGTAACTTCAAATGTTAGGGTTTTCCCCACGGGCACTGGAATAATATGATATCTCTTCTTGGAGCCCAAGACAATGACACAATGTGGTCCACAAAACCCCTTTCAGTAGTCTGAGTCTGAGAGGCAGTATCTACATTTTCAGAAACATGTCCTAGGTTACTGCTTTTTCAAGGAGTTTTTGGGATTTGTGAGCTGCAAACAGGCAGCTGAAGCACTACAGCATTTTAAGAACAGTAGAAATTCTCAGAGTTACACCAATTTCTTCATTTGCTCCTTGCAGCTACTTCAGAGGGCAGCAGATGAGCTCTAAACAATGATGATGAAGCCATTCACAAATGTAATGCCTTTAGCTCCTCTCCTTCAGCAGTCTGCGTGCTAGAAATTGCTGCTTCCAAAGTCAGTAGATGGTCTCATCCACTCCTCCACCAACCTCTTTGCCTTCCAAACCCTACAGTAACATATGGCAAATGTATGAGAGAACAGCAGGAGGGGATAATTTCTTATGACAGGAAGAAGTGGCACAGCATCTTTGTTGGGGCTCTCTATTTTATTTCCTATTTTACACTCTGAAAAAGAAAGGAAGGAAAGGGAGGGAAGGCAGGCAGCAGAAGGCAGCCAGGAGAAGGCAGGCAGGAAGGGAGGCAGGAAGGGAGGAAGGCAGCAAGGAAGGCAGCAAGGAAGGCAGGCAGGCAGGAAGGAAGACTAGAATTTTCTTCAGCACCACACAGTTCTGGAGATGGTTGAAGATGGTTACTTGTTTGTGTTTCTTTGTGGGTTCTCCTAATAATTTCCTTTATAAAAGAAAATTGTATAAAAATATATAAAAAAATAAAACCTTTATTTTACACACGTCAGAAGATTTAGTGAGCAACTATTTACAATTTTTTCTCTTTCACAGCTTTCTGAAGGATACTGGAAAACTTCAAAGTTCTTGCCCCTCCTAACTTCCCTTCCACCTTTATATATGCATAAAATCAACCCAAGAAGGCAGGTAAAACATATATGTACCTGCCTTGTCCAGGGAACAAGTTAGAAGTATTTGTTTGCCTATGCTTTTTTTCATAATCTGATTTATTTCCTTTTAATATTTGTGCCTTTTAACTTTTCTATATCCCACTAGCTGTGATGCTACCTAATCAAGCTCAATAACATTCTAACAGCCTGTACTGTTTGTCTCTGTCCCTCTAGCTCTATTTGCCTTGTTTACCTGTAAACTTCATGGCCTTGGAGAGCGGCTGCCATCTTTCTTTTTACTATTCATGCATCTTTTTGCTTCAGCAAGCCTTGTGAATGGAGACTTTAACAGAATATTTGTAATAAATAACTCTTCCTTAATGCTACTATCCTTCTTATTGCAATTCTACTCTTCTGCTAGAATAATTGACTCATAACTCACCCATTTTACTGCCTGAACATCCTACTTGCCACTCCCCAGTCTACTGCTTAAAATCACAGCCACCTGCAATTCACCAGACCTCCTTTTCACATTACCAAAACTTCAGTCTGTTTTCACAACTCCATTCACTCTCCCCAGTAAGTCATACCTCCATTTGCTTGGCAGTCTCAAGGCTAACAATTCCTCACCCAAATACAGTTTCCATGTCCACATTTTTTCTGCCTCCTCTGCTATTTAAGTTTCGCCTCAAAACTCCCCAGCTCTCCACATGGCACAAGTAAGAGGACTTCTGCTTGGAGCTAATACTTTTCCAGCATTATCTGCTGCTCCCCATCTCATATCACAAGTCAAATACTACAACACAGAGCTGATATGTTATTCCACTGTAAGCAACTAACACAACAAAGTCCCAAGCCACAACAGAAAACTGTAATCAATAATGTATACATGTCAGAACATTTGTTAATTGGCTTCAGACCTTACACAATAAATGTGCTATTCTGTATTAGAATGGTGGCTGAGCAGCTGTAACAGTACAGTGATGTGTGTCAAAGGTACATATGGTTCTCTCTGCATACAAAATTTAAAAAAGTAATCTGTATCTGCTCAAACAGATATTCAGTAAGAATGATCCAGTAGTTCTGTTTTGTGCTATTCTACATGCTATTTTGCAAATACAAACTTTCTACTGCATATTGTATAAATGAAAAATTACATTTGTTGGGAAGCAAGAGATTGGAGATTCTGTACCTGAGAACTGAGATTCTGTACATAAGCATCTACACAAAAGGTCTTTAGCACAGATGGGCACATTCTAAATTTACTTTAGATGGATGATATGTCATGTTAGAACAGATAAGGCTGAAGAGATGTCTGCAGGGACACAGCCTAAGGAAAAAAGTAGGGATTAGCTTGTCAATAAAGATGTAAACAGACTGCTCTGAGGCAGTCTCATTTCTGACATTAGAGAATCTTAAATGGTTTGCTGGCAAAGAGCTTGTGCAAAAATTGGGGCAGACTGTCAACACTGAAATCTATTCAGTAGTTATTGCCTGTCAGGCAAACAGACTCCATAATATTAGAGGGGTAAACAGACAATTGAACATAAACATACAACAGTAATTCAAAATGTAATAAATTACAGAAATATCTGACATTGTAAAAAGCAGACTTAGCTCAAGACAGATATCAACTACATTTTTATAAGACTATCTTCAAATAGGTACATAAGCAGCATGTGCATTTAACTCAGCTCCTAGAATTTCTATAACAAGCTGTTATAATGAACTCAACATGCAAAAGTGTGACTTTAAAAAAAACCAACCAAAAATGCAGGCCTTGTTTTATTTAATGAAAAGAATCTGCACTTTCGATATTTAGTGAAACACTGTAGTATGAAATCATTTAGAGAAGCATAATAAGCAGAGAGCTATATAAGGGGATACTGCTAATCTCGAAGAGTTTGTCAAGTGCTAAATCCCACTGAACAAACACTAGGGTGATGCATATGGGAAAAAGAGAAATTAATGCCATGATTTAACAACCATCATTCCCCATGTAATTTGATAAGTAGCCTCGCTTCTTTCCAGCCCTTCCCAAGTTCTGTTCTACTCTTAGAATACCAGAAGTCATATTACACACTATTTCACTGCTGAGTAACGATGGTTGAAAAGATGGGATACTGAATAAAATACACTGAAGAACAAAAACAGTACTAGTAGATCCAGTGATACAGATCATATTCACTAACATGACAACACCTCTTTCTCTAACAAGAACATCCTTCTGTTATCAAGACTACCAAACCTACTAAATCATAGAATCACAGAATAGTTAGGCATGGAAGGGACCTTAAATCATAGAATGGAATAACAAAATTTCTTGTCCACGCCCCAAAGTTTAACAACAGATCTTCCAAGAGGTATTTTCTCTCTTACCAGGGGAAAAAATATCAGTCCAAATTAAAGGCAATCTGTTGTTTAATATGCTAGCACCATTTCTGGCTATATTTTCAACTTGTCAGTGACACTGATCCTGTCCATACAATCAGGAACTTACACTCCTCATATTGACCGTAAGACTGCAAAAACAGATTATCAGCCTGCACTAGAACACATGCAGTTGATTTTTTGTTTTGTTTCTCTAAGGAAAACTAAAGAATATTTTCAAAGATATACATTCCAATAATCATGTCTTACCTGCATTATCAGTTGTGAACATAGGTATTCTTCAATGTTTGCTGTTTGATACACCTTTGCCATAACTATTGTTTTTTCCAAAGGCTCTCATGCTTTCTCCAGTCTCTGGCTGTAATCTTATATTCGGAACAGTAAAAATAGAAGACACTGCAAAAAAGAGTGTCAGTTCAGAGAGTTTGATTTTTTGCTGCAAAAGCAGTGATTTAAAAATAATTATTTGAAATATATGGCAAACACAACAGAGTAAAAATATACAGCTTTTATGTATACCACCTATTTATGAAGCAAGTATTGTACATATGCTGCATGGAAAAAAGCTGCATGCATTATGATGGAAGTTGTATGATGCAAATGTTCTTAGCTGTATGCATCTTCTAAAAAAACCTGTTCCCAGGTTATGGCTGTTTATTTCTCCTGTACACCACTATATGATTAATATTTTCCACTTTCAAATTTCTGCTGAGAGCAGAAACAAATATGAGTGTAAAGAAACAAGTAAGAATGTTAAAAAAATGCATCAAGGTTTTCCAATAATTTGATATCACATATTACATCTTGAGAATCTTGATGTGAGCAGAACTGAACTATCTTGTTTGACTTTCTTTTTTGAATTGTCAAAGACAACTGGGCCTGCTAAAATTATCCCGACAACTCAGAAAGTATTTTTACATAAATCAGCCCCCACTTCTTCATGAGCTAGAAAACCTTGATGATTTCAATGTAACACCAGGCAACTAATTATTAGTAGAAGTAATGATAACAATGACAGGGATCAAACTGCAAATGGTTAAGGACTAACATATTGGTAATATGAAAACTCATTTTTACTTAGGATGCCTCAAACTGATGGGGAAAAAATCAATGACTTTTAATACCTCCTGAAAAAAAACTTCCATATAACAATAACCTCAAGAGAGCTGCCACTGCATGGTTGCATAAGGAAATGTTAAAGACCTAATCAGGGCCTTAACAGTTTTCTTTGGTTTTGCACTAACAACTGGCATAGCTGTGGGGTTTTGAAGCTATTCTTTCATTTATGTGCCTTTAAAAGACCTGTCTATTGTTTTGTGCACAGACCTTCCCACCACAGTTTGACATCACAACTTGCATTTCATATTCTGGTATCCTCAGTAACATACATTGTGAATAGCACATATTCAATGCAAATCAAGGAATATCAGCGCTCATAAATGGAAGTAGAAAAGTAGAAGGATTGTGGGGTTTTTAATAGAAAATAACAAGTAAAGGACTAATCTATAGATTACTGCTCAGGTCTGAGTTGAATCTTACATGATAAATTGCATTGTATTCCCAGACAAGGTGTTTTTATCAGACCTGCAGTACTCTTATCTTTTTAATGCATTATTTTTATAAACTCAAAGTGGCTATCTGTCAGACAGAGCTTATCTGGAAACTGAACTTCCAACTCAACTGAAAGGATGCCTCAACTTGAAACTGAATCAAGTAAAACATTGTGCTTCTCACATAAACTAATTTTGCACATATTTCTAAAATAAATCACTTTAAAAATTATACTGTAAAATATTCATAGAATATAAATACACAGTACTAAACTCAAAACCAGAATAAAAAGTGAAACACTCCATTTTCACTTGTTTAGTGTAGGCAGAGTTGCCATACTTTTGTGAAATGCTCTGATTCAAAGCAAACAATTTTCTGACGGAAAATCATTTGACTGATTCCTCTCTTTCTCTTTTCTCCCCACATGAGAGCCTTTCCTTGGTTTTTAAATCTAAATGCCCATATTTACAATTCAGCATTAGGCCTAAATTGGACAAAACATATACCATGATGAATAGTATTCACTACAGAGATTTGCAACATCCCAGTGGTGTCTGAACTAGAAAGCAATAGATTTTGTCTGTAAATATACTTCTGTGGTGCATAAAGACCCAATATATTTATACCTATATTAAATAAACTATCAATAGTGTTTCCTAATGTAATGTATTACCACAGAGAACTAGAATCACAAAAACTGGGAATTTTACTACACAGTAAACATTTTCCCAACTCTCCAAAGTATATGACTTCTTTGTTTTGTAAATATGTTTACAAGTATATCCAAGTCATACTAAATAGAAATGACTGTAGTATTTGATACTGGGATTGTCCTTTCTTGCATCTGGATTTATGCTTCATAATGATTATCTACTAGACACAGAAATAGCCTTTCTGTAACTAAAAATTTTACTGGAGGCATTTAGAAGAACCTTGCTTTAAAATATAATGATTTTTCATCTTTATTCTCCCCCCTTCAAAAGGTTTCACTGCTCCTGATGTTTAACGTTATGCAAAGACGTGTTTCTGCCAATGAATATCGCCTTATGGTTATGCTTCTGCAAATAACCTGCTGTGAGCTGATAAAAGGATTAATGCAGCCAAAATTCTTAATCTGTGAAATTACAAATTAAATTCTCATATTAAAAATACCACCCTGAGGTATTTTTTGTGGTTTTAATTCCCCTCTGGTGTTCTGCATACATTGTGCTTGTTAATGACTAGGACAAGACTGTCTCTGTTGGCAGCCTGCTGCAGAGTGATAATGTGTAGGCATTTACTTCACTGATAGAACTGGATTTAACCACTGACTGATAAACTAAGTGGCAAGTGGGTAATAAGTCCATATTAACAGAAAAGTACTACTGCAGAATTCAGAATTTAAAATCCTGGCTAGACTAAATCACACATTCAGAAGGATTGAGATGTCACCACTGCAGAGTGATTTTTGTTTTCCATTTAGTAGAAATAGGATAACTGAACTGGCATTCTTGATGTTTCATTAGTCCTGAAGAAATGAATCTCTTTGTATCAGTTTCAGCAAAGGCAGCCTTTCAACAAGCCTTCATTTTCATAGAATGATTTAAATTTTCTGCTTATCAAGTACCACAGTCAGGAAAACTGAGTGGCAAACTGGGAATCTTTTAGCAGAGCATAGGCACAATCCATGACAATGATGGACAAAAATCAGTGATGCTGGTTTGATTTTAATGTTTGTATTCTTCAAATGGGAGAGCACTCCCCAGAGCAGAGCTGGGAGTAGGGTACTTGGACAGCCAGGCCACAGAACCAGCTCAAAATGTTACTAGTACAGATGTTGAGGATGGAAAAGACAAACTTTTGGAAGATGGAAGTTTTGGTCCTGACACTGATGTAAACAGATTCTATTGTGGATTAATGTTCAGAAAGGGGGCTCAATTTTTACAAGGAAACTTTTAAATCAGCCATAGTTACACACACAGATTCCGTTGTTGCATTTCTGAACCTTCTGCCTCAAAGTACTGGATTTGGATCTTTTGCTAATTGATGTATGTTTGAAAGGAAGAAAGAACATACAGTGTTCTAATGCCAAAATGCATCTCTTCACCATACTGAGTTAAAGCAAAGTGCTGACTGTTATTCCCCTGTGAAACCTATTTTTAATAATAGAACCTTCTCTGAATAAAAAATATCATTCATAGCAGTGTTTTTTTCCCCAGAATAAATAGTAGCGTGCTTTTAATACTCTAAAAGTACATGGACTCATACGATATAAATGATTTACAATTACTAAAGAGATAATTGACAGCACACATGATAAGAACATTTATGCCAAGTTAATTGGATGCATTTTGTTTAATGAAAGAAATAAAAAGATGAATGTAAATAGTGAAAGCATTCTTAGCTCAGAATTTCATCTCTTTATACACAGTCTAATTTATCAAATTAACTGATTGTCTACTTTGTGTTTCCCAGACTTCCGATTGCCGAGTCCTTTCTTAAAGGTTCCTGTTATAACACCCAGATTCTGTGACTCAAACACAGATGGATTTTTATCCTGTGAGCTGCAGCTAGTTAAGAAGTACTGTATATTATAAAGTGAAAAGCACTAAATATGTAAATTGTATTTTCCCTTTCACTTTATAACAATTCACAGAATTCTATTGGTTGCACACATAATCAGATACAAAGATAGCAGGCTGCAGAGCAGAGATAGCAAAAAAAAAAAAAAAAGAATCCATTTTGTCCTGTGTCAAGCTAACTATGTAATTTCAATCTACACAATCGCAGTCACGTATACTGTGTGTGGCTGTGTATGTCCATGAAGCTGTCTGCATGTGAGGGTTAGCATACACACATGCAATCTGCATGAACCAGCATAATTGTTTTTAATCCATTTCAGGGTGGTTATACTCACTATCAGTTAACTCCCATAGCCGTGGGGGCAGATCACTGAAATACTCATGGCTCAGAGCTGCCTGTGCTGACAATCTGTTCTTTGGGAAACACTGGAGGAGTTTGGAGGCTAGGTCTTCTGCGTGGTTCACATAGCTCAGCCTGAAACACAAACAAGGTTTTCCTGAAAAACAGTATCTTTATTCTGTCTACTAATTCCATCTGCAGTCAGCACAGTTGAAACACCGAGTCTTGATAGCAAGAAGCACGACCAGAAAAGCTATTCTTCGGGTTAGGAAGTTATTTCTGTATTGATAGCTCAAAATTCATACAAATTTTACAACTACAGAGCATATAATATACCACATCACATATGCCTGGCCTAGTATGCCAAAACATCATAAGCAATAGCATCTTGAAAGCAACTGTTTTGATTCTTTATTGACCATATTAACAGACTGAAAATTTACAGTGCTGGAAAAAAAAGTTCATTACTATCTAAACACTTGAAATCCAAGCTTATAGTAAAAGCAACATTCATACAACTTTGTGAAGTATCAAATTATAAAATCCAGTGATGCTTAACTTGACACATATGCATCATGTTTCATAAAGACATTTGTCTTTTGGGAAGTACTGGCTTCTTACTTGTTCATATGTATTCACATGTCAGGGGGTTGACTCTTCATTAAGTGTTAATGCAAAGCAAATATTAAATTTTAAGTGAATTATCTTTTCTAAGGCTCCTAGAGAAGTCTGAGAAAACTTACTGTTTCATTGGGAGCTATATTCTTGGGAATATTTTAAGAAAGTACAATCTAAAAGCAATAGACTTAGAGGGAGAAAGTAAAATGGTAATCAGGAAGATGTGGGCTAGGTCTAATAACCTACAGCTGCCTCCTAAATTTCCACCACCAAACTTTTTTAATATGCTGCCAAAAAAGAGATGTTGAATCTTGTCACAATCATGTTTCTATTATTAGTAGGTAACTTCATAAATTCAGCTATGCTCAGTAAAGACCTCATGTTGGGGTAAATGCTGAAATGTATAAAATGTTTCTATTTTTCAATGCACTGACTTCCCAAAACAGATAGGAAACTTCAGTCCAAAATACCATATATTTGAAAAAGACGTTATCCTCTAAAATCAATAATCCTACAGTATGTTTCATGGAAATGTTCATTTTATTCAGCTCAAGCTCACTTTCCAGAAAACAAATTCAAGAAGATGGATTAAACAGCATTACTCTTTTATTGGGCTGACAGGGCATCATTTATATGGATCAGTGTACGCACAGGTGAAAACTGTCCCTTCAACAAAGAACAGACAACACTGAAAACACTAAAAACCCCAGTAATTGTTATTATAGCGAGAACTTTTGAATTACAAATGTCATAGAGACAACTTTTGGTCCATATCCATACTATAGTCAATGTGAAAAATTAAATAAATTAAAAGTCAAAGCATCTCTACTAAATTATGTGCTGGCATATGTATGATAAGCTGATATTTGCAATCATTAAAAAATATGCCACTGGCTGACTTTTTAATTTCTAGCAACTGCATGCTAGATAGAAATTTGAATACTGTGCCTATCTTATCTCTTCTCAAGAACTGACAGGATATTCATCCAGAAATTACCCAGGGATGAATTGCCCAGAAGTACTAACCACTTTCGGACATTATATCTCATCTGTCATAATCTTAAAGAATTCCCAGGATCAGGATTCAGAATTGCTATTTCAGGTTAAACAACTGAACTCCAGTGCTTCTGATGGGTATATTTTTTTCTATTTTCATTTTCAGTTGTGACAAAATAAAAACATTTTGAATGAAACAGTCATTGCCTATAAATTACATAATAAATGAGATTAATTCCAGAGTATTTACTACCAGATTGCTGAAATAGTTCATTAAACTTCAGTGAAAATTACATAATTTCATTACAGAATATAGGAAAATACCAAGAGAAAAGGTTATTAACAAAGAAAAGGAAAGGGAGGAGTAAAAATTCGGGGACAATTGGTATTAATTCTTCTACATATGAAATTTCCATAACAGTGATTATATTGAGCCTGTGAGGCCTGTTTTGAGTACTAATCCCCCTGCAGCAAGTAATTGTTCAGAGGTTCTGGCAATCCATTTCACCAGTGTAATTTTTTTCCTCACAGAGGTAGCTGCATCTGTTTTAGAAACCATAGTAAACTTGACTGAGAACTGTCTTGAATGAGAGCTACTGTTAATTCAGGAAAATAAGGTCACTTAACTAAGTAGTGAAATGTTACCCTCCAGTTTAAGAATCACACCATTCATTAGCTGATCCATAGGTATAGTGAAGATACTAATTAGGTAAGGCAAAGCAAGAGAAAATAACATTCAAACATAAACTAATTTTGAATTGCAAGTGAAATTATGGATCATGACACCCTAACTTGTTAAACAGAGAAATGCTGACGTTTTGACTGTATTAACGGTCACAGTGTGCCTGGCATACTGGCACCTTTTTTTTTTCCAAGAAAATCAGAGTAACCAATATAAACTGAAAGTAATTTGGGTAGATACAATTTAGAAAGGCAAAGTTACCTTCCCAGTTTAGACACAAAATAGATACCTGTTTACTGAAATCATTCGAAAAACCAAAGGTGGTAAGCATCAAATAATCAGCAGATTATACATTAATACAATAAAACCCCGACAAAAATATCTAGGGCTGCAACATAATCACAACAACTAATGAAGTAATTATTAATAAATCAGTCATAATTAGAGCTTGTTTTATAACTGATACATAGAAAAAAGACTATATTAATTGCACAGTCTGCAAAAATAGTTCAATCTGCTATAATTATTAGATCTACCTGCCCTGATCATACTCTAAGTAGTGCTGAAGATACAGGGGTGGGTGTCAGCTGTTTATCAGTGCTTTGAAGATTCCAGCTGCTACGTTATTAGTATTATGTTTCCAAGAACTTATAGATTTTAAACTCAGAAGGGATCATAATGATCTAGTGTCACCTCCTGTGTAATACAGGCCAAAGAAGATCATCCAAGTAACTTGTGGATGAAACCACCACTTTCACCCAGGCTCAGCTGTATCTTTAAAGTTCTACATCAAAGTTCTAATTTTGTTTATGGAGCTTTGCACAGCAATGAAAAGATTCTCCTTCCAAAACTCATTTGTTCTGTGAAGGTAACTTCTGGAAATCAGTGGACACTGCAAAAAGCATATGCTTTGGGTTCATAAGATTGCCAGTCTAAAACTGATGCCTTAGTGGACTACATGACTAATTCTGCTGCTTTGTTTAAAGACAAACTATTCTTTTACTTACGAAAAATGCACTGTATGATCATGTATTTAAATTACATATGCTTCATCAGAATTGTTCAGAAAACCCCATTTAGCACATAACCTCAGTGGTCTGGAACGTTGGGACATTTGCTTTTGTTTCTTTCCTTTTTTTTTAGTTGCCAATAGTCTCTTTAAAATATCCTCCTTAAAACATTAACAATTTGCTTGATTCAAGCTTGAAACCTGATTCCTCAATAGGGACAAAGACTAAATTTTCTGATGGGGTTCAGCAGTTAAATACCTAATACAGAAAAGTTAACGAAAAGAACTAAAGGAGAAAAAAGATTTGCTTTTTAAATACACCTCCTTCAGTACGAGACAGGATGGAATTTCATACAATATGGCTTTGTGTCTAAAACATAATAGCGTGTTTTGTCTCACAGCAGTTGGGCCATACAGGAACTTGGCATGCATGATATGGCAAGTCTCAATATTCACGCTTCACTTGCTGTCACACTAATCACTGAGGAACAGTTACTAGCCATGACAGCATACATACTTTCAGAAAATGTGGGTACAGCAGAATACAGAGAAATCTTTTGCAAAAAGCATTAAATAATGTGTAGATATTGTTTTGAGAAATACTGGGCATATTTTTACACACCTACTCTGATAACATTTGTGAAACACATTGATTTTCAATTTAAGCCTAAATGCTATATACTGCCTTAGCTCAAGAAAAACAAACACCATATGAACCTGTCTCACTTGAACCCTATATGGATCTGACTAGACTTGAGCAGTTGCAAATCTCATTGGATTATAAGAATTTGATTTAATTTCAGAAAACAGGCTTTAATGTGTTTCTACTGCAAAGGAAGGTCAGTATTTGGTCAAGCAGAACTTGACTAAGATCACTGAAGTTTGATTTAAGCTCTTGAGGAAAAAAAGTTTGGGGCATGTGCAGTGAACTTCTGAACTTGGGGTGATTTGCTTTTATATGCAATGAAGAAGGTAGCTCAAAGTCACATAAATAATTAAGACAAATGGGCATGAAAACAAATGCAGATAATACGCTGTCTATATGCTCTTAACAGCATGAGGTAAATACTTCCCAAAGTAAAAATCATTTACTGTGCATATTTTCCATGTGAAGATATGACTCTCACAATGTATCATTAATTAATTACTCAACTGGCACTGACAGCATGGCCTAGAGCAGTGAGGCACCTAATTCCCTTTGGACATCTCATTTCTGCTTCTTTATTCTATGCAATCTCTTGCAACTTGAAATGCTCAAAGACAAAACCACAGTTAACCCGAACAATCACACCATTTAGCAGAGTTTAAAGTTAAATGGTATGAAGACAACAAACAAATTGGTGAAAATCAGGCAGGCCATGCAGTAACCCTTGCAGCTTGTTCTACAGAGGATGCTGTGGTCCCCTCAACAGGGCTCTGGTACGGGCCCTGTGGTACCTCACTACCAACACTCTGCCACAATGGTGGTACTTTCCATTTGTGTTTGAGCACAGCAGTCTTTGCCCCTTGTCCTTGGCTTTACCCTTCCATGAGTACTGATACTATACAGCACCATATATTGTAGTTAATCCTTTCTTTACAAATTCACTGTCTTCTGACCAGCAGATACAGATATGACCTTATGTGCCTTGATAGTTTGGATCTCTGAATATACATGCATAGCAGCAGCTGCTTAGGCACACAATACAGAGCAGGCCTTACCTTAAGTAGCACTTCTTTTTTGCGACATACAACAGCCTTTTCTGTTGTTACAGCCATGCCGAGAACACCTACCGTCTTCAAAGACCTGCCGTGCCAGCTCCAGCATGCAGGAGCTGCTTCCCTAACGTGCCTGGTGTGCCTTCATGGAACTTTTGTAGAGTTTATTTAGCCATCATGAAACCACCATAACAAGTGAACACAACTTTTGATGCGATGCTTTAAGCTTTTGATACAGATAAAGGCATAAAGCAGTACCTCAAGACGAGAATCTAACGGAGTAAAGATGCTACCATTTTTTCAGTGTTTTACACAGAGGGTATCAAGGATTAAAACTTATGAACAAAGAGAGATAAAACTGTCTGAGGGCTCACTGAAGCAGTATTTTGCTTGTTGCTGATCAATCACAAAATACAGAATTTTCTCTACAGCACAGTGTAGAGGTGCCTCAAGTCAAACTATACAGTAAATAATGCAATCAAAGAGAGCCATGGGAATGAAATGTCAGTGTTGGGATTGTCCCCCACACAATTGACAATGGGGTTGTCAACAGCAGTCCTGGGTTGTGCCCATTCCCTAGAAAAGCATGTCCCCTCTTGCTCTTCCCTGATGCCCCTCTTGCTCTTCCCAAATTGAGATACTGGCAACAGGTTAGATTCAGAAACACTGAGCTCTCTAAACATTCGGGATAAGAAAATGCAATCCCCAGACTCCCTAGGTGATCAGTTTAATTGTACTCTTGTAGCTCAGTACCTCAATAGAAGGAAGATTGCCGTATCAGTGCAACATCCTGCTCAAGCTTCTTGGATGAGCTAGACTGGGGCAAAGCCTGCACTAACATGGCTGTACTGCCCCCAGCATCTGTCCTTGCTCTGTGCTCTTGCACAACACTGCACTCCACAGCATTCACATCATCATGTTTTCCACGGGGGTGTATCAAACAGTCTCTTTGGAAATTTAGAAATTATTTTGATTCCTTTTAATTATATTACCATATCACAGCATCAGTAGTCTTAGCCATTGAAGTACTGAAAAGGTGGTCAAAATATTGATTATTAAAATAAAAGCCATGACAAGCAGTATTCACTGATACGGAATAGAGATAAAAGTATCAGTGTTTGATTCCTTGGTATTGCTGTTGATGTCTATGTAGCAGAGAGGTTAGGGTCCCATTTGGAAACCTGTGGAGGTAATTTCATTCAGTGCATTCCAGGAAGGCAAGAAGAACTCTGGCCAATCTGAACTAATTCTCACTTGGCAGTTGCATAGATGCCATAGCTGTAAAGTAGCATTTCATGAAAAAAGTGAATGTAACAAATAAAGGTTCTAACAATATAGATTGTATTTTAATTAATATAGATTTACCTCTAGCTATATAACATTTATACACTTGGTAAATTTTTAAAAGAATCTACTGACTCAGTAGGTAAACCATAATTATAGTTGCTAACCTTAAAGAGAATCAGTCAATATAAAACTGACCTGACAGTATCCTGAGTTTTGTTCTCCTATAGCCTGACAAGCATCCAGACTAGCCCTTGCTCTGATGCCTCAGAATAAATATACTGGGCTATGAAACCTTTCAAAGAAATCCAGCACCAACTATTAAGAGCCTATGGCAGGAAGATAGCTAAGACTGTTCATAGACAATATTGCAGATATTTCCCCTACTTTTTATATACTATTCTGACACAGAGTAAGGTTTACATTTGATGCAAGGCATCTTTTCCCCAGCATAATATATACTGGAGTATCAAATGAAGTAAGACATATGGAGTCTGCAGACCAGACATTAAAGTGAAGAAAAGTTTAGTTAAACAGAAAACATAGAATATATGTCCAGTGATAACATACTCCAAACTACTGAGAATGTAGGTTTCTGTGATATGATCACATAACTTCCTTAATTCCTGGGAATTCGGACGTTGTGATATTCCAGGCAACATGACTGCTGGGTACGGTGTTTTGCAACTGTCTAAAACCACAGCTAACTCACTAAACTGAAAGAAGGCTACCTTGAGTAATTCACATTATTTCACTCAGTTTTCAGCAGTTTCTCTTAGATACAGGTATTTTCCAGAATAAGTATTTCCTAAGAATTTTAATTACAGCATGCCTTACAACTTTGTCCTAGAAAGAATCTAGCAATTACTTCTTTTTGATTTTACATGACACCACCAATCAGCTATTTTAATTCTTTCAGCTTCCCAATTAGCCCAGTATTAAACATACTAATTATGGAACACATAGTGCATTACTTACACCACAAAAAGACCAATACTGAATATGCTAGATTTATAATTTACTGGAAGATCTTTGTTTGCTGTAAGTGCAATTAATGAAGAACAACAAAAAAGTGGTGACTCCTAATTAGAAGCTTTTGAATATTTGGAAAGTCTTTAAAGGGCATGAATCTTCTGATCAAGGTGAGGGGCTTTTTTAAAGGCCAACATTGTGTACCTCAGCAAGCTGAACAGAATATCCTTGGAAAATAAATAGAGGTAAAAATAATTACTAACATCTCAATCATTTTATGAGCTATTATGGAAGAAAATGGAGAAAATATAACTTTAATCCTGAATAAAAACTCTTCAAGGTTTATGTTCTCTATAAACCTTTCACATAGAACTGAAAATATAAGTAGTGCAATAAATGCCCTAACGAATATATCAGATTTTTCACTTAATGCTTTTTACAGGCTTAAACCAAACTGAGTGAAAGAAAATCACCTTTTACAGTCTGACTCTTAAAGGAAAAATGCCTTTCTGTTATGCTTTTTAAAATAAGGCACGGTGAATTTATATCAATTTCACTGAATCTTGGGGCATGATAAAAGGAAGAAAATACAGCAGTGGAGTTAACATTCCATAGCATTCTTTCTTCCCATGTTTATTTCCTCACTGGCTGGACATAAGCCAAAAAAAGAGGAGAGAGAACCTCCCTCCCCCCCCCCCCTCCCCTCCCCCTTCCCAAACACAGACATAGCTAAAATAAACCTTTGGCACACAATGCAGTCAAAGCTCTGGGCTTTTCCTCCTCCCACCCTTGGCAACCTGGATTGCTTGTCTTCAAAAAATCCATGCAAAAGATATTCTGAAGAGAACCAAACTCTGAATTTCAAATTTGTCAAGTGGGTGCACCCATTAGGGCAGCAAACAAAGTTTTCCTTATTTTCCCTTATCCAGCTGTCTTTCTGAACCTATTACCTTTAGAAAACAAAACAAAACAAAAAGACAGAATTAAGGCCTAGTAAATAAACATTAGTACTGCTTTATATATCTCTACCGTCTTGTCTGGTATTTTATCATCTTGGATTTGAGAAGTTTTAATTTCATTCTAATGTAAATAAGAACTGGTCTGTTTGCTCAGTACTTCAACAAGAATTTGCTGCAAGGTTGCAGCATGCAGGCAGTGCCCCGAGAAGGGTGACCTTGCTTTAGTCAGTGAAGCCAAAGATCATTTATCACAGTTAACCTACAAATCTGTCTTTCCTGCGCCTCAGAGCCATCAACCACTTGGAAGCAGCTATTCGTCCTCTCCTCCCTAAAACATTAGATGGGTCTGATCTTTTCTATTACTGCATACTTCTCTGCTAATAAAAAATATTTTTATGGATATGAAACCAACAGGAGTACTTTGTATTTATTTCTACAGCTCATTAAAAGTGGATAGAGATTTGAAGGTAGAGAGAATGCCCCAAGCCTAGAAAGCTCAGGAAGACAGACCCCAGGCATATGCATGTATTTAACTGAATGTAGATGAGTTGCCTGGCTGAACCCAATGAGACTAAGTAATTATGTAAAAGCAGGCATCCTGGTCTTTTTGCAGCTATACTTCTAAGCTAAGACACGACAGGAAAATGATGCAGAACTAGTCAATAGTGAGAGGAGGAGACTGAGATGGTTATGATGAGAGCACATGGACAGTATATTCAAGCTATGCAGTCAAAAATACCTTATTATGTGTTATTATGCCTCTGTATTTAGAGTTACATCATACAGAACCAGTTGCAGTTCCCCGACCCTCAAGTACCTGATTCAGATGATGTTAGAAGAGAACACAGAATGGGACACTACACTCTCACCAACACCGCAGTGTAGAAAGTGCCATTCTTTCTCCTGATTTAGCACACCACTCTCTCTTCTATATTAATGGAGATAGATACTTTCTAAAACAAACATTAGGTCCTCTTCAAGTAGGGAGGAGCTGGCAGACTGAAAATCCAATGCCTGATACCAACAGCAGTAATAAATGTACCAAATGTGCTTGTGTTAATCTAGCAAAGGAAGTGCAAATTTGATTTTGAACTTGAATAGAGAAAAAACCCTAGGTTTCTTAGGCAGAGACCACCACAGAAGGAGAAAACAGTGATCTCTCTAGTATGTAATTTTAAGAAAACATAACATTATTTTGCATTGATTTTTTTAAAATAGTGAAACATCCACACATATCTGTATTGAGGTGTCTTTTTAGAAAGTTGCTTGAATTTAATACAAGAGATTATGTCTTTTTTACCTATAAACAGCTTGGAGGTCAATTAAAAAGTCACAAATGCCATATATTTTATCTACAAATTACTGAAATCCATGGATTTTAAGTGCCTGTACTCACCCATGTGTGAGGATGCTGGGCTATCTGACACTCAGAAATTGGCTTGCAGTAGGGAAGAACTCAATCCTGAATTATTTTTGCAATCCTATCCTGTCAAAGTATCATGAAAGACAGATAGCAAAGCAGGGAGTTACTGCTATTTAGGCATAAATCAGCACAGGTGATTTAAGAACTAAAATCAAAATCGTTATCTATTATAGTGACCGCTAAAGGTCAGATTTCCCAATGAGCCAGCTATCCCTGAAAATTGACTGCCAGCAGAACTCAGGCCACTTCTAATGACCCAAAGTAAGCAGGTGGATTTTCAAAAGATTTTGCACACATGGAATTGTGGAATCCACAGAGCTCTGTGACAAGTCTGGTCATGTGTGCTGTCACTGAATTGGACAGGCAGGTAAATAAACATCTAGGTCTTGTTTCAGGATCCTAAATGGACATTAAGCTTCTGCGAAAGCAGATATTTTAGGCTGACAAGTCCTAGCAGCTTCCAAACTGAGAAGAAGAAGCCTGGAGAAAAGGACCACAAACAACTGATAAATGCAGTATATCTGGGCACAAGCTCATCTGATTCTCAGAGAGGAAGGCAGCAGTTTTGAGTCTGCCTGAAGTATCTAGGGGAAAGGAGAAGGCTTAAATAAGAGAATGCAATAGCTGACATAAGAATAGGAAATAGGAGCAAATACATGGTTTGTGAAGGAAGAGAGGAAGAGGCAAAATTATGGAGGATTTTGAAAGGGTAAGAAGGAGCTCAAAAATGAGGGACTGAAACAGCCAGTATTGGGTTGAGAGCTAAACAATACACACCAAAAAAAAAAGAAACTGAATTTACTGGTTGCTTTTTATATGATCCAAAGAAGGCTGTTGATCAGGAGAGGACATGAGAAGTATATGATAATCAAGATCAGAGTGACAGAGCTTGGTTGGGGAAGACAAAAAGGTATCTTGGAAAAACTGGAAAGAAAAAATATTCTTAAATGTATATAGCATTCTAGATGCATGGGATAGGAGAAGAAAGATACAAAGCCTCTCTAAGGCTTCAGGTCTGCATGACAAAGAATACAAGCATTACAGTGAGAGCAGGAGACTTGACTGGGAATATGCTCAAGTGTGAGCAGGGAATAGCAAGAATCTCTCTGTTGAAGCCTATGTTGCCCAGTTAAGCAGGGCTAGGGACAGTGCTTGACTGCTCAGCTACTGAATGTCCACATGGTCCTGGATTACTTTCACCCATTCCAACTAGTATGCTCCAAACCCATTCCCAGACACAGTTAAGGGAACAACCCACGCCAGGGACCATTTCCAAAAGGCGGCAGGTACTAGCCTCCTACAAGCAAGGCATGCAATGTATTACGCTAGGAAACACAATCCCTCTGGTCTGAAACATGGGTCTTACATTATTCTGGGAATTTCGATTTATAAACCTAATGCTGAACTTCTCCAAAATAATAACTACACCTGCAGCTGCATGGGGACCACATAAAGCCCACAGGAGATACATGCCCAAGTGTTACTTAGCACAGCTGTAGCCAAGGTCTGCCACATGGCCTCAGGGCCAGAAGATAGTCCCTGGCTCTGCTTTAGTTAGCAGTATAGATGTAGGCTGTAGCTGACAGAAAAATGATATTCACCAAACACTATCTGTCAACATCTCAGGAAAATTCACGCCCTCATGGTTGCCGAATAAAGCTTGACTCAAGGGCACTCTAAGGATCAAGCAGGAAAGAAATAAAAGGAATATAACAGCATTCTGCTAAAGTCATAAAGCTGAAGGAAGGCCAGGAATAATCAAGAGCATGATTTTTTTATGCCAGGGTTATGAAATTAGTTTGAAGCATACTAACAGTATACAGTACTAAACAGAGCTTTAAGACTGCCATAAAAATCTAAGCAAAGAAGGCAATGAGAAAATGATGGTCCATTCCTAATGTGCAATGATGTCAGAGAGAAAACCATAAATTTAATCTATTTTTAGAAGACTTCCTTAGGTTTTGTAAGTTTGGATCCAAACAATATAAATATTTTAAAACTATTCTGAATTTGTAAACAATAGGAACAAAAAAGCAAACAACAAGTTTATGAGAATGTGACAGAAGTAAAAATTCAATTTTTTCAATTTAAATTCTTTGCAGTAAGATTTTGAGTTTATTAATCTAACATGAAAAATTAGGTCTTTTATTCATTTGTATTTTCAGCCTCCTATTGCAGTAGTGATTACAAAACAAACACAGCTGGTATCTTTGTTATTTTATTCACTGAAGGATTTATCTGGACAAACATCACAAAGATGATGGCTGTTTTCATTGAATTTATGATCAAATATGCTCCAGCACAAGATCAACTCTGATACATCAATTATGATGAGATGTGAATAATTTAACAGAAAGTTGTCTATTTGCAAATCAGATCTTACAGACAGGAATTCAGCTGAGGAAGCAGCCAGTGAATATACACTGTATTATACATTACAGAATTTAAAAGGACTTTTTATCACATTTACTGATAAATATTGTCATTTACATTTTGCTATTAGTGAGCTGCTAATTCAGGCAAACAAGATTTTGAAATTTTATTCTAAACTTTAATTAAATTCATCTTTATCAGAGAAGAATTTAGTGATGTCTTTCAAAATTACAGACTATACTTCCTATAAAGACTTAATTAAAAACAATAGATAAAACTACCAGCACCACAATATTCTTCATGGGTTTTCCATAGACTTTCACCAGAGGCTGTTGTTCAGCCTAATACCAGGAGAGTTATAATAATTTTAACGCAGAATGTGTGCCTTAGGATAAGGGATTGACTCAATGCCTGAAAGAAAAAGGTCAGTTCCCTTTGGAACCACTTGCCTCTTTGCCCTCCAGCAATGACAGGTGCACCAGCCCTGTGCTGAGGCTCGTTATCCACAGTGTATTGCTGAAGATACATAATCTCACCTCTCTGTTTCAATGCATCAGCAAGGCTTATAGTCTCCTATCTTACTATTTTGACACAGGTCGAGCAGGCACTGAATATATATATATATACGGTGACCTGCTTGCAACCAGCATCTTCCACAAATTCTCAAATAAGAACTTAAAACTTTCTATGCTAGATTATTTAAAGAAATCACAAAATTTAATTAGGAAACTGGCTAGCCAATAACTTCAAAGTATAAAAGAAATCACTGCTTTCACTAGTCTCTTACTATGCTATGTGTTTCCGTATCACTAATTAAAAAAACCCCAAACAATAAAAACAACAAAAAAACCCTTGCATGAAAAAAGGAAAAATTCTTGTTTCTCTGTTCTATATGGCAGGCAAGAAGTAGAAATCTTAAGGCAAATACATGAAGCAACATAACTCAAAATACAGGAAAGGAAGTGATTTTCTCGAACGAATTTTGAGAGACAGTCACAGGAGATGCTGCTCAAGAATGGCAGTACCTGAATTAGCTGTGATCTTACTTCAGAAAAGGTGGTGGTCAAAATCATGCTGAAACCCCCATAACAAAATCACCACAGAAGTCAGTAAAATAAGTATCTGCCTAAGGCAAAGATACTTTATGATGTTTGTGTCACTGTAGAAATCTTTACTGTCTGTAAGTCTCTGGCTTGGCAACTGAGCCAAATGGTATGGGTTTTGAGACTGGTTTAAACCATCTGCAGTGGTGACAAAACCCAGTAGCATATTATTACACTTACTGCCTGTCTGCACTATCTCTCAAAATTATCTACATTTCTGAGATCCTAAGATGATAATCAAAGGAACTGTTCAGTTAAAGAAAAAGTATCTGTAATACAGGACAAACAGCAGGGAATAACATCAAGCCACTTAAGATAACAGTAGCTGCTTAACACTAAGAATTTTTAAATGCCAACCCAGTTCTCAAGCTACCTATCACATTGATTCTCCTTTTGGAAAATCTTGCCTTTAATGACTCCATACAAATAATGACAGATCAGCAGTAAGATCTACTTCATTTATATTACAGCTTTCACAGTAAGTCTTCAATCTCTCAGACAAATATTTTTTAAATACATCTCGGAGATTCAATTTTGTCAGCAGTGTCATTACCTGGAGAAGAGAGATCTCAGCAGAAAAGCCAACAGTGCTGAACTCCAGCAAGAAGGTAGAATTTTGAATGTGAGGCTATGACAATGCCTCATGCCTCTGATAAGAAAGTATTAGACTTCAAACCAAGAAATGAATACAGACACTATGGCAATATATGAGTAACATAATTCTGAGAACCAAAAACATAATTCTGAGAAATTAATAAAGCATTAGCATGTAGAAATGCATAAGGAAAAAAAGAAAAACTGGAAACATCCGAAGAGCTGATCTTAAAGTACTCAAAAACTTTAATGAAGAACATACATTGAAAAAAAGCCCATACTTGGAAACACCAAATAAACATGTCTGTCTGATATACGTCTCAATATCTTAAGGAATTCTTAACGAAGTAGTGAGGATAACAAACAAATGTAAGGCACCTTTCAAAAGTCTTTCCAGGAAATCTACAAAAGAAGTTAGTTCTTTTTCCTTATTCCTCTTCATGGCTTATTACTGTAGATAAGTTAGTGTAACATTATCCAATTATGCTCTGCATTCTACAGTATTGTACTAGACTTAAAAAAATATAAATAATATACACATACTTCCTTTCTGGTTTTCAAATAATGGAATCTTTGCAAATATTTGTTGGACATTTACACACAGTATAGAAGCAAAATACAACAGAAACAAAACAGACAATATGGAAGCAAAATTAGATTTCAGAAAAAATAAGACAAAAATGACAATCAAAAGAAGAGGTGGCTAATTAATTAGATATCAGATAAATTATTTTTAATTGGACAATCATGGGTGGAACAAAGCAACAAGAGATAATGTTTGATGCAATTTCTATTAAAAAATTTTGTGCTGTGCACAAACTCTGAAGAACTGGGATATGATATACTATCTCATAGACTGAAAACTGGCTGACAGACCATAAGCAAAGGGTAATGATGAGTGGCAAGGTAGTGAGTTGGAAGGGAAGTGTCCAGCTGTGTCCCAGAGGGATTAGCATTAGTCACAGTTTTATTTAACATCTTTATTAATGACCTAGACTAAGGGATATACTGCATACTGATTCAATGCTTAGATGACAGATGTGTGGGCAGAAAATCCACAAACAAGATAGAGCACAGAAAGCTACAAATAATTATTTCCAGTGAAAAATAACTCTGAATATGGATAGGTCCAAAGATAATAATGCTAACAAACTCTAGTCCAATACCAGATACTGAATTAAATGTTGCAGAAGACACCCATGTTGCAAAGAACATCCACATACATTTGGGCTGTTATTTTCATTGCTCTCGTGGATGGGAAAGATATAGGACAGTAACAATGTAATTTGACTAATGAAGCAGCATAGAATTATTAGTGTTATGCAAAAAAATTGACAAAGTCTTTTGTGGTCCAGTCTAGGAGGTTTATTAGCATTTTCAACCGGCCAAGAGAGTGTTACACAATACCTAAAAAGCTGAGCAACACAAAAGAGCTGTAATTTAAAATAGAGCAAAAAAAAATTGAATGTCAGGATAAACATTCTATCAGTGAGGTCTGTTAAGAATAATCCCCCCCACCCTTATTTTAAAAGGTATAATATTTTAGCACTTTATGGTTGCTCCAATTCACAAGAAATATTCGAATATAAATCAGAAAGGATTTTTCAGCTTGGTGAGGAAACTCTAGTGATCTTTCTCGGTCTTTGGCTTCCAGCATCTTGAAATTTCTTACCACAGAGCTGACAAACCCCGCAGTGTGCGTGGGCTCAGCCCCGCCTGCAGCTGATCCCTTCGTGGTAACACGCACACAGAAAACAGCGCTAAGTGGGCACAAAAAAAGGCACTTAAGTGCAAACAAGCGGCTTCCACTACCCTGAAGTTAATTTAACAACCCCCAATATGCAATGAAATGAACAAACCCAGCGGCGTTAGGGAAATGCTGGCGCCCAGCCCCGCGGCGCTGCCCCCTTGCGCGGCACAGCAAAGAGCTCGCTCTGCCGAACGGAGTTATCGCAGGGTAGCACAGTTGTTGTCGTGACATGATTCCTAAGGCCCCTCAGGCAATGGGGTATTTATGGGGAATAGGAAAAAAAGCCCGGGAAATACAAAATGGCTTTTTTTTTTTTCAGTTCAGCAGTATCGCTGCAAACCATTAGGAGTCAGAAGTAGGTTTATATGCATCTAACATCACAAATGCTTCTAAAAAAATCTTTTCATTTTGTGTCTAGTTTCCATCCTTCCTCCCTCAGCGTGATCCCTGATCCCCCCTGGCCAGCCCCAGGCACCCTCGCACTGTGCTCACACTGCACAGAGCAGGCAGCCAGCCCACCTCTGCTCCGAACTGCCTGAAACCCTCATTGCTGGAGTTTATCCATCTGAAAGGTTTTGCAATGACAACACTAAAGGTTTTGTTTCTGCTGTGCTGGAAAGCTTGAGTATTCTTTCAGTTACAAAGAGCAATGCTGGTGAAGGGACAGGAGGTGAAGAAATAAAAGTCCAATTAGAAGAGGACTTTTTCTTTAGCCAAAATCCCACTAAGTCAAAGGTTTTCTTAAAAAAGACCCCAACAACAAAACTCCAACCCAAAAACTCCTCCCCAGTCTCAGCTCGAAGCAATTCCATAGTCTATGCCATGTTTGAAATGAAATAACAGACTCTTCAGGAAGTTTTCTTTGAGTAACAGTCCCAAAATAGGCCAATCTATCCTGGAATGCAACTTTTAAACACCCTGGCCTCAGGAAGGGAGGTCTCAAGTACAGAGGCCATCTTGTTAAAAGAAGAAATCGCCAGCAGTAGGACTGGCTGTGAGAATAAAGTGATATTTATATAATAAATACAGCCATGTTGGGGAATTGCAAAGTAGTAGTCCTATTTATGAAGAGCAGAATTTGTTTTCAACTGAACCTTTTCTTTCCAACCTAATTTCTCACAATACAACCCATTATGACAGAAGGATCTGAAAAAGCTTTTTGAATCCTACCAAATATACACCAGGATAATTAGTTCTCTTTTGTTATTCTTCTTTAAGGGTTTATTATTGTGGAGAAGCTTTTGCAAATTGAAAGAGGTTGCATTGCTTTCTGAAGGCAGAGCTGTTCTTGGTTTTTATTGTGTAGAGATAATTGAACAGAAAAGTTCAGGAAAAAAAGGTGAAAATATAATTCATTATGAACTCTATAGGAAGATCAGATTACCACATCTTAGTTCTTTTTAAAGTAGTATTTTATAATTACATTCCACAGTATGTTAGGTCATGCTGTGTAGGTGAAGCTTCTTACTGGATAGAAGCAAACATCAATGCAAGTTTTGTTGCCTGACTTCATAAGCATTTCTACAAGATTTATAGATCCCATAGTAAATATTGTCTACAATCTTTTGGTAGTTTGACAACCATTGAAGGAATTCAGTGGTAAAGTCTCCGAAGAACTTAATTCACTGTGATAGTTACATTATTTCCCTCAAACACTTCCCAAAAGTAGCCTCTAATACTAACCAATTCTATTTTAAGAATTTTAGGGATCTGACTTACATAATGAGCCTATTGGGTTTCACTTCGTCATTGCTGTTAAATTCCACACTTTTAGCTAATTTCCAGTTAAACCGGGAATTAAAGAACTATTGGCTTGTGTCCAATATTGTTCCATTGTCTTGCTCTGCCTTGAAAATTCACATCATGTGGAAGCTGGTGCAGTTGGTCAAGAGCATTTATTTTGCTTCTAAACTACCATGCATGGCTTTTTGGGAGGTTTGAGGTTGGAGTATTTTGGCTCTTTTCCTTCTACCTTATGATGCTGGCTATGTATGTGTTGGAAGAGTAATATTCTTCTCTCTAGTAACCTCCCTGTAAATAAATTGAATTACAATATACATTTTGAGGTAAAAGCCTCTTTGAAAACTTCTAAACCCATATTCTCACCCTTTCATGCCAGGACCTCAAACATATATATAAACAAGATAAAGGGCCTGTGCCTGAAATACAAAACAGTAGACAGTGAAAGCTTCCTTTGGGTTAGAAAATTAAAGGTGTATTCTTCCAGTCTGGGAGCACGAAGTTCAATGTTGTGCTCTGTTGTACAGTTTCTATGGCAGTTTCTCTGTGAAAAATTCCTAAATTTCTTTCTATCCCAATCCCTCCCCTATAAAATGCTGTAACTGGACTTCACCTCCAGAGAAGTTCAAGCGTACACATAAATCCTCCCAAGAAAGGTACATCTTTCAAATATACTAAGATGTTGAGAAGAAGTAACTCTGTAACAAAGCCAATACATATTTAAAAACTAAAGGCTGCATGTTTTTCTCCACATGGGTTTCGTGTCTATTGTCAACTTCCCTTAAAACAATTCTAAATATGACATATTTTGTGTCATCAACCATCTTAAACAAACTAAATCAGGAAGCTGAGAAGGACTGGTTTTTTTAAGATTGGAGATTATTGCTTTTTGAAACATGATAAGAAAGAAAAAAAATTCTAGAATGAATCAGTCTATCCATATGTTAAGTTTTACAGCTGAATTATAAACCCTTGGGAATATGATGTCTAAACCAGAAATGTTTATACATCCTTAACTACAGCTGTGCAACAACAGGGCTCTAATACAGCACACAGATAAAGATTAGAAAAGAGAAAATCCTTTACTTTTCAAATGTAAATGATATATAATTTTGAGGCACTGAATATTTCCTATTGTATGAGGACTATACATATGAAGCCCTGAAGTCTATATATTGTCCTTGTTTTCAGTCTTTCAATCCCTTCATTTATGCTGAAAATATTGGAAATCCTTTATGCACAGAACATTGAAAATGTATAAGTATTTTTCAGAAAGTTTCTTAGAATTTAAAAAACTTATTTGAGTCAGCTTTTGTGATGTGATTGTAACTTGTGTCAGTTATGAAATCTCAGAGACTGAGGCTTTGTTTTAAGCAAACTGTTTTTTTTTCTTTTTTTTCCCCCTTATTTTATGAAAACAGAGATTTCACATAATGTTCTTGAAGGAAATATAAAATAGCAGCTTTTCAAATTCAAACCAATTATTGTACTTACGAATATATAACTCCTATATTTTAACAGTTTAACTGCTGTTAAAATACAGAGAAACACTCAGTCTAGGCCTGAAGGATGGATGGAGTACTGTGCCAGTATCGATACACATTACTTACACAAACCCATGGCCCCAGGCAAACACATTCACACCAATATTAGTTTCCTTGTCCTTTCCCAATCCAGATCTAATTGCCTATGTTGCAATATAATTGCTTCTTCCAAGCTTTAGGATTCCATTAACTACTTTCAACTTAAAAATTAACTTTCAAGTTTGTTGATTGTTAAAGGACAGAATTCAGACAATTACAGTTACTGAGTTTTTAAAAGGGAAGCTGTGACTTTCAGGAAATTGCATCATTCCAAGCAATAAAATTGAGGTAGAATCAAGCACTGTAAGATGCCTGCAAGTATCCCAACAACTGGCAAAACTATTTGAGATATTCACAAAAGCCAAACATAACTGAAGCCGGTCTTCCTGTTGCTCCCTCTAAACAGGAGATGGACTTGTCCACGAAAGCAATCAAATTAGGCACCTAGTCCAAACTGGACAAGCCAGGAACTGTCAACAATTAACACGGGCCAGCAACGCTTAATCTTTGTGAAGGCCTGCACTGGCTTCAGTGCCAGCTTTATGTGTCTCATTGCAGGAATCAGGAAGTTACTGCTAACCATGGGGATGCAGTAGTACTGCAAAGAGAGCTACAAGGTCATTAAAGATGCCTGGCATTGCAGAAATACAAGTTTTGACTCAAGGATGAACACTGATGGTTTAACATCCAACAACTAACACCAAATTTTAACAATGCTGCTAAATTAAGACATTTCTCCTTGCTCAGTCAGCCATAGTTTCAAAAGTCATAGGGGTTTTTTTTAAATGAAAAATGCCTTTGTGTTTCAGTCCAAAACACTGGACCAAATTGTTTTAGGAAGGAGCAGATAGAGAAAAATAATAGAATGGTAAAGTGAGTATAGACACATCTTGGACAAGTGACCATCTTACAGATTTTGCAGGTGTAGACACACTTCACTGCTAGTAAGTTAAGATACGGAAAAAAGGATTTGGATTTCTACTTTATAAATAACATTTTTTCTTTATAGCAAGAAAACTCCTTCAGCAAAATATTTCGTATCTTCAATTTCAGTGGTGAACCTGGACATCTTTCAGGCTCCTGCTGATTTATCTCTTGAACTCCCTGGAAAACTACCAACAAGACAGCCCGTTAGTAGCAAAAAATAAAATTTTGAATTAGTACCAGAAAGAAAACAGCAATGGTGGTGCAGCAATGGCTTAGCCTTGTTGCAAAAATTTTAGTCAAAAGAGAATGTAGAAAAATTCTAACAGATTTTCTGGCCAGGCAAGTTGCTGACATAGCTGCGATCCTGCTCATCCAACTCAAACTCTGTATGCTTTCTTCAAAATATAAAAGATGTTAATTGCTCAAGACAGTGCAGTCCAAATATCCTGTCTACAAAGATTCTACATGTGTTGAGAAATCTTCTAGTAAACTTTACACAGGTGATCGGTTAGGCATCCCTGGCTTATATGGGTTTCGAGCGTAAAACCTTTATATCAAGCTCCATCTGATGCAAATGTGACAAAGATATAGAATAGCATGGTCATCAGTTCACACAAGTAACCAGATGGACCTTGCAACAGGGGATGACTATGTGGAACAAACACTCGAACAGTCATTAGAAACATATTCTTTAAAAGTTTTTTAATTGTTACAAATGAAGAGAGAAAATAGGATTCAAAACTGACACCCCAAAGCAGTATCACAGCATCAGCATCTCTCAGTGAGCTCAATACACCTGTCAACCAACATCCCCAAGAAGAAAATGCGACAGTATGCAGCTTCTCCCTATTTATAGGTAACTGGCTTATTTGAAAAGGATAGAGCCATTTTAAGTTATCTATGGTAACTTCACCTTAGCATGAATCATATCCTTGAAGAGTCAAAAGTGAAATTAAAAAAAAATACTTACTTATTCCATGCTTGTCTAAGGTTTTTAGGGCTGTACTGTGTAAACCGTTCTGTAAGAAAAAGAAGAGGCACATTCAACTACTTATACTAAAACTATGATTTATTTTTTAAAAATATTTATTTACTGTCAATTTTCATCATTTCATCATTCCTATACATCTACTGCAGCTCAAGTCCTAAGACAAGAGAAGGAAACTAACCCACGAGCAATTGCCATACAAACAGGGAGATGAAACCACCCAAACACCAAATCGCCTCAAAGACCCTAACTTGTTAAAACAAACTAAACAAAACCAGCATGATCTAAGGCTCATTGTATCACCAGAAATGGAAATTTTTACAATTATTTCTGAAGTAGTTTTTCACTGCCAGGGTTAAAAAAGAAGCCTGAAATCTAGTATTTTTTTTTCTTCAGGGCAAATACAATTCTCTATGACCTCACTGTCATGTTTTTATTCTTCTCACAAGGCATAAGAGTAAGTGTGAGTCTGTGTGATGCACAGGAACATGCAGAACATGATGGCCACATAATGCTTCATTTTCTAAAGAATACATATAAATAATGAGCAGAAGTAACAAGCACAGTGATAGCTTATTTACTCAAACATTAAGTTCTTAAGTTCAGACAAAATGACTTTCCCTCACATATCCAAGAAGATGCTGGATGTGCAATAGGACTTTACTTGGAAAAAGAAGATGCTATGAAAGCTGCTGCAGAAACGAAGAGCCAGTACTTAATTAGCCTTTTTAACGGGAGATAAATGCCTCTTACAAAGAAACAAATGCAGTTGGATTCATTAAGATTCAGCTGGAGAATATAATAACATTTTCCATGAAGACTCATTGCACTGAAATTCTGTTGTGTAGGCTAGTACTCACCCTGGCCCACTACCCTAGTATAATTGCATTAATTGCTGTGAAAAAGCCCTAAACTTACAAAATGTTCCATGCAATAATAAAAAAAAAATTTTTTTGCTCCCTCTCCACTCATAAGCATGACATTTAATAGACACACTGTACAGTTGCAATATTATTGTTTAGATATATATATATATATATATATATATATATGCACACAGCTATGCATGTATCTTATTGTGGAAAACAGCTGCAAACATAACTTGGAAGGGGGTTGTGTTCAAATTCCTGTATTTCTATACTTTGCTTAAGTCAGTTCTAAAGCTGTCATGTATACTTCAAAAGCAGTCAGTTCTAAAGATGCCAAAACCAAGGCACGTGCAAAATCCTAGCATCAATGTGGATGCTTTGATTTTCTCTCTTATACCTCCCTTTTCTTTTTTTACCCTGTAACTAAAAAGAGAAATACAGAAGCTTCAGTTCTCACTGACATCACAACTGGAAGTTTGGGGTAAGCAGCAGACCTGTAAACTGTGTCTGAGGGCCACTTCATATTTACAAATTTTGTTGCTTTAACCTAATGATGCAGTTAAAGAAATTATATCATTCACTTTTAGATATGTGTGACAAATGTACTAGAAACTTGAAGCCACATGACTACCAATAGTTTCACCACCAATATAAATTATAAATATCACATGTACTGTTGTATCTAAATTTAATCAAGTAACGTCCTTAGCAAAACCCACCAAAAGTTAACTACACAGTCCTACTGTTAAAGGCTTTTAGACATAGGTAAGTGTATAAAACAAATGTTTGAAAGGTTTTATGTGGCGTTTTTGTTTTGTTTTGCTTTTATTACCAACAAAGTTTCTGCATTTGGAAAATATTTAACTGTGGATGACCATTAACGTAGCAGCTAGCTGACTTCTCTGTCAGAATGCAGATGTTTAGCTAAGGAAAGAGATGACTCTCAGCAGCTCTTAGTTGTGCTGTCATTACACAATTCGCAACAAACTAAAATTATTAGGTTGAATCTTTATGAACCATGTTATACAGTGTAATAAACCTTAGTTTGTTGTTAGGATTAGCACATTGGAAGAAATAAATTACAGATAATTTGTTTCATTTTACTAACAGAAAATATATTGCTCCGTAAATGTATATCCCCAAATAAAATATTGTTAATTTTGTGCACATTTCTTAATATATTTGAACTAATTTCTGATATATCTCATTGCTGAAAATGCTACCACATTACTTATTGTAAATTTGAGAAGCATTCAGATTGAATACCACACTACTGACATTATCCTAAATTCTGTAGATTAGAAACTCTACAGTAATGATAAAGTCCATTCCAATCACTTAGGAGCTGGGGGACCATAAAAAGGAAAACCAATGTAAACAATTGGGGTGGGGTGGGGTGTGTGTTTCTGTATTTTCTCTTAAGTCTTGATACCCCAGTGAGTGCAGGGCATAAGGGGAAAACAAGAAGTTGATGCATATGTTCTTACCAAGAGGAGCAAGTGATTTCCTTACAATTTTCTGTGTTCACATATTACAACAAAATAGCATACACACCTGAGGCATCCAGAATAAAACTACATGAAATACCAATTTCTTTTTATCTCTATTACATATGGCATCCAATGCCTCTACTACAGAGGTGCCAATGCCCAGAGACATGACTTTAAATCAAAAGGACAAAGTAATCAGGATCATTATTAGATGTAGCCAGGGCTCAGTACCAGTAACATGCCACACTGGAGTTTCAATGCCTCTGATTATGTCTTAATATCCAAGAGTACAAATAAAAGCTGAGTACTGAAGTGCATGTTCTGTTGTAAGTAGTTCAACTATTGTACTGGCATTGAGAGCATGAGAGAAGAGCATTACAAGGGAGAAGAACGTTACAAATCAAATTCTACCAGTTGTTTAATAACTCTGCTCTCCAAAGGAAAAGCATGAGGTCTGCTAAGATTAACAACCAAGCTGCATAGGCTTGGAGCTGAGCTCACCCTTGAATTTTAGTTTGCAAATTGGAATTTAAAACATATATGCAAACAGATCCTTACCCATAAAAACCGGGGGGGGTGGGGGTGGGAGGGGTGGGGTGAGGGGGTGGAGGGGAGGGGCAGGGGGCAGGGAAGACTTTCTATGTAAGTAAATAACCCAACCATAACACTGTCCACTCATTTATGACAAAGGACTGAAAAATAAGATGCAGCTACCCAGTGCCATGTAACAAGTCTGAGATACACATGGGAGTTCAGCTAATAAATGGAAATTTGCACATTAATCTATTTCAATGTAGAAAAATGCCAGGTGGAAAGAGAATTGAACCGACTTGAAGCATTGCTGAAAATCTAACCTGGACCTCAGGAGCGACAGATTTTGATTTTATCTGTCATGATGCAATATGTTTTGGTCAGATATTGAGCTAGCTCAAACTGACTTTGACGGAGTTGCATCCACTAAAAATATTTAAGATACATCATAAACAATGTATTTTCTTGACCAGACTATCAGAGGTTTACTTTAATAAATTTAAACTATTTTTACTGTGGGAGGAAAACCCCAGAGTCACCCAGCTGGCCACATTGCTTTAAGGCCTTAATGTCCAAAAATCTGTTTCAGTTCTGCAAAAAACCTTAAAAACTATTGCTATACCAGATGAGTTTTTACTGAAAAAGTGATACAATGGAACCAGTTATGAAATACTTCTGTAAGGGACATGCATGAGCAAAAGGAACAAACTTCTCAAAGGGATCTTGCTTCTTTAGTGTCTACAGCTTTAGTAGAAACATCTTAAGTACCTTATACATGGTATGTATCAGGCAGGGAGAGGCAAAACTAGGAGGAAGACATGGAGAGGGAGAAACCCTGTCTATAGAGAGGCACATGTAAATTCATAGTTCTTAATTTCAAACTCAATTGAATATGCTGCGTGACTGCAGACCATGTTTCTTCTGTATCAACTCCTTCCTCTCTACTCTGACCAGATTAGAGGTCCCTTACTTTAAATGCTTTGTATGGAAAGAAACCACACATTGATAAAATACAGCTCACATTTTTCTACATAATTTTGTGGTCATGGCTCCAACCAGAGTGCTGTTAACTTTCACAGACAGTATAATTAGATGGGACTACTGTGCTAACTAAGCCCAGCCTCGTGCACATGCCAGCTCTCAGTACTTGCCTGAATTAATCCTTTAGAGAATAAAAAAACTAGAGTAAACCCAGCTGAAACAGAGTAAACCCAGCTGATTTTGATTTCAGAGTTGCCAGAACAGAGAAGCTACAATAATCTTGTCCTTGAGCTCCTCCACCAAGTCCCCAAACTGTGCAACCACAATATTGCATACCTAAAACCACCAATCTTGCAGTCCCAACATAGGCAAAAAAAGAAGCAACTTAAGCTCCCAACTTCTATCTGAGCATCTCCTACTTGTGTCCAATTAATGACAGAACTGGAATTCAGTCTTGCAATTACATCCCCAAGTTTGCTTCTGAGTTATTTTAAAGAGTGAACAACTCTCACACACCTGTATGAATGTCTCTGTCCTTTACTGCTCAATGGATTTAATAAAAACAAATCTAAAGCTACACATATCTGAATGTGACCAACTGCATGAAATTACATTTTATGATACTTTCAAGCATATGGTATTTGTTTTTCAGATGGTCCCCTTGATTTGATCATAAAGTGCAGTAATATCAGTCAGTAGATCTTGACTGTATGTGAAATCCTAGGAATACTGCACAATTACCATGAATATTACCCCCCAAAAGAATGCTTTCTCTGACATACATTATGAGAGGCAGCAGTACTGGCAGTCTAAATCTTGGTCCAACCTTGTGGAAGAAAACCAGTGAAGCAAAAACTTAATGCCCCTATCCCAGAACGGAAAAGCAAGCAGGCAGATTTGAGAATTTCCTGCAGACACATGATGATCCACCCACACAGCCATCCTACAGTGCATGCGAACCACTGTCAGGAACATGAGTCACACCATCTTGCTGAGACAGCTGCTCATTCTCATGAGGCTGAGAATTAAGAAGTCTGAAAAAACTTAATGTTTACAGATCAGGATTTGACCTCAGATGTATTTTGAATTTCTATAGTTCCAAATTGTGAATATATATACTAGAGTTCCAACATTTTAGATGATGATGATGATGATGATGGTGACGATGATGAATACTATTATATGTGTTTATGACGAATCAAAATAATGCAGTAAGCTCATCTGAAATTCAAAGCAAAAAGTATGATTTTAATTTTCTTTATGCAAGGACTTAAATATTTGTGAATCTTTTGGAACAAATTTGGGAAAAAACTTTTGATCCTCTGCATTTTTATCCCAGTCATACAGTCATCATCCTCACTAGCAACCACATCTTACTGTTACAGAGCTGGCTTTTCACATGGGTGCTGTGTTTCAGTAGTCAAAGGTGATTTCTGCTTATGTGAAACAAAAGAAGGAAGAGATTTTTAGTTTTATTTAAATCTCACAGCACCTAAAAGTGTTTACCATTTGCATCTAAGAAGACTGAGTTAGCCAAATCTTGACTAAGTGGCATGTTCATAATCAAATGCAGTGTAAAGAGATCCCTGTATAGGACTGCATAAATAAGAGCAAACGTAGTATTCCTGTTAGTCACTGGAAAAATGTAGCAACATCTTCCTGTAGTATACCTTTTACTCTGAGGATGTTAGAAGAGTATACAAAAGGACAAGTCTAACATATTACATCCACACCATCAGAACCAAGACTCACTTGTTCTGCTCAGCACTACACTCAACCCACACAGAGATGCTGAGTGGTGCAGTCACACACATATTCTGACAGTACATGGATCTGACCTTCTCTTTGCTTCAGACCGTGTAGCACAGCTTATTCAATGCCTCATGTGCCTAGAAGTTTTTAGGACTGTGCCCATAAACAGTAGCAACAACAAAGGTATTAGAATAACAGCAAAATGGAAGCAGAAATGAGCAACCAGAGGAAACAGGTAATTTTTTGATTGATTCTTGGCTGATTTGACAAACATGATTCACCAAAAAAATTATGTTCTTAAAACAACTGCTCCCAAATTCTAGCCAGTTTGAAGGCTTAGGGGGGAAAAAAAAAGCCTGGCCAGAAAGGTCATCCAGTAGGCTCAGCTATACTAAGTGGTCTTAGAAACAATAGTATTTCTTTCTGTCTATTTCTTATTTTCTTTAGACAACCACTCTACAGCAACACTGTTAAATATGCTTACTCACTTGTGTGCCCACATGTATACCTACATGTTCTTGACTGCAAGCATCATTATCTGCCTGATAAACATGCTCCATCTGACAGCCCTGCATCAAGGGCAGGTTCAAACAGAAGTGAATTTCAGGAGAACTCACTAGTGAGCTTATTAGCAGACCACTGCAGGAATACTGGTCTGCTGTAAGAATTGAAAAAATAGCACTTGCATTTTAAGTAACATAAAACAAGCTGAGGGGTTTTTCTCCTTTATCAGTCAGAAAAACACATGAACTATTATACCTTTGCCACATGTGCTTTGAAAGGACCTAGAATAGGCAAGAAAAGCAACGTAAGGAATTAGAGACAGAATACATTTTGATTATTAGCTTCTTTTTAGCACTATTGATAATCAGCTTCTAGTCTAAACCAAAGACCTTAAAATGCAATTTGACTTCAAGGCATTTTGAGTTGTTAATCAAAACATGATGGCTAATATGCATTCCTTGATTAATGTTCTTCTCTATTTAAAATGAAATGTGATTAGCCTAAGTGCAAATATTTAAACATCAACATAATTAATATTTTGAAAAGTCTAATTCATGACTTCTTTAAAAGGGTTTTCTTTACAATTAAATTAAGTCTAACGTGACTAACACTGTATTGTGGTATGTAAGACTCATATGCTATTTTGTTAAAGACTCAATGCTAAAAATATTTAAATTTTGTTAGTAAAAAATTTAGTAAAAGTTTAGTAAAGATAAAAAGACAAGCATCCATGTTGACAAGCAAATTTTCAAGCACTATAATATTTGCAGCACTAATGTGAAATTAAGAGTTTTCACTGAACTTCATTCACCACTGGAGTTTTATCATATACATGACCTAAACTTTGGGATTTTGTATGCCAGATGTCATGAGAAAAATTACTTCAATTCCCCCCCTCTCCATCCCCTCCCCTCTCCTCCCTTCCAAAAGCATCTGCTTTAGAAGTGCACAAGTTGTATAAAGAGGAAGGCAAGATGCTGTTTTCTAAACTCCCTACTGAGCATGAACAGAAAATGTAATTTTAACAGGTAGCATTGTCTGAAACACTGGACTTCTATATTAAATGGTTATGCCTTTCACCAGTGCTCACCTTGGGTTCCCTTGTGTATATAATTGGTTATTTAACTTTTCAGCTTAATGTAATTTTGTTTAAAGAATGGTGAAAACACTGACAATTCTGCTTCTCTTGGTTCTAGATACCACAGACTTTAGGAAACAACAAATAACACAATTTAGTTTTGGCAAAAGAGGAGAAGAAATTTGAAATTAATTTTCCTTTACAGATCCCTCTCCTTTCTTCAAGTACTCAAATGCTTGAAGACTACATCTATACCAGTAATTTAAATGTGCTCCAGACTGCTGTCTGGCTGAGACACCATCACTATCCTGTAGTGCTACTGCAGTACCCTTCCACTTCCATCCTCCAGTACATGAGATGGGAACTTCCTTCTTTTCACAGGGAACAGTCCCTGACTCACACTAACTTCCTAGCCATGCCAGGGAATTAATTACTGGTAAGTGCTAGTTGTCATGAACTAAAAAGGCATACCAGAGGCTGCTCTAACAGTTTAACAGCAGACTTCCACATCGCCTGGGAACATTCGCTGGCATCAATGTAGATGTAAGTAAACAAGACACTGATTCAGCATGTACCAAATTGTTGACAGGCTTCGGTGAAACTCCATAGGAAAAACTGCTATGAAAGTTTGAAAAGCCATATATTCTCATATACAGTATGTTCATGTGTTTGTGACAAAGGACTTCAGTCTCTCAGCCCAACCCTACTCTAAATGAAGACAATCTTTTGAAAACAACTTGGCTACCAATCAGCTGTTAAGATGCAAGTAGGCATATCATATTTCTAAACCACATCTATATTTATTGATCACCTGGGAAGCAAAGTAGAATTCCGAAGTCAGAACACCAGCTCTGCAGTGGTTTTGTGAGTAATAGACTCGTAATTTTTTAATAAATCCATGAAGTACCTGTCAGTCTCTGCAAATTCTGTCTTATGCTTTATTTCCTCTGAATGCTGTTTTCTCGCCATTTCTTTTTGTATTCTGCTTTCTCCTTAAGGAGAGACCCTTACTTCTTTTCATCCTGACTTTAGGGATTCTCTTTTGAAAATCAGTGCTCAGCAGATGCTTCCATTGTCTTATAAAGGCACCTTTCAGGTATACTACTCTCTATTGTATCTGATCATCTGTTGAACATTGGGAGGTTCAGGCTCCTATACCATCAGCTCAAGATTAAATATTTAACTTTCTTTCACGTAAAACAGTACTGTAAGGAAACTGATGCACCGTGAACATGACATCGCCTTCTCACGTTTTCTCCACCTTCCTAACAAGTAGACTTCTTCTCCTTGATCATCACCATGGTCATGGTCATGGTCACTTCATTAATCTTCTATTGTGACCATATATTACCTTCTCCTACTTTACTCACTGACATTACCTTCTGATAAATCTCTATTTAACTTTCCAGAATGAAGAATCAGTCCTAAATAGCAATTGAGAATGTAGGAAAAGTGAAAACTTAAGTGTAGTTGTTGATCCAAAGACTTATCTTGCTCAATTATTTAGGTAGGACTCTGAATCTAGGACAAATGGCTGGAGAGAAAAAGTTGATAAGAATCCAGACTAAGAAAAATGGGAGATTTAATAACAATTGAGAGAATAATACACAAAAATCAGGAAGATTTGGACACAAGACTGGTAAGAAAGTAGCTTGTTTTGGAATACTGCTGCATCTCTACTCATGCAGATATGACATAGTAAATGCCCACTTTAATTGTGTTCTTGGAGATATGAGTCCAGTGATACGATTGGTGGTTGGATGTGCTTTAGTGCAGCAAATCTACATATTTCTGAAAGTATTGTAGCAAAAGAATAAATAGTGAAAACATTATCTCCAAGTCCTGTGTCAGGTGGTCATGTCCATCATTTAGTGTCTTTGTCCAACAACCTGTAACATGGGGCTTCTAATCCAGATGAAACCTCAAGATTTTTATTGAAATAGCAACTAACACTTCTTCAGAATTTCCACAAACTGTCCTCCTATTTGAGGGCAGATAATTGATTTTCACAGAGATTCCGAATGACTGGGTTTCTTTGGTGATACCTGAAGACCCTCTCAAGATTACAGCATCCTTCACATCAAAGTGAAACACAGAGGTAACACAAAGTTACTGAAACACTTCTGAAGTACTTCAGAACTTTCAGATGCATTATTTAGATTATCCCTAAGTCATTTACTGAGCAGGACACATGTGCACGTGTGTCTGTGTGCACAGGTGCAAACATAAATGGAGAGGACCAAGGCTGAGGCCTGGAGAAAGCTTAAAGACCAGGACAACTTTTAGCTTTAACTATCTTCATAGTACTTGGAGTATTTGTTAGCTAGAAAGTAATCTGAGATCTCAAAGCAGGCAGATAAAATACAAGTTTTTTTCTGACTCTTTAAATGTCAAATAAAATTACGACCATTTTATTTTCACTATTATAATCTGTTAAAATGACCAAGGTTAGGGGTTTAGATGACATAGAGCCACCCCCAGCTAACCTTAGGAACACAGTTCTTATTCAGGCTCAGAAATATTCCCACATATTAAGATGTCAGAGATCATCATTGTTTATGCACTGGCTGCTTTCCATAATAATCAGACCCCTGTCCACCATAGCAGAGATTAATGCCATGTTTTCAAGACATGTTTCTCCCAGTAAACTGTGATTAGCTCTCCACAGCACAAGACTGTGCCCTATCAAATTGCAGCATGAAAATTAGTTATTGAAGTCTGTGTGCAAACAAAAAATACAATGAAATTTTGTTTCTACTCTCAATAGTCTTTCCAACTCCACAGACATTTAATGTGCCCAGCATTTTTAAAGCTACAGTAACTATCACTGATACTTTCTGTACAAATCCTTTTGTTTTATGCTTACACAACTCAGTTTACAGCATCAAAGCTTTATCTGAATGGATGTCAATATCCTCATCAGTGCTCTCTGAACTTCTCAATTTATCACACTTACTGTTAGCAGCTACCAGCCTTAAAACTCACCAATACATGCAAAGCACAGGAGTTACTTAGTCCCATATCACTTATATTTAAACACAGTCATTTCACAAATCCTAAAGAATAATGGAATTGATTCAGACTTGGCAAGACATGTCAGGGTCCTTCCTGTATTCTTCTGCTAAGAAAACGAAAATATTAGGTCATCTTAAGTGTATTATTAAAGCTTTAACATCCATTTTTGCTCCAAAGAAGTCTGTCATGAAAGTTAAACTGTAACAACAATTTCAGATCATCAGGGAGGGGAACATGTCTGGTTGAGTATCTGTGGAAGGGCATAATGCAGCCTGGCCATAGCCAAAAAACTTTTGTGCACAGAATGGTACGAAGGACAGTGTATTTTAAAGAAGCAACAGAGAACCTGGTATCCATGACCAGACATCTCCAACAAGTCTAATGGCCTGAGCAAATAGTTTTAATTCCAGCCTAGCCCACAGGTCAGAGCATTTTGTCCAGAGCGTACCTTGTATGCCAATATGATCCCAGAGGTGATGTATTTTGCTGCTCTAACGATTCCACACCTCACTAGCATAAAATCCAACTACTTGGTTTTGGGGTATGTAAGCCAGTTTTGGTTGTCCAGTTAGATGATGCTTTTGATTGCTGTAACTTTTTTAAAAATCAGCAAATGAGGAACCACAAAACAACCAAAAATCCTTTTACCAAGGTCATCATGGATATAGAGAGGTACAAAGGAGTGCAGAACACAGTGTGTGTACAGAATAGGGATTTTATTTTTTGAGTGCTCTCAGACCTCCACAGTGCAAGGGAATTAAGGAGATCAGCACTTTGCATTAACAGGCCCTAGAAAGATTAAATAATTGCCAGTAGGAATAGTAATTACTCTGACTTAGAAATGTACGTACTTCACAGATGTGGAAAGGATCCGAGAGAACAAAGACCACGCCATTTAGAAATGGTGAAAATACTGAATGACCATTTTCTGTCTTGGAAGCATCTTTCCTGCTGTCCCCACTGTGCATTTGTATAAACATTATGTATTTATACCTGAAAAAAATCCATAGTCTGGGATGGAAAAAATAAGAGCAAGTCTAGCATAATGCCTGTATAAAAATTAGATTTAATGAAGTGCCTACAGTGGATTTATTTCCTGATATTCTTCTGTGGTAATAAACCCACATTCCTTAACATACTTTGAATCCAAACTGAAAAATGAAATCAGGAAATTTCTTGGCCGCCATCTACTGGTCAAAACTTCCTGTATCACGCAAAAGAATAAAAACAAATCAACCCAAGGAGCACTCACTGACACCTCTAGATTTATTCCTTCTCTTCACTATTCTTGCTAAAACCAATGTCTTTGGACTAGTGTTGCAGACCACTATATTTCTGTAAGGATTCTGCATATATGCTCACCTTTTAATCAGTATCAAGAAAGAGAAACACAAAAGCTTTTAAACCCAATGACACACTGTTTTAGGGAAGAACACCATAGTATTTTTAGAATTTCAGTGAAAAAATTTTGTTAAAGTAGTTTCTACTAATTCAGTAGAGATTGCTACAGTGTGATTTCACTGTACAGCAGTAAGTCTAGGTCAGAGTCTGAAAAGCAACATGCAAGAAAGCTGTCTCTATTCCTGTTTCTTGAGGCTTTGTCTCCCTGTAATGGTAAGCCTTACAACAGATTTGTCTCTCCCTCCCTCTCTCTCTTGTCATTCATCCAACAGCATCTGGTAACCTGCTCTTTACCATCTAGTCCAAACCCGCTGTTCAGGTCCCATCCTGCCACAGTTTGGACAGAATGAAGATGGCAAAACTCTCTGGACAACCAGTTCCAGCATTTTATCACCCTCACCAGCCAACACATCACCTACTCATTCACCCGCTTTGCTGTGTTTAAAAACTGTGTTCCTAAGATCCCCACTCAGAAATTCACAAGACTGTGTATGTTACATAGATAAACGTGCATACATATATAGCATAACGAAGCCGACTACATCCTTCTAGTTTCTAGGGAACAAACTGCTCCCTCTCACAAAAAGGTATTAGATGGTTAAATGGCTTTTCAAGGATGGTTGTAGAATATGACAACTTCAAATACAACATGTATTAAAAAATTGAATCATTGCCCAAAGGTACTAACAGATGATCTAGCAATAACTTCAGCTTTCACAACAACTTTTGTCTACTCTCTAGTTTCATCTAGTCAAAGTTTGGTGTGCTTTGTGGAAGAGCAATACTGACTAGCAATCACCCTACTAGCAATCTGAAAGGTACAATACTCAGTGGCCAAAGAATGCAAGCAGGTCAGGGCTCATACTGTAATAAACAGAAGAAAATGAAAAAGAAGGCAAAATAAAAAAACCAACAAAAGAACCCCACACACAGAGTCCTGAGCACAAGAGAAAGCAGCTAGAAGAAGTGCATTATGGTTCATGCACTGCATACCAAGTAATTTTGAAGCCTGTGGGCAGGGATGCAATTATCTCTGTTGTGTACTTCCAGAAGAGAATTTGCGTGAACTCGGTACTTCAGCCTACCTGGTTTAAAATGCGGTAAAGAGTGGACTCCAGGCCACGTATCTTCATTTGGTGTTCCGAGTACCTGTGCATAAAAGAAGAAAAAATGCACATTGCTTTAATGGAAAAGACTTAACAAGTCATAGAACTATAGAAAGCTACTTCTCATTGTAAGCTCAATGTACCTTACAATCTAAACTTTAAATAGACTTCATAGCTGGCAGATGAGGAGGAGAAAGAAGGTACAAAAAGTTAAATTATTATAATGGTTTCAAGGTACCAGTGGAGTAAAGTAAATCAGTAAAGCAGATTAAGAGTGCTGTGCTCCTGTCATGTTGTCTATTTTAATCAGATGTTAAAGCTACTTTCCACTGACAAGTATCAAGCTATCTCAGAGCACTGATGTTACAGAGGATAGATAATTCAGCTCAGAAATAATTTAAATCCCTATAAACTTAAATAAGATGAACAGATAACTAATAGATGCCAGGATAGAAAATTTACAAGATGGTGAAAGGGATGATTACAAGTATGGCATGAACAAGAATGCACTGCAAGGAGTTGTAATTTGTAAGTGCCTGCAATATACATAAAAATAGTAAATTCTTAGAAGATACAGGCTTTACTGACTTGTGCATTACGTGTTGTTTCTATTCACTTCAGCAGTCCTCTTTCTGGTAATGTAAGTCAGAGTAACTCACAGCAGCAAAGTATTTAACACTTCTCACCTGTGTCTTATATCCTCTGTCACATGAAAAGTTCACCCTCCATGTCTTTGGAACAAATAGTAAGTAAATTCAGAGAATTGCTATAATTAGTTCTCTCATACCTGGTTTTGCTTCATAACACATAACTGTCAGCACTTGCTTTAAGTAAAGCAAAGAGGAACACCTAAATTAGCAGCTCTAGAAATACATTTCTGAATGTGTTGTGGAATTTGATTTCACTAATAAGATCTTTCTTTTCAAAATGTACTAACATGAATGAAATGCTAAAGACTCCTTTGAATATTTATTATAAGCTCAGGACCTGGAATAAAAGGCTGATTTTCTAAAGTGAAGGCAGTTCACATCAGTTTGGTGCTTGTTTTGCATTGTCATCAATGTAAAAAAGCCTGTGCACTGAAAGTCTTCTGAAAAAATCTTTTGCACTTGAATAGCTTGAGGCCCTGTGACATTCTGTGGTCACTTACATCAGCATAAAGCAAGCTCAAAGATAACATGAAAATCTTTGGTCCAAAAATGTGAAAAACAACATCTACTCCAAATCATTTGGCACAAAGAGATTTTTCTTTTCATCATGTCTACTCAATATACATATGAATTAAGAGCATTAAAGGAAAGACCACTCTAGAATACTTGTTTCACTTCTTAAGCTATGTAAACATTTGTTCATGTTGACAAATTCAAGCTGAAAAAAAAATCTTAGAGGCAAGATTGGGAAGGTAAAACACAAAAAATTTCTCTTCAACTCTGCCACAAACTTATGTCATAAAATTTAGAAATGGGCTTAAAAACTTAAGGCAAAAGCAAGTGACCCTTACTAAAATAGATACAATTTTTTTCCTACAAGATGTGCTTGATGACTCTAGGGCCTCAAATTTGTTAAGCCATTTACAATACTAACGTGTTTATGATCTAAGAGTATTAATACATTTTTTCTCCACTATCCAATACAATAGGCAAACGGTCCAGCTTAGATGTAGTATGATCAGCAGGAGCTGAGAACCAAGGTGTCACACAGATGACAGTATCAGTGCATCTAGAGTACATGTTCACACAGTTATTTCTATGTGCAAATTCCACTGAATTTTATTTGTAAATATTGTTAGTAGCACATTGCTTTCAGTCCTTGTGATACCTCTTAACTGGCACCTGAATTAATCTTGGCCCTGCAACCCTGATTCATCTCAACACCCATGCTCATTTCATTATTGCTAATAGAGGCAGCACAATTCTGCCATTAAACATAGAAGTTAGGAGACACTGTCAATATTATGCCACTAAATCCATTCGTAGTAACTTCCACTTACCTTCTGCATCAGGCTCCTGGTGCCAAGTACCTCTCAGACCAGGAGAGGGAGCCCGTGGATCAAAAACAGATTCACTCTTGCAGCAATTTGAATTTACAACTAAAGTCCTCAACTTTGCAACCCCTCTTAGTTAATCAAAGGAATATTTTCTCATGAAACATTATGAATGTAAGAAAATAAGCCACACCTTTAAAAAAGTGTATTCTTAATTGCCTCATTTTAGATGAGGCAAATGCATCTAAGGAACTGTACAGATGAGTATTAAAACCAGCTAACAAACCCAGAAACTTCCAATGCAAGGTAACATGGTTATCAGAGCAATATAAGACAGAACTTGGATCTCAGAAATAGATTATTCTGATTTTCAGAGTAACATCAGGTTCAGCACAGAGAATTTGATGGGAGATCACTTTTTAAATTAAACACATGTGACTCACAATATTTTGTTTCACTAGTTTTCCAATCTGTTTCTTCAATAATATTCCAGCACATCAGCTGCTACAGCACTTAAGATCCAGCTAAAAACAAGTTCTGTGCGTTGGAGTACTCAAACCACCTACAATATTTACACCTTCTCTGAAGGGTAGCAGTCAGGCTGAAAAGAACTAGGGGTCTTCTATCACCTAAATGTCAACCATTTGTAAGGTAGGGGCACTTGGTAGTTCAGGCAAGGATCCAAACACTTTATTATAATGCATAGTACAAACACCATAAAGATCATCCTTCTTCCACACAATTTTTAACATACACAGTACAGAAATTCACAATACGTGGGTATCAATCAACAAAAAAGGAGGAAAGGGCAGCAGGTAAACAACTGTGGGTTTGGATAAGATGAAACAGTCACTGCTCATAGGTATGTCAACAAAAAGAAATTTGTAAGCATCACCTTGTAGTGATGCTTTTAAGCAGTAATCAATTCCATTTTGATGAGGTGGGATTAAGTAATCCAAAGCAATGAGTTTTGTCACCTGCTGCAAACAAAGCAAAGTGCACTTCACAGATAACAGCACGGTGGAGAAGGATTTGCGGCTTACAAAAGAGAATTAAGGGACCAACATGAGAAAGGAAAGTGGAGGAGGAAGGGAGAACCCAACAGTCATCTCATTATACTCAAACCCACTGTCACTTAGCAGTAGACTACTCACCCAGACCAGACCACTGGCAACATCTTGGCATTTAACTGATTACTCGTGTTAAAAACCACTCTATGCTGCCAGTGCTGGAGAGCAAGTGTGACCTTAGCAGTGGCAGTGGAAGATACAGGAGGCACAGCAGCCTGGGACAACAAATGAGCAGCAGCAGCTCTTATTTTACAGGTGGCCTCCTAGCCCCTACCGTCCCCTCTTATGATCCACATCTCATCCCAAGCATGCCATCATGAGCTCTGCTTCTTCTACATTTTAAAACTTTTAATTTCCATTTCATGTTCCAAACCCCTAAAAATAACCAGTACTGTCATGGCAATCAAGCCCCAACTTAATATTGGAAAGAAGCTTTTATTTAGCATTAAGAATTATTTGAAAAATTAAGAATAACTTTTTTGCTTTCTATACTAGTAATCTGTTTCTCAGTGAGGTAAACATCAACTTGCCTGGTTTAATATCCTATTTTTAAAAAAATTCAGTTCCTAACAAAAGAATAATCTACAATTCTCAAATTTGAAATGGAATCAATGTGTTCCAGAGATCAGGATGGTTATGGTTTCTGCAAAGAAAACTCCAAAACCTACTAAGATTCTGCTGTTCCACACTGCAGACAACAATCTATGCTCTTTAATTCTCTAATGAATGAGGTAGATCAATCCTCTCATTTGAAACTTGCTATTCAAAATCAGATTCTAATTTCATTTGTAGGGTGAGAAATCTATTTATATATACAAAAAAAACCCCCAAAACAGTAGATCAGGGTACTGAGGGCCAAATATCTATACTGCCAGTTGATATGGTTACAGTTTCACAGAAAGTTATGAAAGCAGAACCTGCTGTTCAAATCTCTATACACAAGTGTGATATGGAAAGACTTCCCAGGAAATGCAACATAAGTGCATTAAGGGCTATTGCACTGCCTTAATTTTTTAATGGAAGAAAAATGTTTGAGTTTTGCATCTGATTTTGCAAAAGACTCATCGTTCCCTGGTGTGCAAAGAAATAATTACTTTATGGTGAGCTTTACTGCACTTTCCCAACACAATTACTCATGTTGTCCTATATCCTGCTTTGAATGCAAAAACATCCTACATTACTGCCATGCATTAGATGAGCAGCAGTGCAAATCTTTCCTACCAGCTCTTTCCCAACTGCTGGCAGAATTAATGAAGAAAAGCATTTCCCTTCACACTACAAGTTTTGAATATACAAAGCTGCATACTACTGAAATAATGCTTTAACCCTTGTTAGATCTGATGATCCTGAAGAAAGGTGATGGTTTGGACTTCAGCAAGACAAAGAACATGCAGCCTGTGGTATTATTGAGAGCAGAATGAAAAACAAGACTAGCATGCAAATAAGCTGCCTTTCATCAGACAAGGTTTATGGAAATCAGGTTAAGCAATACACAGAATTTTAAATTTTTTTAATGTTATGTCAACCTGATGAGTAAACAAAGTTTAGTAAAAAACATGTCAGGAGAATGCATTTTTTTCCATTAAAAAAGAAAAAAAAAAGAGCATGTTGTTGAAAAATGTCCTGGAATTTTAACTAGAAAGACTTACAAGCTGAGTGTAAAAATGTTTCTTGGTGTGTTTCTTTTTTTCCCTTGTTTTGTTTTTTAATTTTTTACTTTTAAGGATGTTCAAGATTTCTGTTCCAGTCTTCCTGTTTGCTGGGTAAAACATATTGCATTTAGTGACTCCTTGGCTGTGATGTACCATGGGAGACAACAGCTGTCTGAGGAACTGAACTTAATCAAAGAGGAAAGGAATAAGCATTGCAGAGCCATTTCCAAATCAGCAATCTTTCTGTTGAGTGAGATTTGGAGGTTTCAGATGTTCAGTTTTTCAAAAAAATCTGATCTATTCTTCTAAAATACATATACTTAATGAAGTTTTCAACTTAGTTAAAAACCTAGGAGTTCTTTTCATTAGAGGAAAGTACATTACTGCTTTAGATTTGGCTCCTGAGAGGCAGTCTAAGTTCCAGCATTTTTCTAAGGCAGCTTCACCACTTCAGAGCCGGCTCTGAACACAGAATTTCCCATTTGTTCTGGAAGAGGAGAAGCTTATGTGATCTCTCTCTCTTGCAGTCTGTCCTGGTGCTAAGTCATTTGTCCAGACGATCCATCTACAGCCACATTTTCCTCCAGAGAAGTCACTGGTAGGTACATCTCAACCACATCTTCCACAATCAGGGTAGGTGCTGTATTATGACCTGATAATGTCCGTGAGCATGAAATACATGCAGTAGTGAAGATCAAAGGATGAACTTCGTCCTTCAAGTTGCATTTGGGTTTAGTATAACAGGTTAAAAAAATTCAGCAACTATTTGTGCATTATGCATCCTGACTCAGAGCCTGCTGAATGACAACTGCAGTAAGGCTTCCTTCAACCCTCTGCTGGCCTTGAGGGGCGACAGCTGAGTGTCAAGTTTAATATCCAAAAGATAGAGTCAGAAATGGAATACCTCAATATCAGTCATTTCTTCACACCAGGAGCTTAGCAGTTCCGTTTTGCAGTTTGCTCCCCATAAGGGCCAGTAAATCTGTTTATTTGTGTAAGGTGCTTACACATTTGTTAGATTGAGGCTGAACACATTTTACCACTGGGAAGGCTGGGGTTGTTCCAGGATTTGCACCTGCAATGAAAAAGTCACCTAATTTTTTGCTAAAGAAACAATGTCTATCAGCTAATATGGCAACAATATGTTTATTTGGATTCATGAAAAATAAAGACTACAAGTCTATTCGTTGTCCTTAAGATTTAAAATATGGAAGCCTTACTTAAATACATTCTTAAAGGTTCACACGGTGGAAGAAACCTCTTTTATTTAGTGATTCTTACTAAAATGTTTATGTGCATGAGAAGAATTCTAAAAAAAAGCTAAGAAAACAGGATTTGGCAAACTTATTTTGAAAACACAAAGGGCCTATGCTGTAGAGACAGAATCCGAAATTACCAGCAAAAGGGAAAAAAGGAAACTCCTGACAGAGATTTCAGATTCCTTCAAACCAGTGCAACCAGGCAGTAATTTTGCCAAATCAAAAGTTAATTAAAAAGTGATGTACACATTAAAAGGAGACATTGTTCAGCTCCAAAGTGAAAAGACAGCTCCACTGTAAGGAATGTCCTATACTGAAGTGGTTAAAGAAGCAGATCAGAGAACCTCTTCCTTCCTCTTTCCCAGCCACCTGTGCTGAGGAGTCTCTTTCCATCAGTAAACAATCCCATAACCAGAATAAAAAATTCTGACATTAAACTAGATTTAATGTCTCTGATACCTGCTTTGGAGCTGCAAAAACTATAAAAGACCTCAACAGGATGAAAGTGATCCTTAGTAAGAAGATAAGAGAATTTGAAAGCTTTTATTGGCCTCAAAGCTGTGGATCATGAAAAGACTGGGAAGAATATTCATACAGAAGACCAAGCTGACCTCAACAGATTTCTCTCCCTCCAAGAAGAAAAGTTTACTTCTCTGGCATTGACAGAGCTTGTGAGCTCTCAAGTAAGATTACATAAAGGGAATAATTTCATGAAGATATTGGTGTGAATAAATATGAAGAAGCAGTTGCTCCTGATATCTGTGCTGGAAGATCCCTTTCTTACCATTTGGGAAGAAACAGAATGGTTTTCTTTACTGCAAAGGAAGACAACAATTTTCTGTCAGAAGGACCCTTTGGCTCACAAGTCATGCTTGTTTACAGTTCTTTTAAAATCTGCTGTGATGTCCTCTGTACAGAAGAGTACATACTTTGCATTTCACACTTCCTATCCTGTTTAGGTTGCAGAGCCCTCTAATTGTTCTAACTTTTTTACTGACTTTTTTCTCTAAACTAGAATGGGGAAAAAAAAAGCCAAAACTCTGTGGGAGGTTTTTATGAAATGTACTTCCAGAAGCCCTGCTGTGCTGGCTCAGCAGCTGGCTCATTTGAATTTCAGGTATGCACTACATAAGATTTTTTTTTTAAATGCTGGCTTATCAGAAAAGCAACGCTGCCTTTGGATCATAAAGCTGGCTTTATGGCCTTTTTGAAGACCATAAAACTGGCTCAGTTTACACACATGAATTCCTACCTAGTGTTGCAGTGTCCAATCTCATTGGCATGGGCAAAGCTACACCATTGCATCAGGATAATTAAAGGCTTAAAGTTGCCATTCAGCTGAAGAGCTTATTTAAATAATTAACAGACCAAATTTGTGCATCTTCCCATGAATCATGATAAATAGCAAGAAAAACATTTTTATTTAAAATAAATTTGTTTTCTCACTATAGTGTTATTTAACTACAAGAGTTTGAACAATCCAGAACATTTGGGATCACATCCCTTCCCCATAATGGATATCATCACACCAGGACTGGACCCAATGGTATTTAGAGAACCAACCAACATTTCCCCAGAACAAATCCCCGCTCCAAAGCAGTGAAGTGCACACTGTACTTCTGTGACACTGGAAACCTTTTGTCTCTGGCCTAGTGCCCAGTCACAACACACTGGAGGAATGTGTGCCTTGTTATGATAACACAAGGGGACTCACCATTCCTTACGCACAAGGAACTGCATATGCATGGCACAACAGAAGCTTGTGACATGAGCTGCTTAAATGGTAGAAATATATCTGCACTGGAGAGGAAAGCTGTTGTGCTAAGGCAGATAGAATATTATAGCTGGGCTGACTAAGCTGCTTGAACTCACTGTCTGGGAAAAAAAAAATAGTAGTATCATAAGAATTTTTTTCTCACCCAGAAAAACCAGGGGAGGTAACACATACCAAGACCTATATATGAAGCCTGGTGCTTAGCATCATAGAACAGCGTGACATTAATATCTGATCAGATCATCCAGACCTTATTTTGCCAGCTAAGGTCTTGATCTTGTAATAATCTCAATTTGGAATAGATTCGTGCAGCCACATGGAGCTCAGTGATGCAGTGAATATTCTGTCAAGTTGTTTTACGTGACAATCTGCAGAAAATAAAGGCAGCCAGTCATACTGCCATTTGAAAAATGTGCAGGTCCAGGTGTTACAGTATTTCTGAAACAGTGAGGGCATTAATAATGAGCTCCAATTCTGATGGGTATATGCAGTGGATATAAGAGTACTCTTCTTGGATGTCTAAATATCCAGCTGACTCCTACATGGAACCTTATCAGAATTCCCAAATCAAATCACTTTTGAAAATGTCTATCACTTAAAATCCATTTCAAGTGATACAGTTTCAAGTGTTCTTCCTACAACAAATCACAGCATGATGCTTGGTGCATTCATTCCAAACAGCAGCATTTTGCTGCTCCAAAAGCAAGAGTTTTATACTGTCTTTCTGAATCACAGGAGCAGAACAGAAGGGGAAATGGATAACTAAATAAAGAGAATATGCAAATAAAAAAGGAAGATTTGCATAGATATATGACAATGAGCTTTGGTACCACTAGTAGTCAATAATGATAAAGAGGAAAGAAAGACTGGAGTTAAAAATTCTTATCCCCCACCCCTAATACATTAAGGTCCTCAGAAATGCATCGTCTGAAATATTGATGACACAAAGGCTGGAAAATTATGGGGCATCAGATACAAGAACAATAAAATGACAAATTCTTTAACATGAGCAACTCTGCAGTACAAGGCATATCAGAACATTTCAGAGGTAAATTTTAAAGATCTGACCACATTAGAAGAAAGGGAGATGTTACACCAATGAAACATGGACAATCAACTACATAAGCTATCAGAGAGAAAAAACAACCTCTCAACACTGTAGGTACAGCTGTTCTCTTGGACTATGTGAGGAATGCAGATGAGCAGCACAATGTTATCATTAAGCTAGTTAAAAGGCCACAAAAGAAAAAGAACACATGAAAACATTTGCAAGAATAAGGTAATGTAAAGCAGAAGTAGTAGGAAGCTACACTGAAAGTACATTTTATTGAAAGTAAATGAAGCCCAGTTTAGTAAGAAACAGGTGTTTCACTATACTTAGTTTTCAGCTACATTTACTGGTCTGATGATATCTTTTTTATGGAATAGCTTATTGCAGTGGTTTCATGAAAAGACCCACTAAACAAACAAAAGAGGATTTTCCCTGGCTACAGTTATTACACTGCTTTGAACTGCTGAGAAGTTGATAAAGCAATATGATATCAGCAGGACATCATCCCTGCCCCTCCCTTTCCAAGAGGAAGAAGTATTAGCACATTTTAACAAGCTGCTTCAGCAGCATAACAATGTCATTACCCAAATATCTCAGTCATCAGACCAGAGCAGATCATACCAAAATGCACAGGATCTCCAACATCCAAATTATTAAGGCCTCTTTCTAAGTAATCAGGGCAACATCATGTATGCACACCAAAATGAGACATGAAGGATACCTCAAGGATTGATAAAATCCCTGGCTGTTTTCCCTCTGTTTTTCCTGAAGGGTCAGTTCAGCGATACAAAATTTATGCAACTTTTGCTTCAGCTCAATTACCACTAAGGATCAGTAACTTGTGTAAATGGCAGTTATAGTTGAAGACAATCTTATGGTAAGTGCTCAGCATCTTGCTAAATTAATACATAGTCTAGGATGCCGATTACTGAAACACTAAAACAGGTATTAAAGTATACCTTTACTCCATGAGCCCTACTGCAAATGATACCTCAAGGCATGTTCATGAGTTGAAGGGGATGTTTCCCCCAGACACCACGACAGAAAAAGCAATTTATTTTTACCAGGTCTTAAGAGGGTAGAAGAAATTAGCTATTATTCTTGAAGTCTTTTAAGAAACATGTGCAGACAGGCAAGACATATCAATCTTAGATTCTCATAACCTGTCCCTAAAATCATCATCTAAAACTGCTTCACATTGATTTTTAGACATTTTCAACCTTAAGGATGTTTCAACTTGAGCTACAGATTATAAACAGCATTTTGGCCATGACAATGCTCTTCAGAAAACCCACTTTTGGCATACAATGTGCAATTCAGACACAAGTAAAAGAAGAAAGGGAAAAGAGAAGATTCAGGTGTATTAAATATTGTCCCTTTATTTACAAAACAGAAAGCAATGCAACTATTTGATGATTAATCCTTTATCATCTTCCCTAAACAGTCAATATTCAGACCAGGTTTATGAATGTGCCTGTGGTTTTTTTTACAGTACAATACTATCTTGCAAGATAAGTTTTTGGATAACAGACCAGCACTGCTGTTCAGAATGGCTTCAGCTGCATTAGTATTATACACAAAGTGCTTGCAACTGCTTTTCTGTTCAGTGTCACCTGCATGCAAAAATGTTTGCAATTACAGCTCCATAACACTTGTGTACACAGCCTTCTTAGAGAAGGATTTTACATGGCAAATAAGTATATTTCTATGATGTATGGGGCCAAGAAGGAAGATGCCTGCAAAGATGTGCATCAGTGTAAGTAAACAGAGCTGCACTGATTTGCACCAGTTACTGATTTACAGCAGCTGAATCTCAGCATATTTTTTTTTCAATATATTGCCCACAACCACCCACTCAAAGGATAGAGGTAAGTCTGGAAAAGAAACAATGCTTCCTTATAATTATAGTGAATTTCTCATGGCAAATAGTAAGGAAACATTCTGATTCCAAAGAAAACCACAATGTCATTGTTTTCCACTGAGCCATGCCTTAATTTGTTTTCTTTTTCTGATAGCCAATTGCTCCTCATGTTTTGCACTAGCAAGCTAATAATAAGGCAAGCACTTGTATTGCCAGCCCAGCAGCCCAGTCACACTCACGGTTTTGCTCAGAATTAGCTGGCTGGACAGGAACACCTTCTTGCAAGCAGATGACACCTCTGTGCATCAGGTTGTGTGACTGACTGGCCCAAAATCTAGCCAGTCCTTGAAAGACAAGGATAAGGTTACACATTCATTAATTATTTTCTCTTCTCCAGCTGGCAAGTGTCCATAATACACTGGTTGGTATTTTTATGACTTTAAACGTGGATGAATGGGAGGTTGTGTCCCCTTTTCTAAAAGAATGTTAACAGAGTGTGAGACACCTATGCCTCCTTTCCTGACACACATAGGCTATATTCCTCTATAAAATGTTCTACATTTTTACGAGATTGCTAGTTTTAAATCCCAGGCCTAGTTTGTTTGCTCAGTACCATATGGGCTTAATGACATAAGGCAAAGAACAGCACAGACAAGGGCAGATGTGGTGAGGGTGGGAGTTCTTCATGAAAAGTAAACACTAATTAGCATCAAATACCTTGTGCCCTGTTATAGGGGAAAAAAGACTACACGTGCAGTGATACAGAAAACAATATAGTGCAGTTTGAGAGGAAAAAATGAGTTGAAACTCCTTAAAAGGAACTCTTAAAAATCCATCAAAATCCTTTACAAAGCATAAACATATAGAAGATTTACTTTGGTTTTTAAAGTTAATTTTAAAGGTTATTTTTGCTCATACTTGCCTAGTTTAGAATTACTTTCATTTGAAGTTTGGTCTAAGACATAAGGCCCAGAAAGGAGCCTTGCAAAAGCAGTATCAGAGCAAAACCTGCAGGCAAATTCAGTAAAATACTGAACAAGTGCTAACAACTTCAAAGAAAGGACTCACAGGTAGAGAGGCCTGCTATTTATTTAAATCATTTCAGAGTTGTTGAAGAGAAGTGAAATATTTTTCATATTGTTATTATAAAGCAAAGGAGAAGTAGATTTATTAGAAGGATTACACTTTTTCTACTTACATGCTGTGTTACAGAAGATAAAACTCAGCATTCAGGTTTCTACTCAATCAGTTTCAAAAAAAACCCCTTGTTTTCCTCATGAAGTCATTGGTGGGAAGAAAATGGAAAGAGATGGGGAGAAAACACAGACTTCCCCCTCTAAGCAAGTACCATCTATATTACAAAGATGAAGACTCTTTCTCCAACCAGATTCATCATCTGCAACATAGACAGCACCACAGATACCATGGCTGCACAAAATAAAATTTCAGCTCAGGTCCAGCCTCACAGATACATCTATTCCATCAGAGATTAATAAGCTGTATTTCACAGCCTAGTATTTACCAAGTGACAGAAAAACTTGTTTCAAATAATGAAACAGAAATAAAAGACCAATAAATTTGACTAAGTACCTGATTACACATGTGATGTTCAAAACCCAATGATTTAAAGTACTCGACCCTTGGGCTTAGCATTGCTAATTTTCCAAAAGATGCTATTAATGCAATGTACCAGAAAGCACATTTTCTTTGGGTCTGTCATAAGCTTAGAAGCTCTTTAAAGGTGCTACAGCAGGCTTTGGACATCAGTGGCATGAAGCAAGCCTTCAGACATAGAACCACAGGGAGAAAGCTCAGCAGCTTCACAAATCTCTGTTAACATCAGAGTTATGGAGGAAACACTACTAGCCTGCATTACATCATACAACACACTTCAGGCTTGTAGTCATATATGCCTCTATGAGCATACATATGTAAAAAAAAATAATACTACTAGCCTTTTAACCTTTCAATAACAGACATAACACTTCCATTTCCAATGAAAAGGAAAATGTCATTTTTCAGAGCTATCTGAAATGTCAAACTCAAGTCTTTGCTGTATATCTTCCTGCAGAAAGTTAGAGTTTCTAGTGTTACGCTTTGGCATATCAGGCTGCTCTACTCAGCAAATGGATATTGTTCCTCTTTAACTACTTTTTAATACTATGTATTATGGTACCCAACAGAGCAATAGCATCCAATACCAGAAAGGAGTCCTCAGCTTGTTTGACAGGCAAGTCAGAAAAGACAGAAGCTTCTGGCTGCAAATTCCCACTCCCACTGTGCCATGTTACCTGCAGGGTGATGTATTCTTCCCGGGATGATGTTTGCAGAATGAATGCCCATTTACAGACAACATAGCATTTAAATGCCATTGTCCCACCTGTGCAGAGATCTACAAAGTATCAGAAGAACTCTTTGTACTCTATTTTTACAGTGAAATCTAAGTTGCGGTGTAGTTGGCACCAAGACTAAAGTTCAGCCAATGCATAGATTATTCCCTTATTGGGAAGGCTTCAGAGCCTGGGAGGAAAATTCACTTTGATCTATAGTGGCTCTTGGAAAGTGCTTGTAAAATAGAAAGACAGAAATACCTTCCCACCCCAAAAAAAATCTCTGCAGAAGAAAAATTGGGTTAACACGAGAAATTCAACTCTGATCTGGTTTGAATCTGTTAAAAACAGCAAGTATAAAAGCACATCCTTATATAAGAATCAGAGCTGTAGCCAAGTTGCTACATCCAGTGTGGCTCAGCGTAAGGCATGCACAGGCACATTGCAGGATGCTCAGTGTAATGAGCTTTAAGATTCAACTAATTCATGCTGACCAACACCAGATCAAAGGAGCTGTCAATTCTCCCTGGCACAAGGCTAGCTTGAAGGCATTGGGTGTAGCTTTTACTTCTAGACATGATTAAATTTTATATTTAAAAGCAGGTTCTCCGTGACCAGAAAACCTCAAAGTTTGCATGTATGCTAACAAATGGCCAACAGGAATAAATTACTGATAAAGATCTTGATCTTAGCTACTCCATATCAGAAGCCAAATGGTATTTCCTGATTTTGTGTAGTTTTAATTTGATTCAACAGATCACCTCACGTGCTTTTCCCGTTCCCATGGTTTAACTGCAAAACGTGTTACTTGATCGAAGCTTCATCCTGTCTTGTGCACATATTACAAGACTAAATAGAACAAGCTGAGCTTACTGCATCCACATTATCAGTTCATCAGACTTAGCACCTTGCAACAGAACCTCAAGCTGCTTGTCTCAGAGAACGGCAAAGCAAACAGTTTGCTGGACTGATGATACATCATTAGTATGATACTTAGAGGCAAAAGACTTGCAGCTCTTACAGGCTGTAATTACTACAAGTAGTCACAGAACAAGAAGAAATAGCCTCAAGCTGTGCCAGAGGAGGTTCAAGTTGGACATCATGCAGAACTTCTTCACTGAAAGGGTTGTCAAGCTTTGGAACTGTCTGCCCAGGGATGTGGTGAAATCACCATCCCAGGAAGCATTCAGGAAATCACTGGAGACGGCATTTAGTGCTATTATTTATGTGACAAGGTGACATTCAGTCAAAGGATGGACTCAGTGAAGGTATTTTCCAACTTTTATAGTTTTATGACTTAATTCTATGATTTTACACTTTTCTCTCTCATTTTCTATAATGTATTTCTATCCAGAAAGTAACCTCAGTTTCAATATGTAGAAAAAAGCAGGAGCAAAGATGTAAAAGAATACTGATTAAATCAATACACCTCCGCGTTAAGGCACTTTATTCACTGTTAAACCTCTTTGAAAAAGCAACCTACTTATATGTGTGATTCCCATTTTATTTGGTGAGTACAGTTTTTTAAAAGATATTATCAACACTTCTAAGTAGAAAAAAGAATTCATATTATCAGATCCCAAGCATGACAATAAAAACTTGCTGCTTGGTTATTCATCAACATATCTAGGTGCAGATCCATTTCTGAGAATAGATTCTGTATATAAACCTTTGCTACTTTATTGAGGCCTATGGTTGTAATGGAACCTGAGAATGCTTATTATAAAGAGCTGCTGTAATAGAAATACACAGTCTGGGTGTATTACCATTTAAAACCCCACAAATTGAAACAATAGAAGTCAGGGGAGACAAGCTTGAAGAGAAAAGTCCTAAATAAAACAGATATCAACCTTTGTTCTTAATCTGTTACATACAGTCACTTAATGAAGCTGTTATGAAACATAAATACACATCAGTCATAATGAGGAAGAAACATATGTAGTATGCGGTGTTGCATCTATTTTTACTATGTAGATATGTGAAGAAGGCCAGCAGTAGAGATACACAAAAGCATTTGAGACTCTGACTTCAACTTTATAATCACTCAAACCGCATATATACAATGTATTTTAATTTCATTTACATAATAATGGCACTACACAATAGGAAATCAAACAGCCATTTAAGATTTTTAAACTGTTATTCCCCTTATATTTTATTCACTTATCCTGGCTACTATTTCTTAGCATTTTGTGACTTTCCTACTACAATGTAACCAATTCCCTAAAAGCCTCAAGCCGCAACCTGGACTCTTACATGCTATGGACATGTAGCTATAACTAATAACAATGGCAATAGATACGACACAGATGAATGTACTTTTTGTTGCAAGTTGTGTATTTTAGAAGAACAAAAGGGTGGGCTGTACCTTGCACCATTTTCAGAAGGCAACTCTCTGTTGTAAGAAAACCATCACTGGAGAATGTTGAAAACATGAACTATGGGAAGACTTGATGGGAAAGTCTTTACTGGCTGATCTGTTTCTTCCACAGTCGTGTAAGTGCTCATTGTGTGGAAGTTAATTGTATTAGTTATCTGGTAAAACAACCAGATTAATTTTGTACTCTAGTGCTATTAACTACCACACTATACATGATTCACTGGGGAATGAATGAATTTAATCCTTCTTTTCAAATACAAAACCAAACAAGAATAATCCTTTGTTTTATAACTTTTAAATAGATAACTTAAATTCTTAATGATGCTTAGACTACATTATGAAGGCACTCACTGAAACTATTTATCTAAGGGTAACTAGATACTTCCATTAGAAAGCCTAAATAAGTGGGATTTAAAAATTAACTCTAATTTGCAATGGACCATAAAATTATCCAGTCCAAAATTTTATCTATTTGTTCAAAGGTTTGCAACAGATCAAATTAAATAAACAGTATCAATAAGTTATCCCTTGTTATTTCAGCACTGTTCTCAATATTTGAAGCTGTAGTTTTAAAATAGAATTTTAAAAAATTGGCAGGCCTCAAAACTTATGCTAGGTTGTATTTATCTTGGCAATTTAACACACAATTGTGAGGTTAGAGAAGAAAATGGAAATGCACAAAAGGCTTACAAAAGGCATACAAAAATAGGTTTACGTGATATATCTATCGATTTTGCACTGTATCATACGATCTCATATGATGCGGTGCAAAATCCTTTCCTCTTAAAGGAAATGATTTCTGCTGTTAGAAGTGTCCTTAATTTCCACAGTAAAAATAGCCACTAAGATTTTACCCCAATAAATGAGATGAAGGCCCAAAGGGGAATTTATTGGTTGCAAAATTTCATGTTCTATAAATAAGGAGAAAATTTCAAATCAATAAATGAGAAGCATAATAAATTAAGAAAGCAAAAGCTGGAATCTGGCTCAGAAGTCACTAGCTTAAAATACACAAGCTGGCAAACAAACAAAGCAATGAGACACGTCACAGGAACTGCTCAGAAGTGCTGCTCCCGGTCTATGGTGCAGCACAGCTATTTTTCCACAGCACAGAATTTTCAGCGTATTAGCCAAGAGAGCACAAGAACAAAATATTTTACAGAAAATGAGTTATTTTTGTGTCACAATCAAATAAGGTCTTGTTTTAGAGAGGTATTTTTATTAGTCATTCATAAAAACAGCTCCTAAATTCCCTGATGTCCCAACAAAAGAGATATATAGTACAACTAACTTTGAGTAAAAAGAAGAATGTAGATTTTTTTAAACATATTATGAAAGCCTTTATTTCTCTCTCCATGGGCCAAAAAGAAATACCAAATAAATCCTCTTCATTTGAAATAAATGACTACTTACAAAATAACCTGTGAAAGCAAGATTATGCTCATTTTTCCCTTCTAAATTCAGAAACAATCCAGAAATTGCCAGGTCGAGGGAAGCCCCTGCTCTTGCAATACTTCCCCTAATAGCCACCCCACAGTACCAAGAGCCACTCTGGTTCATCTGGGTGAGCAGTGGTTTCCCCAAATAAATGCACTTCACAAGAGCAATGCTCACAGGAGGCACTGAAGTAAATACAAACCTTTATCACAGAGTCATGGAAAGTTGTTCCTGAACCTCTGCCAAACCCAGAGCACAATGGGAGAAAAAGCAAATGAAAGTAAAACCCCAGGCAAACAAACAAACCCCCAAAACTACAACCCTGAGAAGAAAAATGTATAAATGATGACTATGCTTGAGACAAATTACCTCTTCCTTCACTCTCAATGTGGATGTGCCATCAGTGCCTCTGAGCAATCCACATACCTTATGAATGGCCCAACCAGGCTGCAGAAGCAGTAGTCAAGGACTCCAGTTGAACTCGAAGCATCATTTCAGATTTCTCATTCCATTTCTCACTTCTTTTCCTACCTCACTTTTCCTTTACATAGCTATCTCACAAAAAATACTTGTCATTGACATTGCAGTATTAGTAGAATATTAATAAAGCACCATCCAAAATCATTGTTTCTGATCACTTGCAAAGTGAGGATGACAAACCAGCTGGATTTCCATTGCCTTACATTTAGAAAGCTTCTTCCACAACTGCATAAGAACCTTTATTTTTAGAAAAATAGGTAGTTGAAAAAACTTAGAAACTGAACTTTTAACACAACATATATCAAGTAAGCTTCTGGGCTAGGCTTCTGATCCTTTGCTTTATCAGTAATTTAATTCCTGACACAAAGAAATATGTGAACATTTATCACTGTTGTCTTAGACACGTTACTTCAGCAATAAAGAACTCACCAGAAATATCCTTTCAAGTTGATCTTGAATGTCTTTCATTCCTGGAAAAGCAGCGACTCCTTGAATCATTTCTACAAAGATACAACCTACTCCCCTACAGAGGAGGAAAAAAAAAGTATGCTGTGTTAGAAAGAATTCTTATAGACCAAGTGGCCAGCAACAACACTTTTATATGCTTTACCAGCATTAAATAATAATTTGTAATATATTTTAAATCAGTGTCAGGCTGAAGGACAAACATGTGTTGCATTTATTAAAACCAATGTGTACAAATGAACATTTCTCAGGTGTTTGAAGGCAAATGTAGAGGTAGCAGGAATATGGTTCATAGATGTTGAGACCAGTAAAAGCACAGCTGATGATCTCCATATGAGTGCTTCTCAAGCAACATAGTCATGCTCCCAAATAAATTCTAGAGAATGTCAGAGTGCACACCCTTCAGAGAAGGTGAATGGGGACAGGATGATGACATGGAAGCACTTCGGAAGGGCTTGGCATAGGAGGAGAATCTGGAGAAAGGTGAGTAAAAAGAAAAAGAGCACATGGCTCCTCAAAGCCACAGAACTAAGCTATTGCCCAAATGCTGATAACTTCAGGCATGGGCTTGTTTGGACTTTCTTCTCCCCTCTGCCAGCATAAATGACAGAAGTTCAAAGCCCATAGCTCAGGGGGCCTGCTGACTCCATTCTCCAGAAGCTCTGTCTGAGAGGTGCTGCAATGGACTGAGAAGCCATGGGCTCCTCCTCTCCCCACCACAACAGTCATTTCCTTACAGCTCTTGTCCATGGTTTCTCACAAAAAGTACTTCACACAAATCCTCCTCATCCCACTGAGTTAAGCCAGTAGCAGAAGTACTGGGAAATCAGAGGGAAAAAATATCTGAGTCAGATTAACTACGGCATGAAGAATAGATTCTCCAAAGTTGAGGAAACCTTCTGTGACACTAACTCAAATTCTAGATAATCTGTGAACTTCCTGCACCCTAAAAGGAAAACAAACCATAAAATCATATTTGCAACTTTTCTGGATGAAAACAGCTCAAGAGAGGGTTGTTCCTTCAACAACAATAATAAGAGAAAACATCCCTCTTAGCTACCAGTAGAATGCAGAATTTGGTTATTTGGTGCAAACACCTACATATGCTGTACAACCATGTCCATGTAAGCAACCACCTAAAACCCCTCTTCACTCAAAACAGTAACAGATTCAATCCCCCCAAAATACACATCAAAATGAACTAAGAATTTTTAAAACTAACTACGCTACCACCTCCTCCTAAAATTGAGAGTTGTGTTTCTGTGTCCGAAAATCACAGCAATAACCTCTAATGTAACTTTGTTTTTAGAAGTAATTTTTTTGGAATGTACTAATTACATACCTTTTCATTACCTGTGCATCCTGCTGATGCATTCAGAAAGCAGCATTTCAGTTTAGGGATATGTGTGTATATGTTGGTGAGGAAGCAGTTGTAGAACAACTTCATGAAAACAAACTGCGTATTTTCATAAAAACTGGGGATGAGCATTTCTACATACCACTGAACTAAGACTATCAGCAGATAACCCATGTTTTACTCATCTCTGAAGGCTTTGGCCATTACCCAATAATGTAGTAGTTTTACATTTCAGGAAAACGAGAGTTGATAGTCAAATTTCTTGAAGAAGAAAATTAAATACCCAGCACTATTTTCTAATTATACATCCCAAAGCAGAGATATATTAATTAAAGTTTCTCTTTAGGCTTTGATGAGTGGAAGAAAACTTTGAAAAAGCACAACTGTGGTCAAATTCTAGAATAAAACAGGTGTTTATAAAAGAGAGGTTAAATTTTATGATCCATATGCTTCTGCCAGTTACCAAATTAACTGAATTGATTAAACTGCCATTCATCATTTAGTCTGGTTAGTGCTTCATTAGGCACAGATAGGCACAATATATCTCAGTCAAATACTTATAAACATGATCAGCATCTCAGGCAAGGAAAAATTCAAGATTTCAGCCAGAAGCCATTTCTTCAAGATGAGCAATAAAACAATTGAATTTAGAGTAAAGAAAAGAGGATTAGAGTTCTATTCTTGCAACCAGAAAACAGGCTTTTGATTAAATCAGTGTTATCAGTTGAGAGCATGTATAAATCTACAGAGAATCTTCATCTAGATGTTTGAACAGAAATTACGTAAAGGCAGCAGGAAGATTTTGCCAAATTTAGTATTGTTTTACATTATTTGTAATTTTTTTCATTTTTAGTGGGTCTGACACAAGTATGAACCAAGAATCAAGTAAGAACTGTAAACAACACTTAAGAAAAATTTCCCACTTGGAAAGAAGAATTCTTTTATGTGTCTTGGACTGTTGTGCAACCTAGTACTCCATTTAGTCACAAGCTGAAATGAAAGAATACTGCAGTTAAATAAACACCTAATACAAAAATCAAAAGGTTATTAAAATCACCAAGGAGAGACTCATAAAGAACATTCAAGATTTGAGATGGAGGACTGCTGTTCAAGGTTATGGTGTTCAGCACATTGATGAATACATCAATGGAAAGAGAAGTTTAAATGAATAGTGAAAGAAGAAGGAAAATAATAATAATACAAAAAAGGTAGGACATTGACCTAGAAAAAGGATGGGAAATACCTAGAAAGCCATAAGAGCAAATAAAGGCTTCACGATGGCAGGATGGCATTTTTGATGTCTTAGTTGTATTGGTGAATTTTAGCAAGTAGAAACTTGAGTCTATTCTAGGAAATAAAGCATCTGCAAGGCCTTAAAATTTAGTCATGTTTTTGTAGACCTCACAGACTTTTAAACAGGTTAGAGATATTTTTGAACAAAGCAAAAACTATTTTCAAACCAGAAGCACTGGTTTTTGAGGAAAAATTAGGAGAATGATATCATTCTTGGCTACAAGAAAACCCAAGGGACAGGCAGAACATGGTGACTCTGTACTTAAAATTATGCAAAATGAAGGATAGGGAGAACTGATTAGGATTTTAATTCCTCCCAGAACTGTAGGTAGATCCAAGATAGTAAAACTAGAAATACCAGAATGCCTTTAGGAAATAAAAATTTTAGGGTGTTAGAGAAATACAATTAACAATTTTGCTATACCCTAGCCTACGAATGGACTTGAAGCACAGTTAGAGTCATGTAAAACTAGACAAGCTGAAATACTTAAGAATATTCTTCAGGAAACAGACTTGCATTAACAGTAGGGTGGATAAGATCTCTAGTTTCAATGATGCAAAGATTACTTCTTGAAATACGAAATACAGACTTTGATGTGTGTGCAGCTCCAAGGTTATGTTATTTCATTGTAATTTGTGCATGCTCAGCATACAATGATATTTTCAGGCAGCACTTGAAAAATATGTTTTGACAAAATAATATTACCCTAACATATTTCAGTGTATTCAGTTCAGATTTTCCTACTCTCTTTATAGGATTTCTGAGTTTGAATAAGTAAGCTAAATGCTGCAACTTTGTTCTGAGTTCTTTACAATACAATGGCACAGGATAACCTTGCAAAGTATAAGTGACAACCATTTAATGTTGAAATGGGTGGTTTACTCTCTGATGACAAAAAGCATAACTAAACCTATTGATATATTGATGAGACCATATGTGGCCACACCATCTAATATTGCTTTTCTATTGTCCTGCTTGATTTCCTCGGACTCTGGCTGTCACTGTACAGTCTTATACAGAGTAAGAGTTACTAGCACAGCTAGTTACTCTTGCATTTAAATTGACATAGTAAATGAGCCTGTAAAAATCGAATGCCTCAAGAACCTGCTTTTTTCTTTCTTTTTTTTCTTTCTTCCCTGCACCGCTTTTATACTTCAGGAGGGTATTCCTTTAAAATTAACTTGCTTACTGGTGGGTTGGTTTTATATTTTGGCTTAAGAATTCACATTCCTGTCTCTATGTAACAAAGATCCTTATTGCTACAAGAATTTGCAGTTTATCTGTAAATGAACACTGTAAAAAATAGCATTAACAGCTTTGGTAAGGCATAATATATAAAAGCTCATAAGAGTTGTTTTGTTCAGTTAACATTATGATTTTTTTGATGGAGCCATAAGAGAGACTACTGATACATGACAAAATGAGGAGCTGTTTCCAAACCAAGTTTTAGTTTATACTTAAACTGAGAACATAGAAAGCCTATATTCTTACTGTATATGTTTTAAACTGTTGAACTTTCTGCCCTGACCAAATCTGCCCTCTAGCAGGCTCAGTGCAGGTGATAATATTCAGCCTTCACAGTGAGGACTTATGCTGCGTCTTCACATACTGTTTCTTATCTGGTCATTAAGCCTGTTTTCCATGTGCAGTGTTTAGATTCAGAGGGGGAGGGCATTTTATGAAAACCAAGTAATTGCTTTCAGCAATCCCCCTGGAGAGATTTCTGAAATTCAAAGGAACAGCTGACTTTTCATTCAAGTTTCCCAAGGTACACACAGTTTGTACTGTTGAATATATCAAAGTTAAAAAAAAAAAACACCCAACAAACCCCACACACATTGTCCCTCAAAAACCAGGTGCTTTACTTTTTTATGGATTTATCACCAAGATGTCATTTGTCACCAAGTCTCTTCCATAAAATCCTAGTAATATACCACACATTGGAAGAGCACAGAGATTTTTATTTTCTCTAGTTTATTCAGAAAAAAAAGTCATGTTCCTATATGATCCTGCTTATAAATACAACTATGAAAACAAATTTAGGGGGAAAGGAATGAAAAGCCAGGGACTTTTGTCTCCTTAGCTGACAAAAATCTGATTTAATTCTACACTGGTATATTGCTAGAATAGCCACAAATGCTGAACCTGGTTGCAATTTGTCTTTCATGAACATTCCTCTTTGATAAGTGAAAAATAACATATGATGGACGATACAATCAGATAAAAATATAGCAGCAATAAGGCAAACAGATTGCAGTTCTTATATGAGAATTAATGAGGGAATCAGAATTTCTCTTCCATGATGACAAAAACCATTAAAATTTCTGCAGGAAGCAGATGCAATGAATGAAAACTAATTTACTTGAAATCATGATAGCTCAAGATATTTCTTTACAGTCAGACTTGAAGTAATTGTAATTACAAGTGAATAGAGTGCTCATGTTCTTGCCTGTGTCTCAGAGCTACCTAGAAATAAATTTGTTGTGCTTTGTAGCAATGCTCAGTTTTTATATTAAGAAATATTATATTCTTGTAGGATTGAAATCTACATGATCCCTTTTTGCAAGAATCTTTCTTTTGGCCTCAATTGTTCAGTAAAAGCACAGTGCAAAATAAACTCAAGAAAATACTCCTCCAACTTGAGCAACTGGAGATATTTCCTGCTGAACGTGCTCTTTCTGGTTTTCTTGTCTGCATCCAGATACCTTTATAAAGAACCTTCCTTACACATAAGAAATGTATTTCTAGTGAAAATGCAACAGTAAGTCTGATGTTCCAAATGGATAAAAGTAGTTTTCAGATAGGAACTGAAATGCTCTTCCCATAACTACAGACACAGTTTCCTCACAAATAGCATTTCCAAGAATTTCACCCTATAGAATTTTCCAATCAAAAGCTAATTCAGCTGATACAACTTTTGGAGAACTTACTGACAGTGAGAGAAGTTTAATTCGTGATACCTTGATAGTTATTGCAATATCATCTTAATACTCTAATCGTTGGAGTGGAAGTGACAATCCTGAAGAACATCAAGGGCCAAAGAGCTAATTTCCCCTATGCTCTTTTCTCTTTCAGGCCCCAGGAAGTATTTTTTCAGGGCATACTGGGACTCCTGCTCTTGGGTTTCTCTCTCTGCAAACTCTTTAGAGGAGAAAAGGGATAAAGATGACTTTTTAAGGTCCCCTGTGTAAAAAACATAATTGGTGCACCTGCGTCTAAGATAAGATCCATTTTTGTGTAATAAACATCTTAATTATTGTCGCAGGTCTTCATTGGTCAAATATTCATGAAAGTGTGTATAAAATTACAGTAAGCATTTAAATCTGCACTCATCACAGCTATGTGTGAAAAGTGGTGTGTTCTTGAAAAATACCATTTTTTTTTAATAATAGGATAGAAAAACTTAGTGTGAAGAGGTTTCCCTAAATGAAGACCAGATTTGAAATCATGTATAACAACTCAGATGTTACAAAGTTAAGTAACAGTAATTTAAGAAGCAGTTTTGTAACATATGACTGCCCTACTTTAATTTATTTCTTCTGCAGCACTAAACATAGCTGATGTTATTTAATAAAAGTGAATTTATCCTGGCCCATAACTGCTTAGGTTACTTGTATTGTGACTGAGACTGTATTTTTTTTAAAGCAAAAGAACAGGATATGCAAAAAAATTGCCAGCTGTTAGCAAACACAGTTTAAAGCCAGATGCACTCCAAAATAAAATATCCCTAGTGACTTCTTGATGTAAGCAACCCAGATGTAGCAGCAGCACATGTATTACCAGAATCAAATGGTTATAATAACCTGTTTAAATTGCTTCATTTACTAATACTATACTCTTCCTGTAAGGAAAAAATAGAACAGGTTCATTTGGGGATTTCCCTGTATTTCTGTGTTATTTATGAATAGGTTTTAGTAATCCCTAAACCCTTTATATGTTGAAGCCTATTTTCCTTGCATTGACTTTCAAAGGACTGTAAAATTCAAAGATTAGAAGTTACACCAGAGGCAATGCAAAGCCATCTTCCTAGCAACTAGTAAGTCCTCATCAAGAGTGGGGAGAAAAAAAAAAAAGAAAGCTGTATTAAAGGTTAGCACAACTCTTTTGATGCAGTTGTGGGTAGTATAATACCTTCACATAATGCCACTGTATCACTGTCAGCAGTAAATCACAAAGCCCACTACTGATTTCCATCACCAGCCTGACACCACTAACGCATGTACGTCTTCATTAATATTATTTTATTGCCAGTGGCTATTTAAAAATGAATGCAGGAGAATGTAACATTGCATGTGGATCATTAGCTTTTAGTTACTATTCTAATTCTCTACACCAGCAAATGAAGTGCAAAAATAGCCCGCAGCCTCTGCCACCTGCTTCCCAGCCACTGCCCAGTGGTTAATATTTAGACTATTTTCATGCAGCTGGTCTTCTACCCAGTGGGAGCCCCACTTTCTGCTCCTGAGGAACAACCATGAAATGTCATTTATCATGGCTATAGCAAAGGCCCTGCACCTTTATTTTTTTTTCCTTTTTCTAAATAGAGGAAACAGCTGTGCTTTCAACCTCAACATTATTTAAATATTTAGTAAAGCGGCTGCCTACTTTTGTCATCATGTAGATTATCAATAACGACACAGGAGCGCACACACAATCTGCCATAAGGACATAATGCTTGTAATTCCATAAAAATGCTAATGCTATGAACACACTTTTGAAAACAAATTATCAAATCATCTTGGAGTCCGATGGTAGGTAGGTTTCTCTGCGTCTCCCTTCCTCCCACTCTGGGAGGAACCACGTCGTTATATTGTAATTATGGCTCAGCAATGTACAACCATTGTGTAAATACAGCCCCAACCTGTCTGTGCTCCAGCAGAGCTCAGTGTTAGATGTGTCAAGTAAGCACAAGTGACCTTAACATGCAACTACACCTCTGACAATCAAACTGGAAGTGCTGTCTCAGATACCCCAGAAAAGCACAGAAGTAAAAACCTAAAGCTCTTCTGTCACACACAATACACATTTGCTCTAATCTGATTTCTGATGTGGCAGTAGCTGAGCCTCTACACGAATTGCTGTCATGTGAAAGAAACTGTATTACTATGACTTTTTCCTAAGCTTTCCATAGTTCTTTAGTTTGTACAGGGCACCAAAATATTGTAAGGGCTACAAACTGAGTACAAGACAAATAGGACGTAATTTTTCATTGGAAACGAAACAAACCACTCTGAGTACCTGGATCTTTATGAGGCCTGTATGAAATGCTCTGTGCAAGAGGACATCATTTATTGATATCACCGAAGATGTAATTATTGTGTTCTTTCCCAATATTTTTGCATCATTTTTGTCAGGAAACAAAATAATAACCTGAATTGCTGAAGTAGCATTTTGAGTCCTTGATCTTCCCTGCTGCCCATGTAATTTGAATATAAATGTATGATTATGAAGGAAATGCTTATTCTGCATTTATAGTAAGTTTTAAAAGCTTCTAATTAGCTGCATGACTTAGTTTGATCTTTATCAGAGGAACACCACGTATTTTGACTACAACTTTTAACAGCCCTTTTACTAGAATCTTTATTGAAAAGAATGTTAAAAGGTCTATTTCTCACAAGCTATTGAACTTTTGAATGAAATTTTTAATTGTGGAAAAAGTTTCAGCATAAACAAAAATATTTTTCAATCCTTTGTTCAGTTTTTGAAATAAAAGCACACCTTAATTTCACAGTGTAACAATTTTTTAAATCAGGAAATGTTAATAAATTTCCAATGTCTCTTGACTATAAAAGCATTTTATAGGGTTTTTTTAACAGTTTGCTCTATTAAAGCATTTAAAAATTTCTTTAGCTGTTTCCATTTGTACTTTACAAATCTGCAAATGTATGTGCAGATATACACAAATACACGTGATTCCAGAACTGAACACAAGTAGAAAAAAATACTATGATATGGGCAGAAAGGACTCCCTGTGTCTCTCAGCTATTTCCATCTCTTGAGTTAATTGTCCTGCCTGACCCCAAGCAAGGTGAGCTTCTGGCTGAGAGCATTTGAGGTATATCCTGGACATCACAAGCAGAAGGGCTACAGAGATTGCATACAATCTGTGAAGACAGCAGGCTGAACCAGATCTTCAGGAAAACAGGACAGTTTTAGGATAGATGAGAAGCTGACATGTAGAAGGAAATTATGTTAGGTCTGTGAGGTGGAGAATGGTTTGAAGAAAACCAGACACCTGACACAGAGGATGCTGCCTTTGCCTCCCTGGTGCACTTGCAAAATCTCAACATTCACATTTGTAGAAGTTTGCTCACCCTCCCTTTCCTGCCTCTTGGTTCACCTTCCTTATAGGTCAACGAACTGCAGCAGGCAGAGGTCCAGTTACATTTAAAACTCACTGCAGTATTAGATATTCCAGTATTTAAACTCTGTAACCCCTTCAAATGAAACAATCCTGTGGCTTTTAACTCCTGCCCCCAGGAGTCAAGATTTAACAGTACTATGGGGATAAAACACATGAGATTTTCAGAAAAATACAAGCTTTCATCCTATATTTTCTGATTTCAGCTATAGAACTAAAACCAACCTAGTCATGCTTAGTTCTCTTCCTCAGCAAATAAACATTCCTGCTAGGTCATTGTTATGGGTTCACCTAGGTGGGCCTAGATTTGGGCTCTGAAGTCTGGACTAGGCCAAAGCTGTCAGCTGACTTGAGCTGGGCTGAGCTAACAGCTGACCTCTTCTAGCCAGTAATTTTGTATTCCATACCACATTATGACATCATCTCCAGGGAAGTAGGAACCAGTGTGGGAGTGGTTAAGGCAGTCACTTCTCAGCCTTCCTCTTGGGAGGACGCATGATGCTGTCCCAGGGAGGATGGAGAGGACCAGGCCCACCACTGGCTCCCAGGGTATCTCAGGAAAGTAAAATGTGTTGTTCTGGGTCTCTCCTTTCTGCTTGAGTTTGTCTCCCTGGGGAATAGGTCTTTTCTTAAGTAATGTGTAGTTAAGACAGTAGAATTTGTGTGTTCGTTATGAAGTTGAGGTGGGGAACTTGTTGTTGCAGACTTGTGTGAGTGAATATTTGCACTCACTTCTAATCGTCTCTTTCTTTCTGTGAAAAATATATGTAGTTTTAGTATAACCGTGGTTTGAAGTGGTTTTTTTCTTTCCCCTCTCTTTTCCTCCCTTTCCCTGGTGTTAGGAGGGAGGCTTTTCTCTCTGTTCTTGGGGGGTTAGGCAGTTGCTTGTCTCAAACCAAGACAGTCATCAGTTTCAATATTACGCTGCAAGATTACTTTGAAATATATTATTATTCATGCACCATATGAAAACATAAGGTCCTTTTAACCTTATCTTACAGTTACCTCTAGATTTTAATAAGGTCATAATTCTAAATTTCAGTTGCCTGTATTAAAGAAAGGTATTTCAGCAAACTGCAAAAAATCACTGTGTTTTTATGAAACTTCCTCAATATATTTTTTTCTCACATAAGTTGTATAGATTTAAAATGTCAAAAACACATTCAAGAAAAACCCCAAACAAAAAAACCTCAGACATATTTCTGAGCACAAGACTTTTTTGTAAGGAACAGAGGTTTTTTCCTCATTTCTGTTTCTTGAATCAACATGTATTGCTTCTAACACAGTTGGTGCTCTTATAATCACGGAATTTCTACTCAAAACCTACAGGATAAACAAGGAACCTCCACCTTGGTTTTTAATAGTTAAAAACCCAAATACCCTCCTTGTTCAACACAGGAATAAATGATGTCATCAAAAATGAGCAAGGTGATATATGTTGTACAAATCAAACTGCTCTTGCAAATCTGCAAGTCTACATAAAACCTGTAGGTTAGAAAGAAAACTATTCAGTGATGTGTCACACTGATTTACTACTAACAAGAACAGCAGATTAAGAACTGAGACTGTATGCTCACATCCAGAGAATTCTGGCCTTCTCCTTGCCTTTCTCCTTGGTGGGCATGGTAGAAGTTTATCTTCTGCAAAGCAATTGTCCTGTCATATGGAAGTACTGCACTAAGACTACAGAAGCCAAGTAATAACTCAGTCTCTTGCAAAGCATCAATGAGTCTTCTAATGCGGTGCCAAAGCAGGTACTGGCTGCCTATCAGTGGGGTGGCAGGAGGGGATTCCTTTAGGGAGACACTGGGTGAACCACATGTATTACTGCACACACATTTTTTTAACCTGTACTGCTAATATCACTACATATTTGCTTTACATGTGTAAAAAACACAAGAGCTAAACCATTTACATAGTCTTGCCATCTATACTTACCACATGTCAAGGCAGGTGGAATATTCTGTTGATCCCAGAAGGACATCTGGAGGCCTGTACCATAGGGTTACCACTTCATTAGAGTATGTGTGACTGGGAACTGATTTAGCTCTTGCAAGACCTGTAAACACAAATAAGTAAAGGTAAACAAAACAAAGAAATAGTTTGCTGTATAGTTACAATCCTAAAAGAATATAGGAGCACACACCATGTAATGTGATGGCGTGTTGCAAGTGTATTTTTCTTCTAATACTGGAGAAAGTTACTGAATAACAGAAGATGGCAACATCTATCATTTGGCACCTGAGTAAATAAAACTGTGAATACTATGAAGGGATAATAAAATACGCTTTTCATAATGACAACAGGCCCAGGAGAGATGCAAAGACACATTGTGGTATACCTAAACAAATAAACAGATATACCTAAACAAATAAACAAAGATTTTAATTGCCATTAACTGCTCACCCTCAGGCATCGATAGCCTTTCATATCAGTGTTATTTAGAAAAAGAAAATCAAAAGGACACTCCAAGACAAATGATGTCAAAGATGAGATTTGGTTTTTCAGGGAATCCTAGAGAAATTTTCCACAGCTCATACTGCAAACCCCAGTCTGCTTATTCAGGTTTATATTTGAAAGCTGTAGACATACTTATACATTACCATTCAAATAAATATTAATATTGTAGTAATACACCAGAAAATGGTATGTGGAAAGTTCTTCTCTCTCAATAAATGTGTATTGGCAGTGCACCGATTTCAGAGAGCATTTCAGTGAAATCTGCAGCCTACTAAAGATCCATTATTTACAATAATTGTCTTTTAAGCTTGTCAGTCATTTAAAACAATTCACATTACTACACAGCCATAATCTACCTCATGTAAAATGGAGATCATCATAGGCTAAAATCAAAGGTAGAGAGCATACTTTTCTAACAAGTATGTTTCTCCTACAGAAGACTCTCTCCTCCAGAAAAGGAAAAAGCATTTTCAGGGCTAAGGTGACTGTTCCCATCACAGGCCTGCAGACACCTCACCAAATTATCTCCTCCAAGCTACTGACTTGAGACCGTCTGCTCCCTTGCTGGGAACACTGGATAGGCACAAGTAATAGAAATCAGAGGAATGCACTACTGGGTGCTTTTTTGTTTATTCCTGGACTCCCGATTTTCTTTTCACAAAACAAATGAAATTACTAAAACAGAAGGTCATGGTTTACACCTTACAGAAACAAAGAAGCAAAGTCATACAGTCAGGAAGAAATAAGCTGCATGAGAATTCCCAGAGGAGTGCAGATGAAAGTCTTTGCCCGTTTGTTCCTAATACACTGGAATGGCTATTTAAGAACAGTTAGTCTCAGTGAATATATCTCCATAGCTATGATGGCAAATCTTGCCATCAGATAGCATTATCAGCTGATTATAGGAGTTAGTCCAGTGTAGGGGAATAATAGTAAGCCATGATTTCTACTATAAAAAATTACATTTGAAACATGAACAAAACTTTTTTTTTTAAGTTTTCAGACCTCCATTTCTTTTACATTTGTGCACCTGGCCACCAGCTTGATAAAGAGGTTGGCTCCCAAAGACAACACAGGATTGGCCAGGTACAACTCCAAAGAGGCCAGAGGAGAGGTCACATCACATGCTCCACAGTGCCTCTGCCTCTAGATCAACGTTTTTGCCAGAAAACATCCAAACCTCTATCTGCTGAACAGCTTTTATTCCTAGCACACAGGGCCATTAACAAGCCTGAGTTTCTGAGCATCTGTATTCCATGGGACTAAACTGAAGCAGTATTCCCTGAATTTGTGGATATGGACATACTATTATTAAGCAATATAGAAAAAGTATGAAAGGATTTGAGAAGTCTGGATGGTGAATGACTCCATCCTTTGCCTGTTTGAGCCCTCTCCATTAGTCTTGTCTGAGGAAGACTGAATTTGGTTTCAAACAACCTCCTCTACAGTCTTCTGCCTAGCTCTGATAGGAGAAGAGGCATAATGTCCTGGGTTGAGCTGGCAAAACGCCAACTGTCCAGGACAGAGTGAAAAGGGTTCCTCCTCCCCCCAGCCAGCTACGGGAAAAAGAAGAGGGAGAGAAAAAAACCCTCAGAACCAAGTTTATGCTGAAACTAACTACATGCATTTATACAGAGAAGAGAAAACTAAGAGAGAACTACAATATAACACACACTTACACAAGTTACATATATATAACAAGGAATAACTCCCCACTCCCCAATTAATACAAAGCCCATTACTCTAAATTCATAAGCACTCCAAAAGACACTCAGCAAGAAAGATAAAGTATAACAACAAAATATTTCTACTTCCCTGAATGCAAACAAAATGCAAGCACAGGCAACAGGAGCAGGGCCTAGCATAGCAGAGGAGCTGCTAGATGTCCTCCTCTTAGTGCAGCCATGATGGAACTAACTAAGCCACTCCCACACACTGGATTTTACACCCTTTGAGATGATGTAGTATGGTATGGAATACAATATTATTGGCTGGAAGAAGTCAGCTGTTAGCTAGCTCAGCCCAGCTCAAATCAGCTGACAATCCTAGGCCTAGCTGAACTTTAAAACCTAAGTTTAGGCCCACCTGGCTAAACCCATAACACATAGCAGCATTTTTAAGAAGTCAGCCACATCATGGGTTTTGGGGGAAACTGTCAAAAAACTTTAGAGCTTAGATTTCTATGACACAAAGCTGTTGACTCACACATTCCAGAAATCTCCCCTGTAGAGAGGAATGAGTAACCAACTTGCCATACCAGAAGTCACGCTGCAAATAATACAATACTCATGTTTGCTGGGCAGTTTCTGCCATTTTACTGGTCAGGAGGGAGCTTTGTGAGTGTTACAGTCAGCCCAAGCACACCTTTCCTCCTCTTCTGTGACTGTTCAGCATGGAACCAGTTCTCCTGTTGTGCTGGGAATGCCATTACTGCTGTTTCTCAGCATACTGCTTGCTTCTACACCTCCTCCACCTCTAATTCATTCCAGGTTAAGTAAAATCCATCTGATTTTCAAAGGACAGCCCTTTTGGACTAATTCCAGTCTGTTGGAAAACTAAATCTTCTTTTTTAATATATTCTTCACTTCCAAAACACGATGAAAGTCTTATTTGAGGATAGATGCTACATCTGGTTTCTCAGTGTAAGAGGATCATCACTGGAATGGAGAAACTTATAAACAAAAAATTTGTAAAAGCATGTTGAGGCCATACACTGGCATCAGGCAGCATCATTGGGTTTAAGAGGTGTCCTGGTTTCAGTTAAACCATGACAAGAGGCTTATGGGTATAGTCCATATGTTTTAAGTGTGGCCAGCTGGTTTCCTTGTTGGGCACATAGGCCGCTTTGGAAAATAAACGGCCCAGTGGAAAGCAGGAGTGAACAATCAAGGGAAATACAAAAGCTAAAATTTGGAAGGAGAAAATTTGGCACAGTCCCACTGTTCAGTCAGTCACTCCCCCTGTGCAGGACTGAAAGACCTGAATTAGGCTAAAGCCTCAGAGGACCTGCTTCTTTCAGGGAGGGAGCAACCTTTGCTTTTTCTGAATAACGCTCTGCATAAAGAAGGCATTTGCAATTATGAACACTTTCAATCAAAACCTCAAAATTAATGCAAATGTCTCTAATCACACTTGAGACATGAAAAAATACTCTCATCTTTCAGATATATTTACAGTACAAAAAATCAAAATATATATGTGAAACAGCAACATGATGCTGCATTTCTTGTTTTGATGCTCCAGATGCACATAGATGACAGTTACCAGGGTTTTTTCAGATATCCTTCTGCAAGAAAATTTGCTACATATTTTATACCCCTTTGCACATCTAAATATGCTTACTCATGCAAAATGTATTTAACCACATCCTTCAACTGAAAGAAAACTGAAGGGTAGGATTAATTAGCACAGCATGTTCGATCACTTTCTTTAAGGTTTCCCAGTCTGTTTCCATGGTTACATTACAGGAAGAGCGACAATCTCATTTTAAAAAGACAGAGCTTATGGGGGATCATCAAAACTTCAAACCTTAATGGCCAGTGTACATAAAAGCAAAAAGGTAAGTGGTGGATCACCAGGTGAGTACCTAATATTTACATATTGCTGCTTGAGCACTGGGGGATTTTTGCCTGGGAAGGTGGAGGAAGGACCTCCTGACAAGCAGTGAACTCCCCTCTGATTCCTGTGCCGTCAGAAAGATAAAAGATCAACACATGTCCTGCTGTTGCAGCCCTATTTTGAGAGAATGAATCCAAGCATAAGGCCCAGTTATTAAAATTAAGGTCGTGCCAGACCCACTGGGGAACTTGTGTGCAATTATGGGAAAGACAGACACTGGCCCATGTTCTCCAGGCACTGACTTCTATGGCCATCGTTTATCCAAAATGAAAGAAAATGTTCTGATGCATTACATAGTGCAAGATTTGCACAACGTTATCTATCTGTGCTGTGACACAAACCATAATTTTATTTTCACTCATTCATTACGCAACAGCTCAGTAGACTCTGAAAAACCCTGTATTTAAAAAAACAGAGTGAATGATCCATGCCTGTGCATGTATACATCTTTAACACAGAAAATTCCCTGCTGTCTCTTCCTCTGAACTTTAAAAGAAAAAATATAAGAAGGTATTTTCTTCCTGGGTAAACACAGTTGTCTCTGCTTCATCTGGCTTTATCTTAGACTCAGAGGACGTACCTGATTTTACCTAGGATCCGTTATTGACAAAACACATTGCACTGATTTATTATCACTGTATCTTTTAAATTGTATTTGGATTTTACAAGAGGCTGTATCTCAAGACCTAGCCAATACACACACCACCCTTGGCTACACCAGTACAAATATTAATATTTGATATCTCTCTGGCTGCTGGATAGCTTTCTAGTCAAATTCATATGACAATCAGGAAGCCTTTGTTCACAGCAAATATGACTGTGCAAATGAGAAAACCAGTCACGTCTGCAAAAACAAGGGCTTACCAACCATGTGCATGGCTGTCCTTTCTGTTATACCTTACATGTGTTGAACAGTTTGCTATTTTGATTTAGGTATATTTAAAAGGGCTCTAGCAAGCATACTAAAAAAAAAAAAAGTGGTTTTGTTGCTGTTTTACCTTGATTCAGATTCTCTGTGTGCTTCATTTTTTAGCTTCTGTTTTGTTTATTTAACAATTACCTAGAGTTTGAGGTTAGGGTTAGGGTTATTATCAAAATCTGTGATTCAGTAACAATATTAAAATTGTGTTAATGTAGTCTATTGTAGACCATGAACTGTCAACTTAACCTATTTACTCAGCTACTTGTTTTCCAACAGAAGCACATTTATTCAGTGAATACCTGAATGACAACAACTGAAGCAAAATGGGTGGAAACACTGACAGACAGTGCTTCAACAAAGCAGTCAGTGCCCTAACCCCTAAGCCAGTTCTTGGCAATCGAAAGCATCCTGCAGCCTTTAGGTCCCTCTGCTGTTTATGTGAACGCGTCTGTCTCCAAGATGCAGCTTTACTAGAGCATCTGAATTAAATTCCTCTCAAATAAGATAAATTAGCTACAATATCCTATGTCCTGATCCTGACACAGCCATTAGCTGATGGTAGTGCTGTTCATTTATAAAAGTTACTCACTTAACAGGGAAGGTTTAATTAGGATCCCAAATGAGAATTCCCATGATGCACTTGAGCAACGATTAGTCTTCCAAAATGGAGTGCAGGAGTCAGTTTCCAAGAGACAGAGAGCAGCAAGTAAGGCAAAAGGCATGTGTGCCTCTTAGCTTCTCTGGTTTGTCCACCTCTTACTGATTGTTCTAACACAAGAACAATCTTATCTCCTGTATGACTTCAGACAATCACAGTAACACAGATGATAAATATTCTAGTCTGTGAAAGGGACTCAACTGTTAATTGACAAACAAAAGCTACGGAACAGGGAGATGCAGAAATATTTTTCCTGCTACCAGAAAGAACACCTCTAGCACTCATGATAAGTGTCTTTCTCTTTCCAACAAATCCAATGTCATCTTTGTCACCATCACCCTTTCCACTGCCTCCGGTGTCATCCAAACAATCGTAGGGGATAAAAAGAGGGATACAGGAAAGAGCTCATCTGTTAGTTGAATATGACCCCTTTGGTAATCTGACTGAAAGTCATCAGCTTTAGAGCTGTCTTATTTCCTTGCTTTAAAATTCTCATAAAGAATTTCTGATACATTTTGAAAAAAGTAAACTGATGTTAAACAGGTACCATGACTCTCAAATTCATTCATTTTCTATAAACAGAAAGAAACACACTAAAAACTGGGAACTAAGTAAAAAGTGGTATGGAAATGGACATGCAAAAGAAATATACATTCTGCTTCTGACACCAGGAAAATATATCTATTCCCATAGCCTTCTAGGTCCGGATGAATATGTTCAGACTGCCTCTGCTAGTCTGGAAGCAGAAAAATAAGAGTGCTACCAGGAAAAAGAGAAAAAAAAAAAGAGGAAAGCGAATCGCACCAACACTGTAAACATTCACACAGATGCAAAAGCAAACAGGACTCGGGAACAGTAGAAATGTTGCATCAAAAAGAACTTCTGCACTACAGAAAAGGTCTGGATTCATTATGGACATGGTATATATGCCCACAACAGCCTTAACAGCTGATTTATTTAAAACTCGCTTTACTTAAAAATTGTTGTTTCACAAAAAATCAGGAGCAAGATGATGCCCTCTACTCCTTAAAAACATCCCAGTAGGAACACTGAATTTTATTAATAACTTTGTAAGTGAAAATGTCAGAATTACTCATTCCACAGTGAAGTTATTAGGTTTGAAGCTGTCCTAGTTGAGCAGGAGGGACCAGCTGACACTGTGTAGGGGTGATCAAAGCTGTGTATTCTACCCCCTCTATTCATTCCCCAAGGACAATGGGCCATTAGCAGCAGCTGCCCAGGGAGTCATTATCACCTTCACACTCAGCCTGAGGGGGCAGAGCTGCTATGGGCCATCAACAGTTCAATACCCCCTGGCTCCCAGAGTTTATCACCCATTGTGTGAGTCCCCGCCCAGGGGGAGGGACTGGGTGCTCCCTGAGGGTACATAAGTGGTGGGTAAGAAGACCTTGGGAACTTCTCGTCGGATCCAGAGCAGCAGCAGGACCTTGACAGGAGGAGATCACCGCTCTCACCCAGACCACAGCCCTCGCCTGCACCAACAGGTTTTTCATTTCCTTTTGCTCTGGACTTGGGGGAGCCACAGGGGTCTCAGCATAAGGGCAAACAAACCCCCTTGGGTTTGTGCCCCAGGACACTGGGTTATACTGCTGGGGTTTTGTGAGTTGAAAGCAATTTCCCTTTTGTGTCAGTGTTTTTATTGTAATATTATTATTAAATTTTAGGTCTGACTTATAATCTCTCTCTCTCGTGGTGAGTTCATTTCCCCTGCTGGTTCGCCTTTAAACGAGCACAGAAGCAAAGAGTTAACAATGCTTGAACAGATGGTTTTAAATTGTGAAGATCAGCAGAGCGCAGTGAGAAGTTCTAGAAAGAGAAAACAGGCAGAATATAATTCTTCACTGAAAATGAGAGCTAATGAAATTCAGGACATTTTAATATTCTTTGAGAAAAGAGAGAAAACTGGGAAGCATCTATGAATGAATAAGCTAAATCAATACGGGACAATTACTTCATATATAATAATAATTTATATGTGGAATTTTAAGACATGAGCCATGAACTTGCTTAAGACAAGAAAGGTAATAGACCACTTTCACACAGTTTTGAGGTATAGATGTTACACTGCCATTAGGATTTCCCTAACAAATCAAGGATCTCAGAAAAGACAAAAAAAAAAAGTGATGCAGAAGAAAAGCATTGTACAAAGACAAATTGAGAGCTGTGGATGTCCAATCTGGTGAAGAATCATCAAGCACCAATCACAGAGTTAACAACTTACTGCAGGCCATTGTGTAGGAAGCTAACAATTTACTGTGATCCCTACCTGTACAACTAAAAGCAGGACTGCAAGAATCATTTCTGGACAGCTCCACCTGGGGTTCAAATAAAAATGAACCAACCCTTACCAAGTGGTACCTTGATAACTTATCATTTGATAAATGTGCAGTAGGTACTTGATGTATTGCTTGAGACAGTCTAAATAAAACTCATTGAGAAAGAAATAAATATGCTTGCTCTGTGCTTTCCAAGACACTGCCTCCTGCTCTACTTGGATGCAAAGAGGACCAAACATATACCAGATTCCTGTCAATAGTATATAGGGCAACAGTACCATTTAAATCCTTCTAATTTCATTATGTATTAAATCTGACAGCTGAAGAACTGTTCCATAAGCACAATTTGATGCTACTGCAGTGATTCACAGGCATCCAAATAGAAATACAAAAGCTAAGTTACACCAGCAGTTTTATATTCAAACATTGTTACTTGAACTTGGATAAACAGTTTTACAAGAACGGAGCTATATGGAGAAGCAACCATTTGAACAACATCAACATCTACAGACAAACAGGACTTTTGGAAAGCCAACCTAACAACTATTTTATTTATAAATCAAACAACACCGCTGTTTGACATCTCCCTCCTCAGGAGTTTGAAAAAAATGTAACCATATGGGTACTTAAACAATCAATTCTTACAGTACAAGGCCTGACTTAGGTTTGAATGGCACAATTCCACAGCCAGCAGCCCCTGGATCCTGGCCCCTGTACTGCACAGCCAATATACGTGGGTTTGACATGTCTCCCTTCCCAGCTAAGGTGTCACCTGAGCACACATTTCTACATTGCAGAATGCAGCTGCATTTGTTCCAGCATCCAGCTTTGGCTTACAAACCATGACTGCCCTGCCTGGCACAAACAGTTCTCTAGTGACCATGGACTTTAATCCAGCCTGCTGCCAGTACCCAAACCACACTATTTATAGAAAAAACAAATATTCAGCTCACTTCTGTCATTGCTACAATGCTATACTCTGCATCTTAAGTACTACCTTAGTTGGTAAAACACTGTCTTGGAGTTCTGCCAAAGAACTCCAGCACGTTTTGCATGTGCTATCATATTAATACATACATTCACATATTAGATAACACCCACAGCATCTAAAACCCCATCTGACTGCACTGGCCTAAGTCACAGAAAAATTATTTGAAGACAGGCATTGGTGCAAATCTAAAAAAAACTAAAAAAAAAATTCTTATTTTGAAACACATTGATGAATAAAATAACTATAGGAAACTTAAGGATTTAATTAATTTTTAAATTATTTTCACTTTGCTTTCAAGACCAAAGCCATTAAGAAAACCTGTATAAGTACTGTTGCTTCTGTAAAGCAATATTATAAAGCAACATCTAACGATGGAAATCTTAAATCTCAGATTCACCTCTTCAGTTGACTCAGTCCTCAAAACTAATTTAATGTATATGTCATCTTAAATTAGCTGAATCACAAATCTTAGAAGAAAAGTTTTATGTGAGAGACATTGCAATATACTTAGGTCTAAATGATTATTTGATTTTGCATCAGTAATCAGGCATCTATATTCCTGCAGAGCCACCTCATCAGTTCTTAATACAATTTTGTCAAGGCAAAAGAAGAAATGAAAACAGACAATTTAATTTTTAAAAAAGTTACATTAGAAGGGCATTAAGGGTATGCCTTAACAGTATGATTTGGAAAATATGTAGTAAAAAGCAAATGCTCCAAATGCAGCATCTTTTTCTGAAGTGATAACGAACACTAAAATACCACTGCCAGAATGCCAAAACTGGAGCTATAAAACCAAATCTAGTCCCTTATATACTGATATAAGCCTACCAAGTCAATAGAGTTGCAAAACCCTCTACTGTAACTACTAAAACAAGCGAAAATTTGTTACTGAAACTACATCATTCTTTTCTTTATTCTTTCATTTAACTTAAAGATGATGCATGTACTTTTGAATGCAATGCTCAATAAAAACTACTTGTAGATTGGAAGCAAAAGATTCCTAATAGTATTTCAAACACCAGCAAAATACTACTGTCATACTATTATTGACACATTTCATGTTTTATTTATTTACAATTTCAAGTTTTTATGTATGAGCAACTTGAACATACAGATAAGCAGTAAGCATGTCTCATTTAGTGTTATATCCTGTAACCTGTGTAGCAAAGCTGGCGGTAACCCTGAGCATTGTTAAGACAGAAAGGGAAAAGAATTGCCAAAATTTCAAGAAGCTACCATTAGGCATTTGTGTGTATAAAGTACACTCCAGTGATTTGCTGCCTTTTTTCTTATTCCTCTCCCTCCCCCTCCTTTTTTTTATTTAGTTTTTTTCTAAGGTCTACAGACAGTTCAGTGCTGAACCAAATTTCAAGCCTGCTTGAAGAGTCCAGAACTAACTTCAAGTCACAGCAATGAAATATCCTTAAAAGCAAATACATTCACAAGACCAAAAAATTTCGATGTCAGAGTGACCAAAAAGTTGCTGCAAGAAGAAGGATATGAATATGTTCATGGCCGTGTGTGCAAATAAGAGAGATTACATCTGAAAATCTTCTTCTACCTTAATTCCCATGACCACGCTAAAACATTGCTCTATGATCTGATATATTATAAGCCATAAAAGCTACAGGTGGTAAAAGCTGAACTGACCATGGAAAAGAGCTTGAGGACAATTCAACAATGTTAACAACTAACCTGCCATTCTCCCTGCCATGTAACTCAAACATCACTCAGCACTACTTTCTTCCCACTAAAAGCAGCTTTTAATGTTTCCAACATCACCCAGACAAAAAGTTGCTGATTCCTGATCTCTCACTTATAAGTTTGTTAAGTTCAGGTCTTTCAACTTATAAGAACAAGAGGTCATGCAGATTTGATTATATGCAACATACATAAGGGTAGCTACCTGGAGTTTTCATTTATTTGTATAGTGTTTGGAAATGGAAATCACTGGAAAAGTGTTAAGTATTGCTGAGACAAGCAATGCCTGATCTCTTCTGGCTATCAAGGCCAATTGATGCAGGGGAAACTTTCCTCTTAATGCAGGTAGACCTGCAAGTGTAGTTTTAATTTACATCAGGACTAATGGTGCATCTATTAATGTATTAATACAACCAGGACTGTGTCTTTCAGAGGAATGAAAAAATTCATGTATAAATTACTAAAAATTACCTAGATAAGAAGTGACTGTGTTACAGAAGGTAAGGTTTTAAACTGTCGGGCAAAACAGATGATGTTATAAATTACAGAGCCATCACTTATTTAAAATACAATCTCAATTATGGTATGATTTCAGACGGTGTTAAATGGCACATCTCTCTTAATGAATGCCAGTTCTGCTCATGTTAATCTTTTTCTCTGCATATCAATATTTTTTTTCTGACTGATGATAAATTCTTTCTTTAATCCACACCTTTTCCAGCTAACCTTTAATATCTACATAGCTGATTATTTCCTGGGTAAAATAAATCTGCACATCTATTAACACATTAATTATATTAAAATTATTTTAAAATTTGGCATAATTTTCTCACTATATAATACATTATGTTCTCTTAAATAAGGAAACATTAAACAAAATCATCATTGGACCAGGAAAGCAAAGATGGAGAGTACTACAGGAAGTACTTGGATGCCCATATTCAATAGCTTTACCATGAGTACTACTTTTTCCCTGTAACTTTTGTTTCAGAAACAAGTAAAGAAGCTTCAGAACAAAAAAAGTTCTAAATAAAGTCTGATATTTTAAATAGAGACACTTGTAGATATGGTAATCAAAAAGGGTACAAAACCAAGGCTATGACAGAAGCAAGAAAATGTTCTCATATAAAACTGATAGAACACCCTTACATGACTGAACAAGGCTTTTTTTCGAACTAAAACAATTTGTTTTAAATACATCTATAGATTCATTTGGATGGATAGAACTCTCTTGTACAGACAGCAGATCACAGTTCTTCATATCTTCTCTGCAATTATCACATGAAAGCCTGGTGAACACTTAAGTGGGAAATACAAGACAACAAAATAAATCATAATTCTGATAATGACACAGTCAGCACTGAGCTAGTTGCATCTAAATCCCATGCTCTTCTTAAGTACAAGACACTGAAACAGATTTTTCATCACAGTTGTTTAAATGGTGTCATAACCAACTTCCTTTATTGCCCTTAATGGATGATTAAGATGCTTTCCTCCTATTTAAAGGCTCGCTATAACTCAAACTTGTAACAATAGAAAACTGGATTGAACCCTATGTAATCTGAGATGTGTTTAACAGGGAACCCATTTAGTGAGTCACACCAATCTCCAGCTCCTTCATGCTTTAAAAAAAAAAAAAAAGTCATTTTCAGTCAATAATCCTACACAGTGCTTCTCAGTGAGAATTTAAGTTACAGCACCTACTTGAGTAATAGCTGAAAAGGCTGGTATGGTTCAAGAATTTTAACTTCAATTGTTAAAAAGTAATCAGTAAAGACTGACATGAACAAAAATTCAGTATGTGGCCCTACTTTGTATTTGCTATTAGCAGAGAAAAGTTAGTCTTAACTAAAAACAGAACCTCACAGTTCTTGCAAATTGCTGTCTCCAGACAGTAAACCAATGTCAAATTTACTCTTTCCCTACAGACTAGGAAACCTGATAGCAGCCAGCTATCCCATTAGAAACAGAAAGAAGGTTTGGGGGTGGAGGGAAAGCCTATCATAATGGGAAAGCAAAATAAATAACAAAGAAGCCTGCCACAGGTCTCTGGGTCCACAGTACTCACAGCTTTCACAGCCTGCAACTTTAATCTTTCCTTCAGGAGGAAAGATTTGAAGGTCCTGTAGCTACCTATCAGCTCTGCTTCTAAGCTCTGGCCTCACTTTCCCAGGATCTCAAAAGCAATGTGGACAGCAAGGGCTTTTCTCCCTGAGTTGGTAACAACCATTCGAGGCTACACCAGGACAAATACACAGTGTGCACTGCTGCTCCAGGCCCCCAGCCCAACTGCCCCTGGGACCAGCATTCTACACTACTTTCCATGGAAAATTATGTATTTACAGTTATTTACAGAACTAGTTGTGCTTTATAAAGACCTACAAGCTGACTCAGGTTTGAGCAGTTTAGTTTTCCCTTTCCAGGTTCCCACTTCCTGTTTTTAAAACTTACAACATTGTCACTGAAGTCATCTTTATTTCTTGGTATTTAATACAAGTAAAGCCTGCAGAGAAGCCCATCACTGTCTTTCCTGGGGGTACAAGAACCAATTTTTCAGATTTCAAACACTGCTATGAGAGGGAACAGGCTGCACCTGGGGTAACAGAAACCTCATGCAGGGAAAAAAAGCCTTTATTTTTAGTCTGTTCAATTCAGACAGGATGTTAGAGGGGTCTGTGGACCTGCCTTGGGGTAGATTGGTTCTCTATACCAGCAGCAGCCTCTGAAAACAAATAACCAGACAGCTTCCACCATTTTCCTGGTCTCTGCAGAATGGGCAGGAGCTGCTGTGGGCCAGCTGCCTCAGGGGTCACCCAGGCTGCTCCTACAGCTCGCCCCAAATGCCAGGTGGCTGCAGCCCCATGGTCCACCTTTCCTCAGGCTCACTTGAAGACAAACAACCAGAGGGAGCCAGCCTACATAACTGGAGACACTCTTGGAGGAGTTTTGAATAATTTCATCAAGGTTCACTGACAATACATAATACAGCTCTTCAGGCAACTCCTTGTATCAGCATCTTCAAGAACTGATACTCTGTGGAACATTTACACAGCAAAAACACAGCAGTTATCCATGCAAGCAATCTCTTATGCTATTCAACCATTCTTATGAATTTTATACAGTACATTACAAAGAAATTCCTTATGGGATTCTTACAGTGGAAAAAAAAAGAACTATTTTTTTTCAAGTTGCCAACAAAGCTTTAATAATTTTAACAGTAAACTATACAGCAATAACCCTGTCCCTTGTGACATACCCCTGACATAATCGCCACAGAAAAATCCATATGGAAATACATGGAAACAATCTCTCTGATACTCAGCTGCAGTTTTAAACTGCAACTCCATTGAGTATAATTCCCTTTATTATAATCCCCAAGTCTCCTTGCTCCTGCTATCTATTATTAATCACCATATGTATCTAGAATGATGCATCGTTGAATCACACTTACTAGATTCTTTCTTCTACTACATCACAGGGCTTTATATTAACAAAACTCCAAAAGCTGAAGGAAGGGCTTTCACCATAATGCAGACCTCCTGCAGCTTCTTACTTATCCAAAGAGATCCCCAAAGACAACAAAAAGTTGTCAGGAAAAGCTTCAGGGTCAGTGTTATTTGAGACACTAAATGAAAGACATTTTCATGAAGGTTGTCCTGCTGGTTTTTCTCTCCAAAGCCCACTCCCACAGATGAGAAAGAGCAACTCTCTCATTGAAGGAACAAGCAAAGCACTACAGTACTCAGTTCCTGATGCACTTTCTCTCTCACCTTGCAACACTAGAATTCGTTGAAGTGTTACCACAATTTGAAGATTATTTTAAAGGCCTAAAACTAACAAAGATTGGGGCAGGAAAGGGGAGGGAGGGGAAACATATATTCAATTTAAAAAAAAAATTACCAATCTTCAAGTTTTACTATTCTTGCAAACTATGTCAAGCTAGCAATTCTAGACCTGTTGTTCCATACTTTGAAATCATACTTTGCACTTTTTTCTTGCAGATGCTTGGATAGTTTATACACTGTGTCTTGGATCCATGGCATAGAGAAAAAGTCAGTATACATATTAAAAAGAATGGCATCCCAATTAAAACGCATGATCACATAGAAGGTCCTTGCTATTACAATAATTGCACAATCTAAAACAGAGACCAAACAGATCTTCAAACTTCTCATTCACGCACTTCATGCAGTTACTTCTACTGCAAGTCTAACATAACAGATGGACGTGAGAGGCAGCTGCAGGGAATATTTACGAACAAACAATCCCCTGAAAAACAAACCCCAGCAGCAGATTGATCAGCTCACAGATAAAACAGGTCAAGGGCCCTACTAGCGACTTGGCCAGTTTCTCTCATAGCCTCAGAAGAGCATTTACTGCCTCACTAGTCAAGTCTAAATATTTTGTTCTTGACACATGCCCTGATGATCTTCTCAGTGCATCGAAAGGTGATGTCACCTCAAAAGCTACGTAAAAATGTTTTATCTGAAAATATCTAGTAACAAGTATAACTATGAATTTTTCAACCCAGAAAGCAAAAAATTATTCTAACTGAAGCATATGTAATATTTACTGTGATATGATCAGATTAAAGGTCCACACTGTCCTTGGAAAAGTCAGAATATTAAGTTGTTAGTGGATGTTATGGAACAGAGAATAAGGAACAAGGCACAAAAAGAGTAAATCTTTCCTGGAAAGTCACAACAGAAGCTGGGATCCACCTCCAACATGATTATCATCAGCTATTTAGGGACTTAGTGCTGGAGTTTAAGTATGATAATCTGCATGCAAACATAACTGATTAGCCAATCTTGATTTATATCAGCATATGCAATAGCTAAATGCCAATACCCAATCATGAAAAACCAAAACAAAAGAAAACAAGCATAGTATTTCCTGAGCCACAGAACCACACAAGGAGAATTTGCCTAGTTCAACCAGCCAGATTGCTCAAGGCTTAGTCCAGTCAGTGAAGCAAACAGATTTCACCACTTCTCTGGGCTATTCCAATGCTGAAGTACTCTCATATTGAACATTTCCATTCTTATACCCAGTTCTCTTTCAGCTTATGAACGATTATCCTCATTCTCCCACTGTGCACCTTAGTAAAGAGCACCTTCATGCTATGCATCACCATCCTCTTGGTAACCAGCTCTTAGTTACTGGGAGACTGCAGACGTAGTAATTTAATTACAGAAGCCAATCCCATTGATCAAATATGATTTACCTTGACTACAACTGGAAAATGCTTTTTTCACATGTACCGAAATTACTTCCAATCTTGCTTCATTATTTTCTCTGAGCTAGTGGTTGGCCAACCTGCAATTCCCCAGGACCTTCTTTCCTGTCCTTCTTGAAAGTGGATAAAACATGAACTTTTCTTCGGTTACTGGAGACCTCCCCTAATCGCTAATCTTTCAAAGATGATAGAGAGCAGCCTGACAATGACATCAGTCGGCTTTCCCAGTACCCTCAGGTTTGTCCTGTGCAGGACCAGGAGTTGGTCTCTATGATCCTTGTAGGTCCCCCCTCTAACTCAGAAGATTCTGTAATTCAATGAACTTGCACAGGTCAAGGTTTCTCAGAAGATCCTCAATTCAGTTATTTTCCACTCACACCCTTCCTCCCTGAACCACATCTCTGAGAACAAAGGCCTGTAAGATCTTAGTCATTCAGGCCAAGACAAGGAACAGACAGAGCACCTCAGCCTTAGCAGTCTGTTGTGATTTACATCACATGTCCTGCTTAGCATGAAGCCTACAGCTTCTGCATTTTCTGAAGTCACTTACTGTTTTACTTCATCATGCTCTTCCAGCATCTTACTTTGCCTCCTCAACACCCTGCCAATCTCCTCTCTTACCTCAGCACATTTTTCTCTCAGATGCTTTAACCTCCTTACAGAGGTCCTGGGGCTACAATCTAAACCCTTCCCACACCTGTGGCCACTCAGAAGCACCCTCATGTACAATCAAAGATAATATCCCTGGCAGAGCTTGTCTGTTTCTCTGGTCTTTTCACTTATATTTGCTCCTATAGTCTTTGGTACTTATTTCTCAGAGGTTCAGAGTTACATTTTGAAAATAAGGATCACTGAAATGACTTATGGCGCTGGTTATAAAATGTTTAATATGAGTATGAATCACATATTTGCTTACATAACTCTGTTGCTTACATTATTAATCACCTGATTGGAACTAACTGTTGAAAAAATATAACCTTAGTGCTTGTTCTTTGAGTTCGTGACTCTATCCACTGCTGTGCAGCCATTTGACACTATTTATAGTTAAGATAAATGCACTTATCTTTGGAAAAATACCTTGGTCTTAAAACTGCTTAATGGCCTTTTAAACAAAGGCTCAAATATTTCTTTAAGTCAATACACATCTAAAGGACAAACAAATGCAACTGTACAGAGTGCAGAAAAACTAGTAACCAAAGGCTAAGGAACAGCTAAGCAGCCCAGTCTGTGTGGTAACTAGCATCAAGCACAAGGCTCCTATTTCATTTAAGTTTGCAGTTGAATCATAGAATCATTAAGGTTGGAAAATACTTCTAAGATCATCAAGTCCAACCTTTAACCAAATACCATCATGGCAACTAAACTCTAGCACTAAGTGTCATGTCCAGTCATTTCTTGAAGACTTCCAGGAATGGCGATTCCACCACTTCCCTGGGCAGCCAGTTCCAATGCTTAACCACACTTTCAGTGAAAAAATTCTTCCTGATGCCCAAATTGAACCTTCCCTGGTGCAGACTGAGACCATTTCCTCTTGCCCTGTTGCTGGTTGCCTGGGAGAAGAGGCCAATCCCCACCTGGTTACAAACTCCTTTCAGGCAGCTGTGGAGAGCGATAAGGTCTCCCTTCAGCCACGTCCTGTCCAGGCTAAACAACCCCAGCTCCCTCAGCTGCTCCTCACAATATTTACTCCCTAGACCCTTCATCAGCGTCATCACCCTTCTCTGCACACACTCCAGCACCTCAATGGCTTTCATGGAGTGAGGAACCAAAAACTGGACACAGAACTTGAGCTGTGCCCTCAGCAGTGCAGAGTACAAAGCGACAATGACTGCCCTAGTCCTGCTGGCCAGGATGCCACTGGCCTTCTTGGCCACCTGGGTACAGTGCTGGCTCATGTTCAGCTGGCTGTTGACCACCACCCCCAGGCCCTTTTCCAGTCACTCATTCCCAAGCCTGTAGTGCTGCATGGAGTTATTGTGATCCAAGGGCAGGACTTGGCACTTCACCTTGTTGAACCTCACACAGTTGGCCTCAGCCCATCAATCCAGCCTGTCCAGATCCCTCTGCAGAGCCTTCCTACTGTCCACCAGATCCAAACTCCCACCCAACATGGTGTTTCCTGCACACTCAGACTGAGGGTGCACTTGATCCCCTTCCCCAGATCATCGAGAAAGGTATTACGCAGGATTGGCCCCAATACTGAGCCTTGGGAAACCCCACTAGTGACTGGCCACCAGCTGGATGCAACTCTCTGGGCCCAGACATCCAGACAGTTTTTAATCCAGTAAAGAGTGCACCTTCCAAGCCATGGGCTGCCAGTTTTTCCAGAAGAATGCTGTGGGAATCAGTTATGAAGGCTTTACTGAAGGCCAGGTACATCTGGTCATAAAAGGAGATTAGATTGGTCAAGCAGGACCTGCCTTTCCTAAACCTATGCTGGCTGTGCCTAATCCCCTGGTTGTCTTGTACATGCCATGTGATGTCACTCAAGATAATCTGTTCCATAACTTTTCCCAAAACTGAGATCAGGACAGGCCTGTAGTTTCCTTGGTTCTCCTTCTGACCCTTCTTGTAGATGGGTGTCACATTGGCCAACCTCCAGTCACCTAGCCATCCCCAGCTAACCAGGACTAATGATAAATGATGGAGAGTGTCCTGACAGCCTCTTCTGCCAGCTCCCTCTGTACCCTTGTGTGAGTACTATCTGGACTCATAGACTTTGAGGGCCTAAGTGGCACGGCAGGTCACAAACTACTTCTTCCCGTATTGTAGGGGATCTATTCTGCTCCCTGTTCTTATCTACCAGCTCAGCAGGATGGTGGCCCAGAGGATAACTGGTCTTTCTGTTGAAGACTGAAGCAAATTGCTTATGGTGTTACTCATTAAAGGTTTAAAATACTTTATTTCTACTTCACAGACATATGTGTCGGGAAAATAAACAAACCTGTAGACAGCCAAATTCACACCATAGAAGCAAAAAGAATTCTTGCACTGCATTTCATAAGGAGAATTCCTAATATACTTTAATTTCCTCTGGAATTTTAACTAGATTGAAAAAGAATGCAGGTATGGTGTTCAAGGACTATTTTTCATAGCAACAATTATTCAATATGTAGTCTCCCCTATTATATCTTCTCAAGAAAGCCATTTTTTTATAGCTCATCCATTTTTAATTTGATAAAGCCTCTATAGTCTCCTCTCCCTTTTCATTTGACCTCTGAGTCTTCTCATAAATGTTCATTTCCTAGCAGCTAGAGCACAATGAACAGAAAAGCAAACTGCTGTTCCTCTGAACAAAGACACTCCCACACAGTGGAGTATCTATGTCTGGGAGCCCTGCTATAGAAAAACACATGCCCACAGTTATTCAAAGATTCCACTTCAGCCGCAGTGCAATGCACTGGCAGACATGAATAGCCTTTCTTTTACCTTGTTTATTCAAGAACTATGATCCACTACAGCCTGCTTTTAAGTATTTGATATCCTACAGTGAAGAGATTAAATAAGCTTAAAAACGTCAGACATGATGTTGATTTTTTTGTAAACTCATGAAACCAAAATCTGAAGGTCTTGTCCTTAGAGACTAAAAGGCCTTTGCTCTAGGATTTTATATTTATTATGCTAGCAAAGTCAATCCTATCTCTGAGAGAAACTGATTCCTTGAAAGGCCGTCTCCTGCCTTGAGTGCATGTGAAACCAAAGCAACCATCTTTCTAATTTCCATACTGCTACTCACGTAATTAATCAAATACACAATGTAAGCCAACTTTCTTTCCAAGCACATTATTGCAAATTAGTCATTTGTGGGAGAAAAACATAAAGAGAAAAAGGACTGTATTTTACATCTTGTTTAAGAAGAGTCTTTCATAATGGGAAGACGGAAGATGAGGTATCATAAAGCATTTAAATAAGTAAATATGCACAGATAGGCACACAGACGGCACATGGGTGTGCTCTCATTTCTCATGTTTCCAGTGAAAGAGGTCGTGACCCTTCAGACTTTAACCTCATCACTTCTAATTTTTCATCTTGGTTCTCAGAAGAGAAATCTAACCCATCTGGTTTTCTATTTTACGAGGTCATGAGCCATGAAAGAACATCTAGCTTTAAGAAAAAAGGAGCATATTCTTCTCACTGTCTGTAAGAGTAGATTATGCAGATGTTTCTTTTAGGTCAAGACAACTTAGAAGGGAAAAAGTATTCTGGGCACAATATTACATATTCATGTGTCTACCATTGTATTTCATTTGGTTGTGCTTACACATTTCTAGTTTATCAAAATAATTTATAATGGTCAACCTTAAACTCCCACCACACGAAGCTGTGAAAATCCTGCCTTTGATGTCATTACTAGGATACTTAGCCTGGTGGCACAATGAGGCAATAATTTCATCAGAACAGAAAGTTACATTTCCTACTACAGAAGGGCACAAACAAGCATTCCGCCTTTTCCTCTGCTCTACATCAGGCAATACAATCAGAGAGAGGTCAACCTATGTCTGAGTTGGGCATTTCATTGATTGGTTCACACCTCCAGCAATGCATTTAACAGTGCTGGTGAAAGGTAGGTTGTTTTCTCTTAAACAGCTTAAAAGTTTGCAGCCTCCCTCTCCCAAACCACATAGGGCACAGGGTTTCAGCAATCCACCCTCACACCATAGGAAACATTTTACATACAAAAGTTTGTGAGATCTTTTACATGGTTTTCAGCATCCACAAAAGCTACATAATCATCATTAAGATCTCCTGAAAGACTTAGAATATGAGGATCCTTGGGATCAGATGAGTTCGTAGTGTTTTATACATATAAATGATACAATAAATCTATTAATGTCAAACAGCACAGCATCTTCAACAGAGGACTAAGTCATATTTCACTATAAGAACACTTAATGATTCACCTGCTTCATGTACTTAAGAGATGAAAGCTCATAGTAATATACAACATGTAGTAATGTGTTTTTAGGCATATGTTTTAAAAAACAAGTTTTGAAAAATGGCAACAGAAAATGGTATGCAAAACCAAGTAATAATTGCTGCTAATACTATTCCTCTAATTGCCTTATAATCCAAAGCCCAATCAAGTTCTTGTGGACTGTGTCCACCTGAAGTCCTGTTCCCTTCTCCAGCATCACAAATACACACTGAGCTGTTAATTGCAGCAATGCTAATTAAAAGACAAAACCCCATGACTACATTTACAGTGAAATTGCCAATTAGCATGTAAGGTTTCCTCATTACTGCTGCTGCATAAAATGTGAAGTGTGATATGGATAGCAGTTATAAAAATAAGACGTTTTTAAAAAGCCAATAGGTCACATTTTCAGCTTACTTCAGAAGCTCTGCTGAAATCAGTAACTGGGAAGCTTGTCTACAGAAAAGGAAGAAATTCCTACAACATTTTGTAAAAACCACTAAAGAAAAATATTGCCATTTTCCACATCTGCATTCACAATGGTTTTCAGATGAAAGATTACTTGCCCCAGAGTAGCCACTAGCAAATAGCTTTAAAGAAAATTAAAAATAGGTAAAAGGCTAACATTTCAGTGGATAATTTATCCTGACTTTAAACTCCACATAAGGCTTCCCCATGAAGGACTAATGAATACTGAAAGTAGACCAGGTGATCCTAGTGTCCTTTATTTTTTCTTAGAAGGAACACTTATTTACTCTTGTGTCCTTCAGTGTCTTTCAATGACCATTTAATAAAAGTTAACACAGATCTCCATAACCCTAAAGCTGCTTCCATAAAGTAATTGTGCCCTTCATATGGCCTGTATTTCCTCAGGTCTCCCTCTGGATTTTCTCTTTTCTTTTTAAAGGCTTTCGATTCTAATTCAGAGGTCTCATGGTAAATAAAATGCAAATACTTTCAGCATTATCTTCCTTGAGAGAACTGGAGTATGTATTTGTTTTTCACTTGCTCCCTTTTAATCAAGCATTTTGTTGACCATAATCAATTTCTTCACTCAGGAGAAAAATGTGCAATTATCTACAATGAAGAAGGTGTGTCTAAGGAATAGGGTGGGGGGAAGAGAAATCAATGGAACCATCTGTCTGACATTCCTATAACATTATAAGAGACTTGTAATTAACTGCTTGCCTACCAAAGTCTGCCAGCTTTAACTCCCCCGTGTCACTGATCAGAAGATTCTGTGGTTTCAGGTCCCTGTGCAAAATGTAACGCTGGTGGATGTAAGACAGTCCTCGCAGCAACTGAAATAAAAATAACTGAAAAAGAGGGGGACAAAAAATGACCTCTGTTAATATTTTGCATATAACCATAGGTGATTTCTTCACAATATGCAGGGTGCTTGCATATTGCGGTAACATTGTGTCAGAATTCCTCCCAAACTGGTGTAATTCCCACCCAAATTTAACACAGTGAAATTTTCATATGAAAAATATTTACTTGGAAAACACTGAACCCAGCCTCTAAGCCCTACTATATCATAGATTCAATTTGCCTAATTAAAAAAGAACAAGAGCAATACAAACATGTGCAGAAAGCTCGGTTTCTACCAAATTATAATTATATTCCATTTACCCATATGGCCTTAGAGATTAGGTGGTAGCCTGAAGACAGATGTGTATCTTCACTAATTATAGGAAACAACAGTACAGGGTGGATAGGGATGGGGAGATAAGGCTGGGGGATGGGACACTGGAGCTAAAACAAAGAAGAAATTAATAGTATAACAATAATGTCTGTGTATCTAAGGAAATCTGCAAGTATGATACGTTTTCTCCTTCAAAGTTTATTTTAATGGGAGGTTCTTATGTATTTTTCATTAGGAAATTATAACTCTCACTGAAACTACAGATGACTTTTGAAATCTACTTGCAATAGTCTTTATGGTAAATTTAGATAAGAACTTATCTCACCCTCCACGTTTCTTTGAATCCTTCTCTGGACTCCGCAAATGCTTACACCTAAAGCTAAGTATTACTATGGAGTATTTTGCAATTTACAATTATGAACAAAGAGCTAGATGATGAAGATCTTTTGCCCTTCCCTTTTCATCTCCTACATGCATCATTGTCCTATATTCTTACTTGCACTTGCTGTAAAAGGCTGTGTTAAACCATCATGGATTCTATCAATACAAAGGGTGAATGAACTCCCAGGAGTTGCAGTTATGAAAAGCCTATCCTAATACACAAACCCTTCCTATTGCCTGAACTATTTTAAGAAATACTTCCGTTTCCAAAGGAAACACAAATAACCTTTGCCAGCCTAAACATGGAGGATTCAAGAGTGGATATGTACGTCATGCCTCACAGCTCCATGAACAGTAAAACGTGCTCTCTTGCAAGATGTGGAAACCACACTAAAGATTTGGGAAAAGTCAACACAGGCACACAAGAATTTCTAATTAACTTGCGACACAAGCATCCTATTTAGTGATTACTGAAGTGAAGAGACGTTATTAAAAGGGTTACAAAATCTGATTATAAAAGAGAATAAAGCCTGACATGAAAGAAACAGAAATGTCATGTTATTGAAGTTGAAATTAATTTAATTGCATTTCATTTTTTCCCTGAGCGCAGACACAATACACTCTATGTTTAGCTATTTAGCCAGGGCACAAAGAGCAATATCAATCACCTTCTTGTCAGGGGTGGGTGTAACAATATGCTGAGGAAACCTAAGAGGAAAATACAAAAATAAAGAATAGCAGGAAAGTCATAAGTAACATGTACATTACTTTTTGAATTGTGGTTAAAATGGAATTCATGGTACATAAAAACTATTTTAATAAGGGCAAGAAGCAGAAACGGCTTTTGTTACACTCTGAAAATATAAATTAAATTCTATTAAATTAGTTCAATATAGTATTTTTTAAATAAAAAGACAGAGAAAATAACCACTTTGCTAGGCTAAATCAATGGTATTTAACTTAAAAATTATTTTTAAATATGCAAGGAAATTTCAATTATCATAGTATCTTACAGCACTGTAATCTTTATAATAACTCAAAATATATTTATTAATGTGATCTATCATTTGGCTTTAATGCCAAGAGGCAAGTGATTTGATATGATGCACTATAAAAAAAAGCCCAACAACTTCACAGCTAAATAGAATAAATATATGCTCAAGGACAGTTTTGGAATGTACTTTTATTCCAAACTTGTAGCCATGCTGTACTCATCACAAGTAGTTCCACAAAAGTTAATTAATTCACTCACACCTCCTTGGAGAAAGATCATGAAAGAGAAGGGGGAAAAATTTTCCTGAATTCGTTACAGGTTAACTCACTGTTTTGTTGCTTTCTCTTTTTCTCTTCACCTTTGTTTTTATTTGGCAATATTAAATGTGAAAAGAGTTAAGTGAAAACATGAGCCTTACACCTGGCAGTAAGGCATTCTGCAAACCAGAAGCTCTTCGGGATTGCCTGGGAAGAGAAAACACTAAAAGAGGCTCCCCATTCCCAGTAGTTCCCAACTACACAAAAAGATGAATTGGAAAGAATTGTTTCTGATGCCCCACAAAACACTTCTGTCCTCTCACACTCAAGCTCCCTCCTCTGATCTTGAGGAAAGCCTTCTCCAAGAAACCCATTCCCCTTCCAGACCATCTGCATTACTTTCATAAGGAGGAAAATGAATGCTAGATGAGGTACCATCCATCAAGTCTTACCCATACACTCAAACTGAAATCAATGCATCATACTCTCAATTCACTCCTGCTTCCTCCACCTCACTCAGTCACGATCACTGTGAAACCTCAGCCCTGAGCTTCTGCAGAGGGCTTTGAACAAGCAACTAAACTGCTATTTCCCCAAGGCCACAGGAGGAGAACCCTGCAGACCAGAGGGCAACTCTAAAATGAGTCAGTCAATGCAAATTAAATGTGCCTTTCAATGGCTTAGTTGTGAGGGTAGAAACAACACAGTTTGTAGCTCTTTAGCTTTTGTGTTAGTAATTTTAATAATCACATGGTCATACATGGGCATAAGTATGAAATAACCTGCAATAAACAAACTAGGACATCATTTTTGTCCAGTTTGTAGCTAATTAGTAAGAACAGAGGTTTGATGATTAATTAGACACATAAAATGACAAAGGTCATTGTGGTGAGAGTTCAGAAAGACAGAAAACAGGATAGAGATTTGTCTCTAGAAGTCAGGTTTTCATCAAAGCTTAACATTAGGAGGCTCAACACTTGACGTTCAAATAAAAAAACCAATCGAACACTTGTGTCTTCAGGTCTTACTTATTTACTATAGTCCTTGAAACCACCTTTTTTTTTCCCCTGTTACGTAGCTCTCACTTTAATGAGCAACATATTTTAATGAAGAATTTTCATTGTCGGCGAGAAAAATGCAAGCCAGTCAAAGCTAATTTGGGGGTTAAGGACTGTGATGTTAAAAGAGTATTAGCAGCTCTTAAAACTTAAAACAGAAAGCCCTCAACTCCACAAACAGGTTACTTAGCACGTCTATAGCCTTTCAAGTGTAAGGGCCAGATAGTCCATTTGACCAAAACCTGTAGTAGTTTTAAACTACTACATTTTCTGAGAGACTTGCAGCTGCCTGAACAAACAGCCCAGTTTTCCTGGTGTTCTCATGAGCCTGGGTGAGTGTATAACCTGGACCATTACATGCACACATCTAACAGCTGCAAGGGGGCTCATATGCCACAGAATGCTTTACTGTCTGTTGGCCTCTGAACGAGCTTGTAAGTTTGACACTGACACAGGCTGTCCAAACCACATCTAAAGGGTGCGACTGTTGGGAGCTAACACTTTCTGACTTAGTTTCAGAAAGATCTTACAAGTCTAATAACAAAGGGGGACACTTATGTACAGGTGGTCCATGTAAAGTGCTCAGATGACTCCATTTGGTTGCCCTCCAATCCCAGAGATGGTAGAGTTTCTGGCAAAGGATACTAGGGTCAGTGAAAAGCAGAAATTTTCAACATGTCTAGGGAGATTCTCCAGAAAATGTACCATTTCCACATAGTCTCTGCTGAGGCATTAAGAACCCCAATGACAGGAAGGATGCTGGCCAAGAGGATAGAATCATGAGGCCTGTGAAGGGCTTTTTAAAATCTTTCCCCGATGGCACAGAGGGATTTCTGAACTATTTCCTGCATTTGAGCTCCATTAATACATGTATTGTGGGAATAAAGGACCTGGCCCTAAATACAAAAGTAGAAAGCAACACAGGACTTTTTAGAAGATGCACAAAACTCTTGGTTCAGCTCTTTCTGCAAGAAACTGCAAATAGGGCTGATCTAACCTGGACCAAGATTAACATCAATTCAGGAGAAGGCTGAAAGCAAGATTCAATTAATGTGTTGTTCCTTTAGCAAGCTTATACCATTCTATTAGCATAGTTACTTTTGAAAAATGATACACAATACCACAGAGGCTTTATTATCACTCACCACTGGTAACAAAAATGCTCTTGCTTGCTCTAAGTACCAAACTACACTTTCTGGGTATCACATAATCATTTGAATTTCCAAATGGGCATTGAGCATCAATCAAATCATATTCAGTCTTTATAGGCCATCAAATCTAAAAATACCAGGAAAAGAAAACCAACTCAGGGCATCCCTACTCAAGCTTGCAACCAGTGTGCTCCCTATCATCCAGAGGATATTACAGGCTTCTTTGAATTATTGGCTACTTACAAAGGCAAAAGGAGGTAATAAAACCCCTGAGCAGGACCTCACAGCCTTGGAAATAAACACAACCAAACACAATGCTCAGTTACATGTGGGTTTACTAGACTGTTTGGGAGTTTTAGATTGACCTGTCTTAACCACTAACATAAGAAAAAACTATCTGGTAATATGCATTATCACAGAAGCAATGAGAAAGCTCCCTGTTGACTTCTGCTAGCAAGTCAAACAGTCATCAAGCACCATCTTTTTTATCACTCTTGGTTTGTTATTCTTTTCCGTCTTCCCAACCAGGATAATACCATGCGATAAAATCCAGCTTTTCACTTCTCATAATGTCCTGGGGAAATACTGAACCTTTAGGTCAAAGCTTTGTAAACTGTGTTGCTTAAATTGTCAAAAGAAGTAATTCCAGGAAGAAAGTGTTGACCTGAGATGAATTTGCATCCCTAAGAATAAAGGATTCTATCTGAATAAAAAATTATTAGCTATTTGAATCAGCATGATTGTCATGATCATAATAAGCTTTATCTCCCTAAAAGGTTCTCCTATCTGACCTCCCTGGAATCAACTGAATTCTCTCCAGAAGAATTTTAAAATAATTCACTCCAAAATGCATTTATAAAGGCTTCTAACTCGCTTCTGTATTCCTTACACGACAGTCTCACCAAAGATGCAGAAATGCATACAGTGCAGCCACTGAGAATGCACATCACATCATTGCCTTAAGAAAATATATAAAGATTTTTCCACTTACTTGCAGCAGAACTGAAAAGGAAAGAGATGGAATGTGTTAATTTGCTAGCTTCTATTCTCTTTGATTATCTTTTAATCATTTTTTATCCCCTCTGGATACTACTAGAGTCATTTGCAACGAGGAAGGTGTGCTTAATTAACCGAGTATAAAGACACTCCCTTATGATCAGTTATAGCTGTCTGCTAATGTTCAATAACTGTAAGACTCAAGTTTTTTTCTTTTGAATGGAAAAAATAAAAATAAGTTCAATTCAATTAAATCTCCTTTTCTACCTTTCACCAATTCACTTCCCTGCTGAACTAGGTCAGAGTGGCAATTGTTGCCTTACGAATTTTAAAGATTTTAAAGTGTTCTCCTTCTCCCTACAATATTTTCATATATTTTGCCACATGAACCATGCAGATCATACAGACAATAAATTACAAGTGCATTTATGCAAGTGACATTCTTCTAGCATGAATTATAACAGGCTGACAAAGATTCTGCATTTACTGTTCACAGTTGTGCATATTATCAAATCATTACTTTAAGTGACAAGACTGACATAGAGTGAAATGCTGATGCCATATTTAATGCCTGATAACTAAAAAGTCTAATTTAAATAATCAATTCTCAATGCCATGTGTAAAATACGACTTTAATTTAGCATAACATTATTCTGTCTACTGCACACCTGCTTGTTCACTGGATGAGGAATGAAAAATAGCAACTTCCCAACTACATTAAATAGCATAGCTTTTTATTTAGCATATCTCTTGAAATATATTTTTAATTCAACTCCACATTAGCAGCATCACTAATTTAAGTAAGAGGGAAATTTCGAAAGAGTTAAATTAGTTAATTTGTTTCAGTAACAACTGATAAAATTTAAAGGACCACCACAGCAGGTATTCACCTTGAGGAAAAGACTGTTTTTGTCAAAGCCCAGTGAGTCAGCAACATGAAAATACCTCAGAGCGGGATCTACTATCATGGTTTAACTGTCCATGTCCTGTGTACCTAAGTCTATGGCAGCTTACCTTTTGGTCAGACACCTTTAGTTATACGCAGGTGCTCACACACCACAGCTTCCCCTACATCATGGACTCAAGTATTTGAAACATATGGATGCAGGACTGGCCTTGTCATCCAACACATGTCTTGCACCAGAAAGGGGAACACAAATGTCCTGTGCATGCCACAGATATTTATACAATCACAAGATGGAAAGTAAACAGAAGCACGGCAGGGAGGCCTACATCACTTACACAACTGTAACCTAAAACCTAAAGCATTTTTATCATACTTTTCAGATACTATGCTTTACTTACAGGTTTTGTATCTTACTAATAATAAATGGAGTTGCCACTTCGCAGGAGCTGGCATACAATGCTCTGTTACTGCCAAAGTTCAAGCAGCAGCACTTCAAGCGCAATAAAGCATCATATGGATGGCACACAGGAGCTGCCTGATCCTTCCATGTTCTGAATGCTTCCCCACCCTTTGTGCTTCAGGTTATTGAAAAGCTGTAATCAGTTCAATGATAAATATTTGTATTTACAGAAGACATCAGATGACAACTACACTATGGCTTTGACTCAGATTATTAATTTTCACATTAGTCATAAAATGCCAAAATTACTCATCTGTCAAAAACAGATGCAGCTTTGAAAACTGCAACCATTAGTTAAGGACAATGCTCACAGGACTGCAGTCTAAAGAAGAATACATGAATACTGTAAGGGATTGAGTGTGAGAGGTTTCTGATAATATCACGTAACATTCACTGTATTTCAACATTTTCAATCCAAAGTACTGGAGATCAGCACTAAATCCTTACTTTAATAAATCCAATGTTTTCCTCATATCTGATTTGAGGGTTTTGTTACTTTTTTTTTAACTATATAATTGGTATAAAGTTGACTGACCTCTTCTTGAGCACTTAGCACAAAAAGTGTTGCAGCATCCCATTATGTTTCACTAATTCTTATCAATTACATCTTTTGAACTATTTTTAAAAGATTTTAAGACAAACCAATTAAAATTTTTTGCTGAAACTTAAGCATATATTACAGAGATTATTGGGCTGCCCTAGTAAACTTAATACCCAAATTCCAGTTCACACTTTGCCATGTACCCTGACTCAGTATTACAGTGATAAAACACATTTTAAAAGGCTATGGTAGGGCTTAGTTGGTTGAGGTTTTGCTTCAAAAATATCCATCCATTATGCATAGAAAACTGCTGTGCCCTGCTTCCTAGGAGAAGGAAGGCTCAAAATTGATATGGGTAAGAGCTGAAGTCTTGAAGGCTCCTGGGAGAAGACTGAATATTCCTGTTCCCTGTATGCAAAGCTCAACAAGAGGCAGCAATATTAGACAGATCAAGAACAAACTGGAAGTTCCTTCTCCTTCTAGTCACAGTGGACTACAGGAGCCTTCCAAGTTGCCTGAAGTAAAAGATTTTGAGAGTGATTAAGAGACAGAGGTATTTTCTTGTCTGGTTGGCAACCTGTTGTCATTCAGGCTGCTGTTGATCAAATTAAGGAACAGTGGGTCAGAGTTAAGTGCCTTTTTATTTTGTCAAAAATGGTTTTTTTCTATCAAATGCTCACACAAATCACTGCAAGTAGAACAAAAAAGGCAGAGAGAAAAAAAATGAGGATGCATTTCTCAAAGGACTACAGCTATTTCAAGGCAGCACCACTAATTAAGAAGCAAATCAGCTTTCATTAATAGATTTATTTTTAAGGCAGGGAAACAAACAAGTAATGCAGACATGACAGATGCAAGGCCTCTGCTCCACTTATTCCACCAGTAATAGGGGTTACAGTAAACCAACTATAAAATAAATGCATCAAAACAGATGAATTTATGTGCACTACTGGCAATGTAATAACATGGAATAAAAGACACAGTTACAATAAAGGTTAGATTTCAAAGGTTAGAAGAATATAAGAACAGTTACTTTTTCACAGAACATGCTGAAATGCACAAAAAAACTTAAGGGACATAAATCAGAATGAAGATCATCATAAAAAGAAAAATAGCACTGGTAGAGTCAGCTACTTGCTAAGACCCATTAGAGTTCTTGCTGTAGGAAGCAATCCAGATGTTTCAACTGAGCATGGACTATCTCTAAAGGCTGCAACAGCTGTAGGAAAGAAAGCCAGGAGTACAGATTTCAGTAGTCCAGGCAAGGAGGAACAGTACAGGGGGAGCTGGGAGCAAATCTTGTACCTCAGTTTGCCAGAGCACATTTTGCAGCTTGGGAAGTGCCAAACGGTACATGTACAAATCAGCTCCTATTTCCAGTCATCTACAAGGCTGCAGCAGTAGCTTTCAAACAAAACATAATTATACATGGGGCCACGTATTTAAGATTTATTGCTTGCCTTCAGTCTGTGAAAACTCAGAAAGACATCTTCAAAACCAGAGGAGGCCATGCCTACTACACATGCACGTATTAACTGATTACCTATTTTCTCATAATTTCTAACTATAATACTGTACATAGTATATTAATATATAGTTATAAATAAATGGTAGACATGCAAGCTTGTCAGTTACCAAAGATGTAAAAACTGTGTATTTGGAGCTAACAGAGCGTACAGAGTATATAGACTGAAACAACTGCTATAGAGCAATTTCCTTTCTAGCTGATGAAGATGCTGCAGGTACCTAAACACATTTACGTCACCAGGATACTTGGTTTAACATTCTCAAGGATAGGGATTTTTAAAACATCTCACCATTACACAAAAATTCCTTGCAGGGTTTAAAGCCTGATGTTATTTGTATGACTTGCACCTCCACATGAACTATAAAATTCTGAAATCATTATACGTCAATACATAAATACCACTAAAAACACTAAATCTAATACTTTGGGACGCAATATTGTTTTATTTGCCTAAAAATACTGTCTCAGGACTTCTACAACTGCCAATTGAGACATTCTTCTTTATACTTCCACATACTTAAAATATTCTGTTTAGTCCTTATTTAAAATAGTTAAGTGACAGCAAATAGCCTATTTGAAACCACAAAGAAAGTCAATGTAAAACACAACACCCGAGGGAAAAGCAATGTGTGTCCGTTGAAGTAATTTGGATTTCTATTCTATTTACAATTCTTCATTTAAAAGTAAGCCTGAGGGAACAAGCATTGTCTTTGGCTTTTAAATACAGAGAAAATTCAGAAATATAATTAGGCTGAAGATGTCCTATAGAAAACAAAACATAAGTAAATAATGATTTTCCTTCTGCCTTCCTATGAAGTACTGTTTTACAAGAACTACTATACATATTCTTCTTCAGAAGAAAGATGTTTGATTATGTAGTTTTGTGTTTATAATAACATGGCAACAAGCCAGAGAGGAATATCCATCAGCAGGCAATACTTTCCTCAAGAACAAAATTAAAAGGCAGGGGGTCTTTTGTCATACTGGGAGAGCACTAATGGGCTTAATCCCACAGGTTAGCCCCAGAGAGCCGAGACTAATTTATTGCTACTGGAATATAATTGCTCTACTGGAAGTTTTTAAAATGGATTTAGGGATCACATAACCACTAATTCTGTACAAACACTGTCCAAAAGTCTGACTAAAAGTGAAACTCCTAAAGGACCTCTAGCAAGAAGGGGCTGTCAGGGAGCAAAGGATAATTAACATGGGCTCAGCTCAACCCTTAAAAATCAGCTCTAGCTCCAAATAGACAACTTTGTCCAGAAGCTAAAACCAAAATAGGCGGCAAAGTCCCAGAACAACAATTGCGTAAGTTGCCAAACTGAGTACACCACAACAAAGCCTTAAGATACTACAAAGCAACAAACTTACTTCCTTTGTAAAATAGAGTAGTGTAAGCTTTTAGTTTGGAGTACTTGAGAAAGTCTGGGAGTTTTAGCATATATGACTGTGTTCCAGTCCTGGCAGCTGAAGAAATTACTCTCTTGGGCTATTTTTCACTCAGTTTTGAGAACAGGTATTTCACTGAATAAGCCAAGCTGGCTGATTCAGTTTTACAATGATAGGAGCTCAAATCATCATGCGAGGTTTTAATAATTGCTGTGTGAATTAAGGCCAGCCTTTGCTCTTGGCCTGGCAAGAGAGTCCCCTAAACACATACAACCAATTTTCATTAATATTATTTAAGAGAAAAAAAGAAATTAATTGCTCAATGGAATTGCTCATGGTAGAAGGGTAGTTTCACCTGCTCCAATTTTCAACTGTTTTTTTTCTCTTTTTTTCCCCCCTTCAAGTTTCCTTTTATTAATAATCCATCTGAACTTTAAAACACTTGAAACAGCAGTACATCAGGACTCCACATGTGGTTACTCAAAGAAATATTTCTCATGTGTTTACAAGCTTCAGAAGTGTTGCTGAGCTCTGTTGCTAGATGGTAGAGAAAGCCACAGCAAAACATTCAGCAGATTCTGAAAGGAAAATGCTGCTGCTGCAGTTCCCTCTGCAGCTACTGTTTTAAAAGAAAGGTATCTCAGGATTTACAGGACTGATACATTAGCAAGCCCAAATCTCTGCCTACTCTCACCCTCCTCAAAGACAAGCTCACTGGGCCCTGATATGATCAAATGAAAGTACAATTATGTGAAATACGATGTCATTTTTAGTGGTGAACAATTACAGCTACAATGATTACTGCGTATCAGACCTTGAACCATATAGCACTGCAGCCTTGGAGTAAGACTTACAAATCTGAAGCATCACAAAGAACCTCCAAAGCCAGTCTTCACTTACACCAAACCTCAGAGGGAAAAGGTAGAAGTGCCACACTCTCAGAGGCACTGTGAAGCTGGCAGTGGGAGGAGACCCATGGGCATTCCCTGTCCACACAAGCAAAACCTCTGAGTGACAGTCAGACATTACAAGAATGATATCTTGCAGCATACACAAAAGGCCTTTTCAAAAATAGGGTGTTTTTTTCAGTTTTGCCAAACATATACAGAAAAAAGAATTTTCCTTATTTTTTTTAGATTGCAGTTGTTCTAATCTAAATTCATATGTTGCAGATACCACTTTTCAGTCAAGCAACACTAAAAAGTCACAAAACTAGTCATAAAACTAGTTGATGTGCAACAATGATCAGCTATTTCTGGAAAAAAAAATCCTTCCTCTTTTTAAAATTTTCTTTTCTTAAATTAAATAGACCTTCAGAGTTTTCCAGAAAAGAGAGAGTTATTTTTTCTTTAAAGTTCTAAATTTCAAGAAGTTAAATACTGGAATAAAGCTTTCAGTATGACAAGCGAAGATTTAAACAATTCCGAAGTAGAGCAACAATGGGACTGATGTCAAAGTGCAAGACAAGTGTAGCAAATAACATCTGAGTGATCTATACACATATGACACATTTGGCACGTCTGGTTGGCTTCCATTTAATGCTAAAATCATTTGGCTGACTTCCCAAAAAGTAACTGGATGAAGTCTCTACCCATCTATATTTCCATTAAATCCTGCTAATAAACCCCCTCCTTCCTGCGTGATGATTCTCAGTATCTACCTTAGAAGGAAAAAAAATTTCCAAAGTGGTATCAGCTATGAAAGAGCTTCAGCAAAGTAAGAGTAGGCAAAAAGATTAGGGAAGATTTCATATGCTCAGCTAATACATTCCATACAATTCCTTACAGTTCCCTCAAACTTCGTGAACCTATGCTGACTTACCTCACTGAAGATCTAGACTGACAGCCTAAAGCAGGTTTACTCTGGGGTTTTAGGACAGTATTGTCTTGTCCTAAGAGCAAATGTTTGAACGGAGGGGAGGAATTACTAACGCTGTTAATCGCATTTACTCATATATTTTTGCTCTGAATCAGTTTTACAAACTTCACAAGTTCTTTTGTGGGAATGTTCAAATACTTGGATTTGTAATTATCTTTAAAGAAAACAAATATTTTCAAATATAGTTCACATGCCAATCATTTTCCCTTTAGCTAGTTACTGTGAAACAACTGACATGACATTTTAGTTACTGCCACTGCATTTGCCTTGAGTGTGTGCTTTTTGACTCTTACCTTCACATTCTCTGGATGAAGCCCTCCAGGGTGTTTGTCCATGTACTGACATAAATCAGTGTGCTAAAAGAAAGTCAGATGAAGAAAAGTGTATTAATATCCATGTGGCTGCAGCAATAAATACCCCTCAGCTTAGGAGTGGACAGAACAAATGGATAATAGGGAGGGTTTTTTTCAGCCACATATGTGCAAACACACACTTGAACCTTTACACTCATTTTATTTAATAGCCTTGATAACTTGACTGATATGAATATTCAGTAAATGCAGATTAATATTTTATCTAACACTCTATATATGGCAAATTAATAACCTGAATCTTAGGAAAAATTTATATCTTGTAAGGACAGTATCACCATCAACACCACAAAGGTAGTATCTAGAGGGAAGAGGAAGAACCTAACGGGAGAATCTCACATGTAACTCTCATAGTTCACATTAAAACACTGCATTTTAAATATAATTTTATAGTAATTCTAGGTTAAGGTGGCTTAAATGTTTAGATAATAAAGCTGAAAGGCATTGCAGATGAGAGTACTGGATGATGCTTTCCAGCTTAAAAAGAAGCACCTATTACGGACATGTACAGCCATTAATTATGGATACTTTAGAAAATAGCTTCACTGAAGATTCAAAACCTAAGCTTTCATTTCACAGTGAATATAGTTACCTATATGCCCCACAAACATAGCATAAAATCTCTTCAGGAAAAAAAAAAGCAGGCTTGTAATGTAAAGATTAATGTTATTTTTAATAAATAAATATATCACTATGGAAACACTACTTTCTCTGAATTCTTCTCCTACATTTTTTCAATTCAGCAGCATGGTTTGAGTCAAGTGGCATGTTGCTTCTCTGATTTGCTTGCACAACTCAGTTTCTGGAATTATGTACAGAATAAACAAAGCAAAAATATGCACTAGATTAACCACTCTTCTACATCTGGTTTCTAAACACATCTGGTAAAAATCATCCAGCATTCCTTGAAAAGCTACTTGGCAATACTAGCCTCACATACAGAACAGCCCAACTAAATATAGTCAGTTTTCAAGGTGAGAGTTTTGGACAAAAGTTGCCTTCCACATAGCAGAATGGTTTCTCTGTGCACCAATTCCCAAAACAGGAGACATTCTTTAGTTCTCTTTTGCAAAGTTATATGGAAACATAGGAAATTTCACACCCAAGACACAAAATTTCTTCTAGCCACAAGCGTTCTGCATAATCCTCTCTTTGAAGACACAAACTACAAAAACCTACCGTGCACGCAGTATGAACATTACAATGACATAAGATGCACTGGGTGATTGGGTTGTGGACTAGAACAACTATTTTCAGAAATTCTTACATGGCTTCAGGAGACTGAGTGCCCTGACTACAGGAAATTGTTTGAATCCCAAAATGAACAATGTGAGTATCAAAAAGACACACTCAAACAGGCAAACCACACCAGGTGCAACACAACAGAGCTTCTTCTAAAACACAGCCTACAGCAAGCAATTCTACTTTATAGTTCACACTTCAGTGAAGGCATTTAGAAAGATTTTAAAATACACCTCTACCAGTGAATAGTTACTGTCAGTGAACTGCATTTTGCATGAAGACTTTGTTCAGTTTAAAGACTTATACATCATTTCTGTAAGATCTTCAGCCACTTGAGGCAGATATACTCCTCTTCTATTCTCCCAGTTAGTTTTCTGGGAATGTATCAATAAACCATGCCAAAAATGGGCCAATGCATCCTCTCATGACCAGCTTTAGTCCTGTTTTACTATCTTAACACCAAAATAAAGTCATCTGCTAACCTTGTCATCTGTTTGAATAAACTAACAGGTTTAGAGTACTAACCTCTGCACAAGAGTCTGTCCCTGGCAAAATAGCAGCTGAAATACCATTACAACATTGACAGCTGATGTCAAATACAAAGTTTGGAAGATTACCCTCATTTTAATGGGTTAACTGTTATTGAAGAGAAATACGAGCCTGTTGGAATAATATGTTCTCTTCTATAACCTAAATACAAATCTTTGAATACTGCTAACACCTGCAATGGTCAAGAAAAGTTTAAATGAAAGTCTGAAATTTTGATTTAGAAAGCCTGTCAGGTGCCCAGGGAAGTGCTGTCCCATCCTCAGACACACCCAGCATGGCCCCTGAGCACTGAACGTTCCCTTGCGTGGGCTGGCTGAAGGAATGATCACTTCCCAGCAATTCAGGCTTTCAGCCTTTGTGAGCAGCAAATAACCTGACGTGTGGGAAGCTTGCTGCCTCCTTCGCCTTCTGCTCATTTCTATGATTTACAACTGGTCAGCCAAGGGAAGCCAGATCAGAGGAAAACAAACCCACTACTATTTCTCAAAGTTCCACCCGCGAAGCCACACCATGCCAGCATCACTAGCTGCACCTTTCTATTCATCAAAGGCTTTTTATCCTATTCAGAGTCACATCACTAGAAACACTAAGTCACCGTTTTGATTTCCAATATGCTTGTAATAAAGGGTGAGGATAATTCCATTTTCTTATACTTCTATTTTAGTTACTATTTAGATGCATTTTCCCCATACAGAAACATCAATGATGATCACGTTTGTGTTATGCATCATTAACCTCTTCTTCCTACCCCAAGGATCAAGGCAACTGGGAGCCTCATATAACCTTTTGTATCAAAACCTTCAAAAATGGACTGCATGCATCTCCTTAAAATTTAGTGTAAGCAGCAATTTCCTCTGAATCCTGGAAACCTTATAGAGTCAATTGTGCTGAAGTCTCTTGGCATTTATTTTTTCCCCTATAGACACACTGCAGACATAGAGAAATCTCTACCCAATCTTCATTCAGGCAGGAAACAAGAATTTAATGTCTTTTCTATTAAAACTTATATAAGAATTTGCTCTCATAAAACTAAGTTAGAGTCCTTCTCATAAAAGTAACTGAACACTGTGAGAGCAATTTACAATGTTAGAGTACATTGTTCCTCACTTTAAGAAAAAAAAAGTAGCAGCAAAACAAAGGCAGCATGAGCTGCTCTTCTTTTCCCAAGGTAGGGACTAAATGCACATTGAATTAAACATTAGTATAGCCAGGAAAACTGACAGTGCTGCAGAGACAGCTCTTTCTAAACCTGTTTTCCCTTTTGGCAGGCAAGTGTCTGCTCCAGTGCTTCTGTGCACAACTGACATTAGAGAAGACAAGATGCATGCAAGTTTCAGAAAAGGATTAGAAAAGAAAACAGAGAGCAAAGTGTATAAAAGCAGTTTTATAATGGTACTCCATGAAACTGGTACCATATAGATGATTGAGTCATTTTCTTCATGCTGTATTTGTAGGTGGAAGACAACATGCCTTCCCAAGTGGAACAGTGGCTGCAAATAAAGCATGCCATACTGTGACGTTGGAGTCTTTGCTGTGGTTACCACCTTGACCTAATAAAATATATATGCTAAAGGAAAATTCAAGATACAATTACATATTGGCAAGAACATAAAACTATGCTGAAACAAGGTACGAAGAGAAGAAACAAACCAACTAATGCACCTTTTGCAGTCCATTCTTCACTGTCTCAGAGAGTGAGGACACCTCACAAGGAAAGGGGATACACTGGGAAGGCAGCACAGAGACTTTCAAATTATGAGTATCTGTCACACACATTCCAGTCCCAGGTAGACCTGGCTAGATCAATTCTGCTTTGAGTTAGCTTTTAACAACTCTATCAGCCATACTGTTCATCCTCAACACACATGAATCACCAAACTAATATGCTGACAGAACATGGTATATTTCAGCTTAAATTCAAAATCCTGTTATTCCTGCTATTTACATTCCACCAGTTTACCCACACATGTACATACAAGTATTTTATTAGTACTCATCTGCTCATAACAGCTACACAACAACAATGAATAGAGATAAATAAAATTTCCATAGCGAAGAACTCAGAGCTAGGAAAGTCCAGAATAAATGGGGTTTATCCAACCTTTTATTTATTTCCTCAATAAACATTGTGATAACTTTGAAAATAGGGTTTGTCCTAAGCTAAAAACAACAGGTTGGTACTGCAGAAGGAACTCTCTGAATGCTTTCATTCCAGAGATGGGGAGCTGAGATGCTTTTATTGACTGGTGCACACTGTCCTGCAAAAGAGGATAAAATGAACCGGCAATATTTAGACACATATTAGCAATAAATCTAACCAGAATCATCCACATAATCATTGTGTCCTCATGTCTGACTGAGAGCCTTCTCTTAACTCTCTGCAACAGTGACTTCAGCTATGGCTATGAATGTGTAGTGCTTTTGCAAAGCAGACTGAGAATCTCATGCTGAATAGCAGAAAGTTGTCATAGCAGAATTGCCATGACAGGAATTTCTGATGGTGATGATGATTCCCAAAACAGCAGGGACTGAACTCAGTTCTCTGTATCAGTTTTTACTGGCCTTATCTTGAAACAAAACATTGAATGAGGCAGGAATCTCAGAAGACACCCTAGTTCCAACATGCACCAAAAAAAAAAAATTCAACAACCACCACATGACTTCACCACACAGTGCGCTGCAGAGCTGCAAAGCAGGCTCCTTCACAAGGATGACCAAAGGAGATTGCACAGGCCATATTTATACTGAAGTCCTCTATCTTTAAAAGCTTGACTTTGCCACCTCACTAACAAAACAATGTTTTGTGCAAAATCTGTTATGCTTTAAAAGAACAATTTGATCTCTTCTCCCATGATTTCATTCCCTCTGGGAAATCAATCTACAATATTTAAAGTGCAAAACTAAAGCCAAATCTTTGAGAGGAGAGGAGGAATCTTCAAAGACACAGTTCTTAAATACAATTTTTCTGAAGCTTATCACTTGACCAAATCTAGGGCAATTTTCAAAGTAATAGCTAAATGCTACCCACAGCACAAAAGCTATCCATTCCCTAAATTCCAAGTCCTTGCTGTAAGGCTTGAAAATTTATAATATGAGTCCTCCAGATAGAGGTTTAAGATATCTTGGCCATTTTGGCTGAAACTAAAAATAAATATAGGCAACCTGAGGCAGACTTTGGCATATTTTTGCTCCAAATAATTCTATTTCACTGAATTGTGCCAGAAGATCACTGCTCCAGGGCTGTGCTTTGACTTCAGGGCTCTGGCACACAGAGCTACACCTCTTGAGAAGGCCCTGTCTAGCACTTTTGTTACCTTCTCTCAGCATGTTAAAACAGAAACCCTTTTCTCAGTGCACATTTCAAGTAACTAGACCTCCATTAAGAAATCCCTGACCCTTCCTGGGGTAGATGGCACAAGTTCTTGTTAGACCAAAGACAGCACAATGTTGCCTATGACAGAGAATAGAAAACTCACGTTCAGCTCTGCTAGTTCACCCATTTTCCGATTTCCAACCTGAATGCAGAAGCAAGTCAGCCAATGCCCATTTTTGACCCAAACTTCAATGAATTGCAAATATTTTCCTCCTTCTGATGGAGACAAGTGTTACAACTCCTACAGGTATGTGAAAATGAGGGAGAGATTAAGTTACTTATCCAACATAAGTGCTCATAGTCTAAATAAAAATCAACAAATGTGTATGAATATTAACCAAAATTAATCTTGGGTGAGAGTAAAATGGAAAAGAAAAAAAAAAGAAACTGCACACTTGCTCAGCATCTCTGTACTTTTTTCACTCACTTCTTCCCTACACCATCAACCATAAGAATACCACAGAAAGTTTCATTTACCTCATGAAATATTGACTCCAGACTCACATGAAAAATGAATTTATGAATTAGGGTTTTGATTTAAACGTGCATAATTATAGAAAGGTCACTTTTATTCAGCAAGATTCTGCTTTATGTTAGTAGACACGTGTGTTTACGCTTGTGAGCATGCTGTGTATAAGCATCTGCTGAAGGGAAAAGTATTCTGGCTGATATTTATACAGCTGAAGCAAGGTATACATACATTGCATTCTACCTCTGGAAAAGAGAGCATGCAAACAGTGGGGAAAAAAAGACAAATGTTGATGGGGCAGGCACTTCTCATCTTGAACAGAATTCTAATCATGAAGAGATGAGTAAACCACAAGCTACAAATGTCCTCAGATATGCTCAGTGCTTCACTTTAACTGTTTTGCCCAACTATTTCTCTCAAGAAATCAAGAGACTCTGGTATCAAACACAAACATGTTCAGACAAAGGGCAGGACATTTCCATTCAAAGGCATGGCCAGTGATATGAAATGAGCTCTACTTTGCCAGCCCTTTTCATTAATAATAATGTGATTGTCATTCTCTTCTAATTAAATTAGTCACTTCTACTTCCCATGCAATACATTCTCTTTCCCTCCTCTTCCTCACTCATGATAAATCTCCATGCTGCCTAATTGGTTTCAGCTGTCATTTTTGAAGTCGAAAAGCACGGAGAGCCTGGGGCTTGTGAACGAACAGGAAGCACTTCCGACCACATTCCCATCATATAAAACCAGCAATGTGAAAGAACCCTTCCATTAAAACAAAAACAGGAGTATCTTGCTGCCGGCAATACCATCATGCAGCAGACAGATTGTGCTGCTCCACTGAGGCAGCGAGGCTGTTGTGAGCCATTCCTCTCTGTTCAAAGAAGAGTGCACATTATTTATGCCCTAGCAGCTTTCCTGACTAAAACACTTCCCCTTTTATCACCAACAAATTCTTAAACTAATAATATAATTTACCGATAAAAGCACAAATATTTGAAGTGACATGAGAACAAAGAAAAATTAATTCCATTTAAATGGCATGTATGCTCTAACCTAAGCACTCTGCAGATTGCTGTGCCACAGTTCAAACTCATTTCATGTCACTGGTATTTTCAAAATTGTCACAGACTCTCACTTTCATGTACTTCTGTGGCTTTCTATAATTCAATCTTTTCCCTCTATGAGATGACACAATGTTACTCATGCTAACACAAAAACCCCTGGAAGCTATCTTTGGGTCATACCTAAGCAACTTCCAGCAAACAGCAGCAGGCAACAGCACCAGCTGAGCTGAGCAGCAGGGAAAGATACAGAGTAAGGATTCAAGAAACAAAAAACTGCCCCACAAGACACCTTTAAATGAAAACAATTTTGCTAACAGATGTTTCTAGCGCCTTGGAATTCTCTCACACTGTCAACCAAGACAAATATACATGAAAATGCATGAACAATACTATATACAAAAAGAAGCTGGGCAGTGGGGGAGTACATAATACAGATAGAAACCTACCTGAAAATCCCAGAGAGAAAAAGGAATGCACGGTTGTCTGATTTTTGGCTGTTATTAAAAAAGATGGATTTATTTATAGATACAAAGCCTCTGTTCATTTCACAAAGGAAAATTTGGTCCCTAACAGACAAGTGAGACACGCACAGCTGAGGAAAGAATTGCTGAATGAACTAAGAGATCTTCAACAAAATACAGTTTTTTAAAGATGCCAGTTTATTCTCCCCCTTATTCTCTGACCACCTTAGTAATTCAATCAGCTTCGTATTCTTAGTAAAATCAGGCTGAGGAGACAAAACCCACTTTATTTAGTGCGATTATTTTTACAAAAGAATGGCATTGCAAAATTCAGTAGGAACTCCTATTTAGTATGGTCAAACCTAGCATTAAATGATCAGCTTGTGCAAACTGTGGTGGACTTGTAAACCCCAAAATCAACAGGGTTAGGAGAATTTTGCAGGCTGTAACACATGTTGCATGTGCACATCTTTAATTTGCTAAGTCATTAATCTTCTGTAGCACTGACCGTTATATCCACCATATCCACATATAACAAACAAACGAACAAGCAAACAAAATCTGAAGATACAAAAAAGAGTTTCTTGTTAGAGCATGGCAGATACAAATAAACTTGCTCCAGGACCACATAAGCAGAACACCTATATGGCAGGAAGGCTCACAATCCACATGCAGCCACACTAAGTCAAGAATCCACACCAATATTGGCATGGTACTGACTGTGGATAGTACAGACACATCTTCACAAGTTCAGCTGGCACAAGAGCCTTTGCTATGATGGTGTGAGGGGCTACAAAACCGAGGCCATCTTCAGCAGAGGAAACAACCAGCGCAAGAACTTCCTTTAAAAGCTTCCACATCCTGCGTAGACTGCTCTTCACACTGGATGAGTGACTTTTTCCTGTCATGCATCCTAGTCTTAACTGTCCATGCATGACTGCAAGATTAATAAAAATTTTATAGGGAAAATCACAGTTCAGACTGCAAGGCACAAAACTGAAAAAATAATGCTTCCATGGATTAAATTCTCTTTACTGAAAGTAGAAAAACAAGAAAAAATTAATACGGCTCCTTAACTTTCAAGAGCTGTCTCTGCTTCTTATTCAAGTTTGTTTCTTGATTCTTTTCACCATTCCTTAATTATTTTTTGTATCACAAAAATATAAACATAAAGATATCTGCAATTGTTGATTTACTAATTCTGATTTCAGGATTTTTACTATTACTATTTCACCAGAATTGCTCAACACAAGTTTCTGTTTTTCAAGATTTCAAATTGTAATTTTTATCAATATGATTAAATTAGTACAAAACTACATACTGCTGGTTCAGGAAAGAAACATCGATTTTAAATATTTAGAATTCTGTCAATCATCACTCTCTAAACAACCAGGTTTTGGGTTGGTATTTGTTTGGTTGTTTTTTTTCAATCTGCGCTGAGTAAATCAGAACTCCACATTTTAAAAGACATTCAACAACAGTTACAACCCATATTATTGAAGAGCCTGATTGGATGGCCACCAGTGCAAGTTCAGAAACTGTCAGGTTCCACTCCAGAGGGCCTTGGACAATGCCAGCTTATTACTGAAATTATAAGAAAAGGAATGTGTGGAATGCCACTAGAACTGCCGATATTAGAGCTATCCAGAAATCCATAACATAAAAATAATCAATTATTTAAAAACCAAACACCTCCAAAACAAAACAAAATCCAAAACAAACAAAAAATCAAAAAAGAAAAAAACAAACCAACCAAAAAAAATACAACCAGAAGGTTTTTGTTTCTTTGTTTGTTTTTATTTTTGTTTAAAGTAGTAAAATAAGCTGATTTATTTTTTCTTCAATTCCTGATACAGGAAAGCAACAGCATATTAACTTCACTGAGAGACCGAAAGTGTTACTATTTAGCTGATGAAAACTATGATGCAGAAAGATACACGTGGGATCTCAAGAAGAAAGTATAATAATCTTACTGATACCTACTATCAATGACATGTAATTCTGTTGATTATTTGCATAAACTGTTCCTAAAATCTGACACTACTAAATTACCACCCCATAGTAGCTTCTGGAATGCTTTGTTACTGTTACCACAAAAGAGGCATTCCCAGAGCTTAATATTTCCCTTCCTTACTGCAATTTCAGATTTTCTTTTTTTATCCTCTTTACCATTCACATAAAAATAGGTCACTGACTTTCTCTATATTTAAAGGTTGTAAACATCTCATCCTGGTTTTTTTTCCCTCGCAACTCTCAAGAGCACTACTTACTTGACTTCTCCTTAGAAGCCTTTATTCTCAATGTTTACTCATTCTTGTCTTTTTTTCCCCCTCAGGTCTCCAGCTGATTCATGTCTTCCTTGTGTGTACAAATTTACCATTTAGGATGGTGGCCTTACCTGTACTGAGTAGAGTGTCATCACTGGCAAATCTACTATGCATACAGATCTTACTACATGTACCTTTTTGATGGACTACAATTATGTTGGATTTTTTTATCTGTAATTTAGGAAAAAAACCTAATTAAGATATGTCAGCAGAGAAAGTATGTCATGTGGTTTCCAGTGTCACATCCATCAGCTCAGCTCTGGATGTTTCTTATATTGCTTTGATTTTGTTGTGTGTGTTGTTTTTGTTTGGTTTGGTTTTTTAAAGACTTACACTGAACTTAATAAAAAGAAGAATAAATAATAGATGCCAATTATTAAATGCTGCACAGCACGCTGCAAATCTATTATTTGGTAAGGTTATATAAAACATTATTAAATTGCACAAAAAATAGACTTTCAGATACACACAGACTCCCAGTCTGCTGGATTGCAAATCTTGATTAACTTATTAACACATCTATTCATCAGCATGCACCCTCTGCATGAAGACTACAAAACTTTTAGGAGGTCCTGCAGAGTCAAGATGATGAGGCAAACTGAGTAACATCTTTCCCCCTCTTGTGAGACCTGTGTAAACTTCTTAGCCTAGCAAGAGTATTTCTGTTTAAATTTAAATATAATTTTTCATTCCTTCTTTCCTGCTGATTCCCATGTCTGTCACAGTCTTCACCTCTCACTAAAGCACTAAGCAATTTCCTTCTGAAATCCCTACCTCCCAAAGCTGATTTTGTTTACATTTCCAACATATACCTGGACATCAGAGGCTCTTGTCTCTGACCTGCTCATTAAAACTTGAAAAACAAGGCTTTCCCAAGGGCAGTATTCCCTTACTGCTTCTTCTCAATAGCAGGGATTTCCTTTCAGTTTACTCTCAGCCTTGTTCTGTCATCTTTTTGATTGCAATTTAAGCAGCACAACTTGAGGCAAACCTGGAGCACAAGGCAGGGGTTAAACCAACAGGGGAACAGCTCCATCTCCAGGCAAGGTAAAAGGAAACTACTAAATTCAGCTGCCCTGTTACTGGGAGTCCTCAATGACTCTGCCCCTTCTCGGGGAGGGCAAGCAAAGGTGTCTGCCAAGAGGCAGCAGGAGGCATCTGACTTGTTGCAGAGCTTCGCTACCTTTCAGTCCTTGTTTACAACAGCTGGATAAGCACCCTGATCTCAGATGGGAAGAAAACTGCCTCTCATTTCACTTTCACACCAGAATAATGTAATGCTTGCTCCAAATAAGTTCCACTCTCAGTCACGAATTAGAAGACTCCTCTTTCCCTCTTGTGCCCAGTTTCCCTAATTTCCTCTAGGTATTAAGCACCAAGGAAAGATCCCAGTGATCAGCGTTCAAAAGCAGCTCTGACATACTACTGAATTTCTTAGGAAGAATTGTTTTACAGAGAGAGTAATCAAATACTGCAATGGGCTGCCCAGGGAGGTGATGGATTCACTATCCCTGGAGGTATTTAAGAAGAGAGTGGATGTGGCACTTAGTGCCATGGTCTAGTAGGCAAGATGGTGTTAGGTCAAAGGTTGGACTTGATATCTCAGAGGTCTTTTCCAACCTCATTGATTCTGTGATTCTGTGATTTTCCCTGCTCTCTCATCCACTAAAATAATGTGGCTTTTGGTTTTGTTTTTTTTTCCACAGGCAATGCCATCTTACCTTTAGTTTCATCACTTGTTCCCTAATAAAATAAATAAAAATGGAAAACCAATAACAGTGTTTAATCCCAATCATCAAAAGTTTTAAGAAATTCAAATTTTTCACTGGAAAAATTTTTGATCCTTGCAGATAATGGACTTTGACCATTTCCTTACATAGTACTTTTCTACAATGCCCCAAGTCAAATGCAAAATCTCAGCTCTGTAATTCTTAATTGTGATAAACAGTATATATGTCAATTTCCAATGAGCATTAAAATGAGAGACTCACACCTATTTTTTTCTTACAGAGAAGCGTAACTAGTGAACTTCATTAAATATATTCATTGTATAATGACCCATTTTAGCTGCTGTAATGAAATAATGAGAATTAAACCTTTTTCTTTAACGGAAAGTAAATTTTAAGAAGCAAAAACATACACAACAATGAAAATAAGCACTGCAATTGAAAAATCTCATGTTTAAATTGCATTATTAGATTAGTCTGGGGCTTTTTCACTGTAGAGGCAGATATAATATTACTCATTACTCTCACTTCCAATTGTATCTCTTCTTGTTTCAAACCTAGTTCATACATATTGAAAACAGAGGTAAAATACTGCTATGCAGGCTCACTTTTACATGCCAGGAAGAGGACAAACTGCCGGTTCATTTAATGATAATAACATACATACATAATTATACACAATACTATAAACTTCATTATCTCCCTACCAAGCCTGTAGCCTGTAGCCAGTATATTGCTTAGGATTGCCTTTCAGCAATTCAGTGTTTCTAAATACAGTCATCTTCTTTTTAAGTAAACAAGTGAAGTAACTAATGGTAGGAACTAATGATCATTTTAGAACAACAGATGTGAAACCATCTTCAGAGATCTCCCAATATGCCTGAGATCTCACCTGTAAAATTCATCATCTCCTTGAACAAAGCTGGCTGTATCAGTGACACTTGCACTAAAGTCAGCGTACCAATGACGTCCTCTCTACTAACATCTAAATGGAGCCTGGCAAGGAAGGGAACAAAACCTATGTGAACAGTCATACCCCGCCATTGAACTGTAAAGTGAACTGACCTTTTTCTTTGGAAGTCATTGCAGTCTCCAATAGCATATGCAAAGTACGGCAAAACTTCACATTGTTTAGCACATCCCAGTTAACTACACAGAAACCATTTTCTGTACCACTAATACATGAAAGACTACTAGTCCTTCAGTTTTGTAGTGGAAATTCCAAGCAGCTCATTCTCAAAACTCCCCAGGTAACAAGCAAGGGATGTCAGTCATCCAGTGATAAAATTGTGCTCTAAGCTCCCTTTGCAATATGCTGATGTAAGAGTTAAAGAACACAAAGAAATTATGCTTACTAACAAGCTACTGTATATACTAAATTATTTTCAACTATGTTCTTCCATTCAAAAGGAGTAAGTTCCCTTTCTCTTCTTCCACAGAAATGTACAACTCTACATTCACCACCAAAACGTTTATATGGACAATGAACTTCTGATCTTCAATTGTCAGACAGATTTTTTAAAGATTGACTTTTCTTGGTTCTGCAGACCATCGAGGTTAAAGATAAAAAACTGTCATATTTTCTTCTGACAGACTTTCGTATTAAAAAACAATCTAATTTGAGGTACCTAGAGAATTTAATCACGGCCATGCTTCCTTTCAGAGGCTATTCTGCTTTCAGCTTTTAACTTATTACTGCAATGTATTTTGCAATGAAAGGTGCTACGTGAAATTAGATTTCATTCTACTCTTTCAGGGTCAACGCTGAAACCAAACACCTCTGATAACCTCAGACATTTCACCAGTATTATCTTCCCAATGGAATCATCACACACCTAGCACACACTCTCAAATCACTAACTGTTCATCCCTAATTTAATCATGGTACCTCATGCAAATGTTTTTTTATTATGTTTGAAACAGTTAACAGTGATCAATGGCAATACTGTAACACTTCCATGATATCATTTTATGAAATAAATCAAATTCAACTCCTTTTAGGTTTGTTAGGGTTCAATAATTCAAAAACGTATACCATCATGTAATTTTAATCACATAAATATTTTTATTTATTTCAGAGCAAATTCTGATTGTGCTAAGCCACGTACTGGTGTTAAAATAAGAAACCAGACCTTACAGATACAGAGCTCAGTAAGATCAATTATGTGGCTAGATCGCATAGTCAACCAGCCGATATTTGTACATTTAAATGGGCAACTGTAATTTTTGCCTCTGCACATTCCTATTATGCACTGAATTGAGGCTTTTTAACAAAAGGAACAAAGGAGGTCATTGCAATCATGCAATTAAAACCTGTATCGTGCACACTCACAGGAGTTCAGTTCAGGTTACGTTATCACACAGCATTAGCTATTTGATCAGACTATAACTTTATATTACCTAACAATGCAAACAGACTTTTCTTAGCAATTCTGTCATCTCAAGGCACAGGAGCACATTACACTGTCATTATCATACAGTCCTTAGGCTGTTTGCTTTGGAGAGAACAAAGTATCCTTCCCTTTCTTCCTGAGCACCACCTTGAGAGAATTCCCACCACCCAAATTACTAAGATATTACTTGGATCAGTTGCAACAAACCATTACTAAATGAGATCCTGAAACAGTCTCAACACCTACCAAGCACCACAGGAATAAAAAGGTGTAACCACCAGGAGGGTTGATCCCAACAGCACCTTGCTGAAAAATAAACAGCTAGGTAAATCCAAAGGAATGTGCCACTGCACAAAGCTTAGTTTGTGCCTGTACTTAATCACAAACAGTACCATGTTATAACACACATGGCTGGGAGCCAGGGTCTGTAAACAACCCTACTGGAAGTAAAATCCAGAAATTTGACATTAGTAAGACAGGCAAAACCATCTATTCTATTGGGAAACATACTCTACACATCTCATTCCTCAACCTTTTCTGATGTATGCAGCTAAATACAGCTGCTGATAAAAAGACTGCAAAATGTATTGATGTAAAGATATGCAAATAAGTCTACAGTGACTATTACATAAAATTAAATAGCAAGGCTTTACCTATGTTAATTCAGTATGTAAGAAGAATCACCGAATTTAAAAAAGGAATTAAATTTTTACTATTGTTCCAATACCTAAAGTAAAAAAATATCTACTGTATGCAAACGCCCTGCAGGCTGCTGTAGCTGAATGCCCACAGCATCACACTGGAGCACTCTTATGTAAACAGACAAGGTGAACAGCTTCTCCAGACAAGATATTGTGATGCTGTGTGCATTATCACATAAAAATTAAAGTCTGCTCCCAAGAAACACAGAAAACAATTCCACTTGTCTTAAGGAGTTACATACTAAGAGTAAAGATAGTAATCACTGTACTTTATAAACGCAGTGTCTTACAGATTACAAGACAATAATAGATATTATACTGGAAGCCTAGCCATTTCTAAACTCATTTGTTTCTTTTAAATTACATGTTCTTGGACCCATCTGTGAAAACTGGGAGGTTAATTATGATAGTACATTGCATAATACCACAGCTAAATGCTGAAGTAGTTCTACATAAATGCCATATGTTTGTCTTAGAAAAACTAAAAAGATTAATTAGGAGGCCAAGGCCAATACTTTAGAAAATAATACTCTGAACACAATTAGATCCTTACACTGCATACTATGGAAATTGAAGTTTTAATTAGTAGGTAAAGCATTAACCATGGCAAAATTTAAAAAAAAAATTCTAAATTGCATGCACCAGAGTCTTTTACTGACATTGCTTATAAAAAAACATTTTGCAAAAGCCAGTCACAATAAAAGCCATTTAAACTTGATATATGCTTTTGATGAAGCAACTACCTCTAAGCACTTCAGTCCTGTTCTTCTTTTCCCCTACATTATCCTCATCTACTTTTAAGCTACCCAATCACATCAACAAAGAAAAAGCTTCAATAAACAAATTGTAACTAGGAAGAAGAGTAAGGTACCAGTTTTAAAAGTTAACTCAAGAATATAAAGTCCTTCAAAAGCCCTAGTAGCCAGTAGCCCAGCTTTCCACATTTAGCCTACTGCACTACAAAGCATCATCCCTTATAGCCACCACTTTCCTGAAGAAAATACAGGGTTATTTTGACCTGATTCATAAATCACTGTTAGTAACGACTGCATTTCCATCAAATTCAATATACTCTGGACCATACCCAGAACATACAGCTACTTTACTCACCACATATTCAAACACAAGTGTCAAGGTCTCCTTGGTGTGAATGATGTCATGAAGCAGCACAATATTTGCATGTTTCAATCCTTTCAAAAGAGAAGCTGAAAAGCAAAACATACATGTTACCTTAAAAAGGATCCAAATATCTTGCATTGATAGGCTTTCTATTTTTAGTGACTTAGATGAGCTTCAGAACCTGACAACCAATAGTTGTACTTTAGTACCTTCTATGTTCATGAGTTCCACATATTCAGTATGTTTGAAGGTCAAGCCTTCCCCTTTAATGCTGTTTTCTCCACCTTGCTGGTCATATGCAACCTCACTCTGAGGTCAAAAAGAGCTGCGGTTAGAGATGCTTTCCTTACACAACCTCCTCTAAGGGAATCACTCACATCTGTGCAACCAGACACAAGGACTGCTTCTATACTCAAAGATAACATTTTTTGTCTCAGATGAAAGTCAAACATGTCTTTTCAAAATCTCATCTTTCCTACCCAACACAACAGAGCTGGTGTCTAAAAAAGAATAGTGTTTTAAGCAGTAATTCTCCTTTTTCTCAAATGCATCATAGATTTGATGGAATCACTTGTATTAACTTATGAGAATAAACACATTACATTTTCTCATTATATTTTTTTAATGGCACTAGCTTGCATTTTCACAAAAGACAAATAAAGACTCATCTAGTGAACTTTCATGTAATCTCCTTCACTAAATCTTTTTCACACCATAATACATATTTAATGTTCATACCCTATTACATATTTAATGTTCCACAAGACATGGTATATTTTAGCAATATATGCTGACAAGCCATGTGTTGTTATTAATGTCATTCTGTCATCTGTGCCTTGTCATCTCACACAAACATCTGAGCCGGACTATCACTCACCCCAGGAAGTAAATAATAGATACAAAGACATGCAAATGAGCGGCACATTTCTAAACTGAAATATATGCAACTTTCTTTTGACACCGTCATTTTGTCAAAGAAAATAATGAAAGACTAAATGTGTCTCAATTCTTTACTGTGCAAAATGGAAACCAGGGAGCTTGCACCTCACTATTACCCCTTGCTCTCCTATTGAGGGTGTGTTCCATCAGGCTGAGTTAACTCCAGGGGTCACCTAGTTTCGAATTAGGCTAACTATGTATCATCTCTCATACTAGTCTTAAAAAGATTGATCTGACAAGTTAATCACTCTTGCAAATGACACAAAACCAACATGGCATCTGGCTGCATCAGCGTTCATCCACAAGCATCCTCAGCAGCAAAACTTTGGAGTCCACCAGGAAGAAGGCAGACAGCAAAAGGGAAAATACCATAAAGTTGCTTCAAAATGAGTATTATCACAGATATCACGATGACAGAACTGCAAACCTGCGAGCAAGCTCCATGACCAGGAATGAGGCAACCCTTCAGCCTGGCTGAATAGGTGAAAAGAAATGTTTCAAAAGAGCTTGCTTTGGCTTGCACTCCACAGCTCATGCTATTTAGAAAGTCAGCACAGTCTTTCCTGTGCTCTGAGTATGTTGCCACTGAACTGTAAATCAGCTACTGTAATTACCATTAATTTTTTTTAAACATTTGATTAATGTGTGTCTAGCAACTTTTAACACTTCAAAAATCAGGTAGAAGCCTTTTTCTTAAAGGAAGAGTCATGGACAATTTTCACAGGATCCTCATCTTAGAATCTGGAGAATTTCTTGAAGCAAAAACTCAGAGAGATTTAGATATGCTAGGCTTTTTTAAAAGAGAACAATGAAAAACTGCTACTGGGAAAAGGTATGGATATAAACAACAGATAACAGAACAACTGTTTTGAAAGGTATCTTCTACTAGAAACAAAAACTTTTAACCTGGGGAAATCTTGAGAAGAGTTCATTTGAAGTAACTAAAATTTTACCAGTTCTTTCCTCAAACCTTGTCAAATGATCACACACACACAGACAGTGGGAACACAAAAACTACCTCCTAGCAAAGCCTGCGGAACTTTAATAGTATTTGTGATCTCTGTCAGCTTTTGCTGTTCAGATCATCACCTGAAGCCTTTAATTCCTCTAGTTGGCCATTATTTTGTTGCTAGAATCTGTATATGGGTCATTAAAGCTTAAACAGTACATTGAAAGCAGCTTGCCCTGAGGTCTTCTCAAATACTGTCTTTGGTCTTCAGTCCCCTCCCCCACTCTTATTTATGTTCTCTACTATCCAATTCTCCCCTTTTACATCCTCAATATTCAACATCTGCCATATATTACAAGAACTACAAAATATCACCTGCAGGGTGAAATGTCTCCATTAGTCCAAGTGAAATACAGTAGATAATATAGCACAGAGAGCAAAATCATCTTAATAGCACTAATTTACACTGCAGAAATAAGCAATTACCATATCAATTTATATTGTGAGAAATCAAACATAACTGATGAAAGTGAAAGAATTACCCCATGTGCTCTTCTATCAGGACTCTTAGCAGTAAGATTGCCTGTCTTTGTGAAAACACTGCTTTGCTTTTAAAAAAAGAGCGTGGGGGGAATTAGGCAATTAAAAAGAGACAAAAAAAAAGTTGCCTGAAATAGGAAAGATGTTTCTTCCTCCACAGAGTACTTTAAAAACAAAATGAAATATGAACTAATGGCTCATATGGTTGGGGTTTTTTCCCCAGGAAAACAGTCTTTCAGACCAGACAACCAATACATCTCCTCTTTTGGACAAGTTTTCACTCAAAGAGGATAGAACTTTGGATGAACTCCTCTAATTCAAAGACAAAACCCAGAAATTCACATCCAAAAGAATAAAAAAGAATCCAGGGAATCTATCAGCATCAGCCTGAGACAAGACCGACTTTACCTTTGAAGCTGCCCATGCAGCTGCTACTGGAACTCAGTGAAAAGTCAGGTGCTGCTGTGCCTGGTGCTAGTTCTAGAACAAAATAATTCTCCCTGAGAATGCCATCTACATCCAGCGATTATTACCCACAGATTTCACACAGACTTGTGATAAAAAGACTAAAATGCTGTTGCAAAACCATTGCAAAACTCACAAAAAGTGGAACCAATGTACTAGTACTCACTGTATCTTTAACATGTCCTTTTAATAACAAAATTATACAAGGCTGTTTCAAAACCACTGGCATTCTTTTTTTACCCTCAGTATTAAATGTAAGATAAGCAGATGGCAGCATTTTTAATTAATTTCCCCAAAGAGATCTGAGGAAGCACAGCAGCAAATAATGTTAAAATGCTTTTTAAAAACATTGGAAAAAATGTTATATGGGTTTGAATTGCCAGGTGCTTGTTCTGTCACCTGTGTTTGCAAGACCCTCAGCAAATTCTAACAGTAAAAAACAGGGAGGATGAATTGTTGACATACTTCAACAATTAGCAACATCCAAGACGATAATTTCTGTCACTTGTACGCAAGTTCATGACCTGAGCCTGTAAATGTACCAACACAGCACTTTCCGTCAAGGGCTAATAGCTGTATTTGCATACTTAAACGAAACACATTGCATTTGCTTGAATAACCATTCACGGAGTTCTCCAACAAGGGGATGCTCTCATCTATTATGAGCTCCTGGCAAGCTGTCATATCGCCTTGTGTTGGTCAAGGAGGTTTTTGCTGTTCCCAGATGAGCTGAATTCTAAAATACACTCACTCTAAGAGCAAGGCAAGCCAAATGGACTACAGCCAACTCTAACCCAAAACCTGAGTATCATCAGTAAATCAGTGCTTCGCTCCCTGCAGGGTTTACAGCATCAGCTTGAGTTTGACACTCCATTAACAAAGCCTTGTGACTTTTAGATCAGCCTCGGCTTGGAAGTGTTTTGAAAAAGGCTGTTCCTGTATCTCTGTAAAGTAACACTTCACACCTGTATGCCAAATCAAAAAAAGTAACTATTACTGTTGACTCCCAGGCCACATGGAAGAACTTTTCACTAGCAACGATAGCACTTTTGAACATTTTAAGTACATTAAGCTTCAACATTAATGATGGTCCTTTGCTCATCCATTCAGTCTTTTAATTCTTGACTATCACTTTATTCTCGCTTTGTGGTAGTGAGAACTGTGGCCCTAGATAACAGAATCACCTATGACTTCTAAAATGGCTGATATTTCAGTGACATGGAAAGTTTTCTCAGCAGTGCAAGAAGAACTCAGTCTCATGTTGCTTACATTCATCATAATGTGGAACTGCTGCTGATGGTCTCTCATATTTCCTAATAAATGCAAAGGCTGTGATACTCCCAACATTTTTCTAAAATGTGTAACTATACAAAGCCTGCTTTGCACAGTATACAGTAGTTGCAGTGTCCTCTGTGGTTACCATGCATCAGTGACAGCCATTGGCCATGCTGCTAGTCACATGCAGTGCTCACCCGTTCTCATTGACACTCTAGAAGGACTCTCATTGCGAAACTTTTACTCCTGAAGAGCGCACACCATGGCAGCTTGCACTTCTCTCATACCGTTAGTGCAACTGTGCATCTTTGCTGCCCTGTTGGATTTCTCAGACGCCAAAGTCCACACATTCTATTCAGTAACACAAATTTGTGAAAGCAAGTAAGCTGCTGTGCTTCAGAGCCAAACAACTTTAAAATTCTGTCACACTCTGTAGACACAATGGCGCTCACGGTCAGAGTGCCACCTTTCTCACATAAACAATTGGGTTCACTGGGTTCAGTCTCTGAGCTCTCCTGGAAAGGCATATTTAGTGAGAAAACATCCATAGGGTTTTTCCCTATCGTCATGTCTTCTGAACAAACATACTCAAATGTGTTTTACTGCCTGCACAAACTAAAGAAGTTCTGCTTCTCTCCCAGTAATTTATGTTTCAATCTACACATCTTTTATAGCAATTTTTAAAATTTGGCCTGAAAGTACAATGTCCCTTATGCTTTTCATCCACTTCCCACACAGCAGAGTTTTCTGTGTGCAAAACATTACTTTGAATTCTACCAGAGAGATGGGAATCCAGTACGCTGTTGGTTTTGCAGTAATAAATGTGCAGAAATTTCCTCCTCAGAAATGCAGACCCCAATCAGCATTTTGCTGTTTTCCAGTTCATCAATCTGAAATGATTTACCACAAGCAAGTAGCCTTGCTTTCCTACAACCCTAATGCAACAAAATTCAATTCAGTGAAAACTGCACATTCTTGGTAAGACCACATTGACCAGAGACTTCCTACAGGATATATTCTACAGAATGATCATTATTTATAGCACATATATCATCCCAAGTAACAGATTTTTGAGCTGCACACCTATAAACGCACAGAATTCATCAGCTTCTCTTCTGATACTAGTGAACACAATGAAATAAAGATATACAGGTCACTCTTCAGCTTTGAAAATTTTCTAGAAGGAAGTTTTGTAAAAGATTTCAAGAGAATTTGTGAGCTACAAGAAGAAAAATCAGAACAGAAAACTTTAGATGGGTTAGCTCAATTACCTTCTTTACAGATAATTCTAACCTCATCACAGTCTTTTCTAAATTTAACAGTTTTCATTAAGTCAAAAAAAATGACAGTCTGGCACTAAGAAAGCACACAGTTCTTTGCATGCTTGCAAGAAAGCATTTGGTAGTCCTTCAACTGTAGGCTGCTTTGCTGGAGGGACTAGATGGATCAAATTAGCTGCACCTACCTCCTCAGCCTCAATTCAGGCTTACATGAGTGGCTTGAACTTTTAACCATGTACTTTTTTTATTTGTTAAATTTCTACTTGCTGCTCTTTCTTGAAAGTGTAACATGCTATTAGAGAAGAAATACAGAAAAAGCGTGTGCAACAACACATAGGCACCTTCCAAGTTTCTTCTTGTTACAGTAGGACCCTAAGCAAAAGGCAAGTCATGAACCTGCTGCAACCTCTTTGCTGCAACCGGAACAAAACACTGGAAGGACTGATCAAATAAGCTCTGAAAAGCACCACAATATATTATTCTAACAGTTATAGAGAAGACTGCTGCCATATGAAATGAGTATCACTTTCAGTACATTCCAGATATAAATTTATGCATTGTGTATTGTTCCCAATGCTCTTCAGACACAAGTACAGATGGAGGTTAAAAATAATGAGACATCATCCTATTAAAGCCAGACTCTTGTGGAAACCAACTGCATATGCTACTTCTATCTTGTAGCAGCCAGTCATATCTTGCCTTCACTGCTCATTTCAGTACTCAACAGGAGGAAACTGTGTAAACCAAAAATATGCACTGTGTACAGAAAACAACTCTATAATAATGCAGGTAGCATGTGAAAGCAGGAATCTTTCTATTACTTTTTTATGAACACATAGCACGACTGGGACTAGCTGTACAATTTATAAAATGATCACTGGCTGTTATTAGCCTTGTTATCATGATGAATTTCAGACACTGTCGTCACGTAAAACCTATCTACCTTAGAATGAGTTTTCAGTTTAAACAGCTCCTCCCATCTCCCAGAAAATAGGCTTTAGTAACAACTATTGTAAACCCACTGAGTAACTTTCCCTTTGAAAAACTCCAAACTTCACAATCCTGTGTTTTGGAGTAGAGACTCAAAGTCTGGGAATACAGAGGCCTTTAGAATAGAAATACACACTTTGCCATCTCCATGAAAATTCTCTAAACCTGATTAAGTTAAAGCTTTTGAAATTGCCTCTTTTGGGTCAGCCTATCAGCAGTGTGAAAGGACAAAGGAATACAGAAAAAGGGAGATGGCGCAAGGGGCTGTGATTCACAGTGGAAGCTAGGACTGCTGGGTAAAGAGAAAGAAAAGCCAGAGGACATGTGAACATCCTTACAGATGGAAAAACACAGGAAGTGGAAAGTAAGAGCATGTAGACAAGACAGAAAAGGGATGGGACACAGAATGTCAGGTGGGCAAACACTAACATGTAGGGGGAAGCACACAAGAGCCTGCACATACTAGCACATCTTCTCCACTGATCTCCATATCAGAACCAAAGATTCCCACATATTACCAACCCACTGCTTTCAGCAGGAATTAATGAAAATGTCTGGCAGAATCCCACATTCTCCTCCAATTTCCATCTACAGACAGGCAACCGTCAACAGCTACCACCTATCATTTCAGGTCAAGCAGGATGTGTCCATGTGAGAGCTAGCAAACACAATGAAACACTGGAATGCAGATGCAACATCAGAAAATGGAATATGGAATTCCACTTGCTTTTTCAAATGCTTAGAAAAGTACATAAACAAAAATATGAATTAAAATAAAGAATGATGGGCCAAGTGTTCAAAACAAAGATGGACTACAATTACAGGGGCTGCTGCAATGCAAACCTGGCTTCCTCAAGATACACATTCCTGATGTCACTACCATGAGATAAGCCAGAGTACGTGCTTTCAGCTCACAGCTGCTTCACATCTATCCTGCATTTATCTCACACTTCAACAATCTGGAAATTCACAGCCTAACTTATCCTGCAGTGGCCAACCTGTGTGCTTGTACCCAATAACTGTTCCCAGGTCTTAAATTTTTTTCACAGATGGAATAAGTAGTTGCTTAGATTTTATTTTTATAGAGGCCCAGGTATGAACTTGATCTAGCTTTATTTTTAAGTTTCAGTGAAAGGGTGTTGTCCATCCATCCAAGAAGCTGAAACCTCCACCAAGTCCAAGTCAGAAAAAAATCAACCTGATCTTTAACCTTACCTCACCATTGACTGAGCATCACATTAAGTCACTAAAGCTGATTTCATCACCATGTTCTCATTTTAGGAACATTTCTACTTCTGATCTTCATTCACTTACCAGAACCACAGAGTGCACCCAATTATTACAAAACCCCAAGCAACCCTGTACCCTGGTATTCCCCAGTGCCATGCACGTACTTCGAAAGTCATCTCAAAATTGTAATTTAAAAGGACTCTCAGCAAGTGGGGTACTGACAAGATGAACAAATGTTTAAGTAGTCAGAGTAGTGTGATGAGTGTTCTGAAAAATTTTGAAATCATCTGTGTATTAATAACGCACAATAGGTACCCTATAGCTAGAGCCACCCATCAAGAACATAGAATTAAATTAATTGATCATCATCCAACACAGGCAGAGATCACACAGCAGGAGCAAACATGGTGCTGTTGTGTAATTAAGGAAGAAACAGTAGAAGTAGAGGTATCAAATTAACTTTGCACAGTTAAACTTAATTCTGACAACTTCTGAATGATTAATTTTGCAACCACAATAAAGCTCCTCTGCTGTTAATGACATACCTGCAATATTAGTATTACAATGTCTAAATGAGAGAGTAAATAATCAAGTACAAGCACTGAAACTCATGCTCTGCTGAAGGCAGTGGGCATACTGTTACTCCCTTTTTTCGATGCATCAATATGACAAAAAATCACTTAACCTTATGTACCTGCAATGAATATTTTTTTGTACATAGAAGACCGAAAGGCACCCTAGGAAATAATTTAATTGCATTAACATGAAACCCAGTTGGCTACCAACATAATTTAACTACTACTTAAAAGTGAGGAATTCTACAGAAAAGCTGTTTTAGAAAAAATTACTTTCGCTCTATTTCTCAGTGGACCATTTCCTTCAGAAATAAAAACAAAACAAAAAAAACAAAAACAAAAAAAAAAAAAAACAAAAAAAACAAACAAACAAAAAAAACCCCAAAAACAAAACACCAAAAAGCAAAAAAAACCTGTACAAAAAGCAGACTCATTTGTCACCACACATTTCAGGAGGCAGAGAAAAAAGGATTGTGGCACATGTCTTGCTATTTTTCAAAGAGGGAGCAAGACAGAGCCTTTAAAAGATCATGTCAATTTTCTTCTTCTGGGTGGGTGAGCCTCAACATGCCTCTTTGCCCATAAGTTGAAAATAAAGCTGGAATGCTCATGGCATTGCTTTGTCTCTTGTGGAATGGTTTAGATGTTAAAGAAAGGCAGAGTCAGTATAAAGCTAGCAAATAAGTATTTTTACAACTATTTTAGTGACCAAAATCAATCACAGTGAAAATAAGGCATACAGTTCTGTAACTGAAAAGGGAACAATATGGAATGTGTATAGGAAAAGAACGAAGATTTCATAATAAAGCAAATTAAATTCTGTTACAGCATAACAATACTAAAAAGTAACTCAAAACAATGAGCTATGTATTAGGCTCCTAAGCATAATTAAAATACAAACAATATCTATAATATTTTTTAAACATTTTAATGGACAGTAAATAAACTTAATTTTGGCATCTCTTTGATGCCTTCTGTAAGATTTGTAGTAATTTTTTCTTCCCTATCCAAAAACATGCTAGGTACACAGACTACAAAATGCCAAGATTCTATCAGGTAACTTGCAAGGTCATTTCTAACACAAAACAAGCAATAAAGGAATGAAACAAGCTTGCAGACTACAGCAGCAAAAGCCAGTGAAGTTCCATTTTTTTTCCAGACTAAATGAGTTGAAAAGAGCTTATACTGGAAAGGGATATCCATGCTTTACCACCAACAGCAAAGCCCTTTGGTGTCAACACTGCTGGACATCCACTTTGCAAGCATATAATCTGAAAATATGTTCTAAGTGTTCTTTTCACATGTAAAAGCCCTATCAGCTCAAAAGGAACAGATATGTCATCCTCCTTCTGCCTTGGCCTTGTGGTCTCTGGGTATTGTCTGATTCTCACTCTGTCATTTAACTGTCATTTACTCTTGCAGGTCATAGCACCTATCACCAATGTTGGTTGAAGTTAAAATACAAGCAATGGGGAGGGAACAGAAAACTCAAGAGTCCCAGGATTTTTGCTTTTTTCACCCCAGATTGTAAATTAATCTAAATCCATATGACTGCAAACTTCACAAATTTACATCTAAACGACAGCGAAGACCTGTTATTACCATGTCGCTTATTGAAATCTTGTGGACATTGTTCAAACTGGAAATTTGCATTTCAAAGGACAAAAATTTTCCTTTAAGCAAAAGGTAGTAAACCCTGTATCTTTTTTTAAAAAGCAGCTGGCCCTCAAGAGAGCACAGAAGAGGTGCTAGAACAGAAAAGATGGGCCAAAGGAACATCTCAGCTTCATGGAGTTGACAGCCATAGCTGACAGTGACAGAGTGATGGGAAAGTTAACTGATGCTTAGAGGAGACCTAGTTGAGTAAGTTAGTAATTTCTATCCTCCGACTAAAAGCATATCCATAATTTTCAACTTCAAAATTCAGAATTACCTGTGTAGATGCATGGCACCAATCACACTGGATCTAAATCATACTGCAAGGCATTCTGAGCAATGACATAATTGAAGCACACTCAAGAAATGTGAGAAAATACATTAAAAGCATCTGCAAGCATAACCCATTAACACCACAGGTGGTAAGAATTTTATTTTTTAAAGGCCAACTCAACAGTCAACAGCTTGTCTGTCTACTACATACAGATATAAAACATCCAGCTCCCTTGAAAATATACTGTTCTTCCATCCTGTTGTGGCATTCATCAATTATAATTACAGCAATTTACTGTTTACTTTTCCAGAATCATAGTAATTAACAATGACAGTAGCAAAATTGATAGTGCTGCTTCTTAAAGCACACGTTCCTCTAAGATGACACTATTGCCTTGACAAACTTTACACAAATGGTCTTATCTTTCACAGTTTGTGTCTAACAGTGTTTGTTACAGTCAAAACAGGTCAGCCTTTTCCAAGACAGGACTAGAGAAAAAATATGCTCTTTAATGTTGCTGACCTTTCCTTCAAACAATTCTCAGAACTCATTCATTGAAAGGTGGCCTTCCAAAATTGCCCTTCAGGTCAAGGAAATACTTTTCCTAGTTTCTGTGAAAATTTGTCCAATTTGTCAAAGTTTACAGCTAGTCAATGGAAAACTGTACTGTAAAGCTGCACTTAAGCAGCTAAAATCTCGCAGAGAATCCATTCTCCCTGAGTATGCTTAAATAGTCAGATATTTGGCAGAAGCAGAGAAGTTTGAGCCAAGTCTGGAATCCAACTTCAGTTATAGACAGGACAGTGTCATCAGCAGAACTATTCTGACAGTTTCACCAAAATCACAATTACAAACCTATTTTAGGCTGAACTTATCTCTGAGTTCTGTGCTCCATTTCTGCTTCTGCCTCTCTTCATGCCTGCTAATGACAAAGAGTGTGGGAAACACTAGACCTGTCCAAGTAGAGTCCTCATTCTCCATGCCACAGGCTCCTGGCTGAGGCCAGTCAAAGTCACCCACTCTTCCCATCTTCCCATTACTGCTTTCTACACCTGGTACTGCTTTGAAAGGCCTTTGTAATTTGCACTCTTCCTAACTCACGTGATAGTTATAATTCTCTCCCTGAGATACTCACATCAACAACTATTCTTAACCTCCATTTCTTCTAGTTCTCCTTCCTCTACTGCTGTGCCCAGGTATGAACAGTGCCAACCATTTCAGTGGGGCAGTCTTCTTCCAGGCTGCCAGAGTGCAGTAGAAAGGGAAGCAAGAAGACTAGAGAAAATAACAGGTGAAAAGGGGACAAAAATGCATGGACAATGCATGTAGAGCTTTTAACTCTGCCAATATCAGAAAAAAATCCGACCAAAACTAAATTCAAAGGGGGAGTGTATAATCCAAATATGCATGCAGGTAACCAGAGAAATAAGCTATGCGCTTTCAAGTATTCAAAAAAGCTTATTTCACAAATACTATACAACTGCAAAAACTCACAGTTGGATGGCAAGAAGCAACACACCCAGCAGGGCTTCTTGTCCATACATATCAAAGGGCTCAGGCATGCGCATGCTGCTTTCTGGGTTGTTTTTTGAAGTTGTTCCCTTTCTCTTCTTCTTTTCACTACCCCATATGTTGGAAAGAATGCTTCTATATAGCTTGCCAACACCTTTTTTGATAAGGGTTTGCCTGTTTTGGCTGTCCTGGCAAAAAACCAGCTCAGAGGTAAAGACAGAATGTGGTTATTCTCACATATTCTCTCAAACTTACATTTTTTAACTACAAAAGGTCTCTTGAGCAATCAGAATTTCCAAACCAATTCACCTCCTTGCCTATTTCTTGTGCAGCATCTCCCTCAGTCCCCACAGGGAGGTTTACACTTGTGCAATGAAAATTATACCTAAAAAGGCAGTTTCACAAGTGGACTTTCACTTCAAGGCTCAGGACAAACCAACGCCCAGAAGTTTAAATGTTGGTTCATCATCCCACATCGTACATGAGCCTAAAGACAATTCTTTAGTGAGTCTCTTTAAATCCTTCTTGTTTTTTATTATAGCTAATCACAAAACTGACCTGCTAACCAAACATATGTAGCATGAAGGTCCTTATTCTTGAGGAGAAATGGAACAGGAAAGAAGTACAGCACTTTAGCAATCAGCAGGATCTAGAAGGAGAACTACAACATGCCTAAACTGTATTTCTCTACAACTATCATGTTCAACTAGGACAAAGCAAATGAAATGCTAACAGGTTGAATGGCTGAATCAACAAGTGCATCAGAAACTCCACCTGATGAGCACTTTTCTACTTGCAAAAACCAAGCAAGTAGAAAAAACAAACTTTAGCTGTTAATTTGACTTGACCAAGCACAAACTGGACTAAACTACTCAGTGTATTGGTATATTGCCAATACGCGATCTGAACATCACAGAGCTACTGGATATAATCTCCTTATAAATGCAGCACAATCCCATGGTCAAAGATGGGACTCTACCAGCTCACCAATTAAAACCAAACAAACTTGCCCAACACAAACAAAAGACTCCTCAGTTTGGTGCAACTTTACAGAAGTTTAAGCAACCATGTCATGCACATAAGACCACGGTTCAGGAATACGGCAAAACCACTACTGCTTTGAAGCAGTTTCTGAACCTCTGAAAGTCTTTGGAATGCATGTTGCTCTAAATAATCCTTTTCCCAGCAACTCTTGAAGACAGCTCATCTGCAACAGTATTTTGAGATACTGCAAAAGGGCAAAACCATTTTTAGTTTCTACGACTAAAGTGAGAACATCTCAGTGTGCCAGAAAACACAGCTCAAACACTCTGAAGTCCTTGGAGCTCTTTACTAGTGATTTGCTGCCTCATCACCTCATCTCAAGTAAATCAAAGAATGGCTTCAACAAAGCCACCAAATTTTTATGGGCCAAGTTTTTTCTGCCAAAGGAATATAGTCTGACCTAAGAAAGGTCACGGGAATTAGGACAGAAGCAAGTACCCATAGGCACTAATAAATTTCTTTCCTCCTTCAGCATGTCTAGTTAGTGTATACGTTAAATCAGACATTCTGCAACAGTAAACTGCACCTCTAAGGGAAATTGATAAATGAGGAATACTAAATCTCCATCCCAACATATGCCAGAAAGCTTTGGCTAAAAATCAAGAACTGATTACATCAAAAACATTAAGAGCACATTCCAGTTCAGATATTGATATTAAAATAGCAGCAACCAAAGTGCTGTCACAAGGCTAAACATTAAATTCACAACACAGTTGAATATTTCAAACAGCACCAGCCTTATGAAAGCAGAGCAAAAACACTCACAAATAAAAAAAGATCAGTCTATGAAATAGGCGCAGGAACACTACTCATTTATTTCTAATTAGGGCTCAGCAACCCAGTAATGACAGATCACAGACTCCAAGAGGTCCATCAAAATGGCCCTCCCCCAGCTGGTTAAGATGCTTACATATGACAACCTGATGACATTTGAAATGTACGTATGTATGTATGGCCAGACTTTGTGAATGAAGATTTGGGAAGGGTTCTGCCCTTGTGGCTGTGCCCTTCCAGCCTGGGCAGTGGATTTTTGTTGTTGTTATTGGGCTTTTTTGTTAGGTGAGGCACAGCATGTGCAGAACTGGCCCCACCGTTTAAGTCCTAAGGTCCATCTGCCATGGCCAAGCAAGATTGGACAGTAACAGTGAAGTCCTCAGGACTGTCTACAGCATCCAGTACTAACTGGGGCTGATTCTCCTGAGTATCCAAGATCTGACAGGATCAGATGTCAGGGAGGCATTGAACTGCCAAGAGATGGTCCCTACTAAGACTCGAGACCTTGGGATTCGGAGTCCAGAGTGCTCTCCATTACACCATGGGACCACCCCACATTTGAAATAAACTGACAAGATCTCTACAGATAAACAAACCTGGTCTAAGGCAGTAAAATACACTCCTCTCACAAAGTTCTCTGACCACAATAAGCTACATGTAAAATATTAAGAACCATTTACCTGAGAAGAAACTAGAGCTGGGCATCTGTATGCAAAAGCTATCTTTAACATTAACTATACGACGAGTGTTACACATCATAGGAAATGGAGTGGTGTCACTGTGTTAAGGAGTGTATGATTATCCACAGGTATATTTCCAACATTTTGTTGGGTTTTAACAAGGGCTGTTAAGAAAACCTTGCCCTTGTATACAGTTTGGCTTTCATTTCACTTGAGGAGTTTTTATAAACTTGTTTACATAATTCCTAAAGATGTAGATTTATAATTGTCAATGATTTTACAAGGTTAATGGCCTCTGTAATTAAAACAAATGAATGAGAAGCTAAACTACTTTAAATTTATGCACTTCGGTCAACCATAAAAATAGCAAATTTTGCAGAGAATGTGCTGTATGAACCAGAGTAAAACCCACCTTTTGCTGGCAGCTCCAAAGCAATGCACAGGAAGGGACATGCTTCTCCTAGTGGAGTACTTGGACTCTGGACCATTTTGAAACATAAAATCTTATAGAATAGAGATTAATGGAATTTCTAGTCTAGTCTCAGGATCTACATGCACTCTGAGAAATGATTTTACTCCAGAGGTATAATTTGAATTTAACAGACAAGCACACACAACCCCCAAGAATAATTCATACTGTGATACTGAAGGCTCAGAAACACAGCTTATCTTTTCAGGAGCATATCTATTATCAAAGATGGCTTTAATTTACTTTAAATCTCACTTTTTTACATTTTTATTTCAACCTCAAATTTTTAATTCACGTATCTTTCAATAACTGGATTTAATTTACAAGCCTCCTGGACTGCTGGCAGAAATCCGACAGAAAGGTGTTAATGTCCCGAACACATTATCCACAGATATACACTCGTACTAATTTGACCTCCTCAACATAAGGAGCAATTTTCAAGCTCATACATTTTTACTGAGCATATTTTTAAAAAGACATCCGTTGCCTTGCAACAATCCAGCTGCACAAGTCCCTTCAAAACTCATCCACATTTGGTAGAGTGGGAAGTCCATCTAATCCTTACATTGGGAACTTAAGCAAAGGCTGTTTAATCAGGCTTTTAATGAAGACTGTACACTGCTCCAAAACCTTTTCTTTTGCCTTTATATAGATTTGTACTAATTTGTGCAAGCAAGACTGAGAGACAGCAGCATACAGACACACATCAATGTGATCACTTGAATTTCGTTTGTGAGCCGTAGCTACAACCCTTAGCTTCTCCACAGGCATGCAAAATAAAGCATTTTTGATTATGCAAATAGTCCTCTGCTTTGTGAATAGGGCCTCAAGTGATTCAAATGCTAATTCTGTTAGAAACCTTGATGCAAAGCCAGTATTTCAACCATGTCAGCTTCATAACCAAGACTTTCTGAGAAACACATAATTGCAAATTGAAAAATATCTTTTAGAACTACAAACACATAAAGTAACCTGGAAAAGTGTGAAAGTTCTTTACAGCTTTCTGTCAATGGGACTTCAACCTGCCAGGTTTTGCTTCGAGTTAAATGCTCCTGTAGGAAGTGGCAGTTTCCCAAGTGGCAATGTAGGCACTGTCACTCTGAGAAAACAAGAAAATGAACAAAAACCCCCAATTTTTTATCTAGTCCAGAGATTAATGTGCTAAATGGTTGGGGTTCATGTCTTCTCATTTTCTTAATAAAACCTTCACACAATCCAGTGAATGCTTGTATGAAAATCTTCTCACCACTATTAAATACATTTTTTTGAGCCCTCAGAGCACACAAAAGAGCAAACATGAGTCTTGGATTTCAAAGAAAGAGGGGGAAAGAGAAATGAGTGAGAGTGTATGTGTGAAACGTGTAAAGAGTATTTTTTCTTTTTCTAGTTACAAAATTTCGGAAATACGTGAATCGCATAAAGGTAGGTCGATTTTGACTTGTTCCAAACTAAAACTTGGAAATATGGTAACAGCTTTGCTTTTTTTTTTTATATAGTTTGCAAGCAGTTTTGGTTTAAAGCTTCCCCACTCCTCTCCCCTCTCCCCCTCTCCCCCCCGCCCCTTCCCCAATTAGTTGGTTTTAGCCTATCACAGGAACTTGGGTTACTTTGTCCTCTCAAGTTTTAGGAGATATGAAGGAAGGGAGAATGTTTTCAAATGGAAAGCAGCCACACTGGCATTGCCATCACCCTGCCTGCAAAGCTAGCCTGCTGCTACACCAAGATTCCTACCACCTTCTTGACTTTCTTGATTGCTTCTGCTCAGGGAAAATCAGCTGATAATTACAGCTACATAAAGCCCGCGGATCTAATTACTTGAGCTGTATAACTATGATGAGCTTCGAATTAAATCTCCTCTTACCTACAGACAAAAGAGGATGTTAGGAAGCTTCCACTTGAGCTGCAGAGCAAAGAGTTAAATAATATAAATGTCATTGGCAGTGCAAGTTTTGAGCATCTCCTGAAGATAAAATCCACAGAATCCTTACTTGCATTAACCCCTTTTCTAACACCCCAAAGTAAAGGTCAAAGAAACCTGGCAAATAGTACTTCTGCACTGATTAAGAGAACTCAGAACCAAGCAGGTTGGATTGAAGTCACAAAACACAGAACACAAACAATATCAGATGAGCCCAGATACAAATCACTGAGTTTAGCACACTTAAAATATCCTTATTTACAAGGCTTCCTTCATTCATTTTGTTGTAAGTTCACTTTTTAATTGGCTTCAGTGAAATCTGCTGCCAGCTGAGAGGCTGTGGAAGTTTGGGACAAGTGGCTCAGAGCTTAAAAATTCAGAAATACACAGTTCCAGATTCTACAGCTGTACATCCCATAGTGATGACTTTTAGAGACTCCACTGTCATGGCTTGTATTTCAATAAACGGGTCAGAGGTGGAAGTCACAATATCCTATTACCAGTCCCTGAACCATCCAGTTTCCCTTCATCTCAGTAGAAAAACACAATGTATTATCAACTTCTTTTCTAATATTGCTTACTCAGAAAGAACATTCTATAATAAAATAATGTGGATATTCATTTTCATTGCTTTGAAGAAGACAGTAAAGGTCAAATTCTAATTTTGAAATGCTACTCTCTTTATATTGATTATAAAGCCTGAAAGCAGTAACTCCATCCATGCTGCAAGAAAAAAACTCCATGATGAAGCATTTACTTCAGTTCCAAATAATTTATGAATGATACATCTCCCACCTCTCCCAGCAAAACCTACATCTGGCAGCAGACAGACCAAAGGAAAAAAGCAACCTGTGAAGAAACCAAAACAAAAACAAAAAAGATGAAAAGAAAGAATGTATTTTTTCTCACATATATGATTTTAATATAAGATGCATTTCCTACCATTTTTCCCACTGTTTTGATTATAATTAATCTTTTCTTTTCTATGAGTGCATCTTTTTTTCCTACAGTGGCTTCTGCCATATTTCATGTCAGTACAAAGATGTAGGCTGCTGAAAATATTTCTCAACTATTTCCAAGTTTAGAAACAATTCCTGCTTAAAATTTTCAGCAAAATACCGTGATCTAAACACAGCATTTTACCATATTGGGATTTTAAACTTCCCTGTATACACAACATATTTAAGGAAAAACTGAACCATTACCACAAAAGATGGGAATAAAAGGCAGTAAAGCACAGTACTGCAGTTGTCTAGTCCTTTCAGGCTGCCTGTCTTCTCAAATAGCAAACCTCTACTGAAGGCACTGCCCCACCATTTGCAAATAAGTATCATTCTCCCTTTGATATAGGAGTGATTTCTACAGATATTAGAACAGAATAGTGTCTTGTGTCTGAAGGTGCTTAATTTTAGGACTTGTTCATAAATAAGATACAAATTTGAAATAAACTAGGGGATTTTTTTCATAGGAAAAAAAAGTACTTATTGTGCTGTGGACAAAAACATTGGCAGTGTTGTATATTCAGCAGTAGCACATGCACATCTTCTCTGTAGTACTCATGTCTGAAGAAGCAAGACTGGTTTCATATCATATTTTTAAATAAATTACACCCACATCAGGAGAATCAGAATAATTCATTCATGAACATTCTGTGTTAAAAACACACATAGTTGAAAATCTGAGCTATCAAAAAAATGTTCAGAAAAAACCTCCAGAAACTAAAGGCAACTTTTACATTATTAATGTTCAAGAGGGGGTATACGTTGGAAATTTTAAAAGTTGACTTCATTTCACAAAAAGTGTCCCAGGAAGATCCTTTTCCAAATGTACTTTAGTTTTTTTAAGCCCAATCTGTCTTAATTTGGAAATCTTGTATTTCTCTTTTATCTTGAGGAAGCACACAGTTCGGGTAAGGTGACAGGATGACCGTAACAGAAACACGCCAGAGAGAAATAAAAATTGCTGGAGTCTCTTTACTTTTGAATACTTCTTGACCTTAAATATCCAACACCACAGTGTCCTAGAGGTTCTTGGCTTGTGTGTTTTATTTTTAACAACACTGGAAAACAAAACTGTTACAACTACAAGCTGAACTGGCTTTGCAAGGACTTTACAGTTAATTGAGCCGTAGCTATTTAGCCTGCAGTAGGTACCAGCTCTGCCAACTCTGTAGGCAATGAAAGAGTTATCCAAGCTACAGTCAAGCTACAGTGCCTTCATTTACTTAAATGTTTCAAAGCAATGTGGCTTTTGGGGAGAGTGAACTTATCCTCAGACTCTAGAAAGATAATGACACAAACTCTCCATAGTAACTCATGTGACATGTACGCTCAGAATAGTTACATCTCCATAATCTTAAATGTAATCTCTTGAAGTTCCCTGAGGCTTGATGAGCCAAACACATACAAAGCTTTTAGGCATTTCAGTTATGGAAATTTAAATTTCTTGACTGGACTTTGTGAACGAAATATGAATGTCCTCCAAACTCCTATCACTCAAAAGAAAGCAGTTGTCAAGCTTCCTTAATTAAAAAAAAAACAAACAAACAAACGACAACAAAAAAAAACAAAAACAAACAAAAACCCCAAAAAACAAACCAAACAAAAAACCCCAACAATAACCCCAAAACAATGCTGCAGAAAATGAATAGGCTTGCTTTTTGTAAGTGGATGGTAACTTCCGAGAAAAAGAATAATTTATTCTTCACTGGAAGATGAAGACAGGATTTTCCTGGCAGTTTTCATGTTTACCTTCTACCAGTAGATCACCCAAGGACTCTTAAACCAAAAATGAGCAGATATTGTTTCATTGTGCCCTTAACCTACAGCGTACAACCTTCCAGTCCTATGCTAATACAATGAGTAGGAAGCTTATCACCATGAATCATCTAACTAGTGCCATGAGGTCATTTGTTGACTTAAGTGTTGTAAAGATCATTAGGCCATATATCAGTCAAAAATCACTGAGCTGGGAAGTGCATGTAGTAACTCAGATAATAATTCAGTATGAAGTCACAAGAATTATATCTAATGAGTAAAAATAAAATTTTCTGGAGCTCTTCCTTAGATGGTACAGGCACAGACTGTGCTGTTTGTCTGGGATAATACAGAAGCTCAGCTGCTTTATATCACTTGCAGTATTGTTACTATAAAGCAGTGTTTTCCATTGTGCACCAGTTAGGAACACTGTGGAATAAATTACACATTCACTTTGGTAAGAGCTTTCTCTTGGCAAACTGTTGATCTTCCCTGTATTCTTTTCTTAGCAGTTACTCCATTTCAATTTTCCTCAGACAACAGTTTTGTGAAGACTTATCCCCTCTAGTCTCAGAAAGGGAGGCCTCAGATAACTTACCAACCTCAGAAATTCTGTCTGGTATAAATTTATATCCCAGGGAACAATACATTATATATTACAATTATATAATATGTAATATTATAATATATGTCTGAGGGAATAAAGGCAAACTCATCTCTGTCTCAGAGATTCTTTCAGGTTTTTATTTTTTGTTTCTATTAGAATCATAGAATAGCCTGGGTTGGAAGAGACCTTAAAGATTATCCTGTTCAAATCCCCTTGCCACAGGCAGGGACATCTTTCACTAGACCAGGTTGCTCAGGACACGATCCAACCTAGCCTTGAACACTTCCATGGACAGAGCAACCCCATCTTCTCTGGGCAACCTGTTCCAGGGCCTCATTCAGTAAAGAAATTCTTCCTAACATCTGATCTAAATCCCTTGCTGTGTCACTACATGGTCCTGTAAACAGTCTCTTCATCTTTCTTGTAAGGCTCCTTCGGGTACAAGAAAGCTGCAATTAGGTCACCCTGAAGCCTTCTCTTTTCCAATCTGATCAACCTCAATTCTCTCAGGCTTTCCTCATAGGACAGCTGCTCCATCCCTTTAATCATCTTGGTGGCCTCCTCTAGATTTGCTCCTATCATACAGTGAGATAAGGATGGAAGAGGCCTGAATCTTTGAAGACTTCTGAGGATGTTCTGTGGCCAAGAGTTAGCATCTCTCCTCCATGCTCTGTACTGGCACTCAAATGCACTAAGTTTTCTCCTTGAATTCACAAAATAAACTTACTCAGTATGCCTGATGAACTGCTCTTTAAAAATTAAAGAAATTCATTAAGCAAATCCTGTATTCTTTGTAATTTTATAATGCAAGACAGCAGATTGCTTCCAAAGCACTTATGTGCTATTTTTGCATACTGCTATCTATACGTGCCAATAAGACCACGGCCTTTGACAGAGAAGTAGATGAAAACTTATTATCTGGACAACTGCCAAAACAAAGATGTAGAGACCATCTATGACCTGAGCACTTTTAAATGTGAAACAAAAATTTACAAATATATAAATTACAAGATGTGAATACAAAAATTAATATAAAAAGAAATAAACTGAAACTTGCCCAATCATGGCATTTAAATACCAAAGTACAAACATACCTACAAAACATGCCTGGCTTGGATGATTCTTTGAAACTTCATCTGGTCTTAGGGGAAATAAAACATTACCATATACTAAAACACTGGAATAGATCTTTATTACTATAGTAAATAGCAATAAATGTAAGGGTGGAAAATTAAAATCAAATGCAAAACATTTTCACAACTAGGGTGGGGAAGAAAAAAATTTATTGCCTAAGAAGAGACCGCAGTAAGCAAGTTAACCTCAAAAGCAAGGTGCCAATAAAGCCAAGGGATGTTTGTCTACACACATACCCAAAAAGCAGTATCTTTTTCATGCTGGATATAAGCAATATCATTGCTCAGAAGTAAAACAAGGTAACTGCAGAACTGTAAATCAAGCTATTCCCAAAATTACAGTCTATCGCACAGTTCAGCATTAAGCCTAGATGAACACATGACACTACAGGAAATTAAGGGAATGACACATCTGAGACAAAAGTTAAGGTCAGTGAACTTTTCTGCTGGCTGCAGTGCGTTTAATAATACTTCAAGTCTGATGCTGGAACATCTCTGAACAGTTGATAATGGGAGTTACAGAAAAGAATAAACCACAACTACACTAAACAGAAAACAAATAATTTGCTAATCTGAGTTTTACTGAATTTATTTTAAATGAGGAAATAGCATATGAATGAGTTTCAGACTCCACAGTGTCTCAGATATCACAGTTGTAGGCACACTTAGCCCACAATAGTAATATCGTGGACTGCACCACTCAAATATATGTGATCAGAAAATCAAATAAGAACATTTAACCCACTCAGGTGTACACACTGGGTCAGTTGTGCTTTTTCTCTTTTTTCCCTTTTTTTTTTTCCTTAGGCTCTTCAGAGATAAATTAGATTATCCCGAAGTAAGGTAAATTCAGAGGGAAACGTCCTGTAAATTGCATGCACTAAGTTGGTACATCTGACTCAGGCCATGTTGAAAGAACATTTAGCACAGGCTACTTCTAAATTTTGTTCTAGAAATTCAATGGAGAGCTGAACAGTACCAACAAATACATTACATTTAGCTGCTTTCATTCAAACCTACGTAAGTCTGATAAATGGTAGAAAACACAAATGTGTATCTGTTGTAAACGTAGAATTACTTTATGAGCTTTAACTGAAGTTTCAGCTAAACCTCCTCCAGGCATTAACTATGATTTTTCTTATGCAGCTTGACTGCATGTTTTGTTTGGTCGTTTGGTTTTTTTGTTGTTTTGGGGTTTTTTTCACTTTTCCTTCCACTTTTTGTTTCAATCACGTTAGTGTTTGTCTCTATAGTCACACATTCCATATTTATATCCTGAATTTTCCTACTTCTCTTAGTCTTTTTCCTTTGCAGCTTTGTTTTTCTTTGAGCTTCATTCTGCTGCTGTCACAACAGTGACAATATGCTTCCCTATACACAGACAGCTACAAAATTCCCCCAGCATGACCACTTTAGGATTTCTTCCCCCTAATTAACATCACACAGCATCCTCCTTAGGAGCACCAGGCAGGAATGCTATTTTCTTTCACTGCTTTACTCAAGGAATCATGAGAAATGTTAATTAATTTACTTACAGTAGTTTTAATTTACAACTAGACTTCTGCCTGAATTTGCCTTGCATTGATGGAAAATCAGAGAATAAGGAATAATTCAAGGTCAAAACCTGCCTGGTTCATCCATTATGAAAGGGTTGAGAAAGAAATGCCCTCCAACAGACCTCTGGCTCATACCACCATACATGCATTTTTCCATTAGGGGAACACTACTCCTCAGATAACTGAAATTAGAAGTTGATCTCATCTTCAACAGTATTTGTCCTTGTTCTAGTTGTCCCAGTGTAAATTACATGGCTGGAGCCCTAGTCAGCCAATGAAGATTAAGAAAAACTTGCTTAACACAGTGGCCCATTCTTACTGTTTTTCCATATCAAAGTTATCTGATAATTTCAAGAGCTCATAGAGGCATTTTATTTTGTTTGGTTGGTTTTTACCCCAACTAGATGCTGCTGAGAGGAAAGTAATATCTTCCTCAGGTCCTGCTAGGGAAGTTCACAGCTGTAGTGTTACTGTCTAATAATACAGGCAATATTCGTTACTAAGAAAATTTAAGCCAACCTAACTAAATACAGATTTCCCCCTTCCCATCTTACACACCATATATGTGTGACTTCTGCATGATATAAAACATACAAGACTGTATTTCTAATTATGGCATCTAGGATCTGAATGAAATTCTACAGAGACAGGATTACATTTACAAAAAAAAACCTTCCCACAAATAACCTATGACTCAAATTTGGCCCCACCTAACCAAGACTCTACAAGACAGAAAAAAACCCCTCTCTCGTGAGCCTAGAACTTTCTGGATCTAGTCTCAGCCTTGATGACTACTTAAAATATAGGGATGCATGCAGTCCCACCAAAATTGCACACCTAAATATGAATCAATTATTAACCTGATAAGCTTTTCTAGACAAGAGCTTTGTTCTACTAGAATTAAAGCACCAGAATTTTAACTGGCTTCAAACACAGTATTGTAGTCACAGCTAAAAGGAAAACTTCTCCAATGACATTGTGAGAAGTATTTTCATGCAAGTGTGACTTTGTAATTTAAAAAAAAAATCAAGTAGAAAAAAAATGTTTGTTCTTGCTCCTAAACAATACTTATCTATACTGAGTTCACACAACAAACTATTATACTGCATTTGACAGTTATAGTGCTATAAACTTTCATCTAGACCAAGCTCACATTAAAAAATCTTTTAAGTGTCACTAAAAAGGCACTAGGAAAGGCGTATCTACTATTTTCTTATTAAGTCAGGACAATATCAACTATAAACCTAAAAAACAATAAACATATTTGAAACACAGGCTGTTACTATTCAAACTCAGCATTGCAAATACTGAAAGCTGCACCCGTAACCCTCTGCACACCTTGTTATCACTGCACAGCTGCTGGGACAGACAGCTAACAGATAAAATGGATATCATTATGAATAAATGTGTCAGATCATTCAATAATTATTACTCAAAAAAGCAGTACAGAAGAACTGTAGAAATTCCTTCATAAATTGGCCACCCATTGTTTTCCTTCCTTTGTGAAAGAGTCCACTTTAAAATGCACTACCTTAGGATGGAAATCCACAGTACTTTAAAGGCTTCTAACTCCAGGGTGTCAATCACATGAAATGTGGAATTTTTTTTGCCCAGTCCGTCCCTGAATAGGCTCATTATATAGACAGACATACAGCACATGTATGGCTGCAAGAACACAGGCAGGAGCACGGGACAGCTGCTGTGGCTGAGGCTGTGATGATCACGAAGCTGCACACCTCACACGCAGGGTGAACTGCAGCCCCTGGGAGGGCTGATGCTCTAGTACCTCCCAAGCTCATCCTACTTTGTAAATTATGCCAAGACAGTAGAATTTTGAAAGGTCCCTTAAAGCCATAACAGTTTCATCTCTTTAGTTCACTACCAATTTCAGATGAGTCTGAATCAGTGGTGTGATGGTAAATTGTTTATTATTTCTCTACCAAGGCTCATTTTTAGTACCTTCTAATAGAGAAGGCCCACGCAGAGAAGGCATATCCAGCAATTTCTGCAAAGGAGCTCGACACGAACTTGGATAAAGGAGCCATCACTAGGGACCATGACAGGCTGACAAGGAAGAATAAAGGACCAGAGCAGAAAGCTTAACAGGCATCTCCAAGCGTGCTAGATAAGATTCATTCCCAAGCCACATAAGTTAGAGTCCACTGGGAAGGAAAAAACCAAAAGCTAGTCTCAAAATATGCACAGCTTCTAAGGCGCCTGTAGTTTTGCTCCCTGATCCTTGGACTGCCTTTATCAAGAAACACTTGTCTCTGCTTCATGCTGTGAATATATGAAAAATTGCATCTACCTTCATCTCAGGTGCTGCCTGCAGGCAAGAAACGTATCTTACACAGTTCCCTTATCTTCCAGGGTGATTTCTCACACCCACCCTAGACATGCTCTTAAGTACTCGTTTGTATAGTAAATCTAACAGGAACCAAAGCGGAGGCAGCGCTGCCTTCTCCAACAAGAACTCCCACATCAGAGGCTTTGTTTTTGAAGCACCAAAGTTTCTTCCTACTGAGAACATAACCATATAATTTGAATTTTCAAGCTATTCTCTATAGCATAGCACAGAAATAAGAAGTGCAATGCAATTACAAAAAAAACCCCAACATATATAATCACTATAAGTGAGTGCATACCTTCCCTGATTGCAGTAAATGGGGTTCCCTCCTCTTCTTGTAATCTTATCACCTTCAATGCCACCAGCTTTCCATTTACCCTGAAAGGGAAAAAGAGGAGGGGAAGAAGAAATTAAAAAAAAAATTATCATAAAACCAGTATTTCTCATACTAGAACTTGTTTCCCATCATATACTTATCCAATTTCTTTCTGTTAATGCCAGTGAGTCATTTATAGCACTTTAAGAAACACTTCAAAGCTTCCATAATGTCAACTTTGTATTTTCACACTCAGATGCAATCCAAGAAATTATCTCAGTTTTCTGTGAATCAGTCTGTTTCCTTTCTATCACAGCACTAAATGGAAGCTTTGTAAAGAAGTACCACATGGTAAAATTTAGTTATAAAGTATTTGTCCATTATTTAAACAAATTGTTCAAAGAAAAAGGATATTATTTTCATTAATCACTCCACTTGCAGAATATCCAGATTTATACTGATTGCCTTTTTTCTACTGCATGACACATAATTATAGCCCTCAAAAAGCTAAAAAGTTTGAGATGTGAAATAATTTTTAGATCATTCTGGCTGTTTCCCATTAGGGTAGGATTGTTCGTGAGGCACATTCTTGACCACGTGGCCTGAACTATTGTTAGTTTATAAAGACTCTCATTTATAAGTTTAAAATTATTTTGTGCTCCAAGAGATAAAACTTCACAACAGGTCATTTTAGTGTAAAACTACTTGGTTGGTTTCACTTCGAGCATTCAAAATTTCAGTACACATGAAGCATGTTCCAAGCCCTGCAAAAAAAATCCAGTTGGTTCAATTTATCCAAATAAAATCTCACAAAAACTGAACGAAGCTGATATTCAGTACCCTCTTCAAGAACAAACTAGCAAACAGACTCCTCATGTATGTTGGATAAACTGCCAAAAAGGCATAATACAGTTGAAAAAAAATAACATTATTATTGCAATTTCTTTCTGTAAAAGCAATGTTAGTCTTCACAGCCACAAAGCTCATTCAGGGAAGCAATGGAGCCTTTACACTCCTGTAGTCATGGAGTGAATTCCCTACTGTACTAGACTCTAGAACATGTGGGTTTTTTCAAAGCAAGATGATACGGACACCCACCAACTCTGAATTCATCTTCTCCCTCAGGCTTTCAATTTTTGCAGTTATATGAGCTCAGTTGACGGATGGCTACTGTCTCATTTTTCTGATTATTATTCTTTTACAATTTCCAAAAACTGATTAGCCCTATACCGAACATTGCATAATGACTCTGAACAACTTAAAAAACCCTGGTTACCAAAAGATGGTTTACTCATCACCTTCCAATTATTCATAGTACTTCAGACTGGCACCAGTTCAAGTCTCAGGCCACTCATCACTGTTCAAAGACAATTATCAGCTTAACCCTACTGGATTATCTGGATTTCTCCTTATAATTACCTTATGTGGTTTTGTTGGGTTTTGGTTTTTGGGGTTTGTTGTTTGTTTTTTTTTTCATTTAAACAGGACTTCTGGCATCAGAAGAAGATAAGCCTTGCCTCAAGTAACTTCATGAGTCATGCTCAGACAGCAGAATAAACCATAATAAAAGCAGAAGTAGAAAGACTGATGACACATTTACATGACACATATATATGACACATATACATAGGTAGTTTTCAACTGCTCCATCAATACACCACCCTGCCTATCACATACATATCACTTAGATACCTGGACAACTTGACTATTTTACAACAGATGAAATAACTGTGCAGGAGGCATTTAAGTAAGAAATGCAAGATCATTTTGCAGATCAGGAACAGGACAAATGCTGTGTTCAGAGACGGCAATGCAGAATACAATGGAAAAAAGCACATCAAGAAGGTATTAAGGAAACGGGTATGGAGTCTCTTGCCAGAGAGACAGGTAAACATCACGCAGCATTATGTAGATTATACCCTTTTTAATTCAAAATTCTACATTCCATTGATTAATGAAGAGCAATAAATAACACAAATAAGCAATAGTATGCAACTCATTTCAAAGAATTCACAATTAAACATAGTATGTGAGCTGTGCTATTTAGTTATCATTGCCACTTTGACATTGGTACCTGTCATCATCTTGATAGACATCATGGCAAGTCTTAATACCATCAAAGTGATTGAACTAATCTCACATAGTGTTCCTCTGGGATTTCATTCTCCTCTTTACTATTATTTATCTCCAATATACCAATCTATCATTTCCAAAATACAACAGCCTTCTTGTTCTCATTTACTACCCAATCATTAAAATCTTATTTTTCCCAGTTCATTTTCTATAAACAGGAGCATATAAAACTGCAGATGTGAGAAATTATAAAGTATCAGTTAAGGAGACAGGGTGTATACTCACATCCTTTAACTATCCTCTCACTGATGTAATTTCAGGATGAAGTTAGATGATGCTGAAGAGATGAGCTAAGGGCTACCTCAGGGTATAGCCTTCCTCCTGTTAAATCTCTGCCACTGTCTTGTATTTCTCTTGTTCCTGCTAGACTACAGTGAGACTGCTTGGAGAACTTAAATAAGAGAAGTCTGGCCCTTCCAAAAAGAACTAAATCATATTTAAAAAAACAAAAACAAAACAATAAAGGCATGACAAAAATTCAAAACCACTACAAAATACATGAGAATAACTGGGTCCACCTTTTGAGAAGTAAAGTGCCATGGGATCAAGCCATCTCGGTCATAAAATTATGCCCCGAAACTTGTGGTGCCATGCCAAAATAATATGGCAATTTCCGTAGAATCAACATGGAAAAAGGGAGACCAAGGTAAAATTACCTCTGCAACTTATTGACACTTGTCTTTGCAGACTTCAGGAGGATAAGGTCAGCAGAATTACTTCCAGATATTACTCCACATTCGTCTTCCACAATTTTCAAAGCATGCTCAGTATGTTCATTATTTTCAAATGCAAGTAGAAAAAACAACAAGCAGATTGCCTTTTAGATAGTGAAAAGGCTAGGATTCATTAAACCACCTCTATTACTCACTGTCCAAAGCAAACAATTTCACACCTTCTCAAAACAATACACTTAACTGGGTCAAGGATTACACATAATCACATGTCAATCCCATCAACTGCCTCATTAGTTTCTATTAAGGACAATATTGACTAAAAAATTCCTATTTTCTAACTTACAAGCCATCCTCTCTCCTAAACTAATGCACCTTCTCTCATCCAAAAACCTTCAGAGAAAGTATAGAAGTACTAAAACCTCTCTAATTACCACACAAAACCACTTTATTGTAGGCTAAACACATGCAGCTGACGAACAGCTTTCCCATTTATGGAAATTCAGCATTTTAACATTACACAATCTCTTATAATAAATATATATGCAACATAGGCAAAAAAAAAAAGAGTCCAAGCTAATTTATGTGGCATAAAGTCTGCATATTATAAAAAATAAATATGCCAGATATTACAAAAATGCTAATATAATGTCATTCTGCATTTTCTAAAAGAGTGTTTTTCAGCATTACCAAAATAAATACATTTATAAAAAATGACCATTTAGGAGAAAGTAGAGAAGATTAGAAATTATTTAATCCTTTAATGCATCATTAAGAACATGTAACACTGATGAATATAAAGTAACTGATGACTTAATTGGCTTCACTGGGGATAATGCTGATGTTGCCACACAGAGAACAAAAGACTACAATAACACTATTTTGTCAAGTTCTTCAGATATATTTAGATGAAATAAGTGTTCTAAATATACACATTTAAAAGAATCAATTAACATAAAATCTGCCATTCTGATTTCAATCTGTTTATTTAATACCAAGTTTTACCACCGGCTGGAGTTGAGGCTGAGCTCATAACTTGTGAAAGTATTAAGCTTGGGAACATTTTTGTAAAGAAAAGTCAGTAGTTAGTATTGGGATAATGCTCTAGTTTGTGATACCCGATACAAGAAACTAATCCTTATGAAGAAAGTAACTCTCACTTGTTAAAAATTCATTTACATGAAAAGCTCAAAGTTTGATGATCAAACCTTAAAAAAATCTAATTAGATCTACTCCATAGTGATATTAACGTCATAAACAGATGTCTAAAATCCCAAACAGGTCATGGGGGCCTAATGAAACCAGGCTCTGCCAGAAAGTTCCTTTGAAGATACATGACAGAGGCACATTCACTGTAGGTTTAGTCACCTCTGATTATTCTACCAATGAATAACTAATTCCATAATGAGGGAAACACTTCTTTTAATCATTGTCATAAAAGGCAGTTCAGTGTAAACATGGTTTGTATTATATTTTTCTTACTAGAAAGGACTTAATGTTTCTAGGTTACAAAAGTCACTCACAGTCCTGCTAAAGCCCCATGGGGTAAATACTGGAAGGACTAACACAACCCCTATGTTTCTCTTTTTGAATCCCACCATCTTTTAACCTCACCCTAGACAAAAGTTACCTGTTTTTTAAAAAAAGCCAGTGGATTAAAGATATTTCATAATGCTGATGCTTGTTAGGGTTGAAAAATAGAAGATCAAAGAGTTCCAAGAGAGAAGAAGGACTTTAATTATTAATTAGGGTTGTCACTGGAACTCAAGAATCTTGTTCTTCACAGGACTCAAAGGAGTCTCAAACAATGTGGCAGGTCTCACTTGAATAGCAGCAGGTGAGCATTTACCTCCAGGTCCCTCATCCTTACCTCCCAGTCCACATCAGTTCAAACTAATCAGCAGCCCATCTAAGCATAGAGGCTGTACTTGACCTACACCTGCTGGAAGCAAATAACCTGGGCCTGGCAGCAGGAAGAGCAATACCAAGAACCAGTCCTCCTCCATATGCCTCATATCTCTCCAGGCCCCACTGATGTTCATATAAAGAGAATTTGGAGACAATTAGTGGTATCACTTATAAGTAAAGGGACCTCGTAGAACCATGCACACTGATAGTCACAGGAGATCTTCTGAGAGATGCTGTTCCTCAGCTAACTGGGAAACATATTGGTGCACAAGGGCATTCACTTGGCAAATTACTTCAGTGTTTGCTCTACCATTCCACTCATGCATACATGCATGAGGGCCAAAAATTGACTATCCCATAACTCTACTACATGTATCTAATATAACTATCCTCTATCCTAGTTTTTCTACCAAGTTTTCTTGGGCAATCCTGGGTAAGTAATATAATATGCCTTCTTCCTTCAATTTTATCCCCTTTTGTGCAAGGTAAAAATACTTAGTCACCTCTGTAAACTGCTTTGCAGGTTGAGGCACAGCATATATAGTCTAATGTTCTTTTTATACACTCAACTATGGAGGAAAGTTTTGCCCATCTTACTTTTAAATGCTGACAAATTCAATCAATAGCGATCAATATAGTCAATGAGTACAAGATTCTATTTAGAAACTTAGCTTATTTCAAAACTTACATATTTTAATATTAATTTTTCCCTCCATTTGGCATTTTATTTGAACATCTACTTATCATTAGTTTTGTATCTAGTTCAATTTGAACTTATTGTTTATACTAAAGATTTACAATGCTTGAGATTTTTTTAAAAGCATTTATGTACACACTTTATAAACCCATGTCATGACTTGTCTACAAAAATCAGTGATGGAAATCAGTTTAAAAATGAGGGAAAACAAAAGTGAAGCTCTAGTTAGTAACCATAAAGTGCCTTTTCATAATCCATGAATATGTATCCCTTTTCCAGCCATCTGCTACCATCAGATGAAAAGAGTTTCATTTATAGAACACTGATTTCACACAAATTGTAAGAAATAAAGAAAAGGTTAAGAAAGCTGAGGTCACTAAGGCAACAAGAATCAGAGCAATTTTGAAATAATTGGTCGAAATAAATTGGCCATAACATGAAGAAAAATCTTCCTATGAAAGGAAACTGTACTGTTGCACATGAAACATATGAGGGAGCCTGTGAACACACCTCACATGGGCATAGAGTGAAGATGGGAATGACTAAAAAGTAGCAGCATGGCCATCTGAAGCTTATGGCGTTTGCAATAGAATGAAGATAAAACAAAGACAATCACAGAGTCAAGGAGGTTTCATGACAAGTAAAAGAAATTCTGCAACTTCAAAACAAAAAGAACAGCAATTAGTCCTGTCAGTCATCCTCAGTGAAGGATTCAGCATCATAAATTTAAAAAACAGAATACACACACCACCCTTTTCTTCTTGTGAGCAGCCATCCACACACATAGATATACGATGGTAGCTATATATTCATAACCCACACTACAATATATCATGCCAACAACAGATACAGGTAGTTCTCAGTAATTATTGAAATATTCCCTGCTGCCCAAGAATAACACAGCCAGTGCAGCACATCATGCCTCCTTGAGCACAATTTCTCTCCACTTTTAACCATGAACTCCCTATTGATTTTCAAGTAAATAGTAAAAGGTACTGTCTTTGATGAAAATAAATGCCAAATGCCCTAGCTACCCAAAAAATGTCTTTTATCTTTAGACACATCTTGGAATCACCTTGAACACAAACAATTCAGATTTCAAACTGAAATAGTAGAGGTACCTCAACTGAAGGACTGCCCTATGTCCTCAGCCTTTGAGTTCTTGCTGACAGCATCAGCCCCTAATGGGTCTGCTCTGTGCTCTACTGATTTCTCATATTAATAGTCAAAAAGGATAAGGGCCACAATTCATTAGAACAAGTATTTTACTAGAGATAAATTGAAATTATGTATTTTCATGGTAGGGAAAATAGGCAAAAATGTGTTGATTGAGCTATTAGGAATTCTACACATTTTTGCAATACTATGAGCACATGCAACTAAGTAAAGATGCTTAAAAAAAAAGTAAAGGTAGAGTAAAAAATATTATATGGACTTGCAAGAAACAGATCAAGACCAAAGTGGAGACACTACTGGCTTGCCTCTCAAAACACAGAACAAATGCTGTGCAAGCAGCAGTCACAGATCATATCGCTTTAGCCAAGGTAATCTTTTTTAATTCTTTGACCTAAAGGGCAACTGAACACAGTGGGAGGAGAGGACAAAGCATGCCAACTCATAACACTGCCAAAAGCACAGGTTTTTCCCTTAAGTGCAATATGCAGAGTTCCCAGTGTGGGAACCAAGGCCTCCACGCTGCTTTGTAAGGGGCTTTGGTTGGCAGCAGCCCCCTTATGCTGTCATCAGCTTCATCTCCAGAATCACAACTTACATCAACATTTATGTGCCACCAAGCCAGATCCACCAGTGTATGCTCAGGTAAATTTATAATCCAGCTCAAGAGGGAAGAAGGTCAAGGGCAGCAGAAAGACATACATGTCAATACAAACAGCACTTCTTCAGCTTGACCACACAATGAAATGATACATGAATTCAAAAAGCAACTCTTGTTTTACACCTACTGTATGGCAAATGTCTCAGGTGTTAGTCAAATAAACAGTCAATGGAACTTGCATCACTTTTTACAGTGTTATCAGTGCACTTCTCCAAAATTTTACATTTAAAAAAACCACTTCCAAGTCATCTGAATTTCATGCAGTATGAAGCCTCCTGGGATATTATACAACAAAGTAAAATATGAGAATCTAACCTGAATGAAAGTAGAAATGAATATGCCAAGATAAGTTTCATTACGTATGTCTGATGTGAAACTCATGAAATCAAATGTATTTGCCTATTGATGCAACTGTCAGCCAGAAAAAAAAAATGACTGCTTGGCTGTTCTTATTAACAAAAAAGCCCAGCCTAAGAGAATCCTGTTTCACTTTCCTCAATAACACAGTCCTGTTCACTCTGCTGTTTCTTCACCCCAGGGATTTTTTTTTATCTGACTAGAAAAAGAGAAATCCATCATCCCACAAGAGGAATTAGCCCACTTCATTTCACTTTCCTGTGATACCACCACAAATGCTCATAGAGACAGAAAAGCAATGGATTTGATAGGAAGACAAGGGGTTGGTACCACTGATTCTGCTCCAAGCTGTAAAAGGCCAGGATTTTCCTGAAAACAAGTTACTGCATCTATTACTTTAAATTTTAGGAAAGAATGGCTGATTCTGTGTCTTTGAAGGCAGGTATGTATCTTTTAGACTTTCAAAATAGTATACCAAGATCAAGAACGTTTTATTCCATCATTATGATGAGCAGAGGAAATAATTTTAAAAGCTGAAATATATCTCAGGAAATGCATAGAAAAAACAAACCCCACTACTTGCCACATGTAGCTGGTGACAAATACGGAGCACAATTCTGAGTACAAAGCATCATTCAAAACAGCTCAATCTGATCTTAAATTTTCCATGTTCAATTACTGTTAAAGACACATCTTGGACACATTTTAGCAAAATGAGATAGCCAAGTTGGGAACTAAGGATTCTCAAACATTTTGACCAAAATCCACTTGTGTGCAAATATTACCAGGTCCAGCTTTTTCGTCATATGCAGACACATCTGCATTCTACAGTGTGCCATAAGAGCTTAATCCTTCAGCAGTCAAACTGGGCATATACCAAAATAAACAAGCCTCTTTTGAGCTATTTTTTTAAAATTCTCTTTGATGCATATCACAGTCTCACCCTATATACCCACATCAGGGGCTAGAAAAAAAACTCTGTATCTATTGCTGTATCATTATAAGATAAAGCTAGAAACAGGCAGAGTCAATCTGGCTCAAAAGGAGCAGCCAAGTTTGGTTCTCAACCATAGAATCATTGAATTGTTTAGGCTAGAAAAGACCGCTATGATCATTGAGTCTAACCATTAACACAGCACTGCCAAGCACACCGCTAAAACATTGTCCTGAAGTGCCACATATACACCTTTTAAATATGATGCTGGCCCACGCACTGGCCCAACCCCTGTCCATCTATGTTCCCCAAGAGTACATGACAGCAGTAATGTTCATTCTTCTTTAGGGATATCACCTAAGCCAGAGATTCCTCAGTTTCTCACAGTGGCAAAAGAGGTAACAGGGCTACATTACCTCAAAAACAACTCCTTTTGAAATAGTAGATAGCAACTGTAGTGGTTCCCAAGTTCTTAAGTACAGCATCTTCCTGCTGTGAAGTAATTCAACTGTTTCTCTAGTTCAAGAAACAAAAGTCTGGACTGGAGGTGCTGAATCTGGATAGTGGTGAGTAATATGGAAATCATTCAATTCTCAATAGGGAAGAATTCAAACAGGTGAAGGAATAGTACTATAACATTAGAAATACTCTCTGCATATGAATTCTCATCCACATTCTAAGTACACATACTTTTTTCAAAATATATTTTAAAGACCTTGCAGAAGGTGCTACAAAGCAGCAGGATAAAGTTATATGTTGTAACTCTCACTACTTATCTAGAGTTTGCTATTTATAACGGAGAACGCACTACACCCAGTTATTTCCATTTATTATTCAACTACCATTAAAATCATTGAAGTAATTCTTACAGATCTGCAGGCAGCTCTACTAAAATGGTATTTCTCACAAATCTATGTTTTCTAACATGTTCATGAATCACCACTGAATGTAATAGCTTCAGGGAAGCACTTTGCTTAGTTTTTAACTTTCAGGCTGTTCCACTGACTGATGGGACATCTAGAGAGCCTGCTGCCTGAGTTCAATCTTCCTGAAAGCCAAAGCACATGGGATAACTATCACCAGACTCTCACTGTGATTTTACTGAAAGGGTTTAGCCATAAGGCACAAACTGAAATCTACACTGTTTTCTCATATTACATAGACTCCAATAAAAAGTTTATACGTGTATAATGTCTGGAACTTACAGAGATGCCTAATGAATCATTAACAACAAAAAGTACTCGCATTTTCTTGAAGAAAGCTGCCAGAGAAAGACAATACTACCTGTAGTGGCATGGCAGAAGTGTAAATATTTCTACATTTAGAACATGTTTTTACTCCTATCAACAGTCATTATGCTCATCAGTATCAAAGCTATGATATGAGGGAACTCATCATTCTGATTTCTTGCAAATATTCAGTGAAAAAAAGATAATTTTCTGTACCTAATCAAGTTAATGACCCTGAAAAATGTTAGCATATATTTCCTTTTTTCTGTCCCATGAATGTCATGGTATTTTCTCTGCTGGAATGGTAAAGCTCATCTATCATTGACTAACCAAAGTTTTTAAATAAAGATATCACATATACCAACCCCCTCTTTCAGAACTGGTATATTATTATTGGAAATCTGATTATTGAAACTTGATTAAATATGTGAAATTGCACAAGACACACTGCTTTACAAAAGATAACTCTCAGTGAAAGCACTGACTCAAGGAGTATAATTTAAGTCGGTTTACCGAATTATTTTATGCAATATAGAAGTACTTAGGGCATTTGGGGATAAAAAAGATGCAACAAGTAACACAGAGCAGCTAAAAAAATATTTGACCTGTATACAGTAGATTATTTTGAGGTGGAGTGGTTGTAACAATTGTAAATAAACTCCTGTAAACAAATTAAATCCACAGTAGTCCAAAATTCAATTAATTCCCTTCATGTTATTTTATTCAAGCTTTTTTAATAATGATAAACAAAACGTAAACCACTTATCGCATATATTCAGCACTGTTCTCAAAGCATCAAAAAAACTTTTGTTTTTACCCCTAAAAATTTATTTGATCTGAATATAGAAAAATAATACAACATTAAAGTACAAACAAACACCAGATTAAAAGGGATCTCATCTTGTTCTGATTTGAAGTTAGTATGTTGCCTGCACAAAATGGTCTCAGCCTCTTTCACTCGAGCACATGGCAGTCAGTAGCACTTTGATTCATAGGGATCTATGTACATGTTCAGCATATCAGTGGATACTTTCTGCTTATCTTCATTTACACATGTTAAATGAAAGAACAAAAACAAAAACAACACCACTTACTTGCTTTTTCCTTTGTATACCGTAGCATAGGACCCTTCCCCTAGTTTTTCCAGTTTTTCATATGAGTCTGCTTTTCCAAACTTAGGGCTTGTAGGCTAAACAAAACAAAAAAGATTACCTTTCAGCATGTATTGCACCCGTAACATTAACTCCTTTGATTCAGCCTTTAGAGACCAAATATCATCATTAAAACTCATAGACCTGCATGTTCTCATCAGCGAACAACCAAACAAAAATTAACCGAAGAGCTAATGAAACATTATAATTGATCACTCAAAGAAAACATCATATTCAACACCCCAGATGGTGGTTGCTGATATAAACCACGCATTTACATTACTGGAAGTATCAAAAGGATTTTGTTCTTAATCAAAGAGATGTTTCTGTTTTATTTTTCATATATATCACTTCATAGAGGGGAAAAATATCACTAACAACTAAACTATCTTATTTATGTTTAGAGATCTAAACAGCATCCTTAATCTGTCCTATAAAATCAGGCTAAAAGAGCTGTTTAATTTTTTTATCTTTTTTACTTTTTATTTTAGACTAAATCCCATCCAAAGACATTGCTCTAAGTAGTCAAGGTCCCAGTACATCAACAGAAAAACGTCTTTAATGATAGTATCTTGATTTCGATTACAGTCTTCAGCTTGTGTGTATAATCACACCATATTTCAATGTATATGCAACATAGTTAAATAAAGTCCTGTATTCTTAGTATCTGCAGCCTAAGTGAGGGGTCTAAAACTAAATGATTCTTCTTCAAAGGGCCAGATAGCTCAGCTGGCATTTTCCACGGACTGGTTCTTGCCCACTTTTACACAGTCCTAACAGACAATGCTTCAAAACCAGAAATTCACCTGACATGAGAACTTTTCAGTGAAATTCTTGGAAAATGTTTAACTTTTTTTAAGTGCATCTCATTTGCCCAATTTTCCCCATTTTCCAGTTTTCTGGAAGGTAGGGGCTTTTTATTTGCCCCCCAAGACCAGATGGACCCTGCAAAAAACTCATCTGTAGCTGCTCTCAGCATTACTCACATATATTTTAGACTGCAATGCTCAGATCTTCTATACCTAAATCAACCAAAAATCATAGAGCAGAAATTTTGGAGGGTTAGCACTAATACTCAAATCACATACAGAGACGGATTGGATGGTACTCTGGTTAAACACTATAAAGAAAAGCAAACAAGCAAACCCAGCATGTTCAGGGTTGAATTCAACTGAGACACTCTAAGCCACGTGAAGCTGCACACACAGTACACTCACATGTAGGATTCTATGCCTCATTTAAAAAAAAAGCATTCATGTTTCAGTTTTTTAAAAGGAAACAAATATTACAGTCCAGGATACAGCTGTGTGTAAATTCCTGTTAAACCATGGTTGAAAGTTTTAAATCAACTGAGCCTAAAAATTGCTTCTATTTAAACAGACAAAGGCATCCCAGGTAAGCTGACTTGGTACCTCATACCTGTCCAGCACATCCAATTAACAATTAGCCAGAAATGCAAGCATTTTCTTTACTCAACTACCCTTCATTTGTCCTATGCAAAAACTCTGGCACTTTGCCATACATACACGTTTTTTGGGGATTAACATTCCAGCTTTCTGTTGAATGGTACAAGGACATACATGTGTATGCTTGCAAAATTGAGCCCTTTCGTCTCTATCCGATACAAAGAACAACCTATTATTTTGCTATCCAATTCTTAAGTATTAATAAACCTATGAAAATTTGTTATATGGGAATTCTCAGATTTTTTCCTGCTACCCTATTTCGAACGCTTTATTACAGATAAGGTAATAATATTCTTGGTTTCCAATCTGTGTTTAAAAAAGCATCTTGCCTGGTTAAAAAACAACTTTGGTGGGTTTTTTTAATTACCATTTTAATATAGATGTTACTAATAGAGGTGACTACAATATTTATTCAAGTAGCCTCATTTAAGTATCCAATTATGGACTACTGCAACACTAAAAAAGCTTCAGAAACAGAATGATTAGGTGTTTAAATGGCCTGCATGTAACGAAGAAGGACAGCAAAGTATTTCCTAAATTGCAGGCTGCAATGAACACACAGTGAGGAGCTTTGTTTAGAGTGTAAATGCTGCCCTAGTTAGCAGTGAATAGCTCACTGTTGGCTTCCTCATAGCAAGACAGAAAAAGGACAGGGTTTATACATGTGTTTCACATCCATTCTTATTTTCACACTGAGATTTACTTTTATTCTGTACTGCTGGAAACCATAATATAAAGGTCACAACAACTTGTAATGCCTTAAGATCTTGATAGGAAACAGGATGCCTTTAATCCATTACCACACAGTGTATCATCAGCAATAACTATTCCTACAACCTCAAGCTTCTTTCTCCGTACCCAGCTGTCAGAAGCCCAGATTTAAGGTCACGCCTTTTGACTCATTCTCCTCCTGGAAGTTGCTGCATCCTCACCAAGAACGGCAAAACTCTAAATGCTGGCATTGGCTGGACCAGGAGAAGAGCTCATTCCTCATTATTGAAGAAAGGTTCTTGCTGTTGGGGGCAACCCCACACAGTGCCCCAGGGCTCAGCTCTGCAGCAGCAAGGCTGACCCAACACCCTCCCCAAACAGCCCCCCAACACTTGTCCAGTGCCTGCTCCCTTTGGGTAAGAGCAGACCAGAAACAATCCAAAACCCAACACATAGCCACCTCCTGCCAGTGTGCAGTAAAACCACCCAGCTGATATCCTACTCTTCCCAGGTTACAGCACCTCCACAGAGAAGTTCAGCTCTACTCCAACTGCATCACTAGACTGGATTGCCCATGTTCGCACACTATGAAATCTCCTTCCATTAAAATGGACATTATTTTTCCTTGCATTTGTAATCTTAACAGGCTTACAATTTTGAAGGTATCTGGTGTAGAAAAGCATTTCAGAGAATTTCATCAAAAAAGTTTAAATAAATTCTCAGTCAAAAAAATACTCATTTGCATGATACTTCTTAATGAAACACAAAAATACTCAGAAAATGAAATTATTTTAAAAAATAATTAATAGTTTTACCATTTCTCCAATATTTTCTCAATTTTTTTAAAAAAATGAAGTCTCATACATTAATTCAAACTTCCAATAAAAAATTGCTTATAAAGGGAAAAAGTGCAGACACTTCTTGCATATCCTTTTATTTTTGGATTATAAAGGAGGTGAAGACTGAGTAAGATAATGCAAAAACAAAATTTTCCAAAACTCAAGTTTGAAGCTTAAAGAGTTCTAAATAAAGGGTTAAGGAAGGAATCAAAATACTCGGAAGTTCCACATGACTCTGAAATTACAATCCCTCATTCATAAGGGTATTTTTTCAGCTCCATGGACATGAATTTCATTATTCACATTTCTCCACATTAGTTTATCCTTTTCAACCATTTCTGTTAAAAAAATACACCTTGCCAGAGTGAGGTTGGGGGCTTTTTTAGTAAATGTAAATATTAAAATCAAATACAGAAAATTCATTTTTAAGTACAATTTCTTCTTCTAAAGTATTTTATTCCTTTTGATAAAATATGTGGGAACACATATGCACAGAGATTTCTGTTTGTTGAAACACAAGAGTCCCATGCTCTGCCTGGGATGTGGTTGACTGAAATACACAGAGTGAGTGAGACACATCAAGAGCACATCAGACGTACAGTGCTCGCATCAGCCATCGACAGATCACACAAGCAGCACACTCACAAGTTTTCCTATAGTTCACACAGCTGGTGCAGCCCTCCAGTTTGACCCAAACAATATTTCTCAATGGAAAAGAGTACTAATTTTAGCTGAACACATGTATTTTGGTAAAAATTTTTCACAGGTACATTTTGAAGATCTGACCTTGTAATACTTCTGTCACTGTTAATTGTCCATTCCTCTTACTCCTTTTTACTGCTTTTTAACACTCTGAAACACCAACAGTGAATCTTAGACCCATTTACGTTTGAAAAGACCTGAAAAATCAAGTTCAACTTTAACCATAACACTGCCAAGACCACTACAAACCATGTCGCCAAGCACCACATCTACTCATCTTTTAAATACCTCCAGGGAGAGTGACACATTTTTCTGAGCAGACTGTTCCTATGATTGACAACCCTTTCCATGAAGAAATTTTTCCTAATATCCAATCTGAATGTCCCTGGCATAACTTGAGGTCATTTCCTCTCATCCTATCTCTTGTTACTAATGAGAAGAGACTTACTCCCACCTCACTGCAACCACCTTTTGGGTAGTTGGTAGTGAAAAAGGTCACCTCTGAGCCTCCTTCAGGCTAAACAACTCAAGTTGTCTCAACTGCTCCTCATGAGACTCTCTAGACCCTTCCACTGTTCTGTTGCCCTTTTCTGGACATGCTTCAGCACCTCTATGTCTTTCTTGGAGTGAGGGGCCCAAAACTGAACAAACTATTCAAGGTGAAGTCTCACCAGTGCTGAGTACAGGACTATCTGGTCCTGCTGGCCACACCTGGGCACACTGCTGGCTCATGTTCAGACAGCTGTCAAACAAAATTTGTCATGACATAGCATGACTGTGATAAAAGGACAATCTCGGCCATGTCTGAAAATTGGTTATTTACAAGATCTGTAAATTTTTGGTTAATTAAAGCCTTCAAATCAAGTCTTTAAAATTCTTATCACAGTTTGTTGGACTTAAGCCTAAGGGAGATCTCCTTCCTGTGGCCCCATAGATTTCTGTATACTGAACATCAGTGAGACTACCTAGACAAAAAGAAGGATGTGTTGCTCCATGCTAGAACTTTGCATTTGTTACAAAAAAAGAACTTACAAAGCTAAGGAAAAAAACCCTCACATAGGTCCATATGTGACCAAGACTGAACTATACAATATGCAAAAAGGCAGTAAACAACTGGTCAGCAGAAAATTGGTACCACTGGAAAACTAACTACAAAGTGAATTTTCATGCTACTGAGAAATTTTCCAAAGAACTCTAGTGAGAAAGCTAGATAAGTTACTAAGACAGAAGTGAGTAAAGGTCCTCATGCCTCTGAAGAACATAGTCCCAAGTCACTGTGAAAGTCAGCACAGATTGTGGCAGATCATGTTATCCCCAAGAGGATTGTCAACTGGAGCGTAGAATACTGCACGTCTTTCCCTTCAGGAAACCCACTGGCAATTTTACTTGTTTGCCATTATGTTTCACTTTCCTTGAAAATAGTTTTCACTAGGTAGCTTTCTTATTATAAGTCTACATTTTCCCAGTGGAAGACTAGTCTAAGAGCACCACTAAGCACAGGGAGTGAGCATTTTTAGCAGCATGGCTTACAGTAACCAAGATTAGATATTTTTTCCCCTCTGGTTAAGGAAATGAAGAATATAGTAACAAGGATAGAAAGAGTATGCCAGAATGTTGAGTACAGAAATAGTAGAGGCTAGTACTTCAAACTGACATGAGAGTATTAAAAATAACAGAGATGAAAAGAAATTAGTAGAAACTGTCTTTTCTGACCACGTTATTTCCAATGGCCATTTCATTGATACAGACTGTAGAAAGGATAACAGGCAGACTTAATCTAAGATCTTGCAGTATGAATCCTTGCACTATACTGTGACATGAATACCTCTCTTTATCAGAAATTTTCAAAATCTATGTAGTAAGGAAACCTTTAATGGAAAATTACACTGAGAATCACCTGTCTATTCCTATCTAAGCTGTGTGGGTTATGTTTCCATGCATTTTTCATAACTGCAAAACAGCTTGTGAATGTCACACTTAACTGTCACATTCATGATTCTAAGTTTTCAATAGACCCTTATTTCTTTTTAAAACTGCAGGATATTAAACTTCAATATAAAACTATCATTAAGGGAAAAATATTATGTTCACAGCGCCTCTGTGAATTACTGAAAATTAAAACTGAGTATCTGTTTTGTTTTATTCCTCAAAAGAAATTAATTCATTGCTAGAATAACTTGAACATAAAAGGCAGGCCAAGAGGCTTAATTGAGATTAAATCACAGGAAAGAAAAAATAATAATTATTTTTTGTCTTTTTATATTTTGTGTCCTTTGACACACTGGTAAATCTTCTTTCACAAAACCATATGCAATTTTCACACTGATTTCAGGTTGTATCCAATCTATAATAATAGGTCAGTTTGATCACACCTTGGACTGTTTTCTAGGGCAATATTCAGGGGATAGAAAGATGTTCAAGAACAGAAACTCTGCCTTAATCTCATCTCTCCCGCTATCTGGCCCCATTCTGTTGCTTGCATCTTCCTAACCTTTAACATACAGACATAAATTAAGACCAACCTGAGCAGGAGTAACCATACAGCTCTCTGTGAAAGGGCTGGATGCAGTTTTTAAAGCTGGTCACTTATTCTCCAGGCTATTAGAGCACAGGAGCTGGCTCAACTGCCACATTTTATCTGCCTTCTCATCTAGAGACTATCCCTCAGGTTAACAATTATTAACACTTCCTTTGTGTCAGTAAAGAAAAATCCACACTCTACACTGAATTCTGAAATTATCTTACCTCAATAAAGCATATCAACCAGAAAGGATGAAGTTACCCTAGTAATTAACAGGTTCCTAAAACTGGAGAAGGTTACATGTACCTGAAGAGGATGACAGGCAAGAATGGCACAGAACGTCTTCAGGTAGACAGAAATGATGCTTAACTTTTGGATAAAATTCTGACATTAGTGTCTGGTTTAGATTTCTTTCACGAGTGATTTACAACATGCTAATAGGGTCAGTAAGATATTAACAGGATTTATGCATTTTTGCTTGTCCTTTTTGGAGGAAAATTGCATGTATCAGGACTAAAAATATATACAAGTTACAGAAACAGTAGAGAGACTGCTCTCCCAAAAAGAGCACAGAGTCAATGCAGTAAAGCATTACTTATCCAATAATTTTTATTTGAATGGGTTTTTTACATTTACGTGAGTTAGCAGAAGGTTAGTGTTTTGCTTCATTTAATTTTTAAAAAGTAACTGGAAGGTAGGACATATATCTTAGCATGACATTTGAATTCATTGCCAGTGAGCTTAAGCCACTCAAAGAGAACAAACTGATGAGTTATCGCTACACATCTAAATCTTATGCAGATGGCTAGCTTATAAAACTTGCAATATTCTATTTACATACTGTATAAAAGTACCATTCTAGTGTATAAAATATGTACTCTGAACACAATAATACTCCACCTTGCACTGGAGAGAAATAAATAAGGTCATGTGCCTAAAGAGCATGGATCTCAAATAAAACTTTCAGATAAATACAGTCAAACCATCTTTCAAAACCAGTGTGATTTGGGAAAGAGTGCTATGTACTTGTTTTTCAGTTATGCTTTTACATTTTGTCCAGTTTATTTTGTAGTTTTACCTTTTCTTCAGTCAAGGAGAAAAGAAAAGCAAGTTTCCTCCTTTTGTAGGCAAAAAACTCAGAAAGAGGTTTTTAGTAAGACAGATATAGATAGACAGAAGTACACTCAAGTATAGCTACATGTATATAAAATATATATATGTTTATACACACACAAATACTGTGTGGGGATGGATCAGAGAAAAGGAGCCAAATTCCCTTCTAACAATGGCTGACAAGTGATACATAGGTAGGCAAAAACCTTCTTCACTACCTCCAAATTATCCACTATTCTGATGTGATAAAGGAGTATGTCTGTTCTGCTGGAAAATTCATCCCATAATAACATCCAATTTCAATCAGCTTAAGCAGTGCTAATTTCTATCTGAACACTACTGCACTAATTAACAACGCAAGATTTCTACCAGGTTGTAACGAGCTGTGACATTATCTGCAGGAAATAACTTCATGTTCAAAAGCAAGAGATTTCTTTTCCAAGAGGCAATCTGTGAGCAGAAACACAGAGTTCCAGCTTCCCCAAACTTCTGTGTGTGTTTCATCCTTCTCATCACAAGGTGCAGATCATTTTAAAGTTGTGGAAAACACAAAATAGGAAACATGCCACCTGTGGAGTATTTGGTGATCTCCACCAAACACTGAAGCTGATACCTGCCAGAGAGGTGATAAAACCTCTGAACTTAATCACAGCAGAAGCTAACACCCCAGGGCCTTATAAAGAATGTCTTTCAGGTCACACCTTGAGAAATGTTATTTCTGAGACAAGTAAAGGACTTTTACCTAAACAGAAGCAGTGATATGGAGACTGCAAGCCTGAGACATGTACCTTCCATAAGACATCACTTCCCTACCTAACGGCTCTAAAGAACTTTAAAGGATGAAAGGGGAGAGACTAAGCAGAAGTCTAACTCAGTTCCTCTACTAATCAAGCATAAAAAGAGCAAAATGAAGGTAGTGATGCCAAAGGGGTTTTTGTTCTGATTTTCACATTTTGTAGATTTTAGGAACACAGTAGTTGTAGATTTTTAGAGGGTTAATATTTCTAATAGTTTAAGTTTAATGCCTTTCTATCACTACCCCTGTCCCAGAACAGGGAGCTCAAATTCCTTTAGTTAATTATTCTTGTTTAGACTCCTTTCCAAGGTAGAGCTGAAGGATATCAGAAGGCCTACAGAATGAAACATAAACATAAGTCAGAATGACCCAAAAGCCAGAACAGGATGAACTCCAAGAGATCTTTGTGTGCCCGAGGAAGAGGAGCTGATGAAGACAGAGGGTCTTGACGACCCCAGACCCAATTCCAGGGGTTGGTCCAGGGGTGGGACCGGGGCTGGATTGAGAAATGTGTAAGGTAATGATTGGAGGGATCTTATTATAAAAGCCATAGAAACAAGAACTGGGGTACATGCATGTCATCCTGTATTCCTGTGGGCTGTAGGCCCTGTGTTATTAAAGGACTTTTACTTTTTATCTTACCCTACACTAACGTGGCTCGAAGTCCTGTTTTTGGGGGGAAGGGTCATTCACGGCATCAGTAGGATACATTCATCAGAGTATCTTAAAATAAAGCTTAGAGAAAGCAGAGCCAAAACAGAACACACTCTACAACTGCAGCCAGTATGGCCCAGAGGGCATAGCATGCTCAAGAACATTTACAGAAACTGAAATGCCCATTCAGACTGGTCTAAGCTATACAAGAGAAGAACTTGCAGAGAATGCACTCCGTAAGGAAGGATATGTAGCAGTCTTCTGACATGGAAGAAAAAGAAGTAATGACCAGAAGAGGAAGTAGCAAGGGCCTCTGCTAGACAACACTGTGGCTGGGAAAAAAAAATAAACCTTTTGTCAATTCAAGTACAATTCAAAACCACAGAATGTTAAACTTCTGCAACTAACCCACAGATATCACTCAATCAAACATACATCAGAATATCTACTGCCTGAGGCAATGTATTCAGGCTCTGGGAGAATGAAGCAAATTGCTCATATCTCTGCCTTGGATGGCTGAACTCAGGTCTGCTGAGTAGGACCAGGTGTAACCTAATCAGCAGAGGGCTAACCTGTGATCAGCAGAGGGTTAACATCACCTTCTTCTGTGAACTTCTGCTCCTTCTTCTTCATTGGCATGAACACTCTCATTATTGCACAAGTTACTCCTTGACAGGTACTCTTTGGATCACTCCTTGTGAGGAAGCGTCAAACATTACTAGCAATGTCTCCAAGCAGAAGGAAGAATTGAGTTCACAGAACAGAGCTTTAAAAATCAGGGAGAATTACAGGAAGCTGAGAAATTAAGAAATTCCTATGTGACTCCCATATCCAGTAAGTCTGTGTGAGTCAGCATAGACAAAGATTAGCAAAAGCTTTTGTTTAGCTAGGGCTCTAACCAGCACCATGCCAGTAGAGCAAGCACTAATATCATTTACATAAGAAAATACTAGGATCATAGGAGATTGTATGGACACAGTGGATTACCAGTCTCTTGGAAAAGAACTAAAGATGCTAAAAACACAGTTTCAGAAACATCTGCTTCAAAATTCTGCGGGCAAAGCAACCAAAGCCCATCAGTTTTAACAGAAAAAGAAATTCAGAAAGGATTAACAGAAATCACTAACAGTTTTCAAGAGGAACAGCAGAGATGGGGGGTGAGTTAATAAAAAAAAAAAAAAACAGAAGACTTTAAAGAATAATTTAAATTGACAGTTGTTGTGCTAAACAATAACCAGGCATCACAAAAAAGTAAACATAGTGCAAACCACTTCATCCATCCTTAATGACTCTAAAAGTTCTATGGTAAGAACTCCTTGTGTGAACTCAGGTGGAATACACTAGAGGTATCTTTGGCAGAAACTATACAATGCCAGGCAATGATGAAGAAGCAAATTTGTTTTTGCTACAGATGGTTACATTTTAAAATGTAACCTTTTCTAAAAAGGACAGGCCCCTCGAGGCATGACATCTTACCCGCTAAATTCACATGGGTTAAACAGAGCTCATCTACAGAAAATGAACCTCTGTCATTTCTCGTTAGAACTCTGGCAGAATTCAGTCAAACTTCTGTGGGGACGACAGAAGATGTCCAGAAGATAGAGCAAAACAAAGAAAAGAAAAAAGAAGAGGCAATCAGCCTTTTAAATCATTTCACACCAAATAGGATTTGAAGTGTTCCATCCGTTCTTCTTAGATCTGTAGTCTTCAGCTCAAAGGTCACATTATTATGGATTTTTCTTGCCAAAGTATAACAGAAATAGTTTTTCAATAATTTTGAAGGTCTTTTGGGGGAAATCTGTCCTGGGTATTATTCATGAAAGATATGACATTTTATTTATCTAGTTTCTTTCAAAATAACTTGAGAATAAAACAATTATGATGTGTTGCCAAACCCTTTTCAGTTGTTTTTCTCTCTCCTCTCTGTCTCAGAGTTTCTGACATGTTAAAAAAATGTTATTTTTACTACTTGATTTTAAAAAGAGAAGTTTAAAATGTAAAAAAAATCTGTCAAATCTGATCTGTTTCTCTAAAACTCAAAAACGCAATTCATGTGGTTTCCTAAACTTCATGGGAAAGAAGTCCTCTTCACAAATAAGCAATCCTCTGCAAAATATACAGCATAAACATCATAGCAGCTGTAATTTACCCTACCAGGATAAGGAGAGGAAAACACTTAGAAATCTCATAAGACATCCTAACAAATATCTGACAGGATAACATCTTCTTTTTCAAGTTCTATTTTCTGATTCTGTTATACAAATATATACAGAAAACATCTTTAATAGTAGCCATGAACTTTTTGGGGTTTTTGCAAATAATGAGTTCCTTCTTAACCACGAAAACATTTGGTACATGCAGAGGTATCAGGACTGTGCACTTACAGAACTGGGGCTGGAGTGCCGCCTGACTTTGGGTGATTCCTTCCCTGCAGATGAGGTTTTGAAGTTAATGCAAGCGTTGTTCTCTGAATGAACCCTCTTCACTTGATTAGTTGGTTTCTCAAATGGATCAAAACTACTCTGTGTCCTCTGAACCCGAACTTTTTTATCCTCAGGAATTGTATCCAGAGGTTTGATCACTGAATCCATTCCCTGGCAGTTCCGTGTAGACATCTTTGTGACACATATCTGAAAGGAAAAAACAGCATTTGTTGACTGTAACAGGTTTAAGGCCCAAATCATTCCATGCACCAACCATCAAAAAAGGTACTGAACTTCTTAAGCATTCATTTTCTATTTCTACATTAAAATTGCAAACAACACATACATTTTACACAGGGGACACACACCACAGTCATAACTATAAAAATCCTATCTTTGTTCAATGCACTAAAAGATCCTGGAAAAGAAAGGTAAAAGAGGAACCTGTGTAAAATTCATCCATTTGTGTTTTCTTGTACAATGTGCTCTTGGCAACAACACCACTTCACTTCTCTCTCCAATCTAGCCACAGATATCCACAAGCAGTATTGATTTCCATTTGTTTAAAATTGGATGAGACTAAACTAAAATAAATGATGGTAGTTTGTGTGTGCGCTTCGGTGCTGGCTTGCCAAAGATTCAATACCAGTATATTATTGTATTTTTAAATAATGCTTATACAGTGTTATTATTATTATCACCATATGTCTCAGAAAATCAAATCAGTAAATCAATTCCCAGGCACTGTAACGTGAGACTGCAGCTTAATGGTACACTAAAGCACGGAAGTTTAGATTTTTGTTACTGCGAATTATGACTCTGCCAAGCCCTAAAGACTGCCACTTGCTGCTTGAGCTATCAAAATACACTATGGCTAGTTCAAAAGAACTAAAGGAGCAGAACAGCAGGTTTAGATACTCCAGTCATGTACACTTCTGGTTTTAATTTTCATAGAGTCCAATATATATGACATTTTTTAAAATCACGCGGTGAGGAGTTGTATTTGAGGCCTCAGATTCTGTTTTCACCCATAAGGGACCAGTGTTACTTGGAAAGAAAATAAATAGTTTTAACTTTCAGACTACAGGGAAAAGTTATGAAGTGTGATGAAAGCAGACACAAAAGGTTCCTTAAATCACAAGCAAATCAAAGTAATTGAAAGTGCACTTTTTCTATTATATTTGCACATATTTTTGCACGTATTTAAGGACAGTGTTAATCTGCTGTAAGCTGTACATATTCCATACATATTTGAAGAAGCGTCATATTCCACTCCAGCACCTATAATCTAGAGCATTTTTGAAAACTTGCTGTCATAAAACAGTTAACACAAAAAGCCCAAACTACAATTAAATCTTCCCCCATAATCCAAAGTGTCTCCAATACAAACTTCTCCAATCAGTTATTCTTGGCCATCACAGCAGTAGAATTTTGTGCCTTGAAATCCAACTTACTTTAATTTTTTATAGAAATACTGGGTGACTATGCCTTGTGGGGGATTTTTGTTTTGGTTTAGTTTTGAAGATCAACTATAGCAGTAGATCAAAGATTTCCGTATTAAAAATTTTAAGTATGTTTCCTGCACAGTGCCATCTGGCTAAGTGATCATGCACCAGGTCAATTCCAATGAAGGATATCACTACTATGCAATACAAGGGTTCACATTTCTTCTCATTAAAGTGACTACTCCAAGACTAAAACTTCACCAAGTTATAATTGAGCAAAGAACAGCTCCCCCTTCATTCTGAATGATAATTCCTTCTCAGGCCAAAATTAAGACAATTATGTAATTTTTGACTATTATTTCAGAGAGAAGTGATATATTACTTCAGAGAGAAAGGATGAAGAACCGCTATACAAAGAATTTTTAATTAGCCTTCTTTTAAAACTAATTGGCTTCTTTTCCCTAGTACAACTTACATGCACAGACATGCATCCACATCCTTTTCCACTGTCCTCTCTAGATCCATGTTCTTGCAGTGCTTGCTACCAACAAAGATGTTTTTGCATAATGTAAATTGAAATTACTATAAATATAGCAGCATTTCTATGTTGCTTAATCGACATGGATGCAAATAAATCAGCAAGTATTTCTCAGCCTAGGATATCCTATGATGTAGAAAGTAGGAGATATGGAGAAAAAGTTCAAAACCTGTACTTGTCATCCCTTCAAGTTAACAAGGCCACCTGTAGGAGGTTAAAATTTTTGAAGTACACAGCTATAAACATACTATAGATAATAATGTCATGAATGCTGCTTCTAGTTTCTTTTTCCACTGGAAAATATCCGTGTCTAGCTCTAATGTGAGCCATGTAAGCATTGCATTCAAAACCAAAGAAAAAGAAAGGACATCTGTTACTATTGATTGTCTACTGGAAACAGTATTACTTTGGAATTAGATATTGAAGGGAGACAACCTTCAGGTCACTTGATCGAATTTGAAGTAGAATAAAAATCCCCACTATCATTGTATAATAGTCAACTTCCAACTTGTAAATGACCAAAACCAAGATGTACACCAATCACTTCCGTGGAGAAGTCTAACACCTCAGTGGATGCACAGGCAGTTACCTGTGGAAAAGACTAAGCATCACAGAGAAATGCAAAAGCAGGAGCTGTTCACCATGCTCTTCTGCCTGTTCTGCAACTGCAGCACTTCTCCTGCCTGAGTTAGCAAAGAGTTTCATTCATCACTTCTCTCTCACCAATATCAATAGTTCTTCAGCAGAAATAAAACATTCCTTCCAAGTGACTGCTGATCACAGAGCACTGTTTAAGCCAATAAAACTAAGCTTATGCTTGGTTGTTGTTAGCATTGTTGAAGGGTGGTTGTTGTAGGATACACATTTCCAAATTGTCTACCCTGCCTACAAAACACTGAAGAGAAACAATATTAAAGCAATTGTTTTACATTCTGCCACTGATATGCCAAGTCCAACTTTGTGCTGAAACTCTCTTCTGTGAAATCTGAAAGAAGCAGGTGTAAAAGGTCAGCACTGAGGACTGCATATAACCTCGAAATTGCACAGCTTAAGGACACAGTAAACTCATTGGTAATTTCAGGTTTCCCTCCATCAGCAAGAGCTAAGCTCCCACAATAAAACTGGTTTTGCCCCTAGGCAGTGGGCACGCTGACAGGCTGCTCCTGTGCTCCAGCTAACAGTACAACTAATTCTGTAGTCACTTATCATACAAAAAAGCAACAGTGTGCTGTGCAAAACTGAAGCTTAACGTATTCTGGAGAGCTTCCTGTGCATACAAATGATTGTAGATTTCACCAGCTTGACCACACCACTTTTAGAAACAGTATGGGGTTGGGGTGTTTTTACACTCATTCAGCCTTTCAATTACAATTTTTCCCTTGTACTGCATAGCAAAAGTGATTCTTATAAATTCAGCCTCCTAATCTTAGAATCACAAAAAAGCACAACATAGTTTATACTTTGCAGCTTTTTAGCTGCTGATCAGAAGACAATGTATGACAGACAACAACACAGCTTGGACAGTCTTTCTTCCCTGCTCCTCCTGCCCAGTCTCACAATTAATTTGAGAAGATCCCAAGGCTGCTCTAGGATAAACAGGCTTAGTCAACATTACATCAGTATGGAACACCGAGCTACAGTTTCTTACAGCCTCCACCCTAATATCATGGTATTTATCATTTCTCAACACACAATGTCTGCATTTAGCAAATTATTTCCCATAATGACTACTGCTGAAGTTAAGAGAATGGAATCACAAGAAGTGTATTTTTGCCCCCTGCATGAAGTCTGTCATAAGCCCCACTAATAAAAATCAGTATAACCATTCATGGAGCCATTTCTAAATAGAGATGCCTCTTTGAATCACCTTATATCTCATTTCAAGCAATACTCCTTAATCTGCATTGGGGATTAATGTGAAAATAATAAATGGTGTATCAGATTTAGTTATTGTGATACAGTTTCAAACCATGATTTTTTCACTTCATCACTCTCAGCAAAATTAAAAGGTCCCAAATAAACAGGATTCATAGAATTAAAGGTTGCTGGATTACTTAATTTATTGTTTAAAGTCATATAGCATTGAAAAAGTGAGACTAATCATTTAAAAGAGGTAAGTAATTTATAGTCTTCACGGTTCATGAATTGTAAAACAGTCGTGAATAACCCCTGAATTAATCACCTGTTCAGGTACTTAGTAAAAGACAAGCTGTCCCATATTAGTGGAATTTATTCATATGAATAAAGATATCCTCAGTAACAGAGAACAATCAGTTCTGGCAGAACAGACAAGGCATCCTACCTGCCTTGAGAAAGAAAGTTTAAAATGCTTATATAGTGAAAGACATACTAGTCTGAACCTCATCACATCTTTCAGGAAGATGCATTATATCCAGGTTTTAATTGCTAGATTTAACATACTCCAAATGTTTATCTCGGTCATCCAACACCTATAGACTTCAGTAAAATATCAAAAAAGTGACAACCATCTACTACTCTCTACTGGTGATTGCCACTGCGCATATCCTGAGAAAAAGTGACTGGCTGGTTAAATACCAGAGTGAACATTCAAAATTTCTACTGAAAAATCAGAAGAAAATATCTGAATTCCTCTCATTTGCAACATTCCAGGAGATGTAGTATGAATGGGCCTGATATAGGGAAATGCAAGATCTAGTATGCACAAAAAAAAAAATTAAAATATTACTGAGGGACTTGAGGCAAAGAAGCCACTTAACCTTTCCACAACTCTGTTCTTCTGTTCGCAATAAGGATCCTGCCCCTATCACAGCAGAAACTGGGAGAACTAATTAAGTCTGTAAGGCACTTGGATTTTTTTAAGTGAAATGCTAAGAAGATATAGATTATAATTTGTAGAGCTAAGGCTGACTGGAAGGCAGTCCAACAATCTTGTTATTACAGAGAATAATACTTAGCACTTGCATTTAGCTCAGAGGTGTATAAAGAAAAAAACATACACGGTCAAGTGACTACTGATTCAACATCTAAATTGCTGAGAGTACAAGTCCATCATTAATTTTCACTGGAAAAATCCTATCTTGATATGAGTTTTTATTACCATTTATAAGCATGTTATTTTCTATCATGCTTTGGTACCATGGCAATTGAGAACCACACTGGTCATCTGCGGATTCTGGCATCCCTGGAATTTGACATTTGCTACTCATAAAACACATTTGGGAATGTTCTGGAATAAAGCAGCTTGGTTCAAAATAAAAATGCAGCTATCTGGAGATTCATTCTCTTTGAAGAACAAAGCAGGAGGGAGGCTCTTTCTTCTTATAAACACAGGTCTTGCCTGCTTCTTCTTGGCCCAGCTGGTGGCACTCTCCATCATCCCCAAGACAGGGGCAGCAAATCACTGCTGTACCCACAGCTTGAGGAGAGAGTTCAGTTTGTGAGAAAGCTACAATACAGGGAAAGATCCATGAAGAACAAGAGACAAGGGAGCGAATAAAATTGCGACAGGAGAAGTAGAGCATGTAATGCTACATGACATCACCAGCCAGTTCATACCAGAGCTACCAGTGCAATCAGGCCCAGACCTGGAAGTCGTCCTTGAACACACTCACCTCTCCCTGTAATCATCTACACTAGCCTGTTGGTTGAATATTTGACAGGCACAGCTAAAAGAAGCACAAAGAGAACCTGAGTAAGATAGATTAAAAAAAAATTAGGGGAGGGAAAGGAAAGAAGGAAGGAATATGCAAGGAAAAACATGGAGGTACAATAAGACATTTCTTTTCCTGTCCTGTTGTTTCTCTCTGGTAATCTCCAGGGGAAACAAGCTCAGCTGTGTCCCAGAACTATAATTCATATTCTTGGGTAATATTTGTTTAACTTTATTTGGATGCAGAGACTGTTAGCAATGCCAGCTATGAACTATCAAATGCAACCAAAAACAGAGCTCAGAGACTAAAAATGGTATCCAGGGATATGGTATGCTCCTTGCTGTACCTAGCACAAACTTACTCATACACATCCCACAGACCATCTCAAAGGCACTCTCCCAAAATGGCCATTTTATTTCTGAAGTCAAAGCTGATGTTAAACCAACTGTCTTTGTCATATGAAAGAAGGCAAATATAAAAAGGTCACTGAAGTGCCAGATGGAAGAATTTTTGAACTAGAAGCTCTGACATTAATTCTCTGTGTTTGTCTGGAACACTGAACTCAATGAGCAGATTAAATGCCTGTGCTGAGCTGTCAAATAAGAAACTCACTCTCACAGAATGGTCAACTGATCAAGCCCAAGATCACACAAATCAGAAAAGAAATTCAAATACTTGCATCAAGGAAAATAATGTTTTATACTGTAAGTTATTAAGGGCAGTGATTACACAACTCTCCTCTCACTGCCATTAACACATCAAGAGCTGCAACACAGCACATATTTATTCTGCTAACTTGATACCTAAATATTAGCATCATTACTGAATCAAGCACAATCCTGAACTCAGGAATTATTATACATTTTATGTCCCTTCAACATGGCAAGGCAGAGCTGAGCATTTCTAAAATTTATTTTTCTGTTCATAGCACAGCCTAACTTGAGAAAAGTGAGTTTTCAGTCCATTAAAATTGATGTCCCTCTCCTCACAGGGAAAAATGTTCTAATTTTGAAGAGAACCTGGATTAGATTTTAGGTCTATAAAAGCCTACAGATGTCCTCAAAGCAAAACCCTATTCTGTGACAACAGACGTCAGGAGGAGTCACCTAAGGACAGGGTCTCAGATAAAGGTCACACTGAAGTCCTGACAGCCTATAATGTTCACGAAAAGAGACAGAAATTCAACAGAGCTGATCTAAAGGGGCCTTTTGCTCTATTTCTGTACTGATGCCCCAAAAGGCAATAACTGTTTTAGTAATAAAGCCTGGCAAATAAATTCTTCCTTTTACTTGAGCGATGCTCGCATTTGCCACAGTGGTATGTAATGTAATATGCCACGCGAGATTTTTCTGAAACTGCAACCGGGCTGCTGCTTCCATTAAACTGGTTCCAGGTTTACTGTGTTCAAAAGCAGGAGGGTCATTCCCCAATAAAGCAAAGAGGAGGGCACAGTAGGGGATCAGCAGAGGTGTCAGCGGGGGAGAGGCAGCTTCCAGTGCCGGGCACGAGCCTAGGATGCCTTGGCAACCAGCAGTGGTGGAGAAAGTGTCTGAACATAAACATTCTCGCATGAAATTGTGACAGGTGGTTTCTATACTCTTTACTTAGTTACCCACTAGTAGCTGTTGTCTACCCTCCTCTGTAACCATATGAACAGGATTTAAATATAAAGATTAAAAAAATATTTAAATCCCTTTCCATATCAGCCTCCTGCTCCAACAGATGGCTACATATGCCACTGCAAGTTTATACAGTTTTCTTCTCATAAGTGATTAGTGGTTTTGTGTCAACAGTATATTAAGTCTGTCTGAGCTTACAGGGTTATAATTTTATTCTATCACTCCTCCTGATCATGAAGTTATCAAAGTTGTATCCATAAATGCAGTAAGTCTTCCCACTGCCACATTCAAGTGTGAGAAATCTTGAGAGACTTGACAACAAAAAGCCTATTCTTGCTAGATTCTGAGGCTGTCAGTAAGGTTTTTAAGAAAATAAATTGTAAACAACTACATGCCTTGAAAAGAGGTTCTATCTAGTTCCTTCAGGCTCCTTTGTCTATCCCTAGCAGGCCTCTTGGTTCTTTCACAGTTAGCACCAAGTATTTCTGCTTCAAATTAAAACAAAAGTTGTCCTCTTACAAGCAGGGAACAAAAATACTGCTGTTGGTCAGATCTGGTCATGGAACTAACAGAGTAAGACTTAATCCCAGCTACTCAAGACCTTTCATATATATGCTGAAGAGCACTTTTATAATAAAAAACTAGGAGGAAGGGGACAGGTCATGTAATCATCTTTGTGAAATATATGCATTTGCTGGTGGAAAGGTCTTACAACTATCATCTGTCTGGTATAAAGACAACCTTCATTGCATTGAAGCCGCATGCTGTATGGTCCTTTACAAATCAATGGCAGTCACATTATCTTCAGCAGATGCTTTGAAAGTGCATTGCAAGAAATAATTCAAGACTAGAATGGCAAATTAGTTTGGGTATTCTTCCTTCAGACCATTTCCTTCACTTAAAAAATACAAAAAAATCTACTTACTTCATTCTCTTCCCTGTTTTGTGCATTTTATTCTTTCCTTGCATTTTTGCTTTTACTATCTTTAGAAAAAGCCACAGGAAAAAATACTTAATGAGATTTGTTTGTTTCATTCTGCTAATGCATTTCATAGTCTCATTCTAGCACGAAGAAAAAAAATCTCATGCTCTTAGGTGCTTCATCCCCGAGGTCAACAACCCTACAGCTTGAGAAACACAGTTTCCGAGGCAGATCAATGGCACAACAAGCACTCTAAGTGTTCCTAGATCTGCTCCCCTACATATTATCTTCCAAACCACTATTTGACAAGGTATCCTCTATCAAACCAGCACAGTATAAAGGAATAGGCAGAAAAAGACCTTCAAGTTTTCATTATTCTTTTGTGGAAGTAATCTTCAGAGATTTCAATAACTCATATTCCAATTCAGTCTCCCAGAAATCTTTATAACAGCCATCCATGACCTTTATTCCATTGCTTTCTTTCATGGAAGTTTGAGAGTTGAGGATGACAAGCCCAGTTTCACAAACAATTAAAGAAAAGTCCTCCTCTGTGTTTGGATCTAATGCACATATGACTTTTTTTTTTTAACTTGTTCTTTCTGTTTTTTTTCCCTTCAGATAAATGACCTGGTTACAGAATTCTATAAAACTTGAATGAAAAGTCTCAAAGGAATTTTCTAGCAGCTACTGCAGGTTTGTCAGACTTGCAGCAGCACCGTAACTTTCGAAGCAAAAAGGTGAAAGGAAGCAAAATGAAACTTGTTTCTCAGTGCATAATGTGCTACGCTCACAAACATACCATGTCCCATAATTCAGAATTTAGTCAGCTGGCATAATGAAAATTATAGCATCTAAAGTTATTCTGAATATGAAGAACACTCCAGTATATCTTTTCTTGGAGATGTATAAAACTTAAAAGAGAGGTTTCAAACTGATAGTGAGAAGAGCTCATCATAAGAAGGACTGCCATTCTATAAGAAGAATTCTATGAATAGCAAGGAGATAACACATTTAAAAAAAAAAACAACTACGTATTTCAACAGAGAAGTGAAAATCACCACTGTTGCTTTGATGTGTTCAAGCCAAAACATGTGCTGTAATAGACTTATGACTAAGCTCAAATCAATTCTAAAGAAAAAGTTGTAACAGTACAAAACAACCAAGTCTTCTGCAGTTGGTGGCAATTTGCACCTCCAAACTGTGAGTTCATCATGAATCCCTTTCAACAAGCATCTAATCCCGAGAATCAAATTGGTCAAAAATCACAGCTATCATTAGAACAATCAGTGAGATGTCCTCCATCCTTACAGTACATTAAGCTTCTCATGAAAAAAATTCCACAAAACTGAGACTGATTGCAGACATTTTGCCAGGCTTTCCCTGCACAGCTGCCTACAAGCAGTACAATCACATTTTATAATTATATAATTTTATGTATCTGGACTACTTTGCCAAACACAGGGAATTCCTTGCCAACTTGAAAGTTAGGGGGGTGGTCCCACCACTTTACCAGGCAGAAGCAAACACAACCACTCCATCATTAAACTGTAGAACTTTTTGAGAAAACTCTGCTGTACAACATTAAAATAACCAGTATTTCTATAGCACATATTTATGTACAGAACCCTTTTGTTCATTAAAATACCCACTATTTACAGGGAAGTCTGGACAAACATATTTTACACATATACTCTAATGGTTTAAATACATTTTCCTTGCACTTACACAAAGATTTAATAAGCTGGAAGAGAACATATTCAAACGCACTAAACCTGTAGACTGAAAAGCATCAGAAATTATTTAAGTGAAGCTGAGCTTTCACAATACATAAAGACATTCTGCCTTTTTCTAGTGGTTTCATTTCCCTACTGCTCACTTGGGAACATTTGGTATTTTCCTCTTCAGGTAAGTTGTACACAATTTAATATTAAATTAGAAACATCTGACACAAAAGAGCTGAAATATAACTGATAAAAATTCTAGTCAATTTCCAGGACAGAATGATACAGACCGGATCAAAAGCTTGCTGATACAATGTTTGTTACAAGCTTAGATTATTTGATATTTATATATCTTCTAGCTGAAGCTCATTAAGTTATGTTTCAATAAGAAGCTGCAACTGATCTAATCAACAGGATGAGATAGCAAGTTCTATGCTAGCATTAACTGAAACAAATTCCAACAATGAAATCTAAATTTTTTTGCAAAATAAAACAAGAATCTCCACCCACTTTTTTCACACAATTTCTGATTAGCACATTGCACAGAATAAGACAATTAACAGATAAAACTCCATGACTCCATGTCCTCTGCAGGCCAGTCCAGAGCTGATACAGGAACTTCGGGGAAGCCCATCCACCCAGAAACATGATACACAACAGAGCAAGATCAGTTCACCACCAACAGAAAGAAAGTCTGAAAGTTACTTTTATAGAGACAACATGAGTTTACTATGAGGTTTATTCAAAAATATTATAATGCAAAATCTCGCCCCCACCCCCAAATTCAACATTCAGTACTACATTAAATTACTATTTCACTACTTGCTTTTTGCCAAACTGCTAAATCCAGAAATATATGTAGGCTTATACTAGAGAGTGGAACAGAGGATGAAAAATATGCCACACGTGAAAGAGATGTATACAATCAATAATTCTGAGAATAAACAATATACTCAAAAGAAAAAGTAGTCACAGAAAGTTATTTACAAAACTATGCTAAAATGGAGAAGTCACCATGTAAGTGGTACAAAGATTTAATGACTGATGGAGCTGCTGTTGGGAGAGGTTGTCCTGACATTAATATTATGATAGTATTGTTAAGAAAAATAAAGTCCTTAAAGTTCTGTTTCTTAACTAGATCTCAGTACGTTCATATACCTTCATGCCCCGGTACCAAAAGAAAAACATAATTAAGTATTCCAGAAACCAGTATGGACCTACCTAAGGGAACTCAAGTTGAGAAAACAGTAATTAACCTGTTGTTCTCAAACTAAGAACACCAGTAGCATTTTTCTCTAGTTCAGAAACAGGCTTTGGAGAACTGGTATTGTACAGTATCTGCTGTTTCAGTTAATATTTGCTAGGATACTCCTCTTCATTTCAATAGGGTTTGTAAGCTCTAATTATCATTGTATCAATACCTGAAAGACTTGAGAACATTTTAACACTAATATTATCCAGAAACCAATTTACAAAATGTTTACAGCACTGCTTGACAGCTGACTATTTTTGCCTTGCTGGGTCTTCAAAGGGAAATAGCTCCAATAGAATTGTCTGGATCTGCCCCGCTGCTGCTTTGACCCTTAGAGGGCACATCTACACTCACATTTATACAGAATTTACTGAACACAACAGCCCAAAGCCTCATCTGTCCCACTCTGAGCACCCGCCCACACTCTCACCTTAGCAAACTCCTGCTGACCCCAAAGACCTGCCCAGGGCACATGTGGAAACCTGCAGGAGCAAGTGCCCAGTTGGCAGCTGGCACTCTGCAGGGATTTCCCTTAAAGAACAAAATTATCCCTTATCACTTCTCTCTGCAGCATGAGCCCAGCAGGCCTGCCCATGCCAACTGCCTTGTGGGACTGGCCAGGCACACTTGCTCTGCAGCTTGACCACAGGTCCTTCATTGCCTTTCTCCATGTTTTCATCTGTGGGGCCTCTGGGAGAAAGAAGAACCACCTGTCCAAGACAGACAAAGCATGTGTTGGAGGTCAACTCTTTACCAGCCCAGCCAGGCTTCCAGTGTGAGGGGAAAAATGTCAAAAACTGCAGGGGCTGGCTCGGTTTTAGAGATTTTTAGGGATTGGGGGTTTTAAAATTTACACAACAACATAGCTTAAAAAAAAAGATGAGCATTTTTGATATAAGACTTCAATGGCTGACCAACCTCCTTTCACTATGATGCAATGCTAATGATTTTCATCCTGCTTAGCTTCAGCTTCTTGAAGTTCTTTCTGTCTGAAGAGATTATGGCAAACGCTCCCTCCTCAGGTAAGCCCTTCCCTCCTGTGGTGACAGACACCAGCTTCACTACAAAACTGATCCTCATAGAGAACATCTTCATCTTCATAGAGCACTTGGCACTAATAGCCTATTAAACTGTATTTTTTTCTCTTTCCCATCTCTATTCTTAACTTTTGGCCACATCCTCTCTGTAAGTTAATTTCCCTCCCCTAGTTAACCTGGGATCTGTGTTTAACTAAATATTACCCTATATATTATTGATCAATAAAATATGTCCAAAACATTATTCATTACTTAAGCATAGAAAACTAAAATGGGAGAACTCTACAGACAGTAACAACACAGCAGAGATGATGGCTTTAGATTTGGGGAGAAAAAAACACTTGGAGGAAGAAAGTTGATGGAAGCAACAAACTTGACATGTAAAGTAAATAAAAAGATAACACCAAGAAAAAAACATAATTTAAAATTTGCTTTAAAAAAATCCCACATGCCCGGACTTTCATTCCTTGAACAACATGTGAGTAAACATAAGTGGTTGAATTCTTCTATGCCTTAAACAATGGTTTGCAATTTATTAATAGCCATGACAGTATAAGCAAAGGAAAACTTCCATTAAAATAATTTTAAAAATACAACTGAAATATTATAATAGAAACATTCCAGGTAATTCTTGACCAAAAAAAAAATAGCCATCTCTACTTTGAGGCAAAACTATGTAAATTACGTTTGTATCTAGTGTGGAGATCACCACACATCACTTATGCTGCATTACATAGTGTTTTTTGAAGAAGGAATTCCAACATAATAATAATGAAACTTTCAGAAAATAATTGATATAAGACTGACTCTTCACCCTTTAATCATATTCAGTGACAGAGAAGAAAACCCCCTTAATTAAGTACAGAAAAAGCAAACATGAATCGCTGTCAAACTAGTTATTTGATCCCACATTGATATAACTGATCTCTTCTTGGAGTATAATTCACATGCTGCATAATAATAAGCATGCTCCTCTAGAAAAGAGCCCCTCTGCTTTTACCCTTAACTAGTAATAGCAAAAACCATATTTCATCACTCTACCATTACTTCCACAGTTCATTTGCTTCAAATGCCAGAACACATGGTGAAATATTTTTTTTGTTCAGTTCCACTGGATTTCTGTTGAGAGCAATCTAGGACTTGATCTACAACTGAAACACACTAGCTGTCAGTTAAGTCATCAGAAATAATTCAAATAATTCCATAGTGTGGTCACATTTTAATCTGTCTTGTTCTAATGGTAACTACTGCTCTTTTTCTCCTCTCCCTAAATATGCTGCTGTTCTAAGCTTTTCTATGTTGAAATATTCCACTAAGATCCAAATCTCTGTCAACACACTCCTATATAAACATACAAGAATGACTACTTAAAAAGACCTCACTTTGTTTTATATTAAATAAAGACAGTGTACAAGAGAAATAAAACCATCACAGAGGTGAACAAGGCAAAAAGATATTCTGACATCCATGATACAGCATGTATTATAAAGGATCATTTTGATTTTATCTTCCACCACCAAGCAAATCTGGAACTGTTAAAGATATTTATTCACATCTAGCAAGATACACAGACTTGTTAGCAGAGATGAAAAAGTGGCTGATCACGTCCTTCACTCACTCATCCCAGAGGGCGTTCAGCCAAGCATATATCGGAAAAAATTGCCCATACTATCCTAATACAATCACAAATAAGGCTGCTGAAGAGAGAAATACAAAGCTGTACCGAGAAAAGAATCACTTTTAAGGCTTCCCTTACCTTTTCCCTGGTATTTACAAACCGCAGGCAGCACTGCCGGGGAATCTCACCAGGGTGGCTGCCGAGAGGTCTCATGTGGCGTTCCCAGCTTCCCACCACCTCCCTCTGCCGAGATGTTAAGCATTCACGAGAAAACCCACCCCGACATGCACAGAATGAATCCTGCTCAAGTTGGAAGCATGTGATAACTAGGCTTCTGCTTGAAACGGGAAACCCCAGCAACCCAATTAGTCCCAGAGATTTAAACAAGCCCCATCTTACCGTTTTGCTGTTGCCCAGATCAGGTCAGATTCACCTGCAACTCTTTGGCATCTCTCTAGCAATGTTAGTGTTTGCAGTCAGGCTGGGCTCATTCAGCAACTGAATTCACAACATCTTTCTGCACTAGCAAGCTGAAATGGTACGGCTGTACTACAGCTAAGAAAGGGGGAAATCTAAAGCAGCAAACAAAGAAATCCCTCAAGACAGGGCAATCCCAGTGGAGTAAAATATAAAAGGTACAGATGAGCACTGAGGGTACAATATTTCTCTGTCTAAAATTCATCAGCAATACTATGCTCTTTCTAAAAAGATTTTTTTTTTTTACTATATGATGGACTTGCCTGTGGAGTTCCCAGAAAGGCAGAGTATCCAGGCTCTGCAGCAGCATTGCAGCCAAAGTAACCATGCATATGCTATCTAGGCAATTTACAGCAGTCTTTTTCAAAAGATATTGATTACAATGTAACACTGCCTCAACCCAACACAGAACTGCAGCCAAATAGTTAATGGTGATTTCACAGAAATTAAGGGAAAAAACTCAACATTCAATCAAAAGGATGCAACTAATCATTCCAAATTAATTCCACCTAAGTCCTGAAAGAAATCAGCAAGTTCTTGAGTGATAAATGATACTATAGCAATAATCTGTGGGCATCTGGAAACTATCACTGTCCACTTCTACAGAAAGAATACGTATTAAAACTAATTTAAAATTTATTGAGTCAAAATATCAACTCTGAAGTTAGTTTCAGTATCATAAGGATGAAAGCTAGTATTTAATTTATGAACGCACAAAATACACAAAGCTGTGAGTAAGCAACTGACACATACTCCATGCTGGGAATCCACTACTGAGCCCAAGAGAGCTTGGGTGTGGTAGGACGGAAAAGAAGGCAGCAGGAAAAAACCTTCAGGGAGGGCTTCTACAAAAGGGAGGCAGTGAATCTTCTTCATATCCTACTCCTACAGCAACCCCTACTGGCCTGTGCTTCAGATGGCTCCGGGCTCCCCAGAAACCTCCCAGGGTTGGGGAGCACTAGGTGACTACACCAGTACAGGGAACAGTAATGTATGGATGAACAAAACCTTCAGACTGGAAAACCTAGCTGGAAGGCAAAGGCCATCTAGAATTACAAGTGAAACTGATGCACCACACAAAGCCTCCTATAGCAGGAGACTGGTTTGTTTTCCAAGGAGATGAAAGAATAAGTGGCCTGAAAAAACAAGTTTTGATACAATATTAAAAAAAATCAAGTACCTATGGGTTTTTATTTTAAAAATGTGCATGGAAGCCAGCTCCAAATACAAGTTTCACATGATCAGTACTTTAAGTTCTGCTTTCATCTGAGGTCAGGCTCCAAAATGCTCTGTGGCACTTGAGAACAGTTCCTCACATATAAGGAAGCACTTTTGGAGCTTTTCAAGACAGTAGTTATACAGTCATCTGCAAATTGCTATACTTCAGAGAGATTAAATAATGTCACAGCTTGGGTGACCAATTAAATAGACATGCAAACCATCATTTATTAATATGCCATGGTGAAAAAAAGCCAGTAATTACCTTCTATTCTGTGTGGTCATACTACATACTGTTTAAATGGAATTTTAAAGTAATGTCTTATTTTCATTACTCTACATTGAATCATCCAACAGAGAGGAGAGGAGATAGGGAGCAAGAAAGAAAGGCAGCTAACAGTTGCCTCCTTTCCAAGAAATAATAACCAAATGCAGTCATCAGTACAATTTTCAAACATCTATATCAGCCCATTTTCTCCTCATAGAAGAAACTGCATGACTAAGGAGAGCCATTGCTCCTCAACATACATCTTTCCATTTTGACAACTGCAGATGGAATACACAAGGAAAAAGTAAATGCATTTTACACTTTTGACAATTTACTCACTTGTGCAAGTCATTTAGACATCTAGCCAGCCACTTCATAAGTCCCTGATAGTATTTCATAAAAAATGTATTTAATAGGATGCTTAACAAGTTGTGGTCAGAAACAGAGGGTTGGATCAGACAACACCTGTTCAAATCCAGTTCAGGTCCTTGCTACCACAGGTGACCATAAATTACTAAATTTGGGTTTATTTTGAAGTTCTGTACAAAAATCATGACCTTCATAAAACAATCCAGCAGAGACACAAATGTGTTGAATGCAAAGAAAATCATTTTACTCTTTAGATGGCAAGTGAAGCAGTGGATAATATCGCACAATGGAATGCACGACTAATCATTCCAAGTATAACATGCTGTTAAACTTGCTTCGTAATATCATATTTGAAATATACATCTGCATTATCTGGTATGGTGGAACTTCACTTTAAAAGTCACTGTGTGAAATAAATAAAATGCAATACAACATAGTGCCAATTATTTTTGCAACTTCTAAGACCAAAAAAGAGATTTTTGTGGGTTTAGGGATTGGTTTCATATAGAGTTTGCTTTACAAAGAATTTTTAAACTGCAGATTCAAATGGAAAAACAGCAACATAGAGAACACTGTGTAATGATTTTATATACCCAAAAATACTTCAGATCAGTCCAGATACATATTCAGCTCAGTCTTTGCATGTAAAGGGTTAACCAAATGACTTTAGACAATTATACCCTTTCTATGCAATATGAAAACCTAACTCTAACATTCCCAGCAGAGCCACATCTTACTGTGGAGCACTAATACAGTTGCACAGTAATTGTTTTATTTGTTATTGATATTTCTGCATTCCTTGCTATGGTGGCAAAGATCTCATACAAATAAAATAATTGGTGCAGTGTATCTATGATAAGAACTTAAATTTGGTCTTTTACCTTGATTTAGGATTTTCTTTTAGGGAAGTCAAATACTATTTTTCATGCCTTACTTTTTACTTGTTTTCTTTTAAGCTCTTAGTTAACGGCATTATACAACTACTGTTCTAAAGAATTGTATCAGCCTCTAGTTATTAGCCAAAGCACTTAAAGACAAGACATGCAAAGGCCAGAGCATTCAGATCCACAGTGTGATCAGCAGTTGATATACACAGATACCAAGTGTAGAGCTTGGTCAAAGCATGGAATTCTGTGATTATTCTCTTAAGAAAACAGACCTGTGGGCTTTCCCACTGGTAGTGGGAGGTATCTAGCTGGATGCAAAATCAGACTCCAACAACAATAAAGCATACCCTGTTATATAAAAACAAATAAATAGTCTTCTCCCAGTCCTCTCTCCCTTGTGCTTGCAAAAACAATCACAGCTTTTACACACAGACAGATTTCTAACTCAGCTAGTACTGTGTTCATGCCTTTGTAATACATTAATATTACACTGCAAAAAATGCCTATTTGGAAAGAATATGAAATCTATACCAACTGTCAGGTAAAATAACCTGCATCTTGTTTGCCTAAATTCCTCATCCCCAGTTTGCAGAAGAGTAAGTGATAGCAGAGTCATTAATCTTCAGCATCATACAGTTACATGTGCTATCAACAGGAGCAACATTGCACTACAGAAATTAAGGTATCTTCATAATGCATTAATAAAATTCTAGACAAAGTGTGCATCATCATTCCCATGCCTTATGATGTACCTGTACATGTACATAACCTAAGTCTTAATATTACTAATACATTGTGTAAAAACCACTGCAACCTACAATTCTCAGAAAAGGAAAAAAAAACACAAAAAAACCCAGAAGACATTTAAATCAACATCTCAGTCAATCATTGTTCAAAATCACCACAAAAAATCAAGTAGTACAAAATTCAAATGTATGCTCTGTGACTGAAGATGATAACTATCAGCAAGATGACTTGGTGGAGTAGCTTTAATTAACCTAACCTATTTACTATGGCACAGAATTCCTAAAATCACATAGTTGACAAGTCTCATCTTTGCAATGAAAATGACACAAATTTTAACAAGGAATTCTAGAGACAGAGCTTATAGTTTTCTTTAGGTACAGTTATAAAGAATCAACAATAGCTTCTTAATATCTACCACTATAAACCCCATGGAAGAAGCCCTGAAAATGTTTCATTTTCAAGTTACATATATTGCACAGCTAATCTTGTACTGAGACAAAACTCGGTGATGTCCCATCCCAGAATTATACACAGCATTACAGTTAGGAGAAGAAAGCTTTCTACAATTTAATTAAAGCAATGCAAAATGGTAAGTTCATCTTCACCTTTTCTCAAGTTTAAATATGTCATGCACTGAAATTCTTGTCTTCTTTGAAAGCACAGGATTTTAGCCTCCTTTCATTTTCACTTTGAGATACTCACATAAAAGACTTTGTTGTTGAGTCTGTATTGGGACCAGTGTTATTTAGTATCTTCATTAATGACACGGATAAAGGGATCAAGGGCACTCTCAGGAAATTTGCTGGTGACACCAAGCTGAGTAATGTGGCTGACACACCTAAAGGACAGGATGCCTTCCAGAGGGACCTGGACAAGGTTGAGAAACAGGCCCATGGGAATCTCAGGTTTAACAAGACCAAGTGCAAGGTGGTGTCCCTGGGTCGGGGCAACCCTCAGTATCAATATGGGCTGGAGGATGAACAGATCGAGAGCAGCCCTGCTGAGAAGGACTTACGGGTGTTGGTGGATGAGAGGCTGGACATGACCCACCAATGTGCACTTGCAGTCCAGAAAGCCAAACATGTCCTGGGCTGCATCCCCAGCAGTATGGGCAGCAGGTCAAGGGAGGTGATTCTGCCTCTGTGCTCTCATGAGATCCCTCCTGGAGTGCTGCATCCAGCTCTGGGGTCCCCAGCACAGGAAGGACGTGGGCTCTGTCATTTCTTTTTTATCATGGTTTATAAAAACAGGATTTCTTCAACAACATGATGTCAGGTCTGGTTTTGTTCTCCTTTCTTTTCCTATTTGTTTCTTAAGGTTTACTTATATTTTAGACTACTGTTAATCACCAAGTCACTGTCTTCATACTATTATCCAATGACCATACTGTCCTTATCCAGAATAATGTAATTTGTTTAGAGTCACCATTACACATGCATGGCTGCAGTTAAGTTCTTCATATACATCAGTTTGTACATATCAGCATGGAATAACTATCATTTTATCATCCAAATAGTCTATACTGCAAAATCCTAGGGCAGCTTTTAGCAGCTCAACTAAATAGCTTCTCTAAATGCATCGATTCTTCATCCCTCTTCCATGTCTTTCTCTCCTACCTGGAGGGTTAGTTGGCATTCCCATTTAAGACTCAAAAACGGGTATATTGCTGGTTCTGTATGGCATACATGATGCATGTGACAAATGTATAAGCATCACACAAATCACAATGACTGGAAAAGCTGATGATAGCAAAACACTAGGTTAGATGGTGGCATAGTATGAGATTAAAGAAGTGTCTGAAAAACTGAATAGAAACACTCAAGACCGAAACACTGATTTAGGAATATGATAAAATATGATAAAATACTTGTCATTTTTGCTCTGGGCTCTCAGCTATAACACTTCTTTTCTTTCTGTAAAACTTAGTTTGCAATCTGAACAATGTATTTGTTGTAACTTCAAATTATTGTTTCTCTCATGCTATCTATTCTGATGTTCAAATAAAGCATTTCATTTTCAGCCAGGTTGTGCTTGCCTCACATAATACCAGTGGGCAGCAATATGCCTCCCACATTAACATTAGGGAAGCTTTACTCAGATTTTAATGTGTGGGCCAAAGAAAAAACAATCCAAACTACAAAAGATACATGACCAGTGATAGGACACAAGGAAACTGCACAAAACTTCAATGATGTAAGTTCAAACTGGACATTAGGAAAGGGGTGTTCAGTGAGAGGGTGGTTGGTCACTAGAACAGGCTCCTCATGGAAATGGTCATGGGACTAAGCCTGTCAGAGCTCAAAGAGTGTCTGTATGACACTCTTAGTCATACAGTTCAGTTTTAGGTAGTCCTGCAAGAAGCAGGCAGTTGGACTCAATGATCCCTATGTGTCCATTCTACTGTGAGATATTCTATAATTCTATGTGTAGATTTTTTACAGAATCAGAAGCAAAACAGAAGTTTTACCATAAAAAACAATACTGCATTTAATTACAAATTATAAGGGGAAAAAGAAGTCTAGAACAGGAGAAGCAAGAAAACATACAAATTATGATTCCCCTAGAGTGTTTCAAGGACAAACTGCAACTTAAACTGAGCAAAGGTTTGAAGGCCTCAGAAATGTAAATGCTGCAGAACACCTCTTTTGAAGTATGATTCCCAAAAGAACTGGGAAAGCCTTTATGCATGGGGTACATTACAGTTGCTGCCTGACAAAATTTTGACAAAAATTACTGAAAAGTATCCCGCAATGCTTATAATATTGAGGGCCCATATAGAATAGAATATATAATAGAATATCTATCTGCCATCAGAAAAGGTTGTGGAAATAATTTAAAATGTAAAAAGGTTGATCCCTAATAGATACAATTACTCAGGCAATAAAAATTCAGACAAGAATTCCATCACGGATTCCATTGAAGCCACAGAGTCATACAAAAAACCCCAATACATAAGATTTCTTTAAAATGTCTTACGGTTGCCTCTAAATTTCATATGCCAAATACAGATCTGACACTTTCAAAATAAACAGTTTCTATTTGAAAAGTTCCAGTAAAAATACCCATCTCATACTCTACACTTATATTGGAGGTGTTTACATTCCTACAGAGTCTCATTAACCTTGGTGCAACCAATATGTTGAGAGATAAACACACAAAAGGCTGGTTGTTCTTTAACTGTCCATGACAGCTCAAACCACCAATTACAATACATGCACAGATGGCTAATTGGTTTTATCACAGTTTTCACAGCTCTGGGAAGGGGGACACTGATTTTCCCAATTTCTCTGAAGGGTAGCACTAGCAGCAGCAAACTGTGTCGAGGTCCCTCAGGTCCTGTTGTCCTACTCAGTCAAAAAAAAAGAAAAAAAAGAAAAGAGTTGTATACACTTTACATGATACGCTCAACATTCCCAGTGCAATTTTAAGTAGGTCTTCAGTACACTCATTAGTTTTCTCTCTCAGTTATTTTTGAAATGCTAAGAAGATTGTCACATAAATGCCAAATTCTAAACATTCCAGAACAAAAATAAACTTTATGAGTCGCAATTAAGTTATCAGAAATGGCAACACTGCAACTCCAGTACAAAATAAAATTAGTAAGATAAGCACAAGAAGTAGTCTTTACAGCTAAAGATAAATTTTAACTGGGCATTTCGGTTCAAATCCATTGTATGTAACATTGCTACTTCCTCTAAAATACCTGATAATACAGATCTCTTTCAGACAGATTAATCCATAGCTATACTGTTAACAGGAAGACTAGATAACAGGATTCTGTAATTAAGTTTAAATAGTGACAGGAGTAATAGCTTCCATCTCAAAATGGATCAGCTGTGTTGAAGTTTTCCTTATCTGTGAGTTTCACACCTACTTGCTGAAACAGAATGGGAAAACTGAGGACTCCACAGAAAGATCTTAATTCCCCAAAGGACCTCCAAATATTAGAGATCAACTTCCCCATGTTCCCAAACTCTTGCCCATTCTCCCCAAAAATTTCTGATACTGCCTTTGCTCCTAGCACTCCATACCCACTCTTATGCCTCTACCCTCCCACACCAATGTGCTTTTCCAATGTGATGATTGCCAGCAAAGACTCCCAGTTGTATTCACAAAGATCTGAAATAAATTCTTGTCCCATACTTGGTTAATTAGATTACTCTTTTCCTACCCTTATTTTTCCCTTTAGTAGCAAGTGTTTATCATAAAACAGATGAAACAGCCTTTGCAGACACATAATTCCAAGGATCATACCAGACCTAAGCACTGCCATTTCCCAAGCTATTTCAATGCAATTGAAGAAGTTACAGAAGACAGAGAGTAGGAGAGTTTTCTAGGGAGAGCATGTACAAGTCTGTGTGCAACTCTGGGAAAGAGAATACAGGTTTCCAAGTTGATGCATTCATATGATCTCAAAAGTCAAGGGGCTTGAGATTTGCTTGCACTCAGTGAATACTTAATCCTTTATTCTTACTCCACCAACTATATTCCCTTACAGCTCAACTTTGAGAAGGCGGGGGGCAAGCTATCATGGAATAATAAACTGCGTATTACAGCTCTGTTGCATAAACAGTAGAAACAACACAGATCAAGTGCATCCCCAGGGTCCCTTTTCAGAAATATTCATTTACATTTTTTAATTGCTGCTTTTCATTTCAAACCCCGGTAATATAAACAACATTAAGACTGCCCTTATCAAACAGCTGTTCTTTAACCAAAATTTCAAGTCACAGTAATAAAAATGAATAACAACTAAAGTGTGAACCCATTTCCATATGATGCACCATGAAGCCTGCATATCAGTACTAGAACAAAACACCTAGCAGCAGGTTTCTTAACATGCAAGTTAAAAAAGACACAAAATAAACCCCCCACTTTATTAGGTATGCATAAAATTAAAAACCCACAAACCTTGGTCTTCCTTTAGCGAAGGCTAATACATGAAGATACACGTAACAGAACTATTAATACACATGTAATGTGAAAAAACAGACCACCACCAAAACAAGTCAACCCTCAAAAACCAACTATCAAAAAAACCCCAAAACCCACACATAAGAATTTATATCTAAAGTGCTCCCAGCATTTCCTGAATCACATATTGCAGATAACTGGCACACTTTAATTCACACAGATCCTTTCTGAACAAGCCAAGATGTTAATGTAAGCTTGGCATAAGTCCAACTAACATATTAAAATGAAAAAAATTACGACTACACTCCTTGTTCTTATAGTAAACAATTACAATAGCTTCCTCTTATTTATCACATAAATTAGTGAAAAGGTAGAGTGATGCACAGTTACATATTAATTTGCACTGCAAAATGTGGGTTTACCATAATAAAATATCTTTAGAGCAGAATCAAGTTAGCTATTTTCTAGTAGAAAAAAATATTTTCCTTAGACTATTGCAATAAGGCCCTTACACTTAAAGCATCAGAAATAAAGCACTCTTTCACAAGAAGGTGCCAAACTTCAGTCTTGGAAAAAGTTCATTTCATTGTTTGGGTAAAAAAACTACACTATTCCAAAAAACACATTAGACTGGATAAAACTTCTTTGTGTTATGGTGGCAAAGGAAAGCAAGCAATATTGAATAACTCTTGTCTGACTTCATCTTTGTATTTCCAAGGCCATCCTTCCTAATACTGTAACATCTGAATAACTTCAAGATGTGCTAAGAAATCTATCTTCAAAATCCACTGAGAAATATAGCAATTTCTTTCTCCTCAGATGGAAAATTAAGACTCAGATGTTTAATAACTTGCCAAAAGCATCACAGCACTTTCTCTGCCAGAAGAAAAGAAATGGTATTTGACTGCAGCTTGATTCTGAGGTTATAAGTACTGTGAAATCTAATGCATTCATTTAGTCCTGGCCTTTTATACAAATTTTATCCTGCTATCAGGCTAGCAAACTCCAGTGACAGCATTTCCTTCGATGTCTCTTTAATGTCTTCCACTCAATAGAACAACCTTAGGTTTTTAAAGTTTGCCATTAAACTATTACTTTGGCTTAACACCAGCATCAACAATTAGTATTATAGACATAAAATAAAATTAAATTTGAGGTATTATGCACTATACCATAAACATGTCATCTTTACTCCCTCCTTTCACATCTTCCTTTCAAAAACATACATTTCCTTCACTCACTGTAATCTGTTAAGATATGTCTCTATCATAACATGCCCTTTGAAAAAGAAATTATGTTCCTCAGTAAGTGCTGAACTGCAACTGATTGTAAAGCAGCCATGACAACAGAACACTTGCAATACTTTAAAAGTCCCAGAATTCACTCATGCCGCAACTAGAGCACACATTTCAGACAAAACATGCTGTAATACACTCAACTTAATGTGAAAAGTAATCACATTATAGAAATGCTTGGCCATTGTACTGCAGGTAGTGCGGGATCAGCAGTGCTTCATAGCCATCATCTCTTGACTCCTTGTAGGCATGTTTAAAACGCATTTTATATAGCAGATTTTTCTCATTTGCACCAGAAAATTTCATAGTTATTATTTTTAACAAAAATATAGGTAGCAGCTTCTCAAATTTAACTTTGTCTGTGAGCTTACTGGGCTAGTGTGCTTACCCACACTCAGGTTTGCAAACCCAGCCAGCTCAGAGGATGCACTGCTCTGGTTCCACATGACCCTGCACTCCATGTCACCTGTGCTCACTGACCCAACCACAGATTGCTCAAAAACGTTTGAGCAGATTTTGCACTGACAGTGTGTCACCTCTACACTTCTCAAGCAGTTTTAGGGTAGGCCGTTCCAAAGTAAAGCCTGATAACCTTAAACATTATAAACCTACCCTAACCACTCAAATTTAAATCATTCAACCTTAACTCCTAATGCTTATCATACTTCATCTTAAACATACTATGAAAAAACCCTTCTTTCTATCCACTCTCAGAGGAACTAACGCTATCTCCCAAGATTTTCACTAGAATATGAACACTGCCTGACTTTAAGTCACCAAAAAATAGCTGAGCCTCCATGAGTAGCAAGTGCAAATAAAGGCCCCAAAGAACATACTCATAAATCCACATATAAGTAATATCTTCATGGTTACTAATGACAGTAAGAAATCAGCAGAAATATATTGCATTGAGCTCCCAAGAATTAGCATTAGGAGATCAGCAATAATACAGGTAACAGATTTGCAAAGTGTAATGAGGTTTCAGAAGACAAATAGGAGAGTCACTGCACATGACTCCAGGCTTTGTTTCACCTCCCTCACAACTCTAAAAGTCATGACTTTACTTACTAGTGTACATTTTACATAACCTGCATGGTAGACTCAGTTCTTAGGGGGAGGGGATTCAGTTGGGTTTTCCTCCTTTTCTATTGCTTTGATTCATGTAGGATTTCTTGGTTTTACACAAACAAAACATGGATCAGAGACAGTTACTTAAGAAGCAAAAAGGTCATCATGGGAAAACACTTTCCAATAAGTACACGACTTTGTTGAGAAATGGTAGCCTTGAATGAATAGAATTAAAACTGTATTCTTTACTTTGGCCTCTAAAAAGAAAATTATCCACAAATGAAAATTTGGTCACCTGTTCTGACACATCAGCTATTGGCTTCGATGAGCTGTGAGTCATCAGCTACAACCTTATTTACACAACATTGTTAGACTTAAGATTTAACTGCACAATTTCTGTGTCTTCATCTTTTAAGGGCCGCCAATGGACAGGATTATTTGCCTTCAAGAATAAAAGCCACTAACAGATATAGAAGTTTGTCCTACGTATTTCCATTGAAAAGAAACTTTAATATGGTTACATATTATCAATTGGTAATAAAGAGCTGTTTTCAACTAACTGGAACTGCTGTTTTAAGTTTGCAATTTTTTTCAGACAAGAATTACACAATTATGAGCTTCAGCAATTACATATGTATTCACACTATCAATTTACATTTTAGCATTAAGAGATAAGTAACGGATGTCTCATAAATAAAAATTATTTCCATATAATTTGTCTTCAGTAGTATTTAAAAGGCAACTGGAATTAAAATACATTAATACCATGATTTAAAATGTTTGAGTAAACAAAACAATTTTAAATTGTAGACAAGAAAAAAACACAAAAATAATCTTTTAGCAAGTACATTATTGTCTGCAGTTACTAGAAATCAGAAAGGTTTCTCATTGCTAAATTTTTGTGACTGAAGAACTGGCACATATCATTGCTCCAGCCTCATTTTTGCAAATACGCTGAAGATGAGAACAAAGCATCCTAATTTCCAGCCTCCAAGCAGCTTCCAATCTCTGAATAAACTAGTTACTGAATTAGAAAATACTTGTTGAAAATTTCAGTTCTGCAGAAGTAACTATTACTATCAGCACGCAAGACGTTGGCAGTCTGGCTTGAAACTTCAGCAGAAGGATATTTCTTCTCCCACTCAAACTTTGCAACTTTTTTTTTTCCAGTTAAAACTATTTTAAATCATAGTGCTTTAAAGGCTGCCACAACATAATAAAAACTATAAATTTTTTCCATTCATTTGTCTTTAAAATGCTTTTCTACCATTCTTTTTCTTTTGCATAATATTTAAATTAGTTGTCTAATAACATACACAAATTACTTTGCAATGGCATGTTTCCATGATATTCCCACCTCCCTCCACCAAAAATACAGAGAAAATCTTGTTGTGCTCCACTGATTTCCCTGCAGTCCCAAATGAACTGCATTTTGCATGAGTCTCTTTGTCATATCAGAGCTTACAGTTAAAACATTAGCTTCATTTTTCACAATCAGTTAATAATGGAAGTATAGAAATACTTCCTCTCGTCATTTCAGCTAAACAGGTGTTTATATTCCTATCTGACTCTGTAGCCCCTCTGTCCCTGCTCAGTGTTGCCAACTGCTCTCCGGCAGCACTCCAGCTGCTTCTCCATCACACAGCTGGTGCAGTCAAAACCCTCTGCTTACATTTTACCCACCCAAATGTTTGGCATCCCTGTGGATTGAGCTGTTCCTGTGCACAGAGCCAATACGAATTTTCTAAGACCTGACACTCACCTTCCAAATCAGTGATTCAAGTCACTAATCCAGTTTCCTGCTCAGAAACACATTACCAAGATGTGCCATAGGAAAGTCATAACAAACTGGGAACATTTATTTATTTAAACAGACTAACATGTGACAAGGGCCAGTCTGCATTACTCTGTAACATGGGGAAAGTGATGGCAGTAAAACCAGAAAAAAAGCAGGATAGACCATAAAGGGTTGAAGCAATTTTAGCAGATGTTTACTAGGGGAAAGCTCAAGGGATATGAGCAGTGAAGGTAAAAATGGCAAAATAAAAAAAAAAAAGACAACACTTTTGGCAAGGAGAGCACTGATAGATGGATGCAATCAGATTCTATAGACCTCTGAAACTAAGACTGTGGGGTTTAAAGTAAAGAAGGAATAAAAAAGGCTTTATCCTGAAATATACCCAACACTAATTTTTTGTCTCACTTGGAGAAAGATGCTCCAGTATTGTATCAGAGAAATCAAAGCTCATCACCACATATAGGAAACCTCTATCTGCAAGATTTAAAAGACTTCAAAATGGCCTAACTCATGTACAGGTGATATTAACAGCAATTAGATGAAAGTCTGGGCTTAAGGCATGCAAACTGCTAGAAAAAAAAAAACATCAGCTGCCACAGAAAACGACCTTGTAAGGAAATTTCACCTTCAGGCTAGAAAATTGTGGACACCAGGTTCTCTGTTATTTTTCTGAAAAAAAGAGAATGGAAAAACCAGGAACATTAGTCTTCCTTCTTCCATGTATGTACTTAAAAGTCATTCTTCAATGAACAATTTGATATACTACATTCTGTAGCTTTACAGAATTTAAGTGGACTCAGCAAGCACAAGAGCCTTGCTGTGGATGCCAAGGAGATTTTAACTCCAAGAACTACATGAAAAGAAGACAAAAAGTGATTATGGCCACAAAATACAATCAGAAAAGAAACTGCTCATACAAAAGACCAGAGATTTTCCAAATTCATACATCAATATTAACACATTAAACCATTTTCTGTTAGTTAAAAGGTGAGTATGACAAACCACAACCACTTCAGCAAATGGCATTCTAAACACTTTCATAGTTTCCATCATATAAGTGAGAATTGAAGAAGAAAAATATGGTTTTTCATGACATGTAGCCTTTCAGGAAATCAGCCTTTTGCTAAATAAATTTTCACAAATTAAATACTGCCCACAAGGCAAAATATTTTATTATTAGGATTTATACAACATATATATATATATATATATATATTTGCGATAGGAAAAAGATACCTTTCTTCTAATTTTTTTCAATTTTCTCCATAGACCTTTCTTGAAATAGTTTTTGTAAGATACATTATTATAAAACAACTTTCATTTTTGTATTAACTACACTGCAGGCAGTATTTTAAGACTGTCCAATATAAAACGTACATAATCACCTAAATTCCAATTGCATTCTTATAATACATCATTTATCCTAGTGTAAATCAGTATCACTGAATACTCTATAATAATTTACTTATTTTCTAAGTAAGCACAGGAAAACAAATTATGAAACTAATGGATTAGTAGCTTAATATCTGCATATAAGGCCCTAAATAAACACCCTAGAGTGTCGGTGTTTCTATCTATATTGCACATAAAGTACATAATTTCTTTGGTTGCAATACAATACTAGTTGGTAGACAGAAGGACGCAGTATGTGTGCACACCACAAAACAGGGCTACATAAAGATAAGACTCCATATCTAACAGCCTGCACACACAGCTGTCATTTATGGTTACATGTCTGCTTCTCAGAATGGTGACAACATTATTGTTGGAGTTCCACCACATCATTTTACGAGCTAATAAATGTGAAATAGCACGGTGTAGTCTCACTTGTAACAAACACAACATTATGGATTTCATACTTTTTATTCCGTACATACGTAACTATTAATGCTACATATCAGAGGCACAGAAAGGTGGTTCTGAGCATGAAGCATTCAAGGGTGGGCTGGGGAGAGCAAGCATGCATGGAGGCAGCCCAGATCTCCTTGAGTCGCTCTGTTTCTCCATGCCACCACAACCATGGTGACAGAGATGCCCCTCCCAGGCAAACTAGATACGTGAATTATGTCTGTAATGACAAATCCATGTGTCTTGCATGCTCCTTACCTAAAATGCGAGCGATTCAGTTTTTGTACAATACTCTAAGAGCCTTCTGTGGAATTCCTGAAGGCTACTGTTCGTATTAGTCAAAAGAGAGATTAAGATCTTCAAAATATTTGCTCGGGCATTCCAGAATCCTGACCAGAGTCTACTAAAAACCAAAGGTCAGTGAAGTAAGTGTTCAGCCAAATCAGTAATGCTTGGAGTCAAGAAAATAGCTGGGTAGACACAGATGATATCTAGGTTGCTCTTTTAGACAAATAAAACATTAAGGGTTCTGATTCATACTTTGCAATAAGCTCTGTCAGAACACAGGCTATTGGTGTTGAAGATCGAGGTGATCCTAGAGACAGATCAGATAGTGATGAAAAAATCCACCACACACAACTATTTTCAAAGGTACATGCACCTTTGATATTAAGTACTTACATAACAGCTTCTCTCTACCAAAAAACACAGACAGCACCATTTTTCCCAGAACCTTAGCCAACCTCCCCTCCAAGGATGAAAACAGGGAGTGCTCTCAAACATCAAACCCCACAATTTTCCTTGGCACCATGATCCTGCATTAGCACTTGGCATTCTCATCTAAATAGGTCATGGCAACCACAGCACTTCTGACAAGCTCTGGCTATAGAAAAAAGACTGAGGTGTGCCGTGGAACAGTTTCTGAAGTTTCTAGGTAATAAAGTGGTTAGACGTGTAAGCAGGCTATCAACTGTGTTACAAATGTGGAAATGCCTTCACTGTATTTGAAACCACCATAATGGCCGTAAACTTCAATTTCTATAGACAACTGAGTATCGGGGGGGAGAGGGGGAAACACCTGAAAGAATCTAAAAATGTTTTAATTTCTAGAAGAAACAGTGAAAGCATAATTTTTTTCTCTTTCAAGTATTTTCAGACACCCTGAAGCAAGAATTCAAGGTTGCAAAGTAGACAGCTAAGTATCAGCATCTGCCTGAAGTAGACTTCAGGTGACATGACAATCCCTTAGGAATGGCGATTGGACCAAAAGGACAATCAGGGAGCTACAAACTAGTCACCCTCACTTAGGTCCTTGGAAAAATCGTGGAGCAAATCCTCCTGGCATGATTCCAGACACATAAAAGTAGTGGTGACTAGGAACAACTGGCATGGATTTAGCAGGGGTAAATCTTACCTGACCAACTGAATTGGCTTCTCTGATACAATGACTGGATTTCTGGACAACATGAGAGTGATGAACATTAGACTTCCTCAGGTCCCTTCTGACCTGAATTATCATACAGTTCCACAGAGTTCTTAACTAGTGCTGAAAAAAAAAATCTCTGCAGTAAAGTAATGCTAACTGGACTATTCGGTCCAGCTTGTCTACTCATATTTGCAAGACTTCTAAACAAGATTTGGATTCTAGCAGGAAAAAAAAATCACACATTATTTCTTAGTCACTTGAATAAATACATTTGTCTTGTTTAGAAAATCACAAAGGAAGCAACTCAAGCAATCCTTGTTTAGTTAAAATATGATGCAAAATTTATTTTTTACTTTGTAAACAGAAAGTAATTGTGAGTCTGGTATCTTTCCTTCATAATGAACAGAAACTGGCCAGTTTCCAAACTGCCTCACTGCAGAGGCCAATCAGGGGAAATAAATGCAAGAGAAAGGGAAGGTTCCTTCTCATATGTGGAAGTACTGACTCAGAGATGTTCAACATTCAGCATTTCAAAAGAAGAAATGTAGTGTTTGCCTGTTCAAGTTGGAAAAGTATCTTCTAGAAGAAGTACTTTTAATTTTGTAAGAAAACTTCCCAGCCTATTCAACTCACCATGATGAAATGCATGTTAGACAACTGGCAGGCTTATGAGAAAGTTTTCATTTAATAGCAAAGAAATAAGGCAGCTACTACACTTCCTAGAAGAGAAAGAAACATATAGGTTTTGGCCTATGCTCCTAATGCTAGGCAATTTTTATTCCCTGAATAGGGTGATGTTTTATTAAACTTTTCCCCAAGGAAAAATCAAGGTGATGTTGTGTCAGCTTTTTATGCAGCAATTCAGCAGCTGAACATTTGCATTAATTGAGTGTGATACTGGTGATGATTCTCTTCTACAATCATTGGATATGCTCCGTTTCTCCTCCAGATGCTCTTCTCACAAGTCCACAAAATTGTCTGGGAAGCTGATAGCCTTTTATAAATTAACAGCTATCCTAACAGTAACCATGATTTCCTGACATTTTCAGAGTATGTAACAAAATACTGCAGTCCAGTTGTTTTCAGTCTGTATTTTGGCATTCTGTTTTGGATTACTCTTTTATTTTTTCTTTGTGATTTGAAGAAAAAGAAAGAATGGGAAAAAAAAACAACAGAGGAATCATGTCCCAGGTCTCTATCTGGGTCCACCATGTGAATGCTTCACCTTTTGGAGAGTGAGGAATGAAATTTCACATTACCTAAACATGCTGAGCATCATTCTACTCCAGAAGGAGGGAATCATATCCCAGTACTGAAGCAGAAGCAAACATCCATACGCTGGAGTAAACCTCCCACTGCGACATGGGAGGTCAACAGCCTGTTAAGAGTTAACACTAACCAGAGAATTACCATTGAGAAATCTGAACAGAAATAAAGACAAGGTTACAGAAATTTCAAAAGCTCATCTTCACTTAGGTGCATTTCACTCCTGTGAAATCTGAATATTTTACCAGTTCATTGTTTTTATCCCTCATCTGTGTAACGTAGGAAACAACAGCTGACTTAAAAGCAATAGCTGGTCCCACTGAGGGTTATATTTTCACTGTTGGTCAAAATCTAGAATTAGCTTTATAAACACTGTGTAATTGACCTCTGAGGTTCAATAGCTCAGAACATATTGAACAAAGAGCTTAGCAATAGTCAAGAAGGGACTGAACATAATGATTAATAGCCTCTGTAACAAGACCAAAAATTGCAAGAACCTCAGTCTTCATGCTCCAGGGCACAGACTTATAACCAGCTGAGATCAGGCATAAATTTCTGCCCACTACATTACTGTGTAGTTACATGCACTGGGAAGAGTTTACAGCTTTGGAGACTTGAAAGACCTTCAGTTTCTCCACTGGTAGGAAAGTACCCACACTGGTCCTTAAAATTCTTGGAAAGCAACACATCCCCAGGGAAGAACTGCTTAAATTGAAACACTTTCTGACAAGTGTTCATCTCAACTGGTTTTTAAACTTTTTTTTTTATGATGAATGTTCCACAATATCATTAGAAAACTGACTCTGAAATTTCAGTACTCTTCCTTGATCATTGGGAAAAGAAGCCACACCACAACCTCAGTCAACATTGCTCCACCTCCCAATACACACACACACACACACACACACACACACACACACACACACACAGAGAAAATAAAACTGTTTCAGTCAAATCTTCTTTTAATGAAAAATAGTTGCAGAGATTTTTCTTCCTTGTTCTCTTCTTATGAATAAGAGGCTGGTTTTAGCAGAAAGTAGTCAAGAACATTATAGCCCTTCTATTCTTCACTCAAAAAACATTTCCATTTACATAGGAAAATTTTGTGTTCCACCCACTTTTTTTTCCTCCCAACTCATACGTCCATGGGCTGTATTTCTTACATGAATTATACTTTCTGCCACAACTGTGTATGGCACACATATTCCCACAATGTATTTTCCTATTGCAAGGCATCATGTTGGGAGTTAGAGGCAGACGTGGCAGTCCAGAAAAGAGATGCACAGGGCACCCAAGTTCTAATCCCCATGCAGCAACTACCCGTTAATTTGGGACTAATGCTGCACTGGCACTTCCAAACCCAATAATTTGGGAAAACTATTTTTCATTCAGATTGTCTTAATAGGTAAGACTTCTCCCAGTTGCAGCATTTACATTGACTTTATGATTCTTTTTATTTTTAACTTCAAACAAATATTTATTACTCTTTTGAACAGTTATCCTTCCATATTCATCCCAATGCAATACAATTTGCCATGGTTTGCCATAGTTCTTTGCAATCCCAGTAATATTTAATTCCTTACTACTGGTCTCCAAAATTCTTCTTGCTTACCAAATTCTTCTATGCACTAAAGAATGACCATAGAATGACTTAATTTTAGAAATTTTGCTACTAGCATAAACAATTGGCACATGGGTTTCATGATTTTATTATTTATGTTCTCGAACAAGAAATACACTCCTACTGTGCAATAAATCAAAACATTTAAACAAAACACACTAAATATATTAACATCATGAGGTAAAAAATACAATTAAACTAATCATAAAAGGGAAGTGGGCAGAAAGAGCTTTAGTTGTCATTAACATCTGAAATACTGAAGTGCCACCATATAACAAATGAATATGGCAATAAGGATATAACAAAAGCAGAGTAAGAATGTGGTTCTTTCATGCAGTCAGGGACAAGGGCAAACTATCCATCACTCTCAACTGGGAAATCTGGACAATAACATTCTTGATCAAAACCAAGATCATATCAGAATGACAAGATATTTTAATGCTCCACTATAAAGCAGAAGCTGCAAAGCCTGAAGCCTGGAATACAGCACTTAAAAACGTAATGGGAAAATAAAGGAGAATTTTTTTATTCTTACACAAATTCAGAACAGGTGAGCATAAACATGAGAAAACATGACAGAATTCAAACAGCATTTGTTACCATGCAGCAGAACACTAGAAGGAAAGGCGGACATAAGAACAAGAGCCACTAGAAGTTGAAGGACAAACATCTAACAACTGAATTTTCAGTTCTTACAGTCATGCAGCCTCCTAAGACATCTGCAATGCTCCTTTATACAGGTGAGGATAATACCATAGCCTCACTTAATACTGGTGAAAAACAAAGTACTAAGGGGAAAACTGTAACTACTATGACCGAAAAAAACCAAAACCCCAAAACACAAGAGCTGCAGCAAGAACTTCTCAAGGTTTAAGTACACCCAGCTGGAAGATGGATTGTTACACAGGGCTCTGCAACTTTATTGTGCGTCAGAAATCACCAAGTTAGCTAAATGCATCTTGTTCCCACTCTACTTCTATGAAAATTTCAGTCAGAAGCTGAAATATCCATTCCCTTGGTGGTGCTGTGGGCATAGTTAAATCTCAGGGGGGAAAAAAAAAGTGGTTTTGCTTTTTTTTTTAATTACTCTGATTCAGAAAAGTCTAGCTCAATTTGGATGCAAATGTGAAAGTGTGACACTTCATAAAGCAGCAGTGACAGAATCTAGACAGCATAAATACCAAAACTGAAGTAGAAAATGTTTTTTTCTTTTCCCCTTTTTAACTACATTTCAACTACTTCAGAATAGGATACAAGAAATACTTTAAGTTCTTGTAGGATCACTCAATAATTTTTCATTATTTATTAATTTATCTTTATGAGAGAATTTCTCCCAAGAGACCAAGACAACCCTTTCAAAGCTGCTCTAGTATAATACAGGATGAATAAATTAACAAAATCACTTCAACAGTTTTCAAAGCAAATCCATGTTCTGTCCCCGTATATTCATGTTGAGTTCTCAGTACTTCAGCAGGCACTGACTACAGATGCCAATCACTAGACTCTACAAATTCGAAATGTGAATGAAGCCCAGCTCATGAGGAACAAAAGCAAGTAAATCAAGAGCAAGTACACACACCTTAGAGCACACAAGGTGAAGCCACCAGACATTGGTATTGCCCTCCCTCCAAGAGAGAAGCAACCAAAAAGAAAAAAAAATCACTATAATGTAGAGAATTCTGGAAGATAAAAATCACTATGTGAAGCAAAGTGTGTGCATATGGAGTTAACAGAAATAGGTTTGGTTTAAATACAAAATTAGAACAAAGCTGCTTTTTCCAGTGGCCAGGAAAAAAAGGCATGAAAGCATAGTGGGTTCCAGCTCCTATTCTGGCCCAGGATAATTACTAAGAAGAAGATGGAATGTTTTATCTGGAATTTCTTCCTAACAGCACAACTGGCCACAAGAATTTTGGTCCTACTCTTGATTTTGATGCTTCAGTATCATAACTCATTTTTAAAAAATCCTCACATTAAAAACTACTTTCTCAAATGAAAGAGCCATTCAGCATTAAAACTAGTGGCCAGAGCTTTGTCGATCATACACAAATACGTTAAATTCATATATGATGCAAAGTCATATATATATAGACATGCTGCACAGCATCCTTGTAATCTAACTACATTCAGTGCTGCACATTTGCCTGTCAATTCATTTATAAATGGAAAGAAAACAGTCAAGATTACCTAAATATTTTCATGTCTTACGTCAGACTTATAAATGTACAGAAGAAGATGAAGCAATTTTTCATGCCATGTATCAGTGATTTCTGGAATAACTTCTCTGTATTTCCACTCAGGACCAATGCTTGGGTATTTGTTTCTTTGGAATCCTTCAACCAGCACATGGACAGATGTTGCAGTTACTTTGACTAAGTACAGAATTATATTATTATCACCTACTTCTCTGCAGAAAAATGTCACTTGCACTGCAACAGCTCTTCCTTCTAAAGGAACCATCTATCTCTGTGAAGCAGTTAACAGGTTTTTCGCTGCAGAGCCCCTCTGGACATGACAGGCCAGCAGCAGAGATCAGTGCAGTCTAACTCCAGCAGTCATGCTGCCACAAGTGCAAAAAAAGCTTCTGCCTGAGAAGCATCCATTTGGTGCATGGGCTTGGCCATCACTTTCCAATGAAAATTCCACCCCACACATGAGCTTTCTTCTAAATGAATTGCAAATTATATACCCATGGAGTGCCAGCTGGTATTGTTTCTCTGTAGTTTTCCTTTCGTTTCCCTCTCTCCTCCCCTCAATTAATACAACAATATTCATGCCCTGTCATGTCTTGCTGCTTAATTATGTAGTTTGCAGAACAAACCTTTAATAATGAGACTATCAAGCTGGAGGGGGAAGGAGAAGAGCAGGACATCCAGATGTGCAGGGAGAGAGAAGGAAACAAAGGGTATTTTAAAAAGGGAGTGAGAGAATTAGGATTTGTGTGGGGATGGATGGATGGATGGGGAAACAGAACAAGAAGATGCACATAAGACATGTTGGTTCAGTCACTTTAAGTTATAAGTAAAAAAGTATATGTTGTATTAAATAAGGCATCTGCAGTTATCTAAAATGATTTAATAAAAAGTTGGAGCTGTTTATTATGAGATCTCAACCTGCTTCCATTTCATGAAGTAACAGATACACACTTCCTGCAGGCAGAAAAAAAATGCTTCTTTTTTTAAAAAAAATAGGCAAAACCCAAAGTAGGTGTAAATATACTGGCAAGTCTTGTGTTTGAAGGTATATTTTACTTGAGGGAAACAATTTACACTAAAAGATATTACAAAGATCTGCTGCATCAATATTTAACTCAGTTACAGTAAGCAAATCAGTTTTTCACACATTCATTTTATCTAAACTTACTTTCTTTATCAAGTGCACTGCTAAAATACATTTTGCACAGGCAGTCAAGAGAAAGTACTTAATTAATGAAACAGTAGCTGTTGTAGCTTCTCTTACACCTTGAATGTTGTGCACGTTGTGGTACAACATGGACTAGGGACTCCCAGAGCATAGTTGTGGAACCAGTTTTGGGGCAGGACACAGCTGATGAAAACTAAGTATTTCCAAAAGCATTCAGGCTCCCTCTACTCCTAAAATATTCTTGAAAAAGTCATTGCCAACAGTAGCAAGTATATTATATTTTATCATGGCAAAAATGTTTTGTACCAAAATAAAAAAGAAAAAAAATCTGAGAGGAGAAAGACTTTTTCCACTAGAGAAGGAAAGGAACAATAGTGCCCCTCTGATCCTCACTAATCACACTTTTAATGCAGCACTACCCTTGTGCTCAGAGCAACCATTAGGGGAAAACAAGATTTTCTAGTTTTCCAGTTGGTACAAAAACAGATAGAACCCATCTGTTACTTCCTACCAGTGCCAAGGGAGTCTGGGGGCAAGGGGATATTTCTTGATCATGAGTTACTGTGTCACTTGCTCACGCTTAGATGGTCACATAACAGTTTGGAGTTAGGACACCTTTACACTTCCCAATATATCATGGAGAAAAAACTAATTTGAGGGTCCCAGTAGCCGTTAAAATTTTGAAAATCCTTAATCCTGCTGTGCTAACCTTAAGTTTTTAAGAGTAATCTCATAGATAAGCTAGCTATATCTATACACATATTTACATATAGATATACAAAACTAATGTGATGCTGATGATCATCAGACAATTGGTTATCTGAATAACTGTGTAGGACACATGTTTTTCCTGTTCCTGTATGGAAATTAAGTTATTCCACATCCACTTCAATTCTATTTGTGAAAATATTTTGCAGGAAACCACTTGTTCAGTATTGATCTATCTCTTCTGGTTTCACGCATCCATATACAATGGTTCTCAAATATTTGCTGAACCTGAGTCTCCTGAATTGAATGCAGATAGGGAGAAGTTTATTTTCCTTTAGCCTCTTGCTGGTACTAAACACAGAAGGAACAACTTTATAAATGAAACTGAAGACTTCAAGGCAATCTGTAAAACAGAAGCTGATGTTCTCTTTGGACAACAGAGTTAACAGAAGCATTGACTTTTAAGCAGTGATCTGCTTTGAAGTAAAGCAATAAAGGCCTCTGTATTTCATAGCGGGAGCCTTAATATAAAAGACAAAACTCAGAGAGAACTCACATTTTAATGCAATATCACCCAACTCGTTGCTTAACTTCTCCCACAACAGATTATTCCACTGTCCTAAAGAGGTACCGTACAAGTCCCTCATAAGAACTGTTACACCTTGTTTTAAATCAGATTAAGATTTACAGAGCCTTTTAAATTTTCATCTGGCTTATTTGTTTTATTTTTACTACCTAGCTGTCTTTGCGAATTTTAATGCATTAAAACATCTAACGGAACACAACATGAATAGAGATTGTGAGAATCAAAGGAGGCCTTTCAAAAAAGGGGATACTCAACAATTAAGTTCCCGTTGTAGAAAACTGAGTAAGCTTGGCTAAATTTTCACTGCAGATATCAGGATATAGAATCATCAACTCATAGAATCATTTGGTTGGAAAAGATCGTCGACTGCAACCACGAACCTAAGACGGCCAAGTCCACCACTAAACCATATCCCCAAGTACCACATCTACACTTTTAAGTCTACTTTTGTGCTTTTTTACATCCTTTAAGTACCTCCAGGAATGGTGACTCAACCATGTCCCTGGGCAGCCTGTTCCAATGCTTGTTTACCCTTTCACAGGACATTTTTCCTAATGTCCCATCTAAACCTCTCCTGGTGCAACTTGAGGTCATTTCCTCTCATCCTGTCATTTGTTACCTGGGAGAAGAGACCGACTCCCACCTCACTAGGGTCTCCCTTCAACCTTCTTTTCACCTTGTTAACCAAACTCAGTTCCCACAGCTGCTCCTGCTCAAACTTGTGCTCCAGACCCGTCACCAGCTTTGTTGCCTTTCTCTGGACTCACTCTGGCATCTCAATGTATTTCTTGTAGTGAGGAGCACAAAACTTAATCCAGCATTTGAGATCCGGTCTCACCAGTGCTGAGTACAGAGGGACAATCACTGTCCTGGTCCTGCTGGCTACACTATTCCCTGCACAGTCCAGGATGCCATTGGCCTCCTTGGACACCTGGGCACACACTGGCTCATGTTCAGTCATCTGCCAACAAGCACCACCAGGCCCTTTTCCACCAGGCACATTTTCAGCCACTCTGCCCCCAGCCTGTTGTGCTGCATGGGGTTGTTGTGATCCAGGGGCAGGAGCCCACACTTCACCTTGTTGAACCTCATACAGTTGGCCTCAGCCCATCGATCCAGCCTTTCCAGATCCCTCTAGAGAGCCTTCCTACCCTCCACCAGATCCAAACTCCCACCCAGCTTGGTGTTGTCTGCAAACTGACCAAGGGTGTATTTGATTCCCTGTTCCACATATCTGATACAGATATTAACCAGGACTATCCCAATAATGAGCCTTGGAGAACACCACTAGTGACTGGCCACTGATTGGAGGTAGCACTCTTCACCACCACGCTCTGAGCCTGGCTATCCAACCAGTTTTTTATGCACCAAAGAGTATGCCACTCGAGCCATATGCAATCAGTTTCTCTAGGATAATGCTTTGGGAAATGATGCATAAATCCAGAGATCCTGACAGCTAGGAAGTTTGAAGAGTCCAATGCTTGGATCTGGCTGAGAAGGAGCTAATTTTCCCTACAGCAGGCATGACAGTGCTGTGCTTTTTCACAGTAGCTAAAGAGGTGTTGATAACACCCTGGTATTTTGGCAACCGCCGCGCAGTGCTCGCAGAACATCAGAGCGGTTTCTTCAACATTCTCATCCCCTCTGCCAGGAGGCTGGACCTGGGCAAGACCTTGGGAATGGACAAAGCAGGGACAGCTGACACCAACTGACCAAAGGAATATTCCAGGATCTGCTCAGCAATGAAAGCCAAGAGAAAGGAGAAGGAAGGGAGGACACTTATCATGATGACATTTGTGTTTCAGAGCAGCCACTAGGTGTACTGAAACCCTGCTTCCTAGGAAGTGGCCTGCTGATAGGAAGTAGAAAACAAACTCTTTTGTTTTCCTTTGCTTCCATGTGTATAACCTTTGCTCTATTAAACTGCCTTTATCTTGATCCAGAAGTTTTTTCCATCTTATTTTCTCTCTCATCCATCCTGCTGAGGAGGCAAGTGATAGAGCGGATGGTGAGCAACTGGAATCCAGCCAAGGTCAACCCACCACACTGTATTATGTTGATATCCTTCTCAAACAGGCTTTGCTGAAACACCATGACTAATCAAAAGTCTGGTCATCAAATGCCACATGACTAATTCTGCCAAAGCCAGCTTAATCAAGTAGGTTGTCAAATGCTGTAACTCATGCTGTACCTCATATTCTTCAAGGATTAGTCGTCTTACTTTTTGTTTCCTTGAAGAGACTTGTACAATCAAGAACAGAACATACAAAAAAAAATACCCTACAGAAACAAAATGGCCCTTTTGCCTACAAGTTACTGCCATGAAAACACTTTAAATCCAAAGGGGATATAAGCACAAAGAAAAGAACTGCTCCAGAGACTATAACTGTTTTATAAAGCAGAAACTAAAGCATTCATTTCCAACACAAGATTTCTGTGGCTAATTCTTCTGTTTTTAAAGGCAATTCCCACAGTAAAATATACTCCAGTGCATGTCAGACTTTCAAATATCAAAAGGCCATACTTAAGTAATTAAATCACTGGATACTGGACAAAAATAACAATTTTCCAGCATTCTCAATCAGAGTGTAAGTTGTAATTCACACTGAACGCGCACCCCATCAGTCAAATACATGCATTATGCCTATTTTCAGAGCTCTACTATGTCAGTAAGAAAAATAATGCTATAGTAAAGACAGTGTCACACTAATGCAAAATCTGTCTTACCACCCTATAGTCCTGCATTGAATGACAAATAATTGACTCCTGGAAATAGCTGGTATACAACAAATACCATACCAGTTCATTTGAATAGCCTTTACTTAAAACAAATACAGAAAACTTTTTCCACACTAAAGATTTTTAAATATATTAATAAGTTAAGCTCTGGGCTTGATACATTTTTAAAATTCATTCACTGTTCCCAAAAAAGTAATTGCCAGAAAAATTTTAAAGGTATTTATATAGTAAAAAAGTTGCTGCAGTAGACCAGAAAGCAAATCAAACATTCTTGCTCACACAAGGAAGAAAATATTAAGTTATGGAAGTTAAATGCAACAGTTCAAAACCTGACTTCCAGAACTAGAAATCTGTCATTTGTTGGGCTAAAAAATTTCCTCAAAGAATATGTGACACACAAGAACAATTAGACATAGCGTTCAGTTTCACAATTCAGGCCCCAGGCTCCACCAGCTACACACTTTGGCATGAGCTTTGCACCTCTGGGGTGGTGGCAGCATTAGCCTGTGGTGGTATAGTTATTTTCAAGTCTGATTTCACAACAAGTATTAGAGGGCATAAAATTATACAAAATTAAGCTTATTAATTCCATAAATTGCTCTTATGTCAAAAACTTCCCATGCTTCTTCATTACTTTGCTTTTTATTCTTTTCCTGATGATGAGGCAGTTTCCCCTACTTACAAACATAAAGCAAATTAAAGTGTCCTCATTTTCAGATCAACTTCCACTTCTTTTATTTGCACTCTCACATACCCTTTAACCCTATTTTTTTAAAAAACAAAGTGTTTCATTATGAAAACAAAAATGCAATGCATTTTTATGTCTCAGGCACTGCTTATTAAATGTAAATTTTTTCAAAGTAGATTTAAAAGCTTTCTCCTCAGAAGCTGTGTAGCCTGCTCTCCAAAATTAAAACACTCATTTGTATAGAACAAAAGTAGCTACACATTTCTGTAACTGGGACTTAAACCAGAAGAATGTGATATCAACACTAATGTATGCTAATTTTTTTAAAAAACCAGTTCTCTGTGCCAGTGGTGGTAGCCTAGGTATTTATAACTATTGTTTGTCTATACCATAATAAGCTTTACTATATGTGGGTATACGTTTGTCTATTTATTTATTCTCATCTAGATCTCCCACCTAAACAGTCAAAAGACACATATGAAAGATATGCACACCAGCTGTAAACACATTTTGAACTTCCACACCATTACAGGACAGACTTTGCAGTAAGAAATACTGTACACTGAGCTACTGCTCGGAGAGATCCTCTAAGGTAATCAAATTATTTTATCAAAAAATATATAGAATTTAAGAGTCAGCTTAAAAATGTTTAGGTGTTGAAACAGGCAGGTAGCGTTAGTTTCTTTGATTCCTCCTTCTCAATCATAAGAACAGCTGTAATGAAACTCTATCAATTTCTTCAAACTAACACTACATCAAAAGTATTTTAATGTGTATAAAAGCATCAAAAAGTTCAAATAAATACTGCCAAAATCAAGCACCATATTTTGAAGAATTCTCTGAATGGATGACACCTGGCACTAAACAGAAATTCTGACATTGTACATAAAAAATGTTTTTTTCTGATTTCTGTGAGACTTAACAAACACAACTGGCTTCCTGGACCTCCTGCCCCAGCTGCAGAAGAGGCACTCAGCAGTGCTGCTCTGCTCCCAGCAGCGGGCCAAAGGCACTCAGTCATCCTAAGGGCTACATTTTATCCTAAGTGCCAGTGCAAACAAACCAACCAAATAAATCTAACTAAATACACAGCAGACAAGCATGGAGGGAAACTAACTGCAGAAATGGAAGACCCTTTCTAACACTGCTGCACCATCACCCCAGGTTATAATGCAGTAATCAACAAAAAATAACAGCTTTTGCAATCACAGTTTTGTGCTTCCCAGTGCCACTTTTTGCTTACAGTATTAGAATGAGAGGAGGGATCTCAGCCAGTTTGGTTGGGTTTTTTTTATCATCCAGATCTTAATGAAGTTTATGTCCCTACTTGCTGTTAAATTACACAGATTAGTAACACATGAGTAAAATAAATATAATCCCTCACATGATTAAATTTTAAATTACCACATCTGAGAGGGAAAGCACAAACAACACACACTTGGCATGTACAGAACATTTGTTGCCCAGGTTTGAAGGCAGGACTTCTGTCCAAAAGCCTTTACCTCTTCAGCCAAAGAAATAATTTATTCAGCTGGCTGCTATTCTCAGTGCTGCCTTTCAATGGCAGAAAGTACCTTCTAACACTGTACAAATACTCTGGCACTGAAATACAAGAACAAAGAATTACCTGGACTTACTGCTAGTCAAATGCTTCTGAACCTGTGGCAACAGCCAACACTGCATAGATGCACATGAACTAAGGATGCAAAGTATGCACATGCACCGACTGTAACCCTCCACGTTTCCACACTGACATTTAGACTCTGCCAAACAGGTATCTTAAAGGATCTTACATCTTACAGCTCCAACCACAAGCTTATCCAATGCCTATGAATGTGACTTATCTGTGCAGTTATGAGAAAAGGGATGCTTCACTTAATCTAATCTGGAGTATATGCCGTTCATCTCATCCCTGCTTAGATCAGCCACCAGTTTGCAGCTGCGTACATTTGTAATGTATTCCTATCAGGTGCTTAATATATATCCAATCCTACTGTTAACACCATTTTAGTAGTTAATCAATCAAGTCTAAATATTCCCAAGTTCAAAACCAGCAGCTGCTGTGGGTTGACACAGATCCAGCAATGAGCAGTTTGTTTAGGATTATGCACTCAATTCACCTTCACATCGAAGGATGCTCACGGTGCTATGCGGCAAACCATTTTTCTCCACCAATTAATTAGCTTATCAACTGAAGACAGCTCAAGGGGCATGGGATTGGAACTCTACCATCAACATAAACTACTTTCCTGCAATCATTCGTAGAGACAATAAATGGCCTTGCCAAAACACACTCTATATCTCAATGCTACTTGAATACCTAACACTCCAAATAGGAAAGAGAAGTAGATCATTTGATTAGCGTGACCTAAAGGGGGGGAACACTGTACACAACCCTGCAATCTGCAACCCACACCACAGACTTGGACAGCCATCCAAAATTGTTTTTTTAGGAAAGATAGCTGTTTTGATTCTACTTTGCTGAGTAACACAGTATCAGTATTTCATTGATCTTCAAAAGAAGGCGCTGATCTGCTTGAAAGACAACAGAATCACAAGAACACCTTTTTCAGAGCAACTTCTTTTCATAAAGCAATACCAGCTCCGTTTTACTCAGTCCTTCCAAGCATTTCAGAGGCAATTGCTTTGGACAGCAGAACGGCAACCTCTGGCATGGCTCCCACCAGCTGCCTCCATTCACATGTAAACCACAAAAGGTTGGAGGGTATTTTTCCTCACAGACTTCTCCATGAATTACATTACACGATTCAGAAAAGAAAAACCCAAAGAGCTGCTACTAAAAGCCTTTCTACACATTCCCAAGTAGTAACTCAGCTTCCAAGTTTTCCCCTTTCTCTGGTAATACTGCCAGGCTAGACAGCTTTTTTTTTTATTATTTCCTCTCACTCTACTTTCTGCCTTCTGTGCTGGAAAGGAGGCTTTGTCCTATTTGCTTTCTAACATGCTGAGCACAGCTATAGGAGAATCTGCTTATTGCCTCAAAGTATTGCTCACTGATGGGCAAAATAAATGATAGTGTCTTGCTCTTTCTCCTTCCCCCACGTTATTCCTTAGCAACGCAAAACAGACTCTTTACATTGAAAAATAAAGCCTTCCTTCATCTTGGAGGTGTTTTGGTAATGCTACAAAACTCAAGGAAGTGACAGCAAATATCCTCACTCCTGTTCTCTGGTATCCTGCCAACATAGTTTATCTGTACGGTCTGCAGAACTACTTTGGCAAATATGTTACATTTTGAGCATGCAGAGTTCACTCTAAATGGGCTGACATTCCCCAGAAGAGCCAGGGAAGAAAGAAAAAGAAACATCTTGGGACTCCAACTTCCTCTCAGCAAGGCTCTGTCCCAACCCTTCTGCCCTCAAAAATATGTAACCACTATATTCTGTGTACTTTCCAGTGATAGAAAAGTGCTCCAATCTGCTTGCCCAGAGAAAAAGAACAGGAAGAAGGAGAGCCAGTAGAAATATCTCAAAAATAAAGTATTACTCTTAAAATCTCCATTTTGTGACTATTTTGTTCCTTTCCTTCCCACTACTTGCTTTCTACATACAAATGCTATTGGTGGAAGTCAAATAGAAAATTATATCCCTCTGATGAACCACTTTAAGCTAAGACTTTAGAAACCCAAACTGACTGTCTTCCCTCATCAGATCTACCAGAGAAAAGCTCTCAGGACCACAACTAGTAGGAGATTACCCCGGCGAAGCGACATATCCTCACTCTCTTTTGACTGAATCTCACTCCCCAAAATACAATGAAAGCACCTTCAAATTACATTGCCAAAATGATCGGCTAAAAAAACACAGCGTTGATGATCAAACTGCTGATGTAATTTATAGCTTATGTTTATATACTAATTTACTCACAATAAGTTACTAAACTACTTCCTTATATCACATTTTGAAAACTAATAAACTTTTCCAGCTTTTTGCCTATGGAGACCTTTTTCTCTAATATTGGACACTGAAACTGACTGGAAGCCACTAACACATGTGCCCTTCTCAACTTTTGTTTTGATCTTGAAAGGGATGCACTTTTCCTGCCCTATTAGAAAGATCCATATGGGTTCAGATTCAATTTCTAAGAGTCTTTTTTCCCCCTCAGTATCCTTATGCACCCTAACTTTAATTCATTTAGATACCCACTCCCACCTCTACTATCTGTATGCTAATGAATAAAAATGCCAGTGAACCTACAGAAACATCCCTGCTACAATGGCTTATGTGCAGCTTTAACACATGGATTTCTGATTATCCATGCACATTTTAAACTTTGTTTAAATTCCCTTCTGGCAGAGGTCCTTCAAATACAGTCAACATTTCCTTCTCATTAATTAATGGGAACTATTATTTATTTCAATATTATTTGCATAGTAAATGTAGAAATGCATGTGAAATGAGACACTATAAAAAAACACAGGAATTCCTGCTCTTCTTCCTAGTGCACTGAATAGAAATTTGCCTCTTGCCAACTGCAGGTCCCAAATGAGAAGGCTCCCAAAGTAAAAATTACTGAAGGAGTAAATCACCCTAGCAGATGGAGTGTTGATATTGTTATGCCACATTCAGAGCTTCATGTGAGAAACCCAATTCCTAGATCAAATTACATTTTTTAAGTACTTAATCACCTTTCAATATAATTTTTCCTATGCGCACTCACAAAACCCTTCCTAAGTTCCTCTCCTTTTCCCACTTTTTACCTTGGGGATGATAAAATTTGGGTTCACTTGATCTGAAAGCCTTATTTTCAAGAAATGAGATGGTATTTCAGTGGATTACATCGAATCTAGGTTCTGTTTTAATTACTTCATTTCCCTTTATTTCAGATAATTGTCTGAGGAGGTAGTCCATCTTTCTGTATGACCCTCCAAGTTTCCATTTGCCAGTCTGACCACCTAGTTGTCCCCTCTAACCCAACCTGTAAATATCCCAATCCTTCAACAGGTATCTGAAGCCATTTGTGGCCTTCTCCATCTCTCCCCAACACTGACACTGATAGAAGATGGAGTGTGCTTTCTTTCTTTCCATTCTTTCTTTCTTCCTTTCTTTTCTTTCTTTCATTTCTTTCATTTCTTTCTTCCTGTCAGATGTTTCTAAACAATATGCTTTCATTTCCCTTTTATGACAGTCTCCATATCAATGGCTGTGTGCAAGCCTCCATGTTTTCTAACGAGTCTCTCTTGAATGCAAGTCATTCAGCACACTCGAATCTACTGGGAAAACAGGATGATCTTAGAGTGCAGACATGAGATGCCATTATGCCAGAAGGCATGAATGGGTCAACTGTTTCTCTTCATCTGTAAACAACTAGAGAGGTCCTGGACAATGTGACTTTGCTAGACAATGAAAGAGAACTAGGATGCTGTTCCTGATGATTTAAGTATCCTGGGGCTTTCTATGACTGCCCTCTCCCAGCAAGGAAATCCACAAAGACTAAGATACCACATACCACTCATGTCAACAAAGAAAGGTACACAAAGATAATGTCCAATAAACTTCCAAGTCACATCATGAAACTGCCTATAGAAGTGTGATCAGGATATAAAAATTCATACACACAGCTGTCATAACATTACTGAAGTTATACTCCTTTAATATAAAATGTATTAAGAAACAGCAGGGATTAGCAGAAGTTTTCAGGTGCCACCAGACAGTTAACACCATTTGGTATCATTATTTACTTGACAGTAACAGCAGAAAACATTTCTTTCATAAAACCCAGCTGTTCTGGGAAACACGGTGCCCTTAGAGCTGCCAGAGCAGGAACTACAGCCTCCAGAGTATGCGTGGTCAAGGTTAATGTCCTTCCAAAGCATTTAAGCACTCCTGTTTGTAGCAATGTAAACTGAAAAACAAGGTAAAGAGGGCTGCCCCTCGCTGGCTAGAGTTAATTTTCTTCACAGCAGCCCATCTGGTGCTGTTTTCATTTATGACCAAAACAGTGTAGGTAACACAGCAGTGGTGCTTGTGCAGACTCAAGACATTCTCTGCTTCTCACACTGCCCCCACAATGATCAGGCTGAGGTGGTCAAGAGCATTGGAGCAGACAGCCACGACAGCTGCACACGACTGACCAAAGTGATATTCTGGAACACATAACATGATGATCAGTAATAAAAACTGGGTAGTTGAACTTTCCAAGGCAGCTGCTGCTCAGAGACTGGCTGGGCATCACTCTAAACTGTGAGAGGTGGTGAGTGATTTGCCTCTACATCACTTAGGGTTTTTTTTCTTTCCTTCACTTATTAAACTGTCTTTATCTCAATCCACAAGTTTTACTTGCTTTTGCTCTTCCAATTCTCTCTCCCATCACACTGCAAAGGGGAGGGAGGCAAGGAGCAAGTGGATGGTAGGTGCTTGATTGCCGGCTGGGGTAAATCCACCACATAAGGCATTCACTAAAACACTCTCATGTAAATACATGTGCAATGTGAAGTTACCACGCTGCTTAAAATATATGTCTGTTACAGACTTTAACACTCCTAATTTGCTGAAATGAAATAGCAGAAGCACTATATTCTCAAACTTCATATATGAAAATATTTAACACAACTGCCAAGATAATATGGGCATTCTTAAGAAAAAAAAGAGATTCTGTATTGTAAAGCACTTTGAGAATCTTGTGGGGTTCAGAACCCTGGATTACCAAGAGACATATCTCTGTGAATGGAAGCAATTGTGCAGAACACCTTTCGCAAGCAAGTAATTAAATTAATTTTAGTAATTAAACAACCAGAGACAAACCAGATCAAGTCTAGTATTTCTTCACAGTAATACTGCAACTACAGTTTCTGTTCCAGTGTTATGTAAATATGGGCTACCACTCTAAATTATAACATTTTTCTGGAAAGAGGTTGCATGTCAACAGAAATGTACATCCTATTCATTTTTATTTTTATCTTTATTTTTAGGAAGAATAAAAATGTGCTTATAAAGTGAATATTTGCCAGTATTTTGAATTTCTATATTACTTTAAATTCAAAGCAGAACTAAACTCCCTCCAGCCTCCCTTGTTTTCTAAGTATTTTCTGTAGATTTTTTTTCTAAAATATTTAAATGGGAGACTAGACAAAATTACCTACTAAAGTTTCTTCCAACCTTATTATTTACTTTCAGAGGGAATTTTTGTATGCCACTTTTCTACACAGAAGTATTTTATTGCATACTTATGAACCTATGGAAGTGTTGAAATTAATGGCAGGGTTATTGGACCCCAAACAATGGAAGCACAAACTGCACCAACACTGCAAAAACTCTACATAGTGAAGATAAAAACTAATACTCCCACTTGAAAAAAAAATGCTAATTTGAGACAAGCAGTATTCTGAAGGATAAGAGCTAAATGTAAAGGGAAGATTCTAAAAACTTAGACATAGAAAGCACAAAAAGTAAGTTGATATATACGATAGCCTGTGGTATATGAGAGCTACAAGCAAGATAACTCTTTCACTCAAAAGATTTTGAAATACAGATGATAAGCACAACTTTAAAAAATATGTCAGAAGTTATATATAATCTTTATTAAATATAAAGCATTATCATATATTAAGAAAAATAAAAATACAGAAAATCAGACTGGGCAAAAAATTTCAGTTTTCTGCAGGAGCATAATCATTTCAGGAAAGCTGCCATTAAGAAAAGATTTTTCAGAACCAAAACTGGACCTACATCTGCCTCCTCATTTCTGTAAAACAGAATGCTATCCCGTGATCCCAAAACAGCTGGGCTGTAAGACATGCATGCTGGAACACCATCAGCTTTGCCATAGCAGGCTGGATCTTCTATACGAAGAGGATAACCTAGGTTTCTCATCCTGTTACAGACAAAAAAGGGATCTGAAATCTCAATACTTTGAAGAATAGATAAAATGTTTACTTTCCAGCTCAAAGAGCAAGGCATACTACACTTCTACAGCAAAGGAGCCTTTACTCACAACTCCTCCCTGGTGTTAAACAAAAGAGCACATGCACATAGACACAAGCAAAATGCCCACAGACATATCCAGGCTTGAAGGAAACAGAATACAAACAAATTAAAGCAACAAGTCCCTGTGGTCCCATTTAGAAATACTGCACAGGAAATCCAAGTTTTAAGGTGAAACTATTCTGACTAGGAATGCAAAGAGAAACTAGATATTAACAGGAGCCAGAGGAAAATAGCTTAGTTGCAAGCTATTTTAAAATATTTAAGAATTTTCAAGAAGGCAGAAAAAACACAACTTACTACTAAAACACTTGCTTTACATTAGCAGTTTTGTGAAGTTTGTACATTCTCTAGAGAATGAAGTCACATTTTGAATACTATGTAAGTAATAAGACATCTTCCCCTCCCAGATGCTTTCACTATGGGCCAGTTATTCTTCCTGTTCTTCTCTTCATTCTCCCCAGGCTATTCTATGATGGATTAGTGAGCAGCTCTAGTGATCAGCTGGACCTTTAAGAGACAACTCATTTCAGAATTTTTTTCTTCTCTTTATTTATGCCAGGCATCTGAGTAAAATAAATAAGGAACTGCAAAAGACAAAGCCAAGACTACACCTAGAGTTTTGCCAACAAAAGCAGTATTGTTTAACAAAATTATCCCTAAGAACCACTACCACGTCACTGTGATTTTATTGTGCCTCTAGCTCCAAAGATAAAAATGCCAATATTGGATGAAACCACTCAGCCAGTACGCTTTCTCTGTCACTCAATAGATAATCTCTGTGGTTTCTGTTGAGGGAGTGCACATACCCTTCCAGTGAGAGTAACCTCCAGATGTTTTTCATTTGTTCCCTGCTCCAACATCTGATTTGTTGCCCAGACATACTTCACTGTTCCAAATCTTGGGGAAAAAAAATCACCCCAACTCCAAGACCTGAGAAGGCTTTTACCTTCAGAACCAGTCCTGGAGTACCTTTACTGCAGGAATGCAGGGACAGCAACACATGGCAATAAGAACAGTTCAGTTGAGCTCTCCCACAGAAAACTTCCCACCATCTGCTTCATTTTTTTTTACTCACCTCATCTGCATCATTCATAGTTTTGCCTATCTGTCATATTTCCTCTCAGTGGTCCTTTCCAGGCTTAACAATCCTACTCTATTTGCTTTCTCTTTACAACACAGTTGCTCCATATCCCCATAACTGCCCTACTTGGGTTCTCCAGTTCTAGCAAAGCCTTTCTGAGGACTCCAGAGGGCACCTTGACAGATTACCAAAGAGAGAACAAAGAAAAAGGTGACTGCTTCTATAACAGCATGCAAAAGAGGAAACATCCCTGACTCCCTCTGCTGTCACCTCCCCAATCCTTTTGAAGCATCAAGTTAAAATCAGAGGAGCAGAGCAGCACGTCTATCATCCAGAAAAGCTGAGAGCACCTTACCAACATAGGTGACAGCTTCCCCTCCCAAATCCCTTTGGTTAACATGAGGGAACAATTTCTAAAAAGCAAAGATGGTAAAGATGGTAAAGTTTACATACAATAGATATAACAACATGAAATAAGAAAGCAAAGACTCGACCCGCCTAACGTGCATATCTGTAGTTTGAATATACTGTGTTTAGATACAACTGCTTTCAACAGCCTTAGAATAAATATCAAATTTTTCATTATATTTGAAACCATATTTCTGTGAGTGTTATTATCTTAGAAGATTGAAAGTCATTATATTTCTAATGGCCTTTGCTACTTCTTAAAGATCCACTTCCTTAAAACCAGCTAATTTTTAATGTTTAGTCAAACACAAATACAGTGTGAATTTGAAAACTCATTTTCTGAGAAGCCTAAAGAAGAGTTCATTTTTTCATATTAAAGCATAACAGAACAGGATTTAGGAGTGGGAAAGGAAAATGATGTGGAAGGTACCTACACATGCATGAAAGCTACACTTAAACAGTATAAAAGAAAGTTATCAGTTAGGCTGAAGCAGCATTACACAGAAACTTCATAGGGAAAACTGGAGTACATAAGAATTTTAATTTTCACTCCCAAGTTTTCTGCAACACAATTTTTTCTTCCAAAAAAACCCCTAGAAACCTGGAACCCCTAGGAACCTGCTGAGGCTGCAAGGGGAAAAAAACCTATGACATAATCACTTCTACACCTCTTATCAGCAATCAATCAATGCTGTTAACATTAACCTGAGCAATAACCATTGTTTTCAACAAGAAAAATTACTACCTTGTGCCAGTTTTTCTTATTAGGTATCATTTTACAGATTAAGGCTTTGATTCTACGAGTATGCACATTTTTGGCATGTTTATCTATTTCCCTGGAAGCCAGTGAGACTCTCAGCACACAAAGCACAGGGCACCTCATGCTTTGCAAAAACTTGACTAAGAATTTAGGAAACAAATACTAAAATCTACTTCAGTAGCAACACTAAATCTAATTCAGTACCAATAATATCAATCCAAAGGAGAAATACATGGCAACCTGTTTATTAAAAGGTACTTAACCTGCTGACCCCATCTAGGTTACTGGACAGTAGGTTTTTGAAATGTATTTTTCTGATCAAATTCAAGAGTTCTATCAGTCTATATGAAAAGAGGAGAAAAATAACAGACACAGCAGAATATTAAAGGGTGATAACAGAAAACATAGGGAATGATCAATTTAAAGACTCTAATGTTTAGGTCCTGCCCAGATCTTCCTAAGTAATAAAAAACAAAATATTAATTGATACTCATTTTCAAATCAGTCTAGAGTAAACAAGTTTTATAGCTTACATTAATTCCAGTGAGCTTTATGATATTTTTAGTGGCAGAGCACATTAATTAAAAATGTCAAATTGCACCTCAGTACTGGGTTTTTTTGCATTTCTCTTGGTTGTTAACTTTAGTCATTAAAAAAAAAGTCTATTTTAATGACCACAATTCACTAACCCATAGCTGATTTTTCATGATGTGTTTTGGGATTAATTTTTTAGTATTTTACACACTAATTAGCTAGTTTGGGAGCATACCCTCTCCAGGGGACCATTAATTAATTACAGACATGTTGTTTATTAATGCATATTTTGCTCTTCCAAAACTGTGCAGCAAGAGTGAACATAATTTAGTCCCTTCTCTTAAAACCAAAAATTTGTAATAATTCTGTTTTACTGCACAATTAAGTACAGCCCAGTTTTAATGCATCCCCTACCTTGATCAAGCAGGAGCCTAAGGGTACCATTTATTAGCATAATGAGCACAGTCTTTCGAACTATTCTACTGAAGAAGTTTGGTGCTCAGTACAAAGCTTCATGAATGAGTCTGCAAAATGCACATCATCCTCCTATTACAAAATGGCAGCAATTTTTCCACAGGATATTTCTTAATGCCAATTCCAGAACTGGAAACATTTCAGGAACAAGTCCATAAGCAGAGTAATTCACCATAAGAAGCACTTAAGGGCTACACTTCAGATTAAGATCAATTAACCTGGATTTGCTCCACATAACTACACATAATATGTATTTAAGAAGAGTTTTAAACATATCTGAAGAGTAAGTAAATGTGAAAACCAAGGGAAAAAATTACACACAGCTGTAGGAAGTGTGAAGGGATATGCCCCTTGCCCCTAGGTTCGTGGAAGAGGAACCACATGTTAAAAAAAGTATCTGCCCTCCCATTCTACTGCTTAAAACCACTACTAATTAGACATAAAAAAGAAGAAAGTTCTTCATTTTTCTCTAATGCTATCCCTCCCCAGCTTTACTCATGTCCTTTACAAAGGGAAAACTCAAGACATGGTGCAGAATTCCCTTTCTTTGACAAAGCTTATTTTTGCTCTCATACCTCTGGCAGCAAGTGCTTCCTCTTTCCAGATAAATCAACCTGGAGCCCCAAAATGACTGCGCATTTGCTATGAAGGAATCATTCCAGGCAAAAGGTGCTTTATTTGTGTTGGAAGCATGTGGATCTTCTAAAGGTTCGTAAATACAGGTGGTTTCCATCTATAGGTTACTCCCTCAGAGCCTCCTGCTTTTGAAACTAACCTCATGGAAGAGCAGGGAAAGAAGAAGCTTAAATACACATATTATGCATATTAATAAAAACAAACAGCACCAAGAGCCCCTTTTTTTAACTCCTCATGGAAACAGAAGGTAAGAGTTATGTATTCCTGTAAGAAGAAAAAATTCAAATGGCATTAAAAAGCTTTGGGTTTCTTGCTCTGAAATACAAAGCACTGGAATTTGGGGAGGGAAAGAAATGGAAGGATTTTTCCAGAGGTGTCTGCAGGAGATGAGCAGTGGATAGGAATGAGCTCCTAAGGCTAAACTTTTTATTACAGATGTATCTAGAGAACCTTCACATTGAGACTTCTTCTAAACTTTTATAAACAAGTGATTTGAAACAGTACCTCTTATAGTCTTCATAGAACCTGGACCACAATTATTTGCAATGTATCATATGGAATCACATATGCAGCAAATGACTACTCCTTACAGGAACACTTAGAATATTATAGGTGTTGACATATGGCATACCAGTTAGTCAATTGTTTGTGACATGAGTGATGCAAAAAGCTTCAAACAATTGCAGAAAGAACACAGACTGTAATAAATTCATGAATCACAGAATGGTGGAGGTTGGAAGGCTTCCCTGTAGGTAATCTGGTCCAACCTATCTGTGCAAGCAGCGCCACCTGAATCACACTGCACAGGATGGGCAGGTTGTCCAGATGGTGTCTCCACAGATCGTGACTGTACAATCTTAATGTGCAACTTCTGTTAGTGCTTGGTCACCCTCACAGTAAAAGCACTTTTCCTGATGTTCAGAGGTTTTCAGTTCCCTGTGCTTCAGTTTGTGCCCATGCCTCTGGTCCACTAAGAAGAGCCTGACTTTTTCTTATGTACAACCTCCCTTCAGGCATTTATAGACATTGGTAAGATCACCTGCTGAGCCTTCTCTTCCCCAGGCTCAACAGTCCCAGTTCTCTGTCTTTCCTCACAGCAGAGATTCTCCAGACCCCTAACGACCTCAGTGGATCTTCTCCATGTCTCTCTTGTACTGAGGAATCCAGAACTGAACTGTACTGCAGGTGTGGCCTCATCAATGCTGAGTGGAAGGGAGGGATCACCTCTCTTCACATGTTGGCAACACTCCTCCTAATGCACCCCAGGATACTATTATCTGCTTTTGCAGCATGGGCACATTGCTGGCTCCATGCAACTTCATGTCCACCAGGACCCTCATGATCTTTTCTGCAAAGCTGGTAAGTCCCCAGCATAAGTTTTAGGAACTTGGAAATTGAGTTTGTTTTTTTATTCCAGGCAAAATTTCATCTTGTACCCAGTAAAAGGCTGTGGGAGATGACACTGCCTTTATTCTGGATGTTGTTGTCTCCCAGAGTTGCTCAGACTGTTACATACCATGAGTGCAAGTTACATGGTCCTCTGGTAAAACAGTGAGGTTGTGAATCATGACAATTCAGTCTAACTTCTTCCTGATTTAATATCTACATTTGAAATTTTGCAGAAGGCTAAGAAAAAAACTCAGAGTATAGTCCCACTAAATATCTCCCGTTCATCTATGTTTTCCACTTTTTGCCTTCCTCTCCAAGAGGCCTTCTCTCTACAATTTTCACAAGAGATAGAAACTGAGCAAGGAAGATAGTCATGGCATTCTTCCAAATTGTAACAATAAAGTAAATCCAATTCACATAGATCAAGATCCACTCACAGTACAACATCTGCTCCAAAGTCTTGCATCACCACTGAACCCCAGCAGCCTCTTGGACTCAGCTCCTCACCTGTGAGTATTAAATATACCCATGAGCTCTGCTAGGTCCTATAGTATGGATTCACACAAGTGTCCTCTCTGAAGCTTAAATTCCAAAACGGAACACCACTCGGACTGTAAAAGTCTACATCATTCTGCTCTGCTTGTGGATGAATGAAATAATTACTGCTAAGAATTCAGCATTTCAGTTAAAAAGTCACTGGAATTAATCCATAAGACAAAACTTAAAGAGTCTCATGTTTCCTTACAGTTTTATAACAGTAACTTCTTTTTTACTTTTGAAAGAGAATTTTGTTGAATGTCATAACTTCTTTGTTGCTGAATATCATCACAAATCTCATAGTTTGAGCCCATTGTCTATATGTCCATATAAAATGTATGACTAAGCATTCTGTCCACACCACTGAAAAGACCTGTTGTAAAGATAAAAAACTATACGTAGTTCAACTTATACTGCTTATTTTCTGCAAACTCACTTTCAAAGACAAAACCACCATTTTCTTGATTATTTGAACAGAAAAAGTCTACAAGTGCTACAGCATGGCTTTTTGAAGGGCAAGCAAATTAGGCATACCTCCCTTCATCTTCTCTGAGCTTCTGTCCTGATTTGATGATGGCCCAGACAAATCACATTTAATGGAGCCATAAGACAGTAATAACTAACTAACTAAATTAAAAAAAAAAAAACATGCTCAAATATTTTTCCAGATGCTGTCCTCTAGTTTCTGGAATTCTGTGCATCTCCAAGGTCAGCAGGAGATGCCTCTAACAAACATCCTGTTTGTATTTCGTTCCTTTCTGTGTATGAAGAGCCAAAATAAATCATCACTGCTTTTTTCTTTCCTTTTTTAAACAAAAAACTTTTTCCTCTCTAAATGAGCAAACCTGCAGTCGTGAGAAACTTCCCACATCTAAACAAGCCATGACATAGCAAGAATGACAATGAATCTGACAAATGGAACAGGCGTTGTTCTTCCCACAAATAAGCTAAAAAACTTTTTTCTGAGCAAGTGCAGATTGCTGTTCTAACAGTAAAACTTCATCAGTACTTGGCATCGACAAAGGAGAGCAGGTTGGAGATCATTTAATGCGTCTGGCTGCTGAGAAGGCCAATAAATAAATGAAAGCCACCAAACCACACTTTGTATCCCTTCTGCCAGTGTCTGACAGTGCCAGCAGCCTCCGGCCGCCTGCAGGTGTCCACTCTGTCACTGCCCACTCCACTCAGGGCATGGGCTCCCACCCTGGCTTTGCACCCATGCCCGCAGCAGCTGCCTCAACAACTGGCAGTAGCATCCTTGTCACCATGGCCAAAGTAACATCAGCTTAAGAACACAACAAATAGAATAAAGACATAGAGTGAATATAGTCAATTACACTGAGACTAAGCTACAAATGAAAACAGGCACAAACTGGAAAGAAAGAGAAGAAATTAAAGAACTACACCTGTGTGTAAGAGCTAACTGACAGGTATGGGCACTGTATTTGAACCGTGATACAGCTTGTGTCACCATTTTAGATAAAAGGATGTAACTACAATGAAACCAGAAGTTGTTATAATAAAAGGATAACTAATTACAAAAAATAAAGAAGAAGCTGGACATACCAGTTTCATGGGAGAATGGGACAGATGTGTGTGTAGCTAATTTTTAAAAAAGAAATAAACAAGAAAACAGACAAATGTAATAGAAGGATTTCCAAAAAAATAACATGTTAAGATCTTGTTTCTCTGTGAGACAGCAACAACTGTTAATGCAGAGGTGGAGATAAAAATAAGGGGACACTGACTAAGCTCTATATGGATTTCAACACATTCTCCTTCTAAATAACAATACAGTGTTGAAAAATACTTCAACTGAGAGAGTACTAAGTTTAGAAAAATAACACAAGCCAAAATATGCATCCTAGCCTCTGCACTACTTCTTACAACATACTTGGGTACCAAGAAGTCTTCCAGATCTCAAAGCTGAAGGGCATATCTGACCTAACTAATTACAGCTAGTGACGTCAAGCAAATTCCTTCAGTGTTGAATTTTCAAGACAGAAGACAGAAAACAAGTCCAAAACAGCATGAAGCCAGTCTCAGGTAGTTTCAGGATCACCATGCCCAAGCCTCAGTGTGCAGTCTCAGTGGCGGAAAAGGAAGGTAAAGATCCCTTAAAACAAAATGGTGCCGAGTGCAATTGCATACAACAATAATCCACTGGCAACAAGAAGTTCCGCTTAATCTCACTAAAAGAAACAGGAAGACTCCTCAAATACACATGTATGGAAGAACATCTTTTTGTACACGTGAGCTATCAAAGAAGGTCACATACAAAGAAAAGCTCCACTGAGCACATGGCAGCAGGAAAAATACTGCAAGACACTGCATTTCCTGGGTTGGCACAGCAATGAATAGCATCCAAAGCTAGTAATGTGCTTTTTCTCAACACTGAAAAAGGTGAACACCTGGATTCTATTGAGAAACTTAATTCAATTTATGTAACTATCTCAGGAGACCCCAAATACAATCAATTCCGGTAGTTACTTAGAATTGGTGATAATGCATTTTTTGCTCTCTCAGCAGTCCTGCCTCCATCATTTATCATTAAGTTTTCTGCAGCATTCACACTTATTTTCAGTTATTAAATCACTGCCAATATTTCATATCTAAATAACCTATAATGCTTAAATCTGAATTTCAGATTTGAGGAGAATTTCTGTAGCTGTTAAGAACACAAGAAATATTACCAGGAATCTGACTAAACAGGCTTCGAAATAGAAAGATTTGCTGGAAGAGAAAATGGATAAATTTCAGAAAATACAGAAAAAGAGTTGCAAGGCAATGACAACTTCTTTAAGCCTTAATATCATCAAAATTCCATTGTTTTGTGCACATAAAATCCATTTTGTTTAAATAAGCTAGTCAGAGCCTGTAATCTCCCTTTTCTTATTCCTTCCAAATAAATAACAAGATATGCCCATTGAATCAAAACCTTGATTATTGTGGATGGGATCCTGCAAATATATGGTTGTCAGTGATATTGTGACACACAGAAAAGGCATCATGCATGCAGAATTTCTCAGGAAAGCTAAAAAGTAGACAGAGATAATTTTCATTTAGATCCCTTCATGAGAAGAAGATTTGGATAGAGTTATATGCCTGTTGGTAGTGTGGCTTAGAAGAAAGAAAAGGAGAAAAAAGTAATAAGGTACAAAGGAGATGGAAGAGACATGATTATCTTGCCTTGCAACCAGGAGATTTTCCAGTAATGCCAAGAAAGAGAAGCTACAGATCCCATACATAATGTACTGCGCTACTCTATTTAATGTATCAATTAATTACTATATCCCATATAGCACAATAAAATAAAACAGCAGGATTTACATGTAAGCATATTTCATCAAAATAATAATAGCCTACATTCAGACTCCACATTTCTGGAATGCATATATCCTCTCATCTGATCAGCAGAAACTCTCCCAAACATATATGCACAAGTGAGAGAACTAAGCCTGGAAATTTATCTTCATTTTGCAATGTTTCTTTGATAGCTAAAACACTTGCCTACAGATCAGAACAGAGTGTTATGTGTCAGCATTTTGGCCAGATCCTCACAAGACACTGCTGTGGGCATGGATTCAGACCAAATTCTGCTCCTTTGCTCTATCCATTTTCAAAAAAAAAAAACAAACCTTAAGCAAAGAACACATGCATATTAAGTACTAACATGAACCTTTTTTCCTCCAGTGTCTACAGAAGAAGAGAAGGCAGAAAAGGGGGAGAGGAGTCAGGCTCACACTTGATTTAAACACTTTTCTTTCTCCATGAAAATAATACACATTTTTTGAAAGGAAAATGGATGCACTGTGTCCTAGTTACAGGGGCTGGGACCAGTTTATCACTATGTGAGTGTAACCAAAACTGTGTATTCTACACTCTCTATATCATTTCTGATGAACGGTTAATAATGGATCATTTACAGCAGCTGCCCAGGGCACACCTGACACTTAAGGCTACAAGCTGGGTGTTTATAGAACCTTGTGAGACGGGAGCTTCTGTCCTTCACACCAATGACTCAGCCATGATAACTCCCCTCTGGGGAGGCATTAGCACCTTCATACCCAGCCTGAGGGGTCATGTCTGCTAACGGGCCTTCAAAGATTTCAGAAATATCCCATGACTCACAGAGTTAAATCACCCATTGTGAAACTCTCCACCCTGGGGAGAGGTACTGGCACAATCAATCAGTTATTTCATACTCAGTTTTTCTTGTTAGCTTTCCTGTCAATTCTCAATTACTTACCAGCTGCATTGTGGTCACCTGAACCTGGTTCTGAGGTGTCTCATGTCTTCCAGAACCCCTTTCTTTGTCATACAACACAGCCCAGGAAAGTGACAGGAATCCCTGGTCACCATATAAAGATTAGTAATTCTCCGAGAAATTATGCAAGGCTGATCAAGGGTTGGGCTTTTTTAAGGCACCGGAAGTTTCACAAACCAGCATTTTTACAGAACAATGGCCCATCTGTCCAACAGAAGGCACATCTGTCCCACAGCTGATAAAACACCGAGCTCTAGAAGAATAGCAGTATTTGCTCTCTTCCATTCCTGCTACTAATCCTCAGACTTACCCAAAGCACAATTGCTAACAATATTATTCTTCACCTAGAGGAAACAAATATTCCCTTAAGCAGGTGAGAATGGTTCTATAAGACCTACCAGCACCATTCCCCTGCAAATGCACACACACGAGCATCACGCACCAGCCCTAAGAACCAGCAACACAATTAGGATTCCTATATTGCTGGAATGGCCTCAAAAGATACATGGCAGCAGAGACCAGTAAATCTGCTGGGCAAGCTGGTATCTAAGCCATCTGCTGCCAGGGAACCAATGGACCAACACCAGATCCTAGTGTAAGTGAACAGTACTTGCAGAAAGACGAAGGGGAACTAGGAGAGGTAGCAACACAAGCCATTTCCTGGGAAATCTCCTGTGTAATGGGCAGGTGCATGAGATAACACCTTCCCTCCCAAAGATGCCGGTCTGGAAGTCTCTAGTGGACACACAAAGACCTAATGAACATAAGAACAGCATAAATGAGGATGGCCCTCCTGCAGGAGACATCAGAGTACATTATTGAGCTTTTACCTCCCTCTTTCACAGACACACCCCTCCCCCCCCCAAATTTTCTGGTCTCATATCTCAAGTAACGCTTTAAAAACAGCAACTTCCAATACTGAGATGTGATCTTCTGCCTGGAATTATGTTTCCTCTCATTTGCTTTGTGACAATATACGAAAATATTTTTTCAAACACTTTAACACATTTGTACATATTTGGCAAAATAACTTAAACCACCAGATGAAGTTTTTCTGGTCCAGTTCCCTGGTATTATTTAGAAACTGCTTTGACACCTGTACTTCTGGGGTTTTTTTCCAGATTCAGTTTTAGGATTTTTTTATCTTTCTGTCATTCCCTCCTACATCTGTTCCCCATCAGCCTTCAGTCACAAGTCACAACTGCTAACTAGCTGCCTGCCCCAGCATTAGGCAGATGAGAACTGCATCAAAGTTATCATACACCCTAAGTCAAACACAAGCTCTCAGCACTGGTAACACTCCTGCCATTTATAAACATTACCCATACCCACACTCTGGAAATTCTCCACCAGACCATACCACGTATCACAACACAAAGCAGTTCAGTAGCCACCAGAGTCCTGCTTCCTAAATATAAACCAAGTCATTGGGAAGCTGACAGCTCAGCCATAACTTGGAATGACTGTACTGTATTTAGACCAATAAAGAATTACTGCACCCAAGAACAGGGGACAACAAGAAGTTTTTCAAAATCCCTTGTACCACAGGCTGTTCTCTGTATCTGTCACACACCAACCCCATCGTTCAAGTCTCCTGGGAGTGAAATAATCAATATTTACTTCAAGATCCTACAAAAAGTAACACTGAGTCTCAAGAGGGCAAGATTTTTTCTCTCCTTCATCACCCATCATTCCCACAGGAGCAAAAGGTATAGTTCTGTATCTATACTTCCTACATATACTTCTCTCTCAAGCTACTTACAATAAATAAACTTTAAAAAATGCAGAAAAATTAATTAGTGTATTATGTGCATCCTGCCTCATGGCATTCAAATGCCTCTTGTTCATGCTTTACAAAGCTCTACTATTTTCCAACTACACTCTTTTCTTTAACCCTTCAAATTCAAAATTATCTCCACACAAAAGTTCTGTTTCAGACATGAGTGTCCTTTAAGACAAGACAATTTTGTGGCAACATCCCACAGAGGGAGTAGCCTTTTTGGTTTGGGGTGAGAGACACTGTAAGAGCAAGCACATTACAGAATCAAAAATTAACTTGGCAAAACTCCCTCCCCTTTCAAACACTTCCACTTCAAACACACAGAATTTGTTCCATCAGTGAAATCAATGAATTTTGGCCTGCTCAGAGTTGATGTTAAATGCAGTAAGGAGCAGATGAGTATCAAGGATTTTGCTGAGGTCAGAGCATTCATAATACTTACAAACAAATTCTCATATACTCACTCACAAGAACTTGCATTCCAGCTTTTCCATCAGAGGAGATTTTTATCCCTGTCCCTCAGCCAGCTCACATGCTTTTCCACCAAGCATGTAAGAGCCTAGTGTCAGCCAAAGTTACTGCGTGAAGTCAGACAGTATTACACATGTTGCAGGCACAATCACAGTACCCTAACTCCCTAAGAAAGGTGGCCTTAAAAAAAGAGGCGCTCTTGATATTGGACAAAATTAACACTAAAATACAGCTGAACAACAGCAATACAACTCACTTTGTAAGAAGCAATAATCAAAATAATTTGTGTTTGAGTCTGAAGATTATTTTCTTTTGATTTCATTGTGACATTGATAATAATGTATCTAGTGTGCACACATATAACTGAAGGTCTTACACCATAAGTGCTTAGAGAAATCAACAATAGAAGGACAAGAACTAACAGTTAGAGACTGACTGACAATAATTTAGAAATGAATCATAACAGCAAGTAGCTAACCAAAGGAACAGGTTACCAGCCTTGTGTTTAGTCTCAACATCAACAATGGCTGTCATTCCAACAAATATGCTACAATTCAGCCACATGTTATTGGCCTTGATCACATTCAAGTGAAAAAGAAAACGGTTCCATCATTGTAAGACAGAGTGGAAACTTGTTACAGCAGTAGTCCACAGACTCCAAAGCAAGTCTGGGTAGCTGGAAGTTATTCATCTCAACTTTGACAAACTATTGGAGCACAAAAAAAAGTTCACTCAAGGGATATATGTTTGTTTATAGACTGCTCTTTTTATGCAGTGCTGCTCCTCAGAGGTGTTCATTTTGTCATGGTATCCAGAGTAGATAATAGGTGCTTTGCCTAAAACAGCAAAACAGAAGTTAACCGTGTAAAAACCTACACTCAGAGTGAAACCCAGGTTGCTTCAGAGAATAGGCAAGGTATATTTCAGGACACAAGAAGACAGATGCCTTACTCACTCACACTCAAATAAAGAAACTTTGAAAACAGGCAAGAACAGCTTGCCCCTCTCCTACTGCCCCAGTCAGAATTCAGACAGAAGAAACCAATCCACAAACCAGTGAAAACACTAAGAATCTTCCCACCAATTTCAGTACATACCAGCACAGGCCCATGTTTCAGTTCCCACAATGTGACCACTATGACAAAAAGGAACAAGCTAAAGGTTAAAAAAAGTAAAAACAAAACCACACGATTACTTTGCTGCTTTGAATGAAAGACTATAGAGAGAGTGGTCTGTACCCACTCCTTTATTCACAGGAGTCTCTGGAAGATGTCATAACATCTTAGGAAGGTAAGCAGGCTACTGTTAAATTCATTAAATGGATTCATTCAAGTGATCTCACGGACTGCAGTAAAGCCCAGCAGCATCTACAGAAATCAGGTTTTTTCATTCAAAATTTAATCAAAGCAACACAACAGCAAGGAGAAAAAAGTGTGAAATTCTACACCACTCCTTCACCCTATTGTTGTGCTCTGACCTTACAGGAGGGACTAAATACACCACTAAGACCCCTCAAAAAATCTACAAATAAAGGTGTTTTCCAAAACACAACTCATTCACAGGATTCAGTGCTCATGATTCTTTTGGTCCTAATTTACTGGAGAGATTAATTTCATAACCCACAGAAAGCAATTATGTGGTACACTTGCCTGTCATGTTTGACATCTTAATTGTCAGTAGTTTCTCTTGAAAAGAAAGACGACTTCCTGCCGTGTTGTACATTTCTCAGCTACTGTATGCAATTAATGCAGGTAAAATAACAGCCACTGAACAGCTCAATTTTTTCCCCCTCACTTCCTGAGAGACAAGTAAGCGCTGTATGTAGTTTCTACAATGCACAGAATAAGCTGACAACTGACTCAGCTGCAAATCCAAACCTTGCAGCTGTAGAAGGGTCATCTTCCTCTTTATCCCACTTTCCCTTACCCATCCGAGATTTCAAGTCCCTGCTGGCCAGCTTCTGCTGCTGGTGTTCTGGTCACACCTGGAAAGGCTAAAACACGAGTCTGAGTCTGAGTTCTCTACCTGTCAAGAGCATAAAGTCCCTCTGCAAGTTCATTGCTACTTGTTCAAGCCCTGATTCACAGGCGAACCTCCCTGCAGGAAAGGGGAAACACAGGCTGAGAAGAGATACACAGCATCTTTCATCAGCATGAAAGGAAAAAGAGTATCTTTGCATTAACCATACTGGCAGCACATGCTGCTTGTTAAATGCAATTTCACCTTCAACAGTTGACTCTGCCATTTTTTTTGTAGTAGGAGACCTACAAAGCTGATATACAGCTTTGGACAGCTTGGACAACTACCTCCTCTTTCTTCTTCTCATCTGATTTTCCCACTTATTGTCTTCATAACTGCATCCCTGGTACATCAATGCTACATATAATAGCCAAAAGACTAGACTGCTTTCCTTTTATATCAGTACGGTCTTAGTAGTGTTTTTCAGGATGACCTTCTGAGATCAAGGTGCCCACTCCTCTGCTCGCAGATACTACCTCCCTTAGGTGTCATTACAATCAGGTATACTATAGTTAACAAAATCTGTTTCATCTTCTGATTTGAAGAATGCTTAAAAGGTAAGGAATCAAGTAATACGTGGTACAGACCATTCTCTGATTCACACTTTAGGCTAGAAAACAGCCAAGAACTGTCATGCTGAATTTGAAGAGGACAACATATAAAATCTCAGCATGCTTTACTTTTTTCTAAGAAATGACACCTAAAACTATGGAACCGATTGATGCTTATGTCACATCAAGCCCTTGCCTACTTACAGGAGAAGGAAGAAAATTCTTTTGTGTACCCTTCCCATTAGCTGTCTCTTACTGCCTCTGCAGTGGCTCACATCAACAATTTGTCAGATTCCATGGAAAACATATTTGAAAGATTGCTTCTTTTCCCCAACCCCCAAAATTTAAATAAAATTTTGCTCCAGTTGTCTCCTGTTCAAACAGAAAATCAGGTTTAAAGAAAATAAATGCAACCTGCAGATAAACAATCATGGGAAAGGGGAGAGGACTGAAAAAATGACATCTTCAGAAGACAGTTTTTTAATACACCTTCTCAAATTCTGTATCAAATTTAATACAAGGTACTCACTGGTAAGTTATATCACAAATAGACCATTGTAGCCTTCAGAAGAAAGCACTGGACAAAAACAGATCAAGAGTTGTAAAACAAGGATTCAGAGTTTACCAACTACATAGCCACACAGGTTTAACTTTTAGGAGGAATCAACTTCTATTGGTCTTACAAGAGAAATAAAATACTTGGAACTGCTGCATGATGCAACAAGAGTTCCTGAAAACAGAGCCTGACCCTGTGCCCTTCACTCCAGACCTGGGAGGGGTTGAGCTGAGTTATATCTTTCTGGCATGCCAGAAAAGCACAAAACATTTATATTTCTATTGCTGTCTATGAGCATCAGTACTGTTTAGAAAGAGATGAAGTCTGATTTGATCCACAATCAAGGACATTGCATCATCATTTATTTATTCTAGAATCCGGCATTACACAACAGCTATCTCACTGTAATCAGCCAAGAATTTAAGCTTACAGCATGCAATGAAGAAGAAAACACAGAAATGCCAGAAGTGTAACATCAACACATGAAAATACTTCCACTTGCTTCCAACTATGGCGGCAGAGGCAAGTACAAGGCAAGCATTGACTACAATATGACAAGTCATTACAGCAAGACCTTCACCTTTTCCTGCATAAACTTGTTCTGCAGGACAACTTGCAGTGAGCTGGACCTCTCAAGGATAAATCATGAGCAGCATATTTTACAAATTCACATGCATATCATTTCACAGATAGGTCAAGAGTCCAAACTGATTCCATTGAATAATCAACTATCAGTTTTACCAAAACTGCTGGGTTTGTGCTGTTGGGTTGGAGGAGCTTTTTTAATTGCCGAAGAAGCATCTGCCAGTTGACATAATCAGCAAGAAGCCAATGCAGCAGCACTTTACATAAGGTGTTCTTTCGAGAGTGATGGTTTTTTCCCCCTCTGCTACAGTACAGGCTTAAAATTATAAGAATTACCTTGGGCAAAGTTTTATAAAGTATTTTCTCTGAGTGCAACATTTCCCTGTATTCCAAAAAAATCCAAGTATTCCGTTCAGAGCTTTTGACTAACAAATTCTTCTGGCAGTTATTTGGAAAGTACATTTGAGCATTATGCATCTATTGACAAACATGCACATTATAACATTACTACCTATGGGTTTCTTTCTGAGCTATTGAGAAATACTAAGACACAGGCAGACTACGTAAAGTACAAAGATATTTAACCTACCTCATCAAAGCTGCTATCTTCTTTCTTCAAGGCTTAAAAAGAAAAAGAAAAAAGAAATTGTTATCTGTACTGCATTTCAATGAGCACAAAGGAACTAACACCAGAAAGAGAAAAACAGAGCATCATTTTCCTGTTGTAATAGGAAAGAACAGGCTGGCATGAATAACAATTTTATACTCAAAATGTGATTTTGCAACTGGAATGTAGGACTGCACAGAGTGTTTCCAAGAAAGTAAATTTGCATATTTATGAAAAATATTATCCTCTCAGGTTAAAGAAAATAAGAGTTCATAAAGGTGTTTTTTGGTTTTTTATTTTAATTCCTAGTGAGTGTGAAAACCCTTTATGGACAGCTTGACTGAACTTCAAATAGGAAAAGTATAATAAACGCCTAACTGTGAATTCAATTTCTCAAGTACTGAATCTTTATGAAATAGTGTGCAATGTAGCATGCTTTTCTTCCTTTTATATTTTTTAATATGGCTTACACTAAAGAAGTAGAGATTTCTTACATTGTTAACAAGCAATTAATCAACAAACAAGGAAGGGGAAAATAGTGCAGAAAATAAAGGAACTGGTAAAGTACGAAATGAAAACATGATTAATTCTGAACTTGTAGCAAAGATAAAGATGATGAAAAGTTTTACTTTAGCATAGTGGACACCTTTATTGAAATGTAAAGAAAATTAATTTCTCCAAATCTCCACTGGACTGTGTCAGTCTGCAGGTACGAGACTGGTTCCTTTTTTCCATGCACCATAACCTGACCCACCAGGGACTGTGTACTGCACGTCATGACCTGAAAGTGCTCTTTGTTTCTTTTTCTTGAAGACCTAAAGTTGGATAAACCATTGCATGGATAATTGTACTGTTTCTTTTCAGTTGAAATCACTAAGATTTACAATTTGAGGGAGGTCATCTGTAAGATGGTACAGTTTGTGCAGTGCTGCCCCAGAAGGGTTTCTCTTCATCATAAGCAGCGTAATGTTTCTTATACTTCAAATATTCCTGCAGGAGATAAATATTTAAACACCTAGCATGGCTGAGGATCTAGCCTCCAGTAGTTTCTTTGCCCTTTCAGATGTTTCTTCTGCCTCCAAATCACGAGTAGTTTCAAAACCAATGTCTCTTCCAAACCATCTTCAGGTGCAATTGTGTTAGCAGCTTAAAAAACAAAACACTGTAGAAGCTGTATCAGAGGTGCAACAGAGGCAGGACACTTGTGCAAGCATCTTTATGGTTTTGAAGGGCAAACAAAACATTTTCAGAATGCCAGTCCCAAGAACTCAGAACTATGAGTCAGAACAGTAAAAGAAAAAAAAAACAGAAAAGAAAGAAAGGAAGGAAAACCCCAACTTGTGGAACACTTTTTAAGAACACACTTTTAATCTTCTCAATTACCTTTCAGGTCACAACGACTTACAAGCTATAAGTTAGTATATGACACACCTAGGTCACGCTTTTCTTCCTTACCAAAACGTAAGGTTTTCACATGACCTAAACATTCCAGCAATAGCCAAACAACTGATAGCTAAATAAAACTGACCACATAACAAAGCCAGATGAAATGAGAATCTGTGATCACTGCATATACTTCACTTGTGTTTACTTTAACTTCTACCTTTGACTAAAAGAGGGCTTTTAAGAATCACCAAAAGAATATGAAAGTTCTGGCCACCCATTTAATCAGATTCTTTTTAATAATAATATTGGTCTCAACCAATTCACTATATAGCAACTCCAAAAAAAAGGAAAGCAACATATTCTGTACAACAAACTATATTAGAAATACTCTTCTCCTCAATGCAATCCTTTCCTTTTTAAACTGTTAAAAAAAACCAACCAAACAAACAAAATAAAACTCTGCTGAACTTAAAAAAATAAACAGTTTACAAATGAACCTCTCATTATCTCAGGTATGTGAGCTATGTGGATGTACATCAGAGAAGATTAGAGGAGATAACCTTTGTATTAGTGAGGAGTTAGTAACAAAGCCCAGGGATGCTCAGAAGGGACACAGACAGCTTTCAGCACACCGTGATTAATCCTAGCAATGTTTTCTCTTTCTTTCTTCCCTCCTTTCCTTGCAACTGGGTGTTAGTTTTGACTAAAGAAATTAAATGGTGTAAGCTGAAGAGATCTCAGATTTGATTTTGGTCCTATACGAACTTCAACAAATGCATAGCTAAGAACTCTTTACATAAATAAAAGACTACTATTAATTTTATAAAATTGTTATTCATTTTAATTACATAATTATCAAAGTGAAAAACTAAGAACCAAATGTAATAAAGGTTTAAATGCTAAATTAAACAGTGAGTCAACTTAATATCTGAAAGCTGGTTAACATACTGTTATGATGCATTCATTTATATGGGTAACACAGTATGTATGGAAACCAGATTTTTCAACTAATATGGATATTTATATAAAAATAGATACACTGGCAGAAACCTAACAATAAAAATAATTACATAAATTTTTCATATGTTCAGCAATGTAAGTTCTTTATGATCAGATAAATTTTAAGAGGGACTCTCCTTGAAACAACAGAAAATTTCTGCCAGGAAAAGAGGGTACCTTAGCTTTAAAGAGAGTTCATTTCTCTAGAAATGGGAGCATGTAATTTCTGCAGCAAAAAGTCATCCTGTCTGTGTTACAATATAAACTTCAGTTTAGCACCACAGGCCACACACATTTCCTCCAACACACCACCGATTTGCACATGATGGCACAATGTGAATGCTCAGGAAAAGGCTTGGTGATGGGCAATTTAATGTATCACATTTTTCAGCTCAGCAAAATAAACATTTTCAGTACTATGTACTTTAACAGTTTGGGCACTGATCAGAGTTTTGCATGATAAACCAGATCTTTATCACCCTCTGCCATCCACTGGAAAGCCAGAGGCCCCAAAGTATCAGTTCACAATCAAGAAAATGGGCCAAGTCTACTTGAGGCTGTCATTGGTACTTTTTGGGCTCTGCTGTGCCCCAGGAATAACTACACTGGCTTTATCTAGAGATGTTGGGGAAATAGCTTCAAATATTACATAACATATGTTAGCACACTATTAAAAAAATCTTATAAATTAATTGTGGATATAACCTTTCAAATAGAAAGGATTACTTGGTAGGAGAAGGTGATCTGAAAGGCAGTTTATTGAGTATTAACCACTGCCAATGACAATTAGGATAAATTTCCACCACTCTTATCCAAGAAGCTAATATAAACCTTGGTATTAAAATCTGGTATTAAAGTTCGGGGTCTTGCAGTATTGACAGAACTGTATTTGGCAGATAGAAGACTGCCAACACAGGGGGGAAGCCTAGCAGTGCCTTACCATTCCAAGAATGATCATTAGATCTTCCCTACTGTAGCATATGAAGGTTTGACTCACTAATTATTTGGTTCAAACAGTAAAAGTTAATAGATCACAGCTATTTTGTAGAATCACAGAATGGTTAGGTTGGAAGGGACCTTAAAGGTCATTCCAACCCTCCTGCCTGGGGCAGGTACAAAGCCCCATCCAACCTGGCCTTGTACACTGTCAGGAATTCATTATTTATCATAAAGCACAACTGAACAGATGACTGATAAAATTACAGATTAGATACATATAAAATTTGCAGCTTGCTAATGTCACCAAGCAACCAGCTCTTACAAAAAAATGTTTAAACCCCACAAATACCTAGAACTTTTTCCAATGCGGTTTTGGTTTTCTCTACTTCAATATATGAGTTAAGTACAGCACGTTTTAACCAAGGATTTCCTGGTATGCAAGTTTAGTTTCTTTACATGGTCTTATCAGTGGCTCTGGTATCAGGGAGTGGACTACATTCAAACCTCATACTGACAAAATACAAGTTTTTTTGCTCTAAGTGCAGTTACAAGAATGATAGGCAAAATATTAGAGCATCTGAAGTTTAAACAATCTTGCTGGTAGCAGCTGAATTTTAAATACAAAACAACCACCAGGAAACAAACAAACAAATCTCTCACCCAACCACATATGCACAGAGAACTGGAGGAGATGTGAGACATAAAAATCTGTGTACCTAAAATCAGGCCAGAGTTCCCAAGGAAACTAAAAGGTCGTTTAATTTGTGCAAAATGATAAAAAGAGATGATCACCCAACCGAGCCAACTAAAACATGCAGAAATTACCAGCCAGAGGGGCCTTGCTCCCTAAAAGGCATTAACAGGACTGTCACTGTTACAACAAAGCAGCATCCTCATTCAAAACATTTTCTTTGTTAATGACTTCCACCATTAGTAAAACCCTTCTACAGTTCTGTGGAAGAGTATCTGTCTGTGTCTATACACACACAGAGAAACGTAACAGACCAAACACCTGACCGCTTCATTTTTTTCTTATATCAAAGAAAGTTAAACATATTTTACAAGTCTAAGACTGGTGATAGGTGAAAGTTATTTTCATATAGGGACAGAGAGATTAATAACAGTAACTCGACATTCATTTCACAATTGTAAATTTGTGTTTACCCTTGAAACTGTTTTACAAACTGAATGAGCTTTTCTGTCTTTTTCGTCTTGCAGTAGGACAAACAAAAATACTTGATTTTGAATCCAATCATACACTTAAAAGCTTGCAGTCCTTAAAAGGTGAAGGTGGTACACTGAATGCATACACAACATGTGAAAAATCATAATGCCAAGTACTCTGGCGCACCTCCTTGGTAGGGTTATGAGAGAGAACCAAGTGCCACAGCTCATGGCTGCGGCACAGGCACTTCACATCCTCTCATTGGGACAAAGCAGCCCTTCAAGTTAACCCACGTCTGCCAGCCAGACTGACTGTAAGGAGAAACATCCCAGTGGGACGAACAGTGGGTGAGCACTGTGGAAGGGCACTTACAGAGGGTCTGCAAGGGAAAGGGGCTGCTGCATCTGCCCCCAGCTGTTATAGCACTACCACCAGCTCAGGGGTACTTCACAGCTCCTCTGAGGTACCTTCTCTCCCTGCTCAGGTAGGTGCATGTTGACGCTGTCAGGAGAAATTAACACTCTGAACAGTGAATTAAGCAACATAGTGTGCCAAAGACTAAGAGAAACACTAGTCCGAGCAGACCATAACTCTGGCATTGTTCTCGGTAATAAAGTCAGCAGCAAAATAAACTCGTGTTAGAACCAAGCACGATGTGGTGACACCAGAAGGTAACATGCTCGGCAGAGGCGTTCAGATGACGTTACCTCAGGATGGTTTATGTCAGTGACAGAACGACAACTCTTCGCAGCAGATGACAGACAGACTTCTTTTGTCTGGCCTCCTAATCACTGGGCCGCCGTTACCTGTTTTAGCATCTCACGCCTCAACTAAAAACAACCTGCAGCCCGCACAAAAAATAAATTACCAGACCTACAATAAAACGAAAATAATCGATTGCTTTTGGTCGAGGTCTCTCTTTGGCAATGGGGGCACGTGAGCCAACTCTCACTTAGTTTGTTCTTCCCAGCCGATTTTGAGCCAACTCCATCGCAGACTCATGCTGCACCGCTGGGGCTGTAAGTTATTTTCCCGAGCTTTCTTCCTAAGAAACGTCTTTCGGCGCCGGCGCCCGTGTTCCCAGCCTGGCAGCGCCGAGCCCACCTCCCCCTCCCCGCCGGGACCCCCGAGTGCCGGGCAGCGCCGGCGGGGTCCGGCCGCGGGACTTACCTATTCGGCCGAAGCTCTCCGATAAAGTTCTCCGCAACTTTTTCATTCTGCTGATCTTTTCGGCAGACTGCGAGTCGATCATGTCACACAGCGGGGGACGACCCCCCCCCGCTCGCCAGCCGCCACCGCCGCTGCCCTGACTCCGGGGGACACAACTCCCCTCCGGCTCGGGGGCTCCCCCGCGCCCCGCGAAGCCGCCGAGCGCCCCGGGACAGCCAGGAACGGAGCCCTACGCTGTGGCCGCGGCGGCTGCTGCCGTTGCTGTTGCTGCTGCTGCTGCTCGCCTCGGCGCCGCCACCGCCCGGCGCATCGCCCCGTCCCGCCCCCTTCCCCGGGCTGCCCCGGCACAGCCAGACGCGACGGGGAGGTCGAGGGGGGACGGGCAGCGCCCAGGAGAGATGGATGAGCGAAAGCAAAGTCCGACAAGGGGCTGCGGGCGCCGGCCGCGGGAGGGAAGGAGAGACGGCGTAAGGGAGGGAGGGTGCGCTGAGAGAAAGGAGGAGGAGGAGCCTGGGCGGGCCGGGGAGCCCCGGGGAGGAAGGGCGGTGGCGGCGGGGGCGTGAGGGGGCCGTCGGGGAGCGCTGGGGCCGGGACGAGGGATGCGCGCTGTCTGCGGCGCGTCCCGAGAGCAGGGTAGCGCTCGGGGCAGAGGCAGCGCGCAAAGGCGTTTGCGGTGGCGTTTAGCGGGGCAGAAGATGCTCCGTGTCCGCCCGGGGGTGTCCGCGCCCCCCGCCGCTGCATCGCCGTCCCTGGGGATGCGCGGCAGTGCCCCCGGGCCGGCGGGAGCCGGGGCTGCCCGAGGGAGCGCTGCTCGCCCCCGGGCCGCGGCTGCCCGCAGCTGGTGCGAGTCGTGGGGGTTTGGAGGTGGAAGAAGGAGCCCGCCCGGCCTGACCCCCGGGCGGGCGGTGGCTGGGACGCTGCTGCGGTGGGAAATCATTTTTGGGTGGGAAATGGGCACCTCGCTCACCGTAAGCACCCGGTCCGTCAAGCTGAAACTTGGGTTTCTCTCCAGGTGCCTCTCCAAGCACATCCAGATAATGTGCCTTCCTTCTAAGTGGGTTAGCCTGCAACTTAATGAGTGTTGGGAGCTTTTGGTCTTATTAACTCACTTGAACCAACATTATTGAATAATAAATCGGTTTAAACCGTCAAGACGGATGGTCGTGTCCAGTCTAAAATATAAAGCAGGTACTTGGTGAGAACAATACATGCTAGGTAACACATTTTAAAGCCCAGGTTTGTTTGGTTCAAATTGTATTTTAATACATGTTATCTAGTTATAATGAACTTGGGTTTTAATGAGGCTAGCTTACACAATTTACTGGGATTAGAGCGTGTCTAAGCTCAGTTTTAGAAGCACATTTGACTGGACAGGTGTTTAGGTGAGTTGGATTCAAGCCATCTGCAACTCTACATTACAGGATTGGACCTTTTACTACAATGCAGCAGGGATGGACAGTATGCAGCATCTCAAGGTGCAAATCTATAATTGTCTACTTTAATCTACTATATGTAGGTTATACATCTGTCTCTTGTGGCATACAAGATAATGGAATTTGTCCTGCTGTATAAGTAACACTGGTAAAATGTCTTATACACAACCTCTGAATCTCCAGACAGTTTGATAAAAAGATTTTTGGAAGCATGAATCCTGTTGACCCTCATAACATCATTGAAACAGGAGATAAAATGGCATTTCAGTGTTGGCTATGTCATATTGTGGAAGGAAATTGAGAAAGGGTGGAAACTCAAATGCTGCAGAGAGCACTTCAGGGAAAAGAAGAAATAAAAAGAAGAAACAAGCAAGAGGGTAGAAGGACAAAGGGAGGGAGGACATAAGTATTTAACAATATTTAATTCAATCACTGCAAAAAATTACATTTAAGTCCTTAACAATAGCTGATAGTTTGATCTTTGTTTAAATCTGATGTTACTACCCCTGCTCTGAGTGGAGAGGAAAATGCCATCATCATAAATAAAATATTCTGGTCCAGGAGCTGAAACTGAGATTAGCATTTGAGCCCTTTGCATTTTCTGTGCATGCCATTCACTCTATGCAGCCCTGCTGCTCAGCTGAGACTTGTACCAACACTGCTGTAATTCAGTCTGCAGCCTGCCTTCAGCAATTAGAGATATCATTTCTGAGAGCTTCTCAGGAACCTGTAATTAACTATGCTTAATTGATAGATGCTGTTTTACCTAGTGAATTAGCCTAGATTCTACTACCTAGTGAATTTGGAAAAATACCGCCATTTTTCTCCCTAATTCTAGGTAAACTATCACTTTATCACTTGTGAAGGACAAAGTCGCTGCCAGGCTACTGCAGTGGGTTCAGCTTTCTTAGACAGAAGAACAGTCAACCCAACATTTCTGACAAGCATCTGGCTTTGCAGCTGCTTGGGAATGATTTACAAGCATGTGTAAGGATCTTTTAAATCAATGAAAATTTTGCCTAAATTAGACACCAATGTGGTGCTAGTGAGAGAAACCCAGGTCTTGTCTTCTGAAAATTGTACCACATTAGGACATAGATATTACACAGACTTTCTCCACCAGAAGAAGGATGATCTTCCAGCTGTGCACAGATTCTCAAACTGCACACTGCAATTCATGTCATTCTTCCCTCCATGGTCTTTACCTGGCAAAAGTACTTCAAATAAAGTTCTTCCTTCTTTGTCCTCTCCCTGACCCAAGCCTCTTCTGTTTCCAAGGGCACTAATGTTGAAAATGCATTGAATTCAGGAATGTGCAATCACTTTTGTAGCTTTGATCACGCTCATAAGCTGGTGCTTCCTGTTTCTCATCTCTGTATTTCCATGACCCATCTCAGGAAACCAGTAAAGCAGAAACATGCAATTAGTAAACCACAGAGATAGCAGCTACTCTGATGATGACGTTTTGCTTCCTTGTAGGGACAGACTTTCAACTCTTGTTTTTCATTCAGATCTTGCAATTTGTGGCATAAAAAAAATTAACATGAAAAACATGCAAAATTATATTGGTCTTTGCTGCCTTCTTCCACAAGCCTCTACCAAGTTAAAGCATGTTTGCATTAATGAGGCATCTGGATTATGAAAAAACAGACATGTTATTTACAGCATCCTTTCTCACATCACCTCCCCAAAGATATCCACTAAACAAAAACTGCTTACAGTTACTTCATGACCCAAACGTCTCCTTGTCTGGTTTTGGTAAGAGTTCCCTATAAATTCTGGCCTCTGCTGCTGACACTGAGTCATGCTGAATCACTCTACAAATGTAAGTATTATCCAGTGCAAGAAAAATAGTTGCCAAGCTATCACTTGTATGTTGGACAACAGGAAACATTTACCTCCCTATATCATGTGGGTCAGTGAGCTTCATCATTTCAGTGTTTCACACTGAGGCATGGGTTATTTCTGAAGAAGGGGAGAGACCAGGGCTGGCAGTTTGTTTGTTATTGTGTAAAAGAACATATTGTTTGGCGCTCTGAGCAGTGTGGTCATAGGCCTGGAGCACAGGGTGTGCCAGCAGTCTCCCTGCTGCAGATGGAGCAGCCACAGTTGTGCTTTTCATTACTTGCAGGGTAAGATGAAACGACAAAAAGTAAATCCATGATGCGTGGTGCAGATGGTGGCTCAGGGTGTAATGCAGATCTGTGCACTTCCAGATCTCAGGGCATTTGCTGTTGATTTTATGGTGTAATTTTATGTGGTCTGAGCATTCTCTAAACCCCAGTGGTTGTCATGTCCCCACCACCACCCTGGCCCCATAACATTTCTCCTTATGGACTCTTGAAAGGCAGTGTACTTAAGTTACATTCCTAGGCCAAGTGTTTGAATTTCAGAAACCTTAGGAGCAAATAAACAAGCCGTGTATGTTTGTGGAAGAGATAGTTAATGCTGTTGATTTGGAGTGTTATGTGGGCAGAGTAAGACCTTGCACCAATTGGCCTGCCCAAGGAAAGCAGTAAGGCTCTTTGGGGGGATGAAATAGTGTAACTCCCCCAGGGAGTGCACAGTCTTGTCAGGCCTTCTGCTGCCAGTATAAAGTAGATTTTCATAAATATCATTGTCTGGAGATATTCTCCATTATGCCAATCTACTCACCTTGAAAAGATCTCTCTGCTGCAGCATCTGGGACCTGAGTGCTGAGAGCTGTGTTGCTTGTTAACACAGCAATCTTTATGAGACCCTCCAGTGATGAAGATGGATGTAAAGTCACATATCACAGCCCCTCCTCATCCTCCCCTCACAATCTCACTTTCACTTGTCCTCTAATAATACTCAATCCAAGATGACTGGTATCCAAAGAGAAAGCCAGGCTCTGCTAACAAGTAGTTCTGTATCCTTAGGGACACAACCTTTAAGCTCTGCTAGCAAAATGCATTAGTGACAAAAAGTAAACTTTGGCAATTACAGAATGGTACCTTTGTAATCTACGTCCCCATCATAACTTGTTCCCATAAAAAGGTCTCGGAGCTGACTTATCATGTGTTGCCTTATTGGTGATTGTCATGAAATCCAAGTTTTTATTAACCTGGGGAAATTTCTCCTTTTTGATATTCCATGAATCCCTGCTGATAAGTGGAGGGAAAAAAGGTCCTGCAGCCTGGCTGCTGTCCCCAGACCCTGTTTTGTGGGGTAGGAAAGGATGAGTTGAGGTTCATACATGTGGTTCCAAAGGCATAATGGGAAAAAAGTGGTTTTCCTGGTGCCTTATGTTTGGCTGCTACTTAGAAGTGTCCTGCTAAGCCACCCGTGGTTTTATATCTCTAGTACCCTCTCGTGGTCACTTTATTTCACGTCCTAATGTGTGGGGTCACTTGTTTTCTGTTTCATTCTTACTTTACACCATCACATCGGAAGTAAAATGGCTACAGGTGGAACACAGCATCTTTAACTTTGAAGCTTGTAATTCTTGTTCCTGAGAGGCAGCTTCCTTGTGGTGTACATGAATAGTTCATTTCTAGGGAAGTATGAATTATTTTTGGTTTGGGCACGACACTGAATTGTGGATTAACCATGATAGACAGCTGAGCAGTGCACAGCTGCTTACTCACATCCACAGAATAGAAAAGTACAAGCAAATACAAGAAAACTTGTCGGTTGATAATTTTATAAGCAAAGAAGAGGTGGAATACAAAAGAAACCAAAAAATAAGTGATGCAAGAGCAATCAGTTGTTACCTCCCCCAGGCAGAGTAATGTCCAGCCTGTTCCTGAGGCAAAAGATAGGGTGAGGGTTAGGGTTAGGGTTAGAACTCCGCTTCTGTCTGGTCTAATGCTGCTCATATCATTATTTGCCATGGAATATCGCTTTGGACAATTTGGGTCATCTGTCTGGTTGTATCCCCTCTTCACTTCTTCTACACCCCTAATCTATTCACTGGCTGGGCAGCATGGGAATCAGAGACATCCTTAAGGCTGTACAAATGCTGCCCAGCAGTAGCTAAAACAGTAGGCTATTATCAACATTGTTTGGTTACAAATCTAAAACACAGCATCCTACAAACTGCCATGAAGAAAATTAACTCTATCCCAGCCAGACCTAGTACACACAGATGGAGGGAAGTCACACTGAGGATGGTGAATACAGAGAAAAAAAATCATCACTGTGTCAAAAACCTACGTACTTCAAAGTAACATGATTATTGATTATAAACATAAAGCTTTTACAGTATATGCTTCTATAGAAATTATGCCATCTCAGATATCCTGTATGTGCATGTTAGATTTGCAGGAATGAACTGAGTTTAACATCACCTGGCTACCTAGCAACATAGCATTGATGCTGAATATTGTTCCTGTGAAATAAGTGGAAACACCTTTTAACGAGTTCTTTTTCTTTTATCATCTTGATAAAAGTCTAGTAAAAGGGAAAATGGGATTTAATATGTAATGGTCTCAACCACTGCGGTATCAGAGCCCAACGTTTTGAAGTCACCGAAATGTTCAAGAAATACTGTCATGATGAAAACATTGCAAAACAAATCAGCAGGAGGGCTGAAGTTGATCCACTTATATGCACTGAAAAAGCATGTGTGAATCACGCCGTTTTATCACAAACATTGAATAAAGGGTGTTTACCATAACATCATGACTTTTCTTTGCAGCAAAATCTCATCAGCACTGCTATTTGAACAACTCGAAGGTCTGTGCCTCTATACGTACAAAGCCCAACTGAATCAGGCTGGGAGAATATGGTAACTGGCATATGCAGCCAGGAGAAGGTCCTCTTGGGCAGGGCTCCTCTTGTAGATAACCCATGATTTTGAAAACACATAGGCACAAAAAGCCAGTTGATTCTGGGTCAGAAAGCACTACATGTAAAAATAAAAACCCATATATTGATATCTCATGGAAATAAGCCTTAAATATTAACCCTACTTTATTTCTTATAGATCTCTCAACTTTTTCTCAGGTTTTTCTTTGGATTTTTTTCCCCCATTTCTTATGTAGTTAAGTAATTTTCAATGACTATAATTTACAGCAGACATATTAGAGAAGCATGATGGAGAAGCAGTGTTATTGGATCAATTCCGTTTATTCATATCTCTCTGTTCCTTTTTGGACTGCTTGAATCTGTAGGACAGAGTATAATGTGGAGAAACTCCCTCCCTGTGGAGAAACTCTCCCTCAAAAAATAATACAAAACACTTGCAAGTCTTATACATGAAAGGCTGGTTTGTCAAAATGGAGACCTGCCCTCTTAACATGAAAATCTAGATGGACTTCAGGCATGTATGCAACCACTGCTTCTTCTTTCCGCTCAGTTCTACCCCAAAATCAGCACCCAAACCAGTTAAAAACAGTTCAGCCCAGCCCACATGCCACTCTGCTGATGGAGGGTTTCAGAAACTGTATCTTAACAGTTTAATTTAGTTCCTATTGCTGTGGTAACAAAGTACTGCACAAATTAAGTACCACAAAATCACAACTGAGTACTGTCCTTCACTACCAGATTGCAATACAGTTGGTTTTCATAGAGTCAGCCTAAATGAGTGCTCCAGGTCTCTCAGTTCAGGTCGTTCTTAAAATGCAGTAGCAATATAGGCTCTGGTTGCTGTTTAGGGGTCCTATGTAGTGATCAGGAGCCATACAGAAGTGATCTGTGTGCAGGGACTGCGGGTACAGTCTCTGTCGCTAAAGTGTTGCAGTCAATGGAGAACTGTACTACCCATCATCTGCAAAATGAGTCAGAAGTGCAAGGCAGAGCGAATTGGCCACTATGGGGTATAACTCCCAGGAAATACGAGATTTCAAGGAAGATGAAAGAGAGGCTTTGTGCTTGTTTAAAATCCTGCTTCCAGGAGTTAGGAAAAAAGTATAAAGATATTTTAAGGAAAATTCAACTGAAAAAGAGTTGAAAACACTAATTAGAGGCAGGGGTTGGTGCCATCACAGAACTTAAGATGTGCAGGGACTTATGTAATTAGGAGTTTTAAAAGGAAAGAAAAGATGGGGGTGTTTAATGCAGCAGAAGGTGGAGAGGCAGCAGAAAGAAGCATAGTGGGAAAGAAATACTCAGGATGATATGTGGGTATATGACCTATAAAACAGACTTTGGAAGCAGGATAAAGAACCTTTGTCAAAACTGAAGGTTAGGAGCCTCTGGCAGCCAGCCTGTGAGATGAAGAAAGTTTTAGTTGCATGGAGGAAGAAGAAAAGCCACACTGGACAAGAAGGAGCTGCCAGATTTAAAGACTCTGGACATTTGTGAAAATTAGATGTTACAATTTACTTGGTATTTGTTTAAATACTGTATGGAGTAAATGCTATAAGGTGAGACCTCCTGCAAAATTAGGAGGAGAAAAGCCCAGGTTATTTTATTAAATTTGTGATGAATTCCAGGCACACCAACTAATTATGGCACTTGTGACAGTCTTGTCAGGACAGTGCTGTGAAAACTCAAGGTGGCTGACCTATAAGCCAGGTGACAACACAACTTATTTTAATGAAGAGTTGTTCATATAAACTAGCAAGAAACAAGGCAGAGCAGGGAGCATCTGCAATAGATTTACTGAAATCTTTGTTCAGTTCACTTCTGCAGCCTGTGCTATCCAGAGTCAAATTCATCCATTGCATGAGCATTGTATGGCCAGTGCTGCACAGCAACAGTCCCCGCTGGGATCCCACTGCCTTTTGGAGGAATTTTATGTAAAAAATACAGCTTTCCAAATGTGATGAAAAGATGGGACCATCAACAAATATAGCACCAAGGATCATGGTGCTAATAACACTGAGGTCTTGAGTTTGACCCCCATACAAGCCATTTACTTAAAAGTTGGACACAATGATCCTTGTGGGTCCCTTCCAGTTCAGAATATTCTGTGACTGTGGTTCTGTCAGTCAGATGTGCTGTGTGGTGGGAGTTCTCTCCAAGGGCCAAGGAGTCTCTTGGAAATACGAATTTTTGAGGTACCAGAGCTGAAGACAAGGAGGCACATCAGAGAGGGGTGGGTGAGAAGATGACAAGAAGAGGAAGGCAGTGGACTGGGATGATTCAGCTGGACATGCAAGAGGAGCTAACAGAGAAGCAGGTTCAAATCTGAGCAGAAGTCAGTTTGACACAGAGAAGAGGAAGACTTACAAGTCATCCCTGCAAAACTGTTAGCCAGAACTGCAAAGTGGCTTCAGAATTTAATGAAAGATCCTAGCATCCCACTGACCTCTTAGATTCATTATTGTTGTTGGCCTATATGTAATGAATTGATAACAAAACACATGCAATATTGCAACTAACTTTATTCAACGTTTGTATCTTTTAATTATTTATCTCACTGAGGATTCAAAGATTTAAAAATGACAAATTTCAAGTCTGGGATACATTCACATCCACTAACCTCAAATTGGAAGTGAAGTACCTAAATTCTTTGAATGAAAATTTTTATGAAAATAAGTAGGTGATTCAGAACAAATTCCCATTTTTATCTCTAAGTTTATATATGAAAAATTCACCAGTCACAAGGTACTCTAGCAGGAATTCATTTACTTAGACAAGAATTTCCAGAATATGTATTTTATGTTTCTCCTTTAGAAGGAGATGCATATAAAATGTGGTAAAATGGACAGGGCTTTCAGTGTGATTCAGTTTATTACAGTAAGAGTTTAGAATTTAAGTAATCCCATATTACTTGCTAAATATTTACAGTGTTTCTGAAATTCCTCTTGCAGTTACAGTCATCCAGAATGGATGTGTCTGTAAGTTTTACAAAAAGTGATACACAATACAAATAAGTGCATATACCCAGGGGAAAAAATCCCTGAGGAGTGATTCGAAAGACAAATTCACTGCAAAGTCATTTTTTTCTGGCAAACACTTCACTTGACAGAGTCCTCACTAAGAAAAATGTCTTTCAGAAAAAAAGTTTGTGAGTGATACAGTCTTAAGGAAAGCCCCTGGTAATTCCAGCTTCCTGAGTTCACAAAACTCATCTCTCATAATTGCATGTGGTGCTCCAAGCATCCCAAAGGAGGTGACACTAAGCCCTCATTCCTCCACACAAATTAAACAAAATCTCTATTGCTTAGACCCATCTTTTCACCTAGTTCCTCCAGTTCATAGATAGCTACTTTTACAGAGAAGAACCTTACATTGTATGAAAATGTATCAGTCTATTTTTCAATTGCTATTGAGAACAGGATCAGGAAAGATGGAAAGCCAGTAAATAACTCATGTCCTCACAAAAAGCTCCTTGTTACGAGAGCAGGAACAGAGAAAAAAGAGGAGGGAGTATATTCTGGACATTCTTCAGGATAGAACAGACTAGGTGGTGAAGGATATGGTCTTTCAGGGCACAGGCAGATACCATCAGCTGTAGTGAGCTGCATCAGAGTGAAGAAAGGAACTTCTCAGCAGTGATATGTACTGCTTGGGTAACTTCTTGCTATTTATTTACTGCATGAGAGAGATACTCCTGGTGCTGTCTGTCTCAAGATTGTTGATCATTTTGGACCTTCAAATCAGCAATGTTGTAGTGCCCAACCATCACTACAAGCCAGACCCTTCTCCAAAGTGCTTCAAGACACAGTAACCACACAGACCTCCTGTTCTGAGGGTTCATTGGATTCTGCAGCTCCAGATACTGTACAGCAATTGACATTTTCTCTCATTTAACCAAGTGCATTTGCTTTTTTTATTGTTTCCTAGAAACAGGATGATTCCACAGCATAACTCTAAGTTTTTCACCTTTTACACTGAGGATTAGAGGTTGGCCTTGGGAAGTGATAGCCAGTGACCTAGCAGGGCTTTCTGTGGTGCAGTGTTGTCGAAAGATTATCTATCTTTTCAAATAAACAATTCAGCGGCTATGATTCATGGCCTGTGTTTGATGTCAACAAGAACATTGGTCCCAGTAATGACAAACAGCTCAGGCTGCATCTAACCTTCTGTCCAGCCGAGTAGCTTTCATGCTGAGTAAATGAGCACAGTTTTGAATCATAGATCTGCAGAGAATAACTTAAAAGAGAAGACTTGCTTTACTGTGTTCAAAATTAATTAAAAAGATACCTGATATTTTGTTTCTTACTGCAAGTTCAAGTTACCAAATTATGCTTGGTGCTTCAGTATTCTCTTTCATTAAGTGTTTTTTTATCTGTCTCAATCTGGCTGTAGTCATGTATTTGTATTTTAGAAGGTCATATATCTGAATTTTAGAACAGAAGTTCATCAGGAATGCATCTAGGGGATAAAAGGAAAAATGTATTTTTAATCTATTTGGTGCACTGCAAAGAATGTCAAGAAGGAAATTTGTAAAAAAAGACAGGTTTGTGGCTCCTTTTCCTTCACAACATCATCTAATTATGTACTTGTTCAAATGACAACTCCCTTGTGATTCTCATTTAAGAAAAATGCTAACCAATGCAATGATCAAAACCAACATTGTAGAACAATTCCATCATATTCAGGATCCAAGTCCATCACAGGACCGTCTGATCACCAGATTTGCTAGTGTCTAGCCTGAGGGCTTTAAATACCTTCTCTGGCTGACACATTCATGTCTATTTGCAGAGTCTATCTATTCATGTTTTCCAAAGTTTAAAAGTCGTTTGAAAGAAAAATCTTTCCTCGTGAATGAAAATCAAGCTAGCACTGTGCTTTTCTTCCAATGGCCAGGTGCCCCTGGGAGTGAAGCCAGGCCATGGGCAGGCAGCTGGAGCTCCCCCTGCACCATCCAGTGCAGGAGCTTGCGTGCCTGCACAGGGAGCTGGGCCTGGGAATGGATTCTGCTGGAAAATAACATACACACACACACACACACACACACGCACACACACACAGAGGCACTGAATGATCTGCAGTAACCATCACATGGCTTTCCCCGCCACTGCTGCTGCTGCTGCTGCCACAGGGAGGAGAAAGGCCCAGCCAGGTTGTGTTTGTTACCAAAAGGCATGCTAATAAATCTGAAGTGGTTTAAGGCAAAACAACATAGAAAGTGGCAAGTGGAGAACACTGTCTCAAGGTTAATAGATGGTAAACCTTACCCTGAACTGTAGGCAAGCAACAGCAGTCAAAGCGTTTCATTTATTTACAGCAGTTTCTAAACTCTTGATTTATTCTCTGACATAGAGGAATCTAGCAATTAATTTGCCAAATTCAGCAATATATGTCTGAAAAAATCATGTATTCTTCCAAATGAAAGCAAAGACATTTCTATCTTTCTCTACTTAAATCTGATTTATAATAGAGTTCAACAAAGGAGAAATATTTTAAATACCATGTGAATGTGAAAATAAGCAAGAGCTTAAGTTCTTGCAATTCTTTGTGTTCTCTTTAATTCCAGTCTAAGAACTAGACTGATATCATACTGTATAGATAACGTTTTTAATTTATTCATTATATCCTGATAATTTTTCATATAAGTAATTACGTTAATAAACTGGGCATAGTCCTTTGAAGTTCAATTTAGAAAGTACCATGTTGTCTGCATGTAATAAACCTCACGTATCTATCCTCCCTCTTCTACTATCATGTGTAGTGACTACTATTACAAGCTTTTTTAAATATTCCTTTGCTCAGTTTAATAGGGACTTTTACAGTATCATTACACATTCTAATTGGGCGATTAGGGGTTTCATGCCACTAATAGAAATGCAGGGTGAGTAACTGGAACTATTGCAAGTTATGTAAAAAGAAATGAGCTATGAGGTTGGTAACAGTTTCACATACACACACAGAGTGATGAAACCCAGAGTCAAGCATTAGGCACAGCTGGCACAGTGCACTGCAGCCCAGAGCAAAGCCCCCGAACAAAATGCATTTAGTCAAAAATCAACCTACCAAAAAAGGGTTTCTCCAAATTTCTCTAGAAGAGAGGTTTTTACCACTGTCATGAAATGAGTCTTTTAAGGTCACTCAAAAAATTTCTCAGATCAGTGTGACCTGTGGCAGGGAGAGTAGGGATGCTCAGTCTTATTTCGAGGCCCCAAACCCCCTTGTGCTAGAGGATTTCCCATATGCAATCATTTTATTGCCTATTTTGGAATATCATCAGCCTTGGCAGCTTTGGCTCACCATAATATTCTACATTTGATGAGGGGACTCACTCAGCATTGGGATAGCCTTGTATACTCTACTTTTCCAGTTTCATGGCCCATGTTAAAGCCTTAAATACCCTCTTAATATGACATAGATGCCCATATGTATGCATGATAAGCTCTAGGGGAGAATTTATTAACCTATTTTGGTAATGTCAAGCACGTTGCAGTATGATGAAGCTGGTGCTTCTGGTATTCCTAGAACATGGACGTGTAATAAAGACAAGAATGATTATGGCTAAAGAGATTCTGTCCTATGCATATATTCCTGTGTTGATCTGTTTGTTATTACAAACATGACTTTTTTTTTCATGTTTTCCTCACATATGGAAATGGCAATTCTGATAACAGGGAAATTGGAAATGGGCTTGGATCCTGACTGCCACAACCTAATTTGAATATACAGGATGTATTTTCTCCTTAGAAGTCATAGTCCAGCTGATCCCACTGACTCAAATTCACCATGTGTCAACCTACATCCAGTTCTGGTCTCCTGTAAATCAATTTCATTTTGAGGACAGAGCTGAGCACTACAATTAAGTATGTGTTTCAGCAGGATCTAATCAGAACATTAACTAGTCATGACTTTAGCACACCAGGACAGATGTTTAGTCTCTTTAAATTCCCAAAATGTTTTTATTCTTTGTTATTCAGGTATGAAGTTCCCTTGCAGCATCAGGGAACATTCAGGAGGCTGACAGAGCTGTGCTGACTTTTGGATTTTACACAAACTTCATCAGATGGACAATTACCCTTGAGGGAAACCTCAGTGACATAACTGAGACCATGAAGTCTAAAACCCAGACAGGAGTTGTCCCTTCTCATCTCTGCTGGTGAATATTGAACAATAGAAATGTTTTGCCAGAACACAAACTGTCAGGAACCCACTTTGCACATGGTATTGCATCTGTGTGGAGGACTGAATGAGCTGTGTCCACCAGCTTGCCCAGAAATGCAGCCATGACAAAGTGGTGCCATGCAGATGTCCACATGCTTCCTTCTGCTTTGCAACTGCAATGAAAGCAGCAAAGCTGTACCAGTAGCCTGCAACCCAAAGATGAGCTGAGGCAGAGGGAAGCCTTTGTCCTGCTGGTTCTGACCATGTGCTGTTCAAATAAAGCATCAAAGCACTTCACTGGTCTGTTGCAACAGTGTCAGCTCTGCCACAAACCATCCTCTTTATAAGCTGCTCAGTGCTTGCAAAGAAAAAAGTCAGATGGATTTTTCCTGTGTGCTCACTATCCCCTTCCTACAACCCAGGAGGTCAGGGAGGCAGGATTTACCTTTGCAGATGCCATGCTGACCTTTTTGCACACCAATCTCATTTGTCCAGTCTGTAACTGATCTGAATTCACTCCGTGGTGATCCTGATTATTGGAATTTCAAGAATATACATGAAAAAGACTGCAGCATTAATGAAAACTATGGCACTTCTGCATTAAAGTAAGCAAAATTGTCACCTTGCAGATTACCATCCTGATACATTGCAAACCCTGTTTTGCCAGGGCTAAGAACTTAAGAAGTCATTGGTTATAAGAAGTGCCAAGTTAATGCAAAGGAAAAAGAAATAATGAAAAGAAGTAATGGAAACTCGGAAGGACTCTCCTTGAGGGCAAGAGTGGTATGTGTGTGATTCCTGAATTGATGCATGGGAAATAAGTAACTAGGGTTGGTCTGACAACACCAAGGGCCTGATACTATTTCAAGCCAGATGACAAGTAAGGGCACAGGAAAGGTTGCCCTTGAGATACAGGTCAGTGAAATAGTGAGCTTAGAACTGTGACAGAAACACTGCTATGAAAATCCACCTCAACTTGGGGTAATTAAACATTTCCTGATTTTTTCTGCTGTGCTGCAACTTGACAGCTCCTTGCACAGATTGGACTGAAGGTCAAATGAAAAACAAAAAACAACAACCAAAACCAAATCTCTGGACAGACTGCAAATAACTTTATCTTCATCGTGCATCTAACTTCATCATGTTAATACACAGATTCAAGCTTACAGGGTTCTCAAAGTGACTTTGCTTAGTCTATCACCCATTTATCTGCCACACAAGCCCTTGACTCAAAGTGACAGCTCAGAAACTCTGCCCTCTATTATTTTTTCTTGTTTAGAAGCAATTGCTATATCAGCAAGAGAAAAGTCACTCCCATTTGATTAATAATACATACTGATGGTCAAGACATTCAGTCAGAAGACTGATAAATTGTTAAGCTGCTGAAATTCACTGATGGGTTTCTTTAGGTCTAGACTTACCTTCTGTCCTTCCTGCTTGGTGAAAGCTCACATAACACACTACTAAGTATTTTCTTTGTAAACTGTGAAAACAGGGAGAAGATAAGAAAGTCAGTGATTTTCAGCCAGTCTTCCTATAAACAGCAAGCCTGGTTATTGATGCAGCAAGTGAATCAACCTGGGAATGTCTGACAGAGCAATATAGTGTAGCTGTGTATTTTGATTTCTATTTAAGATGACAGGACATAACAAAATATAAAATCAAATCTCTGATCAAAGATGTGCAAGAGAGAACAACTTTTTTGACCACTGCTCCTCACTCTCTCTTCCCCTTTTGCCTCCTTTCACAAGTTGCAACTCTTCCTATTCATGGATGGTTTGGTTCAGTCACTGCCTGCACACATCCCAGCACTCACCACTCCATCATGGTTTAGAACAGCAAGAAAGAGCGAGAGCGGAACAAAGAATTTTGTTCTCATCTCTAACATTTGATATCTGCTGCAGGAACTCAGAAGCAGAAAATAAAGCAGAGATTATTTTTCTTGATAACTAAACATACTTACACATACCCAGAGAGACATGACAAGAAGACCTAGCCAGGAAGCTGACATGGAGTTGACAAAATAGACTTCTGGGCTTGAGAACCAATGCAAAATTCTGAACATTTAAACATTTGATCCTCTCATGCCAAGTCCAAAGTCTTAATGATGCCACAACAAAGACTAAATGTGTTTGTTCAGTCAGATATTGAGTCTAAACCATGTGAAACCATTAGAATAAACGCATGTTTTGAATGTTGCTTGAAGGTACCAGAATCATGACCCTTTCTTCTAAGGTTTGGGTGAAAGAGCATGTGGGGGATGACTCACAGGATTCTGTCAAGTGTCACCAAGCAGAAACATGACTTTAGGAATATTCTGGAGATATTAATACTTCGGTCATGACATGCTGCTTTCTACCTACTTCGACAAGCATGCCTCCTCTTTGCCCTTCAAGTAGCTGTTCCAGGACCCATCGGAAAGATACACCAGTCAATCAACAGTAAGCTTGTTCCTGCTGCCTTAGGAAAGATGAGACCACATGTGAGCCTTAAAAAGCTTCCACCCACAAAATCTCCCCAATTCACACTTTGAAGCACAAGGGCAGTCAGAGATGCTGGCTGGTGAAGGTGATCAAGCCCAGATATGGGCAGAAACTGGGGGCACAACCACATGCAACTGCTGCCAGTTTCATCATCTCCCCAGGCTGTTGACCTCCCCAGTCCTGCCCTCATAATCTCCCCATCATTTCCTCTCAAAGTGTCTCTTTTGCTCTTCACTCTGGTCCTGTTTGCCCCTGACACTCAGGACAGGAAAAAAAGCATGGTGATTCCCTCCCACTTCTTTCTGGACCAGCTAAAATCTAGAGAACTGCATATTCAGCAGTTTGGTTGGGGGCATCCTACTGTTGCAAAGACACTGGCATGAAGCCCAGAGCCCCTCCTCACGCATGCACTTGGGGTAACAAGAAACTTTTGAAAGGAAAGATGATAAAAACTATGTATGGAGTCTGAAACAAAGATACTCTAAGAAAATACAAAAACGTTCATTTTCCAAAATTGCTTCCATGTCTATTTAATAATCAAATAACAATCAAGCAAGACACGGTGCTGATAACTTAATGGAGTCATCATCTAATCCAAAATTTCAGAAGTGGCAAAAAGTATGTTCCTACATTAAGATAAAATAACATGCTTCAATCTACTAAAATTTTCTTTACTTAAAAAAATTACACCCACCACCATCACTCCTAAACCTGACCCACTTGATTTTTCAGTAGTGGATGCTCTATCCTGCAGAAAGATAAACACAAACTTTACCCTTTTCACTTCTGAGACTGCTTTTCTTTTCTAAAAGTAACAGGAAAAACCCACTGAAAATGTAAATAGAGGAAAGAGAATAGATTGTGAATGAATGGTAAGTCAGAAATCAAACAGGATTAGCAGAGATACATCTCTCAGGCTTAGGTTATGCCATTTCCCTACTTCCATTCTGTTATTATATTGCATCCCTTCTATTTCTTTTGTTGAAAAAGTGTGGAGGGGAAAATTCACACTGAAATTGATAAATGCCTTTGTTCACACACCAGAGAAACAAAGATACAATGATACCTCTTTCTACAGCTGTTTTCCCAATTACTTGTGTCTACACTGAAATACAAAGGCGAGCAACCCTTCTATCGACAAGCCAAAGCCACAGAGGAAAGCAGAGAAGGCAATTAATATATCGAAATATGGACATTCTCCACCCAATTAATTGCTCCAATGAACACAAAAATAAAAGGTTAAATAATCTGTAAAGTTTAGGGATTGCTTGGGGATTTTCACCTTTTCTAATAAGCTCCAAGGCTGCTGTCCACAATAGTTTCATTAAATTAATAGTCTTTAAGTGTGTAAGCAAAATTATACTGTATTAGTTGTTCAACTTAATATTTTGTATAAACTATAGCCTAAAGTTAGGGCTTAGTATATGGTAAGTCTAGTTACGATAAATTTGACCACAGTCATTACCTTTTGATGCTCACAACTGCACTTAGGAATGTTAATTCTCCCATTCCCCATTCTCAAAATATTTTGGTTCCTCAAGTACTTTACCATCTTTGAAATGTTAAGAAAGGTTGTCTGCCCTCCCCCTTTTGTTAGAATACATGACAGCCCTTTGTATGCTGTACCAGGTGCTGAAGAAAAATGGTTTTCTATTAAGTCAGGAATGTCACTACTTGGGTCGTGAGACAGCAGGCAAACCTTCATCATTTTTGCAAAAGTTATCTCCAGGGAAAACCATCAGCATGTTTTATTTCCACGCTATCAACTCACTCTTATCACAGACCATCATTCTTCAAAGACAGACAGCCATTTGAATAATATTTCAGACTTGACAATGGCTGACAGATAAAGAAACATGAAATTAGACACAGTGCCTACTAACAAAGTGCTAAGTATGAGTAAAGGAAAAAAAAAAACTGCCCCAGTATTCCATTAACACTAACTACAATACAGATTCAAGAAGTGGAAGACATATTTTTATATAAATTCCTGGCAAACTCTATACAGAGAAACTGTTTGCAGAGGTAAAACCAGTGAAAGAATGGAAGAGAACACTGTACCAAAAACGTTGATAAGTGATAGTTCCTAAAGCCTCACTAGAGGCAGGTTCTTTAGCACTGGAAGGAATGGCAATTCACCTCCTTACCCACAGGCAAGATCTAATTTCTGCCACAGAAAACCAGCAAAAACATTTTTTCTTCTCCCAAACTCATATTTGACAACTTCTTTTAAACCAAGTTGATTTAAAATTGTATGGAACAACAGAACTAAACAGAACCAAATTCAAGATGTGTTAATTTTCTGACTGTAGATAAAAATAAGACAAAACCATCTTCCATATTGTACATTTGTTTAATAGATAATACACAGCCAGGGAGGTTATTTAAAGTGTACAGAATAAATGGGAATGTACATTAGACTGGGGGGGGCAGAAGAGGTCTTTGCTTGTCACATCGTACTGGCAAGCTACCAAAAATACTCAAGAAAGCACCTCTATGAAAAGAAAGACAGGAAATAAATCACATTATGGAAATATCAACAGAAAAATAAAATGTTAAAAAATACTGCTTTCTTGCTGTACTGGGTGTGGCTGGGATTGAGGTAACTTTCTTCACAGCAGCCCGTATCGTGCTGCTTTGCTTTGGATTTGTAGCAGGAACAGTGCTGGTAACACACCAGTGCTTTGGGTTTTGCTGAGCATTGCTTGCATGACATCAAGTTTTCATTTTTTCCCCACTCTGCCACTCCAGCAAGTAGGTGAGGGGTGAGAAAGAAGCTGGGAAGGGACACAGTTGGGGCAGCAGGCCAGAACTGACCCAAATGATATTCCAGGTTCACTAAGAAAAACTGAGGGAACGCTGGGCAGAGGTTTGCTTTTGGGAGGTGGCAATTGCCTTTGCATGACTTCTTCCCACTACCCTCCTCTTCTTCAGTTAGTGCTTTATCTCAACCCTTTGCTGTTCCCACTCCCTCTCTCATCCCCTTGAGGGAGGAAGCAGCTGGGCAGTGCTTAGCTGCTGGCCAGAGTCAGCCCTGGTAAACTGCAGAATCTGGGCAACTTTTTACTTTCTTTTTCATTATACATTAAGCTTACACAGAAGAAAGCGTTCACACAGATTGATGTTTTAGGCCCACATAACTATGTATATTTCAAGAATGACCTTCTTCCAATTTTGCTAACTGAAGTAGTTTCCTTTTCACATCAGTGCTGTATCCAGAGGACATATTAACATTTCCACAACTGAATTGAATTATTCAAAGACAAATATGCTCCTCTCTCTCAACTCTTACACATTACACTCCTGGAAGATCTTTTTTCCAGATGAAAAAAAAGTCTACCCACAAGGATGTGTGTGATGCATTTTCTCATCAACTATTTCTGCTATATGAAGCTGTGCTTCCATGTTGCTTTTTATTTTACATATATATAGATATGTAAAATATCTTTATTTAGGAACAGAGAACAACTGTTTAAAGTGGCACTTAAGACTGAACTCAAGCAATATTGTGACTATTAATCATCTACATCAAGTAATAAAATACAGTTTTAAGAAGAGGAAAGATAGTCACCATAAAATTCAGCAAATATTTCAACAACGACCATTTATAAAAAATTATTACTATATAGATAGGAGATAGAAACATGTTACTTCATAAAGTCTTTAGCCACTTCTAGTTTTACAACCAGGAAAAAACACTTTGGGGGGCATGGCGGGGGGAAAAGTAAAAGGGGACAAAGGGCAAATGAAAACAGTCTTCCCGTATTCTGAAGTCACAGCTCTAGTGGAAGGTGCTCAGCTTTATTCATTCTCAAATCTGCTGTATGGGTTATCAGAATCCTGAAGAAGACCTGTAAAACAAAACAGGACTAGATTTATCATTTTCTTACCAGTATTACAGAAAAACCTTAACTTACTGACTTGAATAGGTATTTCTTATAACAAATCCAAAAGGCAGTTCTTCTAATTGCTCTAGTACCTAAACACTCAAGTATTGTAATAAATTGAAAGTGTTCTTAAGCACTCTTATTTCTCACACTATAATAATGAATTAAATATTTTATGATTTAGCAGGGAGAGAACATTTCTGTATGAAAAATTGCCATGGATAAAAAATTTCTCATTTTTGAGAGATACCCTAAAAAATGCACTTGTGAGAGTCAAGTTGACAAAAAACTAAGCATAAAGATGTCTCAGGAAGAACAGATTCAGGCTGGTCAGTTTTTAAATGCAACTAATTAGAAGACCATCATCATTTTAAAATATAAGATGCTGCTACTTTGACTTAATTCTATTTTGATTATACCCACACTTTTATGTGCACTAAAACCTTCAGGGACCAGAACACGAGCATCATTTAATCCAGGCTGCAGTATGTTTCCATCACAAAGATTCTTAATGACTTTACCAGAATACTGTGACAGAAAGCACTGTAAAGCCATCCAATTATTCTGTCTGGGTATGTAGACCATCCTATGTAAGGGTTACCTGAGCAATTGTTGTTCCACACAGTAATTACTTCAAAGAGACTTTAAACTCACCAGATTTGAGGTAGGCAGAAGCACATACTAAAAAAAAGGAGTCCCGTAGGAGTCCAGAGGCTCACCTTTTGTTGTGCAAGAACAGGAATGCTACAGATATCTTTTTTACTGAGACTTTTATACTCATGTCTGGCAAACCTGGACTCTTCTCTAGCTCATTTGTTTAGGCATGGAGACTGATGACAGTGCAGCCAAGCAAATCACAGATGTTCAGATTCGCGATAGTGAAAACAAAATTACACTGGTCACTGCCAAATCTTGTAAAAACTCCCTCAGACCTTTTCACATCATACCCCTTTTCCACATGCACCTGCACAGATATTGAACATTCTCTGTTCCAAGATGCTGAAGGCAGACTAGACTTTTGCCTACCTTGGTGCAGTTGGTGAGCTTCATTTGAACTGCCAGGTTATTTTAAGATGCCAATGAAGAAGCACAACTGCTTAGTGCTGATTATTGTCTCAGTTACTGCAACTAACTACCTAATAGAGAACAGGAAATATTACGGAGAAAGAATGAAAAGTCCTGTTATCACTGAAATAGACAAAATTATGAGCAGTCAGCTTGTAAAAGGCTGGATACAATGGCCCTTACTTGTCAAAGAAGGGGTAAGCCAATCACATTTATAAAGCTTCTGCCAGGTAACCTGAAATACAGCCTATTTACCTGGTTTAGGACTTTGCATCAGATCTACCATCCCTTTCTATAACTGTGGGGTTTTTTTAAATTTAAAAATTAATCATTTGTGTAATAAAAATATGCTCAGGTTGAAAATTATCTACAGTATTTTTAGATTTTGAAATTTTTATATTTTTAAACTTTTAAAAACTTGTTACTTGTCAAATTTTAATCTTACCTTTCATGCATTTAAACAAAGAGTTGTGATGTCTGTTAAGTCTGCTCTACCTGACAAGTACGTTAACACACAATAAGAAAAACTCTCTTATCCTTGGCCTATTATTCAACCTTTAGTGACTTCTGGTAACATTATTGAATTAATATAACCCTAACCCAAAAAGAGAGACAAAACATTTTTTTGACCACCACCCCTTCCTTCCTGCAGTCATGTTAATAGTTTGGCAGTTAGGATATATGGTCTTAATGTATTTAGTTACCTGAAACACAACTGAGTAGCTCAATTATAAGAAAAATGTGCAGTACTTCTGTGTTTCACTCATTCCAAATATGAAACACATCTACACATTTACAGAAAATCAGCATCAATACAAGAAATTACCATTATTATTACACTCGTCATTGAATAAACTCCCTGCATTCAGTAAGTTCCACTTAGAAATAAACACACCAAACTTTAAAAATTTTCCACAAAGTGGCAAGAGGTTGTGTGGGGTGATAGCCCCGATAAGCTCTTGGTGGGTTATGGGAAACACTTCAGCTCCTGGAGGGGTGCTCCCAGAAAGCATTTTCAAATGTCAATGAGCTACACCAAACAGGACAGAGAATTCTTACTGAAGAAGTTGTATCAGGCACCAGTAAATGGGCAAAAACAATCTGGAGATACATACAAAAAGGAGCATGACAAAAAGCTCCTGTCAGCTGCCACAGCTGCTCTTATCCGTGCCTCTCTGAGGAGCTGCCAGCCAATGCTAATGGGATAGCACGTCTGGTTCAGCTAAAGCTCACGTGCTGCACCAAACCAGACACGAGTTGTCCCTTGACTGTTCCCCGTTTGACATGAGAACAACTGCCCAACTTGTCATTTACACTCAGGGATTCAGAGAAGCCAGATGTTTGTAGCTCCAGGAGTCTTGTTTGCAATCAAGTCCATTACATGTTAGTGGTGAACTTGAATATTGACACACAGGTCACTTACAAGAACTTTTAACATCTTACTTCTATTTACACTCATTTTGAGGTTAGTATTTTACCTACTTAGCAGTATCTAAGAAACACTCAACAATTTGAAAGGCACAGTAGTCAAGTATCTTTTGTTAGCTTGTATGAAATAATAAGTCCTCCTAATATGTATGAAATGACAAAAATGGTAAGAAAATAATATTTCTTTCCAGTATATTCATTTATATCATTTATACTATCTAACTATGCAGGTTCTTAGTCATTAAGAACTGACTCATCACATATCAGCACTCCCCAAATTCAGAATTAACAAGTAAAATACTTATAAGAGTATATGCTTGGAAAAAACCCAGCTTAGTTTGTTGCATATCTTCACTCCTTATTAAACTTTTCCTCTATTTTTAAATCCCAGATTGACAAATTTATTTTTAAGAAACTAAACAGTTTTCAGTGTACAGCAATGCAAGGTTTTCCTGCCTTGCATTCAGAACACTAAAGAAGGTCAAGGCAAAGTATCTACCTTGAACAGAAGGAACATTTACTGTGACAAACTACTGAATATAAAAATCTATGTCTCACATAAAACAAAGGAGATAGGACTGTGTATCATTAAAATAGCTGATCAAAACCTTTGCAGAACTGAAGCAAAGAAATGGTAATAATTTTGTAAAAATTAAGAGAAAGAATCCTTCTACTAATACCAGGCAAAATGCTGAAAAAATAAATAATAAAGCATCTTCTCACTAATGTTATACTTGAACACACAATAGCAGCAAATGCAATAGGAATTAAATTGTAGTTTCTTTGTACACTATGCAAGCTGCAACATATTCTGAATTCTACTTTAAATTTTTCCTAAGAGTCAACATACAATTTGTGTAATCATACTGCATTCACACATGTGAGCAAATGAAAAATACTATCAAATTGTGCAACAAAGAAACAATTCAAAGTGTGTACTCCTGGTTGCTAAAGCTCTCTATTGCTTCCAATGCTCCCAAAGGACTGTGGCTAGAGTGACACCTGCAATGCATTATAAATGTGTAATTACCATTTAAATGGGGTATGGAAAGCTGGTGGATGAAATGGGAAAAGGCATTCTCTTAAAGCCAACCAAATACTGAAATTTCGGGCATGATCATCTTAATCTACAGAGTCAGGTTAACAAAGTCATTGTCGTTCTGCCACTCATCCATGCCTACTTAACTGAGAATCCATTCTGCAATGTGTAGGAGTGTAAAATAACCTAGTGCCTCCATAATTATTTGCATTTTTTATTAGATTATGTTTAATATGCTAACATCTGTATTTCCTAGACAGCAAAAAATGAGGGCAAAAGATTCGAGTCTACTCTATATCTCAATTATTCTGACAATCAGTCTGCATATTATCAGAATACAAGCAATATATACAACAGCAATTATATTTAAGGATCTTTCAAAATTTATATATATTTTGTATTTTCATTTTTACTCAATTACATACATCCTTTCAGGATGTGCCAGTTATTTATCTAAGAGTTAGGTTTTCCTTTAAAACTAAAATCAATTATGAGAATCCAGGCTTCAAATTGATATACCAAATAAGAGAAATTAATTTTTGCTCAGCCAATAAAACAAACCTGTCAATAAATAAACTTTATATAGATGTTTGCTATTAAAATTGAAGTTTTATAGTCCAGTTGCAATCTTGCCCAGGTAAACTGCATAGCAAAGCATAACTGCAGTAACTGCAGGAAGAAGTCGGTATGTCTGGCTTCCTGTAAGAAGGAACACCTTCCATTAACACAATAAATGTATGAACTTGTTTCTGACTAAGTCATTGATAGATTAACATGCTTCAAGTGGAGGCAAAATGACACTGGCTCTCATGACTGTGTAGTTGTAAGCAAGATTTATTGAATTTGGTGTATTTATTCCAGAAGCATTGCATTATGCAATTATATACTTCAGGAAGCTCAAGTGCTTCAACAAGATCCAGCAAAGCATCCCACAAAAGTCTGAAGACATAACCATCTTCACTGAGAGCCATCCACTGTTTTCACAGGCAGAACAGAACTGAATACAGTCTTCAAACATCACTTAACCCCATGCAGCACTTTGACACTGGAACTGGGACACCAAACTGGGGATCTGTCCACTCTCAGCTGCATCATGGAGATGCAAAGGTATGTGCATGTCTGCAGAGAGTGTTGCAAGTTACTGTGAGGACATTGCTATTGTCCTAAGTTCTTCACTAGACCTACCCCAATGATTCAAGCTTTTTGACTCTGAAGTCTCTTCTACGGGAAAACAAACACAAAAACCATGTGTTGTTTTACTTGCTGTTTGGATTTTGTTTGCTTTTTTAACATCTCAACTATTGTTGTCAACTACTCAAACACCTCTTGAAACTGAACTGTGGTTGGGATAAAGGGTCAATTACCCTATAGAGTACCACAGGACTGAACATCAGTGATATGTTTAAACAAAAAAATTACTTCCAGTTTCTACAACTTCCTCTTGTAGCTCAAGCTACACAGTGTAGTTTTCCTCCATTCCAGCAAAGGAACATTCTTTTGCAAACATTCTCCAGGCAGAGAATTCCCTGTAGAGATTGTCAGTATCACTTCTGCATCAGCCAAAGGGCAGGCTGCAGATTCATGAAGACATTCCCACACTGTGCCAATCAGTTCCACAAGAGGATGAAAATTAACAGCTTTGAGTGACTGTTCAGACCCCCAGAATCACCTCCTCTGACATTAGTGCCATTTGCATAATAAAAAATACAGCAGAGTTTTAGCATATCTGTCTCTGAATACACAGTACTATTAACCCTATGAACAAATCAAATGAAAAGTGCAAGCACTGACAAGTCTACATAATAAGAGCCTCCTAGACAGCACAGCAGGCCCTACAATCTTGTGATATTCTACTACTTGACCATAACTCCACTTAAAAACAAAGAAAAAAATAAGCCCTACATTAGGCTTTCAAGCTTGATCTAAAAAACTTCTGCTTGTCAGTGTATCCTCCTTCAAAAGCCATGAGTCGTCTAGCAGCAAAATTCAAGCAGCTTGATTTATCATGTTCAAGAACAAACAAACAAAAGAGCCCCTAAAATCAGTACTCTTACTTAGGAACAAAAGAAAGAACCACTTATTTTTATCAATATATTTAAGTGCCCATCTCAAGCAAACACCCCATCCAGCACAGTTGCCCAGTGGGAGAGTCAGTGCAGGAAGAGAATAGGAGCATGATAGTGCTGAGATCAGGTGCTCAGGTGTCAGAAGAAAAGCATCAGGTCAAAACTGGGCTTGATTACTTTTGCTGCACATAAAGCAGCTTGTTTCTGTGAATTTTAACAATAATTAGGAAAAAGAAATCAATTTAGATACACAGTATCAAAACAAGAAAACACATACCATACTTCTTACGAATTTCATCATGCTTCAGTTTTCTTTCATGTTTTCTGCAAGAAATAAAGGCATCACAAATATATTCAGACTGTTTTGAGCTGTAAGCAAAATACAGTTACATCCAAAACAGACAACATAATTTTTTTAATTAGTATACAATTACAAATTTTTTTTAAAATCACATTTAGCAGTTACAGATCTTATCTTCTTATATACACTTTATGTATCTGTAAGACTCCCCATAATTTCTCAATAACCAATAATGTCAAAATAAGATGTAGGAAAATAATAAGAAATACTGGTTTTTCTGTGTAAAAGTAATGCATCTACATATATGTACACATATATACACTGAGGTATTCATCTATACATAATAAGCAAGACGCTACAGTATGCTGGAAGACCCCCAATGCTTTCCAGCAATGAGCATAATGGTAAAATTTAGCTGTGAATACAGTATGCTTCAGAATCCTAATTCAGTGTAGTAATTCTAGAAAGATAAAATGTGTATTATTGTTTTGTTTAAGGTGTACAGCAAGTGTAAGTAAAAACTACTAAAATCCAGCATGGCATCCATGCAGAGAGTAAATATTTTAATTGTGCTATACGGAAATTGTGTTTTGTTTATGATTATAGTACATATAGACTGGATCTAATATTGACAAATTTTATTTATTCACATAAACCAAGAGTCTGATGAGCTAATTTCTTCCTCTTTGCAAAGCTGAAGGGGAAAAATTACAGAAATTTAAATGGAAATCATTCCATAGTTCCTCAGATAGTTTTCCTGTATTTCAAAGGAAGCATGTATTTTGCTTAGTTTAAAAAACAAAAACAAAAGCTCCTACACAACAGTTTCATAAGTATGATCCAGAACCTATATATTTTGCTGAAGGGACATAGAATTTGGCAAAACAATGTTCCTCTAACAAAAATTTAGAAGTACAGCATTTGTTGGCCCTGTCAAAATTCAACCCAGTTAGACAAGTTGTGACTTTTGCTGAATTCCAATTTGTACATAATCAGCAGAAAGCTTTTGAACACTGACAGCTTAATTCACCAAATATCTCACCTGCCCCATGCATATTCCACCTCCAAACAATTTCCACTGCTAATCAGATACTGTGTGTCCTCAGAAGCAATTATCCTGCTTCCTAGAGAGCTGAGGGGCTGAACTGGCCTTTCCCAGCAACTGCACTTAACACATGATGAGAAAAACCAAGAAAGACAGACAGACTCAAACCCTTCCACTTCTATTTCCCTGAGATACCCAATCTCCCTTACATCCCTTTCCACTCTTAAGCCCAGGCAGCATAGTAAACAACCTGATCCAATGCAGGAGGAGGAACTGATGGTCAGAGTTATGAAATTCATGCAGAAGAAGAAAGACAAGACCAAGATGTTGAAGAAAACAGAAAAAGGAGGAGGCAAATTGACCTACTGAGGGTAACTTGACAACAGGATTTCTGCCTCCGGTGTTACATAAGAGGAACATTTTATATGAGGCAAGGGATCTCAGGAAGAGAATAGAAAAATTCTGCTGAAAGCAACCTTCTCCTGTATAAAGCCAAAGCTTTCTTCTGCATAGTTTCCATGTGACAGCATGTGACCTCAAACTGGGTTTGCTACTGGTGGCACTAATGGCATTTTTCTTCACTGTTTGCATACCCTGTCTGAAGTAACAGTAAACTGCTGCAGTTTCAACTGAACTCTCAGGACTTCAGCAGTCAGTCTGAATCAGTTCTGAACTCAGAAAGCAGTAAGAATCTGCCTAAGAAGAGAGGGTGGAAAATCAGGCTGTGCAGGCTTTAAACCTCAGGAACACTTTAGGATACTTCCCTAGGCTATTCAAAACAAACACCAAACACCTAATGAAATTTGAAGGGTAAAACCATTATTATCAGTGAAATGTTCAAATTTTGACAGGCAGCCACAACTACATCACTTCACCTGTGACTAAGTCCTTGCACAGTAAGTAAGGCTTAGGTAGGAACACATCGAACAAGGGGAATCAGACACAATTCTGAATAGGCAGGCACTGAATCAGCCAGCCAGGTGATTCACTGCACCGTGCACATCTTGACATTATGATCAGCAGAAGTCACCTTAGTCTTCCAAGCTGATTCTGTTTCTTAATACTACTGCTACTACTCCATCTTCTATATGCTAAATTCTTGTCTCCTCATGCAAGTTGTCCCCACTGTTGTAAGCTGATAAAGTATTCTTCCTGTGGCAGAGAGGGTTCTTACGGTTGCTGGAAAAGTGAGGCTGAGTACCATTAAGAATTCAGAAAAACACAGTATCTTTAGTAACAGAGGTGATCAAATAGCAGGAACCCAAAGAGAAGGGAGAGAGAGGAGGAAAAACAGGAGCCCTACTTGTAAATATTCCTCGCTTACCCAAGGATTGCTCATGTAGGTTGTCTTACCAACTCAGAACACTCTCCCAAAGGCAGGGACTACATTTTCTAGGCATTGGCAGACAGCAGGCGTCCCCGCTGTCTTTTTTGAGAAAAAACCTCACACCCAGGGCACAAGTCCTCTCACCTTTATTGAGCCTGCTGGTGACGTCTACCTAGGGAGGCGTGGCCAGCACCACCCAGGTAGAGGCCTCAGGCTCTGCCCTCTTTATTCCTCCTTGCTCCTTCAACTGTCCTCCAAAAGCCATCAACCAATAGGAGATACCCAAATAACTTTAGTTCATGCAAACTCTGTCTTCAAGGATGAAGCCTTCACTTTATCAGCTTTTGCTCCTTAGAACTTAGCAGGAAAAGAATAAATCACAGGTGGCATGAGCAAAAACACAGACCAAAATGTCAACACTATGAATTCCTGATACACTTTCCAACACTAACAATTCACATTATAATTTTCCACACAGAGTTCTCTACAAATGAACTGCAATTCTTTCTTTGTTCCTTGTTCCCTGCCATGATATTTATCTAAGCATCTATTCAGCTATTTTCATAAACTTTGTGTAAACTTTCACAGGGCGTAGAAAGGAAGGACTACTCAGTCCAATACAGTGTTTCTCTCTGCAGTTTGCTTGTCCAAAATGGCTTTTTGAGAATACTAATTTGGTCTTAAGCCTGCTACTAACAATTCAGGCTCCTAAAGTCTTAGAGGATGCAAGCAATAAGAACAGTTTCCGTTTCACAGACACACTCCTAAGGCAAGCTGGGAAAGAGGGATGCTGCTCTAAGTAAGGCTGCAGCAATGATTCTGGCAGAGCAGTCTGCTCCCAGTGATCCTTGTTCCTAGGTTTAAATCAAGAATTCAGTTGGTATTAGGTCTGTGTTGGTAATTGCTTGGTGCAACACCACTTGCTCAGCATGTATTATATAGTTAGTAAAAATGGGAATAGATATATTAAACGGTTAGTATGTAATACTTAAGAAAGACAATAATCACATAACCAAACACTAATCATTTAAAGTTGGCAATTAGTCAAGCTCTGGAAAATTCTTTAGTATACATCCCCATTTTATCCTATTCTAATTCTTTCTATTGCCAGAAAGTTTAGGAATTTTGTACAAGGCTACAGGACACATCAATTTAACCCATTACAACAGGATTTATTCTGCTTTTTAGTATCACAGTGCTACTTCAGAGTCATAATCATTATCAGATTCAGGGCAAACAGTTGCTGTATATTTGCTTATATAAGCTGTCAGTTCAGAACAAAACAGTTGCATGGAGTTAAGATGAGGGATTCTCCCAGCTCCTGCCAATCAGATACACGAGTGACAGCAGGTACAACTGTGAGACCACCTGCCTCCCACTTTTGTGCCCAGTCAGAAAGGTATCTTGTCTCCTTATGCACATCTGTAGTAGAGAAACTTTATATCTTCATGAAAGATCTCCACAAGGGTTCTCATGTGGAAGCATACCTTCCTCCCTGCCTCCCTGCTCATATTAACAATCAGACTGAGTTCAGAAGAAAACGGCAGGCATAAGCAAGGCAGTGAAGGTGCCCACTTGTTATCTGGTAGACAAGTATTCAGAGAACAAAATCAGGAAGTGGCAAACCTAAGATTAATTTCCTTGTCAGTTTGTGGGGATTCAAAGCCACACCTGACAGCTTTAAGACTAGCATTAGTTTGGTTAGGACACTCTTGTCTTGCTGAAGGCTACTCCACTGTGAATCTCAAAATAGAAGACCCTGAAAGGAAATATGATTCAAAAGGGACATCTTGTTTGTACCAGGCATCACCATCCTATCTATAAAAATCGTTTATCTAAAGAAAAATGTAAACTCCTTCAAAAGTCATTGTAGAACGAAGCTATAAAAACGTGCATCTGACAGAATGCAGTTCGCACTGAGAAACACTGTATCAGGGCTGACTCTTGCACTGGTTTTAACACTGTGATACAACTTTAACAGATAGGATGGAAATATGGAAACAAGGCTAAAGAGAAATCTGAGCCGAAGTTTCAATTCATGAACCAAATTTCTAACAGGTACCTCACTATCAACTTCTCTACCTTTCCCAGACATATTTTAAAAGAAAAAGAACCAATTACCAAATGAATCCAACATGTGGGTCCCAGCTCTTCAAGCCTCACTTGGGCATTAACTCATACCAAAGGCAGGCATCAGTGCAGGAGAGGCTAGACAAGACTTCAGACACATTCCTCCTGTTTGCCTTTGGCTGGGAAAGAGTACTCATGGTACCCACTTGCTCTCTGTTCACTTACAAGAATAACAAGCTCCTCATCAGGTCCACCAATCTCACAAGAAGCCCTATTTTGTAAAAACCTGACACCATCATGCCTAACTCCACAATGCCCCTTTGTTTAGAACCCCATGTATTCCTTAGAAAGGCAGAATACTCCTATATCACCAAGAAGCATACAGTCATACACCAAGCTGTCAAGACTTACCTCTGAAGAGACTGTAGTCTTCGTTCCTCTCTCTTCCTAGCTAGCTGCTCTTCTTCTTCATCTGGTCTACTAGAAAAATAAGGAAGGAAGGAAAGCATAAGAGGAGGAAAAAGCAACTTTACCGCTAAGCAATCACTATTTAGTCACTTGACTTATTTTCAAAAAGAATTTACCGTCTGACCAGAGATAGCTCTTCACAGCCATGTAAAATTTCATTGCTGAATAAGTATAATTCACAAGTTTGTATAATTATCCTTTCACATTTTGTAATATCCAAATGCTTCATTCATTGTAGTGATGTGCCCTTCAGCCCCACAGGACAACTTACAGCTTCTTAAGAATAGGCTGCAGACTGTTCCAGAATCACACCCTATTTTAGAGTAAGTGTACTGCATGTGCACAGTTAAGTCCACTGCTGCCCCCTGGAAGAAGATTGATGGTTCATAAGCCTTCAATGCCAGAACAATTTATCTTTTCAACAACCATCACTATCCAATCTCAAGCTGCCCCCAGGAAATCAGTCTGTTCTGGAATGAGCAAGGATTTACCTGAGTGCACCAGCTGTGTGATTCTGGGAAATGCTGAGCCTACACAGCACATCTGAGCTGTGCATGTGCTGATACGCTCTACTGAATGCAGGCACTTAGGCTTTGTGACCTGCTATGGAGAAAGTTTAGTTTCAATTAACCATGAGACAGACTATAAGAATTGTAGAATGCTAAAACAAATGCCTAACAATGTTTCTGCTTTAGTTCTTTTCTGACAGAATTAATGACAAGTCTTCAAAATAAGTAAATGGACAACTGCCATGCTTCCCCAGGTGCCAATCATATTCCAGGATTGAATGCACTTCTGAAGATGTTTGCAATTAGTATTACAATATTAATACATCTGAGCAGTTGCACACCACACATCTGCAGCAGGCAGCCTACAAGTTAAGCAAGAGTGACATCCAGTGGTTAATTACAGCACATCCAATACTTTAATATACAAAATTCAGATACCAGAACTGGAAATCTGAACTCAATTATTTAAATGGGCTCAATCAGTCCCATGTATATCTGGACATTTTAGTCATTTCAATACAACCCAGTAATTGTGAATCCATGCAATGTTTCACCTAAAAATTTTCCAGTTCCCCTTTTTCCTACATAAAGAATCAGCAAAATCTTGGGGGAGTTTAGCAGCAGGAAACATCAGCAAAAGGTCACCTTTACTGGAAAACTACATAAGACCTTTTTGTAAAACTTATCAATTCCCCACATTAGTAAGACTAGAAGCTTCCATTCTTGGGCACTTTACTTGAAACCCCTGCATCTTATAACTATGCAATAATCTCACTTCACATTAGTGTTTCAAAATATGAGAACATCAAATAAGTAAAATGCTTGTATATGATTAAGAAAATAAATTTCTTCCCTATAATTAAAGAGCATTAAATGTCTTCTGATTTGTAGATAGTTTCAGGGAATTGAATATTTCTTCAAAATTCAGAAAGTATGAGGTTATACAATTAAAAAACTGGTTGGTAACTAAAGTTCAAGAACATCTATTTAGCATAGCATGAATAATTCCTATTCATGAAACTATCTCAAGTGCATGGAGGCAGGCTATTAGAAGTCCCAAAACACAGGGTAAAAATAATGAACCTACACAATGCAACAATATTCCTAGAACTCCTGTACCAACAATGGAGATGGGTGAGCCAACTACATTACTGATGTGGAGGTTAATGCATCTGTGTTCAAGGAAAAGGTATGTGCTGGATTCTCAAACACTGAAACACCACAGCTTAAGAACTTCCAGAGGGAATACTAATGCTTCTGCAAAACAAGTATACACCCAAGATTTCAGACGACATCTCAAGAGTCAGTAAAACAGACCTAACACTACGTTTCTATAAACTTTCCTTCCTCCGATTCATTAAAAAAAAACCAAAACAACTGTGTGGAAAATGATTCCACTTAAATGAGGAAGAAGAGAGCAAAAGAAATCTTGCTAGGAATCAGTGGCTTTAAAGCCAGTAATAGATCAGGTTGTAGTGTAAAAACACATTCTGAATCCTCCTGAAATAATCTGGACCCCACTTTGAAAAGACCTTTAAATCCTCTAAGGGTCAGAAGATTAAGCTGGACACCTTTGGAGTCCTGGCATAAGAGGACTCTCAACTAACCCTCTATTTGTAGAATTAGATGTTACAGTACTGATTGACAACTTAGTTACTAAAACTGGAGTCTGCCCCAAATATCTTCTCACAGGATTCAAGCTTTATTTGTTGGCATGTCAGCCACAGGGGCCTACTCATTTGTTCTGCAGAGGATGTTGGCAGATTTTACATAAGATCTAAACCTGTTCTATATATCTTTAGAGCTTATCAGAACAAGGCTAAGGAGTTATCCAATTCTGCATTAGGGTAGATTTGGTAGACCAACCAAGGCTGAAGAGGTGCATGCATCTTCCTCAAGGAAGAGAGAAAGGAATGAGATGTTGTTTACAATTATTTTCCCATGTCTTTAAATGCACAGATGTGCCGTATTTCTCTGGCTTGAAGGTAAGCATGAAAACACCATACATTTACATAAGTTCTTTAAAAAAAAATCCAAATACAACCCTCAAACAAGAACAATGAATCAGATGTACTTCAAAAAGCATAGAAATTATTTCAGACCAAGAAATAAGGTCCACATTTTATTCACATCAGATGTACTGAAGAACATAAGGAACAGAGATGGATGAAACTACACTGCCCAGAAAGCTGAGCTTTAACACTTCAATGAGAGAGGGAAGCATATTGTGCTGTCCCAATAAACATGGCCTTCCAGGTGTTTCATTAGGGAATAACCACTGATAACTTCATACAGCAGCAATGACTTACCTATTTTAGCTACCCATCACCTACTTCCCTCCATTTGAAGGATATTAGCTAATTAGAGAAACCAGTTTTAAAAAAAAAGTCCTCCAAGATCTCAAGAACATTTAATTTTTGCAGTATTACTTTACTCAGTCATTCTTAGTATCTTAGAGCAAAAGAAGTATTATCTTGCATTTAGAATATTTTGTTGAATTGGCAAGGACAGCTAATCATTTACATCCTGACTGCTGACAGATCCCAGAGCAATGCTGAAGCCTGGATACCAAGTGCTGTAGGACACTGTTGCTCAGTTACTTGTCCCTTTTTGCTGTACCATGATCTTGCCTTGGAAGAAATTATTCGTTCCATTATCACAAGAAGCAAGGATTTATTTGGTCATGGAAATATTTCATGTCAAATCTTAATACAAAACTGTAAAATGTAGAAGTTTAAAGCAATAGGTTTCCCACAGTTGAATGTATCAGTGCTGTTACCACTAGAAACACCATGTCAGTGCCATTCCAGCATAATTTCCAGTGTCATAGTGCCTGTCACTAAACATGTCTTTTTGGTTGTCTTTTTCAAACAAATAAAGTCAAGTGACCAAAACTGGTTTCAAATGAAAATAGTATACTGGAGAGTAAAAATTGTAGGTAGGTAGGAAAGATCAGCACCCAATGTTAGCAAAGGAAACAGATATAATAGATTTACCTCCTGGAACGCCTTCTACAGTAACAGCAGTAACAGCAACAGACTGCTACGGACACCAGAATGAGTCCAGCTACTACAGCTATGGCAATAATTAAAGCCTCAAAGTTTACTGAAAAATACAAATATATTCAACTTGTTAGACTTCAGCATGAACATTTATCTTTCTGATAAATCTTCACCTCCTTCCTAGGCATTTTTTAATCTCTAGATGCAAAAAAACCCCATAATTCTGTGCAACTACCCCAGTTAAACTGAAGAATACCACATTCAAATTTTGCTATTATACTTAATCCACACTGAACAGACACTAAGTAGAATTTCCCTTTACATTAAGTCATCTGTAATACTTTATATGTTACAATATCTACTGGTGTGATTTCACAGTTCTGTCCTGTAATAAAATGGTTCACATTTAGCAAGTGAAGTTGAGACAGTCAGTGCTCTCCGATTACATGCACAAGCCAAAGACTGTTACTTCTCTGCACATCACATCATCTCATGCCTGTCCAAGGCAGACCCTTTACATATCCTGCCAAAGATTACATTCCAGCAGGTATTTCTGCTTTTGTGTTATCATTTACTGGGTACAGTTTATGATAAAGATTAATACATAGTTTCTAGTTACAATATATAGGTAAATTCAAACATGCAAATCATGAACCACATTTCTCATTCTGTTACTTCCCTTCAAGTTACAAACAATTAAATATACTTCATTCAGCAAAAAGACATTTTTTTAAACAAAATTTAATTTTTTTAAAAAGTATATACTACTTAATTGAAGGAAAAAAATGTTTAAATCTCGTAACAAAGTGCAGGAAAAGACTCAGTTTTCAGTCTGCACTCCTGTCTCCACTATTTATTTCATTTGCTTATTATTCAGGAAAAAAATGTAATTAGGCAACTTAGTATTACACTGCTTCTATACTGTTCTTCTTCTTCACTTCACACTGTTTAATAATCTGTCAATACATCTTATCTCATATAAAATTGTATCTGGAAGCCAGTCATTTTTTCTTGAGAGCAGCAAAATCCACCTTCATTTTCAGCAACAGTGAACAACATTGATCTCTTAATTTTATTTGCTCAAAGAAAAAGTAGCAACACCACACTCACAAGTTAATTAATTTTTTGCTGTGTTCAAAGGGCATGGTCTCAGTATGACTGTAAGACCCCATGGCATGCTGCTGCCTCCAATTTGTAAAAAAAACTATTAAGGAAGTGCATTATTTGAGGATTTTGTTGTTTGGTTTGCTGAGAATGTGCTCCATTATGAAGTATTCATTCTGTGTTTAAGCTACAGTCAATCTAGAAACACAAACAGTACCCAAGCTATAAGCCATTTCTATAGCAGGAGTAAACTGTCAAGAACACCCTTAGCCTCAGTACACTGGGAATCTTTGCAAAAGGATGTGTTTGTCCACTGGGTCTGAGTGTTAGCTTCCTTCATAGCAGGTGGTTTGATGCTGTGCTTTGGATTTCTGGCTAAAAAGTGCTGGTAACACATCAATGTTTTGGCTGTTGCTGAACAGGCTAGAAAAGCATGAAAATATTATCATTTTTCCCCCTTCCTTCTCCTCCCCTCAAGTGAGCAGGGCTGGACATAGGCAGGAGACCGGGGAAGTCAGGAGAGGATGCCAACAGAACAGTTGACCCAAACCAGCCAAAGGGGTGTTCCAAACCATGTAATGCTGTGGTCAGCAATGAAACCCGAGGTAAAGGAAATGTAAGTCCAGGGCTTCCAAAGTGACTACTGCTTGGGGGTATCAGTCTGCCTGTGGGAGGTGGTTGCCTTTTCTTTCTCTCCCTCTTTATCTCAATTCATTATTTTTCTTGCTTTTTTCCTATTTTCTTCCTCCATCCTACTGGGTCCAAGGGGGGTAGGGAAAGAGAAAGCAACTGTGTGAGTACTTAGATATTAGCCGGAGTCAACCCTCCACACTTTCAGGAAAAGTCTGCTAAACATTTCATAACAGCATTTACTATGACATTCAGAGCCCAGTTTTTTAAAAGTGTGCCTTATTACAGAAATTACGTACCTACTGTACCCTAAAAAACTCCAAAAGTCTAAGCATAAATGCTGTTTCTCAGAAAATAAAGCACAAAGCCCTTCTATAAGAATAAAGAATTGATAAAGTTCTGCTGTACTGTTTAATTTAGTCACTGGTTTGCAGGGATTAAGTGGTAGTGTTCAGAAACCTGAATGTTCCACTTTTAACAGCAATCTTCTACTTCTGCTGCTCTAATTTAGACTACTGCATCATCTCTCTGTGCTAAGCATGGTAACTTTGTTCTAATTTACAGTTAACAGAGTCACTGATAGTTCACTCTAAATTGGTTTTGTTCTTTAGCCTCCTGGTAATCCATGAACAAACACACAGAAAGCAGCAAGCCTTTGCTTTGGTAGACTGGTACTCGTTTTGCATGAAAAGCTTTCCAATGGCTTATTTGTCCTTTCTTCCAGTCTAGTCTGAATTTAGATCTGTACACACAGTATTGGAAAAATAGCCCCCAAGATTTCACTCTGATGGCAGCATACTGGATTTTGTAATGAAACATGAAAAGCAAATGGAAATCTAGGAACAATTAAACGATGCAGTAGTACAACCTACAGTGGCCCACTGCAGCTTCCTTTTTACCCTTATCTACACTGCTTTCAGTACCTACAGACTACATTGTTATTTCAGCTGTTTAAGCAAAAATAGCATTCGAGAATTTCTGTGTGACTTTATCCCTGTGGTATTGGTTCCACGGGAATATAATAAAAGAACTGTGGATCTATGTTAATAATCCAACACTTCAAGAAATTTTTATAACGTTTAGGTTTCAAAGCCACTGGATCAGCATAACTACATGGGCAGTTTACAAAGAACCGTTCCTTAACAATGACAGTTTGTAAGTCCAGAAAATTAGAGATCATGATTCCAAATAACCACTGGCTTCTCCCTCCACCCCATCCAAATTATCAGGGAACAGCTCTAGTAAATGACAGGCTTACTTTAATCATACTTCTAAGTAATTCTATAGAGCAAACATAAAATTAGTACCTACTCCAGCAAACTCCCCATCGAGCATTTGAGAGGGAACACAAAGAAGATGGTGGAAGAATGCTTCTTACAGGGTAATCAATACAGGTGTTGTTAGTGTAACACCAAAGGCACTGCAGAAGAAACAAAAAAACCCCAATTATTCATCTTCAAAAACAGTTAAGAATTTAGTGCACCTCTCCAAAGACAGAATTCTTACAGGAGTACAATACTGTAGAAATGAAAGTGCTTTATATTATAAAGCCTACAGAAGTCCTGGTACAATTTCTTGCTAAAACCTAAACTGAACTATGAATAAGAACATTTTGTACTTACAGGTAACAAATACTTACACTAGCCTGAAAATATATGGGGACATATTGAGGTATTCTGTATACTTGAGGATCAAATGGCTTTGGGTTCAAAATTACTGAAATTAACAAGAAGTGTAAAATCAGAAAGCCAATTGTTCAGGATTTTAAAACACCTGGGAACTTTAAGGAACAAAAAACCACATATAATCTTACTTCAGCCCTGTATTTGATTATCAACACAATGAAAACCGTAAAGAACCCTTAAAATTCTACTGGTTTTGCTGTAAATATCTTCTTCCTGTATATTCAGATAAATGTATGCAAGTGACTGTTATCCCCACCTTTCTCTCCAAAACTTGGCTATATTTCTTTACCACAATTCCTGTCAAAAGCTGTTTTGAGTTTGGTGTTTGTTTTTTCATAATGTGCAGCATGCCTAAAGTCCACTTTCTGCAAGAATTTTGATTCCATACATTTATTGTAAGGACAAAGATGAGAATAACAAAAATAAATACCTGAGGAGAAAAGCATATTAGTAGACCACTCAAAAGCTGAAAATGAGACTGGAAAATTCTCCAGAATGCTGAGACTCTACACATGCACTCAGATTTTAAAATGCAGTCCTATCTCTAACTACAACTTGCATTACACACTGACATATGGAGTTAGAAATATGAAAACTCTCACAAGGTGTTAATTAATAAATATTTACACATTATCTGGTAACGTATTAAGTTAACAAATTCCAATATACCTGGTAATCTGCTAGTCATAGCAGCAAATATTTCTTTGACATAAATAAACTGAGTTTCAGAATTCAACAGCTCTAATCAAAACCCTTATGTGCTACTTTTTAATGTACCATATTGTAAGGAATAAGATGAAATTCAACAGTCTATCTGTAAAACAACTACTCAGAACTTACTGATAAAAAATACACAAAAACCAGGTATTCATTAACCCAATTAAAATGACGATGAACAGAATTTGAGCATTTTGAATTATAACTTTATTTAACTGAACTAAATTTACCTATTCAGCAAACACTGAATTTTCATTTTTATCTGTTGTTGCTATCTACATTATCACCAATATGAAAACCGGATTTTTTTTTCAACTAAAACAATAAAAGTAATTTCAGCAATCTGTTGGTTTACTATTGCTCACAGAAGTGCTCATCACTTTTTTTCTGTAGCCTTTCTTTTTTTTTTTTAACATATGTGCAAATTATCTGAATCAAGTCTAAACTCCTTTCCTCAAGGTTAACACTGGTGCTATTGAAGCAGTTGCCCTGAATCATCCATCGTTGTCACCAATACAAACCTGGACACTGTCTCTGGTTTGACAGATTCTGAAAATAATGTGTTTGTAACTCTGTTAGTGTCTTCAGTACACAAACACAGCTAAAGGATTTATTTCTCTCACAAGGTGAACACATAGTTCTCAAGTTAGTAATAGTTGTGCTCATATATCTGCAGCAGCACTTATTTAAAGTCACACTAATGCCAACACTGAACATTCAATTGGTAATTTTTCATTCCTATTTTATACTTTTGAAGATGAAGAGTTTACACAATGCCATTCCTCAGACAACAAATATACAGGTCTGACAATACACAATAACACATCAATACAAGTCAACTAATATTTTTTCCCTTAAAAACCCAAAATATGCGTAAGACAAGCAGGTAAGTTCAGATATTTCTCAGTCTTCCCTAGCGAAAAAGTTTTGCAGTAACTATGTAACTGAAAGACTCCTGAAATACTTCTTTTCAGTGACACCTGAGTTTGAATTTGAAATAATCTCTCACTTTGCAGGGACTGATACCTTTTGTATGCTTATCACAATCCTTATGTGGAGCTAAAAAAGTTTTCAGCAAAGGACAGAGAACAAATTCTAATGTTTAAATGTTTGCCTTATTCTCATTGGAAATCTAACCATTTTGCTACCAGAACAGCAACTCAGCTGGGCAGGCTTAAGCACAGAGAGTCTGATCAGTGGAGAGCCCAACACGTCTGGACACATACAAAGTGCCAATCCAGTCTGCCTCAGTTAAATGCATTTCTTGGGGCATCTTCAGAGAAAGGCACTTCTAATTTATTTACATTAATTTCCTAATTCTTCTATTCAAAATATAAAAAGTACGAGGCACTTTAGCCGCATAAAATTGAGTTTATCTAATCCTTTTGTGATGAACATTTAACTAAGTGCTGCTCACAAAATTAGCCGGACCAGCAGAAACATCCACCTGCTCAGCTGAGCTCTGAAAGCCCCGAGCACGCACTGACAGTGGGAGCCTGGACTCGGTCTGTCTTCTCCGGACAAAGCAGAGAACACCTCGAGTGACCAAATCAGGGGGCACCCCTGGCAAAATTAAAGCACAGTGGCATCACCTGTGACAGAGGGGAAGCAGCACATCAGTTGATTCTATCATTTAAATAAGAACTGACTGATCTTGACTTCCTCTTGTTCTGGGTAGTTTGAGTAGCTTCACCATTAAAAAGAAAACAAGAACCCATCAAACAGCCAAACAATTTGATTTCATATGAAGTGGAAATTCTCATCAATCCAAAAAGATGTTAAAAATCTTACCGAAACATTTTTTAGACATTCGTCACAGGACTTCTGGGAAAATGCTGAACATGCTAGAAAAGCAAACAAACAAAAACAAAAAAACAGAGATGATATATTTGGTTTTACTCCACAAGGTCAAGCATTTATCATAATATTTAGCCTCTTCTTTTTCCTCCTTCTACATATAAGCAACAATTTTGAATGAAGCAATGAAATCTCACTAATTTCATTCCAGGAGAACTGCAGCAAACAGAGATATAAAACATTTAAATTCGACTTCTGACATAGGGAAACAACTCAAGGTTACCTTTAACTTCACTTTGCTTTCTCTAAGAACAACACAGGAGATTTAACTCAAGAGCCTTCCTGTATCTCTGCTGATGTTTCAGGACATTCACCCTTCAATTTAGGGCATTCTGAATTGTGCAGCTTTGGAACTTCTGCCAAAGCTGACCCTTGCCTAGGGGTGATCCTCTTTCATAGATATTAACCTTTCTTCTGAGGGGAAAGTTTTTCAAAGATAAAGCTCTCCAAATAACATGATTTTAGACAACAATATAAAACACTTCCTAACAGGACACAAAGTTAATTTGCAGGAGTTCAACGAGAACTTTAACAGAAGTTTGAAAAGCCAAGTGACTCAGAAGCACTTAAGGCACATTTTTTCTTTGGATTAAAAAAAAAAAAAATAAATAGTTAGTGGTGTTCACATTTATGTCATTTAAAAGTACTGCCTGTTTATCATCTTAAGACCAGTCTTTTTTTATCCATAATTCAGACATAACTTGTTGCCCACAGGGTCTCATACATGCCATAGTCTTGACTTAAATGAACTTGAAACATGAGGGTGAGTCTCTTCTCCTGGTCTGAAAGTGGAATTTTCTACCAAAAACTTGAGTCCCTATGATAATTTTTTATACTATTTAGTGAAACACACTTTTTATTATTTCTGTATCTATCACAACTACAAGGGGAAGATATCTCCAAATCAGGAATCCAATTCTAGCTTTAATGAGTAACTGCATTAGTCACAAGCTGTTACCAATTTGAGCTGAGTAAGTTACTTGTGAGACAATTATATATTTCAGTATTTTCATAATTCAATATTATATTTTTCTAGTACTAATTTCTAACATTAAATGTATTTTATGTAACAGTATATTTAGTTTTAATTCATATATTCAGATGAAAAGAAAAACTCTTACTAGTTTATCTGGTCCCAATTAACTTGTTACCAGTACCAACTAACACCTTCAGTGTAAGGCCCATATACCAATTCATAGAAAAACATGAAAAGCAGCATCAGTTTAAACCAAAAAATTTTCAAATGGGATTACTACACACAAAGACAGAGGCCTCAATTATATTAAAAAAAACCCCACAAATATTGGAAGACTAAAGAACAGCATAGGAGTTTTAGCAAATATACTTCAAAATAAATCACAATATATATTTCAAAAATAAAAACTTTATATACTACTGTTGAAAAATTTAACACTATGAGCAACTGAGAAGAATTTTTCATTCTGCTTTATATATTTTTCTCATAACATCCAAAAATATATAAATTTCCCAACAGCGTTCTTCACAAGAGAAGAAAAAAGTCTCTCAAACTGAAAAAGAAAAACACAGACATTCCCTCTGATCTACGTTGCTAAAAGCATTATGTGTACCAGCACATTACACAAAAATAACTTTGAATATTTTTTAATGTTCAAACAGATATCAAGTTGACAGTCTCCCTCTAGTATTTCAAGAGGCTACTGTATTATCAGTATTGGGGAAAAAATAAAGGTAAACCATAGCACCACTATCAGCAATAATTTACATTGTATTTAAAACTGTATTTTTCAAACATAGTAATTCCTTCTATGTTGTCATATAACATCAGCATTTATAGACTAACATACAATAAAATGAGAAATCATCTTTATATACCAAGCCTGGTTTATCAAGTAGTGGAAGCATTACTTTGACAAATCCAATTTTTACCAAAAATAGCTGTATGAAGATTATATTCACATAAGAAAGGGCTATTACTGTCTGTGCACTTTTCTTTTTAAGTACAACTAAAATGCTGCCCAGATATGCAGGAATTGTACTAAGTTAACTACACATTAACTATCTGTATGATCTCACTTTTTAAGAGACATATTCATGGACCAGGGTAACTGCACTTACACAGAACAAAGGCTGTTCCTCCACCAAACACAGGTAAAATAGAACAGCACTGACAGTAAAACTCTGTTTTATTTAAAACCAGCTTTCCCCCCGTCCCAATATGTATTTATGAAGGAAGGTAGTATATGCAGCATTGAGGTTTTCGGGTCTATTTCTTTCTTCCCTTCATGAAGACGAGGGTCTATGTAGCACATACAAGGCCTGATGATTGTTGTACAGCTCTCACTATCCCACTAAAACTAAACACAAACCTCCCAATACTTAAACTTATTCATAGCTGGTTTAATTTCATCTCGGCCTCCTTTCTTAGGACACCACTATTATTCAGCATAAAACAGTTTCCTCTTCCTGGTACACAAGTGCTTTCTCCCTCAAGCTTCCTCCTGCTCAGCAATTAAAGCCGTGCTCTTCCTGCTATCTTCAGAGACAGGGAACAACACCCCTTGTAGTCCTGCTTTATGCCAGTCCAGCCCCGTTGAAAACAGGTGCTGAACTGCTGGAATATTTAGCAGGAGGGCATACAAGGTCCTAGAGTCTTGCAAAAGTACCACAGAACTGACTACTCTGACTTCAGAGAGCATCATTTCAGTAACTGATATGCATCTGATATTCAACAGGTCTACCTCCCTACTTTTTTTTTTTTCCCCAGCAGTTACTCAATTTAAGACTAAAATAATACTGGTCATATGGCACAACAATCTATCTTTTCTTTCACTTCAAACTTATTTCTAATATTTAATCCATAAAGGTCATTCACATCTTTCTGTGTAATACCATGACCCTTCTCCATAACAACCAACTTATTGTCAAGATCAAAATCCTATATTCCTGTAAGAATAATAATACATTAAAGCTTCTTCCTAGGGAAACCATAAGCAACCTCACTAGGAATACAAGTTTTTTTACTACAAACTCTCTCTTTGGTTTTGTTTCTATTTCCCAGAACTACTATAAAGAAACTGACTAACTTGCAGTTACTGGCAGGACGACCTTTTGCTCCTTCCTCTCTAATCGCTGGGGAACACTGACGGCTCCCTTTCCGCGCTGCTTCAAGTTAGTTGTCTCACACAGTTGGAGACTCCCTTTTCGAATATAAACCCTTCCCACGAAGCAATTATTATACACCTCAAACTGAATTCTAGATGCACGTGACAAAGTCCACTTGAGATACCCTAACTTAATACCAACTAAGCCGACATGCACCTTTATGGTCACATCTGTGAGTAGCACCTAAATCTAAGGCCGAGCTTCACCAACTGCCTGCCAAAAGCAGCTCTGAGATAAACGATTCCAAGAGAACAGAGCGGGAAAACCATTTCCAAGCCACACTTCTCATCATCCAGGACAGACAAATCTAGGCCACTGTGTGCAGGGAGGTTGGACCAGACGACCCACTGCGGTCCTTTCCAACCTGCCCCATTCTGTGTTTCTGTGACCGCTGTCTCGGAGCAGCGCAGCTCCCGACACGGCCCGGGCCGGTACCGCAGTGCCGTGGCGCTGTCCTGGGGCCGGCCGGGAGCGGCCAGTCCCGCGGAGCCAGCCCGGGCTGCGGCCAGCGAAGCCCCGGCCCCGCTGGAGGCTCCGGGCGGCGCTGCGGTTGCTGCAAGCCCAGGCCCGGCCCCACCGTACCCCTGCCCCGGAAGGCCCCACGGCCGCGCCCGCGGGGCGCAAGAGATGGAAGGGAAAGGAGGGGAGGGGGCGGAAGGCAAGGGAAGGAAAGCTACGCTCCCCACGCTGCCCGCCCCTCCTTACCCTGCGCCGGCGGAGCCCCGGTGGGGTTTTGCGCCAACCCCAGCGAGGAGCAGCCCCACAACAGCGCCAGGCCCTGCAGCCACAGCGCGCACCTCCGCGCAGCCATCGCCGGCTCGGCAAGTGAACAGCACAGGGCCACACTCGCGCCGGGACCCGGCCCCGCGCAGGCGCCAGCAGGCCCGCAGGGCGGAGGGGACGGGGCGGCCCCAGCGCCGCGTTCCGCCTTCCCCGCGGGCCCGGGGCGGTCGCTGAGCGGGCAGGGCCGTGACTGCCCTCATCCATAATCGCTGTAGGCCAGTTCTGTGACACACCGGGCCTTTTCCCCTCCCCCGAGGGCTATTTTGATGTGACACTCCTCTTTCTCTTCCTTTGCAGTGTGAGCTCTCCGGTGCTTGCGAGAGGTGGCGAGGATCCCGTGCCGGATCCCGTGCCCCCCTCCTGCCGGCCGGTGCCTCGGCCAGGGCGGCCCGCGGGCTGCCATCGCCAGCACAGCCAAGGCATCCCCAAGCCAGGGCTGGCCAGAGAAGGCAATAAAGAGATGAAGACAAAATGAAAGTTTGCCATGACCTTTCCATTTTAAAAGACTTACGAGTTGTTGGTTTTGCACCAATTAGGTCCTTACAGAAGTGTTTAATGCTCTCTGAATTGGCCAGGGGTACACAGAACACCCAGATCAGGCTGCAAGACACAACATAGGAATGGAAAAAAACACGCCCCAAACCCTCTAAGGTGGCAGGGTAAGGACACATAGGACGTTTTGTGCATCTCAGTGGCCCTAGACAGCTGTGGTTACGCACTGAATCGAATCCTTAATGGCCAACAGAGATACCTTGCCATGCTGTGGCAGCACCCCTTGCTTTAATGAAATGATCCTATAGCTGAACTTCAAACACTGCGGCTGTTCAGGAATGAGAGTGATATCGGGCAGTCAATAACTGAAGTACTGGTGTAGGTTTTGTTAATGCTCAAAGATTCTGCTTCAAGTAGGAAGCAAACACTCCCTCCAAGTACGGCACTGTTCAGTCAGTGGTGACTCCAGCTGCTTCTGACCTCACTTCTCAAACACTCCCCCTCTTCTTTTTGGACCATTTTCATTAGTTGTGTAATGAGACCATTGTTGCTACTCAAAGTATTGCAGTTGGTTTGTGGGTATAGGGATAGCAGATCTGAGCTTTATGAGATGCTTTTGCAAATACACTTGAGCTTTAACAAGGAATTAGAGGAATGTTTTTCACAATGGTTGACCTTGCCATCCCATCTATCTGTTGTCACCTGATTTGCCTTACTGCAGAGATTAATCTCCCTAAAATCTCACACAGTAAGAGATGAATAGCTCCAGGAAAAAGTTCAGAGGGAATTAGGATATCTGCTAAATTACTTTGGTGGTTTAGGCCAGTGCATAAAATTGAAGACATCAAACTTGAGTAAAGTGCCCTTACCTTAAATTAAGTTTCACACTGTGCATTATAAAGTTATTTACATTTCGTCTATATCATCTTTGGATTTTTGCCAGCAGCATTGGAGTCCCTGCTTCTTGGTCTTCAGGGATGATAGAAAAATAGCCAGGCCATACAGAAACAAAGATGTTTTTTACCTGAGGCTAATGTAGGACAATACTGCCCTGTGACTTCAGCCTGCTTCAGCTGGTAGAATCATTAATGGTTTGGGTTGGAAGGGACCTTTAAAGGTCATCTAGCCCCACTTCCTGCTATGAGAAGGGACATCCAAAGACCAAGTTTTACCACACGTTCAGGTCTACAAATCTTTATGCTCTGAAGCACTTCTTTTTTCTTCTTTCTTGAAGTCACTTTGAACATGCTCGTGGAATAGCAGAGACACGCAGGTGACAGACAAAGACTACCAAAGATAAGGAACTGTTCACAAATAATAATTCAATAGATTTTATCTAGGGAGGCATATGACAGAGATTTATAAAGTCATGAGTGGCACAGAAAAAATTAACACAGAAGGACTTATTTCTAATACAAGACCTGGAGGGCATTGAACACAATTACCAAGTGGAAGACGGAAAAAAAAAAGGTGCTTAGAAGAAAATAAAGAGCTTAAAGTTGTGAAACTCTGTATTTGGATAGTAAAGACACTACAAATTTAGCTAAGGCCAGAAGTCTGGATTTTTTTTTTCCATGAATATGTCTGGTAACAGTTGTTAAATACCAAGATATTACCTCTGGTTCAGAAAGTCCCCGAACCACCCTGCCAGAAGCTGTGTGCGATTGCTGAGGAAAATGCATTATATGACATTCTTCCTTAGGCATCTGTTGTTGACTGCCATTTTAGGCAAGACACTGAGCTAAAAGTGCCCTTGAAATGACTATATAACTGTTGTTTTTAAGTTTCTTTTTCTTCAAAGCAAATGTTATATTTCAAATTATTTTACTGAGTTGTGTTTGAGGCAAAGGGGAAGTCCTCTAGCTAATTTTTTATATCTTAGTTTTGGATGATTTTATGTATTCACTGAAAGACAGCTTCTCATAAAACAGCTCAAATTCCAAGCCACAGTTTGTGATTTTTCCTGGAGTTGCTTCTGGCATGGTTATGATAGAAGTATCTTTTAGCTGGAGCCAAGTGTTATGGGAGAGGGGGAGAAAAAATAGAATTTGCTGAGAGCTCTTTGGAAGTATGGTTACATCCATCTTCTCTGATTTAGCTTTGTTAGTCCTTTGAGGGAAGAAAACATTAATATAATTTATGAACAGCTATGGTAATTCTCTCACAATAACTATTTCTAGAGTAATGAAGCACGTTTTTTCTTGGTTAGGTAGCCACTCCCTCAACAGACATAAATTCCCAGGAAATGGAGTGTAGAAGACAAGAGAAAGTGATCTACCAAGAAACTGGATTTGGAACAAGCTGTATGTATTATGATTGCAAATGAAAATAAAATCTCAGAACTTAAAACAGTTTGCTTTTTTCTATCATAGTTCCATATGCATTTGAAATTATAAGGATTTTTTGTCAGCTCTGTACATTTTCCCTCAGTTTTTGAACAGTTTGTTTTCTACTCATGCATTTTCAGCATCACCTTTGGCCCCTTTTCCTCATCTCTGCTCCAGCTCTTCTGTAGTGATAAAACAGTTGAATGAGCCATTCACTGGGTAACTGAACAGAGAAGAGATTGGACTGACAGAATCTTGTCTTCTTTTTTAAGCTCATTTATTTTTCGTTATTATCGGCACTAAACAGTCTCAAAGGTGATATATAGGTTACAAAGTCTCTGTGTGTTCAGTTGATTCCCTTAATGACAGTATTGCTTCATCACTGTGCCTGAGTTTACCCACCTTGTCTGATTGCAATATGCGTAAATAATTTGGCTGCTAAGTCATGAAAGTGATTAAAATGTCACTTTTTTTGTCTTTGCTGTGTTGGACTTATGAATGTGCCTCCTGGTAAAAGGCATTTTACTGCAGCAATACTTTGTTCAAAAAGTTTGTCTTACTTTGTGGCTGCCTGGAGCATGAATGTGTCTTCAGTTTATAATTTAATGTGTAATTAGATTAGATCAGTGTTGCCAGAAAAAGCAGTCTATACTTCTCTATCTCTGAATACCTGTTCTTGTATCTAAAAGCCAGTGTGGTATATGAATAAAAACATATCTGCAGGCCTATAGTGAACTAGTGCAACTGGAAGTTAATTTTTCAGCAAGATCAGTGATACCCTGTGGTTCACTGAGCAGGGTACCAAATTTTTGTGCTGGCAGAGGAGGACTGGTAGCCCAGGGGGTTTTGTTTGTTTGTTTTCTCAGTTGTAGGACAAGCTTAAAATGTATGTTGGCTTCATATTAAGGCTTCATGATTTCCTTGAAGTCATGCAAGAGGGTACATGGGAGGTCTAGTACTTCGTTAAAGTACTAACTGATTAAAATCCAACAGGGAGCAGATCTACTGAATAAGAATATGAACCTCCATCTAGTCTTCCTAAGGGTGTATTCAGACTTCATTAAAATGGCTTCTACAACGATCTTCCTAAAATTAAAAATATTAAGAATACAATTTTATAGAAGAAAATGTGCAGCCGTGACTTCAGGCTACTTCTCAAGGTCAGATAAAGAAAATTAGGTCTCCCAGGTAAACATCCACCTTCTGTCTCAGGATAATCACTCTTCCATAAATGATCTTCACTGAAACAGAACTCCTAGAGATCTGAATAATTAGAAGTGTTAAGTATCATAAACAAATCAGATTCAGTCCTGCAAATACACAGGTAGCAGATATTTGCAGGGATCAGAACACAGCAGTTTATTCAAAGTTTTTGTGGTTTTACTAAAATGCCATGGCCCAAATTCATCTTTCAGGCAAACCCTGAGAGTAAAGCGGAGATGAAATTGGCTGCTAAACGGTCTTAATAAATTCAGACATGATCAGCTAAATACTACTGGGACAGTTAAAGTAAGTCAGTCTTCTCAATTGATGTGGGCCTTTGCTGTCATGGAAATAAGATTTGCACCCTCCATGAGTTTTCACTTGAGGTAGCCTAGGTGAATATATACAGGATCAGATCAATGTCTCTGCTAAGGGTGGTGGTAGCAGCTGTTTTTCTTTGGTTTTCATTGCACTGTACTCAGGTGACCACATGCTTAATATCTAGGGAATAAACATAGTTTTCAAAAGAGTATCTGCATAATTACTGAATTATCTTGTGGTTATACTGAGAGATAAAAATATTAGTCTCATCAAAAAAGGCATGTAATGAAATTTTTTTACTTTCACAGCTCCTGTTACATGTGAAGTTTTTTTTGAAAAGGAATAGTTATGAATAGCTCTATGTGTGCTGTTCTGCAGAATGGTTAATACTGCTGAATTGCAGTCAAATTGAATTATAGTTTATTGTTAAATTTATTGTTATACTACTGTGACCAAAATGAGAAGCCAAGTGCTTCAAAACTTGTATTTCAGTCAAATCTGGCAGTGCATAAACAGCTGTTAACATTTATCCCTCCCGAATATTTCAAACAAGAGAAAGTAATGAATTTTCTAATGTATCATGTACTGAACTGATCACTCCTAGGAGGGCTAACTAATTTATTTTGAAAAGCAATATACTTATTTAGACAAAGACTAATTGTTAAATGGAAACATTTCTTCAATGGCGGGGTTGATTTGTTTTTTGGCTGAGCAGTGTTGCACAAAAAATGGATACTGTGTTTAAGAAAAATAATGTCTGGGGCATTGGCACAGGGGTATTGCTCAGATCTCCTGAACAGGCCAGTTGGTTCCAGCCTGGGTAGTGACAGGAATTGCTGGATCAGAGAATACTCCCCTAAGTATTTCTCTGCTCAATTATCACATGCCAGATGGCTCCTGATCCTGCGTGACTACTTCAGCGTGTGCATTATCCATTGTTGTAAATTATTTTAAACTAAAACATCTTACTGCAGAAACTGTGTGCAAAAAGATTGTCCTGTGTGACCATTTCTGCATCTACAGGAACAGCTTCTACAATTTACAAGCATCCTGTCTGCATGCCATCCAGTCAGTTCTGCAGCAGGAACCACCAATATCCTTCACCCAGGATGTTATGTGACAATTTCAGGTGTAGAAATTTGTCTTGGGACAGCAAAAGCTGCTTGGGAGGAACTCTCAGGACTGTGTGAAATCCTCACCTGAAGATCTCTTGCAATAGTTAGTCAGATCTTTTGTTGTGGAGGTGATGAGGAGCGGAGCAGAGTCTGTCACCTTGCCTTTGCTCAGTTGATTGTCCCTTCTGTGCAGGGATTAACTGAAGACTTCCTGGATCACCCAGGGAGCTAATGAGTTTAGGGCACTGAGCATGCACACAGGGACAGCCCTAAGACCCAACTACACCACAATTGTAACTAAAGGACAACTTGACTTTCATCCATATATCTCACACAAAACTTAAATACCACAGCTCTTGCCACAGCACCTCTGTAATTGAAAACCACGCAGAACAGCATTGATCCAGCTGTGAAATAAGATAGGCAACACATGATTTCCTGTGGTTCTGTCGTGGGGTTTAACCAGGCCTGGGAACATGGATATAATGCCACACAGATCATGCTGCTTTGCTTTGTGCTGTTTAAAATTGCTGTTGCTCTCTAGAGAAATCTGTTTCCAAGACTGTGCTCTTTTTCCCCAGAATGAATTAATGTTATGAGATTTAATTGCATGTTTTATATTTGTCATTGGCTTTGCCTTATTAAGTCTTGCCTCAGTCATAGCTGGGGGAAGAGAGGCATTGCAGACCTACAGACAGTTGGGGTAGGGGAAATGGGAGAGCCACAAAATGAATCAACACAATAAAAGAAGGTTTCTGTTGATTCCAGAAATAAGTAATTCCACTTGAATTAGGCTATTGGCTTGACAAAGTGACAGAAAATATCCCTTGCCTCTTATGCCTCAGGCTGTGAAAACAAAAAGACTTCTGTTATCAAAACCTGGTAAAAATCAGCTAACAATTTAATGCCAAAGTATGGGATAATTATTTACCCACACAGCTGCTCTTATTTAGCCCATTTTCTAAACTGAGGGTAACAGATTTTCTTTTGGTTTTTCACAATCTGTATCATAGGAGTTAACAGACTATTTCAGTTGGACATTGGATCTTTTTCTTAATCCTGTGTATTTCCTGGCTTGTCAGCACTTCAACTTTTCTTCCCCCTGTTGCAGACTTGGATTTGGTTCAAAATGCCATATAGCTATGCAAAGACTGTAGTACTGAGATCTCATATATCTCTGTTCTGATTATTTTCAATATAAAGTCTAATATAATTTGCTCCTTGAATCAACTTAAGTAATTCAAGAAACCTAATACCAAAACATTCTGCTGTAGCTTTGATCTAAGGCCAATTTATGGCTAATTAAGAAATTGTATATGTCTAGTTCTTGTCTAGGAATTTTGTGCGATACCAGTTCTACACCACCACAGAAAAGGAATCCCTTCCATTCTTCTTTCATATGCAATATAAAATTTCCATATTTAAAAATAGGAATTTATCATTCCAGCACACATCCCAGGATTACTTCACCTGGAATCTTAACTGTAGCAAGTACCAATATCTTTCTCCTTTAAAGAAGTTAAGATACAGAGTAGTGCTGATTACCCTGCTTAGTTTCACAGTATAGACTCATCTGTATTACTCAAAGCAGAGAACGTCTATTGCAAAAGCAGTGGCATTACAAATGTTCCAGTGATCACAGCATCCTGTCCGAATCTCCTTGCTTGTGACACAACTGTGATGTTGGGAAGTCTACAAATGCTGGGAGTTTATAAATGCCTGCCTTTACACCCCAGACACTTTCAAAACAACTCTGATCAAAGACTTGTTTGCATTTGCACATAATGACTTTCTAGACAGTGGATGACAGATTTGTTTATGGGTGGACCATACACTGAATGGGGATTTTCACTTTAAACTTAATGTCCAAATTTCTGATGTTTTTTTAGCTTCACGTCTGTGCCAGTGGAAAAGGAAGTCCTGCCTTCTGATATATTTTCCCTTATGTTCAGTCACAGTTATGAACTTTGGATAAGTGACAAGAGACACAACAGACATAGTGTTTGGACACAGACGGTATTTTCAGGAATATAATAGTAATTTCAAGGGACAGAGGAAACTTTAAGAGCTCAAGAAAACAAAGTAATAGCTTTCTGCCATTAGGAACTTGTGTTTATGCCTGTTAGGAGACAGATGTGACAGCAGGGTCAGAAATAAATCCAAGAAAATACATTGAATTACTACAGTAGATTATTAATAACAAAATGAAATAAAAAATATTGTAAAAAAAAGCTGTGAGAAAAAATAATTTCCAGAATCAACCCAGGCAGCATGATCCATTTTAGTTTGCTAATTTAAAATAATATTCAAGCAAATCCAGTTGTAGGCTGTGTTATCTATGGCAGACCATGCAGAAGCTCCTACAGCCCCTCCTGCCATCTCTAGTGCCATGCAAAAATAATGAAGTGTCATTTGAGATATTGTCTAGTAAAAGATGCTTCCTGGAGGGCTGCTGTGGATGTATGGACTCAGAGATCTCACTTGCCCATGCAATTCCAGGGAAAGGACCCTGGAATCTTTTGGAAATGAGGCTGTCCATGAAACAAAGAGAGGTACAATGTACAGAATGGTTCTTAGAAGGACAATTTTCTAGGGACAGAAACTGTCAAATGCAACCTTTCATCTCAAGAAACAGTAATTTACTTGGCTGACTTGAGAGTCAAACAAAAGCTGCAGGGTTCTAGTACTTCAGTATGCATACACACGCAGCTCAGAGGCATATTTCATCAAATAGCGTTGTTTTCATGTTATCTATCTAATAAGAACTTTTTGAGTTCTTTTCCTGTGTTTTAAACCAAAAAGTCTTTGTGATTTGTTTCAATCTTACAGTGAGTAGTGAAATCTGCTCCACGTAAATTCTGTTCTGCCCAGTGTTCAAGATCTTCTATAGCAGCTGTAAGTAGATTAGTGCTGAGACCCAGAGAGAATTACAGCTCTCAGAGGACTTCCTCAAGTGAGGCATCAGCCACCAAGATTAGTGGTTCCCAAGGTTCTCATAACTCCTTGGCTAATTAAGGTACAGGCACACAGCCTTTAAAAGTGTACATGCAAACTAACAGGAATTGTACCTTATGGAGTGACGAACTCTATAAGCCAGCAGCAGCTGACACCAGAACTGCTGAAAGTCCCAACAGCACCTCAGCAAGCTGCATTGCCAGAAACCTCATGTGTTGTGGCTGCCAGTGTGGCAATAAGCTTGCAGAGCCAGCTATTTCCCAGCTGTTAGGCTGACTCACCCAATTATTTGGAAGGGAAATGTCCTCGCCTCTGCAGCTGTGAAGGTCAACAGCATTTGGTCAGAATTACAGACAGCAAGTTAGATGTGAAGGTGCCTGTACCACAAGCCTAACAAAGAGCAGAAAGGTGAAGATGTTTTTCTGATGACTGGGCTTGTATACTCAAAGCCTTCCCTGGGAGATACATAACTGAATTAAGCAGAATAGGCAGCAACAGAAGGCAGCTAAATTTGTGCATTCTGATGGATCTGAAGCTGTACTGCAAAAACATGCCATCCACTGAGCCCATTTTGTGAGAATGCAATTCCTTTTCATTCCTTCCCAAGATGACACTTTAGCCAGGAAAGTCAACCTGTCTACAGAACACCTTAGCACAACAGTAGAAAGAACCTGAGCATTTTCTTGTTGCTGACTTAAAAGTCAAAACAGTGAAATCATAGTAACCCATGGTCCTGAGTCTCTACAGATTCACATCCAACCTATAAGCTAATGCAAATATCTTAATATCTGGCACTATTAATCAATTAAAAAAATTAGCTCTTTTCCTTACTAGTATCACTATCAGTTGAGATTTCTTCATACATACATAGTCTAAAGCAGTGTAATCTTCAAATTCAGTAAAGTCAACTCTTTTTTGTGCTTCATTACCTTTTTTCCTTGCCGTTCTATCTTTTTCTAAGTGAATTAGAATGAAATGAGAGGGAACAAACCTTGTAATGTTTTGAAACATGATTTTTTTGCCTTGCTAATAAATGTTCAATGTTTTTCTCCAAAGCAGTGTTTTCAACAACTTCTACAATTAATAAAAACACCTTAATTTTTTCAAATTAAGTCTTTCTTATGCAAATTGCTTATTGAGAAAACAAAGGTATCAAAGTAAGGCTTCATGAAGAATTAACCCAAGGTTGTCATCCTGCCCTTCCACTCCCATATTCCCACTGCCTCCATTTGTGTAGGCAGTTGAGCTCATGACTAGGAGGCAGACCAGATTTAGCCACCTGGAGGGTTAAAAACTAAATAAGCACAGAAGATAAATAGCAAAAGAAGCAATAAGATTTGATTTTTATCTCCTGGTAGCAGAATATATTTACATCTGTTTAAGCCCATTTAAAAAAAGTCATGCTGAAGCCTTTTGAACAGGAGGTCAGAAAGCGTCCACAGCAAGTAAAGATGGAACCAGGATCACTTATTTTTGACATAACTGTTAGTATTTATTTAAACTCCAATGTGAATTTTTCAGTGATCTTATACATTTATTTAAAAATATGTTGTGACTCTGTGAAGAAAACTAGTGCAGTATCAATGGTTACAGACCCCTCTGACTGGTGGAAGGTCTGTAATATGGGGTGGTGAGATGGCAGAGAGACTGAAGAGCACCAGGCTTTGGTGCTAAAATGCCAGCCTTGGCAGTGGTGGCTACACAGCAGCTTCTGGCATGGCATATAGCTTGGAAATAAAGTGGTACTGAGCACTTGGTCAACATCTGTGGTCCCTAAGAACACATACTGCTTGGGCAGTACTTGTACACTGTGTTTTCAAAGCTTGCTTATAATCTTCTGGGAATCTGATGCTGAGTAAAACTTATTCAAATACTTAGAGCTTTAATTACATATTTTTCTCTTTGTTAGAACAGAAACTAGGACAAGAACCCTGCTCTTGAAGTCCAGCTGTCTCGTCTCTCTCCTCAAAACAGTCAATCCCTCCTACCCTCCAGCTCACCACAATTTCTACTGCCCTGTGCTCAGCCTTTACACTTCCTTGCAGCTGCCACACCCAAAAGACAAAGCTCCCATACCTATCAGTCCCATACCTGAATAAGCAAACTGACTGCTTGGAACAAAGATAAAAAACCAGTTCTGATATCAGAAACCATGTTCTTACACTCTGATGATTTCCTCTCAATAAATACTGATGCAGCAGTGGAGCAAAAGATGCACATAAAAGCTTATGCTGCTTCTCAGGTGTGTCACCTGCCTGCTAAGTAGATGCATGCATAAGTAACATTACATATCTGATGAACCACATATGTGAACCCAAGTCCTGTGAAATAAAACAAGGGGAAAAAACGGCCAAGAGATTTGCTTTCAATGAGCACAAGTAGGTGGGGTAGCTTTTTAGGAATTTTAATATGAACAAAATGAGGCACTCCTACATTTTGGGAGAAACTGAGTTCTCTGCATCCCAGTATTTATGTCAACATCCAACTAGCCTGTAAGTTTATACCAGCTTGTAGAAATAAGAGGCCTGTCTGAAGTGACAGCAAAGGAGGAAAGAAAGACTGTAAATTGTTCTTCCACCCCCTCAAGTGAGTTGTACTGACAGCTGCTTTATACAGTGCCTACTTCATGAGAACTCATATAAACATTACTTCCCCAAGCAGATAAAAACCTAGATTGTCCATTTAGTAGACTAGAAATCCAGAGGAAATACCAGCAAGCCTCACTCCATTTTGCATAAGTGATTCAGGTTTTGTGAACTTGCACTATGGCATCAGCATTCCTAACACTCAAAGAATTTGCATGTCACCCTCTAACAATGGGGAAAGGCTCGGTACTGAGTGGCTGTAACGCCTCTGAGCTGCAGTTGCCAGGAGCAGCACACAAGTGAAGCATCACATACCATCACCAAGGACTGCTGCAAGTCCCTTTCATACCCAAATGCCATTCTCCAGCTGACAACAGAGCTGGCACAGCAAAAGGAAGGGCAGGAGGATGGCTTATACCACCAACTCCTTCTTGTGTGACACTAACACAACACAAATCTCGCCAGTTTGTGGAAATGCTATCCCAGCATGCCAGTCCTCAGCTGGATTAGCAGCTGCACTGGTCAACTGACAGCTGAGCAAGTAGCAGAACTGACACAGGGGGCTGGGGCTTTGGGCACAGAGTGAGGACTGTGCTCTGCCACACTGAAACTCTGGCTCTCTGGTGTGGCTGGGCCAGATCCTGGCCCCTGGACCACCCTGGCCACGGGCAGAGAAAGGGAATCCTCTAGAATAAGGGAAATCAATCTCATCTTTTTAAAGGGGAAAGGAATGCTAAACTTCTTAGGACTAGCTTAAAATAAACAGGACGTGTCATTAAAAATATCTAGTCAAGCTTTCAGAAAGGTTGGTTTGGTTTTTTTGGCACTTTAAAAAATTACTTTGTTTAAAGCAGGAGTCCTATAAAATTAGGGAGTTAAAATGCAGTATACGCAGCATTTTAAACCTGTTAAGGCATCTGAAATGGTCTGGTGATCATTACCAAAACAGGTGAAGACTTTCATATTCTAGCAGTTAGTTTTCCACAAAATTAATGAACATAAACTGCATCTGTATGAGACTGTTTTATTAAAAATACATATCTTCTGTTTCACATAAAAATAACCAACACTGTAACTAAACACAATTTAAGAAGTTGGCCAGGAATTACTTGAAAAAATATAGGTTTCTGTAATCCCAGAGCACCCAACCTTTGACCGCATGAGCCACAAATGAAAATTTTTCTGTGTTCAAGACCTGTAGTGCTTGTCCTGCACAGAGCAGAGTGCCCAGGAAGGTGCAGCTGGTCAGAGGCAGAGGAGCTTACTGCTCACCAGAGGCTGTTTGCTCCCTGGCAGACACATGCAGGATACATGCGCTGTTGTCCAACACAAGGAGGCCTGTCACTCCCTGGCCTTGGAGCTGGGCACAGTGGCAACCTTAGTAAGATAAATACTGGCTCATGTATCACAGGCTGGCCACCTCTTCCTGTAACAAAGGAAATACACCACAGCACTTCCAGATAATTTCACTTAGGATCCAGCAGAAACTCACATTAACAGCACTGTTGAAAATGTGCTTTAGTGATACAGCATGATGTGACAGTCATTTTGCTGAGACCTGTACTGGAATCCAGTAACTTCTGGATCTCCACTTCTCGTAACTCATTCTTCTCAGACTTTTGGAAAGACACAATTTTCAAAGCAACAAGTTATCAGCTTAGGCAGCAGCAAATACTCATTGAAAATTTTGTACATAAAAATCAAAGTCGGAATACAAAAGAGCTGTCAGAGACATCTGCTATTAAAGTGCACAGAAAACAACACTGGTTGCGCTTACTTACATCCTTGTAGCAAACGGTTTGCTAGGCTGCCATTCTTGTTCTAGATATGCTGAAGATTCAGCTCCTTGTAAAATCACAAAGAAACATATCAATCATCTCTCCAAAAACATCAAAATTCTTTGTTAATTCAGGCTCAAAAAGCATATCAGATGCTGACTGTAAACCAACATTTACTGACCAACTCGTAACTTAAACAAGGCACACAGAACAAAAGACACTGAAGTGATGGAGAAGCATGCTGATGTGACATCACAAACCAGTGCCCCCCTTGCTTTGACCTTACAAAGTATCCAATATATGGGCAGCTAAAACAGCAACAGTATCTACAGTTGGACAACCAGGGTAACAGTAAAGCAAAGCTCAGTTTTGAAGAAAAAAAGAGCTGGATTGCATGTTATTATACAAAGAAAAAAAATACTTCATACTCTCATACCTTGTAAACTAAGTGGATATTAAATGCACATAACTTTAGAGGTCTGTCTCTTTAACTATTCATTATCATCTACAGTGCAGTCCTTAGACTGCAATTTAATCAAGCACTCTGCATGAATGGGCTGTCATTTCAATAACTATGCTGAGAATTTGATAGAGATCAGCTTCCTCCCTCAGTCCACTGAAGTCTGAGGTGTATCAGCTAAAACAATAATGATTCCTCTTATCATACTGTTCTTTAACAGATTTTAACAGAACAAGATTTTCTTGCCATACTATTTGTTCCTGTTTCTAATACTTAGAAAAGGAAACTAACTGATTTTCAGGATCTTGGATGAGTTTTCAGAACTGTAATTAAAGAACTCAATTTGATTTTTTTAGAAAAGCAAATTTATTCCAGGATTAAGGAAATGCAAATATCCACTAAGCTCCAGAATGCCACCAATCAAAACAACTTTCCTTACTGGGATGACATCTTAAACTTAAGATCTCAATTTGCCTAAATCTGAGGGAATCAAATACTTGCCTTAATTATAGCATTCTTCAACTCACTGTCATCAAATTTTCAAGTACTTTCAAAGCCCACACTGAAGAGCTTTGATCCATAGGGCTCACCTGCCACTCTCCATTTTTGAAGGAAAAAAGGGATTTAAAAACATCCCAGGCTGGGAATTTACAATCCTTCCTCATTCTTATAGAGATACAAGGTGAAGCCCACAAGTTATTCAAAACCTCATCATACAGAAAATAGGAATGGGAAACTTGCTGCAGTTGTAAGGTGGCAACAGAGGAAATAACTGGATTTTAAAATAGCTGAATTTGAAAGATGTTGAAGAAAAAGGGTGAAAAGGTTGTCTTAATCAGTAATAAAATAAGCTCCAGCATGAAAAGTCCAACAACCATAAAGATCAACTCTGCAAAACACACAAGCTCATTGTTACTTGCATATACATTTAAAAAAAATCTAGATTAAAAAATATCTCCCCAGGGATATAATCCCCTTCCTAGACAGATGTTGTTATAGCTTGTGTACAGTCTTCCAAAAGAATCTTTCATAGCCTTCAGAACTCTTCATGGCTTTCCCAATCCATTTTGCAGTGTGACTTACTCTCCAGAACTGAACACTTTATATCCTACTTAAAAATCCATTTTTAAGAAGGCTTTCAAATAAAACATTCAAGCTTCTAAACAGAATTTTTAAATACTAGTTTTTTTGTTTTAATCACAAAATAGATCTAATGAATTTGCTTTGTAAAAAACAGACTAGAAATAAAATTCACAAAAAATTTCTAGCCTCCAGTAATTCACAAAATGCTATTACAGCACAAACCAACATTCTTAGTTAATCAGTTTTATTCCTTCCGATAGCTACTTTGAAAATAAAGGGTAATTTGGCACTAATTCTGTTACAGAAGTTCCCAAGCGGGCAACTTTTTGTCTGTTCAGTGGAAAACAAACAACAGTGCATAGAACTGAATTAGTCTGCCAAATACCCTTTTCAGACACCATGTCTTAAAATACGTGTGTCTAGATGAACGGGAAACGGTGAATCTCCTGCACTCAGTTCCACTGCCTGCCTCTGGATAACACATGGGTGGAAGGGTCTCACAACAGGATCAGAATCTGGTAATAGCTTATCAGATATCAAAGGGGTTCAAACCTACTTTGATGTCAGTAACCAAAACAATGGACGGATACTGTTGTTAGTGCACTGTCCCAGCATTAGCAGCGATTTTGTCTGTAGTGAGTTCAGAGTTTAAAAAGAAAAAAACAAAAAATAAGAATGTTCAGGAAGTAACAAACAGACCAGAACAGCAACAGACTTGCTGAATTTGGATTTCCGTTGCTTTGCGCCCTGGGCAACATGACCTTAGAAAGGATTATGTTCAGTGCAGGGCAGCAGAATCAAGCCTGCAATTTTCACAGTCTGAATGAGCATAAGAACTTGTCTTCCAAGACTTTGTCTCCTTAAGATGAATGTGTCACAACAGGAATGTCAAGTTCCACGGCAGAGAGGCGAGAGCGTGTGGAGTATGGCTGCGAGGCGTAGCTGTGCATGCTGGGGGCGTGGGAATAGAGGGGCTGCCAGAATGGGGAAGGGAGGCTTTTGCACGCACAGTACCACAGGAACAGCATAACAGAGGTGAAAAACAGGCCGCCAGCGCTGGCAATGGCAATAAACACAGAGATGTCAAAGCTAAAGACCGGCTCATATTTTCTGTTCAGATAATTGTTATAAAAAATGACCCAGATGGATGGAGTGAGACAAATGGCACAGGCAAGCAGGAACAAGAGACCAGCCACGAGATGGCAGCCTGCGCTGTTTACAAGGCATTTGGCCAATTTGACGTTTGGCACAGTGGATACAAAGGCTGTATTACACATGCCAATCATGCAGAGAAACAGAGCTGAGACAGCAGTAAACATACTCAGGGGAAGGGCAAACTGAAGAACACGCAAATCCAGTTGATCGACAGCAGTGTACCACTGTGGGTCATAGATCACACAGTCTCGGCTTCCATCAAAGCGAGCGCACTTAATCCAGAGTCCAGTGTAAACAGTCACATTCCTCTCATTCTTGTTGTACGTGTACAGTCTCATTTGCCTCCAGTTGGGAAGCAGAACTGCTGCAAGGAGTCCAGCTACGGAGGCTGTTCCACTGAGGAAGGCCAGTACAGTCGCTGCATGAACATCCCGGCAGCCCATGTTTGCCCACAAAAGTTGTCTCCTGCAATTAAAAAGAAAAATATAAAAGAAAGTCAGTAGGTGAAAGTTTATGGACACAGGACTAACTACAGTTGATTTGTGCCAGGTTAATAAACTTACATGGCAGCTGGTAGGCACTAACTCTGAGGCATCTTCTTTGTCTGACACACTCAGACAGCAGCAGTAACACTACCATGCTCATGCTTTAATGAAACGTCAGATTATTTCACACTGTTGTGACTGCTCAGCTGACAGACTGCTAAGTTCGCTGTGTTCAAGATGAAAAAGGAGCACATTTGAATGTGCGAGTCTACAGAGGCTTTCACCCTCTGTCAGTGAATGGTCTTTGTTAAAGAGTCCAGGTGAAGGTGTATCACTGAGTGAGCCTGCCTTAAGTTCACCCGTCCTCAGCTGGCAGCTCTCTCTCTGCAGCCCAGATGTAATATCAGTGTTCAGTCCTACCACACTGCCATGTGAGTAAAAGGGAGTTGCCTGAAACCTAGATCATTAGACTGGCAGGGAATGCATATGTAGGCAGCTATACACATTTTATACAGGACAAACTGTTGATGAGAGCTGCAAGCTCATGGAGGAGGCTCTGCTGAGTAACTTACTATGAATTTTTGAAAAGCAAGTAACGGTTCTTCCACATTAGTTCTGTGTTTCAAAACTATCTGTCCAAGCACACAGACAATTACAGAAAGCAGATGACTTTTCTGCTTTCACATTTTCCTCTTCAGAGCAAGCACTGAAGAACAGTGTCTCTTTTTCAATATAGCCACTGTCTTAGTATCGCCTCTTGCCTACAGAGATCCTGGGAAACAGTCTCAATGGTAGTCCTTAGAAACAAACAATAACAAAAAAACTAAAGAAAAAAAGACTAGAGTTATGCCTTCTCTGCATGCTCAAGATACTTTAAAGAAGCCCAATACATAATAGGCACTGAGTATTCACCCCAGAGTGTACTTGAAGGTGGACACTAAGAATTACAGCACCTAAAAAGGAGCAGATACTTTACAAATTGTCACTGAGCACCATTCAGTTATAAACTCCTCCTGAAATATCTTCCAAATCATTACACCACAATGTGCATATTTGTCTCAAGTCATAAAACACTTTAGGTACCAGAAGTTCTACTTAATGCATGTACAAGTAACAGAGCACCTGTGTCACAGAAAGGGTACAGACACAGTTGCAACCAAAGAGGAAACTGGGTCTGATCCCCTGCTCTCCTACACCTGCAAACATCAAATGGCTAGGGAGTTCCAGTTTTCAGATAAGAAGTACCATGTAAACTGCAAACAGACTAAAATCACTGTCAAGCCATACAGTTAGTTAGCATTCTATTGAATATTTATAGAAAAAATAAAGTCTAATTTGGTTTGTAAGAAAAGTATTGGCCCATTACTTATTTTATGCCATCTAACCCTGAAGGATTGCAACAGAGTGTGGGCACCACTTAAGTGCTGATCATACTCTTCTAAAGAAGCATTGGTGAAAAGAAATAATAACCACCACATTTATGCTAAAAACGTACCTTATTCATCAAAAAGATGGCATTTTGTTGTCGCTAAGAATAGCTGACTGTGGCAAGCTACTGTTCTCATTGCAGTAACCTTTTCAGATGGTGGGTCATTAACAGCATCACCCCTGGGCAGGGGGACCTGAGACTGACTGCCATGACCATTTATTTAATATTATGCTTAACCTCAGCTTCAGTAAGGTCAAAACAATCAACTTGCAAGACAGTGGAACTATAACAAATGAGCCTGAAGGATAAATCCAATATAGTATCACATTTTGTTCCCCTCAAGCTTCATACTTCTGCTTTTCCATAAAGAGCTTGCCTGTACCTGGATAAAACTTCCATGCAGACAGGGCACACTCCAAGACAGAGCTCCATGAGAAGAAACTAGAATAAACATAAGACTGACCATTTTCAGAAACCCACTGTTTCTGAAAATTCATTTACAATAGTAAATTACTGCAAATAGCTAAGCTATCTATGGACCACCCCATCAGGGCAGACTTGTCCCATCTTGTCACTACTGCTAAGCTGTAATTATGCCTGTATTTACAGATCACCAGTTATGCCACTAACAAAACAGACACTGTCTTAAGATGGATCCAGAGTACTTACCAGTAGTGTGTCCAAACCAAGAGAAACCTTAGCAACTTCTAGAAATAAGAAAAAAGGTCTTACTGGATCTAAGAAAAAGACCAAAGAAAGAGTCAGCATCACATTTGTTTCATGCAATTTCAGCAACAGTGTTTATACTGCAATTAAGAAATTAGGAATATCTGATTTGTTTGCATGAGGTCAACTCTTGTCACTTTTCTACAATTTCCTCCTACTTAAAAACTAAAACTCTACTTTATTTTTCTTCCCGTTTTTTTCCCCAGAGCTCATTTTTTATCTACTCATCTCAACAGATAAGAAGGAATCAAAAAGCTGCCTTTCTTTTGAGTGTTCCCAGGAAGAGATGGGCACACCCTAAATTTTATGTTTCTAGCAAAAAATCCATATGAAGTCACACAGAATGATTATTTCAGATGTTAGGTTCAACACTTTGCTTAAACAGCAGGGAGGAAGAGGTGCAATGATTATTTAACACAACACAGGCTCTAAATTGTTTATATACTCGTGGTTCTCTATTCTTTCCTGCCTTTTACACAAAAGTTTCAAGGAAACATGAGAAAGACAGGAAATACAATGATGCCTTTTCAATGGCTGTCCAGCTTTCCCAGAGAAAGAGAAAGGTTCTTCTTGAGGATTCTCTTTACTGCCACACCTGAGTCCCAAGAGCAACTCTGCAGTTCATAAGAGTAAAATCACTTTTCCACTGAACAGTGTTCAGACCTACAAACATATTATTATGTGACTGTTAAATGCTACAACCTAAAGGTAAATTTGCTGGACTAAAATGAACAAGGACAGAGTTTATTACAAACTGCCTATATCACAACACAAAATATTATACAATTAAAATACACAGAGGCTCCTGGGGTGCAGCATCAAAGACATTCTATCAAACTATCTAGGCAAGAACAAGAACTTACAGCACACACTCATGTATCCCGATTTCTTAATTGAGAAAGCAAATCTCCGAATCTGAAGCCCTCCAATATAAATTGTTGTGGCATATAATACACAGAAAATGCAGACACAGTCAAATCAAGCATCCCTTGGGATTCCCACTCCCAGGTTCAACAAAGTAGCAGTTTGGGCAAACTAACTGCAGGGCTATGGCAGAGGTCAGCATCAACATGTTCCACTGCATTTGGAGACACAGGAGGGTCTTTTTTTTTTTTTTGAGTTTGGATCTCAAAAAAAGAAGAGTATTACTGCACAGCTTGGAGCAGCAGTTTGTTCACTAACATTACTGACTAATTGTCAAGCTTTTTTGCACTTTGCAGCAGCTGAAGCCAAGATAAACACGCAGACCTCCCTCTGCAGGTTCACACCCATAAACAACCATAACAACCGTAATTAAATAGAAAATTAGTACAGGCAAACAAAGCTGTCAAAGAGAGCTGAGCCCAGCCCAGTAGTCCCTCCTACTGAATGATGAAACCTGTGGCCACCAGCTGCTACAACAGATACAGAGCAGCTATGGAATATGCTACAGTACCCAACTGAGAAAGCCATCCATTTCTGCAGACACGGAGTTTCTTTTCTCTTCCTCTGTCTGCTTAGTCCATCTGATTTTATTTCTATCACTGGCAGTGCTGAACAACCAGGGACCTCAGCCACTTCTGAACCAGCTGTCCAAGGGAAGGAAGAACACTTCGGCCAGGACAGATGAAACCCTGCCTTGCCTTAGATTCTAGGCTCGAGCTTCTTCCAAACCTAAGGTTTTCACAGCTGTACTTTGCAAGGCCCTTATAGCTGAACCACAGAAGTTACCAGTCCTAATACCACTTCAGGGACAGATTTTACCATGGCTCCTATTCTAAAAATCTATGTTGCTGTAACAAGAGATGCTGGCTGAAGCTGGTTAAAAACTGATAGATCAGTAATGGCCCACAAGATAAAAAGAAAAAGGAACCAAGAACAAAAAGAACATTTACTAGAGACATAATTCAGAGATCAGTAAAACCAGCTCTGTTCCCTTGCATGGCCTTGAGAAGACCAGTGTCTGGGAACCATTCGCTGTTCTGCAAAGCTCTGTAGGAGAGGTCACAGCGTAATTTACAAACACGATTTATAAACAAACGGATTCTCCAGCTATACAAAACAGCACTAACAGTTTAAGATTTATGATGACTTTTGGTTAACCAGCCACCAGAAATCAGACACCAACAGCTTATTTGTTTCAAGGTAACTGGAAGTATTTGCTTCAGAATCAGTGCCACCCCTCATTTAGATTTTTTTCTTCTGGAAATCCACCAGGCAGTTCCAAGTCTACAAAACTCCCTCTAAAATTAAATCCAGATGTACTGGGGTAGAACTAACGCTCCCAGCTAACAGATTAGAACTTCCAAGAAAAACCTGGAGCACAGGTAATCATTTTACCGACTGACTTGGAGAGAGAAGCTGACGCACAGATGAACACACGGAGTCCGCCCGAGGAGCGTCGGCGACCCCCGCCCGCGGCAGCGCTCGGAACGCGCCGCACTGCGATGCCGGATTCGCCCGGGGGAGCCGGGAAGGGCTGCGGGGACCGGGCTGAGCCGGCCGGGGGATCCGGGAAGGGCTGCGGGTCCGGGCTGAGCCGGCCAGGAGAGCCGGGAAGGGCCGCGGGGTCCGGGAAGGGCTGCGGGTCCGGGCTCAGCCGCTGCCGCCGCCCCGGGCCCGCGCCATGGCCCGCCCCGCCCGCGCGCGGGGCCTTGTGGGGCGGAGCGGCCGCGCAGCCGCAGTGCGGACCCGGCCCGAGCGCCGCCACTGCCCCCGGAACGGCGAAGGGACGCGACTTTCTGGCCGCTGGCTGGAAAGGCCGATGCTTTACAACACATTCCTCCAGTACGCCAGTTGACCGCAGTCAGAGGAACCTGGATACGGCACTCAGCTACTGCCCAAAGCGGCCAGCTGCGTTAAGGCCAAGCTGGCGCTTTTTCCAAAGACACTCCCCCTCCCTCGTTTATATGTGACATAAAGTCCAGTGTTGATGAAGCCTGACCAAAGTAAGTTACTTTTGACTACTAAATAGCCTGGAAGAACCTTAGGGGTGACATGAAAGGAGAGTGTAGGCACGGGGGCAGTCAGACTCTTCTCCTGACAACCAGCAATAGGACAAGAAGATTTAGTCTTAACCTGCACCAGGGAAGGTTGAGGTTGGAATGAGTTCTTGACAGGAAGGGTTATTAGACACTGGAATGGACTGCCCAGGGAGGTGGTTGAGTCACTGTCCCAGGAGGTGTTTAAAGGACTGGATGTGGCACTCGGTGCCATGGTGTAGTGGACATTGTGATGTTGGGTCACAGGTTGGACTCGATGACCTCAAAGGTCTTCTCCAACCTGATTGATTCTGTGACTCTGAAATGAAGTATCAAATACTGACAGCCCATACTTAGCTTTGGTGAAAACATAATAGCTCCAAACACAGTAAAATTAGAGGAAAATCAGAATATGAACCCACACAAATGATTAAAATAAATGTATGAGAAACCACACCTTTCTTCACAATGACTGCTTTAAAAATTTAGAAAAGCAGCATTTGATACACTTACATAGTAAACAAAACCAGACCAAACTAAGAAGCCTTTCATGTATTCAGTCTTGCTTTGTTTTGCTATCCATTTGATAGCTTTGAAGTAGAAAATACATTGACATTAAAGGAGTTCTAATATTTTTAAAGTCAAATATGTGTGCCTTCTTGTAATACAAAATCTAGAACATTAACTGTTCCCCAAAATGTACAGCTCTTTTGAAAAGCAATCATTTTCTTCACCAGAAAGTAACATATACCCAACAACTGCATAAAAGGAGAGAATCACAAATTAAGCCTCGGAATTTGGAATCAGGATTTATGCAATTAAGAGGACTACAGTAGGCACAAGCAGGTGTCAAAAAACCCTGCAATATTACATACCAGCATTGCTTGTGCTTCTACAAGTCACTTCCTTGCTGCCATTTATTTGTGTTTTCCTTTAAAACAACCCTACAATCCAATGCCTGTCACTGCAGCAGTATTGGTTCACCTCAGAAACACCAGACTCTGGAAACCTTCTCCATCAGAAATTTCCTTCTGTGTTTCTGATGCCCATGGCCAAAAACGCAGAGGTTGAACTTGCTCCATTGCTACCTGTGCAAGTTACATTTCCTCCATTCATCTCATTTGGCAAAAAATATTCCAGGGATAGTCCCTTTTTAAGCTGTGCCTTTGAGTTGCACAAACTTTGGTCTTTACTCTGTTGAGTTGGCAGCCAATGTAAATCAAAAAAACCTTGCCCTTTTCCCCACTGTGATCTACCCAAGTGCCTAAGGAATGAATGGGAGGGAACAGGGAACTCTGTAGTGATGGCAGAGGGAACAAATAAATAGAAGGTCTGCATAGCAACAGCTTCATGTACATACTAAAAATAGGCAAACAGGTTGGATCCAGGAATGCTATCTTCTACTCATTTGTTCTTTGGAAGTTTGTAAAAGTAGTAGTTGCTTTTTCCGATATTCTTCATTCTCCTGCTCTGCTTCCTCATCTATGGATTTTCTTATACATGCTTTTAGTTCCTCAATTCCTTCTCCAGTATATGTAGATACAGGAATTACTTCTTTGAATTCCAGTGTATTTGCAGGAATCATTTCTTCATCTAGTAAGTGTGAGAAGTCTGAAAAATCATAGTGTAAGAGTTAGTACAATCCCCAAATAGTGTATCACTACAAAGCCCATAAAAAACCCATTAAATGTAGTAAATAAACTTCAGTAAATTACAGTTATAAATATAACTGCAATTAACATACACATTAAAAATACACTTTTAAAAGCTAAAGTTCCAGAAGACAAGCAGTATCATAGCAGTTATACCATCCTTAGCCTGTCATGACAACACACCACACACTTCCAAAGAAATCCCAAGCCATGGAATATGGGAGATCATTGGTCTTCAGCCTTTGTGGTTCTTATACACTCCAGAAAATAGAAGGTAATTCACCCCAGTGTAACTACAAAATTGAAGTAAAACCTACATACATCAATCCAGAATTTTCATGTGTTTCAGCCCAAGTCACGTGACAAACTGTATATACAGCAGTAGGGGCACCTTCAATGCAGGTTACTCTTACTCAGGACACCCAGACTGGAAACTTCCTCTCCCATATCACAGCTGGGAAAGACTGTCTAGGGTATCTCTATCTTATTAAAATGCTTCCGCAACAGTGAGGCCAGTGCCAGTAGAAATGAGTATAAAGAGAGCTCTAAATGAAGGAAGTGATTTCAAAACACACATTCAAATAATAAATTTACGAAGTGATTTCAGCTTCAAACAACTCCTTGCCAATGCAGTTACCTGATGAAATCTTAATACTACTTTTGTCGAAGGTTATTGTTGGAATTTTACTTACCATGAGGATTCTGTAGTTGTGACATAAGTTCATTCAAGTTATCCTTTGCACAAGGCAAATCCATTTTATTAATAGCAAGAAGTGCAGGCTTTGTTACAAGTTCCTCTTTGTACAGCTCCAGTTCCTTAAAAGAAAAGTAAATTTACCTCAAGTTTCTGTAGTTTAACAAGTGCTACTTCAATTTTACATCTCCTCTCTCATTTTTTTAATTGCCTAAATAGCCTTTCATGCCTAGGCAGCTGTGAGATGGACTCAGGTGCTCAAGATTGATACATAAAAGCAGTCTGACAGAAGGAAAATAATGTTCAGTGATTCATTTTTTGCTCAAAGACCAATTTCAAGTAAACAGGCTAACTCCTTGTGAAACAGCCTCTTATGAAAAGGACAATTTTGGCATTTGTTTTTTCTGATATCCACAAACACAAAATCAATTTCAGAAAAACTTCAGACCTATGAAACGTATAAGAAAATTATTTGGAAAGTTTTCTGATTCTTAACCATTTTAACGGACTTCAGTTAATATCAGAAAATCACAACCATTAATAAACTAAAAATAAACAGCAATAACAGAAATTCAGAAGATTTCTCAACTTAAATAACACAGGGATAAATTTGAAATCACATAATATATATTATCTTAATCAGAAGCATAGTTAAGAGATGGAAAGTGAATGTCTGCAGAACTGGAGCCTGATGTCTCACCTCTGTTACACTGTGTAGTAAGGCCATCGAGGCAGGTGTTCAGCTACACACATGTATTTCTGCTTCCTAAAATGCTACCAGACTGGGGAACTGAAAATGATGTGTCTTATTACCTTTATTTGACTGTAAGAAATATCCCATATGCTGCACAGATTAATGAATGTTATGATTAATTATGTTGTGCTCAACATAAACTGGAGCAGTTTCACCTGAACAGGCAAAAATAAAGACTTCATCATTTTGGAAAATCCTAAGTTTGTTTAACTGGTCTTATAAATCCAGAAGACACACTAACATTCAAAAACTTCTTGATCAGAACGGAGCCATTTTCTGAGCTCAGCACTGAACTACAACTGTCAAAGTGGAAAATGAGAACTTACCTTTGTTAGAAGTAATATAGTTTCAAAGGCTGTTCTGAACTGAGTCTTAAGGGACAGCTGAAACCCAGAAATATCAACCTGAAAAAGTTACACAAAAATAAGCTTTGTGGTATAAATTATGTTACAGTACCAAGGTACTCTTCATTAACTACTTTGCAGTGGAATTTCCATGTACATGCCTTCATTCCTGGGCAAGTAACAGAGGGCAATTATACACCAAACTAACATCACAGGCACTGGAAGCACAAACTGGTTAGTTCTGATACAGTGTTTCTCAAAGGTCTGTTTTTCAAACCTCTTAAAGAGATCTTACAGAAAAATAAAAAAAAAGAAACCAAATAATCACTTCATGCTTTAATTATGCTTGAAACACTTCCCTGATCTAAATGAACTGGCAACTTTCAATGATAAATTGTATTTAAGGATTTATCATCCATTATTTGATTGTTCCATTCTGTAAGCAGCATCACACCTATATTTATCATCAAACATGCAAATTACAAATGATTTTCAAAATTCTGACTATATTTCAATTAAGATGTATTTTATTTACTGCAATGCTTTTGTTTTCAATAAACTGTAGATTTTATTTAACTTACAACTAAGAGCAGCTGTTTGGTTCTTTCTACATGTTTGAGAAATTTGTGGCCCATCCCTTTGTTTGCATGAGCACCTTCAATCAGTCCTGGGAGATCAGCTACTGAAATCTAAGAAAATGAAAGTTTCAAACAAAGTATTTCCAACAAGCAAAACCAGGGATTTTAAACTATCAACAGTGATTATAATTTTACATAAACAAAGAACAAGACAAAGCAATATGCATTTGCTGCTTCAACTATGATCAGAAGCAGATTAAACAAAATGCTGCTATTACACAGACCTCCTGGTGCTCCTCATGTTCCCCCTGTCTATTTATTTATAGCTGTCTGCAAAGTAGAAAATAAAGGGTAATAACACCTCTGCAGAGATCTTGCAAAATGTACCTATTACCTGAGAATAAAACAGACTCCAAAAGGCAAGATTAGGCTATCACATTTGTAGACTTCAAACTGTCAATGGAAAAGAAAATAAACTCTGTTCCTTGTGGCTACAGAGGATCATTACTCCAAATACAAACCCAATTAACACTGTTCCCCCAAGTGTGAGAAGCTACAAGAATTTGACTTCTGACCTTCAGCTCAAATGAAATTTTGATTAGTCAATCAGCTTCCTACCAGAGCCCAGCAAAGACTACCACAAAGGACAGGGACCTGGTAATTTTCCCTTCTGGTGGAGAGGGTTGTACACAGTTGTAAAGAAATGCTGAGCCAGACCTAAAAAGAGGAGAATAATAAACCCCACCAAACAGCTACTCAGTAATTCACAGAAAGCAAAGACAAATAGTGAAGTAAAGAAGAGCAAAAGTAGGGTATTCAAATCTATCTAATACCTATTTAGACAGCAACTGGATTCAATGAAACAATGCCAAAACCCAGCAATAAAATTTCCAGTGTGCTACCTATTGCAGAATGGGGCTCAGATATTCTGGTAGAAGATAAAAATGTTTCTGCTAGTTTTCATGATCTAGTACTAAGACCTGAAACCACACTCATACTCAGATCCTCTAGTTTTGTGTCTTCTTTTCCAAGTAGTATGACAGACAGCGCTGAGTACCTTGCATGTATTTTCTTTTTTATAATGTACTAAGATAAATTAAGCAAATTGCTCCACATTTCTTTAAAAATATCAATGTTCTGTAGGAAAAAAAAATGAATCATTGTCCCTTGAGTGATACAGGAAAGACACCTCAATTATTGCTCTTAATTACATTGCTTACGTTCTTTTTATTTCAGCAGTTGCAATACTGAGAGTACTTCCTCTTACTCACAGATGTTCCCTGTGAGCACAACCACTTGTTCCCTTGACTTTACAAAAGAGGTATTTTGTCCATATAGTTCCCATATGGCACCCAACACTGTGGTATAAAAACCATGAACTGTAGAATTGGCCAACAATCAGGGTCATTGTCTATGACAAGAAAAAGACTTCAGACAAGAAAGTTAGGAGTACAAGATACACCAGTAAGAACAAGAGGTCCTCATTCAGAGCAGAGAGTTTTTTAAAAAGGGTATGAAAAATCCTGTTTATTTGCAGCACAGCTTTCTAGGATAAGCTACTCTGAACTAGTAGATAAAATTAATATTAAAAAAATTGCCTGTAGAGATGCAACATGTCTAAGTGAAAATCTGACAAACTAAACTTACTTCCTTTAATACACAGTTTTGTTGAAGTTTGTTAAATTCAGGTTTCAAGCATCAGCTCCTGAATCCCCCTAAGATTACTGCTTCACATCTGAGGGGTTTGTTTTTCTGGTTAACTCATCTGAAACCCTTTTATGCATCTGCCTTTTATCTTGGAAGTGATCAGTCCAGTGCTGTATTTATCATACACTTCAAAAACAAAATAAAAGCACATCAAAGAGGATTCAAGCTTGAGGAATGAAAATGGTTGCTGCAACCTTATATGAAGTTGGGGTCCAGAATTTATTAGCAAGAGTCTAATTTTTTAGTATTGGTTTCCCCTGCCTGCACAAAGGATTACAGGTACCACACAATTATCTGACAACTTTATCTGAAGAGCTGGGTGAAAGAAAGTTCACAGAAATTAACGTGAGCAGTAGCTCCACCAGTCCTTTTCTAGCCTACCAGAAGACAAACTGGATCCAGGTACCTCACGTCTCAAGTCGTGGACTATCCTGGCTGTTCAGGCAATCACTCTCCTATCATACTATTTTGGTTTTTTATGAAAAAGAAACAAACAAATCCCCAAACAAAAAACCTACAAACACAAAAACCAAACTACAAAAGAAAGTTAGATCAGTCAGCCTAGAAGGCCATAACAGGAAGTTATGATAACCAGGTTATATTCATCATTTACTACTGTAGATCTGCAGCTATTTGACAAATCTGTCATTATTTACAATCCATTCTGAAAATGACTCATTCAGTCCAGAGCTCTCTGGATAGGCAACTTGCAGAAAATTTGCTTATTCTAAATAAAAATAACAGGCTAGTCTCTGAAACAGTGATTTTTCACAAGGTCTTAAACTTAGTAAGAGTATACTAGGACAGAGCAATCTCAATTCCATAAACAATTTCAGGCATCTAAGACTATAAGGCAGGATTAGAACCACAGAAAGGAGGCAAGGGAAAATGAGAAGCCATTTATTAAAGTGACCTGAAATCAACTCTATGTCATATTACTGTATTTGGCTATAAAGCTCTCTTCTTATTCCTTCATAAAATAGCACTTTTTCCACAACCCTTGTAAGTCCACATAATTCCATTTGATGTGTACACATTATAGATACACATATGAAAATGCCCACAAGTTTTCATTCTCTTTCTGAAATTATGTTAAGTGACATTACTAGTCATTATACATAACTTTAACAACCAAGCAGAGTGAACTTTCATACCAACCTGCTTATAATCTGCATACATGATTTTTCCTATTTTAGGCTGTATTGTTGTAACTGTGACAAGGGAAAAAAGAGGAAGGGAAGAAAACAAAAGTGTTTTTAACATTTAAGAAAATGTTCATGTTAAAACACATTTAAACTTTGTAGGAGTTTATCACTATATTTAAACTAAGCAAATGTTCACTAGAAAAAAAAAAGGAAAAGGAATAAGGAAAAAGCAAAATGAGAGAGAACAAAATCAGACCACTCAAAAAGCCACTGGTTCATCACATCTTGTCTGTCTGCAGTTCTGTTCCATCATCCCCAAACGGGAACAATGAAGCCAGAGAAGTCTCAGACAAAAAAAATGATTATCCAGAGTACACAATAGCTTTCAAACAGGGAAAAATAATGAAAGGCAAAGTGATACAGGACTCTTCAAATGGAGAAAAATGCTGCAGAGAATCAGGAATGGTTCAAGAAGGTCAGTAAGAATTATCAGTACTTGCACTCTTTAATTAATGAAGATCAGACAACTAATCCTAATTAACTGGTAGAAAAATAATAACAAATTTTTGTCCCTTTTTCAGTGGATAGATTCAAAATCAAAATCTCTGTTGCAAGAACATGTGGTAGCTAATTCCAAAGCATACAAGATGTATACACAAGGGAACTCGACAGTACATATTCAAGAGGCTGAGGATATTACATACCAGAAGGGTCTCAGATGCAATAAAATGGGATGAGACTAAAATAAATAGACCCTGCATTCACAGGCTGAAACACCATGAAAATGTACACATGAAGTTCCAAGGGGAGTAAAGGAACTGAGACACTGAAACAGCAAGTATCTCTTTTAAGTATTTAATATAATTAAACATCAGGCAACATGGTTATCCCCCTATTTTTTATAATAAACCTGCAGACCAAGTCAGAGAAAAGACTTCCTGCTCTTGCGAAATATCACTGCTCTGAAAATAAGAGTATGAACTTACATGGATAGCTTGCAATCTCAGGTTTGGCAAGAGAAATCTTGCTTAACAAGGATGATTTTCCTGCATTAGGAAACCTAGAAAGAAAGTCAGTATTTATACACTGAATAAACACCTATGTGATTCCTGTATACTTTATTTCCAAATGCACTGTATTATCTTATTTGAATTCAATGCTATCAGCTCATTTTTGCACTCATTTTACTTGGACTTTTCAAAAACAAAACCAAAGAACAAACGCCAGGTCATTATGATTTATTTTTTTGAAATCAAATCAAATCCAACAATACTTCCCAGGGATGCAGGCAGGTGAGTTATGCAAATATGCATGTAATAGATTTAAGGGAAATCTTTTAAAGTCACTTGGACAGAAATACAGCACGACCATCCAGGTCTACCTGAATTCAGTCTTCATGTGCTATAGCTAATCTTGTAGATTACACTTAAATTCTAAAAGCTGTCATGCAAATACATCACATCAGTTAGATCTACAGTATTTTGTAATACAAATTATGATTCACGAAATCCTACAACAGAAGTACCAATGATATCTATGCTACAGTTCAGCTAACACAGCAAAGGAAAACAGCTCTGTGAGACAGAGACTTTGTGTATATAGATACATAGCTGCGCAGTTTGTGTATGTTTTTAGGGCAACAAAGTTGTATAGTGGATCCTCAAATTAGCACTAACTTGCTTTGTTACCAGGTAAACCAAAAAGAACACCAGTGAAGACCTTGGAGCTGGTCTGTGAACACCTGACTGTTGTTTACAAGGCAGAGCTATACTTGCATGCTACAACAGAAATGTTCCTGAAGGGATACACTAGCCTTTACAGAAGCTTCTTCACAGAATACATCTACCCACTGAAATGGAAACAAGTAAAAAGTGAAATTGTAAAACCTGCTTGTTTTAAAGACTAACCTGAGTTGTAAAAGTTACAATAGTTTTGATCTATGTCAGACTTGAAGTTAATGCTGACATCAATGGCTAGACTACAGTATTTCAGTACAACAGTGATCAAAGAAAACTGTGTCTACAGGCAAGTGAGCACTGGTCACAAGATAGACAGGCATGAGTCCCACTGAAAACAATACACACTCCACTTGAACATGCAGAACTGTGGCTGGGTAACAAGACTAATGGTTTACATTAAGGGCCTTTATAAAGGGGTTGTACATAAATCTTTCTTAAAAAAGAAAGCAATCTGATGACTCTTGTTATAAAAGGGAAACTATTGAGGGTAGTTTTAATGCACTCTGGTGTTGGAAGGTGCCTTAAAGGCATTCAGGAAGGTTACTCTGTTCATCTCCTCAAAAGAGCATTTTGTTTCCACTAAGGTACAATTTATTCTTTGAAGTTTAAACTGCAACCCAGACTAACACATCACAACCTGTACCCAAACCTGAAGGGCCTCTCTCCAGTCTACATATTTTTTTTCACATGATCTAATAGCAAACCACTTGCCAAAAAGTAAAACACAAAAAGATCAAAGTATAATCACAAACTACCAGAGGCTGATTCATATTCTTAACAAGAAAATTATAAGTCAGTTAGAGGAGCATATAATGATTTTTCAAAATTCATTTTGATGGGAAACTGTTAGCTAAAATACAAGCCAAAATGCAAGATTAAAGAAGCATCAGTGTCACAGAACTCCTGTACTTTCACACACTGTAAAACAAGAAAAAAATTCTGTATCATGTAATTACTGAAGACTACTCAAAAATTATATACCTTTAGGTACATTTTATATTAACAGAATTATTTCTAGTAAGAAAAAAAAAGACATAGCTAGAAAACCGGGCTGTCTTCAGGTTTCCATTCTTTACTACTATATACCAATCAGACTATTTCCACCCTAACTCCTCATTATTCATGTTTCCTATGGTTTTTATTAATTAGGACCATGGGGCTGATCTATGTGTGGAGGATGCTGAGTAGACCAATACTTTAACAACTGTAGTTGGCTGAAAGCTTTCTCCAAATAAAAATATATTTAACTGCAACACTGAAATGCAAATCCTACTGTTCTAGTTTGTAATTACTACCTTCCAGTGTTCCAAGCTGCTTATTTGAGAGAGTAGGCAACATAGCCTTTGGAACTCTAAAGGATCCACTTGTGCCAATTCCACGAAGTCAAGCATGGAATACAGATAGTGCTCTTGGTCTGTTTAGCACCTCCTATTTACTTCATAAATATTAATAGTATTTTGGTAATCACTGCAATGGCTAAATGCAATTATATTACTCATTATATATTACCCTGATTAATTAAGCTCTTCACCTACAAAAGCATAACCAAATCTTTCCAGAATTTAAAATTAGTTTTATTAGGTTTAAATTCAATCTGATTTTTGCAACCTGCACATAATTTGTGACAATTCAAAAGTACAATAATGCTCACACTCCAAACTCTCAAATTTATTTGAAATTTACTACTTTGTTTTCTAATATCAGTTTTCAAACTACTGTACTTACCCAACTAAGCCCACATCTGCTATAAGTTTCAAATCAAGATGAATCATTCGCTTCTGACCTTTGCATGGCAAAAAGTTTGTGGCCAAAGAGCCTCCAAGACCTCCACGAGCTGCTAAGAATCTCTCTCCTGCTGCATTAAGCTCTCCTGAAAATAAATTTAGTAGTGAAAAAGGACAATCCCCTGCAGTAGTTCAGTTGTGATTTTCCACTTAGATGTCTCTGGTTAGAAGAAAATTTTCTGTACGCTTTTTTGCTAGAATTTTGCCCTCAAGGTCATGGTGTTTTTCCTTCTTTGGAAACAAATGAAAGCAATCACACCCCAGCACTCCCCTCTGTCATACAGTTCATCACCTCAAGAAAGATGCTAAGTACGGGCAGGAAAAGTATGGCCAAGATGGTGGTTCTGAAGCCTCTGATACCTGAATTCAAGAATTCCAGGAAAAATCTGCATTGACAGAGATGTGGCTACAGCAAACTTCAGATGTTGCATATTTTTTCACTGAGATGCAGGCTATGATATTTCTCTTAGGATCAGAATAATTAAAAGAAAAAAAGGCAACATTTGGACACCTTTAGACACTGACATGCGTATATCATAAACAATTCTTGCCACACACTTTTAGTTAAACATCCAAAATAGTATAATTTATGAATTTAGTTTGAGTTCTGAACAGTATGAGAAGAAAGGAACCACTGAGAGCTATTTCAAGAGCACGGAAATGAAAGAGTACTACCAAGCCCCACAAAACCCCAAAAAGAATAAAAAACAGTTATGTATTTTAATTAACCTGAAACGTTGACATTCAGCAAGGATCTTTGCCTGTTAAGCACTGTTTAATTCAGTAAAGTTACAGGGACACTTACCTGGGTTTACAGACATGTAATTTATTTGAGGTCCTGTGGAGGATCAGTGAGGCTCCAAGCCTTTAACGCTTCTTTGAAAGGCAAGGTTTTTTAATGTTGCGTTTAGTGATACAAACTAACTACTGCCAATTTCTGGAAGGGGTCCTTGCTTTTCCAACAATTTTTACAGTATATTTGTTTGTCAACTCTTTGCCCAAAGGAAAACACACACATATTTTGAGAAGTGTGTAACCTTAAAACATCCTAGTGTTAAAAATCTGCTAATGTTATCAATAAATGTGACGAATACTAGACACATTAAAATAAAGCAAATGCTCTTACCAATCTGTTTGCCATCATCAGTAAGAAGTGAAATGCCAGGAGGCACATGAACTTCACAATCTTTTCCCTTTTGACCTTTTAGAGCTCTAACACTGGGAAAAATTAAACCAGGGTTAGTAACTTAAGCTGACATTTTGCTTTCTAGAAAAGTTGTGTATCACATCTTTCATCAACCTGACTCTTACCTGCTGTTGGCTCCTGTTCCAGCTACAAATCGCTTCTGGGGATATTTCTCCTTAATACCCTTCAAGGTAATTCTTTCTCGGGCAACGAACCAGACATCACCACCTCTTCCTCCTTCCCCTCCCAGACGAGGATACCCCATTCCACCAGTGCCTCCTCTCACATAGACCCGCAAGTCGTCTATGAAGTTGCCATACTAACAAAACAACGATTTCAGTGTCAGTAATTATGTCCTGTTTGTATTTCGCTTTACATACACGTGTAAACCCGCTTGGATAGAACTTGGATGGCAATAAATGAAAGTTCAGAAAGCAGGCGCACAGCATTCTGAAATATTTTTTAACAACTGTGTGACAGACCTTCCCCGGCGGCGACACCCGGGCCAGACCGGGCAGGGCCCGGAGAGCCCCGAGCTGGGAACACGCGTGTGCCGCCACCGCCGCCGCCGCTGCCAGGGGCCCGGGCAGTGTGGGACGGACCTGCCGGGCCCAAGTGTCGGCCTGGGGCACGGGAATGCCCGAAGAGGCCCCGGGGGCGGGAGAGGCCCTGGGAGCGGGACAGTGGCTCCCCGCCAGCCCTCCCCGCCACCCGGGACAGGGCCGGCCGCACTGACCTTCCGGAGCAGCGCCGCACCGCAGCGCACCATGGCGCGAGGAGCCGCTGCCCGAGCTCGGGCCCCGGAGCAGGAGCGGGACAGGAGGGAACTGGACAGGAGAATTCGCAGCTCCCGCGGCCGCTCGGGAGCAGCGCAGAGCCGGCCCCGTCCGGCCCCGCCTGCGCGCATGCGCGGCACCGCCCCCCTCCGCCCCGCCCCGCCGGGGATGCCCCCGCGGCGCTGCCGCTGCTGCGCACCCGCCCGGGAGCCGCGGTCTGCTACTGACCTACCCCTTCTGGTACCCGTGTTACTTTTAACAAGCAGCTACAGACTCTGTTCGAGCTAAAAATGCTGCTAATTTCTGCCAATTGGACATGCTTGCATCGTACTGTTACAGAATATTTAGAGCAGAAAATCTTTCAGTGATACAAACAGAGAGAGGAGTAGGAGGAGATGGGTCTGTTGTCCAGACTAAGTCAAATCCCCCAAACCCAATGTGAGTCTTTCCTCAGTGCCGAAGTGGTTTCACTACACGACGCAAGGCAAGATGCATCACGTGAATGGCAAAAAAGAATTTATTAGAAAAAAAAAAGGCACGCCAATGTCAGGCTTTCAGATCATGGGGAATTCATTAGCAGTCCTGAAACAGCTGATACCTAAAATCTAGCAACAAGTGCTTGGAACTGATCTGTTAAGAATGTTATGAGTGAAAAATTGCAAACATGGATCTGACCTTGCCCGGGAGGCATTTCCCTGAGCGGTCCCAGCTGAGGGCTTGTTGGCTGCGCTCCTTTTCCCGCTGGTGGCAGTGGCTGCCTGTGGATCCCCATCTCTCTGTTATGTAGAGACTCAACCCCAGCCTCCATCTCATTGCAAAGCTTTGGAAAACCTCAAATTTGCTATTTTGATACCCTAATACTTTTGATATTCCTGGGGAGGAATGAGAATATGGGGGTTAGGAGAGAAGTTCTCAAGGGAGATGCCACAAATAAAGTTGAAAAGGAAGATGTCAGGCTTGTTTTGGTCTTATTTGATACTTTTTGTAGTAGTCCTGATAAAATCAGTAAGAGCATACTCATGAATCTCGAAATGAGATATACTTAGGAATCATAAGTACAGAAATGTGCTGGTTTGGCTGGAATAGAGATAATTGTCTTCACAGTGGGTAGAATGGGACTGTGTTTTGGATTCATGCTGAAAACAGTGTTGATAGTTCAGAGATGTTTCAGCTATTGCTGAGCAGTTCTTACACAGAGCCAAGGCCTTTTCTGCAACTCACCCCACCAGCAAGTGGGCTGGGAATACACAGCTGACCCCAACTGACCAAAGGGATATCCCATAACATGTGGCATCATGATCAGTAATAAAAGCTGTGGGAATAAGAAGGAAGGGGGTGGAACATTCAGAGTGATTGTGTTTGTCTGCACAAGTCACTGTTTTGAGTGACAGCGTCCTGCTTTCCTGCAGATGGCTGAACATTTGCCTGCCTGTAGGAAGTGATGAACAAATTCCTTGGTTTGCTTTGCTTGGGTGCATGGCTTTTGCTTTATCTCAACCCAAATGTTTTCTCACTTTTATCCTTCGGATTGTCTCCTCCATCCTGCTGGTGGGGAGTGAGGGAGCAGCTGCATGGTGCTTAGTTCCTGGCTGGGATTAAACCATGACAAGGGAGTATTTCAGATGTAGTTCATTTCAAGTAAGGAGGTATTAATGTAATTGTTGAAGGCCCTGGTGAAATCTCATTTGGGGTACAGTGAAAAAGTCTAATCAGTTGTTCTATAGCTGAGCTAAGGTTGAACTGAAAGAGGGATAGAGGGAAGTTAGGTGCATCACCAGAGAGTCTGAAAGCCTTTCATAAGAACAGATTTTAGGATGGCTCAGCTTGTTTACTTCAATAAAACAGAACCAGAAAGAAGTTTCAAGAGCTGTCTATAAATATATCAGGAAAGCAAACATGAAGGATGAAAACCATTTAATTTGCAGGGGAAAAATCCACAAGAACAAACAGATATGTTTGTATTTGATGTATTCATTAATTAATACATCAGGAAATTAGAATAGTGTTTCCAGTCATTACTGCAATCAAATTATGAAACAGCTTTTCCATGGAATATGTGGGACCAAAAATATACCTGTTTTTCATATGGCACTTCATAAATGTACAAGGTGACTGTACAAGAGAGCTTTCTGTAGCGGCAGGGAACCAGGCCTGTCATTTAGGAGGACCTTCCTGTTCTGTGTTACCATGCCAATTCATAGTACAAACAGCAGAACATTTTGTCCAGATGTATGATTCATAATATGGGAAGGACTTGTTAATCATCTGCATAGTAGGCAAGGTTCAGAAATCCTTACATGGGCAAAATTTAATTTGTACTACTGTGACTTTGGTAAAGTGTATGATGTCAGCACTCTATAGAAAAGAACAGGAAAAAAGCAAAAGAACTTTTAAGTGAGATGAAGAAAGCACAAGGAAGTTATCAGCAAAGTTTTCAAGGATCAGGTCATAGGCTCAGAGTTCTACTTGAATAGCAATAGAAGTATTTGTCAAAATACCCCTTGTGCTTTGTTCTGCTTTTGTGGTACATACTACTTGAATTTAGTCCTGGGGAATCATTATGACTTTTGAGAGCAGCCAGATCTGTAGCTGGTCCACTTAGCAGAGCCTTAAAATCAGTGTGCTGAACTTCCCTAACACACAGCAGGATGTTAACTGGTTAACTGGCCCAGAGATGCCAGCAAAGCTACTCACCAATGTTAATTCAACTCATGTAATCAATGCACAACTCAACCTCAAAAAAGAGAAGTAAAGAGAGGCTGGTCTTCTATATGCTCTGAGTTGAAGGTGTTAAATTTATTGATATAACACTAGATTTGTTTCAACTCAGAGCAAGCTTGTGCCAACAAGCTCATACAAGCAGGGAATTAAGTAACATTTAAATGGAAATGTACCATTGTGCATTTTCTGGAACCTTTTATACCATTAAGTGCCTTATCACACACATGATGCTAAGAATGACTGAAACGTAATTATTTAAAACTCTGAAGTTTGAGGATATTTAGATGTTTCATTATCTAAATACTTTGCTTCAAAAATGTATCTGGTGCCCTGAAGAGACTCTGTTTTGCCAGTGCAGCACTGATTCTACCACCTTTCTCTCCTGGTTCAGTCACTAGAGGGTGTCATACTTGATCTTCAGTAACAGGGCTGTGAACACTTCATTGTGGAGCCTGATGGCAGAACATAGCCCTGTTATTTTTTTTTCTTCAGAAGCTGCTAATCAGTGATGTTGAGAGTGACTCAATTCTTTCTCTTCAGTGAATCAATCCTGTTTACGTACGAGTGTGCCTGTGTCACAGAGATGTCTGTAATTCAGTCATACAAAAGGCTGATAGCATTTTAAAGGTCCCCAAACTGATTTATACATAGTTAGTGCTTATTCTGAGTTTCACGACAAATAATGTTTCAGTTCCTGCTCTTTCTGTTCTTACTGTGTACTTCACATACCTGTGTATGATTGTTTGAAAATCACAAGGGTACAGCTACATCAATTCACAATTTTACCACTGTTTCTTTTCTCTCATGATATAAGTCAGTAGGTAGTATGCTGTCATCAACTCTAACAAGAGGAAGCCATAAAATCTCTTTTCCCAACAATTAAAAACTTCCACCAGCAGTTTTTTGAAATTTGTGATCTATATGCCCTTTCTCTCAGTCTAGAAAAGAACAAATTTTGATGGAAATATGTACAACTTTAGCTGAAATATTTTAGCAACGCAGCTTTACTTAGAGTTGAAATAATTAAAAAATAAAAGCTAGGTTCTTCATTTCCTTACCTTTCTGAACATGCACACAATGATTCATTGCAATGTTGGGAAGATGGCATAAAGGTGTTTGTAACTGAAGGAAATAACTACACCAATGTAACCAAGGTTCAAATGTTCTAAAATATCGATGTATTAATTTTAAAGTTTTATGTAAAAAGGTAGAGATTTAATCAATTGTGAGAATAGACTTTTCAGTACAATGAAGTCCCATTAGATGGAGGCACCTCAGTTGCAAAAACAAAAGGAATAAACAGAAGTACTACAGTTTAAAACATATAGTATACAAAAGCTATTGATTTTGCAAGAATTCTGAGGGAAACATTTTATTTTACCCAAGTCTGGCTATTTGAAAAAATCAAATATCAGATAAATAGTCACTTTTACTATGAGTCATGAGCCATATGAGCCATCTCATAAAACTTAGTGTCAAACAGCTGTGCTGGAGTCTGTAGGTTTACATGTGGCATATGCTGCATCTGTGGAATTCTTCCTGAACCCCTGCACAATGAAGAACACAACACAATTTTCCTCTAAATCCCATTTATATTTAGTCATTAGCTTAGTTTCTAAGTCCTTGCACCAGGTCCCTGGTTATAAGGGCTTTTCCCTTCAGCCCAAGCTTTTATGTAGTTTTCAGATACATTAGATTTTATGAAGGTGGTCATAATTGACTTTTCTTGACTTTCCTTGACCTTACTTGTTCTGAAACGGAAATTGTAATAACAATATTTACTTACTAAACATGATCAGTGTCTGTATTTGTGGTACTTCCATCCTACAAACTTCACATAACATTCCACAGGATTATTAGCTGTCCATAATTTTGATCTCTGTCTATTTAAATTCATGGATTCATCCTTGTTCCAGGTGGCATTCTCACACAGGTAATGATCCCTCAGTGCTTGGCTCACAAGATGCATAACACCAGAAAGGAAAATGAAATATGCAAGTCATCCTTCAGAACGATTCTCACTTGGGGAGGTGATTTTTTAGATATTATCAAAGAATTTTCACATAAATAGATTCTTAAGAGTACATTGTTTATGAGGTGGCATTTTAAAAACAGATAATTTTATTCAAAACGATTGTCCTGAGAAAAACCTGTTCCTTTACATTTTGATTACTATAGTTGTGTTCTGTGAATACCTTGTTTTAAGATTAAAAATGGTGTATTTATTAACTAGATTAGAAAAAGCAAGAAGGTGATAAAAATAAATCTCTAAGATGAAGAAATGCAATTGAAGGCTGCCATCATTGGCTATTGGAGTAGAATGAAATCACTGTGTTTTCACCAGTATCCTGTGCTAGATTTTTTAAGTGGGGATGAAATGAGAAGAATTGATGCCATGGCCAAGCACTGTGTGACTGCCTGCTTCTATACATGCCTTTAAATGCCTTTGAAATTTTGGCTGTTACACTGTGAGATCACACTAATAAATTTAACAGTGTGTAAAGCAAACTAAAAGTGAAAAGCTTTTCTTAACTTGAAAACTTACTGGATGCTATTTTTCATTACTGATATTAAGGAGCTTTCTTAAAGGTGGGGTCTTCGTATAGCCTTCCTAATGCTCTAATCTCTTTGGTTATGGAAGCTGCCTTAGAATTTCAAGGAGTCATGCATCTAATAGCGCTTTGGCCCCTTTCAATGATGCAAAGAATTCAGAGGTGGCCTAACTATATTTCAGTCTTCCAGATATTTTCTTCTATATAGCTGTGTAGGTTCAAACATGGCTTACTTTTTGAAGCAAGATTTTGAAACAGTCTTGACATTGCTTGGCTGGAAAGGCTTCCAGAAGATACCTAATTATTCTGAACACTATAATTTCCAAGCAGATTTGTATTTGTGTTTAAGTACTGTATATATTGGGTTTTAGACAGAAATTATTACATTTCCACTTGAAAGAACAGACTGTTCCTGTCATGTTCAACTCCACCAAAGCATATTGTGAACCCTTCCAGACCCAATTTTACTACATATTTGTCCTTTTCCCTTATTTTGAACATTGTCCCTTCATGTTCTGGTGTGCAAACAGGAACATGGACAAAAACTAGGTTTATGAAATAGGTGTTTATTAAATAGGAGTGTTATTGTTACTGATTTGAAGAAAGATTTGCTATCCATTCTATTTTCCTCCCTCTGCCAACCCTCTGCCTCTCCCGTTCCCTCACACCCACCCCCACAAAGGCAGTCTCTCCAGGTGAGGCCCCAGCCCAGCCTAGGCTGACACTGGTGCCTGCTGCAGAAAGAGGTGGGGCTGCCACAGCTACAGCTCCCTCCACCCTTCCACCGACCTGAGTTCAGCTGTTGCTGCTGCTGCTTTGCCAGTGGCAGTAATCCCTGTGCAGTCTGATCCTGGCATCCTTGGAGCACCCAGCAGCTGCCGGGCACTTGTGGCCCTCTCATGAATTTCTTTGTTTTTCTCCAAGTGGCTGACCTCTGTTCCTTCAAGCCTACTGTTTTCCATCTCCTCACAGAAACACAGTAAGTACAACTTCTGCTGTGTCTCTTCAGTTACTGCCTTTGTGAAATTCACCTGTCTTGTACCAAACAGTAGGAGTTACTAGTTAAAAGAGGTTTGTTGTGGTCTCTGCTCCTGTTTGAGGTGTTGAAATGGACCTTTAGCATTTTAGTTTTTAGCTGGATTAAAATGTGAAATGAAATCAAAACAACTCAAAATGTTGGTGGTTTCCTGGCTGCCTTTTTCCTGCATTGTAGCTAAATTGCCAGTGTATCCTTCCACCTCATGTTGGTGTCTAGTGGAAGTGGAAGTGAGAAGAAAAGCATTTCCATCTCTACTTATTTGTTGGAACTAGTCTTCTAACAGCCAAGGCAGAGAAACTTTAATGCATATTGATAAGCTCTCAGGATGCTGAGGCAGGTAATCCTGCTGCCTGCTGAAATGTAGATGGGCAGGAAGTTTTAGAAAGGAGCTAGGCTGGGGGAATATCTGTTTCAGTTCCTTGGGTTCTGAAGCTGAGGTAAAGGAATACATGACTTTAGGGACCTCAGATGGCTGCAGCAGTGTGATTACACATTCAAACTAAAATCATCCCAGCACCCTGAAGCCACAGCAAAAAAGCCTATGTCAAGCTCTTCTGTTTCCTGACCCAGTTTCATATGACTCTGAACTCCATGGTGTCATCTCAACTCTGTATTCTTATAGACATTTTACATAAATCTCAATAATACAATGAATTATCTGTGAGTTAACCTCTAATTGCATCACTAGGAGTTGCAGAAAGGACATCAGTGTTTTAACACTTTGAAGACATCATAGACTAACTTTTCATATTGCCAGTGCCCAGGATATTCAGAGTGGGAGAGCACACTTGCAGTTTTGGCCAAGCTCCCACTAAAATTTGCACAGTTGCCCAAAATGCTGCCTTTTCTCTGTACAAAACCTCACATAATTTTGTAATTGTATTTTACATTCTGAATTGGAAACTGTGGGAATGAGCATGGCACCAACTACCTGACAGAGAATTAATTTAAGACACCAAAATAAGGTGCACTATCTGAGAGTCACGACTGTCTTTTCAGAGTCCTTATGCTCATTTGTGGGTTTTTGGGGTATTGTTTTTTGTTTGGATTTTTTTTTACTCTCCCATTCCACTGTACTTTATCTTGGTAGGAAGGACTGATTAAAAAAAAATAAAACTTATCAGGTGCTTTCATGGTGTTCTGTCTATGCTTCCTTCAATTATATGGAATGCACATCATAGGAAAACTGCATTTTCCCAGAGGGAATCCTTGTACAATAATGAATACATATTCTGTATCATTTGAAATTCTCATTATGCCTCCTGTGTTATTGTTCTTTCCATCTTCATTTCTCTAGACAGTTTCTATGTTTTCAATATAAGCTAGAAATAATTGTGCCAAAAGTTTACTTAATTTTATAACATAAGCCAAAAAGAAATTTGCCTTTTTCCAGTCTTGCAACAGCTACTGAATGAGTTCTTAACATGCCTATGCTCACCCAATACAGAGTATGGTCTGGTTTACCATGCCTTCATTACCATCTTTCAGAGTTGAACTGTTCCATGAAAGATTGGCTATCTATAACTCTGTTACTTGCTTGCAATCATTTGAAATAGTATACCATTAGAATTCTTTAAACATCTGCTATTAACCTGATTTTACTGATGATTTAAGTGCAGATGTTTAAGGGAGGAAGTCTTTGTCTCAAGGAGCCTTTCTGACATAGGCTATGGTCACCTCAAGCTTTCTGCTTCAGGTTCTTGTGTTCTAAACAGAATTAACAATTTCCAACCTAGCTCCAGCATTAGGCTTCATTGACTGGTATTTATTCCATGGTTTGAAAGAAAAGTATTTTTCTATATATATGCATAAATCATCTCTTGAGGTGCCCTTGAAAGTTATGTGAGAATGAACTACATAATGACAGAATCACTGTGATTTTATATGCTTCATTTCAGGTATCTTCTTGAAGTATGGAATTTGTATGGAAACAAAGGTGGTATCTTCAGCTGAGCTGTATATTGATACTGAACTTGGTTTATGCCAATCTAGACTATCAAAAAGAAACTCCTCCAAGCCTGGGTGAGATTGATCATCAGTGCTGGGAGGAATCATCCCATGGACTGGTGGAAATGAAGAAACTCAAGGTAGCAGATACAGTCATTGCTCTCTGGGACTTCATGATGTTCCTAAAGGAATCCCCTAAGCCCAAGCACAATGAACTCTTCAATGATTTAGCCCAGACCTTCTGGGATATGTATGTAGACTGTGTGCTTTCAAGATCCCATGGAATGGGCAAAAGGCAATTAACATCTCCCAAATATTCTGCCACATAGTCACACAGAGCTTTGGAAGGTAAGTATAGGATATTGTGTTAGTCTATTATGTACTAACATTAAACTGAACCACTGCTCCAACCTTGCCCTTGATTGTTTAGACAACTCAATATAGTAATTTCCAATTTTCTGTCTCTACTTGTCAAAACAGTTTGCATCTTTCCATAGTAGCTACTTACATATGACTCATGAGAATACATGAGTCACTAATAGTTAGGGTACAACATTTCAGTATTTAACAAAGTGTAAAAAATGTTGGGTATGCATGTTGGGACTGTGTGGAAATGGATGCTGAATTCTTTGTTTATCACTGTGTGCATATCAATGACAATACATTAATAATTACAATACTAGAAGTTTCCCAGTATTCAGACTTCAGTTTCAGCTTTGGGGAATCATCCCTCTATGAGAAGGGAAACTCAAATCCCTTATAGCTTGAACCATATTCTTCCCATTAAAACATTATATTAACACATAATGTCATCTCATGGTTACTGTGAATCACTAAACAGTGACAGATTTTGGTCATCATTGTCTGGGATGAGTCTGAACTGACACCATATAGGTGACTGGCTTTACATCTTACTAACCAGTCCTATATCTGTTGTCTCCCTTCTCCTCAGCAACAGACTTTTCTGTACACGGTCAGATCATTTAGGTTTTCACACTGAACATGGGGATCATTCAGTCCTAGCATTCCTAACATATTGTTTGGACAATAACTACCTTTATTTCATAATCTTGCAGGGTCTGCTTTCACCAACTGATTTTAGGCCAAAAGGGGAGAAAATGAAGATAGCTCAGCAAGGCAACATCAAAATGAAGAAGCACAAAGGCGCAGCATATATCGTAGATGCTTAGACAAGTCCTTTGGCATGGTTCATTCTTTTTTTCCTTTTCTTTGTATAAAGTTCTTAATCACTGCTAAATTGATAAGTACATGAGCCCCCACATTGTCACTTTTGCTTTCCTGTCTTGCAATCTACCAATCTTGCCTCTTCCCTACTGCATATGTGAATGCTTTTGTTTTGACCTTTGTTTTACCTTAGTTATTTCAGGTAAGCTTGCAAGTCTGGATGTGTCATATTTTTGTAGTCTTGTCTTTTTCAATAATTCTCTTTTTTAAAAGTTAATTTTGATGGAAACCCAATATATTTTTATACATTAAGCAATGGAGAAAATGTCAACAAACATATTTTATACAGTGTCTCACATACTATTTACTTTTAAGAATTGCAAAAAAGAGGTGTGACATCAAGGTAAAGGGGAGGATTATGGTCATTGTAATGTCCTGTATAGTTTAAACTTTGCATTTTATCACTGCTTATTCTAAGGTATGGATTAATTAAAATATTTTTTTAAGTAGCAAGGCCTGAATAGCAGTAATTTTCTTGTCTATTAACATGTTACTTGAAAAACCACTACTACATTATATTAAGAACAGTGCTTTACACAAGACTGCAAATAAGGTGATGCCGTTCATCCCTGTCATAGCAGGCAACATTACAGCTGGGAAGAGACCTGTGCATCAAGTGCTTTGAAAGACTGATACTGACTTGACTACTGCTGCCAGTATAAACCCTCAAGCGTGGATAAAATAATTCAGTAACCAACTAACTAATCGAGTTCTTCTGAGCACAAAAAGCCTAAGAAATGCTGACTGCTCTCTGCTTTACTCCTTGAGCAATCACCTTGTTCAGTCCTCAGCCTTTTATGAGAGTCCAGCTGGTTTTAATTATTGTAGGCAACAGTACTTTGCAGTAATGGCATGCAAACCTTCATAAGTAACAAGAACTCCATCTCACATAATGCTTAGCTCATAGGTAGTTTGTAAAATATCCAGCCAGTCTCATAGATTTGTAAATGTTTAACTAAGTAGACACAATATTGAACTGCATCTTCTAATAGACGTCCCCTGTGGTATTCTGGAGAGGGTACAAAAGTAGTGAGAGATTTCTGTTTACCCATCAGTAGCACTGTAAGTTCCTGATATAAATTATATTTTAAATACACCTTTACTTTTGAGCAAAAAGAGGGAATCATGATCCACCCAAATCCAGCAGTTTTAGGAATCTGTTCCAGCAATATCCAGTTTATAAAGCTAGATATAAATTGGATTGTAAATAATACAGTAAATAACACTATGCTAAAATACTACATATACTATACTATAGCAAAAAATACTATATTGCATTGGCAATAAATGTTTTAACTGTCATAAATCAAATAAATAAATTCCCCTTGATGAAATGTTTATTCATTACCTACAGAAGTGTCAAATTGTAGTAACATTTTGAAGGTAATGTTTCTTATTTTATTTATATATATATAGTGGTCTTTTAATTGAATGCAAGAGCAAGGTATCCTATGCAATTTTAAAGGCTTCTCATTGTTCAGACTCTTTCTTTTCATCAGCTTTCTGTAGGAGGTGAAGGTGCTTAGCCTCTACCATACTTGGCTGCAGAATGTCTGAACAATCAATTGCTATGGCCACCCTGCAGTGTCTGCCAAAGGGGCAGGTGACTGTGAACCACAAGAACAGAGTTCCATAAGCAGCAATAGCAAAACAAATTCCAAGCAGAGGTACAGTGGTGGACATGTCTATGACAGAACCGTAGCTGGCTACTGCAGGGATGTCTGCATGAGGGATTAACAGGGAATGGGATGATCTTTTCTTCCATCAGTACTCCCTCTCTTTCCATTCCTCCCTCTTCCTGTAGGGTTACAGCAGGGACAGCAAGCCCAGTTTTTTTGGGTGTCATGTGTCCCCTGCCCTCCCTGACAGCCAGATCACAGTCCATGCTGGCTGGCAAAATCAAATGTTGTCTGTGCTGCAGTGGGCCTTGTGTTAGTATTAATTTATTAAATATAAATATAAGCATTTGGGGAAATTCTGTCCCCTTCCTTCTCCAGTCATTATTAACATGAGGATGTGTAGCTGCTTGCTTGCAGTCAGGGTGTCTATAGCAGCAGCACAAAGCAGCTGGGGGAGATAGATTGTGTGGGGCTCACTTTGTGCCCGATTTAAAGGTTTTGCATAAGCAAAAGTGATTTCCGGTTAAAAGTTCGTCTTTATCCATACCTTGGCAACACTGTACTGCTGTAGCCTTTGCTCAGAAATTGGATAGACTCACATAAGTCCCTATATTTTTTTTTCAAGTGGGCCTTTGCCTTGTTGCCAGGAGTAATGAGTCATCCACACATTCACATATGTGCAAGCATGTAAAAAACCCTCTAAATGTCACAGTTTTTGGTCTCCTAGTAAAATATTTAGTGTTTGGTTTTAGTTATGAAGAGACAATGGAACATACATTCTCTTAACCAGTAATAAAGCAGCAGAGCTTCTGCAGAGCTGCCAGAGAAATAGAAGTAACTGAGCAAGACTCTACTTGACACAGAGGACTTCAGTTAGAGAGTATCTGTTTATCTTAGCTAACCTTTCTTGCAGGCAGGCAAGAAATACACATACAGGCTTGTTTAATAAAACATACTTAAACTTTATATAGATAATTTTGGAAAAAATGTCATGATGAAACTAGATTATAGTTAAAAATTATGAGTCAGCAAAGGGCCAGCATAAAAAGTTAAATTAAACTAGCATAGCTCAATTTAATTTCTCTAGCTTTAAGTACTAGATGACTTTCCTACTTTACAATGTGATGTTTAACAGACCTGTCCATAAGAAAATGCTTCTGCTCTTTGGAATCTACAGAAGTAGAAATTTTTCTAAACTGCAAGTACTATCTTTTGTATGGCTGTTTTATTTCATTATTTTCTTAGGGTTCTTCTTTTTGTAGAATTTAAGTAGACAATTCTGAAACAAAACTTTATTTTTAATGCCACCACTGCTATGTCTTGTTACAGGGACAAACATTTTTACCACATTCTTATACCACCTCCCATTCCACCCGTCTTTCATGAAGTAAAAACAGGGAATTGGAACATGTTTAGCTCAAATTTATTTCCTGTTTTCAAGTTGGCAATTAACCAAGTGAAAGCTTGTGCTTTTCTCAAGGTGTTGTTTACAGGCAAAAATGACAGACTAGGTCTCAGAGTTTGTATGTCACAGCATCCAAGCTTGCAATGTCACAGAAATTTTTGCCATAGCACTGTATTATTAACTGGTTTTAAAACGGAGTAACAGCCTCAGGGAATTCTGCTTTGTTGTAATATAGAAAAATCTGGAATTGCCCAAAGTAATAAAGAAAATAGCATAGAAACTGAGTTATCTACTTAAAGGTCTGCTGCTCACGAGTTTGTGTTGGTATTCTAGATGTGCTGGGGTAGAAGGGGATGAGTCCTTTTTGGACACAGCATGAGTAATAACCCAACGAATAATTAGATTAGTAAGATCAATCACAGAGCTGTGAGCAATTTATAAGGAGCAAGAGATTCCAGCATGTGCCTGCAACAGGCTCAGAGAAACTTGTCATAAGCAAACTTTTTAATGAGTGTTTAGAGTAAGACTGAGAAAAATAGGTGTCAGAAGTTCTGATGCTAAAGGTGGCAATTCAAGAAACAAAATGGACTTGGATAAAACCGTGTGGGTATGGTATCCAGGAAAATGAAGACTTGAATCTGTTTATGTGAAGGTTTATCACCCAGCTCAATGAGATACTTGAACTGCAATGTGTGAAATGTGTCAGCAAGAGATGGAAATATAAATAGTGGACCTACTGATGGTGGATAATGCTCACAAAGTTATGAGACTCAACATACCTTTGTACCATACTGTATGGGCTATTTTATTAATAAAACATCTCCATATTTATATTAATCAAGCAAAAATAAAGTTTTGCTCTCTAGATGTTCTAAACAATTTATCAAAGCATTAAGAACAGATTTTATCTTGTATTTACATACAGGTAATTATATAGTAACATTAAAGCAGTTTGAAACTGTCTATTCTACAGGTACCAATTTTTTCTTGACTGAGTCCAATGTTTTATCTCTTTTGATCTCTTTTTAAGGCTCCTTTACAAACCGAGGGCTTTCTAGGAGCAAGGTCTGTAACAGCAAGTGGCCCTCCCATGAACTGACAAGGTGTACTTTCGACAGTTACTAAGCGACCAGGTCCAATCTGAAATACAAAATAAATACATTGCTTGACTTTCATGTTAGCACTTTAAATGAGATGAGAGTTAAATCATGAACTATCTTTTGAAAATATTATTCAGCTGGTGGAGATGCCTGCTGAGGTTCCCGAGGCGCACTAAATCTATCCTTTATACTGAATTCACAATTTGTTCCTATCAATACAAAAGAAAGGACAGTGTTTTTCAGCAGGTACTATTATGTGCTCTGCTCTTCTGCCTTCATGTCTGATCTTATGAATTGAAAAAAAGAAAATCAAGCCTTTATTACAAGAGAAGTTTGTTATGCAATGTTATTTGGATTTGTATAGAATGTCAGCCACAGTTTATGTCTTCAGAATTTCATTATATATTTATATGTCAAAGGAAAAAAAAAGTAACAGACCCTCTTCCTCTCAGAATGCAATTGCCTACAAGTACTGCTCCAGAAAAACCTCCAAGACCAGAAGAGACATACTCTTTGCAGTCTCATTACTACTTTTTTTACTGAATAGGTTCAGGTCTTTGAATAAAAGCCCCTAAGTGACAGTTCTGTCTTCTAACTGTGACCTACTAAAACAAAAAATGCAATGCTCTGAGTGCATGTGTCTCACTTGTTTGATTACTTGACCTTGATTGGTTTGCAACAACCATCCTAGCTTAATCTTCATCTCTCCCTACTAAGGCTGTTTGGTAGAGAGGAGGGAAGAAGACTGTTGCATAAAAAAAAAATTTCCATCCAGATCTGTCATTTGAAATTCTTCTAAGCAATGTACCCACGTAGTTTTTTATTATGCTGCTGATGTATTTGTTTTCTCAATACACTTATTCTGCAAAATGGACTAACCTTTTCCTTGTTTTTAACTACAGTTACCGAAATATTGCTTATAGAACCATGAAGATATTTTCTTGTTAAATCCTCTCCCTCCAAGAAATGAACAATCTTGGCTTGAGGTTCATGTCTCTAAAGTAAAATCTAACGATATATCTCTCTACTAACAATTGCCAGATCACTATGTTTACATCTAAATTTTTCAGATACTTTCTGCAAAATATTGCTGTTTGACAGTCTCACTGATGTATATGCAAGCAAGTAAATATTTTTCCAGCCCACTTCATTCTCCATCCACAGATGTTTCCCTTCATATCTTTCTTTTTAGGAAAATTTGATCAAAATCCTAGTCTAGCAGTTTGAGACAATCCCCTTGCTTCCTACTAAGCTCCTCTCGTCTTCATCCCATCAAACATGAACTGCCTCTTTTACAAATCGCAGCCATGTTGGTTGTCATTATTCTTTCATGCTAGAGAGATCCTGATAATAGTCTCTTGCCTATGTACAAGTTTGAAAATAGCACCTCATGGTTATGCTTCTTTGTTTCTCCTTATATGTAAGAGTAACTTACAAGCAGCCGAGAAACTATCCCTCCCCCTAAAATCCTCCTTAGCTGTGATGCTTACACAGAAATAATCTAGCTAGCTCAAAACCAGTTATTGACTAGATGGGGATTCTCTCATGTCTTACCACATCTTGTCAAAACACAACATCTAAATATGCTCTTAAATTTGAATAAGATCTTAACAATGGCTTTTATTTTCTCACATGTCAATTAACTGATAGAAATGAGGAAAGAAAAAGTTTTCTGCAGATACAGTAAGTGGCTTATCTGCAGACAGTCAGGAACACTACTGACAAAGGACTCTTCTATGGATGTATGAGACATCACACATATCTACCCAACAACAAATAAAAGAGATCTTGACCTCAGCAAGGTTTTCATGAATGGCTGTCTCACAAGAGGTACGTATCAAGCAGCATACGGATCACTTTGTTCACACTTTTTCAAGAAATTTGCAGATCTGAATCTCAAGTAGTCTGTGTGATTCTGACCAGCTGCTTGTCTGAGGATATGTCAGAATGGGAAGTGGTGGGTTTCAGGAGATACAGATTCTTTCTTATACACTTGAACTTGACAACATTCTTAAAGAAAGCATAAGCAGCAGCACATATACAGCCAGAATAAGCCCCAAACCACTTTCACATTAATGAAAATAAAACAGTGTCACTGAAAATTACTTACTGTTGTATGCAGGCCTTTAATATCAGTAGAATGGACTGCTCCATTTTGAGTCTGTGATTTAGGTCTGGAAGCCTCTATTGCTTCTTCCTGAAGCTTTTTTGCTTTCTGAAGGTAGTTGGAAAGAAGGCAGAATTGCTTTAATCTGAATTACTTGTGTCATTTGTATTTGTTCAAAAATATACCAAAAAAATGACAAGATAAATGAGGTGACAATTCTATTTCCTTTAATTGTAAGTCCCCTCCCTCTGGCGTGTGACTCTATCTTGTAGCGAGGACCTGCAAACAGAGTAAAGGGTCATGGCATTGCAAGGGTGGGAAGGGAATCCTGGCTTGCTGTGGTTGAGGGCTGTAGCTAATGCAGCCATGGATGCTGGGAGCCTTCATCGCCACAAGAGTGCGCTGTTGCATCAGAGGCAGGTTGTCATCCCATCCAGAGCACACACCTACATGGCCTGTCAGTCCCCAGCTGATCTGAGGCATTACAACAAAACCTCAATATACCCCAGATGAACGACTTCATGTTTTCTTTTCCTGAACTTCATAAGCTTTTGGTCAGCCCATCCCTCCATCCTTTTGAATAGCAACCCTACCTCCCAGCATATGGATTTCTTCCTCCAGCTCAGTGTCATAGAATTACAGAAACACAGAATCCTTTGAGAGTTGGAAGGGACCTGAAAAATCACCTATTTCCAACCCCCCTGCCGTGGACGGGGACACCTTTCACTAGACCAGGTTTCTCAGAGCTCCATCCAACCTGGTCTTGAATACTTTCAGGGATGGGGCAACCATACCTGGAATGAGGATGTGATGTGCATATATAGTGATCCAATATTAACAAAAATGCTAAATCACCCCTGTATTATCAACCCTATAATAATCTCTGAGGAATATCACTCAAAACTGGCTGCTAGTTAAGCTTTAATCACTGATCACTGTCCTTTGAGCCCATTAGTCCAGACGGTTTTTCATCCAACTTGTAGTCAGTCCACCTGTGTGTAGTCCAGTCCTATCTTCCCATTTTGGCTATGAAAAGGCTACCCAAGATGGTGCCAAAAAACCTTGTTAAAGCCAAGGGAATAGACATCCATCTTCCTCTTTCTCTAGAACAGATAATTTTATCACAAAAGCAACCATGATGGCAAGGCATGATTTGTCCTTGGTAAATCCGTGACTGCCACTACCAATCTATCTCCTTGTCCCTCATGTGCCTAAGACAGCTTCCCAGGGACTTAAAACTAACAAGTCTGTAGTTCTCAGAATCCTTTTCTGGTCCCTTTTCATTTCTAATTCTAGCACAGATCTTTACCACAGGCCAGGGAGGCGCTTGGATGGGGAGAAAATTGTTTTAATCTTCTTTGGGAAATGAGGAAAAATTAAGTTAACTGCCAAAGCTTCGTTTAAGTCTGATTTCATTTGTTTTACAAATTAGTCTGATTGCCAAACCAGGACTCCAATATTTTTAATGTTTTTTTCAAAAAGCACAAATAATGCTAGAAGAAAATCAATTTGTGATTGTAATCAGAAGAGTAGAAGAATCAAAGATTGTGTAACTTTGCAAATACATCTTATGGTTACTTCTTCTATGTCTGTCTGAATATAAAATTTAATCTAACTTCTACTTGAATAACCGAATAAGTCATTAAGAAATGTCTTTGAAACTTGGTAATTAATATAACTACACCATGAATATAATTTTTCTGCTCCATCAGACTTCTTACCTTCAATGCCTCATAGTTTGATGTCCGAATCAAGAAATTTTCCCAGGATTTATTTATCATTTCTCTCTGCTTACGCGTAGCTTGGATCTGTAATACAAATGAGATTTACAAGATGCAACACAATCCTATTCTCATGAGTTTTTCAGAATTCTTTGCTTGTGCTGTTTGAGAAGTATGTTCACCTCTGCCCCTCTGGCTACATTAGCTCATCCCTTCTCACCCAAGAGTGGATGATAACATGGAGTAAAATACTTGTCCTTCGAAACTTCATTTATGCACTGCCTTTAAAAACAAAAAGAGGCTCACTTTCTCTGCACAAACTCATTTTCCTCTCTTCCAACACAAGTGTTGGACAATTATGTTGGAAGACGCCCAGGTCTTTCAGGAATACTTTCTGTGTATTCTTAATCTCAAAGCTGTAACAGACATAGAATCAGTTCAGGTAACAAAAGTGCAATCGCCACAATGCCTCAAAAGCACTAGCATGAAATTTTAGACAACTGGACCAACTGGTCTTACTTTCCAGAAAGCAGGAGAGGATGAGACAACAGATGAGCAAAAATGCCAAATGCTTGCCTTATGGAAAATATCTCAGTCTGCTCATCCTCAGCATCCTGGGAAGCACAAAGCCCTGTTTTCTGAAGTAATGAAGCTCTGTGAATATTCACCCAAGGGAGGTTATAATGGGGGCTTATATTTCATTTTCAGAAGCAGACGTAGTTGTAATAGGTACAGATGAACACAGGTGCAACTCTATAGTCACATAATGGTAATTTCTCCTTACATCATTGCTAATGAATCACTGATGATACAGCTTAATTTTTTTCACATTACTCCCTAAATATTGAGAAAATTATACACTTTGGGAGGACTGAGGTTAACCTAGTTTAATTTAAAGCTAAAATTTTGCTTCTGAGACAGATTACACCATTTCCAAGCCATGTAGACATTTAAAATTCTCAACATCATATAACAGGAAAATCTGCATATAAATGCACAAAAACCCTTTTACAGGCTTTACTTATTTAAATATTCCTTGTCTTACTTTTTTATATATTTTTTTCTCTTCTTGGATTTCTTGGTGGAGTTGAGTTTCAAGGAGTTCAGTCTGTAGAACATTAACTGCTCTTGCAGTATCTTCGGATACCTTTGAAAGAGCTTTCAAGGCTTCCTCATCTGGGGTAACAGGTCTGAATTCTTCTTCTAGTTCTGCACATATTTCACTCCAAACTTCTCCAACCTGTGTGTGAAACATACACCACACTATTTGATATTATTCTCATTTCTCAGTTTCAATTATTCAGGTTTGACTTGACTAATGCTATGCCAAATTCATTCATGAATGAATTTGCTCCCTAAGCCATCCCATACCCAAGCTTGATTCCACAGAGGAGTAATGTTGATAAGTACAGAAATTCAGAAGACATACAGATAACTCTAAGATACTAAATTACAAGAATGAAGTGTTGCATCCAACTGCCTGCTTCTTAAAATCTTCAATTTCAGACATTATCAGAGCAAACTGCAACATAAGACAGTAACATAAGTTGGAATTATCAACCAAAGATCAAGTCTTGCTAGTTCCTGAACACTCCAAGCTTTCACAGACTTCAGTCCTAAGCAAAACATTGGCATAAAGGGCTTTTTGAGCAGGATGACTCCTACAATGCTTGTTATCCTGTTCTAGTTTCCTATAGGCTCATCCTTCTTAACTTTTCACAAGAAGGATTGATGCATGGGTGGATGGTTACTGTACGTGAGAATAAAGATGGGAAAAACACACAAAAACTTATCAGAGTGTGTATTTAATGTAATTTTTAATAGTGACCCCCTGAACTGACCTTACTGCACAAAGAGGCAGCCCTACTTTCCTACTCTCCAGTCCTGCCCCAATTTCTTACTCCTAGTGCTTTTAACTAGCATTACCTTCTAGTCTTATTTTCTGTGCAGTCACAAAGATTTAAAGCAGTAAAGGAAGAGTCTCGGGATTGTTGCAGTGCTGGAGGTGGGATTGTTTCCTTTGATGGTTAAATACTGGTTTATACTCTGTGAAACTGTGGGTGAGTTGTGACATAGGGGACATCTTTTGAAGGATTATTTGTTTGTCGTATCCTGACATATACCTGTTTTATTTTTGGAAATTCAGATACAGTAGTAATATTTTCTTGAAAAATACTCACTTTAAAGTCCATATAACGTCGTATGACAGCAAGTGTAACAAAATCCTCAGCAGACAAGCCAGGTAAATTTTCAAAGCCTAAAAGAATGATGTAATTTCTGCATTAACAGTATGATGAATTTATCTTAAAATATAACATTTTAACAAAAGACATCTTATCATATAATCACATGCAAAATCTTCATCATACATATACCAGTCAGTGATTCTTGATCCTGAGCAGCCTTTTGCTGATAGAAAACCCTTGTTTTCTCCATAATAAATTCTCTCTACACTAAAATCTTTACTTATGAGTTGCTCTGTTGACCTTCCAATCACGTGGAAGGCTGGGATAGTACTCATTTGCTACACTTTTGTGGCAAGGGTTGGATCTTCTGTTAACAACCAAACATCTGAGTCTACAGGTCATGGTTTCTAAAGCAGCAGCTCAGCACAAACAGAGTCTGCTTTAACTATGAAGCAGACAACAGGAAAAATATAATAGTGCTTTGTTTCACAGCTGTGCAATGAGGGTATCTTGTGTCTTCAGCATAATGCCTTGAGCATCATAACTCCGTCTTTTTAAAATATGTTTCCAGTACGTGTAAAAGAATAAGATAGAGAAGTATGGTTACTGAGACTATGCCTAATTTTTTTTCCTTTTTTTTTCATACTGAATGTTAATTGTACTTTGATAAGAAAAAAAAAATCTCTATATTCTATCAAATCTTTTTCTAGACTGCATCATACCATCTGTGTTCTAACTGGGAATGTAGCATCTGTATAGGGTATAATTACATCATGTTTTGAAGCTAAGAAATACTGTAAGTAAAGACCATTTACCACTGCTTTTCTGGATCACCATGTTACAGGATGTTACAGAGCCTAACAGTAAGAGCAACATGCTGAGAAAAGACTACAAAGGTATTTCCATATTATATTTTATTATCTGTTTTCATGTCATTTCAGTACTTCACAGGAGACATTACAATGTATATAACTAACATAAAAGGTACGTGTGAATATAGGAGAAAGCAGAAAGAAAATCTCGTGCTTTTTGTCTCAGCAAAGAATTCAGCTGAGATCCAACATTTAACATAATTAATGCTAATAAAAATTAGTAAGAACCTGGGTTACAAAACAGGAGACACTAGCTATAGATTATCAGTGAAACTAAGGACGTTTTCAAACCAGTTCATTCTCTGGATTACCCAGGGAACTGGTTGAAGCAATCTCAGAACAATTACTGATCATCTTTTAACCTGTGGAGGACGAATGTGAAAAAAAAAAACAAAAATAAGGCTTATTTTTAAAAGGGAGTAAGTACAAGCCAGAGAATATTGATTCAGTTCAGTTCCTGAAAAACACCTGAAACAAACAGACAAATCATGTTTATGCAGCTAAATAGGAACAGTGAAACAAATTAATATCCAAATGAATTAGCAAAAACTAAGACCAAACTTTTGCCTACATGCAGATAAAAAAAATTTACAGATGTGGAAGAATTTATCACTTATCTTGATTTTAATATAGGTTTAAGACAAGGATAGAATGAGTATTCCTATTCAGTGTGCAAAAAAACAAAGAATTAGGAAGGACTGCAGCACTTTGGAGAAAAAGATTAAAATTCAACTTAATCTTGCCAATCTGAAAAATTATCTAAACACACAGAATTTAATTCTGTAAGGACAAAATAAAAATTTTAACTGTAGGAACAGCCATCTGTACAAATCCAGGATGGCAAATGACTATACAAGATTCTAAGTCAATAAAGCAAACAATATCATTCTACTATCAATACAGCAATTGTTACATTAATGTCAGAACGTTTATTTACAAGATGAGTAACTCTGGCTGTGAGGCTTCTGCTGGAGTTCTGGGTTCAGTTTTGGGACAATACAGATCAAGAAAAATTTGAATCAATTGGAAAGACTCCAGAAAAAAAAAGAATAATTAGAAGTTATGTTAGAAAATTAGATGTCCTAGTTCAGCAGGAGGGACCAGCTAACACTGTGTGGGGGTGATCAAAGCTGTGTATTCTACCTCCTCTATTCATTCCCCAAGGACAATGGGCCATTAGCAGCAGCTGCAGAGGAGTCATTATCACCTTCCACCCAGCCCGAGGGGGCGTGGCTGCTAAGGGGCCATCAACAGTTCAATACCCCCTGGCTCCAGAGTTAATCACCTATTGTGTGAGTCCCCGCCCAGGGGGAGGGACTGAGTGCTCCCTGAGGGTACATAAGGGGTGGGTAAGAAGACCTTGGGAACTTCTCGTTGGATCCAGAGGAGCAGCAGGACCTTGACAGGAGGAGATCCCCGCTCTTGCCCAGACCACAGCCCTCACCTGCACCAACAGGTTTTTCATTTCCTTTTGCTCTGGACTTGGGGGAGCCACAGGGGTCTCAGGACAAGGGCAAACAAACCCCCTTGGGTTTGTGCCCCAGGACACTGGGTTATACTGCTGGGTTTTTGTGAGTTGAAAGCAATTTCCCTTTTGTGTCAGTGTTTTTATTGTAATATTATTATTAAATTTTAGCTCTGACTTATAATCTCTCTCGTGGTGAGTTCATTTCCCCTGCTGGTTCGCCTTTAAACCAGCACATTAGATCACTGCATAATGTCTTTCTAAATCTAGGAAAATAAACTTAAAAGTGCTAAAATATGTGAAAGAGATATCGTGTGTGGGGAAAAAAATTATAGAGAGTTTCAAGAAAATTTCAGATTTAGTTCAACAAAACCTCTTCCTAATGGTAGGGGCAGCAAAGTAGTGGTGAAACACTGAAATCTCCATCAATAGGAACCTTTAAGAACAGAAGGAGCAAGTAGGTATTAATAACAGTGTTGATGATGTATCACAAAGTTTCCTTTGACCATTTTCATAATGACTTTACTGATCACCACTGAACAAGTTCAGTTTAACGACAATTAAGACACCACCAAGGCAATTCATGAGTCTTACCTAGCTTGCAAAACAATGAATAAAGTTTTGCCCGCATGTTCTCGGAAATTTCCAGGATGGCAAAGCTGGGACAGTTGGCAGGCATGGGAAGGACCTTTTGCTCTCTCTGGAAGCGGCCAGCAATAGGTCTCTTCATGTCTAATATTTTCAAAACACAAAACCAGAGCAGAAGAATGAAGAGGTAGTATGTTCCCAAGCTTAGAGGAAATCCATCTTACTTTGTGTACATCATGAATCATTTTGATAGTTTGGTCAGAAATTTGAACATTATTTGGGCCATGAAATTTTAACTGGCATTGAATAAAAATTTGGGAGAACAGCACTCTCTTCTTTTTACAACATACAACAAAACATAATGCCTCTTGTTGAAGAAATTAAGTAGTTTAACTGTCCAGCATTAGAAGAGCTGGTCATAGTTCTGTTCAGTATCTTATTCATTCCCAGTTGATGTAGAAAATGCCATATAGTGGCTAGAATGAAAGGAAAATAAATGAATAAATGAAATGAAATACAAAATAAAATTAAATAGAAGATATTTTGGGTTTAGTAAGAATTACAGTGTAAAATTATAAATGCTATAATTTCCTTTCATTAAGATTCAGACTAAAAAAACAAATACTATCATTGTTTTACTTAATCAGTGGAACTACAGTTTCACATACATCTAAAACTTACCAACAATTCTTCCGTATTTATCACGTCTGACTCCCAGCTCCAGCTCCTCCTGTCTCCATAACTGTATGAGAAGGTTAGCTGCTGTTTGATCTTTCTCTCCTCGCCAGGTATTGATGTCCAAAGTAGTTTTAGCGTTATCACAAAAGTCAACCAAGATTCCAAGAATTATATTGCATAGGTTTCTTTCCTTTAACTTGGTCAAGGGACAAGGAAACAAAAGTTTCAAACTGTCCAAACCACAGTGATATCTACCTTCAGGTAAATTGTGTAATCATGTAACTGCAAGCTTTTCATCACTACTATTTGCATAAAGCTCGTGTATAAACTTGTAAATCTTTCAAGTTTCTAGAATCCTGCTATGTAAAGCTCCATAAATCAGGGAACACGAGGGGAATGAGTGTAGATCATGTAAGATGCACATTCCTGTGTGCAGAATTACATAGCAGGGTTTATGCATGTGCCTCCAGGCTCATGTGCTGGAGAATGTACTGCTACCAAGATTTATTGTTTTAAGAAATAGACTCTGAAGGCAGTGGCAGAGCTGTACCACTCAGCATCTCTTCTGGTTTGTGGTCAGATCTTTTAGCAGCAGCTGAGAGGAGGGAAAGGCTTTAAAATGAAAGAGGGGAGATTTAGATTAGGTACTAGGAAGAAGTTCTTCACTGTGAGGCTGGTGAGACACTGCAACAGGTTGCCCAGAGGAGTTTGGGATGCTCCATCACTGGAAATGTTCAAGGCCAGGCTGGATGGGGCTTTGAGCAACCTGATCTAAGGGAAGGTGCCCCTGGCCATGGCAGGGAGGTTGGAACAGGATGATATTTAACGTCCCTTCCAACCCAGGCCATTCTGACTCTGTGAGTCTAAGGCTCTGCAGCCTTGCACTTTAAGGACATCAAGGGCTGACAGTACAACCAGTGAGAATAAGGGAATAAACCAAGAAAGGTGCCTTTTTATTTTGTAAAAGGTGAAATGTCTGTGCCAGCTCTATGTCCAATACCACAGAAGTAGCTACACATACAAAATATATACACAAAGTAACTTTAAACATAAAAACTTTTAAAGCCATGAGGTGTATACTAATCCTGCTCTTACCAACTTCAACATGAAGCACAGAACTGAGGTGCTTTTCTAAACAGTGATTCATCCAAAGTAAGAGCATAGCTAGAGTTTTCAAAAATAGTATAATTTTGTTAAATTGAAAACTCCCTCTGTAAAACACACCAAAACCCATGGAAAATTATACAATTGTTTTTGTGCAGGTCTCTGGGTCTGTCTTTAGGAATTAAATACACCAATTTATTTTGTGAGTATTATAATAGTCTTAGGAGATTCTGTAACAAAAGTAATGCAGGTTTCCATGTTGTTTTCCTACTTTCATTCTATAAAAACAATAATAAAAATACCTACTGCCAACAAATCCAGAAGGAGAAAAATGCCTTGTTTTTCAAGAAAATGATCCTCTGCAATGTAACATCCAACGACACAGGACCTAAACAGAAGTAATTTCACTGTGTAGAAACACTTATATGCTTTAGAACATTCTACAAGAATCTCGTTTATTCTATTGAATGCCATAAATATATTTGGTATGAAGTATGCTTCATACCTTCAGGGAGTAGAAAAATCATGTTTCACATGCCTTTTCATTTACAATGTGTAACTAAACATATCCTGCTTGACTGCCCTTTCTTCTCCTGCAGGTGGCACACCTTCGTTGTATCCAAGAAACTTGGCAGGTTGACAGTGAATTAGACTAGAATATATACTGGAACTAAAATTACCTCAGTATGAGATGCTAAAATTAGCTAGATCTAGTTTATTGCAGGGCTATGTGAATATTTCTGTCAGCAAAATCTAGGGGGTAAAACAAGCAAGACTGGTATTTTTTGGCAACAGTTTGCTTCTCCCAGTTTAAAATTATTATAAAGGCAGCATTCTTGTTATTGCTTCTTTAAAGTCATCATAAAGTCACTATTCATGTTGTTATTGCTTCCTTCTCTTATTTCCTCAGTTATGGTCATTTAAAGAGAAACGAAAGGGATCTCCTGTATCAGTCTTTTCTCCCAGCAAACATTTGGTTTTCAATCTATTTACCAACCTGTGCTTGGAAACAAATCAACTTTTTATTATCCTCCTATATCCTGGCATTTTCTAATAGCAATCTTCAAAATATTTCTAGCCCAACGTAGCCAGTTTACAAACACTTCTTATGCTTACATAGGTTTTTTGCTAATATTGGTCTTTCCTTGCCTTTGTTTTACTTCTCTGAAGTTATTTACAGATCTAACCATATATCTATCTTAGAAGGTCTTGAGTAACTGCACATCAGGAGGCCACTCTGTGTGGAGAGTTAGGCTGTCATACTGAATCCTTACTTAGAAAACCTTACATGCAGAATATTCCATTTCGTTCGTATAATTTTTGTTAGTCAAATTTTATGAAGGATTTTTGTAAATTATAAATAGAAGAAAGGTCTATATGTGCAGAGAAAGGATATAGTATTGCAGGCCTAAAAATTACAAGACTTGACATTTTTCAGAGTTACTGCTGCTAAAATACTTTACTAACCACAAGCAGTCGAGTGCACTGAAGAGGAGACAATTGTAGCCTAATCCACTATATAACTTCTTTGGATCCATCTGAAGGAATGGGATAAGCATATCAATGCCTTCATAGCTGAAGAGTTCCTGTTGAAACGTTAATTAAAGCAACATGGGTTTTAAACAATAATTACTAAATAGGAAATATGTAAGGAAATACAATGGAAACTGGGAAATGTAAATATTTATATTTTAAGAAATTTGGCCAACTTGTTAGAGCAGGATATGCATAAGAAACAGATTTTCAGTTTTTCCAAAGTGCTAAACTCATTTGTTAACACACTTCCATATATATATTTCAAAATCATGTAAATTAGCAATCAGATAGGTTCAACACTTCTTAGGGGATTTCTGAGCACTTTTGCCCTTTAGCTGTCAGAGAAACCAGTTACCAGACCTGACATGTTATCAGTGAACTACAGCTGACATCCGCTTTAGAATTAAAAAACCAATCAGTATAACTTGAATGAAAATATGTTTTCACGTTTTCTGCACAGTATACAGTAAAAAGATACATACCTTTCTGTGGAGATCATTTTCACAGAGAACAGACAAAATAAATACTGTATCAGTTTGGATTTCCAGTAGAATGACATCTTCTTTAGATTTGTTTGTTGCATACTTTAGGATGTCTGTAAAATAATGTATTTTATTTATGCAAATGTCCTATAGACAAATCAGAATTCTATTACAGCTGCTGCTTTTTAAAAACCTCAAATTTACACTAAGATATTTTTAAAGTAACCCACTTGTCCTGTTCAGTTTTATCTCCTGTGTTTTATGGTAAGTTACAGAAGTGCTGCACTCTGATGCTGTAGTTTCATGGCCTTTACTCTTGGTGACAGTTTTAAATGCAGCTCGCACTAACTTCTCTCTTATTCCGTCTCTGTGCTGCCCCTTGTATTGTGCTTGTGCAAGGGATTCAGAGAACTGATGTGAATTCAGGGATCACAAAAAGGCAACAAACATATTGTTTTGCTCTACTGTACAGCTCACAAACATTTGCGCTGACAGTGGAAATGTAGGAGAGACATAAAATACCACCATTGCTGAGAAAATCAGCCTTGGAACCACTATAAGAAAGAGGACATTCAAACAAAAAAATCCCCTAAAGTAAGAAAAGTTACTTGAATCTGATATGTAAGGTATAGTGTTAATTTTGCTTTCACTAAACTTCCACAGAGATTTCACTAGCGTTCAACTGAGGCTATAAAACACTTTATTTCTAGGCTTTCTATAAGAACATACCCTTTGAACTCCAAAGAATCTTTCCTGTTTTGTTTCTTTCAGTAATGACTCTTTTGGTGTACTGGAAACTTTTTATTATTGTAAGAAAATAACTTAAACCAGTTTGTATTGAACTTAAGCCCAAACTTAACAGCAGGTATGTGTTACTGAACAAGAAAATGCTCTAAAATTTCAGGAGCAGGGGTTGAACACTTATTCTTGTCTTGTTCTTCATGTTGTTCATATAGAGGTACATTGTTATTAATTTTTTTATACTCTGAAGATGAGTTGTGGAAAGTGCACCATAATGGACTTAGATAGGAAAATATTCATGGCTGGAGTTCCCAGGGATGACCACAATTAAAACACAAGATAAGACAAATGCAGTATCATAAAGGTAGAAGGGGCAGCTTTCTGTCTGAAATTAAACACCTGGACTCTTAAAGCTGTCTGTTTTGCTTAATTCATTCAATGTGTGTTGCAATGTAAAACAATTACAAATAAAATCAGTTACATCTTGGATTAATTGTTAGAGGTTTTTCAGTTTTTCCGCAGTCAAAGGAGTAACACAGTAAAAGCATAGCATATAAAAAAGCACAAACATTCCTAGTTTCAACAGAAATGCACTAAGTGAAGTACAGCAATACAAACTGTGCTTTACCCAGTAGCTGGATAATTGCTCCCTGGTCACACAAATTAAGCTTCACAGCATCATCATAAAGGGACACAACAGATCTCAGCACTCTCAGGCTGTAGCGCATTTGTGCAAGTTGGTTGCCACGACCACCTGTTCCATGGAAACTGCTACCTTGACCAAAGAAAGGATCCGTGGAGGAATCACAATGAATATTGGATTTGGCACAGTGTATGTTCAGAATAATAATGTGTTCAGGAAAAAAACAAACAAAAATCGTAACAATTATCAGTGTAAGCTACAAACATGCAAAAAACCCCTTAAAGTTACAAAAATTTCTTGTTTAAAACCACCTAGTAATAAGCCTTTCTGTGTAGGGCTATAAAGTTATGATTTTGGTGAATATTTAAAATTATTACACATCTTTTAACCTTCCTAGGTTAATGAGCAGTCTGCAAAAACTCCAAGCATTTTCTTTAGTATGACATTTAAAATTAACCTTTTAATCTACATTTGACTCAAATAAAAATTTCTTCCTAGGAAAACATCAATTTTATGATGAAAAATATGTATCCTCAGCAATCCAGTCACTAAACTTGAGTGAAGTTAGTTATCTTCTTGCTTAGCCCATACTCTTATCTGACGGTCACAAGCCAGCTTTAGTCTGAAAGTCTGGAAATCTTACTACGTACAGTTCTGAGTTAACATGTCCTGCCTCATGGCAGGAATTACTGGTTGGACTTGTTGCCACAACAGAAGTATCTGACTGGGTTAAAACACAGGCAGCAGAGGTGTTTGGCTACCCATATAGCTGAAGGAATATCAATATAGTGGTACACAGGAGAAGGGGCACCAGCTTATCCTTCAGTAAAATAAAGAAAAAAAGGTGACCTGTTGAAAAAGAATCATTCTGTCTTTGTGAGTTTTATATTTTTCCTTTCTGTCAAAGAAATTAAGTTCAGTTGAACTGTGTTTTGAGGCTACCTATGTGTGAAAGCCATGAGCACCTACTGACCTTGGCCTATACACCATTCTAGAAACACAAGGAGAAGAGTATTTGCTTGGCAGGACAAATATTTGCCTACTAACACAGGAGCCACTGAAGCTAAAACAGCAATTGCATGAAGCTGTAATTCTTCATACTGGGCAGCAGACCAGTCATGAAATCCAGGCTTTTGATTTGGTTTTACATAATAAAGCAAAGCTGGCATCACATCATTTTCACTGAGGAGCTGCAGAATCAAGACAAATAGAAAGAGAGATAGCTTACAGGTTTCACATCCTACACTATGAAAATTATCTTTTTATTGAGAAAGTATGTCATGAACACTAGAAGTACAGGCAAACTGTCTTTATATTCTGTAGTTTTCCCACAGACTAAGGTTTGTTAAACTTTATTATGTTCTTCAGGTGTATTTCAATAACAGTTTGCAGTCACTTGTCAGTATTTTCCTAGCATGGTCTGGATTTGTAACTTCTCTAAAACAGAAATTGTATGCTGCTTTCAAACAATAGGACTTGGTCTAAGCTATGTATGAATTCTTGATTTAGAGAACACCTGATTTCAGTGTACTGGACTATGCCAGATGGACAGCTAAGTAATATTCAGGTGATTCCCTTGTCCATTTTTCTCCCCCACTTTCTCTATCTTCTGTTCTGTTACATCTTACCTGTACAGCAGATGGATGTTTAGATAAGACTCTTATTACATTAAATAGTAACTTCTTCATCTCAAAGTCCTCGTAAGAGTAGGTAAGTTTAAGACCTTTCACCAAGGCATTGGGAATTTTAACTATGAAGGAAATTGTAGATGAGTTACAAAAAATCATAATCAAAAGCAAAAATAGTGTAATTATGTAGTATGAAATCTCTTACCTTCAGTAAATGTTGCAAGTACTATTAAGAGCTTTGCAAATCCACTTTCCTAATAGGCATTCAAAAAACATACATTAATTAAATTAAATTGCAAGAAAATTAAGACTTATGATTTCAGTTTTGCTTTTGTTCTGCAGAACATGGAGTTTAATGTATCCTATGGCAGAATAAACAGAATTTTATCAAAGAAAAGATCAACTATTTGGACATTGTACAATAATAACTACAGCCCTAAGAGTGCAATTAGTTAAACCTATGTTCTATGCAGTACAAGTCTGAACTTCCATGGGGAAGTCCCAAACACATGTATTCACTGTTATAATCTACCACAACAGAAAACTATTCTCAGTACTGTGAGAACTGTGGTTTTCAAAATGCATTTTTGCATGTTTTTACATCAGGGTCATCAGTACATATAATTTTGTGGCTTCAGCTGTGCATACTAATGCACTTCAACTTCAGTGCACTTACAAGTAAACATATGAAAACCGCATATATGGGCAACATGCATTTACAAATATCATATATTCAATGTTCAGAAAATAAAATCTTGTCATTCATAGCTCTTAGAGAAAGCTAACAGAAGGACAGCAATGTTTGATATAACTATGGACAGGACCAAGGCCAGAACGCATTTATGCAGTACCCTAGAGGCAAAAGAGCTTTCTTTCTGAGGTGATTAGAAACCATGGTTACCAGGACATTGCTCTTCCTGAGCAACAAAATACATTAGCTTGGCCTCAGTACTACGGCAAAGCCACCACTGAACTTTCCACCTGTTCCCAACAGGAGCAAAGCAGAGCTCACAGAAGACTATGGAGACATCCCAACAGAATCAAGCGGTTCTAGTTTCACAGCAGCATCCACAAAAAGCTGGGCTCAGGTTTGTTAGGCCTAGCTCTGGAAGTTAGCACCCATCCAAATGATTTTAACTGTCAGAATAATATGTTGCTGCAATAGCATAATAGACATTTGTTAAATGGAAAGCTTGAATGAAAAATCTGTAATCTTCCTTACAGATTATAAAATCTGTTTAGTAATACAGCCAACTGGAAAACTTCCACTCAGGTAAAAAGTAACACATTCCTTAACACCCAACAAATCTACAGGAATTTGCTTGCTTAATTATTCAGTATGTATGTCACAACTTCATTTAAAGTTCTGAACCTCAACTGTAAAACAAAAGAGGAAGGGAATAGTAACATCTATAAAAAGTTAACTTCTCTGCAGGTGTCTCCAAAATTCTGGAATATTACAGAAGAATGAGTCATCTACATTTCAGGCAAGTCATGATAGGGCATTATGTGATCTAGTCTTAAAAAGAATTTATGTGCCTCCTATTAACTGGACCTAAGTAATTATTTTCTCAGCGTCTGAAATTTCTGAGCTGATTTTTGGATGACCCTTCTTGTTCCTGACTATGAAGAACACACTGAATTTGGGTCATATGAATATAGACTGTACTCTTAAATCTTCAAACAACCAATGAGATTTAGCGCAAAACTCATTGTAACAAAATGGCACATCTGAGAATCTGTACAAGAATACAAGAATTAACATTAACTTTTGCACATAAAAAGCATTAGTGTAATTTTCTAAGTATCAAATAAGGTTGATGTCAGTACTATGGGCTAATGACCTACAGATTTGAAGTCTCTTTGAAATAAAGGTAATTGCAGAAAGAAAAACATTTTCTTGCTTAGCAAATCCAAGAAAGAGGAAAGCACTGGAGACACAACAGAACAAATACTAGAACCCTAACAGGGAAAAACACTGAGCAATATACTAACATAGGACAGTCTCTGGAATATAACTATAAATACTTACAATCATAGGTACTGCCACGTTTTCAGACAGTAACACAGCAATCACCAAGAGGTCATTCCGTAGCTGATGATCACAGTGCCGGAAACCATGCAGGACATCTACAAATACTTCTTTCAAAGCACTTAAAAGAAAATAAGATGCATTTTACCTTTTTCTTTCATACTCTGATGTTAGATAGCTCTATGTATATCAATCCTCATTCAGCATCCTACTTTTCAAAGCCTTAAGGTGTAACTGGAAGAGAAATAACTTAAAGCTTTATTATGAAACTGATTCTTATGTGTACCACTAGACACCCAATTTAAGTATATATGCAAGGTGTATTACAAATTGCACCTTTCACTATTTGTGTCATAATTAATGGAAGGACATAATATTTACTCAAGCATGGAACTGGACGTTGTTCAATGATTATTCAGAAGAAATGGTCTAACTTGAATAGTTAAAACAGTGGAACGCAGTAAGGGAGACTTGTTATTTCCTCCATCAGAAGATCTACAAATAACCTTTGTATATCATAGCATAGAATTGCCTGCTAATTTTATAACATAAGCATTTCAACAGTGAAGGAATACTGGCCTGTTGAGCCTAACATGTGAGCTTGAAAATGCTGCAATGAACTTTTTCATCATACAAAGCAATGACAGAACTATTTCTCCTGCAATATGCAGCAGAGCACCTTGTTCTTGCCCTATAACAGCAACAACTGTGTTCATACTGAAAACTTAATGAGGATATAATGAGACCTCCATTTTCCATTTGCATTTTCTCTCAATTAATTTCAAACAAAATGCTACCAAATAGCAATGCTTTAGATGTCTCCAAAATTACACTACTAATTCATAAAATTCTTCCCTGTACTTACTGTATACATTCCAAGCTACTGAGCTGCTTAATAACTTCTTCTTTTGAGGCGTTTTCTAGTAGGTTCCATAGGATATCTGAGGAGCGGAACACCAGCTGTCCTGAGGGATCAGCACCATTTAGATACAAACAGAGCCTGCTGGCTGCTTGTGCCTTCATCATTAGTCTGCAATTTACTCCTGAAATTATAAAAATCCAAATAATTAATTCTCCGTAGGTCAGTAATTGTTTTAGCATGTTCAGTGAACAACTCGTCTAAGATCAGTGGTAATGAGATTGTTCAAAGAGCAGTTTGTACTAACCAGAGATGGAGAGATACTGCAGAGCTTTAAGTACCCACAACTTCTCAGTAAGTTGATTTTCAACTGATGCCAGGGAAGAAACAAGAATTTGTGCTAATCCTGCGAATTCAGCCATCTGGATTTTATAATTTGCACTTGTTGGCTGGTAACCTGCACATAAAATAACTTTAGCTATAATGCAGTAAATACTCAAAATTTCACAAAATTACTTCATAAAATATTCATCTTTTCTCAAGAAAGGACTGAGAACCATGTATCGTATTTCCTTAGTTCTAAAGCACTTAAAAAAATAATCCAATACACAATAGAAACTGCTTTTCTTACATCTGAGTAGTGCCTAAAGCATATCCAACAGACTCACCCTCAGACTTAAATGCTATACAAACAAATGAATTACTTCTTAGAATTTACAGAATGAAAGCAAAAGCAGGCTTATAGAGAGGCAAAAAACTTTCCTCAGTCATGCAATAAGTTGTTGGTGCACGACCTAGTTCTCTTCTGTACCCTGTTCACTAAAGAATTAATGCCTTCTATCATCATCTCACTTAAAACACATGAATCAAATCTTTGATTTGTAAGCTTGACTTTCTAATGTATTCCTGTTTTTACTTTTGGCTGAATTATGGGGGAAGGGGAAGCATTGAGAAAATAAGTTTATATTTATCCATGGTATCCCGTGAAAGTAAAGTTTATCTTAAACAGCTTAAATATACGTATGTCAAATGTCATGAAATACAGGATTGATACAGATAATGCACATGGTGCAATGAGTTGTAACTAAGCATAAACTCTGATAGGCTCCAAGTCGATATTACTCTATAGATAAGAGAACCCTGCAAGATTAAACTTGGCAAGATTTACATATATACTTAGATATAAAAAATTTGACTTAAAAAAACAAGATTGAAACACATTCTTCATTTCGTGATAACTTTTTTTTTCTAAATCTGAAGAAGAATAAAATCTCTCAATATTTAACGATCACTTATCCTGATGGAATTATTTACAGATACAAAACTAAACATATACATAGCTGCTTGCACAATTTGAGCCTTGTTTAAAAGGTAAAACCAGATTTGGACAATTTCGTATTTCTAGAATCTTGTTAGGGCTTTACCAGCTGAAGTTTGTTTAGGCCTCCTAAAATAAATGAAAACTAGCAAGAGCACAGGAATCAGTGCAATGCTGTAGGAACACAGCAGGGGAGCACACTCACATCAAGCTTGCCCCTGACTTGTGCTCGGGATCCACTACTCAGTGACAATGTTCACCTGAGGCTTGGCTGCCTATAAATCTAGTGCTCTCTCAGAACACACAATCCTGTGCCCCTCTGGGAGGGGATCCACGACTGACTTTGCCTGATAACAGACTCTGGCACCATCCTAAGGGTCAAAGGAATAACGATTCTGCTGACAATTTGCATGCCTACCTAAAATACCAAAGGATCATGCCTAAGATCATATGTACCTTCTTTCTGCAGAGACAAGACACAAAATTTATTCAAAGCCTACGCTCGAATGTGTCCATATGATTTGAACTCAATCAAATTTAGATGGGCTCAGATCTATCCCTCGCAAACAACACAAGTGAAATCAGAGCTGCTGCTCTCCAGGCTACATATACAAAGTTGAAAACTACATTTCACTTCTTATAATGCTGATCCTAACTATTCTTTTTACCCTCATTACCCACATTTCAGAGAACTTGTAAGCACTTCACATTTTTTGGATGCTATTTAATTCCGAAAGTGTAATAAATAGTTCCTTGTACACTGATGAACTGTTTTCAGATTTTGAGTATGTATTTGTATAAAAACATGTTAATAACAGATTTGCCAATGCTATATATTTGAGATACAGTAACCAGTTATATAGAAACATTAATCCATAGCTAACTAAAATAGGCATTTCAAAGTATCTGGCGTCATTAGAAAAATAAAAATACTGTGCTTTACCTGAAAGTAGTTTTCCTGGTGTGTTCATTTTATAAAAGCTAATAACACACTTACAGATTTGTATTCTAACTTGAGAGCTTGGTACTGCCATCAAATAACCTGTCAGAAACAGAAAAAAAAATGTAATTTACAAACTTCATAATTTTTTTAGAAAATATTCTTAACACTTCTCTTTCCAGCACTTAGTATTTCCTTTGGTCATACCCTTACAAATCTGTAACTTAATGCAAATTTTGATTATAAAATATTGAAGGGACAGAGACTCACACACTGAAGTGGAAAAGGGCATCTTGAAGGAGTAGCGTAAGTTTAATCAAAAAGTTACCTTCTCTGCTTTATGGCTATAGACACTTAATAAGACACTGTAAGTTATTCCAGAAGTCGTGGAATCTAAAGAAAGCTACTAAACTATTGTCATCATTACCATGTCAAAAACTTTTCTGCTAGCAGTTATGAAATAAAGGGAGAACAGAAAGAGATCTTTTTTTCACAAGATAAAGAGAATTCTATTAACAGCTATCAGTGCCTAGTGTGGATAATATAAGAAACCTTTCAGATTTTAGTGTCTTTTTGGACAAGTAACTCTAAGGAGAACCTGTATCTACCTGAAACAAGGTGGTCATTCTGCTGCCTACTCGAATCTATGAAAATAAGGACTTCTAAAAATACTTTTTACCCGTTTCAAGGATAATATTTTTTTCATGTGTAACAGCCTGCTAGCTTTGTACCATTTAAATATTACTAGTAAGTGAGATGATATATCACTCCTGCTCTATTCTGAATCCTTTTTGACCTACAGTGCTTACAGTGTTGGTTTTTTTTAAATCACAAACGTAACGTGCAAAAAGATGTAAAAAGGTTGTAAAAGATATTTTGGTATTTACAGGTCCAGTGATATTAATACATGACTTTGACACCTTTACTTCAACAGCACTCTTAAAACATATTTCTGAAGCCAGAAATTAGTACTCATAGTAAGGCATGGCACTAAACTGCCTTGTATTTTGCCTTTCTACATGACAGGTCTCAGGATTTTGGGTTTTGAAGGTTTGACCTGAGAGTCAGGAATTACTGTTTCTCACTTGTATCTTCCATTTGGTTTTAAAGAAGCAGGAAGGATACATGTTCCTCTTATCCCAGGTTTCAGTGTTTACAGTAATACTCCAATTTCTCAGATCTATATACAGGTTTAGTTCTTCAGCTGTACTGATAGTTATCTCAAGTAGCTTTTGACACTGGTAAATAGGTAATTCTGCTATCTAATTTCAGGTTAGCTGTACAGCAAAGTGAGAATGGTTTCTAATACTAAAAAGCACAGAGGACTGAAGGAATAATTAAAGAAATTACCTACATTTACTAAGGAGATAACAAGAAATTAAAATCATGCTAATCATACAGTTGATTTTGCTGTGGAATAATAATAATAATAATAATTTTATTGTGGCATATCAGGTTACACTCACCCAGCTTTGCAATGTATTGTGCAACTCCAGTGGAATAGTTTACTTCATCAGATGATTTTTTTTTTTGAAATGGTAACCTGCAAAATGAAAGTTAAAAATATTACGACTGTGCTTTAATCAAGTCACAAGAAAAGATCAACAGCTTTTCTCTTCTTCCTTGATAATTTTTGCAAATAAGGACAATGAATACATTGCAATGCTGATTCTACACTGAGAGTTTCGGTTTCATAACCTGGCAATTACATATTGGCAATTAGTGGTACATGTCCATAGATAACATTTTCATAATTCATATATAATGCAACAAGAAATGCTGAACAAACAAATGTAAACAAATTTAAATGTGGAAGACTAAATCCTGTAACCTAGGCATTCTCAGACTATTGCAGAGCAAGGTTATGCACAGATGCGTAGAGAGGTGGAAAAAAACAGATCATACCTCTGGGCAAGACTTCTTGAAATGGATAAAAGTAAAACCAATAAACTGTCTCCAAATAGCCCAACAACAAATTTATTTTTGAAAACAGAGTGTTAAGAAATATCCAGTAATATTTTCGAAATACTAACAGTAAACATTACAATATTGTGCTGAGGTCCCTGCAGTGCACACTGTAGAAGCAGCTTTCCAGTAGGTTTACCTCTGTAAACACTGCCAGAGAAAAATAAAGCAGAGAGCAAATAATGGAAGAAATGTAGGGAGAGGTGGGGGAGGGAGAAACGGACATTGAAAAAAATATTGGAAAGAAGGCTGGTAAACAGAAGCAGTTAGGAAAGAGTGGAATATTTTACTACAGGAGCTTAAACAAGACTGTAAAAAACAGTCTCTGCCTCCAGTTATAGACTTCTCTGTCATATGAAATAGCAGTGAATTGTGGTGGAATTTCCATAGTACAGAAATTAAAGCAAAACCCAAGGGTGCAATTTTCCAAAATATATTCACTGCAGAAACCACAATTATTGCTGAATTGCTCTAACAGATGAAAAGTCTCACAGCTACATTTTACTGACTTTTTACACTCATTCTCAATTTTGTCATGCTTCCACTAAACGCTGAAGAAAATGGAACTCCGTGATATACCTTCTCATTCTCCACTGTGTGGCAGCAAAGAACAGCAGTACAACTGATGATCCTCTAGGGAACTAAAGATTCAGTTGAGAAGTTCTATGTTTATTAAACCTAACAGCCCACAGGAAGCTACATAAAAATGTATCTGAGTATCTGTTTTACCATGCCACTAATTTTCTATCCAACATTATTTTTTTCTTACTTGTTCTCTTTACTTGTCATTAAATACTGGAGTAACTGTATAAGCATACCATAAGTAATTTTACTGAATTATTGAACAGGAGAAAGCTACTGATAAGTGTGCATAACACCTAAATTCTATTCTAAAGATTATTTAAAATACAATATGAACATGAAGATCCCTAAAAGTTCATGCAATACATTTTTAAAGTAAATATAAATTCTGCAGTTTATGTGGTTTGTTCTCTTCTGCAGTAGGGCTTGTCATTTTGTAAAGCTTACTTTCAGGTATGAAGTGTCTTTGTGTCACCCCAGGTTTTTAAACTCACTTAGGGAGCTTGTTTGAAACAGAACATACCTCAGCACAACTTGGCTGTTGAATCTTTTGAGGCCAACAGTCCCAGAATGACTTAGGCAATTAGACCCCTTGGGGAACTTTGCTTTCAAGCAAGTTGAGGCCAAGCACAAGACAGTTTTGGATGATGTAACAGGTAGCTCTGCAGACACTGAAGTGCTAAATTGAGTCCCTCGTTCAAGTCAACAGAAACTGGACACAAGGAAAACACAGTTCCTAACAAGGAAAGGTGATATAATGGATACCTTGCAGATACTGGTGCTTTGTAGATAGATGCTGTATGGATATGTCAGTTGCCTTAAAAATGTATAAACAGGTTAATAAGCAGTGTTTAAATCTCTAAAATTGGGGCTGAAGTACTTACCCAGATAATTTAATGAGTTCACATAAAGGCTCAGTGAAAACTTCTTGTTCCTTCACTTTTCCTGCACACAGGTCAAGAATTCTCATGATCTGTTCTAAATCCTTAAGGGGCTTTCAATGTAAAATTAAGGAAATCAGATTGTCTGTACTGCTATGAATCAGAAGAGAAAGCCGAAAATTGTATTCAACATACTTCAATGACATGACCAAGAAAAAACAAGACCAATGCTTTCAAAGTTAGATGTCTAAAAGAGGCATGTGAGTCACTACTGAGGCCTTTCAAAGCAGTCTTACTTTTACACAAGTACAACTTTTGCAAATCTGATTTAGGTGTCTTCTCAGCTGAACTCACTGGAACTCCAGCACTAAATTTCTAAAACTATAGGATGAAAGGTAAATCAGAGACTGTGATGTAAAAAGGTACCTAAATTCTGAGACAGCTTTGCAGCATTTGAATTGTTTTCTGCTCTAGTCCCAAGCAACCAAGTGACATTTGAAAATCTGGACCCAAATAAATACTATCTAATCTAGTGAAGATGCACAAAATCAAAACTGAAGAGAGACTGAGAAGCTACTACCAATCCACTGACTTTTAGAAAACTGCCTGTAAGTACTTTGTCACACTCAGTTGTGAGGTAATGTGATAGTTTAAACCACTGTGCAGGTAGCTGAACTATATGAGATTAACCACATTTTTCCATATGCCCACACTCTCCATAGTACTTCTGACTGTTGGAAGTCTTTTGATTTGTACTGTAAATTTGCTTCAGAGAAATTAGGCTGACTTCAATTTTTTTTTAAATGTCTCCTTACTGGAAGCCATTGCTATTTTACCTGCTGCTTCTTAAGTAGTGACAATTACTACGCTTGTGTGCTCTGAGTAGAAAGTACGACAATTACATTTTGAACACTTTCAACCACTGTACAGGTGAGATCCCTCTGTTAAACCTGTGGCATATGAATCCAGTATCCAACAATCTTGCCAACCTAACAACTTTGGCTGTGTGTGCACAAGGAGGCCAGTGATGAGAATGCATGTGAACCATCCCTGTTCTCCAAGCTCTGCTGAAAAGTCAGAGTATTAACATACATAAAACACCATGATTTCAGAATTCTACAGTGGTCAAAAGGATACAAACCCATTTTCAAAATGCTTGGCTACTTTCTTGAGAGTTTTCAGCTGCTCTTTTTCCAAATCTTTCTTAAATAGAAGAATGAAAGGGAGGTTTTAATTGCAGTTTGCCTTAGAATATTAAATGATTATGTTTATCCCCTTTTAAGTTTAAATGAAAGTGGAAACCAAATTTAAAAAAAATCACAAGACAATGAAATTCTGGAAGGGCTTTGCAGCAGAATTAACTCCTTGATCAAGCCTCATTTCTAAGTATGAAGTCTGTTCTCTTGTAACTGAAGAAGCTTTTAAAAATTCTTGTTCAAATATGTGGGCTCTTTTGCTTAAATTCTTTGGGATTCTGTGTAAAGCAACTCAGAAACCCAAACCTATGTCACACAAGACAGAAATGTGTATACATGGAAATCTAAGCAGCTTAGAGCGCTCTGCACCACCAGGAAACAGCCTTCAAATGCAAAGCTGAAACAACTGAGGTGAGGATATGTCAGGGTGTGTCAGTGACATGCAGCGTTCATTGAAGCGCTTCTGAGCACCTGCCACTTGAGGCAGGCAACGAAGCTGTTCCAGAAATCTACAAGGACAGAATCCTATGGGCATTTTATCACATATCTTATGCTTTCTATAGAAGCAGCAAACAGTCTCACCCAGCACATTTTAATTTGGTCAATAAGTTTATTCTAACAGCTCTGTATCAAAACAAGGAAGGGGGAAGGAAAAAGACATGAACTACTTCTTTATGGGACATTAACTTAAAATGTGATAGGTTTAATCAAGTTCTTGTTTTAAGAACAAAAATTATCTGTTTTTTTTGATCAAAATTAACTGATGGCTTAGTGAATTTAATCTGCCAAATTATCTTGTGGAGACCAAAAATAGTCTGTGGAAGCCCATAAGAAGCTGCTCTCCTGTGTACACAGGTAGTCACATTTATTTCTCAACACTGAATTTTGTATATTTCTCCTTAATTTAAAATCACCTCCCTGGAGAATGGTTTGCAGTTTAACTTCGGCAGCTACATAAATTCTTGACACACTTTCAATAAGGTTGTATGTATTTTCTGTTTCTCATCTATGGGCTTCAGTAATCTAAAACTCTCAGATAAGCTAAAAATTTTGCATGTCTAGTTTTTAAATGCAGACACTTGTCTTTGTTGGTTTTTTTTAAAGTGCCTGAGGGAAGTTTTATCTCTCCCTATAAATATGTGCATGTTTTAATATAAAACCAGAATTGATACCATTTTCTATTACAATGCCCATCTTTATAAGTATTCAAATACCTGAACAAATACTCAGCTTTGTGCTCTGCAGCTTCAGCCATCTGTGCTGGACATAATAATCCCCCTGGATTTATTCAGGGCAGGCACTAAAGCAACTGCTAAAAAACATTTGTCTGTGCCCATTACCACGTGTGTACCTGAGACAAGGAGGTACCGGGTTACTTACTGAGTTCGAACTTTCGAGTAGTTTGATGACGTGATCCAAATTCACTGATCGTAACTGTGTATCCTGAAAAAGTCACACTTTAAAATCTTTCCCCTCCCCCCTCCCCGATTTTGCTTCCAGGGTGCTTAAACCTTAGAATGTGAAAAAGCCGCGTTGAACCAACATGAATCTACTCAGGGACGGGTAACCCAGGCTGTGTGCGCAGCACAGACCGAGGCTTGTTCTCAGCCCGACGAAGCGGCCAAGCCAAGCCACGCCAAGGGAAGCCGGGGCAGGGCAGGGCTCCTGGCCGGGGGTGACCCCTGCCCAAGGGACAGCTCACCTGGGCGGTGTCCGAGGCGTTCCCGCGCCGCTCCCCGACGCTGCGCGGGGTGCGGGAGGCCGCCCGCTGGGCGAGGGGACCGGCAGCTGCCCGGGAGCTCATGGCGCGGCCCGAGAGCTCACGGTGCGACCCGGGAGTTCATGGTGCGGGTCGGGAGGGAGTTCTTGGTGCGACCCGGGAGCTCATTCACGGCGCGGCCCGTTGCCATGGCAGCGCGGCACCGCCCCCTCTCTCCCGGCCCTGCCCCGGGCGCCGCTCGGGAGCGGGGCTGGAGTTGGGCGCTCCCTCCGCCTTGCCTGGAAAGCCATTTCGTGGGCTGTGACCTGTGTTGTTACCTGTGAGCGCCACCTCGGCAACAAAATCATTTCTCCGTGCCCGCGCAGGGCAGAGGCTCGGCGGCTCCACGTGCTGGGGAGCTGGGAGGGAGAGCCTGGTCGATCGTAAGGTCTAACCATGAAAAACCCACCACAGGAGACCACCATGACAAACCCCCGACAGGACAGTCCTGCCCGGGGCAGGCTGGCAGCAGGGAAGAGGGGAAAAGGAACCTTTTCTCTGCACAAACTAATGCAAAAAAGTAATAAAGGCAGGGACAGAAGAGTAAGGGTATATGGGTATGGTCTCGTTGCAAACAGCGAGGTGTGGGAAGCTTAGTTGAGAGCTGGGATTCGTGTATGACACACACACCTCTTGGGCTGCTCGCTTTTCCCTCCCTTAATAGGATGTGGATACACTTTGGACAAGTTGCACATACCTAACTTTGGATATGCACATATCCCAAGTCTTTGCAGGCACTGTTGACACCAACCTCACTTTTCATTAACAAACAATTTACCACTGTGATTCAAACATTTGAATATTTGAATATGTGAATAAATTTATTAAATGCTAAGATGGTTGTTTGAAGCTCCAGACGGCTTTTATAGGAAAAGTAATGATTGGTAACAGAAACAATACAGAAGGCTTTATGTCTCTGTAAGCAACACAGTTCTTATTTTCATTCTCTCCAGCTTGCATTCTACATCACTCCCATTCATACCTGCCTTCTTCAGAAATAAGATGCATGTTATGTTTAACATGCACATACATTATAGAGTTCTCTTTCCATCAAAGGGAAAATACACAATACCACATATTTTGTATTTGTGTATACACACAAATACCCACCCACACTCTGCATTTAGTAGAAATTCATCCTGAATGCAACTCAAAAATTATGGCAAAAACATTGCCTAGCATAGCAAGGGACTCTAATTTAGAAAAAGGTATGACTCCTTTGATGTCCATAACATCTCGAGCTGTGATTACAGGAACACAGGGCATACAAAGGCAGGACCTGTAGGACATTTATAGTGCCTTCCCCTGAGTGACAATGCAGCTGCCAGCCTTGGACCTGGTGTTTGACACTTGCCATCCATCCATGTACACACACCTTTTCACACACCTTGAACCATTTTACTGGCCTTTCCATATTCTAATTAAACATTCGTTTCTGTGAACATTTTGTTTTGTACCTGGGCTTACACTGGATGGAACAAGATTTGCTATTAAGCATCTGAGATTAATTGTACTGACAATGCTTATATGCCTGCATGAAGTTAATACTGAGGAAACCGGATTATGGGGTTTTTTTTGGCTTGGTGCCCATATAGTAACTGAAGTTGTATGTATTCAAAGTTTTTAAGCTTATTTAAAAAACCAACAACACCCCTTTCCCATTTATTTTTATTGTAGCTTAAGTGATATTTAAGTTTTTTTGCTTGTGGTTTGAATGACTAATGTACAGAGAACACACTTAAATTGGGCAACTTAGTCTGTAAATTATAAGCTTAGGTCACATGCCATTTGTTGGATCACTGTTCTAAAGATTGTATCACAACACTCCTTTTGCTCACTGTGCAACTCCTTCAAAATGAAGTTTTTAAAACTTGGGATGAAAGCTACATTGTGCAAATTTGAGTACAGGGATTCTGCTGCTCTTGCCAAAAGGCAAATGTCCATCCTCAAAAGCCTGCAATCAACTGTGAAAATATTTACCTAACAGTTTTCTGCCCCAAACGGCCTTATATTTTTATCACCTCTACATCTTCCATTGGTAACAGATAATATTTGAGACACCAAGGCCTTACTTCTGAGATTATTGAATTTTAAGTTTTACAAATGCTAAGAAATATGTTTAAAAAGTAGACAATATAGAGAGGATTTATCTTTTGATTGAGGACAAATTATTTTGCTGTGAAGACACAGTTCAACAAACTCTGTTCTTGAGGTAAACTTAAATTCCATAAAACCACAGGACTATGTGTGTAGGACACAGCTGTGTTACAGGATCAAAGTTCCAAAACTAGGTCTGCTATTAATCTCCTGTTGAATTTGCCAAGTGAATTATTTCCTCTACCACTCTGAATTTGCTGTCTTACAAATGAGGTTGCAAGCTTTTGAAGGACTGTTATTCAGTAGAGGATACACCTTTCATGTGCTGCAGTGGGGGTCTTCAGCTCTAGTCAAGTGATACCCTTTCCTTGGCTGTATTAAACCTGTAAGTCTGTCCAAAGTCACCTGCACTATTTATCAAATATCACACTGAGGTTTTTGTAGTGCAGAAATTGGAGTCTTTCTAAGAATCAATCTGTTGACTCCTTGACTTCCTTTTCATTTTTTTTTCTTTCCTTCTTTTCTTTCTTTTTGGTCGGTCCTGCCAGACCTCCTGTGTTTGATATTCACAGAAAAAAAGAAAAGACCTGTGATGTGGCTGGCAGTAGAGTCACACTTAAACCCCTAAAGTCAACATCTGTATTTGTCTGCCTACACAATTAAAATACAGCGCTTAGGTCATTGGGTGGTACGGATTTCAGGGGGACTTTCACACTGATCTTCATTATTGTAAGGAAACGCAGTAAGTCACCGGAGACAGAATTTATGCTCTTGTACAAGGTGTGGCTGGGCAAAGGTGTAAGTTAGGGGCTGTCTGTGAGAAATAGTGAAATTAAAAAAAGAAAAGCCAAGACAGACTTCAAGGTCCAGAATGTCACTGTTAAGCGAGGCATGACACAAACAAATATTAAATATTCTGAATTTTAAAAATACCTAAATTCCATTTGGGAATTTGGGAAGGCTATGTAACCTAACACCAAAGCAACACAGATTCTGCCACCTCACCTAACTAATGCATCTTTACTTCTCTGAACTAAGAACAGTTTATGCTGCTGGATTATGAGCAGGATTTTACCTCTCATGTATTGTTTTCCTCTTATGGTGGCATAAGTCTCTTAGAAAAAAAAGTTATGTATTTCCAAATGAAGGCCTGCAAAGTGCTTCACCTGTTTGTCTCATTTAAAGAGTACTGCTTTCTCACACACACAACCAGACACCTGGCAAACTTACTTGTGCTTAGCAGGCTTATCATGGGCAAATATGTTGAATGCAAAGTGGACTGATTATATGCTGATAGGACTGTAGTGTTCACTCTTGTGTTCTGAAAGCATGGAGAATAACTTACAGTAGGATATGAGATATAGCTACCCAGAGTGAAAAGTCTGTTATTCAGACATTGAAAAAGAAACAAATTGCCCTTCAGAATATTTCTATGGACTCACATTCAAGTTTTATCTCTCAGAGAAAATGTTGATCAGAGCACCCATGTATTAAAAAGAAACACAAGCTAAAATTTATTCTGCCTAAGCACAGAAGAAAAAAGCAAAATACCTTACATTGATTTTTATTGATTTTTGTGTAAAATACAGTCTATGGAAAAATAGATAAGAGCATTACTAATAATTTATAATAGCCCTGTTCAGAGAGACAGCACAAACAGTCTGACAAACACAACTACAAAGACAGCATTACACATGGGAGACATACTATGCTCACTGAAAGACAATGCCAGCAAGGCATCAGAAACAATATATAATGAGAGATCATTGTTCAAGTCAGTTCAAGGTGTCACTTATTTTAAAGGCTGTAATTAATTAATTCAAGCAGTATCATATAATGATACAATATCAGTACTGCAACATTACTCATATTTATAGAAAATACTACAGGATGAACGGCCAAGAAATCAAACCCTCGTGTATGAGGAGATGCACTGTCTGAAAGGAGTTACACATAGGCATTCGCTACCACTGCACATATCAACATATATTGAAAAAATCTATCTAATTGTTATGCACCTGGTATATCTAACTTTCAGAGGAAAGCTGTTTCCTAACTATAGTCATACCTGTGAAATTTATAGTTACTTGGGAACTCATTGCCTTATATTAATTAATAATTTCCTTTAGTGCTAGTTGGGCAACTAATACGACATAGACAGAAACATACAGACACACTATTTTATAGGCAATTAATGCCAAATAAAAATACGAATATACTTTCTCATATTGGCACATCATATAATTCACAATGTTAGAACAAAAAGTTAAATGTGGCACCAATTCACAGTAACCATTACCGCAAGTGAGAGAACTTGCAAAACAATTGCAAAATAATTAATCTCTAAATAATTCAAGAACACGGGTACTGAATTAACTTGTACATAGTTGCCACAGTTAATAGAATTGTAAGATAAAATTAAAGACACATGGAACTTATAATAGAACTCTATTTTAGACAATGTTAAGAAAGAATACCTTAATATCCATAGAAAACAAATAGCCTGTTGCTGAATACAGAGGTCTCCATTTTATAATATGACGTGTACAGTTTTGTATCATATGAAGCACTATTTTTTTAACTGTACAGTAATGAAGAGAAATTAAACTTATTTCATTACTTATTTTCATTAGACAGTTAAGCAATTTATATAAATCTATGCAAAAATATTTTCACAGCTGGCTATTCCTCAAAATATGTATTTACTCTGCCAAGTAACTAAGATGTCTACATGAATTTAGTTGTTTATACTTAGGCAATCGAAACTAAACTATTAGTCTCAGGTCTTTTTCCAATGAGAAGTCCTAAAGTGAGTCCTTCAACAGAAATCAATGTTTGGTTACATGAATAAAGATCCCTTATGTGACTAAACATATGCATGACACAATGTGTGGTAAAAGGAAGAGCATCATTTTACCTTCAGACTTAACAGTGTCTTGGTAAAGTGAATTGGTCCTTAAAGAACACCACAAAATATTAAACCACAAGTCAACATGTTATTCCAGTTAGAAGTAAATACACAGCCTAACAGGAAACCATATATCATTTTTGTAGCACAAATATTTCACAAAATGTCTTTCTATAGTTGATCTAAAAATATTATCTATTTATTAATACTTCAATATTTCAACCTTTCAAGTAACATATAAAATTAAAACACATTTTTAATTTTCTATACACACTTTGGAAAAGGAATCATTATTCTCTCCAGACACCTTTGGCAGTTTAAAATTCAACAGTTTAAACATTCTTGAAGAAATTTAATGATGAAATAACTTTTTGCATAGGAAAGAGGGCCAATACATTTCTGTATATACTGTCAGTGGTTGCATTACAGTACAATATATATGGACTTTGACAGTAATTTTCAATTAGAACAATATCTTAGTTCTGCAATACAGTCACTATTGCATCAAAATAATTAGATAACTGTAGGGAATGTTAATCACATATTCTACAGAAGTGTAAAATTACCATCAAATGATAGCAGCATATTTAATTTTGAAATGTAGTTAAACTGTGAAGAGTAATAATTTCTGCCCTAAATCTGTCCAGAAGTAAGAAATTCTGCTCCCAGTTATACCATTCCATTCTAGTGATTTTAATCAGGTTTCATGCACAGGACTGTGGTATAATGAAACACAGTATTTATCCTACTAAAATTCTCCAAGACTTTTGAGTATTCGAATTTTATTTAAAGGATTGAAGCACAATGCCCCAACTTTGCATGGTTTCACTCTGGAATAATGGAGTCGGAAACAGTCCACAAAATTCAATCCTGCAAGTCTTTCAAGAAATACAGTGGGTTTGGTACTGGAATGCTTTACAGGCACAGTAAGTTAGAAATTATAATTGTCACTTGCTCTTCATTTGTATGTGACAAATCTCATTTTTACCAGTTTAGGCTCTTGTCTGTCTCCAGCAGGAACAGGTTTTTCACTTAATGTCTAGAATGTTTGATAAAATAGTATTGTACCTGTGTATCACCACAAGTATCACTAAAACAGCTGCAGATTGCGGGAGGAACAATAAAATAAGTACCTGGAAACAAACTAATTTGGTTTGGGGAAAAATAAAGAATACAAATATTTTTTAATTATTTGATAGTTTAATTAAACTTTTTTTCTGTCTTTTTCTTTCTTTTTTCTGTAAAAAATGGGAAACTTTCAAATTTCTGTAAGGTTTGATAAATTTCTGGAAGACCTAGCTATGAAATACAGTAATCCAGAGCCAGCACCTGTTTCAAATAGCTCCTAAATTATTGATTTCCAAGAGGCTGAAAGGTTATGCCAGGAAAAAATCACTGTACACATGCTCTCTTTTGGGAAGTGTCTGCCATGTATCAGCTATTGGAGAGAAGTCTCAAAGACCTTACCCTAACCAATTATAGATATCATTATAATTTTCTTTTCTAAAAAAGAATTGAAATAATTTTTTCCTTTCAATTGATTCCATCCCCAAAGTTTATACAGGAGGATAAATCTGAGCTTTCCAACTATCTGAAGTTGAAAATCTGTGAACTGAAAAAGGTATTAAATTTCTGTTGACACATATATGGTGAATTTTTTTCAAAAAAATTGTTTTCACAAACCTTCATTTTCAAAAAGAATTCACTGACCTCTCATTTGACACAAAACATGTTTAAAGACATACAAAAATGCTTTAATTCTAAAAAAAATAGTGCAAATATTTTATTTTTCATCACTAGATTTGAACATGTTTAAAATGAAAAAATATTCAACTGTCTCTTGATTGGTAACAAATCCAGAGTATACATAGGCTTGATGTCTAAGTTTGGGTAATTTGGACAGTAGAATGAAAATAAAATTATTGTAGATATTTTGAATTTCAAATGAAAGAACAACTAACATTAACTCTTTAGATTTAGGTTGGTGTACCTGGGGGCAGAATTCAATTCTAGAATATTTTTTTCTGTGGAGCTGTTGGTCACTACAAGCCGAGATAATGAGATTTACAGGACAAGTGATGTTCAAGGATAAATTCAAGCTTAAGTACTGTATATTTCTGATGTATGATATTGATTATGACAAATTATTCTGAAGTAATAAATAATAAATGAAGGTTCAGCTAAGAAAATCAGAGATCCTAAACAGTGCAAATATGGATAAGAAAAATACACTTTCAGACAAGTAAAGAAAATTACAACTAAATACACATTCTGATTCACTGAAATAGAAGTTTTGCTAATTAAACAGGAGTAGCCTGAAGGTATGAGTTGAGTTTGGCTATTTTGTTAGAGAAGAAAAATTACTACTGACACAGCAGTAGTAATAAATAATTGTAAATTTTATTTAGAATCCATCAGGAAACACAAATGACGTTTTAGAGATAAATTAATTTTTAAGTATAAGAATAATAATTTTGTTTCTTAAAACTTCAGGCATATTCCAGAGACTCTCATTGTAAAAGTTACACCGTTATATAAAAATAGAATATTGGATTTGCACAAAAAGATACTAAGAATTTAAGACACACTTTGCAAAATTCATATGTAGTAACAGAAACTCCAGTGTAGACATATACAGAACATGAGTACTGTGATGCTTCCAACATACTGGAAGTTTCACAGTGAAAATAGACTTTTTTTGTTGCTGAATTCTAAGCTTTTCCTTTTATTTTTGTTTTAAAATATTTTCTGGTATTTTAAAATAATTAAAAGATGAAAAACTAGCTGCTTGCACACATATCTTTCTGTAATTGTATAGCACTGTTTTGAGTCTTCATTATGTGACGTATGTAAAAAAAGAGATGCCAAAGGTCTAAAAATGACCTACTAGTACAATACCATTTGCTTACAAGATGTACAATCACACTGCAATTGAAACTAGATTTGCATGTTCAAATAATGGAATGGTGTAAAACCACACTCAAATAAATATACTGTACATGTGCAACACACTTCACCAAGTGCAAGGTGCTGCACCTGGGTTGGAAAAATCCCTAGTATCCATAACAGACTGGGGGGTGATGGGATTGAGAGCAGCCCTACCAAGAAAGACTTGGGGGTGCTGGTGGATGAGAGGCTGGATATGAGCCAGCAAGGTACACTTGCAGACCAGAAAGCCAGTTGTATCTTGGGCTGCATCAAAAGCAGCATGGCCAGCAGGTCCAGGGAGGTGATTCTGCCTTTGGGAGAGCCCACCTGCAGTGCTGCATCCAGCTCTCATTCAAGACCTGGACCTGTTGGAGTGAGTCCAAAGGAGAGCCACAAAGTTGCTTAGAAGGATGGGCATCTCTCCTATGAGGAAAGGCTGAGAAAATTGGGTTTGTTCAGCCAGGGAAAGAGAGGGCTTAGGGGTGGCCTTATAGCAGCCTTCCAGTCCGTGAAGGGAGCCTATAAGGAAGCCGGAGAGGGCAAAGGCATGTAGTGACAGGGCAAGGGGGAGTGGATTCCAACTGAAGGATTGTAGGTTTAAACTGGTTATTAGGAGGAAATTCCTCACTGTTAGGGTGGTGAGACACTGGAACAGGTTGTCCAAGGAGACTGTTGTGGATGCCCCATCCCTGGAAGCATTCAAGACCAGGCTGGATGGGGTTTTAGGAAACCTGGTCTAGTGGAAGTTGTCTCTGTCCATGGCAGGGGGGTTGGAACTAGACAATCTTTAAGGTCCCTTGCAACTCAAACCATTCTTTGATTCTATGATTCTGTGATCATTACAAATTAATTTGTTTCAGAATATGATTATTTCCTCAATTATTTACTCTGTTAGTCTTTATTCTGAACTTACCAACAAAGAAGTGTGGTTTTAATAAACACTACCCAGAAAATGTGGAATTAATAAACAGCACTCTGACACATATGCTCTAAGTCAAAGAAATATCTGAAAAGCATAGTTATAAAATACTTTTGTGATGTAACTGTGCAAAGGAACATTAAAAACTTTTTTATACCATAATCATCTGCTGTCTACAATTAAAAAAAAATTGTAGTTATCCGAAGTAGCAGTCGTCTAGTTATAAGCTTCTCGTAGTTTGGCTGAGATCTTGTTGCATGTGCCAAGCAAGTGACTTTACTCCTACTTAATCAAACTCCTAAAAATACAAGTTTATGACAAAAAACCCCAAACAGTGCTAACAAATGATCACATTACAGTTATCCTCTCTGGGGAGAGATGTGGAACAGACCCACTTACTTCTTCTATAACATGGCTTTTCTCCCATCCTCTTCGAATTCTCCTCAGTTTCCTACTTACACATGGCAAAAGTAAGATGATCTTACCTAGAATTACAATGGAAGGCAGAACAAGGGCGAGAACAAAATTGGGTGGTGTATAAAATCTGTAATACTCTTCTTCAAAAGCTCTTTTCCATCCATAAATCAGTACATGGAAAGTACTTATAAGCAGAGCAATGTATCCAAGTGTTGACTTTGATCAAAGAGAAAACAGGAAAAAAAAAAGAGGTAATGGCACTTGGTCCTTCATCTGACATTTTAACATTTCTATTAGACATCATGATAAAATCTCTTAGCTAGTCACTGTATTAAATTAGCAATATATGGTTTTCACATATTCTGAAAATCCAACTGAACTGAGCACTGATTTACAGCATTATCTCTGCTAACATTTGTAGGGTAAAAGATCAAAGCTGAAATGATGCCTGCCCAAATTCTAAGTAATGGAAGTCAACTTCAGGATATGTATGCAAATAAGGAACAATTCCAGTGTAGTTACTGGAACAACATCTGTTGTGATTGGAAATTAGGCTTCCTGTTTCTTAACTATGAGGATAGATCACTTCCAAGATTACGGAACAATGCAATTCTGCTGGAAGGGATTTGGGCCTAACTGCAGATTTTTATCACTCTAAGATGTGCAGCTTACTTCTTCCTCACAGAAGCCTTCGTCCACTTGTCTGACATTAGCATAAACCATTGCTTACCTTTCTCCATCACCTGTTGCCAACTGACTAATGGGAATATCTGAACTGCAGGGCTTGGGCATAATAGCACAAAGCAGTGATGCAGTTTACCCAGAGGAAGGGTAAAGTAGAAGGTTCCCACAGCACCCTGCAGAGGACCTCTTATCATGTAATCTAGTGCATGCCACAGAATGGGGTTATGATAGGGGTCATTCACCATTTCTGTGCATCTGCCTTTTTAAGGACCCTGTGGTTGGAATGGTCTGCAGACTTGACAATTACTAAATTGTCAAATATCAATTAAATACTTATTAGAGTATTAACCTTAACTTTCCCAAACCATGACCAAATACTACACTATGACTTCTGGTGGTGATCAAATGAAGAAAAATTCTTTTTGACCAAAACTGATGTAATGACTAACTAGGCTGGGAAACATTTGTAGGAAATCATTGAAACAGAAATGGAGTATTAAGAAAGATAATTGGCCACTAAGGTATGGTATAACTCCAGTAAACAGAGGCGCAAAGAAAAATGCAGCCTAAGGGACTGTAATAGCTAGTGAAAGAAATAATTCCATCTACTTCAAGATTAAGCACTTTCTAGGGAATGAAGAATGTCTGAGCTAATACTATTTGCAGGGGTTCACAGATATAATGGTATAAAAGGAAAATACTTTTGTTAGTTTCTTGGGATTGACAGCATGTTTGACTTGCCAATATTTATGCATCTTTATAGCCAATGGTTTCAGGGCCTTGTTGTTAAGCTTTAGATATGCTGCATGCTTTTTTTTTTAAAGAACAATTTGCTCCCAAAATATTCCACAGGAAACAGAACACTCAGAGAAACACATGTAGATATGAAAATGGCATATGCAGTATCTGAACAGAAGTTCTGGTAAGACGTTTGGACAGCAAACAATACTATCAAAAGTTGATGCTTTAGTATGTTATTGCAGATTTTTGGTGTTATGACTGTCCTGAATTCATAGTTGTATCACTGCCAGCAGGGAGAAAGGCAGAAGTGAATCATATCCCTCATTTCTTCATCAGGATTACTGATGAGAACTACAACAATTCTTGAAAAAGAAACAAAAGGGAAATATTATGCAGTCATTTCCCATTATTTTTATTTTAGTGCCTATTTAAATTCCCTTTGCAAAAGACAAAATGGAAGCTAAGAAGTATGTCAGTACATTTTGTACTAACAACACCAGGACAAGAAAAACATAAGAGGTACCTTCATTAAGTTCTTTTTTTGCCCTGTGGTAAATTGATAAATACTTCTTTGAAATGCTGGCAGACCATGTGTTAGTGTGTACTAGTCAACTGCAACCAAACATCTAAAAATCTAACAAAGACATTCCTATGGGAGCTTCTGTCAGCTACTGATGTTCTTCTACCAGGCCTGTAATTACTGCCCAAGGCATTGGATGCCAACTTCTTTAGGAGCAGAGGACTTCTGAAAGGAGCAAGAAGCAATACTTTTTCTTCACCAGTAAATTCACATTGGACAGTGAGCAGCAAGTAAGAGTTGTAAATCTTGGGAAGCCTCTGCCTACACTCTAGGATGGCTGCTGGGAAAAGGGGAAGAATATCTTCGGTTGCTTTGATTCCTTACCTTCCATAATACTGTGTTTCCTGAAAGCTAAGTAATATATTAGCACACTTCCTATGGACTCCCCAATCTTTTACCTTTTCTAAGTCTTCCCAGGTTTGCTTCTTTTCCTTCCTGATCAGTCTTTTAGCCAATATGGGTGATTCCCAGCCAAGACTACTGATAAACTGGACCAACTGGCGTTGTTTGGGGAAAGAACCAACAAAAGACAGAGGAGTGGAAAAGATGAAAGAAAGAAATGCCTAAAATATTACCAGAAAAGTGTACACATATAGAGACAAAAATCTGCTGTGAGGCAAATCTTTTTCAGGAATTTCTATCTTCACAATGGTTGAACACTTCCAAACAATTTATATATATGAAAGGTATTTTCTGAAGTCTGCATTTCTGGATACTTTGGATTCCTCCAGTAACAGGATATTGCTAAACTTATAAACCATCTGTAGCAATTCTGATTGACATCTTACCCATAAACTTGCTAAATACTCAGGCCTCAATCCTCTTTACTCTGGGGAAGAAGTATCCTATGCTTGTGGGAGAACCAAGGCAGGGCAACCCTTCCTTAAAATGTATGCACAGAAAAGTTTTAGTAAGACTGTCTCCAAAATGCTTTAGGATCGTGCTGGCAGGGAAAAGGACTATCTACAAAAAGGTCAGATTCCTGCTACAGAAATGGTAAATTTGTGCTCATTTTTGTGAAAAACCATATAGCTCAGATTTCAAAGCCAGCATGCTCTGTCCATTGCCACTTTGAGTGATGGGTTTTGGACTTGAACTCTTAGTCTGGAAAATAAAAGCAGCCATCATTTATGCTTACATATTTACAGTTTAACTTCCCTCAGAAGACTGAAGGACCCAGCACAGCACTGCTTGCAAACCACATCATGCTTTTATGTGAACGCTCAAGGACTGGTTTCAATAAATATCTTTTTCTGTTTGCAATGTGTTGATTTAGGCTGTTTATTCTGCCTGCTCAGGCAAAATATGAATTCTTCTGTATTTCTTAGCCATGCCTACCTTTGTTCCTTATCCAAATACGTTTAGAAGAAAAAGAGTACTGAAGTAGCATTTAAGAAAACCAATGCATTAGTTTATCAGCCCCAGCTTTCTTCCCTGCTGCTTCCCCTCAGTAAGCTTCAACTCTGAGTCACGTTAAGATGCCTGCAAAGTTTCATGCTAAGTTTCCATTATCTAGAATCTCCTACTGAGCAAACTCTTCATCACTACCTTGTTCTGTGGCTCCCCTATCTGGATGTTATGGGTGTTTCTCTCTGAATCATGATGAAGTAATCAGAAAAATAGGAACAGTGGTCAGCTCTGTACTGCAGCAATTTCAAGTTTTCTGTTGATCCCTTAGCTCCTTCTAGGACTGGCATATCTCACTTTATTCATATTTATACTCCAAGGGAATGAGTAGAGCCTGCACTGCTTGTCCGCTCAGAGTCGTATTCCCCTGAGGATGCAGACTGGAATTTTTGGGGCTCCTGACAGCTGTGTTGTGAAGCCAGGCTAGATAAGTTGAAGGCATCTCCAAAATAATTTGGGATATCAAAGGAAGCAATTATTTATGGACAAAAACATTCATAACTGGGATTTCTTTGCAGTATTAGGAAGACTCTGATAGAAATCTATTTGAACCGCTGTAAGTAGGGGAGATGCTGCTTAGGCCTTGTACTACTTGGAACAAGAAATCAGTCTGTGCTATATATGTTAATAAACTCAGATGTTCCTAGTAGGACTCAAGATAGAGTATGTTCTAGTGGTAAAACTCTTTAGCACATAATGCAGTTTCAACTGTAACATACCTCCAGAGCAAAATACTCACAGATGGTTCATTAGAGTTCATAATCATTTCAATTTGGAACTATTTTGATTTTTTTTACAGTGGAAATAACTCCAGTAAATATGATACAATAAAAAATGCCCTTGTAGATACATCATTGTGATTATTGTGTTGGTTTTCATTGTCACACAGGCCTGAAATTTGCAGATTTGAGTAAGGAAAAATAAGACACAAATGCTGTGCTTGTGTCTGGAAGTCATTACTGGATAAAGACATCGTGTCACTCAAGAGCTAATTTTTCCCTTTTGCACCAATGTTTTAAATCACCCAATAGCTGTACTATTGTCCCCACACAGAGAACTCCAGATGGCAGGAATGTTGTAACAATACAATTGAATATTTACTCCCTCTGAAGGCTCAAAGCCATAAGTGCGCACAGACAGTTCTGCCAGGGTAACTCTACTTCGAAAAACTTTTCAGCAAACTTTTTGTAGGCCTACCTGCAGTGTTCCAGCAATGGAAATCCTAGGGGAAGGGAGGACATTACTTTATAGATAGAGGACTTCAGACAACTACAGCCACTAAAGAGTTCTCCACCAGTCCCTCTAAAATGTCTGTAAAGTGCAACCCAAGCCCTGAACAACAATTCAGTGCCTGTGTTCTGAAGTGAACAGGACTAAGAATTAGGCAATATTATTACCATGGCTATGCCAAAAAAACCTGTTAATCAGAAAAGACTGAGTTAAGACTACTGAAGCCAAAATCAGAAAACTAAACAAAACATAACAAACCCCAAAACTGTGCACACTTAGGAAATTTTTACCAATATTGAATCCTAATAAAATTTGTTATACCTGACTGCTACCTAAAACTAATAGCAACTTTGTGTAGAAGCAAACACTAAGCTGTTTATTAAAGCCCATATTTCTCAGTATTTTATGCTGGTTAGGCCTGTCTGCTGTAAATATTTATCTGAGGAAGGAAGGCAGCAGAAGGTGTACCAGGGCTTGAAAAAGCCTCTGATTCTAATAAACAAATCTTCATGTTCTACTGATGGGTATTTTCAGCTAATTGGAATAATGCAGTTGAGAGTTGTGTCAAGTCCCACACAGTGGAAGGAAAGCAAAATTGAATCAATGACACCATGGCTGTCAGAGGGCTGTGAAATAAAAATCCTGCAGGACAAATTAAGGCTTCAATTTTAACAGTTGTGTGCATCTACTTATAGTAGTATCTCATCAGTATCACTACCTTTAGCAAGTTTGTCCAAATTTATCTAATTTGAATTTAGCAAAAAATTCTAATAATGGAAAAGGAATAGATTAGTAATCATTTGGTCTTAGCTATGTTTGTTATTTAAGACCAAAAAGTGTAAAATGAAAATTCCTATTCTGCCATTCATGAAACATTTCATGTGCCTTCATGGTAATATAATTGCTATGGAAGGATAGGTTGTTTTTATTAAATAACCAGAGAGGGAGGAAGAACAAAGCCCTTGTGACGTTGCAACATGCTTTTGTTTGTGATCGTGATGATGATCAGCATCAAAATTATCATCAAGGAATTTTTGTAAACAACAAAACCCCATTATTCAAAAAGTAACACACCTGAATAAAACTGAACTCCCTCCAGTTTAAGGCACTGTTTACTGAAGGGATGGAAGTTACTGCCAGCAAAGAAAGCAATCCAAGACTCATTATTCCAAAGGAGATATACATTTCAATTCGCCACACTTCTTCCTCATTCCAAGAATTTTCAACATTTGCATGAACCTGACGAAAAAGCAGAAAGGAAGTTTTTCATTCTAAAGAATATCAAAAATATCAACAGAATTTATTTTGCTGACAAAGTCCACAGTCATAGGAGAACTATAAAATGGGGTCAAATACTTCAGAGGTTTCCTCATGTCTTGAAGAAAAACAACTATTTCCTTACAGCTGATGCTGGCACTTGCTAGATTAAAAATATGATAAACATGGAAATTTAGATGAAATGTTAAAAGAAATTGTAACATTATAAAACATTTATAACAATTCTGTTATAAAATCAGGTAATTCTGCATTCTTATGCACTATAGAAAAGGAGATGTATTCTTCAGACCCTGCAACCTTAAATTCTGTAATACAAATAGGATAAACCTGCAATTTGTTTTTAGTTTGTTACATTTAGAAATATTCTAGCATCATTTCCTAATTTTGTTTCAGCTTCATAGTACAAGCTAGTTTGCTTCTCTCACTGTTGACATCAGATACACAGAATATTCTGAGTTGCAAGGGATCAACAAGGATCATCAAGTCAAGCTCCTAAGTGAATGGCTCATAGAGGCATTGAACCCATGACCTTGGTGTTATTAGCTCCAGGCTCCAATAAACTAAACTAGTCTCAAGGTTCTCATCAGAGAGCTGTACCAGAAAAAAGAAAAAACTCAGGACCTTAAAAACTAAGAAGCTTCGATATTCAATTATTTTTCCACTTTCAGGTGAACTTGCAATACAACACGTCTTGAAAGAGGTTCACTAGGAATACTAGCATGTGAGAGTTTTAAAATATCATTAAAATAATTTATTAATAAAAGTATCAGTGAATCCTTTAGTATTACTAATTCCAGGTGTGAACAATTATGGTTTCTTGTTGCCTTCCATAGTTTTGCCCTTCCTGTCTTTCCCTTAAGCTCAATTTTTCATGCTAGCCCTTTCAGAGTATGTGGACCCAATCTCTGTTAATTTGTTCCATTTGATTTTATTTCCTTAGTGTGCTTTCCTTTCTGTTCTATCACATTCGTCTTTCCCACAGATTTTATGTGCTGAATGGCAATGCTGTTTCTCTGGCAATGCTGCTTTTCTGTCACATTCAAGGTGACAATAAGCTGCCTCACTGACAAACAGGGGCATCAGACCCCCTTCTAAAGGATGACAGATTTGTCTGAGAATGTTTCAGGGTTATGCAAGACCAATTGTTCCTGGGAACTGTAAGTCAATCTATATTGTCTGCAATAGATGATGCTCACAGAATTTTAAACGAATAAAGTATTTTTACCACTAGTCCAAAATGTTACAAAGTATCAGCATTTCCTTTTTTTTTTAAACACGGATGTTTCTGTAATAATATTACAATATCAACCCTCATACTTTTCATACTTGTAAATGCACTTATGATATACATACTTCCCCCATATGTTAAGTACACATAGAGAGGAACATACCTCAGACCTTTCCTGCTGTTGCTCTTATCCTATCTATTCTACATTCTCCTCGTGTATATTACTGCCAGGAATTTCAGTAGGACACACCCTTGACTCCCCCTAGCACACAAACTTTACCCCAGTTTGACCCACAAGCTGAGCAACACGCACAGTTGTTTCTTTTAGTGTCCGTATTTGGCTTCAGCTACGCATAAAATAACCCATAACATTCTGTGCTGAAAACAGTAGAACAGATTAAGGTAACTTATATATTGTATTCAGAAGCCATACACACAGCCAAGGCATTTTTGGCTTATTGACCTAAAGGCTGCCTTACCTGTTGATATGCCATGTTGAGGAACAAGTATCGCTCCGACCTCCTCATGGGTAAGCAGAGACTGTACACCACATGCACTGTTGCAAAGAAAAAACTGAGCAGTCCAAGCTGCTTCCGACACTGGAGCCAGTTGTCCAGCCAAGGTGGAAATCGCCGATACTTGGTGCCAAAATAAAGCTGGTAAGCAGCTGCAATAAGTCCTGATAAATACACTAGAGAAAGTAAAGTGATTGCAACAATTGGCAGAGTCTTGTTCACGATCTCAATGGGAATCTTGTAAAAGTCACTCTGCTGATTTCTCATGTACGGATGGATCACATCTCTGATGAAGGAATAGATGAAGAAAAATGTTGCCAGGCTAATGGCAATCAGTACAGGCCCCTTCCACAGGGTGAACAGTCGCAGAGGCAAGTTTTCAATTTCTCTTGAAGATGACAATGTCCCCAAATCAATAGGAATAAAACTGAGCTGACGGGCAAGCTCAATAACTTGATGGCGAGCCTGAACACTGTTACTGCACACATAGACCTGTTGGGAAAGTCAAGGCAATTGTCTGTAGTCCAAGAAAGAGATTCAAAGGTAACAAAATTCAACAAAACTCCTCAAAAACCTTAAGGTCCACCAGATCAAAACCATGACACTACTACTAAAACTGTACACTGTTATTGCAGCTTATATCACCAAGATGAGAACAAAATCATTAAAAAAAGCAAATATGCACACTAATTTAGCAACACAGTAACCAAAACAAACTGGCTTTTTCTAGGTGTTACTAATGAGCTGTGGGACGTCCTGCAATCTGCACACTGAAACCCCCCATACTGAAATATCTACAGGACTGGATTGAACTTGAAACAACAGCTAAATTTCAGAAAAATCACAAGATTCTCAAAAATGCAGGAATCCTGACTAATGACCCTAAAACATCTGTAGCATAAACAGAATTCAAAGCAGACAACTATGTAATCTCTCCATATGTACAATTTTAGCTTAATTTCACAATCCAGACTTCCATGGATCCCAGATTTGAATATTTAACAGAAAGACCAAAACTAGAAGCCAAGTAAGAACTTGTTCCAAAGACCAGCTTATTACACAATGAAAGAAATGCACTGCTACAAAGTACTTTAAGGTTCCTTTAAAATTTACAATGGGGTATAGTTTGCCCAACACTGTTTGCTGATCATCTGCATTAGAGCAAACATGATCTGTTTTGACAGAAGTGAATTACTTACAGTGCAGTGCTATTCTAAAAGGTGAGGTTATTTTTTAAATTATGCTAATTCTGTATCAATTACATTCCATTTAACTCTACCTAAAGTGCCTGAAAACTCAAATTCAGTCTTCAGTAGTCACATTACACCAGTCATTTCTCATGTATTTCTCAGAGTTCCTCAAACTGTGAAGGACTGCATTCCTACAGAGGCTTAAAGCCTTTGTATCACTTCAGCAAAGCACAAAAACCATAAAGATGCCTTTCCTATATGCAGGATGGATTAGGGGAACATACTGGGAAGAAATTTGAACATGATGTTCCCGAGTGGTCCTGGATCCAATGAATCTTAGAAACACATGTGCCTCCTTCTGTTTCTTCATATTCATGTTTTTGGGGCATTCTAAGAGCTAGATAATTTCTTTCAATCACTTTGCTGTTATTTGAAGCAAGCATTTTTAGAACAGCTGACTCCTGAGCACCGGGATCAGGACTTCAGATTTCTGTGCATCTCTTTCAATAGTTCACACCAACACTGAAATTAAAATATATTGGGAAAGACTGTCTCTATCCTTGTATCAAGTATAAGGACAGACATGAAATATTCCTAGGGAAAACCTCAAGAACCAACTCCACTCCTCTGTCTGTAGTCATTTAAAGGTCATCTATCTACTCTAAGCTGGTTATCCACATTTCCTCTGCAACCTTTAAACAGGCAATCCATGAAAAACATTGAACCAGGTATTCTATGTCTTACAATGGGATGACCTCAACTCTGAAAGTTTTACTGGCTACTAAAATGTAGGCTAAAGGACAGGCATTTTAGATATGTTAAGTCAGAGTGAATCCCATGAGTTCTGGCTGCTTACATTCAGTTCCTGTCATTTTCATCTTAAAAACAAATTTATACAAATAGTAACACTTACCTGTCTGCTGGCATCCTTTGGTCCTAACTGCAGTGACCAAGCTGAAACGACATTGAATCCTTTGACAATCAGGGAATCAGGAAAAAGTGATGCTAAATATTCTGCATTGGAGTCCGGATATTGATCTACTCTTGTATTATTGCTGACATCAATCAGAATTTTACCAGCAAGTAAATGTTTGAGGTCCCACAAAGAGGTGTAATGTTCTCTGTGTATGGCTACAAAAATGATGTTTGTTTTTGCTACTGCATCTTCATGATGAGTGACATCAACCACATGGGGAAAGAACTCAGCAGCATGTTTAGGGTTCCTGCTTCCTACGACCACATGGTATCCACATCTGATGAGTCTAATGGTCAGTGACTTAGCGAAGTCTCCACTTCCAATGATGCCTATTGTGACCTTACTGGCATCCTTGATGCCATTAGCAACATTTGGTAGAAAAGTCTCATTATGGTTCTTGGGACTCCCCATCATAGAGATTGATTCCATACTTCCAAGACACCAAACCTACAATGATTTGTTCTGGGGGGGAAAAAAACAGAAAGAGAAGAGAGAAAACAACAGAAGGAAAAAATGCAGCATCATACAATTATGAGACATCAGAATTCATAAACACCTCTGGAAAGAAAATCTCTGGTTCTAAGTTTCATATTATATTTTCTTCTTAATAAAGTATGTGCTCATCAATTTTGTCTTGCAATGTGTCACTAATAGAAGAAATAAAAAACATAAAACATTTCAAGCACTTCAATAATACAGTTCTATTAGTAAATAATATTTTTCCTCTCTTCTATTCCCTGCCTTCCACTAGCCTGGAATACTGGACCACAAGAACTTTGTGCTCCTGAAACTAACAGTCAACAGAAAAATTAAAAGAAACATGTAAGGAAAACTGGATAATTATGGAAAATACTAGAAGGTAGAGAGCACTGGCCTGTGATTGGCATGAGATCAGAATTCAATGAAGTGTAATTCCATTAAAAGCTTATCAAGTTATTACAGTGATATCGTCTATTGATATTATTGCGATACTCTCTATTGGTCATGAAGGAAGGGATGCAAAAGTCTCAAAACTGCAAATGTCACAGCTACCACCATGACAGACATCCAGCTGTCAGGCTGGGAAATGGGCAATGCCAAAGACAACAAGAAGGGAAATTTATCAAGGCCTGCTGGTGAGATTGCTAATGACATTTCTAGGTCAGACTGCTAGGTCTGCCCATGGATGTATAAGGCTTAACTGTGGAAGCAAAGGTAAAGGATTCAAGGCCAGGGATCACAAATATGCTTAACAGAATTTTCTGAATAGGCAAGTAAGATAAGTCCTGGACACAAACACATGGGGAAGCATTCCACAAAATACCGATGGCAGAAGAAACAGATTTTATGCAATAATAAAAGGGAAGGGAGTCTTAGGACTCAAATTCAATGCAGTAAGGGATACTTTGAAGAAGGACAGAAGCTAAGGCTCATTGAAAAATGCAAGAACTACTACTATATCTTTGGAGAGAAGTAGTCACAGAATGGCAATAAAGCTGTAACGAACACATTAAAAAACAACCTCCAGTAGGGAAGTCTTCACATGAAACCACAGTTATGACATCAGTGGTTCTGCTCTCTTGTGATGGGTTGACCTTGGCTGGAAGCCTGGTGCCCAAAGTGCCCCTCTATCACTTCCCTCCTCTGCTGGGCAAGGGAGAGAAAATGTAACAAAAGGCTTATGGTTGACACAAAGGCAGGGAGAGGTAACTCACCAGTTACTGTCACAGGGGAAACCATCTCGACTTGGGGAAATTAACTGAATTTATTACCAATTAAAATTGGAGCAAGATAGTGAGAAGGAAAACAAATCTCAAAACCCCACCTTTCCCCCACCCCTCCCTCCTTCCTGTGTTTAACTTTACTCCTGATTCTCTACCTCCTCCGTCACAGCAGTACAGGGAGACAGGGCATGGAGGTTATGGTCAGCTCATCATATGCTGTTTCTACTGCTGCTTCCTCCTCAAGGAGAGGAGTCCTTCCCCTGCTCCAGCATGGGGTCCCTCCCACAAGAGAGTTCTCAACCCACTTCTCCAATCTGAGTCCTTCTCACAGGCTGTGCCAGTGTGGGTCCCTTCCACAGAGAGCAGACCTTCAGGAACAGGCTGCTCCAGCATGGGTCCCCCACAGGGTCACAAATTCCACCAGAAAACCTGCTCCACTGTGGGCTCCTCTCTTCACAGGTCCTACCAGGAGCATGCTCCAGAGTGAGCTTCCCACAGGGTCACAGCCTTCCCTCAGGAACACACCTGCACTTGTGTGGGGTTCCTCCCCAGGCTGCAGGTGGACCTCTGCTCTACCATGAACCTCCATGGGCTGCAGGGGGAGAGCCTGCCTCACCACAGGCTGCTCCATGGCCTGCAGGGGAATGTCTGATCCAGTGCTTAGAGCATCTCCTCCTCCTCCTCCTCCTTCACTGGCCTTAGTGTCTACATAGTTGTTTCACATGCTCTCTCTTCTGGGGCCACAGTTACTTCTTTCCTTCTTACCTATATTACCCCAGAGCTGCCACCACCATCACTGAAGGGCTCAGCTCTGGCCAGCTGTGGGTCCCTCCCAGACCCAGCTGGCACTGGCCCCATCAGACATAGGGTAACATTCTAGCAGCTGCTCAAAGAAGCCACCCCTATAGCACCCCAGCCCTTCCCACCCCAAACCCTTGCCAGGCAAACCTAATAAAGTTGCAGGACAGGAATGAATTCTGAAAATGAAGGAAGCAATGAGAAAAGGAAGGCTAGAAGCAGCAAAGAGAATCCACAAGGTTGCTGTCTTGGGAGACAACAGACCATACAGAAAGGAAGAACCAAATGAACCTCTTCCTGAGGCACCATGCAAGAGCTGACAGGATGGTACCTAATTATCAGTGGAGTACTTTACCCAGCCATTGGCTAGGAATACAGCATGTGTGAATAACCTCCCACAATTAAAAGGAACTCTCCTTTGGAAATTGGAAGAAGCTATGAGAAGAAAGGGCACTTTTCATTTCAGCTTTGACTAGAAAGGGAAGAACTCACTGAAACTGGACTCAGATGCTAAAGATGGAAATTATGTGACACTGACCACATTGTTCCAAGAAAAGATTCTAACAGTGAATCTTTCTGGCAGGGGCAGACCACATAGATTTCTATGCATGCACTGAAAAAAGCCTCATCAAGTGACCTGGAATGTATCTGACACATGACCAAATTACCAGTATTTCCTGTACCATGATGGGTTCACAGCCAGGATAATAATGAGAATAGCTGTATTTTGGTAAGATAAAAGATATAACTGGATGTGACAGAACATGCATGCTTTCACCATGTGACTACAGAGGCCCACTTCAGTTCATGCCACCTGACATGAAGGTGCTGAATTTGGCCCACTGGCCAAGGTTTCTCACTGCCTATTCTAAGGAAAATACAATGTGAGTAACAGAATAAAACTAACAGACTTTATGAAAAAAAACCTCAGAGAAGAGGCTGACATGTCCGCTCTAAGGCAAGTAATCGAAGAGATGGTAGAGAGCACAGAGCTGGCGGTTATGAAAGGGACTATATTAAATGCACAATAGCAATTCAGAGGAAAGAATATATAAGACTGCGACGGGAAAACCTTAATGATCTGAAAAATCATTAAATCATCTGAAAAAAGTTAAAAAAAAGGTTTGTGTGCCTGGCTAATGAACAGTATAAAGAGTTAATGAGACAGTACTATCATGTAGGGATACAATCAGTACAAAGGTACAGAAGTGAGCTGTAAGTAGTGAAGAACATAAATGGTAACAAATAAAGTCCCAAAAACACAATAAAAACAGAAGATAGAAAGCAAAGTTTATAATTTCAGAGGAAAAGGAACAAATGATAAGTGATACAAAGTAGGCCAAAGTGTTAAATGTCTTCTTTATTTCAGCCTTCAGCAGAAAAGTTAACTGAGAATAGGTATTTAATGAAATTCCTTTTACAGGGAGACAGAAGGTGAGGTTAAAGTCGAAAAAGGTAAGTTAAGCGTAAAGGACAAAGATAAACATTTTAAAGTCAGCAGACACTTACGAAAAAACCAACTCTTGATGCTCAAGAGAGGACAGAATAGGCAGACTAGCACATTCCAATACAAGAATGAAGGAGAAGGAAAGCAAAGACTTGTTAGCCTAACTTCAGCCCCTGGACAGATTTTACATCAAGTAATGAAGCAATCAATTTGTAAATAGATGGGAAGTAGATGACAAGAAGTAGCTAAAGTGGGTTGTTCAGGAACAGACTGCAACAAAACCAACCTTCTTTTACAAAATACATGACTCGAGACTTCTAAAAATAACAGAAATTGCACAAATTTGACACTCGCTCTTAAGATAAGCTAAAGGGAACACCACAGAGCTGTGTCAGCCAGATGGTGACACTCGTGAAATACTGCTCTTGAAAAATAACTACCGGAGAAGAAACCCGACCCAGCGCAGCCGCTGTGACCCGACTCGGGCGGCACTTACGGGGCGCGGGCAGGCGGGCGGGGGCGCAGCGCGGGGCTCCAGCCCGGGGCAACTCGGCGGGGCCCAGGTCCGGGCCAGCATCTCCAGTTGCAACGACAACAGCGCCCGTGACCGCCCGTCGGGCACCGCCGGGGCAGCGCTGCCAGGCTCCCGGGGGCCGGGCCGCTCTGCTCTGCTCCGCGGGGCCCCGGCACCGCAAGAGCCTGCCCGGGCCGGGGGCGGCCGTGGCGCAGCTGCCGCCACCACGATGGGCGGCGGGGAAAGCCCCGCGGGCGGCGGCGGGCACAGCTGGGCCGCGGAGCGCCCAACGGGGATGGGGCCCGGCCCGCCCTGGTGCCGCTCACCTCCACCCGCCCGCCGGGAGCTCCACGCCACCGCCGCCGCTGCCGCTCCTTCGCGCACCCCGCCCCGCAGTGCCGCCCGGGCGGGCGGGGAGCGCCGCCTCCCCCGCCGCTCCGACCCGCCCTCTGCGGCCGCGCCGCTCACGGCGGAGGGAGGCGGGGAGGGACCCGGAGCGTGTGGGTGGAAGGTGCACCGGGAGCCGGCAGGGTGCCCCTACCGCCAGGAGCGCCAGTGGTATCCTGGAGCGCATCGGGAAGAGTGTGGTCAACACGTTGAGGAGGAGGGTCCTCCCCCTCCACTCGGCTTTAGTGAGGCCACGTCTGGAGTGCTGTACCAGTTCTGGGCTCCTCAGTTCAAGAGAAGGAGCTACTGGAGAGGGCCCCGCGGATAGGCACAAAGATGATAAGGCATCTGGAGCATCTCTGTTACGAGGAGAGATTGTGGGAGCTGGGCCTATTTAGTCTGGAGAAGAATCCTAAGAGGGGATCTCATTAATACATATAAATATCTCAAAGGTGCGTGCCAGAGGATGGGGTCAGGCTCTCTTAGATGGTGCCCAGTGATAGGACAAGGCGCAGTGGCCGTAAATTAAAACACAGGAAGTTTGCCCACGACACAAGGAAGTGGCAGAGCACTGGAAAATGCTGCCCAGCGTAGTCATGGAGTCTCCCTCTCTGGGGACATTCAAAACCCACCTGGATGTGTTCCTGTGTCACCTGCCCAAGGGACTCTGCCTTGGCAGGGGGCTTGGGCTGGATGATCTCCAGAGGTCCCTTGCAACCCTAACAATTCTGTATTTCTGTAAGTCAGTGACATGTGGGGAGAGGGGCATGTTTGTCCCCGCAGTGCCCCCAGCCCCAGCCATTGTCACTGCTTCGGCCCCAACCTCTCGGGCCTGTGCGACACCCCCAGCATGGGCAGAGCCAGTCCCGGTCCTGCTGACACAGCAGAGCCAGTCCCGGTCCTGCTGACACACCAGTCCCCTGGTGAGGACTTGGCCTGAAGGGCAAAAGGAGCCTCCCAGGCCCTGACGTGCCTCGACTGCCCTGGCCCAGGTGGTTCTTCAGCAGGAACCCACTACCAGCCTCCATGCCTTACCCTCTCCTGGCAGAAGGTGCTGCTGCAAGCCGGTGCCCCCTGCAGTGCTGCGGGTGAGGAATCACACTGTCCTCTGCCACAGAATGGCTGGGTTGGAGCAGGAACATCTTCCACTAGGTCTGGTGGTTCAGAGCTCGGTCCAACCTGACTGAATGTTTCCAACGATGGGGTATCCATCACCTCTCTGGGCAACCTGTTCTGCATTTCACCACCCTTGTGATTTCTGAAGGCATGCTTTGTGGCCCAGAGCACCTTCCTGGGTGTGGGGAGGTCACTCCTCATGTTTGCTGTGTGACTGTGTACTCTGTGCAGGTGGGAGTCGTGCTCTAATTTCAGTGTTACATGGGAAAGCATCACAGGTTTTGTTTTCCAGCCTGCACTGTGTGCCAGCTCTGACTCCAGTCCTTCATTACTAATCCACTTGGGTTCCCATGGGTGTCATTCATTGTCATTTCTCACCTATATTGTTCCTTTCTTCTTCAGTGGTTTCTCCTTTTCTATGTGCAAACCTACCTGGCTTTAGCCTTTGGCACAGCGATAAATGAGGGAACTTTTGAGTCATGGTCATTTATTTACTGTCCTCTTGAAGAGACACCACTAAGTTGGTATTTAGTACATTCAAAAATTAAAATCAAGGCAGTTTGATAGATTTAACTCATTCCTGTGTTTTCCTTGCACCTTTTTGAGGTTTTGCATTTTGAAAATTCTCGTTTGAAATTTGGACTAAAACAACAGCCTCCCTTGCATTGCTGTGTAACTGATCTATTCAATCAGGAAAAGCACAGATGTCTCTGTTTTGCATAGCGATTAGCCTGAGAGCAAGGGTATTTAAATACCTTTTATATACTTAAACTCTCAGCAAAATTGGACTGTGTCTCTTTAGTGAGAGGATGAAAATGGATACTTACAGTTCTCTCAAATGATACACAAAGATCTATAGTCAGCATAATTCTCAGATGGCCTTTTAAGTGAGTATCTTAATTTGTTAGGAGATTATTTTCTCTTAGCAGGTGTTTTTCTTTTTTTAGCAAATTCCAGGGCGGCATTATTATTTCTTTCTTCAAGGGATGGAACATAACAAAGGACTTTCCAACTGGCAAATGGAACAGATATTCTGATTCTTCCTCTTGGCAATGGGAAAACAAAGCTCTGGGGATTTCCCTATGGCAAGTGAGTAAAAACAAACAAAAAAAATTTTTGCTTCCTATCAGGGCAACAAACCCAAATACAATAGTTTTTGGCATACTATCCTCAACACAGCTAATTTCGTAACTTAGCAGAAAAATACAGTGTTTCCCAGCCAGGAACATTCAGAACAGGCAATTTTTCCATATGGCTGCCTGAAATTACTCTAAAACCAAAACTTATACCTCTTACCCCCTCTTTATAAGGACAAAATGGATCTGAGAGATCTGATGTCATTGTTTATTTCAAACTTTTTATTTAAATCAAGATTAGTAACTATTAAAGATTAGTAACTATTAAAAAAAACCCCACCACCTTAATTAAACAAAGAACCAAAAAGAAATGGTAAATACCTCAATTAAAATCTCTTCTTTCACTCTTTGGATTTGATCAATTTGTGATGTCCCCTTTTCACTAGCTCTTGGGGTATCACTACCTCTTTCAGACATTGTAGAATCTGAATTTCAGTAGCCAGAAGCATGGAAAGAAGTGCAAACTGAAGTAGATAAGTAAAACCACTTAGATATCCTTCTGAGAAGAGAGGAGTGAGAAGACTGGAGAGAAGAAAATGTAGCAAGGAAAAAGGAAAGGAAAACAACAGGAAAAAAAAAAGAAAGAATGAAGAAAAGAAAAGCCTTTACGGTGCACATTTAATAAGCTATAGTTTACGAATACTGGCAAGTTATGGGAAAGAAGACAAAGTATCTCCTTCTTCATAAGAGATAGTACAAATTAGGGGTGATTAATCCAAAGTAGAGGATTGCTCCACACTCCATTCTCCACCACCCTGACAAAAAAACCCAAAAAAACAACAGAGAGGATTGTTTCTCATTTTATGATTTATCAGATTAATTTTATTCACCAGAAAGAAGCTGAAGGAAGGAAACCTTTCCCATTTTTCTCTGACTATGGTTTTCCATAGCTATTGTTGATGCTTAGTTGAGAGCTTTCAGGACCTTTGTTCTTGGCTTCATGTGAAGCACAAAGTCACATATGACCTTTCCACTTCTCCCTTAAACGTTTGCTTTGTGATGTAAGTAATAGAAAGTCAGAAATTTTCTTCTCGATTTGTGGGTGCTCATCTTAGAAGGCATCTACAAAGTGAGGCAGTAGGTTCTAAAAATGTGATCTTGTGCTGGCAATAATTGTTGGACCCCAAGTCAGGGGAAAAAAGCTTTCAGTCAGTTGGCTTCTTAACCAGGAACAGACATACCTCCTTCATAGTGGAGCATAGATATTGCAAAACTGAAAAACTCATTCTAAACATTGAAGTAGCTGAGGGAAGCATAGGCTGGATTGTGGTTTGACCATTTCACAGCCTAAGACTAGTGCATTTTGCTAATGGGATTTTAGCTCTTTGTATTCAATTTTCCTTCACAAAGCAGCAGACAATAGTTTTTTTCTTGAGAGCAGAAGTGAAAGGAAAATTAATCAAGATCACAGAATCACAAAATGGATAAGTTTGGAAGGGATCACAGTGGGTAATCTGGTCCAACCTCCCTGCTCAAGCAGTGTTATTCTGGAGCACATTGCACAGAATTGCATTCAGACGGTTCTCAAATATCTGCAGTGAGGGAGATTCTACAACCTGGACAACCTCATCCACTGCTCCATCACCTGCACGGTACAGTTCTTCCTCATATTCAGATGCAAATTCCTGTGCATCAGTTTCTGCCTATTGCCTCTTGTCCTATTGCTGGCACCACTGAGAAGAGCCTGGCCCCATCCTTTTGTCACTCTCCCTTCAGATACTTACAGGCATTGGTTAGGTCCCATCTCAGTCATCAATTTTTGAGGCTAAGCAGGCCCAGCTCCCTCAGCCTTTCTTCATAAGTGGGATGCTCCTGTTCCTTAGTCATCTTTGTTCTCCTCCCCTGGACCTGCTCCAGGAGCATCATGTCTCGTGTTGAGGAGCCCAGCACTGGACATAGTACGCCAAGTGCAGCCTCACTAGGGCTGAGCAGCACAATCACCTCCCTCAAGATGCTGGCAATGTTTTTCCTAATGGACCCCAGGACACCATTGGCCTCCTTGGCCACAAGGGCACACTCTGGCTCATGGACAGCTTTTCCACCAGGACCCCTAGGTCCTTTCCTGCAGAGCTGCTTTCCAACAGGTGGGCTGCCAGCCTGTCCTGGTGCAGGTACTACACTGCGTAGTGTGTATCATCATGGTGGTGAATTAGGAGAAATATGTAATTTAATATGTCAAACATTTGTAATCTTCTTATTACATGTCCCTTGTCATAGATTAGGTCTTCAGTTAGTTAGTTCTCAACATTTTGTTTCACTGAATGGGATCATGCCAGCTGGGTAAAATATTCCAACAAACAAAAATGAAAACATAATTCAACAGCAACTTAGTATCTGTATCTTTATAGACCAATTAAATATTAATTCTGTTTGCAGTCCTGTGAAGATTTATGTAGTTAATTCCACAGCTGTATACTGAGACAAATGAGTTGCTGCAGACTCTTGAGAGTTAAGCAGTTTTTCAATATCAAAGCAATAGTCTTTTCTTTAAAATTTGTCATTCTCAACATATTTGTTTTCTAGCCATAAAACTTGGAGGAGTGTATTAGCCTGAGAGATTTCCTCTTGATGGAAGGGAACATAAGAAACACCATACTTGGTCAGGCCTGTCTAACCCACTAATACATGTTCAAGAGCAGCAAAGAAATGCTGTTTAAGGAGAGTGTGCAAGCCTGGCCACTGTATTTTGTACTCTCCTCCCAAATCCATATTTACCCTGGTGACATCATAGGGTACATGCCTGCAAAGCCCTTTTGGTGTTGCTTTAGGGGCTGTTGTTTCTGGGATTGCCTAACCTCCTTTTGAGCCTGCTGATGCTGTTTTCCTCCATAGCCCTCTGTGGCAGCAAGCTCCAGAATCTGTGTGTCCACTGCAAAATAAAGTTTATTGCTCTTCCCTTGATAAGACTGTTTTGATGGCAGGTTCATGGCAGAATAGAGTCCCTTCCAAACACTGGAGAAGGTGAACAATTTTTTGGCAATTGTGTCAAGGATAAAGCAGATCCGAAGTATTTATGTGACTGCAGGGACAAATCTGGCTCTGAATAGCTAAGTGAAAGTACCATTGGTTTCACTGGGAATTTTGCCTCTGGAAGAACTAAATGGTGAGGATTAAATATCTGCAATAGAATAGTGATATCAGAACAAAGATAAAACTGAAGTTCTTAGGAATTAGTCTTCTGAATATAGTGTAATGCACCATCTAATTCTGGTTTCAGTTGGTTGCTTCTTTTGCATAAGTAACATTAAAGATTGGGTTAGCTCCATTATATCTTACATAAACATTTTTCATTTAGCATGATGTAGACTTAACTAGGATGTAAAACAGCAATGTCTACTGTTATTTGAAAATAACATTTATATATAGATCATTATGAAAAGTGGAGCAGTATCTATATGTTTTTCATCCGTAATAAAATTGTGGAGCTGCAACTCAAAGAGTAATTCCTTCAAGTCAATGAAGCACTTATAACCTTGCTAGTGTTCATACCTATCAGAGGATTTTGAAGAGATTTCCCCAGGAATGCCTCAAATGGTATTTCAGGGTTGGAGAAGAGGTTGCAGCTTAATAGACTCTGCAGGTCAAACTCAGCGCACACCTGAGCTCAGTGTGTTTGTTCATTCCATTCCCCAACTCCATGTGGAAAACCAACCCTCCCATCCCCTTTGTTTCAAGGATTCACTTCATTTTTTTCAGACTCTTCCACCTGTCATTCAGTTGTCCTCCATTTTATACCTATCTCCCCGACCACTAATTTCAGTTTCCTACTAACTTGATGATGTTCATTAATCTCACTCAGTATCCTCCATCTACTTATTTTTACCCTTTAACATCCATTGGGCTCCTTTACTTTTTTCTTTCATAGAAAATCTGAGTGCTTGCAGTGTCTCCTCTCCTCTTCATTCCAGGTCCTTCCAATTCCATGTCGATGCCTCTTTGCATAACTTCATAGTCCCAGCCTGCCTTTGCCCCAGAATATCCTATTGTCTGTCATTAATTATCTGGAAGTAAATAATTTAGGGTGTTCATATCCTTGTGAATGTACTAAGTTGATTGCAAATTAGAAGGCATAAGGGAAAGCCGTCATTATTTTAATTATGGGTGACATCAAACAATTGTTAGACTGCTAAACTGTTGCAGAGATGCTTGAGAAGACTTGCAAGTGGCTTGTTTTTTTCCGATTCCAGCTTCTTGTTTATTTTCTTTTTAAGGATTTCCTGTTAGAACACTTCGAATATTTTTGAACAAATGAGATGCACTGTTCAAAAGTTATTCTGGTAGATGCACAGGTACAGACAAGACAGAAATGCCATTTCGCACAAGTGGAAAAAAGGCAGAGAAATATTTAGAAATGGGTTATGTCACCATTCCTTAAGTCCAGCAATAAGATACTTCTTAGCATTCCAAGTAATGGAGATATTCACATGGAGAATTCTTTCTCAGTACAGTACTTTCAAAAAAACAGTGTAAGCACGTATATAAAAACTGCACTTGACTGTGAACTATGACTTTGACTGTCCAGTTTAAACACCCCACATTTGTCTCACTTCTTTTTTAATAGTGAGCCCGAAAGATGAAATTTAAGGATCAAATACTTCTGTCAGGACCAGTGGTAGTATTCTGCCCATCCCACAGAGACTACACAACTAGGTCAATGACATAGCATATTTATCTCAGCAATACACTTTCATGCTATGAAGATGAAATACGCATAAAAAGAAACAAAACAATTGTATCTTCTGCTGCATCATCTTTATTGGAAGTAGCTATGGTCTTGTTTTATATGTTTGTACAGTTTGGTCCAGTGATTGGTTTTATATATTTTCAGTTGAAAATATCTGAAAATTTGTTAGGCCTACTTAATAAATTAGCCTCACTTACACCCATTCAAATGTTACATTCAATCTACAGAAAAGGTCAAACAAATTAAACCCTGATGCAACTGAATTCAATGAGATGGGTTTTAAGGAGTTCAAGGTCTCATGGAAAGAAATAATTTTTCCATCAACAACAGAACATGCTAATGGAATCAAGAAATCCTGTCACTACTGAAAAAAATCAGTGGCAATGATTAGCCATTGCTAGGCACTTAGTAACCACAGCAGATTACATTCTCCAGGGGTGGATTCAGCATGTTTTTGAAAAACTGCTCTTTTTGTTTTGTTTTTTTTTCTTTTAAATTATTCATTTAATGCCATTTAAAGAAAATCAGCTTAAAATAAAGTGGTTTGAATTTCAAAAATGGTTCACATAACATTTTATGTTGTCAAGGGACAGTACTAGAAACCATGGATGTAGATAAAAAGATGGGGAGATGCGAGATAATCTCTACAAAGGAAACCACACAGCGCCGGTCATGTATAGGTTTGTCAGGTTTGTATGGTTTTTGATGACAATTTCTACAATATATTTTTGCCCACTGATTCATGGAAAACTAAGAATATGACGAATAACTGAAGCAATGAAATATTCTTGCTACTGAAATAGGATGAAGTAACTTAAGTTAGAGTGGCCAAAGCGAGGGACTGCTTACAGTAAATGCTGCTGTCAACAGGAATTCGCATTAAATCATAGCCAGCACAGCTCTGGCTGGAGCTTTCTGAGCACTGATTGTTGGTATCATTTCTTGGGAGTAGTATTCTGGATGTGACTAAACCAGGTGAACTTGGCATAAAATTCTTCTAGTCCGTTCAACAATTTTATCTCCAGTTTCAGTTCTGTGTCTCTCACTTATATATACTGGAGACACGTAACAACTGAAAGGAGTACTTTGCAGGCCTTGTATAGGCATTGTAAAACCACTTCCACTAGAGTGGTAGATTCTTACCCCAAAATACGCCCGTATACACCTTTCCTCAAAGCCCTTGAGCCTTTCCTGGTTTTTGATCAGTGTTTCCAGGGATCATAGGTCTCCCTCCAAAGTACTCTACAACTAACCCAGCTTTCTCTTCCTTCTCACAAAATCTCCTCTTAATGCTAAAATATATAGTCAGTCAGTTAAAGGGTTTGTCTGGAAAAAATGTACTTTAATTACATTATGAAGTTGTCCATTTTCCTTTTCACATATTTGTCTTCTTTCCTTTGGAGGCTCCAGGCTCTTCACCAGCATGAAGAGAATGGTTCCCCTTGACTGAAGCCATTTTTATTGTTCATATCAGCAGCTTTTTTAGAGTCTACTGTGCTTTTTTACCCTTATACCTGTGATGTATATGACACAATGGCAGATACAGCATACATTGAAGCATTTATTGATACACAGTTTTATAAAAGTAATTAGTGTTATACAAGTAAGTGCCTAAAACATGCACACATGTTGATTTAATGTATTATTGTAGAATATATGCATATGAATACACTGAATTTTGAAATAGGTACATAAATTAAAAGGTAGATATGCATTTAGTTTAGTTAGTGTTGAACTAAGTTATGTCTATTACAAAGGGAGAAATTAAATACTGTCAATAGCATTTTCTTCTGTAGCCCTTTATAGACCCTATATCACCCTCTTTCCTTACTGTTGTATGTGAATGCCTTAAAAGCTTGAAAATCATTTAGGTTGGGAAAGACCTTGAAGATCATTAAGCCAACCATAAACCTCACACTGCAAAGCCCACCACCAAACCATGTCCCTCAGTGCCACATCTACATGTCTTTTAAATACCTCCAGGGATGGTGACTCAACCACTTCCCTGGGCAGCCTGCAGACTGGGAAGTGAGTTACTCATAAGTACTTAATTAAGGACTTACAAAGCGGGGAAGAGACTTGATAAGAGGTCTCAAATTCTGGCTATAAGCATTCAATGGTAGTTTCTCGAGAAACAGCTCGATGTGACACAAAAAACCTGGCTTCTACTTGAAACAATGAGTAGGGAAAAACATGCTCAAATGTTTGGATGGTCATGTGTGATTTTCAGAACAGCTTTTGTAGACTGTATGCAAACTTCAGCTGATGGAAGACACTTCTGGGTTTGCCCCTGGACAATGCTAGAAAGAAAAGTCTGAAGTGTGCTTAATGTTCCCAGCTGAATGATGAGCATAAAAGGTCAGCTTGGATAGTATGTGATGACTTTGAAACTGGTTTTCACCCGTAATTTATGTTACGAATTCAACCCATATGAGCTGATTGAAATGAAGTTATGCTAGCTTGCACTGTAACAAGTGCATAGAACTTACGACTTATAAATTAATTCATTTGAGTCATTTATAGAAATGTAAATGCAAATGCATAGAGAACCACACATTTCCAGTTCTGTTAGAAATTTCTTAGATTAACATTGCAGACTAGCTTCCAGTATTTTAGAGTTTTTGCCTCTGTCATGTATTACTGGTTTGATACACAATGCCACTCATTTCAGTCTGTATTACACAGGCCATGATGTCCCCAGTTATTTTCACAGTGCTGCATTATGTGCAAATAACAAGGCCAACTTTTAACTTGCAATAATCAAATTGTAATAACCAGGGAAATGCAAAATGTACTATCCCTGTAGCTATTAAATTTGTCTGTTATTTATGCTCAGTGTAAAAGTCCACAAAGATACAACAGAATCATTAGCACCATGTATTAGGCATACATTGTTTTCTTGTTTGTTCTAATACCAGAGCCATTACCAATTACAATTCTCATTCAGATGATTCCAGCAATAGGTGGCAGCAACAGTCCACGTCCTAGTCAGCTCCTGCAGGGAAGACTGGCAGAAATGTTCCTGATGCTGGCTGAAAATATTAACTACTGAATAACATATTTTAAAATAGGTACTAACAAATGATTTATTAATTTAAAATACTCAGCCAGATCTATGTACCATAAGGAAAGTTTGTTTTAACTTATTACAGTTACTGTGAAAATTTCTGCAAAACAAATGCATTTGGAAGCCATTTTGCATGAAAATCTCACCAAATCAATGGCAAGATTCAAATATCTATTTTTAATGTTTTTTCTTCCAGTCACACAATTGTACTGACTCTAGAATAAAGACTAAAACACATTTACCTGACGTGAGTTATCCCACTGGAATAATTTGTGCAAATAAAGTTTAGCACATGACAAGGGCTGCAAGCTTAAGTCAAAAGCATGGAAAATTTCCAGCATCAAAAACAAAAGAACATGTTCATGGAATAAAAAATGGGAAATGTTTTATGGTTTCAAGTAAACAGAGACACACCTAGTCCTGTATAAGATGGAGATCTGAGCTTAAAACCATTTTTTGATTGTGCCCAAGCCTCAGGATATATTTACCTTGTAAAGTTCCCTGCAATTCTGCTTGCCCAATTGTCTAAGTTCGAGACCTGGCCAGAATACAGTTTCTCTCTGGCTCATGTGCAAAGATCCCCATTCTGCAGACTGTAACATGGGATGGATGTGATAAGGGTGCATGGGATGATAACTACCCTAGGGTTTGGCCCTCTGTAATATTGAGATTTAACAAAGGAATACATATGGCAGTACAAAGCAGAAAGGACTCCTGGGTTCTGTGGTGGAATATTTTTTTTTTACTTTGTGTGGTCATCTGGAGCAATGATTTATGTTTGGTTTTGCCTACAAAAGAGTTAGGATTAAGACAATGAAACCATTGGATTTTAAAAGCAGTGAGTCAGAAGAAAGAAATGATCGAATACCAAAACTCTGAATAAAGTTTAAAATAAATATTTCCATCTTCTGTCTTAGAAAAAGTCAAAATTGCATAAGTATACCATACTCCTGAAGTCAAAATGAAAAGTGAAAAAGAAACATCTATAGAAAATGCGAAAACAGGAGTGAACATTTCATGGCCTTGAGCATAATTACATGCATAGGCAGGAAATGTCCATGTTTGAGCTACAGTCTGGAAGTCATGCTGGTTTGATTGGTTTGTGTGTTAGCTTCCCAACCACACCTGATCTTTCTTATCCTCTTCCTAAAACATGGGAGGAGCAGTACACACTTACAAAGCAGAACTACAATAGGAAGAAAAACTGCTATCATAAATGAAGGTGGTGTATACCAGATAAATTGGTTGACATCGACCCACTTATTCCAAGCAAAGACCAGGGCATGAACAGTGCACAGCAGCAGAGCTAAATACCCCATCTTGCTCTGAAAAAAAAGAAAGACAATAGTAAGCTATTTATTTTTCCCCAAATAGTAAGCTATTTATTTTGGCAAAAATAATACTCTCTTAAGCAAATATGGAAATCGGAAAGGGCCTCAACCAACAACACTCAACTCAAAGAAAAGAGACTATTGGCTTTGAACTGAAATGTAAGAACTACCATTCAAGAATCCAACTGTACCTCTCTACGCCACTGTAAAAGAAAATAGATGAGCCCCATTTTTCAAGTATTGCTATGATACTTAGCTAAAACACAGAAGAGATTACAGGCTATTCTGAGAAAGGGTCGATTCTCAGTATCTCAGTTTATAGATGTCGTCTGTAACCTAAATCACTTTATTTCTGTGAAAAATTATTATGAGTTCAAAAGCAGATGTATAAAGGGCTTAACTGATTACTTGAAAAGAAAAATTTTAAGTTCAATTAAAATCAGAATCTAGTAAGTTTAGTACTATGACAAAAGCAATTGCACAACTACAGGAAACTCAAGTTTTTCATTTCCCTTAGAGTGATGTATTTGGCTTAGGTTGTCTACAAAATTCAGAAGTAAAGAAAATTTTATGCTAGTTACTAGTAATTTTGAGTTTCTTGTCACTTAACAGTCTTGTACTTATCAGTGATGTCAAAAACTAGTGAATGTACAGAATCTGATTTTCGAGTATAAAGGTTATTTGTTTATAAAACGAGTCCAACACAGTAGTTTTGCTCTTCCGGGTTACTCCACCACAGTCTTTCAACACTGAAGGCAGCCATGCATTTGGAAACTCCCTCCTGACCTATCCATGTTCTCTGTGCACCAGAAAACTTCTCTTACAAAAGATGGACTTCACAGAGTGTGTAGAATGTCAAATTTACTAATTGTAGACACTTCAGATCTACTTTTAAAATTCAAATCAAATTTTCAAATGCCAGCTACTTAGTAGGTTTTTGAATTTTCAGATTTTTGTACTCAGGGGCCTGATTGAACACTTGCTTAACTCTAGTATGATCATACTGATGCCAGCAGAAACACCCCTCTGATTACTATTGCATATGATATAGGAGAATTAAGACCAGAACAGATACTTGGGTGATGGAAACAAGCACAGCTGTAGCAAACTCAAGACTGGCTGGATTTGATTATGCATCTGTTCTAAGATGTCTCCTCTTCTGAATACATTGTGTTGTATGGGAACCGTGTTGACTGGTTCAGTATCACCTACTCCCAGTTCAGCAGGACATAGGGCGTTTATGAAAGATAAGGTGCCTAGAAGATTGTGGAAACGTCTTCAGCGCCTAAAGAAAAGGTCCTGAAGGGAAAATGCTGCTGGTCAAGGTCAAGAAGATTAAAAAAAAGTGGTTTGGAGTTCTTTTTCTTCCCACTTCATACCCTGAACACCACAGCATGTTCTGACAATACAGCAAATGAAAACAACATTTCTCACAAAGCAATTAACAAAGAGTACAGAACAAACTTTTAGATTGCTTTCACTAACTCCTCTGTGTTTGGTATTTTTAACTCCTAATGGTCTTAAAGCTGGTAACACCCAGTTCTACAAATGGAGCTAATGATGGGCAGTAATGACATGCTCACCTGAATGTAGTGGAACTCTCTCCAGGTCAAAGAGTGACTGACAGATGGAATTGATGTTATTGCCAACAAGGCCAACAAAGCAAGTCCCAGAATTCCTAGAGACACATAAATCTCCATTCTCCAAACATCATGTTCAATCCAGGCATTTTCTTTTTTTTGTTTGACCTGACAAAGGAACCACCATATTTAAAATTACAGACTGGCACACTTGGCCATTTGTGTGAAATACAACTTCACTATTTTAACCATGATATTCAGGAAATAAGCCATGAAACACAGTATTTTGGTTTGTTTGAATGTCTCTGAATGTAATTGCTATTTACTACTGATGATAAAGTCTCCAATAGTATCTGCAGAGCAAAGGTGAGTTTTAAGGGAGAAGAATTTAGACTTCATCAGTGTCCTGGCCCAGGAGAGACTAGTTCTGAGGCCTGTTTACCTGCCTTCACAGCAGGACCAATCTTGTCTTTGACAAAAAAAAAATCTGTCTATAGCTAAATACCATATCAGGGAGATTGTAACACCAGGAAATATATTAACAGCACTATTTCAGGGAGCTAATTCAGCAGGCAGTCTTAGTGATGGTATCCTACCAGGGCAGTTGTTTGGCTCTATTTTATTCTTCAAATATGGTAATTTCTGCATCATGGAGACTAGAATCTCAAGGAAATTTCTGATAATCTACTCAAGTCAGATTACCAGTAAGGCTGATTGCAAAGTTTTCAACAGGTAGTTTGACTGTTTACAGAATTCTTAAGAAACTTCTAACATCATGTTGTGCTTTTAATGAAACTCTGTATCAGATTTTGGGGTAATAAAAATGTATGTTTGGAGTCTATTACACCTTATATTGGAATATTCCTTACATTGCAATACTTATGGCACTCAAAGTGATATGAGAGTATTAGGAACTCTTCAGCTCCAGAGAATGTTATATTTAGTTTGTGGCAAATACAGATTATTGTGATTTAGCTCAGCCCTCCCTCAGTGCTGGCTGATCCACTTTGCAAAGATGTCTAGAAATGGTGTGTTCAGTGCTCAGCTTTTGTTGGTGGAGTCCACTGGTCCAGAAGAGATTAATCCACACTAAACTAATAGTGTGTCAAAGAACTAAATGTTCCTGCAAGGCAGATATAATTTTGTGCATTTTACAGAGAGATAAAGAGTCCCAAAGGAAGAAAATGGCTTATTTAATAAACACTGGCACAGCTGTGATGACTCTACACTCTCTATTCCATGCTTTAACAACTAGGTCCTACTCCATCCCTTAACAGTGCTCTCTGGGGATGTACTTCAGATTCAAATAAGGCAATGAAAATGGCTGACCCCCATCCAGATTTTCTTGAATGACCTAAACCAAGGATTTTCTCAATACAGAATGGTTGGTGTTTGTGTGCCCATCATACCTGTTGGAATGCCCAGTTCAGCAACTTGTATCTGTATGATCTTCTCATTGGATAGCACAGGCTATAGCAGGCGTGCATTGTAGCGAAGAAGAAACTCAGAAGTCCAAATTGTTTCCTTGATAACATCCATCTATCCAGCCACTGGGGAAACCTTTTATACTTGGTGCCAAAGTACAGCTGGAAACCAGCAGCTAATATTCCTGGTAAGTATACTAGTGCTAAAAGGGTAATTGAAACCACTGGTAAAACTTTGTTTATGACAAGGATTGGAATTTTATAGAAAACATTTTCCTTTCTGATTGTAAAAGGATATATGACATCTCTCACAGAAGTGTAAATAAATACTAATAATGAGATCACAGATGCAATCTTCATTGGCAAGTGCCACTTAGGGAACAGATCCTGCTTGCAGTGCTGTTCTGAAGAGTGTTCAAACTCACCAAAATGGTGTGCTTGATGTAAATCAAAAAGTGCAGCTGCTTCTGGTGGATTCGCAACTTGCATATCCACATTCTACAAATGACAGAAAGCAAATACAAAGTGAGTTCAAGAGAAGGTTAAAAGTGCCAGTAAAGACTGTTTTTGCCATCATGGCTTTTACACTGCACTGCACTGAAACCATATACAAAACATATGCACTATTAAAGACAAGGTAGCTTAGAAATGTAACATTTCAAAGAGCATTGTCAGTACTTGAGCAAGGCACTTTTAGCATAGATTTCCCATTCTTCATTATCTGCAGTAATTTCAAAATAGATTTTAATTCCAGGAAGTGAACTACACTGCAAGGGAAGAAGGATTACATTATGTGAAGCATTATTTCAGCTTCTTATGAGTTAAGGATTTCAAATGTCAAATGATGTAGCCCAAATAATATGCACAGTAACAGAATTCAGAGTCAAAAGATAATAAAATATTTCATTCTGTCATAGCTAATTTAATTACATTTAAATGCGGGAATAAGAATGCAATTAGAAATGTTTGGGATTCAGGATTTTAGACCAGCTGCATATCTGTCAACTCTAGAATCAAATCCTGTGGTCTTCTTCCTCTCCTTCACAAATCTAATAGTGTCCTCTTAACTTTGGTGAAACTTTTGAAACCGAGGCACTTCAGTTTAAACAGCTGGATTTTCTGCTGGCAAGTTGGCATGGCTTACAGATCTTGGCAGAATTATCACTGATTTTAGAAGAAGCTAAGCTGATATAAAAATTCTAGTGTAGTATTATAAACTTGTTTAAACCAAGATAACATATTTAAAAATATTCCTTAGTTTTGGTTCATGGAAAAGGTACATGATCAGTAAACACACAAAATGAAACTTGCGTACCAACAGCAGGACACTGCACTTGATGCAGCAGGGCCAACAACAGGCGGAGAACTCATAATGTTATGAAATAAACATGTAGGTCCTTTAATATTCCCATGAAATATAAAGTCAAACTGAACTAATGTAATGAAATGTAATGTCCAGAAAGCATATTGGCATTGTCTTTTTAAAAGAAATATTATCTGTGGGTACTGCTTGTAAATAATGCAAGTAGGTGAAAGCCTCATTTTCATCTTCAATGATACAGAAGGGTTTTGTTTGAACATAAAGATAAAAAATGTACACTTGCTCTCTTGCTGTAAAATCCTAATTAGAAACAAGATGGCACCCCCCACAAGTCTGACTGTTTTGCCTACCATACCTCAAATTAAAAGGCATGGTCTTCTCGAGGACTTTTTATCTGAATAGCCACTACATGTTTATCTAATGATAAAAGCATGTATTTGTAACAATGAATGTGTAGCCTAAGTAACTTTTATTCTCTAGTCTGTGAAGAACAGTGTAGACTATGCATTGCAGAACTGGAAGTTGGTATAAATTACACAAAATGAGATTCACACCTGAACCAAATTTTACCCAGAGGTATCTATTTCTTGATAAGATAGTTTGCAAAGCCTAATTCATTGTTTCACAGCATGTGAGGTAGTTCATGTTAGAACAGAAAGTTGTAGCTTGAACTAGTTGTGTGCATCTGCAGTTGTAGAGACAAAGGATGTTGGAGTGGATTTTTTTTCTTGAGTTTTTCATGTGGTGTGGAAAACTTGCCGAATGCAATGTGGCAATCATGAAGGTTCCTCCAAAACTAAATTTTTTATTCCTGTATAAAAACCCCAAATTATTTCTATGGAATTTTGCTCATCTGGTAAAATGCAATTAGCAACTACCCTCATGGAGCTTTAGCTGTCCCAAACTTTGTTTATTTTTTATCACGGACTGTGATTAAATTGAATGGGATGTTCTTTATCATTTTATCTCTTCATGTCAATATTGCGACAAGTCTTAAAAGCTACTGATGATATGCCAGTGTGATGGTAACGCTGTCTCTGGACAAAACTGAATCAAAGACTGCAATGTGCTATGTGACATATGAGCTGCTTTTTTACAGAAACATTACCAAGTAGTTAAGGTTTCCTGTATTTCTTCTTGGCATGATGTTCTGACCTGCATTCTGATCAATAGCACGATTACCATCTTCCCTCTTCTCCATTGTGGAAACTCCCTACAAAACAAACACAGGATGTAAAACAGGTTTTGAAATGCCTTACTGGAATTTTGAGGCTTATTTTCCCTCAAAATGTTTCCTTAAACCCTCTTCTCCACACATTTGCTGGAGAAGGTACAATAAACTAGGGAAAGGAAAGTATGTCCTCTGATAAAAGAACAGAAAAGTTCAGTTGGTTTTCTGAGTAAAGCAGAGCCTGAGAGAGAACATGAATCAACAAAACAAAACCACTGATGAAAAATAATACTTAAGCCTAATGTCCATGTCTCCAATGGAATGAATTAATGAATTCAGGATGAATATTTTTGAATTACAATAAATAATTTTGAAATAGCTTACAGAAATAACATGTAAAATGTTATGTAGATAGATTTTGGGAAGTTCTTGAGACTTGCTGATGCAAGAAACCCATGCAAATGTGTTGCTACCAGTATTTTTTAGGTTTTAGTATTAGTCTACCTGACAGTCACTCTGCAGCTTTAGAGGCATATTCCCCCTTCAGGATTGTCAAAAAACTCAGCTGGGGTTCACTCATGCTGTTCCAAGGTATCCTGGCAGTACTCATCATCCACAAGTACTAGCAGAAATGGTTCTAAGCTATTAAGGACCACAAGAAATCAGATGCCAGGAAAAAAAAATGGAAGAGAATGGATAAACCGAAAGAGATGTTTCTGAAAATCCTAGGATAGCAGGAAAGAGAGTATCTTGAATAGCTACAAGGACTGCACGGGCCCTGCCACAAGAACTTCCCAGGCATGCACCATGCTCTTGCACACTGCGAGAGGCACTGGCTCCACACCACTGGAAGTTCAGGGTGCCACACCTTCTGTTCCTACTTTTAAGACAATGACTAGGTAGCTCTTCCATTATCTCCCTACTGAACAGCTGAATTACTAGATATTAAACTGTTTTTCTAACTACTGATTCTTTTATAGCCATAAACCTTTTGGGAAATTATATGGACAAATCAGACATTGACAATTGTCCTTTTTACCATATCTAGTTCCTTCACTGGATGAGCCTTACAGTCTGCTATGAGGGTTTGCTCTTTGCCAGGTCACCAGGCACCTGAAGCTGAAGTATTTTTCAAAGTAATCTTTACTCAAGTATTTCTCGTTGGATTTTCCCCTCCTGCTAGCAAGCTCTGCTTTTGGGCATAACCTTTTAGACAAGTGTTGCAGAGTAGGATCAACAAGAGCTTCTGTCTGAAGGTCAGGCTGTTAACCCTTTCCTACACCAGCTAATGGAGGGATTGTATATCCTGCACACAAGAAAGCATGGACTGATGAAGGCACGTTTCTGCTTTTTCCTGCTGCTCCTAGGGCTAGCTGCAGTGATTTTATCATAAGTTTCAGGGTATCAGACATCTTTATAAAACCTCAGCTTCTCCAGACCCATCATTAATTAAGAATTTCTACGTCTATATGTTTCAATATACAGAATTTCTAGCTATTACAATAGCAAAGAACAGTTTGCCAATAGAACTCATTACGATGCACTTACCTGGAAAAAACCCAACTAGAAATACAGCAAACTCCAGATCAATTTTTAAAGAACTCATAATATGAAGGGCAGTCACACTGTTTTTGAGGCCTACCTTCTGGCTACCACCCTCTCTTAGCAGTCCAAAAGCATAATTTAGATTGAGAAGCTCTGTATGGGATAGACTTATTCACCTGATTCTCATGCTACTATTACTCTTCATCAAGAAAATATAGAAGAGTCCAGTAATAGCTTCTAGCTACAGGTCTGTATTGACGAGGATGGAGTAAAAGATAATATGATCTGAAAAAACAATCCATGAGGTAGAAGGCCAGCTGCTGATCTTAAGAGCTGATTTATTGGTTCTCTTGGGATACAATGTCTAAAACAATGTTAAATAGAGCGTTAATAGTTTACACAGCAGAAGACAGAAAGAAACAAGAAAGTGTGTCAATGAATGCATGTGCTCATCCATCGAAATACAGGTTACAGACCTGCAATTGCATGTGAAGAAACACTAATAGTCCTGGAAAACCCTAAAAAAGTACTTATAATTAAATAAAGCACTTATAATTCCACTATTCAGTGCCTTATAAATTGCCAAAAGGAAATCACCTAGAGCATGTGTCTTTTTGGAAAAACCTGAAGAAAAAAAATTAGGAGTCCTGCGAGAGACAGAGGCTGATTGGTTGCAGCTGCATCTAAATCTCAGCTGTTATGAAAGAAAACTGTTGCATTTATACCCACTGTCAGTGCAGACCTCTTCTGCTCTGGGGGACGGCTGTCAATGAGGATGGAGGACGTCCTGCTGCGGAAAGCCAAGTTTTCAAGGCTGCGCGCACACCGCTCCATTTTGCACTAATAGAACAGGCTCATTGTAACGCAAAACCAACAGGGATCCACACTGTGCAGACGTTACTCCGAGAAAACATCATACGGAGTCAGTGAGTTTTCCTAAGTAAGGGTTTTTTGAGGGCTGGCTCCACGGAAAAAAAGAAAAGCGGGCAAAATAAACAGGCTATGGTAATACTGATAAGGCGATGGAAGAGGCACGGGATAGTGACTGCATCTCTCTCCGTTGGCACTATCGGCAAATGACACCGTGGAAGTGCCTGGCATATCTGCCTGGCTTTCCAAGTGCGCGCTGCCTCGTGCAGACGCTGAGAGAGCCCGGCACGCGAGGGAATAACTTTCCCCGCTCTTCAGAAATTCTGCTGAGCTCGGTGGAAAGCTGAGTAACAGCCAGGGGAGAGATGGGAGCCAGAGAGCGTCGCTCGGCGCCTCTGCTCGGCCAGAGCGCGCCAGGGGCACTGCCCGCGGGGCGCCCGAGCCCGCCCGGGGTGCCCGGCCCGGCCCGAACCCGCCCGGCGCGGCCACGCGGGCGCGCACGGCCGCCCCCGCCCCGCCGTCCGGGCTCACCCACCTCGGCCACTAGCAGCTCGGCCTCTGCTTCCCGCCGCAGCTCCCCGTGCGGGCGGCGGTGCGGCTCGGCCGGGGAGGCGCACCCGGGTCAGCGCCGCTCTCTGAGCAGGGGAGCGGCGGGGGGGGCCCGGCCGCCGCCTCCCCCTCCACCTCCCCTGCCGGCCCCGCCTTCCGCGCCCATCCCGCTCCGCTCCGCGCCGCCGGGGTACCGCCGCTGTGCCGGGTCCGCCCCGCGCTGGGCACCGAAGGGCGGCGGAACGGCGTGGCCGCCCCAAGGAGCGCTCGGCCGTGGATCTGCCGGCCCCTGGGCTGGACAAAGGGCGCGTTCACCTGCGCCCTGCCCGCCCCGCCGCGGGGAGGGAGAGGAGGAGGAAGAGGCGCAGGGGTGCGGTGCCTCGGCGTGTACCCCTGGCCCCTTCCAACGCGGCTTCTGCCCGCGGCCCCGCTGCCCTGCCGGGCTCGCCTGCGCTCACCGGGCACTCCGGGCATGCCGCGCTGCCCCGGCCACGCCGGCGGCCCGCAGCCCTTCGCATCCCGGGAAACCTCTCCCTTCAGTCCGTCCTCTCTTCCCTGCCTGTTCTTCCAAACGTGTCACTCTCCTAGCCTGGCAAAATGCTCTATTAATTCCCGCTTCTCATACGACCAGCAGTCTTCACTTTAATCCCCTCTCCCCCCCCCCAAATACTGTGATCTTTTACCTTTTGTTTTTTTCTTCTTTCACCCCCCCCCCCCCCCCCGCCGTTCTGGAGATTCTGAAAAGGCAGCTGTCTCGTGAAAGTTTAGTCATACAATAGCATGAACTATCATTATCTTGTGAAATCTGTTTTAGTGCATATTTTGACGTGTAGTGGCTTACTGACATCGCAGAACACATGGGCAGTCTGTTTAAGGAATGTTTTCATGCAGAGCTCATTGTATGCTTCTCAAAATTTCTTCACAGAAATGATGCCAAGTTCCATGTCTTTGCATCTTGGGAATAGATTTTTGTCTCCTTTTCAGTAGATGTTAAATGGACATAGACTCCAGCTGAATGCTACATCTGGCAGAAAAGAGGATGTTGCTTTAGAAGGAATGGAAGACTGAATAATTGTATCTCCTATGTTACAACAAAGCCTTTTTTTTTTTTAGTTACCTTTATTAGCATGCTTTTCTGTGCCTTTCATAAAGGCTATTTTCCATTGTTTCCATTAGTTACCTGTTTCTGCAATTTGTGTATGCTCTGACCTTGTGAAAGTGCCGTTTGATTTACTTTCCTACTCCTGTTTTTGCAGCGTCGGTTTGGGATTTCTCTCAGTTCCCAGCGCGTCATCAGGGTGACGCCTGGCGGTGGGAGCGCAGGGGAGGAGGCTGCAGCGGCGAGGTGTGCCCGGCCGTGCTTACATCCCGGCTAAAGGAGAATTTGTAGTTCAAAGGGCTGAAGTTCCTAATGAACCCCATACTAAAGGTCTCAGAAGTCCTAGAGTTAAGTTAGTGTTATGGGGACTACATTTACAGACCAGAAGATAGCTCAAGATGCTGAAGGATTTCAGCACCTGGATATCCAATCTTAAGGATGGAATATACTATCTTAAGGATTCCTTAGCCTTTTCATAAAACACACCAGAGCTGAGCTCCTGCATGAGTATTCGCAGATGAGACAAAAAGCCTGGCAAAGTGTGAACCTGGCTATAAGTAGCTAGTAAGCTGCTCTGCACAGATACTCCCAGGTATCTGTGGACAAGCAATCCCTCTCTAGTCTCTATATCCTGAGTACTATTAGGTTCCTATCTGTGAATAAAAATGGAAAGCTGGTTCTATGTGGCTGCTGATGAAGTGGAAATAGATTCAAATGCTAGGGAAATCTTTCCTTTAGCGGCTTCCAGGTCATTCAAAGTACCACTTGTATTAGAGTGGTTACTGAAAAGGAAACTGTGTGGCAGTCCTGCAGATCATTACACATAGATGATACCACTGCATGCTCACAGCTTTACACTGATATTTATGCAAAATGCTTAGCAAGAAGTGTGAGACAGAAGGTAGGAAACACCACAGGAATCAGGAGTTGATTCAAAGGGAGGTAATTTCTCTTAGCACATGCAGAACGGGGATGATCTCACTGACAAGAATTTAAAGCTGTGCAGGTTTGGCTAGCTCCTGATATTTAGGAGAGTGTCAGTATTATTTAAATATTGCAGGTGTTGGGGGAGAAAGAGTATTATTTCTGTGGTTGCTGAAGGGTGGCATTTTCCAGAGAAGAAAAGTACTCTGGTGACTTGGTCTTAGCCCGTTTGTGTTTTATTCCTTCTACATTCTGGACAGAGTTTGTGACGTTGACAAAGGATGCGAGGGAATGGTAGATTGCATTTTTTGGAAGAAAGAAATATTGCATCATTGACAAGATTTCCTGACAGTGGTTTAATCTTGCTAACATTTTCACCACAGTTTATACAGGGAGATGTCTGTGGTCAGGACGATTCATCTTTTTCTGCAACTAGGAACTCTGAAAATAACTTGCCAAATGACTGGAAAAGTGGTGCAGTCTTCCAGTAGCATACAAACTTACATATAATCATACTAACTCTCTCACTCAGAACTTGTTGAGTAAGCTAAGTGTAACTATTACTGTCAGCAAGATGACTCTAGCATGCCTTTGGGTGACTCAGAAATTATGCTACTTAGAGGGAACTGGTGTGGAAGGGTGGAAACCATTCCTTGTAATTTAACTAAGTAAAAATGGACTTGGTTCAGCTGGATTGAAATGTTTGAACAATGACTGGATTCCCAGGATGGCACTTGAAGGGGTTCAGTAGAGTGTTACCAAAGGGATAAAGGGCTTACAGCACATTGTCCCGGAGGAGAGACATCGAGGAACTGGGCTTGTTTAGTCTGGTGAAGAGCAGACTCAAGGATGACATGGCAGCAACCTTCAAACACCTAAAGGGAAGGTAAAAAATGATGAAGCCCAACTCTTGTTGGTAGTGCCAGGGAGTGTAAAAACAGTCAGGGATCACAAATTGCAGTTCGAAGGTTCATACTGGATATTAAGGGAAAATTGTTCCAGGAAAAGACAGTGAAAATCCTGATTGTGTCCATTGCTTGTCTTTTCTTTGGACTCCACTGAGAAGAGTCTGGCTCCATCTTCTTTATTTCTCTCCTCCCTCAGATAATTGTATGCAATGTTAAGAGTTTCCATAAGCCTTCTGATCTCCAGGCTGAATAGTTCCAGCTCTCTCAACCTCTCCTTGTAGGAGAAATGCTTCAGTCCCTCAATTATCTTCATGGTGACCTGCTCAGGATCAGTTTCAGTACATTGGTTTCTTGCTTGTACTGGGGAGCCCATAACTGAGCACAGCACTACAGATGGGTCTCAGAGGGGCTAAAGAAAGGGGAAGAACCACGTGCCTCAACCAGCTGGTAATGTTCTTCCTAATGCAACTTAGGCCTTCATCTGCTATTGTCAGGGATCATCCTTTGGGTGGGACAATGAACATAAAATTTAATTGCACTAAATTTAATTTTTGTCTATGAAAATATGTGAGATGACAACAAGACCTTGCTCAAAGTCCCCAAACTCAACAGGCTTTGAAAAGGAATATTAAAAAGTATGTGCTACAAAGAACCATGCATGAACTTGGAAAATTATGAAAGAATTTGAAAATTCATTGTGAAATGCTATCAAATCTAACCTGATTTTGAAAATAACAGCATAAGAAACTGCAGTGTTGACTTCTAAATAGAATGGAGCTGAGTTGAGAATGGAAGTGGGAAGTGCCCCCTGTTCATATTGTGAGTGGGAGTTGCAGATGCACCTCACAGGGAATGCTTGTCCCTGGTGGACTAAGGCCATTTGCGAACAGAGGCATCACACAACATATTTGGTTTATTGTCATTTAATAAGCTCCTTTATCCAATGGAATATGTCAGAAAGAGATCAGATAAGCAAAGTGCTGTATTCCCTATTGAATGAATGTGAAGAACCAGCTGTTCTTAGTGAGTAACATTGTTAAAGTCAAACAAATTTCTTACGTGGCCTGGATTTATCACACAAATTCTGATTCAAAGAAGTGGCACTCAAGCTACTTGAAATAGTTGAATTCCTCTGGAGGATTTAAGTAATTGCTGCCAAGTAACGGGAAGCTGAGGAAAATAAATACAGTGAAAAAACCCTGAGGCTCAAGACTGTTTGAGAGGGCTGTTCAATCTAGTCCAACATGCATAAGGAGCAAAATTATGTACTACTTCTCTAGAATTATGAGAAATCAATAAAGCCATATGACAGTCAAATAATTTTTTAACAGTGATACTTTTAGACATTGTTGAAAGTACAAGTACAGACCACATGACCACTTCAGTCAAAGTTCAATTAAATGAGTTGAAAAACAACTCCAAGTAGAGGAGAATAGCAGTATCTCATTTGCTGTAAAAAATACATTCTGGATTTTAAGTTTATAATTTATAGACAAATACAGAAAGCACTTTCATTCCTAATTTGTCAAACTAAAACCTTTCTCAGCATTCATTTCTGATAATGGATATTGTTTCTTGGAATCAACACAAAAGAACATGTTTTATATTTAAGAAAAAAATTTGATTGAATCAGATATAGCAATATTCTTTGTGTATAGTTGCATACTCTGAAAGTAATTCTTGCCCGTTCCATTGTGTTTGTCAGTTTTGCTTACATAACATCTAAAATTGTACTGTTATCCCTTCAAGAAGCTGTGGTACTTCTCTCTGGTGTTTTGGAGATGTCAGGATTTTACCACACACGTCACTGCACTATAGAGCTGACTGCCTTAAAATACTCATAATAATGAAACAACTGATAATAAAAATACAAGTATAGATTTTTTTACATGCAGATTAACAGCAACAACCCCAACCCCCCCAACAACCCTGTAGCACTACAAGGCTGTAAAGTGTAAAGGACACAGGGGAAGGAATGGACTCACAGGGTAAGGGTTACGGAGCAAAGACAAAACATTGGGCATGGAGGTTTTTTTATAGGAAACCATTTTGCCTAGCAGTGGTATGTTTTCTGCTGTGGTGTATATAGGCGTTCATTACCTCTAATTGTTAAAAAAGATAATATATTTTACAGTATTTCTACAAGAATAATTTGAAGTTGAGATGCTTTGGAACATACGTTGTGAAGAAATATTGTGTGGCTTATTGTTTGTAGCTATGGCTCTTTGATAAGATTTTGTGGTTGTCGTGGTTTAACCCCAGCCAGCAGCCAAGCTCCAGGCAGCAGCTTGCTCACTCACCCCCACTGGAATGGGAGAGAGAGTTGGAAAGATAGGAGTAAGAAAACTCATGGGCCAAGTTTAATAGGTAAAACAAAAGCTACGCTTATAAGCAAAGCAAAACCACTTCCCATGGGCAGGCAGGTGCTCAGCTATCTCCAGAAAAGCACAGCTCTATCAAATGTAGCAGTGGCTTTGCCAGAAGTTATAAGTGATTTTTTGGTTACTAAGATGTCTTTGTGAAGTGGGAAAATGGGACAAATTCTTAAAATGCTATGTTAAGGGTAGTGAAGTACTTAAAAAAGTTTGTCAGACAGTTGTTATAAATTTGATACACTTTAAACAAATGTGGAACAGTGCCTGCCAATACGTTTGAAATTAGTTAAATACTTCAGTCAAATAATACCATAGTTAATTTAAATAAAGCAACATATGCTTCAAAGTCGTCTGCTATCAGATTTTTGGAAAATACTTTTTATGTGGAGCTACAGCATTAATACATTTATTATGGTTGACTGGTAAGGGAATTGTTGCTCATATGCAAAGACTGACAACACATTACATATATGTCTTTAATATGGAAATAATTGTGCCAATTAGAGCTTGTTAAGTTGGATATTTTGCCATGTTTGGAATTAATTTTTCCACACTTTAAGTGCTAATTTTGATATTTTATACCAATTATAAGTTCTTAGAGCAAGAGTATTTTTAAACCCGAACACTTTTCTCCTTTACAGAAGAGAAGAACTTTTGTTGAAAACTAAATACTGGAATTCTAGTTTAAAATCCTGACTGATCAAGAATACTATTCATGGTCAAAATTAAAATGTTCCTGTTATCCAAAAGAACTGGTTATTCTGTGTAACTAACTTCAGACTACAAACCACATTAGATAGCAGAAGTTAATTGTCAGAAATGGTCTAAGAGTTTATACCTAAAATGAGATCTTTTTTTGGACTTAATCTGCTGCCTGGGGCACTGGTCTACTCTAGAAGCAGAGGAGGGACTCAAAAAACAACTGGAGCAGGAAATGAGGCAGGACTGGAACAGAGACAGGGAACTCAAGCAGAGCAAGAGCAGCAGGCTCTAGCATGCTGCAGGCTCCAGAGAAGAGCCATAAACTTCCATCTAACAGCCATCCTGTCAGAAATGAGCTTTGCAGGAGACACACAGGCTGGAGAAAAGGCGGTTGTGCTACCACTCAGAGTCACTTCAGCAGGCTGGAGAAATGGGCCAACATGAAGTTCAGCTAAGTCCTGCACCTGGGAAGAAATAAACCCGTACACCAGAAGAGACTGGTGGCCAACCAGCTGGAAGGAAGCTTGGCAGAAAAGTCGTTGAAGGTTGTGGTGGACACCAAATGAATATGAGCACCCTTGGAACAAAGGCGGCCATCAGCAAGCAGAGAATTGCCAGTGGACTGAGGGAATAAGTTACCCTTTTCCTCTGCTCATCGATCCACTTCTAGAGTGCTGAATATAGTTCTGGGCTCTCCAGTATGAGTGAGACATGGACATATGAATCAGTCCAGCAAAGGGTAACAAATATGATTGAAAGATTGGAATGTCTGGCATAAGAGAAAATAGACTGCTTAGCTTGGAGAAGAAAGGGCATTAGGACATTTTATCTGTGTATATAAATGCCAGGGAATAAAGAAGAGTCAGAGATTTCTCAGTGGCAAAACAAAAGTCAATGGGCACAAATTGAAATACAAGAAATTCCATTTAAACTTAAGGGAAATATTCCTGATTGGCTGTGGTTGAGATTGCATTGATTGTGAAAAGTTTGAAATCCAGTTCCACTCTAACAACTATGGATGGTTTCAGGAACTGGACTCAAGAGTGCACTACCTTGAATACAGAGGTTGAATGACAGCACAAGAGGCTGATGAGAACTTTAAATCCATATCAGAGGAAGTGTATTCAGAAATCTCCTTTCAGGTAATTTTTTGTTTGGTTATTGCCCTTACTTGAAGTCTACAGTAGAAGTCTGGTTTTCTGCTATTTTGCTACTCACTTTGGCCCATTTGTTTTACTAGAATTGTGGACCTAAGATGATTTAGCATTAATGGTCCTCTAAGAATTCTGCCTCTGCCAGTTCTACTTGAGATCTCAGTTAAAATAGAGGCAGGGTGAGTGTAGTGAAAACAAAACAGACACTGACATGGAATTAAAGCTTGGCAATACCTTCACAAAGATATGAGTCAAGCCAGAAGGTCTCTAAACTACTTAGCAGAAAAATTGCATATGTCTTGTCTACTATCTAGTTTCAGAAACAATATCAGAAGATGAAACAGTGTTGAGAAACTCATTCTCAGCATTCGTGAAGAGCAGCAAAGCTAAGGAAACAAGGTTTTCTTACAGGGAATTATTATTATAGTTCTCTGATTGTCAATATGGACCTGTAAAAATCCTGGTTTAGGCATAAACTGCAACATGATTTTTTTTTGCCTTTCCTAATCCGTGTCAGCTGACAACATTTTGCTGACTCCTTAGTCAGCAGTTCATGAAAAAAAATAGAGACTTCAAAGACAGGAGCTGTGCTTCTGAATATTATCAGGTGATCTAGAATGGGTTGAGTGTTATTATTCATCCTTTACTCTCACTTAAGAGATCCCCCTATGATTAAAACTGCCTAAAACAACTGTTTAGAGCTTTGTGAATTCCATTCTGCAATGCATCTATCTAACTTTTAGATGTTGTGGTGTTTTGCACACCTAAGAAACTAAGTGGGCTCTTAAGAATGCCTTAGTGTCTTTGAGTGACTGCTGTAGCAGTATTTAATGAATGTTCTTTAATAAACTGGTGTGGTAAACTATAAATCTTTTATCTTTGTCTGTAAGATTATACTCCTTTTGATTGACTCATGACTAAATAATTTCCAGTTCTACCAACTGCCACTTCTTGTAAATTTAGGGCTTTCAGCAAAACAAAAATCATCCTAATACACAGTCCCAAAATACAACTAAAAAGGGAAAGTTAAATAAAGTACTCTGAATAAATGTAATTTAGTATTCTTTGTGCTTTATCGTCTTTGAGTGTTACTTAACTTTTTGGACTCACAAGGACTATTTTGTGCTGACAGAAAGCGGAAATCTTGATTTTCATTACTTATTGTGACTGTCTTGTTTAAAAGTAACTCAAAATATGTGTTTCTATATTATCTAAAAGTCACTGGTATAACAATAATTGAAGGGATTTATGACATTTCAATAAAGGTACTGGTAAAGTTATAGAAATAAATTACATAATTTTGTCCAATTTTTGTTATATTCATACTGAGTTTTACCCTGTTATTACTGCTTTGGTGCTGAAGAAAAAACATACATGCTGCCTTTGTATGCTTTTGCACAGTTAATTTGTGTAAAACACATGTAGCAATTTATAACTCTAGAAAAAATGACAGATCAGTCTTTTTTATAATCCCTTTGAAAGGAAGAGGTGTGTAACATTTAACAGATCAGTAGAGCAAAGTAAAATTGTGATGAAGTAAATTCTCTTGTTAATGCATTAATTTCAGATATAAGTTCACACAGACCATAAATCAGTCAAATACTGGTTCAGTGATAACTGTATATACATACAATTGTAATTCAGAAAAAGGCTAGGAATTATATAGGAGAAAAAGAAATACTCTTTTCCCGCACAAGTCTTTCTTCCTGCTCTCAAATGTAGTTGTATCGTAGAGTTAGAAGTATTAAATGAAACTCTAAAGCTGTTCAGTATAGAGTAGTGAATGCAGTGTAGAATAAATGGGACTGCATTGGAGCAGAGAAAGAAGCTGGTTTGTATTTAAAATTAAATCAGTAATTTGGAAATTATTGGTAGTGATGCCTAATTCTACTGTTGTGGACTTGATTCAGCATCACATCTGTTTGATACTAGTGTTATTGTTGCTGGAATTGTTCCTTATTTAGCATCACAACAGAATATGGCTTACCCCTATAGTTTCCTCTGTGGATATTCTGCAGTAAATTATGGGACAATCTAATTAATGTGTAAGACAATAGAGTATTCAATATTGAAAGAGGTTGCTGCTCTCGTACTTTAAATTTTGTATAAAAATACACTTAGTTTAACTTTCACTCTTGAATAGCAACACTTTATAGCGTAGCACACAGGAGGAATATTAATCCATGTGCTACCAGGTCCTTTTTCTGCTAGAAAGGCTTTCGAGGTTTCATGGTATGGGCAAATGACAAAACTCTCTCATGAAATAGCTTCTCCCCTTTTTGCCATGCTGGCCATCTCTACTTTCTTTCTTAAATCCTGAAAATGTTACTGACTATGGCTGCCACAACAATGTTGATCCCATGTATGAGTGCTTGGCTGTGTGTTTACATATGCAGGCACACACCTGCCCTCCCCTCCTTCATCTATCTAGCTATGTCTCTGAAATTCATAGTCATATTTTGGCTCAAGGAAAAAAACAGTAACCACTGCTTCCTGTATATTTTCTCTCCTCATCCCATCTGTTGGCTTTCCATGTGTGGCCAGCTGTTTCTCTGTGACAGCCTTCCCTCTTCAGAAGAACATACTTTGGAAACCGTGAATTACTCTATTTCGGGGAAACAGCTTCTACTCTCCCCCTTCTATTCTTGGCCACCTTCTGTGGCCTGATGAGTAAACCGTCAGTGTGTTAGGTTTTTTTGTTGTAATTTTTTTGCTTTTGTTTTTTTTTTTTTTTTGCTTTTGTTTTGTTGTTATTATGTTAGGCTAAAAATAAACTGAAGAAGTAATTTTCATTGTCCTAATTCATATGTTGTGTTTTATCTGTGAGAAACTGAAACTTGGGTGTGGGTGACTGTATTTAAAAAAAAAAACTGCAGAAAATCCAACTCTTACAACATAAAGAAATGCTCTGTGTGAGAAGAAACAAATACCCAGTCTTAGGTCTATCTAGTTTGGGTTCTCTGAAAAGTTCTTTTTTCTGCACCCCATTACTATTACCAAATTAGCTACAATGCCAGAACATGTCCACATCCTGATATACCCTAAAAACTTCCAGCTTGCAGCTGCCAAGCTTTCAGTTAAAGTGGTTTAAAAAGTCAGTAGTCCTTGCTTTCCAGGGGCTGGTTGTGATAGTGCAGGCTGCTTTGCTTTAGAGGGACACCCTCTAATGGATTGAAGGAGTTGTGTCACTTTCCCAATTCATTTCACACTGAAATAGCATATAGTTTTTGTAGGGCTGAAAGCCTGATCAAAAGATTGTTGAAGTCAAGGGCAAATATTTTTCCACTGACTTTTGTATCTGGTCCTTTGTAAGAAACTCTTACACGAAAAGCTCCAAAATAGAGGTGGGTGTCAGACTCAATACTTGCTTTCCTCTGAAGCTGAATACCAGACAAGAAAGTAGCTGTGATTTCCATGGCAAACATGCATAGTGCCTTGCTGGCACTCAACAGAGGCACCTTATAGCTGGAATTTTTTTGACTCTCTGTGTTTGCAGTTTACGTTATGCTGCAGTCTCTCACAGCTGCTGGGCTCTGAGAACAGACTCATATAAGGTTGCCGTAACTGAGTTGAAGTTTGATAACTTCTTAAGCTGCTGTCAAATTGTAACAAGGGTGTAAGTCTGAGCATGAACACAACCACCAGTCCCAGTAACAAATGCAAATAATGGTTTTTATAGCAGTAATAAATCTGTTTTAATTACTGAAATGGGTAAAGTCATGTCCAACAAAAATAAAAGAACAGTGAAAACATCTATTTCCTTAAAAACTTATGAAAAAGGATGACATGAAACAGGCTTCCTGAAGTAATAAACACTTAGAATTAAGCAATGAAATCTCTGTAATTAAATACTTCATAAGAAAGGCCTAAACTTAATGTGAAGGAGGCAGCAAGGTGAAATAAGAAGTAAAGCAAACTAGTCTTTTCAGAAAGTATTTTATTTCATTTTTTATTCATTGATTGTTCCTACAATAGCTCTTTACTTCATAAACGCACTACAAACAGAAGTTCACCAAGCTCTCAGGTTCTGAAAAGAAAGGTGTCAGCATGTGAGCCAGCATACGCTGCTCATCAAAACTTTTGACAAATCCCAGAGCATTGAAGTGATTATTAACATTACAGAGATTTCAGAATGATGTCTTCCACGATTCTCACTTTGTTTATCCAGACAAAATGTATAGAAGTATAAACCCCAACAGAACAATGCTTCTCACTTACTTCAGTGTATTCCTTTCCTCAGCTGAATGTCTGTCCCCTAAGCCAGCAGGCGGTGGTGGGTGGTGTCCTGAGAGAGCATTCCCAGGGGGGCTGTTGTGTGGTTGGTGGGAGAGGCAAGTTGGACTGGACGAAAGCATCCTGGAGCAGGACTATGATGACATCTTTCTTGGACCAACAGCTTGTTGAGCATCTTTGGAAGTTTAATCACTGCCTTGTGTCTCTGTTTCCCTTCTTTAACGGAAGGACATTCATCTTGACGTCTATGAAAATATTTTGAGATCATTAAGGACAAATAGAACAGCACAGAAGAATAATAGCAATTGCTATATTTAGCAGGCTTGGGATGTGCTAAATTGTAAGCCTGTGTCTTTATTAAGTCTGTAGCACTGAAGTACAAATGCCTCTGTTAGTTGTATATACTCTTTTTACAGGTTTATACATTTCTCTCCCACATGTTCCTTATTCTTACCTAGATGTATCCCTGCTCAAGATGTTCTGGTTTCTTATTTATTTCAATTAATTCATACACTTTGTGGCAGCCAGGCAGTGACTATGCTGCTTCCTGAGTGTGCAACGTTTTACTAATGAATGAAATGTTAAGCCCTTAATAAATGAGAAGGCACATTCTGTGTCCTGAAGCCAGTAGGGCTCAACATATGAGAGATACTTGACTGTCTTTTCTGGAGGTACAAATTAAAATAATGTTTAGCTGTCTTGCACAAACTTTTTTTTGTGATTTATTAGAATGCAAAATAGCTTCACTTGGAAGCATATTTTATGTCCCTTGAGAATAGTGGATGACTTGGGTGGTGGCTTCGAGAAAAGGCTGTTAGGGATTAGGAGTTCCTGATGTTCTGCCACTTTGCAGCACATGTTTGAACAGCCTTATAATTGTTTTAAGTATTGCCAGTCAGAGTTGTTCTCTTAAGAACTATTCACTGCATGGAAACAATAGTGTGGATGGTGATAGTAATTCCTCCTCTTGGCCTTTCCTTGTCTCTTTCTGCAGAGACACAGGAAGTAAGGGGAGAGAGCTGAGTGCCAGTTCTGTGTTTTTTGAGGCTTCACAGCACTGAAGACCATTACAGATTTCCTGAGGAATCAACAAATGTAATAATATTGTGCATTTTTAGTGGAATAGTAAATATTTGGTCACGAACAAACATTTTACTATATCTGTCTATATAATGAAGTCTTCTCCAGTTTTATTTTAAGTACGGTTGCTGTTTAAACTTGACATTAATATATTGGTGGTAATATTTTAATAAAATATTATGTGTGCATTTCTGTGACACCCACCAGCCTTCATCGTGAAATAGGATTCCGCTGCACATTAGGAGAGAATAAATGTGAATTCTAATAATGCTGAAAGAGTAGCTAAATATCAGAAGAAAACAAATATGTAGTGGGAGCCACTGATCTATGAAGAGAAAACAAGTAGACACTAACTCTTGAGTCAGCATACCCAGGGGCAGCTTGATAAATATGTATTCAATACAATACCTCAGGAGGGCTGTGAATCAACTACTATGAACCTTTCTGTGACTGATTTTAGCATAAAATAAGTTTGGGGCGTTTTTTCTTGTCTGTCATTTTTCTTGGGTTTTATTTTTTAGGTTAGGTCCCCCCCCCCCTTTCTTTTCTTTTTGTTTCGTTTAGACCTTGACAATGTTGAGACTGAAAAGCTGTATTTGTGTCATCTTGCACATTTGCCTGCTCTGGACATACTTTCAGATATTCTAGATACACTTTTTTTGTGTTTTGGGGGTTAGTTTGTTTGTTTTACTACATCGTTTTTTGTGTGTAGCTTTTAAAAAGAAATGATGCAAAAATAATTAATTAAAAAAAGAAAAACCTTACGAAAAATGTTTGACCACAAGATGGCAGTGAAGACCCGTAAAATACACAAGCCTGCATTTGACTAGTAAACAGTTTAAAAGAAAAATCTAATTAACCTAAGCTTTAAGACCATTATTGTTAAAAAAAGTTACTGGTTAGGCTGCATGTTAATGTAGCCTGAAACTCCAAAAGAAGTTTGACTTACTGAAGCAACTTACTGCTTGATAAAAGCCTTCTATGGACTTGTGTGAACTGTGTGTAAGACAGGAAAAGAATCGCTTTGCCTTCGAATAGTCTCCTGATGCTCAGAAAATAGATGACAGAGGGCTTGGATGGCTCTTCCAATTGAAACAGGAACACCCAAGGCACTGCTCATCCATCATTCCCAGTGCAGAGTCTACATGTCTAAAAGGCCTTTCTTTTGCTCTTCCAATCCTACCTCTGTTTGAGAGCAAAGGGGTAAGTCAACATCTGATCTCTTCAGACCATGGTGAAATCTCTGCATGCTGTGCTGTCAGCTGTAGCCCGTGAGGAAGTTTTTGGGTTCACTGGTGTGTATGTGGGCACATCATCTATGGCCTTTCCTCTGCTGTGCCTACAAAGTGTTTATCCAGTTAAGTGACATATGACTTTGCACTCTTTTGCCCCAGAAACTAATTTTGTCTTAAAAATATCTTTCTTTTGTTATCCTTATTAGTTGTGACCGTAGCTAAATAATCCAGTTGTGCTCTATAGAAAATAATAACTAACCAGATAGCTTTTCCTCAAGTAGTAATACCCCAGGGCTTAATTTCCTTTTCTGTTCTTAAATTGTTCCTCACTTGCACAGAAACACAAAATTTGAAGCACACACACATTTATATTAATGTCATTGTTGAAACACTAAACACTCCAGTTTTGTTGCTTGACTTAGCCCATTGGCAAGGTCAAATTCCTCTAAATGTCATTTGTTCTCTCTCTGTATTTTCCAGTGCATTTTCGACTGAACATTAGTAAAATATATCATGGGGACTAGGGGCAGTGTATATCATGAAACTTAGATTCATTTATCTCTGACTGCTTTTTACAACTTTTAATCCACTTGATCTGTAAGACATCAAAAAGTAGTCTTGGAAAAAAGGTAGTTTAAAACAATGTCTTTGTAAATAAAGAGGGAAGTAAGCAAATAAAATACTGAGAAATATGAATTAATGCCTGCATATTCTAGATTTAACCTGATTTTTGTTCGTTTGGAAATTAGAAGGCATTGTGAGAATCCTTTTTTAACAAATCTGTGAGTGGTCCTCCATGTGAAAAGCGGTTAAATAATGCTGTTAGTCAGTATCCTACTGAATGTGTGACCCAGACAGTTTAAAAAACTGGCAGCCTGTGCTTTGGGAAGTTGCATCACTGTGTGACAAATTTCTTTGCAATGGAAGTTTCATGCCATGCAGTCCAGATTTCCATGGCATCACATAATGTTCTTCAGGTCCTACTGTTTTTTAAGCCTGTAATAAGCTGGAAGGTAAATTTACAAATGCTGCAGTGTTCTAAGATGCTATATTCTTAGAAACCAATAGATAATTTGTGTAGGTTAATCCTATTAAAATTAGAGACAAATTACTTTGACACTGAGAATGGGAAAATCAATTCTTACTCTTCTGAGAACAATCCTTTAATTTCACTCCAGGAATGAAAAATGCTTTTCCTGTCTTCCCAGCTTTTGGTATATTTATTTAAGAATTTTTTTCCCTTCTCACTATGATTCAAGACAACAAGCAGAAGCCACTTACATGAGTTACATTAAATGTGTTTACTGGAACCACATGTCTTTCTGAAAAATAAATTTTCTGAATTTATTAAATGAAGATATTGGAGAGCTTCTGTGGTGTGGGTTTCTTGTTCATCCACGGACTCACAGCTGTAGTAGTTTTCAGTTTAGAATGTCTATACAGTTTTAATAGCAATTGCAAATACTTAGTTAACTTGTCTAATTAAATTCTTTGCAAACTGTTGATGAACCTGAACAGATGAAATGAAATCAAGGAGATGATGACATCAGAAACATATAGTTAAATACTTGCAGAGACTGACACATGGAAATGCTGTTTTTATTAAATTCGTGCTGAGTGAGGCACCTTTTGAGTTAAAGTTTTTAAGTAGGGGACTACTTTGTTTGTTGGGGTGCCTAAACTCAGAGCTGGTTCATAGGGGAGCTGCTTCCCCACTGGAATACCTTGGAGATACTTTGAGGTGGACTTCTGTGTGAGATGGCTGTAGCCTCTTTCCTTAGCTCTGCTTTTATCAATGCCATTTTCCCTCTGTGCTACGTGGCAGGGAAAAAATCTCAGCACTGCTGATTTGGCTTCCTGAGATGGGACTTTTTCTTGTGAATCTCCTGCAGCTGCAGAGTTCTTTAGCCAGATGTGCCTCTAAGGAAATCTGCCTATCTCAATGGCATTAATTTCACTCTCTCCCATACTGTTGGATGTATAAAACTTTTGAGGTGGAGGAAGGATGTGAAGTGAGCATGTCCAGTTGAGGCTGAAAAGAGACAAGGTCTTGGTTCTCCCTATCATGAGGAAACCAAGTGCTGAAATGAGATCAGATTCCTTTGTGGAATTAAGGAAATGCCGCCATGTTCTTGACAGCATCATTACAGCAAATGGGACTCATGCCTAGAGGAAGAAAAGTCCCTTTCTGTTTGCTTTCTGATTGGATATTGTCCTCCTGTGCTATCTGGTCAAGACAGCTGTGACCTACTTTGACTTTTGATCCTTTTGCTGCCTTCTAAAAATGCAATCTACATAAACCACATATAGAAGGCTTTGATAAGAATTTGAAAATTGCTCAGAACTAACAAAAAAGAAAGAACAACCTATGTTTTGGATGACACAAAATGTCATATTCTGAAATTTATTCTAAGGGTAAGAAGTATCTTTTAAAAAAGTTATTCCTCTAGAGTGTGTTACAATTAATGGTGCAGGTGATAAACAGTATTTCTAAAAAATATCCTTTCTAGTTGTAACAGTAAAATAATTATTTGTAAATAACAAAGCAACCATTTTATTTCCCATCTGCCAAAAAATAATCTGGATAATGATATTAAGCAGTCTTTCAATTAAAATGTGGAGGTGTTTGATTTTATTGCTATTTTTCCATATAAACTTGAACTAACTCCTAAATTTAGAGATTTTGGTGGAGGTCACTGGCAATCCGAAATTCTTCTCTGTTTAAAGAAATCCAGGCATTTGGAAAGAGATTTATGTGAATGAAAACAGACAGATTTTTCACATTTGAATGGAGAGGGAAGGACTTTCTGTAGTAAAAAAAAATAATGAATTAAACCTGGAACATTCATATAGACCATTTCAGAAAAGGAAAGCAATCTGTGATATTTTTAGAGCTGCTTCAAGGATAATTTGAATATGTAAACTGAAATGTCAAAAAATCACTGGCACTTGAATTTTAGTGAATTTCTTTGCAAACTGTGTATCCAGCTACATATTGCCCTTGATTAATCATTAGGCACAACCCTTTTAGCTCCAAACATGAAAATTACAAATCTAAATCATGTTTCTTTAGCTCCTATGCCACTGTCCCGATTTTCAGTATGTTATGGAGTATAGAAGGTCCCATTAAGATTACAGTAATACTCACTTTATACTAGGACTTTGGTCAATATTTCAGAAATGGCTTTCCTTAGAATACGTAGAACTTGTGCTGAGGACAGAATTTTACCTACTGCCTCATACATAATATCAGCAACAGTAATGCTGAGAATCAGCACTGCCTGCTACTGTGCTTAGCTGATAACATCCATTTGGCCAGCATGCCTGGATTTCCCTCTGTGAAAGCTGCAGTGCTGACTAGCTGTATGCCTGGATCTAGTCCTGATAAGGAGCTTGACTTGCTGTAAATTGTGCCTAGGACTGGGAATTTGAAAGAACAGAGAACCTGCACACTGAATGTAGCTTTTATGAAATAGCTGGAGCTCAGTTAGAGGGGCAACACTTATCAGTGTCTGTTAAAGCTTCAAACTGGGATATAGAGAATCTCTGGGTAGTGGTTGATTTGAATAAATCTTTGGATAATTACTCATTATTATAGTTGTCTTATTATAATCTTTGTTTATAACTTCTGTTACACAAAGGACTGATGGCTTAGCTTGTCCTGTTGTGTACAAAACACATCTCTTTTCAAGTTATCCTCCTTCATTCATGCTGTTTATTTCCCTCTCAAGGTGTATAGTGAATGCTTTTTACTTTCCCCTGCAGACAGAAAAATATCTTCAATTTGATATTTATCTAAAGCTGCTATCAGCTTTAGCTGTGTTTGTCACATAATGGAATTCCCATGCAGTAAACTCGAGCAGGCCTGCCCTGCAGCCCCATCTTGTAACAGCAAGAGGTGCATATTAAACTCACAGTATGGTCACATTAGTTTCACAGTAACTTTTATACATTATCACAGAACAAAAATAAAATTAGCGGCTAGTAATGTTGTAACCAGGAAAGCAGCATATAGAAGGGATAAAAAAGAACAATTTAGAACTGCCAGTTACAAACAAGGTACTATTTTGCAGAGCTTGTCTTAGCTGGATCCCTCTTTGCCAACAGGATCATCTAATTTTTTTTCCCAAACATTTTATTTTTATTAACATTTAATTCTGGTTTAAAAATTACTAAGCCCTTTTGTGCAACTTCTCATGTTCCTTCTTATGTCTGTTGTATAAGATTTCATGGTAAGAGCTTAAAGCAGACTTCACCTTTCTTCCTATTGAAAACTTTTTGCTTCTTACACCTTGGGGATGAAGGTAAAGAGCAAAATGAAATGAATGTACAACTTCTAAGTGGAAAGTGATGTGTTCTTTTCAAAGACATTTTTCTCAAAATATAAAACTAAGCTCTTGTTAGGTGCTAGACTAATATAAACCAAACTCTTTCTAGTTTTCTGATGGTGTCATTGATTTGTGTATCTGAAATCTGCAAGGTTGTTGACATCTGCTGCTTTGAGACTGAAACACGCTGAATACTACTAATTGTTCATTGAGCTAAGGAGCCTTTTATGCAATTAGGCCACATTTTTTGGATGAGAAAATCAATTTTAAATTAAAGGACTGCACTAGGGAAAGGTGTAACTCAAAGGTTCTACCTAATAAGAAATTGGAAAACTGTACTTTATAATGCAGCAGATCTGAAGGACTTTTATGTCTGCAGTGCACTTTGGTAAGTGAAGATGAGCTTTTTGCAGAACATGGTAATTCACTTTCAGAAGTTTAGTTACATATATTGGAGTTGGCATGATTGATGTGCTAGTGGAAAGACAGACTTTGGAAACCATACAGTATGCATGAATGACAGCAAGAAGTAGATATAGGACAACTGAACAGTGATAGATGAGGAATCTTATTTGATGCACTTGCATGTTATTCAATTGCAGAAATATTTTTCCAAGTGAAGAACAAGTGCAATTTTTGCCAGGAGAGTAAATGCAATTGGTACAGAGAACACTCTTTATGACATCCTGAAGCTGTGGTGACTCTGCCTCTTTTTTCCCCCTCTTTATGCTGTCAGAACAAGTAAGTAAGCTCAGACATAGAGCTGCCACTGAGCTACTCCCCTTTGTACAGATCAGAACAACCTGCCCTACATTCTTTCACACCTCTTCTAGACGATGCTAACTCTCCTTTTCACCCATATTCGGCATTACTTTGCTTCTAGGTGAACGTGAGATGCTTGTGCTTCATGTCAGGTGAAGGTGTGAAACTGAGCTGAGTATTAGGTTTGTAAGTTCATTAGTCAATCCTCCATAGCTATGTTCTCTCCCAAGATGTACAATGATCTTCTTTTAAATTACTATCATTACTTAATCTGGCTTTATTTGACTATGTTAACTGATGAGGTCACACCGATTCAGTAAGACTCCTACATTTAGGCTGAACTGCTTGAATCCTTCCCTGTAGTCATGGACAGATGGACTGGTGATACACAGATGTACCACTGTCCAATCTCCTCATAAGGTCAGAGATACTGACTTTTCCAGCAATAGAAATATCTCACTCACATATAATCTGCTTGATCTTCTGAGAAAAGAAAATATATTGATGATCTGAAAAGGCCAAAATTCATCCTTTCAGTCAAAGCAAGTTGTTGGTTGTTTCGAAATATTTATGTATTTATAAGAAATTTGGGTACTGTATAAATACAGGCACATACCAGCATGAGGCATTTACATGATGCGTCCTTTTTGTTTCCTGAGCATGGCAACCAGTAAGTGTTAATGAAAGTTTTTTCTCCATCTAAACTTAAAGGAGAAAACACTCATCTCCTAGGCAAGGGAAAGGCATTGTTTTAATTTGTCTCACTGACAGTGTTTTCAATCAATTATGCAAATTTCCTGAAACAAACTGAAAATAAAGACACTTGAAAGACCCTCGCGTCTTAGTTGTGTCTCCTTTAACAACTCTACCAAGATTTTTTGTAAGAGGCTATTATAGTACAGATTTCAATGAAGAATTCACACGATACTATCTACATATTTAACGTACCTTTTTTATCTAAACACGTTTTAAATGTAATTTCATGCTCTACATCCCATCAGACAAGTTGCAAAGGGATGCTGAAGGTATTGTGATGTGAACTTGCTATACTCTCTTCAGTATGGTAGATGCTTTCCCTTTACAGATTATTTCTGCACACTTTGGCTTGGTGAACTACACAAAATGTTGAGTCTTACAGTCAGAATTCAGCAAGTTGTTGATAAGTGCCTGGAATGTAATAGAATGGTTATAGTAAATAAAAGAAATAGCAGCATCGAATAGGTGCTACACTTTTTGAATGTGAAAGGCAATGCACCAAGTTCTTATACAAAATGCCATTGCTGGATCAGCCCTGTATCTCTTCTGTCTTGATTTCCCCATATTGCTTTTCCAACAATATGCTTCCTCCATCCCCTCTGTGGTTAATAGAAATGTTGGAATGGCTTCACTTGGACATGGATCCTTTCTTATCCAAAAGTTCCTGTCAGGAACTTTTATCTGCTTGAGTCCTTGAGCTGTGCTAAGTCAGGCTTGTGCTAACAGACATAAATTACATTTTGTTGTGCTGCTCCAGGTGTGTGCTAAGGGGATTCATTTCAAGGCAATACATATGATTCTGTCTCACTATTCTCTGTGGCTTGTAAAATGGGAGGACAGCTTTAATTTGCTCTGGGTGGGTTGGTAGGAAGGGATATTGACTCTGTTTCTTATCTGTGCTCTGCATTTCTTTCCTCCCTAATCCAGTCCACAGCTTAGGTTACACAAGTCTCTTTGTAGAGAAACATTGACCCAGATCTTTCATAAGTGAGTATTGGTCTCAGTCTTGTTAGGGCATAACATGATAAAAATGTTTGTGAAGTTCAGAGCTAGGCCTTATCTGTGTGCTGGATCACTTGTCTTTGTGATGTTTTGAACCTGGTCCCTCTGATGAAAGGCATAGAAAGATGTGCTGCTCTTATCTAGGGTCATCTCTAGTACAACCATAGCAAGCATGGCCTGTAAGGGGAGCATTTTCAACACTTCAATGGAAAAGCAGCACAAGAAGATCAGGAGACACCTGATACCTTGCTTAGTTAAACTGAGATCAAGCAAGATAGGGTGCCTCATTCCACCATTGCTGGCTGGTAAATCTGAGGGCAATTACAAGTAAACACTAAAGTAGTTTGTGTAATTCCTTTAATGTCAAAGAAACCTAGGCATTCACTCAGACAGCTTCAAGCCCAAGCGCATTTAATTTAATGTGCTGCTATTTTATTAGTGAAGCAGATAACTTCCAGTAGCTTGCTTGTGTGTCTGCACTTAGCAGTTGTTGCCTTGATCAATTCAAACTTCCAGAATGTAATTCTGGTTGTTACTTTGCCTAATCCTGATTCAAGACTACAAGTATTTTTTCTCATTTCATTTTGCTATTTCATTACAATATGCCCTGACCTGCAAGAATTGAAATTAAAAGGAAACTTATTGGGGACCAGAAGACCCTTGATATTAGGGCTACATCTTCCCCAAAGCATTCACATAAATTAGGATATATGTGGATTGTGATCATTTAATATAGAAAATTATAATTGCCGTTTTCACAATTGGTTCTTTAGAGGTATACTTTTATTTAGTTATGCACTAGCTCAACATCATGAATAAAACAAGTGCAATCAGGTTAAGAACAAGCATAATGAAGTGCCAGAATAGATGGTCCCAGTGCAAAAAAAATTCATGATGTGTTTGCAAGTGGGTGGCAGTGGTGATATCCAGAGGACAAGAAAAGCGTGACATAGAGAAGGCTGTTCAGAAAATCATGTACCTTCAGACAAATCCTGAAAATGGGTGTCTCGGTTTGAGGGGAAAAACCAAAATGTTTTACCCACAAGCAGGGGAGGGGCCTCCTCCACAATAATCACACCACTCTTTATCAAATTTAAGAAAAGGAATTTTAATACAAGAAGGATAACTGCTATATATATATATATCTATATGTAAACAGACTAGTACAACCCACTTCCCCAACACCATAAGAGAAAAAAAAAACAACAACAAAACCCAGCAGGTTTTCCTCCGGGAGAAAAGGTTATACTTAAGTGTCCTTGTCACAGCCCGGCTGGCTGCAGAGTGAGTTTCAGTCCCTCTCCAGCGAAACAGACGAGCAGTGGGCTTTCAGATGGACTCAGTCTCTTCCCCCTGTGTTCCCCGTCCAAGAAGCAGAAAAGGTACGAGCAACCAGCAGCAAATCCAAGGCAGGCAGCAGCACGGCAGGAAAAGGTGGTCCGAAGTAGGCAGCGGCAAGACAGCCAGGGAAAAAACCCCAGCAGTAACCAGCAGGGCAGCCTGCCTCCTTGGAGTCCCCACTCCCCCCTTCCGCCGAGCCAAGACTGAGGAGAATATCCAAAAAAAAAAACCAAAAGAGACAAACCTGCCCCCACCCCAGCGATCACAGTTAACTGCTTCTTTTGTTAACCGCTGGCCTGGGCAGTTAAGTGGCAGGGGAGAGAATTTACATAATAATCCCAAACTACAACATTATCCACCCCTAAATTCTCTTCCATGCCGATACTCTACATTAAACTTAAATTTTCTTTCAAATAATTAAGTGTTTACAAATACAGTAATATGAGTCGTTTACCCAGAGATAAGTTCCCCTTGAGGTATACATCGTGTCTCTCCATCTTCCTGCATCACCCACCAGGTGGAACCAGATCCTTGAGCAAAGACAACCCCACGAATGGGTTTGCCTTTGCCTGAGGCAGGGTTGATCCAGGCTGTTTTCCCTAGCATACCTCTCAGGTGTATTACAGGGACTTTGTCTCCATCTACAGTGTGAAGGGGTTCTGATTGGGCAGGGCCGGCTCGATTGACAGAGCCTCTAGTGTTGACTAGCCATGTAGCCTTTGCTAAGTGTTGATCCCAGTGTTTGAAAGTCCCTCCACCCAACGCCTTCAAAGTGGTTTTCAACAGTCCATTACACCGCTCAACTTTCCCGGCAGCTGGTGCATGGTAGGGGATATGATACACCCACTCAATGCCATGTTCTCTCGCCCAGGTAGCAACTAAGCTGTTTTTGAAATGAGTTCCATTATCTGACTCAATTCGTTCTGGGGTGCCATGTCGCCACAGCACTTGTTTTTCCAGGCCTAGGATGGTGTTCCGAGCAGTGGCGTGAGGCACTGGGTGTGTCTCCAGCCACCCTGTGGTTGCTTCCACCATGGTGAGCACATAGCGCTTGCCTTGGCGGGTCTGTGGCAGTGTGATGTAGTCAACCTGCCAGGCCTCCCCGTACTTATACTTATCCCAGCGCCCACCATACCACAGGGGCTTCACTCTCTTAGCCTGCTTAATGGCAGCACATGTCTCGCAGTCGTGGATAACCTGAGAGATAATGTCCATGGTTAAATCCACCCCTCGGTCTCGTGCCCATTTATAAGTGGCATCTCTGCCCTGATGGCCCGAGGCATCATGGGCCCATCGAGCCAAGAACAGCTCTCCCTTGTGCTGCCAGTCCAGATCTGTCTGTGATACTTTCACTTGCGCAGCTCGGTCTGCCTGTTGGTTGTTGAGATGTTCCTCATTGGCCCGATTTTTGGGCACGTGTGCGTCTACGTGGCGGACTCTCACAATCAGCTTCTCTACTCGGGTGGCAATATCTTGCCATATATCGGCAGCCCAGATGGGTTTCCCTCTGCGTTTCCAATTGGTTTTCTTCCATCGGTCTAACCATCCCCAGAGAGCATTGGCCACCATCCATGAGTCGGTGTAGAGGTAAAGCTTTGGCCATTTCTCTCGTTCAGCAATGTCCAGGGCCAACTGCACGGCTTTAAGCTCTGCAGGCAGCGTCTTGAGACTCTCAACCAATGTCTCTACAGCAGAAATACGGGCCTGCATTGGGCTGTGGGTCATGCTTTCATATATCCGGAGCTTATTTGCTACTGCGCCCACTGTTTCATGGTTCTCTTCCCTATACATGGATGCCAGGAAATCGGTGTATTCAGCTGGCCCCGAGCGTGAAAGGTCCCACCACATATGTGGTGTGCATCTGACCTTGTCAGGGTCATTATTGGCTTGCCCACCTCTTCCAAAAAGCACGTCCATCATTGCCATCTCCCTCAGACGTAAAATTCCTTCTTCCATCGTCTTCCAAGTCTTCCTAATATGATGTTCCTGCAGGATTTCTCTATAAACAAACTTCTCTCTTACACTCGTTAGAAGTCGTGCCCAGAGTGAAAGGGGCTTTGATTCCCTCACGAACACCTGTTCAATAGCCACGTCCTGGGCCAGAGCCCCCAAAAACCTGGCTTCAGCACCATCCAGTTGTAAGGTTTCACCCATAAGGTCCCAAACTCGGATCAACCAAGTCAGGATGGGCTCACCCGGGTGTTGAGCAATGTCTTTCCGCAAACTACGGAGATTATCAAATGACAATGACTCAGTGATGATCTCAGGCTCTGGGTCTGCTTGCTGTGGAGGTGCAGCAGCCCCCTCATCGTCTGCTGGATGGTCTAATTTGGTCTTATATTTCCTTTTCTGAATAGGGGCAACTTCCATAGGCTTGGCCTGTCCTCCTGGTTTAGCCTCATCCTTTTCTCCCTTCACTGTGGCATCAGGGGTTTTATTCTCTCGCTTTTCCCCCTTCACTGGGCTAGGTTTCTGAATGCATTCTGGAAAAACCCTGGCCCTACCTTCAAACATTCTGTAAGCTGCAGGGATACAACCCTGCAGAAAAACCATAAAGAGCAAGATATCTCTGGCATCCAGGGAGAATTTAAACATCTCAAAAGCTGTTGTAGCAGACTTGAATGGGGAATGGACAAAGGGTTGGGAGAAGAGATTCCCCTTTGTTCCTTCCCAAGGGTCCGTACTATTATCACTGAATCCCCAGAGGTAGCAGCTTAGGTTGCGGCAGGAAAACAGCCTGGAGAGCACCACCCACATGACATCCAAAGGCATCGAATTCATGGCACCATAAATCCAGAGTAAGAACTCAATAATAATTGCGGCTATTTGAGTTTTGCTCATTGATTTGTTGATAAGACTTAAACCTGCCGCTCCTTTTGGCATGAATTTGTACCAACAAAAAGCCAATATATTATACAGGATGGTCCTGATGAACCCTAAGCTCAAGACCCACATGGTGCCACAAAATAGCAGTTATCCTTCTTTGTTTACAAGCCCCACACGTTGGGCGCCAAGAAATGTCTCGGTTTGAGGGGAAAAACCAAAATGTTTTACCCACAAGCAGGGGAGGGGCCTCCTCCACAATAATCACACCACTCTTTATCAAATTTAAGAAAAGGAATTTTAATACAAGAAGGATAACTGCTATATATATATATATATGTAAACAGACTAGTACAACCCACTTCCCCAACACCATAAGAGAAAAAAAAAACAACAACAAAACCCAGCAGGTTTTCCTCCGGGAGAAAAGGTTATACTTAAGTGTCCTTGTCACAGCCCGGCTGGCTGCAGAGTGAGTTTCAGTCCCTCTCCAGCGAAACAGACGAGCAGTGGGCTTTCAGATGGACTCAGTCTCTTCCCCCTGTGTTCCCCGTCCAAGAAGCAGAAAGGTACGAGCAACCAGCAGCAAATCCAAGGCAGGCAGCAGCACGGCAGGAAAAGGTGGTCCGAAGTAGGCAGCGGCAAGACAGCCAGGGAAAAAACCCCAGCAGTAACCAGCAGGGCAGCCTGCCTCCTTGGAGTCCCCACTCCCCCCTTCCGCCGAGCCAAGACTGAGGAGAATATCCAAAAAAAAAAACCAAAAGAGACAAACCTGCCCCCACCCCAGCGATCACAGTTAACTGCTTCTTTTGTTAACCGCTGGCCTGGGCAGTTAAGTGGCAGGGGAGAGAATTTACATAATAATCCCAAACTACAACAATGGGGTACACGGAGCTTCCCTAAATGAATACTGGATGAGCTGAATACAAGATGCAGGAAGACACAGACTTATTCAGAAGTGGAATTTCTATGAATAGTTGAGTTTAGGGTCTGGGGAAAACGTTAGTCTAAGGAAGGTAACTATGTATGAAGGATGGGAAACAGCCACAATGTCTGAGTCCTCTACTACAGACCAGGAGATCTCAATTTCTAATGTGTCATGAATGTTCTCCAAAGAGCAACAGAAACACACCAGAATTCATAAGATTAGTCAAATTGTTGGATAATCTTTATTTTTTATTATGTGTATCATAGGAAGGCTAGTAAAGTCACTAAAGTGTTAAAATATTTGTCTTCTGCTTTCTGTGGAAGAAAGAATATGTTAAAATTGCAATAGAAAGGTCTTCTTAGACTGAAAATGGAAAGAGAAAAGAGAGAGTCATGATTCCAGGAAGTGCTTTGAATATCAAAGGCATACCCTGAATTTTGCATTTGCTTTGAAAGGACACTGATCAAGCGTTGAATGTTTCATTTGCATTAAAAAGGGACAAGAATACACAGTCTAAGAGAAATCATCCAGGATTGGAGGGAATCAGCCAGCAGATGGAGTAATTTGATGAATTCTGCACCGTTAACTTCTGCAATAAGAGGTTTTGTGTGATTATTATTTCTTGAGCACCTGAGAAGAAACCATTTTGCTGTTAAAATTCAGGTATGCATTTTAAAATGTATTTATTATTTGCAATCCAGTTTACAAGTTTGTAATTAATTGTATGAACTTCATCTTCATAACTAGCTTCTATTGCACTTTAAACTTTGATAGTCATGGAGTATTACCGAGTAAGTCTGGGTGAAGCTGAGAATTTGGGTATTTATAATCTCTTTGAATATACAACAAATGTAAAGCACCTTCCTCTAGACAATCTGCATGCAAAGTAATGATTTTAAGAAATGTGGGTGCTTTTTTGGTAAGCTGCAAGAGCTAGTATGCAGGCTGTTAAATACAGAAATCAGTCCAGTGAACAACCAACCAAAAGGCAGCAGGCCTTGGAAATATCTTACCGTGAAGTGTGTGGAATGAAACAAGTTCCTTCCAGACCATTTCATAGGTTCAACTGGATTGCAGTAGAGTCAAACTACAGTAGCTAACTTGTCTTTTATCCTCAAATGTGACTGTTTGGAGAATTGAACTGAGATCATGTCTAAGTCAAAGAGTTCAGTTTGACAGTAGCTTTCAGCTTTCACTTTGCGGCTCCACCCACCTCAAAGCCTTTAGTTCAGTCTCTTTGCAAACACAGACCACAAACTTTGTGCAGTCTTTCTGTTATTTGTGGAGGTCCTCAAGTTCCAAACATATAAACATATAGCATTGCTTTGTAGATAGGCACAGATTTTGTGAATCTCCTCTTGTGAACTTGGAATTTTTTAAGAAGAAAAGTGGTAACATTAAATTAAGGAAGGATAATATTGGTGAAAACACCAATGTTGAGTGAGTGCTAATATAAACAGTCAACTCATTGGCTAGAATTAACCATTATACCTGTCAGTCCTCCACAAAGGCATTTTGGCCTTATAGCAATTAAGGAAGTTGAAGAACCTTCATTATGGAAGTTTGGAAGTATCTGCGAATGGCACGAAGTACTGCTGAGTTTATTTGATCTATTATGACACAAAGGTTCTTGCCAGAGCCCTTGGCTTGTAAGCTGAAAAAAGTCCAAACCTCTTATTACTCTAATTAGACATGTAAATCAGGTCAGATTTATTTAATTTTGGCAAGAGATGGACAACTCATAAATATATTTGTAACTGTCCTTGAAGGAATGCTTTGTAGCATTACTGCTGGACAATAGAAAAGGATGGGGTTGCTTGGGGTTTTTCCTATACCCTTGAAGGAAAGGGATTCAGTGCCCCTTTTAAGAATCTGACTGAAATACTGCATACTAACTCCTTGCTAGGGCAAATAATAGATAATTAGATTTCAGAATCTTGTTCATTAAAGAGGGGAAGTCCTTGCTAGTCTTCCAGATCCTGCCAGCAGTGCTAGCAGGGACAACCCAGAGCAATACAACTGTTGTGTTCTGTAAGCTATGTCATGCATGCAACAAATTAAGAAGTTTTATGCAGAAGATGTGCTGTTTCTAAAACCATGAAGACAGAGTTTCCAAATTATGAGAATGTCTTGAGAACTGTGTACATAATACTTTTGCAAATAATGCAGAAAATTCTTTGCTATAGGATACATTAAATACAAATTTGAGGTTTAGTAAATGCCACTGAAAGATTTAGGGTATTAATACTAAGAAATGAACATAGCTCAATGTGCTAGTTATAGCTGGGGTAGAGTCAATTTTCTCCACAGTAGTTGTGTTTTGTGGTATGAGGCTGCATTTTGGATTTATGGGAGAAACTGTTGCTAACACAGAGGCGCTTTTGCTATTACACAGTGCCAAGGTCTTTTCTGCTCCTCACGCCACCCCACGAGAGAGTAGGCTGGAGGTGCACAGGGAGCTGGGAGGGGACACAGCCGGGACAGCTGACCCCGACTGACCCAAGGGATATCCCAGATCATATAGTATTGTTTTTAGCATATAAAACAGGGGCAAGAAGAAGGAAGGAGGGGACTGAGCACTGTTCAGCAATAGCAAAAATATCTCTGCATTAGCCACACTGTTTTCAGCACAAATCCAAAACACAGCCCCATGCTTGCTGCTGTTGTGAAGACAATCACCTCCACTCCAGGAAAACCAGCACACAAAATCAATGCCATTATTACACCAAGCACTGAGAATTGGTTAAATGAAAGTGTTTTTCTCAGATTCTCTGAGAAAAGAAAGATGGAAAATATTGTTCCAACTGGGATTAAGTAAGCCTAAGCGAGATTCCTACCTCAACAGTAATTTCAGAAAATCAGGGATACTCCTAAAAAGGGGAACTCCCTTCTTACCCCTATCCTGACAGGATTTGGCTTCTAAAGCTGTAGTGGCACCATATTTATAATAAACCAGGCCATACAATGTCTACTTTCTATGACCAATGCAATACCTATATGCTTGAGTTCCATTATTTATGGTTCTGGACTTTGAATGTTACTTAATCTTCAGTATTTATTGGACCTGTAAGATAAAGAACAGATAAATGTATCAACATCAGTTTAGGCTTCATCCCATGTGGAGGAAGTTTCAAGTTAAAGTTGAAGAGAAAGGTTGAGAAAAGACTGGCTGCCACACATGTATATATACAACTCCAAAAATATCTCTTGGTTGGTAACTGAGGCCTGGATTCCACCTATTTTGAGCTGCCAGAAGTCTAGCATGTACTTAAATAAGGCAATATGTTTAGATATATCACAAGAATAAAGTTCCAAAATATTTATGCCTCTGAAATACCCAAATCCTCTCCTTCCTGAAAGTGATACTACATCTACAGACTGCCAGCTAAACAGTGTTAGCTTCTGCCGACACACCAAAGTTCACAGAGAAAAGTATTATAAAATTATAAAAAATATGCTTATATAGAAATAAAATTATGTATAATACAATTATATAAATACATGGATTATTTATAAACACACATGTGCACATGCACCTGTATACAGAGACACACATAAAGTATAAAATGTAACAAGAATTGAGAAGCAGTATTTTGCTCACTTAGAAAGGAAAAGAGCAACATTTGGGATAAAAGGAGCAATCTTTGACCATTACATGTATTTCTCATTCAGTTTTAATAGAAATAATCTTTTAATGCCTTGGCCACTTCAAGGGCCTTATGAAATAAAAGCTGAACCAACTGACTGGTACTGAAGGTGTAGGGGAAGAAATGTCATGTAGGTTTTTGTTCAAGCCTTGTCTTCCAAAGTTCTGGTGTGGTATCAATGTAATTCTAATACACTTATTTGACCTTAATAAATAGTGTCTCTATACAGCGTAGAGCAGACAGGTTGTGAGATATGAAAAAGAAGAATGCTGAATGAACAGCAATTTCTAAGGAGTCTTCGTCCCTTTGAATCCATTAAATGGATTTTGTAGTTGGAGACTTAGACAAAAATCTGGAGTTAACATGTCTTCTTTCTTCATTCTTTTTCCCTCTTCTTCATGTTGCATATGTTTCTCTCTGCCTTTAATTGCCCTGTTTTGTTTGTTTTGGTGTGTGTCATATGAATCTGTGCAGAGGGACTACTGTGTTCTGTATTCAATATACAGACATCCAATCACTGACAATATTTTCATCTGTTCTCATGTTCAATATTTTTTCCTTGTGTTGACAGAATTTGTTTAGTTTGATTAAAAAAACCAAAGATAAAAATAGAGGAAGTCTGAAAATATTTTAATAAATAATAGATGGGTATGTTGACAACCCTTTGACACTGAAAGAAAGAAAACCAAAGAATTTTAAATACAAATCAACAACAGACACCTTATCCATTACATTAAAAAACGGTTTGGTTAACACCCAAAGGATACTGAAGGTGGGTTTTTTTGGCCAGCAGAATCACACAGGGCTCTGTTAATGGAATAGAAATTGAATTTTAATCCCACAAAGTTTGCAAATAATTTTCATGACACAGTACAGTAGTATTTTTGTGGAGGAAATACTAAGAAAGCAGAGGACTTGCTGGTGATTTGTAACTGAGTCTAAGAATTAGAGAAGCCTGAAGTGTTCAAATTTTTAAAATATGAGTTTCCTGATACCCCATGTGTGTAAGCCTTGTTCTCTTTCGAATGTAAATACTTCCTTTTTATATGTTAAGGACTTAACCTGTTGTCCTTATGGAGATAAAATTCCTATTTGTGGACAATAGTGATCCTTAGATAAAATGGGTGCAGTGTGTTCCCCAAAATTACATGAAGTAGACTGCAGCAATCCAGAGATAAGTCACTGTTGTCTTCTTATCTTTAACCAGCAATTTATTTGAAGGATATATTTTGAATTCTGAATTTAACAATCACTCATCTGTAGGCAAAAACTTGTCCTAATTTCCTAAATAAATATATTTATAAGCATGTTTTATCCATTTATTCCAGTGTATTTGTTGCATTTTGTCCACATTAATTATTCTTTCCTCTATTGTTTATTCTTTTAACGTGGAGACCCATTTTATTCACTCTTCCCTTCCATTTTGCCAAGATAAATGGGTCAAATCCTTATAGTGTTCTCTAGTAATACTTGTTTCTCTAGCTTCCAAATCATCTCAGATTCCTTCCAGTTTGAATTCATGTTTGTTGAAAAGAAACATGTCTATCCAGATAAGTTCTCACTGACATCTGATAACACAGCAGCAATTTTCCATATTCCCACAGGACTGCTGACTCTATCTGATATAACACAGGATCACATCTGAGCTTTCTGTGAAGGCATTGCAGCAGTTGGCAAATCCTGTCTAAAGCTGACCAACAGTTCAAGACACCCTTGTTTTTCCCTTCTGTGTTAGTATTTCCCTACTAATGAGCTCCCAGGTTATGGCTTGTGAAACTTCTGTGATGCTCTGATCGTGGGTATTTTCACCTTCTCTGTAAATTCTATTTGTTTCCTATATATAATTTCTCCCAGTGCAAGTTTCCAGTCATCCAACCATATAACTTTTTCAGTTATTGTACTATCAGGAAATGTGACCATGTTGTGTTCATTAATGGTGACTATTAACTCCACTACAATGACAATTGTTCCCATTTTGATTAATGAATTCAATCAATGTCTTCAATCTTTGCCTCCAGTTTCATTACATCCTCTTAAATATACACATGCACAGTTGTCATTGTTTACCCTGCTGGGAGTCCATTTCTGTCATTAAAATCAAAATGAATGTTGATCTTCTTCTCTGGCTACAGGTTGTTCTGTCTGATGCATTACTATATTCCTATTCCTTTTTCCTCTTGGAGTCCATCCACTGGTTATCTCCACCATAGCTCCCTTGTTTGAAGTGAAGAGGGTTTTTTGGGTCATTCTTATTCCATTTTATATTTTGGAGAATGAATATGTAAATATGTATAGGATTTCTATGGTTTTGGGCCCATAAAACACCTTGATTTCTGCATGGTTGGCATTACTGCTCATGTAGAGGATTATCTGGTCTTCATCCCAGTGTGTTCCAAGGACATCATACACCTTGGATTCTATGATTCTTGCTCTCAGGATTTCATTCAAAATCAAGGTCTCACTAGCCTGGCTTAGGCTTTACTCCCAAATGATTGCACTTTTGCTTTAAATTTATGACATTGTTGTAGGTGATGGGATCAGACAAGAAAGGATTCTGAGGCTGTTTTTACTAGATAGACACTAGTTTTTATAGTGTTAATATTAAAAAAAATTAAGTTTCCAGTTTTACCTACTGGATTATAGAATTACGAGACAAACCACGATAAGGCCTCTGAAAGCTTTCTGGATTCTACTTGAAAAGACTTGCAATTAAATATTGTTACAAAAGCATTTCCTCTTCATTTATCAGTTAGTAACTTTCAGTCTCTCTCATGCCATCTGCTCTCTGCTGAGATGTCTAGTTCCCCGGCCATTTCAGATCTCCTCAAGATATTGTCTTGTGTGCTTCCTTGCCCACGTCAAGATCAAGAAATTATCCAGTATATCAAATTCTATACCATGTTACAGGAACTGCTACATGCCTTTTCACATGCTCTCAATCTTCCAAGCATGATATTTCTCGCTGTTTTTTGTCTCATTGGAGTGCTAGACAAACAGAAATTCAGACCTCGCCAGGAACAGGCTGAGTTTGTTCTATTATATATAATCTGTGCTTGGAAACAGCTATTACGACAGACACTGTGCATTTAAAGTCCGAACATCAGATAACATGGCTCTTGTGGTTATACTTCAGCTATTCACATCCACAGCCATCTACTGCATATTGTTTTGCTGTCTTTGTACAGTCCTGGGAACAGAACTGGGATAAAACCTTGTTTTTATGGCCAATGAGGCCTTTTCTCATTCAGATATGTGGAACACTGTTGGCACAGTAAAATTATGGACCTTAAACACAACAGAATTAGACACACAGCTTCCATCTCTCTTGTGTGCCACCCTTCTCTCTGAGGAGTTAAATTAATAGTAGTGGGACACTAACAGATAATTAATTCAGTGGAAAAACTGATCACAGTGTAGGAATGTTGATGCAATGGTTTTATTTACTCTCAGAGTTAAAAATCTGCTTTTTGTTTTATTTTTCTGCCTGCAGTGGTACTGCCTGTCCTTGACATGTTCATAGATCAAAGGTATTTTCTCCCCTGACTGGAGACATGATTTGCTCATGTACTGTTTCAAAACTGACTGAGCTCAGTTGTACTGTGGTAGTCATCTCTGTGCACTAAATCTGGGCTGTCCTCTTCTACATTTGACTTCCAAGGCCTTAGCTAGTTTCTGTGTTTAACTGGGCATATTTGAAGGTCCCCATCATGCTGGGAAAATGAAATTTATCTGCCTTGGCAAAAAAAGGGCAGATGAGCAGATTTGTGTGGTGGCCATCTAAGTCTGGAGCCTTTAAAAATTGTCAGCGAAAGCAATCAAGATCAATCAACCTCCATGTCATTAGAAATCAGCTTCACAGTACTGTTATATACACTGTAGCTCTTTGGTAGCAAGACTGTTAAAAGCTGCTAGTTAGACAGGAATCAAACTTTAAATCTGGATCAGGGATAAATAAAAGATATCTTATATAAAATAATAAACTTGATATCTTTAACAAGGCTTTTAATTTTCATGTGTGAGAGAGAAAATGATAGATGAAATTGAATCTCAGACCACGTTCCAAAACTAAATGGTTAATATACTTCTAATGAGACTAAGTGATTAAAAAGACATCAACAATTGGTGAGCAGGGAGAACAGAAGGGGGGAAGTACTAAGGAAAGAAAGTTAGAAAAAACTCATGAAGAGAAAGTAGTTAATTACAAGCAAGTTGATGAAGGATATATGAAAAGGGGATGAGAGTTTAATTGTGGTTGCCTAAAACCAGGCTGCTCCTAAGAGTTACATTAAAGAAAATAGAGGTCATAAAGGGAATGTGTTGTGTGATCTACTCCCAGAGATATATGTAGATTTGAATCTTGGTGGTCGGAGAAGAGAGTAAAGCACTTTCTTCACATCAGGGAAAATTGGGGAAAATTTTCCAATAACTTGTACTAAGTAGGCTGCAGGAAGTATGGGCTGTAAGTAAGAAAATTGTAGAGAAGCTGTAGTCTGAATAAAATCATAGCAAGTAATAGAATAAAATTGTTATAGCATTTTATACCTATACCCTTCAATTGTCATTCATGAAATTTACTCTAGAATATAAGCTATAGGATTTTCAAAAAGGTAAAGGATTATTACATTGGAATTGGATGAGAAAAATGAAATTGAAATGTTAAAGAAGATTCACAAATATACTCAGTTATGGAAGAAGCAGAAGAAATTATGAAACCTGGTGAGTGATAATATATAGTGCACTGTGATCTTATCATGTATCAAAATAACACTGCTTTCATAAGAAGCAAAGGTTTGTCAGTCTATGAGACTTCTAGAAATGGACACCAGTGAGCACTCAGAATACTGAGCAAGGTGAAACTTGTATAAGCACCTGAATAACACACACAGGGCTTTTCAATTTTTTTTCAGATTGTGCCTCATATCAAATAATACTTTTTGTCTGTGTGACAAATAACTTGATTCCTGTACAGGTACAGAAATCCCTGTAGCCTCTGCTTCTGCTATTTTGGGTGTAAAAAGATTCAAGTTTGAACACATGAATTGTGTGCTAGGTTCAGAAAATCAAGCTTTGTTCACCCATTAAATAGTTTAAAAGAAATGTCCTTGAATTGCAGTATGCTCTTGTAAGATCAAAACAAGTGTTGTTTTTTATCTTTTAAAATGAAATCCTCATCATTCAAGTGGATTGGGATAGGTGCATCTTGTGCTACACTGTTGCTAAAAACAGATAGTTAAGTGGAGATAATTCTAACATCAGTTCAATAGTTTGCCTACCTCTCTTCAGCTTTCAGTTGCAAGCCAGATCCCACTCATATTAAATGAATACATCCACATGAAGGGAGATGTGAGTTGTGACAGCCAGTGCTTCCAAGCTGCAAAGTCAGATGTTGAAATGGAATTCAAGAGGCTCTTAAGGTTCTTAATTTGCTTCCATAGGAAATGAGGGCCGTCACAGCCCTTGGGTATATAACACAGCACGTGTGAGAGTTGTTGAAGAGAGCTGGTACAAAACACTAGAGAAAGAGCTACAGATGAGATTTTCTCTGGTGTTAGCTCTCTCTCTGAAACAGAAGCTGTTTCCAAGGATCACACACCTGAGCTGCATGGGTGGGTACAGAAAACTGGATCACTCTTTTCTTTAAAACATACACTGGGTGTGCTTTTATATTCACCCCATCCAAAGAATGTTCTGGATTTGCTCAGAACATTTCAAAGTACCTTTGTAAGACATAGACATATTCATTCATATTGTATCCTAGTTTCCTGCTCTTGGATTAGCTTTTATTTTAGATGAGAAAAATGAAGAAAATAAATCTTCAGAGAAAGAGAAACATTTCCAGCTGTCCACAGTGTAACTGACAAAGTATAATAATAGCCACTGAAGAATCTAGAATCAAGAATATGGTAATAATTGCATAATTGCATATACAACAGGTGTAAATTAAGTAAATAGATAAGTGAATCCTGAAATAAACAACATTATAGGAAGCACAATTAATATAACAGATGATGGATGTAGAGAAGAGTTGTTCATAGCACAAGTACAAGAAAACCTTTTGCAGGCAAAATAGTTGTTTTATATGTTTTATAGTTCTCTCCTAAGGTATGCAAAAAGGTTTGGGCATAGCTACCTCTCCAGGTTCAAAGGAAAGCTTTGAAGTGCTGCTCGTAAAGTTGAAATGATATTGAGTAACTATCTATCAAGGAGTGCTGTGCTTCATTAAATATTGTATATATGGCAGTAAACTGGATAGAAAATGAAAAGAAGAATCAGCACATTAACAGTTTTCACTAGCAAATGGTGATGGGTCTTTTAAAATGATTAATCAAAACAATAACATAGGGAAGCAATTAAAAATCAAGAAAGGCTGTGAGAAGAAAGACAAGTTTTTCAGTGGCACAGTATTATAAAGTAAATTGGAGTAAAGGACCCTGTAGGATCTGGGAACCAAAGGTGTAGAGGCAGAAGTGGATGCACATTGAGCTCCAAAGACTGTATTCAGCAGATAATTGTTTTTCATGTAGACACAGCTCAGAAGAATGATTGGGGGGTAAGTGCCCTTCATAGGGAAGTCTGTTTTCATAACTGCACTCACAGAGTGCAGTAACCAGAGCTTTTGTGACCTACAATTTGTTTCCATACTTCCTTCATAGTGCCCATTTCTTTGTTGGCTCCATTTCTCCTTCTTCATGTGTTCACAATTGTTTTTTTCTTCCCTTTTCCTTCTGTTATAGAACAAACATTTATAATAAAACAGAGTTTTTAGAGTCAAAGCTCTATGTCATGCCTCTTCCAAGAACTTTGTGTACATTTTTTGTTATGTATACTATTATCCCACTTCCCTTTTATCCAGTTTATAGCCATTTTGCTGTCAGTAAAAAGCGTCAGAATTTGACAAATTGTACAGTGTAAAACTTTTTCACCAAATACTACCATTTTAGCAGTTGTTTCTGCACAGCCAGATTGTATTAAAGATTGAAACTGCAGCTTCACTGGACTTGGCGTATTTAGGAGGAAAGTAATATTTTCTGAATTCAGGCTTCTTTTTCATGTATTGAAAGCAGAAACTCATTTAGAGGCACATGTCGATAACCTTGAGAAATCCTGTGTACCATTTGTTAGTACTGCCAGTAGAACTGGAAGGTTGTTGTGGGGAGGTCTGCATTTTACAGACGTTGAGCAGATTCTCAGTCAATGTTTCGTTCAAAGTGATAAAATAAGCAGGATCAAAAAGGGTGTTTGTTTCACAACATCAAAATAATTTTTCCCAATTCCTGAATCAATTTTATATTTTGCTTAAACATCCACAGTGGAAAGAGGGACACAATCCACATGATTAGTAAATTCTTTAGATGATATCATTGGAATAGCTGTTCATTTTAATTGGCTGCTTCAAATAAATTGGTACATCTCTAAATATATTTCTTTTGAATGCTGTTATTAACAATGTACATTATTTCAAGGAAAAGCTCATTCTACTATAAAAGGCTAAGACCTAGTATTGGAAATGTCTGTGTTAATATAATATATTGCTTAATTAATTCACGCTTTTCATGTTTGAGATTAAATTGAAATAAGTGTTCTGTGGAACAGCTAAGGATATATGCAAAATCAAAACCATGTATTGACTTAATGGGGCTTCCACACAGACCACTTCTCTGTACTTGAACATTATATTCTGTGAGAAGCTAAAATCTTTGTCAAAACCCTTTAAGGTTACATGTTTTTCATGTATCAAGCTAAAGATTAAATTACAGAGAGCAAAAAATTTACCATGAAAGGACAACTGGTCTCATCACTTCATAGTTTCCCTTAGAAACAGATAAAAGCTTTGATTTTATCAGTCACGAAGGAATTCATGAGATCAGGGCAGACTGATGTTACTCTAACTCACTCAGTAGTTCATACAGAGCACACAGACTGGGTTACCTTACCATATTAGGAAGATTGTCTTTAAACCTTTTGAAAGAATGAAACAGCTGGAAGTGGTATCATTCATTATATAACTTGAAAAAAACACCTTGCAGATGTTTTCCCATTTTCAGTAGGTTAAGTTGTATAACCAGAGATTAACAAGACATTAGTGGTGCTCTGTTCTCTCAGGTGCATTTGAAGCAGAGTTCTTCTTTTAATTTATTTTCACATGTAAACATAACTACTTTTTCCAAGTTCTTGCTTTCTGTTGTAAATTTGTTTACACAGTATTCCAAAAGGTAAGACCAAAGGACCTTGACGGCAAGACAATAAGAGGCCCCACAGCACCATTCCAAAGACAGGCTACTGGCGTCTCGGTGCCTTGGGCTGAGCTGGCAAAACACCAACTGCCCAATACAGAGTCAGCCTCCCTCCCTCTGGCCGCGAAAAGGGAGAAGGGAACCCCCACTCCTCAAATTAGATTTAAACTTAAACTAACTATATATATATTTATACAGAAATGAGAAAATTAAAGGAAACTACAATATAACACACATACAAGTTAGAAATAACAAGAAATAACTTCCCACTCCCCAGTGAACACAAATCCCACCATTCTAACTACAAATCCCTCTAGAGAAGTCAATTCCTCGGAGACAGACTTAAGCAGAGAGAAAAACTGTGAACAAACATTTTACTTCCCTAAGATAACATGGTGGTGAGCTGGTGCTCTGGGCCTCTCATCCTTCCTGGGATGGCACAGGGTGTCTAACTGGGACCACAGCTGTGAAGGAACTGACCAAGCCACTGCCCCACTGGTTCTTACACTTTGAGATGATGTTGGGATATGGTATGGAATACCATTGGCTAGAAGAAGTCAGCTGTCAGCTAGCCCAGCCCATCTCAAGTCAGCCAACAGTTCCAGGCCCACCCTGAAATTCAACTTGACTTCCTTCTTCCTCTTGTCTGAAATATGGCACATCATCTCTATATTTCTCTGTTCTGTACAATATTTTGGCAAAGTTCCCAATGTTCTAAAATAGTAAAGATAATGTGTCTGGATTTTTCTGTTTAAGATCCCACTTCTTAGATTGCTCTTGCTCTGTTTCTGGAAGTTGAGCAGGAAAGCAGCCTCTTAAAATTTATTCAAAGAAGGAGAAAAGTCAATCAAAAAATTGTTACATTATGATTTTTCTGGGTCTCAGAGAACAGAAATATAACCAGTTCCAGAGGTTTTTCTTCTCACTCAGCTCTAAAGAGTATGTACATATGGTACATAGTATATAAGTAAATCACATCTCTGGAAAACAAATAGGAAAGGCTCAGAACTGATGGATTCAGAGTATCTCTGAAGGCATTCTTTCCAAGAGGAGAAACATGTAAGAGTTTGCACAGCCCTGCTTATATTGTACCTGTTTTCTAAGGAGTATGATTTTAAGCCCACTAAGGTGCTATTTTTTCATTGAGCTTTTAATCTCTGTGGACTGTGTTAGTCTCTTGCTGTGCTATGGGCTCTTTGATACAGAGGTGATCTGATACTCAAATTTATTGTCATGAGCAAAACCTTGGAATTCTTCTGCAAAACACACTGGGAGGAAATACATAGCTGAAAACCAACTGTATGTTACTAAATAAAATCAAGAGAATGTTTTATTGGCTCTGTTCCACAACTCAGAAATGTTTGTATGTTCACAATATTTTAAAAAATCTATGATTTATTGATATTCAAATGATCAATTAAAAATCTATTGAAGAATGAAAGGAATTCTTTTAAAAGCAAAAGTAATTAGCAGGTTCTTATTTCTCAGCCAGTATTTGAACCTTGCAACCACTTATTCTAGGATTAAAATATCAGCATCATTAAAAAAACCCCCACATGACATTTCTGTTAATTCATTTAATCCTCTCTTTTCTACTGTAACTTTTAAATTTTTTATGGCTTATAGATATGAATCATTTGTCTCTAAAATAATTTTAAAAGTTAGCTTTATTTTTACAATATATTGATGAATGATGATGGCTGGGCCTCGTGAACGAAGATTTGGGAAGGGCTCTCCCCACGTGGGTGTGTCCTTCAGCCTGACCAGTGGATGTTTTAGGTGAGGCAGAGCGCGCAGAACTGGCCCCACCCTTTAACTCCTGAGGTTCATCTGCCATGGCTGAGCGAGCTTGGATGGTGACAGTGAAGTCCTCAGGACTAGAACCTACAGCCCCCAGTACAGCCAGGAGGTCTCCCATCCAAGTATTAACCAGGGCTGACCCTGGTGAGCTGCTGAGATCTGACGGGATCGAGTGTCAGGGTGGCATTTAACTGACTTGCAATATATTACTTTAGGAACAAAATGTAGCGAATAATCTTATACACAATCTTTTAAGACTCTGTAAGTCAAAATGTTGACTGAAAATTCAAAGTATCCATTTTTACCTGGAAGGTTTTCTCCCCAAATAGAGTGAAGTACAACACTGAATTGAGAATTGTTTATGTGGAGATAGAACTGAAAATGCCTAGTGGGTGTTGTCTACTCTGACAGATACTGGTTTTGCAAAGCCACACATCTTAAGCTGTGCATACTAATAGGAGATACACTTGGAGCCAAGTTTGCAGCCGCTTTTGCATTTTATAATAAAAAGGCCTAACTCAATTATCACTGTTAAGGGCAAGCTGTGAATAGCATGGTGTAGCAAATCACCAGGAATTTCTCGCAAGCACTGGGTTTGGTAGTAAAGCATTTTTTGCCTTCATATATTTTTCATTTGCAGCAAACATGTTAATAAAAGTCATTTTAGTGAACTTGCCACATGATAAACTAAGATTTTCTCTGCAGAAGTTAGGTGCCCAGTTTCCAATGAAATCTGATAGTTTTTTTGATGTCTCACTTATTTAGAAAATGGAGAAATTATGTGGTAAATAAAGTACATCCATACAATTGATTGAAAATGCCTTTTCCCAAAATAACCATTGCAAGTCAGTCTCAGAATCTGTGAAAGAAACCATGGGATACTGTCCCAGTCCATCCCAGATATACCAAATTAGTCTGTCTATATCCTTGTATGCAAGTGTTACAACAGCAGGAGTGGATCTGCAGGGCAAAACAGCTGGTGCAAAGGACCTGATATCTGGAGTGTGTAGAGCATAAGAGTTTTGCTGCTGCCTTACTCAGTCCTGTGAGCTGGACCTCATTAACAGCCCAAGTGCCCTAGCTAATGTGATCCAGAACCATCCTCAAATGGGACAGAGGCAGCAGCAAGTGGGACCAGGTGGGAGATTCAGTTCAAAAGTACTTTCCTGATCTGAACTCAAAAGGCAATGTACATATACCCAATAAATCATTTGTGGGATATCCCCTGTGACAAGACAGTATCTTTGAAATGCTTTTTTGCCTCTGATATGGTGCTCTCCATTCATAACTATCAGTGGGCCAGCTTTAGGTTCTTTGTGGAATACAGCATGAAAAAATGTAAGTAAACAATACATTCAGAGTGCAATAATTCAGAAACATTCCTATTCTCTGTGAAATGAGTTTGTCTCAGCACACTTAGATAAAGCTACATTCCATGACAGTACTATTAGCCGAGTGCAGCTCCCACAAGTGATTTGATTAAAGTATTCCTCTTTTCAGGAATTATTAATGCCCTGAAATTTTTCTCCACATCTGTGGCTATGGCAGTAGTATTTCATCTGTGCTGTGTGCTGGTTGGATACTGCCAAGGAATTGAGTAGAAATCTTATTTCGGTGGTGAAGTAGCAAGATGCTTGCAGTACTGTAACTTGCTGTAGATGAAAGAGGCGATTTACACCTTGAGCACCATCAGAGATGATTTCAGCACATTTTTTTTCTTGACACTAGCAGCTTAAGTATTTCTGTTATTCAAATGAAAATAAGTGCCGAATTAATGAAGTGCTGGAATTTGTAACCTGTAAACTGACTTTGCATGGCTTCCTTTGAACCAACAGAACTGTCAGATCAAGCCAGCAGAATCCATTCACAATTTATAAGTACCCTACCAATGCAAATGTAAAATGTCTGGTACAAATCTCTGATTCATTTTAACTAAGGTGAAAAACCTGCATATTTTGTAGCCGGATGCTTCCTTGATTCAAAAAAAAAGTATTTGGTGGGCATAGTGTTGTTTTATTTAAGATAGGGCCTAAAGGCTACCAGTGTTGCACTGGAATAGAAAGTGACTTTCCTTTTAGCATCAAAAACTTATTCTTTCCTAAAAATTGAAGAGAAAGGTATCAACCAATTATTACTGGAAATTTGTATATAATGAGCATTATGCAAATTATGAAATCTAATCTTATGGAGAAACAGATATGATTAACTGTCCTCCATAGATATCAGTGTATCAATACATAATCCTAGAATTCTGAACTACTGATTTTTCCAGTATATAAGATTGTCTAAAAATGCTTTCCAATAGAGATTTTTTTCTTTATATTTGCATGTCTGAAATTTAGATACTGTGATTATGAGGTCTCTATAGATTAACATAACTTTACTGGGTACAGGGTCATCTGACTGAATTCAGCAAATGACTTATTCTAATTTAGAATATAAATGTTCTTTTATATCAATTTTCTTTTGTAATCCACAAGTATTCAGTCCTATGTCAGTGAAAGACATGAATTATTTTATAACATCCACTTATTTTTGTCTTTCCATGAACCAGAAAGAGCTGAAAGAGTAAATTTATATATATATATATTTATTATTATAGCACTAGCAATATTACTTCATGAGACAGCTTTTAAAGAAGGAGTTATGGTGTAGGAGAAGGGAAAGCTATAGTTAAGAGAAGTTTAATGTTGTCATAGAAGTGCTAAACTATTGACTGTCTGCTCTTACATGTGGTGTTTTTGTTTTCCAGAGACAGTTGTTTTAAATCATTTATTACCTGTTTGAAGAAGTTAATAAACAGCATGAAAAGGGGACACTTTTGTTGTTTCCTTTTTTCTCCCTTCCATAATGATGTTTACAGTGTGGCACAATGATTATTCAATTTTCAGAGATGTTCACCACCTTCTGCTGCTGATTAAATTTCTGTTTGGTTTCCCGGCCAAATCTGCTGGATTAAATTAACAAGCTCTGTCTACTTTAGTGGGAATGACCTGCTCTGACCTGATTTATTGATTCAGTGCTTTTTATCTTCTTTTAAAGTAATGTGCAATGGAAATGTTTGCCTTTACCTTGCCTGAATTTGCAGACGTGCTATGCTTATTTCATTATGCTAGAGACTTTGGCCATTAATATATTATATATTTACACTCTTTGCTATTATTAACACATTGTTTTCTTCAGAATATTCACTGGAACTTGATTACTCTAAGGACAAAACTTGATAGGATTCTTCAATCTATAATACGTCCTGGTCTTGAAAAGTATCCATACTATAGGACCAATTTAAGAAGATGAAAATCTTTCTCTTTTTTCTTAAGTAAATTCAATTTTTATTTAATTACTTTCCTAATTCATTTGTTTTATTGCTGCCAGTCAGGTAGTGAGAAAACTACAGAGAAATTACGTTATGAGTGAATGTGAAAAGGATATAAATTACAGCAAGTGTAAGAATCTTGAGTATTTAATTCTACTTCCACTGACAACTCTACTTCAAGTGCTAGTTGTTTTAATAAGCACTAAGTGGAGAAACTGCTTCTGGGGTCTAGAGAATTAAAGTACAAACTCTCCTTTTCTTTTTGCAGGATAGATTTAGACTGGGTGATTTTATGGTATTGCCCCTGCATTTTCAGGTGCCTCAATACAGATTATTTTGTCATTCATGAAAATAGAATCCATGTCTGTATTTTATAGCCTTTAAGGCGGCTTGGTTATGGATAGTTTGACAGCCAAATGTACAGAATCCTAATAAGAATTGTTCCCTTTCATTTGGGGTAATTTGTGAGCTCCTGAGATCAGGACTGAAGAACTAAAGGCATAGACCTGCTCCTGGTGTAGACAGATCCCCAGACCCAAGCTCATATTTTCCACAATGCAGAAGATCTCTATGAAAAATTATCAAGATGAATGGATTATAATTTTGTGATCATATTACATTGCAGAGCTAGATGTTGTATGGGGTCTCTCACTTTATGTGCATATGGGAAATCTTATGTAATGAAAGTACCATTAAAAGGGCACATTTCCCTTACATGAAGGGCTAAATACATGATGATTTCTAAAAACTTCTTTGCTACCACTATTCTTATGTTTTTGATATCATAGTTCATCCTTTTGGCTATATTTGAGTTTAGTATAAGCATTCCAGCTGTGATTTTGAAAGATGTGCTGTTTCATCCTCTGACAATGCCTGGTTTAGTTTACTTCAAGTAGACCTAATATGCTGTGGCTTGTACTTTGTGGTCTCCAGTACTGGACCAAAATATTTATGCAGTGGTGTTAAGGTTTCTCTGGGAAATCCTGCATAGCTTTATGAAAACTTGATGTTTTGCTATTTGACTATACTTGTTTTGGTAAGGTATTTCTGAATTTATTTTATAATATTCTTTAGAATAACACTTCCAGTTGTGATATATGAGCTCAAACTTCCACTTTAAGCAAATCGCAGAAAAGCTGCTCTTAAAGAGAAAGTGCCTTAGTCAATGTATGAGAAGACATAGATACAAAGTCAGCCTACTATGAAATTAGTTATAAACTGTGGACTGGGAAGTGAGCATGTTGGACATGGTGCAGCCTTGTGTGTCTGGAAGGCAGATGATGTTAGCTTACTCCAGTCCTCTGAGGCACTGCTGGTAGATATTCAGAAAATCATTCTCATGATGATCAGTTCTCCATCATATGTGAACTGAATCTCAACCCTGAAACTCTGGAATTCACAGATTCACAAATTACAGCTTTGAAGACAAGAATCCAAGTGTTATGGATACCTCTGCTGGGTCATAAATTGGCAAATGGAAATTTTGTTTAAGGAGTCAAAGGGCCTTTGGATCCAGGAAAACTGAGACTGCAGAAGCACTGAGCATTGCTTCATTATTTTTCTATTTATTTTCATCTTTATCTTCTGTTGGGTTTTCTAAGGTGAAGATATTTTTATTTTATAGCATTGGTTGTCAGTTCACTTTTAAAAATACAGTTAATAGTGAAGTTTTAGTTTGTAGATCTCAAAGCTCTTCAGATGAAAGTTTTCTCCTCCAAAGACAGGTGGGGAAACTTAAAAAAAGATTCCCTTTATGCATAGATTTGGAATGGATATTTTTCCTTTGTTGTCAGAGAGAAATTTTTAAAAATCTGTTTTATTGACACCGGTGCAATATTAAGCCACTTCTAAGCTATTTCAGTAAATCGGTTCTTTGGTTTAGCCCAGTTGCAGAGCTTCAGCAAATCCTTTTTATGTGCAATGTAACGGAAAAATGGTTGCAATACATTTCAAGCAAGAGACAAGATGAGCACTTACAGACATCTTCTTAAGTGACCAATTGATTTGTTGATGACACTGATGAAGGGCAGTGCCCCTTAGTAAAGAGAGATGAGGTAACCACATAATACTCTGATACTGGTGTTTTTGTGTTATCGTTGCCTGTGCACTCCGATAAAAACCAGAATGGCCACCTAAACCATACTTTAGTGTCTGTATTGATTGCTGGTTCTCAAACCAGCCCTATTATGACTTGGCCATTTATCACTTCAGAGGGAATGAACGTCGCCAGACTTCGAGCTGCAACTACTCTGTAACAAGGATCTTTTCAGATAAAAAGTCAACATGTAAGATGTGAAAGCAAAAATAAGAGCTGTGTTTTTCTAGTCTTATATGTATAAGAGAATCAGGATAGTATATACAGGTCATGACGTTCTCTGCATACATGTTGTCTGTACACACTGGCTGCTCTCAAACAAGTTCTCCTGCAAAGCCATTTGGTCATCCTACCCTCATGCACCCAGGAGAATAATTGCTGTCAGTGGCTCTCTATGACACATTCCTGTGTAGTAGAGCAGTAATAAAAGTCACTACTGTGCTCAAATAAAAGTTCAGTGAGGCCCAAAGGCTGTAGCTTTGGTTTGAGCTCCAAATTCCATTTAAAAAATTGTTGTATTTGCCTTCATTCTGTAACATTCCACACTCTGCTTTTGTTTTCATTAAGTTTTCTAAAAAATGATTAGGTTTGTTTTGAGAGCACTTAGAGTTTATGACCATATTTTACTGATGATAACTTTTATCTTTAAGAGAGTCTCACTTTCCTGCTGCATTTGGAAGCTGAAACAGGCTTGTATTATTTGCTTTACACAGGAAAATAAAGGGATAGAGATTTTCTAAATTGATTGTCTGAGACTTGGTGCTGTAAATACATATTGAGTTTTCTAGTTAAATGCCCTGTTTCCAACAGCTATACTCTATCAGATGCTTTGAGGTTTGGAGAAAAACCCTGAGTAAGCAGTGCTTTTGAAAACCAGTCCTGCTTGACTTGTTTATCATTCTTGACATCTTACTAAATGGTTTGATTTTTGAGTGCCTTGCTCGTGTAAACATTTCTGCTAACTTCAGTGGGAACAGCTAGCTGGTTTGGCATTGTCACTTTAAACTCCATTCTTAGTGTGATCAGGCCTTTCCCTGAATATCTTCCCTGTAAGTATTTCTATATTTTGATCACAATTATCCAGTTGCTGCTTTCCTATCCTTTTCAGTCTCTACAGACAAGACATATTAGATAATTATTTTGAATTATGTACTGTGTGTCAGCATATCCAACTGGCCAAGCAAAGATGTTATTATGTATGAAAGCTTCTAAAAGTAGTGTGGAGGTTCTTTAAAATGTAAAAATACTTTCAAATTATAAAATAGGTCTATGAAGGTGTCTGGTCCTTGTGCCAGTCAAAAAACTAACTTAAAAAAATTTACATATCTCCTGTATAGACTATGGGGAATAACAGGTTCCTCCACAGGGAGTATCAGGTCTTGGGTGAAGTGTTTTGAGGTGTCTTACTGAGGTAGGATGGACTGGGGCAATGCATCCGTATGCAGACTGTGTAACTCTAGTGACCTTGGTCTAGGAGGAATACTGCTGCATTAGATATAAAGAAACAAGTAACAAGAAAATGTTGTTAATAATTGTTATTATCATGAGTGTGTTCTTACATATTAATTTTTTGTTACTGGCAGAAATCAATTCTTTCCTTATTTTAAAATATCATTGCTGTCACTAGAAAAAATAAAAATCATGACACAATGATGAAATACACATGCTTTCACCTGGGAGAAAATCACACTTCCAGTGGGAAGGGGCTGTTCCACATTATGTTAGTGAGTGATGAATTGCAGTTTCCTGTACGAAAGATTCATTGACTTCAACTTTGTGCCTCCCTATCAGCAGGCAGAAGGTAGGCTATCTCTGTCAGAAGTTTGTGATATAAGTGACAGGATGCCAAATACATGATCTTTGGTAGAATTTGCCGTCTCCTGCTGTGAATCATGGACACCTGATCAGCATTTTTTCTATGAACTGTGGCTGTAAGGACATTCACACTGCATAGAGGTAGGCATACAAAACCAGGTAGCTAAACAATGACCCAGAACTTCTCAGGTCTGATTGTTAAATGAATTCCAAGGTTCTCATATCGTTGGATGACCCTCAGAGAAGCTGCCTCTTGAGTCAGGCTTGCTCTCCCTATGAGACAATGGTCATCCAATCAGAAATCAGAAAAAATATGCTTAATCAGGTCATGGAGAACATGGAAAACAAAACTCCCCAAAGTGGTATTTTCTAAATGCTTTCTACGTTTTCCATCATGGTGAAGAATCTTCTCAGGGGTGAATAATCACCCAGTCTCTACTTGACACCTCTGGTTTGTAGATGTGTGCTGTGTTGCAAGATGAAACTTTCTCTTAAACATTTCTTAACTTTCAAGATCTTCCTACTTACAGCAAAATGCTAGGGGCCAAATCTTCAGGTAGAGTAAATCAATGTCTTTCTATTATGTCAATAGAAACTGTTTTGATTTACAGCTACTGAATATCTTACCCAAGATACTTATTGAATTTCTTGTTTCCTAGTGGAAACAGGGCCCATTTGCTTAGTCTGCTCCTTCTCTCTCTGTGTATAAACCCCCTTTTGATTATTTTAAGAACAAATCCTGTTGCAGATTTTTTACGCTATACAATAAAATCCCATCAGAGTGTTTATGGAAGTACACTCATTTGTTTATTCAAAATTGCTGCCTTCACTTTTGTCTAATTTTTCATGGTGTTCAAATTAAATATTTTATTCATTGGTTGCAGTTGTGCCCACCATGCATATTACTTCATCATGATGGAATGAGATTGATGCTCTGTTTTGTATCACCTATCTATACATGCCATCATTCTCAATACTGATTCATTTTTCTTTTTTCTTTGCCAAGAGAGAAGTACAGCAAATCAAATAAACTTGTATAATACTGATTCAAAATTAAGTTTATTACATGAAATTTGAAAAGTGCTAGCAAAATAATAGGAGACAGCTGGACCAAGTCCAGGCCATTCTTGGAAGGTTTCGTGCTATATTGATTTGGGGGTTTTGTCAGTGTTCCCTGTAGGATTTGATGGGTAAATATTACCAACATTAAAATATTTTCAGCCTGAAGAAGAGCCTGCAAGTGTATTGCAAAACTGCCTCGCTATTTTAGTGCAAAGCCCTTTGTTTTAATCTTTCTTTTTAGCCATTCATAGACTGTTTCTTAATAGATTCTACCATATATATATATATATATATATATATATATAATAGAATCATAGAATCGATTGGGTTGGAAAAGACCTCCAAGATCATCGAGTCCAACCCTTGGTCCAACTCTAGTCCATTTACTAGATCATGGCACCCAGCGCCACGTCCAATCTGTGTTTAAAAATCTCTCACTTTTATAGTATAGGATCATACTGCATCACATTTGCTCCATCTTAGAGTACTAAAAGTATACTTCTTGATATTTTTTTATTAGCTTTTTGGAGCAATGAGTGTTTCCATTTTATATATTGGTTAGCACAGGACCTCCTGCTGGCTCATGCAGCAAAACTCAAGCTTTCTGCTGTATGATTTTGTTGCAATGCAGTTGTGTTGCACGACTTTCATTGTGTTCAGTGTATAAAGGCCTTCCTCTCTTCTGAGATAATGTTCATGCTGAAGGCTTTCCCAAAAGACTCAGTCCTGACTGTTCAACAGTACCTGAGGGACAGTGTAAGGATTTAGAGTTTTATTTTGTATTTCACTTCTATAAGACCATGTGTGTGTGTATGTGTGTGTGAGTGTGTGTGTGTGTGTGTGTGTATGGCTCGGCTTCATGAACGATTTGGGAAGGGCTCTCCCCACATGGGTGTGTCCTTCGAGCCTGTGCAGTAGTTGATTTTTTAGGTGAGGCTCAGCGTGCACAGAACTGGCCCCACCGTTTAAGTCCTAATTTCCATCTGCCGTGGCCGAGTGAGCTGGGACAGTGACAGTGAAGTCCTCAGGACTAGAACCTACAGCCCCCAGTACAGCCAGGAGGTCTCCCATGCAAGTACTAACCTGTGCTGACCCTGCTGAGCTGCTGAGATCTGATGGGATCGGGCATCAGGATGGCATTTAACTGCCTCTGTATGTACATGTAAGGTTGTAAGAAATGCTGAAAGTCACAGACTGCTGTGTCACTTCAGGTCTTACATACAGCAGAGATCCATTTTCTTGAATATGGATTTAGCGTGTGTGTATCATGACTCAAAATATGACTATGCTGGAGACTATTAATCCTCACAGAGTCATTTGAAAAACATTAAGTTTGAAAATTTCTTTTAGAATAAGTATTTGTGTGCTTAGAGGGGAACACGTTGCAAAAACAGCCTGAATCTGGTCTTAATGCAAGCGCTAACGTAACTTGTTCTGACAGTTTCGAAGAAAAATTGTAAAAAGAATTCAATTATTAAACAAAAGATTAAAGAGTTTTATAAGACCAGAAAATGTTGCGGTTTAGTTTGGGTTTGGAAAGCAGAAGAACACGTCATGGTTTTATAAGATGTGGTTGAATGCCAAGCAGGCAGGAGAGGCCATGTATTCTCTTTGCTTGTTACATACTACCTGTGTCTCCTGCTAAACCATGTGAGCAGTCACACAGTCACATTTGGATTTTTTTTTAGTTTTTTTTTCAGCATTTGCTTCAGGCAAGGCAGAACTAAGTTCCATTGAAATGAATAGAAATATTTCCACACATTCTGTGGCTTTAGGTTCAGAAAATTTGAATCAACTGGCTAACAGTGCCAATCTCTCTTTTTTTAAGCACTTCTTTGGTTTCAAAATGTAACCATGTTTTTATGTCCTGGCTCCTGGTCCTCAGACAAAGCAGGATAAGTAAACAACATCCTTTGTACATGTAGAAAATCACAAGGAAAATATTTGATTTTTTACCCTAGAACTGTTCCACCTCTCCAAATTGCACCTTCTGTTTAATCGGTCCTAATATCCTACTTCAGACTTGTGCTTGGACATGAGTGCTGTTGGAGAGTTATATTTTCAGTTCCTGAAAGAGAAATAGAATTAGATTTCAGCTATTCTAAGTAGTTCTCTGGACCAAAAAATTTGATTGTCCACAAAATGAAACTTTTATTGATTCCTTGATTTTCATTATGGAAGGTATTATTTCTACTATTTTGTACAACAAACCTACCTTTCATAATGTTCAACATCTACCACCTTCATTCATATCTGAACTTAGAAGCTCTACTTTATAAGATATTGGAAACAATTCAAAAAGAAGGAAATGCCTCTTGCACAATGAAGTAACCACAGCTGGGGCACAGTCACTTCAAATGTACTTTCCCTCTTTTAAGTGATATTTTGGGTTAAATTAATTCTCAAGATTTATGCTAATAAATAAAAACTTTATTTGTGATAAATAATGAAGTAAAAACATTCTTTTTAATGTTTTCCCTTAAATAGTGTCTAGCGATACAGATTACTATAATGAGGTGGACAGCCTACAGTGTTAAATACATGAAATGGATCCTTGTACAAACAGTAGAGATTATTAACAATCTGAGCTTCTTCAAATCTCATGCTTGCTTTCTTTTTCCAGACTTTTTGTGTTTAAAATGCATAGGTAGTGATGGTTACATTTCAGTGTTTAATACAGAACAGCATTCTATAAATATATAAATTTAGGAATATGTTGTCTGACCACATGACATTTTAGCTGTAGATCGTGTTGCAAAAGAGGGGCACTGTCAGATATGTAAAAACGTTGGGTCACCGTAACCTAGTACCCCTACAAGGTTCCACATTAAGTTGAAACTGCTAGCCTGGTACTATTTTTGCTTTTCAGTGATCCATGAACATGTTGGACATGTTTCTGAGTACATACTTAACTGCTTGAATAAGTCATAAGTGCTTCAGTTCTATCACTTTTAGAGCACAAAGGAAGAAGGCACATTGTAAAGAATGTAAAATTAACTTAAATGATGACCTCTTAGGTTCAAGTCTAAGCCTGACTGGGTAAATATGAGTATGAGAGTACAGCTGCACTTTTGAATAAGGCAATAATAAAAAGAAAGAATGTCAGCAATGAAAATTTACATACATATTCAAGCTAAGTTATTTTTTTAGCTTTCATTGCCTCTATCACTGAAAATATTGCTTTTACATTAATTTTTTTACAGTAAATTATATTTTGTTAAATAAATTCTTTCATTTACTTCTACAGAATTACCTGAATTATCTTTTAAGTAAGTGAAAAATGCTTTTAATTCTTCTTTATTTTGTTTTCACTGATTTATCACAAAGACAGAAAAATAGAAAGACAAATATTACACTGGCATCTAGGCTATGGCATCTGCTATTCCATGTGTTTTATGTCATTGACAAATGGTAAATATTCTGTGTGTTATTCTGAATAGAAGCTCTTCAAAGGAATAACCTGTCGCAAGCTATCCACTAGTGTTGACAATACTATTATTATCTGGAGACAATGTGAGATGAGTACGGTGGAAACTTCCTGGAGTGCAGAAAATATCAGTGAACCTTCTTCATCTGTAAGTGCCATATATGCTGCCCTGAGGAGGAAAAATGGGTAAATATAACCAGGGGGGACATACATGAGTATTTCAACAGCAGTAAGTTGGAAGGCATTTTTCTTGTTTTTGCCCCCCACTGTTGACATAACAATATATACTCACTAAAGTAAGCTGGTCTGCTTCTTAAGAAAGGGATGTATGAGGGAAAAGAAAGTCTTGAGGAATATCTAAATTGAAGATACCAGGCTGATCTTTTGCTTAGTGTTTTAAAGGGGCTATAAGGGAACATGAACCAACACTAGGAGAAGAGACATTTAGCTGTGTCACAGATGCCTTCAGTTTATTTAACCTTTAGGAGACTGATGCACATCTCCTCAAAGCTGAAGCACAAGCTTTTGCTGACATAGGCCAGTCTGCAGGTGAGCTGGCATGGCCAACACTGTGCTCTTCCACTGCTGCTGCACCCGACGCAGCCTTGTGCCAGAGAAACATTGTCAGGGATAGAAAGAGAGAGAAGCAGTGAGAAAAACAGAAGGAGGCAAAGGCTTGGTTTCTTACCAGGAAGGGAGCAGAGGAGTGCAGAAGTGTATCACCAAGTCTTTAATGCAACTTATTGCAGGAATGTAACTCCTGTTTGTGATAGTTTCAGTCTTTCACATATATATTTTTCCTTTCACATGCTTTAGGATAATAATGTTTTTTGAAGGCACTAGAACTCTGGTTAAAAGGATGTATTTTCTGTCCTTATTTTCATTCCTTTCCTTCTGCCCTCTTATTAAATTACTAGACAGTGTAGTCAAAAACTCTGGTATCTTTTAGAAAATGATGCAATAATCAGAATGCTCTTTCAAACCATGCAAGTGAGTGACAAATACCTGTCATCAGAAAAAAGGTATCTAGCATATTGTGATCAAATATAATTTTTCTATTGTTTATCCGCAATTTTTGTAAGGTTTCTACCAAAATGAAACCTTATATAACAGTCTGGATGGTATGCAGGAAAAATACATGTCTAATTCATGTCTTCAGTTGTAGCAACTCCATTTTTTTCACAGTAACATCAGGATCTAGTGGAAAAATACAGAAAATAGCTATATTAAGAAATAATTCAACAAAAAATTCTGAATAATGAAAGTGTTTGGAAAAATCTCGTCCATGTTTTTAAACAAAAGAAACAAAGATGTCAGAATATTGATTGCAAATGCTACTTCCCAGCTCTGTTTTGAGGAAAATGTAACAAAATAGCTACCAACTCCTCCCCATCCCAAACCCTCAAAACTGGAAAGATAGATTCAGTTGGCTGTTATTTGAAATGAATGTGCTATGGAGATTGTCCCATGTGATTGAAGAAGTTTATAAATGGAACAAGGCTGCTTGAAAGGTACGTTATCTCTGTTATTTTGGGAGTTAGATAATCAACACATTCAATTTTAGATTTATAATAATTTATTTCCAGCATTTTAAAGTAAGTCTTAGAAATATTAAATAACTGAGAGTATTTACCTATATTGTGTCTATATTGTGTACTGTGAACAGCTGCTGATGCTGATAAAGGTAATATTTTTATGTCACATGCTCTTTTTTGTGGCTGACTATTTTCTGGATTTCCCCTCACTGGATATTTCTCTTTCTGCAACAGGAAACCAGAGACACTGTGCATGCAGAGTGGTGCAGTGAATATGCTAAATCACTGTATTGACATGCTGTTAGTTCCACTCACTAGACCCTGCTTTTGGTCATTAGGAATGCCATCAGTTTGAGAAATGCTTATAAGGTCTAACAAAACACTTAGGACACCATACACACTGTGTGATGGATTACAGGGAAAAAGTCTACTGGGAACTCAGGAGTGACTCTGTGCCAATCTTAACTCTTTGTCATGAATATGAAAAGATTGCAGTGACAGATACTACAGCCTTACTGTCAAGCTCTGCCTCCTAAGAAAGGTATGGGACAATACAGACTTCAAACAATATAAGCCAGGCCCCAGCTTTGTTCTGGAGGTAATACTTCTAGAGCTGAACACCAAGCCTGATTTAGAGTCAGTCTCAAAGCTGATTATTAGAGAAGCTTCTGGAACAGGATAACAGGAGCTTCCTCAAAGAAATATTTTAAAATTATCAAAACCATGGGATTATGGTACAAAGCATAGCTGTCTGGTTGCCTTTTTATTGCATGAAATTTCTTTCTTGTACTTTTAGTGTGTGGTAAACTCTGCACCTTCTGCATATTTAGGCATTGTTCTGTACACCACAGCAGCCTAAAAGGGATTTTATATATCTTGCAGCTCTGGTTGGTCAGTTCTGAGTGATCATGAAAGCAAAACTCTCTGTATATATGAAATTTCAGACCAAATGTGAGGCTCCAACTGAGCTCAAGGGTATGTTGCTGCTGAATGAGGAACTTATTTCTCATAAGTTTTGGGCTTAAAGATTAGTTGCCTCTGTAACTCTAGTGTTTGTTGTATAATTCTCAAGTTTTAACAGGCTTTTGGTTGATCTAAGGAGTAATCATTGCTTGAAGGTAACAGGACATCTTTGAAATATTGCTATCACCACTTATGCAAAGCAAATGAAAGAAAACTTTTCTGAACAAAAGTATTACATGCCCCAAGGAAGCAGGCAGTCCATTAGGGTGTTTCAACTATTTTTAAAATGAAAAAAAATTGTTTCAATGTTAAGCCCCAACCCCCCTCTGTTACAATTCAAGCTATTTTGTCTCAACTTTAATATATATTGCCTCATATACTTAGTCATAGATGCCCATATATAGAAAAGGAATATTTTTTGATGTACTAGAAGCTGTTATTCTCACAGTTCTTTGTTGGACAAAACTGTTCTGGTTTTCCTTAATCTTCCCTCACAGACTGTTCTCTACGTTTTTTTTCAACCCATCTGAACGTGATTTCATCTAGAGGTTAGTTCTCTCCTTTGCATACTAGAACATTATAATTTATTCTAGATATTAGAAAAGCCTTACTAAAGTCCAAATATGTCACAGTTGTGACTTTTTCCTTATCCATTTAGGCCACTAATCAAAGAAAGAAAGAAATTTCATTGACTTGGCATGACCTGTTCCTGGTTAGTACATGTTTTCTGTTTTTTTATCACCATCTTACTCTCTTGTGCCTTATAAATTAATTTTTAGTAGATTGCCCCAGAATTTTTCAAGGAATAACAGTTCAGAGACTGGTTAGTACCCTTCCAAGTAGAGATATTTTCCCATTTTTTTAGTGTGACATTGTGATTGCTTTCTTTTTATCTTCAGGAAATTCTGCTATTCATCAACTCTCCAAGGTAAGTGCTATGATTCAGAGATTACTGAGGTTGCTTTTTTAAGGATACTTAATTGAAATTCATTGAACTGAGCTAAACTGAAAATCTCTATATTTTTCACTGTCCTTTCCCATATTCAAGAAGACATGCCTATCTCTGTTAAAAATGTAATTTAATTAAGTATTGGATCATAGTTAACATATAGTCGAAAACTGAAAGAAGGCCTGGGATGCCGTAGCCTTTCTTGAGCCATTTATTATTTCATATCTTTCTTAATACTTCCTGTTACTTCTTTAATGTGTCATGTCTTTGTAATATTTTCTTTTGGCTTTTTATGTCCCTTGTTAATTACAACTCAACTTTAGCCTTGCTAAGTTTAACCAATGTATCTGAGCAATTTTTTTTATATCCTTAAGATATATGCCTTTTTAGCATTTTGTGTGAAGCTCCTTTTTCAATTTTCTGATCATTAAACTGGTAGTAATACAGTCAAAGACTTCTTATCTTTGAGGTAGTTTCAATAGCATAGTTAGTGTAATGTTTCCGGGAACCACTAGATCTCTCACACTTTTAGAACCCCACAAATTATCCATGAAAAAGACCCTATCAATAAATTCTTTCCACTGACGTCTGCTTTCTCAAAGTGCTGTCAGTATTTTGTAACCCTCTTTTTTTCTCTTTCTAACAATGTCTCTTCAACCGAAATTATTTTCTGCCTTAGTCAGAATCAATGTTAAAATAGCTCTTGTCCTAATAATCCCCCTTTCAAAGAAAAGAGTGTCTCCAGAACATGCAGCAAATATTTTGGGCCCCACAGTGTAACTGTTCCAAAAGGCAGAAAGGGAAGTCATGACCCCAGTCACAAACAGGCTACCTCTCCTGGGTTGTCTCTAAACAATTATATGTAACAGCCTCTTATTGATTTAACAGTGGAGATATTGCCTTAAAAGTATCTTCTTTCAACCACAACCATTGAGACTGTCATTCTTTGTATGTGTTTTTTCTGAAGCTCAGAAAGTGCTCTTGATAAATAAAGCCTCTACCACTTCATCTCAGGTACTTCTCACTCCTCTCAAGATGCTTTCTTCTATACTTACTGTATTCCACTAGGAGTTTGTGACACCAATTATACCCATTAGTTAAGTCTTTGAGTTGTTCCTGTTTGTTCCTTATGTCCTAACCATGTATCTAGAGGACACTTCAGATATTCAATTGCTTGTGATATTATTCTTCCACTTCCCTCATAGTTTCTCATTTCTTCATCTCACTTTCCAGACCATGGCCTCTAAGAAGGAAAAATGGCTAAAGACAGCTCTTCTCTTTCATTCCTAAGATTTTGCAAGCCAAGCATGTATATTACTGACTTACAGTCTTATTTTCACTGTAGACTGCATATCCATTCCCTCTCCTGTTTTGCAGATTAGCAGTGATTGCTCCAGGCGACATTGACAGTGCCCCTGGATTAGAGGTAGAAAAGCAGGTTCTGTGCCAATGGATTAAAGTCTATTTGGCAGCTTGCAGTCTGTGAAACACAAAACCATCTAACTTACATTTGATATTCCTTCTCTGGAGTAAAGCAAGGAGAGTTACCCTAACCCCAGTACAAGAGCTGGAGTGACCACATCTAAAAGAAAAAATGACAGCCTACTCTAAGCCATACTTTTCTTTCTTATTTAAAACAAAAGGAGAAAAATCAGTTTTCTCCACATGTGTAGTCTTGAGAAAGCTTTGGGGTGCTCCTTTTTCTGATATGAAGGAAAAGGATAACATCAAGAGAAGTATTTGCAGTGACCTGGGTGAAGATCACATTTCTATCTTTGTTATGGGTTTAGCCAGGTGGGCCTAAATTTAGGCTTTAAAGTTCAGCTAGGCCTAGGATTGTCAGCTGATTTGAGCTGGGCTGAGCTAGCTAACAGCTGACTTCTTCTAGCCAATAATATTGTATTCCATACCATATTGCATCATCTCAAAAGGGGTAAGAGCTGGTGTGTGGGTGTGGCTTGGGGAGTTGCTTCACAGCTATAGTGCCAGCAAGACACTCTGCTGTCCCAGGAGGAATGGGAAGGCCCAAGCCCAGAGCACTGGCTTAACATCATGTTATCTGAGGGAAGTAAAATGTTTGTTCTTAGCTTTTCTCTCTGCTTAAGTCTGTCTCTGAAGAACCAACTTCTCTAGAATGATTTGTAGTTAAAATGGTAGAATTTGTGTTTACTGGGAAGTGGGAAGTTATTTCTTGTTATATATGTAACTTGTGTAAGTGTGTGTTAATTTTGTAGTATCCTCTTAATTTTCTCTTCTCTGTATAAATACAAGTAGTTAGTTTCAGCATAAAGCTGGCTTTGGAAGTTTTTTTTCCTCTCTCCCTCTTCTTTTTCCCTTGGCTGGTTGGGGGGAGGAGGAACCCTTTTCACTCTGTCCTGGACAGTTGGCGTTTTGCCAGCTCAACCCAGGACAATCTTTAAAAGAAGAGAGAATCTGTGTGGGTAAGCCACACAACTGTCACTTTGCTGTTAAAATGAATCTTGTTCAGTGATTGTCTAGAGAAATTGTACCTTTAGGTATTTCATTAGCCTGAGTTATAGCATCTCTTGGGCAGCATGATACTGAAATATAAAGCCCTTCATTCTAAGGTCAGTGACTCAGGTGTGCCCCTAGGTGAAAGATAAAAAAAAAAAAAAGGCACTCCTACCCCATGGATTGTGATCACAGATGTTTCCATACTGCAAAACTACTGTCAGAGTCACTGATGCCTCTGCAAAATGGCCAAGGACAAAATAGTCATGGAGATTCTACTTACTGTAAATTCCTTCTGGCAACTGCTAGAAGTCAGTGATAATGGACATATATGTGCCCTATCACTGCACTGAGCTTTTGTGGGGAACACTGGTGGGCAGTGAAGGACTTCAATCTGTAGCTTCTCTAAGATAAAAGAATCCATATCAGGAAACCATGTGTGCTTGAGTGCTCACCTAAGATTAGTAATTTTTATCTCTGATACTTGAAGCCCACCCACCCATTCTGAAGTGAAAGGTAAAAGTGTTTGACAGGCTAAAAAACAGTTCTGAAATATCTTTTGCCAGAAACCTTATCCTGTGTGTGCCACAATAACTTGTTTTCTTGTAGTGCCAACCAATGTGTGAAGAAAAGTGGGATCCAGTGCAGTCTACTGTGTCAGAGGACTCAGGCCCAGAACTATGTATAGAGCAGCACTCTAGGAGGGTTCTAGCTCTGAGGGAGAAATCAGTATAACAGGGTATCTACGGATCACCCATTGAATTCAGGGAACCTCTCAAATGTACTGCTGTGCTGTGCTGTGGTTTGCACTGTGGAACAGTCTAAGAGCACATGAGCTGGATTCCCTTTGTGTGAAACTTAACTGGAAAATGCACTTCAGGAGTTCATCAGTGGCAAGTTGGCAGTCTGTCAGAGCCGAACACAGGTAGTTTGATGCAGAAACCCCCCACTGAACATGAGTCCTCACTAGCTATTTTACTTTACAGAACCACTTCTACTGGTCTGTATTGCATACTAACATAGATGCAGCTTAACTGGACTAAGGGATTTTGGTGTCTTATAAACATGGGATTTATATTTTGCACTTAGGATCAAAAATTGTATGCTTAAAAATGAGATAGAAAAATAAAATTTTTGGTTGCACTTAGTTCAGTGCTTTTGATTCCTCTGTCATCTATATCAAAGGAAAAGAAAAAAAATCCTAGTGGATTGAATACTTTGCACTTGTCAACAGTATGTCAGGATAAAATGTATCTTTAAGCATGAAGTATAGCCAGTCCCACTCTTGAGTTGATATAGGGAGTTCTTGAAATGGCCGTAGAGGCTGAGGATGAACAGACATAGTAAAAAATTCTTTTTGCCTTCTGAAGTCAATGGAGTGGATTCGACCATCAGTGTATCACAGAACATCACAAGCTTTCACACTGAATATAGTCATTTTAGGTGACTGTGGAAAGCAGTTCTACAAATGAGTGAAGTTGATATGTTAGTGGCTTTTTTTAAACCTCGGCAAACATAGCTTTCTACATTTCTGCATCAAACATATCTGCAAATCCGCTTAACTGTAGCAGACCTGCTAAGTATGGAAGTGATTCAAGAATAAGATATAAAAACAACAACAACAACAACAAAACCCCCCCAAAAAACAAGACATAACTTCAGATTTTTTTTTTCTCTTCTGTAGTCCTGTGACAGTCATTTTTTATTCCATGTGAAGAAAATAATATCAGGAGGATACTAATCACCAGTGTACCATAGCTGAAAATAGCACAGCTGGTAGATGAGTACTTCAATGTATTTCTAGATTAAGGAAGGCAGTTTAAAGAAAACATCATGCAAAAGTTCAATCTGCTATGGATTTAAAATAAAGACTTCGTCTGTGTCATGGTAGAGTGAATAGCTACCCTATGTTTTATCATATTGCAGTGGATTATTTTTCTAATGAAGCTTGTGTCCCCCTAAAGCATTCTTGAGATATTTTGTGTTTACTTTGGTCTATAATAATGAAATGAGTGAGTGCAAGAGTGGATTTTCCTTTAGTCAGGCTTTATCAGGACACTTTTCTTAACAAATTGAACTCTAAGTGAAAGCAATCTACATAGGTACAGCAAACCAAAATGCTGCATATTAATTTCAATGAGCTATTTTATTCTCATTGAATTGGATTCTTTGCAAAATTAGTAAGAGTTTTGAAAAGGAGAGAAATTAGAAGTTTGTTTCTTGTTTGTATTAGTTTTAATACTTCTTTCTCTCTTCCAATCCTTAAATAATACCCCCATGTAGTAAAACTTTAGCTGGACTAATAAAATCGGAGCCTAAGAACTACAAATCAACATCCAACACTTCATCTAAGGCCAAAGATTCCTTTACCTTCAAGAAGCACAAATTGAGAGAGAACTAAATCTTTTACTCCTAAGAAATTAATTACTCCTGAGAAATAGCCAGAATACAGAGGTATTAAACGTGTAGTAAATGGCTTCTGAACTATAGAACATGAAAAGAACATACAAGGAACGTGCAGACAACATCTATTTTTAGTAATTTGAACCTTTGTCTGAGATTTGGTACATACAAGATATTTGTTCACACCTTGTTTCACAGAGGAGTGCGTGGAGTCGAAGTTTGGATCAGGAAGAGGGGTCTCAGATCACTTGCACTTCTGAGTCAATATGGAATCATCACTGACTTCCTGCACATTCTTTCATAAATTGTACTGGTTATCCATGTACCTCCAGGTAAGTATGATTTCTCCTAGGAGATCATCCCACAGACTAATGGATCACATAAACAGGAATCTGATTTTCCCTCCTCTGTGCTCTGCAAGAGTTTCAGTCTCTTAACTGTAGTACATCATGGCTCATTTTATTGTACTAACTAGTGTCTATATCTGAGATTTTTCAAATAAGCTAAATATAACAGCAGAAAGATGGCTCTGACCAACTTTTTCACATGAGTTTTCCCTTGCATGACTCTCTGGGAGAGGCAGAGGGCATTCACCTTTCCCTTGGCAGCAATAAACTTCTATAGCCTAAGCAGCTGGTCATTTTCTGTGCTCTCTGGCACCAGCTGATGTATTTAAACCCTTTTACTTATTAGCCAACGTCTTTTTTTCCTTTTCTGATAAGAAGATGGCATACTTCCTTGGTGGTGACTGCTTTCCCCCCTTCCTCCCTCCCATCTTTATAGAGCCTTTTCTTGGACTCCTTTCAGCTGTGGCCCTGCTAAATGATTTATGTGCAGCTTTCTTCCTGAATCAGTCTCAGTCTCATCCTTTTCTTTGGTAAAGACAATCTGGCATTCTTACTCCTCACTTGAAAAGGAGTATTATCAATCTCAGTCAGGGACATTATTCAGGGTTAATCCTAGAAACCATGTACTGAAAATTTCCTTCTGATAACCTTACCCTACATCTGAATATGTATTTTTAACCCAGTACATCTAATTTTCAAGACTGGGTATGTCTTGTGATGTCATGGGTTTGGATGGGTGCTTTTTGGGGGTAACATACTACTTAAGACTAAATGCAATTCAAATTCAATTAAATCCCAATGGAAAATCCCCAGGTAAATTTGGTCATCCTAATCAGCCACTGACTGTTTTTATCTCATTTCATGCCTTTTCCAGTAAAAGATAATCTTTCAAAGTCGAAGAACGTAATGGCCATCAAAGTGTTACTATCAAATAAGTAAAATTGTGCATGGTTACTTCAGAGTGATCTGATACTTTTTTAGCTTATCCTCTTACCTTTTCTCCACTTCAGTCATGACATAAGGTTAGCAGCTGAATGCCCCAGAGTTCTTTATTTGTTTAAGTACCATATATAAGGAATATATAGGAAGGGGAAGATATTTTCTCATTAGTCAAATCTGCAAATGACAGTCAGTGACCTAAAATAGTCAAATTCATAGTTATAAAACATGTAGTGAAGTGAGTGCAAGGTCAATGAATGCTAAATTATATACACTGTAAGGAAATAGAAAAATATGACAGCAGTTTAGTGGTATGCAATAAAAGATCAGAGACCGCCTGGATCTGATCAGCCCAGCCACAATGACCCCTTAACTTTGGCGGACAGGTCTGTACTGTCTTTGGCACAGCTGCAGAGGAGTGTTTCTGAAACCTCAGTGAGACACCTTAAACTCTTTCTCACTGTTCCTAACCCTTGTTCTTGTGAGAGATATCTGCATAACAAGTACACAGAGAGGTAACTGCACAACTCTGTGGACAATCCAATGGGAATTGGTGCTCACAGTGCCTCTGATAAAAATAAACAAGAAAGTAAAGTGGATAAAGAAGAAAATAGAAATTAATATATACTGTTATTCCCACATGAACTACTGTATCCTGTTATCCTATCTTAGGATGGATATTGTTAAAATACAGGGCAATCAGAAAAAGGTCATACTGTGATTAGGCATTTGAAAATCTCTCTAATTATGATGGTGAAAGGGTGGGGAGTGTCTATTTTAGGCAGACCTGTACAAGGGTCAAGGAGAGAAAATGAAAAAACTTTAGAGACAAGAGATAAAGAAATTCTGCTCTCACTACCTCATTAAAAAAAGAACAAAGAGTTATTTTTTTCTGAAATATGGCAGTTGGAAGGAAATATCTGAGTTGGAAGGAACCCACAAGGATCATTGAATCCAACTCTTAGTCTTGCACAGGACCATCCCCAAGAGTCACACTACGTGCCTGAGAGTATCGTCCAAACACTTCTTGAACTTTGTCAGTCTTGGTGCTGTGACCACTTCCTTGGGGAGCCTGTTCAGTGCCCAACCACCCTCTGGGTGGAGAACCTTTTTCTAATATCTAACCTAAACCTCCCCTGAACAACTTCAGGCCATTCCCTTGGGTCCTATCACAAGTCACCACAGAACAGAGATCAGTGCCTGCCCCTCCTCTTTCCCTCACAAGGAAGTTGTAACTGCAATGAGGTCTCCTCTTCTCCAGCTGAACAGACCAAGTGCCCTCAGCTGTTCCTCATACAGCTTCCCCTCAAGGCCCTTCACCATCTTCACAGTCCTCCTTTAGATGTTCTCCAAGAGCCTAATTTCTTTCTTATATTGCAGAGACCAAAACTGCACACAATATTCAAGGTGAGGCCACCCCAGTGCAGAACAGAGCAGGACAATCCCCTCCCTTGACCAGCTGGTGATGCTGTGCCTGATGCCCCCCAGGACATGGTTGGCCCTTCTGGCTGCCAGGACACTGCTGACTCATGTTGAACTTGCTGTTGACCAGGACTTTCAGGTCCCTTTCCATGGCACTGATTTCCAGCATCTCTTTCCCTAGCCTGTATGTACATCCAGGTTTGTCCCATCCCAGGTGCAGAATCCGGCACTTTCCCTTTTTGAACTTCATGTCGTTGGTGATTGCTAAGTCTGCTAATTTGTCAAGGTCTCTCTGCAGAGTCTCCCTGTCTCTGAGGGAGTCAACAGCTCCGCCAAGTTTTGTGTCATCTGCAAACTTGCTTAGTGTCCCTTCCAGTCCTGTGTCCGAGCCATTTATGAAGTTGGGGAGCACAGTGCCCAGGATGGATCCTTGTGGAACCCCACTAGTGACAGGTCACCAGTCTGATGCCACCCTATTCACTATTACCCTCTGTGCTCGGCCTGTGAGCCAATTGCTCACCCATGGTATAATGTGTTTATCCAGTTGTGTGTTGGACAGTTTGTTCAGCAGATTTCTATGAGAGACAGTATCAAAAACTTTACTGAAATCCCCAAAAAATTGCATCAGCTGGCTTTCCTTAATCAACCAGGTGGGTTACCTAGAGAGTTATGCCCCATCTGAAGGCATGAATACCTTCAGGCCTATGTGGGAATGTCCTCCTACTTCCCTGGAAGGGAGTTTTCACACCTGAGACAGTTGTGTAAGAGAGGACATTGGCATGATAAAAAGCATGATCCTGCCTCCAAGGATCTGCTTCCTATGGGTCTCTTCCCTTATATGGCTCAAACCTCAGCTTGGAGAGTCTGATGGTGGGTGCACCCTCATTGCACCCTTGGACAGAGACAGCAAAGCACCCACTGCTTTTGCAAAGGCTGATCGTTTAGTCAGTAGCCATTAACATTTGAGCCTCTTACAGGGGCATGCACAGGTTGGGAAGTGGAGCTCTGACTTCAGAGGCTGAGAGTCCTGAGGAAGGGAGATGCTGTGGGTTGCTCCTATCTCCACATTTCTGCTTGTTATTCCTGTTTGCCAGTGGAGACCATGAACAGCCTCTTCTCTCCCAGAACTGCTGTAATGTCCTTCATATTTCCAGTACCTCTGTTTTCCTGTTGGATTAAAAAAGTAGTTTAACAGATATAGATATGAAAAATAGTCAGGATAATGAGAGTAAATGCTAAAATAAAGTTATAAAAGGAAAGGAGAACCTTGTGACTTATGAGATAATTTTTAACAATCTGGGCTTGGAAAATCTTTTTCTACTGTAGACTTGGTCTCCTATGGTGTCAGTCACCATCTGCAAAAAAGGCCAAGGTCTGTCTGTATGGTAGGTCTGGGCTAGTAAAGACATTCTTAAGAGTACTGTAGCACTAACTGAAAATGCAAAGTGAGTTAAAAATCATCTGAAGAATGTCTGTGAAATATGTTATTCAAATTTGGAGGGAGTAAACTCAGTTTACTTGCATTTCATTCCAGTTGCAGCATCTGCTCCCAAGGTGTGACTGAGTTCCCCTTGACTGTGTCTCTCAGCAAGATTAGGAAAACTTTTCTGAGTGATACTGCAGAACTGAAAAGGGGAGAAGCTTGTTATGGGCTTGATTTTTGGAAGTATTGAACAGACACTGATTTTAGCTGAAGCCGTGGTTATTTAAGGTTTCGAGTAGTAATAGAAAGTCTCTGAGTGCAGTGGCATTTTCCATTCAGCCGAAGACTCGTTCTCCAAAGCTATTACTTTTAGACTGGAATATTTCCCAAAAGTTAATCAATCTTTATAGAATTACATTTTTTATTAGTCATGAAATGCATTTTTTAACATTGATTATTTTTTCCAAAAAGTGATTAAGTGATGCATGAAAGGCAGAGAAGTAACAGAATTAAATTCAAAAGGTTTATACAATAATAATTTGAATTATAAAGATCAATGACATTGTAAATAAAATTCAGCTGACTCAGAAATCCCTTACTACAGCTTTTAGAAACTTTTACTACTTGTCTTGGTAATCCTCACAAAGGAATGGGAATACTCTGCATCTTAATACCCATATAAAGTTTGGTCCAACTTAGAAGTAGTTAATTTCTGTTATAGTCTACTGAGAATTCAGCATTTACTGAAGATTGCTTTAACTCAATTAAAACAGAGCATGATAACCATATCAATAACCTGTAAGTGGGATTGCTAGGAAAGATTTGAGGTAAATGTTGGAAAATGAAGACTTGCCAAGATGAAAAAAATCTTGGTGACCTGCAGCAGGCTTGAATTAAAAGGCTGCATACAGGTCTGCTAGCAGTGAATGTAATGATCAGTAGTTTTCACATTACTGTCCGTACAGACACCATGTAATTTGCTAAACCTGTCCTGGTTATCTGCAGAAAAAATTGTTAATTAACAAGTTAGCCAGGAATGGGACCAGTGGCAGCTCAGGAAGCAGCTTCTGAGAAAGGCAATTATGCAAAGTGAGATGGAGTTTCTCAAATCAGCTAAGCCTCTGGGAAATTAAATGGTGATGGCACTTCATGAATTGCCCATGTTTTGGCTGTTCTTTTCACATTTATAGCATCTGGGAGTCCTTGTCCTAGACCTCCAGTCTGCTGATGTGCTGGGTGCTGTACAAGCCCAGAGGAGAGATGGCATTGCTCCTAGGGAGCTTGTTGGGTGATAAAGCAGCCTGGTGCAGCAGTGATATCAGCTCAGATTCATGCCCAGCTACAGTTGTGATACAGATTTCTAGCCTGAAGCACCAGAGAAGCAGATTCAGGATTGCACAAACCTGACATACTCCAAATATAAGGAAGCAGATGGATATAAGACAGCCAAGAGAAGACAAGGAACCTATGAGACAATTCTGGTCACCTCGATAAAGATTTATCTCAGCACACAGACAGCCTAAGTACTTTCAGATTTGATGACTTGTGCTTTGAGTACAGGTTTTACATAGATTAAGCCCAGTTGCTAAATAACAACAGCAAAACAAAATCACAGGCTTTTTCCTAATTGTCTTCCTACGTGAAGTTATGGCAATGTTTATTTCTCTTATACATAATGTGCTTAGATTTACTGACTAGTAGATACAAAAGTGCACGTTCTTATAATATAAAATAAGTAAATGTGCTTTTTGGCTGATTCATAGTTTGGTTGTTTTGTTTTTTCTTTAGCAAATTATAAAACAAATGCAATATGAATGAAGGTGGGTACAAGAATAAGCATTACTGAAGAGTATATGGCAACTCAGCAGAGATGAGTCCTACAACTCATATATCTTTGCTATCAGTAGCAACGTGTGAACAATAGCTAGAAGCCTGTAGGGGTAGAAATATTCTTACTGTTTAGGTAAAAAAAACCCAAAACCAAACAAAAACTCTTTTGGCTGTCTTCTTGCTCAGCTAAAGATTAGTTGCTCATATACTTAGTTTAATAGGAACCTTCACATTAATGGCATCTTCTACACTAGCTGCAGTGCTCTTAATGCCATAGATACGCAGTGCAGAATTCTGTCAAAATGTATAACAGACTGAACTATAATAAAGCTCTGCATGGTATGATATCTTGTTAAAAAGAGGATATTTATTTAACATCCTTCCAAACAACTAATATGTTTATTTTTTTTCTGCCTGAAGACTGCTTCTTTTGCCATTGGAATTGAGCATGAATGCAAAGCCTGAAACTTGTCCTTTCAGTCAAAGAAAATTTCTTTATTGACTCAAGACAGAAACATATATATTGCTATTCCCGGGCAGAATAACAGAATAGCCTTGTAATTTTATCTTGCTAGCTACTTGCAGCCAGTTTTACTGTCAGTTTTGCCACATCTATTTCTGGAAAATCTGAGTTTGTATTTACTGAAGTTTTTTGTATTTCTCAGTTCATGACTTAAAAACCATAGCAATTTAGTTAGCTTTGTGAGGTACAAAAAAGGTTGGATTCTTTTCTTTAACTATGCTTGCTTATTTTTTCAGACATTTCTAGATCCTGTTATTGTTGATATACTGACTAGACCACTGAACTGTTCATCAGTTGAAGTGAATGGCATGTCTTCCTCTAACTTCTGTGCTTCTGTTAACAGGAAAGAAACAACAACTAGACAACTGAAGTGGGCGAGAATTTTATGCAGTATAATTTAATAGTCTGTAAATTAATGTCTTAATTTATCTAATTCCAGTGCCCCAACCACTTAGGAGACAAGCTGTCATTATTAGGAGCTTGCCTCTGCACTCTTAGCTGATTAGTACACTGCTGCCTGATCTTGCAGCAAAAGGGATGGGTTGTTTTTAGTTCTCAAAAGATGTTATTCAGTTGAGTCTGAACAAAGCTGATTCCCAGACACAATGCCAGAGAACAATGCTGATTCCCAGACTGATGATATTCTGGTTATTTTGAAGTTAAAAATAGGGATTCTTTTGGAATTTTTTTATATTAAGTTTCTCAAGCTTATTTGGCAAAACCAGTGCAAAATAGGGCACAGTTCTTCACTTCATAGGTCACCTTAAAGCAATGTATTTTAAAAATGAAAATTAAACACAACTTCTGGAAAAGTGAAGGGTGGAACATCTCATAAATGTTTTAATAATAATCCTTTCCCTCCATGCAAGAACATTTCAGCATGGAGCAGGTACATGACCATCCTGTAAATTCCCCAGATTAGCATAGAGATTTGATGTTAGTATATTAACCTACATTCCAGGAAGTCCAAGAATTCCAAACATGGCTAAAAAGCTATTTATATTTCCTTATCTCTGTTGTAAAGAGCTTTGGTGGCTACACACAATTGGCCATATTTCTTTTAATGATCTAAAGTTATCTTGAAAGTAGTTGCCTGTTCTTCCTTCCAATCTAAAAATAAAGTTGCTGAGTTAGCAGCAATTAGAGAAACAGTGTGAGAACAAAATGGGAAAAAGATCAAACTCAGAAAACATACATCATTAAGAAAGACTGAGAAACTTAGTAAATGCTATCTGAACTAGATTACTGAAAAAATTCAAAACTGATAATCATGGTACTGAGAAAATCTCAGGTTTACTAGTGGCTAAGAAATACACATATGAATCCAATTAATGATTAAATTTGTTATTACTGGCATTTCATTGAAGACACAAGAAAGCCACTGAGTTCTAGTGAGAGAGCTGTAGTTTTCAAACCAGTTTTGAGTTTGTTTGCTCCCATTATGCTACTGGAGAAGGTTTGACGTGTTTCAGAAAGAAACCAAGACCTGGCTCTCCAACCTCCACTTTCTTCCAAGTTCCTTTAAAAATGAATTGTTTCAAATAATTTTTCTGAGACCTGAAGACCCATGGGTCTTGTGGTTTTGGCACTCCATATTCCCTTTGAAAGATAAGCATTACATTTGTGTTTTCTATGTCTTTGACCTTCCAAGCCCATAGAAATAACTCCTACAGCTTGTGAGCTCAAATGGCCAAGTTGCATCCCTCTAAAGTAAATGACTTAAACATCTGAATGCATGAATGTAGCTATAAAGTTAATTAACACTTGGTTTTATATCTAAGAAAAAGGGGTCTTCAAAGTAAAATAAACCTTACTTACTAGATGTGTATGAAAACACTTTAACAAACTGAAAATTCTGTGGAAGTGCTTCACATGGGAAAAATACTTCATGTGGAAAACATTCTAAACTTATAATTAAAAAAAATCTTACTGAAAATATCTATTCCAAATCTATATTTTCATATGAATATATAGATTCAACCATACATTTCCATTTTCTATCAGCTTTTAAAATAACTCCCTAAAATGATAAGCAAAACTAATAGCTGAATGAAATAATACTTTGAATTAATTTAAATTGTCCTAAGTTTGGGATTTCAAAAAGCTTTAGCCAAACATTGTTGATTATGTTGTCACATAATCATAGAATGGCCTGGGTTGGAAATGACCTTAAAGACCATCTAGTTCCAACACCCCTGCTGCAGGCAGGGATGCTTCTCACTAGACTTGGGTTTTTTTCTTTTTTGCAAAACAAGCCAATGGCAACGGTTTCATGGTATAGACCTTAACAGTCTAAATGCAAATGCCTGACTAAGTTTGAAACATAAGGCATGGGCTAAAATTGATCTTGCACTGCTGCTGTTTTAGTCTTTGATGGTAGATAAATATTTTAGTTTTAGTAGTGGAAAAATTATATCTTTTGCTTGATCTGGGCTGACATATAGATGTGACATGTGTGATAATTTCAGATGGGCTGTGCAAAGATGCAATCTGCAAAATACCAGTTGTTGAGCTCAGCCTAGCCTAGCCTATTGTGGTGGTCATTATTAGAGATTTCTTCTAAGAAATGCTTTGCAATTCATAAAGCTGTTTTGGAAAGCAAAAACACAGCTACTCTTTCTTTTTCTCTTTGCTACAACACTGCTGGGACTCTTCTTTTGTTCTCAGTTCTGCTCCTATATATGAGGTAACTAATAGCACACCCTGAGTAATTTCATAACCATTTCTGCCTGAGTCTACAAAAAAGATTTTTTTTCAATGCTCTTTCATAATTTTGTTCTCTGCTTCGGTATTTAGAAACTAACAAGGTGTCTGTTTGGCTTTACAAATCACTGTTGTCTTAAGCAGTGACTGTCTGTAAAGAGGTGTGGATACCTCTTAAAGGACAGTACAATGATATGGGGATAACATATACTCCAGTCTCCAACTCTGTACTCAGTCAATAATCAGAAAATGTTTCTTTCTAGCACATTAATTAGGGCTAAATTTCAATAAAATATGATAAGGGAAGTCAGTCTAGGGAGTGCTTGACAATGACTGTGTCCACTTAATATATTCCTCTCTTTCTCTCCTTCCCTGTCATTAATTAAATACATAACAAGAAATTAAGTCTTCTTCAGCTCTCTATTAATTTGTTTTCGGAACAACATCTGCTGGGGAGAAACCGACTATTAATATTAATTCTCTGCACAGGATGAACATTGTAACATTTTAGCTGGTGTATTGTATATGACTCATCCAGAGTTCAAAATCCAGAATGGATCAGAGTGCTTCTTTCAGTACAGTATGTTTTTCTATGTTATGGTGATTATTTCTTCATACTATAAGACAATTGCAGTGGTAATGTTCATCAAGCCTAATCCAGGTGTCACCTGGGAGCAGCAAATTTGGTCAAGAAAAGCTCAAGAGTACCACGTTCAGAGATTTGGTAGATGTTCGATGAACTGTTTGTCATTTGATGAGCTGTTACTACACAATGTCAGTATCAAATCTACACTTGTGCACTTAATGCACTTACTGTAAGTCATTGAGATATCTTCAGTTACCAGTTTTTATAGTTTCCTTGGACTACAGGGTGGAATCTGACCCAGAGGAAATACATAACTTCATCCTAGGTCTTCTACAGTCTGTTGAAGGCAAGTGAATGTGACCCTAATGTAGATTTTCAAATTACTTACAAATTGGGAATTAAATGTAATAATTTCTTGTGTGTGCTTATTTACCGGAAAACCTGCAGAATCCCCATGCTTTTCAAATAGTCAGTGAAAACTTTTACTTTAGAAAATGGGTTTTAGATACAAACACTTGCTAAAAACGTGATAGAGGAACAAAGTGTATCAGGAAAAATCTTTTTCTACATGGATATTTTTGGAATAGATTACCTAAAAATACAGGAAGAGAACTTCGCTGTATTAGACTTTCAAATTAAGTGTCTCATAGGGGCTTGAGATGTAGAAGTTCTCAAAGAGATTAATTTTCAGTTTTGTAAGAATGGGAAGGTTTTGAGTGAATTTGTGTTTATTAGCTACATTGAAGTTAATATAACCTATGTTCAGTCCTTGAAAATTGCTGTAAAGTAAAAGTGGAGCATCAGTATGGACTTTTATATTTAATCCCAAAAGATGTTTGTCTAAGGAGCTATTCTGATGATCATTCCTGCATTTCTAGAGATATTAAACTGATTTACATACTAGAATGTGAAGGAATGAAATCCTAAACTCTTTTAAATTCACATGAATCTAGTTCTGGTATTATTTGCTTGAGCAACAGGAAAACATCTATTTCTACTGCAATTGTCAATTCTACCCTGTAATTTCTAGTTAAAGTCAGGTGGGGTGAAAATGACACACTCACATGTGCTTTTTACAAGTGTTCTGCTTCAGACACTCACCAAACCACACTCACTGGGTACGTTCAATTTAGGATAAAAGTTCTTGGTAAGAATTGGACAGATCGTAAGATAGATTTCCCACCTTGGTAAGCACTTTAAGTGCTTTTTCCTTAAGGGGAAAAGTACTGCTTATCTCTCATGAAAAGTCTTGAAGGGTGTTTGGATTAACTTTGGTGTTCCTTGATGGAAAACTTGAACTTTGTCATGACCTGTTTTCTAGACAGTCTGCCAGTCTTTACATGTACAATTAGAAGTGACAAGCACACAGGCAAAGACACAGGTCCCTCTGTAAGTTGATGCAGTCTTCAGTTGACTCTGGATATGATTGTTGTAACTTGTGAAAATAATAAATCGTATTAGGAAGAGGACAATTAATGCAGAAAAAAAAGAAGTTAGACTAACAGTAAAACCTGCAAATCATCAAAATTCAGTAAGCTGAGATGATTGCAAAAATTCTGATCCTCTTTAGTAGAATATGATTAGGGTAAAGAACTGCTATGAGCTGAAATCCACAAACAGACACTTCTGTAAAGTAGCTCAAAAGTAAAGCAAAAAAAATTGAGGAACAGCACATAATCTGTTGTCCAGTAAATTGATAAAAAACTTAAAAAAAGAAATATTTCTAACATACATATGTATTTATTTTAGAATTGTTGACTATTCAATTAAGAAAATAAAGTATTTATGACACCTTGGAGCTGTTAGAAGGTTTTTCGCTGTTGAGCACTAATTATTTGATTAAGCATAATGTGGGAAACACAGACTTTAAAATAGGCCAACGATTTCTATTTTATGTAAATGAAATACATATATTCAAAGTACGATCAGTTCAATATTGTCTTTTCAGTAAACACATTTATTCTAGGGAAAAAAATAGGACTGGGCTAACTCTCTGTTAACTTCCTGTAATTGTTATGTTTTTTCCCAAACAATAAAAACTCAGTTTGCAATCATATCATACATCTATTAGTACTGCTCAGTGTATCTCATATGGCAGTTTGGCTTTGAACTCATCCATCTTATATAACTATTCTCCCACCCGTTGCCCTTGCACTGCTGGCTGTCTCTGTCCTGAAACCATGGTGTTACATGCAGAGGAGAGGGCTGTGAGCAAGGTTTGACTGAGGCTGGAAAAGGACTGAGTACTTTGGTCTTTCCTGTCACTCTGCCATTAGGTTGTGTTTCCTGTTCATGATGCTTACTTACATGGGCAGTTGTCAGAGGAGTTGATGTAGCAAAGTTCCTTGGCTAGAAAATAGTTGCATGTCCCCACATGTGCTGTAGTTGACGATGACTGTGACTGTTTTCTTCATAGTGCTGGTCTCATTCTGAAGAGCTTGTTCATACTGCCTAATGCCTCCCCTCTCTTCCCCATCATTTAGCAGAGCTCTTTCTCTAGGCAATGGCTGTAAGTGGAGCTGTAGTGTCAAACTTCTATCCTGCTGGGAGTTCAAGCAGCTTCTGGCTGCACCATCTTCCTTGCTCTTGCCTTTCCAACATGTACATTTTTCAGTATAATAGTGAAGATTTTTCACTTCATGCTCACCATGCAGCTTTCTCATGTAAGGTAAAAAGGAATAGCAGAAAATGCCTGATTTAAAAGGGGTGAAAGGGAATGTAGATATGGTATATTCCAGCAAGGTCCCTGCACCACACTGCAATTACAGAACATTCCAGAGTCTGTAACTGCTGATATCTGTGCAACCCAAAATACACGGACAAGTTAAAATAGTTTCTAGCCCTGCCATGCCAAGGCAACTTTGTGCCATCTTTCCTCTGTATATGAGATAATTACACTTCAAATTTCACTAGATTTCAAGTTTCTGACCTGATTAAAATCATGTTGAGAACTGATTCTCCTGAACCTCAGGGCGTTGCTGGGTTTTGGTGTCTTCTCAGAAGCATGTCTGAATGTCCCTCTGAGGGACTATGAAGAGGACAGATGTGTCAGCCCAGTGAAGAGAATATAGGTTAAAACACAGATGACCTTGTTTATATTTAACATACATACCACCTGACATAACTTTTTTTCCAAAATTATTGTGTGTTTCTGGTATCTTCTGAATATTTGGGTGCATCCAAGGAGACAAAAAGCAATGAGAATTTATACGCTAAAAATTACAATCCATAGTGAAGAGAAATTCTTACAATAATTTTTCTATTAATTTTCCAGTTTATGCAACTGGACAGTAACTTGGAATATTTAAATTCAAAAAAATAAAATATAATTACACATTTATCACTCACAAACACCATATAAATCTGTGAAGGTATTTTCCACATGGTTTCAAGTTACTCAGAAAGTGTCTCATTGTCTGAGACTTTTGCAGGATCTTTAGTATGAAGAGCTGTTTTAAATGAAGAGAAAACAGTGAAAGATTAGTCTATAGTTCAGGTATTCCATCATTTTCTGATGGTATGCACTGAGAAATCATTTAACATGTGCAGAAAGGCTTTAGTCAGAATATGCTACTACTACATCATTTGTCAAACCCTAAATCTTGTGCAGGCTGAGAAGCTGGTATGAAAACTATTTCAAATTGTTTTCAGATGCGAATGTTATCTGAGAACATTCACATGCTAAGATAGGCTTTGCTGTTAGCTTGTCTTTCCCAGCTGTTGTAGGATAAGATATATTGATTGCTGTGATTTTTTTTGTACTGGTAATTTGAGAATTCTGATATTAATCTTCAGTATTTGCATGTTTTTTTCAAACAAGGATAACAGTTTTAGATCTGTTTTCTGGTATATCTTTTAAAAAAGTTGTGCAAATATATCCAGGAGAGCTGAACAGTTTCTCATGCCCGCTCAGGGTTCAATTTTCCTGATATGCATAATCTTCCTTTTCCCTTCCTATCCAGGTTTCACCTCCTTTATTTTTGTCAAATGCAGCTTCCCCCTCATTTTGATACTCTGAGAGGTCCTCAGTGCCAGCCTTAGCATTATGACACAATAACCTGTTGGTTCTCTGCTGTAAGGAAGCTGCATCAAAAGCTTTGCAAGGAAAAGCTATTTACTTTTTATAATTGTTGCTAAAGAGGCAATAAATTGAATTAGCAAGTAGCTGTGCTTTTTCAAAGAACTGTTTCATTTATCCCTTTCTGTTATATGTGGATGAGGAAAGTTCATGAAGGTTAAGAGGCAGAGACTGACACAGGCAAAATATAGTTGTTCAGATACTATTAAAATACCTGTTGTGATTCCCTCAGCCACAGAGCAGGGAAGCTGTAGGCACACCTTAGTGGTGTCATTATGTGTCTCATGTTCTTGATCTCTGATATTGGACATTATGGGAGATAGGATCCTGAAACAGCTATTCCTAGACTTCTGTGCTACACAACTGTCTTTAGTTCTTACAGGAAAGGTCATTGCTGCCGTCTTCAGAGAAAAAAGGAAAAACAAGGAAGACTTGGGGGGTCTAGGAATTGATGCAATTCTAACTATTCCAAGTATTTTGGCATTTGAGAATTTTTTTCTTTCAGATTACAAAATATGGGAAGAAATGAGATGGGGCTTAGTATTGCTTACTTCTTCAGATGCTGGTAGCTCTGAAATTGTACCAGAATCAGAGAATGATATTAATAAAATTTACAGAACTTGCTCTTTTCAAGGCTGGCATGTAGGCCACTGGTATAAGATGAGGGAAAAAACCCAAATAGCCCAACATATTACCCATGAATCGGTATTAATCTGGAAAAACATAAATGTTGTTTGATCATTTCTAATTGCATAATTTCTTCTATCTTTGCAAATGGAGTCTAGGGAGGACTATGGAGTCCAGCTGCTCTGCAGGTGTTAGTGTCTCAGAATTCAGCTCCCATGACTGAAGCCTACATCCCAAAATTGACTAATTCCATTTATGCATGACAATTGACCTGGATGTGTGCCTGACCATGTGAAGTTTGAGTCATTTCATTACAATGAAATATATAACTGGTAGAAATGGCAACAAAATAAAAAAAATATTGAAATATTTGACAATACTTTTAGGTTTCTGACTCAGGTTTCCTTGCCTAATGTTTTTGATGTTTTAGCAAGTGAACTGTAAGCAAATAAGAAGTAATTCAGTTTCTACTGTATTGTTTGCAGTTAACTCTGGTCCTGGGGCTTATCACAGTTCTGTGAAAACTGTGCAGAGAATAATTCAACATAATATTGTATATGAACCTGTGATATAGGTAGCTTTGATTTGTACAAATTCTTAGGATTTTATCTGATTAGCATTGTTTTGACTCTTTGAGAAACAGTTTAAACAGATTAAAATTGGCAGGTAAAAGCAAGTCTTTGCACAACCATAACCAAAAATCACAGTAACATTGCTAGCTAAGAATTTTGTGAAGTGAGAGAGGACAAAAATGTTACTTAATTGGTGTCTTTCACCAAGGTGATTCTCCCAGAGCAGGAAAGGAACAACTATTACTGATCTGTGTGATTCCAAGTAACAACAAAATGCAGTTTAAAACATTTTAAACTTGAAAATACAGAGCTCAGAATCTATTAAAAGTATCAGAATGAGGCAACCAATCCAAAATGAACCATACTTCATTTAATATAAAGGTATAAATAATTCTCTAGGGCAGATAATATCTGTTTATTATTAGGCTATGATATTGGCATCACAGTTCAAGATTTTCTGTGTTTGTGACAAGCATATATATGTTTTGCTGCTCATTTTTGGTCTGTACTGTAACCAGTGACTGTTTCTTTGTAAACACATGACAAACACAGTTGTTCTTTTTAATATTTATCCATGTGTGAAAATACTGGTGTATGGATGTTTTCTCCCCAAACAATTACTGACAATATTCTTACCTTAGTGATCAAACATTGTCCTATTTTTGTGTTCTTGCAACTTCTGCTTCCTACAATAACTCAGTTTGGTGGTGATGGGGTGGAACTTAATTAAGAACGTCTAATATTCATTGTGAATATATGGGGCTGAATAGGCAGTGTTCCTCAACTTTTAATTTTTTATGTGTGAAACTCCTACTAACAATGAAGCAGCTGTTCTCTTAGAGGGAACTATTTTTCACACACATTGGTGTTGGGGAGCTCTTGTGATCAATTTATAGTGAAGGTGTAACTGTTCTGTTTGGTTCAGGAGCCTTAATGACACTTTGCAAACCTGCTGGTTTTGCTTCATGTGAATTATTTTATCTACACAAATTTGTTGGTTGACTTGTGGAATAATCACTGTCTCTAAACTAAAGCAAGCACCTTTGATTTTGGCACAAAATGCTAGTCATATATTCCACTTATTTCCTGCCACAGTGATAAATGGTAAACAGCAGACCTTTTAAGAAATTCCCCTGTGGTGCAGCTAGCAGGAGATTGCTCAATTGTATAATAATCAAATCTGACCAGATGGTGATGAGGCTGGGTACTAAATGTTTTTTAAACTCTCCCGCTAGGTTTTCTCATTTAAAAGAGGAGAAATCCCACTTTAAGGCCTACATGATTTCAAAGACACCTTCCTATGGGGCATACAGCATTGCCTATTCTGCCACATTTTGCAGCACATCACATTTTCAGGCAATGTAGAGAAGGGTCATGACTTATTTAGAAAGTCAGCATGTTGTCAAGGAGAAGAAAAGTTAGGGAACACATAAAGATTAGATATGGGAAGCAGATGGTAAGTACCCTATTTATGAGAACTTCATCTTTGTCCAGCTGCAAAATGTCACAGCTGGAGAGCAAAATACCATAGTTGTAGGAAGTAGACTTAAGATGGGGTTCAGCTCACAAATCGAAGGTGTATGCTGAGGTGTTCCATGGGCACATGTACAGGTGAGCCAGATGTCTGTGCTCCAAGTGTAGGCACTGGAGATGAAATCAGTACAGCTGGTGAAGATGAGAGAGCTCTTAACCTCATGAGCTATGTAGGCAGGGACCACTGACTGTGTTGACTACATCACCATCAGCAGAGATGGGAGCTTAAGCACCTGACACACATTGCAAATAGCTTCTTCTGCACCTAAGTGAGGGTTGTTAATCACTCAGCTGCCTCTTATCCCTCTTCCCTTATTAGCCTGTACAGGGGCAATTCTGATAATTTTGGGAACGGTGTAGTTCTCATACAAAAACTTCTTGCAAACCTGGTCTGTCTCTGAGCTGAATCAAAAGTTTGTCCCCTCAGATCCTTGATGCAGGTTCTGTCTACTGTACTTGTATTATTTTGGGTCAGGCTCCATAGGACTTTTTTCAATACGAGAAGTTAACCAGCCAGTTGCAATGCTACTGTTTATAGCAAGCTTGAGCATATTTCCTTCTACTGAGTACAAGTCATATTCAGTAATAGAATCCTTATGAGTCTCTTTCAATCTATCTACAGAATCAAAGGCTTTTAAAATAAAAAAAAAATCTGCTTACCTTAAGTTAGCACTTACTTAGAACACAAAGGTTACCTCTGAAACATTTTTAAATTGTTTGGCCATTTTAGGTATTTTCATTGAAGCAATACAACCTGTACCAAAGAAACAAAGGTAACATAGAACAAGTGAGCAATTAGCTTGTGTGGAAATCTATTGTATTTGGGTAGGGAGTTGGGTAGGATGGCATTCCTTGTGATGAAACAACTAGCAAATCCATAGTTCAACACCTCTTTCAATCTCTGAATAAGAGAAAGTGTGACTTTGGGTGGTACTTCACATAAACTTGGGTTAGTGCTTCATGCATCACACATCTAATGAAGTACACTTCATTACAAGGACTTCATAGCACAGATTATTTTCATTTCCTAGTTTGTTTGTTTGTTCTCTTCAGTGTCTAATACTTACAGTCTGAATTATTGAGAACTGGAGTGTGAAGTTGACACTGGCAGCTTTACTGAGGGTTGAGCCTTCTTTAGGTTGATGGACCTATAGCTACTTACATCTCTGAAAAACAAACCTTTACAGAAAGGTGATGAAGTCACCTAGAACAAAAAAAATGTTGCCCACTGTCTGTAGTACCTCACCCTGTTAATCTTTGTTTAATAACTATGACACTTTCACATCTTGCCTTGCTATTTCAGATTATTTTGAATTTTGAAACTGAATAGAATGCCATATTTTAAGCTTTTATTTTATATGGGCAGCAATTGATATTCCAAAGGAGAATTTCCTTCTTCATGTATCAACTCAGTCTTGACACTAGATTTTTCATATATTAAAAAAAAACCCTCTGCCCCCTTCTTGCAAGGAATGCTACTGCTTGTGATTGAGATGTATTGTATTTATTGCAAAAGGTCCTTCTTTTCTTCTATCTAGTGACAGCAGCCTGAAGTCTGAAGTCCCATGAATCTACTTTGTCCTAGTCCTTTGCCTCCTGGTGGCTCTGTTACTGTGGTGTGTTGTCTCCAGATGCCCTGTTCGCTGTCACAGCATCTCTTCTATGGAATGTCCCTTCTTTCCATTATTAGATTTTATTCTATACTATTGAATTATCTGTACATCACACATTTTGATGCCTCCATGCATTCCTTTAATGTGTTTGAGCTAAACACTTTATCTTATATTAAGGAAAAAAATGGCCTCTAACTCTCTGAGCTCCTTTTAAGAAGTATTCTACCATTCCCCAGATCAAACCAAAGGTTAATGATAAATAGAGGAATAACCTGATTTTGAACATTCTGGTTACTTAAATTGCTTTCATGTGAAAGCTCTAGTACCTGTGGCTTAAGGTCTATTCAGCACAATACATAGTAAGAGATGTAGCAAAGGCTAGCTATTGATCCAATATTAGCTTTTGAAAAGAAACACAAATTGCTTTCTGCAGTAGTGAGATCTGGGGAACCAACATAGCAAGTGTTCATAAAAAGTAAAAGCATCATGAAGGTACAAAGCTTCATCTAAGACTGTGACTCTCTTGTAGAGTAACTGTGTTTCCTACAGTAACCTCTGACCCATCACCTTAATTATTAAACCAATTACCTGCATTTTCAAAGAAGGTGGAAGAAATTATTTAGTCATGTGAGAAAATTAGCTTTCCATAATGCTAATAAGACCACTTGCCATTTTATGCTGCTCTGGAGAGCACAGGCAGGGAAGAGCACAACTGAGTTATTGGCTTGGCAGGTGAATCATGAGTTTACAAATCAGCATGTTTTTCCTGAGAGCTGCCACCCTCCTCCAGAAGAAGAGAAGGTGGCCTAGCTGGACAGTATGTGCTGCCAAGGCTCCTAGCATCCCTCTGGAGCTGGGCTGTCCACAGGTGCATGAGTCTGGAGCTGTGCCTTGGTCTGCAAGTGGATGTAACCTCCTGCTGCTGACAGGTCAGTCAGCTAAACATGCAGTTGGCACCCAAAGGATGCTGCAGCCTCCCCAGCTGTAGTGTGCCATGAGTGGGTCAGAGGGCTGGGCAGGGCTTAAGAGCACCTTTGCCTGTGCTGGAGAGAGAGGATGAGCTGTGCTACTGCCAATTGAAACCAGGACAGCTATTTTAAAATCTTTTTTTCATCCAGAGAAGTAGCTGACTGCTACAAGGGGAAGGGAAGAAAAGCAGTGCTGTGCTTGTGCCCTTCTTCCAGAGGCATGTGCAGATCTTATCTTTGCAGTCTACACAGCAGGAGGCTTAAGCAGTGCTCCATGACCTGCTGAAGACTCGTCTCACGTACTCTTCATTCTCTCTTATGAAACAATCAGCGGTACACACACAACCTCTGTTTTCCTGTCTCCCTACGTTGTTGTGACTCTGGAAGTTCTGATGTAATTTTGTCAGATTAGACATTTTTTTCTCTTTTGGCAGGAATTCAGTTTACTATCTGTTGTAGCCATAGCATTCAGTCTTTGGCCTTTGCTAAGAGCAGTATCTTCAGTTTCCCTGCAATATATTCCTCACAAATGTTCACTTAAAAATAATTCCTTCCTCTTCAGAGTTGTCATTCCTGTGTTTTACTTCAGAGCTCATCCTACCACAAACACAATTCCTTAAGGCCAAAACTCTACTCTGGCAAGTCTTTTATTTCAATATTTAAGTGCTGAATTAAAAAAAAAAAGGCCTATGACCCTCCAGTTGTGTGTGGGTTTTCAGTTGTTGTTGGGGTTTTTTTACACAGTTTAATGTCTGCTGTCTTTGCCATAATCTCATTTATTCACTTTTATATTTCATGTGTTGTGAAAATTGCACCAGCTGGTACATCTTCTGAAATGACATGTACTGATTAAAGGACTTGCTGACCTACCAGCCACTAAATAATTATATCCTCAGTTGGGGAAATTGCACCACACTAAAATGCTCTTCAGAGTGATATTCAGATAACTTGCTAAATACTTTTATGTTTCTTTTGTACGTATTTGGTGTGAGTTAAAGACTTTAAGTTAAAGGAAATCCAGATCTTCTGTATTCCAGGGAGCAACAGACTTACCAAATGGGAAATGCCTTTTCTGCCAGAGAGAAGTAACAAATAAAATGAAGCTATGCACATCCTGAAACTGTCCCTGATGGTAAGAAGTGATTGTCCTAACCTTTACATCATCCATTTCTGCAATACAGAAAGAGCAGTTTGAAAACTGAAAAACTGTTTGGAGGGTTTGCAAGAGTATGTCTAATTAAGCTGTTTGCAGTAAGAAAAGCTACTTAAGGGTTTATTGTCAACTAAGAAACAGAATGACGTGCTAATGGGATGCAGCTTAAGTGAGGATACCATGGTAGTCTTAAATGTTTTATGCAGTTTTGCTAAAAACTAAAATGAGCAAAGCTGACGAGATTAACCAGAGCATTTAGAAGCAAGTATTGCCTAAGAGAAGTTACTAGTTCAGCTGAGAGAAACGTGGTGAATCAGGCATGGCAGGACAGCTTAGGTTTGCCGTTCAAGAGTGTTGAAGCCATTTTTGCATGGAAGGAAAACAGTCAATGGCCTTATCACTTGCCTCCCCCAAACAGGACTGTAACATTTTTACACTTTTTGTACAAGATAATGTGTTTTTCTATGCATGGTTGGTGAATTCCCTCATTATTTACCTTTTCAGTGTTTTCTTTTCTCTTTTTAATGTAATATGATTTGTTAAACCAGATGATTCATGTTAGATTAGTTTCTTGAGCATCAGAATGTTTACTTAGGTTTTTCCAGCATCACGGATGGAGTTTTTAATCAATGTCTCATTAGTGACTCTTTCAAATTTGAACCTGTTTCTTCCATTATGTTCCTGGCAGAAAGGTTGCAGATACATTAATCCAGTTTTTATACTCTAAATTTTGAGGCAAAACCAGCTCTAGGTACACAAAGGATTATTTTGTATAAGCTTATGCCAAGGATTCTTTTACAAAGTCACAAGAAATCTACATCTAAATCAGTAAAAATAAACAAAATTCTGTTCCACTATCCAAACCCTCAGATAATTGTCAGGACTCTGCCAAAGTACTTCACAACCTCATGCAATGCTACAGGTTTGGGGTTGAGTGTCTGGTAAGCTGTTTGATATAAAAGGACCTGGGGGTGCTGGTTGAGAGTCAGCTGAACATGAGCCAGTGTGCGCCCAGGTGGCCAAATAGGCCAATGGTATCCTGACCTGCATCAAAACCAGTGTGGCCCTCAGGAGCAGAGCACTGATTGTCACCCTGTATTCAGCACTGGTGAGGCCACACCTAAATCTGGTGTTCAGTTTTGTACCTCTCACTACAAGGAAGATATTGAGGTGCAGGAGCGAGTCCTGAGAGGAGAGAAGGGCAATGGAGCTGAGGAAGGGTCTGGAGCACGTGTCTTGTGAGGAGTGGCAGAGGGAGCCTGGAGAAAAAGAGGCTCAGGGAAACCTTACTGCTCTCTACAACTACCTGAAAGCAGACTGTAGTGCGGTGTGGGGTTGCTCTCTTCCCAAGTAACAAGCAATATGATGAGAAGACATAACCTCAAGTTGCACCAGGGGACGTTTAGATTGGATATAAAGAAAAAAGTCTTCATTGAAAGGGTTGTCGAGCGTTAGAACAGGCTGCTCAGGGAAGTGGTGAAATCACCCTTCCCAGAGGTTTAAAAGATGTGTAGATGTGGTACTTGGGAGAATAATTTAGTGGTGGACTTGGCAGTGCTGAGTGAAAGGTATTAAAGGTCTTTTCCAACCAAAACAATTCTATGATTTTATAATGCATCTTAAGATCATGGAATGCAGCCTAGTGTTTATCAGTGGCACAAATTTAGGAACTGGTTTGCAGGTGGTCATGTGCTTGGAAAGGCACTTATGATACTTGTCCTACAAATAAACTTCTAGTGTCCTGCAAAACCTTTGAGTAAGATTCGTTTAGATCAGAGTGAGGAGCTGTGATGGAATTTAACCACAAGACCAACAGGTGCACAAAAGGGATCTCAAATGGTGAGGACCACGGTTCCAGGTGAAAAATCATGCTTTGCAGCTGTTGTCTATTAAAACTGGCATTGTGAAGATGAAGAAGATGTAATTTGGGGGCTATAGAAGAGGCTGGAATTTGAAGTGTCACCACCAGCTGATGAACATGGAGGAAGGCGGAGAGAGTGGCATAGCCAAAATGGAGCAAAATATATGAACTAGCAACTCTGTTTTTAATATCTGTTTATGGAAGTGGCCAAGGTCCTTGCCTGAAAGAGCCTTCTGTAAAACAGTACCTTTCAAGGGTGAAGCTGCTGTGGAAAGTGGGGGGAGGTTGCAAGTGCAAATACAAGGTTGTCATCCTGCTTTGGGTACTGGCATATCACATCAAGGTCATTACTGACGTCCACTTTACGAAGACTGAGATTTCAAACACTGATGCTGCTTCAGTTTGAAAAGAAAAGTAGATGTGTAGAGTCCTTGTGAATGGAGCTGGGAATCTTGTCTCCCTGTAAGCCATTTCAAATTTCAGAACCTGACATGACACTAAGCAATCTGTCAGTAGAAAGGCACACAGTTTTCTAAGCTTTTGGCAGATTTCTATAAAATTGAGCAAGGTGCCAGAAAGTATTTGGATTTCAGCCAACTTTCAGAGTCTGATGAAGGTATGTTTTAACAACAACTTTATCCTGCAAGCTATTGTGGCTTTAGTTTTTCTATGGATTTAAGATGCAGCCTGATAAATAGTTCATGGTAAGAGTCTTGTATGTGCTTCTTGGGAAAGTTTGACCATACAGCACTCAAGAAGACTAATTTTAGCAAAGTTAATGAAAATAGTAATAGATATTAAATGTTGAACAATTTCAATTAACTAATCATTGAGAAAACTTTCTGAGACCAGAGTACAGGCCCAGCTTCATTATAACTAAGATTCTTCATACAGGAAAACATACGTAGTACAGTTTAGATGGCAGTCTTATGTAAATTCCTCTTATATTTTTAATGGTGTAATTTGGAACCACCTGGGACTTATTATATTTTCTGAAGGAATCTTTCTTTGAGCAGAAGTTTAGCTTTGATTAGTGAAGGCTCAGAGAGCAGGTAATTATCAGCTGAGTCTGACTTTTTCCATCTTTGGAAAGAGGAAAGTCTTTTTTTGTCATCTATTAGTTGCATTGCTGCTGGGAGGGCTAGAGATGGGAAAAAAGATTTTTTTCTTCAGTTATTTTTGAGAGAGGAGAAGCTGAGGTGTTAAGTGCTTGAAGGGAATGGCAATGGGGGATAGAAATGCAAGTTTCAGGACATCTTTGTCATACAACACACAAAAAAGGAAAGGTAGAAACTATTCTTAAGCAGAGGGTGCATTTTTGGTATCCAATATTGAGGAAAGAGGTAAATATTGCTTATACTGAACAATTTGAATTGGCAATACCAAAAAAAGGAATTACTTTCTGTGACAAACACAGCAACATCTAATAACCTGTAAACCAGCAGCTGACAATGACCAGTTGCAAAAGTCCTGATGCATCTTTTGGTGCTCTTACAGTTTTTTCAGAGAGAATAATATTATTTTTTTGAACATTGACTTGAGGAATTACATTTAAAAAGATCAAAAGGACACTAGAAGATCTATGCTTTTACACTGAGGTGGTTATTGTCACAGTGCTCTGACACTATCTGAAAGCCCCAGTGTCCATGCCCTAGTCCATTTGTACATTATTTCTTTTGACTGCAGTACTCTCTAAGAGTAAAAGAACAAATATTATAATAAAATTATTTCTTATAGGTGAAACAAAAATATAATCACCTGTAGTTGAAATAAAGTTTTCTATGCCTGCGCCTGAAAATAAGTGTATGAATTTTATCACCCACTATGTCTTTCAGGAGCATGTAAATAGTGTTCTCTGTTAATTTATGGGTTCAGTGTGGAGCCATTCTGAGAGAAATTTCTATTCTTCCAATGTTGAAGCTGTGGTTAAAATTGTTTAGTAAACTTTGTGAAGCTACAATTCATCCATTTAAACAAAATAATCTCTTTAGAGCTATACAAAAAATCAATATGAATTTGAAAACACATTAACTGTTACAGTTTGTAATGAATAATGCATTTGTTTGTTTCTGCATGTTTCTGGTAATATATAACAAAGCATGTTTCATCTCTTTGGTATACCTATTGCAGCTCATATGAAATGTATTATGTGTAGAACTTAGGTGGAATTTTTTTTTGTTTTTCCTTTTTTTTTAAGTGCCCTTTTCATGCCTGTGAGTGTAACAAGCACCTTTCCCTTTTGTCTAGCTTTCCCACCCACCAGCTGCTGTCTCCTTCAAATATTTCAGCCAAATTTTGCAAACAGGTAGAAGCCTGAAAGGTAATTAAACACTCAATGCTTTGTGAAAATGTGTAACTAGTGGAGCAGAAAGTCTGTAGAAGTGACTCAGCTGAGGTACTGGTTATACCGTAAACACTCAGGTCACAGGATTTCAGGAAATTCTGGGTGGAAAGATCTGCTGAAGGGCACAGAGAAGGAATGTACACCGCTTTAGATATCCAGAGCAGTAAAGCATAACAGTATCTGCAATCCCCATAGTATCCAAGCGATGCTAGGAGCTCATGTCATATCTTAACGTAAAACTAAGGTGTCATGTGAAAGGTGACAATTTAGATTTTTAGACTTTTGCCTGTCAGATCCCCTGGGAAAGTGGAGACCCTGATTTCTGACAGTCTGTTGGTGTCTCATAATGAGACCCTTTGCCAACAGATTCACAAGGTCAGAGGGTACTTTGACCACCCTTTTAGGGGGAGCTCAACAGAGTGAAGACCCATCAGCAGGTCCTGCCAAGGTGTTTCCCACTGCCAGCAACTGCAAGGATTCACTTTAACAGTTTATGGAACACTCTTTATTAATACAAATTGTGGCAGATTAATAAGGATCCAAGGTTGTTGCTGCAAAAATATGTTTTAAAGCAAAGTACTGATGCATATATTAAGCAAGAACAAGCTCTAATATAAAGCAATTTACTAACAGGCTATAGGGTAAGCACCAGAAAACGCGCTAGTCCTAAAAGCAACATTAATGCACATAGAGTATATTTCTCACCCAAGGCATTTCTCTGGGCGGGGAGAAGATGGATTTAGCCTGTTGACTGATTCCAGCCATTTCAGTGGAGGTCTTTCTCCCACTTTCCCTCTATCCCTACCTTACTTTTATGCTATTTTCTTTATATTTGGGTGGAGTTTGAGTGGCTCTAGTAATAAATACCTTTTATTTCTTATCGGTGTTCCTAATGGGAGGAAGGTGGTGGTCATGGCTTGACACCTGAGGACAGGGTTCAACATGGTAGGTAGCTTTGGCAGCAGAACATCTTGATTCTCCCTTATCAGACAGGTCCTGTCTGGTCTCAGTACCACAAAGTTCCCCCATTCTGCTGGGGTTTGAATGGAGGGGGGCCATGTAGTCTCTGTCTTGTTCCACACTCTGTTCTGTTTCTCTGAGTAGATGATTATAGTTTTATTGGCAAGCATGTCAACCTCAGCCTATCCAGGGAGTTGCAGCTGCTTTTTACCCTAAAATTCTGAATCCCCTCTATGTTTAACTCTACCCATCATCCTACATAATGTGTGGTCAATGTATGCCCTAAAGGACTGAGTTTCCAGTGCAAAACTTGGAGCTTTTCTTCCAGCACAGATAGACTGAGATATAAAATTATGCAACATCTATATCCATAGGAAGCTGGACTCCTTCAGTGCCAGTACTTGTAGAAATGCATGCTTTTCTTCTCTCTCTTTTTGTTATATTTTAATTACATTTAAAAAAGACTATAACATGATATGAACTGGAAAATCTTCTAGATGGACACAGCCACCTGCAGAGTGCTGCTGTGCCACTAATTGAAATTCAAGTAAAATTTTCTTATGCTGATTTTTTTATATTTCCCACATAGTCTTGCAGTAAATCAAAACATTTCTGTTAAAGAGGAAGAAGTATTGCATTTATACTGCTCTTTTACTGCTATGATAAAATACAGATAGATCAAGAGGGGCTGAGGGGAGAGAGTGTGAAAGAAATGTAGTCACAGTCCAGGTTTCTTGCTAGTCATGATCCTCATCTCTGAGCCATACTAGAGTATAAGAGCTGAGAAGTGGGCTGTTCATCCTGTGTCAAGTAGGTCTCTGGGTAATTTCCATCAGGGGAGTGATTTATAACACAGACTTGAAAAGTCCAAGCTCATGAAGGCAGACATTTTGTAAATTGTATAATTAAAATAGCAACAAAACAAGATCTGTCTTGTGTTTGCCAAATACTTTATTTTCATTTTATGGTATTTTTTCTATTGGCACTATGCCTATAGTAGCAATATTTCCTGTAACTATGGGAAGGGATAAATCATAGTCTGCTCTTTGTCACATAAAATGAAAATTAGTAACCTAATGAGATTTTCTATTAATTCTTGGTTAAACAAAGCACCAGCTTAGAAATATTTGTCTTTTGAGTATAAAAAGAAAATTATAAAATTCCAATAGGCTAAATGATAAAACTCTATAATAAATAATATTTTCTGACAAATAAGTGCATATTTTTTCAAAAATATCTGTATTTAAGTATTCTGTTATCTCTAAGAATTCAGATTATTTTCCCTCCAACTGCACCAGGAGGAAAGCAGCTCTGCCAGACCAACACTTGGGGACTTCATTCCATGGATAAATGGGTAGTATATTAAAAAAAGAGAAGTAGCAGTTTCTTTCAGTTTGACAACTGAAATATTTAGAAATATAGTTGCTTTTTGCCTCCTGGCTGAAACAGAGGAGAAAAAAAAAGAATTTACTGTGGAAAAAATGGATGATTTTTTCTATAAATGAAATTACATTTTTATGTTCTTGACCAACTGAACCTTTTGGTTTACAGTGGTACTTTTAGGATGCTGTGGTGTATTGGCTCCTTTTTTATGAAGTAGTGCAATATATTGCTTTCTGTTGACTGTTCACAGAGGGGAAAAAAATAACTTATTATTGCTTCAGATAACTGAGTTCTCTTGAAGTGCAGTAGTAGAGGTCAGTGTTTTTGCCACAAAAACACTGGGCTCCAGTTTCTCAACAAATATTGGGTGAGTGAGGTTTTTTCACTATTGAGTCTGTTTGCAGCATAGAGGTTTCAAAGGGCCTCAGGTTACCTACTCATATTTTTGGAAATTCATTAATTCCCCTAAACTCATTTCTATCCATCCCTATAACAAATAGCTACAATGAGTCCTTGAACTAATTTTCTGACATCTGTGGAGTAATGACTTAAAATAGAATTTTAACATTATGAGCATCTATATAAGTCTTCCTGACTTGAATTACTGCCCTTGAAATTTCAAAAATACATGCTTGTGTTTTCTTCTTGTTATTGAAACAGTAAAACTAGTACTTCATGGACTTCTTCAGAAATGACATGGAGTTTTGTTGCCTGGTGTCTCTTTTTGCTCTTTTTCCTTCACTAGAGCATTTAAAAGCTATTTTATATTCCAAAAACTTAGTTATGATTAATTTCAGCTGCAATAGTAATCATACAGCACTTCTTCAGCCAGATCTCAAGTATTTAAAAAAAGAGCTTTAAAATCTATGGAAGACAGTTATCAACTAAACATTTTTATGATAAATTACTTACTTGGCATCTGTAGTAGGCATCTGGGTAGAATGGAGTTATGTAGAACACTATTTGACTCCCTTGTTTTTCCTTTTCATTTAATACATATTCCATCTACTGTAATACACAACAGGCTTCCTAAAAACAAAAGACTATTAAGCAACATGAATTAGTCTTGTTGTCCATAGGGAATCCTTTGGAAAGATAGTATAAGAGTATTTATTGTGACTGCTGGGGGCAAATGAGAGAGTCTTGACTTGATTCTTGAACTTCTTAATGGACAGTTTTTATTAGATTTCCTGGACTGTACATCCTGGAGTCCTTGTGAAGTAAAATTCCTATATTGTCTGGTAGCTGTTAAACTGCTCTTTAAGAATTTCATCTTGAAGGGTCACTTACCATCTGTCTCCATGTAATTTGATTTAGAAGGTAGTATTTAAAAACATGTATATGTTCCTCTCAAACAACCTGGCCTTTGACACAATAAGTAGTGATCATCTGGGCCTTCTCATAGAAATGGATAAAAAAGTCAATTACTGGGAGTTTTCAAAATGTTTATCAGGTAACTGACAATAATAATACAAGTTTGAATATTTTAGCATTTAGGCTGCAGGTACTTTTCCATTGGGCGGTCCCGTGGTGTTAATGGTGAGCACTCCGGACTCTGGAGCACAAGGTCATGAGTTCGAGTCTCAGTGGAGACCGTACCGGGCAGTTAAATGCCTTCCTGCCATCCGATCCCGTCAGATCTCGGATGCTCAGCAGTTAGTACCGGGTGCTGTAGGTTCTAGTCCTGAGGATTTCACTGTCACTGTCCGAGCTTGCTCGGCCGTGGCAAATGGACCTCAGGACTTAAACGGTGGGGCCAGTTCTGTGCACGCTGAGCCTCACCTGAAAAATCCACTGCGCAGGCTCGAAGGGCACACCCCCACCTGGGGGAGAGCCCTTCCCAAATCTTCGTTCGTGAAGTTTGGCCATACATACTTGTCCACTGTAATTTTCTTCCACAGCCTAAATGCAGGAGCCCTTCCTATTCAGCTGAGTGAGGCTTCTGGAGCCCAAAAAGTTTTGGGGTGGTTGTGGAGCATTTCTTGGGTATTTTACCTCATGCAGAAATTTTTCAGAAGGATCAACCGGAGTGCTGGTAGTTGACACTACCAACTATAGAGGGTATGAGGCAGGAAGACAGATGGGACTGGGCAGCTGCTTGGTAGGCATATGTTTCTGCTACAGACAAGGCAGTCAGTGGTAGAAATCTGGGTTAATGCTGCAAGAGGAATGACAAATTAGCTCATGTCTCAACAAGATTGTCATTCAGAGGTCTTGTTTTCAACATCAACATAAAATGCTTCTTATAATTATTAAGATACTGGTAACATTCTCCATTCCTACCTCAAAAGAAGAGTTTCTCTCCCAGATGAAATATGCATCAGTTTGATTTTCTCTGAATGCAGTTGCCATCTACAGTTCTAATACTCTACAGGAGTAGTCATCTGTCTGACTTCCTGTGAACATGCAGCTTCTCTGCAGGCACCCAGGATGGTAATTCAATGCATTCCTCCAGTTTCAGAGTTCTTTCATTCACTTCAGAAACCGAAATACTTTCTGTATACACTTTCTTCTTCCCCTAATGACTGTTGGAGAGGCAGGGCCTTAAATCTTTCTAGGTGATTCCAACTCTTCTATCCTTTCTTGGACCTGCAGCTTGTTATGAGGCTTTATATGCATTGTCACATAGATGCCTAGTATAGCATGCCAGGATCACCACCTCCATAAGGTACTGACAGCTGTGATAGAGGTGTAGGGGATATCCACAGCCACAGGGACCAGCTGGAATACGTTAAAGACTCAAATGGTTTCTCAAGTGCAGGTATGTGGGTAACTGAAGCTCTGTAATCCTTATGCACCTGCCAGGACTGGACATGATTTTGGGATCTCTCTCAGCTGAAGATTCTTAGCTGACTGTCTAGATATCTAAGTAGTTTCTGGGATGTTTCAGTGTTGGCTGTTGCAGTGTGACATAACAGGTTTTAGCTATGCAGTTCTGAATACATGTGACTTGAATAGAATGCAGCAGTACTGATTGTTGTAATTTATTTTACCTTTGTGATGCCTTATGCTGTGAAGAAGGAATTTGCTTTTGTTATTTTATTTCTTGCCTACATGGATTTCATAGTTATATTTTTCAAATGAAGTTAAACCTGTTTTTATGCTATACTTTTTATACAGTTGGTAGTAGTCCACCTGTAATAGGTGAAATTGGCATGACCATTTGTTACATGGCACCAAATCATCTTCCTCTGTCTGGTTTACTGTCAAGAAACTGGCCTACTTTTTTCCTTGACCATTTCTGTCTCAGAATACTCCCATTTTTCTGAATAACTTTTTGCCTAGCAGTTTTCAATACCATGCAGTGAGGCACTGGTGTGGGTTACAGCTTTTCAGGCTCTTGAGTTAACTTTCCTAACTGACCATCAGCATCACTTGTCTTCTAGAATCCTTCAAGTACAATCCTTCTCTCCATCAATATAGATGGAGGTGTTGTAGATGACATAGAGTAAGTATTGCATTGATCTATTAAGGAGGCTGCTCTATCTACTACAGTGAAGAACAGCCCTGCCTGGCCAGGGCTTATTATAAGAGTTGGTGTTAAGAATATATTTATAGAAAAAATAATCAGGGTAGGATGAACAGCCCTTATGGAAATGGTAATCTTTTGGTCCTGGTCTTAGAAGTACTCCAAAGTACTCCTGACTATAAGTCAGCAGTAATTTTCAAAGGAGGAACAGGGACATTCCCTACCTGAGGACTCTCAAATATGTTCCTTCAAAGACATTTCTGTGATGAGCTGGTCTTTCCCAAGGAAAATAAAGAGCATTTTCATAAAGGAATTCCCAGCTGGCCTAGTATTCAGAGCAAACTAACACTCATGCTCTAAAACAAATATACAGGGAAGAGAGATGTTTTAATTAGATTTCACTATCACTGTGTGGTATCACCAGATTTCTATATCTGAGCTGACAAAAATGATTTAGAGTGCAAATAAACTATTAGCATAATTAGATTAGACATACCATGGTGCAATTAGAATTGTCTCTGTCAGACCATTCTTCATTAACAGAGCTTGTTGAGTGCATACTGTCTGCTTCCTGCTTTTCCTAGACTAATTAGTTACGTGTATGGATGCTTGGATTGCTTAATTGTTTTTGTTGTTCTCCATTAACATCCTGCTGAACTGGGATATACTTTCACTCAGAAAGAGGCTGTGGAATTGACCCAGGACCAGGAGAGATGGAGTCTGGACATCCACCAGGCTGAAATGACAGTAAGAGTTAAAAAGACCTTAGAATAGAAAAAACATAAATGAAAGGAGTTAATAGATTTACTGTGAGAAGAGAAAGTTATCAGCAAAACTGCTGCTTGGAGAAAGATCTTGAAGCTTACAAAGAGAATAGAGAAAATGGATCCCAGTAAAGGAATAAAGTTACTGGGTTTGGGGAGAAGGCAAAGATGAGGGATGGGAGAGGATTACTTTTATGAATTTTTTTCTTTTTAATACCAAAATGTCATGCTCTTGTAGTAGTCTTCTGATGTGACAATTCAAAGATCTCCACAGGCTTTGGCTTTCTAAGCCTTTAAATTAAAGCTGATCACATGATAGATTTTTGCTTTGGTTGGAAAAAAAAAAGTAAATTTGAAGTCTGTTTAGGGAAAGGAGCTCAAACAACTGTATCTTTGGAGATGTCAGTTGAAATGTTTGTTAACCTTCCCGTTAGAACCAGGCAGTTTAGAAAGGAAAAATACCATTTCAAAACAAAATAAAAGTTGACATTAAATGAAATGCCAAAACAGAATGAGTCAACATTTCTAAAATATCTCTTTTTCTCAACAGTTTTCAACTGAAGCTGTTTTCCAAATGCAGAATGAAGGCAATTTCCAGCTCCTTCCATCCAGATTGACGTCATGCTACATTTATTTTATGACATACTGTTTGCCAACAATTTTGGCCAGTATTAGTCTTGTTTTTCTGTGAGGGAGGATTACAACAGCACTTTTCCCAGTGTTTTGAGTAGCTGTACCTCCAGGAGAAGCTGTTTTCTTCTGCATGCTGAGAGAACAGAAACTCAGAACAGGGTGAAGCACAGTGGCCTTAGCTGACAACTCAACTGTCTAGTTAAGATGAGCACATTGGAAAGGGACTGTATAGCAATATCATGAGAATGTACAATCTACAGTCTTATAAAAAAACCTCAAACCCAATCAACCATCCAAAAACCCCAAACAAACAAAGTACATTTTTCTGTTTAACTGCGGTGAAAATGCTAGCATCACCTTTCACCTCTAATGACTAAGTGTTCAGCTGTGCACTGTTACCACTTCTGAATTGCCCTCTGGCCTTTCCAGTAAACAAAACTGTTGACAGTTCCTAATTGAATTAGAATGAAAGGAAGAGTCTGGCAATGCAATTCTGGTAGCACCTGTATGTTTCTTGGATTAAAGCCCCAACCAAACATAAGGCTAATTTACGTTGTAACTTATATACACCATTAAAGGCAGAATAATGGATTCCTTCAGTTTTTGAAATTATAATGCAGTTTTATCACGCTCTGTCTCATAAATAAATCCTGAACTCTTGATAACCTGTTCTGGTAAAAATTCCTAATTTCTTTGTTAACCACCTGACAAATCAAGACCTGTTTCACTTATTTTGCTACTCAGAATTTCAGTGATTTCAGAATCTTTTCTTGGGCTTAATGTATCATTTAGAGAAATTTGGTCCTCTTTGAATAATTCTGACAGCTGTATTGACATAAAAATGAATTACAGTGAAATTAAAAACTGAAGCAATTTTCCCATGGTATACTGAGCACCAGGGCATATTCTGTTCTGTTGTATTCTACTTCAATATATCTCTCAATTCTGTCTAATAAATTGATAAAATTTATGTTTTCTTGTAATACAAAATGATAGATTCATACAGAACTTAAATGTAGTGCAAAGAGACAGACTTAACATTTCATCAAGCAGTTTATGCAATATAAAATTACTCAAGGTCTTTGGGCATGGATATGCTCTTTTAACATACCATCATAATTGCATTTAGTGCTAAATCAAAAATGACAGTTTGAGATACTATACACATTGCTTTTCTGTTCTTCTGTCAATTCACTTGCTTCACAGAAGATGTTCATACTTTTTAAACCTGACATTTCAGCCCTAATTAGGTGTGCTTGTGCTGTTAGTTTGTGCAGAGACTTTCTACAGGCAAGTTATCTGAAGCTTTTGGAGTCCTTTACTTCAAATAATTTAATGGGTTGGTGGTTTCATTGCAAGATTTTGAGTGCGAACCGTGAGTTAAATTGTTAAGCTCATTTTCTGTACTGCTTTGCTCTGCACTTTTTCCACAGTCTCTCCATTTTATTGGACTTGAATATTGGATGTGCCACACTTAAATATGCTTTTATTAGAGTTACACTATCCAGACAATAAGCAGGTATTTTTCATGCAACTTTTAAAATGAGATCAATAAATCAATTTCAAAGAGGGTTTTACAAAGGTGGGATTTGTTTGCAGCAGTCATCCCAAACAACAAAATATCTCCTTTATAATTTATAGCACATTTAATCCTTTATATAATTTATGGGTGTACTGTTAGTTCATTAGAAGTCTGACTAGAAAGAAGAGGAATGAGAGGAAGACTACACAGAAATCCTCTTTATTGAAACATTTTTTCCTTCATATTCTTAGTTTAACTATCCATTGAATAAAATGCACACAGTATTTTTTTTTGACGGGGGGGTGGGGGGGGGAGTTTATTGCTAGAATATCCTTAAAGAATAAAATACATGTAACTGCTTGTCTTATTTTCTGTATCTTGCAGCAGGGATTATATTATCCCACATGAATTGTAGAGCACACTCATTGTATGAGTAGAAATTTTGTAGGGTCCTTGAGCTGATTGCCAGTGGCATATCCTTAAAAATAAAAATGACTGTAAAGGGTTTGGGTAGTTCAGTATAAAATACTCACATTCCAATGTGAAATTGTCGTCTAAAAGGAGACAGTGAAAAATTTTTGAATTGGTTCAAGATTTTATCTCAAAAATGTCTTTGGAAGATGCTACTTCTGTCCTAGCCATGTAGTCAGCGAGAATGATGAAATTTTATTGAAGAATTTGTCTTCTTTGAGGAACTTAATACTTGTATACCTTCCTGTCTTTATAGTTTGTATTTATATTTATAGTTTTTATTTATATTTATATATAAATTTATCATTTATATTTATCCAAACCATTTCTGAGAAAGGTGTTGTCTACTTATAATTTTTGGATGATCTTTTTCTAGAAAGAAATACTTAATCTGGAAATTGTCTCCCAGAAAGCTACCTTTTTTTTTTCCCCTGGCAAATCTTTTTTAAAGTACTTAATCTTGTTTGACCATGTTTACTTGATGCTTCAACTGGCTCAGAGCTGATGGGATTGGGTTTGACTTAAGTGTTTGTCTTGGTTTGTGGGGAGAAAACCAAAATGTTTTACCCACAAGCAGGGGAGGGGCCTCCTCCACGATAATCACACCACTCTTTATCAAATTTAAGAAAAGGAATTTTAATACAAGAAGGATAACTGATATTTATATATATATATATGTAAACAGACTAGTGCAACCCACTTCCCCAACACCACAAGAGAAAGAAAAAAAAAACAAAACAACAACAAAACCCAGCAGGTTTTCCTCCGGGAGAAAAGGTTATACTTAAGTGTCCATATCACAGCCTGGCTGGCTGCAGAGTGAGTTTCAGTCCCTCTCCAGCGAGACAAACGAGCAGTGGGCTTTCAGATGGACTCAGTCTCTTCCCCCTGTGTTCCCCGTCCAAGAAGCAGAAAAGTACGAGCAACCAGCAGCAAATCCAAGGCAGGCAGCAGCAGCAGCGCGGCATGAAAAAGTAGTCCGGAGTAGGAAGCAACGAGACAGCCAGGAAAAAAACCAGCAGGGCAGCCTACCGCCTTGGAGCCCCCACTCCCACGTTCCGCCGAGCCAAGACTGGGAAGAATATCAAAAAAAAAAGAAAAAAAAACCGAAAAAAAACCAAAAGAGACAAACCTGCCCCCACCCCAGCGATCAACAGTTAACTGCTTCTTTTGTTAACCGCTGGCCTGGGCAGTTAAGTGGCAGGGGAGAGAATTTACATAATAATCCCAAACTACAACAGTGTTGTGAATTGATTATTGACTTGGGTGTTGTTGATTAATATGTGTTGAGTTGGTATTGTGGTGGAACTTTTTGCCTAGCTTGTGTATTGCTCTTTTGAGCTATTGCCAAGTTCCCTTCTTTTCTCTCCTAAATTGATATAGAAACTTCTTAAAAACAAGCCTGTGGCTTATTTTTCAGATATTTTCATAAGGTATTAAAGAACCATATATATAGATATTGAAGTAATACTCTCAGCAGGGCCCACAGCTCTGAGGCTAGAGTGTTACAGAAGTCCATGCTTAGTAGCAGTATATCCAAATAATCTGATTTGTTTTCAGCATTGGAAATATGAACACATAAGAATCATATTAAGAAGCCAGTATGGGATGTGCAGGATGCCTATACTTCTAAAAGCAATATACCTATTATGCTTTGGATGGAGACTCAGCTACTTGTCTAGTAAAGTTACTGTCTCTTGCTGACTTCCAGGAGAGGATCTCCATACTGAATGCACACAGTGTGCAGGGTTCTGAGTTTGGAAGTGGCAAGAAACAGTTCCAACAGCCCTACATCCTTACTCCATTTCAGGACTAAGATTTTACAGTATAGGCCCTCTGCAATTATTTTTCTCTCCTTTGGAAATAGCTGACACTTGTTATCTATTCACTAGAAAATTGTTTTTTGCTGATTTTTATACCTCATCCAGTTTCACTCAGTATAGATTTCAAATGTGAGGCAGAAACCCTCTTATTTCTAAATCTTTTGAAATCTAGAGAACAACACCATAACTACAAATCTTCACTTGTTACAGCATATCCTTCTTCTTCCAGAAATAACCTCCATCAGCACAAAACTGAGAAGAGCAAGTTAGGTTCATAGAACAGTATGTGGGAAGTGTCTCATGCACTTTTTTCATGTTTAAGATCCTGAGTCTCACGTTTCACATACTGCTGCCTTTAGAATTTTAACACCCTGGGACTTTTCAATGATGGGGAATTGTGACACTCCAGTTTCTGGCAGCAAGGCTAAGGAACTCTAGAGTAAAACTTCAGATACAGAGAAACTGGTTAAGACGCACTAACACTTTCCGATGAATGTTCAGCTTTGAAATGTTTATGCCACTAGGCTGAAAACAAGAATGCTTTGGGACAATCATTCTGACCTTTAATAACAACGAGCACATGTTTAATATTGAAGGAAAAAAGTATAGAAGAAATGAAGAATACAAATACTAAAGAAATCCTCTAATTTTGGTGTGAATGCAGTTGCAGAGTGGGAGATTAGTCTAGCATCAGCGTGAGTAATGCTGGCTAAGTGAAGAACAGACACAAGAGGGACAACAGATAAGTCTTAGTTTAAAGTCAGGAATGTTACACTAGTTTGATTGTTGCTGCAAGTCAAACTAGTTCTTAGTTCTTACCTGCCCTAAGTAAATCTTATCAATAGTACTTTTATATTTGTACAGTTCTTACATGAGTCTCCTTGAAAAAACAATGTTTTTTTTCAGGCAGATTCTCAAGGTCTGCAGAATTTAGGACTACTTACCTTTGCCAAATCCTGTTTTGCATAAGTAAGCTTGTTTGCAATGTGTAAAATTAGTTTTCCACTGGAATAAAAGACAGAATTACAACAAAGCAAGAATAGAAATTTTATTTTTTAAAACCAATGACAGTGATGTCTCATGTTTTTTCCCTATTTTATTTGTTCTCTAGAGCCTCCTGAAACATTTCTGGCAGGCATGGAGCACTGATAAACCATACAGATGTGGTTAAGCAGTGGAACTGAGAGCCATGGAAAGCCAAGACAGTTCTTAATAGCCCCACTGACCAGCTTGGTCAGCATCATTAAGCATCCACAGACTTATCAGTGGTCCTTGCTCATGCTAGCTATGGTACAATAAGAGATTATCTCCTTTTCTGACCCCATATCTAAGTAGTGCAATTAACCCTTAGTGTGTCAGGATGGACCTTACAGCATACAGGAGAAGAGTTGGTGATGCTTTTGAGTTAATACAACATAAAAAAATTAAATTCTGAGACTCTGAGACAGCAATTTGCTAATTTGTAGTATTGCTGAAGTCCTGTTTAATTGCTTCAACAACAGAGGAGTGAAATGTTCCTGAAGTACCAAGCTATAGTTCAGCGAGTGCAGTCATTATCATTATGCTTTGATATACAGATCAAAGACTTCTTGCATCTAGAGATGCAAGCTGCCATTGGAGTCCATACTAAACATCTGCTTGATCATGTGCAACTAATTGTGTTATGTGTTTCTTGTCTTTGAGGAGTGCATTTAAAGACCAGTTTGCTCAATGTTTATTGGTATGATGATATGAATGATTGCTATGGTATTCATGCCAGCAACATTAAGACTTATTAGCAGTATCAAAGATAAAGCTGTATTAGAAGAGCAGACAAGATCTTTGACTTTATACTTTAACCATCAACACAGTAAAATCAAATCTATGTAGTAATATCACATACATTATTCCCTTATAAGATACTGAATTGAGTAGTTTCTGCTATGTATTGACCATATATTTACCCTGTTTGTAAGCAAAGATGCCCTAGGCAGCTTTCAAATTAAAGAAAACCTAATGAGCATAAAATGTGTCAATAGTCTGTACACCAGCATGTTACAACTTCAGCAGCAGTAATTGGACTAAGTTTGATTACAGGTCTTTTAGGAAATAATAGGAAATAAAGGTGATATTTTATTAGAGACTTCAGCTAGTGTCTTATTTAGGCTCATGTTTTAGGAAAGAAACACAGTTACATAATCTGCTTACTTTCCAGGCTTTTCTCCATCACCTCAGACCCCCATGAAAGCCCTTGGAAATACTAGACAGAGAAACTTTTCTTTTTAGCAGTTGAACTGAGTAATCAAAAATGATGTGTGGAAAAGCATGCTTTGCTCTCAGTTATTTAAATGATCTGTCCTAGAGTCTGCACATGTGTCTGTGAGAATGTCCCATCTGTTCTTAAACATAGGAATTAGTATTGGTTGCCAAAGGACCGATTAGGTGAAGGTTTATTGCAAATGCCAATGGTTAAATCAGCTTCTCTCCTCTCTTTCCTGATCCATACCTTGCCCGTATTCTCAGGCTATGCCCAGACCACACTGTGTGCCAGAAATTTTTCTCATCTTGCCCGGAAGGTTCCTTTTCATGGGTCATGAAGATCCATCAGAAAGTTTTCTCATTTATGGTTTATATAATGTTTTAGGAATTGATTTGAAGTATTTTGCTAAATCTGCTTAACTGTTTAAATGCTCAGAGAAATTGAGATGGACATGGATGATCTTCATCATTCTTGTCTTTGGTAGAAACCTTCTGTTTCTGTCATTTCAGCTGAAGGAAGGGCTCACCTTGCAAGCCCACAAACTCTTCAGGCCCTTTGGAGAACTGCTGCTTAAATATCACCTCAGTCTTTCAGCAACTGTAGGGCCAAGCCCCTCAGCTGACATCCTTGAAAAAACAATGCTCCTTGTTAAGCTCCAGGAAGTTTCTTTCCATGCTGCACTGACCCCTTTCAGTAGGTTTCACTTTTTTCAGTTGCACACTCAGCTCAGTAATTCCTGCCTTGCCAGAAAGGAGGCAGCCTCAGAGTTGCAACTCTTTTGTCAGTGCTCCTGACTAGATACCAGCTGCTTATGACCATAATTTTGGTTCAGGCCCAAGGTCCTGCTAGAATCCATGGGGACTCCAGGGAATAGCAGGACAGAGTGTCTCACAGTCTGAGGTGGCACACATGTGTCAGTCAATGAGTGTGCTCTGTAAACACTTTGGAGTGATCTCTGAGGCATTTCTGCATAAATGAGGCCTTTTGGAGTGAACTGCTTTCCTCTTACAGAAGTAACAGAGAGCTCCTTTTCTTTCACTATTATGGCTCTGGGACTATCATGTATGAATACTCACATACAGAGCAAAACCTTCTGTCCTGGCCCAGGACAGGACTTTTAGGCAGCCTATTAATGTGAAGTTGCAAGCATGTAGTTTGCATCACCTGTGGAAATCCTGTTACAGAATTGATTTAAGAAAGGGCTGGTAAATGACTTTGAGGTACTCAGTGCATTGTGACATATGCTTACCCCAGTGACAGAAGTAGAAAGCTGATGAGTTGTGCTTAGGCTGAATCTGCTGAGCTCACACAATAACAGAAAAGAAATCTGAACCCTGTCAGAAAAAGATTATTTCAAGTAGCTGAGGCTTCTATTTTATGTTTTATTTTTGCATATAATCCTTTGAAAACCTCCTACCCTAGCAAAAAATGTCACTTACTGGAATCAGGTATGCCTCTATATCCAGCTATGAATACCTCAAGAATGCCACAACCACACATGGAGCTCTAGCCTGAACTGTAAGAAAGCTGGATGGTATTTACATCTTGTCCTTTGAAGTCACAAATAGCAATTTATTTGTTGTTCCTTGATAGGCAAGCTCTTCATATGAATGCATCTATCAATAGTTGAAAGCTGCCTAGACATGGCCACTTAAAGCAGGTCTAATTCCCGTTAGGATACCTGGCTTTGCTTCTGGAAGAGTAAGAGCATGGCTTATGCTCCCTCTAGGGCATGGTGCTGAGCTTTGCTCTTGATCTGGTGAGAAGATAGGGGTTCTGTCATGCATCGTATAACTGGGTTTCAAATGCATGATTTACACAGAGGAGAGCCCTTTATGTCTGCCCCAGAAATCTGGTGCTTCTGGTGAACAGGTGTGACCAACCTTTGCTCTTAGTGACAAGAGACAAGAGTGTAGGGGAAGATGCATGTGTCCAGCGGGGGAGGAGAGTGCCTGGGGAGTGCTCTCTTTGGTCATCGTCTCTGCCTAAGTGAGGTGTAATATGATCAACACAGGGAAAGTGCATTTTCTGTAGCAGTGAAAATTTTCAGTTGAAGTATTTTGCTAGAGTTTGAATAAAGAACAGGTATAATGCCCAGATGAAGGTGGTACTACCCAGACAAGGTGTTTTTCTCTTTTCCTTTCGGCTTGACAGTCTCCCTCTGTCTTCATTCAGTGTCCTCTCTTCCCCTAAAGCTCTCACAAACACCGTATAACATCTGCTTCCTCATATTTCCTTCTGCATGCCATCAAATGCATTCAAAGACTTCTTAACCCTTTCTCTCCTGAGCATTATTCTGTGGAAAACAGGCTAGTGAGAGATAATCACACAGTGCTGCTTCTCATTAAAAGCCTTTCCCTTTCTTCTAATAAATATTCAGTGCCAAAGCAAAGGTTAAGGAGATTGATGCACAAAGATGGAGCCAACCTGATGTGCTGGATAAAATAATTTTGCCATTTCAAGAGAAAAGTACTGACTTTACAATTTTTAGCTGTATCTGGAAGGGATTTTTGCATGGTTTCTGCAATGCCAGGATTAAGACTTCCAGAGAATAATTAAATTTCACTCATAGACATTAATTTTCTATTGAGCGTATTTTCTCCATCCATGTTATGGCCATTTTACCTGTAGTAAGTACATATTCCTGTATTTTTAAAAAGATTAATATGTCAAGAGACCTATTCAATCATGTATTTCTTAAAGCAGTACAAAATGGATTATTTACTAAAAGTATATGCAGTTATACAATTAATTTGCTTTGAATATTCTGTATAAATAACTCGTAGAGTGGCTATGCATTGACCTTTAAAAAGCTGTATTTAGTTTCAACTAGAGCATCCCTGAAGATTGAACTACTTGATTTAGAACTAAACCTGAATAAACGTCAGAAAAATTAGAGATTGAGATCATTTACTGATATGGTCCAAACTACATGAAAATTTCAGTGTGTGGAAAAGTCAGTTAAGATGAAGCAGTTTTGAACTGATGCTTGAAATGACTGGAGTAAATTAAAGCAATGAAGATTAGTGTTAGGTACCCGCTTCAGTTTAACTAGGTTCAATTGTCATTGAAAATTACAGTTTTAATAAGCAGTCGTAATTGATTCAGTAATTTATTTCCATTCCTATTGGACATTTGTCTGCTGACCGACACTTTTACTGACTGTCCTAGATAAGACCAAGGATTGAGAGAACTCTAGAGGCTGAACTAGGTCATTATTAGTGATCCCTTCAGTCTGAATTAAGATAAATTTCAGGTTTGGAAGTGAGATAAATTTCAGTTTTTCCATTTAGAAGTGAGAAGAATTTTTTCTGAATCAAACTGACCAATCTGCACTGGCTATGTCCAGGATATCTGATAAACCCAACTTTCATCAGAAAGCATTAGTGTCAATAGCCTGAAATATTTCCCTGGAAGCATCATGGATTCAGAGAGCCTTCAGCAAATGCAAGACAAGGTCTGAGGGATCCAGCTTTCTATGACTATCTTATAAATTAAGCAGATCCAGGCTCCTTTTATGGCATTAAGGCAAGTTCTGATTATTTATTGCCCCATCCTGAAGAGAGTGCAATTGTTTCCTTCCCTGCTAGCATTTAGCCTTTCAGGAAAAGTACTTCCTTGTACTGGCTGTTGCATTTTCCTGAGGATAATGATGGGGAAGTGCCAGTTAGCGTTAAAGGCACACCACGAATGTCTCCAACTGTTTATGAGTACAAACATTTGGGTTCCTGCAGCACTGGTTGGCACTGTTTTATTACTGTTATGGTAACAATCTGTCTGTGCTCACAAGAGGCATCATGTTGCTCCTCCAGCACAGAGGTGGATTTTTGAGCAAAGCAGCTTCAACTTAGGCTCCTTTGATGGGTTCAGACAGGCCAGAGGTTTGAGGCATGCTGTCCTACAGACGCTGGCCAGATCACAAGCTGGCCTTGTGTGCAGAGTAGATGTTTGCTTCTGAGTGACTTGTCCAGGGCTCTCTTTACAGCCAGCTGGGATCTTAGAGCATCAGTCACCCAATCCCAGACTACTTGAAATGTGCCTTTCAGGCCTTACTTCTCACCATTGGCTACAAATTGAGAGTGGATGACCTACTAGCGCTTGAAGTGGGATGCTACGGTTGTCACTCCGGGTCCTGTGCTTTCTGAGCATTACTCAGAACCTGAGATCCAGGAGGTTTTTGTTCACAAGAAGTTTGGCAAGGTTTCCATTTCATATGGATGTCAGAATTAAACTAGTTCTTGAGAAAAATTAAGTTTTATGTGAATTAGAGCACCAGCTTTTTGGACAGAACTATATTACATATTTGTAGACATAATGACTAATCATAGCACAAGACTGGAGGTTAAGTCTTGTTTATTTTTCATCAAACAGTCTTTGAAACAGACAGTACATCAGAAATAAAAATGATACAATGATTTTAATTAGGCTTTGCTCCTTTGTCTTTGTATCTCTCTGGCCCTGCTGTTCTAATGTTTACATTTTAATGTAGTTTCATATGCAATGGTGACCTCCTATAAAGGATTTTGTACTGTTTTTTTGAAATGGCATAGCATTGAACACCTGAATTTAGCAGTGATTTACATTATATATGAATTTAGACATGTTGTACCTGTTTGTATAAAGCACTAAAGGAACTGTACCAGGGACTCACAAACTGGGAATGTCACTAGATTCCCTATTTTGTACCATACTGCAGAGTTCAGAAGTCAGTCTGAACTTTCTACAGGACACTCTTACCATCAAGAAATTAAAAACGTTCTCAGTGAGATTAGATAGTTACTCTTAGTAAGAGAAATATTTGCAGTCATATAACTGGAACTATAAACCTGTATATATCTCTTGCCTGACAGTTAAATTTTGTCAGGAATAAATGATAAGAGGTGAAGGACAAATTATTTCACGTTTTTCTCCCGAGGGAATTGTGCATATTCACTTCAAACTTCTAGTACATTTGAAGATAGGACATCAAAGATGAATTATGCCCCTGTACACATTCCCATTTGCCTTCATGTTGAATGTCATATCCACCCTAGTTCCCTTATTTCGGAAAAGATGTGTTAGAACTGGTGCAGGTTCAGAGAAGGGCTCCAAGCACAATCAAATATGTGGCCTGTCTCTCATATAAGGAGTAATTGAACAGGCTGGGGCTCCTCAATATGGAAGAGATGATTTAGAATGTAAATTAGGCAACTGCAAAATTATGACTGGCATAAAGTGAGAAGAGAAAGGTTAATTTGTCCAATAAAAAATACAAGGAAAAAAAACCCAGTAGAAACTGGGTTCAAAGCAAGCAAAAGCAGGTAATTCTCCAGACAGCAGCCCTGTGTGAATCTTTGCAAAAAACTTGTGAACACAAGAGTATTGAATATATGTAAAGAATGACAGAAAAAGTACTTAAATAAGAGATCCATTGCAGTTTGCCAAAGAGCCATGGTATATCAAGTTTAGGAAATACCCTGAGTGAAAAGCATTTGTGCCTATGAGAGTATTAGAAATGGATGTTACACGCTTTTCTTGTTTTTATAGCTCCCCAACTCTGCCCTTCAGCTAGGTGAGTTCTTGCTGTGAACCATAAAATTCATATGTTCTTATTCTGGTTTTGATCACAAAAGATATTGACATCTTTCTCTATACAAACGTGTGGATTCAAAGAAACAAATAGGATATGCATTGATTTTTACTATCAAGAAAAAAAATTGACATAAGCAGACTAAAATAGACATCTTAGTGATGCTTCTGTTTTCCTTCTGGCAACTGCCATTTCTCACATAGCAGACGGGTTGCAGCCACTGGTTAACAGAATATTGAGAAATACCTTTAGTGCAGGCAGCTTGGTGTGTGGCTGCAGCGTGAGCTGCAGATTGAGCTCTGGGTGGTGGGAGCTTGAGGCAAGAGACATGAACTGGTACCAACTCTTTGTTCAACAAAGGGCACAGGGACCTGTGTCACCAGCCAGCAGGAGCCAATGAATCAGCTAGAAGATCCCAGACTATCATGTGCTTAGATTGTGAGGGTATAAAAGCCCAGACAGACCTTTGTTCAGTGTCCTTCTCCTCAGCACCCAGCTCAGTTGTTACACTGTTGCCTCACCATGGTGAAATCACTTAAAGGAACCAGAGGTCTGAGACTCTGCTATGGAAAACCAAGGGTTGAGCTGGTAATGAGAGCTTGTCTGACTCTGAGACTGGGGTGAGCAGGGAGTCAAGCAAGGAACCTGTTTGCTTTCTGGAGCAGCCTCTTGTGAAGCGGCTTCAATCCCAGCAGTTAAAAATCTCTGGTGATGGGAGTGTGATTGTCAGTGCCCCCTAAATGATCAGACAGGGAACTTTCTTTAACTTTCTAACCACACTGGTTAAGTTTACTGTGAATAGTATACAGAAAAATCTTTTACTCTGTTACAGAGAATTAGAGATATCAAATCAAGAATTATGCCACCACCTCAAAGTGAAACCTGACATTGATTATTTTATGTAACTCCATGTCCTGGGTTGAGCTAGCAAAATGCCAACTGTCCAGGACAGAGAAAAAGTGTTCCTCCTCCGCCCAACCAGCTAAGGGAAGAGAAGAGGGAGAGAGGAAAAAAAACAACTTCCAAAAGCAGGTTTATGCTGAAACTAACTACATGTATTTATACAGAAAAGAGAAAATTAAGAGGAAACTACAATATAACACACACTTACACAAGTTACATATATATAACAAGGCATAACTTCCCACTCCCCAATTAATACAAAGCAAAGTCTATTACTGGAGACAATAGTTTTGGATTCATTGCATCAAATGAGACAACTTTGGCTTTCAAATACAGCACTGTTTCTCTATTTGTTAAAAGAAGCATAAGTCAAATAAGAATGACTCTTTTGCTTTTGAAAAATATCAGGTCTCCTATCTATGGTTAATGAACACTGTTGAAAAAAGAAATGTAACAGACCATGCAGAAAAGGAGAGAAAGGGGAAGTCTTTAACAGGTGCAGGTGGTTCACTTTCAAATGTCTGCAGATAATAAACTTCTTGAACTTTTTTAGACATGCCAGTTTATATCTTTGAATCCTTAGAAATTATCTGAACAGACAGCTGAAGTGTCACCAATGCCATTAAGGTTTTAATCATTATTAATTCATCCATATTAACTTCCAAGTAGTGAAATATGCAGCTTTACTAACCAATTTTATTCTTACAATGTTTTGAGAGGTTGCTGGTGCTAGCATATTTGAGTTTTACATGTGCTTCAGCATTTCTTCAGGTTAATGATGTCCTGAAGGCTACAGGATTTCCTTTTGGTTTCCAAAATTACATATGCATTATTGCAAATGAGTTCTGCCACAAAGGAATTCATAATGAAAACATCAGAGGGAACTTAAAGTACTTCTATAATTCTTGAGCTTGCTCTATTAATCGAAGGGCAAAATAAATTGAGTCATTATGTTCCCAGATGGTATTAGGGGCCAAATGGGAAGTCCTGTCCCAGCTTGATTTTTTTTCCCTCGTTGTAAGTACTTTTTGCTAGGGGATTGGGTCAAGTCCAGGGCCAGTAAATCCATAGTGGGTAATTCAAGTCCCCAAGTAATGTTTTAATTCAAGTTTTAATCTTTATGCACAGAGACAGCAGGTCACTCTTAACTAGCAGGAGAAGCAGAAAGATTAAGAATGTACACAGTGCATTACTTTGAGAGGAGAGGGAATAAGCATAAATGCCTTTTATTGTAGAATCATTTGATTTTAAAGAGCTGTCTTCTCATATGCATGACTTGACTGGAAATTTGTTGGTGTCTGAAAAGTGTCTGAAAACCATCAGGCAGCATGATATTTATAACAACAGTAATTGTGATTGTCAAGGATATGAACAAAGTGGTGTCTTTAATTAAGCCAGCTGATCCACCTGGGTAAAAACAGGCAAGATTTCAAATAAGAAGTAGGAACAACAGACTTGAAGTTGTTATGTATTCATGAACCTTACATGTTTTATAAGGAGATTTGAGTCTGATTTTATTTATTTGTAATGAAGAAACACCTAGATATCTTCCATGCATCTTTCTGCAGAACTAAGTTAATTAACCTCTTCAAATTATGAATTTGGTTTTAAGCAGACTGGTCTCATGCTTAAAACACCTCTTACATATTCATGATAATTTGGATGTATTTACACTGGATTTTGTAAGACACAGTTCTGCTTTTGCTGTCCTCCAGGTGGATGTGAATTCACTTCATCCCTGCTACAAGATGGAAAATGTGTATAGCTATTTGAGATGACATTGAATATGTATATATACCACACTGGAAAACTGGATTTGTTTGTCTATAATTTGGTCTGCACTAGTGTGGATAAACAGGACTATCGCAGTCTGGTTTGGAGCTCAATGAGCTTTCATGTGACCACAAGAAACAATAAATATGTATCCAAAAGATTTCCTTGCATGTGAAAATGACAGTTCTGAGAAGTATTGGAATTGGGCTAGTGGCAGTCTATGTACCCTGCATGGCAAAGCTGAGGCCCTGATGTTTATGTTCAACAACAGGCTCTGTCCATGATGCTGATCTAGGAGTTGTGTGGAAGCAAGCAAGGGATGAGTGAGATTCTAGCTTCTTTTCCTGCCCTGACACTTCTAGCTTAGATCTACAGGAAACACTTTCCTCAAAAATAGCATAGACGGAGCTACAGTTAAAGCTATCAGGCATATTCTTTCATATAAAAGCTTTTTTTTTCTACTGGGAATATCCCAGTTTTTAGTCAGCATGTTCCTTGGAAATGGCCTGGTTTTGAAAGACTTCCCTAGAAACAAGGACAGAAACCTTTGTGGTCTGTAATTTCTGAGGCTTGATTATCTGCAGCCACGGAGCAATGTGCCAGCTGTCTCATCAGGGAGGCCAGGGCTTGCAGGTCCCAAAACAGGGAGATCCAGTTCCAGCAGAGATCCATGTTTTAAGAGGTTTTTGGCTGTCCTTGTTTTCCTGTGGGCATCCCACAGATCTGAGGAAATGATCCACTTTATTTTGAAATGGAAGAGATGAATGTTCTCCATTAAAAAACTTTTAATTTTTTTCCTATCTGCAGTATTTTTAAATTAAAATTAAATTTAATTGAGACCGAATTTCATTTTTAATTGTTCATTATAGAATATTTTCAAAGTGTTTATAATTACCTGAAAACCTGAAATTGTTATACCAACTACGTTTATAAATGCTAGTTACTGATGTAGTGAATGTAAAATCTTTAAAAATGCAAGCTAACTCCTCAGTCTTGGCAATGAATTAAAAAAAATTGGAATTTAAAGGAAGAAATATAGTTACTCTTTTAAATAATATTCAGACTGAAAGACTTTCAATTTTTTAATGTAAATACTGGAAAAGACAATTTGCCATCATATTCTGACTTAATGCTAAGATTCTCTTCAAATCGCAAATCCCAGCTAAAAAATTTAGGCAAAGTTAAACAATAAACATAATGATAAACAGTGACAGAAAAAAATCATAGCAGTTGATTTTAAAAAGCAGTCATTCTAGTGCAAGCAATACTCTTTTAATGTATTCATACATAATGTATTCACCATAAAAATCTTTAGAAAAGTGAAAACTAAATTCCAGGAAAGTTTTGTGATTTTAAATGTGAAAACAGAAAAAAGACAGTTTGGAAGTTTCCTTCAAAATGAAATATTAGAAACTCAGGCTTAGGTAATATTTTTCTTAATAGTTTATGTTGGTGGGGTTTTTTTGTTTGGTTTGGTTTTATTGGGCTTTTTTGTTGTTGGTTTTGTTGTTGTTGTTGTTTGTTTTTTGGGTTTCTTGCATTATAATGCATACCCCTTTTGAAGCCAATTATGTACAAGTGAAAATGCTCAAGTGTGAAAATGTAATTCTATACCCTCTCTGTGTGCTCTTAGATTTCCTTTTAATCATAACAGCAGGTATGTAGCCACAGAAACAGTGATGTTTCTGCTGCAGTATTTTGACATAAAAATAAATCAAGCAAAAGAAATTTAGTATTTTTGAATTGAAATACAAGACAGAAATTAAAATACAAACTTTTCCAGCCAAGAAATACTTTTAGATACAAGACAGCCTTGCGTGCACAATTTCTTTCCTCTGTGTAAAAGAATTGGCGTGCATTGGGTTTGTGTGGCCAGGTTTTGGGAGTGGGGGGACTACAGTCGTGGCTTCTGTGAGAAGCTGGCAGAAGCTTCCCCCTGTGTCCTACAGAGCCAATGCCAGCTGGCTCCAAGACAGACCAACCCCTGGCCAAAGCTGAGTCCATCAGCCATGGTGGTAGCACTTCTGGGATAACACAGTCAAGAAGGGAAAAAGCAATTGAGCAGGAGCAATTGCAGCCAAAGAAGAGAGAATAATACGTGAAAGGAAACACCGTAGACATCAAGGCCAGAGAAGAATGGGGAGAAAGTGCCCCAGGCTCCAGAGCAGACATTCCCTTGCAGCCTGTGGTGCAGACAATGGCAACACAGGATGTCTACCTGCAGCCCATGGAGGTCCATGGTGGACAGATCTACCTGCAGCTACCAGAGGACCCCACACTGGAGCAGGAGGATGTGCCTGGAAGGAGGCTGTGATCCTTTGGGAATATATCTACAACCTACAGAGCAGGCCTCTGCTCTCATTTCAGGCTCTCTAAGTGGAAGGTGGGTAAGGCTGGGACACCACCAAGAAATTCTTTACTGTGGGAGTGGTAAGGCACAGAAACAGTTTGCCCAGAGATGTTGTGGATGCTCCATACCTGGAAATGTTCAAGGTCAGGATGGATGGGGCCCTGAGCAACCTAGTGAAGTGAAAGGTGTCCCTACTCATGGTAGAGGCATTGGAACTAGATGGTCTTTAAGGTCCCTTCTAACCCAAGCTGTTCCGTGATTCTACGATAAGATCCTGGGCAGTGAGATAGCTGAAAAAATGTTTCTGTGCCTAGCCAGGCCCCATGTTCCATAAGGTTTGTGACAAATTGCATTCCCAAAGGGTGGGTGCAGCAGGGTGTGAACTCGGCAAACCCTGCTGATGTGGAGGTGCACTTTGCTGCTCCTCTGAGTTGATGCATCTGCACAAGAGCACTTTTACAGGTGAGATGAAAGTAGGGCAGCTGAGCTCCTGCAGTACACAGTACCTTCCTGAGAAAGGAACTCATTGAACATGTGATGAGTCAGAAAAGTAAGACTTCTTTATTTGGGATAATTTTTTTTGACTGACTAGTTTAAGCTAAAGAATAATTCAGAACGGAAATGTAGTCAAGACAACACTGAGAGTAATGCAAGAAAAGCTTAGTCTTCCCCTCTCAGATCTTGTCTTTATGCTTTGTACTTGTTACTTTCAGTATTAACACGATTTATTTCTGAATTATACAGAATGCTGGTGAGAATGATGAGCTACCCTGTAACATTTTTAGCATAATCATGTAACTAATGAGAACAAAAATGTTAAAAGAAATTTTTCTGGGTTTTTTTTTGAACATGAATCACAGATATTTCAAAACTAGTTATAAATGGGGTTATGTTTGGATCAGAGGCCAAAGTCAGAATAACCAGATCACTCTCATGGTTTTCTCATTTAGGTCTTCTCAAGAAAAAGTAGGACAGGTAATTACCATTGCCACAAATATAAATCCTCGTCTTGGTTAATGTATCTCCCACGTTACTTTGATCCAGGTCTGTATCCCCTTTTCTTTCCTAATATATTTTGCTTCTGGTTTTCTTTTTGCTTTCTTCTCATGCTGGTTTTATTTCCATTTGTGCTCTCAACTTTCTCTGCCTTACCCTTTCTTCCTCCTTTATTTTTCTTTCCACACATCACTGTTGTTGTATCTCCTTTCTTTTTCCTCTGTGTGATCCCTAAAATCCCAAAATCAAGCTCTGCTTCTCCTGCTTCATTGATCCTCTTTGCAGCCACCAGCACTAGTTCCACACTTCATCTCCACAGCCAAGGCAAGCAGAAAAGCAGGCTTTGAAAAGCCCATAGAAGTAATCAGTGTGATCCCATTGTTTGCTATAAAATGAATGCTTGAGAGAGATACAAGCAATTTATGCCTTTTGCTGGCCAGACCTTGGTTTCCTCCCTAGACAAAAGGACAGGGGAGCTGGCTCAGACCTGCATTACCGTTCCAGCCTAAGCATCACGTTATTGTTTTTGCTGACTGTATGGGGAGACAAAGATTGGGAGAGTATCTTCTGAAGCATTACCTGATCTTAGACATCACAACTGGTACCTAGGTCCACCTCAAACACTAGAAGGGATGGAGTGAATGAAACCCTGGGTCTAGGAGAAGCACCAGTAGTACTTCTGAGCTTCTCCAGAGTTTTCTTAAAAAGGTGTGACATTCCCAATCACTTTATTGAGGGTGTATGGAAGGCAAACAATGAAAGCGCTCTTCTAGAAATTAACTTTGACTCTTACTCGCATCTGTTGTTAAAACCAGTGAAAAAAATTCTTATTCTAGGATTCAGAAGGAATCTTTTTGCTTCCCTCCACAGAGTGAAGATACATAATTGCCTTATGAAATAGTGACGAGATTTTCTGGAGGTCTGATGTCATGAATTGCCAAGGAAATCATTTGGCCATCTTTGAACTCTGTTAGAAGTGAGCTTTACCAACTGTGCTCATGGAAGTGCAGACAGGCTGGGTGAGAATATGCCACACCATTTTTCACAGCTTGCTTTTAATTGCTGATGGCTCTTGTTCCTTCCCCTCCCCCATCCCTATGCCTCTAACAAATGTGTTCCATTTCCTTTGCTCTTTTTAACAGAAAATCCATCATTACACATTTTTCTATTTTACATTTACTTTTCAGTCACACACAAAAGCCTCAGACTGGGACTTGATTTTCACCTGTTATCTCTTTCTGTCAGTCATCTGCAAACTTTGAAGATGCAGTTACAAATCTGTGGCCAACCACATGGATAGCTGCCAAGAACAGAACAGGTTGTGTTTGCCAACTTGGGCATTGCCAGCTGCACTGCTGAACATCCATAAAACCCAACCCAACCCAAACAAAGTCAACATTCTCCAAGAATTCACTTCCTCTTTGGAGTCCCCCAGTGTTTGGATAAAAAGGAATCAAGGCTTCTGTTTGAATTCTCAGAGTAAAAATAAAAATATAAAAGGCTACACTTAGAGTGGACAGTTACTCCACAAAATAGTTGTTGAACCCTTGGAAAGTCTAAAAGTGTAGCTGAGATCTGGAGGTGGAGCCAACAGGAGGCAAGGCAATGCCAAGGTGTTCAGCGACAAGAAAAACCCAGAAGAATTTGGGGCTTAATCTTACTGTAATTCTGTCACAGTGAGGCGAAAATTCTAGGTGGTTTTTAAAGGCCGCCCCCCTCCCCAAAATATAAACAAAATAACAATTATCCTGAAAAAAAAATGCAGAAAAATTAAAATGAATCTTGGTTATTTTCCCTTCAGGCTAGTGCCATTTTTGCTAAGCTGTCCAGTGGTGCCAGAGTATGTAACATCTTAGTCATCAGCAATCTGGCAGGTATTTTGTCCCTTATATTGATCCAATAGCTATATGCCAGACTGTTTGCACCATCTGTCACACCAGAGTCAGCAGAGGGGACAAAAGGTGGACAGCTGGTACTATCAGTCTGCAATACCATTTTAAGGCAGAAATACCAGAACCTGTGTCAAAAGGCAAAGAAAACAGAGAGCTTCAGTGGTGAAAACACTGAAGCAAATACATTTCAGATGGCGCAAGTCATCTTTCCTATTACACTCCCTATGGTTATTAGAAACACAGTTCTAAGAATGAAAACGGTTATGGGGTGCCTAAACTGAGCATGATCCGTCTTCATTATGCATACTTTTGGTTTTCCAAGGAAAACAAAGTTGCCTGAATGACTGGTGATAAAAAGCCAATCTGTAATGAAATCCTCAGCTGCAGAGTACTAGAATAAAACTGCAGTAGAGAGAATTTCTGAATTGATTTTTGCCATGGAATCATAGTTACCAGGGAAGCATTCATCAAATGCTGGCCAGAAGCTGACCTCCATTACTCTGCTCCTCTTTGCAGGTTTGTCTTTGGTAAAAAGCTATTTCACAGTCTTATGAATAAGTTGGCAAGAGAGTAATGCATAGCCCAAAGCAGGATGTTTGGAGAGATTTTTCATATGTCCAAAGGCAAGTCCACCAATATTCTACTACACAGTACGTCAGCCAGGCCATCAGGCACTGCTTCAATGAGTCAGATCTGCAAATCAGCTAAGGAGACATTAGGAAATGCATAGAACTATATGTTATAGGTTTTGGTATAGAGCATACTGCAGCAAATGTGATTGAGGACATACAGCACCATTTTGAAATTTATAGCCAGTCTATACCTTCTGGATTGAAAGTGGTGCCAACATAACATATGCAGCTGAGGATTGTGCTTATATTCCTGTACTTGTTTTGCAAAGTGTTGCAATTTGGTTTTGACAGACTTGAATGATAACTGCAGCACTGAAAATAGAATCATGGCTCATCAGAAGATAGTCACTTTGCATATTTCACTGAGGCCAGCGTAATGCAGAGCAAAACCAGAAACAAAATGCCCTGTTAAAGATCAGCTGAAGCAAAACAGTCTGCTTCTGGAGTTTAAAGATGAAGGCTTTGCCATCGTACACAAGTATAGTGAAAGCCAGAGATTTCTGCTTTGGCAAAAATGCTGAAATTTAGAATTTTATTCCATGTTATGAAAAAAAGTGAAATTGATGAAAATATATCTTTAAATAGTCACTCGAATAAAAAAACTAATTTTGGAGATTTTTTCCTAATCTGATGACTTTATGTATAATTACATAATCCATCAACATTGGAAGAATGGTATGACTAAATACGAAATACTTTTAATGACAATATGTAAAATAGCATTAAGGCATCCTATTAAAAATACTATTTCTTTTTTTTTTTTTTTTTTAGAAAAATCAGTGTATTATCACTACCTTGGACTTCAGAAGAGCAGGATTTGGTCTCTTCATGGACGTGCTTGTAGTACTGAGTCCAGTTCTAGACTCCTCATTACAAGAGAGACACAGCCATACTGAAGAGTATCCAACAGAAGCCTATGAAGATAGTTAGGGAAGAAGAGCACCTCGGTTATGAGGAGAGGCTGAGGGACCTGGGTTGTTTTGGCCTTGAGAAGAGATGTCTGGGAGAAGACCTTACCAAAGTACATAGGTATGTGAAAGGAGGGTGTCAAGAGGATGGAGCCAGGCTCTTCTTGGTGGAGCAAGGGACAGTGAGCATAAATTGAAACACAGGAAGTTCTCTCTGAATGTGAGGAGAAAAGGGTTTACTTTGAGGGTGACAGAGCACTGAAAGAGATTGCCAGAGAGGTTATGGAGTCTCCCGTGTAGTTATTAAAAACACACTTAAAGGTGATCCACAGCAACCAGCTCTAGCTGAACCTGCTTTAGCAGGAGGTCAGAGGTCCTGTCATCCTAAGCAACAAAATAAACTGTTCTCTGCATAGCAGGTTTCTTGGACTTACTGAAGGACAGAAGTCCTCTGCCCCTCGAACAAGGGCAACAGAGACTATTACCCTTTTAAATTACTTTTTGTATGTATTGTTTGCATTACTACTAACCATGAATTAGGTTAGGAACCAAAATTTGTAATTGCATTTGGTTTTAGCTAAAACACCAAAATGATTGCTAAATTGGTGTTATGAATTTAGCCAAAATTTGGAATCAAAACTTGCATGTGACCCTAGTCACATATCTAAAATCCCTAAGAAAACTAACTGCTGGATTTGTATTCAGATGCCAGCAATTGATGAAAAAACAATTGGCATTTTAATGAGTGAAGCAAACTTCGGAAAATCCTATGGAATTCCAGAGACCTGGAGATCCGATCTCTAAAAGTAAGTCAATTGGAAAAACATTGTTATTGAAATCATCCAGAATCAGACCTCAGATGCTATTGCAACTTCACAAAAGTCCATAGTTTGTCTTATGTGGTACTACAAAATCAAATAGCCCTCAATTTCCTTCTAGCCTCACAAGAAGGAATGTGTATAGTCATTAACATTAGTTGCTGATCTTACAAGAAAGAATAAAATTTAGCTGCAACTCAGAAGCAAAGCAAAATTCTAAATCAAGTAACTCTTGAAAATGTCTCCACAAACCTACTTCATGGTTACTGAACCTAAACAACTGTTTAATTATGTTATCATTAGTGTTTTGCATAACAGCTAGCTGTAAGATTTAATACTATAGTTTTTGTTTATCTTTTAGTGTAATGCTAAGTTTAAGTAGTAGAAGCTAGACAAAATTTTTGAGTTTTGTCTGTTTCTAAAAGGGGGGACTGGTGCCAAAGGGGTTTTTGATTTTTGATTTTCACATTTTGTAGATTTTAGGAACACAGTAACTGTAGCAAATTTAGATGTAATGTGCTAATATTATGGCAGCCTAAGTTCATTGTTTATACATCCTAACACTTAGCATTTATCAGTAGCTCAAATTCTCTTAGTTGCTTAGTCTCTTTTTCAAGATACAAGATTGGACAACTATCAGAAAGGCCTACAGAACAAGACATAAACACAGGTCAGAGTGACCCAGAAGTCAGAACTGGAAGAGCTCCAAGAGACCTTTATGCGCCCGAGGAAGAGGAGATGGATGAAGACAGAGGGTCCCAGTGACCCCAGACCTAATTCCAGGGGGTGGAACAGGAGTGGGACTGGGACTGGACTGAGAAATGTGTAAAGCAATGAGTGGAGGGATCTTATTATATAAGCCATGGAAACTAGAACTGAGGAGCACATGCCTGTCATCATGTATTCCTGTGGGCCGTAGGCCTGTGATATTAAAGGACCTTTACTTTTTATCTTACCCTACACTAATGTGGCTCGGAGTCCTGCTTTGGGAGGGGGTCACTCATGGCATCACTCTGATTCTGTGATTCTGTGAAGGAAACTGTGATTTTGATAAAAATAGTGTTTTCTGGTAAAGGAACAATGACTGAAGTAGTTGTGACCAGCTGTAAAAATAATCCATAAAATTTTCAAAGTCGCGTAACATGGAAAATGGGGAACTTATACTATATAATTGACATTTGGAGTGATACAGACCTGCTCTACAGGCTCTAAGATGTTTGCAAGCTTCTTCAAAAACCTTCATATGATAGCAATGACAAAGTAAGCGAGTATACCATCATGAAATTTACCCTCAACTGTCATAACCAAAGTAGTGTAAAATGCAATTCAAATTTTTTAGTGCTATTGCATACAGCAATTCTGACTTCCAGAAGGTGAACTTTGGTTAACCAGGTCTCTGACCCCTCTGCTATCTCTCTGCAGTAGCCATGGCTAGACTTTGATTCAGCTCAAGCCTTCTTTTGCCTAAATTAAAGACAATAGAAAACAGTCTTCTGAAAATACTCTTGTTCTGATCAGTCTTATGTCAAAACTACTTGATGACAACTTCTCTCAAGAAAAGTTCTCATATCTCATAGAGATGTTATCCAAATCTAAATAGTTGGTAAAAATAAGAGGAGAAAGAATGATATCCTTTGAAGTGACTACTGTGATTCTGGGAAGTGTCCTCTGTTTTCACAAATTTCCTCATTCAACCGTACATTAAATAGTGCATGGTTGAGCCTCTGATAATTTTCTTTGTAAAAGAAACAAAATTGAAAATGAGAAGTACCGCAATCCTCCTCTGTTGCAAGTCAAACAGTTTCATCACCCTTATTCTAGACAATGCTGTTTTTGCATGACTCATTATTCCTACCTTCAGTGATATCTGCAGTTTTATGGAGGTACTGTAGGTCTGCCAGCCACAGCAGAGGCAAGTGATAAGGCTGGGGCCTGTGTGGCTATATCCTGTAAAAAAAAAACATACATAATTTCATTAATTCTAGATTAAATTCTAAGGGTTAAATGAAAATATTAGCCTTGGCCTTCTTTCAGGTTTGGCCTTGGTAAAAATGGTTATGGCACTCAGCAATTTAACTGTGAAGCAAGAAATGAACAAGACTTGTTTTCCACTGTTTGCAGAAGATGTTTCACCAGCAGTGAGTGACAGCTCTGTGTTTTAAGGAGTAAGAATCTGCCTTTTACATGATCCTGAGTTGGAAAGAAAAAAGTTTCCTGTGCAGCAAGGTTCATTTCATGTTTAAACAGCTTTCTTTTGGGACAGTCTTTGGAAAGTAGCTCTTCCATTTCTGCTTTTCCTTTTGCCTTTGGGCATTGCTATAGTAAGATTGACTTACCGTGCATAAATGTGGATGCTGTGAAAAAGAATGTCTAAATCTTATCTAAACTTTTGTGCATTAGATTACAATCAAAATACTGTTGTGAAGTATTACACTTCCATGAGTATACTTTACTTACTAATCTTATTTCATATTATATCAACATTCAGATGAATTCATCATCTGAAGTAATACCTGCTTTCTTCAGTTTGAGTCTCAGAATAGATGAACATTTTTTATCATTGTCAATAAGAAAATTACTTATGTCACCCTTGATATTGAAATGAAACTCAGTTATGTTGACCTTGATATCCAAATGAACTGTCTAATATAAAGATTATGCATACTCCAGTCTTTCAAAATTACAAGAAGTGGTCTACTATTTTATATGATGGATGAGTTATTAAAGAAGTCAGATGAAGAACTGAGAAAACTTAGGTAAAAATTGAATAGAGAGGTTAATTAATAATTTACTTAATATAGGGAGAAAAATCGTAACTAAAAATTGTCAGGAAATGGAGAATGACTTAGGTCAAACTCTTCACTAACTTGAAACTAAGCAAGTTCATAGACTGTTGTTTCAGGCGAGAGCTTAAATCAGAATGCTAAAAGCAGTCATTGCTACAGTCTAGAAGGTTAAATATATTAAATTACAAGGCATTCAAAGCTTTAGTCAGTATCCTGCAGAATTTCAGTATCTTAGAACATAAAGAATGCTTCTTGCTGGTACATTTGGTAATGCATTATATTGCTCTGCATAGTACAGGGTTTGTATGATGAAATTCTGCTCTGAGATGTTGCCAGTTTGAAGGTACCACAGCCCAGGCAGGAGTCAAGCCCCTTGCAGTATTGTAAGAGCACAGTACTCCATGGGAAGAGAGTCTGTTTCTTTGCACAAGCAGCCCCATGCAAAAATCTATGTTCAGAGGATTAACAGTGGCTTTCTTTGCTTGAGGAAAAATCCTACTCAAGACAAAGAGGCCTGGAGTTTTCATAGGAGTGATCAGCTGTTGGTGAGAAGAGACCTAGAATATCTTTCAGAAATTGCTTGAGAGAACAGTATTTTTCTTCCTGTGTTCATTCACTTTTTTTTTGTAGAACACAGAAATGCTATTTACTTTGTCAAAAGAATGGAAATGTCAAAGCTTTCAGCTCTTGGCCTTTCAGCAGGTGAGCTCACCAGTGTATAGAGGAGGTCAGTGAGCTGAACTTTGTCAGGGATATTAATATTTTATAATGCTCGGAATCAGCATAATTTATCTCATCGTTAGGTCATGCCACAGTCCTGTGCCTTTTAAGCCCTGAAACATCACCAGCAGTTACAAGTGCTGCTCCCATTGAAGGCAGGATGGCTCTGAAGGTAATTTCAGCTCAAAACAAGTTCTTATCCCTGAATGCTGTAAATGAAAAGACAAGTAATTTGTAATCTTTTTTTTTTTTTTTGCAGAACAAAGAATGAAATCTGGTGAATAAATGGGACATGATAGTACTAAATAAAAACCCAATTGAATTCTCTCTCTGACCTAAGGAGGAAAATTGAGTAGAGCGATCTCTGCATGTTCTTGGAAGGCTTTCCACAGTGAGATACCCACCTATGACAAGGGGTCTTGGACCCCCTTATAACAGAAAATACTAAATGGTGGTAAAGCATTTATGAGGAGCACAGAACTCCACAAGGAGTAAGTTTTTCTTGCAGAACTGAAATTCTAATGTTGCGAATTGCGACAACGAAACAGCAAGTGCCACTTACCAATAACTAGTTATTATACTTCAAAATACTTTTAACATATGTCAAACTAAATGAGAGGAAGAACAAGCAAAGCTCTTAAAGATATGCATATGCTTACTTAACTTCAGCATGTGGCACCTGCCCTACTGACTTGTGGTTAGCAGTATATGTTATTGTACTTGTTTCCCAGTCTTATCTGGCACATGTTCCTCATTTACTGTCTTTTGAAGGATCCCACCAGTGCTCACAGGTAACTGCTTCTGACAGGCATGGGGGCAATATCCACTTCATTGCTTATCATAAAATTGGCTGTGGTGGGAGGCAGGAAAGCCCAACTTTCTATCTTCCCACAGCATCCCGCAGTAACCCTGGATGGCTGTAAGGGTGTGTTGCAGAGCGGGATCTCACCTCTCCTTTCCCAAGACATTAGGATTCTCTAAATTTGGGAAATGCTGAGCGATGTGCTTGCCCAGAAGGATGAATAGGAGTTACCTTTAGCAGCTCACAGAAACAGTCTTATCTGTGAAGGCACCCCAATTCAGAACTGCTTTAATCCTGCTGTGACAGTCTTCAGTGTACCTGCTCAGTGTTGCAAAGCTTAGTGGCAATTTGGGGATGTAGAGAAGCAGATCACGTACATTTTACCCTGTGCCTTGTGCCATGGTCTCAGTATGTGTTTTCAGCAGTGATATGGTAGGACCCACTGAGCCACCTTGCCTCACTTGTTATATTAGTCTATAAATCTCTAGTTTTTGCTTCGGGATTTCCTATTTCACAGTCATAAATGTGCCTGCACACTGTAGATACCTGTTGGAATACTGTCAATTATGGTAGCAGTAGAAAAACACTGAGAGTATAAGAACATGCTGCTCAGACTTTCAGTACTAAACTTACATGTGTTGCTTCACCTCTTCTATTTAGAAATCATAAATTCTGTTGCATGAAAGTTCATATTCAAGGGCCATTAGCTTTGTTTATCACTTAGGCTAATTAATATAGATTCATAGAATCATTTAGGTAGGAAAAGACCTTTAAGATCATCATCCAACTGTAAACCTAAGACTGCCAGTTCCACCACTAAACCATGTCCCTGGGTATAAAATCGCTTAGGTTGAAAAAGACCTTTAAGATAGTTAACTTCAACAGGAAGCTATTATTTCCTCCCTTCTTTAAATAGCTTGGACAAATAGAGGTTTTTAATTTCTCACTAACTTTTATTAAAGGAGCTGACTTCTCTATAGTAACAGAATAATTTGAATATGAATGTAAATACTCAGATTTCATATGCACGTTGTCAGGTACATACTATCAGAATCCCACAATACACAGCCTGAAACACATTGAAGATGCAAATTTAATAAGTCGTCTTCTGTTTAGAGAGCTATCCAGTGTTTTCACCGATATTTGAGTCCAACATTTGTCCTGTTCACATTGATGTAAGAATCAAGATCTGTTGAATTTGCTTTTGGCTTCTAAATTCAGTGATTATGGCTGAATTCATAATAATGCCTTTTGCTACTTTCCTAGTAGGACTGGAGAGGGGCAGGAAAGTTTGTTTACATGCTGGGTTTTTTCTGTGTACAGAATGTCCCAATATCAAAGTGGGCAAGTTGGCACAGGAGTCTGCGTTGTCAAGTAAGAAGAAGTTAACATCAAAACCTAAATTAATGCAGCTTGTTTCAGGCAAACTCAGTAAACATTTATATTGTGCCAGTTTTGCAGTCAGGAATAATTTTTAAAATCTGACAATGGCTAAATTAGACAGTTTTCCATCACTGCCTAGAAAAGTAAAAGTGTAATTGCCACTTGCATCTGGTAAAATGGATTTTGCATTGCGATATTTAACACATAGTGAATGAACAAGCTAAAATCAATAAAAAGTAGACTGAAACTTTGTGCTTTCCCTCCCATTCTCTTATTGTTGTGTAGGAGCACTAGGTACTTGATGTAAGTATTTATTGAAGAGGTTTGGATGCCACACTCTTCTTGTATAACGTGTCTCTGTAAAACCTGCATATTCCAGTTGAAGTCCATAACGTATGTGTTGAATCCAGTACCACAGGTTTGATTTAGGTAGTAAATAAGAGGGGTTGTACCTTTTTAGAGACTCCAGTTGCTACTTTTAGGGGTTCTATAGGCCAATATGAAAAAATAATTCTGGAATATCAGGACTACAGCAATGTCCTACCAGGGTGAGCACATTGTTAGCCTGTCGTTTCAGACAACAGAGGTTTTGGGCAGCTGTTGGGTAGTTTGATATGTGCATTGTTTGTAAGGGGTTTCGCTCTCACCTGAGGTTCCAGACTTGTTGGTGGTAGAAACGGTGTTAAAAAAGAGCTAGCTCTAACCTGCAGGTCATCAGTTGAACACCTCTGTGTAAGCTGGTCACTGCATGCTGGTGTACAAAGAGGGTAGCCTTTGAAAATGCATCATCACTAGTTTTGTTTTTAACAACCACTGAAAAGATTTTTTGAAAAGAAGACAAAGTAAAATCCACATAAATGCTTCCATCCCAAATTAACACTTTGGGCAGCTTTAACATCCTGATGTCATTGTTATCACAGAGTTTATCTTTGCTCAGACATGGAATAGCTATGGTGACATTGTGTATATGTATTAAAGCCAAAAGAGTAATTTGAAGGGAATAATTTATTTGATGTATTGATCTGCCCTCTCACCTTTTTTATCTGCCTTGGCCATTTAGACGGAAAGGTCTTTGGTCATATCCTGACCCCAGTAAAGTCAATAATGAAATGCCCATAGACTTCACCACTACCTGGATCTTATCCTGGGAGTTTTCACTTAGCAGCTCTATGGAGCCTTGATATTTACAAAGCAAAATAGACCAATTATTTAAACAAGGATACAAGGAATGAACAAATAGTTTTGTGAGCACTGAAGAAGAAATACTTGTTCTGTGCTCTGGGTCAATTCTCCAGTGTCTAACAAGATGTGAGTGCATACCTCAGGCTTTGCCTCAAGCCTCTTTTTGATAGACTTTGTTCATGAGGCTATTGCAGATAGAGCTTCAGAGACCTTTGCCCCTTTGTCAAATTAGTTTTATTTAGGCAACATGAATGAAAATTACTGAATGGGAGGGAGGGGAGTGATTGCATAAGCCACATATTCTAGGAGAACGTTATTTTTAAATTAATAATTTGAAAGGAATTTCAATTGGTTAATCATTTTTTCTGTTGTACTCTAGAGTTTGTAGCATTAGTCACTAAAGGGAATTTTAATAGATCCTTCCTTTTGGCTAAATGTAGTTTTTTTCGGCATGCCATAATGAAATTTAATAAGCATATGTGTTTCTTAAGTCTTAGGATTCCTTTAAAATAAATTAGTTTGGACGTTTGTCATAAACTATCGGAAACCAAAGAAAACAAGTGAGGGAGAAAATCAATTCTTTCCAATTCCTGTTGCTTGTCCTCTACATGCACTAAATGATAAAACACAGATCATAGCTCTGTTTTACATAGATACCCATACAGCTAAGCATGGATCAAAGGAAATGGCCAAATTTTCAGAAAGATATGACCTTTTTAGACTTTGGGAGAAAATATTCTGGAGAGTTACCACTTGAGTAAATGAAGCATAAATTCAATGCCTTTTCAGAGAATCTTAAAATATAGCATGAGAAAAAAGCAATAAGTTAAGGGTTATTTGAAAAAGAACAGCCATAACACACTTGGATAATGAATTGCCTGAAGATCTCAGGTTTGAAAGACCTGTAGAAATGGTGAGAGCAACGAGCAGAAGAGAACCTACTTCTATCTCTTAGCCAAATCGCACTCATTTTATCCAAGAATGACTAGACTGTTGAGCTTCTTGTAAATCTGTGATGTGTCTACAAAAAAATTGACAAGTTTTCAAAGCTTTAGCACTGGTTACTTGTGGAGGTTTTGATCACCCTAAATTTCTGATAATGTCAGTAAGTGTATTCAGCAGGATAGGGTACTGGGAAGTCAGAAAAAGCTGCCATGCATCTTGGAATGTCCAGGAATTTTCTGTACTATCCATATTCCTAGTTTTCAGAAAAGTATTATGTTTCCTGGGTATGATTTTATATTTTGCATCTGGACAGATAAAACATGGATGTAATTTCAAACTGTTATATACAGTGACATGGTACTTAAGAGCTCTGAGGTATTGATCAGAACATGAAGGAGAATAAATGACAGACTCAGGAACAGATTTAAGTGATGGGCTTCAGCTTTATGGCTTTAACAAAGCAGCTGGGCAATAAATGTCTAAATCACACCTACATTTGTGGCAGTTAGAATTCAGTGCATGGTTACAAGATTCCAGCTGTGAAGTCAGTGATCTGCGGCAGAACTCCCTCTTCAGCCTGTACAAGGACATAGTCTTTTCCCCATATGAACTGATGGAGAGGTTATCAAGAGAGGATTCTTCTAAAGTCTCCTTTTTTTTTCTGCTGGTAGGTGGTTCTGGATTCAATCAGCCGATCTGTAGAAATCTCAATGAGTTTCCCAAGTTGTTGGAAGACATAAGAAGTCAAAGACGGAATGGAAACACCCTCAAAAGACTCCTGTTCTCAGCTGGCTATAAAGGGGTTTGGAGCAACTGGCAACCTAAACTAGGCACTTCAATTAAGTATCTGAAATTAGACAGGATGAGTCTAGCTGTGGTCCATCAGCTAACTGTATCTCATTTACCTCTGAGAAAAGATAGAGGGGTTCTAAACAAATTTGTCTTGCCATTTTGAGTATGGAAATTTCTTATTTCACTGTGCTTGTATTATAGGGAGGGGGAAACAAAATGGAAGTCATAGGGTGACAGAAATACTTTTCAGATATCCAAATAAGCTGAGTGTGCCTTTTACTGATAAGGTTTGAAAGAATGTCCAAAGGTGAAGACTAGAATTTTTCTTGTCTCAGACCTAATCTACTCCAGTCAGTGAGTTAGAGTGGGTTTTGGTTAAGAATTAAAACAGAAGTGTTTAGCCCGTGACTCATTCTTGGCTACAGTCATTCCCTCCCTCCCACTGATGAGGAAAGGAGCACTGAGGATAGGAGATAAATAGAAATAATAGTAATTGTAAGCAAGTGAAAAAGTGTGTGTATACTTCTTGACAATCTGCTTCCATGTATCATAAATTTATGCTGTATAGCCTCATAAATCCTTCTACTATGCATCATTGTGGAACCCTTCATGTGTTTTTAAATTCAAAGGGCAATTATTCAAAGGGGGCCCTTCCTTGGTGGCTTCAAAAGCAATTAATCCATGGTGTGCTTTCTGCTGTATCACAGGCAGAACATACAGGTCTTCCACTTCACTGTAATTCATCTGGGCCAGCTGCAGATTCAGAGTGCCTGCATATTCAGAAATGAAATTTTCTCTTTGTATTTACAGCAGTCCCAAGGGACGTGCTTATCTTGGACCCTCACCCTCATTGCAAAGCAAGTTTATGTTGTAGTCAGATCAGACTCCCAGCACCAAAGAATTCAACCTCAAAGCCTTCTGGGGTCCAGAAATCTCAGGTGCCTCTGAAACAGTCCTACAAGAACCCATAGCAAAATGCAGGTAGCTCAGATGGCTGATGTCATCATGCCTCTGTCAAACTGATTCCTACCTTATGTTTGATCCTGACATCCAGGATCACATACCTAAAAAGGCCTTGTCAGTTTTTTGAGGACAAATGCGTCCATAGGTATATTTCTTCAGTGTGACTCCAGTCCTCTGTCCTTGCTGGTTCAGTTGTGAGCACGTTAATTCCAGTGACACTGCTTCTTGCATAAATTGCCCATTCAGTCATTCCACTGCATGCCTGGAGCTGATTCTCTGCTGCCTGAAGAATGAGATTGCTAATTCTGAAAGACATCAAAAAGGCTGCAGCAAATGCTGCTTTAATCAGTTGATTCACATTCCCTCAAAGGTGATTTCTTAGTACATATCCTATAACCTTAAAGCAATATGGGTTTGGAATACACATCATCTTTTTCGTCTTGACACCATCAGCAGCTTTAGTAAGAATAACTCTTTTAAGTTAATTACAACACTGTGACAGATCAGATCTCCCTGATCCCATCACAGCTCAAGATCATGTATGAAGTGGATTCAGTCTGAACTACTTATTGCTCTTTGCTGTCTCAAGCTTTTAGGTGATAAAAAAATCCTGAAATATGACTTGCAGTCTCCTACATTTTGACAAATTCCACCAAATATTTTTGGAAATCTTGGTTATCCAGGGTTTTCAGCCCAAAGTCCTAAAGTATGAGACTGGCCCCATGATTAATAAAGCTTAAGTGCTGGGTCAGTATGACTGGGCTTCCCAAATTTGTCTTTCCCACAAAATATGACTGTGGTGCTGTGGATGTCAAGAGTGACAGACTGTGGAAATATACTCCTTATGCTTATCTGTCATTTTTGTACGTACTCACTGACAAAATCTATTGTCACCTAAAGCTGGAAGCTAGGCAGCTGACCAGTACTGGAACTCTTGGGCTGTCTTGTGCAGGGCCAGGGTTTGGACTCAATTATCCTAATACCCTTCCAATGCAGTATATTCTTTCATTCTATGATCTAGTCCTGGGAATTTTCAATATCATTATTTGAACCAAAGGAAGAATGAATATAAAATAGTTGATGAAGTTACACTTTTCTGTTCACAAAGATTTATGAACAATAAAGAGCAAAACTATTCAAAATCTCTTATAATTATTGATGAATTAGAAATACGCTCAATGATTATATCAACTGAAATAGTATGTATGGTCCTTCCTGGTGGTGGGCTATGTGCCATATTTCAGTTTCTCATCCTGACAGCTGGCTGTAGTACATCTAGTGATAGGCTAGATTTGTATGTGTATCTATGTGGATTCAGAACTTGGATTATGCACCTTTTTTTCCAGAACAACCTCTCTGAACTTCATTATGAAGACTTCTGTTAAACAGCTTAGATGACCAGAATTTGTGGCAGAGAAGCTGAGTAGGAATGGCAGAAAACCATGCATACAACCCTTGATTTCCAGACCTAAAAGTTACTGTGTTCTCAATGTGTTTAGCAAAGTTAATGAACATATAGTTCTGTACTTGTGGGATGAGTTGGAATAAAAGTCTCTAAAAACTCCACAATATTTTAAAAGGTAATTTTAACCCTAATGGAGTCAGTCAATAGATGTACCAGTCTCACTAGATTTGCTTCAATTTCCATTTGAGTCAATGGAGAGAATCCCACTGGCTTTAAGTAGGAATTAGATTAGCAGGATTGATGAAGCAATTGTGTTCTCTCTGTGTTAGGAATAGGAGTTTCTTGAAATTATCCCATTTTTGAGGAATTCAGATCTCTGTACCTTGGCTCCAGATTGCATATTGAGAAAGAGGCAGGAAAAGCAAAACTTCCACAACTCAGTCTGTGTGTAGTGGAATGTGTGAAGAGACAGAAGAATGCCTTCCACTACGGGAGCTGGCAAAATCCATAGTTCCATCCTTATTGTTAGAAAGTAGTAAGTTTGAGAGTGATAGTTAAACGTGTACAGTGCTTTCAAATTATGTATATTGTTACCAATTTTCTAATAGTCTTTATTCGTACATATATCAAGCCTGTGATCCTGAGACAAGTAGCTCTGTCTGAACCTTTTTTTTAAAGGAGAAGTAAAATGTGTGTACAGATATGCTTTGCAAAATGGATATTTCCATGGTAAAGCAGCACGTACTGTAATAACTGGAGCAAGAATGAGACCTTTTCTTCTCACCTTTGTTCCACCAAGTCTTTGTGTGAGCTTCTTTTCTCTCTTGCCTCTAACATAGCCTCTTAATTTAGCCAATAGTTCAGACTATTTTCAAGCTCCTTGAGGGCTCAGAGGCAATCAAATCCATCTTAAATGAAATTGATGAACGTAAGTCCAATAAGTCCTATATATTTTTTTTATTTTGCTGGCCTTGCCTAGAAGCCTGCATGTTCCTTGTCTGTGAAAGAGCTCATACTTCACTCAGCAACCTCAGAGAGTTTGATTTAAGACAAGAATTTTACTGCAGTCTATTTTTATAGCAGAGGTTTATATATATGTGTTCTGCAGTTCAGTGAGGTTAGAGGTGTGTCATTCTGTAGAAGCATCAGTGATTTTTATTCTCTCCAGTTTCACTAGAAAGGTCTTAATACTTTGTATTGAAATTTTTCCATTATTCAAAAGACATTTGATACTTTAGCAAATGCATTTGTATTTTGCAAACAACTCAGCATCTGACCTGTCATTACACAGGTATAATACAGCATGGAGAGAACATAAGAGGCTGTACTCCCTTTGCCCAAATTACCTAGACAGCAGCTGCAGTCTTGCTGCCTATCTTTTACATCTCAGCCAGATCCATCTTTGTTACCAGGACTTCTATGGAGAAGTCACCACTCTTGCTGTGAATGATAAAATAGGAACTGATTCCTTTTGGAGTAAGACTTTAAAAAGTCTTCAGTGTTATACTCAGTCGTACACAAATGAGCTCACATGGAGATTATAGTGCCAGCAAAGAGGGATAATGTGGAAAGAGCTGCAGGTCTTTGTGGGCTTTGAAAATTGTGACTTGACTATGATATTAGGCAGTCCTTAAAACGTAGTAAAAATTAATAGTCTAAGGGCAGTCAGATATGTACTCAGAAAGATTCAGTGTCTTCAAAATTATAGTGTTATGCATGTTTAACCAAACCAGTGATCAGACGGGATAGTGGGATGAGAATTCCTTAAGTGTTTTATAGTGGCTGTGGATTACAAAGTAAGTCATACATGCACATTTTACAGTTAAAAATAAATTGAGCTTATGTGGCTACAGAAACTACTGCTGCTGTAGTTTGGGGAAGATGTGTCCCCCACTATCATTCTTAAATCCAGACATCAATAAAAATGTTTAAAATATAGAAACATCCCAATGAAATTCTGAGGGTTTTGAAGCTGCTGCATTTGATAGCTAATTAAATATTGTAATTCTTAATTGTTTTGATTGTATTATATATTTTACAAAATACATAAAGCAATAATTAACTCTGATGGTGATGCAGCTGGAAAATTGTGAAGATTAGAACTTTGACCATGGAATTTTCTTGTGAATATGGAGCAGGATGTAGTGTTGGGATGCTCAGTTGCATTCTATCATTTTGGAACATGTAGCTGTAGTTGAGGTGCCTCTGCTCCCTGCGAGGCATTGGGAGAATTAAGACAGTCCTGGAATTGTAACATAAAGCAGAAGGTGTGACTGAGCACCAGTAGAAGTAGGTTTGGAATGGTCTTGGGCACCCAATCCTGTTAGTGTGGAGTGGTTGTATGGAGTCAAATCACAGAATGACAGAATATGCTGAATTGGAAGGAACCCACAAGAGTCACTGACTCCATTCTTAGCCCTGCACAGAACCATCCCTAAGAGTCACACCATGTGCCTGAGAGTGTTGTCCAAATGCTTCTTGAACTCCGTCAGGCTGTGCTGTGACCACTTCCTTGGGAAGTCTCTTCCGGCACCCAACCACCTTCTGGGTGAAGAACCTTTTTCTAAAAATCCAACCTAAACCTTTCCTGACACAACTTCAGGCCATTCCATCAGGTCCTGTCACTGGTCACCACAGAGCAGAGATCAGTGCCTGCCCCTCCTTTTTCCCTCTCAAGGAAGTTGTAACTGCAAATGAGGTCTCCCCTCAGTCTCCTCTTCACCAGCTGAACAGACCAAGTGCCCTCAGCTGCTCCTTATATGTCCTCCCCTCAAAGCCCTTCACCATCTTGCTGCCCTCCTCTGGACACTGTCCAATAGCTTAATGTTTTATATTGTGGTGTCCTAAACTGCACACAATATTCAAGGTGAGGCTGCACCAGTGCAGAGCAGAGCGGGACAATCCCCCCCCTCTCCCGGCTGGCAATGCTGTGCCTGATGATCTCTGGGGCATGGTTGGCCCTTCTGGCTGCCAGGGCACTGCTGATTCATGTTCAACTTGCTGTTGACCAGGACTCCCAGATCCCTTTCCATGGCGCTGTTTCCAGCACCTCATTCCCCAGTCTGTACGTACATCCAGGGTTGCCCACTCCCAGGTGCAAAATCTGGCATTTTCCCTTGTTGAGTTTCACATGGTTGGTGATTGTCCAGCACTCTGATTTGTCAAGGTCTCTCTGCAGGGCCTCCCTGACTTCGAGGGAATCAACAGCTTAGTATCTCTTCCAGTCATTTCTGAAGATGTTGAAGAGCACAGGGCCTAAGACGGAGCCCTGTGGAACCCCACCAGTGACAGCTCCAGTCTGGTGTTACCCTGTTCACTCTTACCTCAAATTATTTTCTGAACCTTCCTCTTTAAAAAGGAGCAAAGAAGGCTTCACTTTTGTTTGAAAATTGTCAGCTGGAAAGGCTTTCTTTTTGAGATAAATCTTGCAATTTTCAGGCTCCAGTGGCAGGAATGTTTATCCATTTCTTATGACTGTTTAGGCACAATGCATAGGGAAGGCCAAGATCAGAAACCAGAACAAGATGTCTCTTTCTTATAAACCAAAGGTCCAGTCACCTATTCTCAGTGTTTTCCTGCTTTTCCTTTGTCTCATGCAATGACCCTTGTTTTTCTACACACAGCATGGCTCTATGTCACAGGAAAGGGTAGAAAGTGCATTTCCACTGCCTTACCGATTCAACTATGTTTAACCAGGAAGGTATGAACCTGAAGCCTAAGAAAAATCAAACCTGTCATATTCTAAAGAAGTCCCATAGACCGCTGAACAGCTCAGTAAAAGTGAGCCAATGTCCTTCCCTGCATTTCATATGAAGCTCTCTTTTGAATACAGTATTAAGTGTCAGCAGCAGCTCTTAAGCCTGCTTGGAGAAAACCTACTTAATAACGTTTGGAAATCTACCGCATGGAAGCAGTAACCATGAGAATCCTTCTTGGGCTCTAATATCACAGAATCACACAAAGGTTGAGGTTGGAAGGGACCTTTTCTCTAACCCTCTTGCAAGGTCACCAAGAGCAGGCTTCTCAAACACTGTCTGTGACATGAGCAGAGATTTATGAATGTAATAACAATTCTATCTTCATGTAGAAACAGGACTTTTTAAATTTCACTGGAAAAAATATCAGTTGTCTGGGGAGCCATTCAGGGGTTTTGAGGATTAAATTTTTAGCCTTAGATGTGTACTCAGGTATTGTCTGGGTATATCCTCACTTTTGGTGGATTGCTCTAGTGTATGTGATTTTTCAGATTATATAAAGGATATCCAGAAGGTTAATGTCTATGAACCCCAAGGGGTATTTTGCATGCTGAAAACAATTTGGTAATAGGAAGAAGACCCTACTGGTATCACTTTATCAGATGTCACAAGTGTTGCAGCCTGTAGGGAAGGATTTACTCCCTTCAATCAGGTGTACAGACATTCTGCTATGAAGACTACACTGGTAAGAACTGAAACAACTAATCAAGAGGCACTTTTGGAATATTCCTATATTAAATGTCTGCTCAGGGAAAGGGGAGATGGGACTTGTTGTGGATATTACCCTGAAGCACAGTGGAGGATTTAATGGATGCTCTTCTTTCACCCTGGGAAAAGTCCAACTGTGTTCATTTATTTTTTCCTGATGGAAAGATTCCTATAATCTTCGTTCTTTGGATGCTGGTCCACTCAGCACTTCTTTTGCTTTAAAGATGGCCTGTCTGGTGTTTATTTTGCCTTTTGACAGCACAAGTTTAAAATTTAGAAAAGGTTGGGTAGCAGGAATAGGAAATACAGTGATTACATAAATCAAAAAAAGTGTAGAAGTTGAAGTTCCCTGAACCTTGTAATTTAGCAATTTCCAATCTCGTTAGATAAGAATCGCTGTAAAACCATGTTAGACTATGAGTACAACATTATTTTTGTTAGCTATGCTTTCACCCTATGGCACTTGTGGCAATCATTTTAGCATACTTGTTTCCCTAACACGTACTCCCTGTAATGCAGTCAGTGGAAGAAGCAGGTTAGTGAAAGAGCTGTTAATTTTCCACCATGAATGAATACTCCTTCCTGCTTGGTAGATGTTTTTCCCCCTGCAAGTTCAATAAATATTTATGTCAGCCCTGCTGTCAAGTAGCACTCTTAGTAACAGACAGTTGCTAAATTAAGATACTTTCCTTGTCAGTAAAGAAAAGCTAATAATGCAAGTGCCATATGCGAGCCTAGGAGAAGATTTGCCTTATAATTATCGTAACAGGTTGAACTGCAACTCTAAGAGTAATAAAACACAGGGACAGACTGTGTTACCACCAGGTGGATTGAGGTAACACTGAGACAACATAAAGGAATTGGGTTCTCTTCCTTGGTAGTGGTGTTTCACAGGGACGGCTGCAAGTAAACTTCAAGCAAAATGGGCAGAGGTGTTGGGAGACGGTGCTGCAGACTACGACCTGCTCACAGAGGTGTTACTCCATCAGTGTGTCCTGGCAGCTGTAGTTGTAGGCTCCAGAACAGACAGATGTGTGTTAGTAGGCAAAAAAGTGCAAGAAAACTGCTACACATTCAACTAGACCTACTTTTTCTTTCCATCCATGCTTCAGCTTCTCTCAGTCTTTATTGTATCCTCTGAAGAATGGGCAGATGGAGAATTACTGCTTCTTTTTGCAGCTATAGTTCAGGAAACAGATCTTGGAATCATCATTGACAGTTCACACAATATTGGACATTAGCAGAAAGGATTTTGAGAACAAGACAGACATCAGCATTTTGCCATGACATAAAACCTTCATGCACCATCTTCAGTGCTGTGTGCAGTTCTAGTCTCTGCATCTCAAGGATATTGGTGAGAGAAAGGCAAATAAAATTATCAAGGTGATGGGGCAATGCTTTATGCAGAAAAACTGAAAAGACTGGCAGTTTCCATTAAGGGAATGGATATAGGGAGCATAGAACCATTTTTTACCAAATTCCATGTGACGTTGTTTAGGCTGGACACAATGAATGTAGATCAGTAACATATAAAGAAGGTACTTCTCCAAACACTTGGTTATGCACTTTGCAGGCTTCACAGAATGATATCTCATCAAATTACTTAGGTTGGAAAGGGTCTCTGGAGATCATCTAGTGCAATTTCCCAGCTCACAGCAGGGATAACTAGAGCTGCATGCTCAGGGCTCTGTCCGTTTGGATCGATTATGTCCATGGACTCCACAAACTCTGGTCAACAAGTACCAGTGCTTGATCACCCTTATACTAAAAATGTTTTTTCTTATGCTTAAATGGAATTTCCTGTGTTTCAGTTTGTGGCCATTGCCTCTTGTCCTGTCACTGTACACCACTGAGTGGAGTTTGACTCCATTATCTTTGCTTACCACTGTCAGGTGTTTATACAGATGGTGAAAATCCCGCCCAAACCTTCTCTTCAACAGGTTGAATAGGCCCAACTTTCTCACCCTCTCCTTGTATGAGAAATGCTCATCTCTTAATCATCCTCATGATCCTTTGCTGCACTTTTTCTAGTATGACCATATCTCTCTTGCCCTGGGGAACCCAGAACTGGACACAGCACTCCAGATGTGTCTCACCAGTGCTGGGTAGAGGAGAAGGATCACCATGCTCAACCTGCTGGCAATGTTATTCTTAAAGCAGCCTAGGAAGCTGTTGTCACAAGGGCACATTTCTGGCTCATGTTCAGCTTGATGTCCCCAGGATCGTTGGGCATTTTTCTGCCAAGATGTTTTCTGGCTGAAAGGGCCCCAACAAATACTCATGAACAGAGCTATTTTTCTCCAAGTGCAGGACTTTGCATTTCCTGCCCATCAAAGCTCCTTTAAACAGCAGCACAGCCATCTGGTGTATTGACCACTCCTCCCAGCTTTATCATCTGCAGATTTTCTGGGAGTGCAGTGTCCAGGTTACTAATAAATATATTAAACAATATTGGCCCTAGTATTGATCCCTGGCATACATGGCTGGTGTCTGGCCTCCAGCTGTACATTATGCTCTTTGCAGGAGACTGTGAAGGTAGGCAAGGATCAGCAGATCTCTAAGTTTACAGTAAAAAAATCAATTAGGCAAATTAATGAACAACAGCTCCCTAAGCATATAATAAAAGAAAACATCAGGGATGTGGCCTCTAACATCCCTAGTCCAGCAAGTAAGCATATTGGGAAGAGGATTGGACTGCAGAGGCTAACTAGCCCTTGGGGAAAACTCTGGCAGTGTGAGAGATAGTCCTGGTTCGCATAGATCATTAGTTTGGCCAAAAATCATTTCTCTTTCTTTTCCTGTTGCCATTCCAGGCCAGGGTCTTTGCAATAACACTCCTGAAAGAGAAAGCCCATTGTTGCATTATCTGTGGGACCAAGTGCCTTCTTCTCTTTCTCTCTCCAAACATTTCTCTTCAGCTTCACTGATTTCAGCTTTCACTGGTTTATTGACACTAGTAGCACAGCTGCATACAACCTTCTGGACCAAGTAAGCTCTCTTCTCACACAGCTGATGAGCTGAGACATCCTGGCATACTCACTGGTCGCTCTATACTCTGCCTGTACAGACAGGTAGCTTTCTACTAGGACAAGCTATCCCAGAATTTTCCTGTATTTCCATGAGGAGCATAGTACTGGAAAAGTATGTCTTACCTGTTGTTACGACCTGTTCGTGATGGTGCCATAACTGGGGGTCTTGTTAATAGATTTTTTGAGGTCTTTTAAAATGACAGTGAATATATTCATATTTGTGTTTGTATGCATAAGTAGGTACATACACACACACATATGTATATATGATAGGTTTCTTTTAGAGCAATTTGGTTGCAATGGAATGGAGGTATGTAACCATTTTGGTTATTATTGTTATTATTATCTGTAGTAATATAGCAATATACAAGTATATGTGTATGAACAGTTGCTTCCTTTCACATAGTTTACCACAATGGGAATTTTTGTCTGGATGCGTTAACCAGGATGTGCCTGGAATTAGTGCCTTCCTGATGCAAATTCTCCCGTTCTGTGCTTATCTCAAGTTGTGTCTTATGGCAAGCTCCTTCTGTGGCCTTGACAGTTGTTGAGAAAGGCAACTGAGCCCTTAACTTCTCACATCTATACTGTGAAAACTTTGAATAGGAGGACGTGAATGAAGATAGCGGAACATGACAGTGTTGTCAGTCTTCATCCCATGTGGTGGTGTGGATAGTACATTGTCAGATGTGGAGAATGGTACGCTGAAGAACAGCACCCCGATACAGTCTCTCTCTCTCTCTCTCTCTCTCTCCATTCTAGAGAGTCCCAGAAAAGCCACTTTGATGTTTATCATCTGAGGTACTTATCACCTGCATGCCCTAAGCAGAGCAGCTAGACAAGCAATTTATCACTGAAAGCTTAGAAATAAATACATATGTATTAGCAATAAGAACTTTGTTGCCTTAATTGGGCTTGGTATTAGTCATCCTGAGAAACCAAAAGTTGCACAGTTAAAAAGTTAGTGATATATAAATACACACATACATATACACACACACATGCACCTACTCTGAGTCACACAGACACACATACATATGTGCATACACATCAGCACCTCTCAAAAAGTAACAGATGGTTACCTGCATTTCCAAGGTTGGAGGACTGAAGTTCAGACCATGCTTGAGGTGGTTGCATTGGTTGATATTAAAAAGTCAGCACTTAACAGTGCTTACTTTCTCTGCCTCCCACACACGTGTTGAAAAGAGGAGATAATTTATAATATACTGAAAAATGTTGATTTTTAAATGTTACATACTGTGGATAAAAATAAGTGACTATTTATTACTTTTGTGTTACTGAGGGTGCTTAGCTCTTGATTTTTCAAAGCTCTTTCTATCCAAAGTAAGAAAGAAATCCTGTGTAGTTTTTTATGGTGCCAGGCTAACTCCCAGAATCACATTTTTGAAATGATGTTTTTTGCCCCTTGAATGAGAAAAATCCTATCTGATATGTATAACTTGTATAGTAGAAATATTATTTAATTTTGAGAAAACTAGGCATTTGAACCCTCTAAATATATTTTATTTTTATGTAAGTTCCCTGGACTTAAGGCTGAGTCCTGCTAGTCTCTCTGACCACTGGAGATGTAATGTTTTTTTAAAATGAAAATAATTGAACAACTTGTGCTTTAGTACTATTGCAAGATGCCGTGAACACTGCACAGGGTTCAATACAGTACATTGAATCCTTCTGAAAACTATATGTTCCAAGTCATGTTTTGTTGTGGTGTTACAGTAATGTCAGAGGTACAGGGGTGCCAGGAACCAAAATCCGGTGGGATTTTAAAAAAGGTATTCATGATAAGAGATACTTTCACAATAACCTATGTAGGTTTACTGTACAAGACATAGCATATTCATCAGGGCTCTGAAAGGATCACTCACTGTCTGGCACCACTCCCTTTTGGATGGACAGGGCACCACAGAACATATGGCAAGACTTGGACAGGACACGTTGATGTTTTTAATTGCTTGAGACCCTCCCTTCTCACAGCCAGCAGAGCCTGCAGGGCTGCAGGGTGTTGGAAATGAGGCACCAGCAAAACCTGTCCCAGTCAACACAGCTTCTCAGGACCCCTGGCTATGCTGTACCTCAGTTGTTGTCTCCTTTCCTTGTCCTGAGGTCTGCATCTTCTTTCTATAGCTTCCTAGTGTTATTCTCCTCACATGGAAACCAGGATGCCAACACCTCCTAGGAGCAGATGTGCTCAGCCCTATTTTGCCTTCCTGATGAGTTCAGTGAGAGCAGAAACTCTTGCTTTTTACACAGGGTAAGGATTCAGCTTATCCTAGTCCAAGATAGCTGCTCCACAGCCAGGCTGATTGTGGTGTTCACAGGGGTTAAGCCAATACAAATGGTGCCTTTCCCCAAAACAGACAAGAAGTGGTAGCGTAGGATAGACCAAGCTCTGCTTTTTTTTTTTTTCCTTGAAAGGGAAAAACGAGCTTCTTTATCTATTACAGACTTCTCACTAAAGCACATTGCTGAGGAAACTTGAAGGGCTATATTCTAGAAATTCCCTTTCAGTTCATAGTCTCAATGGCTGTGTGTGAAATTGTTTGTATTGAAATAGATAAAAACAAATAATTTCCTCCTCTGTACTTATTATGGATCCAGTATTTATTTAAAAATATGTTAAGAGACTCTTGCTGTATAACCAACTGCTATATTGGGGTATGAAGCAGAATGTGATTCCCCATTCACAAAGAGAGTTTTCTGCTCTCCTTTATATGATTTCTAATCTGTGCTAAGGCATTTGTGACTACGATATCTCAGCCCAAACAGAAGAATTCTTAGTGTGAAGAGAATGGAAACTACTGAATATTTCAGTTTAGCATCCATTTACTAAACCAAATAACTTCTTGGGGAGGTGTGTGTCTGTGTGTGTGTGGGGGGTGTTGTGGGAAGGGGAGAGGTGAGAGTTAAGGTTCATTTTGTAGCTCTGAGTTCCTATTTCAAGTGAAAAGAAAACATTTAACCAAGTGTTCCATTAATGAGAGTCTAAAGAACAGTCTGAACTTCTAAATAATTCTTATGCACCACAGTAGGAGAGTCCAAAGACTTAGATTAAGCTTTTCATATCCAGAATGACATTCCTCCCACATGCCCTCCTACCAGCACCCTAAATTTGCAGGCAGCTTCAAATACTTTTAAATATGAATTTTGAAGGACCTTCTTGCAGACTACATCCTCTTTATAAATTGCAGGCAAATCTGTCAGAATTTTGTCTTCTGCCAACAATGAGCAGAAAATATACGTATCAAACACCAAAACTTAAAAAGCTGCAGTTCTCAGGCTTTCATTCACAATATATGCATTCAAGAAAAACAAGTTTTATATATATGTCTAGTAAATACCCCAGAGAACTATTAGCCAGAGAGCAAAACTAAATTGATCTGGCTGTTATCAGAATTTCAGAATTTGATTCATCATAGGCATTCTAGCTAAGATTAAAAAAAAACCCCAATACCAAAGACTTCCAAAACCTCATGTTCTTTTAGACACAGAGCAGCTTTCCTCCTGCATTTTTATATTTTAATCAGCTTCATGCAGTATGTTCAATCCTCCATGAAGACAATTCAGTTCCCAAAGCCAACAGCTTTAACATATTTTTTTCCTGACTTGAGAAAGAACTCCCTTCCAAATGGTGGAAGAAAGTGATTGAAAAACTAGAACTTATTCACTTAAGATATCCCACCATACATAAGATATCTCAATTATTTTATAAGTGGCAGAGGGAGCTATAACTGAGACAGTCTGTTGAGGCTGCTTCTCTATACAGAAGGTAAGTCAGTTATGAGACTACTTGTTTTTGCTAGCTAATGGCTATACGGTACCACAGTATAAATCCATTACTTGGGTTTCCAAAACAGAGTTAAATGTCTCTCAGTTATAAAGGTATGAACCCTTGATTTAAAAAGATTCTTCTAAAAACATTGTAGTGTAATAAGCTTAGTTACTGAGCCCCTACATCCTCCATGCCATTATGTCCAAGACTGTAGAGACTAAAATCCACCTACATACCACCCACCCACGTACAAGGAGAACAATTTCCTAGCACACAATCAGCCCAGTATACAGAAATTGGGATATTTCTCTGTATTGCAATCTGAACACCTAGAGCTCCTGAAAGCCTCTCCCAATGCATGTAGTGCAGGCAGTGCTGTTGTTCATAAAGATTATGCAGGAATGTAAGCTGTGTCCTTGCACAATCTCCTGTTACCTGGAAAGGGAAACTCAAGAGTGCCACATTGAGATCTAAGCAGCCAGATGTGGCCTGAGCAGCCTGAACCCAGGGAACAAGGGCTGTGCACAGGCAGATGCAGTACAGGGCAGCCACACAGCCTGGACAGCTGCTTGTGCCTGAAAACCATTTTCCATCTGTCAGCTGAATACGACCACTTTTCTGAGAGACACAAAACATAACAATTCCAATTATTATTTCAATAAGGCATAAATTTTGGTAGATTGAAAGGAAGTTTCTGTTGACATAAAGCAACACTGGAAATTGTACAAACTGCAGTAAAACTTCAGTCTAAATCCATTGTAATTTTTATTGCTGCTATTACTATTAGTGCCATGATACAAACAAACAAGTATATATGTCTGTGTGTGTGTGTACATTTGCCTGCATATGTTTATCTATATTGACACATCGTATTTTTTTATTCCAATAAAAGTACACTAATAAAAGTGTAAATACACTATGAGAAAGAAAATCTCCCCATAGATCTGTTTTGCTTTGTGATGTAACTTTCAAAAGATCTTTTACAGAACCCTTAAAAACTCTACAGAACTTCCATGTAAGTTTTGCTTGCAGAAGATGCTGAAGGACTGTTAACTAGCACATGAATAACCCCTGAGCCAATAACCATGACTTTCCTTGTCTGTGCAGCAAAAGGCATGTTTCAACAATTTTTCTTGCCCAGTCTGCCCTACTCAGAAATTTTGTGTAGTATTTGTATTCACATGTTTGGTTGGTCACGGCTTTTTTGTGTGTTTCCGTGGAACAATACTAGTTCATGACCAAAGCTGAGTGGAACAGTCTCAAGTGAAAGACTGCAGCATCAGAAATCAGGGGTTTAAATTAAGTAGGAGGAAATATTTTTCGGTGTACTTGATTTACAGCCACAAATGTTATTAGGTACTCTAAAAATGCTCTACCAAGCAGTTTGATTATTAATGTAGATATTTGAGAATGGATATTTAGGAGTATTTGAGATAATGAATCTGACTGCTCTGAAAGTGTTCTGCCTCAAGTATTGGATTTATTCACTTTTAATGATTACTTTTTGGTTTCTCATCCCTCAACAATTCCCCTGACACACTTAATATTAATTTAAGACATACAGCATGGATCAAATATTAAGGCCTCAAGTTATTTCTACATAGCATCCAGTATTGCAGTACTATGTCTTCAAATCCAGAAGTAAGATGTAATACACAATAAATAGTGCTCATGATTGAATGCTTAAAACTGATGTATGTACTTAAAAGTCTGTTCAGCATAAACAATATTTCTTTAAATGTGACTAGCTCAAGCCATATTTTCACTTTAAAGTACAGAGAATATCTTTGAAAACTTTATCATCACTAAAATTGCATTTTTTTAAACAGTTACACCTGAAATTGTGAAACATCAATATTAGAAGGTTAGGTAATGGCCAGGCAAAAAATCTGGCACTGATATTTAAATTGTCTGTGGACAGAACAGACTATAGAGCTGAAGAGCCAAAATTTGCATGTAGAATACCTTGCCATGATGTGGCAAAGCATTTTGTGTGGTTGACTATTATTGGGAAGAGTTTAACTGTAGGTTTTACCTATAAAACACCCCAAACTTAAATTTTGTTTGTTTCCATACAAGCCTAAAGAAGTCTCAGGTCATCATTTATTCTTTTTTGATGCATTTCTTTCTTGTGACATTGTTAGCAGATATTTAATCTACTGATGAACTTCTGCATGCAGCAAGGTTAGCTGAGAGCAAGGTATGAATGTTCTAGGGTTCTTCCTTTTAAAAGTCTGCTTCAGTGGAGTTGAATTGGTTGGATAAAGAAACAAAAGTCTGTTTCTTTGGTTTTGTTATTGTTGTTGGGGGTTTTTTGTATTTGTTTTGTTTCTTTGTGTGATTTTTTCTCTTTTCCACAGGTAGGTATGTACTGGGGAAACTGACTGGGAGAGTTGTTTAGATAGATCTACCAGCTCAAAAAAATGTTAATGCATATACTTTAATTCATCTCTACTCTAGAATTTGGCCTTGAATCCTTACATGAAATTGCATCCTTGTATACAGAACACTTAGCTTTATTTTAAATAGATTTTTTTTTCCTAAATTGGAATCAATTTGCTTTTCAGTTGCAAAATAACTGAGAAAAGTGCTTTTTACAATTTTTAAAAGATAGTCAATATATTTTAATTCCCCCAGAAATCTAGAAATGTCAACAAGCACGGAAACTAGAATTCCAGACAGAAATAGTAAGAAACATTAGAATTATGTGAAAGTTACATTTGGGCTGAGAGCCTTTCCATGTCTCATTTCATCCAACGCAAATTAAAATGAATGAGAAATGCAGTATCTCTGGAGCACAGTTTTTGTGAAGCAATGCCACCAGCTTCTTAACTGGACTGGCACATCCTTAATGTGACTATGGTGTTACTGAATATGCCACTAACATGTGGTAGGGGTTTGGTACATCTTTAAACAAGTCAGGAAAAAGAAAGCCTCTCATTTTTCTCTGTTCTAATTATCTTCGTTCCAGTGGATTAGAAAATGGAAAATGTAGAAGTAAAGCTGAAGATGGTTCAGAGCTCAATCACCTGCCAAGTTAAGTCTGACAAATGGCAAGTATATGTAATTAATAGTGTCATCTTCCTCTAGACCAAAGGGTGACTGCAGTAACTATAGATTGTAATTGTCATAGTTGTCACATAAAATGTGCTATTATTAACTTCAGGCTGAATTTTATTGCTGAGAATGCTCATAAATTGGATGGTCAGTCATTTAAATTGCCAAGTAGAGAGCTCTGCCATTTGCTCTAAAGCTACTTTCTAAAGCAATGTATTTGGCTTTAGACCTCTACATTCCTTAAAGAGATGTTAGACAGGTTATTACTTGTAAGAAAGGATGCTCTGACACATGCGCTGTTCATGTTTTAATCATCCCTACACTCTAATTTGTAATTTTTTTGTTGAAAGGCAAGTACTGCACATGCTATGTTGGCAACTTAAAAATTAGGACTTATTATCTTGTTAGCACAGCAGAGAGAATAAGTGAGGATGGACTTGAAATATGGATGAATAAAGAGTAGTTGTTTAAGATGAAAAGGGATGAAAAGAAAGTAATGCATTCAAAGAGAGAATCTTGAGATCAAGGAGTTTCCCAGCAGGATCTGAAGTCTTTCATTCTAGGGGTAAATCACAGGTCAGCAGTGATTTCAAGTCTTTTCCTCCTGATAACTGGATAAATGCAAATTTTCGGGAAGACTGGCTCAGAACTGTTTTGAAAATAACACCCAGCTAAAATATGGAGGCTTGATGAAGTGAACAGGACCCAGGATAGAAAGGGAAATGCAGCATTCATCAAGTCCTGTTTCTTGCTATTAGAGGCAAGCAGTTGATATAAGATCTTTCATAAACTGGCTGTATCTTAAAATTAATTGAAGTATTTGTCCACACTATATAGTTATATCTTCAAAATATGACCAAAGTAATGGTCAGAAAACACATCTTTTCTGGTCATTTATTCTTGTGTTAGCTTTATCTTTAGATATGTCTGTTGCCCTACTAGTATTATCTCATCAAGTACATTTATAAGGCACACATTTAACACACCCAGTTAAAGAAGACAAATATTTTGCTTTAGTGTGCATATTTGATCTTCTTGATATCTTTCATATTATAATATGCTGTCAGGTGGCTGGCATACACCTGCTCTGAACTGTAAGCCATATAACCACTTTATAACAATACTATGTTCAAGCTACTAAGTTCTGCAACAAATTATCTCTAAAGAGTTTTAGATTTTTATGGAGTTTTCCTCTATGAGGATTTTTGTTTATTTGCTTTTTCCTATTTTTTTTTCCTCTGCAATACAAATTTTTGTTAGATGGTATACTCCTAACTTATTTACTAAGCCTTTGATTTTTACATCATAGGTGCCTAGTACTGGAAAAAATCAGCTGTCTACATGGGTTATTAGAGTCAGTTTCCCTGTTATTACAGGCAATATATAGTAGAACCTGCATTCAAGTTATGCAGCACATTTACTCCAAACACCACCATACAACCATAGGCCACTCAGTAACTTTTTGTGTGACAGTAGAACACAGAAGCTAAAATCATAATAAGGCCCAGTAAGAGAACAGAGGGGGAAAAAATGTGTCATTTGTACCATGTGTCCTTGTAATGCTAAGAAATTAAGTAGATTGTTTTTCCCAGATGATCACAAAAAGTGAAATAAGAACTACATTGCAGAAGAAAGACAAAGTAAGCACTGGAGTAGCAAGAGGACAATTTCTTGAATCAGTGTTTCCTATTGAAAGAAGAGCTGTTACTTGAGTCTGAGTAAAACACATTAAGCACATGTGATTGAAATAACAACTGGACTGAAAGTTTGTTACTGCTGAATAATTGTTAATAGCTCCTTTTTTGTGTCAGAAAAAGTATTTGCTAGCCCAAGCATAGCAATGTAAATTTTGGTCAGGTATCAAATGAAAATTGCAAAGGGCCTGGATAATATGGAAAAGTTTTGTTCTACAGCTTTGCTGATGTTTGTTTTCAGTCAGAAGCAGGCTTTCAAACAAAATGCCAATAGCAAAATGATATTTTAACAAGGTTGCTGACTGATGCACTGTGCTTAGCTTACATGTCAACCATATCTGTGCAAAAGGGTTATTCCTCCTCTGGTCAGTGCATGCTCTCATGCATTCTGCTTAGTCAAAGTGCAGTGATGATATAACACTTTCCAGAGCATATCAGGATGAGAAGATAAACTAAAAGTATTAAACTGGTTCCCTGAGGCTTCCTTCTGTTTTGGATAAACTCCAAACTCCTGATGTGTGCGTGTGGTGATTTTTCTATTTTTTTTTCCCCCAGAGCAAATGTCTTGACTGGTACAAAGATAAGGAAAAGAGTGAAAAATAAGCTTCTTCGTCACATTAAGTAGTTGTTAAACAAAATGTTGCTGCAATAAAACTTGTTTAATAGAACTGAATGGAGAGCAGCATAAGCACACAATGAAAAACTACATGATGGAGAAAGGTCATAGGAATAGTCTCAACTGCAGCATTTAAGGGACTGTTTCAACATAAACTGATACAGATTATAAAACTTTTGATTCTAGCCAAATCCAATATTTTAAAGTTATGTAAATAACCAAAACCCTGAGATCTCTTTAATGTGTCTCCCAGCATGATAATAGTTATTTTCAGACTTCCACAAAAAGTATTCTCTGGGTAAAATGATATTTTGCAGTCAGCTCCCATTGCTCCCACAGCTTCATTGTGGCAAGCATAGCTGTAGGGGAAATGACTAAAACTTCACTGCCACAAATGGAGTTACATCTGCTGGCATTAGGGCTTAATTTGTCACTCCTGTTTTTAATCTCAGGAAGCATGCAAAAACTAAATGGTACTAATCTTTCATATGACAAGAAGAAGATCAGAATATATTCAGTATCAGTACCACAGCCAAATCAGAGCTCAGCCCTGGCTTCTGAAATGATCTTGAGCAAAGTTTTGACTATAGGCATGTTGTTTCACATTTTCCTATCCATTCTTATCACAGACTTCGTTTTCTAGGCTCTAGGCATGACATCTATTCAGCTTGTGATGAAAAAAATGGACTGATTTTCGGAAGAGGAAGAACAGCTATCTAATTTCAGCCTATTTTTGAGGAAATCTGTGGAATTCAAATTGGCCTGTTATATAACAGTATTAACAGAAAAGAATCTGCACACACAGCCAAATGAAAAACAGTTACAGCTGCTACAGGCACTGGAACAGTCTCTTCATGTGACCTGTGAGTACACTGCTCGCTGTCAGACTAGGCTGACATGAACTCAGACCTGACTAACCTTACTTAATCCTTGTTAATGTTTCTAGTTTCATTTCCTAAACTAAACCCACCCTGTCCCTCATAAATGCTATATAGTGTGTATATATGTATATATTTACATATATATATACACACACACACTATATACACACCATGTACAATGTATATATATGCTATATATATATACCTAACAACATACATACATGCATATATATAAATACATATATATACACACACATATATACTCTCATACTACATTTGGGCCGTATTCTATTGATGAAATTCTGAAGTACTGTTTCTCATTAACAAAATAGCTAGTGTCACTGTGACCTCTTGGTGTCCTGACTGTCTGAACAGTCTGCTCTTATTCTGCCCAAATACCAGATCATCCCTATACATCAGTTTTGTGTCCTGTTGGAAACTTGTCTTCCTACCCAAATATCAAGACCTCTAATGCCTTTTTTCAAGAGCCATCCATTACAGGTACTACTAATAATGTAGTGTGGGCAGTAACACCAGTTTGATTTGCTCCATACTAACTTTCTACTTTTGCAGATACAGTCCCTAATGCTTCTGTCTATTAGCAATATTAATTGAGCTGATTTCATTTGTTATTTTGGAAGGTTGATTCTGTTTCCCTGGCTTTTGAGGACTGCTTTTGAATTTTTGGAGAGAAAGAGAGCTATTTAGGTTTTGGAGTCTGCTCAGTGACTCCAAGCTCAAAGACTTGAAGAGTAAGGGTTGGGATTAGGGTTGATATGCTTTGAAAAGTTTGGATGTTTCTGTCATCATCTGTATTTGTAGGAACTGGCACAAAAAGTTTTAGTGTAGAGAATGATCCTTGATGGGTGGAAAACTAAGATGTGGAGAAAAACAGGATCACTGCATTCATCCTTCAAAGTGGGAAGGTGGGAGGAGTAAGGCTGTTACCTGTAGATAATATATACCCAGATAAGTGTATTCTGGTTTACTTTGCAAAAATAAGAGAAGGATGTTGTGTATCTATTTAAGGATTGAATTGTATTTATTGAATACTTTCATCCAAGCTGTACAAAAATGATTCCAAAATCATATGTTGCTCCCTGAGTAAAATAAATATTAAATAGGTATGTGACATGAGTTATACTGTCCTGTGGAACTACGATCTAGCTAAATAAAAGAAGGGCTGAGAAATATTTTTAGTAGATCCCCTTGAAAAATGTTCTTCATCACTTGATGGCTGAATATCATGGGAGAATCCTGTGTTTAAGTGAAATGGTGGACCTAGCAATGATTTGCTCTTCAGCTTTTAAAAATTATAATATTAAGTACTATACCTTTTGAGAATATTAATTGTAAGGGATCTTCTCCTTCCTGGATGCATGGAACTCATCTCTGTTGCTTATGGGACTCTATCTGTTGGTTAATTATTCTGTCAGACAAACCACCATCCAGGGGAAGGATTGTCAGCATCTCACTACAGAATGAAAATACTTATCTAGGTAATAAGAGATTCTTTTTTCCCCTTGGTCAAAGAAGAGATTTGAACCCTGGCCACCCTTAGTTAGGGAAATAACCAGTTATGAAAGAGGAACAGCAGATTCAAATCAGTCCTTGTTTAAAATGAAAACATTTGCTTCATGTTCTCTCTTTGTTTTTGTTTTGTTTTGTTGTTGTTGTTTGTTTGTTTGTTTGGGGTTTTTCCCCAAATATGATGGAGGACAGAAAACAGTATCAGGGTGTTACCTTAATTCATCCTTTGCACTACCTTAGGCACTACCCCAGTTTATCATACTGTTTTTACTCGTGTAATGTTCCAGCACTAATCTGCTTTTCCCAGGACAGCTTGCACAGGAATGGAAGCCATTCCAATCTTCTGGCAAGTCCTGACAACGGCTTCCCATGAAGAAACTGCTGTACCCCAGAGGGGACAGAGATGACAGGGACACTTTCTGGAAATGTGTGAAAAGGGGAAGCAGGAGTCAGTGGGCAAAAGGGGCCAAAAGCTTGCATCTGAGCCAGCAATAGTGCTGCAGTTCTGCTCATTGCAAAGACAGATCCCAACTGTAGAGTTTAATTGTTTTGTTTTGCTGGGTTTGTCATGCCAGTTGTCAGAATAATTCCTTTGTGCATGGCTGAATTGTACATATGTACAAAGTGCAAACTTAACCTTCTGATATCCTGAGGGGGCCTTTCCTACTGCAAATTATTTTCCATTGAACAGAGGGTCACTGCAAGATTGGTCCTTATTTGTCCATATGGTCGCTGTTGTTCTCTTCCAGTGCGAAACTCTGATGAGGATATTAGACACAGTTGCTCTCTACATGCCTAAAAGTATTTCATTCCCTGTGGTTCTCCTATCATTGACTGTTGGAGTGTTTTATTTGTTGAAGATAATGAACTCTGGTAGAAGAAAATGCTTTAAATAGATAAAGCAGATTGTATGCTGCTCATATGCATCAAGGTCTGGATGACATTTCAGACCCTTCCTTGCTATCTTGTTTGGGGTCCTGAACTGTCAGTTATGAGATGCAACAAAAATCTTTACATACGCTCTAGAAAAACGGGGCCTGAAGATACAAAAGTATTTGGGGATTCTTTTTGCTTTATTTTGCTTTGGTTTTTTCATCTATTTGGAATCCTTATGGAACATTATTTTTGCATAAGATTACTTTTTTTTTTCCCTTCCAGAGCCTGTCTTAAATGATCTGGCAAGAGATTTACATTTCTCTGCATGACTGTAGTATACTGGAGTTTAAACAAAAAATGAAAAATTGTCACAGATTTATTTAAGAGCAGTGAAGTGTTGCTGCCTTAATATACACTATCAGCAGATTTTAAAAGGGGAAAGATATGGAGCTGTGCAATTGCTGGGTTGTTTTTCTAAACTGGAGATGTTCAGCATGAGGGAAATGTTCTAGGGTTTATACTGGGTAGCCAACTGATGCTGCTTAAAAAAAACAAGGGCAAGTGAAAATTGCAGATATGAAAACACAACTTTTTGAGAGACACTATTTCTTTTTTTTTTTTTGCAAATTCTAGATTTCTTTTCAGTCCTTAAACAGTTGACTGTTTTTGAGCCATTTGAATCCCACTCAATTCCCATGAGTCAGTAAGTCATTTTCTCTTTACCACATCCTGCCACAGGCTTTGTTTCTTCTTTCTATATTTTGTCTCTATTTTTCCATGGCTTCACTTCACTTCTTTCCTGCATTCTCAGTGTGCATGTTCTTTCTGCCTCCTTGCATGAATTGCGCATTTTTAAGTCATTTTCTTTGACTTCCACAATGGGCAAGATTCTAGATGTTTGGAGTAATTCCTGTTCTGTGTTATTTCAGCTGAATGCTGAAGCTCCCCATTAGTGGAAAACATTTTGTTCACTGTATGAGGCAAAGAAACTATAGGTTTGTGGGTATGTGTGAGTATGCAGTTAAAAGCCATTTTTTATGCTTTATTTGGAGAGATTCAATTAAGGAAACACAATCAGAATTTTGACATCTTTTGGCATCTCATAATTTTGCTTTATTTTACAGTCTTTATAACCTTAGTATTTCCTTAAATTGAAGTTTGCTTTTTGTGGGGATGTTATAATATCATATACAATGCATACAGGCAGAAAATATGCAGTGTATAATTGTTAACACAGAAACTCAAGTGTCGAATCTTCAGCTTCTATAAAGAGAAAAAAGGTTTGCAAAGAAAAACAAGATCATATAAAGATTTAATACATCTCAAAGGCAACACAATTTGGTTTGATACATGACCCTTTTATTTTGCTGCCTTAAAATGTCTCCCTCCTGCCAAAACCATTTGTTACCTTCTTCCTTGGGGAAATATGCAAAGACATGCAGTTATGCTCAGGCCTCTGCACTGGAAGGTTTTTATTTCAATCCTATCAGCCTCTATTCTCGCCAATCATTTTTCTTTTGTTCTCAGTATCCATTCTTTTCAGTAATTCACTTGAGCTACAATATCTGAGAAAGACTGAGCACCACTGTAATTTAAAGGAAAAGATCTTTTCAGACTGATTTGGTTTCAAGCAGCTTTTTGGGAGAGAGATTGGTTTGCAGCCTCCAGGCAATTAAATACTCTGACTGAAGATTGTTTATCACCAATTATTCCCTACAGAAACTACTTTCATTTTTTTGGAAGAAGACATCAAAAACTAACAACATTGAATATAGCTTCTTGATGAGGGACAATATAAAGCCCAGTTAGACTAGCACACAGCAGTTGCTTGCAGCAACTGTGACAAGAAGGTGGCAGGCTGTAACGAGAGTGACAGAAATCTGTGAAACACTAACTGGATCAAAATCCTCAAAGTCAGTGACATTAGCTTTAGCAGGACCCAGATTTCTGCCCAGACAAAGATCCAGCTGATTGGAAGTAGTGACACACTTCTTGTTGTGACTATAGACTGCAGAAGCTACCATGACTATAGCAAACTTGACAAAAGCTTGGCAGGTGGGACTGACAAGGATTTTTTGCTAGATAGGCTGCCTGGACTGCAACAGGTCCAAGCACCTTCAATTGCAATAAATTGTCTATCAGCCTGATAAACAAACTTTCTCATTTTGGAAAATCACAGGAATGTCACAGTGGAAGAGGATTAGAAAAGATCAAAGTGGTGGGTTTTGTTTTCATGACTAAGTATAGACTAGTCATCATGAAATTTTCTAGTGCAAAAGCAATCTGTGTTTTTCCTATGGCTGCTGTCTCCTACTTAAAGAGGGAATACTAATTTCCAACAGGGCAATTCTTTCTGTACCTCCCTAATATCACGCCATTATCGTATATTGCTCTAAAATATGCCTACCATGAAATCAAGAATGATCGGGTTTGATGTCAATTTGGTAGAGAAGAGTCTGGATGAAATCTGATGACCTTGTAAGTGGATACTGCACAAGATCATGTGTTACAGATCTTAGAGGGTAAAGCCAGGGAGTTTTTTGACTAGTGGATTATGGGCAGATGTGCAGCGTTGGAGGAAAGAGAGAGGTCTCTGCTTTCCCTTGTCCAAGGGGGTGCAGAGAAGGGAGACAAGACCAGGAGTCCAGGAGTCCAGGCAAGAGAGACAATTTATTGGGACAATCCCTGAGGTTTTATAAGATCTCTGGGGGAAGATGCCGGATCTGGGACTGTATTGGGCGAAAACTTAGGAAGGGGAAGAGTCTAAGGTCCATTAACCAATGGAATTGAGACAAGGGCAGGGCTGGCTGAAACCCTGGACCTGCCCCCCCAGGCACGAGGCATAAGGGTCTTACACAAGGGGCTTCCCACCTTGGAATAGCAGGGCAGAGAGGGGAGGGGAGGCCTTCTGATCTCCAGGGGTTTTCCATGGGGGAAGGCTGCTGTGATGTCCTGGTCCCAGGGACCCCCCAAAGGAGGGGAGGTTAGTGCTCAGCCTGGGAAGAAACAGTAACATGCTCAATATCAGGTTTGATGACTGGTTTGGGGAACAAAAGGCCTCCGGGAGACACAAAAGAGACAGGGAGGAGTAGATACAATACAAAGTGGGGTGGGGTGTAACAGACCCGTAGGGGAGCTGTAACAAGCTGAGAGAGGTGATAGAGAGCTGAGAGAGACTTTGCAACTAAACCACTCATAACAAGTAAGGACATAATTTTAAAACTTCAGCAGCAAGTATCTTAGTATGCATCTTCTCAGGTTCAAAGTGCTTCTCCTTGGAATTCATTTCAGCATTTTCCTACAGGCAGAGTCAGTAGCATGTTTATTGGAACAAAAATGAAACTATAACTAACATCTCTTATGGAGTATACAAGATCTCATCCCATAGGGGAAGAATGACTTCCACTTGTCACCACAATGAGTGCACCCTTGTCATGAGTGCTTTTAGCTCTAGACAGGAGCAAGAGAGAGTAATGATCCCGAATGTTATTTTAATGTCAAAAGCATATGAAAGAGTAATGATTACACTGTAAGAGGAAGAAGAGTCCATAGGCTAAAGGCAAAATCTTCTCTGAGAAAGGGGTGGTAGCAATAGCTCCATTGACTCCTTTCTTTTCTAACTCTCCTACTGAAAGGAGGAGAATGAAGGAAAATTTCTTCAGAAATATTTCAATGTCAACCCATGGACCTGACCTCCTGGGATGACAGACTTGGAAAATCTTGCACGTGACAGGAAACCATTGAATTCTTTCCTATCTAACTCCTCAGGATTTCTGAAACATGATGTTTCCACTGCTTTTCACTTTCTTTGTCATTCAAATTAGTACAGAGGTTCTGTAAAATTGTAGTTTTGGCATTGTCTTGCGTGAATAACAGATAGGATGTAAATAAGTGGGAAGTAGGTTGCCAGCAAACTGTCTCTACCCAATTTTGCCACTTGGGCATCTCCCTTCAGACCCAGATTGATTCAAATTGCAGACAAGATCACCAAGTTGTGTCAATCCTATCTGTATTGGCAGAACCATAGCATGCAATAGGCTGAATTTCCTGATGAGGGAACTGTTCAACTAACTCTGGAGGAAGCCTGGCTATGAACCATCATGTACTGCATGCAGATGAGTGGGGATTGAAGCTCCAGCTGTAGAACAGGCTGAAATGAACTTCATGTTGGTATAAGAGCAGAGTGCTCCTCTCTGCCATCTCTGCAGAATGTTTTGCGGTCCCCAGGTAAGAAGTGATGTATGCGTAGAATGTATTATGAAACCAAGGCTGCCCAAAGAACAATAATTGATCTCTGTCTAATTGCAATTTGATTAACTGTAGAAAGTAAGTCTCCCTCTCTGACCTGCAGGTAGAACTAGGCAAATTTCTTTTCATGGAAAAAGCTGTTATCCAAATAAAAAGAAATTTCTTTGAAATATGAAGATTTTTCATTTTAACAATTTCCAATGAAAAAGCCTTCAAGTGTTTTATTTGGACAATCTTTAAACCTCTTTTATAATTCTCTTTTATATCATAAATGCTAGGCATACATATATATCAGATTAAAATGTTCTGACAGTTTTGAAAGAAAATACTCTGATTCTTTTTTAAATGATGCTTTGAGAGGACAGAAGGAATTTGCATCTCCCACAAATATCTAAATTTAAACTTTTACATTCAGATCTGGGACAAAAACAAATACTGAAATGTCAGAATTTTATACATGATAAGAATTCTTTTTTTCCCCCAGTACATTCTGGTTAGATTACACTGCACAGCATGTGCCTTCCTTCCCTAGTCTGCTTTTGTGTTCAAAAAATCAATTTGAACAGCCTGAACAGAGGTCTGCTGCTGGCCCCAGCCTGAAGGGGTATAGAGCACCCATCACTCAACTCACAGGGCTTGAGTTACAAATTGCTATCTGAGTTCAGCAATGGGAGTGAGCTGGAAAATCAGAACAGAAAAAAGAAAATAAAAAGTCATTGATTTCTCTCCCTCTTTTTTTTTCTTTTTTTTTTTTTTCTAAGTGTTTGTAATATCTTAACTGACTTTTCTTTCATTTCTTCTTTTTCTTTTGTGCTTGTAAAACAAGACAGATGAGATACCACCTTCTCCCAACAGCTGCTGTTTGACAATGTTGGCAACTGATTTTTTTCTACAAGTTTCAAAATCCCTCAGTTGTGTTGACCAGAAGACTCATATCTTATGCTTGATCTTAAAGAGTACTTAGAAGCAGATTCATATTGCTGAAACTTCAGTCAGATCCCAAATTAAGGTGATTTTAGTACTTCTGTGCATACAGAAACAGCCTTTCCTCTATTTATGGTCCTTTAAATCTTGCATTGCATTCCAGATAAATATTCTTTGTTATGTTTGATCTCTTAAACTTTTTCATTCTTAATTTTAATTTTGCTGTCTCATTGTGTATAAGCCAAGAACATGATCAAATGCTAAGGAGGAGGCCATTTAGCATTCTGCCCCTCTTTGGGATGCAGAAATAAGAAACATTTCTCTACCTCTCACTATATAGTTACTTGTCCTTGTGACAGTGTGGGAAAATTAGTCATTGAAACAACTCAGGATTTGGACTAGTGTCCACCAATGCTTCTGTTTCAAACTTGGGAAGTCTCTCTGAAGAGGAACAATTAGCTACAGTTGAGCTTAGAATTGGCTATTCATATTTGTGTGGAACTCGACCAAATATTGAGAAGTTTACAACAATGCCTCCTTACCTCTCCAGAGGTGATCATCTGAACTTACTTTTAAAATCTAGCTTTTTGGATCTACACAGCTAATGTGCTCATAGAAAGGAGAGGGTTTAATTTTAGTAGGTGATACATGTTGACTTTTGGAGATTACAGCTGGAAAATCTGGGATTCATGACTTTGAACAGTAACTGTTCTTTTGTTATTACCATCAGTCCCAAGTTCTGTGAGGAAATAGCTTTCTAGCATTCACAGAAAGAGTTTGCTTTCCTGGGAAACTGAAACTGCTTTCAGTTCAAGTGGGGTTTTGTTTATTTTGGGGTGTTGTTTGTGTGGTTTTTATTCCGTTGATTTACAAGTCAGTCCTGAAAGCCATACTTACCTAAAAAAAAACTAAAAGGAGAAAAGAGCAAACAAAGAAACCACTCCTGCCTTCTTCCCAAGCCTTGTAAATGAGTCAGACTACCAACTTTGCCTCCAGAGGGTTTCTGAAGCTCAGTTGATTCTTTCTGTCTCTGCACACCTATTACTATCTTGTGCTCATCATTTACTTGCTTGAAGCAGAATCTAAAATCGCAGAAGTTATCTGCTTTGACGACATTTCTCTCAAGGATGGATCCTGAGGTCTCTGACACTGAGCAGCAGATTGCTGTTTGTTCTCAGTACATTGGGCTGTAAATTCACTGAGAGTGACATGGAAAATGTGTTCCTGTACAGGTGCTCCCAGAGTGTCTGAGTTAGGTGTTATATATTCCCCACTGTCAGCATGTTGTCAATAATTTCGAGGAAAGCAGTATAAAAATAATCTAATATACATAGCAAGGCAGAGGAGGGAATGCTATAGTTGCTGCACCTATGAGTTAAAAATGCTCAAAAGTAATTGCTTGAAGTTATTAGGAAATACAGAGAATCTCATGGCGATTGAGATTTTTTTTTCTCTCTTCCCTCCCATGCCCCAGCCTTCCCCATAAAACCAGGGTTATAGCTTTGGTTAGTACAGCATTGTGCCTATCCACAGCAGAAAACTGTTAGCCCAAAAAAATTGCCTGCTGCATGGATGAGCTCAATGTGCAATAAACTCAGCAGTGCAGATGCAAATGTAAGATTTGTGAAAACTGAAATTTAGCTGGAGAGCTGTTTGATGGGAGTATCTGTGTAGTCACAGCCAGAACATCTCTCTTCTTACCTGACTTTAAAGATAACACATTGTAGAGTGCATGTAGCTTTCACTTAGACATAGGTGGAGATCCAACTGCTTGCAATAGTCTTTTGCATGTAGAAACTGAGAAAGTGAGAGTAAAAGAAAACTCTTCTTAGGAACTGGTTTTATTTTAAAAATTTCACAGCATTTAAAATAAGATAAAAATAGTAATACACCTATTTAATGAGATAACTGCTTTATCCTACTTAATTTTAACTGCATAAATAACTGAGTCTTCTCAATGTGAATTTTTGTGTCATAAAACTGGAGCAGCTTTCTAAGCCTTTCTCCATCATTACACAACAGAAAAATGCAATACTCCAGGCTGACAGATTCTGAGGGAGAATGGTTGCATAAAAAAATACCAGTTCTACTAAAGGGACAAGCAAGCAAAGGGGGAGAAAAGGATGTTCCTCAGCCACTCTGGAGGGGTTTGTAAAGATTTATTGGGCTCAGAGCAATCTGTAGCCTAGGAAATGGTGTTTGAAGGTGTCACAAACAATAATGTGCTACATCTTGCACAACAGTATACGGGTGTCCAAAAGCTATTGCAATCCAACCACTGCACAAAAATGGCATGAAAGGGATTGTATGGCCCGTGAGTGGTACCAGAAAACTTTTCTTTATTTTTCTGTCTTTTGGTAGAACTATGGGAAGAGGTCTCCACTCTGATAAAATGCTACCAAGAGGCCAAATTAAATTTCCTGCACCCAGATTCAGCCATTGCTCTTGTCAGTAATAACTCTGAGGGAAAGTAGCTGTATATTGAAAGTAAGTTCTGAAACTTTTGATAGTTATGGTATCACAGGCTCCTGCACCAGATGGATGATACTGTAAAATTTTGTAGTGCTCTATGGTATTACAAACTTATAGCTCTTTAAAGAATATAAATGTTCTCTATCCTAGTTTTGCCAAAATTGTCCTTTCTCCAGTCTTTGTCAGAACTTCCTTGCCTGCTTCAGTCTGACAACTGTGATAATACAGCACTGCTGTAGGCTGAATAAACTGTCCTTCTAAGATTGCTTTAATGAAGTATTTATTTTGTTCCCATTGAATGTTATGGCACTTGTTAGTATGTTCTCTTTAGGACAGCTTGTGTAATGAAATCTAGTGATAGAATCATGTTAAATTGTACATGCTTCTTAAAGTGGATCACTTTCTTACAATAATTCTGCTTTTGGCCTGAGGCGAAACTTTAAAATATAGACATAGTTATATGTAAACCTGTTTAGTCCATAATAAGAGAAATTAGTTAGGCATAAATAAATATGTTTCCACATTGTTTTAAACACAAAATTGGTCTCATGACAGCAGGAGCTGTCTGGGGCGAATCTTCAGGACTGTCTAAAATCCCCACCTAAAGACCTTCTGCAAGAGTTGCATCCTTTGTGGTGAAGGGGATGTCTTATACCAGCTCATTGTCTCAAGCCAGCTGTGGGGTCTTGTCTATGCAGGGGCATGATGAGGAGTTCCTGGACACAGGGAGTTGTGTGCACTAAGTGTGCACACAAGGACAGTCCTGGTATCCAGCTACCCCACAATTATGACTAAGGGTTCTCATTTGAGTTTTGTTCTTCTACCTGACTTGTAATGTCAGGTCCATTGTTGTTGCCACGTAAGTGGCTTTCTGTGTTTTTCCTTTGATTTGCTTTGTTCAGACTCTAACACAGTCTATGTCAATGGACAGCACAGAAGACTTGCTTGACACTCTCAGAGCTATTTAGTATTTACTCTATGAAACAGAAGAGAACCTGTGGTTTGCTCTGGCAAGCAACATTAGCCTGTCAGCTGATATCTTACAAATAAGGTTTTCAGAAATTTTTAAATTAGTGGTTAGAAGTTCCATCACAGAGAAGAGGGAACAAAAGTTGCATTGTGAATGGTTACCAATTACGTTGATCTTCATGTTGCACACAGGAACAGTGAAAGTTATCCCCAGCTTGCCAGGATGGTTGACATCTTTAGGAATCAGTGTTTCAACCTTAGGAAGTAATTAAATATCTTCAGATTTAGAAGAAAAAAATATTTGTAACCTTCATTTTATGGAAAAATAATTTCATCTGGTTTAGGAGAAATAGGTCGCCTATAATGCTTGTGCTTTGATACTTTGTGGTAACTGATGCATACACTTGCTTCAGGAACAGATCCAGGAAGATTGTAAACATCCTGTGGTTGCCCAACATTTAGAGAGTCAGCCACCAAATTGCTGTTAGCGTTGGCTAACATTTCAAACACTAGCACACACCAGCTGCCCTCCAAGGAGCTGGTTCTCAAAGGCTCCATCCTCAATGATGTGTAGACCAGGCCAGACTGTGGCAGGAGGACAAAAGCAGTGTTTATCAAAGGGATGTTTCAATGGAGGGAAGTGTTCTTTTGGATACTTTTTACATCAACAGTTACACAAAACCTGACAGTCTTCTTTTCCTCAGCTAGACCTCTCTGCTGATCATTATTTCAGTCCAATTTCCTCAGGAAATTCTTCTATTTTTTTACTGGTGTTCTTTGTTTGGTTTTGTATCAGTCTACTTTGTTGTGCCAGACTGACACAAAGCAGACTCAGCAAGGCAAAAATCTGCTTCTTACTCTGTGTGTGTGTGTATGTGTGCACACATGCATGTGCATTACTGGATATAAAATGTTAGTTTATTTTCTTGCCACTGACATAAAGATGACCTACACTCATGTATTGAACTTACTGTTTCCTAAGCTTCCTGGAGAGAATAAATGTTTACATCTGATAACATGAACCACCATCAGCATAAGTCTCCAATTTGAAAAAAATAAATCTGCTGTTGTTTCTATGCTATTTGTACCAAATTTTATAATAAATCTTTTAATGGGATTTTGTTTTTCAGGGAGGAACTGAGGAGAGAGTTAAGGATTTTGATTAGAAAATATCTTAAATATTTTCAAACTGGGAGTCACTGTGTGAAATCTGTGGCCACCTGCTCAGTATTTATAGCAACTAGAAATTTTACCATAATTAGGACTCATTATTACTTATGCCTAAAGTGCCAAGCAAAGACATCTCTAGGTCTATACATTTTTAGTATTTTGGAAAAAACCCAAAATATTTAATAAATAAGAACTTTAAGGAGGACGCTTATTTTATGTATTGTAGGATTGCATATCTGTAACTTACACTGGCTTTGCTTCTTGTTTGTAAGAAAGAGCATAAATGATCATGTGACAAATAGTGAAATATCTTGTTCTCATAGCTCTTGTCATTTCCCCAGATCCTTCTCAAGGACCTCATGTACCCTTTCTCATTTATCAGTAAAGGCTTTATGTGAAAATTGTGAGAGAAAAGAGTGTGAGTTTATAGTTATTGTTGGAAACTAAGAAAAGACAGAGGTTTAAAAATAGTAAACTTCACTAGGCATTTGGAGTCTTAGTGAATGCTTCTTTTGCCAAATTTTTACAGTGTTAACAGGGATATCTTACAGACTGAAAAAACAGCCCAACCCAAAACCCACCAAAAGAAACCGCCCAAGAAAATTAGTTTATATTGTCTTACATTGCATTAAACACTGGTAAAAGTTGAGTAACATTGGATTGGCAGTGCCTTGCTGTTTTCCCAAAGGAGGTTTTGTATTAAATAATCATCTTCTTAGAGAATACAATTTCCATCCTAGTTGGCTCCAGTTCCTTATAGTACACTGTAAGTAGCAGGGTCAGTTTCTGCATGCAAACTTCTAATTTTAGTAGGATTCAGAAAGTGCTCCTGAGGGTGGTTTTGAACCTGTATCAACTTGTGGAATGAACTCTGGAAATGTTTCCTTTTGCTTTAAAAAAAAATTACTGTTCTGAGCATAGAAATTAATACAAAATCTTGTGGGAAGACTCTTAACTCATAATCTGATTTTCCTGTTGATTTCTCTGATATACTTACTGAAGTCCTGTATGAGAATATGACTAGCAAGAAGTGGATTTATTAAAATTCAAATTAAAAAAGAAGTCTCATCTAAAGAAAAACATTTTAAGCAGAATATCAGCAGTGCTAAAGAATGATCCTTATTTACAGAAATATGAGAAATCATAGAATCATAGGATGATTTGAGTCAGAAGGGACCTTAAAGGGACCTTTAAAGGGACATTAAAGTTCCAATTCACCTTACCATGGGCAGGGCCATCTTCCACTAGATCAGGTGGCTCAAAACCCCATCTCGCCTGTCTTTGAACACTTCCAGGAATGGGGCACCCACAACTTCTCTGGGCAATCTGTTTCAGTGTCTCACCACCCTCACAGTAAAGACTTTATTCCCAATATTTAATCTAAACCTACTGCCTTTCAGTTTAAAGCCATTCCTCCTTGTAAGGTCACTACAGGCCCATGTAATAAGTCCCTCTTCAGCTTTCTTGTAGGTCCACTTTAGGTACTGGAAAGTGCTATAATGTCTCCCTGGAGCTTTCTCTTCTCCGAGTTAAACAACTCCCAGTCTCTCAGCCTGTCTTCATGGAATCAGTGTCTGTGCTCCTATCTAGGACTAATTTACTGTCTGTGAGAGATGAGGAAAGTGTTTTGTTCTCTTAGAGGAGGGAGCAAAGAGAGGGAGAATCTCTTGCACACGAGACAGTGATTCCCATGCTTGCAAAAAATTCAGTGGAATCCTGTGCCCCACGCAGCACAGGGCGCCCGACAGCAACCTGCTTCTCTTCAGTTCCTGCAGCGTCTGTGAAGCAAATTTTATCATGATTTGGGAAGGCAGCTTATTCCACAGCTTCTGCACATTTTCAATGGGGAGAACTTCACGCATCAGCTCTACCCTATGTGTCCTCAGCATGACATTTTCACCTGGCATTCTGACCATACTTATTTTGCCTATGACAGCACTAAGTGCTGGCTGATAGGAACAGTGTTAAGATAGTATGCAATAACCATTGGATACTACCACACTTCAAGCATTGCTTTGAGAAAGGAAGTAAAAATCTTGAACCACATCTGTTTGCTAAATGATATTCCCAAGGTTTACATAGTCTGTATCTGGAGAGTCAATTTAAAAAATCTGATACAGAGAAGTGCTGTGAACCTTCATTAAGCCTGGCTAGGGCAAAGAGCCTAACATGGTGGCATCAAGGGGCAAGGTCTCCTATGTTATACCTAATTATGAATTTAGGAGCAAACATTTAGACATCTCAATCTGTAGATCTCAGCTGATTGGTATAATTTCAAACACTGCCATAGCGACTGAGTCTACATTATGAACTTCGAGGAATACAGAGAAGAAAACCATGTCTTATTGAGCATTTATTTCTGTAATTCTCACCCCATATACATGTGTATACAGACAGTGAGATGAACTTTGTTAAAACAGGAAGAACCCGTCACAGTGATCTGTTTGATACCTATTGTTAGGGATAGACTGAGAACAGTGGATGTGGTAAGTCATGGTGAAAGCTACCAAGAATTTTCCTGCTTCTTCCTGGGTTAAACAGAAGTGCACAAGACTACATGCTATTTTTTCTCACGCTTACTGTTATGGGCCAAATAGAGTTGGAATAGTCCAGGAACTGGACATGTAAGATTTACTGTGGACTTACATGAAGGCTGCAATTCCTCTGTGATTATTACATTTTCCATTTCATGCCTTCCTAGTTATGTTTGGATTCATTAAACATAAAGGCTACACAGCTAAGCCTAAAATGACTGCATGCTGGAAGTGATGTTGCTAATTGCTATTACTGTTGCTAATGGATGAAGAAAATTGGTAGGCTCACAGGAGGGAAAAAAGAAAATTGGATATTTTCAGCAGACTAATGCAGATTAAATACAGCTAATAAGCCTCATGTGAAAAGCTTGTATTTACATCACAAATGTCATTTTCATGTGAAAATTAGCATTCCATTTAAAGGCTTATTTGCTTGTGAATTTCTATAACTAAAGGTGAACTATATTTAGGATATTCATGATAAGAGTAGAAGAGAGGAAAGAAAGGTTTTGTCTTTGTAAAGAACCATCACATTTATATCTTTTAGATTCACAGAATTTATATAATTAATATGTTTTTACAAAATTGAAAATTAAAAAGTTTCGCTTGTTTTTTGGTGATTAGGTCTATCTCCATATGGTATGGATGACTTTGTAGAATTATTTTCCCTTTGCATGTGGAAATATGAGTATTAATTTGACTTATGTTCTTGCACATTTTTAGTTTAGAGTAGAGTCATAGTGTATAATCTCCAAACCGAAGTGCCATGCTAAAGACTGGGTTGTATGAGGTTACACTGCTACAGACCCGCACAGTCGACAGGAGAATACAGATAGCATTTATCTCAGCAGAAAAAAAGTTTTGATCAGTTAAAATAGTTACCCAAATAAACTAGTCTTTACCAGCCTTAGACAATTGATTAAGAACATCCTGATGAATATTTTGGTGCCAGGAAACTGGCTACTGTGAACAGTGTCTCTTTTGGTTCATTAATCTATAGCATGTTGTCAAGTGCCAATCGGACTGATGCTGAATGACATCAGGCAGATGAGCTGGGCTGGGAGATGAGCACCAGCAACTTTCAAATTTGAACAGTCTGGCTCATTTTGCGTATTGTAAGTTCCTCACTGGCCATTTCTGTGTCTTACCAAAGGGTCATATCTGAAAGAGACCTTTCTTCATCAGTTGATAACAGTTCAGTATCTTGCACTGATTGTAAAGGTCTCTAAATTAGACACAACTAACCTAGCTTCTTTCTCCCTGTAAACTACCTTATGCACAAGAAATTACTTGGTTCTGGTTATAAAACTACATAGGCCATGCAGTTGTTAAATAAAAATGAAATGATATAAAGCTACATTTTTTCCTCGTGTCATAGTGGACCTGCATAAACAAATTGATGCCAGGCCACTGTACCTGTACAATGCAAGGAACAAGCTCAATTCAATGCCCCATGAGATTAATAGAAAGACTCTGGCCCCAGTGGGTCTTCTATCAGTCTCATCCTGCAGACAGCCAAATGGTAAAAAGAGCTTGGTGATTCCTGATGATTTACTCTTCTGTAGTAAAAGAATATCACTTTATTTTGGGGAAAATAAAAGGCAGGAAAGGAAGGAGGCAGGGGGAAATCTGATTTTACTGCAGGAGAAAGAAAATAGAGGAAAGGAGATTATAAAATATATGCTGGCAAAACTGAAGTTTCTCATTATACAAATCACACTGAACAGCTACTATACATTTCAGTGAATTAAACTAATTAATTACATAATACTTATACAGTGTTTTGTTGATTGGTAGTAAAAGTTGTTAAAAAAGCATTTGCTAAGTTGCTATATTATATCCTGACACTTGTGTGCTGTTTTAAAAAATCATCCTGTCACACAAGGATGCTAATGACTTAACAACCTAAAGCTTGCCAGTTTGGGAAACCTTGATGTTTAATCTAGATAAATGTGCTTGTTTATGTAGCTGTGTAATCAATGTGTGCAGTAGAATTATGGTGCTATGCAACCATTAGCTCTATTTACATAAATATTACATTTTATCAATGGACAAGTTCATCACTTTATACAAGAACATATCACAGAAAGATATTTAGAGTTTTAATGAGAACTTTCCTCTGTATTTTTGCCATATTGGATGTTTAGAGTATATAGTATAATTTTTCATAAAGCCTCATGAGTCATTGTAGCAAATCATTGATTTCATAAAATCCAAAAATTATCAGATGTAACGTTCCAGCCGCAGGACTGCGGGTTCATGGGCCCAGCTTGGAGTTCTACTTGAATATATATATGTATAGGGTTCTATAACACCTTGAGAGAATGTCAAGAGAATAAACCATAGAGTTGTTCCCAAGTTTAGGGTAGAAAAGAAGGGAACTATGCAATAGTTTAAAAGGGCAATACGCAAGCTAGACTAAGAGTTCCACCACAATACCAACTCAACACATATTAATCAACAATGTTCAAGTCAATATTCAATCAATTCACAACACTTCAGTCAAATTGAATCCCACCAGCTTCCAGTCACCCAAAGCATCAAGAAAGGAGTAAAGAAAAAAAGCAAAGGAAGCAAGAGAGAGAAGGAGAAAGAGGGAGAGACAGCTACCCTTGAGACTGAGGTCTCACACATCCAGATGGCAGGGCCGTGACATGTGGCAGCCCAAAATTTCTGGTTTTATCTGTTCTGTCTCTATGGCCAAGACCCCCAAGTGGAGCTTCTGACCCCCTGGCCACTGGGGAGTCCCTGGCCAGGATGAGGGGCAGTGCCCTCACTGTCCCTGCCAATGCGAGCTGGGTCAGGGACTCCAGGAGCTGTGGAGTGTTATAGTTTTCTTGAGCTGTTTGTGACTGACAGGCACTCCTGGGCTTCTCCACATGGGCTCTGGAGGGGCCACAAGGGATATGACACCACCACACCTGTGTGAGGTTCAACCCATCCCTTCCTCCTGCACCCCTCCCCCCCTCCCCCCCCAAGGTTGTTCTGACCAAACAATCACTGATCTGGTGCGTAACACCAGGCTTGGGAAACTTGAACTTTTTTAGCTATTACTAGTTTGTGTACTTTGTAAGAAATTGTTTCTGACTGGATATTTTTCAAAACAGTAGAAGTTCTGTTCTGTATCTGTGACTTGTGAACATATGCAGTAACCATGCATTCAGAAGAGCTGTTGATATGGGTGTTGGAAGCTTATGCTTCTATAAGCTGGATCATAGGAGTAGAAAATGGCAAACAAGAACAAAGGTGAAAGCTGTAACACGGGAGGGGTTGTGAGTTAAAGCGTAAATTGATAGTTGACATTGAGATCTGCTTCAGAGCTTTTCCAGCTTTAATTTAGATTATACAAAAATGGATCAACTACTGCATAATATACTTAGACATATTTATACACTTGAAGACATGGAAGACTATAGTTTTATTTGTCAGATAATAATATGAGAAGAAAGAAGTTTGTAGGAGTGGATGAATTGTTTTTGCAGTTAGTAAATTTATTAGTAATGAAGTCTAGTGAAGGAACACAACTACCTAAACATTTGAACAAAGTTGGTAAATAGATACCCTTAAAATGAATGAAGTCAGCCAGAGATTAAAAAAAAAGAGTGAAAATTCTTTCCTTGTATGTTTTCTAAATTAAAAGAAAAAACAACTTTTCATTTTTAAACAGTTTCAAATTAAGAAGACTGACTTCTATGAAATTGATCTTTAAAAGGAAATGAAACAAAACTATGAAACATAAATTCTTTGGGGTTGATGCAAAGTAGAAACTTTTTTATTTGTGAAGGAGAGGAGATTGGGAGAATTGATAGGGTGCAGATAGGAAAAATTCATGAGTCTCACAACTTTACTTGTTTGACATACTCTGTTATGCATGCAGCTTTAGTAAAATATCCTGTGGTTGTGTTTCATCTATGGGAGTTCTACTGTGAATTTGAGAAGATTCATGATTTTACTCTCAATCTCTATGTCTTTAAGAATTGTTTCTGCTCTTATTTAATGTAGTGAGAAAAACTGGGATTTAGAAAGGCAGAGGCTTTTTGAGATGGATGGATTAGGAGGATGTTCTTCCAAAACAATTAGACCTGGATATAATCCCTTTCCATTTCTCATGTCTCCCTCCCTAGTACTGCTCCATCTTGATTCATTCTCTTTCCTTAGCATTTCCCTGAAAATGAGAACATTTGATAAGTGCTGCTGTGAAAAGTGCAAACTTACTCACCAAGTGCTGTAGTTCTTCTGCTGCACCAAAAAAATATGAGGAAGTGGCTCACAAAATGGTCTCTCTTTTTGATGACTCCATGCACTCCAAATCTTAAACAGGTAGTCATGTCCAGGTAGTAATGTCCAATGGACTAGACAAATTTTGTAATACATTTTAGAAGTAGGGTGTTACTTGAACAGGACAAACTGTACTCTTAGGAATGTCTTCAAATCTCTACTTAGGAATAATTTATTATTTTATTCTCAGAGAAATGCAGGTATTGAGTGGGTCTGAAATAAACATTCAGAGATGAACACAGCAAAACATCTGAAAACTTCAGTACCTTGTAGTCATTACTACAAATACTGTAAAAGTTAAGTTTTAATGTTCACTAACTTTGTGCCATTTTGTTTATTCTTGTTCTTGGGAGGATATTTGCACACCTATGACCTATGGCTGTGTGTGAAAATGGGACATCAGGCGATCTGCACAAATTTTATGCAGAAATCCATGTTTCTTCATGTACAAATCATTAGCCAAAAATTCAACAGCAGATTTGGAATCCTCTAAAAAGGCTTCATATTTAGTATAAAGTTTGTGTCATCTCTTCATTTCTATAAATGTTTTTTTTTTTTCCTTTTTCTGCAGCTTTATCCACTGTGGGTATAATTCACATTTAATAGTGATGGTTCCTACGTGGTTCAAAATATTTTAAGCAAAAATTATTTGCATTCAAAACCTTGATCTTTGTTCTCAAAACCTTAAAAATATCAGGAAAATCATAACTTCTTGTCATTTGTTTTCACCCACATGCATTAGTAACTTTCTCTTTCCAGACCTTAATTCTGACTCAATGTCTTTTAATTGAAGAAACAGGCAATTTCTTCTGTAATTTTCACCACTTCCTATTTGTGAGTCAAGAGACTTTACAATCCACTATAATGGTTGGGCAATTCTTGACATTTTAAAAAATGACCTGTCCTTGAAATGCCTTATTTTTGCATTTTTATGGTTTCAACGGTGATGATGAGGATGATAGAAAGGGAGTTAATAACACGCCATACACTGTATGCAGTTTTGAAGTGAACCATAGCATGACCTACTCAATGAAACCTAGGTAGGCTGAGTCTTTTCAGTTCTTAAAGAAAAACTTGCATCAGAAAAGATCTAGGAAAAAAAAACCAAAACCCCCAACAAATCAAAATAAACAACAACCCGTCCCCCCCCCCAACCCCCTAAACGAATCAAACAAAAAAACAAAAAACTCAACAAAAACCCCAAACAAATTCCCCCACAGAGTAAAAAAATAAACTTTTGAAAAAAATCTTTTTGTTCCTATGGTCCATTGAGATGCAACCAGCTTCCTCTGGAACTAATCATGATCCCACTCTGGCATCCCTCACAGTACTTTTCCACAGTGTGATGCATTATTTTCTGTCCACCTTTCCGTGTCCTGAAAGGTCATGGCACCATCAGCCTAAGCCCAGGGAAATAATAATTAAAGAACACTTTTCTGGCCTCAATGTCCAGTAAAAGGTTTCAGAATATAATGATTCACTGACGGAGAATGAGGTGTGGTACATGAGATTAGTTTGGGGTAGGATGTGAGAGGAACTTGGGATCTGTCTGATGATAATGTCAGAGCCCACAGCCACCAATAACCTCCAGCTATAACACTGTCTTTTTTTGTCATCTTTATCAGCTCACCCCTGCTGGTTTGACTGAATGAAGGTAGCTAGGTCATGGTGGAAACTGATTTGCAGGGAATGGCCTCTGTGAGAAACAGCCGGGGTCTGGCCCCAGATTAGACACAGCCTATTCCAGATGGATTCAGCCACTCTGCAAGGAACAGACACAGCTGAGCCCATCAGCAATGCTCATGGTGCCTCTGTAAAAGCATATTTAAGAAAGGGCAGAAAATTCTGGAAGGGAAGACAAGGGAAGAAAAAGGGGTAAGAAGCAGCTGAAGGAACGTCAGGCTGAGAGGTGGAAAAGGAGGAGGTACTCTGTGACAGAGCAGATATTATTATAGGACCTGCATCTCATGGAGGACCAGCAGTGGGACAAACTGCTATAGCCTGATCACATCCCCACTACACCCTTTGTTGTCCTCTGAGATTATTGTTACCTGCAGCAATAAAAAGTGGGAGGAGTCTGAAATCAAGCTGAGCCTGTGAAGGGAGGAGGGGTATGTTTTCCTTAAGTGTTTTATTGTGGGTGTTTTTTTAATGTTTTTTCCTCCCAATATCTGAATAAATACTTCAATATTTATATAAATCAGCAATAAATTAGGCTAAATTTCCAACCTGAATATGTTTGCCCATGACAGTAATTAGGAAATGATTTTTTGTATTTATTTAATTCCACAAGTCTTCTTGCTGTCTTATTATTCATATTTTAGCCTCCCTGTCCTACTGAGGAGGAGTGTGTGAGCAGCTGGGTGGGTGTTTGGCTGCCAGCTGAGGCTAACCCACCACACCAACTTATCTGTCTCAGTGGGCAACCTGTCCATATCAAAGTGCCAACAGCAACTGGTAGCTGCACACTCTCAAATGAGCATGGCCACTTGTTTATGAATAATTAAGGGAGCTCTCATACTTTCATATCAACCTCCCTGGGACAAGCTGAACTGCAGATCTCACAGTGGTCAAGCTTCTGCAGAGAGTGCTTGCTTACCTCACTACATTTGTTAACTCCACCTGAAAACTGGCCTAAACCACATCAAGTTCCTCCTGAAGCAACCTGTCAGACTCATGGTCCTCTTGCTCTTGGCACATATTCTCTGCTCATCAGAGTGTCTAATTTAGTTTCTCTTCCAGTAGTGATCAATGGCTGTCAGCTGTTTTTCTTTTCTCTTGAAACTGTTCTTAAATTAGCCTGTCATGCCTTCCTTTAAGGGTACATGTGACAATTGTCCTTCTTCCTTTCACCATCAATGAGAAGTCATGACTGCTGCACAAAACTCTTGTCAGAGCTAACCGCACAAAAACCACTCTGGTTAAGATTTCACCTTGTCTTTGTGTCTGCCTTACACATGAAAACCTGACTCTTATTTTCAGGTAATCTCATTTACTTAAGATTTGTATGTATTTACTATCAGGTTTTGGATTCCTTTAACAGATTAAGCAGCAGCAGAAGAAAACCCACCATATTTGTGGGGTTTTTTGTGTTTTATTTTGTTCCTGCAAATAATGGTATGTTGATTATTGCATTGTGCTTTTGTTTTCATGCCTATGGGAAGCCCTATAGAATGTGTTTTATGATTTCCAGTGACTCATATACAGAGCGTGTTCACACCGTAATATTTTTTTAAAAGCCTGTCATTGAAGATCATTAGTTGCTAGCAAAGTCAAGTCAAAACACAAATGTAATCATTCAGACCAGGAAGGCCTAATTTCTCATTCTATCATTGCTTGTGACCTCATTTTCCCAGTTCTCTAGCCTTTAAAATTCTAGATCTTAATTTCTAAAGTGAAACAAGGGAAAATTACATCAGAAGTTCACACTAATTCTATAAATAAGTAAAAAAAAATAAAGTCTGAATTAAGCTGAATAAACCTCATTTTTTTTCTTTAGTCATTGATCCTTTACATCCGCTTTTGTGATTAACACTTGCATGTGTACAAAAGGAATGAGAAGGAAACCAAATTATTTCCATTCCCTCACATTCTTTCCGGACAACCTTCACCCAGCATAGAATACACTGCAACAAAGCAGTGTTCTGGTTAGATCTGGCCTTAGGTGCCAAACCAATTCCTAAGTATACTCCTTATCTAGTTTATTTTTGGAGGTCACAGGAGAACATGATCTTAAAAGTGCAAAATAAGATCTAATTGGAGTTATGTACAGGTCTCTATCCAATAATGGAGGAAAATAAAAAGAGAGTGATGTCTGATTTTGTGCAATGCATGGGAATCAGGTGTTTTGCAATGGCTGTCCAACAATTGTTACAGTCTTTCTTTGCTGTTATGATGGATGGCTTCTCTCTGCTTCCCTTTACAGTGTTCACCATGACACTACAGTTCCACCTAATAAGGAGTCATGCTGAGACAAGATGATCTAATTTGCTATTTTCATTGAATCAGAATCTGAAAATTGAACAAAATTGTTCTTCACCACTTCACCCACAATCTTTTCTCACTTACTCCTCTTCCTCTTTCTTTTTTTTTTTTTGGAAAAAAGGTAGCATCTCACCAAATAGTACATGGTTTTGAAAAGATTGTTTGAGAAGTACTGAAATTGCTCTATCTTGCCATTTTTATTCAATTTAAAACTTCGGATTAAAAAGGCTTCATAGTACAAGATAGAATTATGTCTAAAGATGTCTTCTGTCCTAAAGAACTGAAATTACTGAACAACACATGCTATTCTCAGCTGATCTCTTGCAATTTCCGTAAAAAGCTCTTATGTTCTGTCCATCTATTATCATTCAATGCTGATTTAATAACGTTTGAAACCTTTTAAGGAAGTATATTTCGAATATTTTCCTGAAATGACAGACCCATGTATCTTAGATAATCTGGAGTTTCATTATGCATCCTTGAAGTCGAATTTGTAACTTGGAAAGTTTCTTCTCTCTTTCTTTTCTTTTACCATGATGAAATATCTAACAGGGAAAGATCAGGTGAGAAAAGAGAACAGAGACAGAACCTGTGAATTCCACATTTATTGCCAGTATTTTCCATCATCTAATATCCAGGAATTTCAGTGTGAATGGCGATGTCATCTTATATACAAACCTATCCTAAAATAACTGGGGTTTTTTTTTTTTTTTTTGGCTAGTGGAGTTACCTCTAAGATGTTATGATGACCTGAGGGAGATTATTAGCACATCCCAGATCATGAATTTTACAAAGCTACCCATCAAATAGCTGTTTTGCTATATAGCTTCAGATTTGAGAAGAGAGGGATGAACTGCATGATGAGATTAAAGAAAATTAATTAAAAGACTAAAATATGTAAAACAATTATTAAGAGCAATGACGTTGAAGAAAGTTTTAATTTCTCATAAATTTTCTTTACACAATATTAAAGGCAACAATCACCTGATCTGGGGAAAAATATGTAAAAAAATTAGATTGTAATGTTAAAAGCCTTTGATGAATTCAATATTTCTGGGAATCAACTTTACTGGATCTGTGATTCCTACATCTAGCTTGTGATTGACAGTCATTTTGTTGAAAAGATTTGATGATGCATACATGATGGAATGCCAGCTGTCAGGAGAAAATTAAAAATAACTATTTTTGAGTCACACAATGAAGAAAAAAATTATTTTGTCTTCTTGCTATTAATTTCAGTCAACAATACTGTTTATTTCACATTTAAAAAGACAGAAAAACTTGTGACATTTGAAGGTGCAATTTTAATGACACCCAGGAAAATCTCTCACTTTCCTGGATCAATTTTCTTATAATGATAAGGTTTATAATTCATAGCTAACTAGAATAAAGATTAAAGGAATAAGAAGCAAGAAAAAGCTCAAGCTGCTTAGCATTAAAATTATGTGGGTAACAGAGCCCAGTGTTTGTGCTTATGATGGTATGGGTAAGTACATCAACCTGAATCAACAGTGACTGAAAACTGATACCAGCTGTGGCTCTAATGTCAGGTGTCAGCTGTGCTTGCACTTTACAGCCAGGGAAATTAAAAACAAGTAATCAGTTGTCCTTCACTGACTATCAGGACTGGTGTGCCTTTGGATGCATGTTCAATGCAGAGCTCATCAAAGAGTGCCCAGTGACTTTCTAATTAAAAATATTCTTAGACCTTGCTCTTCCCTTTTTTGACTCTATCAGCTGTATGAATAGGGGACTGCTAGTACATTTGTCAGATTTAATGATCAGCAAAGGTAAAAAAGACCAGGAGGTGATTTGGAAGAGCGAAATCATAGTCCTTAGAGTTTGACATATTTCTTATTTTGCTTGATTAATTTTTTTGCCAGCGTGAATGAGATTTTTAATGGAAAATTAGCAGGATGTTTTTCTCTTTGCTGGGCTTATTTTCTGTTGCCGGATAACTTGGAAAGCCTCTTTCGAATTTCATGTGAAAGTCACAGAACTTCCCATTAATCAAGTGAGTAGATTAAATAGAGCTTGAGTTATAGTACATTAATCTGTTCTGGATAAAACTTGAATGGTGTGATGGAGAAATTCAAGTAGAAAAAAGAATTATCAAGTCTGAGTAATATATCTTGATGTCTGTGAACCCACAGTAGTCAATAAAATGGAAGGAATCTGGACCAGGAATCTGCTCTGTAAAACGGATACATATGGGTGGCAAAAGGGACATTTGCTCTTCTGCATTAATGGAGAGCCACAGGATTCAGGTCCCTCACTTTGACTTGAAAATAAGACCAGATATTGGTATGCATTTTTGGAGTATGTCTGGGACATTAGTTTCAGACATTAGCTATCAACTATATGTTCTTGTGTTCCCATTTTAAGAAGCATCTTATATACAAGCACAGTAAGTAGTTAAACCCTCTTGCATTTGTATGTATGCACTCCTAAATGTATTGAAAAACTCTGTCTATGGTTCCTGCTTGACCTTTTCTCAGCATGCTTATTTATCTCAATGTAAAACTGAGCATCACATGGGTGCAACGCAGGATAGACTTTTATGCCAAGGTGAGGAAAACAAAGACATATCTGAACTTAACGGACCTTTACTTTAATATTACTTCTTTTTTCAAGGTATGACTTGCTTGTTTTATTATTGAGAGGGATAGTAGAGGATGCAATTAGTGTCAGAATTTAACTTTTTCTCTGTGGCACTTTACTTACAGAGCCCCTAACTAGTTTCCTCCTTTCATCTAGGAACAGCCAAATTTTATCTCAAATAAATCTTTCATCTTTTTGATTTCAGTCCAGTCTGTCTCCATAATATTACATCCTTTATTTATAGGTATAGGGAGCAGTAAATAAAGAGAACATATTGTGATTTTGTACTATAAACAAGAAACAAGAAACAGAGGAGAAAACTGCAGAGTGGATAGGTCCATGATTTTTTTTTTCAGAAAACTTACTTTAGATTTCATTTGTAAGCGGAAAAATATCCAGACAAAACCAAGTTTTATGGAAGCAGTGTGTTCACAGATAGCAAAATTTATGCAATGAAAGTTCAGAAATGCATAATAAATAGTTTGTTCTGAGTTTTCAGTCCTCTTCCTTCATATAGGAAAGACCTGGATACTTCTTATTTATAGGTTTTAAAGAAGAATATAAATCTCTGAAAAATGAAGTTGTGAAAGAAGGGGTTGGAAAACCAGTCCCAAAAATGCATTCATGAACACAAAAAAAGTTAAAAATGAGTTTGTAATTTACTGCAGCTCCGAGGCAGCAATAACTAATACACTGGAAATTTACCCATTTTATGCATCTATTTTGCTTGCTTTACTACTCTGCTGTTCATAAAAAGAGCATTTATTTCAGCAACTGTCATGCCACTTGGCATTTATGTGATCTCTGAGCTATGTGTGAAAATGCACTTTTTTCCAGTTTCAATTTTTATTGAAAAGTTATTTATTTTACAAATTGGTATCAAGGTGATTTGTTCTCCTGTCTAACTAGTTTTACTATTCTTTTATTATGTTCATTCTTATCACTTGGGAATCAAACCATACATCATTTGGTTTTGTTTTTCATACCCTGGGTCCTTCTACTGGAATTGCATCCTCAGCATTCCACCTCCTTCTCTCCCAGTTAGTAACTGGGAGACAGTATTTTTTAATTCTTATACATTTTCTTACTCTTACGCTGCACTTATGAAGCACTTAGGATCAGCCACTGCATTTTTCGCTTGGCTGGGTCTTTTGACAATTTCCTAATTTTTTTTCCTTTGCTGTTGTTATTATCTCTCCCTGCATACTGCAGACCTCCACTCCACTGTCAGAGCTGCTCTGGGGCTGTCACTGCTCACTTCTGCCTTGGGAAACTCACCTGTGCTGTGCAACTTCCAGTGTCAAGTGTGAGATGAGAGGCATCAGATGCGTAGAAGAACTAAACAGGGAAATCAAGGTAGCCATTATCCTGATGAAGCACACCCTGAACTAAGGTTCCTGATGGCTATTCTAGCTGTTGCAGAGAGGTGCTATGGTGCTATATCTCTCCTTTGTAATAGCACAGTTTCAGAGGTTCACCTAAGGGAGTGAAGATTATTAGATAATCTCCTAATATTATCTGTAGTTTCCAGGAGACATTTTGTTCCTAGTTCCACTTCCAAAGATGCCAACTGAAAGGGAACTAGTAGATAACAAACGGCACCAAACATTTAGAATTTAAAATGAGAATCAATTTAAAAGAAGCTGAAGAGATAGTTTTAATATGCTCAGTTGTAGTTTTCTTTTAGCAAACTTGGCTTTCTAGCGAAAGTCTCCCCTATATTTACTCAACTATTAAATTAACCTGCAGGTCAGTTCGTTTCTCTGCTCTTTTGTTGTGGCTGTCAGATTAAGTGTCCTTGCTTCTTTAGGAGGATTGGCATAAAATGGAGGCTGTATATTTCTAATCACAAGCTTTACTTGTGACAAGGCCGTATTACTTCTTCTTGGTCTAAAACTGATCACAGAATAAATGTCTGCTCAATGGCTATTGATGGGAAAATCTCATCTGTTGCCTTGGCAGTTTCAGTATATTTAGATGCTGAGAACCCAGATGTGAGCTTGCATTGTGTTTGTTTATGACTAACACAATCTGTAGGGCCACTCAGTCCTGTAAAATATTCAAGGCTTTTCCCTTGCTTGAGATAATTTAGCTGCAGTGTCTTTCCTGGGCTCCACATTTTGTCCTTACATTATGTGGAATTTATAGAGAAGGGGTAAAGGTGGAATGAAACCTAATTTTATGGAAGTGAGTCAGAATTGAAATCTTCTGAGCATCAGTTGTGAGACAAAGAGGGCTGGCTGCCTCAGTGAGGAAAGTCCACCTATGCCACAGATATTTTTACAACTGCAATCCTATTCCCATGGAAAAGTTTTTTGCATTCAGTCGTACTGTGTCAGATGTCTGTAAGCCTAAGAGCGACTGCACTACATTTTGTGCTAGAAGGAAAGCCTGGTTGCTGGCCCATAAAATAATAATGGGAGAGCTATAACAAATCCTCTGAGAGATCTGCTCATTTCAGAAACATTCAGAAAAGATGTGTTTCTATTTACATGCAGCAGCCCTTCTGATCTTGAAGGAGACCCCCAGCATAGGTGTGAATCCCAGGTAATCAATCATATTTGCTTTACAGGTAATGTCATTTTTGGTGCATCTCCTCTCAGATATACCACTGCAAACAGTGCTGCCAATTAATAGTTCTCCTTTGTCTCAACATTTAAAGGAAAAAACAGTCCTGCTGACAAAAACATAAAAGCACAGACTCTGCTAGCTAGCTCTGAACATTGTTTTATTAAGCCTAGTATTCTGCATCCAGCAGTAGCTAATGCGTCATGCTTCAGAGGAAAGGCAAAGCCCACAATTTGTGCAAAGCCATAAAATAGGAAAAGTATTCCTTGCCGAGCCTGCAGCCATCAGCTTATTCCCTGAAGCATAAGAATTACTATATGTTTGTTTCTTGGGGAGAAGGACTGTGAGTATTTAAGCTTTTCAGGCTGGAGAACATGCATTAGATTAACCTGGAGGACTCTGAGCCCCATGTAGAACAGATTGTGGAATTCCCTTGGCAGAAATGAGCAAAGCAGCCATTACTAACATGCTGTCATACTGTTAACTGGAGCCGAATGACAAATTCATAGGAAATTTTGCTCCTATTTCTGCTCTTAAGCTATCAGTGAGAAGCTTGTGATTTCTTCTGGGTGTAAGTAGCAACCCTATTTCCCACATAGTTTCTAAGTTTGTGCTGTGTTTGCAAACATTATGATGTGGTATGAGTAGTAGCTGGGACTGAAGAGCTCTATCACGGTGTTTGTTTGCATCTCTAACTGTGGACTGCCTGCGGGGCCTGAGAAGCAACTATTTTAGCTCTGTTGACTCTTTTCTACACACCTCCAAATCATATTCTTTTATTCCATTCTGGGTAGAACAAAGTACTTTCATTTTTGCTTAGACCTTTAATTTTTTTTTCACTTGCCTTTGTCTGTTTGTTTGCTTTGGAGCTATGTAATATTTGTCAAGGAAACCAATGCAGGCAGTACCTATGGCTCCAGTCACACATTGTTTGAGGCTGGTCCAATTTTGTAAGAAAGATTCATCTAAGTAGGCAGATGGAAAAAAATTTAAAAAGTTGTGATTTGAACTGTTATCCTGTGATATGTGAGCAACTGCACAAAAGTCAAAAAAACTGCAAAGAGATTTGGGTTTGTGGCAAAGATGAACTCAGCTATTGCCAGGCACAGGAGCGGGAAGAACACAGAGCCCTTTTATAATGCTCCTTGCACCACCCTTTCCTCATGGCCTGCAATACTAAAAGGAGACTACGTAGAGCACATTCTTGTCATCCTGTAGTACCCAGCTGGATATATGGTCTGTGGGTAACCAGTTACATTCTGCCCAGGCTCACAACCTAATTGTCTGTTGCCTGTGAGACCAGAGAATAAGAAGCCTAAGGTATAAGGTGTAAGGTATATGAGAATACCCAGTGAGTTACGAGGTGTAAGGAGAGGTAAAATTAGTAGCAAAGTACAGTTAGTAAATAAGGTGTCTACGAAATAAAGATATAGCAAAGTAAGATTATTAAATAAGGTAGCTATAGGGTAAAAGTGAAAGACAGTAATCTATAAGGTATTATAAGGGTATAAAGCATAGGGGTATAAGGTAAAATATAAGGTCATAGCATTATGAGAGTATAAGATATAAGGCATAGGAAAACAGAATACATGGTTGCTCACCCTTACATTGTCCGAAGGAGGTGGAAGGAGACAGGGCATCTCATTTTAGAGATGTGATCTCAGAGCTCTGCTTATAGCACGGTTGGTGAGCCTTGCTTGTTGCTTGGGACTGGTAGTCCTGCCATCTCATATTTCTCTGATGGTTATTGGATTGTTGATGGAGTCTGTCACAATCACCTAGGGTACAGTGCTCTGGTCAGGGAACTCATGGCCTTAGGATGTCCATTATGGATTACTCCTTTAGTCTGGACCCATAGTATCCCTGAACAACTTAGAAAAAACCCCAGTTTTTCAGTATCACTTTCTAAAGGCTATCAATATTTCTGATTTTAAGGGTATTGCACATTGCAATAAAATAGTAAGTGAAAAGTATTATTTCCGAGTTATAAATAGTGATATTTCCTGTCTTCCATTTACTGTAATTTTTTGGCATCACATGACTGACTTTTTCATCAACCAGTTATTTATGTTCTTGCAAACACTGAAATAACTTACAAATGTATTGATTTGGATGAGAGATCCCATAAAAAATAATCTGAGGAAAAGCAGCTAAGAAAAGACTATTCTGCAAAAACTAATTTTTCAGCCGTTGGAGCAATGAAATTTACTATCAAAAATATCCATGGAAAATCAAATTGTGGCAAAACCCCAAATTCTTTACAGGTGAGTCCTGCTATCCAGAAACATGCCATGTTCCATTTCATGAGACTTAAAACCTATACTTGGTGTGAACTTATATTAAGTTATAGGATGCAGAATAGTACCTTCATTTCTATTTTCAGGCATCACTCCTTGCCAAAGGCTGTCATCTGTATTTTTTAGTTTCTTGGTTTCAGATATTTGACCTTCCAAATTTATTGTCTTTTAGGAGTAAAGATAAAATCTAACTTATGTAGACACATTTTGATGTTATCATAAAACATAACTCGAACCAAAAAAAGTCTGCCATTGCACTGCAGCACTAGCAGCCCAAATACCTTTGAAGGCAGAATGCGAAAGGGCTGAGTAACCCTACGGAGAGGTGATACTGTTCTTGCTGCTGTTCTGAAGTTCTTAAAAATTGCCTCATCTTTAAGATTTTAGTAAGCTATTATATTAACAGCACTGTTACAAAATGTTTTCGGGCTGCCAGCACAGTTGAATTCCATTTCCAAATGTGGACGATTTTAATTTTCTTGAAGCCAGGGCAGGAGCATGGTGGTGGTCTCCTCACATACTGGCATTTTCCTATCACCATTCTGCAGTAAGATTGCTTGGCCATCTTGCAATATAAAATTGCAAAAAATGGTTAATATTTCCAAGGGCAGTTGAACCTCCTAAATTTTTGTAAGGTTATAAGATCAGCAGAGGAGTGTATCTGATCACAAATGATATCTTCTAGATCACTGTTTTGGTTTCCTCCTCTCCACCCACTCAGCAGAATGCACCTTAGACACTCAACTGGAATCAAATTTTCCAGGTGTCTCTTATAACTAGTTTTGTTGTTTTGTTTTTTGGTTTTTTTTAAACTTGAAGATTTTAAGCCTGAATTCCTCTTCTGCTTGTTCCTTGATGGAGCTGTTCTATCTTTAGTCACACTGTGATCTGTCCCAAATTCAAGCCAACAAATCAAGTCACCAGTTTGACAGAAGTCACATGGATTGTTTTTTCACAAGTAGTATTCATGGAATTCAGGTGTATCTTTCACAGGAAATTGTTTGGTATTGTGTTTCCTGAAATTACTGTATTGTTTCAATCTGAAAACAAAAGGAATCAATGCTGGCATTGCCATAACTTGTTCTTTCCACAGTTTCTGTGTTATAAAGCATTTATATTGAAATGCATATTGAATATATAACACATTAAAATATAGAAGAATATAACTTCCACACAGGCTTCCTATACTACCAGTAAATACTTCCTAATACATAATGCAATCTCTTATTCTCACAATGTTTTTGCCTTGCAGTCAGTATACCTACTATCATCATCATGGCTAGGATTTGTGAACAAAGATCTGGGAAGGGCTCTCCCCACGTGAGTGTGTCCTTCAAGCCCACACAGTGGATGTTTTAGGCGAGGCACAGCGTGAGCAGAACTGGCCCCACCCTTTAACTCCTGAGGTTCATCTGCCACGGCTGAGCAAGCTTGGATGCTGGCAGTGGAGTCCTCAGGACTAGAACCTACAGCCCCTGGTATTCCCAGGACGTCTCCCATCCAAGTACTAACCGGGACTGACCCTGCTGAGCTTCTGAGATCTGACGGGATTGGGTGTCAGGGTTGCATTTAACTGCCTTGTATACCTATAACCACTTAGGAATGCAATATTTTGGGGTATTTCATGGAATAATTTCTTCATTGATCAAAATAACATTTGGGGTGAAGGATCTCTGTTCACAGGAAGTCATTTAGATTTGCAGGAGTCTGGGGAGACCTACAATTTGCACTGTAGATGACAATTTTTTGCCACCATGGTGTGCAGAAACTGAATTCCTCTTTGAGCTAGGCTGAGGATCAGAAAATATCTGCAATGAACATTCTCAGACAAGGAGATTACTTTTTCTTGTTTAATTTTATCCTTTTCACTCTTCAAATCAAGTTCAAAGTGCCAGTATAGCTAAAAGAGTGACATTGATAGCAGAAGCACTTTAAGCCAGTATTGCTGCTAAAAAACTTCATCTTGGAAAACTATAGCATCTCAAATACTCATTCATCATTCCTCAATTTATTGTGTTTTCCATCATAACTGCTGAATATTAGATGGAGAATATACTTCTTGCTATCAAAGCTGCCTTCTTTCTCTAAGGAGCCAGCTTCTCTCTGTGCATTACTGTACTTCAGCACATAAACATGAATTGTCAAAATCTCACTTTAATTTGTTGAATTGTATTTTGGAAACTGAAGCAGCTGAGCCTAGTAAGCACCTTTAAAAGCTGCAGTATTAGTGTACTGATGTCTGTCACCTGAGTAGCTAGTCACTAGCTAGGATCTTGCTAGCTTGTTCTCCTTGAGAAACTGGTAACGCAAGCTGGATAATTTTCTTGGTGCTGATGACATATAATGAGTCTGCACAAAAGGCCTGTTTTTTCCTGAGACAGGAGGAAAACAGTAGAAGTCTCCCCTACTGACAATTCCAAAGTCCATTTTCAGTTATCTTACCCCCCAAAGGAGTAAACCTTGTCGCTCCTAATTCTACCTAAAAGTTCCAAACATTTTTGAAAGCTTTTTCAAGATTTGATCTTGCCTTCAGATGAGAGCTAAGGTTGAAGGCAGCCCTCTGAGGCTTTCCAGGCAGAAAAACGTCATGAGCTGGGCAGGAAAAGAGGGTCTGCCCAGACATGCAAACAGAGGAGAGCAGTTTTCTCACCCTGAGGTTTTAAAAAACAGTCTCACTGGTTCACTGGGTGTCTCTAGCAAAAAAATCCCTCTGCAGAAGGGGACTGATGACTAAAGTTACATTAAAGAACTATTAGGTACTTAATTTCTTCATTTCAGATGAGCAAAAGTTAATGTTAATTGCTATAATTCTTGGTTTTGGGTTAATGGGCCTTAACAAGAGAGTAAACAACACAAGATGTGGAACACTTCATAGAAGGTGGATAATTTTGTGTTTTTTCCTAACACTGCATTTTTAAAATAAATATTATACTTGCAGAGGAACTTTACTTCTTCATTTATTACTTGTCAACATTGACATTTTTAAGAATAGACATTTAGGAACCAGATGCTTATTTATCTTGAGTAATATGTTACAGCATCAAATTTGAAAATTCAATCCCTTTTCAGGAAAGCATAATGTGTATATTCACTTACTGCGAAGGATTGTACTGCATATTTATGGCTAAGCTTAATTGAGCATATGACTCAAGAATTTTCCTGAATGGGCACATACAAAGTACTGCATTTATGAAATTTGCTCATTTAGAGTTCATGTACAAAATGAATTGTGTTATATTAATGTCATATTAGTAGCAGAAATTAACCTCATGATACCTTATAAATTATTATATTGAAAATAAGAACAACACATTACAGTCTATTCTAAGGAAGTATGTAAAAAGTAATCTTGATTGTTTTTTGAGCCTGTGTTAAATGTTACATGCATGTGCCAGCAAATTTAGGGATCAGAGCAGGTACTTCATGTTGATCACCAACTCTCCTTTCAAAAATCTGTTGTAAGTCTTGAGACAATCTTGACCTTTCCTGGTTCTATCCATGTAGTCCTTGCACTATCCATCAATGCTGACTTCTCCTAGATCTGGAAAAATGTATTCCATTTCCTTCTGTGAGTTTCTAGTCAAGAAACAAAATTTATGGTCTCCCCAGTAGCAAATGAATGCCAGGTAGATTTAATTCTGACTTGGGAATATTTTAAACTTATTTTGCAGTTGTTCAAAATGTCTAGAAAAATCTAGGACAATGACTAAGCAGGGTTGTGTTTTTCCTAGTAGGAATAAATTAGAGAAACATTTTTTCTTAATGCATATTGAAGTAATAAAATGTTCTGTAAAACAGATCACCTGCAGAAATTAAGGGATGAATATTATTAGTATTTTTATGAGTCATATGCAAGCAATAGGACAGAACTTAATTTTTCCCAAGCAAATATTGCCACCACCTTCCTTTACAGTAATAAGTAGTTAAGACTATTAGGCCAAACTCCAAAACCCACTCCAGAAATGTAGTGTTGATAGTTCTCCTGACTCATGCTATTTATTATTCTCTGCAGCGATCTAGGCAGTTTCCTGCTCTCTCTACTTCATATATCTCTAGTCTTGTTCAAAGGCCTGAAAGACAGAAACAAGGGGGAAGGGCATAGGGAGTCTATAGTGTATCTAGGAATCAAAACCTATAAAGATCAAAGTAAGAACCAATTTTCATGTACTGCCATCTCGTGACATTTCATTTTTTTTCCCTGTTGTATAGTGAGGTGCACTTGAAGAGCCAAAAAGTGAAATAAAGGCACATATATGAGTTGCAGAACACCAATGTGTATGACTTTGGTCTATGAGGCAGTTAAAAGCCACCCTGATGCCTGATCCTGTCAGATCTTGGAAACTCAGCAGGGTCAGCCCTGGTTAGTACTTGGATGGGAGACCTCCTGGCAATACCAGGGGCTGTAGGTCCTAGTCCTGAGGACTTCACCGTCACTGTCCAAGCTCACTCGGCCGTAGTAGATGAACCTCAGGAGTTAAAGGGTGGGGCCAGTTCTGTGCACGCTGTGCCTCACCTAAAACATCCACTGTGCAGGCTCAAAGGGCACACCCACATGTGTAGAGCCCTTCCCAAATCTTTGTTCACAAAGCCGAGCCACGATGATGTTGATTTTGGTCTGAAGGAGGTGTGATGAGTTTTATTAGATACAATAAGGCTTAGGACAGCCAGTTTTACATGCTTGTCTTGATCATTGAGAGCTGAATTTTACTTCTTTTTCACCTGCAGCTAGTCAGAAGTTCAGCAATTGAGAATTTTCTTTCCACAAACAATTCATTAAACATTCTAATAAACTAAATAAATGCCAAAAATATTTGCAGTTTATATTAGAAATCATACTTTAAAACTCCAGATCATCTTTAATCCTGAGCTCTAACTATTGCAATTCCTTATTATATCTGGCTGGTTGTTTTAAGTCTGTTGATCAAATAATAAATCATATTGATATCAAAAAGACATTATACTTCAGGGAAAACAAATCTGAGTAACATCATGTGACAGAATCTTTACAGATTGAATTGTCAGGATTGAATTTTCAGACATAAGGAGGATGAATATGGCACTAGCCTGCAGTATTAGTGAGGATAACCCAGTCATAATAGGGACTGGATTAGGGTTAGGGGTAGGGTTAGGGTTAGGGTTCATTAAAGGAAATTGGTGTGCTTGAAGAGGAGATACTCCATTAATAGCATGAAATTTCATTTATGCCATGCATAGATAGTATACTCATCACAATGAAGTGTGTCACAGAAAATAATTCTAGGCACCATAAACAAATGTTTCTTAGAACAGTTATTTCAAAAAGCTACAACAGAAAAGCTTCTTACTCCTGATGAAGTCCTAAAACAGGTAAAACAAAGTTCAAGGCATAATCACAGAAAAGATTCTCTAAGATTAGTATAAAAATACACTAAAATTCAATAGCCTTTTTGGAAGAGAACAAAAAGTACATTGATTAAAAGTAAGAGTGTAGAAAAGCATGACATTCTTGTAGCTGGTATGATGGTTTCAGATATCACAGTAGAAGTGTTGAGTAAATAGATATTGCTTATGAAAATAAAAAGTTGTGAAAGAACCATATAAAATCAAAATTATAAATTAAATTCTAGCATCATTAGCCACATAGTTTGTTAGAATTAAAAGTCACACTCAAGAAATAAAAGTTAGACTTGTCCAAATGACAAAATCTGAAAGGAGTGTAAATACTCTCTAGTTGAATATAAGGCCATAATAGGGCAGGCCAAAAACTATTTTGACATAGAACTTGCTTAAAACATTAACAAATACTGAAAGTTCCTCTGAAACAACAAATGCAGGAATTTTGCCAGTTTGTACTGTGGATTTCTTGTTGAGATATAAAGAAATAAGGTCATAGCAAAAAATCATATAATTATGGAATGTTAAGGTTTGGAAGGAACCTTAAATATCACCAAATCCCAATCCAGCTGGCATGGACAGGGACATCTCCCTTTTGCCAGGTTGCTCAAGGCGTTATCTAACCTTGTTTCGAACACTACTAGAGTTCAAAAACTTCCTGGGCAACCTGTTCCTGTATCTCACCACCCTCATAGTAAAGAATTTCTTCCAGCATCATCAGACAGCCAAGGGAGGGGATTTTCCTAATCTGCTCTGCATTGGTGCAGCCTCACCTTGAATATTGTGTACAGTTTTGGGCACCACAATATAAGAAAGTTACCAAGCTCTTACAGAGTGTCCAAAGGAGGGTAATGAAGATGGTGAAGGGCCTTGAAGGGAAGCTGTATGAGGAGCAGCTGAGGGCACTTGGTCTGTTCAGCTGGAGAAGAGGAGATTGAGGGGAGACATCATTGCAGTTACAACTTCCTTGTGAGGGGAAGAGGAGGGGCAGGCACTGATCTCCTCTGTGGTGACCAGTGACAGGACCCGAGGGAACGGCCTAAAGTTGTGTCAGGGAAGGTTTAAGTTCGATATTAGAAAAATGTTTTCAGCCAGAGGGTGGTTGGGTGCTGGAACAGGCTACCCAGATAAGTGGTTACAGCACAAGCATGACAGAGTTCAGGAAGTGTTTGGACAATACTCTCAGGCACATGGTGTGACTCTTGGGGATGGTCCTGTGCTGGGTCAGAAGCTGGAGTTAATGATACTTGTGGGTCCCTTCCAATTCAACATGTTCTGTGATTCTGTGGTTCTGTCTTATCACTATACTTCCTGAAGAAGAGTCCTACTTTAGCTTCCCAGTAGGCCCCTTTCACATGGAAGGTTGCTATGAGGTCTCCATGCATTCTCTTCTCCAGGCTGAACAACTCCAAACTTTCACAGTCTGTCTTCATAGGACAGGTACTCCAGTCCTCTTACCAACTTCATGGCCCTCTTCTGGACTTGTTCCAGCAGTTCCATGTTGTCTTATGCTGTGGGCACCAAAACTGTGTGCAACACTCCAGATGAGGTCTCACAAGAGCAGAGTAGAAGGGAAGAATCACCTCCTTCAACCTGCTGGCCATGATCCTTTTGATGCAGCCCAGGATTCTGGTGACTTTCTGGGCTGTGCACAGAAATAATTAAAAACACACAGAGAAATTATATAATTGAGATAATGTTTTGTTTTCTTTTTTTTCCCCCTAAAAGTCCAGGAATCTTAACATTATTTGAGGTAAGGAATTAATTAAAGGGGAGGCATTCAGAAGATTTGGATTTAAAATCATCTTCTCACTCACTGAAGACTTAAGGAAATGGAGCTGTAAATAGACTGTTCACTTCTAGATTAAAAATCAGATAATGAACATATATGTATATGCTGTTGATCCATAAATGATGAAACAAAGCTTGGAAAAACTGATCAGAAACATGCAGCAAGAAAAACCAAAACAAGCTAAATTTTTTTACTTTGAAAACTCTTTGCATGTAGAATGTGGACATATTTAGAAGATGGCATTGCAGAAAAATGTAAGTAGGCTTGTCAGAAAAGGAGTGATTTTCCACATAAAACGTCATTAAGCTGATGAATCTAAAGGTTCTGATACTGAAAATATACATGAGCTCAGCAAAGAATAAAACGAATTCATGAGGAGCAATCCAGCAGGAGTCATCAAAAATAAATGGCTAGATTGTATCCAGATTGAATCTTTGGATTAGGGATGTCTGAAACCATACTTCGCTGAATGGTGAGTTGACATAACATGGAATTTCCAGTGGAGAGTTGTCTAATACAGCTTTTGATAAATTTATGTCACTCGTCAGTGAGTGTTCTATCTGGCCGTATATGGCTATTTTTATATTTTTAGCTTAGTGTTTCCTAGTGGATATTTTTTGCCTAATAAGGTTGTGCAATGGAAGGAACATATTTTAAGAAATCACTTTCATGACATTATGAATAATTGTGATATTCCTATCTACAAAAATTCTATTAATATTACTGATAGAACATCTATCAAAGGTGCCTTTTCAGTTATGAACCAGGTGGTATAATTTTTAATGTGAAGTTCTATCTGGCCTCAGGTCAAGGTCTTCCTTAATTGTTTACATTTAATATGGGGACTCTTCATCAATGTAATTTTTTTCTCGTGTACACTGCCAACTCAATTTCATCTTACAAAAAGAATTTATATCATTTAGATTGTATCAAATGGCATTAGAGTGTGAAATCTAGGCAAATATATCTCATGACATTTTTATGGTTCTTTTACCTTCTATTGTTTTAATGAACCATTTTAGAAAGACCAGATGTCTGTTTTATCTTATTTTTCAAAATCTTTTTGTATTACAATTGACCTTCTAACACTGCTTTCTCTTTTACAAGCATTCTCAGCTTAGCATTCATGCTGGGTGAGAGGTATGAAATTTTTATTTTTGCATTTTAAAATTGTGTAATCTGTTATGAATTTAGAAGGGATTCAAAGAGCATGATGTGGCCCTTACAAAATTCGTAGCTGTGGGTCTATGTTAGGTACAAAATATTCTACTCAAATTGCAGTTTTTGCATAGGCCTATTGTATGAGGTAGATTTATGTTTCCAAGTACTTTGTAGGAAACAGAACCTAAATTTTGTGCTAAACTTTCTGTTAAGCAGGACTTAAGTAAAAGGATCATTTGCCACTGGTTTGAATGTAAAATAGTAAAAATTACAAAATATCAGACAACTAATTACAGAATGAAATAATTTAGAAACCAACTAGAATCTTAACAACATGCATTTGAATAATTCATGATAGTGAACATTGAATTGCATAATTTAAACTTCATACTATAGCAATTGGGGTTTGAATTTCTTGTGTGAAGAGTTGGGTTTGTAAACATTGAAACACATTAGACTTGAACAAGGGCTAGAAAATGGCTGTCATTTTGAGGGAGGGAACCAAGAAAAGATCTTTGTGAGATGAATTGCCTGGATCTGTGAATCTGGATTTTACAAAAGTCTTTCCCTGCTGTTCAGACTAAGGAAAGAATCACAGGGATTTTTTTTGTCACCTTGGCTACAGCTTTCCTCCTAATAATTAATATACATGTCTCATATTCCACATATGTGCTTTTATGCATCCTGTTTTAAGTGAGTTTAGTGGTCTACTTTGGAGTTATGGATTTTACAACAAGTAACAGACAAAGGTCAGATTCGATACACAGAAGTCTTTCTATAGATCTCATTTTTTATCAGAATGACCCTACGGAGGAAACACAGCAAAGGATGTATTCAGATGATGTTGTACATAGGATCTCATCTAAAAAGAGAAACTACCTGTTTCTATCCAGAGATGTGTCTGTTGAGAGTCCCCCTGGAATCTGACAAACATCAGAGAAAATCCTGCCCTGTAACTCCAAGTCTCTTAAACCAGACTGAAGCCTTCAGAAGTGTTGCAGGCAGTGAACACACTTGATAAGCCAGACAATTGTAACCCTTTTGTTTAATACTAGTAAACACAGAAGAGTCCTTCTGCATCTAAACATAGCTTATTTCTCTCCAAATAGGTTGACTTCATCTTTCCAGATAATGTACCTTGCCTATGATGATGTATTTAAGGTTTGCTAGAACTAAGTACAATTGTAAAAGGTTTTCCATCCTTTTATGAGTAAAAGTCACAGTCAAAATGTACTTTTTTTTTATTTAACAAATGTTGCCGAGTGAGCCTTTGGGGAGTGTAAACAAAAAGATTCAAAAAAGAAGCAGTAATGTACCTGCTTCCTGATAAAAGGTGGATTAGAAACAAAATATTCCTGCAACATAGGAAATATAAAGATGCAATTCAGCATTGTAACTTGCTCATTTTTAAGTGAAATGCATGAGTTAATCCATTTTAGAGAAGAAAAATTTTTGAAGTGTTGGCACAGAGGAACTTAGATGGACACAAAAAAGGAAGTATTTGAGACCTGCCAATAGGCTGCAACAGGGTATTTTTGCTACATTTTCTGAGATGCATATTTAAGTCTCAGAACAGCACAGCTGAACTTCGGTGTTATGCTTTTGAATATTTCCTAAATTTTTGACAGTAACTGTTCACATGGAAGTGACTGACTATCATTAACTGACCATCTTGTCGATGAAATTAGTACACTACACGTTTAAAAGAAATCTGGACCTGAGATTGCCTTCAGACTTCAGTTTAGAAACAGAAATGTAAATGAAAATTTGTAAATATACAAACAGTCTGAGAGAAGAAACTGCGGGAGGTGGACATCAAACAATATAACACCAGATTTTCTAGGCTAAACTGTTAGAATGGATAACTGCATATTAAATTCTCAATTTTCAGCTCTCCCATAATGTGCTTTACAACAGCAGTCAGTACTTGAGCAATAGCCATTGCAGTTAAATGGAATAAATGGAATAAAGTTAAAATTTAATGATAAAACCCCACAGCATTGCACCATTTCATACAAAATATTGCCAAGCAAAAAAACTAAAGAAAAGCCATCCTAAGGATAAAGATATGAGATAGGATTCAGAAAGTGTGCTTTATAAAGTCCCAAACTTAAAAGGAATGGAGATAGAACTGATAAACATTTTTTCATTTGTCTTAGCTTGTAACTGGGAAGCCACTCCACATACTGTGCACCGTTTGCCCAGATTTACTGTGCCTTCTGTACTATGTGACACATTTACTCAGTGGCTGCTACTGAAGGTTAATGGCTTGGCCACAATCTTCATATTAAATGTGGTACAAACTCTAACTTGTTATTCATGGGTCATAAGAGAGTCTCAGGATCACCTTTTTACAGCCTTCTAAATATTGTCTTTAAATTTATGCCTGTTATGTTGCAGGTACCCAGTTCCAGCTTCACTGATGAGTAGAGACCATGAATGAAAAGGAAATTCCACACTTTGTAAAAACATAAGCCATTCTCCAAGCTCACACAGTGGCCTGTCAGTCAAAATGCAAACTGAAATTCAGAAACAACTACAAAATATATGTCTGGCCCAAAACGGTTTATTTATTATTTATAAGATACTGGCTTCATAATGTTTCTTACCACAGCTAGAGCCAAAGAAGCCTTTCTGGGCTCTATGCACTGTTTGGGACATAGAAGTGCTAGTGAGGCTGTACAGGGCAGCCACCACCGGTCCTGAAAAGTCATCCTGCAATGAAAATCTGCAACTTCTGTCCACATAGTTATTTAATTCTCCTTTTTTTTTTCCTGCAAGACCTCTGACTCATTTTCTTGCCTTTCTTCCATTTCTCCTAGATCCTTCTGTGTGCTCAGAATGTTTAATCCTGCAAAAAGAAGCCCATGCCAGATGGCTGCTGCTTCTTGAAAGAATTTCACAACTGCCTGTCCCTCAGTGTGCCACTCACACAGGTCTTCAGTCCCCCTGCCAGGTTTCATAAAATGTGCAAAGTTCAGGACATTTGCAATCTCCACCTTACGCTGATTTTGACCAAAACATTTTAGGAATTTCAGAAGTTAGGATGAGTACTTGGTGAAGATGGTGTTGTGTCTTGCCTCATGGAGATCCTGATTTCCAAGTCTAGGTATTCTGGCAGAGCTCTTTTTACAGCTCCAGTCTCCAAAGAACAGTTTCATGCAATAATTAGTAAAAGAGGGTAAAGAGAGTTTGAGAAGTAAAGAGGATTCAGAGTAGCGTGAAGAATGAAGTTGTGTTAATGAAAACAAGAGCTCTTCCTATGACATGACTTCCTAAGAATGCATAAGTAACTTCAGGTTTCTAAGGAGAAATTTAATCTTATATTTGATCATTACATACAACTGGAAGAAGCCATGCAGTTTGGGGTATACTTTTGTAGGTCTGAAATATAAGTACTAGTCTTGATAATTGAATACAGGCTGGGAATCATTACTTTTGGTTTAATTGACACTATGCATTTTAATTAATGTGAATTTTACTTCCTTAGTGAAGTGGGGAAGAAGGAACTGTTTGATTTTTCTGCATTGCAAGATATTCCAAACTTCTAATTTTTCCAACTATATCAATTTGTCTAAAGAACTCTACAAATCCTAGTCTAACATAGTATTATAATACAATAAAGGATATAACCAAAACATATTCACAGTTCAACAGGGACATTTCTCCAGTCTGTCACCCCCCTTGAAATTAGTGTTAATGATGCTCAGCACTTGCATCTCACTGCTTATCTCCAAAATAATTTAATTAGATAATGTTTGTAGTAATAGTTGGTAAGGTATTTGAACTCAAGAGGAAAGAGTTGGTTTAGTTGGAATATGAAATTAAAAAGTCCCTGTAGCTTTGTAAAGGAACAGTTGACTTTGGATGTGCTCTGGATATTCCAGCCACAGCATTTGAGTATGATTAGCTACCTGAGAAAACACAGGTCACTTATGTCAGCCAAGGCAGTAGTTGCAGGATCCCGTTACAAGGCTAGAGCAGACTGCAGAAAAATAGTGAGGATATGGACCTATAGTTAATAATAATTATAATGCACTGTTCAGTCCAGGCAGAAGACTCTAACTCCTTACTGAGTCCTAGCTGGCAGCAATTACAGTTTCCTTCCCACTCAGACAATATCTTCCTTCTGCGTGATCTTACCCTGCTTCCATGTCTTGTGTGCTTACTTTTAATGTTTCACTATAGTCACGAGATCCTTGGCCTCCTGATTTCACTGCTTGATTTCCTGCTCATTCAGATAGACAGTTCCTGAGCCGTGAAGAGGCAGCTTTGAAAATCAACCAGCTGTACTAAGGCCCTCAACTTTCAGAGGCTATACGTCATGGTGTTTTTCCAAGAAGATTCATGAAATCTACTCTCCTGAAGTAGAGAATGGTGATGCTTTTCCCCGCCCCATTCTTAAGAATCCTGAGCTTCATCATCTCATGGCTACTGCAGCCAAGGCCGCCCCCAGACTCCATATCTGTAGCTAGTTCTTCCTCATTTATAAGTCTGAGGTTTAGCTGAGCCATTTCCCTTCATCAGTTTCTTAATCACTGATGTGAGAAAGTTGCCATCAACACGGTCCAGAGACCCCCTGGACTGCCTATGCCCTGCTGTCCTGACTCTTCAGCTGACATTGGAGTAGTTAAAGTTCCCCACAAGAATCAGAGCCTGAGAGCAAGAGTCTTCCTCCAGTTATCTGCAAAAACCCTTACCTATTTATTCCTGATCAGGAGGTTTGTGAGAGATGGCACAACAATGGCATCACTCTCATCTGTCTCATCAGCAGTCCCAAGGCAGAGTTCCATGCATCCTCTCTGCTCTTTAACATAAAGAGCAACTCACCCTATTCACCATGTGGTCCTGTCCTTCCTAAAGAACCTGTATCCATTCATGGCAGCACTACAGTCATGTGTGCTAACCCACAACATTTCTGCGATCCCAGTGAAACCACAGCCCTGTAACTGCACTCAGAAACCCTCCTATTCACTGCACATGCATTCTCCAGTGCCAAAAGTCCTAAGCTCCCAGTCTTCACCATCAGAGAAGTCTGCATATTCCAACATGTAGGCTTTGCCTTGCCCTCCTTCAGTATACTTTGAGGCTTCAGCTGGTGAATCTGAACGGTCTCACAGAAGATCTGACTTTCTTTTTGGCATCCCTGATGTTGTGCAACCTGCTGACCTCCTGAGCTCCTTTGTGCAGCTTTTACACAGATGCTTGCCCAGCACACTCCTGCAGGCCAGAAGCCCACCTCCCTAGCCCCAGTCCTGGGGGAAGGCCACAAACATGAGTGCACAAAAGAGCAGAAAGCTAAGCCCCAGCCATCTGAAGCTTGAAAGGAGCAGAGCCTGCGTCTCAAGAACAAGCAGATTGTCAGCATCAAGCAGGAACAAGAAAGAAAACAAAAGAAAATAAAAAAGAAGAAAGAAAAGAAAAGAAAAGAAAAGAAAAGAAAAGAAAAGAAAAGAAAAGAAAAGAAAAGAAAAGAAAAGAAAAGAAAAGAAGAGAAAAGAAAAGAAAAGAAAGAAGAAAAGAGAAAAAAGAAAAGAGAAAAAAGAAAAGAGAAAAAAGAAAAAAGAAAAAAGAATGAAAGAAAAACAAACAAGCAAAGAAAATTGCTGTTACTGTTATAAAATGATTGTGATTTGATCTTAATCAAAAGAAGATTAGAATTTTAAGTTTATATTTTGTATGTTATGGAAAACCAGCAACTAATTAAAAAAACCCCATCAAATCAAACTATGCTTAGATCAAAAGCCAGCATTCAGACTGATCCTGTGAAGGGAGTCAGGTTTAAAATAGATCTAATGTACCATATGTACTGATTCCTCTCTCTCCCAGAATTTAAAGATCTTTAGTTGAAACCAGAGAAACTGGAGATTGCAAGTACATTTTCTGACCCAAAGCTACAATACTACTGAAGAAAAGCAATTAGTTCAGCCTAGTGAGCTGACCCTACTCCACTCTGTCAGAGCTACACTTATGAAAAAGCTAGTGAGAGTGACTCTGAATCTGTTTAGAGTGCTGCCTTAGTACCTAGTGTGAGCTGCAGTCTCTTTCAGCTAGAAGGAAGAATGCTTCTAAGAGCAGCCTAAATAGACGCTAGTCCTGTGACTTTTAGCATAATAAAATCAATTTACAAAAACAATCTCCAGGGACAGCTACAATTAAAAAGTCTTCAAAACTGGTTCATTAAGCCATTTGCTGGCCAAGTACACATTCTGAACAGAGATAAAGAAATTACAGACTGTATTTTAAATGTTATTGCCTGTTATATCTGTCATTATGACCAGCTAAAGAAGCTAATGGTGTTAGAATTACTGCCTACATCTCTATGGGAAAAGCAGCCTCAGACAGGGCTCATTATACTGTAAGTGGAATGGCCATTTGTTAGCTATTGATTGCATTTCCAGTTATCTGACTGCTGTGCTGCCAGATTCAGCATGGATTTCATACCCTCTCTAACAGCTCTTGACAGTTGCTGGATATGGAAGTCCCACCACAAAAGCCATGTGGAACGTGGGGAACTGTCCTGTCCTGTCGCTTGGTAAGAAATATATGCACATCTCAGGGAATGAAGCCCACATCTCTATAGCTTTTTCTGAAGGAGGTGGCCAGGCAGAAATAGATCTATCCTTGACTAGCTCACTGTAAGCACACATATAATTTTGTGTGTATATACATAAATATGAAATATGTATTTATAAACATGTATATAATTTATATAAACATAGACACCTATAAATAAATCAGTACTTAAATTCTCTTGTGCAAATGTGGGCACATGTATTTATGCTTAACTATGTTGACATGTTTTGGTCAAAACTGATTCTGGAAATCTTTTTTCCTTATTTGAATTGAGAAGGACATCTAACAAAATCGTTCCTCTGTTGCCTCACAGTGCTGACAAAGCTTCCTCTTATGGTTGTTTTTTTACAGTGTTGTAAGTAAAATGTTACAGTCTTGAAGAAGGTGCTCAGAAGTGCCTGGCAAATCATCTGGCTTCCTCTGAAATATTCAGCGTTTTGGAGTAAGTGGAGAGAAAATTTGAGTCCTATGCAATGAAGCTGATTTATGAGGAAATATTAAAAGGAAGAAATTTAAATTCTGTTTATAGAAATCATGTCTATGAATAAAAAGGAAGGACTGAACCAGAGTTAAATGTCCAAGTTGCCAGTTCAAAGGCAAGGCAGTTGTAAAGGCAGCAGCATAGAGCAGCCACGGCTGTGCAGATAATACCGTAAGTGGACAATATCAGTTTGCTTGTGGATAATGCAGCAGTCCTAGGAATGAATGATGCTTGATCTTAAGGGGCAACGAGATGTAGGTGAGCCAAGTCTTAGCCTTTTACTGGTCTACTGTTAATGACCATGAGCCTTCTGAGTCCTACATGAGTGTCCTTGCTTCTAGATAATAATCTGTTCTGGAAGATTCTGCCCAGAGAATAATATACAAAAAGCCTTAGGAAAATAAAAGTAAAGAGCCCATGAAAGGTGTCAGTCCAGTGACATCAACATATTCTTCAACCCTCCAGTGTCCTGAGACACTCCAGGAGCTTTTCTGAATAGTTCCTGCCTTCTGAGGGAGAAGAACATGATGGTACCATCAGTCCTACTAGGAAGTACATGCCTTAATGACATGACTTAGTTTGAAATTTAAAACTTTAAGCCTTTCACAACCAGCATGCATTGACTATGGTAAGAAATTGCTTTATATGTGTGAAATAACTCATATAGCTCAATAGTGGATATCAGGAAACAGAAGTGAAACAGGGGAAAAAGACTTCTCAGTGATGAAAGTGTCAGGTTGGTCAAATGTTTTCTACCAAAATTCTTTGTTACAGAAAATTGTGGGAAAAGGGTACAAAGACCAATCCAAGTAAACAAATGTCTACTATTAAATTAGAAAAAATTTTGATTTTGCAATGATGTTTTAGTGCTTGATGGGAGAATTTGCTGATTGCCACATATTCCATCATATATTTTTTTAATTGACACTCCCAGATATCTAAGATAGCATAGAATAGCACAGCTGTGCATTCAGGTCCTGTAAACATCCCATGATATTTATCCACTTTTTTTATCACCAAGTTAGACTAAGTGGTGCTAGAAAGCTAAAAGCATGTAATGGAGGATATTTCAGGTGGGTGATAAGCCTTGAAATGATGGGATCTGAGCAGTTTCTTCACAACCTGCACTCCACAGTGGGGTAAACAATCCTCAAGAAACATGTCAGACTGCACTGTGAGAAAATCTCTTGTTGACCTTGAATCTGAGTGATCAGTTAACCTGCTTTGGTTTAAAGTAATTTTTATTTATTGTCATCTGTTATTCATTTTATCAGTCTTTAATTTTAGGGGCTGAAGCTTTCCTAAGTGGGCAAAGAATGAAATAGACATAGCACAGATAATTCTAATGTGGAAGTGGTGTTGGTAATAGCAGTTATGTCTTACATTGCCTGCTTTTGTAATTTAAAGAAGAATTCATATTTTGAGGGTTGTAAATACATGTGTATGGTGAATTCAGTTTTCTCAAGGAAGTTCTCAACAAATTTGAAAAAAGAGAGTGAGAATTGTCACAGTTCTGACCAAGGCCCATTAGCTCTCTGAGAGTTTTTCCTTATTCTGCTTTTCTAGTTACTAATCTTTACTTTCCAAAGACAGTGAGAGCTCTTTGATGCTGCCCACACTTTCATTCTCCACCCCTTCCCCCAGTTCCCAAATGTTATCTGTTGCATTTCAGTGCTCCTTGGCTGCATCTGTTTTTCAGATGAATACTTGTAAGCCCTATATTATTCCTTTTCCTTTTGGAAACTGAAAATAGACCATTCTCATGACATGGCTTTAAAAGGATGCCTTTTTATGTAGTTAGAAAAACAGTTGCAAAATACTGGATCACAAGGAGACTGGCTACTCCATATTAACAATCAATGAACTGCTGCTAAAATTCACTCATAGTTGAGGATCCAGGCACAGTTCCATTAGGAGGTAGTAGGACTTTTACCCTTGAAAGCAGTACAGTTCTGGTTACTCATGGGCAGCACAGTTGTTCACCAGGCAGGTAAGCAAGAAGGTGACTATGAGCAGTGACAGAGGGAATCTGGTGAATGTGTGTGAAGTTCTTTAACACTATATTCCTGGCAGCTGCCCACTCTATCCCTCTGCTCAAAGTAGTGCTACTTCAGCAGACTTAGCAAGAACAAAGTGTCTCTCTCTTTGAATCTTCCCTTGCCCAGCCTGTCATTCTTAATAGGCTTTTTAGTTCGTCATTTCCCATACTGGCACAAAAGCCATATAAAGAAAATGTAAGTGAGTAGAACACTGAGAGATGTAAATCTCCTCTACTACCTGCCTCTGGGATCAGCAACCATCTTTTGGCAGAGGTGAAGCAGGTATCTAAACATGGGAGCATCTTAAAGTACATCAGCCTATTTGCAAAAGGGTGCCTATATCTTCCAAAGTAGGTTTCCTTGAGGCCAAAGTCTTATTATTTTAATAAATTTATATTGGTTTTCCCCAGTCTTATTTGCATTGTGTTACCAGCATATCAAGAGCAGTAACATGTGTTTTTATTAAAATCAACTAATTCATACCAGAATCATTGTTACTTGGGCTGAATAGTGATTTATCCATCAGTTATTTAAGAAAATAATTTTCAAAACTGCATGCTATTAAGAAAACATGCCTCATTCTCCATGGAATTAATTCAAAATCGTCTGGTAGCTAGAAAAACATCATGTTTATTTCTGTTATTTCATTTCTCCCTTCAGAAATTTCAGTGTTGTGTTTGGGGTATAAGTATTATAATTCCACAAGGCTTAACAGAATTTCTTCAGTGATGTCTCCTAATAGAGACAGTTCAGTATAAAAATATCTGCCTCATTTAGTATTAATGGCAGAGACAACAAATGATGTCCATATCTACTCAATTTGAAAACTATTTAATATTTAGCATGCAGTGACTTTAGATGGCAACTTAGTGCTAGAATAATAATATATTAGTCTACCATCACTCTTATCTTTTTTCTTTGTTTTCCCCTTCACGTACTTTGAAACTGAACAAAACCTGTCTATACTTACATAATCTTCTCCTTCTCTCCTCCCCTGAGAAAACAACAAAATAATGTTTTTTTAGAAAGGCTGAGGATATTAAATGGCTCCTGGCAGAAATTATCTGAGGATCTCAGCTACTGCACTGAAATCTAATGAAAGCTCTGTAGACAGGAAATTTCTGAGGTTTCAACCTCTTCTGTGGTTCCCAGGGAAGAGATTTGAGAGAGGACAAGAGACAACATAAATTTTCTTCAGGCTGTACTACCATTTTTCGAAGAATGTAAAAGAAGATGTGCTCAGCTGTAGATTTTGGGCAGAAAATCTTCAATGCATGAAGGGAAAAGTGTTCCCAGAGAGAGCCGTCCTTTCCAAAAGAAGCAAAACCAGGGATTTTTCCTGAGAAGGGGCTGATTTCTGGGAGAAAATTCCCAGTTTAGTGACTAAAATTTGTATTGAAGGACTTGTGGTTTGTTTAGCCATGGGACAACAAACAGATTGCATCATGAGACACCTGAAAATTGTTTCTGCATGATTTAATGTCTTGCAAAAGTATTTAATTTACCATAGAAAGGGCATAAATTATTGCTCTGTTTGTTTTATGCTGGCATTAGAATAATTTAGGAATAGATGCAAAGATTCATAGACCTCACCTAAATATTTGCAATTCTGTGGCCATTCTCTGCATGAAACTATCAGTAAAGAAACAGAATCAAACTCTTTGGGTGGCTGTCTGTTACATTAAATCTGTCTGAGTAATTTATTAGGTCTTGGCTTCTGTTCCTCCAATATCCATGTCAGAATTAATAGCTTTAATTGCTTAACCAACATAATGATAGCTCCTTTGATAACCATGGAGGCAGTTTTCTAGTCCTACAGCTGATCACTTCACAACTGATCCATTGAGATAAGTGAAGAAAAAAAAGGATTTTCAAAAAATTTGATGGCTATTTTATATTGCAACTCCTGACACATGCACATGCTCACCCACACAAATCCTGCTCAAATTCTAGCAGTAAACTATCCTAAGACTTACTTACTTTATGCCACTGCTTTTCTGCATGCATGTGTCAAGCAAATGTTAACTGCCCTTTCTGCTGCTAATGAATGAAGTACAGAGTTTTCAAGGCATCTCTGGGGAATGAACCCCACAGGTTCTTTTCTTCCTTTGGCTAATCAGTCTATAGATACCAACTTTAATATATAAATAAATAGTAGCAGCAGGATCCTACATGGTTCTGCACAAGTAATCTGACCTGACATTTAGTAGCTTATGCAGCCTCTTTTAGCTCAGTGACCTTTGTTGGAAAAATGAAGTACTGTAGATGGGATCTAATCCAATACCCACTGGTGGCAAATTAGAGCTTTCCTTTTACTTCACCTGCATTTTTACTGGGACCACATCTAGAGATGTAAATTGGATGCAGGACTCTGTGTCAGCCTGACTTTAAGAAGAGCATGACAGCCTAGAGGAATCAGACTGACTCCAGAAGAGCCTGACTATAAAAGAATCTATCACAAATAATGTCAGAGAGAGAAACATCTTTGAGAAAGTGCACATGAAGAAGGAGTCAGAATGTCCTGTACACTGAGAATAATAAGCAAGAATAATAAGCAGGAAAAGAGATTAGTCTAAGTTAGCAAACTTAAGTTGAATTTCTCCCATCTAGAAAGGAAAATCTTTATGATTCTCAAGATACAGATGCATAAATCACTGCATTGTGAAGGTTGATTTCTTCTCAATATCTGAACAAAGAAGGATGTGTTACTATGCTAGTGTACTATGTAGTATGTCAACATCCATGGATTAGTATTATCCACTCTGGTGGATATATACTGGTTCAATAAAGTAAGGATAAGGTGTAAATGGAAGTCAGTGTTCTCTGTTTAAAATATGTAATTCAACAAAGTGAGACAGCTGATCTTGCTGCTCTGTATTAATAAATAATTGTTCTCATGAGACAAGTGAACTAAACATGCAGTACTTTTTGTAATAATTAAAGAGCCTGTGCCTGGCATGATGGACAGTTGGAAATTATGCTTTGTTTTCCATATCTTGGATATACAGTTCTGTCTGCTGCTATTACTTGCTATTTTGTGGCAAGGATCCCTGGGGATTCTCTTCTGTCTCTTACAACACAGCAAGTCAGTTCTGTGACATGTACATCTCTAACTGCATAAGTCCTGAAAAGAGATCTGAAAAAGTACAGGGTCAATAATATGGTTCAAAAGATTTTAAATTGCTTTCTCTTACATCTTTAACTACTGAAAAATGGAGACACCTTTACTATTGCTCCAAAGAAGATTCATTGACAGCAATGGCCTTCGATGACTGGGTGCTGGTGACCCAGTCCTGCCTGGTGCTGATGAGTTGCATGCTTTTCTAAATACTCTCAATTTCCATGGTGATGAAAGGGAATCACGGTATTTAGGTCTATATAATTTGCATTTCCTTGTATCATTAAGGAAAATACTTGAGTGCAGCCAGTTTTTAATTTTAGATGTATTACAGATGCCAGTAGTACATCCTTATGCAAACCCTGAATGCGAACCTCATAATAAAATTGTATGTCTTGTTTAAACGCTCTGGAAAGGCAAAGTTTGTTTAAGTTACAGTTGCAGCTGCTTTTTGAGAAATATGTTACTCTGAGGTAGCTAATGAATTCTTTGACCTGAATAAAGAAAATATTTCTCTGTCTGCATTATAGCATTCAAACCCTACTTTAAACATTCCTGCCTGTCCTGCTGCTTTAAACTATGTTCCAGAAGAGAATTTAATGTGAAGTAACAAAACAACTGTGGAATTAAAAAAAAAAATCTGCCTTATATCAGTAAACACACATTGGAGGGAGATATAAGCCTTGACTGGCATCTTCAAATATCTGGTACATATTGCATATTCAGAAATAAGCTTCACAACATTGGAGAACAGTCCAAGTTGAAAGGGACCTCCAAAGATCATCAGGTCTGCTCTTTCCTGGGAAAGGGAGCCTAGTATTATCTGTTAGCCTATACAATAGCATCTTCAAAATCCACAGTGATGGGGCTCTACGCCATCCCTGGGGAAGTTGCACCAGTGATCAACTGTTCTTATGGCCAAAAAAAAAAAATCATATATTAAGATGAAACCCCTCCTGGTGCAACTTGTACTTACCCCTCGTTTTCTCCATGTGGCTCCACATGAAGATAAAACATCTGTCCTCTTTACAGGTACCAGAAAACTGTGATCATGTGCTCCCTGAGGTTTCACTTCCTCAGGGAGAAAAGACCAAAGGCCTTCAGTGTTTCCTCAGGTTCCCCATGTCTTTAATCACCAATCCCTTTGATCATCTTTGTGGCCCTCATTTGGATGTTCTCTAATCTGTCTTCATCTTTCTTGAATTCTGGGAACCAGAAGTGGACACAGTACCGGCAGCACAGCATGACCAGCACTGGATAGAGTGGGGTCATCACATTTCTATCCTTGCTAGTCACTTTCCTGTGGGTGTAGCCCAAGATCCAGTTTGCCTTTATTGCTGCAGTGATGCACTGCTGACTCATGTTCAGCATGTTGGCCACCAGCACACACAGGTTCCTTCAGCAAGGCTGACCCACACGGATCCTAACCTGTACTGAGATCTTTACTGAGATCTTTGGTTATTTCATCCCAGATTCAGGACTTTAGACTTTTTTAAACTTAATACTGCTCTTGCTAGCCCACTCTTCCACCCTGTCCAGGTCAATTTATTCAGCAATAAACTCCTTTTTCACCAAGCCATAGATGAGTTGCTTATGCAAAAGCACCCACATATTACATGAAGGCAGAAAAATGCACACAATTATGTACTGCTTGAATCCTTCCATTTGTCTTTGCAATGCATTCAGAGCTCCAGGGTATGGTTTTGATAAATAATTAAGGGCTAATCCTGGAAATGCTTTGTGTATGGAGCTGCCATTGAAATTGATGGGTGTTCTGAGCATGGTGAACTTGCCCTAGTGGGCCCTTAATCTTGCAGTAAACCAGAGAGGCATTTGTTTTGCAGCTGAGAGTTTGGTGGCATAGTGAGAGCACGTGTATTGAGATTTTATTTTCATCATCAATGCAATATAAGAAAACAGTAGTGGATTTCTGTAGGGGCTATCTATTTTATTTTATTTTATAAACACAGTCACCAATAGTCACTGTTGACTATTGGTCATTATCAATTTTTTATTAATTAGTACATGAAAGGCACACCTCAGCAGTCATTAAAATATAGCCATTATTACATTATCCCATGATTCCATTAGTCTCCTTACATGAATATAAGTAATTAGACTAACTCTGAATTTCTCTCTCAGTAAAAATGTCAGAGATAAAACTGCAAGCACTCTAAAACTAGCTCTTAAGTATAAATGACTGAGAACAGATAGCATAATTATATATAAGATAAAGTTTATTGAGAAATACTGGTGTTCTGAAAATTCTGTATGAAAAAAAGCTATTTTGCATTTCCAATGTCTGAATAATTTCTTTCCAATTGCTAGCTGTTTTATCATCATTATTATAATATTTTTAAAAAACAAAATGGTAACTCAGCTTAAAGGTCAAGAACCATAAATAGAAAAACCCTTCCTTTAGATATACTGTCTGCATATGAAAAAAGTTTTTACCTCTTTTTGGAATTGAAGATTGAGTTAATCTCTCATTTTTTAATGCTGTTATTTACAAAGAAGAAGATTCTGTGTGTCTCAGTGAACTAAAACAGATTATTAAAAAGCCAGATATATACTATCCTAAATTGAAGTGCTGCTTTACTTGCTACTTTTTGAAATGTTCTGTGGAGAGTTAGCCATATTTTATTTTTCTCATCAGAGAAAAGCTGCAATAATAATCACAGAATCTCAGAATATGCTGAATTGGAAGGTACCCACAAGGATCGTCAAGTCCAACTCCTGACCCTGCACAGGACCATCCCCAAGAGTCACAACAGGTGCCTGAAAGTGTTGTCCAAACACGTCTTGAACTCTGTCAGGCTTGGTGCTGTGTCCACTCCTCTGGGGAGCCTGTTCCAGTGTCCAACCACCCTTTTTCTAAAATCCAACCTAAACCTCCCCTGACACAACTTCAGGCCATTCCCTCAGGTCCTGTCACTGGTCACCACAGAGCAGAGATCAGTGCCTGCCCCTCCTCTTCCCCTCTCAAGGAAGATGTAACTGCAGTGAGGTTACAGTCTCCTCTTCTGCAGCTGAACAGACCAACTGACCTCAGCTGCTCCTCATACAGCGTCCTCTCAAGGCCCTTCATCATCTTCATTGTCCTCCTTTGGACAATCTCCAATAGCTTAATTTCTTTCTTATATTGTGGTGCCCAAAACTACACACAATATTCAAGGTGAGGACACCCCAGTGCAGAGCAGAGCGGGACAATCCCCTCCTTCGCCGGGCTGGCAATGCTGTGCCTGATGCCTCCCAGGACATGGTTGGCCCTCCTGGCTGCCAGGGCACTGCTGACTCATATTCAACTTAGCATGAACAAGGACATCCAGCTCCCTTTCCATGGCTCTGCTTTCCAGCATCCCATTCCCCAGTCTGTATGTACATCTGGGGTTGCCCCATCTGAGGTGCAGAATCCAGCACTACCCTTGTTGAACTTCATGTGGTTGGTGATTGCCAAATCCTCTAATTTGTTGAGGTCTCTGCAAGGCCTCCCTGCCTTTGAGGGAGTCAACAACTTCTCCCACTTGTGTGTCATCTGCAAACGTGCTTAGTATCTCTTCCAGTCCTGTATCCAAGTAATTTATGAAGATGTTGAAGAGCACAGGGCCCAAGATGGAGCCCTGCAGAAGCCCACTAGTCACAAGTCACCAGTCTGTCACCCCTTTCACTATTGCCCCCTGTGCTTGACCCATGAGCCAGTTGCTCACCCAGCCCATGATGTGTTTATCCCACTCTACAGTGGTGAGAACCTGGGGTGCTGTGCCAAGCATGGCAATTCCTCTCAGCAGACCCACATGGCAACAGTCACATAAGGTACATCTGTGTCCATGGCCACTGCAAAATGAATTGGTGTCTGCTTTCAAGCTGTGTGAAGTGATGGGCCAAAGGGTGATATTTGCCTTTTCTTTTCATTTTGAGACCCACAGTGTGGCCTACTTAGACATCCTTATTGCCTGCACCAGGTCTCTCTGCCATGGACCAAAAGAGCTCTGGTCTCAGGGATGGGTCCTGACCTCCTGCCTTACACCTGGACAATGAAGCAGTAAAATCACCCAGGTCCTCTCTTTCCACAGGGCAAACATGGCATAGGCATATAAGTATTTGAGTTCTGGAGTGTAAACTCTCTGATTACCTGTTTTATCTTACTTCCCCCCTCTCATCACTATTAATCCTGGGAGGAACTCAGCAGGGTATGAAATCCTGTAGAATTATATACTACGATACAAGCATGAATTTGTACATGAATTCCCTCTTTTTAAATGTCTGAAACAACATTAAAATTTTTCTGGTTAGTAAATATTGATAAAACTGCTTTGCATGATTTTCATGGGATTTATAATTTTCTCACACTTTTTTATTCTCAAATTGTAAGCTTTGCCCAGTTGTGTTTTGCTTGGCCTTATTTCTAGCACATCCCCCGTCCTGGATCACAAATATTTGTGGCTAAAATCCTTGAGGCAGTATAGGAGGGGAGAGAAAGCTGGCTGGGGAAAAAGATCCCCACAGTCTTCTAAGTATCAACATTTCCAGATCTTTTCAGCACATTTGCAATGGAAAACATCACATCTCTTTGTTACAAAAGAACATCACAGGGAAGGGAAAAAAAGACAAAGTAAGACCAGTTACTTTGTACTGTCATATCCATATTATGTGGCACTGGCTCTAGAATTACATTCTGTGTTGTACCGACCTATTCAGCTATCTTAATTTTACATCTGGTGGATCCAGACAATGATGGGTATCTTCAGGTGAGAAAGGTTGTTTCCGCACAAGGACACATTCCTACCTCTGCTTTTCCTTTATCACCTCCAGTTTGAAGAAAAAGTTCCCCCAGAACAACCTTCCGCATATCCCACTGGTTGTTCCAGTTTATAGGAACCTTCAGGTACTTGCCCTGTTCAGGAAAGCAATGGGTTAGGGTTAGGGTTAGGGTTAGGGTTAGGGTTAGGCTTAGGCTTAGGCTTAGGTTCAGGTTTAGGCTTAGGCTTAGGCTTAGGGTTAGGGCTGAGGTCACACTTCACTGGCAATTGGATGCATCTTCATAGTAAATTTTTACAACACTACAGCTGACCAAATTCCAAAAAGGAGAAGAAACTTCACTGAATTGGAAAGAAGCTGATGGTCTGATTTTTACCCTGAGTTTTACCCCAATTTTTACTGGTTGTTAATAGTGTGGAAGAGTATCAATTGCAGCTTTGCCTGATGTTGGTTGAATAACCTGATGTTGGTGGAATAATCTTTGTGTTGTACACAGTAAGCTAATGGGAAGCAATCTGTGCAGAGTAAGCATCAGTGCTTCTGGTTTTAGCTTGATGAAAACCACTAATCTACCTGCTGATTGAAAAATCTTTAAAAATCCAGAACAGTTCTCTTGTTTTGGACTTGTGCAAAACTTTAAATATCAAAAGAGACTTCTAAGTTTGCATAGATTCTGCTATGGTAATATTAAAATTAAATAGAAGTTACACTACACCACTCCAGAAGGACACAGGAGTTTTTGTATTTCTTTTTTAAACCAAGCAGATGTCAAAGAACTGTTGTCTTGTTGATATGAGAGCAGTGTTTTATTAAAGAACATGTTTTCTTAAAGTGAATGTCATATACCTATGTTAGCAGAAATAAATTTGTTAATGGGATTGTTGGTTTACACCATTAAGTCCAATGGTCTAAGTTGTACCTTTGACAAGACAGCCCTGTGTCAGAGATGTCTGGAAACAGATTTACCAGTCCCATCAATTGTTAACATCCTCATCTAATGCATCTGAGTATGTGCTCAGGTTATTTTTTGATGGCATAAGGAGAACTGAAATATTATGTGCATACAAATAACATGACTGCTTCATGCTTGGCATTAGCTGTATGGTGTCTATTCCATATGGGGGATTTTGCCTGCACACTGGTAATGCATGTTACACAATGTCATATAAATAAATCTTGTTTAACAACTTAAATGCTTTCAGAAGTGTTGTCTGTGGGATTTCATATAACAGTAGACCCACGGTTGCTTTACATTGGTTTGTGTCAGCAATCTAGATATATGGGATGCTCCTCTTTTTGGGAATACACAAATATATGGAGTCTGTCCAGGTAATAAAAGAGGGAATGAAGAAAAAAAATCAAAGAAAAATCTGCACAGCACTCAGTTCATCTTGTTGCAGACGTAAGCTATTGCTAGATCTAAGCAGTCATGGAAAGATTATGCCATTGGCAGTGCTTTAATCCAAATAATATTGTTGAAATACCATACAGCAAAGTTAAATTTTTCTTTAAAGAACAGCTACAGTATTTCTTTCCAGTGAGTTTGGACACCTTGGAGAACTGGCTTGTTTTTCAATTCAATGGTTTTAGAGAGTGGGAGTGAAGCAAAGCTGTCAAAAAAACAAAGGCAATGGTGATATGCAGTCACTCATTTGGCTTGTTTCATCACCTTTTTTTGTTCTTCTGGAGTAGCACTGAATGACAAGTGCTTGGATAACTTATTACTGCAACCTCTCTGGTTGTTGATCTAACTCTCCAGTGAAAAAAGTGCTTGTCAATTAAAGATGCAATTTTTAATTTTTTTGGGGCTAGTGATATTACAGGTTTTCTTGTACATATATTATTATTGACAAATTCAGATACAGCTCATGTTCTTACAAAATCCCCAGGCAACTGACATTTAGCTGTGCTTCAATACCTGCTGCAAATGCTCTCTTGGGTCCTTTTCTACCCTGCTCTTCAAATGCCCTCTTTGTGGGGTAAGTCAGTGTCATGTTAAAGGGAGGAGGGAGACAGAAATGCAAAGATTTCTAGTCTTAACTGTATTAATATAAAGTTAATAGCTGTAAGTGCCCTCAGGATAATCAAAACTTTTTGAACCCAGCACTGCCTCCTGAACTAGGACAGAACACAGACTGGAAAGATTTTTGACTCCCTATGAGGATGTGATCTACCATTAAAAATTTATGCTTGGAGGTTTTTGCTATGTTAGTTTGACTTTGCTTTCTTCAGCTGCTTTCTAATGAAAATAATCTAGATTCTCAAAAAACATTCTACAGAGTGTACACACAGAAAGTGATGTTCTTCTTTGGCCTTATGGGCCCACAAGTAGAGCCAGTAGCACTACTCTGGTTTATTAAGATCTATTGGCATGTAGTTTGTTTCAGACATATGAAAAATAGCTTTCTTATAATTAAATTCAGTTTATTGATTAATAGATGTCAATTGCATCAAGACTGTAAAAATGGAAGCTTTCAATTTGCTGGATCTTTTCTTCTAAAGATACCTTAGTTTGTGGGTTTCTGTACTGAGTTTTATTTCCAGCAGGCCAATTCATCTTCCATTTCATTTCAATCAACCTTTTATAAAAAGTGCTAAAGTGCACTATAGAGGTAAAGTGCAAAGACTAAAATTAACACTGATACTTTGCACCTGGTCTATGTGAAATAATTAACTATTTACAGAAGCTGAATAAAAGATGATTCCTAAACTGTCTGAAAGCATTAAATATATATCAGCTAAAACCTGCAGATAATGGTATAATATTTGCATCTATTACCTTCAAATAAAATAATAATAAAGTATATCTAGAAATTTCTAATTTTAATTTTTTTTATATAATAATTTATTAAACTTCTCCAGTGTTTATATGAATATATTGCATGGTATTACATAGCAAAAGAAAGAAATTGCAAAAGATTAAAGGATATTTTATTACTAATGGCACGTTTGCTTATAACCATCTTTAGTTTTTTAAATTTCTTTGAAGTAAAATTTTTTTGTAAGTAACATTGGTTTTCTGCCAGGGGAGCTGAGTGGGAGGTGGAAGAAACTCTTCTATTAAGAAATTGCTCAACAACTTTACATGACAATTGAAGACTATTAATGAAGAAATTTCCTAAGACAGCTTCTGTTTGCTAGCTATGAGGGGAGGGCACAAACACCTGTGAATTTATTTGGGGTCTGCATTTAATGACCTGAGCTCATATCATGAAAACCTTTTCTTGATTTGTTTTCTTTTTCTTTTTTTTTTCTTTTTTTTTAATAAGGTTTTTGGGCTCACCCTATGCCAAGAGCTCCCAGGAGCCAATTCCAGGGAGGGTCAATTCCCAGGAGAAAGCTGAGGAAATGAATCAGAGAAGAAGGAAGCCCAAGGCATAATTTATAGTTTGTTTCACCTTATTGCTCTGCTTTATTGATAAGAAGCTTTATCCAAGGCTTTGGATTAAACCTCAGACTCCCTAGACATAAATAAATGTTGTTACATCTCTCTCTCTCTTTTTTGCCCCCTCCCCTCAAAGAGCAGCATAAGGCACTAAAACAGTGTGTTCTGGTTTGACCTTGTTTCCCGGTCTTTAGCTTGATGCAACTGAAATTGCTCCTGCTCTGGCCCTGCTTCCTGCCTGTGAGGGAGGAATGGCAGCACAGTGGTTCAGCTCCTGCTTTTCCTTGCTCGTTTTGGTGATATCTATCACCTTCTTATGAATCTTTACCAGTTAATGTCAGATCTACACTAAACAGCTATCCAGGCTGTTGTTGTACTCTTTTGAATGTTGGTATCAGTCGCTTTCAAACATTCTACCTCTAGGGCAAGCTATCCCCAAATCTTAAGAGCCTGCGGGTCACTTCACTACTGACAAACCCAGGAACACCTATATCCTACAGATTAGGTTTTGCTCTCAATACTACAACTTGTGCTGCAGCTCCCTGAATCTATTCATGTCTCCTATGTTCCAGGTCAGCCTTCACCAAAACACTGCAGTGCAGTTTTGACCTGGGTTTTAGCATCCTCCTTAAAAAGACAAGTATAAAGTCTTGCCTGTACTGTCCAGGAGCTCTCTCCACCTTCCATTCTCAAGCCTCACTGAGTCTCTCATTCCTTAGGTACTTCTGAGATAATGGCAGAAGCTTCCTTTCTGCTTATACAATGTGTCTTCCACAATAATTTTGTATTCCCAGTCTCTCTTGCAGTCCTCTTCACCACAATGTGGTACATGATCAGCTTCCCACACTGCCCTTCCCACACTACTTTTCAAGTTCTTGTGTATGGGGCCGTAGGTGCCAAATACACAGCAAGGAAAGTGCTCATGTTCTGGACTGCATGATAAAAAAAAAACAAAAAACCCCAATAAAATTGTTGTCTAATGCTCCTGAAGAAAGGTCATTTTTCTCCTTGCTCTGTGCCGGTTGTCAGCTTATAAATGTGTACCACAGTAGCTCAAGCTGTTGTGCTGTGGGACCACTGTATCCCAGTCACTGACCAGCTGTGTTATATGCCTCTTTTGCTGATATGCTGCTGCCCAGCATGAGTCAGACATGTTTCTCTAGAAAATGGGAAGATAAAGAAAAACCAGTTGGCATAGAGAGAGGAGGAACAACTGTGGAATGCCATCTTAGCCTGTGGGATGACAGTAAGAGAGAAAGGAATCTAAATAAAATGCTGCAATTACAATGTGGACAGTTGGAGAAAGGTAGAAGACTAGCAAGATTTGGAAAAACGTGAAATGTGAAAGGTGTTTGGAGAAGAGAGGAAGGCACAGCAAAAATATAGGATGTGTTAAGACTGATTGCATAATTAGAGAACAGAGAAATGACAAACAGCAGAAAATTACAGATGAAAGAAAAATATTAGAAAATGGGAAAAGGCTAAAATTGGGAAATAGGGAAAATTACTAAATAAGAGTAAAATTACTCAGTTCACTTTGTTCATGGCTCAGTCTGTTGTTTTTCTGTTGTCCTGTTGATGTTGCAATTTCTACTTGGACTTAGTGTCTCTTACTGCAGTTTGTCTCTTACTGAGGTTTGAAAAGTATTATTTTAGCAAGAATTGAAGCTGTTAACTAACTATATCAGGCAGGATTGAGGAAGAACAGCTTTCCTCCAGAACAATAGTTCTTTTGAAATCTAATATTTCATGGGACTTCTGTGATGGGAGAATGAAAATGTCTAATGTTTCTCTTTGACAGTGTTGAAATATTTATATGTTTGATTTTACTTACTTAGTCAAGATAATAAATTCTCTTTAACATTTTAATACAAGAGTTTATATGACATGAACCAGAATGCTGACATCTAAGGTACTTTGACAACATTGAAATGAAAGTTTTTGTTAACTATTTGAATTCTTCTGAGATGTTTATTTGTCTTCAGGGTTTTTTTACTGTACAATATGGAATTTTAGAATTCCTTGTGGAATGAAAGAGCTGATTCCAACTCACGTACAAAAATAACTTGTAATACCTGCCTAGCTAGTTGATTAAAAAATTAATAACTCCATTTTGTAAACAATGGAGTAAGAGATTACAAATTAGAAAGAACTGGCTACAAACCTCAGGCTGAGCCCTTTACATAATAGAATGTTGGTTGAGCAATTCCTGTTTTAACAAAAGCCTAGTGCTTAGAATGTGATTTAATATGGCAGAACCACTATAAATTTTGCTGTATTACCCCTTATAATTACTTTCAGTGTTGCAGATTTGTGTCTTGTTGCCAATGCAAAACTATTTTCTCTCAATCTCCAGTAACTGTTGGGTTTTTTTTCTGGTTTTGACTGTTAGATTGAAAAAAGAAAAATTCTATTCTTCATGTCAGTGTTATGGACTGGGATTCTACCATTTAACTTTCCCTTTCTTAAACTAAATAGATTGAGATGCTTGGCTCTTTTTTTTGTAATTGATAATTTCAGATTTCTCCTAAAAGTTGTTCTTGGTTTATTTTTTATTTCACTGTACCTTTTCTGAATTGAAAACACCAGAAACTCAGCAGAGCAGAGAGACTCCATGACCTCCCTGCGCAGCCCATTCCAGTGCTCTGCCACCGTCAATGCAAAGAAGTTTTTCCTCATGTTGAGGTGAAACCTGTGTCTTAATTTATGGCCTTTGCTTTTCATGCTGTCACTGAGCACCACTGAAGTCTGGCATCATTCTCTTTATATTCGCCTTTGAGATACATGCATTAATGAGATCCCCTCTCAGCCTTCTCTTCTCCAGACCAAACAGTCCAGCTCCCACTGTCTCCTCATAAGAGAGATGCTCCAGATCCCTAACCTTCTTTGTGGCTCTATGCTGGACCTTTTCCAGTAGCTCCTTGTCTTTCTTGTGCAGAGAAACCCAGAACTGGACATAGCACTCCACAGGTAGCTTCACTTCCCCTGATCACACTCTTCATGATGCAACCCAGGATACTACTGGCCCACCAGGCAGCAAGGGCACTGCCAGATCATGGTCAGCTTGTCATCCACCAAGACTTCCAGGTCCTTGCTCATGCAGAGCTGTTCTCTAGCCCCCAACCTACACCAGTACTTGGGGGTGATTCCTCCCCAGGGTGCAATATGGCTATACTTGCCCTTGGTGAATGCTCGCTAGGTTTCTCTCTGCCCAACTCTCGCAGGCTATCAGAGGTCCTGTCTGGAATGGGGTCAGAACTAGTCTTCAGGTGTACCAGCCACTCCGCACTTCCTTCCTTCCTTCTCCTTCCTCCGAGGGAGGAGGAGGGGCAGGAGGAGGGTTCCTTCCTTCCTTCCTTGAAGGAAGGAAGGAAGGAAGGCAAGGACGACAGGAAGGCACGGAGCAGGAACGGCTGGAGGCCGGAGTAGGCGGCGGCAGGAGGCCCGGAGGCCTGCCTGGCCGTCCGGCCTTCCTTCCAGTCTTCCTTCCGTCCTTCCTTCCTTCCTTCCTTCCTTCCTGCCTTCCTTCCTTCCGGAAGGCCAGGCCTTCCTGACTTCCTTCCTTCCGGCAAGGGGGGGGCTTCCGGCGTCCTTCCTGGCCTCCTTCCTTCCTTCCTTCCGGCTTCCTTCCTTCCTTCCTCCTTCCTTCCTTCCTTCCTTCCTTCCTTCCTTCCCTTCCTTCCTTCCTTCCTTCCTTCCTTCCTTCCTCCTTCCTTCCTTCCTTCCTTCCTCCTTCCTTCCTTCCTTCCTTCCTTCCTTCCTTCCTTCCTTCCTTCCTTCCTTCCTTCCTCTTCCTTCCTTCCTTCCTTCCTTCCTTCCTTCCTTCCTTCCTTCCTTCCTTCCTTCCTTCCTTCCTTCCTTCCTTCCTTCCTTCCTTCCTTCCTTCCTTCCTTCCTTCCTTCCTTCCTTCCTTCCTTCCTTCCTTCCTTCCTTCCTTCCTTCCTTCCTTCTTCCTTCCTTCCTTCCTTCCTTCCTTCCTTCCTTCCTTCCTTCCTTCCTTCCTTCCTTCCTTCCTTCCTTCCTTCCTTCCTTCCTTCCTTCCTTCCTTCCTTCCTTCCTTCCTTCCTTCCTTCCTTCCTTCCTTCCTTCTTCCTTCCTTCCTTCCTTCCTTCCTTCCTTCCTTCCTTCCTTCCTTCCTTCCTTCCTTCCTTCCTTCCTTCCTTCCTTCCTTCCTTCCTTCCTTCCTTCCTTCCTTCCTTCCTTCCTTCCTTCCTTCCTTCCTTCCTTCCTTCCTTCCTTCCTTCCTTCCTTCCTTCCTTCCTTCCTTCCTTCCTTCCTTCCTTCCTTCCTTCCTTCCTTCCTTCCTTCCTTCCTTCCTTCCTTCCTTCCTTCCTTCCTTCCTTCCTTCCTTCCTTCCTTCCTTCCTTCCTTCCTTCCTTCCTTCCTTCCTTCCTTCCTTCCCTTCCTTCCTTCCTTCCTTCCTTCCTTCCTTCCTTCCTTCCTTTCCCTTCCTTCCTTCCTTCCTTCCTTCCTTCCTTCCTTCCTTCCTTCTTCCTTCCTTCCTTCCTTCCTTCCTTCCTTCCTTCCTTCCTTCCTTCCTTCCTTCCTTCCTTCCTTCCTTCCTTCCTTCCTTCCTTCCTTCCTTCCTTCCTTCCTTCCTTCCTTCCTTCCTTCCTTCCTTCCTTCCTTCCTTCCTTCCTTCCTTCCTTCCTTCCTTCCTTCCTTCCTTCCTTCTCTTCCTTCCTTCCTTCCTTCCTTCCTTCCTTCCTTCCTTCCTTCCTTCCTTCCTTCCTTCCTTCCTTCCTTCCTTCCTTCCTTCCTTCCTTCCTTCCTTCCTTCCTCCCTTCCTTCCTTCCTTCCTTCCTTCCTTCCTTCCTTCCTTCCTTCCTTCCTTCCTTCCTTCCTTCCTTCCTTCCTTCCTTCCTTCCTTCCTTCCTTCCTTCCTTCCTTCTTCCTTCCTTCCTTCCTTCCTTCCTTCCCCTATTGTAGTCCCTTCCAAGAAGTACAATTCTATGATGCTATGATTTTATTTCTAGCAAAAAAAAGAAAATAAATGCTTTCTTACAGTCTTCATGCTTGACAATAATTCACAACTGTACTTTGAGACCAGTTAATCAGGTTTCAATACATTAAATTCTGCCCTGTTGATTTTGTGTTTCCCTAATATCTTGATCAAAGATTGCATGATACCACGCCACATTCCCTAGAGAAGCTTTCAATATCATGACTGCTCATTCTATCAGCCAAATTTATATTCTCATCAAAACCTTTCAAGATGCACCATCCTTTCTAACAGGGAGTTTTAAAGCAGAGAGTCAGAGACGACTAAAATTAATGTTATAGCAGCACCAGAAGAGAGCTCAAGAGACTTGTCTTGTATTTGTTGAGTAGGTAATGGTTCTTTCTCATTCCAGTCTGTAACATCCCTGAATTATGGTTTAAGTTTTTGTTCAGAGAAGAGCAATTTGAAGGATGATTCCAAAATGACCAAACTTACTTTTCAAAAGTCTCTTTCTCTCTCTCTTGGTGCCATCTAGTTTTTAGATTCATAAGCAGCAGGAAAACTCCTGCTTTTTATATTAATTTTTAAAAAAACATTATTTTTCCTCTACTGAAACAGTGAACTCTGGATGCTTGAAATAAAAGACTTCCTTTCACCTTCCAAAAAAAAAAAAAAGGCAGGGGCTGAGACAGTTTTTTATTTCTATAGTTTGAATTGTGTATGAAATACATTTATATGATATGTAAATGTTTGAAGCTGCTTTTACATATTACAGTGCTATTTTTATTAATATATAAATACAATTATATCTTAAATAAATCAGTTATCTTTATTACTTTGGCATACTCACCAATTGTGTTTTATGCAGAATATTCAGTCTGCTGATATGGTATGCAATTACCATTCCATGAGAACACTGCAAAAAGATCACAAGGAAAACAAGAAAGAAATGTGGAAGATTTGAAAAAGGATAGCACAATTTGTGTCAGGGTAAGAGAAAATGATCCTAACATGGTAGCTCTCACTCAAATACTCAGATGAGTTACAAAAGCTCTTGTTACTTGCAGAGACATCAGGAGAATGCTCCATTCCACCTGCTGGCAATGCAACAGGGTACTTAAAGGAAGAGCTGTGGGATTTGCATGTGGGAGTAGAAAGAGACATGCCAGAACTAAATGAATGATTTTTACCTGCCATATTCCTGACAAATGCTTGTCTGTGAGTGTCTCCATGCATGAAGTCCATCACCCAACCATCAGCTATCTTAAAGATTGCTGTCTGCTAATGTATTCCCTCTGTGCTCAAAAGGCAGTTGCACAGCCACCTGTGCAATTTAATTTCCACCTATTTTAGATAGTGCTGGCTGTGTCAGTGTCCCTTTGCTGAGAGCAGATGCTTGACACTTCTGACTTCAGGTAACCTGTGTGAACGTATTGATGTTGAATGAAAGCTAGACCCAAGAAGGAGTATATGCTAGCAGTCTGTGACAATTGTATCCATGTTTTGTAACACTAACTTGGTATTTTAGCCATGACCTGTTAAGCAGTGCAGAAGTGGCATGCAGAAGAATACATAGGTAAGTAATTTATTTTCTGGAAGTAAAGTAAATCTCTGTGATTTTTTTTAACATGTTTTCCCCAAAGCTTCTGGTTGTTGTACCATAAAACATCAAACACACCCTTTTATGTTGTGTGGCTGTTCAGACAAAATACAAACCAAATAGCAGGCTAAATGGATGGGATGCAAAATAACAAAACACTGCACATTAGCTGATTGTGGCAAGTTTGTCTTCCTGACTGCCTAAGGAAAATAACTCAGCATAGGTCAGATCCTCAGCTGACACAGTGGTGTGGATTCACTGAATCAGAGGGGAGGCTGTAACTATAAATATTTTGCTAGTTCAGAGTAACTCTGAGATGAAAAATAATGTAGCAGAGGCTATTCTTTACTAAGTCATTGTTCTTCCTGCATGTACCTCCTCTGGTGAACTCCAGGCATATTTAATTATGTTACCATATGCTGTCCTCCTCAATAGAGATGTTTTTAATAACTTAACTCAGGACTGTTCATGAATAATTTAAGACTGATGGGGGTGGAAGCAGAGAAGTTTGGGATTTTGTTTTTTCTTCAAACCAACCCCTCAACAGAATCAAGACCTAATCTTCACCAGCATTTCTTTTTGCTTCCTTTCTAGCCCTGCTCCTACCCTCTCCCTCAACAATCCTCTCAGTTTTAAAGTCTCTACCCAGAATGAAGCAGTTGCAAAGAACAGGTAGATGTATCATGATTATTTTAACAAACTGAAGTGTGGATTGCAGTCTAATCTAGCTTTATGGTTTTTTCTCTGGTCAATAGCAGAAGAGTTTAGGCCAAGAGCAAAGGGGTTTAGGAGAACAGTTTATCCCATTCTCCCTCAAATGCCTGAGACCAGTGTGAGGGACTAGGGTGAGTCTATGTCCAGTCACAAAAAGAGTCAGGGTGATCAGTTTGACTAGGCAAGGTTTGGATTTTGTGATCAATAAAAAAGAACTAAAGAGGAAGGGAAAAATTTGGTCTAATGGAAAACAAAGTTTAGAATCCTTGATTTTTTTGCAATCCTGATCTGATATAGCTGCTGCTAGAACCCTAACTTGCAGATGGGTGTGGATGAGCAGAATCCCCAAACAAGTGAGTTAGAACAAGCCATGCAAGTAGTATGACTTTCTCTGGCTGACCACTGCAGAACCATAGATGTTCAGATATGCTGAGCTTTAGAAACAAAATTTCTTGGTCAGCTAACCAACTTTTCATCTCAAATCTCACTGGTTGAAGAGGCTAAGAGCAGAAAAATTTTATTTGTAATTCAATAAGTTATGTGTGGAGGTAAATGCATCTATAGACGTAGGTACTGCTATTTCCATTTAATTGCTGGGTTTGGGCATCATGGTATATGTACCAGAAAATAGCCCTCCTTTCCAAAGTGAAGATAGATGCTGTGCCTGATGCCTCATGACTCTTGTTGCAGTAAGGAGAGATTTTTGATACAAAATTTCCTATTGGAGGCTGGGGAAACATTCTTCTGCTTTGAATCAAAAAAGATAAAGACATATCTCTAACTAGAAAAAAGAATACAGTTCTTTTATCAATAAGGAAACAGATTTATTTTGGTAGGAATGGCAAATGAGATTTTCTCTCAGTTCTTTGAGGTCTGAGAGATTTTATTTTCACTTTTTGAATGCTTCCTGATGTTGTAGTGTCAGTGGGGAGTGTGTTCTGTTATTTCACTTTTGCTGAGTTTGTATGATGTCACTCCTGTTACTAATATCATAATGCTAGCTTGACTCCATTAATAGCCACTGTCCATTAAACCATTTTGCCGCCTAGTACCTTTCTTTCAAAGCATCCATCGCTTGTGAAAAAGCAGTCAGATAATTTTTCTCTGTGGCTGGCATAGCAGAAGATGCGGGAGGAGCTGATCTGATGAAGCAATGATTGATGACCATAATCATCTCTGGCTGGATAGAAAGTGGATCACCTACCAACTTGTTCTGCTCCCGCTTGCTAGAAAAGCAAACTAACAAAATAGCTGATAGTCTCTGCCATGGCAACAAACTTCTGCACCACCTATTAGAATTGGTTGACACCTATTTGCTATGTGAATAAAGAAATCTAAGCTCCAGCATCTATCTACAAACTAGGCAGCTAATTCTGCACTGCAGAGTGGCTGAGCAGGCAGGAAATGTGAACAGACAAAAGGAGCTAACTCTGTAACACAGGAACAGCATACGCTTCACATCTCCCAGCCTCATGTCATGACCAAAGCCACAGCTTTAAAACAGGGAGAATGCTCTTCAAACTCTTTTCTGTTCCTCGCAGTCGTCTGATATTCTCAACACACATAGTTTGACTTGAGACAAATGGTTGTAAGGTGACCAAATATTTGAACTTGGAAACAAGAATTTCTTTGAGTTGTCCCTCTAAAGTTGGAGTGTAAGGGCAGCAAGACGATGTAGGAAGACTGGACAAGCAACCCCTAAAGGCAGTTAGGAAAATTATTGCTGCAGTTCTGTTCAAACCCAAACATACTGGACTGACTGCAAGGCTGCTCAGTATCCCACAAGTTTCTACTCTGCAAAGGCCAAGGCTGATAATTTATTTCCTGCAGAGAGTGGCTTGAGATATCTCACTTACCCTGCTATCAAAGACCAGTCCCACATTCAAGGCGCTGAAGGTTCAATCTCAATATTGCAAACTCTCATGATTTTATCAAGAGTTTTCTTGTATTCAGTGCTCTTCTAGCAGCTTCTGGAGCCAAGTGATAACACACCAGTGTCATATTTAATTTTGAGCATCATAACATTTTTATTCCTTCTGACCAGGAAAAGACCTTGAAATTGGGGATGTGGAAGGACTGATTGAAAAATCCCCCAGGACCTGTTTTAATTATTAGTGTTTTAAGAACATCTCATAATACCTTCTAAGCTGACTTGTAGTTTTGTTAGTTCCCAGCTTTAAATGGTTCCTTTGGACAGTTCCAGGTAAGATGGAGAGTGTCTGTCAGGTGAACAGTGATACAGGCAGTTTGCCCAGGAAAGAAATACTCCTGTGGAAAGAGAGACTGCACAGGATAGATAAAATTTGGTGGTTTTGAAATCTAAACAGTTTGTTTGGAATGGCTTTTAAAGGTCAAATCTGCTCACAAACACTGAGAAAAACTAAAACATAAAAAAGTCATATAGGTTTTACATAAAATAAATTACATTAACTCTTTCATCAAATTAAGGGGTAGCTAGAGGTCCAGAAGTGTACCATATCCATTATTGTGTTCAGAGAAAATTCAGTTGCATAGGCTCTTCCTTTTCTTTTTCTATGTGGGGCTGACCCATTTAAAATTAGTCTTCCACAGATGCTGCATAATATATTGCAAGTGCTCCCATGCTGTGACAGTCTGATAGTTCCCAACCACTGTGAAGGTTTTCCTGTCAAAGCAGCAGGATTAAATGTTCTTTTCCAGTGAAGGTTCTTGAAGTCATTGAATACATTCTCTGTCCAGGAAATCTGCTGAAGGATAACCTATTTTCCCTGAAGCAGAGAGGCATTTTCAAAATCTGTATTGCTTTATCTAACTGATCTATTTTAATTTTACTCTTTTGTGGAATTTTCTTCTAGTTACTCATTTGATTTGGCTTATTCAGGTTGTTAATCATCTGGAATTCTACTACAGTTTAGACTTCATGGTTATGTTTTTATTGTCAATTTTGTGAAATTGGAAGAAGTATTTCATTACTTGGAAGCATTTCTCACAACGCTTGTTTTTTTTTCAAGACCAGGAGTAATTATTAATTTTCCTTCTATTTTTTATCTGGTGGGGGATGCATTACCTTAATGCACAGACTGTAGCCAGGTGTGTCTGTCCAGCAGATTTTTGCAGGACAAAATGTGAAGTTCAAGAGAAAGTTGAAAGGAAATGGTTTTCTCATCCTTATTCTCTGTATATGCTTGCCTGTTTTTGTTTCATTTTTTTTATTCCCCCAATGTGTCTTTTGGCCATGGTCTTGAGGCCATTGTTTTTTCTTATTTTTGATGGAGGATGCTGCTTCACCTTCAGCTTTACTTCCAGAATCCTTTCTTGATTACCTTTCCTAAGCCTTATTTATTTAAGGAGTGTCATTATGAAATCATTGTAGAATGCCCTCCTGTGTCAGGGGGTGATTGTACTGCTTTAGGAACAGAGCCAAAGGTTAATATAAAAGTAGAATTCAGTTATATAAAAGTTTCCTGCTACAGTTTGATTTTACAAGAAATTCACAAGATGATAACAGCCCTGAGCCCAGACTGCAATGGAAATTAAACAAACAAAAACTTAGGGTGCATATTAAGGTCTGGAGCCTGCTCCTACATGGTTGTTACCAGCTAGTGCTCAGAATTATGACTCCTCTGCTTTGGCTACCAGCCCTACATGAAGATTTCTGAGCAGCCCAGCTCACTGGACTGTTTGGAGTGCGCTGTGACTGGCTGAGCCTTTTGGAGGAAGGGCAACAAGAAAGGGTATACAAACTAGTACTGAGTGAATAATAGGCTTCAAAATCAGACAAAAGAATGGCTTGAATGCCTGCTCAAGCTCATGAGGGAGTGTCTTTCTAACACAAATGTAAGCAGAGTTGTTTTGTTTTTTTTTGCTTTTGGAAATAAGCAGTACAGTTGCCTTTGGTTTTCTAAACCAACTTACCAACCAGCCTGAGGCAATGTAGCATTGGACAATTCAAATGCTTCACATTTCATAAAGTGGCAGGCAGCTAGGACAGGATTTCACAATGGGAAACATCTGACCACGTGGAGAGAACTTTCTTTCCTTCTATGTGGCTGAAAATTAAATGAGACTCTTTTAGATGGTTCCTCTGATATCAGCATTCCAGTTAGCTCACCACATGTGAGAGAATATAGTGGCTTTCTCATCTGACTAGGACTGCCTAAATAAAATGTAGGTGTCTGTCTTAAGTTACACAGGCTTCCTCTATCATCACCACAGACAAGCGGACACTCCGTTCCAGGCTAAATATTTGAGAGACAAATGAATGGCACTCAGATATGTACCTGCCTTTTAACCGATGGAGAGCAGTTAACTAGTTTGACTGCCCAGCTTACACTAGGCAATTAGCTTTTAGTCAGCTGTAGCACCGTGCAGTTATTCCTGTATTTAATATTTAGAGTCTGTCAGTCTGCAGCTTTGTAGCACAGGAGACATGACAAAGAGCAGCATTGGAATTTACTTTCTTTACACTTGTGTTCTGCTTACATTTGGTAAACAGAAATGTAAAGGAATTGCTGATTTCTTTTTTTTTTTTATGTAAGGAATGACTTAAACTGATCATGGTCAAAGAAGGGAAAAGACTGCAATTTTTTCACTGATTGCATACTTTTCTCTTTGCAAGCTCACACCTCTAGTAAACTCAAACAAGGAGCGCTCTTTGTCTTCATAAAACTAAATATTTGCTTTGATGTTAGAAATATAACCAAGTACATTAGACCTGCAGTGCTGTTTGAGGACACTGTCATAATATAATACACATTCTTACTTGTTTTCAGTAAATAAAGAAGTAATGGATTTGCTTGAAGTTGCTCTACGTGCAATTTGCATGTTACACAAATCTAGCCTGCATCATTTATTGATTGTTACCAAAATAATGTTAAAGAACAATTCTTTGCAATATATTTACCTTATGTTCAAGGCTGGTGTGCATGCTATGTCACTGACTGTGTATACAACTCAACAAGGCATGTATAACTAGCTGTGAGAAAACTGGAAAAAAATCTCTAGTTTTGCAAAAAAAAGAAAAAAGCTTTAATAAAAGAATGGCTTTTACTCATTGAAAAAAATTCAAACTGTAAATCAGTTTTATACTTTATCTTCATCAGAAAGAGCAATCATTGTTGGAGGAATTGGCATCTAGAGAAATAATCCTGCCCTGAGTTTTGTGCTACTGCACAGAGGCAGCTTCAAGGTTGCCATCCAAACTGTTTGACAAGTCTGCCAGTGAGTCAGATCTTGCTGCTAAAGAAATATCTTTCAAAGCCCAGCATCTGAGTCCTTTATTGCAATCCAAGAAGACTGGGAATGGTGTTTTAGTTTGACTGTAGCTGGCAAGGACTTAGACAGAGCTGTCAGAGTTTCCATTGCCTGTATCTCTTTTCAGTTAGGCTGTTTCCTCTTGATTGCTTATTTAGTAGATCCGGGACACTTGACTGTTTTACTCTATCCCCCTCCCCCAATATTGCTTCCTAATTTTTTCTAAATATCATCAATTGAAAGAGGCAGGTTCAGCCTTATACTAATGTAATGCATTTTTCCCTTTGTACCTATTTTGTTTGTTCTCTTTTCTTTTGTTTTTCATTTCCTTAGTATGTGCAGACAAATATCATATGAATACTTCTCTTCATACCCTGAAGTCTCTCTCTGGCAAGGACCTCTGCCTATTACCTAGTACACCTGCAGCAGTGGCTTCTTCATTTTGGGTAAAGGACTGGCTTCTTCTTATCTCTCCTTTTGAACTAAAGCTAATGAAATTTACTTGAGCCTACCTGTAGATGTGAAAGTCCAGACTTCACACCTGCAGATGTATTTTTTTCTCTCCTACATGCTCAGATCATTGTTTTCCTCAGTCTGTGGAAAGTAAAGGATAGTAAGGAGTTGTGATATCCCAGGATAAGGACAGCTTCATGTAGAGGAATCAAAATTGAAGGCCATATAATTTAGATTAGACGGTATTACAGAGGTGAGGATATTTCCTTAACACTTGGGGTACATTTGTTTAAAAGAAAAAAAGATTCATAATGTTTTAGAACTGTTAATTTCTGGGACGGTTTTATAATATCAGAAGAGAATTCATTTTGATTTCTACTCACACAATTACAGATGACTACTATAGTGGTAAAACACCCATCCTTGCCTAATTATAGGTATATCTGACCCTTCCAGAACTAACAGAGCAAATTTCTTAAAGACTGAATTGCTCGAGATGTATCAGTAGTTTGTAAGGCTTCCGCTATTTTTTACCATTTAAACTTCACTGGTAAAAAAAATAAAATAGAATAGTAATTTCTTAAAATATTCTAGATAGTGACTCTCTTGATTAAAAGAAGTGCTCTTCAGCTTTTCACATTATTGCACTTTCATCTAACTAGTAGTGGGTGGATATTTCAAACAGAACCTTTTTGATTATGAGAGTGTAGGTGATATACTATTTTCTCATTTCCAAGTAATCTCTCTATTAGAGAAAGTGTGAGTGGTAAATGAGGAGTTTTTCTTTTGGGTGTCCACTGTGTATATACAGCATGTTTCCCAGGCAATGCTCATTGGTATTTGTAAATGATCTGTTCTTCATCAGAGGGCTTTAAAGTACTGGATGCAGCTGCTCATGCTTTGCCACATTTGTAAATAGTTTTAAATATGCATGATCATCTCTAGCAGATTGCTTTACTTGCAGGATTTATGATTTTTTCGACTTCTCTCTTATAAAATAATTCACCATAGCATTTACTGCACCTTCCTTTAGAAATAAACAGAGAAGCTGCACATTCTGAAATCCAGGATTTTAGAAGGAACAGTCAGAAAATGTAAAGTCATGGAATGTCAGTAAAGCTCATGTTTAGACCGCTAATCACTTACCCCCCAGGAGTGCTTTTCGCTCCCCTCCTTATTCCATATGCCATATGTCAGCAATTAACAGTGAGTCAAATCACAGCTCAACACAGTTTTGCTCATGCAGTTAGTGGAGTAGGCAAGAACCAAACTGAATCCAACCACTATTCATAAGTGTAATGCAAAGGGCAAATGGAAATTGGGTAGAAAATTATGGATGGTGAAATGTCAATGTTATAAATTATTTTAGCTTTTGAGTTATGGGAGGCAAGGAGGAGCTTAGTAAATAATAGAATTTTCTAAAATACTTTAGGGAACCCATAGTGCTGATGACACTGGTATGAATGACCAGGAAGATGTGTCACATCATTTGGTCCACACTGCACCATGTTCAATGCGTAGTGCACTGAATGTGGTGTTTAAAAGAGAGGCATAGAAGAGCATAAATAGGTTATATTTGCTTGTTTCTCAAGTAAAGAACAGGTGCAGATTGCTCTAGTCACGAGAGCAGCTCAGACCACAAGAGAACTCTGCTGCACTCCATCCAAGAAGCAGATCTTACCTCACTCCAGTTTAGAATTTCCTGGTGGTTTCCCAGAGTTGCCTGCAGATTTTTCAAAGGTCTCTGTGTGTTACTGTGTGCATTAAGTCTTTTCTCCTGGACTGTTCAAAAGCTAAGAGATGAAGTACCACAGTACAAATAATTCTGTAAGGATTTAGAAAGGTAGTGATAGCAATAAGCACTAGTTATAGGCATAGGAGTTGCCAGAAGAAACTTAGTATTTTATGACTTCGCACAAAGAAATAAAAAGAAACAAAAATATAGACATTAATAACTTTTTAATAAAGAGTCTTAGATTCTTTAAGAGGGAAAAAAAGCATTTTAGCAAATAATCTAGGTTGTAGATGGAATGTCCATTGTCAGGGCACTACATAAAGCAACAGAGAGGCACAGACAAGTGCTACTATAGGTTAGAATTAATGAGAGTTAAAAACCAGAGGAATGAAAACTATTAGACATGATCACAGAAATCACAGAATTCAGTCTGCAGCTCAGAGGGGAAAATAAAGCCAGCAGAGAAATGTAGTGGAAGAAGAAACAGTAAATGATAAATGAATGAGTAGCAGACAGACATGATTTGAGAAACCAAAATAAAACATCCACAAATGGATGAATAATGCTGAACTTGGTAAGAAATTATTAGTATGAGATGCACAGTTAGATTGGAAAGGGTGAACATCTAGGAAGAAGAATTATTTCTGTGTTTTGTATTTCAGAAGGAGAATAAACCAAGACTCTGCTGACTTTATCCTTCCTTCTTCCCTTCCTTCTCCCTTCTCTAGTACTTCTCTTTACCTCTTTCCCTTTTCTCTTGAAATTCCATTTTCTGGCCGACTTTACCACGTGATTCAATGAACAGAGTTTCTACATCAGGCTGGGGCCAGGCAGCTGTAAAAGGTCCTGGGATTCTTGGTAGACACCAAGTGGAACACGAGCAAGGAATGGACTTTTGCAACAAAAAAACATCAGCTCCCTGGACTGCATTATGAAGAGTATCACTAGCAGTCAAGCAAAGTGATTCTTCCCATCTACTCAGCACCACTGAAAGAAACCTTGAGACCTGGTGCCAATACTGGTTTCCTCAGTACAAGGAAGAGGTGGATGCATTGGAACAAGTTCAATGAAAGGCCACAAAAATGGTCAAAGGACTGCAGAATCTGATATACAAAGAGAGAGTGAGAGAGCGGGGAGTGTTCAGCATAGAAAAGAGAAGGCTTGGGAGGGTCTTCACCATCTGTATGGATACCTGATTGAGGAGAGTAGAGAAGACAAAAAGTCTCTCTTCTCAGTGGTGTCCAGTGACAAAACAAAGAAGCAATGGTCAGAAACTGAAATGAGAGAATTGTTAAACATAAAACAAACCTTTTTTTGTTCAGGATGATCCAGCACTGGTGCATGTTGCCTAGAAAGACAGTAGAGTCTTCATTCTTGGAGATATTCAAAATCTGCTTGGACAAGGCACAGAGCAACTGGTTCTAGTTGAACCTACTTGAGCGAAGGGTTGTACTATACATTGTCCAGGGATGCCTTCCAACCTGATTCTAAGATTCTGTGTTGTCTTTTTAATAAAATACACACAGCTATTTTCCAATAATTTTTTTGTTTTCTAGATAATTATATATTTAAGTTGTATTTTAGGATGCTGTATCATGTGACTGGAGAAGGAGTGCTTCCATTGTGTAAAAATAAACGTCAGCTTCCAATGTAAAGCTGGTATATGAACCTTGGTCGATGAGGGTCTTCAGTTTTTTCCTCAGGGAGATTTTAAAGGCTGGATTTCTTTCAAATAAAAATAGAAAATATCCAGTGATGGAGAATCTTACAATTTTTCACAAGAAATAAATTTTTGTACGTTCATTACAGTCATAGTGTTGGTGAAGAGTGGAGAAAAAAAAAACCTTTTGAAGCTGGCAATAATGGCTGTCCCTGTACTTATCATTTTGTTAAAAAACTATGACCTCTGCATAAAAAATGTAAAACTATGTGTATGATTAACTTATTCAACAGAAATATCTAAGACTGTGCCCTTGTTCTGTGTGCTTTTTGGAATTTTGGGGGTTTTTTGCTTATGGAGAATTTGCAGATTTCTTTTAAACTAAAATCTGTTCCCTCAATCTCACTATTAATGGCACCTAACATATGATTAGGGCATTTCAAATGAGTGTATGAACCGCTTAGTAAATAAAATACTGTTTTATTGAGGAACTGTCTCTGTTTTTCACATTGAAGTTCTTCAGGTACCTGTGTATGCTCAGAAGTAACTCAGCGTTGTCATGACTCAGTGACTAATGCGTATCTCGGAAATGCTAAGATCAATAAAACAAGCATTCTTAGATCACATTATCATGTCAGAGCACTCTAATAATAATAAGGTGACCTTTACATGTTTTAAAAATGTCTTTGTGGTTTACAGCAGTTAAAGACCTGCTTGAGCTTGAAATAGCATTTAGAACATTGTTTTCAAAAGATATTAATGACCTTAACTCCCATAAATTTGTTTTATATATCTTGAAAGCATTTATCCTACTACTTTCTGTGAAATTCAGTGGAAATCCAGTGGCATATGAGTTTCCAATTTAAATATATTGATATAAAAAATGTAGTTCTTATTGTAAATGTGCTACCCAATAATTTTACAACAACTGATTTCCATCTCTTCTGTGTACTCTGAGGAACAATAAATGTCCTTCTCCTAGAATTCCTAATTTTATTAAGTAACATCATATCCTTCTTCACTGGCTTTATAAACCCACAAAGTCCTCTTATTGATAGTTTCATCTGATGTGGGATATATTCCACACATCTGATAGTATTTGTTGCCTTCCTCTGTTCCTTTCTAACTCCATTGTAACATTTTTAGAAGAGAGTTGCCAAGAAATTCATGCAACTTTTAAGATGTGAGCACACTGCAGTAACACAGTGATGTTTTCTGTTTCATTCTCTGTGCATTTCTTAATGATCCCTACTTTTTTATTTACCAGTCACTGAGCATGCGTTCGTGGGGGCAGATTTCAAAATCCAATAATTTTAGGATTGCTTTCCTACTTAGTAATAGCTAATTTAGAGGCAAAACTTGTGCAAACTGGGTTGTTTTACACTGGTGAGACCAGTTCATTAATCTGATGATAAACTCAGACAACTCTTTATAGGCTCTGTTTGATGATCAATTCATACAGCTCAGGTTTCAGACTAGACCTCTCAATTTATACTTATTTACTTTTGTTAAAATAATTTATGAAAGGTCCTTCCCAGTTTGTCCATGGAAGTCAAGTTTTTTTTAAACTTTCCTGTAGGGTTCAGAATGCAACAAATGATTACTTTCCTCTTTGCTAGAGGAAGGTCAAACTTAGATTCCTAATTCTCAAGAGGAAGTGCCCCTACTATAGCCTCTTAAATCAGTCTCATCTTGCATGAAATTACTAAAGGTTTTTCAGGTCCACAGACAGTGCCTTACCAAGAACCAGAGTGACTGTGAACCATGATGTAGCACACAGAGGAAAACATATCTCTGTATTACTGAAATACCTTCTGTCAGCACCAAGGTCAAAATCTTATGAACCTTTCTTTGTGAAATATGTATTTTGCTTCTCTTTCGTTATGAGAGTTTATGCTCCAGTCACTGAGGAGGCTTTACATGCTAGAGATAGCTACAGTAGCTGATGACATTAATCTAGCTGTACCATTTTATTCCCAGTGGTGTGGACAGTGGGTTGTCTGCTGAGATTTCATATTGAGATGTCGTGAGGTGTTCATTCTGCAGCTGCAGACAACCAGTGAGAAGTAACAAAAAGATTTTCCAGTTATAAACATTTTGATATATTTCAATTTGCAGCAGTAGTGAAATGCAGTAGCCAGTTAATTGAGATATCCTAGTTTGTTATTGAGATGACAAACTAATTTTTATTAATAAGCTCATTTTTTTGCAATATAAGATTAGCATATGTATAATGTGTCTATTCATTCAATACATCATATGAAGGCATCCTGATGGTAGTAGAAAATACTTCTCACTTTTCATCTTATATTCCCAAGTAGCTTGTCAAAAAGCTTTATTGATAAAAATTGCTGGGAAATTTTAATGTCCCTACAGAAAAGAAGTCATGATGTATTTGAATGCACATAAGAGTTTAAGTACAGATAGAACATAGACCATCTAGGCTGGTATTCCATCTCCAATAATGATCAACACCAGATGCTTTAGAGCAGATAAATGAATATATTGGAAAATCAAAGAAAAGTATTTGCTGAGCAGATTTCTCCCTAACCTTATATGCTTTTTATTGGTTTTGTCTCACAGGGGAATATTTATACATCTATTCAGTTACTTGGGGGATTTTCTTTTTTTTTTGGTAACTATATTTTCCTTCCACCGGTGGAAACAGTCCAGTCTTTGGGAATCTTGATTTTTTATTTTTGTTTTTGGTTTGTTTGTTTTTTGGTTTTTGTTTTGTTTTTTTTTTTTCAGGAAAGTGAATGATTCTGCATGTTTCCAATGTTTTTGGTTCTAGCAAATCAAGTGGTTTAGTGATTTGTCAGCCTCTAACACACCTACTCAGATCCATTGTTTCATTGGATTAGGTAAAATGAACTTTTTCCCTTGAAGTCTTTTCTGACAGTTTCTGTTAGTTTTAACTGTATATAAGAAGTCTTTATATGGGAGATTTCTTGAGACTATGGTATGGTTTCCACTGAGTTACAAGTATCACTCAATTCAATTGAAATCTCTTTGGAGTCCGAAAAATCATTAGCAGCACACTGACTTCAACTCCTTTAAATTACGGAACCTGTCCTTGCTCTCTTCTGTAGAAAAATACTAAGAGGAGTGTTTGGCAAACACATGTGTTTCAACTTATGATCATCCTAATATACATGCTACTTTGCCTAGTTTTATATATCCTTGAAATGTCCTCTGTAAAGAGAGATAGGACCAGTCAAGAAAGGAATTCATATAGCTCTGACAGATTGGTTTGAAGGACAATCTTTGTTTTGCATAACAAAGCTTTGGTTATGCAACTTCACCTGGTTTTCAAAGGTACAGATGGAATACCTTAATAAAAATTATAAATTTCAAAGGATTTTACAGGATACAGTCCTGAGTAATTCAGAAACTAGTATTTTCTGTCCTGCTGCCTGATAACACAACTAAATAAGTACTGCCTTTGCTCTTACTGTGTTTCCACATTTGATTCTTCATATGAACCTTGATTAATTTTCAATAGATTTTATTTGCCAAAGTTCAGTGATGTTATGGAAAGAGAAAATACTGAAAAGCATTTGCAACAAATGCATGACACTGCTCAGTTTAATGGGGAAAATTCCTGGGCTCCTGGAAAAAATTTGCCCTATGTATGATCTCTGCTCTTGTAAAGGAAACTGTGTTGGTAACACCCAGAGCAAACTGTGGCAGAAAGATTAACTACTTGGGAACTAGTTTACATCAAATTTGAAAAAGTCTGTAGGGCTTCTGGGCATGATTCTATGAGTATTTTGGAAAATTAAGGACTTAGTAGGTGTAAAGAAGCATAGAGCTCACTCCCTCTGACAATGTAATATAACTACTCTAGCAGTTATAGGGGAACTCATTTCCTATCAAGAAATGGGAGTGTTTCCTTGCACACAAACCAAACTCAGATAATACAAAGCTCTAAAAGTATCATGCCTTGAGACTAAGTCCTCAGACAATCCACCCTCTCAGACAACAATATCAATAGATAGGCAGAAGGGAGTTTCTACTTGAAGAGAGTCCCAGTTTATGGTGAAGTCAAAGCAGACCTGTTGTATTGAAAGTCAGCTTCCTGTTACATTTACTCTTTCATTGCCTGAACACTTCTGCTGATTCATAGGGCATCATTCATGCAGTAATTCAGAAAAAATGTCTTCTCACAAGAAAGGGAATGTTTGGAAATACTATACTGTCATAAAAACTGTCATTCAGAGGCAGAATTTCCCCAGAGACTTCAAGTGCACACTTATTACCCTATGTAGGCATTATATTGTTACATACTTTTTTCCTGAAGTCTGCTATTTTATTTTTTCCTCCTATATTATTCTACCACTGCTTGAGTTGACAAAGTCTATTAGTTCCTTCAAAACCATCCAAATTCATAATTTTATGACATACTCTGCTTCATAAGACCTCTTTTTTTCTACAGCTTCCTAATAAAATCCTCTTAGGAGCAGTCTGATGAAAAACTTCTTGAATATAATTTTCCAATAAGTAGTTACTGATTTATCAAATTGAAACAAAAGTACGTCTTTGTGAAATAATAATATAAAATAGAAGCTTGCACGACAAACTTAATAATCCCCAAAGCAGTATCAGAGACACCTAAGTGGAAGGACTTAATCACAGTTACTTTGCTTGCATTTTTATTAGATCTACTCAGATTCTTACAAGGAATATACCAACAAGCTTAGCACTGTTTAAATAGAGGGAAGCTCAGCTCAGGAATCTGGAAAGGCTTGATGCAGAACAGCTTAAAAATACCAATTTCCCAAGAGTTGCTGGGACAAAACCTCCTCGCAGAAACAAGTTTGGAACAGTTGCCTAAACAGTGCTGCCACTTCTTCCCTTCTCTACCCCATCATCCCTTAACCAAAGCTTAGGGACAGAGCATTGAGGTGGGATGAAGTCATAACCATACCTTGGATGAGCATTCATGCATGAGCACTGGAGAAATTTGTTCTCTGCAAGCAAACCATGTTTGCCCAGCAATCCTGTGCATGTAAATCAGGTATGCCTTTGTCTATGAAATTCTTCAAGACTCAACTAGATAAGGCCTGAACCAGCCTGGTCTGATATCATATATGAAACCACTTGGAGCAGGTTGGGCTGGAGGTCTCCTTCCAGCCCCTTCCAGCCTGAACTACCCTGTGATACTGCCCCAGCCACAGGTGGGAAGCTCAAGGATTCCTTTAGGTACCAACATGATAGCCACAGGCATTGTCTAGACAGTGCTCCCACTGGCCTGTGAATGTGATGTGGAGTCCAGCTGTGTGGTTTGTAGTGGTGTGGAACAGTCTGAGAGGATGACTCCATCATCAGGGCAGGAGGAAACATGGCAGCTTTGTACAGCACTTGGGAAGCAAAGACAGGAGCACATGCTTTGGGTTTGTTGTTGTCTATTTGCTTAGCACAACATTTCTCTTTACTTATTTGACAACCTTTCACCTGCATTGTCTGCATTATTTGACAGACTATAATAGAGGGAATGCTTTATTGACCTTCTGAGAGCACTTGAGGCCTGAAATGGAGGGCAGAAGGCTATTAAACTTAATTCATGTTTACTGTAACAACAACTGTTTCAGCTGTTTCTTTAACAATATTTCTCTGAACCATCAGCACCAGGGCACTCCTAAGAAAAGGTCTTTAAAAATACTTTTATTCTGAGTGGACTTTGAAGGGTTTAGTACCATTCCTTGTCAGCTTTCTGTCAGTGCCCTGTGACAGTAACAAACTTATCCTGGAAAACATGGGTGGCCTCTCTGAAGAAAATGCCTCACTATAGACTTTGCATATTTTGACTTCATCCCAGGAGGAAGAATGGCTTGTTATATACCTCAGTTATACTGTTAGGGATGCATAGAAAGAGGCTATTCTCTTGCTTTGTCCAGATGGAAGAAAGTAAGAAAAAAAGACACAAATCCCAGAAGATTTTATTTATTTTTATGCATAAATTTTGTTTATAACAGAAGGTGACAGAACAACCTTGTATTTGGAAGTGGTTAGTAAAATAAATTGGCTATAAGACTGGAGGACAAAATGTAGGATATAATAGCTTGCAGTGGAGAAAAAATATGACTTTGTAAAGGGGAATAAAGACTGAAGTGTTTTAGGGGAGCCAAAACTAGATATTTAAGTAATCAAAGTGCTGGAGTACCAGGCAATCTTGCCAAGGGAGACACAGATGGCCTCATTCATAGCCTTCTTTCCCTGCTATCTCTAGCCATGGGCCAGGCAGGGCCTATGACAGTGTACAGCCTGGCTGGAGCACTTGGACTGGCAGGATAACTTTCCCATTTGCATGCACTGGTAAAGGCACAGCTAGCCACAATGAGCCTAACATTTTCTACCTGGCATCAACCTTATGGATGAGAAGCTAATGAAACAAAGCTAGTAAAGATGTCTGATAGTAATAATGGACCTAAGTGAACCTCTATGGACAGAGGTTCACATGATTGCATATGAATCATATGGCCAACAGCCTCATGTGCCATGGCAGGAATCATGACATCAAATGTGATTATGCAGAATAATAATGTCATAGTATGAATGTTGATGTACCGAGGCATGTGAATGAGTGCCAGCAGTGCCAGATTTCCCTACATGGAGAGCAGCTGCCAGGCCACTCAGGCACTAAAACACTTGGTCAAAAGCATAGAAGACATGGAAGAGGAGGCTGAGCTCAGGAAGAAGACGATCACATGAAACACATGATCCAAGAATCTAATAAGGCAGAGGCAAATCTAGAAATGTTTTGGATGCTTGACTTTGCAAGATACAACACCAATGTTATTTAGAAATAAAAGAAAATAATGTTTCTCTTGAAAAAAATTTTGTCGAAACACTTGTAGTCAGCCCATCACAGCTGTGAGACCTCAATCTGCTATTATGCTCTTCTTCTGCAGAGAATAATGGAAAACAAGCTTCTGTTCTGCAAGAATAACCAAACATTTGAGATTCTGTTTCATTTCCAGAGTAATTCCTGTTTTTCACAAAAGGAAATAACACCATTCAGGAACATACAGTATCTCCTCTTTCTGCCAGGTCTTCAGTCTGTTGGGGTAGCTCCTAGTCAGAGCCCACCTCTGGAAGGCACAAGAAAAATTCCCAGTAAAAGCCCAGACCTCAAGGATGGCTGAATGAGTGGTGGGAATCCCCACCTTTTTCTTTCTCTGGACAGGTAAAACCCTGTGTCTGGGAGTGTCCTGTGTCCTGATGTCAGGTGGGCTGCTCTGGGGCTGTTGACTTGAGACCACTCAGCTCCAGGGTCGCTGAAGAGCACCTGTTAATCCTGAACTTCTCAGCCTGGTTTCTGGGATGGGCATGGTATCTGCCTGCCTCAAAGGCCACCCAGGAAGCAAGGGAAGTGCAGGGAAGCCCATTAGCAAGGCAGGGCATGGCATCAGACGCTGCCAGACCAACACCTAATCTTCATCTACAGCCGACAAGTGCATGCAGGGTGATTGGTCAGGCTTGAACTGCTATTTCTGAGCAGAAGAATATTGTCAGACTGCTTGTAGCTTGCTTTTCCCACTGCCACTATGAGGAGTGAGATGGAAAGTGTTTGTAATGGAGCCATTATTCAATAATTTCATGTTTTCAAGGAAATAATTCCCATAGGGGTGTTCTCCTTTTTATCTACATGAGAAAATGCAGTATTGTGCTGAAGCTGAGGTGAAAACCCATCTAGTTCCATCTAGGGGGCAGCCCCCTCTGGCTAATTGTCAGAGCTTATGCATGCACATATGGGCAAGAGTAAATACTTCATGCACATGGTGCATTGAGAGCTCCTGTGTGACTCTGACTGAGAACTGTTTCGAACATATTAGCAGAGGGAAGGGAGAGAGTGAGGCTGAACAAATTAACCACATAGCATTACAGATTAGTCAAAGATACATATTTGCCCAATGAAGTAAAAGGAATTTCAATAGCTCCACAAGACAAGAGTGGAAAACAATGCCCATGGATCTGATGTCACATCTTGTCAGGTTGAAGGAAGCAGGAACTGAGAAAACCAGTGGTTGTATCTTCTTTGCCAACACTTTCACCTTGTCACCCTGTAGTTGTGAAGATCTCCTTTCTCTGACCTTTTGTCCAAGGAGTTTTAATCAATGGACATAGCTGATGTGGCTTAAGCAGGTATGACTGTACCTTTGATAGTGAAGGGTGGGCTTGTATTGTCATTGAGGAGAGAAGAAATCAGGATACTGTGAAGAACTGCTGTGTCTAGGATGATTTTAAAGACAATGAGGTTCAGAAAATTAGGCTAAATTATCACTGTAAAGTTTGCAACAAAGCTGTGGAAAATTCTAACATTTGAGAATGGATCCAAGAATAAAACTGCAACAATTTATAGTGTGCATGACTGCAGACTGTACTTCAGAGTCCTTCACAGAGATACTTGAGTGAGAAGATGCTGATAGTAAAATTGCCAGCACCTTCCAGAGAGATGTTACTGTTAATAACAGGTGCTGTTGCTAGCAAATTTGATATCTTTATTCCCCATCAAACATAAACCAGAAAACATGTAAGCCATAGCTAAACAGAAGCAGTGACTTCTATTAGCAGAGTCCTCATGCTAGCTAACTCCCACACCTGAAATTGTTCTGGAAACATTGCATTTCTGACAATGTTTGTGACTCTTCATGGATTTGGTGTCTGAAATTGAAGTAAAGATAAAGCAAGTTTGTACATCATGAGCAGTAGATGATAAAAATAAAGGTCAGCAAAGCATGAAAGCTGAAACTGTGTATACTAAAATCAGCAAAACCTTCACCCATCTCGCTTCTGCAGGCCCTCCCACAAACATTTCCATCTGTGAAAATATCACATTTCTTGTAGAAAATACTACTACTAACAAAATAAGCAAGTGCAAATAAATCCGAAAGCACATAATTAAAGTAATATCTGTCTCTTTACCTGTGTAATTTTAATTTCTCATTCTTATTCCTAAATTTTAATCTCTTTAACTTTATTCTTTTTACCCCAAAGTGAAAATAGTTCTGTAGCTATGTGAAGCTGGTATACATATTGTCAGATGTATATTAACTTTCTTCAGAGAGATTTATATTGAAATACTGGAGAGCTCCATACTTTTTATCATAATACAATTTATTGCAGGCAGAGGAAAAAAAAATATATATAGAAGCCATGTTGGATTCTCAACAGGGTGATGTATCTTTCCTATAAGCCTATGTAATTTACTGGAAATTTGTACTTTTCTGCACTGGAAAGCAGTCAGAACTAGTATGCTTTGTTGAATAATGCGTTCTGCTTCTATAAGATGTATCTATGGTGAATTGATTTCTGGTGAAAAAAATGGACCACGGCCATGGGTGTGCCAAAAATACAAAACGCATGTTCACATGTGGGGAAGAGAATGGAGGAGGACTCTGAGAAGAAACCTGAGGCTGTGGGGAATGGAAATGGAGGCACAGAGGAAGCTCACAGGTGAGAGGGACAGGCTGGATATTGCACAGCAACATGAGGAGAAGGCAAAGTGAAGTGCTGGGGCAGGAGTGGCTCAGCAGAACCCAGAGAGAAAGGGGCAGTAGGCCAAGACTTGGTGGGGAGACGCACAGTGGGCCGTGGCCACCCACACAGGGTGCAAATCTGCCATTAGAGACCTCAGTATAACACAGGTGTCATCCTGATGTTTCTTTCCCTCTGAGGACTAGCTGTTCTCACTTTCACACTAGTTCAGCTGGGCAGGAGTTTTGGTTGTCTATGGCATACTGGTATTATTTCACTGCCTATGACACAGCATATCTTCTTAAGTAAAAGGTCTTAATAAGGAAAAGCCTTTGTTCCAATACAGCACTGTTTTTAAAGGGATAAAAAGATGTTCTTCCTATGCAAGATATGTATTTTTATGTATTTCTCTCTGCCTAACATTAGAAACAGTGAATTTATATGAAGGCACAAACGTTTATGGCCATTCTCTCCTGTGGTTAAAAGGGAACTGGAAACCTTGTGTCTGTGGGAAAACTAGCTAGCAGAAGAAGGGCTCTGGTAAGAAGACTTTGATAGAAAACTGACACAAATAAATTCTTCTGCAATCTTCCCCCAGGGTGAAAAGGTCTTTTTCCATCCAGCACACATATTCTTTGAAAGAAGTCCCTAATGGGAAGATACGAAATAAGCTGGAAAGCAGATTCAGTCACCTTTCTCTACATGTGGTTTCAGTCCTTCTCTTGGTTTTGTAGTTACTGGATTTGAATTTGTTGTCCTGCAAAGAGGATATGTACCTCCCCAGTGACAGCTAATGAAGATTCTCCATTTAGCCCACCTAGGAAAGTTCAGTGCTTCTGGAGCTAATGATTACAGGTTTGGTCTACTGTGTGTTGCTTAGCAGCTTATTTTTTTCTTGGTCTATGGAGAGCCTGGATCATTACAGAAGAACAAACTGTTGTATACTGTCAGCTAATAATTGAACTATTTCTGTACATTTGAGCGGAAGAAATAGACTCAAAGAGACTATAAAACTTCCTGATTTTTCATCTTCTGAAACAACCTCACTCACCATTTAATCTGGCATGAACTTTCAAACTGATTATGAAGAAAGAAGAAAAAAAGCATTCAAAACTAGCAAAAAAGAATAACTGGATTCAAAAGGTAGAGTGGCTGATGACAAATAAAAAACATGAAAGTGCACACTAATGGTAGTCACGAAGACTTGAGCTGCAAAAATGGTAGCAAGTGTAGAAGGGTATTTATTCTGTCCTGGTGGTAAAACCACAGTGTGCAGAAGTAGAAGATTGTGATTCACTGGCCTCTCAGGAGAGCTGAATCCACACCAGCTGCCTGCGGCAGCATGGGGAAATCATCTGCTCAACCCATGTAAGGAGATACAGCACGGTGCTGGAAGTTGGTAAGCCAGTTTCATAGGTATTCTGTCAGTCTCAAAGCAAGAACTTAAGCAAAACATTCATTGATTTTAATACTTGTTAAAGGAACAGAATAAATTAGGGAAAAAATGGAAAGTCAGCAGTACAATGGACAGTGAGGATTTGGGAATCTCTTGAGACATAACTAAGCCCAGAGCTCTGAGTGTTTTAAAGACTTATGATGGAGACAGTCATTGGCTATTGTTCAAAGATTGAACTGTTTATGTGTCACGGAAAGATATTCTGACAAATTTTAATTCAGAATTGGGATAGAATATGTTATTGAAGTCTTTACTATGAGAAAACAAAATATCATGGGCAGTGCATTTTTTTTGTGTTTAAATGAAAAAATATCAAGCAAAATTAGAAAAAATGAAACAAACTGCATTTCATATTATTTTCATTTAAGCATTTTGTAACATTTGATTCTGTATTGTAACATTTCAGTTTTGAGAAAATCTTATTTTCTAATGAAAAAATAAATTTATAAAAGTCATTTGCAGAATGTTTATTTAATAAGACTTAAATGAAGAGAAAACACTTTTATGCCTCTTTTCTTCATGAGAGGATAAACCATTAAAAATAGTGATCACCATTCTGTGTTTATCATATACAACCCAGAAATAGCATTTATACTAGAGAGCCATAGGGACAACTGGTATTCATAATGACAACTATCATTGGCTAAAGCAATTTACATGCTTTTTAGTCTGTAAACAATTTTGCACACCTTCACCTGAAAGGAATTGAATCAAGGGATAATTCTGAATGGACTGGTCATTGCTGATTGGTTTGGTGGCGTGGCTCCAGATTTGTTGTTTGGATTCTATTCTTACATGATAAAAATCTTGTTTCTGTATTTTTAAATCCATTTATATGAAATGTTTTAGGTACTTACTGCCCATTTGTCTCAATAAAGCAATGAAGGCTGCTGATCAGCATGGGATATGAAGAGTGTTTACTGACAGAGAGTCATTTTTCAAATGGAACATCCATTTGGGGAAAAAAGAGAATGAGGAAAGAAACCACTTTAACGGCTTGCAATGTAACTAGAATTGCTTGTTCCTTTGATAGTTATAGTTGCAAATATCTTGTAGGCACTCATTCCCTTTGGTATAATTTCACTGCCTCTTGAGCAAATAAAAATGTTTGCAGAAACAGCAGGAGTTATAATACCTGTTCTCTTAGTTCTTCACTTGATGCAGTCTCTTATAGTTTCTAGTGTTTGTATATAGCAGTATTGGTTATGTTTTAATAGTTAAAGATTTTTTATTGTTGTTTCAATAGCATAATTATATTTTCCAAGGTTTACAGATTGGCTATCAACTTTTCTTTGTGTTGGAATATTGGCCTCACAGTTTTTAAATGATGAATGAATGTGCTGCTTTTAATTTTGTATTGCTGATTAGAACTATCTGATGAGGTGCTATTAATACAGATTCATTTATAGTTATATTTTTTTTGTAAGGCTTTTAGCAATGGAATGCATTTTACCCCAAAAGTGAATTTATTGGTTAGTTTGGAGAGATCAGAAGGCTTGAAGCTGTCCTGTGGTGCATTCCCACCCAGAGGCATTCCTTTGACAACTCAGGTTTGGGCAGAGCATGATTTCCTTAAAGCACTGCCAGATACTTTGTGCAGAAAGAGCAGGTGAAAAACATACTTGAGCTAATGATATCTAGGTTGAACATTTCCCATGGTAGTAGAAATCTCTTCTGTTCACTTTGATACCTCCCTGACAGTGACCTATCCCCAGACATATTTTTCAGTCATAATACTGGATTTGAATATGCTCAATTTTTTAATGACCTGTGCTCTGTCACCTTAAGGACCTTATAAAAGTGGTCACGATAAAGAGAGTTTTCTGTCTTGCCTGATCATTTTCTCACAATCATTTCTCTCACCATCTTTCAGCTGAAACACATTTTGTTCTTCCCATTTAGATAAGAAGACTTCAAGTCTGTAATTTTCCTTTCCTACATAGCACAAGTTACTGTTTATTTTCACAGTCTCAGCTGACATTTGCTGCTGTGGGATTTACCTTTCCCCCTGCTCCTTGTTATTTTTCATGTTACTATGCAATTAAAATATTTGTAGTTTCTCAGCTAAACTTTTCAGCTGTTCTTTTATATAATTTTCATAGCAGTGTTCTAGAATTCCTGACTGACCCGTCACTTTTTTATTCATATCTATTGTCATTTCTCCCTCTGAAAGTATATCAAAGGCAGAGAGGCCTTTTAAAAAAGCTTTTCTGACATATGGTAGGGTAGTGTTTGGAGAGATTGTAAAGGTTCTTAAAATGCAGTTTGATCTATAGGACTGTGCCTGACAGTACTGATTCTCTTTGGGAAATACTAGCATTTTTATTTTTTGTTTGACTGCCTTCATCATTGGATACTCCAAATGTACATATTGCACCACATTCTCACAAATTAAAGAAGGCAAGGAAATTGAGGTTCCTGCCTGCCCACTGCAACAGGACAGGCATTAGGAATGAGACCTGTCCTAGACTTCAGAATTTAAGTAATTGTCTATTGGATAAGACCTTGTTCCACCATCAGGAGTGCTCTACCTCTGATAGTAGATTTATTCTAGGGATAGCATGAGTGGCCACCATGTGGTGCACTGCTTTATACACCAATATTCCTGTGGCTCTACTGCAGAGCATGTCTTTTATGTGAAACTACAAATTTAAACTAAAGAAAGTATTGAAACCAAAAGAAAATGCTTTTAAATACTTAGAATTTTTTTACATAGTCTTAAATATTACTCAAAGTTTTAATACTTCCCTTTGTGACATTCCATCTAATCATGGGCATTGTTGAGCAGAAAATTACTATTTTCAGATTCAGTGACAGTGCTATCAGTGCCTGAACTTTGCCTTCTTTAATATGCAACAAATATAATTGGAGAGATTTTCGAGTCTTGGTAAATACATTCTAATCTTTCCCAGTGTATATTATCTGCTTCAAAAAATTATTATGTTTCTGCTTTTGCTGATAACATCTACTATCTTTATCCTGATCAGGCTCTGCTGTGGTAAGTGATTTTGCCTTCACTGTACCTGCTGCTCTGAATTGGCTTTTCAGTGTCACAAAATTTCTCAGCACACCTGCATTAGCACTGAAGACCTTTAAACGATGCTCTTTCAGACAATTGCTGTACAAATAACCAGCAAGAAACCTGCGAAGTGATGGTCTGGAGAAATTGCTTTGAAAAAGGTGGGTGATATAGATAGGCAGGACTAGGAACTTTATTGAGCATCAATCAGCTGGATATGCTGTGATTAAAAAACCTTATTTGTGTATGGAAAATTTGAACAAAACATTTGTCTTTCTCATCCCTTTGAGAGTTTCAGGCCTCCTGCAGATTTCCTTATTTGCTGACAAGAGAGCAGAAGCTCACTGATGTTGACTCCATTTGTGAATTTCAAAAAGCTGGTTCCCAAACAAAGGCAGTCTATTTCAATCCCCAGGCCAAAACTACTTCTTCCAATGTTAGTATGTGTACATTGAAGTGAGATAGCATACTTGTACTAGCCAAAAAAAGTGTTTGATATTTTTGGGCGCCAAGTTATCTTTGGATAAAATGCTATTTGACTAACATTGGCCTTTTATTACCAAAGCCTATTTTTTCCAATATATTATCTGATTTATTTCAAAGGCTGCCTCATAAATTATCTGATTGATTTCCTTGGTCATATCACAGATTGATGGAATCTGTGTTTAATAAAGAAGTGATGTATGGAGAACCAAAACAATGCTCACTTAAAAAGCGTAAATCCTTTCCCCAAGTTTCTAGACAGAGGAAGAACAAATATGTATGACCACCACCTATATGAAATTAAGAACTTGGCTGATAGAGGAGAAGAGAAAGACAAGACAATCATAGATCCATTTTGAATCAAAGTATTTTCTTTATTAGCTTTATTCTTTTGATATTTTCATATTTTCCCAAAAACTTAAATTTTATGGGAAAACAATGATTTTCTCACTAGTTCTAAGCTCATAATGAATATTCTTTTTTAGCCAATTAATGTGGTGTTGAAATCACTGTTTGTACATTTCTAGGCATCTACCACTATGTAAATTAAGCAAAATATTCTGGTGGGAAGAGATTATAAGCAAAACTTGTTGCTCATTTAGAAATTTGCTGAAGTATTCAACAACCTGTAAATCTGGTTTGGGTTCCATCATTACATGTAACATATCCTATTCATGAAAATAGATGTTTCTCATGGGTAACTTTCACCCACAAATTTTGAGCCATGACTTGGATAGCTGTGCCATTCATCCCATTGTTTGCCAGTGGGAATTTGATTTCCCTTTCTCTCCTGATCTCTGATCAGGTTGTTATACTGGACCTCATTAGACCTTTTATAGAGAAATAGGATTTTTTAAATGGAAAGACTGATACCTAAGAAAACAAAACATTTCCATGAAATTATTTCTTTTGGAAAGTCTATTGGGAACAATTGTAATTTACAATGTGTGAGCTAGGCAGGTTCTCCAGTTCTGACTAGGCTCGCTCAACATGTGTCTGTCTGCCTCTGCACTTACACAAGTAAGAGGACAAAGTCTGAATCACTTTGTTTCTGTGATCTGGAGCAACCACTGCACAATAAGCCCAGGTGGGGAAACCCAGACTATGTGTTCAGCTCCCACAGTCTGAGACACAGCGCCCAAAATACCAGCCCCTGAAAGTTTAAGTTTGAAGCACATTTCAGGGTTAAGCTTCTGGGTCTGTGGCATATCTCACTACACCTCATTTGTCTCAAGCATGGCCTGGGAAATTCTTGCTTGAGCCTGAGGAACCAAATGGGTCTTGAAGCCTGGGATATTCATTTCTGGAGCTTTTAGCATGTATTGCCAGCATGTAATTTTCTATCACAAAAAAGAAGACTCAAATTAATAGGTCTTGTTAGTACCACTCCTTACGACTCACTAGTAGAAAAGAACTAAGGTATGCATCATGTTTGCATCCAAGATACCAGCAGAACTATGTGAGATACAACACAGTACCCCCAGCAGCTATATGTCCTTGGGGAAGTAGCTGGAGATCAGATGGATTTCCCCTGATCATCTGAAATGGCTTCAGACACTGAATTGTATCTCTGGTGAGGACTGACTGTGTGGCCTGTGGAGCAACTCATCTCAAGCTTGACAGTGATTACTCAGCTTCATTGCAGAGACCTGATCATCCAATAGTAGGGTCAAAGCAGGCACCAATGTTTCAGCTCCTCAGCTGTGGCCCCAGCAGCTAACTTACCTAACTCAGAAGAACTTCTGCTCTGAGAGTCCTAAATTTAAGTGATTTAGCCTTATTAGCAGCCCAGAATTTGAGACCCTTTCCACACATGAGTCACTGTATTTCTGTGTTTCCTAATAGAAATATTGCAGGCTTATTTTTCTGTGGGCTTTCTTCAGTTTTTAATTTTCCCTCGAGTCATTTCAGCTGGAAAGCTTAATGACTCTGTCTGAGTGAGCCATGTCCTTGCTGACTTTGTGTTACCTCTGTTCCTTTCTTACTTTCCCAAATGCTTCTGACCTCCTTGAGGCCTCTTCCATTGGGGAGACCAGACCGTCTTCCGCAGACTTATCTGAAAATTGAGGGATAAAGTCCTACCCTTCTTTTCTGTATACATCCTCCCCCTAAACTGGGATACCTATGGGTGCACTAAAACATAAATTTAATAAGTATATGTACTTAAATACCTGTCTGAATCTTTCTTGTTCTCCTCCCTGGGCAGGCCACATTTTACATTTCTTATGGAGAGATGATGTTGAGAAACAGTGGCAACTTTCTGCTGTAACTATAAAAGACTATAATGACAAAGAAATGAAAAACAAGGAAAGTATCCCCCAAGAGTCATAGAGCAGTAATGTCCACTGTGAATTGGTTTTAAAACTATTTAGTATTGGGGAGGAGGGAAAATTATACTTGTATATCTTTATTTCCCTATAGCATAATTACAAGGGCTAGTTTAGGTTAAGTATGCCCCACTCATGGTGTCATGCACCTGAGGATTTTTCTCCATACTGGATTAGATCTTGGAAGAATGAGGCAAAGAAGTCCTCTAAAGCGGATTATAACTGTGTTAGAACAACTTCTTCTTTGCCATTGACTGTGCTTGATGGAGGTCCATGGCCTCAAAGTTTTGGAGGCAACTGGGTGAGAAAGAAAGCAGAATAGTGAAGCACAGGACGAATAATGATAATTCACTTTCCTGTTTATGTTACAGTAATGTAACTGCCACTAGGTTAAGCAACATTTCAAGTGTTGCATCTGCCTTTTTGCAATGTCTAGGATGCTGAGAAATGCCATTTAACTTTAATAAATTCATGACTCTATTATGCTCTGCAGCAAATCTTTACTGAATCTTCAAGGTTCTTCTTCAGTTCCCTACAAAGTGATTATTTGACTGCCTGTCTTCTAATCATGATCCATACTGAATTTTATAACAATAAAAGTCATTCAAATTACTGAGTGTTTTATAAGGGTAACATTTCTACAAAGTACTCAAAATACACACTGCCTATCTTTACGAACTCTCATGCTGTCGTGGTTCATTCCCAGCCAGCAGCTCAGCCTTATGCAGATGCTCCCTCACCCACATCCTGTCAGGGTGGAGGAGAGAACTGGAAGACTAAGAGTGAGAAAATCTGTGGGTTGAGATAAAGACAATTTAATAGGGAAAGCAAAAGCTGCACATGCAGGCAAAGCAAATCAAGGAATTTGTTTACCACTTCCCATGGGCAGGCAGGTGTTCAGCCATCCCCAGGTAACCACAGCTCTATCACCTTTAACAGTGGCTTGGGAAGACAAATGCTGTCACTCCTAATTATCCCCCTTCCTTCTTCTTCCCCCTGCTTCATATGCTGAACATGATGTTATGGTATGGAATATCCCTTGGGTCAGTTGGAGTCAGCTGTCCCAGCTGTGTCCCCTCCCTGCTTCTTTTGCACCCCCAGCCCATTCACTGCTGGGGTGGAGTGAGGAACAGAAAGGGCCTTGACTCTCTACAAGTGCTGCTCAGCAATAATGAAAACATCCCACTCTTACTAGCACAAATCGAAACCCCAGACCCATACCTGTTACTACGAAGAAAATTAACTCTATCCCAGTTAATACCAGCCAGCATCCATATTCAGAAGCATGATTCATCACTATAGGAGCTAATGACATGAATTTAAACAGCACTCCACCTATCTGTAGAAGAAAGTAAAACAAAATATTTATGTGTACAGTTTATAATACCAGTCATTCCTGGAGATTTCTATTCTAGGGAAACAATTACATACATTGAATAACACCATACTTTCACAAGGCCTTTAGAGAAAACTTGCTGTTCTTTTGGAGGACAGGCTTTGTGAATGCTACCACCATCAAATTTAGCTTGTAATTGTATTGATTAAGGTGAGATTTTTTCTGCCCTTGATGATGGTCCATTTTTTGTATTATAAAATCCTTCAGTACAGCACATATTGTTTGTAGAAGAAAGTGATTTTTTTTCTTTCATCATTTCCATTGAGTTTATAAACAGTATTTGTCTGTACTTTTATTATGGTTGAAAATAAAGTGAACATGACCAGAAATAAGTGCATTTTTAAATGTCTGTCTTAGCTGAGAAAGGGCATTGGGTAGCTGACAACTGTCACCCCGAGGATGATAGGTTAGTCTAGTCTGCAATTTCCTGTGTGGGTTTAGTTTCTTACATGATTGTTGCCAATAATATAAAATGATAATTAGCTTTTGGTCAGATTTGGGGTTAATTTTAATATTGCATATATTTAAAGAGTTCTACTGACTATAATAATACATTAGTTTGTATCAGTTGACTATCTGGCAGTTTCTCTTCTCTATATTTGCCATTACTGACAACAACATATTTTGGAGTGGTAAAAGGTGAGGGAGGAACTGAGACTAAAGCAGTAAGTAAAGAGGAAAACAGACATTAAAAGCATCATGGCAACCTGTCCCCTCAACCTCAGTCAAAGATCTGTCAGTTATAAGAACCTGATTAGCAGTGCTACAAGACAAATACTGCTGTCCATTCCTGGTCTGAGAATGTTGCAGTAGGTATTCTGTTGTCAGACAGCCAGTGTTTTGAATCAAAGCAATTATTTCCTATAAGAAAAAAAAGTGTTAGCCATGTTATTCTAACAGAAATTACCAATCTGTAACAAGCTGGGCACTTGGAAAATACCATTATATCATGAAGTTTCTGACCTAGTGGTCATTAGATTTTCCTTTTTCAATTTCACTTGATGTCAGGTATCTTCCTGACACCGTCTAGTTAATTCTGGCTTCAGATGCTTTGTGCTTTTGTGAACACTAGATACGATGCCTGGCTTTTGAGAAGGCTGTTTTAGTGCAGAAGTGAGAAAACTGGCTCTGTTGCCCTGGTTTCAGTGAGCATGGAAATGACAGTGCCCAATCTGTCATAGCCCAGAGGACTACATCAGTGCAGTAGGAAAGAGAAAGTTTTCCCAGAAACTGAACTGATCTAAAACTGCACCAATGAAGCTTAGTCATACATTAAATGTGTTCTACCTGGCAACTTCAGAAACAACAGCTTGCAAATCTAGAAGGCAACAGCATGTAGCAAATATGCCACTTATGTTCATTTCCAGGTAGAGGACTGTATGTATAATCTATTTAGTGTCAAGGTTGCAGGCAGCCAACCTCTAGCCATTTAGTGCAGAAAGGCTTACTGGACCCTTACTCTTTGTATTTCCACTGATTCTTTGCAGTTCTCAGTCAAATTAAACAGAGGTGGGAGCAGCCAGTCTCTAGATCATATGCCTCTAGTATTTGTCCTAGCCATAAAAAAAATGCACATTGCACCAGACTGCATGCAAACATATTCCCAAAACACAATGGGAATGGGTTTTCAACGAGGTCCCATACACAGTTTGAGGTCTAGAGGACATTGAAAAAAGGGATTGTAGCCAGGCACTGCATAGAAATGTGCCTGAGTTCCCAGCCTCTGTGGGGATCACCAAGACTGTGAGGATGATGAGACACTGAACAGATTTCCCAGAGAAGTGTGGATGCCCCATCTCTGGAAGTGTTCAAGGACAGGTTGGACAGGGCTTTACAAGCAGCCTGATCTAGTGAAAGGTGTTCCCATTGCAAGGGTGTTGGAACTAGATGGTCTTCCAACCCAAACCATCCTATGATTTTATGATTCTATAATCCACCTGTTCCTTTTGGCTGCTTGCCTGCCAGGTGTGTGCCAGGAGACAGTGCCTTTTGTGATGTTCCAACCCTGTGACCATGGCAGTGTTCAGTGGCAGGTGGGATACATTACATTATATTATTTTCCTTTTGCATTCTAGAATTCCTCTTGTATTTCTTTTTCTAAGACAAATCCTGGTCCCATTCTGTTTAACATTGTATTTCTTTTGTTAGATAAGTTTATGCAACAATTACACAAACATGACTTAAGAAGTAGTACAGATTTTTGTTCCGTGTGTTAAGGGTGTGAAACTTTTTTTTGGTGTTGCTTCAGGTCTTAAATTTGATTGCTGCAGGAGACAGTTGCTCATATATTTAACAAATGTAAAATAATACTTCATTGACAAATAAATTGATTGACAAAACAGGTTTAGTGTATGCATTAACTGTGCAATGAATTCTATTTAAAAAAGTTAACTAAGGAAAGGAACTATGATTTGGTCATCTAAGTTTAGGCAGGCAAGCTGACATGGGGGTGATCAGCAGGGTAATTATGTGAGCAACTATGACATCACCTATGCACGTCCCTCACATATTCTGTTAAATTAACCTTTGCCATCTCAGGCAGGCTGTTGCCTGGTCTCTTCAAGTTCATATATAAATGCCTTACTAGGAATAGCATTGTGAGCTGGCCCAGAGGAGTTAGATGGCCCTGCTAACCTAAGGCACAGGGGTTCAGCCAAGGACCTTGACTTCTTCAGAACTATTCAAAAACAGTTATTTGCTTTCTGCTATACCTCTGCTGTTACATGTAGCATATTTAGTGTAAATGCAGTGAGCAGTGAGGTTTGTTCTGAATCCAAGGACGTGTCTCTGCCTTGAGGTATGCTGCAACATGGAGATGCTCTACATGGTGGCTGCTTCAGGATCTCTGCAAGGTGCATCAGTGATTTGCCCAAGATTACTCCTTTAGTTTGAAAACAGAACTCATATTCTTATTGCGTGTTTATTCATATATGTGAAACTGTGAATGATTTCTGCATTTTTCATATGATAAAAATGTTTGTTTCCAGAATATGAATGTGTATGAATATGAGTGCATTAGCATCCTCCAGAAACTGCAGAACATCCTGGATGATGAACCCCATGATTCATACCATGATTAGAGATGAAAAACTTTAACCCTGGCTTCCTAAAAGTAAAGGTCATTGATGGATATTAGAGATTTTGAATGGAAAATTCATTACCTTAGTTCATAATGTTTAACATTTTAATATAACAAATGTTGGGATTTTGGATGGGGAATTTATATTTGAAAATAAAGAAATATTTGCTCTGATGTACATACTGGAAATGCAGATCTTTCAGCTGGTGGCTTGGGACTGATGAGTAACAGTGGGCTTATTATTCTGTACTGAAATACGTCCCACCTCAAAACATAGCAGTGCCTTGCTTACCTGCAGCTTGCTGCCCTGCTTACATTTGTGTTGTTTCTTTACTTAAAGACACATGACTTTCCTCTGATGAAGTGACTGAAAATAAAATTTGACACTCCACCTGATGCACTCATCTCTCTGATGTATCTTCCCTAGGACTTCCTCATTAACTTTTCAGTCTCTTCATTTGGTGGAATCACTGTAGGAGATGCATAAATGATAGATGAAGTAAATAGCTCCATCCCATGACTGCATGGAGAATAAGAGAGAGAAAAAAAGTCAGAGTGTGTATTGTATGTTGAGCACAGAGTAGTAGCCAGTATAACCTTTTCGATAAAATCAGGAAAATCCACAGATTGTTACTTAGTTCCTAAACAATTAGGTCTTCTGAGAAGAAAGTTTTAACATTTTTTACTCCAGCCTTGAGCATAAAGGCAGCCAATTCTACTATGCGTAAAGATCTGCTTGTATACCTAAATACTTGAAAATTGTAAGTGTTCCATAAAAAAATAAATATTTGCTTCATTAGGAAGGAGACTGCACATCTCTGTAGCTGAATGTAAAATTACTAATAATTCTCCTAATGATTCCTAGTCATTCCATGTAACATAGAAAAATATTTACTGTAAAAGTACATTTTGCAGTTTTTCACATTAAAAAAAATGATGGGAATTTTATATCTTATTTATTTGAGACAAATAAACTCACAGAATGAACAGCAATCTGGATAGTTGTGCATAATACAAGGGTATCAATATGATAAAAAAATCCCTTTTTCTTTCCTTTAGTGTAATATGATAGTTTTTGTATTATTCCAGATAGGTTTGATTTGCTATAAGTAAAGAAGTTGGAGGAAAATAAAGAATGTTAAGGAAAAAACTGCCAAAAAAGCTTTATTTTCTTTAGAAAAATAATGTGAACAAGCACCAGTTTATGTAATCCTTGTTAGCTTATGTGGAAATAGCAAGCACTTTTTGATGTCATATTAGTGGGTCAAACCATGGTCTCAGGCCTTTTCTGTGATTGTTTTATTTTTAATATTGTTACACTCTCAACAGCCTCAGTCAATGTTTCAGACTCTGACCAGCCACTACAGAAGCATCCAAAAACTTGATAGTTGCTGCACTTCTGATCCCTTTATACTTCTTGGACACAAACAAGCATAACCACACACACCTTGATGCTTTGTTCCACTAGGGCCTCCAGATATGATCCCACTGTCATTTAAGATCGACCCTGTGTACTTTTCTGTTATGCCAAAATCATAATGTACTTGATAACCACCAAGGTCATCCACACTGTTCTTTGGGAGGTTCCTTCTGGGAATCCATAACCAGACTGCTGTGTCTGCTATGTTTCTCTCCAGTCATGGGTAAAAGGATCACAGAGTGGGCTGGAAGGTATAAGTGGGGAATTATAGAATTGTCCGGAGAGTATTTTGGGCAAAGCCTACTGGGCAAACAGCAAGCATTATCTAGAAGCATCTACTGTAAATGTCCAGTTCTTTACAGCAATTGTAATGCCAATTCTTAAACCTGTTCAAAATGGAGAAAAAAAAAACTGATTTGAAAATCAGGAGATAGCATTTCTGGTTCCTTCAACATGACCAGAGGGATTGTAGGAACTGTGTTGCCACTCTCCACTCAGACACAAGAGCCATGGGTCTGGTCTGTGTATCATGGCAATGTCCCAGAAATTGCATCTTTAGTAAGACTTCTATGAATTCAGTCTGTACCATCTTGTTCTGTAATAGGCTATTTGCTAGGAAACTGGAAAACTCTATGAACACTAACATGTAGAGAACTTCAAAGTGACCATCCAAATTCAAAGAAAACAGATCTGTTAGTGCCAAAAAGGTGTTTCTCACTGCTTTCTCACTACGCTTTTCCTCACTAGTTTCAAGACTGCACTACATGTCCATAAAGCTTAAATATTCTATGGCTACTACATGCTTGTCTGAAACACTAGCAGTGAGCCTAGAGAAAAATGTCACCTTGAATCATATTATGTGCTGCCATTCTACAGGTACAGAGCATTCCACTGTGACACAGAACAGCTCAATGCAGTCCTGTGCTAGCTAAATAAGGAAACAGAAATAACCCATAATTTTATACGAAATGCCGTTGGTGGGAAAGAAATTGCAGCAAGAAAAAAATTATTGCTTCCCTCTTTTTCAAGAAATAAGGTCTTTCATTCTGTTTCTCTTTTAATCCTTTTATTTTAAGGGACATACCTCAACCAGTGATATTTTTTCCAGGTAGACTGGATCAGATAAACTGAATGCAGAAAGGTTATCCTCTTATCTATCATGTTAAAAATACAGATATGAGTAAACCAGAAGTCTCAATTTAGGGCAATGTCCTTGGGTTGGCTGCTGATGCAAGAAAATAAACGGGACTCCTAAGCACACAAACACAATTTATTGAGGTGGATTCCTGTGACCTTGCTATTACTATGGCAGGGATCTTCTTGCTTATATACGACACTGTTTTTGCAGTACCTGGTTACCTACTCAGTTGCTACATATTCTTTCTAGAGAAGATACATAGTTTAATTTTGAGAGACCTTGTGTCTGATGTCATACTCTTTTGGTTGAAATGTAAAGAGAATGAAAATACATAGCAAAATGTCACCGAGTAATAGAAATAACAAGGGACAGAAGGTTCAGAGTTTAGGATAGAAGAGATGGGCACAGATCAGGAAAATGGAATAAAGTCAGATTTAAGAGCTGAAATAATGGAAAGGAAGGCATAGCGTCTATTTGGGTGAGGAGCCTTTTCTGTAAGAGAAACTTTTCACTGCTGTAGCATCTCAGTGCTATTTCTGACCAGCAGAGTACTTTCCTAGGCTCCTCCTTGTATTCAGGTGATTAATTTTCATGTTTCAGGAATCCGTGCATCAGCCAGCAGCATTCATCTATATTGTTCATCATGTTTTGGTCACCGGAGCAGGAAGGTTCCTGATGAAGCAGGATATCTTCGGGAAATTAGATAAAAAGTCCAAGTTTAGCCATGATCTTGAAGTAGAAATATGAAAATTTTCAGATGGTCATGGGTATTCAGTCATCTTTCTATTTTTTAAAAACAAGACATGAAAAAATAGTGTGATGTATTTGTGAAAATACTCAAAGATAAAGAGTGGGATTTTTTGAGCAGCTCATGATATAACTTCTGAGCTTTTCTTTGAATGGAATTGCTTATTCAAAAAAAACCCCATGCTTTGTTAATTTTAACTTCCAGTGCATTTGTGTATGTTAGAATTAGAAAATGTTTACAGTACTTTATATGAAATGTCAGTTCACATGTGCCATCTGAAACTATGACAGAATGTCAGAAGCACCATTGAGATATTACCATTGTGAGATGTTTATATTTCTATCTCTGCCACTTGGAGTCATCCTCAGTAGTTCACAGCACATAGTAAAATCTTCCTTTGCTGATAGTTGTAAAAGATAGGGATTATTCATAAGCAATAAAATAATGAGATACCTTTAGAAAATAAGACCTTTGAATTGTTCCGTCTGGCCCTAAGATATAAGAATTCATAAAGTATTTTGCTAAAACAATAGAAAGTAATTTTAGTGCTATTTTTAATTCCTTCTGCTGTGCTGATTTATTTCTGTGAACAAAGAGTCTGGAAAGCTTAATAAATTTGGAGCATCAATAATCAGTATGCTAGCAAAACCCAGATGCTCATCAGCAGACTTTGCACAAGATGATAAAATCTATCATTTCCTTTAAATTCAAGACAGTTTTTTTTCATCAAACAGAACTGTGTTTTTAACAGTTCATTCTTTTGCAAAATCTAAGGAAGATCTTTTGCCCTGCTTAAGTGGTAGGATCCAAGCTTACTTAAAGTGTCTCTACATAGGCAACCCCGTCCAATGATTACCTGCAAGTAGGAGGAAAATTAATAAGGCACTTATGTGAACACATTAAGCTTGTTCTCCTACTTTTAAATAAGAATTCTTAATTCTAGTGTTTCTTGTATATACTGTTTAATGTCAATGAACAGCCATTTCATTATAATGCATTATTACTAGGTCAGTGAGTTTTTCCTGCCAATCTATACTGCTGTCTTTAGCACAAATACCCTCAAACACAGAATTTGAAACAACACTTCTAATCCCTGACAAAATGCACGTGAATTTGATTACTCTATATTTAATTAAGATTGAAAATGGAATAAAAAAATGGAAAATACACTTTTCATCTGGCAACTTATATAAACTAGCATAATTTTAGCTCTCGCTCTCACACATAATTGACTTATTGTTGATGTCATAGAAAAGTGTATATTTGCACTTTCTCACATATATATGATGTGTGCATCACTCTGATCCAGGATGTGAACTAATGCAGAAGTCAGTTCAATAAGATACGTGAAGCTTAGCAGAAGGAAAGAAACTCATCAGAGCCTGCATATGATCAGTTACCATCATGCAAATTTTATTTTAGCTGTATGCATACATTAGATTTTATCAAATGTACATGTAAATATGCCCAACTTGGAAGCCTGGTGTAATGCAGAATATAAAAACATAACACAGATTCAATTGCAGCATCCTATTTCTGGCAATAACAGCCCGATCTTAAAAAAAGCCTTAGGGCCTCAGTGTGACAGAAGCTGGCATCTTATATTTTAAGCATAGATCTAAAATACTGTATGCTTTTGCATTATGACAATTTACACTAGAAAGTGAGAGATTGAACCAGATGATGTCTGTGCTAAAGGATTATTCAAGTGGAAAGCATGGTCTCCTGTGGGACTCTGCAAGGAGGACAGAGATTTAAAGTGGTCAAGGTGAATCAAGATGGTAAGAACAGAACTGAACTAGAGCTGCAAAATTTCGTTCTGGTCTTAGATGTCAAGCATTGCTAGAATCTGAGTAAGTCTGTTCTGCACTCCTACAGTGGCAGCAAAAGCAGACCCAGCTGCCACCATGCAAACAACACAGTGCAGGAGCCTGTACCATTCTAGGAGCTGCAGAGTGCTCATACACTGGAGTTTAGAAGTCTTCTCCATCATGTTTGGAAAACAGCATCCATAAGATGGCTAAAATGAAAATTCCTCCTCAAAGTGTGGTGATTGTAGATTTAGTTAGATAACTGGCAATGCAATCCAGTGATTGAGTAATTCAGATTATGAGATCAGGGTGAGGAGAGAAATCTGCTTCAGCTGATGCAGAAAAGTATCTGTGAATAGATGTAGTCATACATGCCAACACTGACATTTGTGAGGGCTCAAGTTTTCCAGAGTCATAAGTGCAATTTCATGGAAATTACATGGACTCTATTGCACACCTACTGCTTGGACGTTATTTTAGAAATCATCATGCTTACCTGTCTTTGCACAGCAGGCTGGAAATTATCCTGCTTACTTATTTCAAAACATAGTCCTTCAGGTTATTTGCTTAAAAGTACCACTACTCTGAGATCTTTGGAATACCAAGACAGGTAGCATAATCCCTAGGTTTAATGCATGGAATTGGGCATCTACAAGCTAGAATCAATGGCACATGACTGTTAAACTATTATTTAATGACTACAATGGGCCAAGCTATTTTGTGTACAATAAATGCCCTGTATTTCCTCTGTCACATCTCAGAAGTTTATGTCCTTATTTGAAGACCTATAGTCAGCTCATGTGGTGTAATATATCCTCTGAGCACATTCCAAATACTTGTTGGGTCCTAATGGGAGCTACCTGAGAAATTCTAATGTTCAGGCACTAACTGTAGCAGCTTGGCAGCTTATGCTTTGAAGATATCTATAGCTAATGCCAAATCCAGCTGCTGTTTCTATTCTTCTAAGACAGGCATAATGAGTCCTATGTACAGTGTATGAAGTTCTTCACCACCCTGGCATGAGTACCATCTGCTGCAGCTGTACTCAGTTTATAAGCAGCTCTGTAGTTTGCTTAAATGGATTGTTACACACTCCAATGTCACAGTTAAAAGGTAAAACGTCTAGTTATTTAGCTATGAAAGTAATATTTCCAGGTTGGAAAAGGGGGGTTGAATGGGTTTATGCAGTAGAAAGACTATATACAAAGAACAGCATCTCCAGTAAAGGACAGACATTATGGCAATCAACCCTGATTACATGCCTCCTCCACCATGGGATTTATGTGGATGTGAGAGCTGTCCTTCTCTTAGATTGTGTCTTCATGCTCATTTAAGCACAGCAGCTCACATTAACTGAAGAGGGTTAACACGAGCCATCTTTATTTTGAAGGGCAATTTGCTTTCTTAGGCTCCTTGGTTATCTCCATGCTGTGTTTTTCTCAGCTGGGTCAGGCTCTGCCAGCTATTTCTGTGCAAGCTGAGCAGTGCAGCTGCCCCTCAGCACATTCCTCTTGTTAGCCACAGTCAGGGAGCTTTCCTCAGCTTCCCCCTGCCACAGGGCAAGCTCTCTCCCAGGATTTCTGCTCCCCTGGGGCCTCCTTGTGCCTTTAAATTTTCTAAAACAATCTACTCCCCAGTGAAACTTTCTAGACATCAGGTCAGGTCTTTATTTCCCTTTATTACCTGTGGTCTGAAATACATCAGGAAGAGTAGAGTTGACCAACTTGGGTTGAGAAATACCCTTTGCAGTTTTGTTTGGGCCATAGATTTGTGCAATGAAGATTCATAAAAGAAGACAATGATATATCATCATCTTAGTTTTATTTATGACTATCATGCTCTGGCATGTCCTTTGCTTAGGGTTTGTAGCAGATGCTTTAATGCTTTGTCAGAGAGTAAAGATCATGATCTGAATAATATTATTTTCTGTAGTAATTGCATCTTATCAAAAGAAGAGTCTTTGAAGACTCCCTTTTTTGGCCTGACATTTTCTTTCTGTTGTTATCATTTTATCTACACTTGTTACTATGGATTTTTGGACTCACATCAAGGATAGTCCCACACATTTCTTTGAGAAAACCTTTCAAAATGTTCAATTGCTGCATCTTTCATTCATTTCTAGCATATAAAGCTGATGGAAAAAGGATACTGTAGAGAATGCTTATGTGGCCTACAGAATACTAATGACTGACTTTTTACTACCAACTAATAGCAAACTAGCACTGAAAGCCATATGTCAACGAAAAGTATCTCTACCTGCATATGGAGAAAGAAGAAAAATGCAAAAATTAAAAGCAAGAAATTAACATAGTGCTGTGTACAGACATGTAAGTACTTAAATTAATTGGCATTTCACCTGAACAAATTACATGAAGCAAAAAACCTACTTAAATTTAACCCTTTTAAGTTCATAAGTCAGTCATGAATTGCTTAAAAGTTTAATTCTCATCTTATATTTTTCACAAAATATTTTGGTGAACAATTCTAGACAACTATTGCAAAGCATTGGAGCTAAACATACCCATATTTGAAATGTCAGCCCTCTTTTGAATTCTGTCAGGGCAGGCATTTCACAGACATCTCTTTATAAATAGCTGAAAACAAAGGTTTGTTGTAATTTTCATCTTACTTTCCTCTTCTACTCCTTAAGCAGGAGTAGTACCTCTGTTGCGATGAATTGATTAGCTCTAGCGATTCCAGTTTTGAATTTCAAACATTTCCTGTTGTCCAAAACACAGAAATATGTATTTTACAGTAGTGATCTACTTTGAACTCTAAAATGTAGGTCAAATTGCCATGTAGACACCTCATAAGCTCAGTGGGGAGAGGTAACCACCTAGTAAGGGTGATTCTAGTGATTCTGAAGAAAGTGGGATGAACCCATGGTAAGGGCTCTTCAGTTTTGGGGGAATGCAAGGAAGAGTAGACATCTATATTTTATGCAGTCCCATTTAAGTGGGAAGATTCTTGCATGTTGCATGTAATGAGTTGATCCTGTGTAGTTGCCACAATACAGAGAGCTTTCATTGCAGATCTGTTCATGCAATATGTCGTGGGAGCACTGGGGTATACCTATCACACCTTACAGGAGGCAAGAGTGCACCTTGGCTCCTGGTCTGGAAAGCTCTAAGCACCAGGCTATGAAGATGGAGGAAGGCAGACACAAATACTGGGGCAGTTTGTAGGCCACTCTGTATTTCAATGTATTTCAGTGGCATGGTTGCCCCATAGTGCATCACTGAGCATCTGGAGCCCATTGTTTTCACTGACAGAACTTATGAGAAGTCAGTAGCAGATAATCAGACTGCATAAGGTCAAGCCATTATTTGACTCAATGTCAAGTTTCTCCATAAATACTGAGCGTGCTTAGACCTGAAAACTGTTCAGCAGGACTGCTACATGGTAAGTTTGTTCCTGGATTTTTGAAGGTCAAAGAAATTCCGAGGAAAAGTTAAAAACTTCCTAACAGAGCTGACAGCACTGTGCTGTGATTTTCATGCAATGCCCTCAATTTTCCAAGCTGTCAAGAAGACTTTCTCATTTTGAACTTGTCCAATCACTCTGATCATATTTCTATCCATTATGAATTCTAAAGAAAATTTTCTGAAAAGTTTTTAGGAAAAAATGAAGTATTCTAACCTAGAGTTTACAAAGCTTTTCAAACATATTGCCTTTAATGGGGATTATGTGGCTAAATCTCTCAGTGGTGTTTGAAAATAGGCCCTTAGGAAAAGCCTAACTTTTTCTCTGCTTCCAGCTGCAGATGAGTGACTTTAGAAATAAAGATCAGAATACTTTAAACCATATGTTTACTGCATTGACAACGGGGTAAAATACTATGTGTTTCTTAGAGTTCTTTTTTCAATATTTGCCATTATCAGGATGGTCCAATCATGCAGAGAGACAGGATTTGTGTTGCATGGGCAAAAGGAATTTTACAACATTATTAAAATGTTGATGTAATTTACAGTTCCGTAAGAATTTTAGGTTATCATTAATGTTTATTTTTGCTACCAAGACACACTAAGAATTTTAAGTTCTTTTTTTTTTTATTAAGGAGACACTTCAAATTTTGTAGCTTGGTTTGGTTTGGTTTGGATTTTTTTTTCTTCCTAAATATAAATATATGCTGATTCTGAGTCATGAGAAACCTATAATGCCTTGAAATGTCATACTAGTAGGCATATTTGTGTGCCTACACACTTCAACAGTGTTTCCTGTAATTATATGGAGGACAGATCCAGGCTTGTGACTAGGAGATTACTTACCCATGCTCTACAGTGTAGTCTCTATGTCTCTATATTATCTTCAATGAACAACTAGTCCACCAAAGTAGTAATTAACTCATCATAACTATACTCTGTGTTAGTTCTCCAGCAAAGACATTGTTCTGGCTCAGGTTAGCTTTGTGAGGAAGATCAAGGTAAATGTCCCTTTTGAAAGAAACCACAATTTATTGGGTTATTGATGCATCAGACAGATTATCAAATGTAACAAACACTATTTTCTTAAATTATTATTTGCAGTTTTTCACTCCCTATTTTATAGAAAATTATTTTGCTGTTAACTCTCTGCAAAAAATGCTAATATTAAACATTAACAGTATTTCCATTTAACAGACTTAAAATTCATCATTTAGATTACAGTTCACCAAGAATAAATGTTTCTTGAGATCCAAATGGTACTGTGATTCATTTCCCCTATTCATACCAAATAAATCGACTTCACCAGGCCAAAGTGTTTCATGCTGTTTATTTATACTTGCGTAAAACTACCCCATAACCTGTCCCCAGTGTACACAAAAACAGATGACATGAAGAAAAGTAAGCACTGTACAAGCATTTACTTGGTAGCTAAACACATCTTTGTATACGCTATGAAACACTTGTAGTTATTCATCAATTTTCATCATTATCTGACCCTCTTTGACCTAGGACTTGACTCAGAGCAGACAGAAAAAAAAAATCAAAAGTTACAGCCTACCATGAGTAAAAAATCCCATGAAAAATGTTTGTCTTAATTGTGTTGACTTCAGAAATTACAGCTTCTAATCTGAGGTCTTATTTGTGCTTGCAAACCTCTTTAGCTTTATCTGTTATAAGTTGAACCCTTTCTTCATGTTCTCTACATCCTCTGCAATAAACATATCCTTTTTTCAAGGTGTCACAATTATGACATTGCTCTTCAGACTTTGCACATGCTTTTTTAACCTTTATTATTTAAAAGCAGCCCTTGTGCTTATTTCCTTCTTTCTGCTGTCCCATTTTGGCAACGTCACTGATCCTCAGCATCTGAGGATCTCTGTTGTGACCAACCTGTGGGGGCTGGCACCACTAAGGCAAAGTTATTTTCAAGTCATAAGCCCTGATCATAACTCACAATAAGATTCATTATTAAATGTCATCTTGACCCATATAATTAAAAAAAGAACCATAAGAACTGCTTATCCAACAAATAATTTAAGAAAAATAAAATCAGGAAATGTAGCATTTGAAAATATGGGGTCACACAGCAGAACTAAGAGAGGGCGACTTGTGGGAAAGTTCATTGCTAAAGATAAACTTATGTCAGCAGCAGATACCACTACTGTAATTACTGATGATAGTAAAAAAAAGCATTAAGTATTTTAAATCACAGAGACCTTTGAAGAAATTACTAGTAAACTAAGTAGACCAAGGATTACCTCCTTTAATTGTCAGTGGGCTGGTTTACAGCCAGTTTAAGCATCACAGAGAGAGAGAGAGAGAGAGAGAGAGAGAGAGAGAGAAACAAAGTCCTGAAAACTATGATATTGGTTGCATGCTAAGAATAAGACAAAAAGAATCCAGTCCTATGAGAGATGGAAACTTGTCCCAGTTGAAAACCAGCAACTTAACATATAGTGATAACTTTTTTATCTATCCGTTGATCAAATTTGGTTATCTGTCTCTGGATGTGGGTGTCTTTATTTGGAACTTAAATTAACTGGATCAATATTTAAGCAGAAGAGACTAGTTGCGCCCCCACCTTCTAAGATGTAGGTGCTTCATCCCTCTGGAGAAAGAAAACTCACTGGAAACTGGGGCACACTCTCAAGAATACTGGAATCCTGTCAGAGAAATCCTGGTTTAAGCAAGGAGCAAGCATTTCTAGTGTTTTCACTTTTTCACTTTCTCTGAGGAAGACAGGATTTCCAAATTGTAAGAATGTGGAAAGCTGACAGATAAGCATTTACTCAGCAAAGTTACACCATCTAAGCATGAGAGACAGGAGAAAAGACTCCCTTCTTTCAGAAACTGCAATATTTCACCTGTGAAAACATGCAGCAATTGATTAAGAGTATTTCCAACCTGTACCTCTTTGATTGACATGCAAAATTCTATGCCTGTGTTCATAGGAGAGGTGTTCCAGTCCTGTGAATCGACAGTGTGTCTCCTCTGGGTGCAGTGCAACAGGTCCATGTTCTTCTACTGAGGACCCCTGAACTGAATGCAGTCCTCTTTGTTGGGTCTCACAAGAGAGAAGTACAGCCACAGAATCACTTTCCTTAACCTGCTGCCCATGGTGCTTTTGATGCAGCCCAGGACAGAGCTGGCTTCCTGGGCTGTCAGCACACATTGCCAGGTCATGCCCTGCCTCTCATCCACCAACACCCCAAGTCCTTTTCCCCAAGGCTGCTTTTGATCCATTCTTCGCTCAGCCTGTACCTGTGCTTGGGATAGACTCAGCCTAGGCACAGGTCCTTGCACTTGGGCTTGTTGAATTTCCTGAGTTTCACACAGGTCCACCTCTCAGCTGTGAGGTGTGTAAGTTTCTATTGGATGCAATTGTACATCCTTAAGATGACACAGTTCACCTCTCCAAAAAACACACATAACTGTTTCTATTAAATTCTGTAGGGTTTCTCACTGGGACAGGTAGAAAACAGCCCATAAATTACTTGTAAAAAAGATGAAAGAAAATTATAATTCAACCATTTTTATATAGAACACATTGCTTTACATAAAAATAGTTGGTTTGTGGCAGTCTGAGACTAATTGACTTTTTCCATTTGCAATGACTTATTTATTAATGCTGCTGATTTGCACACATACACAGTTCGGAGTACACAAAAGAGGTTTTATATATAAAATTGATAAATACATTTAATTTATTGATTTGCAAATGACAAATTTATTTGGTCTAAAAAGTTTATTGGTTCATAAGAATGAAATATTGATTTTTTGTGTAATATAAATTTCAGATGAGCTCTTAAGTAGACGCAGCAGAACTGCTTATACTGTTTCATGGAACTCTATCAAGCTTTTCAACCTTATCTTTATTTTGAGGATTATATAGCTAGATCATAAAGAATGAGTTTGGGCTGAACCTACTTTTAAGATGGTCATGTATCTACTGCCTGATATCTCAGCCAAGATCACTTTTATACACATTCACAAAATAGATGGGTCACTGTTAAGCAGTAGGTGTTTAAAATAAACACCCATTACTGTAACGGTAGATTTGTTTCTGTCTATAATCCCTCCATTTGGCTCTTTGCTTCTTCTGTGTTTTCTGTTAAAGAAAATAATGTGTTCATTGAAGAACAATAAAAAGTATTTTAAAATTACTATGTGCTTTATAGACAAGTAACATGTTGACTTACGGCTCATCCTGATGGTCTGGAAGAGACTGAGAATATTTTCATGACCTGAAGCATTAATGATTTAATTTCTGTCGGCCCCAGGGCAGAGAAATATTCAAGCACATCACAACAGTATGTCCCAATCTCAGCAAGGCAGAGGTGCAGTTTACTGACTTGCAGATTCATGTTATTCCCGCACATATTTTTATCATTTTGCCTAGTGTCTACATAGGGAAAGGTAATGAGTGGCATTCTCAGAGATTCTTCATATATATGTCTAAAATATATGTTAAGATGCTTACTTTGCATAATCAGGTTATGCAATTACTTCCAACCAAATTGTAGGAAAGATTTTGCTGGCATTGTAGCTTTACCAGGAATAAGAGGCTGTTCACATATTGCTTCCTGGTCAAAACAAGATTTTTATTTTTATTTTGGTTTGTTTGTTTGTTTTCAGTTTGTGGTGGGATTTCTTTTCCTCAGCTTGTATCAAGATTTGTTCAGTAACAAACAGGTGACATCTGATCTCAACTGGAAGCCTATTATAATTGACAAGTAGTTGCATAGATATTAACTTGCAAAGGATTTCCTTTGGACACACACACTTTTTATGTTTTTCTAATTCTGAATTTTTTTTTTTGTTATGAAACAACTAGGTGAAGAAACACAATGGAATGTAACTAGATACACTTGTCAATTATGTCTCTGTTGTTTTGCTGTGATTTCAAGATTTTATAGAATTCCTGAATTGTGGCATGTCACTGCATGGTCGATTAATTTGGTCCTAGAGATTGGCCAAGGTATTTCCAGCTATGCAGAAACATCTGACAGCTCTGTCAAATCACACCTCAAAAAGACAGAGTTTTATCTCTTACATGTACCCATGCAGACACTTTTTTTAAGCTTTCTTCAGTCTTTGTGCTCACCTGGAGACATGACACTAATGAAACTCTCTACTGATGCCCATTGACTGAAGAGTTGGACTCGATGATCTTTGTGGATCCCTTCCAACTCAGAATAGTCTGTGATTCTGAGGTAAAAAAGCCATTCAATAGAATAGAATTAGCCTTACAAATAGTACAGCAGCAGTTCCTGGGACCCCTGAAGCTGAGTACCTATATGACCAAACCCAAAGCCTTTTGTCAGAAAGCTTACAATATAGATGTAACGTAGATGGGAAAAGGATGCAATAAACAAACTGGAAAAATACAAGGTGAAAGAAAAAACAGAAAGTTATATTTATCATGACTATGTGAAACTTTAAAGAATGGTTGAAGAGTGAGTAAATGATACATTTTTTGATATTACTGTTAGCTTCTTTACCAAAGGTCCTGCTATACAAGCATTAGGATCATAGCTCAGAGGCATTATCTGGGGAGCTTGACAAGGGAGTTATAGGTGAAATTCTAAATAAATTGATTAGTGCATAAAAATATCCAGGAGGATGTTGATTCATTAATAGTACATGGAAAAACCACATAGATAGAATAATTTTTTAAAGGAATATTTATTTTAAGTTCCATTTAAACAACCCACTTCTGTAACACATACTAAAATTTTTAGGAAACATTCTAAGAAATTTCAGGATTATAGCCACAAGAATGAATTGAATGTATTTCAGTTCTGCAGATTAAAATACAGAATATGTTTACATCATTCTGGATTTTATTATGTTGCTGCATTTTGGTATACTTTACATTAAAAATACATGACTGACACTCTTTATACCAGTAAGCCTTTTTATTGAAAAAAAAATTATTGCATTAAACTACATTCCCAGGGATTCCTTGAATAAGCTAAAAACAAGTCGCATTGCATGTACAATAGTGCAATTCACTTAGCTACTGTATAATATAAAACACTTTATACAGAGAATACAAAACAAAAGTACTAGTTTACATATTATACTAGCCAAAGAATTATCCAGTTTTAAATATAAACTTGACACTTTTAAAATCAATCTGATCAAATGGCATTTTTATGCAAATGTGCACAACAATATACATCTTGAATGTATTCCAGATGTGCCTCAGTTACAAAAACAAAAACCCAAAAGCAACAACAAAAAAAATTATCATGGTGTAACTGAGGAAACTTTTCTTATCAGAATTTTAGTGTGTGGGTGACTTGTTTCCTTGGATTATGTATCAAGAATATATGATTAAGCTAAAACCGATTATCAGCTTGGTGTGTTTATATAACTGTCATGAGGATACTGTAACTTCTTTAAAAATCTGTTTGAATCAAATCAAAATTGTGGCATGGCTCCATACACTGGGCTCAATAATGCTTTTAATTACTATAATGATACATATTTAAAGTACATATGAAAAACAAATATGGCAGCAATTAGAGAAAATATATAATTTCAGCTGTGCTGATATCTTTATTACATTTCTACAAGAAAATCTCTTCTTTTTACTAAGAATGGTATTGGACATTCCCCTTATTTGGTGGTCAATGATTACTGTTTTGCTATTGTGCTATTTCTGTTCTTAATATCTCTTTTTTCCCCCAATCAAAACATTTCTTTAAAATCCTAATTCTCATTCTTCATCTCCAAGAATTAAATTGAATCTTCATTGTCAATTTATTTGCTTTACCTTGTTGGTATATACAATGATCCATGAACATCTCATGATTTCATTTCTTCTAGAATCCCATTGTATTGTGCATATGTTAAGGTAAACATATATTTCTATTTCTCATAAATGATCTATAGAGTAGAATATGGTCAAATTTCAATTGGTCAGGTTTCTTACCACAAAAATTTCTACATTAACATTATCTGTAAGAAGCAGGGATACAAAATGTGTGTACACACATTAAAGAAGAGATTAGACCATCACTCTTTCAGTTCCATATTTTTGTTTTTATCTACTTAGGATATAAATGAACTCATATACAATGAGAACAGTTTGGTTTGCTTCAACAGAAATGAAACTGGGCCCACAAATTTAAAAGTTTCTAGAGATGAAAATGCATCTTTTAGGCCAGTATTGGCCCTGAACTGGTATTGACGGCTATGAAGCTCAGTCAGCCTCTTCTACGGAACAGGTTGACCTGCTACTTTAGATGTTCAATTGACAATGTTTCTACAGAGTTATGACTAATGTTTCCAAGTAGTCCACTGAGTGAGTGATCTTCATCCAAGAAAGTAATAATTTTCAGAGATGTTAAGTCACAGTCAGTGAAATATGCTTTATTCTGAGAGAATAAAGTTCCAGAAGCATAGAAATTATATACAAATTCAGATCATATTTTGGGAAGATTTGCAGTCAAAATTGAAAGTAAGAATTTTCAAACTGTAGAAATATTTAATTTTACATCTTCCCCAAGAAAAATTATTGACTTCCTTATTACTGAAGCAATAATTTTGATTAAAGAAGTTCCCTACAATTAACATGAGAAAATTAAACATAATTTTTATACTACTTACATAAAGATAAGTAACTCCAAAATGGCATGAATTCATTTTGTTCATGAGACTAATAAATAAGCTGGGAATCAATCAATAGCTATTTGAGGGTGCTGGTTTCACCAAACTTTCTCAACACAAAAATGTTTTGCTTCTGCTTAGTCTCCATATTTTTTTTCTAATAGTTCTTATTCAATGGCTAAAATATTAAGTATTCAAAGCTAATTTGAAAATACATCCTTTGAAAATACAAAACAAGCAGTCACAACTTGTAAAGTCATTTGAACAGCTTGGCATTGTACCAGTTTATGCTGAAGCAGCTGCTTTTAGAAATTAAAACAATTCTATTTTATTGCAATGGATCAATGTAGTTCGATTAAGACTAAGAAATTGGTCCTGTTGTATTTTAAATACATAACTGCCATTAGATTTCTCAGTTGCTTCAGACAGCTGAATATAATGGAATAAAATTCCTCCAAAACTTTTAAAATGTGTTTTATATTGATCCTGAAAGATAGATAATTGTGTACTATCTTGCAAATGAATTGAAAATATCTCCAATGTTTTTAATCCAAACAAACAGGTACTGTCTGTTGGATACTTCATGGTCCAATTATATTGGGAAGAATGCCTGCAGTCTAACCACAATTACGAACTTAATTTCATGCGAAAAATCTCATGTTGAGTTAGAAGCTTTATAATGATATTTAAACTATGCCATTCAGAGAGATGCTGAAGTCCTCACATATTTCCAGATGCACAGTTGTGATGAACAATTTCAACCACACACTACTCTGAAGGTTGGATACATGCATTCAGACATTGTGGATTCAGAATTTCAATTACCTTGTTGAGAGTTTGGGAAGCCATGCGAGAATCTTAATGTATTTGTTTAGATTCAATATACCTTTAAGTGCTGGGTACTATGACACGTTTTACTTTGAGACAACCTGGACAACCAGTTTTTGGAGAGATGCTCAGAATTTTACTTCTGCATTTTAATGAATATCAGCACAACTTTGTAGAACCAGCCAATTGTTTCTGTTGCTTGTGAAAGGGATGAAAGCTATCTACACATTCTATGGGAAACTCTCTTCCACATGTCAGAGCCCTGTTTGATAGGAAAACTTGTTCCAGTGACCTTTGAGGTACAAAGCCAGCACTGGCTGCTCGGCAGTTCTGGGCCACTGCAGCTCACCCCTGACATACCCTACAGTACAGTCACACACAGGCAATGCCAAAGAACTTGGCTTCATTACCCTCTTGGCGAGCCTTCTTGGATGCCTGGTTCAGGGAGAAAAGTAGCAGCCTACACAGAGCTCCCTATGCTACTGAAATTTTTTTGTTATGTACCTGTGGGTTCACTGCAAACCCTTTACACTGTCCAAGCAACGCATGTCCTGGCTGAAATCACTAAAGTATCTTCAAGATGTTGTAATCCTGCTCTTCCAAGTGTTAGCTTATCATCCCTCCCTCTGAGCCTCCACAATTTATTTCAATCAGAAGACAGTCCCAGGGACTGGTGGTCCCAGATACCTTATTTTTGGCTCAGAAAAACCAAGCTCTGGGCTGTTTCATGAACACTCTCAGAAAATTAAACCTTTGAGGTGTTTCAAGACTGCTCTACCCTAAATTGCACTACTTTAAATCCCTCATCAGCATTGATAGACTTGATCCCATTGTGTCTGGGTGCTGTGGTCCCATTCCTACTGAGAGTCACAGACTTCAGGCTATTCTTTCCAAACACTCTGTAGGATGGCACGAGACACTTCATCCTTCTTGTCATAGTGTCACAAAAAAGCTTTAAAGCAGCTTTTCCTCAGAGATACAAGAATAAAATCAACATTCATATGCTGTCACACAGATTGTGGACTTCAAAGTCTTTGCCATTGTGCTCTCAGCAAAACAGTAGATTTCCCCTCAGACATGTAATTGAACACCAAATGCTTTACTTTATTTAAATTTGGTTTGGAGCCATAGTGAATCATTTGGGCTAGTTTAAATAGCTAGAAACACTGAAAACTTCTTTTGTTGAAGGTAACTGTTGGGTCTGGCTAGAACAAGAATAGTGATGGGGCTCTTGCCCTTGGAATAATGGATGAACTAAGTGATTTGGATGTATAGCAGAAGGTGTGGCTGTGTTTAGGTGTGATGTAAATAAGGCTGGGATATATGCAGTGTGTGGCAGTGTGGGAAAGGTCAGTGGGGAGGGGTGGAAGGGAGTAGTAGGAACCAAGTGCAATGGGTGTCCTGTCAGCAAAGCAGGGTGTGTGGGAATGAAGGCTGGGGCTAATGGGGAAAGTGATATGGGGGCAAAATGAGCCTGAGAGAGGGGGTGAAGGTGTGCCAGGGAGAGGTGGCTGCCATGGGGATGTACAGATGCTGAGAGAGCAAAGCGTTGCAGCAGTGTGTGGTGGATGGTGGTGACAGTAGCATGCTGCTGAACAGGGAAGGCAGGAACTGCTGGTGTTGCAGAGAGGGCAGCTGGTCCTGGGGCAGGCAAAACTTTCAGATGTTTTGCCAGAAGTTGTTTCTGCATATGCTGCTGGGCTTGCAGCTGCAGCAACCTGTATTTGTCTACTTCTTCTGGTGAAAATGTGATAAGCTGTTGTGTTAAAGGAGGGGAGGTGGATTTACTGTACACTTCTAGGTCATCTACGGTGTCATCATACTTCTGCATAGCACTGTCACAAAAAGAGTCCGAACTGCCTTCTGCCCGATTTGAGTCCATGCTTATATTGTGTAGTCCTTCTTTGGTTTCTGTTGAATTAGCAACAACAGAATATCTATTAGAAGAAAAAGCACCAGGGAAATCATTTGGTACTGGATCACAGCTTTGCATAAAGGGCTGCACTTCACTAATGAAGAGATTTGATTGTTCCTTTATTGCTGTGTTCCTTTTTATGCTTGGGCTTTGATAACCTGTTTCTATTTGAATTACATCTTTAAAAAAACAATGGTCATAATCAGTGCCAGGTGAGAGAGCAACATTAGTGATCTCTGATGCTTCCAAGTTGTTTTTCTTCACGCTGTTTTCCAACAAACTGATTTCATTATTCTCCATGTCATTTTTACCTATGCTTAGCACTTTCTCTGACAAAGGCAACATTGCAATGTCATCTACCGAGGATGAAAACTGAAGAGCAAAGTGACTTTGTGAGTGATCCTTTAAATCTGCCCCACTACTGTTTGAAAATCTCTCTGAATCATGCATCTGTCCCTGGCTTTTCTTAGACTGCACTCTTTCTAAAAGTAACTTGGCTGTAAGTTTTCCACACATGTCTTTTGCCAGGTTTTCAGAAGAGCAGGTAGCAAAGTTTTTTGTCTGACTATTCACATTCAGAGACTTGTAATGTGCAGTTTCAGTTTTTCCTGGTTCAGTACTAGAACCTCTTTTGGCATCTTTTCTTTTGTTGTCACAGTCGTCAGTCTCTTTTGAGAAGGATCCTGAACTGCTGCCTCTTGATATTCTGCTACTAGATGATCTTTCACTGCTTCTTGAATCACTGGAGGAACAACTTTTGGATCTATGGTAGCTTCTACTCCTACTATGAGCTTTGCCAAAATGGTGATGTCTACATCTGCTGTGTTTAGATCTGTCTCTGTGTTTTAAAACTTTATGCCTTGAACATCTTCGACATTTAACTGTGCCCCTCTGAGTACAGTTTCTAGTTCTGTGACTTCTACTATGACAAAGATAATCCTCATCTGTGTCATCTGAAGTGAAAATACACTTGTGCTTTCTGTGTTTACATTTGTGCCTTTCATCTGTCTCGCTTTTTCTTTTACAACAACAAAGCAAAGTACTTCTGCTGTGATTGTTTGATGTGGGACTCAGGTAGCTCATGCAGCTACTTGTACTGCTAACTGAAGTGTCAGAATAGCTGGAATGTCTGCCAGAAGAGGACTTTTGAGGAGATGGGCATCTCCGACATCTTGTGTAACTTCCACATCCTTCATTTTCTAAATACCTGCTGTTTGAAGTGGATTTACAACTAAGGAAACTTCCACTAGAGTCTTTTCCACTGTCACTTATATCACTGCTGCAGCTGGCCTCATCTTGAATGGATCTGCAGTCATTTTGGTTTTCACACTTTTCTTCAGAATAAATTAAATCACATTTTGCAGCTTTAGACTTCTTAATCCTAGACACAAAAGCTGAAAAGGAAATGCTTCCATTTCTAATGCTCTGTTTTTTCCTTTCACAGCTATGTTTTAAAGGTCTTCTCGATGTTGTATGAAGACTTCTTTCTGTCACATCATCCTTTTGTAACATACCAAGGTAAGCAGGCACTTTGGGTATATTTTCATTCAAATAATCTGCAATGCATTTTTTACCATTTTCATTCATTTCTTTCCCTATGTCTGACTCAACTTTTTTATTGGCCTTTCTTGGATTTAGAGAACTTTTCATCTTCTTTGGTTTCAACAACTGATTATCTTGTTCATTTGAAATTTGTTTGTGTTTTATTAAACCTGAGGGTTTATTTTCATCTGCAGCCTTATTTTTAGAGTGCTGTTTACAGCTTTCTTTGTTTGTTTCATGCTGTTTACTATCTCTGTGATTTAAAGAGAGTCTGAAGTCAAAATACAATGGATTACAGCCATATGAAATACAGGGCTCAGTTCTTGTAAACAAAAGTAATTCTGTGGGCCACTGCAGAGCAGTGGAGCCATCTTTGCTCACTACATGGAGGAAGGGTAATGCCTGGGGCTTAAATTCTTTAACCATAGTCTCCCTTGGAAGTGTTTCCATATTGCCATTTGTGGTTTCTGAAATCTCCAAAGCTCTTTCTCTTTTTATCACTCCAGGACTGTTATTAGTGTTGCTTGAACATGCCAGCTCAGGTGCTGGCTGGGGTGGGAGCTCAGAAAACTGGTCAGGCAGGAGGGCATTGCTGTGCTTGTAGGTGTTCAGCTGAGTACAAAAATTGCTAGCCTGGCATGAAGGTGAAATGACAGTTTCTAAAAATTGCTCAGATTCATTCAGTTTGCTTTCTTGCTCTCTTTCTTTCAGCGAACCAGAAAAATCCACATTTGAAAGCTGTATTTTGACCTTAGAAAATGAAGGATGAGTACTGACTTTTTCTTCTAATTCTCTATCAACACTTCCATCATTTTCCTTTAGCATTTTATGTTTTGCATCTACATGACTTGATGTGCTGTCATCCAAATCAATCTGGCCTTGCATAATAGGTGATCCCTTATCCAAACTTTCTTTCATGTGTTCCTCCAAAAGTGTGCCAGAACGACAGCCCTCAATAGCTTGCTTTTTTTTAAAGTTGGGGGGTTCACTACAATCATTTCCTTCTTCAGAGTTCTCACTGAAGACTGATGCTGAGGACTCAAGCTTTAAAGGGACCTTTTTAGAGAATGAGAAAGACACTCCTGCCCTTTGAGAGGTATTGGTGCTATCTGGGAACATTTGTGAGACTCGGTTTCCAAGTGCATGGTGTCTTTCAGTAGGCGGATGATGCCTGCTTATAATAAGCTGCTGTTTCTCTAGTATTCCTCTGGAGAAACCTTTTCCTTCACTCCTGATGGTTCTTTGAGAGCTGGTTGTGAACTTCCTGCCTTTGTACAGGTAAATGCCATGGGGTGACTGCTGCTTTTCCATGACTAACCGTGGGGCTTTAAGCAATGGTCCGCTCCCATTGATGCTGTAAGATAAAAAAATAAAAAAAAAAGAAAGCTGCATGAAGTAACCAAGTTAAGACAGAGCTTGCATTTGACAATGCCTGTCTAGTGAAGGAGGGTGTCACTCATGCTGTTATGAGAAAATGCTAAGTATCTACAAAAATGTGCAGTCTAGTCATGGAATCATAGAATATGCCAAGTTGGAAGGGACCCACAGGGATCACCGAGTCCAACTCCTAGCCCTGCACCCCAACAATCCCACCACATGCCTGAGAGCACAGTCTAAATGTTCCTTGAGCTCTGTAAATTCAGAGCAGAGTATGATGTCAGCAACAAATGAACTTTGTTGCTGGTGAGTTTTTGATAAAACTTGAAGTATTACAACCTTAATCCTTCAATGTATTACCTTTCATGATGCAATTTCCCCAAATAGTTCAAAGGTAGACAATTTAATTTACATCATAAACTCTTCTGCAACTTGAGATACAAATCAAAACCATTCCCCACAGCCTGTCATAAATAGGTAAGTCTGAAGAACACTCAACTTCCTTAAGATAACTGGGAGAAGTGAAACCCTCTACAGTCAGCAGGCCTTGTGCCATAGCAGACTTTTATCATCTGTAAGTTAAAGACTGGCTGCTGTGTGGGGTACCTTCCTTAGGTTCCTTTACGTGTATCATGAGCTGTATTAAAAAGCCAATCTAAAAGTTAGAGGCAGGTCCAGTGAACACCAGGTAGATCCATGGTGACTGAAGAGGGCTGAAGCCAAGCCAGGATGCCAGTCCAGGGGTTGAGGTCCAGATCAAGGGGCTCTTAATAGATATAGCATGGATATAGCCAAAAAGACCAGCCCTCCCTTAACCCAGACCAGGGAGAGGCCCAGGTGAGGCTGGTCAGGGTCATTAGGTCTCATTAGTACCCTCAGGATCCTGACAGGCTTTTGAACAGGTGTATCTATTCTGGTCTGATTTTGAACAGGTGTACCACCTTGGAGGCTAAAACAGGGCAGATGTTTTTATGCCTCTCACCTTTTGATCCTACCTAAATGGCCCAGTAGCACTTAACACTTATAAAGCAAAGCTGACTTCTCTCACAATGGTGTGTAAACATGGGTATGTAATTTAGCTTCAATGAAGTCAGACAGACTGTCTGACCACTTTGTTTTGTCGCATCCATGTTGAGCTAAATGCAGAATTCAGGACAGAGTTCTGTTTAGTAAATATTCCAGGTAACTTCCAATTCACTGACTCCCAAGTCTAGAAGATCTGGTATCTAACAACCAGCTACAAAGAATCTGTAGCCTATGCCACAGCTTAAAATTTAATACCAAAAAGAGAAATCCTAATGCTTTCAAGGCATAATGGCAGCCCCTGTTCAGCAGAAAGATCTTATGCTGCCCTTAATTTAGGTGGTTTTAGAGCTTGATATATTAAACAGTTTATAAATTCATCAAGACTACAAAAGTAAGAGTGGAACATTTAACAAAAATAAGAGCAGGACACTAAACAATGCTTTAGGTAAATGTAGTCACAGTGTGTGGTTTGTGGTTCTTCATAGATTACTGCACACACGTTCATATGCTATGCTATTGTGACACAATTTTTCCAAAAACACAAAGGACTAAATCTTCAACTTAGCTTGAGCTTCTATATGGGCAAGATAGTCTTTACATAGAGAAAATTATATGTATGATTTGAAGTTAGCACATGAATGATCTTTTTCAGAGTTATGCCCATGTACATCCAGAACATATTTAAATTAAAGGAAATCTGGTCTGTGGTAAGTCTTGGTTTTATGAAAGGCCACTGCAAAGGAAATTGTGCCATGTTCAAAGTGAGATGCTCCCACCTGGTGCATTTGCAAAATCAAACTCTAGAAGTGAATGAGAAACATTCTGCTTGCTTAGGGAGGAATGTGTTTGTGTGACTTTTTTAAGAGTAGATTGTTATTTCATTTTTATATTGTTCCACAATAAATGACTTTGCAAAATATTCAAAGAGATATCAGTACTAAAACTATCAGCAAACACTGGTGGGGAAAAGGACACAGGTATATTTCTATTGAGATTAACTGCAGCTTCACTGATCTCATTATCAACCTCAAATTGACTTTGCCATATTTGCCCTTTCTGTATTCTACTTTCATTAATTACATCATTTCTCTTCCCAAAATATTTGATTTTAAATCTGTGATTTAGTTTTCTTGTAATTAAAAAGACCCCAGAAAATTCACAACATATCTAAGAAGGCCTTAACAAACACAGTAAAAAATTGATTTCTTTAAATAGATGATTAACTGAGATTGGAATGACTGTTGCCATTTTCCATTAGAGATGAGACATATACAGCCACCATAAAAGTGTTTTTTCAAGATACATTTTAAACACTCATTTCATTAGACAAATTACCTACATTTGCTATTAATGTGGCACTACAGTACACTAACAAGAAAAAAAATTTGGACCCAGATTAAGTAAGGAGTTTGATTAGAGATTAGAAAATATTTTAATTAAATGGATATAAATTAGAACTGCTAGATCTGCAAAACAGCTATCTGTAATTGGCTACCATGTTTTGTAAATGCTATAAAAATATTGCTACTTAGCAATCAGAAAGGCAGAAAGACTCAAAGTAGGGTCAACCCAGAGTATGAGAATACGTATGCATTTCAGAGAATATATTTGCATTTGCCCCAAATTTGGCATTGGGAGATGGAAATTTATCCTTGTTTGTACAAGAAGAAATTGGCTCTTGAAAAAGGCATTAAAGAGATCCTTTTCAAAGTCCCCTTAGAATAAAAAAATAAAGTTTTTCTGTGCACACGATTAACACTTATTTTGTTGGCAGATTGTACTGGGTAATTTTAAGGAATTGTGTAGGAACCTGAGACACACTCAGGGACAATAACAATTGTATATGTGTGTAGACTTTGCTTAGAAAGGCTGACTTTCCTGAGCTACTGGGAATGCTACTCCTCTGCCAAAATCACAGCTCTCAGCCACTCCTGAACCTATTCATGATTACAAAAATGCATAGCAAGCTCTGTCTTTTCAGGCTTTTTGTAAAGGATTATGAACTCTTGGCTTTTTCTAAAAGCAAACCTCTCTCACAGTCTCACTCTGGCTTTTCTATTATCACTGACCTTATTGGTCTATCTGAGACTACATCTTCAAGTGCATGGGCATAAAGGAATCTTCCCACGGGGGGTTACATTTGTTTCAGCAGATTTATATGAAAATGGAGTTGTAACCATAAAAGTGATATATTAGCACTAAACCGTTATATTTCAGCAGATTGCTCCAAAGCAATTACATAGGCCAAAATGAGTGTACAATAAACTCTGAATGCTATTATTTCCAGGGTACAGTAATCTTGATATCAATTTAAAAGAATGCCAGTTTAATTATCTTGTTAACTCATTATGGTCATAGATTAACATAAACAATTGCTCTGGTGGCAATTTGAAGCCCTCAGTGTCATTAAACAAAGGAGATTTCTCAAATTTAAGGGTTTATTTTTCCTGTATCTTGATATTCTTCAATAGGCATAACAGTATTAAATAAATTTAACTCAGTTAATTACTTGGTTTTCATTCATATAATGATACTGGCATCACTCTACCAAGAAGATCTGAGAATAATTCCAGTACTCTAAAAGTAGGAAAAAATATTCACAAAGGGTTTTTCCTCTCCCATTCACTTACTATCAAATGTTAGGACAGTCATACTAATCTCTTCAGGTCAATTTGGATAAGGTAAAATGATGATAGTATAAAAGCATCTTCAAAACACTCAGTTTAGAAGGAAGGAGAATAACTAGCTACAGAAGAGAAAACCACAAACTTTCATGCAATTAATTCAGGGCTTTCAATTTTATGGTTTGCAGAACAGGAACATTTGGAGTCAAGAACAGCTGAAAACAGGTTATGGTACACACAATTTCTGTACATTACATTGTGTAGGAGTTAAAATATTAAGATTTCTTCTGAGACTAAGGAAAGAGGGGATTAAAACCTAATATAAATTTTAAATACCATTCTGACTGCTTCCGTAACTCTGCAAGCTGGTGGAGTCGCTTGAGTGCTTTTTCCTGTTTTTTCTCATCTTTCCATGACTTCGAAGCCACATTTCGAGCAAATTCCCTTTGTTTCAAATCTTTCAATCTCTGTGTGAAAAGAATATAAACAGAAGGGATTAAATATGCACACAACAGATATGTTTCCTGTTACTCAATTTTTTTTTTGTAGAGTTAGTATGTAAATGTACTTAAAATATGGTAATAGTAAGAAGAGGTTGAAAATACTATTTTTGCATGACAAAACAACATGACTTGGCCACAGTTACTTAGCTGACATATGCCTCCATATATATGATAGCTTTTTTGTTCTTATGAATACACAAATCTGTTGTGTACAAATACAGTCACAAAACTAAACACCACTTAATGAGATCAACATCTTCTTATTTAATTAATTATGTTGGATTGGAATCCATAGGCATATACTGGAATGAGGCTGAGCTCCTGTGTGTGATATATGTTATAGATCTCTACTTGCACATTTATGCATGGATGTGTGTATGCTTCTAAGTCTGGTAGCTTCTTAGGACTACTGTCTGAAATGTTTGATCAGGAAACTCTAGTGCTTATTTTCACAATTTTTTTAATCTCCTAAAACATCTGTAAATCAGGGAATTACTGTTGGAGAGGGCAAAATTCTTTGCCCTTATTACATTTTTTTATTAGCTGGTTTTGCACTGCTGATAAGACAAGGAAAGTGAAGGAGGAGAAGACACAAGGCAAAAAGTGTCAGAAGCACCCTCTGCATAAACAGTGGTGCTGTCTTGCCTCTGAGTTCACTGCATTCTCTAGGAGTCAGCAGGTCATGCCTAACCTTACAACTTTCCAGTTCAGATCCATATTTCCATACTCCATGTCAAAAATGCCTTCTCCCCTTCACCACCTCTCCAGTGCTATGGTGCTTGCAGAAGGAAGGTTTACAGGCTGGGAGGGAGCTCTGGTGTATTCAGTCAGATGCTCAAACTCAAAGCCTTGAAGACCAGGACTGAGCACTAAATTACTGCATCCACTTGCCCCTTGGTCCAGAGGCAGCCCTGTGCTCATCCATGGACTTTAGAACTACAGAATCAACACCAGGAAATGTTAAATTTTCCAGGGAGCCCAGAGAGTAATTTTTGCAAAGTAGACTTGAGGAAAGGTTTTGAAATAAGTAATTTTTAAACTGCTGCTTAGCTGTCAGCATCTATGCCTGCTTGACTGTCCACCAGTACCGAAAGATCAACATCCTTATCACTGTCATCATCTCATGTTGTTGTTACCCTATAGCATGGCCAAAAGTGCAATATGTATCAGTAAGATAAATTGGAGGCTGATCAAGCATTGTAACAGCAAATACTGCTTTCTGCAGGTCAGGTATTGGGAACAGTCTATCCATGGCACAGAGCTCTACACAGAACATCAGGCACCTGTGTTGGAGAAACTTGTACAGGTTCAGAAAATTACAAATGCTTTCTGGAGAGAGGTCTAGCTTTTGCCTGTAGATTAAGATAAAGTGAACAGGTGAAAAACACTGTGTAGTTGTTTTATAGAATCTAAAGAGATGACAGCTTCTTTTTCCTCTGGCTAAAATTAAATAATCCAACTTGTGGCAATGACATAATATTACAGAGAGGTATGGAAAAACACTTGGTGGAAACAGACCACTCAAGGTCTGTGATTTTCTTCCGTGAAGAGTGCTGGAAAGCTGTAGTGTGTATCTCCCACCATTGTCACATATCTGTCCTACAAGTATGGGATTTTTAAAAAAGTCAAATAACATCTGTGAGAGAAAAATTAATTCTGGGAGACTAAGACCAGAACTTTCTTCTTTGCTTTCAGCCTTGTGGACCCCAAGACATGTACCTATGAGCACATGGAGCAGGCTCTCAACAACCCTGATGTTTCTGCACAGGCAACCTCCCTTGGATGAGGCTGACAAGGTCAGAAAGACAGCTGCTCAAGAAACTCGTGCACCACCAAGCAGCAAGAATCACTATGCTGCCTGGTACCTGATAGAAGTTTAACCATTTCATCAGAAATATTTCCAGTCAATCAAATCTGTATGTTTCTTCCTAAAGTTTTTATCAGTGCTGACATCTGTAGATCGCTGTACTAGACTCTGAAACAGGACAGCTGAAAAGTCCTCTTTAAAGGTCTTAGGCTTCTGTTCCTTGGAAAAAATGGGTTCTCCACCACATATTTAACTTTTACATGTCCTTTCGCGTGCCCTCCCTCACTGTTTACTTGTCCCTTGCCAGGCCAGTCACATAATGCTCCATTTTCTCAATGTCATTGTTTGCAATTTACAGTAAACTGGATAAATATGTAAGACAACGTTACTTTTGGTTCAAGAAAGAAACTTTTTAAATAATATATTAAAGCCAAAGCTGTAAAAGAATTCAGAAAATCTTCCCAGAACAAATCCACATATTCTGTCACCTCGGTACTATTTACAATAGTGTACAGATATTTAAGCTGTGAAGATCCTATTCTCCACAGAAAAAAACATAGGTAGTCTTGAGCCTTATTTATATGTCCAATGTGAAGAAAGAGCAAAGAAACACATTTGAGAAATGCCCTTTAGGGACGCTTGCTATGTTTTAGCTGTCATCATAAGCTATTCAGCATCATGCATAGAGCATTCATGGGGAAAAACAGAAACAGTTTCTACCTGTCAAGCAAACAAAGAACAATGTGAAACTGAGTACTATGGCACACAGGTACTGCAAAGCAATGCCATTTCATTTCTTTGACAGTTAGGATGATAATCAGAAAAGCAAATGGACCAATACTAAGAATAAAAGTTCCAGCAGTATTTTTTGCTCTCTAATGGCATATAGCATGTGTCAAAGAAGTAGAGAGAAGAATAAAAAGAAATGTAGGTAAGCATAGTGGAGAACTCATCAATTGGAGCTTAAATCCAAGGAATCAAAAGCATCCACAGTCTGAGCAGAGAAAGGGCTCTCCCTGCACATCCCGTCAGCAAAACCAAACAAAGCTGCTCTGCCAGAGGTCTAGTTAGGAATCATAATGAAATTTGTCAGCTATGCTGGATAGATCATGGGACTGCCTGCTGAACCTGCAAAGCCCTGATTTTCTTCACTAATAACCTGTGCCAGACTTCTGACAGGCACACAAATATTTTCTGCAGATGGTGTACAACAGCATGCAACTGAGCAGCTACCTGAACGACAACCCTGAGATCAGCAGGTGTGATTGAAAATTAACTTTGCTTTACACGGCAATTGCATTTTTTCATGTAATTAGGTACTTAACTGGGCATCCAAATACAGGCACATGTAATAAATTATGATTTATTTAATAACATTCTTCTGTTCCGTCCTTCACCTGCTGCAAATATAATTGTCCTGGAGTTATACTTCTTTAGACTCATGTTCTATTCTTTCTGGGTTTTTTGTACACGTGTGTGTGTATGTTGCTATATCTAAAAGTAATCCATTCCTCTTTTATAAACACCCATAGAGAAGATTAAAAGACTACAAAATAATACTCATTGTCATGGAAAGATTTACTTCTAGAACCAGATCTGAGTCATATTTGCTCCTCTGTCAAAAACTGCTGAATCTATGCTTTTCCTTCTGAACTCTGGTATGAATCACCAGGAGATTCAAACGAGTTAATGGAGCTTCATCATCACTACCTACTTTTGTTAGACATAAAATAGCAGTGGTCAAATACCAATAATTTAGCAATTTCTACCCATTCTTAATGTTGTTTTGTTTGGTTTTGTTTTGTTTTGTCTTGTCACTTTACTGGGGCTAGTACTTGCTTTATACTGACCCATGAGCACCTGAAGTATATGTGCTGCTGGCTACATTTGCAATTCTGACTTTATTTTCTTTTATGACCCTGATTTCTATTCCTCCCTGTGCAGGTAAAGGTTTATCTGGATTGCTATTTATTTGATCAAATTTAGATGCCTCTCTTCACAACAAATGGAAAGAAAAAAGCATTTGGGGGACCTAATCAACTCCTTTTAAAGCAGCTGTCTAAAGCAAGAGGGATAAAGTGAAATGTAGAAGTACCTCTTTCTTTTCATTGTGTACCGAGGGCATTAAGGGTGTCTATCTTAATTATTAAGGGTCGTTCTCCTAAGAAGGAGACAGAGCTGACAGCCCAGGTGAGGTGTCTTTACACCAATGTACACAGTATGGGCAACAACAGGAGGAGCTGGAAGCCACTGTGATGCTAGAAAGATGTGACCTAGTAGCCATTACTGCAACCTGGTGGGAGGAATCCCATGATTGGAGTTCAACTATCAATTCCTACAGTCTGTTTGAAAGGGACAGACAAGAATGAAAAGATGGAAGGTTTGTGGTCTACAATCAATAAAAGGATAGAGTGTGTAGAACTGTCTCTGAAGAATAGCCACAATTAGATTGAAAGCATATGGTCAGAATTAGAGACCAAGGCAACAAAGGGAACCTTGTGGCTGCTGTCTACTAGAGGCCACCTGATCAAGCAAGGGGAGCTTGCTGATGAAGTCGTCTTACTACAACTACAGGACAGATTGTCTTCTCAGGCTCCTGCCCTCGTGGAGGACAACAACCTGTACAGCTGCTGAAAAAGTAGCATGGCATGCTGTAGGAAATCCAGGAGACTCCTTGAATGCATGCAGGATAGCTTCTTAAGCCAGGTAATAGACAGGCAAAGAGGACGTGATACTGCACCTGATGGTCACAGCACAAGTGAGCTAATTCGTGGTATCTAGATGGGAAGCATCCAGTCATCATGTGCTGATGGAGTTTGCAGTCCTGAGGGATATGAGTCAGGTGAAGAATAAAGTCAGGACCCTAAATTTCATAACAGCAAAGCTCCAGCTGTTCAAGGATTTTGTTAGTAAACCCTCTCTGTGAAACTGCCCTCTGGGACCACAGAGCAGAACCAAGCTGGCAGTTCTTTAAGAAAGTTTTCCATAGAGCATAAGAGCTCTCAGCTCCTTGGTGTAAGATGAAAGGAGACTGGCATGGCTGAGTCAAGACCTGCTTGTCAAATTAAGGGGCAAGAAGGAAATGGACAGGTAGTGGAAGCAGGGGCAACTATCCTGGGAAGGGTACAGTGATACTGCTTAGTTGTGTAATGATGAGCCAGAAAGGCCAAGGTGCAGCTGGAACTACTTCAGATTTTGGGACAAAGAGCTGTTGTTGCAAGTATTCTGAGAAGCAAATCCTCTTCTTGTACTGCACTGATGGAAAGAGAAGGCATATTTGGGAAAAAAGAATTCTATTAATTAAGTTAGAAAAGATTAGGTTAGTACGAATTAAATTATTTTTTTCCTATTACATTTAGAGTATTTTTGTTTTGGAATATCATTCATAACACACCCTCCAAAATACTCATCATTTTGTAATACACTCCAGCCCCAGGAATGTATGTACCACACTAGGTGTATTTCTTCTGTCATATTTAGAGAGCCTTGTTTGAATCTAAATCCTTGAACTAATGTGAATGTTTGAGTGTCTGATTGGCTTTAAAGACTTATTTCCACTTAGCTGAAAAGCTTCCTAATTAAGTACTAACCAAATTCACCGTAGAAGGGTTAGATGAGGAAAAAAGGAACATTAATTTCAGTAATTATTCTCTTGCCTGTAACACTAACATTGGAACCAAATGCATTATTTGTAAAATGGTTTTACAATGGAGACCATCAAAAGAGAATGAAAGTCACTAAATAACATAATTAAACTCCATGTCTGAAGCTTATAGTATTTGTTTGTTAAGTGAAAGTGAGGAAACAGCAATGAAAGAATTTGCTCTTACTATGATGAATAAAGTCCCAAAAATAAATTAGGAAGACTATTACATACAGGAATTAACAATGAGATATGAAGCTCCAAAACTAACTGATACATTTTAATTTTTTTTACCCATAAATCACTGCAGACCACTTTGAAGTGTGTGCTGGTAATGACTTGTTAGAGTAGTTCATATTATAGACAGCCATAACACATATCATATTGTTAGCAGAAGTAAATGAGAAGACAGAAAGAAAATACCCTGGTGTTATTGGATTAGGGACTGAGATGATAGCAGAAGAGAGGAAAAGTCAGTCCTCAGACGTGCCCTAGAGAATCCATACATTCCTGAATGAGATGCTGATCAAGGATTAACAAGAAGGATGAATTACAGGTGGCTCTTTGGAGGGCTTGTTTTTTGCATGTCTTCAGAGAAACCTCTGCTATGTCTGTATAGAAAGATGGTCTGATCTAGTGCAATGGGTCTTCATGCCAAAAATAAAGACCTACTCATGCTTACCTGTGTCTTTTTTGTTGGAAACTCTTACTCTCCAACCAGATCTGCAAATACTCCTGCTAATTAAATTGATTTCATCCATTGCTGCATGAAAGTATCCATTTGTGGATACTTTCCATTTTAAAAGATCCATTTGTGCTGCTCATGAGAATCCCCCAAATGAAGTTAAAACAGATGCATTTCATGGAGACCACTTCCATACGGAATAGGACAGAATGTGCATTTTGTAACCACAACTCCTCTGAAGGCCTCAGCTAATTATGGACCCAGCATATGCTCCACTTGACCACCTATGTTCCTATCGGTTCTGACGAACTTATTGTCACATGCTTCAACAAGCTGGGTGCACACTGTGTAATTTGATTAGATATATTCAGTGCCACTTTGAAATACAGAGCAATTTACGTAGTAAAAGCAACACATTTGAATTATAAAAACCTTGGGGCAGGGACTGTATCTTCATGTTCATATATTACCTTACTCCTCAGGGTGTTGGGCTCTTTCTTAGATCAAAAACATCATCTCATATATTTTATTTCTTTTTCCTTCTCATTTGAGCAGCTAAAAGAAAAGAAACTGGCATTACAGATCCTGTTCAAGACTAGCTCGTTTCAAAACTTTCAGTACTTTTTGTAATCTTATTTTAAAAATATTTAAGATTTTTCCACATATTTTTTAAAGTCCATCTCACCACATTGTTCTGGTTTGTTTTAAGTGTAGTAGGCAGAATACAAAACCACCTACATTTTAATGAAAAGAACAAGAATCTGAATTATCCTAGAATTCTACAGATGAGTCCAAAACCTGGCCTCCAATTTTCTTTGATATGGTCAGCATGCTTTCAGAGTAACAAAAATAATAGTCGAAATGTCCATACATAGATTTTACATAGCACTTTCCACAGACAGATGTAGATTTCTTAAGAAACTTCATCTATACCAATACATCATTTTACAAATAAATAAATGAAGGCAGAGAAGGAGTGAATTCTGGAAAGAGCAGGGAGGAGATTGAATCAACACTTACATGCTTAGTTATCACCTCTAACTCTTGGTAAGCCCATTGAAAAGAGATGCCAGGTAACTGAATGAAGCCTAAATTTGATTCTTGATAATTAGAGTAGTGCTGGGGGGACAACATAAAGGGTAAACCTCTTCAAAACTATTGTGCTATGTAAGTTGAATCAGCAGAACACTGTACAGTGACTTTGAAATGCTGTACCAAAGAACAAGTCCATCACTAAAAACCCACCACTTTAATATGTACATGAGATAAATGTAGTCTTCCTTATAGTTACCACTACACTTTACATGATAAGTTATGAACTGGGAAAATTGTAAAAAATAATGTGTGTATGAAAAATATTAATGGGAGTGGATTTTTTTTTTGATATTCACTCAAACCCAAAATATTCTTTCTCTTGCATTTATTCAGAGTAAAATCAGCTCATTTGGAGTAGGACAGTTAAACTTGAGAAGGAATCTAGCAGCAATACTATAACAAAATGAAGTTTTAATAAATGGCATTTCCTTGCAGTTTTGGTGAATCAGAAAAAGCCACAAAGGAGTTTTATAATCATCTGATCAAAAGTTTTCAATAACATCAGATAGAGGACATCCAGATAAATTGATGAAATCAAGTTCTTTTGACAAGAGCTATTTTATGTAAGCTACATCAAATAAAATTACATTATCATTCTTCATGGAGTCCCGTATCAGTCATTCCAGTATTTTCCCTGGAACCAATGTCAGAATGACAAATTTTCTTGTTTATTCTTTCTAAATCCTGGCATGGCATCATCTAGCTTGATGCTTCTTCCTCCAGTACTCTGACACCCATTTGAAAATCTACATTAATTATTAGAAGAGTTTATGGTAATCTCTTTCCTAATACTTAGATGTTGGTCACCTGAGTCAATTGAGACAAAAATCATTAGCTCTAGATTATGTTGATAAAGAACCTTCTTAAGTATTGATAGAATGGTACTTCACAATCATCATAAACATATGATTCAGTCACTTAGATGTGACTACATTGTCTGGCTTTGTCCCAAGTACAGAACAGAAATATGTATTGAATAGTCCTTTTTATGTCACTACTAACAAAAAAATAATTTCGATTTTGAGCAGAAGATACTATATTTCCTGAGTACACTTTCAGAAACTTTTCTGCCCTCATCTCTGATGACTACAGATTTCCCTTTTGCCGTTTTTACTTCCTCAATCACTTCTTTTCCAATTTCTTCACTTGTGATTTATAGTATTTACAATCCATTTTTCCTTTCTCTCCTTTATTATAAATTTAAGCCAGAGAGAATTGACTTTCCTTCTAAACAAGATTAGCTGTTTATAACCTATTTGGTCTTTTTCAGTTCTGGGATTTGGGTCCTTAAACCATCTGCCAAGTGGTCTTGAAAATTACTTAGGTCTCTCTCACATCTTTCCATTTGATTTCCTTCTCCCAACCCAACTGACAAACTTATTCACTTTTATGAAACTGGATTTGTGAATGAAGTGCATGTTACAGTTTGTTATTCACACAAATACATGCAAATATTTTATTTCCATTTGCTAAATACGATTACTTGGCTTTTTTATTTTCTACATGTCTATGTTGATCATCATAATGATAATAACATGTAGATTAGAGATCAGCTTTTTAGAGACCCATAATGTGAAGTATATTTGTGCTCTTCTTGTCATAAGGGAGGCCCATAGAAAGCAGCAAATTCAGATGGATGATCTGTTAATTTAAATTTCTTCATGCATGGGATTGAAGTAGCAGTTTATGTTCCAGTCTTTGGTTTGTTTACAGGAAAAGATGAACAGATGCCCTTTTTTTTTTTCCCCAGGATAATTCACTCCTGCAATAGCCTGCTTTAGCCTTTCATTATCAGAGATAATCTTCTGAGAACACATCTCAGTAAATTTTGCTGATTTTTAAAAAGATTATTTTAATTACATTTTCCTTTTATTTATTTTCCAATTTTCTCTCAGATTATTATTATGTGTTGTCTCCTTTGACATTACTGTCCTTTCTTCCCTCTACTTGGCTTATTCATCTCTCTTCCCAGTTAAGCATCATTTTCTTCTGAAATAACAAAAACAATAAGGTGCTTCCTAAGCAAATTCAGTGTCTCATGGAAAACACATGACCAAACTTTGAAGAGTGAAAGATGTCCTAATTTCACAGTTTATAAAGGCAAAGATATTTTGGTCCTATCTAGCTCCCTTTTTATTGCCACATGAATAAAATATTATTTATTTGCAACTTGTGACTTGCATTTGGCCCCCTTGTACTTACTGTTGTTGCAACTTGCAGTGCCTGAGGCTTTTACTAAGAGAGGGAGCTAAAAGCAATAACAAGGTCGAAATATGAAGTTCAGCCACTGGTGTGTAACATATCACTCAGTTGCAATTTGACACACTTCAGTTGTGATTTCATAATTTAAAACTTTTAATAGTTTTCTAGAAACTGCTCCCTGAAAAGGGAGTAGAAATGAACATGATATACTTTTGTAAGACCAATCCCTTACTACTTCTTTCATCCACTTACATGTTCTGGAGCTTCAGGAGGTAACATTTTGTGTTACCCTCTTAGTCAGGTGATGTCTCTTTGTGTTCACTCTTGTATCAAATGTTCCTATAAACACACATGTAGTTTTTCTTGTAGACATGAGAATGTTTAATATGCTAAGCTGATCTATCACTCAATGTTTCTGAAATACTTTATGTCACTTCTCAAATTATTTCCTGTCACTTGACATAGAGAACCTTTTAAGCACACTTTATGCTGCTACTACCTCCTACAATTTCTTTTTTTTTTTTTCAAAACCAGAGAAATACCATGGGTTTATGTACTGAAATTGAAAACAAGCCTTTTAAAATATGCACCAACACACATACAATATGGTCATAGTGGCTTCATAATCTTTAGACTAGGTGAGTTAAACAATTTCTGGAGGCAAGGAGAAGTAGGGCAACTGGATCATATGTTGTAATTTTAATTTCTGAAAAACAAAATCCATTCTTTTTCCATGTACTATTGTTTTAGCTTTTAGAGATACAAAAATTAAAAAGGAATTATGTAAGAAAAAATTTGCTTGGTTTTCTAGAAAGAATAGAAAATCGCAATAACACTGTACACTTCTCACACACTTCATGTTCAGATTTACTAGGCTATGACCTGCTGTTTTGTATGAGTAGTGTTCTAATTTATCATTATTTTCAAATTGAAGGGCAGAATTTTTTTTTTAACGAAGCAAAGGGACATCATGCTATGCTAAATTTCAAAATGGAAAGGAAATCAGAATCTGACAACGTTCAGTGTAACTCAGGCTCAAATGACATACAAGTTATGCGAAACTCAGAAAAGATGGTCATTATGAGCTGATAAGAATGAATTTGGCTTTGAAGGAAAGACAAGATGAGGTTAATATGAATTTGCTGGATTCCTTTTGAAAAGTGAAAATTACATTGTCACTTTTAGGAAATATTCTTGTAAGCCAATATGTGTAAATATCACAGAATCACTGAATCACAGAATATGCTGATTTGGAAGGGACCCACAAGGACTAACAAATCCAATGCTTAGCCCTGCACTGGACCTTCCCAAGAGTCACACCATGTGCCTGCGAGAATCATCCAAATGCTTCTTGAACTCTGTCAGGGTTGTTGGGGAGCACGTGTGATTTAATAAATTGTATTTTTTTACCTTAAACATGGTATTACTTTAACCTCTGATTTCTCAATTAACTATGATTTGATATTTACACAATCCAGTCTAAGACTGGAGATCCAGGGCAGGTTCAGAAAGCAAGCCAAAGGTTTTTTTAATTCTGCTAGATATGAGTTAGTGCCTTGTTGAATACACAGATCCTGAATGGAAAGTGTAAATACACGGCAATGGAATGTGACTTTTAAACATAAGTATTTAGGGGTTTGTTTTGAAGAAAGCAGTGCTCGGTGTCCATCAACATGGTAAGAACAGAAAACAAGCAGAGAAATGCTAACTATAAGGATTCTAGGAGTTTTGTGTCAATTCCTCTTTACTTACACACTTGTTAAAAGCCTAGAATTTCTGCTCTGAAAGAAATGTTGACATTTGGGAATTCTTGATGTTTTAGTCTTAGTAGGAGAAGTCAAATTCTGAAAACTTATTTAAAAAATGAAAATTTCAAGTAGCATGATGTCAATGCATCTAAATAGCAATGCAACATAATGCAGTTACAATTTTCATAATTTCTGTATCTTAAGAATAGTAAATATAATGTGTGCTTACATTACAATTAATATTACAAAAGAATTTTTAAATGGTTCACAAGAAATTTTGAATTTTTTTTAAAGTAACACTGTTGAAGCAATGTATGTCAATATTTATGAACAATTTCAACCTGACTGAAGAAAGTAAAACTTTTGAATGAAAAATAGTTTTGATCTTTTTGCATTCCTGAGAAACCATTCCACACTAAAAGCAGCATTTCCTGATAAATGAGTGAATGAGTGTTTAATTTTTTGTTTTGTTTTTTTGTTTGGTTTGGTTTGGTTTACTGTGTTCTAGAAACATTTTTTTATTGACGTGCATGACATCTACATTTCTCTAGATATTCCCTTGAAATTTCATTTGAGAAAATACTTAGAGCCTTTGTCTTTTTAATGGCTCCTGGTGGAGCCTAATTATTATAAAATTTTAAGAACTGTGAAATGATAATTGGTCTGGGTTACCTCCTTCATTTTTCCCTTAGAGATATGTTAAAATATGTTTATTAATACATTTAAATAAGTAAGGATTATAAATTACTAGGCTCACCATTTTCATTGCTGTCTTGGCGACGCACAGATATTTTTCTGTTTTGCTTTTAAATATTTGTTTGTGCTATGAATGCCCCTTAAAGACATACAAGGCATATTGTACAGTTCTTTGAACACAAATATAGCTGATGAGCCTGACTTAATGCTCCACAGGCATCAATTGCTCAGCTACATTCTTGCATATTAATCACTGCTTGAAAGGTGCAGACAGTAAAAAACGAACAGAACTATAATAGATGTAGATTCTAGACAGATGTTTATAGTGTCAGATATATTTTCTGGATGCCATTTGAATTAGAAGAATTACAATTTTTCCAGATGAGGGAAAGAGCAAGAAAGCACTGTTCAAAATTTATGCAGACGCCAAGAGAAACATAATTTTTCTGTGAACATTTGGGGGTATAACATTTTGCTAACACAGCTAATTGTAATTCCAAAAAAGCTGATTATGCCAAAAAATTGCCTGAGGTAAAATATGTACAGATGTTTCATAACATGCAGAACAGGTTCCTTAATGTGTCTTAATAATGCCATATTGTAAAAGTCATTCCACAAACATGAATTCAAGGACTTGTGAACAGTCAGTCATCAAAGCCAATCATAGCATCTGGCGTTGCTTTGTCCCTATCACCTCACGATCTGAAGTAAAACTTGTAAAGCCTGGCCTTAAAATATCAGATATTTCAGATCTACTGATTTAACAGAAATATCCCAACCAAATATGCAAAATATATGGCCTATAAGAAACATTACATAATGCTTGTCAGTCTTCTAAGCTAGCACATGAAATATAACATACATCTGTGTTCAGTATTGTCCAGTTTTTACTAGTTCATAGTAAACAGACTGTTTTGCATGAATGGTAACATTTTGCATAGAAATAGGTAGAAAACATGCTTTTTCTTCTGCTTCTTCTGTCTTTATAATTGTTATTTTAAAAGTGTGAAAGACACCTGAATACAGAGATTTTAAAAAGGACAACATCCAATATAATTTATCTTGTTCATTAAACAACACAAGCACCACTCCAGCCTGACTGCCCCTAAAGGTTAAAAGGGAAGAATAATCTAAACATAAATATTTAGGTTTACCTTTCTCATTTACTTAGGTAATATCCTATGCACTGCATGTATTAGCATTTCAGAACTCAGAACCAAATGGGAATATGTTGGTTTGATAACTTTTTACATAATAGGAAAAAATAATTATGACTGGCTTTAAACCATTTTTTTATTTGAGTGGAATGTTTCACAAAGTCTTTTGTTTCAATTTTTATTTTTCTTTAAATTCAATTATCATTGACCTGTTAAATCAGTCATAAGAGAATGTTTCAATTAATTCAGTTTGGGGATTTTTTTCCTTGTCCATATTTGAAATAGAAGCAAATTTGGAAAAAACAGGAAACCAGAGATGCTGAGTTCCCACCTGAATGCACCTCTTGTCTAAACATATTGAAGAAGAGTATGCTTTTTCATTGTCTGGGTGAGGAATTACTATACAAAATTAAACTCTAAACTGATTATTTTGGTGTGGAATTTCATATTGTTCTCTGGTTTGACATAATCTCTTTGGGTTTGTTTTGGGTTTTTTTTTGTTACAAATCTAATCCTTCTGATTCCTTGCTTTATTTGAATAAGACATCCATTACACTGCATCAACCATTACTCCTGCTTGAAAAACTACTTTTAAAACTTTAGTAATTAAAAAGTGTACCCTCTGAGAAGAATGGAAATAAGAATACACAAGCGTTAATGAAAAGCACTTCCTCTAACTGACATTCTAGTTATTGCTATGTCTTAAATGCCAAAATCTGATAATACACTCTGTAATTCCTTATATAATGAAATGCTTAAGAAATAGTCTACAGTCATTGGCCCATCATTAGCAACTAGGAAATTAGGTGTCCCATGGGTTTCTTTTCCCATTTAAAGAGGGTTAAATTGCTAATTTACATGTTAATTAGCATTCATGCTAAAGAACACCCAATGTAATTCCATAGCATCTAGTATTTAAAAACTTGACTTATCAAGACATTAAATTTGAATGAAGCCTAGATTATTTGCAAGAACTTTTTTTTGACAGCTAATGATGAAAAGAATCTCATTAGTCTAAGTAACATGCAGTTTAAAAAGCAGGAATGCTGCCAATTTATTTACTCTATCACTGAGTAATCAAAAAGCAGCAAAGCACTGGCAGGGCAGCAGGTTTAGCCATTCTTTATAAAGCCCACTAATCTGCACAGATTGGTAAATTTAAAATAAAGAATTGTTTCTGGTGATGTTTCTTTGGAATCTGTTGCCTTGAGTCACTCCTAATCACCACAGTGTGCTCAGTGGTATTTGATAATGCTGCTTCTGTTGCTCCAGAGCTACTCTGCTGCATGCACTTGCTCTAGTGTGCAATTGAACCATGTCTTTGCAGCAGACCTATAAATACAAACCTCCCCTCATAAAATTTAGGAAAACATTGCATGATATTATAGAGCAAGCATTCACTTTAAGATAATTTGAAACTGGCAAAATAAATGTTCTAGGACAGTGAAGCCACAGAATTATCATGTTGCTTATATCCTGCTTTTGTGCATATATTGTATACTACTCTTTTACTTAAATGCTGATGTCATCCTGTATTGCTTTATGTTACCTTTATTGACATTAGTTTATGTGATGTGACACAATCTGATTGTCTGTTCCCCTCAACTGTTACTTCAGCATTTCAAAAATGCTGGATTGCAGGTGCTCTGAGGCACAGCAGTTGTGATACGAACCTTTATTCAGAAAGGCAGGATTTCTTTATGTCTAAATAACAGAAAGAAGCATTCAGGACAAGAAAATTTTGGTCCTATACTATCTAGCAATGGTAAAAGATGAAATTTTACATGAAAAACAGCATTATACATTCCATTCTTTGTTGTTTTGGGGGTTTTTTCAGACTTCAGCCATTTTTTATGTTGCATAAGTCCTTTGTATTATTTTCAATACAACATTGTGTGCCAATACAATATCTGTGGTATTCGTGTTAAGTGAATTAGAGTTGTGAAATGTGGTCTATTTACTCAGTTCCTCAGCTCTAAAAGCAATGACTTAGACACTGAGCATTTCCTACTGTGCTTTATCCTCATATTTCTCCTTATTTATGGATTATTTTTCCAAGTTCTTCCTCTTGTAACTCCTTCTTCTCCCTTTCTGGTCTTCTGATTTCTGAGTTACACTTCCATGCTTTTCTCTTCTTGCTGTTTCTGTCCAGTACACCTATTCCCATAACTGCTTCCTAAACTTCTCCTTGCTTACCCTCCATTTCATATCATCAGCTCCTTTGCAGCCAATGGCTTCCTCCCCTACACAAAATGGGTTAATTTTTGAACTACAGTCCATCTTTAGTACTGAGTCAGGCAGTTTTCCTCAGTGTAAACAACATACAACCTGAGATTAAAGATTTTATTAAAGGGCAGATGCATAAATATATCAGAGTAGGCCATCCAAACAGTATTGATTCCAATGCCTTATCACTTCTTTATTCTTGACTTTACAAATACTACGTATTTTTACTGTCATTTACTTAAGTTGGTGATCCATAAAGAAAACTTCAGCCCAATCACTGAGAGCAACAGAAAGCTTGTTCTTAAAATACAGACTGTTTGGAAACCTTAATTGTATGTGTCACAGCCAGTTCTGCATCTAACAATCCTGTAGAAATCATGGGGTAATTTAGTTTGCAATCAAAACTAATTTATAAACAAAAGGGATGAATAAAAGGAGTTAATTCATATGAACAAATTCTGAAAGAGTAAGAAAAACTTTTAAAGTTAATTATGGAAAAGGCAGTGTGAGAACAGTGAATCTATTCAGTAAGAAATTATCAAAAACCTGCTCTTTGCGAACAGTTACAGTCAGAGTGGAAGTAATTTTGGGGAGTATGAACAAGAACACACGCTGAAAAAATCAATGTATAATGAAAAGCTAAGAAAGTGTGAAGCTATTACAGAAATCAAAGAATGAAAAAATGGCATAGGCATAAGCAACAGTAAGACAACCACTGGTATCACAATGAGCAGGAGAACAGTGCGTCTTTAAGGCAAAAAGACAGTGAAACAATAGGATAGACTACAGAAATGATTTCTTTTCTTTTAGCTTTGGTCTTCACATTTAAAAGACCCAAGACTTGTGCCAGAAATGCAAAGAGTACACTGTTTCCAAGGGAAGAGAAAGATGTGCTTAAAAGGAAAGAGAAGAGAAAATTGAACCAATATGTGTGATGTAGAATAATACATAAAATAACAGTTAAGAACTTCTCAGCATTGAAACATTCCAAATTCAAGGAAAAAAAATATTGTGATGGAGCAGAAGTGTCTGACAAGTGTGTTATACTGGCTCAGATGATCATTCTAAATAAGTGTCTAATGGTAATAGTTAAAACATAAACCGGTAATAGATTTGTCTAAAGTTAAAAATAAACAGGCAGTTCACTGAAATTAAAGAATAATTTGTGGAAAAAAAACTGAGAAAATACTGACCATATCAAATCATAATGGGAATATTTTGATGTATGTATCAGATGTGTCTACTCTGACTAAAGTTATTTATGGTAAATGTCCTGAATATGGAAAAAATAAATAACTTTCATGTCTAAACTTCTATCTTGTAAAACATACGAGCATCCTTCATTTTAAGCATTTGAATACTTTATTTTTGTGGGGTTCTTCATAGTCATATCTCTTAGAAAGGTCACAATTGTTCTCAGGACTGGGCCTAATTTTACACCCCACCCTCCCTCATAACAATCCGTGTATGTGATAGCTGCTTTTGAGCAGAGCAATCCATTGGTACCTAAAAAATAAGAGGACAATAACTACCACACATCCAAAATTCCTGCATCAGTTGAAGCCCACTTATAAGCCAGCTGTTTGAGGGAATCTAACATCATATTACTGTTTCTCTCGCTTGACTCCTTTTATCTTTAGTCTTACTAAGGATGCAAGGAATGCAAAAGTTTTGTTATGAGTATGCATGTATTTCTTAACAGGCATCAAACCAAGGTGATTAATCTGAGTTACAGGAGCAGAATGTTCATGACTGCAGGCAGCACCCCTTGCTGAGAGCAAGAAATTCTGAGGTTCTTTTGCCAATCAGGTTATTTTTTGAGGAGGTCACAGAGAGTACAGACCCCATGTGCAAAACTGCCCCCTAAAAAAGCAGCCCCTCCTTAAAGGCCAGTGTCTTGATGCAAAAGTGCAGAAGTGGGGGTTCCACGTGGGAGTACAAAAGGGACAGTGGATCCACCCATTTATCAAGAGAAAAAAGCAGGGACTCCACATGCACATATAGTGATGAACCTTCATGCTGGTATAATCCTTTCTGTTTCATTAGTGTGTTACTTTGTCCAGAAGGCTTCTCGGTGTGTTTGCCTAACTTCCCAGATGCTAACATGAAATGTCTCAGATATTGCCAGACCAGTTTCCTTTCCTCCAAATGGAAATAGAGGGTAAAAGAGGTTTACATTAGGGCTAAAAGACATGACTTAATGTTCCTGCAATAAACATGGAGATGCTGGGAAAAAAACCACTCTCAAGATGAACAAACAAGATCTCAGCATTGCACTCATTCCTAGAGCTTTCTCTGTGTTAGCTCATCAATGAATTTTCTGGGTGGCAGCAGCAGCGCTAGCTAAAATGCAAGCATATTTGCAGGCTTTGATGTTTAACAGGAGCTAAATCTCTGCCTGAATTAGAGTTTAAATCCACAAGCACCATAAAGGCTTAAGAGTAAGTGCCCACAGCTGTATACACTAAATCAGACTCTCACGGCAGAAATATATCCAAATGCTGGTATGCATGGATAGAAACACATAGGTATGTGAATGTAAACAAGAGCAGGCTGAAAGTTCTGTTCACCTATTTACACAGTGCTGCCTGCTTCAAGAACAATTTCTGTGGTGGGGGGTTTTATGGTTTTTTGTTTGGTTCATTTGGTTTTATGGTTTGGGGGGTTTTGTTTGTTTTTATTGGTTTGGTTTGTGTTTTTTTATCACAGGAGAGAATGTGATGTATTTAACTCTATGGGTAGATTTTGACAACTAAACTAAGGCTTGTTTTGTCATCAAAAACCCCAAGATGGCAATACAGTCTTGTTTTTCTTTGCTGCATATTTCTATTATCATTATCATCACAATTATGTTATTGCAGTACACGGAACAGATTTGTGATTTTCTCATTTGCTGACATCTAAAAGCCTTGCTGATTGCTAAGGATTATTTATACAAAAAATTGAAAGCTCCAACTACTTTGATTTAAACTGAATTGATGAATGTTGTACATGACCTGGAGTTACTAAAAGATTCCATATAATAATGTCAACCAGACAGACATCTCTGCTCAAGTTAGGCTTCCTTTTAAAGATGCATATGACTTAAAAACCCTGGTAAAACAACTATACTGACATATTATTTTCAGCTTATTATATAGTGTACTTCCAGATATATTATGTTTTCCAGCAGCAACCTATCTTGTTTATCTATATCCTAATCACTTTTGCATGAATTCACACCTCATCCTTTCAAGTTTTCGATATCTTTGACAGAGCCAAGGCACTCAGTTCTGATGCAGTTAACTTTTGTTGCAGAGAATATAGGGAGCAAGTGATAGCAAGCATTATTCACCTTGATGCTTGATGGGATATTGAAGATTTATCAAATGTGTTACTCCCTGTGACTGCTGCACAGGATTTTATAAAGTCATAGGAAAAAACACAGAAGAAAAAAGCTGTGATTTTAAGTGGTATGTGCTGGGCCAATGAGACCTGTGTGCACAGGGTGGTTTGGTGATGAAAGATTAGGTTCTCCCAGGGAAGTTACTGCCCCAGTCTTGGTAAGTATCAGGCTTAACAGAGAGCTCAGGCAAAGCTGGATGGGAGTGCAGCCTTTCATTCAGACAGATTTTCTGAGTTCATTTTAACCAGTTGTGCACCAACAGAAATTAATTTCCAATAGCAGGCAATATCCATGAAAAATTCTTTTAGAGAATGTGTCAAGTGAGACTCTTATAGAGTGTGTGTCAAGAAAGACATTAGCAATATTAAGACTGACAAGAGTGCCAAAAGAAAAAATAATTGCTTAATATTTAGACAATGTTACACAAAAAATATATAAATAATATTAAAACTCTCCAGGGTCATTAGAGTGTTAGAAGATAATGAAGCTGTAGGCATTGATTTTTGATGGTCTGTTAAAATTTTATGCATATGTATGTATATATCTATGCATACATACATTGTATTTTATAACCATAAGTACAGAGGTATGTAGCAGGCAGAGAGAGAGGAAAAGTCAGTCTGAGTATACTGTTTTAGAAAAATATATAACACAGAAACACAGCAGAAGGGCCAGTTATGCAAACAAGGCCATATTGTCATCATAACATTTTGCAGCCTCTGAGGACAGAGAAGGCAATGGCTGGTGTGCCAACTGCTTAGTCTGGAAGTCAGGACTTCCTGCTGTAACAACTGGTTGAAATCATTAAGAAAGTGGATCACAAAATTAATTTAAAAACATATTTGGAGATTAGAGCCATAATTCTATGAATAAAATCTGTTTTCACTGGAATATAAACAAAAGATTTATGACTCAGTGCAATATCCTTTTTTCTGCTTTTCTATCTTCTTTAAACATTATTTTGAAGTAGTAGCATTTAAATAGGAAATCACATGAAGGGACTGTGCTGTATTGTTACTGAGATGTAAAGAGTCCCTCATTTAATGTACTCTCCATTAGAAGAAGGATGTTTAGAACATATCCATGCAGATTACTAAAGATACTTTCAAATTACTGCTGAGAAACAAAAAAATATATCTTTGGAGAAATAAGGTCTGGTGGCTACTGTTCCTCCCAGAAGAAACATTTTGAAACCAAGCTAGATAAAAACACAGGAAACCATACACTAACTTGTTTTCTTTGAAGAATACTCTGATAAAAGTATGAAGAATAAAGGCTTTTCTGTGACTGATCACAAAAGTCAGAGAAAAGGGCACACCCACACTATTCTTAGAGGCAAACTAATGCTGTTCCCAGACTTGGCTGAGCAGCCAAGAAGTGAGAGGGGAGAAGAGACTGAATTACCCTGTCACATCAGGTGGGTAACTAGCTAATCCTACACTGAGTTTCTGAGCTGCATCTGAAAGGGCAGGACGGGGTGAGCTTGCACTGCCAGTTGATATTCTGTATGTGCCGTGCATTTTGGTGCAGACTCTTGGTTTTCAGCACTATGTCTGGTAGCTTGTAAAATACTAAATTTATCTGAAAATTAAAAAGAGTTTTAGTGCTTAAACATTCCTTTTATAGCAGAAACCTGCCATAGATGGAGTATGAAGCTGGTTGTTTGATTTAGCATAAACTGCTCTTTGTATAGGAAGTGTGTGAAGAGGGGAGGGCACAAATTTTTCTCTTTGAGTTTAGATATATTTCCGATGGCTGAAAAAAACAGCTGAAGGGTGAAAAAAATCCTTTGTGCAGCAAATGGGTATTTATAATGATTAGAGTAACATGTATAGGATCTGGAAAAGCATTTGTTCAGTAGAATTATAAACATTTTTATGGATTAATAATGAAATGCTGACACAAGAAATTGCTTTTGATTTAACACATATATGCATAACTCCAGTTTGGGAGTGATGGTACAAAAGAGTCCCTTTATTACCCATGTGTAGCTGACTCTATATTCTGCTCGAATTCAGCAGGATGGTTCAACAGGATGGCTGGGCAGACATTAGGCAGTTTGTTAAAGAAGTGCTGTGATAGATGCACACAGAAAATTTCAGGGTGATTTACATCCCTTGTGATACTGTGGAAGACAGTAACATTGCTTGCAGGGAGTGAGCACTGCTTATTTTACTCAACATTATTATTTCTAATCCTCTGTCAGCAATACCTGCAACTTTTGTTTCACATATTTTTAAGGCATGTCCTGACTCCCATGCAACCAAAAGTGTGATCACCAGAAGACACTAATTTGAATGCTCACAATAGCTGAGCTCTTGAGCTGTGTAATGCAAGCACTAGCAGAAGTATAAGAGAAAAAGATAAATCTATGGTATTTAGTTGCATGTCCTTACCACGTTAGATTAGCAGATATGATCTCTCACATCAGAGGCTTAGAAATGTTCATTCCTGAGCTTTGCAAACCTTTTTCTTAAAATTATGAAATGCTTAGGTCATTTAATTGCATTTTCCTTCCATATTTCCAACTGAAATATGGATTTTGCTAAAATTGGAGAAAAACTAGGATGCACAAAAGAAGCATAATAAGCACATATGGACAGAATATACCTACCCCACAAAGACATGATAAAATTAATACAAAACCAATGAAAAGGAATTACTACCTATTATCTTTTCCCAGGAATGCAACATCTTGTTCAGCAGTAAGGATTATTTTATATCATGTTCTGCATGCAAGGCAAAATGTATTTCACCCATAGAAACATAGATTTTCACTTCAGAAATATATACTTTACATAAAAAAAAAATAAAAAATGTGCTAAAAACTGACCAAACCCCCCAAAACACCAACAAACAAAACCCACACCCTAACCCCTCTTTTCTGCCATTGAAACAGCATGACCAGCTTGATATAACATGGTGATATGCCTTCTGCATCCAAAAGAGGGACCTGGCTATTTGAGGAAGTAATCTTTCCCTCTCCCTCTGGTTTATAAGTAATTCCACATTTAAATATATCAAATAAAGTGTGGCTATTGGTACTAAGCATGTATCTGAAACTATAGATAGAGGTCTTTCAGTCAGAGTGGCTTAAAAGAAATTGTGGTGAATAATAAAACAACAAATATTTTCCATTTTATTTTAATGGAAAGTTGCATGTTAAAGTTGAAAATATCAAATGATGAATTGTCTTCTCGAGTGAATTTAGAAACCTTCCACAATCAATGAGGAAGGAAGACAGACTGTTGTAACATGCACAGACATTTGTCAGGTTTACCTGCTTGTGAGCATGGTCATAAGAATTGATGTGGTTGTCAAATTCCTGGTGTTTGTGGTACTGCTTGTCACATAGTTCACAGTAGAAATTAGCCTTCACATCCTCCAGAGCCTTGGCTGCAGCTTTCTCCTTCTCAGCATAGTCCTGCAAAGGCAGCAGCAAATGGAGACACTTTCACTAGAGATGTGAGCCCATGCCTCAGCAGCTGTTTTCATCATCCACATGAAACACACTAGACTGACCAGGACGACTACAACAACAAGATCCATCCCGTACACACTACAGAGGTTTAGGTCTTAAACTGGATTTAATAAAATAATTGTGGGTTTTCAGGAATTATTCTTACTACTTGTACGTACTGCAGTAGAAAAGCAGAGAGGAATGAGGAGCAGAGGAATATCATCAAGATACTGCCTAGCTCCTGGGCAGAAAAGCTCAGCAGTGAAGAACAATTAAGAGACCAAGGTTTGTCTGCTAGTCCTCACATCAGTTCCAGACTGCATGAACATGTGTCTGCTCCTTCAGGTACTATTGGTCAGAAGAAATAAACTGGTTTAATCTGATACTAAAGCAGATTTTCTTTTGTGTTCTGCTTTCTACCCTCTATGAAATATTCAGCCAGGCCAGGCAGCAGATTGCTACAGCCGGCTGAGCAGAGCCACCAGAGCCACCACTGCAAGAGCCTTTTACAAGCCTCCCTGTTCATTCCCAACATCTGCATGAAGGGACACACCATCCAGCCTTCCCAAACTGAAAGAACTGTCACCTGCCCAACAGAGACCACAACCAGTAGCTCATGTCCAGGCTCAGGCACACAGCTGAAAACAAGGAAAATACAATTAGTTCCTACAGACCCCATCTCTGTATCTCTCCGGTAACTCAAGTGAGTGCTCTGGAGACTCAAATACTTTCATTTCAATACATAATAATAGGCAAAAAGAGAAAACTTAAAACATAGGAGCCAAAAGTTACTGAGCTCAATGAATGCACTCAAATAAAGGGCCTGATAGGCAAAATTGGCAGCAGCCTTTGTCAACCTTACTTCTTTTACAAGTCCTTCATTATTTTGATACTATTATGACACTTTCTTAAACATTTTTCATTAGAGCTAAAGAGAAAACTTCTGATGTGGAAAATAAGAACAAAAAATTTGGTAGAAGCTATTCATTTTATATTCATATTGACAAGTTGATATTACCTGAGTGTATGTAATATATTGCTGGGGACTACAGTAATTCATCATTTGCTGTATTGTTTTACTCACCTAAAGAAATGGGTACTTTCTGCTACAAGACTTTCCATGCTATGCAGTCAGCATTGTCTGCTTTCTACATGCTTTCACAATCATTTGTGTGACAAACTCAGAGTATACCAAACCAAGGACATACTGCACATCTGGGACAGCTCGCTCTTAGCACATCACGCTGCCCATTATTGCCCTGGGGACCACAGCAATGGGGAGGCAAGTATTTGGGCATCAACACAAATGGACATTTTGGGCCTTTCAGAGGGGAAGGACTTTCTCAATAAGTGACATATATTTCGAGTCTCAAACTTGGCCAAGCAGCTGGGATGCTGGTTGTCAGTGTGACATACTGAACTCTTCACAGCTCTGTGCTGTGAGTCTTTCTGCCCTGCCCTGGTCTTTACGTCCTCAGACTGGTGTGAATAGAGCTTTTTTACACCATTTTAGAGGCTGTGTTTGCTAGTGAGATTAACTTCACCTAAACTAGGCTGACAAGAAGTTAGGTGTACGGTGTAAGGCAGTATCCTAAGCTTCCTCTGTAAGAAACAGAAAAATGCTAGACACTGCCATGTATTTCAAAAACCCATTTTGGGAGGAGATTAAATTCTCCAGAGGCTCTATCTATCTTCATCAACCACTGCAAGGCTCTGAATTACTAACCAGGCCCACATCCTCAATTCTTAGATTGCTGAACTCAGAGATAACAAGTTCTATATCGTATTTCTATATATTCAATTCTAAATTCCAAACTTGCATGAACTGACCTACTTGAAGACAGGAGGATAAAAAGGAACATTGTGCCCAGAATCTTATGTATGATGCCAATGACATGCCAGTCCCTCCCACAGGACAAACACCCATATAAATCTCTTCCTCTAAACATATGTTTCAGGTGGGTTAGTATACTGTGAAAACAACTAGCTTAAGCTAACATTTCTCCACTTGAGAGGCTGCTCAGTTATGGCAGTTAATACTTGATTATATCAGGAAGAAATATTCTCACAATCAAATAGTTAAATAGCTTTCATTAGTTATTTAAATTTACGAAGTCCATTAAAAAGTGATATTTTTCAGCTTATGCTTCAGACCCGTTGTTTTGCTAGCATTAATTATTCACCAGGCCTTTGATATAATTAAAATGCATAAATTAGAATGTGGAAGCAATAGTATTCATTATGCAGAGATGTCTTCCCTGAAAGTCAAGTGTTGAGCGCAACATATTTTCATTCTAAACTGGTAAAAATGTAAGTTTTGTACTCACTAGAAGCCAGCCAAAGAATAATTGTGGGGTTTTGGGGGTATGCTTTTTTTTTTATCTGGGTCTCAACTGTCAATTAAATGTTTATAACCTGCTTCATCTTTGCTTCTACTGAAGGAGAAGCCTAATTGTTTGGGGTAAATACACCACATTACTCTCTTTGAAGCACAACTGAAACTGCTGCTCATGAGCATTCTGAACTGCCAACTTTATCTTTCTCAGCAGAAATTAATACAGTTCCCTTTGCATAAAGATGTTTAAAAATAGCAACAAGGCAGCTCCCAGGTGCACCCTAAGATAATCACAACTACCTCCATTGCCTTATTGCTTAATTATGCTTGTCTACCATAGCAAAAGATATAATTTCCTGTTTACTTATCGATCAGATGCCAGGAAATTGAATGCTACATCACATATTTTTGAAAGGTCATGGATTTTTCTTTCCCTACAAAGGCATAAGAACTTCTATGCCTAAGTAAATTGTGCATAGTCAAATGAATTTTCATATCCAGACTCCTAATATAATCTCATGATGGTTATATAGACTGATGGTCAGTTCTGGCATAATAAATGTAATCACACGAAAGCAAATCTATAGAAATACACCTGTAGAAAACATATTCAATCATGAGTGCCTGACTATACCAGTGCAGACACAAACAAGCAGGAAAGATGCACCAATGTATTTTGAACTGAAGACAATCGAAGGTAATGAATATAGCTGTCACAGTCTCACAGACTTTATTCTGAATCATATGCTACTTACTAATGGCATATAGCCTGGGTAGATATGTGTATACTTATAAGAAAGTATAACTTAGCAGTTCTGTCTTTGACCCACAGACAACAGTAGTGCATGCTGATGTCAGGGATGATGTAATCCTTGTAGGTGAGAACTCCTAGAAACCATGGGTTTACCAATTTCCATGTCACTGGATGCAGATAGTGTAGTGCATAAGGATAAGCAAGTGCAGAATATATCTGAATGCATTTTTTTCTAAAAGCCTGCAAAATGGTTTCATATTATAGACTGTAATTGCATTCACATCAATTTGACCCACAGAGACACATCACTGTAATAATTGTTTATATATTGGATTAATTTAAGAAGAATACTTCTCTTACGTGTTAGGCTTGAAATGCTTTCACTTAGCAGCTACTCTTGCAGTATCCTTCTTATTGTGAAAATGCAATTAATGGTATCTGACACTTCATTTTCTAATATAGGGAAAATCAATGAAAAATCCCACATAACTGAGTTTGCTCAAATGTTGCCACTGACATCTAGTCAATTAGAAATCATTTATTAAATCCAGAGTCTGTAATAGATATTTAATAGACTGCATGGCCATTAAAGGATGCTGATCTAGACAAAACAATATCACATTTATTGTCTCAGTAACTGATAGTAAATATATCTGCTATGTTCAAGTGGACTAAGGTGAAAAGTAGGTCACTTGATACAATATAACTTTCAGAGGCAATTTTCTATAAATCCACGGATTTCTACAAATATAGTGGAGTAAATGCACAGTGTTTGTAAATAGAACATGAGAAAAATGTAACATCGTTAGCCCGCTTTTGATTACCTATTTCTAAACTGAAATGCAAAAACAGTGACAGAACAGTTAACTCACCTTAACGCAGATCTCAGTAAGTTAGATACTGCTGCCTCTTCAGGGACATAAGCACTCAGAGTTTGGGAACTTAATGTATTTTTGTGAACCAGATTAGATATGACTGCAAGTATTAAATACTCTGCAACTACTGAGGTGTGTCTTGGGGATTCTCAGACTAGAGGTTAGAGGAGAAATAGTACAAATACAAACACATGAATGAACTACAGAATTATAGTCTACATTTAAGACTTTTAAAAACATTTTCATTAGTGATTTAGGTGACAAAATGAACTGTGATTATGCATGACATCTATGAATGATACTAATTAACAGTACAGGGCATACAAATGTTTTAGGGACCAGGATCAAGATTCAAAATTACTGTAGTAATCTTGAGATATGGTCTTAAGTCAGCAAGATAAATTTCAGGAAGATGTGCGTCAAGCACTGCATTTTGGATGGGGAGATCACATTTATCAATACTAGATTATGAATAGCTGAGTAAATGCAAATGCAAGGGGAAAGATCCAGGAGTTGGAGTGGAAAAGAAATTAAATGAAAGTCAACAATGAAAATCAAGGCAAATCCCATTCTGACATGTTAATAGCAATGTTATATGTAAGATGCTGAGGGTAATGATTTCACTTGATTCAGTATTGGTAAAATGTCAGCTGTAAAATACTAGCTGGTACATCTACACTAGCAAATAACTTGGCTCCTAGAATCCGGCCCTCCATCATCCCCACTGCATGTGTGATAGTTCATTCTAAGTCTTTTTCATTCCAGAGTTCCCTTTGAGATAAAATTAAGTGCAGTTCCAGAATAACATTCAGTTCAGAGACCACACTCTACAGGCAGTAAGGATGAGACTTCATCAGCCTCTCCATGCCCTTGATAGTCTTATAACAGTTCAAGTAGCTTTTCCCAAAGAAAGTGACACTTGCATGCCATAAAAACCCATGCAGCATCATGCCACAAAAGAATCACCCAGGCAGCGTTTTAATGTAGCCCTCATACTTCTTCAGACTGAAATAAAAACAAACATAACAATTACACCTTAGGGTACCAGACATACTTGAAGAAATTTAGGCCAAGTATGAACATTACCAGTCTGCCCTGGTATGTGCTTGTTGGGGAAGACCAAAGTTTAGATGTAAACTTTGAGGCAGCTTTGGTCCCCACAATTTGGAAAAGATATAGATCTACTTGGGAGATCCCTGAGCAGAACAGTAGGGGCAAGAGGTTTAAAAGTTACATGCCTAAATTAAGCAAACTAGATCTCAATCTGTAATTCATGTTTTCATTGGATCATTCATGTCAGCATTTGTAAACATTTTTTGAGGGAAATCTATCTATACAACTGCCTGGGCTGGTACAGAACATCTCTGGGACCTGTGCATAGATGGGTAGAAACAGCAATTGTAGAACCTTCATTTTCAGTGCTCATTCACCCCAACTTCCTCATTCAGCAGGTTTTGGGATAACTGCAGATAATTTTTTTGTCCTTAAATATTTTCTTCTGCAGCTACAGCAAAATAGATTTTTGAAGATCTTTAAAACTCAGTGTTATAGTTTCAGAACCTTTCATGGAATTTTCTTTCCCTACCAACGCAGAGTTTGGCAGCTAATGCCCAACCTCCACCACTAGCTAACAAAAGGGGTGGTGGGAGGGTGGGTGCTAATTGCTGTGCACTCTAACCTAATGGTTGAGGGAGGTGGGGCAGGAGGAGGGAGAGAGATTTCTTGGTTTCTTCCTGTTGCCGGACACACTTCTCTGCTCCAGCTGTGGTGGGGACAGAGCCATCATTTTTTGCTGGGCTGGTGGAAGCATCTTGGAGGGATGTCCTTCAGCTTGGACGCCCCCCAACTCTAGGCGTCCTGTGCTTCAGAGAGGGAGAGTCACCTCTACCTGGATTTTGCTACAGACTTCCCTTCAGGCTGATGCCATCTGCATAGGAGCTGCTAAACCCTCCCTTCCCCCTCCACGCTTTGGACAAACGACAGAAAAATAATCTCTACACTGCTCACGGGAAAGGTTTCGACTCGCCCCTTGTGACTGCCATTCTTTCCCATGTGAGTTTTTCATAATGAGCACCTTCCTCCGATCCCATCTTCATTTTCCTGGCCCGTAGGTGTGACTTTGGAAGCTGTGGCCTCCCAAGGTGCAACAGCGCCCCTGCTGTCTGTAAATATAACTGCACCGAAGGGGGCAGAGAGGACTCAATTGTTTTGAAAATTTTGGTTATGGTGTTCTGTTTGTTCTGTTCTAGTTTTGATCATATATATACAATTTCTTAAGCCTCTTAATTTCAGAGGTTGAGGTGATTTTTGGGAGGAGGCCCTCATTCCTGGTCTATATAGACATATTAATTTTCCTCTAAACTAAGACACTCAGCAGGCAGCCATCAAAGTAATCAAAGTATTTGCATGCAGTGTGAAACCTGAGTACTATGCAAATGTCCAGAGATTAGGATATATAAGTGAACATCAGGTTGGTTGAATTAATGAACTTTTCCCTAAGATGTCTCTTTTTTTCCCCCCTGGTGAGGACTAGTCTCTTACCTAAAGAATTTGCTAGGAAGGTTTAACTGTGGAGATAGAATAAAAAGCAAGCAATTATTCAGCTACAATAGCCAGCAATACAGAACATTTCATTTATCTCACACACGTTCTGCCATTTTCCACCTTGAAAACTATGCATAGTTTCTGCCCCTGTGGGATCTACAGGGAGGAATTACAGTTATCTATTGGAAAAGATTTTTCTTCTTCCAAAGCAGTAAATGTTGTCATTCTCAGATGACTCTTGGAGGGCAACATCTAACTTCTGAAAAAAAATACATCTTCATATTTTTCACATTCAGCCAATTACTGCAGCATTTTCAATTATATGCACATCCATGTGCTACTATAATGCTGAGAAGTGCAATGCTTTTAGCAGGTCCTATATGCCTCCTCTCAGAGCACAAACCTGCTGGGACTAATAAAAGAGACAGAGAGGTGTAACTTTAAGGAGTCATAAAACAATTCCTAATCCATTTCCTATCAAAATCATCACTGTTAATTAGAATAAACCTTAGAGAACATAAGAATTCAAAGAACACCAGTAGATCTATTTAGACCTTCAGCAATTTTTTTATTTTCTAAGACACATTGATGCTTCTAGTAACTTTATAAAGGACTTAAAGTTCGAGATTTTCTAAACACTTTTTCAGCATTATAAATAGAGCATATAACCACTAAAAATCTTTGCTGTGGATATGGAGGTCATTTTTCAAGCATCCCAATGTGATTCAAAATTTTCCTCTTCATTTTCAGAAACTGGTTGAACTGAAGCACCTGCATATATAAAAGGTTTTCTGAAAATCTGATCAAGATTTGACCTGCAAGGTAATTAGGTAACTAACGGAAAGTTGCATAGAAAATTGTATATACTCAGTTTAATTTTAACAGAAATATATAATAAATAAAATTTGAAAGTTCAGATAATTTTTTTGTTGCCAAACTTTATATATATAAAGAGCTTAAAGGAAGTATGTGCTGCTTTTGGCTGGGATAGAGTTAAATTTCTTCATAGTGGTGGTACTGGAACTGCTCTCATTGTATTAACCAGCTAGTGAGATGCAGATCTAAAAAAAAATAAATATAATATTTTAATACAGCAAATATACAGTTTCCAAAGAAACAAGGAAATACAATCAGGCATAAAGACCAAATGATATATAAAGCCTTCACTATATTTAGACTGGAATCTGGGAAGTTTCTCATCATCTGTGGAACAGACTTTAGAACAACTTGCACACTGTAATAGGGGGTGCTGTTTTAAAATGGAGCATGATATATCTATGGAGGGGAATATATGATATGATTTAGTTGACTAAAGTAATAGAAAACTAAATTTGATTTGAAGATTTAGGAAAATCTGCAGTTACACCAAATCTGTTTAATGATTAATGTGCTTCTGCCTGATTTTATCTCTGAATCTCATTGTTAATCTATGTCCTATATCAGTGCTAGGATTAGCATTTGACTTACTTTGAAAGAATTTCAAGCATAAAGTCATTAAAGAATAACTTCAAAAATTCACTGCAATTAAATTAAAAAATAAAACCTTGTAATTCTACAACTAGAGCAACAGCCCTAAAAAGATGAAGAGATGTGACTCAAGGGCAACCTGAGAACATAGAGGGCATCAGAACTACAGGTTGTAGAAGCTGAAACAGTGGAAATGGATGTGGGTTTATTATTGTTAGAATTATATTCTAGGCATTTAAAAGCAAACTGTAAGAGCGTCATGGATAAGGTCAAAAAGATAAAAAATTATAGGGGATCTCAAAATATTTCCAGCTACTCTCCAGATACTGTGATTGGTGTGACTGCTCTAAATCTAGACTCCCTACTAAAGGGTTCAGTGAACTTACATGTCCATATGACTATGGTAAAATGTAGATAAAATTGAAATGTGTTTTTCTAAGTTGGGCAGAAGAACTGTTCCTGTTATGGAGAAGAAGAACTAAAAAATTTTGCCTTATAGTCTTGCTTCCCTGCACAAATATGAGTCCTTCAGTGAAACTGATTGTGACATTATTGTCTGCCTCCTATTCAAAGTCAATTCCTTCAATTTGTTCACTGATTCATACTACTTTCTCTCTCCTCCTGTCAAGTGATCATTTCTTTTACTTCTTTTCTGATGAGTGAGGTATTATCAATTAATCTGAAGGTTAGACCTCCATTTATCTCTTACCATTCTCACTTTTCCAACTGCGATTTTTAGAGTACAACACATGTTCTACCACTGCATTTAATAGATTTTGTGATGTATTTCTTTATCTGTCACCTCTTTTTAGATGAAATATACTTGACATAATTTAAGATCTTTGTAGATTTTGACCTAAAGACTTCTTCTATAGAACACAATAGAATTTAACTTATGTGCAGTGTCTTTCCTATTTGAGTTAGTTAAAAGCACTTTGCAATAATGATATTGATCATGCAGTGGTTGTGCATGAAAACACATAATTTGTTATGAGTATAGCAATAGTTATCACACAGCTCACCTATGGCTGTTAGAACCTTTTTTTAATTAAGTGCCTTTTTTCACAAAATACAGGCTAATCATGTCAAATAGCTTTTAATAGCCTTTAATACCAATGAACATTTATATTCTCATCCTTTCCATATTGTTTGACTCTTTCTTTGCAGATACCATAATATTAAAGTGAAGTCTAATTCAATATTATAAATGATACAATTTGATGTTTAATATCAGTGGGTTTCTTTATTCATAGCAACGGGAAATAATTGTTATTTTATGATAAATATTAACAAACTAATAGTAAACTAATAGTAAATCCAGCTTGGTCAATTTATTTTCTTATATTATGTATATTGCAAACTACTTCAGAAAATGTCTTGCAGAGTAGACATTAATCAAGCATTTAAATTATGTCTATCTGTTCACCTTCTCTTATAACTCACCCATAAAATACTGCATCATCATTGCATTGTGTAGCATTTGATGACACATTTCTAACTAGAAATCAAGGTATTTCTGCATATTAGCTTTTAATGTATTCTTTTTTTTTTGGTTGATTGGTTGGTTGCTTTTTTTCAACAGAAGATCCAATACACTGACTTATGAAAGCATTGGCTCTTCTCAGCACTTGAACTTGTCAAAATGAAAAAGAAAGAATTCCAAATAGAAAACCAAAGGTTATTTACAAACACATATATCCTTTGTCCCCTGCATCTCCTGAAATGCATTTGTGTGAGTCGTAAAGTTCTATATACTTTTTTGTTAACTCAGCAATTTTATACATGGTACAATTCCATGATCTGACCTAAAGCCAAAACCAAAATATTGTCATTCAGATGAAAGCATAGTATTTTCATTCTGATTGGAAAAAAAATACATGGGAGAGAGAAAGAGGGGAAGATAGGAAGGAGGGGAAGGTGAAAGGAAGGATGGAATAGGGAGTGGAAGGAAGGAAAGAGAAAAGGAAGGCAGGAAGGCAAGAAGACAGGAAGGGGGGAAGGGAGAGAGGGAGGAAGACAAGGAGGAAGGGAGAGGGAAAGGAAGGGAATACTTTTTCTAGCTCTATTTTAGCCAAATGCTTATGGCTTGAAACCCACCCTGGAACACACATGGCAATTAAAATTATTTAATTTCTAAGCACAACTGGACACAACTTCTAAATTAATGGCACCATTATGGCAATTTCAAAAGTAAAACTCCCTGCCACCCCATAATCATGAGCCATCATGCAGGAATAACTAGTAGCAGCCCCAGCACTCAAAGAGAAATAACTACGTTCTAGAAATACTTTGGTGTGATGGATGGATGGATGTCTTAAGAATGTGTCAACAAACAAAATACAGTAGTCACAGACATATCTAAAGAACTAACACAAATACTTGCCTGCTGATTGTAGAAAACTATGACTGACCAAACACACTAATATAGTCTCTATCCAGCACTTCCAGACTTTAAATTGAATTAATGTAAAAACCTCTGTGTAATGCCTACATTCTTGCATCACATCTTAAGTTCCAACATTCCTTTACAAGACACTTCTCAAGATAAAACAGTAGTTTTTTTACTCAGCCTGAGAACGTCTCTTTAGCAGAGGAGAATAAATGCATTAGTGAAATGAGTGGAGACACAGTGGAGGTGATGACTCAGCAGTAATTCTGTAGGTAAAAGGTGACTCAAGTGCCAAGCAGTTTTCTTCATAGTTTTCCTGCTTGGTGTATAACACCTCTGGAGGTACATAACAGAATGTTTTCATCCTATGGTCTCTTGCTCGATTTACAGATGATCCTGCAGATTTGCTCACATCCCTTCAATTTTTTTTCCAGTCCCCCTTTTCCTTCAATTTACAACCTATGTCAGAGACAGAAGCCTGGTCCTACCTGCCAGTTTCTGTGTTTACCAGGTTATATAATCAGTAGTGATGCTAATTAATCAGCTGTGATTCTGCAATGATTTTGATTACTTATTCATAGAAAAGAAATAACGTTAACCAGAATGTAGTGCAAATTTCTGGCTCTCATGAGAGTGTGGAGAAATTCCCTTGCTCATGATCAGTTGTGACACATTGGTGCCACTTACCTTCTTCTCCTTCTGTTCTCTCACCCAGGTTATGGACATATTGCAAAAGGGCATGAAGGGCTATCTAAAAATGTTGCCTAAAATGCTTCACCCAATCCACACCTCTTGGTTAGGTCCCTTCCCAGAAACTGTACAACAATCCATATATATGTAGCTGCCTCCATCTCCAATCCATGGTCTAGCACAGCTCAACAGGGCTGGAATTGATAAGAAGTTTTGCTACTGATTCTAATGAGACCATAAGATCCAGCTACAGCAAGCATAGTATGTGGGAAAACAAAACAAATGAAAGAGAGGAGATACAATTTAGATCCAGGGGGATTTCCTGAAGTTGTTAAAATTAATAAAAGAGAGAGAGAGAGCGCATGTTCTTGTAGAAGCAGATTTGAAAAAAACCCCCAAGATATGGAAAAGAAAAATACCTGTTTATAATTAAAGACTACCTTTTTTTTCCATCTGTGATATTTTGTGACTAAAATACTTATATGTTACTAAATTGATAGCGAACATCTATTGTGCTCTTGAATTCACCTTCCAGGATTGTTGGTATTAGGAATAGCACAGTATAATACTATATGCAATTTAAAATAAATATGTCAGTGTCCAGGGCACAAAAGATCTTAAATAGATACTTCATTGAACAAATAAAAAATGATTCATTCTCATCTCCCCTCAAATTAACTGTATAAACAGCTAATTCTGGCACAAGTACTTGGTTGGGAATATGTTACCTAGACGTAACGAGCACTTCTAGTGCTGCTGCGGAGACCTGAGGCTTCCTGAGACCACAACTCAAGTGGCTAATTGCTTCTTATGCTGTTTCCCAGAGCCTCCTGGGGTGTCCATTAATTCCATGAATTTACTGAACACAGGGCAATAATAGAGGTGCTTGATTTCAGAAAAATGAGCTAGGCTGACATCTCTCAACTTGGAAAAATATTTCTGGCTTCACCATCACCTATTACAAATACAAAGGGGGAGTTCTCAGCTTCAATAGTACTTTCATTAGATTTCTTGCCTTACTGTGTCGCATTTCTGAAGAGTGAGTCTTAAAAAAGTAACTGAATCTATATCCATTACAGAGTCTCTGGATTCTTCTTTATTTTTTAACTATGATTCTGCATTGAATGTTTCATGATTTTAATGTGACCTAAGTGAATTGAAGTAATTCTCAGTTTTGATCTTATATAACCTGTTAGTACAGCCGTTTGTGTCATGAAGTGGTGCACAATCTTATAACTTGATGCGTTTCCTTGATGAATAAGAATACAAATGTGTAAGCTCTCTAACTCTTGATCTAGCTAAAATAGGTGTCTCAGTGAATTAATGATGACACATTTTCTTCCAGTATTTAAAACCTACATAGTAAACTGTCTCATTCTTGAATAAAATACAATGAACAAAAAAACTGCTTATAATCTCACTGGCTTGCCTCTGGCTTCACTAGAATAATACTTGGTTACATAACTGTAAATATTAAAGCAGAAGCAAAGGAACAGTATTTCCATCTGGACGCTCTTAGTCATATAGTTTCGGGGTCTTTGGGGGTGGTTTTTTGTTTTTTTTTGTAGTCCTGAAAGGAGAGGGAGCAAGACTTGATGATCTCTCTGGGTCCTTTCAAACTCCAGATACTATATGACTCTACGATTCTTGCAGCAACATAGTCTTCTAGTACAGTGAGAATTCACTGGATGGCTACAGCACAAGAGGGCCTGGGAGCCACACTCAGTGTTTTGTGTAATGTCATGCATATGCCGTAGTCAGTCTGAATGTAATTACTAAACTCTTGGATAACTCAGACTGAGTTGGTACTTAGAATTTGAATGACAGGTCTAACAAAGAATTAATTTAGATGGGCAGGAAAAAAACCAACAACTTTGCATAACAAGTATATTAATAAGCTTAGGGGAGTTATTTTATATGGTGTTTTTCTGTTAATTCTTCCCTTCTTCACAAACTTTCCACTGCCTCAGTTTCTAAACCCCTTTTATTTTGTGTACTACCATTGACAATTCACTGCTTGCATTTTGGTTTAAAGTAGACTATTCTAGTATATTTCCATCACTAGTGATTTGGGTCTACTGCACTTAACTTCCATCCCCAAGCAGCTTTTTCTTACGCGATCAATATACTGTCTGGAAAACCCAACAGAAAATTGCCATTACGAGATTTGATATATTTGAAGCTGGGTTGTTCTGATCTGACTCATAATAATATCAACAGCTGTCTGATGGGACATGGGCTCTCATTAGGGCAAGTATTCACAAACATCTCCCACACATGTGGGGAATAGCACAAGTGCACCATAGAAATGTCCAGGAAATAATATTTCTGTTAAGTCTCATTGCCTTTATCTAGAGATTCTCTCCACCCTTTTTAATACAAGTACTATGCCACAGAAAATCTCTAAAGCAGAAGTTCTGCTCTAGGATTGTGACTAGATCATTTGAGAAGCAGCCTATAGTGATTTAAAAACAATCAGGCCTTCATTTGCATCATGACAAGAGTGACCAAGTGAGATTCAAACTTCATATTAGCAGTTACTGCTAGCCTGAAAATTTTCTTTTTCCCCATTTCTGAGGAACACAGCCCTTAAATGCTGAACATGCTGAACACTTAACCATATTCAGTGAACTCTATATAGTAAATTCCAGTTATGAATTCAGCATCCTGGAACCTGTAGAGATGCGTTAGCCATCACAGCATGTTGAATAAGACACCATTTGGAAACAATGAGAGAAGAAATGAGCCTTTATGTGTCATTCCTTCAGGGATTTGGATGCCTACCTAAAATTAAATAGCTAAGCAATTCCTTGCAAACTTCCTGGCCTCCTTTCATGTCTTGCCCACACAAGGTGAATTTTCTGTTCAATTTGGGAACATGGTACTGCATTTATTCATGTCCCTTTTCTAATTACTAGGAGGACAGAAGAGCTCAGTACACTATTATGTTTCTAGCACTATGGAGAAACTGAAAGCAAGAAGTGAATGACAACAGTAAGATTTGCCTGTAGGTTTGCAGTTGTGCCAAAAAAGCACCTCATGTTCCAGTCTTAGCCCAATGAAATGCATGATTACAATCTTCAATAAATTCAGTGATTGAAATTATCTAAAAAGCATGGGAAAATATGACAAAGAAGATGATTGGAAAATAAAAGAATAAATTACAGGGCATCAGAGAAAATGAGCAAGGAGAAAATACATCCATGGAAGATGACAGAAAGAAAAACTTCATACTAATTACCAAGGTGAAAAGAAACCTCAGCATACTGATATACATAATTCAATCTTTCTGTTTCTTTAGTTTATGTAGTATAGTATGTATAATGTAACTATTAAACTATTTTGTAGTTCCATTGGACATATATATTACATATGTAATGTTATTGTACTACTACAATGTAGTAAAATAATGTGATGCAAATGTGCTACATATAATATCAAATTAATATTAATAACAATATAAAGTGTCAATAAATGTAAAATTACTAGAATTTTTTTACTATGTTCTTAATATTTTAAATTAATATATGATATTATTTTATATAAGTTATAAGAATATAACATCACTAAATCTAAATCATGCTTCAACATTATACTGTGCTATAAGGAGAAATAGTGTTACTACTGTCTTTGCTACCAATTTGGCTTTGGTAATAACTTGTATGTTCACAAATCACTTCAAGTAAATATACGGTTCCACCATTTTCTGCATACTATTAATATCTTAGAACTTACAGCAGAGTGCAAATTTAATGTGAATGAGTATTTCAGAATAGTTTGAATGTACAAAATTCTTGTTTTCAAGGTTTTTGCTTATATGGTTAGTGCTGAAAAACATCTTTTTCCAGTGCTTTCCATTTTGACTTAAGATACCATAAAAGAGAAGGCTACTTACAATAATGAGAGTTTATGACAAGCTAATCTTTTAATACCCACATTTTGCTCTTGTTTCTCTGTTTCAGATTGTAAGTCAAGTTAATAATAAATATAACAATTTGTGGTGCTACTCAAGATAAAACATGAACTAAACTATGAACTACGATTCTATGATTCTATGATTCTATGAACTATGAACTAAACTATTTTCTGCAGTAGATACTTAAAAAAATTCTATTAATAAAACTCTTAGTTAAATCCTGGCAATCCTTATCACAACTGTTCAAGATGTACTGTACTAAAACAAGCACTTGCTTGGTTATGCATGCATAATAAACCCTCTTACTGAATTTGCTTCTCCTTACCACTTCATTTGCAAATGTAATACACTTTTGCATGCAGAATAGGATAATGAAATTAATGTCATGCTTATATTTCCCATAAACAAAAAAGAAGTCAGCATACAATAATATAATGAAAAACTAAAGTGACAAATCAAACAAGATATTCATATAACAGGCACAAGCCCAGCCCATTTCATACATTACTTAAGTCAGAAATTATACTCCTGCTCCAAAATTTATCATATATGAAACAAACAACAACAAAAAATCTGGTGCTTTTTAAACACTAATTGCTCACCAAGACATTTTTCTGAAGCTACATCATTTCTCCTCAGATTTTGCATTTGATAATTAGTTCTTTGCTCTCTAATGTAATGATGTGACACTGGCATCTAATTTTGGAATAAATTCAACCTTGCTCAGAAAGCCTGTTTATGACTCTCTGCCCTCCCTTGAGCAAAATTTAGGAGCTTGACTAGCACTTTGCACTGGGTTGAATTCCATTTACAATAAGTGTCAGTGTACAGATTATAAAAAGGTTTTTAAAGTTACTAGAGAAAAGGCAAAGGCAAAAGCTGCACCCTGACTGATTGTGCCACAATTTTAAGTGCGATTTCAGCTTGTTTCCCTTTGTTTTCAAGCTCAAGCAAAACAAGTATATGGGAATTCTGAGTTAGTATTCTCATACACAACAGTGCCCCCCCATGTTTGCATTCTTCTTGCTTTCATTGAAATAAGGCTTCTTCTAACCTCTTGAGTTGCTGAGGGTGCTTGTGGTTGGTTCTACTCAAGGATCCCAAAAGCTCCTGATATGTTCTTATCAGATTCTGGAAACTTGTGTTTCAGTGCAGTGTAATCACTGCTCTGGTATCAAACCATCTGTCGTTAAATCATTTCAGTCAAGGCACCTCATACAAGAGACTTGTATGGCCAAAGGAAATTTATTGCAGTGCAGATGTAAGAAACTTAAAATATCTACATTTGAGACAATGTGTTTTATATATTTTCTTCTTCATTTACAGTAAAAATTAAAAACAGGCCTCAAGTAGGGGTTTTTCAGGGAATGTGGCTGTGTCTGCATTAGTATTTTGGACCAGAGCAGTAACAAGCTTCTGAAGCAAACTCACAAAAAAAAAAAAAGACCTCCACTTCCTGCACATTGACTTGGTTCATGAAGCAGTTCTGGTGTGTGCAGCTGGCTTGCTCTCAAGGAAAACTGCAGCAAAAGACCTGCCGAGAGTGCATGTCAAGTGTGCTTTAACCACTAATGAAAACATAAATGTCTAAAGACTTATCCTGCATTTGCCACATTGAGCCACATATGTTGTAGGGACAACTGCTCCTAGTGAGCAGCCTAAACCTTGTCTGAAGCAAAATCTCTGAACAAGGTCCATGCAGGTGCCTCAAACCCAACCATTTCAATGCAGAGATCCACCCCTACTAAGCTGAATTATTTGTTCATGTAGACAAGGCCTGGCTACATTCTAGTCAGAGCAGCCTGTGATCCCCTTTTGTAACTTCCCCTACCAGATTCTTTACCGCATTTGGCACTGATTCACCTGAACCCAGTAGACCACAAAGGTTTTGCTACACATCAGTAGGCCATTTGTAAACATCCTGTTTTATACAACACTTTCTTGGGTGACAGCTGAGTTGTTAGTATCTTTCTGGGTTTGACAGTTTTATGTTAAAAATGGGAACAATAGCTTGCTGAGTTATGCTAATACAAACTCACTCTATAGCCCACCCAGCCTGCCATCCAGGAGATGAGGTCAAACACTTGGGTTGCTCTGTGTAGAAGTGAAGGACACTCCATTAGCAGCCTGTAGCTTTAAAATAGCAGTGAAAAGAAAGTGAGCCACCAAAGGTAATTTGTTCCCTCTTGCTCTCAAGAAAAGTGTCATCTATAACTTATGCATTAAGGTCACTACGTTTAGAGACTGATTCTTCTTTTCAATCAAGGAGACAACAAATACAGCTTAGGTTCTATAAACTGAACATTTTGATAACACTGCAGTCAGGTCAATTGAAGCAGAACTGGTACAGAAACATTATCAAGCATCATTTCAATAGCATGTGGCTGTCTTCCAGGGGTGCCAATAACATTACAATATAGCAAAGCTGTCTATGAACTGGGTTAGCTGAGCAACCGTTATCAGCACTCAGGCAAGTAATATCAGTGACTGACTTCACCTGCTTGAGTGGTTTAAATGTCCTGCCTTTCCATACTGATAACATTTGGCACCACTTGCAGGCTGAAGAAAGAATGATCTTGTTTGATCTAATTATAGAACCATAACAATTTTTGATAGAGAAGAAAAGACATATAGTCTAGGTCATCTTGTCCATCTCTCTGTAACTGCATGAAAGTTGCCTGCTCATGTGCCTGAAGTGTATCAGAATAACACCTCTTCTTTGCTCTTCTGTGGTTTTTTATTGGATTTACTGGGTGAATTTTCAGATTCAGAGCAGCTGTTCTCAATAGCAATGCTACTGGAGCCTTTACATAGGGAAAATATTAGTATTATGTTTTGGCAGAGAATAATAAGTAGAGAGATGTTATTTCTAGAATTGTTCAAAAGATTTTCCTCTGGGGTTTAATGTCCCCAGCACAGGATGTATGTTGGGGGGAGTACACTTTGGCTCGGTAGGGGCAGATGCTTGCCTGTAGTCCAAAACTGGCAATCTGGCATGGAGGCAGTCAGGAAATTTATACCATCAGGTAGATTTTGGAGCAATTCAAGACAAAGAATCATTTAGAGATAGAATCATCATTAACCAAATTATGCTTTCTGTCATTAGTTTGCTTTACAGTATACAAAGTTACTATATGTTAAATATGCTGTATCATAGATTCATAGTACCATAGGATGGTTTGGGTTGGAAGTGACCTTAGGGATCACACAATTCCAACTCCCTGCCATGGGCAGGGACACCTTCCACTACACGCAGTTGCTCAAAGCCCCATTCAACCTGGACAATTCCAGGGATAGGCCATCCATAACTTCTCTGGACAACCTGTTCCAATGCCTCACCCCCTTCCCAGTCAAGAATTTTTTCCTAATATATAACCTTAACATATCCTCTTTCAGTTTAAAGCCATTTCCACCTGTCCTACCACAATATGCTCTGAAAAAAAGTCCCTTTGCAGCTTTCCTGTAGTGGAAGGTGCTATAAGGCATCCATGGAGCCTTCTCTTTTCCAGGCTGAACAACTCCAACTCTCTGTTTGTCTTCACAGAAGTTACCTACCCTCTGATCATGTTTGTAGCCTTCCCTGGACTCACTCCAACAGACCATGTCCTTCTTAAAATATGCTATACACAGCATTAACCTATAGTAAATAAGAATGTTTGGGGTTTTTTTTAAAGTTTCTTGTCCATCCCTGTAATGCTTTCTTGCTTGAGGCAGTGCTGTAGTAGTCATTTGATTGCTAGTATAGCACTAATTTCACGCCAGTTACATGAATGAACTTTTACTAGATGTAGTTTCGAACAGGGTAAATTCTGATGTCAATAACAATGTACCATACATATCATGGGTGGATGATATGGCACAGAATTGATATACTTATAACAACATCTCTCTATAAAAAAATCTACCAATAAAATGCCATTTATTTATCTGAGGCCACCAGGAAGGATACATTATCAGTCTGTAGAGTCACCTGCTATTTGCACAGTAGTAAGCTTGCACAGTTCCATTAGCTTGCTCAGTTTAGGCGTAAAAAGATCCAAGTACAGATCCAACACCAGGGCAAGAAAAAGCCAGAAAGCAGAAGCTGACTTCTGGCACCCACAGAACATTTCCACGCTCCATTTTCCATTACCCCAGAAGGTGTTCTCATTACCAGCTCCAAGAAAAGTTTTCCTAAGAGCAGTGATGCAGAAAGCACTGTAAGAATGACTTTAACAAGATAGTCATACTGAGCTCAAATCTGTGTAGTGATTAGTTCAGGCCTCTAGAAAGTTATTAATTTCATGACTATGACACCTAAGGATGGCTATCTAAATGTGCACTGTCCAGACTTTTCTATTACAGTGAGTTGAGTGCTGGGGTTTGGTTCTGCTGCCCATATACATTGTGCTACCTAATATGTGCTTAGTTCTGCTCTGTAAGAGCATCAGTCTGCTTTAGGTTCTATCTCCCACCTATGCAGTACTCTTACCTTAGATGTTGTCAAGCATGACTGCATCCAACATCTTGTCAGCTGAACATGGACTGCAAGAAAAGTCCTGCACTCAGGAACTACTTCAGAGCAACTTTAGCTGTTCTCTAGAGTAAATGGCGTGTGTTGTTTAGAGGCTTAATGTGAGATTTTGAGTGGCTTTCGAGACTCCTGTGGTCATCAGTCCATCCTCACAGGGTTGTTTGATTCACTGGACTCCACCTGAGAGTCACTCCTTTCTAGAAGAGCTACCCAGGGAGCAGATGGAATATCTTTGGGCACTAGAAATGTTACTAATAAGGAAGCTCAGGCAACTTAATCCTGTCAACAGCCCATTTCTAGGCACCAGATGTTTCTAGATATTTCGGTTTGAAGATGAATCCAATTTGGGAATATGGATCCAGTGCTTGCAGTCAAGGGAAAAAGTGGAACTTTTTCAAATCTTTTCTGCTGATACTTGTACCTGACAAGGGAAAGAGATCAACCGTCTCAGATTAGGAAATTAATTTGGAGGTATTTTTAATTTTTGACTCTCAAGCTTTAATAACTTCAAAGATTCTTCTGAGTTAGATTGGAGGTGCCTGTCTTCCTAGTAAAGCATGCTAGTAAAAACTTTTTCTTGCACTGTCCTGTTAACTTCACTGACTATCCAGTGAACAGAGAAAAAACCCCAACCTTTTATTTTAATCCTAATTTTCAGGTTGCTTATTACTTTGAATTTTCCAGCATCACCAGAAACCAAACATCTCTTCACAGGCAGAATGTCCCTTGACAGCCCTTCTCCTTGAGGACAATGGAATTGCCAACCAAACAAAGGGTGAGGGACAACACTTATTCTGCAGCTGGTCCACCACATGTAATTCTCTTTTATATTAGATTAAAGGGAGAGTGACCAGTGTGACCCCATCAGTCTTCAAATAATGTGAAAAGCTGCTTCTGCAAGTTATTTTTCACCAGAAAGCAAAAAAAGTCTAGAACTCCTTCTGTTAATACAGGGGGAGTAGGAGTTTTAATGTGTTATCACTATCACAGTAAGGTAAATTGTATCAGAAAGAGACTTTTTCTGCAAGGATAAATTTGTGTAGCTATGCTCTAGCTACAGGGTATTTCAGTTAAAGGAAGATAATGGACCTTTAACAAATTATAGTTTTTGCTGATATTCATGAAGGTCTGTTGGACTATTTGAGGGATGCCACAGTTCAGTGTGTGTTATATAATCACACCGCATACCTGAAGTTTTTCCCTATGAATACTTGCAAGCAGTGCAGAAATGAAAAGAGAGATTACACTTTGTGCAGACAATTTTGAGTTACTATGCACAATAGTCTAGATAAAATCAATTTCATATACATTACCCCTTAAGAAGTCTACATGGAACACTGAATTCTAAGCCACCTCGACTGCTCAAAATGACATTGTCAAATTTTCTTTTTTAATAATAAGAGAAGAAAGTCTTGGTTTGATTTTTTATTTTTAAATTCTGCTCCTACTTAGTGTTTAATATTTTGTAAATTCTGAAAGGGTTAATCTTTTTTTCATGCAGACTGATGAACAACACAAAAGGAGGAGTCTACTTTTGAAAATGTTAAATGTTAAGAAAATAGATACATATGTTTAATATTGTAGTGATGCCGAAAGGGTTTTTGTTCTGATTTTTGCATTTTGTAGATTTTAGGAACACAGTAGTTGTAGATTTTTAAAGGGTTAATATTTCTAACAGTTTAAGTTTAATGCCTTTCTATCACTACCCCTGTCCCAGAACAGGGAGCTCAAATTCCTTTAGTTAATTAATCTTGTTTAGACTCCTTTCCAAGGTAAAGAGCTGAAGGATATCAGAAGGCCTACAGAATGAAACATAAACATAGGTCAGAGTGACCCAAAAGCCAGAATTGGATGAGCTCCAAGAGACCTTTGTGTGCCTGAGGAAGAAGAGCTGATGAAGACAGAGGGTCCTGACGACCCCAGACCCAATTCCAGGGGGTTGGACCAGGGGTGGGACTGAGGCTGGACTGAGAAATGTGTAAAGCAATGATTGGAGGGATCTTATTATAAAAGCCATGGAAACAAGAACTAAGACACATGCATGTCACCCTGTATTCCTGTGGGCTGTAGGCCCTGTGTTATTAAAGGACCTTTACTTTTTATCTTACCCTACACTAACGTGGCTCGAAGTCCTGTTTTTGGGGGGAAGGGTCATTCACGGCAACAGTAGAGATCAATATGGCACATACTATCTCCAGTGCTCTCTAACTTTATGTGGCTGCATTCTGAATAAAACCAACCTGTTCTTCTTAGACCAAAAACAACTATTCTGTTCCATGGAGTCAAAAACACTCTGAGAAGCTGAACATTTCTTCATCCTGTGCTTCAATAGGGGTGTATATCAAGCATTTGGGGCTGCAAGCTGTGGTTTCAGCATTTCCAAAGCTGGTCCTCCAAAAGGCTTTAAACAGACAAACCTTTTGTCTGAGGCTTTCTGTGGTCTATAGCAAATACAGTTCTAGTAACTGCTATAATGATTCATTAGCTGTCCAAATTTGCTGGGCCTGACTCATTTCTCGTAACTGTAGAAATACTACATATACACATTTGCAGAATATTAGAAAACTTATGTAAAACACCACAAACTAATACCAAGAGTTAAAACCAAAATTTCAATGTGAAAAGCTATATTGGGAATAAAAAAAGGGTAAATGCCACATCCTGAGGAAAAACGTACAACTGGGAAACACAGTGTAATTCAATGATAAAATAGCTAGAATGTTTCCAGCACTGTCTTTATCTGCTTTGCTGCTTATGATGCTGAGAAAGAAGACAGATGACATAGGAACTAACAGAGAGACAGGATCAATAAACTGAATACTTCCGTGTTGCTATATTTTTCAGAGTAAGATTGCCTGTGCTGCACACCAGCCGATTTCTGTTGGCTTTAGTACAAAGTACACGATAACACATAGTGATTGCTATGTTTGTTTCTCTAGTACCTTAAAAAATACTGGAAATGCTTGAATCAGAGCACATATAGAGACACTGGAGTATTTTTCTCATTCAGATTAGACAGGGTTTGAGCCAATAAAGTTAGTAAAGCTTACAGCATTTTGTAACTGCAACTTTTTTTCCGTGCAGCAATATTTGCATTCAAAAAAACACACTGCCAAGGCACATTTTTTCCTGTCTGTTCCACAATGATCATCCAACTCACAAGGCACACATATAAACTTTGCCAAATGGCCAATCAGGAGTGCTTTTAAGAACGAAATAATTTCCAAAGCCAAAATGTGACCTAAACACCAGTCCTCCATGCAGCTGTTGCTGGTGTACCAGAGGAACCAGCTCTGAATACATCCTGAAAAAGAACTAAGAGTAGGCACACACACATTCAGAGTGGTCCTATCGTGATTCTAATTAGTTTGTGTTCCCTACATTTTGTGGGCTGCAGAAAGCGATCCCCATTTTAGTGTTCTTCTCGAGCATCAAAGAAAATACAGAGCCTACTGTAATGCTTTGCTATTGTTACACATATATACGTTTATAATTTGTCAGAAGATTTTTGTGTTTTAAGGAACCTCAGATCTGATTAGGGAAAATGCTCATTAACATCTCTTCTTCTTTGTTGGCACTCCTAGTGCACATTAAACATATGGACACAATCAAAATGGCACAGTGGAAGCTCCTACATGCTAAAACATTGGACAATGCTGTGTGATGCTACTGCTATGTAAGTACAAAGTCAAACCAGCAGCAGTTAAAAGTCTACTTTCCAGTCAGTTAATAGACACAGGGCATATAGCTGCATTCAGAAATGGCTGAAGATGCAGACATAGTGATGATATGGCCATGTTGGCTCTTTGTCTCTTTTTGTTTTCACTGGTTCAATACTTCCCCATTCAGGTGCCTCTGCTCTATCCAATAGAGAAAATGGAACAGATCTCATAATTCATATACCTGCTATTACTTCACAGCCAAATTTTGTCCAAGTATGTACCAGCAGGGAAAAATGCTGCCATAGAAACCATTTGTTTCTGCGGCTTTAGCAATCCTCTATTCAGCAATTTTCCATGATAATATTACAAAGTATATGCAGAAGTGTGTAGTTTTGCCACAATGTGTATATTTATAAGCAGATAAATGTTAAGAACTGCTTTGAAGACAATAGCATCAAATCAGTAAGTAATACTAAATGGCAAGTAAGATATTGATCTATATGACTAGATTATCAAATTATTTATGCCAAAATTTGCTGTTTGCATAGTTCACTATTTTATTGAAGTAATGAGACTTTAGTCTAGTATATTCTTTTGCTATTTAACCTATATTTCATAACTTCCTTTTATTTCTAGAGATTTAACATCAAACATATGAATAGAAGACAAAAGAACAAGTAAAATTTGAAGAATAGTTTATTTTCCATGCCACTGTGCATGTCCACTTCTTGTCTCCTCGATAGCTACAGCCACTGTCACCTCACAGGGTATACCCAAGTCCCACAGCACCATGACAGTCAAATGATGGCAGGACACCAAGTAGGGCTCCCTGTGTGGCTCTTTTGGACTCCACAGTCTCTACAAAGTGCTATGAAGGGAGAATAAGATCATGCTACTAAATACAGTGTCCTCATCTTGAAATATAACCAGTCTTGAACATGACCTTTGTGTGCAGCAATTCCCTCCTTCTGCCACTCAGTAATTCTGGCTCTACTAGCAGATGCAAACCACAGTGACATTCTTCGGGTGGGCTGGAGTATGTCCAGTGCTGCATCTGTGTTGGCAGGTAGTAACTCCTTAAGATGACCAATTCAATTGCTTGCAACTTTGCCATTGTGAACATACACCGAACTACACCAGGTCTTCAAAAGATACATTTTATTCTGCTCTCTGATCAATGACAAGACCACAGATGTAACCTGCTTCTTCACAGAATGTCTGAGACAGCAAACCTGAGTAAAGTTATATATTCTGTTCACACTTGAGCCAAGCATGTATTTATTACCTTTCTTAAATTTCTTATTTCATCTTTCTTCCCTTCTCAACTGTGAAAGACAACTACACTACACAATATTAATTTAATTTGCTTTTCACTTTAAAATGAGGACAAATGCTACCTAAAACAAATTTCAAAGCTTTCACTGTTTGAACTACTGTTGATAATGCCAGTGAAGGGTAAGTCACTTATTACTCTAAATAACTTGACATTTCAGTTTTATTAATCAAAGTCTTGTCAATTAAATCACATTTCATCATACTTTACAGATTTCAGCAGCACACAGTACTCTTAAAATAGCTATAGAAATTCAGACTAAGAGAAAAGAAATTTGCAAAACGAACAAGGCTATTTCAGTCACTGCTGCTTTATTTACGTTTGTTCATGATTTGAATAATCACTGAATATTTTTAACAAAAACAACAACAAAATCGTCTGTTTTAACATTTTACAGACCTCTAATCTTGTATCTCTGACTATTTTTCCTCTGTCCCATGAATAAAGGCTAAAGAATTCAGAGATAAATAAAAGGAAGAAAGGCAATGGAATAATTTTTATTTATGATTTTATTAGAGATTAAAGGTTTATCTCTGTTGTACAAAAGTGATTGGTAATGAAGCAAGTAATTCCTTACATTCTATCTGATATTAGACATTCTAGGCTAATCTTCTGCTTTACTTAAAGAGCTAAAATCTGAAGCTCACCTCACAGGAGCAATGCTTCATGTTATAGTTTCCTAATGGGTTTGTATTGTATTCCATTTTTTTGGATGTGCATAGCTCTGTGTCAAAATTGCCCAAGCACATAGTAGAGGCATGTTTTAAAAATTCAGCCCCAAGCTTTTAATGCCTTGGATCCCCTTATCTAACAGCTTTGAATTACCTTGTGTCATTTGTGTTGCAGGATGTTCTTGAGGATATAACCGATTAAATGGCACAAAATCTAACAGTGATGGAACAGCTTCAAATTCAAGATCATTAAAAGGCTGTCAGGCTTTCTATAAAGGAACTCTGAAGGCCAGAACAGATATTCAGTAAGTTTTGAAGCAACTTCAATGTTTTTGCTCTTAGTTTATAATGAAGCTATTGGAGAGGGCCCAGTTCCTCCTTCAATTAAGTAACTATTTCTACAAAACAAATTTCAGAGCATGATAACTAACTAGTGATTGTACAAGTCACCAACAAGTTGAAATGCTTTAAAGGTGTTGGTTTTATAGAAGATTTACTCTTTTAGTAATTGAAGGACAAGAAATAATTATATGTCAAAACCCCCACATTTGATTCAATGTGGACTAACATAATGTCTGTCCAGTTGATTGAATCTCTGTTACTGCCACAGCTCAGCACAGTTTATGCTCTTGTTACATATTATCTCAGTAGGTCTCATTCTTCCTTGCTTTAAACCCATGTTCTGACCTCATCAATGTGTATCACTTACTTGGATTTCAAAATACCTTCACACTTAATTTCAGGATCTCTCATATGTACCTATGAGAATCCAGTAAGTATTGATGTCATTTTCCTTGGAAAGCCTCTCTTTTGCTGTAATATAAAACTGGATGTTTTGGCTAGCAATGTGGTATTTATCTCACTTCCCTCATCCTTTTTATCCTTTATATTCCCCCCCCTCCCCCCTCGTCTATATCCATCTGCTGTCCTTTGTATTTTAATTTAAACTATACAAAATGCAGGGCAGATACCTTGTGGCTGTTTGCATATTATTTGCCACAGAAGGCTCCAGCTCCAAGCCTAGTAATCCCAGATGGTACTGTAATGCAAACTATAACCTCATAATTCCCCAGGCCATCAGCCTTGAACTCCACATGCAGGGTACACTCTCTTCCATGGTACTGATCAGACTTTTCCATCTGGAGAAAGGCTCTGAGGAGACCAGGAGTCTTCAATACTTTTATGCCTTTTCCTTAGTCTACACTTTGCGTACGTGGCAGAAAAGGGTGGCTTATCCTCAAACTTATGTATACAGACACACAGAGAAATACATATGCACACATTTTCTGAGGGTTGGGTGTTATGACAATTTACTGCTCCAGCCAAGATACTCAGCTTCTGCACCAATTCAGGCATTTCTCTACTACAGTATAATTTGAACACCTACAAAGGTGAACCTGCTACCTGGATATCAGAATGAAAACTGCTGAGTCCTGAAACTACCCCTCAACACTGCACCTAAAGAGCCATGGTGAAAAATCATTTAACATATTGCTTTAATATCAGTGAATTGAAATTAATCTTCCATAGATAGATCTAGTCACTCTGATTCAACCATCCAAAAATATATTTGGCCTTAGACAGGACCTCTCACTTGAGACTTCCTTTACAGCCAATGGAAAAATAATTTTCACCTGAACAAGGGCCCTTGTAAAAAAGGAGCCCTATAATAGACGAGACCAAATGTTCTTAATGCTCAGGGCCTGGGATGAAAAACAAATTATACACCTGATTTTAGATGACTAAATTTAAATGATACTGGGCATTTCTGAAATTGTGGTTTGTATGGTTTTGTCACTTCACTGAAGATGTGTAAAACTTCGTGCCACTATTCCAGTACTGTTCCTGAATGTCAGATTGTGAAGTTGGCCTGTGGGGAGATCATATCTTTTTGTTTATCACTCCATGGCTAGGTTTTATAGATGGATATCAATCTGCATTATTTTATTTTTTTTAAAGCTGGCAGAGTCTTTTAATTATACCTTGTTCTTAGAACTCAGTAAACCTTCATATTCATAATACTCTTACAATCATTTGTGTAATCTAGCAAGTATTTAATTTTTATCCTCTGTAAGGAATTATACCATCTTCTTTCTATGTGAAAGCAAATGTAACTTTTCCCCAAAATTTTCTGCTGTTTTTTCTCGAGGGTTAAGTTGTAAAACATAGGCTGTCTCAACATTTCTGGCACACTTTGATGTCCATTAATGTTGAATATCCGGACTGTAAGGATGTTTGTAATGGATAATAATTTAATACTTCATGGGTAACAAGTTGAAACACATAATTTGGAAACTTTATGGTCTTTGTAGGGAGAGACTGAGAGAAGGCACACTGAACATTCCCATTTATTCTGGTATATTGCCAGTGTCTTCATAGATGAGTTCACAAGTTGCAGTATTAAGGAAGGAGGAACACACTCCATTCAGGAGAGCATGGCTTTTGACTGGATATGAAGCAGAGTTGTAGTTTTAGTCAAACAGGAAAGATTTTTAGTGATTTTTTTTTCATAGCACCTTGCAATGGGACTGCCTCCCTTCCAAGCTGGATCAGGGAAGACTGACCCCAGCAGTTCAGGACCTGTCAGAAAGGTGGGTCACAGAAGCGAAGCATCCCAGGAATTGGGGAGACAGAAGACAAAAGCAGGCGTGTGCAAGAACTCTTTCTCTTAGTATCTGTTTTTTTGCTGGCTGGATCACTGCAGACGGTTGGAGCTTCTTCCCAGGGACTGCCCTGCCTGCTGAACCATCCTGGTGTGATCAGCCACTGACCACAGCTCAGGGATTTCCCTCTCAGGAGGTGCACAAAGTGCCACTGCCACATGGCCTGAGCCTGCCAGGCCCCAGCACTGTGTTGGGTCATCCCGGCTCCATCATTGTCACTCCCCATGGTTTGCTGCGTCGGAACCCACACCAACGTCCCGGTGACATAGAGGAGGGGGATAGCTAGGTAATATTTTCTGCTATTGTTATTTTTTATTTGTGTGTGTGGGTTTTGTTTGATTGTTTCTATCCAGTTTTAGTAAAATTGTTATTTTTCCTTCTTCATTCAGAGTCCTTGAAATTTTTACCTTGTCTCTATAGAGGGAAGGGAAATAAAAGAAAAGGGAGGGTCCATCTCATTAGAGGTCTTACCTCCTGAATGTATAGTCATTAAAACAAGACAAGGGTGTATAAGTACCATCCTGCATCAGAGAATTTAACTTTCCTGTGAATTAATGTATTCTAAAAGAAATCAGAAAGAAGGAGTAATTTTTTGGACAATAGGTCTAGGACTCCTAGTTATTCCACTAAATGGTAAACAAAACTTTGATAGATACTATGAAATTGTAGTTGTATAGAAAAGATACTCCATGAAACTACCTACATGAGAAGATTAGTAACAAGAGCATGATACAGTTTATTGTTTGCATTTACTGAGGTTGTTAAAAATAGGCTGTTTGATCATCCCTTATCATTCTGCAACAAAGGAAGATGGTTGCAGTGACAAACTCATTTGCAACCTCTAAAATTCCAGGAATATTTACTTCCAGTAATAATGAGCCTAAATTAAATGGGCTTGTCACCTGGGTATTCTGCAACAATTACATGTAAATGCTCCCTGACATCCGATCCCGTCAGATCTCAGAAGCTCAGCAGGGTCAGCCCTTGATTAGTACTTGGATGGGAGACCTCCTGGGAAATGCCGGGTGCTGTAGGTTCTGGTCTTGAGGACTTCCCTATCACTGTCCAAGCTTGCTCGGCCGTGGCAGATGAACCTCAGGACTTAAACGGTGGGGCCAGTTCTGAGCACGCTGAGCCTCACCTAAAATCCACTGCGCAGGCTGGAAGGGCACACCCACGTGGGGACAGCCCTTCCCAAATCTTCATTCGCGAAGCTGAGCCACACACACATGTAAATGCCCATTTTCCACTGAAAATTCTAATAAATATTTACATATTTAAGAACAAGGTGCATGAAAACTTAGAAATTAATGAGCAGGTTCAACAAAAAAAAATAGCTCCAAAATGTTAACAAAGCAGTAACTTCTCTGTTAGAACAGATATCTTCTCTAAAACCAACTAAAACCCAGTGTGGCAATTTTTAATAGTTTAGTGTACCCAGTGGTTTTAGGAAAATTTGAAAAGAGACAGATTTCATTACACTGCCTTAAATATTTAATCTATGTCAATAACTGCAGATATTTTTTTCTCTGTAGAAATTCTCGAAAGGGAAAAATCAACATTGATTCTCTTATTTATTACAACGTGTAGCTTGTCAATTGCCATACCCTAAAGTTTCAATTCCGTGGTAGTGGTTTGTGTTTCTGATATTATTTTTTATTAAGGTTTTGAAACTTCTCATGAAAAATGTTTATCAAACTGGCAACATTCTAACATTCTATTTCCTTACATAATCTGCACTGTTTGCAACTGCCAAATCAAATTAGATGAACAAATATTCTGGTTCTAAGTACTAAATGACACACTGAAGAGCAAGTCAAAGAGCAAATAAAAATAGACATTTTTTGCCAGTTGTGGTGCCAGGCTTTAATGACATCATAAACGCATTGCTCATCCTTCCTGAAGCTGCCATATCAGAAAAAATGTAGCCTTATAACACATAAGTATTTTAGGAAGTTTTTACCTAAATGAGGGCAGAAATAATGAAAAAAATCACAAAGTGATTTGCCAAAAGAATGATATTGATTTTTCTTATCATTTTACCATTTTTTTCTAGAAGGCATGATTGCTAATCAGATCAACAGTAAATTAAATATCAATGTTCCCTTCCCTGTGTATTCAAAGCTGTACTATTAGCATAATTATAATTATTAATTATTTATATTGCTGCAGTACTCAAGAGTTCTAATCAAAATCTGGCATAAACATGGATGAGCAGAGTGTTTTTGCATAGGAAATCTCAGGTAATTTTTATGAAGGAAGAATAATGACTATGGAAACTTGTTCCTAGTCAAGAGATTATGACAAATACAACTTTTTAGATCTTTCTCTAGACACAAATTTGTATTCAAATGCAGTCAGCTAAAGTTAAGTCCAGCTTATCATTCTTCCATATTAGTTTTGCAAAGACTACTTCTAGCATGCTTAGGATTAAAAGTATAACAACAAATGTCAAAATTAAATGAAAAGGCCTTTGAAATTTTTGATTCTGTGGCACATGAAAAAATTCTATCTTACATACATGCAGGCAAATAACATTTTCACGGATAACTAAAAGAAAATAAATTTGGTCAATACAAAGACTAAATTTCAGTGAAATTTTCCATTATAGAAATATGATATAATACTTATTACTATCTTCACTGAATGTGTATGTGTACGGCTAGGCTTTGAGAACAAAGGTTTGGGAAGGGCTCTCCCCACCGTGTAGGTGTGCCCTTCCAGCCTGCGCAGTGGATTTTCAAGGTGAGGCACAGCGTGCACAGAACTGGCCCCACCCGTTTAACTCCTCAGATTCATTTGCCAGGGCTGAGCGAGCTTGGATGCTGACAGTGAAGTCCTCAGGACTAGAACCTACAGCCCCCGGTACTCCCAGGAAGTCTCCCATCCAAGTACCCGTTTAACTCCTCAGATTCATTTGCCAGGGCTGAGCGAGCTTGGATGCTGACAGTGAAGTCCTCAGGACTAGAACCTACAGCCCCCGGTACTCCCAGGAAGTCTCCCATCCAAGTACTAACCGGGGCTGACCCTGCTGAGCTTCTGAGATCTGACAGGATCAGATGTCAGGGAGGCATTTAACTGCCGGTCTTCATTGAATAATTCTAAATTATATTGACCACTGAACTGCATTCCTTTCTGAGTTGAATAGATGATTTTGTCTCACTTATCATACTAAGAAAATGATTGTACTCTTAGACCAAAAGCTATAATCTTGATTATCATTTTAGTATACAGTTACAGTTCAAGCTTAACGCACTTAGCAAAGTTTTATTTTTCATGGAAAATAAAACTTTTGAGTGTATCCAATACTAATTTTATAAATGGTTAAATATGTCACTAATGTATGAAGATGGATTAACAGACAGAGTACACTAAGAAACTATCATTTATACATTGCTCTTGTCATAAAAATCTTCTCTTTAATACACGTCTCTACATAATTAGTAAGACCCCTAGTGATTCCTTTAGCCTGAAACATGAACTGAAAACATCTTAATTTCTTTTCCAGTCATTGCTGAAACCAGTTAAAATTTTCTCTTTCTCTGATTTTTAAAGTGAAAATTAAAATCACAGGTAGAACCATCACCCAATCGTTAGGGACTAGAAGCGAAGTAAAGGAAGAACTGCTAATGTTCTTGAAATGTCCTTCTATAATGAAGCTAAAGTGCCTTAGCATGGTGGCATCAGGAACCACTTACATGACTAGGGCAATTCAAGATATTTGCACTACCTAATTACAAGAGATTTCCTAGTTGAATGAGGGCCTCCAGGATGGTCAAGATGGACCTCTTTCCCTGTAAGGAAAGGCTGAAGGACCTTGGCTTAGTCACGCTGGATGGACTTAATAGCAGCACTTAAAAGGGTTTATCAAAAAGATGACCTGAGCTCCTTGCAGAGGTATATGGTGGGAGGATGAAAGGCAGTGGGCACATGCTGAAAGAAGTTCAGTCTGAACATAGAGAAGAACTTTTTCCCAATGAATACAATAAAGCAGTGGCACAGGTTTCCCAGAGAGGTTGAATGTTCAGTAACAGACTGAACAAGCCCTGAGAAACCTGGTCTGAGCTCACATCTTACCCTGCTTGAGCAGGAGGTTGGACCAGAAACCTCCTGAGGTCTCTTTTAGACTGAGTTATCTTATGGTCCTATGATTCTGTGACGTCAGCCTTCATAAGCACATATTAGAAAGAACAGGAAATACATCAAATACAAGACACCTTAAAAGTCATATAAATATTCTGATCCTACATATCATGTACACTTTTTTATCACCACTTTAGAGCATCTTTGGCTTTGCTTCTTTGCCCAATACAGCTGTGGTACTAAGCAGATGTATTATGTAGACTTTACTATTATCAGACATTTTTATACATTCAATGAGACATTATTCTAAATACAAAAGGCAATTAAACTTCAAAGGAAATGATTTACAAGAGAAGAACAAATGTAGTTAGATAGATATATGTATTAGCAAAAGAAAGTTTATATCACTTAGAAGCATGGGCTGTGCATAATATGGATCTTTGTCTTCTTTATGGCCTACATAAAGTTAAGTTTGTTTGGATATCTTAGCTATTTATTTGCATATACTGACATTTTAGATTTTTTTCACTGCTGGTTTTATGTAATAATTTCTTAGTATGTATTTCAAACTACAATTCTATAGCACTGTTTCTTCTCGATTTAAAATATGGATTTTAGCTCTTCCATTTAAATTATTCTATGAGCTAAGCAAGATGGTATTGTAGTACTTGCTAACAGAAGACTGTAAGAGGCCAACATGCATTTGGTACAATTGTGAAATTCTTTTAGAATGCATCTGTCTCAGCTATTAACCATATGAGACTGGTACAGCAGAGACTGCTGAAAAGAAGCATATTGACTGCTTAGCTCTGCTATCAAAGGAGTACAACACAGAGTATTATAATGTATGCAGATCACAGTCATTGTGGTTGAACAAGAAACTTTTGAGAGGTTCTATTTATTTCAAATGCTTTAACAAAAGCAGTTTGAATGATCCAAAACACAGGTATTTCCCCCTAAATTGCTTTCTGTGTTTCTGCTTTTCATAGATTTTATTTTAAAAGTCCTGACAAGTAGGGTGGTGATGACTTCTGTATGGAATGGCAACCATGCTTTTGTGTGATAAAGCCACAAACAACTTATTCATCTTAATTGACAATAAAATTCAGTATTCTGTCAATAAGTCCTTCTTCACCATCCCACATTTTAACAAGATTATTTTGACAGTGGCTTTTAAAATATGAATTTATTTAAGGTAGCACTAAGCAACATGTTTTTGTAAATTAACGTAATTGCACATGTTAATGTAAAGGTAATTATTACAGGTACAACTTCTTAGCAAACAGTGGGAATGGAACAGTTCTAAATACATTTAACATCTGGGTTTGTAAATACTTGTAACTTATCAGAATATAATATGAAACACGACTTAATGTATCTCAACTGCATTACAATGAGAGTTCAGAACTGACAAGTAGCTCCACATGAGCTTTCATGATTCTGTAGTAAAGAGAACGTGTTTTTTTAGCATTAAAATGATGGAACTATCAAGAAAGAATAGATCTTTCTTTCCTTACTATGTTTTCAATGTCCACATATGCAAAAATCTGCCCTCAGCTAAGAAATGTTTGACTTAACATGCTTTCCTAAAAGTCTTGATAAAAATGAATTAACCGAGCTACCATGTGAAATTCATTGTCTTCCCTAACCAGAGCTGTAGCAAAGGAAGCAAGATGGAATCCCACCAGAAACATCCTACTGATAGGAGCACTAAGAAATAAGTATGTTTCACTAGTCCTTCTTCCTTTCCACTAGCAACCACAAAAAAGGAATGCTGATCTTTAGTGATCAGATAAGATCAAGATAATGTTTACTCCTGGAAAGATGCCAAGGAAGAATAGAAGACCCTCTGTGGAAATGAACATCTTCAGTGTCTTTTTCATTAGTTTGCTTAGAAGTGAAGTTGGATTATGATTTTGTGCACATCCTATCAGCCTCATTGGATAATGACACAGTACCAGTACTCATTCAGCTTTCTGGAACACCCCTCACCACACAATGTTTACTTAAATCTTTCATAGGTCCAGCAAGACCAAACACTTAGAAATGAGTGGGTTAGGCCTGGCAGTTTAAAAAATACACTTTTTTTTTTTGTAGATTACAGATTATCATTTACATTAATAATTGGTAAAAGAACAAATAGAAGAAATCTCACCTTCCTTAGCTTCATGCTCACCATATTTGTCTTACTCTAATAATTTTGAATATAAAAAATTATATAAATATACAACTGTAAAATATATTCAAAATGTGATTTTTTTATACTTATATGATATCTAACTTTGACAAAGTTTATTACACTCATAATGTAGTTTTTGAAGCTCATAGGCCCTGGATCAACAGATTGCCTTTAACTCTGCTTTTTTATCTTCCTTTAACTATTCTGTATTATACACTCCTGTGTTTACTTGTTCATTCTTATGTACCCTTTTTCTATTTTCTCCCAATTGTTTTCCACTGACACCTGCTGTCCTTTCTATTGCCACTGAGCTGCAATGAACTCCCAGATAAAGATATCTCAGTAAGGTAATGGAGTTTTCTGTCTATTAGGTAAATCCTTTTTCTTATACGCTTTTGCTCGCAATTTTCTGTGTACCTTTTTGTTTGTATTTATAATTTTTTCTTAGCTTTATTTTGGTGTTGGAAATTAACTTTTCTGAAGCAGTGGTTGGAATGATCTTTATTTTCCTCTCTGACTATAACAATATCATTATCACCTATGTCTAGGCTGCCACTGTGTAATATGAAGGCATTAGTAGATTCTTATTAGAACACTAAAATGAACTTTGCAATTTTAACAGAAAAATGCAGTCATACAGCCCATTTTATGAGGCTAGAAAGAAAAACAGTATTTCTTGTTTGCCTCCTCTAAAAAAGGCATAAATCAATCCACTAGTTATGATAAAATGTGGGCCAAGGATCAGCTCCTAGTCTGCACAGAAGACTCTTTATATTGCACCTATTTTTAGTTGAATATTATTCATTGAATACATTATTTAGAAAATGGGGCTTGTTTTCAATGAATAATTTATTCAGTTTTGTTGCTATCTTAGACCAGCTTTAATTATAACCCATCGAGCAGTGCTGAAGCAAACAGAAATAAAAAAAAGATAAGCCCAACTATTGCTAGGATATCTAGAGACAGGGCATTAAATATCACCAGTACAAGCTGAAATCAAAATCCTGATGTTTTCAACTTGCACATACTCTTTCATCACTTTAAAGTTCTCTTGGTTTAGTCTCTTTCTCTCCTTTTCCCCTATTCCTCCCTGCTTTTCATCAATTTTTGCCTCCAATTTTCTAAATGCCTATTCTGTCTTTCCCGTGTCTTATGTATTTTGCCACTTACCTACCCCTGTTAACAAGCTCTCATTTACTGATATAGAATAAGGGTAGTCCAGCAGATATCTTGAGGGTAAATTGATCCTTCATAAAACTCTTCTAAATTTGTGATTTTTTTTCTCTGCTGATTCAACTCAATGGAGTAAATCTACAAGACAACATTTCTGGGAATCATTTTATCTCCTTGTAGGTTTTGGGTAAATGAAAATGGTTCTATGACAAGTGTATTTTAATAGGTCCCACATGAAACCATCATCTGCTCTTGTTTATCATTTAACTTAGACTAGAAATATGCCATAATAAATTTACTGAGTTAGCTTTTCAGCATCCACAAATGCAAATTCATAGAGGAGAGACAGAAATACCAATCAATAGAGACCCATGCACCAATCATTAAGCAATCTATAAAGACAACTTTGCTTAAGCAAGTAGGTAGAGGAAACACGAGATGCTGATTCCACCCAAGTCAAGCAGTAATTTAGATAACTGATGGCATATTGGAATTAGAAAACAGCTTAAATAGTAGGTGTAATATTAGAAATCATTAAAAATTACAACAGGAATGCGTGTGACCCCAGCATAATGTCTTGATTCATCACAGTACTGTTAAGTGGACTTCTCTGCAATATCCTAATGCTGATATGAGATGTTTTGCTGTAGCTACCCAAAAAAGGAAAAGCAGAAGAAATGAGCCTGAGCACAAAGCATGGGGTTTTGAAAATACTCATATTTGAAAAGTGTTCAAAAAGTGAACAGGTAGCTACTGTAAAAAACCCTCTATATGCCTTGTTCTCGGTTGAACTCAATGATTTACACGAGGCAGAACTTAAAAAGTGTCCTTTGTCTGCACTGGAAATATTTCATACTGGATTGTCCTTATGCAGAAATAATACAGGAGAACTTGAATGAAATTCCTTCCCAGCTCAGGTTCCTGAGCCCTATAGGAATGCAGATAATAATAGTAATTAAATAAAAACTAGACATCCCAAAGGGTGTTCTCTGGTGGCCTCTAGGAGAAATACATAGAGGTGATTCTTCTGGTGCCCCTGTCACTGGTTAGAATACTTAAATGCAGTTGCATCTGGAACTTTAAGAAAATACCACCAGAAGCACATGATTCACCAAGCTCTTAATATCTGAAGTTTAATGCAGTGGAAAGTGAAAAATCAAAGGTCACAGTCAGGTATCTGTTACACACTTAAAGTGTGTTAATAATGTTGCATATAAAAGCGTACCTTAAAAAAAACTTGATTAAAATAAAACAAGTATTTAATTCCCCCTGTAAGATTAAACAATTAATTTCAAGAACAGTGAGCATAAAAACCTATATGTGTAGATACGAATATATTGTCAGACACAGCATTTTTCTTACACAATACTTAGCACTGTAATAGATTTGAGTAACACAAGGTATGTAAGAAGCCCTCTTCAAGAAAATGCTTAAATGTTTAACACTACAAACTCAGACTACCCCAAATATGGCATATATTTCATCTTTCTAAAATGCAATTAAAAAAAATCCTCTACATTTCTGTTTATGGTCCTGAAAACCCAAGCAACTGATATAGAATATTACTAGCATATATCTGCTTCATCATCAACAATTTTTTCACAATAAATATAAGTACTAATGTTCTTGGAAAACTCTACCCCATTTTAGAAAGTCTCTGCAGAGAGGAGAAAATTGAAATGGTTACATAGAAACTGTTTTTAAAATTAAATTATTTTAATTTAGGTAGCTATTTTCCACATATCTTCCTTATTTCCTAACTTGTAGGCAAGAATAACTCAAGGTTAACATATAAGTCATGTTCTACAAACCTTACAAAAATACATCATAAAATGGTCCCTGCTATAACATCTGTTATGTAGGTCAACACCAACAGCATGGATCAGTGTCACAGCTGGATTTGTATCACAGATACAATCATCAATAATGTATTAATGGAGTCTCTATAAAAATTTGGTTTATAGTATATTGCTTCTATCAACCTAAAAAATGATTGTATTTTTGTCTATCCAGACATTATTCTACATGCGATCAGCATAATTTTTAAAGAACAGAATTAAAAAAGTAATCACAAGCTGCCCAACACATGTTCACAATTATTTAACAAGGTTTTCCTCTAATAAATGGTATTATCTTTAAAATTATTCACTATTTCTCAGACTTCTCAATAACATGGAGAAAATACAGTATCTAGAATACTAGTTTTTCAGTGATAAGTAAATGAAGCATAAAGGCCTAAACATCATGCATTCTTCAACTGTACAGCTGTAGTTAAGAAGACAATAAGAAATCTACTTTAATAGCTTCATTATGAGACCTCAGGTAAGTTTTTGAATAATACTCAAGTACCTGTATCATCTGTTAGGAAAACTGCAGTGCAGGCATGTAGCTTTTAAATAGAAAGCCAAATTTGCAGCTGAAGAGCAGGACAGAAAACGGTAACAGTCCTTTTCTAGCTTCCTCACCAACTGGCTGTTGAATTTTAGAGGTAGATTAAGTCATGGAAGATTAAGACAGAAGCTTTGCTCAGAGTGCCTACCAGGCAAGAGAAAGCAAAATATAGAACTCCATTTACAATAATGTACCATGTAAAACCAGAAAAGCTGATTGGCAAAGCAATCATCTTTAAAACGTCCCTGAAGACTATAAATATAACACTATTATATTTTATACTGGAACTCTGTGCTATGACGACAACCCATTAACTCAATCAGAATAACAACAGGAGGGCCATCAGAATGATAAAGCCGTTCTAATGAAATGCAGACAAAGATTAAAAAGAATTAAAAGTGACAAGTAAAATCCATTAAAGGACAGCCTTTAGCTACTGTAATCAAAGGATTATTACTTTTCTTGTCAATTAGCAGCTGCGTGTCTATTTTTTCATACAACACAAAAGACTATGCCAAATGTCAAAAAATCATTATTAATAAGAGGTCTTTATTTTTATTTGGCTTGTGCAAGTACATTGCAAGATCTCCAAATGAATCATGTACACAATTTTAGAAGCCATAACACATAATTAACCACAGTTCTCTGTGCTATTATTGCCCTTAAAACTGAGTCTCATTGGAGGAAGAAAGCAATTGCAAATTGAATCAATTACAAGCTTATTAATCAATGTCTTTAACTTGTGTCTAACATTAGAAACACACATATGAATAAATGCTGTCTTTACACTTTTGCCACTTTTACCTATAGTTTGCCACCATATTTCACATGACAGGAGATTCCATCAATCTCAGATTCTGCAAATTGCATAGGCAGATTAATTTCGAGTTCATTAATGTTGAAAATAATTAACAGTGGTAAAAAAACTAACTTTAAAAGAAAATGGAACTTCTTGAACACAACAGATAAACTCTCTTGAACACAACAGATAAACTCGTGCCTTTGCTTAGAAAAGAAATGTCCTCCATGGACAACAAGTTGACACAGATTACTTTGACTAAACACAGAAAATGTCATCAAAAAGTCCTTTACAATAAATATTAGACAATTAATACAATTAATAATCTGAATAATGCTACCAGATGAGTCCAGAGAAGAGGTCACACTAAAAATTCTGTCCTGTTTTTTTTTAATATTTATATGTGGCTGTCATCTGCATTGTTTCCATTATCTTTAGTGAATTGTCTCTACTTTGTGCTGCTTCCAAGCAGCTCTTAACACTTTCAGAATGGGAAAAATGATGTTGTAACTGCATGCTTAAACACCCATGTCCTTTACTCAGACAGATTGTTCTTATGGGTCAACTTTCAATTTTCAGTCGCTCATCCAGACTTTTTTCAGCACTAACAACTTTAAACATATGAGCAAATTTCCAAACTGACTAACCTTCTACTAATGCTGCATTTCTGAAACAAGCCAAACAGCTTGAAATATTCTGTAGAGACTAAGAGAGAAAATTAAGACACCATAACATTTCAATTACATCCATTTCAACCTACCCTGGTTATACAAGAGTAACCATAAATAAAATATCACCCAGGTCCGCAATCTCTAAATAAATGTCAGGATACTTCATTCTCCCAGTACCTAGAATTTTCATACCTTTGGCATTCCAGCTCATTTTGGGGAAAATCTAAAAGATGTCTCAGCAGTCCTGGTAGGAACACTAATGATATTCTTCTTGTGTTTGGTTCCACTCTTCAGTTTTTGAAATTTCAAATGTTGATAGAGAATGTATATATTTGGGAGATATGGATAAGCAATAAAATACAGAATGAAATTAATGAAAGACTGGACTATTAGTGGGAGTGTGTTAATATTTCCTTCAACAAAACAGATACCTATCTTTCAGTTCTGTAAATATTTCACTGGTCATAATAAAGCCAGGTCACTATCAAGTACTGCCACTTTGTGTTTAACACTGTCAGGAATAGAACTTTCCACCCCACAGTGACAAAATCAAATGATCATTGCAAAGCTGTCTGGATACCTCAAGTATTGTTTATTTCTTTCTGCAATTGCTGTGGATGCTTTTTATTAATCACATTTGTCAAAGTAAGCTATGTGCTACATAAATGGCTAGCCAAGAAAAACTACCTCATAAAAACATCCGCTAAGGTATTAGTAAGAATTTTTGTTTCACAGTATTTCTTAAATAAATGAGAAATGTTCATTCTTCTTGACCAAACAGATGAAAAACACCTTAGAATCTAGGGTTGGGCATTATACCATCCTTGCAAATGAAAAATTTCAAAAATTGACATTCGTAAATGACAAAGAATTGAAGTTTCTCAAGGGCTGATAGACTACAATTTGGAATTATGCATAATCACATCAATTGCAAGATTGATAGTTGCTCCTGTGAGAGACATCTGAAAAAGCAAATATTTTCATTTGGTGCAAATTGTTCTTTACTAAAGGAAAGACAGAAATGTCATTTACACTATCCAGGGACTTTTTTTTTCTAGAGCAGCATTACCTAAGTAATACTGTATTTGCCTTGTTGAAAAATATGTTTTTGAGATACAGTACATGTAAGAACCCCAGTATTTTCTTACTAAATCCTATGAATATGTTGCAGCTTGTCAGTGAGTCACAAGATTAAATTTTAGGTAAATCAATAGTTAAATGCTCCACTCATCCTGTATATCTGTAATTTAAGGAACTATTAAAAGGAACTGTGTATTGCATTGAAACAGGTGATTGCCTCCTGCTTATTGACATAGTATTTAAATTCAGGATATCAGTTAAGAATTTTAGAAAAAAATCTGCATGATAATAGAAATAATAAATTTATTTTTGCTAAAACACTTAATAAAATGCTATCTATGATATCATATGCTCGAAAAAGCCCTTTTAATCCTTATCATCTCCCAGAAAGCCAAAAAAAATTCTGGTATTTCTATGAATTAGTATTTTCTCCCACTTCACCTAAGGAATGAAGGAATTATATAAATTCCAGTAAGATTCCTGAGGGAGTTCTTTTATTCTCACTTTAATCTCATCATCTGTGTCTAATACTGTCAGCAGGCAGTGTTGTATTATTTTTCCTGTTTTCCTATACATTATCTCCCAAATTCTCCTTTCCCAGGTTGTTTAAAGTGTTCTGCTTTCTCTATTCTTGGGTAGGAATTATGTTCTGTGGCCCATGGATTTCACCACATAATGCCATGACCTTTGGAAAGCCTATTTTTTTTCCTCTTTGAGTCTCACATCTGCTTTACAGTGATCTGTTCACAGTCTTTTCAGACTGCTTAGAGAAGCTTATTCATCATCATTCAAATCTCAGGAGACAAACACAGTCAGCACAGTTCTGGTAAGAAACACATCTTTTAGCTGTGTGACATCTTTCACAGACAAATAGTACTGAGAGTTTTCCATACACTACACAGACCAGGTAGACAGGACAGTATCAAAGATGTGTGCTCCAGTAGCTTCTGGAGATACTTCTGTACAATGAAACACTTTGTAGCTTGTCTCTCTCATATCTACCAATGTCAACTTTCCCTACTATCTCATGCTTTCTTTTCAAACAATACAAGGATAAGTATTCTCTGGCAGTGATAAAATAATGTGTAATTGTACATTATGTAGCAATGTGAATAATATGGCTATGAGTAAAATCTAGCTATGCATACTTGCTGCAAAATATTGATACTATTTTCCATTTTGTAGGCCCAGCCTTGCTATCAGTTACAAAATTACCTATATCAGAATATTTTACACTACTCTATCTGCAATTTATCATTTCTAATACTAAAAGAAACTACTCGAATAGCATCTGGATCAGAGGAATACCTAAGAGCTGAGACCAAAGAGGATTTCTAGTTCCCATCTACCAGTGATGGAAGTTCTTGGGTCTTTTACCACAATTGCAATGACAGTAAGATTAGACCATAGCTGTGAATTATTTCATATGATTAGGCTGACAGCAAGATGAGGCTATATCCTCACATTACTTTCTGTGGTCATGGTGATTTTGATTTCCATGCTAGGCCTCATTATGCTGACATTGTTTCACATGTTTTAATGGCATTGCCAGTGTCACAGGAAAAAATGAGAAACAGTTGAAACAGTGTTAATGAATTGTGTTGCCAGATGAAGTTGCTGGCTATAAGGAAAGTAGTTCAGGACATGTTTACCTTTAAGAAAGTAAATCATCATGCTTCTTTACTTTGCCATGTAGGGAAACATCCACATGATTAAATTTAAGCTGCACAAAACCTTTTGAGTTTTCCCTACACCCCACAGAGAGAGGGGCATTCCAGAAGGCATTACTCCTCATCTGGTTTAGACCATGCAGGGTAAGGTCCTAGAAAGAAATCATTACCAGAGTTAATTACACATAACATATTCTGCTCCCCAAAATGAAGCCAACCATTGTATTAGTGATAGGGACATGATAGGCATCATACCTGAACTGTTTGATGAACAAACTATCCCTCTTTCAAAGCCTGAAGAACCATGGTTACAAGACCACAATTTGATTTGAACATATCTGGAAAGGTCTTGGTGTTTATGTTCTCTCCTTTTTTTTTTTAATTCACCAAAATTTACTCTGCTGTATTTTCCCCTACCAGAGATTTGCCCAATGTCAGTGACAGATCTTTTTAGATTTGTTGTGTGAGATTTTTTTTGACAGACAATTTGCTCTCTGTCTTTGTTTTACTTCAGAAGGATTAAAGGTCTTGTTTATATAGGGGCTTTTTCAGATTATGTTTTTTCTCACTGATTAAGTTTGTGTGCCCTTTTGTAGGTCAGATGCCTATTCAATCCTAACTGAACTCTTTGAGAAACCTGGGCTCTTAAGACATATTCAGGGCAATGCAACAAAAAAATGCCTGCACACACTATCACATTATATATATTGGGTGGTCTTTCTTTGTGTATTCTAACACATTTTCCCTTTTTCTAACAGGAAAAAAAAGGCACGCAATAACAGAGAAAAAATTTCAACATTTAAGTTGTTTTAAAATCTAAACAAAGATTTTAATTTAGACTGAAAATAATTATTTATCCATTCATCATTTTTAATTCAAATTGTCCTGCTTCAGCAATTCAAACATATTTCCAATGCAAAGACAAAAGTTCTTATTCTACTCAGCAAGGCAACATACAGGAGAAGAATTGACATGTAAAGTGCTGAACTATGTTAATCTCAAACCACAAAGAATCAGATTGTACCTGGTCTATATACACATGTATGCAAAAAGCAATTTAAATTATAAAGAAGGATTTCTGAGAATGGAGACTTGTTCTTACTTCCAGTTACCTGCTATTCAGAAAAGAGCTGGGGACACCATTGATGCTCACAGGTAGACATCAGGCTACTTTGTGGTTTCACCATACTAGGCAAGTTTGCTAGATGCTGTGGAATTTCTTTTCTTCCAAGCAATGAAGACCTTGTAGGCAGCAGTCCTTCACACAGATAAAACTGCCAGCTGATGACTGGACTGCGTAGATTTCAGAACAAGATCCTTAGAGCACCTTTCCTACCTTCTGCCAAATCACCTGACACAATGCTAATTGCCATCCACAACTCAGATTCTTTTCTTCTGAAGTAAAGCATCATATTTTTGCCCAGAAGAGAAACTAAACCCATACCCATCTTTCACAAATTCTGAAAGTGTCCAATTTTGCATGAGAAGATACTTTTTAGCCTGGTATTTTACTGCAACTACAAGTGAAACAGACGTCCAAGGTCCACACATAGCTGACAGAAGCAAATATCTTGCAAGGCTTCAGATAGACCCATCTAGCTAGGTGGACGAAGTATACCCATAATGTTTATGAAAGTTTTAATCTTTGCACTAAATTAACTTATGATCTGTATTCCTTCCTCTTCTATTCTTTAATATTCCTACAGCGCTTATGACTTTCCATGAGGGACTGAGAACACACAGCAAGAAAATGTTGAAATGCAGCTTCCATATCACAAACGCAAGACAGGAACGAACACAGAGAGACTGCCAAAAAGAGCTATTTTAGCTTGTCCTGAGAGTCAGAACTATTGTCTCCCTAAAAAGCCTCAATGCTACACATATGTTTAATTCTATCATGCAACTGCACAGAGAAAAATGCTTCAGTTCGATCAAGTTCCTTGCTGAACTAAAGCCCTAGCACTGCAACAGCCTGTTAGGCTGTGAAATGACCGAGATGCCATGTAACATGTTCATCATATCTATGGTCCATAAAAATCTGTGATAGAGAAACATTTCAACATATCATTTAGGGTTGTGATTTTTCTTTTTTACAATGCAATTTTTTTGGAAAGATGAAAAATTCTCAAGAAAATTAAATGCTTTGCACACCATTTCAATTCTGGCATGCATTATTAAAGGTCTGCATGTCTTTATTCATTTTGTGATAAGTATGAGATTCCTGTGAGGACTCTCTCACTACTAAATATAGTTACAGCAGGTGAGATGCTTAAAGAAAACTTTTAGATGGCTAAAGCCAGATTAAATAAGTCCTCCCGTACAGGCATGCATGAACATCTCAAGACATGTACCTTGCACTAGAAGAACTTTCATATCATGTTTGAAAGTTATCAATCAAATTATGTTGCCTAACACTTTGTGATGACCCATGAATTACTTTAGGTATGGTCATCAGACAACATATTGGAAAGACTAAGTAAGTTTTAAGCTGACAAGAAAGGATACTCATATTATTGCAATTACAATTTACATTGGAATTGCTTTCCATTGGAAATTTTTTTTACTAAGTTTGACAATGCTTACTGAACTGGAACTCTAAACTTTCTAATAATGATTTTATCAACTTTTAAAACATTTAATATTTTCTGGCTGGAATAGCCACTATCACCTGCAAATACTCCAACACTGACTTTTATGTCTCATCTTGCATTTTTTAAGTTGTGCACACAGAATTGCTGCCAATTTTCTGGAATGTACAAACCCCAAATACTCTGGCTGTATATCTGATATCAAATATTTTTTCAAAGGAAGTAGCTTAGTTCTCTCAGCTCTTCTCAGGCTCAGTGGTATAATACAGAAGAGAAGGGTGACAAGAAATAACAAAAGGTTCAGCAATGGCCTGTCAAATGCCAATCACATCAGTAGTTATGTATGACACTTCCAAAGAGACTCAGGATCTAAATGCATCAAGAACATATTTTTGACTAACATAATGTTGCCTTATTGTTTTGCTGACAGGAAAAGTTTTTGGCAGCTCTTTGCCATAAAAAGCTTTCAGTTCTTACTTCTCTGAAAGTTTACTTGCAGCAGCAGCTCCTTCTCTGGTTCATAGCTAGCCAAGGTAAAACTGGTGGACAGCATTTATTTCCAGATGAAAGAAAGACAGCACACTATTTTATACCAAGCTAAACTTCAAAAAAACCGTGCATTATAAAGCTCATAACTTTGCAGACATTTATAGGAATGTTTAGCCAAAACAGACACGACTGGGTAGGAAACTGGCCATTATGGTTGGACTGAAGAGATATACATGGTTGGAGAGAGGATGCTGGGGAAATGTCAGGGTGCTCTTGGGCTGGGCAGTCACAGGGGCCAGCAGCCACACAGCTCCTTCTGAAGAGGCAAAGCAGGAGGTCACAGCCTGGGGCCACCCCATGCCCCAGAGAAGAGCAGGGCAGCAGGGAGCAGCTGGGACAGCCCCACTCCCAGGCATTGGGCACTGAGCTGGGAATGGACCAAGCTAGGGCCAGGCTGTGATGTGGGCTCACAGGTGGGTACAGTGTGGAGGCCCCGGGGGGCATGTGAGGAGCTGCAGCCCAGAGCTGCTGCAATGTGGCTTATAATGAGACTGATGTCTCTGAGGGTGCAATGGGGTCCCGGGCCATGGACAACATGTGGGGAAACCTCAGCAGGAACCAGGCAGAGACACCAGAACTGATGATGCCCTCCAGACTGGGACAGGAAGGACCACTTGAAAAACTGATCTTGTTAGATATATTCACTGAAAGCTTTGGCACAGGCAACAACGGGCTAGGGAAATTTGGAAGTTTATTTATACAAACACTAATGCATATCATACGCATATATATCTCAAGTAGTAAAACTGGTCCATCCTGAGGAGGGGAAGGCTGGAAACAATGAAAACCAAAAGCTGCAGTGCTACAAAGTAGTTTGGGAATAATGGAGAAAAAGGCTGGAGTTCCATAACAGCCATAAAGTGTGTTTGCTACCACTTTGGGTATGATAACATTAAAAATGGACCAGGGCAAAATTTTCAGCTGACCTAATCAAGTATTACATGACTTTACATTGGTGAGCCCACCTAAACGTGAAGCCAGGCTCTACCTGCCTCAAGGCATCTCACTGGAATGATGAGATTAAAGTTTGCTATTTCAGTTGCCACAAGGAAGAAACTGAGGTAGTTGGTACTGCATTGCAAAGTAAGAGCTAAACTCATTATGACTTCTTTTTATTTTGTATCACCATGGAAGGTAAGAACTATTTGAACTAAAGGACAATGCTAGGAGACTACTAAATGTGCATAAAATGATTGTGGGGATTTAAAAAGTTAGATATTGATGCTAAGAAAACTTACTTTAGAATAGAAAAGTTGAAGCAATCAACAGTGGGAGAAAAAAATTCAAATCTTTTTTAAGTTGGAGTGGTTCATAGGCTGAGTTAAAGAACACTGAAAAAGGCTTTGGGAGAACATTGTTTTCAGAGAGAAGACAGTCTCAGAAGGTTCATCCAGCTTTATGCCATCCTGTCATACAGGGCTGCTGTGCACACTCACCTGTTTGGGAGCTGAGAGAGCAATGCTAACATGAAAAGATTTTGCACAACTCTCATGTATATGAAACAGGGTAATAGCAAGAGGGAGTACAAAAGTTATGATCTCTTCTTCCACAGTACTGTTAAGTCCCCCAAGCACAGTTCTATGCCCAAACTTCAGAGAGCTTGAAGATACTGAATGTGATTCAGTGATTTACCAAGAGAAGTCCAGAGGTCAGAAAACAAGTCAGATACAGTGAAGCACTTAAATATTGCCAGTTAAAAAAAAGATACATCTCCCCTTCCTTTGGACATTTAAAACTAGTGGTCTAATCTAAGCTGCTTATTTAGACTGTTTATTCCATGAAGGGTAACAGGCTTTCCAAACATCAATTCATCCTGTCTGTCCCAGGCATATGTCTTTGGGAGGGTTGAATTGGTCTTAAAGTTTTCCTTTCTCTGTTATTGACTGCAGGGAAAGTAGTCAAACCATAAATACCAAAGCCACCAAAAACATCTTTTAGAGGGGCTGAAGTTAAGAGACAACTCCACTCCAAACACAATAATGCCCAATAACTACAATTAGAAGTGAGGAAATTCAAAATGTACCTTACTTTATGAAACACTTAGAAGTATTAAGTTGGAACAGTTAAATTTGGAAGGGAGTACATTCACTTGCCAATTGTAAGATGAGACAAAACATCTACGTGCATTTTTCAGAAAGAAATATGTTGCCTTTATAAAAAGATTAACAGACTGGCAGATAACTATTTCTGCTCTAATACCTATGAAGCTGTAAGTAATAAGATGATATATGGTATCTATGCAACTGAATGCCAGCACAATAACGTTTTCATATCTTGAAGTTTTTGTCTATATTTTAAAAACAAACATTAAAAGCTCTTTGGAATGTTATAAATGTCCTACTATTTGCCCACAGGTTTGGGGTAGTCTCATTTTAAAAACTAACATTAACAGAGAGCAGTATCAGAACAGAATCTTTCTACATGCTGGCTTTCTTAGAAGTTTGAGTTGTTCTCAAATGTCTTTGCATCAGTGTTAGCAAAAAAAACACTTTAGGAAATTACTTGAAAAATAAAAAAATAGTAACATTATTGAAGAAATTATGCCTTTTGTTAAAGGGGTCATTAAGATACTTAAATTACACTGAACTTTGCAATACATTAGAAATAATAGGACACAGAACAGAATAAAGAATTTATCTTGCCCACCTCTGGTTTTCAAAGACAAAAACAGCTATGACTGAAATGTTTTTCTAGTGCAATGACAAAACCCCAGTATTGCTCATTGTACCTCTTTCAACAGGCATATACCAATGCCTGTTTATTTTAGAATTTTTTCCCCCTGTATTTTGTTTATGACAATTTAAGCTCACTATTTTTCTTAGATACAAACATGAACAAATAACAGATTGCTACTCTCCTCTCTAGAGTAGCCTTTTCAAGGTTTCCCAAGTATTCAAAATACATTTAAAGAATTATATCAATCCTCTTCTAATGAAAACAAAGAATCAAAATGAAAGTTCCAATTTGTTATCCATGTAGACCCCCTGCAACTCTTATTCTTACATATGTGCTACCATTTTGACTCAAACAGTCCAACAACTTGCCGTAGAATAAAATCAACTTAAATGGTTTAAATATGAAGAGCATAAGAATTTTCAGCTGTATTTTTGATAACAGCATTGATCAAAATGAACTAGAAAAATGTTTCCTTGCCTGTGGGCTCAAATATAATTTTTACAGATTCTAATACAAATACAATGAGCTCTTGTCTTGGGTTGAGCCCTGTAGAATACATGAGCTCTATCATATTATCAGCAACAGTGTGGCCAGCAGGACCAAGGCAGTGATCATTCCACTATAGTTGGCACTTATGGAGGCCACACCTTGAGTACTGTGTTGTTTTGGTCTCCTCACTTCAAAAAAGACACTGAGGCACTGGAGTATGTTCTGAGTAGGGCAATGAAGATGGGGAAGGGTCTGCAACATAAATCCTATGAGAAGCAGCTGAAGGAGCTTTTGAGCCTGGACAACAGGGGGCTCAGGGGGGACTGAAAGGAGGTTGTAGCCAGGTGAGAGTTGTTTTGTTTTGTTTTTTCCAGGTAATAAGTGACAGGAGGATAGGAAATGTCTTTAAGTTTCACCAGGGGAAGTCTAGATTGGATATTAGGAAAAATTTCTTCACTGAAAGGGTTGTCAAGCAGTGGTGCAGTCTGCCCAGGGAAGTGGTTGAGTCACCATCCCTGGAGATACTTACAAGATGTCTGGATGTGACACTGAGGGACAAGGTTTAGTGGTGGACTTGGAAGTGTAAGGTTAATGGTTGGATTTGATGATCTTTAGGGACTTTTTCAACCTACATGACTCTGTGATTTTCTGATTCTATATTTGAACATTACCAACAAGAGATTTCCTCTTTCAGGAAGCATATAAGCAATCTTGACTTGTTCTTTGTTTCAGAGTTGTCACATTGACCTACTGAGGCACATATTTTTACTTTGGTCTGCTGCCCTGTGTAGTGTCTTCTGCATGTAATTTTATTACTGAACTTAAAATGAAAAGCTGAGGTCATTTAAAATTGCTAATTTCTTATACTAAGAAATGTAAATGCTTGTGAATTATTTTTGAAGTTAATATTTATCAAAATAGACTCACTTTAGGATCTTGAGATCAACTGAAAAAATAATTATTAATATAGAGACCTTTTTCCTTCACTTTGATTCACACTCATCTTGGGAAAACTAATTCTAGAGTACAGTGAAAGAATTTTATTAGTATAAAGAGATATGACTTTTAATACTGGACACCTACAAAGGTGAAAGTATTTAGTCAGTATATGATCTGAGCAGGGTCAGGCTTGATCTGACGAAGGTAGGCAGTAATACTCCTTTTCTTTCCCTCTGCAACTTCTCCAAGATTAAATGACCTTTTACTTTGTTAAAAATAGTCCCATCCTTCAGATTTTAGATGTCTGACAATTCCTACTTCTTCTCCTGCCTTGTGCTACTGTGGTGTTACTGGTTGCTCTTACTGTTTGATTTTAGGAGCTATTTCAGTAAATTCAACTTGTTCAAGACTAGGTTGCTTACAACAATGTAACATATTTCAGTTTCACATTTAACAAAAAATTTAACCCTCAGATTTCCATTTGTCTCAACCCTCTTTATAGATCCCTCTGTCTGTGTGACTGTCTGTCTAACTATCTATCCATCCTTCTATGATTCCACTGGCCACAGAACATCTTTACTAATGCACCACCTTCTATACTTTCTCCGGGAATTTTCATATTAAGGTTCACTACTTTAGTTCTGTCTTGGTTTTGTTTTGGCTTCCCAGCCCCCAAGCTGCCCCTCTTTCTCCCTCCGTTCCTCAAAGCGGGGGAAAGAAAAGGGAAAAAAAACTTGAAAGAAACTGAATTGAGTCAGAGTATATATGAATTTTTCTAAACGCTTATAATTGTATATACACAATCTGCACCCAACATCGGAAAACTTCCAGGGGAAAAGGGAAGAGGAAAGGGAAGGCGAAAACAGGGGCAACAAAGAGACAAAATAGAACAATTAGGTACCACTAGACACCCCCACCCACCCTCCAAGCAAACCAGTACAATACAATCCTACCTACAACTCTCAGAAGAAAGCCAGCTCTTTCTCACGCTCTCTCTCATGTCCTCCCTCTGATCTCCTGTATGGCTCCAACAATGGATCGAAAGCAGCAAAACTCCCTGCTCCCAACTTTTGCTGGAACAAGAAAAACAGCCACTTCCTGTCTCCCTCCCTGATATCCTCCCTTGTCACATGGGTGGGAAAAAAAACCAGGTGGGGAATACCTAGGAGATGACCCTTTTCCTAGTTACACTTGGTTACCAGGGAAGGCCTGGATCAAAACTATCACAGGTTTTGACTAAAAGAAACGATTGAAAAACAACAAAAAATTCTGGCATTCTTAGTGTTTAGGCTTTAATGCATGAATTAATTGTGCCTTTTGATCACAATCACCTTTTTCTGCCTGCTTCATTTTATTTCTTTTATTAGAGTAGGGAACAAACAATGCTCTCATAAGAAAACCTGAGATAAATCCAAGCACAGTAATAGCAAGATTATGAGGTCTGTAGTCTCAGGAGAATTCCTGACCATAGGAAAAATAAATAACAAGTTGTACAAAACCAATTCTACAGTCTTAAGTCAATATTTTCTGGAAATTTGACATTTTGTTTGTTTTCCATTTGGAAAGGTGTTGTTGGGTTTTTTCCCCCATTTCCACCTTTTAAACAGATTCACAAGGTTTATTTTAAGCCAAGCAGTTTTGTAATACTGATAAAAATATACAATTGTAGCTTCCTTCCGACACTTAAGCTGATGAGTTTTAGCAAGCAATTCAGAATGGTTTCTTTCTGGTTTTTCTTGAAAAATGGCTCATCAGTTGGTCAAACATTACTATTTCAATAAATTAAAACCCACAGGAAATTCACACTTGATTAAGTAAATCTTCATAAATGCAACAGCAGAATGAAAATATGTCTCAGTCATTAATTACTTGTTCATTTAAAAAATGAATGCTAATAATTTGCTATAATGAAAAAAAGAATGAAAGCATATTTTTCCCAAAAATAACTGAGCCATCACCACTTCACAGGACAACACTATCAATAAAGTGGTTTGATGGAGTAAACTGCCAAATGAGCTGCATTTATTCCTTCTAAGCCATCCTCAGGGTATCTTCTTGGCGACTTGGATAGTGGCTTTCCTATGTACCACCTTCAAGTAGTGCTTGCAGTGCCCCACACTCCAATGGTCTTGCAGGATTCATGCCTTGTTTAAATTTCTCTCTTGCCCTCATTGCAAACTGCAGAGCAATTTGAGAAATAACAGTACCTGATGTTTCATAGTAATTTTAGGAAAGAAAAAGTAGCCAGAGATTTTCATGCAGGAGAAGGATTTAACTTCCGCACATTCTTTCACAGACATATAGCTTTTCATCTTCTTATCAACCTTGGGTTACACAAGCTGCATTTATTAGTGAATAAGACCCCTCTATGCATTTCTTTAAAATTACCCTCATTTTACTTCAAGACATGAAACTGTTCCTTGTCTTCCCCATTAGTATGCCCCAGTGAACACTAGAATTCATCACTAGAAGTGTCAGACATAACCGAGAATTTCTTCAAAAGCCATGTTTTATTACACACACACAAAGGAAAAAAAAGATATTTTATATAGCTTCAGTTTTCTTCAATCTGTCCTTGATTTATGGTGCAGTTGTCCTTGATTCCTTTGTTTGAGTTTTAAATGAATACCTGCTATGTAAAGAGTGCAGAATATTATGTACATGTAGACAGGTACAGATTCTCCCATATGCTACTTAAAACAGAATTGTAAAACAATAACAAAATGCACCGTCCTTTCACACTGAAAAATCTCACTGCATAATCAGAACGAACTTACTTCATGTATGCAGTGTGCATTTTGTTAATTAGCTTCCTTCTGGCACCTCTGAAGCAAAAATCAATTTTTCACAGGATCATTTTTCCTTCCTTGTAATAAGTAACATTTAATATTTGCTGGTACTGTGATAAAATGTATTTCAAATTTTTTTATGGAGTACTAAATTAAATGCTTCAATTAGCGATTCAGTGAGCTGTACAGCAAAGATTTGAATGAACCTCTGTAGGCCAACCTTAAAAGAAAAATCTCCAGGCCTATATTTTCATGCACTCTAAAAAGATGTGTCAGACTTGCAATTAAAATAATTCGTTTTTCTAAATGAGCCGAGAGAGACCACATCTCTTTTGCTCAATTACTCCCATTTCTACTACTTTTTCTTTCCTGTTATTGTGCCCATCTGACTCTGGGGCAAAAAGTAATGTGAGAGTTTGGAGAGTAAGCTTGGAAGTTAGTAGCTGTGAGCTCCAACTTTGGAATATGAAACAGAAAACTTAATTTTGATTGGTTTTCTGAGTTTTCTCAACAGGCAAAACGCTTCAATATCCATCAGCTGAACATCTCTCTAGACTTCCTTTATTAGCATCCTCATTGTCCTGCCATAAGATACTTCTCCCAAGACTATTGTTTATTGCACTGTCTCTTTTCTTTGGTCTTAAGCCTTGTCATCACCCCCTTGAATCTAGTTTTATCTGCTGTCATTAGGAATCTTCCATGTCTGTCAAATTAGACCTTTGAACACTGCAAGTCTTGTGAAAGAGTATTTCTTAATCTTTATTTGGCAGAGTAGACAGGGAATATTCCTGACATCTTATTAATTTCTTTATTCTCAGTTTTATTTTCTTCCTGGTGGCTAAGTCCTAATCAATCTAGTAGGAGCACAGTCACAGGTGTTTTGTTGTTTTTTATTTAATTATAAAAGATATGGAACATACTCTTCATAAAATTGAAAGAACCTCAAAACATTTTCACTTATCCCAATCATGTCTTTCATGACTCGGTCTCATAAGCCTTTGAAACACAAAGCTGAAACATTTTTTTTTCAAGTAACTTTTCCTTTGGAAAGTTTATTCACAAATAAGAAACATTAGCAATGCAAGAAGGAGAAAATATTTGTCTAAAATATTATGTAATTTTACTCTGTTTATATCAGTACTTGGGCAAAACAGGGTCTCCAAATGTGAGATAAATTTCTGAGATGATTCAGTGCCACAAGTTCATATCTCTTGGACAGCTAAGAGCATCAAGCCCAGCATTTTAAAGATTGTAAATGTTTATCATTTATCAATAATTCTGGGGGGTATTTTTTTGTAAGCTCAGCTTCTGTGTTGGTTTTTTTTTTAACCTGTTTTGTATTAATTGTGCTTTAGAAAAACACTCAGACGAACACAGCTGATGGATTCTACAGGACTCTGGCATATATTCATGCTCAAATATGTGCTTTATTGCTGTCTTGATGGGTCAGAGTGGAAGACAAAAAAAAAAAAACAAACCAAAAAACAGGAAGCAGAAGGCAGAGAAAGTTTACTGTACATTTCCTCTGCCTTTCAAAGGGCACAAACTAAAACTACTGTGAAAGAATCAAAAGTATACACAATTTGGACAATCATGAGGTCAATAAAAATTCAACTCATTTTAGAAGATACCCAAGGGACGTTGTAGAATAAGAAATTCTTGTGAATGAAATGGTAGCTTTCATAATGGTCTAAGAAAGATTCTTACCTGAAGATATTATGAAGCAACACTGTCAGGAAGACAAAAACTCCTTACAAATACAAAACATAAGCTAAATATAAAAAAACCCATCAGAGAATAAAAATGTTGTCTTTAGACAAATAACACTGTACCATGTAATAATTTCTGACACTGACTAATGTATTCTTTTTGCATGGGTAGCTCATAGACACTCTCTAAGAAATTATTCTGTTTAGAGAGACTCAAGCAGCAAATAAACTTCAGTTGAGTGCACTTAGCTCTCAAGTAGAACTGCACTAGAAATAAAAACAAACATTATTTAAATATCTAATCAGATAGATATCTAGTCTATGTCTACTGCAGAGTTAAATTGGCTACATCATACGTATAATATATATCCTGTTTACCTTGTATGCAAAGTTAATGTGTTATTTTACTGCACTCATTTAATCTACACAGTAGAAAATACACAGAGAAAACAATTTTCCATTTTGATGAAATATTGGGTTCAATTCAATTTTTTTGTGGTCCAGGCAATTACACCAATCTTGAGAATGTCTTAGTCATTCTCTCTCTCAACCTTAGCATTTAATTAACAAAAATAATTACATGTATATTATATCAGTATTACTCTGTGTTGATAGAACTGTTGTATTTTCCAAGAAAGCACTATTTTCATTGGATACATTCTAAATAAAATTCTGCTAGAAATATCGCTGACATCAAATTAATTAAAAATGTAACTAAAAGGGTGTCACAAGGTTAGATACACCAATAAACTATGCGTCACAGCAAACATCACATTAAACATGCTTTCATGGTTTAATTCTGAAGATTTATATGTCACTTGACTTATCTCTTCTGTTTCAATGTCTACATATATCTCCCAAGACATAAGCATTATAAAAACTATTGTTGCTAAAAAACAATAGAGAATTTTGTTTTGCTAATAGCACAATTGGTTTCTCAAACAGGAAATTAGAAACAGCACCCTTAGGAGTATTTTTGAACTACAGTGAAATGAAATAAAACTCTCTTCATTGCTATTGACAGAACCTAATAAAATGTTTCACACTAAATTGCCTTTGATGCATCTCTACATAAAATTAATTATGCAAATAATATAATATCTTATCTCTGTGGATAATTACAATAGTAATCATGCTGTGGGTTTTTTCTTCTCACAGGTGAGTATTTTCCAAAACCAGACTGGTCTATCAGAGAGGGGTTGATGCCCAGAGAACCCATCAGAGACTATCCAGTTTAGTGCTCTGCTGTGGACAGGGGCAGCTGGAGCAGGATGCTCAGGTCTGTGTTCAGTCAGGTTTTCAGTATGTCCAGGGATGGAGAGTCCACAACATCACTGAGCAATCTGTGCCAGTACTTAGTCACCTACACAGTAAAAGAAGATTTTCCTAATGTTCTGAGAGAACCTCCTGTGTTTGAGTTTGTGCCGATTGCCTTTTGTTCTGTCACTGAGCACAAACTGAAAGGACCCTGGCTTCCATCTTTTCATCCTGCTTTCAGGTATTTATATACATTGATAAGATCCCCTCTGAACCTTCTCTTCTCCAGGCTGACCAGTCCCAGCTCTCTAAGCCTTTCCTCATGAAAAAGATGCTTCAATCCTTTCATTATCTTTGTGTCCCTTTGCTGGACTCTCTCCAATATATCCACATCTCTCTTGTACTGAGGAACCCAGAACTGGACACTGTATTTCAAAGCGGCTTCACCAGTGCTGAGTAGAGGGGAATGATAATTTCTTTTCACTTCAGTTCACTCAGGAACTCCTTGTTCCAACTTGCAGGCTCCCTGAAACTTTGCTAGGTTTCCTGCTTTATTGTTCTTGAGCTTAGACAGTCTGTTCCTGTCCCTCAGCACCAGAGCAATTCTTAAACATATGATAAGAAGGCTTGTGTAGGTGGTTTTGGAAGCACCTATCACCCTAAGAACAAAATTCTCCACTGTGCCATGAACTCAGGTTGTCCAGGACAGAAGTTATCTGCCCTTTTTTACTGGGAAGACCATGTCATATCTCTACCTGCAGAATTCCCCAACTCAGACACAAATGCTTTCAGTATGCTGCCATGCCAGACACTGCTGGTGATTTTCCTGGGTCTCATACGTTCACTTTAAATTACAGCAAAGAAGCAAGAGGTACAAACAAGATATGTATCTTATGAAATGCATCTCTCACAACCATGGAATTTTGCCTTCTGCATTCCCCCACCTGCTGTCTCTGTTTATTGTCATCCCTTGCTGTGCTATGTGCAATTAGGATTGCATGCTTCTTGAGGTAAGGAGATGTCAGATTTTATTTGCTTCTACAATGCCAGACACACCTATGGCACTTCAGAAATAATTAATAATAACAATTTATGACAGAGTACATTGTTACCAATCATCACATATTGTGTACACTCATGTAAGATGCAAAAAGCTTTGTTAATGGAAGTAGAATAACATGCCCTATTTCTTGAAAGTCAACTTCTTAATATATTATCTCTATAAGCATGAAGGATTCCTGAAGAAGGGCACACATTTCCCATGCTGATCTGTTTTTCCAACTTTGTATTTAAAAATATTTTTAAAAATTTCCTACAAAATGTGCCTTTTTCTTTATGTCCTAAGATTATCACAGATAAACCAATTCTGCCAATAAAAAGATAATACTGTTATCTTTGTGGCACATAATACGGATTTTCCACAAAAAAATCTTTATGTAACAGGGCAGATAGAATAAAGGTATTATTTTATATATGCAGACACAAACCAAAACCCAGGAGTCCTAAGTCTCTCTTCTTCTGTAGATTAAATTAATTCACCACAGAAATTAACCAAGTTTTTCATGTACTTCAGCAAAAGAACAAAGTCACTTTATCCTCTGAGAACATCAAAGAAGTTACTGACTTTTTTCTATATAAACAGAAGATACCAAACTACTCTTATAGCTAGGAAATTTTTACATCTACACCTTAAAATTTTGGGTTATCTGAAGTCATTATGAAAAATGACTGTACTATGCAATGTCTCTAAATCTTCTTTTGCAGTCAATAGTTATATTTATCCACTAGTCTAGAAAAATGAACAGTGTTTCAACTTTCATGCTGAGAAAATACTATGCCAAGGAAGACCAGGTTTGCTAATTCTTAGGGAGGAGTTTGTGGAATGGAAGTTTCTCCCAGCACAATCAAAGCTGAGATGAGAAAATTTCCTTTCAGAAACACTGTGCAAATATATAAACACAGAAACCTCTGAATTGAACTCCAAAATTTTCTAGAAGTGCAATAAGCTGTCTAGATGGAGACTGCATTTTCCCAGAGAACCTGATCAAAAATTCTAATTGCAAAGCATGGCCTGTAAGTACATCTGGAGTTTATTTTCTGTGGACCTACATAACGTGCTCTCAGATTAAAAAAGAGGTAAAATGTAAATTGTGAACATTTTTAGAAATTCCTTTTTTATGCATTATTTCTGGTTTGAATATTTGCTTTTATACATTTCCATTATGTGAAATTTCATAGTTCAGTTTATACAATCATTTTTTGAGCTGCAGATTCACTGTTTACCAATGGAATTTGCTAATGATGGCATATAGTGTAGTTTCCTTGGTTGGATCTCTTAGATCAGCGTTTTCACATATTTCCACACTCTTTGTAATCTCTTTGTAACACCAATAAAAATAAAATATTGACCTTTATGAAGTACTTTGACTTCTGCAAAGGCATGAAGATTCTACAGAAGTCCCATGTACTGATTGTACACCACTAAATGAGATTTATTTTAGCTCTTTCACATGTACTGAATTTCACACTAAATTAATTTTATTAGCTCATTACAGTAATTTCATTTCTTGTTCAAATGATATTTAATGTTTCTCTTTTCTGTGGTACAGACTGTAACAACTTTAGTCACACAAACTGTTCTCTACTGTGTTTTGGTTTGGGCACAAAGATATTTGCATTTCACCTACTCTAACTCCTTGCTAACTGCTAAACAACAACATACATAATATATTGCATGTTCATCTTTGAGAAAAATACTATCAAAAATATTAAAGGAAACAGTCTCATCATCACTAGCACAGTTTTACATTTTTTTCCAGCTTCTGTTATTTAATTTTTCTCTTGTCAAGTTCATCACTATATATTTCCATAGCTTGAAGAGAGGAAGAGAAACAGCAGGAGTGTTATGTGCCAGCTGCAGTCTTCAAGAGAAACCTCAGGAGAAGCAGCTATCCTGTTATGTAGAGCAAATAACACCTCCTAACCTTCCTTTCCCTTTCTCCTCTCTGCTCCACTCTGCTCAAACTCACACTCCCGCTCTCTCTCCTTTATCTGTGTGACCTTTCAGGAACCACAATTTCTTGTATTGCAGGAATGTTTCAAATTTACATTTTCCCAAGACCCCAAGTCTGACATTTCTATGCTTTACAGTCTTGATTGTCACAATTTGGTGTATTATTTTCAAATTGAAAGCTGTATTAAAAGTATTTCAAAAAGTTTTTTGATCTTTCTAGGTAAATGTATCAACTTGTGGGGTCTTTCAAATAGGGATGGTATTATGCATTGGGGCCACAAGCTAGTGTTTTCTTGATGTTGCACAAAGGAAGCACAGATCAGAAAGAGGGGTGATATGCAGGTGTCTAAGATAGGAGCACAAATTGCAGAAATACTGAAGATACATAAACATGTAAGCACTGTAAAAATGTCTGCTTACCAACTGAAATTTATTTATGGCTCAATTCTGAAAGAATCAGAAAAGAGAGTCTTCAGAACAAAAATCTGAACCAAAGTAACACGTACAATACAAGTATCAGATTTGACCCATGCTAGCAATATCTTTTTGCTAAGGAGATAGAAACTTAAAAACATCCATGATATTTACATCTCTTTCCCAGCTGTAATCTCTGCTGCCATTTGGAGACAGTCACCTCAGGGCAAAAACCAGGTAGGTGTTCAATCATACACACAAACACTCATAAACAAGAGAGGATGGGAACTGGATACTTTACTCAAACTGAAGTGAGATAACTGCACAAGGACTACCTTTGTTTGTTACATTCAGTGTGGTAGGAACATTCTCTGCCACTGAAACTCAGTGGCTTGAATCTGCCTGTGCCCATACCAATAAATATCTTATTCTCCAAGACAGAAATTATACAGCCTCCTCCTTCCAATAACTGTCCAAACATACTCGGGAACTGTACGGGAAAATGCAAGTTGGCCTGGGCCCAAATGTGTTCCAGGAGTAATTCTAAAATTTAATGGTAGAGATAATTGTGATCCAGATTTCCTGACACTATTTTCAGTATAGATATAAACACAGCCAAAATGTCTGTTTTATGTTTTTCAGGGATTCTGAGCAAATGGCTATATGGTGTTTAGATTTGACAGTACACATAGATTAAGTGACTGGACACTAACCTGCAAAATATTTTTTAAAATACATTTCCAAGAAATATTACCATAAAGAGACTGCTGAATAGTGAATATAAGCCTAATAATAATACCTGTTTCTTTTTTATGTCCTCCATGTACTATTTAGAAATAGTCCTTAGACCTAGCAGTCTGCATGTCAGAAGCTGAAAAGCACTGCTCCAGAATAATCTGACATTTGTATAGAGATTGATGTAAAGAAAATTACATATTCCCTGTATGGTAGATGATTAACTGGAAAACTACTGTAGATGTTCATCCTTTAAGCTTTGGCTGCCTAAACGAGGATTCAATATCGAAGTCATAATTTCATGCTGCTTTGGGTGCTGTGCCATAGTTAGAAAATGGCTAGTGGTCAAAATAAATAAGAGGAGACATGCAAAATGAACATAAGTACTAGCCAGCAAAAATTTCTTATATAAAAACTTAGGGTGATGTGATTTCCTTATTGTAATCATAGCTATTATCTTCTTATAAACAGGATATTTGCATGCAGTGGCAGTTAGATTTTATTTATTTATTTCTAAATTGGCTTTCAGATTTTTAGCAGGAGCTAAGTTTAGCCTTTTTCAAACTCTACTCTCAAAATGGGCTGTTTCAGAGCTATCTGTCTGAAAGGCAGAAAAAAAGCAAGGATAGCTTAATCCAAATTTTTTGTGATGGCAGAAGCAGAAGATCCACATCCAGCCACAGGCAGGGTTCCTTTATTGACATTTGTGAAGTTAGACCAAAATCAGTGTTGTTTGATGTATTTTGCACATTCCTAAAGCACAGGCTTCACCCATTATTGTAGAATGCAGAGTTATCAACCCCTTGACCTTATTAAGATGAACACAGCACACCACCTGTGTCTGCTTCATTTTGCCAAGCTCCTCCAAAGAAATGCATACTTATACACAGAGAAAGACCTTTCCTGTATGGAAACCCCACCTGGGTTATTACCGCTCAGAGCTGATTATCACTTCAGTCACAGGACTCTGACGAACCTTTCATAATGAAGATTTTGTGGAAAAAATAGTGTTAAGGTCCAGATTGCCTTTACTACATATTGACTACTAATGGAGTGTTCTGTATGTTGTATGGCATTTTGGAGTGTTTGGCCTCAACTCTGGAATGTCACATGCCTCAGACCAGCAATTCACACAAAGTACCAATGTGGCTGCTTGAGTGCCTGTTCATGGATCCATGGCATCACTACCTTTGCTGCAGATGAATGCACTGTCACATTTTGTACTGCAGCAGCAGAATTACCTGACCAAGAAAATCCATATAAATACATTTGATGACTTTGAATTTTTTCTTTTAACATCTGTATCAAGATTTATCTTTAATATCTGTATCAAGATTTATCTTTAATGTTTGGTATTTCACATACTCAGGTATAGATTAAAGGGTGAAGTTGTGAGAGATTCTTAAATATTAACGTCTTATTAACATCTTGCTTTAGAAACACATATACTCTAGGGGTATATCCAAATGCAATGATTTATATTCCATCTACATTCATTGACCAAAGAGCTACAGAAAGTAAAACTGTACTGAATCCATGAATCCCACACTAGTTGATCCAGCAGAAGTGGTTATTGCTTTCACAGCCAAAGCAGAACAGGATCTGACAGCTCTCCAGCCATAATGCTCATGGCTTTGGGCAAACTTCTCCCCTTAGGAGATGAAATCAAGTCTTCAAACTTTGTTCTGACACTTTTTATGGTGGTTTAACCACATAGCCACTAGCTCACACTTCCCCAGTGGGATGGAGGAGAGAACAGGAAGGGTAAAATGGGGAAAATTCACACGCTGAGATAAAAACTGTTTAACAAAGAAAGAAACCATAGAATTCAATCATGACTTCTCATGGGCAGACAGGTGCTGAGCCATCCCTAGGAAAGCAGGACTTCCTGTCATACGTAACAATTGCCTGGGAAGACATATGCCATCACTCTGAACATCCCCTCCCCTTCCTTCATTTTCGTTAAATTACATAGGCTGATATTTAATACATTTCTAACAGCAGTGTTCAAAAACTGATGCCTTTTTAAGCAAACTGCAGTACACCAAAGCCAGTGAAATAATTAATGAATTATGAAATAAAAATATGGTTGCCACTTAGAAATATCTTGAGCATAAGGCAGTCTACTGACAAACATTTCAGGAGTGCCTGCTGTGCTCTGCATGGATGGTGATCTCTCACTGTGAGCCTGATGCTCGTGAGGCTGTTTTCTGCAGATCCCTTTCCCCTTTGAGCTTCCGCCACCTCCCATGGGGGAAGATCATGTCACAATTCCCCAGCTCTGCAATTTCTTGTCTCTTCATCTTGTCTGTGTTGTCCTAACCTCATCCTGGCCATGCTCTGGTGGGAATGGCAGATTGTCTTGGTTTGAGATAAGCAACTGCCAACCCCCCCAAGCACAGAGAGAAAAGCCTCCCTCCTAACACCAGGGAAAGGGAGGAAAAGAGAGGGGAAAAAAAAAACACTTCAAACTGCATTTATACTAAATCTACATATATTTTTCACAGAAAGAAAGAGACAATTAGAAGAGAGTACAAATATACACTCACACAAGTCTGCAACAACAAGTTCCCCACCTCAACTTCTTAACGAACACACAAATTCTACTGTCCTAACTCCACATTACTTAAGAAGAAGCTTATTCCCCAGGGAGACAAACCCAAGCAGAAAGGAGAGACCCAGAACAACACATTTTACTTTCCTGAGGTATCCTGTGAGCCAGTGGTGGGCCTGGTCCTCTCCTTTCCCCCTGGGACAGCATCATGCATCCTCCCAAGAGGAAGGCCGAGAAGCGACTGACTTAACCACTCCCACACTGGTTCCTACTTCCCTGGAGATGATGTCATAATGTGGTATGGAATACAAAGTTACTGGCTAGAAGAGGTCAGCTGTTAGCTCAGCCCAGCTCAAGTCAGCTGACAGCTTCGGCCTAATCCAAACTTCAGAGCCCAAATCTAGGCCCACCTAGGTGAACCCATAACACAGATTAAGACTTGTGATCTGCCACTGTCATTAAAGCTTAGGGCCTGACTCTCTCTCTTAGTTTACCAAAGGAAATTACTATTTCCTGAAGTTTCTGGAAGTCCACAGGCACTTGTCTGAGGTAGAGGGGCAGCTTTTCTTGAGTAAATATTGCCTTCTTATGAAAGAACTGTTAGTTTGGACCGAACCAGTACTTAGCTTGGCAGCTTAGGAAATCATTTATTTGTTGTGCCTGGAAAGAAGGGTGGTAGGGGAAGAGACTGAGAAGCACATATACTCTTAAATCATAAAGACATATATTTATTTATGCAAATGACAAGTACCCAAATGTGGGCAACACAGCTCTGAAAAGGATAAAGACTGTTTAAGCACGGGAATAGATAGATATAGACTTCTAGAATATGAGTTTGACGTCATTTGGTATGAAATAAGGGGTGGAAGTTGTAGTGGTTTTGGCTGGGCCTCAAATTAGCAGGCTCAAGGAGTTGGCATGGATTGGGAGAGACAGGTATTGTCTAAGTAACCAAGGAGATATTTCATACCACATGATGCAAACCTAAGATATCAGTGCAGGAGTAAGAGGTGTTTTCCCAGTTTCATCATGGCTGAAGTACAGACAGGACATGGTGCAGCTCCTGTCTTGCTGGAGTACACCCTACTGCTGCTGTTGTCGCCGCTACTTGCATTTTGTTTGAGTTCAGGAAGTAGAAACATTTTGTTGTTATACTTTCTGTTTCTTGCTGGGTGTCATTTGGGGTGCTTATAAATCTAGAGTTGTGGAATCTGGTTTTGGTGGGAGGTAGAAAATTGTTGTTATACCTAATCTGTGTGTGTGTTATATTGTAGTATTACTTTTCTCTTTTCTGTATAAATATATATAGTTAATTTCAACATAAACCTAGTTTGAGAGGGTTTTTTCCCCTTCTCCTTTTTCTCAGCTGAATCTGTATTGGGCAGTTGGCAGTTTGCCAGCTCAACCCAAGACACACCAGAACTCTGAATGAGTGATGCTTCTCACCAAAGCTTTTGCACAGACCTGCAAATTAATGGTACTCTAACAGGGTTGCCTACAAGCACTACAAGCTCTACGTGACTTCTTTCTAGTTAGAAAATGTGTTTGTGGTAGCACGAATGGACAGAGTCAGATGCTGAGTTGTTAAGTCCATGGCGAGGAAGCATTCGGCCCAAGGTCAAGATCAGCAGGGGTACATTAGTTACTTAGGATCACCCATAACTGTTTCTATCAGCAAGCAGAGAGTTACATCCCAAAGGCTGTTGTACTTTGAAATGTTGGGCTGACCACAAGTTCAGCAGACCTGCCTTAACTTGCCACTTTTCTACCTTACTGTCACTGCATCATCATAAATGGTAATTTATCATGCCAGGAACTAACTTTGGCAGTTAGACTTCAAGCATGGTTTCTCTCAACAATTCTTCCATATACCTGGGCAGAAACATTTTGCACTTGCACTTAAGGAAACTGAGAAATTTGTGGTGCTTACTCAACAGGTGTTTCCTTTCCTGTCCACTCAGAGTTTGGAAGACACATTTGTCTCAAAACTTGTATTACAATACATCCTCTGATACCATACCATTTAATATTCTTTATTGGATCATAAAGTCTAGTCAGCCTCAATGGGAAAAATGCTTGGGAGGAAAATATCAGACACTGTTTCTGTAGTGGAAGAGAAAGTTGAAAGGAGTTGATGGTGGTAAAATTACTGAGAAATAACCTGGGAAAGGGAAAGTCTTGAGTACCGGAAAGTCAAAAATTTGCTCTGAGAAAGAAAGAAAGACATTTGAGAAAAAAATGTGTGGAATGCAAGAAGAGTCAATTATGGGATACTCAAAAAGACAGAAGGAAAAAAAAGGGATTATGGTTGAAAGGAACATATTTGGGCATGAATTTGCACAGAAAGTGAGATCAGAACAAGATGCCTCAACAGCATGCAAAAAAACCCCAGACAAAATAGTATCTTGGGTGGTTCTGGAGCTGAAATTAGACTTAAAATAAAGGATTGTTTTGGCTGTGGGGGAAGAGGGGCATAAACCTATAGGTTAGAAGATCGCTTGGCTATATCCATACTACGGCTAGAGAGCAGTCTACAGGTAAGGTAAAGGCAGAGCATGTTCCTTCACCTCGATCACCACAGCTGCTTCACAGACTGTCTTTGATAGCCTCTGGGGATGTGATGTGGTAAGGGGATTGAGTGTATGTGTGCACATTGGATATCAATCACACTGGGGTGTTGCCATCAGGGCCCAGCAACTGGGCTACTGCCTAAAGTGTCTGTGCAGCTGGGAAACCTAGTGTCAGAGCAGGTCTCAAGAGACAGCAGAATTAAATTCACCCTGGCTCTAGGGCCTGGATATTTGAACGTTAGCTTTAGCTAACCAGCAGTTTCCTCCACATTTCTTTCGAGCATTGATTAAAATACTAATGAGGATAGCATGCACCATGAGGAAACAGACTGTGTGAAAAGCAAATGTGACTTGAGAAGAGTGCATCAAAGCAAAAAGCTGCACTGATAACCAATCACTCAGACAGCAATACTGTCTCCATAGAGTGTGAGCAGAATAGAAAATTCTGTGTAAAGTTAATTCTGCCTTCATTCTCTATCACAAACACGCCTGTTGTCAGTAGTCGTAAGTAGTGATAATGAGAGCTTAGGTGGCTCTAGCATATTTAATGTCTCACTTTTGTATTTACCCGAACAGTAAAGTTTTATGCATGTTACTAATCTCTTCTTAGCCAGCAGCAGCAGACTCCTTATTCCCTGAAGTCTACTTTCAGTTAATTGCACTCATGAGTATGGCAAATTTAGAATTACTATTTTTCAACAAATTCTTGCAACACCCTGGCCAGGAAATGGGTATGACAGCTAGGCAATATAAGTCACCTCACCTTACATGCTGGTCTAATATTTCAATGGTTTCTTTTTTTTTACTATCAGTAACTGACATCTGTCCCGTGAAAAGGAAGGATCAATAAAACATGCGTATGTATAAACAAATTAAAAAGTAATCCTCTCCAAAAGCAGAATGAAAATTGATGCTACAATCTACTTAGCACTCTAGTTTACATGATACACTACATGAATCCACACAGACAGCACATTCCAAAGAAGCTGTGCCCAAGCAGGGCAGCTAGTGATAATAGCTGATTAACTCCATTTCTTTTGAAGGCAATGCATTAGCTCTATATTTTGGAACTGGCTGTTTCCATTAGACATTGTTGTCATGGATTGTTCTTAATATCCAGCCTGAAAAAATTAGTTACTGGTTTCAAAGTGTGCCTTTGGGGCCAGATTCACAGTTGGAATAGTTCTGCTGAATTTTTGCAGGCTTATACTGCTTTGCTCTGGTGTTTACATGCAGTCTCATTCTGATTCAAATGATCTGAAGGAAACAGTGGCAGTCATCCACCAGCAGAGATTTTTTTTAGTGCTTTTAGTATTTTTCTGTGAGAGGTTAGACAGCTTTGCTGCTTGACTGAGTTGTAAAAACTTTTTTTGCTTAAAATAGTTTTTTTTGAAGGGGGATGGTTGAAGGAAGGGTAAGAAGTTAAGTGATGGTGTCTTTTACATCTAAGGCAGAAAAATCAGGTTTTAAGAGACCAATTCTGCCTCTCAGATAGGGTCTCCCAAGTGACATTCCCTCAATATACTGACAGACCTCACAGCACTGCACTGTGTCCCCATACTTCTGCATTAACACAGCTCAGATCCTCCTGCTTGCTGCTTAACAGTGGGGAAGATTCACTTTCTGTAGAGCTTGAACAATAGAACTGAAGTAGATGAAAAGATTCAACTGATGTCAGCAGACTTTGACTCAGGACCTGCTCCCACTGTGCACTGTGATGAAAGGTGTGAAGTTTGCTTTGCTGGGCTTTATCTCAAGGAAAGATGCTTTTCCTGAAGGGTGTCATGAACACCAGCTTTCACTGTCAATAGCAAACCTGAGCTTGCAGACTTGCCTAGAAGTGATCAACTTAACGGGTTCAGTCAACTTGTAAAGTCTAAGTTGAATGATTCAACTCTAACCTCTTTTCACAAAATCAGGAAGACAGGAGATGGTGGACAGGTCTATATCAGAGAAGACTTCTATTTCAAAGACTCCTGTTCAGAAAGGAAACCCAAATAATGTAACCCCGAAAGTATGACAGCAGCTAGGCAGAAGAAAAAATGGTCTGAAAAGTGGTAGTAGCCATGGTTTTACACACACCAGCCCCCCCCGCCCCCCAGTCACAGGACAATGGTTCTGTCATCCACTACATTGAAAAGCTGAGGTATAACCCCAGACAATGTAAGTCTTGGAAGGAAAAACAAGAAGAGGCAAATCACTGCAACTCCTCGAATCAACGAGACACTCAGTGCCACTTGGAAATTTGTGGTTTCCACAGGAGGAGATTGACTGTTTTGCAGGTACACCCTCACATCTTGAGAAACACAATCAATCAGTTAATTGGTTGCTTAAGGAAAAATTTTGCAAGCTATCACAGGAATCGTAAAAAGACAAGCAAGCTGAGGGAGAAACTCCAGTATTGCCTTTTTCATATCAGGTCATTCCACTAATGAGTGGTGCTAAATAATTCTATTTGGTTTCACAAATTCACATTGAACTTCTCAATTTCCTCATAGTTCATATGATAACCATGGTGAGCCAGTGTCCTTAGTCTTTTGTAAATGGACTGTATAATGCCTACAAGCTTTGCATAATGAATTGGGGCATTTACAGAATATCTGTTTTATAGGATATATTTCAGAAATGCATGCTACAACAACTCCCAGGGCTTGTACAGTTGCTGAGTATTTTTAAAAGTAATTTTCCCTAGACTTTCAGTGAACCCACATGGGCATACTGATACCTTCCAAACCATAAGGTGTGCCAGAGTTGGCCCCAATCCTCCACAAACTGCATGAGTGGTTAGGAAATCCCATATGGATGTGCTGCTGAACCAAAAGCAAGCAGTCCCGGCCTTTTCCTGTCCATATCTTGTCCCTGAGGGCCATGACACAGCTGTAGTGTGGCTGCTAGGAAACCAGCCAGTTAGCAGACAAATCTTCCTCTCAGCTGGGCCCTGCTGATGGCTCCCAGCCACAGGAATGCAGCTGTACAGCCTTGGGACTGTGCCTGTCTCAGGGCTGGGTTTGGAGAAAGGCATCTGTATATCTGCTTTTGCTGAGTAGCAATGCTTTAACTTTTTCTGTGTTTCAGTTCACACTGGTGAAAATATTGATAAAAGAAGTTTCCTGCTTTCCTTGGGTGTTCTCAACCAAAATACATGAAATCTTGGATGTACTTTGCTTAGGAAGCACAGACTACTGATGGTACAGCTAAGGGAAGGATAATATTTTAGTGGCATCCTGAAGCAAGTGTTCCAACTCCTAAGGAATGGAGCTATGAAGTTTCACTCATATGAAAAAGCCAGGAGGTTCTGCTCACCATGGAGTGAGTCATTGTCACCAGCAGGAATCCTTTATTTAATTCAGGAGAGCTCCGATCACTCAAGAGTCTTATTGGGGAAAAGAAATAATTGACAAAAACTCCAAGTTTTGCTGTCTAAGTCTGACAATAATGCTGCATAATGCAGTCTGTATGTAATGCAGAACAGTACAAATCACAAGTTTAGTTGTTGTTGTAGTTCCTTGGAGTATAAGGTGGCACCAGGGGTCCCAATTATACTCAGAGAGAGCAGCTTTCTGAATTGAGTCAGAGAGGAAGCCCCAAAACAAGGCTGAGGATATTTAGATTTCACTGTTCAAAAAAAATGACATCTATCATATGTGGTTCCTGGGAAAAGAGCAATTGATCGGAAAGAGTGTTTTCCTAAGATTTAGTCTCCTCATGACTTTGTTTATTTTTAAAACATAAACTCCTAGAGAGCATCCAGCAAGACAGAGAGCTAATATCCTCACCAGCTAATAAGAATTCTTTACTCTATGTTTGTTGCAGGTCAGGCAATTGATTGGATTAAGTAATTATAAGCCAAACTCAGAATTGATGGAAACACATTCAAGGGAGTAGGTGTTTTTAGATTTCTTAACATATAAGCCTACAAAAGGAATGCAACAGAATGAATACAGAAATGAAACAAAAGAAACCCTACTGGAGAACTGTAAGATACAGTAAATTAAAATAATGCTCTCTTCTCACCACATACGCAAATCTAAACTACCTCATGGGTAGTTCATTAGTTTTAACTATTTAGAGTTACTTATTTGTGGTATTTACTATAATTGCAGAATTTACTAGAAATAAATTATTTCTGAATTTGAGTCCATTTTGTAAGAGACTTCTGCCCCACTTCAGACATCTAAATTTTTGGTCAAAGTCTAAACTAGTTGCCTAAACACATTTACCAATCCGTGCAGGGAAATGGGCCTCTCTAGCTGATGATTTATCACAACAATCTTAAATATCATTTTTGGAACTGGATTAAACACCTTCTGGACGTGCCTGCTTCTTCTAAGTAATGGCTAGCTGTCTCCCCATAGCATCAGAGTTACAACAACGTCCAATCCATAAATTGAACTGCCTTTCAATGAAAATTTTTTACAAATAGAAATGTGTTTTCACTCTAAATTAGAGAGAAAGGTCAAAATGTCACCAGTTTCACGAAACAGAAGCTTCCAGAAATATAGAATCAGAAATATTGAACTGTTTTGATCATGTCCCATTGTCACACTTTGCTAATTTCAAAATATCTCAGAAGGTTAAAAGCATTTCAATAGCACTGGAAAAATACAAAATATTAGTATGAATTATAATAGAGATTAACAATATAGTCTGTCAACATGAAAACAGCTCCACATAAGTGATATAGCATTCCTGGTATAGCAACTAGATGAAAACTATATGAAGTTAAAGAATCACAGAAGAGCAAGAACAGGTTCTCCCTACTACACATTCTGAAGAACAGAGAGCAGCAGTTTCAACACCTGTTTGAAAATCTCATTATAAAACCCCCAAACAAACGAAACCCAAACATAAACAAAGCTGTATATTCAACTACAAATTTTCCCCCATCTCTCTTTTAAATGTTTTGGTTATAGATCTTACTGAGGTTCTTGGTTACATGCTGTGCTGTGCCATCCTCACACCCAGTCTTCACTGAATGAGACTGTCTCAGAGTTCATTTTGTGCAAGTTTCAGCTCTAAGTACGTTGACAAGCTGTGGCAATACTTTTGTGTCTGCCATCCCTGTAAGCAGGATAATGCACCCTGTTATGAAGCATCATTATTTTGAGAAGTGAGTAGTACAAGACTTCCAGTGGTCTAAGCATTTCCAACTTTGGAAAATGTTAAGTGGTAACACGTTCCTCCTTGACAGCTTGCTTCAAGCAGCAGTGAGGAGAGTCTCTGCAAAAATTTGACCTTGTTAATCACACTGCAGTGCCAAGAAGAAATACATTACCTATTTCTTTGAACTTTGTATAAATGTATGTTACGTGAACTTTTGACCAGTCCATGGGGGTTTTCTTCTGATTTTAATGCTTACCACTAAAGGCAAATGTCTGTGTAATAAGCATTGCAACAAGAAAATTGAGACCTCCAAGGCAAACTCTTTTTTAAGCTAGATCTAAGCCTTGATGTGATGGAATTTCACACTTTGTGTGTATTATTAAAGGTCTACAATATGGAATTTCCAGCCAAAGACTCCCTACGCAACCTTACTGTTTAATTGAACTTTTATACCCGATTAACCAAAGAATCTGAATTAGGATTTTTACTTTTTGCCCTAATCTTTATCTTATTTCATTCCCCCAACCCCATGTCTCTCCCATAGTATAGAAGTTTCGGTCTATGACAGACAAAACAGGACAGGTAAGGAAGGAAGGGTATAATTCAAATATAACTGAAAGCCACAAGTTAAAAGTGAGGCTGAAATATAAAAGAATTCTAGAGAAAATATATTTTAGAAAATTAATGAATTAGCTCTGCTTTTATGCATCACCCTAAAATTTAAGGGCTACAGCTGCCAGTACTCAATTCTGCAAGATAAATGAGAATAAAATTTTTTTTAGCAATGATGACAAGATTGTTAACAGTAAATGAAAAATTGGTGGTCTGGAAAACAGTACAGCTGTACTCATGGACCTCTGGGATGATATCCTGGCTGCTGGACACTAACTGGCATTCTTTATGCAATTGTGAAAAACAATAAAAGTGTAATCTCCAAACTGCAGCTAATACCTCCTGAGTTATTCTCTCACGGAGACCAGACATGGCCTCTGACTTCACAAGAGAGCTTGTGCAACATTCCAGTGAAAATTAATAATGTAGGAAAGGGGTAAGATGAAGGCAACAGATGCCACTTTGAACTGAAGTCAGAACAGCTGGGAGACTGGGCTATGAGCATCACTTCATTGTCCTTGCAGACAGATTGGTGGACCCCACATGTGCCCAGTCTGCATGTTTCCCTGTGCAGAGCCCTGCAGGTGTCCACCATGGAAAAGCAGATACCAGAGCACCCAACCCAGAAAGAAAAACTGATTTCAAGAAGCTCTAATGAAAAACAGGTGCTTTCTGCAGGAAAAAGATACTAGGGATAAGAAATCTCATGAAAGGGACAGTGTTACACATAAAGCGGAGGTGAAACAGTCTTAAATAACTCAGTGAACACATGTGAAAAACCTGAGATAATGCCTTTGATAAGAACATTTTTCCCAAGCTATTAGGACCCAAATTTACATGCATGGATGGGGATGAACAGTATTTAATAATTGTGCCAGAAAAATAAAAACCAACACACACACACAAACAACAACAAAAAACCACAAACAAACAAACAAACAGTTTAGAGCTTTTAGCTGCATGTCCTGTTTTATCCATGTTTACATGGTGAATGGATAAAACAACAATGGAGCCATCTAACTTAGCTACCTAAATGGCATGTTCTAATCCCATGAATAAGTAATGGATATTAAGTAGTCATGTGAGCAGGGATGAAGTCTGCATTCCCAAGTGTCATAATAATTCTCTCTTTGGTCCTACATCTTTTACATTAAATGTATTATTCTGAAATTAAATTTGTACTGTAGATCTGGGGAATGTCTTAGATGACCCTGAGCTTGTCCTTTTCTTTCATGTACATCAGAAGTTCTTAGAGGAGACATTTCCTTTTCACACTAAGCTTGTCTTCCATTATTATTCTTAGACTACTACAGCTACAAGAGCACTGCCACTAGTTTCAATTATTTCAGACAGCTTGAAACAGCTTCCATGGGACTGAGAAAGCCTGTACTCAGAATAGCCTATAGTCTGGCCATTATGATGTTCTTCTGGGACACGTCGGAGTGGGTTGAATCCTATTAAGTAGAGGAGACAATTGAATCTGCCTTTCCTGCAACCTGGGTGAGTACTTTAATCATGACATATTGGATAAAAGGTTAGGGGAGGATCACCGTTGGCTTCTTCAGATGCATTTTGTTAGGAATGAATAATAGCTTTCTACACAGTAGAGCTTCAGTTTTGTGAGTCCCACAGGCACTAAAGTTGTAAGTACTGGAGGACAGCTTAAGCCCACCATTGTTCATAACAGTTCCTGCTGGCTAGCTTAAGTAGTTCAGCAAGTTTGCAAATCTTCTTATATGACAGTTATGTCTCCTGAAGCACTGTACTGAAACTAGGCACCAAACACAGAGCAATGATCTAAAAAATTTAGTCATTGAACAACTAACTAAGAAGCCTAAGACTAAAGTTTTCAGAAATTTTGAGTTACACATAATTTTCTGATAGATTGGCAAAGTCAGTATACTACTTTTGTAGTGTAACTGATGTTCTGAAATAAAATATGTACTACATGCTCTTTGGGATCTAACACTACTATGCATTCTGTGTATTTTCCTGAGTACTGCTAGTGGATGCGATTCAGCTAGCTGAAAACATAGATTTTCCATCAGCATTACAACAGAAGAAAACACTTTTGTTTTCAATACTCTTTAGATATCACCAGCCAGCCATATACATGCTTTCTTCTACCTAGCCATGTTTTCCACCATGCTAAAACCATACAAATAGGTGGAAGATGCATTCACTGTCAGCCACAGACATTAAAGACTCTGTATGCTCCAGTAATAAGACCAAACCCTTAAAATAGTCCAATTATGGAGAAACACTTTAAAATCTTTTGCTCCCAGTTTTGCTCAAAATTGCGAAGAAAACTGTGCAGATGCCAGGGTGTAACCATGGAATTCAGTCTTCTGTTTCTTAAAAGGTATCAAAAACACATTTCCAATGCTGCTCTTGCTTGATGTCTGAAATGCAATACATTGAGACATACATTCTTTTAAAATCTCATGCTTTCATGCAGCACTAAAATGTATCTGACATGCACTGAAATGTCAGTAGCATTATATGAGATGAGTTGATATCACAAGCCATGGTGCCATAATTGTAAACAACCCTGGAAATGGGAATTGGAGCAGCATACATATTGGAAAACGAAGAATGTCCTTTAGCTTTTAGCTGCTCGAAGTTAGTTATTTTCTTTCCTGTCATAAAGATGTTCAGCCCAGATACAACCTCAATTTTTGAATTTACTGATAGTTTTATCTCTCCTTCAGTTTTTTATATCAAGTTCCTTTACAGTTTTAGGTTGCATGCAGTTATACTTGTTCCACCGAGAGAATAGACAAAGGAGCTTGTAGTTAGACCATTAGCCTGAAGGTGAGTAGACTTAAGTGTCCAACACTCCTCTGTCATCAGACCTCTCTGATGAGGGTGGACAAGTCACTCAGTGGTTTTCTGTTTCCAACTTATATACAAGTGAAGCTACTGTAAGGCTTGTGAGGTGCTCAGACAGAACAATACAAGGGCCTTCTAAATATCATAAACAGATTTTTATTTCTAGATATAAAAAGGATTTCACTTAGTTAACAATTTATTTGATGGTTTATATGGTCCAAAGGTGTCTATACTGGAAATTAAAAAAGCAAGTGTTTTATAATAACCTCACTGGAAACATTGCACTGTCACCTTACATCTGTTTCAGAATCTATGAACCACTTACTCATTGTCACGCTGAAACAATGCAATGCTAAATTACTGTACCTCTCATCTTGTAATATGATAGTGACATTGGGAGACTGGAAAATAGGCCTTGCATTTAGATAATTTTATTCTATGTTATGTGCATGCTTTTGATGAAATGCATCTGAACATAACCAGCAAGGTGTGACTCTGAAAAAAATTATTTTTCAGCCGACGAAAGTGGTTTTGTTTTTCTATCAAAACTGCAGAAATACTATGACTTTCAGGCTCTATTTTCCCTGAAACTCAGTAAGAATGTAACACAATTCACATCTGTGGTTAGGAGACTTCAGATTTCATCATCTACAGAAAAGACAAAACAAAATATTTGTTTCACACAGAATTCTATGAAAACTGTAACTGTCCTTTGCAAGAAATTGACAGATTTCAAAACTATATCTTTAAAAAAGGGGAAAATCAATTATCAAAATTTCTTGCAGAATTTGAGTTAACCTGTCTCTACATGTATCTTTATATGTGTTTATATATGCATACATATATATATACGCACAGCTATAAGTGTAATTTTAAGCATATATATTGCTTTACATGTCATTTTGAGAAGGATTCGTCTGTCCCAGCTTTTCTGTCTAGAAGTTCTACATTGAAATCTAATTTAGACTTCCCGAACAATGGAAGGAAGCAGTCATCCCCAAAGGATGCTCCCTTTCAGCTAAAGTAAAGTAGCCTAAAAAAAAAGAACAGATGAAACCATTCTCTTGTTTACCCATTTTCTGCAAAGATTACAAAGAGTGCTATACATAACTTTATGTCAACTTTCTTTACACAAAAAAAGATAGCTTAAGAAAATCCTATTCTTTGACTTTCCCTGATCTCCCCTGAGGGTCCAAGTTTCAGAGCCTCTGGTGCTCAAAGGTGGGATTCTAGACAGCACCAGGGTGGTCAGGGTTGGTGAACAAGCTGGCTTTCCCCCAGATGCCACACACCATGGAAGATTTCTTCCTGAGAGTTCAGATCTTTGAAGGGCAAAACATTCTGTCAGACATTTCTGATTAATTCTAGTCTTCAACAGTACTGATTCTTTTTTTCCATTAATTGCAATGCATTCTAGATTGAGTAGATGTTTTGACTGAGCCTTATAGACACCCTAAAGACACAAACCAGCTACTGACTCCTCCTGGCATACCACAAGCCTGATATCTACTCTGGCATCACAGTTAATGGAATTGCAGTATAAGTTGAAAACTTGGTTGACCAAAGGACCAACCAAAGTGATTTCCCAACTAAAACTGTGTGTGTAAAAAGCTTGGACTGTTCATTGGCTTTTTCGGCTGTGTTCAGACAGCAAAGGAAACATCTCACATCAGCATCAATGGGATTGAGTGATGACACTAAAAAAAGTAAAACAAAATGCAAAGCTAAACAGCAAATGTGAGAAGAAACAAGGGTTATGGTTTGACATATAAGCAAAGGAAGGAAGACACAATGCTGAATCAACACAGAAATTAATCTATATAATTTGCCCCAAAGAGACATCAATATCATTGTTTTAAAGGAAAGGAAAAACTGAATCTCTAAAGAAAGACTGTAAGGGACAGAACTTTCCTCTGAATCAGCAGTTCTTTGCATGCTGATAACACCTGCATTTACTGTTAATCACAACTGGTTGTAAGTTTAATATTTCTTGGTCTCCTTGACTGCCCTCTGGTTCCCTTTATTATTGTGCAAAATAAATAACTAACATTCCTAGATGAAAAGACTGTGAACTGAAATAATGATTTTTCAGTTTCTTTTTCCTCTAGTAAAAGGTAATGAGGCAAATTCATCACAGGAATAATTACCAGAAATTATTCCTATTGTCAAACCAAGTGACATTTCATTGTTTATCGGGAGGCTTAACGATGATCTCCAGTGATAATTACTGAGCTTTCAAAGTTATTGTAAATTTGCACCAGATTTCTCCATTTATCCAAACCCAGAAAATATGTGACTACATAAACATATATTAAATAGGTCTCAACTGCTGACCTGTGCTGAATGGAAAAGCAGTTTTCATATGTATAATATTTTTTATGTTTCCATTCCTCAAATCTTTCTCTTGAAATCTGAATGTAAGAATTAAAAATGAGAGTTTACACATGGACCTACACAATGAAAAAATAATAACAACCACAAGAACAGCAATAGCTAAAGAAAAACAGAAAAAAAACAATCCCCCCAAACCAAATAGGAAGTGTTCAAATTCTCACTCAACTCTAAACTTTTTCTGATTTAGTCACACACACATGCAGGACCAAAACAGTGACAGGTAAATTTTATTAGCAGAGATGGTGCAGAAATCCTTCAGATAGGACTAATGAAGCCAACTGTAAAACTTCTGCAGTATATTTAGTTCAGGTGCAATGCAACTTCCATATAAATCTGACTGCTTTCAGGGCAATGCTTCACTGTGTCCCATAGAAGTACCAGGTTATAGACTACTACAGACTTGAGACATTCCTAAGGTTAAATGGTAATAATTTTAATTATCTCAATGGTGAAATCATGCTCCTAGAGAGGCAGTTATGTAGGTGAGATAAAGACTGTTAAAATTAAATTGAAGAAATATGTGTGCAACTGGATAGTAATCACTAAAATTGTGTAGTAACATGGTTTCTCACATTTCCTCAATTACTTTTTTCACTACATTTTCTTGACCTATTGAAGCTTTTAAAGCCAGAAGGGTGTTATGTACATCATCCACTGTGATCTGCTGCTTAACCCATGCCAGAGAAACTTGCAAGTGATATTTCTTAAAGTGGTACCTGATGCCATCCTTTTCCCATGGGAACTTGGGGGAAGATGGCTGAGGGCAAAAATTAGAGGAAACTGAGAAGTTATATTAGGTTGTAACAATATGGAAATTATAGGGTAAAATGCAGCTGCTACTCCCTGGATGGAATGCAGTTGGCATGCTCAAAACCTATTCCGTAATGATTCTCCACACACACAATCTACAACCATAAACACCTGCCAAAGAGGGATGGAATTAAAGGTGAAGCACAGTGGAGATACCATAGCCAGGCTCTGCGGAAATCCTTGCAGAGAGAGGAGCTTGGTGGTACTTTGCAACTGATAAACCACATAGCACCTTTCAACAAAGGGCAATAGAGGTCCTGCTACTGAGCCAACAAAACCATGCCATTATGGGGATCCTGAAACAGCTCTGATTATTTTCCTCAGATTTCAAAACCCATTTTAGCAAGAAATTAACACCAACTCGGAAAATCACTGAAGTGAGGACACCTAGAACTAGGAACTGGGACTTTCATCTGACTCTGTGAAGAGACACAGGTCTCTGCTTGTCCTAATTCAGCAAGCTGGAACCAGTTTATCACTGTGTGGGTGTGACCAAAGCTGTGTATTCTAAACCCTCTACGCCATTTTCCAAGGACTGTTAACAATGAACCATTTACAGCAGCTGCCCAGGGCACACCTGACCCCTCAGGGTGTGAGCTGGGTGTGAAAGACATCTGTGAGATAAGAGTTGTGATAATTCCCCTCCAGGGAGTCGTTTGCACCTCCACACCCAGCCTGAGGTGTCATGTCTGCTGATGGGCCATCAATGATCCCAAAATACCCCATGACTCACAGAGTCAGATCACCCATTGTGTAATCCCCTGCCCTGAGGGAGGTACTGGGCGTTCCCACCTGGACCTGAGGGGATATAATCTCGGGGGTTTTGGGACTTGGGGGACCACTTGGCGGATCCAGAAGAGGACCAGTACCTCGACAGGAAGAGACCATCACTCTCAACCGGACGGAGACCACCACTCTCGACCAGGCTGTGACCATCATTGCACACACAGATTTTTCACCTTCTTTACTTTGGACTCAGGGGAACCACGTGGGGCTAAGCACAGGGGCTAACAAACACCATTGTGTTTGTGCCCCAGGGTGTTAGGTTACACTTATGGGTTTTGTGGGTTTAAACCATTTTCTCCTTATGCTACTGCTTTTATTGTAATATTTTTGTTAAATTGTAGCTTGACTTATAGTCTCTCTTCTGGTGGGTTTGTTTCTCCTGCTGGTTTACCTTTAAACCAGCACACTGGGTAAAATCAATACCTCTTACACACTCACCTTGTTCATTTCTGAATTAAATTATATTCTCTGCAGGCCACCAGGTGACCATTCCCATCAGGAGGAAATATCAACTTCTACCAAGCTTCTTGATGAAGCCAAAAACATGATATCATTATATCTCATTTTAGAGAAGCTCCTTGCTTTGAGTCTCCATTTAGGAATATATGAGCTGGCTGGTAATTATGGCTTTAGCAAAAACATTAGAACAAGTACAAAGTAAGTTCACTCACACGACAGCATCCAACCCAGCAGCATCCTTGCTCTAAACAATCCTATGAATTCCAATAAACTGTTATTACAAAATACAATGCAATGAGGTCAGGTCTTAGCTCTTGTACTTTATTGACCTCTCAAGCTTTGCAAGCAAAATCAACTTGACTCACAAGCTCAGGAGTTTACTGTTAACTATAATATTTCATCTCCCTTTCTTCTTCTAATTTTCATTAGATGTGTCTTACAACGAGAGATAAAGACAAGAACCACTTTAAAGCCAAGTAATTGTTTCTTGATGTTAGGCCCACTATCAAATTAGCCTCAAACAGAAAACTTTGATGAGATCTGCCCAACTATTAAGGCTACTAGTTGAAACTTGAAATTGATTTATTTTGCCTATTACATTAACCTTTGCCTTTAAATTCCATGGTTTATTACCTAGGGCAAAGTTAAGGCAACTTGATATTTAAACATGGTAAAAATTAACATAAAAGACATGTTGTCATAAGCCACATGTTGCTGTAATAACAAGTTGACAAAGACTTCATAAGGATATTCAGTGCTAGCAACAAAATGAAATATTTGTAATAGTGTCATAGTTGAAAATTAATTTGCTGGCACTGCAGAAAGCAAATGTAATTAGTAATAAGCAGGCTTTATGTGGAAAGTTTATAGGACCTGCAATGCAAAGATATGTGAACTGAAAAGAAATGTTCTTGTGACTGTGAGACAGGGCAGAATGAAATCCATTTATTGTGCCCATTTATCTAAGGCTGTTATAATTAGATTGATGTATTAATATAAATGAGGAAAGCTTCTAGCTTGAATGTGGAAGAATTTCTGTAACTACAGAAGGGAGCTGGTAACCCTGTCGTTATTAACAGGAGAATTATTTCATTAAATAGAATGCTAATTTAAATATATACTGCTTTTGCACAAAAAAATCCCTAAGAGCAGAATATGAGCAATAATTTCCTACATACTAAAGCTGTAGGTATTTTGACAGGAAAAAGCACCTGCTCTTCACCAGCAGAAAGGGCATTTGGGATTTCAGTGTAGGATCCATACAATTGCAGTTCTTGTATTTTGATAAAAAAGGTCACTCCATCCAAGTATACAAATTCATGAATCCAAAATGTATTTATACTTGATTTCTTCTGAGTACAAAAGACATCCTTGAAATGTCAGCTCCTTCACCCTCTACTTCTGTTTCCACAAACAGGTTCTCAAAAATTCATAGGTTAAAAAAATGAAACACCAGATTAATTTTATTTTGTAAGTACCTAGAGACAAATTTTTTTCTTCTTAAAAAAATCTCTCAGGGATATATTGCTTGTGGAAAAATGTGCTTCTTTTTATTTAGAGGGACTGGACTCCAATTTTGGGATCCAGGCAGACTAGAGCAATGCAAGGAAGGCAGTTGCTCTAGTGATGCCAGGTGGACATGTGAATATGTGTGCTTCAAACTCCTCTGTCCTCTCCTATACACATGCATGCACACACATAGATAGCCAGAGAGGCACCAGTTCATGCTCTACCCATTGTCTGCAGGTGAGGGCACAAGCAGCAGGGGCAGTTGTTAAACCAGCTGAAGTGCTGGTGCACTGGTGAGAAAGGAAACTTGCAATGTCCTGCACATGACACTCAGTCCAGAAGCTGCCAGCTGGACCATGCTGCTCCATATGAGCAACCCAGGAGCTAAAATAAAATCACAAAAGACATCTTCTACTCCACCATCAGCCTATTCATGCAGAAGCTGAGTATCAAAAGAGAAAAGCACTCTCTTTGATAGGAAGAGTTTTTTCTCATTTTCTCAAGCATCACCCAGAAATAGCGTTTCTAAGGTTTCTGAGTATGATGAAGGTTATTGGCACTCACTGTACCATTTGCAATTATAAAATGTCACTATTCAGAATTTTCCTATGTTCTCCTTTCCTGGTTGTGGTCTATGATTAACACATGATGTTTTGATAGAATACCCATCCTGCACTTACTGTTTTGCTTCCATATTTTCCTCCTTGTTTATCTTGCTGTGTTCTTGAAATTGCTTTGCTATTTGAGGACATAGAAAAATCTGGTTATATGATGGTATTTTAAAAACACCTTAGCTGGGCTTCCTGGCACTCTGACAGACAGAATGAACTCAGACACAGTGTATTTTCCAGCAACCCACTGCGAGTATTCCAGTGGTTATCTTAAAATACCACCAGCGGGATCGTGTCCTCCCAGTTGATTCACCAGCAGGCTTGTGCTGGGAACAGGTGGCCCCAAGGTTACCATTTAGAACATCATGGCACTCCTTAAAATAAGCTCCTAAGGATCTAAACTAAAGCTCTAGTGTTTGGGTGTCCCTAGCACACACCTTACATCATCAATGCTAATAGGTGGAGTCTCCCATTTGCAAACCTGTGTCAAGATTCAAATATAAGAAACAAATTAAGGTGAAGAAAGAACAAAAGAATCCTGTCAACAATGGCACAGCTTAGAATTGTATTAACTCTGAACTCTGGAAAAAACCAGCCTGAATATTCAGTCACATTTTCAAACAATCTGCTTTCGACCTTGTTTAACTTTGCATGAACATTTGGAAAACCTGTAGTGCTATATTTTACTGCTATCAATATTCATGTAAAGCAAGCACTAAGTTTTTATGCTCAAATATTTATAGAAAGTGAATTTTATGTTTGTTTTCTATAAACATTAGTTTCAGATTCCTAGTTGTTAGCATTAGCACTGCACCATCAAGAATGAGAAACAACATGTCTTGTGCAACACAGTTAAATGATACAGACAATATTCCAAAAGAGATCTATAGACCACATGAATCACAGAATTACAGGAGAAATCTGCAGAAACAGTCAACTGTATATGGGCTTTCTGTCAATGGAGAAAATGAGCAAAATGTATCAGATTCAATTTAAGTATGAATTATTCAGCCAACTCTTTTTACAGACTTCCCTTTCAGCACTATTATTTTTCATGTTAGACTATACTAACTCACTTTATGAAAGTTAGGAAGCATCTGATCTATTATTTTTATAAATTGTTTTATCACAGTGTTAGTTCTGAGGGTTTCTGTTCTTGTGCTATCAGCAATTAGTTAAGAAACATACTTCTGCAGAAGCAGTAAAGAAAGTCAACTAAGAATAAAATGGCAGGAACATTATTGTCTCCATTTTACTGAAGGTAAAAGAAAACCTTTCGAAGATCAACAATTACCATGCTTTTAGATAGCATGGTGGTAGATCTAAAGATCTAACCAAGTCTTCTACTCCTAATTACTAATAAGGTGCATGTAACAGATTCCATTTTCCCATATAGATATGTTTTATTGTCATTTTTTTTAAGATCTATTTTATCTTTTATACTGAACTTGGTGTTCAGCAACAAATAAAATAGCTTCTTGAAATCACAGGCATTGAATAAAATTCTTCAAAATGCTACTGCTTCGTCTGGAGGTCACACACTTTTTAAAACTGCCTCTCTTTTATTCCAGTACTTATGAGGAATATTTACTCTCACCTCTGCACCAAGTCAGTTGCTGTACATCTTTATAGGGTTTCGGAGCTCATTTTCAAAGCCAGATGGATGCATGGGCAGGACCCTTTTTGGACTGTGGCCACATGGCTTTTTGAGCCCTGCTCACTAGACTTGCACAGTCAGAAACAACTCCGTAACCAGATCCAGCAACACAGCTGATGCACAGCTCATGTGAAGCAGTAACTGACCTGGAGAGGCTTCAGACGAATGATACAGAACAGCAAAAACAGTACTGAACTGGGAGGGAAAAGCAAGAATTAGACTGGCCAAGTCTGTACCCTCATTTTATTTGGCCTTCAAAAACAACTTTTGTAGTAATTTCCATGTTGCCTCATCATTAGCTTCATTAAGATGCTGTTAAAAATTTCTCTTTGCAAAAACGCCGTCACAAGTTAAAAACCATAGTTGCATTACAGTCTTGGCACAGTCTCTTTATCTCAGCTAGATAGTTATGATTTTGGACACTGCTTTCCACAAGATGTTTCTTGTTCCATATTTGCACTATCCCCAAATCATGTTCAATTTTGACTCTTCAAAAAAAAGGTTATTTTTAAATCTTAACTCTGCACTGATGGAAAAGCCTACATATTCAATACAGAATCTTAAAATCTTACTATATAGCCTTGCAGACCTAGCTAAGACCATTCTTGTTAAGATCAGGAAGAGGCAGGGATTGGCCCCGTGGATCTATTTGACTTTTACATTATGGGACAGCACTTCTAACCAGAGAGGAGAGTTATTTTGGTAGTAGATCAGAATCCTAATTTACAAGGACCATGCTGCAGTCAAATGCCTTCTCACACCAGTGATTTCCATTGTGTTTGCATAGTGCTTATTTTTACCTGCTGTCATTGAAGTTATTACTAGAGACAACATAGGTTCAAAATGTCCCTTGTATTTAAGCAATAAAAAAAAAAAAGAAAATAAAGGTTCCCTGGGATTCCCTGCACTAGGATTTTTGCATGAAAGTTTTTTCCAAATGCAAGTATGTTCTCAATCAATCATCTGCAATTAGCCCTGCTGATATCACATTTGTAAAAGTCACACTTCTCATTTCAAAATTCTACAGTCCCTGCACATTGTAAATTATGACTTTTAAAGAAAGGATATTCTTTTGTGTAACCCAGATCACATTTGGGAGTTCATTTCATTTTAATGCACTTCACATTTCTCAAACAAGCTTCGTAATTTCCACCCATAATGAGTATATTATCCAAGTAACAGATCACTCTACTTAAAATGGTTATTATGCAGTCTGCAGAAATGCAGAAAGATTGCTGGCCGTTGCTGGAAGCTGCCTGACAAGAACAAAAATGGGGTGTACTAAATAATATGGAGATTCTATCAAATAGAAAGCATTAAACATTCACTGAACAAACTGGCCACTATTCAACAAATAATTTATTTATCCGCAATTAAATAAAGTGAGAATTAATAATTTTTCCATTGTTCCTGAAAACATATTTGGATGACCAAAGCAGCTGCGCCAGCCACTCAGCTTGCAGGGTGGGAAGGTGAAATGGAGCTGCTGGGCATGACTGGAGGCAGCCCTGACACATACATGGGGCTGTGCTCTCCCCTAGGTATGCTGTACAGGGTTAGGTACGTGCCATTTCCACCCAGGCTTATCAGGAAACACAAATCAAACCTCTCAGTATCTCCTCTCCTCCCTGGGAATGACACTGCTGCTCCCATGTACCCACTGCTGCATCCCTTAGAAGCAGTGGCTGCTGTAGCTGCTGCTCTGGCCCCTGCACTGTCACCTCTTCACAGCTGCTGCCAGTCCTGCCAGCTCAGGGGAAAGTTCGCCCTCCACTTCCAACCCCTTCACTGTGTCTTTGCTTGTGGACACATGGTGCCATTTTTTTCCTGTTTGTTTTTCCTCTGCAATCTTTTTAGGATTTCAGTGCTAAGTAGTGATTGCTTTTAGTCACAAAATGCATTAGTGGTTCCACACAGATCATAGTGGAAATGATTTTGTCGCAAATGACAGTCATGAGGGAGGCATAAGGAATTATTTTTGGGAAATAACTGTCATAAGGGAGTCACTTGTGCTATCGCTCAAGTGTTTTTAGTACTCAAGAGTAGGCAATGTGAGGTAAAAGGTTTTTTGCATTGGAAGTAATACTATAAGGAACATAAACAGCTAGTGAATATATTAAAGCAGGAAAACTATCCTTCTCTCACTATGTACTAGCTACTGAGTTATAAATGCCAATTAATGCAATTCGTTTACTTGAAGACTGATTTGTTTCACCACTGAAGTCTTTGAGAGGAACATTTATAACATGTAAGGTTACCTGCTACCTACTTCAGATGCTGTGAGACACGTTTCCAGCTCTGCCAAAAGATGCAGAAAGCCTTGGGGCAGGGGGAGCGAATGCTGACGGGAAGCAGTTGCCATTGTCAAACAGTGCTGCTGCTGAAACACTCCAAATGCAAGTTTACTACTGAAAATACCACGTATATCAGGATTTCCCATCCCTGGTATGTGCTCAAAACCTCAGAAGTATCCAAACCTGCTGCGCAGTTGTTTTAAAGGAAGGCTGAAATGTGCTGCAGTGCTTACAGGAAGGAAATGAATTTGCAGGGTATGCAGAGCTGCAGAGCTCTCTGTAAAGGCAGAGCCACCCATGTACTGTGAGGGACATGGAATGCTGGGGTCTGAGCTCACAGCTGCGCTGGGAGATGATGAGGGGCATTTCCACTTCACTGACACAGGACCAGCCTTCAGACAACCCTCTGCTGAGGCACTCAAGCACAGTGGGGAAAACTCACCATTTTATCAAAGGGGACAGGTATTGTTTCAAAGATAAATGGCTTTGAAAAGGACTCTTCTTTGTAGACATTTAGTGCTACTCTACAAGATGAAATGCCGTTCTTTTCCATGGGTTGCATTTTGAAGCAAAATGTAAAAACAGTTTCCTCCTGAAATGGGCACCTCTTTGGTATTCCCTAAGCGACTGTGAAGTCCCTTTCACAGGAGATATTGCTCAGAAAAGATTTATGAAATGTGGCAGGGCAACATCAAGGCCTTAGAACCATTAATTTAAAATGCCTTTCCCCTTCATCCTCCCGTGTAAATTGCTGAGCAATCATGATTTCTTCTTACCTTCTGCTCTCAGTGATACAGCGCGTGTCATGCCAGGATCACAGTTCCATGACATTAATTATACACAGCCAAGATACACATTTTATTTTGTGCCTCAAATATAAAATAGTGCAAAGGAGAATAGGAGACACTGGCTGTGCTTAGGGAATTTCATTTCAGCCCCACACCTTTTTTTTTTTAGAGAAAAGGAAAAACCTGTGGCTTGAGAGATCTTTCATTTTGAAAGTAGTAAAGGGGTCACTGCTACATTCAGAGCTGCTTACAGTGGAATGTCTTGAAATATAGAATAATAATACCAGGAGAAAATTTCTTGGGCCTACTTACTTTTGTGTCAGTGAAGGTAGATGACACGGCTAAGATAACAACCTGACCCTAACCTACCCCCCTAAAGTGCAGTAAAACAGAACCATATAAAACTCAGGTGTAACAGAGCCAGAACGTCAGGTCAGTGAGGCTGTCTCTTCCTAAGGCAGACCTGTGGCATCTGTGCATAATTTTAACTACAAATTTACATTATCAAGCTTCACCTGTACATCAACAGCTGCAAAAAATTCCACAATACATTAGTATAAATTATATATGTTGTATAGAAAGAGACCTCTACAGGGCCAATTTCAGGTGCTCACCCAGAGCAGGATGAATGTGGCACGAAGAGCAGCTGACTGCTTGAGCTGAGGACTCAAGGTGGGGGAAAGCCCCCAGGAGATCTGAGAAAAGCAGCTTAAACATCAGGTACCACAAAGCAGCTACACCTCATCTGCAGCCACACAGGCTCACACAAAGACCAGCACCAGAGAGGTCGTGCTGCTCCCAGGTACACCAGAGAAACTTGCAAAAAGAAAACAGTAATCTGAGATGTTCCCAAAGGAGAGGCTACAAGCTCATGCAGCTTGGCAGATCCTCATGCATGTACCTGTTTCTGATGGAGATTTATGTGTCTCAGTGCAGAGGAGCTACAGAGAGCTGTATGTTGCTCTGTAGCATCCTTCATTCTGCAGGTGGTACAGAGGGAGAGTGAAATATTTTTACTTCAGTAGCCATGACCATCTTGATAACATTATGCTACTTTCCTCTTGTACTCCTCTTTCAGCCCTGCCAACAAGTATGCCAGGCTACTCTGCCTGGCAAATGAAGAGTGCTGCTTGTAGACAGAATTACGCACTTTCTAGACAAGGTTTTAAAAAATAAGAAGAGATTATGGACTTCCCAGCTTTCTAAAAATCTGGACTGTTTTGAAGAAATACTGGTGAATTTTAATCACTTTTCATATGAATCTGACATTTCCACATACATGAATCCCAGACACTGACAAAAGTGATTTATTGGTGATTTATATTGTATAAAAGAATACCAGAAAGGACTATAATGGCAAAAAAAAAAAAAGGAATCACACATAGCCATGACCTGATTTATTGAAATAGCTATTGAAGCTTTTTATAACATATAAGTAGCCCATTCTAATAGATTATATGGATCAGTCACAAATTTTATTAAAGGGTTTTTCCCTACCTTGCTGATACATGTTTCTTTAAAGTTTGCTGCTAGAAAAAAAAACACTTCTTTTTCTTCCAGAAAAAAAATGAGGTGTTTTTCCTTAGAAAAATTGATGTTAGATTTCTAGGTGTGGCCAGAAGTTACAAACACACATTTGTCAAACAACTAGGCTGCCACTGGCTCTGGCTGTGACGAGTGTCTCCATGCCCCCAAAACACCTGGATGGGAGCTGAGGGGAGATCCATCAGCACAGGAGCACAGGAGGAGGGAAAATCCTGTGGGCAGTGCAGCCTGGAACTGGGACAAACTGAGCGGTGCCACATTACCCTGTCCTCGTGAGAGGCAGCAGATCCCAGGCACAATTCAGGCCTAGAGAAAGCTACTGCTACAGGGAAGGACAATTGTTTATGGTAGAGAAAAGACTCAACTGCAGAGTATTCAACCTTAGTTTTTTGTCTGTACCTGTGTACTTTATCTCTCAGTGAGGCAATATTCAAGAATCCTTCAAATTTTCAAGAGCAACTAGTTATTCTCTGCAGTCACATAAGAGTAACCATATTTGACACCTAATGAAAACAACAAATGATACAGTGGTGCTATGCCAGTTTAGCCATATTAAGCTATTACTCCATCCTTCACTCCTAGCTTATATTTAGGGATTATTTGTTAGTGATTTATATTCTTGCTTGTTATAATGCACAAGATAAAATTTTCCATGTCTGGGAAAAAAATTAAGAGTATACATACCATTTATCTCATAGACACCATTAGTCCCTGAGTTATCTGATGTTTTGAAGGATGTCAAACAAGATATTAAATTTCCCAGTTGCTCAACCAGCACTTTTTTGTTCTGCCATGATTTATTTTCCAAGCTCAAAGTAGCCATGATCTATTCGCTTGCCTTACTGCTTGTGTTTGGGCACTCCTAATGTAACAAGTCAGAGACATTCAGACTGTCACTGATTACACTAGAGAACAGTATCTAGACTACTCTGAAGAAACAACACTAGCTGTTCTTTGAGTAGACCTGTTCCTATAGAATATAAAACAGGAGCATGAAGTATTAAACCAAATAGAAGAACCACTGACTACTGAAGAACAGCTGCCTTATAACAATCCCGAGGCTGACTATTGCTCTGCTGGGGATAATGTACAGTCCACTGCATCCAGGAAATTTCAAAAAGACCAAGTAACAACTGTAGAGAGCTCAAATAAAAGAAGAATGCAGAGCAGAACTAAAAACTGCAAGGATTTTGTGGTATTTTGAATACTCAGAGTAAATTAATGGATTTGAGTGCAAAAGAAGTAGCCACAGCAATTTGTCCCCTGTTCTCTTTGCATAACCGTAGGCATAACACGGTAATCACAGAGAAACTCTCCAGTTCCTACCTATGGTCCAACACTTGCAATCACCTTTCTTTGTATTGGGAGCATATCTTCAGTTGAAAACCCAGCACTTCTCTGAGAAAACTGCACCAATACTTACTTTGCTTCTTTAAAACTGCTAAAAATACTTATTTAAAGTTTGAATTTAACAAGCCACATCGTCTAGATATTGGCGTATTTTGTGCTGTTCACTAGATTTAAAAGCCTTCCATTATCCATTGAAAAGGTGAATCTATCTGGGTGCACATGTTTGTGTTTTATCTTCAGACTAAGATAATAGTGTTATTTAACAAAATACAGGCAGAATAGAAAAGCAGGAAGTATAATATTCAGAACATTTCTCCAAGATTTCCTTCATAAATAGTTGGTAACATAGCAAAAGTGTTTCTCATGGACTGAACATAATACTATTATGAAACGTTTTTTCTGTATGTGTTCTCTAAGAAGAGGTAAAAAAACACCACAATTTTTCTCCTGACAATGCAGAAGAAAGACACTTATAACTGTGGTAAGACTCATGAAAATGCTCTCCACTCATCATCCTAAGATGAAACACTAGCTTATTGTAATTAAAAAGCATATTCTCATAAATAAACCTATTGCAATACTGTTAACTCACAGATTTCTTTCATACAAATATGTGAAATGTTAAATGTATTTAATGCATAATACTGACAATTTTTGCTTTGGTGTCAAGGAGCAATATTAAATACAAACTTCAAAAAAGAGGAATGCAAATCAAAGTCATTAGTGTATAGGCCCTTTGCAGCCAGGCTGTGCAAAAAAATAAATCTCATTAATGTGTTGAGCCAATAAGAAGCCACATTATACATGCTGTCTCCAAAACACGTTAGATACTGAACAAAGAAATAGGCACAAGTGTATGATACCTAGTGCCAGCTAAAAATGTTCTATAGATACTCACTGTTCCTTTTTTGTACACCTGTTGTGTTCTTTGTACATTTATCTCTTGCAAAATTTAACATAGTGTACTGGGTTTTTTACCTCCTCAGCAATTAAATGCAAGCCTGTGATTTCTTATTATCTTTGCCATGTTTAAGTAAAGCAAATGCCTAAATCTGCTGTCTTTTTCATATGACATGTCACTGTTTTCAAAAGCAGTCTTGGAGCAGTGGTGGCAGCTCGCACCATGCGGGACAGCAGAGAAAAGCTGTGCATGACCACACAACTCCCCACGCCTGCATGGCCTGTGTGGCCAAGGGCATGTGGCCCGTAGGTGTTTTGGTGACCAGGTCCCTGGGGCCAGCACATCACTCAGAAAGGCATGTCAGGTTTCTCTTGCCAGTGACCACAGTGAGGAAAGTGAAGTTTCCCCTACACCCTAGCCCCAAGAACACCTGCGTAGTTTAGCAACCTCTGTCTTCTCTATATCATGAAGGCAAGATGTCTCGCCCCACTTTTGAGACTCCTCACAGGTCTAGGATAGGAGTAACTTGAGCTGCAAGTGAGGAAAATCTTCAAGGAAAGCACAACTTCAAGGCAGGGTTTTTTACTTTGATCTTGCACATCCTCTCTGCAGACTCTGGGTAAAACAATTGAATTTGCAGTGAGCAGGTGAGCGTTTGGGAGCTCAGGAGCTCTCCCAGGTGCATGCACAGAGCGGGCTACTCACTGGCGCCCACAAGTACCACTTGGCTCTGCACTATGCCACCAAAGGCCACCTGGCTAAGTGTTAGCAGCAACACAGAACACTCTGCTGACAATTCACTGCTGTCCCTGGAGCTACCTCCCATCAAACACCTGCCAAGCAAGGGACTTAAATTGTCTCTGCCTGCCACTGCAGACTCCTTCTGCAACATCAATCTGTGTTCGCTTCTGTAATGCACTTAGTCTGTAATTAAACCCACATCTCTAAGTGGGTAAATTCAACGACACTTTCCAATGTTTTTGGAATTAATAAGTTGAAACCATTTCTACAGCATAGACAGTGTAGAGACTCAGTGACATCAGTCCTCAAAAGACAAGAACAAAGAAGAAATAAACTCCTCTAAAAGAATATCTGCTGCTTTTCCTTCTTCCAGACAAAACTAGAAGCCTGGTTTCATGCCACATTTGACAGCATGGAGGGAGTGTTTCAGGGCAGGCGACAGAATACTGCCAATACTTCAAATCTGTTCCATCACATGCAGTAAATATGAGTGAGCCTCAGCAATTGTCAGTAGCTAACCAAAAATAAGGTGCCTACCTGCTTGCTCTGCACTGAGCTCTTTAGCTGCTGGTTGTTGCACAGGCTGAGTTTGATCTCTTAATTTTAGCATGCAGATTTTAAATGTGTATGGTTACAAAATACATGGGATATATCCACGATTTATGCTCAACTTCAGATTAGAAGAGAGCAAGTATTTAAGAAGGATTTTCCATCTGGGAAGAATAGCTTCACGCTCAGACAAATAACCAAAAGTTAAAAACTTGGAAATGAAGCTTGGAAGTGGCAATGCACCTATATGACCTAAACAAAAAAAACCCCCAATATACTCACTTTTCTTTCTAGTAATCTAAATTACCCATCCTTATTGTGCATCTGAGACAAAGTCATATACTCAGTGCTTCCAGATTACACAGAAGATATCTTCGAGAGCACAGAAGACAATATCCAGATTTCTCATTTGCTGTTTTACCAAATTACCTGCTCAACCAAAGTATCAACATACAAAGCAGCAGCCACACTGCTGCAGAGACAGATCCCTCTCAGCTCTCTTTGTGAGCCTGTGCCTTTGGCAGACAGTAGCTCTGATCTGGGACAGCACTTGCTGACACAACATGGAAGCACTGAACTATGTAGGCACTTTTATTACACCCAGTATAGATAATTTCTAAGGGAGTTTGCAGCAGCCCAAATCCAGATATCCTGCATTATTCTCAAACTACTGAAATAGCAGTGGTGTCTGCAGGGAAAAGCACTGGGAGAAGGCTATGAGCGAAGCTACTGCAGAAAGACTATGGCCTCCTACCAAAAAGATCATCTCTGGAGCAGCACAACCATTCTCCTCCTGGCATCAACCATTTATTTTCAGGAGGTGTGCTGTATCCCAGGTGGCAGGAAGAGGGACAAGTTGGGGAACATCCACCAATACCTTCCACCTGTGAGATTTCCCCACTTGGCAGCTGTTGTTCTTCCTTCAAAACCAGCTCTTCTCAAAGTAGTTGCAAAGCCCTCTGAACCATAACCTGGAGAACAGCCAGGTTGTTAAAGGAAAGTCCCTCTATGCAAGCGATGAATTACTTTATCTTACATTGAAAAGCAGTTTTTAATGAGGTTCCCATCTGACTTTTTTGGGTTATTGTTCAGGCAGGTATTAAAGATCTAACAAATTGTCAACATTTGCATTAATTGGCATTTATATTACAGTTAAATGCAGATGGCAAGCGCCTGCAGGCTGGTCTCCTTATCTGCATTTGCCATTCTACTATGGCAGCCAAACAGTTGGAGAAACAAAACATTGAAAAAGTGTCTTTCTGAAGTCGTGTACTTACTTTCCTGAACATTTTGACAAGGACAAAAGCAGTACTTTTTTTTTTTCTAAATCCTGCAGTTTTGTACAAGAACAGTCAGAAGGTGGATACTGTATTCAGCAAAAGCAAAATTTCTAAAGTGAGTAAGTTATACTTGTGTAGTTGCTGAAGACAGTGACCCACACAGTAGAAACACCAAAACCCCAATTGGCACAAACTGGGAGAAGCAGCATTTCCCAAGTGAGCAACATAAGGTGAACTGGGTAATCCTGGGTGAGCCTGAAGTCTGAATGCAGAATGATATTCCAGGTCCATGGGAAATTGTGGGTTTGCTGAAAGAATAATCATGTGAAACTCAAAAGCTTAGTAGGCAGAAAGTCAGAAGATGATCAAAATAACAGCTCTTCCTTGTCTTTTCACAAAGAGAGTCTGGACAGCCCTCTGCTGCACCTGCAGCTGAAGAGCAGCAATCGCCACACATTCCCACTGTATCAATCCTCAATTTTCATTCCTTTTTCTGTTTCAAATATGTGACAACACTATTTTCAGCCAGATGAAAGCTTACCTTTACTAGCAAAAACAGATGTATTATGCTAATCAGTTTGAATTACTAGATACATGAAGAAAATGTGATCATCGACAGTATCCAAAAGCAGCTGAGTAATTCACCATATTACTAAGTGAAACATGTTGCTATCCTTCACATTTCTTTATTACCTGTACAAAAGCTCCTGATAAATTAGTTGTGGTACAATGGCAGAACATAAATAGTTCAGCTAGGAATGCTTAAACTGGAAAAACCTGTAAATTCCCCAATATATAGGCGATACTCCCTCAAAATTGATATTAAATCTTATAATGTAGATATTGCAGGTCATATAGCCAGTTGGATGTCAGTATTCCCAGAGGCAAATAATTTCTGATGACCACCAGGTACTCCTGAAGCTTTTCATTCCCTTTGCTAGGCACAGGAGTGCTACCTTTGTGATCCTCCCCTTCCTCAGTGATTTATTACCCTGAAATCCTCTGTCAGGTTTAATTCAAAGTCCACAGTACTCCAAAGCTTGTTTTGTAATATATTTACCACATTTCTGCAATGGTAACTTATACAGCAAGAAGTTGTATAATTCAGGGTTGGGTTTGGGGAGGTTTTACTTAGAAATTAAAAAAGGTAAAGACTTATTTCAACAAGACTGAGACAGCATTTCGATGTCCCTTTTTCATTTCTGAGCTCATTATCACCTACTATTTTGGAATTACTGTTATTAGAAGAGGGCCTGGCACAGCTCACTGAGCTCAGAGCCTCATTTATTGCTATTAGCCCAGCAAAGGTGTATTGAAAAGTGTTGCACCTGTGGTATTCATCAAAGGCAATTTGTCCATCTTAGAATTTTATTCTTTCCTTACAAACGCTCTGAGTAACTCCGGGGTTTTCCACAATTTTCTCTGAATCATTTTACTTTACATTTGCTTTCCATTAATTTGAGCAGCTAATATTATTTGAAACAGTCTGACAATAGGGCAGACCATCTAATATCGTGTAGCTCATATTTGTATGTTTCCCAAATACAGGTGTAAATAATGGATATATGCACATATACATGTATACATACTTGTTTCCCTGCAAGGACGCAGTTCTGCATAGCATTTAAACACCTGCCTTGAGCCTTGGTGCTTTCCTAACTAAAGCCTAATTCTGTGTGTTTTTCCCAGATGTGTTTTCTAGATGCTAAGGAAATAGGAATAATGTCAAAATGGGATGCTGGGAAACTGGTGGCAAAACCATTATCTCTGACTTAAAATGTAATCTGAGTTTAGTAGAAATCCTCCAGCAAGGTCTCCTTTGTTCTCACAGCCTCAGATCCCACTGCACTGAAGCTTTGTTTTCCCACTCTAGGAAACATCTGTCAGTTACTGGAATAGCAAACAACGGAGCTATTTCCACCACTTACTCTAGCAGAAAGACAAGATTTAAATGACACTAACAACAACAAAATATCCAAAAGCACCTGTGCTCTTGAGAGCAGGCAGGGATGCAGTGTCCTTGGGAACACCAGCTTCACAAGAGTGAGTTCTGTAGATCAGTGAACTTATCCTCACCCTTCTGAGCTGATGGAAGATTGTATTTCAATCAAGCATGTTTTTCATTAAAAGCATGACAACAAAACCACATAAGTTTCATATTTGGAAATGCAGCCTTAACATAACAAAGAGGTGAAGTTTAGCTGCCTGGTGATTCCTGGTGTAGCCTAAACTGATTTCTGTGAGAACCAGGCACAGAATCTCCACAAGTCAGAGGCAGTGCCACATGGGGTAAGATGGGCTGGCCAAGAGACCTGTCTGCAGCTAAGACTACAGAGGTGGCGCAGCTGAGAAACAGCTCAGCGTTTCTCAGGACACTCATTCCTTAACTGAGCTATCTCACATGTTAATTTACAGCCTGAGGATGAAAAGGTTGGATTTTAAAAAAAAAATTTTCACCCAGAAGTCATCAACCCCTGAAGAAAATTGTCTCCAGTGACTGTAGTGGACAGACTTAGAGGTAGTTCTTTCCATAAGAAATAGCCTGATAGTCAAATAGTCATATTTCTGATCTCCTGTTCTCTATGTGTCTAAGAGCTATATGAAAATGAAAATAAAACATGTTCTCACATCTTGTTTATTCTGTTCACAGATAATCTTTCCCTAGGGAAACAATGACTGTTGTACCATGGAAGGAGAGGCAGGGTAAAAGAACCACTTTTCTCATCAATTATATTGCAACATCAGGAATTAAGAAATCTCTTTTTTGTCATTATAGTTCCATCACTAAATACTGATAAAAATTATTTCCTTTGATCTCCTCGGGCAGGTAAGGTATATCATATAGATTTTTAAAATAAAGTAAGTTCTCCATTATGGACTGTATAAAAAGTATGGAATGTAGAAAATAATATATTAAAAGAAAACCTTACTAGAAGTGTAACCTACAGTAAAAAAAATATTCTATTAGGATAAAAAAGAATGTAATGTAACTGATAACCTGTTTCTCAAATTCTTCTTTTAAAGAAACTAAGTATCATTGACTAAATTCAGGTTAATAAAATAATTGCTTAGTACTTCTTTGCTGAGAGACACAATTCACCATTTTGAGTTTTCTGCCCAGGATTATATTGCCAATAGGTCCCTCTAGCATGAGGCATAGTTTTTGTTTGTTTTCCCCCAAGCTGTTTAAAATTATAAACATATGGAGCAAACATATAACAATATTTTGTCAACCCAAACTTGAATGTGAGTTTATAACAGAATCTTCTCTAAAATAATCTAAGACATCTCTGTGATTCCAGTTGGACTTAAACTGTAGCTAAAGTCGCTTTTGGATTTGCCTTTCCCTTTCATAAATGAGATCCAGTGAATAAAGAGGTAATATATGCCAATTTCCCAACACAGGCACTGACATGCTGCCAAATGCAGCCCAAAGCAAAGTAAGTTGCCTACCATGGAAATTCACCCACACAAAATAGAATTATGTTTGTTCTACTCTCCCTGAAACTGCCATACAATCCTTCTGTTTAATATGAGAAGACAGGAATAACATTCTAGTTAATGTTTTATACTTAAAACGCATGTAAAGGAAACAGCTTCTGTTGGGAGTCCTTCATATTGTAGATATAGCTATATAGCTTACAGAATAAAAAGAGCTAAAAAAAAAATTAAAAAAGCAAGTTAATCTGCCTGATACAGTGGCTCAGCAGAGAGGAACATATTTACTGAATTATAAGGGTCAGAGTTGACTTAACAAGGCACTATCTAGATTTAGGAAGCTCAGGCAGGGCTGCATTATCTATTGATGCATCCTGCTCTGCAGTAAAAATACCTGTTGATTAAGCCACCCTGCAGTTTTCTTTCCAGCACTTCCATGATGTCAGAGTAGTTCAAATATGACTACAGGCAGAATTAGAGTGCAAAGCAAAATATGTTTTAACTTGTAATAATTACAACAGATTACAATTACAATCGTGGTAAACTTGATGGCAGTTGGGATGTTGTGTATCACAACCACTCTAAAATTTACTGCACAGGCTTCTTTCTGGTTTAGAGAGTGATGTGTGCAGCATGGCTGCAGTGAGGTGCTCTTCGCTGGGTCCATGTCCTTCTTCAGCTGCACTTCTCTCAGCGCCTGTGATTCTCCACCACCAACAGTGCTGAGATGCTAGTCAGTATTTCTCTGCATATTTCTCACCAACTCCTTAACCTCTTTTGGAATGAAGCCAGTTGGACAGCTTTAGGCATTTACCAGGGAGTAGGGATACAATGGCAGATCTGGTTTACATCTGGCAGTGGTCTCTCATATTTTCAGTTAATGACAGAAACAAGGGTCCTTCACATAATAAAAATAATGTACAATAACCCCTGCCAAAATATGTCTTTAAAGCCCATTAGACTTTTTCTAATAACATTGAACAATGCATCCGTGTTTCCTGGAATTTTAGTAAAACATCCCAAACTTACATGAATTTTCTTGGGAAGAAAAGATGTTACATATTTCACTCAACCCACAATAATCTCTTTCTTCTGAGCAGTTTGGAAGAGCCTGATGAAGGACTGTGCAGATGGCTGTTGTGCCAGGAAGATGTTTCTGCAACTGCATCTGCTGTGCCTGAGTTGGCCCTGTGGCACATCAGATCTGGAGACTCAGCACCAGCTACAGCCACCAGCACCTCTGAAGAACAATGAGTTCCACATATATCCTAGCTGTTTTCCCCAGAAATGTAAATACTAGGCTTTTCATTTTAAATTCAAGGCTATTAAGGCCTTGGAAAAAAAAATAAACAAACAAAAACCTTAGCAGAAAAATAAAGTACAAAAATTTAATGCAGAAACAGACTGGGAGCAGACCAATGTTTTCACAGCCAGGTTGACCAGTGGCAAGGCAGCCACTGAGCATCCCAGATGGGGGATCAGGACCAGTTCCAGCCTAAAGACCTTGCTGAGGTCTCTGTCTGTTGAAGAACTGCCTGCAAGATTCGCCTTCACCTGGGCTCCTGTAGCCCTGCAAAGAAGCTGGGGGAAAAGGGAGGAACATTGTGGCTTGTGGTAAGCAGCAAGATTCATTTTGAGTGACTGCTGCCATATAACCCTGCTGGAATATAGGTAAATTCCTCCAAAGTGGTCCTGACTGTGTTCCACCTGCTCCTAAAGTACTCTGAGCTCTGGGACAGTGGAGAAGAACAGAAAAGGGTCTGTGGCCATAGTGTATGGTGCAGTAGTGTGCACACAATGTGTATGTTCAAAAGGAGAAAAAAGCATAGGAACACCCTCTGTCCTTCTTCCAGTAAATCTACAGACAGGGTGAAAAAAACAAAGGAAATTTTCTAAGATTTGGTTCTTCCTATGGAAATTTTGCAAAATGAACTGTAGAGATTCTTTTGCAAGTGAACAGCAAAGCCTTTACAGTTTTGCCAGTGGGTTTTTTTGTTATTCTTTTCTTCAGTTGTACCTGAGCACAGAGTAGCATTAGCGAGATGCTGTTGGACTAACACCAGAAATGTTGCTGCTTAACCTCTGCCTGCCCCATTTCCACACAGGGAGGCATGCTGAAGAGACTGATAACTGCAGCTGCCTGCCTCTTGGCCTCCCCATCCTACAGCACCATGGAGACCAGGTGCACGGAGGTTACGGAACAGTAGGAAAGATATTTTTGTCATCTAACTTGAAGCATTTTGTCACCTTCCTCCTCACACAGAAATAGCAGCAGGTAAAAGAAGTGCATTTGTCAAAATGTGGGTAACTTGTTAAGGACTTGAGTGCCTTTTATATGCAGAGGGTGCCAAATTTGATACCCTGCAACAGATATAAAACACTACATAATAGCATTTTAAATCTAGGAATCACTTTCTACACAACTGAAAAAATTTAGCTACACCATAGGCTATCTTACAAGCTCTAGCTATTTCATTAAGTGTTCTGTAGCACTTTGATATGTTCAAAATGTGGTGCAGAAGGGCCATGTTCTGCAGAAGAACCCAGCTATTACAGTTGGTTAACCTGTAAATAAATTTCAACCTGTGAAAGAAAATCTTCAAGATTTATGCTCTATTGATTCAACAAGAATTTTTGCATCACTTTTTTGAATGCAGAGTTTAACATACTGGCCAGTTATTTTCCATTATTTTATTGTCATATTTTTCAAAGAAGGTTTGAAATGTACCAAAGCTTTCATTCACCTGATATTACTGGGACAAATGGGTTTTTTTATTGCACAGATGTGAGACAATATTCTTCAAACCAAATTTTCTAAAATTAAGGTTTGTTTTTTATGTAACTCTGCTTTCCAGAGATTCACAGCTCCGATGATGAATATGCTTGCAAAACCTTGGAAAAGTCAACCATAATTTTCTTAACACTTACTTTTGAATCTAACATTAGGTATAAGCTGTGAACATGCTGTCTCACAGAAAATGTCTGAGATTCTCAAACGTAATCAGGTTTAGCCTAAGTCTATGCTACTGTTTAGTAAAAACATTAAGTGAATATTGATTTCCATAGTTATGGAGAAACCGATACTGAGCACTTGTATCTTATCTTCATTGGTTATAGGTTGTAACTCTGATTTTACCTCCATTATTGAAATGGAAAATAAAGCTTTTCTTAGAAATTTCAAGACTGGACACGGACAAGTCTATTTCAAACCAACAGATTAAATAACTGGATCAGAAACACGAAGAGCATCACATGTGGCAGCATGTACAGTGCCTAAGGATGCAGGATGAGTACCTCAAACTGTGGAAGACTGATGGGGAACTCAGAGGACCATGAGCCATAGGAAGGACAGGGGCTCAGGACTCATGGTACACCCTTTTATTCAGAATATGAAGATTCTTCTTTTCTGCTGCTGCTCCACTAACTACCAGGTTGCACCCACCTTTCTAGGGTGAAGTTTATAAATTACAGCTTCCGGAGGCTGTTTTTATAGTGCCTTGTCCATCATTATTTTCATGAAAGCCGTCAGTGACAAGGGCTAGTGTGCTATCAAAAACTCTGTCCCACAAAAGGACCAGTTTTCTTAATGTTTCTGACATAACCATTTTAGGCAAATACTTTGTTAAAAAGAAATCCTTGATGACACAAATTAAGGGATATCCCATGACAATCACAAGTCATGTTGAAGAGCCAGATTGAAATTTATCTTAATGGATGCTTTTTTTAATGAAAGAGAAAAATGACTGAATTCTACATTCACAGTGAAGGAAAAAACTAAAGTACCTAATCATAATATTACTGAATTAAATTGGAAGAAAAAACTTTAGGAAGGACTCAATTATTTCATACTTTTTTCCCTTAGTGCTGTTACAATCTCTCATCTAATCTATCATGTATTTGTCTTGATTGGAAACATTTGTAAGCCAGTATCTGGCATACCTGTAGGTGGAAAATATTTAATTCAAAAAGTGAAAAATCCAGCCTTGAGCCAATTGAACCTAGCAGCAAAAGTTGATATAATTCACAGTGAAGACAAATGGAGTACAACCCAGGGCTTATTTTGGTTCTTTAGGCTCTATTCTCACCATTTGCAGAAGCTTGGCAGGACCCATGTCCCAGGGATCAGAGCTGACTTCTGTGTGCAGACAGTAATATCAGAAGATTTGCTGACAGAGAAATCCTCCTCCAACATGTATGTTGGCCAATGTAACATGAGGTTTTCTAAAACACATAAGCTCACCTACTATAATTTTATGGGTATTTGACACATCAAAATATGATTGCCCTCTTGACCTCTGTGGCATAAGTTTTAGCTTTAAATGACCTTTTACTGTTTTTCTTCTCTTCCCTTTCTGTACTCCCTTGTCAGTTTAGCAGGGACTTGACTTACCTTCTCTTTTTCATTCAGTATTTGTTTTTCTCCACACTTCACAAGTTCACAGCATCTACAGTTCATTGTATTTGACCAAGTTAGATCACATATACATAGTGAAGTACACGATGAATTAAGGAGGTCAAATAAGCTCATAAAATCACATATTATGAAACCAGCAGAAAATCCTCTGGGTAATAAAGGGCACTCAAACAACAGGTTCTGCAGAAAGTGAATCCTACAAGGCAGAAGGCTCACCACTGTTTATTGCCTGCCAGCTAAACAAAATGGGATAGAACTTATTATTTGCTATCTTTTCTTCCAGTCTGATATGATGTAATTCACATTTTATGTGGTGAGGATGTGATCTCCTTCAACTTTAACATTCCCTTTGCTTTTACTGAATCTGTCCCTCTGCCTCACTCCAAACACTCATGTGGTAATGGGAAAATGCTGAGGGTCAATTCCCACACTGGTGTCTAGATGCTTGTTACTGACGGTGAGAATAACACTCTTTTCAGCAAATTACTATCTTCTTTCCCTACTGCAGGAAAAATCTGAGTGTTATCCCATCTCAGACTTGCTCTAGTTAATGCCAGAAAGTAAAAAACTTTTCTCCTTTTCTGAGTTTATAGAACAGAAAACCTGCTAGTGCCCAAGCTTACAACTGTGTCAATGCCAAACCACATTTCTGGCAGAAAGCACTGCTCTGGGGGTGGAAGTTGCTTTCCACAGTGACTACAGCACCTGCTATGTCTGGAGCATGTGAACAGTAAGTGTGAACCTCTCCTGAGATGTAGTTCAAGTTCCAGACACCACAAAGTAAACCCAAGTCACTGCACTTTGTGCAAAAAGAAGGGTAGGTAGCTTTGACACAGATGTAAAAGCAGATTGCTAAGAACAGTTTGACTCTGGTATGAATATTCCTTATGCAGCAGCTGGAAAGAGTGCTGGTGTCCATCTGTGCGCACATGCATTGGTGCTTGTGTTTGCAAAGTGGGGCAAGTGCAGAAAGCTGGATTTGCCTTTTTTCAGCACCAACAGGGCAAAGGTTTGGATATCCAAAATGCGCATTAGCAGTACAACAGTCACCACAACCACGAATGCAGTGTTTTGAGTCTAAAAGACAAAAATCTCTTGGAGCAAAAATGAATACTCAACAACAACAAACATTGCACTCACACTTAATGGGAAACTTACACTACATTCAAAGATCAAACTGTATGCCAAAATTTAGCACACTGAGAAATGGTTGATAAAATGTATCTGTTCTCCCAATGCACAAATTAGAAATTCCAAATGTAAAAGAATGAGCCAAGATGGAATTGACAGCTACTCATGGTGAGTACAATCCTACTTAGGAAATCCAACAGAGAAGAAATTTAGCTCTCAGGAATAGGTGTTACTATCTATCATTTGTTTGCAGTTCTCCAGCTGATCATCTCCCAGCTGTACACCAACTAAACATCAGGGGATTAACTCAGCTTTGACACAGGGTAATCAGTCTATTTGGTCTGAGTTGGCTTTCACATCATCACAATTCCCTAGAAACACACAGTATTATTTCACCATTGCACCAACAAACTCTAAAAATTGTAGTTAATCCAAACTCTGCATGTACTGTGAAAAAAAACCTCTTCAAAAGTAGCACTTTCTCTACTTTGTAATGAACTGACTGAAAACTGTTCAATAACATCCTATTAGAGACTACAAGGATTGCTATCATCACCAGTTATACGTATACTAGTTAATTATATCTTAATGTGCCACTCACAAGAAAAAGACTGAATTGTCATAGACTGAAGTAGCTGACATTGCTATGAACCACTTGTATTATGGAGAATTAGCCTAGCAAGTGAGAAAACATCTTAGTTTCCTGGTGTTCACCTACTTTAACTGAGATACTGGCTGGTTTTTTGATTCAACCCAAGTTGTATTTTATATACACTTCTAAAGTGATAATGTAATATATTCACAGTGAATTAGAGCGACTGGAAACACCGACGTCCACTTCTCTGCCATTTACAGGCAACACCAACTTGTATCAGCTACATATCAGCAGTCAGTGTGGGTTTACAAAACTTCGGGCCTCTGCATGTAGGTTGACTCTGGTTATACACACATGCGCACACACACAGAGCCCAACCAGGCACGTCATCCTTGGACACAGTACAGGCACTTCAATTTTGTTCCTGACACAGCACAGCCCATCTCAATCACAGTCCATTCAAATGCTAGTTAAAAAGAAAACAGAAAACAGCCATAGAAGCAGGGACCAAAGGAGGACAATCCTATTTGGATTTCTTCCATGTGTAAGTACCAGCTGCTGCAGCATGGTGATATTAGGATTCTTCCACAGAAAAATAGCTGCTAAAATATCTCTTGCATTCTGGAACTGTACATGTAAATACAGGTTTAAAGATTATTTGTTTGACTTTCTTACACATACTTCCACTGTCATGCACTGACTGTCTTGCCCCAAAAGTTAATTAAATGTTCAGTATATATTATGGCCTCTTTCCATTAGTATTCATTTGTAGAAGTCTGGGTCATCTAACCCATTAAGTTCAGATACATATAATTTGTTCTTAATGTATGTTCACTATTTGCTATGAAAATATGAAAGAGATTTCTACACAAGCCTTTTATTCAATATCATTTCATGCATAGTCAAGTAGGTAGTACAAATAGTACTAGTTCTATTTTTTAATCTTTGCATCATGAGGGCTAGGATTCCACGCACACGTGTTGCTACAATGCAATCTGAAAATCCACATCACCAGCAGATGATTCAAAAGGATACATATAATTGCAAGCTGTCAAATATGTGCTTTAAAATATGTGCTTTAAAAATAATTCCTAAGGCAAGATGACTCTCATCTTTGAACTTCTTATTTCCAACCCAAAATTTCATTAATATTTTGTTGAACAATGATAAATACTTTATTATTAATTAAATATGGTAATTAATATGTGATATAAAATTGCAGGAAGTTGTTTCAAGGCTAAAATAACTCAATAATGCAATAATGTAACAATAGATGGTATACATAATTGTTATTTTGTGAATCAAACAAAGGCATTATTCCAGGGAAGAAAGTATGTATTCTCATCTATCTTATATTCTATCTGAATTCAATAATTCCCTAAAAGTGAATACTGGCTAACAGTCCCTTGCCAAGAATAAATCAATGAATCTCCTTAATTAACCAGTAATGCCCCTTGTAAGTTAACAGTTCTACATCTGCATATTTTAGACAGCAACAGCCAAAATTAATGTTCTTGTCCTTACCAGCTGCCTTATACAGAAAAAGAGCAAAGTGCATGCTAAACTGAATTTCTCCATCACATCATTCACTCCACTTCATTCACTCTTCACTCCAGGTGGTGAAGAGAAGTCCTGCCAAAATTTTTCAGACCAGAGCTGTACAGTTCATGAGTTTTCTGCTTTTATAGAACAAACACAAACCACATAATATGAATGATGGACCCAGAATCAGTTTTCTTGTTACATGAATCCCAAGTTTCCATCCTTGCTAACCAAGTTCAGAACAATCAATCTGCAAAGATTAGTGTAATTTTAGTTATTACTTTGGACAGCAGAGATACAAGAATGAAGAGTACATTACTCAGCTTTTTTTCTTTTTTATTCCAATAGAGAAAGAAGGAGCTGTTGATTTTTAATGTAGCTGAAGAACATTTATATGGTCTGAATGTACCAATCCTTCCATTTACACCTGTCTGAAGTGTTAATTTCAGGAAAATCACTTTGGTAGGTGAAGAAATAACAAGTTTCAAACTGTCAAATAAAAAAAAAGAAATTAAAAAAGGTAGAAGTTAAGGAGGTAGCTACAAATACTTCTTGAGATTTCTTTTTACCTATAAGTTCAGTGGTCATAGAGGTACCACAATGACAGTCTTGAATGTTAGACTCCTCTGTGCCTGACAAGCGTGACTGAAATAGCCCTATTCAGCTTAATTTCCCAACCAGAAGAACATCCAAACAGCTTTTCTAACAGTTGTTTCTGAACATTTGTGAATCCTTCATACACATTATTTTTTTAATCCTGAACGCATAAAAAATTCACCAGGTAGGACAAACAAATTCAGAATAATAGGACATCTTTCTATTTTAAGCATTAAGAAGGCACCAGACCCACTAATGTCTTCTTAAAGACTGATTTTACTGGATTTTCATCTAGCGTTTGAGTCTCGAACAGGGCCCATGAGATGAATGAGAGCTCAGCAGCTCTCTCAAAAATATTTCAGTCTGAAGTGGCTGAACTGGGACTTACTCAGGTATTGACCAGGTTATTGGGAGAACATGGCCCATTTCAAGCTACACCTGGCATATCAGATAGGGTGAGATGTGGAAGGGTGTTTGTGAGAGAAACAAAAGTTGGCTGGAGAGGAGCAGGACGTTGCATGGTCTTCTCTCTGCTGTAAAAACCTCACTTCCTACAGCAGGATCTTGTTTTCATCCACTTTGTTTGCTCTGTGATTACATGTGTGAGAAACCAGAATTTATAAGTTCACACAGGTCAAATGAAAGGCTAAAACTTTTCCTATGAACATGGCAGGACAGGGAGTCAAGTGAAAGGTCAAGTCAAAGGCTGTGAGAAGTTAAACACAGATGAGTCAATAGACCAAATGTGGATCTATCCCAACAATAAAATGCTTCTGCACTGTAATAGCCTCACTAAATTTTTCAGTTTCCTGACTGAAACATTTTAGGTCCATTAACATGATTCCTCTAATAGTGCAGACATGCTTTTTATGCAGGGATGCCTCTGGAGATACAATAACTGGAGGATGATTCCTCTCTATCAGGAGAACTGTCAGAGGAAATTACTCTAATATGTGTTCACAGAGGTCCTCCAGAAAAGGAAGGCTGCTCCCTTATGGGGAGATGAATGGAACCTCAAGGATGATGTAGGCTTTGGTTATTCCCTTTTGTTTCTTGCTTGAAGCGCTTTTAGATTGCGTTAGGAGACTTTAAGCACTAGAAGTAAATGAGAGCTTCCATTTACTTTTCTGGTAATTTAATGTTTGGCAAACTGGAAAATATACAGATTAATACATCTGCCAGGCTCAGAAACATGTGGGTTAGCAAATTAATGAATCTGCATGAAAAAAAAAGAGGGAAAACTGCAATGCCATGACAAGCTTTCCTTCCTTCCCTAACAGATTACATACACACACATTAGCTGACAGTCCTGTCTCTCCTCTGCAGTGAGGGTCTAGGGGCTGAGCAATGTGAGTAAGAGGATTTCTATTGACATCAGTGATTTCTGCGGTCTTTGAATAGATGCTAAGGACTGTACCCTGCTCTAGTGAAATGCGGAGGAAACATTCCATTGATGTTAATGATAGCTCAGTCATTTCACACCTAAAAAAAGAGGTTAAAAATACATGGGAAGCAGAAATTTTCTGAGAAAAGGCATGATGCATAACTCTGGGTTAATAAATTGTCCTTATGGTCCACCACAAAGATCAAAACAGCTTTTAGAAAATTCCGTTTCTTTTGAAGTTAGGACAGAAACAGTCCACCAATGGCTTTTATATTTTCAATTTGCAACACAGGCCTGGAAAAGGAGAGAGTAAGATCCAGAATGGCTGTAATTCTTTTCCTGCTGAAGTTTCACAGGTGGAGTGATAGATGTGGAGTGGTGGAGTGATGAACTCCAGGCCTGGTGTGTTTCTTACATAAACACACTTTCCTCATGTTGGTGTGGTGCCCATTTTCCTTCCACCTCTGAGTCACCAGCTACTGTCTCATATATTTTCAGGGTAGCTGCCTCTCAGTTTGAGAGGGGCAGCAGGCCTGTGGCTAGTTCTGCCAGGCATGTAGGGCAGCAGCTGCTTGCTGCAGTGAAGCAGGATCTCCAAGGAGTGCTCAGCCCAGACATGTATTTCCACCATGGCCCCCACCACAATCCAGTTGTAGAGGTGTCTCTGCTGTCACTTAACCCACTGCTACACAGTTATACACTGAAGAGAAGAAAGGAGAAAAGTCTGAGGCTGGATCAAGCCAAGGACCTCCCCTTTCCAAGCCCCAGTGTGACTGCAGCAAGCATCCCTGAGAAGGCTGGGTCAGTCATGGCAAAGGACATGCAGGAGGAACATTACATGCATCTCATACTGGGAGAGGGGGACAATTTGCAACCTGTTGTCAACTTCTAAAACACTTAATAAGATGCTTTGGTGTATAAAACAATTTTTTTTGTATGGCAGCAGTACATCTCTCCAACCTATTCTTTGGAATTGTTGACATGTTTAAATATCTATTATAAAATGACATTTCAATGTGATAAACAGAGCATTTATCTCATCTAGCAGACAAGAAGACAGTTACTCAAGCACCTCCCAGAGCTATTAAATGTACAAGGCATGGAAAAAGATCCCCTTTGCCTGCTCATAAGCTTGCAGGTGGTGGAGAGTCAGCAGTTTGCCACTATGGAAGCAGGAGCAGGTCTGGCCTGCTCAAATAATCTCACCACCTCCAGTTAAAGTTCCAAACGACTAGAAATATTGGGAAAGAATACTCTGCTTATCAGTGGTGACCGAAAATTACTTTTGGAAACAGAAAATGTCTTTAGTGACCCAGTAAAAAAAAAAAAAAGGCGGGGGGGGGAGATAAATAGATAAATCTGATGTGTAGGTTAAGCTTGCACTGTGTAAAGATAGCCTAAGGCAGTGTCTGAACTTTATCAGCTTTCACTGACTCAGTATGTTTATTTTTATCTGTTTATTTTATAGTAGGTGAGGTATTTGTTCAGAACAGCAGCATTTTTATATCAAAATGTTAATTTCTGTACATAGGAACTGAGCTTTAAATTACATAAATACAAAGAAGGCAGAAAGCATCCTGAGAAAGACAAACCCAAGAGATACATGGAGGTCAACAGAGTGTCTTTTTACAATGATTGACCATCTCACAGTGTCCAGGAAAGCGATGTAAGTCCTCCATGCCCACACAGGCAAGTGACTAGAGCGGTGAAATAAAGGCATGATGTCCAAAGTTTATGATCCAAATGGCAATCAAGCCAGACTGAATTTTAGAGATGTAAAGGGAGATGCAAAACCATAATTTAAAACCCAAGAAAAATAAACTCCATTGGGTCACATAAATATCAAAGCAGATTGATTGCTGGGGAACTAGAATATTAACAAGCCAAGCGAGTTCACTGTCTGCTCTAAACAGACATAACTGCAGGTCAGCATGCAAATTCCTTCCATTATTTATACAGTCCCAGACAGCTCTAGGATATTGCATACTGCACAGAATATTAGCAAAGTCATGGTCATGCAGAAGAAATGAATAAAAATACCCTCTGCATTTTAACTCTGGTTGAAACCTTCAGAGTACTCCTGAGAAATGACAAGTGTTATCAATTTGACACAATGCGACCATACATCCTCCAGTTCACTACCTAAGTTAGTTTGTGTCCAAAGTCTTTACACTGGCTAATAACCCCATTAGGAGCCTCTGGAGGAGTGAATGACTGAGTAATAACTCCAAGATTTGGTCTATGCAGCAGGAGAATGCGTAAATGAAAAACAGCAGTCAAAGCCTCCAATGAATGAACAGAAACATAAGGTGTTTGTTGGAGATTTTTTTCCTTCTGCTTTTGGTTATTTTTGGTACCTTGCAATTTTCTGAAAATCGTGTGAAGAAAAAAGTCTAGCAACATTCTTAGAAAGCTCAAAGAGAAATTTGCAATAGCAGCAATTTCATGAGAGATCCTGTTTGACCTGAATCAATGAATGGATAACAACACCATGTATTTTTTCCCTGTCTCTTATGAAGATAACTCCATAAATCCTAATAGTCTGAGACTTTCCAATCACTAAAGGTCATTAATAAAGGAAGAATAGCATAAATATTTTGTGTTTATCAAACTTACTACCACTGTTTCCATTCTGCCAGGTGAGAAAATGTTAAAAGATAAATATTTAAATTAATCCATTAATTTATGTATTATGTATGGGAGGTAGCATTATAATAGCATTCACATTTCCCAGCAGGTTACAGTCTTTGTAGTTTACATTGCAAGTACACATCCTTTCCTTGCAGTCATAAATCATCTCAAGACTTCTGCCTTCTGACTAATGGGGACAGAAACCTTATTCCCTTTCCTGCTGTCACCACTCAGCCTTGGAAGGATTGGAATTGCTCTGCAATCCTCACTCCACAAGTAATCCAGCTGTTACCAAGACCTCATGTCTTTAAGGTACACATGGGAGAGTCCCTTACATGAGACTCCAAGTGCTCCAAACCCTGCTCAGCTTGCACAGTGCTGCCATAGGTCAAGCCAGATCCTGGTAACTTCGAAGCAAAACAGAAGCAAATTCAACAAAACTCCAAAAACAAGAAAAAATCCCATCTTATTCTTTTAAAATTATTCAGGAAACAAATAGCAAAATATTTTTTCCTTTTCTTCATGGCAAATTTGATCTGTTTTTACATCTCTTTGCTAAAAGTGACCTAGAAGTCTGGAAAATGTGTTTCCACATTGTTCTCACCATCATTCATTTGTTTTCTTTTCAAGTATAGTGCTGATGGCACATGCCCAGCAACCCCTTCTGGACTAGACAGCTCTTGTACAGTTACCTATGATTGATAGGGAATGGACACAGCTAATTCCCTCACTTGCTATGTTATAAACTTTTAAGAATTCCTCAATTTTGAGAACTTGATGAGTAATACCAAGTAAAATACAATACGTTGAAAGTCTTGTGTTCTCTACAGTAGGAAAGAAAGCCAGAGAATGAAAAAGTTAAAAAAGGGGTAATTATGAAAATGAAACCTCCACTTCAAATATATGAATTCTGTTTAATAAAAGTGGGGGGAAACAAGGGCAGGGTGAACTGAACTTCAAAGATAACACTTCCTTCATTGGAAAAAACTAGATGGAGAGAGGGAAACATTTTGCAGTTTCCAAAAATAAAAGAAAATAAGATATATATTTTACATCAACAGAGCATTTTCCAGAATAAGCTCCCAGGTCTAATTAGGAAGGCTCTCTGGCCCTTCATGCTACAAAGGACAATAAATAACATGCTGGTAGAAAGCTCCTGAAGTCACAAGGGCAGCAGTAACAGCACCAGCATTAGGGTCCCACAAAGCAATAGGAACCAGCATTCCTTGATTTTGGGAGCAATAAGGCTCATTGATTTTACTCATTTGACACAACTAAAAGAAAAATCCTCTTCAAGGAAGATATGTCATGTGTATTCCTCGAATGCATTAACAAAAGACGCCTTTTGAAAGTGTACCAGTATTGTATGAAGGCAGAGAAAATCTGCCATGTTTTGAGGATGATACTGAAGTATCTGAGACGTAACTAAGGATGAATGAAGCCTCTTGCGACACTTCTCATCATGATCACAGGTTCCATCTATTTTCTTAGGTGGTTTCAGTGCCTCTGCTTGTTAGTGGGAAAGGAAAGGCAGAAGAGATGGCAGGGTAGATATGCAAAAGGACAAACAAGGGTCATCACCTCACAGTCTTTTGGATTTTCTGTATTTCATCTAATAAGAAGCAGTTCAAATAAGAACAGTATCAGGTACTGTATTGGCTGTAAAATAAAACACTTGAAAAAGTACTCTAGGAAGAAAAGCATAGGATGATTTCCACTAACGTTAAAAGAATTTCCCAATGCATTACTACCACCTTTCTCCTCTCTGTATATCAGTCTGCAAACTCCTTTTCTCCTAGAGGTAATGTAACCTGAGGTAAAAACCAAATAAGCAAGTACCTTTTCATTGTTTTCTTTGCTCCACTTAAGTAGTACAGACTGCAGTTTGAAGAGTAAAGTATTTCTTGGGTATGCTACCCTACTGCTTGATTTACAAGTTAGGAATCTTAAAATATTAACACAATTAACATATTACTGTGTTCAATACTCTCAGCAGTTAGGGATTATTGACATTTTCCTTTTTAAAAAATGGAAGAAAGAAGTAACAAAAAGAAATGGTATGTCTTGTTCAAAGGCATTCAGGTCTATTCTTAAACCAGGAATTGAACAACATTCTTTTGAATAACAGAGGGAAATAACAAAATAATTTGTTTCTGGTTGACTGGTGAATATAATTTTGAATAGCTGATCATTTTAAAACACAATTAGTTCAAAGCAAAAATTTTACCCAAAACACTGCATTTTTGATGTTTCAACTTTCTAGTGCATGCCAATATTATTCAGCAGTTACTTTCAAAGTGTAAACTATTTTTAATAATAAAATTAAAACTTTTAAATTAGAAAATACATTGACAAAATATTTGGGATGCTCATATAAAATTCTCAAATCTGTACATTTCAAAAATAGTTCACCTGACCCAAATGTGAATACCTGAACAAAAGGGTCTAGCTATGTTCACTTTACAAAGTCCTTTGCATTTATTTCAGGAGTGAATCTTAAAATAATGAAAACCAAATAAACCAGAATAGGGTGGGTTTCTATTTTTTACAAGCTACATTGCAGAATGAAGGGACAACAACTAGAGACCATCAATTATCATCATTATTTCTCCAGAAGAGAGAATAAAGGGATTTTCCTCTTCATTGTATAATGTAACCATAATAGAGAATTCTGAGATAATTTCCTAAGAGCTTTTTAACATTATCTGGTAACCTTAGAAGCTGAAAATCATCTTTGGCAATAACACTCTGCAAAACACCTTGGAGCTATCTCAGTAGTCACTTTAATAACCAAAGTGGGTTACTCTGTCTTATATGCAAAAACTTTAGCCTAAGAATTTAGAAGCCTATTTTATCTTTACATACATCCTACCAACACTTAATTTGCTTTATAAAGAACATAAAAATGAATAAACACTATCCACAGAGTACCTGATACAAAAATCTTCTTAGAAAAAGCATGTATGAATCAGAATTATTGAGTCCAATTTCAATTATTCTGCTTCTGAAGTGACTGGAAATACTGGTGAAGATATGTGAAGTCAACCAGTCATACAGAAGACTAAAAGACAGATTAAAAAACAAAACAATTAAGTTGGAAAAACTTGTCAAACTAGTCTGTGTCTGCTTCTGTAACAGAACAGCACCAGAAATAAACAGCCACACTGGTCAATTAAACAAGACTTCCAAATAGTAACATGGCATTAAAAACTTGAAAATTAACATGCTTCAGAAAACCTTCTAACAGCAATATCTTCAACATCCTTTCAAGCCCCAGGGTCATATCTGGAAAGAAAAACAAAACTTCAAGAATATGAATATCTTAAGCAATAAAGTTATCATTCAAGTGCTTATATCCTGCTATGTCTGAGGTTACTGGATGGAATTGTGCAGCATTAATGTATTATATGAGAAAAATTCACATTATTATTATTTGTAGCTATAAAAGCAAAAAAGGCAGAATCTATACAGCAACACTGGGTAGCCATGTCAGGAAAGACAGAAATCCCAAGTGTAAAGTATTTTCATCAAAGATGACAAAGCTGAAAAATAAAGGACCACAGATAACACTGCAGCCCAAGTACAAATGCCCATCATTGAGTATGAAACATGGAATACAGTGCAAGAAATCACCACCCCCCCCTCCCTGCACTCAAACTTTTCGCAGCAGGATTTAAAATGCTCTGAACTGAAAGAAGAGGAAGTATGTGATAATGTTACCAATTCACTGAAGAGTATGAGAAAACTCCTGAACTCATTCAGCACTGGTACCACCCAGAAAAGAAATCTTAAAACTGACTTGGGCTTAAAGACTATCCATTAGCAGACAAGTTTCACACATCTACCATAATGCTAAGATGTCTGCTGACAGGATGCGTTCATGTCCCTCGTCTTCACCACCAGAACATGCAGTGCAGAACCAAAACTGAACACACACAGACCCAGGCATACCAGCTTCCCAAAACATCACATGATTCATCACGAACACTTAAAATGAAATAGGGCAGGGGTAAAACTCTTCTCAATACCTGACACGTGTCCCCCAGCATTTCTTCCAGGACCCTACACAGCTTGTCTCTGGCATTTAATTTAGGACCTGAGCTAGCGCTGAGCACAGGGCCACAGGAGAAAGACATCACTGTGGCTACAAAGTGCATGAACTGGCACATCCCCTCTGTGTGCCTTACAGCTCTGACAAGCTCTATGCCTTTCCAGCCTTCCTCCTTTAAATTGTGCATTTCACAAAAGTTAGTGTGACCGAGCTTGATGACTGACCTTCCACTGTCTTCACCTCATAATTAGGAATAAAAAATAATCCAAATACTAGCTGTGAGAGTGGATGAGGTGCAAGGAAAGAGAGGTAGTCGCCTGCCAGTTGTTTTACAGAGGGCTTTGGAAATAAAAGCTACTTGGTATAAACTGCTGGTGAGAGATCACTTGTAAATATAACACATTTGCACTCTAAACAAGAAAATACTAGAGCCATAATGGTGTTAGTTCCTGTGTTAGAAGAATGAGCTGTATGCCTTCACCTACTAGGAAAGAGGGGGTGGGCACCCTTCTAATGAGAATATACTTACAAATGAGCAGCTTTTCAGGTGGCCCTCAACACTGTGCTTCCTTCTTTCTTCAGCTTGAAGATGCAATATACACCCAATGCAAATTATAAAGTATGATTAGGAGTCAGATTTCCAAACCACTTTGGCAAAGAAAAGAGTTTTCTAAATTACAGAGATAAGCTGTGATCTGTATTTGCATAAAGACATGAAAATGTCTACCGTGTGATTCAAATACTACTAACACTTAGGCATAATTACCATGCCTGCTTAAAATCACCCATAGAGAAATGGATGAGGCCTTAAAATATAGCACAATACAAAATGCATCTTATGAACTGTACAGCTTCTAAAGTGCTCTTTAAACCCAAGAGATGGCATGATTTAAGGTATATTCTCAGTTTTTTCTTATTATAGACTATGTCTTCAAGCCCAAACACTAGGATGTGATTAGTCCTCAAACTTTATGATGTTCGTGACCTCGCAGAAGATTTCATACTATGCATTCTCATTTCATTTAGGAGTGCACTTTTGAAACGGATCTCCTAGTCTCTGAATGAGCTTTGATTCCTGTTATAGTCCTAAAGCACGTGGACCTGAAGACACTGTTCAGGAGGGCCTGCACTGTACTCCAGCCTGTAGTGGATGAACAGGCCAACTGGACTGGACTATGGCTTTCTTTCTGTAAAATTCCTGAAATTTCTGTAGTGTGGGCACTGTGTCTGTACTACCAGTAGTTTTACTCTACTAAGCCACTTCCACTGGTTTCACTACTTGCAACTGCAGACACAGCACATAGCTGTGCAAATAATAGGCTAGACCTTTAAATTCCAAAGGAAACTAACGATCTTTTGGAAAGCAAGATTCATCTTCACAGAAAGACCAGAAGGTAGCCTTAAGAAAGATCTGACCATGCGGGATTTGACTTAGGTCTCAAACCTTCACGACATAATGTTCCCACTTCCCCCCCCCCACCTCCACCCCCCACCCCCCGCCACCTCCACTTCTCCCACCCCCACCCCCACCCCTCCAGCAATGTCTGCCTTCTACCAAGAGAATAAGTGGCCAGAAGTAGAGTTGATTTTGGAAACCAGGACTGGATGCACTTGAGGAATGAGAGACTCAGAGTGGAATGAAATTGTAAGATTATATATTTGCATCTTCTTTCCCAATATATGGAAACTGGACCGCATAGTGCAGTTGTCACAAATAGATGAAAAAATGGCTTTTACCCCCAAATCCTCATTTTCGTAGTTTCGCCTATAGTCATAATTTCTATCTTCTTCTCTTCTCTGTGCTGCAAGCTGTAGTGCAGAACCCAAAAGCAGGAAGCAGAAATCTTGTTTCTGCATGGCTTTAGGGAAACTTGATTTACCCCAGGCTAAGATAATGCACAGTTTAAAGAAAGATTAAATAAAAATAGGTCCAGTTTTGACAGTGATCATAATGTATGCATCTGGAAAAGAATTACTTTTTAGCTGTGTGTACAGACAGCAAATATGTTATCAAGCACATATGTCTGCATTCAGCAACTTTGACTTCTCCAAATAAAGGGGAGAGAGGTACTTGTTGGTTAAACAGTGACTGCAGTGTTCTGACTTGATATTGAACAAAATCACCCACATATATCATTCTGTGAAAAAAATCAGTAAGTGATAAAAACAAATGACAGTATAGTTACTGGGACTAAGATGGAAAAGCACCAGTCACCAACCAAAATTGAATGATGTGACAAAAAGGCTACAGAGCATAGCTTATAATCACAGGAAGAGATCAACCTCTCAGTACACGTCAGGCAGTGTAGTTTGCCATTAAGAAGTATGGAACTAAATCAGACTAAAATATGGAATTAATATATTGAAATTTGAAAAGGAAAAGAAAAAAACCTAAATCTTCCCCAGAAAATTTTTCACATTGCTCTACTAGTGAGACAGAAGAAGTTTGAATCATTGTCAATGATGGTTATAAAGGTTTTCTTTAGGCCAGAGTAGGGAAATGTAATACAAAAGAAACAGGATAATGCTTTCCAAGTGGTCTCATAGTTCTTACTGTCTTCCTACAATAGAGGAAGAAGCAAGAAGGGAAAGTGCAGGCAGGAGGGAATGCTGAGGAAAAGTGTGTAGAGGCGATGTTGGTGCAGAGATAAGGCACTGTATGAAGGTGTTTAAACTGCTGGCTCTTGTCCCATGAGCCGAGATCTGTGGTCAGCAAACCCACACCTCTCTTGATCCACCTTCTCCACTACCTCAAATCTCTCTGGCCAGGACCTGGCGTGACACTGCGGGGAGCCTGGTGTAGTCCCTGGCCAGGTTTCCCCTTCAGCATCCTCAGATTACCTTCATTAGTTTCTGTGTGTGTGGTCCAGGAGGCAAAGGCTGCAATCCATTTTTGAAGTTGCAGGCAGCTGACCTATTCCTGCTTCAGTCACTGCCACAGCAGCAGTGTGGGATGAGTCAAAGACAACCTCTGCAGCCCCAGCTCTTATTCTTCTCTAAGCATTCCTAGACATGGCACCTGTATCAGAAGTTCTCCTCCTAATTCACTTCTTATTTTGAATAAAGAGAGAGAAGTAGCTCACAGGGATGTGAGTTCACAGTATTGTAACCTGGACAAAAGGATTTCAGAAAAGGCCAAATATTTGACCATCTCTCCTTTCTTGGAGATCAAGCACATACTACTCTCTTGCTGTCTCTTTCTTAGGATGTTTTACTTGTTATATGCAAAAAGCAATATAGAACACTAACATTTTAAAATCAATTATAACAACTTTAATGAATATTTTCTTAACTTTCCTAATGGAAATGCTTATATATGGCCTATTTTGCATAGAAACTTCACTGTTAAGCCTTTCTCATAATAGTTCATCAAATTGACTGTATTATACTAAGTAACAATGTCATTTACCTAAGTTTTTATGTCCTTATCTTGTTAAAATGGATTTTTTTACTTTTATCTTGCATCTTTGAAATTACAGATTATTTTAAATATTTTAGTATTTAATATAACTAATGATCATTTCATTTTCCTTCATAATACTGAAATTATTATTTTCTCACAAAAGAATGTTGTTCATGGCAGTGGTTACTTGCTTCAAGGCAGAAAAGGTGCAGCTCAACTGCAACTACTGCATGAATGACAGTTCAATCTATTTACAAGGTCTGAGCATTCCCGGATTTTTCAATAAATGCATTTAAGATGAATTAAACTTTGAAGAAACAATTTAAATGCAGTTTTTCTAAATTAACATTCCCACATTTTATTTGCCACTCGTCAGTGAGAAATCAAACAACAATCAATAATAGGATCCTAAGCACAAAGTGAAAACATAAATTGATAGTTTGGTATATGACAGTTCAATATGTAAGCATTGTGCAATTTTGGATACCCGATGTTTAAGTGTTATTGAAATATTTGGTCTGTCAATCAAGCTACTTTGACAAGTGACAAATTCTCAAAGTGGTAATCAAACATTAGCCCAGGAAATAATTGTTTACTTTAGCACTTCATCTAGTTAGTTGAATTTGGTTCAGGTAACAAAAGCTTCCCTTGAGCTTCTCTTGAATGATACCAGCATAGTTGGTTGAATATTAAGCACCCACCCTTAAAAATATTTGTTTATTTGGGAAAGACTTCATCATCAAAGAACAGAAAAGTAGGAGTTGTATGAACTGCTCTATTAAATACTTGTTATACAGAACAATACAATAAATACTAGAGAAAAGATGCATGCTTCAGGCAAGAGAATAGAGGCCTGTAAGTTCTGGGAATATGGGGAAAAAATGATCACGATAATCCTATATGAAATTTTAGCCCCTTCTCAATCCCAAAATTCAGTTTAAACTAGCTTAAACTACAAAGTCCACAGACCAAGTTCTATAGTTTCATGTAATTTCATAAATCCTTTTGAGGGGGATAAATTTCAAAGGTTTTGAAGACAGAAGAATCAACATTCAACAATGAGCAGTTTCTTGACAAAACATAATGAAACTACATCAGTCAATGAAAATACATTGAAAACTTGTGCAGAATACTGTAAATAATCTTAAAATAAAAACCATTAAATAATTAATTTTATAAATACCTTCATGCTGTTGATTATTAGGCAATGTTCTAACAGATCATTGTTAGTGGGAAGACTTTTGGTTTTTAACACATCTCAAAATACATTCTTCTGAAATCTGAACTCAGGCTGTTAGCTATTTATCTTAGAATTCATGTGAATCAATTGTATCAATCAAAATCAAATGCTGTAACTTAAACATGTAAATTGGATCTTCAGGAGGGCAATGGCATGGAAAAGACTCCTTAGGGGGAAAAAATTCAAAATTTTATCACTGTATATCCAGTCATTTTAATGAATTTAGAGCTGAGATGCAGGAAACAGTAAGAGATTAAGGAGAACATAAAAAGCAAAACAATAGTGCAGTGTGGTATTATTGAGGGAAAATGTTTAACTATGTGTGACATAGAAATGAAAAATAAAAGAGATGCTTATTACAAGAACCTTTGATGTTTGACCTTATTATGTGTTTTTCTAGAGAAAAGTATCTGTAGAGGATTAAAACTTCCTACCCTTTAACTGATAGAGATTTTTATGAGGGACAGTGGACAATGAGTAAGTTATCAGCGAAAAATATGATAAATTGACTTACAGTAAAAAATAGATGGGGTACCAGAGGAACAGTTGTCCTGGCCCTAAAACTTTATGAGTTGTAACACTGGGGATCATAATCTAAAGTTATTACACTGATATGAAAAAGCAAGATTACTGGAAGATATGAGTCACTGACCCATGTCTCAGTCATATGGAAAGCAGCTCTGTATCCCTTAATATCCTCAGTGGCATAATAGAATATAAAAATATTGTAAGATATATATTATATATTATACAATATATGATATTATATAATGTGATATTTATTGTATTACATTTTATAGCAAACAAACACACTTTTATTTTTCTATTTGCTTCAGTTGAACAAAGCCATGGAGCAGCCCCAGATGAGAGTGACTGCAGGTGAACAAGCATCTGCTCCTCTAATCCGTAGCAAGGCAGTGTGTGGTGGTGGAGCTTTCTTGTGAGGCTTCCTGGAGCTTCCTGGGGGCTTCCTGACACCCCAAAGGAAGTTCAGGAGTACCACAGATGGTGAAGTGAAAGGCAGCTAGAAAGGCATAAGGGCACAGCAGGGAGGCTCACATACCACTGACGGCATGAATTCATGGGACAGAAGAACTTTATGAGGACCAAGTGTAAACAAAGTCAGGACAGAAAAATACAGTAAATTAGGAAAAGATCAGGAATGAAGTGCAATAAAAAATTATACAATACAGAGAATAACCCATGGGAACTCATGGTGTGTCTGAGATAATGGGCAAGGCCTAAGAGCAGACTAAAATGAGTTGATCAGCAAACCAGAAGACAGATTTAAAACTGCTGCTAGGAAACCTAGAGAAATGTGCACTGTAGTCTCCCTTAACTTAGAAAAGGTTAGTTAGCAATTACGTTAATAATTAATCTATTGTGTCTCGCTAACCTGCCTTCTACTGTCTCTGCTATACTCAGGCATGCTGTTGTACATATCCAACTAGACAAACAGTGTGACTTAACATCTCTGGCCAGAACTAGTACATTCTATGGCCATTTTTGTGGGAATATGGTGAATATCTGTATCTGTTTAATGCTAGATAAAGCACCAATCCTTCTATGATGTGAGCGCACACTGCATTAATAATTACTCTTCAACTGTGGTTAGTCAGCCATCTGTCTAACAATTTCAAAAGCATTAACCACATCGGGGTTTTTTACTGATGTGGAGTAATGTCAAATGCTTTGCTGAAGTCAAGAGATATGTCCGCTTTATTCCTCTTTTCTATGAAGCTTATTATCTCATCAAAGGGAGAAACCAAGTTAGCTTGACATGATTTATTTTTATGAATCCATACTGCCTTTCTGCTTAATCTATTTTAAAAACTTGCAGATCGCCTACTTCATTTTTTGTTCTAGTATTTTAACTACTTCTTCTGGCCTGTGCCTTAAAAGATTTCATTTTTATTCATATTTCCTAAGAATAAATAATTTTAATTCGTGTTTTGTACCACTTCAGATTACCCATTAATCTTCAAATTGAGAGCTGGCCATTTCTTCTACTATCCAGGTAAAACAGATGGATCAAAACCAGATTTGAGGGATTTCTGGCTATGCTTCAACTATATCACCACAACAGAAATCTCTGACATTAGTTGCTCTACCAGTGCTACAGATAGGTCTGTTCTCTGCTGATTCCTGGACCTTGCTGATAGAGACGGCATCTTGCCACCTGACCAATGATTTCTGACTGCCTGGTGTTCTCATTCTGTTGCCCTTTAACATTGCTGAGTGAAATTTGATATAAAAAGAGAAATCTAACCCAAAAAGGATGTTCAGCAAAGCTTGGTTCTTCCTGTAAAGAGTCTGGAAGGTGTGGGGCAGCCACACATTAACATTTCTTTCACCAAAAGCAGTACTGTCCTATTGCAATTTTCATGCACAAAGTGCTTGACCCATCCATGGGAGCTCAATGCTTTTCTTCCCATGTCTTGGGTAAAGCCACTGCAATTTTACTATGAAGTTTAGGATTTAGCTTAAGTTGACAGTAATCTTTGATTTCACATAGTAACTCTTGGACTTCAGGGACTGAAGCCAGGCAGCTGTGGGTATTGCGAGGGTAAAACCTGAGTTGAATGCAGGATAAAATTATTGAAGAAAGTCCAAAGATAAGATATAAGTGCATCATAAAAATCTAATGGGAACTCACATTGTCTGTCATCTCTGACGTATTATTTGTCCACATGGACAACAGCATGGAAGGCATTTCTGACAAGATTTATTTTTACTTGACTGACAGTTAATTTGTCATACAAATTGATCTCTAGAGGTGTATGATGTCTAGTGTATAAAAGTCAGTGACTCATTTTAGCCAGCTGAAAGTGATGGCACTTTTAGTGAAGTCAGTATATTAATATCAATATTTTTATTATTCAAGGAACATAAGGCAGAAGAAAAAACATCTAAGCTGACATTTCAGCAGTACAGACATATGAGTGTGTAACTGTGGCTGTTTGAGACAGAGGCCATAACAAATAATGGCAGAATGCTACATTTTATATTATTTTCTCACCACTGGTGGATTCAGGGCTTCAAAAATGAGATCATTATATGATAAAGACAGCTAATTTTGTCATTACTTTTAGGTGGGTTTAATTGTGAGACTCGCTGTTTCATTCTCTACTCCTCAGCATTAAAGCAAGGAAATGAGATCACATGAATGAAAATAATCATAATTAATTTTCATCATTTTACCACCATTATGTTACTGAATTTGTTTAATAAATACATTAGCACTAGTTACTAGTACAATTAGAGCAATATATAACATTTATTATCCAAACCATTAGTTCTATCAATCTCATATGACAGTGTTACATGTGGCAAATTTGGGTGAAAAATTCCAGATGAAATTACTCTGCCATTTGAAGAACTGCAATGCTTTTTCTTGCAACCTGGTCAAAAACTTTGACCTAAACCACATCTTGTGGATCCTAATTTCCTAAAAGCTGTGCAGTATTAAAGCATACATTTAGTTATAGTTACATACACCTAGTTATATTTACATGTGAGAGAGACATAATAATCATCAATATGGTGTAACTAAATCAGTAAGTTTTTAAGAAGTGATGATTTTCAAAAAGTGTAGTTCTCTATTTTTGTGTGAGATATATTTGCACATACCTAAAAAGGTCACAACAGGCAACTCGTAGCTCCTCTCTGACTGCTATCTGTAGGGATGTCTAATGCCCTTGAAATGGAAAAGTTACATTTAGGAACATGCCCTCTCAAGGTTTTTTATGTTCACCATAATATGTTAATTTTAGCATGACAATAATGTAAACATAACGTTCAAGAATTCCAGAAATGAAAGCTGATTCTGTTTTCATGCAGGATATTTTATTACTTCATTTCTTGCTGCATACACATACTGCCAAGATAGAGCATCTGACATCACTGTCCACCAAGGGAGTCACTACCTTATCTGACTTTCTTGTGAGCCAAAACAATCATGTGCAACCACTGCAGTGTGACTCCAAACTCAAGTTAATAAACTGAGATAAACTCTCCTGCCAATAATTATTAGATTTATCTTGGCAATTTCACAATTACAGGTCAGCTCAAAGAGAGTTTGCATTTGCCCAGAGTACATTTTATAAATACGCTATAAAGAGGCGCAATAATTAGCAGCTACTTTCTCTCACTGGTCTTTGATGAAAACTGTGTGATGTTTCATTTTTTCTAAACTCAACTATTTAACAAACAGGCAGCTTGATAAATGTTATCGCCCCCTGCTGAATTTAGCTCAGTTTATTTAGAAGTACATTACGGTATTAATTTTGGTGCCACAGTTTTGTTCGTTCCGTCATCCACTAAATATTTCACTTCAAAAATATTCAAGCAGCATCTGTGTTTCCTCATACACTGAGTCTCAGATACTTAGAACAGATCAAAGGGAAGCCTACAGCCCTAAACCTAAAGCAAATTTTCAGAGTAATCTAGTTTTTTTTTAACCTCTATCTTGTTGATCTGAAGTGCTATCAGAAATCTTAAATTGCTGCTATATCAGATGAAGCTTTAGAAAAAAAATTCCCTGGTTCCTACGTACAGTTCAAAACACAGGAATTTAAGGTACAGGTCTTTCAAGGAATATATCTTCCAAATCTTCTACACACTTAATAGAGGATGTCTCACACTGAAGTGGAAGCTTCAGTATATACTGCATGAATATTTTGTGAGGAGAATCAAAAGCTCAAAAAGGGAACTAAGTTATTGAGCATGAAAAAATTTATCAGTTTGGGGTTACAGTCCCAAAAACATGCAATTCAGTTGAACAGAACATGTGTTTTTCTGAATAAAATAGGCAGTTACTCATATAATTTACAGTCTGTAATTAGGAATGATGAACAATTACAGGTCTGGAACAGAAAAGGTGACCTTATAAAATGCAAATCTCTGAACATGCTTTTTTTCCTCTCAATTTGGTACATTTGCAAATAGAGAACCATAGCATGATTGTAGGTTTCAAATACAAAATTAAATTTCTACATGAAAAAGGAGAAAAAAAATCTGGAATTTACTGCAGTGTTTTTAAAAGACAATGGGTTAGTGACTGCATAATATCACACTGGCTGTCAAGATACTGTTTTACAATATCAATCACTTTTTTACATATATGGCAACATACACTCTTCCTCACATCTGGGCTTTAGAGGAAATGTATACCTTGGAAAGATATATAAAAGCTCTTTCATCTAGACATCTAAATCAGCAAGGTCCTAATAAAACGCTGGGGACCAACTATATATGAGACACATCTGTATCTGTCAGAGATATCAGAGAGGCAGTTCCTCTCTGGTATTTCCTTCTGACTGTCTAGCTGGCAATTAAAACTTATGAGGTTGGACTTCCAAGTGTTCCCTCCCATCCTCATGAAGCTCTTTTCTCCATTATTGTGGAAAAAATGTAAGGCCATTTTTTTTACTCTTAACAGAGGTTTTACAGTTTATCTGTTTCCATGGTCTTCTAACAGTAAAATATTATGGTGAAAATAGTTGCCTGTGACAGAGCTGTATCTTACTAGTACCAGATGTTTTTCAGAAGCATTTTGACTCATGAAAATCTAAATAGTTTAGTTTGCCCTTTGTTATGTATGCATTTTGTACTGGTTTTGAGATTTTCTCCCCATGCGGCTGTTTCTCATCTTGCTCACCATCACCTCTGGCCTCCTGGTGCTTCTTGTATCTCCTCATTACCATCTTCTTCCCATGTCAGTCATTCAAGCAGGGCTTACTCAGGGTTTCTGCTGTGCCTCAAGGTACTGAGTTCTGATCTATTAACCATGTTTTAACTAAGTAAAATATATTGTAGAACAAGTGATCTAGCTGATCAAAAGTGGTTTAGAAGCTCATACCAACATTCTACAACATTTGACAGGTGACATTTTTAATGAGAAATACTGAGATATTTAGATGACCTTGCTGGATACTATATGTCCAAATGCCATGAGAGCCATAGTTCCCAGTACCATCAGCACAGCCTAATAATACAGAACCAAACCCTTTCTAAGAGACTTAATGGGTCTTAACCAGTTGGCCTGGGTGCTTAACATACATAAAACTCTTGGATTCAAAACTTTGCAATTAAAAAACTTTGAGAATTAATTAGGAAAAGACAGACGAATTTGACAGTTGTGTCCAGTGAAAAAGTGAGGCAGTAGCTTATCTAAATAACAAGGAAGAACCTTAATAAACTATAAACTGAGAGTCAATGACACATTACCTGATACACTGTAAACTGTCTTTCACGTGAAAATTAAATGAGCAGCTTAAATACATGACTTCACTTTATTGGAATTTCAATATCTAAGTGCAAGATGCATTATAAATAAGACAGTGTATGTATCTGATACAAACAGGGAAGCCTTGAAGGCCTTCGGGCCGACTAACAAAATCTGGGATTCATGAAAAAGACATCCAAACATGAGAGGCCAAATAGGACAGTAGAAGAAGAGGTAACCCTGAATTTAAAAAAAAAAAATCATTATTTTCAATAGTATAGCTTTGAAAAAGCCTATTCTAAAGATAACAAAAAGTTAAAAGATTTCATGAAGACCATGAAAAAGGCAGGTACAGGGGACAGTGACAATGTACAGGCAACTGCGCAATACAATGATCAAACAGTATCAAGTTGATACAGATTTAAATCTGAATTATGATGTCACTCAAAAGAGAGCTTTTAAGGCAGGGAAGATGAAGCAACAAGGCTGGGAATGAATATGCCCTTCCAAGAATTTTTTTAATAAAAAGTATCCAGAAGACCTTACAGACCTCCTTGAAGAGCTGGAAGCTTGCTTTCCTAAAGTTCAGCGGTCTACCTTTACTCCTTACCTGGCCCATATCCCTCAGGACTGCAAACTCCAACAGTGCATGATCTTTAAAGGTCCAGTCATTCCCTAGAAGCAGTTCTCCAGGGTAATTTTTGAGTCTGCACAGAGAAAACTATCCACAAATACAGCTTAAAGAACAGTTATGTGCTCTGCTAAGTAACTATGAAATTAAACACCTACTGAAGGTAAACATGGGCCTACAGGGTTTTCTTGACTAGATCCCAAGTATGGTTAATTGCATGTATTTGCCTGTACATAGCATTTTAATGAGGAGCTTTTTCATTCTTCTTGCATATGCAGGTTTGAAAGGTTGATTATATTATAAATTACCATGTTCACCACCACTTATTTTCCTTTCGATACTTTATGAATAGTCTGTGCCTTTCTGTGTAGGAAAACTTAAAACTCTCAGAATTACTGACTATAACAGGAATAAATGTGTTTTACAGTATCTTGCTAATAATCAATGTAAGATGATCTATGGCTCAAGGACATTCTTCTTAGAATAGTTATATTTAAGTCAGTGACGAAAAAGTTTATGTAACAACAATTATTATTTCTTGAGGTCTACCTCAAAATCTTTTAATCGTTAGCGTGCATAATGTCTTGTTTTTCACAGTTTGGGCCATTTAGTCATCTCCTGTGTACTACAACTGCATGCCTGTCAAATCACTGTGCTAAAATACCTAAGATTTTACACCAAAAGCTCTTGTCTTTTAAAAGAGCATTTTTAATTATGGTTTCAGTTTAAAATACAAATATTTATGGCTTCACAAGCGACCTCTTATCCACTAAAGCCACATAAGAAATCTCATTGCAAACTGACATGAAACTTGCTTTTTGCTGCAGCTGGTTGACTTTAGCTGTCACTAGTATGATCGATTTCTTAACCTGTAAAAAGAGTTTTCAGCTATTGTTTCAGCCAGATCCTAGGCCATGAGAACCATAATATGAATTGAAGTACTCTATTGTCAAATGCATTGTCATGAAGTCTTCTGTTGCAAAAGGACCTGTGTGCGCTCAGAATTTCAAGGCACAATAAAAAGCCAAGTTATAAACAGAAAGTGATGATAAAACCCCAGAGTTATCTGAAAGCTATATGCAATTATCTAGCTTAAGAACTACTGCACTGTGGCTGAATAGCAAAATTGACTTTTTTCCCCATATCTATTCTATACTTGCATAGACAATTAGAAAGTATTTTAATAACACAAATTAGCATAATGTTTAAATTGTTTTAGTTTTTCATGGATAAATAATTGAAACCTATTACTTAAATATATTTCATATTGCCTGCTGTTGGAATCAATACTCAGGAACCAATAACATTAATTTCTTGACAGTATAAGTTCTAATGAAAAATAGCTTATTACAGTGAAGACAATGAATCTACACAGTATTTATTTCCATTCCAGGAAAATGCAAATAGATATTAAAATAAAACCTAATTTGATCCTTTCTCCTGGGTATTTTTCTATACTAATGAGTCATACTGGAGCATATCAAGTGCTGTGGAACATTTTGCTGTGGTATACACAGTTCAATCCCACAGTCAGAAAACACCTAAAGCTGGATATAGTCTCATTTCAGTTCTGATGCATGAAAGCATTACAGTAACAGTAATGTTGTGACCACTTGCTTTATCATGTTTGTAATGTTGTTGTCCATCAATATTATTTTTAATGTAAATAGTTCTTTGAGATGTAATGTTTGAGACATAACACATTACAGCTTTTAGGCTACTCTAGACACTTAGGTGATATTCAGAGCCTTCAGAGCTGGGCAGTGTGAATTCCCACACGAGGTTATAAGACAAGGTTCTGTAAGACAGAAAAGATCAGAAGAACAGAAAGGCATTCCCCTCTCTGTGTGGAATCTGGACAAATCTACGGTCATCCAGGGACAAGTCAGCCCGGTAAAGCTCTTGCTCCAGCCCTTTGTGGCTTGAAGTTTACATGAGAAGGATGCCTGGAAGGCACATGGCCTGCAACATCCCTGTAAGGATCCTCCATCCTCATTCAGGGTTCTCCCACCTTACAAGGCCTTCTCTTTCTTGCTGACACAAACATTTGTGAAGCTGTGCTGCGATCAAGAAGTGAATCTTAATTGAACTAGATCAGGTCAGAAAAAAATAGCTCTGAACAGAAAAAAAGCTAGTTTTAACCTGAATCAACTGGATGAACCTTTGGACACAGACGTTAGAATGCTCACAAGGATGGACACATGATCTGGTGGAAGGACAGGGCAGGCAGATTCTCCAGATCACAACGTCCAGGCTACAATGCTCTGATAAGCTCCCAGAAATATTTAGTCAGAGTGCAAACCCAAGAGATTCAACAGTATCCCATTAATCCGGTATCTTCTCTGCATAAGGTCTATTTAGTAGAAAGAAAAAGGTAATCTTGAGTTACACCTCTATCCAAAACACACTAGGACACTGTAGTTAGTCAGTGGAAGTTGTGAGCAATTAAATCAGACAACAAGCTCCACTGTTGTTTGGGGTCATTTTTAAGATGTTGAACATTTTTATTAAAAAATATCTCTCACAGCAGGACTCAAAAACTTCATCTTGCCACCCAAACCACAATTTAACAGGAATTAGGACATTTAAAGAAACTTTGAAATTTAACATCCATCCCTGGAAATGTACAAGGCCAGGTTGAATGGGGCCTGAAGCAACTTCATCTAGTGGGTGGCATCACTGCCTATGGTGAGGGGGGTGGGAACTAGGTGATCTTTAAGGTCCCTTCCAATTCAAACCATCCTATGATGCTATGTACATTTGGCAGATCATTAGCATTACTTCTCGGGCCTTCATTCAAATTTAGTGTTCTGCTCTATAGAATGTTTTTCCTTTAAATGGGCTGTAGTCCTACAGTAAGTCTATACTCTTGCCATTCGACTTTTGCTATGAAAAGGACTGCTGAAGTTTAAAGGAACTTGTCTACATCAGCTTTCTTCAACGTCCATGACTGTAGGTGCTGCGTAGGAAACTGGGCTTACAAGTTTCCTCTGCCTGCCTCAAATGGCTCTCTTCTCCAGCCATGTTAGATTTCTTTGCAATCCCAGTTCTCTACAGCTTCCAACCATGAAATCTAGACACAGATTTGAATTGATACTCATTTTTTTTATTTGCCTATACATTTTTTTGTTGCACAGATATTCTGAATGCTTACTCAAAGCACTCTCCAGTCCTCCTGATTTGCAAACCAAGTGTGAAAATTCTTTTCCCCCTTCTGGTTTCATACTTGACAGTTTATTCATACCTTTAAAGACACTTAAGGCTGATCATGCTTTTTAAAAGGCTCCAATGCTTGTCTTCATTAAACTAGTGGAAAGAAATAAAAAAGTATTAGTCAAAGTGCCACAATATCTTATTAAATCCTCTGCTCTGTTGACGTAAAATGAGCACTACTGCAAGAGGTTAGCTTAAAAATCTAACAAGAATTGCATAATTTCTAGAATACCAATGTAACATATGCAGTTTTAAAGCATTAAACATAACAGAGACCATACACAAAGGGTGGAGATTGAATTAGAATCCAGTTATAAAGCAATGAATGGAAGGTCAAATGCTGCCCTCTGAGACTACACCAGGATCATTCAGTGCGGTGGCATTGCAGAAGTATAGACTGAAACAGAATGGTTTAAGAAGTGTCTAAAATAAGGATTTTACATTTCTATAGGACTAGATGTTTCTTTCATTTTAAATGCAGAAAGCATTATTAGAAAATCTAGCTTGACATTCTGAATAATAAAGGCCACTGAATGATCCTCTGGCTGCTGTCTTCCATACTATAAGTCACAGAGTCCAGCCTTCAAATCATTTCTAAATATACCCCAGGGACAGAGTCTAAAATCATCCACCCAGTAAGACATTCCCCAGCATGACTCAGAGTGATAAATTTCAGTCTTTTCAAAACCATATGAAGTCAAAAAGCCAGCTAAAGCAGAATATAAATAAAGTGTGACCAAAAGCTACACATCCTCATGGGCAGCTGGCATGCTGACTGTCAGGGCTGCTGGACACCTTCAGGTTCACTGCCATCCTTGGTAACTTCAGACCATCTACCCTCTGATGTTCTCTCTTCTCCAGAGGAAAAAAAGGAGGAGATTCTTGAACATCTTGCCTCCAACAAAGAGAGCAATTCTGTAACGAGATGATCAAAACTAGTTGCTTTTGGAGAAAATGAAGAAAATGTCTGTAAAAAGGGACAAGAGAAAAACTCAGGGCTAACGTCACTAGAGAGATTTGGGAAGGCTACAAAAGTATGAAGGGCATGTTGAAGAGCTCAAAGAAATCTTCAGAGCCCATCTAGAACATCCAGCTTTCTGACTGCTTATCCATAACAGATACCCCACAATTTAGACGTTTGCTCACAAAGTACTAAACTGAAAAGATTAAAACCAGACGAGCAGTTCAAGATAAAGTATGAATCCTTTTGCCTTGGCAAGTGATCAGCCTAAAAACAAGGAACTGAGGCGGGGTGAAAGTCACCCTGCTGTTTTCACCAAATGTACCAAGTGGAGCTGGATCTCCCCACAAGCACATACACAGAGCTGATAGTGATTCAAATGCAAGTAAAGTGTTCTGTGGCCCAGACTGGAATTAGCAATGTAAAGATAACTGAACAGTCTGTTATTTCTTCTGAATGCTACAGGTGAACAATGACAGCCAAAAGGAATTGGATTACACTTCAAAGCTTGTATTAAACCTTGTATTAATGGTACATTTCAGTCTCTTCCATGACAATAAATTCAGAACTGGAAGTCATGTTAATTATTGACAATACTGCCTATTGAATCCACAACAGGGTAGGACACTTGACAACTGCTCATGAAATTATCCACTGTTACCAACTAACTAGTAAGGGGAGCATGGAACACAGGCAAGAGATCTCTTTATGTTATCAGAACAGCTTTCTATGTTTAGTCAGATTAAAATAACAAGGAATTGAATAATAAAAAATACGCGTTTAAGGAATATATTGAAAAAGCAACATAAAATTATTTATGACTCTGAAAATAGCAGAATCCAAGGGATGGCATAGTTCTGATAGCTCTGAAAAATTACACTGAGGCACCTAAACATAGATGCAGATAAGAGGACAAGTGACTCAAGTCAGGTAACAAGCATTCAACTTATCACAATACTTTTGGGAAAAGAGTCCTGACATTGTCAAGCAAAATAACAGATTTTAAACTGCAATTTCTGACAATGAAGCTCTTATGATTTCAAATAACAGGATGATTTAAAAAAAATAAAAGGAGAGAAATAAAAATAAAAGGATAAACCTCAGGAAAACCCAAAAGATTGCAAGTGCCACCACCAAAAGTGGTATCACAACTCTGTCCAGCCCAAATGAGAGAGGAATTGCTGGGGATCTGACAGATCTCATATCCAAGACATTCAATGAGTCCATCTGAGACTCTCCATGTTGTCTCTGAAGAATTCAACAAACAGCTCACAATAGGTATCTGAAGCAACAAATGCAAGTAAGAAAAAAGCAACTAAGGTTATGACAAAGTACGTGGCAGGAAAGCTCCATGTTCTTGTGACAACAAAGAAAACAATGTATGTGTTGGCCTCTGCCATTTATGTGGCAAGAGGCAGAGCTCCCTGCTGCAGCTGATCATGGCTTCATTTAAATGAGGAAAACAAGGTACCAAAAAGGAGATGTATTTTGTAATTCAGAACACAGAGTTTTCAACTTTCAATGGTAACACATAGGTATACAAGCTAATAGTAGAGTTTAGAGTGTAAATTCTTAGTTTTTATGCTGAAATACTTAGATGGCTGAATTCACCACATCAACAACACAAGAGCTTCAAACATAACTAATGTGATCATCAATATAATTTCAAAAAAATCATAATTATAGAAAACTCTCTTACCTTTGGAGAGAATTCAGAGTTGCTATTTTTCTCAAAGACTTCCAAAATTACATCATATCTCTAGCAATGAGAACGTAACATAATTCTTTATGGCTGAACAAAAGGCATTTCTTGGAATATGACTATGAGTTGCCTCCAGATAACCCGAGGATCTCTGTCTTCCAAACCATAAATCCTGGTATTTTCTTAACAGGATGGAGAGTTAAGCACACTTATTTCCACAGCTGACTATTAAGATGAAACATGCCCCTTCTAGTCACATATTGATAGGCTAGTCAGAAGTATCAAAGCTAGTCTCAGTATATCAGATAAACTTAGAATGCAGATCACAAACAAGGTAGGAAAAGCTGTCACATGTCAGCCTGTGTGGTGCTTCAGGCACAGGAAGAAATCTGCTCCATCCTTGAACCTGTATGAGTCCCAAACTCAGCAATATTCCACAGGTACATCTTAAAGCAAGGAAAATTTGGGAGAATAGGTCACTTCAAAGGAAATAACATAAAATCCTAGAAGATCTATTTTCATTCCTGAAATTTCTAACAATAAAGCAAAGCCAGTCACACAAGATGGTGCAGAAGGATCACTGAAAAATCTAGGCTTTACACATACAATTTCAATATTGTCAAAGTATCACAGTGTTTCTACTTGCTCATATTTACCCAAACTCTAAGTACCTAGAAACACCATCCATTTGTCTAGCCTGTACTTCATCATCTTGTCTGTGAGGATGATAAAAATCTAACTGAAGTCAAGATAAAAAGCATCCACTACTCTTCCCTCATTCATCAAGCCAGTCACCTCAACATAGAAGGCTATCACGTTGGTCAAGCATGATTTGCTCTTCATAAATCCACACTCACTGCTCCAAATCACTTTCCAATCTTTCACATGTTTAGAAATGGCTTCCAGGATTATTTGCTCCATCGGCTTCCCAGAGGTTAAGTGAGGCTGACTGTCTTGTTGGTCCCAAATCCTCCTGGTTACCTATCTTGAGTGAATTTACATTCTTTGAGTCCTCAGAAGCCTCCCTCAGTCACCATAACCATAACCATATCAGTCCTGTCTCATCTTGATCCTCAAAGATGATCCCATAGTCATAAACCACACATATCAGTTGACAACAGCAGTTACGCAGACAGTTGTTAGATTTCAAGAGCTCCTGAAGCCATTGCCCCTCAGCAACAGGATCAAGGAGAGACCACCTGTACCCCTAGACCCTTGAAAATCACCCCAGAGCCATGTAGTCATGCTTTATACGTTCCAGATCTGTTCTGGTAGAAAGTAGTACCAGAATCCTATGATCAGAAAAGCCTCTGCAGTCTCTCCACATCCTGGATCTGATTTTCAAGCAAGCAACAAACTCTCCAGACAGCAGATCCAGTCAGCCAATGTGAGCTCTCATCCTGCACAGCATAACTATCCCTTGCCACTTTCTCCTGATGCCATACAGCTCCCAGCCCCTCATCTGCAACCAAGGCACTGAATCTGCTCTGCAGATACAGATCCAGTGGCAGCCAAGAACTGTCCTCCACTGTCAGAAGTCGCAAGCTCCTGCATCCTTCAGCTGCACGCTGGGAGCTGTGGTCAAGTCATGGCTCTTATACTGGCCACTCCCCAGCACCAGCTGCAGGCATCCTCTACCCTCCCTATTCAGAGGCAGACAGAGCCAATGTCCCCAGACCTACTCTGGTGACAGCTAGCAAAGCTCCTTAGGGTTCACAGAGCTTTTGCTAGAAGCAGAGCCTCCTGCAGGTACCTTTTGATAAAGGAGTCAGTCAGTAGAAAGTGCTTCACAGCATCCCCAGAAGTCCTCCAACAATCCTAGATATTCTGAATGAATGTATCCATCCCTGTTCTTGGCCACAGACTTAATTTCCTTTAAAATTTCCTCCAGGAAAATAAACACTTGATGACAGTAAAGAAACTTGAAACAAATAGTAAATACAATGTTTATAACTTCGTACTGGAGGTGCAAAGTTTAATTCCTGCATCTTCTTTCTCTGCTTTGTATTTTTCAGTGTTTGGACTCACTGAAACACTAATAAAAGGCAAATCAAAATGCAGGAATATTTTAGAAGTGGACTATTTTCAAAAGATCACTTAGTCACAAAAGCGTAAATAATTACATATATGTTTAAGTTCATGCATACAGGTGGCCTCAAAGACATGAGTCTAATGTGAGTTAAATCATTGTGGACCAAGAGTTTATGATGCTAGGAATCCAGTCTAATGCTCTGTCAAAATAAAACCAATTTCAATGTAACTTACAATTTTATAGTGAAACAGAAAAATCCATTCTGCAGGTAATAGGTTAATTTTTAGCTAACATCTTTCCTAAAACTGTTATAAATGCAATTATTATTTTTTACACCATATGTAAAAGACAGAAGGCTGCAGCTAATAAATAGCATTTCTCATTTTATTCTCCAAGACTCCCAGGGGAAGACTTTGGCCTCTTCAAAGGGAGTGAAATCCATTCCAAGACAAAAAGTGAAAAGAAAGCAGTATTTTTCATTTTAAGCTTCCCAATTTTTGCTTAAGGTTTAGCAAAAATAGATCTATTGAATACAGATGACTAAATACATGATCCCTGGCTATGCAGTTGCTGTTTTGGGCTTTGCTAAAATGTACATGGAAATTACCTACCAAATAATAAAATAAGTTATCACAAACACATATATTGTCAAATATATACTTTTTCTTCCCCAAATGTGGGATTTTTACTAAAATACTGATATTAGTACAGTAATTGCAGGAAAACATTATCATATCGCAGAATCTTTCTACATGCTTGAGAATTTTAGTTACGGAAAGGTATCAACAGGAATGATGTAGAACTGTATTTGAAAAGGCTTTTCTTACAAAACATTATCCCTTTGAAAGACTCACTTTTGGTGAGGCATCTACTTTCCTTCATGCTATTATTACATTAAGAGAAAGTCAGATTTGAATGACTGAAGAAAAAATCCAGCTCTTTGTGCAGATGCCCCAACAACTTTAGTATCACTGTGTCCTTGCTCTGAGCACCTCTTCTTTACAGTCTGAATGTATTTTCAATATAGATTTTTAGTTTGGCTTCTTACAGGAGGTAAACTTACACAGGCATATATAATATCACTTTTTGTCTGTTAGCAACAAATTTGAAGTCAGAGATCAAGTTCAACAAAAATTGACACAGTGGTAAAGGTGCCAAAACTTCCTAGAAGTGTTATGAAAAAGGCTGGAGGTAGAAAATACCAAAACGGTTTAGCAATAGCGTATTGAAACACACACAATTAAAACCAGCATATGCCAGCAGAACCCTAATGTAACAATGCAGTTTAACTGAATTCTTAGAGACTGTATATGAAGGAATGAGACCACAAGTTAATGAAGTTATTAAAAATTACCGTATCAAGACCAGATACACTACAGGAGGTCAAGTCAGATGGTTAAAGTACAGACACGCAGCATCAAGGCAACTTCATTAGTGTCTCTTCCACAGAGAGGTTCTTCCAGCCACTCTCTCCAATGAGGTATGTGCACAATTTGAAGGACTGTGTTGTGCTGCAAGGGTTCAAAGGTGACCTGGGGCAGGGCTCTGCAGGGCACTGCTCCCCCAGCTGCAGCCTGGCAGGCACAGCCACACATCATAGGGGGCAAAAACAGCCCTTAGGAGGACTGAGGTGCCTGGGCTCAGAGATCATGTTTCTTCCATCATCTCCCTTTTGACAAAGTGATTATGCTCAGAGACAGTAAGTGTTCTTTTGTGGTCTTCTGGTGGGACAAAGCATATCCTAATATAGTGCAACAGGCTGTCAAGGTGTAGTGCTTTCCTTAGCTGAGGTGCAGATGGACCTCAGAATTAACATTTAAAAAACTTTCACTGAAGTTAGATACTTCACATCTTCAAACCATTACAGGTATCATACAGTATCATCCTGCTTTCTGATTTAACATATTATATATGTAAGGCAAAGATGCCTAATTCTATGTTAATAGAGTCTTCTGTCAGGAAATTTTCTGCCCTTTAAGGGTGGCAGTAGTACAATCAAATTATCTCAGGGTTAAGTATTTTATATTCAGGAAAATCTAGCATTGAAATGAAAAAAAATAGTTCAAATACACAATCAAATCTAGCCTTGATGTTATGAGATTAAGTCTACAGAAAAAAAAAGTCTTTAACAGTTTGCTTAATATAATCTGGAATTAGAAGACCTTAATTGAAACTATGTGAAGAAGTGCATAATTTTTCAGTATTAACAGAGATTTTCTGGGACTTGTTAAGGCTGGCTTTTATATAAATCCTATATGCTAAATCTCAAATTCCTGAAACATCTTCTTATCTTGAGGACTCAGGTGAACTGATCATCCCTTGAATGGGATGTCTTTTTTAAGAACAAGGAACAGACTGGCTTACTTTGGAGGCACTGACATTTTGAGCTGGTTTGATTTGAAGAAAGGAAACATGAGGTGAAAGAGTTGCTCTGTCCCTTTATAGCTGGCTTTCAGACCCAAGGACTGAGAGCATAATTTTTTTCACATGGAAGTAAAACTTGAAAGTAAAGAGGGTGGACTGAGCACTGACAGTTGATAGCTTTTCTTTTTCATTCACACTGAAGAAAGAGCACCTAGCATTTCACAGCTTATGAACTGATAAATCCTTTTCCTTAACTCTGAAAGGATAATTCTCCAACATTTCTACTACTGCCTCACAAAGACAAAACAGTTCTTTCATATGCTCCAGAATAATATGAAATTTTAACAGATTTGTAATAATAGTATCACAATACTAATCCTTCTGTGATGGCCTTGTCCAGAATGGTTTAATTGTTGACTACTGCTTTTCATATTTCTTTCAGTTAACTGAAAGGCTTGACAGGTAACTTATGAACTGACATAGGAAGAATGTTATGTACATCCAGTAGTATGCAGATAGAGAGAAAATACACTTGAATATTTATGTTTGCAACCAGTTAAACTACTGAGTACTAAGCTGGTGAGAAACAGCTCAAAAGATCCAGAAATATTGAAAAAATTTGAAGAATGTGTGACTATATTACCTTCATTTATTTATTTAATATGCACAATATAAGTAAACAAGGACTGGATGAATGAGTAGCAAGAGAAAATACACCTTTGAGATAAAGATGCTCATGAAAACTGATTTGAAAAAAGAATCAAGGTGCAGAGGATGGACAGCATTAAAAGCTTTGAAAGCAAACAAAAGAGACACATATCTGAACAGAGAGCAAACAGCAAATTAAAGAAGAGGAAGCATCCTGGGAAACCACGTTTAGATTAGAGTATGCAATTACAGGATTTGCAGCTTGATAAAGCAATTGATCATAGCAGTGGATTAATTTTAAGTCACGAGTGAAGACCAAGATCTGAAAAAGAGCCAGCTACTTTCTCTAGCAATCTTCTTCTCAGAAGTTGTAAATTACAGTTGCACCCACTCCATGATCAGTGCAAAACTAGGAAGCCCTTGTTCTATGTGTTTAGTAACTTTCAGTGGATACCATATAAGCGCATTCCTAAACACATCAAACAATGAAGACAATATTTATTATAGGATCAATTACAATAAACAAATCCAAATAGTAAAGCAATAACAGACCCAATAAACAAACAATTATAACACCTTAAATTTAAAATTTTAAACATAACCTTAACAGCAAAATGGCTAATATTATTTTCAGAAAGAATACTGAAAATACAAAAATAGCACAATACCAAAGCTAAGAAGCTCTGAGGAAAAGAAAGCTGAGGTTCTAGGCCAACTTTATTAATGCTAATTATATATAAAATATACCTAGTGAATATGTTCAGCATATAAGCTCAATCATCGATGCATTCAAATTCTCATTTCTCTACCACCTGTTTCATTTAACACAAATGTGTTCTGTCCTTTTCTTGAATGATAACACATAAAAGATGGCATTCATGGACTGATCAAACAGTACTTCCTGAAGATACAATTTTCCCTCAATAAGACCATCTGTAAGGCCCAGACCTGTAGGATTTACTGTTCAGACTGGATCAAGACAGATGCATACATAATACCTTTATTACAGAAGAACAATCATAATTCTATTGATCAAAGCTGCAAATACAGATAGCTTAGAGCAACTTGACTTAAATGATACAAACCTCTTCATCATTTGTTATAGAAATCTGAGAACTTCACCAGCTTGCTCAGGTTAAACTCTTAAGCATACTTTGCAAGATTTAAGACACTAGACTGTTTGCAGATGCTTATTATTTCTTCACTTCATATGGCAGGAGTCTGTGCTTCAGTTGATCTCGTGAACCTTCCCTAATGCTACTCACCATATGCTTCTATCTCTCAGTTTTTCAAAGCAGGTTCAATTTTTCATAAACAAAACAAAAATTATGAAAATGAAGATGAAATGGAAATTGCCCATTTTATCAAACTATCGAAATGTTTTTTATTAGTTTGTTGAGGATCAGATGAAACCTCCCTCACGCAGCTGATAAATTAGGCTACCTGGGGCAGTGCCCTGCTAGACCTGCTATCTACAAACAGAAAAGGGCTGGGGGGAGATGTGGTGTTCAGAGGCTGTTTGGGCATAAGGACCACAAAAATATACAGTTCTCAGTTCTCAGTGAAGTAAGAAAAAGGGTCAACAAAAGCTCTGCCTTGAACTTCAGAGGGCTGACTTCAGCCTGTTCAGGACACCAATTCACAGTCTCTTGGGAAAAAGCCCTTATAAACAAAGGGGTCCAGAAAGGGAATACTTTCAGGAGAAAACCGTAAAGACAGAGGAGCAGGTCATCCCTACATGCCAAAAGATGAACTGGCGAGGGAGAAGATTGGCCTGGCTGAATAGGGAGTTCTTCCTGGAACTCGGGGGAAAAAAAAAAAGGTTATGACCTTTGGAAGACGGGGCAGGCAACTCCGAAAGAGTACAAGGATGATAGATCATGTAGAGAGAAAGTTAAGAGATGTAAAAGCTCAGCTAGATCTCAAACCAGCTACCACTGTAAAAGTTAGTGTTTCTATGAAAATAATAACAACAAAACAGAGCCAAGGAAATTCTCCATTCTTTCCTGGATGTGAGGGGGAACATTTTAACCTAGGATGAAGAAAAGGCAGAGGTAGTTAATGCCTTCTTTGCCTCAACCTTTAAAAGAAAGACGGTAATCTTTAGGGCAACCACAACCTGCCGAGCTAGTAGACAGGAACAGGGAGCAGAACAGATACCCTGCAATCCAGGAGGAAGTAGTTAGGGATCTGGTCTGCTACTTAGACACACACACAAGTCTATGGGGCAAGATGGGATCCCCTGAACGGTACTGCAGGTGCTGACAGAAGACTTTGCCAAGCCACTTTCTATCATTTATCATCCATTCTGGTTAGGTAGGGAGGGTCTAGAGGACTGGAGGTTGGCCAGTGTGACACCCCTCTGCAAGAAGGATCAGAAGGATGATCCAGGGAACTACAGGCCTGACCGTCTGACTTCAGTGCCAGGGAATGTTATGGAAGAAATCATCCTGAGTGATAGCACTTGGCATGTACAGGACAATCAGGGAATTAGGCCCAGCCAGCATAGGTTTAGGAAAGGCAGGTCCTGCTTGACCAGTCTGATCTCCTTTTATGACCAGATGATCATCCCAGTGGATGAGGGAAAGGCTGTGGGTGTGTGTACCTGGCCTTCAGTAAAGCCTTCAAAACTGCTTCCCACAGCATTCTCCTGGAGAAGCTGGCAGCCCATGGCTTGGAAGGTGCACTCTTTTCTGAGTTAAAACCTGTTTGGATGTCTGGGCCCAGAGAGTGATGATCAACGGAGTTACATCCAGCTGGCAGACAGTCAGTAGTGGTGTTGCCCAAGGCACATTATTGGGGCCAGTCATATTTAGTATTGTTATCAATTATTTAGATGAGGGGATTAAGTGCACTCTCAGTAAGTTCACAGATGACACCAAGATCAGTGGGAGTTGATCTACTGGAGGGTAGGAAGGCTTTGCACAGGAATCTGGACAGGCTGGATCGATAGGCTGAGCTCAACATATGAAGTTCAACAAGGCAAAGTGCCAATCCCTGCACTTGGATCACAACAACCCCACACAGCACTACAGGCTTCAGGAGGAGCATCTGGAAAGCTGCTTGGTAGAAAGGGACCCAGAGGTACTGGTTGACAGCATGAGCTAGCAGTCTGCCCCGGTGGCCAAAAAGGTCAATGGCATCCTGGCCTGTATCAAAAATAAAGTGGCCAGCAGGAATAGGGCAGTGATTATCACTGTGTACTTGGCACTGGTGAGGCTACACAGGGAGTACTGATTCACTTTTGGGCCCCTGACTTCAAGAAAGACATTTTTTATGCTGCAGACCATTGTTGGTTTTCATACATTTGATTCCTACAAATTTATTGACTAAAATTAGATCTGATCACTTTTGCTATGTAAAAATTTTTAAAGTTAGTAAGGTGTATTCAAGTATGTATAGTGACATATCTTGGCAAGGCAAAAAAGTGAAAAAGCATACTCTGGATTAAAAAACTAGTTATGCACTTCATGAGGGTTTTCTAGGCTTGTTTATCTGCAATAACCAGAAGAGGAGCAGATGAAAAATGCCAAAAAATGGAAACTAATGTTCTTATTCATTTGTGAAAAAAATAATAGGTAAAAATGTAGTTTGTGTTTAATCAAAAGATGTATTTCTCAAGCATTTTAACTAAAATACTCTGCATCCCACACAAATTATTTAGTGGTAAACCTGTAAGACTGCATTTGACATGGATAAAATGTCTTGCTTCATGTTTAGACCAATCTAGGTAGTTATGTAATTTTTGCTTGTTTAAATTTCCTCATCACTGAAAAAAACTCTCCAGTTTTAATCAAACTTTTTTAAAAAACTTAAGACATTGGAAAAGAAAATTAAGGATTTTATCCTCTTTGCTTTTTACTGATTTCAGTTTAAACAGCTGTACTGTATGAAAAATCATGCCAGATAGCATGACCTAATGTGCTTTGACAATATTCAAATGTATTCAAGTATATGCATTATGCAAATAATTCCTATACTTAGGAAGTCTAGACATATTCCTACAGGAACAACTACTCGAAACAATATTTGAGCAAATACATAAATCTGATTTGTTCTGCAAAATATACATTAGAACATGTACGATGGCTACACCTCAGCCTGTATTATTCTAAAAATTCTTTTACAATCTGGATCTGATGCACATGATACCCAACTGATAAAGAAATACAGAATGGGAAAAGTACGAAAGACTTATAGTCTAACAGAAATGCCATTGCCAAGAGATCAACTCTACTTAACTGTGATTTTTAAATAACAATAATCCTATTACAAGCTACAGAACATTAACCTTTGCTCATTTCTTAGATTTACTCACTTACCTACATTGCTACAAAAGAGGAAAGCTAGTTTAGTGAAATCTACACATCAATCTATAGTCAGACCTTTGTGAAAGTAAAAACAAGTAAGATTGAAAACTTCTTTTCCACTGTTTAAAGATGCATAACAATTTTTGTCCATTTTGAGTGGAGAATCCAAGTAATGCTGTTAATGGTGAAGTAGAAAATATAAGAAAATACCTTTTCTAATCAATTGTACTAATTCCATTTCATGTCATCCTATTAGGGTTTTTATACTCTTTAAAATTTTATAACTTCCTTTATTAGTGTCTTGAATTGCAAGGGAGAAACAGCTTCAAGACTAGAAATGAAAATGTGAATATGAGAAAAATAAAATTGTCCAGTTTCCAGGAGGTTTGGAAGAAAATGCATAGACAAAAATGTATGCATATTTACACATTTACTCTGCATACACAATGACCATGACTACAGTCAACCAACCATTAATTTATTGATTTGATCATTGGTGCAGGAGTTCCTTAGCAAAAATCATTAAGTTACAAAAGCAAATCCACATATATCTTTGCATGCACGCTTGTATGTCTGACCTTTTAAATATCAGGCCTATTTTTACTGTGATTTACATACTATATAGATGATCATTAGGTACTGGGGTAAAATCTTAATGACTGAACCTCACTCAAGGCTGGTTTATGTACATTCAGTGCTCACCTGGCAGGATTTGGCATATAGTGGTGAGCATTTCTGCTCATTCACAAAATTATCAGGGACAAAGGGATTCGAGAAGCTACAGAAGAGCACATGAACCATACACATTCAAATAGCCAGTAGGCTACATTACAAAACTAAGGTTGGAACATTCCAAAACATATAGCTGACTTGCATGAGTTAAAATCTGCCTGGGTGGGAAAATAAATACACTGACATGTGGCTCTGCTGCTCAGATCCAGATCCAATACAATCTTCATTCAGCTCCTGTTCTCTGGAAAAGTGTGCAGACCTTGAAGAATTGTCATTCTAGGGATTGTACAGCCTTGCCCAGGAAGAAACAGCACCAAAATTGGGCAGTCTGTAAAAGTTAGTCACTGGTTTTGTAGAAATATAAATGTGACTTCAGCAGCAATAGCAGCAGTGGAAAGGGATTAGGGAGGTATATTAGTCTTTAGATGAGGTCCATTGCACAGAACAACTCAATCATAAGTACGCCTGTGCCACTGCAATGGCTGCGCTTCAGGACAGAAAGAGCCCTGTCAAGGGAGAACCAGTTTCGCTGCCTCTCCCAAGACCTAACCATGATGCTGGTACAAACCACTCACAAGACCTGTGGAGGGTCACAAGGGGGTAGGGATAGAAAAAATTAAGTGCAATAAAAATTTCAGCCAACAAATATGAATGAACTGAGTTTAGGGTGGGCAGGCAGCTTAAACCTACAGAGGATGGAGGAAAAGGAGGTGGCTTTGGGAACCACTCTTAACCATCCCAGATGCAATTCCACAGATCTTTCAGGAATATTTTCTTTCCCTTCCACCTCAGGAGAAATAACACAGAAGTCCAAATAAAGTAATCAGGATGCATCCTGGAATTCTTATTTAGTAAGCCTACACAAAGCAGGATATTGAAATACAACATTATTTCAAGAACTAAGTAGTATACCACTGGTACCCGTGTACAGGTTGTAAAGAGATACATACTCAGTTATACTACAAACACTCAACATTCAGCCTTAAAAAGCTGTGAGGACACATGGCAGAATTTTTGGTGAGACTGATGTATAGTGCTAGTGCTACACTGATTAAAGACTCTGTTATTTCAAGTTGAAACATTTCATTCTCCTGGAAATCTCCACTGCCTTTTTCCTCCCACCCTATTCCCATTTACTCTTCCTTCTTTGGGTAATCAAAGTAAATTTAAGATTTATTACCACTGCTAACAAATTAGTAATTATATAGGTAATTTACACCTAATTTGTACACCTAACATTATCGCTGGTACTGGTAATTTCATCATAAAACACGCTGCGGCTCAGAGTTTCATCTCTTTTGAAGGTAAAAGTAAGTTGACTTGAACAGCTATTTTTATCTCACATCGTAAAGACATGAAAGGTACATTTCACAATCAGTGTCCAACTACTGCACACAGTGAAGTAGGCTCTTCTGTGATATCTGAACTGTTAAAACTAGTCAGACCATTTATTCCAGTGCATTACCTCTTTAGTAAAAAGTGGTTATTCTTTTACCAATACCACTAGAAAACAGTATGAAGAATTGCAAGTAGTCAAAAGAAAGAATCCTGAACCTTATTTCTATTTAGCCAATGGAACAATAATCTCAGTGAAAAATCTCATTATTAAAACCACAAGTGACAAAAGTCTAATTTTCTTGAAAAATCTTGCTGTTTTAGAAGTACTGATACTCATTTATGCTGTATTATTAGTAGGCGATTAATAAAAATCCCAAATAATATATAATGTCAATTATTCCCAGACCAACCGAATATAGGTTCACTTGTGACACTTGAAGTAACTGTATCTTGTACTATATGTTAGACAGGGGTGAAGTGGGCTTCACAGGTTAGCTATCAATAAATCTTGTACAATAGCACAACAATGTACATCATTAAACCTCAAATATTGACATGGATTACGACACAGCTTAAAAACCCATATAGCTTCTGCAGAAGTAATACAATATTATCTCTCTGCAGAGCTCAAGAAATCCTCAAAAATCAAGGGACTGCAACATTGCCAGTCTCCTGTGTTCAACAATATTATTGAGTCCCCCTAGCCACTGAAATATAGGCCTAAAAATCATGAGATTTAAAGATAAAAATCAACACTATGCTTTATCTTCTCAATAAAAAGCTTATAATTCTTACTTCCAATCTTTCTCCACAATAGCAAGGGTTATTTATTTTCTGGAGAAGTTTGGTTTCTCAGAAAGTAATCCCATTTCACAGCTGGAGCTCTAGGAAAAACACTGAGTATTGGTATGTGATATTGTGAAAGCATGTAACACAAAGTGTGGTACACAGCTGATTTTTTACCCATCACCCACCTACCACATGTCCTTGGGGATGGACTATTTTCAAGTAAAAACACTGCATCTTCCCCAAGAACAAATATCAGCCCTGCATCATTTCATCATGATATATGACTCAATTATATACACTCTTACTGGAAGGACTCTTGTGGCAGCATGGCCAATTGGAAATACCATTGTATGCACTTAGTATGCAGCACTAGCAAGTATAATAGATACGAGTTTAGAGTGGTCTATCCTCTCTAGGGGAAGAAGGTCCATGCCACAGCTAAAACACCCCTCCTCCAAGGAATTAGTCCTGGAAGTTGTATGTGGTCATTACTTGGAGGGAAAGACAGCAGCAGAAATGTTATTCCTGGAGTCATGTCTTTTGCAGAGTCTGCATTTCCAAATTTCATATCCAGGAGAAATACAGTTTAGAGTTTTACATCTATATCATCACCTGTGATTCTGGGAGTGGAGGAATGGAGGTGAGACAAGAATGGGGGAGAAACAGGAAGGAGGATAAAAACAGAGGAAAGGAAAAGGAGGAGAATTCTGCCTATTGGGAAGGACAGCTCAAAAAAAGGCACCCAGTCATCACTCCTCTTAAAACTCTCAAACTGGGAGTGGAGTAGCAGTTGTTACACAGATATGCTGTCTGTCATTTTGTAGGCTTAGGTTTTTCAAGTGGACACTTGCAATATGGCATTTACATGTAAAAGATGGTCTGGGATTTCAGATAAACTTGAGATGCAAATATTGTAAGATATTGAACCAAATTTGTAGCAATTACTACTTAATGGTTATTTTTAAATCACATATTTGACTGATCTTTGAATAAAAAGATTCTAAATAAATGTTAGATATTCCACTTTCGTCATTAACTTCCAAACATATCTTACACAATCAGGGTTAATTTCCCCTACCTATATTGATCAAGAGTGTGCTTTCCACAGGCAAATGTCTTCCAGACATATTTTTTGAATCACTAAGCCAGGGCAACCTGTACAACTCACTACCCAGGGAATAATATGGCCAGTTTAACAAGTGACCAGCTCAGCTAGTAATACACAAGGGCTCAGTTAAATAAATTAGGTGTTGTTTGGTCAGTGACCTTATTTTTTTTTTACATGGTTTGTTAACAATTAATTGAGTGTGCATCCTTGAGCTATAACTAAGAGGAATGCATGTGAATTTCCATTACAATCTCTCATTTCAGCACATTATAACTTAACCATAAAATCTGGCCTTTGGCAGAAACTTGGTGTTCAAGAACTCAAAAGATGTATATAATACCATTAATAAATGGAGAAACCAATAAGCTAAGAAAAATTTTAACAACAACTTTTTAGTTACAGAGGTGAGGTAAATTACGTTGACTGAAATGTTTACTTCCATCACAGCCTGCAAAAAAAAAATCAGTTTTTTAAAATGTATTCTGACTCTAAAAGTGAAGGAAAATTACTGTCTAGAGTTTCATGAAGATGTACATTTTTAAAAGTTTATCAACATGGAAAAAGCAAACAGTTTCTCCGATGAATGGGAAAACACATGCAATTGATAACTGTTAGTTTGAAAGCAATACCATCTTTGAGGGAAAATATCCAAAAGTAACTATATGAAGCCTTTTTATGTTGCACTGGAATTGTCATATATGAAATAACTGACCCATAAGAAAAATTTAAAACAAGATTATAAATTACTGTACTAGGTACAGTAATGTCCAGTAATAGAAATAATAGATATAATAGAATAGTGTAACTTTAACCCCTTTCATTTCACTAAGCTAATTCTCAAAAGGTTTTCCTGAGGCTTGCAGACAGCTACATTCCGCTTCTGAGAATAAGAAAAACAGTTGTGGAAAAAACCCCAAAGCACAGAGAACTGAAAAGTAATGCAAAAAGAAAAAATAAGATTGCTTGGCTAAGTCTTTTGACATCAGTCTTGAGCTATCCAGAAGATTTGAACTCAAAACAGCAGATTATCTTCTTGGGGACAGAAATTATCCTACAGATATGGGGCAGTATTTAAGTTTCAAATGTGAACCTTCTGAATAGAGATACCACACAAAGAAGTCAGATAATATCTTTCAGCCCTCTAAGCCAATTTTCAGAGATCCCCAGACAAATCTTGCTCAAATTTACCAACAGTAAAACTGTGCTCAAATAGCACTTTATGTTGTCTTTGAACAAATTCTATCAATAACATGTAAGTGCAGAGGGTCAGTGAAGAAGGTCCCTTGTAGCCCAGCCTTACAGAACGGTGACAGGTAATGAGACAGATTAAAGAAGCATTAAAGCAATTCTTAAAAGAGAAGACAGAAAAGATTAGGGTGGAATCCATCAAACCAAAAATAGGCTTCTACAATCCAGACATCTATATTCCTCTGTCACCCCAAGGGATCCACTGTAGTCATTGAAGGCCTAGTAAGTAAAATCCTGTTATCTAAGAAGAAATGCATTTCATGTAGGAAATAAACAAACCAGGTGCATTTAGGCCCTTAAAGTTCTTCCTTTCCATCAACTAAAAAAGCAAACCAAGAGCTGTTAGTAGATATCTGCACCAGTGATGCCTTGCAATGAACCCTGTAGCACTTTTTGAATCAGGATTTTTTGCTTTCTCTTCTCACTCAAAGATTTTTCTGGACTATTTATTTCTGCTAATCTGTTTCAGAAATACCTGATGAATACTACAAGTAAAAAGTTCATTATTATATACAGTTTATTAAATTTGAGTTGTTTGTGATTATAATTTCTTTGTGTTTACATAGAAATTAAAAAACCCAACAGTACAGTCTTTCCATGTCTTTTCCATACAATAGTTGTCATCATTTCAATTTTTGCTTCAGGCCACATACTGCATTTTCTATCTGTAATAAAATATGTACAATATAGTTAAGCTCAGTTTTCCAGAAGTAATCACAGGTCCAGCTTTGCCAAAAAAAAACCCCTGAAGCTTTCTCAGCAAATCAGTGCAATTATAGTCTTTGTACACAACACACAGCTGCTGGCTCTTTGAACAACAGCCAAGAATTATGAAGCGACAGACTGTAAGAGAAATCAAATTTCAGAAAAGAATCTTCTATTACTTTCAACCTAACAAAATTTTGAATTTCAATTCACTTAGGAAAGGTAGCTCTCCGGAAATCCTGGCTTTCCTCAGCATATTTTTATTCTCCAGCTGTCCGAAGTTTCATGTCTCCAGTCTTGTCCCTTTTTGATTGACAAAAGGAAAGGAGTAACACCTATATGACGATTAGTTCATGTCCATAACACATGTTCCAGCTGTCACGTGTACCAATACATATTTGTCAACTGCAGGCTAGATCACAACACACAAAAAAGATGTGTGGCTGTTTATTCATCTGTGTATGGCACCTGTGCTTTAAACCTCTAAATTTATCATTTACTCCTCACAGGTGCTGATGTTGGCCTAAAGTTTTGTGGGAAAGGCCTGGGATACTTTACATAGATATTGAATAGGACATGAAGTACATTTCATCTACTTTGATCTCTTTACTGGTAATCAACACCAGTTGACTCAGACTTAAATGTGAGATAACAGCAAGTGAGAAAACAGGAAGTGATTAATTGAAGTAACTGAAGGAAAGGCTGGAGAGCTGTGCTGCATAAAGGGACCTGTGGGTCCTGGTCAATGGCAAGTTGAATATGAGTCAGCAGTGCCCTGGCAGCCAGGAGGGCGCCAACTGTGTCCTGGGGGGCATCAGGCACAGCATCACCAGCCCAGAGAGGGAGAGGATTGTCCCTGCTCAGCTCTGCACTGGGGAGGGTTCACCTTGAATATTGTGGGCAGTTTTGGGCACCACAATATAAAAAAAGATACTATGCTCTTAGAGTGTCCAGAGGAGGGCCCCAAGGATGGTGAAGGGTCTGGAGGGGAAGCTGTATGAGGAACTGCTGAGGTTACTTGGTCTGTTCAGCCTGGAGAAGAGGAGACTAAGGGGAAACCTCATTGCAGTCTTCCACATCCTCATGAGGGCAAAGCAGAGGGACAAATACTGATCTCATTCTAGTGACCAGTAACAGGAGCTGAGGAAACATCATGCAGCTGAGTCATGGCAGGTTTGAATATCAGGGAAAGGTTTTTCACCCAGATGGTGGTTAAGCACTGGAAAAGGCTCCCCAGGGAAGTGGTCACAGCACCAAGCCTGTCCAAATTCAAGAAGCATTTGAACAATGCTCTCAGGCATATAGTGTGATTCTTGGGGTGTCCCAATACAGGGCCAGGAATTGCACTCAATGATCCCGATGAGTCCCTTCTAACTCAGCATATTCTATGAATCTGCAATTCTGTTTTATGATTCCACAGTACTAGTTACAAGAAATTCATATCCAACCAGCTTTTGTTTTTAATACCTAGTTTCTTCTTCTGTTCCCTCATTTCCCTGTTTAAAGGCCTATTAAGCTATAGATCTGCCTCTAAGTGCAATGTTTTTTGTGGTGCTGTCTCTAATTACATGAAAGAAACAATTTCTGCATGCTGGACACCCACTAGCAGGCAAGCATCAGACTACAAACCATACCCTGAGGGCTAGGTTGATTACATATGCCCTTTTTATAAGCACAGAGAGTCAGGTAATAATACACTGACTTTTTTCACAGGCTAATCTGCCATGTATAAAGCTTCTGACATAGCTTATTTATTGTTCCATTAAGCTCAGACCCATTTACAGACTGTACTCAAGAGAGTTCCTTTCTCCTCTGCCTCACTAACAAAGCCTAACCACAGGCTCTGCAAGGGACCTCCAGCATCATCCTTCCACCACTGTCAGCTACACTTCCTTGCAGAGAGAACTCCCTGGACTCCATACCCAATGCTAAGGTTGCCTCTGACCTGCCTTTGCTCCAAAGCCTGCCCTAAGCTTCATACTTTCAGACTATCACTCACCTTTATACACAGCACTGCTCTGCCATAACTTGAATTGCTTCGGTTTCCTTTCTTTTCCTCTCCTGGATCATTAGGTAGACAGCAACTCTGTGCTAGCCAGACCCCTGGTCATCCCTTGTCCTGCTCCAGAATGGGGCAGGAGAGCCACTCGCTAATGCAATAAACACTGCACTGCAATATGACTTCTAATCTCAGCAGTCCCCAGTTCATCATCTCCTGCTTTTCAAAGAGTCATACTGAGAGCAGGTGAAAATAAACCCAACACAAGGCCCCATAGCACTCATCTGGACACTTCCCTTCAACTGATTAACAACTAGTAATGTATTTCCACATACCTGTGTTTAAAAGCAGATAGCAATCTGAAATGAGTTGATATCAAATAAGCTTTTGAGAAAGACACCATCAAATTCTCTATTAAAATGTAAATATACTGCCTCTATTATATTCGTTTCCTCTATTAATTTTATAATTTGATCATGGCCCGTGAGTTCTGGTTTCCTTCTAAAAAACTATGCCAGTACTTGCTCAGCTATCCTCTAATTACCTATGTAAATGAAAGTGCCCTTAAAGATATTAGCTGTTTTGATAGTTTATTAGAGACTGAATTAACCATTCACTGAAAATAGCAGAGAAAACTGTGCCTAGTAATCATGTACCTTACACTTACAGAACTGACAATTCAGCTGAAAAGTTAATACAAATATTTTCCATGCCTCTGAAAGCCATAATAAAGTTTAATAAATATTTTTGCTATCATAACAGACTCTGGAACTTTTAAACTCAATAAGCCTCTTTAACTTTCACAATGCTGTGAAAGTTTTACAACCAACATTAGTGATGCTGTTACTCTGCAATATACTAAAACTGCTTTTTAGAAAAACAAAATAAGAGGGAAAGAAGCCCTCCAGCAACAACAAAAAAAGCCCCTTATGATTACAATTGGATAGCCTTAAATTTCATACATAGATTAAAACAGTGAAACATTACAGTGTACTGATAGTTTTATTTTTTAACAAATGTTTTGCCCTGTATTATTGAAAAATAATAAAAATGGATAGTCTGAAATACATTCAACAGTTCTCACCATGAAACTGCAAAGTTTTTCTACATAAAAGTGATTAAAAAAACCTGGGGTTTATAACAATTTCCACTCCTCAGTCTTTGCCATCCCTTGAAAAAAACACAGAAACAGGAAAGCAGAAAAATATTCAGCTGTAGTCTCCATGTCAGATTTATTCTTTAGAGGTGTAATACAAAAGCTGTCAACTGGACAGCAGAGGAGAGGTGAGATCTTAGCTGGAATAACTGGTCAGAGCTTTGTTCATTGCTAGTTATCAGTAAATACAACAGGAGCTTGCCTTATGACACACTTCAGATTTCACAGATAGAAGAATAGAAGAGCAAAAGGTCTTCTCCACGGGTTAGTAAATTCATGGGTTTTAAACAAATATCAAATTTTGAGTTAACAAAGGACTCCTAGACACAGTTTTTATAAAAGCTTATAAAGCAAACATACAAACCCAGGGACTGACTTGCATTACTGTAAGTTAGAAATTTGTTCATATCTAATTATAATAGCAATAATTACAGAGTTCTAATTAAGAGTCATAAAGTTTTAACTCCTTTCTTCAATTTTTGCTTCTAATTTGATCAATAATTTATTATCAGCTGAAAACCAAACATACCTTATTAATAGTATATAAACAACATTCTGTCTTAATAGTGTTGAAGTTAAACAAAATCTCAATTAGGAAATTCTGATTTTCTCTAAACATCCTATTCTAGGACAGAATTAAATCTTTAGGCCAAGGAGGCCAGCAGATTAACCACTCTAAAGAAAATATCTGCAGCAGACTTTATTAGCATCAAAATAAAAAATGCTCTATTACTGAAACAGAAGTGCATTTAAATCCAAAGCAAGCTACAAGGCACCCACAGCAGAGAGCTTGAAGAAGGACAGAACACAAAACCTAAGCCAAAGAAAAGACACACAGAGAATGCACAATAGGAAATTACATATCTTAAGTCCAGGAAGATATACATACACATAGCTAGGAGAAAATGTTAGGACATTTAGATGAGAACATGAAATAAATAAAAAAAAAGGCAATAGAAAATTAGATTCTACAAGCAGAAGTAGTGAATCAGAAGATATGGTAGTGTTACTGCATAAAGTAATAACACAGTATGTCAAGTATACTCCGTTTCTTTCATTACCTAATCACAGCGAGATTATTGCAATGTTTGAAATAATGCCGCACAGAGCAGGCAAAACAGTATTAGGACTCAAGGTTAAGACTCAGAAATTGCAGACAGGTTCCCCTTTCCTTCTTTAGATAGCAGTAATTTAGATGAAGTATATGCCAGAAGAAAAGCCGCAAAAAAACAACATCAAGCAGTAGCAAAATCCAGATTGTTTAACAAGGGCAGGAAGCAAAATACATAAACTGAATTTATAAACCTGTATTTTCTAAAGTACATGTTTTATGAGTACCTGAATGGTGAGCTCACTCCACCTTATCTTCAGAGATTTAATAAGAGTTACCAAACTAAATCTAATCTTCTTAAGAATATTTGAAAAAGTAAATTGATTCACTACCATATAAAGATCATCTGGGTTAGGGGTTAAGAAGGAAGGAAGCAACAACAGTGCTTTTGAAAAAGAGAATAAACTGCTGTCACCCTTTCTACAGGCTGAAGGGGCTGGACAGCGACTGAACAGAACAAAGAGAGAGGAACAATTTACTCTGATAATCACCTGGTCTAGGAGTGAGAGTAGCTGGAGGGAAAAGTTGCTGAATATGTAAACAACTACAGGATGGTTGCAAGCATGGAGTGAGAGTGAGCAGGTTGCTGACGTGTAAGACCCAGGGGCTGAGAGGGAGGCAAGTGGCCTCACTGACTGCTGAAGCTCAGAGTGGTGGAGATATTCCTGGGGTGGATGCAGCCCTTATTTTCTAAGATGGAATGGCCCATTCTCAGTTCAAACTTGGTACTGTGAAAGTTTTCAGTGTTTGTAGAAGTCATAACAGAGCGTACTTTCATTTAAAAGAAAAACATACTTTGATTAAGCAGCAGGCTGGACTGTGTGCATGCATCATGAATACAAGGGGGAATTTCCCCAGAATATTTGGTATTCCAAGCCCTTCAATCCACGCTGCCATTGCCTTCTATCTGTATCACTGGTACTCAATGTTGAAGTTGTCCATATGTCTGCTTCTGGTTTTCTTCATGTTTTCTGGAGATGAGAATTACCTCAAAAGCAAGACAAGCTGTCAGAGTTGCACAAAAACACACTAATACCAGACTCTGGATATAAACATTAATTTTCACAAACCTAGTGGAAATAAAGAGAAGTTGTCCCTTTTCATACTTTTCCACAGAATCACTGAATCATTTAGACTGGACAAAAACCTTTAAGATCATCACAACCACCATTAACCTAACACTGTCATAATTCTGAACATTTCAGCTCCTCCTATCATACAGTAGCTCATGCTGAAATTTGCACATTACTAATTTACATGTACTAGGCTACTACATATAAAAAGGGAAAAAAAGAAAGAAAAAGAGGAAAAAGAAGAAAGGAAGATGACTGTTGTTACTGCTTTTCATAGTGCTTGAAAGTGCAAAACTGACATGCTTAGAAAAATGTCTGGCAAAAAAATTAAACAATACATGAACCATAAATTTTATCCATAAAATGTACTGATAGAAAATTATGAAGACATACTGTTGCAGTTCCAAAATAGGGTTCCCTTTAGAAGTGTTTATCCCAGTGGAGAAAAACCATTATCAGTAGGCCATGTCACAAAAATACTCAGGCTGCTCAAAAACCTGAACTTACCAGTAAATCCAATGAACTGCAGACAGAAGTCCCATTACCCCATCTTGAAATATTCAGGTATTACAGCAGTACTTATGAGTGCTTTAGGAAACAAATGACAGAAAGAGACATTTCCTGCCAAAATAGGTCTTTCCCATAATATTTCTTACTATAATTTTAAATGTCTTAAAGGATTGAGGATGGACCTTTTTGACTTTTTTAAGAAAGGCCTTCCACAATTGTAGTGATCTCAAAGTCAGGTAGTTGTCTTGTTATTGATCTAAACTGTCTCTTTTTATATGCCATTACATCAAGTCGCATTTCCTTTGGTACATTTTATATGCAGTATCAAGACTGTCTTATACCAATAAATGCAAAGAATTTAACGACATTTTTTGCTGCCTCCCAGGTACTCGCATCATTCCTGTTTCTGTAGGTGGCTATTATTCAAGCAAACTAGAGAGAATCATAGTGATACCTAAGGATTTAATGTATTTTTGGTAGATTTTAAAATCACGTAAGTTCTTCTAGGCTGCTCAAATCCTAAATGCAGTTATTAATTGTCTTTCCCACAAGATTGGGTGCTTTCTCAGACTTTGCCAAGGCCATGGTGTTTCTGAAAAGCCACCTGCAGATAACAGAAGACAAAACATAAGAAGGCCTAACAGCCCCTGGAAGGGGGCAGTTCTGAAAGCCCCTAAGGGTGGGCCCACAAGGGAAATGAGAATGCTGATTGGATGTTAATATCACATAAGCAAATTACTAGAGAAGTTATAAAAGTTGTAACACCCCTGGGGGGACTGTCAGACCTTTTTGGTTTGCACCTTAGAAGCTTCTAATAAAGGTAACCTGTATATGTTTCTCCATTAACCTGTTTCCAAAGTGTCTGTGTTCACAGGCCTTAGGCACAATAGAATCACAGAATCATCAAGGCTGGTGGAGACCTTCAAGATCATTTAGACAACTGCAACCATAATCACCCCTAAACCATATACACAACTGCCACATCCAGATGTCTCTTGAACACTTCCAGAGACAGTGACTCCACCATCTCCCTAGGCAACTCACTCTGATGCCTAACCACTCTTTCATTGAAAATATTTTTTTCTAATATCTAATCTGAACCTGGCACAAGCTTAAGGCCAATTCCTCTCATTCTTTCCCTTTGAGACATGGCAGAACAGACAAACCCACATCTCACTACAATCTCTTTTCAGATATTTGTGGAGAGTGAATAAGGTGTTCCCTGAGCTTCATCTTTTCTCCAGACTAAGCAATCCCAGTTTTGCCAGCTGCTCCTCAAAGGACATGTTTTCTAGACCTTTCATGAGCTTAGTTGCCCTTCTCTGGTCACGGTCTGGCTCCTCAATGTTCTTTTTGAAGTGACAGGCCCAAAAACTGAACACAGTATTCAAGCTGTGGCCTCATCAGAGGAATAATCATTTATATATAGTCCTGCTGGCCACACTGTTCTTGATAGGCCAAGATGTCATTGGCCTTGTTGACCATCTGGGAACACTGCTGGCTCATGTTCAGGTGGCTGTCAACCAGCACCCCCAAGTCCCTTTCTGCTGAGCAACTCTCAAGTCTCTTTCCCCCAGCTGTAGCACTGCATGGCATTGTTGTGATCCAAGTGCAGGAACCAGCGCTTCACTCTGTTGCACTTCATGCAGTTGTCTTCAGCATTTGCAGGTTTTGCTTTTTCCCTTTCAGTTCTGATTTAGATGTGGGGATTGAGTCCATCATCAGCAAATTTGCTGATGACACCAAGTTGGGAGGGAGTGTCGACCTGCTGAAAGGCAGGAGGGCTCTGCAGAGGGATCTGGATAGACTTGAGAGATGGGCTGATTCCAATGGGATGAAGTTCAACAAGGCCAAGTGCCGGGTCCTGCACTTTGGCCACAACAACCCCCTGCAGCGCTACAGGCTGGGCACAGAGTGGCTGGAGAGCAGCCAGGCAGAAAGGGACCTTGGAGTACTAATTGACAGGAAGCTCAACATGAGTCAACAGTGTGCCCAGGTGGCCAAGAAGGCCAAAGGGATCCTATCCTGTATCAAAAATAGCATGACCAGCAGGACCAGGGAAGTGATCCTTCCCCTGTACTCTGCATTGGTGAGGCCACACCTTGAGTACTGTGTTCAGTTCTGGGCCCCTCAGTTCAGAAAGGATAGTGAGATGCTGGAGCGGGTCCAGAGAAGAGCAACAAGGCTGGTGAAGGGACTGGAGCACAAGTCCTATGGGGAGAGGCTGAGGGAGCTGGGGTTGTTTAGCCTGGAGAAGAGGAGGCTCAGAGGTGACCTCATCACTGTCTATAACTACCTGAAGGGAAGTTATAGCCAGGTGGAGGCTGGTCTCTTCTCCCAGGCACTCAGCAATAGGACAAGGGGGCACGGGCTTAAGCTCTGCCAGGGGAAATTTAAGTTGGATATCAGAAAAACATTCTTTACAGAGAGAGTAATCAGGCATTGGAATGGGCTGCCCGGAGAGGTGGTGGATTCACCATCCCTAGAGATTTTTAAACACAGATTGGACGTGGCACTGGGTGCCATGATCTAGTAAATGAACTAGAGTTGGACCAAGGGTTGGACTCGATGATCTTGGAGGTCTTTTCCAACCCAATCGATTCTATGATTCTATGATTCTATGATTCTGTCTGACCACCCTCACTGACACCTGAAAGTGGATAACTAATGGCACATACATATTCCATCAGTTTTCTCACCAGCATATTACAGTGTCCCAGCTTCATGATCTGTTACCTTCTCTAAGCAGATAGTAATACTTCTCATGGGGTGAGAACAAACATCTTGCCAGTCCTTAGGTTTGTTGATTTGCTGATACCGTGGATTAGGTATATAAATCTAAGTAAAATGACAAAGCAATTGAGTCTCTACTGTGTGCTTGCTTGATGTCCATGTAAAAAAAAATCACCTGTGTATATAATGATGTTCTTTAGCTCCTTCTCCTCACTATTCTTACCTTCAATTCAACCTGAGTTCATGATACTGACACATTTGTAGTAGTATCTTGACCCCAGAAGTTGTTTTGAAGCATACAGCATAGAACACGGCACTGTCACACCCCAGAGCAGATATGGGAGTTTAGGAGCAGCTGCTAAGTCAAGAACTAAGTCTGAGAATCATCACCCAAGAGTGGCTGCTTCGAAGCTTAAGCATGACAGAAGAGAAACAGCCCTATTGCAGGGGCAGTCATTCTCTCTATCCCAAATCACATCCCTCTCCATGGACTACAGATGGTGCCAGAATAAGAACAGGTAACTCTAAACCATGACAAGAAGCACTCCCTATGTGACTGACTCTCCCCAACAACACAAATAAAAAAAACTTAGTCCTCTAATGATACAGGTGTAACTTTCCACTTGTACAGAATAACTTTCTTCCATTGAAAACTGGATTTTTGTGCCTTCTGACTAGTCAACCAGATAAAAATGAAGAAAAGCTTACACTTCTGAGGAGCAAGCCCAAAGCAATATTCCAAGCATGAAATGGCAGAAATTTTATGTCCCTTAAAGGAATAAAGTTTTTCTGACAATTGGGAATCAGGGGCCACTATTCCTGCAGTTTATTTCATTTAACTTGGCCAGCCAATTTGAAATCTTCCTCTACAATCATTTCATCATGCTCACACTATGTTAGCTATGGTTCCCCCTCTAATCAGCACCTCAAAAGGGTCATCAATTGCTAGATTTTCATGAGATATGAAGGTATAAAACTCTTCAGCCACCAACACAATGAACAATGTCATATACTGCACATGCTACATGGCAGCTTCTGAGTCTTGAAATTGTTAGGTGCTGTAGCTACAAGTTCTATGCAAATATATGTAACAATTTAAGAGAATGGAGAAAAAAAAAGTAGTGACTCCTTTCTGTCAAAACTAAAAAAACACCAGCAACCGAACAATTTTTATGCAATCATACATTTAAACATCATCTATAAAAAAAGCATCACAGAGGGAATTTCACCAACATCAGTGCTGGAGTATAAATACTAATCTCTGCATTGTTGCACTTTCTGCCTCACCACAAGAAATATTCTGGTTTAAATTATTTTTGGTAATAAAGGAAACAAATCTGGGCTTGTACTGAGTTTGAAATATTTCATGCAACAATCTCAGTTTTCCTATGTGTGTGCTTTTACCAAGATTCTAACATATATATAAGCCTCCCAGTGAACTCAGTATGACTTGTATGTTTGGTAAATGCAAAAGGAAAGGGTCTTGGCTCTCTGCAAGTCACTATACTGGATTACTAGCTACAGAAGTAGTCATGTTTACTGTTTGTTCAGTTATTGAGTATGGAAGAAATAAAACTCACCATAAAAATATAAATTTTTAAATCTAATCAAAATTAAAAAAAGGTCTGTGTAATGAAAAAATATTTAACTTCAAATAAGATCTTAATTAACCAGATGCTACTGCAGTTGCAGTGGCACATGAAGTTTCTCATAAAGCTGATAAAGACATGGATTTTATGTCTTTTTTAACTCCAGTTTCTTCTTTGGAAAAAACCCATTCTCTAGAAAGAGTTTCTGTGAGTCCTAATGAAGACCATGGCACAAACATGGCATAAACATGGCATGGGGTTAAGGAGCATCTTGGGTCCATAGAGTGAACACGGTTTGTAATAATGCCTTCCTTTGCTTTTCTTCTTTTGAAGAACAACTAAAACCATTTAATTATTAGGTTTTACCATATAGGCAACATTTTAACACATTCCTGTTCAAATCCCTGCCTTGGAAATAGAACTGGAAAGGTCAAGGTGTGTGTGGGAAAACGAGAATGACCCCCTGAGTTTGAGGAAATTAAGAAGAATATTATGAAAAGATAAGGAGGTTGGTTAAAAAATAAGGTAAAAAAATCAGTTTTCTGGCCTGCATAATTCAGATAGCATTGTTCTTATGAGGATGAACAAGTGATTGTGCCATTATACCACATATGGAAGAAAAAAGGATGGGTTGTCTGACGAAAAGGTCAAGAGAAGAGGATGGGAGTCTGAAAAACAACCTCATGAGAGTCAGGAAGGACCTACTGACTACCCACCATATCAACAAAGCTGACCATATAAAACTCACATGAAAGGGACTACAGATGTTACCCCTGATTGGGAATCTTGGGTGATTTTCATTGAGATTCTTGTGGTTTTTTTCTTAAAGGAATGAAGAAGCACAGTAAAATAATGAAGATCAAGAAATAGTGCTGTGTCAAAATGATAGTAATAGGAAAACTTTGGAATGACTACTGATTGAATGGGTATATGCTTTGTGGATCAGTGAATCCATACAGAAGTATTAATCAAACTGAAATGAATAATAGAAGGGATGATGAGATGAGCTTTAAATTAAGGAGTACAGGGGCAATTCAGAAAGAAATTTGGCTTATTTGGTTATTCAGTTTGGAGAGAAAAAGGAAAACATACAAAGTTCTACAAGCAGATGAAGGCCTGTGTATGCATGGCTGTAGTTTACCGGAAGAGGAAAATGAGTAAGTATCAATAAAGGAGAAGAAGGATTATCAGAGAAAATTTGAAAGTACAATAGGGGAATGAAAATATTAATATTGATGAGAACAGTAAATATGCAATCAAAACAGATAATGAAGGGAACAAGCCAGCCTAACCTACACAGTTGAAAGGAAGGTAGATTTACTAGTTCCTAAAGGAAGTAAGTGAACTGCTGAAAGGCAAAGGCAACAAAACGGAGTTATTAAAACTACTGACACAGACCGCAAAGTAGCTCATGTAAGCATAATAAAAATACTAGGGCAAACCTGGCAGGAGCAAAAAAGCATTGTGGAAAGTTGCCATTAATGAAAGATACATTTTTCCCATGAAAGAGAGAAATATTATACTGTAAGATGGGATTGCAATTTATTGACATGACAGTACATGAAAAGGTGTAACATGAATAAAGGATAATCCCAGATCTGAATGAATACATCCATTTGCTTTCAATGTCAGCAATACTGATAAGCACAGTACTCGAGGATGAGGGCTAATTGTGCAGGAGGTACAGAAAGGTCTCATCCCACTGGAACCAAAAACAAATCAAAAGCAGTTTAGTGCTTTCAGATAGTTTAAGTGGTCATTAGCCTTGCTTACCAGTGTGAATTTCAGAATGTAATGGGACAAAGTAAGCCAAGATCAATATCTGATAAACAGGGAGGAAGGAGCAGGAAAAGTTTCATTAATCAAGTTTCAAGTTCATGATGCAGTGCTATCAGCAAGGTAACAAACTACACACGATGATCCCTGTTACCTGCTTCTGAGTAATAACAAAGAATATATGCCTATCATTGTTCTGTTGAGCCTTGTTAGCAAGAGATCAGATTTTATGCTGGCAAATAGAGTTACACTAGTTCCTCTATCATACTACCAGAATTGTTCCTCAGACTTCTTGAAATTCATATCACCTTTGCCATATGTGATACATTTATAGTATTTAAATACACATATGTGATATTTGTACAAGCATAGGCCTTTTTCTATATAAACAAATTCTCACTGCTGTTTTTTGATTCATTGCTGAATTTTCTTATGATTAAAATTTCATTACATTACAGTGGCATCAGAAAAGTACAAGCATAAACATGACACTGTTTTCACAGATTGAATATTTTCACAAGAAATCAGCTGTATGTATGCAGCAAACTTCATGTACTTTTTACATGAACCATAGATTTCACTGTATTTACATTTATTCATAATTTTTAAAGTGAATTTTATTTAAACTTATTGAGGTTTCTGTTTAAGGTTTACACTCTGAAAGTTTAAACAGGTATTTCATTTCTTCTTTGTGCTAAGAAAAAAACACAACTCTCAGACAAAATACTTAATTCTAATCACTTGAGTTCAGTCCCTTTTCAGCCTTGGTGTTCTGGCTGGAAACTAGGTTTCATTACTTTTTATATCACAGATCCCTATCTAAAGTAGCTAAGTAGTATTTACACATCTGTGTGAAAAGTGATAGAAAGCACTGAAGAGAAAGGCATTCTATCATCTTATTACTCAGGCTGTGGTCTTGCCAACCAGAAAGGCAGCAGACTTGTTAGGGGCTGGTAATGATGTGGTTCCCATCTCACAGAGAGCCCAACAGGGATGAGCCCCAGACACGCATCTAAAGACTAAAGCACCTACTTGGCTAACAATTTAGAAATATTTCTGAGGCTGGAATTTTCATTTTTTTTTTCTCCCTCTTCCAGAGGGAAAAAAGTTACAATTTTAAGATTTCACTGATCCCAAACTGATCTGATTTAAAACTCTCTCTGGTTCAAAGACCATTCTGATTCCTTTGGTCAGTCTCCCTTTTGCAATGAACTAATGCACAAAACTTAGCAGAACATTCTATGGCTTTTGAAACCTTGACCACATGTTTTTCCTCACACTTTTTTAGATTTCAGCAGAATAGACAGTGCACCATTTCAGTAGCTTTTTCTCTGATGAAGTCTAGATGGTAGTTGAGGAGATTTAAGGCAATTAGTCTCAGAGTCTGCTCTTCTGGTTTAACACCTTTCCAAGGGACAGTAACTGGAGCACAGCTTTCCTGTTTTCAGCTGGCACATCTCTCTGTCTCTGGCACCATTCAATGTGTGCTGAAGTTGACATAGAAAGTACAGGACTTGGTAGAGGGAAAGGTCAGCAGACTAGAGAAAGTATATAAATCATATTCTATGTTTAAATAAAAAGGACTATATGTGTTCTTCATAAAAATTCAGAAGATTTTAGAAAACAAAATCAACAAGGACACCTCCACAACCAGCTTGGTCTTGAATACATAATTTAGCATTTTAAACTTTAAATGGATTATTTTACTTCTGATTATCAAAACTAGGTTGTGACATCTCATCCATTCAGCCAAAACTCAGCAGGGAGGGTGGGGAGGGGGAAGGGGGAACTGATAAAACACAAAACCAAAAGGTGTTATCCATTTCATCAGAACATGGTGAGTATCACCAATATGAAGACACTATTGGGCATTGCTTTTCAATACTTCCTCAAACAACACAAGTAAATCTGTCACTCAGCAGTTAAACTTAAATTTTCAGATTACTGCACTACTTTATTTCTAGCCTCTTATGAACCAAACTTCCTAAACATATTGGGCAGTGCTAGTCAACAGAGTAGTACAAAACATCAATGCAGTTTTGAAGTGGATTTGACTTCATACACTTTGAAATAAATACATAAATAAGGAAAACTATGCCACATAGAATAATTTCCTAAGTGAACCTTACAGGCAGGTAGTGCAAAGTTCACTAAATAACCCCTTTTCAAAGGGGTTGACACAGCACAACATTGGAAAAATGTTTAAGCAGCAATTTGAAAAAATAAATATTTGGCATAATCTTACTTTCTTATTCTAATACTAATTGCAAAATGAGAAAACCTCTGAAGTGGAAAGTAACTTTAAAAAGTGGAGAAAAAGTAAACTTAAATGAAATGTAAACTTTGTCTTTAGAAAAAAAATTTATGAGTTGCAGAGCAATAAAAACGTTTTCTGGATACTCCTAAATTATGTCAAAGAAAGAAGAAAGGATATGTTTGTTTATTAAGGTATAATTCATGATCAATAAGTTTGGAAATGATCCTGCACTTGCTCTTTCAGAGCTATTTTAGCTTTCCAGCCTCTAATCTTAAATATAATGATTTCTTGACAAGTATAATGAAGTAGTCAAAATTCATTTCCAGGGAAAAATTATTTTAAAGGTGAAAACAAGGCTGCAGACCTTTACAAGACCTGAACTGGCTGGTGGTGTAATACAATTCTTTGCCAGAGGGAAAAGGAATGGGACAAATGATTGTATCAGTGCTGATACTGCTTTAGTTTTACCATTTCATCTTTTGTAATAGTTTAGAACAACCCTAAAGACAAGATGGATTCAGAATACTGTTTAGACCTCAGAGATAGCTTCTTCTGCCAAATAACACCATAAGAAAATAATGAGATATACATTAAAAAAAGATATTTTGTTTAAATACTTTTTGAAGACCTTTTATATGTTTTTAGGTTCAGCCCAGAAATGTAGGTGCTAAAAATTAGCACTCTAAAAGCACAAAAGGAACAAGCATGACTAGACTCGCCATGCAAAACCCCTTCATTAAAAAATACATCAGCAATGACCAAGTAGTCAGTTTAAATTTGCTGAAGAATGAACGGTTTCAACTTCAGTCTGGGCTTCCAGGGACTGAAAAGCCTTTGTGTGCGAGTAATTTGTCATAGTTACGGCTGAATAGGTGTCAAACAAAGAAGTTCATCTGGAGGGTGCATAAGTTATTAATGACTCCTATGCAAACTATTACAAAAGTAGGCTTCTTTTAATTAAAAATATACATTAAATAGATACTGTATTATTTTCCTGTGTTTTGCCATGATTGTTTGGGTCTAACAGCAGATTTCAGGATTTCAAGTTCTAAGCCAGATTTTTGCCCACATCTTGTAAAAGATCTGCATTCATCTTTCAGAGCAACTAATCCTCAAAACCTTATCCATATGAACAGATTAAACTTTCCTTTGCTGGTATTCTTGCTTTTAACACAAAGCTCAGCAAGCCTTTCAAATAATAGAAAACTGCACACGTATATGAGGTGAATGTCTTCATTTCCCACACCAGCTCTGTGCCTTCCAAAATATCTTTTCTTCTTTTTCATTCTTTCTTCTTTCTACATTCCCATGCATTGCTACATGTTCTTTCCTGTTTTTATCTTGCACTTTGACTTTAATGCCAATTTCCCAGTATTTTGCTTATACTTGAAAATGCTTTTCTTCCTGTAAATTCTCTCTTTTCAACCCAACCTTTTCTGAGAGCACACCACTTGTATGAATTAGATTTTAACCCTCTATATGTTTATCATGTGTGTTGAAGCTGAATCATTTGTATTTGATTTAAACAGCAGGCTTCATGAGTCTATTCTTTTGTGTATTTGCAACAGCAATCATTCTGATCAGAAAACTTGGGGCTGAGTCAGTCACCTCCAGTAAAGAACAAGAGTCATGACTCTCTAAGCTGAGTTAGCTCCACACCTATGCCTGTGACTAATTCACAATGTTGGTCCTTTGAATTCAGTTGGGCATGTGGAACACATTCCACATGCCACTGGTGTCTGAAGACATACCTCTTCAACACTTACTGAAACATCAAGTGCATTATTTATCATACTCCAAAAAGAATAACAAAAATACATGTTTATTACAGAATACATAACTACAGAGCAGGACAATAGGCTGAGCATTAAGTAGAACAGTGTAATTGGGAAAAAATTGCTTTCAGAAATAAGTGTATTTTGTAGTTTGGTTGGACAATTCAAATATACACAGCACAGCAGTGAGTTAACTCCCAGCTGTTTCTGTGGCTGTGACCCTTTCATTGTGTCAGCATTAGAATATTAATCCAAATTCAAGATTTTTTTTATGTTAATACTCTGCTTAGTTTATCACAGTAGATTTCAACAATTAAAGCTTTTTTCTTTAAGTACATCCTTTAAAGGTGTACTGGCTCTGAAGCATTAAGATATTCCCATGATCTTCCAACAACTGTACAACAAAAATCCACCAAAACACCACTATTTAAAAGGTAAGTGTGAGCTTAACATCTAAGGGTGACCTCTTCTGAAAGCAAGAGCTTCTTCACAGTATAAAACCCTTTCACATCAGTTGCATCCTGAACTTTCAGTCATCAAAGTCAGACTAGTTACATTTCACTAGCCCTGAGTCAGTGAAAACTGAGGCAAAGACAGCAGTGAGCAATTCAGCCACATCTCTGTCTGCTGTTACTAGTTCTCCCATCCCATCTAGCAACAGGCCCATATTGTTCTCATTTAGTCCTTTATTACTAATATAGTGGTAGAAACTCTGCTTGATACCTTGACAAGTCTCAATCCCTGTTGAGTGCTGCTTTTCCTCAAATCCTCCTACATGCCTGGACAATTTTCTAAATTCCTCTTTTGAATCCTGTCCCTTTTTCCACCTCACCTCTCCTGTTATTTTGAAGTACTCATTTCAATTTCATAAACAGTAACTGCAAAAAGAAAAAGAAAAAAAAACAGATAACAATTTTGACTGTCTGGACCGAGGAATTGGCTCATCCAGACATAGGCCCTTTTATGGGACTGAATCTTTCTGTGCAGCCATTCATCCTGAAGGCATTATGTTGTGCACTACCAATAATCGTTATGCCTCATGAAACTTGACAGGTGGGTATCTCAGTTTCATTTCTCTATCCCTTAAGTTAGTATTTTTGCCATATGGACGTTATCTCAGATAACACAAGCATTGTAATTCAAAATCATACTTTCAGAAGGGGGGATAAATCTGTACTTTTTTTCCTTCTTTATAATTCAGTATTACCATAGATAGTTTAAATGAAGGCAATCATTTAAATGAAAGCAAAACACAGACTGCATCTGGAAGAATAGCTGTCCCATCCTTTTTTAACCTACCATCTTGGACTCTGCATAAACAAATATTCTTTTATGTGTATCTAGTCACGAAGACTCTTAAAGGACTCAATGCCATACATATATTAACCTATGCAACCACATGCTACAAGAAAGAAGCACTTCCCATTTTTTGGAGAGCTCAACCAAGAAGTGTCCATTGAGTTCAGTTGACTGGGCACATGGTGGATGTTTTGGTTTTTCTAACTGCCCCACTGGCTAAATCCACTTATGCCTTAGGTTTGTCTGCAGAAACATTCCAGGCACACCTTCTCCCAAGACCCTGAACAAAAACATTATTTGTTTTTTTCCAACATCATAAATTGATTAGTACTACCTTTACCAAGTTTCTCTAATTCTCCTAAATTGATGTGATGATATTTTTTGAGAATTTCAGATTGAACCTTAGTCCTTTTTGACAAAAGAAATCATAATATGGTATTCCCCTTGCCAGAGAAATTCACAAAGGGTGTGAGCTTCCCCCTCTTCCCCTAATCCTGCTAATTTTGCCCTTGCACAGGCACTAATGTACCAGTGAATAATTCTTTCTGCCTGTTTTATTCAGTTGTGTGGCTGCTTAGTGTTGCACTGAAGTTATACGATTGTGTTATTGTTCAGTTTTTCCTTTGTACAACATTTGCATTATATTCATTACACATTATTTGCCACAAGCAGAGTAACGCAGTCTCATAACTTCAAGTGCATTGTATTCACTCATATAACCAACAGCTGCATTTTCCTCTGTTGCTCTAGAGCTCTTCCCTCTCTACCCTTACCAAATTACATAGTCTATGTCTATATATATGACGATACAAGTATCACATGCCAAAACATGTATTTCTGGATACAAGCTTGAGAGTAAGGATATTATTAACTGAATGTTGCAAATGACAAGGATTTTGTTATAGTGCTTGACATATAACAACTATATCACATGTGAAAGAAATAAATTAACAGAGACGCTTACCAGAACAAAGTGAATTACCATTGCAATGATTATTTGTACAGCACCAAAACTGTTCCTGATTCTTTGTGGACCTGTTAGGTGTAATGTCTTGGATACAATGAAACACTGTGAAAAATTTAGTGCAGTACAGAAGCAGTATCAGAACCACTGGTAGCATTACTACTGGTGCTGATACCAGCACTTGAAAGTATTCTAAAATGGAGCTGTGAAAAGGAGCATGCAGAAGAAGAGGGAACTTGGAGAATAAGAAGTGGAAGACTTTTGACAGCAAAGGGTACCAGGACATAAAGTGCTCATTTGAAAGAAAGAGAGAAAATGGAAACAACTATTACACTGATCATTTAATGGAAAACATTTTCTGGACAATGGCCAGACAATAGCAGACAGACTTTATACAATACAATATTCCAGTGGACCATTCCATGATATGGGCATGATTGCACCATGACATTCAAGTTTCTGCACCAAAGGCTTTGACATACTTGAGATGAAAACTATTCTTAGATAAATCATACCAAAGACATGTGATATATTGCTTCCCAGACAGGGAAATGTGAATGCTACCCTAGAGGAGGTACTGCACTTATCTGTGCAATAAAGTCACTGCCAAAACAAGCACAAGTAAATAAACTTCCAAGTAAACTAGTAAACCCTAATCTATATCAGAAAAAGATATTTTGCATGGATTTTGGGATAACTGACTTTTTTCTTTGCCCCTTAACAGAAAGCAGAGGGCTTATATATGTATCACTGCATGGATGGCACTGACTTGAGCAGAATGCAGAAGTCAGAACTTCTCATCTTTCTTCAGGGAATCACAACCTTAGGACAGTTGGAGAGCCTACCACCTCCTGAAGCATCTGTTGAGCATTCCTGTTGAGGAAACTGTTTGATTTCCTGAAAAAAAGAAAAAACCAAACAACAAAACCTGGACTAGGAAGACTTTACAGGAAGAGTTATTCATAAAGAATTCCTTTACTCTTTCCTTAAAACAAAGAGAAAACCAATCAACCAAAAAAAAATCCACTGTGATCAAAGGGATCAAATTATGAGGAGAAATTAGTATGAAAAGTCACACAGTGCTCTACTTACAAATACTGACCAAAGGAAGCTCCATCTACCCTTTTCTTGTCCACAGGTGGTGAGAGAGAAAAACATGCATGCCTATCATGAAAGGCTGCTGGGTCAAGATAAGGACAGGGAGAGATCACTCACTGATTACCATCACAGGCAAAACAGTTTCAACAGGGGAGTCTGGAAGGGTCACAACCTCCTTCAGGAATCCATCTGCTCTGGCATGGAGTCCATCATGGGTTGCAGGTGAATCTGTGCTTCATTGTGGACCTCCATGGGCTGCAAGGGGACATCCTGCATCACCAGTGGCTGCAGGGCAGTCTCAGCTCTAGCACCTGGAGCACATTGTCCTTCTGCTTCTTCACTCATCTTGGTGTCTGCAGACTTGTTTCTTATATATTCTCACTCCTCTCTCATCTGGCTGCAGCTGCTGTTTTGCAGCAACTTCTTTCCCCCTTCTTATCTGCATTATCCCAGAGATGCTACCACTGTCGCCAATGTGCTGGGCCTTGGCCAGCGGGGGCTCTGTCTTGGAGCTGGCTGGTATTGGCTTTGGTGGACATGAGGGAAGCTTCTTGCAGCTTTGCACAGAAGCCCCCTCTGTAACACCTTGACTATCAAAACCTTGCCTCACTGACCTCATACACACTGAGGGGTGGTCCTGCGGTGTAAAGGAGAGCACTCTGGACTCTGAATCCCAAGGACCTGAGTTTGAGTCTCAGTGGGGACCGTCTCTGGCAGTTAAATGCCTCCCTGCCATCCAATCCCATCAGATCTTGGATGCTCAGCAGGGTCAGCCCTGGCTAGTACTGGGTGCTACAGACAGTCCTGAGGACTTCACTGTCACTGTCCAAGCTCGCTCAGCCATGGCAAATGGACCTTAGGAGTTAAACGGTGGGGCCAGTTCTGTGCATGCTGTGCCTCACCTAAAAATAAAATCCACTGCAGGCTGGAAGGGCACACCCATGTGGGCAGAGCCCTTCCCAAATCTTTGTTCGCAAAGTCTGGCCACATACAATCTCATACACACACTTAACTACACCATACCTTTTCTATAGCTCAGAGAAAAGCTGAGCTGGTTTCACATATTTTCTTCGGAAACTCTGACAGCTCTCTGCTTGGTTTAGGGTTTTTTTAAGCTGTAAAGTACTTTCTCTAATCAGAGTGGGGAATATTGTTGACAGTGGACTTAGTTTTATGAGGAAACATTTAAAAAGCCATCCTGACATTCAAAAGACATAAATGTTAGTACAAATTGAACTGCAGCACTCTGTGCTTCTCATTCATTTTGTGAGGCACTCTGAGACAATTTGCCTGGGGAAAAGAAGCAATAACATCTGAAGGCCTGATTTTTCAGAGACGTTAAGACATATAGCTCCAGATGTTGTCACAAAAATCCATGATGCTCACTGGTTCTGAAAATTAGGCTGCGGATGTATAAAGCCTTACCTTGTGCTTGTCTAAAAGGTACATAGCAGAGGACAAAAAGTAACTATGGTGCTTTAAAAATAAACCTTGCCTTGCCTCCCCTACAAGTGTAAAATTATGAATGACTTTCACAGCTGAAATTAAAACTTGAAGCAAATTTGTCTAAGCTTTCTTTTCACTTCTAGCTATTGATAGAACAGGCCTTCATTTACACTTCAGAGATTTACAAGGAAAAAGTCTTCAATTAATATAGAAATTCTGCTAAAACTTCATAAGCTGTTGCCCTGGAAATGCAGGACTTTACTATGGCCATGCAGTTACTCTAACTTGAGCTATGTAAGCTCCCTAGTCTTGCAGAACCTTGTCTTGCTTTGACATACTGCAATCTTCTATGTACATTATGTCCTGTATGCATCAAAGAGCATGTAGGTGTGTATTTTTCATTCTATAGAGTACAAATAGACACAGAGACAAGGGTATTCTTGCTAGTAAAAAGTACTTCTAAATATCTACCTTTGCTTTTTAAGTGTCATCAGTAGGCAAAACCCATTCAATCTATGTTTTCATCACAAAAAACCAAAGTTTGCTTGTAGGCACATGAAAAAAGTGATTTTCATTCTACCAATGGGTAAGGAATTTCCCTGAGTTGTAAAACAAAAGGTTGTTCTTTGCACCACTGTTAGCAATAACACTTTGTAGACTTCCGAAACCCATTACCTCTTAGTAGGTCCATTCAAGACTGCCACTGTTAGGTATGCCAGCATTTCCCTTTAAGTCTTTCTTCAAAAGTCCCAAGTCTGGTAAAATGGTTCAAATTATTGCTCTCTTTTGAGCAAGTAGATCTTCATAAGTCAGACCATTCTCTCAGTAAAGAAATGCTTCCAAATGTCAAGTCTAAATCTCTCCTACAAGGTTAAAAACCAGGTCATTAAATTAAAAGTTTGTCTCTTGATTTAAGAAGGTGACCAGGCAGGTTTGTTTAAACGTTGACCACTATCATGGTTAATTTGGATTGTTTTTACTATTGTTTATCTAGCCTCCAATTCATCATACAAGAAGAAAATAACTAAGTACTTGTACTGCATAACTTGAGTTCTGAGGAGAGAGAGAATGATCTGAGCATTGCAGCAGGACAGCCTCTCTGCAGTCAGGAGCTCAGACCAACCACAGTGACCCCACAGCAGTCCTTGGTATTTCAAGCACAGGGTTTGTGCCTGGGGTGAGTGACAGCAAGTCTTTTCTTACGTATGCCAGAGGTCAGACCAGCATCCTGAACACCTCGAGGTGATTTCAAATGCTTTTTTCCTGTTTTCATCACGCAGAAATGAATTGTCTGTTTCTGTGCTGGCATCTAGCATTTGTCCTGGGGAAACATTAATGTCAAAATATCTGCTTCAGAAATAATGACTTAAGCTGTGACTGCACACTACTTACATGTTGGCACCTCTCAAATAGGTGGGAATGCAGATAGGGAATGTACTCTTACCTGCATTGCAATACACAGGATGTCAATTTAGTTTAAGCCACCATATAACAGCAGATAAGAAGTCACTTCATAGCTCAGCTTACAGTTGGGGGTGGCAAGTCCTTCAGAACTGCTACAGCATGCATGTTTGAGGAGTGGTCAGCATACGAAGAGAGCAAATAGTCTATGAGAGTTTGCAGAGTTCAAATGCAGACTTTGCTGCAAAACAAGAATTTGTCTATTATATGTACTGTGTGGCACAGATAACATGAAGGCTATTGAAGATATTAAAATATAAAACCATGTTAAAAAGTTGCCATTTAGGACTTCTAAATCATACTTCTTTTTTTTTTTTCTTAAGTAGATTTGATTTAAAACCAGAAAAACAGAACACTTGGAGGAGGAAGAATAAAAAAAGGTGCAATGAGAATCAACAAGAATAAATAAGATTCCAGTTGCAGTACTTTTGGTTGTAGGCAATTACTGTCAGATATCATCAACACTTAGGAGAAAAAAAAATAATGCTTTAAGAAAAAATGTTGCCTGCTTCATTTCCTCCTTTTTGTATAATGACTGACTCTCTTCTCTTTAGTTTCTTCTAATTACTACATCTGCAGTAGGAAACAGTAAATTCTCTTTTCATTTCATTTGCTCTTATGACATTTGAGGTCAAATCTAACAAAATCTCAGGCTCTGTCCTAGAATGAAATTAAAATATAAATGCTTTGGAGAATCTGTGCCTCAAAGGCAGGTTTCCCTTTACTATTGCTATTGCCTGCATTATTCTGTTCTGGAATTAAACTATATGCATTCAAAATGAACCATCAAAAAAATAATTACTTCCCCTCTGTTATTCAATCGAGATCGTGAGATTCAGACCCAGCTTATCCAGTACCCAGTAAATTCAAAAACTAGAAATAACTATTAGATTTTTGCTTGTCAGCATGTTGGAGAAACTCAAAAGTGAATTTCATTGAATTAAAAGGCAAAAACTAAAAAACATTCTGGTTTGAAATATACATGTAGCTTCTTTTCATTCTTCTGTATTGAAAGATCTTAAAACTAATTTTTATATTTGTGAAAAATGTATGAATTTTGCAAGTATATCTGTTTCCAAGTGTCTAATAATTTTAAGTATTAAAAGAAAAATATTAATACCGTTCAACTGCCAACTGAACATAAAGAGTGTGTATTTTTAAACATTTACAATCTGTGTGCTGCAATATATTTCAGCTCCTAAAATAACAGTACTTTGGTTTAATGTGTGCTGTATGAATGTAAAAAGGATGGCACACAGCACTAGGGTATCAACTGACTGCTTGGAGAATGATTAATTTAAGATAAATACATGCCTGGCTTCAGCTTCACTGATTGTATTTCCTATCCGAAGCTGCAGAACGAGTTTTTCCACTCAGATGCTGTAAAACATATGCAGGAATCATTCTTTTCTACTCACAAACCACAGTGCATTACAGATTTAATCTTGCTTTTCTGTACTCTTTGGCTGAATTTAATTTTACTTCTGCCATCAACCTAATAGGCAAAAAATGTTTCCTATTTATTTTAATACATAAAACTTTAAACTCATGTTATTCTGATTTCATCTCACTTCAATTTCTTGGTTTGAGGGCAAATAACAAAAAGCTTAACTCTGTCTACAAGTTCATAATGGAATCACTTGGAAGAAAAAAACAAAAAAAAAGAGAAAGAAATTACAACATACCTAAATGAAAAAATATCTGGTTTCATAATAATCATGGGACTTACCAGACATGAAAAATGCATAAAGACATGGAAAAAAGACCTTGCCTTTTTTTTTCAATGCTAAAAAACAAGACTATGAGTTTGCTCCATGGCAAAATATATTTTTAAAAAAGAAAAGCTAATGGCTCAGTCTTATGAGATTGCACATCCTTGAAAAACTTACCCTCTGGGTTTAAAGCAAGCAGTCACAGAATGTGCTGAGTTGGAAGGGACCCACAAAGATCATTGAATTGAACTCCTGGCCCTGCACAGGACCATCTCCAAGAGTCACCCATGTGCCTGAGTGTATCCACTCAGTAAAGTATCTCTATGACTACAGGATCTATCCCACTCACAATAAACAATTAATTCACTCAGCAAGTCAGGGTGGACATGGAAGAGAAGAGAGAAGAGGAAAGATAAGATGGGATCAGGCAAGGCTAGAACTTCATTCAGCACGTAAGTAAGTTTGAGATCTAGCAAAAAAATGGGGGAAGATTCTTAAAACAAACAAAAGAAAACCAGACCAGTGTGCTGCTAGGAAAACATGATTATAACGAATTTACCACACAGAGCTGCTGGAGTGGATCTAAGAAACCAGGACAGGACTAAGATGACTAAGGGCGAGGAGCATCTTTCTTATGAGGACAGGATGAGGGCGCAGTGCCTGTTCAGCCTCAAGAAGCGGCAACTGAGAAGGAACCATTTCATGATTCTAAGTGCTGGAGAGACACTCTTTAAAGGAGACTCCCTGACAAAGGGGCAGAGACACCCCTTATGGACACTGATCCAGCCCATGGGCAACCCCACACAGGGACAAGGACACTGTCAAAGGCCTGTGGGCTGCAGATGACTCCCAGGAGGGCAGAGGACCACCAGTAAGAAGGGAAAATTAGCTAGTAGAGACCTTTACACACGCGATCACAATCTTTCTCACGAACCATCCCTTGCCTGTCTGGAGGAATTGAATTGGATGGAACGTAGTGACCTGCAGTGAACATAAAGGAAGTAGAGACTAGGAAAAGGCAGGTTGAGTGTTTAGCTTACATTGAGCTTGGGGGAAGAGGAAGGACAGGTGTTCACTTAAGAGTTAGGTTGATAATGACCCTAAGCATGTCTTAGAGTAGGTTCTTCTAAAAGCTTATTAGTAATTACTGATTAGTAACCTTATTCTCAAACACATCACTGGAGATAGATTTTTGTACAACTAGAGATGAGTCACAGAATGGAAAAGAGAAATCAAACTGGCCTTAAATCGTAGCAAATGTTCATATCAGCCAATATCACTAAGTCAGATAAAGAAAAAAGAAAATAGGTCTATGTGCATTTTAATATTAAATTGCCTTTGTATTAGGCATATGGGTTCTTATAACTAACCTCAACATTTTTATTTCCTCTACATAAGCATTTAAAGCAGATGTAAATGATTCCAGTAAACAGCCTGGAAATTTGTCTACCCTATCACAAAAAAGACAGCAAAAAAGATGTGAATATTAGGAACCACCTATAGAGATGAGGGATGATTTTACTGCTCATTCTCATTTATTTTCTTTCCAATAGTACTCCTGTCAAGGGACCAGTTAGTGCTGCACAGTGATATAGAGTTTTAAGCAGTTGTCCAAAAGAATCAACCAGCAATTCCTACACCACTTTATGTAAACTACTAGCATCTAGCAGATGATGACCAACTTAACTGAAATTGCTTTTTCGAATGGAATGACATATTTATTACACAAAGTAATTTTTAATTATGTGCATTACTTTATTGCTTCTAGTGCTTTTTTTCAAATAGTGGACACTATACCTTGAAAACACCAATAGGTGGTTATGTTGCATCTGCTGTAAATCCTTGACAGTAAACGGTGGGAGAAGCAGCTCTTACCTTTACCAGGCAAAATTCTCTGGCTGAAAAGACTGAAAAGTTTCCTAGTATGTTACCCTGTCTTAAAAGGCTGGATATTCTTCCTCTGTATCATGCCTTATAAAGAGCCAATAAAAGGACATTGAACAGTTCTCAACTTATGTCTGCAGGCAGACAGGGGCTACCTTCCCAACTCCAGAACCATTCAAAACCTTTAGAGTATTCCTTCGTGCTCTTCTCCTGCCTGGTACCTGCTAGAAGGTACAGACTGTGTACAGCAGATTTACACACACTCAGAGGAAATGTGTTCACAGTGCCAGTGCCAGTTTAACCCCAGTCAGCAGCTCAGCCCGTTCACTCCCCTCACAGTGGGGGAGAGAATTGTAATGGTAAAAGTGAAAAAACTCACAGGTTGAGATAAAAACAGTTCAACAGGGAAAACAAAAGCTGAACATGCAAGCAAAGCAAAATGAGGAATTAATTGACTGTTTCCCATGGGCAGGCAAATTGCTCGATCATCCCCAGGAAAACAGGGCTTCATCACACATAACAGTGATTTGGGAAGACAAATGCCGTAACTCTGAATATCCTTCCCTCTCTTCTTCTTTCCCCCACTTTTATATGCTGACCATGACACCATGTTATGGAATACCCCTTGGGTCAGTTGAGGTCAGCTGCCCTCCCAGGTTCCCCATACACGCCCAGCCCACTTGCTGGTTAGGTGAGAAGCAGAAGAGGCTTTGTGCAAGCACTGCACAGCAATAATAAAATATCCCTGAATTATCAACACTGCTCAGCACAAACTCAAAACACAGCTCCACACTTGCTGTTGTGAAGAAAATGAGCTCTACCCCAGCCAAACTAGCACATACAGTCAGGATGCTTTGCATATATGGATGTAACTAGCTACATGAAAATGAAAAACTGCCCACTACAATGGCAGCAGCACCACATACTCTTTCACATGTTAAGCAGGTACAAGTATGCCAAATTAAAAGACAGGTTATAATACTCTGATCTAAATTACATCACTAAGGTGCAAGCCACACTCTCCAAACTTAAGAGATAGTTGTAATACTATTGAAAAACAGCAGTGACATCAACAGGGCTACAAGGGTATAAAAGTGGAAAAAGCAAAGTGAGATTCTGGACATATGTCTTCTATCTAGCCATCAGTTTGTTTCTAAGAACCTAGTGACTATCAAATATCCCATCTTTAAGTATCCAGACCATTTGGTACAAAGAATTTTCCTTTATTGTAACATTCAATATTCTGTACATTCAGCAATTATGTTTTTAAGTGATGAGTGAGTGCCTGTTTTAAGTCTTGTTTGAATGGGAAAAAGGTATAAAACATCACAGCAACATTTTTTTTCCTCATAGGAAATCTCTTATCATACAAGCTTGAAAGCAAAATTTTATTTGTCAGAACATTTCCATGCAATTTTAGAATTCAGATAACTTTTAGCTATATGCAAAACAAGAAAAAAACCCTCAACAAAACAAAAAAGATGTTTTAAAGTTTGTTTTAAAACATTTTTTCATGCAGCTGATTTAAAGACTGGAGCTAATTTGTCTTTAAAACGAAATTATGGAGAATGCTAGAAGCAGAAATTAAGATTATATCAAAACTAATTATTTGTTGCATTGACTACATGCTTCTAAGTAATGCTTTAACTTTTATTTGTGCCAGTAATGCTACTGATTCAGTTAATGAATTTTATTTTCAAAAAGTAGAGTAAGATACTGAGAGAGTATCCCTAAAACTAGAGATAGACAGTATATGAGAACCACCTGTAAGAGAATACACTTTTCTGAAGCAGAAAGTTGAATTCTGTAGCAGTGCAAGCAGATGGAGCTGTACTGCTAGCGAGCTAAAGGAAGGAAGCAGGAAGACACAAAGTACATATGGGGCACAAGACAGTCTTGCTGTTTATGCCTGTATTATGATTTCTATGGATCTTACTTCTTTAATTCTTGGAGCCTTCCTTTGCTCAGGGAGGCATTGGAACCCTGTACCTGCCAGTGTGCAGAAAGTAAAAAGGCTGTCCCAGAGCCACACAGAACCCAAGCCTGACTGTTACACATTTAACCAGCTCTGTGATTAGTCATTTCCCAGTTTTTCACCATCATGCACAACACAGAGGTCTCTAGACAGCTCACCTCTCAGGCAAGCCTGAAGCATGTGCCAGTACTGAATTTCAATTTCAGTCTGGTTTTACCCATTACTGTTTTCATGAAAAGCATTTTTACCATTTAAGCTGACTTAAGCAGTCTGCTGCTATTGATAACGTTTAATGTTTAGGACACAAAGAAGAAACATTTACTTACAGATTTCCAAGGCTCTCATTAGTGATGGCCCAGGAATGTAACACTTGATGTTTCTGAGTATCTGCTTTACATCACAAAATGCTGAGCCACATTTTGCTCTCATTTACAAATTTGATACATAAATGATTCATTGAAATCGTCTGCATAGAAATAACGATTGAACTTCAGTTTTCAAAGCCAAGTCTTCCCCATGCTCCAAACCACACCTATGGCAAATACATGATCCTGAGCTGTGACTGGTCTCCTGGATCACAGTGGCCAGTAAGTACTCCAGACAAACCTGATTTCTCTTTTTGATTGCAAAGAACCCCTCAAACTCTGAAAGCTATTTGCAATGAAAAGTATTTATACCTCATTCTGTTGCAAGTAGAAGCCCACTGGAGGGTGTCCATAGTAAGGAAGGTTCAGTGCAGTACTCAGAGGCAAACCATGGGGATAAAGCCATGAACTGTAGCCCATGATCACATTGCAGCTCTCCTCCCATGAAGCCTTAGGAAAAGGCTTCTGAAGAGTAGATCACATATTGTGATTCTTTGCTTAAAAGTGTTTTTGCACAAAACAAATACCTCAGCACTCTGCATGGTCTGGTAGTATAATCATGCTATATCCACATAAGATGAACAGAGCTTATGGTTGACTATGGTTATATCTGAAGTCCATGGAAACTGTGGCTTGCTTCTTGAGTCCACACCACGCACTCACACAATCTCCGCGTATGTGTGCGGCAACACATACATGTCAATTCTAGTGAGTGACATTGAGACAGCTGCTGAACATGGGAAGAATGCCTGAACCTCGGAGCCCATTGCTGCTGTGAATCAAAGACACTTTGCCATCTCAGAAATTAGCTGCTTTTGAAGATAGCACATCTAGACAATGATATCTATAGGTGCTGAGCCCACAACAAAGGCTGCAATGGAACCAAGTTGGTAACTATTTATCTTTTACTGTGGAATTTGACTTGAAAAAGATAGTTGAGCAGTTTTCCAAGTTACTACAGATTAAAGATATGTGCAGTTACGGAAAAAAAGTACAAATCTAAAATCTCAGATTACCATTAAAAAACAGATTGTTCTGGTTTGAATACTTTGACAAAATGCCAAGTATAAACCAACGTGACAAAGCTCCTTCTTCCTGCTCCTCACCAAGAAAAGGGAGTGTTATGGGTTTAGGCAGGTGGGCCTAAACTTAGGTTTTAAAGTTCAGCTAGGCCTAGGATTGTCAGCTGATTTGAGCTGGGCTGAACTAGCTAACAGCTGACTTCTTCCAGCCAATAATATTGTATTCCATACCATACTACATCATCTCAAAGGGTGTAAAATCCAGTGTGTGGGAGTGGCTTGGTTAGTTCCATCATGGCTGCACTAAGAGGAAGACATCTAGCAGCTCCTCTACTATGCTAGGCCCTGCTTCTGTTGCCTGTGCTTGCATTTTGTTTGCATTCAGGGAAGTAGAAATATTTTGTTGTTATACTTTCTCTTTCTTGCTGAGTGTCTTTTGGAGTGCTTATGAATTTAGAGTAATGGGCTTTGTATTAATTGGGGAGTGGGAGGTTATTCCTTGTTATATATATGTAACTTGTGTAGGTGTGTGTTATATTGTAGTTTCCTCGTACTTTTTTCTGTATAAATACATGTAGTTAGTTTCAGCATAAACCTGCTTCAGAAGTTTTTTTTTCCTCTCTCCCTCTTCTTTTTCCCTTAGCTGGTTGGGGGAAGGAGGAACCCTTTTCACTCTGTCTTGGACAGTTGGTGTTTTGGGAGCTCAACCCAAGACAGGGAGATTAAAAAAATGGAGAACTCGAAGTTAACTAGTTTATCTATTTACATGAAAGAGGGAAAATTAAAAGTATAATATAACACACACCCACAAAAGTTAGAAATAACAAACAATAAATCCCCACTCTCCTTCAAACACAAATCCCACCATTTTAGCTACAAATCACCCAAGAGAACTCAAACCCCTGAGGGACAGACTCAAGCAGTGAGAAAACTATGAATAAACATTCTACTTTCCCGAGATAACATAGTGATGAGCCAGCACTGGGCCTGGTCCTCCTGGGACAGCACAGTATGTCTTTTCAGGACTCAGCCATGATCAAAAAGAGACAGAAACTCCTCCTCCCTCTCTTTTTATATTTGAGATGATGCTGGAATATGGTATGGAATACCACTGGCCAGTAGAATTCAGTGCCAGCTGGACTGACCCAGCTTGAGTCAGCTGATAATCCAAGGCCTGCTCTAAAACTAAAGCCCTAAATCCACACCTAAAACTAAACCCAGAACACAGATTCAGTGACATTAAAACAAATCAACCAACCAACCAACCAAAAAAACCACAACACCCTAATGCCTACACAAACTATTAAGTACCTTGAACAGAATTCTGGAGATTTTAAGCCTTTCAACCCAAAGATAATAAATCCTGATCAGTCTATGCCTGGAATAACCAAAAATGTGTTTGAACTTAAAGACTGCCTAAAAGCAGTGCCAAGAGTTCTGAACATACCCAGGACTCCCTGTTAGCCAGCACTGACCCCTTGGCTGAGCTCCCCATTTTACCAAAACAGGCACCATTTTTGGAAATGCCTGGAAGAACAGGATTGTTCAGATCATGATAAACACACAGCAACATAGATTCATAAAATTAGAGAATGGCCTGGATTGGAAAGGACCTTAAAGATCACTTACTTCCAATCCCCCTGCTGTGGACAGCAACATCTTTCAGTAGTCCCGGTTGCTCAGAGTTCCATCCAGCCTGGCCATGAAACACGATTAGGCTTTTGCATTCAGAAATACACAGAGAAAAGGAAAGCTTACACAAACCTCAGTGCTGAAAAAGCTTGTCCAGAAATGGTGAGCACCACATTCTGTGTCCTTTTAACTGTGGCCAAATCCCAAACCTAATCTACAACCTCCCACAAGTGCTCTAATCATCACACAGGTGTTCATACTTTAGAATTCTTTTTCACCTTTTTTTTTAAATATTACAAAAACCATGAAGATGGAAAAGCAAGATGATGATTGCTGAATTTCTTCATCTTTAAAAGCACATAGGTACCTACTTCACAGAGGCACTGCGGGAATGCATTAGTTAAAGCACTGTGAATAGGCAAGAGCAGTATAATGCCAAGTACTGTTACTACTAGCAGTAGTAATAATAATACTACTTGACACTAGTATAGTGCCTTCCATCTGAGAATCACAAAACACTTTACAAAAATCAATTATTAAGATGCTGTGAGGTGCATAAGCATTATCTCCCTGTTACAGATGATGAAACATAGGCTCATATTGGTCAATTGAATTGCCAAAGTTATCCAGGAAGCAGGCATAGAATCACAATAGATAGTGCACATAAGACCTCCTCTGTCATCTCTAACTAACAGGAATTCTTCTTTCCAATGTGTCACTTATTTGCTCTCACTTATCATTGTTGTGAGCTGCCTTCTACAAGTAGTTTTCATTACCTTTCCTATCATTATAAATGACAGAGTTAAGGACATTACACTAGAAAATATATCCCTGTCCCTTCATTTGCAGGATAGGTGTCACGTAGCATTACATGAATAATCCATTTACATGTTGTAATACCCATTAATATTTACTCTCCTTATTCTTTTTTACTGTTTTAGTGAAGAAATAAAGTATAGCCTATCACAACAAAATAATTATTATGGTACATTTTACAAAACCAGAAGCCATAAATAAAACTAACTGTACTCTTTATGATCCTAAAAACTGACAGCCAGATTTTGTTGTCCTTACCTATGCTTAGTAACACTGTTTCTTGAAAGAAGTACCTCTGATTAGAGGAAGATTCCTTAATGCTATTTATTCACTTATTGTCATGCAAACACTGCACGATCTAGTTACTTTCTCTTTTGCTCACTGAAGAGATGGTGCGTTTTATTTCATTTTTTTACTAACATAAAATCATGCCTATATGATCAGGAACAATCACATGCCATCCCTCCATAATATCTCAGCCCTCAAGCTGGTCACAGATTCCCACTGTTAAATGCACCTGCACAAGTGAGTCCAAGCTGCGACTCCAGCTTCAGAACTCAAGCAGAGCACAAGGCTGAGGAGGACTCGTGTTGAATGGTCCCAGCCTGGGACTGCACCTCACCTTGGTAACTCATAGCCACTGATGTAAGACTGACTACTTGCCCTAATCATTCTGCATAATACATAAAGCTCTCAGTGGCCTGCAATTTTTAGACTATCTTGACCTTAATACTGGTGACTACCACCCAAGTTCTGCCAGAATTTTCTCCATTAACAAGGCTGATGTATTATTATTTTTTTCAAAAGTCAAGTACCAGCTAGATATTTAAGTGCATGAAGAGCTTTACAGACTGGAAAAGGAAGAAATCTCATGAAAATTTTCCAAGCCAAGATATGTCAAATGAAGTATATAGACCAAGCAAAAATTACTCGCACTTTATTCGAATGTTAATGTGATAAATTATTAGTCTTGTTAGTATTAACATAAAATGAATGTATAGAAATGTAATATACTTTAATTTAAACATCCATATCCCTACACATATTCCTTCCTTCTCTAATAACAGTATTATGAGAATACTAGAATACATCTTCTCTAACTGCAGTAAAAATGTACTTTCCCTATTTATATATCTTGTAAAGACATTATTGTGGCTTAGAAACTGGATCATGTTGAGTCTACATGCACATACATATTAATCTCACCTGATTTCAAGGAGTGTCCCTTTACTTTCTGCATGCAGTTCATAACCAGGAAGCAAACGATGCCCACAATCTGCCTCTTACTTCCCCTCAAAATTAATGGAAGAACTTCACAACTACTGCTGCTCTCTCGTGCAGCCCTGTCTGCACAGGGTGCTTCTTGGAAGAAGGGGACATGGTCATCTTTGCCACTTCATACCTTCCTTTCCTTATTTTCTGCTCTCTGCACTTCTCTGTTCAGTCAGTTTGCCATGTGTGTACACTCTGCACTGACCCATCAGGCAGTGGTAAGAGCAAAACACACTGGAGTATTCTAGGAACAACTACGGAGACATAATGGAAGCAAGGAAAGCATTCCTTCTTCATACAGCAGTCGTTATAAGCCTTCCTTTTCTCCTGACTTTCCTTTCTTCAGCCTTCCTGAACGTATTGTTACCACAGTAATGCATAAAACGGAGGGAAAGGGGGGCAGTCCTGTGTCCATAAGAATTCTCATACTCTGTGAAAACGCTACATGTTCGTCCTCCTGTCCTAGGGCTGCAGTAAGGAAAGCTAAAACCAAATTTAGGTTCAAAGCTCTTTCTGCCATAGAACATTTAGTGACTTTAATTCAAGCTGACTTAGCATGGGAAACCATTGCACATGTGAAAAAGACACTGTTCACCCTTCATGAGAAAACACGGAAACATTATTTCCAGAACAGCCAAAAGAAGCTGACCTAAATTTTCAGCTAACACTGCCATCATTTTGATCCTTCCTTCCTTTGAAAGGACAGAATAAAAAAAAAATAACAAAAAGAAAAGTAGTTGCAAAAATCTCTTTATTAAGGATGGAAGAAATAGCTATTGGTCAGAAAAACTCAAAATAAATTATTTAACTGGCCTCTGCAATGGGTTAAGCTTGATCAGTTGTGAAAAATGACTAAAATTTTAGCAAAAATGTGGCAGTCTTTAAAAACACTATAATGGATAGTGCTTGGAATGCTAAGTCTTACACACAGTCCTTCATCCTAATACATTTTCCTACATATTTATTTTTAATGCATAGTGATACCAGCTGCTCAAATCCACATTCTTTAACAGACTAACCATCACTAACAACACACATCACTTACAATATCCTGAATAACCCCAAATTTTCTATGTTTTAAATCCAGCACCTTCCATATTCTCACCACTACATGCCTGTAAATCTTTGAAATCAACTTCTGTTAAGCTTTACACATTTCTAAACTTTAAAAGGACATAGTTCTGCTGTTGATTCTGAACATTGGATTACAACTTCTAACCTTTCTGTAGGAGAAATCTAATTATACATCAGATCACATTCCAAACACATGCAGCATTTAGCTTGCTTTAAAAGCATTTCAGTCTTAACATCTCAACCTTAAAGATCATTTCAAATTAACTCAGCTATACAACCACTTATATTAACCTTGTTTGCTGTCAAGCCAAACCTGATAGAAACTGCCAGTAATCTCCAATTACCACTTGCTAACACAGGTAACATAATGATCTGAAAGTAATCTGACTGACTTTCTGCTTCAAAATATAACTATAGGATTGCAGATGTACTTTTTCTTCATGAAAATAAAAAATGTTGCTATAAATTTGGTATTATATTCCTTTATTTGCCATTGTTTTTATTAATATGCTATACCTATATTTATTTTATAACATGGGGTTTTCTACAACTAGGAAAAAAGCAAGACCTTTAAGTGCCAATCATAAACCAAAATAACATCAAGAAATCTTAACTTCAGCATATGCAGGATCAAGCCCTGAACTGATATTATCCATCACTGTGTGTGTAACACAAAATTAATTTGATATGTTAATTTTGTACTTGTGGTAGCATTTACTCTTCAATACCCCTGGAAGGATAAAATTGTTCATAGAATGTGTAACACGTGCCACTGCATATGGCAGAGCAAGTGCATGGGAGACAGGATTCTCTACAAACAATTTTTCAAGAGATTTTGCTGAAAATCATGAAAGTCAAGCTCAGTAAAACTCCTTGAAACTACCATGGGAAGCACAGACTTATTCCTGTACTAGTTAAAGGGGGAAATAATGTACCTTTCTGACCTCTCAATGCCAGCTGTCAGTGCAGGGATGAAGCAGCAACCTGCTGATGCCTTCTTGTCTCCATCCTGCCATCAGCACTTGCAGTGCCACGATGCTTTGCTGATATTAACAAATGGCTTGGACATAAATTATTGCATATGCTTGCCTAAAAACTGTGCTTCCTAGGGACGTACCTACCACAAAAATTGTGTTCCTGCAACTAGAAAAGCTTTATGCAAAATTATTCTCATACTGAAGAGGGGAACTCCATTTTTTCCTGAAAAAAGCTGAATTTTCTCAGACTTTTAGTTTGCGATAAACACACTCACTGTGCTAACAGAGCACAATTTATAGTTTACACCCACTAATAATAACATTGGAATTATAGTCACACAAGGGAGGCAGTCCACTCATCTGCATACGAAAACCAGTCCTACTTCCATTGCATTGCCCATAAGCCATACATACACCCAGACTAACTACAAATAATTTAACTAAAATCCGATGTCATCTGTATCTGTATTTCAATTGCTTTGGGGGTTGGATTAAACCAGTGCCAGAAGGCTAAATATCACAGTGAGATAGCTGAGTCCATTTCCAGCTGCAATTGTGGACTAGTTCATTAACCAGCTACAAAGAGAGCAAAAATATCCCCGTTCAAAATTGCCAAAATTCTGTTTTCCAAAGCTTTTACTTCTTTGTGTCAATTATTTTAGATCTACTGTCATGTTGCAGATCTTTGGCCATGGATGCATACCTTTTCTTTAGCATGCTATCAGTATGAAAACAAAACAAACGGAAAAAAGTGTTTTCCTACATTTTGCTTCCCCTTTTTATCCTGTCCCTCTCCCTTTCACCTTCCCAAGGTATTTCTCCACATTAACCTTTGCCTGCTGAACTATGGTGAACTCCAAGTGCATCTCTGGCAGAACGATCAACCAAGCTCTTCAACTTTTCATCTTCCATATTCTCATGCTAGTTTCCCTCTGAATGTCTGGACAGAGACAGAGAACTGACTGCTGGGTGCACGTAGCACATCTCTGCTAGCAGACACGTCAAGAGATGGGCCGGAGAAAACTGTCATATAAATCCACCCCATTTAGAGAAACTGAAGCAGTCTGGCAAACCTCTGGTATACCCACAGATGTCATTTTCCCAGGCTTTATTTTGTTGTAATTTTCCAGACCCATCAGATCATCACTTAGATCACAAGAGAAATATTTACCAAGTTCAGGTAATAAAGCAAGATAACTCTATCTCTCACTTGCCTAATGGTGGGATCAACAACACAAAGCAGTAAGACCTCCCACAAGTGAATTCCTTTTCTCAAGCAAAGCACCAAGATCAAAAGCTTTACACCACTCAGTGGCCTGCAGTCACACAGATTCCCACAGCATCCCTTGTGTGCACTCATCTGCAGGACTGAAACAGCACAGTGACTCTATCCTTGTGAAGAAAGATACCATATGTGGAAATAAATGCCAGCCCTGCTATTTTATCTGAGGGCAGGGTCCCACTGAAATCATTTAAGAGCAGGATTCCTCCTCAAGTAGCCTTACAAATAATGACTGCTGGCAAATTTCTGCTACATACTATGTTAGAGGAAATTACCCAGGTGGCAACACTGTAATTAAGAGGAAAACAAACAAACATAAATCCCTAACAGGGCAGCTGAACATACGAATCCAGAAAATCCATTTTATGTTGTTAATAAAGTGTCGTGCATTAGATTTCAAATAATATCTGAAAATGACATGTGTCCTCCATAAGAAACTAATCACTTCACAAGCTAAACAGCTGATGTTAACTGGCCTAGTCACTCACTCACTCATGTATAAAAGTTGAAGCAGCAGAGAATGGGTTATTAGCATAATATTCCAGTTATTAAGATAACATTAGGTTAGCGACTAATATTAATATTGAGATATTAATTCTGATGGCTACTTCACATTTTAAAAATGCACTGCTCTGCATTTATAATCCAGCAAAAGTTTCAACTGACTTTTCTCAAGCTTTTTCTCTTTTGGAAGATTAAAAAGTGATTTATATTTTATCTGATTTATTCCAACCAGAAATCTGGATCCTAAACATAAGTGGCCCTGATGTTACTATGAGCCTCTAAAATGTCTAGTATAACACCATCCCACAGTGAATAACCCATAATTGTCCTTCTTAATGAACACCTACCTGCTATGAGGATAAGGAATGTGGAAGCAAGTTCTGAGTCAAACTGTGTGTGTGCTCTCAGGGAGGTGTGCAAATCAAAGATGTGCTCCATAAAAAGAAAGGTGTTACATAAACTCCCAGACTTCATGGGCTAGAGCAGCACGGTTTGTAATTAACCAGCATGGTTTGTGTTTCAGTAGTACAGAAAAGAGAGTCTCAGTATAGAGTCCAGCAAATGATCCAGTTCTGGAGCATAGTTGCATTTTTGTTTGAATTGAAATTCTGTGATTGAATCACAGTGATGCTAGGACCTCCAGGGTTAAAGCAACCAGTATTCACTAATTTTCACCAGATTACTAACTAAATAAAATCTAAATAAAATCTGAGGACCAGATCCATGCTGGCATAAAACAGCATTGGAAAATTCAATCAACTAAATAGATTAATTTACACAAGCTAAAATCCTGCCCTGAACAGACAGTCACTGTGCACTTCTGCTCCTTGTGAATTTTAATGAGGCTCAAAAAAAACTAAAGAAAGTACTCAAGAAGCTCATTATGATTCACCAATATCCTCTCATCTGCTCTTTATCTTTGATTTCTGTTGCCTGAGTGGTGAAATTGAACTTTCTCGCATTCAGTCAGCATATGCATATCACATTTACCAGGAATCCTCCTGTCAGAAGTACAAGACAGATTTGTAGTGGGATTTGTGGGAAAATCCAGCCACTCCATCTGATCCAATCACCACACTGCTGTCAGGAAATCCAACCACTACCCTTCAATCTTCAGATGTCCCAACACTCCAGCATACAGTCCTATCTTCTGCACAGCTTAAGGGCGCTGGAGCCCCAGCTACACTCAGTAACTGAACAGAGACAGGACATAGATTCAAGCACTAGTACACAAACCATCAACATTGGTTTTTTATAATGCTCTCCAGCACACTTCTGACTCACAGCACCCACCACTCCCTCCTCAATGCCCAGTTGTAGTTTTGAGAACAACAGCATCTGAACAATGTGCCTCACAGCTTGTTTGCAGTTCCATACAGGCAAAGGATTTCAAAAAAAGAAGGGAGACACTTACCTGCCTTTAGTTCCCAAACCCTCTCCAAGAAATGTCTGGGACAGTGCTGCTTGTTCAACACCACAAGCATACAGGAAACAATGCTCTCAATTTCATAGTTAGGTGATTAAGCTCCAATGCCTGGCACATTTCCTGGTGTTGTTTACTAAAGCACACACTGCCTTTGAGGATCTGAGCCTCAGCGCTTTTTGTAGCAAACTCATTTAATTTGCAATTAACCTCTCTGTTCACACTTACTATCCCACTTCCATTCCTCTTGCCAGTCACTTCTGAAAACCACGTCCTCTCCATGCCTGCCAGCCATAATGCCTTGCAAGTCTTTGCTCATTGTCCTTCAGATCAGAGACCAGGATTCACATTTTTATTGTTTGTTCTCGTCACTGTGAAGTACAGTGTACAAGTGTGGTACTAAATCACTGTACTTGAAGGCTCATTCTTAATATGCAGATCTTATCAAAATATATTAACACCATCAAGCAGAAAATTGACACCTTCATGTTTCTTCAGATACCACATACCCTTTTTAACTCTGTGAGAGATTTGAACTCTACAATTTATCCTATAGTATACTGTAATCAAAAGCATCAATCTTTTTAAAGCTAATGCCTAATGCCTGCAGTCACTATCCTTATTAGCCAGAGGTTAGAAGTCTAAACATAGCTAAGTACATAACGACGACAGAAAACAAGAGTTTCTTTTGCAACATATAACTTGAGCTCCGATGCCTTTCTTTGCAGGGAGACAGCTCAGAAGACTTTATGTATTTAAAACACTTCAGCATAAACTGCTACAATTACTTAATCAGTTATTACTCTTAAGAGGCCATCAGGAAGCCAATTAGGATTTCTACAATGGCTCTCAGGCAAGTAGAAGGTCAAGAACTGAACTTTACCTGAGCAGACATCAGAAGAAAAGCTGTCAGTGATTCACCACATTAATGATGATCTCATCTGCTAACTCTGATTATTTTGCTACATTTGGGGGTGTAGTTTGGGGTGTTGGTGAGTTTTTGATTTTTTTTTTAATTATCCAAGGTTATTGTATTGCTTGGTACAATGATAAATCATGGCAGTTAAAACAGTTTCTAAAAATATACATTTCAAGCACTTTTTATATCAAAACTTTATTCTTTAAACAATGCTAGTTAGAGTATCAGGAAAATAATAGTACTGCAAGATGTACTTTGGTAAATGCTTGGGATAAGGAACTGTATTTGGTGTTCAAGGTCCTTATTACTGAAGTTTACTGCTGAACTCCAGATCTAAAAAGAAAGGCCTTGAAAACTGTTCTTCTACTGGAATATTTCTAAGTGTACATATTCAGTAAGCATCATTTACTATACCTTAAAGAGTGAGTCTTCAAGAATACACAGTGGAAACAAAACATTTTTGCTGTGGATTTCAAGCACATTTCTCTGGTTTTTATTGACTGTGACAATTATGCAGGTTCTGTTAAGTCATTCTGTTATCTTGTTTAAACCCCTTTCAAGGAAAGGAATTTTTTTAATTTCTTCCAATTTACTGTTTATAATGATCTTCACTGATGAAAGCTGTCATGTATGCGAACCAGCATAAATATTTACAGGCTGATTCCACAACCCATAGACGTGAAATTCAATCACCTACAACACCAGCGATTCTTTAAGGTGAAGAAATAATACTACAAATCCAGGTAGTAGATAGCTGTGAAAAAACAAACCAACAAACAAAACCAACACACACAGCCCCCAAAAAATCCAAACCACCAACAAAAAAACCTACAAAAATTCAACCCACAGCTATTTGCTCAATTATCCTTTTCCCATTAGAAGTCATAACATGACATATGAATATAACCCTCTATTTCAGACATCATATCTGCTTTATATAATAAAAAGCCCAGTGCTGTCAATGTCTTTTTTTAAATTTCACAGAATGAAAACTTGTCCCCCAATAATAGCAATATAGCTCTAAACCTGTGCTGCACAGATTTATTAACCTAGACAAAAGGAAAGGCATATTTTTCTCCACCAAGTGTTATCATTTTCAAATAAGACATGTCCTCTAGGTAATAAATTTAAAGACTGCTTTTTGTTTATTCCGAGGTGAGGGTTTACTTCTGAGATAAATAACCACAATATTGCATCTGTATTTTCTAAAGTTTAACTTCTAAAATATGCTTATTATAATGTTAAGCAATCAAATAGTATATATACACAAGAAAAATCTCCTGTTCCACATAGTATACAATACTTTTAAACAGATCTTTAGCAGAACATGAGCAAAATATAAAACCAGCAAGCTTACATGCAACACTTATTTCAGTGTCATTTTGTTTTATAGGATAAAAATACAATGTCTGCATCAAAAAGCACACATCTGTGACTTTTCCATTGATCATTAGTAATAATAAAAATTTCTCATTCACTCCCAGAAACAAAACCTTTACTAAGTGATGTTTATTTTCTTAATGATCAGTGTCTCCAACATTGTTTCTTACATTACTTCTTTTCCATACTTAATAGCCAAGGATGTATTTATGATTCCAATAAAAATTTGCAATCTTTGTATATAGCACCAACCTGATCTTTCTTCAATTGTCTCCCTTAATATTTTTTTTCACATAGGTTTTGCTATCTTCTCTTTAAGGTGAAGTAAGTGCATCCTGAAACACTAAAAGGAAACATTAGTGTCTATTCGTGTAGATGCATACAACATAACAACCTTAGACTTTTGTATAGGAAGAGCGGTATCACAGCCTCGTAAGGACGGCAGTTAAGCATTCAGACAGCCAAGAGAAGCTGCATATGTATTCAGTGACATTTCCGGGATGTGTATTTATTGTCTGGTACACACAAACTACTTGCATACACATCACATTGTGTTTTTTACTTTGGCTCCCTGGTGACGTACATGACTCCATTTTTTAGTTTCATTTTCTGAACTAGTCCTCAGTAGTTATGTGAGAATTTTTGACCTGTGCCCATTGGACCAGGCAGACACTATCTGTGCTGAGATGATAGGGACAACTCAGCTGCTGTTTGGCACAGACTTGTAGCCACATGGGTTGTGGGAATCCTGGATTTCCTGTTCCTACACATCTAATGCACCATCAAAAACTTACTGTAATCACAGATAAGGGCACAAGAGCAGGCTCAAAATACCAAGATTATAATTTGTGTCTAACATAGAGTGGCATAAATATACATATTCTGCTTGTTCTTAGATCTCCCAATAAAGTCAGTCTTACACACCGCACAGAAAGTCATACTTACACTGAAGATGTAATGATTAGCACTGAAAAATGAAGACTAGTATAGACAAATAATTTGTACTCATCACTTCTGAAATCCACAAAAGCTACCAAAATTAGTTCTATAAAAATCTAAATATGAAAATTTTTCTCTGAAAAAAAACCCTCAGAACACCTTAATAACTGTAAGGATTTTCATTTCTAGCAGACTTCCTGATCAGAGTATTCAGACAGAATTCATTTATAATGTTAACACCAAAATCCAATCTTCCAAATATTTTGCTATCAAAGGGTATACTTTGGGGAGTTCTGTTTTTACACTTTCTAATCTAGTTTCACAAGCCTTCCTCACAAGTTACAGTCTAAGTTTGAAATGCAGGCTGCAGATTTACAGTTGATTACAGTTGAGAATTTCCTCAATGACACCAAATACAGCTCTCAGTCTGAGCAGAATATAGAGAGAATATTTCTGTTGACACAAAAGTACTAAATCTGTTTTAAAATGTGTTCCAGGGAAAACATCAATTGAAAAATTGATATCAACTAGAGTTGATTAATGTATGGATTGTTTCATAGCAGCATGCAATCTCACAGTAATAGTTCTATTTTACTTGAACCAGCTTGCCAATTATCATCATGCATAACTATGAAATCAGGACAACATTTTGATAATGATGATGTTTACATCTTATACAGTACGCACATAAATTTAGTCTTAAAAAAAGAAAAAAAAAGAAAAGCTGTCATTAGAGTGCCTTCCAACTGGGTACAGAACAGTATGTTCTTCAGCTCAGTGAAGAGCATTTTCAGGTACCTGTACATACCCCTAACAAATCTTGATACTCATGCACTGTATTGTACAAGACAAGCAGTGATATGTGCCCAGATAAAATACAGAAATGCAGGTGTGAATTCTAGATATCTAGCCCTGTATTACAGTAGCTGCCTCTGGTATCACGTAGGCAGATTCTCAACATAAATCAAGTTATTTTAATACTATTCATTCAGAGTTTTGGAGATTCAAAGGCTAACAGAGGACAAGGTTGAATCTTCAAACACCAGTGCTTACAACTGTTGATTTGAATGCTAAAAAGGTCTTTTAAGGATCTTCTAATTGCTATTCATAAATGTTTACATGGATAGACTTCTGCATGAACATACGTTTGCAAAATTACGTATTCTCCAGCAAAGACTGCTTAATTCCTTGAAGGGTCAAACTGGATTTTAACAGTACTGCATATTATGTTGGGAATTCTGGTTCCTGGAAGTCCATGCATGGACGTGCATTTCTCTTTGACATTACTTTGACCTTTTACGTAAATTATCCCTAATCTATGTTTAGGGTTAACTGTACAAACCTTCCACAGTAAGATCCTAACTCTTGAGCTCTAAAAGCAGGTTTGCAGCTTCTGCTCTGAGTTGTAACAAATGTGATGCACTGTCTTTGAGAGTGAAGACCTTGAGGGCATCATGGAAGGTACGTCCATGTAAGAACACAGGTTTACACAGATGAATAGACACAAAGCAATAAAACTAAATCTTCCACAATGTACCACGGTGGGATTTTAAGCTAACAGTATTTCAGCAGGAAGATAAAATATCTTTAATTTCTACATTTTTCCACAAAAAAGTCAGCACTTTCCCCAGGAGAAGTGAGAAAAATGACATTTGCAGGTAAGACTTGAGTCTTCCAAAGTGATCAGTTGTGATGCTATAAAAAGACTTAACAAATGTTCTTCAAGTTAAATAAAAAAATAAAACCAAAACAAAAACACCAAACAAAACAACAACAAGAACAACAACAACAACAAAAGCAAATTAAAAAGCCCCAAGCCTTGCACCTAAAGGCTATACTGTCCCCTAGGGAAAAGGAAGTAGGGAAAAATGCCTATACTTTGGCCAGTCTTTAAAACTTTTCTTTTCCTTCTCCATTTAGGTACCTTTAACGGGGAGCTTTTGCAAATCCTTTTTGTAGGGAATAATAAGATTCATATGATGAGATTCTTTTGGCCATAGGTTTTTTCAAGGAATCTCATCTCAAATGGAAGTATTTGCATAAACAAAGTTATTCCATTTATTTAGTTGTTAAGTGATCAAAACATTCATTTAGATATAGGGAGGAACTGTTGCATTCTCCCCAGGAAGGCCAGGCAAGCGCTTACCATGGACAGGATGTGTGCAGGAGCCCAGAAAACAGGGTAGGAACAGGCAGAGAAACAGTCTTTAATGCCTAGAGCATGGTTAACAGCTCAACCAACCATCCAAGGGAGCACCTGTTTCACAAACACTAGATCTCTACATTCATTTTCAAACTTGTTCCCAGTGCAGAATGAAAAAAAGAATCCAAAAACCCACTGAACTGCGATGCTCTGGGTGAGTAAAATGTGTATGAACTGAAAGTGAGAATGTAAATTGATGTAACAGCAATAATTGTGGAACTAATGGACAAACAAGCATTGCCACATGAAAAATAATGGAGAAATCAATCTGGCTTTAAGAACTCAATTGAGGGACCAATAAAATTATTAGAATGCTGGAAAGGCACTCTCAGACATAAAGCACCTGTTTAACATTACTGCTAATTGTGGGTGAAGGAAATGGCCCCAACAGAAATTGCTTGAAGATGATTAAATTTAATTGTAATGCTATATACAAAGTGCTACCCACTGAATTAGAATCAAAATATGCTCAGAAATGATACATTCCACAGGAGCGGCAAGACTACATGTGGCAAAAAGCACATTCCTATTTTCTGAAAGTTCTTTATCTCTCTCACATGTTGCAGAATTGCACAGAAAGCACTGCAACAGGAACCATGAACTCAGGAAATAAGGTCACCATAAGGTAGAGTGTAGGCTGCAAGAACGCTCATATTCTCCAGCACAGTGGAACAGTAGGTTTGGTAGGGAAACACTCAGCCCACTCTGAGACAAAAAGTGCCAGGAATCAATGAGATCAGAAACAGTTAAGTGCCTGCCTTGGTTTGTGCAAGGCAGATACCTTGGTAAGTCAGCTCCATGCTTTCAGAAGAGCACACAGGATACCCTCTGGCAGGCAGCCACTTCTGCTGGAGGCAGCTGCCAGAGACTTTTGGCACAGAAAAGCAAGGTATCATTTTCCATTTTCTTTACTATTTCTCCTTCTTTTTCTTTACACAATATTTAGTTATTACAGTTGGGAGTTTTTTCCTCCCCTCTCCTTTTGTAGAAGGACTATTTATTAGAACTGCTGTATCATTATCTGTCCCTTTATTCTATATTTTTTAACTTAAATTTTACTTTCCATGCATTTTCCCTGGTAATGCGTAGAGCATTCCCTTCCTCCCTGCTTTCAAGCACTGTGAAGGGTATAGTCACAGTACTGAAGGATGACTAGCTTATAATCAGGAACTCATGAGTTATTTGGTCTTCCAGCTAATCACGGATATATAGTAGGTCCTCCTTCTAACCTGCTGCCACCTAGACCACATTTCACATGGCACACATCCACCATGTCTAGCCTTCAAATTGCTTTCTGACAACTGTGTTTGGCACACATCTCTCCTCTCTGATGGCAAATACAACACTGTGGCAGCCTTGGTTGTGCTACTGTTCCCCCATTAAGCTCAGACAGATGGAGAGAGCTGCCCGTGCCACGCCCTTCCTGTTCTCTATTTAGAGCTGTTCACTCCTCAGACCCACTTAAGTTTCAAAGTCTCCACCTGTGTAGTGTTGTTACACACTACAGAGAGTGCTAAGGTGCTACTCAGACCTGGTGATATTTGCTTTAGTGCTGGAACAGCTTGCTTGTGGCTCAATATCAACTAAACAGTCATTATTTCCAAGTACCTGCAATGTATTTAATTAGAACTACTGGAGCCTCTGTTAATGGGGTGAGAGCTGTACTTTTTAAAAGGTAGCTTTGTGTAACAGTGAAGAAGCCTTTCCCACTCTCCACATCCCAAAGAACTTAGGCAAGCACTAAGTGCAATGGAGCAGCTGCTTGACAGCCTTATAAGAAAACAGCTTAGAGAAGTACATGAAAAATACTGTATTCAGCCAAATCTGCAGGGAACAACAGAAGAAAAATAATTAGCCAAGTCAGAAATTGGCTAAAGCACTGAGTCTTCTGAGCCTTCTATTTCCTTCAAAATAACAAAAGGATCTTTAAATACCAAGTAGTAAACAAGACTTTGTTTACATCTTATCTTAAAAAGCCACAAGCAGAACAGTGCACCCTAATATCATCCTTTGCTCAGAAATTATTCAGAAGCAAGGGGGCCATCTGCTGAATTCAAAGTACCATTTTCTGCTGTATCCTGGATAAGTTTTTTTTTAAAGTTTCACAGCCAAGTACTTTTTAGTGTCAGCTCTGCTGGGCTTGTGAGGCATGGCAGTAAACCTCTGGGCAGGTTAAGCTGCAGGTGTATATTACAGCGTAACTATCAGGACTGCAAAAAGCAAAAGCAGTACACTAATCAATGTAATCTATTCTGGACTCAAAAATATCACCAGTCTGAAGTGCAAGTAATATCTCTATCATAATTCATTTCCTTAAACAGAAATTTTCAGAGACAGAAAATTTGCTCATAATATGTTCACGAATATAAATTTTCAAATAAAATATAAAAGCTTAAAGCACAGAATCAGGTCTCTAAAATAAGCACCTTCCTTCTTCAGCTTGGTGCCCATTATCCTTAGTAATGCTGGCATGATGTTCAAACTCACAATTTCTTTCCTTGTGCAACTCCATCACAACTCCAATGATAAAGGATTCCCTGTTTCTAATTCCACTCTTTTTTAATTCATTACCACTCACTTCCAATCCCAGCTTCACCATAGTCATAGCTAGTCCCTCTTCCAATATGAGAAAGTGGGCACAGAAAAGGTAGAATTTTTAAGAGATTTTATTACCATGTTGCTACACGTTCACATGCACAAAGTGCATTATCTTTGTAGTTCTCCCTATCTTGTTCTCCTTAGTATTGCTACAGCTAGAAGTGTCTCTGTGTATCAGGAAGAAGGATCAGAATTGTTTCTGGCACAGTAATAACAAACTATACTAACTAAATACTACACAAACACCCAGACTGAAAAAATCCTTGTTCATATAACCATGAAATTTGATAAAGGTATTTAAAATATTCACCACTGTTCTCGTTTCTTAAAGCATAGCCTTAAGTGTACTGACATTTCATGGTCTGTTAATACAGAACACTTGAAATATAGAAAGGTACATGTTATCCATTAAAGACTATGTAGGCTCATGCATAAGATCATTCATAGTGTAAAATATAATATTGTTCAATGGTACAAATTATAAAACTGAATCTTCAATGCTGCTTCCAATTCAGCATTTTAAAAATGACTGCAAGATGTAAGTTGTAACTTTTGAAGTTATAATCAGGAAGTATTAAGTAGAAGCACAGCACAGGGAACACAAATAAATGCCACTTTCTTAAGACTTCCCTCTTATGCATAAGAAGCACTCCCAAGTTTAACTCAATAGTTGGAGAGTTTGCATTGTGTGGGGCATTTCTCGTGCTTAAAACAATTTTACTACCTCAGTCAATACTAAATCTCAATATGCATGACTCCCACATCCATAAGGCAAAAATGTATCCAGGTGGTTATGTTGGCATTTCACTGTTCCCAACTTAAGCACACTACAGGCAAGAAGGACATGGTCTGGAAAATTATAAAGTTGTAGGTACATGCAGCTTACTCACTGCTTTCAGTATTTAATAGCCAACTATTATTCTCTTTGCCAACTAAGTATCCCTTATTTGTCTCCTAAAATCCAGACTTCTGTATCAAAATAGGAAAATAGCATATATAGAACAGCAGTAAATCCTAAACATCAAACACAAAAAGAGTTATAGAGCTACAATTGCCCAGAATTAGTAAAATATTATCACACACCTTTACTTCCATGAGCCTTCTCCACAGAGCTTAGCCTATGATCACCAAAGTCTGACTAGCTTCAAAGGGTAGCCACTAAAAGGGGCAAAAAGAAGTTAAAAAAAGTGCAGAGAAATGAAAAGTTTTCCATCTAGAATTTAGAATGAAAGCTAAGGATTGCTAAAATTCAGTCCTTTCTATAGAAATGGTCCCAAAACATATAAAGCACATCAACTCCTGGCCACATGAATCTCAGAAACAAGTAGTCCTGTCTTAGTGAAAAGCAATACAAAGTGCTCTTGCTAAGTTTTTTTCATACTCTGGAAAGCTCACCTGAAAGAATGTTTCTATATAGCGAAAGAGATTTGAGTTCATTTTCAACTTTGTCATTTTTTTCCCTTTCCCACTAAGCCCTAGTCAGCTTAAGACTAAGATGCGTCAGTGTAAAGCAAAACTCCTTCAAAGAGATGCAGCTTTAAGCAATAAGAAACATCAATACATTTTTGTTGGTCTTCTCTGTTACTTGCATAGAAACAGGAATTACTCCCATTTGAGTAGCAGAACTACATTTAAAATGATGATGTTTACCTTGTTACCTTATTTAGACTGAGAGGAATGGTGTGGATACTCACTAGATAGAAAGGAAAACAAATTGGAAAGTGAAGAATTTGGAATGTAACACTATTTGGAGAGTAGTATCTTCTCACACTTCTGATACTACTCAACTTGAACATCAGTTATTGAAGTTCTACTAAATAAAAAGTATTTACAATCAAGATTGTTCCCATTTTAGATATTTGAGATTTTTTCCTTTGGATCTTATCATGTACAGAAATCTCAGTTAACATCTGCGTTTTGGGAGGTTCTATACATGAAGGTGGATCAGCCCATAGGTCAGAGAATACAAAAACAGCTCAGTCAACGTGTGATCGATGACACCTGCAGCACAGCTGTATTATATTACCTATGACAGATAACGGCAGTACAAGGGAAGAACCTGCAGGTGCTGTATCAGAATGCTGGTGCACAACACAGAAGGGATTTTAAAATTGTAATGTAGTATTTGTCACTTTCTGTCATTAAAAGCCACGAAACAGCGGAGACTCTAATTTCCAGAAAGTATTGATGGTGCAGGTGTGTTATGAAGCATAACCTGGCACTGCTGAAGTCCCCCCAGTGTTTCAAGGTGCCTCTGGTACTCGTGCCAGTATGGGCGGATGGCAGGACCGTTCCCCTCCGTATGTCACATACTGAGACCAAGCACAGTGACAGGGAAAGTACAGCCGCGACTACTGAGGCAACTGCGATACCAATGCCACCACGGCGTGGTGGAGTAAAGGCAGCGGGGCTTTGGCGCCGTCCGGGAGCCCTCGGCTCAGCGGCTCCGCCGGCACCCTGGTGCTCCCCGCCCCGGCGGCGGCGCTCCCACGCAGCCCAGGACACCCACTTGCCCTTACGAAACGCCTTTAGCGACTCACGGGGACCGTCTACGGTAGCTCAACGGGTCTGCAGTCCCCGCAGGACCGCCCCAAACTTCACACACGTTCTGCCTAGGCGTCGGTCTCGACAGGTAGTTCACAACATGCTGCAGTCAAACTCGCAAGTGCATTTTTTTTGTAGACGAAACTAGAAGGATGATCGCTTCACTCCTCCGCCGCGTCAAAACCTTGGACAAGGTACTAAACCGCGACACCTGGAGCCGACACTGCGCCTTTCCCTCTACCAGACTCCAACTTCCCTGTAAAGCGTCAGAAATTAACCTCTCCATGGGCATGAGCCCAAGACACGGTCCACGGATAACCCAAACTAAGCAGCAACCCCCTCGCCCCACCGCGGAGCGTCAGCACCGCCTCAGACCCATCCCCGCGGCCGTACTCTGGCAGCTGCCGACGGAGAAACTTTTCCGAGTCACCGGCGAGGCAGCGCCCACGCACCGCGCCCCCCGCAGCCGCGCCGGCCGCCCCGCCGCGTGGGCGTCCGCCCGCACCGCTCCTACCGTGCGGGGGGCAAGTGAGGGAGGGAGCGAGGAGGTGGCAGTTACCGGCGAGCGGGCGCCCTTCTTGCAGAGCGGTCCCCTGAAGACGCCTTTGATGCCCCGGTAGTGCCCGTTGCTGAGGTGCCGGGAGCTGATGACCAGGTAGCACGCCATGCGGGTCCCCCAGGCGGGCGGGCGCGGGGCGGCAGGGCAGCCCGGCTCCTCCGGGGCGGCGGCAGTGCTAGCCCCGCCGGAGCAGAAGCCCGCATGAAGGAGCGGGCGGAACCGCAGCAGCGATCTCTCCGTTCCCGTCTCATCCAGCGCCCGGGTGAGCGCTGCCAGCAGCAGGATGCACTGAAGGCGGCAGCAGCGGCGGCAGCCAGAGCACATCTGACGGAGCGCGGAGGCCAGTCCGCATGCTGCTCCGCGGGTGGGAGACGGGCCGGCGAGAAGAAGGGTAAAGCGCAACTTGCACAGTCCGCCGCTGCTACGGCCCCTTCCCAATCTCCCTCCTCCTCCTCCTCCTCAGACCAGGCCACCCGCAGCCGACATCCGGAGGGGAGTTTCTCCGCGGCAGCTGGACCGGCGCCTGCTCCCCATTGCTTTTCCCCGGGCCGGGCCGGGCCGGGCCGGGCCGGGCTGGGCTAGGCTAGGGGTGGATGCAGCCGGCCGCCGCGTACAGTCCCCACCGCTCCACTCCTCCCGTGGTGCCGCCGCCGCAGTCGGTGCCGCGCCTCGCTCACCTCCGCCGGCGGGAGGGGGGGAGGGGGGGGGGAGGCGGTGCGAGGGGGCGGAGGAGGGGTGGGAGCGGTGGCAGAGGGTGGACGTGGACCCTCACCGATGCGGGGAGGGGAGCAGGTGTCCGCCGGCAACCCCGGGCGGAGCGGGCTGAGGAAGGGGGGAAGGCAGCGGGGCGAGCTGACCATCGTCTTCATCCTCTTTGCCCAACTTTCCCACCTTCGATGTCGGCAGATAATATCCCTTCCCCGCCTGCCTCTGGATGAGCTTCCACCTGTCCCCCGCATCCCTTCCCCTCTCCTCCCTCCTCCGCTGTCTCGCGGGCTGGCCCTGGCAGGGGCCGTGAGCGGGCACCGACCCTCCGCAGCCAGCGCGATGACGAGGTGACGGGAAGCACCGCTGCGCCGGTGCCCGCCGGTGGCTGGGAGCGCAGACGGCCCCGGGACTGTGGCGGGGCTGCGCTCCGCTGTCCTGGCTGCCTGGACACCCCTCGACTTGTGGCTGGGTTTGTCTCCATCGTCCCCCCTAAAAGCTCGTAATTTTAGGTGCGTGGTGTCTTTTGCGACCTAAATAATTTACACAGAATCGCAGGTGTGAAAGTCTTCCACCACTAAATAGCTGGAACAGGTTAGGTTGTTCTCACCTTCCATAAGACAGAGGCGTGATATACCTCGGACCCGCCTGTGCAGACTCAGCTTCTTCTCTTGGGGTCACAGGTATTGTCTCTGCTCTGCTGCTTGCTAAGTCGATAAAAATAAATCAATAAATCACATCGCCTTAGTAGTCACCTGCGGATCATTAATTTCTGCAAAGTAAATTGCTTTAAATTGCAGATAAGAATTGTTTCAGTTTTTTCATTTAATCCTGTAAAAGCATATGCTTTCAGGTATTTAGTGAATGCAACCCATAAGCCACAATCATTCTAACTTTAGCCTCTAAAGAGCTTACTTTCTGTGAACCTAATGTAAACAAAAGAAAAATCTCACACAATCCACCAAACAATATAGATAAAAAGGTAATGACAAATGAAATGTCATTTTTTGAAAAAATGTAAAATAGTGTTGTACAGTCCTAGGATGCAGTGTTGTATACAGTATTTCAGATACAATAGTAAGTTTTATTATATATTTATATACAAATAAGTCAAATATATTAATATGTATTTTATATATATATATATATATATATAATGTTATAAAGACAACAAAATACATCTGAACTTGGAATAACCAAAGCTGGAAGTAACATATTAAGAACATCCTTATCTTAACCATCATACAGTATTTTGCAAAATAAACCACTGTTAGTCGGGAGTCAAATTAAGCTGGTAAAATCAAGGTGTGAAATAAATTAAACGACTTGGCTCTTTGCACAATGTGTGGTTGAGCTGTGGGACTCCTTGCCAAAGGGTGTTGTGGATCATAGATTAAACAGTCCCATGAATCACTACAGATCAGGCTTTGAAGCCTGGGAGCAATACAATGCCCACAAAACACCTCTGGAAGACTTTTCTGAAGCAAGAAATCACATTGTAAAGTGAGGTTTTAGAATTTATACTATACTGAAAAGAAAAAAGGTAACCCCTGTTAATTTGGTGGTGAAAATGAGCTTTTATGATTATGTTCTCCTACAAGTCACACCTATGAGAGTGACTTGATTTTTATGCTTGTTGGCATATGTGTTTTGTTAACTGCAAGTTCTTTCTGAAATAATTCCTCTGCAATCCTATTAAAGATAAAAATATTAACTTTACTTTGAATTTTGGTCTGCAGCTTAACTTTCTGACTCTGCACTGAATATGTATCAAGAAGTTAAGACAAGCACCTTTTCTCTTTGGCAATGCAATGAACTTCTCAAAACTTCTCTATGATGCAACTGTGGTTTCACAGAACAGAAGGAGAATTTACATCTCATCAAAACATCTTATATTGAGGTCTCCATTTCTTTTATGTTGTGTAAAGACATGAAAAGTCCTTTGCTCCACAGAGCTGCTGATGTTCTGTTACAAGGTGAGGGAGAGGGTGCAGAAAACCCACACCATATACATATAATGGAGATGTGAGATCGTGTGTTGCAGTTACAAGGACAGACTGGCCATGGCACCTGCAGAGAAGGTTCAGCACAAGCTGCAACTGTGCAAGCAATTTAATGTAAACTAAGGGACAATACTTTTCTCCTTAGACTTAGAGTCTTCCACAGCTCATTTACCAAGATTGTATGAAAGAGAAATTTTTTGCCCCAGAATAGACTGCACAGTATTCATTTTATCCTGCTGAGGAGGATGATGTGCTCAATTGACCCTGCTGTGAAAAGTAGAAGTCATTTTAGCTCACTTCACTTTGCAAACTCAAGGGAATAGTCACTATGACCACCAGTCTAAATTATAAATAATCTGTAGGACGCAAACCTGAGAAAATGAGATTAAGAGTTGTCAAATGGAACTATTAGTTATTAATTATATCACTCCCTGAACATTCCCCGAAGTCTCTGGAGATGCTGCACCTCCTTCTCTTTCATCACAGGTCATGTAGAAATATGAGCCTTAACTACTAGTAGTTTCATCTGGGTCCAATCCTTCACTACCTTAAATCTCATAACATAATTTTCAGCTGAGCACAGTAGATGTAAAATACTGCCTTTCAGAACATTATGCTTTCTTTGCGGAAGTATTAGTGACTTCTCAAGATGCAAGGAAGTTGAGAAGCAGGTCAGCTGTCACTAAGAGAGGATGATTAGAATAATGAGATGCTCAGTTCATCCGTCCTTTCAGTTTACAGTTTTTTGTCATTAATAAAGATTACTTTGCATTATTGTCCCCCCAAAAATGTCTGTAAGAATTTGTTACTCATTCTCTGTAGGAATAGTCCTCATTGCACAATACAGTGTCTAAATTAAATTACCAGCCTAGCTCTAAGGCTGCTAGTTCTGATACAAATATACTCTGAATATCAGGCATCAGAGAACTATATTAATGCAGTTATATTACTTTTAATGGTTGAACTAATTCTTATGTTTCTTTGCAGCATCAGAGAGTACTGTACAGACATACCCATGAAATCTTGTCTGAATTGTGAATTTTATTTAAATTTTAATTCAAGTACTGCTTTTGATATGAGTTCCACTTGAACATGAAGTCCATTATACTGATATTCTCTGCTGTAGGTAAAAACTACAATTAGCATAATTTTCCAGCTGCTAATCTAAGCATTCCTCACTTTGGATACAGGCTAGATTCACTCAAGGGTCCCGGTCCTCAAAATGTTTTCCACAGTCCGCTTTCTCTGCCTTGAAAGAACAAAGACATCCTTCCTGATGCCTTCACATATGAGAAAATTGAAAGAGTACAAAGCATCTTCTGCACTACACCTGTAGAAATTTCTAGAAAATTTCGAGAAAATTCACCATCAAACAAGAATGCATGGTGTGTAGACACACAGCTTGAGTACTGTTTCACCAGCTAATTATTCTCACTTGAAATAGTTTAACATGTTTTCCAATGCAGAAGAACCCAACTGAACCCTACAATAAAAACATGGTCTAATACTGATGTGATTTTTACAGGTGGTATTTTTCACTGTATGGAGGGAGAGGAGGAGGGAGATCAACATCTTGGCAAGACAATTCAGGTATAAAAACACACAATGAGGTTCCTGACATAAAACAGAAAGGTCTTAGTAGCTTTACAGTATATATTATCTTGAGGCATAAAGGAAATTTTAAAGCTGTAAATCAAATCCTGGCAATACATGCAGATCTTTGGATTATAACTGCCTAAACAACATGTGCCTCCACTCTCAGTTCCTCTAACCCACCCACCCAGCCTCTAACTCCCCTCCACTCTTGTGATCCATAGATACAGCTGATTCCTCTGGGTTCACATGAAAATTGAACTCCTGCCGCACCAAAACCCAGGACAGTTTTTGAGGTCCACATAATCAGAGTTTCTGTAGAAACTTTCAACTGTTAAGTATGTTCATGTATGGTAACAAGCCTGAGATGTTCTATTACATTAATTATCCTGTTATTCTACCTGAGTAGATGATCTAATATCCCGAAAGAGTCATGATTATTTGAAAATGAGAACCATACTTTAGAAATAGTCAACATTTCTGTAGATCACATGAATAAATTTTAGTCTGAATGTTTATTTTTCACAGTGAACCATGTATTTTGGGAAATATTTTATAAAGTTTGATCCTGGTGAATATAAAAATAAAGGTAAGTTGATCTGCATAAAGCTTTGTTTTGTTTTCAGAAAAATGGCAATTTCAAATCTGTTCTTTTTACCCCTGAATCTTAAAAGACAAATTTTTTTCTTCCTTTTTCTTAATTATATCTTAATTATATTATTTCATTACTTAATTTAGGATATTTTAGTCTTTCCGTATTTTATTCCATTTGAAGTAAACATAGTACTGCTTATCCAAACATTTTTAATCCCAGGCTGATTCTTTTAATCTAAATAGTAGTTACATTCCTCTTTTGAATCATTTATGTAAACAGCTTTCTATTACCCAGAAGCTGAATCTGTCAAAGTTTATACACTTAAAAACATTGATGGCTAAGTTATTGTACTCTCTAGTCCATGCAGAATCAGTGACACTGTTTTCCTTTGGATGAAGCTTTTCGAAATGTCGCAAATGCTGAACAATCGCTTTATACTCTGCAGCTTGCTATTAATTGTGTAGCCAGCAACTACAGCTGTCTTCATGATGATCAAACTCAAGCGCATGTGTGTACATCAGTAAAGAGCAGTAAGTCATGCCCTACTTTCCTTAGAGGATCATGCACCACTGGTTTTAAGAAAGTCATACAGTTGAACAAGAATCTAATTCAAATAATTAATCTTTAACTTTACTTTGATAGATGTCTTATGTGACATTCAGCAACCCCTCTCTACTACCTTTATCACAAAAAAAGCCAATGTAATATTTCCTTTGGAGTTGTTGTGAGAATTGCTCAATGCTGTAACCACAGTCATAAAAAAGAATGCTAAGTATTGCTAGGTGATACTGGGAAAAACTGCTGATTTCATAATTAATTAAAAATATGCTATAAATCTATTGTTTTCAGGAGGTTGCTGGACATGCCATTCACCTAAATTCATAGATCAGGAATACAAATAGGACATTAACCCTATATTAACAAGAGCTCAGTGTTTCCAGAGTCTGTGTCCAATGATGTAAATATATCTTTCACTTTCTATGCAGAAATAATATTCGTTCTTTCTTTTTATTGTTAGATATATTCTTTACCTAAATTAGAATGAATATAGAAAGAATAATGGCAAGTAGCCACTGTTACGAAAATTATATAGCGGAGTGCCAATTCTGTTTTAGCAGCAAATCCTTTCTTTCAGGAAGATGATATATGAAAGAGATGAAGGTGTAGCAGTGTTTTCATACACTTACTAATTTATTATGCTTGCATCAATATTTAATGCATCAATCTCTTTCTAAAGGAAGAATATGGTTTGCATTTCAAGTCTTGTAGTTTTCTTGCATTTTCTTTCTTATAAATCCTACCAAAACTTTAATTATATTGACATCCACAAGAGAGGTGATTCATGTTTTTCATTTCTCATTGATGGTCATCAGACTGATCTCCTGAGGTTAACACTGGATGTGCTAGTGGTCTTAATATCTAAAAGGTGAGTAAAGTTATTGCATTTTTATTATTAGGAATCAGAATTGAATATTAACTGGAGAACAGATATCTTTAAATTACATTAAAATAATGTAAAAAGATTAAAAATATTGTCTAAACTTTCCATAGTTAGCCATGATATCCACTGATATCCATAGCCAGAGAGGCCAGCAGCATATGTTTCAGCCAGAGATACATTAATTTCAATAACTGACACAACCACAGCTTTTAATCCCTTTTCCAACTCATTTAATTCGGGGAGTGCTCCAAGGACAACTATAATGAAGCAGCCTAGGAACAGGAGAGGATATCCATTGCAAAAGAGTGATGAAGGCAACTTCCATCACATAGATTTTGCCATCTGCAGAATAGGACATCTCCTTTCAGTATTATCTACAAAAGTAGTTTGTCTTATTGCCATAGGGAACATACTTTTACACGCTCACTGTGTGCTAATACACACCTGCAAAGATACCCATAGACAATTTCAGCTTGACAAGTTAGCATCTCCCTTTTTACCTGGCACTAACATTGCCATAAGGCACCCACACACTGTCAGCACATATATGTTATTTTTTAATCTGTCTGCATCTTCAGCCATTGAAGCCTATTAATTGTCTTAAGATGTGTACAGTTTCCAAAGGACTCTCAAGTTACATTTGTTAGAAAAAAGTCACATTGCTTTTTATGAAGTGAATGATAATTCAGCTTGGGAAAAGAGAGGGTTAAGGGGGAGTTGTGAGAAAATTACAAGGAGAAAGCAACTCTTGTGTAACTTGAGAAGAACATGAATGTAAATTCTGCTGAACTGCCAGCAATAAAATGCATTTTTATATACTTCTATATGTTTTATATAAATATGTTTCCATATTACAGATGGATTATTTTATATATGTGTAATTGTGTCTGGTGTCCAGATACTAATGGGATAATAGAAAAATACATATTTAAATACTTTAAATGCCAACACCTATACCAGTTTATTTCCTGTGCAGTTTCTCTTTTTCCCCACTTCAGCAAAGTGACAAGTTATTCCATTTTTGGGAGGGAGCTCAGTGACAGGAAGGTGGTTTAGCAGTCTTCAACAAAGCTTTACAGAACTCGATTCTGAGATGTTCTTACCCATTTAACCAGTGTACTACTTAAGCTATCTCAGATCTTTATGTTTCCATGGAACTATTTACTATGCACTGCCACAAAATCACCCTGTTAGTTCTGTGTATATCCTGTTGCCAGCATTTCATCATATGTCCACATTAATACTTCAGCAGGCAACCTTTAAAAAGGCTTTACAGAGAAAGATATGAAAGGAACAGGAGAAATTTCAAACTGACAGTAGCATTTGCCAGCTGGAATCCACTGGAATTCAGGAGTTCTTCATGTTATTAGGAATCTATTAAGCAATAGTACTTTTTAAAACTGACACCTATGTACTTTCTCTAAAATAGACAAGTATACTAGGAGGTTTTGGGGTGTATAATGGCCTAGTTTTGTTCCTTAGTAAGTTTAAACATTTCAAGCATTCTGTAACATCCATTCAAGTAGTAGAAAAATGTCTCTGTACCTTGAAGAAAATTGCTAATACTGTTGTAATCACTGAAATTTCAGTGATAATTAGTAAAAACTGAAAAATGCAGTAAAATCAAAAGGTGAAATTAACTTCCTAGCAAAAACCTAGCACAAGAATTATACATCTCCTTCCTCCCCCGTGGTATTTCCTAAAATGTGCTTAAGTGTCTTATGAACTTGCTGGCATCTGCCCCGTGCATATCATATATGTGAATATCATCTGATTTCATCTGAAGTATGGTATCTAGCAACTTGTTTATGTCCAAAAATGTCACAGTTTTCTAGGCAGAAATAAAATAGATATTTGTTTCAAATAGAGATGCAGTCTCTATTTTTGCAGTCATTTTGTGTTCTAATTATAACAATCTAATTTGTAAACAGCACATGATGAGGTTTTGACAGTGAATTTCTGATGAAACACAGAGTACAAATTTTAATTACATACAGTTCTAATACAGTGAGCACTGCAGCATTTCTGTCATCCTTAAAATGGTAACAAAATGTATAAAAAAGTTTTTTGAAATACGAGCATGAAGGTAATGAGATCAATAAATGTCAGCTAGAAAAAGTAATCACAACTCCAGAGACTCACTAACCTTTCTACAAATTCCAGAAATAATAGACTAGCCTGGATGAAGAATCTTTAACAATGGGAAACAGATACAATTATAAGGAGGGAGCAAGCCAAAGGCTGCTGAACAATACCAGAAGCATTGCCTTTTAAGTAAATGAGAGAAAAGCAATCAATATTTTTGCTTTTCCTCCTGTGATCTTCACCAACGCACTTTCCTTTGCACCTTCTGATTTTGACAACGAAATATAATATAAACACATATGTAAACCCAGAGTAAAAATATAAAATAAGGCATAAATTGCAGTAAGTGATAACGGTTTCCCAAATTGATGGCCTGATGCTTCTGTCAGGGAGACAGGAATGTTACAGCATTCATTGACCTCCATATAAATTCCAGATACTTAACACTCCCAAGATTTGGTGGCGTATGGTTTCTAGATACAGTTTATGCAAACCCAGAGCTTAAGCATGAATTAATTCAAGATAAGAAACCATGTGTTATGTTTTAATGCCCCATGGTAGAATCTAACTTTTGTAGGAGAAAACATATTTCATTGCAAAGCGTTAGAACAAGTAATATTTAAAAGGGTAACGTTGGTATTTTTTTAATTTAAAGTGCAATAGGCATTTGAACTGGAGATGAAAATGGAAAAAAAAAATAATTTGTCAAACCTATCCAGATGGGCAATAATATTTTGTTTTTTTTTCAAATGAGGCACACAATTTTTCTGAAAACATATTAACATTTTATGAAGGATATGCAAAATGCAATAAAGATTTATGTATATAATACGCTTATTTTAGGGAGATTTGCTTTATAGAGAGGAGTAGAAATAACACGGAAATTAATTCTTATTTTACCATCAATTTAATTGTTTTTTTTTCCCCAGCATTGACTGAACCGTTTTGGATTTTGATATTGAAGATAGATGGGCAGAGATTGAGATCCAGTCATTAGAGTCCACTCAGTGTTTGCAGGCAAATGTGTGCTGTTTTTATAATTATGATTTTCAAATGGTTAATACTGGCATAAAACCAGATGAAGATATTAGCAGTTCACATTTCATCATTTAGGTGCTAATCTGAAGCCATAATTGCAAAAGGGTTCCATATAGAACTTACAAAGTATTCCAGTATCACAATTAACTTCTATGGTCAATAGTTTCTGTCACTCTGTATGTCCTGTTGAAATGAAAGGCATTGAAGAACTAAAGTGCTATTTTTGAAATTGTGTCTATTTGCACATGCATACATCTTCACCTTCTTTGACTTGCTTTAAACCACTCTTTTGAGTGTGATTGTTCACTTGCATACATGAGCGTATAACATTTTTTATAGGTAACATTTTACATATATACACATGTATATAATATTATATATGTGTATATGTATATAACGTTGTGCAGGGCTGGAGTTCCTCCAGGGAAGTAGCTCTGCAGCTAGTGTGGAACCCAATATAAAGTGGCAGATGCCTGTAATGGCAACCTTTTTATTTTTTTCAGCCCAGAGCTCAAGAAATGTGCATCATAAAAACTGCTTGTTGAGGGCCACTCCAGGAGCACAAACTGGATTTCAAGTCAGTGTTATTGACCAGGACTTACCATAAATGTGCTATGGCTCCAGGTATATAGGAGAACTGCAGGAAGGGATGTGGACAGAAACTTCCCTGCTCCAGCCACCTGTGACTGTGGGAGCAGCTGTGGGGGCATCTATGCATATGTGGGTGCACATTAGGTGACTCACAAGTCTATGTAGCTTTGGAAGTCAGTGCTATGTTAAGAGACCAAGTATGTGTGTAATGACATAGGAGCAGCCAAAAACCAACAGAGTAGCTGGAAACATGCTGAATCCAGACAAGGAAGAAGCTTTCACCTTTCAGAAATACAGACAAGGTAAGGGCCAGTTAAAATGCTGTGGTTTGTGTTCAATCACCTTATGAAGTCAAAACTCAAACAAGGGCTGTGTGCATGGGGCCATGGTACGCAGCTATGATCAGGAGGCTATATTTAAGGATAAAAATCTTTTCAGCCTATGGTTTTAAATGAATTGAGTTTCAATCAATCAATTTTTGCCTGTAAAGCCTTTGCTGTGGTATATGCTTCCTCATACAGAGTTGCTCAGAGCAGCTCAAGTAAAGCAGACTGCAGTGAGCTGCAGAAAGATCCTGCCAGTGACAGAGCAGCAGAATAGCAGTTGAAAACCTATGTCAGTAAACAAAGTAACATGTATGGGGAAAATAACTAAAAGTATGCATCCAAGATATTTGTTAACTACCTATTGGCACTCAAGGAAGAAATGTTAAAGTTTCTGGATAAGGTTATACAAAAATGCCAGATCGTTGCACAGTAGCAGTCAAAAATGGCAGTCAAATGTTAGAAACTGCAAGGAAAGCATTGAGGAACAAAAGAAAACATTGCAACAGATGCTACTCTAAAAGCAAAGGGAAACTAGACTGTGGGACTAGAGAAGTAAGAATGGTGCATGAGCTGAGCTGTGGATTACTGTTTCAAATTTCTCAATACAAAGAAGTATAACAAAAACATTTAGAGGAAGCAAGCTTAAAACAAACTAAAAAGAATTTCTTTGCACAATCCATCATCAGATTATAAATTAATTGCTATGGGAGGTTTGTCAGCAAAAAATATAAATGGAGTCAGATCCTTTCCTGCTATTGAAGAGAAAGGTCAAAATGCACATACCGAATTAAGAAGTGCCTAAACTACTGATTTGCTAGAGGCAGTACCTTATAGGAGAGCACAGGCAATTTTAAATTTCCTTGGTTTATGGTATAACCATTGTCAGAGAAAAATATATTAGATATCACAGCATAGAATTTTGTATGTTCTTAAATTACAATGCAGTTATAGTTTCTGGTCCAAATGATGTGCTTGTTTGAATACTGCATAGAATAGCCATTCAAAAGTGGCTTTGACAGACTGAAAACACAAAGCCACACAAAGTTCAACAGCAACAAACGTGACTTCCTATGGCTAGTACACAGTAACCCCATGCAACAGCACGGACTGGAAACCAGAAGGCTGAAAATGAACTTTCCAGAAAAAGACCTGGGGGTCCTAAAGAAGAATTGAGTCAGCAGTATGTCCCTGTGGAGATGAAGACTAACGCATATTTCTCTCCTAGCAAGATTGTAGGCAACAGATCAATGGATGTGATTATTTTCCTCTACCCCTCTCTTGTGAGACCTTACCTGAGTACTGTGCCCAGTTTTGAACTCCCCAAGATAAAGAATTTAATATACTGGAGTAAATCCAAGACAGTTACAGCACTGTAGCACACTGGACAGAGGGAGACTGCGGGTGCTGGCTATGATGACACTAATTACCTAAAGCTGTCCCGCAAAACAAAGTGTTGCTGCGATAGCAAGGTAGAAAGTGGGAGGACCTCCATATTTGCATCCAATTGACTTGCCTGCTAAATGTCTCACTTTCTGCTTTCACAGCACGTGCTATCTCAGTGATTAAAGAGAAAAAACAAAACAAACCAAAACCCAAACAAACCAAAAAACAAACAGAAAAAACAATGGAAACAAAGGAGAAAAAGTAAATTAGACTCCCATCTGATAGCCCAGTACAGGTGTCTGAGCTGTGCACAGTGGCTATCAAGACTGCGGAGAGGAACCAGCTGATTAGCTAAGTTTTGGACAGTATCAGTCAGGCAGGATCTCTTCTTGAGCTAGAAAAACATTTCTATTTTCAAATTAGATTTGTCCAAATTATAGAATGTAACTCTAAACCCAAAATACAGACATGATGCACACATGCACATTCATGCTCCTAGTCAGCTGTGGCAGTGGAAAACTGCTAAGATGTTACAGCTTCAAGAAAAAAATCTTTACAATTGCACCAGAATTAAAAGTATCCTCTAGGATAAGTATTTACAAACCTTTAAACTTTTCAATGGCTAAATACAGCTATTAATTGATAGCATTAATTCTCACCACATAGAGGGACAGTATCTCCCTGACTCCTTTGGGGAAGACAAGTTCCCTGCTCTCAGCCTGTAAGAAACAAGGTTTTTGTAAGGACAAGGAAGACTATCCCAGATGACAAGTGCCAAATGGAGGTGGAGAGAAATTACACTAAAACATACTCCCTGCAGGACCTGAAGCCAATATCCAGTCTGGATAGATCTATATTATCATAATGTTTTCAGAGGTATTTTCTGGCAGGTAGCATTAAAGAAGATCTATTTCTCCAGTTTACCACAAGGTGGAGGTGCTGTTACTCGGAATCACTCATTAAGCGATCAGGAAAATGGTGGGTGTTGTACAACAGGCGTTGTAAAATTTTATGGACATATTTAAGAAAGTAATAAATTGTATGCAACTGTGAGTTATTATTTTATTAATTTATTTGAAGCCAACTGTGTAATGACATGACCAATCATCTCTGAACAGTGTTCAAAATGCAGCAGCTTCAAATTTGCATTTGAATTACTAAATCCTTCAGATAATCGTGTATGTTTTGGAGGTGGAGATGTCTGATAATGTAAGTTCTCCAAAAGCATGCAAAGTGGTGATTGCCAGTGTCAGATGGGTGCCACCTTCTTGGATATATTAACCTGAAATGATCTTTCCCTGTATTAAGCCTTCTGGAGCTTATTGCCGATCAAAGAAAATGATAAAGGATGTTTTCTTCTGTAAAAAAATAGAGGTCTGGCTATTCTCAGAGACATTCACTCTGGCCTCCATCAGCAGATCCAGAGGGTTGTTTGCTATCAAAAGGCTCTAAAATGGCTTATTAAGTCATGTTTATAGTATAGTTCATTTGTTTAATGCTGAAGCAGAGACAAATAAGGGAGCCTTTCTGCATGAGCCCAGCAGACCATGGCAATGAGCTGTTCCTCTCCCCCAAAAGATTTGTCTTGTGAGTCTGTGTGGAGAGGTTCTTGTTCTGTGCTTTCTTCTTTTATTTAAAACTTCAAAGGGAAAAGGTTATTTTTTTTCCTGCAGCTTCATCACATATTCTACTGGTTATTTTGCTGTTTTAAGAAGAACTTGAAACAGAAGTGAAATTGGTTTATCTTATTTAACAATAAGACAGACATGGAAACCATCAGAAAAGAGAGCACTATGGAGACCTAAATTTTGATAGTTTTGTGCCAGTTGGATACTTTTGATGTTCAGTGTAACTATGTTTACATTGAACAAGTTTGACAATACAGAGAAGTGAAAATCTCTTTAGATAGGCTCTGAAACCATAGACAAACACTCCTTCCAGGACCCACTGTGTAAATACTGACTTCATCTGCACATCACTGCTTTGCTGCTTGGAGCCACGATCCACTGGCTGCATGGTTTGTGTGACCACAGTTTTGCTGGTTTTAGTCAGATTAATTTAAACAGATTAAGATTCAAGATCTGAAAACATGTTGATAACTCCCTAAGGTAAAATAAATTACATTTACATAGCAAGAGAGGCCAAAGAAACAGTAAGACTATGAGAAGGAACTCTCACCATTGTATACGGTATCTGAAGGCAGAACAATTACTGCATGTCTTCACAAGTGAGGGTGAATTAAACTTTAAATTCTTAACATAGACCGTTAATTTTACAAATTCATTTTACATGAAACACTGGATGCTGAAAGTCTTTAGAAAACAAGTACACATAACAGATTGAAATCCTACTTCATATATCATTACCTTTAATTTTCAATTGGTCCTTTGAAATGTGAGGTTACATTGCCAGAGATGTGTTGTTGGAGAACAGACAAGTTTTAAGGCTGGTGAGCCAAGGGCAGTGCCCCAGCTGAGTGCCTCAGAGATAAGAAAGGAATTTGCCAAGTGACCTTGGGCTCATGGCAAAGTGAGAGAAGAAACCTGCTGAACTCCATGGAGAAATACATATGAAGAGTTCTTTTAATAAAGTTAAAAATAAGATAGGTAAGAACTGTTTAGATCCAACAATTTTATGAAATATGTATTAGTTAATATTTAGCTGTAGCACTGTGTTGTTAGATAGTTTGGATAGTGTGTGTAAGTTTTAAAAATATATGCAATTGTGTGTTAAAGTAGTTCTGTGAGTAACTCTTGTACTTTGTAAGATCCCTGTACAGGAGAGGATAAAAGTACCTTAATGTAAACATGGAGTGCCTTTCCTCAAAGTAGTTGTAACCTATGATGATGAGGACTTCGAATAAAACCTCAAAAATTGAATTAGATGCAGGCAAGTGGGTTTATTTAACAACTAAAGTTTGCTGGCCTTGTAGAAGCCCACTGAGAACTGTATTTGTGTGAAATTAGGATGACATGACAATGTATAGCAGAAAAAAGGCACTTTTAGGGAATAAAAAATAAAAATTAATCAGAGATTTCAGTTGTAATTAGATTTCATCTAATAGTCATATGACAGATTGTTGCTTAGCAGGCTTGTGACTTACCTCATACCACAAATAATTTCCTTTAATTTCTCTTAATTCCAAAAAAAATCCAGGAAAAAACCCCACTAAATCTGAACATTTTCAATGAGTTTCTAAATAAAATTCCAATGGCTCATTGCTGTCACAGCAAAATATTTCAAATCAAAATGTGCCCAAGCTTGGCAGGGGGACTAGAAAATATCCAGAGGTCCCTTGTAACCCTACCTATTCTTTGATTTTGTGTTCTGATATAGTGAATAATTTTCAGGCTACAAATATTTGAAAAATAACTTAGTCAAGCTGAATCTGTATTTATTAATTTAAAAAAAAATTTTTCCAAAGAATAACCAAACAAACTTAGCTAGAGAAGTTTACATCCAAGTGTTTTCAGTCTAAAGTTACAAACCTCAATTAACAACAAAAGCAGCATATATTGAAAATAGATTAACATTGTAGACTATTTAATAGTCTAATTATAAAAGAACATTCTTCATCATAGCTGACTTTTACACACTACATTTTCAACATTGCTTCTTGTCTTTCAGAAAGTAGTCATCAGGAGTCTATTTATATTGTTAAAGAAAGCACAACATGTAACACTGATTTTTGATGAGCAGATGTTTTCTATAGTTCCTTATTTGAAACTACTGGCATATAAATGTGGTTATAGAGGTGAAGAAGGACAGGTTAGTGTCAGAAGAAATCTGTGGCAGAGGCAAAGATGCCAGTTGTTCAGGTGACAAATACAATCTCTCTGTCTCCCTAGAACTCTTCTAGGTATTTACAGGTGTCCTTCACCACTGAACTACTGAACCGGCTCAAGATGGACACTCATGCAGCAGCTGTATAGCTGAGGAGGAACATGCCTTGTGATGAAGTAACAGCTCCTTCAACTATTGTGATCTTCATAAAAAGACTTAGCTGATTTGGAGGTAAATCTTGTGGGCTTGTGACTGTGGCTCCATCAGGATCACGACCTGACCGAATACTTTTGTGTTCTGTGTCTGAGTGGTCTACAAAAATACATGTGGTTGGTTACAGGCATGGCAAGTAGTTCACTAATCCAATCACTTGAGAAATACAAATTATTTGATCATAAGCATGGGCACAGGTGTATAGTTGAGAATAATACTCCTACAGCTTTGATTGTTCCCATTAAATAGATACCATATATTTTTTCCATCAACATTTTCATGCATTCTAAATTGAGGGTTATTTCTAAATTGAGGGTTATATTGCTTCAATTCTACTGATAAAGATAAAATGCTATACAATTAGGGGAAGACAATCCCTTCAGATTTATTTATATCCTATCTAATGCAAATATAAAGGTTTTTCTATTCCACATAAATATGCAATCACTTCCTTGAAACTTGCTAAGCTGGCTGCATCAGCAGTTTCTCATGAGTTATACAAGTTGCTAGTCTTCAAAAAAAAAATGCACAGTCTCCCCTTCACCATCAAAAACCCCTCACATTAATATAAATTGCAGCTCCTGGCAACCACAGGTGAGCATCAAACAACAGAAGTTACATAATTACAATTTTGAGGATTGAAGAAGTGAGCTAAACCCTAACATTCTTTTGCATATTTATGCAATTTTCAATAGAAATTCCCATAAACTTAATCCTAAAAGTGCTTGAGGAAGAGTGAAGCAGGAGGAACCAACATTGGTCAACTTTTAAAGAAGTGAAAAATACCAGGTAGTAAATTGAAGCAGCAGCCTATCTATAAATTAATTTTTCACTTGACAGTTTAATTGTAAACTGAACAGAAGGCTTCCTTTCTTTGGGGATGTTATATCTTTTTAAATTATTTTTGTCCCAAGGAAAACAAATCTTTTTTTTTAAGAGGGAATGTCAAATTTAAGTCAAATTATATCACAAGTTTACTAGTTTTTAAAATGTATTTACTCTTTTTGCTGAAAATATTTGTGATGTTCCACACAAATGTTTGTACTGTCTTGTCCAGCTCATTTCACCAGATGTAATCAAAAAATAGAATTATAAATCCTGTAGATTTATTTATGTCTTTCTTATTATTGCTACACATTCATAGTACCTTGAGACAGTTTAAAATACTATGTCACTGATATTTTTATCAGTTTTTAAAGGTCAAGAGATTCATGTCTTCATTTGTAGATAGTTTAAAAGTCTTTATCATAGCTCTGAAAAAAAATAGGATTTAGGTATTATCCCTTTATTCTGATGCACCACTAAAATGGTATGGTATCCCTCTTACATTTCACTTAAGTGGGATAAGAAAGATTTGGTACTTTTTTCTGAATTCATTTCAGTTGCAGTGGAGAAATATCACTTAGAATTTACATGGGAATAGATTCAACATGAGACCAGCATTTGGGACAGGATTCCAGAAAATTCTGTTCATTACTATGAAATAAATTAAAGTATCAGTGCTATGTCAGCCTGAGAGATAAATCAGGAATTATTTCGATTCAGTAAATTCTTTGAGAGTTTGTTACTTCTATGTCTGAAATCCAAAGACTGATATTAAAACTACTTATTGAAGAAGCAAATGAGACCTAAGGAGCACAAGGTTACAAAGGAAAAGTTGCAGAACACATTTAGAGACCTTTTTGTCCCAGACCTAGAGCTGATAGCATCCAGAAAAGCAGTGCACAGACCTCTGGCACTGCCCCCATGGAAACATGCTCCATGCAAATGACTGCTTGGATTAGCTGCACATACACTCCAAGGGAAGGTGCCAAGGGCATCCTGAGCTCACCTACTCCAAATGAAGGGATGCCAAGACACTCTTTGAAGACCCTTCATAAAACCTTAGTATAATTAGTATTGACGCAACTCCTTTGACAAAAATATGCTAAATACCATTCCAAGAACACAGAGCATAATTGTTTATAAGACTTATATAATTTTAGTGTTATAGAAATATTTTAGTGCAAAGCCAACTGTGTATTACTACAGTTTTGCTTTTAATGCAGTTGCCAAGATGACCAAAGCTCTTGTCAAGAACAGAATGCCACTGTGTTAGGCAGCTCAACAGCTGTTTGATTGTAAAGATTAAATTTCTGCTTTATTCAAATTGACAGTAAAGTATCACTATGCACTAGATATGAATATATTTACACTTCATGATGAGCTTTTAAAATTAAGTAGTTGTTTACAGTGTGCAGGGGTATTTTGGAGATTTAAAAGGTAATGCGCTAACAAAGATAACTGTTGAGAGCAGTGGGATTTTTTCAGAAATGGAAGAAGTTCTGTTGCAGAAATAGTTCTGCCTTATTGAATTATGGGACACTATCCTGGTTTAAATCATGAAACAATGCCAGGAAGTATTCTGTCTGAACAAGTCATATGCAATATTAGTAGTACCACAAGAGAGTTTTTTACCGTGTAATTGTGGTAGGATTGTAGATTGGTGGTTGTTTGTTTTGTTTTGTTTTTTTCCATAGTAGACCATTTAAGCTTATGTAGATATTCAAGCACTCATAGAAAGAATATGTTTGTCTAAAATTAAGAAGTAGAAATCTCAAAGGTAACCAAATAACTCTTTAGTCTGTTTTCTTCAATTGTCGGGTAAAAAATATGAATATGAATATTAATGTGCTTAAAGTGGCTTTTGTATGTGCTATGCAAACTGGAAAATCAAGAGCAGAAGCTTTGTGTGTGATTCCTCCCACAGAAAAGGAATGACATTAAAGAGAGAAGCACCTGAATAAAGAAATAAACTTAACAGGAAAAGGGACTGCATCCCAAAAGGACCAAGTTTCCTGATGAACAATGTTAACTTAATTAATAGTCCTGAAGTACAGTGTTGGGTAGTCATTGGCACCTTTTGTTAGCAAAATGCAGCTGTCTAGATGGTACTTTTGAGTAAATATAGTCAATTATGAGTTTCCATTCATAGTACAGTGTCTCCAGGGAAAAGTATGCAAGTTGGAAAACTGGAAAGTTAAAAGTACAGAAGAGCAAATCATAGTCTTCTTTAGTTGCTTTACTGTTTAAGATGGCAATCTTGACCAAAACTGGGGAAATGCTGTTTTAACTGGAGAACTGAAGGGTACCCAACCAGTTCTTTGAAAACAGAAGAACCATGAAAATCTGAGCTTTGTGGACTGAGCAGTTTAACCTTCTCTAACCATAATAAGTGACAGTATGGACATATTTTGGAGAACCAACTGTGCTTTGGAAATTATTTTTCTACATTCTCTCTCCAAAACCGTCTGTATTTTCCTACATAAGCAGAAATAAGGTAGACTTTGCAGACAGTAACTACTCTCTCCCCTCTCTTCTGGCAATTTGCAAAGGCATGCAATTAGGCATAATCTTGAAGGAATATATTTAAGGAGGTGGGGGTTTTTTTGTGTGGGTTTTTTATTTGTTTTGGTTTGAGGGGGGGGTTTTGACCCTAAAAGAATGAGTATCAGGAGATGGAATATAGTATGTAAGAGGATAATTTTTTGCTGACAATTTGCTAACAGTATTAAGATTCTTTCTTTAGCCCAGACAACAGCAAATCTAGGTTGACTATTGTCTCCAGCCAAAATAGTATGGACAGATACAGATGGGCCCTATAGGACACTGATGGTATGCACCTGTTCTAGAAAGCTGTTCCAGATGCTCTGGGGTGAGTGGGATAAGCTGGGAAGCAATGCCAAGCCTCCAGCAAGGGCTGTGGAACATGCCTCATCTGTACCCCAGTGACCTGGATGTGGAAGGTCAGGGTGGTTTGCAGAGAGTCTGGACTTGCTTGCAAGAAAACAGTGCATGTTTCCAGGAAGAGTCACCCACAGACTGCTTGGCACATGCATAGCAGTGCATACTATTGTTACGTGACACAGTTATATTTTAGTTGGTGAAAAATACTTCATTTACTTTTAGTGATAAAGAGGATATCTGTGTGAGAAAGCAAAATCAACTGTGTAAATCACAATTCTATCCTGAAAAATATATGTCCACAAAATGTTGGGACTGGAAATGACACTTTTCTGAGGCTACGTGTTCAAAAACTGTTGACTTGTGGAGAATCTGGGACAAGATTAATTTCTAGGCATTTAACTTAGACACGAGATTTCTTAGATTTCTTGCTTTTACCTCAGAAAGATTTCTTCTGCATCCTAGTAAATATATATTTAGCAACAGCATCTGCCACATCAAAATACATTTTTACATATTTACAGTATTTTTAACATTGAATTTTAATGCAGTGCTGTCTAATTGTATAGTACTGCACCATACTAAATAATACAAAACCAAAAAACTAACAATCCCCCCCCAAATAAAAAACAACAACCACAAAAAATGCCTAAATTTTTCATCTTTAACCATTTTTATTCATGTCAGAAAAAGGATTACCACCCCCATAATGATTCACCCTGTGTTCTTTTGTGTATAGGAAGGGATCATTCTGTAATAAGTGTCAAAATACATGTTTTATCTAAATAACTCAACACACTCTACTGACAAAATTTAGTTAGGGGTAATTTATACTCTTCAGAAGCCAAAATAATCTATGGGTTCTTTTAAATTGCTTTTGTTTCCAAAATAAACTCAGTTGACTGTGCAGCATGAAGTAGAATTTAAAGCAATATTTCATAAATCTGTCATCAAAGTTTAAAGTAATCTTTAATTTACAAATGATGTTACCAGCTCTGTACGTTTACTTTGCAGAGCTTTGAAAATTCAAGCATCTATCATGCCTCTATCAAAGCCACTCACAACCTCACAGAAGAACTACCAGGTCCAGAAACTGTCAGTGCAGCTTCTCTTGTGTTATCCAGCCTTCAGCTTGCAGTCTTCATAATTAAACAATAGCTACAAAAAAAAAAATTGTATTGGGTGGACTAAGTCCCAGATAAGCCAGACTCCATGAAGAATTGCCCTCTAATACTGTCAGTTAAATGGCATGGGAAAGAAGATGTAGATGATCGCAACTTTCTGTCAATCTTTGTTCAATGCAAATGCCTCCTGGAATTAAGGAGCTCAGAGAAGGTAGTTTGTAATGATCTTTGTCTGAAGGAAACTAGCCATCACCACAACAAATGAAGCAATTGTCTTCCAAAAAGAACTGAAGAGTGATGTAACATAAAATTAAGAAATAGAACCTAACAGCATTTGAAGATTATTTCAGTAATTATACCTGTACTAAAAGTAAAAAAAAAAGCATTCTCACACTCAAAGATACAGGAAATTTTATTTACAATTTTCTGAAACCACCTTGTTATAATAAACCTGTTACCACAACCTTCAATTTGCTAAGCACTTTTGTATTACAAATAGGCATCTTCTAAGTAGGTAGTTTTCATAATATAAAAGTTGGTATCCAGCCTTTAAAAGTGCCACATTCAAATTTAGATGACAGAAATTCAGTGGGGTGGTTTGTTTATTTTTAATTTCAATTCAAACAGAGGTCTACTGTTTAAAAAGTGATAAATTCTAGGGCTTTTTCCCTTTTTATAGGAGCCAGGAAATAGCAATTTAATTTTTTACAAGTGAAAAAACCTCATTCAGCCAGTTTTAGGTGGAATAATAGTCCTGCTAGAGAAGGGATATGCAAGCATGGACAAAACACAGTATATTAAAAAGACACCTCATCATTATTGTAAGTATCAGAAAACAGAATGTTTTAAAAATGAGCATAAGTTAAACATTGTCTACTTCATTGCTTTAAGCATTTTAGTCAGTACCTTCCCAGATTAAATTCTATGAAATAATTACAGGGCACAAAAAGACCTTTTCACAAATTCACTTTTTTTTTTAAAGTAATTTATTCATGAAAACTGCTGCAGATGAAAAAGCGAATGTCTCAAAGGCAACACTGTTATAAAAGACAGCATCGTGACTCAGCATACTGTGAAGTAAGCTGTAGTACTGGTCACATATTCTCTTTCCGTCTCTAAGCAGGTTGCACCTTTACAAATCGCAAGACCAAGAAAGAAATCTAAACACAAGAGGAGGTCAGAAGATCAGTTCACCAGTTGGAGAGTGCAATATATCACCCATTAACCCAATTCTAACCTCTTTTCCATTCTTTTTTTCCCCAAAATATATATATACATACATATAATTCTGAAATATTAGAAAAATAATCAGATATCAGTTGTATCAAACCCAGAACTATGCCTTAAGCCACAGTGTTCACTTTCAAGGACTTTATATCTGAAGGCAATGACATCTAAAGACAAGGCGGTTGCCGTATAGCTTATAATGTAAGACAGTGTGAGGGCAAAATTTGGTTCACATTTTCACAAGTATAAGTCAGTTCACATCTTATATGGTTTTGGCATTTGATAACTCTAGAGGTCTTCATTAATCCCTTGCAAAGTTATGAATCCTATATACTGTGACAATGTGTTGCTAGGAGTTAGTGGCTTCTAGGCACTGGATCCCAGGAGTCAGCTGTGGTCACAGATGTGTTTTTGAGGTCTGCTATGTACTTGGAAATCCTGGAGTTTGTAGTTACTTCCTTGACAGTGAACAAGTGCCTATTATGTATTAAGTGGGCAGATGAGTAGATTAAAGCACAAAAATTAAATAAAATGAAAATACTTCAAATTAATAAAAAATAAATACTCTGAATTAAAGGGGAAAACTGCAAAATGCAAAGAACATTCAAACTATTATTTCATAAATCACCTTTGAAGTCTGCTAAAAGATGACTATTTGTTGAAATGGTTCAGGTTGAAGTAAATGGTGCAGCACAATTATTAAAAAATCTAAAATTATCATTTCTGTGTCAAAAGGAATACTAGCAAAGAGAAAGGCAATTTCACATGTAAAAGATTGTTGCATACTGTTGCTTTACAGATTTATGCAAAGCAATCTTTTTACAAAAAGCCTCTGCATGCACGAATGTACACAGAGAATTTTAGAAGCATTATGCAGTGTGTGTAATAAAGATGACCTTGACGCGTTACAGCACAAGATGAGAGAAAGCACCAAAAATATTATTCTTACCTCGAAGAGTCACAGCCTTATATAGAAGAAGAAAAAGATACACCCAGTGATGTGATGAGTCCAAAAGTGTATTCAAGCAACACATACAAATTATGATAAAAGGTTAAGTTTACTACAATATAGAGAAAGACAAAACGAAGTTAACCAGTCCAAAATCTTCTCAGTCACAACTGTATACACTGGTATTTCAGCAATACCCAGCATTTGCTTACACAATACAATTGAACAAAAATGGGCATCCTTAGTCAGATCAAAGGTTCATCACACTGCATCCTGTCTCTGGCAATGGCTGATAATCATAGAATAGAATCATAGAATCATAGAATCGATTGGGTTGGAAAAGACCTCCAAGATCATCGAGTCCAACCCTTGGTCCAACTCTAGTCCATTTACTAGATCATGGCACTCAGTGCCATGTCCAATCTGTGTTTAAAAATCTCTAGGGATGGTGAATCCACCACCTCTCTGGGCAGCCCATTCCAATGCCTGATTACCCTCTCTGTAAAGAATTTTTTTCTGATATCCAACTTAAATTTCCCCTGGCAGAGCTTAAGCCCGTGCCCCCTTGTCCTATTGCTGAGTGCCTGGGAGAAGAGACCAACCCCCACCTGGCTATAACTTCCCTTCAGGTAGTTATAGACAGTGATGAGGTCACCTCTGAGCCTCCTCTTCTCCAGGCTAAACAACCCCAGCTCCCTCAGCCTCTCCCCATAGGGCTTGTGCTCCAGTCCCTTCACCAGCCTTGTTGCTCTTCTCTGGACCCGCTCCAGCATCTCACTATCCTTTCTGAACTGAGGGGCCCAGAACTGAACACAGTACTCAAGGTGTGGCCTCACCAATGCAGAGTACAGGAAAGGATCACTTCCCTGGTCCTGCTGGTCATGCTATTTTTGATACAGGACAGGATCCCATTGGCCTTCTTGGCCACCTGAGCACACTGTTGGCTCATGTTGAGCTTCCTGTCAATTAGTACTCCAAGGTCCCTTTCTGCCTGGCTGCTCTCCAGCCACTCTGTGCCCAGCCTGTAGCGCTGCAGGGGGTTGTTGTGGCCAAAGTGCAGGACCCGGCACTTGGCCTTGTTGAACTTCATCCCATTGGAATCAGCCCATCTCTCAAGTCTATCCAGATCCCTCTGCAGAGCCCTCCTGCCTTCCAGAAGGTCGACACTCCCTCCCAACTTGGTGTCATCAGCAAATTTGCTGATGATGGACTCAATCCCCTCATCTAAATCATCAATAAAGATGTTAAACAGGACTGGACCCAGTACAGACCCCTGGGGAACACCACTGGTAACTGGCCGCCAGCTGGAGGCAGCTCCGTTCACCAGCACTCTCTGGGCCCGACCCTCCAGCCAGCTCTTAATCCAGGAGAGGATGACTAGAGAATAAAAAGAGAAGAGTATAACAATGTTTCCCCCTGTAATCTTCCAGTCCTACATATCTTGGTTTACGGATTTCTTAGAGTGATAGTACTATCATTGCACTTCACAGCATCTGAGGTTTCACACTCACAGAATTATTTTTTCCGCCCTGTAGGCTTGCTTACACACTTGGAAAACAGAAGAGTGAACAAGCAAATAAGGAGATACTTCTCCCCTGGGTTTTCTGTAGAAACATGGTCTTGTATAATGTATTACAAACTGAGATTTGCAAGCTTAGTCTTAGCATGGATTCCTACACCACAGGCTTCAGGTGTGCAGGATGTGGGTCAGGGCTGGTGCTCACATCTGGAGACCTCTGATCTCTGCTGCTCTAAATTTTGCTCAGGACATCATGACTCAAGTGGAGGACAACCAGACTTCTAGACAAATGTGTGGGGTTTCAGGTTTACTCTTGAAAATTAATGTAATGAGCTTAGAATAATAATAACAAAAATATAGTTAGACCAAGAACGTGCTGTGTTCTATTTAAATTCAAAGTAATGCGAGATCTGGGCCAAGGGCAACCTATGAGAAATGATAGAACAACACAGGTTTAAAAATGCAGGACACTAATTACAGCCAGAAAAAACATTACCCAAGTTTTCTTATATTAATAGGTATTAACTGTACATGTGAAGAGCAAGTTCTCTGCTGTTTTACCTAGCCTAAAATATTGATTTCTCATTCCTAATTTTTCTCATTTTAATTTTGTACCAAGTTTCTTTCATATGAATTGCAAATAGTGTCTTGAATGTCTTAGCTTCACATTTTAAGTTCTATTTCATCTACAGTTTAGTAAGCAATAAAGTTCTTTGTGTTTTTTTTGTTCAATGTTTAAGTCTTGCAAAGTAACCAGTCAAAGTAGCATGTCAAAAAGAAAAGGGAATTAATCCCGTAATTTCTTATATTTAGTGCCAAAATAACACTAAAGTAATAGATGATACAGCATTTATCTTCACTGAAATTCAACAAAACCCTCAAGGTAATCTCATTGACTTTAAAATAACAAAACAACCTGAACAAAATGGAAAAAAAAGCCCATAATGAATAAACAAACAAACAAAGAAACAAAAAATCTAAGATCTAAGATCTGAAGTATTCTAACACAATTAACAGTGAAATAGAATCTCAGCAGAAGTAAGTGATCAATTCACCAGGAGTCTTGCCAGCCACATCCGGAAAGATCTGCCCAGTGCCATCACCCCTAACACCTCTGAAAGCCCTGTCAAACAGATGTCCTTTGCAGCATGCCCAGAAGGTCACCAAATTCAGTGCGCTTTGGCACAAGCTATGAAAGAGCTTGTTCCAGAGGCTGAAGCCATCTCAGATGATGCCCTGCCAGTCACCTTTAAAAAAATAACTAGAGGGATCCAGCCACAGTGGCCCTGCTGACTGCAGCTGCTGCTGTCTGGCCCAGAGAAAGAGGTGATTCCTCATTCATTCCCACTGACTTCTGAAAACCACAGGGTCACACAGTTCTATTCAGCAAAACTCATGCTTCTAAACATAAATTAAAAGTGCTGACAAACATCAACTGAGCTCCTATAGATAGTCAATAAAACTATATATAACAATTTAAAAGAGACCCCCTTTCTGATGGCTGTTTTCATTAACATCAGTCAATTTACCTGCATGCATTACAGCAGGTAAATTCATTCTTCTATGCAGAAGTGTTATTAGGCAACCCAAAGTGTCTTTTGTCTATTTATAAAGGCTTTATCTGATTAATTATATTTAATGCAGGTTTTGTTATGCTTTTTTCTGGAAGTTTGCATGTAGGGATCAAGATGTTCTCCAAGCTATAATAACAGTTTGCAACTACAAATGTCTTCAAATTCAATTATGAATGCAAGCCTTGGCTTAGAACAACACTGGAGCATTTGCCTAAGTCCCCCAAGAAAGCAAACTTTCACCTTTTGGCATCTAGAAGCAGCTTTCACACGGCTTGAGCAGTCCTTAGCTGTTGTAAACCTTGACCTATGCACATGTGTTATGGGTTTAGGTAGACCTAAATTTAGGCTTTGATTTGCAAATCAGGCCTCAGATTATCAGCTGACTTGAGCTGGGTTTGGCCAGGTGACACTGACTCTACTGGCCAACGGTGTTCCTTACCATATCCTGATGTCACAGCAGGTATAAAAACAGGTGTAGGAGGGACTTTAGTTAGTGCCCTTCATGGCTGGGTGCTGAGCAGACCTTCTATCACTATGCTGGATGTGTTAGGCCTTACCACCATTTTACAACTGTTTGGTTCAGGAATTAAATATTTTTTTGTCATTAGTTTTTTTTCTCCTCTCTTGCTGGCTATACTTTGGGAGGGGTTTGTTGGGGTGTTTTTGTGGGCTGAGGTGGCGGAGGTCTGTGTTGTTGGTGGGCAGCTTGGTGGTTGTTGTTGCTGTTGTTTTTCCACATTTGTATATATATGTGTTATGTCCTATTCTGTTTTTATTTTTCTCTCTTCTATGCAAAATACAAAAGCTTGCTATTTTAAGTGTTAGTTCTAGATATTTTTCCCTCAGGGTTGTGCAGTGGCTCTCCCTCTGTGCGTGCCCTTGGCATTTTGCCAGCTCAACTAACACAATGTGGTGATGGAAAGGGAAAACTATGTAATTGTGCTGGTCCAGGGAAACTGACATGCAGAAGGAGGAGTCTGGAGAGCTGGGGAGGATTGAAAGAAGAATGAAGGGGGTGATGTTGTTGGCCAACATTTAGGCATCATCCTGCTGCTTGCTACTAAATAGTCTGTGAAAATGGGGGAAGCAAGACCAGTCGTTACCCACTACATCATAAATTACTACATTACCCAAACTGGAGACTAGCCATGTTATTCTTCTTCATTGCTCTGCCTTATTTATTCTTGCCAGTGGAAAGTAAAGGCTGAAGTATAACACTTATACCTTTAAATACAATATTCCTCTTGGCAAACTATAAAAACATTCATTTTCCAATTGCAGTATTAGAATGAAGGATCGCTAGAAGCCTTTCCAATAGGAGTTCAGTAACAACCAATGTAATCCATAACATCTTGCTACATTTTCACACAATCTTAGCCAAAGTTAATTGTTTCTTGGAGGAAAAGGGCAGCTGAAACGAGCTGTGAAGCAGCTACTTGTAGGTGTTTCCATTACTACCAATTACAAAACTTGTGTGCCTGCAGTGCCTGTGATCCACCTGAAGAATTTACCCAGGATTGCTCCAGTTTCCTGGTGCAAACTGGGCTACCCAAATGTCAAATCAAATATTATAATAGCTATCAAAAAAGCTGTGGCTACAACTGCAAGAGCTCAGGAGACAAAAAAGCTGTTATTCCTAGGAAAATGAAACCTTTTAATCAGTTCTTTTGTCCCAAAGGAAGATGTGACACCGTGAACAGACTGTGCTGAAGCAGGTGTGCTGACAGGATATGTGGCCCTGTGGGGGAACCACACTGCAACAGTCTGTTCCTGAGGGTCAGCATCACATGGAAAGGACCTGTCCTGGATCAGTTCATGAACAGCAGCCCACACAAAGGACACACTTTGGAGAAATTTGTATATCCCATGGGAGGGACCCCACAACCAGAACAGGGAAAGAGTATGAGAAGGAAGGAGTGGCAGAGACTGCAACTTGCTTTTCCAGTTCACCTTGTAGAGAGCAGTTAGAAGAGTTGGGAGTGAAATTGAGCCTGGAAGGAATGTGGGTTTAGACTTGTTCTTATTTCTTATCATGCTACTCTGTTTAAATGGTAATAAATTAAATTAATCTTCCTCAAGGTGAGATTGTTTTGCCCATGATGGTACTTCCTGAGTGATACCACTGTCTTTCTCTTGAACTTTTTTTGTATTTTCCTCCCCCATTCTGTTGATGGAGGGGGAGTGAAAGTGTGGTTTGGTGGGCAACTGGCAACCAGCCAAGGTCAACCCACCGTAACCGTCACAGAATCATAGAATCGATTGGGTTGGAAAAGACCTCCGAGATCATCAAGTCCAACCCTTGGTCCAGCTCTAGTCCATTTACTAGATCATGGCACTCAGCGACACGTCCAATCTGTGTTTAAAAATCTCTAGGGATGGTGAATCCACCACCTCTCTGGGCAGCCCATTCCAATGCCTGATTACTCTCTCTGTAAAGAATTTTTTTCTGATATCCAACTTAAATTTCCCCTGGCAGAGCTTAAGCCCGTGCCCCCTTGTCCTATTGTTGAGTGCCTGTGAGAAGAGACCAACCCCCACCTGGCTATAACTTCCCTTCAGGTAGTTATAGACAGTGATGAGGTCACCTCTGAGCCTCCTCTTCTCCAGGCTAAACAACCCCAGCTCCCTCAGCCTCTCCTCATAGGGCTTGTGCTCCAGTCCCCTTCACCAGCCTTGCTCTTCTCTGGACCCGCTCTAGCACCTCAATATCCTTTCTGAACTGAGGGGCCCAGAACTGAACACAGTACTCAAGGTGTGGCCTCACCAATGCAGAGGACAGGAAAGGATCACTTCCCTGGTCCTGCTGGTCATGCTATTTTTGATACAGGACAGGATCCCATTGGCCTTCTTGGCCACCTGGGCACACTGTTGGCTCATGTTGAGCTTCCTGTCAATTAGTACTCCAAGGTCCCTTTCTGCCTGGCTGCTCTCCAGCCACTCTGTGCCCAGCCTGTAGCGCTGCAGGGGGTTGTTGTGGCCAAAGTGCAGGACCCGGCACTTGGCCTTGTTGAACTTCATCCCATTGGAATCAGCCCATCTCTCAAGTCTATCCAGATCCCTCTGCAGAGCCTTCCTGCCCTCCAGCAGGTCAACACTCCCTCCTAGCTTGGTGGGAGGGATGATGGACTCAATCCCCTCATCTAAATCATCAATAAAGATGTTAAACAGGACTCGACCCAACACAGACCCCTGGGGAACACCACTGGTGACTGGCCGCCAGCTGGATGCAGCTCCATTCACCAGCACTCTCTGGGCCCGACCCTCCAGCCAGCTCTTAATCCAGGAGAGGGTACACTTGTCCAGGCCATGGGCTACCAGCTTTTCCAGGAGTATATTATGGGAGACAGTGTCAAAGGCCTTGCTGAAATCCAGATAGACCACATGCACAGCCTTTCCCTCATCCACCAGGTGGGTCACCTGATCGTAAAAAGAGATCAGGTTGGTCAGACAGGACCTGCCCCTCCTAAACCCATGCTGGCTGGGTCTAATCCCTTGTCTACCCTGAAGGTGCTGTGTGATTGCACTCAGGATGAATTGCTCCATAACCCTGCCAGGCACGGAGGTCAGGCTGACAGGCCTGTAGTTGCCAGGGTCCTGCTTGCAGCCCTTTTTGTGGATTGGGGTGACATTGGCCAACCTCCAATCATCTGGGACCTCCCCAGAGAGCCAGTACTGTTGGAAGATGATGGAGAGCAGTTTGGCAAGATAAGAGTAATTATTATTATTATGAATTTTAATTATGCCCCTGAACACTCAGAGAAACACAGATCGCATCCTAACACCACCAACTTAAGGCATTTGTTATGCAGCACTCACAGACTAAATCAATGGGACTGGGTGTTGTCTATTAACCTAGGGCAGCATCCTGCTTCTGCACTTCAGTGAGAAACAACGAGTCATGAGAGGAGCCATATATTATACACAGTAGAATGAATTATTAAGCTTAAGGAACATGTCATGTGGTAGACAAATGCTGGTCAACTATGCTTCAAAAAGGTCCCCAAAATGCAGAAACTCCAAGACATACTCTTAATTTAAATGCATTGGTAGGATAATTAATTATTTCCAGTTCCCTTCTGTTTTGCTGGTTGTCTTTTAGTTTTCCACAGTCCTCAAGACTGTGTTAAAACCAGATCATATATCACAACCTTCTTTTCCTTTACAAACTGATGGAAAGAAAATCAGCTGGGAAGGAAATTCATTATTCAAGAAAAAAACCCAGACATCAGCATACCCTGATCTCACTTGTGCCATTCCCTCTCAGGCTAAAATTTGTTTTTTCCTATCTTCATTGTCAGCAGGGGCTGATTTCTATGCTGGAGGGTTTCCCCTTCCTTGTGAAGCTTGATGCTCTCTTTTTCCAGCTTCTGGCATAATTATATTTAGAATTTGCAAAAGGGACTTCCAAATTAGTTTTAAAATTTTGTCTCATTGTGAATCCTTGGAAACGTACCTCTACTTGCCATAAGAAGTGTTCAGATACATCCACTACAGCCCACAAAGATGGAGGGAAATATTTGAACACACTGGGTAGCTAAGATCCTACCGGCAATCCAACAGCATCCATAGAGGAGGTACCCAAGCTCATATATGTATGGTTCCCAGGTGGCTTTTATAGTTCTAAGGTAGATAAACCTCTTGAATAACATGATTATGATGTTACATAAGTGAAGGTGTTAAATAGCCAGAATAGTTCTACTCAAAAGACCATTTTATCATCAAGTTGGTTCTTGATCCAAACTTCATTTGCTATCCTTCTGTAAATCTTTAGCATGATGGAACATAAGCAGTGATAGGATTAACATCCCTCATCTGTTATGACAAAAATCTGCATGTCCTGTAAAATGCTTTTCTGCATTGGATTTGGTGTTTTAACAGAATATAGTCCAGAAAATACAAGACCAACTGCAAGTACAATGTCTTGAACAATATCACATACTCCTACTCTTTCCCTAAAAGCAATTCCTCAAAATATGGTATTAACAATATAATATTATTAATCAGGAAAACATTCCTTTTTGCACAGTTCACATGCGGAAATGTGATGTACTATTTGCATGTATACATGCATACGTCTGAACACACACATATAAATAATTACATGCTTCATTACATTGTCTGCTGTTCTCTCAATTTCCCTTTTAATTTGCATCAGTTTATTTTTAAAGACTGAGCTCTTTGCAGTAATATTCTGGGTCTGAGTCCATCAGATTGAGAGATTAAAACAAGATTGAGACAAAAATGTTGCCCAAGCAATGTCTTTGTTGTACCTGTGCAATTAGCAATTGAAATGATTGACATCAACATACTACCACACTCCAGTGTCACAATCATTACATTATCATGGCTAGGCTTTGCTAACAAAGATTTGGGAAGGACTTGATCCACGTTTGCTGCAGGCGTGCTGGTGGCTAAAAAGGCTGACACGGGAGGGGCAAGTCCAGTCACAAAAGGCACAGCAGAAAGTCTCCTTAGGTGATATTGATGAGGAACGGTTCTTTCTGTATTATCTTTTCTCCATAAGATTGATTCTGCATGTGTTCTCAAAGGAAGCAGCAGCATTATAAATGGGGTGTCTCCATGAATCCAAATTGGAGGCCAGAGTGGACCATTGGTGGCAGTCAATATGGCCAAGGCTGAGTTAATGTTTCAGGGAGTCCTTGTATCTCCTCTTTGGGGCTTCTCTCTTGCGGCAGCCGGTGGTGAGTTCACCATAGAGCACAATCTTCGGAAGGTGGTGATCCTCCATCCTGGAGGCATGCCCTGCCCAGCACAGCTGCATTCTCATCAGCATGGCCTCAATACTGGTGACCTCTGCCTGTTCAAGAACAGACACATTAGTCACGTAATCAGACCAGTGGATGTTTAGGATTGTATGGAGGCAGCAGTGATGGAAGCGTTCGAGGAGCCGCAGCTGGTGGCAGTAATGACCCATGATTCAGACCCATATAAAAGAGTAGACAGTACAATGGCTCTGTAGATCTAATCTTTGCACTTTTATTCAGTTGTTTCTTGGACCAGACTCTTTTATGGAGTTTTCTGAAACCTCTGTATGCCTTTGCTAACCTGTTGTCTATCTCTTTGTCATTCTTACCATCCAAGGAAATTATGCTTCCCAGGTACGTGAACTGCTGGACTGACTTAAACTCTGATTCACCTTTGGTGATGTGGGGATGATGGAAGGCTTCCTGAGGTGCAGGTTGATAGAGAACTTCTGTCTTCTTCAAGCTGACTTCCAGTCCAAAAAGGTCAGCAGCCTCTGCAAAGCAGGATGTTTAGCGCTGCAGAGCATTAACAGAGCTGTTAGATTAGTGCTCTTTTACAAACATATGAAATATAAATTTACATCTTGGAAGTCTAGTGAGAGTGTTTTGCTGACCTAAGGAACACATGACCGACCAAGTCAAAGAGCAGAAGACAGAGCAAGGCTGTAAAAGACAATGCTTTCTGGGAGACCATCTCTCAGCCAATTGAATACACTACCAGATTTAAGCAACCAGCAGGATTATACTTTGTCACGTCTAACATTAAGCCTACTTAATACTCTTCCTTCTCAAAGCAGATATTACAGCAAAAACCTTTAAGAAAGTAGACTGCTTAAATATTTAATCTTTCATGTGTTTTGCATATAGCAATAGTAAATTCTTCAAGTTCCAGTATGAACTTTGTCACTTTAATTTTAAAAAAGTACTTTGTACTAGACATGTTTGCTTTAATCACACTTTCAACTCTTTGGGGAAGTCAGTTGAAGCATGAAATGACATTTAATTTTGATAGGGATCAAAGAGGAAAAAAATCAGTGACAAAACCACTGTTTATCGCCTATTACCTATAGCAAGGTACAAACTGTTACTTTCATCGTGAGATTTTTGCAAAGACAAATATTTATTTGATGTTATTTTAATAAAGATAGGAAAAACTGTTTCTAATAATGTAAGTACAAATACTTAGTATTTTATTAAAAAAATAGGATAAAGTTTATTCTGACTATCCTAAGTGTGCGAAAGTTTGACTATATGTGATTGTATATATTATATACATATAGTTAAATACAAATACATGTATATGTCAATATATGGATAGACCTGTAGAGTTTGAAATTGAAGAGACCTGTTTACTTACTCAGTCCATAACTTCCAAAAAGTAATTAACCATAGACCTTCCTGCAGATTTCTTAGAATGTCTGTGAGGGATTACAAAAAGAAAAAAATGAAAAAAAAAAAAAAGAAAAAAGAAAAGATAGAAAAGAGGATCAAAATAGTTCTGAGAACCTAGCAACTTCTCTCAAGTAGCCCAGTTGATATCTTTCAGGATACTACAGAAGGAAGGGACGTAGTCTGAAAACATTTGATAAAGATGACCATTGAGAGACACCCAGAAGTGTTCTAAGTTTGAATCTTTCACTATTAGCAATGTCTCACAACCTGATGTTGAAATCTTGATCCAGAGTCAAATAAAACTTTCAAAAGTTTGTTGAATTTGTAGTTTCACAAAGAAATGAGACACCCATCAGGCACTTCAGTTCCAGATTGTGATCCAGAGACCAGAAGACATTACTGGTAGCTAATTTTGGTCCAGAATAAAATAATTCACAACAGAAAAATAAAAAATCCTTTTTACAGTGAGTGGTTTTGGAACAAATCACTACCTCTTTGTCAAAGCCCTAGTATTGTATTAAAGATGGAAAAATCCATCAGGAACCACAGTAATCTTTATTAAAAATTACAGTAGATAAAAAGTAATGTAATTTTTGTACATGAAAGTTTCTTTCAAAGTGTCTTCTGAAGAGTTGGGTCTCCATGGTTTGTTGTTGTTTGGGTTTTTTTTAAAAATAATAGGATTGCTAGATGTATCTTACTGATATTTTCACCTAAGACAGTAAAGATTGGAAAAAAAGATATTTTTCCAGGGCACACTCAATCTTCTAACAATCTCATAGAGGAAAGTGTTCAATGCTAGAAGAATAGTTCTAAGAGTACAATCAAAATCATCGATCAGCTTGGAATTAACAATAGGGATGATTATCTGGCACTACAGATCTATAGAGATTTTGTTGCTTTCCATTTGTCCTAGTTCAGCAGGAGGGACCAGCTAACCCTGTGTGGGGGTGATCAAAGCTGTGTATTCTACCCCCTCTATTCATTCCCCAAGGTCAATGGGCCATTAGCAGCAGCTGCCCAGGGAGCCATTATCACTTCACACCCAGCCTGAGGGGGGCGGAGCTGCTAATGGGCCATCAACAGCTCAACACCCCCTGGCTCCCAGAGTTAATCACCCATTGTGTGAGTCCCCACCCAGGGGGAGGGACTGAGAGCTCCCTGAGGGTACATAAGTGGTGGGTAAGAAGACCTCGGGAACCTCTTGTCGGATCCAGAGCAGCAGCAGGACCTTGACAAGGAGGAGATCCCTGCTCTTGCCCAGACCACAGCCCTCGCCTGCACCAACAGGTTTTTCTTTTCCTTTTGCTCTGGACTTGGGGGAACCACAGGGGTCTCAGCACAAGGGCAAACAAACCCCCTTGGGTTTGCGCCCCAGGACACTGGGTTATACTGCTGGGGTTTTGTGAGTTGAAAGCAATTTCCCTTGTGTGTCAGTGTTGTTATTGTAATATTATTATTAAATTTTAGGTCTGACTTATAATCTCTCTCGTGGTGAGTTCATTTCCCCTGCTGGTTCACCTTTAAACCAGCACACCATTATTTTTAAGAATTTATGGGGATTTTCTGACGATGAATAAAGCATCACCTCTGTAAACACACTTTAAGCTAACAGTTGTGAAAGCTCATGAAGCAAAAATTGAAACTTGAATTTCACATGCCTGCATGAAAGAACTGTCTTGCATGTACGTGTGTTCAGAACTTCTTTTCAATCTTCTTTATACTTTCCCCCTCCCCCCCCCAACTTCTTCAAATTCATATCTCTTCTCTTCCAACATTTTTAACAAATTAAAGTCCTTTTCCCCTCAGATCAAAGCTGTAACTTTTCATGATGTTTCTCTCTAAGGCTTGCTGGGAGTCTTGATGAGTTAAATTAATATTTGGATGTAAAATTTAGCCACACTGTTTTTATTTACAATTAATTATTCATTGATAATGCACAATGAACACAGGCAGATAACTTTCTTTCATTCTAGTGTTCTGAAATGAAGGAGATTGAAAAATGAACAACAGAAAATACTTAAATCACAAAGTTGGAGATACAGATGTGTGACAGCAAGAATAAAATATTTATATTCCACTTAAGAAACATTTAACCATTCATTCATCCTGAGACTAGAGGCTAGTGCTTAAAGCACTTAACTACATTATAGGAGGGAATAGTTCAGATCCACTCGAGCAGAGGCAGAACTATTTGGGGCTCTCTCATCACCAGAAGTGCTCAGGGCCCTCCCACAGGAGGGCCATCAAGCATGCCAGAGAGTTGAAGCACAGCCTTTTGCAGACTAGTTCTTTATTTTCACAGCTTTGACTTTTTAGAGAAAAATTATTTCTACAGCTAATTTGGAATTTGATTCAAACCAAAACAGTTCTTACTTTACTTTTGTTTGGGACAAAGAAGGTTAAATTTGACCTTTTCACAGGTCTTTTCACAGCTTATTTTCACTTTTAATACACATCCATCCAAACCAGCCAATGATGAGAAGGCAGTGTTTGTGAGATTTGTTCTTAATAAATCATCATCATCAATACGTAATGTCCCCGTAGCCACCACCTATAGCATAAGGTTACCAGACTGCAAGGACAGCTTTGCAAAGACAGATGCAGCTTCTCGTGGCTGTTGCAGGCAGCAGCCTGAAGACACAGCACGGCTTTGACTCCACCATGTGGCCTCACACTGACACATACGGATCGTCGGCAGATTAAACTCTGAAAACCACTGCGCTAATTGCACTTCCCTCATTTAAGTCAAAGAAAACATAGTAATTCACTGAAATACTGTATTACAGTTTTATGTGAACATCAGCTACGAAGAATGACAAATTTTATATCAATAGCCAAGCTATCAACATTTTTTTGCTGAAGATATGTTTCTGCTTCCATTATGGTCTCTGCAGAAAAAAATTTGTGGTGTGTTACAATTATTTTTCCATCTTTAGGTCAGGTCTTCCCAATTTCTTTACCTTCTTCAGATTATAGTTTAATTTTGTTTTTATCTTTTTTCTCCAGGTTTCAGTTTGATACTTCAAAGTAAAGTCCTGGTTCCCCACGTAAAATTACCCGACTGGTCAAATATGACCAACAAGAAATCAATTGGACCAATTCTGCCCTAGTCAACAGCTACCTCTGCCTTCACTGGGAGATGGAGATTAAAGGCTACAGACGACACAGCAAGAAGCGATGAGTGGAAGAGGGGTGAGATGGTGAGAGCTACAAACACAAGAAGAAAGTAGGATAATAAGGAGCCCATCTCATATGCCTGATCTGCACAGGAAAAAAAAGTATTTGTATGCAGACTTAGTGCGATGACATACTGAAACTCACACATATAGCATGAGTCAGAACAAAACTGGAATGCTGGATGGATAAAGGCTTTTCAGGAAGATCAGTCAGGTAAGAAGAGTGGGGCAAGTATACTCCATGCAGAGGAGTGGCTCAGATGCTGAATTCTATGGGACGAGTGGCATGACTGTTCATAGTCAATGAGTAAAAATCATCTGATCTGGGAGATCAACAAACAGAACATCTTGGTAGGCCTCTGCTACAGATCACCAAATCAGGAATCAGAAGGGGCCAATTTTTTTTTAGTGCTCATGGGAGCCTCTAATCACATGGATATTTTGTTGGGTACAAGTAATATTGAATATTTCTAGTGTATGCTGGTGACAGTTTTTCATCTTAGATGGTAGCCAGGCTAATTAAAGCAGAATGATTATAAACAAGCAACCAGGATGTCACAATCAGTGGTCATTCTGGCTGCAATGACTATCCATGAGATGGTGAAGTAGTCCTGGCTGGAAGACCCTGAGGATTGCAAGACGAGTATTAGAATAAACATCTTGGGGTTCCAAGAAGCTTCAGGGCCCACATAGGCAGGATCCTGTCAGTATCAAATTGGCAAAAGTCCAAGGAGAGTTGGTTGATGCTCAAGGACAATTTATTCCCTTAAAGCATAAAATAAAAATCCATCTCAATATGCAGGAAATCAAGCAGATGAGTCAGGAGATGAGGTTGCCTCAGCCGGAACCTCATGTTTCATGAATTCAAATCCAAAAAGAGGAAATAGAGACAACAGTAACAAAAGAGACAGAAAAGGCTGACTGAGTGAAAAACCTCTGCCACAGACTTTTCTGGCAAGGGCTGTTCTTTAAGAGAGGCTTATATATCTACCAGCAGGATTTCTTCGATATACCTTCAAAGCTGGTCAGCAAGTCCCTAAAGTATGCCCTCCTGTCATAGCAAGAAAATTCTTTCAGCTGTGGAGAAAACCTTCTCAAAACCATGAGTGATCTGCAAACTTGTTTTTCTCAAGAGAAATGCTAATTTTATCTGCAGTCATACAGCAAATGGCTATGAAATGAATGCCTAAGGATTTAGTGTGTTTTTGTATATTTTTAGAACCACATAAGTTGCATAGGTTCTTCTAGGTTGCTCTCATCCTAAAGTCAGTTACTAAAGCTCTTTCCCACAAAATTGTAAGCTTTCTCATGTCCTGCCAAGACCATGGTGTTTGTGAGAAGCCACCTGTAGATAGAAAGAAGACAAAACATAAGAAGACCTAGAGGTCCTGGAAGATCTCCAAGGGGCAGTCCTGAAGACCCCATGGGTGGAGCACAGAGGGAAATGAAGATCATGGTTGGTTGTTAATATCTCATATGTAAATTACTAGAGAAGTTATAAAAGTTGTAACATTCCTGGTCACGGGGTCACAGACCTTCTGGTGTGCACCTTGGAAGCTTCTAATAAAGGTAACCTGTATATCTTTCTCCCTCAAAACTGTTTTTGAGTGTCTATTTTCACAGTAATAGGCAACAAAACTAGGGTAACTATGATTACTAAACTAGGAAGAACATATCAGTTGGCAATTTGCTTTGTTAGAGTTCATGGAAGTTATGGAATGCCACCTTGAAGATTTTATGAAAGTGAAAAGGCCTGGGTCCATATACAGACTTTCATAGCAAATTTAGCTTCTTTTTATGGTGAGGGGGTGGGTTGGGTTTTAGAGTAAAACCCCAATCCTAACTTTACAAGCCAGCACAAAAATAATTGTTGCTATAGGCCCTGACGAACAGTTTTAGCAGCACGATGCTTTGTATGTATGGGAAGACTTAGTCATAAAACTCAGATGTCATGAGCTTAATAAAGTCAAGGGTCTTCTGTTTATTTGAGCTTTAACATCATCAATACTACATTGAGTATTCAGCCATTCCAAAGCAAATCAATTTCAAGCTAATGCCTGACTATAAGAGATTTTTGTTTTCATGTTTTAAAACTATGAAGAATATTTTCCTTCTTTATTATGTAGGAAGATGCGTTCCCTCTATTTAATTTTTTTTGCCCCTCAATTTGTGCCATATTTGTACTTTGAACATGTGTCCAATCATATGGAGCCAATGCTTCAAATCAGACATTTTAAATTTTGAATGGATTACTTTTTGTAATATCCCAAACCTATTAGAAAGCAAAAATGAAGTTTGTAACTAGAAAATTCTTCTTCTTACTTTGCTCAAATATTGACTTATTGAGGAAAATAGTATATGCAGTTAAAAAAAGAGAGTACCAAACAGTACTGGAGGTTTTTTCTTTTTCTTTCTTGTAGAACATACTTAATTTTATTACTTTCACTTGTGGTTGTAATTTTAATATGGACAGCTAGTTTAACTATTAAACCCAAGTTATACCAAGACCAACTGAACATACAATTGGGAAAAAGTGAAAGCAAGTACATAATTTAATAATAGACACCGACAAAGAGAACAACATTTTGGGTCCTTATTTTAACTGTTCACAGAAAACTCATCAGCACTGCTTTCAGCAAAGACCACATGGTATCAGAGATCCCTAACTGTAAGAATATTGTTCCTCTGCTTTAGTTTTAATTTAGCCACTTATAATAAAATCATCTCAGCATTTGGGTCTTGGGATGTTTTCCAGACTGTTGCTCAAAGCTCTTTTTTGCCTGGTTAATTAGAGCTTGGTCCAGAACAGGGAGAAGGAGAGGAGGAGACCAGCACTGCCCTCCAGGACAACTAGCAGCACCAGCTGTCACACAAGCTGCTGGCTCTTGGCTCTCCAATTGCTCATGCAGAAGGAGTGCTTTGTTTTCCTTCCCTGCTCTTCTCAACAGGGTAATGCGATCAATTAGTTTTCTTCCCTGCCATGATGAACCTTCAGCCTGTGCTACCACCTGCTTTGGTTCTTCAACACTTATCCTGCTCACAGCACATCAAGTCCATTGTGCTGCTACCCCAAGTTGGGCTGAGGGCCTGGATTCATGGCAATTCCATGCATAAAAACAAGGTTTGCTATGGAAACTCCAGATGACTTACTTGTGCATTTCTTAAGTCGAGTCCTCTGAATTCAGCTTAATGCCCCATTACAAGCCACTTCCAACCAGCACCTCCACCACTTCTAACCAAGCACTGCAGGCAGGCAAAGAAGTGTTCTATTTGCAAAACAATGAAACAAAATAGAAGTTCTACAAACCAAATCTAAGAAGGAAAAAACTCGGTTAGAGTAGAAAATATAAAGAACAACCTGGCTAGTCATTTTAACCATGCTGTTAATGGAATGGCAATGCAGGCTAATGCTTGCAGTTTGTGACAAAAAAGAATAACTTAACAGAGAATTGCTCTTCCATAATAATTTTGAAAAAACAGCAAACTAGAAATATATTTCCCTGTAGAGCTGTATCAAACATTTGTGCTTTTAGAGCTTTGCTCATGTCAAACAATACAGAACAGCCTTCCTAAGTTCCCCTTGATTCAGAAAAGCATGCTGTGCAGACTGGACTTAACACAAAAAATTAATGATATCATTGCAATTAATAAAACATTCAATAAAATCAAAATGGGCAATTGCTACAATTTAGTATAACCATTCTAATGTTCCTGCATTTATTCAGTTCCTTTGGTATGGGATTCTGTGAGAATTTTAATGATGTAGACCATGGTAATCAAATAGACAAGCATAGAAAAATGACATGTTTCTATAAGCAGTCGCTTTGCCATTCTAAGAAGACTTCCTGTCTGTAGTAAAGTCAGGTCTGCAGATTGAAAATCTATTGAAAACACTCTTTTTAGAGTTTCTAATTCCCGTTTGAGTGAATGTTAGTGTTTATCTCAACAGAAGAAACTTACTGATACAGTTTAACTTGGAAGATAAGTATTTCAGTGCAGTAACGCACATCATAAATAAAAGTACGTGGTTTTCTCTTTTACCCTCAATACCATTGACAAAACCACTTGGAGATCTGGGAATTTATCTGGTTCGTGAAAAGCTAAAATTTCCCTCTGGTGCATTCATGAAAAGAATATTTCTTTCTAACAGGGTAATCATCTTGAGTTTCTGCAAAATCTACTTTTCTGCATTCCTTTCTGTATCAAGTCACTAATGTTATTTCAATGCTTATATGCTGCAAATGAGCCCAGTGATAGATGCCTGATTGTTTCTGGTGCCTAATGCTCACCCTGGATGGTATCATGGCATTGGGAATGATGCCAAACAGAATTACCAGAAGGAAGAAGTCAGGTCTGGGACAGGAGGACGTAGCAGCAAGGCTCAGAGCACCACAGGTAAACACACAGTTGGCAGCCAGGCCAAGGGAGAAAGCCCCCAGCAGTCTCTCTGGCCAGCAGAGTTGGGTTCATCTCACCCTTAGCTCTTCAGGAGGCCAAGTGAGTGCCTGCAGCTCAGATTAATGGCTATAAACTTGAATTGCCCCAGGCAGCTGACAAGCACCAGTTCAAAGGAGAGAAGCTCCAACCTTTCTCGACTACTGTGCATATTCCTTTGGCTTGCTGAGGGCTGGCTAGAGCATTCCTTCTTTACCTTGGCCCTGTCTGTGCATATGCTGCTGAATACTGTCCCTTCTGTTACATTTTTCCATAAACAAATATGACTTGGAAGCCTGGATTCAAATTTGCTCTTCTATACACTTGTAGCCAAGAAGAGGGCATAACCAGGAAGCCATATATCGGAAAAATAACACTTTCATGCCCAGATAAAATGGGCAAGACCAGTTCTCACCTGCGTAAAAACAAATAAAAGTGATCAGGAGCCTCCTCTAGGGCTCCTATGTTTCTGAGACACAGCCAAGAATCTGAGCCAGAGTTTAAGATATAGCAACCTGCAGTTATGTTTAGCTAATAAAGTTTTGTTCTTTTTTTTACAACTATTGCACAGAAGGATGTGCTAATGATGTAGGTCATGAAGAAGGAATAAGGGACACTGTCAATTCCCTAGAAGTGCTGGACACAGAAAACTACTGTATATAAAGACCTCATTTGTCTAAAATTTTACTTAAATCATCACAAAAAGCAAAGTATGTGATCAGAAGGCTTACTCATTAAACTGCTGAAGAAGATCAAGTTGCCAGTATGACCACTAGCAATTACCTTGGCTTCAGATCAGTAGACAACCTCTGTATTTATCTGATCACCAGCAACATTTAGTGAAGCAAACCAAATTCCATGAAAAATATCCCTGTAAATAGGGGTTAGATCCTATTCGTACTACACCAGTGGAGCTTGCTAGCAAATTCAGTGGAAGCAGGAAGAAATTTGCCAGATGCCATGGTTAGAACACTTGTCTTTCATTTGTCTGCAATCGAAGTGGCTTAAAAATATGCTATCCTGCCTTGGATAGCTTATTTTTCTTGTGTAACTTTTTAATAATGCAGTATAGGCACTAGTAGCGTATTTTTCCTGCCACAGTTATATTTTGTTTCCATTACAGAATAAGCTTGTGAACTTTGAGAGCAGTAATTTGGTGTGTTTACCTACCATAGTACATTTAATATGCTCTAATCTCTCTCCAAAAGAACTATATCTTTTAGAGGTTGTGATCTCACTGAGTGGAGGCTTTATGAAGTGTCTTCAGACAAGACCTCCTAAGTGTCCTATCACAATGAAGATAGGTCAGTGCCAATAAGATATTTCCTTAAAATATACTTTAGCTTGAAGGCTAAAAACTATAAAAATGTTGGAATAATACTAACAACTTTCAAAAGAGGTCTGCATCTGATTAAAAAAAATGTAAAACAAGGTTGTATCATGTAGGTAGCTTTGAACCTCAGGCTTTTTATTGAAAAAACTCCAGATATTTAAAGACAACATGATCTATAATGTCTGCACAAGTGCATGAATTACTTTAATGTATTTAACAGAAGGGCAATTTAAGGGGAATTGGGTTTGAGTACTCCTCCTCTATTAGAGCCCAGCATGAAGTTTAACTTTTATCCAATGCCCAATTTGTTTTAATGCTGAATGATTCATGATACAGTACAATTTCATGTCAGGAAAGCAGAACCCTTGTTTATTACTGTGACTAGATAATTTAGCTAAAGGATAATTTGAGTGGGTTTGTTTTTTGTTGTTTCAGGGTTTTTCCCTGATGTCCTAAATGAAAATCTGATATCAATAATTTGAATCTAGGAAGTATTTAATTTTAAATACTGAGAACTAATGCATAAACTAGTTATCTTTGTGCATTACAGGGTGCTTAGGATATTTAAAGCTTTCTTTGCAAACTGGATTTTTACATATTTGTGTATGTATTTTTACATATTAAAAAAATCTATATGTTACCCCTGGTTTCAGAGTTTTTCACAGAGTCTAATTATGCAGAGCAAGAACCGTCTTTATAGAAAAGAAGCTGTTTCTTAGTTGCTAGCTGCTGCATCCTAGATCCCCAGCTCTACACTGTTGTCAACCACATTCTAGATACTGGCTTGGAATAAAATGTTTTCCATAAGCCTATTTTCATATTTAATTGTAGTAGTTATATAGCAAAAGTGACTTAGCTGTAAGGGCGTCTTTCTAGTTGTAGCATTCATATTCTCAGGATAAGTTGTAGCAAGTAGTTTTAGGCTGACTTTCATGATTTAAAGGACCTCACCTTGCTGCATGTGCACAAATAACTTTTTAATAACCTCTAGGTCAAGAGGTTAGTTATGCAAAACAGGAATTTGTAAAAATGTTACAGTGAAATGCTACTCCATAGTTGGAAAAAACACCTAAGCTTGCCAGTCTTCCCAGTCCAGAAGGCTAAATACAATGGATTGAAATTTGCCTTGAGTACATAGCTGTCTGAACAAAGCCAGATAGACAACTTAAAATGGAAAGGGATAGATACACTCAAAAGGTGATTCCTTCTATTTGCATTTTTAGCAGAAACCTGGACTTTAGGAAGCTAAAACTGGATCAGAGTCATCTCATTAAAAAGTAGATGACAGGACTGGAATTATGTAGTCACAACTTCAATCTACCTAAAAATTTACTCTCTCTTTCTGTCTACAAAAATACAGACTCAAAGAATATTCTATGTTGAAAGGGACCCACAAGGATCATCAAGCCCAATTCTTAAGTGAATGGCCCTTGCAGGGGTGTGAACCCATGATCTTGGTATTAATACCACCAAGTTTTAAGCAACTGAGCTAATCCCTGTTTATATAATTGGTAATTTTTAATGGGATGTCCTTGGAAAATAGATTATACTCTTTTCTTATTAGCATCTAGACTGTTACAGAAGCTGCTTTTCTTCCCCGAGCTAGACAAATAAGTCTACAGCATTTTATTACCTGCACACAGGTTTGTATTCTGAAGCATATGAAGTACAAGGCAGAACTATTCATGCTTCAAGTTATGTATTTTTTTTGCACAGAGGCCTTTTTTGAAAAATATAGACCAAACCTGGAAGTTGAGACAGGGGCAGGAAGATGTGAAACTGAACACAAGAGGAAACATTCGCTACATTCACACAGAGATGAAGACATGGCCAGGAGAACAAATTTTCTTACTGCCTATTGTTCAGTCAGTAGAAGACACTGGAAGCCATCAGATGGGAGGCAGGTTTTTCTATAGATGTCAAGTGCAACATGCTAACCAAAATGTTCCCAAAGACTTGCTCTCCCATTTCCCAAGCTACACCTGCCTACCCACCTTCATATGCTTCATCTGCTGGTGTGGACAACCTCTCCAGATGAAGATCATCCTGGTACCTTTCCAAGGAAAACCCTTCCATTGGCTGTAAAGGCTGATGCATTAACAATCTGTTTCTGAGACTTCTCAAACTGCTCCCAAGATCAGCCAGCACAGTAAAATCTCATATGAAGAGGTTAAGTTACAGGCAGTGTTCTTGCATTTCTCATTGCTGACTGAGGAGTAGTTAATATGTAACTATTTCTGGAAGAATCAGAAGAAAACTCGGGTAATATTTTCTCTCAACACCATGCATAAACAGGTCGATCTCGAAGTACTTTGGTAAAGCAAAGTACCATCATTCCTTGCTTACTCAAACCATGACAGACATTTCAATCTAGCTTTCTGCAGTACTTGCAGAATGCACTTTGTGTGCAGGTTCAAAGCCATCACCAGATTGTTATTTTGCATATACACAGGTGTTTTTTTCTGGAAATGGAAACTCTTTGTTCACCTGCTAAAGGATGAAGAAAAATAACAGAGGGTCATTTCCTTTTGCATAACGTTGACAAAGATTTTTTAATCAAAATTTTTTTCAGCAAAAAAGACTTCTATAATTTCCTTCCAGTATAAGTTCTAGTATACAAACCTCAAAAGATATTTGCTCCTTCTGCTTAAGGTGTTTCTGTGCATGCAGCAGTTAACTCAAAGATGAATTAGCCCCATGCAAATCCTGAAAATTTGCAAGTTTATTTTTGTTCTAAACTGATTCTCTATCTATGCAGAACTGATGTTCAGAGGAATTGCATAGCAAAAGCACAGAACTACACAGTCTTCACTATGATTAGGTCAATTGTTACATGTTGGAAGTTCTTTCAGGAGACATTGCTGAGGACAGAGGCCATTGCTTCATGCTTGTCTTGAAGTCAGCTGTTTTGCTGGGATTGCTGTTGGGGAGATGCCAATTTCTCTGGCTGAAGTAATGTGGGAATTGAACTAGCAGTAAAAGAGATGTCTGGGAACTATTTCTGAAGGATATTTTCATACCAATAAGGAACACACATTAAGCCTATCCCTCCTCTGGCCTTTGAAATAAGTGACATGAGGTAGGCTTTGCTGACATGTGTCTCTGAGTCTAATGCATTGACATTTTCTTGTGGGAAGTGATTTCCAGACTGTATCAATGCACTTGAACCACAGTTCAAGGTTCAATGGCTGGATGGCTGCTGATCGGCCTGGATCAAAAGTGTGGTGGCAAATCTGCCAATAATTAACTGTATGGGTGATTGTGTCACTGGTTTGTCCTTTGGCTTGCTGTTCACCGGTACCAAATTAGCCCAGGAGAACTGGGCGGAACAATGCCCTATGGAAACCAAAGTAAGTCTGAGAAGTCTATCAAGCTTGTGTTACACACTCAACACATGGGGTTTCACATCGGGTACAACATGCAAAGTAAATTAAGGTTCTTTGTGAAGAGTCAGAACCATCATTTAACTCTACCATAGTATTTATCTTTCTCCTAGTCTGAAATGTGTTTGTCTCCTTGGAAACAGATATTCTACTTCATTTTTGATCTAAAGGGAATACAGAAGAGATGTTACTTAGAGGAGAATCAAAACACACATTACATTTTGATCAGGTCATCTCCTAAAGTGACACAATTTTCATTCCATTTCTTCAGCATCAACTCCAAAGCTAAAGTACAAGTGCACACAAGTGGACACAAGTCAGTCATCTACTAAATAAAAACCCCGTATATTTCACATATTCAGAACCCTCTTTGACTATTGTCCTGTTCCTGGAGCTGGTTATCCACTGCTGATGGCTTCAGATGAGAGTGTGAGTTTTCTACCAGTATGTAATAGAAGAATGGATTAGGAATGTACAAGTCATTCATGGTCAGAAGTCTACAATGTTTTATACAGTACTCAAAAGCAGACCACTCTGTCTGCAAAACCTAGCCTGAAACACCTTCTGTCATTGCTGAGAAATTCCCTGAGCAAGTAAACTCTTAGAACAACTCCCTCTTTTCTCAGTGTTTGCTAATAGTCATTTGAATGCAAAGTGACTATTCAGTTCAACCATGTTTACAATTCTTATGATTTTTTATTTATGAACATTCATACAAACAGGCTTTTTGTTCACAAAAATGCTTGCTGAAGGACTATTTTTCATATGAATACCTGCACTCAGAAGGAAACAAGGATATTCACTCAGAGTAAAAATAATTGCTACCTCTTGTTATTTGTTGATTCTTACTCACATATTCTAAAAAAGACTATCATGCATTTTACAAAACAATATTTGGAAATTAGATGGCCAGTCACATACTGAAACCAAAATGCTGGTGGATTCTGGCACTCCTGCTGAGGATGAATAATATCTCTTGCACAGTTCTGTTGACTTCAGTAGGACAATTCCAAATAAAGAATTACTCCGCCAGGTAAAGGCACAGAATCTAGCCCAAACCAGAAAATAGTTATAGACTGCATGCAAAAAGCAGGGACTCAAGCTCTGTGGCACAGAGGGGATCAGAGATTTTTGGTGTTTTTTTGGTCGGTTTTTGGGTTTTGTGTTTTTTTTCCCCCCAGAATGTCAGTCTCATTTTCCAAGGAGTTTCTATGCAACAGCAAAGCTTTGTAGTTACAGAACATTTGTCCGCCATAAATAACACCACAAGATCTGTTATCTATCCATTTTTTTTCCCCAAGGGACAACAATTTTTAAAATACCAATGTCATCTTCTGCCATACTTAAAGTTTATATGAAACTAAAAACATTAAGCAAAGGACATGAGTGAATAAATGACCGAATCTGATATGTAACCTTTTGGAAAATCTCATTTTATGGTGAAAAGATTCCGGGGTCTGATGCTTTAGGGTGTCTGCAACCTCTTACTTACTTCAGCATTCATTTACTACATAACATCCCCACTGCAAAGGCTTCAGACTCCTTCTTCCTACAGACCAATTGCTTATATATTAAAAAAACCCCCCATAGTATTACGGAAACTTCCATTTTGCTGTTTTGAAATATTTTTCATTTTATAATTTGAAGATATGTAAATCAAATTTTATTTCCCATCTTATTCTTCTGGAACTGGAGAAGCAGATTATAAACTCCTTTTTTTAGTGTCTGCCTCCCTGTCCCATAACCTTCAGGTCCTTCTGCAGCCTCACTTTCCAATCCTATTCACCTCTAGCTGGTCCTTCTTATGACTAGCAGGCAGACAGTGACCACACAGGAAGAGCCTACATCTACACATTACTACAGTTCAGGAATTTTTGTTCTGTCTTCTCTCCCCATATAGATTTCCTATCATTCCTTTCTAGAGGCTTTTTCTAGAGCCTCACTCGGTGGAGTGAGTTACTTCACAGCACACTCCCTGCTCTTACTCCCAGCTGAGCATGCCTGTGCTCCCTGTCCTGCAACTCTTCTATATCCTGCCTGTGACTTGGGGAGACCCAGGACAGTCTGATGAAGGTACCTTATATTAGGATATACCCTGGGAAGATGTGCATAAGATGATGATATACTTCCAACACAGTTAGTCAAAAAGTATAGAAAATTAGAAACAGTTTGAGTTTTGCTGATTCCTCTAACAATTGTAAAATGTTATCAGTTTTAAAAGCTATGCTTTGTCACATTCTCCACATGACTATGATTAAATGGATGGACATGCCTGTGTTTGATACAGAAGATTAAGTTTAATTATTGGTTTGTGATAATAAGAACATTGCAGGGTGGGGAGGCACATGATATGTGCAAGTATGGTGCTAAAATTCAGCCTTCAGAAAGCATAACTTTAGCCCCCTGCAGTTGCCAGATAACACTTTTGAAGTTGTTGAGATATTAAAAGGGTGGCAGTTTATTATGAAGCCATTCATATTTTGTCAGACCACTAACAAGATTTGTGTTATCTGCACCATGCAACAGGAAGGCTGCTGCAGAATCCATAATAACTTCTTACTATGCATGCCAAATTGTTGGTGCAATTGGCAAAGAGAGGAAAGGAATCAGAAGATTATATTAGTAACAGCCTACATGAGTTGAAAGCCATTACCCAGCCCTCTTTAGACTATTCCTTGATTAAATTCATACTACATTGTTAACCCACCAAATATTCAAAGTATCACAAACTCCAATATTATACTAAATTCTTGGAATTAATAGAAGACAAGATACATGTACTTCTGATTCCAAATGTGAAATTGTGATTTTTCATGTGTTTAGCACACTTTGATCTACATATATTAACAATTCCATTTATATTTAAACATTTAACCATTAACAATTCCTTGCATGACAATATAAATATATTAAAAAGTACAGAACATATGTATGCTTTTATCTGTCTATACCTACACATGCCCTGGTCTATATAGTCTCATCTCAACAATAACTGTTTCAAGTCATTCTTCTCTTGTTCCTTTCTCTCCAGTATAGCTCCTGAAAGATGTCATTTGTCAACAACTTCCACTGTCTTCAATTATGATTCAAAGTGTTAAGTGCATCACAGTGAGACCCTTCCTAATGTGATAATATATCAACAGGAAGGCAATATAATGATAGTCAGAGAAATTGAAACTTAACTCTAAATAGCACTGATAAGCCAATGCTAAAATTATTTAACTCTTTTTGGAACAAGGACCTTGTGAAGTTAAAATGCTGACAATGAGCACTATGAGTAGAAAGGCACTTAGAGAAATGTTGTGTTTCTTGTACAACTTGTGCTTTCAAAGTGCTATCTTTTAGGATTTAAAAAGCTATGCTAAATATGACTTAGGATACTCAGCACTTTGCAAAGTTTATCTCATAGAATGGAAGTTAAAAACTTCCTATGCTAACTTTCCCAGTTTAATGACACAAAATGAGCTAAGCAAGACAGGAAGGCAGGCATGGAGCACAAAATAGGTACAAGGAAATTTTCCAGGATGAAATGTAACAATAACCACTCAGATTATACATGTGGATTTCATTTATAATTCCCAAGACAATGACTAAGGTGATTTGAGTTGAAGGATGAAACTTAGCAATTTAGAGGTAAAACTACACTTATTAATCTGATGGCCATACGTACCTTCTGGACATCCTGTCCCAGAGAAAGGAGACAGTGCTGTGCTACAGCTAATCATAGATATTCATCTCCAAATGAAGAGGTGTGACATCTCCATAAGGAGTGAAAGCAATGCTATATGCACAGAACTCGTGCCTGAGCTGACCAGATTTAATAGCTTGAAGTTGGGTCCAATCAGATTATCTCATTAACATGAGTGTGAACTGTAATCAAGAGAGGGAGACAAAGAGGCACTGTATCACAGTTGCACAAAAATACAGGTTAGAAGAACCTCTTAGAGACAATCAAATTATGTAACCTGAAGAAGAGCATTCTGACCACACTGGGTCCTTCTCTTGTGCTCTTCAGGATGTCAGTCTACTGGTTTGTATTAAGATAGTTCTTCTTCTTCCTAATTCTAAGTTTTACACATAGATTACAATTTCAGCAAAGTCAACTACTTTACTGCCAACCTGATCACCAGGCCCATCAGATTCTCAGTGTTCCCAAAGACTGGATTTTTATAAACTCTTTATGCACAGAATAGACCAAGAGTCATCATTGCTCTTCCCTATATCTGCTATACCTGATTTCCACAAGCTTAGGTTCTACTTCCAAATTTCCACCAACCACTCCTAAGGAAGCATTTTAAAATTTTGAAAGTTGTCAACATAAAAAACAGCAACAAACAATGATTTTGTTGTTTAAAACAAAACAACCCCTCTGGACACTAGATTACAGCTGGGCTATTTACCTAACATTGCTACATAGAAATACTTTCCCCATCCAGAAGCCTGCTGATCTTTAGACACACCTGCTCGAGAAAACTGAGTGGCTTCAGCTCAGCAATCTGCCAAAGAACTAATTCCAATGTTTAACAGCTATACATGGAAGACTTTCAGAACAAACTTTACAAGAAGCTAGTTTCAAAGCATAGTATTCACATTCATTGTGCAAAAGATAATGGAAATGTTACATTAAAAAAGTGCTTTTTCCTAACATTTAAAAACCATGTTATATATTCCAAAGCCCAGCAACCATGGTCTCATATATACATGCGGAAAGAAGAATTTGCCTAATAGAAACATCATGTTGCATCAAAATCTGAGACAGTAATTAAGTAGCTGTCTATATCCACCCAATATGCTATTGCCACAGTGATTTTTGAAGATTTAATAGAAGCAAATTAGTTCTATAATTATTATTGATTTTCTGAATACTCTTACTTGATCAAAATCTTGATCTGAATTATTTATTGAACAGTGAATAGCACAATGTCAAAGCTAAATGAAGATTCTGGTTTTAGACTGCGGCCAAGCCTTTTCTTTTTTTTAACTCATATTAGAGTTGTAAATTATATAGATGCGCATAGCATAGCAGCCTTGACCCTTTTAAAGCTGTCTCTTTTAAAACTGTAAGTATGTTTAAGCTCTTGTTTCAGCAACCTGGATTGATGTAGCCATACTGGAGTTTCCTAGACATTTTTACATGCTGTGAAATACCTGTGGGAGGTTCTTTTTCTTTCCCAGCAAAAGGTTAAAGAAAGTTTGCAAGAAAAACATTCTTCCTACCCATCCTTAAGCATTCACACTCAAAAGTTTAGTACCTAAATTACCAATTTTTTTCTTCTGGTAGTCTTCCTTACTTTGAAGCTTAGGAAACTTTTTTTTTTTTTAAATCAGATTTGCTTGAGGAGATTGTGTTTTAAATTTAAAGTCACTAAGAAGATTTTAGTAGTTTCACTCTTCCAGTATGATTGTAGAAGTACAATCTAGTTCTTCATATCAGTTCATTCTACTAGTATAAAGTATATATTAGTATATTGTTGCCAGATGCAAGGTAAAAGGTGCCTAAACCAATGAATTGTGGATGTCACTGGTTAGCTGGTCTGGTAAAAGTCACATATAACCCAACTCTAATATTAGCATGCTGCTGAAACTCTCAGGTCTCAGTAAGAACCAATTCTTTTCAATATTGAGGACAAAAATAATAATTAAAAAGGGACAAAAAGGAAAAAAGGAAAAAAAACCTCCTAGAAGGATTATGTTACTTGATAGTTTCTTACACAGCAGCTATTACTTTGTTATTACAGTAACTTGCAAACATTGGTAACGGACCCATCACTTTCTCTAGCATGTGCTGAGCTTACAGGATACCTTAGCGAGGGTGAAAACAGTGGTTCCAGTAATTTCTAGCTTCTCTTTGTCAGCAGAACTGACATAATTCTTTACCTAACATTACTACATCCAAATACTTTCCCCATCCAGCAACCTGCTGTATCTTTAGACACACTTGCTCAAGAAAATTGAGTGGCTTCAGCTCAGCAATCTGCCAAAGAACTAATTCCAATGTTTAACAGCTATACATGAAAGTGTTGGCTTTTCTAGATGACATCTCAGACATTCGTTGTTTCAAATGTTAAGTAGAAATACAGCTGTTGAGAATGTCTGAGTATTTACACACTGAAAGGTAAACTGGAAAGTAATCCTGGAAAAGAAGAATTAAGAGTCTCAAAGAAGACAAAACATAGTACTAACAAGAGCTGTGGGAAGGTATTGAGATTGTCAACACTTGTGCTCTCTTCTGTAGTTTCTAACCAATAGTTTCTGCAGAGTAGGTATATTGTTGTCCTGCTTAAAGCCAGATCAAAATTGTACTTCTGATTTTATATCAGAAATGATGGTTTCAAGTCTGTCAAAGTTAGGTCAGATGCTTTTATATCATCATCATGGCTAGGCTTTGCAAATGAAGATTTGGGATGCATTTATATATATATATATATATATATATATGTGTGTGTGTGTATATATACATGAATACAAAGCTGTCTAGGCTCTGAGCTGCTTTTGCATAGGCCATCTCTAAGCTAGAAGCCAGATCAACATATTATCAGTGGGTTTATTAGTTCTAAGCCCAAGCAATTAAACTACTTTTGGAAGAGGAGATCAGGATGCAGATCTGTCCTCAAAAGTCATATAGAAATTGCATAAATCAGGAGGTCTTTGTTGATTTCACTGAAGGCTTTGGATCAAGTTCATGAGAAAAATCACCATATATTTGGTGAGGTTTGATTTTCTGTTTTGTTTTTATTCGTAGGGGTTATTTCTGTGAAAGATGTCATTGTCTAAGAAAAACTGATATAAAACCTAGATTTCTAAGTTTTTGACTGGGTATCCTATACAACAGAAATTTTCCTCTCTTATTAATGGAGTCTTCTCTTTGTTACATAACTGGAAACTAATTTTAAAAACTAATGTTTTGAAAGCTAGGAAAGAAGATAGGCTGTACTTCAATTCTTCTTCTAGAAATGGGAATGGTAGTTACCAATATTAAATGAAGTCTCCAGAATAAACAGCACCAAATAATTCTTCTATGTATTTCCTTAAAGAAAGTCTACTGGGAGCTTTCCTGTAGATGGATGTGTACAATAACATTTAAATTCCTCATTCCATACCCACATAAGCAGAAAATACTTTCCCATGAAGGCTAAGAAATCCTAACTTGCTTAGTGAGAATGGTGTGATTTTAATGTTGGGCTTTCCAAAGGCACCTTTGAAGGTTGCTATTCAAACCTACAGGTTTCTCAGGAGTGCTGATAATGGTCTGCAAAGAAAGTATTCTTAGGGATTCAGATTATATACACAACTTATCACGAAAAGAAGTAGAGGAAGAAAGCAATCACAAATCCATGCAGGTCCATCTATTTCCATGCCTTCAGCACTCATTTATTACATGTTCCATGCTTATCAGTTGCCCGTTTGTAAATAATGGAGAGTTTTTAATACAATACTGTGTACATCTTGTCTGTGTATTTTGTTGTTCATTCATTAAAGAGTAAGATGGATGAGAGTGATTCCATAGGCTATGCTCCTATCTACTCTTAGCATTCTCCTTCTGACAGATGAATGAGGTGTAAAGGCTGTGAAGCAGAAGGGACACCCTTTACTAAATCATTAACAACCGATGATTATGCCTTGCCCAAGCAAGTGAAATGAAAAGTGTGTTCTTATTTTACTCACTGACAAGTAATAGAACTGACATCAGCCTTGTTCCCTTCATGTTTTTCCTACACCAATAAAAACTGAGTGAACTGGTATATTAACTGAAAACCAGGTTCACTTGCTTTAGGTACCTTAAGTGTATATAATATTCATGTTTATCTACATCAATAACCTGACATCTGTGATCATTCTCAGTCACTGGAATGTCAGCTTGAATGACATTCACTGCTAAATTCACATTAACAAAATGATACTTTATTGTCTAAAAAGAATCAATATATTGAGTGCATATGTGTTTAAGTTTCCTCTATTGTGAAAATCTAGCAAATAGATTGACCCTGGTTTTGCAACTTCTCTGTGAATATGTCATTTAAAAACATAGGTGTAAAATGAAGGTGGGAAATCTTTGTATGTATATTGAAGTAGAAAATGTTATTTCATCTCCATTTTGACAGTATTACCCAGGTTATAGCTTGATTATTTTCCAGTACCATTTAAACTAAGAGAGCAAATCAAAATACTTACGTCATAATCATGCCTGAGGTTCATGAAACCAAGGTAAGCGTGTGGTCAAGGGGCTAGGAGGGTGAAGTGATGCCTTTTATCTCCTTAGGTATAACTGAAGAGTCAAAGTCTGTTGCTCAACCCCAAATGAGCACTCTCTGTTTCGAGGAGGAAGGCAGACTTTTGTCATGTAAGTAGTAAGAAAGCTGTGGAGGGGAAAAAAGATGAAGGTGGAGGTAAACCTTCCCCCTTGCCCTTCCACGTTTGATCAGGCAACTTTTGCCACCTCTAAGGAGGCTGCACAGTTATTGCTTCCAAATAGACATAATAAATAACTAGGACTGATGAGGACTACTAGATTAGACATTAATAAGCTCACCACACCCAGAGTCTTTGCTGGACAAAAGATTGTCAGCCAGATGGGGAAAGGTTGATTTCCATTGCTCCTTGGAGTTGGCTGACCCTTGATGTTGCTGAGTTGACAGCTTTCTATTCCTTGTTTTCTCTTTTAAGATTTTATACCTTTTCATGTCAAGATTGTTCCTCTTGAATCTTTGAACTGCTGCCTGTCCCCATCTCAATAATCTTACCTTTGCAGTTTTAGCTTTCTTATCTCACATAGCTCCAGGCTACGTGCTTTCTCTCAGCTTTCTCACAACCTAGAAGTCTTCTTAGGAGTATAACACAAAGTTATGCAGCTGTGCTGAATTGAAGTTGGCCTTGGATCATGGACAGCTCAATTCAAGGAGGAGAGCAACAAGAGCCAGAGAACTACAAGGATTTGTGTCCACTTAATTAGGAACTTTTAAGTCTGAGGCAAACAGAACATTAAGAAAAATTGAAGGAAGAAAAGAAATTCCCATTGGATCTCATCACAAAGGCTGTACTTTCAGGGATCTTCCCACTGCTTCCTTATGCTTGGTTTCTTTTCCTATGCTAAACCTGATGAGGAGTGAAGTGAGAATGTGAAGAAATGATAAGGAGTAGAAGCTCTGTATAGCCCTGAAACTTAACTCTGCTATATGGAGATAGCATCAGTTAGTGGTCCTGTTACCACATAGTTCCCACAACATGTTTAAATAAATGAGACCAATGCATATCTCACATAGCCATATAATGGAGTTGTAAGGCCAAAAGAAAGGTCACTTTGCAGAGTCATCTTCTCTAACAACCCCAGAATTACCACTGATTTATCTCCAGAGATACTGAGCAAAAGGTTTGGTCCTGATCATTTAAAGAGCAGTACTGACCAGGTGCTATGGCATGCAAGCCTGTGATCTGCTTCTCCCTTGCAGGGGGGGCCATCATACTGTATATTTTGAGAGAGACTTTTACTCTTTGGTTCTAGTCTAGAGACCAGGTAAGGCAAAACAAGAATAAAACTCAACATACCCTGTGCATCCTTGCCACTGTTGAGACATGCAGCCATGGTATACTCACAGCCACTAAAAAGAAGGGCCAAAAGCTTTTGCTGTTTTATCCTCATTGCCAGGAGCCTTTACACAGTGATCAAGAGACATATGCATACTGACATAATAACCCATTCTTAATTATCAAAAACACTTACAGAACTTGGTGTATGCAGATATGGTAGAGGGTCACAGCAGAAGTACTGAGTCACCAATAACTTTGCTTTGGAGAAATTTGAGAGTCCATGGGCTTTTCTGGACAATGAATGGGGCTTTTGGATCATGGATTATCCTGCTGCCACACTGGTGATGGACATGTTTGACCAAGAGTTGTTGAATCATTCTCTATTTTAATGCATAAAAAAATTATGTTCTCTCTCTTAAAATATGATTTGGAGTATAATTATTTTAAGAGAACTTCTTATTAGCATCTTACATAGAAGAAACTTAATAATAAATAAAGTTTCTTCTGTTTTTCTCTTGTACTGTTTTTAAGTTTCAAAATAATCAAAATCCTCTAACTTATCCTCATTAAGACAGAATTTTAATTATAGTTGCATGCAAATGCATACACCCACTGCATTATAAATTTGACCCCAGGAACTTAAATTCATTCATTATTTATGTATGTAAGCTTTTCTTTATGTTCTAGAAAACTAATTACATTTTTAATTATAGAATATCAATATTTTGTTTTTTCAGATGAATATACTGGAATTTCATTCAGTTATAAAATCTGCAACCTACAATTAACACATGTATTCATTTCCAAAATGAAAGTTGAATGGGTTTCAGATTTTGCAGACGTTATAAAAGCTGGTGTTTTGGACTAAAATATTAGACTACAATGCATTAATTATTTAGCTCAATGATTTGCATTTCACTAGTAGAAATGGACTGTCTTGCTTTCTTCTCTCTTACAAGCTGTAGGTGTTCAACTCAAATCTAACGCCTCACCTGACTACCAAGCAAAGTAAAATGAAAAACCCAGTCAGTATGTTAAACGAACAGTACTTACCTTAATTACCTCATAGTTTTATGGAGCTGTAGACAACATTGCCATTCTCGCTCTCCATTTTCTCAAGGTTAAAATAGATGTCAGATTTCTTTGTTCACTCACAAACTAGCATACACATTAGCACCCGAATATGACCAGAAGTGCATTGGTCAAGTTTCAGATAAAGATCCTGTTGATAGGAATTTGTTTCTGTCTTTTACATTTTACTATTTTTCATCTATGTTCGCGTTTTGAACATAACATGTGAAAGATCACAACTATGAAACCAGACTAGTGAAGTAGGACATAAATAAGAATAATAACCATGAGATCTATTTAAGGCATCCCAGGAAAAGTCTCTGAAGCCCTTTTGACTGTGATTCACCTTCAGACAGAATCAGACACAAAAAGACAGCCCTCTGCCTTGGTTGCCGAGGACCAATCGGAGACTTAATTTTCTCACTGCCAAAAAAGGTGCCTTCCTCAAAAGCAGATTCTTAAAATACTAACTCAGCTGATTTCCATCCCTGTTACTTGCAACTGTGTGAAGTTAGCTATGTATTCACTACAGTTTGATGACAGCTCAAATTATGATACTCCTGGGCCACAATGGCTTCAGTTGAAAATACACAATTAAGGAACTAGGTATCAAATTTGTCACTCATTAACTGGTTTTTAAAGACTTTGTCATAATACCAAGTGTCCCTCTGTCACCTGTGCAGCCCGCAGAATCAGATCCAAGGCTCTACTGAATATCTGAGAGATACAGGGCTAAACTCAACCCTGAGAACCCCTCAATTCAAGCTCTACTCTATTGTGATGGCAGCTAAAATCATGTGAACACCTAGAACTGAACTGGAAAGATGGGAACTTCAATGTCGTTTAGAAGAAATATCTCCTGCTCTGCAAAGTTTTCACTGACAAAGACAACCAAATGACTTTGGGGGAGAAATACGGTATTCAAGATTGATCATGGTTTTGTTTGAGTTTTTCAGTAATAAAAGATTCATAATTTTGTGTTAAACTACACCTGGAGTTTAGCAGATTTTAGTTAAATATGTTTTGAATTTTACTTTCTATTTCTAGATTAATTTGGATAAAAACCTCAACATTAAGACAAATTTGTCAAGCCTGTCTGAGATATGGTACTAGGCTGTGGTTCACTCAGCCAGTGCAGAAAAGAAAATGAGGCAAGTTTAATTCATTATGTGTTGGCCAAGGACAGAGCCAAGGAAATGGCTTTCTTTAGAATTTTGAGGTCAGGGAAATACAATAGTCATGTATGGAAAGACAGTCTTAAACTGATCTCCCAGTCAGATAATATTTACATTAATCAGTCTGCTGATTTTTTTTCTCATTCTGAAAATACATGCAGGTATAAAAATGTAAATGTTGAGATTCCTGACAAACACCATACTATACAATGCCAATTAAAAAGAAAATTAAATTGTACATGAAGCAGAAGAAAATTCCTTGTGACACTACACTGGAGGGAATGATAAGAGAGCTATAATTACATTATAGAAAGAAATGTGAGTTTTCTGTTCTAAATGTGATGAGAATAAGACATTAAAACCTCACAGACGGATGACAGAAAACAGCAAATAAAATTAGGTGTACTCTAATCTAACATAATTTTCAGTTGCTGTTACTGTACTATGACTATAGTATTGCATACAAAAATGGAAGTGACCCAAATGGAATTGGAAGTAAATTGTGATTTACATGATTTACTGATTCAGTCTGTGTCCTTGGGCAATTTGTCAAGGACTAGTTTTCAAAGAGGTCAGATGTGCAAATAGGTATGTGAACACGTATTCTGTTTGCACGTTATACATGATAGATGGTAAATTGTAACAGGAACATGGCCAGTTACTCACCTGAGTTCAGCATGAGTTCACTTGAATCAAAACTGAGTAAGAACCCAGCATTTGGCACCTACCTAGATGACAGAAAAATCCAATCACATGGACAGATTTTGGTAATAAATACTTACAGTCAGCTCTCATTTGAAATGTTTCCATTTTTTCATGGAGCATGAGTACCTGATAAGGTACTCCACAGTTCCTCCTTCTATTAAAACCAGCTGAGTATCTGATTATTTTCTTACTATTTTTCATGACACCAAAGTTTCTTTTCCATGTCATCCAAGTTTGTTTTCCATTTCTAGAGAGAAAGACACCTCTAGACCCCTGTGTGCAGCACAGCTTGGTAGCAAAGTAGATTAAGTTGCTGACATCCCTACAGAAAGAAAAAAAAGTTGATGATACATGAGATATTTCCCTGTCTTCTAAAGGACCAACTACAAAGTATTATATGCAGCTTCAGTTGTGGTAGACTATATTTTTTAAGAGACCTTTAGATCTACCACAGGCCTTCGACTGATAGAAATAACAAAAATATATTATTCTACAGGGGACAAGTGAAGCTGACTATATGCAAGCTACTGTTAAATTGCTGCAGCTAATAATATGGAAAGTGTAGAAGAAATCTTTCTTTTCATTAGTTTGAAGCTAATGATGCCCGTGAATCACACCAAATATACTGAGCCATATTGTCATTCTAATAATTATAAAGTTATTACTGACTCAAATTATAACTGAGTAGAGTTGGTGTAACCCCCGTGATGTCCAGATATTTGAAAATTATCTTTTCCAGTAAGATTTTGGAGTTCATCCTTAGAAATTCTCTAGTTTTTTATAACATATATGCATATTTTATTTTCCATACTGTTCATTTTATGCTTTAATTCTGGATTCCATTTTCTTTTGTAAGCTTTACTTCTGTGAGCAATTTCTCTATAGCTGTTCTCTGAATCCATGAGCATCTTCCACTTGTCTGTTTACTGCAGATTTCACTTTTAAATGCTTTAAAAGTCATGCTATGATAGAATCCAGCACTGCTAATTTGGGGCTGGACAGTTGACAAGGTGTATTAGTACCTAGGCAGTTAAATGCCACTTTGACACCCATTCCCATCAGATCTTGGAAGCTCAACAGGGTCAGCCCCGGAGAGGACTTGGATGGGAGACCTCCTGGGAATACCAGTGGCTGTAGATTCTAGTCCTGAGGACTTCACTGTCACCGTCCAAGCTCGCTTGGCCGTGGCAGATGGACCTGAGGAGCAAAGGGTGGGGCCAGTTCTACACACGCTGTGCCTCACCTAAAAAATCCACTGCACAGGCTTGAAGGGTACCACCCACGTGAGGAGAGCCCTTTCCAAATCTTCATTCGCAAAGCCAAGCCATGATGATGATGATTAGCATCTGGTTTTGATGTACCAGAATGTCATTTTGAGCACTGGAACTGTTCTGAGCACAGTGGAATTCAATGTCAGATATTCTGATATGGGGCTACATGAATCTGATTTTGGCCACATATTTAGTGTGTCAATTCTTCTACCTGAGCTAATTAATTCTGTGATTAAAACATCGAACTGAGAAACAGTAAATACAGATTGAGGTCCAGACTGTGAGAGATGGCTTTTGAAAAAAATAAACTGAAAGGTGAAAGGCAAAAGTTTCTCAAAGATCCATTGTTAAATTGAACCCAGGGGTAATCATTAGAGGTTCCTCCTCCTTGCCCAAATCAGGTATTAGAAAGGAAGTTTAGTAGCAATAGAGGTAGAAAACATGAATGAAATAATGAATTTACAAGTTTACATTTGATGCAAAAAGGTTTAGTGTGTCTTATGAGTAAGTACAGTTCCTCCTAGCCTCTTTGATAAGTGTGGTAGATTTGGATTGGTGAGCAGAAAATAATTTGTTGCAATCATTAATACAGTTGTGCTGTTTTGATGGGGTTGATAGATAGAATTTATGTCAAGGCTAGGAACATCTCAACCTTTTTATATAGATGCATAAAAATTGATGGCATTTTATATGTGGCACCATCTGCTTTTTATAGGTTTTGTCTTCTCTAGATGTTTTTGTCATAATTTATTCTCCATGGGGAATTCATTTCTTTAATGTTGAGCTTGTTAAGAAAAAGAAAAAAATATTGCTGTATATATAATACAGAAAAGTTAAATTATACAATCAATTGTATAATATTACTCTTTGAGTGGATTTTGTTACTGATGAGAAGGAAAATAAAATTAATATTATTAAAAATATGTCTGAAATGGCCTGATTTTCAGAAAAACTTAACATTCCAAATGCCATTGTCTACTGAAGCAATTTTGGGCACCTCCCAGGACCAGTTCCTTTCTTGTTACTTTGTGGGGAGATTATTCTCCTTGACATTGTTCACCTTCTCTTTCAGCTTAGCATACACTGCCCACCTCGCAATCAATTTCTCCCTCATATTTCTGCCCACAGCAACAGGCATTATTGCCTGATGGGAACATTGTAATCAAACTACACCAGCGTCCTCCAAACCTTGAACCTGTGCCCAGGCTGTGGGTTTGGTGCCTCCACTAATTAAGTGTGCTAAATTTAGCTGTCAACTTTAATTAGGAAATCCATTGTCTCCAAATATGTGACCTGATGAAAGGAGACAGGAGAAACATGTAGGACCAGGACAGTGTGAAGCACCAATTTTGGGTTTTTCATGAGCTTCAGCTGCATATTAGTGGAAATTAAGGATTCCCAGTCCCAGGTGGGATGGGGTGCAGCAATGCCTTCCCACTTCTTCAGTTCCTAAATCTTGACTTCTGTCAAATCCATTTCCATTATCTCACCCTGTGAGCATGCAGGAGGGGAAATGGAGAGGAAGAATGCGTACAGTCATCTCTGCATTTTCTATTAACCAACCAGAGAAGCTGACTGCCTAAAGTGTGTGCTCACACTGGGATCTAAGAGAACCACTACACTCATTAAATCTGAACTACCTTAGGCACCATAGAATGGGCAGCATGTAAGCCACAGCAGGATGCAAACAATGTCTAAGATCCCAGGGTCTGCCTTGTGTTCTCTCCTGCCCCAGCTGCACTACCATCAGTGTCTGAACAAGCCAGCATAAATGCTTGTGCTGCCATAAACTGCTGCTGTTTGTTTCACTCTAGGACAATGTACCTTTATTACATTCAGTCAAAGAGGGTGGTAACATTGCATACTAATCTTGAAAAGAGAAATTTCAATATAAATATAATACATGTATATCATTACAATATTAAAATATTATTACATACATATTTTCAATATAAATAATTATAATAAAATTGAATTATAATATATTTTAAAATATAAAATAGTTATATATTATACGCGGTTACTGCTGGTGAGATACACGGAAATGGTTATGCTGGAACACAAGTTAGGCCTAAATTTTAAGAGATACAACATAATCCTGCAGTGTCTTAAAATTAAAAAACGATTTTGAAGATCTCACTCACACTGATACATTTCTCAACGGAATAAATGGTCATTTATCTATCTAATTGTGGACTTTCCTGGTAGAATGATTACTTGTTATCTATAGATCAGGAAGGAATAAAACCCTGCCAAATTCTGTTTCTCAACTGTGTAAAATTATTTTTCCATGGAGCTGTGCCATAATTAGGCTTATACTACTAGGTGACTTATAATCTTAACTAAATTTATTGTGGCAGTCAAAACAATGGAAGACAGTGAAGAACTTATAGTAAGCCTAAAAATTGTGAAAAGTTAAGTGAAATAACATGAAACTAATTTTAACACATACAGAGAAATTAACTGGTTTTGATATGTCAATATACACCAGGGTAAACTGTGATCTCTCCCTTTACAGAGAGTGAGAGTTCATTGTGAATAATCTTTAACACACATGTAAGACAGATGCAGATGTAACAGACTCACACCCTAAGTGCAATTATGCTCACAAACAGGCTTTGTTGACTCAACCTCTCTCTGATCTCCATTCCCTCCTTTTTCACTCACTACTGCTCCTTCCATTTGTTTCTGTTGCATCCCACTCATCGAGAACTTTCAGCAGCAGAAGCCAGTAAAGCTTGATCACGTTTTTCTCCACCATAAGGTGCTCCTCTCCTCCTGCTCTTACTACAGCATAGCTCAAAAATGTTTGAGACAAAGAAGCACAACTGAAAGTAATTTGTGTATTTACTGGTTCAGTGCGCAAGGTCAGCTGTCTAATATGATCTTCTTCTACTTACTTTGCATTTACGTGTGGTAAGAGTTGGCTGGTAGTCAGCAGCTTTCATCGGCTACTTCATAATAATTGCCCACAAATACGTTGTTACTTGGGATAACCGAAAGGTCCTTCGAGCTGACCCATATACTCATATCTACTTATATGTATAACAGAGGTTTTAGCATATTTTGCTAGCTACCACAACTTAGATTTAGGCTTTCCTGGATTCCAAAAAATGCAATAGATTTTTTTAATGTATATTCATTTCTATTCATCAACATATTTAGAGAATGGATTCTTGTAGAAATGATTCTTTCCAGTGTATTTACAAAGGCTCTTCTCTATTCCTCATTGTTTTATGAACCCTGTGAAAATTTTATCTTCCTTCTTAAGAAAACAAACAAACCAAAAAGCCTATCTGTTTTTCTCATGTTTTTACAGGGAATTTCCTTCCTTGTTCATCAAAATAATTGCACTCAAGTACCCCAGAAATGCAGTTGTCACTCTCTGAGTTCAGAGGTGAAAAGAACAATTAAGCTGTAATTGTTTGCACACCTTCTTGCTGACAGTGATCCTTCATATGTGGGACAATGGCTATTAAGGCAATAGTTCCTAGTCTTCAGTCTCTGGGAGCTTTGATTGGATGGAAATAAGAGTGAAAAGCAAACATAATCATATGACAACATATGTTACACCTTTGAAACTGCCCCCTCCACTCGAATTTACACAAGTATTCCTATAATTTATCTTTGTTACTCTAACTTACTTACAACATGGTTCATATATTTTGGCTTTTAGTGCAGATGACATTATTTTGTGATCTGCTTATCAAGCCAGCATTGAGGTTTAACAGCTGAGCATTTGAAAAAGTCTAAAATGTATGTTGTGTACAAACCACAAGCACAAGTAAAAGTAAACTATTTAAAGTGCCTGTATGTGTGCCTGCATAGAGGTACTATTACTGCAGAAAGATCATGCAGGGGAAAAACAACCAAGCTAATATGTTGTTTGTGGTGGATTTTTGTTTTCACACAAGGATATGAACTGAATTTTATAATTTCACTGAAGGGCACTTTAAAAAGTCAAAATTATGTTTAACTTACAGAATGAGACTTGAATGAGATACGTATTTTATTTTTAGTCTCTGCAGACTGAGCATCAATCATTCTCTCCATGTTTGAAAGGAGATGAAAGAGCAAACAATAGAGCAGAAGGATACTGATACTAAAACCTCTCAGATGTTTGTGAATATACAAGCCTGTATATATTGATGATTCTTGGCAATAAAACACACTCCTATCCCAGGAGCAGTGAAATTAAGCTAGACTTCAGAAGCCTTTCAGCATTAATTGAATAATGAGATCAATTAGCAATTACACTAAATTATTAAGTGAGTCTTACACATACAACCACATTATCTCACTTGTTCCTCCTTGTAGACAATGAAGCTTGCCAGGGTAAGAAACCACAGAAATTGGATTTCAAGGGGAGAAAATTCATGATGCCCAAATGAGTTTCTTCCAGTAAATGTTCATGGTTTGTCCTACAAGTCCTAGAGCCACTAAAGGAACAGACTGAAAGCGTTGCTGTGCTCTCTGCATGACTGACTGTAGTAGTTCAAATAATAGCAGCTTTACTAATTCAAAGTTCATGCTAGCAAGACTGATGCTTTTCTCTGGATATGTTTTATGGATACAGATTTAGAGTTTGGATTTATATCAAATTTGTGGTCCACAGTTGCTAACAAAAAGCATCTGCTGCTCTGAGATACCTATGTCTTTCAGAGGATGTCTGTTCACCCCTCAGTTTCATGAGTGCATTTCACTGAGATCAGTGGGAGGTGCGAGGCTGCCAGCACTGTGGGGCTCTTGCTTTGGCTGGAGACTTTCAGGTCTCTCCACAAGGAAAACAGTCCAATGTGTGTTGTCTGCCCATCTTTTTCTTCTTCCTGTGAAAAACAATCAGGCTGAATTTTTTCATACAGAAGTACCTCTTTTCTCACTACTTGGCATGGACCAAACTTCCCCTGCAGTCTTTCTTTTTCCTCAGGCAATGATTCTTCTGCGCTGCATTTGGAGTTGCAGCTTTTACACTTCATTTTTACTGGAATTTTGGAAAGGAGAAAATGAGAAGAGAATATTGTGCATACTTGGAGTCAGGAGTCCAGCTGGTAGTTTTCTTCCAGTAGGGAGGGAAAACAAGATGAAGTCTATGTTTAAAGAAGGGAAAATAGCTGAGGCAAATGGGACTAGCACTAGGAAAATCTTTGTAATGACTTCAGATCACAACATCCTAATTAATGCTGAAATATGGGAGGAGATTTTAAATAGTAAGGGAGATTTGAGGGAGTACAGGACAAAGAACCTGGTTTAGAGGAACAAGAGGCCCTTGAGGGTAGCTGGTGTTAAATCACAAGGAAGAGTTTTTAGGCATACACAGATGATTTAGCAGATGCACTACTAAAGTCTTGTCTAGGAAGGAGTTTCGCCCCAGCTGTAGCTTGTAACCAATATAAACTCTCATATGCAAATAGTGGTCCCAGCAGTTTGTTCTCTAGGTTTGCACCAGATTTCTGGGAAATCAGAGCCCATTTCCAACATAAGAAAGGATCAAGTTTGTGCAAATTACAAAGTATATCCTTTTAATTTGTGCAAATTACAAAGTATTTGCTTTTGTCCAAAAATCTTGCTGGATGGGCAACCATAACTAAGTACTAAGAGCAGAATTAGCCTCCAGGAACAGAATTAATCAAATGCCTCTGCAAATAAATTTTCTGGACTTCTACAACTGGAAACAATATAGCAAGAGTTCTTTGAATTTACATTAAAACTACACTAATTCTTTAAACTAGTCAAATTTAATTGCATATTGTACTTTATCGTGCAAATAACTGTGTATTCATGATATGTAATGGTGGAGAGAGGGAGAAAATTACTTCAGAACTTCCAATTAGTCATAAGAGATGAGAATCAATGACATCTTGGAAATTATTTCAGTGCATGCAGATAAGACTGTAAAATTACTGTGTTCAGTAACCATTAACTTCCCAAAATAAGCCATTAGAAATGCAAGTCATGTTAAGCATCCCAGGAATCTGTAAAAAATCTATTGACAGAAAAATATTTTCACTGAACTTCTTGTTATTGATGTCTATGTTTCATTGATTGCATTAAAATTCTGCTGGCAGTGAGAGCTTCGCTATTGCTGTAATGGGCACCCTATAAATTATGATAGAAAATCACAAGTTTGGAGTCACTCCACATCTGCGCTTGTGTAACACAATGTATCTGGTCCTACAGCTTATCTGCCCTCAATGAAAGCTGGTAGCAGTGGAATAGCTAAAAGAGAGCAGTAACAGCTCCATACATATTTCCAGTCTACAGATGCACCAGCATGCAGCTCTGCATTTTCATTTTTGGCTCCAATATGTGCTAGACAGAGAGAACTTTTCATTTATATCTTCATTGAAGGGGGAAAATACTGAAATTATGACCTCTTTTGATTCCATTCACTAACAGTATTGATTTTCTAATGGAATCTGAAGTGAGTCTGTTGATTGACATCAAGGGGGAACAAAAGTTGTCACAGTGCTGAAGAAGGAAGCAAAAAAATTTGTCTGAAAGAGGTATCTATATATTGTGGCAGAGGTAAGAGCTCTGGGGTACATTCAGATTTCTGAAGAAATTGCCACACTTTTTTTTTTTAAGTTATAGGCCATCCTTTCTCACTTGATGCTTGTTATCTTGAAGAGGGCAGGAGAGCTCCAATTATCTAGAAGGTGTTCTGCAGAATGAATGTCCCTCCATTTTCTAGTTGGAAATGTAAGTATTTACATTTTTTGTAGAAAATACATAAATTACTTTATGTGATAATGATCATAATAAATAAAATGTACTATTTTTAATACATCACTCGAAAGGTCTAATGGGAAAATGGGATATTTTGCAATATTTTAGAAGCCATAATGTGAAAATCCCATCTCACAATTGATTTTTCTGTTCTTTTTATTAATTGTAGATATTATAACTGGCTTAAATAGCAATCTTCCCTCATTTTTCATAGCAATTCACCCAAAAAACTGAAGTTTTATTCTTCTTTTTGTTTTCATTTCCTGAAAAAATTTCAACAGATATTAGATTTACAAAATGATTTTTAGTAAAAATAAAAATAAAGAAAGGAATACAAGAAGTTATCTGCCAAATAAAAAGAATCTTAAAATCAAAAGAAATTCTTTTGTCCTCCAAATTTTAAAGAATCTGCTCAAAAGCAATAAATTGAGGACCACCACATAAATATTCATCAGAATGCAATTATCTGAGAAACTAACTGGTCTAATGAGATTTTTCTGGTGAAAATGGTTTCAGTGGCAATGTTGAGTTAGTAGTGGTCCATGCAGCACCACTGAGGGAGCTCCATACCTGGCACTGTGCACTGAAAGAGAAATTATACACACTAACGACATGCACATTGAGCAGGCAAACTCAGTAGTGCTGGCTTTAGCTTCTCAATTACTTCTTTCAGGACTTTTGTTTTAGGAAACAGAATACCATTTGAATTAAAATACACATGGCAAACCTTTGCTGTAGGCTGTTCCCTCACTGAAGGTCTCTTCCCTGCTCATAGAAGCTTCCAGGGCCAGTTTTCTCAGTTCAGAACTAGAGAACTGGTCTGGAAAAGGCCCTGAGGAGCTGGATGTGCATGTATATATATGCAGTGGAAATAAAGCTGTAATCACAGGCATCAGTAATGAGTTTCAGTACTTTGATTTCAAGAACTTGTGCTGAAATTATTGTATGACAAAAAGGAGATAAAAGGAAAGTGTTGAGTAGGATTTATCTTTTCTAACTTGCACCATTTATAAGTTAGACTAAGATATTTTGCAACATTTGCATTTTAGACTAAGCTATTTGTCTAGCCTCCCTTTACAGTCAATGAAGACATGGAGACTTCTCCAAAGGATATTCATCCTCCCTTTTCCTATCAAGTGACTCAGGATGGGATGACTCATGTGAATGTGCACCGAATGAAGGTATGCTGCAGAAATATGACTTGATCCTTGAGGAAAGCATAGCAGAAGTCTCATACTTTGCAGATACATTTTTTTCCCTAGGCTTATCATTTACTTACAGGTTTGCAAATCTACAGGTCTGTCTATTTGTCAATGTTCTCTATTCTGTGCAACCAAAAAAACCCTCAAGCAGCAGAGTCTGGGTGTACTACTTCCACATACCTCAGTCTCTTTGCACACTAAAGCAATGTATTTGGGTCCTCAAAATCAAAATTTACCTAGCACTTTTTTGCTGTGCCTTAAAGGGCTCTGAGACAACACAAGCTTGGATGCACTAGATTGCCTAAGGGAATAGTTCAAAACTATGTTTTATTTAGTGATAAAACCGGCCTAAGGTATTTTCACTCTCACCTAATCTGGCTATTTCTATTCTTGTGAAGATTTTGCTGTCTTTCTTATATGATGATGCTGTTGTTTGTGCTGCATCAATGAGAAAATAGAGGGTTTTTTCTGTATTTCAGTGAACAAAAATGCAGTCCTACACTCAGGTGGTTGCGCTGACATAATTGAGTTGCTTGGGAGCAGTGTTCAGAACTCAGGGAACAAAAAGGGCTTTTCTGCTGGTGGAAGACTAATGTTATCATATATACTGAGATGCAGGTATGACTCTTATGACCTCTTACCCTGTGCAACACGCCTTTCTAGGTGGGAAGGGACCTTTTAGTTTAAGTGCCGACAGCTCTGGTTATACTTTGTGGTTCCTAGACATGGTATGTCTATTTTTAGGCTGTCTAGAGACACAGACAACACACAGTCACCTTAGTGAAGATGTTGAAGTCACGTTCTCCAACTAAAAATGAGTTAAAATTTTTTAACACATAACTTTAACCCAGAGATTTGTGGTAGGCAAGTATCTGTTATCCAAATATATTTCTTTTCATGCCATATCACACATCATCCATCTTTGTGGAACAAGCTGCCATAAACACCGTGATGTGTTATAGTTAATTTGACAGAAATACAATCAGAGACTCACACTTGATCTGAAACCAGTCTGTCTTGCCAGGGGACCTTAGAGCACTAATAAAACCAGGCCTTCTGAACTGCAATTTGACCTTTGAGCACTTTCAGAGGAATGAAGAGTGAACTCCCAACTGACTCTACATAGAGCAAAACTAGCCAGCCTGTTCTGACCTGCACCACCAGGCCAGCTGCAGCCAAACTCACTTCACTAGAAACCTCTGTATTAGCTAGCAGTAGACTCATTAATTTTTCTGATCAGCTGGATAACAGCCATAGCAGAAGCAAAGATTAGCCTGAATTTTATTTAGTGAAAAATCTCTGCAAGGTTACAAGTTGATTTTTAATAGCTATAAACCTTTATTATATAACCTTTGAGGTTTCTGGTGATGCTCCTCCTCCTGAAGCAAACCCTTAAACTAATTCTCCCAAGCAAGCTACAGGGACCATTTTGGAAGCTGAGATATTTCTTAAAGAGGAGAAATATGGGTGAGAAGAGAAATTCCATCATAACACCGGTCTGTGCTTCTTTAGTGCCTGGTATCCAAAATTCCCATTAGACTGGCAAGGCTCTGCAGTGCACAGTATATTCTGGCTGCTCTCCCTTTTGTCCTTGACATGCATCTTATATGTTGTGGGCCAGAGGGACTGATGAAGAGACAGCGACATCAGTTTTATGCCAGCTGCAGATTTCTCCATTCTAGGGCAATCCTCTGCTGCACATTAAAGGCTGCTTCAAGGTCCCTTTATGTTCCTCAGGTGAGAGGACTTCGGCACGGGCTTGAATTTGACCCTCAGAGACCATTGTGTGATTTGAGTTCTGTGATTTGTGTTGGCTTTAATGGATGTTTTTGGTTAAATCCTGCCTTCAGTCTGAAATTCAGTCTGAATTTTAACTTCATCTCTCTGTTTGATCATGACTGTGTTCAAAGTCTAATTTAACAAATCTTATTTTGCCCTCTTTCTCTGACACTTGTTGAACTCCAGTGGTTTAACTCTGAAGCTTAGATCACAGTAATCTAACTAAGGAAGGAAAGAGATGATGAAATGGCTATGGTACCTTATATATTAAATCGTTATACAACAAACTCACTGAAACATTTTAAGTGTTGTTGCTGCAATTGGTAGAGATGACTAACATTAGCAGGTGGTACCTAGGGTATCTGTTCTTTTAATTATAAATAGTCTGACACTTTATTAAAACTCACCCTGAAAAACTCTTTATTTGCAATAATTGATGATTCTCTCCTGTCTCACTTATCCAATGTGCTGTCTGCAATATGAAGGCTTTTATCTGTCAGCAAAAGGAATGTGCAGCCTTGCAGTACAGTGCAATGAGAAGAGTAAATAAAATTTTAACATGATAGAGAAAATTCTAGTGTTTTCATACATTTTCAGTTATGTTATAGTTTTTGTTTTAACCATTACTGCAGTATATTGCATCAGAATTGTATTTGCTACTTCCTAAAGCAACTGGACACACTTGATAGATTAAGAACATTCTGGCTGAAAGAGCTAATCCTGAAACATCCATTTTGCACAGCATGTTTTCTAAAATACTTATTAGAGTGAGGCATTTCTGAAAGAAGTCCTAAGAGATAGACTGGTCAAAACAGTGATGTAGAGATTATGAGGGCATTGAATATACTAAAAAAAAAATCTAGAATGTTAAGATCAGACCTTGATCTTGATCTTGATCTTGACATTGAGGCTTTGGATGTGGTAACAGCTGAAAGAAGTTATCACTACAGTGCTTGCAGTAAATGCGAAAGCACCTAAAAAGCCCATAAAATATTGAAAATATAAAAGAGGGAGAACAGATTCTCCTGAAGACAAATACAGTGTGTATTTTCCCAGATAAAATTTTAATATCTATTCCTTCATTGTGTCTGCAGTCATTCTAGGTACCATTAATTGCTGAGGCTATTTTATGCTAAAACAATTTTGAAATTTAGATAATTTGGATAATGAAGTACTCAAACCTTGGCACATATCAGGTACTTTATTGTTACCTGCTCCTTCTTTTGGACCCAGACAGGTCAGATTACAGAGGGAAAAAAAAAAGTCTTTCTGTGTTTTTTTAATGAAAAACAAAATTTTTTAAAATTGAGATTAAGATTCAAGCTTCACCCAGAATGGGATCCTGAAACAAGATACCAGAGGACAGGAGAATAAAAAGCCCCTGTCTGGAATAACCAGGCCAGCTTACTTAATTTTCTGTGCCTTCCTTTGTCCATTTTTAAGTGAGTTTCTGTAAGAATTGCTAAAATTATTAAAATCAACTAAAATATATATATATATATATATATATATATATATATATATATATGCAGATACATTTATAAACATATATAATATATATAACATATATAAATATGTTGGTTTTCTAAAAATTAAAGATCAAGAGACAGCATGATGCAAGTTACCTTTGCACAACCTGTCAGCTGGAGTGAAAACATTGTTTCAGGAACAGGGCATATCTCCAACATTGCTGCAAGAGTTTGCATTGCCAGTTCTGAATTACAAAGGAAAGCTTTTTGCTTGGTCTAAACCATTGCCCTTCTGGGAAACTTAAGGCTTTGAAGGACAGTTCTTTGGAATAGACCAAAAGTCTATCTGTCGTGTTTCAGACAATGGCCACTAGTAACAGGCAATGTAAGAGCAGAAGTGCTCTCAGGTTCCAGTGACCTGTAAGTAAGGGACTTCTGAGCCAGATGTTGTATTTTGTTTTTTAATAGCTGTTGATGGATGTTTCTTCCATAAACATGACATGACCACTCTGTGGTACTGTGTCTTGGGGCAGGGAGATAGACAGTTTAAATAGCAGCAGTGTGGAAAAAATGTTGATTATTCTGAACATATCAGTTTTCAATTTCAATTGATTCTGCCATTTTTCAGATAAGAAGGAACAATGAGCATCTGTTCCTTCTCCACTTGCCCTTGTAACCTGTAATGTTGTGGACTCCTATCACATCTACCTGATTAGTTTCATTGCTTTTAAAGGAATGCTCCAAACCTTTCAACTTCTTCCTCCTCTCTGAACTTTTTGTAGTACCAGCAAGTTCTGTTTGAGATGAAGATGACTAGCTCTATACCACATCTCAAAATATATTCACAACATCGATTAATGGCGTAAGACTTTGTTGCTTTGTTTTTCTATTTCTTTCTCAGTAATTGCTACAATACACATTACGGGGTATTGCCCACTATTGAGAATTGTACTGGTGTTTGAAAAGAGTTATTATTATAACCAAAAGTTCTCTTCCCTGAATGGAAATATGTAGTTTAGGACCCATTGTCTCAGAGTGTTTTTCCACTTGTGTGTCACTTTTTATATATTAATAGAATTTAATCTCTCATCCTATTGCCTGTTGAGTACCATGACATTTTTCCCCAGCTCTTTGAAATCAGCTTTCATTTTTATTACTCTGAATAATTTGGCACCATCATTAGCCTCCTTGTTCTCCACCTTTTTCATTTCTGTATACTCTAACAGGCACTGCAAAGATCCCTCTGATCTATGGCTTTCCCTCATTGTAAAGCCCAATCACCTATTCCTTCTCTTTGTTTCAATTAACCTGTTGTTAATCTGTAACATGACTTATCCCTCTCCCACGGGCAGTTCAATTTCTTTAAGAGCTCATGATGCCAACTGGCCCCAGATTTATCACAGAGTAAAGGAGGGTGATACTTATCTACTTTATAAATTGCTTTGCCATCCAGATGAGAAATGCTAGATATTAATATTGGCTAGAAAATGTGTATTGCTTTGCCTTAGATAAAAGATACAGAACTGAAGAAGCAGAAATTTGGGGATTGCATTGTATCATGAGAAGAGTGCTGGCTGCTATACACAAATCAGAGTTGTAGCCATCTGAGCTCAAGGCTTTTTGAGTTTTAGCAGAGTTATTGCTTGACTAATTTCTCCATGTGTAAAACAGGCTTCCAACTGTGATTGTGTCAGGGTTAAATAAATGTGGGTATGGTAGCTTATCAGAAAGGTGTCAAAGAATGATGAGCCTGCTATGCTGGAAGTACAGGTCTTGACAGATTTGTGTACTAAGTCCTTAGAATCTTGAGTGGTTCAGTCATCTAACTTTTCCCTGAAGAATTAGATGTCTGATGCTTTTTTATTTTGCTAGGAAAAGACCCACTAACAACCTGGAGATAGAACAGCCAAAAAAAAAATGTGAAGTGATAACCTTGATAAATTCTTGATGAGTTGAGGGAAACACCTCAGCCTCCTTGAGGGGTGGTCCCAGAACCATTGTCAGAGGACGTAGACATCCCAGTGGCTTTCCAAAAGTGCTAAAGCCAGGCTGATAAGGTTAACAAAGGATGGAGCACTGCAAAGATGACATGGCCATCACAAGGAGCCCCTCAGGTCTTTGTCATCTATCACCCCAAACCCAATTATTGACTAAAGCCACTCAAACCACCTAAAAGAAAGGGGGGAAAAGGTATAAAAGCAGTTGGGCATGAGCAAATATTGGGGAGAAATGCCATAGTCTCTGAGAGGGTAGCTAAGAACTGCTCCCTGTCTCCTCCCTCCTCTTCAGACAATGTAGGGGTGAGAAAACTATGTACTCTCTATACTTTATATTTTATATCTTATACTTTACTCTCTTACAATGCCTATTACTTTATATATTCTATCTTATATCTTATACTATGCCTGTTACCTTATACCTTCTAAAGTACCTTATACCCTTACAATATGCTTTCACTTTTTCTTCACAGCTACTTTGATGCTAATTTCACTGGGATATATCTTTACAGGCACCTTATTTACTAACTGTGTTTTGCTACTTTAATACTAATAATTACAACTTGCCTTACACCTCATAGCTTACTAGGTATATATCTTACTCTACATTAGTTGTGTTCCTTTAAGGTGTGTAGGTTTTTTTACACATGTGTTAATGGGAAACAGCTCTATTCTTTCTTTTTGCTTTGTGTTACAGAGAAGGTGGTGTGCAGTTCATTTTATTGCTCTGTTACCGAGGGGAGTTCTAGATTTGTGTTTTAGGTTGTTGTGCTTCTGGTTAGTAGTTTTCTGTTGTTAGTTAAGTCTGTTGTGGGGGATCTGTTTTGAAACTTAAATTTGGTGTGCTTGTTCTCAGAATGTGCTTTGTGCTGGTTTCTTTTGGTGGTTTTTTGTCATCAATTAAATACAGTCATGCAGCTAAACATTATCACCAGCAACACAAAACCCACAATAACTGTCACATGTAAATAATATAAATAATAAAAATTATTTTGGGAGCTGCTATAGAGAAAGTTCTTTTATTGCTATGAAGTGTGGTCCTCACAGCAGGGAGTCGAAGACCCTTCCAGCCTGTGTGCTGCCTGGTGTCATGCAGGCAGTGCTGGGTTCATAAAACTTTGATGTTCTGTGACACTTATAACTAATATCTTCATAGAGAAAGTTCTCCCTGGCTAAAGTTTGGTCCTCACAGGAAGGTCAAAAACCTTGCCAGCTTGTGTTCTGTCCAGTGTCAGGCAGGAAGTGCTGGGTTCATAAAGCTTTGATTGTTCCGAGGACACTTATAGCTAATAACTTTATATTAATATAGGTGGGACAAGAGATCTTTGGATTTCTGCCCCCCTTTTATTGTGACAAAAGACAAAACCAAAAATAAATGGAATAGCATGTCTGTGATGCAGAAAAAACTATCATTTTGTCATGTAAATTTATCTCCACTTTATTTCCAAATAAATTTAAGTATTGCCACATCCAAGTTTTCCCATCTTGTTCTGTTTTTAATAATGTTCGTACAGCTTTCCCCAAAGTTGAATTTTTAGCTATGTAATTCATCATTACAAAAAAAAAAAAATTAAAAGTGGGTCAAAATGTCACTATTGGAATTTTTGTCTAACCCTATAATTAAGCTTTTGCCTTGACCAGAGTTAGGATCCATACCATCTGCTCCTGATGTCAGCTGGTATCACTCCACTGCTTTTAAGATGAGTCTTTTCAGGACCTTAATGAGCAGAAATACATTTTGTAATTCACCGCTGAAATGTTACACAAATGGCAGAGTGTCAAGATGGAGTGAAAAAATTAATCTGACTGCCGTAGCTGGCAGGATTGAAATCAGATGTAAGCAATAATTGTGTAGTGTATAGGAGATTTGGGAAAATCAGATTTTGCAGTTCTTTTAATTATCCTTTCTTATATTAGCCATACTCAGGGAAATTGTTTAAAATGTGAATTCTATTTGGACAATGCCCTTGTGAAAAAAAGCAAAATATGCATTATGAAGGAGCAAAGCAGTTTCAATATCTTAGTTTGGAATCTAAATTCAAATCACTGTTGCAGCTTTTGAAGCTCCTTAGGTTTGGTTCCTTTTGGTGTTATGTGCAGCTAAGGGCAGGAATAACCCATTGCTGTCACACTGGCAATCTGCTGCCCCCTCTCAAAAACTCCTGGCCTCTGCTTTTGTGCCACAGTCTCAGCAAAGAAGGGATATTAAAACCACCAGCCTGGACCATGTAGCAGGTTGGAAGTGAAGCCTCTGTGTGCAGAGAAACAAAAATTCTGAACAGTGTTTCGAACAAAACTCAAAAGATCTTCAAAAGTAGAGTGGGTGGGAACAAAATTGATGTTCAAAGCCATGAGGTAACAGGTCCAATCCATGTGGTTCCTGGCTGCCATAATAAATCTCTGCCTGAAGCACATGGGCATTGAAGCCAAGCACAGACAGGTGTTAACATCCCTGCCCAGCTCTGATGTCACTCACATTCCTTTGCAATTTAGGAGAGATTTGTCAGTAATATGTAGTGCCAGCCTCTGTAAATGCATAGAGGTACTGCCACCTTTTCTGCTCCTGACTGCACACTTGTCATTCGCAGTTACCATACAGGTCTCCATGGATATTTTCTTGGTCTACATTGTTGAGGAATAAAGTAGTGATCACAATAATGATTGAAACTAGGTGTGGTATTTTGTTATACTTACTCATTATCTTTTACTTTGTTTATTTATAAATGCAAATGTTTACAGCTGTATAAAATGTGTCCAAAGACTAAGCATGTTTTGTCTCTTCTGAACACAGCTTTAAAAATACATTTTTTCAGGTTGAATCCTGAAAAACAAAATCTAGGAAAAAATATTGTAAGGTTTACTTGAATGTCACCCAACTGCCCAGATTGGTTCATCATGTCTGGAATGAGATGTAATTAAACACAGTGAATTGAATGTTCAATTCAATAAAATCCCCTATTATGCTAATGAAAAATAATTTTTACCAAGGAGGACAGAAGTCTGTACATTCAAGATACATACATTCCTTCCCATAAACTTGATCTACAATGAAAAACCCTCTTCAGTTATTGAAAAAAGACTGAAGATAGATAAACTGGTTAGTAAAAATTACATTATATGTTTTCCAAATCTGTATAATAGATTTGTCCACTCAAATGTGTGATAAGTTTTTATCATTAACAATTGCTTGGTAAGCAAGTAATATGCATGGAAAACTGTTTCTATGGATAAGTCACAGAAGAGGTCTGAGATAACAAGATCCAATAGTTCATTGGATCTTCATATTTCTTCAATGAGAAAAAAGAAACTACAATAACAGCTTTGCAAGTGGTTACAATTCTGAGATGGAAGTTTGTGCATCCTGATTATCATAAAGCATGAATCATAGAGATCTCATTATGTGATTATGCAAATACACACTAATTACACAGTTACAAGCATCTATGGTGATGAAATATGATTAATTATATGACTTGGTTCACTTGCTGAATGCAATGCCATTAGCTACTAGAGGTCTATAGATGTGTTTCTTTTTTTCATTCACTGACATTTTAATATTATGAGGGAATTATAAATTAGTGTAACAACAGATGATAAAAGCAGATGGAATAAACTTAACTGAAGCCAACATGATTTACACAAATTTAAACTGAACAGTTTGTGTGCTTATCCAGCTATAAATGTTTTGCTCCATGATGATGAGTTCTGTTTGGAAGGAAAGTTTCAAAAAATTGTGACATATCTGGGAACGACCCTTTAAACATGTGTCTTAAAATGTTAAGCTGTACTGAACTGAAAGTGTTCAGTAAGGTAATGTAGGGCTACCAAAGACACAGCTGTACTGATCCATTTGTGAAGAAAGGGACAGGCACTGCTGGCTACAGACAATCTGGCTTCCTTGCCTTAAATGTCCAGGACAGTAATCACTACCAGAGGCCCAAATATATCTTGTCTGCCTCTGGGGCAGATCAAGGGCTTTCTGGGGGAGTTAATATCTAACCTGGAGTTAGAGGAGGAGCCTTAATGTCTAACTCAAAGGTGGTCCACTGAGTAGAGGTGTTTAACATTAGTAAAGATGAATCCTACATTTGCATGTGGTGCAGGACTAGACCTCATGCTTGCAGGACAACTAGATAGGTATGATAGCTTAGATAAGTAAAAAGGAGTAGCTTGTTCTCCTCACTGTAACATCTCCTATTCTGTTTTGGATGCAGGTCTCAGGTCATGGACATCTGCTTTGAAATTACTTACGTAATCAATCTGCCCTTAGTGCTGGGACTAATTGCTACTTGTGTAGGATGACTGAGGTATTCCACAGCCACTTCCCAAATTCTTGGGCCCAGTGCATGTCTTGTGTGAAATTGTTCACCATCATCTTCACAGAATCACATAGTGGTTGAATTTGGAAGGGACCTTTGGTGATCACTTGGTCCAGTTACCCCAGCTCAAACAGAGCCAATTAGAGCCAATTGCCCAGGATTGTGGCCAGATGGCTCTTGAATATCTGCAAGGATGGATAATTCACAACCTCCCCAGGCAACCTGTGCCAGTGCTCAGCCACCCTCACAGTGAAAAAGTATTTCCTGATATTCATAGAGTACCTCCCATGTTTCTTCTGGTTCTGTCACTGGAAATCACTGAAAGGAGCCTGTCTCCATCCTCTTTTCTCCCTTTAGGTGTTTATATTTATTAGCAAGATCACCCCAAGCCTTCTTTTCTCCAGACTGAACAGTTCCAGGTTTCAGCCTGTCCTCATAGGTGAGATCCTAATAAAGACTCCCTTCATCATCTCTCTGTCCCTCTCTTGAACTGTCTCACACATGTCCATGTCTCCTCTACTGAGCCCACAACTGGACATAGCATGTATAGCGTCACCAGTGCTGAGTGGAGAGGAATGATCAACTCCTTTGACCTGCTGGCAGTTCTTTGCCTGTTGCAGCCCAGGATACCATTTGCCTTCTTTGCTGCAAGGGCACACTGCTGCCCTGCCTTCAACTTGGTTTCCACCAAGACCCCTAGGTGCTTTCATTCCAAGCTGTTTTCCAGCTGTGTGGCCCTCAGTATTCATTGGTTTTTCCTCCCCAGGTGCAGGACTTTGCCTGTAGAAGTCCCTCTGGATAGAAGCACAACCACTCCTCCCATACAGTCTCAATACTGTATTTTACTTTTCACCGATATGCAGCTCTTCTGTCTGACACTGCCAATTCTTCTGACTAACGAAGATAACAAAGTATGATACTATTTAAACTGTATCATTGTCCTTGAACTCGGACTTGCTCCATGCAGACCAGCAAAATCTAATGACTTCTACTAATCTATCTCTTGCTTTGGCATTTGTAATGAAAGAGCTGCTGCAAAATGCAGAGGAAACCTCCTCCTCCTCCCCACTTTAAACAATCAGTTCACAAAGGTAAAGTGTAATGTTTCCTTCTAACAATAACTGAAACTGTCACAGCAGAGAATCTGTAGTTTTTAAGTCAGCCACTATTTATAAAATGCAAGAAATTCACTAGTAGGTCTAGCAAACTTAAGATCAAAGCAGATGGAGAAAAGGTTGCCATAACCTAATCTGTCTGTTCTCTATTTTTTCACTTCAAATTTAATATCTGACTAATTTTTCATAGATATAAAACTAAGTTCCCTTCTCAGTACTAAGATGGAGCACTTCAAATACTGATTACAGTGCTGAACTTGAGATATACTTTTATAACAACAGTGGAAACATTTCAGCCCTAAAATTAATTTGATATACATGTTCAGAATACAGATATTTGAAGATACTTAAGAAAATACAGGTATTAAAAACAAATGGCTCCTTATGATTGAATTATTTAAAAAAAAGGAAATAATCTTCTAAAAGAATACACCTGATAAAAAAAATCAGCTTCTGCAGAGGTGCTTGTAGTCATCCCCATTTCTTATTTAGAATAATGTCTTTCTGAAAACTAACTTATAATTGTATTCTTTTGACCTTTACTGTTGTTCCTAAGCTTTTTCCGCCAAAATCATTGGTAAAAATCTAGTCAGACTGAAAAGATGCTAGTGTTGAAGGAATGCTAAGTGCTTTTGAATATGTCAATTAACAGTGTTTATCTTTCTTGGTGGTGAACTTTTGGAGCTTTCCTCTGAGCGTACTACTAATTAGAAGCTGGTATCACTCTGTAAATTCATAGGTCTCCACACTCCTGACAATATAAAAATTATTGTACATTACTGTACATACATTAACACAATCCATTCTCATTAGCATCATCAGTAACAGATATATGTGCCATTACTCAAAAAAAACATGTGCCTTCTTTTGTGGCAGAAGATGTGACTTTTCACCAGCTCCTTCATTGCTTTACAGGGATTGACAAATTCATGTTTACGACTGAAACAGACACTGAATCTCTTGAGGAAGTTTCCTCTTTGTGTCAAAATAATGGGTGTATTTTCTTGAAGAAGTGGTAGCTTATTAAATATACTTACTACAGAGATCAAAGACTTTCACTTACTGAAAGATGGCTGTAAAATCACTGAGGCTCTGGGATAATTCTGGGGACTGCCCTACTCTGTGGCTCAGCTGCTAAATGCTTTCACAAGCATCACACAGCAGATTGGGCTTTCTTCTGTGATATCTTAGGGACTGGGATCCAGGAAAGAACAGGGGGGTTGTTTTTCACATAGGTGTAACCTGTAGTTAAATCTGTTATAGCCATTGATTTGTACAGCCAAACACAAAAGTAAAGCAACTCCAGTTAACTAAAATCAGAGGAGAGATAAACTAAACATACTCATAGTCATTATTCCACAATAGCCATTACAAACAGCTTGATTGAGTAGCTTACTAATATATTTCTGGAACACTGGGGGATTTAAATACTAACAGGAGAGTAACATTAGTGTTTGATAAACCTTAACAATGTGTTAATGCTGTATCACATAAAATAATGGTTTCTGTCTCAAATGAATTTCAGGATAAAAGGAAGATAAGCAGCCTGGTTTTCTGCCAAAGCCAAAGCCAGTCATCAAAGTCTGCTGGATGCCAGCTAGTCTCAAACTGCAGCTGGAGCCAAAAAGAATGTTAAAGACCCAGCTATATATCTCTATCACAGCTATGTGGATGTTTCTGGCTCACCTCCTCAAAGTCCCCATACAGCTGTCAGACACACAAAGCAAGGGTTTTCTAGGACTCCTCTACCCAATGCTATCTGAGCACTGCAGTGTCAGAGTGGGCTTTGGCAAGTGGGGAAATTACACGCGGTTGAGAGGCACCAAGGAAGAGCTGCTCACAGTGCTGGGTTGGTCCTGCACTCCTGAGCTCCATCTGCCAGCAGCCTGAGGTCAGAAAGGGGTTTGCAGGTGAGGGTGGGCAGGGGTCCCCCTCACCTGAAGAGGTATTTTAAACAATACCTCATTCTCTTCCAAGCTATAGCAGTCAAATGAGGAATGGGGCTGTAGCAAGACCAGTCAGAAATTCTGCCAGAATTTGGGGCACAATCTAGCATGCAGATTTAAAATTTCTTTCTAGAAAGCACAGGGAAGATTAGAAGCTCATACTATAGGGAAAGCTCTAGATCTGTAATGCCACTGAATTTACAAACACTGTATAAGAGTAGAAAAGCAGCCCAGAATAGGTTAAAATTTTTCATTCTACCTGATTTTCTCAGAGAAGGAATGAACACTGCAATTCTCATGCCTGCCATCCTCTGACCCAGAAAAATCTGTTGACTTCACACAGCTCAGTCATAAACCCCCAATTTGCCAAGTGGAAGACTGAAGTATCATGTTCTGACACTGAATTTGAAAGCCAGATCAGTCAGCTGTTTTTATTTTCATGCTAAAGTGTTTTTCCTGCTTATAAAAACAGAGAAAATAAACTCTGAGGAAGAAACAAGCATTTCTAATACGATCATGTAACAGTACATATATATATGTGTGTACATACAAATATATAAATAAACATATATTTATATACAAGTTGAACAGAAGTCAACATTTCTCATGCAAACTCATCTGTCAGTTCAAGAAGTAAACAAAAGTTCAGCTCTCTTCATTTGAAGCAAGTGTTGTGAGCCAGGTTTGGTTCATATTTTCAAAATTTATAACACTGTGATGCTTGCCAAAAATCCTTAATTAGATCAGAGGAGCAGCAAAACTGTCAGATTCAATAACAGAGTACAGAGAAGGAATAAAATATTCTGGGGTTAATTGGATAAGTTCATTCAGCCAGTTTTGCCAGGCTACTTTTCTGCAATGATGTGCAGACAGATCATGAGGATAAGGTTTTTCTCTGTAATAATAAAACTGATTCCTCAAACTCACTTTGTTTACAAGACCCCAGAAATTATTTATAGCTAACTTAAACAACAATCAGCATCCTGCTTCCCACAAAACACATAAATCGTAAACTTCTCATGAACTCAGTTGCTTAAAGAGTAATTTGGGCATCTCACTTGCATGAGAATTTCACGGCAAGGGCTACTGGTTGAGTGCTGCAGTGAGGCTGAGGCCCAGTGGCGTCTCTAGTACCACAAACTATTTGATCTTTTGTGTGTTCAGAAGAAGGCTGCAACACTTGGAAGGACAGAGTAAGCGAAGATGGTGCTAAACTCAAACACAACGCTGTAAACCTTGTTTCAGCTGGTTCCTCCATTTATTTAGGCAGCTTAAATAAAATATGACATTCAGGATGTTTTACTTGACATACAGGATTAAAAAAAAAGAACATTTCTAAGAAAAAATATTTTTATAGATATTATTATTTTATGTGAGATTTTTCACAATAATCACAGTCTTTTTCAGTTATTGGTCAGTCTTGTACAGGGTTCAGTGCATTAGGGACAGGTCTAGAGTGAGAGCAGGCTGTTTGATCCTCAGGGTATTTGACCACAGGAAAGAAATAAACCTCACAGCTTTATGACACAGGAGGCAAAGGCCAGCCTGTGCGTTATTTTAAAGAGGCCCCTCCAAACCATAGCCGAGTGCCAAAAATGCAGCACAGTTATTCTGTAAATGACTTGCCTTTTGTTAAGCCCCAGCACAGCTGGTCAGGATGAATTCTGGTAATGTGGTGCCCTACCAAATCATCTCCCAGCCACAGAAGAATGTTATCTCTTTAGGGAAGAATGAGCACTGAGATACTCCCTTCTGAAAGGAAAGAACAGAAAAGTATTGCCATTTGATCATTCATACTCACAAACACTACTGGAAAGTGAACAAGTAATTTTAAGTATACCCTATGTAGTTCACTTGCTAATGTGAGTATTATATTAAAAAAATATAGAGCCAAAAAGTGTTTTGAACACCCCAGTGTGATTTCACCAATTATTTGGGAAGGCTTTATTCTGAAATAAAGAGCAGTGATATTCTTCCAGAGATCCAAACAGACTTTCATCATTCAAAACATTTTCCTGTCAATTAGGGAATAGCACAAATGAGATCAATGTCACATCTGGCTCTGTTAATTCTACACAATGAAAAGCAAATTTAGAGAAGTAAGGCAATGAGCAGCTGCTTCAGTGGGAATTGAAATGTAGCTGGAAATGAGCAGAAGGAATCCTTCTTACTGTATTTCTGTGTTCAAAAGGAGCTTGGGACTTACCTGAATACTACTGACAGTACTACGGGGCAGTTAAATGCCTCCCTGACATCCGATCCTGCCAGATCTCGGAAGCTAAGCAGGGTCAGCCCCAGATTAGTACTTGGATGGGAGACCTCCTGGGAAATGCCAGGTGCTGTAGGTTCTAGTCCTGAGGACTTCACTGGCACCATCCAAGCTCGCTTGGCCGTGACAGATGAACCTGAGGACTTAAACGGTGGGGCCAGTTCTGCGCACGCTGAGCCTCACCTAAAATCCACTGCGTAGGCTGGAAGGGCACACCCACGTGAGGACAGCCCTTCCCAAATCTTCGTTCGCAAAGTTTGGCCATACATACTGACAGTACTACAGTTGCACACTGCTCCAGGGTATCCTTTATTTCTTTGTGGTGTGTCAGATGCCCCCAAGCCCTCCCCTTCCCTGGAGACTCAACAGAGCCATGGTAGAAAAAACATTGGCCTTTTCTACTTGTAGGCTCTTTCAGCAATGAGTTGCTCCTAGGAAATGCTTAAATAAGCTAAGCACAACACTATCTGTGCAAATGGAAAAATTAAATAACAAAGGCATACAAGTAACTCTTATATTACATACTGATACTCGTGAGCTTCCTGTTTTTCTGAACTGGAGATCCCACAGAGGAAATACAGAACAGGGCTGTCCTTTTATTTGACAGGGTACACAATGCACATTACACCCTTTGGCCAGCCTTGATACTCTGACTTGCTATTGCAGGCAAAGTAGTCTCAACCTGTGGATTTTCAGATAACTCATTGTAAATTAACATAATCTTTTCCTTTTTGATTCAGGTATTGAGAAACAAAATAGACATAAACAAACAACAAAGGCAATGACCTTTCAATCCTCTTCCACATGTTCAACTTCAGTCCAACATCCCTCCTCCCATTCCTTGTCTCTGCTGGCCTTATTTTCACCACAGTTGTATCAATCCTTCCCAATCTCACCGGTGGGGCAGTGGGCTGCACAGGAAGTCGGTGTTGGTGTATAACAGTTTCTTAAACCAGTTCCTATTGCTCTTGTCCTCCTCTCCTCTTCACTTGTTACAGCTCTCAGCTCCAGTGTGGGTCACCCATGGATCACAGTCCCTCAGGGGTGTCCCTGTTAAAGCATCAGTTGCCCACAGACCTGTGAAGACCCCCATCCAGTATTAGTATTTCTAGCAAGACATGTAGTCCATGAGCAAATTAAAGAGCAGTTCTTGAAGAACTGCACTGTGTGCAAAGGAGGCACATTGCAGAAGTTCATGAGGGATTGTATACCATGAGTAGGATCTCATGCTGGAGTCTGAAAGAGAGTGAGAAGGAAGGAGTGGCAGATATGAACTGACCACTGCTGCCATTCCCTATCCTCCAGCACTGCTCTGCAGGGAGAAGATGGAAGAGTTGGTAGTGAATTTGAGCCTGGAAAGAAAGGGAATGGAGAGACGGTGGGTTTAGTTTTGTTCCTTTTTCTCACTATCTCACTTTTTAACTAACCATAAAGTAAACTAATCTTGCCATGATAATTGGTGAGCAATCTGCCTGTCCTTAACCAACAAGCTTCCTCATCTTACTTATTCCCTGTCTTGCTGAGGAGGAAGAGTGAGAGAGCAGCTTGGTGGGCACCTGACAGCCAGCCAAGGTCAACCCATCATACTTACCTAGCTGCTGCTATAGAGCACATTCCAGCAAGAAAACAAAAAACTCAAAATTACTCAGTTATTTTGCAAGCAGATACCAGGTTTCAGTCACCTGCCACCTCATGCCCAACATTGTACCTGAAATATGAAGACAGCTTCAGGACTGGAATATGTGGAGTGAGGTGGAATACACAGAGTGTGAAGAAATTTAACAGCCCACAGAAGAAGGTCATGCACGACTACCTAATAGGAAGAATTTGTGAAATAAAGGAAAAGCTTGTTCTACAGCAATAATGGAGGAGGTGAAAGACCTGCACTAGGCATAACAAGGGTTACAGTGAGCCCTCATTGTGGAGGGGCCATAAAATGAGAACAGTTATCCCAAGAAGGATTAAGTGAGGCCTTCCTACCAGGACAGAAACTTATTACTGCCATTGCACAAGAACCAGCTCAGTCTCATCAAGAATGTGGAACACAACCCTCATTGCCTGTACTCAAGGGAAATTGAATTAGGTGCAATACACAAAAGGAGGGCTGCTAGGGTGACCAGGTGAATTGGTCAGACCAGTTTGCAATACAAGGCTGAGAGACCTCAGCAAAAGTGGAGTTTAAAACCAGGACATGGATTTTTTTTTCTGTATGCTTATGTGGGAGATAAGTGGAAGGGAGTTTGGAAGGGATGGATGGATGAATGAAGGAAAATAGCAGGAAGGAAAAAGATGTTTAAAATATGTGTTTGGCAGGAGAACCAAAGAAACATAACTAGGAAGGACTGGAAATTCTAAAAGATTTTCTATTTTCAAAATGATGAAGCATCTTTTCAGTAGGAGGAAAAAGTGCAAGAAACATATGTGGGTTTAAGATGGTTCTTGATAAATTTATGAATGGAATTACCCATCCCATACAGGAAGCCAGAATTTTCTGATTTAATTACTTCCAGTAGTGTCTCCAATCCACTGCACTGACCTGCTTTTATTAAATTTAACCTATAAATATCCAGAATAACTGGTTTGAGATGTGTTACTGAATTCCATAGTACTATAGGCTCCATGGGAGTTCTTCAGTTTTATTTTAGCTTTGAAAGCCCCACAAAAGGGGAGGGATTAAAAGGCTATAAAAATATATCTGAGAAAAGATGATAATTAGATATGTGAGACAGATTAAAAGAAATGATTATGCAAAACTAAGGAAAAGTAAGTTGAAGAGAAACAAAAAATGTACAAATACTTAACAGAATACCATAAAGAGAATCAATTACTCCCTGAGGTTGATCAAGAAATGCTAATAACTTGATTAAAATGCAGCAGGAAAAATTTATAACCAGAGGAACAGTTACATAATAAAACAACCTGCAAATGAAGGGTTCAGCATTTCCATCACTAAAGATATTCAAATCTATTTCAAGAATAATGAAGTCCATCCACCAGTGATTCAGACCAATGGACTGAGATGACCCAAGAGGCATCTCTTCTACTGCAAATGATTCTAATCTTCTGCAAGCATGTAGGTGATTAGTAAGAGCTGCGTTTCAATGGGATGTTTAATCCCCTTTCTACAGAGAAATAATGTTATAATAAATATTAAGTGGAAAGATTATATATATTAACTGGTTTTGCCAATTATTGGAAAATAAATGGTGTTTCGGTTATCTACATTCTGAAATGTTTCTATTAATTTTCAGCTAAGTATATTCATGCTGCAGTTCCTCCAGGAAACAACTATTTTCAAAAGCAAAATCCAGAAAAATCTCATATCTAGTATTAGAACAACCTATTGTACATGTCTATATAATACATATTATAGACAGGTTTAAGAAAGAGTAAAAATTCCCCCCTCTTTCATGTAGATCTGCATTCATATATTCCATTATTTATGTTCATGTTAAGCGTGTTGAAACAGGCCTTGCAAGTGTTTTCTATTTATTGGAATTGACACAGCACACACTACTTCTGAATACATAGATGGTATTTAATCCCTAACAACCCAAAGTCCAATTAAGATTTTTCTATCTTGTGCTTTTCCTTTTTACTTTTCTGTAACAATCATGGTTCATCAATACCTCAGCACTGTGTCTATGTGGAACATGCACATGGAATTAATGTATTATTAGGTGACATATTAGAAAGTAATGTATCCACTGAAATAGTCATCATATGTCAAACAATGAGGAACATCTAAGAAATCACTGGACGAATTAGGCTGGATTTTTCTGCCCATTTAACCAAAAATACCGTAGTATTGCTAAAAAAAATAAAAATACAAATCATAAAATATACATAAATCATATACTTTGTGTATTTTCTGTGGACAGAAAGTTTTGTAGAACTATCACAGAGAAATCTTCTCAAGATAGTGCCATGGTGCCCTAAAAAGATCAGATCTTCTAGTCCCTCTCTGTGAAGCACATGTTCTCACTCGTCAATCGTGTATGTGGCTTCTTGTGCATGAAAAGTCATCTACTTTGTGCTGGCTAATTGCTATTTTCCTGGGAAACTGCTTCTGGTGCCAATGGACTTTATACAACAGGTAAATGAAGCTGGTGTAAAAACAACAAAAAACATCAGTACAAAACTCAACCTTTTCAGTTTCTTGTAAACAAAAAAATACAGAGCATGAAAAGGTGGCCTTTAAAGGACTTGCAAAAGGATCCTTGAGTTATCCAGAGCATTATCTAGAAGCCATCATGCCATTGCAGAATAAAAGATAAAAGTGTTTCATACAGTCGTACATATTAGTTCTCACATATTTGATTTCAGCAAGTAAAACTGCCTTAATTTGATTTTGCCACTTTGCTTAGAAAATGTCATCAGGAAATTATAAACAGTATTAAAGAGTTATAGTTTAAGAAAAGATTGGATATGTTTTAGTGAATGATACTGTGTATTGCACAATCAGTAACTTTTATGTTAATATTTTATTAATCCCATATTAGAAAAAGATGATAATCTATTGTTCTTCTTTCAAATCCTGGATGTCTTGATTTCTTGAAATTTGCAGAATCAATTATCCCTATTCCTATGTCAAGTATGCACCAGAAATAACTTGGTTTTCTGTGTAAACAGACAGGCAGACTGAAAGTAATTAGTAGCTTCAAAATAGTTATCTTTCATTATGCATGCAAAAACTTTTATAAGCTATTTTTAGAATTGCATTAATATTTAACAAAGGTAATAATAACTGAATTGCATATTGGAGGGCAGTTGCAACATTCACCTAAGAAAAAATGCATTGTGTACTTAACAAAAGGGTGGTCTCCCACAGTGTGTGTTAATATCAACTGTATTTGTTATTTGTCTGTCTCTTTTTTTTCCATCCAAGAAGTACTGTCACCCTGCTCCAGAGGAAATTTTGGAGGTCTGTACTTTGATCTTCTGTCTCTTTCTTGCTGTCCTAGTTTAGCAAGCCGGCACTAGTTTGTCACTGTGTGGGTGTGACCAAAACTGTGTATTCTAAACCCTCTATTCATTTTCATGAACTGTTAACAATGGACCATTTGCAGCAGCTGCCCAGGGCACACCCAGCCCCTCAGGCTGTAAGCTGAGTGTTAAAGAAGCCTGCAAGATAGGTGCTGTGATAACTCCCCTCCAGGAGTTGTTAGCACCTTTACACCCAGCCTGAGGTGTCATGTCTGCTAATGGGCCACCAACAATTCCAAAATACCCCATGACTCACGGAGTCAAATGACCCATTATGGAACTCCCCACCCTGGGGGAGGTACTGGGTGTTCCCACTTGAACCAGAGGGTGTATAATCTTGGGGTTTGGGGACTTCTGGGACCATTCCTTGGATTCAGAGGAGGACCAGAACCTCGACAGGACTGCAACCACCACTTTGGACCAGACTGTGACCATCATCTGCACCAACAGGTTTTTCTTTCCCTTCTTTTTACTTTGGACTCAGGAGGAACGACCTACAGCTCAGCACAGGGCCTAACAGCCCCATTGAGTTTGTGCCCCAGGTGGCTGGGTTATACTTCTAGGTTTTGTGGGTTAAAAACAATTTCTTTTTGTATCATTGCATTTATTGTAATATTTTCATTAGATTGTAACTCTGACTTATAATCTATTTTGTGTTGGGTTCATTTCTCCTCATGCTTTACCTTTAAACCATCACACTTGCCAACAAAAGAAGTAAGGTTTGAGGATCAGCTTGTCTACTATGACCACCTGCATCCTAAATCTCTTCTAAATCTGCTCTGTGTTTTCCAAAGCAGCAGTAGACTGGGACTGGGAAGGCCAAATAAGGGGGAGAGAGTAACACTGCATCAGTCCTGCTTAACCCTGCCACAAAAAGTGTGTGCACAGAGTGCTAAAACATGTCATGGAGAATGAGAGGAAGAGGGCTCTGTGCTTTAGGATATGGATTTTTGATTTTGAACCTAAATCTCTGTGCTTGGAAAGTCCTTCTGCAGTGCTGGATGTCAGAGGGGATGATTTTGAACATGAGAGGAGAGCACAAGATGTGGAGAGGACCGATTCTCCAGCCTGAGTGTCTCAGCACTGCACAGGTCAGGTGAAGTGGCACGAACAAGAAGGGGCCCTGAGACATCAACAAGATTGATCAGGTTATTAGTGAGGAATGAAAACTGCCATGTGGGATTGTATACGTGTCTCACGGACAGTTCAAGTAAGATGATAGCATAAGTGAGCAATGAGGAACCCTAGAAAAAATCAAAGAGGTCACAAAAGTGTTGTTACTGTTGGGTAATCTGCCTCAAGGCTGATGTTCTTTTCAGCTTGAAATGAAGAGGGATGTTATGTTTCTTCTCATCTCTTCTAAACTTCCTTCATTACCAACTAAAAAACTCAGTGACATTGTTCAAATCAGTGTTCCAGTTTTTTATATCTTAAGAGTTATCAGCCTGGAAATGATGTGTAGAAATAAGCTAAATCAACTTCCAATGCCATAGGTAGGTATGCTTGTACAGTCTTTTGCATATTTCAAAATCACTAGTGTTGGAAAAAATACCGGTTACAAGCCTCTGAACTGAGTGATGAGATGTAAAGGAAAGGTTTTACTTTTTTCTTCTTTTGCAGACAGAAAAAGGGAAGGATACTGCTAGCATTAAGATCTGCTAGCATTAAGATCTTCTTTAAAAGAAATATTTTAAAAATTGTTTTAGTTACTTTGTTTGAGATCCACACCCTTGATCACTTTACAAGCAGTTAAGTATGTCAAATCCTCTTTTATTTCAGTCTAGGTCACAGGTGTTTTAAATCTTTTTGAGTAAAGACCAAAAAAAGCCTCACTGAGCTATGGAGAAACAACTATATAACTTGTGTTTGCTCAAATAAGACCAAAATCCATTACAATTGCAGTATCCACAATAGTTACATTGGGCTGGAAGAGATCCAAGGCAAAAAGTACCATGATAAAACAGCCACTTCACTTTGTGAACTCAGCTACTAACAGAGTGAGGTTTTTCTTCAATCAAAGATCTCTCCATGAAAGGAACTGACAGGTGGTTGTTCCCTGAAATTAATGTAAAAAATAATAAGCTCTTTGGGACAGAGACTTCCAATGAGGATTTTATTCTTGATTTTCTTTCAGAAGGACAGTGATTAACTTCCCCAGATATAAAATACAGTTTAAACCTCTAGTAATAATGACAAATTATTACAAACAAGATGTCTCCAGACTCTTCAATTTGATTTTAAAAGTCCCCTTGAAGGAAAAACATATACTGAGAAAAATGAACATAATTAAGCCTTCAATTAAAACACACTTCAAGTTAGAAACAAGAATATTCCACCCTCTTGAGAGGCATTTGTAATTATTGTTTGCTTTATGACTGTTTTTTTTTGTTTTTTAATGACTGGGCTAGTGGTGTGACGTGATTAGTAAATCCTAACAGATAATATTATGCCCCATACATACATAACAGCACAGGGCAATGCTTTCCCTGGTGGATATATCCAGATTAACCCAATCACTGACCTAGCTCCACGTGCCAAGGAGATCACCCTTATAACCCCCTTCTCAGGGGTGTCAGCTTCGCAAGAGGGAAAATGAAGTGAGGAGAGCACTGCTTTAGCAGCACTGTCCATCTTCTGATATCCAAGGTAGCTCAGTTAGAGTTTGCTTGGTTGTCTTTCTGCTGCTCCACTCAGTACAGATAAACCATCAACATAAGGCCAGAGACAAGAAAGGAGTAAAAGCTGATGAAATAGCATGAGAAATGATGAGTCAATCAATACTGGTCAGCAAGAATAGATGAATAGCCAATGTATTACAAAATTGCAGGTGGGTGAAGTAAAAACTTTTTCTTTCAATGAAGAATAGAAGAAAGCAATGAGGCAGCTTTGCAGATGAATTCTTCTGCCAAAATATGAGAGGTAACATGGGAGAAAGCTTATATCTAAGGAGGGACACAGGAGGGGCTACTAGGAAATGTCTTGGAACAACAACAACAAGAAGAAATTAAGATGCGTTTGTTGTAGGAGAGAGAAGTATATAGAAAGATAGAAACAGGGGTACGCAGACCAAGGAAGAGGAAAAGAAAATTATCCTTTAAACAGGAAACAGGTCGGGATCAGGAGTCTTTGGCTTCTGTTTTTTCCCATTTATGTGCTTTTTTTTAAAATGGAAGAGTAAGTTGCAATGAGGAGAAATCATAAAAATGGAAAATTTAAAGAGAAAATCAAAACATGATGAAAGGAATAGGTCACTGGAGAAAGTGGAGGACTTAGAGACATGAATGAAAAATTGCATCTGTAAGAAGGAGAGTGAGTGAGAGTAGCAGTAAAGGAAGGAGTAAGCAGAGGTGAGCTGATGAGAACAAGGGAACATCCCACCTTGTCGGTTGCATCTTTTGATAAATCAGCATGAACCTGAACTAAAGGAATAAAGTGAGTAACCAAAAATCTATCACAAAAATTAGTTCTTTTTCACATCATTGCTACATACAATGCAGTAGAGCTCAAAATATAATCTGTTGGGGTATATATGATATAAAACTACTACCAGAAAGCAATCTTACCTACCAAAGAGGTCACAGAAAAAATGACTTTTTACAACAGATGGTTAAAGCAGACAAAGAAAAAATAGTACAGCAACAGTCAGCTTGATAAGGTGCTGAATGAAATAATACTTTCTTCAAAAATAAACTGAATAAGAGTTTCTCAGCATCAGGAAGATCCTAGCAAAGGCCGTTTTCCTGACAAAGTTAGTAAGACATGAAAAAAAGGACCACTACACAAAAGAAGAAAATACAAAAATGCTATAATAAATCTTCCTAGCAGCCCCAGTGGCTTTGTTAACCTCAAACACATTGCAATGAAAACTAGGCTGTATCTTTTATTCTGATGTTAACTTTCTTGAGGCACATGATGCCAGCACTCTAAGAATAACAGTACATGGCAGACACCAGCACACATGCACTTCTCTTTCTCTTGGCTTTGAAGGATATTAAAACTTCTTTTCCTTAGTCCTGAAAAAACTACAGATTCTGTGGTCAGGGGATTTTGCTGTGGGAGCAGCAGCAGGCATACCTGCCATCTTTCTGAAGGTATTGCTAGAGTTTTCAGCAAATAGGAGGAATCAGAGTAGGGCAGCACGCAGGAAAAACACACACAAAGCCCCCACCAATGGAATGTTTTAAACCTGTTTCGTTATTTCTTTTAAACAAAATAATTTATATCTGTGCTATATGTTGTGCTATTTTTGCCTCTCTCATACTCTCAACTCTTCTTATTTTGCATCACAAGAGCCCTCTACTTGTGCTGCCCGCACTGGTCTTGTGTGAATAGTTGAGCTGCAGAGAGGAATGGTTATTATGGTACGTTGTTGTACATCCTATATGCATTCAGGACTGAAGCTGGCTCATGACCTTATTAAATAGAGATGCAGCCCTTTGGTTAGGTTTTCTGAGGTCTCTAGCAGAATTACAGAAAGGGGCTTGACAGAGGAACAGCAAGACCTGTTGATAGCAATGATAAACTGGGTAAGTGCTCTTGCTTCATCTACTTTATCAAAGCAGTCACTTCAAAATACAATGAGTGTCATAAGCTTTTTCTTCTAAGACACATAATGTTTCCCTGACCTAAGGGAATAATCTATTATATGATTCAGAAATAAGTTTAAAGTGTTACTCCCTTTCATGTCTCAGTAGAAAACCAAGAACATGATGATACTTTCAGTCTAAATTTGAAACATTTCATTTTTTTCTTATACAACCTTACAAAACCCTTAACAAGAATTCCCAGTAATATTTTTCCAGTCTTTTCCTATGCTCTTAAATTAGGTATTTGTACTTTAATTTTCTAACTTTCAGCTTTCAGATTGTTTAAAAAGGAATCTAATTGTTCTCCTAGACTGTGAAGCACTAAAAGAAATACTATCTGTGAGGTAATTTTGATACAGTTTTATTCTGGTTTTATTCTGACCCTGTGCAGACCATGCATACAATTTACAATGCATACATTGGAGATTGGCACTACACAATGTAAGCTGTTGGAAGTAAAGATTGCTAATATTGTTTAGTCATAGCACACAGACTATGGGGGCTCTTCACTGGCAACATTTAGTGGCACCACGGTACACCTCCTGGAATCATCTCATTGTGTCAAATGGCCTCAGAATCCACCCGAAAATGACTGGAGAAGAGGCTGAACTGTCATTAGAGAAATCTTCCTCTGGATGCATCAGTTGTACTTAAAGTGATTATAGCTACTGTAAATACTAACAGTAATAATGCATTCTCCTTGACTATAGGTTTCTTTTCAAATACAGAAATAAAGAATTGTAGCCATAATTGCTTTAAAAAAAAGTGTGGATGCTTTGTACTGAAGTTCCTTTCAGTTGTTGTTAAGGCCTCATGTACCTCCATCAAGAAATGCTCTATTAGAGACCACACAGGAAATTCAGGAAGGGAGAACTGGGAGTTGTGTTCCCAGGGTGGGCTCCAGCCAGGTCCTGCCCATTCACATGGCTTCACCTGCTGCCAGCCCTCCATCTAATATTTCATTTTATTTACAGGTACTTCTGGATCCTGGTTTAGAGCAGTTGTACTTTGTTTAGCCAGTTTGTTGCACCAAGAAGGCCTAATCCCCTGCCCCATTTTAAATACAGAGGAGGACCTATAAAGTCTCCATTAATCCTAAGTTTGTTTTCATTGTGTCAGAAGTGATTTGCTACATGCTTTTCTAGGGCTATTGTATCATTTATAGAAGGGTTACTGAAAGAGTCCCCAAACACTGAGAAAATGAAATATACGACAGTGTGATTTTTCAGTGTACGTATCATACAGTGCAGGTCACATTTGATCAGTGAGCTGAATTTGGAGCTAAATTCAATTCACTCATTTCACTGGCACAACTACCCACAGGTAATACAAATGTAAAGATGGTAAGAAATGTGACTAGCTTGTCAGCAACAGCCTCTAAAATGCTAAACACACACAGGTACAAATAAACTTGTGTTTATAACAGCCAGCTGTGCATCAGCCTAGCTCCTTCAAAATCATCTGCATTACACTGGCTTCTATGGCCAGAGCGATCCATGGCTACTCAGCACTGCAGCACACAAGCCCCAAACAGCTGACATTAAACACTCAAAATTAGAGGTCACCTTGAAAAGGTGATTCATCTGATACTTCCTTTAACTTGGTTTTATTCAAAGTTTTATTATTACTCTTACCCTATTAATTCCTAAATCAAAATGTATGATTGAGGATCATCTTATGTACTTGCCAGGTAGGATCATCTACAAGCATAAGGAAAAGTCCAAGAAGTCTTTATACATACTCAAATGTGCTTGTGTGTGCCCAGATAGTTAGACCAAGTTTAGTCAGTGAGTTGTGACTTCCAGCCAGTCAAACCATATTACAAATGTGGAAACATTTTTTTCTGCTGTGTGTAGTTACTGTTCTTCTTTAAAATAGACTGAAAATAAGATCACCGATTGTTTTAATTGTTCCTAAGAGTTGTCATCTACTATTTTTGACTAATAGAGAAAATATATGTGTCAAAGCAAAATAAACTTTATAAGGTATACAAGCTTTTCAGGTATGTTATTGTGTTTTAAACAATTCAACTTAGGTTGCTATGGAAACACTAGCCTAAATATTTCAGTGGAAAGGTTAAAGTCAAACTCTAGCTGAGCTTTTTGGATTAGCTTTGAAAAAAACTGTGGAGTCTAGGGTTTTGTTTGTTTCTAAATACTCACTGACCTCCACATTTCTTAGTCTCCTGATCTACAATAAAGAAGTGAGCTTTTATAGCCTTACACTATCTGACAGTCTGCAATTCTGATATATGAAGCCTGATATGTGAAATATCTACCAAAAGTTATTTTTTTACTTTAAAATGCCAAAGCAATTAATAATAATTTAGATGTTTCTCAAAGATCTATACGTATTTTCAGTATAGCAATATTCAGCTAAAGGGAAGACTGTATTCTAAGAAATGTAGTCATATTTTTTGGATAACAGATTACAGACACACGGATTACTCAAATCCTGGATAATGACAATCACTTGTCTACAAGTAATACAGCTGGTGAAGATATCTTCAGTTTTAATATGTTTTCAATGTACACAGTACTCTCCATGGTATATGTTTCTAATAGTTTTAAAAATGTCTCAGACTTCTTAGCTTGACCTATGTCCAAACTTTCAAACCATGAGTCACATGAGGAATTCTTATCCATGTGGAGTGAGAGATTACTTGCAGGCTGTGAAAGACCTCAGGATGTCATGTTATCTGTTCCCTAACTATCCCATGGGGTCTGCTACACATGTGTTACCAACATACATGTGTTGAGCCTGTGCTTGGAGATTTTCCTCAAGAGGGAGACACCAAGTGTCCTTGGGAAAGGCTGTTCTTCTGGCCCACCTTTCTTACCCTGGGAAAAATTTTGAAAATCTTTTACTTGAATGTCACATGTTGTAATATAAACCTTCTTAATCACAAAGAAGGTTTTAGACTGGTAATTATTAGGATTAGAAGAACAAACCTGTTTATAAAAGAGGTACTGTTTATGCACTGCAACCTCATAAAACCATTGTGGAATATTTCTGGCCACAACTTAGTTCACAAGGAGACATTACCTGTAGCTAAGTACACATACATGTCTGATTGTTGAGTTTTGTTGGGTGATGTGATTATGCACTAACCAAAATAAACTCAAATGCCAGTGAGAATCAGAGAAACAGCAACAGGTGAAGAAACATCAGTAGCCTAATTGGTGAAACCAGAGTACTCCAAATTAGTTACTCCAATCATCTGTGAAGGCTGACGAGCCCACTGTTCATGGAGTGAAATCCTCTGAAATGGGTGAAGGGGAGTATCTCTCTTGCCAGCCACACCATGCAAGCTAAGGGGTGGCTGCCCACTGGGATGCAGAATTTATTGTGGGATATGAGGGAAGAGAATTTGGAGATTATACAAAACTTATTATGGGTTCTTTTAAGCAGACTGGGGAAATGCACAAGACTTCCTATGAGATGTTTAGAGGAAAGTCCAAAGGTGGGGAAAGGGAAAGATCTGCATTAATCAGGCAAGAACAGAAGTGGACAAAGAGCATAAAAGAGGTCAGTCATATAAACAGGCTGCTGGGCCATTCACTTGCCTGACTGAGCTCTCTACCTGGTCACAGCAGTCCATTTCCTCATTTAATCCTATTTCTGTCTTCTATGTGTGTGCACACCCTGCTCTTTGTCTGCATGCATTTGTGAATGCCAGTGATTTCTTCAGTCAGAGTAGCCAGTGGATGGGATGAGAGGTCTGAGTGCCAGCAAGTGGTGAGGGACCACAAACCTCAAGTACTCAGAGGTCCAGGGCCAGCACCCAGGAATGACCAGGGAGTCAAGATGAGAGCACCTGCCTGAACCAAGTGTCTGCAAAGAGCTGCTGAAGAAACCCGCATGTGTGTCTGTGCATCTGTGTGTGTCTGTAGCAGTTAGCAGATTTCAGTCCTCATCTGTTGGAGAGCTATCCACACTGTGTGGGTTCATGTAGGTATTCCTATGGATATGTCTCCCTCTTGCTTTGCTGATTTGTGTGGCAGGCCATGTATGTGTGTGTGTTTGTGTGTGTACACATCCTCAGCTTTGACTCTGTGATCTAACAATTGAAACAGAAGAAATCTCTTGGGTCCCAAGGCCCACCAAATTTCTCTATCCATGAAAAGTCTGCTCATCAAAACCAGCACAAATGTGCAATACAAGCTTTTCATTGCCTAGATTTACACATATGTACAAAAAATATGTGTATATAATAAAGTAAACATTGGCTAGACATATAAACAAAAAAATCTTTCATTATTTTTCAGCAGTTTTAGCCTACACAAAAGTATTGAGAATCAAAAAATAGCCTAGAAATTTTAGCAACACTAACCCAAAAATTAATTTAATAGCTGTGTGTCCCAATGCATAAGTCCAGGAAATTAAATCTGTCAGGAACAGATAGCTATCCAAAAGCATATGCAGTTATCCTCCAGCTGTCTGTTATCCAGTAAGTCCCAGGTTTATTTATTCTTATTAGTTATTTGCCTGGAGTTGTCATTGATGGATGCCATGCACTAGTTATTTGAAAGAGCTGATAGCCTTGAAAATGTGTACATAGAGTTTCCAGAGCACAAGAATAACTAAACTGGTCTAAAAGATATGAGTCCTAGGAGAAAAATACATAAAGCCTCGGGAACAGATTAAAAAAAAAAAAGGCAAGAAAGCCAGGTAGGGTACAACCAATTTTAGAACTCTTCTAAGTTTTAACATTGTTTCAGATTCTGTTCCTGTCAAGTGTCCACTTTAAGAGGTATAAATTTGTCAACAAATTTAAAGAAAAGACTACCAAGAGGTGTAGGAGAATGTATTTGTCAAAACAAGACAATTATTTCACAAGAACTATCTAGATATCTCACCCTTGGGAGACAGTAGGCTTCAAAAACTACAGAATAGGTCGCTAACTGTAAAACAAACCACTGAACTCCAGCTCTTACCTGAGATACGTGTGTGGGTGCACATGCACAAGTGTGGGGATGTCTCACAAAAGCTACTAATAACCCTTGGGCTTCTAAGTACTCTGAAACCAACCAAGCAAGGAGAGCTACCTCACTTTGTTTTGTGAAAATTAAACCCAAACAAAGGGAAATGAAGGTATGTATGAAATCAACTCCCTAGCAAGTGTAGCAGAGTAATACTGTTAATATGTTTCTAGCACAGAACTTTGAAAGAGAAGTGCCTCTGAATCAGGATCATATGCTTAAAATGCACCTTTATTAGCTACGGGCTGAGAAGGCGTAGCATGGCTCCTGTGTCCTGGCTGAAGTGACAGGTCTTTTTAGTCCTTTTAGGTTATATTCTTGGTCTAAATACACCTGGAATTCAAGAGATTCATCCTCCTGAGGAACATTTTGACTAATATTCTTTCTGTTTTGAAGCCAATGACAATTTTGCAATTGCCTTTAGTGGAGCTAGGAGTACACCTAAATAGGACTCAGCTAAAGCACAGGATTTGTTAACGGAAAGGATAAGCATCTGACAACTCCTTTCTTCATATGCCAGGAAAAAATATTTTGGTTTTCAGGAAACTTGCCTTGTCTCCAATAGGCTGTTACAGAGTCTACACTGCAAACTACAAGGGAAAATGTCCATACGCACAGAAATTACTAAAATTCTTCCAGTGTCTTGACCCAATGTGAAAAAAACCAACATACAGTACAGTGAGATGTAACTAATATAAAATACTGTAGCTGTGGAGCTGAAATTGCACTGATAGTTATTGATTTTCTGCCATTTTTTCTTCATTTTGTCAGACATTAAAGTAGCAATTGCTTACAAACACACAAGCAATCTTCAAGTATTTCTAGATCTTACCATTAAAAAGGCAACATTAACCAATTAATCAAGTAATTTCATCACTAGAAATAAGGCTGCACAATGGTATCTGAGACCTACTACAGAGTAACATTGAAAAATATGTATTATAGACCGAGACAGTATAAAAATTGCTACAAACCCTGATACTGTTTATGCAAATATGGAACAGAAGAATGCAGTAATTAATGAGGTAAATCTTTGTCAGAAAGACTTCCACATGACTTTTCTCAGATTTGTTTGTCTTCTGGCAACTGGTATTGTGTGAACATTTTTTCGTTTTGCACATTCTCCTACTTAAGCACACATACTTGTTTTCTGTCTATGTCTTCCTCTCTTAGACACAAGGATTTATATAAACTTTTAACTATTTCATTTTTTATACAAACACATAAAGACACCCAAAATTCTATATTTCCAGTAAGTATGATACTATCTTTGGTGTTATTTCTATGTCCCAGTGTCCTTCAAGATAGAAGGAAAAACAGTTTATGCCAAACTTTGTATTACCTCAAAATTACCTCCTGCCCCCAGAGGATGAAGATAAATGAAGCATTTTACATGACATTTAATGTAAAGAGGAATTGTCAGTGTGGGTGTTTCTACATAGCAAGTTTTCCAGCACATAGACAAGTCAGGTCACATCCTGACAGGAAGGAGATAACATTACCTCAACAATGGGCAAACAACTGGTTTAGAGAGAGGTTAAGCACCTGGCCAATCACCATTTCAGCTCCTTTACTATATGGTCACCATGAGACTTTTCTAGCTTGCAGAACCCAAAGGTCTGAGCAGTCTAAAACCAGTAATGCTTCAGGAGTAGTATTAAAATTTGATCTTATTGACTAAGTGCCAGATTTTAAGAACTAAATACCAAACCTATCAAATCCCAAAGGGCAGTTGATCTGAATTTGAGTAGATCCCTAAGGTGAAAGTAAGCATATAGTGCTACACTTGTCCAAAACCCCAGTTCTCCTCAGTGAAAGCAGTGCTAGCAGTGAGGATCTGATCTAACAGTTGGATCTTAGATTAAATGTCTGATAAGAACTTTTTTACCTCATTATCTGGGGGAAAGAGCAGAAGAGCTTTGATGGCTGACCTGCAGTGTTGGATTTTCTGCCAGATATGATCATCTTTCATTTGTATGCAATAGTATATACAGAAGTGAGCTGTATTGCTAGTATTTGGACTTCTATAAAATTGTTTTCCTAGGTCTTTTACCTTTGAATTTTTTGGTGTTAAGTTGTTAACATGCAGGCACACAATTCACTGGGAAATAGAGATCTGTAAAGAGAGATCTGGTAAATTCCCCCATGACCAACAATTTAATATAAGATCAAGTAACCCTATAAAGACTGCTCCTTGATTAAACTGCAACAGCCAGCTTAGGGTCTTGAAACACAGGTTATTGATTTGAAGGTGAAGTCTTTAAGTGCTAAGTATTAGCCAGAATATCCTGACACAGATGTACAGTGGGAGAAATTATTTGATTCTTGAAGGTTTTCTACGAGTCTGTAACATTCCAGTATGATAAGAAAGTCTGTAACTTATGTAAAAGTATGAGTTGCTGAAGCAAAATCTTTTCACCTACAAGCAGTCTGTTAAACACCTACACTTATCCTGTCAAGTATTAGTGGACTCTCAAAGCTGTTGATTGAAGAGAAAAATGAGAAGCAATTTTTTGACAGAAAGCCATCAACTTTCATAATTGCAAAATGTTGCTGTCCATACCTGCAAAAACTTGACTTTTCTCAGGTTGCCAACACTGAAAACATCTACCTGCCTAAAAGGTGAAGTGCCTTCAAGAACTTGATCTTCCCTGGGGTGCCTTCAGCCTGCCTGATACAATCTGATGGTGAGCTTTAATGTATGCTCAAGGCAGGTCCTGATTTAATTCAGAAACTACAATCTCTCTAGGTATTGTTCTTGGACTGACAGATGTGTCTTTCTGTCATTCCTGAGACTGTTCCTAATGTAAACCTCCTGCTGCAGTCCCCCAATATAAGTGCTGACGGATTAATTTTTATCAGGCAGTGGAAAGGGCTGCTAGATGAGAAGATACATGTTTTTGGGGTATTAAGCAAAAAACATCTATACAAATCTTTTCCCTAAAGCACTGTTGTTTTCAATATAATAAAGTCACGGAATTTACTAATTTGTCAGGAGCAGTTCTGTTTTTTCTTATGTTTATATCTTTAACATAAATTTACAAATACAACTTGCATTAACCCAGCAAAGTGAAAGTAAATTGAATTAAAGCACATGAAAATTAGAGCACCCAGTGTACACTGGAGACTCCCAATAGATTAGCAAACATGATATTTCATACTCCTGAAAAAAAAAGCATATTACCTATCAGAAGGGACCAAAAACTTGTTAAGATGTCAATAGTCTCTGTGAACCATTGCAAAGATTCTGTGTGAACCACAAAAGTAGGAAAATGTAATGCTCTACCATCAAAACCCCTGGGGTCCATCAAAGATAAACTTACTTCCTTCCATTGGCACAGTTCAAATTGCTGATCAATTTTGTTTTTTCCAAACCCAGAAGAGCATTCTGTGACTGATGGGAAGATTTTGGTTCTAAAAGGTAAATTCGAAGAGTCTGTTAACACCTTCACTGCACTCACTTAAAATGAATAACAAGTCCATATTGCCTGTTTGTCACATGAAAGGGGGGGGAGGAGGGACAGAAATGCAAAGATTTCTAGACCCATCTATATTAATATGAAGTTATTGGCCATAAGCACCTTCAGAACAATCAAAACTTTATGAACCCAGCACTGTCTGTCAAACACGGGAGAGAACACAAGCTGGAAAGATTTTCAACCTTCCTATGAAGACCACACTTTAGCCAAGGAGAACTTATTAATTATAAGTGTCCCAGAACATCAAAGCTTTATATAACCCAGATCAGCCTGTCTGTGTCTCACCTGAAGAGACAACACAGGATAGCACACTGCCTGGAAAGATCTTTGATGCTCAGTTTATGGACCACACTTAATAGCAAGAACAGCTCCCAAAATAACTTTTATTAATACAAGTTTTGACAATGGCTGTATGGGTTGCTTAGTTGATGATGACATTCAGCTGCAGGATTGTATTTAATTGATGTCAAAAAAACCCAAAAGAAACTTGCACAAAACACATTCTACAGGCAACTCCAGCAGTATAACCCTCCCATGACAAACTAACAGAAGATTACTAACCAGAAACACAACAGCTCAACACCACATTTAAACCCACCAGTAACCCAAAGGAAAAGAACAGGAAGAATATAGTCACTTCCCCCTAACACGTATACACCCAGTGAGTTATAGCAAATTATAATTACTAAGGCATAGGAAAACAGAGTAAGAATTGGTTGCTCACCCCTTCAGTGTCTGATGGGGTGGGGGAAGACAGGATAGCTTGTAGGTTGCCCTCCCAGAGGTGGTGGAAGTTTTCTCCATAGTTTTTGCTCATGCCCAATCCCTTTTTATACCTTTTTTTTTCCTTTATGTAGGTTGAGTGACTATAGTCAATATATTGGAGATGATAGACAGATGCCGGAGGGGTGGCTCCTTGGGTCTCTGCAAGGTGCCACAGGGTGCCACTAAGAAAGGCCATGTCATTTCCATAACACTCCATTCTTTGGTAACCCCATCAATAAGCACTTTCAGCAAGCTAATCGTTCCTGCAAGCATCCCTCCAGGGGGTTGAGATGTTTCCCTCAACTCATATCAGGACTATCACCCTACACTGTTCATGGAGTTTTGGGATTTTTTTTAACAGGTAGACCAGCCATAGAGAAATAACACAAACTTCTGTAACATCAGAGAAATCTAGAAATCTGTAAGTGACAGGATTTGTCAATATGTTTAGGAGTTATGTTTTCGATTCTGATCTTCTTCATCCAGCCAAGGTCACAGAAGCTTTGCCACATGAATGAACCTGCTGAACTACATTCAGCCTTCCAAAGACACTGCAACCTTTCAAATGTAATGTTATTTATCAGGGGAAAAAAATTCAAACTTATGAAAATCTGGTGTTTGCTTTGCAGATTATTCCAGTTAAAGTAGTGAGAGTTTGACTTAAAATGTCTATAAGGTAAAATACTGATGAATATCCAAATGAACATGCATAGATATTCTACTAGCATGCACAAGTAATGACAGCCAGTCCATGTTTATTTTGTTGCTGAAAAGAAACACATATCATACTTCTCTCTCACTGAAATAATCACGAATGGCATTTCAAACAGACACTTAAGCAGCTAGATGTTTTCTTAGAGAAATCAAATCAGGTTAATAGAACAAATATTCATGTGACAACCTGTCATTGTACTCCTTTTTATTAATGAATATGCTTAGCTATCTTTTCAACAGACACAATTTAAGAACCATAATTGGTAACCATGGTCTTGATAGTCCTCAACAACTTCTAATAGCAAGAGTGTACTACAGCTGACAAATTATATGTGTAATGTAACACATATACTCCTCAGTACAATAATGGACATTAAAAGCATGCTCCACAATGTATCTATTAAATCTATTATATAAACTGTCATTATAAAGTACCACTGGGCTCATTTTCAGCTATTTGAAAAGCATTAAAAATTCGTGTTATAGAAACAGGACATCCAATACTCAACTTCTGTAAGCGAGTATTTAAGATGCAACATGAATTACAGTGTCAACTAGCAGGGCTTTGAAGCACTCTGGTTGTCAGTAAAATCACCATACTATAATGGACACACAAAGTAAGTCACATCAGCCTACTTGTGCCTAGTCTTACACCTGTAAAAGTCAGGAATTCTCTGAGGTGGTGAGTTTCAGTCTCATAACCTGAGTTATTCAATATTACACTCTTTCATGCAGAAGTGTGTTGTGGTTTAACCCCTGCTGGCAGCTAAGCTGCTCACAGCCACTCCCTCACTCTCCACAACCGCGCCCCAGAGGGATGGGGGAGAGAGTCAGAAGAACAAAAGAGAGAAAACTTATGGGTTGAGATAAAGGTAGTTTAATGAAACAGAAAAGGAAGAGAATAATAATAATGATAAAGGAATTAGAATATAAAAAACAAGTGATGCAGAATGCAATTTTCCCCCAGTCACTAACCAATGCCCAGCCAGTTCCTGAGCATAAACTCCAGCTAGCTTTCCCTCTAGTTTATTGCTGAGCAGTATGCCATATGGAATGTAATATCCCTTTGGCTGGTTGGATTCAGCTGCCTTGGATGTGTCCTCTTTCCATCTTGTGCTCCTCCACCAGTCTTGCTGGCAGGGCATGATAAGCTGAAAAGTTTGTAACAGTGTAAATACTGATTAGATGCAGCTACATCAGTGTGTTACCAACATTATTCTTATACAAAATCCAGAACACAGCCCTGTATCAGCTACTAGGAAGAAAATAAACTCTATTTCAGCTGCAACTAGGAAAAAGTCGATTTTTAGTTTTTATATTTAATATTACAGCATGGATTTTACCTCTCCATCAATACTCAAAAAATCTTTATCCTATAAGCTTCTATTTAAATATATATATAATCACTTGACAAAAAGAAAACCCAAATCTATTGCAGCTATTTTTCTATTACCAAAATCCCATTAATTTCTTTGCATGCATATCTCATGTAACCTTTTTTTCCTACCCCTGTACTGACAAGACTTGCTGAACTAAACTGTTCAATAATGCATCAATACAACATTTTGTATTTATGATGTAGCTCATCCCTATCCCCTCATAGTGCTGTGCTGAAGTTTGGAGGCAAGCATGATTTACAAGCGTGCAAAGCACCATGTGTGCTAATTGCGCTTTATATTTTATTAATTTGCAATGCATCCTAACATGAAGCTTCCAGAGCCCCAACACTGCCTGAAAGATTCAAAGAAAGAAGAGAGGAGATCCCACTTGTCCTCAGCATATTCTACCTCCTTTTATCAACTTTCAGATAATGCTCATTATCAGAACTGGCGGGAGGCACAGCTTAGCCGTGGCAGTCACTCTCCATTTTGGTCACATTGCTCTGCCTGTCGGAGCAATGTGCACATGTGCATTGCAGCGTTATCTCACTTGAATTCTGGCATACAGTGTCAAGCTGTTTATGCTTTGCTGATGCAGTTGCTTTCTACAGTGCTTTCTCTAAGAAGACCCTTTCCAAGAAAACCTTGTTAAGCACCTGACAGAACCAATCTTCTTTTAATTTCAAGGCACTTGGACCTTTAGATGTAATTGCATGTATAAATAGAATGACTCATCCAATTTTGCTGCTGTTTGTAACTTACATTTCATTATTTTCATTTAGCTGACAGAGAGCTGACAATTCTAGCTGTCCCTGGAGATGGTGTAGTGAATCCAATTTACAGGCATTCCTTGTAGCTGTTTGGCAACAGATTGCTTGGTCATGCATTTAAAAACAGAGGTGAACCTATATATATTAGGGTGAACCCAGACTAAAGTACCACATCTTATTTTATTTTTAATTAAAACAGCAGAAATTTAAGAGAGTGTGGCAAAATGTACAGGCATGAGAGCCCATCTGGACATATTTGACAGGGCTCCTGTCATGCTGACAACTTTCTACATCTCAGTGGTGTCTGACAAATTCTAAAACTATTTTCTGAGCATATAGAAAGAAAATTGAAAGGGTCCAAACATGAATAGTCCCCAATTACCGCTTAGCACTGTGTCTTCAGCTGTTGCCCTGAAAGCAGGCAGTCCTGTGGGCTGCTGCAGGTGATGCATGGAGACTGCTCCAGAAATGAATATGCTACCTGCTCCTTGGTAAGGGAGACAGGAAAACTGTAAAAGCTATGATCTTCATAGTAAATACAGTCCCTAACACTTAACATCTCCCTTTGTTTCCCTTACATTCATTACATCCCTTACATGTTGTTTCCTTTAATTCATTATACAAATACAAAATTAAAAGCTTTGAAAGGACTAACATACTCCTATCAAATAGAAGCTTCACGTTTGTGCTTTTCCATGACTTCACTGAAGTTTTCCCAAGTGAATACTCATAGCTCAGATGTACAGTCCCAAATCTGACATGGAGAGTCATGTGTCTTTGTTACTCTGCATGGCTCAGTCAACTGAATGGCAAAGATAATATAGAAAATACCACCAAAAACTGCAGTCTTGAAGTTCTGAAAAGGAAAGGCACAAAAGTACAAACAGCTCATCTAGTAACAGTTTCATATTATGCTCCCTCTGGAAAGTAGACACAGTCTATGGGGAATTGTCCACTAAATCCAAATAACTACAAGGCTCAAACAAACTACAGGGAAAAGAAGAGAGAGAGAAAGAGAGAGAGGAGGAGAAGGTATAGGGACCTAGAAAAGTTACAGAAGTTACAGTCTTAAAACATACAGTTCATTTTAAAGTCATCTGTCCCACTTCTATTAAAATGACTGGCAATCAAAAGGCATTTAAAATCATTTTGTTTATTTACTAGACCTTCTTCTTCTAAGTACTCTGATCTTTTTGAAGCAGAAGTTATAAAAGTACTGATATGCAGTTCTAGAAAGTAAAAGAAAATCTTACTGAAGATCAGGGGATTCTTACAAAATACCACATTTCCCTGTTGCATTCAGTTTTATGCAGTTAATACTGTACTAGAAATGAATGGAATTGTAAATGGATTTTAAAAATAATAATATGAAAGACATGACATAACAGGGATTGCTATGTCAATTCTGTACTCCCTATCCCTTCAGTTCATTTGAACCATTGTTTCTTAATTAGTCTTGTGTGTGTCTACGTTAATGTGATAGCCGGAAGCAGGAGTGTGCTTCTGAATCAAATCTCCTGACATTTCCAATCCCCCCATTTTGTTTCAGATCTCTGAATGAACTGAGCGCATGTAAACTCCATTTCATTGTATAGGCCTAAACGAAAAGCTGAACTTCGCAAGTTCACGTGATATGCTCCAGCCACGGATTCGTCATCAGTCTGCAGGACCAGAGGAGAGTCAGTTCCAGTGCTGGGTCCTCAGCACTGTTTCACCCTATAAAACTTCATGATGCACTGAACTGCCTGCTAACGTGGAAATAGTTTTCTTTCATTCTTGCTAACTGCCCTGCAGCCTGAATAAAAACATAGCAAATCTGAAATATAAAGGCTTCTTAAGCCTTGTTAAAATTCTTCTTTACTGTTAAACATCTTGTTAACAATGTAACCAAATTCTGTGAGCTTTCTGACTTGCTAGCAATAAACCTCTGGAGGAACAATTGCTGAAAACTGTTCTGTGTAATTTTTACAATGAAAAAATAATCAAATAATTTTTCAAAAATGTTACTATCAGTTTACTCTATTGCTTCACTGTTGTCCTGAGTTTGGCTGGGATAGAGTTAATTCCTTCTTAGTAGCTAGTATGCAGTATGGGTAACAAACAAGGAGCTGCAATCCCTCGTGCAGCAGGAACGCTGTGATGTAGTTGCCACCACAAAACGTAGTGGGATGATTCACATGACTGGAGTGCTGCGATGGATGGCTACATGCTCTTCAAAAGAGATAGGCAAGGTAGGAGAGGTGGAGGGGTGGCTCTGGATATCAGGGAGTCTCTTGACTCCATAGAACTTCAGGTTAGTGACAAAAAGGTTGAGTGGCTATGGGTAAGAATCAGGGGGAAAGCCAGCAAGGTCGACATCCTGGTAGGAGTCTGTTATAGACCACCCAATCAGATGAAGAGGTGGAGGAATTTCTCTATAAGCAGCTGGCAGATAATTCAAAATCATCAGCCCTTGTTCTTATGGGAGGTTTTAACCCCCTGGATGTCTGCTGGGAACTCAACACAACGGAGAAGAGCCAGTCTAGGAGGTTCCTGGAGTGTGTGGAGGATGATTTCTTGTCACAGCTGGAGAGTGAGCCTACCAGGGTGGGGCTCCACAAGACCACAGTTTAGGAACAGAGAAGGGCTGGTGGAAGATGTGGTGGTTGGAGCCATCTGGGGTACAGTGACCATGAAATGATAGAGTTTTCAATACTCACTGAAACAAAGAGGCACAACAACAAAACCTCTACCCTGGACTTCTGGAGGGCATCCTTTAGCCTATTCAGGAGGCTAATTAGAAGAGTACCATGGGAAACAGCCCTTAAAAATAAGGGGGGGTCCAGGAAGGATGAACATACTTGAAGAAAGAAATCTTGAAGGTGCAGGAGGAGGCTGTCCCAGTGTGCTGAAAGACAAGACAGCGGCAAAGACAAATGGCCTGGCTGGTCAGTGAGCTTTTGAAGAACTCGGGGAGAAAAAGAGGGTGTTCACCTTGGGATAAAGGGGCAGACAACTCTGGAAGTGTTTAAGAATGTTGCTAGGTCATGCAGAAAGAAAATTAGAAAGGAGAAAGATGATTAGGAACTTAACCTGGCCACTTCTGTAAAGGGTAATACAAAGTGGTTTTATAAATATGTTAATAGTAAAAGGAGGGGAAAGGAAAATGATCATTCTTTATTTGATGGGGGGCAGGGAATCCCAGCCAAAACCAGGGAAACTGTGAATATGTAGTAAACTCTCTTTTCTCTAAGTGGGGATAGAGGTGAAGAAGACTCTGACCAAACCAAGCACTTCTTAGAAAACCTTATGTAAAACTGAGTTAACAAAGGCCTAGCTGATGCTGCTGGACCACAGCCTCTTGTGGCATTGGCCCACGTCAGAATTATATCACTTCTTTTGGATTCAATGGGACCATTTACAGCTTCTTGGGAGACTTGCCCGTCCTCACATACTTTCCACTCTTCAGCTGCTGTTTTCTCGTAAACTTGTCTCCACCCACACATGTGTGCAGTATGTGTACATGCACAGAGAGAAGGAGCTGAAATTGCATGCTAAAGTCATATACTGAAATCTGGAAGCAAATAAAAATTATTTTCCACCTATATACTCAACCAGAAAAGACTTAAATTCTTCTCGTCTTCCAAAAACAATCTCCTGGTTCATTTTCTCATTAAATTCCACCATCACACAGAAAACTGTCCAACCAAACAACAAATTAAAATAGTTACAATGCATCTTTTTAATGACATATTTTAAAATAAAGATAATGAACATGGAGTTTTAGCATAAACCTGAGTATTGCTCTATTCTCAAATGACAAGCTGTCTGCATACTTCTCTTATTTTGTTCCTAAGTTCAAGTGATACAACAAGTTACCTATGAGGAACCAGACTGATAAAAAGAGGATTTCTAGCTTTTTTTGTTCAAGGCCTTCAAATACCCTTCACAAGTCTTGTGTCTGAGCACCATGAATAAGTCTGGAGAAAAATTGGTGTTTTTCCTATTTAATACATGGGAAATTCAGAGTTAGAGAAATGCCATCGAAGATCAGGGTGAAAGTCTACAGTACAACTAGAAACAAAAGCCAGAATTAAAAGTTCATGGGCCAATACCTCAACAAAGCTGCTTGATCTCTTTGCCATGGATAAGAATCAGAACCACAGCTGCTGAAGTCCAAAACCGGAAGAGACTTAGCTCTTTTGCAGAGGAATAATCATTTCTTCCCTGATGGCCATTCCTCAGCACTGTCCTTTGCACAAATACTCCATAGTTTCCTGCTTCTCTGTGTTAGCTCCAAATCATTATTCATGTTTATGCTCATCAAATAGTCTCACATTATTTTTGAGAGTTTTATTTATTTAAATTTGCTTAGAAGATGCACAATTTAGACTTTCATGTAAAAACAATGAGTTCAAGCTTGGAGAAGATATGGATAATGAGAAGAAACCTGTTCTTAACTATGTCTTCATCTTTTTTGGTTTTCATCTCTTACAGCTCTAACATTAAGTCTGGCTGTACTCAGACTGTTTTGCATCTAAATAGATGGGTGATTCAGCAACATTTAATCTATCAATTTATTCACATGGTTTTAGAGGTTGAAGCAGAGAAACTATTCACAATGGAAAAAAACAAAAGGCGAACATGTCTTCAGAAAGAGAAAAAGGGAAGACTGGAAAGCTACAAGCCAGTCACCTGGTCTGGGGCTTGTAGCCAGACTCAAAACTGGAAAAAATGGCAGAATATCTGCAGTAAAACATTTTTTAAAATTCTGCATTTATGGAGCTAAAATAACAACATCCCAAAAAGAAAGGGGCTAAAAACAGACTAAAGAAACTGTGGCAAGAAATGACATGGCAGAATAAAGCTACAGAAGAAATAAACTAAAGGGAAATTAATGCTAGAAGGGGAGAAAAGAACTATGTGTGAGGTAAGAGAAAGATATAGAAAGAAAGAAAGAAAGAAAGAAAGAAAAAGAGGAAAGATAGATACCTAGAAAAACAGAGGGCATAACATTAATTCACTTGGCTCAAGTCACCCTTGGTAGAAAGGCAACACTTGGCTCATCTTTATTCTGTAAAACATGTCCATATGAAGTCTGGACAGCCAGACAATCTGGTGAATTTCCTGGGCCTCTGCATATTTTTAAATAATTCTAAATATGACAGAAAAGAAACTGATAAAGTAACACTTTGCTGTGTCTCATTCCAATGCAGTGAGAATTTATAAAGTTTATTTTTTTCACATTGCAATCTTCATATGTTATAGCAATTTTTAAGTTATTTACTTTAATTAGAAGAGATGATCACCACACTGTAAGTTATGTAAAGATCAATAAACCTAAATTATCCTTTAATCGAAGGGCAATAAAATAAATAATTTTTTAAAGATTTAAATCCTTTAAATTTTCAGTTGTGCTGGTTTAAAGGTAAACCAGCAGGAGAAATGAACTCAACACGAGAGAGATTATAAGTCAGAGCTACAATTTAATAATAATATTACAATAAATACACTGACACAAAGGGAAATTGCTTTCAACTCACAAAACCCAGCAGTATGACCCAGTGTCCTGGGGCACAAACCCAAAAGAGTTTGTTAGCCCATGTGCTGAGACCCACATGGTTCCTCCAAGTCCAAAGCAAAAGGAAGTGAAAAACCTGTTGGTGCAGGTGATGGCTGTAGTCTGGTCAAGAGTGGCGGTTGGAGTCTGGTCAAGAGTGATGATCTCCTCCAGTCAAGATCCTACTGCTCCTCTGGATCCAACGAGAGGATCCTGAGGTCTTCTTACCCACCACTTATGTACCCTCAGGGAGCACCCAGTCCCTCCTCCTGGGCGGGGACTCACACAATGGGTGATTAACTCTGGGAGTCATGGGGTATTTTTGAACCGTTGATGGCCAATTAGCAGCCACACCCCCTCAGGCTGGGTGTGAAGGTGCTAATGATTCCTGGGCAGCTGCTGCAAATGGTCCATTGTCCTTGGGAAATGAAAAGAGGGGGTAGAAAACACAACTTTGATCACCTCCACACAGGGATAACTGGTCCCACCTGCCGAACTAGGACACCAATGCAGTAAAAGAAGTTGAATTTTTCAGATTGTGTAGGAAAACAAATGTGCATCACTTGATTCTTCTGCAACATTCAAGATATTATCATCATTATTATAGTTACAAAAATAACACTACTTGAATGTTACATAATTAATTAAAAGCATACAATAATTTCTCATTAACAGTCCTGCATTTCTAATCTGAACCTGTGCATAGAACATGTTAGTGGGAGATGCCTGAGAGCTATTCCCACAGTCACAGGAAATCCAAGATACCATCTGAAATCTGGTAAGTCTGTATGCAGTATTCTGTACTAAGGGCGGTCCCGGGGTGTAAAGGAGAGCACTCTGGACTCTGAATCCCAAGTTCGAGCCTCAGTGGGGACCGTCCCCTGAGGAGTTAAATGCCTCCCTGCCATCTGATCGCGTCAGATATCAGATGCTCAGCAGGGTCAGCCCCGGTTAGTACCGGGTGCTGTGACAGTCCCAAGGACTTCACTGTCACTGTCCAAGCTCACTCGGCCGTGGCAGATGGACCTTAGGACGTCATTGGTGGGGCCAGTTCTGTGCATGCTGTGCCTCACCTAAAAAATTCACTGTGCAGGCTGGAAGGGCACACCCACGTGGGGAGAGCCCTGCCCAAATCTTTGTTTGCGGTCTGGCCATACATACATTCTGTATTACAGTTACCTCATGTGTGGCAGACAAAACCCCCAGGCATGAAAGGAGGCTATGCAAGGCAGTACACTGCTCAGGGATTGATGCTGCTTTGTACAATCTATATCCATGTATAGCTAGGTAACAACCAGAAAGAAGAGGAAAAAAACCCAAAGGTCAGCTTGGTGATGGCTGTCATTCATCTTGTGTGTGAGATACCTCTCTGGCCCCACCAGGGAACAGGGTTTCAAGTCATGAATTCAGATAATCCAGAAAGTCTCTTCGAATTCTTAGTCACAACTTTAGCCAAAACACTAATAAAAATATTTCATTTTAATTTCTTTTTAGTAATCATTATTTTTAAAAATGGAACCACAAAGAGGCCCTGATGTCAGTGGTGCACAAGGCTGAGTTGATTCCAGCCTAACTTGTCTGCTGTCTCCTCTTTTTTGTTCTCACCTGTCCATAGCACCTCTGTCCCTATGTTCTGAGTGTTATGAAATGCCAAAACAGCTATTGAAATTATGGATCTTAGATTTTTTTACTTTTTCGTAGTTATTAATGGAACTCTCTTTTCTAATTGAAACATTACTTCTTGAAACTTACTGGAACCTAATCTTGTAATCTTCCCTGTTCAGTAAAAAAGCACAACAAAACTAGTTGAAGCAATAGCTGTGGGAGCTATGGGAACAGAGTGGTAGCAACATGAATATTGAGGAACTGTTTTCCAAGTAGGAATGGCTGTTTAGAGACCAGAGGAACACACCTGCCCACAAGCATATAAGACTCCTCTCTGCCTTCTTTCTTCTTGTTTGATATGAGGAGAGTGACAAATTTTACTAGAGATCAGAGGCAATTCTCTGATCCCAGTGGGCTTTGAGGACCTGAGAGGTCTTGCTGAGGGACCTACCATCAGTTAAAAGCAAAGAGCTCATCACACAGCAGGAAGGGATCTGAAAAGACAAAAATGAGGCACATTAAATGGGAAGGAAGGATCTCATGACAGCAAAAGTGGTAAAGAAAGAATAAAAAGAAACAGGAAAAAAAAATAAAGAAAAAAATAAGGAAAAAGTAATAAAATACAAAGGGATGAAATAACCACAACCCCAGCCTGCGCAGGAAAACATCATAAACTTCCTGGGCTGCAGTGCCCTGTTAAAATTCCCCAAAGATCAGCAGGTAGTTTGAGCTGATAGTAAGACGCAGAGCATCCCCTGACATTTATGGAAGGGTTCTCTGGTGTGGGAAAGTTTTTCCCATGGATACATCAGAATCATTCATTTTCTGGTCCTGTACTTCACCACATTAAGGCCACATCCTCCTCTCTCCCTCTGCTCATGCAAATGCTTCTTCCTTGAATCTTGTGTGCAGGTGAGTGGTTTTGCACTGCTGATATTTAATATTGTTCAAGGCAAAGAGGCTGTGTGACCAGACCTCTTTATCAGCAAAAAAGTATAGACATTTGTAGTGTTACTAAATTTTGTTTGGCTTCCTGAAATGAAAACTAGACTCAGTGATAACAGGCTGAAATACCCTGAGACTCAAGCAAATCAAAGACTACTTTAGTGGGGACCATGAAAAGTCTTTTGAAAAAATTCAAAGAGCAAAATACTAGAGTGACAAAAAATAATACTATCTTAGGGGAGTGAGTTAGTGAATTTTCCTCTCCAAAGAAACTTAATACAAAAAGATGCCTGAATCTTCTGATACAAAAACAAAACAAAACAAAACAAAACAAAAAGCCCTCTTCTCAGTCCCACCAGTTCTTACAGCATTTTTCTAAGTCTCATCAGCAGAAGAAATACCATCTGAAAGAGCTCTAGTGAAGACTATATAGACATTGTCCCTATATCATGGGCTCTTGAACATGGCTATAGCTTCCTACCTGCAGGAAACAAATTTCCTTCTTGGGTAATGAAATCCACATCAGATAGACTCTGCCATTGAATTACACACACTCCACAGGAGTTTTCAAGAGAGCTTCTTGAAAAGTTGAGTGATTATGTCTTTACTCTCTCTTAGATAAAACACTTCAGGGTAAAAAGACTAACTGCTACTAGTTCTGGGCATGAGGCAATGCTGTGTGCCAGTACATTTCTTTTGGTGACACACTTACACCCACAAACATGCATCTGTGCTGCAAGCTCCCTCATAAGGGCCTCTTCTCTCAATACTTTCACAAAAAGCAGCATCCAGGGGACCCTCCATGCTGCACTGAACACCACACTTACAAAGCACTACAGATGTGTGCATGTTTACCTTACACTTGCAATATCCACCTTTACAAATACAGCCACACTCAACCACTCATCACCACTGCTTTGGGAGCTTCTGTTCAGTTCCCTCCCAAAGCCTGTTTTGGTTCTGCTTATGACTGCTAATGCAGCAGCTGTCTAAGGATTGCTTGCCTTTTCTTGGTTTTGTTGGTGAGGTGAATATGTGGTTTCTGCTTCTGATAAGAGCCAGCTTGGATTCAGAAATGAGTACTACAGCTGCCCCTCCATCACCATGGGTATTGTCTGGGGCACCACGGAGCAGCAGTCAAATGACCTGGTGCTGCCTATGCATAGTCCCCACCACCAAGAGCTTAGTGCAATCCATCTGGTGTGTGACAGTCATTCGTTATATCTGACATGTCTCTAGTCACAGTGCAGGCATTAGGAGACATAAAAGTCTGAATTTCCCAGACTGGGGGAAAGAGGTTTAGGGTTAGGGTTAGGGTTAGGGTTAGGGTTAGGGTTAGGGTTTGGGTTAGGGTTAGGGTTAGGGTTAGGATTAGGGTTAGGGTTAGGGTTAGGGTCCACTGCCATGGTTGCAGTTGCAAGGTAGTGCCCACCAACTTCTTGTCCTGAGGCTGCCATCATTGCAAAGACATCTCACGGACTTCATGTGGGAAGGTAACTCCTCACCAAGGGAGGAAGGTCTAATGTATCCCAATGAACCGGTGATAAATTATAGATTTTGCCCAATATCTGCAAAGAAAGGCAAGTGTTGCTTGGAGTATTTTGACATGTTAGCGAGTAGTTATAGGAATTTCTTATTTTGCATTATCAAGAGTCCATGCCAAATAAAGAAAATAACTAATATAAGAACAGCTATTTTCAACTTCTAAGGCACCATCTGCTGAATTCTTGCCACCATCCAGAACAGCCGGTAAGTATTTAACAACCTTTTGTAACAAGTAAAGCTGAAAAGTGTTAATTTGCTGGAATGAGAAAGCTGGAATTAAAACTCTACTCCCAGTCCCCACCTGGTTGTTCATATCACACTTCTCTCCTCTAAAATCTTAGAGTGGTCAAATATGAATTTCCAGTCATTCAAACAGAACCTGATCCAGTTAGCATATCAACAGGAGTACTACTGTGAACAATTTGTTTTGAAGTTAGTGAAGCTGCTTGGAGAAAGTGGGTGTCCACAGCTTCTCTCTGGAAGTACATGGAAGGCTAGAGCAAATTATGTTTTCTTTAAAATAGGAAAGAGAAATTGTCAGTTGATTCTCCAACTTCAGTATTGTTAGCTGCTGTTAAATTAATAAAATATCCAGTACGTGAGGAAATTATAAAATGGCTTAAGTACAATTATAGTGCATTTTGAATATCAGTTCTAATTATATTTCCATTGACAAAGTAATTACACTTCAAGAAACCACAATCAGTACAATTTTTCACTGCCAAATCTGAGAACAGAAGGTGGAAAAGGTGCATTTAGATGATTTTATAGGTGACTAGCTAAACTTTCATATAATAAAAAACCATAATAGTAGAACAGCATAAAAATAGACTAAAGAACTCAAATTTTAATCTTATTTCAAGTCACTCAATGATTTGTAATTTAATAAGCCTCATTATAAGGCTTATATTTAGTTTTCTTTCTCTCCATTGACTTGATTTCTTGATACTTAAAGTTGTTTGACTGCTATATAGACAATGTATATTTTTTGTCCAAAATTCACACAAGAGTAAAATGAAGCACAGTCATTTCCTGTCCCACCCCAGCTTCACAAGATACTCTGAATGTCTGATAGAGAAGACTGCAAAGTACCCTTGTGAGGACTGAGAGGCTATTTACTTTATAGGGATATCAGGTTCAGGGCTGTTGAGCATAAAAGACTGGGACAAGAACTAGGAAGAGAAGGAACAAACTAAAACAGTGCTGTGTCCCAAAGCCTCCCTGGCTCATCCTGCAACAGTGCTCCCTCTGCCATCCTACTGTCTTCACATACATATACACACCTCTCTGGGTGGGCTGTGGATGATCAGAACCACTCTGTCAATGAAAGAGAAAACATCTTCTACATCCTTGTCAAGTGGACCTGATGTTATTCAATTGGGGACAGGAAGGGATGTAGGGAAAAACTCCCAATTTCCTCCATGCTGACTCTGTTAAATTGCTCCTTTTCTACTGACAACAGTAGAATAATATGACTAGAGCAAGAAATGCTGGTCTTCAACTGTTTTCTCCTTTTCTCCTCACAATGCAAAGCATGAGAGTGGTTTCTGATAGTATACAGAGTATTACAGACTTAATGAGGCCTATAGTGTCTTCTCTTACAGAAGGCATGGATTGCCTCTCCAGGGCAGCATGATGACCTGGGTCTGGTATCTTTTTAAGCTCTACTTCAGTCTCAATAACAATCAGTAAGGCCTGGAAAAATTTCAAGTACCACTCGACATATCACTTTAGCTACTTACCTCCCCTTAGTTCCCATGAGAAAACCACATACTCAAGATAGTTCACGGAAAAGCTTGGTTGAAATGCAGGTAAATTATGGATTTATCTGCATAGCCAGACTAGCAGCAGATTGAGAGAGTGAAGATAATTAGCAACTTGGGAATGGTAGCAATATGCAATTTCAGACAAAAATATTTGCTTTGAGGCTCTGACTTATAGTTCTGGCACCATTTCTGTTCCAGTCTTCCTTTCAGATGCTAGAGACTGTTCAAGTTCTGGCTGATCAGTGCTTTATACCCCTTCCTTTTGCTCACACAATTAAAGTATGCTACATGCTTTTGGAATCATATAATTTTGTTCAAGGTTTTTCTTTTTCCCTCCTATTCTGCTAATGAGCAGCACAGCTATTAAATTTAAAATCTTGTCTGGTTTTCAAATCCCACACACCCTCAACTGCAAGGACCAGGGCCACTGCAAGATCTTAACAGCCTCTTGCGTGCATCCAACCAGTTCATACTTATTTTTTTAAGAAGGAAATCCTTAAAGCAATGCTATGTAGCAATTAGAATTGCTACACTGGCTCTTTTTGCTGTATGATGAGGGGAATCTCTTTCTCATCATTTTCCATTGCTACATCTCTTTTCAGTGTCCTCGCACAGTAATGCCAGAAGTTAGGTCAATTGTTTCTGTGTATTCACAGTGGTTTGGATGCTGACGCTGGGCCCCAGGTGGCTGTGAAATCTGCCTGGCTGAGTCCCATGAAAGTAGCACCAAATGTGCCACTCACACGAAGGACCTGGAAGTGACAATCTGGCCATTGCAAAGAAGTTATTGGGATGTAACTGTGGAAACAGCCTCCATCATCCTTGCTGTTGTATATGTCTGGACAAAGAGTTATATCTCTTAGCAGCACTATGAAGAATAGTAATTATACCTGAGACCATGCAGACTAACTGGACTACTAGCCCATGTTTTAACTCACTTCTCACCAGATTCAAATCCCACTTCTCATATGAATACTGGAAGGTCCTTGAGTATTCCACCCATCCAGTGTCTGGTTGTAATTCATAGTCAGGTTCTGAACATGAACAGTTCACACAAATACTTTTTTAAAGGCCCTTTTGTAGTAGTGATCGTGATGAGAACATAATAAAAAAAAATCAGACCTATTGGTATTCAGTTCCAAGGAAAAAGCATTAGTGTAGTCCTAAAAGTCATTGTCCTGATTTATGGTCTGAATTATTAAATTCTTCCAGGGTTTTGGTGATGACATGCTTGCCACATGCTGTCTGTTTCACACAGTTCTTGGTCTTTCTCAGAATTATCCTGTAAAAGTCAGCACTTATGTAAAAGAAAACCAAGGGAAGATTAGAAAGGTCAGGACAGTGCTAGGCCCAGCACACAAATCATTCAGCCAACATGCCTTATCTGCTGTCGCCAGTGGCATATCTGTCCCTTCTACTTTCCACCCTCACCCACAACGTATCTTTGTTTTCCCCTTGAATAACATGATGCTTCATGAAAATGCACATGAGCATAGGCTTGAGCCTGGAGTTCACAGCAGCAGGGCTTCAGCATTGATTGTGAGCCATTCTGATGTTTTCCACTGATTACTATTCGTGTTTCTCTCCTACACAGCATCTAAAATGATTCCTCATTTCTGTTGTCTTCTCTCCTAAAAGAAGAGAAAAGGGCACTCCCTAATACTGAAAGGCAGATGAGGAACACTCTCCCCAGGCAAAGCATGATTAGCCCGTGGCCAACTTCTTTCATATTACTCCTTTCTGTCAACATCTTTCCTAGATCCCCCAAATGATTATGCATTCGTACTGATAAGGAAAATACCAAGAGCTTTGGTGGAATGTGTCTCCTCATTCTTCCTTCAAGGTACAAAACTGCTTCTTATTCAAGGAGACAAAAAAAAGAAACTTTCTGTATACTCAGAATATTAAATAACTGCAAACTTTGTTTTCTGTAACACATTTTCTGTTTCCTGTTACTGGAGCTGGATAGATCAGTGTTTGAATAACAAGATAATTGTCTATTAATATCATAAAAGATGTCCACTAGTGAGTAAGATAAAGATAGAACTGTACTTGATAGCAAACCACTCAGTTCTTTTATAAATGCATGCCAGCTCTTATGGAAAAGACAGACAAGTGAAATACCAGTAATTGTTGACACATTTTTTCCCTTTGTTTCTCAGTGTTTCTCTCAAAGTCCCATTGGCAATCAACAATTCAGCAGTCATATATTACCTCATTCAGAGCAAGAACTTATTTTAAACTTGACTTACCTATTCCTTATTAAACCATCTACCAGAAGCAGAAATTTTACAGCTTTAAAAATACATTAATACGAAGCTGGAGGCAAGAGTTAATGACAGTCATTTCTACATTTCTCTAAGTACTGGTTGTACGTGGAGGACTCAGAAAAATTTTTGTTTCTAACAGTATTCATCCTTCATTACAAGATGATGAATAAGGTGAGTTTCCTTTCTTTTTCAGAAAGACACGCTTTAAAGGACTTAGCACTGCAAAGGAGTCATTGGGTCAAACAATGCCACCATGCTTTGCCTTACTATTTCACTCCAGATTGCCATCACTCCAAATTTGCAGCTGTATTGTCTCAAAATCAATCAACAAGAAATATAGAACACACCGAGGATCTTCAGCCATTACTGCCACACAATGTCAATCAGGGCCAGAGAAACTCAATGTGTATGTACAGTTTTGGCACTTCCTTTGTGAGAAACCCCAGATACTAACTCTTGGCCACTTCTGAATTACTGAGCATTAATTTTTTTTTAATAAATGGGTACATTTTTAATTTGTCACATATATTTTAGAGACATCATTATTCTATTTTATTTGCTTACTTATTGACAAATAAAAGTTACAGACATCAACAAAAACTATTCTATTGATGATAACGTATGACAAATGAAGAGGCAAATACTATTCTTAAACAACTTTTCCTCTTTAAGGCTTTGTAAAAAAAAAAAAAAAGAATTATCCTGTTTTTAAGAACTGACTGGGAGTTCCAAAGTGGCAAGTTTTCTGGTGAAAAAGCGAAGTTTACAGAACTGGATAGTGACTACCCTACACCATATATTTAAATAATTTATGTATTTAAATGAGACACCATGTAAGTCTGATCCTTTGAGTCCGTATCTACCCTGCACAGCGGTTGAACTAAATGTTCATTATTAAATGCAGTTGAAGGAGCAATGGTGGGTGATAAATCACCACCACAGTAAGGAAAACAGCTGCAGACACCAGCTTTCCAAGCTTCTGCAAAAAGTGTGCACAGACTGGTGTCTACGAAGTACTTTGTCACGCACATCCTCTAAACACTCACTTAAGACAGGCTTGACAAAGGATTGAGGTAGACATCACTGTGGCAGGCAGGCATGGACACTAGCAGAGAATATAGGGACATTTTAGACACTGTTTAATGCTTAGTTACCACCTTTCTCACCTAGCACTGTGAAGTTCAAGGATACCCGATAAACAAGTCCTATCTCATGCTGTGCCCTTCCCACAAGACTAATTCCGGTGAAGTTAAGAGAAGGATTAACTCATGATTTCTTGAAAATTACCTTTTCATATCTTGTTCTACACAGCTCATACTTGACATTACTAGACCAGTCCTAAGAAAACAGAACCTCTCTTACTTCCGCAGACACTGCACAGCTGCTCTGAGGTGCTCCATGGATACATAGGAGATGCCTGATACCTACGAGCCCACCAGACTTACTGACAAGCTTCAGACTGATGCCCACAATGTGGGCATGTAGTTTCAGACATATCCAATTCACCATGCAGCTGAGCTGCACCTGAACCAGTAGCTTGAAACTGCTCTACATGAGGCAGCCCCTTCAAAGCAGGCAGCCTGGCAAAAGATGTAGTTTGTATTAAGACAGAGGTACTTTTCACAGCTTCAAGCTTTGTTCTTTTCAGCCTCTGTTCCTCTCATTTCCTCAAGCTTGTGAGTGACAGTGGGCAAAGCTCATGGCTACAAATTGTTGGCTGAGAGAGGAATTTCCCAATAGCTCAAATCCTGGAGCTGACAAACTTGATCTATAAATAAGAGAAGTGGCAGTTTTTCATCATGAGCTTAAATTAGGTTTGAACATTCTGAAAAACCTCCTGAGAACCTGTAATATTGATAGGAAGTGCACACATGTACTCCTTGTCTAACCTCCCTCAAATTAACCTCCTCCTGCCCATCTAACTTCTTTCCATATGGAGGAACTTTTGTAACATTCTGATTCAGATTCAGAAAAAGGCTGCAGGACTTCATTGAAAGTTTTGTCTCCAGCTTGAAGGCTCAGCTAATTATGAAGTAATTTATGCTCCCTTGCTAGGGCTTGAGAAACATAGTCCCAGAGTCCTGACATGCATGCTGCCAGCACATGCCCCACAGCTACTGTCGCACAGATATCTCCCTTTCCCACTCCTTTCACCCGCTGGTCCTATGGAAGTGAACCCAACAGCTTCTCAGAAAGCATCTTGGGCTCCATTTAAAAATAATTATAATAATATGAGGGAGTAAATTTCCCCTCATGACTACCAGGCATATAAGTGTTTTCTGTCCTGTCTGCCACTGATGTAGAAGTTCTAGACTCAAATCCTTCCTTCTCCTACACCTTACAAGAAATCTCAGCACAAACACAGACTTTCAGAAAGAATATCCCAATTGTTAGATTACGTTTTCATTTTTCCTGTTGGAATTTCTCCACCTTTTTATGCAATTATCCAATATAATTTGTCTGCTCTCTGCACTTCTGACATTTTCTTGTGGTACATTTTGAGTAACACACATCTAAAAAACAGTGTTCGCAGAAAATGTGCCCCTGCAAACAAGTATTGACAGTGCATTAAAATGTATTTCATTGCCCTAATGAAAACTGTCAGAGGCTTACTGGTTTCTAAATGCAGAAAAAAATTTTTAAAAAAAGGCTCCTATTGACAAACCTTTAAGCATACACACCTTAATTTTTTTATTTTCCCTTTTTTACAGTGAGGTTTACTCCAAATGAAGGGATCAGCCGTCACAACTACAGAGATCAATGAGAGCATCACCATATCTTTACCCTCCTCCTCCTCTGGCTCCATGATTTCCAGAGGAAGAAACTTACTAAGCTTTTGTGTCTTAACCTTAAGGTGAACTTTCTGAAAACTTTAAAAAACCCAAGGAAAATACACATTTCCTGTGTATTCTTTCCTATTCTGTTGAGAGTTTTTGTATTCAAGAAAGGTGTTTTAAAATGTTTCTCATCACCTATTTAGCTCCCTTTCCAGTGAACACACCCTCAAATAAAAGCAAGGATTTTGTATATTCTGAAACTAATAATGGGCATTTTATTTCCTCTTAGTATTAAAAATTGCTTTTGCTTGAGCTGATTTACTGGTAAATTTAGTTTATATATTCCCTTATGGAGGGTAGGTCACCTCAGCAAACATGAATGTTACCTCTTCACCTTCTATTCTTTGTGGATTTTCTTTCAGAAGTAATATCTCAGCTGCTAGCACTATATCCTTATCCAGCTTGAAATTAATAAATATCTTATTTCCTTTCATGCTGGCTGTTCTCTAAACTTTTCCTGCAGTATCAACAATGATTCTTATGATATATTTTATGAGGTAATATTGTTCCTGCTATCCTCTTAGCAGACTGTGCACGGAAACCCTACCAAAGCAAATCAACACAATTTAGTTCTCGCATGTTGCTGCAGGAGGTTAAGTGGTTTGATAGATGTGCTGAGTATTTGCAATCTCAACCTTCAAACTGAGTCTACCTTCCCGTCCTGGGTCTCTTTTATGATTTTGATTCTTTGTCATACTTATAACAGCAAAACAGGCTTCAACATACATATGGTTTAAACTGCAGTGGGTTTTAACTTTTGGGGGTAACTTGGTTTCATTTATTTCACCTTTATATTTATTCAGACCTGGAGTTTGGATTAAAATATACTAATCTTAACATCTATTTGTTGATTTATAGGCAAATGCTTGCAGAAAATGAACCTTTCTCATGATCCAGTATGAAGACATATGCTTGCAGTTGTTACTAATGAAAGTACAGTACATCTCTATACTTGAAGCTACTTGAAAGTCAGTTGGATTGGTCCACCAGCAGCCTGATCCAACTGTAAGCATGAGCAGGAACTTGGACTAGATAGCATTCAGAGATCCCTTTAAACTTAATTATTCTGTGAATACATAGCAGTAGCATCTTATCCTTAATACTGATTTTATTACTGCAGTTTACTGTCTCCTGGGAAGTTTTGCTGCAGAATGAGATGTGCATTTGCTGCTTATGAAATCACCAGACAAGGGGGATTGTCTAAGCTTCATAGCAAAAGCATGGATTGTGTAAGCTTCCCAGAAGTTTTTACAACTGCACTTTGCAAATATCTTATTCTTTTTACCTGTCTAGGGAAGGACTGCTGTACTAGCTGTGTGGTAAATCAGTGCTCTGAAAAAATGGTACCCTAAGCCCAACATATTGGTTGCAATTGTTGCTATTTAGATTGCAAATCATTTAATAAAATCCAAGTGTGGAAAGAAAAATATATGTGCCATCAAGGAATACTTTCTCGTGGTGCCTGTGTGTTTTTCTGCAGCCATTCCTTGTGCAGGAGCTCCCAATCTGCACACTCCTGCTGTCCACAGAGTCCTGCTGAGCCAAACCAACCAGCACTTCTCCTTCAGCAGTGCTCTTCTCCCAGCCCCTTCCCACTGAGGCTTTCTGACTCTGCTATGCCAGTCTTTTGGGATGGTCATGACTTTCCTAGCAGAAGACTTTTCCAAAAGAGGGGAAAGTATGAGGAGTTCTCTGAGTGACATGGACCAAGGTTCAGCTGGTGGCAATAGACACACACATTGCTCATTCATCAATGCAAAAGGCTGCAGCAGAGTCTAATTAGAAAACAATTGCCAAATGCAACCACAGCAGCTTCTGTCAGATACCAATATATCACAGCATCTAACACTTCACTGCCATCCTCTAGCAGTTCTTCAGCATGATTTAATCCTTCTCCACGTGGAATTCACTGTTCTGAGTGTTTCTGCTGTAGACGGAAAGATGGGCACTAGGAGTTTGCTACTGCTTAGAGCTTAGAGCAGGCACTAAGTCTGAACTGACTGGAGCAGTGTAAAAGATGGACAGACTGCAGCCATCATTCCTAGTCTCCCCTATGACCTAAACACATAAGGTTAATAAATACAATTTTCTGCAGTGATGAGTTTGATCCCATCAATAGATTCCACCTATGGAAATACAATTTCTTTAACTGTCGAGCTTTGGAAAAGATGATATTAGGCAATGAAGAATGAATGTAGGAGAGAAAGTTAAAGCAGAAGAAAGCACAGAAAGGGAAGCTACATAGCTGCAGAAAAGGCAAAGTGACTTCACATACATACCAGGGAAAAGACAACAAAACTGTGAACAAATTATTTCAGAAAAGTCTTTATGCAACCAGGAAATCATCTATGTAAAATACATGATGAAGTCTTTGTAAAAGAAAGACAAAAGTAGAGTAAATTTTGCATAATGTGTCCATCCTAACCTGAGGTTTAGTAAGTAGAAATCTACTGATTTAAAATAGTGAGTTAACTTTGAACTGTGGATGAAGACAGAAAGATAGAATACACAGTCCTGACACTGGTCAAGATGGCCCATTTTCTACAACCAGTTAGGACAGGAAAAGGGTTGTAGAATTATTTAAATAAGGCTCAAAAATCAACCCATGAGGCTCACCATTCTGTATCTAGGGGTTTAAATAATAGCATTTTAAAATTTTATTTTATTTAAAGACCTTTATTCAATCCTTGTCATACACCAGAGCTTTCTATACAGTGAATAAACTTTCTAATTGGAGAAAGAAAATAAGATCTATTTCTGTAGGTTACTTAGGTGAGTATATAGATCCTATAATCAGCAAAAAGAAAATAGTTGAAACAAGCATTCATGAAAAGCTTATGAACTGAAACACTCTGTTCAGACCATGTGGTAAATAAATAGTCAGAAATAACAGCTGTACCTGGAAAAATCAAGGTTCATTTGATAAAGACCTGTAAACAAATACAGGGATAAATCTGCAGTGGCCCAATCAACTTTACAGCCTTGGTACATACCACAGTCCTAGCACAGATGACCGTACAATATTTTTGGGTGACAATTACCAGACACAACCAAACCATTTTATTTCTTGAGGTCTACCATGGTGAAGTGACACACAATAATTAGTTACTTCAGAATTTATCACAACCTTATGATTTCAACTTTACAAGGAATCAAATATTACATCAGACATTACAGGACTATGAATATTCTGCAGAGCTGGAGCACATGCTCAGTATGTTATGCAAGATCTGAAGTTACATAGGAAACTTTTAAAATGGCACATCAGCTTCATCCTTTCGTTGCTATTACCAGGGCTGCACATACAGACAAATTTTAACTGATATATTTTAGAAAGGACTGGACAAGGCACTATATTTGCTAAGGTGACTTGAAGTGTACATTGCTGCATGACATACACTAGCTGAGAACATCTTTTTATGGTGCATTGACCTTTTATCTCTAATTGTTTTGTATGGTCTCTGCTTTTTACCTGCAATTGCATGCAACTGCCAAATTGTTTAAATGTGTGGTCACTTATTTTGTGGCCAGTTAAGGATAAGCAGCACTTCGGGCTGCCTGACAGTTGAGTTAAATTATCTTATTCAAATCACTCACTGAAAATGTAAGAGTTAAGTTGAACCTATTGCTAAGTGTACTTTTTCTCCCTTTGTTTCAGGTTCCTTTGCATCTTACTCTCACCACATACATCATGTTTGACTTGCTTTCCCATGTACAAGAAAACACTCCAAGTTCTAAAGGGAAGGGAGGGAGTAGCGCAGGAAGAATTGCAGAAAAATATTATGTAAAGTCCTAAGGGATTGCTTCAATCACAAGCAATTTCTTCAATTTTTAACCAAGCAACAAGAACTCACATTGTGATACCTCTCCACTTTCTTTTAGTAATTGTCCCTCCTGAACTGATGTTAGTCCCCAAATCAGTACTCTTTTAGAAAAGAACTTTGTAACCTCTTACTTCTTCCTGTCAAACAGTGTGAAATACATTAATTCATGAGAGCCTCAGATTTCTCTTCACCTGCACTTGCGTTTAGTACTTTTCCATCCAAGTGATGTTCTATATTTTGTAGCTCTCCAATCTTCAGCACATTATTTTAAGTCCTTTACTATCCTGCCATTCATGGGCTTGCTGACATAGAGAATCCTGTAATTAACAGGCAGGGACAGAATTTTAAAAACGTGAAACTCGAAGGTCTACTATCCTGTGACAAAGATGCAGTTTTGTCCCAACTAATTAACACTGACACTGAGTATGCTACACAGTAGCTAAATTGCAAGTTGGTATGCTTGTGTTAATTGCTCTGTTGGCATTATTTATCTGTCCTGAAATAATTTAAGCAAGAACAGTTTTTGTTCTGTGGTTTTCAATAAAAATTGTATTAAATATAGCTCCTTTCATTTCCTTTGCCACTTTTCCTTGATGTTGCTAAAAGACCAATTTGAAAAGAAAGAAGAACACAGTAAATTTTGGCTCAGTGGGAGATGCACTCACAGTTTGATCCCTTCTTTTTATATTTCTCATAAATGCACAAGTATGTTGCCTCCTGCATTTTCCTAATGACAGAAATTCAAAGTCCTAGACAACAATCAACACTACAGGGGCAAAAGTAGTGCAATTTTATTACCACAGAAATAAAATCAAAAGCTGGATTTGAAGGTGTACATTTTTCAACTTTTTCTTAATTTCAGTTTTTACCAAATTTGCTTATCGTTCATCAGAAAAACCTTAGAGTTCTCAAGGTATTACTGAGGATATCAGATCATTTTTTAATTAAGTATGAATAATAAATAGAGAGAGTGGTGATTTTCTTTGTGAAAATGGTATTGATATGAGTAGCATATTGACAGGGGACACTGAACCCAAGGCAGGTTAAACAATGTACTCAGTCCCCCACAAAGAAGTGGCAAAAAGGGTGTGTGTGACATTACCAGGCTGTTCTGCAGAACAGGATTTAATTTGGAGGAAGATTGTGAGGACTAGAGAAATCTGCATGGACAATGCAAACAGACTTCAAAACTCCCACCAGCTGCAGTGAATTTTCTGACATTTTATGAGATGACATTGTGGAGTGTCTAGTTAATGCCTTGACCTCCAGTGGGGTAAAATTAAAATAAGACATAAAATCCACATCCAAATTAACAAGCGCCTAGCCCTTTCAGACATTTTTTAGCTAAAGGAGGGGAAGAGGCAGCACTAAGATTATGATTTTGGTGCAGGCTTCCTTGAAAGTTCAGGACAGGGTGGTGGTGTCAAAATGGGGCGAAATAGCTGCCTTAGGTATTTAGTGAGTAAATTAGAGAAGAAAAATATCATATGCCCCTTCTGTTTCTCTATTATTAATGAAAATAAGTGATGTAAGATGAAAGTTTTATTAAGAAAAAAGAGATTATGTTTGCCATACTAAAGACTTCAGTAATAAATATGGATGAGAATATAGGTTTTTTAAAAGAATTAAGGAGGTGGTGGATGCTCTCAAAGCAACATTCTCCACTCAAACTCCCCTTGATTTAAGCATTGCTACAAGAATCACTAATGCACTGCAGAGATAACAGATGTCCTTCAACTGAAGAAAATTACAGGGAGATCATCACAGAAATGCAGCCTCAACACAGAGAGATATAATTATTTTCAGGCTCTAGCAATCTGCACACTCTGCTCAAAAGAAATACAGCCAGAGTCAGACCTAATTTACACTAGTGAAAATCCATGTTGTAGCAAATAATTTATTTTAGCTAATTATTGTGAATGGGGGTTTGGAACCCACTCCATAGCCTGTAATTTTTCCTCCTGCCTGAAAAAATGTACCCTAATGGAATTATATATCACAAGACCAGGACCTTATAATTCTCTGAGAGACTTGATAATGAAGAAATGTCCGAATAAGAAGAAATTCCAACTTCTAGTCTGGACTGTGTTTGGCAGATGGACAGCCATCACTGGCTCCACATTATCTCTGGTGCACTAAGCCTCACTTCACTGAAAGGTGTATGAATCCATGCATTTATAAGACAGTAGTAGTTGCAAACCCTTCTTATTAATATGAAAGATATCAAACCATTTGAGACTTCCAGAGAAATCAAGATTTTTAAAATATAAATCAGGGAAAATTACGTACAGCATTGGTTTGCTGCTAAAGCAACCAGATATGTGAAAGGAATCTCATTATAGTCCCTTGTAAATAAGGGAGAAGAAAATAACAGAGCCACATTCTTCCTCCACACACTTCTATGCTCTCCCTAATATTAGTGCTGAATCTGCTTAGACTATCACACAGGCCAATATATTACTATAGACAACATGCTACAGTTTGGCTTCCTGAACAAGAAAATCGCTACTTCAATCTATGTTATTCATAGTGAGAAACACTGTATTATTATTGCTTTGTCTGCTTTTGTAATTTTTTACATTCCCAGCAGCAGTGGAGTAGGATATATTAGTTAAATAGTATGAATGATTCACCATTTCTTAGGTGCTATTACAAAACCTGAATTTAGACGTCCTTTACTGAGCTCTGTCCAGGCTCAGGAACCTAAAGTGCTTCAAATTGCAACAGACCCTTTATTCATACACACATCTTCATGCAGAGCACTACAGAAATCTCTACCACCATTGCAGCTCAGCAGAGCAGCTTTTCACAACTCACAGCAGCACTATATCATAGTTGTTAGCACCAAACACTGAACAGTATATCCAGTGAAGCTGCAGGGGGTCAGGAACACAAAATATAAATTAAGATAAATATAAGCAAAATATAAATATAAGCTGAACTAGGAGCAATTCCTGCAGTTAAGGTCTTTTATTGGGCTCCAAATTCAGTTGCTTATAATTTTAATTTAACCACTGAGTCAGAGGTTTTGTGTCCCAGAGTCTGTCTAGAGTTAAAATTTTAGATCAGTTTTTTTCCCCTGTTCCCAGAACAAGGGTGTTGCTGGTGAGTTGAGTGCATTTGGCTTCAGGTGGTCTGAAAAGCCATGTCTTCAAGAGGTTTCAGTTACCACTGCAGCAACTAAAGAGGTCTTGCACAATAAGGCAATTAAACCTTCAGATTCATAGATCTGACCACAAGAGTACTCCCACCAGTGCCATAAGTGTGAGGAAAACATAAAATGCTGGGGCCATACATTACTCTCATCTGTTTCGAAGTTTTGAATGAAGCGTTTGAAAATTAGCATACGGGAGGCTATTGAGATGTTGGAAATGACACTGTCCCTGTGAGAACTCAAAAGTTAACCAAAACTACAAGGCTTCAAAATTAATCTTATTTGCCATAAAATTATGAAGGTCCTGAGTAAAGAGTGGAGGCAATCTGGGGAAGAAAGCATCAAGGACTCAGTGTCTTGAGTTAAGGGCTGCACTCTGTGGCCCCTGAGACACCTTCCATGGACTTCAGTGAAGTGGTGACCAAGACCTCAGGGCATAAAAAAAATATGTATGGGAATAGAGAAGAACAGGCAAAATAGCTGGGGGAAAAAATAAAAGGCAATCTACTAGCAGAGTAGAAGAGATAGCTGTGGTTTGAGATAGAGCAAACAAAATAGAGAAAGTCTGGATCTAGAGGACTGCAGGTCAGGAGGGATGGCAGGGAATGGGTTGGAGACAGAGTGGTGCCAGGGCAGCATTCTACAGAGTGATGAGAGGAGGAGGCAGAGCAGGAATGTGCAGCACAGGATGTTCCTCTGAAACTCTGAACCAGAGATAGCTGTGCTTAATTTCTTTATTCCTCTTCTGTACTGTTTTTCTCAGCCAGGCTGGAAAAAAGAAAGCCTGTCATACCGCACCATATGGACCTATCCTGAGGGCCAGTCATCTGAAAGCCATCACATAAGTGTGAGCTGGGCGAGTGACTGGGAGCTGCATTCCATGATTATGCCTTGTGAGGATCTGCTATAACAGGCACTCAGAATATTAATGGATTTTACAATGGCTAGAGGACAAATGAGGATGCATTTATGTTGGCAGACCTTAGGAATAAATCCAAACATATTGTATAACTGAATTTCTGCATATTCAGGTTGGCTAAACTAACTCTTTTTGTTAGTTATTTTGTTAGGCATTTAAAACCCAACACTATTAGCAAGAAAGCTAAAAGACATATTCAAAATTAACTGTAGGTGGAAAGAACAAGGGCTCCCAATGTAGGAAGGAGTATGAGGTTCAAGGCAGTAACATGCTGCAGCTGAATTTATTTGGCAAAGTAAACCTTCAGTCTACAATTTCACAATTTTCCCAAGTTTGACTTGCACTTTAGTATTGCCTTCTTGGATAATGGAGTAAGGGAATTATGCAAACTGCTGCCCAGGCCATGGGGGTCGTCTCATCACCTTTCTTACCAAAGTAGCCTGAGATCTTTAACAGCTGCAACTCATTTTCAGAGTCTACAGTTCTAAGCATTGCTGGGGAAATGCTTCTCTTCTTCTGCAAAGTCATCATACAGTGTGAGGAGTAGTAGCTCCTGAGACAGAAACTGAGCGGTCTGCAAAACCAGGCATCTCATCTCCAGCCTGCTGAGTCTGGTTTTAGAAGTGACAATCTAAATGGTGGGGCTGACATAGAGTGGCTTCTGCAAAACATGACAAGACCCAAAGAGGCTGTCTAGTGTCACAAGGGACTGCAGAGCAGAAAGTTATTTTTGGAACTATTCCTTCTTTTGCAGCATATAATTACTTTTCAATTCTTCAACTGCTTCCATAAGCAATTTCTCACCAGCACGAGGTTTGCACTGTCAAATAATATACTTTATCTACCTATTACAGTCCTATTTTGGGGGGTTATTTTTAGAGCAGAGAACTGCAGAATATCTCTTCATCTAGCGTAAGTTCTTATCTTATTATGGAACTCATTTTACTGATGGCTGAAAAGCGAAGACGTCTTAGGATTTCACATTTGGGGCACTCTGACATCTACAAACCAAGGACCCCAGAGAAAACAGCAATCAGAAAAATAATTCAGTACAAAACAAACAAACAAAAATGTACAAAACCATGAATATTTTTTTCTCTCTTTAAAATTACCATTTGGACTTCTTTCATGCCCACAAGCAAAATTTAGGAATGCAGTCAAACATATGTGCACAGCTCCCACTCCCATCGAAGTTTGCAAGGAGTTTCCGATGCTTAGTGAAGGATAAATAATTTTCTGTGAGCTTCTTAATGTTTATTTTTAGATGTGCTAGAATCTATATGACTTGTATGCACAGACATTACTGCATTTTATTGTCTTTCAAATGCAAGTTGATTTAGAGAATGAAAATGGTGACAAGTTCAGCAACAACAGCCTTATTTTGCATTCTTGTAACACAAAAACGACTGCTACAAGAACCAGATCACGAACTGATGCTTTCATAATTTATGAGCTATGCCCTCTTAGCATTTGAAAAATAAATGAATAAGTAATATTTGAAAATGCATCTTCCTTACATTTCCAGTTATTTTCTTTTGGCTTTTTAAATCTATATTGCAGAATTAACATCATGACCACTCCAGGCATGCTAGGAATAAGTATCATCCAATGTGGGTCCTGAGCATTGCTCTTTGGAACATGTTCTTACCATGGCAGTGGTTTAATGAATGCTTAAGACTTAAAAAACATCTTAAACATTTTATAGTATCATCATGCCATCTAGAGGTGGCATATCACTGAGGCTCCCACTTATCCTCATTTCCAGAACAAAGCAACCCTGTTAGAGGTACAGTGGGATGGAGGCCTTTAAAGACAGCCTTTCACTAGGATGAAGATAGTGCCATATGGCATGGACCCCATGCTGGGGAGTGTATCCGGTGATTCAGATCCCATGGCAGGTAGCACTGGAAAGTAATCCTCCTGGAAGGTGCACCTTTGGGAGTGCTGATTCTGCATAACTTCTGATTCCAACCCAATAATACTGACTTCTTTTTCACTTTTCATATTCCATAAAAAGCTACTCTTCTGAGCAGAAGTCAGCCTGCCCTGATGTATCTGATTAGGAACAAGGAAGAGCCCCCAGCCAGCCCTGAGTTGTACATACACCCTGTATAGGGTCAAAGAGAGGGAAAATGTTCTGGGAACTTCAGTGCCAAAACTCATAATAAAAAATAGGCAAATACACTTGCAATTATGAAGAAAATGCCTAATTCCATTGAACTAACACACCTATTCAGCTACATCTCCCATTACAGAGGGAGGCCAGGAGGGATGGAAAGCTCAGCAACATGAAATATATGGTTTTCAAGGAACTGTCCATCTAGGACATGGAGTATGGACTTTCTATATCCAAATACCTCATGTCCCCACCTGCAGAACAGCTGTGGGCCCATCTGCTATAGTTTGTGTCTGGTACTGAGAAAGGGATGAACTCTGCCTGAGATCATCTGCTGGGCTTTTATCTTCCTGCACTTACCTTTGATCTCCCTTGCATAGACTTTCATCCCAGTTAATGCCTAAGCTGATGACAGAGACACTAACAGTCTTCCTCCATCATCTAACTTCTTTCACTAAACACACAGAAATTTAATATTTGAGACTGCTTCAACAGATTTGGTTGCAATTAGGCCACAGGTTCCAGCACTATTAGCAGAGGACAAGAAATGCTTTTGCATGAGACTCATTAGGAAATAAGTTAGGCCTCCAAAAACCAATTGCTTATGCACAAAAGAAAAATAAGCAATAGACAATCTGTTGCTTTTCTACCCAGCTCCACTAGAAACTGTGCTGCATCTGGCACTCCATATTCACCTGCCTATGAAGTCCTACATAGGAATAAACACTGTAAGGATCAATGTTGTTCAAGACAGTAAGATGAGTCAAGACCATTTCAAAACTGACAATTTAAAACAGCCAGCCTTGCATTCACAGGATGCTCTCCATCTATCTTGAGCCCTTGATTTCCCATACTCTTCCTACTTCCCTGAAGCAACAGATCTCTGAACAGGCATCAAGAATTTAACATAGAATTAAAGGACTGCCAGATAAATCAGCCTGAAAACGGCCTCAGAAGCTCTCTCATCCAAGCTCTCTCATCCCATCCTGTTCAAACAAGAATATGGGTGAGAGCAGAACAGTTTTCTCATAACATCTAGTAAGGACTTGAAAACTTGCAAAGACAGAGACTGGATAGCCTATATGGTCAAACTCTTCCACTGCTCTGCTGTTCCTGTGGGAAACAAATTTCTCATTGTATCTTGTCTGGATCACCACTGTTCACCTTACAGTGCTCCCACCATGCATCTCTGTGATGAGGCTGGCTCTGTGTTTCCACAACCTCTGTGTTTGTACTGGGGGGATTTGGTCACTCGTGTCTGGGCTGATCAAGCACATCCTTCAGCCTCTTCCCACAGGCCAAGTGCTCCAGCTCTGACCACTCTGAGATCCCTCTGCAGAGCAATGTTCTTATTCATTGATATCTATCTTCTACTGAGGACCAAAAACTGACTGTAATAATCCAGACGTTGTCTAATCAGTTTAGCTCATTAGGAAACCTCAGATCTTGCTCTAAATTTATTACATTTGCTTGCCTTTTTTACAAAATTTGCTTTTATTATCTTGTGATTTCTGCCTAAATGAAGAGCAGGAGATGTACATACTTCATAAATGTTTGCAAACTCTTTCCTTAACAAGGAGAGCAAAAATAAAGAAGAAATGAAAGAACTACTGACGAGGAGGCTGTTGTTGGAAACTGGCAAGAGATACATGATTATGTTTAGTTATGATTCTCAACTTCTTTTACCTTAAGGTGATTCTTGTCCCATTTTTAAGGATAAAAGAGTAAATTAAATAAGAACATTGCATAGTAAAACTACTGAGAAAAACAGAAATATCTTTCCCCTGTAGCAAAAAACTATTGTTTGGTTTTCTTTATGCCTCCTATTACATATAAAACCTATGGCTGAATTTGTTTTACTGTCTACTGTTATATTCCTACATCTAAAAGTACAGAACAAGCAAACGTCAGCATTGAAAAGTACTATGGAAAATGAAGTCTCAGCTCAGTGCCCTTGCAAAATAACATTAAAGGCATTCTGGAAACAAACCTATTCACTAGGAATATATCTCAAAAGTAGTAATTAGTACTGTAATTATCCTACAGGCTTGGCATCTGCCTTATATAAGTATTTAGGCTCCAAGAAAGCAGGTCAGCATGCCTTCAATTGACACTTACTAATAGGTGAGATCGTAAGAACCAACAAAACCCCCCAAAAATATCATGCTAACCACATCTGCTTTCACTTGGACAGTGTTACATGGGATGCTGATATTTTCACCAAGGTCCCAACACCATCTGTGTACATGCAACAATTCCTCCAAAAAAATTCATAAGCTGTTTTGGAAGCAGGAGTTACTCCATTGCCAGTCATATCTCTAAACAAAAGCAGTCATTTCCCACTGTTTTGTGCTGCATTCAGAGCTCTTGGAACACTAAGCACTCATCTTCCCTACAGCGAGAACAAGGCAGAGCCACCACGGGCCACACAAGTAGGCCCACTGTTCATGCCATGGTAGGCATTATGACCAACATGCTGTGGCAGAGGATAATTGAACCATTGAACTTACTAACTGCAGCTGTGGCTCAACCTCTTTGAGACACATCAGTCTCTCACAGCAGAAAAGTGTGTTAATGGGAATCAATGACTATAGCACCATATTTGCAGCCCAGCACAGTAAGGATAGATGGACTCTGATTTGGGTTTACCAGGAGCATGGAGATCAGTCATTCCTGTGGTACTGGGAGAATATCTGTCAGCAGGGCAGAGTGACCATGTTCTCAGTGCCCTTCCTCAGTCCATGACTGCCACAGTCTCTCTATTCTGGTTTTCTTCTATAGACATACGCACTTGTGTCACTGAGCCAGCACTCAGTTAATTTTGGCTGGTGAAGATAATTTAAAATCTCCTTTTTGTCATATTCTTTCCCTAAAAATAAAAAAATGATAAAATAATCAAATAAAAACAGCACCAGATCTGAAACCATAACATATCTGCCTTTTTCCAGTCTCTCAAACTTCCAATCTTTTAGAACTGCAAAACCAAATGCTTTAGAGAAATAAGAGCAATAATAATTTTATCTCTACTGATATAACTAAATATTGTGCTGCTATTTATAAATGTTTCCAAAACCTCTGAAAATCTTCTGTAAAATATTATAGGTTGAGGTTATCTGCTTTGAAAAGAAAAGTTAAGGCTTTAATCTCTCTCTCTATTTTTTTTCAGAATGATTAATTTACTTCATTTCAAGATTATCAGATGCTTGCTCCCAATATGGAGTTAATTTTTCCAAAAACTAAGCACAAGACTGCTGAGTTTGTTTTGTTTCCTGAAAAGGAGCCACTTATTTTAGGAACACTCAGACCTCAAAATTGTCAGTAAAAATTGAGAAGGTTTTGGTACAATTTTATATATATAACTGAAAGAGATTATTCATATGCATACTAAATATTATATATATATTAGATAAATTATAAATTTATTAGAATGTGAATGCACACTTCTCAAGACAATTCATGGTCCTTTTTTTTCCATAAGCATGGAAGCTCATTTAATTTCAGCTTTTACAGGATAGGCAGTTACAGTGTTCAGTTTCCTTTGCCATGAGCTAATGCTAAGCTTCTCAGCAAGTGCCTACCTTGTGAGTGAATCTCACACTCATTATCTACACCTGCAAAATACATTGACGTGACTGAACAAAATGGCACCTTAACAAAAAACAGATAAGTAAAGCAGCTGCCCACTGTGATGTGCAAAAACAACCTGACCATGATGTTTCTTGAGGATCTCTTTGAATTGAAATGTTATGATGACCACCATCAAAACAAAGACAATGTCATAAAACACGAATAGTGACAGGGTGTAGTAATATTTGGAGCAATAAAACTGGTTTTCTGAAAAAAGCCTAAAGAATGTACTAATACAATCAAGGAAAGAATTAGTGGGACTGGATTTCCTTCTAAGAAATACCCCACTTTTTTGCTACAATGATGAACAATCAATTGTGGAAAAAAAAATTAGCATAGCCCTTACAAGGTGCAGCAAAGGATTTATAAGAATAGTTTGCATTCACAGAGAAAGTAGGCTAATAAAAAACCCAGACTGCTTCCACACGCATCACCAAACTCTCTTTCTATCTAATGTGTGTGAATCTTTTAAACTCTGTTATTCCTCTCTCCATGCATGTCATTGGCATTAACCATTACCCAGAGTTGCTAGCACACAAGTCCAGTGGAAAAGCAGTCCAGCGACTCCCAAGCTTGTGACCCCTACTTGCCGCTACTTGTCCTGGTCTGACTTGGTGCCCTGCACAAGAGGGCACTGTTGTTCAGTACCTATTAAAGGCAAGTTCTTCTATTCCTCACAAAGCCAAAAAAAAAAGGTCATTAACAAGGCCTGTGGTACCTTCACAATTTTGCGAAAGTGCCTTCACTGAAGGTCTGCCCTATGCCACCTGCACCGCACACAATGAAGGCAGGACAGCAAGAGAAGGGGTGTTCAGTCTCACGTTAGATCACCACACTCGCTAAGTTCATCTGTGGTAATAAGGAGAACTGAAGATGTACAAGCTTATCACAACGTTGTCTCTTGAGACCTGAGCATTTTCTTTGACTCATTCCTCATCTTCTGCATACCTCCTCCTCCTCAGCCTTTATCACAAGCTCCATCCTCCAGTAAAGGGAGAGTTGATAGTGTGAGTCAAGTTAACTGCCATGAACTCTCTCACAAGTACTCAGGAAGGAATCAATATAAATACTGGTTTTGGCTTCTCTGTTTATTGCTGATATGGTAAAATGTTAAAGTCCAACATTTATTTATTGAGAGCACTTTTCTAAGCTTATCTTTGTATTGTCTGTTGCTATGCATACAATAAATATAAATTATCAGTGCAAGTAGTGTAGTCCCTGAAAATGTCTTGCACTAACTATTGCATTGTTCTCAAAACACACCTTTTACTCCTTTCTCCTGTCTCATCTACATCATAATCCTTTTATCTTTGCTAGCACAATGCTTTCAGTAAGAGTTATATCCATAAAATAACAAAAAGTCTTTGTAGATTGAAACAGTATGAGTGAAACAGTAATATCAGAGAATAAAAAGTAGTGCAAAAGTGCTAAAGCCTGTTCATACTGGGAGCAGCTAAACTCCTGAATTGTTCCCCCTGTAATGTGTCAGGCTATCACTCTGCAACACTGCCACATGACTGAAACTCAGAAAAAGAGAACATCTTTGTGTGTTATGTGTGTCAAACATGAGGTCTGAGTGTTTGCATGTGAAGTCAAAAGACAGAACTTTCCAGAATGATCCGCCTTATCTCTACAATTGTCTGATAATTTCCAAAGACCCTTTCATTTTGTCTACTCTGCTTCGGAAACGTGCCCATACCTGTGCCCCTACAAAACACAGAGACTGCCTCTTATAAGGCAAGCTTTTCTACAGGGAGCATGCATAGGACACTGAGCTTCAGTTCTATCCTCTATTCCTTGCAGTCACCACCTAATTACTCCACTACAACTGCTCTCTGCTTGTTTTCCCTTTCACACTGGTCACACTGGTATGACTTCTTCCCCTTTTGATCTTTGTGCATAAGTCTCAGAACTGATCAAGAGTAAATAGACATCTGAGGTTTGTATTTTCTCCACAGAGGCTTATGGTCTTTCCCTCAAAACTCCTGCATCTATACAAGAGTGATTTTTAACTTTGTTCTTTCTCTTGTTTTTAGTACCCCATATAGATGGAAGTGGAGGAGTAAGAGGAAAACATTCGTATCTGCAAGCTTAAGGCCAGGGCTTAAAACTTTTCTGGAATTTAGTATATTTCAATTACAATTTTGCACCCTGGCCTGTGCAGATGTGCCTCCCTGTCTTATAGTCAAAAGCAGAAGAGGGTAGGCATTTCAAAATGAGTGTATTAATTTGTTTTGTCCGCAGGAAACTGGAGAATAGAGGTGAACTCCCAACAGTCAGATCAAGGGATGGCCATCACTAGGCACTGTGCCTTATTTCCTGCTAGGAAAACTAATGGAGGTCCCAGAATGATGGCTACATATTATACTGATCGAAAGGTGTTTCAAAATATATAGTCAGCATTGTTTCTGGTTCATAAGCAACCAGACAGCAGGGTTGTACTGTAAAGGGCCTGAGAGCTCACTCATGGTCTACAGGCCTCCAGAAACACAGAGTTTGACACATGTCCTGGACAGGCTTGGATTTACCAGGTACATGTGGTGAGAAAAACTTTCGCATTCCATCAGACCTGTACTGCCTGTCTTGCACACACCTGTGTACCCCAATCTGAGGATGCCCATGTCCCAGCATATCCTCCAGACTGGGCCACACCTGTAGCAGTCACAGCCTCAGGCTCAACTGCTGTAAAATAAAATCTAACCAGGACATCGGAGTCACCTCCTGCCAATTCTGTGGGGTTTGGTACTCATTGTAGGAATGTGCCCTCGCCACCAGGATGTATCCCAACCTACATGGTGATAATGACCAGTTCTCCACTTGAACCTAGATGCTGCAGGAAAAAAATGAAAAATGGGTGCTGTATCAGTGGTGTACTGCCCTCTCTGTGGAAAAGGTGTGGGTGTTTATCTGTAGGGAGAAGCCCAGGCACTGACCACACACAGAATGCTGCAGCTCCTGGCTGGGCTGGGCAGGCTTCAACTCAGGGCTCCGCAGCACCACAGTAACCTCTGTCTTCAGCAGCTTCATGCAGGTCCTCCTTGGGGCTCCTTAGTTTTCAAAGGCCAATTTCCCAATACTTATCCAGTACAAACCTTATGCCAAGAACTACTGTGCAGTCAGAAAAGAGACAGTTCTTAACATGGAAGGATGAAATTCCTAGGTTTTTGAGTGCTAGACTGCTGAAGGAGAGATATCACACGAGTAGGTGAATTGGCTGTTTTTCCTTTGATATGACATAAATAAAATTAACAAGCAGTTTCTTTGTTCATTCCAAAGACATCTTTTATTTCAGATTTACTACAATGTCAGTACAGAGACAAATTTTGTTATGATGTTCTCCAGCACAAGGTTGAATAATTGAACTGTCAGCCAAGAAACTAGTTGAGATCTTTAAAAAATATTTATAACTAACACAGAAGCATTGTTGTGTTTTCAGCACTCATTTGTTCCCTCTTTAAGACTTTCAGATCATTCAAATTGAGACAGACATTATTTTAAAGGATGTTTCTAATATGTTATTATATTATCTTTACAGAAAGTAAACATTCTTCAGTCCGGACAAGGTTGTTAACTTTTGGAACCACAGGTATTCATGTATTATGCATTCCTATCAATCACAGCAGAGGTATCTGCATTTTTCTTTTCAAAACAAAACAGGTACACACATGTCATTTATTATTCTCTTGTATTTTGATAATGCTTCTCACATACAGGAACTGTGACTTTTATATCTTAACAACTAGTAGTATTAAGTATTAAAGACCACTCCGCCCTGTCTCGGCTAGAAATTAGAGCCAAATCAGAACACCAGAAAATAAGCTACTGTAGCAGCTTCCTTAAATGCAGAATTGCAAACACAAATCCAAAGCCAGGTGGAGATGGAGCTTTGAAAAGTTTACCAAGGGATTTGGTAAAGTACTGCTGATTGCAACAGCGCACAGCAGGACACAGCAGTGCAGGACACTTTCTCCAATTATGTAGTCATTATATGTATCATTCTATTTGGTATTGCAATAGCTCCCTAGTCCTACCTTCATCCTGGAAGTTTTGCCTCCGCTGCAAAGTGCTCCTCTGTGGAGAAAGGATGATGGTGACGTGCCTCTCCACATGCAAACCTCAGGAGAAATCAAAGGCAGATCCACACCATCAGAGCAGCCCTGGTGGTGCCATGCCCTTGTGCACGTCCAGCCACCACCCTGTGCCCCTGTGCCCTGCCACGCAGTGGGGCCACGCACCTGCCCCACGCTCGCCAGGAAGCCCCACCAGCTGCAAGGAGTTCTTTGGAGCTGCTGGGAGTTCTCCAGAAACAGCCTTAATTAGTGACAGCACCGCTGATAATCAATAATGACGGCTCAAGTAATATCCAGCTATAACAGTGCAATAAATGGAAATCAAATCTTTCATATTAGGTCAGTTACGCTGTAACTGATAAGAGTCTCTTAAGTCATCAGAGTGGTATTTTAAATAGATTACTGAGACTTTAAACATTATTTGATGTGGGCTTTATCTTCCGACATGGCATATTCTCAATTCTTTGCACTACTTGCAAAAGTGCTTCCAAACCTGCTTACTATCAACACCAGCAGCACTACCTAAGTCAGTAGTAAAGAGAAGGCTTAATAGCAGCATTGAGTACAGCAGGCTGTGGGACTGGACAAACAGGACAATGAGCAGCAGCCCTCAAGCAAAGAGTCCCAGGAGGGATAATAAAATAGCATAAGCAAAGAGGAAATATTCTACAGTTTAAAAATCAGTGAACAATTGTCCCACCTCTTAAAATACATAATAAGCCTTTTCTTTCTAATTAATTAGTCATGAGGCTTTCTATTGAATTTTCTCATTGAAAATCTCTGGTTTACATCTAAACGCATTATACAATAAAATCTTTTCTATATTGACCACATTCAATAGCAGGTTTTGTTGCTCCTGAGTAGATCAGAGATGTGGTTTCACCCCTAGACAGTGAAACGAAAATATCAGCATAATCCTTCTTAATGCTTTCTTTTCTGCTTTAGCTGTGTAATCGTTTCCAAAAATATCTGTGTGACTAGGGATCCAAGTGAGCTCAACAACAGCTCCAATCGATTTCAGTTGTTCGCACAGCTGTATGACTTAAGAATATATCCTTTATCCTTCTTTGAATTGCTAACAGAGTCCCAACAAAATCCTGTAGGATTTTATGTGTTGCTGTGAAACTGACTTCTGATTAATATTAACCTGCCAGTTTAAAGCTGGGATAATGCAATTACCTAGAGCTACATCTTGAAACCCTACTTACACTCACGAATACAAAAAAAATCAAGAAACAGTAACTCCTGGGGAAAAAAAAACAAAAACAAAACAACAAAAAACCACAAAAAACAACCACTGTGATAAGTAGATACATATATTAGTGTTTCCAAATTACACAACGGAAGTCAATGGAAACTTTTATGGGAGCCTTTAGAAAATTGCATCCTTGGCCAGAATTAAAAGATTAGTATCCATCCAGTGTTGGAGGAGACCCAGGGTTTATACAGTGGCAAAAATACTACAAGAGATGGATAGACGAGGACGCCGAAGTCCAGGAACCCGGCTCCCCGAATATGGAAACTCTGCGAGAGATTGATAAGGACTCTAATGTTCACACCCTATATTAATGTTTCCCCAGTTTGAATGTTATACACCCCAGTGTGTCTACCCTAGTCACTTTCCCTTGGTCGTTCCTTGTCCAGGTTCCCTCTTCCCACAAAACTCTCCGGGTCGCAGCCTCCTGTCCTGGCCCGACCCGGCCATGGGGGCAGTTGCCGGCGGGGCCGCCCAGGTGGCGCCGCTGGAGCCTGAGCAGGGGCTGTCCCCGCCTCTAAGTACCGGAAGCCCTACGGTAGACTTTCCCCGCCCATCTCATTCTCCCATTGGTCCTTTTGCCGCTCCTCCCCTCCCTCCTTTCCTTCGTTTGCATGTACCCAATGAAGTGCGTTACTCCGCCCCGTCTCCGCCCCTCTTCCCCGCCTACATCCAGGGAATTCCCATGCTCTCCTCAAAAGCCAGCGCAATAAACTGGACTTTTCCTCGTGGGCTGCTGGCAAGTGCGGGCTTGTTCCGTTCGAGGCGGTCGCCGGGCCGGGGGCGGGAGGAGCCGACCCTCGCTTCTAAGGGGCCTGATCCTAGGGAACCCTGCTTGTCGCTTTCCTAGCCTGGCTCCTGGAAGCGGAAACCTCTCCACTGTATTGGTGGACTATTTTTAATCCGCTGATAATCCAGTACATTATTAGTGTTAACGTATTATATCCATGTAATTGAAATACAATTCTTACACTGTAATTTTTAGAATATTATAAGGCACAGATGAAGGGGACGAGCAATTCTGACTGACAGAGTACTGATTCATGTAATTTTAACCATACCAACATATACCAAAGTTTTAAGTAGTAGTGACATTATCACTAAGTCATCAGAGCTAACAGGTGCAATTAAAACACTGGCAGTCAAAAGGTTTAACTTTCTATTTCACATGGAAAATGCAAATCACTTTTTCATCAGGGTGTTTCTTGATTCTGAAGTGTTGGGTTGCAGATCTGATGTCTCACTAGGCCCCTTTCTGAGAAAAAAGTGTACTCTTCTCAGCTACCATGCTGGTGAGAAGCATCAGGCTCCCAGGCCAATATAAATCCAGAGGAAAAGTATATTGCTAAGTCATACCAAGAAAACAGTGACTAGGCACATTCTCTAATTAATTACATAGATGATGCAAAGAATGAAATAGGTATAAAAATATTTCTTCACATAAGGTTTAGCTATTTGGTTTGACTAGGGTCAAGTCTTTGTCATACCTTGAAAGCATTGGCAAAAGTGGTTGTTGGTTTAGATATTTCCGTTGCTCTGAGGTGGTCTGCCTTTGCTCCTGGGAAAAGAACAAGTTTTACAACAATGTTCTACACTACTTCCATCATAGCAGTCTTCTACATCACCATCTTTCAACTTTCTTCACTCTATTCACATGACTTTCGAAATACTTCATCCTGTTTTGCCGCATCACTGATGACTCCCTTCCAGAGTTTTCCAGGAAATGTTTGATAGCAGAGCTGTCTACAAGATGAAATTATATATTAGCAGCGCAAAACCTCTGCAAGCGAAGAAAATTCTACTGTGATGCGTTTCTTTCTATCTTTACAGAAAATAGCACTTTTGGTAGTTCCTGCTTCTCCTGCTCTATATCTACTGTAGTGTTACTTACACCTATACACACTCTCTCGGGATGTTTTTCACTGAGTCTGCAGGACTGTATACTAGTTTCATGGACTGTCCACATTGCCTCCTTTGTATTTATATTTGCTCTTATGTTCACAATGCCCTTTCTTTTGAAGGCAGTATTGTTTTTACCTCAGTGACACTGCTATCTCACACACCTGCAGCTCCACTGCTGGCCTGTATTTCTATATTCGCTTTCTGCCTGTTTACAATAGAACATTACTTCTGGGGAGAGAGAGAGACCCACTCAACCTGACATGTTCTTCCTAATTGCAATATAATTTGCATGTAAATTTCCAATCCAATTAAGTATGTTTTTTATGACTAAAATGCAAGATTTTTAGGTAGATTATTCAGGGGTTTATTCTGTGATCACTAAGTATATATATCTGAATATATATCATAAAAGAGGCTTCAGACAATATAGTTATAATAAAATGGCCAACATACCCTTTTTTGCATCCATTTGCAATTTTTCAGATTCACACTTCTCAGTTTATAATGGAATACTGCAAAAATTAATTATTTAATAACATATAAAAAGTTGCGGTTTTTCATCTTCAGTTCAATCACTGTCACTTAAAAGGTATGTCTCTTCTGTGTCGTACATCTGAGCACACTTCAAATGAATATTTTTTTGTGATGATCAATGTTAGCAATTTTCTATGATGATCATGCATTCAACAACCACGTCCCTATTGAATATTTGCTGTTGTAACTGGGTAATTTCTGCTTAGGTTATTTAACTTTCCACCCGTGTTTTCCCTAATTATTGCTAAAATAGGCAGAAAAAAAAAAAGAAAAAAGATCTTTCAACATTATTTCCTAGTGGCATTTGTAAAACAAATCTACATAATGCAGTTCTATGTTGACATAAGTGGGCATCAGTTAAGTGTATGCCTGAGTAAAGAACTAAAATGTAACAATAAATCAGATTTTTTCAGAAGTTGTTAAACATTTAATTTCAATAAAATCACAGTTTTGACAATATAGGATAGAAATTACATTCTACAACACAAAAATAGTAATTAGGAGGTTAGTGACCACACAGCATATAAGAGATCGGAGTACCAAGTCCTTTGTCTGTGTATTGTCAAAATCAGTGAATTCCTTTTTCATTGGTAATTTTGTAGTTCTGGGTCTTATTTAAAAAGACCATTTTATATGAGAAACAGAACATAAAAGTCTACATGAGAGCTGCATATTCTTCTATTTAGTACAAAAAAATATATTGAGTATATGCAGTTCTGATGTTGTGAGCTGGAATTTAAGAAATCAATTAAATACAATGTCTCTTCTTGGTATGAGAGTATTACGTTAGACACTTAGTAGAAGTAATTTAACATTTAATGATTTTTTTCTGTCCTGAGAAGTTTCAATAATTATTCATACTGTCAAACTGAAATAAGTACTGTAAACTGGCTATAATAAACCAGTAGGAATTTCCACTACGCCTGCAACATTTAAGTAGGACAGTTACTTTCCTTTCTGGCAGATGCTTAATGATTCATGCCATTTAGTATACTGGCGTCTTACTGCGAGGCACTATTGCAGGCTGCAGGAAAGGTCACAACATGCATCTGGAGGGTAGAAATCCACCTGAGGATTCTCTGACAGTGCTCTTCGCTCATAACTCTGTAGCAAAGACAGGGTTTTCACTGCCATGAGGAAAGTTTGGAAGTCTGCTCCCTCACCCAGCACACAGCCAGGCAATGAAGGGATGCACAAATGTCTGTCCAGGCAACACTATTGCCACTGTCTTGTCGGTCCTTGTTCTCTCCTAAATGCTTTCCCTAAATCCCTGAAAAGGAAGCTGCACAAGCCCTGGAAATGAACATGAATTTTTGGAAGCAGTTAATAAAACTTCACCAGTATACTGAACGGCTTTCTTTTGCTTTTGATTCAAATAGCAATTCTGGACAGGAGCCAGGGGAAAGTCAGTGTTGACAAAGAATTGTTTGTGATCCACCAGAGAGTGTTTCCTCTTCCCCATTTGAGCTGTGACCTTCTCCCTCCCAGGGCAGGCACTGAACAAGCCTGAGGCCAAATAGGGCCACAAAGCTCTACCCTGGAAGGAATTCTGTCCCATAAAGCAGGTGGTCAGAAGTCCTCCTTGTGCCCTCATTTCTGCAACATCTGTATTCACTTTCTTTATGCATCAGTCAGACCAGGCTCTGCAAAAGAGATGAGCTGCAGACCTCAGGAGGACTTAGGCATGAAAATGAAGCTACTTTTATGCAAATTCTTTTTAGCATTTTCTTTCCACATAACAGATTTTACATTGAATGTGTCTTGATTGACTGCAATATGCTGTATAACTGAGAAATGACTATCAGTTCTTAGACAATACAAACTAACACAGAACACAGGAACCTAACTCCTCCAGGAGTCTTCATTTTTGGGTCCCACATTGTAAGGCTGATGAGACTCTTGCTCAAGACATCCTTCCTTGGTTCCAGAGGGCAGAGGTGTACAGCCTAACAAGCAGGGCATTGCTATTGCTAGTAGGAGCTCACAAACTTTGTACCATGCCTGGAAAGTCTTGGAGCTAAGACATGGCAGGATGATTTGCTTGTATTATCTTGGACTGCCTGAATCTTTCTTTTAGCTAGGTGAGCTGTAACAGAAATTTTTTAGCTGCCAGCTGAGTATTACCTAATTTGTTTAAGTTTTAGCTTAGCTTTGTAGGTTTGTGTATTATGAATGCTAGGGTTGTAACACTTCTGTGATTTCTGTATATAATAGACAGTAGAAGAGCAGTAGCTACTTTGTGCAGAGCAGCTATAACCTGGAATAAAACTAGGGTAGAGGATTAGACAAGTAACAGATAATAGGAGGGATTCTGTAAGTGTGGAGACAGAATAAAACCAGGCATTCCTGGGCTATAAAGAAATCACTAATGATCGATTACTGGTCGTTAAGCCATTGAGAGGCCAATAAAACTGGCTTTAAAGATAACAAAGAACAAATATTTGACATGAGTAATTAAAACATACTATATATAGTGTATTTAGATATAAAATGGAATTGTGGACCAATGAAGAAAGAGTAACGTGTAGTACGTGCTAAGAAACCTATAAAATAGCCCCACACTGATCCTGGAGTGAGATGGAAGGCATCCTCAGTAGCACCCTACTTCTTCCAGTGAAGAACTCGGGACACTAACAACTCACCATAAACCTCTCCCTTGTTTCTTGAGGACCAGCAGAAGGGTGAGCATAACTCTGGAGTAAGGGGTAGAGCTGATCAAATTGGTTTGTACAAGTATCGATTGCATCATGCTGGGAGTGAGCTACAATAATTGGAAAATTGTTGGTTCTCTCCAAGTGGGACTAATAATAATGCTTTGATTAGACTGCTAATACCTTAATTAATTCTTGCATTGATATGTAAGATTTCATTTTTCAACCCATATAAATTTCATGGTATGGGGGGTATTTTGTTTATTTTGTACCCATAAATTTTAGTTGTAATTGTGGATGCAATGCAAAAATAGATTAAGAAAGTTGTTATTCCCTGGAGCATAAGGTCTACATGATGACAAAAATTACCGAGTGCATGAGACAGAAGTTGAAGTATGACTTAGTACTAAACCAAGCATATTATCTACAAGAGACAGAGATTTCAGACAGACAGTACAATTGTGCCTATTGATTGGAAGAATAAATAAAGTCTTTTTGGTTTAGAGAGGGTGAATACTTTTCATTCTGACAACTCTGTTTCCCATTAGTAGCTTCCCAAGGCATTGCCATCAAATTGTTGACAGAAATGTGGTTTTGTAAGTATTAATTTCTAGAGGGGGTGGCTGAGTCCCTTAGGCCATAATTTTTGTCACAATAGAAGCAGCTTTTTACATTGCTAAAATTAGTCTTTCAGTTGACTTTGCTAGCAGAAATATGACAAATGCTTCTGAAATTTCTTATTAAGCAGATTTCATGGAGATATTTATTGCAATTTCTTGACATTCTTTAAAAAAATGCAAAACACAGAGTATTTCTCTGAGGTGTATGACACATTTAAATAACAGTTCACAAAAATAACAGGATGTAGATGAGAATGGTCAAGATGACAATAGCTTTACTGTATTACCTGTCAGTGTTTCCAGTACCATTGCTATCATCTAATACAGTCTACCTGAATCTTCTGCCTGTTTGCTTTTTGATTTTTCTAAATAGCAAAGTAGACTGGGGGAATGGCAGACAGAAGACTCAATAAAACCAGGGAGAAATTGTTCCATTTTTCATATAAAGTCTCAGGGCTGCTGTCAGCATATTTTTGTCCATATTCACCAAGCAGTGAAAAACTACTTGTGAAACCTGAAAGTCCACCTCTGTACTTGTTCTGGGAGACAAGTACATATGTGGAGTTAGCTGTAAACACTACCTTCACAAAAAGTCATCCTTATGTGACTGGGATAGTGCCTGACAAAGAAACCAGACAAAATCTCACTGCTCATAATAAGAATACTTTAAAAGAAGTTGAAGGGACAGGGAGTCTAGAAGAAAGAGAAGAGGAACAGAGAGGGTGTTGTCAGTACTCTGAGGGCAGTTAGAGGAAAGTGTGAAGGGAAGAGACTTTTAGAATACAGCATTTGTTGTGCCATGATCAAAAGCAAAACTTTTTGGAAGGATAATATCAGTTAATAAAAGCTCACAATCATTTCTAAAGATCTCAAAATCATCCTTTCCAGTGAAACATCTCTTACCCAGTGAAACCAGCACTTTGCATTCTTCAAATACCTTCCTATTTTGTCTTCTGCTTGGTGGCCAAACATAGCAATGACAGCCAGTAATATCATAAGCACTTAAAAGCCCTGAATAAAACTACTGAGGAGTCTAAAAGACCTGATAGCACTACAGACATTCAAGTCCTGTATGTCATTGCCAGGCTGGGACCAGAAGTCATTTAAGTAGCCTATTCATGTCCCCTACTTACTGCTCTCTGTCATAATGCAATACAAATTATTTTTCTTTGATTAATTATAATAACATAAATGCATCACTGGAAAGGAAGTTCTACCCTTCTTAGGGGAGAATAGCTACAAAGATATCAAAATTAGTTCTCCTAGGCTAAATGTTAACTTTTATTTCTGTCTGTATCTGCTGGTTCTTGCTCACATTATAACAAAGTTTCTGTTTTCAAAAGGAAAACAAAGAAAAGAAGAAAAACAAAAATATATCCTGTATGTCAACTAGCCTAGAAGAAAAATTATGCTTTGCAAGCTCTTCCTGTGCTGGATACCAAGAAATATCTACTAAGATGTCTGTTCAGAAAATTTATTGTTACAAGGTGTCAGGAAGGATTAAAGCAGGACACAAATACCATGCACATGCAGTCAGAACTAGTCAGATGGGGGACTGAGCAGAGCTCAGAGGAAGAGATTTTAACTAACATGGTAGTTCACTGGAATAAGTGGAAAGCATGAATACGAAGAGGTAGTATGGCTCAACTGATACGTAGTAATTCCATCAGCAGCTGTGACTTGGTAATATGTTTGAGTATTTTTGCAGTAGGGGTGATGCTGTCAGCTGTTGAACTCAGTAAAAAGTCTGGCTATGCCAGTGGTGTGATCATCTAGCTGCTGGAGTGAGTTGCACAAAATGCATGTGGGACTTTTGTATTCTTTTTTGAGTCCATCAAATTGACTGGTTGATCTTTATTCATTTTCTGCTGTTATTAGGGTTTATATTTCTCCTTGTAGCTCATTATTTAATTAGCTAGACAGTAGCTGTAATGACATGACATAAATAGGATATGATAGTCTGGTATGGTTACATGCAGAAGTTCTATATCTATATTTTCTCTATTACAAACAGTTCTAAATTTCCAGGTGTGGTTGCATCACAAATGTGGGGAAAGGATACAGTGGGTTGGGGGGTTTTTTAAGTGAAACTTAGAAAAAAGTTTCAGTTGAAAGGTCTACAACATTTTTCAGGTTTATAAACATCCAAAATATATGCATCTTTCCAGAATTCATCAATACTCTAAATATGACAGGTCAGCATCACAGAATGGAAGGAACTTCAGCTAGAAGTACAAAGCACAAAAAATGTCATCCTCAACTTACAAGTGTTGTAAATTCTTCTAAGAAAAAGCACTAGATGTTATGGAATGACTTATTGGACACACATCTCTTGTAGACCAGTAGGATGTATTCAACACAGCCTAGGCAGGTTTCAGTTCAAAGGCATTATGGTCTGTAAATAAATATTTCTTAAATTCACCTTTTTTTCCCTAGCTTTATTTTGAAATTGTATTAGACATTAACATGCAAATATAATACCCATTCATGTGAGCTTCAGACTATGGTGTTTCCAGTTGTTGAGGACACTTTACAGAAACAAAGCACTCCCAATATGACACCATTACTTTTGTACTACAATGTCCATACCTCCCCATAGCCCAAGGAAAAGCACATCATTCCAAATACAAAATAGATAAGTCAGAAGCTCAGAATCTAGGCTTTGTTTTGGGCCATTGACTGAAATATTTCAGTGTCCTTTACTTTATATTTTTGTTTTCATTCTACCTGAATTTCTTTACAGAATACTTCAGTAGCAAGTATTTTGCCTTCCATCTCACACCAAATCACAGTATAGTTTATCTGTGAAATGTTAGGAAGTTAAAATCCTGCACGTTTCTCTATATCAGCAATAACTATCTTGGGGTATATTTTGGCCACCCGGTAGACACTGTCATCAGCAGAGTATGTTCCACAAAACTAAGGGATCAGTAGTGTCATGTTGTTGTGCTTTAAAGAAATACTAATTAGAAACAAAGCAACAAGCTTGAATGCAATGGGAATCCAAATCAACCTTCACAAATGCACACACAAGAACTATCTCTGGTCACAGGGTAACTTTACCTGCTGAAACAGCAAGAAAGGCTGATCTGAATGGTATTATCATCTCAGAAATGGACGTGTCACTCTGTGAATACATGCTAAACACCAGATGAAAAAAATTATCTCTATTTAGCATAAAAAACCCATGATAATTTAGCTGCATGTGTCTTCAGCATCTTTAATCTCCACTTAAAAAACCAAAATGGCAGGTAGCCAAAAAGTAGAAAATAACACTACGAATGTAAAAGCTTATACAGTTATGTTTTCCCATCTTCTCCTGACACTATTACAATTAAGAGATCCCTCTAAGGTCATCTTTACTGATCTTCACATGTGCATTAAAAAATAATGAGACACAATGAGAACCTGAGACATCTCACACATATTTGAGTGTAGTTTCTTTGAAAATATTAAATTTAGAAAAGTGAATCCAAGTGAGAATTTGGCTTTGGCCATACCAGGAACAGCAAATGGAAAGGTGTTCAGCCGTTACTTCCTTTCAGCCTCCCATGTGTCAGTCTCACTTCTGACAAGAAAAATTCTTCCCTTTCTCATGTTCCTCCCTTCTCAAACATTTTCTGAGAAGAGGATCAAAATGAATCATGGACAGGTTGCATGAGCTTAGAGATTTATACAGGAAGAAAGAAGTGAGAAATGATTGTGTCCTCTGGAAACTCACCTGTTTGCTAGCTTTGAATATCAGATAATTCAACAACTCATCACTGTATGCATGTTTTTGGCTTGTGTTTTCACTTGCTGAGCACATTATGAAATGCTGTTTATCTTGGTCTGCAACTTTAAACAATCTGTGTGGCTCACCTATTCAGTGCTTCCTCACAGTCTTTACACATAAATCACTTTGCAAGAAAGAAAACTAAAGCTGTCCAAAGTTCTGGAGCTTATGCCCAGTAATGGTCTGGATATTCCCACACTGTATAAATTGAAATCAAATGCCATCAACAGCTTCAGCCCAAGCACATGAAGCAAGAGAAACATCACAGGAAATAATGTCAAGCAAAGTTCAAGAAAGTTTGTTGACTTTATTTGAAAGGAAAATATGATCTAATTTGCCTCCTAAACAACCTTTTTTTAAAAAAATTGTATTTCAATGAGTTATGCTGAATTGTTTCTAACCAATGATGATGCCATTATATGGGAAACCCATGGATTTAACAGTGATATTTATGTCTGTGATTTTATAAAGGATGATTTTGTTTCCTGGTTCTGGGAAAGTTGATGTCAAGTCAGTTACCCCTAAACACTAAGGACCCAGTACTTTCACTCACAAGAAACTATGCTTTGTGCAGAAATGCCATGATAGGGGTGAAGAATACAGAACAAAGCTTATGTTTAAATCATGCTATTACATGCCCTACTTTCAGGTAGAAATCCTTCTTAATCTGGCATCACTGAGATTTGGATTAACTAGTGTGCTTGATGGTGTTTTGTCATCTTGAATGCATAAATCCTCAAAGATGTGGTGATTTCCATACTGAATACCTGTGCAATCTTGGACCTCAGAATAAACCCCCAGCACAAGATCTGGTTTATTATGCCCTCCAGCCGTGAAGGTGCACATAACAAAGACAAGCTTTACAATACTATAGCCAGAATTTTTGTTTCAGATGCTAAAACTTCAAGGTACCTTCCCATGACTATACCTTTCCTGCTAAGGAAAACATAAGAACAAGTATATTGCAAACAGTAATATAACAGAGAGATATAGATGTTTACCAGCAGCCTTGAGGCTGCATTTATCAGTAAATTTCCATCAGCCTTTGAGGTGCCCTGTGGTGTCCCTGTGGGCATGCTAATTCCCTTAGGGTACCAGGACTGCTTCTCTAATGGGCAGCCATGGTAGCTGTGCTGTGTCTTCCTGGTCTCAGTGTGAGTCTGCTGTCTGATGGAGATGTTTGCAGCACAAAGTGACAGGCTTTATGCCTCCTCTTCTCTTTCCCCGTATGTTTTTTTAGAAGGTTGTCATCTCTTCCTCCACAGTAACTATGAGCCTGGAGAAACAACCTCCTACAAACAACATGCAGCTTTGTAACATCATTGCTCTTTTTTTTTTAACCCCTATAAGAAGAAGCACAGGCAAGTGATAGGAGACAACAAATGAAGCAAACAAAAAGGAAGGGTGAAGTGTGAGAGCTGAGAGCTTAAAAATGTATGACAAGGACCCCAGAGATGGACACAGAGCAGAAAATACCCCTCACAGCAGGCTGCTGGGGGTTGTCAGGGTGGTTTGCCATCTAAGAGTGGTAGGCAAGATCCATGGTTTCAACAACCCGTCTCTTGTGCTCCACCTTTCTGGTGGCAGTGATGGACAGAGTGGCCAGAGCCAAGTGAACAACAGCAAGCAGGTCATATGATTTACTGGACTCCTGAACAGGTGAGACAAAAATGGAGAGGTGAGAGAAGGAGAGGATCCAGAAGCTGTGACAAGTTCTTGGTGAGACAGGAGGGACTGCAGGGAACTGCCACCTGCATTTTCAGGTGGAGACTGTGCAGAAGGGGTGCCAAGGAGCTCCTGCTTCTTGGTGGCTTCACGGGCCCTTGTTGCTTCCCATGCCAGGTCTGGACAAGGTCCTGGGAGAAGACCAGCAGCCCAGAAAAGTCTCCCAAAGGCAGATTACTGCAGAGGTCAGTAGAGGGTGGTCACAGAAAAGCCCTTGGTGCTGATGGAGGAAAGAGCACATCAGCACTCCCCATGTCAGACTTCCTGCTCCAGGGAGAGTGTCTCCAGGGCCTAAAGGAGTGGGGTCTGGAACCAGCTGTGTGTGCAGACCAGCAGTTCTGTCCTTCATTCTCCAGGGCCAGGAGGACCCAAGCTCCAGCCCTTGACCTGTGCAACCCTGCCAGAAGCAGCCCCACACACCCAGGCCTGGGGTTCATTCTGTGCTGGGGCTGGTGTTCCTGCCAGAGCATCACACAGCCCTGAAGCACTAGCAGCTCCCAGGACCCCAGATGACATACACATGGATGCAATTCACTTGCCTCTGTACTTCTGCATGGCATTTCAATTTCTTTCTCCATTGCTTTTTCGGCTGAGCAAGAGGCAATGGACAGAACCTCTCCATAAGCAGAATTCCCTGCTTAGGCCCATGTTTGTGGAACAGTTGCTTATTGTCAGGTCTCCTAGGCCAACAAAAATGCACTACACACACAATTACAGTCTTTTGGAGTCTTCTTGTCTGGAGCCAATGGTAATAGACAGTAAGACTATCTCAGGAAAACAAGAATAATGGTTTGGATCACAAACACTCAGAAAGCACAAAGAATCACATCCTCTCATGATCCAGGTTTTTTCCTGTTTTTCAGTGAACACTTTTGCAAGATACAGCTGTCATCTTCACATAGCATACAGTTTATTTTCTTTCTAAAAGGGTTGCTCAGCTGATACTCATGTACAAGAGGTCCCTGGCCTTTTCCTTATCCATTTGCATCTAGAAATTGGCACATATGCTTTGGAAGATCTTCCTCTGTAGTGCTTTCAAGTTCACTACTGTCACATTTTTCAGGCTAAATTTAATGTTGCATTCATGATATGAATTGTTTTCTGAAGCATTTCAGCATCAGTAACTCGTGTTGGAATAAGAGTGATGAACAAATACCTCTCTGAACTTCGTTCCAATGTCAAACTCTCTAGAAATTCAGCTTACAATTTCAAAGATATATTGAAGCTGCAAGTCACATTCCCTAACTGAAAATAACAAAAGAATAGCCATTGGCCAGTCTCTATTTGGTAATTCCTTATGATTTATAATCAGTTTCAAATAGTACTGGCCTTCAGTAAATAAAAATATATGGTTTTGTTTATTTCCATGACGAAGATTAAATCTTCTTTTTTCCCCCTGTGAGTACACCTAAGTTTTGTTAACTCATAAACCACTACAAGCATTTTTTTTTATTTTCCACACTGCTTAAAAGGACTACATCAACATATGCCCTGAAATCCTCCATGGATGATTTGCTTTATGGTCTGAAATGTCTAATTAATTCCTTCTGTTTCTCATTTTTTTCAATAATTGCATGTGAGATGCTTATGGCAGCATTCTCAAGAAGCCGCATTGGGTACATATTTCTCTTTACAATTCAACACCCAAATACTGTTGGAGAACACATATTACTGAATACTTTTTGGTCATCTACTTAGGTTTGTTGCAGCTTTTTTTCACATATGTTATTATCTGTGTTACATGGTATTTACAGCACACTTTCTTTCCGTGGCTGCTCTGAGCCAGTATTTTTCATCAAATCTAAATGTCATCTGTATAAACCTTACCAACCTGAAAGGCATGAAAAATGTATCACATTTTGCCTCAGGTGCCAAACACAGCCTAAAGAGACATCTGAAAAAACAGTGCAGCTCACAAAAGTTTCAGAAAGTGCAAAAAACCCCCTTTTATTTTTGCTAATATGAACATCTGCCAGGAGCCCCATCATGTATGAAGGACAGAGGTATTTGTCACTGACCACATCTCCCCTCAGTAGTATAACAGAACCATTTTGTTTCTTCAGGTCTATTGATGGACAAACAAGGAGTTTCAGTCATCTTTTCTGTAACTACAAGAACTATTCTGTCTGTTCTTCCAGTCATTCCAGAGCAATAAGCATATCCAGCTCCGCTTTAAAGCATGGCTTTTCAATGTGAAGAGATCCCATAAGTGTGGGAATTGTTGGACAATTCAATGCTTTCCTGCATTATTTTTAGTATTCATGAGGTATTCATCCACTGGGAAATGGCTTCAAATTATTTTCAGCTTTTTTTGCTCATGTTCTTACACATGATCTAAATTCTTAGATCACCCTGATGCACTAAATTGCACAGTACTTGCCCTTTTTTCCATGTACTATGAATCAGCACATTTATTTCTGATATATCTTCTGTAGGCTTAGCCTTGTGACTTTAAACTCTGCAAACTCTTCCTTTCTATTCCCTTTAATTTAAATATAATAACACAACTTTTGGCAGCATCTTAGTTTATGTGTCACCTGCAAATGAATGCTATTCTGTTTATGCTCAGACAGATCTACTGCCTCAGTGCCCTTTGCTCCTGTAAGACATTCTGAGCCAAGTCATACGCTTTGCACAATCCATGTGCACCTTGCTGAATCTTCCAAGCTGTTCCAAAGTGATATCACCTTTTTCAGTTCCTGGATCTATTCCATCACACTGGCTTGTGCTCTTTGTGACAGTGTAAAAGTGACACAGGCTGTTCCTGTCCTAAGTTTGAAAACCATGACCTGATCTCTTCTCTAGAACTCAAGCTCTCAAATACACTTTCTTCAGCCCCAGTGCAGTCACAGGTTGTTTTGAATGAAACTTCTTGCCCTTTCTGTTTTTAGAAAATACTTCTATGTTTTGTTTTCTATGACTTTTACTTCTTAGTGTGTTGTCCTAAATAGTTTCCAGTAAATCTCCTAAAGGCAAGATTGTGTTTTACTTTTTTCCTCTTAAGTGGCAGGCATTGATTGCAAGTCTAGAGTGCCATATTATTTAAATCCCCTTCAATTTTCAAACTTATATGAATGCTAGTAGAACTGTATCAGACCCTTTCTCTTATCTAGACTATGATCCAGTCCAATGATTGCTTGATGCTCAAGTCATCTGTTTTGACTTATGTCCCATTCCAAACAGATATGGAACATCAAAAAATTTGCATCCTCAAAGCAGGACTCACTTCTCAATACATATCCATGGCAGACTCTGGCTCCACAGAATAGCTGTGTCTACCAAGAATATCTAGAGAATCTCAGAGTTCAGGTACCTTCAACCATCCCCATGCCGAATTCCATTCATTCCACCGTGACATTCTTGCTGTCCCTACCCATAGGCAGAATGGCACAGGAGAGCCATGACACTTCCAGACAAGCATTTGCTGTTGTGTTTCTACAACATTCTTGGCTTCTGCAATTTTTGGGTTAGTCTTCCAAGAGTAGGGAAAGGCAGCCAAGCCTTAAGTCTGGCCAGTAGCCAAGGAGCAAGTCAGTGCCAGCATGGCAAGAGCAACCACAGCTTCACCTCAGCTGTAAATACAAGGGCTGGGACTTTCCCTGAGACTTTGACGGGAACTTCTTTCAACTCGCACAGGCAGAAAAGGCTTGCAACATCCCCTCATCAATTCCTCCCCTGTGCACTCGCCCTGGCTTCCATTAGATAAATACCAGATGGGCTGTCGTGGTTTCTGCACTCTGCTCCAGGCAATAAGACCTCTCTGCAGCTCCTGAAGTCTCTCTTTGTCCAGCACATACAGCGTCCCACCAGCTGAGAAAGCACTGGCTTGCTTAGGGTGACTGCATCAGATTGAGTGCACAGGTGAGTTTTACACAGATGAGACATGGGTTTCTCTCATTTGTGCAGGTAGGAACAGGGAACAAAATGGCTAAACTGTCACTCTGAGAAGTTCGAGTGGGCTTGAACTTTAATTTTTAAGTCTCCTGAGGAAATTTTATCCCAGTGTTTCTGCCTGCTAGACAAAACCCACAGAGCCAGGTCATGTCTGCTGGTGTTTTATTGACATCATACAACATATTTGTAACTAGGAGCTCATGTAAGGAAACACTGAGACATAGGAAACTATTTTTATCTGTAAAGTTAGGGCAAACCAGAACTTCAGATTTCTCAATTAGTATTCAGAGTGCTTACATAGCAGATAACAAGTTTATTTAATCTTCCAGAGGTGTTTGCTATTGTTAAAGAATTGAAGAAAGCTTCTACAAATAAGGGCTGGTCAGTGGGCTTTAAATGATGGATCTACAAAGTAGATTTTCTTTTCAGAGCCAAAATATTGGTTTGAATTTCAGTAGCAAGGGCAGGGTGTTGATTTGACCCAAATTATAATTTATCACTAATAAAAGCTGGAACTAATGATTCTTTTCACTTCTGGATGCATGTATAGATTTCAAGTTTTCTCTTCCCATTCAAGCAGCATACCAATTTTAATTGTTTAATATTTTATAAGTAAGGAGCTTCAATGCTGCAGAAAGAAATGGATTTTTTCCTTAAATATTGTCTTTTACCAGCTCACATTATTAATTCAGAGAACATTTGCAGCTGTCAGAACTGTTCTTCAGCTTTGATACAGGAAAATTTCATACCCCCTCTAAATCTGCAACACAGACAAAAGGCCAATTTTTTCAAGTCTGTTGAGACTTCATAAAATGATGCAATTAGTGGAAGATGTAAATTCTTTTTAGATGTGGCCTTTCTGAAGCTCCTAGATTTGTTAATAGCAATGATTTAGACTAGAATGAAGTAGCACTGTAGTTACATACCTAAATATTGCAATGGCCATTGAGAAATCAAGCATCCCTGTACTTTCTTCCTCCATATTAGAATTTTCTTATGCAAATATATTAAGCACTTTTCATATTTCTACATTTTTAGGCAGATGGCATGTTTTTAAATTACTTCTAGTAGTTACAGACAGAAATGATAACCAGATAAGGGGTTCACATTGCATTGAGAAATTATTAACAAAGTGTGTAACCTACATTAGTGTTTTAATTCTCAGCAGAAGCTCTCTTGGGAATGATTTTGCTGCCCTCGTACACATACTATGCCATGTTTCACATCACAGAACAGCTGGGGACATGCAGACTTGGCTGCTCAGGGGTGAAACAAAATAATAAAACAATCTCACAACTAATTGCAACTAAGACCAGAGCAGAGCTAGTCCAAAGCAAAAACTTCATTAGCATGGGCATTGGGTGCTCAGGTTCCTCCTTACAAACCCAGTCCCTCAAAAATACAGACAGCAACTGAGTCTTTCAAGGAGGATAATTAAAATCTACATGTCTTAAAGCCTCTTTCCTGCTTCCCAGTCAATTTTTATTAAAACCTGTTTGTTCAGTAACTTCAAGATTTGAGCCAACCATTTATCCCATTCTGATTTTAGTTGCTGTGCTAGCAGAGTAGAACTGCAACATGTTCAACATTTTATTTTTTTGTGGTATATTTTAGATATGTTGGCATTTTGACTTCATTTTTATTCTATTTAGATTTTAATGTATATTGACTTTCGGGTTTGAAATCTGGCTTTTGTGAAGAAAAGGTAGGTGCAGGTATTTAAATGTCACATTTACATGCTTATTGCAGTCAAGATGTGGGGGTCTTTTTGTCCCCGCATGCTCTAAAGTAGAAAACTGGGGGTTTTTTAACTCTTTTGATGTCACTGTTTAGAACCACATACTCTCTGCTTTTTCAAAATTTCTCCAACATGCACTCCCTTTAGTGAGAGCACTGCCGATAAAATAGTCAGTAAATTCACTTACTTGTTGTTATAGGCAGGGCTGTAAGAAACGGGTGCACTCTCAAATGTCCCCCTGAGCCCTCCCTGGGCTGCCGGTGACAGCTCTCTCCTTCCTGCTGCAGTGGTTTGGGAAGGGTGCTCAGGACGTGGTGGGCAGTGGGTGGTAGCTCAGGTAAGCACTGATTATATTGAGGAGGATTGGGAATAGCTGCTAGCAACGGCATGAATTAGAGGACTGACAAAGCTCCTTCTCAGTTTAATAGTGACTACTGAGTACAGCCCTGGACATACATTTGCAAAGGTGTTTTTAATCATTTTTTTTTTAACTTTACTAAATTGTTGATGTGACCTCTTTCCTGACAGGATTACTAGAGAAATACTCTAACTTCTGTAGTGGCAGTATACTGGAGACACAGGTTCAGGATACCTGGCTTGGGACTGCTCCTCTTATGCTTGTCTGAGGTGCCTAGTGTGTTACACTGACAGAGCAACACACGTCACCCTGGGTCAGGAGAAAGGCTGGGTCTCACCTTGCGCTGGGAGATTCAGTTCCCATGACTTACTTAGGAAAACAGGTGGTTAAGATTAAATCAGGTGTGAGGACAGGTTCTTACTTCTGAATGATTCTGCATGATTTTTCTTCATGTGCTTTCCCAAGTGGAACAGCCTCACCAGGACAAATCAGAATGTGCAGAAAAAATATTTTAATAAACAGCAAGTTATCCCTACAAAATAAGAATATTAGTAAATTTCAATTGAATCCTACAACCTGAACTACACCAGAGCTTCATGTAGCTTGGCACTTCAAAGGTTCTTAATTATAATAATATGCTACAAACTACTTGATCAATAGTGAAATGGCTCAGCCATCCAATTCAGATAAGTTACCCCTGAGGAGTTACACCTCAGCATCTGAGGACTGGAATTAAAGTGTTTTACTGCTGCCTGTCACCAATCCTTTAGTGATACCAACTATATGAGCTAGTTTCTGGAGGCATCTAAATAAACAAGCTTTAAGAGATAAGAAATGTATTGGAGAGGTTGATTGCCAAAGAGCAAAACACTTCTGGCATCATTAAAGCACATCAATGTTTTATAAAGGATTTCTCTGGGTGGTCCCATGCTACAGTGACTGTGAGAGCAGGAAATGTGTAAAAAGACATGTGTACTCACAGCAAGTGGATAATTATGCAATAGTCATAATAGTACAAAATAGCAATGCAATAAAAGACAAGGGGTTTATTCAGAAAACTCAATCCCTCATTTTGTATTGCATTTCCTTGCTGAAGATGTAAGAGAGGGTCACCCTGCAGGAGGGAATTATTTTGTCCAATTAGGCAATTACGAAAGCAGCACGATACTTTGTTTTGTACCTCCTGGCACCCTCTTCTTTGCTCTTCAGCTAAGTTCAGTAAGACCCCACAAGCTTTTAATTTGTCTCTGCTACACATCTTATCCCAAGTATCCACCTTTTTCTTCACTTCTTTCTTGCTTACATCCTCCTTTCTTACTTATTGCATGGTCTTGATGTGCAGAACTGAGAGTGTGACTTCTGCCTTGACCCCACATATTTCACAGGGGTAGGAACAAGAGATACACAGTGACTTTGACTGAGACCCAGGAGAAAGCACAAGACAGAAACCAGGGTGACTTCTCTCTGAAGACAGCACCCTCTGCATAGCAGTGCACAGACAGCAGGGATTTTTAAGAGATCTTGCATAAGGTTTCCTGTGCCCCTGTGCAGCGGGCCGTGGCACAGGACAGTGCTGTCTGCCCAGGGCTGCACTGCAAGCAGTCTGGTGGCAGTGCTGTGATCTGAGAGCAGCATCTCACAGACAGCACCGTGGCAGGCAGGTGCCATTTGTACCAACACCTTGGCTGGGAGCTGGGCACACCCATCCCTCCTTGCCAAGTGAGGGAGGCACCAACAAGCATCTGCAAAACCTGGGCTGAACTTACAGGAAACTTTGGTCAAAGAACAATCCAAACTACATCTTTCATGCTGCCTTGAACAGCTCTGTAAATTTTTTTTACTAAACTCATTGCTGGGTTTTTATCTATTTTAAAAGTATATGTCTAAATTTGCGCTTCTCAACAATTAATTTTCAAAGCCTGTAGCTTAAGTTTATTGCTTAAAGCATCTTGAAATCATTGGCTCAGTAATAAGGTTACATCTTCCACCAGAAAGAATTAATTTTTAAGATTGCCTGATAAGAATTTTTCCTTATTTAAAAACACAACAGCATTTTAAACTAGGGGGCTTTTATTTTTTTATTTTGTCTTTTTTTTTTTTTCCCTCTGGTGAGGATCATAATTTCTTCTAAAAATATCAATGTTCATTTTGTCCTGAAGGAAACCAATGGAGAAAGTAAACACATTTAGTAAACTTCACATTCAGTGAGTAAAGGAGCTGATAAAATTATCTACTGTCTTGGATTGTCATTCAGTCATATGGCTTTACATGTATTTTAGTATGCAGGCTAGTGTAAGCAAGAACACAGATTAATGAACTTTCTGTAAAATCTGATCGGCCCTATGCCAGACATGTTGCAAATACATGTTAATTTGTTTTGGCAAGAAAACCTCATACTCATGCTCTGCTTCCTTAAATCTTTCATCATACTCTCACTCCTCAGATTTCTAAGAGCATAAGACAGCCAAGAATTCTGTCACTGTGCCATAGCAGTCATCTCACCTTTGTTTTTATCACAGGTATTATGAAGCAACTGGGCTTCATTTTTTTTATCACTTGTACAACCCCATCTGAAAGCAAGCTAATTGAAAATCAACAATTCATTCATGTAAATGGGAAGAAAGCCAGGCTTGCGTTGTTCTCCTAGATCTCATTAAAAATATGTACTCTTACGTTTTTAGTGTTCTGAAGGTCTGGTTGTGGGTGTAATGCCACTTAATTCCAGTCTCAGTGTATGCTACCATTGGGCCATCACTAAAAGCATCCCGAATAACATGCTCTGCCTCATTCTCCATGACTTTTGACCACAATAACATAGGGTTACAACTGAAGAGCCATTTTCCACTTGCTTCCTTCTCTTTCGGTGGTACAGATATGCATTTGTGTGTGTGTCCGTCACAAATTTTTTAGGGTGTCCATTATTTTGGCTTGATTTCTACAGGAAGTGAGATTTCTGTACTCATGCAGAGGTATTTGAGTGCCTCGTGTTTGTGTGTTCCTCAATCATTTTTCTAGTGATGATTTCAAACAAATATACAAGGAGGACAGAGTGCTTTCTTTTCTGTATGCTCCATGAAAAGGGCAGCAGAAGACCCCACAGAAAAGTTCTGAAAAATTAAAGACTGTGATTATATGTATTTGAAATACCTGAAATCCACTAAAAGTGTTACAAGAGTCATCTCCTGTGATTGGAAACAGTTTCAAACAGTGCTTGTAATCAGCCAAGAAACACAAACCCCTAGGAAGCCAGGCTTCATTATTTCTAGTGTTATTTCTCTCTGAGATAGAGCTATTTGTTAATGTCTCTAAATGGCAGTGAGGGAAGGACACAGCAGGAGTCCAAAAGGTGCTTCTCCATTCATGGTGTATCTGCAAGCATGTCTTTCTGGGTCTCAGCACATCTCCTGGGCCAACTGGAATAAACCGTGTGCCTTGCACTGTAGGCAGATCTGTCTCTCCTTCTCACACTTTCTCACCTTCAGCTGTTTCAAGAAACATTTTTATTCTTCTTGCAGTTGACTAGACTGGATTAAGCTTAATACCTACACACCTCAGAACCGTACAACAGCCCTGAAGAGACTGAGGAAATTACTCGAGTTATAGCTGGGTCTTATGTGTTTATGGGAGCAGCTGGAGGTGGTGAGATTTCCAGTCCTTTCAGGACTTAGCTATGATTTAGACAACATTAAGCACATCTTTTTAGGACTATCCTTCATCTGTTTGAAGAGCCTCCAGGCAGCTTTAGTGTACTCCTGATAAAAAGTGAAGATGTGGGAAATGCAATGTCCTCCGTAGGAGGATTTATTGTCTCAAACAATTTTTTTTTATCAGCTTTGTCAAAACTCAGAGCCCAGGATTTTCTGCTGAGAAGAACAGTAGATATTCATTTGCTTTAAAGAAAATTCATTAATAATTTGTTGGAACACATTTGTTCAGAGCTATTCTGCTGTTTTCTTTATGTGCTTAAGTACTGGATTAATCATGGGAGAGTAGTTTAGCCAATGCCTTTCAGTTTTAGGTGTATCAAGAAACAGAAAATGAAATTTGTAATTCAGGGCAGATTTGGTTCCACAGCTGTCAGCTTATGAGAAACAGTATTTGTTATAGAGTGCATTCTTTGTCTTTCTGTGGCAACAGTAAAATGAAATTTTAAGAAAATGAGATTGCCTCAGAGTAGTGCACGTCTTTCTGAGAAGAATTTTAAAACGCCTTTCACCTGTTTTCCAAGCTACACCAGGATTACTGTATATTATGTATGTATGAAATACTTCATAAAGACTTGCAAAGCTGTAGTACTACATATGCAAGAAAATGAGTATTAATCTCTCTGTTTTTCTACTATATTTATTCAGCTACTATGTGTAATTTGAGTGTATTGGAGCAATTTTGTTTAATATACACCTTTTGATCATAGATTATAAGACAAAGCAGAAGTCTCATTTACAAAAAAACCCAGCAGTTGTGGATGACTTCTACTTGTCAGTACATGCAATAAACATTTAAACCAATATACTCTTCTCCTGGAAGAAACTTTAACTTTGGAGAACTCAACAGCATGGGAAACTAAAAATTATCAGTGCAAAAAAGTATAAATAAAAAAAATTACTTATTTGGTTCAAGTTCACCATGCCCATCCACAGGTATATAGAATTTAAAGCAAGTAATGAAGAAAAAGAGGCTTGATATAAAAAAATAAGCAAAATAAAAATAAATAAATGTATAAATAAACCTGGCCTTTTACACTGCCTTTGTCACTCTCAGTCACAGTCACTCTTCTTCATTGCCACCAACATAAGTATCTGCCACCAGGGTGGTGTCAAAGCACCGTAGTTACCAGAAATGCAGCCCAGCCATGACTGAGAAGGATGTATGTTTATCAGGTAGGGATGGATTAGGTGTGCACAGAGGCATCGGGGGAGCAAATCTGATTGAACCTGTTCAGTGTGTTCAAAAAGGCATGAGGAAGGTCTGCAGTACTTAGGGCAAGAGTTTATTTTCACCAGTTTACCCTTTACGCCAACTCAAGATCAGCTCAGAGTTGCTCAGCAAGATTAGGATGATTAATCATGTCAAGTCTGACAGCATGCAGGGCTTTCTCTCTGTAGTGGTGATGAGAATCTGTTTTCAAAGTGTTTTGCAAGAGACATGCTCTCAACCTCTGTTGGTGAAATGAGTTGCCATGTGCTCAGCCCTGCCTGTGTGTTTCAAAATATGTAAGTTCTTGAATCCATATAAGGAACTGCATGCTTTCCTAACCAGAGAGATACAGATCTTTGACTGAAAAAACCTCTAGCAGAGGCTTGAGGACTAATATATGTGGATGCTGTGTAAGAAAGTTTAGCTCATCCTTGGTGTAATGATGAGAGATACAGAAGACACAAAAAAAAAAGAAACCAAAACCAACTAAATCCTCTCTGTTAAGAGAGCAGTGGAGCTACACAGAGATGCAAGAAGTCACATCAGCAGTTTAAAATGGGGGCATAGTCTGAACCCAAACTGCTTATCCCAGATGTCTCGGTTTCACTGCTGTATGAGCACAGTTAAACAGCAAAGGTTAGTAAACCTGAGGGAAGAATTAACTTCCACATGCAGCAAGATACTATTATGTGCAATGGACTAAATTTAATAAGCTCCAAAGTGTCAATCCATGTCTCTCCATCATTATAGAAAAATAACTCTTTTCAAATCTGGAGAAACATGTTTTTTCTAGAAAGATAGATGTAGAAAACATTCATAACCATATTCTGCTACACAAAATCACTGGAATATGCATTCAATACTGCTGTCATGGTGTCCGTGTAACTGTGTGTGAATTCACACAGATGAATCTACCTCCACATGCTATATAGTGAGCAAAATGTATTAAGGCAGGACTTTTATTTGTCTTCAGAATGCTGTACTAGAGCAATGCCAAGCTTCTCAATGCATAGAGGCCATTCTCATGTCTAGCACTGTTTATTATTTGCATAGTGTAACAGAATTCTTGCTGTTATTTACAAGGAAATAGCAGTAAAAAGGTTTAGTTTACATAGAAAGAAGGCCTTTGACACTTTATTTTTTAAAGTTACACTTCTATATTTCTTCTGCTTATAAGCCTTATGTCCACCTTTGGGATTATCATTCTTACAATGATCGTAAAAAGTGGAGGCGGGGGGGAAGATTGTAAATCTTGGGACTAAACAATACCATAACCTCCTTATAAACCTTTCTTCTTCATGACAATGGATCAAATTCCTGGCAATGCTTTGGCCATTTCTCTTCTCACAGTCCTTATATCCTGCTTTGTCTTTTAAATTTTCACTCTGAATCAAAAGACAAAAGAATATAATCCCAGTATGGGATTCTGGAAAATGATACAGGGGAAAATACCGAGGTTCTGTCACAGCTGCAAGCCAGCACAGGCAACCATGCAACATCAAGTACTCAAAAATGGATTTGTCCACTTAGCAGAATAATAAGCAGAGTATACAAGATTCTGAAGGTGGGAAGGTGATGTTCCATGAGAAGTATAATTTGAGAAGAAAATGAGGTCAGGAGATTTGGCAGCTTCTTATAGAAACTCTGTTAAAAGCAGAGACATAAAAATTGCATCGCAGAGCAAGGACTGAAGCAAGAGAGCCATGCAGCTGGAGCTGTCAGTTCTGAAACTTCAAAATCTAATAACATACATAAACCAAAATCTATGGACAAGCACAGAATTGTGCTGATATATTGATAAGATTTGAAAAGTCACAGCACAAAAAGAAATATAATTAGCAAGTTACATATAGAATAACAAGATCTTTCCTGTAAAAACATGAACTGTTAAAGAAAAATCAAGGGGAGAATTGATTCATTGAAAAGAAAGCTATTGACTAGTGATTCCAAGAAAGCCAACCTGCTAATACCTATTTTGCTTTCTGTTCACCAAAAGGGTCAACTATGATAAAAGGGTTTACATCAGTAACAAAGAGATGGAAATTCCTGCCAAATGATAGAAGAAAGAGATTAGGCCATGCTTAGGTGAGTTAAATGACCTGAGATCAGCAAGACTGATGGATTTCACCTCACACTGTTCAGGGGATAACTGACACATTTCCACAGTTATGAATAATTATCTTTGAGAACTGTGTGGAAGAGGTAAAGTTTTGAAAGATTGAAAAAGCAAAAATAACAGCTACCTTTAAATGTAAGAAGAAAGAGGAGGAGCAGAATTATTGCCCAATCCATTTAAATACAATTCTCAAACAACTAGAGGAAGCAAGTACAACATAAGAAATGGGTTATAGGCACATGGATTAATCAAGAATAAATCATTCAAAAAAATTCATCATTTCCTCTTATAAAAGGATAACAGGCATTGGGAACAACAAAGGTGATACAACTTCACATGAGCAAAGTTTTTAATATGTTACATGTTAGAAAAAATTTCAAAAGCACACTAGCAAATGCAGTTTAGATTAAACTAATAAAAGGTAAGGTTCTGTGGAACTAGTAAACAAAACATTTTTCAGTCTCTTAGTTAATCCTTACCAAAGTAGAAGACTTCATTTACTGCAGATATACAGAGGATCTCTCATGGCAAAAGTCCTGTTCCAGAATTTCATTGAACGGCATAGATGCTGGAATAGACACTAAACTCATTAAAACTGACAACTGACAAAGTTGAAAAGGGCTGCAAGCACACTGGAGGAAAGACTTGGAAATCAAAATTATCATGACAAATCAAAGCTACAGTTTGAAAAAAATATGGTTCTATTTAACAGGGACAAATGCACAATACAGCTCTGAGTCGGTAAACTCTATGGAAACCAGGGATGGAGAAAGAGGCATGGGAGCAGTCCAGTTAAAGGATTGGGTGTAATAGGATGCCTTAGCATTAGTACTTCTGTTCTGATGAGAAATAGAAGCATACCACTTTTCAAGTTTTGCTTTACACACAGAATGCTCTTGGAACACACTGAAACTAGATGCCTTTCCGCAAAAGCTAAGCCAGAAGACATGTTTTAGGTGGACCTAGACACACTGCATCTGCTGGCAGGCACGTAGGCTTCAGTACTAGACTAAAGTTAATCCAAGGTGGAAATCTGACACATGGATAATATGAAAATCATGAGCTCAGCACAGCTGTTGCACTCCACATCTTGGTTCCTGTTGCCACACACAACTTGTTAAAGCAGTCATCATCTTAATGCATCACAAGCTGACTATGAATCACCTATGTTGTGAATAAGACAAATGTTGACAGCAGGATTATGTGTGGTCTGTGAGGCAAGTGAAACAACCCTTTTCTATCTGGTAAGATTTCTGCAAGAACACTGCATTCAGTTTTAGCACCATACTTTTAATTAACAATTGGAGCAGTTTAGCCTAGAAAGATCAGAAGAAAGCCATGAGAAAGCACCACTCTCAGAAGCACAAGTTGCAGGAAAAGATGTGGGACTGTTTTATCTAGAAAAGAAAAGGGTGAAATGGTAACAGCTTTCACATCTAACAAAGGCTGCTGCAAAGAGAAGGGGGATAAATTGACAGCTGTGTCTACTATGGGGGAGGCAATAAAGATTGCTCATAGGAAAATCTGCCTAATAGAATGGCTGAGAAAGCAGTAAGCCAGGAATAATTCAGCATTCACAACACAGGAAGGTTTTACAAACAGGTTAGACAAGCATCTGTCAGGCTTGTTTTAAACACAGTTCATTTTGTTTTAGGAAGGGAGATGGACTAGATAATCTCTTGAAATCACTACCTGAGATATTTGCTTTGCTTCTGTTTTAAATGTAAATAGTAAAATTACTCTCTTTCCTGCTCCTTTCATCTTGTCTTTCTAACTTTTGAATCATTCCACTGATCTTCCATCTGCATTTTATGTTACATCTTTCTAATCTTTCCATTATCCATCTCAGTCTATGTCTCGGTCCCATCTCCACCATTCTGCTTTTGGTACTGTACCTCATCTGTGGCATTGCTTCTCTTCGGATATCCCTCTTTTTTCCCAGGTTCAAAGCAACGTGCCTGTCTTAATTCAATTTCCTACATAATCAAAGCATTTACATACAACTGTTAAACTAAATATAGTATCTTCATTCACTTCCCCTAGTGTTTATGCAATGGGTAAAAATGACAGTGTTGCATTTAGCTTTGCTTTTTATTTCAGCACCTCCTTTTATCATTACTGACCAAGTTAACTCAGAGATTAACACCATTTTCCTTAAAATAGTAAAATTTTGTGTACAGGAATTTAGTAACAATGCAGAGGAGAAATGGCACAGTTAATTATTGCATAAGTTTATATGGATTACCTTTTAAATAAAATAAGGCATACCTAGTGCTCTAATGTTAGGGGTATGGATTCATGCAAAAATACAAATATCTACAGCTTTTTCTCAGTTAATCTGTGGCTAATTACGTAAAAGAACAGACAACGGTTAGTGCATGCTTCTTTGCTGGTATTTCTGCTTTCTTCTGGTGCTTTGAGAGCACCCAACATAACCCTGGGCATGGAGCAGAGCCCCAGTGCTAGTCAGCTGCCGACTGATAGCCCACTGTCAGCCTTTGGACTGAGCTCCCAGTTACCAAACAAGCCTTGTATCCCTTGTGATATACTTTTGCTTCCCATCTTTCACACTGGCATATGAGAGTAAAACACCTTGTCCAATAGAAAATTACTATCCTTTGGCATTGCAGCTATCTCTGTCTGAATCTGAGAGACTGTTTTCCTTTTTTTGACTTGACAACCACACAGTTGCCATCAGATGCTGCATTTTCTTCAATTACACACAGCAAAGGAGAATTTATCTATGCAATCTCTATATCTTTGCAATCTACTGCCTGAATTAAGCTCCAGAAGTTCACTGCCAAGCCCACAACCTTCTTTTAGTGCAATAACAGCCAGCTGGCACAAAGACATGTTGAAAGGAAGGAAAAGAATGATTCTATGGAGAAAATTTACTTAATTTCTCTTTTTATTAGAAGGTACAGTCCAGAAGGCCTGGGATTTAAAAGCAAACTTGCCTTGTCTTAAATGTGATTTTCAAAAGTAGCAGATACACTATTAAATTACTATCAGTCTTCTAGTATACTTAATTAGCTAAAAAGTTCATTGGTGAACAGTTTATTTCTAATATGTCCTATGGTAACAGCTATGGGAATCCCTATTAAGTAAATATTAAGAAGAAAAGGTAAATTCTGCTTACTTTATTCAAGTGAATTGTCCCTCCTGTCAAAATTTGCATTAAGCTGAATTAACCACCATACTAAAGGAAACCTTTACTCTCTTCAGCTTTCTATGTCTTGTACATTCCCTTTACGTCTTAGATAGCACTTCAAGAAACTGTATTTTGAAAAAAAAATCTTCCTTCCATTATTTTTTCATTTCATTTCTCTCTTTTTCTTTTCTCAGCAAAATGAGTTCAATGTGCGTTTGCAAATGAGATGTTCAGTATAAGTGAACAACAGAAGAACTTTATATATTTATTTCTTGCTGGTGGATCCATGTCTACATTAAACATTTTTATAAGCTCAAGTAAAGCGCAACTTGACTTATCTACCAAATATATTACCTACTAACATCCATCTGAGTTTTGGGGGGTTTATTCCAGTCTTGTTTTGGAAAGAAGAATGATTCGCATAGTTCACTCAGCAATAACTTAAGGACTTCTTGGGGATAAATACAGATATTTTCAACTGGATGATTGTGTGTTAAAAAAAAAGTTTTAATTTCAATTTTAGATAGGAGTCTCTTTTGTTAAAGGGAAAAAATAAGAAAAGAAAGTTGAGCCTTATTAGGTATTAAGTTGGACCATTTATTAATATTATATAAGCAACTTTTGAATTTTGAATTTCCCAAAAAGGAAATTTATAGTTTTAGTCACATTAAAGCCTCATGAGACACGAGTAATGGTTTTTTCCCTCAGAGAATGGTTTTTAAATATGTCAAAGACTGCAATTTCATGCATGTGTCAGAGTGCACAAATATGCAAGACACATTCAGATGGGTCCCTATGAGGAGTTATTTTCATGTTGTGTGCTACTTGATAAAGTACATGCCCAGCTGGGACTGCAGCTTCAGCATAGCTGGGGTGAACACTTTGCTGCACTGCAAAGTCTCCAATGGAACCTGTTCGAGTCACACAAATCCTCCAGTACACAAATACTCAGACCCTTTTCTGCCTGAATCCACACCTTCCCCTAATGATTAGGAGTAACTCTGTTGGCAGCTCTCCAAATCACAGGACTCCCACAGTTCATTGCCAGAACGGTGCTGAGCAGGCACTGATGCCAACTGAGGGTTACATAGCTACATACAGAAGTAGTCCTAGACAAAATCTTCATATATGATTCTCAGAATAAGCATTTATGTGCCCATCTCACTAGCAAAACTTATGCCCTACAGCACAGGACACAGATAGAATCATGGCCCTTATCTTTAGGTCATGGCAAGGTGGAGGGAAGTTCAGGCTTGATTTTTTATTTACCAATCAAATGCAAGTTTTGGATTAAACAATTTAAAATTATGCCAGATTTTTAAAAAACAAAACCTGTTTCATCTAGATAAAAATAGAAAATAAAGTGAAGAACACCATCTCAGTGTTTTTAAATGGCAGTATGTTTAAATTGCAGCATTCTGAATGGTGCTTCACAGAAAAATGTAAGCAAAAGGTTCATAAACAGCAGGAACAAAGCAGTTGTTTTGTGTCTAGCTAACCATTTCACACATTTCTTTCCTGCAAACTGAGACATCTGTTATTCCCACTGCACTAATTAAGACAGTCACCTGTGATACAGTGAAAGACTTGAATCAGGGTTCCAGAAAATTAAATTGCTGTTCCAAGTACCAAATTGATGGCCAGTCCAAGAGAGGGGTCTCTCAAGGTCTCCATTTGGAGGTCTTAGGTTTTCTGCGCTGAGTTCACCTTTTGTAAAGGTAAAACAGTCTGTGGACCTTCAAACCAGACCTTTTGGATTCTGTATTTGTATCATGGGTCTCACTCTGCAAGTACAGAACATACGTACTGCTGTTGCATGGATAATACATTAAAGACTTTGAAGATTCCAGGTACAGTGATAAAGGAAGATAGATAAAAACCTCAAAGAGAATTTTATTATGAGTAATATCAAAAAATCTATGTTCAATATGAAATATTCCAAGTTTACTATCCAAATGCTTCATGGAACAATAATATTACAAACTGGCACTGACTAGTTGCATTAAGGAAATACCGAGGACAACAGATGGTTTTATAGTTACCTTTTATAATATCTCCTATTCAAGTATTCTGAAAAATACCTTCCAGGTTCGAATCTGATTAGAAATACATTCCTCCTCAATTCTTTTCTATAGCATAAATAAGCAGAATTACTCTGAAATGTGTGCTACCCTTGCTCTCTGTGCTCCTGTGTTTTTTCCTCCTGTGTCTTTTCCTCCTGTTTTCCCTTTGAGAGAGGAAAACAGCAACAGTTCATCTGAATGTTAAAATCTATAAAATGTAAGGAAAGGAGGGTGCCATAAGAGAAGGAGAAGTGGATACTCAGAACGATTTTTTAAAAATTGTACCAAAATCTTCAGGGTGTGTGTATTCAGAAGAGTTGCAGAAATCATAATAAGTGGCAAGAAAGCGCTCAGACTTATGAGAGTTGTACATTCAGAACAGACAGTAGCCTTTCATTTTCAAGGGATTGATATTTTACTTAGTTTGTTCCTATTACTTTTTTTTTTAACAGATGAATACAAATTCTTCCAACATAATGGCTTTGGCTCCTAACACTTCTAACAAAAGAGAGACAGTGTGCATATTTGGAACTGGAGATTTTGGAAGAGCTCTGGGATATAAAATGATTCAGTCTGGCTACCCCGTGGTGTATGGAAGTCGGAGCACCCAGATATCAAACCTGGTTCCTAAGGATGCAGAGGTGTTGAGCCATGCAGAGGCAGCACAGAAAGCTGCCATCATCATTGTAGCAATCCAGAGGCAACATTACAACTTCCTTACACCACTAGCAGAAATTCTCCGTGGAAAAGTCGTGGTGGACATAAGCAACAATTTAAAATTAAACCAGTATCCCGAATCCAATGCAGAGTACCTTGCTCAGCTGCTGCCTGGTGCTAAGGTTGTGAAAGCCTTTAACACTGTGTCAGCCTGGGCCTTGCAGTCGGGCACGTTGGATGCAAGTCGGCAGGTAAGTCTGAGCAACAGCAATTTCCTTTGTCATTGAGTTATGCATCAGATGGCTTCTTATTAACTAGACAAAACACATATGGGACATAGGAATCAGGCAGCGCTGAAATGGTATTTTCTCTGTAGTCTTCCATTTCAAACTAAATGTGAACTAAAATTTCATTTGGATTTGTAATATGTCATGACAAGGAATATCAGTAGCTTGCCTCTGAACTCAGTAAGGTGTTTAGGGACACTAGAGAAGCAAGGAAAAAAGATAGCAGAGCTAGAAAGAGAGAGACAGAAAATCAGGAGGACATTGGGCTTGTAAAGTTAAACAGAAAGGAGATAGGAGGAATATATCAAAGCATAAATAAAATGAGGAAAGAAAAACCAGGGAGGCAAGGGATATGATAGAGCAATGAGTATGAGCAACAGAAGTGAGCTGGAAGATGAATAAATCACTAAAGTTTTCTAAATCATAATCCATGGCTACCAAAGTTTAACACAACATCAGTGTGTGCGAACCAGTTTAACCTGCTCCTTAACCACAGAACAGCAAGCACAGAGCTGGTCATAGGAAACAAGACAGCAGCTTATTTGAAGACAAATTTTTCGTTATTAATCTGTGTTCTGCCACTTTGAGGGACAGTGCTCTGCTACAACTCATTAATTCCCCCAGCTACTTAAACCATTGCTAACTTTGATTTCTGCTGCCAGATAAATGGTTTTGGCTAAACTAAAGGCCTAAGGGTTTCAAGCTTGGGCCCTACAAGCCTTCATCATCTCAACAGGAGCAGAAATTGCCCCCTTTCTCCCAGTTCCAAAAGGACTATTTTCTTGCACGGTCATAGAAAGAACAGTTTCTTCATTGTTTTACTAGACCTGAAAAGAACTAATATTTACTTCTGTGATAGGTCACAAAAATGTGTCCAAATAAAACTGTTTGTTTTTGACTGCAGGTGTTTGTCTGTGGAGATGACATAGAAGCTAAACAAATGGTGATGAATATTGTTCGTGCACTGGGTCTCACTCCACTAGATCAAGGATCCCTCTTGGCTGCTCAGGGAATAGAAAATTACCCTCTGCAACTCTTTCCAATGTGGAAGTTTCCCATCTTTTTGTCCCTTGGCCTAACTGTATTCTTCTTCTTCTACTGTTTGGCTCTTGATGTAATTTACACTTATGTATATGAAAACAATAACTTTTCATTTTTTATTGCTATTACTATTCCAAATCGGATCTGCCCTGTAATGGCGCTCATCCTTCTTGCCTTAGTTTATCTTCCTGGTGTACTTGCTGCAATTATTCAGTTATACAGAGGTACCAAATACCGTCGTTTTCCAGACTGGCTGGACAAATGGATGCTGTGTAGGAAACAACTTGGACTAATAGCCTTGGCATTTGCTTCTCTGCATGCTGTGTTTACTCTTGTTAGTCCATTGCGCGCCTTCGTAAGATGGAGAACCAGCAAAGGAATCATCTCCCAGGTGAGTTTTGTTCCCTGCTCTATGTCTTCCTTTTTTCTGGCCTTGTTACAAATACTACCTTCTGTCTTGAACTTCAGAAATCCATATGGACAGCCTAATGATCTTTCCAATAGGATCATATTCCTGATTCCTGTGTTCCTTTTAATAACTGGTATATCTAAAGCTTTTGGTATTATGTTGAGCTGAGGGGATTTCTGGACCCAGTCTTCCTCCTAGATAGTTGACATATTAATAAAATAATCAGGGGAATTGTAAATATTAATAGTACTTTAAAGAAACCTATTTCCTTATTTCTCCATATAGCTTTAAGAATAGAATATATTTTGACTTTTTGATCTTGCCTAACAAGAAAGGATCACATATCTGTCTTCAACAGTAGGTCTACAGAAGTGTAAAACACATACCACAATTACAGATACACAGAACCTACATGTAATGTAATGCCCCCTCCTTGAGTAAGCATTCAAAGAAAATAATGATTTCAGAGACTTAATGTATAACAATTATCTCCCAGTTACCTTAAAGGATATTTTTTCTGCTTGTTGATCCTAAAACTGCTGTTACTAAAATATACCTGGTCTTCTTTCCTTCAGGTACTGAACAATAAAACAGAACCACTTGACAACACTAATGCCTGGCTTAGTGACTCTTATTTGGCTTTGGGAATTTTAGGATTTTTTTTCTTTGTTCTTGTGGGAATAACCTCCTTGCCTTCAGTCAGCAACAGCGTCAACTGGCGAGAATTTCGATTTGTACAGGTAAGAAAATTACTTCAAAAACCCCCTTCCTTTATAAACTATGTCCACAGGCAAGTTCCCACAGACTTATGGCTTTCCTCTGGTATCTCCAAATGTGTACTCTCCATGATCTGACAGTGAAAAAAATCTACATGGCCATAGAGCTTATCTGCAAAAACCCACAACTGCTCTGATGGCTGCTCATGGTACAACTGGGATTACTGCATAAACAAGAGGAAGTTGGGAAGATGTGAGCTCCTAAATGAGAAAGAGAAAGCTGACTTTGACATCAAATTCCACAATTACACTGTCACAAAATAATTTATCCACTTATCAGACTAATTTTGTTGGTTCACAGACAATTCAGTTAAAATGGGTCTGAAAACTTACTTTATAACTCGAATCCTCTCAATGCCAAGCACCTAAAAAGAATCAGCAATTTCTGCAGAATGTAAAAACTGATGTGCCTATGAACAGGCTGCCCCTGGTAACACTATAATCTCAGCCCTCCTTTCACAGAAGTTTGGTGCAAGCTGCCATGCCTCTGCAGGAGCTGAGCTGGATGGGAAGGGAGGCAAGAGAAGGGGAAATTACTATCAGTGAATGTTTTATCCAGGCAAAAACTTGCACAGTTTGGTAACTTCTGGATGGATTAGCACTAGAGCGTCAAAACCCTTGCATCTCTCCAGTGAACGTCAGCATTTTCTCTGATTTTTCACAAATATGACAGCTAGGCAGAATGTGTCAGCCAGGAAAAATTATCAAGGTTATTGACAGAGAAAAAACCCAAACAGTGTTTCCCCTTTATCCATTTGAATGAACCTTTATTAAAAACAATAAGAGCCTTTATGTTATGTAAAACAGTTTCATTTCACCAGTCCCCAAATTGGCATATGCCATAAATCTTACTGTGTCCTTAAAACTGCTTTTGTTCTGTTCTAATTTATTGTTTTAACCTTCACTTATTTCTTGGTTTCTTTCCTTCATTCTTTCCTAGTCCAAACTGGGATATCTGACACTGATTTTGTGTACTGCACACACGCTGGTTTACGGTGGAAAATGGTTCTTGAGTCCATCAGCGTACAGATGGTATCTTCCAAACATCTATATGCTCTCCCTTGTTGTGCCATGCATTGTACTGGTTGTCAAATTTGTGCTGATATTTCCTTGTGTAGACAAACCTCTCACACAAATTCGACAGGGCTGGGAGAGGAATCCCAAATACTCAGAACAATCAAATTACATTATAAACAAATCTGCTGTATAATGAGACTAAAATGTATCATCCAAAAAATATTATGAAGACATATTGAAATAAAGTCTTGAATCTACTTTACCTGGAGAGGGAAAGAAATAGTGAAAATCTTGGCCAGGCCCTGCATAAAACAAAGCCTTTCCAATGACAAGCTTAAAATACAAATCAAATGAAGCCATTGAGTTTCTGGACCCCAGGCAGTCTTTCACACATGTGCAGGCCCTCTCCTTTGCTCAATATATATTCCCCCTTGCCTATTTACACTTCATTCCAAAGAAGGGTATATGAGAAGTATGTGATGCTCTATATCCCTCTTCTCTTGCTCAAAACCTTCTCCAGAGCTGGGCAGATCCACAGTAACCTTTGTGTTAGACAGCATCTAATCCTCTTCCCTATCCTGCCCACTGGGCCTCAGGACTACATGCACCTACACACATCCCCAGAGATCCATATACACACCTGCTTGTGTTTCCACACATTTCCCCATTTCTACACATTTCCCTGTTTCCGCCCCCAGAAGGCACCAGCACCAAAAGAACAGGTGCATGATGGATGTTATCTCTTCCTCCTAGCATTAGTTTATCCTCCTTTAACATCTGATCCATAGGGACCTATGTTCATACCTTAGAGATAGTTGAGTAAGATTTGTTTAGTTTATGTACAATGATGTTCAAAGTGCATGGATCAAGAACTGCTGAATCTTTGCTTGTACTTCTCTACTAGAAATTTGGGGGAAAGGGGAAGGAGGAGAGATCAGAATGGCAGAGATGTGAGAAGTCCTCACAAGCCCAAGCTTCTCAAGTATAGGCAAAAAATCTGTGATTTTTTGTGTAAGCAGTGACTTGTAAGGAAAGAAACTGAAGGAAAATCCTTTTGTATGAGGGGGGTTTATTATTCATCATAGTTATATCTCATGAAGATAATACTGTTGGTATGTCAAAAAATAAATCTTTGGATGTGACATTACAGATATTCTATGAAAATATACATATTTTAAGGACAATAAAGATTTTTTTTTTACACTGTTGAGCTCTGTTATAATTTCTGGAACTTCTTATGCTATGATGCAACTGCTGATGTGCTCAGTTGCACAAAGATTTTGGAAAGCCTCAGGAGAAAGAATAAAATGGGATCCTGTCTTCAGCCAACTACCTTCCCTGACCTTTGTGTGCTTCTTGGGTGCTCACATAGGCAGATCTTTGCTTAGTCTTCAAAGTGGCCTGAGGATGTTGTGGAAAAGTAGGATCCAGCTGGGATGGTGACCCTCTCTTAAATTGCAAACAGAGCATCTGACAGTCTCCTTTGGATTGGCAAACAAAGAAAAGGCAAAACATGCTTGTTTTTATAGGAAGATAATTGATTTCTTGTTTTTTCTAGCTTTCTGTTGTTCTCCCTGTCCATACAAAGAATACACACATACATGAAGGTATGAGCATGCTAACTAGCATAGATAACTGTGCTTTAAAGCAAACATTATCAAGCACCTTAAAAGAAGTTTAGTATCTTGAGCAAAAATACCTATCTGAATTATAATTCTCCAAACATTTCTCAACAACAGAGTCTTTTTTAATTCTAGGCATACATCCCCTCCTCATGTTATATTTTGGCCCAGGAAGAATCTGTTCTTAACACCCAAAAGAATGGTATCAGCATTTGGTGGAGCCAGATTTCTTAGAAATAATTCTGGCATCAAGTACTCACTAACCATCACTGGTGCATATGTTATACTTGTTCTAAACTGATATGCATATGTTGATATAAGTTTTTACACAAGCTTTCCTTGACCTGTGCCATGATGGAGTAGTACTATATTTCAAGCTTCCTTCAATGATTTTCCACATTAATCTTACAGAATCATTTCCTGCAGAAAGGATCAGGTACAGGCTCAAAGGGCCTAATGACAACACTGTTGTGAGGATGACTGTAACACTCATACAGCTCGCCTGAGAAGAGACAGGGAGAAGCAGCAGAAACAGAGAAGGAAAACAAGACAGAACAAGAGAGAATTTGTGTGTATATACAGGCAAAAGAGAAAGGGACAGACACAGTAGAAAATAAGTAGCAGCGACAACCTCAGTTAATATCCTCCAGATTTGCCATTTTGGGGGCAAATTCTAGCATCAGTGACACAGTTACTTGAGATATGTGTTGCTACAAGTAACAACAGTTCCAAGGCACTGACACAAATTGAGTTTTTATACTACTTTGTAAAGGATTTATTTTGGGGGGTTCTGCCAATCTGAAACCTACTCTTCTTCTCCCACAGCTGAGTTGGTGGGGTGGAATTTAAACAGCAACAGTCATACCTAGGTAACATCTATTTCAACAAAAATTTTTGCTTATTAGTGAAAAGAAAGTATTTTAATTAATCAGATTTGCTTGAAACAGAATGGGATGTCAGACACACACCCCTCCAGGGGATGAAGCTGACACCACAGATACTGCTGAATCCTGAACCACCAAGATCTGAGCAATTCCCTTTAGTTCCACCACACTGCACTGCAAGTCCTGAAGTCTGCAAACTAATTTTTGCTCTGCAGCATGACCTGTCAGGCTTCTCTCCCTTATCTGACAGTCACCTCTCACTCCAAGACATGACGCTTACAAATCCAGTCTACAGAGCCCCTTTTTCCCATATGTCAGGTTTTTGCATCTTTGCTCTTGTAACCTCCTATCAGACAAGATTTTACAAGAGCATCTTTTGCTTCAAACACTGATGAGTATGTTGGATTCACTGGTCCAAATAAAAAAACTATTAAATAGTATGAACACTCACAGCACCTATGTAACTTATGTTTGCCTGCTCTTCCATACTACAATTAACATATTTAATGAGCATTCAGTGTTCCCATAATAGCCTAAATGTGGCTTCTCTTCCACACACTATGGAACCTTTTCTCTCCTACAGAGCCTGTTTTTTAGCTCTGCATTATAAATTCTTTTGTTGTGGATCTCCATTTGTATCATTAATTCCTGACCTTAACATGAATGGTTTGATCCCTCAAAGAGGCTGACATTCCTCAAAATACAATTTTTTTATCTATCACTGTGAAAAACTGCATCACTTATTCTTGCACACTGCCTTCATTTAATGTTCTTGAATCTACAAATCCAGAATTGACATAAATATTAGCTCTGATAAGACCAGACCCCTACATATTATTATCTTATATGGAATCTCAGTGCCACAAGAAAAATACACTGCAGAACCTTGAGAGAACATGCTCAGACTTCAGAGAACTGCATGAAACAGCTAATGCCTTCAAATTTTGCAAACCAGGTAATTTTTTGTTCATATGACTTCACATATACCCTTTATTCTTGTCTCTCTTTTTGCTTTCACATCTAGATTTCCTTATTATTTGAGACAGAACCCCTTCACTGTACTTGCTTCTCTTCACACTTGCTCAGATTCGAACTAAGAAAAACTTAACTGCAGTGAGTAGTCTAAAGCTATTAAATATCAGTGCAGAGACCTTTCCTACTTTTATTACCCATTAATTTTTTGGTCCCCAGTTTTATGGAAGACAGTAAAGTGTAGTTTTTATAATCCTCTTTTTAGAGACTTCAGAAAAGAGATAAATGAACAACGGAAAAATGGAAGTTATTGTAATATGCTAATCATTATAGGACACAAGTGGTTGAACACCACCAGACCAAGCCAAAACATCCTAAAAAAGGCATGTTTGGGACACATTATTTATGACAGAGTGTTGGCATCAAAGGAGGAAAGTATATGGAACAAAAATGAAAATGTATTAGAATGAGGAAGAGAGAGAGAAGGAAAGAAGAAGGAAGAAGACAAAGCTGTTTTACTTCTTTCCTAGCGGCTCCATAACAGAAAAGATGACACGTTTTTGATTGTATGGTACCAATTATTTCAGTGCCTTATAAAGAATTAAATAAATAGTTTCATCATGGCAGTCCTGGAGTTCAAATAACCCTTTAGGATCCCACCACAGGCTTCTTTCCCCAGTCCAAATTGGTACAAATCTATCTATTTTCTCATCCTTTATAACCTTTCCAAAGGTAGTTGCCACTTCACACCACACCACCCACTGTTGAGCAGCAGCAGTAACAAACCCAGCTGTGCATCAGGCACACAACTTGCATGCCTCAGTATTGAATGTAGTTGGAAAAACTGTTTCCTTGGGGGAAAAGAATCAGAAGATGTTGTCCAACTGCCCCAATTTGGGATGGAGACTGCTTAAGGGACTGTTCAGTTTCAATGTGAGACACTATCATCTTCATTTTATAATTAAAGAAACAAAATCAAACATAAGGATCTCACTGAAGAAAGGGTAAACCATTAACACAGCATGAAAATTTGAACTAAAGGAAAGCCTACAGTACTCGATGAAGAAGACAAGAGAGTAGAACCTGAAGAGGTAACTGGAAGGGTAGTCCTTCCCCATCCCCACTTGCCTAGCAACGAACCAGAGCTTTGGGAGCCCGAGGTCAGGACAGACGCAGTGTCCCTGTCCCTCAGAACCAGCACAGGCAATCAGAGGAGATGGGTGCAAAAGCAATTTCAGGGAATTAGGTTAAATACGTACGTGATTATAGTTTGTTTTGCTTGTAGTTTCTGGTTTCCAATCTCATAAGCAAAGATTTGAAATCAAATCTCATCTTTAATAGGATTGGGCGAAAGGTCAAATTTCAAGTCACACTGCAGAAACTCCAGTCTGGTTTTACTACCAAGCCTGCATAGCACTGTTGAGGTAAATAAACCCAACAATTTAGGATACCAAATCTTGCCAGGGCCTGAGGGAGATCTCCTGTCCAGTTAGAGATCTCCATCCAGTTACAGAAGTCTGAGAAGGGTGAAGGGGCTGACTTGGAACAATACCAAATACCCAAGCATCACTGAATAACTTCTAGCATCTCTTCTTCAAGGAAACACTCATGTTTCCCGGCAAAGCTGTCTTCCCTGTCTTTTATAAAGAAGTTGACATTTAGATTCACACTTAACTGTCATCACAGACACATCCCAAGTTTCTTTAATGATCCCTGTGTCAGTGACTCATATAACATCACATAAGAAGTTAGAGGCAAGAAGAGGAATTGGATGTGAGTTTCCTGAAGCTAAGGATAGTTCTCTAATTATGAGGAGCTTTACAGATTAGAAAGCCAGAAGGCAACCTTGTGATTAGCTATTCTCTCTTCCTGCAGAACATGGGCTGTAGACACTGCCTAAATTAATTCCTTTCTGAATTATCAGGAGTTGTCATATTTTTTGGTTCACAGACCTGCTACAAATTTTCCAACAGTAATACAGATTGCTGTAAAGTTTAAGCTTCCTGACAACATGTAGTTTTATCCTCGCTACCATTTGTTATTGCTGGCAGGTAATCCATTAAAACAGACTGTATTAGAGATATTCTGAAAGAACTGCTGAACTTCATTTAAATGCTAGAGAACTCACCCCAACTTTTGGCAAATTATTTTGACAGCTGATTACCCTCACTTCAATACATAGCCCGGATTTTTTTTTCACTGTATTATTCAGCCATCATAACTTAAGATTTCTACGACTTATCTGAAGTGTGCAGAATTATGGCTATATATGGAACTTATATATTACTCCAGAAAAGAAGCCCAGGTGTAAGAAGAAAAAGTGTGATATATAGACACAGATATAGATATAGATACAGATAAATACAGATGTAGATATAGATAGCTATGGAAGAATATAAATCCTACAGATTCTACTGCACATGTGGAAATCCAGCTGAAACTTCTTGGTGATGACAATGGAAGAGACAAGGTATTTCCAATTACAACTTTTTATTTTAAAATTAAGAAGACTTAATGTAGTAAAACACTAAAAATATTAACACTCACTGTAAATAATATCAGACTTTACCACAATTTCACCAAAAATATGCTAATATTTGTTAAAAATACTGTGAAAACAGAAAGGATGTTACCTGCAGGATCATAGTTTTTGTAACCTACTCTGGTAAATTTATATGGAGACAACATATCCATAAATGGGGTTTTAGGGAGTTCTCAGGAACTAGTGGCAGATCCACCATTACATATAACAAGTCTCAACAAACATAAATCACTGCTGAGGAAATATTCAAACTATATTGTCCTGGAAATCCTTATGCACGATGAGGACAGACAGAGATGGAAGCAAATCAATGGCTGCTGAATTTTCAGCCACAGCCCCACTGAATTCAGCTCTGAAGGCAGCGATTGCAGAAGCAAAAAGACTGCATGTCACACTTCCAGCCCAAGGAGATATAGTCTGGAAAGCACCAGCTGAAAACCACTCAAAAAGGGCCTACTAGAAAGGGTTATGAACCATGCTGAAAAATGCTAAGAGGGTAGGAAAAAGAGGACAGGAGCAAGATCTAACATGTTTTTGTGATTTTCAGTGACTCAGCTGCTGTAGAGTTGAGTGGCTGTTACACACTGTGAAAGGGACAATGAAGACTCTGGAAGAAGCTCCATTATACAAAAAATGGTGTAAGAATGTACAAAAAATTCTTACACTTGCAGACTACATAAATTTATTTGATTCATTTCACACACACAAAAAAAATTCAGAGGTGAATGCAATAAAAAGTACCCGGGTCACTATTCTACTTATGAAATGTCATAATCTAGTAACTGGAGAATTGAGAAAAAGCTGCTTGTCTCTTCCACAAAACAGCAGAAAAAATATAATCTATACAAATATATGCAACTCTGGGATTATTTAAAAGAGCAGTGGGTGTGAGAGAAGCATACAGGAAGTATCACATAAGCTTCAGATAAAACCACAGGCGTACTTAGGCAGCTTTGGCTTGGTTCAAAGGTGAAACTCTACTTAAATCACTCTACCAAGAGGCTGAGAGTAAAGAAACTTGTTCATTTCTTCCCAAGTTTGGGTATTTGATCTTTGATGCTGTTGTACTTATTTTCAAAGAACACACATCAGGAAATACAAAGCCTGATTACAACTTTCCTTTCTAAAAAAAAAAAAAAAGAGCATGAAGAGCAATAAGCTGTAAATGCTTGGGTTAGAAAAAGTATTAGAACCATTAGAGAGACAAAACACCAGTATCAAATATCATTATCCCAGCACGAGAAAGATACAACAAAAAAGCTTAGAGTTAAAGCTATACAAATTAGATTTAAAAGCTTCTGGATGTGCCTCGAAAACAAAAATAAAGTGAAAATAATTATCCTCATGTATCAGATGAGTATTCTTTAATATGGGTGGATTCTTTTTTGAAAACATCAGGTCAAGCATGGATGCTTTAATAAAGCTTAAGTAACCAAGTTTAGCATAGGAACACCAGCCCTAGATTAAATGTTAATTGTCTGAGTGATGCTGAAGGTTATACTGCATGACAAAATCCCTGTTTGTTCTTTGAATTACAGAAATGAGTGTGTGAATGCTACCACCTGCATACTTTTTGTTTATTCTTCTGAAATTTCCTAAAAACAGACAATTGAAAAAATGATCATGCTGTTTCATCATCTCCTGCTTTCCCCACACAGTTATGAGGGGAAAAAAAGAAACAGAGAAGTTTCTGAAGTAGGTCATCTAGCACAAGCACAGAGTATGTGTAAATAAAGAGCCATAGATTTTCCTCTTAGCTATCTGGAGAGAAGTTTCAGTGATCAGCCAAAACACTTTTTCTGTCAGAGATGTGCCAGGAAAAACAGTAAAAATAAATTTAGCAGCAAACACAATAGCAACAACTTCTTAAGTAGGGTCGTTTAGGTCTTAGAAAATACATTGTAATAAAATAGACTAACTAAATCAATCTGTTACACACAACAGAAGAATCAAGTTGAAAAGGGGTCACAGTGCTAGAACTAGGTGCAGTGCTAATGTGCTCTGGGAATGTGTCATAAACACCAACCTTGGACATAATATATGCTTAAATAAGATTACATCTGCTGAATATTCATGCTGCAATTAGTTGAATTATGGGAGTACTACCTAAATATTTTGCAAATTAAAATGGGAAGACTCATTATGTGGGGGAAGGGAAGACTTGTCTACAAGGAGGTAAAGAGGTACCATTCAAAGACAGACAGAACTAAAGGCATTTGACCACTCTTGACACCCTCAGCTCAAACTACTGCAGAAGAAAATCAAGTACCTCTCTCTGGATGCCAAGTACTCATACCTAACGTATATCTACTCTGAAGACAACTTTTAAAACCAGATAGTTCAGCCAGGATAAGGACATCTGACATATAAGGACATAATACACCTCTGAGTTATGTTCCAGAGAGGAGAGGGCAGTTTCTTTTGCTTTCTGACTGGTTTTATTAAGAGTTCATGAGAGAAACAAAATAAAGCTCTTAATCCATATTCTTTCTCCATCTCTCCTCTCCTTGGAATCTCAAACCCCCAGAGGCTTTGTACCACTCAGATGAAAAAAGCCTGCCCACTTCTACAAGCATGAAGATAGCTATCTGTGACCTCTGCTCCCAGGCAGGTTTTCAGCAAAGAGCTTCACAAGATTAATTCAGTCTTTACAACCATTGTAAGCTCCTGTGCAAAATAGGACTATACAAGTAAAACTCACTGGGCCCACAACCAGTGAAGAACTGTGGCCCCATAAGTCCAATATAATGAGGGTTATGAGCTACCATAAAATCATCTTATGTGCCAGAACTACTATGCAGTTGGCTCTGCCCTGAATATATATTTGTGGTTTATCAGGCCCTTTCTTCCAGTGTTTTTCCCAGTCTTCAATATTTTCATTATCCTCCATGCTAAACCATGAAAAGACCACTAGTTTTGACCAATTTTTTTAAATATGTATGTAAAATCTGTATGTAAAATCTGTATGTGAAAGTGTGCCAGATCTTTGCAGTGTTAGATGTGGAGGCACTGTTTACAAGCTAAACCATCAGAAAGGCATTATTAGATACCAGATAATACAAAAGGTGATGAAAAACACCAGGAATGAAATAAGACATAAAACCTGTGGATGAAAGCAGAAATGGAAGAGGATGGGAGCATCCTTAGAGTTATGCAAATACCCTACTCCAGAAAAGTGTGGAGATGACTGGGCTTATCCAGACTGGGCTTCCACATCTGACAGCAGCTCCAAAATTCAGACCCTTTTGGTAGTGTTTACTGCCACCAACCAATTGCTCTAACTTTTGCTTAAATGAAATTCAAATGAAACCAGAAAACTTTGCTGTAAACTTGCAGCTACTAGACAGCTCAAGGCCAATTCATTCCTGACTGTAACACATGCACAACACAAATGGAAAACACCAAGTGATTATTAACACCTGCAAAGATTTCTGGAACAGGTCTGTGACACAAAAGTAGTAATGATCTAAACGACACTATGCAGTTATCAGAACAGCAAAAAAGTAAAGTTCTGTAGCTTTTTTAAACTGGAGAATGCTAAATGTTTTGGAGCACAGAGTACAGCAACTAACAGTCCATCTGGTCTCTTTAACCCTTTGCTTTCTCATAAGCCCTGTGCATAGTGCACATGCAGATGTTTTTATTAAGAGATGATGCAAAATCTGTATTTTATTTTCCTGACAATTCTAATCATTTTACTGAAAGACTAAGGAATAATCACCTCTAATGTACATATTATCAATGTATGAAAGGATTCAGCTACAAAAGAACTGGACAAAAAGTCATCATCAACATGACAACAACAAACAATGTCTGACAAACCTGAAATAAAAAAAACCTGTCCTGGTAGCCATGGCACAATGTCCTGAAGGTCAGTGAATCAAGTATGATTGTGTTTTGATACATTATTATGCATAGCTGGTTAATGATTTCTGACTTGACTTATCATGATCTCTTTCTAGGTGAACAAAAATATTCTTACCCCTAACAAAGGGAGGAGAAACGTTTCCCGTGATATATTTCTTATAAAATATGGAAAAATGGGATACTTTAAATGGCAGATTTATGGTTAATTTTAGAAATTACACTGCTTAACCAATCTAGTTATTTAGAACTAACATATCCCAATATTTACATATTAGCCAAAAACTTCTAAAAGGATTTCCAAAAACATATGCATGGGCCTATGTTAAGTTTTTGCCAATAGAAAAACCTATATATAAACTCCTAAACCACTATTAGATATTTTTAAAGGGAGTTTGACACAAAAAATCCTTTTGGCTCAGGAATATTACAGCTACTATTTAGACATCAGCAGGAAACCCAAGGAGCTGGTGAGTTCTGTTACTACCTTTGGCAGAACTTATATTTGTACATGGTAAAAAACAGGTATAGGTTAGAAAGACATCAAGGGCTGATGTGCCTGCATTAGAAGTACCAGTGTGACATCTGGTGGGCACTTCTTGTGATAGCAATAGGCTGATTCATTCACTTTTTAGCAACACATAAAGGTCATGAGAAATTAAATAACAGGAGCAAAAGATCTAATAAGAGGAACAAGAAAAACAGCATGGACTATACATGGGAGAAAAAAATATGTGTTCACTGGTATTGCTTTCAGAATGGACTCAAGTATGATAAAATTTTTGATGGGAACTGCAAATATGTCTCATGTTGGCCACCTGGGGATGTGTGTTGCAATACTTGAGGCATTTTCAACACACATCCCATGCTGTAACAGAAACAGTAAACAAAACAAGCACTGAGAGGAGACATCATGATCAAGAAAATGACTTTTCCCCACAGGGTGTGTCACATCTCTTTCACTTCCAGGATGTTGAAACTTGTGATTCCCCCAAATGCTAGAAACTCCATTAAATCATCGGTGGTAAGGGGGCACATGATGAAACAAGTAAATAAAAAATAAACATCATTTCCCTGAAGTTGTTCATTTGCATGTCACTTCTACTACATGAGTCACATGCAAAACAGCCCAAGACATCTGTCCAGTAATTTGGTCAGTGACTGATCATGGAAATTAAAGATCAGCAAACAAAAATTAATTCTGGTAGCACTGCAGTGGTGTCAACTCAGTTCAAGCACTATATATGGAGAAAATGTATTTGTCTAGATTCTTCAGAAACCTAGGACATAACAATGAGAGGTCAAATGGACATCAGGCACCTAATGGGTGACAATCATAGAATTCAGACACCTGGAACACCACATCTATGCTCGGTCCCATGGCTGACTAATCAGCTATGAGCTAATTTCTCACCTATCAGCAGAGGTGGTGCAGAGCATAATTCCTAATCCCTCTGGCTGCATCACTTGGCAAAACTAAACTCACTGCAGAACAAGTAGGGGAGAACAGCACACTGCTTTTTTTTTGTTTACTTGTTTTATTTACATAAATAACTCCAAATGCTGAGGGGTTCATCAACTTTTAGGTGTCTTTCAAAATCCTAGTTGAAGGGAATTCTGTAAAACAACGTTTCAGCTCACAGGTGTCACTCTACAACTGAAAATTTAAGCAAGAGAACAAACAATTAAGACAACTTTACTTTATCCCATAGGTTATGCATTTCCGACTTGGCCTCCTGGAGTATTTGTCCATTTTTTTATTTGGTTTTTAATTCTATCATTTAGAAAATAGGGAATAGAACCAGGAATGTTTTTTGTGGTTGGATACTCTGCCTCAGAAGAATAAGGCTTCACAGCACTTTCTTTCTATATGCATTTGGGAGTTTTAAAGAATTATCCTTATCATCCAGCCAGTACAGCTGAATCCTAGACTTTCAGAAGGTAAAGTAGCATAATAAATACTCTGATTTTTACCAGAACATATATGCTGACACATATGATTGCAAAAATACTATACAGAGGAAATTAGATACCTTGTTGCTGAACTTGATCCTTGCTGCAATCATTTATACACAGTTCACTTTCATATTCCGGCTTCTGTCTGGCATAAACAGAGACCTGGATCCTGACCCCATGTTATGCAACCAAAGGATTAAAGGAGCTTGCATGACTTGCTTTAGTTGTCTTTCTGTTTTAAATTATCCAAGCCTTTGGTATTGAAGCTTTTGAAATAAGGTGCATGGATGGTAAAGGAATTAAGATCAGTTGTAAAGGCATATGCAAAGTAAGCATTATTGTAAATGTCTTTTCCAGGTCACTATTATCACTGTTATCATCAGACAACTTTATATTGAAATTACAATTTTAGTTAAAGACCATCTTGGGAACTGTCAGATTGGAACATACCAGATCTAAGAAATTAATGTTGTTCCTGAAAAACTGCATTTCAGCTTTCATTCTGTAAAGTACTCATGCCTGGCAAATGCACAAACTGTTGTATTTATAACTAAATGGGTGTGGTTAATTGTGTTATTGCACTGCATTGAACAAAAGTTGACTGTTAGCATCAGAAATCTCAATATCACAACCTCACCAGCTGTACCATACACATTTAAGGTTATCTTGTTTCAGGCCTTCAGTGATACTCTTGCTGATGTCCAGTGAGTGATGAAGAGTTCCCACAATTCTGAACCCAGAGGAAACAAAGATGGAATGAGTGTGGAGTAATGTAGTTGGTCATCACTGAACTATTCATTAAAGAAGCTGCAGCTAGGAGAGAAAAGTCTGGAAGACAGGTAAGGTTGCAGAAAAATTGAGGTAGCTCAAAAGGGATGATTAAAATCTATAGAAAACTTTGATCACTACACTCTCTTTACCTACAAAGTGTCAGGAATGCCTTCACCCTGTCCTCTATCCTTTCATTCACATTATGTGATGAATCCAACATAGAACTTTGTTATTAAAAAAATTCTGCAAAAAGTAACTGGCTGTAGAACTGAGCATAAATTATGTGCAGTAAACAGAAAATGAAAGGGTGGTGTCAAGAGAACAAAAAGCAGCAGAACAGTGGAGTACCATTCCTTCTCAGCACCAAGGGAGGCATTATATTACTGATGTCTGGTCTGTACGATACTATATTTACTATATTTACTTTTCCACTGTTTACATTTATGCCTTTTCTCAAGTTATTGCAATTAAAAGGGTAAGGAGATTATTTCTTGTTCTTCCTTAAGCAGTATACTTATTCTGAAGTTTTTATCCCCTAAGCTGTGCTAAGTAAACACTTAAAGAAATTTGAACTTTGTACTTGAATTCCTTGTCTCCTCCCTAGCTTCTTTTATTGCAGTTCTGGAAAGGACAAATTCCACACCCAGTTTGCTATGAAAGTGTGATGGCTCAGCATGCCAGCCAAGCTCCCAGCCACTACACCAGATGGGAATGTAACTGGCAGCACAATATGGCTCAAAGATTTCAGTTCAGGGTGACCAAATTCTCATACCATGTCTGAGCTCACGTCAGGGTTAAACGTACTCAGACTTAGAAGGACAGAAGTAGAGAAGATGAGCAAGCAGAAAGTGTGTGACCTGTCATGGGTTCATGTTCACTTTCAGGAAGCGTGGCACATACAAGGAATGTGACTTGTGACCAGAGTTTAAGGCCATAATGCTGTAACTATAGCTCCATTTTGTGTTTCTTCTTAAAATCCAGTAAACACTATGGAATGGAAACTGCACAAAATTTTCATTTTCTAAACAAAATTATTGTACTTAGCTCTTTTATCTGGCAATTATATTGAATTATCAAAAAAAAACCCAAACAAAACAACCAAAAAAAACCCTCAAAACCAAACCAAAATCAAAACCAGTAAACAAAAAACCACTACACAAACCAAAAAAACCCAAGACAATTGTACGAGCATCCTGTGTTGCTCAATTTTGCCACTAGAGGGCTAACACGTTCTTTGAGATCTGTCAAGTCAGAAGGGGTTTTTTTACACAGAAGGCTATTTATTCTACACAGATTTCTCACTGGTGTATTTCCAATACGATGATCTTATCATAACTTAAAAGGTTAACACAGCTCAGTAGCCCTTCAGAAGGCCGGTGTGCACTCATTAATCTCCTTGAACACCCTTCCTTCGTAGCCTTCCTTTTCCTCAGATAAGGAATAAAAAAATGCACCAATGCAAACAAAATGCCTAACCAACACACCATATAAAATACATTCCTTGGTTACATCTGTCTCCTAGCTCTTTTTCTCATGTATGTTTAAATGTAAATAATCTGTAAATGCTAACTACTGAGTGCAGTGCATTTGGGCCCCTCACTACAAGATATTGAGGTGCTGGAGAATGTGCCGGGAAGGGCAACACAGTTGGTGAAGGGTCTGGAGCAGGAGTCTGATGAGGAGCGGCTGAGGGAGCTGGGTGCATTTAACCTGAAGAAAAGGAAGCTGATGGTGGACCTTCTCTCTTTTTAGAACTACCTAAAAGGAGGTTGTAGTGAGGTGGGAGTCAATTTCTTCTTGCAAGTAACAAATGATAGGACAAGAGGAAAGGATCTCAGGTTTACAGAGGGACATTTACATTAATTGGATATTAGGAAAAATATCTTCATTGAAAGGAGAAAGGGTTGTTGAGCATTGGAACAGGCTGACCAGGGAAGTGGTTCAGTCACCATACTTGAGGGTATTTAAAAGACACGTAGATGTGGCACTGAGGGACATGGTTTAGTGGTGGGCTTCGCAGTGCTGGATTAATGGTTGGACTTGGTATTCCTAGAGATCTTTCCCAACCTAAACAATTCTATGATTTTATGATTACCAGAAGTCTTAGCAGAAATACTGCAAATGGAGGAGGACCAGGTAATTATGCTGGGTTAACATAGAAAAAACCCCACCTCAAATTATGAAACACATCTTCCTTTTCTATACAGCTACAGCTACACAGTTTAGTATCTTTATCTACCAACTGGTCTGAATCTTAGCTGTTTTCTTCTCACTGAAGCAGTTAAAAATTCATTCCTATTATCTTTAAGCTACTGGCAATACATACATACTATTTGACACATTGCTTATCAGTGTATAACTCTTCAAATCTTATCATTTGCATTCTTTGCCACTTATTTCCAACCTTTCCAGCCTTTAATACTTTTTTATCACTGTTCCTAGATCCTGTTTTAATTAGGAGGGCTTCTTGCCCAGACATTAATACACACACTCTTAACAAAGTTCAGAACAGTCTCTAGTAACGTGAACTGCACACGATTAAGTCTAGTGAATAAATCTATTTGATCACTGTGCAGTTTGATATCAACACATGCTTAGTCAAACACTATTGTAAGATATGTATTTCTTAAGCCAAAAAGATAACCAGGTTCTTTACTCTGTTTCTCAGCTGCCCTGAAAAGATGGGCTTCATATATGCTATCCTGCGTAATGAAGGTATTAATGATTTGCCTCTTTCATTTCGCAGCTATTAATTATTATATTTTACTAAGACCACAGTACTTGTTTTCATGTCACTGGCAATTGTTAAGAGTTATAAGTATAATTGGTGCTGAAATAATCAAATATATGCCCTATACATATTGTCTGGAAGTCCTGTTTACTAGATCACTTAGAAGCTGAGAAGGGTGACTCACATTTAATGAAAAGTTTACTGTGAATTAGTATGCTTTAATTAATAAGGTCCTATTCAAATTTTTAAAGATCTTCAGAAATTATGCTATTAAACAGAAAATAAAATGTTATGCTTTCAAAATTCTGACAGCAGACCATGTAGCCTTCAAGGTCTCCATCAGTAGAATTGCTTCAGTCATACAGACTCTAGTAAACTCATTTCTCATCATTCTGTGACATAATTAAATACCTCTCACATGAGGGAGTTCTAATGTTTTGCAAACACAGTCCAGCCGAGACCAAGCTGTGACCATTTCAGCTGATGTCGCTCCCTGGATTACAGTGGTTAGTGGGATAAAACCTGTACCCGTGGGTTCCTCCAGCTGGGAGGAGGCCATTGGATCAAAGCTGGGCCTCCTTCAGCTTCAGCGTCCTTCAGCTTCACTCCTTTAGAGTGGCCCCTGACTGAATACAAAAGGGCTCCTTAGCTCCAGTGGGACACAGGTATTCCCCCAATTCCTGGCGAATTTGGACCTACAGACAGAAAAGAGGTTGTACAGCCTGTTTTCTGTCTTTGGGAACAGGGACAGGTGCTCAGATCTTGAAATCTGTAGTACCAAAAGAGACCACGTAAGGATTCGTTCAGTGATACACATGATGTTCATGGCCCTGCCTCGGCTTCCGAAGATTTTGGGAAGGGCTCTCCCCACGTGGGTGTGTCCTTCGAGCCTGCGCAGTGGATGTTTTAGGTGAGGCACAGCGTGTGCAGAACTGGCTCCACCCTTTGCTCCACAAATTCATCTGCCATGGCTGAGCGAGCTTGGACAGTGACAGTGAAGTCCTCAGGACTAGAATGTACAGCCCCTCGTATTCCCAGGAGGTCTCCCAGCCAAGTACTAACCAGGGCTGACCCGGCTGAGCTTCTGAGATCTGATGGGATCGAGTGGCAGGGTCGCATTTGACTAATACACGTGATATACATTCACGAACTACTGAGTTAGTGAGCTCTGTGGCCTTTTGGTAAATCATGAGTGGGGGTGTTTTAAAATAACTTGACATCAACTCAGCCGATTCAGCAGTGAACCTGCTGTTCAGAGCTGCCCTGGTGCTTTACTGGGCCACAGCCGAGGCAGAGCAGCGCTCCCCGCGAGGTGTGCCAGGGATCCCGCGGGTGTCCGACAGCTGCTGCCCGGGAGCCTCACGCTGACTCCGCTGGCCCTCAGCACTTCCCGCCCGCGGCGCGGCCCGGCCCGGCCCGGCCCGGCGGACCCACACCCCGGTCCGGCCCGCCGGCAGGCGCAGGGCAGTGGCCGTCGCCGCCCCGAGGTATCGCCGCGCCCCGCAGCACCCGCGGCCAGGAAATACCGCCTCGGGGCGGGCGGCCTGTACCACCACGCTAGAGGAGGGAATGTAGGGGGCCGACGCTGGAGGGATGGGTCCCTCAGTTCTCGGCGGCATCGCTCGCTGCTCCGGTGACCGGAGGCCGGCTTTGCCCTGCACGGGCGGCAGTTTCCAGCCCCGGCCCTTCCCGGAGCCCGCGGCCCGCCGCCGGCCCCCCTCCATCTCCCCTCCCGGTCTGCGCTGGTGGTTGCGCCCGGCGCGGGCGGCCCCGTGGCCGGGGCAGGGCCGGCGCCGCTGCGGGCGAAGATGGCGTTCCCTGGGCAGCCCCCTCCGGCCGGCGGCTTCTACCAGGGCGCGGTGAGCGGCGGCGGGGAGCGCGGATGTGGCTGTCCGGCGCAGGGGGCAGCGGCGAGCGCCGTGTGAGCGGGGTCTGTCCGGGCCAGGGGGCAGTGGCGAGCTCGGGGTCTGTCCGGGCGCCGCGCCCGCAGAGAGGTGCCGCAGGAGCTAGCTCGGGAATGGGAAGTGGGAAGAGCAGAGAGAGGCACGCCCGGCACCTGCTGCCGGGGGGCGAAAGTCAGTGCAGGGGATACCATTCCGTGATTTTCAGCTAATAATCAATCTTATTGAACGGTTTTCGCACTCAGTATATATTCATCCAAGTATTTTCCTTAGAGGTCTGTCTTGTTCAACTTTACTGAAGAAAAATCGGAAAATATCAGAAAAATCTGCAGTGCTTTAATATTACTTCAGCACCCCGTTTCCTGCTAGTAATAGATTAAAGTTAAACCTTGATGAGATACACCAGGCCGTAGCTAAATCAGTGGATTGCTCCTGTGCAGTGTTTTACACTGATCTGCTTACATTACAGTCAATTAATGTATCAATACTAAAATTCAAGGTTGTGATTTTTTTCATAAGGAGTTTTTTTTGTTTGGTTGGTTGGTTTGGTTTTGTTTTTGGGGTTTTTTTGTATGGTGTGTATATAAAAACGTAAGTTGGTAAGTACAGATTCTTAACTGTGTCTTAACTTTTCTTCTCGATTACTAAAGTATGGAGGAGCTCCAGGAGGACCAGCATTCCCTGGACAAGCTCAGGATCCTTTGTATGGTTATTTTGCTGCAGTAGGAGGGCAGGTAAACTTCTAAAATGTTATTTGCTTCTTGACTATTTTTTTCCTGAGAAATACTTTCTACATTAGCCTTTGGAAAGAGGCATGCCTAATATTTGCAATGAAAAAAAAGTATTGTTTCAAATTAAAAAAAAAAAAAAAAAAAAAACAACAAAAACCAAAACAGCCAGAATTGTTTTACTTAGTCTGTTTCCTCCATATAGCTGTGTCGCTCTATGATATGGCTGTATACACACAGGAACTCTGCAGTTTGAATAATCATGTTAGTTTCTGTGTTGTTTGTGTGAATACATACATATATGTACACAAACATATGCTTGTGTGCCTATATTAGTGTATACAGGTCTATATGGATCCATGAAATGTAACTGAATCGTGGCTCAGCTCTGTGCTGGTGAACACTGTCAGTGTCAGGAGAAAGAAACCAGAAACAATTGAAAGCATGGGCTGTGGAGATGGCCTGGCTAAGAGCAGGAAATGATAATGGGAAAGAGGTCATTACATTATATTAATAGATTTGCAAATGGAAAAGCAGTCCTGAGTTGTGCTATTATCTGGGTTTACTGGTAGCAGTGAATGACTATACTTTTAGAGGAAAGGCATTCAGAACTTTTCTTTTTTCTTCCCTGTCATTCTGCACAGCATTTTTAATTCGTGTAATTTTGTGGCAGCTATATTGGTCTGTATGATTATGTACCTTACTAGATAAGTAAGATAAGTGCTACTTGAACTATATTACAAAGTTTAGGAGCAATTAAGTTTATGGAGCTGAAGTTTTGTCTTTGTTGGCCATATGTAAAGCTATTTTTTGCATACTTGTATGTGTGCAGATCTAAAACTTTTCCTGGATCTGTTACCCACAGGCAGACATAACCACAACATGAAAGTTTGAATTCAGCAATATTAACTGATGTTCAAATTCCCTCTATAATTTGGATTAGTTTTGTTCTCTGTGTTAACTCTTTTGAATTAATGATGCATCTTACAAACTATATCTTACTTCTTTATAACTGCCGAAGAAAATATTTAGACAATGTGTTTTTGTAGTAAAGGAGAACACTGAACAACCTGTGTGTAGTGAGGCTTCTCTAGAAAGGTGGAGCCCAAGCTGAGTTCTCCTGAATGTCCTGACAAATTGCCTGCCAGCTGAGATGCCTCTGCATGCAGGTGCCACCTGGCTGTGTGCCAGGAATCAGCAGCGGAGCCAGAACTGACACTGGACAAATGAATAAGCTCCTAGTGTAAAGGGAAAGGGAGGTAGCGGCAAACAGGATGCAGCACGGTGCAGAAGAGATAGCGGGAGCTGAAGGTCAGCAAAACGTAGACCATCCCCAGACATCTCAAGTGAGGCATGGTTACTGTGAGCAGGGGAACCAGTGGGCTGATGTGTATGATCAAGTTACCACTTTAGAATACTGAAATACTTTTTATTTGTAGAAATCATTCCTTATTGAAATAAACTGGTTAGCTTTGAAAGTGTTATCCTTAGAATTGGAGGTGTCAGTTTTAGAGACCAGTAGCAGTGCTGAAGTAAAAACCCTACAAGGAGGCAGTGAAATAGAACAGATAAATTATCAGCTGCTTTTACGGCCATCTCTGCAACTCTGTAAAAAGCCACATCTCAGTTTTCCATCTGTACTTACTGGAGAATTAGTAGGTTTTGATTATGATTTGCTGCTCTCTGTTGGTTTTATGCCTTTGTAATATATAATGTTATCTCTGATCTTCCTTTGAGGTAGTTTACAACAGAGATCTTGTCTTTGATTTGATGAATTAGTCTCCTTTGTTTACAGAAGAAAGTCAAAAGTACAGTTTCAAATCTTTATTGAATTTGAGTCTGTTTTCGTAGGAATAATTTTTTTTGTCTGTTTGCAAAGCCCATATGCCTTGTCTAGTTTAACTGCTTATGTTCTACTTAAAACAAAACTGAAAACAAAAACACAGGATCTTTTTGGTAATGTTAATCTTGATTACAGGTCATGCTTTTCTCTCTTCCTCTATTTTAAAGTTATCCAGATCCTACCTTTTGTTTTGTTAGACTGATGGAATAGATTGGAAGCAATTTCGGGCTTAGCCGGCATTAACTTTACATAGAATCAAACATAGTTTCTCTTTTTTCAGACCTTGTCAAATATTATTTAACATAGTAACTACTATTTGTCCTTTAAATAATGATACTTCATTTCTGAAAGCTATCTGGCTGTGCTGTTCCCAACATGCCATTTAGTAGCATATTTCTGTTCTTACTAAAAAAAATGCTTATTGGATTTAAAAACATCAGGAAAACGCTGAGGCAAATAAATTTGTTTCCAATATAAAGCAACTCTCTTTTCAATATTTAATGATTTATAGAAGTGCCATCATTTTTTTATATCTACAGGTAGAATGTTCCATTCCTGAATGAGGTTAAATTAAACTCTCTGTGAACCAAACTTTATGGTGGGTGTGGAAGAATAAAACCTAGAATTCCAGCTCCACTTTTGGCAGGTCATGAGTTGGCAGGTTTTTTTCTCTATTTGGCCCTGAGCTGGATGAGTTGGAAGTGTGGCTTTTTCCATACCATGCAGATAGGTATCTTTTCTGGGTTTGTTTTGTTTTTCTTTCAAAGTTCTTTGCTTTCTGCTTTTGTTTGTTCTGATAGCAACTGACTATTTTAAAAACCCCAGAGTGTTATTTTTCTTTAGATTTGTCAGTCTTAAGGCTGTCTTGAGAAGAGGTTATGTGTCTGGGTTCCTTTTTGAAAGGGTAACTAATTTAATGCTACTGTAAAGGAAGTGGATACTGGGAGTAACCAGAGTGGGAGAGGGAATTAAAGCAATAGCTGATACATCTTCTGTTATCGAAAGGATGGACAAATAGATGCTGATGAGCTACAGAGATGTCTCACCCAGTCAGGGATTGCAGGAGCATACAAACGTAAGTTAATGATTTAAATAAATAAGCAAAACTAAAGCATAATAATTCTGCCATTTACTAAAAAAAAGCTTGTAGTTGTACCTTCTGCAAAATTGGTGGTTTTTTTCTTTTCATGGTCAATGGATTTGCTTTCTATATGGATTACTTGGCAACATAAATTCTCTATATTCAGTTCTGTGCACATAACACTCCCCTTCTCAGCCTCTTTAGTTCCCCACTGCTGGGCTGTGGAGTGGGAGAAGTGTTTTGTTTTGTAATGGACAGACAGTTCTTAATAGGGTGTTTTGCTTTGCTTTAAATGGAGCTTTGATATTGACCAAAATCTGTGGCAGGACTCCTTTGTCAGGATCCCTCCTGTTCAGTTTACAAAGTGGAGCTTCTCTGAGTGAAAATGACTTGCTTAAGTCATGTCTATGATGGAAAATAAAGGACCACTTTGTCTGAAACACAAAACTGTTATACATTGAAATAAAATAATTTTAAATATAACTTGAATTGTCTCCAGATTGTATACTGTCAGTTTTTCTGTTAAGTAGTGGCTTTTACTTGGATGAAAATACAGAATGGCTGTATACAGGGGAACCAATTATAAGTACTTTATACATTAGAGTATATTACCACTATATAATTTAAATTTATAATAAATTTAAAATGTTACATTTAGACAAAACAGAAAATTATGCTTCTAACATAATTTATTTTTCCTTCTTCCAATTTTAACAGCTTTCAACTTAGAGACTTGCAGACTTATGATTTCAATGCTGGACGTATCCTTTACTGTGAAATATAAATGTTTTTGCATTACATAAGCAAAGATGAAAGGGTGCCAGAAATTTGGAAAATGCTTTGTAGTTCTCATTCAACCTTACTTGGTAAGTATTGTGATCAGTATGACTGGAAAGCTACTTCCATTCTTACTGATTTCAAAGGAAGAAGAAATAATAATAAAAGAGGCTCTCAGTGACTGATCTTCTTATAATAAGGGGTATCCCTCCAAGCCTGGGGACATTTTTCTCCACTGAATGTATGAAGAGTCAGGTCTGGTGGTCCAGAATAGAGGTCTGTGCAAATCACTTACTATGCTTTTCAAATAGGAAGCTTTCCAGTCCTTTTACATGAATTTTAAACATTTTTATTACACAACCTGAGTAAGCAATCTAAGTCCCCCTAAATCCTGTTCCTTGAATGAATCAGGCTTGAGTATTTAATGGAACAGTATATGGCATTCAGCAGTAGGACCTACTGGGTAAGGTTGGAATCTTTGAAGTTTTTTTAGCCAAAACTTAAATTGTCATGTTCGAATGTTTTGCTGCTTAAAAAGAAAAGTAGAAATGAAACTGCAAGGACTCTTAGCTTACCATGAGCAAACTGCATAGAATACAAGAGAACTGATACCTTAATTTTTTCTTTGGCATCTATTTTTGTTTCAAATACATATTTTATTAGTTACAATTATATAATAGCAGGTCAAAACCAAGTGTGTGAACTAAGTAGAATTCATAAAGAGCAAATAGCTTTAGCAGATTTCCTTGGGAAGAAGCGTGGAGAGCAGGTTCACTGACCTTTGGTTTTGGGTAGTAGTATTACCTGGCATCTGTGCTGGGGGATGCTTTAGTTAGTTTTCTACCAGAAGAAATTAATAATAGTGAAATAATATTAACCTTCAAGTAATAGTTTTTAACTACAGAGAGGTGGTGCTTTTTTGCTTATTTGTTAAGAAATGTTTTTCTTAGCTTTGAAATCAGAGGGATATGTCTGGCACACTGGGATTTAATGAGTTTAAAGAACTCTGGGCTGTGCTCAATGGCTGGAAGCAACACTTTGTAACTTTTGACAGTGATGGAAGTGGTACAGTGGATCGTCAAGAACTGGAGAAGGCCTTGATGAATATGGGTAACTTGTGAAATGTTCTTGCTTCTGATGCCAGTTACACCATTTCCCAGTACCAGTTATCATACTGCAGTAACTAACGTGATATTTTACAATGAAAAATGCCTTGGACTCTGTTAACTTAGCTGTGTTTTCAAAATAAGACTTTATATTTTCAAATAGGATTTAGACTGAGCCCCCAGGCTGTGACTGCAATCACAAAGCGATACAGCACTCATGGAAAGATTGCATTTGATGATTACATTGCCTGCTGTGTGAAACTCCGCGCTCTCACCGGTATGCCCGATTATAGCCTTGTTACTGTCGTCCCCATAATACCCTTTTTTATTTAATAAAATCTAATTGCTGATTTACCTCAAGTTCAACTTTTGCGTACTACAAAATAGGTTCCCTTCAATAGTCTCCAGGCAGAACTGGAACAACTATAGATAAGGCTTTTTACATTCACATGATAAAATGGATTTAAAACTAATGCAGGGTTTATTCCAGAGACTAGAAAAGCTATCAAAATTGGGAAACTGTGTTTATTAACAGAACATAAAGGGTGTATATGATAAATACACAAATATATAACAGGAAATTAAGTCTTGGAATGAATTGCAGTGTTCTGCATCAGTTCTCCTTCATTTGACTTGGGGAATTTTAGGAAACTACTATACATTTTTTAAAAATTTATTAACTGCAATTCTTACCTGATTTCTGTTTTCTTAATGCATTTTTTCAGAATGTTTTAGAAGAAGGGATACAACTCAGCAGGGTTTTGTGAACTTCCAGTATGATGATGTAAGTGAATTTTAAGGAATCCATTAAAAGTCCAGGGTAAAACAATGGAAAAACTTAAAACTGAAGACAATCAGTACTGATTTGAGTTTGTGCCTATCTTCCCTGCGCTTGTAGTGTTATCTGAGAGGCCAAAAGTTCTGGGGCTTGTTGAGTATTGTCTCAAAAAGTTTTTGTATATTTTATAGAGTTTTGTAAAAATGTTGTTGTGCACTTTTGTCTGGACTTCTTTCTTACCAGCCTGGTTCAGGAAGATCCAAGAAGCTACATTGCTTGATAGCATCACTTTCTGTGACTCCTTTGTCATTTTTTGTTTAAAGCTTGGTAGGCATTTTCCCCAGGAGAGGTTAGCAGAGGTCTAGTGGAGACAGACACAAATCTCAGTCAGGCCAGTGGTTCTTGGCTTCCTGGCCACATCTCTGCCAGAAAAGGAGAAAACTAGATTCAACTTTTCCTGGGTTTTGGCGGCAGGGAAGGGGTTGAGGAGCATCTGTTGGTTTTTATTTTTGTTGTTATCATTAAGGAGATGCTTTGTTTTAATTAACTACTTGCTGATTCTCATACTTAAAATTCTGTTCTTCATGGACCAAAATTCTCTACAGAAAAGCATAGTGACAATGAGTATTGTAGGAGAAAAAGTGAAAACTTGTTCTCTGCCATACATCTGTCTAATAAGCATTATTCTCTTTTCAGTTCATACAGTGTGTTATGAGCATCTAAATCAAAAGGAAGCAAGCCACGAATGAGCATGATTTAACATTCCAATCTGTGTTTTGCTTTGCCAACTCTTCCAGTGATTGTGTATCTTAATATTGGAAATTGCTATTTTATGAAATATCACTGTACACACTTTTTTTTAGTCTTGGCGATGAATATGAACTATTCATGTACTCTTGTGTATAACATCTAACCTATGATTATTAAAGAAGCTTTTATTTTTATAAACTTGCAATTCACTATGTATGACTCAGACCGTGCAAATGCTAAAATTTTCTGTAATATGTTTCCTTTTCCCCTGTGATTCACTAAAGCCGATATCTCAAGTGCAACTTACCTTTTTCTGTCTTAAAGAGTAATGTGTATGACTTAAGATGATACATATTCTTTTGTCTTTGATGGCATAAGACAGATGTACAAACTGAGTGAGCTTTTGAAATGGTCATTTTATACTGGTCTGTTAGAACATCGGTAAGTTTCGGTTGCTTATTTTGTCAGCTATTTTCAAGATGAAGTCTGTAACACCATGCCCTGAGACTACCTGTTAGAACTTCCTGTAAGCAGGGATGCGACAAAACATAGCTGAGAAGTCTTCCTGCTGTGTGCTCTGGTACAGGGGGCTTTTGTTCCTATAAATTCTTGCTCTGTTGTCACTATATAAAACATCTTTAAACATACAAAAGCTGTGCCATGTCAGTTTGTACATCAACTTTCCCTTTTCACAATTAACTTCTGACAGACCAGTTACGTCTGCTGCCAGTTAAATGGCTGCCAGTTAAATGGCTGCTTCTTTCTCCCCCACTTTAAACCCTAACAAGCAGGGTTTGCCTCAATATGCAATCTAATGTAAAAGGCCCTAAAACCACTTCAAAAACGTTATTGCCCTATTACTCTTTCAGATTAAAGCATTATTTACCAATGCTGAAGAATGTTCATGAAAGCAGATACAGAAAAACATAAAAGAGAAATAGTCCTCAGAGCAGAAATCTCACTTGAAGATATTTTTTATGCACTACCTTGCTAAGAATACTGTAAAATTCAGGTCTCAAGTTTCTGGGCTATAAATTCAAAGCAGGCTGGTCTCACCTAAAAAAGAAACCCTTACTTACTACTTAAATGTAGAATCCTTTAGATATCATTTCTAGTTTTATTTCAGGAGCTAGTTCTCTTTCTGCCCTCAAAAATTAATTCTAAAGGCATAGACAGCATTATACTTTCACATTTTGGTAATTGCACATTGTCCTGTTGCACATAAAGTTGGGAAACAGACAGAATGCTACAGAAAGCATTTCTAATGTAATGACCAAAGTCCATAAAGGTTTCTCTGAGTAAAGTAGCCAATATCAGTTTTGCTGCAGTCCAAAATTCTGACAGCTGATGAGGTTAGTAAGACCAGAGGCTATTCTTCCTGTAGGGACTAGATTAGACCATTTGGCATAAATATTCATCCTTAAACTGATGAGATATCTTTACCAAAATGCTCATTACCCACGCAACTTTTCTCTGCTTAGTTGTGATTCTGGTCTTGTAGTGGCTTTGCTGGGATAGAATGAATTGTCTTTATAGTGGCCTCTAAGTTGCTGTGTTTTAGATTTGTGACTACTCAGTAGCACAGCAGTGTTTGAGCTGTTGCCAGGCACAGCTTGCACAGCTTCAGGGCCTTCTCAGTTTCTCACTCTGCAACCACAATGAGTAGGCTGAGGGTGGGAAGAAGAGGCTGGGAGGGAATGCAGTGGGGAGAGCTGATCCAAATGGGCCAAAGCGCTCAAGTCCAAGAGCCCAAGACTCAAGTCTTTCTCAGTTTATTTTGGCACCTGCCAGCTACTGGGCAGTGAAATGCTGCAAGAAAACAGTATGAACCCATAGGGTTTTCTTCAGTAGACACAAAACAGAGAAAACTGGAAAACAAGCTGTTCCAAAACCAGGAGACAATTCTAGCTTACTTAGGAAATAAATGCCTTTTGTTCTCTGTAAACATTTCAAAAATCCATCATATTCACAGGGACTGATGGAGTAAATCATCTTTCATGTTTAGATAGAAACTAAGCTAATACATTCAGATGCTAAGAAGTTACTATGATGTCATCTAGCTAAAAAAAAAGCCACCTGAAACCTTTGTGAAAATTACTTCCCCATTAAGAGTAGATTCAGTGGACATCGTGAATGTGCAAGATACCTGCTTTAGAGAAGCAGTTATCTCAAACTCAGAGTTAGAGGTTTCTCTTTCCCACAAGGCATACTGGGAAGGATGCTTATATGATACCAAGGGGGGTGATTGCTGTTGACACTTGTGCAAACCATTGGGCATAGTTTTGAATAGGTATTTTTAATAGGTTGCCCTCACATGCAAACTAAGGAATAGTAATTTTAGATTTCCTTTGAGAACAGTAAGCCCCTAAGATAAAGACTTGAGAAGCTCACAGGATCATTTTCAACCCTGGAATGTGAAAAATAACATCTGTATTCTACTATTAGCCTTTTGCCATGCATGCATCATCTTTTTTTTTACAGAGACCTAGACATCAAAAGTGCTAAATACAAGGATTTAGAAGAACAAAATACAGCAGCCTTTGTCATTGAAAATCACTTTACTGATGTTACAATATGCTAGTAACATTGAAAACCACAGGCATTTGTATTAAATACTCTCCTAGAAGTGGATATGGTGACGCTGTTATTATTAAAAGTGAGCAGGAATTTAGAACCCCAAATTACAATTACTTGATTTTTTAAAAAGCAACATTTTATTTAGCTACATAAAAGCCAGTTTTGTTCAACAGCCCAATGCCTGTAATATTTATGACAAAAATATCACACTCAAAGCTAGAAAGTTGTAAATTGCAATGCTTCAATTTGGTGTTTGTCCAAATCTTATGCTTCTATTACATCAGATATGATTTTAAAGGATTATCACTAGCAAAGACAACAATTCAACGCAGATTGTTGTTTTTGCCAATACTAGCCCAGCCACAGTGGTGAAACGTGATTCTCTCTTGCCTCTCTCAATAGGGGCTAGTATGAGTGAAAAAATAGATAGCTTTTTTTTTACAGCAATGCCCAAGTTAAGCATTAGCACAAAATGAAGCTGGCAGAACCAGCTGGTATATACCACCCCAAAAGCTTTGCAGAAAGAACTGGTTATACCGTAAAATAGTGTTTACTCCAGCAGATTAAAAATTTTGTAATGCTTTGCTATTCTGAAAAAAATACTTTGCATTTATGCAATGGTAAAAATAAGTACTGTATTCTATATAAAACATTGCCTATTGTAATATATTTTTATCCTTAAGAAAGAAAAATCAGGTTATATATTCACAGTTTGAATATGTTCTGGACTGTATTTCCAAGCATAAAATATGCAGAGTCTACACAGGCAGTGAGCAGGAGTTCTTGTACTAATAATCAAAATAAATCAGGATTTGCTGTTATACAGAGCCTTTACAATATTGCATGATTATCTGCTCGCACCACTATACTTAGAAGGTCAGTCAGGCTTATATACAGAATTTCTAACATGGTTGGAAAAATAGACTCTCCATGCTAAAGTTAGAATATATTGGGACTTAAGGCCTCATGTTGATTTTTTTAACAAAAACTTTATTTTTTTTTAATTCTGAGGAATACAGAAACAGAAAAAAAAGTTTGTTGCTTTGACATTTTATGCTTTATCAATTAAAAAGAGTGTTGACACCTGTACTTCTCCCTTAGAGAATATTTCTTTTTAACTGGTCTGTGCTTATTTTCCCAAATTTTCCTCATCACATTCTGAGTTATATTGCAAATGCAGCTTGTCTTTAGGTATTACAAGTTTTAAAACAATTTAAATCTGGCTTAGCTGAAGTGATTTTGAAACTTGCGTAGATTAGATTTTAGAGAACTAAAACTGCCAGACCTGGCTAGGTAAGCCAATTTTGAAGCCACGTACAGTGTCTCAAGAGTGAGCAAATGACCACATTTCTGTGTACTGAACTTATTTTTACTTCTTGTTTTAGTTACTTGGCTGAGATAACATATAAATGTTGACTGTTTACTGCTTCTTTAACTAGTTGCAGAAAACTGTTGTGGAATGACAAGATACCACAGCCTGGGTGCACAAGCTGCTGTTTCCAAAGCTTTGGTTTACATCAGCATCTGTACTTGAGGCACCAGAAATGGTTTTCATAAGCTGACTTAGAAAATACTCATGTCAAATGAGTTTCTTAGTGTAGATGATAGAAATTAGTAAATCCTTTCCTATTCTGATGAAATCACACTTAAGAGAGTCCTATCTGTATTGCAGCTGTCAGTTTCACTGTTTCCTTTTTTCCTGCTCTATTAGGACAATAATTATGCACACACAGGAATCTTGCCCCACCATGCAGTCATGGGATGACATGCATGCAGTTTATTTAAATTTGCCTTCAGGAAATGTGATCAAAGTCAAATCCCATATTGCTGATAAATGTTAGATGGTTTGGAAGCCAGGCAAAGTGGGTCATCAGCTCAGCAGTCTGATGCATAATTTTTTTCTGGGGAAAAAATCTTCAGTGGAGACCAAAATGCTCAAAATGAGGCAAATAACTTCACATGGTGGTTGATAATAGTGGTCCACAGTCCACTGTTATCCCGTGCCACTGATACTCAAATAATTTAGAGAAAGAAATGCATCATCTTCAGACTTGGAGAAAGAAAAACAGCAAACAGCTCAACTTTTAGGTTCACAGACCTGGTGATTAAAGAGGCTTAGTTTTCAACAATGTTAGAAAGTGAGAAAGACACAGGATGGCTGAGCCACGAAGTGGTTTTACCAGTTGCCATCATGGTTTAACCCCAGCCTGTAACTCAGCCCCACAGAGCCGCTCACTCACTCCCCGCCCCCAGTGGGATGGGGGAAGAGAATTGGAAGGGTAAAAGTGAGAAAACTCATGGGTTGACATAAGAATAGTTTAATAATTGAAATTAAATAATAACAGTAGCAATAATTTAAAAAATAATTGAAAAGGAATCAACTGAGAGAGAAATAAAACCCAAGAAAGACAAGTGATGCAAATAAAAAGAATTGCTCACCACCAGCAAACCAATTCTCATTCAGTCCCTGAACTGTGGTTTCCCACTTACCAACCTTCCCCCTGGTTTATTGCTGAGCATGAGACCATATGGTATAGGATAGTCCTTGGGTCAGCTGAGGTTGCTGTCCCAGCTGTATTCCCTTCTAACTCCTTGTGCACCCCCAGCCCACTCATTGGCAGGGTAGTGTGAGGAGCAAAAAAAGGTCTTGGCTCTATGCACACACTATTCAGGAATAACTAAAAAATTCCCCGTGTTACCAACAGTTTTCAGCATAAATCCAAACCACAGGCCCATACCAGCTACGGTGAAGAAAATTAACTCTTCTCCAGGCAAAACCAGCACACCAGTGCAAATTGCACATGAGAGGTGAGGCACCATCACCTACACTATAGCAAGAGCAAAAGTTCGTAGAATCATAAAATGGTTTGGGTTGAAAGGGATGTTAAAGATCATCTAGTTCCAACTCCCCCTGCCATGGGCAGGGACACCTTCCACTTGCCCACATTGCTCAGAGCCACAATCCAGCCTAGCATTGAACACTAAAAGGTATGGGGCATCCACAACTTCTCTGGGCAAACCTGTTCCAGTGTCCCATCACCCTTAGAGTAAAGAATTTCTTCCTAATAAGATGACTAACTTAGCAGCTTTGTGATCTCAGCCAAGTCACAAAGAGGCTGTTAGTGGATAAATCATTCATGAAAATGCTTTTTAGTAGGAGTGGAAAGGGGATGGAAGAGAACAGGAGATTGTTTTTACAGTGGAGTGTGGTAACTTTTGTTACACTAGCTAGATATGGGATTCAACAGCAGAGCAAGTCTTAAGGGCTTAAGTCTCATCCTTCTTTCACATTAGATCCTATCCTATTAATTAACCAATTCATTAATGAAGTTACCACAAATTTGGTTTGATATTCTAGTATATGCATGTCTATAATAGTGTATCTACCCATACTTAGCTCTGGTTTTGAGAACAGTTGTCGCATAAGTGTTCCAAGACCAATCAGTCCAAACCAGCAATAGGGATTCAAAAAAGAGGTTTTCAGTACACTAGCGACTAACACAATTTCTTTCTGATTTTAATTCAGGCTATAGCTCAAAGGTCCTCATGTTCATTAGCACAATTCAAATTATTTCATGAGCACATCAGCTTAGCAGGTTCAACATCTCGTAAATCGGGAACTCTTAAATCATTCAGAAGAAGCCATCTTTCAAAGTCAAGTTACACTTCATATCAAATAACTGGCAAGTAGTAGCTTAAGTTCACAACTTAAGCAAAGATGGGCTGTACAAAATTAACAATCTCCTTGAATTCACTTACTTAAATAAAACTATATGTAAATTATCAGTCACAACCATTTCTGGTATATTGCCTGAGATCAGAGAAGTTCTTAAGTCAAAAATCTAGAATTAGCAGGAGAATTTTTACTTGCTAAACTGTGGCATCATTGTGCAGCATTATTATTTGGATACGATCTCCATTTTTCAGTCTCCATCAGTTAGTCATATTAATTTTATTATAAATTACATAAAACTATTCTCCCAGATTGAAATACATAAAACCAACTATAGCTCATCCTGCAGGTCCTATGCTTATATGAAAAATTACTTCTATTTGAGAAGAACTGGTAGCATCCCCACTTCAACAGGCATCTACACTGTAGCTGGCAATAAGTAGTTCACTTATTAAAATTAAAATTAAAAACCAAATAAAAGTATGAGTCTCAATGAGTCAAAATGACTGAGCTATCTTAGTGACAAGCACTCTTCTTTAGTCTGGATGAGGTATTATGTGGCAGTTGATATTGCTATTGCCAGTGTAACTAACTACAGTGGATAAAATATTTGCAATGTTCAAGGTTATTAATCTGGCAGCTTTTCAACACACTACATTTTAGAAGTAGGAAACAACAGATTGTAAGCAAACAACTTCTCTCTCTGACCTCCACTGGCTTGGGAGGCCCTGCCAGTTCAGATTTTGTGCAATGACAAGGCCTCCCAAGTTACCAAGCTGCTGCAAAATTCTCTAAGGAAAATTTTGCAAAAACCCAAGTCCTGTGATATTCTAGACCACAGTGAAAGTCAGTATTTATTTAACTTAAACTTAGTGCTCATAAGTGGACTTCCAGTCACCACATATCTCCAAATGTGAAGGTGACTGTTAAAGGTACACTACACATATGACTGTATCATCACATGCTACAAATGAATTATACCAAAACAAATGAGAATCTGGAAGTACATACTACATTGAAAATACAGTCAGGAGAGCCACTGTTTGCAAAACAAGAAGCTATGAACATTGCACAAGAGCCAGTATGTTATATCCAGTTCTATCTGCCAAATCTTGCTGCTCCTTGGTAAGGCAAAATAGACAGGGAAGAGTAAGCACTGGTAAACATAAGATATGCACAGAAATCTAACAGGATTATTCAGAATTACACACCAGTTTGTATCCAAAAAAATACTGTAAAAGGCACATGATGAACAGTCCAGTTACTAAAGACAAGATATGAATCTGGGAGGGAAAACCAGCTTCCAGGTAACAGTAACACAGCAGCTATTGGGTTAGCATAATGTTCTAATGTGGGTGAAATTCTTGAGGGTCCTCCTCAAAGTCAAGTGAAATCAATAACAGACATACTGATTTCAACTTATTATGGCTCAGACCCTAATTCCATGAGCTACATGCTACCAACTATCTTTAATCCAGTTATCTACACTCAAAGTAAATCTTTGTAAAAAATGTATTTCAGTGCTGATGGATATTTACCTTTCATAAAAGTGCAGAACTCTTTCCTAAAGCAATTACAAGTGGCTGGCTCCTTCCAGATGGTCTGCCTGCATGCAACTGCACTCATATTTGTCTTTTACCAAAATACTTACCAGAACCTGTCAGCTGTGAAGGAAAATCATTTGAACACCAAGGCCAATATTTTGTCATAATCCAGCATACAGCCTAATCATAAAATATAGTGCTTCTAAAAAATCTTACATACTTTACAGTTGCTGACATCTTTAAACATTTCTTAATTAAATCTTACATATATCTAACTTTATTGAGAGATGTAAAAGTTAAAAAAATATATTAAAAGGCTGCAAGCATTGGGTTCACTTATTAAAGGAAATACATGAAAGAGGTAGAAGATTCAGAAACACCATAGATGTTCCCATTACAATAACATCTAATTGATCATACAGCTGTTGGGCAAGGTATTCATTCAACTGCACCACAAAATCAGGTGTTCTATTCTGCAGTGGTACTACCTGAAGCTAAGATTTTGTCAATTTTGGAAAGCCAGAGGATGATTAAGTAGGGTCCAGTTCCTTACTGACTGAAAATTCCCAATCAGAAGACATTTGTTTTACAAAAAACTTTAGAAGTCTTGAGTGTTAGAAAAATAACCATACACTTACACACAACATTAATATCTCCATGGTAAAGGGTTTGTTCCCCACCACCCTGTTCTTTTTAGGCTAAACTCACATGTGCTCAGTCTAATGCCCCAAAAAATTGTCAAGGGGGCTTCAGGGGCAGCAAGCATAGCATTCAAGCGCATGGTAAAGGTGATTCCAGTAACAAATAAAAGACAGCAATGAAACTGGCCACTTGCCCAGCACTGTTATTATCTAGTGCAGTGAAATATTTACGCTTCTCATAAGCTATGCCTTGCCATCTAAAACAGTGTCTGAAATGCTCTATTAAAAATACACAGCAACTCTCACCAGACAGACTTCACATCACCACATCCTGAACTGACTACTTGAAAGTATTCCCAAATGTCCAGTAAGTTTGGGCTGCACATGACTTAAAGACTATGTTGGCTGCTGAATCATTCTTGATTACACCTGCGAGAGGATACAGTGGTCATCTCACTGAACTGTGATTTTGGCTGGTTCCTCTACGATGATTTAAGACAAAGTGCTGCTGTACTGGTTTCTGCAGTCTACTGTACAATTGAGATTGTCAAGACAGTATAAGATGCTGAAAAAATAGTACAGATTTTTGTCAAACACCAGTTTCTGAGTGACACAGTTTTACATTAAGTATTTCCAAAGATGTCTGCTCATAATATTAGAAAATGTGAAATGTGATGATGTTAGTCATGACTGTTTCTTTAGGCATTTGGCAAAATACACTTATGTATAACAGCTATTTTTGACATTATCAAATGTTTACATATATACAATCTGTATACTGAGATTATAAACACATAAAGTAAAAAAAGTATATGATCCTTGTTTGTTTGACATTTATGTCAAATAGTTGCCTTTCAAAGCTTCAAATCCTGTCACAAAAAAAATTCCTGTATTTCTTACTCCTGCATGCTAATCTCTACTACAGTGTGTTGTTTATCCCTTACATGTGGAAAGTAAAGAACACAAGGTTCATGCATATGGCGTACAAGTTTACATCGTCTGGGCTCTCCGGGAGGCCATTCCCAGTTCCACTCTGGTCTGACTCAGGACTGCAATAAACCAGAGAAAAACGCTCTCATACACAGGACTGGCAAATGGACTGCTGTTGGGATTCTAGTTAAGTGTATCTGTCATCATGCGGAATAGCCTTGTCATATCCAGGCTAATTATCCTCTATTAATTGTTACTATTTGGTTGTTCATCAAATCCATAAAATACTAGTCAACAAAAAAGAAAGAAAAAAAAAAGACGACTTTTTTTCCCTTCCAGATGAGAGGAGATTCTCACTGTGATCATGGGCATCTCTGTTGATCTTTCAAATTGTCTGAAGAGCAGATGAATATGCAATGACTCAGTGAGGCTGAGTTTCTATAAAATCCAAAGTAAACAGTTCCGATGTGACCCCAGGTAAACAGTGCAGCTAGATGGACGTCTCCCATAGCTGGAAAGGGGGGAAAAGGAACACAAACACACATTGAACACCAAGATAAAACAGGCTGTTACCCAAACAGTGCAAGGAGCTTGTTTCAGGAACTGCATCTAAATCACTTGGGTTACCAAGGCTATGCTCGTTGTCTCCTCCCAGCCTCCTTCCAGACCACAAAGTCAGCAGTCAGTCTCAAACATTTCAGCATGATTTGCAGTCAGCATAGTAAATCTCCATGGCTAGGAGTGCAAAATGTTTAAGGAAAAATGTAAGTGTAGCTTCAAATTTGTACTAGATAGCTTTTACCTTACAGTTACACTAATATGAGTGTAGAGATAATTTCCCATTCTTTCCTGTCTAGTTCTGCATGACTTTGTGCTGTGAGTCTGAGCTGCTGCCAAAGCAGCTCCAGGGCTGAGACGCATCAGTAAAGTCCAGCCCCCAAGCCGTCCTGAGACCCTGTGCTGCATCTCACACACTTTCTGCCCTAAGCAGCACCAGGGGTAGCAGCTTACAGGTTCCCTCAGCAGCATTCCACTCCTTTGTTCTTGACAAAAAAAGACAGAGAACTATGATGAATCTCACCAGCAACATGAACTAAAGGTTTTACAAGTAAAATTCCTAATGCAAATTTAGGGGCTTTTTTGTTTATTCAAATACCTGCTATGCCTGAGTTGACACAAAGGAAGCAAGAGCTACCACTGCCTTTTGGAGCAGCTGGAAATCTGTCTACATGGACAGATCCACTCACCACCTGACAGCAGTTCCTGCTCACCCTGGGGGAATTGGGGTGGGCTCAGGTCACACAATAGCCAAGCCCCTCCAGGTCTGCAAGGGCTTGGTGTGAGTCCTCCACATGCTCCATAATGGACCTTTGTTACCTTTCCATGAAGCTGGAAAGTCGCTATCCCCCAGATTGAATGAGAATTACTGGGAGAAAGGGAAAGGAAGGAGAGCCAGAAACACCACTTGCTCCAGGGCTGCCTTCCACAGCCCAAAGGCTGCCCCAGACACACTCTCAGCTTGTAATAAGAAAAGTAGTGAAATCTGGGCTTCACGACAGGTTTAAGAGCAACCTGAACTGCTCTCTGTAAACAGCCACCAAGGCTGCCCTAATCGCTGCCAGAGGCTCAGCCTTCAGCAGCTTCAGAAGTCAGGGCGCAAATGGATGCCACTCCTGCTCTCACTGTTAGTCACAGGTGGTGATTTGCTACACTTTCCTTTTGAAAAGATACCAGTAAATCAAGTCACTGACAAAATGCAGAGAGAAGAGGGAGACATACCCTGGCACTTTGCCTGTTTGCTTTTTTCTCTTCATCAGGAAGAGGTGGCATCGGGTAAGGGTATTTTCTGCTGGAAGCAATAGATCCAGTGGATGAAGATGGAGACTTTGCAGGAGACAATGTCCTGAGGTGTTGAAACACACAAAATAAATGTGATGCCTTTGCACTCCAGCATTTCAACAGCAACTGCCATTACTCTGAAGCTTGGTTCAGAACCAAGTATATAGCTTATTAATAGCTCAGTATCAGGGGAACAAAATTGCTTGATCAGAAGTCTAATAATTTCATTATATGAATAAAGGAATAGATTTCAGGAACACTGGAAGAAAAAAATATGCTACTTCTTATTAGAATTGTATAACAAAAAGGATTTCTTAATCTGTTTTATATAGTACTGTAATTAATTGTTATAAAATTAATAAAACAAATCTGCAATTGAATAAATACAGAACTAAAAGTGTGGCATTATAAAGCCTAAATAGAAACAGTAATTGTATGAATACAAGCTGAACAACATCTTCTGCCAGTGACTAAATTGCAATTATCAGTGTCTTTATGCAAGTCTTACACATCTCCTATATTGACACAAACATAGCAAATAAATCTACTATTTTTATAAGACATTAATTTACATAAATGCATGCACTTGGAGGCCAAACTGTTAGTTGTGAAGTAACAAAGGCATATACAAAGTGCTAATAACAAATTATTATACATGCAAGCATCATACAGTGCATATTGTTCCAGCCAAAGAAAGAGTCTGATGAGAATATACAAAAATGGACTGATTAGTCAATGGCAATCAGCATTTCTGTACAAGGTGAGTAGAGTAAGCAGGAGCAAGTAAATGTTTGTATCACATGAAAGGTATTCTTTTCATGTCAATAAGGCGGCAGCACATTATTGACTGAAATTTTACACCCAAGAAAAACTAATTATGCTTCTGTTTTGAGATTCTGCACTTTTCCCACTTGAGAGTTTCCTATCAGGCTCTAAGTCTGGGCAGAATAAAAGGGAAGAAAATCCTCAAAGTAGAAAAATTGAGCTACCCTGGACACCTTGTTCTCTTATGCAGACCAAGGGCATTTACCACAGGAAGCCTCTTATCAGTGCAGGCACATCACCCAGACCCTCCCTGAGCAGCACTATCTATTGTCTTCTGAGTTTAATGCACTCCTGAAGTTGGAAGGTTTCCCTCAGTCCCTAAAGACAGGTCTTCCAGGCCCCTCAGATGTAGAAGGGGGTTGCAGCGTGCTGTGCAACTGTAGACTACAGTGATGAGCACTATTGCCAACATCACTGATTCCAAGGAACCACAGGAGCCACCCCTGGCAGACAGCCCCACATCCCTGGCTCTGGGATGCAAAGGATCAGGTCCTTTCATCTAGAGAGGATTACAGACCAGTCAGGGACTCCTTTGTTTTGTATCTTGATTACTAAGTTAAATTTATTTATTTTTAATTAATTGTATTTTTATTTTGGACTAGTGTATCATTGGGTTGTGTCTGTATCTCCCTACAACAGCACGCTCTCTTCCTCCCATACAAACAAGGACTGATGATAGCCACAAGCAACAAGGTCTCAATGGAAATTATATGGTGAGAGCTCTCCAGTCTGGGTCACGATCCTCTAATGTCTCATGTGGTAGCCTCTAAGTTCAACTGCACTTAAAAGATTTAGGTTGGTACAATTATCCAAACATGGAAGCATATATCTTCAGCACATGCAGTTTGATCACCCATTAAGATGGACATACATTAATGTTTTCAGGAAAAAAAACAACTGGAAACCGTTACTGCAGTATAAAACAAGGTTTTCATATGTCCAGCATCACAGACCTGGGCACCAAACTGCACATGCAAGAAAACAGGCTAATTTAAAAAAAAAAAAAAGTCCACGGAAAGGTTCTCAACAGGACCCTGCTGTTCACTACCCATACAAGTGCAGTCATCTCTGCCCACATTTGGACTAGGAAGGACTGCTAATAAACTGTTGGTGGATCTAGAAAGAAAAAAATAAGGAGAAGAGGAAGAGGAGGAAATAAGGCAGGTAGAATTTATGTATGAGTAGTAATCCAATTACTCACAAATTTTGCCCCATAGCTGCAGTAAAACTTAAAATTTTCATTTTAAAATTTATAACAATGCACTTGGAGATTAGAAACAAGGAACTGGGGTTGTGAGATCTGACTTGGCAAGCCTTATCAGAAAGCTGTTCATAACGTATCACAGCCAGGAGACAGCAAGTAGAATGAAGGCATCTCCCATCTCTTGCACCACAATCCAGCACAATGTCACCTCCTGCACACCACAGGCTCTTTGCATTTTAGACACTGCAAGAGAAGGCCATAGTGCGTGTGTAAAAGCCATGGCCAATCTACCTGCCCATCAGTCTCAGCAGGTGATCCTGGAGGAAGCAATAAACCCTCGTGGGGCATCTTGATCATTTGCCTTGCACAAACAGACCCTCTGACCAGGATCCCGAATCTAGCCTTTAGCCAAGCAGTTTTGCACCATAACTCAAACACAATGCTGTCTTTTCAAAAGATTTTGAAGGCCATACTTTCAGTGTAGCTGCCTACATTTCCTTCTTCTCAAATCCTCTTTGTGTTGCCCACTTGACTGTGGTTTGCCATGTCTGACTGATGTGCGCTTTGCTGTTCACCTGCACCTGCGAAGCTACAGCCCAATACATCCAGAATGCAGTTGCACACTTAAAGAAACAACCTTGCCCTCCCCTCACAGGGCCTCACCGGTTAGTTTTGCTGTAGAATTACATGCTCCAGAGTTACATTGTCATCTTTAGTGCCTGCTACTGTGAACATACAGGACTCAGAGTATGCTCACAGATCTTGCAATGCGTCTTCTGTGATAAATGTAGCTGTTTGAGGTGGTTTTGATCACCTTTCAGGTTATGTCCTCCAATTGTGTATGTGCTGTGTATCCCAGATTTACGTATACATTAAATGAGAAAGAGCCAGTCATGACCTTTCTCATTTACAGGATGGAGAGACAGCATTCAGGGACACTTGCAGGTAATGCTGGGGTTAAAAGTAGGCAAACCTTGGCAGTTTTGATCAAGGGTGGGATCAGCTTTCAATAGGGTTTTAGTTCTCCTGCAATCAAATCCATTAGCTTTCATGCCAAATGTTTCTTCCAGCTCAAATTTATGTGAGAAACCAGCAGACACCATAACAGATTCAGAGGTTTTACTGCCAACCTCAAATGAAGCCATGCACCTCAACGTGCTACAAAAGGTCTACTTTCTGAACAGAAAGCAAGATGCAGTAGCCACTTTGTGCCTGTCTTTCTGTCCTGGAAGGTGAAACTAACAGTGTGGGGAGACCATCCTATGATTCACAACAAAACAAGTGTTCTGCAGCCATGGGCTGCCTGCTCTGCATCTCTTCACCTTAACAAGGAATGCTGACCCACAAGAAACAAGGTGAAATGTGTCACCTGTTCACACGACTAAACATCTTGCAATTTTGAGTGTTGTTTTAGACGAACTCAAGGCAGGTGACCCTGACAGATCTGAACTGTTTATAAACTGTCTTCGATTCTCTTTCACAGATTGAAATAATTTAAAGAAATTCAAATAACATTCAACCTAGTGAACGCATTTCAAGCCCAAATATACATACTATCAGGCAAACCTGACCATTGCTGCTGTGGGTTCAGCATTTTGTAGGACATCATTGGCCTAAATTATCCTACATTAGGAAGTCAGGATCTTATAAAAACACTGCTGTGGCTAAACGTTTTAAGTTAAGTTCCTTTCAAAAGTCACAGGTGTGCACACAGTTCCTCAGAAAGAGCAGCAGCACAGGAGAGAGGAAGCAGAGACAACACCTATGGCTTGAGCTGTCACTTCGTGCACTGCACACCAATGCCCCAGAAACAGTCACATGCGTTAGTGAACTCTTCTCCCTAACTCTTGAAACAAAATCCTGATCCTACTGATATGAATAGGCATTTTTTCATTGTTTGCCAACATGGCCCTTTTGCTTTGGTTGTAACATGGAAAAGGTTTTTTGTTTTGTTTTGTTTTGTCTTGTTTTGTTTTGTTTTTCTTTAAGCCTAAAGCAGCAAGAGCAGGGAGATAGGGGCTGGTCACAGCTCTGGCCTCAGCTGGATGCTCACAGAGGAAGGTAATGGAGCTGAGGAGAAGCTGAGAAAAAATCAAGGACAAAAAAGCACATTAAAAATAGGAGGGAAATGACAGTCTCCTGTCTCCTGCCTTCCATGCCCCTTCTCTGTGCTCTTCTGATATGGGATGGCCATTCTCCTTCTAGTTATGTGTTCTTGTTCTCCATCTAAAAAAAACTATTTTCTTTGTAAATTATTTTTATATTTAAACAGCTCTAATAAAATATAAATTACTGTAAATATTTGCATTAAATCAAAAGTAAGTAGCTCAGTGCTTCAGAAGGTGCCTTCTGGTGGTTTTTGTTTAGAATTATCAACAGAAATGGCACATTTTTGGATTATGGCAGTTCATTTTCTGATACCATCATGGCTCCCAAGTCTTTCAAGATTCAATGAGAATTTTGAGTAATCCTTAACCACATTTCACAAAGTCAGTCTTGTAAATGGCAGTAACAAAAATCAGTAGTAGCATCCCTTGCAACAAAGCCAAAATCCAGAAAAGGCTTCCTGTCTGGGTTTATCGCTGGAGTTATGAGTGTATAGTCTGGCATGAGCATTTCTCAGATCACAGCCTATGCGGGGAAGATGCACCACCTCACACACAAAATTAAAATCTGGTCTAGACTTTGAGCAGGAAAATGAGATTTTTTTTACAGGTCTTATTTTCTTAGAGGTGGGAATCCCACACCTGGGAGTTTTATGGCACCAGAGATACCAGATACTATTATTACTATGATTAATAAAAAGTAATTATATAGAAATACCCATCAGACTTGTAGACTAGGAAAAAAACAGAAACGTAGGACATCAGCTGTCAAGAGAGACAAGTTATGATTTATAAAGGGTTTTTTAAGCAGATGGAGAAAATATTTCTAATGACTAATATCTCTATTTTCTGAAAATTTGTAACATTCCTAGGAATTGTAGGAGTGATTTTGTCTTTTTTTTCCTTATTCTACTTCAACTCTTTCTATGGCAGCACCAGTCATCAGCATATGAATCCTAAAACTATAGGGCAACAAGCCAAACAGCAATGTTACTTTGAGGACTCCTTTGAAAGAATAGAGAAATCAAAGACCATTAGCAACATTACTCAGCCAATCATCTGGTGTCAGTGTCTGTATGGGGCTGTAACTCCTGAAATATAATACCAGCAGTCTGACTTCAGTCTGACTTTATTGTTTATCAAGCAAGATTTATTTTTCTTTCATTTGTGAATGTCTTCACAGGCTAAGGCTCAAAACCCAGTCACAGGATGTTCTGACATACCATTCTTAGGAACAGTCTTTTCCTGTCCAGGCTATGATTAAGGCAAATTGCACCTGAGTTTTGGGGAAAAACTGTTCTGTCCAACCTCCTGTAAACTCATGGCAACTTATCTCAGGAGAGTTAGTCCTTTGCCATCCATAATGTGCCCACAGAATATTTCCCCATGATTACCTCAATTAATTAGAACATAGAGGTTTCCAAATTTATTCTAGTAGCTTTCTCACTTCTAAACCTAACTGCTGCAGGCAGCAATTAGGAAGCTTCTATTGTGGAAAATTTTTAATTCATCTTTGCTGATATACAGCCTTTAAAACTCACATGGGTCAGCTTAATCCACATCTACATGTCAAAAATGCTTGGTTTATCTCAAATACAATTAGAAATATGACTCTTTCTGTATAACAGCTTAAGATCCCCAGGGGCAGGGTACACTCTCATCAATTTAATCTAGTTACTAAATCATGATATTAAAAGATGAAAACTAACTTATAAGTATGCACATAGGATTTTAAATGTGTTTAACTATACCATTTTAAGTAACCTATTTTAAACTAGTGCTATCTTCCAATTTCATCAATGTCTTTGCTTATTGCAACCACAAGGCTGCTGATACAAAACCCCTGAAAGACAGCTATGGGGTTAAGGTTATGGTGAGCAACTCTTGACCTTGCCCAAACAATAAAGATCATGAGGGCAGTTACATGAAAAGGTCTGCTAATAAAAACACACCTTACTTCTCATGTGAGTTTGCCTAATTTCACCTTCCAGTGACCTTTCATCATTATTGCTAATCTAAAGGATCTACCACAAAGATTTTGCTCCATATGCAGCTATAAGAACTTCATGATAGGTAAGTGTTTAGCTGCTCCATTAAACTGAACAGCTTGAAGCCCTGCAGACCTTTCTGTGGTCTGTCTTGGCTTAAATATCCCCAGTTCTAAACATGCTTGTTGAACCATGGACACCAGACCTTGATCCTATATCCCAGTGCTAAAATGACCAGCCTCACAATACACCCTTGCCTGATTTCCAAGCACCAACACAGAGACGTGGCTGACACCAACAGGCACAATCACAACAACTTCCTGTAGGCCTTGGATTCTTGCATCAGGGATCTTTACTCCCTGTTCAGGACCAAGATCAGGACTGACAGTTGAGTTTACTCATTTTCCCTATTTGTTCACTGGAAAGCTTTTCTGCAGCTTACTCTATGAATTACAAGGTGTTGAAAGCAATGGTTTTAAAAACTAACCATTTTATAGTCTTATAAGACTTTGGAACTTTTTAAGTTCTAAAAATGACTAAATTCCTTCCTATGTTTATTATCTGCCATTGTTACTACTGGAATAAAGTGTTTTATTAGTATCTTGTGATGCAATTTCATCACACTTCTTTCCCAAATTCACACTGGACATATTTAGAGTAGACTTCTGCCTTTTTGCATTACTATTAGTTCTACCAGTGTAGCAAAATTATTAAGTTATAATTCTTTCAGCTCCATTTTTGATATGTCAACTTACAGCTTCATGGACTTAATGTTTTATGTTATATGTCATAAATTGCCTTCCATTCTCTCCTATGTTAGTGGATTTTTTCAGCTGATGCAGAGATCTGTTGATCTGTTTCAGAAGTGGGACAGTGTCTTTTGGAAATCTACTGCAACGTTCTCAGTCTCTTGATTCATGTCCAACAGGGAGGTCAGCCTCACGCATGCTTCTTCTCTTTAACTTATAATGTATCAAATACCCTCTCAAAAACAAGTGCTATTTGTGGCTGAACCCAACCTCACTTGTAACAGATTCTTTAGCACAGAGTATATGCTCATACATTTAGTTTTCCAGTTACAATACATAAATTATTTCATTGTGGTCTGAGGGTAAAATACTACTACTTTTTACTCTTTTTTCATTTAAATTTTGGTATGCACTATATAAACAGTGGGTAGAGTCAATGTGTTATGAAACCACTTGCTTCAGTAAATTAAGATTCTATTTAAGTTAATACTACTTTATTAGTGATAAATATGTCTCATGCCCATAAAACACTACTTGGCATACAATGATGCAAAAGCTACTACAAGCTATAGATGGTGGTGGGAACGCATGCACTACACACACCCTTTTCAATGGCTTCATTAAGACATTCAGAAAAAGAACTGTAAATTGCACATGAAGCCAAAAACAGACATCAAAATGCAGCAAAAGAAGAGGGGCCCTTTGCACCTACAGTAACTTGTATTGATTTATACAAGATAGGAGTCCCAAGATATTTGTATATGCTGGAACAGCTCTTAAAAATGAGAATTATAGAATTAATTTACAAAATACCTAAAGTATGGTCCTTCAGTGTTTTTATTCACATCTTCTACCCACTTAGCTACATTATATTCTCTTTTGAACCATGGGTTTAAATACCTGCAGAAAGCAATGGAAGGAACAGAGAAAGCAGAAGAACAAGAATAGAAAATCTGAGAACACACAGCACAAGCTTAGCAAGGATGTCTTCATCCCCAAAATGCAAGTGAATATGGCAAATAAATCAGTATGGATGTTGGGTGAGGACTAGGCAATGTGTACAACTGCATGAGAAAATCTGACCTACAAGAGTCATATGTTTGATTAATCTGGAAACTCTTTGGAACACATCATTCATTTAATGTCATAAGGGCAAAATTCACTCCTATGCAGAGGTCAGCATTAAGCTCATGGTTTGAACTTCTCTCATGATCTCAGAATAAGGATAAAAGGGCATTTTGGCTCTAATCAAAAGGGCAGTTTGCTTGCTGAAGACACATTTTTGCACCCATCTAAAATAAATTGCAAGATAACAGCTAAATGAGCACAGAATCTTGGGCTTGACCCCTTCTACAGGAATGAATTTTTGCCTCATTTTGTTAAAAGACTTGAATTGTTTGCCACTACAGTGACAATTTTTACACTTATAGGCAAATAACCCTCTGATTTTTCAATGTTCATTTAATTTGGTGGATGGCAAGACAATTTAATGGAGGTGGGCTGCAGAGTTATCTCACATTTTGCAATAGCAATCTTGATACCAAACCCACACTTCTTAGGAAAAAAAGTCTGAGCTGCATAGTCATGTTAGTTACATGAAAATTATGAAATAAAGATGATTTTTAATTATCTGACAGTAAATTACCAGGGAAGAAGAAAATATTTTATAATAAATTTTCCCCAATAACAAAATTAGCAAATTCCTCCCCCTCTGTCATGTTAAGAAAAAAGGGTGATGCAGAAACAGGAGTCTGCCAGGTCCAGTTTAAAGTCCATTCTTGTTATATACAAATAGCAACAGTTAAAGGATTATTTATGATCACCACATTTACATAATAGAGACTAGCACACTGAAATACGAAAAAAACTAATCAAAACAAAAGGGAAAGAAAATTCCTCTAACTTATTGTCAATATTTCTGGGCCAGTTCTTGCCACCCTTGTGAGATTGATTCCAATGACCTCACACATGGGAACAGGCCTCAAAAGGGATTGCTTAGATGAATAAAAGTTGAGCCAAATCATGTTGTTCAACACCCAACATATTTCAAACCATGTTGACAACAAAAGCAGCAGCACTTTTTCAACTTCTTTTGCTCCTTTTTTGCTCTGGAACATCTCCTTCCCGCCCTGCGCAAGCACAGCCACAGCTCTCAGAAAGTACTCGCCCTCAGCCACAAGTGCTTCTAAGTAGCTTCCTCAGCTTGCTTATTAATCAGGAATCGGGAGTGCTTTATGCTTTCCAGCTTGGGATCTTAAGAGAAAGAAAACGTCAAAAGTGGTAGCACAGCAAAACAGAGGAACCACAAGTGAAGCAAAAGGCTGATGCCACCATCACCAGGAACTAATGAACTTCTGCTTTAACTTTAATTGCACTTTGTCATGTACTCGCTGCAATACTTTTGACTTGCAGTTTTACATTTGAAAGGGTCTTTTGGTAACCATGAAACACTCCCAATCTGGCTTCCTATATTAGAAAACGAAGTGTCATGTGGTATCAAAGCATGCAATCGTTGCACAACCATGTTTCAGGGTTTTCCTGGGTCTGTGTGTGTTACAGACCATCATTCATCACCTCAATCCATCTGTTACAGAAAGGTTAAACTCAAGTTACTGCAGACCACTACATGATATCATTAGAAAGCTCTCAGGCTGATCTTTCTGGCCACATGTTCATTAGCAATGGTGAGAATCTGCACTTCCTTTAAGTGAGAATTTCTGCTTTAAAACAAGGCATCCTTACACATAAGCCTACAGCTAGACCAACAGCTCAGTTTGGCTTGTAGCGCAACATGCAACAAGGCAAGAGATCTGGGCTCAAGAGTACTTGTACTCCTCAGGCTGGTGAGGAGGAAGGTTAGCTAGCGCTGCATCAGCAGGAGCACCTCCAAGCAGTCACAGTGTTTTGCCACAGTGAAACTATTGTATACTGAGGGAAGGGACTTTTCATGGGATAAAATGGCAGCCCAGAATGCAGGAGCAGGTGAGACTGACCTGTGATCCAGACTCCCTGTTTGGGGGTGGTCAGAACCCCCTGAGCTTATGCCTTGGGCAGGGGTTTGGTGAGCGAGAGAAAGCCCAGGCTCAGATGCATGGGTTACCCGGCTGCAAAAAGACAATATATAACAGAAAGTCTAAACCAAAGATGTTCGTATCAGTTATAACAACGAGGAAGACAAAGGCTTATAGGAAAATCAGTGCAAATTAGCAAAGGTCTGAATCACTATCTGTTCCCTGGGACCTGTTTTAACACAAGCTCCCGATTAAACTATGAACTTATTCAGAAAACTCTCATTATCATTCCTGGAAAATTCTAATTGATTTTAATAGAGAATTCTTTCTCAGGCTATTTCACCAACCATGTTTCTGAAAAAGCATTTGGCCTGTTGACAGTCCTTCTATGTGTAATGAATGATCTGTCCTTAGTAAAGAACATTAATTTTGTTTAAAAACATCTAGAAACAATCAAAAATGTCCCAAAATACCTTTAGTGGTCTCCACTGAGCTCTACACATAGCATAAGCCTTGTATGTTAGGTACAAGAGTTGTGCAAAGGTGTGAGCAGTACTTTTTTCAGCAGCTGCCCAAAGTGCTTGCAACCCTCCCCTCCCATCAGTGCTGCTCGTGAGGGCTGCAGACCTCAAACCTTGTTCAGTACTTAAGAAATTTTGCTCCTGTGTTTAATGGCACAAGTCTATTTGATGCTTGGCTGTATACACAAAAAACTCCCTGTGCATACGTGCAGTTATTGCAGACTTACACATACATCAAATATTTTTGTAGGCAACTGCACTAGTGTGCTACTGCTAAAAAAAACCCATGGAATTCTGCTCAAGGTATGGCACAAATTAACCCAATTTTCTCCTGGTTAACTACACTCTACTAATAACGGGAGACAAATACTGTTATCCCTTTTCTTCCATCTCAGCAAGTATCCCATTTGACTCTTAGGGGTCACAAAGGTAGACTTTCCAAATATTACTTCAGAACAGACTTCAATATTATATTTCCCAGAGAAGGTAGGAAGGTACATTTGTCTGGGAAAAGCCTCCACGTATTCTGAGGCATTCTCAAAGCAGGTGGCATTGCTTTATTTTCCCTAAATGAGTAAATGCTGGTGACAGTTAGATCATTCTCAGTCTATTTTCTCTGCTTGCAAAGGAAGATATCCCTCTAACCAGAGTCACCATGTGCCCTTGGCAAATCTCTCCATTTCCCACTGAATTGGCACAACATGTGGATCATTCAGTGTGAGCTCTCTCTCCAAGTGGTGACAGGCCTGCCAAGGAGACTTGGACAAGTCATGTGGGCCTGTGCAGTCCAGGATAGACCCCATCAGGAGAAAGAGTGTTTTCCTGCCTGGCGGGTCTCTCCCAGGAACACACAGATTGTGCTTTATCCCCAAAAGACTGTTGCATGGCTGTTGGGAAGCACAAGCCTCCTCCCTCTAGCACCAGGACTGCTGCTGGGCTGAGAGACTGTAACAGGCATCAAGAAGGAAAGCAGAGAATTAGGTGGAAAATCAGGGGCACCTTTAAAAGAGAAAAAAATACACAAGGAAAAAGATTTCCAACTCACAATATCTGTCTGCCTGCTTATCTAGTGCTCCAAAGTTCTCAGAGCAAATCTCATTTGGTTTTTTGGCAGTTTGGTTTTATCAAAATGTCTCATGCAAGAAGAAAAGAAAACGAGCAAAATAATATTTCATTAAGAGTTTATCAGCACAGGGACTCTCAATCGATAAACTCCCTCAAGGGCTAAAATTTCTAGTTCCATGTTGCTATTTTGACCATGCAATGTTACAACTGCAATATGCATCAAAGTATTATTTCTGTAACTTGTATAACACAGGTCCTTCTCTATGAACCTTCCTGAGCCTACTCACCTCAAGACAATCCACTGCAGGTGAAAGAAAAGTTTCAGAACAAACTCAAACTCCCCAAACTAAAGGAAGTGGGGTTCCGAGAGAAGTTAGCATTATTAGTTTCCAGCAGGGTTGGTATCAAGCCCACTTGCCCATAGAGCTGCAAAATTAGTACTCATGATATGAGGAAGGGCGGTGTCACTGCCACCATGGTCAAAGAAGGGGCCATTCCTGTGCGGTGTAAGTGGCATAAGAGCAAGGCCAGTGCTTGACAAGCCCAGAGATAATGTTTCCAGCCATTCACCATTCATTCACAAAAGGGGCCTGAACCAGCAGGCTTAAGTACATAAGAAAGGCTCTTTCCCTGTGGGGAGCACTGCACGCATGGGCTCTTCAGTAAATGTAACCAATAAATCAATAAACAAGCAACTATAAGCCATACTGGAAAAGCCTGGGGATCAGTCACTTGGTAAAGGACTTCAATTACGCATTTATTGCAGGGCTTACTCAAGACTGGTTGTTCCAGGCATACAATGACAAACTTCAATATACTCTCAAGGAAGACAGATGCCTCTCCTAAAAACACCCAGGAAGGTACACAGAGATACAAATCTCTGACTCTGCAATGGCCCAACCCAAGGTGAAGACAAGGGTAGGAAACAGGTTATGAGAAGCTCAGTATTGAACCAGGATACACTCAGCAATGGCAGTTTACTGTAGACAAAAGCCTGCAGTGATGGTGCAGGCTGCCACCATCACTGGGAATTGCTATAGGAACGACTGTGAGGAAGCCTACATAAAAAAGAAAATTCACAGTTAATTTTTAAATAAATAAAAATATGTCAAAATACATTAGGCAAACCATTTACCAGATTATCAGTCAGCAATCAGAATGGGCCACAGAGCAAAAATGCAGCTGTCTACTTTTCAGTACTTTTAATCTCCATCTACAAAACACAGATATGAAAACTGTACTTTTTGGCTTTGCCTTTGTAAGTTCAGACTTACTCAGTTGAATTAGACCGTGGCCTAAATCTTTTGCCTCTGACTTTCTTTCTGTTTCCTCCTATATTACCTGAAAGAAATCAAAGGATAAAGACAGACAGTAAAACAACTTGAAACTCACCTGCATCCCATGCCAAACTGTATATTCTTTTTGCATCCATAGCAAAAAAGTTGTTACCTCATTAACTTTAACCATTTAAATGTCACAGGTCAGTCCCTCTTGATGTACCTCAGACTGTTAGGTAAGCTTTCTCTACCTTTTGCTGCAACTGTGCAGAGCAGAAAACTCCTTAATTTTAGCTTTCATTTGACAAAATCACTCCAGTTCAAGAAAAACACTAAACACTGCCTGATGAAATCACAGAAGCTCACAAGAGTGAATAGACTTCTTTCTCTTTCATGTTAGCTCACACTGGAGGAATGGGAAAAATTAAATGTCATTTCTATGTGACAAAGCACTGTGCAAAGAAAGGCGCTTGTGTAGGGTGCTGCTAAATCCTAATTCCAGGTTATTAACAATCAGCACAACTTTAATGAGTCATGATGTTGTCCTAAGATCAGCTGAACTTCCAGCAGAGCAGCAGCAGTCCAGAGGCTGGTTTCCACTGTAGCCAGCACAGTGGTTCACACTTACCTTGCCAGGAATTACTCCTAGGCCTCCCATTTTCACAAATGTCTGAAATATGTTTTGTGTCTGGGATCCTTTCACTCCAGGAATGAGATAATCCATTTGACCTGGAACAGGAGGGCTCAGATGCGGTTATTGTTAAGGGTATTGTCTCATATCATGTTAACTCAGTGGTTCAGTCACATTCCCAAGGCCAGTGACAAAACACAGCCTAAGGTCTGTCTGCACTAGCAGAGCCTCCAGGATTTCTGATTGCACTCTGCAGTTACACTTTGCCGCTGTCTCTGCAGTGGTTCTGTGTGCCCACATTCAAGAGCCAGGCTTCAGCACTGTTTTCTCACTTGTCTGCTGTGGGATGCACAAACACCAGCGCACACCAGATTTCCTTTGGATTTGCAGCTCTGCCCCAGCTCCTAGATGGAAGATGCTCTTCCAACTGTGCTCATCTCAAGGCTTTTTTATCTTGCAGTCAAGCACATCCTGTCTGCAGTCTGCCCACTCCCTCCTTGTGCTGCTGCAGGAAAGCCTGGACAGCTTACCTCACCCCACTGTTACCAGTCTCAAGGGCTCAGGAGTCTGTGATGAGCATCCTCCCACCCAGAGCTGGTAGCACCAGGAAAGATGTAACTCTGTCTCATTTTTGATAATTTTTAATTTTTATAATATTTTATAAGTCAATTGCTGCATTGTGTACTTCTAATGCTAAACTCAAAGCCAAAAACAGTCTATATCAAGGTGCTTAGTGCAAACTGAAATTTTTCTTTCCTCTTGTACTCCCTCTAAGAGCCAGAGATGTGTGTGGTGATGTCCAACATGTGGGATTTTGCAACAGGCTCCCTCTTGCTGAACTAAAGCTGCTGCTCAGCTGTTTGCCATGAGATCTACAATTATTTTCAAAAGAGAAGAGGAAGTTGAAAAATTCATAATACATAGCTTACTTATTACAAAGAAGTTTTGCTTAAAGGAACTATTTCTGTATTCTGAATATTCTCTAATTTTTTAGTCTCTGTTTTCCTTGGAGAACATCTGAGAGATGCTCTTCAATTTCCAGAAAACGAGGCTAATCACAGCAACACTGAAGTAAGCCCAGGATTTCATTAGCTGAAACTTAATTACAGCATGAAAGGTCTGAGAACCAACAGATTCACTGACAGATTTTTAAACATCTCCTACTCGCAGTCTATTTTCAGGTTCTGGAGTATCTTGCTATATGCTGGGTTTGGTGTTTGCTATTTCATAGTAGCAAGAGTTATCATAAAGTTATGTCTTAAACCTTGAATATCTTCTAAATACCAACAAATAGTTCATAATGCTTTCCAGCACAGAGAAGCCCAGGCAACTAATGGCCCAGTCACTCTAACATCTCCCAAGAGATGTCATCCATACCAGCACACAGAGGAAACCAGAACCAACTTGGAAGGTAGGAAATAGCACTCTGGGCCTTAAAATGGAAGGACTATGTCAGCTGTATCACAATGTTAATGGAGTATTTGTCAGACTTACTTTTCCAGACTTGACAGTGCCACAACATACCTGAACTGGTGGAGGGGAACAACGAAACTCTCTAGTACAGACAGACCTTAGAAACCATTAGCTTTTTGGAACAAATAATAAACAGAGACATGAAATAAATGAAGTATGAAAAGAAACACAGTTACTGAATGAAAGAAGAAACACATATTAAACTACATTCATTTAAAATTAAATTCTTTTCTTAACAGGTATTTGAACGTGATACACAAAGCTATGAAAACTTGCTTTCCCAAGACTTTTTTCAAAATGTTATCCAAATGAAAAAAATTCTCCAACAAAAACAGTGCATCATTTAAGAGTAATGCTTGCTTCCTGAAAAAAAAGAAACAGTAATTTATCCACCCACATATCTAAAAAGTTGAATTTTAAAATTAAAAGTCATTAATTAATCACTACTAGGGTTTTCCTAATAACATATTCATTAGAACAAATTGAATGAAGTTACATATTGGATCAAGCTGCTATACCAACATAGCAAATGTCACTGCTTATATGTCCCTTCCACACATTTCTCTTTACTTTAACTGAAACAACAGCAAAGAAAATGGCTTCATCAACTGCACAGTTATAGACTGCTTAGTGAGACAAGAATTGAGAATTGCAGTTTTCCTATGAAGCATTTGAGGACTGTCAATCCCTCCCAGGATACAGTGCTTCTCATAAATTGTTTTACAGTGATAGATGGAGATTTTCATTATTAAAGGATCTCTAACTGCAAAGGGACAAGTGAGCATCATGACCTTAGGAATTACAAATGACTCTCAATGCTTTTCATTTAATTCTCCATTTTAAAATGTTGTGGGGTTTAAACAACAGGAACAATAACTGAATTAGTGAAATCTGGTCAAGGGTAAAATCTAATTCTCTCATAACAGCCAGAAGAAAACTACAGAAAGTCTTTGTAGTATTATTTTCCAAGATAATACTTGTTGACCATTTTGTATACTAGTCTAGTAAGCACAATAAAATGCAAGCACTATCATCTTTAATATAAGACAGCAGAAGTCTAGGTCAACACAGTGAAATAATGACAGTGACAAATAAAGATATAAAAATAACATTTATATTGAACATTTTATAACCATTATTGAAGCAAGACAGTGTTCCTTTTCTTTGATTACGACCATGATTAAAACAGTTGTGGACTTTTTTTTCTTCAACCATCAATTATTTTTACAGTCTACTTGAAAATAATTCTCAAGCAGGGAGATGATAAAAATTTAATTAAACAAGAATTGGTTTAAAATGCAATTTTTTTTATTCTGGCCTAATCATAATAATTAGCAGCTCAGGAAATAGGAGAAAAATCAGTAATCAAAGCAAAAAGGATGCTATTTCAAACACTCCAAAGAAAGAAGAAAGAATCAAACCTGCTGCAAAACAATGAAATGTTCTGACTAATGGAATAATGGGTGATGGAACAGGTAGAAATCTGAAAATGCGACAGAAAAGCAGACCTCTTCTTAGAACTAGATGCAGAGTTTGTGCTGACTCCAGGAGGCATGTCGCTATAAAAAGAGTCGGCCTCTCCCGGCTTTTTTACATAATCTCCCTGGGGTATTTGTCTAAAGTATAATAAACATTTTAGAGTCAGAAAACATGACAGGAACTAGCACACACACAAACATGCATGAACATTAGTTTAAAAGAAAGAGGTAAGGATAGCAATCCTTGAGGAAATCTGTTAATCACACACAATAAGGATATTAATACATAATGCAACCATCTGAGAGAAAACTGCCACACGCTTCTGTTATGTGCACAAAAGTGGATTATGTGGGTTTAGTAAGGGAAAACAAGGATCTGGTAAACCCTTATCACAATTTTCAAAGTGAACAGTTTGTGTTTCTAGAGATACTGGATAACCAGTTCAGACACTTCAAATGGCTCATCCTGCTGGTTGCAAAAAGCACCCCCAGGTGCAGCGCCAGAACTGAGCCTGAGCTGAATACATGCCTGCATCAAAAAGAAGTTCAGGAAAAGTGAATGCTTTTTTCCTTCTGAGGTAGATGCTTTCCATTTAACTTTTGCGATCACTATTGAATTCAACAATAGCAACCCGTTGCGTTGTTTAAACCTCAGGAGGAGAAAAACCTCCATTTTTTTAAACTGATTTCTTGTGCAGGGGAACTAATACCAGTGTCATAGTCTCACCTACTCCTGATTACCACAGTAGACTCAATCTGCCAAGACACACAAAAATAATGTCACACATATCTGATAATAGGTTAATCTTTTCCAGTATGAGAGCTTCAGTTATGGTGCATAAAACTATCTATGCATTAGAACGTTCTAATCAAGTTATGCAATGTTTGTGCAGATGGTGAATTCATTGCAAGCCAAAAAAAACCTGCCATGCAAATACTCCAGTTATAGCTTCACCAGGTTGAAAAATCCTTCCAAGTACAAGTACCTACTTTGAAATTTGGGTATTTCATAGGATCTTCAACTTAAGTATCTATTCAGCCTTGTACTCTCCAAGGCCTTTTTGTTTCAGTCTGTCCCTACTAAGATGCACATTTATTGAGTTGATCCACGTTCATATTGTGTCCAACTAAAGACCTGATCTGGGATCTCTTCATTACATTTCTGAATTTCTAATGCTTCTAAAGTATTTAAAGTATATGCCACATAAATCATTAGTGTAATGCAGTACTTCCACACTCGATGTTCTAACGCCTTTTGAGTTGCAGTTCTCATCCCATTCCTCAGCTGGTACATGGGGGTGTTCAGAGTTGGCTCAGTGAGGGCAGTTCTGCTCCTCAGGGTTCCTCTAGCAAACTGCTCTCTTGCTACTCCATCAGAAATAACTTCTCCTGTGTAGCTGTGCCCTGTACAGCCATACTACTCAAGCTGGCAGAATCCTTGCTAATTGGCTCTTCTTACTACTTTCAGTTTACTTGCTTCACTTGCTTAGTGTTACCAAGTATCATCCCTTATGTAATGCTCAAAAATAACATAATGGCTTGTTTTCATCTTCATTTAAGAAGTAATCATAAACAATTTTTAAAAAAGAAAAAAAGGCACAGTCTGAACAATCTGGTGGATGTTTGTTTTTTCGATTTATAGCGTATTTCGTGTACTTATCCAAAAATGATTCCATTTTGAAGTAAACCTACAGAACTTCATTTTCTACATGAAGGAGGTTTAGTCACTAAATATTTCCATCATCTTTAAAGTGATGGAGCCCTCCATTACCTTCAGAAGCCTCAGCTTATGCTGGTTTCCACTCTGCCTATGCTCACAGACACAGCTGCAGACTGACTGCATACTTGCAGTGCCCTGGCCATAAAATAATTTCTGGAGATAAAGATATCTGAAAAAGTTAAATTCTTCAATATTCCAAGGCAAACATACATGAGATGGTCTCTTTCTCTATTTCGACGTTTTGTCTGCTCTGTTGTCAGCCTATACTGAAACATCCACAGTAAAGTGACTTGATGGCCATGTCACTCTGCACTTACAGTTACATCACATTCCACTTAGCAGCACCAAACCCTTATATTCTGCCATCCTTGAGCCGGATGGCATTTCCTACCCACCAACCACTGCATAAAGCTTGACGTGATTAGGTTTGCCCTTTACTTGGTACTGTACCTGTCACTATCTCCCCTTGTAGCACACAACCAGCATTTGGCAGTGCTTTTCTGATTTTCACAAGCACTTGGAGCCTGGCAGAGAAAGTGCTACACAAGCAGAAATGGAGAACACGCACAACGGGTGGCAGCAACAAACAAAGCAGCAGCTCGGACCAGGAGGCAGTGGTACAGACAGAAAACAGGGGCATTTGAGAAACCCTCTTATCTTTGCTGGACTGGGAGAGGAAGGAGCCAACTCCTTTCCAGAAGACCCATCTGCCAGGCAGATGGCTGATAAAGAGAGGTGGTCTTCCAGGAGCAAAACACAAGTCACTAGGAACAGTTTGGGGTTTGGCCACAAGCTTGAAATGGTGAAAGCTCAGCCCTGTACTGAAGACAGTACCATGCTTTAGCTACAACATCAACCAAACAGAGTGACAGAAAAGAATGGGCTCTTCATTCACACAGCAAGTTAACTGCATTGTATTTTTAACTGCAAAGAAGCTCCAGCAATGAATTTGTCTCAAAAGGCTCCTGAACATCATGTTAATATAAATTATTCAATTCTTAGCCTCCCAAGAACACTTCCATCTCTAATAGCCGATTGTCAGTCTCTCTTAGGGAATATATTCTCCTGTTTTCCTAAATGAAATAGTCTATTGAAGAAGCAAACATTATTTTTGTACCGAGTCCAGTGAAATCAGGATTTCAAGCAATGTATTTATAGAATAAATACCGCTTTCATATATTCAAGCAAGTATTATTTAAAATGATTCATCACCATATTTTCTTTATACCATGTAAATGAGCAAGAGAAAAGAAAAGCTATTTTCAGAGCTTTCTAAGATACATTCTATTACTTTTATCACATACCTCTGTCTTCTGTAGTTTCTTTCCATACAAAGAGAAGAGAAAGAAAGAAGGAAGAATGAGTTATTAGTATGCAGGCCAGTAAGAGAAAAAAATGTAAAAAGAACAGCAATTTATACAGAATGAAATTTTAGGTCAAAATATTTCTACAAAAAAACCACTTCTGAAATAAACATGTGTACAAACCTACTAAATCAGAATAAACACAAAAAATCATATCGATGGCCAAAGTCAGTGCTGAGATCGAGGTGCAGTTTATGATGGGTTTAAGTCTATTCACTGTGGAGCTGCCAGTGGAAGGTGCACTCTTGCCCTCCACCTCCGAAAACTAATACGACTGACTATACGTGATCTCAAAATGAGCCCTTAAATTTTGGACATTTACTCAAAAGAGAAGTCCAGATTTTCAAACGTTGTCAGAAACTGAGAGTGACATATAAAGACAGCATAACCTACCTTTTTAACATCCTAACTGTCATGCTTTTTTCCAAGTACTTGTTTCCTTACCTATTTCTGAGCTGTTCTCAGCCTAACTCAGTCTAACAACCCTGCAGGGGATCTGCCAGCTTGTTTTGTCAAAGCACAGGTATCATGTCCCAGCTGCAGCACTGTCTACAACTGAACCTGCCCTACCCTCCCAAGCACACCAATGATCCAGGGAGGAAGGACTTCAAAAGCCAGACTCACCCAAACACAAACGACAAAGTCAGTACCTTGAATCTTTTTTTAATACAAGTAAAAAAAAAAAAACCAAAAACAAACAAAAAAAACCCCAAACAAACAACCAAACCATAAATCCCTGTTTTCAGAAGAAATCCACAAAATAAGAAAAACTGAAAGAGACCACTCAGGCTGCAGTAATCAATTTTACCTCTCAGTGAGCATTGACAGCTCTACACCAGGACAGAACTTGTGCCTTATTTGCAAATTACAGGTCTATCTGACCAAAAAATATGCCTGAATTAATTTCAGCTTAAGCTGACTAAATATAAACATCTGTTTAAGGATATTGTTAAGTGCTTTACTGACTGATTGAAGGCTAATCTTGTTAAACTTGCTTTAGCCTTACAACTTTTCATTATAAGGAAAAAAATTATAATTGAATCAGATCATAATCTTGTGTTTCCTTTGTCAGATACAGTAAAATGCTAATCTGATCATTTACCAGAAAAAAAAATAAAAAAGAAATAGCTAAATGAGCAATAAATTTCAAACCGGGATCAAGCTCTCCAAAACCACATACATATGTAAGAATTGCTTGAAAAATCTTAGTACTATAAAAGCATCATTGTATCAATATTATTGAATTTGGATTTCTTAGATTGTTTGAATTATTCTTTTCATAATATAATTGCCTATCAGATTAAATACACATATTTCTTAACTGGATTAAGAAGAACAAAACTTACTTACTTGTAACCCCAACCAGTTATTCCTAAAACGAGAGCCAACACTAAAATGGTGCCAGCAATAGCCCCTATTATTATATTTGTGCTAACCACACCTGAAAACAAGAGACAGAGGAAAAAATATACAGTGTTTTAGGAGAAAATACACAAAACCAGTAAACACACCATCTTTCAAAAACCTGCCTGAACAACTTACACTGGGCTGATTAATTGTAAGCAGTGACATAATCTTGAAGTATAGCATGGACATAAAAAGATCACTTGTAAACCAAGCTTTCACCTCTGCATCAAATTCCTTAACTGAACACTTGCTATACAGGAAAGTCAAGTCAGATATGTCAATACAACCTTATCAATATTAAACTGCTGGGGCTTATATTCTTACAACCTGCCTTTCAAATACATTCTTGCACTGGAATAAAAGTGATTATTTATTTGATTTTGTTCAAATCTCTTCCATGGCTGACTAGATTAGCCAAAAGTGATATTCTGGAAGATGGTAAAACTGTCTCCCCACAAGGATTTTTAATGCCAGACATTTACATTGTCATTTTTCCACAATATACCTTTCCCTTGTATGCAAGTCTAAAGCTGAATAAAAACTTTCACTCAAAAAATGTAAAGGCCAAAAATTTATGTGCCAACATGGTGCATACTGGCCATATAATAAAAAATTTATGCTACAAATAAAAACCAATCATGCAAGTAACATTACCTTTCCACATGGATATGAAAAGTGCCAGTAACTTTTTTGCTTGTCCTGATCTATCAATATGTAATAAGGCCCCTCAGATAACTGGGACAAGCAAGGTAGAACCAGACACATCGGTACCAGTTCCAAAAGCTGTAAAGAGCAGCACTGCTTACACCCAAACACAGATCTCAGGCCTCATTTACAGACACCAAGTGCTTCTGCTGTGGAAGGAAGGGAGAGGAACAAGGCTCCTAATGCTGCAGCATGTCATATGCTAACTGAAAGAGTAGGAGACCTAGTTTTGTTTAAGGAACCTTCTCCAAATCCAAGTTTTTTCAGCTACTGGTAAAAGTTATAACAGCATACCTTTATTGATAGCATCTTTATCAAAAAAGAGATCATCTTTGATGCGAGAATTGCAGTCATCTCCTCCCCAGAATCGGTCACAGACACACTTTATTTCATTGCTACAAACCTGCAGCCAAAAGTGTAGCTCAGAAAAAAATCAGAAAATTAATCCATTCCCATAATTAATACCTAAAGTATAGATACAGTGATAAAGCTACTTCTGACTGCCTGCAAAATTTTACAAAAAAAAAAAAGGCTATTTTAATTTATATATTGGATATAAATGTATTAAATGTACTATTATGGTTTTTATAAATAGATGTCATATATATTAAGTACATTAATATCTTTTAATGTAATCTGTATTTAATATAGGCATTTATAATTGTTTTGGGAGACTCTGACCTCAATGCCTTTTATTACAAAATATGATGAAGTGGTTGATTTCAGATAAAAAAAGAGAGTTTTAATGCAGTGTACAAGACAAAAGAGAGAGAACAACTCCTTTAATCTCAGCTCAGCCATAGGGACCTGGACACTGTGAGGGACACAAGGACTTGCCAGGGCCATTGCCCCAAGCAGAGAAGCTGCCACTAGCCAAGAGCCAGCTCACTGCTCTCTTCTCCAGAGCAAAGTAACTCTTGGCCAAGAAAATCCAGCAGCTTTATGAACCACCTTGGCTGTAGACACAATAAAGAACAAATTAAAAAGAAGAACAGAGACCCAAGTTTCTCCCTTTATAGAAACTTTGTATTTATTCCCCAGTACCTTGAAGAAATATCAATCAAGTAGGCAAAAGTGGTAGCAAAAACCTTGATTGATAAAATTTTTGTAAAACTCATACATACTTACTGTGACCAACTATTTAAGATGCCTTGACTGGAATGCATTATGCCTCTTTTCAAAAACTTCTCTGGTAATAAAGACTTCTAGTGTCATACTGCTGGCTTTCTGAAAGGTCTGGCTAGTGCACCACACAATGCCAGGTACTCAGGAAAAACAGAAAAAAGGATTAAAGAGTGCAAGAACATACACCATGGCCTGAGCAGATCTGGCTGTCCGTGGTGCCTGGGCAGGTGCTGAAGTTGAAGGCCTCAGTGGGAAGGCAGCGATGGTCAAGACACACCATGTTTGGCCCACATGGTGTCCCGTTCTCCACGTAGCCCAGGTCTGTCTCCTCATCGAGCTTCACATGGCCACCACTGAAAGACAGTCAAGAGGACCCTGGAGACTTGTGCTGTGATTAGATGGGACTGCTTCAAAAACTGGGCTCTGTGCTGCTGCCTTTATTTCTATCTGCATTATAAACATCCAGGCCCAGGTAAGACCAAGTATGGGCTTAATTATCTCACTGGCTCTGACGCGAAACAAAGCAAAACATTTTTTCCTGTGAAAGAGCTGGAGTTAGATAAAACACTGAGTTTACTTGTTTTAGCACTTTATTTCATCTTACAGTTGTGTGAAGCTATGAAAACATACCATGGCCCTTTACAAAAGGGCCTTACATCTCTACAGGCAAAATTAACTACCGCACAGAGGGGACTGCAAAACAGCTGCACTCCCCATGTGCAGTTAATTTCCTGAAACTTAACAAAGGTTGATCTGGAATAATGGTAATGTGCTGACAGGAAAAAATATTAATGGAAACAGTTTTTCTCCACTAAGGAATGAGAAAGCTGCTTTTCTATGCAAGATGGATATTGATTGTTCTGTTTTCAGGAATTCCAGTTACCTGCAATTGTAGACTCTTCCAAAGTGCAAGATTGATGTTGTGATTTCACCATCAAGTTCTCCAAGTCTGGGCACACTGGATATATTGGAACACAGAAGGTATCCACAAAGCACATCCCTGTATTGAAAGAATAAAAAGATACTTACCAAAAATAAAATTCAGTGAAAATGCATGTTCAAAAATATGAGGTTTTCTTCACTTTCTTGATAATGTATTTTTTATTCCTTGCTTTTCTCCCATTGACAATATCTCATAAATAATGTGGTTCCCAAGAAAATTATTCTCCCTGGAGCTTAGACTGAGAAATATCTCCTTTTTACAATGCATTATCAAAAATTCTCTAAGTAATAGCAAGCAGGGAGCCATCAAGAACAAACCACATCAAACTGATTTAATGTCCTATTAAGATACAGTCACTGGTCCACAGAGGAGCAACAGAAGATACTGGTTTTAAATAAACTCTCATATGACACATATGTAAGGGAACTACAGACACCAAGTTAATTCAACTGCTGAAGGGATTATTCGTGTGTGGTAACTATTTTACTACTCTTTTGCAGAGACTTTTGCACTGCCAGAATAGTAGGGTCTGGCATCTCAGATAATACTGAATAATTTTTACTTAGGAATTCGTAATGGAAGAAAAATAAGCTTATCACATCTGCACAGAAAGGTGGGAAAGGACATTAGTTCACCTGCAGAAAGAACTAGAATTCAAATGGCATTGACAGAATGGAGAAATCTGAAAGGCCAGTTTGATAAGGACTGGTGAAAGGTTCAGAAATAGGCAGAAATAATCAGCTGTATAAATACAGAAGGTGAAACAATGGTTTAGGCAGCAACTTCTAGGAAAATATTTGGAAAGTTACAACACGATGAAAAGGGAACACAACTTAGCAATGCAATAACACAGCATAAAAGGTGACCACACCAAGTCATGAAAACACAGGCTGCTCTCCTCTGCACTGCTAAGCCTCACCAAGAGTACTAGGACCACTTTTGGACCAAGCACTCCCAAGCTTAGATGGTGCTCTCTTGTCAGAGATCATCTCTTCTTGGCACTCTGATCTCTCCTAAATTTCTTGCATAAAAGTCTGCAGAAGAAGGTCAGGAGAAGTCTGATCCATACAAAGGCTTTTTGAGCCTCTTCATGCCAGTCAAAGAACTGGATCAGGGATAAAAAAACCTCATACTTGTTTTTTCAAAGGATCAACTTACTGTTTATTGCACTGTATCCAAGACTCTTTGTCTCTTCCACAGTTTCCTTTCTCGGTTCCTTCAATATTCAGCTTCTCATAGCAGTACCTGTCAGCAGCTGTCACTTCTAAAAGCAGAAGCAAATCTCTTCTAAAATGATGACTTTGAAAAGCCAGATCATGGGAAATGGGGATGCACAGTCAAAGCAAGCAGAGCTTCCCAATTTGTAAACTGAAGTAACAAGACCTGCGGGTGGCCCAGGAAGCACTGCACAATGTTCTCAATTCAAAGCTTTATGAAGGCACCACAAAACTGTTTTAAATTTTGTTCAGATTAATGAGTGTTTATTGGTCAAAAATGTCCAGAAGCCACTGAAATAAACTAATGAATATGAGTATAGGCTCCCTAGGTGACTATTAATGAGAACTTAAGACTTCAGAATAAACACCAGTAAGTTAAACAACACTAGAGAAAGAGTTGGAAAAGAGAATGGAAAGACCAAATGAGGGGGGGAAGAGTGGGAGTGACATACAGTTCTAGATGTTTTCAATGGTTCTCAATATATCTCTTCCATAATTTTTCTTAGCTAAGATAATCTTCCAACCCACATGAATTACAACCAATGTAGAAACAGTAAAATTTACTCACTTTCACCCCAGATATATTTACATTGCCTGTCCCTGGTTTTACATCTTCCTCCAAAACAAATACCCTAGAAAGAAAGAAAGAAAAAAATACAGAAAAGGTTTCAAATTACTTGATTTTCAAAAATATGTGTTTCTTACTATACAGATTTGTCACAAGATTTCCACTGAGGCAGTAATATGTGATTCTACCCTTTTTCATTCAAAATATGACTAGCATCCAAAAAGTTAGAGGAACTGTCCCAGGTGATTTCCAAGGATCTTAAAACAAAATCTATAAAAAGCAATAATCTATAACAGCGGAAAGAATGTAAACCAAACTGAAATGCTAATTACCTGTCTGTTATCACATGAATATCCATCCATTTTATGAATATTAGGAGAACACTATAGAAAAAGAAAGTAAGTAATACATCAGAGGTCAGACAAGAATGAAAGCAAAGTATACAACAAAAGTAATATGAAAAATTTTTTCAGTATCAATAGGTTTAACACAATTTTTATAGACCTTAATACAGAAAATGGTAACATTCATTGTGACTGTAAGAATACAGGTGGGGCTTTTTGTCTCTTGGATAGAAGACACAAAACTCACCTGACTGGAATTTCCTGTGCAGTTCTCTGCAATATCACAATCATTCACTGCTTCTCGACACAAAACTCCTTTAGGCTCAAACTGGGGGGAAAAAGGACAGAAAATTAGTGTCTTCATTTCTCCATATGTTGCCTTCAATGCATTGCTTCCTTAGAGCTTTATCTAAAATAAAAAATTGGAAATATTCATGTGTTGACCGAAGTGAGAAAACTTTCCTTTCCCTGGTGTGCATGCCACACCACTCAAGCCATTTACTGATACCAGTGGTGCCAGTCTCTGAGGCAGCTCTTCCCAAGTGCATCGAGTGCAGGGCCAAGCAGTAGAAGTGCTCTCCTGGGACAAAGGACCCCTGTAGGTTATCAAACCAATACCACAGCAGCTTGTGGCATTATCCTGACCAGGTCATTGTGCCTTTCTATGACTATTTTACTTTTCTTTACAAAATAAAAAGAGTGATCCCGATGTTCTCTCTATGGATGAAGAACACTGCAGAGCTCTATATGTAGGCACTTGGTTATCATAATCCCCCATTGTTGTTGCAGAATGGAAACTATTAATAAATGTACTGAATTCTGTACGGTTTGACATAATTTTCTAAGTTACCAGATATTTAACAATGAAAAATATACCAGTGACCTAACACAGGCATTTTGGATAAAGAATTCTGTGCTAAGTCTCAGGATCTGGAAAAGCAGCAAGACATCCCATATGTGGCATTTGCTAGTGCTTCCTGTCAGGGACATAACTACAGATACATTTTTTTTCCTGAAAGTTTTCTTAACACTGTGATACCCAGTTCATGTTGCAGCTCTGTGATTTTTTCTCTTTTTATGGATCTGCACACACATACATTTTCTGGTGGGGGGAATTGCTAACTCCACAGCTGGTGTGAACAGGCACACATCAGTGGAAAAGCTTGACTACAGTACTTTCTCAGCCTTCAGCTTCTTTTTCCTACCAGTTTCTGGAAAAAGGCAGACAGGAATGTTGTCAGAGACATTACAGGATGCTGGGATGTACACTCACCACGTTTTGCTTGCAATCCCTCCTTCACTCCTGCTTTCAGGCAGGGTATTACAGGAGAAGGCAACCCCAAACTTTGGAACTGTTATAGATGGTCTGTTGAGTCGTCCTGACTAGCACCTCCTAGGCATAGGTGTTCTGCAAAATTCTACTTTTTTGTTAATTCACTCACCTTTGTCACTGTATATAGATAAAACCTCATCTCCTTTGCAAAAAAGGTAGGTGTACAGAAGCTTAGTTTTGTTCTGATAGTCTTTAATATACTGCCTATGTGACTTGGATTCTTGAACAAAATTCACCCACACTGGCAATCTGCTGCTTTTTTTATATTAAAATAAAAAAGGAATGTGCTTAGGGAAATGTGATCTGTTCCAGCATAATGTGTACTTTTTCTTTTTTTAACATTAGGATGATCAAAAAGACAAGAATGTGGTCCACAATTTTTACTAATGATCCTCCTAAGGAAATGAAACCATCAAATGTGCACAGACTAAGAAAAAATATCACACATAGCACATCACAGCTTTAATTACTATAATACTAATTATCATTATTACTAAATGAGTATAAACAACTATTAAAAGTCATATTTAGCTGGGCTCCCTTACAGCTCAGCTGTAGAAGCTGAAGATCTGGATAAACCTCCTTTTACTATTTACAGATGTATCAGGAAGAATACCTTACAGTTTACATAGGGCATGGTTCCCTTTACTCATTGAGATTTCAATCAGTCCAAACATAAGGAGACACAGACAGACTAAACTGAAACCAAAGTCAGGTGTCTTTTAGATGAACCTTTCTGAACAATTCTGCTAGCTGCATTTTTTGTTTTGTTACTATATCCTTCCCTCAGACCCATTGTGATATGATTTTCCCATTCAGTCCCATGGGGCAAATCCAGAGCAGCACATATGGCACTGTGAGTGGCACATGGATAAGGATGCGCATGTTCGCAGAATTACAGAATGCTTGGGATTGGAAGGGACCTTAAAGGTCATCTAGTTCCAACATGACAGGGACACTTTTCACTAGAGCAGGTTACTCAAAACCCTATCCAACCTGGCTTTACAGGTATGGGATATCCAAAACTTCTCTGGGCAACTTGTTCCACTGCCTCACCACTTTCCTAGTGAAAACACATCTACTGAAACCTCTAAGGTTAATTCATGTAATATTTAAACAAGACATCTAATGAAATCTCATAGAACCTCGACCTGATTCAAACTTGTCTGAAAGTGGAAGGATTTAATTTACCTCTGCATTTGATGATAGTCCCTGCCCCAAAACGCCAAGCCTAAAAGACAGAGTATAGCCCCAGACAAATCAGATTTCAGCCAGTTTTAAAAGGTTAGCTTTCAGAAGAGTAATCACAAGGTTTGCAAGGGAAAACACATGTGCTGTGGTGCCTGCAGCCACCTAGATGCATTCCCACCAGGATGCTGCAGTGAAGGTCACTGCCCTTACCCGGCACTTCCGACAGCAAAGCCCATTGCTGCACTGGGAGCCCGCTGTCAGGGTGCAAGAGTTGCAGCACTCTCCTCCTTCGCTGGCACACTCCTGAGGAACACACACACTTGTAACAGAATACATTGGAAAAGCACAGAAGCCCCAGGCTCTCTTACTATTTCTCATCTTAGCATGCTACGTGAATGGATTTCTAATCAGGCTTTAAGGCACTTGGAAGTAGAAAATCATGAACTTGTGGGGCATGAAACTGCTGTTTCCTATGCAATATATAAAATAATTTTTCTAACTTCATATTGTCAGTCATTAAATACTGACATTTAGCACTGATCAGAGTCATGCTCCCATCCAGGAAAATACTTTCTTTAACATCTTTGAAGGTCTGATCCTGCACAGGCAGCTATTACTGTTACTCTTTAGAATTTACATGGTGATAAAATAAAAAAGCTGGCCTACATTATGTTAAACATGGTAAGAAATGATGAATCCTTTGGCACAAGACCTTCATATTATTTGACTTCCTCCACTTACTGTTAATGGCAGCAATGGACAGCACCAGGTCTAGTTGCTAATTTCAAGTGCACTGCACTTACCGCTATCGTTCCACAGTCACATTCTTCTCCGTCTTCCACAAAGCCATTGCCACATTCTGGAGGATCCAGAAGCTGCAGGGCAAATTCAGAATTCAAAGGGCATATCTCTCCTAAGGGTATCATTGTCATATTTACTTGGTGCAACATGCCTTTTTAGCTAGAACTCCAAATTTATTAACTGAAAAACAGTCCCCACAACTCAGAAAGACACAGGCTGAAACAACACAACTGACGTGTACAGAGAATAAACGCTACCGCAAATTAATTCAGCAATACTGCCCAGTCATATGGTATCTTCTGTGCATAAGGGTCAGTTTTACAGCAAATTCAGTTTGAGCAGAAGTTGCAATGAAAAACAAAAGGTGTGACAAAAAAGGAAGAAAATTAATATGATGCTTCATTATCTTCATAGTGGTTGCAATTGCTGTTCTGGAATTCCAGTGATGAGGACTAAAAAGTTAAAGCCTGCACTATAACTTCAGAAGGAACAGCCATAAAAATTTGTCCTTTGGTAGTATGTGGCTTAGACATGCATGGAAAGGCAAGAGGCAGAGGGTTTTTTGTCAGTTTTTAATGTAGTTGGAATTTTCTTTCCCTTTTCCTCTCCCACAGTAGGGAATTTTCAGCAGTTTTCTGTAAGCATGTATCACAGGCAGATGAGGGAGTATAGCTGGTAAGGCTTCCTCCCTTTCCTTTCAGCCTTCCTGCTGAACTGTAACTTAAAATATCTATATACATTTGTGTGCTATCCTCCCTTCTAATGGACACTGGGAGTCTGTTCTTTCCAGTTACATTGTTTCCATTTTTCTGAAATTTCTACAGGTAACTCCTTTAACAGAATACTTTTTTTTTTCCCTCTGGCTATAAGAAAACATAATAACAGCTTCTATTACATAAATGAGAATATAAATGTGCCACCAGATTAAAATTTTGCAGATTGTCCTCCGAGTTCTCCTATTGAAATAGAAATTTGACTGCAGCATGAAATGTGTATGTAGCATTTAACATAAACTGTATGCAAGCAATAAGTCGTTAAAAGTGCTTGTTTCCTATTTATTTTTCCAGACAATCTGAACTTCTTCAGTATCTCCAGGTGTGGTGCACAACAGAGACAAGGAGACAGCAGTAACAGAGCATCCTGCCTTGAAAGGGCCTTGAGGGGAAGCCATATGAGGACCAGCTGAGGTCACTTGCTTTGTTCAGCCTGGAGGAGCCTGAAGGAAGACTAGAGGGAATGGTCTGAAGTTGTATCAGGGGAGGTTTAGGTTGGATATTAGGAAAAGGTTCTTCACCAAGAGGGTGGGCACTGGAACAGGCTCCCCAGGGAAGTGGTCACAACACCAAGCCTGACAGTTCAAGGAGCATTTGGATGATAATCTCAGGCACATGGTGTGACTCTTGGGGATGGTCCTGTGCAGGACTAAGGGTTCCACTTGATGATCCTTGTGGGTCCCTTCCAACTCAACAGATTCTGGGATTCTGTGAAAATACTGGGCCTATTTGCTGCAGTACATAGGGGCAGCTAAATATGAAAAAACAAAACCAAAAATAATAAAACATTAAAAGGAGACCTATGTTCAATCTGCTCCAGCAGTCATTGCTGTAATTTTCGGGATCATAGCTGATCTAACAGTGGACAAAGCAAGAGTAAGTTTGTGTTTAATTATCGCTGCTATGAAACACGTTTTTGTGAATTAGACAGATATCCACTGACAACATTTAAACCAACCCAACCACAATACACAAAAGAGTCTAAATCATCCTGGCTTCTACTTGTAACTAACTTCCACATTTCCTGATGCCATTTAAAAAAAAAAATTGTAAGTGCTGCCAAACTAAATTGAGAGCAGGGTAAATGTTGTGGGGTTTTTTTCAAATGACAGATGTGGAAATGAACATAATCACTAAAACAAGACCAAGTAAGACACCTTACACTATGTGAACAATTCACTCAGAAAAGAAATAAATCCGTCAGTATTTCTCTCCACTTTCAACGAGATGGAAAAAAGCAAATTTCTAAAATGTAGCTGCATTTTCAATGAGAAATCTTATATTTTATTAATGAATTGCATAGCTTTCTCTCCACTTTGAATAGTAAATTCTTCCATGAAAAGAGATCTTTAAGAGAGAAGCAGGCCCAGTTTGTCCAGATTTGATGCCTTCTCTTCCCCTCTCTAACATTTATTGAAACTGTGGTTGTCAGAAGATGCACTATTTCTCAGGGGCACTCGAAGGAATGTGCATCACTCCTGAATTGACTTTCTTTTCTTCTACATCTGTGACCATCTCAGCTATCAAGTCTTTTTTCCATACTGGACTGTCTTTCCACCTTAGTCTCTTTCCTTTGTTTGTTGAAAGACAGACATTAAGTAGAGGTTAATATAAATTATATATAGAAAAGAGTCAAGACCATTATCCTGATTGCTTTATATTAGAACATGTGCTTCAGTAAATGGAGCAGGAATATACTGAAATACTGCTGCAAATCCTCCATTGCAGAAGCCCTTGAATCCTAGTTGGAGTTTCTTTGGCCTTGCTTTGTTTTTATCTCCCTCAAATGACTGGTAGTAGAGCAGAGTACTGCCTGAAGAGGGTACAGAAGCCATTTCTTCATCTTGGGACAGATGTGAAATAAAACCAATCCTACTTCAGCCTCCAGAGATTTGTACCAAAAGACATCAATTCAATGCAAATTAGAATTCAAGCTGGGCAAAACTTTACCAAGACACTTGAAACCTCAGTAAATGCTGTCAGTTGTAATACAGAACATAATACAATACAATAATGTAATACAAATATATAATGCAAAAGTGTATTTTATTTACAACATTCAGAACAAATTGCAGGAGGGGTGGTACTATGACAAAGGTTGTGGGACTGTTTGACATGAAACCACTTTATTAAAATTTTATTTAAATATCATTTCTAAAACAATCTACTCAGACACATATATTACCAGAACAGTTAGAAGCTTGAAAGAACCAGAAACATCAAAATTACAGGTGTTTCCTCCAACATTATAATTTTCCTGCAATAGAATAGAAATAATGCTTAGCAATAAGGTAATGCTTACTTTAGTTGGTTTATTGAAAAGGCAGGCTCCACCTCCATTGTTTAAAAATTCGTGATACTCTTCAATATCACACTCTGAGAACTTGCTTGGAAGATAGTACCTGACAGACATAAGGTAGCAGGATTACTTTCTCTAGTGCTTTTTACACTGTATTTTCTTTTTTCAAAATAGAAGAAATATTATATGTTAGAAAAAGTATAAAAGCATGCTGTTCAGAATCAGTGACTGTCTCTTTATAAGTCTAATTTGAAAATCCTTTCAGTAAATAACAAGGAAATTTCAACAATTATACAGAGTTCATGGAAGTGAAAGGTCTAGAACATTTCATTAAATTTTTTACATGCCAAACACCACAAGTCTTATGACACAGTGTGTAGTTCTCACAAGTGTGACTTGTTTCACTAACAGGCCTGATCTCAGAAAAACTTTTATTTCCTCCCATATGTACTGCAGGAGAAAAAGACTGCTCATAGTTTGTTTCCATCTCAGAGGAAATTGTTCTCTTGGTCTATGGAATTTTTATATAATAGAGTTCTGCCATTTTAAAAATGTTTCTAACAAATACCACCTAATATTTCAGCTTCCCCCTATCATGTGTCTCAGTCAGTAAAGTTCAACTGAGTACAGAGCATAAACCTGAGGCACAGTGCCCCACCTAAAACCAATGTGATGTAGAGAATCTGTGCATGGATCCTTTCCATGGAGAAATAATTTTTCCCAGAGCAGCTTCAGTGATCTTTATATTCAGGTCCACAGTCCCAAAAGCACTTATGGTCCAAGCAGACTGTGGAGTTTCAAGGGCTTTCCTTTATCAGCTCATCACTGGATAAAAAAATATGAGCTGAAGTGCTATTCTGCACTGCTGGTAGTGGTAATTGGCCTTTTCCATCTCTAATGTTTATGATTTAGGTCTAAACACTACAGAGATTGTGGAATTCACAAATATTCATCAATGAGATAGGTAAATACAAGGCTTTTTTTGTGTACCTAATTATTTGAAAGGTTTGGACTTCAGATAAAGAATTTAAAGACCCTTAGATAAGAAAACATTTTTATAAGAATCAAAAGTGCTTCTCAGATTGGCTTTTTCATGTACTAAGAATCAGAAAAATCCTACTAAGAATGTAGGATTCCTACATACTGAGTATGGAGGATTCTTACCAAGGTGGAAAAGGCACACATTCACATTTTCGAAGACCTTTGAAAGAAATATACTTCTTTGTTCAAAATTTTTTTCTGAGAACAAAGCCATTGTGAAAATTTGCAGATCCATTTGAAATTAATTAAAAACCTGGAACACTGTCTATATCTAAAACTGGACTACAGTTTAATTCATAAACATGGTAAAAGACAGGCCTGTAATAAGAATTAAGGCCTGTACACACATGTTAGAAAGCATCAAATTTCATCCAGAAGCAAAAATTTGCTGCTTCACTAGTTGTCAGATAAAATCTCTCCAGTGACATTACATGTGGGCAAAATTATACTCAGCCTACAAGTGCAGTTTTTTTCTAAAAATATCACACAAATTGGGGGATAAAAAATGATAGATACAAATGAAAGATTCCAACAGAAACATTGAAAGTGAGACATACTTCAGAAATTTGATTTTACTATTGATTTTACTATTTCAAGAATTAGGGTGTGTCACTGTTTGCTCCCATAGCTCAATAGGCTACACATGCTTCTGCTTCTTTGCAATGACCTAGCTTGACTGTTGAGCCCTGTGCTTTGCAGGTTAAATCTGCGTTCACCATAAATCCTCATTTATCCTCTCATTAACTCACTTACTGTCACATTTCTTTGAAGGTGTCTGTGTATGGTATATAGGTAATACCTTACTTTCTGAAAAATGAGTCTCCAAAAATATTCTACTGAACCACATAAGGCAAACATTTTCACATCTTTCCTTTATGTCACTGTATGAAGAATATGACTTTCCTCTAATGAAATGCCTTACCCCATATCTCCCATTATGCATCCAGACCACATGTCCTCACACTTACACTCACCTGACAAAAAAAAAAGATAAAATCAAAAGTTACATCTTAAGTCTTGTGAGTCCAAAATAATAAATGTCTTATCACAACGCCCACGCTGCACTCAATTCCATTTCATATTTTAATAAAAGTTGAAATGAATAATCTCCTGGTTTATTGCACACCTTAGTTTAAGAGTATCAGCGCACGCTGCCAAACTTTTTCTAAAATCTATACATGTTTCTATGTAATCCTGAGCTTTTAAAATATCATGTTTTTCTTTCCTTCTCTTTAAAGTGAAGTCAGAGGAAACTGCAGTGTCAGCCTTCAGCACTTGCAAATCATGAGTCAGCTCTGCTATCTTCCCCTGTTGTGTGATGATATTCAATTTCCAAATTTTCTGAGTAAAAAAAAGGAATAATTTTAACCCTTCTTCTACTTTTTAGTTCTCTTCTTCAACTACGTTAATGTGACTGGGGAAATCTTTACTTGAAAAAAACCCTAACAATAATGCAGACAAAAAAAAAGCATAAAATGGTCATTAAACACAAGGCAATATAGCAGGATCTATCAATTCTTCCTCTGCTTCCTTCCTCCCTCCCTTCCCCATGCAGCTGCCTGGCTGGCAGAGGGCAGTCCTCCCTTCTGCCCTGCCAGCCTGCCTGGGATCACTTTGCCCTGGTCTCAGTCCCTCACTTTCAAAACTGTGTCTTGCTCTTATTTCAGGTAGAAATGCTTTGCACTTACACGTTCTGTAACTTGCCTTACTGTACACATGAACATCACTTTATTGCTTCCTTTTTAAAAGTACAATTAGAAAGGAAAGAAGGCTCTGTCCAACAGTTGAATTCTCTCTCCCTACCAAAAGAGTGTCCTGTCCCTCTCAGCCACAGAGAAAGGGAATCACCCTTATTATAATTTTCACTTTTACCCTGCCTCTGTATCAGCTCAAAAATATGCAGCTGGAAAACAAATATTGAACATGTCTGTAGCATAGAGCATCCATCCTACATTTCTGAGTATTTTTAAAAATAGAATTACATAATCTGCAAAAATCTTTAAATGTAGATGTATCCCTCATTATATACTGTCTTTACAATGTCAGAAAACAAAATCCACCTCAGCAGAGTTCTATTACTCAAATAGTAATTTATCTTTTTTAAATGTAAGCCAATAAGTATGTATGATCCAATAAGTAAACACCCCATCATCTAAATTGCTTCAAAACTGTATTTTTATTTTAATTATATCAAGTTGGGACTTCATATAACATAGAAGCAAGAAGGGTGAGGTGCTTGTTATGGGCAAGATGGTAAAGATTTGAGTTAAAGCATCGCACATAAACAGGGGCTAGTAAGAAATTGAATAACAAGGTTACAGCAGAGAAATGGTAGCAGTAGGATGGCAAATACAAGAGATTTGTGTAATCCACAAGTAGAACCAGCCATTTGGGTAATCTACAAGAGGAAATCAATCTAGGAAAACAGAAAGTTATACTACCAAAACTGTTCTGTATTAAGTGGACTCTTATCATCCCCAGGTCTAATAAAGTATGTTTCCATCTTTGTGCCATAAGATGGCAGCCATTTGGTCTGTGGATGGGACACTAATCTCCTTGAAATGAATGGAAGTGGCAGACAGCGTAATGGTTTATTTTGAATAAAATGGTGACACCAGTGTTGGCAGAAATTATGAGCAGGGGGACAACACAGCATTTAGCTACGTGAAAATTAATGATATCACAGAATCACAAAATATGCTGAGTTAGAAGTTGGACTCACAAGTCCAACTCTTAGCCCTGCACAGGACCATCTCCAAGAGTCACACCATAAACCCCAGAACATCATCCAAGCATTTCTTGAACTCTCTCAGGCTTGGTGCTGTGATTGCTTCCCTGGGGAGCCTATTCCAGTGCCCAACCACTCTCTGGGGGAAGAATCTTTTGCTAATATTCAACCTAAACCTTCCCTGACACAACTTCAAGCCATTCCCTCGGGTCCTGTCACAAGTCACCACAGAGAAGAGATCAGTGCCTGCCCCTCCTCTTCCCCTCTCAAAGAAGTTGTAACTGCAATGAGGTCTCCCCTCAGTCTCCTCTTCTCCAGGTTAAACAGACCAAGTGCCCTCAGCTGCTCCTCATACAGCTTCTCCTCAGTCCCTTCACCACTTTTGTTGCCCTCCTTTGGACATTCTCTAAGAGCTTAATATCTTTCTTATATTGAGGTGCCCAAAACTGCACACAATATTCAAGCTGAGGCCTCCCCAGTGCAGAGCAGAGCAGGAACAATCCCCTCCCTCAACCAGCTGGTGATGCTGTGCCTGATGCCCCCAGGACAGGGTTGGCCCCCCTGGTTGCCAGGGCACTGCTGACATATATTCAACTTCCCATTGACCAGGACTCCCAGGTCCCTTTCTCTGGCACTGCTTTCCGGCATCTCATTCCCCAGTCTGTCCATACATCCAGGGTTGTCCCATCCCAGGTGCAGAATCCAGCACTTTCCCTTGTTGAACTTCACATGGTTGGTGCTTGCCCACCCCCTAATTTGTCAAGGTCTCTGCAGAGCCTCCCTGCCTTCAAGGGAATCATTTGTGTCACCTGCAAACTTCCTTAGTATCCCTTCCAGTCCAGCATCCAAGTCATTTATCATGGAGCCCTGCAGAACCCCACTACTGACAGGTCACCAATCTGATGTCACCCCATTCACTGTGACCCTCTGTGCTGGACCTGTGAATCAATTGCTCATCCACTGTATGATGTGTTTATCCAGCCATGTGCTACACATTTTGTCCAAAAAGATATTGTGAGAGATTGTATTGAAAGTTTTACTGAAATCCAAAAATATTACATCAACTGGCTTCCTTGGATCAACTAGGTAGGTTACCTTGTTGTAAAAGGAAATCAGGTTTAATAAGTAGGACCTTCCTCTCATGAAGCCATGATGGCTGTGACCATGTCTGTCCCTTCTCATGTTATTAAAAGAAATAAAAATGTTCAACATTGTGAGAAACAGAATGGAGAAATACATATCAAAAAGATTTTGATAAGAACCTCCACCTTTTAAGATTTTTCTCTTGAGACAGAGTGAAAAAATAAATACCCTTACCACTTAGAAGTTTTCTTCTGTCTGAGAAAATGCCAATGTTTTGGGCCAAGGTCTGTGCCAGGGTAACTGCCATCAAGTCTGGCTTGCCAAACTGAAAGAAAGAAGAAAGTAATCAGTTACAGATTCAAGTGAAGCTTTTATCATTTCAAGGCAATAAAAGGCAAAATCAGATGGACAGTGTTAAAGTTCTTACTTTGGGATACCTAGATAATGGGCAAGTGAGGAAAACTAAACATTTGTTTATGGGCAAGTTAAGTAAGAGAAAGTCTGTTTCTTTCATGCCATTGTGGCTGCCAACATGAATGACAGGATACTGCAGAACTTGCTGAAATATGTATTTGAATCTATATCTGACTTTATTCATCCATCAGTCTTCACTGAGATGTCCCTTCTATGGAGCTGCACTAAGATTCTGAATCAGTAAAGAAAGAGAAAAATATTTTGAGGAACATGTCTGCACTGATAAATCCTGTGCAGATAAATTTCCACCCCTTTTTGCTCATACCAGTATCCCCACCTACCTCATTCACACCTCCGCCTTTAAGCAAGGAGCAGATTCCACCAGTGTGGGCTATACCACTTCGACTGCTCTGAAATCGACTCCCCCTTTGACAAAGAGGAAAAAAAGAAGGAAGTTTAACCTTCTCAGTCCATGAGCTTTGCATCTACCTATTTCAGTATCTACCCTTCTGATTTCCAAATGACAAGCTGGCATTTGCAAATGCTGGTTGCCACCATACTGTGAAATGTGCAAAAACAAAATGGGAAAAACAGATAATCGCTCACAAACCTCACATGGCAAATTAGCTCCAGAAAAGTTTTACCATCTTCCCTCCTCCTTCTGACTACCTAATATAAGAAAGCATTAGAAGGGGACTATTTTGACAGACCACCTGGATCTCACCAGCCCATTGTTTCTTGACATACTACTACAGCGAGTGACTTCTGCTGGCAGGTGCTACAGGAAGAGTGCAGGAGAGGTTGTCATGCTGCCAATGCAGGGGGACTAGCAAACTGACGTATGTCTAATTGGGCAATGCTGATGTGGCAAAACTCCTAGGAAGATGCATTAGCAGAAGATGCAGAGATAGGTGAAAACTCCCTGGAACTACAGCCAGTCTCATCCAAGAAATAGATGCACTCTAAGCCTAAATCTAATCACCTCTTTGGTGCTGACCATATCATCAGCATGAATGACTGGAGACAAAACGTAGTCTGCTATACTTGAGACTACTGATCCATCCAAACTCCAGCAAATTATTCTTCTCAAAAAAAAAAAAGAAAAATATCAAGAAGCAAAACACTACCATCACACCAGCTAACCTCACCTCCCGACTTAGCCACATCTCACTCACACACACAATTTCAGAAACTGCTATTTCTAAACCATCTGTGAATGCAATACTTCAAGCATCACTTGTGATGGTGCTACAGATAGCACTGGAAGTTGCATTACAGGCCAGACTGGACTCTCTTTTAGCCTAGTTAATCCACACACATTCCTAAGAACAAGACTTCCCCCCAAACACCTTACAATGTCACCAGAGAATATAAACAAAGGATCTAAGAAAACATGATTCCCATTTAACAGATGTAGGTCTGAGACATGGAGAAACCAAAATCTGCAAGCACCACTTGCAGCTTTCTTCATGGCAGAAATCAATGACAGTAATTAAGCATGTGCAAAAATTCTGACAGAGTGATACTGGGCTTCGGTATCCTGGAACCATTTTGGAGTCATGTAAAAGTGAGGCTATTCATATAGAATCCTAAAACAGTCAGCAGAGAGAAAAAAGGACTCCAAAAGACATTTATTTGGCCTGTCTCATGTGGTTCAAAATACTTTTTATTATATCAATCTTATTTTCAAAAAAAATTAAGATATTTAGAGAAAATAACATTCCTCTTATCTTACTTTTATGGCTCAAGTATCTTGGGAGAACAAACTGTTTTGAGACTCTGAAACAATTCAGTAATCCTGCAGCATGCAGGTCATTCAGCAAAGTAAAGCAGACCATAGTGCACTTAAGCAGGAAACCTCACTGGTTTCAAAACCAACATTCCACTTTTAAATAATACAACAGGGCTGTCTGTGCTCTACTCCTGAAGAAGCCAACCTCTGGGCTGGAACCATGCATGACCTTCCAGGTATCTGCACTTGCAGAGTAGGTAATTGCACAGAATAACAAAGGGTTACAGCACATGCACCTCAGTCTTAGTATGTTAAATCTAAAGTGAGAGTCCAACCTCCACTTGCACTGGCAGGCAGTTTGTGCATTATCTTTTCCCCACCCTGCTATCCAAAACATTATTTTCTGAACTATTGTGGATTACACACACAACAGAAAGAAGATATATGAGCCACTTGTGAAAAACAACCCCCAAAGAAAGAAAAAAAAACCCAGTAATAAAATATCACATGAAGTTACGTACGAAAAAAGGTGAACTGCATCACTTTTCTCTCTGATAAAATCCCTCCTATATTTCATAAACTCACGTAGGGTTACCAAGGGATTTTCAGATATGGTGAACTTGTTATCAGTAGCCCAGGTTTCCATGGCAACCAATACTATCCTGGTGTTAAGTTGTTCTTTATATATCTAGTACATTAAGAGAATGAACAAATACATTATGTCAAATAGAACAAAGGTGAGTTTTACCCTTTTTTGTAATAGCTTGCATTCGTACACAAATAAATAATTAGCTTCTTCTAGCATAATTTAGATTCTCCCAGGTGATTTTATCTGCCCTAAAACCAACTAATAAACACGAAAACAAAGTAAAATTTAAATTTTAGGCCTCATTCTTCAATCAGCTCTCTTAGTCTGCAAAAAGATCCCCTGCAGGTCCTACACAGGCAGAGGGCCATAGAAGGAAGATTAGATTTTTGAAAAATTACTACAGAACCATTACAAATAGACCAAAGACTTGGAATTAATGGGTCTTTTATAATGTCCAGCTCACCCCAGTGACACGCAAGGGCTCTCTTATACCAAACAGTGATCTACAAAACCATATTTTTTCCTATTATACACGTCTGCAGGAATATTTAACCTCATGCTGGCTGAATCATGAAAAAGGAATTTTTCAAAAATTGTTTCAATGCTGCGGGTTAACACTTCACTCCAAATACCTTCATGCATTTTTTAGCAACATTTTAGTGGGCTGAGGTGCAAGAGTCAGCAGCTCATTCCATTTAGCATCATAAATATAATCCACATAGTCCACCAATATCTCTCTATTCTAACTCCTTTAATCAAATGAACTTTTCTTGGAAAAATTTCAGTGCACTCTAATTTCAGATTTTGAGTTTAAAGTTGCCAACACAGGGATCCTGTGTTAAAAACTGTCATATCTAAGGTGCTCTTTAAAACCCAGATTCAAGGGACTGATCCAGCGGGATACTTAAATATTTGAAGTCACAAAAAATCTCTAATATTTTCCATTACACAATAGGCTTTAGAGGTGGCTGACTGTGGTTCTACATGAAAATTTGTGATCTTCACATACACTATTACTGATATACCATGAACTGACAACTCCTACATATATCAACAGGAGAAACATATGACTTATCACATGTAAAAGAACATTTAACTGAGTGATACTTACTAAATCTGCCATGTTCACAACTGATTTAGCATAGCTATTAGTATGCCCAACTGACAAGCGGTGCTTTTTGCACTATGAAACAAACACAGACAAGTTACATATGCAGAATTCAGAAAAATCAGCCCCATTAAGAAAAAAAACTGAAATAAAAAGCAACTACATCAACAGTAAAACCCCTCTGCAAAGTTTGGTCTCCTGTGTTGAATGTAATGATAAAAAGTGATAGTAGAAAATTGTCCAGCTGTCGTGTGGATCTATTAATTCTTGTTTGGAAAGTACTCTAAGTACTGGGAAATGCTATAGGAACAGACACATATTGTTATTCCCTTATTATGTTTATTGTATGGCAATTTTAAAGCTAATCACAAATGCCAATGCAGACATTAGCAACAAAAGCTTCTATAGTTGAGACTCCTTTAGAGGTGTTATCTCAGAAGTGCCTGTATCCATTTTTTAATCTAACAGACTTCTTTTGTTTCCTCTCTTCAATTCTCTCTCTTAAGAAGTTTTCTGGCTTTCTTCCAGTATAGTTCCACACTGTCATAATGCTACAGTAACTGGTTCAAACCACTTCAAAATGCAGACTACAATGGCACCTTTACTGAAATTGGTCATGCAGCACTATAAAGATGACACTGAAAACAGCTGTACAGGTACTCCTATTTACAGGAAAAAAACACTTATGCATGAACACAAGAGGTATGAAAGTCACAAATATCTTAGAGTAATTTAGGACAAAATGGACGAGGTTTTTCAGAAATGTTTAACTATCTTGTGCCCCACGATGCCTGATTTTGGAGTGAAAGTTGTCTGTGTTTTCTGGAAGTTAGGATTTTTTAGTGGGCAAGAAGTGTCCAGCAACTAGCAGGTGAGAAAGGTGTGCTTTCAAGAAGGAATGGGGGGAAAAACACCAAAAATAAGGAAGTTACACTTACTAATAAAAAACTCAAACAACCAAAAAAGAGAAGAACAGGACTGTGAGCCTAAAAATTACAGAAATAACTAAATGAAAAATCTGAAATTTAAATGGAAAATGAAACACTGGAACAAAGGGAAATAAGTATACTACTCAAGTCTCTATTGCAACTAAACCCTCCAACTTTAGGATACTTAAGAGACACTGGACACCTACTGAAATATTTTCAGTATACTAATTTATAAGTCCATGAGGATTTTAAAAGTTTTATTCCCCAACTGGAAGCAATGGTTGGACAAGCAGCTGAGAGGGCAGACAGGAGGGCACTGCACCCCAGGCAGTGATGAGTCAGTCCCCAGGACCAGAGGAAGAAGCATGAGTTTCATTGTGCCCTCTGGGTTTGCCTGGTGAGGGTGAATGGCAAAACCAGCTCCAACTCTGCAGAGTGTCAGCTCCATACAGACTGCACCCAGAGTGAGGCACTGACTGCACATACAGAGGGTATTCTAAATATACATGTGCACTAGCCCAGGCAACAGGGAAAGGGACCAGCCCAGAGCGTATGATACTTTCTTCTTCCAGGAGGAAACTATTTGACTTCGTTGTTCATGGACATTCACTGGCGTTTGCTTCAGAGAATAAACTCCTAAGTAGACTGACTGTTGTAGTAGCTGTAATTAACCAAAATCAGGAAACATGGTCCTTGCAGAAAATCTGCCCGAACAGATAAGGTCGCCAGGGGAAAGTTGCTGCTTCATGTCTTTAGGATCAAACACAGTTACACTAATTTAGGGAATATGCATACAGTATTTTTGGTTTTAATCCTAGAATTTATAGATGTGCTCACCAAACTGAGCTGATGGAAGAGTATTCTGCCCAAGGACAGTGACACATTCCTTGTACACTTTGATGTCTGTTTTTGCCAATTTGGGTATTGCTTCAGAGAACTGTTCCATATTACAGAAAGAGTAGACAAGATTTATAGCAATATTTTGATTTTGAAAGCCATAAAGGGTCATAAAATCATGTAATGGCACCAGTCAGATAGGCACCACCAGTCTTAATTTAATCCAGTTATTTCAAGATGGGATTCTGTTGTTTGTGTTTGACACTACCTTTGAAGACTCCAAGTGATGAACTCCTCACAATTTCCTTTGATATTTCCTTCATTAATTAACCATCTTCACTGACATAAATCTGTGCCTTCTCCATTTGAATGAGTCTGTTTTTCTTTAATACACTAATCTTCATTATGTCTCTTTGCACTACATTAAAGAGCCTATTTATTTCTCTCAGAGAAAGTATTCAAGTTTAACTAAATAATTTTCTCTATATTGATTTGAATGTATCAAAAAAATGTAGTGACTATTCATTTCCCCATTGTCAACAGCTGCTGCACAATTGCAGTATTGCACTATTGATTGCTGAGTGGTTGTAACTAAGATAAGTGCTCAAGAAAGCCAGAAAGAAAATCATCAGCTTGAGTCACGCTGACTTTATGACCCTTCTTTCTGATACTCAGGCCTAGTGGTATTCTTGCTGTAATTACCTAAACAAATACCAGAAACAACTTCCTCAGTGATTAATGAGATCAGAATTTTTTCTATTAAGGGCTTACTGAATGTATTCTGGCCCTATATTGTTCTTTATTCTTATCCCTCATGCATCAATTAAAGATGGTGCAAATTACAATTGTAAGATGTTGAAGTGTGTCAGTCTTACCATTAGATGATCATTTACAATCATTAACTCAATGTATTTTGTTTCTTCTTCAACTTTACGTGGAATCTGACGAACCTATGGAGAGAATGTAACCCTAAGAGAGTCTTACAATACAGAGAGAGTGTAAGTGGTAACAAACACCTGCTCTCAGTGACTCCTCCACTTTAATAAACAGAGAATGAACTCTCAGTTTAGAATATTCATTTTGAATCAAGATAAAGTGAGATAAATTAGATACTTGTCATCATTATAATATAAAATAGTATGTGTTTCATTAGCGGAAGTTTCTGATAAAACTCTATATTCAAAATGAGAGAAAATATTTTAGTTATTCATTTGCTATTTAGCAGGATTTCACAATTAAATACCTATTCAGGCAGGCAATGTCCAAGAGAACCCAACAATGTTTAGCCCACATTAGATACCTCTTTTTGTAATAAGTGTATTGATATAGAGACCTTGTCCCAAACCAGCACAAGCAGCAGGACTCCATCTGGACAAATAAGCTCAGCAGACATGAAATAAACTTGATGGCATATTACTTATAAGCAAGCATATTGGCACATACCTGCCTTTTCCTTCTTTTGTGTCTTGGCTTTACAACAAAATCCTGTGATGTAGTATTCATCTGCCAGAACTCTAAGCAGAAAACACAAACAAATACATTGAATATTTACAATACAGTCCAACAATTAGTGACCCTGACACCATGTGACAGTAGTATGGCATTCTTCAGCATATCAAATGTGCCAACAACTCATTTTTTACTTTCCAGCTAGAAAGCAGGCAATGTTACAGATACTTCCCAGTAACAGGGCTCTTATTAAAAACTACTAGGGATAATCTGTGCCTGTTGAAACAGATGATCTGTGGGTGTCACACTTCTGAAAGCACAACAGATGTTCTATGCCAAAACTTCACCAACACTGGGCGTGAAATATTATTAGCACAGTGCTTCCATGGAGTGGATCACATTTGCATGAATCCAGCAACCATTGACAGAGTCCTTGCAAAAGCTACCTAAATTAATAAGGAGAGTATGGAAGGCAGAATTAATGCTTTAAGACGATTATATTCACAAAGTAAAATATGTCAGAGTTGGGAGAAACCTCATAAGATTTTGGCAATGCTCACTTATCAATACAATATTCCTCTCTGCTAATCCCACTGTGTCTTTAATATCTTAAACCTCTAATCATATGCACCAAGTAGCTTATTCTTTTGCCAAATCCCTTTCACCAATCTATTACTAGCCACTCATGCAAAAGGACACATTATAAATCAAGCAGAAGACAATAGTTGCTCTCACCCTTTTTAATGTGCAGGAAGTATTTTTCCATCTTTAATCTTAAATTCATAGTCCCTGCCTCTCTTTTCCCTATACAAGAGAAATCCCTTCCCTTATCTTGTATACTTGTGTTTGTTATTCACATAATCCCAAGATCTTTCTTTGAGACATGTTAATTAAATGTTTGCAGTTGCTTCATTTGTAATATTTCCTTTTCCTTTACTACTTTCCCTCCTTTGTGCTTTCTGTAGCTTTGGACATCCCTTCTATCTTCAGGAACTGAAAACTGTTTTTAGTATTCCAGGATGATTTTACCAGTCCTGTAGAGAAGCAGACAGTAGTATAGGACTGCGCAAATTAAGGGACTTCCAGTTCATATACCTTTGCACACAACATGTGGCTGTGTTACAAAATTCGGAATAATTCAGTTTCACTGGTGAGACAGGAAAGTTTCTCAAAACTCCACTTTCCCCCCCTCCCTGATGTATATTAAGTGAAATTCCTAAATGAGGTTCAAAAATAGGGTTAAAAATAATGCTGATAGGAATTTAACAGGGCTGCCGTATCAACAAAATCTTAAAACACAAAGCTGAGTTACACACCTGAGAAAATACTGCCAGGCCAAAATGTTAATCTTAACCAGGAGTGGCTAATTACTGATCAGACAAACCAGGAAGGCAAAGCATGATGGACTGGTACCATCTTGGCTGAATCTTGGGGACTATACTGTTGTTTCGCTATGTGAAGTTTGCAGAAACCTTTTTATGGAGTGACCTGGGCAATCAGAGGCCCTCTGCTTAAAAATGTTTACTGTTACACCAGTGCACTTGAGCATTTTCTTTACAAAAAAACCCAAAAATAAATTAAATAATACCCAAGGCTCCCTATTTATATCTTAAAGACCTGCAGACTCCTCAATTTTCAATGATGAGAAACTAAATCTTGAAAACTTTCTTACAATGTAGTTTTAAATTATGCTTTACATATGTTAATTAATTTAGAGTGTGTCCTAGTGCCACACAACTGGATCTCAACCTGTCATTTTTGGTTTAATAATGTGAAACTGGTAAAAATAACACTTTTCAACCAATAAAATAGTAAATTACAATATGTATATAGGGTACCTTTACCAGCAAACATGATTGTTTTAGCCGCCATCGGAAGTCAGCCATCTCCAGAAGGACATGATGCAGCCATTAACGTTAAACACGCATTAACACTGGGTTATAACTCACAAGCTGGATGAATTCACGCAGGGTGCATTTCCAGCCAAGGGCCTTCAGGCAAAAGAACATGACCAGCAAAATCACAGGAAATGCTGATAGTTGAGAAAGCCTAACAGATATTTTGATGGGAATAGATTACCTTGAAAAGCTGTAATGAGGATTCACAGTGATAGAATCATTTTGGTTTGAAAAGACTGCTAAAATCATCGAGTCCAACCATAACCCTAATGCTGCCAAGTCCAATTAAACCATGCCCCTAAGGGCCACACCTACACATTTTTCAGGTGACCTCAAAAAAAAAAAAACAAAAAAGAAGAAAAAGACATCTGTTATGCATTATTTGAAAAACAGCACCTTTGATAACATAGTGTTACCCAAGGCCGCATCTAAGGTCTCCCAGATTTTGAGGAAAAATACAGTCTAGCAGATACAAAATCAAATGCTCTAAGCATGCTAAGTGATTCATCCAAACTTTTATTATTTAAAATCCTCATTACCCCTCAGACTATTACAAAGTACAGTGCAAAAAAATTGTTAAGTCTCTTCTGCAATATCTTGCTTTTTTTTTACTACCCAAGGAGCAAAAGAATGTAAAAAGTACATTTGTATCAATGATAGCAATACTGTGATATAACAGTGTGAACTTTTGCTATCACTGATATCGAGTAATCCCTATTACTTGAATTTTTTCCCTTTCTAACATCAATATTGAAGCTGATGATACATCCAGTTCATTCCTAATGCAGTGCTGAGTGGAAATCTTAGCTTATACACACACATTTTTAAAGATAAGAGGAAAACCTTGGCTTTAAGGACGATTTCCTTAGGCTGGTCAAATTGATAAATTATGAAAGTAATAAGGAATATAAGAAATATTGATGACGTATCCTATCACAGTGTTTGCCACTACTAATAATAATTCTGCTGTAATGTTTTTTAAAAAATCAATCACAACAACAGTATTAGCAATTAATTTTAAATATTATTTAAAGAAAAAAAAAGACAAATCAAGACAACAGTCAGCACTCCCCAGCACTGGAAGGGAAGAGGCAGGACCAACCAGAGACACTGGTGGGACTCTCATTCTTTGTAGCTATGGCTATGCATGAAGGATGACTTAAAGACAGACAAAGTGAATAAACACCCACAAAAAAAAATGTGGGATTCCTAATGAGGATGTAATATAATACATCTACTGATATTTTAACTACAAACCTCAGAAACACCTTTTCAACCAATTTTACAGAAACAAGCATGTGAGAGAGCAGACTGTGGGTTAAAGTTTATTTCTCCATAGAGTGTATCCTAGACATAAAGATTCCTTCTTCAGAACCAAAATTAAGGTGGACCCAGTTGTAGTAATTTCCCTTGTTTTTTTCCTCATTAGTTCTCTGAATGATTCTACTTTGCTTAACAACTAGCAAATCTGCACACACTGTGCATCCATGTGCAGTGCTCAGCACCATTAGATCTCAGATTCAACTGTTACCATAGGACATAAAGGTTTTAACAAGATGACCTGATATCTGTAACTCTCCTGAAGAAATTAGTCTAGGAGTGGTTTCTACCAAAACAGCTGTGTCTATGAAAAAAAAGCATTACTTATCTAGGATACACATTGTAGAGTAGGAAAATACATCTGTAAAACTGGCAAATCCTTGACAGAATGGGGATATGTCATAAATGCTGCAATTTTAGCTTCAATTAACAAGCCAGCTTCTCAGAAGGAAACTCATTTTGTTTAAAAATCTCTTCTCCCTCCACACAAAATATGAACTGTTCATGGGCATTCATCAATAAAAGCACTTGAAACCAATTCTGCCTCCAAATTCATTGGCACTGAAATGCATCCCTTTAATTAAAGCCAGTACTGTGAAAGATGCTGATTGGACTGGAGATGAGAGTCACTGAACACAGACGACATTTGGCAAGTTCTGGTCTCCCATGCTTGGGAGTGCACCATGGTACTTACCCTGAATCTCAAAACAGGAAAAATTCATGAAGAATTATCAACCACTGGCAACGTGGTATATATTTTCATCATCTTTAGGCTGCCTCAGTCCTTTCCTCTTTACGACTACTAACATATAATGCAGTCCATAGTGCACATGATTTGTTAGGAGAAACATATATCACAACATGAAGTTCTAGGAGAGATTTCATTCGTTGGATTCAGAGTTTTTTCAGCACTTCAGGTTCTTTACCAGTGCTTTCATTGTTTCAAAATTCTTTTTTTTCAGTGTTTTTTTATTTATTTGGGGGAAAATGTTACATATAAAGAAACAATACACTATCAGAAGATGATCTATAAAATACAGTTAAGAAATTTGGCTTTAGACTAAAACACTTCATAAGTCATGAATATTAAAATATCATACCAGATGGCAGGTCATCCGAAGGAAATTCAAATAACTTGGATTTGTAAACAGAGTGGAAATGGAAGTCATCCTGAAATAGTAAATAATTGCAAGTATTAAACTGGGAAAAACTAATCCATCTCATGAGCCTTAAACAGAAAATTCCAAAGGTTCTTGTTATCCAGCACATATACCAGTGAACAAGCAAGTTGCAAGGTACCACTACTCTACATTTTTCTCCTTTTCCCAGCTGTGATGTGATTGCTAAGTCCACAGTTGCTGGAAACATCTGAATATATCAGAGTGGCTGAGTACGCTTAGAGCTAAGCTTAAGAGAGGTGCCCATGGAGAGTCAATGAGAGTCACAGGAGGTGGTGCACTGGAGTCAAGGATGAATCAGCAGGAGAGTGACATAATGAACCCACAGCAGGAAGTGCTAGAGAAGGGGACAGGGCACTAACAGGCTTCTATTGCTGGCTCCAAAGGACTTTTATCACCCTCTGCTGCTGCACTGCTCTGTGGCCAAATGTTATAGGGTACACACCACTGACTGGAGGTCTACTTTTGTCTGTGATGGTGGAGTCTTACATATGAGGTAAATGAGTTAAAAATGAGGGGATGACCCTTTGGTTCCACAGCCTTATGACATGGACAACTGTAGTCAACAAACACAGCAGGACTACTGTAAGTTCTACTTACATCTGAAGTGTAGTTTTCATCTGGCTCAATAAGGTAAGTATGATTTCCATCATAGAACATCCCACTGTAAAGAGCAGGAAATGTAAATATTGATTAAGTAAACAAATAAAAGTGAAGCATGGAAGTAAGCTTAAGAAGCTCATATACTTTAAAAATTTAAATATTTAGAAAAGGAAGCAGTTAAAACTGGTTTCAGGAACTGAACACAATTCTGGATCAATTTTTTATTTCTTCACTTCAGAAAGATTTTCTCCTGTCATGAAACAGACTCTTCTTTCTTCCACAAACCTGCTCTATAACACACATAAACACCACAAAATGAACTCATTTAGCCAACTGAAAATCGAATTCAAAGCCCCCACTCCTATGCAAGAGATATCTACCTGCAACAAATAAGTAAAGGACCTGTATTTAGGGACATGATATTTGGAACATACAAATAACTTTCCCCAAATAAAAATGTTACTGAATTAAATTGAATTAACCTTAGGTTTTAGTGGGTTGTATTAACGTTTTACTCAGCATTTCATTAAAAGAAAGTGTTGATACAGGTATTACTATGTAAGAGCATAAAACCAAAGGGTATTTCTTATATCCCTGCCATTCTGATCTTCAAGAAATCTTTTTAATAATTTAGCCTTTACTGCAGTGGCATACACACATGGCTGGGATTAGGCTATATCAGCATGTCCCTTTCAAAGGGTCATTACTAAGGTCTTTAAGCTTGGCCATAAATATAAGCTGTAAGTTCAAACTTGCCACATAGCACACAACAGCAGCAAGAAAGCAAAATTATTTATTTATTTACATTACTCTTAAACATACCCAAAATAAACACTGAATTATAAACAACAAAACCAGATACTTCTCTTTTTTTCTTATGCAGATTTTTTAACAAGGAAAACTGACATTCATACAAGCAGTTTGGGTTACTGACTATATAACACACATCAAGTGTGAGCATATCTACAATATAAAGCTGTTTCACCTTTTAAATTTCCCATGCCTATTCTTTAAAAATAAATACTGTCTCCACAGCTTAAGTGAAATATTCTAGCACCTGATGAAGCTTCTTTGCTTGGGAATAACATAATGTTGGGGAATACCCTGTAGCTCTTTATCAGGCAAAACCTCCTTCCTTCTAATTGCAATTTTAGTTGAGCACAGTCTGTAAGACAAAGGTCTATCAGCAAACAGCTTCCCCTGAGACTGCTGCTCCCAGCAGCACTGACCTCTGATCAAGCCACTCAACAGTGACAATAATAATAGTCACAGCTGACCTACAGATCTGACTTGTCCACTCAAAGTATTCACAGCTCTTTTCTAAGCAGCTTCAATCAAACAACCCATGACGATGGCTGTGCTAGACATAAGGTAATAGCTAAATATGGGCTGTTTCAAAAGCCTACATTTTGATGATGTGTATTCTTCAAACAATCAAATTTGTAGCCGTGAAATTTGCAGCAGTAACGGCAGTTTTCATATTCACCACCAGGCGGCAGCAAAATCCCAGACCTGACTTCAAACCCAGGGCTGCAAGTCGCGCCTGACTATAGCGCGTTTATATCACAGCAACCATTGTGTTTTGCATTCAAAGTCTTTTCTTGTGTTAACTCATAGGAAACCGTGGTTACTGCATATCCCACAGAAAACAACAAAAAAAAAAATCCAAACAAAACGGCTCCCTCGAAGTTAAGATTGCAGAGATATCTTTGTCATTAGCAAAGTGCTTTAAGGAGAGAAGACATTCATAATTTTAACTATTTTGTCAGCCAGTCATCCAATTAATTTAACAAATAAAAGGAAGGACACAAAATAGACATTACCAACAGAAGAACTCATAATTTATATTTAAAAAACCCAACATTTTCTCACATGTATGAAAAATTCTGCTGTTACTGGCTAAAATCTTAAGGTACTAATACACAAGAGAGGAGACTGGCATGAACTTTAAGAATATGAAGCTTGTTATTCCATTAAAGTCATCTGTTCTTTCATGCACTTCCTAAAATTCATGAAAACAAAGCTCCTGGCCTGCAGACCTTATTACAAGACAACTCTCCCAAGTTTCCCTTACTCCATCAAGATGCTCCAAACTGAGACTGAAGCTAAGGAGCTCTCATTGCCCGTTAAGTTTCTATTTAATTACTTATCATTTAGATAGAACATGAGTTTAATACAGTTCAGAAAAACATTACTTTCTCAAACTGGATGCTCCAATTACCAGCCTACTAGTGAAAGCTTGTGTGAAGAATAACTCTGCTGAAACTTTATCCTAACAGAGAAAAAAAAAAAGAAAAAAAAAGAGGTGGGGAAGATACCGCTCAAGAGAAAGCTGAATTATATAATAAAAAAATGCATCATTCCTCACGTAACTAGCTATGCTAGAAAGGACCGATTTGAATATCAGCCCATTTAAGAATACAGAGCAGTAGAACAATCAGTCTTAAGAATAAAGCTACAAAAAGGGGGCAGGGAAGGACATACACAGGCCCTCCTTCATTCCTGCTTTTTCTCCAAGGAGTTCACAGGGCCCAAGACCTAATGGATCACTGCTAATGGAAGCCATGCAGTGGCTCAGGATGCATTAGGTTGCTACTATTTTTAGTCTCACTGTCCTTACTGAAATTGGGCTCAAGTTTCTTGAACTGCACAGCTGTAAATCAGACAAGTGCAAGGATGACCAGTCTTCTGCATGCACTCTCCCCCTTCCTAACAAAGAATATACAAGTATAAAAAAATATACTACTTAAATATATGTACTTGTATGGCTGATACCAGAATTACAGAATAGTTAAACAGCCTGAAAAAGATTTCCATCAGCTAAGCCCTGCTTCTGCAGAAAAAGGCAAAGCTCACATAACCTCCACACAGCTTCACTCGCTGCCATGACTTTTCAAGCTGATCTCAGTATTGAAAGTGCTGAGGTCTTGTAATTCCCAGATGCAACAGGCACTGAAGTTGCTTGATGGCTCCAAAAACCTGACTAGTATCATTCAATAGGGCCAAAAGTAGACAGGTCCAAAAGCTGTACAATGAATACACAGCTCCATGTAACCTTCAGACAATAGATGCTTTAATTACATTTTCAGTAAAATTAGGTACTTCAAAAATCACAGCAAAATTAATGCACTATTTTATATCTCTTCTTCTAGATTTTTCAGGATTTTACTATATCAAAGGTATTTTCCCATGCACACAGCTTATGGCCAGCAATTTTGTTAAAACAAAAGTGGATAGTACAAGATAAACTCTAAACTGACATTTTCTTTGTAAAGAGACTAGAAAAGAAAGATAATATACATCATTATAGCAACGAGAAAAGAACACAATTTCCAACTGGCTCACTGACATTGTTTTTATTCCTGTAGAATAAGATGTTTTCAGCTACTTCTACTCTGCTGTCTCCGTAATAACTTATGTTACAACATTATCTGGTCACTGCCGTAAGTACTCAGTTTGAAGAAAAAAAAAAAAGAAAATTTTCAAGATTGTTGAGTACTTCATATTGGTGACAAACTAGTAGGAAAATAAATAGCATTTATTTTACTATATATATTATTTTACTATAAATAACCTTGTTTTGCTTAAAAGAGTAATGAACAAAGGTCAGTAATAATGAAAAAGCAGACTTACTGTAATCCATGGCATGTTGACAAGGCAACAAATGATACAGGTTTTCCTCGAATTTTTCCCTGATAATAGCAATGTTCTCCTCCCTGAAATTGGAAATTGAGACTATAAATTCACAGGATATCCTACAGTATCATACTCCATACTGTCAAACACTGCTTTTTCCATAAACACATTTCCAAGCCACTGACATGACACCAGGAATTGAGTATCACTCACAAGCGTGTTCACTGCATCTCCTTTCAGCCATTGTTTGATTGTTTGGTACTTAGACAAACACCACCATCTTGACACTCTACATCAAATGAAGATATTTTCAGTGTGAAATCCCTGACATCCTGAGACAGAGTTCTGAGACAAATTACTCCATAACTGCTCATCTTTCTTCATTGACTAGGAAAAGAGTTGGAAGTAGGCAGCTTAGGCTCAACATCTGCTTTGCACATGGCTACATTGAACAAGATGAACTCTGCTCTGAGGGTAAAGCAATTTCCTTCTTCTGAGGAGAATGATATGTTTACCAAATAATAATCACAGAATCACAAAATATGCGGAGTTGGAAGGGACCCACAAGGATCCCTGAGTCTAGCTCTTAGCCCTGCACAGGACCATCCCCAAAAATCATGTAAATGTTCTTGAACTCTGTCAGTCTTAGTGCTTTGATCTCTTCCCTGGGGAGTTTGTTCCAGCACCAACCTTCTGGGTGAAGAGCCTTTTTCTAATATCCAACCCAAACCTCCACAACACAACTTCAGGCCATTTCCTTGGGTCCTGTCACTGATCACCATAGAGAAGATATCAGTTTTCCCCATCCTCTTCCTCTCACAAGGAAGTTATTTTTGATTTAAAAAGGAGCAAATCAGAAGTAGTCACTAGGGCTACAAAAACAATGGAAACTCTTAAGTATAACAAGGGAGTAAAGAAAGACGATGAAAAGTGGTTATTTGCCTCTTCTGCAAATAAAATTGACCAAATAAGTGACCTTTCAAAACAAATCCAGCGATCCTATTCAAAAACTCTCCCCTACTTTCACTGATATGGATGTAAGCCCTACTGCACATGCACCAAATATATTCAGTATTGTGCAAGGTCAATTATTGTATGCAAAATTAGAAAAACAATTCAAACATCCCTTAAATTCTCACTGGCTCTCTACCCCTCAGAAGAACTTACCTACTAGTGCCTTGCCAAATTCAGCTATGTTGTAATGCACTAATATTAGTTAAAGGACTATGAAGGAGATTTTCAGTACTTTTTTTTTTAATAGCATTTATTTGCATATACTTGTTTCATCAAATGTATGAGTAATGTACCTAGCCTAATGTACCAGCCATGTAAATCTTTATGTCCATTTACTGCAGGGAGGGAAAAGCATTAAAATTACAACTTTTTCAGAAGCCAGAAGTCACTTGCATGATGCATAGCACAGTCATTTTAGACATCTGACAACAAATGCTCTTGAATTTTGTTTTTCAAATATGAAAAAAAAATAAGACGAGACAAAAGGCAAGAAAATATATAGAATATGTTGGTAGTTTTGTGTTTTGATCAGGAAATCCTGTTCTGTTTTCTACAAGATGTGTAAACTACTTTTGAAAGCATCTACAAAGTATGGGTGGTCTTCAGCTTGAGGTGCTCGCCTTAGAGAGTATAGAAGCATTTATCAAAGCATGGGTGCTCACAGGAAAAGAGGCTTGACCTCAGCCTGGTCACTGGAAATCGTTAGTTCCTCCCCAGAATCCTCACTGGAGGGCTTGTGTATGCCATGCTGCTGTCAGAGCCCAAAGAGCCAGTGCAGCGCAGCCGGGACAGCAACAGCAGCAGCACTGCAGTGAAATGCCAGAAGTAAACAAAAAGAGAGTCCAATAAGCAAATAACAAAACTAACAATTAAATTTTGTGGATGATGTAATACCTTCTGAGTTATAAAATACTCTCTAAAGAGAATTCTTGTAGCGGTATTCCTGTAAAAGATATAACTGGAAAAAGTGCATGAGTATGGGAATAATGTTGAAAAGACTATCAGGAGGGAGTTGTACAGACCTCTGGCTGTGGAAGGAGTTTGGAGGAATCACATAAATTGGCTTGTTCTCAGAAAATGTAGTTAATATGTACTAGAAATAGAATCTCAGGCTCCATTAGTTTGCAAAACCATGTCTTTGCAAACAGGAGGAACATTTTTTCATACTCAGAATCCAGTCTGTGCCTCAAAAGTGTGTTTTGATCTTCTTAATGAGAATCAAATAAATGTCCCATGACAGTGCCTCCAAATTAATTTATTCTGTAATAAATCCATGGGAAAAAAATTATGCATACAGATCTAGAAAAGAAAGATATAAGAAATACAGCTCTAAATTCTTGCCTGGGAAAAATACAACTCAGATACACAAATTCTATTTTATTAAATCAAATCAATTCAACTCGTCTCATTGATCTATTAAAGTTCATGGTAATTTTGGTGAAGACAGAAACACAACTCTGATCTCACACTCAGGGATCAATTCTTATCACTACAAAACCACTATTTCTATATGCTAAAATCTGGGGGATATTTTTTATGTATATACTTATGTTCCTATCACCATAATATAAGTTCCTTAAAAGCAGTTAATAAAATAAATCTAAATTAATAAAATTTAACTTAATTTCTTCAAATGAAAATAGGGTTTTTTTCAAGTACTTGATGCATTAATAGTGTGTTAGTTTCTTTTTGAAGACAACTCTTCAGTGTATGAAATCCTGCTGTCAGGATACTCCTAAATGAAGTTCTGAGGATTTGTGTGATCTCAACAAGGAAGCAAGAGGTGATGCAGTGAAATCAGATGGCACAAGCACTGGAAGGTTCTGGGAGCACTCATAGCTCAGTATGCTTTACCATGTCTCAAGTTGATACAACATGTCAATAACATGTGGCATTTTGTGGGGAGGGTGCAAATCATATGTTGTCTATTTAGAAGACTAATTTTCAACAGTTCACAAAATCTGTGACAAGAGAAGCACTTAATGCTACAAATTCTGAGATTTGAATTGTTCAAGAAACCACTGGATGTGGCACTTAGTGTTATGGTTTAGTTGGCATAGTGGTGTTCAGTTAAAGATTGGACTCAATGAACTTGGAGGTCTTTTCCAATACTAATGTGTCTATAATTCTGTGATTCTGTACTGAGAGTCAGGACACAGGTATATGTTTATTTTAGGTCACATGTAACTTTGGACAAGAAGTTTACTGTCATTGCCTCCCTGTACTGCTGAGGCTGAAATCATGGTGGGTTTGACATATACTAAAGCTCTTTTATAGCAGGTGCTGTAATAAAATACACTGTACTAGAGGAGGAATCACAGTATATGGGAGATCTAAGACTGCTAAAAGATTAAATGTAGTCATCATATCTATCTTCTTTTACTCTGCTCTTGGAAACACTCCCTAAGGATTGGGGTTGTCTCTCTTTTCTGCTGGTACATATAGCAGTAGGACAGAGGCTGAAAATAAATCTTTTTTTCCTCCTAAAAATATTTTGGTTTCATGTGAAAATTAAGAGTTCCCTCAGAGGGAAGAGTTGAAATTAGCACCAACAGCAGTTCAGTTCAGAATATCAAGAGTGTTTTGCGAAGAGCTATTGGCTTCCTGTAGATATTAAAGCCTCTCTCTGCTCTCTCAAAAGCAGGCAATAATTGCCCATCTCAGCAAATGAAACCTTCACACTGGCCTTTGTCAGCTACTGGGAAATGGTTTAGTGTAAGATAAGAGGAAATCAGACCACTCTTCTAACTTATGCCAGCCATAAGTGTGAGCAGCACATTTACCGATTTCTGCTCTAAAATTGAACCTGGACAGTATGGAGTGTGGGAGAAAATTAGGGTGGTGGCAATGCCTGTAACGCAAAACCACAACCCACACAGGCACACACACTCATGCCCTATCCAAGGGCAGACTAATGTTACAGCAGAGAGAAGTTCAACATTTTTGCCTCCACAAGGTACACAGCCATTGTTCATGCTGTGGTTTGCACCATGTAAGGTAAATTTTCTCCCAATGCCTATGGCACTCTTGTCCATTTCCTCGGATCACTAAGTTATCCTTCCGCCATGAAACTTCTCAGTCTTACTGGTGACATCCAAGCGCAATACAAAATATACAGGTGTTTAATAAGGAGTCTCTTGATTACAACAAATTACAACAAATTAATCTTTATTATAGTGGTCAGTTTATGACATAATCTTCATCTCGATGCTTAAGCTGCATAATTACAGCAAAATCCTGATTTAGGGGTATTTGCACTGTGAACTGCTACAGCTCATTTCCAAGAAGATTCAACCTTTCTGCCCAAGTCAGCATGAATTTCCCTGCAGCCTGCCAGACAGGTAGTGTGACAAAGATACTGGAAAATGAGAAGACATAGATGCTAGCAATACAAGTAAAATCTGTCCCCATTATTATCCTTTAAGATAGTTTGTCCATGTTCAGAGAGTCACCGGCTGCTGAGTAGACACAAGAGATGAAAAACACATTAACCAATACTCATAGTTAAGGGAGAAATAAGTAAAGCAAAAGAACAGCCACAACAGTCAGTAATGGTAGCAGTTCCCTCTCCTCTGCAGTCACAGTGAAGAGAGGATATGCTGACCATACACTGACAGTGTTTGCTATTCACCTCAGAGACACTATGACCTTCCCAGGGGAGGAAAATAAGGATGCACATTCATCTGCTTGTGACATCAGATCTTCCAGTAAGCCGTTTTCTGCAGTTAGGAGAGATGCTGACCAGTCAAACTCATGCTACACTCCAGCCCTGACCCTAAAATTAGTAACTGCCGCCTTCTATGTATTCCTATTTGAACACTCATTAATCCAAAGGAAAGGAGATTGCTGGTCTAGTTCAAATCCTAGTAACACACCTCCCTCTTTTCCTTAGGGCAGAAAGCTCCCAGAAGGCCAGCTGAGTCTCAAGCCACCATTCCATGAAGTGCCAGGTAACGATTAGCTTTTTAAAGAGCTCCCTGTTGTGGAGCCACTACTTAGAAAACTGCATAACTAAGACTGCATGAACAATAGCAACAGGAGAAGAAAATGCACACTCACTGACTTCTACAGCAGAAAACGATTTGTGATGGATGGGTTTCTATTTGTAAATAAAAAAGTCAAAATAGCATTTTTACCTGTGTAACTGCAATGACAGAAAACATTTTTTTTCATTGACATGTGCTTCAGCAATTGGTGGGGACCAGGCTGTGGGGCTCTGCTGTCCTGCAGCAGAGCCCTAGGCTCAGCTCTTATGCAGCTCAGTAACAACTCCAGGGACTCTGACACCACCTCTTTTCAGAGTAGGTCTCTGGGCTTTGCTATGCTGTACTGCAGATGCCTGAAAGTCAAATGTTTCAAAAATGTGAAGGATGTCCTCCCTTCATAGAAGGACAGCTATCACATGTACTCATATAACTCAGAGCCAACATGCTGTAGTGACATTAGGTTATAACACTGTTTCAGAGTCTGAAATCAAAGATATGGATTCTGAAACTAGGATAAAGCACCATCACTTCTCAGTCTTCCCCACAAAATGCCCATATTTAAAGACTGTTGCCAGCACTCTTAGCAAACAGGGACACACATGTATGTGACAGGATCCTGCATGCAGGCAACTCGTTCCAACTGCCATCGGTGACTCACAGCAGGCACTTTCAGCAGATGGCACAAGATATCAGCCCAGATTCTCAGTTCAGAGGCCAAATGAGGTTTCTGTTTACTGCCCAGTAACTGTGAGAGAAGATGCTCTACAAACATAGCTGCAGGGTGTGGACAGAGAGCTCATGCCAGTGCAACACCATCTGGTCTGGATGCTGCCTTGGTATCTGCTTGGGAAATAGCCTCTTGACTTGCTTTGCCTCTACCTTGGTTAGAGAAAATTATTTTAATTACCAGCTGCCAGACAAAGATGAGGCAAAGGAGAACAGGCTACCTCTTCCTGCCTATTCTGTTGTTGTCTTTAAGTCAGCTCTTGCAGCAGTGCCTAGTCTCTTAGCCACGACATCAAGTAATTTTAATGACAGGCATTTTGACCCATTCCTGCATGCCTATTCCAGGGAAATGCAAGTAAACATTTTAAGGGACAGTATGAAAATTCTGTATAATTTCCCCATACTAATCTGTCATATCATTTCATCAGCCTGCCCTGAGTCTGAAGCCAAGTTATAAGCATGTGATTTACAAGATTACTATAAACACAACATAACACATACATGGATACCAGTCAGCAGAAGATAATGTACTGAGGAAAATGGAGAAAAATACCACACCTTGTTGGATCGTTATTTCTGAAAAACAGAAATTTCTCTCTAAGGGAAAATTCACAGAGTTGGGACTGTCTAGAAACATTAACCTACTGTATATAATACAGTGCCAGTTTGGTATCCATAGGGAACAACAGACGTGCCTAGGCAAAGCTATTTACAGAAGTCAAGATGAAGAGAGTAAAGATGTCAAGCTGAAAGTCTTACATAGGCAGGACTCCTTCAGAAGTACAGCAGCTTCTGTTTGCTTAGTGTAATTCCCCCTCAAAGGGATTAAGTTAAACCCAAAAAGATACTTTCATTTCTTAGTAAGAGCATGTACAAAGTGATTATAAATTCTTTAATGTTATAGCAGTAATTAATTTCTCTTACTTATACTCAGTCTTTGCCTACTCTGAGATTATGGAACAATTGGTTGCTACCACTTTCTGGGTACATATGATGTATGTTGAAGCTCATGGAAAATAACACATGAGGTGTACAAAGTCTTGTAAGATTTTTCTGCAAATTCAAGGTGCCCTCCTTCTGAGGCACATGAAAAATGCAGCAAGTACACAAGAGATGACTCCTGGTGGTCACAAAGTTGCTCAGCTTCTCACTTCAGCAGAACCAGGACTTCATCAATCAGGCACACATCCACAGAGAGATATACCTTTTAAGCTCTTGAAGACTTCCACTTTCTGACAATTTTTTCCCCTCCAAGACTAGCTAAACCCACTGGATCATTTTTTTATGTCACAAATAAAAGGGAGACAAGATAATTAAACCTGCAAAATCCTACATGAACCATGATAGTATAGTATCAGCAAAAACATGACCTGGGAATGACTGCTAATACAGAAAGCTGACACACTTAATTTTCTTCTTCTTGGTGACAGAATCGATGTAGAAAGTAAGCTGGTAATAGTAGAGAGATAATAAAATATAAAAAAAAAATGCTATTGCAAATGTGCATTAAAAGTGCCAGACTGCAGGATCATTAGGTCAGGCACATGCATTGTATACGAGGGCTGATTATTTTGCCCTGTTATCCCACAGATGATACGATGTTTTACTAAAGCCCAAAGGGTTTCACAATTCAAGCAATGGTAAAACACGAAAGTGAGCTATTTCTCAATGCCTATCAAGTCAGCATGACAGCATGATACTGCTGAAAAAAAGGATATCCAGAGCAACTGAAAACATACAGAAATTTAAAAATTCTGTCAACTTTTCATCAAGGCTCATACAGTAACATTAATTCCAGTCAAAACCTACAGGAAGTAATTTGACTGGTATACTCTAGGACCCCAGTTCCCTTCCATCCTGTCATTCCTTGTTGGACTACTACAGTCTGATCTTCCTCTTCTTGTGGAAATTTCAATTTATGAATTTCCATCATACAGTAAAACCACCTATAATTAGTGTAAGAAGTGGCCATTTGTTCTATCCCATTTTTATTTACTTCATTGGTCAAAAATAGCCATTCTCACACTGATCCTTCTGTGCACTCTAATGCTTTCCAGTTTCACACTGCTGGCAAATTTCATTAATAAACAAATACTTTGTAAGTCATTAAGGAAAATATTTGATGAGAACACACTGAACATCAAGCTTGCAGGAACCCCCTGCCAAACTGTCAGACTCACAGACTCCCTGTCAGCTCTTCTTCAGTTAGGTTACTGCTATCACTAAAAAGTAGATTATGGCCTAGATTTGTGATAATAATTTGCCATGAGGCAAACAGAGCTCTGGTGAGGGAGTAAGGGAGTGGATATCTGATGACATTACAGGAACGCTTACTCAAAATCTTCCCTCAAACAAGCTAGAGAGTAACTTTTCTGATACTAACAGCTTCTCTGCCAGAAATAGGCATATATAATTCCTGCATTATTTATGATTTTTTTCCTTCTCAGTTTCTTTTTCCCTCAGGGGCTCATCACTAGGTTGTGCAAGTTCCAGGTAAAAGTTCCAGCTCCCCACCAGGCCCAGGTTTTGGCCTCCCAGGGCAGGGTCTTCTGCGCTGCCCTCCCATCCCCTCCCTTCAGCCCAGCTCTCTCTCTCTCTCTCTCTCTCTCTTCTGGAGAAAATGTAGTCCCTTACCAGAAAGGCTGTTTAGCATACAGGCTTTTCTCACAACGGAAACACCTTCCTCTTTGGTAACAAAAGGGTAAGTTACCAAAAATTGAAAAAACGGTAGAGAGATTCTTCTATGAAGCTCAGACAGTGGATGCTTAAATGGTAAGCTATTGGTGGAGGCACCTTGCTGTAAGACTGGAAACATGGCAGTCAACCTACTCACTGGTTCAGTGTTTATTCTGGTTGTGCCACAAATTATTGTAGACTTATGATCTGTTCATACCTTTGGAGATACAACAAAATGTTGGAATGCTACAGAGGATAAGATCTCATCAAATACAGGCATCAAGATGTGACACAAGCATACTGCTCTCAGTCAAGGGACTGTACCTAAACAACTCCATTTGAAGGAGAAGGTTTAGCTGAAAAAGCAATATTCGCCATGTCAAGGGTATCCAGACTTCTCTGGTCTTTCAAGATTTTAATATTTTTCTCACTTCTATACTATTTCCTGAAAAGGGCATGGAAAGAGTCCTTCAAATATACATCATGGCACACACAAGACACGCCTTTAAGAGAACAAAGAACAATTTTCCCCTCTTGTGCAGAGGCATTAAAATAGCTGTAAGGTACAGTAACAGGTATCTTGCACACACTACTAGTCAAATTATGCACATAAAATGAGTACTTTTGTGAAATATCTGCTCTGTTTTGCTGTGCAGTATTAAAATGCATTTGCTCCCAAACCCCCACTGCTCAAACTACAACAATGGCACTTCTGCCAGAGCCCCCACAGGCCATGCTGTGGCACCCCAGCTTGACAGGACAGTTGCAGGCACCTTGAATAAAGACCACTGGGCACAGTCCTGTCCACATTCCCAGGCTAAGCACCACAGGGACCAGCAACACGGCTCAGCGCAGCCTGGGACACCAAGCGACAAGGCGACCTTAAGCAACAAGAAAGGTCTGGCCAAAGAAGGCCTATGAGGAGAGGCTGAAGGAGTTGGGATTGTTCAGCCTGGAGAAGAGGAGGCTCAGTGGAGACCTTATTGCTCTCTACAACTACCTGAAAGCAGGTTGTAGCAAGGCAGAGGTTGGTATTTTCTCCCAGGCAACCAGCAGTAAGACAAGAGGGCACAGTCTTAGGGGAAGTTTAGGTTAGATAACAGGAAGAAATTTTTTAAGGAGAGAATGATCAGGAGTTGCAATAGGCTGCCCAGGGAGGTGTTGATCCATCATCCCTGAAGGATTTTAAGGCAAGACTGCATGTGGCACTTAGTGCCATGCTCTAGTAAGCACAATGGCTGGATCAAAGGTTGGACTTGATCTCAGAGGTCTTTTCCAACCTGGTTAATTCTAAAGCTTCTCTATCAACACTACAATGGAGAAAAACAGTACTTAGCATGTCTCCATTTATGTTGTTCGATGCTACAATGAGTATGAACATGCTATGAGACAGAAGCACAAAGCAGTGTTCTTCTATGTTGTAAGCACTCTTGCTGTAATTTTGTGCCCATAATACATATACTGTGTTCACAGGACCACACTAAAGAATTTTAGACTTTAAGGATTGTCTATGAAATATAGTTCCTTCAAATTATATTTAAACATGCCATTAAAAATTTCTGGTATTCATCTACCATAACTCTACCTGTGCAAGTTCTCTGACTGGGGATCTGAATTATTTTCATTGCCTATTTTTTTTCAGAAAGCTATTTTCTAAGAATTCATAGAATTACCCAATGTTTTGGGGTAATACAAACAGAAAAATCTATTTCTACACACTCTGAAGAGGAAAACTGAAAAATTTTATATGAGAAAATATCACTGAATAGATATGAGTTGTTCCTTCCGAGGGAGAAAAATCCAGCAATGTGAATTACTCAGCACTATAGCTGGTTTTTGCCTTTCATCTAACTGACAGCATCAGTGACAGGATGATAATAAAAAAAAAAAAAAGAGAGAGAGATAAAAGGACACAGATTTATTGCAACAACATTAGGTATACACAGGTTGAGTATTGATGTGCTGTGAGCGCAGGATGATCTGGAATGACACAATCAGGAAAAGGCAATGCCAAGAAGGGTTTTTCTCCTTCTTATTAATTGATTATTCCCTTTGCTACCAGAGGAAATATAGGCCAACACTGTTGCTTTCCTGGGACTTAAGACACATGATGTACAGTAAAAGAGAGTGCAGGGAGAAACACTGAGATAAATCAAACTTCCTTTTGTTTTTCTTAGGCATTGCACATTCCTGCTGGTTTAATAAGAATGTCATAGGTTCTGCCCAACTGCACCAAATTAACAAGGGCATCTCACAGAGAAGCTTCTCCTCTACTGCAGCTCAATGCTGGCACCCTGCAAAAACATGTGTAACATCTTCCACCTTCACAATGACCTAATATATTAAGGAATTATGCTGAAATCAAATGTAATGCATTTGATAATATGATAAAAATGTATGTTAAACTGATGACTCCTTCCTATAAAAATCCCTTTGCTACTTCTAAGCAGCGTTTTTTATGATTTGAATGTTCCTCCCTCTGCACTCTGAAGCCTCGTCTGTAATGGCAGAAGATCCATATGTGTTTTACAGCACAGGAAGTTTTACTGGGAGGCAAGGAGAGGGGGAGGAGTGGCAGAAGTAGTTATCAACCCTACAGCACGTATGAGCCAAAGCAGGCATCCGCTCCCCAGGCACTTTCATGCCTGTAACATTCCCAAACTGCTGCGTGTATGCACAGCTACTTTCACATAGCAATTCAAAGTTCTGAACTTCTCCCATGTAGCTGACGGCACAAGAACAGCACCAATGATTTGTGTGTGTGTGTGCAGTCTTCCTGCACAGAGAAATGCAAGGGAAAATATGTATTTATTTTAAAACACACCTTTCCTTAGCCAGTAAGAAGGCCAAGAACAGAGGAGGCCATTTTGCTGCATAAACAGGCTTGCTCAAAGCCTGCAGCTGGCAGTGGATGGCAGAAGGACATTTTCTTTCTGTCACCACTTCTCCCATCAAAGCTGCAAGAGAGATGTTGCCAGGCTGCCTCTGTCTCTGCCTACAGCCCAAGACAAATTGCACAGAGGTGGGTGAAGAGTAGCATATTGAAGCAACTGATAGAAACTTGGCTGCTTTCTGAAATAAGTCTCCTGCCTCTGCTCAAGAATATGCTGCATAGCAGAGTACATATTTTGTGATTTATTTATAAGTTGCACCCTTTTACTAGCTATTTTTAAATAAGTAACTAAGCAATCTGCACAATTTCTAAAATCTAGTATAATACCTACGTTACCAGTTATGGTAAACAATTTCCACAGAAACTGAAGGTTCTAAATCACCGAATGAAAATGTCTTGTATTTGCAGTAAGATTTTCAAGGCATTTCAAGCGCAGTTTCTCAAATGCAATATAGATACTGCTGGGCTTTTCAAAAACTGCTTGAGACACAAAGTTCTTTAATGCACTTACAGGTGGCTCTAAACAATACTGGCCAGAGGGTACCAGATTTATTTTTAAACAGCTATGAGGTACCGAAATCAGCTTTACTCAGTGTCTTATATCAAAATGTATTTGGTAGTCTGCCCTTTTAGAAAAATCTTTCAGGATCTGAACTGCTCTGACAATGTTCCCATGATGGCAGCCAACAGGCTCTTCTGGCATTTTGTCACAGCAGCTGCTACCTTCTCCTGCAATTTCACACACTCAGATACAACAAAACAAGCAAAAAATTTCCACCCCCACTTCCTAGCATGCTTCCATAGGACTGCTGCCTGCAGAACTCCCAGAGCAGTGGAAGTGAATGTAGCAGAAGAGCCCCCCTGTACGGTCCAGCCACCCCTGCACCCCTCCCATGTGTATGCAAGGTGTGACACAGCAAGGAGAGGGAAAACACGTCCCTCGAACAGCAACCCCTCCCCTTTGCACTACAATCTCATGCCACTTTCTCTCCCAATTCAGCTCAGCTCAAGTATCAAACCACACAACAATGCTGGCTCTCTACTCAAAGCAGATTTGAGCATACTAAGCAGGGCAGTGATAGCCATCCCTGAAGGTATCCCATGATCTTGCATGGCAGCTAATTGAAGGGGAAATAATCTCTGGGACCCACGAGACTGGAAGCTCTTTTGCCCAAAACATTGTATGACTCTTCCTCCAAAAAGCCTGATCCTCCTCTCTTCCCCATGCCATTAATCAGTACTCAGATGCGAAAAGCCACTGATTTCATACATTTCCTTGCTTGATTAAGGCTTGCTCATGAAAAACAGATATGTCCTAATTCGGTGACGGGACTTGGATAGATTAACTTAGCTAACTTCCATATATACTTTGATGCAGACGAGTGGATTGCTTTGTACTCATTAGTATCAGCTATTATCTTTATTTCTGCTTTGACTCATATCCTGACTCTCAGTCAAGATGTCTTGACTGCAGAGCACAGTTGACTGAGAAATTAGTCTTTACAAATTAATGGAACACGTATGTGTTTGCCTCAGTCTGATAATGTATGCAGACAATTAACTCTAACAATAGTAAAAGAGCAAACTTCATATTTCCAAATGACAGAAGGGCTTAAACCAAAGGATATCTTCAGCTATTCCATGGCTAAAGGACTACTTTGCTCATTTCCATTTCCACTTTCACACTGCAGAGGTTAATGCATTTGTTTCAGAGTACTTAGGTGACCTCAGATTTAGTAAAAAACTTTAGGGGATTTTAAAAAACAATTACATTTTTAAAACATTGAACAAAAGTTTATCTGATATTTACCTGATAGGCAAATTTAAAGAGTTTCCATTATGCACAGCTTATAATACATTTGTGCACATTTTATGTCATCTACAGCGATTTTATAGCTGACATCAACAAAATAAGACCTAACAAACAGAAGGTCCTCAAGAAAAATCTCTAATGTTGCATGCATATAGCAAAACACTTGCAAAGGCTGGGAGACATTTCACAGAAGACAAGTGCAACAAATAGGATCCTGTAGTCATCATGTCAACAAACATACAGAAAAAGAAACTCAGGGCGAGGTTGGAAATATTATACTTTTTACTAGTAAAAAGAACTATCATATATATATTTCATGGATACCATTTTGAAATAAACATCAATATACTAAATTTGCCGGTGAAGTTTATTTGCTCTGTTTAAAAGTTGAAAGTTAGAAAACATGAAATATGCTTGCTTGAGAAGAGTAAAACAAATCTCTTGATAAATCAGATATCTCTTCTTTCACAAAAACAGGTGAGTTTGCATTAACATCAAAAGCCAAACAAATTAAAAAAGCAACACATAAAAAGGAAATTCTTACTTTAACTTCCACTGTCTTCCCTCCTTGCTCGATATGCCTCTCAAGATATTCAGAAGACAGCAGGTCACTGCAAGAAGAAATAAAGAACCATAAGCCTTGCACATGTGTTCTTGCACTCCCTTTCAGCAAGCACTGATTAAACATTTACATTTCAAAAGGGCAAAACCCGCAGGATACTTTTCCTAAAATGTTCAAAAAATCACTGAAAAAACCACCTCCAATGGACCTACACAGTGCACGGGATACATTGATTTTTAACACCAGAAGCTGGGACAAAATAAAATGAGAGGGAGTTTCTTCATGGAAGCTTCAAAACCAGCCATTTTAATAGACTTTTCTAATTGCTGCTAAAAGTGAACAGTACAGAAATTAACTGGACTTTAAGAAAGAAAAAAGCAGAAGAATGAGAAATCAGCAGGAGTGACTCCAACTGAACCCAGGGGAAAATGGCAGTTGTGTTGACTGCTAAGGACACAAGGGCGCAATAATGAAATGACCTTGCAACACCAATATGGCGAGCGCAGGTTTGCACTGAACTGGGAGGCAAAGCCATCGGCCACCCGAACTGCAGCCCAGGCAGGCTCAGAGTGCAGCTGTGAAGGCTGTGCTGGGGCCCCTGGGGCAGGGCCTGTCCTGAGGCATCCCCACTCCCACTCTCCCTGGGACCCTGAGCTTTAAAAATGCTAGAGGAAAAGGCTCTGGGCAACAGCAATCCCAGCCTTCAAGTACACAAGGACTTGGAACAAACACTGAAGAGAAAAAACAATCAGACCTGGGGCAAACATATACAAATTAAATGCAGGCTGTATTTACTAAGACATTTCAATGCTAAACTAGTCAAATTCTCTTCCTCATAGTTATTTTCCAGGCAAGCAAATCAGAGAATCACAGAATCAGTAAGGTTGGAAGGGGCAATATCATCTGCATCATAAATTTCACTAAGTTTTTTCAAAGACTGAAAAACTTTACTGAGATTAAATCACTATGAAGACCTGATATTGTCCCACCTCAGTGGTGATTAAACTGAAAAAGACGAACAATTGGTAAAGAAAACCTGAGAATAAGCAGGCAGGCTGCCAAGACAAGAGGTAATGAAAGGAGACGTCCTTGGCAGAAGAGGCAAAATTGAGTATTTCTCCTTTAAACCAGCAAACCACACAGGCTAGAAGTGAACTGACCTGCTGAGGGAGGGCAGGAACAGCAAAGCAGCACCCAGGTCAGTGACTGCTCACCTTTCCAGAGCTTTGCTCTGGCTAAACAGGGAGCAGGACCATAGACTTTGTTGCTCACAGAGACGTTGGTGATGGCCATGAGTAACCAGGACAAGGTTGGGTCCTCCCATATCAGCCCTAAAAACTGTCATTTGGTATTTGCCTTAATAACCCAGGCACAAAACCCAGGAGCATTCCAATGAAATAGCTGATAATGTTAAATTGGAAAGTATGGGGAATAAAGAAGAAGATAAAAAAAAGTCCCATAGGAAAGACCTGGACTATCTTCAAGACTGGATAGTAGAAATAGGATCAGATTCAATTGTACAAACAGCAAATTTATGCACTTAAGTGATGGAGGGAATTTCTATTATGTTGTTTTGGAAGGCCCGGTGTATAAGGAAGAAAGACATGACCACATTCATATCTGTCAAAGTGTTTTGCCAGATCAATAGGGCGTCTTCCTGAAAAACACAACTGTCATCCCAGAATACATGAAAGATGTATTTCCAGTCAAACTGAGGTAAGATTAATACCACTGCCCAAAGGAGAACTCTTTTCAAATACTGCAGGCATGTACTGGACAGCTTTGTTTACAAAGTTCCATTACCTGGAAGCACAGAGGATCCTGAAGTCTAGTAAAAAATTGAGTTAGGAGGGAATGTGAATGCAGCAGAGTTTATACAGCAAAATAAAAAGGCAGCTAATTAGGCTACAGAAGATGCTGGCAGAACCTCAAATGTACAAGGACTGTCAATGAGTCAATGGAAATTGGATGTTAAAAAACAAAAACCCCCAAGATTTTGTATCTAAGTGCAAGTGACAGTGGCAAGAAAAAGAGGATGCTAACAAATTTCTGAATGAGAACATCCATGGGACAACTGTCCATGGAGGTGGGGTTCCCTCAGTCACAGTGAATTCACAGCTGGTTGCTGCTGAAAGCAGAAGGTCTCACTGCCCCCTCCGGAGCAAGCATTGAATCTACCTTGTGTCAGCACAAGCACTCATCAAAACACATGGTGTCAGAACTAACACTCCTCAAACTACTCTTGGTGTCAGCACTGGCACATGTCAAGGTTCACTTGGGAGAGTTCAACATACCCATGTTTTTGCTGCATTAGAAAACTGAAATCCCTTGAGAAGAGGTACAATAAGCTCCAGAGCTGATGGAAAGGAGGGAATGTACCTGAGCAGCTACTAATTAAGGTGGAAGAAAGAGTGAGTGACTCCTTCAGTAACTGCAGAACCAGACTGAACAGTTGCCCCAGATTTGCCCTCTAGGACCCCCTTAAATCTGGTCAGGCCTGTATATCTATACTGATGCTTTGCACAGATGTCTGCAGATGACCCATTATTGAGGAGCATCTAAAAGAGATGCTATTGAGTGACCGATTACAATACTCTAATTCCTCTTAGAAGTGAATATTAAATATTTAGGATACTCATTCCCTGGGGGAAGCTCAAAGACTTCTATAAGGTCTCATATGACTTTTTCAGATTTAGAAACTTAGACAGATGTTCTCTTAAAATGTATTTAGTTCAGCTTGCTGAAGTTAGATATGTAGTTTCCCAGCATTCACTACACTTTCTTTCAGCAGAGGTTTATGCTTCCACAATTTACTAAAACCAGCTTTACAACTTAGGGCTCTACTTTTACTCTTCACTATTTCTGGGGAACTCAGTCTACCGTTGTCCTCCTTATCTGATGGCCAGAAATGGTTCTGCGCCAAGGAAGATGCAAGAGATTATAAATGTTAGATATTAAAGTAAGTATATAGTACAAAAGACAGACCTCAAACAGCATGGCTTAACTCAGAAATACTTTTATAGTTGTGTTTGGAAGGATGATAAGGAGAAGCATAGGGTCTGCTCTTCTGAGTCTGACAAAATTACTGCTTTTTAAAAGATACTGCTGTTAATGTTTTTATGTTCTGGAAAATCATATGTTATGTTCTCAAAGATCTGGATGTTGTGTCTAGTATGAGAAAACAAAGAGATTGATCATTCCCTGCTTTGCACAACACAAGAACTAGGAGGTAACAGAAGATATCAGTAAACTCAAAACTAATAAAAAGGAACATTTTCTAGCACAGCCACTGGTTACGATGTGCAACCTCTTGCCACAGGAAAGCATAGATGCTAGAGGTCTGTACTGGTTTAAGCTGGGATTGGACAAGGTAATGGACATAACTGAGAGCTGCTGAACATACAGAAATTGTACCTGACTAAGAGTCTTGAAGTCCTGGAAAAGGACTCTGGGAAAGTTTCATAAAAGCTTGTTTTGCTCTTCCACTTCTCCCTCGACATCTGCCCTGGGCTACTGGGATAGAGCAGTCAGCCAAGAATCCCTCCGACCTGACCTGGGCTGCTCTGCCCGCACCATTGCAGAGCTCTGTTTCTCCTAGGAGTTACAGAGGGTCCCCCAGGATCCAGCTTCAGGGCTGCTGGTGGTCAGTAAGCTGCCCTTCTCCCACCCATCACCCTTCTGATGGACATACCCCGGTCATTAAGTTGTGTTTACTTTCAAAGTAGGCCAAAAAAGCAATTCCTAAATGGGTCCATCCACTTTTTCCTCCCACTTGGTCTTTCCTTTTGAGGCAAAAAGGAATGGAAATTACTGGGGAGCCACTGGCACTCCCTTGCCTCTCAAGGTCTGTTGCAAGTGTCTTCATTCCTGAAATGTATGTGTCTGAAAGAGAAACACCTGCAGAGCCAAGAGCTCACCAACAGACAACAGGTCCAAATTAAAGACAATTTTAAAGCCTATCCTCAGTAATGTGGCAGGATATGTCCAAAAATATTTTGTTATGCTTTATTATTATGGCTCACTGCACTGTAAATACCCTAATAAAGGACAACACTCTTGCAGACTCAGTAATGCCATCAGTGCTATTACAAACTAAGCTACAACCTAACCACTACACACAATCCTGAAAACTCAGGTCAAAAGATTTGCTTCTCTCATGAGATCACCCCATAGGTGGAGGCATATTTTTTCTTCAGTACCTGTGAGGCACATAACTATGTAATTTTAATAGAAATCATTACTTTAAAACAAACAAAAAGCTAGATTAAAATACATGTGAAACATAATTCAAATTATTTAAGCAAGATAAGACAGAGCAATCTGCATTAAGATAATATGCATTTCAACATAAATAAATAAACATAAACACTTCCCTATGGTAGAGGTGAAATGAGGACTTCAAGACTTTGAGTCAGGTACAATTTCTGTGTGTTCAGCAGCTCTCAGTTATGTCCATTACCTTGTCCCTTCCATACAGACCCAATAGTATAAGGGCCAGAACAGAAAAACAAGCAAGCTCCTCTCTATAATTCTCTCAGTCACAACAGTTCACAAGAGGCAGACGCTGGGGGACTTTTTTTTTTACAGAATAGGGCCCCAACTAGAGGAAATTACCATTATCCAAGATGATGCATATATCTGCACTTAAATTGTGCCTTGAATTAACTGCAGTATTTGCACCGGAGGTTTACCAAAACAAAACTGGGATTGGGAATCCAGGAAAACATATCAGCTTTGGAAATAGATGGGTTCCCCTGCTAAAAGAGGCTGCTCCAGGAAGAAAAAGAGGTTAAAAAAATGTGTTGGCAAAACAAAAGAAGACAGGTCAAGTGTTTAAAGAAACAGAAACAGAAACAGAAGACTACAAAGCACTTCAACTCACAAGAAGAAAAAAGAGGCCAATAAAGATTTTTGAAAAAGGAAGAGGTTTGTACTTTAATATGAAATGGATAAAAAACTGGGAATTGTCTCGGGAAATTTAATAGAAACTTTCACTTTTAAATAGAGAAGGAAAATACCTATCACCAGCTTCTGAACAAAAATGAACTTTCCAGATTTAAGAAACTGAAAAGACTAACAGTTACAGGAGAAAAAGAGCAGAAACTATGGAGACCTCTTTAGAGGCCATAAGAGGCATTACAAGTCAAGAAAGGTAGAAATAAAGGGAGTTCATAATCAGAGTACTAAAATGCACCTTTGTCAGCATCAGTTATAAATTGAGAGAAATTACTGGCTTCGTGATATCTTATATCGTTGCTGTGTATGCTTGAACACCATAAGATGTCTCTATCATTTCTTCTTTGTTCACCCTTTCTTTCTCCACAGCTCTCCATTATGCACACTTGAAATTTCAGATTAAATATGGTGGCAGACAAGGACATCAAATGAGAGATCTGATGTAAGATGCATTACTGAAAAGCAAGAGAGGGTTTTAGTTACAGTCAGCAGAAAGGTCTGGATGGGTCGAATGCCAGCAGGAAATTACCAACAGATATATGGAGACACTCAAGAGAAAACAGTTTCAGGGAAATGATGGAGACATTGATAAGAGATAGATGCCATATCAACTGCACAACTAACACTAATCCATGTTGCAGAGCAAGCTTGAGAAGGAAGCCTCCTGCAACATCATGCCTGAAAGGACTGCAGTAAAGGAATGGGCACTGTTTGAATGAGGAAATTTCCCACAAAATGAAATATTTTCCCCTGATGGTGTAGATCTATACCCCATATTAACAGGACTAATAGATATGGAAGGAGTGACTATGGGAGGCAATTTTTAGAACAGCCCATCTTATACACCAGGAAAGTGAAGGCAGATTGAGTATCATGAAACAAGGACTAAGAAAGTGGAAGACTAGATGAGAGGGAACAGAACAGATGTTTCTATCTGACAGTTAGTAAGAGTACAAGGGACAATTTGTATTACCTTGCATTACACTATGGTCCTAAAACATTTTCAGTATCAGCCACGAGCTAAATACAGCAAGATAAACTCAAAAAAGCCACTTAGCTGGCAGATTTCTGTATCTGACTACCTAGGATATCTTAATTCTCCTTTATCCTCATGCCTACCCAGAAACCTCTCTGCTCATACATGATCTTTCTTTGCCTTTAGGAGGGATTTTCTATCTCCATACTCCATGAACCACTCTGCTTTAATAGCCACAGCTGTAAAACTTTCATCTCCTCCTTCCCATCAAAAGAATTGTTGAATTTCTTTTTATGTGGATGGTTAATTTAATTAATGACTGTATCTGTTAAGTTAGCCAAATGGACTAATCAACCAGAATTAGATAGCTTCTCATAGATATGGCAACAGTTTTCACAGTGCCTACTCAGAGGAAGGAAAAAACTGAGAAAAACAAAGCCATTTCTTGTCTGCACAAAATGACATTTCACCGCTTTATAAAATATTCTTACTGTGCTTTTCTATCCTTGTTGCTGCTAATATGAAGGGGAGAAAGGAGAAAGTAATTTCTTACAATTTCTACTCCTACCAACTACTTCTTCAAAAAAAATTAGGAATTTAAGAATGGGTTAAATCCTCAAGGGATTATACACAAATGCTGAGTTGTACCCAATCACAGTCCTTTCTCAGAACTTAATTTCGTATTTCAGTAATAAACAATGATCACAACTACAATCTCTGATGCTGTTTCTTCCAAATACTAAAATTTGCTCATTTTTTTATCTCTACAGTACTTGTCTCTCAGATCTCTAATGACATCTGACTTGAAAATGCACTTAGCCCCTTTATCCCTTAATAGCTAATTTGCCTGCAGGACAGAATAGTAACTGCCCTGCACCCCACTGCAGACAGGAAACTGCAGAGCAACTCTGCAGCCCTGTACAGGGCCCCCACCTCTGGCATCAGAGAAGGTGTCTCACAGCTCTAGCTTACCATAAGCATGTATTTCATTTACTGAACTGGCTTTGTTTCTTGATGGGAACAGGTTTAAGCAGGTTGAAGACATTCTTTCTTAGTTTCACAAAATTTCTATTACACACATGGTTCCTATTACTAGCATTAAAAAGGAGAGAGTACACAACAAAAGCTGCAAGGAAAACCTGTAAAGCAACAGCAATAGTTTCAAGGCTTAGGTTGATGTGACCATATCCTGATGCTGGACATGCCTTGTGCACATGAACTGCATCTGAAGTAAATCCAGAGGGCATTCTGTCATGCCACTTTCTATCTACAGTTACTATGCTATGGACTTTTTGGCCCACCCTTTACAATCTTTGCAATTCAGTTTAAATTCCTCTATCTAATGACCATATGGGCAATTTTATGAGAATATAATGATGAACAGATACTGCTTATATTTTCTGGGACAGGGCAGGGAAAAGTTTATATTTAATTTCTGCAACGAGGAAGAGATATGCTTACAAACTAACCATTCACTCATATCACCACGAGTTTCTTTTCACTATGTTTTAAGGAAATCTGAATATAGCTCCCTACCACAACAAACTAAAATATAGCTAAAGCAGCTAGGAAGTCATAATTTCAGGTTCTATTTGTTTTTTGCCACTTAAATATTAACAATAATTTGATTATATTTCTTGCATCAATATTAATATTTCCTAATAAAAATACTGACATTTGTAAATCGCATCTGATATTATATATAATGAAAACCCTTTTTTTTAAATAAGGCATTTTAAAACATTTTGTGGCACAAGCACTGCAAAGGGCACAAATTCAATATAGCAGTTAATTCATGCTGCTAGTGATGGAGAGAAGATGATAACAGTTTTCTGTTTCAGACAACAGGGAGATTTAATCTACTACACTAACAAGGAAGCTGCACACATAGATACAGATTTTTCCCAATATCCATGGAAAGACACTGCTACTCAAGACGTCCTAGTGCTAAACTAGACACTTCAACAAGCAGAAAGAGCAGACAGCAGCTGTTTGCAAGACTGTTGTCAAGCAGAAAGGTGAAATAGGATTTTTCTTGCTCTAAACTTCTGCTTTCACAGGCAGAGTTGAAAGCAGACTGGGCAAGGTTCACTTTGTTCCTTACTCAGTTTTCCTTACAGTACTCATGGCAATGCAAGTGTCAACAAAACAATCATTTTGCTGATAACTTACATCAGTGTTTTCTCAAGCAATTACTTTTATTTTCTTACAGAAATTTCATTAAAATGAGGAGATACTTTCAGATCATGTTCATACCATTACTACAAGGCAGTTTCCTCAATGCCATTCTGCTCATACACTTGTTACTTTAAAGTCAGGATAAACATAGTCAAGTTTAGTATTTGAGAAGATGGTCAATTAATAAGAAAGGGAAGAGGAATGCACAGAAGAAGCACAGGCTACATATTTTGCTGCACAAATGTGCTAGTGTGGTCTAATCCTAGTTTTCAGTATGCCTCTTAATACAGTCAAACTGTTTATACTACATGGAAAATCATTTCCCAAGTAAACTCATTTGTGATTTCAACCACATTTCTACACTATTCTTTGTGTATTGTCAACAAATTCTAGACAGAAACTGAAACATTAAATGCATAAGTGCTATATATGGTCCTGATATTACTTTGTGCTATAAAATACAAACACACACATTTTCCACAGGACACCTGTATCATTTAGTGAATGGACTTTACCAAATACTTTTATTTGGTGGCTTCCTTCAAGATTTGCCCTCAAATTTTAGTTACTGTATACATGGTCTTGCCCTGAAGAAAATACACAAATTATTGCTGCACTCCTGTACATTTCCATTACACTTTCTCAAAGTACTCACAAAACACATATACTGAGTCCTCTACATACTGCCCCCCAGGAGAGTTCATGTTAGCAGTTCCACAGAAAAGTATGTGTTTCTTTTGGGTGCCCAATTTAAAACTTCACAGAGCCATATATAGTAGAAATACAGTGCCCTTTTCATCTTACCACATTTCAGATGTGTTCTGTCCTATGGTGCAGCTGGGACAACTTGAGAGCTCCTGGAGCTCTTCAGAGCTGATGGATCCCAAGCATTCTCCTCGTGGTGAGACTAAAGAACAAAGAACTGCCACTAGAACAAATGGTGAAGGCTTCACTTTGGAGGATGTTTGTCTAGAGCCATGCAGGAAATCACTGTCAAAGGGACCAGATATCACCACTTGCTTTGCACATATGCACTTTCCAACCCAGTAACAGCTAAACTGGGACTGTCGAGCAAACCCCCTCATTGCCAGCACAGCCTTGCTTAACTCCCAGGTTACACTGGCAATGAACAGCATATGATTACAGAAGTAAAATAAAAAAAAACTTAAGCTGCATGAAATACAAGGAATATGGATTATGCTGTGCTTCAGCCTCTGACCGTTTCATCACCCCCTTCCAAACTCCCCATGTTGTACCTACGTCCCCCTCCCAGGTCACCTTCCGACTCCTCCTTTATTCCCCAGCCATCACTCCTCCTTATCAATCAGCATTTCCATGCCACTGCTTTCCACTTCTGCATGATGCCAAGGAAGACCAGCAAAGGAAGTCATGAGAGATACAGTTTGGCACTAAGACTGAATACACCCATCCTAAAATGTGCATCCTTACTGACAGCAAAGCTTTCCCCTGTTGTTCTGTCATTTCTTTCATAAGCACTTAGGACAATCACCCCCTTGCTCTCATGGTTACCTGCTGTTAGAACTCTGCATTTTACCCTCAAATTTGAAAGGTTGTTCCTGCACCAAGAACATTTTATGTAATCATCTCCAGGAATAGTAATTTCTTCTAAACTGTGCACTTTTATATAATTATAGAGTATTCATATATATGGATTGAAAAATTATGGAGAAGTTTGTTTTTATTGTTAATCTAATGAATTCATCCACTCTTCAAGTACCTGGAATGTTTCAGAAAAAAAAGACCAGAAAAAATGGTTACCACTACTTTTATCTTTGTTCTCAAAAGTCGTGAACTTCAGAAAAGGGTATACCTGAAAATAGTTTCAATTTAAAACATAGCAAACCTTAAATCTAGGAACTAATTAGTTGCTTGAAACTATTTTGATGAAGACAATCTGCTAGAATTTGGAGAGGATAGAAATGTGCTTGAAACTCAAAGACATTGAAAAAGCCTGTTATTGTAGAGGGGCTAAAGAAAATTGAATCAAGAAAACATTTACAGTGAGAGGCAAATTAAAGAGCAAGAAACTGAAATTACCTGCTGTAGCACTGTAATATCTCTATTTTAATAAAAAAGGTCCCGTTTAATAGCACAGAACATTGTGTGCATTAGAAGTCAAAGGTCTCATACTTCATTTGAGGGTGAGCCAAGATTTTAGTCTGAAACTATGCAAACAAATCCAATGGCACAGTTAAGGGAGACAAGGAAAGAAGTCTCTTGAAGAAGCAGTCTGCATTACTGGGAAAATACCCCAAAATATCCACACATGACAAATGACATAAGGGTTTATGAGATAAAATTCTTGGCTTATCTTACAAATTAATGAAGAGTGGGAAGACAAGAGTCGCTTAACCACCAAATCCTCAGGAGTCAGATTGTGAGACAACAATAATCACTTAACCACAGTCCAATGAATTATCACAGCTCCCTCAAACTTGCAATCATCAATCTTCACTTAGCATATATAGCTACAAGAGTACAGCTAGTTTCAGAGAGCCAAAAAATCTATTTTCTAATGCTGTTCCAAGTCAAATTGTCTGGCTTGCCAGATGGCTCTGGCATTGCTGATGACCCAGCAGGTTACTTTGCCTCCCTGTGTGTTACCTACCAGTAAGTCATCCTCTCTAGTCTGAAAAGGCTCTTCAGTTTGGAGGATAGGGTGAGAATGGGGGAATATGATAGAGGTTTACAATATCATGTAGACCCTAGACAGAATTAATGCCAACCTGTTATTCACCTATTTCCACATTAGTAAAATAGGGAAGTACTTGAAGAAATTAAAGACCAATTTAAAATAGATCGAAGAAAGCACTATATCACACAACAAGTTGTGTATCTCTGTAACATATTGCCACAGGAGGTTGCACAGGCAGCGTAAGAAGGTATCTCAGAAAATTACTGGAAGCCTTGAACAACAGATTCATAAACAGATACTAAAAGGCACACACAGGGATGTGCCTTCATGCATCTATAATCAAGCTGTCATGCACGTTGGGGCAGGGGGGGTTGTGAATGGAATGGACCCTGAAAGTGGCCCAACCCGCGTGCTTTTTCGCTGCCAATGCCAGGGCAGATGGACCATTGGTATGACACGGTTTCATTTCTTGTGTGTTTAAACACTGTCACTCCCTTAGGGTAAAATGAATACAGTAAAGTGATATTTTAAAACTACCTGTCTATCCAGAGTAATTTTCTGAAATTAAGAGAAAATACATCTGTACTTACAGAATGAAAATTATTTTTCCACATATTAGCACAGAATTGTTTTTAAATACATGTTTCATATCCATATCATGTAACCTACAACATGTGTACACGGCAACAACGGCCAGCAGCACCCTGCTAGCTGCACCATTGCAGAGACTGCTCTACACCTATAACTGGAAATCCATTTCTGAAAATGCAGCTATGAGAGTTCTCCATCTGCTGCTGCATGGATAGGACTATGATTGAATTTATACTGACTATCCTACAGCAAAACTCATGCAGGTTCAAATATCTCCCCCTTTTCTTATAGGTATCACACTTTTCTGGTAGGATGAATGTAATTACATGACTAGCTTCATTTCTCTATATACAAAGCTCCCCATCTTCGCATTCCTCAAAGACAACAAAACTCTGTACTGAGGCCAGTTACACTGGTTGGTGACATAACTATAGTTGAATTTTAAGCAGTAAAAAAGAGAACAGGATGAAATCCGTGGCATTACTAATGGCGTTCACATAACCACCTAAACTGGTGCATTGATTGGTAAAAGAATTTATAACCACAATTCTGAGGCTTTGACTGATGCTCTGCTGCTACCAGTCATTTCTTCTACACACACGTATATATTTCCTATATAGACATACAAAGATCTTCTATAAGCTATATATCCAATGTTTATAGGATATATTTTACATCTCCAGTAGGCATCTGTCACCAATACACTATGAATGATACATCCAATTTGTTTACTTGTTTTCTCTAGCTCCTTCACCACAACCTTTTCTATCCCTTTATTCTCATCTTTCATGTCATCCTCTCAAATCAGGACCTTGTCTGCCTCCTTTGCAGAATTATCTGTTTGGAGAATTGTAGCTAAAAATTCTTATGACTATAAAATAGCAGAAAGTTCTCCTTCTTGACTCAAAATACAAACCAAATTGTTTTATCCTGCATGCCTACTAATATGTCTAATGTAGCAACATTTTCAGAATTTGACATATTTTATTCAGTCATGCTCAAAAATAAACCACCTGCAACTTCTCATGATGCCACCTAAGCAATGCTTCGAATTTCAAAAGATACACATCCCACGATGGAAAAATTGGCAGGGTTAAAGCAGATTCAAATATAATGAATTCTTCCAATAGGGTCTTGGATCTGAATCACCACCTCCTTATATCTCCAGAAGACTTGCCACAACAATTTCTCTGAAGCACATTTATGGTGCCAGCAAAGACTCAAAATTTTCTTTTAGTGATAATGCAAATCCTTGCAACTGTTTTGTCTTTTCCTGTAGCCTCTCATCTTTCAGCCATGATGTGCCTGCAGATAGAAACATTATATACCCATTTATAAAATGAGAATAGATTTCTAAGAAATATTTATTATCTATTAATCTTACCTATTTTTATCCTGAAGAATTCTCTTTAGGATCAAAAGGGTGCCAGAGTGCTTGAGTGTGCCAGATCCAGTTACTATGTTTCAAAGAACTACCCTTTTGACTCCGAGGTTACTTATCTGCTCTTTTTTAATTTTTCCAGGATATTTTCTGTAGGTCAGGCTGAGCACCTGGCATCTCAGATCCACAGGACTCAACGAATGACATTCTTTGCAATCTGGCAACTATCTGGCATTGAACAGTTCCATTTTGAACATGGTGCAGCAAAACACCACAGTCATGGTGCAAAGTGCATCTTGCAAGTATGCAATCAATAAAAGTAGATACAGAAGTAAGCACAAACATATTCTGGCATAATGCCTTGCTTTCCTTCAAAGGCCTTCAAATTAATGTCTTTCTGAACAGCTGAATGTAACAAAGATGAAAACCTAAGTCTGCTTACATAGAGCTAGTTTTCATGAAGCAACTACATAGCCAGATGCTTGTCCATAAAAAAATGAATGTCTAAAGGTGCAGAACAGCTGCAGACCCTTTTTAATTCTATACAGCAGAATGGTAGAAAGCCTTGAAAGAACAAAAAAACTGCCCTAAAAGGCACACAGTATAACATGGTACCCCTCACAGCCTTTGACTCAGTCACCCTGAACAATTCCTTCCACCGAGCACTTCATCATAAGGCCTCTGACAGCCGGAAGTGCCACTGCTCCTCAGCAAAGATACAGGGAATAGAGACCACAGTGTCGCTTCTGAATGCCACTGTTTGTCTTGCAGTCCTGGCCTTTTGAGCACCCAAGGACCCACACATCCAGAAGTGCCATGTGAAACACAGCTGGCTGATGCGGTCTGTGGCTGGGAGCACACCCAGTATCTGTAGAGCCATCCCATCAGCCAAAGAAATGATTCACATGCAGATGGCTCTAGCTATGATATACATCTGAAAGTAGACCTGTCTTTAATTAAAATTTTAATTCAGTGAATGACAGCTCTGAATTTGACCAAGCATTTCTACAAGAAACCTGCTTTCAAATCTCCTGTCATCTTTGCTTGGCATTTCAGTGATGTACTTACACTGTTCTAACAAAGGAACTGCTCCAGCTCCTGATTTGTCCTCATCCCGAGCTAACCTGGTATCCTAAAGGAACCTCTGCAGCAGAGCACAGATATAGCAGGACTTTTTTAAAGAGACAGGGAAATCATCCTCCCCCTTCTTTACTCTGATGGGCCACAGGAAAACAGGCCACCCTACTGGGAGGCTGCTTCCTCTGGGATACCCCTCTCCACAACTATCAGAGAGAAAGAGCAGTTGCTCACAGAGGCAAGACCTCACCCTCCCACCAGCCTCCTACCCCGACCACCCTCTGTCAGAGCCCACGCTCTCTGTGCTGACTACAGAGATCCTGGGAGACTGGCCTCCTAATTTAGGTACCTCTGAAAACCACGCGGGGGAACACCCCTGGAAATATAACCCAGCACCTCAATGGAGAGCTTGTGAGTCTCTAATTTACAGCAGTGCTCATCGGTTCTTAAGAAACATCATGTGTGGTTCTGCAGACATCAGTTTCGATAAATGGCACCACTGTTTATACCTAAAGCTCACATTGACAAGCACATGTTCCAGACTGTATTCTCCTCTTCACTACAAAAATGTATAAGGATATTCTTATTATCATCCTTACTACATATTTCTGGAATCTTGCTCAATACTTTAAATTATTTATGTTTCTAAAAATAATCTGCCTACCATGTCATGTGTTACTTATAATAAAAGCTGGATTTAAGACTCAAGTTCTACAGTGCAAAGCATTTGATGAGCAATCATCAGGGAGACTAATGTGGCTTGCAGAACAAGAAAAAGCCTTCCAAAAGCTCTAGAAAATATTGTAGGATTTAATGCTAAGCTAAACTATAAATTAAAGCTAAGCAACTTCCAGGGATGCTCATGGTTTTTAAGTTAGAAGACTTACAGGGTTATTTGTAATTTTTATACTCCTCTCAGAAAAACAGAGCCAAATATACTTACAATTATACTACCAATTAATTAATCCTATAATGTTTTACATGGGAATATTTTCAGTACATCTGTGAAACACTGCTTGTACAAATGAAAACTGGAGTTCTCTAGCTTAATATTTGAAGATAAGAATTAAAATGCAAGTAAGAAAAATAAATATAGCTGTTTCTTAAATCACAACGATATACATGTTGATGACTATTTTCTGTCATGCTAATTTACTCTGCATATAGATATCTTTGTTTGGGGAGACGTGACATAATATCAAACATTGATTGCCATAATCAGAAATATATAACTTAAAGGGTAATTCAGAAATAAAGTAATTAAGTTTAAGGAACGCTTTCACAGGAATAAATGCATTTTTCATTTATATTTGTTTTGCTTACAGACCAGTAATGTGTGGAGGTGGAAATAAGTATGCTTTATAGTATATAGAAAATTAAAATATAAGAAAGATAGCAAGATACCTGAGACACCTCAGATGCCCCGAAAACACTTTTCTAACATATTTTTAATTAGTGCTAGCCAGGAATTTCCAACAAATGGTTTTTCACCAAAAAAATTTTACCAGCTTTTCCAGAGTAAAACCTGAATAAGAAATGTAACGGTTTAAACTTTTTTATTTCAAAACACGCCTCCATATAGCCAAAGAACTGCACAGCTCTGTACACTCACATTCAAAGCCCTGATTTGCTCGATTTAGATCAAGAAGTATAACTGAAGCATCTGTAAAGAGATGTGTATGGTAATCATTGCTCTTCAGACTACTCTTGGATTGGCACAAATTTCACCAGTTCCACTCTGTGCCATACAAGTGATTCATTGGACCAAAGAAAGCAAAAACAAGACTCACTTAAAAATGTTGACATATTTGAGATATAACAGACTTTGTTTTAAGTCTCCTAGACCTACTATCAGTTCTCTTCCCTGTTTGTTCCCAAACTGACATTTTCTCTCAAGAACATGAGATATTTTGAGCAGCTGAGCATTCATTATATCCATTAACAAAGCAAAGGGTATTAATATGCAGCACTTTTGAAAAGCAGTGCATTTCTATTTAAGCAACAGAATACAGATTGTGCATTTCAGATTGATATTTTTGGCCAAAAACACGTAAGAGTTAAAAACATTCAAAATGAGAATAGAAAGATGAAAGGGAACCCTAGAGATACATCCAAGTTTCATGAAAACTACTTTGTGGGAAAACATGGTTAAACCACTGGCAGACAGGTGCTGATCACGCGGATTCCAGCTCTCCTAACATCAGTACCATCACCTTACACAGACCTCAGACTTTGCACAATTTTAGTATTTTGCATTATGATAGCAGAGCAAAGATTTGCTAGACCTTCCATATTACAAGAGGTGCTTATCATCACTGAAATATTTTTAAGGGAAACAAATTTTAATAAAGCAGAAACCTTTTCTATATACAACAGCTTTCTTTTCATTGAGTTTCACAATCTCTGGGGTATAGACAAATTTCTCATGGAGAATTCCAGTATTTTGCAAGCTTATTTTGTTTTGGTACAATACACCCTACAGCTTTCCGTTGTGGAAGGCATGAAAAATAACATAGAAACTATCAAAATATGTAGTGGTTTGGGTTTTGTATGGAAATATTTAAGTTTAAAATCTCCTCAAATAGAACTCAATTTAACACCAGAAACATGAGCAAACTCCTAAAATGCAATGATACATTCTCTACAAAGTCTTAATCCATACATGCAAATAGTATAAAATTAACATTTATTTTAAAAAAATTAGAAGATTTGATGTGTTCTTCCTTCACTCAAGCATCCTCTCATATACTATTTCACTTTTTAACAGTTTGCAGAACAAAATGCTCTTTGAAGTTAAATAATGCATTTGCAGAATTAATATATAATATCATGAGGACGCATGCATCAAGGAAAACGTGAAGAGAGGAAATATTTTCATCTTAGAATAAGGTAATCGAAAAGCAGGAGATGAAGTAGTGCTATTCTAGAAACTGTGAGTGATTAGAGAAATGTTCTTAATACCTGGGATGATGTTATTGTTCTGAGACATGATGTTCATACTTTGGTCCATGCAATCAGCATGCAAAAAGCAAAGGTGCCCAATTCCCACTTAAGTGAGTGGGAGTTAAGGATACTCAGACCCTAAAAGACATAAGCCCTCTGAGATGAGGAATCACTTATGCCATCTTAATTTCAGATTACAAGAATGTGTCTATATGTCTGCCTGAATCCATGTATGTTCATTAGCTTCATTCACAGAAAAGAAAATTGAAGGTGACACTTATTCAGAAAATGTAGACTTAGATTTGCTACTGGAAAACACTGGTGTGCAGTAGAGTACAGGAATTACTCCGTGCAGCAAGGGAGAACTCCAGCCTTACACTCAGCAAAAATGATGGTGAAATAATTATTATTTCTATTGTACACCTATTATCTATAATTACTTATATGTCTATATTTATTATTAAATTATTTATACTGCATTTATATTGTAATAATATAGCATTACTTAAATTACTACACCATCACCTCAGAAAGGTGACAAGAGGTTTTTTCTCCAAATGAACTAAAATTGCAAAAGACAGGAGCAGAGAGTGAACCCATTCAGTGTTCCAGAGGTGACTCTACTCCAAGCTCCTCCCAGCTATGCCCTGAAGCCAAAATAAGTCCCCTAAGCTATCTGATCAGCATTCCTTCTCCCCACTATCTAAATACAGTCCAAGTATTTAAAGGCTTTTACTCACAGCATGTTGATATAGTTCTGTCCTGTATCATAATTTTGTATCTCTGAAATCATTTCATTTTCCAATGTATTTTACACAGAAAGTATTATTTAGTGTCATGCCATAAATGGACCATAAATAGCATGTTTTCCACTTTTATCAGTTAATCAGGAGTTTCTGTTCACTAGAGGTAATTCAACAGACAAATACCAGATCCCTTCGTCTAATAAGAGTGTATGAACACTTTTTTCCAAATTGGTTTTCTCCCCCAAGCAATTCCTTTTTTAATCTTCAAAGATACTTAAATAAGAGAATCACACCAAAATAGAATCTTATTCATCTTTCCTGAATGAGTGACTTGTTGTGATGCATTGGCAACCAATTAAAAATAAGCAATTATTCTTTGTTATTTGGCCACTTGAGCCCCAGCAATTTATTTAGGATACAAATACGTATGTTACGAGTACTATGGATATGGGTTTATAAAAGGACATGGAAAAAAATGAGTTACTATCCCAGACTTGCAAAATACCATTTCCAAAAGCACAATAACACTCTTGTCTCAAATTCAATTTTTTCAGAGTTCTGCACCAAAGAACCCTACCCTACAACTGAAGAGAAGTCAGTGACTGGGTAACAACATACTAAATAGTGAAAGAAACACAGAATGTAATACTTCATCCGGGGAAAAAAATAAAAAGAAAGCTTGCAGGAAAAGAATACAACCAAAGCAATAGTAAGCACAAATGTAAGCTAGTTTGTTAAATCAAAATTTGAGAAAATGTCAAAATGTTGTACATTTTGTTGGCTTATTTAAGACAAGACTTGAAAAGCTTTTGCAGTATTTTTAAAGAATGTTTTTGCTTACCTTTCCACCCACTGTTACTGTTACTCAGCCATCAAGAAAAAAAAAAGAAACCATGGCCAAAACAAAGCCCAAACTTCATTAATGTTGTTGGTTTTGTCAAAAAACCTGACAAATTAGATAAGACTTTGTCAAACATACATATTGTTTTTCCAACAGAAAATCATCTTATCTTTACAGCAATTATTTAGTTTTGATAAGAACACAGGTTATCACTTCCAAGCCTAATGTAGAATTTCACAACACAACTCCAAAAACTAATTAGACAGAATTTCAATTGAAATTCTTGAGACTTTTTTAAACAGTTCTCTTATAGATGGATGATTTCTACCATGATCTGGTCAGAGATGGTCAGAACTGTGAGGTGATTTGTACCTCCAAGATCTTCAAGGACCAGAATGTTCTCTATTTACAAAAGTAAATACATTAAGAGTAGGTTTTATTTGAATCTAAATCAGAATAATAAACTTTTTAATCCGTCTGTCATCAGCAAAAAATGAATGGTTATGTAATACCATCTACATATATCCAGAAAGGGTGTGTAAAAGAAATCCTCCCAGCCCACCAAGACATTGCAGGGCAGCACCACTGAAGATGCCAGATGTAGAGGGTGTGAGGTCCCATATTAGGTCCCTACAAATGTAAGCAGGGCTGGGACAGTGGCTCAAACATGGGCATATGACCATGCATGGCTTTGTCTATGGTGGTGTTTTGTACATCATGCCCTGAGAGACAAGATTCCTGAAAACTGACACTGCTGCCAGAAGGCTGCAAGGTTTGCAAGCCTAGGAAATGAGAACAGAGGAAGATAGGCTTCCCAAAGATGCTATGGATAGTTTTCTCTCTTGGGAACATCCTCCCAAAAACTTCTCTGAGCATGAAGGCATTCACAATCTTCTACCATAGCCCAGCACTGAGACTAGAGACTGAGGGCAAGGATTTCTCCTCAAGGTAAACTTGGAGTTTGGTCTTAAGCATCTTTCCAAGCCTGCAAATGAATAAAATATTGCAAATAACATAACTCCAAAGACATGGTTCACCTAAACAACTTTCAGTGCTCCACTTGAAGCCAGGCAACCCGGAAAAGCCAAAGAGGAGTTTCAGTTCTATATAAAGGCCACTGGACAGGGGCCAGAAAACTGCTGTGCGCCACTTCATCTGTAGCAACAAGCTTGAAGTGAGAGGAAACGACAGCGCAACTCTTTTCTGAGGGAGTCCAACACAAGAAGAAAAGGGGCAAGAAAAAGGGGAGGAAAAACAGAGGTTCTGGGAACAGCTGCAGACCAGCTGAGCATCCTAAAATACAGTCCTCAGCCAAAGCTGGGTGAGAGGCACAGCAGGAAGTGCTCACCACCTTTTATGTCCTTAGGCCTTCAGCATGAGGAAAGATAAGACACATGTGGCTCCCTGTGAGACTGTAAAAGGCAAAACCCATCTACACCAACTGTTAGAAGTGGCCATACACACATGGTACTATATATGGGTAAGTAGAGGAGATACATATGTGCAATGCTACAAAAACAGAGTACTACATATTTTTCAGGATGAAGACAAATTGATCCCTTCTTCACATGGTCTACAAAGCACTTTGTAATTGACACATGGATTTTTAACTACAGCCCTTATTCCCTACTGTTATTATGTAAACAAAAGAACACGTTCTCCAGCTCTCCTCCGAGATTCATCCCAAAATGCTTAAGAGTTCTGTCCTTGACACTGAACCATGAGAAATATCCTGGAAAACTACAAGTACTACACACATCACTTTATGCTTAATTTTTCAAAATTAAACAAATAAAAATTTTCACCCCTGTCAGTGACACAGAAAGGGATTATGAATATCATTAAAAGCATTTCCATGTTGGTTGATGACTATTTTTCTCTTATATCAATTACTGGATTATGGCTAACATAGTAGTGCACCTTTTATTTCTTTAACATCAAGACATTAATGTCTTAAGAACAGACATTCATTAATAAGCTTTCTCTTCCAAAGACAATCAATAGTAAAATTTTCTATATTACAGACTCTTGGAAAAGTAAAGAGATAAAATACAACTCTTACAATGAAGCAGTTACAATTCACTCACCATTTCACCCAAAATATCTCAAAAACTATTAAAATAATGTATCTGAAAACCAGCACAGAACTGCAATTTTCAAATGTACTTGGGAAAAACAAAACTATGAAAAATGCAGCAGACCCAAAATCCCTAGGTATGCTCTTAATTTCACAGTCCTGCTCCATCTCTAACTTCACCACTTGAGCCACTGCTGGGCAGAGCAGAGTGGCTGCAACCCTCCAGCTCAAGTCCAGCAACTCTTGGAGGTTGCACGTAAGAACAGAATCAGTACTGCAGTCTCTGCCTGCTGGCTCAGTTCACATACAAGTGCAGGCTCTGTGGCTTACACGGTCTTCATGACCTCAGAGGTTACAAATCTGCGAGCTGCCAGGATAATTAATACGCCCAGTGACTGAGACCCTGCAACCTCTTTTTTCTCAGAGCAATCAGGGCCAGATAAATTGGTCTGGTGGTGTCAGTGTTCCTAGCCACCACTTTCCCTTGATCCTTCTCCATAGATATGTGTGCCAGATGCACAGACAAAGCCATGGCCACTGGAAACAGGCTGCAAAAGCCATGAGGATGTAACCACCCCTGTTAGCCACCTTTCTTGGGGCAGCCATTTAGTACTTCAGGTCTTACATGTTCACATGTATACATAAGCTGTGGTGGCTTCTCTGCCTGTGCATGGGATAGTCATGGAGCCTATGGACCACAGATCAGGTATTACTTGGGAAAACAAGATTCATTGCAGTTGCACAGCTCAGCTGAAGCATTCATGCATACTATTACCAGACGAAAGTTTTTCCTCACACTCTTTCTGACATACAAAGGTGCTAAGGTACTTGCATAGCCAAATTGGGCTGTGCTATGTCAAAACATACAGCCCACAGAGTGATCTACCTCTCCCAGCAGAGTGTTTATTCAGTTGTTTGGATTGGGAAGGCACTTTGTAAATGAAAAATCTCAGTTCAAAGACAGAAGATTTGCTCTAAAAATGGAATTTTCCAAAAGATGTCTGGAAATTGAACAGACAAATGTGCTCTGTTCCTCTCAGAGACCCTACTGAAAGCAGACTGGATAGGATTTTCTGGGGTTTTTTAAGCTCATTCGTGTGGGTTTTTTCCAGTACCATAAGTCTCTATTGTTAACTTATGCATTATTTAAAAGATACTGAGTTTAAAAATAGCTCTAACCCGTCAAGGGAAAATGGAAAAAGCAGTGAGCTGAAAGCCACAATGTTTCTCTCGCCAATTGTTTCAGCATGCAAGACATCACAGCTTTCTCCCGTTTTCATTTCAATTTAGTAGCTTTCTTTGACATTTGCCCACCCATTTCCACCATCAAAGTATCTGAGGATAGCTCATTCCTGAGAGTGCATATTACAAGTCTCTGTGCACCACTCAGACATCAAATTACTACCACACTAAGTCCTGCTGTATATATATATGTACATATATATATATACATATATATATATGTGTGTGTGTGTGTGTGTGTATATATATATATATATATATATTTATAAAACCTTTGGGTTTGAAAGTTCTGCATTCAACCCCCATGTTTTGCATTCACTGATTAGATGAGCAGTTTACATTCCTTAATATGTTAAAGGTCACAACACAGATTGTCTATTATCCTGCTTGACAGACACCGACCGAGTTACAGTGGGATGAAGTGATTTGCCTAAGACTGTAAGTGAAGCAGTGGTAGACTGAAGGACTGTCCATTCCCAGAGGTGTTTCTAGCTACTGGATCACCTTTGCTCTCCCTTCAACTGCAAACAACCATGCAGGATGGGTGGGCTACCAAGGCAGCTCAAACACAGAGGAAGCTCTTGCACACACTGACTGTACACTATACAAACCTGGGGCAAGCATCAAGCCATCCTCAGGCACTTGAGACAAATGAGATAAATGGGACTAGAATATGAACATTCTGGGGCATCAGAAAGGCATTAGAAGTACCTAAAATCAACAATGATCCTGACGCTTTATTACATGTGTAAACTGAAGTCCAGAAGACAGGCCTGGAAGTACTTAACAATCTTCCACTTATGGAAGTAACAGCACTGAGCTCCAGAACTGGGAAAACGCAATCCTCATGTAAAAAAATCCTCATGTAAAAACTATGTACACATCAGAACTAGAGGACTATTTCACACTTCAAGAGAAACTATCTTAAGCACACATATGTTGATTTTAGTCCAAAACATTTTTCTGGAGTTTAGCTGCATAGTTATCTTAGGCATTGCATTAAATGGTGTCTGTGAATGTTTATTCCCATCAAAAGGAGAAATAATAATTGAAGGACAAAGTGAGGAGAGTTGTCCTGCAGGCAGGAAGGGTTACTCTGTTTAATTTATATCAGGTTGTTCACATATCTCAAAATTCAACATGTGATAAGAGTATAGTTAAAACCTGTATGGATAACATCTTAGACAATAAAAGTACAACAAAACAAAGCTATCACTGTATAAATTAACTCATGGATAACAACAAGAGTGTTCTAACAGCTTGAAAATATAGAAAAATAAGACCAAACAAATCCAAGACTGCTGAGGAAGAAATCCACACTATCACCAGGAAGCTCCTGACAAAGACCTTGGGACAGTTCTAGGGAGGAGGATGTGAGGATTAAAGTGCTGGGGCTAATGCTAAGAGAATGACTTGATGTCTACACACTGAGGATAGTCTCAGAGAGTCCTTTCCTTACACCAGTTTGCAAGCATGGAAACTGTCAGGCAGAGGTAATAGGTCATTTGTTATATAAGTCAGCCCCTTGTTACAGAGACACCCCCCAAGTTATGGGGGGTAGCAGGAGTGACAGCACGCAGTGAACACATCATAAGGCTTCTAAACTTAACACTGGCTAAGGACAAAGTAGAATAGAAAAAACAATGCTTGTGTTTAAATATGCTTATGTGGTCACCTTGAAAACTTCCCTTTTTGAATACAGAAATATGCTCTGCAGTATTTTAGCAGAATGGTACAGGACCAAGATCTGCACAGAATGCAGTGGTCCCATAATGCAGTGGATACTACACGGTACCTGCAAATTGATTTTGGGTTGCTGAAGAAGGTACTGCTGATAAGATCTCTCCAGCGGAGATGATACCCAAAAAACTACATTAAAATCAGCATAGTTCTAAGAGCTAAGAAAAAAAATTATTCTTTTTTTAGAGGAGCTAGAGACAACACTATATTAAACACACTAAGATGACACCATAAAAACATGTACAAAAATACTCCAAAACTGTAACTAACAACAAATTTATGAATTGCATTTGTAAATTGGTAGAAGAAAGAAGACTTTAAATGGGAAGAAGGAGAGGAGAAAGTCACTGAGAGAAAAGAGGTACAGCTGCAAGATAATGCCAGGAAAAGGAATAACCCAATTAAAATGAAAAGCAGTAAATTTAAAAAATAAGAGAACCACATTAAATCTTTCAGCAAAGATTTCAGGCAGGATGAAAAACCCTATTTGGTTAGTCAGATCCCTGTGTCTCCCCCATGGAGATAGTTCATTCTTTTCAAGTGCAAACGCAATTTGAAATTAATGAGCAATAAAGAAGTTGAGTGACAGAAAATTTCATGGACCTAATGTCCTTAGCAAAAACAACCATATGTGAGAAGAGGCAATGCAGCATGTGAGCTAAAACAGTCAGGAAAAATCCCAAAGCAAGGAGGAGGAAAAGCATTGTTGCAAAAAAGTCACTTGTGAAACTGCAAGAGCAAAGTCATGCCGCTCTTGATGTCAAGCCAAGTTAACTGTGGTCCTCACTCTAGGAGAGTTCAAAGGGGCACCTGCTAAAGGGTAAACTTTCCTGCATCAGGTGTTCTCCCTATGGTTTGAAAGTGTCTAATTCCAGAGAACCATCACATTCCATATCATGGAGCTGAAGAAAAATTTATCACAAAGACAGTACCCGTGTGTGACACCGAAAGTTAACAGCTATACTATTCAAAATGTTGCATATGACTGTTGACAAGCAGAAAACAGTGGCTGGGTTAACACAAACAGCCAGGCTCATCATGAAATCAGGAGAGCAACATGTAGTGTTCTCTCCCTCTAAACAAAAATAAAATAAAATCTTACTGAAAAATGACAAATTCAATCAATGGGAGCAACACAGGTATAGGAAGGATGCAATGCAAGAAGCAATAGTAGCAACAATTAAATGCTTACACCAAGTTACAGCAAAGACAGAAAAAGCAAACAACCATTTTCTAAACTTTTTGAGATCAAGCAACACCAGAATGAGAAGTAGGATGACAATCAACATGGCAACATCAGCTGCCTCCTCTGTAGCACAGGTGCACTGATGCTGAAAGAGATCAAAAGCTGTGTGATATTTTGGCAACCAAATCTCCTTGAAGAACAACAGAAAAGTAAACTGAAAATTATAAGATCCTGTTCATTCAGATCTGGACACTGGCTGAAAAACAATGATAACATTTTTCAAAAGTTGTTAAAACTCTCCTGGTTTCTTACTGGATGTTCAGCTTGAGATTTTGGGGATGCTGGTATAATTTTAATGCTGTTTTTTCATATATAAATTTTTTGTAAAAAAAAAATTAAAAAACATTTTGCAGTTAAATACTCCAATAATCCTGATGACATTAAATTTGTACCAAGGGAGAAAACTACCTTTATACAAAATGGACAGGACTAAAGTAGTGAATTCCTGCAATTCTTCAGACTGATACTGACACCAGCTTAATCACTAAATAGTTACCACAGATTATTGAAGCATTTCTCTGTCTCAGGTCAGCATCTACCCAGTATCAACTCTCACACAAAAACAGCTAAGGAAACAAGAGAGCTAGCAGACCTGTTTTAAAAACCTCTGCTTAGGCTGATTTGCTGAAAAAAAACTCAAATTAGGTTCCTCACATTCCAGGTCGATGATATAATCACTGGGCTTTTGAAAAGCTTTTGATTTACTATACATGCTCAACAACCATCAAGCTGAAAGGAAAACTGCAGCCAACAACTCTGGGCAACCAGTTGGAGTGGTAACCTTGGTACAAGTCCTACATCAGGCACGAGAAATTCTTATTCCCATTAATGGGGAAACTTGTAGAAACACAGAAATATTTCTTACTCCAGTTTCAGTTTACTGACCACTGCATCCCCAGTTTACCAGCAAGCAGGCAATCCTGCCTTACCCATTTACAACAGCATGAAAATATTATCAGAATATGTTGGGAAATACCTAACATAGCTTCAGCCTTTTAGTTTCTCCAGGAGGTTTCTCTGTATATTGATTATTCCCAGTTCTAGCTTACTCTTTGACTGGCAATTCAAATTCCTTTGTCTCATGACTCCTTTGTAGTGAATTGGAAAATTTTAGTTGCCATATGGTCTAAGAGAAGGGGAAAGGATTCTTGATTTCTGATATGCTCCTCTGCCAGCACTGCTGCTGACAGCTGAGAGTTGCCTCCCCCAGGCTGGTGTTTTGCCTCTTCCCTTCTCTTAAGTAATAACAGTAAACCACAGCAGAGGTTGTTAGGTACATTCAGAAACCCCAGGGAAAATATGACTGCATAGTTACATTAACAATGTATAAAAATACAGCTTAAAATTATACAAAACACTTCCAGTGTCCCAGTAAGTGTATCTATAGCAGTTTCTACAAACAGCTGGTGTTTAATATTATTATGCTCTGGTTATGGTGTTAATTGTCCATGCAGATTTACAAAATCCTGAACACTTTGGTTAGGTGGCAGCAGATTTCAGGGTCTGGTATCTCGAACATGCTGGGACACGGGCCTCTTTTTTCATACAGTATTTGGCTCCTTCTGTTTGGCTTGCCAAGGTCAACTGAAAGAGACTTGTTAATGATTCTGGCAACTTTTGTACTTTGAAAACAGGGAGATGCACATTCCTGGAATATAGAAAGCACCCAAAGTGGTTTTAGATCCAAGGAAAAGTTCTTTTTTTAGAATGTTTGCTTGCAGCTCCTGCTGAAGTCAACTGAAACTACTAATGTTCACCCAAGGGCAAAATTTGACATATAACATTTATTTTATGCTATACACAAGTCTGAATAGAGATAATATGAAATGCATAACTGAAAACTAGCTACTAGGTCTGGATAAAGCAAAACTGAAAGGCAGAAGTTGTCAAAGTGCCAGAGTATGATTTAGTTTTCCACAGCCCTTGTGCAATTCTACTACCATTCTCTTTTTCTGCTGGGGTGATATAGCTGACACAAGAGTATTAATCCATCTTTTGATATATTTTTGTTTGAATCACACACAGATTTTTGCCTAGAAATATTGAAGGATTAGTGAGCCAATAATACAGATAACAACTCCTGAGCTGTTAATTCCCAAGCCATTCCCCTGAGTCCCACACTGGCAATTAGGTAGTACCATGGTGGGTCTTCCTTCCCTCAGTGAGGGCAGGAAGGAGCTGATGTTATCAGCAACATGGGATGGATGGATTCTGTCAACAGTGACTTACACTGACCTGCAAACAATTCTGAAAACAGCTTAAAGCTTCTTTCCATATAACAAAAATATTGAAAATGTCCACATTTTGCCCTGCTGAAGGTCAGCTTGAATACTTTTCTTATTCCTATTGGCATGGTAAAGCATCAGCATGCTGCTGCATTAATTTCTCCATAACAGAAAGAGATGCAGAGAGAATGAAAAAAAGATCAATCATATTGTGCTAAACTAATGTACCTAAAGGCAAACCATTTCTTAAGACAGGCTTTGCAAGGACCAAGCAGTAATAGCCTTGTTTTTCTCATGTTCATGTCATGAGAAATGAGAGTTGCTCTCATGAATTATCTGCATGATTATCAAGGTGCAAGAACTGAAACAGAAATAAAAGCAGAGTACTTGATTAAAAAAAAAAAACCTTTAGAATTTATCTGCAAAATAAATAAAAGTAGTAAAGATCCCACTCCTCCGAAGTGCCAAAGTGCCTCTTGTTCAATCTGCCCATTTGGGGTGGAGAGTGGGACAGAAATGGAAAGCAGGAAATTCGAAACAATCCCGCTAGGAAGTAGGTGTTCAAGCTCATCTCCCATATGGGAAGACAAAGTCCAGAAACCTCATAAGCTACCTGCTCTAATGTCTGCACACTTAGTATGTCTAGACAATTCTATTCCAGGTAACAGCCTTTCTGTGCTGCTATTAGGAACAGGAGCCATGCATGAATTACTTAAAGTCTTAATGCAGGTCTGTGGAGAGAGAGTGCAGAAATATTACTCTGTGTTTTTGTGTATGTTTATATGTACCTGCATGTGTGTGTATAGGTTTATTAAAAACAGAGGAAGCTACTACAGTTAGTAATACAATTCACTGTGCTATTTGGGAAGAACTGACAAATAATACATGTTTCTTTGGACTTTCTGACAGCCTCTACCCATTCCAACTGAATTATACAATCAGCTAATAGTGAAACTGTACTGGTCTAATCCATTGGTGTTACACCATTCAACAACACGGAGGATATCACAATTCTGAAATAAATATATATTAACGTACTATCTTTTTTTCTTTGATTGAAGACAATTTTCTGTACGAAGTCCAAAAAGTCAATAGAAGCAGCAAGTGCTCTGTATCCCTGAAATTCAACTTAGACTGCAACTTAAGGGGACATTTGGTGAAGTTTTCTCCCTTGTTTGCACTTATATGAAAACCTTGTTTAAGTGAATGTTTATATGAGATTTTAAGGAAGGAGGAAAAGAAACTTTCAAGCAGTTAAGGACAAACTCTTATTACTATATTTCAACAGTAAGTCCATCAAGGAATAAAAAACTGAATAAGTCTACAATGACAACAATTTACACTTAAAAAGTTAACAGGTCACTTAAAAAGAAATGCATCAGTATGTCAGTGAAACCTGGATTTAAAGGGCAGAGATGGCATCAGCTAGCAAACCTGCATGCTTGGGCCTAAAGTGCTGCATTTCTGCTGTCCAGACAGAGCAGGACTGGGATTAAGGTGAACTCAAACAAGCTTCACAGCCCAAAACCCCTAAAAACACATGCAAAAATCTGGTCATCAAGGGAAAGACAGAAATTTGTTATCAGCTCCTAGTCTTTCAGATTCCCAGCTGCAAAATTATCTCCATCATACCATGAAAAACAAACATATTCAATAAGAAGTGATGAATTGCATCTTTTGAATTCCCACAGTCTTACAGACAGGCAAAGGGAAGATGAAAACATGAGTACAGCATAGCAGACTAGTTCAAGTGGCAACACATTATATATTTGCAGGCCATTGGAACATTTTTATATCTGTTTCTATTGTAAAATTTCTAGCACACCAGAAATCCATTAGCAGTGACGTTCTGGCAAACCACCAAAGAGAAATACATCCTCTTATATCAAAAAAGAAATGAGGATCACAGAATGATTATGGATAAGTAGAGGCTAAAGATCAACAAGCTCACCCAGAAAATACATTGTAATGTAAGATTATACAATTCTTCCAAAAAGAGAAAGACAAAAGAAACCCTCTAACTTTGTACCAAAGCAAAGGCTGTGCATATATAAATTAAAAACTCCAGCCATCATTTTTTATTAGCACTGGAAATTTATTAATATTCATCTCTTTAGCTCAACTTGGCAGCTTCATTACAGTATCATATTCAGTTCAATCTTGCTGTTTCTTTGCTAGTTCACATTTCATCATTTCCACTTCCTGATGAGCAGCTTTCCAGAGTCAAGTATAATAAAGAAAATTTATTCCTTTGCTAATTTTTAGGAAGTTTCCTCTGTAATCAAATTGGCCACCTGGCATAGGCAGAAATGCATTGATAATCTGATACCTTGGGATTGATTACTTTCTTTCAAATCAGTGAGAGAATTCCCTGGCTTTTTTTAATTAAGCAAAACTAGAGGTGATGCTAAAACACATGGCATCAAAACAAAAAGCTTTCTGTCCCTTCCTTTAGGAAGCAGAGATAAATCAGAATTTCCTTACTTCTTTGCTCTGAAATCATGCACAACTCTATTATAGAAATATTACATAATTATGATTTTTTTTTCCTTTTCCCTCATCATAACTTCATTGACCACTACCTAAATCTGACAGACCAAATGGAAAGCATGACTCATTATAAGAGCAATAATAAGCAGAGAGACAATTGTAATTTTACTGTCTCCATCAAGGCTGTCTGTGAAAGGAAGGTTGAATGGGTCACATGGAGTACCACATTTCCAGTCAGAAAATGCACAGTTTTGCTCTAACTGAACAGATTTGTAGAGGGAAAATCTTTAAGATGTATTTAGTTATCTCTCCCATGATTTAGTCTCAGAACGCTCACTATGGTATATTTCATAATACAGAACCAAGGACCTAAAATCTGTCACACCCTTTGGATGTGAATGCTTTCATTTTGTTCTTCTGAAGCAAATCTCACATCTTTGATATTCAGGCCAGCCTTCAGTGGGTCATCAGGAGGGGTTTTACTTTAGGAGATGAGTACATTCCGTACATTTATAACTCTTCCTGCACGTTTATACTCTCCCCAATAGATTCTTCTGCAAGAACAAGGAGATGTGATATGAGGTAAGCAACACTGGATAAAAATAAATTCAACTGTTAAAAAGCTAGTTTTAAGTGGTTTTATTTCTCTGGACAAAGAAACAAAGAAGATCAAGACAAAAAAAATTATTTTTTCTCAAATGATTTTTTACATCTCAAAAAAAGGCAGAAGCCCAATTTAGAAGAAATATCTCATTGTAGGTCATCTTTAATAAAAGTACAAGATGATTCTTCTCCTTCATCTCACTGTATATCACACTAGATGACAGCATTTTATTTCCTTTGGGATAGTATAAATAAAGTAAACGGAACAGAATAAGGACACATGATAAATACTCCCTTCACATTGTTTTGCCATTTATTTTTTTAAAGAAATAGAGCTATTATCATACAACCAGTACTTCAGTCAGTCAATAAAGGGATATTTTTTTAGATTACATGAATTAATTTGTATTTTATGGTAATACAAGCAGATTCCATAATCCTTCATTAAAACACTTGAAAAGAAACACAAGAGCTAAAAAAATAATTATTGTTAATAAGTGTTTCTGTTAGGATTATCAGACAACACATTTCATTAAATGATTTGTTAATATGTTGGTGCAAAGTAAACTGTTCCATATTTTCTTAAAACACAGATTTTAATGCCCTATTTTATTAGGTGTACAAGTAAGGTATCTCTCACTGCTTCATTCATCTACTGCTATTTCATAATACAACCTGGACAATAAAGATCAAAAACGAAATAGGAAGCAATTATGTATTTGAAGAATTTTAAAGACATAGTGCATTCTGTTCAAAACAAAATATTATTTAAAAGGAAAACTTGATTATTATATAATTGAAAAAACGGGGAAATAGATGGACCATTACAGAAGAATCACAACAATGAATCACAGACTGTAAAGTCTGAAGGCCTGGAAAGTATCAAAAGAGTCCAGTGGTATGAATTGGGAGAGGATCAGGTTATTATAGCCAAGCCAACCCTCACCTACAGTACATGAACAGAGGAAGAGTATTTTTCAGTTAGACATGAGAAGCTTTACCAGCAGAATAGTTGTCTATCACAAGCCAGCCTACAATTCCAAAGCATCCGCCACAGTGGAAATGCTCTGACAAAAGGTCACAACCCTGACACAGCCCAAGGTAACATGGGGAGAGGCAGCACCAGCAGCATCGACACAAACCCCAATGAATGGAGGCACTTCTGGCTTCTCTGGCCACAGCATCAGTGACAAAAGGGAAACAGGGCACTGAGCAAGATGAGTATTTCCTACCAAATTGACATTTGATAATTGGTGCTCTGGGATTTGAAAACCTGATTTTTTTTATTTTTTTTTTTGTGTGTGTGTGTGTGTGTGTGTGTGTTTTGAAAGAAGAAAGAAGTCTCCCATATGGTGGAGTTGTTACACTGGATGCTTCTCATGCTAATACAGCCAGGAAGATAATCCAAGCAACATGTGTGAAGCCTTTCAAACCAAAGTACAGATGTTTGCTTGTGGTTTCTTCAAGGAAACTCTTTCTGCACTAAGACGACACAATTGTCTGTAAATACAGCTTTACCCACGAGCAAGTCCCAACCAAATGAAAACAATTACCTTGAAGACCACACCATACAGAAAGTCTATCAAGAGAAGCCTGTTTCCAGCCACTGAGGAAACATGAGCACACCCATTTTGAATCTTACTAACAAAACACATTAAAAAATGCCCCATAAATTTCACAGAATCACAGAAACAAATAGGTGTAGACTTCAAAGGAAGCACCTCATGTCTGTAATAGTTGCTGCAAAGACAACAAATTAAGTCCAATGCTTTGATACAGCAGTTTGTGTGAACAAGTTGAGCACTGTTATTTTCTGGCTAAGATGTTCTATGTGTTAACAATATATTGTTTTAATACCGCCTGTTGATTCAATTTCTGGACTAAGTACACGTTTCTTCAAAGAAGAACCAATAGCCTGAACAAAAAAGGGCTGAACAACTTATTCCTCATGTAATGATCTTATAGACTTAAAGATAGTGAGTTTGCAGGCTGATGGTTTTTCAGCCAGTCATTAGGTCCTCCAATTCCCCACCACAACACCTAATCGTTTTACTGTTTTCATTCTCTGTATCTTCATTCCTAGCTCCATGCATTACTTGACTGACTGTCTAGAAAAGGAAAATTCAATTCATTTCACTGCTTAGCTGAGGAAAGTAGTTGAGCCCCAACCTAAAAAGCCTGCAGCACTTTTTCTGTTTCTGTAAGTGCTATTTTTACAGAAGGTTATGATGCCAAAGGAGTTCTCAAGGAGAAAGTAAAAAACTGGGCAGAGTGGTTGGACAACGCTAGGAAAAGCCTATGAAGGGAATCGTATCAGCAGGAAGGCTGCTGACTCATGGAAGAGATGCTCTATAAATGACAGTATAGAAAACCCCTACTATTCACATCCCAATTCATGCACTTTCCTGTTTTCTACACTCTCCCTATGTCTTACTCGGAGTAGTATTTATACATAACAATTTAGAGTGCCGTAGTAGTGTAGCAGGAGGGACCAGCTAACACTGTGTGGGGGTGATCAAAGCTGTGTATTCTACTCCCTCTATTCATTCCCCAAGGACAATGGGCCATTAGCAGCAGCTGCCCAGGGAGCCATTATCACATTCACACCCAGCCTGAGGGGGGGCAGAGCTGCTGGGCCATCAACAGTTCAATACCCCCTGGCTCCCAGAGTTAATCACCCATTGTGTGAGTCCCCGCCCAGGAGGAGGGACTGGGTGCTCCCTGAGGGTACATAAGTGGTGGGTAAGAAGACCTTGGGAACTTCTCGTTGGATCCAGAGGAGCAGCAGGACCTTGACAGGAGGAGATCACCGCTCTTGCCCAGACCACAGCCCCTGCCTGCACCAATAGGTTTTTAATTTCCTTTTGCTCTGGACTGGGGGGAGCCACAGGGGTCTCAGCACAAGGGCAAACAAACCCCCTTGGGTTTGTGCCCTAGGACACTCGGTTATACTGCTGGGGTTTTGTGAGTTGAAAGCAATTTCCCTTTCGTGTCAGTGTTTTTAGTGTAATATTATTATTAAATTTTAGCTCTGACTTATAATCTCTCTTGTGGTGAGTTCATTTCCCCTGCTGGTTCGCCTTTAAACCAGCACAAGTAGCCACAGTGGTCTGAGAATCTGACAGAAAGCAAGAAAGAAGAAACAACCATTTCCATTAGACCAACTTGTTGCTTGCTTTTGTAAACAAAAATGCTATTCTAGCTGTTAAACCATAACCAAACAAAGAAATAGTTGGAAAGGTCAAGGGTTTGTTTTGTAATTTTTACAGACATTTTTATATACAAACCAAACATTCAAGTAAAAACTCCGGTGCCTAAATTGATGTTAGCATACAAGGATGTAATGCCATTACAACAGTAAATCCTGAAATTATGCTTTGACTACCATAGCCACTTTTTAAAGGCTAAATCAATAATATATTTTTTCTTTTAAAATCTCTCATAATGGCTTATATGACTGTTAAAGTTACTTTCATTTGGAGATACGTGACACTTATAAGATAAATGCATAGGTGCTGAGACAAGTTATTTGATTCTTTCCCTAGTTTAAGCCATTTTACTTAAAAGTTGATGCTAAATATCACACGTGATTGATCTGCACATGATGCAGAGATGAAGTATCTCTGTATACATGTGTGTAAAATATATTTCTCCTAAGTGACCTGGTAATCTAAGGTACATTATCAAGACAGAAAATCATTATACTAAAAGAATGATGATATCTGTCCAGAACAATAAACATTATCTTCCTACATACACACATACAAAAAATATATAGTAATACTTTATCTATAATTATTTTTGTTTAAAAAAAAAGAAATCAGATCATGAAAAGGCAATTTACTCAGTGCTGATAATCCCATATGTTTTAATTACTCTGCTCTAAAACAACAAATTCTGGTTCCAGTGAATGCAACTACCTAACCACAGTAAAACATTATTTATCACATCCACCAAGAGGAAAACAAAAGATAACCTTTTCAGACCTTTTTTTAATGGGCGAGAAAAGTATCTTATGAGTGAAATGCAATGCAGTTACATGATTTGAACTAACAGATAAATTAAACAAATTACCTTTTTCATTCTCATTTTAACCAGGATGCCAATTAAGCACTCACAGGTATTTTACAGACATCACTTAAACTTTCCAGACCCAGCTGAGGTCAGCAGCAAACCTGTATTGATTTCAACAACTTTTAACAGTAGCTGGTAAAATCAAAAAATCTATTGATAATAATGGATACATAATAGAAATATGTTAACCTAAAACTTAATTATAATACAAAAAATAAAAAGTAATTGAGTTATCAAAAGCAATTTACCCTTTCAAGAGACGTTTTAAGCATAACAGAACAGTGCATAAAAAAATTAAAGAAAAGAAATATGCTTACTAATAATCAACATAGGTTTATGGAAAGCTTTTCTTATCAAATAACTTGTTATTTTTCTTGCATGGGATTACAAATTCCATAGTAATAGTGATTCTACAAAAAGATCAAAGAACATAGTTCATATTTGCTTGGAAAAAAGTTTTCCAGATTAAAAAAAAATCCCCAACAAAATACAAAAGGCGGACAACCTTAATGATGATGCCACATGGGTCTAACTGCATAATCCCAGGCATTTTTCACAGTCTCAGGATGTTTAGTGATCACTAGTAAAAACTTAAATTTTTGCCTTACCTTTCTGTGTCTTGGAGCTGAAACAGAAAACTCTGCAGAATCAACATTTTTCATTAGGCATAAAAAAACTGCAAGTTACTCAAAAGCAGTTTGTACAAAATACATGTTAGCAACAAACAGAATAACAGTCTCCCAGAGAAAAAAGTCAACTTCTGAAAATAAGCTGATTTGCAATTATGACCTATTAGTTTTTCCATCACAGACTGGGATAGGTAATGAATGACTGCAAATCAGGGCTGTGAAAGAACAATCCCTTTGGGTCAGCTGGGGTTCTGATCACAGAGCACATGACTAAGCATTGCTTGACAAATAATTCAAAGATAGTGCAGAACATGATTTAGTACCTCATTCAGAAGACCTGAACACAGCCTATACTGTAAATGCTATATGTAAATTGGTAATAAATATTACAATCAGATTTTCAGAGCACTATCATATGGTAAAAAAGGCCATTATTTTAAGTATGAATCAATTACTAAAATGTGATTGTACCCAAGTGGGGCTCCACAGCCTACATGCACACAGCAAGAACAAGAAAAATGAACAGAGCTTTAACTCCCTTGATCCCAATAAATTCCAGCCACCAGTGAGAAAAATTGGGACTGTGTGCAGTCAAGACATTCATTAAAGTAACTAATCAGGGTTTGAGTTGGACTTTAGGGAGATCCAAAACAGCCCGAAGGAAGTGCTGCTCCCCTCAGCACAGTTACCCAAACAGTTACCAGGCACCAAAACAAAAGTAACAGAGATCATAAAGCAGAGAGTACTTTTAGAGCAGGAAGGGCAGACAGGTCCTCTCATATCCAGCAGGTCACATCACATCACATCTTGCAGTCCCTCAGCCGCACACCTGCCCATGAGTGACCAGAAGGACAAGAGGTGACCAAGTGATGAGACTCACAGGGGCAGCACAGGAAAAACACTCACCAAAAATTATAAGTCACAAACGGTGTAACTGCATTTTTCAAACTACTTGGGGAATTTAATCCTTTTGAATTCCTCTCAGCCAAATGTTTACAATTTAGAGCAAATTTAGGAATATGTTTTTCATTTACAGCTTACATGACACATTGATATTAGTGTTGGAGTCCATTTGCCAAGAGAAATTACAGGCAAGGTTTCAGCAGTTTGTCTCATGAAAACACTGGCACTTGTCTGTCAAGCTCCCTTTTATTTTGCTTCTATTTTCGGGATTTTTTGATGAAGTTTACAGTCTGATTCTGTAAGGTTTGCAAAATTAGTTAAAAGACATCCCTAAAAGATATTCCCCACAAAGCATGAGGAATGTCTGTATCCTTCTCAGCAGAAGCTGCAAAACACATTCAGTGGCAAGGCAAAACAATTCAACTGCTGGAGTGCCACTTTCAGTATCACTAACAAGAAATAATTTAAATTAATACTGACACATACAGATCTATCAATATTTTCTAAATAAGCTTTTCTGGTTTTGCCAACCTTTTGATAAACTAAGAGAAAAGGGTGTTTATTTTCCACATAGAGAATGTTTGCAGAGATTTTAAAATTTGCCTGACGTAATTTTTCAGCCTTCTGAATGTAGTTGATCATCATGGTCATCGATTTATACAGTGTTGGTACTCCTTAAGGACACATCTAGCTGCACAATGGGAAAAGACGTGTGAGCTTCCTAAAGCGGCAGAGTTTCTGACCACATCTGGCCCAGCCTATTACTTTTTTATAGATTACTTTCCACTAAAACATGGATCAGAGAAATTAAGTTTGTTGTAAGAAGAGAAAGCAGGTGGTGATTATGCTCCATCCTAGTGACTGAGCATCACCAGGAAGGACAGAGCAGTACTGAAGCACTGAATATAAATTTGAAATTCTTATTTATGCTTGTGACCCTTCAGAGCACTTCATTATCACCACAAACTTGGGCTATCAATGTGTTCACTCCCACAAACACACACACACACACAAAAAAAAAGACCTGATCAGGTAGGTCTCTTCTTCTTATAACACAAGAAGCCAGGGTACACACAGGTGACCAAGTGCTCCAGGGAGCTTTCTGAAGGCCAAGCATCTCCTTAGCAGGGTGACTGCTGTCCACACTGCACCTCAGAAGTTGACCACATTTCAAACTCATGCTCAAGAAACACTCCACTTGTCTCCATGATGGAAGACACCACAACCCTTATATGAAGAACGATACTGCAGCTTCACCTTTCTTGTCCATCATAGCTACCAGAAAGTAAAGCTGGGATGATCACTCCACACTCCAGACAAGCACAGATACTGCAGTTTTTCTGATTACCCATCTGGCAGTACACTCATTCCAAAATCAACCCCATGACAACAGCTTGCCTTGCGCCATCATTCCACTGGGTCTCAGCTGCTTCACCCACAGATGAACATTCCCTGGCCCAGGTTACTTCAGACTGATCCATGTTGTCTGCAGAACTAAGAGGGCCTCAAAGAGGTTTTCAGAAACACATCCTGTTTCCTAAGAAGCTTTGTTGTTTACTCACATAAATACAACCCAAGATAATAGTGCAATTTAAGAAGAAATACATTCAAGAAGAAATACTCCACATGAAGAAAGAAATGGCGATCTGCTAAGCCACAGACACCATGACAGTAATAAAATTTCAAGGGGAAGGAATTAAAAATGAAAATGAGGGAGCACACTTCACTGCTGTGCGACTCCTGCTCAGGTCTGTGTCAATGGCTGGAGCTGGGCACATGCAGAAGGTGGGAAGGCTGCAAGCAGCACCTGCCTGTGTCACCCAAGCAGCAGCCCTGGCTCTGCCAGTGCTGGAGGGCAGCATTAATGAGGATGGCCAGAGGAAACAGCTCCATTAGATGCAGCTCTGAACACACAAGGATGCCGAGGCAACGGATTCATAAACACACAAACGTAACTAATGGGTTCCTAACCTCTGCCTAAGGGATTGAACCTTTTAAAAATACAGCTGATTCCACCTGAAAGCTCCTTTGTAAACGCTTCAGCCAGCTCAGGCAAGAAAAGTCTAAAAGAAACACTGTATCTTAAAAAAAGCTCATTGTAGATACACTATGGCAACTCAGGGGGGAAAAGGAATAAAGAATATTCATATATGTGGAGAAAATGCCACTATCATTAAGGAAAAAAAAAAAAGAAAAGGAAACTACACTATAATTATAACAGCTTATTATTATTTTTATTATCTTTCAGGATTATGTTTCAGTGTATTTCACATCTGCATTTAATGTGAACAAATGCACATTTGCAACTGGTTGAGATCCAAAATGGCAAGAGAAAGCACACAGATTTCAGTGTCAAATTAAACTGCCACAGGCAGGTGGAAATTTTTTTGTTTCTTCCTCTCACTTGCATCCAGAACTTGCAGAATGCTCCTCAGTCTTCTTGATGTCTGAAATGTCAATGTGAGCTCTGCTTCTTTTTATTTCCCTGCCCAATTTCCGTATCTTTCCAGCTTGTTTCATTGCAGAAATCTGTCTCTGATTGCAGGCCACTGTTGTGAGAGGTGGCAGAGGAAGGGGCTAGGAAAGGAAAAGTTGCTTCAACTAACACTCAGATTCAATAGAATTATACAATATGCTGAGTTGGATGGGGCCCATCAGGATCATTAAGTCCAGGTCCTGGCTCTGCACAGGACACTTCAAGAATCACACTCTGTGCCTGAGAGTGTTGCCCAAATGCTTCTTGAACTCAGACAAGCTTGGTGCCATGATGACTTCCCTGGTCAGGAAAAAAGGGACCACTTTCCCTCTGCAGGGAAAACCTTTTCCTTAATATCTAATGTAAACTTGCCGACTCAGCTTCATGCCATTTCCTCAAGTCCTGTCACTGGTCACTACAGAGATCAGTGCCTGCCCCTCCACTTTCCCTCATAAGGATGTTGAAGACTGCAGTGAGGTCTCCCCTCAGTCTTCTCTTCTCCAGGCTGAACAAACAAAATATAAGGCTTCCTTCCCTTCACCATACTCATAGCCCTCCTTTGGACACTCTAATAGCTCAATGTCTTTTTTATATTGTGGTGCCCAAAACTGCACAAAATATTCAAGGTGAGGCCACACCAGTGCAGAGCAGAGCAGGACATCACCTCCTTTGACTGGCTGGCAATGCTGTGCTTAAAAGTAGCACATCCCTAGCTAAAGTGAAGAGATAAAGCAGAGGGTATCAGGCAATGGGGGGAGAGACAAAGAGGTGACTGTGAACATTTCTGCCAGCCTGAACTCAGTGTACAGAAAGTCACCAAGGAAAAGGCTGCAAGAAAAACAAGAATTTTGTGTGGTATCTATGACAATGGAAGAGTGGACAACTATTCCTGATAAAAAGAGAAGAGAAAGAAATGTGTGACTCTAGAGAACAGAGTAAGAACAGAGATGGAAAATACACAAACACAAGAAAATAAAAAATATAAAAGGGTACTCAACAAGGGGATATATAAAATAGCACAGGCAAATGTAGCAAAGCAAACAGAATCTGTCAGATAAAAAGATGTATTTGAAGAGAATAGAGAAAATAACACCTACATGGAAAGCATAAAAAAAAAAGAAATACTATTTAAATAGTGGAGAAACAATAGGAGTTGGGGCATATGTCAGTTTCTGATATTTTTTAAGCTCTCTGTTTGCTACTCTTATTTTAATTTTGAACTTTTATTCCTCCATAAATCAGGGAACCACACAGGGGAATGGACACTTTGACTGTGCCTGACCACCACTGATATTGCAACTACAGATGATGCTCAGATACAGTCAGATGTAGAAGTCATACACACCAACATTTAAACAACATGCAAACTGCATGAAAGAAGACTGAGAAAGGCAGGGAGGGTGTCTCCTTTCTGATAACCTATGTATTTTGAATTATATGTCCCATTCTGTCCCCCATACTTCCTTTAACATTTCTCAAATATGTATTATGCCTTATAAGAGCCAATTTTACCACAGGGGCCTGCTTCAGCATGCTTTAGATATTAGCAGAGGTTCAGTTATAAATATTAAACTGATGTTTTTTCAGAAGATAACTAAAATCTTGAACCTTGCTGCTTACAAGAATTCAACTACTTTTCAACTATAAAGGTAGTGTGGTTTGAATTTGCAAACAACTTCTCAAAAAAAATTAGTGTTTTTTTTCTCTCAGGTCCCTTAGAAGACACACATAGAAAATAATATGGAGAGTAAGAATTGCAAAATAAGAAAAACATATAACCTTCTGAATGAAACAGATTTTTTCACAGGAATGATAATAAAAAATACATTTTAAATGTTGCTCTGGTATACTTGGCCCTCTTTTTATTTGATGAACTTCAAATGATATTTCAAGGGTGATTTAGAAGTTGATTTAAATGTCATTATAGAAGCATCTTTCTTTCCTTGCAGCTTGCTTCTTTTTATTTTGCAAAATTTGTGATAGAATTTTCTTGTAAGTTCTGTTGATATTTAAGTTTGATTCTTATGAGGAAAGGCTGAGGGAGCTGGGCCTGTTCAGTCTCCAGAAGAGACAGCTGAAAGAGGCCCTCATCATGTCAGAAGGGAAGGTGTCAAGAGGATGGAGCCAGGCTCTTCTCGGTGGTGTCAAGTGATAGGACATTAGACAAGGGGAAGAAACTGAAGCACAGGAAGTTCCACCTGACCATGAGGAAGAACTTCTTTACTGGAAGGGTGACTGAGCACTGAAACAGTTTGCCCAGAAAGGTTGTGGAGTCTCTATCATTGGAGATGATCCTGTTCAATGTGCTTGAGTAGGAAGGTTGTACCAGATGACCCATTGCCCTTCCAAACTTACCCATTCTGTGATTCTGTGAAACAGAATTATAATACTAAAACATTAGTTACACTGCAATAGCTACTAAGTAGCAATAATGGGACTATCAAGCCTACAATGGTACTCCAGAAAGTAACAGAAGAACTTAAAATACACTACTACAGATGAACTCAATACCTAAAACAGCATTTGTACTATAACACAGCCACTAAAACCTCCACTGGAAAACCACATTTCACTGGCGCCAGGTCTTGAACAAATATAGAGTAAAATGTAATCATGACTTACTGGTTTAGTGTCACATCTAGGATGAAAGATGATCCAAAAGCATCAACCTGGAAGCTGGCTCGAGCAATGTGGGTAGACTGCAATATGGAAAAGACTGGAATTATTACTCAGCCACAACAAAATATATTGTATTGGTTTGTGAATGCAGAAACAAAATATATATACCAAGTAACAATATGCTATTAACCAAAGAAAATTGCATTGAAACAGACAAAGTAGTCTACAAGAGTAAATAAAAAACTAGTTTTCAGAATCTATGAGACTTTTTCAAGAATTCCCAACAACTCAATCCGTGACTCAAGAGTAACCCTCCATCTTAACCCACCCACACCACAGGAAACGGCTCTTTGAACTTTCATCCTGGGTAAAACCCTGAGCAAAGGGAATTGAAAGACTTTCTCTGGCTTATGTTCCTTAACCTGACTCTGGACACAGAGCCATGGAGAACAGCTGAGATGGTCCTGGTTTGGTCAGACATGTACACACTCACAAATCTCACCAACATTACCTGAAATAAACTGTTAATTCAGACAGACTCTAATTTAAGACCATACAGTGAGGTGATAGCAATGGGTTAAATACAATCAGTTGCATTTTCTATAAAGCTCTGACTCACTACCCTGTAACCCATCTCCTCTAAAAGGCTTTCAAAACTCCTTTGTTTTCAAAAGTAACTTTCTTTTTCTTTCTCTTTCTTTTCTTTCTTTTCTTTCCTTCTTTCTTTCCTTCTCTCTCTCTGTCTTTCTTTCTCTCTCTCTCTTTCTCTCTCTTTCCCCTATATTTTCCCCAAATTATTTCCTTTCACAGTCCTAGAGGACAAACACATGAATACTTCATAACTCACAATCTGCCAGAAACAGTGTTTCATTCTAGAAGAAATGGAAAAAATACTCAACTATCCAATAGAAACACAACACTTGTTTCTAGACCTGAAAACTCCCAAGAAAAAGAACAGCCATGTTGTTTAGCTAATTAATAAGAAAAGCTACTTGTAGACATTTTGGATCAGTATCAACTTTGTTCTTATTTTCTTTCAATTGAAATCTGCACATTAAGATTTGAAGCATGTAGACAGAAGACCTAAGAGGAAGCACTGAAGAACCACTTAAAACTCTCAACTACACTTCTCCAAATAAATACAATACAGGATAGTACAACTGTAACAATTGATTTATTGAAAACTCTGGGAAACACAAAACAGGATGGGATAATGTGAATCATCAGATTCTCTCTCTCTAAAACTACTGGCAGGCTTTGAATAGGCATTAAATCCAGAAGAGCTGAGAATACCAGTTTCCCTGGAAAGGGACAGCAGCAAAGAAACAGAACATCAATGGAATCATGACTTTTTTGATTGTTATATTTTTTTAGCTAGCCTGCAGTAAAATTTTCTTTTTTGTCTACATATATAAGCCTAAGTATTAATAAATAAAAAAGACAACATCCATGAATACATTTCCACAAATAGATGAATTTTTTAAAAAAGAATAAAAGTCAGAGCAGCAACTCCTACTAGTGGGTACTCAGGCTGAGGGCCCTCTGTAAAAATGCCTGGCTGTGTCATTGCAGTGGATGTGCATGCAAAATTGCATGACAAGAAATTTCACACATTCACATTACACTTCAAAAGGACGCATTAAAACTGGAAAGCTTCTTAAAAGGTGCCTCTGTAGATACAATTTAGTGTCAGATATACTTTTGGCTATCCCCTTTACACCTAACCTGCTTTATAACACAGGCCACACGTCTTTGCTAAGTGGTTCTTGTAATTTCTGGATGATTTAGGATCATATTTTTTTGCACAAATGTATAGTCTTTAATGAACTAATTGAATATAACATACAGTTTAACTTATCAGAGTAAATAATTTCAGTTATTAATTACCATCAATATTAAAAGTCTACTTTCTATCCAAAAAGGTTGGAAAAAAATAAAAAAAGCAAACAAAAAAAGGACACAGCCAGCTGGCAATAACAAACACCCACAGAATGTACAGACACCCACAGCACAGTTATTTCTGGCCTGCAGCAGCTTCTGCAACAACAGAAACAATCATCAACAAATTATCACATTACCATTGTTATTTCTTTTCTACCTCTCAGGATGCGGCGTCTGTGTTGAATGATTTTAAAATTTCATCTTCTATTACTGGATGTGAATTTTTAAGCTGCTTCTCACAAATAGGATGTGACAGGCCAAGAATCAAGTAAGGTACAAGGAGCCAGTGGTAGTTTTGTCATTCCCTTGTTCCACTGCAGCATGTTCGCTCACCTTAGGTAACCTTCATTTCCCTACCTGCACTGCAACAACTGCTTTCTGACCAAAGGGGTAGTGGCAGCCCAGTTGTTTGCTTATCATTGTTACATTATTAAATGCAAAGAACTTTCTACAGCACTTTATTATTTCTGTTTGTTAACAACATCTGCTACATATACCATCATTTAGATCTCTATACACAGTATAACCAAATCTCCTATATGACCATATGCTAGTACCTGAAGAAAATGTCATTTAAAAACATAAAGTCTAACCTGGATTTTTAGATGTACATATATTAAATGTAACATTTGTCATTAAAATGTATTCAATTCATAGATCATAAAAGCAAAAATTACTAGATTGTTTTGATTTGGTTTTTAACCACTACATATATTGCACCGTACTGATTTGGTCTGGGAGATTTCCTCCCTTGAACGAATCTCTAAGATAAACAATTACAAGGCTAATGTATTTCTAAGGTGACCCTAGACCACAGTTACTCCCTGACAGAAACTATTGATGTGGATCTAAGGGAGAAAATATCTATTAATAAATTAGTATGAGAAACATTACACAGAAGTAACTACCCCCCAAGACAAGTGATACAAATCTGGAAAGTTTACCATTAAGTTTAAGTTCAAGTGCAATCAAGTGTATCCTAAGGGTATTTCAAGCCTACTGAGATACCAAGACATTTTGGATAGCCTGACAAACTCAGTCCTTTCCAGAAACTGCAGCCCTTCCTTCAGCCATAGTATGTGGTTGTAAAGCACTGTCACAGTGCACACTGTGGGCTGCTGCAAAAAATGAGCAGTTCTGCCCCATCCTGGCCATGTGTTCCCACCTACTTTCCCTTCTCGGTTCATGTGACTACCCAGAAAGTCTGATCAGCATCAGAAAATTAATCATCACTTGGAGTGTGTCTACTTTTTGTCAGAAAAATGAGCTGATGCAAATAAACCATGAGGCAGATGCAATATGAGGAAACTGGAGGGGCACATCGAAGACAAAATGAAGAGGAGAGTAGATTCCCCCTTTAAATGACAAATAGCAAATCTCATTCAGCATAACAAAAATCTGTGACTTAAGAGTTTCAGCCGTACATTTTTTAGAATAACAGTTCTTCTAAATATCTGCTTAAGAACCACAAAATAAAGATATTCATTTTAAAAAGTCTTGGCTCTATGCTATTTTTAAGCAGATCTACCTGCCTGCTCACTGAATAGGCAATACAATGGCCAGCTATAAAGGAACCTTACATCCACAGACAGATGTCAATAAAAGAACCGAAAGGAAGTAAGTATTTTCCATCTACACCACCTCATTCAAGCAGAAATAGCAAGAAAGGCACCTGCAAAAAACACTGAAGCAAGACAATCAATTACATCATTCAGTTCTCAAACCAAGGAATTTTCTCGGAAAATTTGAGGCTTTTCCAACAACTATCAGCTTGACACATCAACAGCCAACAACTGAGTCATAAAAGGGGAGTTGTTGGAGACAAGAAGAGATGTACTCAATGCAGAACATGAACAAGAGCCAGGAAAGGAGAATCTGACAACTTAATGGAAGAGCACAATGCCATGCCTCCAACAAAATCAAAAAGTTCTGAAATTTTAATGTCATGCAACTGAAGAAGGAAAATATCAATAATAACTCTAAAATCAGTTGCAGTACTTTCAGATGCAATTTCTAGTGGCACTTAAAGGGTTCTGCCCTGCAAGCCTCCCTATGGACAATACTAAGTATCCCATGCATCTTAGTGCAACTATGCAAGAGCTGACTTTTGTTAAAGATCATGAAGTTTAAGCACTTCAGTGAATGTCTGGAAGGAATCAAAAGTAAATGGAGTGGAAATTATTATCTGAAATCACTAAGCATGAAGATATTTTATCTAAACCAATGATTAAAAGCTTGAATTCTAGAAAAACAACAATGCTATGTAAACCTTCCTGCCAAACTAAGAGCAATGTGATTCCAATTATTTTAAATCACCTGCTCCATGCCTCAGAGATCACTGCAGTTACAGAGGAGATGGACAAGCAGTACTAAATATGACTACTCATTATTACAAAGAAACACAACAGAGTAATGATATCCCTTCAGTCTTCCTGTTGGGGATCAGCTTTCACCAGAAACTGGCCCTGAAGAACGAACACGTGCAAAGGGAATGCATGTACATCCACTATAATCGACATACATCATAGCAGATCAACATCACTGCATGACACTGGTGATAACCTTAAATATGTTTGGACGATTTTATTTTCAAATAGGCCAAATATCTTAATCACCAGTGAAACACTTAGAAGCTACACACTTTCTTTAATAAACTAACAAGAATTTTGAAAGGAAAAATTTAAACATTTTATTCACATGGCATATAATTAGATGTGCTGGTTTGAAGGTGAACCAGCAAGGGAAAATGAACTCACCACGAGAGAGATTATAAGTCAGAGCTAAAATTTAATAATAATATTATTATAACAACACTGACACACAAGGGAAATTGCTTTCAACTCACAATACCCCAGCAGTATAACCCAGTGTCCTGGGGCACAAACCCAAGGGGGTTTGTTTGCCCTTGTGCTGAGACCCCTGTGGCTCCCCCAAGTCCAGAGCAAAAGGAAAAGAAAAACCTGTTGGTGCAGGCGAGGGCTGTGGTCTGGGCGAGAGCGGTGATCTCCTGCTGTCGAGGTCCTGCTGCTGCTCTGGATCCGACGAGAAGTACCCGAGGTCTTCTTACCCACCACTTATGTACCCTCAGGGAGCACTCAGTCCCTCCCCCTGGGCGGGGACTCACACAATGGGTGATTGACTCTGGGAGCCAGGGGCTGTTGAGCTGTTGATGGCCCATTAGCAGCTCCGCCCCCCTCAGGCTGGGTGTGAAGGTGATAATGGCTCCCTGGGCAGCTGCTGCTAATGGCCCATTGTCCTTGGGGAATGAATAGAGGGGGTAGAATACACAGCTTTGATCACCCCCACACAGGGTTAGCTGGTCCCTCCTGCTGAACTAGGACATTAGCTGAGTGTTAAAAGCAGCCCAGTAACATGATGAATAATATCTTTCCTCATAAAATAAGAAAAAATAATTAAAACATATTGTAATGCAATGTACCATTCCTCATAACATATTTCTTTCTTCAGAAGTATCCTTAATAAAGCACTTAGATGCTTTTTAATAAGTTTTGCTGGAAAACATAACAACGATTTCCATCAAAAAAGAACAAACTTTTTTGTAAAAAAAAAATTAATTTGACAAGAGAATCCTATTTACATGCTTGCCCTTTGATGTAAAGAATTTTATATTTATTACTATTTATAGCATTGTGGTTTCTAATTAAAAGACTCTGATCAAATTTGTAGACTTGAAAGAAAAGCACCAAGAAAATCAAGAGATAAAATAATACAGGACGTTACAGGAAGAGAGAAGTGAAAAACTATGATTTAGAGTTTACAAAATAATAGATTCCTCGGCTGTATGTATGGCTCGGCTTCACAAACAAAGATTTGGGAAGGGCTCTCCCCACATGGGTATGTCCTTCCAGCCTGCACAGTGGATGTTTTAGGTGAGGCACAGTGTGTGCAGAACTGGCCCCACCCTTTAACTCCTGAGGTTCATCTGCCACGGCCAAACGAGCTTGGACAGTGACAGTGAAGACCTTGGGACTAGAACCTACAGCCCCCGGTATCCCAAGGAGGTCTCCCATCCAAGTACTAACCGGGGCTGACACGGCTGAGCTTCGGAGATCTGACAGGATCAGGCGCCAGGATGGCATTTAACTATATTATTCCTCAGATACTAGTTTAATTTCCCCGCTCTATTTCACAGCACAGAAACCTCAGCTTTCTAGCAACCTGTTTATGAAATAAGCCTCTCAAGTTCAGTAAGGACAACAGGAAAACAAAATGAATATATTAATAAAATTAAATAAAAAAAATATTAAAATTTTATGCAGATTCACCTAAAAAGAATTAAATGCTGTTTTGAAAATAATCATTACACTTAAATTTATGCTAGAGGAATGCAGTCCTACTTGGCACATGTTCACACTATTAAAGGGCAATTTTCAGTCTCAGTTTTGTTGTAGTAAATCCAGAGTTATGGAGTATACTGTTGCTGTATGTAAAGTAAGAAATTTGCTCAAAAACTGACTTTAACTTGTGATGGGAAAACAAAGTTTGCTCAGAGACAAAATTCAGAAATAGGCCTAGGTCTAATATTAAAAATAAATATCCAAAGTGAAAGAATCTTCTTTAAAAAGTACACAATCAAATATAGCTGCAACATGATTTACTCAGGCCTTCTCTATTGCCATTTTAATCAAAAGTTCAGTGTCATTGAACTGGATTCACATATCATAGCATATTAAATAACTGCAAAATCTCTTTTTTTTACTTTACCCAGCATTCTCATAATATTTATAGGCATTCACTTGCTGTATTAAGCAAGATCTCTTTATCCATTTGATAAATCTAAATATCTATAGGGTATTTTGCAGAGGCAGTTTATTTAATGAAAAAAGTGCAGAATAGAATCATGGTTTGATGAAAAGGCTTTTATAGCTGCCTCTTTGGGGCACAGTTATTAAATAAGTTATGTAGTCTGATAAAAAGCTGGAATTAAGAAAATAATACATCCATGTTTGGTTTTGAATCCTGGATCACATATCAGTTCTTCATGCCCAGTGAGGGTAGAGTGGAAGGAGACCTAAACACCATCAGCTGGAGTGTAGTGCCAGGGTCCAGTTCACTGCGGTCATAAATATGACCTAAAGCAGTCTTTTCTCCATATAAACATCATAGTATCAATGAACTCTAAGAAAGAAGCAAGAACTACTTGTACCTCTAAAAGGCCAGTAATTTGTCTTCTCAACAGAAAAAAACCCACAACAAACACAACCCCCCACCCCAAAAAAAAACTACCCAGCCTCTTTTATTTATTTGTGTTTGAAAGCAAAGGCTGTTCGAATTTACTCAATGTAGTATGGTGGGAACAGCATCAGGTAAAAAAGCCCCAAGCACAAAGCAATGTGCATCACGCAGGTGTCACCGCTGCAGAGTCAGTGCCTGGGCAGCAGCATGGATCCTACAGATGTGTAACGCTGAGCTCCAAGGACTCAGATGTATCTGCCTACAAACCTTGCTCCAGACCTCCATTCAGCACTCCAAAACCATGAGCATCTTTGAACAGTTACAACAAACTGACTAAGAAAAAACAATTTTCATTTCCCCCTGAAAACGTCTCTTCTTGCTCTCCGTTCCTCATCTCCATTTCATCTTCCCAAGGTTAAATGATGGAATAATGAAGACAGGAAAACTATCAGACTGTCACTGATAGCAAATTTAGCATGACCTACCACTTTATATCACAGATCTAACAGGACAAATTTAAGTAACAGGCAAGATGCTGCTTCCCAAGAGGCAATCTAGCACTTGTCTCCAGTACTAAAAACCCCTGTGGCATCAGATCTTACATTTGTTTTTCTTTTAAGTATAGAGGATAACACTAATTCAATTTTAAAACTTTGTTTATAACTTTTGATTTCCTATGAGACCAATTGTTGCAAATCTTCACATCACTGTGAAAGAAAGAACTGAAAGAACTTTTAGGAAGGTGCATTTATTTTTCCCCTTTTTTCTGAAAGGGAAGCAGCAAAGATGTATGTATAAAAGCTTACATACAACTAATGTGCAAGAGATCTTAAATATATCACTACTGGGGCAAAACCAGAAAAATTGGTGCCTGCTTAATCTCTTGTTTTTAACATGCACTCAATAAAGTTCTTCATCAAATACTAATGACTAGGGAAAGTATGACCAAGTAGGTCGCTACAAGTGTGATTAATCAAGTACAGGGTTACAAACAGAAAACAAAGGGAAGTCATGAATGAAAACCTGCAAAGTTCAGAATCTTTTCATCCCATAACTCATACAAAAACTTTAAAAACTGTTGGAGATATTTATAAAACCAACAGAGGCAATAGAGATATCCTGTGACCCAGGAACACCACAGTTTCCATTGCCCTCCACAGTGGGTGTAGCTTTCAGAGGGTCAGATCTAACAGGAAAAGCTATGCTAGCTACAACAGTTAGCAGTGCAATGTGTTCCATCTATCTCATTCAATAGCCCAGGAGCTGACTGTGCACTCAGATGGGGAAACTAATTCCTTGTGAAGAAACACAAGATCAGAGAAAAGGACTTGAACAAGGACAATCTCTTCTTAATAAAATACTCTCTCAAGGATGCCTGACAGTTTGAGTGGGCAGAACCCAAATGAACCACTGCTCGTGCACAGCTGCAGCATGACAGGCAAACAACAGATATACAAGTCATCTGCAGGGCGAGAACACAAAACAAGGGCAGCAACACACACGTCATAGGCAGTACTTGAGGAGGAACCCATCTGGACCACTGTGTCATCTATCTGTAGAAAGGACTATTGTCTCAAGGACACCATTTAGGCAAGAAGGAAAACTCAACAGATCTAACAGTCACGAGTGAAGGCATTTCCTTCACTAAAGCAGGTGGTGCCTTGAGGTCATTTTTAGCTGCATGTTTTCCAAGTTCTGAAAGGAAACAATAACATTAAAGGTCCCTCTTTCAGTACCTCTTTCAGGCTTCAGAAATGAAGGAACAGAGTTCCACTACCAGAGGAATCCACAAAAACCCTTCACTGCCACCTTTACACTACAAATTACCACCAACATTACTCTTTGACATCTAAAGCCTATCATCATGGTTAATTTCTCCCATGAATGGCTCTCTGGCACCAGCAGAAAGTTTACTAACATCTTGTCAGCATCACAGGCTAAGAAGAGCTTGACAAAACTTGCAGACTCCTAGACATGCCAATACATTGCTCAATCAATTCCACAGATAATACTGTTTAAATATGACTCACTCTCTACATTTAAGAATCAAAACCCTTCCTAAAGTTGAAAAGTGCAAGAAAGGCAAACTTCAAAACTCATTTTCCTCTTGATACAGCCTACAAGATCAAAACAAATCAACATTTTCTCTGTATATATTTTCTGAAAACACTGATGGATTTTTTTTATTCCCACAGAATTTCAGGGGTTGAAATAGTCTAAGGAGACATTTATGGAACAGAGTGTATTCCTACATACTACTATTCTCCTGGGACATTTTTAAGCTGTAAGTCAGGACTGTAGCCTCCGCACTCCCATACATTACACTTTCATTAAGAGACATTTACCTTTTTCTAAACCTTGTATTAGTACTACATTCTGGAATATGTTTTTTTTTCTAAAGCATGGTCACTTGCTACAGTTTTCTGGTCTGGCAACACCCATTTCATTAAAAAAAAAAAAAAGAGAGAGATTGTAGAGTGAATTAGTATAGGTAGACAAATCAGACCTGGTCTCATTATCTTATCAATCACCAAATTTCACTGCCTGATAGCAAATGCCCAGCAGCAATGCCATGTTTCTTAATATACTTTAACTGAATCCAATTTTCAACCTGGACTCCTAATGATTCAACAGTTAAACAGCTCTATGTCATTTGCCAATTTCTTTGATTTCTACATAAGCAATCATGTCTTCAATTTCAGGTGGCACTGGCCTTCCACTTGAACTTAACCCATCAGCAAACTCCCATCATGGGAGCACATGTCACACACAGCTTGGCAGAACACATCCTGTCCATGTGCTCAGCACTGCCAGCAGCACTTCAGCCACCTTTCCTGCTCAATGTTCAACAATAAAGTTTTAGGAAAAAAACCCATGACTCTTTCCTCACACAGTATTCCCAATAAAGTATTAAAATCTTGCAATCTTCTGTGTGCAAAGCTCCCATCTGCATTGAACGTGCCTCCATCTGAGAAGAGAGACAGTCCACATCCACGCTTGGCTGTGGCTCAGCACAGCTGCCACTGCACAGTTCATCTCTGCAGCAATGATCTCCTTCTCAGATTAATGCAACTATTGCAGTGGCTTCAGAGGAGTCCTAACAGAGAGCATATGCTGCTAGGAAGAGTAAAATTTCATCTGATGGACCTCTGTGATCCTACCTGTGTTCCAAAAGACATCTCTGCAAGAACAGCGTATCCATACACTATCCAGGAGGCCACTGGCAAGCCAAACAAAAGAAGGTAACTAGAACAGTTCTGAAGGTTTTCTTCTCTGAAAGTTTTCCACAAACAATCACAGCAAATTTGACTTGCTTTAAAATAAATTACATAAGTCAAAACCAGAGGAATGGGAGACAGGGTGGGGGTCACAATGATTTTTGGAGATGTTAAATACAGCGGTTTTGATTAACATCTAAGAAACCATCAATATACTATTTCTAGAAAATAGAGTACTGAAAAAAATATTATCTTTTGAATGTTTTACACAGTTCAATTGACCTTTAAGCAGTGTTGACAGGATAATCATAATAAAGTTTTCACAAGCAGAGTCCTAAAAAATGTTCTTAGTTTTGAGTCACTTAAAAACTGGTATGATTATTTCGAAAACTACAAAAGGGACCCAGACTACCAGAAGGATAATATAATACCAGATCTACCCTGACTGCATAACACATATGTCCATAATGCTCTTGTAGCAAATGTTTCAGAGTGAATGCTAACATCATATGTAGTTCCTTCACCATTTAGTTAATTTCAGCAAATTTTATTTTGGCACTACTTGAAATGTAACACACTTCTACAGCATGGAAGTGTTATAGCTGATAGAACTGATTAGCGGCACCAACACAGACCAGGAGTACAGATACACTGATTACCAGAGCTAGAAAGGACTTCTCTATCAGACTTTGCAGTTACTACACTGTTCATAGCAACAAGCAAATCTTGGGAAAATATTTTCTATAAGAATTGTTACATCTGAGACTTTTTGATCCTTCTTGAGTGTATATAAGCCTGGTTTATGAGATTAAGTCACAGCTTTAGAAATCTCTCTCTTTGTAACACTGTTAGGGCACAAGTAAGAGAAGATAATACAAAACAAATATTTTCCATGCACTACTTTTACCCAGACTAAGATTTTAAAATATACCTATGTCTTTTTACCACCCCTCAAAATCTGAATCCTGATACAATGTTTCTGCAACAGGAACTCTGAAGCAGCAGCTACCAGAGGTATTTTGCTGGATGATTTTTCAGACTTACGCATTTACTGTCATAACAAATCTCATTATCAAGCAGGGAGAGACTTTCTCTGAACTGAGCTTGCAAAGAAGGATAAACTAGGAATTTGAAATATTCTTTGCCTATAAAATACCAAAATGCACGATGAGTATTTCATAAAAAGATGTACCTGAAAGTCAGTCTTACATCAGAAATTAAGGACACTCTCAATGCCCTTGCATCATTCAACAATCTATAACAAAGTCTGGCTTTCAGAAAGGCAAGACCTGCATCAAGACTATGGGTATATTAACCATCATTTATATATTCATAAAATATTGCTAGGTTGGTGAAGAATCTGACCCTTACACAAATATTGCAGAACTGCATACACTGAATGACACCCATTTTGCCTAACGCCTTATAAACCTTAAGGGAAGAAGAAGAGGCAACAAGGCAGGAAGAAAACCAAATACCACAATAAACCAAATGCATGTTAATACCCACTAAAGCCCAGTTTAGCCTCCTCCCCTTTGATTTTGTGATAGGATGACCAAAAATTGTGCCTAAGTTTCTCAAAGAGATTACAGTCATTACATTAAGTGGGCAGAAAATAATTTTTAAAATTGGGCAATTTTTCATGACACTTCTCTTTTCAACAGTCACCATCCATCAGTACCAAACTCTAGAGATGTATTCAAAGATGTATTCGAAGATGTATTCATTCAACAGTCAGAACTCCTTTTTAACAAAAAAAATTACTAGTTGTTTGAGCTACCCAACACAGAATTTGACAGTATCAGAACAGAAAGCAAGGGTTTTTTAAACAAGTCAGCAGTTTCAGAAGCACTTATAAAGAATAAGGATATCCTGCTTGAAGACTAGAGCAAGAGGCCAAGAAGTCAGAGAATCCAACAGCAAACACTAGGCAACAGCTGAATAACTAATGAACATTTCAACTCTAAGTGCAAGTAGAGCTATGCAAACTCAGCATGACAGAGCAAAGCTTCTCTGCAATTGATTATTAACAATAAGTCATTTAAGAAATCTGCTAGCCATGCTTCCAAATCAGTGATGCAATTCTATCACTTGGTCCCAAATAATTCAGAAAAGCAGGCTGTGGAAGACAAATAAATTCTTTGCTGAAAACTACTGACTCACTACTGTGTACAAACAACATGCACTTCTGTCTGCAGACACAGCTCATTCCCGGAGCTCTTTCACACCAGGCTGCCTACAACCAGGTCAACCCTTTTACTCTCTTGGAAGGAATCCGGCATACCTTCATGACAACTGGCAATGGGCAAGGGAAAAACAGGCTGACAAACAGAAATTGCTATATTATGAACGCCTTCCACAAACAGCAGAGATGAGTGAATCTATGCCCATAGTCGGTCAGAACCTTGCTCCCACTGAAAATCATAGCAAATCTCAAAAATTTCCACATCAACACCTGGATATATCAAAACCAGATAACGCAATAAAAGCCACAAGAGGAACAATGTTGTCCCTTAGACTGTGTGTGCAGACCTACTAGCATGACCACAAAGTGGTGGCCTTAAGGAGAACTGGGACCATTCACTGGCATTGAGTGACAATCTCCAGCTGAGAGCAAGATCACTTTCAAGTTGTACTTTCAAGGGTTCAGGTAAGGCATCTGTTAGGTGAAAGCATGGAGTGCTCTGGTACTCTAATCTTCAGCTAGCAAATGAACCTCTTCCCAACAATTAACCCACTGAAAACTACAAACAACATGTACTTCTGTCTCCAGACATCTCAGTCACATTTTAAGGTAGAATATACCTGCATAGCATTGACTAAAGAAGAATATTAAGAAACTTGTGTTTTCCCCTGTGCTTTTTACAATACCAAAACACATATCAAGGCATGGAATTAAAAGGGTCCTTATATGTCCACTGTAGGAATTTTCCTTCTTTTAAACACAAAAATCTTAGCTTAGCCTGTACTGAATGCCCCTGACATACAGGACTTTCATCTTCTAATAGGCTTATTTATGCAACTGTAAATTAAGTGTCCATTGCTAAGATTCTGGATTGCATTAATAATAATATAATATTAGCATATTTTTATATGTCTTATCTTGATTACTCTTTAGATTAAGTGCTGTGCAGCTGCTAACAGGCCTCCTTTGGGGAACAGAGAAAATTGAAATACAGGAGTGTCACTGAAAGTAACTCTATTCCACAATGGAATTAAAAGCAGGAACTCAAAGGCACATGAATTCTCCAATATCCACTATATACTGTACATTAAAACACTAATGACATGAACATATAATAGCCTGCAACATTTGCTTTGTGCTGTGTTCTGAAGTGCAGTAATCTTTGACAACTATAACTGTGAGCATGTTAATTTAGTTTCTTAAGCACTTGTATTCTGGGCTTCTAGGATGAGTACAAAGACTATTTCTTTTACTATTTAATAGTAAAGCATGTATGTAGAGAAGTCACTCAATAGTTATGGCCATGGCAATGGCCCAAAACCCCCAAAACAAACAAAGGAGATTGCTAGAGAAAAAACTCAACAAATTATGAAAACAAACCATATATTTTTAGAAATCTGCAATCCATCACTTCCCAGTCACTTCTGCCTTCAATTAGCCTTTCACCTCCTTTTATCTTACTACATTTCTCTGGCTCAACTCCATCATAAGCCTATCTAAAACTCCTGATCTGCAAAGGCTTTGCTTTGCTTCTATGTTCCCCTGCACGATCATATTCATTTCCCTTTGTGCAATTCCAAACTCAGGCTTGCATCCTTCTTGTACAACTTCTGCCCTTTCTGCATCTAAAGCTTTCATCCAGGAATTAAAGGAATCCGATCCGATTTAATGCAACTTCCTTCTCTACAGCTTATCTCACTCTCTCCTTTCATCTTCATCCAATTCAAAACACAACTACACTGTTTTACATTAATTCAACTACAGCCTTGTTGTCTAGTCCTCTGACTGCACCCTCCCATCCAGGTATCTTTGTTTTTCTAGATATGGTTGTTTGTCCTTCATTCACTGGAGATTTTTCTTGAATGCTTCAACATCCTGCAAGAAGCATCTTCCCTAAACTAATCCAGAAGGCCATTAGCTTTGGTTTGAAATATCTATTTAAGACCATTTTTTCTGTCATATATAGGTATTCAAAGACTATTGGCAAAGATTAGAATAGGGCATGGAGACAGAGTATATTTAATCATAAAGTAATACATATGAAAATGTTATTGATGGAGAGGGAAGCTCTGTTGTCCTACCCTTTTATATGCCACTGATCTTGGACTGTTAACTCTTCAGGGCAGGCATGGGTGTCTCTTCATGGAAGAGCAGAATCCAGCATCTTTATACTTCATGTGACTTGCACCAGACACCCAAAAGCAACCATAAAAGTTAACTCCATTAAGTTAGTCCATAACTTTGATAAGCCTTCTGGCAGCAGTAAGAGTGTTGAGGGTTTTTATGGGATTCTAGACTTCAGGAGTCAGGATGTTAAATTACTCAACTGCAACAGTTAACACTAACGCTACAACATACCATCCTAAACGCAGCTTCTATAAAACGTCATTTAAGCAAAGTCAGCCATGCTGCTGGTCCATTACCACCGAGCTGACTCAGATCTCCAGGCAAGGGTTGCAGTATCCTGCAATTAGGATGTAACCATGCCCTGTGCCAGAATCACAGAAAATCTGTACTGTTCCACTGGGTTTGGCCTGCTCTGCAATTTTCTTCCTCCAAAGCACTGCCAGCTACTGTATCCTTCAGTGAGTAACAACCATCTGATACCATGGGCGAGGCTGGAGATATTTTAAACAGCAGAGGTGAAACTTCTTGCTCAGGAAGAAAAGTAGTAGTTGCACAAAGAGCTTTTACACATTTCCATCAGAGCTTTAACACATTTACATTGGTTTAGCATGGAGGCTGGGTTGAAACAAACTCATTTACTCCTTTTTAACCCATTTGTGTTACTTCTTTTTTTCTGCTTGCAGAAAAGCTTGCTTCATATTAACAACTAGATGAGAATTACTTGAAAACTTTTTATAAGCATAACAGTTGGCGAATAAAAGATGAGACATTCAGAAAAATAAAACCCATTAATTAGCAGTTTGTTCTGTAAGACCAGTATTTGAAATTTGCAAGCCATGCTCTTTGTCTTTTTAAAAGCACTAATGACAAACACAACTATTACTAAGTTTTAAACAGACATGTCACAGTGTTTCAACTCGTGGCTGTTCAAGGGTCTTCAAAGAATCCTGAAATGCACAGAAGTTTTGTTTTTCTTTTTTTGAGCAAAGCACTATGGAACTTCAAGAATCCTATTTTATTGTACTGTAAATACAGTCTTCACATCTGAAAAATCTTTACATAGAATAAGTTACATTCAGAAGCAAATAAATATACTATAAAGGGCCTTATTATTATTTACTACACAAAAAGAATACAAATTGTTAGTGCTTATACTTTATGGATTATTTTTTAAAAAAGAGACTTTTTTCCCTCTTATTTTGTTTCTTAAACACAAAGTAGTCAATTGGAAAAGGAGGAAATAGAGGCCTGCAACTCATCTTGGATGTCAGCAGTTGCTTCAAATGCACAGATTTTATGGTTTTATCTATAACAGCAAAGACTCAGTGTTTTTTCCCTTCAGATGTAACAGCCATGTACCACCTCAAACATGATCATTAGCGGTCAAGACGAAAATCACTATGCTTTATTACAAATTGGGGTGGCTATTTGTTAAAAGTTAGAGGCACTGGTCTTCATACAACAGATATACATTTTTACAACACAAACAGTGCCAGGGTAATGGTTGGACTGGATAATCTTAGCAGTCTTTACCAACCTTAGTGCCTCTATGATTCTATGGAATTTGAAAACATCCCGATTTGGGTAGCAAGCAATATGTACATTGCTTGCTATGTTAATATATTTCAAGTAATTCCCTTCTGATTTTCAATTTCTATTTTTAAAATCACATCCGAGCCCACAGAACACAAACCCACCCTGTCCACGTTTCAGTCAGAAGCCGAAATTAAACCGCAACATTTTAAGTCCCGCAGTCGTGAAAGCACCGCAACTTTGATTTTGGGGTCCCCGCCGCCGCAGGCAGCGGGCTGTGCCCGCCCGAGCCCCGCTGACGGCCGGGGGAGGGCAGGACCAGGGACCATCTTAACTAATTCGGGCGCCGCTGCGGTAGGACTGGCATTGCCAGCGCTCCTGCGGAAAATCGAGCAGCACGACTCGTCGAGCATCGCACTGCACTGAGCGTTCTCCTTCAGCGGCACAAACACCCTTGGGCGGAGGGTGCGGCGAGGCTCCGCTCCGCACCGCCGCCCCCGGCAGCGCCCGAGCCGCCCGCGGCTCCCCCGCTCACCTGTGTCCGCGCCGCCTCGCTCCGCACCCGCGTGCTCAGCGCCGGCCACCGCGCCCCGCCGCCGCCCTCGCCGGAGACCAGCCGCAGGGGCCTGATGCTCTCCCGCTCCGCGAAGCGGCTCTCGCCCCGCCGCCCTGCTGTCGCTGTCGCCGGCCCGGCGTCTCCTGGGCAGGGGAGAGGTACCATCACCCGGCTGCGCCCTCGCCCTCGGCGGGCAGGCTATTGCGGGGGCTCCGTTTCCATGGGGCTCCGCAGCAGTCTCGACGCAGCGTTCCCCCCTCCCCACCGACTCGGCCGCTCCCGCCTCAAGCGCAGCGGCGCTGCCCCGCGGCCGCGGCTCACCTGGGGCAGCCGGCAGAGCGCAGAGCGCCAGGGAGAGGAGGCAGGCGGCAGCCCGCATGGCGCTGCCCGCCGCCCCGCTCGCCGCCGTGTGCCGCTCCGGCTGCCGCCGCCGTGCGCCGTCGGCTCCGCGCCTGCACGGGCGGGGGGGCTGCGGGGCCGCGGGGCCAGGGCTGCCGAGCTCCGCCCCGCCGCCGCGCCGAGCCCCCTGCCAGCGGTGGAGATGGCGAGAGCAGGCGAGGATCCCCGCAGAGCCCGCTTGGAAGAGGGAAGTGCTGGGAAATGTAGTCATTTGCCAGCGTGTGAGGGAGCCGGGGGTGGGGAGACCGGAGGGGAAGCCCAGGAGCCAGCGAAGCGCTGCAAGGATTCCGCAGCTCCCGCCCTGTGGAGCCGCCCCGGTACCGCCCCGGTGCCGCACTGCTCCGGGGCCAAGGGAACCCCTGCTGCAAAACTTGCCTTAGCTGACAGCCCGACCTGCGGGGCACGGCGGGAGCCCTCTCGGGGGCAGCGTTTTCCCTCCCTCCCTGCCTTTACTGCCTCCTGCCCCTCTCTCTTCCCTTACATGTTCATTTTCAGAGGAAACCTTCACTTCCTTCTCTATGACCTTTTTTCTTCCTTTCTTAAATTTCTACTCCCCCCTCGGCCCGCTTTCTTCACTGGACTAACAGAGTAAAAAAGGATTACAACGCAGAAACGTTCCTTTCACATTACAATACCCTCTCCTGGACTAAGGAAGAGGCAGAAGTGTCGAAGAGGGCCCACGATGTCTGTTCCTCGAACCGCGAGGATTATTCTCCCTCAGCGCAGGGATGGCTGCATCTGCAATCCAATTCTACACTCCCACCTACCGGGAAGCCGAGGACAGTAGTGCTACCTCTCGGCACTGTGTATGTAATTTCTTAACTATGTTTCTTTCTGAAAATGGGACAAGAGCGGCGATTGCCTAAGGAGCCCCTTCCACCGCCGTTTTCCGAAGGGGCGATAGTAAGAACTGTCATGGCATGCAGTTGAGGGGAGCGGAGAGAGGACGGATGTCAGAGCAGCACAGTGGTAGATGCAGCTCGATATCGACCCAGGCAAGAGAATACGAGGTCAAACTACCGAGTGCAAGGCTTCTACCAGTTCTAAGCACATAATAAATGAGGAGGAGGCATCACAGTAAATGGCACTGAAAGCTGCTGCTCGTAGTCTCGAAGATTAGAAGAACCAACAAAACCCCAAAATATTTTCATAATGTTGAAACCATTATTGTAATGGTTTTGATCCATGGCTTCCTCAGTAACTAGGTGTAACTAAGGAAGCAGACATCACAAGTATTCCACACGTGTTTTCCACGTAACAGAGGAGGAGTTTAGTTTTCCTTCTTCCGGGCAGCTGGGTGTGGGAGAAGCCTGGATGGTCTGTTCTGCTCTTGTGGTGTTCCTGGCCTGGGACGTGGGTGAGATAATTTTATGCTTGTTCTCCTTTAATTGCATTTGTCTGTTTCATTTATTTAGGTTCGGTTTTGTTCCTTCCTCTTTTCTGGTTAACAAGTTGTTTGGGTTGTTTTTCCCCTTTTCCCCAATTAATACAAAGCAAAGTCTATTACACTAGATTTGTAAGTACTCTAAGAGACACATAGCAAGAAACAGAAAAAGTAACAACAAAAATGTTTCTACTTCCCTGAATACAAACAAAATGCAAGCAGGGGCAGGAGCGAGGCCTGCTTCAAGACAAAAGCTGGGTCACATCCGGCTTGTACCTCGGCCATGGCAGAACTGACTAAGCCACTCCCACACCCTTTGAGATGATGTAGTATGGTATGGAATACAATATTATTGGCTGGAAGAAGTCAGCTGTTAGCTAGCTCAGCCCAGCTCAAGTCATCTGACAATCCTAGGCCTAGCTGAACTTTAAAACCTAAGTTTAGGCCCACCTGGCTAAACCCATAACATATTATGTAACAAGAAATAACTTCCCACTTCCCAGTAAACACAAATTCTACCATTTTAACTACAAATCATTCTAGAGAAGTTGGTTCTTCAGAGACAGACTTAAGCAGAGAGAAAAGCTAAGAACAAACATTTTACTTCCTTCAGATAACATGATGTTAAGCCGGTGCTCTGGGCTTGGGCCTCCCCATCCCTCCTGGGACAGCAGAGTGTCTTGCTGGCACCACAGCTGTGAAGCAACTGAACAAGCCACACCCACACACCAGCTCTTACCCCTTTTGAGATGATGCAATATGGTATGGAGTACAATATTATTGGCCAGAAGTCAGCTGTTAGCTAGCTCAGTCCAGCTCAAGTCAGCTGACAATTCCCAGGCCTAGCTGAACTTTTAAAACCTAAATTTAGGCCCATCTGGCCAAACCCATAACAATTATGCAAATCAGTATTAATTTCATTGCTTGCACGGACAACAGCCAGAACCTCTGGCACCTCCATTTCTGCTCCTAGGAGTGTTTCAGCCCCCCGGTCTGCCTTCCATGGGGTTCCCACGGGAGGGACCGCCCTCAGGGCACAGCAGCACAGCAACGGCCGCCCGCCCCACACCCCGAGCCGCCCGCGGGGAAGGTCGGCGCTCCTGGACTGATTTCTCTGTAGGTCTTAATTACACAGATAATCTGTTAAAGGAAGCAATCACAGGACAGAGGAGGGAAATTCAGATTCTCACAGTTTGTTTCCATGATATAAAATAGACAAAATGACAGTCCAGCAAGCTGAGGATAAGAACACAGTATTACACTTGGAAATATATATTAACTTTGAGGAGAAAGTGGCTAATGTAAAAGGTTAGGTTTGTTTATCAAACAGGATATGCTAAGCTTGCAGAAAGTGTAACCGCAGACTTGCTTGCAGAAAATGTATATGCCCTAAGAAAATGTTAAACCGCAGACTCGCTTGTAACTAACACGAGTTGCCAGTTTCCGCAGAATGATTCCAGCAGAGTTAACCATGTAAGGGAGGAGGTGTTCTAGAGACACCTGAGGAAGACTTCTGCCTTCGGCCTCGACGACCCCCAGGAGGCAGAAAAAGACCCCTTAGCAACAACAAAAGCATGCGCAGAGTACCACACCGAAACCACAAACACGGAACTGAACTGCTGATAAAAAGGAGGAAGTTGGAACTGAGGGCGTGCCAGTTGGTGGAGCGGAGACTCCCCTGGTAGCCCAGCGCTGTATTTTGCCTACTTGCTTGCTTGCTAAATTACAATAAATTTTTATTTGCTTGAATAAAAGACATTTTGGTCTCAATTTATGACAGCTAACAATTTTGATTTACACTACAACACACACTACAAGCAAGATATATTTATTAAATCCTCAAGCAGCTGCTAAAACTGTGCACAATTCACTTATAGAACTCTGCTGTGGGGTATCAAGAGGAGCATGGGTGGGTGAGTAAAGAAAATGAGGAAGTGCCATTTATAGAAAGAAAAATCAGTACTATAATATGATGTTTCAATCTTCTTCTAAAAGTCATAAATCCTTACCTCTCAGGCTGCAGCCAACCTCTCAGTTATTTCAGTTAGACCAAACCATCCCCACTGGCACACTATTCCACAGCTTTGTCTGCCAGTATTTCTGTGAAAATTCATGACAGTGGGTATATATTTTACCTGTTCGGCAGTAGATACACAGTGCAGTTATACACTCATTTCCTGGATCAGTACATCATATATTTCTTTTTTCTCTTGGCATTACCAGTGTTCAGATCTAGTGCAGATGTCACACATGGAAGGTTCACCATCTCAGCATCAGCCATCCCCTGGCTGCTTTTAACTAATAACTATGAAAGTATAGTTTTACTCAGTCTGTGTGCTCAGGGGATATGATCAGGTATGATACATATGCTTCATAAATACAGTCCCTTTTTAGTATGCCAACTCTGTTTGGTCAAATCCTTCACTACTTTTAAGAATAATTTGTAAACCTTTTTTTGTTATTAAATACAATCAACTAATAAGATAAAGGCATTTTAAAAGTGTGTGTGGTAGAAGTGATTAAACAAAATAGAGCTGGAAAAGATTTTATGTCCCTCTCTTTTAAAACTGTTCTTGTTTACATCTTCTACCATTTGGCTAGGAAAACATTTCTATGATAAACACTGAACATGAATTCTAAATAGAAGACTGTAATAAACTGAAGACATTGAATGATCTAAATCAAGAGAAAGGAAATCCTGCATGTCTGAAGTCCACTTATTGTACACATTGATTAGAAAGGGGTGATCAGAAATGGGTGATTTGAGAGGCGTAATCCTTCAGAGAAATAATATTTTAATTTTATCTGTGCTGCTTTCAGAAATCAGGCAGAGAAGATCAATGTTCATTTCCTAGTTCTGTTTTACTGGGAGCTCTTTGACGTGGCTGAGGACTATGGCAGACTGTCCTGCTCTGAACAACCATCTCTTTCACATCTGCAGGCAGAATTTTTTCTTCTAGCAAATTGTAGAATATCTTGTGTTGTGAGAGACCTATAGGGAACATCAAATCCAACTCCCTGCTTCTCGCAGGACTACCTAAAAATAAACCATGTATCTGTGTCATCCAGACACTCCTTTAACTTTGACAGACTTGGGAACATCTTCCCTGGGGAGCATGTTCCAGTGACCGACTGCCCTCCCAGTGAAGAATCTTTTCCTAATGTCCAATCTGAACATTCCCTGAAGCAGCTTCATACCATTTCCTTGTGTCCCTTTGCTGGTCCCCAGAGACAGAGCAGCACCTCACATTCCGTTGTTCCCTTTCAGGAAGTTGCAGACTGCGATGGGGTCACCCCTCAGCCTTCTCCTGTCTAGGCTGAACAAACCAAGTGGTCTCAGCCGCTACCCCTAAGTCCTGCCCTTGAGACCTCTCATCATCTTGGTCGTCTTGGTCATCTTGCTCTAGACATACTCAAATACCATAGGCATTTTGAAGATTTTTTTAACCATAATTAGTTACAAGTCATAATTTAACACTTAAACATCTGTTACTTTTCTCCTTCCCACAGAAAATAAGAAAGATACATGGACTAAGCAGTCCTGTCGCTATTGTACTTCTAATTTATATCGGGTATTCTTCAAAATTATCTCCCAGCTGTACAGCTTAAGTTTTGCTGTAATCTCTATGGTAAGAACGAATGACTGCAATCATGATTTACAGTTTTAAACTCTCTAAATTTCTGGAGATATTAGTCGAGTTTAAAATGCTGAAATAGTAACACATTTTTAAACATTAAAAAAACCTATAGAAACTGCTTTATATTTTTATATTTTGATAAAATGTAGATTTTCTTCTGCTCTGAGAAATACACAGTGAAGCCTTGTGTATGCATAGACATGATGGAAAAATAGCACTGACTCCAATCACAGAACATTACAGTGACTTAACACTGTGAAGAGTGTAACTCTTCTCCCCACACAGAGAAACTTTTGTTTTCCCAAATGTAATAGATTGTAACTGAAATCTAGGGCACTTGTTAACAAACACATTCTCAGTGGTTGATATTCAATTATGATTTATTAAGTTTATAAAAAACATATTGAGACTGTTTCCTGATAAAAGGCAGATTTATGAATATTTTCTAATTGTTTCTATTCATCTGCCCACCAATTGCCATAAGAGTTTCCATGTGAAAAACACATGTATGTTCTCAATACATGGTAATTAACTTTTCTTGGATCAGTAGCAGTTACATGTCCAATTACAGAGACAGTACATTTTCACTGCATGATTGTACAGCAGTGACATTTGACTCATGTATGTAAAAATCCCTTTGCCCTGATGGTTATTTAGTTTGGAGCACATTACCTCAAAACAGGAACCATGTTCAGCTGTAATCTAAATATAGAGCTCATCACTCAGAATCTGTTTTGACATTAAATTGGGGGTACAGCCTGGATCTGGAGCACTACACTGGCCATTCCCAGCAAGGACATTTTAAGGTTCAGAGAAAGATGGAGACAGAAGCCAGGAAGGTCAGGATGGATCAGGATGGCAATGAACGGGTAGGAACACAACAAAGTATCATATAGGTGGTATGGGGAAGTAAGCTGGTGCTTTTTGCTCTTCTAGTACTATGGTGTGTGAAAAAGATGACATTCAATTTAATTAACACCTAGTAAATTCAAATCTAATGAGAATAAATATGCTTTCATTCAACAAGTAGTTAGTCTAGTGAAGTCTTTACTTGGGCTGCACTTTTGAATTATTTTCAAAATTCTCACTGTCAAGAGGGACAGGATGTTCTTATGCACTGAAAGAACAGGACCTGCAATGATGAGCAACCAGCTTTGGATAAAAGTGCTTCAGGCTTTGTTAATTTATTCCGAGTTTACGAATAGGATTTTTTTTTCTGTGGTTGATGGTTTCATCTTGAATCTAGTCGTGACATGGGATCCTTTTTGCACTTCTTGTGACTACTGCTCACCAGTGTTGGAATTAGATTAGGCTGGGTAACTACAAGTATGGTTTAGCACAGGCAGTTTCTCAGAAAATCTGGCGACACAAAGAAGCTACGCTTTTTATAAAAGAACCAAAAGCAACCCTGCAAACAAACAAACAAAAAACCAAAAACCCACATCCAAACCAAACAATTAAAAAACCCCACACCAATTATTTGGTGCGGTGCCAAGTGGTTTGAAAATCAGGGCACCAGCAAAGCAAAAATAGTTCAGAAATCTCATTCCTGTTTTATAACATACAAAACTTACATTCCTTTAAGAACTTCCAGGTCAGACCTGCTGAAGTTACTCCTGAAGAATGTCAGGCAAGTTAGTTGCTAAAATTACCCTCAGAAACAAGGTAGAGAGCTACTCAATTAAACCAACCTGAATGCAGGATACACGATGAGATCCATGCAGCTTTCCTGTGGCCAGAAGCCTCTCCTTTTCCAAGGGCTTTTCCAGGCTGAAGCACCTTGTTTGAAGACCTTGTAACTGAAAGATGAACTCCCTGTGACATGCCTGCACTTGAAAAGTGTGAGACCCATATCCAAATTCCTACCCTGACAGATGGTTTGAATCACAGAACTGTCGACCTTCATTTGGCAATTGACTCAAACTTTATTCTACTGGAATACCATGTTGCAAAATGGTTCTGAAGGTCGCAGAGGAAGCCTGGGGTTTATGCCCAGCCACCAACATACTCAGCAAACATTTGAGACAATCTTGAAGTGAGATCTCCACTCAACTCAAAAAAACAAACAAAAAAAGGATTATGTCAGTCAGCCACCTGAATCTGCAGCTCCTTTATCTCAAATGAAATTGGACTCCACCCAACATCCCAAACCTTTTTTATGGTGCTATGTCTGGGGTACTCAGCATTTCTTTTGGGAAGCTGCATTATCTAAAGCAAATAAACTGTTGACTATTAGATGGCAAAAAGCAAGATTTGCAGAATGCATGATAACCCCCCCAAAACTATTGATATCACCTTCAGATATATTAAGCAGGTTAATGAAGTCTGTTCACATTTACCTTCAACCTGCTAAAGGTATCAGTGGTGACATTATTACCGGCTAGTATTACACAAGGGGATTTACCTTTATTTATGCCTGCATTTGATAGCACAAAAAAATCTCCTTACATGGCCCAGAGGACTGACCAGTCATGCTAATAAATTTCGGCATCCTGTTTCTAGTCCACCTACATATATTCGGGTAAATAAGCTGTACAATTGCTCTGGATCAGTCAGCTGCTAAAATTTCCTCTCATTTGTTTTCAAGAGTGGTGGTTATAAGCATATAGAGGTTACAGCTAAATTGGAATGGTAGTAAGCACTTAAAAGAAAATATATTTTTTCCCCAAATATTTTCATGAGATGAGACATAAAAGAAAAAATGAGATGGATAAAGGGGAGTCCATTTCCTGCTGTGATGCAAATAACATCCAAAGTACTTAGTCACCCAAGAAGGATATGAATGCTTGTTTGCAGTGGATTGTAGTTTTGTTTTAACCTTTGCTATTTTAGGAATTTCCTATTTTTTATATAATCTAATTGCATGTCTTAAAGATCTTGGATACTGAGCATCTACAGAATGAAACTAGGACCAGGAAGCAATTTCCACCTTTGAGTAGACTTACCTTAAGACCAAGACAGACTGATTTGATGCTATAGTGGTATCAACATCATCAAAAAGCCCAACATGGGCAGCCTCTATCAGCCCCTGGTGCTTATCAGCCAATGGCCCAGAGGCCACATGGACTACACAGCTCACAAAGATTCTCTGGCAGGAGAACACAAAGGGATTCATAGTTTTATTCTATGTCCACATACTCCACTGACTACATCAGTTAGAACAACAACCATTTTTATATTATGCCTGAACTCGGAGACTGCCACAAGAGCTTCACAGACACCATCACCAGTCCCATTAGCTGAGTGCTCCCCAGAGTGCAGGATGAAGGTGCACACACCCCCACAGGTGCATCTAAGGAGTCACATACCATGCACTCATATAGGCTGGAAGGTGACACAGATCAATGATAGTATGAAAAGATAACTGAAGTGTGCCCTTCTGTTGGAGGCTTGAGGTGGAACATGGATTCAATCACCTCACTGGAAATTGCCAAAGGACAGAATAGATGTTAAGATGCTCCCCAGGTTGTAACTATCTTTCTGCAACTCCAAAGGGGAAAGCTGGCTTTCCAGTCACCTGCCCATTGTTTTGTGCCAAGTGTTCTGCAGTTGGATGTTGGGTAAGAGAGATTACTGCTTGAAGATCCTGCTGCTGAGCACAAGGCTTACACAAGTGCATGAAACTCAGAACTTCCTCATGTGTGAGTGGTCTCCTCTGTCATCACCTACCCACAGGAGTATCTGTATATACAGCCACACACACGTACACACATCTGTGCATTCCCAACACTTGGGAACTCTGTCCTCTCAGCCACACTATAAATCACCTGAGGAGACAAAATATTTCTGTTCCAGATAAACACGTACAGTGGAGCAAAGTCATATGCAGCGGTTGGGTATCCACTGCAAAAACCGAGAACTATAGAGTAGGTGGAACAGAAGGAAAACACTACGTCTTCCAAGGCTTTATTTTTAAAAGCAGCTTTCAACACCTGTATTTCTTTTGATGTTGCTACTACTATGCCAACTTTGCATTTTCCAGCTGGCTTCCATGAGGAAGAAGTTATATGTCTTTACCGAAAATCACTTTGCTCTCTCTCCTGGTCTGAACAGAGCAGTTGCAACTCACACTGAAGTACCAAACCAGTGCCTGCAGAGGCTTTCAGCAGTGGCGTGTGTGTGTGTGTGCACACATACGCCTCCTGTTTTAACATTTTAAAAATTATCATAAAATATTTCACATCCCTGTCATTGACACACCCATGAAAGAGAAAGAAGGAAGAGCATAGACCCACAAGATAATCATGCAAGTAAGGGTACTTTTATAATTCAGAAGTCATGGGGATATTTTTTCAATCAGATTTTAAAATTAAGTAGTGTCTATTCTACACATGGGTTAAAGCTCTCATGTTTTTCTGACAGTCAAGTTTTGGGTGCTTCATTAAAATTTTGAATCCCAACTGTGTATAAATACATGCTGCAGAGAGTATGGAAATACAGCTCCAAGTTTCTCTAACCACCACAAAAAGGAAACAGCAGTTAGAATATTAACTGTTTTTGAATAGAATGTAAGAATTACCTACACCTGCTTCTCATTCAAAGAAAGCAAGATGATTCAAAAATGAAATGTATTTGAAGAAATTCATGTACCCAAGAAGGAAGAGTTCAAACTGTAATTATATACTACCTAATTAACACAAATATGTACTGACAGGTAAACTGCACTTCGAATGGCAAAATTTTATTTTAAAGACACCACAGAGATATTTGTGGTAGTTTGTCTGAAGTGTTTGACATTTCTCAGAATCACTGCCATGTGTTTTGAAAATGCTCTATTCTTTTCGCTGGAAGTCAGAGAGACAGACAGATGTCCTACAAACTATCCTTCCATATTTAATTTTTTTCCAATACTAATTAATACAAACACTTCAAAATTTTTGCAAAAACTGAAGTTTAACAAGCTTAAAAGATAATAAATACGTTAAAATAATTGAATATGCTGAATAAACCTGTTTTAGAAACAGTGAGCAGGCTTAGGTGGCATGTGATGCCATCTGAACATAGTACATACAAAGGGCAGTCAATACACACTAATGTGATCAGTAAACAAATTCTCATCATGACTAAAAGTGCTTTTTGCAACCAGTAGCAGTGACTCTCCTGTGTTGTTCTACATTATTAGTAGTCTTCATATTTTAATGAAGATTTCAATGTGTTTATATCTCCCCTTTGAAGGGCCTATTGAGGTAACATGTTATAACATTGCATCTAGTCATATGCAAAACATACACATTTTTTATCTGATGAGTAGATTTACTAACGGTGACTTTTACCTTCACATGTAACTACTGCAGTAATCCTTATGTATATAAATAACCACACATACACATCCCAGTGGTTGGAGGCCATCATGGCAAACAAGAGGTGTCTCTGGGATAGGAGGAGCATGATGTCTGCAAAAGGTACCTACAGACAGATTGTTGCAACATGTTATGGAGAAAATGCAAGTTTTTCTTAATTTTACTGTAAGACCAAACAGAAAAACAAACAAAAGAACCCCACAACCCTCTCCCCAAACCCATGATGTCAACAGAAGAAAAACAAACACTTGTTCCTAAAATATGTTGCATTCATTGAATCAGAGAGCAGTCCTTGTAACTGTAAGTGTCACTCAAAATGAAGAAAGTAATTCCTTCAGTGTTCTACTTTAAAGTCCCGTTCCTAGAACATTATATACTGGTAATTCACTGGCAAAAAATATATATAGACATACACGTTCAACATCAACTCCCTTTTAAAATTCTAATTTTGCTCATTTCTGTAATGGCCTTCTATAGTATTTTCATGATGAAAATCTAGATCAGAATTAACTATGGATCAAGCCAAGAGGGACCAGTAAGAAGGAGAGACTAAAAGCAGTTCTTACCAGACTGTACATGCAATTACATGGACAGTGGAACAAGGATTGTCACCTTGAAGCTAACAGCAACTCCCTAAACTGCTACTTTCATCTTTAAGTTTCCAGTTGGTAAGGTCTCTAAAAGAAAGTAATTTTATGTCATTTTCCTTACCCATTCCTGCACGCCAAGAAGCTTTACCTACCCCTCACAGAAAATGGCCCATATAGGACAGACAATAGTACACAATATTTAAAGCACTTTAACAATAAGAGCACTAAGTTTGAAAACATTAAACAGGCAAGAGACGAAAATGCAAAAATTAATGGAAGTAATTTCTGATGGGTTTAGATCTCTTATATGACCTTAAGGCACTTACATTTATTAATGAAGCTTTGCAATTACCTCCTGTAATTTCATTCTGATGCCCTGCAATGATTTACAGATACAGAAATTCTCAAAGAGATCAGTTCTGCTAAAGGTCTGAAGTATTAAAAAAAGTCTTTCCAACTCCCACTTGGGCCTTTCACTCTGCTTCAGACTAGCAGGCTGGCTGCTATGAAAGTAAAATCAAACAAACAATTCAAGTCAATCAAACTTGTTGACTGTTTTGTTGTGGTCCTTCCTTTTTTTTTTGTTTGTTTTTTTTGTTTGTTTTTCTCCACGGAAAAATATACACCCCCTTTCCTATTAGCTGAAACACACAATACAGCTAGTTTAAGTTTAAATTGGGTCACAATAGTCGAAGAATGCAATATATTTGTTACTGTGTTCTCTCTTACAGCACCAGCAGAAAAAAGCGAAGCAACCAAATGTCCACAAAAGACCACTAGTCTGTGAGTAATGGACTACCTTATTTACAAAGAAACATCCAGTTACTTATAACGTGGTTACTTAGAAAGTATAATAATCAAGGATTTTATAAAATTCTTTATCTAAATACAGCTGCATCATGCTTACCAGTTTTGCCTATTAATTCATGTAACCCAAATCTGGGGTCAGAACCTTTTATCAGCCATGATAAAAGTGGTACCTTAAAAAAAAAACCAAACCAAACCACCACCAACAAAAAAAACATGCAAAAAAACCTCCAAAAAAACCAGAAACACCCCACGAGACCAAAACCAAACTTCAGTTTTATTTTTCGTATTTACATATATGGAATTTTTGCATTAAAAAACTTGAAAACCAAATAATCTGTACATATACTACAACAATTAAAAGTCTTCATGAATAGAATCTTAAATTTCCAAGTTGATTTAAAGTTCACTATATTAAATAAAGCAGCATTAAAATCCAGCAAATGGGGATGAGGATGAAGAGGCAAATAACGCCCACATAACATTTGTATTCTGCTTTTCACATGTATCATCTATGCTCGTTGAGCCTTTGTTTTCAGCGTAATCTGAAAAACCTTTAAATTCTGAGTTTCTTTCACTTGTCTGAAATAATTCCAGTAGAGGCTGCAATGATGAGCTACAAGTGCTTCTCTTCTCTTCAGGAACAGGCAGTCCATCTGTATACTTTATGCATAACTCCATATTCTGTTTCTGGGTTTCTCTTTTAGTTCTTCCCAAGTTAAGCTTCACTTTTCTGTGCAGCTTTCCAGACGGTGAACTGCAGGCAGTGCTGGCAGACGATGCATTAAGTTCTTTGTTCACAGCAGTATCAGATACCTCAGCCTCCAGAATGACATTGTGCTGCATTTGTTGATGATTATCACATAAATCATGACATTTCTTGACAAACGTAGGATTGGCATCTGTTTTTTTCAAATGCTTTGCTGGCAGAACTACTGCATTATTTAATTTTCGTTTCAGCTCTGATAGGTTTTTGTCTGTAACTTGAGTATGAGAACCTAAGGTATACATGCCTTCCTGAAGACACTTTAAATTATTCCTAATTGCCTCTGGTTCCAGTATTTCCTTGCTGAATGGCTCATAAGCTCGAGACAAGTTCTCTGTGTATGCTTTGTCATCTTTCTGAAGGGGTAGTTGTATGGAATTTGATGATTCAACAGTCCCTCTTAAGTTTGCAGCATAGGAGCAATCAGTTTTAATATTTTCATCATTAATTCTGAACTTACTTTTCAGTTCTGAAGGTTGTGACGAGTGACAATAAAGAGGTGAACAGACAGATGCAGAGAGAGGAGTAGGTGTTGGCACAGAATTTGGTTGTACTTCTGCGGGCTGGCAATCGAGTTTGAGTGCCTGCATTGCTGTATCCTTCCAGGAGTAAGTTTTCAAAGAAATGTGTTGCTTTCTCAGTTGTTCTTGCAGCTCATCTGGTCTAGTTATCTTTCCAATAATAGGAGAAAAATATCCTGTGCTACATTTTGCTCTGCAATGAAAGTGTTCAAATATATTAATAAACATAAAAACCCCTGTGTATCATAACTATACATGGTTCTAGAGAAGCAACTGAACTGACAAAGAGGTTTTTGTTAATACTTTTCAAGGTAAAATTTATTTAGGATAGCAACACACTATTTCTACAGGAACAGAGTGCCATGCTTTCTCATGGGTTACTACAGTATATAAAATTATTTTAAAAATACACAAAAATCTAGGATTTCAGTAAATCTCAATTCACAGTGGCATTACGAACAAAAGAAGTTAGTGAATATAATGCAATGACTATAAATACTTACAAATATTCTATGATATATACACAAAAAATTATCATATGATTTTTTTACAGGATTTCAAGCCTAACCACTCTATTTTGAAACCACAAAAGAAATAAAGGTTTGTCTTCATTAGGCTACCAGTTATTTGACTCTATTTGCATTTCCTTTGCTTTTGATAAGAATATCTTAATTTCCTCAATACTTGCCCTTCTTTTAAACAAATAAGCAAAAATGTTATTTCTTATCTCCTAACTCATTTGCAAAATATCAGAGCAGCCTTGAATTGTGTTACTGTTTCAAGCAACAAAGACATTGATGCCTACAGTCCAAGACCAGAAACAAGCCTTTCTCGCCAAGACAGCACAGAAGAGGCTTAGAATAGAGAGGAAGTTTTTCCACAGCTGAGGAGATCAGCTTGACCGAGGAGGGTATCACTTGCTGTTCTTAGGCTACTCAGAATGACAGAAAGCATTCAGAGCAAGATGTTCAGACATCACTGTCTTTCTGTCAGCAATATTTCAGTACAATAGATTTTGCTTTACAGAAGCTGAAGGACAGGTAGAACAACTTCTGGCAATTCCTTTCTGTCTCATCTTTCCATGATGCCATGCGCACTCTGGATTATTTTTCCCCAATTTCTGCTTTATAGAACTGATTTGCCAGGTACAACTGCATTGCGAATGTCCATGATTTATTTCAGACTGAAAAACATGAATTTATTCTGTTCTGCTCAGGTCCAGAATTTTGGAACTAAGCATCTTTATGTTCAATATCTTGACTCACAAAGTCTTTAAAATTTACAACATGTAACTCACCTTCTTAGTTTTGTTGTATCATCTTTGTATGCAACAAACTCATGAACTAACTTTGAGATTATATCATCCACAACTTTATATTGTGTGCTTTGTGCAAAATTTCGGTGCCGTTCACTTTCAAGATGCTGCAATTAAAGAAAAACCATGAAACAAAGCTAATACTACAGATACAAATATACAAGTCAGCAATATGATATGGAGCAGCAAGTAAATATCATTAATTCATTACTAGCATCTCCAAGACATGAACTAGTAGTAGCTTTAGATATCATACACAGAAGCAGAAATCACGAATTAAAACCTACAAGGAAAAAAAATACCTACTTGCTGCTTTTTAGGAAGTATATTCAGAAAAATATTTTAAAATAAAAAGATAGACACCTCTGTTGATACCACATTTAAGAGATATGACTGTATCAAAGCATATACTTGACATTTCACATACTGTTTGCAGATCTTCATATTTCTTCCCACAACATTCACAATATCCTCCCTTTTTTTTGTCCTTCTGAGGAAGCTGAGCAGGCATTTCACAGTCCTTTTTATTTATTTTGTTTCTGTTAAGAGAATATTAACGAGTCTCAAATATGGAACTGAACTCTCAACTTTCCTCTCACAGTATGTTCATTGTTATTCACCTAAAAAACCCCAAACCAAATTAAAGCTTTATTTCCCCTTAAATGCTTTACATTATGTTAGTCAACACTTAGGAAAAACAAAGAAAAATTACCTATAAATTTAAAAACAAACAAAACACACAGCAAGAAGACAGGCAGACTCAGCAGAACTATAAGTAAGCATAAAACATCCAGGTTTGTACAGATGTACTATTACCAGAGACTCAGAATAAACATTGGAAAATTGCTAAAAGAAAAACAAACCAAATCTCACTTGAAAAATCAAACAACTTATTGAAACCTCTGCATAGCTGATAAAACCGAAACCAGGGAAAAACATCTTTTCACATCCCCTGTCTGTATTTTTGATGCCTAGGAAACACAGCAAAATCACCTGGTCTAACAGATGACCTCTCACTCATCAGTAGAAATAACAGTCATATTTGTTGTTTATGTGCCAATTTTGAGTGTGCTGACATAGTGCCACTTTGTCCTGCTTTTCTAGGCAAAGGCTAAGTGGGAATGTGAGAAAATGAACCTCAAGTTCTTCCTGGAGATTAACACATGAAGAAGTTTTCAATTACTGCTCCATGACCTTCAGAGTCCTCATCTGAGTAGAGCTACTGTTTGCTGCAATTCACTATTAAACCACCTAAGACTGATATACCAGCAATAAAACAAAGTCATCAATCCTCTACTTCCCTTTACTTTAAAGGAATAGTGCCATCTCTCTGCCTAGCCCAAAAATCATTCTGACAGACTTCAACAAGTATCTGCACAGCTGTGAGCTCTGGGCTGTACATCAAAAAATCTGCCTTAAAGGATCTCTAGTTTATAAAGCATAGAATGTATTGCTCTTGCACATTAAGGATACAGTTTTCAACAACTGCTTTCAATCCACAAGTCTAAACAGGTCTAGCACCTACCCCAGTATTTTTTGAGGTCCCTGGGACAGGCTCCACCCAGCTGTGTGCTTTTATTGTTACACCAGCCTTCCCACCCTCCTTCTCAAAACCAGTAAAAATCACTGAGAAACAGCAAACCAGGATATAACCCACAGAACACATCAACTGAAAACTGAGTATCTGCAGGTCTTGCCCAATGCAGATGTAGAACTGGTAACTTCACTTCAACAAGCTTTTCTCCCAGATAAAGACAAAACAAGCGAGCATTCCGCTCACTCTCTCCCAGAGCTGGCATTCCTCACATTTACTGGCTGAGTGTGAAACAATCTCCCCTAAATAACTCTTTGGTATGTGCCCTCCTGAAAGGTTAATTAGAAATATTCAAACATAACTCTTGACATTTTTAATATATCATATTTCTTAGTCCATATAAAGAAAACCTGCCTTTTGGGGTTTTTTTAATGCTTTAAAAAGAATGGACCTTTTCTAATTCCCTCGGAAGAAACACAATCAGAAACTGCCTTATTAATACGACAGTAACCATTGCAATACATATTTTTTACTTTCTCATACTGCTAAATGCATTCCAATAAAAATGTAAAAAAAAAAAGAAAAGAGTATCATGGCAACATAAGCTGATAAACCTTCACAGGGCTATCATAATGGTTTAACACTGGACAGAACAGTGGAGAAGACAGTTTATAAAGAAAACATTTAAGTCTTCAGCCCCAAGGACAGAAAAGCAGCAAGTCAGTAAATACAGGAAGTTCCACATATAGCTACACTACCTTTCACTTTAGTATCTTTAGTCTTTCACATGAATCAATTTTAGAAGTCAAAGAAATATGCTAGGTAGAAGAAATTCAAAACAATAGTTTGATTCACAAAAAACCTAGGCAATTTAAGATCCTTAAATAGTTTCAAATCATAAAACTGGTTTGACAGAAGTTTTAACTGCATCTGTAGTGCTCAAGTAGAGCCTGAATGTCCAAATGTATCACACAAACACTTGATCTAAGACCAACTGCAATTCTACCAGGCAGTTGGCATCCACTTCTCATCTCTGAAGTGTTGAAGCAAGATTAGCAGTCTAATTAGTATAAATTATCAACAATATGCACTCTTTATCAACAATGATTATGCACTACGATTGAACATCACTGTTTTAAAAAATTTAACTGCCTACTTTTGCACTACATGGACAAAAGAAGTCTTAAGAAATCCACTTCCTGTGAAATACTTACTGGATGGCATCCAAGATGAGGACAAAGAAGAAACCAAAAGCAGAAAGGAAAAAAATCTTATGCAGTCCCACAGTGAAAGGAGAAGGCTGCATTTTTGGATGTATGCATCTGTATGTCCAAAAAAAGGACTAAAGACAGGATAAAGAGGGTACAGAAAGAGAGACAGACACCAACAGTGTAGTAAATACATCAGCTGAGACATGGCTAGCAGTATTAAATAGAACACAAAATTCAAAGAGCAATTATTTCAGAACAAAATTACTTATGAAATAATTTAGAGAACAGCCCTCTCCTCGACCCACACCTCAAAAACAAGTTTTCAACAAACCTTTGCTTAGACTGAGTTGGCTTTTTACCAGAAGGATACTTCTTATCCACCTCAAATGGACTATACGGCTTTGGAACACAGTAGTTTAGAAAAGGAAAAGTCGGTAATTGCAGATAAAATGGTCTGTACTGGCTGCATTAGACAAAACAAGTGCATCAGAACCATCAGAAATGGAAAACGAGTTCATAGCACAAATTACATCAGGTAAAAAATCTTGAAAAAGTGTTTCTCTTTTACATATGACATACACGGAACGCTAAGCAGATAAATATCCTAAAATAAGTAATTCATTCCTTCCTATGAACTTACTGTCTTTGAGTTTCCAGAGCTGTCCTACAAATGTCCTGGGACATGACTTTTGTGCCTACCATTTTTTGTGAGCCGAATAGCCAATAAACCTAAGAACAACACGCAAAACAGTGCACTTGTGCTCCTGAGAAGTAGCTATAGCAGTTCCTAACATCCAATGCAGTAATTTATTTCTGTTTTCATTTTGCCATTTTCTTCTTAAAAAATAAATTGATCAGTTCACCATTTAACATACAAAACCTGATCTTTTCATCTTCCAGAAAGGTAATTTTCATGCACACCACTGTACTTGGAGAGGTATCAGAACTAGCAGTGCTCTAAATATATTAAGAATGTTTAAAATGGGGCATGCTGTAAAGTTCACATACTGAATCATTTCACTGAAATGCTGATGCCAGAGCTCAGACTGATTTTTTTTTCCCTCATGTTACTATTATAAGCAACCCAGGCAAAACTACAAGAGCAAGTCTGGAAATCATAATAGGGATAGCATCTTGTTCTGCTTCTGAACGGCTACTTATGTTGCACAAACTTTAAAAAATATTATGTTACATAAACATTTAAAAGTGCTTCGGGTATTTAGTACCCCATTACATTATGAAGACAAATTCACACTTATATATGAATTTCTTGTACTTATACAAGGGTGTTGGTCCAATTCTTCCCATTACCCTCATGTCCTTCATACCTATTACACCAACCCACAGTGTATTACCAGGTTTACATCTCTTTTTTCATTCAGAAAAGCGTCAAAGAAATCAGGTCAAAGAATTTGGCACTTATAAACAACATCATAAAACAGAAGTTATTTAGGAACTGAAAGGTGCAAAACATGCTGTGCAAAACAGCACCTTTTTTTACAACTCATTGTTCTGTCAACTTCTGGCAAACTGGCATTTTCTTATACAGCCAGGTCTGATTGAGATGAGAAAGATGTGAACATTTTGAAGGGCTGAAAAGATCAGATTTCAAGCTACTGTGGATACTGAAATCAGATTAACAGCTTGGGATTTTTCCTTTTAAAACTGAATGATCAAACAAGAAATTAAACCTAATTTGAAGGAATGGTTTTAACTGTAACAATTTCCCTTTTCTTACATCTAAACAGTCTTGGATCTAAGAAAAGATGTAAAGGTTCAAAGCTTCCAAGTTTCCCTCTCATTCATATGGTCTTTGGCAGAAAGTGACCCAAAGAATCCACTCTCATGATCTACAAACTGGAACTACCTATTAACTTTCCACTTCCGTTACCTATTGCAAATATTCCCTTCCATACTTACTACTTGCTCAGTCTCATCTGGTAACTAAACACATTTGTATCTTATTATAAGAGGACAGTACACCTGGCATTTGAAGTCATAAGTTGAAGGAAATTGAGATCTAAGGACACACTTCCTCAAGTAATTCTGAATTACTCAGTTTAAGAACCACATTATTGAATGCATGAAGAGAACACTTACCAACTTTTATCCTCCACCCTGATAAATGGATTTTGCAGTCTCCCTGCTCAAAAGATGAGAAAATGAAATTAAGAGAGAAATATTTTTCTTCAATGAGCAAGTCACAGCAGTAGCTGAATATATAACAGACTTTATTTTAAAATTCATTATGTACATATTTTGACACCTCTTGATTTCTGTAAGTTCTTCTACATGCTTTTCTTGGACATACAAATAGTAATGCAGCACCACACCTGACCACATGAGAACTTTAGCACATTTTTAAGATTTCAGAAAAAATGGCAAACCAGAAACCTCTACAATTATTGAAATACTTACTTTTTGACTTTTGACTAGTAACATGTTCTCCCTGTTGAAAAAAGAGAGAATGTATAAAATCTCTGTGTTATTCTGCACTTCATTTAAATATTTCGCTCTAGATAATTTAAGTTATGAGAGTCTACCTGTGTTAATCATGTCTTCATACACAATCATGAATTTTGCAGGAAACTAAGCTCATTAGGACTTTAGAAATATGGTAACTCTTTTCCAAAAGAAATAGTTATTTCTATACTGCAAAAAACCCCATCCCAAACCAGTGTTCTCTTTCACATGCTTCAATCTACTTTTCCTAAAACCAAAATTAAACAAAGAAATCACAAAGCTAAATGTGTACATTTACTCTCTCCTCTTGAAAATACCTTGCCATGGTTGAAAGTTGATTCTTCAATACAGATAACATTTTTACAACACTTTATAAATCCTAATTAATTGCAAGCTGTAAAATGTCCCCAAAACCTGCAGATAGCAACATTCTCCAATTAAGACAATTCATTTGCATAAATTTACACAGGTTGGGTCTGTCTTTATTTTTAGCAATGAAGAATAAAACTAAAAAGAACATTTGTCTTCAGAAAAAAAGTAGAGTTACATTCAAGCATCAGCTGCTAGTTGTAATTTATTCTTGTAGAGGTACAGACTCAGTGTATATTACTAGCAAGTAAATGCCACCCTGCTATCCGTGAACACACTGATGATTTGGCAGAGGATTTTACGTGGCCTCAATAATAAGCCAATACTGCATCCCAAAACAAAGTAACACTCACTAGGTAGTTTAGTTCCATTTACTTATCAGAGCTCCATGCATGGACTAGACAACTGGACACCTTCATGTGTTTAGTTTAAATTACAGAGCAACTGCAGACAGAGCAAAGAGCAACTCCAAGTTTAGATGTCTCACTGTATCACACACTGAAAACTGGAGAAACTGGGACGTTCACATGTGAAATGCACATTAATGGCAGGACAGCTTGAAGATGCTTTATGCTACCTTTTTACAAAGGCAAAGTTGAAGATTCCTTACAGAGATGACTTCTCCAGGAAACATAGCTGTGACTTTTCAAAATGACCAATCAAAAGCAAAGGGTTTCTAATCACTGTGTCACAGGGGAAGTCATACAAGGCAACATAATGACAATCTACATCATACTAAAACCACACTACAATTTTGTTTGTGTTTATTACTTTCAAGGCAGGCAAAATGGAAACTTCAGACAGCTCAGCACTTCTGATTCCTAGATATCCTTTTCAAGAGCAAAGATCTATACGTTACGGAATCAATGCTACTATGAAGGTTATGTTTTAAAAACTTTGAAATATGTAGCTAGCACTTCATGTTTTTCAAAGATAGTTTTTAAATCAATTTACAAAAAATACTGGTCTATGAAAAACCGAACATGAGCAAGACTTCATTAAAATAAAATATGCAAGCTTCACAGTAGACAGTATTTAGCATGTTAGTGTTTTTTTCAGTTAATGAAACAAATGGCATTTTCACAAAAGGCGAAGAGCTACTTACCACTTCTTTAAAAGAACTGTCTGCTTTTTTGAGTAGATAGAGCTCCCTTTTCTTTAATTCAATGCATTTCTTAACATCTGGTAAAAAGAGGAAGAATTATACTCAGGGTTTTTGTATGTTTGAGGCAACTGTAATTTTTTTTATATTTTGAATTCAACAAAAGAATATTTACACGAATGTCACAAGTTCAAGTCAGGCTTTCTCTAACAAAAATATTTACCATCAATATGAAGTATCTTCACTCCCCAACTCAAAGCATTGGACAGTACACTACCAGAAGGGATTAAGTCCTGCAAACAATAAATTGTATTAAAAATCTTACGCAATATATAGTAGATTATTTAACATGATTACAAATATATTGGAACATGTAATATGAAAGGTGAGATTAAAATGTAGATACTTTGCTTCTTGTCAAAATACTATTGCTCTCCTCAAATGACTTTTCCATCTCTGTGTTACAGCACTTCACCATTTAAACTTTCAGAAAGTCAAAACTGTTCTCCAATGTTGTATTTTACAGTAAGAGTTGAACAGTGACTCTATAAGTTTTCTTTAACTTCATGGGTACCTCTCAAGTGCTATTTGCATTTGCAATCTTGACAAATTTTAATACTCATCATAAGACTCCTCAGACACTTAATTCTTCAGGAAGTACCCAGAAACCATGACCTGACAGTTCACTTAGGACCATCCCTCAACTTCTGCCTGAGCATTCCATGACTTCACTTCTCACTAAGACCACTCTTACTACTGTTTGTTTTCTAGAAGAGCAAGACCAAACTTTCTGAAGCATGAGTTCACTGATTACTGGGTGTACCTGTTCTCTGATTGCTTTTTCAACCAAGGATTTTCCTCTGCTCATACACACCTACGTAAAAAGAGAAACACATTTGTAGCAAGGTGAGACAATTTACATTGCTGTTCACAAATACACATTAGCTATGAGAGTCTACTTTTGTTGACTGTACTGCTAATTCCTCACAAGGTTATTGTTGATACAGTCTACAGGGAGAAAAATACAACTAAAAAACCCAACAAGTAATCATTTTCAGCCAAAGCAGGTCACTGAAGGGGTAAGCAGCATTACTGCTGGAACAACACAGATGGTGTGCTAGTGGCACACACTAAAAGATGAGGTTCCGCCGGCTGGGACTTGTGCAAATTAAGCTGACAGTCATGAAGATAACCATGGCCTCTGTCTTATCACCTTCTTTTCTATCATCAGTGCATCTCCTTTTGTACTTAATACTGTTTGTTCATAATGAGCTGCCTTTACCTATCCAGGTTATTTACAAAATCACCTATGCAATGCACAGACCAGCCTGCAGACTGGCTCACAGTCATGTTTCTAAATAAGTACCACACACACAGTACAGGTAATTATTTCCAACTGTACTTTGAAAGGACACAAGTCTAGCCCATGTAAAACTTCGTATAAACCTACATAAATTCAGATACTAACTGTTGCAATTAATGTGATTTTCTAATAAAGGGTGGAAAACGCCCTTAGTATTCATAATGCTCAGTTTTAATTATTTCCTTGAACTACTCCCAAAGGGGGCTTCTGTTGATTCTGAATTAACAACACCCCATCAGCCAGACTTTAACAGGTTGTGTTGTGAAAGAGACCAATCACTGGATGCCATAACATGCCTATCCATACTGATCCAGCTGTCAAACATACTAACATCAATGTTATGTCAGACATAGTACCTCTGGAACAGATTTTAGTGTGCTCTTGCAAAAAAGGCTCCTTTTTAGTTTCTGAAACTCTGCTGACTTAGTTTGAGTTAATTAACTTTAACAAGTTAGCCTGAATAAGGGTTTAAAAATATATTTGAAAGAAAAACCCTTGTTCACCCAAAGAACTGCTGCCATCTTTAGGAAATGAAATAGAAAAAAAATTATGAGAGCATATCCCAAGGGTTGTATCCGATTTGCAATATTATTACTAAGAGCCTTACTGTATCTACCAGCTTAAATGAACTTTCATCACGTTGATCTTTTTGGTTGCTGGGATGAGGTGAACCATTTCCTCCCATATGTGCAGATTCCGGGCTAGGAACAGGAGAAATCTGGCCAAGGGTTCGTGCAAATTTTGCCTCCTTTTTACTCGTCACCAGGTAGTTGATATCCTTACTAAGGAAACTCTCTACTCTCTAAATTTAAAGATATAAAACATGTGATTATTTCAGGACAATAGATCAGTAACTCAAATTTTACACTGCATACTTTAAAGTGATAAAAGTTCTACAATAATTAGGTTCAAAAACACTGAATTAACAAGAACATATTTTCTAAATACAAAAAATTAGTTGCACTAGCATCTTACCAGTCACAAATTCTAAGTTCACTTTCTTAGTTTTGTAATCTTTATCAGAAGAGCGTTGCAATATTTTGATTATTATCACTTTTTGGACTATCCAACTGTAATACTTTCCAAATAAAGAATTCAAACACTGCATTGAGGAATAACAGAATAATTCAAGGAAAACCACTGTCTATATAATTTTATCTAACAGAAATTACATCGAAGCATTCAGTTAAACTTAAAGGCATGTGCATGCAAACGCATTTTAGTCTGCAAGAAGATGTAAATTTATTGAGTTCAGAACCAGCAGAAAAATTAATATTTCAGGAGTTACCATGTTTCACACCTGTAGTATTCATAACACTTCTCAAAAAGTTAAACTCTTTAGTAGATGCATATTCTCATACTCAGTAATATAAATATGTGGTTACCCTATTCTTGTTCTCTTCCATTGTGCTCCTCCAGTAATTCATTGCCAACTATTGTGAGAGCTATTTGCCTTGTTATTTCTTTACAGTTTATGTAAATCATTTTCCTCTCTTTTACTAATCAGCTTGAAAAGGACAAATCACAGGCAGCAAGGTTGAAACTGTGCCTTTCAATGCTGCTCGACATACCTTTTACAGAAATGGGACACTGAGGGAGGCACTTTGAGTGCATTCCACACAAGTAACAACAAAACACTTGGTAACTGGTCTTGAGGCTGTCAGAGCACCTCAGACTAAGGCATTTACTCCCCAGAATAAGCCTGAAAACCTTCCTTTTCAGTCTTTGATTTGTAACCTTACCTTTCACATATGAACTCTCAAAACTCTCACAGAGAAAGACAAAAGACCTTGTGCACTTATTTGATGTCAAATGTAAAGCCATGCATTTAATTTGAAACCATGTTACTGCTATTCCTTATCACTACTGTGATTTCAGACAGCATCTTGATTTACAAGCATCACCTTCATAAAGCTCCTCAATGTTCTTCTGAGGTCAAAAAAGTACTGCCAAAGCAACATTCAGAATAGTCAGGAATTTAAGCAGATCCCTTTTGACTCTGCACTTTAACGGACAAGTTTTCTCTACACCAACTCAAATATTCAATTTAAAGTGAACTAAGCAATTTCACTGCTTGTGTTACTATCATACCCTGCACTTGCTTGTATCAAATAGTTTCTTCCATACAGAAGAGTGAATTAGGAAAAAACCTAGTAAGATGCTTACAAAATGTGTTATTTAAATAAGAGCATTCAAAAATACTCATTAACATATTCTGTGCAAAAAGTACTTAGTGAAGTTACTGACTTACAGTAAACATATGCAAAAGTCTTCCTTTAATCTCTTTCAGGTTCAGCTGAACAACATTAGTTGTAACATGCAAACAAGTCAATACAGTCAAAAGTAGCAGAAAAACATCACCTCAAATAATGAAAATTAATAAACTTGGATAAAATTTTAAGCCAAGTGAATAATCAACTGAATACAAACCTTTATAATAAACACTTGTTACAATCAGCAAAGCAGCTTCTCTTGAAAAACCACAGAATAATGTGTTGATAAGCTCATTGTTTGCATTAAACACCAAGACAAAGAGAAAAATAAAACTCCATTACAGATACAGCACAAATAACAACAAAATGCAGTCACAAAGAACACAAAAGACACATTCCACATGTACCTTTTTCCTTCTAGAGTCATACAGGTGTCTATCATTAACTTACCCCTCCCAGCTCTCTGAGGTCCTTTCCTAATTTTTCAGAGATCACATTTGATGGGATATCCAGGTAAAACGACTTCCCAGTGAGTGGCTTAAATTTAAGTTTCTCTGTTTTTCCTGTGTCTTTCTTCACATTCTTGAGAGAAGATCCTATCTTTTCTGGTTTTGCTTGTTTTCCATCTGCTGGGGAAAAAAAGGCAATTTAAACAGAACTGGGTTTTGCTTGGTTTTCATGAAAATTCCTAAATTATGGAAATGGACATGGTAAACTTCCATACAATCCATACAATGGGGCTTGGGCTGGAAGGGACCTTAGAGACCACCCAGTTTCACCCCTTCCCCCTTGCCTCTGCCATAGGCAGATACACCTTCCCATAGACCAGGTTGTTCAAAGCCCCATCCAACCTGGACTTTAACAGGACTTTTAAAAAACAGCTATTATGTTAAACATGTTAAAACCCAAACTTTAATAACAATACCTCATATAGCCCTTAAAAGTTTTGCCTTAAAATGATATCCTAAAATGAACTCTTTATTTCAGTTGCTATATAATACTATCAAGTTTTGCAGCAGTTTGGCAAGTATTTGCTATCTGTGTACCACAGTACACACACTCCTTGCACAGTCCCTGAGAATCACAAGAACACCATTTTGGAACAGAATCTGTCTCTTATTCATCTGAAATACAAGAGAGTCTTAGGGAGTCTTTAAAAAAGACAGTCAAAAGTAACTGAAACATTAAAAACCACAAGATCTAGATCCTACCATTTATCTGCATTTTCAGCACACACCTGAGATGCAGGTCAAACAAACTTACATTCAGAACCACTGCAGTTATGCTCGCTCTGTCACAGTGAATTTTACTGTAAAAAACTAAGAAACCACATACAGCAATTAAACTGTGCTGATGAAGTTACTTGATGCTCAACACAGAGCTATCCACGTGATAACTGTTAAGACTAAACATTTAAATAAGCAAACAAAAAAATTCAGTCTTGGTAAGAAATAAGTCTCACTTCCGAAGGCAAATCTTGGAGTGTGGTGGAGTTCTACAAGAACATAATTTACAATGACAGGAACAGAATTATCCCAAGACCTGCATATATTGATTTTACATTGTCTTTTCTTCTGACTCATTCCCAGTTGCTTCTCTACTGAGAAGCTCAAGACCACGAAAGCTGCTAAAGGAAGTGAGCAGGCCTCTTCTGAAGACAAAAAGTCAACATGCAAAACAGTCCCTGTGTAGAGGATTTTCTCCCTCCCTGAAACGGTCTAAGAAAGGAGAGGGAGCAGAACCACCACTCGTGCTGCAAGATTCTCTGTCTAGGAATACTCTAAGTTGGGCAGAAACAGCAGATAGCTTTGTAGAACCTAGAAGACAAAAACCACTAGGGAAACAGGAAAATGGGGAAGCATAAGGCAGCGTAACCGATGCAGAATCTAAACAGAAGAAATTGCAGGCGTGCAAGCGAGATTTCGCCGATGATCAGGCATAGAATACGGTTGTTATGCCCAGCACACACATGCGACGGCAGGTCAAAATTAACACCCTAAGCACTGGAATTAGTACTGGAGCATATATACTGAACTTTTCCGGGAGGATCAGAAGTTTGGAGCGCGTTGGCAGGCCTGCAGTAACAAAGAGAGGTCCCTCCCGCAGAGCGGCTGCGCCCCCACCCCGCGGGCCCAACGAGCCTCCCGCTCCCGACCCCAGCAGAGCAGCGGCCTGGCCATTTCCCAGCACCCACCTGCCTCCCTGCCTTGCGAGTGGCTTGTAAAAGGGAACGAGTCCGCGCCAGCCAAGGCCACACTTTTACGTTTAACTCCCCAAACCATGTAAAAGCCAGAGCCGGGCAGGCGGCCCCAACCCAGGCCGATGCTGAACGGACCCCGCTGGGGCAGGCCTGAAACTCCCCGGCCGCCCCCAGCCCCCTGCCGCTTACGGGGACGCGCTCCTTTGTCGGCGGCCTCCGCAGCGCTCGGCTTCATCTTCCACCGGAGTCACATCCTCCTCTGCGCCGCGGCTGCCGCCACCTGCACGGTCAGCGCGGCCGCCCCGCTCCCCCCTCACCGCCCTTCCCGCCCGCGCCCGGCACCGCCCCCGGCACCGCCCCCGCCCCCGGCCGCGCGGGGAGGGCGGGGCCTCCCGCAGAGGGGCGGGGCCTCCCGCAGAGGGGCGGGGCCTCCCGCAGTAACTCTCAATCAGGTATCCGGCATGGAGGGAACGACTTCAGCGGACAGCAATATAGGACTCACAAACAACAGCCAATTTTTAGCTACCCATCCTTGGTTACTGTAAACTCAGTGTTCGGAACAGAGTGCTTAGACCAGGAGTGTGCAGCTACCGTGGGGGTGGACCACCAAAGACTGACTGCCAGCACTGAGCTGCATCTGGGACATGGCAGAGCAGCTCCCCAGCACAGAATGGCCACCCAGCATGGCACACGGCTGGCAGAAACCCTGTGCTGGGGAAAATATACACAGTCATCACTGCTGTCAGCTGCACCTACATCCCCTTCCCTCTCCTTTCCTGTGCTCATTCTGATCTCCCCTCTCCCTGTACACACAATACTCTTCCGTCTACACTCACTGCACAGGACCAGGTCTCCTCACCCTCACAGCAACCCCACAATCCATCACAGCCTTCTTCTTCCTTACTTCCCAAGGCCCTCCCCACACACAAACACTAAACACCCCCATGCTGTTCCCATACTAACCTCAGGTTCCTGCTTCCCAGACATGCTGCTGGCTTGCTGCTTCAGCTCCTCTCTTAATCCTCCCAGGATCCTCTACCCACTGCAATGGCCCTTGCTCCATACTTTCCAAACTTCTCTCATCTTCTCAGCTTTCCTGCCATTCAAACACCCTGTGGATGTAAGAATTCTCAGCAGCTCACTTTCTGGCACCCCAAGATGAACAACCAGCATCTCCAGCTGCTTCTTCTGCAGTCCCCAGGCCTACAGTGCGGACATGCTCCCTGGCACCAATGGCAGAATGCCTCGAAGGAAGAAGTCACACCCTGACTTGGAATACTGCTCCCAGAGGAAGGCTCCCATCAAGCTGAAGGCTCCCATCAAGCTGAAAACACCATCTGATAGACTGTGTGTTGTGTAGGCCTGATCAAGACCCATCAAATGGACCTGCTGCTTGTGCTAGTAAACGAAAGGATCACACTGGCAGATCATAATTTCCCACTAAGCTGGCATTCTCACAGGATGTCAAATGTAGGGGAATGGAAATCCAAGAGCCTCAGACCCTTCTGAAGCAGATGATGTTCCAAAGGACGCAAGCTTTCAGTCCATTCTTCCTACTTCTGACATTTTCTCCTTATCCCCATGCTGCCCCACCCTGGCTCTTATTTCTCATCCAGTTCTGATTCACTTTTCCTCCTCAGTTTTAGTCACCATGCCTTCTTCACCGATGGACCATAATTCCTGCAGTCCCTCAGAGCACAGAACATGTTTGATTTACATGCAACATTTATGGAACGTCAAGACAACAAAATATAGAGTTTTAGCATTTTATTTTTTTTTCTAAATGATTAATGTTTAGAACTGAGAAAGACGCACATAACTGATTTCCCATGCACAAACCCCAGAAACTCAGTGGTGTCTTTACATGAAAGATTTCAGTTGAACAACACATGAATTTCACACCAGTAGCTCCAAGAAAAGAGCCATCAGTGAACATGACTGAAGATCATGATTATAGCCCCCTCCAAAATACTGATGTAATCTAGTGTGAGAAGTGTTTAACAGCAAACAAGACCCATGAAATCACCTTGATGTAGAATGTTATCTTGTGAAATATGGATTCCCTTATTTTATTTGTAGTAAAAATGCATCTCTCGTTTACAAATTTATATTTAATAATGTTAGTCAACTGTCATGAGAGAACAGATACTTAATGTAATAACAAAAAAAAGTTACATGAAGTAATGGGCATTCCAACAGTGTATGGTGAAAGTTAATTACAGAGAAGTTAACTGGGTGGGCACATGAGGGCTCAAAAGACAAGATCTGGTGGATTTTGCTAAAATGCTTTAAAATTCTGCATTAAAACAGCATCAGTTACATACCCTGCCACGGATACAGTGACTTCTAGAGGCATGGACTAGAGAGCTATGGACATGTACTTTGAACCTGCTCCAGCTAAATCCAACAGTGCCTTGAGTTCCAGAGATGGGTAGCCTCATACTTACAAAGGCTAAACACTTCCTGTAGTTTCAGTAAAGGTAAGAATGAATCCTCTTTCTTTCAAGCCCATCCTATGATGACCAGATTTTAGTAGTAGTGCCAAGATATCATCACAAGAGGGAAATCAACTAAAACTGTACAGAGTGTAATGATATACTGTAAACACCGAAGAGTAAGCAATAATTAAAAATGTCCTGTACTGCAGCTACTCATGTAAACAATTTATGAAACTTCTTTGGCACAAAAAAGCATTTTCCCTAGCACTTATAAATACAACATACTTACATGCACTTAACTTTTGTTTAAAAAGTTACTAATTATAGTGTTAAGCATTACCTTGATTAGCAAAATTCATAGATAAGATTGTATCTTACAAAGAATTAAGAATATAGTTTGCAATTCAAAAATTACGTTGCAAACTTTGTAGGGTAATCTGGAAAGTTAGTTACATTAAAAAAATGCAACAGCTAGGCCAAACCTGCGACAGTCTCCCTTCTTTTTTTCCTATCAGTAATTTAAATCAATGGCAAGTAATTTGAGAAAACTGATTTAAGAAGTTCTGCTGTATTATTTTACCAAGAAAAATACCTATTGCACTACTACAGGCAGGAGAAAAGTCTTTAACATGGAAATACAGTCATTACATTGTCTTTGTTTTCCCTTTTTCACCCTACTTGGGATCTTGTCAATAAATACAGAATCCAAACTTCCCAAGGTGTTAACCCCACAATCCTTAGTCCCCATCTTTCCAGCAAGAAATTTCTCATATAATCTTAGATTATCTGTAACTCAGGTTGTTTGAAAGCATTTAGTGAGTTTCCTCATCATTTAAAAATTGCTACGTATGCTTGATTTATATGATCAAGTTACATTTGTTATTCACATGCAACTTCAAGAGTTTGCAAGAGTGTCTCAGTGTGATTCTTCAGTGGGATTTGGACATCTGAGTGCCATGATACTAACAGGAATGCAAAACCTAACACTGAGCCAACTTGAGAAAAGCTGTTGATAGCTTAAATATGCTGTTTTATGTCCTACACACCATACACGGATGAAAAGATGTAATTTTAGATAAAGTATTTATTTGCCTATAAAGACTGGTGTTAGGGATTCGCTGTCATTTCTGCAAGGGTTGATAAATATTTGAAGCACTGCAGAGAAGTACAGTGGCTAAAGCAGGGCTAGGCCAGTGCAAGGAGAAACAAAGCTGATGGCAATTAAGTAGGGGACTGATTTCCAACTGTTTAATTTTAAAAATCATTCATAAACATCAGATTATACATTCTGTACCTGACCTAGAGCTTTAAAGAAACCCAGACTAAAAGAGAAAATCTTGAAAAGTCCTCTGGGGGAAAAAAGGGTGAATGAAAATGGACAGAATTTGTAAATTACACAGGTAACTAGGAAAAGAAAAAATAAAGCAGCTTATTTTTTTAACTCAGAACTAGCAGTCTTCATTGCAAGTCATTTCATGGAACATAAACCAAATGCATCCAACACAAAGCTCTTCCTTCTTGTGTGTATCTCAAGATGGTGTTAAGCCTGGACTTGTCATCTCTGTTGTGGGACTTGCAAGGTATTCACTTGATTTCAGACTTGTGAGAGACTTGTAACTTGCTACTGATGTAAGAGAGCCACAAAGACCAAGTAATGATGGAGTGTCTTCCTTCCCTGTTAAGAAAAACAAGAATTAACCTAGTAAGTTTTACAGCACAAGATGACCAGAAAAAAAAAGAACAGAAAGGGCAGTTTCATCTACACTATTATGAGTTACATACTACTGCTTCAGCACGGGCATGCTTCATTAATGTAATTAGGAAGACATGTAACTTAATGCCACATCTTCCCTATCTAGGTGGTACAGAGATCCCTTGCTGTGCATTACAGGCTGGGCTGTAGGCAGCCTCCTGCAGAGGCAGATCCAAAGCTCTGCTGACTACACAGTGAACTGAAGTTACTGATTCCAGCATCAGTTCATTGTATTTAAATTGTCCATTGTATATAATGGAAGTAAAATTACTAATACATGTCCATACCAAAGATCTAATTTTACATCCCACAGACTGGAATCAGAATCTATTTCTATCAAAATATTTTGTTTTTTAAACCTTTGAAATGCATTAGGCTCCAACCACTGGAAAAAGCCACACAGTGCAGGAGTAGAAGTGCAAACATCTGCCCTGTCATCCAAATACACCTGACAGCCAACACGGACCATACCCACAGGAAACTGCCCACACTGGACAATTTCTCTGTTTATGTCTTCTCTTCTCAGGATAGCTGTTCAACTTATTTTGTACCAACTCTGCTAATACATTACATTGCAAAGAATTTGATCTACCAATTTTATCCTCCTGGCTCACCTACAGAATAGGAAAGTCACCCTAAACTAGAGATTAAAATGACCTCAAAAAGGTCACAGGCACAAGATTTTATTGATAGGCCACATCTACAAACACATCTATAAAGCAGCATTTCTTAAAATGTTGTCACGTGTTCCTGACAGAAAAGGTTTGTTCTAATGAGAAGGATGTAAGAAAAAATCCCAAACAACCCAAACCATGCTTTGTTCTGTAATTCATTATGAAAAAAATAAGTTCTCTTGCATCATTTATGGTTCTCACAAGCATTGTCTAGTAGATTTTAGGTCTCACCTTTACTGAGCTTTTTTCAAGTGACTGAATAGCTTTCTCTAAAGAATGACTTAGATCAGCTCTTTTCAAAAGTGTTTACTTTTAGAAAAATCTTTATTACCGTAAAAACAACTTTTTAAAGACTTTATTTAACATGAGAAACATAAAATACAGACAGCAGTGTAACACTGTTTGGGCACAGCCCTCCATCTCAACTACTGTGAAGCTAAAAATCTTACTACAGAAGTGGGCTTCAGAGTACTGTGAAAACTTACTACTTCTAATCATTTAGTTAAAACTGCCACACTGAGAGTCAGACCAGAGAAACCACAGCAGGATCACTGTGTCTTACAAAACTACACTAAAACTTCAGTGCTGATGAACCTCTCTGATTTAGAAATGAGATTTTACGCTACTTCTAAAGACAGTGTTGAAATCAAAACCTGAACTACTATTACCATTGGTTTTGTGACACCTTTAATTTACAGAAGATAAGACAAAGCAAAAATTCAAATGATTAACATTACAAAAAACAGTTGAAAGGAGATCCGTACAACAACTCTTTACAATAGCAATGCTTATTCTGTCTCACTTTCTTAAGCTAACTTGAGTTATGTAATACTAAGGCTCTGTATTGTCATTTTAAAGCTTACAGTTGATGAGATACAAAAAGGGCTTTTTACATTAATTTATGTTCTATACCCAAAATACTACTATTTCAGAAGTCCTCCAGCATTTTTCTGCTTTTACAATTGTCCACAAGATGGAGCAGCTAAGCAGCTCTGTTTTAATGGAAACACTGTCAGGCTGCTTCTCTGCGGATAAATGTTAAATGCAAGATGTAAGAATGAAAGTGGTAGTTGCAAATCCAATGCCTCTAATCTTTCTTTTAAGAATCAAAATTAAAGAATTTATTATAGCAGAAAGATGTCAGAAGATAATCCCTGTAGCAGAGCTGACTGGTTCCGTGATGGAAAGAGAAGGTATGCAACATATTTGAAGCTTTAAACACAGCACAGAGTCTTGTAATTACTGGGGGAGTAGGGTGGGTATCTTCATAAAGCCAAACTTAGTTGAAGCAGAGTCCTTAGGGGTTTCCCCAGAGAATCGAAAACACGTTGCATAACAATGAAAAATACACTTTTTCAATGCATATTTTCTTCACACTGAAAATTCATCTCATGGGGACTGAAGTTCACAGTTATGAAGAACAAAATTAAAGGAAGCCACTAGACTGGCTCTGTACCTTCATTTAACATGTTCATTCCATCCTGCTTCCCATCCTGTGAGTGACCTGGATCCAGAGAGGATTGAGAAAGACTAACTTCTGCTGAAAGCTGGTCCAGACTCTGAAAACTTTTCCTGCAAAGCAAGTGATAGCAACACATTTAATGATATAACTAGATATCTTCACCTCTTAAGTTTTCTAAAAAAAACTAGGCAGTTTATCTTTCTTCTCTTAAAACACTTTTTCATTTGTTTCCTGTCTTTTTTCCTAAAGAAATAGTTTCTTTCTCTCTCTCTCTTTATTTTAATTATAATCCAAACAAAGGAAATTTTTATGGTAAGCAAGAGAAACTGATTTTATTTACCAGCTAATCCTTGTACACTGTAACACGATATGCTTCAAAGTATGCTGAGGGAAATACATAATTTTCAGTTTCCCTGTTCCTCCAAAGGGGAATCAAAATAAACATTAAACTTACTCATCCCATCGTTGATTGTGCTTTCTGTAAAGTAGAGTGTCCAAGGCAACAGCATTGACATCCAAAGCTCCTGGAGAAGGCCACTGATTGGTGAGGTGAGTAGTTAATTCTTGTCTTGATCTCAAGTCATTATTCTTTAACACAGTTCTGTGAATATAAAAACCAGTAACCCTCAGTCTATTTAATGCAATTCTTTAAGCTACAGAAAGAAAAACCAGGACAAATAGTCTGGACAAAGTTGATCATAGAATCATCATGGTGAAGAGACCTTCAAGGTCATTCAGTCCAACCATACACCCAGCACTGCCACTGCAACCCCTAAACCACATCCCCCAGTGCCACATCCAGATGCCTCTTGAGCACCTCCAGCGATGGTGACTCCACTACTTCCCCAGGCAACCTATTCCAATGCCTGACCACCCTAACAGGGAAATTTTTTTTTCTAATATCTGATCTGAATCATCTTTGTCTCAGCTTATGGCCATTTCTTCTTGTCCTGCAAGGCAGAAGAGACCATTCCCCACCTCACTACACCCTCCTTTCAGGTACTTGTAGAGCAGTGAGGTGTCCCCTCAAAACAAAAGAACCCAGTTCCCTCAGCTGTTCCTCCTAAGACATGTTTTCTAGACCCTTCACAAGCCTTGTTGCCCTTCTCTAGACACACTCCAGCACCTCAATGTCCTTTTTAAAGTGAAGGGCCCAAAACTGAACACAGCACTTGAGGCACAGCCTCACCAGTGCCAAGTATAGCACGATCACTCACCCAGTCCTGCTGGCCACACTATTTCTGGTATAGGCCAAGATGCCATTGGCCTTCTTGGCCACACTGTTGCATCATATTGAGCCAGGTGTTGACCAACACCCCCAAGTTCCTTTCTGCTACACAGCTCTCAAGCCATTCTTCCTCCAGCCCTCAGATGGGGTTGTTGTGACCCAAGTGCAGGACCTGGCAGAACTTCATGCAGTTGTCCTCAGCCTTTGCCTGTCCTTAGGCTGAGTCTGTCCAGATCCCTCTAATGAACCTTCCTACCCTCAAGCAGATGAACATTCCCACAAAACTTAGTGTTGTTTGCAAATTTACTGAGGGTGCACTCAATCCCCATGTCCAAATCATGAATGAAGATGTTAAACAGAACTGGCCCAAAAACTAAGCCCTGGGGAAAACTGAGCTAGTGACCAGACAGATGTTCTACTTCGAGGGACCAACAAATGGCAATTTTCATAAAGCATCCCAAACTGCTCATTTTCTTAGGGGAAGCAGCCTAGAAACCTATTGAGATGTATTTATTTACAAAAAAAAAAGTTGAAATTAGGATCCTTCTGCAAAAGCAATAAAAAAAAGAGCAACTATATGCAAAAGATTCTTTCTGCCAGTATAATGATAATTTAACAGCCCGGCTGTTTTGCAAATCCACTATGGGAATGTGATGTTGTTCCCCCCCAGTTTTTTTGTAGTTCGAACACCCTCCCACTGCCCCCCTTCAATACTTTTCAATGAATGAACTAAACCCCAGACATGTTAATTCCAGTATATGCTTCCAGACAAAATATAACACATAATTATTCTGTGTTCTACCACCTTACAGTTTGTAGGAACTTATGTCTATAACTAACAGAAAAAGTATAAACTGAGCACCTTACATGTTCAAAGTAGTTTTGCCTCAGATTACCATAAAGCAAACCAGGTTTCTAAAATTCTGGAAATGAGCAAGCTAATATGCCAATATTGGAAATCAACTGCCAAAAGTCATACAGAAATAAGGAAAGTACATAGTTCTTCAGGCTCCAAGACAAGATCAGCCTTTTTCCAACAGTACAAGGCAACCTGCCCTTATACTGCTGTTGAATAACTGGATACAAAAGTAATAGTGCTTGACCCACAAATTCTCCCAATCCACACAATACTAGACAACAGTAAAATGCTGCTCTACAAGTTTGACTATCTCTGTCCTGAAGCAAAAAGCTAATGTTATGCATCTCCATACCAAATGGACTCAGAAGTTCAAAGTCAAATGCCATGTTGTTATCTGAAATGCCAAACTGCACAGCAAATTAAATAAATATCCATGGCACACATTTATGTGACTTCTCAAATAACATTGTCAACAGGTCTATTTTTACAATGCAGTTTTTATTCTGGTGCCATCTGAACAGTTTAGACAGGAACATCAGTAGGGGCACATAACACTGCCTAAAGAGCCAAAATTTCCCACAAAACAAAGACAGACAGTGAGCTCAGTAAGGAGTTTTTAGCAGCTGAGTTTGAGAGAGGAGAAAGATACACGGTAATATTGCATGAGAAGGGGGTGAAGCACCACAGTGAATAAAACCAATTTCAGGAAACTTTTATCAGGATCATTAACTTCCCCAGCATTCACACAAGTCAATAATCAACTTCTCTACCCAGGAATCTCCCACGTCACCCTCCTCTTTCTAAGTGGTCTATTGGAGTAATCACTTTGCTAACCCAAAACCCTTAGTAATTTCAAATATCCTGTATGGTATTCCCTTCCCCATGCAATTACCCGAATTCCATGGGGCATACTGAGCAACTGAGCATTAAACAGCAGGTTTGTTACATGTTTGTTGATTTAAGGAAACTGAAACAGAGACAGCAAGTTCTCATGAGGTTTGCCAGGTACATTACGTCACCTCCTTATTCAGAAGGACATCTTGGACGCTTTCACAGAAGTTTCTTAACAGGATCCAATTTATTTGAGCAATTATGCCTACAGTGCCTAAATGCAAATTCCCACACATAAAACACACCTATGTAAATTCCCATTTGGACAACTCCCATATGTTATCACCACACAACTCAACACACATCTACAGGGAAGTTGCTAATAGTGGAATTTTTGCATTCTATGGGGGTTTCTATAGTGAGGTTTTCCCCACAAATCTTTATGCTACAGTAACCTGAAATTTCACCCTTTCTGCATGAACAAAGAAATCCTGAAGACTCACCAAACTTCTCCAGGGATTTTAGCATAACAACATTAAATGATAGTTCCACTAGATCATTTCTTAAACCACTCCACCATGTTCAGGAAGAAAACTGGGCATCAAGTAGGATAAAGAACTAACTATTCTCCTCTTAAAACTTCTATTTTGAATTTTTAGAAGTATGTAAAAATAGATTTGAATATATAAAAGCAGTCCAAACACAGTAACCAATATATATAAAATAGTAATATAGACAATAGAAAATTAGATGAAACATTCACAAGTCTGTTAGTTACCACCTATTTTTTCAGCTTTGTAGATTATTTAGCTCTTTGCTCTTTGGCAGCCATTTTTCAAGTATCATGAGATTCTGCTGCAGCAGAGTCATTATAAAGGCACTGCCTGCAAACAGCAAATCTCTTGAGAAAAACAAAGGCAGTACCAGTTTTTGCCTATTAACCAGACTTATTTGAAGAGTCAAAGTATTAAAGTGCATGGAATCATAGAACCATTTAGGTTACAAAAGACCTTTAAGATCACTGAGGCCAACCATAAAGCCAACACTAAACTATGTCCCCCAGTGCCATGTCTACACAGCATGCATAATCTGCAAACCCTTAAATCGCTATGAGGCAAAACCGAGCCTGCTACAAATATTCAAAACCAGGAAAAGAAATGGATACAAAAGCATTTACTATAGAAAGGAGTTAAAAAAGGAAGCAAATATGATCAAATTTTAATGAAAAAAACATACAACTTTCAAAACACACAATGTGAAAAAATGCTGCATAAGACAGAGTGCTGTCCTGCTCTTGTTCATGTAAGAGAAGAACTTTCTAAAGATTGAGAGTTCTCAAAGTACAACAATTTATTTTATTCAAGGCAGACTGAATTTCTACAGTAGCTCTCCTGTTCCCCAGAACGCAAGCGCTGTAACCAGTGTTAGCCAGATCCGGGCAGAGATGCCACAGGGTTTGAAGCAGGACATTTCCTCATCACCAGGAGTGCAATGAAGACTACAAGCTTTTTACTTGTGGTCAGGTGTTTAACCAAAAGAACAATATTACTATTGAAACTTACTCATCTGCTTGTACAGCAAAGAAAGTTTGGCACATAAAAGCTTTTGGAAGAAAATTAAAGTCTTGATAAAGCAAAAGTAAGAAATGAAGAAATGGTTGAGAGGTACAAATAGCAAATAGAGATAATTGTGAAATCTACAAGTTTCACAAAATATTCCAGAATAAAATGTAAAACCAGTGTTTTCTCTTATTTACATACATAAAAAAAAAGACAAAGAGGAACTGCTGAACTCTTTGGGTCTTAACTGAGAAATATTTCAAAAGTGTTACCAAGAGTTCACATAAAAATAATATAATGTAACCCATAAACTTCCGTATAAAATGCCAGTCTGTAGTAAAGCACACTGAACTGGAATGGCCTATGTACACACAGATTTTGTTCTATTACATGTGTTTCTAAGAACAAGCCGCTGGCAAGAAACACCAACTGAAATCCAGAATGAAGTGAACACCTGTAGACCAAGACTCAAAGCCTGGATTTTACAAAGGCTATTACTGCTTAACTTATAACTTACATGGAACAAAGTCCATAATACATAATAACACTGAAGATCACAGGTATGTAGTTCTATTTTTAAAAAAATTCAATAAAACATTGTTCTATTGGGTTCATAGCTGTGAGGATTTAAAGATGATGCAACAAGCATATACAACAAGCTGTTAACGCCTTTTCTTCTGACTGGAACAGAAGATAAAAGCAGTGGCTAAAAGTAATAATCTCGGGAAGGCAGGTCATATATGGAGAATACAGTGGATCTTAGTATGAGATTGATGATTGTTTTTTGAATGGAGAGGCAGTGAGATATGGCTCAACACAGTATCCTCAACTGACATGGTGAGAATGTGGAGTGTGGAAAGTTTTGTGCAGAGTAGGAACAATATGTAGGAACTTATTATGAAAGCAGGGGGGTTAAAGCAATTTATGGTACATTCCCTAATCCAGGCATGAAAAAATTCTTGATTGTGTGATGGTCTGTGAAATTCCCTTCCCTCATCCACCTAACTGGTATCTTCTCTGCCTACAATCATTTCCATCTCTTTATAATCACATTGGTGAAAAGTAGTAGAATCTCTGTTTTATAATCTGTAAAAAGAAATCAGTTGTACCTTCAGCAGTCCTTATCCCAACAAACAGTTTTGTAAGATAATTTCATATAGTTTCAAGTTCTGAAACACAGTATAAAAATCAAGAAATAGTAAAGAGATAGCAAGCAGAGAAAAACTACTCAGCAACAAGAAAAACATTAGACTCTTATCAATATTAGTCTCATACTGAATCCAAAACACAGCATTAAGAAGAAAATTAGCTCTATCCCAGCTGAGACCAGGACATTTCTTCTAAAATGACCAAACACCCTTTGTATTACTTCATAGCATAGATTTTTCCATAATGCATATATATAAGAAAAGTATAATATACACAGTCTCACCATGTTAGCCCAAGATACCCTATTTAAGTTATGACATTTAAATTTTTGTGGGTTCTTTTTTATGTCGGAAAAAAGTCAAAACTCCATACAAACTCAAAATACTACTGCAAGTAATAATTTGTTCAGCAAAACAATCCACAAAAGAGATAAGAACATCATCTTAATACTAGAATACATCATTAAAAGCTAACAAATATTTGGCTCACATCTATATTTTTGTTCTCTAAATCAGGAACCACTATTTAAATTAAGTTCCTCTTCAAAAACAAAGAAAAGTAAAACCATTCTACTCATGAGTTCCCGCCTATTACAAAAGAATACTTATGGGCCATTAACTAATCAATATTAACATACTTCCAAGTTGGAACTAAGTGTCTGCAGCTACATAGGCTCCCTCCAGACCTGTAAATTTACTTACTTTTATTCAAGAGTAACAGAAGCAGCCAGAGTGTTCTTCAGGTTTACACAGCTATTCCCAAAATGTCTCTGCATTGTTTTGACTTTCAGTTATTTAATTGTGTATTTAAGAAGCTGAGAAATGTGAGATTAGTGAAGTGTTTCAATAAACATCCTTCCCTAGTGTTCAGACCCTGTCTTTGTCAGGTACTCTCCAAAATATTTACTTGCAGGTTTCCTCAACTGTTATTATCCTGAGCTGTTTATTTAATGATTTATTATTTTGAGATTATTTATTAAGCACAATCAAGATATATTTTTGTAAGGTACACACATAAAAACAAAATGCCATTGACAAATTACTGCCCATTTCCATCGCTGCTGCCCTTTCAGTTCTGGTACAATGATGTAAGGAGACACTCTGAAGATGGATCATCCTTATCTATTTTTAAAATCTTTTAAGAAGCTTTTGTGATTTGGGGTTTTTTTTGTGTGCATGTGTTTCCGTGTTTTGTTTGTTGTTGTTTTGGTTTGGTTTTGTTGTTTGGTTTTTTTATTTACTTCCTAAGGTCACCCCACACGCAATTCTCTTTGCCACTAGCACTGCTTTTGGCAGCTCAAATGCCTCTCAAAAGATTAAGAAATTACTTATTTGAATTAACATATCTAAGACTTCTGGATTTTGAAAGTGTGACCTGAGTTACAGTTCAGGGAGGAATAGGGACAAAAGATAACCTGTATGTGGGGTTCCTGCATGCACAACAGAAATTACATAAAATGTTGCTTATCTTGGTCAGTTACTATACTGTAACTGTATTACCTGGAAATGGAAAAACAAATAAATAAATAAAATTAAGTCTCACGTTTAGTCGAAGCTAATACAGAAAAGCCTTATATGGGTAACCACATAGAATTTCTGATCTCATTTCACCTAGACTGGATTTCCAATTTCCCCTAGATCAAATTCAAATTCACGCCATTGGAAGCCTATTCCAAAAGATTCATTTACACAGATGTTTTTGTTTGTTTAATAAACCAAAAGTCAGTTCTGTTTCCAATTATGCCTATGAAAAAACCAGTAATTTCTTACCTGCAAGTTTAATTTCTCCAAATCCAGAAAATGCCAGTCCAGTTGGCAATTTGCCCTCCTACCAGCAGATGAGGACAGGAAATAAACCAAACAGACTAATTCCCCAAGAAAGGGAATTATATCAGATGAGTGCTCCAGTTCAACAACTTCCTGAGTAATGAAAAGTAAAAGTGAAAATAAAAGCTTCAAAGAAATAAAAACATTTGAATAAGAAAGAACAAGCTTTAAAAACCTTTATTTAGGACAGGAAATATGGAATGCAAACTCAAATTGGCAGCATACATGAATATAACTAAAATCTGTAAGAGTAACTCTAAAATAAAAGGGAACTCCCAAACTGGCAGCACTGTAGCATGACAGTGAGCTGTCTGGACTGGTATGTCATTGGACTTTGAGAAATTAGATCAGCAGGTATGAAAATGAGTTACTTACCAGTAGATTTTGATGCTGCAATGTATCAGTTCTTTCAGGTTTGTGCCCTGTGCACAGGCACAGCATTCCCCATGTTAGATGCCAGAGCAGTTAGATCCCAGCAGACTTGCTAAAGGCAGCTGCTGCAGTGAAAAAAAGTAGGAATGTCCTACCACAATACATTCTTACTCTTTCTGACTGGCCAACAGATCTTAGTGTGTCACAGCAATGGTACTAGTTGTGCCACAGAACAGAACCCCCTGAACCATCTTCAGCATATTTTTAGTCCTCCTTTATTGTCCCTTAGAGATCTTGAAGTATATCCCCCAGTCATAAAATCAGTTATCAATTTGATACAGCCTTCAATCTTCTTGACCTTTGGATAACTTGGATAAGTTTTATATTGGCAGAAGTACTGACAGCTTGACTCTTGAGTTCTAGCCTAACTACAATCGAGTTTTTGTTTCAGAATACAGACATCCAGAATGGATCAAAACACACTGTAATATGTTAACTTTGTATGTGCTCATTAAAATGGCACTGCAGCCTATGACTGACACTCTTCATGTCCTTGGACAAATAACCAGACCTGATTCTCTGGAGGAGGGTAACAGGCACAACACAACCAGTTTCCCCAGATCACAGGTCTTGGCAAAAAACAAGAGAAATATTGAACTTGAGTAGCAACCAAATTACTGAAAAAGGGGAGCTCTAAAGTCAGTTCTCCAACTATGGGATCTTCTTTCCTGGGAAATGAGGATTCTTAGCGAACAGAATTTTTTTTACAGATTATTAAATTTGCCTTCTGTAAATATCCTCTCAAAGTCAGCTTGTCACTTAAAGATTTCTTTTCCTCATGTCAGTGATGTAAATATGAAATACCTGTCTACAGCTGAGTTCTCCTGGAAAGAACATTTCCATGAGGGCGTGGGAAAAAATACATCAAGATCTTCCTCCATAACAGATCAAAAAAATCACTAAAACCACTGTTCTTCTCAGCAATTTTTTTTGACATTTTAACATGTTTCCTTTGAACTCAGTAAAAACAGGAGAATCAAAAGCAAAATGTTTGGATAGCTTTGGGTTGACAGAACAATCACCTTTTTGAGAACTTCCACTTTTATTTAAAGCCAGTATGAGTTTAAGAGTTTCAGCAGAGATAAGTCAACAGTATCATCTCCTACATAAACAAGCATTGCCAAAACTAGCATATGAGCTCCTTCACAATGCCATGTTTCTGATTACACACAGAAAATAATAGTAGCAAGCCAAAGTAATTTAAGTTCTTCCTGGCAGTTGAACGTGAATTAATACAAGTGCCAAACTGTGCAAACAGTAAGACAGAGCTTGAAAGTCTAAGGCAATTGCAGAATTAAAAAATGTAGAGCAAAGTCTGATCCAAGGGCAAAGGGGTAAAGAAAACCCAAACAAAAAACTGCCACACAGGGAAAAGAACTGAAGAAATAGAGAAATGAGAAGGGAAAACAGGTGGCAAATAAAAATCTTGCCAAATGTAATCTGAGTTATAATTTGGATGACAACATACTGAAAAACTATGATGTTATGTGGTTGTGTAAGAACATCTCAATATCAAACAGAAAAGGCACCAGTTTGTATCTCAACCACTTGTTATCCAAATGGGAAGGCAGCTAATAAAAGCTTCTTGTTCAGGAATCAGGTAACACACTACATTGTATTTTCTTGGTTTTAACTTCAGACATTTCACTTTTTGTATTTTAAACCTTTCCAGAACTGATTTAGACTGTGTTTTGTTTTAGGAAAATATTGAAGAAACAAAGACACAAAGTTGTAGCCTTAAAACTAGAAAAACAAGCTATAACCCAAACTTACAAATATCATCCATAATTTGAAAAAAAAATTCAACCATTTCTGCCACTGTGTGTGTACACACACTGACCTATAGCTCACCTTTATTTTGTTCAAACTATTTGCATTTTAGAGAAACTTCTATTTTGAAAGTATAAAATGGAACCCTCTGACTGTACACCAACAGTTAATGATTATGCACCATGATTGACTTTCTGTACTTTTCAGATGATGTTTTCTATCCTCTTCATTTGCAATATCAAGCTATTCAAACCCTTTATGAAATCAAAACCTCAGGCTGACCTGTTCCAGACATAAAATAATTCTCTTTGTGTAATTAAAAGAGGAAGCCAGTCATGTTTGTTGTATTACTCTGCCAAAGCAAGTATTCTTTTTCTGTCACAGTTCAGGTGTGTGTGGCTCGTCTTCGCGAACGAAGATTTGGGAAGGGCTGTCCCCACATGGGTGTGCCCTTCCAGCCTGCGCAGTGGATTTTAGGTGAGGCTCAGCGTGCGCAGAACTGGCCCCACCGTTTAAGTGCTGAGGTTCATCTGCCACGGCCGAGCGAGCTTGGACAGTGATAGGGAAGTCCTCAGGACTAGAACCTACAGCACCCGGCATTTCCCAGGAGGTCTCCCATCCAAGTACTAATCCGGGGCTGACCCTGCTTAGCTTCCGAGATCTGACGGGATCGGATGTCAGGGACGCATTTAACTGCCTACACAGTTCAGGTAAGTTCAGGTATATTAATGGAGGAAGAAACTCCCTGACCACACAATGCAGTTTCCTGCTGGGAATGCACATCATTTGGAACTGCATTGCATTGAGGCCCTCAGAGGTTCAGTGCTTGTCATTATTACAATTTTGAAAGGCGTTATTGTCCCCTGCTCCCAACCTTGTAATTCTACACTGGGTAAATATTCTGGAACTTGGAATGCATGAAGTGCTAATGTCCAAACAACTTATTTAAAGCTTTCTTGATTGCTACTTCTATGCAATGCCTTTATCCATAGAAGTGTATGGCAGAAAAAAGATGCCACTACAAAAATGGATTTTTAGCATTACACACTGGAGACTCAAAGAAGGGGACAGATTGCCATGCTAATGCCATGCAGTATGCAAAATGGTGAAAGAAAAGTCCCTATGGGTCCCTAACTCTCCAAGGGTGGGAGAAGAAGGACTCCTTACAAAAAGGAGTACTTTTCCTTTTGAAGTCAGACATTTTGCTGTAAATATACCAACACATCTTATGCTTGAAGACATCAATGGCTTCAAAAACTTTTAAGCTCTTTAAAATTCTAAGGTTTATTTTAACATAGACATTTTAAAACCCCTTTTTAAAAGTTCTGAATGAGATATTAAAATATAAAGGTTTAATAATTCAACCCTCCCTTATCTACTGCATCCTGCAGAATAAGTCCTTCCCTTCAGGCAACTATCAACCCAGAAACTTTTGGCTTCCTGCTGTGCAATAAACCCATGTGGATTCTAAGAATAGCATGTCCTTTGTTATGTTAGAGGCTTGACTTCAATTTTTTTTAATTATGCATAGTTCTGTGCCTTGCCCTGTATGGTCCACTCCAAATTGGCTGTCCAGGTACTATGCCCAGCTGAACTGGTTATATTTTTAAGCAAAAAGGAAACACCCACGTCTCCTTGGGTTTCCACCTCACTGAAAACAGAACTTCCCTTCTTTCTGTCTACTACACCTTTGTAAAACAGAACAGGATTCTAATATTGCAGCAAACTTCAAAAGAAAAAATTACACAAAACCAAAATCCAAAACCCTGCCCACACAGAAGTTTTAACATCTGTCAGAATACGTACAGTTTTTTCTGTGCTGTTAAACAAAAAAAAAAAATCAAAGACAAGTTGAAAAAAGAAGGACTTGAATACAGACTGTAACACTAAGGATTTCAAACTGTTGCTGCAAACTTGAGGGGACAGAGGACAGACAGGAAGCATTACAAATAAGAGCATGGCTAATGTGAATCAGGGTTTGATAGCACAATACATGGAAGCTTTTAAAGGAAAGAAGGATTAGCATTCTCAATTTTCACATCTAGGAAAGAAATTTGCCACGAAGATCAAAGATTAAATTTAATCTCTGACTTCCTTTCAGCAAGAAAAGAAAGCAGCTACAACAAATTGGATTTACTATACTGAAGCAGTTGAGAAATTCAGACTCTTTAAAAAAACAGTAAGTCTTAAGACTGTCTGAAATGAAGGTAAGAGTGCTAAAAAAATCCACCCAGCTTTCCGATTTCTGCAGACAATTTAGTTTTTGAGCTAGGATTACAAATCCAGGCAACCCACATCTAAGTTTTACTCACAAGGAAGCACAAAACACAGGCTCCATTTCAAAGCCTTTGCTCAGACAATTCTGCTTCCATTTCCTAGGACAAGCTTTTCCCTGCTTTGTCCCTGACAGCACAGCTATAGCCTACATCCTTTACAGCTCTGTGCCTTCATCTGTGACCCTTCCCTGCCTGCTCTCAGGCAGTTCTTGTGGCAGGGCTCTACAGCTATAGAGCATTTACAATTAGAATCTCGACAAAGCGAGGAAAAGCACAGACACAACTTTCATAAGCAGGTTCTTCAACCAAATGCAGCATGACCGATCACTGAAAAGAAACCACCTTTGCTACAAAGAATACAGTCATCTTCCTTTATGTACTCCATAATAGATCTGGTAGGACATGGTGCATTTCTCTGAAACAGAGAAGCGCCTTTTGCCTGGACTTAAACACGTATGAATTTACTCTGCATGCTGTGCTCACAATTGTGCTACGTCCAGGTGCTGCTGAATGAGCAGACAGACCTTTCTGAAAGGCCAGATGCATTACCTTGAACTCCACGCAGTGTTAGCACAGGTTAAAAAAGGTGTGTGGACCGAGTACTCCAACACTCAATGTCTGGAAAACAGGGAAGTGTAAGTGACAGGCTGTGTACTGCTCAGGGGTGAATGCATACACAGAACACTTACCGTAATTATAGTGGTACTGAGACAAATCAAATTATCTGATTCAAGAGGCATTCAACATCTCTTTGCAGGATCATAGAGGAGGAAGGAATGCCTGTCCCTGTGCATTTTGAATACTCCAGAATACAGTTCTTTGATGATTTGGGATCCCTTTCCCATCACATTTTGAATGTTATAGGATTTTTATCTCGGGTAGACATGCCATGGGTCGCAGGTGTCTCTTGCCTGTCCTCCTGTGAGGACTTACTTTTAAGCACTTAAGAGCTGTTAATTTTAAGTACTTTAAGGCCTTAAGAATTGCCTTACCCTCACTGTAAAAGTACACTGTTTTTATAGAAAAGTGGAGCCAAAAGCACTGCTCTGTAATGTTCAAGTCCTAGACAAAAACACATCCCAGTGATGGCTTCTGAAGAAAGCAGATGAAGGCCATGACTGTCTCATCACTATTATAATTCACACCTATCACTAGGCAATCTCTTCATCTCTTGATGCTGAAAGGGTGGGAAAAGACCAAGCTGTTGTGAGAATAGAACAGAATAGTTTCTGTAGGAAGAGATTTAACATGATGATTTAGCCCAACTGCTTGATCACTTCAAGGCTGATTAAAAGTTGAAGCATAATACTAATGGCATTTATGAAATGCCTCTTGAACATTGGCAGGCTGAGGCCAACACTCACCTTTTTAGGAAGCCTATTCCAGTGTTTAACTCTCTCCCAGTACAGGAACACTTACTAATCTCCAGCCTGAACCTTTTTGTTGATCAGCTGTGCATTAGCTTAAATGTGATTCACTTTTCTAACTTAACTATCAGACACCTGCCAAATAAGAGAGAGCTCCAATCCACACATGGGCGGGCATATTACTAAGAAATCCAATTAAGCTAAGAGACATGGAAAATAAGTTACTCTTTTGTGAATAACTAATCTGATAAATTTTCAGTTTCACTATTTTCCAAATATTGGTATTCATGAAATCTGTCAAATAGCTTTTAACTAAATTGAAAACTGTGTTCTTCATGTAGGTTGGATACTCAAGTGTGTGAGACAAAGTTAAGAATACTGAAAATTGTTGAACATGAAGTATAGCAGCTGTAAAAGAACACTTCCAAGTTTCTCCAATCTCATAACCCCATATTTATTTCATGCTTTACAGCAAACTGCCTTATTAAACACACATGTGGAAAAATGTCTCTGTAGGAAATCTGTTTTTTAAACAGAAGGCCTTGTTGATCTGGTATTTATCTGCTGATTCTGTGTTATCTGTTTTCCAAGTCAGCAACCATAACAACCTATACTATCAAGAAAGTCAGATCTCTATTCCTTACCTCACATTATTTTTTTTCTTGGGGTGAGGCAGAAATAAATATAAATTCAGATTCTGCCCAAATCCATTGAGAATATATGTAAACCATTTTGACTTGCACACCTGTGAAGTACCACTTTGGAAACATTGACAAATTCTTACTCAACAGAAGTCTGAAGCCATAGAACTTGCTACCTTAGAAACAACAGCCAGTGGAATAGAAGAGCATCATTTTAAAAAGAAAATAGAGAATGTTTATTTATAATAGTTTCAATTACACAGCAAAAGATCCTAAAGCAGATCTCAAAGTGTTTTACAAACAGTAATGCTGTATGCCTTGGGCAGAATTATAGTCCCAAACTTGATGTTATCTGCTGATAAAGAATTCAAACAGATTATAGCTTACATTTACTGCTTAAAAATGCCACTAATGGTAGAGGAACAAAACACTAAGATGTGGAATTACATTCACATAATTCTAAAATGGCTAGACCATAAAAAGCAATTGGCTAAAACTCATGCCTCATTACAGACACAGCAGTGACACAACACACTCTGCTGCCAGGTCACCCTTAGTCAGAATAAAAATTAAAAAAAAAAAGACAAAAAAAGGAGGAAAATTATCAATTTCCAACAATGATTAAAATAAATTAATTATGGTGTTGACCACTAGAGATCTGCTAGGAATATTTCTTCCCTTCCCTGACAGGCACGCCACACTTACAGCAATAAAAATGCAAAATTTTACCTCTCTTTAGTGTAATTCAGACCCCTGACCGCAGTGTCTGACAAACAGTTATACAAGAACACACTATCAAGATGCAACAGAAGCTATTCCACAGTTTGAGCCTTTACATAAGAAAGCCAGCAAACACAATCACACCCGTAAGACTAAAATCTTTAGAACAATCTGACTGCATATATCTCAGCTCAAAATTAACAGCAGTTACGAACACTGAAAATTTCCAGTATCAGAGCAGGTTTAAATGAGCTCACACCTTCCCCCCACCTTCCTTACATAACCAGGGATGCCAAAACAGAATAACATCAATCATTAGGCATACCACTAAGTTCAGAAAATAATTTAGGAACAGGTACCTCTCAAAAACTTACAGGCAATCAGAGCAGGGGGAAAAAAGAAAGAAAATTGGAACATCATCTTTTTTAATTCTTCAGCTCTGAAACTAGCATAAATAAAATGCAATTCTGTATTTCTGAGGATTTTCATAAAATACATTTCAAGCACTGCCAAAAAAATGATCTGTCACAAGAAAGAGCAGAAGAAAAAAAATTTGTCTTTGCTTATAAGCTAGTAATACTTTTTACTGCACAGGAAAGACCCTTATGGATGGTGTCTCTTATATTCTCTTTATCTTGGATTGTTTCAAAGATGACAGATCACTACCATGTTACTTCAGGGCTGAGTCACTTAAAAATTACTCCAGATACAAGGTAAAATAACTTATCTTGTATTTATTCTGAACAGAAAGGAACATTCAGTTGCTGCAGGTGCACACTGCAGCAGTCTCATGGCAACCTATCACCAGACAGTGAGTCTTCCATCTGTCTGAGTCTTTAAATATCGAATCACGGAATGATGTGGGGTGGAAGAGACCTTAAAGACCATCCTAGTTACAATCCCCCTGCCATGGGCAGGGACACCTTCCACTAGACCAGGTTGCTCAGAGCCCCATCCAGCCTGGGAGTGCCTCTGCCAAAGGAGAGGATCTCCCTACCCAACAGACAGGGCTGAGAAGATCAACTGTACAAGGATCATAAAATATTCAAATATTTATCATATTAGGAGTCACATATGCTATTAAGAAAATAAGCCTTTTCTGTTGTTTTACCATTTTGCCCTGCATTAAAGAAAGGGTGACTAGCAAACTGTTTCACCAGTTTGAATATTTTTAGGACTACCAGATGAACTTCTACTGTGTCTGAGCCACACACAAATAAATCAGTAAGTGTAAGTAAAGAAAACAAGTATTTTTTATACCCTTTTGCCTAACATTTAAAAAATAGTGTTCAAAATGAAGCTGCTTTCAATATTTTTTAAGGGTAGCCTTACAGCTGGGAGCAGTAAAATATAAAGAACATTTTAGAAAAACATGTTAAAAACAACATGTTAAAAATTCAAGCAAGTTTACTGTAAGCTATTTCAGATCTAAAAAAAAAAATTTAATCTCAGAATTATTCTCTTACACTACTGCAGTTTTCAGGGGAGCTATTTCCAAATACAAGATTTTTCAGTTAAAAAAAAATAAAAAAAGCTAAAATACATCCATTTCTTTAAGAAATCTGACTCATTTCCACAGGATCAAAAGCTCTTTGTATTGTATAGTTAAATAGGTTAAATAATTTAAGTCACACTGCTCTAACAACATTTCTTCATCATACTAACTTACAACTGGTCTTGCAGTTCCACAATGATATATTCCAGTTGCTCCTTCTCCATTTTATGAGCTAGATCCATATCTTCAATTCTTTGTAACAGCAGCTTATTCTGTGAGATGGATTCAGATAGCTGGTTTTCTCTGAGTCGTACCAATTCTTCAAGATAACCCTGGAAATAAAGTTGATAGAAAACTTCAAAGCACTATCAAAAAAACTTCCTTATGTGTGTTCAGTGTTCTGGTTTATGATGTATATGGTTTTACTTTGGTTTAATGGGAGACACTATTATTTATCATCAGTATTTAATGGGAGAATCAGACTTTTCTCAGTGGTAGTCAGTGAAAAGAGGCAATGGGCAAATATTGAAATACACAAACACAGGAAATTACTTCAATATGGGAAAACCTTTTTTTTTCCCCATCCGTTTTTAGGGGGGGGAGGGGGTTGTTTGTTGTTTTTTTCTTTCTTAAATAAACACTAGAATGGGCTGTCCAGACAGGCTGGAGAGTGCATCCTCGAGATACTCATGGCCTCACTAAACAAGGCCCTGAGCAACCTGCTCTCGTCCACCTTTTTCTTAGCAGGGGAGCTGCACTAGACAATTTCCAGAGCCGCCATCCGACAACAACTCTTCTGTGATTCTATGATTAAATATAGTTCTATCCACTGGATATATTTATATTGGATAGAATTTTTTTTGTTCCAGTACAAGTTTCAAGGAATCTTGAGAACTTTTCAGTATGCTTAGTTCTGCCTCTTCAGACATTACTGTTATCTGGACTGCTAAGGTACTCCCTGGAGCTCTAAGCAGCACTTCAAAAGTACTAAATTATGCGTTAGGACATACACAAATTCCCTGCCTCTCAGAAACATGAAATAATAAAAATCAAACCATTTTACTGTTGGAGAACATACAGGTTTTCAAGCACAGAAGCCAAAAGCAGCTTCCCAGATAGAGGTCTCAAAGACAACAATGGAATCCGCAAGGGTCATAGCAAAGTGAGAGAAGAAACCTGCTAACTTCCACGGAAAGATACATGTGAAAAACTCTACTTATAAAGTTAAAAATAAGATAGAACTGTTTAAATCTACCACTTTTGTGACATATATCTTAGTTCGTATTTAGCTATAGCAGTGTGTTATTAAATAGTTTAAATAGTGTGCATAAGTTTAAAAAAAGAGTGTAACAGTGTTAAATTAGTTCTGTGTGTAACCTTCCTTGTAGTCTGTAATATCCTTGCACAAGGAGAGATATAAGTGGTCTAATGTATAAACATTACATGCTTTTCTCCACCATTCCTCAATTCTGTTATACCCCACTGACGATGAGGACTGAAAAATAAACCTCAATTTTGGTTTGATGCAGTTAGATTATCTTAATTAACAACTAGAGCTAGTTAGCCTCAACAGAGGCCTTTAAGAACTGTGTTTGTGTGAAGTTGGACATCATGACATTTTACAAAAACATTTTAGACATGAAGCACCAGTATCAGAAACAGAACACTATGAGCAGTAGATTCCTCTATCTATAATGGCACAGAGATCCACCATCCCACCAGTAAAAGAATATAAAACTCCAGTTATAAGCAGTACACAAAGAATTTAGAAGTTTATTATAACAAAAGTGAACAGTTTAAATCATTCCAAAACAAGGAAGGGATAACTTCCACATAAGTAACAAATGTGTAAGGTATGACTCATTGACCTGGACATGAGACAACTTGGAAAAGACAGAGAGGGTAGAAAGGAAGTGACTGTTCCTAATTTTTCAAAAAACAAGAGGTAGGCACCATGAAATCAAGCATGTAGGAGTCAGATTTCAAAGACAGAAAAGGAGGTGCTTTTTCACACAACAGATGGTAGATTCACAGAATGCTTTGCCAAAAAAAAATTGTTTGGATGATAAAAATTTGCATGGGATGAAGGCGATATTTGACAGGTATTTGGAAGAGATGCAGCATAGGTTACTACACAGACAAACCTTACCAGTTTCAGGAAGTCCCTCAGCTGATATACATTGGCCAAGAATGTATTAGAGGAAGAGCGGTGCATATATATGTGATTTGTGTTTATTCTTCCCTCCATATCTATTTTGGCCAAGATAAGACAGTAGGCTAACCAAGGATTCTTGGCCTAAACCAGCCGAGTGCTGTTGATCCAATAAATCAATGCTAGGATTTACCTACAAATAATATCTATATAAATAATACCTGACCTTATCCTACTATTCAAACGGCTCAAAAGACAGAGACCTCTATCTTAGCTGCAATCCCGCTGCTCATCATATTGTGACCCTAGTAAACATTATTCACTTATACTGCTAAAGGCTGCAGTACACATGTTTACTCGGGAGGTACAAAAGGAATTCATAATTGTTTGGGCAAAATGAATGACAATAGAGCAAAAGAAGGATGCAACAGATCCACTATATCAGTTACTAAAGACATTATTTTCAATATAGTCTTCTTGTCACAAACATTCAGTTCTGCAACACACAGAATATCAGAAAGACCCTTTGCTTGAATAAAATAACTGTCTCTGATTAACTGGTACCTACTACACTGTGTGAAACTCAGTTGTTGATGAAACTTACTGCCATGAAAAGATCTCCTAAAGGGAAGAGAGAAACCAGGAAAGGAGCTCCATTCCACAGTTTATCTAACCTCTTACTGGTTATTTGTTCAAGTTACAACAGAACAGAACTAGTACAGTTGAAGTGAATTATATAAAAACTTGGCAGGCACATCCTAAATAACAATTAGACAATGGAAATTTTTCTGTCTATTTTGCTGCTGCAATTGCAAGTAGGCATTCTAAAGGAGGACAATTATGAAAGTGGCAATGACTGTCAGAGTAACTATCATTTTGAAAATTTTTTAAATGCATCAAATTTTCAAAGGTTTATCCTAAAACTGATTTAAATTCACCCCTAAAATTCACAACCACAAAAGTTGGCCGTTCATTGTGAGAATATTACAAGGAGTAATGTGACTCACTAAAATAATAATGCTCAAAAATTTGAGTATCAGATCAGCACATAACTGCTATGGAATGGGAATGTTTCTGGATCTTAGACTCATAGATAAACCAAACTCACCATTTGCTGTTACAGCCACTGAAGACCTTTGTGCTTATGCAGACATTAAAGCTTCCCAGGGACTGGCTAGTGGATTTGGGCACCATCTTTCAGTATGTTTTCTATTAGATGTATGTCACAACATATAGTGGGGGTATCCTTGGAAATTAACCACTTGGCTGTACCATGAAAAATAAACATTCACCTGTTTCCTCTCTTCAGTGCTTCTCCAGAGCTGCTGACACTTTCCTCAAGGGGCAGAGTGTGAGTTCAGACTGATCCTATGTTTTTGTCAGGACACAATGAATTAATACTGCCCTGAAAACCTTGCAGTGGTTCAAGGACTGTTGGGATGAGGAGGGCAAGGTTTTAATTTTGTTCATGTATTTGCAGAGATTCCTTTTGAATGGCACATTTTTGTTTACAGACGCAGGGGAAATGCTCTCTGTACCAGAGACACCCCCAGGAACAAGTTCTTTCCATATAGAAAATGGTATCAAACTAGCTGGGAAGATTGTACCAGCAACCACGATGCCAGCAGTTCAGGCCATATTTCAAAACCAAGAAGTCTAAGAGACCCAAAATGGAAAAGAAATAATTGTATGCATATTTTTAAAAAATGCCTCTCACTACCCCACAGCAGGTCTGACTTTTTCACTGTTACTAAGAAAGATTTTAGCTAGATTCTTTGAAATGTATTAAAGTAAACCAGTTTTGATTCTACCTATTCTGTATTCAGGGAAATAATTGCACCTCTAAGCACCCTTTTGTAGTTCCAGCCCTGCATATGGTTTACTGTGCTCAGAGTTTCACAAAAATCAAATTCTTACATTAGGAAAATAGAATAATGAAAATACTAATAGAAGTTATTTTAAAAAAATTAAAAATTTGTCTTTCTTTTTCCTTTCCTTTCCTTTTTCCTGACCACTCCTTTCTTTTCCTGTGCACTACCTTCTTTGGTGTTTATGAACACTTCTCTCTTCTCTCTCTCTCACCAGCTAATATGCATTGTAATTACTGTAGATGTAACATGCCATTATAACAAACTGACAAGCACTATGCTTTTAAAAATGCTGTATTACTAAAAGGTTTGGACATATATTTCACTTCATCTTTAACTTTAGTGTCTTGGGTGGTAGATGAAAAACTTACCTTTGGTTTCTATAGTAACATTCAATATGACAACTAAATTAAAATCAAACACACACTTTTTTGTTTTCCTTTCCCAGTCTAGCTTCAAGTAAGTCTTCAAACCATTTGTTTTCTAAAAACTCATCACAGTATCATTGAGAAGACAGTTTTACTTTTCCTATTAGATGGATTACTTTGCTGATCATTTCTGTTTACTATAAGACTAAGTGTTAAAGTTTAACATCACTATCATCATAAAAGCCTTCTACTGGCAGACTACCTACATCAATAAAATTCTGCAGCACCTAAGAAAGAGAAAAATCATGTGGAAAATCATGATCACTTCAAGCTCATAACCTAACAGTGTCAAGAGACACACTGGGTGTAACTCCAAGATTGGAAAAAGGAGACAAATTACTACATTAGATTGTGAAATCTGATCTCTGAATTATTATTATTCTCTTCCACATCTTGCCAAACCTCTATGCTCTCAAATCACTGAGCAGAGATGCTTAGAGATGCTTAGATACTCTGAGGATTATAAAATTTAAGAGGACTTACGTGAAGCTGAACAATATTTAACATATTTTCCTGACTTAATTGAGTATCTCCCTACTTGGCTGGTGATGAGCTTTGGTTTCATAGCTCCCCACAAAACTGATCTTTTACCTTCTGTTCCAATGCAAGCCGGTACTTCTGTTCCACCCTTTTGCATTTGTTGTACCAACTGTTTTCATCCGTGATGAAAGGAGGACCAATGTTCTCTGGAGTACTGCCTTCACTGCCACTACTGCCCAGCGTTCTTAGCTCTTCTTCATCACTGCTGATGCTGTCAGAACTGAAGGATGATATTTATTAGCCATGTCAAAAGATGTGCTTGCAAAAAGGCAAATTCCCATTGAAATTAAAGCACCACATTTCTTAAAAATATCTAAAGCTCTGTAAACTGAAAAGAATCAAAATGTTGCTTGGGATAGACTAGATCATTAAACACAACTTATATTTCAAGTTTTTATTTGTATAGCTTGTGATCTTGAGTCAAGTTAGACAACTGTATATGAGCTACTCTCCTGGAACACGAAAAACAAATGCATTACAATACACTATCTAAGGAAGTGGCGACTTAACCTTTTTTTCACAAATTCAGTGCAAAGACTAGTACCTGAAAACAGATTTTATTAAAAAAAAAAAGGCAGGAAATCAAAAAGTGGTTGTCATTATGGTAAATCATGCTACAGTTAAATGAGAATGTATCGTTATGGTTATAGCAAAGATCACGTGCCTATTACTGCACAGAAAGTATCTCCCAACATAGTAAGCGGATTCACTGCTAAAACATCTTTCCATCATGCAGAATCAATGTATGCCAGAGAAAGCAGGCACCTGCCTCAAAGACAAGAGTTCTGATATATCTCAACACCCATTCAAAATCTTCCAACTATGCTTCTCATTACATGAACAGCATCTACCAGGTTTTTTTAAGTAGTGATTTCTCCAACCTCATGATCTTGCCAACTTCTACTTTAACTGAACCACACGATTTATCACTAACATGAAAGCTAATAAGAGCTTCAGGAGAGTAACTAAGAATAATGTTCAGTTGTACATCTCCAAGACTACTCCTAACTACTAACTGCTTCCTTCATTTTGGCAAACCTAACGAGAACATACCTCATTCCTTGTTTTTCAGTGATGTCAGATTGTTACTTCATTTATAAGATAGTGAATTCTTATTATTAATCATAAGGTTGATCAGAGAAGCAAAATGTAGCTGGAAAGTCAAGATTATACATACACAACTGCTCATGACTGTCCATTATGTGCTAACAGCACACTCTGCTCATGTCATATCTTACATCTGCCAGGGCATACATAATTTTTATACGCAAAATAACTACATTTAAGTTTATGGCTACACAGAAAAGACCCAAGAAAAAGGACAACTTGGTCTGGTGAACATCAAAAAAGATAAAGCATTTGTTTCCTGCTGAATTATGATTGTAAATCAAAAAAACAATGTTAGCATGACTCACATTAATGAGTCATGTAACAATTCCACCAGGCTGAAAGAAAAAGGTAGCTGAGTGTATATGTCTGTGTTCAGAGATGAATATTATTTTGAACATGGAATGAGAAGACATCCAGTACAAAGTAAAATTTTGCCAATGAAGATGTTGTAGTTTGGGATTATTATGTAAATTCTCTCCCCTGCCACTAACTGCCCATGCCAGCAGTTAACAAAAGAAGTAGTTAACTACTGATCCCTTGGATGGGGGCAGGTTTTGTCTCTTTTGGTTTTTTGGGGACTTTTTTTTTTCTTAGCTCGGTGGAAGGGAGGAGCGGTGGCTGCCGAGGAGAGAAGTGGCTCTGCTGGCACTGCTGGGGCTTTTGGCTGAGCTGCTGCTTTTCTGCTCGCCGTGGCTGTTTCTCCCGGTTCCTGCATCTGGGATCCTGGCCTCTGTTCCAGCCTGACCACCGCCTGCACTGACCACCGCCTGCACCGTCACAGCCTGCCCGCCCCGGCTGGGGCAGTGACCCAGGAGAGAGAGAGGTTTGCAGCTGCTTTTGCAGGACACGTGGTGGTTCCCCACTTTCAGCTTTCTTTGTCCTTCATCTGGGACAAGAGACACAGAGTTCATCTGAGAGCTCACCACTCGTCTGTCTCGCTGGAGAGGGACTGGGAACTACTGGGAACTCACTCCGCAGCCAGCCGGGCTGTGACATTGGCACTGCTTAAGTATAACTTTCCTCCTGGAGGAAAACCTGCTGGGTTTTGTTGTTGTTTTTTTTCTTTCTCTTGTGGTGTTGGGGAAGCGGTTTGCACTAGTCTGTTTATATATAGCAGTTAAGAACAGTTATCCTTCTTCTATTAAAATTCCTTTTTTCTTAAATGTAATAAAGAGTGGCGTGATTATTGTGGAGAAGGCCCCCTCCCCTGCTTGTGGGTAAACATTTTGGGGTTTTTTTCCCCCTCGAACCTAGACAGAAGAAAAGTTTAAAAATGCAGAGTAAAGCTAAAAAGTACCTTTGGGTGAACTTCAAGTATGGTGTATAATCTATGACAGCAGGAAAGCTGCCATCCAGTCCCTCACCCTTCAGGCAAAAACTGATAAAAGAGAGAAACAAGGACAAGTTTATTACAAGAAAATTAAATGACAGTCACTGTTGAATCTTACAAATGTGAAATTTGATTTTTCTTAAGTTTTGATAAAAAAAAAGGCCTAGAGCATTTAATTAACTGAAATCCTACTCAGCTGACTGTTGAAAATTAGTAATTGGAAATATTATAGGATAATGAAAACCCCTACAAACAGAAAATACACATAATCAGGGAATAGATCTTGGAAAGTACTATAAACCCTAATTTTTAAGTATTTCCTTTTATTCTGAAAAATACAGATAGATGGCAAGGGAATAACAGAAAAGTTAACAAAATAACTTGACTTCATTTAAAGTGTTTGCAGAGCACTTATGTAACCATCCTGTTTAGTCAAAAAATCTTTTCTCAAAAATATTTCAGTGTCATTTTCCTTTCAAACGCTGGGCTGCAGGAAGATGAGAAACACATATGAAACTAACTTTTAGATATTGTTCTTAAATGGCTGTAACTTTAGAAAACCCTCATTTACACTGTATTCTGTTTTGTACTGGATATAAATGACTGTATTTCAACCAGGTTTACTTATCACAGAAGTGACAAAATTAATCATGCTTCCACATGGCTCATATTCCTCATTCCTCCTATCTCTGTCATTAATAAACAGATTCTAATAAGACACAACTTTTGCTAACTGAATTGCAAAGTACCGTTTCTGACAATGCAGTCACTTGAGTGGTATTTGGAAAGTACACTTAAAAGGTTGGAGGTTTCTCCCGAAGAAATTAAAAACAAAGAAAACAAGAAAAACACCCTTGCAAAACTACAATTATTTTAAGTAGATACCTAACTCCACATTGCTGTGAAGACAAAAAAAATTAAATTATCTTCTCACCCATGGTCCCCCAACTTCACCCCAAAGTCTTACTTACAGTTACACATAGATAAGTTGGTCAACAACTTGAACTGGAAAAAAAACCCCTCAAATATAACATGCCAAGAATGGCTATGGCTTCTTAGCCATTCAAATCACGATACTATGAAAGCTCTTCTAGGTGGTGCCAAGCAACAGGACACCAGACAATGGGCAGAAACTGATGCACAGGAAGTTCCACCTGAATATGAGAAACAACTTCTTTGTGGTGCAGGTGACTGAGCAATGGAACAGGCTGTTCAGAGAAGTTGTGGAGTCTCTCTCACTGGAGATATATTGAAATGGTTGTTTGCAGGTTAAGCTTTTAAAATATAGAAGTGCTGAAGTTAAAGATTACTTTCTACCTATGTGGTTACAATGTTGCCCTTGAGTACCAGGGCATAACCAATTACTTAATCACACAGTTTTCCTTCCAGTTTAAAAATAACTTTAAAAGACTCAGTTGTCTGTAAGCTTCATTTAATAGGTTTGAAGTATCTTCTGAACTGCTTTTAGGGTTTTGATACCTGAAGGAACAACCACATAATCATGCAGTTACATAAAAGACAGCGTAACTTTTCTCTTATCTAGAAGAGCCATTCAAGATCTGTCTCTCCATTTCCCCCTTCTTCCCCCCAACCTAAGTTTTGTCTCTCAAACTACCAAGAGAATCTAAAAATGTTTTCTATAATACATCAATTTATAAATACTTTCTCTGAGCATTTTGTTATGAAGCATGCAAATATAATACCTGAAATCAATTGCATTGAGTCCCAACAGCATACCAGCAAGCATATTTGCTTCTTCACCGAGAACAATTGCTCCATCTTCATAAAATCTCCTTCAATAAAAAAGAAATAGGTTCAGTAATACCATTTTCTTTCTAATAATAATAGTAATGATAATATTTTTCAGAGTTAACAGAAAACTGAAGAAATCCAGTTTAAATAAAAACAACGTATATGAACCCCAGAGGCATTCATATTTCATTTCAAATAAAGCAAACCAATAGACTGCAGAGCACAAAACACCACAATCTTGGAGCACATAAAAATTTAGACAAAAACAAAAAGAATTTTCAGTGTTAGTCTAAGAAACAGTAGAATAGGATGGTCAAAAGGCTGAGAAAATTATGACAGTATCTTATACTTTACCACTAAAAGGAAGAGTTTGTGTCATATACATAAAAAAAATTATTTCATCACATGAAAAAAAGTTCTCTCTCACAATTATATTTGCAGGATCTTTTAAAGTTCAACATTCATTTTTCATTCTTAGTAGTTGATTTTTTTAAAAATATTTTCACAAATCACCTGTTTCTGGGCAGTTTGCTTTTACTAAAAATATTGCACAATGGGAAGATTCATCCTGCATCCAGTTATTCTAAGATTTAGAGTTTTCATTACTTGGAAAGAGTGTTAACTTAACTTTTTATGGTAAAACACCTATTGACCAAAGCTTTAAAACTGCACATCTTGATCTCAAAATACAATTCACAACCCTGTGAAGGTTGCTTGAGAATGGCAAACAATAAAGCAACAATTTTAAAATCTGTACTCCCTTACCACATCCCCATTCTCTCCTATTAATTTTCATTTTCTCCTCCCAGCTACCACAGAAGCTACTTCCAGAAACATTCCATGTACGGGTGGGTGAATAGGACCCACCATAGCCACACATGTGGAAACAGGGAAACCAAGAGCTGTTCAGTACCAAAGGCAACATTGAACGGTCATTTCATAGGAGCTGAAATGCACAGTTCACCTATACATTCTAGAAATGTATGAATGCAAGAAAGTGCCAAAGTACAACCTGTCTTCCAGGCAAATACCAACAACACTGCCCTACCAAAAGCACCACCTGTTTTAAGAACTGCATGAAAACTTTTGGATGGTTCAGCAAGAGCTCGAGTTGTCAGCATGGTGAACAACCAGAAAAGACATGTTTTGGGGCACAGCTCCAAAGACTGAACTGTGTTATAATGCATGCTGTCCGAATCCCACTTTTTCAGTTTCATAACAGACATCCCATTTGCTATGAGGAAATGAGTTGTCCCAGACCTTGGATGTTCTCAGTAGAAGCAAGAAATTTGTAAGACTTCCTCTGAGAAGATGGAGATTATAGTCCCGACGCTGAGGTTAGGATGTACAAACTCAGCTCCCTACTCTCTGACTTCAGGAAGGGCACTAGGAGAGTAGCTCACCAGCTGAGCCACAGTGCTGAGCTAGATGGATGTCACAGTCTGATTCAGCACATTATTTGTGACTATTATTTGTGAATAACTGCAAGGCTCCAAGTACAAGCTGATTACAAACCAATTCACTGGCATTTGTAAAATCACTGCCAGGTACCAATCTGTACTGTGTTCAGTTTTATCTTGTAAAATGGTGCGTAGGAAGATTTCCCACAAAAAGGACAGGGCATACTTTCAATGGTGAGATGTAGAAGTTGACCTGGCAGTGCTTCTTAAACCACTTAAAATGGTTTAACTCAGCCAAAACAACAGTCACCTTGGAAAACCCATAGGTTTTCTTTCACTGCTACACAGTGGACATCTCACAACAGAACAGTCCACTACAACTGAAGAGTCTGTGCTGACCAATTAGTTAGTAAAATATTTGTGCGTCCATGCTTATTCCAACCTTCTTCCAAGTGTAATATGCAGATCCAGTACTAATAATGTGCTGTTTCATAAAAGGACTAACCCTACGATCAGGCACCTAAACACAACAGTGAGGTTTAAAAAGAGCTATCAGTATAATAGATGAATCTCATATTCTACATACACACACGTGTAACACAAGAAATTTGTAGTTTATATAAATAATTAAATAGACATACAGCACAATACATAATTTAAAATGCTAAATAAATGGTGCAAAGAATCACCAAAAGAAATCAGGTCACTTATTAGGTACCTGAAATCTCATATAGGAAAAAAGAGTATGTTCACTATTGCTAGTGGATTTGAAATCCACACAACCAAGATCTGACAATGTAACTTTTATTTCCATTAGATGTATTTAAAATATTACTTCAAAAGAAACTTTGCACTTACTATGTTTGGAATGCAAGAGAGGTTGTTTCCAAAAGCTATACCACTGAAAGAACATTTAAATATATTAAACATTAACATGTTCAAATAAATGATTTTGAAACTGCTAATCAAAAAAGACTATTGTTACCCACTAACAAATCACATTATCAAAACAGGGACAAAGAATGTTTAGTTTAACTACATAATTTGTGACCCTACTCTTCCTCATCTCCCCCTCAAAAACACAAGCAGCTTTTCAGTTTGAGGCAACATGAGTACATCTTTTCCAGAAATCTTTGTTTTATGTGGTCCTTGTCTACTATAAGTGCCAGCAAATCTGTGTAAAGTAAGACAATAGGTTTTGAAACTTGAGTGAAATGGGATGTTGACCTAGTTGTGTTTCAGTCACCTTAATATTGTCAAAATATATGGAGATCTCTGGACAAACTATATTAAAACAGAAATAATACTCAAAACAAACAGAAATCTTTAGAGAGAAAATTCCTATTGTTTTACTAGTCCATTCAGTATGACTAAAATTTTTGGAGTTCAACGTAAAGTACCACAGTTATAGACTCACTTATATTTAGATTACTTCATCATGAATCTACAAGACACACTCACTGCAAGATAGAAAATCATGTAATAATCATGTTATCTAAAACCAGTCCAAAACTGCCAGAGTGTTTTCTGTCACAAAGGATATTCTCATCTGTAACTGTTTTTTACCATTAGAAGTTACAACAAGAATCTGTTACACGGTTTGCATATTACATCAAGAATCCTAGCTATGCCTGATTACTAATGCTGTTACCCTATATTTCTCAAAAGTTTCCTGGAATTCTCTTCCTTTTTTCTTCAGAAAGGGTGCCAATAAAAATTAATTTTTATTGATTCTTTACGTCTATCACTATACCTAATCTTGAAAGGATATTACATATATTATGTACATATGATGCTACAATTTCAGTTTTGGTTCCCTTTTTGCAGAGGTTTTCTTCTCTTTTGACCATGTAAGAATTCCAGACTTATTTCCATATCTTTAAATTCTCAAAGGGATTTTTGATTTTGCAGTTTTACCCATGCTAAGATCAAACTGATACCAACTCTAGACATCTTTCACTAAGTTACAGCTCTTTTATTAATGATATCTTTTACTATATAAAATCAAGAGAAACATTCACTTCCAAATCTAAGTCCCTCACATTACAATTACTAAAATATTGCAAAGATAGAAGTCTTATAGACCTGGTTGTTTTGAAGTCTTTAAGAGCTGTGGAAATGTATTCAGACAAATGTTTTTCCATAAGTGCTACTCTGATCCAGGCTCTACCCTGCAAGACAAAACAGATATGAAATATTTAAACATTATAGAAGGAAGCAATTTTACATCTGAAAACAAATACATTTGAAGGGAGGGGGAAAAAAAGATATTTTTCTTTAATCACATCCTTCAACCTTTTGAAAATCTAATGTGTAAGAGGATTTAGATCAAGGCAGAAAGTTTTTAATTTTAAAGTAAATGGTATTTGAAACATCCAACTGGTTCCACTGCAAAACAGCAATAACCTACCTTCCAAGTGATTTAAGTAAGAACTAATTCTCTGTGCTCATTCAAATATTTGTGGGATTTATAAAAAAATTTGTAACTCAGTGACATACTTTTATTATGTAATTTTTTTCCTTTCAGTAAGGACGTCACTATAGAAGGTGCATGTAAAATACCGACATGAAATTAAATCTAAGACACCTAATCTTGTAGTCCAAAACCAAAACTTCATTTAAACAGTTCTATAAACAACAGCAATAACATGAAAAAATAGCTGTTATGGAAGTACGCTGTGCTCTGTTCACAGGTCTAGTGCCCAGGATTGCAGTTTACAAGAGAGAGAGATTTCAAATGACTGCCATAGTTATGATTGTCCATCTGAGAATGCCAGGAGTATTTCTTGTAACCCATATAAACTTACAAGCAGCCATTTATAAGTAGTAAGATGTGGTTATTGATATCCAGCTTGAATATCACTACAGACATTCTACCAAAATAACCCATAACAGATTATAACCCTGCTTCGGGGTGACCTGACTGCAGCCTTCCAGTACCAGGAGGGAGCCTACAAGAAAGATGGAGAGACTATTTACAAGAGGATGTAGTTGCAGAACAAGGAGGAGTGGCTTCAAACTAACAGAGAGTAAGTTTAGATTAGATATTAGGAAGAAGTTTTTGGCTGTGAGTGTGGTGAGGCCCTGGAACTGGTTGCCCAGAGAAGCTGTAAATGCCCCATCCCTCAAAGTGTTCAAGGCCAGGTTGGACAGGACCCTGAGCAACTTGGTCTACTGAAAGGTGTCCCTGCCCATGGCATTGGAACCAGATGGTCTTCAAGGTCCCTTGCAACCCAAACTATTTGGTGATTCTATGAAATGCTAAATAGCAAAAAAAACCCCTTGTTTCCAAACACCCAATTCAGAAACACCCTTAAAATAGATCTCAAATACAAGCAATGCAATCATCAGATTCTAGAACATCTGTTTCTCCAGACAGCATTTGGAAGTAAGTTCTCCAAATTCTTTAAATTTCCAGATCTCAGAATAAGCAAGGAAAGAAGCTGCATGGCAAATTATGAGTCTACTGCTCTAATACGTTGAAGGCCAGGAAGAGATGCAGTATTCTGCATAGGAAAGCAAATTAATGACCTTTTGCCATAGAATCCCAGGTATCAAAGCTTTCACACAAATTGCAGATATATTGACTATATAAAATTTGAGTCTATCCAAAGAAAGAAAAGAACAATAGTTGAAATAGTAAATAAACTGTTTTGCAATCTACGGATCATCAGAGTGCTCAAAGATCTACTAGATTCATGGTGCTGCTTGACATAAGCATCAACTTTTACTGAAGAAAACTGTGGTTGCATAGATACCTGTAATTTAAGTTGTACTAACCACAGGCATGTCCCTGAAAAAACACCTACAAAAGTTTTTGTATATAACAAGCTAATATTTCCACCTCACCAAGGACACAACTGTGAATAATCCAGAGTATAACAAAATTCTGGAACTAAAGGTTTTGTAAAATAGCCATGATACACAGTTTGGATACTTGTTCAAGAAACAGATGTCAGTTCACTTAGGATTAAAAAGAATTAAGAACATTAAATTTTGCATTTTCTTATGGTATTCATACTTTCAAGTCAAGAGGTTCTCAGCTATCAATCAAGGCTGCTTTACATGGAAGTATAACCCTTGACAAGCATTCTACACTAGCAGAAACAACCTGTAATTTCTGCCTAACAGTATTTTTTTAGTATGTTGGTCTATACTGTCTGTCACTATTAAGATTTGATGATAGGTCAGTTTAAAGCTTATTCTTATCTAGTTCATATGCATATAAACACTTTAAATTGTTACTTCCTCATGGTTTCCATTGTACCTTCATAAATTATGATGTTATTTTTATGTAGATCCTTTAAAATGATAGATCTTTATTAGCAAATAATCTATTATTTAGATAGGCTTGTTGCACAATCACACCAACAAACTCAAAAGCTGATCACACCTTATTACTGCATACATTATACACAAAAAAAATTATTAGGAGGAAAGAAATAAAGTCATCATACCACTACAATTTCAAAATAGTATTTGTTGGCATGCCTGTCGGAACTTAATTTCCCTCAATGTCCTGCATTTTCAAAAAGTTATGTAAGGCTGAAAACGTGAAGACAATCATTTTATAACACAATATGCTCACTGAATAGACAATTTCAGAATTTTTCTACTGAGTAACATAAATTTTAAAATAAACACATTCAGATTTAAAAGTGGGTTTTTAAAAAGTAAGCATTTACTAGGCACAAAAAAAGAAGAAAATTTCAACCAGAAAAAAAATTTGTTGGGTAAGCCCAGGGATATGTTTTTATTCCAGGTACAGAAATGTCAGAACAATGCAATAAAAAAGTGAGTTTGACTTTTCCCTACCTTTGCTCTAGAAGAACTGACATTCTCCATGTTCTCGATACTGCAGATGCAATTTTGGGAGACTTTTCGGCAAGCTACTCGAATGTAGTCCCAAAAACTACGAGGACTTTCATAGCCAAACCAGGAGATCTGACCTTAAATCAAAATAAAAGATACGTAAAGACTCAGGAATCTCCCTCATCGCTTACTGCAGATAAACTTAATTAAATACTCCCCTATGTGTTGTGTCTACTGACAGAATTTTATACAAGTCCATAAATTCCTACTGAAAACTGGCTCACGGCTGTAAAAAAACTTGAATTACGTAGGCCGCCTGGTTTGAAAGTGATGCACAAAGAGAAGTTTGAGGCATTTGTGTACATATGTGTACTTTTGTTTTCCTTGTTAGGATGCTACAAAAATACTCAAGAGTTCTTCACAGACCTCTTAAATCACAGTAGAGCACAAACTGTTCTGATTTAAAAATACGATGCAAACAGTATCTCTGTTGTTTGTTTTATTTAGGTAGTACACACATTTCACTAATACAGTCAAGTAGAGAGAGTTTTGTTCTTCCAAAGAATAATATAAATAAAAACATAAAATACTGGTTTGCTGTGGCGATACCTTTATTTTAGGAGCGGACTGGAAGTTTTTAAACTGTGCTTTCACTAGAGGAGAAATTCATGCATTATCAAAAAATTTTTGCAGTCACAATTTATTTTAAGTACACTTTTTCTTGGGCAGCTGATCAAAATGAATTGAGCAAATCATTGTCTGTTCTGGAACTTCAACCAAAATCCTTCATATTTCTTACAGTAAGAGAATGAAAGGCAAAACTGCATACTAGTTGCAACCTCTCCGCACAAAATAAATTTCATCACAGCCAAAACAGTTCAGCCCATTTTTGAGACTGAAGAGCACAATGTTCACCTGTGGACAGGTATGTAACAAGTAAGGTGAACATTGCCCTCTGGTGACTGCCATAATTTCTATGTGCAAAATCTTTTCTCCATATAAAATGATACCTTGTTTTTAAGCTAATTTTATTTTATTTCAAGTTTTGAGTTATACTCAAGAAGCTCTACTAATGTATCAGAAAGACTTTTAATTCTTTTGCTGTTAAAAAACTCAGATTTCGAGAAAGAGTATATTAATTGGGCTGATATTGCAAGTCATGTATGCTGAAAATAAAATGCCAAAATATGATGACAGGGGTTTTTTACCTAGCATGACTTGACTTAGCTCCAAGCATAGCCAAAGTGTCAAAGATCTGTCCCCTGTGACCTGGAGAAATTCAAGTGGCAGAGTTTTTTTCTCCTAGAGGGTGAATGTAACTTGATGTTGTGGTTCATCTCCCTCCTTCACCACACAGACGCATTTATTAAATTCAAAGCGTGATAAAAGACTTAGTTAAAAAAAAAAAAGGCAAGCAGGACAGATTACTACATAATATGCCAAAGAAAAAATCCCAAAGTGCTTCAGTTACTGTAGTTTCAGATCTTTTTATCTCTAAAGACTATAATAAATAAATTTCCACAAGGTAAGTGCTTTTATGAACTTACTGTTTTTCTTAAAATGCCAAGGGTAGTGGACAGCAACAAAAATTCAAGGGTATTTTAATAACACGAAAAGCTACAGATATTTTTCATATACTTCTCTGTATTAGAAACGTTTCTGCCCTGGGGATTACACCTGCAGAATTAAAGGCAGCTAAAGTGTGAAGATGACTTTGTATCACCACTTCCAGTGACAACTAACAAAGGCAAGCATGTTATATATTAACTTGTGTGGTTTTTTCCAAATTATCTTAAGGACAGAATATATTTGGCAAGAAACAGTTTCATCCCACAGTTTTCTGAAGTCACTAAAAACAATTCCTTTTACAAATGAACACCCGAAAAACACCTAATTCAAAACCAAAAATAGCTTAATAACAGAAATACATACCAGCACACAGCACTTATTTGGCTTACACTGACCAACAAAGCAAGCTGGCCGTACTTCAGTGTGTTCTTCTGACATAACAGGGAGCTCCCATCTCACAGCCAGCTCTGTGAGAGGGTACAACAGGTTTCAGACTTCAGGAAGAACCTTCTTCACTTGAAACTCACAGCCAGCTCAGAACCTTTTGAGAACCAAGGAGTTCTTTATTTCACTATTCTGTCCCTAAACTTTAAATCTTGCCCGCTCTCTCATAATTAACATAATCTGAAGAAAAACTTTCTTAATCTACTGAAACATAGAAAAATGATGGAAAATACTGTCTGAGAATAGTGAGAATGTATTTTAAGAAACACTAAATAAGATATTAAACTATACATTCACTAAAATTTTAAAAGTTTTCAGGATATGAAATTCTATTTGGCCTTCAAAGCACTCAATGCATACAGCCACGAGAACTCAAGACTGAGGAATGAAGTAGCTCTCAGTACTCAGCACTTGTCAGGCTGCATCGTGTCCAGTTCTGGTCTCTACAATTCAAGGGCAGAGACGGATTGGAGAGGTCAAAAGCAAGATCACAAAGATGCTCAAAGGGCTGAAGAACTTGCCCCATGAGGAAAGGCTGAAGGCGTTTTCCATCTATAGGGAAGAGAAGGCTCAGTGGGGGGACTCACATTATTCCAGTAGTACTTAAAGAGAGTGAATGCTCCCTCTTTACAAGGAGTCATGTGGAGAAGAAAAAGGGCAACAGGTACAAGGTGCACTGGGAGAGGTTTCACCCCAAGAAAGCCTTTTTTTTTTATAGTAAGAACCAAACTTCACTGGAACAACCTCCCTAAGTGATCTGGTAGAGTTCCCATCGCTGGAGGTGTTCAAGATGTGATTGGACAGGGTCATGAGCATTCTGAGACAGCCCTGCTTTGCGCAAGAGGTTGGACTAGATGACTTTTTAAGAAACTGTACAAACTTAATTCTTCAGTGATACTGAATGGAAAAAACAAACCAAAAAAAAACACTAAGAAAGTTATTTCGTAAAGCTTTTGCTCTTGGGAGCTGGCAACCTCAGATCAGTTACCTATTAACATCAATTTTTAAATGGTGCTTATGTTGCTACAACTGGCAGTTTTAGCAGAACACCCAGGAAGATGAAGCTTGGAGAACTACTATTTCAGAGTTCTTAATTGTAATGCTTTTAGAAAAAGCATAAAATTCTAATCTCTGTAGCTGAACTCTTTTTCCCTTAAAATACGTATCCTTTTTCTTTTCATTTTGGTTTATTTTTTCTGGATCCTAATTAAACATGAAATCAATAAGCAGAAATAGTCACTATATTCCATCAAGACTACGCTTTCCTCTTTAAAAACATTTTAAATTTAATATCAGAAAAGACAGTTACCAGTCAAAGTTTTCTAATGAAAATAAACTCAGAACTTAATAATACAGAGTAAATATTTTTTTATTCTTCCTTCCACACCCAGTACTTCCAAAGGAACCTAAAGATTAAGAATTGTTGTTTGCCATTAAGAATTGTTGTTTGTTAAGGAAGCAAAGTTCTATATAGCTAAACTCTCAAATCTGGATTGCCTGGGTAACTACACTGCCATGGGATTATCCCCACAACTTTGGTACAGTGAAGCCACTTCTCTCACCACAGACAGATAAGTATGTTCTGCCAGTTTCAAAACACTTTATACAACCCACTGCAATAACTAGTCTACTTTTAGTGTGTTTCTACTGACACAAAGTATGCATGCAGAATATATTAGTCATTTCCATCAATAAAATACAATTATTTAAGCCCGGTGTTTTATAACATATACCCTCTTAAAGTTTGAATTCTCATGCTACATTTATTGTCTCAATTTCTGTTATATTATTTAAAAACTACTCAGTCAGTTAACTTATTACCAAAATATTCCCCATTTGCAATACTGTGCACAAGTTGCTATGCACAAATTGTATTTCTATTTACCTTGGCAAACTTAGAAGACCATACTAGTAATTACAAGGGGAAGACTGAAACAACAATTTATCTGTTTGCAAGGAAAAAATTATTTCAAGTAAGAAGTGGAGAAATTTAAATCCCATTTGCCTGTAACCCACCTGCCAACCTGCCAAGACTTCTCTGTACTCCTTGTCCTGAATAATAGACTGTGAAGCAAAAGAATGTTGGGGGAAAAAACAAAATTCATGATTTTTGCTCAAACATCTCTGAAGCCGAGAGAGAAGGAGAAAAGAGAGCAATTTCCCTGCAGTGTCAAGCTGCTAAGTACCATAATCACTCCAATGATCTTTGTCACCATGTGACAAACCCTATGTTTCTACCCCACTGTGTGACTTTTTTTTCTCCTGACAGAACCACAGCAGGTAGTAATTGTGCTACTCAAATGTCAGCCTACACACAATATCGCTCAGAAAGCTTAGTTATGAATATTAAAAAGTATGAAAAAGAGTAGATTGTCATATTACACATCTATATTTAGATGATTATGACGTCCTTCATAAGCCTCAAATCATTGCAGAAACTGTACATAGAACTGAGAAATGAGGAGAAGCTTCCAAAGTCCTCTTCTCGTGACTGTTACTGCTAAGGCACACTCTGTTCCTCGAGCAAAGCAGCTTCCTCCAGAACAATCGGAAAACACAAACAGACATCTTCTTGAATTAGAATATCAGACTCTATACTAAAGTCAGATGTTCTACGTAGAAGAAAATCAGCAACTGACCTTTTTAAAAAGCAATTTAATCCATTAGATTCCAGTAGCAAAAAATAGCTTCACTAAATGAATTGGGGGAAAGGAAAGAAAGGACATAAACACAGTTTACTGGGGGAAAAAGGCAACAAAAGCAAGGAAGAGACAAAGAAAAGGGAGCAGCACCAAGATATGCTCTCTACAGCTTCTATTAAAGCAGATAACACTACAATTGTCTTTCAGACTCCTCTTAGGACATAGCCTTATCATAAAGCAGAAAAGCAGATGGAGCCCAGCACCATGGCAACATTCACTTGCTTAATTACCAGCCCAGAAGGCTTCCAACAAGATCATTGGAAACATGTTTCATGAAAAGAGTTGCTTTCATTTTTCCACTGTAATGCAAAAAATCAGGAAGGCAACAGCAATGGGACAGACACACAAAGAAAGCCAAGGCTTTCATTCATCAGCAAGCAGTTTGTAGATGTACTCTGGATTAGTATACACAAATTCTTATGGCAAAATCAGCACCAGTAAGGAAGTTTATTAACATACCTTTCAGTCGATGACTCAGAATCTGTTCCAGAATTGCTGCAAAATTATTAAATTCAGGGGAAGTATCATCGATAGTCTCAAAACAGGAACGGTCAATCAGAGTCTTGACTGAAAACCTAGAGCAAAGGTAGAAGACCATCATAAATTATATGGATAGCTACTGGTCCTCTATAGCAGGGCAGTAGTTTGTTCAAACTAAAAGAGCAAAGAATCAGAAAACACCTTGACGATTTCAAGTTCAGTCAGAGCAACAGGAACACAAAACCCTTTGAGAAATAGCCTCGAAGTACAATCATCATTGTTGGTGTTGGGCATAATTTCCTCTTCTCTAAACTATTTTAATGAAGTTGTAGAAAAACGAGCATTCAGAAGCATCCAACATCAGTTTCTCTTTGTAATCCTGAACAAAGTAATTTTTTGTGTGACAGTTCATCAATTCTCCCTTTATTCCCCACATCCATGCCTAAGAATCAGAACTACAAACTTTATCCTAGTATGAGAATACTGTAATTTCATCCTAATGCAAAAATAATCCAGACATATTATAAAACAATGAATTTCAATGCACTGTTAACTCTGTGCATTAACTTAGGCTGATTTGCCTGTGAATGGAGGTATTCAGCACCAGTTATTACTTCATTGCTATGCTAGAAAAACTATCAATTTAAATGATCTAAGAAAAACTATCAGTTTAAATAATAATAATAATATTTGAAATTGGTAAGGCTGAATCAAGCCACTGTAAAACACAGACAAGATGTAACGCGTCAATGAGCCTGTTCACTATGTTTAGTTAACATGCATTTATACAATTTAATTCTTATTCAGAAGATAGTTTAAACCTCAAAAACATGACAGAAATGGTTTTCTTATGCCTTCATAATTTTAATCATAATCCATTTTTATTTTCTTTTCTGCTCCATGTTCTTCAGTTTTCAGTTTCAAGGCAAATTTCATATGTTCTCAAATTCGTAAGTGACACTCATTTTGAAGCATTTATTGTGGGGGTTTTTGCAACAATCTTATTTGTGTTAATAGTCATACTAGAGTCTGAGGAGATAGTTTTCATAAGACCCAGACATCAACAATACCAACCTAGGATGTTTTCACTCTGCTTGCTCATTCCAGATCCTATACCTGATCATACTGCATTTCTGTTTTGCCAGATCTACTTTTTATGGGGCTCACTACGAACTGTTCTAGATTTCAGTACTGGAAGGGAGGGGGGAAGTGACTCTTAAATATGGATACGTTCATAATAAATACATTTCACAGCATCTCAAACAGGATCACAGCACAGCTGCAGAAGCAGCACCCTACATAGACATGGGCAGGAATGAAACTCCTCAAACCAGTACAGCTTTCAAATGCTCTGCACTACTAAAGTAACTGAACTGCCTCCTTAGTGAAGTCAGCACAGCCTACTGATGCTCACTAAACTAATATGCTGAAACTGAATTGACATTCATCTCATGAGTTTCCACTCTGTTATATTCAGTAAACTTCTGAATAAAAACTCCCTATTTTACCTTTCCTGCTTCTATTGTAGTGGTTTCAGCAGGACAGGAATTAGGAGTGAATTAGGGTGGAGGAGGAAGCTTCTCCTGCAGTGCCAAGTTATGACTCAGTTTTGAACTCCTCCACATTTTTAACCAATTTTGAGTAAGTGAGAGACATGCATGCCCACCAGTTAATTGCTATTGACTACTCTAATGGCAGAAATTATTGCTTCCTCAAAGCTATACCAGAGCTGTGAAATTATTTGTAAAAAAAATTCTTAATTTTGAAAAACAAATGCATAAGCAACGTCAGTATTAACTGTAAGAAGACGACTCCTCCCATAGCATGAAGGTCTGAAAAGGAGAAGGTGCAGCATATCACTCACTTAGGGATACATATGCAAGATAGACAGTGAGCTAACAGTGTGATGAACTGCTCTGTGTATAGGAATATGATCTTAGAGATATGATCATCCATAAACTGGAAAACACAGTAGAGTATAATATATAGCTATACCTATTTTTCCTGTATTCAGTGACTTACTTAATAGTTCACTGATTAATATTGTATGGAATACCTATTCAGAAATGGAAACATATTCAAGAAAAAATACTTAACAGTAATTTCACATACACTTCTAAAAATCAGAGATAAGCAATTTATGTTGTTTGGTTTTTTTTCATTTTAAAGCATTCTGCAATTCAACTGAAGAAAAAAAGATCTAGTTTTTAAGGATACAACAATTTTTACCTATCTTGGATCAGATTATCAAGAATGGTCTAAGAACTCATCATCAATAATGGTGTTCTTTTGAAGTGATCATATTACTGCCACCATGTACTCTATGGAAATGTTAATTTTCATCTCTGCATGAAAAACCTAAGCAACCTTTATAGCTACGTCAAGTTTGGTTAAATTGGCTTTTAGGAGAACTGACAGAAGTGCAAGTATGTACACCTTAGTTCTATAGACCAGGAAGATAACAGCACTACCAGGGAAAATGTGATTCACTAGAAATATTTTTTTAAGCTTTGAAAAAAACCTCTTCACAAATATTTCTGAGTTGTCTTTTTTACTCCCAATACTATAGAAAGGCAAACATCTCAGCGCAAGTTAGCATTTTTCATGTTAGATATTCACACTTCACCATGCTTACTATGCAGACTTAAGGTATGTAGAAGTTATGCCTTTGAAAAAGTTTACTCTGTAAGCATTGGGTAAGCATCTTCCTCAGTCGTGAATGATGCCTCATGTGTTGATTCCTTGTACGGACCCAGACAAGAAAGTCCATGCTCTTGCACAGTTATGTGGAACCACATGAGAACTGAAAAGGTCAGATCTAAAGCACACAAGAACTGTGAAGAAAACATGTCCAAATAGGTGGAGCTGGAGCTGTTTCCTTGGTTTCCTTTGTTGCTCCCAACTTCATAGAATTTTTAGGGTTGGAAAAGACCTTTAAGATCATGGAGTCCAACCATTAAACTGACACTGGCAAGTCCACTACTAAACCATGTGTCCAAGCGTCACATACATGTTTTTGTAACACTTCCAGGGATGGCGATTCCACCACTTCCCTGGGCATTCTGTTTCAATGCCTGACTATCCTTTCAGTGAAGAAATTTTTCCTAATATCCAATCAAACCCTCCCCAGTGCGACTGTACATCTACACATCAGAGGTTAACAGAGAAACTGCAAAAAAGAGAATAAGAAAAAAACATGGCTTGATAACAAGCTTACAATTTTCTGAAATTAACTTTTTGGTGGAGTATATGAATGGGAGTAATATAGCTCCCATATCTATTGCTTTAGGACTCAAAAAAAGTCTTTTTTCCAATCATTTCCCATTGCATTTCTGCAACAGTAGGGTTTTGTAGGGTTTGTATTTTTTAATGCAGTAACTGCCATTGGAGAGATTCCAGTATCAGTGTTTCTATATGACCTTCATGAAGCCCTGATGTTTTTGGATTCTTACTCTTCTCTGTCACGAATCTTCTCTTGCTTGAGCAAAAATAAAAGATATAGAAACTGAAGTATTCTCCAACCTTACAAAGACCTTCTGAATTATCTAACACAGAAACATTCTTGGGGAAAAATATTTAAAACAAACTTTCTGGGGTAGGGTCATTCACTGTTTTGCAAGATGCACAAGAAGGTCTCACAAATTTCTTGAATAACTCCAAACCAAAACCAAACCTTTTGTGGATATATCCCACACCTACAGGCTTATTTCCAAAAGAGCAACAAGCCTCTAATCAAAAAGCAAAAAAGCAGAAAATTAAGACTGCTGTATGAATTTCTCACTTTTCTTTGTCATATTCTGCTCCTCCATTGAAGCTTTAAAATGAATGAAAGGATTCTGTCAAATATATTTAGCATGCAATCTGGGAAATGTCACTAAAATGCCATTTTAAAGAATACAAACTATTAACATAGAACAATCCCTCAGATTATAAAATAATATCCCTTACACTAAACATAGCTTGGACATGAAATCACATAGTTCGGTTAAGGGTGAAGGTCACTGCAACAGTTTCACAGAATCACAGAGTATTCTGAGTTGGAAGGGACCCACAAGGATCATCGAGTCCAACTCTTAAGTCAGTGGCCCGTAGAGGGGATTGAACCCATGACCTTGGCATTATTACAACCAACCTTTAACCAACTGAGCTAAGTTCTCATGCATATTGGCAAAATCAATGTTTTAAAAATGTATTTCCTCACAGTTGGTAAACTCTGTGTTAGCATTCTGCATTTAACCTATGAAGGTCACTTCCAAGGCCAGTCTCTACTTTTTTGGTGGTTCTGTATCTATATGGACCTTTGATCTACGAATCTGATGGAAGACTAGATTAAAGCAAGGTGAACAAACTATAACTACCGTAAAATTTCAGCACCACTTACTGGAAAATGAAAGGCATCAAACTGCAGAGAAAACAGGTAAGAAGAGAGACACAGCTTAGGACATCTGCTTACTCAATCAAATCATAAGACTTACTCCAATATAAATCAGGGCAGTTATGCAAACATAACCATGTATTTTCATGTGCAATTGGTTTATGGAACTTAAGTATCTATGTCACTTTCCATGACTACAGTGACGCTCAACATTTTAGTGGAAACAAACAGTTCCTTTTGAAACTGTAAATGTAAGAAACTATCCACATCTCTAGGAGGAGTAAGATATCATCACTGTGAGAAAAGGTGAAAATCCAAAGTCTCGTTTACATAAAAATCTGCTAAATTAAAGTTTTCAACACCCCCCCTTCATTAAATTATCGAGGACTGTTAACAGGCAGTAATTCAGAAGACTATCTTCCTTGTGATCTTCCCTCTTCACTGAGTGGCAGGACATACCATCCAAATTCTATTAAATCAATTGATTTGAGCTATTTTTTACCAGAAATAATTCATATTCTCATAGAATTTTTATTGGAAAGGACTATTATCATACTCTTTTCAATACTATTTTGGCTATTTCTAAAAAGTGACAATTTTCTATAATAGCAAAGGCATAATGACTACAGTAAAACAGAGCAATCTTTTAAATATTGTCTTACACTGGCAGAAGAATAAAAATATAAACAAATGTACACATATCATAATAATGCAAATCATTTTTTCTCAACATCCTTTCCAAATTTTAATGTGTATTCACAAACTAGCAACTTCGTGTTTCAGGAAGATAAAACGAAATTTTTTTTACTAGAAAAAACTAAAACACCACAATTTCAAATAGTTTCTGCAGTAACTCTTTGCTTCATATATGCTTGACTAAATTCCCTCAGACTTGTAAGCATCTTTACATACATTACACCATCATTTCAACTGCAGGACAAGATCATCAAATAAAGTAAAAAATAAAATGTAACACAGAGTACAGACGTGTTCCTCTCAAATGAGAGGCAGAAAAAAACAGCAACCTCTGTAGAACACAATGTATTCCTTTAAAAAGAACTGTTTATATCACGTACAATTGTGTCATTACTTGTTAAAACCAGTGTTTCCCAAGCACACAGATTGTCAATATCTGCATCTCTGCAACAACAGTCAAATTGCAAACTTGTGTTTATTTGGTCTGCTTCAGTAAGTCTGATAAAAATATTTTTCTATATTTTTGTTGCATATCTTTTTCACAGGCAGGAGCAGAAGTAAGTATAAAAGCCTGGGAAAAGGCAGAATAGTACTGATGCTATTCTGAAGTGCTATACTATAACTTGAAGGAATATTGAAGCAAATTCCTTGCAGCAGATGAATAATACAGTCAGCTGTAAAAGCAAAAAAAAAAAAAAAAACAAAACAGGAAAATATGGGGCCCTATGGATTTTTAAAAACATTGCTGCAGTGTTAAGTGGTGATGGCATAAATTTATTTGAAAGTTCTCCTGGCAGTTTATTAATATTTGCAAGAAATAAAATTATGTCATAAGCCTCATAGATCTACTGAAGACCAATCCCAGATAATATGCAAATTAGTTTGATAACTCAAAAACTAAGCAACTGAAACAAACGACCGAACGCAGTCACTGCTGCCAGCACATCGCCGTATTTAAAAGTTTGCCATGACGTAACGCGTCAGTGCCGCACACCTGGAAACGCTGCAGGAATTCCACAGTGACAGCAGTGGAAACGCTTAAACGGAACGCCATAGGCAGTATTATTAACCTTGCATAAGTTCAGTACTAAGATGTTAAAAATATATTAATATTTGAATACAGTAGCTCTGGTCCGTGGTGCAGATCTACTGATCTAGTTTTCGGAGACAAAAATATCCCGGAGCGCAGCCTCCCCGGGATGCTCCTGCGGCACCGGCGCGCTCGCAGGAGCACACGCTCAGCCGCTTCCACAGCGGCTCGAACCCCTTCTCGTCCGAAACAGCCACATCGTGTGGAGCGCAAACCGCACACGCGGCCGGACCGCAACAACGCAGGGGAAGCGGCAGCTGCGCCGGCTCTGCTCCAGCACGGGCAGCGTCCGACCCGCGCTCCGAGGGTGCAGCTTGCCCTGCTCCCGCACACGCCTTTTGCCCGAGAACGCAAACACGGTGCCCAAAACAACCCTCTCAGTCCCTCGCTCCATGCGGCCGGTCCTCCCCCAAAAAAGCCCATTTGACGTCCCGAAGCAGCGGCACTACCCGGTGAGCCCCTGGCCCTCGCCGCCGGTCGGACACCCTCCCGCAGGAGCTGAGTCAGGATGGGCGGACGGATGGATGGATGGATGGATGGATGGATGGATGGATGGATGGATGGATGGATGGATGGATGGATGGGGCTGCCCACCGCCGGCGGGGGACCGGCACCCCCGGCCTGCCTCCCCCGGACAGGGATGCGGCGGGGCGACCGTCCGCGCTCCCGCCCCCGGCCCACCTGTGCGGGGCAGAGGCGGGACGGGCCCCGCAGGCAGCGGTGGGAGCGAGGAAGGAGGGGACGGTGCCCTCGGGCGGGGCAGGGCCCGGGGCTCACCTGCACACCGTGATCAAGTTCCGCCTCTCCACCGCGGCGTTGCGGGACGGGACGTTCTTCCTGCGGGCGGAGACGTTGAGCCCCCCTAAGCCGAGGGACGCCATCTCCGCTGGGCAGGGCAGGTGGAGTCGCTAGGGCTGGCGCCGAGCCTTTGTTCCCGCCTGTCGCTCCCAAGGATGCTGCGCCCGCCGCCCCGCGCCGAAGCGGAGGGGCAGCCCCCGCGCCGTGCCCGCTACGCTCCCGCTCCCGCCCCCCGGGCCGTGCCCGCAGCGACGCCGGGAAGGGCGCGCGGGGTCCCCGCGGCGGGGGCGGCTCGGCCCCCCCCCCTCCGCTCCGGCAGCCGCGCGCCCACGGCGCCGCAGAGCGCGCCGCCGCCAGCCAATCAGCGCGCGGCAGGGGCGCGCCGCCGCCGGGGGGCGCTGCAGAGGGGCGCGCGCGGGGGCGCGTACCGGGGCGGCGGGAGCGTGCGGGAGCGGCGGGAGCGCGGCCGGGCCACCCTCCATGCGGGACACCAGAACCGGCCCCGTAACACTCTCAGCGGCTGTGGAACTGTGGGCTTCTTTAATAGGTGTCAGTTCTTAGCGGGCTGCCGTCTGGGATGTGAAGACTTCCTTGGTTCTAGCCTGCAAGGTTAAAAATGCTGTCAATCGTTAATTAGAAGCATAGAACCACAGAATCATTAAGGTTGGAAAAGACCTCCAAGATCATCGAGTCCAATCCTTGACCAAACGCCACCTTGTCAGCTAGACTGTAGCACTAGTGCCACATCCAGTTGCTGCTTGAACACTTCCAGCGAAGGTGACTCCATTATCTCCCTGGCCGGTCCATTCCAGTGCTGGGCAATGCCTAATGGGATATGTAAGCTTTAGAGACCATACTTGTGGGACTATGGGCATGAAACGGGAATGCACTCTTTCACCAAAGTATAGCTCTGAACAAGGACATGATTTCTGAGCATGTTTGGAAGAGCTCTGGATGTAGGGCTTTGCCTGGATGTCAAGTGCTCTGTGAGACACAAAATGACATGAAGTTCAAGTCACTGGAAGACAGACTGATATACTACTTCTGAAGGAAACCTAGCAGTAAACCAATTGCATTTCGTGGCTGTGAAGGAATAGATTTGGCTAAATAGTTGGGGAGATGTGAAGCTATATGGATTCATTCCCTTATGGGAACAAGTTTGATTTGTGCTTAAGAAAATGACTTTATTTATTTACAAGAAAGATGAATGGTGAAATATATTTTGGTGCAGCTCTTTATTCAACCGAGTTATGAACATTATATTCCTCAATGGGTCTGTTAATTTCCAACCTATCCATTTCTATTAGTATACATAATATAAAAATATGAAAATTTCTACTTATTGACATACAAAAGCCCACTGGATTATGGTTTCTTTGGGGAATATCACCTGTAGATGTGAAGATATTTCTAAGAGATCCTGTCAAATGAGAACCCTGTCCAGTTACTGACCACCAATTGTGTTACATGAAGAGGAGTTGTGTTGACATAGGAACTTTCAAAAGTAGATTAGCATATGGACGACCTTCTTTTCAGATCTAGTACCACATAAGCTTTATTTTTCATCAGAAGAGGTTTTATAAACCTTCCCAGATTATCATATATTACTTGATAAGATACATCAACTCAATATGTAGCTGTATAAGTTTGAACTAATCTTTATCTTAAATCTTGATATCAAATAGTAAGTCACTTGAATTATTTTATGAAAGCATAAGCGTATAGGAAAATAAAATCTAGAAGTCAAACTTTTAATTCCATCCTCAATGAGTTAGACTCAGCACAGTTTGCAACTTTGAAACCTCACTTCTGAGCAAATTAAATATTTACAAGGTTTAGTTCCACTTGAAACTTGCTATACAGTTTGTGCCCTGAGTATGAAAGGGATGGAGTTAATTTTCTTGATAGCACCAAGAGTCGTGCTGTGTTTTGGATTGCTTACCAAAACAATGCTGGTAACACACCGATATTTTAACCACTGCTGAACAGTGTTTATGTAAAGTCAAGGCTTTCTCTGCTTCCTGCACTTTCCAGCCAGTGAGGAGACTGTGGATGCACAAGAAGCTGTGAGGGAACACAGCCCACACAACTGATCCCAGCTGACCAAAGGGATATTCCATACCCTATGGCACTGTGTACAGTGCTAAAACCTCAAGCAGAAAAGGAAGACTGGGCACATTTGAGGTTACAACATCTCTTCCCAAGTAACTGTTACAAGTGACGGAGCTCCGCTTTCCAGGATATGGCTAAAGATCTGACGATTGATGGGAAGTAGTGAGTGTATTCCTTATTTTGCTTTGCTTACATGCCCTGCTGTGCTTCACTTTTTAAACTGGGTTTAATTCAGCCCACAATTTTTCTTGCTTTTGCCCTTACAATTCTTGCTCACACAGTGACTGTGTGTGCCTTAGCTGCTGGCCAGGGTTAATCCACAACAAGTTGACAATGTATTGTGAATTACAGTAAGAGAAAATGAATTTTATGCTAAGATATCTCATAGGACTCTCTCAGTTAGGAGGAAAATACAAATTGGTTACGGCACATTTGGTATGAGATGTAATATATTTTACTATTGCACTTTCAGACATCTTTGAGTATACAAATAGTTTGGAGCACAGCTCGTGAATTTCAGTCAGTTGCTTAGCTTTGTGTATATGCAAGAGGCATACATGCTTGCTGTTTTCAAAACTTGTGGTTTGAAGTGGTTTTAGCCCCTTTTTGTTTGCTTTGTTGGGCTTTTTTTTTAAATTGGCAGCATATCTGGATATCTATGCATATTTGATTTACCAATATCTTTGTAGTGAAACATGGTAGGTATCATTTGAAGTTCTAGTTGCATTTTTTTGCAAATCCTGTTTCCTACATGAATTATCAAAATGGGTAAATTAGTCAGATTATTTGTAGGTCTTGCACTTTGGCATTATTGCTTATCCTTATGCCTTAAAAAGTCTGTACAGGAGTCTCTAAAAGAAATGTTTGAGGGTATTTTAGAAGATGGGTTCCACTCACCTTTTCTGACATCCCACTGAAGTGCAATTCTGTGGAAGGAGCATACTTGAGTGACAGTAATGAACAGAGGGAGGCTAAGAACAAAACCTGAATCTTACAAAATGACATCATCATAGTAGAAATGTCCAAGAAAAAGCCACTGAAATATGAACCATGCTTGTGATTTAGGACTGGAAGGATGTCAATTTCAATTTATGAGTTTTACAACTTGTTGCAAGTCAGTTTAAGGTTGCTTGCCTGAAATCAATAAAAAAGCGGTATTTGAAGGCATAGTGCCTTTAACCTTGGAAGACAGCTTTTGAAAGCTATGCTTGCAAACCATAAATGAGATTACTGCTTTATGTCATAGCACGTAAAATTTAATCTGCGTTCATTTCTCTTGGTTAGTCTTTTTGCATATTCGAAAGTTATGTTATTAGAAGTTATTACACTTTTCTTTTGTCACTTAAAATATTTACATTACCACTCAGTGGCCTCATTTGATCAGATAATAGAATGTAAAAATTTAAGATCCTTTTGTTTTCACAGGTGTGCAGTTTAAACCTTGACATGTGATCTTCCTACACATCCAGGAACAGTATATCCCTTTTTGCAGCTATGTGCCTGCTGTGGTAATTGCTGTAGTGGTTTTCGAGGGCCTGAATCGCTGATGTTCAGGTGGTAAGATTTGAGAGCTCTTTAGTAAGGATAGAATTGAAGTGGATGATTTTTCTCCCCATTCTTCCTTGTTCATCCTTCATGTTTTAATGTTCCCCACCCCTTCCCAATCAAAACAAGTAGAGGATCTTGTCTACTACCTATAGTTGAACTCCTTTTTTTATAGGACTAGAACTTGTTTTGCTTTTGCCAGGCTTCTTTCCTGCTTATTCTGCATCCTTAATTCTTATTTTCTAGATTTTATTACTTGACAATGTTTTTCTGTATCCCTTTTGTGAAACTACACCCCTAGTCTCTGTTCCTTTCTGGTTCCTTATTATTCATATGATTAGCTGTGTTACAAAATGCTTGTTTTTTATTGCTGGATTTGCTGCTTTGGTGTGCTTATGTCTGGGTTCGAGGCAGGAAAATACTGATTATATGGTGCTTAATATACTCTTACACATGGAAATCCTCTGCCTTGGTAAGCCTCTGGTCAGTGATGGGATGGAAAATCAGTTCCCCGTGCCTTGCAAACTCAGGAAGAACGACCTATATGAGTAGACAGTGAGGAGGATTGAGAACTAGCTGAATGGCAACCTCAGAGAGTTGTGATCAGTGGCACAGAGTCTAGTTGGAGGTCTGTCACTAGTGGTGTCTGCCCAGTATTGTTAACTTTTCATGAATTACTCAGATGAAGGGGTAGAGTGCCTCCTCAGCAAGTTTGCTGATGACACATAACTGGGAGGAGTGACCCATGCCCCCAAGAGCTCTGCAGCCCTTCAGAAGGACCTTGACAGGTTTCCCTATCTCACAGAGTTCTTCAACACCCAGTTTGCACACCTGAGGTGTCAGGTGTGCCCTGAGCAGCTGCTCCCTGCAATCATTATTAACAGTTCATGAGAAATGACATAGAGGTTGTAGAATACACAGTTTTGGTTACACCTACGTAGTGATAAACTAGTTCTGACCCCTGGAACTAGGATACTTGTCTGTTGGTGATTACTGCTTGCAGAATCTACTGTTATTACTAGTTTAATGATGTTAGTAGCACTTTTGGATTCTAGTACTTTTCTTTCTATAAACCTAATATTTTTGCTACTTCTACACACGTTAGTTCCCATATGACATTGTTAAACCTCATTTAACAAAAATACTTTACATAAATAACATTTAAATATTTACTTAGATGATGATGATGACCCAGTTTTGATCACTTACTACTCAAAGCTTTTATATAAATGGTGTCTAAAATTCCAATCACACCATCTACTCCCTCTAAAATTATATCCATAAACCCTCAGTATGTTGTACTCAATCACATGGAATCCATTTATGGGTCAATATTACAACCCTTTAATAAAAGGAGTGTATCTGTTCTTTCTTAGAAAATTCAAAGTAAAAGCTTTCGTCACAGCACTATGGATTCTGTGACTTTTTTGCAACTAAGTAGTATTTGTATACCCAAAACTGTGAATTGTCTCTCAGCTGGAAACTGTGGTTAAAAGCATTAACCACACTGACAGCAGAACTGTGTGAACTAAATGTTTTACCTCTTCTGGATTTTTTTCTTTTTTTTTGATTGTTTGTTTCGGTTTCTACTTGGCTTCTGACTTTCACACTTCGTTTATCCATCTTGGCTGTTTTCTGCTCAGATTTCAGTTGGTACAGTTGTCCAGGTTCCATCACAATTGCTGTGCATTCTTTTGATCTTTAGCCAAGTAGGTAGAAATGAAATACCCAAATGAAATTTGTATGCTGGTTCAAGCCCCCTTAATACATTCCCTTAAAATCAGAGACTTTTGTTAATATAATAAGATTATTTGGAACAGAGATACTGTTGTTTAGCCCTCACATTTGTTTCCCAAATTTTAAAACTGCAGAGACATGTGTCTGGTATTTTTATTATCTGTGGAGGAGAAGAGTTTTCCATTACCACTAGAGATAGGATCTATTATCAGGGAAAAGCAGGATAATTACTAATGCCTTGTTATATAAGCAAATATTCACAAATTTGAACCTAACATAATTATTAACAAAAATAAAAACTTCACTCAGACAAAGCCTAATAATTAATTTATGCTGTTTCTTTAAAAGCCTTTCTGATGACAGTAATTCTGCTGTGACTTCCTCTACTCACTCTCAAATTTTTATAGCAACATGTATAACATAGCATTCTAGCCTTTTGTTAACTTAAAATTGAAACTGGAACTATTTAGACAATTTTCCATTAATGAGTTTTTGTTTATATACTTAAAGTTCTTCTCTGTTTATAATTGGAGCTAGTTCATCCTATTAATAGTTTAGACTGTAAATTTGCATGGAATATATAGAACATTACTCTCCATCCTCCTTGCCATTCTGTAGAGTAGTGATTTCTTCCTGTTTGTTTATGTGTGCATTGAGCATTCGTCCCATCTGAGTTGCTGTAACAACATTAAGCTCTTTCCATGTGTTTGCATAGGGTCTGTATACATTCCTCAGTTAAAACATCAGGCAAACTCTTGGCTCCCAGGCAGAGCTCTAAATCACATGAACTTGTGAGAAGCTGTTGTGGCTCATAGGTCATTACAATGACAAGGTGATGAAATATCCCAAACTTTTCTGTAGTTTTTCACTGTTTGATTAAGTGCTATTTTTGTTGTCCCATCAGGTCATTCAATTTACCTTGAACTGCAAGTTTCAAGCAATGTAGAGCCTTTCTTTTCTTCCCAGCCTCCCACATGATTCCTTGATAAGTTGCCCTGGAGTATATATTCCTTGTCTCAAATAAATTTTTTGGTTTAAATCCCATCTGAAATATACAATATTAAATGCCTGCAGTGTGGTACACTTGGCTATAGCTTTCTCTACTGCAACAACCTCAACCCACTTTGTCAGTTGTTCTAGAAATTAGGAAACCATACTTACATGGTTTTGCATGGTAGCTGGGATTAAGGTGGGACTATGTTAAATCTAGGGTAGTCTCTATCCTAGCCCATTGTCCTGGTTTTGACTGGGACAGAGTTTATTTTCTTCCAAGTACTGTGCTGTGTTTTGAATTCCATTTGAGAATTATGTTGATAACACACTGATGTTTTGGTTGTTGCTAAGTAGTGCTTCCCTTAAGTCAAGGGCTTTTCAGTGTCTCATGCTCTGCCAGTGAGGAGCTGCACAAGAAGCTGAGGGCAGGGGGAGCACAGTCAGGTCAGCTGACCCAATCTGGCCAAAGGAATATCCCCTACCATAGAATGTCATGCTCAGTATAGAAACTGTAGGGAGTTGACAGGGAGGGGCTGATTGCAGCTCAGGGATGGATTGAGCATCTGTCAGTGAGTGGTGAGCAATTGTATTGTGCATCACTTGTTTCTCTTGGGTTTTCTCTCCCTCTCTAACTATCATTATGGTTGTTATTATTATTGTTATTAATAATAATAATAGTTATTGTTGTTGCTGTTATTGTTATATTTTACTTTGCATCTATTATCAAACTCTTCTTACATTAACCCAGAAGTTTTTACTTTTTTCCAAATCTCCTCCCTGTCCCATTGGGCAAAGAGTGACTGAGCAACTGTCTGGCTGTGTGGTACTTAGTTGCCATCTGGGATTAAACCATGACACCTATGGTTCATTAATGTTTTAATTTTCTCCAAGTGTGGGTATTCACCACAGCAAAAACTAAGCAATTATGTACCCATCTGTTTTCACGTTTTGCCAACTAGCTACCTTCTAATATCCCCTTTTCCATTCAAGCACCCCTAAATGATCTTGTTCATGCACTTACTAAAACAAATCTGCTGAAAGTGTTCACAGTGCTCCTTATCTGCAAATGTGTGTTACCTGCCCACATTACACTCTCCATGCTTCACCTCTCTACTAGCTTCTATAGTAATCACCCCTCAATTTCCTCATTTATGTGTTGTAAATAACTTGGTCTTTGATACCTTGCTTTGTATAATTTTCTTTAGTTTGTTTTCAAACTGTATTTCTCAAATGTCAAGTCTGCTGGGGCTACCACAATCTTGGCAAAGTTATGTGCTTGACTATTTCAATACTGCTTCCTCTCTGTGTCTCCTTTTGATATGCTTTTACATGACCTGCATAGTTTTTCCCTCTCTTCTTTTTTTAACCTATGTTCAGGATTTCCTTTACATGATTGATAGGCTACTAGATTTTCATTCTGCTTTGGTAGCCAAATAGTTAAAGCTTGATATATCCGGTCTGAAACTGTGTACAAAGCTAGTCATTTCCTTTGGGTTCCTCTTTTAACATCATTAGCGGAGCTTGTGGCTCTGCTGCTTGTGCAGAGTGAAGGCAGACAGCTCTTTTTATTTTTCACAGGAGTGGCAGCATAGAGGATTTTCCATAATTTTGAGAAGAACTGGAGCCATTTGTGAACCACACTGAATAACCTGTAGCACGAAGTCAATAACAGAGCTTTTATCCGGTGAAAGACATATAAACAGGTAAAGTGCATTTATGTTCTATTCCAGTGGTTAAAAGCCATATAGAGCTAGTGAGAAGATCTTGTCATGTTCTATAGAAAGCTCTTATTTTATAAAAGCCTTTATCCATGCAGCTAGCCTAGGGTTTGATACATATCCCGTTTGTACTTTTCCACTGATTATATACTTCAGTGGAGTATGTGTGATATGGACTTCAGTGAAGCATGTGTGACATATATTACTTCAAAACAGCCTCTAGTGATTCACAAAGCTGTGCCAATGCTTAACCTGTTTCTAATATGTAGAAGAGTTCTTTCCTACATGTCATAAGGCTCTCAAAGCAAAGGCTCTAACTTTCATCTTATTTTTATGTTCTTTCAATAGTACAGTGTACATTGGTAGTGGCCAGCTGAACATAAACAGCTTACAATAATCTGAGCATCTAAAGGTCAGAGTTTGAAATAGTGCATTGTGCTTCTTTTTTTTTTTTTGCTTTCCATTCTTGTTTGTGAGATTTCTTCACTAATTTGATCAGTGGTTTATTGAGTTCTGCAAATGTAATTATCACAAAAATGTAAGCAATTACAAAAGTGAATCTAATACAATTATTACTCATAGTCAGTTCTACCGTTTGCTGATTCCAGCATCAAGATTTCCTACTGACCTAAAACTGTTACTGAATATTTCACTTCAGTTTGTACCAGCTGAGTTTTTTCATGATTAGCTTTAAAGCCTGTGTTAGGACTAATGCTGGTTATTTCTTAAGTATATTCCCAAACTTTCAGTTCAGTTTTTCCATGTATTGACTCATCATTCATGTATGGTGTGATGTAACACATTTTGATGGTAATTTCATCCACATGTGATACATTTCATCTGAAAGTCTTGAGGTACGTGGATAAGACAATATTGCTTTCTCTTATGGTTAAATGACAGAAAAAAATAACCCTGAAAGTGCATTTTTTTTCTTTGATTTTAACCCTAGACAAATAGTCTGTTAAAAAGATAGATCTCTGCACTAGGTCTTGCTTCCAGTAAACTTGATGATGGTGATTTGGAGTCCTTCCTCTGTTTCTTGTGGGTATTGTTTTTTGGAAAGGAGAATCTGGACCTTCCAATCTTACACAACTTCTATTTTTTCACATTTTAGCTTACAGACACACAAAACTTGAGGAAATTCTGTTACCCAAATATCCACTGTTTTTACTTCCTCCGGATTCTTAATAACAAAGCATCAATGACTTTCAGGAATCACTCCACCCTCACCTCCCACTGGTCAGACCCAATTCCACAAACATCCGTAGCAAAATGTGAAGCTAATCCATTTTGTTTCAGCAAGGCTATGCCAATAATTCCCTGGTGTTTATAGGAGGGATCCTCCCATTCCTATACTCAGAAGGAACTCCTGAACTTGGCAGCTATTTAACTACAGGCAGAGATTTTAATAAAGGTGCTTGAACATCCTTTCGTGCATATAATAAAATTTTTGTTATTTCTCCATTTTCTTGAATTCCAACTAGAACAAATACTTGTTGGAGAGTGGTTATTGACACTACGGTATCAATTATCATCATAGCACTAGTGGTAGTTAATGTTCTTTTCTTGACCACCTAGTACTAATATTGTTATTGGCCATTTGCATTGGTTATAATGTAATTTTATCACTGGACCAAGGGCAACTAGACAGCAGAGTGCCCCAGCCTTGTTATTGAAAGGAAGAGATGATGTCAGAGGCCTTCACTGGAAGGGACCTGTTATTTTCTACTGGTTTTATTCCTCCTCATGATTTTTTGTTTGCTTGGCAAAATGAGACAGTGAAGAATTTATGTATTCTATCTCATTTTCTCATATCTTTGCCTCTTTGCCTTTTACCATGTTGTTTTCCTGCAGTCCTGTTGCTGTCCCCTAAAAGAACTTTTTAACATGTTCTCCAAGGATCTTTTGCAGTTACCATTACCACCTCTATTTACACAAAGAGCTAAACCCACAGTGAGGACTATTTTCCCTTTTTTGTTCCCTTTGATTTTGATTTTTAAATGGAGGCTTTGGCTTCTTTATAACCATATTTCTGACAATTACAGTATGTGCAGACCTTTTGTCAGATTCACGGGATTGAGATTTCTTTGTATTCCTTCTTACCTTCATTACCTTGTCCATTGTCCTTGTCCATACCTGTTGAAGCTGAATTTGCAGCTCTTCCCATTGTATTTGTGCTTGAATCCCAGGTCCCTGAATTACTCTAGCTGACTTAATTCTTGTATCACTGTTACTTGTTCTATTTAATCAGATATATTCCCAGATGGCAATCCTAACAATTTTACCAGCTCTTGTATGATTTACAATCTCATAGTGTTCTAGGTAGAGTAACCTGCTAACAAATCTCCTTTCATTGCTCAGATAACTGTTCTGAGACATCTACCTATTAAATTTCTTACAGGAGATTCTGGTTGCAGTGTAGCTCATAATCATACTCCATTTTGAGGCTGTGTAATCTTTACTAGTTAAGCTAATACTTTAGGCCTGAAAGTTCCATTTTACAAGTTTCTGAATTTAGTGGCCTCAAGTTTTAAGCAAATAGTCTTGCTTGCTCCACAGTCGGGTCAGTTGCTATTGTTATAATGAAATCCCACGTTTCAGGAGCAATACAACCAAGCAGGAGTAACCAGCATTGTGAGTTGCTTTTGTACCACTGTTTTGGTTGTAACTACACAACCGGATCATAAAAGCCCATTTTGCTGTCACAATAAATGAATTTTCATTGTAGTTGTGCCCTGAGTTTCCCATATATCCCTGTTTAATTCTGGATAAAAAAAGTTGACATATTCATTATCCACAGTTGACAGCTGTGTCCTGGGTGACTGCTATTGAAGTAAAAGGGCTTTCTGAGTGTGCAGAAACCACCTATATAGTATACCTTTCAGAGTCTGTCTTCCAGTTAGTACATATTTCACTGCAAAAACTGTAAGGTAAACACAGCAATCAGAAACTGAGGATCTACTTTTAAGCACCATTAGACTAATATTATACACCCTGATCAAAAAGAGACAAAAACCTGACTATTCTAATATCAGCTAGATAAAAATTGATACACAACAGAGGGTTTTGGTAACATTTGCCATTATTTCTACTTATATTTTGCAGGTGTAGAAGATAGACATAAATGTTTCTTCTTTTCTGTTGTTCACCCCTCTTTTTTCATGTATTTGTATAAATATCTGTGAAGAAAGGGGATTTTCATAGGTGAACAATGTCATTATTCTTTTCTTCTATTTCCTATCATGGTTTATTACTAATGTATGTATGAGTCAGCTGATATGGCATGACAATCAAGTCCTTATATGTATCTATGTGATCCACTGGGAGGAGATCAGTTTACTTAGTTTACTATTACCAGATTAGCCACTGCTATGAATATTGTGGTAAGGCAGTTAAATGCCACCCTGGTGCCCAATCCTGTTAGACCTCGGAAGCTCAGCAGGGTCAGCCCTGGTTAGTACTTGGATGGGAGACCTCCTGGGAATACCAGGGGCTGTAGGTTCTAGTCCTGAGGACTTCACTGTCACTGTCCAAGCTTGCTTGGCCATGGCAGATTGTCTTGGGTTGTGCTGGCAAAATGCCAACTGCCCAAGTACAGAAAAAAATTGTCCCTACCCCCCCAACCAGCCAAGAGAAAAAGGAGAGGGAAAAAAACCCTACAAACTAGGTTTATGCTGAAACTAATTATATGTATTTATACAGAAAAGAGAAAATTAAGAGAAAACTACAATATAACACACATTTACACAAGTTATATATATAACAAGAAATAACCTCCCACTCCCTAGTTAATACATAGTCTATTACTCCAGATTCATAAGCACTCTAAAAGACACCCAGCAAGAAGGAAAGTGTAACAACAAAGTGTTTCTACTTCCCTGAAACTCAAACAAAATGCAAGCAGCAGCAGCAGCAGGAGCAGGGGTCTAGCACAGTAGAAGAGCTGTAGCACGTCCTTCTACTTCAGCCATGGTGGAACTGAACTAACATCTCTCACTGCTGCATCATGTCTTAGGTTTGCATCATCTGGTATGAAATATTTCCTTGGTTACCCAGTCAAGTGAGAGCTGTCTCTACCAATCCACGTAGATTCTCTGAGCCTGCCAATTTGAGGCTTAGCTAAAACCACTACACAGATGAACCTTAGGAGTTAAAGGGTGGGACCAGTTCTGCACATGCTGTGCCTCACCTAAAAAATCCACTACTCAGGCTTGAAGGACACAGCCCCTCCCAAATCTTTGTTCTCAAAACCGAGCCATCATGATGATGATGATGGTGATGATGAATATTGTGGTAGCACAAAGGATGTTTTGATCACTACCATAGTGGTGGCACAACAAAAGAAACAGGATTATAACTTCAACCTATATTGGTGGTAAAAATGTTTGTGGGGAACATCTTAGCATGAGATCTTGAGGTAAGAATTATTCTGCCTGCCTGACTTAACCCTCTTGTGAAACAGAGGAAATGTTCATTAAATCTGGACCCAGATTTGATGAAACAAAGTGAACTCTGTAACAAATTAGGTGTGATAACCCAATCTAACCTCCAGTGTACAAAGAGACCATACATACACTCATGCTGATATAGACTTAGGTTCATTTTTAGGCCTTAAGGAAGGATATACACATGATTTCCCTGAAAGACCTACCATGTTTAAATAGTTCAGTTTACTTGAAATATGAATATAAATGGAAATCAGTTAGGAAAGTACGTGGTAATTCTGTCCTATGGAACAACCTACCAGTATTCTGAAGAGGGGTTTGCCACATATATTTGGAACATAATGAAGAACCACATTTCAATAATTTTTATTCTTGTAAACACATGATTTCATATACACATTATCCAATTAGTGTGGAAGAAATTCTTCTGGTCCTGTCACATACAGTAATAAGCATCTTTCTTTGCTCATGTGTTGCCAAGATGTTCCATAAATAACCTAGGCAGATACGTTCTCCTCTCTTGTCTGCACCATACCATGGAATCAATTTGGTTCTAGGACTTGGCCTTGTTCTGACAACATCTGCTTGTAATTTCCAGCTCAATGGATGCCTTCATGAACTTGTTGCCAGTTATGTGTGATCACTGCAGAAATCATTTGTCTTCTTTAGGATGTGGGATAACTTAGCAAAATATCTGCCCTCAGACACCATGGACAATGCTACGATGTCTTCCGCAAATGGCCCATGACATGGAATCACTGCCAGGTCATTTCCTCTATTGCTTAGATAGAAGGCTTTGTTCACATGTCCTCAAGCCCAACAGATACTCACCAGAGGTAGTTTGTGCTTCATAGTACTGAGCATACAAGGAATCCCTGAGGATGCTCCCTTCAAGGAATCCCTGTAGCATTTAATAAGTATACCTTGTCCACAGAGGGTATCTCTGGATCCTTAGGATTTTTGCCTTAGGTTCTCTGATTTCTACTGGAACAGCATTCCTAGTGTGCCAGGTGCAGACACTGAATACAAGGGATATAGGCCTTTTCCTTCTGTAGTAACTTTTCAGTTTGACTAGGTGCTCAAGAGAGCTGCTAAGCGTTGCTTCCTTGAACATCTTCATACTAACAAAATCATTTGCTCTCAGTGAATGGTAACATGGAAAACAGGACTGCTCTGAACACTTTATTCAGGCAGGGTGAGTTGTTAATCATTCATTATTTATTGTTGATTATAAAAAGAAGTTGAAGAATTACATTTACTGCCATGACCCTCACATGGGGTCATGCCATTGCATGCAAGCAGAATGTACACTATGCAGAGGTTGTGACTCAGGGTTGAGTTAGAAAGGAGGAAGTGTAGAGTGCAAAGGTGAGAAAGTTACTATATGAGCCTTCACTTTGTTCCTTCAATTATCATTGGGTGGTACTGGAGCACTGTCTGAAACCTTGCGGTTCAAGGCTCCCCATGAATATTGACTTTTTCTGGAGTCACCTGCCAGTCCTTCTGGCTCTGACCTTCATCTTCCATTCTGTCTGCGAAGTAGGCAAGAAATCATGTTGTTATTTCACAGTCCACCCAGGGAAGGGGAGGAACATTGAGCAAGACTTGCTGATGAGTTAAATATTTTGTATTGGTTCTTTCAGCTATTTCTTGGGCAGTAAGGTCTCTGTTTATTAATATTAATCCTATGAGTTTGGCAATGATTAGAATTTCTTAAATTTCATTGATCACATTGCCTTTATACTTAGAAATTAGTAAGAAATATATAAGTAAAAAGGTGACATTTGGATTTGCAAGGCAGAAGTGTAATAAACTCAGGTTTCAGTGGGAAATGTATGGGGAAAGGTTGTTTTTCTGTTAAAATGAGTAATATGTGGAGGTAAAACAATAAATAATATTGGAATCAAAATAAATTTTAAAGATCTTATGACAAGTCAGCTTGTGAGAATTGAAGTGTTTTGACTGAAACAGAGAAAAGTGATATTTTTAATACTGATATTCTAAACAGGATTATTCCAAAAGAGGGGAAATTCCTCCATTTCTAAGAAATATTAGTTATTGTATATTTATCAGTAGTTTATTGACACTTTGTATAAACTTACTTTGTACCCAGGTACTGGAAGTAGAAAATGGAAATGATAGCTGGTAAACAACCAGTTCACAGGGAGACTAGCAATTGTAGTGAATAAGTTTAGATAAATGTATCTTTCTTGTGATCAATGTAAGTGTACTAACTTCTTCCTGATCTCTTTTTTCCCATTCTCTCTGCCACCAGCTTCAGCTGTTGACAGCCCCTGGACAAAAGATGGTGTAGAACTGCAAGCAAACCAGGTACCTGGAAGTGTTGGGAGAGAGGAGCTCTGATTTAACTATTGGATAGGACTTTAGGAAATTAATGTGTGGAAATTAAGATTAAAGAACCCTTACAGAATGAGGGAAATTGGGAGATAAGAGAAGATGCAGATAGATAATGAGACATTAGAGCATCTACTCTGAGTCCATAGAATGACTACAGGTGATTGCCTTTTCAGTAACTGTAGCTGTAATGCAGCTGTCCACAACATAGTGAACTCTGATGGTCTATTTGTTGAAGTCCTGCATAGTGAATTATTTCCTCTGGTCTCCTTAGTACTGTTTCTTGTAAAATGATCACATGCAGGCACATCTTGATATCATAACCAGAATCTTCCTGGTGAATCTCCCTGGATTGTTGTCAGAGATGCACTGGCGTTGTGATATGTAAGGCAGACAGAGCTGTGGCATGTGGCAGCATGTTTCTGGAAGCAAAAGTGGTTGATATGAGGAAACATTACCCTTATTGTCTATGGTTGTGGCTATTTAGAAGGGTTGGAGCTTGTGAACAAGTGTCTGCACTGAGTACAATTGCCTGTAGAAACACAATTAGAGTGCACAGTAACGTGTTTTGTTGCAAACATCAAAAAGGAACAAAGTAATTTGACTCCGGTTAAAGACTAAAATGCAGAACGTGGTCAAAATGCCATAATCAATGGCTTATGAGATGAACTGAATGAATTATTTTAAAGTCATTTCTCTAGAGTAAAAAAATTCAATATATAGATGTAAGTATGAGTATACTTCCATATAAGTAACTATACTTCCATACCAGTAACTATACTTCCTTAAGTAAGTATACTTCCTAGTAGTACAGATAGTCTAAAGGTCTCCTTTTTAGTTTTTGGAAACTACCAATGGAGAGACAGAACCTAAACACCTGTCAAGAACGACATATGTAGTAATCGATCTGAGCTGGAGGAAGGAGAATGGACAGGATAGCATTTTGTCATTATATGTCTTCCACATGTAAAGAACTGCATTGGTAGAATAGAGAAATCAATAAAAATTTGGAATTCAGTATTACTAGGCAGAAGCTGAGCAACAGGTTTTTAATTCTGATAGTTTCCTGTGTAATCTGGACATTTCACAAATTATATGGAATAAAATGCAAGTATTAATAAAATATGACTTTGAATAGCATTGTACAAAGGAATAAGTCAATATTAACGGCTTTGATTTCTGTACAAGATAGAACGTTAATGTTGCTATATATTTCATATGTAGTGGCTTGAGTTTGTAACTTCCTTTAATTCTTCTTAAGGACTTCAGCTGTCTGCGATCCAGACACAGCTGTGTAACCATCTCCCAGACTTGTGAGGAAATGGCTAAACTCTGAGAAAGAACTGCAAAGAAGTGGATAAAGTGGACTTCTGCAAGGTAAGAAAGGAAAAATGGCAGGCAGAGATAAGAATCTTGAGATGGAGTTAATCAACAGCATAGAGATGCAAGAGGAAAACATCTTCATGAAAAAAAATAAAATCCTAAGGGAAAAGCAACAATTTGGAGGACAGCAATTAGTCACAAGGAGGATCCATTCCAGAGGCAGTAGAAAGCAGCTCTACTGCACCTCACTGAGGACTTCTTGGCCAGCAAAGCCATTTCCTGTTTCTTATTCAGAGCACTGAGCATACCAGCAGTCAGTTTAATACTTCATTAATTCAAGTTATCAAAAAATGGTAGTGTATGGTAACTAATCAGTAATTGCAGAATACTTTTAAGTTGTGTGTATTCAGCTTACAAAGGGCTCTTTGTACATGGCAAAAGGTCTCTGTCCAATCCAAGTGACTCAGTGAGGGAAGGATTACTTGTACTGTTACAGTAGTACCAGGCATATAATTGCCTAGAAAAGCAATCAGGAAAAAAAATGGATGTGTCTGTAATAATAATTTATGTTTTATTCAGCTTCAATTGGAAAAAATGTTTTCCACCTGCACAAAAAGTAATTTTGCTTATTTTTTTCCCCATAATATTTCATTTGTGAAATAAATGCCTGAACATTTTTAAATCCCAAATGCTGTGTACTGTATTTCTTTAAATGAATTTTTCTGTCATAACTGTGGTAAGAATATAATTTTAAATGCAACTATACTGCAAGTAATGATTATGAAAAATTATTGCATCATTGAGTCATATTGAATAACTTCAGTGATAAATAAACATCAAGAAAATTGTTTCCCCTATACAGAAAATAATTCTCTAAGTGAGGTGTAGTTTTGTCTGAATTTTGTTAGTTAAGCAAAAAAAAAAAACAACTCTGAAGCTTTCAGAAACAATACTGAGTTTGTGAGGCTGAAAACTGACACATTAGTAATAGGAAGCTAGTGATATTACTTTAGTTTATGGCAGTCCTCCTTATGAGAATAAATAATGAACTTCAAATCAAATCACCAGACAATAAAAGTGGAGTTTTGTAATTTTTACACATGCTCGTCAGAGTAGATTTTCTTTTTAAACTCAGATAGAAGTTTAATGCTAACAATAACTTGATTTGTCCTCCTGCTTAGTCTAAACAAATAAAATAACCAGCAATTCCAATAGGTATTATCTTGTGACTGAGTGTACAGCATAGTTCGAGGGACACAAAAATTTCATTTTTTAACAGTATAATAATTTCCATCACATATAACAATTGTGGTTGGCAGAATGGTAGCCAAGTTGGCAAAATTCCTATGCAAAGTATTATTCTTTTCCAATTCTGATTAACAGGAAATAGGCTGCTGAAATGAAACAGGAGTTTCCCAAGAATCAGCTTCCTCATAGTTGTTCTAATCTCTGCTAGGATTGAATGTCGAGGAATCATTACAGAATTCCTGGGACACTCTCCACCATATTGTCTATCTGGAGCTTATTGGAAAATCCAATCTTTAAAGTAAATTGTAACAAAAAAATATTGTGTAATTTTCTCTGGTTATATTATGTACAGCTATTGAAGTATTTGCTTCAGTTTCTAGTCTTGTTTGCTATTGTTATTGATTAGTATAAAAAAGGTTAGTTTTTCTTGATATTGTTTAAAAGGTAAATTGTTTGAAGGTATCAGGCATAATTTCATTATGTTTTGTCTCTGGTATCAAAGTTAGATTCAAGTTTGTGCCAGTTGTTTATTCTGATATCATGTGTCAATTGGTCATCCCCTTTGCTGGCCTGCATCGTCCAAAGAAAAGCACACAGAACCAATGAGCAATTTGTGGAATGAGATTCTCTCAACACAAATTACTTTCTGGAAGCATAAGCAGTTGAAATTTTACCACCAAATATGAGAATCTTATTTTTCAAATGCCTTTTTCTATTTTTCCAGAAACAGTCTTATGATCAGTTTCTTCATCAAATGTTAAGACATTTTGACATATAAGTGAGGGTTGGATAAGTAAATTTAGATAATTGAATACTTGGCGATAGAATAATTGATAGTGAGCTATCATATAGGAAGATCTGTGTTACCTAACTAAACTGCAACCCAAAAATTGGGTTGTAATCATGCAAAATACAATTTAAACACTGTTGTGAATAACAGCACTATACTGAAAAGACTGGTGAGTGGTCTGTAAGAGCAATGACTTAGAGAAGTATTGAAATTTTCTGATAGTTTACTGTACCAGTACAATCTCTTGTACTAGAGTGGTTAAGAGAGATTATTGAAACCATGTATTATGTCAAGTAGGGCAAGGGAATTAATTGTACCTCATTTAATAGCATTGCAGTGTTGGCAGAATACTTCAAAGGATCTGTGGTCATCTTTCAAACATGCAAAAAGTTCTTACGCTCAAAGTTCTAAAAAAGATGTGTGAATATAATGTAAAAACAATAAGGGCAAAGGGGAAAAAATTGGCTACTATCTTAATAATAAGAGGATTGAGTAAACCTTATGAATATGTATAAGTATTTTCACATAGGAAATATATATGACAATACAGGTCCTCATAGGAGTAATAATATCCAAGAGATATTGTTCTGTCTTCAACTAAATGATATCTATGAAGGGAAATGCAGAAAGGAAACAGCCAATAGGTGCAATGAACTTGTGACCTATTGCAATTTTTAATGTAAAACTAGATGTTTACCTTATTTATAGGTTTTACTTTGGACAAGGTCAACTTTCTTGACCTGATGAGTCACTTGACAGAACTTTCAGCTGTCCAAAAATCCCTTAAGACATTTACCATATAACTCCATAGAGAAAGCTGAGATCTAGTTGTCATTATCTTCATTTTCCCATTGAACCACTGTTGGATAGAGGTGAGATGGACATATGGCAGAGTTTTGGACAATTCAGGTGCATAAACCTTATCAGCCATTGTTTACTTTTTTGTACAACAGGGGATTTGAATTGTCCAAAAGTTCCCATATCTCCAGATCTCTGCTTCTTCTAATCATAGGATAACATATTGCTCTGTGAAGGAATTTTGAATTGTTTATGAGACTTAAATAGCTCAAAGGTCATAGATGGTCATCTCTGTTCAAATCTATCTTCTGTGAGAAACTTTGTGACTAGTAAGTAGGAGGAGAAAAAAAGAAAGATTTTTTTCTTTTGAACTTTTGAATGATCAGGACACTCTGCTTTCAGGACATCTTTACGTAACATCAAGTCCATGTCCACTTGATAGAGACAACGTGTCTGCAAGTTATCATTCCTCAGGCCTTAGCCTACGGAATTAAAAAATCTCCCTTGATGACAATCAAGGATTGCTTAAAGCTGAGAATAAGCTGTTGATTTAACCAAATAACTGATGAAAGGGAAGACAGTATTTTTCAAATATTGGGATTATGAATCCTGCTAATGTATTTAGGGCAAAACCGGTCACCAAACTGGACGAGAAGATATTTGTCCTCATATTAAATTGACTGGCACCTACATTTTCTCTGGGTGGTTTTGTACACCCTTGGTTATGAATCACCTACTATATTCAACTACATGTTTTTTATACTTAAGTGCAGGTAATGTGCAGTGGTGATGCCTTAGATTCTTCTGTTGCTGGGTTATGATGCAAATTTCATCTCTTCGGACTGAAATTATATATTCTAAACCAAATTACCTGTTTTGACACAGACATATCTGAAAGATTTATTAGCAACTCCAAGACAGAAGAGATTAGAAGAAAGATTTAGTGATCTCCTCTGATTTCAAATTCTGTGCAATTGTAAAGCTATGGCTGAACAAAGTACACAGGTTATAGAGAAATTACAAACTTTTGTATTCGACTAAGTAGATGTAAAATACTGTACTTACACGTTTTCCCACCTGTTAATATCAGTTTAGTTGCTTCAGCAACTGGTGATAAAACCAAGCGTCTTTCATTTTCTTTGCTCTACTGTATGCAAACTATAGAAACTCTGGTAAAAATTGCCCTTCTGCTTTATTTCTATTTCCGTTTCTTATCATGATTGCACTACAGTAGCATGGAGACATTGCAGTGACATAACAGAATGTTGTGAAAGATCTTGTAGTTTTGTCTATTTTCCCTTCAAGGTGAAATAGTTGTGAAAGACCTGAGTATATTATTTCCCCTTATTTTTAATCAATTACTTTTTTAAAAGTTTCTCATTTGACTTTATTTAGTTTCCCCTGAAATAACTGGACAGTCCATTAAGATGAAGTTCAGGAAAGTATTTAGGCACACAGGTTAAACCCCAGAAATATTCCTATTAACTTCTGTGGATAGAGTTATATACAAATATTTCAGAATGTCTTCTCATAAACAGATAATACTTATACTTACTAATCCTTTATATTTTGCTTGACGGACAATGCTAAACTACCCTGTCTAAAGTAATTCTCCATCTGATAAGACTACTTGTATTCCAAAACATTAAAAAATATTGTTTTACCAAAAGTTTGACATTACAGGCATGCATGACTAAAAGGAGCAAAAATAATTTCTTCTAGGTAATTATCAAATTAAGTATGTTTTGTGTGAGTAAAGTGATAGACCTACAGGAAAATTAATATAAATCTATTTGTCTTCTACGACAAGTATTTTCATTTAACTTTTCACAAATTTTAGTTCTGTAGAAGTGTTGAAATTGTGTAGTTTGATACATATAATGAAATAATGCAAGTACAATTCAATTATTTTAAATGTTTTAAATATTTCTTATTATTTTCATTGAAGTAATGCCTACAGATAATGATAAAACCAATACATTTCACAATGTCCATTAATAATGTCCAAGTGGACCAGTAACAAATCATCCATTTCAAACAGTTTAAAATCAGAACATACAATCAAAAATCAAAAGGATGCTTAATGGAGAAGATTTCTGCTGACCAGAGCTATTTCCAAACCATTTCTAAACTGAGTCTGAAACTCATCTTGCTGTTCTGCAGTTACGCAAATGAGAAATTATATTCACTCTAGGAAAATCCTGTTTTCTTTCACACCAGGTGGATCATATTTTCCTGAATTAGAATTAGAAGATTGGAAAAGAAGCAAAAGAGTAAAACAATCCTTTGGTGTTACTTGGTTTCTTTCTAACTGTATTCAAGAATGGATTCATCCTTAAGTGTAAGAGTTACTTGTAGCATTCAGCAACATCTCTAATAAGGTAAGGAGGAATTCATCTGAGTTTTAAGGGTCATAGTAAGCCAAAAACAGATACAGGGAAATTTTTCTGATGGAAGAATAAAGTATTCGGACATGTTTTCCTCGATGACAGTAAAATAAGCATGTGTTTAAGGATTAATACTATTCCTTTTAGGAAAAGGGAGGTACAGTTCAAAGTGCATACACTTTACTCCTCAAAATAGGCGAGGCAATTGGAGTAGGAAAGAAAAAATGAGAGAAAGCTATTTGTTATCTCTGTCTTACATAAGAAGAGCAAAGTCCAAGCATGCTGTGTGTTCTGAACCATATTAATTCTGGTCATGTTTGAATAGTTTTCCAGAGGATTGAACACAGACCAAGAACAACCTTCACGGTATGTTGCTAGTTTGGGATTTTTAGAAATAGTTTATAAATTCACTGATAACTAAAATTAGGAAAAATCCAATTAACTGCATATTCTTTTACATAACCATTTACTTTCTTTTTTATTTTGCATATCTTTGCTAAATTGTAGAAAATATTATGCTTGTGTCATTCAAATTAAATTGAATAAACTACCTACTGTATCCATACCAAATGGATACAATTCAAAAGGTAGATGTAAGGAAAATCCAAACTTCTGGACTTTTTTCAACATGCTTATACTTGTGCATTATGAGGATTCACTTGCAATGTATGATATTAATAACTTCAGTGGTTTTAATAAGTATCTATAGTTTTCTTTCAAACAAATGATTGTTGAAGGTACTGTCCTTTGCTTAAGGTTGTGTATTTCTCAGTCAAATATTATTTTACAGGGAACTATTTTCAATAAATTTAAAATGCATTCTGAAGATGAAAAGAATTACACTGCAGATGGAAATAGTTATGAGTTCACCAGCCAGGGTCATGGATCTAAAGAAAAACAGTAAGTATAATTAAACATTGTAAACGTTCTATATTGAAGCTTATAAGATTACACTACCTTATTTTATATTTTATATAATTTCATTTATTTATTTTATTTTGCTTTATTTTGTCAGAAAAGCCTAATAACAGAAAGCTTTGTATCAAATTGAGAGTAGCATTGATTGACATGTTCATTTGATGCAGAAGGACCTTTTATCTTTCCCTTGTAAGGACTAAGTGGAACTAAAGTTTATTGAAAAATAATTCTGAAATATGACAGAAATTATGTTGGAATGGACATCTTGGATACATTTATATCATCTGCTAAAATTATCTTAATATCTTTCGTGTGGCAGGGAGCCAATATTTTACATACCTCAAACATTTTATGTATTCCCCACTCACTATGTGCAAAAATTTTATTTTTTCCTATTTTAAAGTAATATAGTGCTTCAGTTCACAACTTCCTGACCAGATAGTAGACCCATTGAAACAAATAAACTGGGGAGAATTTACCTTAAATTTACAGCAATCAGGATCTGATAGTGTGTATGCATCTGGAGATTTGAATACAAACATCTCAAGAATACTCAATAAATCATATTCATTTTACAAACAATTGCTTTCTGTAAAATTATTTTGTAGGTGTATTTTAATTGAACTGCTGTAATATGTTACAATAGTATTTCTGTAAAATGGAATCCATTTTTAAATTAACAAAAATTATCACACCTTTTCTTAGCAAGAAAAAGAAGAAGAAAGGGGAAAAACCTAAGGTGGTCAGCCCATTTACTCTGGTAAGATTTATTCTTTCTGTATGTCTATGTATATATATGTATGTATGTGTGTATATATCTATATCTATCTATCTATATATATATATGCAGGCATATTTCAAAGTGTAAACAAAAATGCTTGCAATTATGTTAGTGTACTGCATCTACAATACTTTCTTTGCCAAATACTTTGAAACTTCGGAATATTTGCTATAGGAGAATTTACAATTTCAGTACAATTTTATGATATTTATGGTACATTAGGAACAGTTTTTCTGAATGCATAATAATGAATTTAAAGGGAAAAAATTATTGCCTTAATTATCACAATGCCATCAGTATTTCTTATAATTTGAACTTTAAATGGTGAACTTAAAAATGCCAAATACCTTGTTTTCCTGTGGTCTTTCTTACCCAACTTCAGACATGAATACATTAAAATACTACACCTCTCTAGTTTTGAGAGTTTATAGTATAAAAGTGCTTATATTGAAAGGATTTATTCCTGTACATTTGAATTGTTTCATAAACTGAACTTCTAATCAGATAAAGTTGTAGTTTTGTGACAGCAGGTGTATAAATCATGGCTTTTTCTTTATTTTCTGACTTTGTAGACATACATTGCTAACATTCTAGTACAACAGTTAGGATTAATTTCTCTTCTCACTCACAGTTTCGATATTCAACTTGGACAGATAAATTATTAATGATACTAGGCAGTCTTCTGGCAGTAGCCCATGGAAGTTCTCTCCCTATCGCTATGATAATTTTTGGTGATATGACTGATAGCTTTGTTGCTTCTGGAGACTTAAATTTGACAGGTAAGAATCTATCTGCTGTGATGAGAACACTGGCTCAGATTTTAAAAAGAGATGGGGAGATTCAGGCATCTTGACAGGAGATATTGCTGTCAGAAACCCCAATGCTATACTATGATGCGAATCAGTAAGTCATGTTTGTTGTAATAGAGACACTGTGTTGGGGTGGGGGTGGGGGGGTATCCTACTTCTTGCTTTCTGCTTTAGTAGATTTTATTTTTGATTTTTTTCAAATTGTCTGATACAGTGCACATTCAACAAATCATGTTTAATTGTGGTTATGATGAATAGAAAATGGCTGGTTTTCCATCTCTTCAACATGAGTTCCTGTTGATCTCCTTGCATCAAATCTGACAATTACAGTTTTTGAGATGAATCAGATCAGTAGGTAGATCCATGAGAGATTGACTGCCAAAAATAAAAGTACTAATGTTCTTTTGGATCAGTTTGTTGACTAACCTTATTTGCTGAATCAGAACTAAGAAATCAAAGACAAAGGAGGGCAGGCATACACTGCTGGATAGAAGAAGAAGGAGTGATACTATCCCTTTGGTATCAACACATAGAATAGGTTGTCCTCTGAACTCAGAGCATCAGTAAAAGCCTCTGGTGTGTGGATCAGGTCTTTTTTTCAATCCTCCCAGTCAAACGAAAGGAGTTTGAAAGGGCCAATCAAATTGGTTAATCAAAAATGATTACAGGACTGGTGGCACAGCCAGTGGTTCAGCTGCTTCAGAGCATGGGACTGGTATTGAGAGAGCCGATCTCCTAGGGGCTGATAGAATCCATCTGTCAGAGGGAGGGCTTTAAATTAAAGGGGAGAGGAACCTCAATCCATCCCACTCCTACCAGTGTGATTCTAATGCCTGTAAAAGACGCCCAGAGCCTGGAGAGGAGGCCTATTTATGACGTGACTGTTGGAATGAAAGGATACAGGATACATGAGGAGAGGGTGTTACTGTCTGTGTAAAAGACCAGCATGGAGCTCCACCTGGAGACGGATCCTTTCCAATCCATCCCATTGTGTGATTCTCTGTATGCTCAGGAAGACTTTATAATCTCAAGTTACACTGATATAGTTTTATAATCCGTGCAGTTATGACTAATCCTGTATTAGTAAAGTTCAATAATTTTTGTTAAACTTTTCTCCTTTCATTCAAATCAAATTGATTCCAAAGGAGATGCAGCAACTCTAAATATGCTGAGAAGCATGTAGGGAAACTAATCTGTTAAAACTTGCTCTGTTAAAAGTATTTTCTCTTCCTTTCTAAGGAACGAATTCTTCTGTAATGAATGTCACTTCAGATATTCTTGGCATGCTGGAAGAAGATATGACAAGGTAATTAAAAATTAAGATTCCCTTTTTTTTTAGTGTAGGCACACATTTCTAGTCTAGCTGTTCTTTTCCCAAGGATGTTTTGCGCACTTTAAACAACACAGAAGCAATGATTGATTGAATAATGTATGTACCTAAAGATTGGCACCTGAGATTATTTGAGGCACTGGGAAGATTCTTGAACATCCCCAGCCATTCCCAACAATTTCCCTGCAGTCTCTTGCTCTCACCCATCCTGCTCCAATTTCAGAGGTGCTCTGTGTTCCAATTACATCTGCATTGCCTTCCTTCTTCTTTCTCTTCCTCTGAATCAATAAAGAGTAATTCTTATGCTAAAAAAGTATATTGGTTATCATCTGTCAATTCCTTGAGCTATGGTGATTCACTTGCAAAAACCAGAATTTAAATTGTCAGATAGTACCTACTTTGCTGCCAAAGCATCAAGTTCAACTAAGTCATTCTCTGCAAATACATGAAAGGAGGTTGTAGTGAGTTGAGGGTCTATCCCTTCTCCCAACCAAAAAGCAATAGGATGAAGGAAAATAGCCTCAAGCTGTGCCAGGGAAGGTTGGATGTTAGGAAAAATGTCTTGGTGGAAGGATTGTCAAGTATTGGAAGAGGCTGTCCACAGAGGTGGATGAGTCATCATCCCTGGAGGTATTTAAAGGATTTGTGGATGTGACACTGAGGGACATGGTTTAGTGGTGGACTTGGCAGTGCTGAGTTAACAGTTGGATTCAAAGATCTTAAAGGTCTCTTCCAACCTAAAAAATTCTATGATTCTGTGAAATTATCTGCTGAAAATACAGATTTAGATTATATGCAACCTTAAATCTAGTGTTCTAGAGCTGGCAATAGCAAGAGACAATAGTCAGTAGATGCTTATGATGAGCTGCTAGTAGATGTGATTTGTTAAACCATTTTATTAACCACTGTCCATGCACTTGGTTTATGCAGAATGTCTTAAGTTCATGCGTGATTTCTTGTACCATTTCAGGGTCTTTTCTTCAGACTGTACTCTGTTCCTCATTAGGTATTGAAAAGTATCTGATGTGGTCTTCAAGGCAATTGCCTTTCCTTAAGAGAAGGAAGAGATATGGCATTTGCTGTAGTAGCTCTTGCTGGTTTATTTCAAAGTGTGTTATCATTTCTGGTAACAATGTAATGTAAAGTTATAGATCATTTATATTCAGTAGGTAATTTTGTAGTTAAAAAAATCTATTTGTAGAAAAAGAAAAAGAAAGAAGAAAAAACAAAAGCTCTTTACCCTAAAAGACTGTTATATAAAAGTGAAAAACTTGTATGTAATGAGAATGAACTGACAGGGAATTGGCATTTATGCTTTCTAGGAGAGTATAGAAAAACAGAGTTGCCCACTATTTAATTCCTGAGTGATCTCTCCCTGTCCTTATCTCAGTCCATGAGCCTTTAGTTACATTTTTCTCTTCCCTGTTAGGCTGAGGAAGAGGAGTGGTAGAGCATCTTGGGGTGGGCACCTGGTTTCCAGCTAGACTCAAACCAGCACAAACATCATACATGCCCCCTTGTCTTCTAGATACTAGCTCTGATAGTACAAGTATGAATTAAAAGCAGCATGAGTTTCTCTTTAAAAACAAATTCTTTAATGAGGATGTCATTACATATTAGCAGCACAGGAATACGTTTTCTTTTCCAAAGTTTCTAGATAGAGCCTTTAGTTAGCAATTTCACTGGTTTGAAGAAGCAGCTGTTTGTACCCACTCGTTTCTCTAAGAGAGCCTGCCAGCAGGTCAAATAATAATAAAACTGTTTACAGGGGCAAAGTTCTCACACAAGTGTGTTCAAATACTGAACTATACACGTGGACTTGGTTATATTTGTTTCCCAAACAACAATTCACTTAAACCTCAACTCTTAAAAGAGAAAGAACTATTGTTTTACAATGAAATTAGCATTTACTCTCTGATTAGCTTCAGCAGTGAATTTACAGAATATATTTCATCAGCATGGAGTTTGGCAAAGATACAAATCCCTTTTGATACAATTTGTCATGAAGCAAAGTCCAAGCATAATTCAATTCTTTGAAGTGATAGAGCATCATAAAGTAATTGTCTAAAGTAATTGCTGCTGAATTTAGAGGCAGTGTTCTTGGGTTTAGTTTGGGAGGGGTTTTTTGAAGTTTATGGAGTTTGAATGGAGCTGAATGTGGTCGAAATCACTATTCAACTAACCAGCATTCTGTTAGGCATTAACCTGCTTTCATTAAACAGTCTTGATTAAATGCATTTCATAATGAGTATAGTTCCAAAGTCCCTAACTAAACTGTATGGTATGATAGCCAAAGGAGAGACTGGATTAAAATTTGAAAAGTTTAATCTGTAAAGCCATTCTCTCCTTTTTTGAACAGAGCATTGGCACACAGATTCCTGCAATTTGCTCCTGCCAAGTTTCATGTTACAGTTCTACAGAATCAGTATATGTAACTTAGTACATATGAGCGAAACTCATAAGAGTTTCTACAGAATCAGTGTGTGTAACTTAGTAGATATAAGCAAAACTCTTGAGAGTTTCTGCAGAATCAGTATGTGTAACTTAGTACACATGAGAGAAACTCTTAAGAGTTTTAAAGTTTTTTGGTCATTATTTACTTTTATATAGATGTAGTATTCTTATAATTACAGGAAATATACACAATGAATATTTAACCCTTGATTTTAGACATTTTACAAATAGAAACGGTTCAGTTATATTTTTCTGGTCTATTTCTGGTTTAATTTCACCTATAACTGATGTCAGTTCTGCATCAAATTAAAACTGATTTGATTATTTTTGAACAGTTTAAATCTGTGACTCAAATTTAACTCAAATTTGCAAAATATAGTGGCTCACACACTCATGGTTTGGATTTGATACCTTGCTCATAGCACAGGGATGAATTAATTTAAAATATCAGCGATGAATAAAATAGAGAAGAAAGAATTGTTGACCCAATGGCATTTGCTTGCAATAGATGTGTGCATAGTAATGCTGTCTTCTCAAACCAGGTAATGTTTCCAGCATCCATGCATATTTATATTTATATAGGCAGGCACATTGTATTATGGAAATGCATGTGTAATATAGATATATATGATTAGGTTTGTCCATGCGTGTTAAAAATAGTAGGGAGCTTTTGGAATTGGCACACATAAGTGCAAATGGTATTGTGTCTGAAACATAGTTCTATACTTCTAAAATAATCTTATGAGAAAATATGTACTAAACTGACCAAAAAAAAAAAAAAAGAGGTAGTTCCTGTCTAACAATGTATTTGTTTTGGTTATTGCATGTTTGAAAAACTGACATTAAATACTATTTATAGAAAACTTGTCAAGTTTTACAGAGGTCTGAGACTGAAGAAGTAAGCATCACAATAAAATAAAACTGGTGAAGTAATTAAAACTAATTTCAGAAATTCCTGCCCTTTTTGCCTTTTTTTTTTCTTTCAGATATGCATACTACTATTGTGGAATAGCAGTTGGTGTTCTTATTGCTGCTTATTCTCAAACTGCATTCTGGACCCTAACAGCAGGTCGGCAGATTAAAAAAATCAGAGAAAAATTTTTTCATGCAATTATGAGACAGGAAATTGGATGGTTTGATGTAAATGATGTGGGAGAACTTAACACTCGTCTTCTGGAGTAAGTACACTGTACCTTTCCCAATGTCATTTTATCTTATTTAGGTCGTGGGAGTTTCAAATATTTATTTTTGTGTTTATTGTGAAATTAAGTTTTCAAGTGTTCTCAGGGGGAGTCTCAGAGATTGAATTTCTAATACTTCTGATACTGGACTGCCACAAGCATGTCAGAAAAGCATTTTGTTAAGTTCCCTTGAACTCAGGATGAGTAAAGCCCAGCCTATGCAATTATTCTTTTGAAGAGAGAACATAATTCATCTCTGTGCACGTTGAGGACTGAATAAGGTGCCAACTGACCACAGCAGTGTGAATAGCTTTAGCTGCATGACAAGATTTTCCTTTCTCTTGGCCTATGTTTTATTTCCAAATAGATCTCAAGTGCCAAAGAGATGAAAAATTTTGAATGAAGTGAGAGTAGTTTTGCACTGTAGAGAGAATTTCAACGTTTTCAGACAAAACCGAACTTATAGCATTACAGTTTCACAAGAAAGAGGAAATTTTCCTTGACCATACTATACAGTGCTTTACCTTGAGGAAAACTGTTATTTGGAAGTAATTGAAAAGACTGTCCTCGACACAGATGCCCATATAACAAAACTGAAGACATTTCTTTTGCTTTCTACATTTTAATTCCTTCCTGGATCTAATTTGTTTTTCAGTGATGTCTCCAAGATAAATGAAGGAATAGGTGACAAGGTTGGCCTTCTAATTCAACAACTAACAGCATTTATAGCGGGATTTGTTGTTGGTCTCATAAGAGGATGGAAATTAACCCTTGTAATACTAGCAGTTAGTCCTGTCCTGGGATTTTCAGCAGCCATCTGGGCCAAGGTAGGTTAACATACATTCCTGTCAGGTTTTATATTATTGAGAGATAACAAAATAAATCTACATATCTGAAATTCTTAGTGTTAGGATGTGCTGCTTAGACCAATTATGGGTTGAGATAACACTTAAGTACATAAGGTCCTAGATGAACTCTGTATCACTACTCTCTTGAAAGGTGTGCCTGGCCATGGCAGAGCAGTTGGAACAGGATGATCTTTAAGGTCCCTTCCAAACCAAATCATTCTTTGATTGGATGATTCTATGTAGCTTGAATATTAGGATTTCCATAGATTTGACAGAGTTTTTGATTTAAAGCTCTTTCTGACAATATAGCACATTCTCATACAGAGAAGGGAGCAAGACATGCACGTAGAATCCACACGTGTAACTGTTTAACTACAACCACATAAGTACTTCTTATGTTGAAAGGAATAATTGCACCTCCTGTAAACTAAGGGAATAAATGAGAAACAACTTTGGTCTCAGACACAGAGTTTCTTTTTGGAGGTGTTAACAACTTCAGTAAGAAATTTTGGTCAGACGTAGATGAGAGAAGGACCAAATTACTGTCGTATTTGAGTGACTTATATTTGTAGTTTGAAAGTTCTCCAGATTTTTATAGTATTTTATTTTGCTTACATTTTAAAGGTCTTTCTCTGTCTTGAGTGAGAATATTGCAGAAAAGGTAGGATTAGAGGAGCATGTGTCATGTGTGTCTCCCAGCTGAGCCTTCCCAGACTGTGGCCAGCTAATGTAAGCTATAGGGCCCTCTGGCCAAGGAAGCCAGAGAGGAGAATGAGCTCAGGAGATATGTCTGGGGAGAACCACTCCAGCTCTCTATGAGTAGTCATCTAATCTCCTGCACTGGGTGAAAACAGAGTGGAAAATCCAGCCCTTAGTTGTTTACGAAGTGTAACTTCTAATTATTTGATTGAATTCACAGTACACTTAAGGAGTTGGATATTGGACATTCTGCACTCATATATAATATAATCAAAAGGCTTTATATTGAAAAAAAGTAACTATGATAAAAGCAATTATGAAGTGCTTGAGCTCAGTCTTTTTCCTATGTAAAAATATTTGATCTCGTATTAGGTTCTCTCTGCTTTCACTGACAAAGAACAAGCTGCATATGCAAAAGCAGGTGCTGTTGCAGAGGAAGTTCTGGCAGCAATTCGTACTGTCATAGCTTTTGGAGGACAGGAGAAAGAAATTGAAAGGTAAGAGCAATATTTGCTTTCATCAGTGGATTTTCAAGTACTTGCTTCAGATGGTTTGAAGTTTTCTTGTATCTTTGTTGTTGAAAGTCCTGTGTTTTCTGCATTCTTAGGTAATGGAAGGTTGCCTGTTAGAGGCTATTACAAGGTTCACATGTTGAAAGACAATTAGTTATTTTTCTAGAAAAAGACAAACTAAGTTGATATATTGTTTCTGCTGTAGAAGGTGTACAAATTACTTCAAACACCACACAGCCAGAGTTTTAGATGAAAAAAAAGTGCTCTGTCACAAGAAGAGATAATGATATCTTTGGTAATCTGATTACTCAGTAGCTCTGAAGGTGCTAACAAACTAAGTCTCTATTTCCACTATGCTGTAAAACATAATTCTTGTGATATATTTTAACCTTTTATCTTGAGTAGTTCACTATCAAAGTTCACTGACTTTCAGGTTTTTGAAGGAGCTTGAATGCCAGTCCCTGACTTGCAATGCCCTTTTATTTCTGTGTACCGAGTTGACTGATGTTGGCCTTTTTACGAGTTACCTTAAAAACTCTTTGCCAGGGTTACCTTTGTACAGTCTTAGGGTTAGATATTTTATATATTCTGATGCGTTTGTAAGCATTCTTTTCCTAATTCATCCACCGTAGTTTTGGTGCTGTGTGCCGTGGTACAAGTGTAAGTCTATTTTGAACTTCTCTCTTTCTTCCAGATACCATAAAAATTTAGAAGATGCTAAAAGGATTGGAATAAGAAAGGCTATTACAGCTAATATTTCTATGGGTGCTGCTTTCTTACTCATATATGCATCATATGCACTGGCCTTCTGGTATGGAACTACTTTGGTCTTAACTGATGATTACACTATTGGCAAAGTTCTTACAGTAAGTATTAATGAGTAAATTCTCAATAATAGTGAGAAATACTAAGAAAATTCTTTAAAGTGTATGATGGCAACTTATTTGACTTTAATGAGAATTATGTGGCAATATTGGCAAAGCAGCACCCCTTCTTCTTAACCAAAAGCTTATCACCACAAAAGTCTACATGTTGCTTCTATAGGATCTCAAAATCTATATGAATAAAAAACCCCACATATATTATCTGCAACTGTTCCTACATATCTTCTGACTTTCATAAGATTAGACTGATACAGAAACAGTTCATTCAAAAGCCAAAGTCCAATAAGCTTGCTAGTTTGCCTTGAGATTTATGGGGCTGAATGTGTTTTCAGGATCCAGAAACAAATACATTTTTTTAGCTGTTGTGTGGTCAAAACAGATAATTTTCTTGATACTATTGCACCATGAGAACTTGGAATCACTTCTCAGTATTTTTAAAAATTGAGGAGGGTAAAAATATACTTGTGACTAGGAAATATGTAAAAACCATGTAACTCAAAAGTCATAAATTCTTTTTTTGATGCAGCAGCCATTCTAATTTTGTATGAGATATCAAATAAATATGGAAAGAAGAATAACTTTGTTAACCGTAATAAAAGGCAGATAGGTGACCGTATGCATATATTTATTTTTTTTTTATACTACCAGTTTGGGGGTTTTTATGAATCACTGAAGTTTGTGAAAAATACATGCTTTTGTCTCTTTTGAACCATTGATATAGGTTGGCATATAGAACCTTTCAGTGAGGTTCATGACCTTGTCTGTAATTATCCTGTTCAAAGCATTGGCAGTTTCTGTTGTCTATGTCGTAGTTCACTGAATGGTGGTTTTATAACATGGATGGGAGGGTGTGCCCTTATCATGTGTCAAATCCTTGAATAACCCCTGCTCAAGACAATGGGTGTGATGGACTTTCCTCTGATGTACTATTGCTGTTATGATCTCTGTTTGAGCAGTGTTGTTTAATTGCCTTTTTTTTTGATACTAGGTGAAAGCAATAAACTATGCTACTCTGAGAAAATAGGAAGCAGAGGGATGCTTTATTACTTTGTGATGGAGAAGCTGGATTTACATGCTTCTATGTCACTGCACTTTGAAGGCAGAGTGATAGTGCTGTGTACATCTGTCTTTGTTTCACTGGAAAATATGTAATGCACTTTCTGGTCCTTGGAATCTCTTTGGCCAAAGAATGAATTAGTACAATAAAATCCCAAGACATCAAGTGAAAGTCCATATTTTTGGCATGGATTTTACAAGTCTCTATCATCTTTTCAGTTCTTCTCAATATGTTTGCAATTAACATTGTGCATGAGCTCAGTTTTCAGCTGACTCTTAAATAAACCATTTCTTAATTTTATTCTCTCTTTAAGAGAGACCTTTTCAGTTTTCTGTAATTCTAGATTCCTTAAACTTCTGTAAACAGACATGGAACCTCTTGACCCGAAGATACCTAATTAAATATGTAGTTCTCTGGTTAATGAGAATTAATATATGTCACTGTAAACATTTCTTTCAGGTCTTTTTCTCTGTATTAATTGGAGCTTTCAGTATTGGACAGACTGCTCCAAGCATAGAAGCATTTGCTAGTGCAAGAGGAGCTGCCTATGTGATTTTTAATATAATAGACAATGTGAGTATCTTTGCCCTCGTTATCATTTCAAAACTTCTTTTGAAGAGAAGAGACCCTTCTTTTAAAGACAGGCTCTATTTATGGATATGAAATTAGTAAGAGTAACTAACTGTAAAATAAGCAGAAATTTATAGACAAAATCAGATATAATGTATAATTATTAGTCAGCTCCTCTCTGTCTTTTAGAGTTATCAGTCCTTGCTTCAAAGGTAAAAGTATTGGACCTCTGAATCACTTGGTGTTGAAGGGTATCCTCTAATGTTTTATCATGAAGGACATGTCTGTGGGGCTGTAATAACATGTGATTACAGACGATGTAGGTGTATGAGCAGAGATTTCAAGGTATCAATGGCACCAATGGTTGTGTGAGTGCCAGCAAATCAAAAAACCACAACTTGGTTAACTGGATACGTACCTCAATTGCCAGGAGATTCTAAAATCAGGGAAGCTGTAATTTTGCTAACTAATGAAGCTCTATGAAGTGCAATTGCATGTTTTGGATTATTGTTAAGGTGTACTTATAGAAATAAACCCACAGATAATTAAGAAATCTGCAATGATCAGCAGATCAGTTGTTTCTCACTTGAATTGTTTCAGCAGAAAGGGCAAAGTTATAAGTGAACAGTGTATGAACAGCTCATTAGAGATAATCTACTCAGGTTAATCATCAGGCAGTGAAGTGAATCTCAAATTACGGCTAGCTGTGGGTACAGTCTTAAGGTCATTGTACTAAATTCACACAAAACCTTAAAAGAAATAGTACAAAAGTATACTTGCATGAGCATATCAGTGTAGCAATAAGGGAGCCAAACATAATGCAATTTATTTCTTTCAGAAATCTCACCTAAATGACTTAAAAACAGATTTAATATCTCTGCAGAATAATTGTGCACTCTAGGACTTCTTAATGAAAAAAATGTGGGGTTTTTGGGTTTTGTTTCTTTTATTCTATTTTACTTTGCACAGGAACCTCAAATTGACAGTTATTCAGAGACAGGTTACAAACCAGACCACATTAAAGGAAACTTGGAATTCAAAAATGTTTGCTTCAATTATCCATCCAGACCAGACGTTGAGGTACTGTAAATGAAACTCTCTATATAGTACAGTTAAACACATGGATCATTTGTTGGGGAAAAAATAATTTAAAAATTACATAAATTAAAATTTTGTTGAAAATATAACAATTCCAAGTTGATTCTCTATCGCATATAAAACTACCTTTCCCTCACAGTGATTTTAGCTAGACTTATTTACACCTTGGTAAAACATGCTAAGTTTTCTGAATAGTTTTCTATCTAAAGCTCTAGTAAGTGTGACTATGTAAAAAAGCATAAATGTGTATTCCTAACCCAAGTGATGTAAGTACTTGCATTGCAGCTCTGTTATGAGTGTGTCTAGAGCAGATCCAAGGCAGATCCAACAGGGACTTGCTATACATGGAACAGAGACCAGAATCTGTGTTTGTCTAGACAGAGAACCAGTTTGCTTTTTAAAACACTGTTGTAAATCCAGTCTTAATACAGGTGAGATTAAATCATTTGAATGCTTTCTGAAAATGTTTTCATGGACAGTGTCTTTGCACTATGTAGCTATTTCCTTCCTTACCTTGGAGGAAAATCATCCACCTTGATAAAACGATCTTTCTTACTTTTGATAGGCAGAAAGAAAAGACACAGAGCTTTTAACCATGTCTTTTACATAGCTTCCCTGTAGTTTGCATGGGTTTTAAAGAAAAAAGCTGAGGCAACATAATAGAGAAATATTGCTTCATATTTCTTCTACATTATATTTTATTTGTGGGTAGTAATATTATTATTTCGTCATATAAACTGGTTCATGAGGCAGGTAATTGTGAGTGTGTTGTACCGATTGTGATCTAAACATAAGGAAAATTTCAACCCACATGTTTATAGATTTTATTTTGTACCAGATTCTGCTACAAATATGAAGGTCGTTTTATGGTAGTCTTTATATTTTCATCAAATTTACACTGATATTTCTACATACTGTTATGTTTTTGATCACCATTCATATATGCACAGATACTGAAGGGCTTGAATCTCAAGATTAACTCTGGACAGACAGTGGCTCTGGTTGGCAGCAGTGGATGTGGGAAAAGTACAACAGTTCAGCTCATCCAGAGATTTTATGATCCCAAGGAAGGCACGGTAAGTTTCCTCAAGGGAGATGACTGCTCTGTATGGCACACAGGTTGAAATCCTAGTTCTGGCCTTACTGACCTTGTTCCAACGAGACAGTATAGTCTCCCCTAAAAAGGCACGTGACAGCATGGAAAGAGGGGTTCCTTGATCAAAACACTCCATAAACAATTTTTGTCTTCTCCCTTTCGCTTAGGTTACCATTGATGGGCAGGATATTAAGACCCTAAATGTAAGACACCTGCGGGAGATTATTGGTGTGGTGAATCAGGAGCCTGTGCTCTTTGCTACCACTATTGCAGAAAATATTCGTTATGGCCGTGAGGACGTCACCATGGAAGAGATTGAAAAAGCTACCAAGGAAGCAAATGCTTATGACTTTATCGTGAAGCTACCCAATGTAAGCAGATCAGCTGTCCTGCTGAAATCATTTCTTCTAAACCCTCTTGTGCTAAATAGTTCCTTAGAAGGAATACTTGTTAAAAAAGGAAGCTATCCTTGGAGCTGTGAATATGCAAAGCAATGCAGAGCTTCCTCATAACTTTTGAGAATAATGTTAACTTTATTTCTCCAGGTCATGATTTGTCAGGCATTTGAAGAACTATTAGAATTCCAGGAACACAAATTATTAGTCAGGTTTGTCCAAGTAGGTATTTATTCTTCTAGAGGACGAAAAAGATTCTACTAGGGTTACTGGCACTGATGGTGCTGTCTTTTACACTTCCTTTCTCTGGTGGGAGGACCATGCCACTGAGTGTTTTCAATACATGTGGTTGTCTTGTAGAAGTTTGAAACTGTGGTTGGAGAAAGAGGAGCACAACTGAGTGGAGGCCAGAAGCAAAGAATAGCAATTGCCCGAGCTCTGGTTCGCAATCCTAAAATTCTTTTGCTTGATGAGGCAACATCAGCTTTGGATACGGAGAGCGAATCAGTTGTGCAGGCAGCACTAGACAAGGTCAGTAGTGTTTTAAAATGAAACAGGTAAGCAGGAGCCTAATATTTGCTTTCACCCCTCCCTGTTTTTTGTTGAAAATAGAGACATGTAAAACAAAAAAAAAGGTAAACTTTGATTTGGCAAATTTGTACAAAGAATTTTTGAGATCCTGTAAGTATTACAGACAGGTATCTGATTTCAAGTGAGAAGATAGAATCATATTTTCTGCTATTGTCTGTCTTACTGACATGCATTTTGTTATCAGTCACCTGTTTAGTTAACTTGTGTTGAAGCCTGACAGACAAAATGAACATTTACCAGCATGTCATAATTGCTTGTAGCAGTGACTTGGCAGGAAATACTCATGGAAACACTGGCTTCAGTTAGCATGAATACTTCTAGGTGCCTCTTCTTTACTTAATGTAGAACTGTCTCAATAAGGGACAGTTGATCCCTGGTGCAACTCAGGAACTTCAAAGATTATCTAGTCTCCACCATGGGGTAGGGACACCTTCCACTAGACTGGGTTGCTCAGAGCACCATCCAACTTGGCCTTGAACACTTCCAAGGGGAGGGTATCTGCTACTCTTGACAACCTGTTTCAGTGTTTCCCCACCCTTATTGTAAATGATCTTTTTCCTTATGTCTAATCTAAATCTACTGTCCTTCAGTTTAAAACCATTGGCCCTGTTAAAAATCTCTTATCCAGTGGTCATAAGCCCCCTTTTATGGATCAAAAGGCTGCAAAAAGGTCTCCCTGGAACCTTCTTTCCTCCAGACTGAACACCAATTCTCTCAGCCTGTCTGTGTAGGAGAGGCCTTTTAGCCCTCTGATGTTTGTGGTCATCCTCAGAACTTGCAGTACTCCAGGTGGGAAGGAGAGTAGAGAGGAAGAATCTCCTTTCTCAATCTGCTGGCCAAGTTTCTTTCAGTGCCACCAAGGTTACAGTTGGCTTTCTGGACTGCAAACATGTATTGTCAACTCATGTCCAGTTTTTCATCCACCAGTATTCCCAAGCCTTTCTGTGCAGAGCTGCTATCAATCCATTCATCCCTTATTCTGTAGTGATATTGAGGATTGCCTTGACCCAGGTGCAGGACCTTTCACCTGGCCTTATTGAACTTCATGAGGTTCACATGGGTCCACTCCTTAAGCCTCTCAGAGACCTGAATGCCATCCCTTCCCTCAAGTGAATGAAGTGCACCTCTTAGCCTGATGTCATCTGTAAACTTGCTGAATGTGCACTCAATCCCATTTATGTATGTCACTGATGAAGATTTTAAATAGTATGGGTCCCAGAATGCACTCCTGAGGGGCATCACTGAAGATGAACTCCATCTGTTTTCCAACAGAATTTTGCTGCTTGGGATCATTAGTGTGATTAGTTAAGCTGAAATTTACTTGGTCACTTTAATACAGGCTTGTAATTAAAATGGCAAGCTATGACATTTGAAACATTAAGTGTAATACCTTTATAAATATCCAAAGGTAGGTAACCTGTTGAAATATATTTCACATGAAATAGTGGGGAGTTTTATTTTCGCTGTAGCTATTGCAGTTAGCAATGACTTAGAGCTTAAAACACTGAAATTTTAAAAATGTGAATGTGGAGTATTTTCTAATGCTTCTGAGTATAAACTATTTTCCATGAATTTTAAGGTTTAAATTGAGAACTATGGGTTTAAATAAAAAATTTCTAGCATTTTTTAAATTTTAAGGTTTGTAACATTCTAGAATTTTAAATACTAAAAATTTTATTTAGATATTTGTGATCACAATTGTAGAATGTATGTGTGCCACTGTGAAAGATTGTGTCTAATATTCATTTTCAGTATAAGGATTGTATTTCTGTTTTAAAGTACTCATTGAAATATGTTTTTAATTTTTTTAGAGAGTTATATTTTTCTGTAAACAATTTTAATGTTTCCTTTAGGTTTTATTCAACTCTAATAAGAAGATCAACACTTTTTGAATTTACTTTGAAATGCACATACTAAATATTGTTATTTCTAGGCAAGGGAAGGACGCACCACGGTTGTAGTGGCTCATCGACTGTCAACAGTCCGAAATGCAGATCACATAGCTGTGTTCGAAGGTGGAGTTGTTGCAGAGCAAGGGAGTCATGTTAAGCTGCTTGAGAGAAAGGGAATCTACTACAAACTCGTTAACATGCAGGTACTTTTCTCGCTAGCCCATGCCTCATTTCCTGTGGGTTTTCCTCACCCATAGTCATTGTATGCTGTCAGCAGTATGAGAAATCCTGCACCACACTTTGTTAGTAGCATAAAAAAAAAGTGTTTTGAAAGGAGAACAGTAATTTGAGAGAGAAGACCATTAATTTTGATACAAGATCTATTTAAACCCAGCATGGTCCATTTTTAATCCTCCAGGTATTTAAATTTAAAATATTATTTTGTTTTTCTTTTATACACATATTGTAGAGCGGATGACTACAGTAGTTTGCAGTTTCATTTCTTGTTCTTAGCCTATGACAAAAGGTAAAAATACAGTAGCTGATACTGGAGGAATAAAGAATGCCTATTTTAGGCTGTTTATTGTAATCCTTCATACTGAATTTCTTTCCAAATTAAAAAAATGTTGAGGTATAGAAGAAAAAGAAAAATAATCCAGCTATACCAAGTACAAAAGTATGTTTTGAAGTTCTTTAGACAGAAAAAAAGATTGCAAATTATAATAAGTATCAGAAATGTATTAATTATTAAATGAAGACCAAAATACTTAGGTACTTAAATCCCAGTGTCCCATACTACAATTAGGTAATAGCAGGGCTTCATTGTAACCTTTGTTTTACTGCATAACTCCTATGTCCACCAAGGAAACTGAAACTGCCATCTCAGTATATCAGACTAAAAAGAGTAAACCAGACAAATTAAAATAGAAGTATCAGAATGCATTTGGTTATCTTTGATTCAAAGTATCTTTATATCCCAGCAAATATGATTATGGGGAAAATAAGTAAATATAAAATGGAAAGAAAATTTAAAAACAAAAAAAAAAGAAAACAAGCAAAAAATGGAAAGCAAGAAAGAGTTATTTAGTAGTGCAAAAAGAAGGAAGAAATAAAAATTTTCTGGAAAGAAATAAATCGAAGTTGAAAGCAGCTTTGAAATCAGTTACTATTAAATATCTCAGTGGTGGGTGAACATTTATTTATTCTCTCAAAGAGACTGGCAGAACTACCACCAAAAGTAGGGCTCCTTTCCAGACTGCTGAAATGTTTCAGTCAAAATCTCTTTTTGATCTGTTTCATTCTGAACCTCCTTATTCCATTTGAAATCAAGAATTACTAAGAGTGTTCTGCGGTAAAGAGGGTTAATTTTTTATCTCTTGAATAAGAAGTACGTACCCTGAGAACTCATTCTAAAAGAACCCAAGATGAGTGCAAATGGCTTACCTTCAACTTAAAAATATGTTAGTAGTTAATTCTTAAAAATTGAGCAGCCACTTTCACTCCTCTGCCCTCCACTTAGTACACTTATTTCCTTGAGAGGTGTGATACTCATATAAATAAAGCTCTGAAGATAGAGATCTACTAAAATACAATACAGATTTTCATATCTCCCTTGGAGCACTGTATATTTTCCCCCCCATATCTTTTTCAACTGAAAAAAAGTTACTTTTACTTGGATTACCTCATCATTTTGGAATTTCAAAATGATACATGCATAATTAATCTTAGCATCATGTTCTTCCCACTTTTAGGCAATAGAAGCTGAAGTTCCCTCATCAGAAAAAGACAAGAATGCACTTAGTGTCAAAAATAGTGACTCTGAACCAGAATTTGAAGAATCCTTAACAAAAAGTTTGAGACGACGATCAACTCGGAGAAGCATGAAAAAGACAGGAGAGCAAAATGATGATCCTGATGAGAAAAAAGGTTCACCTGTAAGTATCTTTGCAGGGATGTCAGTGAACTTGATTCCTTTTAAGGGTGTACATTAAATTCAAATCTCCTGCTCAAGAAAGGCACAAGAAGAAGAAGGCATTTGATAGGGGTGAAAAACATGAGGATTTTAAAATTCTAAGTAGCCTTGAACTGATAATGTTCATAGCTTGTTTTGTTATTCCCAACATGAATGATAATACAAGTAAAATGAGACTTCGAAAATCTATAACAAGGATGATGAGTTTATTATTGAAAATCAATTAGGTTTAAAAGACATATGCTTACATCTATTTGCATAACATACTGACATAGTCTACACAGGTTAAACATTCTTTTTTTTTTTTGATCAGAAACAGAACATTTAGCCCAACATAAAACTCTTACAACAAAACTTTCAAAAAAACCCCCAAAAACAAACCCATGATTGCCTTCATATTTACAGCAATTACTTTGCTGTTATAAATGCTTAATGAACAATTACTTCAATTAATCTAGTCATGGATGGCACATGGCAATATGCCCAGAATGAACAGTTTGGTCACCCTTCACTAATATGAAGAGTATTCACCAATGAAAATTATATGGATAAACCAATACACAATGACAAGAGCTGTAGATGTAGTGTAACAGCTTTCTCCCTTGTACTAGAATAATGAAAAGGACAATCAAGTTTGTACTGTTCTGTATATTTATTCATGTTATTAAAAAGTATACATTTTTAATTCCTCTGAGTAGATTCTGGGAGTAGGAAATTGATCATTAATATCTCTTTTTCTCCATATTTCTCCAAATAAATTCATGTTTGTCCTAAGAGAATTCCCCCTTTTTTAGGAGGAAGAACTACCTCCAGCTTCATTTATGAAAATTATGAAGTTGAACAAAACTGAATGGCCATATTTTGTAGCTGGAATTTTCTGTGCAGTTATCAATGGAGCTTTACAACCTGGATTTTCAATCATATTTTCTGAAATTATCGGGGTAAGTGGGAATAAAATATGCAAAAAAATATAAATTCAAAAAATTGATTTCTATGAAATTACATTTAAAATAATCAGTACAGAATGAAGCTGAGGAGTGGATGAAGCACTATTGCAAAAATCTGAAACATTATATGAAATTTACAAAATCCTAAAATTCTTGCTACAACCTGAAATTTGTTTGTTGCACCTATAATTGTGGTCCTGTGGTGTAATGGTGAGCACTCCGGACTCTGGATCACAAGGTCATGAGTTCGAGTCTCAGTGGAGACCGTACCGGGCAGTTAAATGCCTCCCTGCCATCCGATCCCGTCAGATCTCGGATGCTCAGCAGGGTCAGCCCCGGTTAGTACTGAGTGCTGTAGACAGTCCTGAGGATTTCACTGTTACTGTCCAAGCTTGCTCGGCCGTGGCAAATGGACCTTAGGACTTAAACGGTGGGGCCAGTTCTTCGTTCGCAAAGTTTGGCCATACATACATACATACATCCATATGTAACATATACCCAAATGTGATATGAATGCAAATGACTACCAAACATAGATATTTGCAAAACAGGAGTATTTTTGATTGTTAATTGATTTTAAAAATTATGTTTGAAATATTATTTTTTTAGGTTTTTTCAGAAACTGACAAGGCCGTTTTAAGAGAAAAGAGCAACTTGTATTCACTGCTGTTTTTAGTACTTGGGATCATTTCCTTTTTTACTTTCTTTATTCAGGTATGTTATTACTTTATTATAATTGTTCGTCATGTTTTAGAAAGCAGATCTGAAATATACTAAAAATTTTCATCTTCATAATACGTCTCCAAATCAAACGAGAACATTTATTTATGGTTTTAGATGTGTCTTGTGCTGACACTTTTTTGACCTAGAGCTTTTTGAGCGTGAGACCATCCAGTCTATTCAGACCTCTTAGCTTCTGAACTTCCCCCTTAATCACCAGTCAAACACATCTCAGCATGAAACTGAATTTTCTCACTCTTTTCCATTGCCACCCAACAGCAAACACCTCCATCCTTTACACCCCACCACTCCCTTCTCGACCTCAAACCTTCATATTTGAATCTTTCAATGATTGAAAATGTACCAACCACTTGCCTTAGTTCTCCAATTTTTTATTTCCTTAACCCTTTCCCCATTCAAGCCTTATCTTATGGGAGTCCCCCAAAGATTCCCAGGCCCAGTTTATCAGGTAACACTCATTATGCTAAAATTCAGCTCCTCCTGCTGAAATACTGGTGGTTGTAACTGCTGCAACAGTGCTACATTAAAAAATAAAATTTAAAAAAAAAGGAATCATACAGATGCAAAGTTTGATATTTAAATACTTTCATATGTAGTCTGGTTTATAATTTCGGAATATGCTTGCATAGTTTTGTCCATTAAATGAGCCTACACAGTGAAATAATAACGTGCACTTGGAACAGCAGCATAAACAGTCTCGCAAAAACAGTCTGGCAAAAACCTTCTGATTTATTTATGAAATTGTCTTGTTGCACATACATGCAAGAAGGCTTTGAGTACAGAAGACTGAGTTGTATATGGCTATGATAGATTTGCTCAGTTTATAAATGTTCAGATAATGTTTTAAATATGAGTGATGCATTTAAGTTCAATGAACCCAGATTGCCTTACAAAGTCTTCAGCCTAAAATGAATGGCCCAAATGCTACTTGTTTAAATCTGAGTTAGGTCAACTCATACAAGTGAAGTCCAAGGGCTGCTTAGTAATCTTTTCCTTGAAGCATGCTGGTGAAGCAGTGCTGGGAAATATTGCCATGCTCCCTGTATTTTTTTCAAAAATAATGTTTGAATGTCTGTGCTGTGAACCTACTACAATTTATGCATATAAACCTGGTTTTGCATTTGCTTTGTGTAAACAGGACTGCAATATTTTGTACTTTGACAATGTAGAAACAACATATCTAAAATATTTATTGAATAAACACAAAGAATGTAATAGCATGCTAAGCATTATATCTTTTCTCAGGGTTTTACATTTGGCAAAGCTGGAGAAATTCTTACAATGAGGCTTCGATTCATGGCATTTAAAGCAATGCTTAGACAGGTAAATATTAGAAACATTTTGATTTCCAGGGTTTTAAGAAAACATAATTGTATTGGTATAAAGTAACTGTATAATACATCTAGCATATTATGACTTGTCTACAGAGATTATTGTCTGGTTAGTTACATGTGGTTAAGCAAAGTATCCTTAGAGGGAGAATCTTAAATCAATGCAGGAGCTTTGTATGTATTCCTTGCAAGGACTAAGATTTACAGGCAACTACTACAGCTTGACAAGTTGATGTGCTCCAGCAGTATCCAATTACCTGTTCATTTACCTGCTTTGCTGTCTGGTGCCCTGTCTGCCCTAAAGAAGTGCAACACAGCTAACATTGTAACTCTTATTTCAAATGTGTGATTTAAATCGTAATATGTACAGACGTTTTCATTTAGAAATTGGAAGTCTTTGTCCAAGAGATCTCAAATCTATACTTGTTGTTTGTGAATACAATGAGATTGCATATTGGAATCTAAAGTCACATTCAGAGAAAGAAAATATAAATATTTCATAATGTTTTAAAGTTATTAATGTAGTTATCTAAAACTGTTGTAATTTTGCATGATTTCAGGATCAGTATTTTAGACTTTGAAATACATAATATAATACTTTACAGGGGTTTATTCTTGCACATAGAGTTACATGTAGACACAGAATTTGATTCATGTGAACATAACTGTTTGCAACATGACAGAAAAGTGTTGTAGTCTGCAAAACTATGACTTATAGATTCACCATACTGAAAATCTGACAAAAAAGCAATCTTACAATTGCATCTCAAAGTCACAAATGCCTGTGATACTTTACCTGGACTTACACATGAGATTTTAAATCAGATATTTGGTGACATGATGAATAAATTATAAACTGTGTACCTCACCTCAACAACTAACTTGGATCAGATAGACCAGTTTGGGTTTTTGTTTGGTTAGGCTTTGTTGGGTTTTATTTTTTGTCTCATAACTTTGCAGTCATGGAGTGTGACTGAAGAGTCATCTCCTCCAAGGAGATGCAATTTGAGCAGGAGTGAAGAGGGTAAATTTTACTTTTGGGAATCTCCCAAGCTGATCTCCTTACTCTCCTTCCTTCACAGCAGTGACAGTGAATATATCAGATCATCCACAAGATTACACTTTTTTTCCAAAAATATTCCTTGGTGCAATGAAGGAATTATAAATATGCAGAACTGAGGCACTGCCACATACACAGTTACCTGACACTGAACTCAGTTATGTTAGATAGACCTCAGATTTACTTTGCAGTTTATATAAAATGTTCAAACACTTGCCTTAAGAATGATGTTTCTTATTGTAGGATATGGGCTGGTTTGATAATACTAAAAATAGCACTGGAGCACTAACTACCAGGCTTGCTAATGATGCCTCACAAGTGAAAGGAGTAAGTAAAATTTTGGTTTGGAATGTTTCATATTTTGTTTAGTATTTAGCAAAGTTGCAGCTTGGATTTGACAGGTTGTTATTAGTCTTGACTTTGACAACTAAAATTTACTATAAAACAATAGCTGGTAGAAAATGCACAGAAGTGTTTTATAACAGTTATGGTAATATATGTTTGCCAAATAATTTCCAAGTAAACCTTTTCTAAATTTTACTATTGTGCTGTATTGTGTGCTTCATTATTAAACAAATTTAAATGGAATCTCTTATCTAAGAAATCTTCTTGAAGAAGTTTTATTCACCTAAAGACATACATCTAAATTTGTTCAGCTTACGACCTCCTGCTATGTTTCGATCACACAGATTCCTTATTACAAAAAAAAAAAAGAAAGAAAGAAAAATAAAAATTGCAAGCAATAGACTTTTTTTTCTCTGATACTTTTTGGAGTTTCTTTAAAAGTGAATTGTGGACTTTCAGGGTTCTGTAAGCTAAAGTAAACTGAATGTAATTATCTGTGTATGCTTAAGTAAATATTTCCTGCTCCACAAAGTTATGTCCTTTTTTTTTTATCTGAACTGAGGAGTTCTGAAGTATCTTTGGCTTTATTTCCATAGGAGAAGTAAAGCATTTAATTTTCTTCTTCATTGGTCTCTGTGTGATGACTTATAAAACTAGGTGTATGATCTACAAAATATGACAGATTTTAATGTCTAGATGTAAATGTGAATATGTATTGAAGCTAAAGTTTGTTCAGCTTCAAGAGCAGAATTTAAAAACTGTGCTACACATTTAAATAATCAGAATATGAGGAAAGAAGAAATAAATGTGATTTAGATATTTTTTTTGCAAAAGCATTTAAGAAACTCCCATTTTGAAAAAATAGCAAAGCTGAGTTGACTTTTTAAATATGCTTTGAGAATTAGGAATATTGTGGGTGAAAATGGTTTCCTTATTTAAGATGCAGTTATTTAGTAAGTAATTACTTTTAAGAAATTACTTTTTTCTTCCTTCAGGCAACTGGTGCCAGACTAGCATTAATTGCCCAAAATGTAGCCAACCTGGGGACTGGAATTATTATATCATTAATTTATGGCTGGCAGCTGACCCTGCTACTTTTAGCTGTTGTGCCCATCATTGCAGTAGCAGGAATGATTGAAATGAGGATGTTGGCTGGGCATGCTAAGAAAGACAAAAAAGAGCTGGAAGCTGCAGGAAAGGTGAGTCTAATTCTGTGTAATATATGCAGTCATATTTACCAAAGTATTGTTAATGGGTGCATTACTTCCAAATACAGAACAATTCATAACACATACCTTGCAGAGACAGCCAAACACTATGCATTTACACTAGCAGACCTACAGAGCATCACACCTCGTCAATAATAATTGAAGACTTATGTTGTTAACCAACATATATTTTTATAGCTGATAAATCCCAGAATATGCTAAATATTATTTAGGCACATTCTTCTCTCATTCCTGTTCATCTTTGTTTTCCTTATTTTGCAACTCTCTTCATTTTAATATTCTCTTTTCTGGTTTGTTTTTTTTTTTTCTGTCATCTCTTTTTGGCATGTCATCTGTCATACGTTTATTGTACTGCTCTTTTTTTCCCCCCTCCTTCATCTTATTAATGTTTGCAGGGATATGTATATATCCAGTGGTTTCTGTTTGCCATTCCTTTATTTCTTGAGTGGAAGAGAAAAATGAGAAATGAAAAGCAAGAAGGCTAAACTCTTGTTTAACTAATAAATGAAGGCATTTAATGTCACTTCATTCCAAAAATCCTTTTGGGACAGAACAACTATTTCATCACTTCCCAGATAATTGCTTTCTTCAAGGTAAAACTTTTCTAAAATCTCTTCCAATGTCCTACTATTTTTAAACTGAGAAGAAAATCATTTATCTAAGACCATGCCCATAAGGAATAGTATTAATATTCGGATTTGGTGTTTAAAAGTATATGTCTGCACATGTGCTATCAGTGGAACATCCCCTTACAGTTATTTCAGATGCCAGAGAGTCTGGTGGTCTCCAGCTGCCATTTCAGAAGCGTCTGGGTCTACTCTATACTCTGTGTCATATCTGCAATGCCTTACCCAAATGTTTGGAGTATCCTAGAGCATCTCCAATGGCACAAGCCACCAGCATGTAGGCAAGTGAATTAGAGTCCTTCCCACTCCAGTCAGTGGTTTTGGAGAAGGAGGGTAGGCAGCTGAATGATTTCTCATTGTGTTGAATATGTATCCACTGACTGCACTGAAAGCACCTAAATTTTGGTGTCTTCATCTGGATCTCGTATCTCCCCCATCCCTCCAAGCCTCTCAGTAACTTCTGTTTACTAAATGGGTTTTTATTTCCGTCCATCATATCTATAAAGTTCCTCAAAAACATTTTTGTCCTTCCAAGGCCACAAGAAATTGTACAGACTGATCTTCCCATGGGCATTTTCATTTTATTTTTTTAAAAAATCATGGTTTTTTTCAGAAAAAAAATTTGTGTTCTTCATGGAAAATCTGCATTCTGCAAAGGGTTGCTGAACTGAAGTTATTAAAAAACTTACTTTATGGTCTTTATCAGGCCATAATGCATGAAATGTATATTTCAGCAAAATATATTAAAGCCCTGAGGGTCTTTTCACAGAATCACAGAATTCTCAAGATTGTCAGAGACCTCCAAGATCCTCCAGTCCAACCTATAACCACTATAATCACTCCTAAACCATATCCCCAGGTGCCACATCCAAACACCTCTTGAACACTCCCAGAGACAGTGACACCACCTTCTCCCTGGACACCTATTCCAATACCTGACCACATTAAAACTGAAGAAGTTTTTTCTAATAGCTAATCTACATCTCCCCTGGCACAAATTAAGGCCATTTCATCTTGTCCTTTCACTTGAGACATGGCTAAAGAGACCAATCCCCACTTCACTACAACCTCCTTTCAGGTAGTTGTGGAGAGCAATGTGGTTCCTCCCTGAGCCTCCTTTTCCCCAGACTAAGCAACCTCAGTTCTCTCAGTCACTCCTCACAAGACATGTTTTCTAGACCCTTCACCAGCTTTGTTGCCTTTCTCTGTTCATATCTAGCCCCTCAATGTCCTTCTAGAAGTGAGGGGCTCAAAACTGAACTGAGTACTCTATGTGGCCTCACCAGTGCCAAGTACAGCAGGACAATGATTTTGTAGACAAGGTCTACAAAAGTCTGGATAAATTACTGTTGTTATTGCCCATATTCATTTCCTACTGTGTGTACAGTTCTGAGTTATAAAAAGACTTACTACTTTGCATTTGTACAGCATCTGTACTTGCAAATGAGCTCTCCTGCTTAATACCCATCCTTAGAAATGAGACTGACTGGCAACTGAACAGAGCTTAGATACAGGTGTTTAATGCCATTTGAGATGCACTAGGAAATTGAAAATATCCATCCCAGTGGGACTGTCAACTATAATACAGTGCATGTGGGAATCCCTGCCCTCCCAGAGCAGCAGGAGTGGAGGACAACTGGAATACTCAACACATATTGCACTGGAGGAGTTGTGTGTGCTGTGCACTCAAGCCCAGTGGTTCATTCAGAGGTGAATAGAGGGATGCAGCACTATTCCAGCATCTGAAAAGATGGGATTGTTCAGGTGTCACCTGTTGGTCATTTCTAGGCATCATCCATTCTACATTCATATGGACTAAATAGACCATACAGGTTTCTGGCCTCACTCTGTGGTCATTGGGGAAGACTTGGTGGGCACCTCCATCATCTTAAAAGACCATGTAAAAGCTTTGTATCTGTTACTCCCAGGTAGTGATGACTTACTGCCTTCAAATGATACTGAGTACCTTTGTGCATAAAAATGACTCAAGTCTAAATAATCTGCAAACTTAAAGAAGGTATTATTGTTCAGATCAAATATTTACTGCTGAGAACTAAGTTATGCTCTAAGGCACATAAGTGACCTGGATGTTTTTATTATAGCCCAAACTTGGGAAGTTGAATGCTCATATGCCATTTTTCTTGTTGAATATCATCTCCATAACTATCATTGCTGTCTAACAGTTTGTCACCACTTATTTGTAGGACATTGAAGAGGTCTTATCAGAAAATTCTGAGCATTGTGAGCAAATCTCATTGTCATAGAAAGACAAATGTAAAATGCTTATTTTTGATATCAAAGGTCCATGATTTTAATAGCCAGTATAAAAAAATAGAAAATTACATTCCAACAGAATCATTTTATTAGTTTAGAATAAAGAACTGCAACATAGTCTTAACTTTTGATTAAAACATTTGTGTTTCAATTGCAGATTGCCACAGAAGCAATAGAAAATATTAGAACTGTTGTTAGCTTGACCCGAGAAAGAAAATTTGAGTTGATGTATGGAGAACATTTGATTGTACCATACAGGTATAATACAAATAACTAAGCTAAGAGAATATATCTGTAATAAATTGCAGACATTTACTTTGTAAAAAAAATTTTTTTGTAGTGTATATGATTTGATGTATAATTTAATTATTTCAGAATTAATGTAAATATTTTGTGTATTTGCTTATTAAACAAACACAAGCACCACCAGCTGACATTTTTTAAAAATTGGTTTCATTAATTTTCATTATAATATTGGTATCTTCTGTTATAACGCAACTTGTTTTGGAAAAAATGTTAGTTTTAAGTAAGCTTTGGAAGTGATCTAATCTGAATTTCCACCTGAAGTGTCTTGCACATTTAATTACAACCTTTTAAATGTAAATTGAATATTACATTAAGCCATTTTTTGCTTATTCATTTGTGGCTGAAAAAAAAAGTAATATAAATCTGCCTGGACTAAATCTGTCAGTGAAAGTTTTATTTGCTCTAGAATGGAATGTTTCCTTTTCAGATATCCATGAGAAAAGTAAAGGAAATGGCATATGCACACAGATATAACGTGAGACAAGTAGGAACACCATTAACACAGCAACCATAATTGAGTGGTTAGAGCACAGTGCAGGACATGAAAGAAATTACTTAACTGTTTTCTCAGGTTGCTGGGTTTTGACTTCATCTCTCACAACTTGCATAACAGTGTCTAACCATTCTCAGGGTTGACATTGATGGGATTGCTCTGAGACTTTCAACTTACTGCTGTTCTAGTATAAACAAGAAGTTATTGCCCCATGGGTCAGTTTGTGTGGAAGAGAGATGTGTTCTTTAATTAATGTTTCAGTGTATATACACTTCCAATTCATAGAAGTATCAACTGAAGTCCATTTTTTTTTCATGCTAGGACTTAAGTATGATTGCATACTTTGATGAAAACATGCATTTGTTCTTACAGAAATTCTGTGAAGAAGGCACATATATTTGGCTTTTGTTTTGCCCTTTCCCAAGCAATGATGTTCTTTACCTATGCTGGCTGTTTCCGGTTTGGTGCCTATCTAGTGGCAAATGAACTCATGGAGTACAAAAACGTATTTTTGTAAGTATCTCATTTGCAATCTTTTTTCTGTGCATCCAGAAAATTAATTTATAATTTAAGAGACAATACTGGGCTGTGGAAACAAGTATGAGAAGACTGAGATACTACCAGTATGGATACCAGTGACCTCAATACCCAGGAAGGTCAATCACACTGATTTTTTTTTTTTTGGCAACGTAATTATGGTTAACAGAGTTTGTTTTGACTGGAAGTTGCTGGAAAGTGTCTGAATCCCATCTACTAGCTGAACGTCTCCAGCCAGTGCACTTCCAGTGGTTCAGTTAGCTATGAAAGGGGTTGTTTTACCTAAAATTGTGTGAGTCCTTCTAGGCTGTTTCAATGCAGAATAAACCAGACTATTTTATGTACCTCTGAAGAGAACAGGCAAAATTTAAAATAAATGAATCTATTTTACTTAGCCTTAAAACAGGCTGAGGTCTCATAAGTCAAATACCATTCCTCAGTGATAAGTAATCAATCCTCTGTTGTGTGGCAGTAATTAATAGCTGAAGACAGCAGGCTCTTAAACTGTTCTAATGTAGCCCATAAAACTTCATAAATTTACATAAAAATCACCATTAAACAATAATAGCATAGTTTTCAACCCTGAAATTTTTTCCAGTAGAGGTGTGATAGAAAACTAAATCTTTATTGTCACCTTGTTCCAGGCTTGATTTCTTATTTTCATTGATGCCTTAAAAATTGATCGCTTACTCCCAAAGGTCATTGACCCATAGAGAGGAAACCACAGTGATGGTAGAACATAGTTAGAGTAAGAATTTTGCCATCCGTTGACCCTTTTCCTTATAGCCCCAGCTGAGACTTAATATAGTTAACCAATATTAAAAAAAAATAAAGAAATTAGTGCTAATAAGTAAGGAGAACACTGAATTTGAAATGCAGCCATATTTCTCTTATATCATTAAAAGAGGGTAAATAGAAATTTCTGGACCTGAATGAGTACTTAAAGCAATAATAGTCTGTAACTGCTCTATTCTTTATAAATGTAGTCCTCTTTTTATTCTGAGCCAAAGCAAAAGTCGACTGCAGCCCCATTTTCATTCTCCTTTTCTTCATTGTGTATTGATTTTTTTTTCCTGATTTCTTTTATAGAGTATTTTCAGCTGTTGTATTTGGTGCAATGGCATTAGGACAAACCAGCTCTTTTGCCCCAGACTACGCCAAAGCCAAGATCTCAGCAGCCCACCTGTTTCAGCTGTTTGAAAGAGTGCCCTCAATAGATAGTTACAGTGAGGAAGGAGAGAAGCCTGTAAGTAAGCCATGTGTAATGGCTGATACTATTTTTGGTAGCATGAACAGCACTCTTCTCACTTCCTCAAACTGATTGTTCCTCTCCCGATTACATCCTTTTCTCAATGCATTCTTGACACTATCTGGACTCAACATGGGCCGAGTTCTCTATTGTGTCCAGCTTTTGGCACTCTGAGCAAAAGGTTTTGTTTTGAAAACCCCTACTGATTTTGAGGGTGAAGGAGGGGGAAGTACTTGTGAAATTCCATTTGAATCACCTGTTAAATTGTCTTAAAGATGTAACAATGATACTATTTTAATTACAGGAAACATTTGAGGGAAACATAACAATCAAAGATGTGGCATTTAACTATCCAAACCGACCAGAAGTCAAAATCCTCCAAGGTTTGAATGTAAAAGTAGAAAAGGGACAAACTCTGGCTCTTGTTGGTAGCAGTGGCTGTGGAAAGAGCACTGTTGTTCAGCTGCTCGAGAGATTTTACGACCCACTTGATGGAGAAATGGTAAGTATTTTTGCAAGAACGTGTCAATAAATTGAGGGTATGTTTACTGGTTTTATGTGATGTGATAAAGCATAACAGACATTTCTAGTTTTTTTTTTCAAGTATTTTTAATGTTAAAGATCAGGACTGGCTCATCATGGCTCCTTAATTAAATGAGACTTATATACAAGTCCTAATTTTCCCTCATTATAAGGAATTAAAGAAACAAGATCTATGTGGTAAAAATAGGTGTGATCCATGACCTAATGACAGCTTTGAATTCAAAGCAAATTTCCTGATTTTTTTATACGATGAACACTTTAAAAATTGTTAAATATACATATAAATCTCTACTTCTGTATAGTGTAGTAAGAGAATTTGCCATCTGTGTTCTTTCAAAAAAAACAAAATCAGTGAACATTGCCAGAAATAATTTTTATCATAATTTTTACTTGTCAGAAACATCTTTCAGAGCATGTCTACCTAACAAGTAATAGGTTGTAAATACTTTCAGTAGTTTTGGTTTAAAATATATGTCAAGTTTCCTACACTACTTATTAAGCAACTTTACATGTGTTATTTTTCACATAACAGTAGTGTTTATTCCTGTTACTCTTTGATGTAAATGGGCTCATAGATTGTGTTTGAAAAAGAAGGCACACATTTTGGTGCTCAGCTTTGATGAAGTGAGAAGAAGGCCTTCAGAACTTGTCTCTGCTGAGATATTCACAAAACATAAAGCTATACTTAAATAAGGTCTAGATGCTATGGGCAAGATTTTTTGAGGGTGGAAATGCCCAAACATGTCCAGTGGAGCAAAATGATGTGTAGAAAGAAACAGTCAGGTGCCCAGGAAGTATGTTTATCTAAGTACAACTTCCTTAGCAATGTTTTTGCCCTTGTATCCATTAACAATCAAAAATGGTTTACTGAAAGAAAAAGCACAAACTTTCGGCATAGAAACCAAAAAAGTGGTGGACTGATTCAGAAGCTGAGTTGTCCTGTGAACTGAGGTGAAAGAGATGTGTGCTTGAAAGCAGCAACTGTTAGAGCATCTGTTCACAAAAGCGAGCACTGTGCTGTTCTGGTAAGGACAGTAGCTATGGCTTCAAGTCATGCTGTTCGGTATGGTAGATCCAAAATGCATAATAACTGTTCTCTATCTTCTTAACTGGTTTTTCACATCAAATAAGGGGCAGGACATCAGCCCTAGCAGCCTGCAGATCCATTGGTATTCTAAGGAAAAAGGATAGTAAATACCTATATAGCTGAAAGCAATTTCTTGTTCCTAGCTTATTTTTCCTTCTTTATAGCTGCAGATGATTTCAGTGGGTTTTGAATCAGGTTCATTATGAAACATTTTTCTTTGAAAAACAGCTGTATTGGCTGCAAATTGGCTGTTCTAGCAAAACCGTGGAATTAGTAGATTAATCTCCTCCAATAGCTGCATATGAAGAGGGCAATTCTTCAGCTACCCAGCTGATCATGTCACTCAACACCGAGCCTGAGCGCTGCACTGGGTGATTCTAGTGCAGATGTAACAGCCCTTTTAATGTCCTCAGATATTAGTGTCCTAGTGGAGATGACTTGTATAATTGTGAAACAGAGATAGAATTTATATATATCTATATCTATATTTATCTGTTTTCATTTATCTAAGAAACAATTATAGCAACTCAGCAGCCAAATTTTGCAGAAGTGTGAGTTGCCAATAAAGAAAACAGGCTGCAAGTGACATCTTAAGGAATCCATAAGTAAATTAGAAGTGTGTGAATAAATGAACCAAATTTTTCTTTTATTTTAATGGAATTCTGCTGTGAATCTATTCCTTTAGGGGAAATGTACGGGCAACGTAGAGGAAATTTTTCCTGCTGAAGAAAGAAATGAAAGAACTTCACCCAAAGTTTTTTGAAGTTGCCTCAGAATACCCTTTCTTCCACTGTCTTCAAAATCCTAATTAAATCCTGAAACAAAGAAAGGGACTGAGGGAGTAGAAGGGACTATCCTTACTTTTATATAATAGCCCTTGGAAAATCTAGGGGCATAGGGGAGGAGGAGGCCAAGAGATTATGTGAGTTTTCAATTAATATCTCTCAGGAAAGAGCTGCAATTGCGCAACTTCTGTGTATGAATTTACAGTAAGTCTCCAATACATATAGAGCCATGTGACTAAAATATGAAATGTTTGGTTTTTCAGCTTTTTGATGGCAGAAATGCAAAAGCACTAAATATCAAGTGGCTGAGAGCCCAGATTGGTATTGTCTCCCAAGAGCCAGTCCTGTTTGACTGCACTATTGCTGAGAACATCGCGTATGGAGATAACAGCCGGCACGTGCCATTTGAGGAAATTGTTAATGCAGCAAAAGAAGCCAATATTCATACCTTCATTGACTCTCTGCCAGATGTAAGTTATTCCTTTTCTCTCCCACTCAGAACTGGAGGTGACCTGAAGTGGCTGTGAAAAATTGTGTCTACTTGTAATTACCTGGGTACCATAATTCCCTGAGATGCAAATAGAACTGAAACTATTTTTAAAATATTTTTCCTTTCTTAACTGTGTTTACCATACTTACTTTTACTCTGAGAGATTCCAGTGTCAGATAGAGAGACAAACATTCAAGAGCTCAGGGAAGAAATGACACAATTGTAACTGAGAGCTGGAAATGAGGAGAGGAGTGGAGGGTTTGAAGTAAGTTGGACATTTCTTTTTAAGCTTTTGTCTATTTCAAACGTGTAAATGACTCTGCTAGACTGACAAGGTTACACGTTTCTTCTAGTTATACCTAGTACGAATTTAAATTTCTAGTATTCCTATGGTCCAAAAATCACTAAGAAGTTTTCATATATATATATATATGTATCTGACCTACTCATAATATGTTAGAATATTTACAAATAAGTATTCAGAAAGACTAAACATTTCATCCCATTTCCCCTGAATTTTCATCTTACTTTGCATGATTTTGTCTTGGAAACATCCTAAGGTAAGAAAAAAATTTATTATTTATTTTTGTATGGATTTTCTTCTGTGTACCTGACAAATCAATTTATAACCTATGTCAACTTGCATTCAAAACTTTCTGAAGCTAGGAGGTCACCAGCTTTGTATGTTGTGCATATTCTGATTAGTTTCAGGTGGATAAATGGCTTATTGCATGTCTTGAAAAAATACAAAAGCCAAGGCCCATGATTTTTGCAGACCATGTTCACTTTCTATTGACTTATCAAGATCTACCCTTTCCAAAACTTCATGGAGAAAGCTTATGTTACATAATGATGTCTCAAACAACTTTGGTGGTTTTTGCAAATGAATATTTAATACCTCACAGACTACCATAACCTACACTTGACTTTGTCCAGAGACCTGACTGGTCTGCCTTAACTTACCTATCTAAATTAAAAGTATAGTTGTTCAGACAGATACAGAAAAAATGTGTAAATGTCTGTGTCCATATATAGATACATAATTTGGCCTGAACTGGTACATCTTACATAGTGTAGGTTTTTTTTTTTTTAAGGAAGAACAAAAGTGGGTTAGAATTAGAATAACTGATTTGTTTGAACACTAAATTGGAGTGTTCAACGTCAGGGTTTGACCGCCCCAACACTGTCACAGACTATCACTGACCTTTGGTGTTTCATCTCCTGATTGAGGATAACATTGCAATCCAGTCCTACAGAGAGCTGTTGCTTGAATTTATGAAATACTTGATGTTACAAAGAAGTCTTCTAGTGAAAGACCTGTAGGTCTGTGTCAGATAGCAATTCTGGTCAGATGTTTTCAGAGACCTTCTGGCATGGAATATGCAGTTTATGGGTGGCTGGTGTCAGAGCTGACATGCTGCAATATACTTCAGAACTGATTTGCATTCATAGCCTGAACTTAATCTGTTATTTCCAGAAATACAATACTCGTGTAGGAGACAAGGGAACTCAGCTTTCTGGTGGCCAGAAACAACGTGTTGCAATTGCCCGAGCTCTCGTACGTCGGCCCCAAATTCTGCTGCTGGATGAAGCTACTTCTGCCTTAGACACAGAAAGTGAAAAGGTAACTTAAATTGGAGCCAGGAGTCTGGAATCTAAACTCGTAGCCCCCACCTCTCTTTTTATTTTTAAATTAAGATTATAGTTTTTACTCTCCCAGATTGAAGCCAAAAGCTGGAAATACGTTGTCATAGGCAAACTACATATTTATGCTAATAAACAAATATAAATATCTTAATCTTTCTTGCAAAAAAAACCAAAAAACTATTTTTTGCATCTGTGTGGCAGTAGGCAGATTGAAATTGCAATGAAGAATGCAGCTTAGACTAAAATCCTTCAGACTTCAACTAAGAAAGTGCTTGTTTCATGTTTATGTCTAATACAGTAAGTTCCAGTGAAAATTTGCAGAACACTTACTTCTTTTTAAAACCCAAATCTGCAATCTAGGTACAACAGAAGTACAACCTAGCTGTAGAAAAACAACACAGAGTCCACAAAAATATTTATTATTATTGAGGCAAATATTATATCAAATACTATAATCTGAAAAGTTAAAACACTTGAACTAAGTTTTGATCAATTGTAGACATAAAGAATGAGGTTTGAGAGGAAAATGCCAATAAATAATCCCATGATTCACTGTTTTCTTAATTATGTGCCAGTTAAGTATTGAATTTTTATGTCTTATTTTATTCTGCATTAATAAACATAAGGAATAAATAAAAGTAAGCAGATGTCTTTAGTATTTTTTGCCAGTGCTCTAAGAAAAAGATGATTCATGAGATTCCCTGCAAATTCATGAGAACCTGTATGATTGCAGTTGACCCAAGAATACTGACTTAACTGCTCTATATAATTAATCTGTCATGAAAGGCACCTGTGGAGGTTCCCAATTAAACTTCCTCTTCACACAAGGGCCAATACTGAATTCAGACCTAGACTGAGCTTAGTGCTCTATCTGGTAGGGTCCTTGAAAATCTCCATTGAGATGCAGCAGAGATTCTTTTATCCCTGTTCCAATGCTTATTTATCCTTGCAGTTAATGCTATTTTTAACATCCAGTCAGAACCTCTCCTGTTATGATTTATGACCATTTTCTCTTGTTCTTGTGCCATGTACCTCAGTAATGTGCCTGATTCTATCTAATCCTCTCAACTATCAGAGCATCAACCGCTGTAACAGTTTTGACCCTTTGCAAACACAGGCTAATCCTAAATCAGGAAGATTGAGCAAGATATTCCCTTTCCCTCACTATCCTATTGCAGTTTACTTCACAGATGACAATTGAGGTGCGTGTCACAACAGCTGCCAGAATAGTTCACCTTTTGGTTTTTCCTTGTGCAGATTGTTCAGGAAGCACTGGACAAAGCCAGAGAAGGCCGTACATGCATCGTGATAGCTCATCGCCTCTCCACCGTCCAAAATGCTGACAAGATTGCCGTGATACAGAATGGCAAGGTCGTAGAGCAAGGCACCCACCAGCAGCTTCTGGCTGAAAAAGGCATTTATTATTCTCTGGTCAATGTTCAAAGTGTGTAATGCAACATGTAAACTAAAGGCAGTGCTTGTCTCTGACTTGCCACTGGAGCTGCTCCTGCCACTGTAATTATTTCAGTATCAAGGGTCTGTCTTGATAGTTTTTGTTTTCCTCCTTCCTTTCATAAATCGCACAAAACTAAGTAAATAAGTACCAGTTTTCATTATTCAAACTGCTTTACTGTGTGGCCAAAGCAGTGGCCTATTGCATTCATGAAAGTATAAGCATGCTAAGCCAAATGTAATTAATATTAGCTTGCTTTGAACTGCATAAAATATCACATTAATCAGGCATGTCTTGTAAGCAACCAGAAAACATTTTCATGCTCAGTAACTTTGCTATTGTGAGAAACGAACCTCAAGCCTTAAACTCACTGTGTAAGACACCGTCTATCTTGGCCTATTAGGCTTGTTACCAACTTGTTATGAGAACTTGCAGGTCAGTTGAAGTTGGATTCCAGCTCTCACTTCTTGTGATGTGGTGAGTTTTAGCCTGAGATGACAGCAAATGTCTTGAAAATATGGACACAGGCTGAAAAGAAGAATCCCAGAAACCTAAGAATCTTATGGATGGTTAGTAACTAATCACTGGAGAGCTGCAACCTTAAGAGGCGGAAGAAGACTATTTGAAACATAACACAGAAAAGAAACAGCAGATAAGAAAAAAAGCCAAACCACAACTGATGGGCAAGACAAGGCACCTGCTGTGACTGGGAAAGTTGCTTTTTGCAAGTCTCCCCAAGTCCTAGGGGTCAGAGGTCAAAGACTAAGAACTCTCTAAAGACTGCAATATTTTATAAAAGGTGAAAATCCTGCACTTGGACTTGGAGGAGGGGGAAGGAAGGCATCCTTTTCAGTGTTGGCATCCTTCATTGAAGAGCTCTTGGACCGATCACCGTGCCTAAGACTCTCAAGGACTGTAATCTTGGTGCTAAATCCTTGGCATCAGCTCTGTGATATTGTATATTATTTGCTAATTTAGGACGACTGCTAAATGCTAGCTACTTTAAATATGTAGTAATATTGATGAATAATTACTAGTGACTAAACATAAGCAATGTATATTGTTAATTAATATTTATTCAGTAAAGTTTGGTTTTTAAGTTTAAAACTGGCCTGATTAATCAATCCTCCACCCTTCCACCATGGCAATTTCTGATTCCCTGAGATTTATACATCTAGTCTGTCTTACCTGCATCTAGATATTTATATACACATCAATTAGGCTCATCAATGTACTAGCAACACTGTTTAGAATGTTGTTTGATGCAGTCTCATTGTATTCCTCTTGAATCACATACCCATCTTCTTTTGTTTCTATCTTAGATGGAAAACCAGTTTGACTGGGAAATTTGTTTGTTTTCTATTTGTGCTTTACTTAATATAGAAGGATTCTTGTCCATGAGTAAGGCTACTATTCTGTATAATAATATAAATAAGTTAGACTTGCAATTGCAAGAATTGAAGAGATACTCTTTAACATTATAGTCTGAAGATTCAAGTAAGAATAGACTTGGGTTTTGTTTCACTAAATTCTGGATGCTAGTATTTTGTTATTAAACTAGAATTTTTAATTATACAGTTTCTAATCATTAGATTAGTAATTACTGGATTCTTTCCCCAACTTGTGCAATTTTGAAGATGCTTGATTTACCATGTCATTATTCTGAAGTAATAGGCCTTTTTTCCTCTGTCTTATTCTTCTTTGGAGAGCCTGCAGCAGTTTCAAGCAGGGAAATGGTTTGAGGGAAGGTAGTCTAGCAGTTTTCCCCCACATTTCTTGCGCCTCTTGACCCATTACCTTTGGAATAAATCTTTAGGGAGATGTCAGCATTGACACCACCTTGGCAATCCTAACCACTTTGCAAGCATACACCACCGAGTGTGGAGAGACAGGAAGCAAGAAGGACTTAAGTCCAACAGTCTGATAGCCCTTGTGCTGAAATGACTAATCACAATAGAGCTCTCAGAACTAAAAGAGAGTTTAGATCTAGAAAGTCTTTCTTACCACATTTCTTATCAGGGTGTTGCTATTGCCAGAGTTCTCCAGCATACTTACCACTAGAAGGACAATTTGCTGTACTTTTATGCGAGTACCTCACCACTAAACCCTTCTGTAATTTCTAACATACAGTGAGTATGTAAATAAACTCCATCATCTCCCTCACCTCAAGAGTTTCTGAAGGAGTATTTCTCACCAATCCCATAAACCATGTATCCTCTCCAAAGGGAGACTGCACATCAGTTCTAGATCTCCACTAGTCTGTTTTTCAGACATTCCCTCAGATTTCTTCCTGAACTATCCCACATGTTAGAGAAAGTCAACAGTCTTCCTCCCTGACACTGCCTCCCCATCAAGCTTGCTTTAATGGAACTGGTTATTCTTTCTTACAAAAAATCCTTTGAACTGGTTGTCTCTTTCTTGCTGTTATACTGGTGTATGAAAACTACCTTCCTGGTAGCATTAATTTCTATAAGACACTAAAGATCTCATCAAAACAATAGTTAAAGAGTAAGCCTTGTAATCATTCATAGTGCATATAGACATAAAGTTAATCTCTTCCTTCAGGATTATGGTATATTTGCAATTTATAACTCTTCCTCCTACTACTCTCCCTCAAAACATGGTCCACTGCCTGTGAATACAGGGTGAAAACACTCGACCAGCAATTCTTGTGCAGAAAAAGCCAATAAATAACTGTTGTTGTCAAGGACCTAGTTTTCGAGACAAATAGTCTAGAACAATGTAGTTTAGTCATTCATTCATTGTCTATTTATAAGAGAGGACAGTATCTTTTATTCTAGTTATTTTAATGTAGTAAAATGAAAGCAGAGAGTAAGAAAAGGACCAGCAGCAACTTCAAATCCTTTGCTGTGAGTTTAATGAACTGTAGAGATATCAAAAGTAGAGAACAGGAAGGAAAAGTGCAGAACACACAAGGACAGCTATCTTTAGCAATCCCTGTTACTGTAAACTGAGTATATTTCCTTTAGTCCTTATGTGCTTAAACCTGCATACATTGCATTCTAGCTGTACTCTGTCAACTAGGGAGATCAGTGTCTTAATGCTGTTGCTGTAGAGATCTAGGACAGGACTGCATGTAATTTAAAGTCAGCACTCATACCTAAGTCATTTATCCAAGCAAGTCCATCTTCTGCAGAGTTAACAAAGGTCTGGCTCATGAAGACTATGTCACAGTTCATCCCATTCTAGAGTTGCTGTCACTAGCACATAAGAACTTCTTCATAAGAACACATGATCATGATTGTCATAAACACCTAGCCTGTTAATGCCTTAGGGTAGAGAAAATGAGTCACACCTTGGGAATGACTGCTCTACTAAAATAAGCATCTTAGATCCACCACTACAGAATGTTTCACAGAAGCAGATCCATAAGCACTGGTTGCAGCCTTGTATTCACCAAGACAGAGACACTTTTTACAGAAACACTAGAAATTGTATGGGACTATTTTAAAATACCCCAACATTTAAAGTCATTGATATTTTGATAGCTTAAAAGATAAATACTGCACCTCCATGTATAACATGTATATTATATGTCTTTATAGATATGATTGAAGTCCTTTTGGTTACAAATGGTATAATTCATTTGCTAAGTAAAGGAGACAAATACATTAAGATTTTTTTTAATACTGCAAGAGGAAATAGCATCATCCTTACATCATCTAACAAACAGGAATAGTTTTATTTCCCATGTTAATTCTGATTTGGATCTTAAATCACAGATGAATAAGAGGTAAGTTAATAACTTGATTAATGCAAGAAAAAATTAAGTTCATATATGTAAGATATTAAAATGAAGAAATGTTGAGGAAGAAGGAATGCATATCTATCTAACAGCATAGCTATTAGTTTCCACTTACTTTTTAAGTGTTCTTAATGAGATCATCTTTATTTACAGTGATATATAAAGGGAGTCAGAGCAGAACTTAGAAAGAATGAAACTACTATAGGTGTGAGGTCACTTGCATTATCTACTGTATTTACTACTGATGCTCCGAGGATCTGTTTAGTTAACGTTGGCATCACACTTTTTTCTGCTTAAGCACTCTTGTCTTCCCCAAGATGAATTTTTTCTTGCCTTCACTTTTACATATATCTCATTTTATGCTGTTTTCATTTTGTATTAATCAATGTTCATGCTTGTTGCACAAACTCTTCAATCATTCCTTGATAAGCACATAAATCAGAGCTGTAAAACAATACATTGTTTCCATGTTGTTCAACAAACAAACAAAAAAAATTTATGCACACATCCCAAGGGACGAGTAGAAGAAGGCACTATGGAATTATAACCTTTTTTTCTACTTGTACAGTGAATTCTTAATCTAAATTAAGTTTGCCCAAGATTTTTTTTTGGGTGTGGCACAGCTCTGCCCCAGATGCTGGAGAGAGGAGTGGCCTAGAACAGCTATTCGCGTGGTGCTTTTGTCACTGCGCTTTTCATAAGCTGGCAAAAAGTTCAGTGCAAAGCACAGGAGAGGTCTCTGAAAGGCAACTGTGCTCACAATCCAGTGTGCTGGCTTATGTCTTTGGTGGGGATGGGGGTTTGCTGGTGTCTGCCACGCTCACTCGGCTGGCAACCTGCCAGGATGTTCATTTGGAGGGCTCCTGGCATCACCCTGAGAGGATCCCAAGGGCATAGAGAGAGGTGTTGCTGCCCTTTCTGGGTGTGGGAGAGAGACCTGAGCCTGTGGGCTGGGCTCCAAATGACGTCATCACTTCTTTTTTGGTTGGGGAGAAGAAAATGTGACAGAGCCAGCAGCTTTGATGCCTGCCTGACCATTTCCTTCCCCCCCTGCTGCAGGCAGAATGATGTGCTCAGAAGATTTATATGGGTAGAATATGTATCTCCACATGTCTGTCTATTCTTCAATGTAAAAGAAGGTGAGTTATTAAACATGAGAGTTATTTAAATATCTCCTAAATTAGAAACAACTTAGGCATCACTCTTCATGCATGCTAGATTTGAGAATTACAGTTCAGGATGCAATTATTTCCCTGTTCAGCTTGTTAAGGGTACATTCAAAGAAACACAAAACAATCTAGTTTTGCAGAGGTTTATAATTTTCTTTCCTGCAATTTCCTGAGGAGCATGATAAATAATCAGAAATTTCGTTGCTCAAATGGCTTTCATTTGTAGATATTTGAAATCTTTCCTCTGAAGATATGATTATGCCTTCTAACTCTCATTCTCCCATTATTGCCTATGAGACTTTAATGATAGAAAAAATAAATGTGATTTCCATCTAAGAACCTTTTATTGATAAAGAATTTCTAAAATTTCAAAATATCCTTCAAAATTTCTCTAGAACTACTCATGAAAAAAATTAAAAGCTAGGAGGAATTTTTGTGTCCGAACTTTGTCACCAGTTTTCTTTGAGCTCATGATGAAAGTTGTGTATTATCTTCTTTATTATCCAATACTATAAATCAACAATTTTTCTTTCTGTGGCCATGTCTTTAATTTGCCACATGATGGCCTCCTTTGTTCAGAAAATGGTTATGATGGTCTGCTTTGTCTTTTTCTTTTTACTTCTACATGTATATCTTTTTTGATTCAGTATATGCAGCATTCTGTCTAATCCAAAGAGCAATAGTCTTAATGAGCATTTGGTTACTGTCCAAGATTCCCACTCTCTTTCCTGCCTAAGGGAACAGCATCAGTTTAGGGTCTTGACAGTATCTCTACCATGTCTTCTATAGTTAAGAGTCCTTATGACCTAGAACTGAGGCAGTAGACACTAACTGCTCATCCCAGCCTGTGTTACATCAAGCAGTCCTACCAGAGGCAACAAATCTTTGCATTTAAATCAAAGATCTTTCATTTATTTCTTCCTAATTTAATCTTATCTGTCACAAAATCTATTAAAGTAGAAGGATAAAGAGGAATCTTCCCATGTATTAAAAATATTTCCTATTATTACAAGAGCAAAGCGGTTTTCATTTAGTCTGAGTAATTTTTCTTCCAGATATAGAGTTTGGGTGCCATTTTTCTCAGGGAGTTACTTCTTTAAGAGACACTACATTCAACACCACTATCATTCTACATTGAATTTCATGTGCCCTATAAATTTTAAACATACATAGAAATTGACAAAATAGGGTATTCAAATGCTACAGTTATGTTTAAGTGAAACTGTTCACCTGCAAGACAATAGGCATCTTATCACCAACCCCATTATTTTATACTAGGTGAATTTAGTATTTCCTGTTAATAGAAGATAAAATTATTACATAATTGCTTGATTTTGCAGTTATGGACAGGAAATTCAATGTTTGATTCATTTTAATATACCACAGACTCAAAAACAAATGTACAATGCACTTTCTTATTACCTAAATTAAAATAATAATTTTAAAATAACTTAATTCTCTAATTGGTTAAACTGGACACAGAGATGGTTTATCACTTTACACTGAGGAAAAGTCCGTTTCTACAATGAGGTTGTTTCTCAAGAAGAAATATCTAGTGAATATATTCATGGGTATTGTCTTAGTTTGAGGGAAACTGAAATGTTTACTGAAACCAGAGGAGAGGAGTCCTCCTCAATAACCACATCACCCCTTATTAAATAAAAAAAAAATAATTAGAAAATGTATATAAGAGGGATAACTGCTCTTAACTACTATATAGATAAAACTATAAACAGACCAAAGCAAACTACTCCCAAGCACCAAAAAAAAAAAAAAACCAACACAAAAACAACCCCTAAAAACTGTAGGTTCCTCCTGGTGCAATTATATTTATGGACAGTGTCAGTGTCACACCTTGGCTGGCTGCGAGGTGAATTCTCAGTCTTTTCCCAGTGAGGCAGAGACAAGGAGATGTAGGACTCACATGGCGCAGGATGGAGCCTTTCCCATAGGGGGAAGAGCAGACTCTCTCTCTCCTTGTCCTTTGTTCAAAATAAGGAAATGCTGGGAGTTGCAGAGTGGTGGTAATTCCCAGAAATCTCCTTGCAGTCGAAGTTGGTCCCCAGGAAAAAAAAAAGTCTGCAGTGTGTACTGAAGCAGCTGTGACCCTCCTCTCCCCCTCTCTCTCTCTCCCTCTCTCCCCCTCTCTCTCCCCCTCTCGTTCCCCCTCTCCCCCTCTCTCTCCCCCTCTCTCTCCCCCCCCCTCCCTCCCTCCCTCCCTCCCCCTCCCCCTCCCCCCCTCCGAAGTTCAGGGTGTCCACAGATGGAGGAGGGAAGGCAAAGAGCAGAGCTGGAAGGAGCTCTCACCAGCTTAGCAAACAGTGGCTTCTCCCCAGCAGCTGTCCAAAATAAAGGGAAGCCAGTACTTAGGAAAAGCCTCTCCCCCTCCCAGGTGCAATGTATTGCATAGCTTCAGTTGCCTTAAAGGAGGTCAGAGACTAGGTAAGGTGCTAAGTAGCTCTCTCTCTTAATCTTCAGTATTATTGGAAGAGGAGGTAACAGAAGAAAATTATTATCATATGATTAAATAAAAAACAATCAACAAGGTTTTCTACAATTTTCTCTCTGGCAATTTTTTCTTGTTAGCACTGTAGATCAATGAACTTTTCTACAGAAATTTTTCTTACACTCCCAGTGGTGAAGTTGGAGAAAGAAATGACCAGGTCCTAGGAAAGTTTTCATTCACTTCATGGCTATTCTTTTCTTGTAATAGAGATCTCAAGTGAATGTCTGCTACAGATTATTCTAATGTTGAGTCTGAGGTTAATCTTATTATAAATAATTTCATGGAACAGAAGAATTCAATTTTTATTATGTCTTTGAGCTAACGCCACTGTATGAGTCAGGGCACCTTGATTTCCCACTCTAATCCCAGTCTGCAGAAGGCTCCTGCAAACCTACAGTCTTTATTGCCTGAAGCCCAGCGAGAGGGTTATTCCTCCCTTTCTTGTGTGTCAGGACACTTTGTTCTCCTCCCATAGCAGTTCTTATGCCTTTCTCTCAGTGTGTGTTCCCACTCTTACTCTTCCCCCTTGTCTACATCTTTGACTCCTCATTGTTCCCTTGCACTTTCCAGCTCCCATTTTGCCACCAGTCCTGCCCACCTTGAAACCTGGTTTCTCTTCTTCCGCCACAATGTTTTTGTTCATCCTTTTTCCTTTTCTCTGATGCTTTCCTTCCTCTGTCAGCAGGCAACCACCACAAGAGTTTAAGGCATAGTCCAATGCATAAATGGCTGCCACGCCTCTGATTCTGAGGGACATCTGGGAAAGGAATCTCTCACATCTGTTTTTTAGTGACACCTTCAAGATCAAAAAAGGAATAGGGAAAAAATTGCAATGTTCATTCAGGCAGTGGCTACTTTTTTCACTACATTTATGGTTGGTTCTACAAAAGGTAGGAAATGGACACTTATGGTTCTGGCACTCAGTCCTGTTCTGGAATTCTCATCAGCTCTTTGTGCAAAGGTAGGGGGAAAAGTTTGAGTTTTCAATAAACTGGTAAGTTACATCTTCTCTAATCCCATTTGGTGTCTGTAAGACTTAAAAATGCAATTTGTCTCTTCATGACTTTAGACCTTGGCCACAGGTGTGAATCGGTGCATGATGACACTGGTACAGATGAAGAAGTGCTGTGCCTCCACCACGGACTCAGCTTTACTGCTGCAAAGTTTATGGAATTATAACACAGCCTCATATGAAACGATAAATCAGTACCCATGTCTTTTTCACAAGTACTGTCAGTAAAAATAAATAAGTACCAAAATAAAGTAAAACAGCACAGCTGCAGTTGTCAGAGGTAAGCGACAGTAAGTTCTGACCTCAAAGAGAGAGAGCATTACCCTGGGGGACAGCACAGGGACATGGGCAGACACAGCCAGGCAGCCAACACACCATGAACTCTGCTCCAGGTTATCTCTTTGCCATTTGATTGGCTCCCAATAATTTACTGAAAACAGCACATGAAAAGTGTATGCAGACCACTCTGATAAAGAAGTAGATATCCTCTGTAGAAATATAATTCTTTGAGCTAGGACTTACAAAAGGACATGAGGATGTTCAGTACCAAATGGGTACTAAACTTCAGTGACACAGACCAGCCTTGCCCTTGCAGCTCAAATGAAAATCCCAACTGTATTTAAGCTGTGCAGTCTCTACCACTTCATAACTCAAGTACTCTGCTATATCTTCATCTGCAGCCTGCTGTGTGTCAGGAGCATGAATGTTCCTGTGTTTGTTGGGCAACTGATTTTCCTGACACAAAGCAGAACTGCCTGATCGTTACTCTGCCTCCCTAGACTTTTGAGAGGTGCAAGCATTTGTACAACACTGTCAGGCACATGGTGTGATTCTTGGGGTGGTCTTCTGTAGGGCCAGGAATTGTATGTAGATAATCCTCTTGAGTCTCTTCCAACTCAGGATATTCTATGATAGTATTTGTAAGGGATTTTAGTCAGCTCCTCTGACTATCCATAGTGAAGAAAGTATAGAAGAACTGCAAACCCAAACTCATTTATTGGCTGCAGACAACATGCATTTTTCTAGTTAATGTATTTTATGCAAGGCAAGCATTGTCACGATGCCCTTCATTAAATTTCTGCTTGTAAGCTAAATGTGGGGTTTTTTGTAAGTCTTTATAAATAAACAAATCTGATAGGAAATTCAGTGGAACAAATTAAGAACTTCTAGACATCAGAACAATGCTTGAGCTTCTTTTGGTTTTGTTTAAATGGGAGAGTTAAAATATCTTGCTTCTACACAGACGATCTCTGCATTCACTCACTAACAGCTAACTGTATGTGCAAAAGCAGATGTTAGAGAGGAAGCTCTGGCAGCCATTCAAACTGTGGTAGCATTTGGAGGACAGAGAAAAGGAATTGAAAGGTGAGAATAAAGTTTCCATATGTTGGCTGGTTTTATAACAGTGGCTAAAGAGGGTTTGCTTTTTTAATGAAATTTTATGTAATTTTACTGCCAATTTTTTATCTTTTCACTTATTTTTATTAGTTTCAAACAGCATCACGAAACATGTGGCGGTGCAGTCCCTTTCTTGATGAGAATATGGTCTTAGAGGCCTCATAAACCTGGGGAGAGTTTTAAGACAAAAAGATACATGGCAAAAAACTCCAAGTACAAGACTAAAGGCAAAAAACAAGGTCATGCACATGTTGAATATCATCCTTGCCACCTTTTTGATATTTTACCTAAACATATTATATAAGTAAAATACTTATAACCAGCATGACCACAAAAACTAGCAGGAGTTTTTGAAACCCAGAATTTAATAACAATTGTGTTATCCACAGAAAACATAAACCATCCCCCGACCTGCATCTCCCTTTATATTCCAGCTGTCATTCTTACCAGACTCAGGCAGTTAAAGACCTTCAGGTATGTATACCTGGCTTCCCAGGTCACCATAGCATCTTTCTTTTGTCATCCAGTGCTGTTCACTACCCTCATAGCTCCCATCATAGTTTTTTCCTCCTCATTTTCAATGCACAGTTTGGCAGCCACTTCCTGCCTTGAGTACACTAAATGTGCACTAAATGTCTCTCCTCCTGGCTCAGAAGTGGGAAGGAGTGGGAAGGATTTCCCTTGTTATTGAGATCAGGTGCTGTTATTGTAGAAAACAAATTTACTATTTAAACCCCCTTCCTCATCCTAAAACCAATTGGGCTTTTTAACTCTACTGCTGCAGAAAGGATATTCTATTTGTTTGAAGACTGAACATCTCTTTCCAAGAAAATAGATACATGATTCCTATACATTAATTTGTTCCTGTACCAGCACTGAGCCTTTGCTTTAGTAGTTCACTCCTGTGGGTTTACTTTCCTGTGCTGTTTGTAGAAATAAATCATAGACTCTCTAAGATAATGTTTTGCTAGGCCAAACAAATGGAGTTGTTTTATTTTTCTCATGCAGTATTGGTTTGCCATTTTCACTGGTCATATTCTTCTTCTGTTTTGTCATATTGTATTTCACATAATTATGGTTCATCTGCTTCTTTTACTATTACTCTCCAACAATTCTTTAAGATATTCTTGTATTCCTTTGTCCTGGTCCTCTCACTGATTGCCTGTACTGATCCTCAATTTTGTGTCCAGAAAGTTTCATTGTCATGAGTATTGTTTGCATGCCCAAGTTAGTAATTTAAGTAAAAACAATAAATCCCAAGACTCACTGTAGAATTAATGTTGTCAACTCCCTTGGCTACTACATTTCCCTGCTGAACACCACTATCTTCCTTCGAACTGTTTTTTACTTTACTGTTCCTTTATTACTTCACAACTGGTGTTTAATAATATATCCCATGGCTTTAGGATAAATTGGCATTAGTTGGCCTTAATGAAGTCCCAATGGATTGGCTTTACCTGGTCTAGCCCCTCTAGAAAAATTAGTACTAAGGAAAAGTAATTGGGTTAATTCTTCACTTCAATAACTCATGACATAATGGTGGGTTTTAAGATTATATTTACTGTCATTTATTTCAGATTTTATTATTTTCTTCAGGATTTGTTTGCAAGCTTCCTGTGTTGCTTTTGTCAAGATAAAAGTTTGCAGTTTCTCAGGTTACTGTTTCTGTTATAAGTTTTCAGTCCTGTGGCTCTAGCCATAATTTGAAATGAAAACTGAAAGCCTTTGTTACTGAACCACTGTTGTGTTTTCCAGTTTATTCAATCCTCTGGAATAAAGAGTCCATGCTCACCATGAGAAGCACATTCCTTCCTTACTGTTTTCCATTTCAGGTCAGATGTGGTAATTAAAATACCCTAATTCACTTCGGTCACCCCGCTTTTGGTACCATGCACTTTTGTGGGGTTCTTTTGTACTGAAAGCTGAGGCTGAACTAGAGTTTCAAAGCCATCCCTGGTGCAATTATCATCTCAATGCTTTTTAATTTCTAGGACCCATGGAATGAAAAACCATTGTTGCAGACCTTTTCTATGTATGTTCATCTGTAATTACATTAACATAAAATTGCTCATTATATTACAAGATGAAAGGCAGTAATTACATTTTCTTCTAGCAAGATCTTTCTTGGGCTTGGATTACTGTGCCCAAACATTTTTTCCATCTTCAGTGTATTTAATGAAAAATGTATCCAATGAAAGAAAACGTAATTTCTAGTATGTTCTGGGGGTTTTTTTGTGCTTGAGTTTTTTTCTTTCGGATACCAAAATAATAATAGATGTCAAACACATTGCTATCAAACAGGCTATTATCAGCCAATATTTCTGTGGTTATTGTTTTCTTTTTGATATATGCATCATATACCTTGACCTTCTTTGATACTTTCCAATTTTTATATGGTTCAAAATCCTAAAATTCTTCTGCTTGATGAGGTAATATCAGCTTTGGATTCTGGAGTGACTCAGTTGTGAAGGCAGACTGGTCAAGGTCAGTATTGACCAGTGCTGGAGTGCTTTTGTAAGTGCCCATGACATTCAGTTAACGTTACGAGCAGGGCTGAACAGCAGCAGACTTCCTCAAACAAGGTTTAGTCTTCAGAGCACTGGAGAGCTCAGCCTGCACTAAGAGCCAAATATTCCCAGAGAGTTTGGGGGATCCATTTGGGCCATGCTCTTATTAAAACCCAGCAAAGTAATTGAAAAAAAAAAAGAAAGTTGTCCTCAGGAAAAGCTGCTACATGTTTACTGCTGTCTAGACATAACTTTTAAACCACACAGACAGTTGAAAATAATAGCAAATCCTGTATTTCTTGTTGTCTGCTCTAAGCAAGCCTATGACCCACTTACAAAATAGTTCTATTTATTTCTCAGTCTGAATCCATCACATTTGTTGGCTTTTTCCCACCTCTATGTCTTTCTCCTCCTATGCATCTATATCTATGCTCTGGATGAAGACAAATTCCCACCATTGCATTAACATTTACAGCAATGGTTTCAGTTTCTCTATAGATAATATCTACAGAAAACATTTTTCTGCCATATACTGTTCTGTCCCAGGAGAAGTACCTGATCTATCTTGTCATCATCAAAGATCTTTTAGTCCCTAATTTTTACTAGGACACTTAATTGCCATTAATTTCAGGAAGAAGTAGACTCTGTCCACCAGTCCTGATAATTCACAGGACTGAGTGGCACTTTGCAAGTTGTCACATGCAGGGACCTTTCTCCCAAACCATGACATGTAAAGTGAATCCTAGAGACAGGAGGGTAGAGAACTGCTGACTGAGACATATTTGGTGGGATTCCCAACTAAGTGCTGCAATACAAAATATATACAGCTAGTTTAAACAAGTTACTTAGCCTCTCACCTCCCCCATATAGCTTTAACATGATGACATATGGTGAGATGAATCTTCCTGTTGACATTTCTGGCAGAGGATGCTAGAAAGACTTGCTCAGACTAGACTATCTCTGATTGCTGATGTTAAGCAAGACAAAGCTAAGCTGTTGTGTGCCAAGCATTCATTTGTCCTCTTCTTGCCTAATTTTTCTTTTCCCCGCTGTGCTGAGCAGGTACCTCCCTCGAAGGTTTACATGAGTGTAGACTAGACCACTTTTTCATGCAGGGTTTACCAAACCTCTGATGCATCTCTATTTAGTTTATGTGATGGGGCATTTTACTTTTTATAATGAAGGACCTTAACTTAATTTTCTTCTGCATTTTGATGTGATTTTTATTTTTAATATAATTTTACAGAGTGAAGATTTCAGTCCACCAAGAAGCATAATACACTTTTTTACAGGAGGGTTTGAATGTTTGTCATTTTCAGTTCTTAAAATCATGTGACATTATACAGATATCTGGTTTATCTGGAAATTTGTGGAGAATATTCCCCAGATTATGATTTTCTCTTTTATTTCCTTATTGTAAAACAATTATTAAACCACTTTTATGCTAGGAGCTTGTGCTGGTTTAAAGGTAAAATGTCAGGAGAAACGAACCCAACACAAAAGAAATTATAAGTCAGAGTTACAATTTAATAAAAATATTTCAATAAATACAATGATATGAAGAGAAATTGGTTCTAACCCACAAAACCCAGAAGTATAACCCAGCCCCCTGGGGCAAAAACACAATGGTGTTCATTAGCCCCTGTGCTGAGCCCCACGTGGTTCCCTTGATTCCAAAGTAAAAAGAAGAGAAAGAAAAACCTGTTGGTGCAGATGATGGTCGCAGTCTGGTCGAGAGTGCTGGTCACAATCCTGTTGAGGTTCTGGTCCTTCTCTGGATCCGCACGCATCAACCACAATTCTGTTCTATCCCTGCCTCACATGCATGCATTTTACTAGGTTCGTTTTTATTTAATGTGTCTAAGATAATTCTCCACGCCACTGTCACTTGAGATGCCAGATTATCATTATTTTGTGTTGCTTTCCAGAGTTTTATTCCCAGCTTATCCCATTCCTTATCAGTTATGTTGTAGGGAACAGCGTACTTGTTGGCAAAAATCCATTTTATAAGTGCCTTAAGGGTCTGTTTGTTTATGGGATGCCCAGGGAGATAGATTACAGTTTTCAGGCATTTGTATGTTTCTCCGTGGAGTTTTGAAGGAAGCGCCCCCATGTTTCTTGGGGTTTTCTTTTTGTTTTTTCAAGGCTGGGGTGAGGGAAAATAAGGAGGATAGCTACACAGCTGCTGCCTACCTTGTTCTTGGTAGGGTGAAGTCCAAGTTGCTGAGCTGTGGATGCTGCACTGAGCAAGAAGTTTTATTCTTCAAGCTTGAGTCAGGAAATCAGGAGAAAATTCCACAGGGTGGAGATTCTGTGTGGATTAGAGTACATTGGATGCCATTTGAGCAGCGTTGGAGGGAAGGGAAGTCTCTGCTTTCCCCTTGTCCACGGGGGTGCAGAGAAGGGAGACAGAGACCAGGAGTCCAGGAAAAGAGGGGAGGGGGGCCTGGAAGCTCTAGGAACCCTGGGGCTCCTGATTTGGGGCAAGCACTGCCTGGCCCAGGATGAGGCAAAAGAGCTTAATGGGTGACTCTCAGGAGAACCAAGAAAGCTCGAGGGATACAATAGACAGGGTGTGGTGGCTGTACCAGCACATCAGAGACGAGGTAACAGAACCAGGCAGCTGATTGCAACTAAAAAAACCTATTACAAGTAAAACTATAACTTTAAAACTTCTACAGCAAGTCTCTTAGTCATTCAAGGTGTTTCTCCAGCACTGTCCTCCTTAGGATTCATTTCAGCAGTTTCCCACAATGAGTGGGACTGAAATTTTAGCAGTTTCCAAGTGAGCCAGAAGTGCACGGCTTGTCAAAGGAATCAGGCCAGTTTGCTGGGGACAATTTCTAAAATGAATGCACCAAGACCTGCATGCAGCAGTAAAGAAGGGCCAGGCTGTGATCCTGGAGGTGTCTGCTTGGCCTGTGACTTCTGGGGCAGGTGAAAACACAAACAGCAAGCACTGTTTCTGTCCAGTCCCCCAAATCAAATGTACAAACAGGAATCTGAACCAGTCACCAGGGTAACAGCTTTTCACCTCTAAGGCCATAGAAACATCACCTATGTCATTGTCCTATCCCAGATAACAGACTAGGGACACCATAGGTAGAACCAGCTGCTGTATTAGCTTTTGATTCACCTTTTGTTTTTTCCATTGTGCAGATTTTTCAGGATGTGCTGGATAAAGCCAGAAAAGGTCACACATCCATCATGATAGCTCACCACCTCTCCATCATCCCAAATGCTGACAGGAATGCTGTGGTCCAGAGTGGCACAGTTGTAGAGCAAGAGAGGCAGCAGCAGCAGCTCTGGGTTGAAAAAGGCACCTACTTTTCTCTGATCAGTGTTCAAAGTGGGACATGAAATGCATGGGAGTGGGCAGTACATGCTGCTCAAAGCAAACTGTCCTTAGCACAGTTGCAGCCAGGTTTACTAACCCCACTGAGGGGTGAAAGGTTGTAACTGTCATTCAGAACTTATTAAAATAAATAATAAAAATCAGCAGGCATAGTTTCATCCACAATCCTAATCTATCTCACAGAAATTACAGCACCATAAAGACACAGGCTTCACTAACTGGGTGATTTCAGAAAGTCATTTACCTCTGAGAAAGAGGGTGAGTTGTTATAAGCACTGCAGAACAGGAATGGATTCTTTCTCCACATGACTTTTGGAGTATCTCAAATAAAACATTAAACAGTGAATGGCTGTCAGATGTAACAGAGACAGAATGTACAAGTAGCCCAGAAAAGGCAGGGAAGACAAAGGCTGAAATGAGAAGGCGACCACATTTTGAGGTAACAAGATACAGTGTAACAATCTGGATTGCAGAGGAGTGTCAGGCTTTGAGGGAGGAAACAAAAAGGGAAACTCTGTTCTTGCAACTGTGGACAAGGAATATGCAAAAGAGCTTCCAGAGGGCAGAGACTGGTTCCATGTTAGCTGAGAATGAAGTTGCTTCTGTGAAACAATAAGATCTTTCTCAAACTTTGAAACACTAGAGAAAAAAAACAATTAGAATCATAGAATTGGTACTTTAGAATTTTAATTTCAAGTTCACTTGTCCCCAAGATCATCTCTCTCTCAATGTTGCTACACATTAAAGAGTCCAGCTATAGATTAATTAATAGACCATTGATTTTTAGAAGAATTTTATTTCTGTGAAAGGAAAATACAAAGCTGCTCAGAGGAATCAAGTATTAAAATCCTGAGAACCATATCAAACTATTGAGTGCTTACTTTTATTGTGTATTATTAGTGCAAAGCAGCAGATATTCAGTTCACTAGAAGATGAAAACTGAGAAATCTGAAACTTATGCTGCTTTCTGTCTTTACTGAGTAATCCTTTTTCAAAATACTTAAGATTGTAGTGCACTCATACTATAAATGTAGTGGGAACATCCCCATTCATGGATACAACATTTATTTGGTATAAACCTGATAGCAAAAATGAAAGATAACGTATAAAATACCATGTAACCCAATGGAGGCAGCCCTTCTGTTTCACAAACCACTATGAACAGGAAGCATAATCACCTAAGAGGATAGTGTGGTTACTATTAAGTACACAGTTAAGTGCTCCACTGGCATAAACAATATCAGTAGACTACAAACTATTCTACGTGCTACTGTTGCGATCATAAATACAGGTCTCCCATCAATTCTCCACTCCATCTCATCTTGAAGTACATTTGCATTGTTGAGGCATATTTTAATATTGCATAGTTCTACACAGATAAGGTACTACTGCTTGCATTGCTGTTGCAAATGGCTACATTACTCTTAAATGGGTACTGTTACCACAGTAAATCCCATAAAAATAGGTAGACTTCACATGGAACATTAAATGTCTTAAATTGAATATAACAGTACTCTTGATTAGCATTTCATTTGTAAGTACTCTGTGTAACTGGTGAGTTTGCAAAGCCCTTTACATCATCAAGCTTACAGCCGTGCTGTAACTGTTAACTGCAGCATGTCATGAAAACACTGGAACACAGTTCTACACAGCACTTCTGCATCAGTCTCTGGGCAAGATTTCCAAGAAGAACAAGTTGCAACAATCCTATCAATACAGAAAATAGTAAAGTTACCACACTTAATTGTTATGGTCCAGGATGAAGTCACACAAATTGCCCTGAAATTACTGACATAGATCCTGAAGTAAAATTGTCACATACTGTCTTCACATTAAAAAACGACTCAGATCCACAATGCCTTCAGTAAGCAACAATTCTGACAGACCTTGAAACCAGATACTTTGATTTAAATACCCTTGGCTACATACACAGTGATAGAACTTTCCTGCTTAGATTTGAAAATGCTGTAAATGATAGTGCTTCTTCTGCAACTAGTTAAAGGTTTTAAATAGTTTTTTCTATTTACCTAATAAAAGGTAAATCTTTATCTAGTTCCATTTATTTTAAGAGAGCCATATATCAGAGAATAAATGGTTTGTATGCTCAGCCTGATTCAAATGAGCTCACAATACATATTTAGCTTTAGGAAAACGTCGAGTTACACCTAAATCACAAAACAGCAACTTATGTCTAAACACTCTAGTCAAAGTAGTTTCAGTTTTCATAAGAAAGCAGTAATTTTTGTCCATAAGAGCAATAAGCCAAAGTTGGGTCTTTTCAAATCCTACAATTTTAGGAGAAATGCAGCCAAATGTTTTAGCCTCTTGTTACTGAGAGGGGTCAGATGCATGTGTTGCTCAAAGAATGATGGGCAGTGTGCTCACCTGTACTCTTATCTGCTCTAGCTCAGTTAAAAACCTTTGCAAAAAACATCTTTGCATGTCACAAATTATCTTTAAAATGACAGCCTATTTTGAAGTAAGTTAAGTACTTTTGTTAGTCCCTTCTTTCTTTACTCTTTGCTTATTGTCAGTATCTCGGTGGTCACTTCACCTCTACCATTTGTCCTACACAAACACTTTCTCAGAGCACCACTGCCTCTGTTTCCTGCACCAAGCTTCTCAACCTCTTCTGACATGTTCAGCCATATTTCTTCAGTCTTTTCCTCATTCCAATCGTTAGCCACCTCTCCCTCTGTGATAAAGACAGAGCCATGCCCAAAATGAAATGATACCCTTACCTGTCATCTCTGATTGAATAAAAAAAGCCATAGCCGTGTTGTACCATAGGGAGCGCAGATCCACTGAACCTAGTGTAGCCAGTCAGACTGGTTGAAAGGACAAAATTCCCACCTCCTCCACTGTAAAACAACACAAAAGAAAAGCAGCACTTTTAAAGATAACTTAAAGTGAGTTTTATGAAAGTGATTTTGTCCTAGAGATTAAGAAATCAGCATGTGTAAGGGCAGTGTAACCAAGGCCCTGGTATCAAGGGATACAACTCCCCATGGGACAAGAATATGAATTACCTGACCGTGAAGGCCTTATCCCCATACAGGTCTGGCACTGGCAGTCCTTGCTCCTGTGCTATGAGCAGCAGACCCAGAAGATGACGATCAAAACCTGTCAAATAAATGCAAATACAGAATCATTAACAGCAGCATTTCCTGGTTGTCTGCTTCTACTGGTCTGGATAGCTGGGAGCTCAAATAACAGCTGAAGGACAGATAACAGAGTCTACTGAAAAACAAGATTCATATTGTAGCATCCAAAAACATTTCCCACATATTTGATCTAAGAGGCCTTGACCACTTTCAACTTGCAGCACTGAGCACAGAATCAAATTACCTAAGAGAAACCCATCCTGGTACCTGTGGAAAACAAAACCCACAAAAACTCCCACTTCAGCCAAGAAGCAGGAGTTCCTCACCATGAAAATGGCCCACTGGCAATTATGTGAACAAGGCAAAAAGGCTTTCAGGGCCACAACTGTCTAGATAACACACCAAGTAGGACAGAGAGAGTATGAAGTTCATCGAGGTGATTATTTCCCAGCTTCTCTAATTCCTAAAATAACATACAGTGCTAACACAGGTAGGTTAGTATCTCACCCAAATCTCTCCTCTCCCTTAAAAGACCACATTTTTCACTTTCCAGACAAGCATATATTTGACTGGAAGATATTCTGAAATAACATTTAGCTAGGCAGAAAAACTGAATTAATATCCACAACGAACATATGTTTGGGGTACAAGGAAGGGTCCAAGGCCTAGGTTTTAATTCTTCTCCCCAATATTAAAGTATAAAATGTTAAGGGATAGTTTTTATTCAGGTTGAAAATTAGGAGACAGAGAAAATGTACTAACATACAACAATATTCCCTTTTCACACACAAGAAATAAAACAAAAAAATTTTGATCCCAGAGTACCTTTTCCATTCTCACATTCTTTCCTCATTTTATTGTGCTTGGCAAATGCCTTATGCATCAGCTGTAGTTGTTGGTAAGTCTGTGCAAAGTAGGGGGAGACAGGATAAAAATTAAAAAAAAAAAAAAGAAAAAGCAAAACCAATCCAAATAAGTAACACATCAGGGAATCACAGATCAAGTTTTTCCCTTTTGCAGTTTCTAACAATTTTAGATAGAAGAAAATGGAGGAAGTTTAAAGGTACAATAGAACCTCTCTCAAACTCCTCCCAAATCCAAAATCCTTTTTGAGAAGAATGTGCTCATTTGTTTCCTGTATCTCTGTTCTGTTACTCTGATCACTTTTGCAGTGAACAATATTTTAAACCTCATGCTCCTTCCCAAAAACGCTGAAACAATGAAAAGTAACCACTGTGAACCAGAGTAATCAAACCCCAAAATTTTCTACAATACCCTTTACTCAGAAGGACACAGGTGTGGTTGCACTTCCATGATCATCATGCCCTGAATTAAACAAGGCACTTGGACTACAAGATCACTGAAGGCCCCTTGCAACAGAAATATTGTATTCTATCACTTTTTATGACAAAAATCAGGAAGTAAAACAAAAAAAGAAAATAAAAGGCAGAAAACAAAACAAAAAAGAGCTTAAATATAACTACACAGATGCCAGCTGCATTCCCAAATTTTCTCTGTTGATTGCCAGTTCTGAGCAACATTATGGGTTTTTTCAATTTTATATTGAAACTTACGTATTAAATTCAGAGAGAATATAAGTAACATGTTTTTTATAAAGGACACCTTGAGAAATAGTTCTGGACACTCAAGATTTTGACTTCCAGGATCTTATATCTTCCTAGTTCAATAACTACTTAAGAAGCACCCTTTATCCTTTTATTCATCACCTGAGAGGCTGCAGCTGAAAAAGTGAAACAAGAGCAGCAGGCACTCAATTTGGATAAAAGTCAATCTACTAAGCTCACAAGGGACAAAAGAAAATTTCAGACAAAAGCATTTTTTCCAAAATATCTAACTAAATAGCACATAAAAGGGCAGACTTTTAAGCATGTTAATTTCAATACTACTGAACAGAGTTTTTAAGCCCCAGGAGTTTAGCATTAAAAAAACCAAAACAATAAGGAGATATTTGGAGATGCTATTTAATATTCCAAAGAGAAAAAGGCTACAGCTAGTGTTGGAAGTATCAAACCTCCATGTGTATTACCCACAGCAGGGAAGTAATTTCAGTCTACAATTGGAATATGAAAGCAGATTTGGAACATGGCCAGAAAACTGAGTTCTAAATTTGCAGCACATGCCAAAAGAAGTCCATGAAGCCCAGGAAAAAGTGCTCTTGAAGACTAGAATTATCAATCACACATACTTTCTGACAGCCATATTTCTCTAAGTTTTTCAGATGCATTAATAATATAGAACCTTTGAATCTTCTAATGACACATAGCCTTTTGTCTCAAGAGTCTTCTCCTTGCTTAATTTCTCAGGCTCTGAGAAAGGGACAGTGAGAATAACAGAAAATGCTTTAGTACAGCTCTCACTTGGCAAGAAAGGCATGACATGCTCTGCCAGCCAAGCACCAGAGGGTAGCTGCTGGGAAAAGAAAAGGTCTCCAGTTCAGCTATTCAGAGACACTTTGGAATATAGCCCTGTTGCTGCTAGGACACAAACAAGACTTCAGTCTTGCTCTCTGATGCAAATATTAGATAGACATTTCCTGATTTCACTTGGAAATTAAAAAACCAGAACCACTACACAGCAGAATACTTTGATTCCAACCTGGTAACCTTTTGAGGTATGAAAAAAATCAGTGTGAATGTACTTCAAGACAGTTACATTCTTTAAACCAGAACGTAAATAGGATAGAAAAACAAACAAGCCCACACATGACAGCACATCTCAGTCACGATGATCAGAACCAGAGTTCATGCAACTCAATATCTGAAATCTGTCTCACTGGAAAGACATTAACTCTCACCAATGAGACAACAAAAAATGAGTTTTAATCAGTTCAAATGACACGCCTCCTAAAGACATGATGATTAAAGCAGGATTTCAGTATTTACACTGCCAGAAGGATCCAGCATGGACTTGCACCATTCCACTGCTTCCACAGTACATGGTCTTATGGTCTCTGTGCGGCCATGATAGAAACGCCTGGTCATGGCAGTTTCGTAACAGCAACCTGGACTAAGAACAAAAATTAGGGAAGAGTATCTCATTAACTTAACAAAACTATTTGTTCTCTCAAGGACTCAAAACGTCCTGCCAAAGACTTTACACGTCAACCTCAGTTACAAGTAGCAGAAACCCACGAATTTTCTTTAAGTTATGCATCTAAAAAAGAGCCACAAAAGAACTCTATGCACTTTTATGAGACAGGTGACTGAAATCGTACCTTTAAAGTCTGCATTCTCATGGTTATTTTCTGCAGACTACATATCTATCAGTCTCTAGCAAAAATACGCTGAAATTGCACAAGCTTCAGTTTCACTATATATTTCCATTAAAGAAACCACCTGCACCATCCAAATCGTCAAAAATTAAGAGACGTTTAAAATAAGCAATGTATCCCAATACATTTAGAGGGAAAAGGGTCAAAATCTTCTCTGCTGCATATTCACAGCTATTCAGTTTTTACCTGAAGCACCTCCAGCCTGCGGGAGTTTGTCATTTAATATAGAATTTATATGAAACATACTTGTATTTTTACAAGAGACCAAACAGGTTATTTTAGTCAGACAATTTATCCTAATGTGTAGCAAACCCAGATCTACCAGCCTTTGTTATGATGAGACAGACATCATCAGTGGGATCACCCTCCTGTAAGGAAACCCTCCTTCTGAACCAAGAAATACTCTCCAGGTCAGTGATGACTTATACAAGCCACAGTAAGTGCTAGCTAGCAAACAGAAATTTGGTAATACTGGTACCAGGATGAATGACGCCTTTAATCAACAATACAAAATAAAATAGCACATCCAAAAATTTAGAAGCAGGCATTTGGAGGGTCACTATATCTCTATTGTTCTGCTTGAATATTCACATTCAATGTTTCTACAAAAAGTGAGACACTGAGGTGTGCAAGGCCTTTTACAGGCATGGAAGACCAAACATTTTATTGATGGTTGTCACTTGCTACAGATAAATTTGACCAATTATTTGACCAATTATTTGACAGTAGAAAATCCTGACCCACTGTGCATATGGTGTTTGCCCAAATATTTCACTTGTACAGCCCAAAGTCACCTTTTTGTAGACTGTGTTCTGTCATTCAGTCCACAATACATACACACGTTATCCCTATAGTCACAAGGACACAATTCTTCTGAACCAAGTATGGCCCTATGCAACTGTTACCTTTAAAAACCCTTAGTTCCTCATTCTTACATCAACATAACTTTACTCAAGAAACTAGTTGTTTTATTCCTAATCTGATGTTTTCTTACCGTCCATGGCATTTGTAATAAGCAAGCTGAAGGGCAAGCTGCACAAATGTATCAGGATGAAGTTTCTTCTTCCTAATCAATGCTTTCCCGAAGGATGTGAAGGCATAAGACACCAGCTGCAAGTCAGATATCTGTCACAACAAAGGAGGAAAAAACCACTGAAGTCAAGAAATATCACAACTTGATCCACTTCAAAACACACTCAACATAAACCAACAATGTAACAAATTTAACCATCTGTTAAGTCCCCTGAGTCATCAATTTATCAATTACATATTCATTTCCGTTCTTCAGCATGGAGAAAGACCAATTAAAAACATGCAAATAGAACAAAATAGTATCAGGCACAACTGAGAGAAGTATCAAGAAATTCCACCTTCTTGTAATACAATTCTTTACTATGTCCAATTTCACTTATAATTTTTGGATCCACTGTGAATACGAGTTCTTCTGGCCATGGAATATCCCTCACATTATCTGATCCCTGGGAAGAGGCAGACAGAAAGAAAGAAAGAAGGGTAAACAGAAAATGTTATCCAAAAGAAAAGACATGTTAATTAATAAACTTGAACGTTTATAAAGGATAGATACCTTCCATTTTCCCTCATTTTCAATTATCTTCTTTTCGGTATAAGCTAACATGGTAATTACAGCCATGGCATCCAAAGGAGAATGCTGGAATCAGATAAGACAAGATACCACATTATTTGCATAACTGCAAGATGATCAAACTGCTTTTTTACCTATCCCACTCTTTTTCCTGCAGACCAAAAGCTTTACTGCACAGTGCGGGACTTGTTTTTCTGGTTCTACAATAAACAGAGAATGACTTTAAGTCCACCCACTGTTTTGACTGCTCCACAGCCAGACAAGGAGGCACAATGTACTACTGCTGTGGAAAGGCAGATTTCAGGCAAGATGTGAACCCCTATGGTCATGCAATAATGAGTTCAAAAAACATGAGTTTAAAAAACACAGCTGTTCAAACAGATACATCACACAAAGAGTTAATTTTAAGCCTTCTTGTGCACTGTAGGGCAGTCCTGTGGTGTAAAGGAGAGCACTCTGGACTCTGAATCCCAAGGTCATAAGTTTGAGTCTCAGTGGGGACCGTCCCCTGGCAGTTAAATGCCTCCCTGCCATCCCATCCCGTCAGATCTCGGATACTCAGAAGAGTCAGCCCTGGTTAGTTTGGGTGCTGTGACAGTCCTGAGTACTTCACTTTCACTGTCCCTGTCCAAGCTCGCTCGGCTGTGGCAGATGGACCTCAGGACTTAAATGGTGGGGCCAGTTCTGCACACGCTGTGCCTTACCTAAAAAATCCCCTGCGCAGGCTGGAAGGGCACACCCATGTGGGGAGACCCCTTCCCAAATCTTCATTCGTGAAGTCTGGTCATACATACATATACATGTGCGCTGGTTTTCTTTCCTTTGGAACTCACTTATTAAATACTCTTAGAAATAAGCTTGTGAATTCAGATTTCATGCTCTTAATTCAAGTATGGTGTAATACCAAACACTGAGAAAGCTGACTGCTTTCAGAAACTTGCCAGACAAGGTGCCTGGTAAACAAAGCCATATTAAAGTGGAACGAATTAAGCATTTAACATTATACTGCGGAAGGGCAAATTCAGCAAATAACTACTCAAAAGGTTTATAAGAGGGAAGAAATTTCAACTTACATCACAGAATGCGCTGCAGGTTCCATTGGAAAAGAATATGATATTGTAGGATTTATCTCCCCAGCGTACAGTCGGATCACCTGTTAGCCCCAGCCGTGTAAGCTAAAGCAAAGGCCACACACTGAGTTTTAAAAACCACTGAATACACTGCCAACCTCTGTCAGTTAAACCTAGTCTACATTAAGAGGGCAAGTTCTCCCTGACAGATAAGACATTTTCATCCAGTTCAAGAGGAAACATGATTATAAGCCTAAGTCTTTAATTAAAAGTGTGATAAAAAGTTGATGACTATGTTTTTGAAAACCCTGAGGGACAGAGGGCTAAAAGGAAATGAAGATAGATTTCAGTCACTCCCTTTTCCAACGTCCTAACAACTCAAATTATTATGCTTTCCTATGGATCAAACATAAGCACTATTTGCATATATATCTGCTTCATTTTCTGTTATGAAAGAGCAACATATGCCACTTCTGTCTATATGCAGAAGAAATTTTTATGTAAAGATTATCAGACATGAATTATCAAAAATCCTTAACTACCTCAGTGTAGTCCTCAGGAGTTGCATGGGGACTAGAATCATCAAGGGAGACCACAAACACACTTCTCTGAATTTTTTCCAGAAGAGTTAAGTTCTTTGGATCAAGATCAATCAAATATTCCCGTAACTGGAAGATATAAAAAGACAAAGCTAAGTGAAATAATATACTGCCAGTAAACACAAGGCTTTTCTTAGGAACCAAATGTTGAAGCATTCCTACCTCTGCCCATTTTGTCCTTTCATTGCTTGTTAGGGCTGCCAGTCCTGGTCCATCTGGCTCACTATGGCATCTTTTCTGTATATATGTAAGTTGCCTTTAAGAAGATAAAAACCTGAAGTTAACAAACAGAAGGAGAGGAAAAAAAGTCACCTTTTTTCCTCTCTCTCTTTTTTTGTGAAGCTGGAATTTTGTTCCACATTCACAAGCCATTGAGAATTTTCAGGAAGCATGAATCATCTCCCTCAAACTCTAAGGACAACTGAACATCTGCTCAGTTTTCAGACAGTAATGGTTAATTCAAACTGCAGCTACAAATCCAGTACAAACTTACATATAAATAATCATGGTCCTAAAGAGTTATTGTGCCCTTAATTTAAAACCAGATTTAAGACTGCAGTAGTGTAGATCAGACTTTCTGGAGTGCAGACATCTGCAATAGTGCAGCTTTGTAGGTTTTATAGCAACTAATCAGATACAGCACAAACCTTGCACTCCAGATAAACCCTGAAATTTAAGGCAGAACACTAGCACCCTAAATGCAGAGTCTGAACTACACAAGAGTAATTCTCCTCCTACCTTTTCCTTGCATTTTCCCTTAGAAGAACAATTAACAGAGAGGTAATTTTGACATTGCAAATTCAATTTTTCACATGTTTTTCTAGGTATTAAAGGAACTCCACGAATTACAGGCACTCAGTCCTGGCTTGTCCTTTGTTCTGGTACTCTTGCCCATTAAACTTCACTATTGATCATTAGTTACATTGTTTTCAAAAATATAAGACCCTCATGATGAGGTTATAAAAGAAAAGTCAAAAAAACCCCAAACACCAGACCAAACCCAATCCAACCTGGCCTTCCTATAGACAACACATTAGGATTTTTTTGTCTGTATTCCAGGTGTTCCTTATTTGTTACTTGCTTTACAGCTACAAATATCAGAAATACATATATTAAAATATTACATATTAAAGTACCAGATTTTTTTTTAAAAAGTGATTTTTAGCTTTTCTAACCTATTTTTATCTTGCCTGAAGAATTTGGCCATACGCTTTTTGCCAATTTTAATTACAAGCCTTTGGCTGTGCTCTGTAAGCAGCACTTTGACAAATACAGTAAGTTATTCCTAGACAAAGTTAACATCCTTTCTTACTAAATAGATGCATATAGATTCCAAATTGATCACAAGAGACTTGGGCTGAAACTGCTTCTGTATGTGACATCAGAGTTCAACCAAGAGAGTGGGAAACCTTTTGGCCACAACTGCACGGACAATTTAAAAGCCAGTACCTGAACACACTACTGGGAGATAGGAGATGCAGCAAAGAAAAGCTTCAAATGCTGCGAGTTACACTAGTGCTGAAATTTAGTTTTTGAAGATCAAAATTCTTTCACTCTGTTGCTTTGTAACAGCTCAGGAATGTAAACCAAGCCACAAATGTGGCTGGTTGTCACAGGTCTGGTGCAAAGGCAAGAACTGCAAGTGCAATGCTGCTGTGCTGCTCTGTAGCTAGCGGGAAGTCAGTCAGTGGATACTGTGAGTTTGGACTCTGCCACACTCACCAACACAAATTCCAGGCCCTCTATTCTTGAGAAAATTGACCACAAGTGTCTTAGATTTGAATCAGCATGACAGTGGTGTTTCATCTTTGATAATCATTAAGTAGCAATGAGACCATTATCAATGTGGATTGTTCCTGAAAGGAATGATGATACTTATAATCTCAATATTTCCATGAAAAGAAACTTCATATATAAATGTTTCCTACTGAAGTATCTTTCAGCCCTTTGGGATGATGCTTTATGGGTGTATTAACACAGTTCAAAATAAACATGTTTTACAGAAAGAAGATGCCATTCACTACACAAGACTTTACTCAAATCTGAACCTTCAGCTAGAGGAGAAGCTGTAGCCTCTCTCATATCTAATTCTGTGGGATGAAGAGAATAGGAAAAAGAAAACCTACTTGGTATGTAGCTTAAATAAAACAGCTCATTTAAAACAAGGTATTTTGATAACCTGAATATCTCTGGAGGAGTCACCACACTGCCTTCATGCATAGCATCAAATGCAAACACTCGACCTCGACACAGGACTATTAAGTGAGATGGGCATTCACCTTCAGCCTCTGAAATGAAAAGGAAGAATAAATAAAAATCCAATCTTGGGGATAAAGTGAGTGACAGATACAGCAAAATCTCAGCAATTCATACAGACCGTTTTTTTTTCAAAATGTGGCAGACTTCACACTGAACATAAACACAGGAAAGATTAAAAAAAAGAGTAACTTTTGAAGTCCAATTGCATGATCTTACTGCAAATTTGAAGACATTTTAAAAAACAACAGAAGTCAGAAGTAACTTCCAGTGTTATAAACTACTTCAAGCCATTGACATTACCAAGTAGAAAATGTCATTTATTTGTGTATCTTGTAGGAACATCCTCTGCTGCAATGAGTGTTCCTTGCTGAAGATTCATCTAGCAACATTTCCCTCTTGCATGAGCACTGTTTGTTGAGCAAGTCTGTTGCTAAGGCACTTTGCAAATTATTGAGTCCTTCTGTTAACAGGTGTGTCAGATGTGACCAGTTTCAGTTATGCAGCTTGTGATGCACTACCATGTCAATCACACCTGACCGGCACATGCACATCTGGAAAAAGGGAGCACTAAATCACCAATTTGGCCACTACTCATAACCACAGATGATATTGGCCCACACCAGGCCAGGTATATTTGCATAGCATTGCCTTCCTGAACCCATCTATTTGGAAATTAGACTAAAGTTGGAAAATATGAGAACTAGGTGTTTAAATTCCAAGAAATACTGTTTTATTTTTTCTCACTGAGCCACTGTGCTACATCTCTTCCAGCCCAGTACTCTGCTCTGGGAAAAAGAAGAAATGTTCTTTACATGGAACTGAATGGGCACCCAAAGAAATCCTAACCTTATCTATAAGGCTGTTAACATCTATCTTTATAGTCCTACTTTCTAAATCAAGTAACACAATTCAATACATAAATGGTTAAAGACATTCTAGAATAAGGAATTTATCATTTCATTTAGACCTCATCTTCACAGATAATGAAATTAATTTGTAACATGGCAAAAATCAGAAGGGATGACAACTAATTCAATTACTTTAGGTAGCATTCTCCTAACCTCAACTGCCTAAAGCAAAGGGCAGGATTAAATTTGGAAGTTACCACACCTAGAATTAAGTGTTTGACACATCACTACAGTTGGTGGAGATCTACCCAAAACACTCAGTAACATCTAATGAACTCTTCACGTGTTCTCATGAGGGTAATGTGCTGCAAGCTGAACCAAATAGCTCCTCAGGCTCCACTGACCAGGCTCTCTTGGCTTCAAGTACGGTCTTTGACTCCAAACTGACAATACCTGATAAATTTTAGGTGCCCTACTCTGCAATCTAAATACTACTTTTAGTGTTTAGACCATGTCAGTTCCCTCTATGGCCAATGGAGAAAAACAGATCCCTCCAGATGGCAATTCATTCTATCTTACATACTTGCATATTTTAATGGCCCAAATCCTTCTCTGGAGGTATTTGTATTTCTCCATGAATCACACAGAAACAAGACAACTTACTGGACCAAATATTTCATCTGCAGGCAGACAACCTACATGCAGCAAATGGGTATCGCTTGTTGTGTATGACATGAAAAATTATATAAGCAAGATTGTTGTTTAATGATGCTCTTAGAATATTTTAAGGCAGGAGAGGGACAGGAATGACATAAATTGCCTCTCCACTGGGTAATACCTCTATTTATGAAGTGTGATCATAACAGCACATTGACCTCCCACAATTTGAATGTTTCTAAACTTTTGTAAGTTTAAATACTTGAATTGACTCTTCAGCTGTAGTGGTAAGATATAAACCATTGAAATCCACCTTCAACCTTGCATTTTCTCATCATTTCATGTGGTATGGAGATTTGCTTGGACATTTTCTATGGAGCAAGGCAATACCTTCTTGAATTCCTGAGTCTTACTGGAACTCATAACTCCCATGATTATGTAGAGCGACACTACTGAACAGCTCTGGATGCATCAGAATGTGTATAGGAGGCTGTTACACTTTCAGTTTGCCGATTGCTAATGCTACAGTATTTGGTAGTGAGGGATGAATAAGAACACTACATTGTAGCTCTTGATGCTGAACCCTAGAAAACTGTTGGTAGTTTAGGAGAATGCCTTCAAAAAGCTCTGTGGAGTACTTTCAAGGTTGATAATAAAAGCAGCTGACCAAGCCAAGAAATAGCACAATGATAAAAAATAAGAATTATCCCAACAGAATGTATAAGAATATGAGAAATGCACTCTCAAATGTGAAAAAAAGTACCATTAGTAATGATGTTGAAATTCTGCCCATATAGTACATGGAATCCACACACACTTATAACACACACAATTTCTCAATTCTTAATGCTGGCACACTCATTATAGGTATCAGACTGGTAACATAGAATTTGAAGCAGAGCATTCTTTTACTCTTATTTAGTAAGGACTAAATATCGGACCAAAAAGGGAACTTGTAGATGAGATGTCTTCTTTACTTTCTTACATAAGCACTCAACAACTAGTATCTGATTTAGTGCTTGAGTAAGCAAGTATTTTATGGTTAAAGTGAGCACTCCATATTAACAAAAATCATTTGCTTGTATTAATCCCCAAATTTCATTGTTTACCAGTTTTAAAATAACTGCCAAGTGAGTCTCTGGTAACTCCAGGAATTTTGCAAGTGCAGAAGAGCATTCGAAATTGGTTCATGTCCAGAACAGTATTCCCAGATCTCTCTATGGTCACCTTCTCTCTGTAGCAACAAATACACCAAAATAAAAACAAATTATAATGATGGAATGAAATGTAGATAAGACAAAACTGGTTTTTACTGCAAAGAGTGAAGGCATGCCAATGAACATAAACATACATTTGCAGCTAAAGAATAGATCATTAATATTTAGGATCAATTATTTTTTCTTAAAGTCTTACGCTCGCAATAGATCCCAGTATTTCAGGACATGCCAGATATTTACACATGCTCTTTCTATCTGAGTGCCTTCTTTTGGTGGCCAGTAGTGTTCAATATAGGGGCCAGGGCCTCCAATATTACAGTGTATTTGTGTTGAGATGCGAAGATCAAGATAAGCCACATTCAGCCACCAGTCCTCCAGCTGAAATGAAAAATGTTTAGCATCAGAAATAATTAATTTTTAGTCATTAATTCTTTAATAATCACCTAACTGTGAAATTGCCTGCTCCTTTTACTTTTTTTTTAATACTTTGATCAGTAGTTCCTATATAACACAAGGCAGCACAGTGGTTCAAAACTAACTGCTGAAGGTAACGACACATTTAGCTCTTCTCCAGCTTGAAATAAATTCAATACTCCTTGAGAACATTAAATTGTAAATTATCCTGAACATTTCTTCTCTGATATTCATCATCTTAAACTCTTGCAGATGTCAGCTGGGGCTGCTGCATTCAAATATCAGAGAGATTACTCCATGAAGAATGGAAGGAAAGTAGACTTGTGCTGAGAGGAGATCTGAGACAGAGTTCATAAGGTACTGTTTGTGTCACCATCTGAAAATCCCCACCCTGGAATGTGTCATGTTGAGATTTACAAAGCTGTCATGAATTCCACTTGGAAGTGACCTTCCTTGCATCCTTTCCTCTGTTGAAACACAACCTTAAATGCTACCACATAGTTCCTTCTAAGCAGTAAGAGAGACCAAATTCTGAATTCCAGATTTTTTTTGTTGTGGGTTTTTTTTGTTTGCCATTTTTTTTTGCTAGGGTGGACAGAGCAAGGACAGATGTCATAGAAGGAGAGACTGACAGACAAAACCTTCAAAAGCTGGTAGGTAACTCTAAATTTCAGCTGGTGAGCTCCCTTACCAACTCAGCTTTGGAAAAAAACAAATCATTTTCATATTCATAGGCCAAGTGGCAGATATAAGAAAGATCCTAAGACTTAAAAAAGTGAAATGACCCTTTGAATTATATCCTGAATAACCTTCCGTAAGTTGAATTAAGATTTCTTACATTGAATTATGATTTCTTATATATCTAAATACATACCCAATTCCTTCTCATTTTAGCTCTTTCCAGTAATTTCTGATGCAACTCTTTTCCAATGCCATTTTCAAACTTTTTAACTATATCCTCAGTTCTTTGATATTCCTCTTGATTTAGAAATGGCTTCACTGTAAAAAGAAAATGGTTTTATTATAAGGGCAGCTCTATCCTGAGATTTATTCCAAGACTCAGATATCCACAGGCAAGAGAGTGGATGAAAATTTATTTTTCTAAACCAAGTATTTGAAGAGAAAACACCTTTTAAGAATCTGTAAATAAATTTATGTGTTCTAATAAAACAAAAATACATATTCTTAAGTAAATAGAGATGCAGGCAGATGAAAGCAATTGCTGAAAACCAGAAATACCTAACAAATAACTAAATCAAATATATTTACAGCTGTAGCTGGAAATACCATGGAGTTGTGCAAGCCCATCATCTGTGACAGAACTCACTAAGCAATTAAATTTACAGGACCTTTAACACATTGAGCCACACATGTCTGCCACCCTACTGCACTGGCTATAAGCTACTTACCTTTATTTTCAAGTCTATGGCCTACAAGCAACCTGGCCATTAACTCTCATTCACTGTTCCTGTGTTATGCCCACTTCTGAATGACACCAAACACAGTTATTGGTAGCCAGTTTTTTTAAGTCCTCCTGGAATTCTCTCAATCATATGCCACATAGGTCAAAGTTCTCCATAAACATCTGCAAAACCAATCATTATTTTATCCTAAAGTCTCCTTAAACTCTTTTTACCATGAAATCTATGGCCCATCACAGGCACTGCTGACATCGGTTTCCATACAGGCACACTTCATTTTTTTCTTATACTATTTTCTGTTATCTTTGAACTTCAATTGTAAAGTCAATGGCAAACAGAATGGAGAGTATGAGTGTGTTTCTGGTGATTCAATGCCCATGCAGTGAAGTCCAATTAATATTTTGAGGCTGCTGGACGTTACTGTCAGTTTATTATTTGTCTGTCTTGCTAGTTATAACCTGTTATAACTAATACTTACAGCTGTTCAGAAACAAGAGAGGATACTTGTTTCATTTTCAGTAACACTGTATCTGCAACATCTCTAATTTATCTTTTGCTAGGAGCAACTGAATTGCAGCTGAGCAAGATCTCAAATACTTGGTAGTATTCAAATCTTACTTCCCCACACTGTCTTGCTGCAATTATGACTGCTTGCCTACAACCACTATTTTTCTCCTCTTCACAGACCTAGAGATCATCTAGCCCAACACTTCAGCTCAGCAGGGCCAGCTACAGCAAGTTGCTCAGGACTGTGTTGGGTCTAAATACCTCCAAGGATAGAGACTCTGTAACTGCCCTGGTATCAACCTGCTCCACTGCCTGACCACTCTGGCAATAAAAAGAGTTTTCTTACATTTAAAAGGAATTTTTTGTGTATTAGTTTGTGCCCTTATTCTTATTGTGCCCACTTATTCTCTCACTGGTTACTACTACAATGTCTGGCTGCATCTTCTTCACTCCTCCACAAGCAATCACACATATTGCAAAGATATGAACAATCCCAGCTCTCTCAGTTTCTTCTCATATGTCACATAATGCAAGACCTTGTCCTCATGGCTCCTTCTCTGGGCTCCCTTAAGTATGTCCATGTCTTGCTTGCACTGGGGAGCCCAGAAATGAACACAGAACTCCAGACGTGTCCTCTGCAGCACTTCTCTCTCCCTGCTGGCAATGCTCCTCCTAACAGAGCCCTGCAGACAACTGGCAGGCCTTGCTGCAAGGCCATACGCAGACTCATGTTCATCTTCATGTCTACCAGGATCCCAGGGGCTTTTCTGCAAAGCTGCTTCCCAGGCACTTGGTCCCAGTTTGTGCGGGTGTCTCAAATTATTCCCTGAATGACTTGGCATTTCCCTGTTTGTTGAGTATCATGAGACTCCTGTCAGCCTGTTCCTGCACCATCCTTGGATGGCAGTGCAGCCATCCTATCAGCTATTCCTTCCAGCTTTGTATCATTTCCAAACTCACAGTGCACTCTGTCCCATCACGCAGGTCATTAATGAACATATTAAAAATCACTGGACCCCTGGGGTACACCACCAGAGACTGGCCTACATTTGGAGTACGTGTTGCTGATCACAAACCTTTCAGACCAGTAGCTGAGACAGTTTTTAGCCCACTTGATTGTCCACTACCTAGTTCATGCTTCATTAGTTTATCTATGAAGAATTTTTTAAAAAGCTTTTGATGTGCCAAAAGGCTTGCTAAAGTCAATATAAACAATATCCACTATTTTTCCTTCATACGGCGAGACAGTCACCTCCTCATAAAAGGCTATCAAGCTGGTCAAGCACAATTTCCACTTCACACACCTGTGCCGCCTACTCCCAGCTACCCTCTTGTCCTTCATATGCTCAGAAATTATTTCCATGATTATTTTCCAGGGATTAAAGGGAAATTGATTGATCTGTAGTTACCCAAATCTTCCTTCTTGTCTTTCTTGAAGACAGTAGTAACATCCGTTTTCTTCCATTCTTCAGGAACCTTCACCAATTACCATGACTTTTCAAAGATTATCAGAGTGGCCTCCCAATGACAAAGGCCAGCTCCCTCAGCACTTATGGGCACATCCCAACAGGACCCATGCAGTTTTTCATGTGTAACCTGTTCGGTGCTGATCCTCTTCCACCAAGGTTAAGTCCTCCTCATGCTTCTTCAAAATAATTGTTTTTATCCTAATTATGTAATGCATCTCCATATTTTGTGTTACCTGTCCTGAGGTGAAAGATAAGGATCCATTTCAGATGCACCCTGGCCTCTTTATGGTACTCCACAACAGTATAATGCAAGTCCTAGGGTATGGGGATCCCCTTATCCCGAGTAAGGGGGCAGCATAAATGACAGTCAGAATTGCTCGGGCACAGCAGGCATCAGAAGGCTGATCAGAAGGCTTACAACTTGGAGAGTTTATTTAAGATAGTTTCACAGTATCCTCATAGCTTATAGATCATAGTAGTAGTAGTAGTTCATAGTAGTAGTAGTTCATAGTAGTAGTAGTAGATGTTCATAGTAGTAGAAGTTCTATTCTCAGTAACATCCACACCTTTGATATCCTCTCACATCCAACATGTCATGACATTATTGGCTAGCCCATTCACCTCACATTCACCAAAGCATTTCATTGGTCACAGGACCCCACACACACTCCAGGTAGCTCTCTCCTCTTTAAGGGAGAACTCTAAACTGCTTTCCTTAAGGGATGCACTTACAGTCACCCCTACACTAGGAGTATTTTTCCTATTCCATAGAACAGACATGGAGAGTGAGGGTCTCATACCACCCACAAATGTGATTTTAAACACATGCTGACAACCTTAGGCAGTAAGGCAGAACATCCACTTTCAAGCATTATCACACAGTGCCCATGTTTAAATTGCATTGGGACCTCCATAAGTTCCACTGTAAAACCATCATGATTGGAAATGTACCAGCACTCCCCTTACACCTTCCCCACAGATGACAGCTGCAAACATTCAGGCAGTGACTTAACATATCTAGCCTAAATCTGGATGCAGCTTGAATTGCACACCACCAGTTGTGAACACAGCAGAAGAAAGAATAGCGAGAGAGCCATTTACCTATGCCATTTAGCCAGACTACAGTTTTCACCCAGAAAACCTGAAGGTGAAAGCCTTCCCAGACTGAGGGAAGTCCAACACTCATGTTTCATAGAGAGTGACCTTAGTAACATGTACTATTGAAAGAGAGGGTCATTATCCTCTGTTATTCAACTTACAAAAGTCATTACAGAGCCATATGCACGTAGGAAAAAAAAAGCCGAATCAGTAGACTCTGATCTCTATTCATAGAATCGTTTAGGTTGAAAAGACCGTTCAGATAATTTAGTCGAACCATTAAAAGGGGTGACCGAGATAGTTAGGGGAATGCATGATGAGATGGGGCTGAGAACTGAGTTTGTTCAGCTTACAAGTAGAATGCCAAGGGAAGAGCTTACTGTACTGTTCAAGTGAATGGAAAGCCATAGCAAGGATAAAGCATAGCTCCTCTCAAAAATGTAGAGAAACAGAGTAAGAGAAAATGGAGTAAACTTGGAATATGGGAAATTTCTGACAAGGAAAATGCAAAGGTTTTGTTGGGTTTTGGATTTTTGTTTGGGTTTTTTTGTGTCATTGCTGGTTTGTTCCCCCCCTGCCCCAGTCATGAGGATTAGCAACCACCAGAGCAGGTCATTCCAGAACAGATGTCGTGGAATCTCCATCACTGCAGATAAACCCTGGCTAAGCAAGGCCTGAGCAACCTGCTGTAATTGGATCAACTCTGAGCAGGAATCTGGTCCAGATAAACTCTTCCCAACCTACATGATTCTATGACACAAGATCTCTTTCCTTTGAAACACTGTTTAATCAGATGTAGAAGCAGCACTATTAGGAAGGAGCAGAACTCATCCTCTTTCTCACCAGAGTTCAGCAAAACTTCTCTTGCCACTTTCTCCAGCCCATAAATCTTGTCTTCCTTTCTGAATCAGAGATTAGCTCTGTCCATAAACATGAAGTATCCCATGAAAGACACCTTCACTTGCATAGTTAAGGATCCCATGGGAAAGCTGGAACTTTGGGTTTTCATACTCTCATGTTGAGTCTAAGTTTCTGAATTTCAACCTCTGGAGTGAACTGATGGGCTAAATAAAATGGCTATGGCCACCTTCTCAGCTCAAGGCTTACCTTCAAAACAAGGTTACTCATGAAAGAAGAGATAGCTACTGTAAAGCCTTAAAATAAGGCATATTTTGAGACATTCTTTGCTCACCTTTTCCAGCTGACTAGCTTTAAAAAGACAAGCATTTTACTACCAGGCATCCTGACTAATGTCAAGTGCCTGGAGTCCTCGTCCAATGAAGGACATTTCCCTGAAATGATTTAGAGCCTCCATCAAGAGTCATTTGGAGGTTCTGAATTGTTCTTCAGAAGCACCTCCTTTCTTTCAGTCACCTTCAAAGACTGAAAAATATAACAAGCTTAAGCAATGAGAAACACACAGCTAGTATCTAGAACTGTGCACTGCACACTTTGGCTTTAAGCCATTTGTACGAGGGAGGTCTGTGGCAGAACAGCAAATACTGGATTAACTTTTCTCCAACCACCAGTGAGCCTTCTGTCCAAGAAACAGTAAGCAGCAACCAACTTCAGCATGAAAAGGGACACCTGGTAAGTTATTTATGAAAATTTATGAAAACACAGATCATAAAAAGAAAACAAGAGCAAATGCATCACTGTCAGATTTTATCACTCTATGAGAGTTGTATATTAACTTGGAGAGCCAGCTGGGCTTACAAAACTAAACAGCAACTTTGTTACTGCAGGATCACTACTATTGCAGCACAGCTTTAGTTAATCTGTATAACAACAAAACTAATACATGTATTTTTCAGACACTCACACATCTTTGCTCTAAAACCACCACTTCAAAATTCTGCATCAAAAAGCAATGATGTAAGCAACACCAAAGAAGTGGGCCATTTCCACCACACAGAATAAATGGGAACTCCGAGTGAACTTCAGGAATTCTATTTTGGGAAAGGGAAATTTTGGTGTAGTACGTTTCTGCTAAGGAGAGAACTCCAGGTGTCTCAACTCTGTTAGCATTACCGTAATACCTGGAAGATGATAAAGACACAAAGCAGATATTCCAGAAAAAAAATCAATGTTTTAGAATTCTGAAAATTACTGAAGATACATATAAAAATAATCTCAAGATACTGTCTCATGATAATGTATCTTTGGAAATCCCAATATATCAAAACCTGATAATAAAGAACTAACCTCTGCTTTATAAACAAAGCTAGACACAAGTACATTTATGTTGTTTTCAAAACTTTTCTCTTATGTTATCTTCTTTAGACTAGTTAGCATTTCAAGGCAGGAATTATCTAAGTTACATAACCAAAAATACTCACCACTGCCTTTTCCTACTGCTGTATAGTTAATAAATGTTCTTCATATGTAACATCGGTGAGAAAGAAGAGTTTGATATAACTGGTGTTTTAAAAAGATACTGGCCAAACACAGTCATAAAAACAAGCAGTTATGCAAAATAAAATTTGTAGATGGAGAAATATCTTTTATTAGACCAGCTGATACAGGTGGAAAAAACAATTTAAAAAATCCACCCTCAATCCAGTAAATTAACCTTCCCATGTGCCCAATTCCCTTGAAGAAAGGTAATGAGGGATAAAACAAAAACTTTTACTCAGGTTGCTCTGGACAATTAATTTCTGGTTTTGAATGTGGAAAAGACCTTTGGCACTCTAAGTTTGTGTGTATTCCATGCTGCAATTACACGAGCTAACAAGCTGTCTCTACAATCACTTCACAAACATCTTCAGAGTAGCCTGGTTACAACAGCACATGCCATGCTACCATTACGACCTTAAGTTATTACCTGCATCAAGGTATTTACTTAAAGATTCATCAAGAGGAGGCACTGGCAGGGAAGGCAGAGAATCTTGGTACTGAAACGTCCGCTCCTCGGAGGATTCAAGCACTTGCTTTTCCATGATGCAGATCTGCAGCACAACCAAACAGACTATTCACGAAGCCGAAGCTCGATGACGAATCTCCGCATACTGTTCTCTCCCCCGCTCCGGCCTCCCGTCATTCACACGATAAAAGATAGGTACCAGGAAGCATTTCCCGACAAAAGCCTGGACTGAGGATTTCTCGCTGGCTTGCAGCCACGAGAGGCACACACACTGCTGGGGGAAACGATGTTCAGGCGCCTATTGACGCTCGGCATGTCGGGATTAACCAACTCGAGGACTGTCGCTTTCTGTCCCGAGAACAAGCCAGTCAGCCCTGGGACACCCGCCCGAGACCAGAAGATAACTGGGGAAGGGGGAATCCCTTGCCCGCCCCGGCTGGCGGCCCTACCTCACCGCCCGCGCAGTCCCTCCCCGGGCCACTTCCCCAGCCCGGGCCGGGCCGAGCGGGGCCCGCGGCACCGCAGCGCTGTCTACGGCAGCTCAGGCCCCGGGGAGCCGCCCCGAACAGCCCCGGGCGGAGGGGGCCGGGGGTAAGAAGGGAGCCGAGCCCACCCGTCTGCCCCACGCCACGCACCGCCGAGGAAAGAGGCCGGCGGAGGCCACCGCTCACCCCCGGCCCGGCCCGGCCCCACCCCACCGCTCACCCCTGCCCCGCCGCCGGCCCGCCGCTGGCCCTGCCGTCTGCCCTGCCGTACCCCCTGCTCTACCCCCGGCCCCGCTGTCTCACCTCCCAGTTCGCCCGGAAGCCGCCACGGGCGGGGCGGGGCGGGGGCGGGGCGGCCCGACCGCCCCCTGCGCTCTGCGAGGCCTGGATGGGGCGTGAACTAAAGGACAATTTTAAGTTGGGAGGAGCTGTTGACTCCCTCGAAGGCACCGCGGCAAATCGGAAGGTTGGGCAGTCACCCACCGTGTGAAGTTTAGCAAAGGGCAGGTGCTGGATTCTGCAGCCGGGACCGGGCTACCCTGGTTGTGTGTATACACTGGGGAAGGAGAGGGTGGATACCTGGGGGCCCTGGTGGATGGCAAGTTGAATATGAGTCAGCAGTGCCCTGGCAGCTAGGAGGGCCAACTGTGTTCTGGGGAGCATCAGACACAGCATCGCCAGCCGGGCGAGGGAGGGGATTGTCCCTGCTCTGCTCTGCTCTGCACTGGAGAGGCCTCACCTTGAATATTGTGTGCAGTTTTGGATGCCACAATATAAAAGAAAGATATTAAGCTATTAGAGAGCATCCAAAGGAAGGCAAAGGCGATTGAAGAGCCTTAAGGAGAAGCCATCTGAGGAGTGGCTGAGGTCACTTGGTCACAGCATCAAGCGTGCCAGAGTTCAAGAAGCATTTGGACAACACTCTCAGGCACATGGTGTGATTCTTGGGATGCTCCTGTGTAGGGCCAGGAGTTGGACTTCAATGGTCCTTGTGAGTCCCTTCCAACTCAAGGGTATTCTATGATTCTGTAACATGGGGAGAAAACATAGCTGGGGCTGTGCTGAGGCCATGGGCTCTTCCCAGCTGCTGTCCCTCAAAGGCTGTGCTCTTAACTTCAGTGTCATCCTTAGCAGAACTGAGCCCAGTTGCCAGCCCTGGCTGGACACGGGGGGGCCTCTTCACTCAGGGTAGGTGGCCCAGGTGCTTTGTGAGTGGGCAATAGCTCAGGAATCTGCAAGGGCGTTTCTGTGGAGCAGGTCTGGGCTAGACTGGTGTGTTTCTGTGCCACCTGTTAAAATGGTGTGTGGGAGAGAGGTTTGTGGGGTGTGACTTGCAGCTTCATGGGAGTAGGATTAAGCGGAAACCACCAGCAGTGAGACTGGGTGGGATTTGGACCAGTTGTTACATCCTGGAACAAATATTTCGCCACGTATTTCACCACTTGTGCTGGGAAAGAAATGTGAGGCCCACGCAATCCTGCTTGCCATGGTCTCTGCTTTCACAGACACCTACCCAGTACTGCTCTTTGTCACACTGAAGGAGTCTCTGACACTTGCATGTGTACATGGGTGGTATGCTGAAAACCTATGGTGCAGATGAGAGTCATAAATTAAACATTTTCTTTGACATAACCTGCCATTCTCAGAACAAAATGTCATCATTGTCAAGACTTTGATCCTTGACTTGTTTCCTATTTCCACCTGCAGCAGTGGCACCTTTTATTTGCTTCTCTGTTACTACATGCCTTTGCTGCCAAAATGACTTCCCACTGCCTACTGTCATGACAACCCCAGCCCAGAGCTGCTCATTCTATCACCCACCAGTGGGATCAGGGAGCGAATCAGATGAGTAAAAGTTAGAAAACTTATGGGCTGAGATAAAGACAGTTTAAGTAAGCCAAGCAAAAGCCACACACACAAGCAAAGCAAAACAAGGAATTAATTCACTGCTTCCCATGGGCAGGCAGGTGTTCAGCCATCCCGAGGAAAGTAGGAATCTGTCACGCATAACAGTTATAGTTGGGAAAACAAATGTCATCACTCAAAATGCCCCTACTGCTACCTTCTTCCCTCCCTCTTTATATACTAAGCATGATGCCATATGGTATGAAATATCCCTTTGGTCAGTTGGTGTCACCTGTCCCAGCTGTGCCTCTTCCCCTCTTCCCATGCACCCTCAGCCCCCTCACCAGCATGGCAGTATGAAAAGCAGAAAAGGCCTTGGCTCTGTGTAAGCCCTGCTCAGCAATAACAAAAACCTCTATATTATCAACCCTGTGTTCAGCACAAATCCAAACCACAGCCCCACACCAGCCACTGTGAAGAAATTTAACTCTACCTCAGCCATGTGGTTAACACATGCAACAGATAATCAGGATTAATGCCCTACTAAATGAGTATTAGTGTGTTAACCACCTGTAGAGTCTTTGCTAGTCAGATGGAAAAGCTTTCACTTCTCCCTGTGGCATATGCTTGATCATAGAGTCATAGAATCAATAAAGCTGGAAAAGACAGTCAAGATAATCAGGTCAAACCTTTGCCCACATACCACCATGCCCTCTAAACCGTATCATAAAGTGCCACATTTACTCATTTTTTGAGGACTTCCAGGGATGGTGACTCCACCACTTTCCAGAGAGCCTCTTCCAATGCTTAACCACACTTTCAGTGAAGAAACTTTTTCTAAAATCCAACTTGAACCCCCCTTGCACAACTTGAGGCCATTTCCCCTTGTCGTATTGCTTGTTATGTGAAAAAGAGACTGACCTCCACCTCACTACAAACTCCTTTCAGGTCATTGTAGAGAGCAATAAGGTTCCCCCTGAGCCTCCTTTTCTCCAGGTTAAACAACCCCAGCAGTGTCAGATGCTCCTCATAGGACTTATTTTCCTTCACCACCTTCGTTGCCCTTCTCTGGACATGCTCCAGTGTCTCAGTGTGTGTCTTCTAGTGAAGGACCCAAAACTGAAGCCAGTATTTGAGGTGTGGCTTCAGAGTGCTGAGTATAGAGGGACAATCCCTCCCCTAGTCCTGCTGCCCACATAATCAGCCTTTTTGGCCACCTGGGCACATTGCTGGCTTGTGTTCAGCTGGCTGTTGATGAGCAACCCCAGGTCCTTTTCCATGAGGCAGCTTTCCAGACACTCTTCCCTCAGACCAAAGCACTGCCTGGGCCTGTTTTGACCCAAGGGAAGGAGTCAGCACTTTGGCTTACTGAACTTTGCACCATTGGCCTTGGCCCATTGATCCAGCCTGTCCAGATCTGTCTGCAGAGCCTTCCTGCCCTCCAGCAGATTGACAGTCTCACACAACTGTGAGTTTACTGAAGGGACATTCGATCCCTTCATACAGATCATCTTCCACCTAATTTTTTCCCTTGAGCTGTTAATCATCTTCCCACATTGATATTCTTCATCTTGAGCTTCTTGCCTAGCCTTATCTCAGCATCCTTTCTTTCCACTTCTATCTCACTTACATTTCATGACTTGACTCTATGGACTATTTTATAGCTCTTTCTCTGAATTTAATGATTTCCTCAAAAATCTGAGCAAAGGTTATATGCACCATATCATAGCCAGCCTGACAGCAGAGACAGTAGGAAAGGAGAGGAGATTATATTACTCCTTGTCATGCTCACTTTTGAACCATCCACATAGTCTGTACATTTGCAGTTTCAACATCCTGGAAGGTCCAGTTAGTAAAATAGGGATGCACGTTGTGTTTTATTTTAATAATTTATTTCAATGGTTTTGCATTAGTGGTGCTGTGAGTACATCAGCTGCAAGTGTCCCACAAATACATTGCTCTGTAATAATTTCCTACATTTTTTTCCATATTAAGTAAAGGGATGGGTAGACAACTTTCTGGAAGACAATTTCAGTTAGTAATGACCTTTTTTTGTATCAGCAGACTTTAGATGTTGTCAATGAGTTTAACCTATTTGGATTATAATCTGCTAAAAATGTAGCCATGAGTTGTATGTTGCTGGGAAAAATATGACTAGTGGAGAAAAAAGTTGAGTATGCTCCTTACTTTTAATCATTAATTTATATTATCTAGATATAATGCCAAAAGATTGCCTTTATTTTTTAAGAAGCAAGACCAGTATTTTCCTGAACTCATGGGCTACTGAGGCATGGTTTCCCACAGAATTTTTTTCCTGTGGTTTATTCATTTTGCTGTATTCTAAGGGGCACCATTGCTTTTTGCTGAGTAGAAAAGCTTTTAGGGATATAAGTACATAATCCTCACTGTAATAAATATTATGATGCATGTAATTAATGTATTTTTCCTCTAACTGGGCACTTTTTTCATGAACCTGTCATTCCAGAAAGCCTAGGTATCTACCCTAGAAAACACATATTTTTTATGTTTTTGAAATGATGATGTGAGTAATGAATATAACAAAATGGGTAGCATATAGTAATGTGTAAGGTACTGATAAAGCTGCAGAAATAAAATATTTCCACTGGTTGAAAAAAATTTCAACAAAAATTCACGATGGTTCGGGCACTGAGACATGCTGGTATCCATCAGCTGCATAAACTGCATCCCTCTTGTGAAAATAAATCAGTAGGTAATTACATTGCTTAACTGCCCTAGAGCCTGCCACCTCTGTTATTATAGGATTGCAGATACCAAGTTGTCAATGCCCTGACTTGTTAAGGCTTCTCAGATGCCTGTCTAGCTACAAGCAATCCAGTGGCTTTGATAGCAGACTCCACAACTACCAGTGAAGTGGATCATTTGACTCCCAGCTCACTCTTCCACTTCTGCGCTTACTGGTGGGAGATGAGTGGAATACCTTAAATCTATATTCTGTAAGTAGACTTGGATCTACTTGCCATTTGGGGGTATGGTTGCTTTTTGCCTGGCTTCCAGATTCTGCAGACAAGCAGTTAACACATGTATGCACAAATGGGATCAGTCTAGGAAGTAGGATTTACAAGTGCCTAGATACCTGAGAAGCCTGTCTGGTCCTGGACTGCCCCACTGGTGAATATTACACTCCTGCAGTTCACAAAGACTCATTCCATAAATTTCTAGACTGTATGCCACACAATATATTTTCCTTGGGGAAATATCAAAACAGTCCTATGCTGCAAGCACTTGATGTTTCTCCACCTTTGGATTTATGTTCCCTGCAGAATGAGGCTGTTGGTCCACTTGTCCTAGCAGCTGGTCAGTGCAAAAGTAGTTTTGTTGTTGCTTGTGTTTTCAATTGTACTTTTCAGTGAATACTTGTCCACCTACTATAAGGTGATGCCACCAATTCTTGTAGGCTGGAAGTGGATTGTGCATGTGATCATCCCACTGCAAGATCTGAATTGCTGTGGTAAAAGTGTATTGCAATGTGTACCTTCTGTGCACAGGCTATGAAAGGATCAGAGTTCTGTTATCTATGACATTTATGCCTCTCTACCTAAGCAGTGTCTCTCTCTACCCTACTAGTCTTAAAAATCCCCAGGATGTCTGTCAAGGAAAGTGGAGAACCTCCTTGGACTACGAGGACCTCCCTCTCCTCATGTCATCAGAACCTTTGAAATTAAGAGACTTCAGGCAGAAAAAGTAGAAAAGCAGATAACAGTTCTTTATTGCAAATATATAGAACAAAAAGAAACAGAACAAACAACAACACCGTAACCAAAACTTTCAAGTGTTGAAGTTCTACTTTGACTTTTGGTGCAGTGACAGCCACAAACAGGGCACTGTCAGGCCCCAGCAGCAGCAGCTCCAGTGGGAGACGCTGTGCGGTGGGGCTGGGGCGCTCCGATGCTGGCTCGGGGTTTCTCCCAGGTGGTGGAGGCCACTGCTAGCATGGGAAATGGGAAAGGGGGGTGGGGAAAGGGGAAAAGAGGTGCTCTTCCCCTCTGGGGTGCCCCTGAACTCGTGCTGTTGGCAACTGGCTTTGGCACGGCCAGCCACCCAAGTCCAAGTCTGCAAAGCAAAGAGCTGGGACCCTCCTCTCAGCAGCAAGGACAGGTGGGGATATCACTAGAGAAAACCTCCAAAACACTGCTGTGCTGAGCTGGGCAAAGCCAAATCCAAAGTGAGATAGCACAACTCCAGGAGGAGCACCTGATGCAGTCCCTGAACCAGACAGAGTGAGGGCAAAATACCTCCCAGGCAAAAAACCAAACAAGAACTGGCCAGCCTCTTTTATATTCTTTTTCCTCTTCTCCCTTTCTGGTGTATCAGCCAAATTTACCCAGGGAAAGAATGAGGCTCCCTATCGCGGCATGACACAGGCAAAAGGAAACAAAAGCAAGTCCCAGCTTTGCTGAGAGGGCTATCAGCTTTTGAATGAGATAGCCATTAGAATTGGTGCTAGAAAAAAACCGAAACTTAAGAGACTCTCTCCCATCCCCAGCTATGTGCCACTGTGGAAAATTCACCCAGTTTAAAACCACAACTATGTTTCTTAACGTTTGCATGTTTTATTCTCGTAAGTCCTGCTGCTACTTCACCTATCATTACATTCAGGAAAGCAAACTCTCTCTTCCCTAATCTGCTATGTCCTTTTATTTTCCCTCCCTATCTTTTGGTTTTGGCTGGTAACCCACCACTTGCTGTACAGGAGCTGAGAGCAGCACTGGTGGGAGGAAATTCCTGCTGAAGCTGCTGTTTCTCCAGAGCAGCAGTTCTACAAAGTACCAGTTCTCCAAATTCTTGTCATTTTGGCATCTAGAGTGCTGACAGATACAACATCAGCACCTGTGAAATAAAGAAAACCAAGCCTTGTTTGGTTTAGAGCATCTGAAGATACAATGCACTGTTAAATTGCTTATGGTCATCTTCCCACATTTTTTCCAGGACAGTTTTATGTATGGTGGTGGAAGAAAATGGGATAAACCCATTTTTTACCATGATTTATGTGGCAGGTAGAGTAGGTCAAACTCTGAATGATACATAATTCTCATCAAATTAACACCACTTTTCTCTCTCAGTGGCTGACTGAGTGTTGGCAGCTTATGTGACTCTGCATTACAGAAAGGCAGAGGGAAAAGAGAGAAGTGTTTGTACAATAGACCATGACTCACACTCTTGTTCTACAGTAGTAGGTATTAAAATTTGAATCCCTGCCTTGAGTATTTAAGGTGACTTTTCTGACTGAAAGTGTCTCTGTAGCATGAGCTTTGCCCTAAAGCTGTAAACGAGTCTCCAAAATTAGAGATTAAAACTTGGTTTCTAAGCTGTGTGATGTATCTGAGTCAATAGTATACAGGGGGTTTTGTTGTTTATCATTTTGTATGCCTGACCCTATGGGTTCCTGTGGGAAGTTGTGATTGACCAGCAGTTTGCATTGCTAAGACTGTCGCACTCTCGATCAGACGGTGAATTCCATAGAGTGCCACGAGGTTGTGCCTAGGGAGCATCTGAGCACCCTTAGGTAGAAGTTTAAAGACTACAATGTGGACTGAGCAGCTGAGAATATGAGAGTCTGTTTCCTGCACAAATTTCTTTATTTGAAGACTCATCATTTGCATTTTGATTCTTATAAAATCTGTCTTTTCGAACTCAGACACCCTTCCACTGGTTATAGAGTTTGCTGCAAGGAGAAAGACTAGACAGACCTCCTCTAGGCAGCTGGGGATCCTGCAATGGTGCATTTCTTCTGCAGCTGACCAGAGGGCAGGGACAGGGTGACACTGGTCATGGTGGAGTTTTGTTCTTTCTAGAGAAGCACTTTTTTTGGTTATACCATTGAAGCAGTTGTATCAGTTATTATGATGCTTCAGGTGATGGTAGGTCAGCACATGTTTTTCTGAGATAGCAACAAAAATGTGCACTCTGTTTTCTTTTATTTCCCATGGCCAGCCCTGTATACATAAACTGATGCTTATTTCTCTTTTCAAGACTAGAAAGTCCTCTCTTCTGCTATATTCTAGTCCCTCCAGACTTCCTGTTTTCTCTGAGTACTTTGAATTTTTATTTTCTTTCTTACTCAGTGGACCTTAGCAGACTGACCTCAATGTACATTCTATGTATTAAGTACAAAAATAAAAGGGACTCTGTATTAAACTAAATGGGTTCTTTGTTAGCAAGGCTATTTTTCAGCACTATACCTACCTGGCTTCCTTCACACACATACAGACTCATTCCTGCATCAAGCTGAAAGTATTCACCAAGCCATGACACATACATGTTATAGAAGCCATTTAATAACCTACATGCCCATCTTAAAGCAGGTAGCTTTTACAGAATCTGACAGGTCCAGTGGTTAAATATCTTATTTCTAGCCATGGTTAATTCATGAACAACCTCTAATCATTTCTTGGAATGACCTCACTTCCCTCACCCTCATCTTCCACCATATTTGTAACAGTTAATGTATTCTCTTTCATAAGTTCTCTTTTCTAGTCATGCCCTGCGTCAGATCTGGTTTGAACTCACCTTCTTTGAAGAAGCTTACCAACACTATAGGCAGAATTCCAAGTAAGATCTCTTGAGTACTCTGGCATCACTCATGCTTCCAAATCTCTCCAGGAGATCCTGCTAGTGCATCTCTAAATTCTTCCCTTCTGCAAAATCCACTTTTTCCTCCATGTCTCATCTGCATGGCTCCTGTTTTATTACTTTTGATAATCCTATGAGGCCACACTTTAGAGTAATAATAAGTTGGGATTCATTTAAGCCTGTCTCTGTCTCCAGACTTTCATGGAGAGGAGGGTTACTCCTGCTTTCCTTTGGATGGCATGAGATCTGCTCAATATATGTCTGTTTATATAAGCAGCTAATGGTGGTTTTTAAGGGAAAGATATAAGTGCATCCTTACTTTTATCTTTTGAAGCTGAGAGACTAGGAAATGAACTATGGTTGCAGTAAGGCTGCTACAGCTGTGCAGATCTGTTAAAATAGTTATTATAGACAATAGTGACTGGCAGAGGAGAAAACAAATTACACTACTCAGAGTACATATAATCCAATGTATTTCACAACTGTCAGTAATAAAAGTCAACCTTTATTAAGCAACATACACAACATGGTTCCTTAAATCTTAGGTGTGCCACAGAGAAACACACATTTCCTTGTTATTTTACATCAGGGATTTGTATGTTCTCATTTAACTGCTAAAAGTGAGCCATATTAAATTACTACTAGTGAATTGCAACTGTCCAAACAATGTTTCTGTTCTTAAACAAGAATTAAATTGGTGAGGTTTTAGTATTAAAAGGTACTGGATTAAAATCTACTCTTGCACTACTTTTAATGATTTCTGAAAGAATCATACTTTTCTGACTTACCATTACATCCATTTGTATTACTATTGTAATCCAGAAGAGACTAAAAATTGCCATAAAACAGCAGCTAAGAAATCTTAAAGGGTGAGAAACTTCTGAGGAGCATTCAAGAGTTTGAGAGGGAGATTGATCAATGGAACCATAGTCAGTCATCTGTGACACATGGAAGCCAACTCAACATGGCCACTAGGGATCAGGTCCTGGATCTGCTTTGTAGCAGAAGGAAGGCAGAGTCACAAGGAATAAGGAGGGCTGGAAGAAGGTTACAGCATAGAGTGGTCAAAGAAACACTTCCTTATGCTCCAAGTTACCCTCTGAGATACTCTGACAGAACAGGGTACAAAGTCTTGCAAAGGTCAGGCAGACCAACATCTTGCAACAAATGTTGCATTAAGAACAGCACTGAGAAGAAACATTGTTGAGTCATGGGCACTGCTGACTCCCTCCTGTGTGAAATGGAAGTACTCATGTGCACACCAGACCCTACTTTGCTTCTTCCCTGCAGCCCAAATTAGGGATGTCATCACAAGACTGAACAGACTGTACAACCCTCATACTATTACCCATTCCTGAACTTTCACATTGGTACAAATCATCTCACAGTAAAAACGGCCCAGGAAAGAATGCTAAAAAATTCTGGAGCACAGGTCATGTTTTCCTCAGTACTCTCAGTAATAGAGGGAGACTTTGGAAGAAACAGGTGAGCCCAGAATATCAATACCTGGACTCCAGGACTAGGGCTTTCACCGTAACTTTGGACTTTTAAACCATGGAAGAACATTCAAGAAGCCAGGTATGCTGGGGCCTGACGGGATCCACCTGTCCTGATGGAGAGACATGTCTTTGGACATAAGCTGGTGGGACTGATCAAGAGATCTTTAAAGCAGAATTGATGGGAGAAAGGAAGTAACTGCAGGATTACATCAGGCAAGCCAAAGGTTGGCATGGCATCACCTGAGGGTTGCAATGCTAGTGGGAACACTTAGTCCGTGGGAATACCCTGAAGAACTTCTTTTCAGGGCTTAGGAGTCCACAAGTACTGGTCAGTCTTTAAGAACCACATTTGGAAACACAGAAGCAGGCAATTCCACTCTGTCATATGTCAAGCAACTGGGGCAGAAGAACACTTTGGCTAAACAGGGAACTACTCAAGGGGCTCAAAATCAAAAGGAAAATGTGTGATCTCTGCAAGTGAGGTCAGACTTTGTAGGAAAAGTATAGGTCTGTGGTTTTTGTAAGCAGGGAGAAGACGCAAAAGGCCAAAGCTCGTTTAGAGTTGAGAATGGCCAACGTTGTTTCAGAAAAAGGCTTTTTCAAGTTCACTGATTACAAGAAGAGGTCTCAAGAAAACATTGTGCCAATGCTTGTTGAAGATTGCCATCTGATTACTAGGGATAAAGAAAAAACAGAGGTATTCAATGCAATTTTTTGCCTTAGTCTTTAATAATACTGATAAACCTTGGGCTGCCTGACTTAGAGGAGTACAAGTTCCATGAGTGGAATCATTTGTGGACACTGAAATTGTAGGGGAGAAGATTATCAGCTGAATTCCATGGGGTCTGATAAAATTCATCCCGCAGTCCTGAAGGAGCTGGTGGATGTTATAACAAGACTCCTCTTGCTCTGCTGAAAGTTTTGAGAGTCTGGAGAACTTAACTGGAACCCAGCCAATGTTGCTTCCGTAAAAAGGGCTGGAGAGAAGACCCAAGGAACTACAGAGGTGTTAGTCTAACATCTTAAAAAAGTTATGGAGAAGATTATACTATGTACTCTTGAAAGGCATTTAAAGAACAATCCAATCATCAAGCAGATTGCCCACTTAGTTGATTAAGGGAAGGAGTGGATGTATGTTTTCTCGATTATAGTTTTGATATAATATCAAAAGCCTCACAGATTCCTTCTGAACATGTTGTCAAACTGTGGGAAGAATGGGTTCACAGTACACTGGGTGAAATCAATAAATTTTTTAGTCCTTTAATACAAAGGAAAAAACCTAGAAAGCAAAAGAACCTGGTAACTAACATGAAATCAGCATGAGTAACCAGCGGTGTGTGGTTCATGCAATGCAATCAAAACAGGTGATGATCTCCTACATTAGCATTTTCAGATCCCTACAAAATTCTCTAGAAGAGGTGTAAGTTCTGCACTTAGAAAAATCTGACTTTACTTTTTATGCAAGCTTTTTTGTTAGTGAGGCTGTGTATTAAAACTCCTACAACTTCTGTACTGTCATGCTAACCTGTGCTTTATAAATCACTGGGATTAATGCAGAGTGCCTTCCTTATACTTCTGCCAAATGCTGTGTGTCACATCTAACACATAATGCTTCTGTCTCCTTTCTGGGATGCTGCTTGCCTCAGTCCTGCCCTTTTTTTTGGGTGTGGGCTCCTCCCTTTAAGGGTAGAAAAGACTTAAAAGCCAGTGGTTGTGCAGCTTCTTGCTATGCAGTGCTGAGAAGTGGGATCTACACTCAGGCTGCCATTTCCTGGCACTAGTGGAACTAGTGGTCTTTCCAACTGTTCAGGTATTTGTATCTAAAGTAAGCTGGATGGTGATGAAATAAACCTCTATGAGCATAAAGTGGGAAAGATTCTCAGTGACTGGTAACGTATCTAAGGACATTGTATGTTTGTTGCACAGCTCTATGTATCTTAGGACATTGACTAAATGTGCTTCTTTATCATGCTTGAAATCTTTGTGTCACCTTTGGAACAGTTTGAGAAGAGATTTTTCTTTTGCTATTTGGCTGTCAAGTTAAAGCATTGGCTTCTGAAATGTTTGAGGCTTTGTGTCTTTTTGTAGAAGAATTGACTGTGTAAATGGAACTAATCATATGGAATTTACATGAATCCACCAGAGTTATGTTTTCTGCAGCACTGGTTGCACTATCCTTCAGCTACTTTTAAGCTTATATTGTCTGTCCAGTGATTTTTGATACAGTTTTTTTTGATTGCTCATCTTATTGTTTGTTTGAAGTGATTCTTAACAAATGTTGACAAACTTTCCCATTTAAACATATGCAAAAATCAAGCACCCATCACAGCAACATTTGGATCAATTTTCTTCTGTTATGCTTGCCTTATGTAGTTTTAAAATAGGTCTGAATTTCTGCGTATTCTGATCTAACTGCATTTCTCAAACTTCTTGTGCGGGGAAAAAAAGACCAGGTGTAGGCACAGAACACAGCCTGATACACTACCAGTAGGAGGACATCACTTCAGTACTTACAGGCACAAATCCAATCAGCAAGAATAAAGGACAAGAAAATGGGGAAAATAATAATAAAGGACAATAAAAAGAAAGAGTAAAAATAGTTGATAATTGCTTTTGTTTCCAGATAGTAAAGACTATCTGATACTAGAGAAAATGCGCTTGGTATCTTCAATGCTATTTTTACTTCTCAGCAAGAAGAGAGGAGTACTTACAAATCTTTCTTCAGCTGTCACTTATATCAGTCCCTAAATGAAAATAGTAAATCTGCTGTGATAAAGCTGAATGTGGCTCTGGTCAGTCCACAATCTCAAAAGAATGTGATAGAATTAGAAGTTCAGAGATGAACAGTGATGTGGTCACAAGTAGTGCCATAGGAGGGATACCTATGAAAGCCAGACCTTTTCATTCAGGAAAGAGCTGACTGAGGGCAGAGGCAGTATGATGGAAGACCTCAGAAATGCTCAGTGGCAAAACCTGAGAGATGCATTATTCTCTCTTTTAACTATTAATTTACTATTTTACCCTGTGTCCATCAAATGAATTTGTAGGAATCAGATTACAAACAGAAAAGGACATCATTCTTTATGCATCAGATAGTAGAGCTGTGCAACTCATTGCAAGAGGATCTTGTAGATGCCAGCTGTTCACAGGAGTTTAAGGGGACACTGGAAAAATACATGAAAGAGTAATTAATAGGTGTTTCCTGTATATAAAGAAACTACACCTTCCTGTTCCCTAGACATCTATTTCACCACTGCGGTAGAGTGAATATTGAACTACATGGGCCTTATGTTTTTGTATATATTCTAAAAGTCTATTTTTAATAGTCATCCTGAAATTGCCTATCAATCTATTTTGCTGCTTGTAATGTTTGTTGTGGTCAGTGACTGAGAAAAAATTAACCAAGGGTATTGCCCAATATTATTCCATCATCCTTTATAAAAGCGGAACTGGTTTACATTGTAGCAGGAAGGTTATCTCATATCTAACAAATAGTTGTTGTAGCACAAGCAGTTCTGATAGCAGAAAATACTGCAGGCCATTGTTTCAATTTAGACTTAATTCACTCTAATTTTTCTATACCTGAAGAGTCCTGTTCTAGAACGATATCTTGTTTCCCTGTTTATTTTCCTTTAGGAATGGAGAAGCTGATTGTTTGTGCACACAAAAGGCCAAATGCTCTCTGTAGGCTGGTTTGCTTTCCATGGGCTGGAGGTGGAACTTCTCAGCTTGCTCAGTGGAGCACACTACTCAGCAACTCAATTGAAGGTTAGTCATTTTTGCAGTTCAAGCACAAATTAAAGCAAGTCTGAAATACACAGTAGCCAAGTTTTTGAATGGAATATAATATTCTTGAGATCACTGCAAGCTTTATCCAATGGGTCTTCTCCAGAAAGGAAGGAACTACTGTTCATTAGGAACTAGCATTTTCATTAGGGTGCATTTTCTGTACCACCTTGCATCAAATTATATTTGACTAGGTTAAAAAGTTATATCCTCAGAGCTAAATTTCCCAAGACTGTCGTATGTTTGACTGCTTCAGAAACCACTGGTATGTTCAGAAACAGCAATACACTGCATATTGTTAACATGCCAGTCACCAGGACGATTAACAGTGAAGAGATGAGACCCATTTTTAATGTTGAGAGGCCACAGAGTATCTGTTATCTAATGTTTGCACTTCTTGTATCAAAACTGAAGTTCAAACTATGGATTTATAACAGTGAAATGACATTCCACTACAAACTAATTCTCATTGCTCTCAGGCTATACCAGCACTAACAAGATACATTGCTTGAACTATTTGAAGAGGAACTAAGACCATTTTACAGTCCTTCCACAAAATAAAAAATAATTTCATATTTATGAGCATTGCCATTGCAGTTGCACCAGTCCACTAAATGCTTATATGAGTTTTGGTAAGCAGATGCAACAATTACATTACATTTTTCTTGAAATTGGAAAAGAAACCCCAAAACCCCCAGCCAAACAACCAAACAGCCAAACAAAAAAAAAACCCAAACAATAAATAAAGAAAAAGTCTTTGTCCACTGGAACTACTTCCAACAAAATACAAAGAAAATGGCCTAGGAGCAGCTGCAAACACAGATGAATAAAATCAGGGTTTAGCATGTTTTTTCAGAGATGGCTTCTGCTGAAAGAAAGTACAGAAGAAGCAAACATTGCTGTACTGATGTGTATGGTATGAGGTGGTGGTTTATTCTATCTCTTCTAAAATACTTTGCATCTGACCCATTACTTCCACATGAGTTTGACATTATGCATGAGGTCAGGCAGATTTTAGAAAATTAGCTTTTTTTTCCTGATCTACTCATTCCTTACTTTCACTAAAAAGTGAGAGGCAAATTCTCATTTTTGAAACTAATATAATAAAAGCATGTAAAATTTCCTTCTATAGAGACAGAAATAGGAGTATCCACCAATTTGTACTATGATTCCACATCTTACAACATGCAGTCCTGAGGAGCCAACAAAGATGAAAACAGGGATCGTACAATTCTAACATAGTTTAACTTTCTGCTGCCCTTGAAAGGATATATATTACACAACCCTGTTACTGAAATTAATGAATTTCTGGTTGTTATTAACACTGATAGTAATAACGTTGCTTTCAAACCTTAGCTGAAATCAGGATCTTGTGGATTCTGATCCAAGGCATTTGTCAACCAGAGCCAACATTTGTGAATAAAGGAAAGGATGGAAACCTAATATCTCACAGGATTAAAACATAGTAGTAGCAATAGCAAAGACATGGTATCAACTGTACAATTGATTAATTTAGATAATCTATATATTCTGCAGAATAATTAAAAAGCGTAATTAAAATTATTTTACTGTATCTATTTGAAATAACTATAATCCTTTTCTCTTGCATTCTCCACCTCTTCTGCAGTGTTGTGTGTAAGGTTTCCTGGAAGAGAAACTCGCCTTAATGAACCTTTTGCAAAAGATATGACAAGCCTGGTTAATGAAGTTACAAGTGTTTTGTTAAAAGACTTTCAAGAAAAGCCATTTGCATTTTTTGGTCACAGGTGAAAACATACACATTTTTAGATGTCCTGGTGAAGGAGCTTCTGTCTTTGAACTCTAGGAGTAGATACTTATTTTTGTTTGCAAAAACTTTAGGAAGATACGATTCTGCAAAGATCTTTTGTCAAGTCATCCTAAAACACGCTGTTGTTCTCAAAGATTCTGGTTTTTTTATTTATTGCTTCAGGCACAACATCTGAACATGTTGTGTTTCTGATAAATTATAATTGTATTAATGGTTAATATTCGTGTCAGTGCTTGATCTATATGAATGCAGGGAATGAACCAATCATCAAAACCAGATTTTGAAGTTTGCTTAGTACCAAGTATTCACAATAACTGTTCTTATTGCAAATTAAAGAGACTACTAAAAGAGAGATAAGGTAAAGGTCTAATTTGTAAAACTAGACTGTGTAGACATACACTTTATGTCAATTAACAAATATCTATATAATTTACATGTTATATATGGTTTCACTAAATGTTCAGGATATCCAGTTAGCACTGGAATTCAAATTATGTTACATTTTCAATGTTTTATGTATGTTTTTGCTTAATTTGCTTTAATCTCTCTTTTCATTGTAGTTTTGGATCTTACTTGAGTTTTGCAGTTGCACTGCATCTGAAAAAAAAGTACGGACTAGAGCCAGTCCACCTATTTTCATCGGGAGCCCATGCCCCCCATGTGAGTTACAGAACTGTTAACTGTATGAAAAAAAACAGTCATTAGCTACCAAGAGTAAACATAACATTTGACAGTATGTAATGCAAATTAATTTAAATACAAAATGAACATTGCTTCAGACTCTATGTAGAGAAAAGTGGGTTTTTTTCTTAGAGGAAATTAATTCTGAGGCGGATGCAGAATTTCATACTACATAATATTCACTGCCGCTAACCTTAGCCTTGGGAGAAGAGTCTCCTTAAGCTAATACTGCCTTTTTTGAATACTGTGTTAATATTTACTATGTCATTTGGCTTAAAATTAAAGAGTAATCAAAATAAAATACTAAGTGACCCTCCCTTCTCTGTAAGTCAAATAACTGTCTTAACCTAGTCTTTTATAAACCGCCTGCATCAGCCCTTTGTACATTTATTTCCTTCCCTCCTCATTCTCTGTTGGATTTTCAATCAGCTTCTTCCGAGGTTCTGCTGGTTTTTCCCAGGAAAACAGCAGTGAAGTGGCTTTTTCCCAGTCTTCTTGTCCTCAGTCAGCATTTGCCATTTCTGTTCTTCTGTTTCTGGGGCTTCTTAGCAATCCTAAGTATAAGCTTGGAATTCATGGAAGTAAATTCCCATAATCAGTTGATCTCTTCTGTCCTACATTAGTCAGGTTCATGTCCACTGCTAGTGTTTTATTTCTCTTGAATAGATTATTTTATTAGTTGACTTTCAATAGTCAGAGTCAAAATGGAACAAAAATGAGTTAATAGTTATTTGTGTGTGAAAGCTTCAGACCTGGAAGGTACTTGTCTCCCTCATAGTTTGCAAATTTCAGCAAACACAGTCTACTAACCGTTTTCAAGAAGTGGTGAATGTTAAAATAATCAGCCATTGTATTTTGGAGATGGAGGATTATTGTAGTTTTTACTAAAATAATTTGTAATGAAAATATTATTTTAAGTATATTATATATAACACCTGATCCGTTTTGTCTGGTACTGACAGTCTGAAGAAATTCGTTCCATCAAAAGAATACCCATATCTGATACAAAAGATGAAGAAGTTCTTGCATATATACAGAAGATAGGAGGGACTCCTACTGAGCTTCTGCATAATGAAGACATTAGGAAACATGTGGTGCTTACTTTCAAAGAAGACATTAGAGTTTTACAGACATTCTCGTAAGTTTTACAATTTTGTATACATTCGTATTTTACATTTTTACTTCTGTCTGATCATATCAGGTTTTATCTTTCTTTTTAATTTGTTCTAGTTTCTGTTATGAAAAGATTATGAAATGGTAAACACAGCTTTTCTCCTTTGTGTGCTTCTCCATTTGTTTTCTAATATTTAAGCCCTAGATGAAAACCCTGCTTACTGTAGCAACTGCTGCAGTAGTGAACATGTCGTGGTACAATTAGAGTTCTACTTAGGATCCAAAGTTAGCAGCCACTAAAAGGGAATATTCTCACATCTTTTATTGTTTTCTGAGGCTAATTATCTCAGTTGATCATGTGTCAGGATCACTGTGTTCAGCCCCTGATCCAAGATCCCCTATCCTAAGCAGAAGCAAAGAGTGTCTGTGTTCTGGGCACCCTGAGAGCAAACAGCTGCTTCTGTCCTAACTGCAGTCCCCACTGAGTGTTAGATGAAAGCCAGCATTGCTGTGTGAGTAAGGTTTCTTACCTTGGGAAAGACAACGATACTCTCAGATGTGGGACTCATTTTGGTCTTAAGAACCTGACACTGAAAGGCCCTGAAACATTAGAACTTGAATATAAGCAGGTAACGTAATTTTTTATGGGAGGTGAGAATTTTTATTGCAGGTTGAAGCTCTTTTTCTCCCCTAACTGTTGGGTGATTCTTTCTTTACAATTTTAGACCTAATTCCAGTAGGGCAAGGAGCTAAGAACCTTCCAGATGTAATTTCTTCTGATGTTCTGCATAATCTGAATCCTGAAGTTTGTTAGATTTTGGAGGAGAATGTAAAAATTATTTTGTATGTGGAAGCAAATGCCAAATATTAGGTATCTCATTGAAAGGTTTATGACTTCTTTTTATATTCACAGTTTTGAGAAGGCAGAAATGGGTATCCCCTTCTGTTGTGATATTACCTGCTTTAATGGGTCTGATGACATACTGCATGATTTACAAGGTACCTTGCTTAAATGAAACAAATCAACAGAGCAGTCTCAATGTATGAACCAAACAGTTGATATGGGATTTAAAATAATTATTAAATAATAACTTTGAAATAGTTATGTAAAATTGTTACAATAGTTGACATTTCTCTGACACCTGAAATACCTTTTTCAGCTTGGCAAGAACTAACAAGTGGAGATACATCCTTTTATGAGCTCCCTGGAGGTCACTTTTATCTGCTGGAACCCTCTAATGAAATCTTCTTGACAAAACATATAACAAGATGCATAGAAAATGCTGGTCTATGAGTATTTCCCTCAATTTTAACAGCAGTAAGTTTAATATCAGTCTGTAGCACTTCATAAGTAGTCATTATCTCTGTACATTGCATGCAGTTATGCCTAAGAGTTGTTCTGTTCCTCCTCTGTAATCCTTTAAGCAGGGGAGTCTTCCTGGGTTTTTTTTTGAAAATAAACATTGGCTTTGGGTCTTAAAAGAAAGGTTTCATCTTTTCCCTCTTCTCATCTTGGATGTGCATAAACTCTTCCCTTCATTCCAAAGCCACATTTGCAAAAAATGACAGCTATGTGATTTTACTTCTAGAACCTCTGTTTGCCAGCACCTGTAAAAATGCTAAATATATTTTAGTACCCACAAAAATCCACAATTCTTATAGAAGGCTTAATTTATTAGGTTCAAATTTATTTAAAATAACATACAATCTAAAAATAGAGTAGGTATGTAAATACCCTTTACAGTCAAACAGCTTATGCTTAAAAGCTACTACTGTCAGACTACACAATAAGGAGTTAGTATTGCAGTGTTCCCAACAGAGTTAGTTCATTAGCTACAGTAGAGTTAATTGTTAGTGGGAATTATTTTGAGTATTCTAGATTCCATATTTTTCTACCATTTCTTTTGCTTTAGAGATATAGGCATTCATGGCATCCTCCTTTGATAAACCTGCAAAGGAAAGTAGCAGTTGTTATCTTTCCTCATTTGTCATCCTATAAACATGACTATATGATGCAAATTTAATTGGTGTAATACCTTTCTTCAGGTTCCATGCCTCCCATTTGGCTTTGCCTTTCAAATCTAGCATTCCTGGGCATTCTGCCAAAATAAACACATTCCTCTGATTATCATACAGATTTACACAAGATTAGATTGATTTCATAAAGGTATGGAAGTAAATGTGATATATATATAGGAATACCAATATTAATATCTCCAACAGTAGCCTGTTTGTAGAATCCATATAGTTCCTTCAGTTCTTCATCAGTTGGTCTTGTTTTTAATTTTTTTACATCTTCTGCAGCACCATCAAAATCAGCCTGATGAAAGAACAGAAAGTGTTGGTTTTCCTCTCAAGGGATGTGCTTAAAACATGAGGTATAGGATACAAAGTTGTATCATTACATATTCTCTATTACTCACTTGGGTTTAGAGGTAAGTGTAGGCACTTGCCCATGAAAGAAACTTAATAAAACTGTATGTAGTTAGGGAACTAGCTGACAGGGTCAGTATGGCTAAGATAAATAAACAGTTTTACATCTGAACACTTGGCACTATTACAGACTGTCTAGTGTCAGGATAACCACAGATATTTATGCAAGCAGTCTCCGCAATTTATGTTGTGCACATCTTTCACAGTCACACTGGGGGGTATAAAGGCATTCATTGAACTTTACACCCCAGCACTAATCTCTGAATCCGTTTGGCCCTATCAGCATAGAGTTGGCTCAAGTGGAAGAGCTCAAATGCCCTCTGAGGGGCACTGCCCACTTCACCCTTCATTTCCACAGCTCTGCTGACAGTGCAGTAGGGGATGAACAGCTGGCACAGGAATGAGCAGTGCCCTTGCCAGGACCACCTTACACAGTGGAGCACATGACTGCAGTGTAAATTTACTCCTTTCATCATCATCATGCATCACATATTCACATCAGACTGAGGCTATAGCCATTCTCTCTATACATAAGTCTCAGGCTAGAGACTAGAGTTCTGTTTCATGCTCAGGACATTTTAGAGAGATGCTTTTCATACAGTGACCACAGACTTGTAAGGTCACTGCTCTACTATAATGCAAAAAGATGCAGGCACTTTAATATTTCATGTGCTCATTTCAATAATTATTTCAGCTTTTAAGTTGTATCTGCATTGCAGATCCACAGTATATCCTGCAAGATGTGCTATTACACACCCACATATATACATATATAATATGTAAAAATCATTGCTCTTAAAAGAAGCAACATATTCAACATCAGTTTCAGCATGAGCACTGTGGTTCTGTTTAAATAACTGAGATCCCAGCATTAGCTCAGAAGTCTGTACTGTGCTTCTTTAGAGCAGCTTTCCCCTTAGTTACAGGAAAGATTTATTTATTTTTTTTTTAAATAAGAAAACCTAATGCATGTTTGTCTCCTTAACTGATACCTTTCTTCTTGGCAAGTGACTGTGCTGGGTGGATCAGGTGACAGAAATAAGCAAGTATGAATGAAAGCTGGGTTCACTATAGCACTCTGTATTTAAACAGAGAAAGGTAATTTCTGTTTTTAAATCTAGGAAGGAAAAATGAGAAATATTTTGAGAGTGATGCTCAAGCATCTTTCTTCACAGAAAGGCTCCTTCATGGAATCATGAAACTACGTATTGACTGACGTCTGGGCACATCAGCTGGTGGCTGCATTAAGGCAGGAGTGGCAGGAGAGATGGGGTAAGGAAGCTGAGTACACTGCAGTGTCTGCACAGAAACCTGAGCACTCTCCCACCAAATGAGCCACCTTTGCCTCCTGAGATGGAATTATTTTATTTTATTTTTTTTTACTATTTTGGTACAGAAATTTAGTTTGGCTAATGATGTCAGATACAAACTTCTGAGGAATTTCTTTTTTTCTGCAAATTCTCCAATTGCTATTTGAAACCCAAAAAGGGAAAACACAAGTCTTCTAAAAAAAAAAAAGTCCTTGCCACAGGAGGATGTATATATGTAACACCAGCGTTATGACAAGGAGCAGCAAGCATGGAGGTGAATTTAAAAGGGATGTTTTAAAAATATTATGATGTATGATTGAAAGAGTGTTACAGCAAAGAAATGCTCCATGCAAAACAGCAATTAATAAATCTTGAATCTTTTAAACTGTAGCCATAAATTCACAGCACATTACATGAGAAGGGTTCATGATGGTAACAGACATCTCTGGCTCTGTCAGTTTGTAGCACCCTTAAAAACGCAATGGAAGGAAAGGAACAAAAGTTCTGCAGCAATGCAGATGCTTTTTAGCAAATAATCTTCCAACTCATTGAGAACCTCAGTCTTTGCATAACTGGAAAGGAAGAGTTTGTGAGAGATTCCCACCAAGGCCTCCCAGAATGAAATGCCCAGTAGTGGAGGCGTGAACACAGACAACAGCTGGTGTGTTAAAACTGATAAAAACTGTTTTAATTTTGAGAAATGCTGCTTTTCCACTTTGAATGTAATGCTCCTTCTGAGAACTATTCCGATTCCAAGTGCCTTTGGTCTGCTTAAAACTCTGAAACTTGGTCATCCAATAAAGTATACGATTTGGCCGAGTTTCCACAATAAATTGTAACTCACGTGACTTCCAAATTATATTCTTAACTCTAAAACTTATAGACTGAAACCATGTAATTAATTATGCAGTTTGTTCCTGTTTTAATAAAAATAATTCTCAGTATTACAAAAATGCAATTATACCATAGAATCATAGAAAAACATGAAACTTTAAGTCCAACTTTTTGTGTCTGATTTCTTGTAAGAACCAAAGACTGGATTTTTTTTTTTAACCAGCTGAGTTATTTGGGAGCACTGCAATGCAAATACAAGATTTTTTTTGTACAAAAACCTAAAAAGCTCAGAATATGTTTATATATTATGTATATATGTTATATATAATTTATATAAACCAAAATCATGTGCCGTAGTCTACAAATAAAAGCTGAATCAATAATGTTGAAATGACCTTACAGCAACCCTTCTCAGCATCATTTTTATAATATTAATATGGGTTTCGCATCCGTCAGCAGGTGGTAAGCAATTGTATTGTCCATCACTTGTTGCTTTTTGGTTTTATTGTGCATGTGTTTTTGCTCTCTCTCTCTCTCTCTCTCTCTTTTTTATTGCTACTGTCACAGTACTGTATTTTAATTAGTTTTAATTATTAAACTATCCTTCCCTCAACCCACGAGTTTCTATTACCCACCCCCAATTCTCCTCCCCCTCACACTGTAGGGGAAAGGAGTGTGAACAAGAGGCTGCACGGTACTTATTTGCTGGCTGGGGTTAAACCACAACAGCTTCACAGCAAGAATGAACCAGAAGCACTGTTAGACTGTACGAGATAAAAGATTAAAAAAAAAAAAAAGGAACCCATAAAATTAAGAACCTTATCTTCATATAATTTTATTCTGTATGCATCTATAGGCAAATATCACAAGATACTGTTTAAAAATATGCACGTGCATATCTTGCAGAGAAATATAAACACTAAATATTTCTTTCTACATTGTCCTCTAACCAATTGTGCACCAGCTGTTGCTTGGGATTTGCCAGCTTACACAACATGCTTTTGAGCAGCCTATAAAAATATACTTTCATTTTAATCATGTGCCCATAAAAGTCCCTTTAACTCCTCAAATTAAAAGCATAAAAATATATAGACATAACCATACACACTTGCACTAGAGATAAATGCTCAAATTATTGGACTATTATCACATACTTCCATTTTGCAAAGGAAAAAGCTTAAATGAATTCTTTATTTACAGCAGAATACATTACCAGTTTGCAAAACGTATAAATCTTTTAAGCCTACTTAATAAAAACATTATTTTATTATTTTTTCCTCATTCCCATACATCTTGATTCAATAAATTGATATGGCTGGTAGCTGTCAACCATTCCAATATGGATAGAAAACCTCTATAATGTCTAACGCAGAATGTATAAGATATTGTAGTATTTCAGCTGCTGATTTTTATGTGAAAGTGTAACTGCATAGCACAGTGGAACAGCATATCACATTGCACTCAGCTCCTTCTAATCGTGATTTATGGCTCATTGCTTAATCATAAGGCTAGGAAATTCCTCTTCAGCTTGAATTCAGGGCAGAATAAAACAAACTGTAATTTCAGTGATTGTTAATTAAACAAAGGTGGTGTTATGTTTGGGATTTGGCAATTCTGACCCATGGAAGAAATAGGTTTCTTCTTCTTAGCTGTAAGACACCACAATGAAACCTCTGTGCTATTGAACACAATTGCAGCTCAGAAGAAAATTGCTGAGCTACTGGCAATGCACTCCCTGCATCTAGGTCAGAGCATTGTGCTAGATGCACTCTTTGCAAACCAGGCAAGCTGAGAGAGACATTATAATGAGACTGGGATAAAAGGGCTTGTAAATCTTGAAGTGAAAGGGATAATAGGAAAGCCCAAGGAAGAAAACCAGCCTAATCCATCATGGCATGGGCAAGACAAGGGATGTGTTCACCATTTCTCACAAATGTAGGAGACTAAAATCCAGCAATGAAGATAATTTCCTCAAGAACCATTTAAAGTCATAGTCAGAGAGAAGGTAGAAGGAAGCTCTCTCTAGATAGAAGGTAGAAAGTAGAAGCTTTTCTATGAAAATACAAACCTGTAAAAATGTACCACTCCAAAGACACACATAGCATAAAACAAATACACATAACTAGCTTAAAAATTATTCATGCTTCCCAAATACACATATACTCCTGCCTCAGTGTTACAAGTTTGCTCTTCCTTTTAGAGCTCAAAGTACCTATCTTGATCCTAAAAACATATGTATGTGCCTGCCTTTCAATGCCTAACCCAGTACTAGCAACCTCAGATGCACAAGTATAGAAGAATAATTCACACATGCTCTAAACAGGATAAGGCTCCAAAAAATTATATGACCTATAAATAGTACAAATTACCAGCATGTTTCTCACCCTCCACTTGTGGAAAGTAATGCATTATTTAACCTGCAAGGGTTTAGGCAAATTTCCCTTACTGCAAGGTAACCTTGATTTTGCAATACTAATCCTTATGCTGAAGAAATACGGCAGTCTCCAGCAAGGTATTGCACAGCTGGACAGCGCATCCCACCCTCTCCTCTCTTCGCCTGTCTGTCTCACCAGACGCAGAACTGCTTACCTGGAGAGTCATGATGCTGCGAGGATGGATGCCCGGGAGCGGCCTCCTTCCTGCTCCTCTGGCTGCGCTCCCGCGGCGCGGGCGCGGTGGCGCTGGGATGGTCCCGGTGACCTCAGCACAGCCACGCCGGGCGGGACACGGGATCGCTCCCGCTGCTCCTCCCGGGACCCGCCGGGACAACTGAGCGGCGACGAATCCCGCTGAAGGGGCGGTGGGGGGCAGTGAGCATTAAGCCCACAGTCGTTTCCTCGGAAAGCCTGAGCTCCTTTCCATACCGCTGCGGATTAGGCCACCAGGGCTGAGAGCAGTGATACAGCAGGACTCCCAAGGCATTTGTTTGAAATCTCGAGTGACTTGAACTGCAGCCAGCCCAGTTATTGCTGCTGGCGCCTCTGCTACGGGCCCTGCCCCAGCCCAGCCCGGGACCTCGCATCATCCGGCTCCAGCTTTGGACAGCACGCGGCTCATCCCGGGGATACCTCACACAAGCAGCTACACACACAAAATACCTTGTGAATGCTGTTTTTTAATTTGTTCTACTAAATACAGAATTAAAAGAGTATTAATTTATAAACTGGCTTCCAATTGTAACCACTGACGGAAGAAAAATCCATCCCTGCTTATCTATTGTACCATTAATAAATTATGTATATTCGTGCCTCTATACATTTATGTTCATTCCCTGAGCATAGTTTGATCACAATCCTAAGTGCTTCTCCTTTTTTAAACCCACTAACTTCCACAGAACCACACAAAAAAAGGAGTGTTTCCCCTCAAATGAAGTCTATGTTAAATTAAGCCAGGACTTAACAAGAAGACAAAAAGAAGTGAATTTCAGTAAATAAGATTTTTAAAAAAATTTGACAACAACTCTGAAGCTCCGAAGCCCTTATTCATGTGGGGGAAGCTCTGCTCCTTCAGACTCAAAAGGCTGCGTGCAACCAGATGAATGTAGAGACTGAATGTGTTTGGCAAGATTTGTTAATGGCTCAGGGCAGGTGTGGGGAACACTGAACGTAACCAGCAGCCCTTACTTGTCATCTTGCGTTAGAGGATACAAGGTGCGACCACAGCGTGTCGCACACTGCACCGCAGCGAGGTTGCTGTGAAGTCCCTATGAAGCGCCCGGTGACTGGGCCATGATTTGGCTGCTGACACATGACAAAGCAGATCTGCCATCGCCCACGTGCCAATTGTCCGGAGCGTTCAAAACGCGGTACCCCCAAAGCTAAACCTGCAGCGAGACCTACCTGCCTGCCCTGCCCCGGGCTCGGCACCGGCACCGGCACCGCAGCGCGGCCTCTCGCCAGCGCAGAGCGCTCCTTCTGGCTGCGGCACCGCCTGTGGCACTGCCCGCAGCCCGGCCTCCGGCACCGGCTCGGGGCCGCCTCCTGGGGCACCCGACCGCTCGCACCGTCCGCCGAGACGCGCCAGCCGGGCCCGTGGGTGGGGCAGGGGCAGGGGCAGGCTCTTTCCGCACCGCACCGCACCGCACCGCACCGCACCGCACCGCACCGCACCGCACCGCACCGCACCGCACCGCGGTCATGTCTTGGGTGCCCGAGCGGCCCGCCCCGCCCCCCCCCCGTTCCTGCGCCTGCCGCGCTGCTCCTGCTCAGCTCCCTGAGGACCAGGCCGGGGGGATGGGGCCGAGCGGGGCGGGGCGGAGCGGGGGGCCGGGCCGGGCCGGGCCGGGGCGGATCCGAACGGCGACCGGCGACGTGTGCGCGGAGTGCTGGGCGGGCGGAGTGCTGGGCGGGCGTTGCGGACCGCGGACGAGGTAAGGGGGGCCCTGCGGTCGGTCAGCGGAGGCTGCTCCGGTCCCGCGGCCGCAGCGGTGTGCGCGGGGCCCGGCCGGGGAGCGGGTGCTCGGGGGCGGCAGTGGGGGCGGCCGGAGCCCCGTCCCGGTGCAGCGCGGCCTGTTGGGGCCGTGTTTGACCAGAGTTTCTCCACGGCAGGAGCGGGAGGCGCCCCCGGCGTGGAGCGGAAGCGGCTGCGGAGGGTCCTGGAGGAGCGCGACGTGCACGGCCTCTCCTCGGATCTCCCTTCGGCAGGAAGCGACGGGGCGGGACAGCGACGCGAGGTGGAGGAGCTCAGCCTCCGTGTTTTGTTACTCGCTGCTCTGTCTCTTTATCCCTGCACGGTTGGTCTCTTCAGCACTACCCATTTTGAAACGAAAATGTAATCTTTCAGCTGTGGAATCCATGTTTTGGTCCTTTCTCATACACGAGTCTGTTGCTGACTTTGCTTTATATGCCTTGTAAAAGGTCATCAAAGCATCCTTGAATGAAAGCTTTTAAAACAACCCAGAGCTAGTTTTCTTAAACTGTCATAAGCGCCCATTTCTAACACAGTCACATTTAAGATTTCTAATGGTTATTTACATTTTTCAGTGGTTTCCACGTTTTGGTTGTTGCCACTGTGATGATAAAGGGGATTAGATAACTGCATGAATGACAGCTCCATAAAGGACTAATAGGATAAGTTGTCAGACTGTCTGTCTTATGTCCCCGATGCAACCACTGTGTGTTTGGGGGCTGAGGGGAATGGCAGCCTAATGGTTTCTCCAGTTCCCGCTGTGGGGGGCAGACAGCAGGGCTGGATGGACCATCGCTGGGGTGCCCCAGGGCATTTCATAGGGTTTGCAGCATAAATTGAGTCTGCAGATTTGTATCATGCCTTCCAAATGCAGAAAAAAACAAAGGCGTGGAATAAAGACTGAAAACACAAATTTGTAAAAAACTCCTAAATAAATTTAGGAACTTGGAGGTTGTTTCGTGGTGTGATTGAGTTTTTTTCCCATGGCATGGGGCACGATGCAGCTGTGCAATAGCAAAAATGGAGTGATCCTTCAACCTGTGACTCTGGGAGTGCGGTTTGTTTGACTGGGTTTTTTTTCTGCTTTTTGTATCTGTCTAACCTCCAGATGATTTTGTTCAGCTTCAGAAGGGTCTCTTGTCACTGCTGTTGCCTTGCTGTCCAGTCTAGTTTTTTAATTATTTTTTTAAAAGCAGCACAGCATCTGCCTCTTGAAGGATTAGCAGTGAACTGCTGTGAGGAGGGTGATAGTTGCCAGTATCACTTTGATATATGATGTTTATTTTCTGCATTCCCAAAAGAAGCTTGTGGTAACGACAGCCACAGCAAACAGTACAATATTTGAACTAATGTCTCTTTCTTCCTTAGCGTGACAAAACACAGAACCTTGAGATGTCTGTAATTCAGCAAGGGACAGCAACACTTCGTAAAGCAAAGAAAATCACTGTAAAAACATGTCTAGATAACCCCTTTGTTTTTCAATGGAAAACAATAGATGGAGAAGATATGCATTTCATACTACAGACCTTAGAAGAAAGGATTAAACATATTGGACTTAAAAAGATTGAGAGTCCAAGAAGGAAAAAACGTCCCCTTAGAAAAAAACAAATGGGAAAAAAGTGTGATGCTAGCACCAATGAACTCCCTAAAGAAGAGGAAACAGAAAGCCATCAACAAAACCCAGGATGGACTGACATAAGTATCAGAAGACAGCTTGCTATTGGAGTTAATGAAGTTACAAAAGCATTGGAAAAAAATGAACTTCTTCTCTTGCTGGTGTGCAAGTCTGCAAAACCTGCCATGATCACGTCGCATCTCATTGAGCTGAGTGCAAGTCGAGCCACACCAGCAGGCCAAGTTCCCCGGCTCAGCGAAACAGTCGCGCCACTTCTTGGTTTAACATCCATTTTAGCACTAGGCTTCAAAAGGCAGTCTGATAAATTTACTGAAACAATACAGTCAATCATTCCAAAGATACCAGCGCTGGAAGTGCCGTGGTTTCAGTACAGAACCGAAGAAACTCTGGCTTATACAGATACAGATTCTTCAGAAAATGAGGAACCCAGTGAACCTGCAGGGGATGAGCTCGCAAGCCAGAAGCGGAAGCGTACAGAAAGCAATCAGCATGATCTTTCAAACGTAATTTTGCAGCCTTTGAAAATCAAGAAACTTGTCCCAAATCCCAATAAGATAAAGAAACCACCTCGCAAAAAGAAAAAAGCTTTTTCAGCATAACTGATTTTAGTTTGGTTCTGTTAAACTGATTTTATAAATGCAGAATGGAGTACAGTTCTAAGTGAACAATTTTTTTAGGCTTTACAGTGTAAAGCTCTTGAATACAAAGTGAACTTTATGTTGCATTTGGTTGAGGTACTTTTTGCTTAAATAAAGAATATTGCTCAGACTTCAGTGTTACTGTTTACCTGGGGGTAAGTATTTCAGTTGCAGTTGGAGATCAGAGAGTTAAAGTCAGTAATGAATATGCCAAAGTAATTTTAAGAGATAATACGTCTTTGGAATTAATGCAAAACTTTGTATCTTCACGCAGATGAACATGCTTTAAAAAAAACAGATTTAAGTATAATTACTCAAACAAATCAATACCAAAAGTGAAAGTTTATTTAAACAAAGGTCCATGCCAATATAAGTCTTTTAAAGCTGGTTTCAAGTAAACAGCTGTAACAGCACAGGCAGACTTCCCTTTTGAACTCTGTTATAGCTCGTTCTGCTGAACAATGAACTTGTTTTGGTCATGAATGTACACAGACTTGGGTTCCACCTGATCCCTGCTGTATGGTATGCTGGAGAAAAAGCTTTATTTTCAAATACAAAACCAAATTACTACTACTGCAGTATGAAAATTAAAACTCGCATTATTAACACACATCCTGTGAGAAAATGCAAACCTAAACTCTTAGATTTCTGAATGGAGTCTAAAAGTATTTCCCAGGAAATTGAGATAAACCATATGCTGTTGTATATAAAGTAGATGAGAGCTATAACCGCTACAAGACTGAAAACACACCACGTAACCTTTGAGTTTCCTTTAGTTTTACTGGGGACTATGAAGAGTTTCCTAATGACACACTTGTGTTTTAGGAAGGAAGGGGAATATTGCTGCAGTTCAGACAATAAGCCTAGGAATTTACTTGTAGAAGAAAGCATAAAATACTTTAACTGAGTTACTTTGTAGTTTCTTAAAGGTGGAATTTACACATTTTCAGAGATTCGCTGATCCAGACTTCCAACGCCATCTGTGATAGCTCATTTGTATTTTGGATTTATTTAGAAATTACTTAAGTTCATGATACTACCTACAAATGTAGGCAATGGCAATGAGTCTGTAGTCATGATGCTTCTTGAAACCAAACATTTAATGGTAAAATTTTTGTCCTTGTCTGATGGTGGTAAGAAGAGGCAAGGCTTTTTGCCTTGCTTCATAGTCCTTCAAACATGTCCTTTGTTCTGGCTTTTTGGATGCTAAAACTTTGAAGGCATGCTAGCATTAAGAGTATTTCATTCCCAGGCTGGCTATCCATAACATAAAAGTCTTAGCATTTACACAGAGCATAAGGATTAGCTTTGGTAAAGAACATAAGCACAGCAATCATCTTTCAAGCACTTTCCTGCCTGCTAGATCTATCTTTGTCTTCAGGAATTTGTGTGCCCTCTGCAGATAGGAAGTTACTTTGGGAAGGAAATTACAGATGTTTAAAAAGCCAGGTGGGAAAGGTGGTGGACCGAGCCTTACAGTTGCCAATTTCTGTGCAAACACCTATTTGGTTTTGAGGAGTCTAATCTTCATAGCAAGCCTGATGCACACAGATTCAACTTTGGAAACAACAGAAGAGCCTCTCCTATTAAACTGCCAACAGTGGCCCCCACATGGATGTTCTATTCACCTTTTGTTAAGTACCTGCTTGGGAGGTGGAAGTGAGTTGCCACAATTTTCACCTCCCAAGTAACTTACAGTGTGAGTGTAGGCTGAGACACTTTCAAGATTCATGTCCTCTGGATGCTGTGAAACTTGAGCAAAGCATTTGAGGTGAAGAGCACTTAATAGGGACAGAAGAGACCATGCTGGATTATGCAGCTGTTAGGTAGTAATATAGGCAAGCTCATGAATGGAACTCTAGGAACTGCCCCAGCACTCAGGCTCAGATGGCTGCTCTCCTCATGCTCTCTGGCCAGCAAATTTCCTCTTTCAGCTACAGTGCTGCCCATCATCTGCAGGAAAATGACTCTGTCCTCCTCCTCCTCAGCATGCAAAGTGAGCCAGAAAACAAGACAGAGGTTTACTGCTTGGATTCAGAAGCAAATGGCACTATTTTACCAGAAGAGAGCAAAAGAATGGCCACACTCCTTTCTTCACCTGCCCTAACCTGAAGATTTGGGCAGAAAGCCAGGCTGCAGGAAACCCAGGTTCAAGTCTGTCTTCTTCCTGGACATAAGTGGTCCCATCATGGCCTCAGCTTTATAAACAGCAATACTTGGGAGGATTTGTCTTCTGATTTCAGAGAAGACAGGAGGAAAGGAAACATCTGCCTAACATTTCTTCCATGTGCATTTTTTTGAGGGGAAGGCAGGCAGAGAACATGAGTGTATCTTCACCTGGCATTCAAGACCACCTGTACAGATTAGGGACAGTTAGGCCGTGATCATTTCTTAGCAAGGCAGTACCTTGGCCATGAGGATAGAGCTGTGCCCTGCTGTTCCACCTCATGTTAGCAAGGATTGCCAAGGCTCTGCCCTTAGAACCAAAGCAGAATACACTGAACCCCCTGGTGAAACTCCTCCTCATCCCAGTGGGCTCCAATGAGAATGCCCTGCCAGGGGGGCACCTTCATGCCTTCTGGGACTTAAAAACTTAAGTCTTCAATGGAATTGAGATTTCATTCTTATTACCTCAGATATCACTACCATCAACTACATTTTCAGGCACTTAATTCTGCTCAGGCCTCACACAGTCCAAGCTCCCTCTGCACCGTCTGTTGTGACTTCTCCCAGTAGGTAGGTATTAGGGTGGCCAGAGATGTAAAGCCCAACTGGACCATCCTTTTAAATTCGTGAGGTCCCAAGCTGGTGCACACCCAGGGGTCAGACAAACCACATTCAGTCCCTTCCTTTGTTTGAAGGAGGTTGAATGCTTTAATCACAAAGCTATAATGCAATAAGGGGAAAGTGTTTATCACTGTTTCTAGGGCAGAATCCTCTCACAATTCAACAAGAAAAAGAAACCAAAAACCATTCACACACTGGAAAAGGAACGGGAAGAAAATCAAACCCAACTGCTACAAGGAGGTGGGTAGGGCTAGCAGTTATGAAGAACAGACAAATTTATCTTCATGTACAGAATTAAACTTTCAGCAAAATCTGCTGTCAGAATTACAGGCATGTTTAAAAGGAAAGTTAGACATTTGCATTTTATGAGATATTCAAGTCACATTCAAAAGATGCTCACAGCACAGAGGCTTCACTACCACAATTTGGCACTTTCAGCTAGAACAGTTTCTTAATGCAGATTTTTTCAGTGCTCCCATTACTGCAGCATCCATGAGCTGAAAGAACTGCTATCATATCTAGCTATGATGCTATGTTGGAATGCATATAAAGTGCTTCAGAAGCCACTCCCGTTGCTGAGTATTCATGAGGGAATTAAAACAGCTCCACCCAACAACAAAGATCAACCCTCCTACATTTCAGGAAGCTCAGTACAGACTTCCAAGGACTGAGGGCAGAGCATTTCTCTTCTGCTTACCAGCCACATATATAGCAAAACTTCTTGTTCCAAATTCAGGATAAAAACACTACCAGAAACAATTTATGAATACATATTTACACAAAATACTTTTCATTAGAATTACAGACTTCATAGGAAATCAAAGTAGACCAAGGAATATGTGCAATTTCGCAGAAGCGCTGAAAACATTCAAACTATACACATCCTGATAGCACTACTAAAATTCTTAGTTTTACACACAGGCTGATGTTATTCTACTGAGGAAAAACTAAGGTTTTGTGCCACAACTGTAAATTAAGTACAGTAATGTATTATCATTCCAGCAACATAGATAACACCTGCACTGAACAGTGCGATACTGTTAAATCAATCCACTGATCTATTGAAGATCAAAGTACAAATCTGTATTTTTTATTGATTTGGCAGCGTTGCTTATGGAGAAACAAATGCACTAGTTAAACCAGCACATTGTCATACTGCTCCAGTTACAAAAACATCCAGGACTTTCATAGAGCTACAAACATTCCATACTTCTTGATGATATCCATGTGAAGTAAATAAGCAAAGATACTCGAGTTTGTATCCTTCATTCTGTTACACTGACAAACATACACCACCACTTAATAAATAGAAATGCAGCAGTTCATCCACATAATAGCAAATATTTTTGTACCCTAATCCACCACTGAAGTTCAGTTTGTACAAAACAGTCTTTTCAAGAGTGGAAAAAATACCTTCTTCTCATCAAGGTGCAAGCTAAGCTTTGAAACTTAAATGAATGTGCTTTTTATTCTTTTCATGGGCAATAGAAGAGTTTCATGTGCCTTCTGATCTATCTGAAAATGCATAAATTTGGTCACATGTGGATGTTTTCATTGTTCAGATTTAATGGACTACTTCAGTATCACTGACGTTGTGCTTTTACTCCTCTTGAACAAGACCGTTCCAAGAGTTACGGAGATCAAATTAACTCAAAACGATGACCTCAGAGTTCTCTAGAAATGCGTCCTCATTGTAATACAAGACCAACCTAAAGAGGAAGAAGAAAAATAAAGTATTTTAGTTCAAGCATGGAAATGAATCTAAACATCAATAGTTTCCTGCAACTCAATTACGGATCATAAATAGGGCCAATTAAAATGGTTCTTTTAAAACTCCCGCCCATTTTTGGCCAGCATAGATTAATGTACAATTATGATTAGGAGAATTCAGAAACTCTTTTTGATCCCTTACCTTTTCAGATTCCATGCCTGGACACCTCCAGTTGTACAAATAATACTGCAAATTTCCATCTCCAATCCCAAACTTGAGTTTTTCCAGGAATGTTTTGTTTTCCATTAAGTCTAGTGCATTGAACACATCAAATCCTTTCTGGCAACAGCAAAACATTTTTTAAATTTTACTTTTTAAAGTTTCAAATGACACTTTATACAGTGGCATACAATATCCAAGAGAGTCAGCTAATTAAAAGGAAAAGAAGACAATGGAATAAATCTTGCCTTTTAATTAAGTACCGCAAAGACATATTCCCAAGAAAAAGTGAAGTACAATGCACAATTTTGCTTGAGGATTATCTCCAAAAGGGCACAAATTTTAAAGCTACTTTCAGGGGCTCAGGTCTGAAAAGTCCTCATAGTTTTGTGATTTAGTCCTTTTGTGAAATGCCATTGTCTTTAGAACTCAAATCTTTTATGTATTTCTCCCTCCCTTACTCATCCATCCTCTACCAACTCCTTTTCATAAACCTCCTGAATTCACCAGAGCCATTTTTTTCTCTCAGAAGAGCCACATGGCCACATCAGACTCAGTTTTGTGCAGCAACACAAACATACTCAAATCCTCACTCACTGTGAACTCTTAAGCAACATAAACCTAAGGTCAGTAAAGCCATCACAGCGACAAACATCACATATGGATGGTTGAATTTGCTTGAGGGTGTGGATATACAAGTCCATCTATATGCAAGAGAGTCTGACCTAAGATCTTGGAGTCTTAACAGCACCAAGACAGTGCACCAGCAGAACATCATATACTCTCAAGACAAAAGTAAGTTACAAAACAATAATGCTTAATTACTTAAGCACAAGAAGATGGGGTAAAAAACATATTTTACTGAGTATAAAAATCAGATTTTTTGTCTTTTAAATGAGCATCCCATATTAGGAAAAAAGAGGGTTGAAGAAAAAGAGCGTTTTAAACTCTGCATCAGGACTATCCAAAAGAAAGTCACAAAGCAGAGACAGCATATTTAGTCAGGTTTCCCAGTACCTTGCACAAAGATCATTCTGTGTGCAGATGAAGTTATGCTAAACTAAATGTGCTGTGAAAACCACATGGAAACAAGACAAATACAGTGGCGAGGAGCTGACACTTGGCATTGCAACTAAATTTTGAAATATTTCAAGTTAATAATAGACAGTAACAGAAATCTCAGAGGGCAGGAAGGGAAGAATAGGGACACACTCTAGGTACAGACACACTAAGCTCTGCAACTGAGCACTCAAAATTCAGATAAATTACGAATTCTACAGATGTAGTTTTAATCCAGTATTTAAACATTAACAGATTAGGTTGAGGTTAGTATCTTTTGAGAAGTAGAAAAAGGTTTCTGTTCAAAGGTACTTTCTTGAATAGCTCTTGATAAATCATTGAAGCAGACTAAGAAGAGAATTTCTTCCCTGTTTCTAAACTTTCTCCTGCTCTAGATCTAGAAACTTAGTATCATCATCAACAATAAAATACATAGGGTTTTGGGATGATGATCCTGATGCCAAATCACACTTTCTCCATGCAGAATGAATACAATCTAAGTGAATAACTCCAAATTCTGGGTTTTACTTTGACTGAAGGTCAGGTGTTTTGTCCTGTAACTGCCAAGATTTTACTAGACTTAGTTGTAAGCTTACTTTGTATATGGCGATATGAAGACAAAAATCAACATTAAACTGGCATGCAAACCTTGAAAGCAGTTTACTGAGTTAAATTTGTACCACCAAAACTCATTATTTGGAGTAAAAGTGCATAAAGGACTGTGGTACATTGTCCCCAGCCAAATGCCTTCACAGCCTTTGGCTTGCTCCTCTCCCACAGGATGGGGAGAAGACAGAAGGAAGGCAAGATGTCTTGTGAATAGAAATAATAACAGTTTAACAGAGAAAGCTAAAGTGTAGGCACAAGCAAAATAAAAAGAATAATTCATTCCCTACTTCCCATCAGCAGGCAGATGTCAAGCCACTTCCTGGAATGCAAGATCTCCGCATGCATAATGATTGTTAGGGAAGATAAATACTATCACCAGGAGCATCCCCCCTGCCTCCTCCCTTCCTTGTGGAGCAGAACATCATATGGTATGGAATACCCCTTTGGCCAGTTGGGGTCAGCTGTCCTGGCTGTGTCCCAGCTTCTTGTCCACCACCCTTAGCCTATGAGTGGTGGGGGAAAGAGAAAAAGCCTTGAGGCTGTGCAATCACTGTTCAGTAACAGCCAAAACACTGGTGTGTTATTAGCCCTGCTTTAGTCGCCAAGTGCAGCACCATATGGTATGGGCTGCGAGGAAGAAAGTTAACTCCATCCCAGCCAGACTCAGTAAACAAAAAGCTGTCCTGAATAGGACTTTCCTTGCCTCACCTCTCCTCATGTAAGACTCAAGTGCCTGATCTACAAATGTAATTAGGCATTTAATGATGCAGACAGGCCCAGCAGGTACTTTAGAAATCCACAGATGTCTAAATTCCATTATGGGATTTAGATATATTTTATCTATATTATGATCCACATTCAAAGAAATGTCCACAGGGGAAGGTGTAAATCCTTGCAGTTAGACCATGTAGCTGCCTCCAAACCCATTACATCTGTGGCCTAGTGAATGGCCAGACACTCAGATCCCCATGTGACACTTCAAATGGGACCAACTCATTCCTTTTTCCACAGTGACTTTTAAGTACCAGTATTTTTAGGCACTTCTGAAAATTATACTAGCCTCTCAAAGTCTGTCTCTGAACTTCCTTTTGTATCATTCTGGAGCCTGAATAAAGTGCTTCTGTATTCCCCATGACTACCCAGGTGTTTTCCCTGACAAATAATTACTGAGCTACTTATAGGTCAACCAGCCTCAGCAGACAGTTCCTGTCAGAGATGGCAGCTCAGCTGCAGTGCTGCACAAACGTGGCCGAGACAGACAAATTGAAGACTATGGCTGCTTTCATGCAGCCTGGAGTCTGAACATACACAGCCTTTGCAGACCATCACTGGCTTCATACAGGACCAACAGAGAAATCCCTGTGCCACATGCTATGCTGATGGCTCTGAGCATGGTAATTCCAAGCAGAGACAGCATTGCTTGGGTTGGGCACTGACCTGGCAGGTTTAACACTGCAACCAGTGTGACAAGCAACCCCTCAGTTGGAGGGACAAGCATCAAGCTCTGCAGCATGCTGGGAATGGTTGCTAGAATGGAGGCCATGGACTGGATGAAAGCTGTGCAGTGCCGTGAATTGCCCAGGCTAAGCAGGTCTCAGAGCATTCATTCAGAGCACTGGGGATATGCAACACCTGCACAGCTCTGTACTACAGCACATGTGGCCACCTGTGTTAGCACTGTACTCCCGTGAAACTGATGACTAAGAGCCAGCATCAGTTTTTCACAGGACAGTACTACACTCTTAAAATTCTTCTGCTTAAGAACTTAATTTATAGTCTCTTCCCTTCCAATCAACCAAAGCATTTGTCAGTGTAATTCCATGCATGAAGGTATGCTTAAAAGGGACAACATCACCTACAAAACTGTACAGGCAGCAATTAGTAACACAAGAAAATGATACAGCTCACATAAATAATTTTTTTTATTTTTTAGAAATAAAACATAATTTGATAGAAGTTATTAATTCATCTCCAAGGGAAATTATTTTAGTGATAGTTTTCGTTCTTCTGATACTTACTGACTATGGTCACCCACGTACTCTTGGGTGTTTACACAGTTCAAGCTATTGCAAATGCTTGACCTTTATGCACTTGTCATTACCTAGCATCCCTCTAAATAAAAATAGAAATAAAAAACAAGCACAGTGCTTTATATTTTGATATTGTATATGACTCATCAACTGCACTCCGTGCTGTAGACAGTAAAACTCAGTGCAATGGCATGGATAAATTGCTGCCAGTTCTTACCTTGCCACCACTCCTAAGAACACTTTCATGAAAAGCAGGAAAAAAACCAACTTACAACTTACCAATTTGGCTATAATGAGTGCATCATTCATTAAGTCCAAGAGGGGAGTCTCTGTATGAATATTGTAAAAGGAATAGGCAGCTTTGAGGCTTTTATGAACAGGATGATGCATCACTGTTGAAGGTAATGTGTAGAAACTCAGGAAGTCTGTTAAAATACCATTTGAGCCCTACAAAAAAACCCCCAAACCAATAAAGTTAATTAATAAGAAGTAACTGCTGAGTTATTGGTTAGGCTAACACGGCAGTTCTACACAAGGTAGGTAATAAATCCAGCAAGGTTTGTGCACTGTAAATATTATGGTATAACAGCTAATCTTGGCTAAGATTTGAGGAAACAAACATTTAGATTTTTCTAGTCTACTACACCACTAAGGATTTGACAAGCAATTGTCAAAGCAGTTCAGTTCATTTCCCAAGCTTAGTCTGCTACAAAGCTAACAAAGCACACTTCCAAAAAAGAGTACAGAAGTTTTTTTCTAACAGCACTTATTTAATAAAATAGTCTTAAAATATTAAGGATATTTTAAAAATCTGATGACATTCATATTAAGGAATAATTTTCTCATGTTTCTAAAAATAGAAAAAAAGTACTGTGCTGGTGTACAAAGCATATTTGAATCAACTCATGATTATTAATCAACAAGCACAACCAATTTGCTGGACAGCAGTGCTAAATCACACTGAAATTCTAATAAAACCAGTAGTCATCAAAAACAGTGCTTATACAGAAATCTAAAGTACACTACATAAAACTAGTTAATATTTTAATGCACCTAAGGAAGTTTAACCATCTTCAAGAGTGTAGATTAGAAGAAAGTGGGAAATAATTATTACATGGGTTATGACTAACATGCTGACCACAAAAAACTACCCAGATTTTCTCTCCTCATAAAGGTGAAGGAGACACACAAATGCTTGTTCTTACTTATTTGCTTTATTTTTGAATGACTAGTGCCCCCTACTTAGAGCTCAATGAAGGATCTCACATGGATTCTTAAATTAACAATACTGCTGCAGTAAAAAGTAAAACAGTTGAACCTATCACATGCAGAAAAGCTACTGCCTTAGAGCAGGTACAAATTCTGTAGTAGAGATAAACTAACAAGTAACAGAAAAGGTATTAAGTCACTCACTAAATTCAGTAAGGATGATGAAAATATTAACTCAGAAATTATAGAGAGTATTTTGAGGTATTAGCTCTGCACATTACAAAGATGACTACAAAGTCTGACACTAACATCTTTGGGTCACACAGGTCTTAAAAAGATTTTAAGCACTAACAAACCTACATTTTCTACAGTGAAAAATTAGATCAAGAGACAGGTAAGACTCTGCTGTTCAATTAGAATGGCACTGTCAATGTCACACTCATGCTGATCCTGGTGCTTGTGGACTCTTCTGTAGGCTGCAGCTCACAAAGCCAAAAACCAACCCAGAGAGCAGGGTGGAGAATAGGTAGAAGAGGGTGTGGATAATGGAGTAACTATAATTCAGAACATGGAAAAGTCCAATGAGTACTAGACCCACTACAAAGTAGAAAGCTAAACTTGGACCATGACAAATGATGAGCAGGACCACTCATCTCCAGCAGCACTTTCCTAAATCAGTTGAGGCTCCTGCACAAATTCAGGCTGCAGGGTGGGAACACTGAGCTTCACAACCTGCAGCTTCTGTGAGAAGCTGGTAGGTTTAAGGATGTTACTGCTGATCATTTTTAAATAACCTCATCTATTGAAACAAAGTGATGTGATACCTATAACTGATTTTGTATGGACTCAAATATGATACCTATAACTGATTTTGTATGGACTCAAAGGGAAGAGTGTATCTTTCTCCACCAGCTCTATTGCATGTATTCCAAATATGTCTGGGAGATTCCAAATCCAAATGCTAATCTTTTCCAGCATCTGCTTATTTTGAGAAAAGCATTATGACCAACTGTTTGGAGGGTGGAGGTGGTAGGTGTGTATACATACATATATATGTATATGCAAATTCATACATAGATACACACGTACTTTTACTGAAAACGACACTTTCTACTGAAGCAGATCATCAAAAACCATAATTTCCCCAGGAGGTGCATCTAAAATTGGTTTTAAAAATAAAGAATTTTGTACTGGTGTATGGCAGAAATGTGTACACCTGAAAGAACGACAGTAATTCAAACCAAATCCTTATCTCAGACACTGCATCATTTTTCCTTTTTTTTCTAGAAAAGAAGGTTTGAAGACCACTGCTTATTATCCTGTCATATCTCTGTGGATAAAGAATCAAGAAATGCAGGTGGAAGATCTGACCTTAAAATATGTAAGGTTCTTTGCTGTAATCTTGCCAAGATAGTGATATTTTGATATTTCAGAATTCTGTGAGATATCTTAGTACAAGAGAACTGTGGTTTATCACAAGCAAACATTTTTTGCTAACAGAATGCAATACAAAGAACAAAACTTGTAATCGTGGTTATCAGACTCTACCTATAACATGCATTTTCATATTGCCCACAATTCAAAAACTTGATGCTGATATGAACTATTGTGGCATTGACATATATATTCATATACATTAGGGCATAGTTTACCTCTACCACGTAAGTGTCAATAATATGATCCCGAGGCAGGAACCAGTGGGCTACCTCTTCTTCATCCATCACAGGAGCAAGATTAAACTGTTTCAAGTAAGTGTTGATTAATTCTTGTACTGCTTTAGTATCTTTTTGTTCCATTGGTCTCAAACCTGAAGTTTTTGTGGCCTTATTGTAACAAAAGAAAAATATATGTTAAGATGTTGAAAGGAAAACTGCAAACACAGCAAAGGCTCAAAGTAGGTTGCAGAGTCACTACACTTGCTATAATGCATTCATTATTAGTCTACTTTATCCCAGCCACTTAATTCATTATGCTATTTTATGAATGGCTTTCAATCAGAATTCCCTCTCTTCTAATTGTTGAGACAGTCTGGGGCACTTCAATCTTTGTATTTCATTATTGAAAGAGCTTCATTTCTCCAGAGAAAGACATACCATTGCCAACAGCCTAGACTTTGTACAGTTTGTATTTTTTTTTTAGGTCAGTCTTATCTTCTTCTAAACTACCTAGGGCCCAGCCAAAAAACCAAAACAATGCAACTTACATATCAGAAGTTAATCTGAAGAACACAAGCAATTCAAATTTAGGGAAATTACAGTCAAGCTATACATCAAAATCAGCCGATAAAGTTTAAATAGGAATTATTTAACAAAAGATTCCACCTACTCTCAGCACTTGCAAACTCCCTTGCTAACCCAAGCTTCTATACAGGCACAACTACTATTCTGTTAACGGAAAAGCTTCTCATAACTTACAGCTGCCTGAAATTAAAAACCTACAGTATTTTAACAGGTTTTTTTACTTCAAACATCAGAAGAAAATTAAAAAAAGGGCTTTCTAGTACTATGCAATTAATGTTTAAACAAGCAAAGGTGATTTAAGTTTTCTTCTGATCTTTTGTTAGCTTTCCTCACTCTTTAGTTTTAGGGAGGCTAATGCTTGTTCTCTTCATAGCTCATCTTATCCTGCTCCATCTGTCTGAGCTACATACTTGGGCACGTACCACATTAATCATAGGAAAGTCAATTGCAAGAGCAGCCAGGTAGACACTTGATTACTGGAAGCCTGCAATTAGTGTAGCTGATTACGCTTTGGCCAAAAGGCATTATTCTGGGGGAGGTACTATTCAGGCACTCTGGGAGTCAGCAGCCAGATGAGAAATCAAAGCACATTTTGCCACAGCTCTGGCCTGCGTATTACATTTTAGTCTTCCTGATTTTCTGAGCAGCCTGGGATTATGGTTTGACTCCACAACAGCAAGCACAGCAGCTATATTTTAAAATGCCCTTATTCCATAATAGTGTGCACTTGACTGACAGGAAGGATGGAGGAAAAATACCTGGGCTGGAACATCTTTTTTCCCCAGCAAGGCTCAGAATAGCTACCAGTAAATGATTATTTGCCACACCAGAAGTAAGAAAAAGTGTACAGAACCGGGCTAAAATTTGTTTCTCTGCTTTACCCATCAAGCTCCACTGGGCATTCATGCAACTATCCAGTGCCAGGATCTCAGTCAGTCACGAAAGACAGACAAACATGCTTCTGTCCCAACTCTAAACATAGACAGAATTTACCTCTTTCAGAAAACTCCTTGCTCAAGAGATTAAACACTTGGGAAAGAAAAAAACTTTTGCTTTTTATATCTATAGTACATGCACAGCCTTTAGTGAGGGTGGTATTTATTAATTACAGTACTTATTATATGTGAAAATCTTTTTAATTCAGGCTGTTCAAGCGATTAGGAATGATTAAATCTCTTAAATGGAGATGAGCTCCCAGTGGCAATGATATTACAAGGACACTAAAAAAAGAGGTTAAAATGCAAGAAACAGTATTTAGTGCTGAGGAACAGGACAGCATGGCCTGAATTAACAAATTTGTGTGACAGTACTTCTTATGGGAACAGCCTGAAACTGAGGAAAAAGACCCTCAACAGCATCTAAACCCTTTCTCAGGAAAAAAACCAACCTCCAAATAAAGCCAAAACACAAGACCTAAAGAGAAAATATTAGCACAAAGATTAAATCTTTATTTTCATTGGGAGAAGTTCCCAAATCCAAACTAAACAACTGAGGTATATGGATTCCTACATAATTTAGTTTTAAAAGCACCTATTTACTATTTGCCCTTCTGTGTACAGTGTATGTTTGCCTTAGATAGATTTCATGAATATGAATTTTATGATAAAGGAAGATGATCAGGGTACAAATGCTGTTTCTAATCATTCTCTGTAGTTACACGTTTGATACTGGAAGTAAGATCCTTATTCTTTAAACTATTTGCTTCCTCAATTGTTTTCATGAGAAATGTTACCAGAGTTGCCACCAAAACTGGTATTTGAAATTGCATGCTGCACTTTTTCAGACTGCTAAAAATGTCTTCAAGATTTGATGGAAGTTATATTTAGCTCTCCAAGATTAAAACCTAATTAATTTGGTTATTAATTCTTAAGCTGTGCAAACTGCTGCCCTGCACGTGAGGGAGAAGCTGCATGTGCAGCACAGTGGGCAGAGCAGGAAACACGTCTGTCCAACGGCAGGAGCGCAGATCAAGCCGTGGCACTGCCTCGCTCTGAGGAGTGCTCACTGTTCTGCCCAAATATTGGAGCAGTAACAGAACCTGCACCATCAAGATAAATATGGCAACAACACAATTCTCCACTATCAGATAAAACTGATTACAAAGTACTATGAGTGACGAGAAAAGCAAATTTTTAACCAAAAGGATAGGTTTTTTTAAATAAAAAAAGGTCTACTGACAAGGTATAGGTAAAGTATACTCTGCAAGCCCTTCAAATTGAAAGGTATCTTCCAAAAGCAAAGAAATTCTCACCATAAAGCTCAGACTAATTTCTATAGGCTATTAATTACAACAATGAGATTTTTTAATAGTACTTACAGTGACTCACCCTGTCATGGAAATGCACCCTATGGCTTTTTGCAAGCTTAATTATTAGCTGCAAATATGAGAAAAAATATTTTTAACTAACCTAGCTATGCCAGAGGACCGGTTTTTTACTAGACCATGCAAACAAACAGTACACAACATACTGAGGTGGCTTTTGCTGAGCCTGCTCATTGCAGAAGAACAACATTATCTGACTGAACAGAAAAAGATGTCAGAGTGGAATCAAGAATACAATTGTACTCAGTCAAGTTGCTGATGGAATTCTCTGAGAATTTTAAGACACGAACTGTTGATTTTCTGTACCAGTAATCTCTTATCAGATTAAACATACCAAAATAGTCTTACGCATCTTCAACTCAATTCCACGTGTTTATGAAGTCAAGGTTTCTGGTTTTTTTCCCTTTGTTTAAGGATTTTGGTAAAAATTTATATTTTCTCCATAGTAAGATCCAGATTTACAGCAACAGCCTCTTCTGTTTAGTATAGCCCTTAATGTCTTTTTCATCAACCAGAGATTATTTTTTAATGTCCTGCACACACTGATTTTACACAGAAAAGCCTGTGCTGTCAGAGACAGATGGAAGGTTATTTTAGGCTTCACAATAACTGTGGGGATTCTCTAGAAGTCATACTGCTTACATCAGGAAGTCTGTAGAGCTTCATTGTTCTTTGTAGAGTCATGTTTCTACTCAAATGTGAAAATTTCACCTCCACCAATTTTCTGGGATTTAGCGATCGATGCCAATACCTGAAAATAAAATTAACAATAATGAGTTTAAATATTATTTTAAGTGTCAGTTTAACTTGCATCCATTTCTCTGTTTTATTGCATTGCTCCTTCCCCTCTCCAAATTTGTTTCTAAGCAAGCCTGTACTATATCTGTACGAAGCTTAAGCAAGAAAAAAATGAAGGAAAAGCTTTATCCTCGCAATGGCTTTTAAACAGGCCTGCTACCAGAGCATTTTGAATTTAAGCAAATAGTTTTTGATACAGAATGAGTGAGCATAGGGCTGAACATTTTAATACTTCCCACAGCCCTGAAAAACTCATCATACTTACATGGGTAACACTTATTTTCTTGAGCAGACAGGATCCTCTGCTCATGTCTAAGCATTTTGTTGAGGAGGATCTCCCCTTCCTGGCAGATCATTGTGCAACAGATCACTGTTGCTCGAACAAAGCATGGCGCTTTTTTACCCCATCCTTCCTTACTGAAACTCTGAGGATCTTTGGTGTTGATAGGTACAAAATAATTTCATATCAAAAAGTACTCTGTCCTCCAAAGGCCAGGCAGATGGACTAAAACTGTGGGAACTGAACTTTCCCTAGTAGAAATAAAATCCATTCCAAGCAAACAAAATTGTACTTGATTGCAACTCTTCTCACATCGTAGCTGTCCCATCTTTATCAAATGCTGATCAAGTCCTCCTTTCTCCAGGAAAGATGAAAGTATTTCAAAAAAGCAAATGATACAATTCCCACAAATGCTTTGCCATCTCTGGCAAGCAACCAGTTCATCAGGGAAGTGACCCAGCAGGGAAACAGGCCACTTGAAAAAACACAGGTATACAATGTTGTCAATGCTAGCATGGCTTTCACCAGCAGGGAAACAGAAATATCGATTAGTCTATTTAAGGTATGCTCAACAAAACCAAAATTAAATCTTAGTCTGAGAAGCTGTTTTATCCCATGTACTGGGAGGGAAGGGAAAACAAAAATAACCAAAAAAATCCAACCTTGACAAACATTCAGGCTTTCAGGTTAGTCAAGGCCACAACATTTAACATCTTCAAATTTTATGCTTTTATTGTTTCTAGGCAATTACATTAAATTTTCTTTAAAATGACTGCTGTAGAACCAATGTAATTATGGACATCACCTAGGTTACCTGCAAGTAGCCACAGGTTTGGGAAGTACCACTCCAGCAGTGTAAACAGCCTGAAAAATTCCTTCCAGGTTTACTCTTCTGGTTATTTCCCGAATCAGTACAGGTGCTACCCGTTTAGATCTCAGTTTCTTATGGACACACAGAAAATTGATTTCTACCATTTTCTTCACACTAAAAGGACAATAAATAGTGGAAAAATTAGAGAGAGTTACACATTGTATCTTTTCATTTGCATACAGTTTTCCACGTTTTGACAGAATAATTTGAAGTAAGAATAAACTGGCCTGTGGCAAAGCACATCTGCAACAAATACTACTCTATGATACTGTGACTGCAATGGCAAATTGTGCAATAGGCAAGCTGTGTCCAAGGTATTTGCTATAGCCCTTTGTCAAAGCTCTACCAAGACTCAACCAATTTCCTTACCTTAGGATGCAGAATGGCATTCAAGCACATGCTGTGTGGTACCATTATGTTTTATGTCAGTGTATGAAGACCTGTCCAAGAACACCAGCTGACTGACTATCCTTTAGATACTTTCCAGTCAGGTCAGAAAATTGTATGTCATTATCTGTATCATTCATTAGTAAGAAAATTTCTTAAATATTTATTAGTAGTCTTCATGCAATGAGCTCACAAGCTTTTTTTGGGCGGGGGGGAGCCTGGGAGGAGGGTATGTGAGAGGAGTAAAAAAATAAAGGTCTCTCCTACATACACAGGATTCTTCTGACTCTTCATGATCAGTGAGCCTCCTTCTCTCTCTCTAAGTTCACTATACCAACGAATACCACTTTAAGATTTGTTTTGTGGTGTTATTTTTCCATAAACACAAAACTGATGGTGCATTTTACCTGTCATATATACGAATACTTGCAGGGATGGCACTTATGAATCCTACCAGTTTTTTGTTTGAAGACACTCTAACCCCACAGTGCCATTGGGGCAACCAGCCTGGAGGACGTAATGCCCTAGAATTGATGACAGAAATAATTACAAATTACTGCCTAAGAAGATGTAATAAAAACACCCTTCTTTGCCCTTCAGGCAGAACAGAATGTGGAACTTGCTACTCACCACAGAAGAAATTCAGGTGAATAATCAAACCTAAACATATTATCATCATCTTCTACATAATTTTCATTTAGCAGTGTGTACAACTCCTTCAGCTGAAAACACATACAAAAAAATTCAAAGATTTATCCATGCATCAATCAGAATAAACTTGAATTATTTTAGATACATATAAAAATTGTTATACTTACAACTTCAGCGTTGCTAAGATCCAATGTGTCCCACATAAAACCTTGTGGCAAAGAATATGGCTCTAGGCGGACATGGTCCTTATCTGGTTCAATTGCACCATGTGAAGTTATAACTTCATCTTTGATGGAGGAGGAGACAAAAAAACCCGAGAAAGCTGTTATTGCTAGATCTCTAAACTGCATTTAATTCACATCATATATTTTCTCACCATTATGTGATAGGAACATGAAGCTTTTAAAAAATGCAGAAAAAAATGAGTATTATTAGTTTACACTACTCATTCTCAAAGATCACGTTCAGACCAAGGATTATCTCATCAGAATATTTATAAATATTCACAGAACCACTTTATCTCAACTGATACCCACTATTTCATAACGCAGGACAACAGCTTATCAGCACATGCAAAGCATTTAGCCAGCCACGAGATCTACAGTCTCATAATGAGAAACAGGTTGTACTCACATCTAACAAGCTATGGCTCAGATCTTGTTTACCACTGACTTGAACAGATCTGATCTCAACAGGATTACTCAGGAGCACTGGCATGGCAAAGCCAGGTCATTTAAGAGATGCTTGGGATATGTGAAACTTGTTTCTAAAATCCTACATGAAAGAATGCTTCCTAGCTCAGTTGGTTAAAACTTGGTTGTAATAATGCCAAGGTCATGGGTTCAATCCCCTATGTGGGCCCTTGACTTAAGAGTTGGACTCGATGATCCTTGTGGGTCCCTTCCAACTCAGAATAGTCTGTGATTCTCTGCCATTACTCTACAACTCCAGCCCCTCAGTGCACAGCTATAAACAGCAGCTATTCCTCTTCTATGGAGCAGCACCTGCTAAATCATAAAATCGATCAGGCTGGAAAAGACCTTTAAGAACATAGTCTAACCACTAATCTTATACTGCCAAGCCCACCACTAAACCATGTCCCTAAGCATCATATCTATGTATCTTTTTAAAAGCTCTAGGATGGTGATTCCATCACTTTCCTGGGCAGCCTTTCCCAATGCTCGACAACCCCTGCAGTGAAGACATTTTTCCTAACATCCAAATCTAAATGTCCCTTGGTGCAACCTGAGGCCGCCATTTACTTTTGTTCTATTGCTCGTTACCTAGGAAAAGAGACTGAGCCCCACCTCACTACAACCTCCTTTCAGATAATTGTAGAAAGTGACAAGGTGCCCCCGAGATTCCTTTTCTCAGGTAAACAACCTCAATCTCTCCTTGTTAAGACTTGCGCTCCAGAGCCTTTGACAGCTTTATTGCTCTTCTCTGGACACACTCCAACACCTCAGAATTTTTCTTGTACTATTGTCTTTTATTGCAGTAGCCAGATTACATTCTAAGGGCTTTGGACCTTCTGATTTTTCTCTTGTATTACCTCACAGCATCCTTGTAAGCCTCCTGAGTTGCCTGTCTCTCCTCCAAAGGCCATAAACCCTTGTTTTCTTTCCTGAATTCCTCTGGTGGTGCATTCCCTGATTCCTCTTTGGGCCTGCTCTACAATCTCAGGAGTTTCTGATAAGCCTTGTCCAAATCACCGAAGTTGGGCGGTGAAGCATTCATGGACCGTAGCAGGAGCTCCTGCCTAGCAAAGGTGGGAGCAACATTGATTGTATCAGGATCATCAGTTGCCTCAACAAGGTGGGGAACAAAGAAGAATCACTCACCCCCTGATGATAAGTTATTCCCTGACAGCATTGGAACACTATTTACCTGAATTGTAGCCCAAGTGAAATGGTACCACTGTTACTGGACCTTTTTCTTTTTTTTCCCCCCCAAAAGCAGTTACTCAGATGGGTTATGGCCAGGATGAAACTTACTGATGACTAAAGCCAATTATCTTGCAACCCAATGAAGAATGGGGCTAAGTGAGGCTCTTTAAGCTGTCCTGGACCATAGTGAGTGCATCAGCACCTCTGACTGGGAAACCTCTCAGAGCCTGCAAACCTTCAAGTCCGTGACACTCAAAAGACTGTTGCTGAGGACAAGGCCTAGGCTGACACTCCTGCTCCCTGAGGCTGAACCCTTCCAGCTGGAAAATGGAAAGGGACTTGATGTGAGTAAGACACTGAACTCAAAGGGAATTTTTAACAGATACCTTTGCACATACAAACATATCTACATCTCTGTCTGCGTACAATGCATGTGAATTGAGTATAGTATTAAAGTTGTTATCTAGAGTCTATAATTAAGTCACTGCTATAATTACAGTAAATCCTGCTGAATCACTTAATAAATGTGAAATTAGTCAATGATTAGAGTACCGCTAAACTCTTTTGCACCCTTATTTTTTGCACCCATATCCTTGGCACCCTGAGCCTTCCGCATCCCCATTGCCCATGCAAATAATTCTAAATTGTTTCTAATTCAATTTTCCTATGTATGCTTCATCTATGTAGTATGAAATAGAGTGAACGTTGCCATCAAACTCTGTAAATTGCACTTCCACAAATTTATATTAAAACCTGCTTTTTGCTGGTATCTTTGATGGTGATTCTTTAAGTGGTTCAAATTACTGATTCATGACTTCAGTTCCAGCTAAAGTTCTCTACTCAGCCAGGCTCATCTTCCTCCCCATCGGCTCATCTTTTAGCATATGGGGACAGCCTATTCCTGACTCTTTAAGTTTTCCTTCTTATAGCACATCCAGCTTTCCTGGACATCTCTGCCCTTCAGGACCCAAGGGACTCTGCCAACGAGGTCTCCTAAATGGGTCAAAGTTGTCCCTCCAGAAGTCCAAGGTGGCAGTTCTGCTGACCTACTCCTTACTCCTACTCCAAGAATTGAAAACTCTAAAATTTCACGATCACTGTGCCCAAGACAGCCTCCAACCATCACATCACCCACAAGTCCTCTCTTTTTATGAACAACAGGTCCAGCAGTTGGCTCATTCACCAACTCTGTCAGGAAGTTATCTTCCACACACTCCAGGAATCTCCTAGACTGTCTCCTCTCAGCTGTATTGTATTTCCAGAAGGCACCTGGTAAGTTGAAGACCCTCATGAGAACAAGGGCCAGCAACTGTGAGACTTCTCCCACCTGTTTATAGAATATTTTAGCTGCCTCTTCATCCTGGCTTGGAGGTCTACAACAGACTCCCACCATGATATCTGCCCTGTTGGCCTTTCCCCTGATTCTCACCCATAAACACTCCACCCTACCATAACCATCATCAAGCTCTAGACAGTCAAATGTTCCTTCGAAAAATGAATTTTTCCCAAGTGATATTGCAATCTTGACAAATGGTTATGGCCTGCCATCCAGTATAGAAGGTCATTGTTATTAGCATCTTCAAGCAAACTCTGCAAAGTACCAACAGCCCAAATGATACTGTCACTACATGGCACAACCTTAGCTTGAACACAGAAGGATTCTGAAATTAATTTAATGCAAAGATCCCTACAACTATTTCTTGAATTTACAGATTATTTTTCCACCTAAACACATACAGCATATCAAATAGTGATGATTTTCCCATCTGTTCATTCAGCAGATAAAGGAAAAACTTAAGAAAAAAAAATCTATGACATTAAAGAAGAATTCATAGACACTGTTGGACAAAACCTCACAGACCAAATTTGACAAAGCATATTTCTACTGAACAACACTAACAAGTAATTTTCTGAGCCAATGCACTGGTCTTTTTAGGCTGGCAAGCGCAGACTCTCATCTCTGTGTAAGTGCTGTAAAATATTTTGATTAATCTGAACTGAATTCCTGGAACTACTGCACGGACACCTGAACCAGCTCTGAAAAAAGCTTCACTATGGACAGAGTATTTTTTGATTTACACATCAACTTATTTCAGCTAAGGTCTTCCTCCAGCTAGGTAGGATTGCTGGTGACAATTACTACCACTATTTTATGAAAATATCTGGATAGTTTGCATGGAGAAAAGCTGTGGCAGGTCAGTTCAATCCAGGGGAAAATACTTTATCCAGGGACTCTGCCCTGGACTTCTCTGTGCAACAAAGTCAGGAAGAAATGAGATCACTGCAGACTAAGCTACAGACATGGATTAATGTGAAATTCTGCCCTGTGGAGAGAAAGAGGAGTATGTTCCTGTACTTTAGACACTACTTTATTTCTGCTTATTCTACACCAGTCTCCAATGCAATGGAGAGAAATCTGTAGGACGGAACAATGACAGGTACTGTCCTGAGAATGTTTTACTTCTGGGGCCCCCGGGTTTTGTTGGGACTGAAAAGCTACAACTCCTTAACTTGAGGATAATGAAAGCAGAAAAAGAAGGGTCAGAAAGCAACATAGAAAAAACCAACACAGTCAGTAACTACCACCTTCAACAAATACTAAGATTTACCAATTGTGTTATCAGGGATCAGATCAGTATAAAAAGTAACTTGCCAAATTCACTAGAAATTTAAAGGCAATGAGAGGTCACCTCACCATCTCACTTGGTATCAAGAACAGAGAACGGACTCTGAGAAAACATGTCTTTAGGGCAGTGTACGTAGTGGAGGAGAACATCAAGACACAGCAGTGAAAGGGTCTGCACATGAGGAAAAGTGCCATTATCCACTCAGAGCTGTATGAAAACAGTAACCTAAAGCAGGAGAGTCATTATTCAGTGATAGAAAATCTATCTATTGAAAAAAATTTAAGGGAATATAAACAAACAAAAAAAAATCAAAGTTTATGCTTTGTCAGCACTTAGTTCTTACTTCCCCTGAAGTGGAAAAAACTTCTGTGTTCTATTTTCAAGAGTTTAGACCTAACACATAAAAAGAAATGCTCTTTCAACAGCATTTCCCATTTTTATAGAGAACGTCAGAGTGAGATTTTATAACACTGTATCTTGTATATTATCTGGGCAGGGAGACAAGTACTTCCATGGAAAACACTGAGAATTCCACATAAACTACACAAAAGATTAAGGATCTCTACCACACACAGTCCAACTTTATACCCATTTTAGAGAACACACCACAGAGCTGGCACACATTCCATTAGTGGTCATAAGACAGATCTTTCACCCAGATCCAGTTAAACTTACTAAGTTTAGGTACAGGTTGTGTATCCCAGAACTGGTATTTACGTTTGGTAGCCTCATCAATATTCTTTGCTGGGCCTTGGCATGCAGAGAGCAGCTCCATTGCTCTTTGGATGTCTTGAAGCTTCTGCATTGGAATGGCTGGGTTCTGCACACAAAAACAGAAGAGGAATATTACGAGGCACATTTACTTTGAACAGTTGTACAAACGTTCAATTTTTTTACTGTTATGTATTTATCATGTACTCTTCTCATCATGGTTAGTTTAGGTGTAACCTTTGCAGACAGGAGGGTGGAAAAAAGTCAGATGGGCAAAAGGCAAGCAACTTCACAAAAGAGTTAATAGTTTTGAGTAGCACTTGCATTTAACCATGAAACTTCAGCATTTTTAACACAAATACTGCAGCATCAAGGCAGGATACAGTATCACAGTAATAAGAGCTTCTTATATTCCCTGTTCCCTCCAGTAAAATACAATAAAGCAGCAAAAAGAAAGTCAGTTTAGATATATAACAATATAAAGATACCATTGGAACACACGGAGCTGTTTGAAGTTGTAGTTACACATGCAATATAAAATAATTCATAAATTCACTGTGGTTCAGTAGTACCTGAAGGTACACTGGATTGCTACAAATATCCACTTTTTAACCTTAGTTATACTGCCTCTGCCTTCTATTGCTTTGCAATTATTAGATACCTTGCTGCATCATACCTGTATATGCTGCATATATATCATATTTCTAATGCCAACTGTGCCAACACTCCCAACCACTCCCATTTTAACTGACAGAAGCAGACAAATGTAAAATAAACCAACTTTCCCCTTAGAAGCTGAAAAATAAGTTACTTAAAAGCATAAACCTAACATTGTTTGTAAACTGAGATGTTAAACTCTCACTTTTGATCACTCTAAGTGTAACTGGAATGAGAAATTTACCTGCATAGGAAAGTAGACAATAATGGCAACAGACATTCAAATCTAAAGGGATTTTCTCCTCTCTCTTTTAAAATCTATTTGTTTTGTTATCTCCCAAGTGGTAAGTCCTATTCTGAGGCATACTAACAGACTGCTTGTGCTTAGGATTCCCAACACTGCTGTGCAATAATATATTTGAAGGAATAGTTTCCTTGAAATAGAAAAAGGGAAATGTCACACCCATTTTCAAGAAGGCAAGGGGGAGGACTTTGAGGATGCAGAGGTCAATATTATTTAATGATCTGGACATGACAAAGAGTGCTCTCTCTGCAAGTACATAGATGATACCTAGTTGGCAAGAATGGTTGATATGCTTGACCACAGAGCTGCTACTCGAAGCTGCTTTCACAGGCTGGAAACAAAAATTTAATTAAGTTTGCCATATCTGCCCTATTATCAGTTATTGTAGTCACCAGTGGCCTACACAACACAGTCACAGAATGTGCCAGTGTGGACAGTCCACATTATTTGCATTTGTAATAGGGAGAGATCAAAGTCTTATGAGATGGGCAGTGAAGTGTCCTCAAGGTCACTGCAAGCATCCATTGCTAACAAGCATTTATTGCTGTGGTTACACTCACATCAGTGTTCAAAGTATCCCACATAAGAAAGGGAGAAGCCAAGGAGATTCACTGTTCTGTTTTTCTCACCTCCAGACTCATACACCCATTTACAAACTCACATGACTTTGGAATCTTTTTTCAAAATCATTTTAAATGGGTTGGGGAGCCCCATTAGTATTACATGATGATCCTGCACATATTCTCTTAGAGGTACGTGTACAGTGTTTCTTTCCTCTGAAGTGCTTTGTAGACCTCTTTTCAATCAAGAGCAAATAGATGCCTTTTTTCCCTACATTTCACATAGCAAAAGGAAATCTAAATATTACTTGACTAGCAGAGAAAATAAATATACTTTTCCACACTGATCCAGATCAGCAGTCTAAGATACTTTTGAAAAACCTAAAACAGGATAGTTGTTCAAGACAGACCTGGAACACAGCAGAGGAGGAAAAAAAAGCCCCAGCCAACACTGATGTATTTGTGACTATAGAGAAAAGTGGAAACCGTATAAGAATAGTACAGTGGTTTAACTGCCTAGAGCTAGAGAAAGTCTTAAATAAGAACTTTTCTTTTTATGCCAAAAAAAGAAGAAAATCTTGTAACATTGCTAGCAAATTGGCTAAACTTCTTGTTACATTAAAAAAATCACAAATAGTGCCACTCTATGTACGTAACACAGAACAAGGATAGACTTCCACATTTGTAAAACACATCAGAGAAATGGTGTGCAAGACTGCAAGGCAGAGGACTAAAATCTTGAACATGAAAACAAAAACAACCCCATGAAGCAGCCTTTTAATGCAATTAGAGGCAATATATGGAACAATAAGTTTGGTCAGGAGAAAATCAAGGAAGTCCCAGGATACCACAGCAATGAACTGTGTCTTTATGTTAACATGAAAATTTACCTCACCCCAACTGTAAGTGTGAGGTTACTTGTTTATCCCTTACAAACAATCTATCTTCCTGTATTAGCAATTCATGACATGTGCTTTATAGAAATGCAGTATCAAAACATGTGGTGAGATCAGAAAGTACTAGAAAATACCTCTACATATTTTAAAGTGTCCCCTACACCAAATCTGCCCATTCAAAGCAATCAGGGTAACAGAGAGGAGATCTAAAGAGACAACACCAAAATCTTTCAGTATGTTATTGAGCCAGAATACAACTTTTTTCCCCTAAAATGAGCTGGTAACCCCAATGTACTTGATAAATCTTACTAGATGAAGTTTACTAATGGCACAATGGTGTAACATTCTCCATGTTTATCTGATAAAGCAAATATAACTACTGCAACATGCTCAATGGTCCATAAACTTTCGTAGTCTTACAAACTTCAGTTCTCAGATTCAGACTTCTCTTGAGATGAAAGCTGTGTGCTGAAAAGCCACCACCATATGTCATTCACTGTTCATTCAGAACACGGTGAAAGCACACAAACAATGCCAGTTTGTCACAAAGTCCACAAGGACTGTACATCCTCTCAAGTAATTTTGCATTCTTATTTATAGCAGAGGCCTTTCAGATGGCAGAATGTTTCTTCAGCGTGGACCTCCATGTTTGGAGATTTCCACACTTGATGTACGATGACATGCTCCTTTCTTGCCCAAATGAGCCTCTGCTGGCACAGCAGGTCCACCTTCCCTCCCACTGCTGGTGAGACAGCATCACGCTGTACAAGCTACCAAAACTGCACTAAGCCAAATCTGATGGTGGCTAAAGGAAAAGGCAATTTAACAAACACAAAATTTAAAAGCATTGCCACTGCAGATTCAGGTTCTGTGCAACAAGGCTGTCACTAGCCTGAGTTCCAACTGCTGGAAAAGAGAGACAAAGCGTCTCCTCCTCTGCTTTTCTCACAGTACACCAGTGTGGTGGTGATGATGGCTCTGCAGTAAACTCCGTACAGTCTGCAAACACCAGGTCTTGCCTTGCTTCTGCCTCTGTCCAGAGCAGGAACCATTTGCTTAATTCTGAAATGTTAAGGCAGAACTACCAACTCGCTTTTACAAGCAACACGCAAATTAAAATTAAATTAGAAAATAAGTACAAATTAAAACAGAACTGGGCTCTCACTTTTGAAGGCTGTTGAATTTTAATCTCCTGGGAGTCAGATGCAGAATCTGATTTGGTGCCTCCAGAATTTGGTTTCTCCTTTTTTCTCTTCTGCTTCTTTTTCTTCTTCTTTGCTCCCAAATCCCCTCCAGGACTTCTGCCAGAGATTCAGAGAATGTGCAGTGAGAAAAATGAGTACCACTGAACCTAAAATTAAGAAAGTTAAATATGGAGAATCCAGCATTTTAATATGGAAAATCTTAACAGCAGTTTGAATGTGAAGAAAAGGCAGCAGAAAGGAAGGAAGGGAGGAACTGAGAGTATTGATGAAAAACTTCCTGCAAGTGCTGCCTAATTTGTTTTATACTCTGGCACCAGCATGACCAGGCATTTTGACATAGTAATGGCAAACTGTGACACTATCCAGCTGCCAGAGTTCTTCTTCAGGCTATTACCTGGCACAAATACAAAAGGACCAAAGTCAACACAGTTTGGCGGAACAGGGTAGTGTGGGAACTGAGGAAAGTAACCTCCTTGGAAACTCAGTAACTATTAGTGTCCTGATACTTCTCCCCCTTCATGCTCCACCACCAGGCACATCTACGTTTGAGATGCATCCAGATGAAAACACCGTTTTCAGGAAACTTTGTTCATAACATAAGTGGTCATGAAAGTCTTGCTGAACTCTCAGTAAGAAACAACACAAAACTTATAATGTATTTGTCCTTAAAAACAGTAAGCACAATGGGGTCAACCTTAATTAAAAAACCAAAAACAGAGTAAACACTATGCTTGCAGATTCTGACATATTTTGCCTATTAGTAATACAAGTTCGTTCTTCTTTAAGAAGATTCTAATTTGACAAATAACCAAGATACAGAATCAAGATTAGATTAGAATTTGCAAGGTGTGGGATGTGTTGGCAGTTCTCAGACAGAATGAAAATAAGGAGGCAATGAGTCAGTTAACAGTAAATCCTCTTTAAGAGGTTCATCTCTCTGCAAAACCATATGGACATAACAGAACTCATTCACGAAAGATACTGGAGTTTCGGTGCTTGGGTGTTTTTCATTGGAAAAGAAAAAAGTCAATGCAACAAACAATTCTTTATTTTAATCCCAGAGGAGGAAAATCTCCAAACATCATGCTGACAAAAAGAAAGAAAAGAACATAACTAAAGTTATTAAGATTCACACATTTGTAAGGGACATGTTATTCACTGTAACATAGTCACTTTGAAGATTATAATGCCCAGCTGTAGCATCTATACCTTGTCAGAGCTGAAATTGGCAAGAAACCTTCCCCCCCCCTCAAGTAGAGAGGCCAAAAGCCTGCAATTAATCCAACAAAACAACTAAGCAAAGACCCATTTTTGTGTGATCATTACTGTACTTTAGAACAGACTGCAGTGAAAGATTAATCCCAAGAAGTCCTTAACATTCTAAGTTACATTGGCTTAAGTTGTGCTCCTGGAAAGTGAGGAGAGATTTGTAAATGTAGCAGCCTCTGGGACAGGACCAAGGAGTTACTCATTGGAAAACAGTACAGCAGACCAAACACATAGGAGAGGTAAGAGAGTTTGTACTATTTATTAGAAGGCTGCAGAAAAAGAGAGATGACACAGGGAGGAAATCTTTAGTTACAGAACAAAGATACTGCCAAATCACCTAGATGACTCTGCTAACAATTTCACAGAAAACACAGAGTTGCTAAGGTTGGAAAGGACCTTTAAGATCACGAGTCCAGCACTAACCTAGCACTGCCAAGTCACCACTAAACTGTGCCCCTCAGTGCCACATCTACATGTCTTTTAAATACCCCTAGGGGTGGTGACTCAACCACTTCCTTGGGGAGCCTTTTCCAATGCTTGACAATTTCTCTGGTGAAGAAATTTTTCCTGCTATCCAATTCAAACCTGCCCTGGTGCAACTTCAGGCTTGTCACTTGCTACCTGAGAGAAGAGACCATTCCCTACCTTGCTACAACCTCCTTTCAGGTACTTGTAGAGAGCAGTAAGATGTGCCCTGAGCCTCCTCTTCTCCAGGCTAAATATCCCCAACTCCCTCAGCCATTCCTCATTAGACTGGTGCTCCACACCCTTCATCAGCTTTGCTGCCCTTCTCTAGACATGATCCAGCACGAGTTTGGAGTCCAGTGAAGGGCTCAAAACTGAACCCAGTACAGAGGGACGATCACTGCTGGCCACCCTAGGTCTGACACAAGCCTGGGTGCCATTGCTTTTCTTGGCCACCTGGGCACACGGCTGGCTCTAAAATCAATAAAATTTAAATCTATCTAAAGGCTTGTATACCAAGCTGACATTTTCTACAGAATTTAAATACAGAACAGACCCAAAAGCCCATCAAGAGCTTATAAATACAAACCAGTAAAACCCCCACACGTGTACAGGATGTAGGACTTCACCACCACTATCTAGCAAAACTGAGATAAAAATAGTGGGAAAGTGATTTCATCTTTGCTAGGATTCATTTCATGATGTATTTTTCTACTTTCTGGAACTGTCCACCAACTTTTCATCTTTCCTCCTAACATCTCACATACAGCAAACAAATAATGCCACTGTGTCCCTGAGCTGACTCCAAGGGTTTTGTGGTGCACCTCAGGCTACCAGGAGTTTCAGCAAACACTGTTGTTGGACTGACACTCTCAGCAGGCACTGAACCCCAGTCTGCACCAGCAGCTCACTTGGCTCTTTGTCTCTCAGGAGGAGCTGGTGCCACTTACACCATCGGGGAATTTTGCTCACTAGGATTACCTGAGGGTCAATGTTTTACTTAGTTTGGTGAAATAATGAACAATTACACTAGGAAAAAAGTTTGGCAGCTATGGAGAAAAATCAGTTTTGCTAAGCTTTACTAATATTATCCCCAGACAAACTATACTGTTACCAGGATAATTTGTTTGTTCTTTGACCAATTCAAGGCCTTTTTCATATAGAAATGCACATTCTTTAGCTGGGGAGGAAGGAAGACAGGACTAAATTGATGTAAAATACGCATGGTGTTTAAAACTACAAAACTACGTTTTAAAAAAAAATCTTCCAAAATCCCAGTCCTTGGTTTATAACCTTCAGGTTTAAAACTTTCACACTGTCTCTTGCAAAATAAATACTGGTATCTTTGTCTGAACATTCAGAGCAGCTATTTATGCAGTCTGCAGCTTGGGTCAGTCCTTTTTTACCGTTATAGTTCATAGAATGTAGAAAGAGGACTTAAACAGTGTTCTACTCATCCTACTACTGAGGCACGACTGCAAGCCAGATTTGGCAGCAGGCAGCAAGCAGAAACTTCTACTCAGTAAACAGCTTTGTCCAACACAAGTTACAAATGGATACCCAGCAAATTAGAGCCAAAGCAAAACCAAAACATCTGCCTTGAAAAGAACTTAAGGGCTCTAAAACTGGGAGTGAGAATGACTGGGAAGGGAGGAAGGAACTTACGTTGTTGAACTTGTAGTAGTTATGCCGGACATGACAGCACAGAGAATATGCAAAGGTAACAAAATAAATAAAAGCTCTTCTCTGACATACATATTCTTGTGTGCTGACTAAGATCTGAGTTCTCCTTTGTCTGCTCAGATACACCTATATGGTCACACCATGATATAACTCACTCTTAGCAGTCTGGGGATAAAAAAGTTTCCCATTTCTATGGAAATTGACCTTTAAGTGTGAAATATCCTTTTCCAAACTATCCTGCAACTGTTAAATGGACACAGCTCGTAGCACAGGTCCTGTGGGAAGCAGGAAAAGGATGTACAACTCAGCTTGTTGCCAGGTCAAGATGTCAGGCCAGAAAACACCTTTTCATGCATCAGATCAACAACACATCTGCCCCAGTGCAGCCCATCACATGGACACAGCTGATTATACCAAGAAAATCATTCAACATTAGACTTGGGGAAGATTTTGACTGTGTCAGAGACAAGCTTATACCAGGAAAACTTTACTGGCAGGAGGATGAGGCTACACACTGAGGTTCTGCTGTACCAAAGTGCAGGCATGGTCGAAGGTATTTTTAACTGCACCCACAATGACAATTCTGTCAGTTTGATGGATAAGAAAAAAGTGAGACCTGCACAAAAGTGACATGCAAATCAAAATTGAGCTGAGGCGAAGGAACATGCAAAAGACCTCATTCTGCCCCCAAAAGACTTAACCTTGCTCCAGAAACAGGCTGTGGATAAGACTCTGAGACAGTCACTGAGGCCTCCAGTTTTGTGATTTTTGTCTGCAAGTTACAAATTCAAGCCCATGATCCCACCCACATACCTTTCCACTTATGTACACACATCTGGTATTTTGCATAGATGTGAAAAAGAAATGACTTTTGCTTTTCCCTGCATGTGGTGGTGGTTTTGGGTTTTTTTTAACCTGAAAAATGGGGATACTTACTGCAACTGGGGAGAAGTGTGGCAGAGAAACTTACTTCATGAAGCTCAGAGCAAATCCATGGAAAGGTGAGATGGAGGAATCAGCAGGAGCGTGACAATTACCTCACTCAGATGGTCAAACCGTTTCAGCTCCCTTGGTTTTGAGATTATCTTTCCCACTGAATAACCATCAGTGTTATTTTAATTGCCTTTTTGAACACTAAATTCTACTTTAGCAGGAACAGCTTTTTGTAATATCAACATCTGTTTTAACTTACATGGAATGGTAATTTTAAGTTAGCAATTTCTCAGATTTAAAACCAAACATGTACTTCTGATGTTTATTTTCAAACTCAAAGGCCTGTGTGGGGTTCTTGCCTTCACGGTACTTGTCTCTCTGTAAGTAAGTGAGGTTGCAAAACTACATTTCTGAATATGTTACATATATATTTTTGATCACAAAAATCAGATCTCGTGTATGTGTAAGACTCCAAAAAATTTCAAAGCTTTATTATTTATACTAGGGGTGTCCTTCGTTCATAAAGAAAGTGGAGGTTTAGGTGCAAAGGGCTTTCCCATTGCTGGACAAGACTGCTGCCATTTCAAGTGAATAGAAAGGTCCTGACCACAAGGGCTCATGTCCTTCAAATTCCACTTACTAACAAACTGCCTTTACTATTAATCTCTCCTGATGAAGATTTCATTTGCATACGTTTCAATACTTAAAAATGCAAGTGTTTTGAGCATGAAAATCTAGTAGCAACACCTTAAAACCTGAACCAACAGATATTCCTCAGAGATCCGCATGTTTCGTCTGCCTCCCGCTTCCAGTCTGTAGGGCTGTACTCCAAGATGGAAATCTCCCCCGCTAAAACTGAGCACTGCTTCCAGTACCTTAAAAATATTTGTTTCTCTTCAAATCTAAAAGTAGTGCTGGTTATAAAGTTACATTTTTTAAACAAGAATCAGAGGTATACTCCTAAAACATTCAAAGTAAATAATTTGTGAGGGTTGGGAGTTGTTTAAAGGTCATACCTTTTCCTCATCTGTTTACTAAATGTTCTGAGTCCAGTGCCTTCCTAGCATTGAACATAAGGAGCTATTTAGAATGAACTGAGAGGCCTTACAAGGCTGGGCTCAGCAGGGTGGATTCAGGTGCAACAAATACATGTTTTGTACTTACACACTAACAAAGATATTTTGTAAACAACACTTTATTATAAAACAGAACAAAGACAGCATAATCCATCTAGCAGGAGCAAGCTGCAGACACAGAATAGGAAAACAGCAATGAGTCACACAACATACATAATCCTACATCTAAAACACAGGAGCAGAATCAGAGGACAAAGACATTTACACAGTTGAGAGCTATAAAATGGTATTTTCTTCTGCACTCATTCAGTGTTCAAGCACATAAGAAACATGCAAATTTTTTAAAAAAAACAGTCACACAGACACATACACACAGACATATACACACTTATATAGATGCACAAACCATGTTTTCCTGTGGCCAGTATGCTAAGGACCCATTTTCAAATGTCAAGAAGCATCCTGAAAGTGACCTGATTTACAAGACAATCCTACTAGAGACTGACACACAACACATACTCTACCTCCCTCTAAAAAAGTGAGGGTTAAAATAGTGTGAAGTTAAAGAGTGATCAGCAGCAATAGAGACCACTCAGAAATTAGCAAGTCACTTGACACAGGCATAGTCTCAAAAAGCAGGACTGCTCATAAATTGCTCAAGTATAGAAAACCTGATCTGAAAGCTCAAAGCAAACTTTAAAGTTACCTCAAAAATTACTGTATTATGATAAGGAGAAACCAGGGAATAATTAGGTTCCTATTACCATTCATTAATCTCCCATACTAAGAGTAGATCTTTGTGTGCTGTACTGTAAGATTTTTTTCCTTTCATTTGCTGGAATTTGTTTAAATATTTAAGCCTGCAGACAAAGAGCAGCAAACACGATTTTCAAAGATTACAGGAAAAAAGGTAATTCAAAAGTGAATATTACACTCCATGCAGCAGATACAAATACTTCAGAGGCTTTTTCTGCTGGAATGATCTAGCATTGATTTAACTAAACTTCATACTACTTGAAAGCATTCACTTCCTTATTCAAAGATGAATAATGCAGCTTTTTTTTAAACATTCATTCAAATGCATTTGGGATATACAACACAAACAAATTTTAGGGAGAAGGGTGCACAGCTCACCGCTGCCATCCCTCAGAGCTCAGTGAGACCCAAGCCAGAGCAGAGCAGTGAGCTGCGATTGGGAACACATCGAAGTGCAATTCTTTGTTCCCTGGCGCTCCACACACGCTGCGCTCGCTGCCAGAGCAGCCCGAGCACCAGCAGCACGCAGAGCCACACTGCAGAGGGCAGCTACAGCCCGGGCATGCACACAAACAAACAGCAGAGGAAAACGAAGTCAGAACATGATCCGAATGAATTCCGGACAGGCATCACCTGGCTATCAAACAGTATCACCAAGGACATCAGGATGGCTCCTATGCAGAGCAATAAATCATCACTTTCTGCTCTTAGGAGTGTTACTTCTACATATTTAGGAATCATCAACAGGGACATATTTACTCAAACAAGTGTAACAAAAGCCCAAAGACTATTAAACGCTATTTTGTTCCTTTTAAACATCCTGTATTTATATTACTGTAATTATTTCTGACACAACTATTTAAGTGTGCATTTCATTAATACAATAACAGAGCTGCAAGAATTAAAGTTTTCCACTTTCCTGTCTTTTTAACAAGTCAGTTCTCCAAAGACTCTTAGACTTCCCTTGCGACATTTAAGATGCAATGCTGCTTGTTGCCAAGCAAATCCTGGCGGCAGGAGACAACAAACAGCATCCTCAAACATAAAGCACCTACAGGAAAGCTCTCAACCAGATCAATCAGAAATTCACGAGGAAGATATTTGTGTAGCAGTGTATAGATTAACCTAGTTCTATTTTAGGTTACTCCAGCCACTCCTAGTTGCGACAACAAAGCACTTTCTCTGCAATCACGTCTTCTAACCTCTCGAAAAAGCAGAAAATTTAAATGATGTCGACTTTTAAAACACATTCTTTCAACACTTCTCAGCCCCAAGAGCCCGCACAGCAAGCCAGCCCCTTGGCCCCCTGTGCCCGGACCGACCATACTGCAGGCAGCCCAACACCAGCCGGGTGCAGGGGCCGCGTCTGTGCCGGATGCCTCTGCTGTCAGCTCGGCAGGCAACTGGAGACAGCGCCTGATCCACAGCGTGGGAAGATTTAAGACACAAGATTTAGTGGAGAAGGAACGACAACCAGAAAACAAGCGTTCGTCCCGGCTAATGCCGCGGTAAAACACTCCGCTCTGCTCTCCACAGCGTGCAGATCTGGAGGTAACATCTCCTTGTGGACAATGGGTGACGGCGAGGAGTGTCTGCGGGGTGGGCTGGCACAGCCGCTGCCCGGGCCGGTCCCCGGCCGGCAGGAGCGCGGGGGATGGCCGGGGCTGTGGCCGAGGCTGTGGACGGGGCTGTGGCTGAGGCCGAGGCCGAGGCCGTCCGTGGCTGAGGCCGTCCGAGGCTGCGGCCGTCCGAGGCTGCGGCCGTAGCCGAGGCTGTGGCTGTGGCTGAGGCCGTGGCCGAGGCTGTGGCCAAGGCTGTGATGTGCGCGGGGCTGCCCGCAGAAGCCGCTCAGCTGGAACCACCCGGAATGAGCGAGGGGGCACAGGGGCATCTCCTCCGCCATGGGGAAGGGAGGTGGTTCCTGACGGCCAAAAATACCCAGAAACGCCCCCAAACCCTAAAAGCGCCGACAACGCGGCAGGATTTACCCTCCCTTTTACGGCGTGATTTGAAGGCCGCTGTCCGGCGGGAAAGCGCCAGTGCCGCCGCCCCCTCCCGTTGTGCCGGGCCCGGGCTCTGCCCTCAGCCCCGGCGGGGCGCGGGGCCGTCCCAAACCGCACGCTGCGGCCGCGGGGCCGCGGGGGCCGCTCTGCCGCGGGCGGCAGGCGCAGGCGCCGCAGAGGAGTCGGGCCGGGCCGGGCCGCATAGGGCCCTCCGCCCGCGGGCACGACCGCCCGGCCCACCCGGCCCGCCGAGGGGCCGCTGCGGGCACCGGGGGAGCGCGGCCCGGACACCTCCAGCCCGGCCGCTGCCGCCGCGGCGCACACGCCGCTGCCTCCCCGAGCCGTGCCCGCCGCCAGCGCGCCCCTACCCCTTGGCGTGCTCGGTCTCCTCCTCATTGTCGCCGTCTATGCCGCAGGTGTCCTGGTCATCCAGCTCCAGGCTCTGCTGGCTGGCCGCGGACTCGCTGTCCTCCGCCATCACGGGGGAAGGAGGGAGGGGAGGGGCGGGGGAGCCTATGAAAGAACCGGGGCGCACGGGCAGACGCGGTCCGGAGCAGCTCCCTCTAGCTGCGGTCCTTTCCCGCGCCGCCGCTGCCAGAGGAGGAGAAGGAGGCGGCGGCCGGGGCTGCCCCGCCGCTCCCGCCGCCCCGCGGAGACCGGGGCGGGGCTGTGCGGGGGCAGCTCTGCACCCGGCCCGGCGGCCGGGCACACCCGGCCCTGGGTCCGGCCCCGCTCGGGCCGGCATCCATCCCGCCTCCCCGCCCTTCCACGGGCCTCGGCCCCCACCCCGTGGGCGCTGCCCCCGCACCGCGGGAGCCCCGAGGAGCAGCCTCGGCGGGTCCGGCCCGCGGGCCCCCCGTGTGGCACCGGCGGCACCTTCTTACACCCGGAACGCTCCGACACTCATAGGTCTCCTTAGAGGTTTCCCAGTGACTCTACGTTTGCTGCTAGATGTAGGCAAAACACCCATTTGCTTATGGCAGCACTCTGAAAGAAAGGAAGAGAAAAAAGCAAATGCATTACTTCGGATGTAGCTCTGCCCAGCTGCTCACACTACTGTCAGCCACCAAGGAACACACCAGTGTCCGGGGGACCCACCACACCACCATAAATCCAGCTTTCTGGATCTTCCCCCATTTTACTCCTTCCAGGTTCTGTCTCTCCTCTGCTTTCCATAACAGCGTGTAGTCATGGCTGTGTCATGGCTACACAAAATTAACCTGTGCCTGTAATTGTGAGAGGCCTTGAGCCACCTCAGTTGCATATATGAGTATAGGCCCAGATCCTCAAGTGGACTTTGCTGGTGCCATAATTAACTTTTCCTCTAGGACTCAAAACAAAGCCCTACAAACAAAAGTTGCTGCTGGTGGAGGCTGCTGAGGCTGCCATGGCAATTCCAGCATGGTGGCCACTAGCCACTGGCTCTCACAGCACTTGCTGTTTTCCTGAAGCCTTTTGTATTTCTACAAGCTCTGTGCTAGAAAAACTGGAGTTGAATGGTAATGATTTGAACCCAGGGAAACAAATAAAGAGCAACTTGTGTTAATTATTTGAACTATGATGATTTCCATGATCATATCAAACTTTCTGGATGAGATTCAGAATTTCTGAGTGCTTGCTTTGGCAGTCCTGCCAAACATCACATAAAAACATAAGAACAGCATGCATCAGTTCTAATTCTCCTTATCTGCACTGCCTCCTTGAAAGTAATTTAATGTGAAGTTATTGTTCTTCCCATTTTGGTTTAAGGTGATGATTTGGATTACTTTTTCCTATTTTTGTTTTAAGGTGGTGTTATGTTTTGCTTTATCATGAATTGCAGGTGACATGTGAAGTAAAAGATCCTACTGGCTCAGCAGAAGACAGCTAGATGTCCCTCCAGCTGTCAAACTCTCAACCTCTGTGTACAGAGCACCAGACTGGGTGCCACTCTGTGTCCCACTGCACTTGGTTTTTTACAACTTGCCACAGGAGCTTGTAATTCAAATGTGTAAGATGGAGTCTGCAATTTACACTTGGCCAAGCATGAACTCCCAGTGCCAAGCCATCACTGTAGTTCAGAGGGGAAGTGTGCCTACCATTTTATTACAGTGTGAAATGACCTTTAGGAGTTAAAACTTAATTCAGTTGTAGAGCATAGGAGAGAAAAGAAATCTCAAAACAAAGGCACAATACCCAATAGTTTTCAGTAACAAAAAGAGATTGTGAACAGTTGTCCCATAGCCCAGAGAGAAGTTAATCCACTGATTACTAATGATTTTTTCCCCTCATAATAATGTGTAGGAGAAAGCAAGAACAGTATATCAATGACTAAATAGCTATATGGAATCACTGTGTTGGAGAAGCTGTGGTTTAACTATCTTTTGTTCTTTATTGTAATTTTCCTTACTTCATTGAGACAAATGGAGTGTAGGAAGCCTGGATCCTGACCCTTGCAGTTCATAGTGACAATAAAAGAAGCAATTTGAATTGCTCCCAGCAAGCTACCAGTTGCTGTCCCGTGCGAAGGGGCAGTACAGCTGCAGACTGGCTGCTATTCTATACTTCACAGCACATGTGAAGAACATCCTTATGGATAGAAGTTTATATCTTGAGAGGCACAACTGAGATGATTGACCGCTAAAAGGTCAAATGACAACACTGAATTGTGCTTTGTGTTCAGAATATGGAATTTTTGCTTATTCCACAAGTAGAAAGGTTGACCAGAAGTGAGAGTCATGCATCTGCGTGAGGATTTCATGATGAAGTTTCGCATTTCTGAAAACTATCAGATTCCCAGAGCATTTAAATTCACCCTACAGACACTGCTCAGCAGTTACACTACTTGATAGATGTTAGACATCACATTAATAGAGGTCTTCCAAAAACAGAGCAGCAAGGTGAAAAAATGTACCTCTGCATTTCAGGAGCCCACATGCTCAACCACTGGAGTTAAACAAGTATGTTCCATTAGGACAGTAAGCAGGAAGGATGGCACATGCTGTGCCTCAACAGCCTCTCTGTGGGCATCTGCACTTCCAAGATATCTGGTATTGCATCTGGGTATTTCCAGGAACTCCCCAAAATGCTGCATACAGGTACAGCAGACACAACCCCCAGACTCACACCAGTCTAAGCACACAATCAAAAGCCTCAGAAGTGTGTCATTTTAAATTTGCCAGGTAAAGAGCCAGTGTTTGTGAAGGTGTGAACTTACTGTTCTTAACTGATTAAAAAGACCTTTTCTGAGATGTACAGGGAAGATAAAAGCCTTTTTTTATTTTATGAAGATTGAAAAGAGGAAAGAACAGTCATTTTATAGAACAGCTAAAAAATTAGTAACAAAGGAAAACAGACTTCCTTTGGAGGAGATATGCGTCACTTAATACTAAACAGCATATAATGAAATCAATTAAAATAATTCCAGCATATCATGAATTATTCATTGTTGGTTATTTTCATAGGTCTCCTTAGAGCTTTCCTAGTGACTCTACATTTGCTGCTAGATGTAGACAAAATACCCAGTTGCTTATGGCAACAAACTGTAAGAAAGGAAGAGAAAAAAAGCAAATACATTAATTCGGATGTAGCTCTGCCTAGATGCTCCCACTGTCAGCCAAGGAACACACCAGTGTCCAGGGGACCCACCATACCATCATAAATCCAGCTTTCTGGATCTTTCCCCATTCTACTTCTCCTTCCAGGTTCTGTCTCTTATCTGCTTTCTATAACAGAATGCAGCCATGGGTCAGTTGTGGCTACACAAAACTAAGCTGGTCCTGTAATTCTGAGAGGCTTTGAGCCACCTCAAAAGCATGAGGTGGCTGTAAGTGTATGAGTATAGGCCCAAATCCACAAGTGGACTTTGCTGGTGCCATGTTTACCTTTCCTAGTTGACTCCCAGAGCAAACCTACAAACACTCAAATACTTTGGGCACCTCAGTGACAACATGAGCTCAAAAGAACCCTCAGCTACTGAGGGAGAAGACATCTAAGCCTGGCAGTAAGAAATACTGGGGATTGTGAATCCTAAACTCCCAGGGTTGTACAAATTTTTCAGATCTCACCTGCTGTATGAACTATCAAGTGAGGCTGTGCAGTACATGGTCAGAGTTGTGCCCTGCTTCTCTTTGCTCTTCTGGGACTGAATGAAGCCAGTCCAGATACTGTTTCCCTCAAGCAGCCAGGCATAATCCAGACTTGTTTACCTGCCTAGCAACGGGTATTAATTACATCCCAGTGAGCTAGTGATATATGCTCCAGCAATCAGGCTATTGTCATCAGCTGATTTGTCTGGCTATTTTGTGTATTAAACACTGCAGAAAAGAAGTACCTGAAACTTTTATGCAGTCTTAGGATTGCTCCTACCTTTACACATCACACTGAAATATTCATGGCATTTTTAAATTAAAATGGATTTTGATTGCAAGTAATAATAACAAAGAACTTGGTGTGACCATTTTTTATCTTTTACATTGGAAACAAAAGTGATTCCATTTGAAAATTAGCTAATAGTTTAGTGTTTTCTCTATTTTCCTAATTAACATTAAAAAAAGTTAGGGAGCAAACAAATATATTTAGACTTTGTTTAACACAAGTGCCTACTAGTACTACCTCAATGGTTTTTTTAATTGGCTGTTCTTTATGGTGAAAGCTGAAATACTGTCTTCATCAATTCTGAATGAGAGATAGGGTAAGAGAATATGGATTGAAGATAAACAGAACAAATGCACCAGAACACTTCTAGATAGTTGTTACGGTTAACAACAGGATAGGTGGAAATGCTTAGGAAATGAAATGAGCTTGTGATCTCATATGTTGCACGCTTGTATCCATGTGAGATCACACCTCTGATCTTCATGGTTTGTCTCACCCACTTTACGTCTTTAGCCTCCTGCTGCATACCACATTTGGTGAGCTGCAGCCTTGCCTGTCTCCCACAGCCCACTTGCTGATGTCCTGTGTTGGCTGCAGCATTCAAACTGGGGGACAAGCATTCTCAAAACAACCCACTCTTTCTGCTGCACTCTTATTCAACCTTTCCTTGTGTGTAATTCCATTTTAAAATGCAACTCATACCATACCTCATCTATTTTACATCCTACCTTTGCACGGAATCATCTGCTTCTTCATGCTAGTGCCTGCACTGGCAAGGGCCAAGGGCTATACAAAACTGAAAAGGGTTAGATATTTACACGTATAGCGAAAACATATTGTAGCATTAAAAAATATGTATGATAAATACAAACCCTCATGCTTGAGAGTATAAGTGATATGGATAGAAGGACTTTCTTTTTGTTATTATGGCTAGTAGAGACTTCTCCACTTTTCCAAAGCATCTGTTTTTGATGATTTTTGGAAGCAGGCTACAAAGACTTAGATCAAATACACAAAACTCATTCCAGCACTGCAATTCCTCAGTTCCTAAGGTCTCTAACCTCAAAAGGTAAAAAAAATAAATAAATCATGCTTTATATTAGGAGGTATTTAATAATCAGAACTGGCACAAGTAATTACAAATATATACATCTTTTGCATTTTCAATTCTATTTTTCTTCTAAGACTCTTTTCAATCAAATTAGGTGAATGAGAATTAGTGGTGACAGATTTTTTGACAAACATGCTGTTGACACTGGTGCTGCGAAAGCTTTAACCAATACTCAGCAATTACTTCTACCCATCCAATCTCCAAATCAATCCAATTTACTCCTTCAGTTCTGCAATCAGTTCTCTCACTAGCCTTTTACAGTTCTCCCTAACAATGTACCTGCTGTTTCCTTCTCTTTGCAGGGAAGTTGCAGGGATAATCAAGATGCTTTCTTTCCCTCTGGATGAAGGGAGTGATAGATCCATGGATTACTCTTCATCTCTCAACCATTTCAGTATTTTTCCAAAATGAAAGTCTTTAGTTTTCTGTTTCACATAGTTCTTTACCTCAAAACAAAAAGGAGCTCTCTCCTGTGACGTGAAATTTTTCCTGCTAGAGTGAAGAGGCTACAGCCTGACTACAACTGTCAGAGCATTTGTAACAGACAAGAACTATTGGGGTGCTCCTCCATGCCCAGTTTGCTGCAGGGCACTGTTAGACCTCCTGGAATGGAGATTAGAGTCTGGAAACCTTGACAATAATATTGAGGATAGGTCTCAAAGTTCAGGTCCAAAGAAGGAAACGAAAAGGTCTGGCTATCCCCCAAACAAATAGCATGTCTATCAAATCCTTTAGTATTCATTACCTAGTTCCATTAGCGTAAACGACAAGCAGACCTTGGATGACAATAGTATTTTATGACAATAGTGTATTATGACAAACAGAATGCTCCTTGTGGGGACAACCTGCTCAGGGATGGTATGTTGTTACTTCTGGGTAGAGGCTCTTTTTCACACATTTCCATGATAACAAACAGAAAACAATGTTCTGTAGGTTGCTCCAACTAGCAATATCCCATTAACTTACAAATCAGATAAAGGGATAATGCCAATAAAGGTTCTGCATGCCTTCTGGGTGGTTAGAAACAGATTAACAGCACAGCTCAGAACGTACACTTACTGCATGGAGAATTACATTGAGTTAAAAAGCATCTCATGGACACAGTGTCTTTCCTATGGAGACAATGGGAAGTCAGGCTTTATTGTAACTCTTCCATTTCTATGCAAATTATTTTTTAGATTTTACAGTGAGATTTTGCCCTGCAAAATTTTACAGCTTTGTACAAATGTGCAACTCCAGATTAACTTACTTAAAATACAAGTATTAGACAAAATTTAATCACAAAATTTAGATATCAGGTCTAGGTTAGAAGGCAAGTGTGAATAAATCTTGTGCAAGGTACAGCAGAGGCACAGCAGAAATTCAGCATCAAGCACGGTTTTCACCCAGCAATGTCAAACCACAAGGACAATTAAGTTAATTAATACAAGACTTAATGGCCTCTTATGCTGGTTCTTCCAGTCAGTCCAGGTGAGCAACATTTACTTTGGCATTGCTTGATGTCAAAATGCTGAGACTAGTATTTAATTTTATAAGCTTTATAAACTTTTATATTACATGCATTTATATACCTACATGTGAATGTGTATGCATGCACATGAGCGTGTGCACACACATTTATGTAGGTATACTTGCAAGGATTTCAGGGAATAAAAGACCAATCCAGATGTCAAGACAAAAACACTCCTCATATGGGAGGAGTGGCTATCACATTCTGCTTCTCTTATTTTTATTGTGTTACTTAATACAGGACTACAGGGTGTTAAATTCGAGTTAGAGCAAATGGCATAGATACAGATAGCTTGAGAAAGCTCACCCTCATCAAGACCAAAAAGTAGCTTTACTGAAAATCTCTATTAGAGTGTCACATTGTATGTCCCACTGATGTTGGCCTCAGAGTGTGGCACAAAAGTGAAGGTAGAATAAGGGAGTTGTGTTTATAGAAGGAGCATTCCCTGAGGACAGGAGAGAGAAGCCAAGGCCCGTAGCCTCTCTCATCTCCAGGGACAGGGGACACTGGGAGAAAGGTCCTGCCCTAAGCATGTAGGTAAGGATAGTATGGGCAAGTCTCCAGCTGTGTTACTTTCTTTTTATGCAGATTTTCCTGAGTTTGCAATGTGGTTCTGGTCTCTTTCTTTATTGATGGAAAACTTCCAGAAAACACGTGGAGGGAACAGAATCCACCTGGAGCAGCTTGTGGCGCGTATGCCACAGTGAGAGCTGTAAGCTCTATCCAGCATAAGAGTAGGACAGTGGTAGGTTTCCACCTAGGGAGAGGAGCAGCTCAGGAGCCAATGTTGCAGGGAGTGTGCTTGTGAAAACCTGGCGAGCGCTGGGGAGAAGACAGTTGTAAGGCTTTTTAAACTCCCTAAAACCATTAAATCACCAAAACCCTTTAAAAAACCAATGCTTGTAACAGGAGCCCCTTGAAATAATTTCTTCCAGCTTTGATGCTCAACATCTCTTGCAGCAGGACCACCTGTTCCTTGAAAGTGGGATTTCTCATCTCACAGCAGTATTTCAAGCAGCATTTCCTACCTTTACATAACTGTGGGGAGCATTCCTCACTTGGGTTTATTGAGGAATCTGTTTTCCTAGTCATTGTGAATACAAACTTCTGCTCTACAGAATTACAAAAATAACTTGTAAACAAGTATTTCATTTGTACCCCCTGTTGTCATGTTTTCCCTCCCTGTGGCTGTAAGTTTCGAAGGCAGAATAGCTATTTAATGATCAAACACACTAACTGGCACTGTTACTTCCCAGAAGACAAGCACATCAATAAAACAAGAAGTACTTCCGTTAAGTAATAATAGATCAGGCACACCATTTTGCAACATAATATCCTGGAGAAACCAGAGGATTACAGGAGGAAAGAACTAGATACCCTTTCTGTTATTATTGACAAACATAAGACAGTACCTGGTTTCAATTTACGCATTGGAATTACATGAGTAACATGAAAAAATACTCCTCTATTCTGAAAATGGCACTTGACTGCGGCCCACCTTTCTACCTGAAGCTCCAATTCCAATTGGTTTGCAGCCTGGAAATGAAAGTATCAGATATGATGAAAACATAGTGTGTGTATACATACCTATCACAGTATATGATATAATATTATCTATGTATTACAGTTCATAGGTGTGTGTGTATATATGTGTATGTGTGTGAGTGTGTGTGTGAGAGTGTGTGTGTGTGTGTGTAAGGTTAGCACTGAACCTCACAGCTTCCATCTGTCTGTAAGCAGAGGAACAGGAAAAGAATAATTGAGTTGCTCTGATTTTTCTCAACTTTGGAAACAGTAGTTAAAAGTGTTTTTATTTTAATCTAGAACCAAGGTGCTATTCAGGAAGCAGAAGTGATACACGGCCATCAGTGATGCGTATTGATTTGAATGGAGATGTTGTAAGCTGAATACTGCCCCAGCCAGAAGGTGGGCAATGTCTTTCCAGCTGACAAGGATCTCTGCACTTGGACTGACAGGAGGCCCAGGAAACAACTGATGAACTTGTTCCAGCTTTCTGGTGTTATTAAGTTATAAACTGTGCTTATATTGAGACTGTAAACTGTGGTTTGCACACAGTACATGTGGAAAAGCAGTTCACCACCAGGTGGCAAATACAACTTGAATTTCAAATGCTAGAGGCCCAAACGGCAGCACTGATTCAGAAAAACCTTACCTGTCACCTGTATGTTTTAGAAAAGCAAATTGACACATCTCATTTGACCAAGTTCAAGGATGTACTGGATGAATGCTACCATGTCCCAAGTTACGGAAGATTTTTAGTTTAAGAGGTACTGTGTTTTAACAAATTTTAATTCCCAGATGAATTATTGCTGGTTAAGAAAAAAAAGAAGGGACCTTCCTAGAGAAAGAGTAAATATCTAACTCAACACTTGCTCATTTATTCCACTGTTCTATAGGCTAAACCTTACATGGGACATTTAATTACCAATTTCAACCAAGTTGTTTTGGCATAGTGAACTAAAATTAGAGCTCTAGAGCATTCGTGGATAGAATGAAGGGAAGAAAATATTGCCAATGTATTTCAAGGTATTTGCTTAAATCACTCTACTAAAGCTACTCACTCCTCCCTGTAACACAGAAAAGCATCACAAGGAGTTTCCAGATGCTGGGCTTCTTTTGTCATCTGTTCATCTCAGATCAGTACCAGAATTTTGTATAATTTGTGTAACATCTTAGACTGCAAATGGGGCAAATTAGATCCTGCCCCAGGGCAGGATCCATTTTTATGTCCTGTATTTGCAAAGGGTTTAGGTATCTTTTTAAGATCAACATATTTTCATTCTTTTGTAAGCTTTGTCATTAAAAACTTTTGCATTTTTAACCTACTAATACCTGCCATCATAAAATAAGAAAACAATTGCTTTTCTAGTGGATCTTCAACATGGACTAAGATCACTTGGAGCTGCTGATGCCAAGAGCTATTCAAGTCATATTTTGTTCTCTATGTTTTATGAGCTTTATTGTTACTTGCTTCACTGTGCAATTGCAAAATATAAGCAACAAAACTCCTTTGTATTTTACCAAAGTATCTTCTTCGGTAAGTTTTTGAAAATTAAAACATGGAGCTTGTCACTGGACTTTAAGATTAGGCAAAGTGTACAATAAACACATTAATCTCAACCTGTTATCTGACCTGTGTTACTGTGTTCCAATTTCATTTACTATATGGCTCAGATGCGTTGGATATATTGAGAAATACATTTCATAAACAATATATTCTGCAAAATCAAACTATGATGTGGCTGGTGATATTACAATTAAAAAATGCTATTTCAAAGAAGATTTTCAAAATACAACACTGTGTTTGTTCAAATGTATTTGCTGCATTATGGCCACTAATCATCAAACCATCAAACTCTGTGTTTTGTACATAAAACCAACACAATTAAAGAAACAAACCACTGCAATTTAATAGCAACAATCTCACTTTACAAGATAGTAACGATGGAAACTTTGCAAAGGAATGTGGAAAAAGAACGTAATTAAAAATGACAGATTTAAGACAACAGAAAGTTGAAAATTAAATAGCACAATAATTCTAATAGGCAGAAATTTTAACCAGAATGTTTAGTTATGCAGCATTCTGATTAATGTGACACGGTATTACCAGCACTTACTGACATCAGACATACACTGTTCCTTTAAAGTAGTATTATTCTGTTCAGTGACCTGGAACAGACTGACAATAAGCAACCCAGAGCCCAAAACCACTTCATAGGTGGTCAGTAGCAAAAAACCAGAACAGGAAAGGACCTGGAACACACGTGATGAGTAAAACTTAACTTACTGCTAACATGGTGATTTCAATATTCAATGCACTCCACAAATGTTCTAGATTTTTTTTTACAACACATACCAATTCCAAACATGAACCAAAGCAAAACAGAGGTGATCTGGCTTTGTGGATGGAGAGGAGCACTGGCCTGGGAACTAGGAAATTGTGATTCAGTTCCTGGTTCAGATCAGACTCCCAGATAAGACATACAGTAAAATGGAAATTACAACACTCACCTTCTAAGAAAACTTTGAAATCTACTGAAAATAAAGCAATGAATCTGAGTTGGGGCTTATTATTAAAAATTAAATATGAACTCTATAGCACTTTCTCTAGTCATTTGAGAGATTACTTAATAATTAACTTTATTAAGCATGACTGCTGCTAATGCTGCATAAAAATAATTGAATTAAATAATTGAATGATGAACTGAATGTATATGAAGAATTCCACAAAAGTGGAAGTCTCATACTTTTCCTTTTTTGAACCCAATTCATGAAAAAGTGAGAAGAGTGCAGTGTGAGTACCCACAGAAATCTCAGAAACAAAATTGGTCCCATGGGAAGTGGGACCACAGGGAATTTTGGTGATATCAGGATTTAATTTCCAAAGTCTTCAGTGATACTTAAGCAAATAATTACATCTTTATCAAGATATCGAGAATGCTTTTCTGAAAAGGGATCTAAATTTCAGTATAGACTGAAGGTCATGAGAGCTGCAAAAGAAAATGTGTAAGTCACACAAGCATAAATATGGACATGAAAATGAAACCAAAGTATTTTTCTTATTAAATAACAAAATAATTTGATAACCACCGAAAGAGGAAAAAATCCATAAAGATATTTTTTGCAGTTTATTTTCAATTATAATTTTTGGATAACCAAGCAGCTCTGTATGGAAAAAGCACAGAAGAGTAATTCTGGCACTTTTGGATAGTACATTTTTTCCCCAAAATTTTTTCTAGACACATTCAGTCCACTTGCTCGGTCTATAGTCCATTTTATATGAGCGTGATTAGCTCATATGATTCCAGAGGAAATTAACAATATATACAGTCAATGAAACTATTTTCTTGGCTACTCTGGGCCCTTTAAAATGTCTTCTAAGTCTATCCTGGCTAAACAGAATCCACAATATACATGATAGCTACAGAATACACTGTCTTGAAATGAGAAATGCTCAGCACAAAATGGGACTCTTGGCATGCAGCTCAAAATAAAAGGTAGAAGTTCAGAAGTTTATAAAATCTCAAATGGGGTCAATTAAAAGGACTTAGCAAAAGAAGGGACTGTTAATGTTACTGTAAAAAAGGCACTTTGAGAAAATGGGACCAGAATTGGAGGAATCTTAGTCGACACAAAGTTCAGTTTGGTTTCATAAAAAGGCTTCAATGCTAAGGGATGCTACTCAAGTTTCCTGCAGTTGTACATTAAAATAAGTTGCTGAGTAGTTTATAATAAAGGACAGAAAATGTTTACAACCAACTTGTAAAATTAAGAAAAGCACAGTATAAGCAAAATATTACTAAAAGCAGCAATGCATAGCCTTTCATTGAGATAATGCACAAATTTGGACACCATGTGTCAAACTCCTGTTTTTAAGATACTTTCAGTAGCATTATCAACACAAAATTGGCCTACAAAACAAAAGCTTTACCAGCTCCCATTCACAAGGAGATTGAGGTCATAAACCAACTAAAACAATTTGTCAGTATTTTCAACATCCTGGATGACCAATATCAAGTATATGGAATAATAATCACACTCTTTGTTCAGCTGTCTCACTGGAGGCAGCCATTAAATCAGAGGAATGATTTTAATTCTTTTCTAACATTTACACAGTAATGCATTTAAGTTCTTTCAAATGTTGCTCACCACAGTTTGTTTTTCTCTTTTCTCTCCACAACAAAAAAAAAAAAAGAAAAAAGAAAAAAAAAGAAAAAAGGAAAAAAAAGAAAAAATCAAGCACTTCCACAGAAAGGATATTTGGCAATTTTATATTCCACTGAAGGGTGGATTTTCACAATAGCTCACTTTAGATTGAAAGTCATTAGTGGTCTTTCCTCTCGTTTCTGCCAAGGACTCTTCTTATCCTCACCTTGGTCATCTTCCTCATCCTCCTCGTCCTCATCATCATCTTGAACGGATGTTCCATGTTCAGGACTAGTTAATGGCTCTGGTTTGGTATCCACAGTTCTTGTTTCCTCCTGCAAGCTGGGCAGCTGTACACCACTTCTCTTACTGGTGCCTTCTAGGAGGCATCGGAGAGCATTGTCCTCAGGGCTACACACTGCTGTTCCACACTCGCTGCCACTTTGGTCCATATCATCCAAGTACACAAGTTGTGTGTAGGCTGTGCTATCTGAAACCTTCCGCTCTCTCTGCTGGTGCTCCTGCACTGGTGGGTGACTCTGTGGTGCAGAAAGATGATCTCCTCTTCCCTTTCGGGCAGATTTTGGTTCATTCATGTCAACACCAGAGTCCAAACTGGCATCATTACTCCCATTCCTGCCAGCTCTTTGGAGATCGATGTACGAATGTCTAACGTGAGCATTTGAACGTCCATCTAGAGAAACAAACCATGCTCGAGGATGAGGCAATGGCTTTCCACCTCCTAATTCCATCAAAGCCTTTTCTGTAAGAAGCTGCACTTCACTATTCATTTGAGCCAGGGATGCATCATTAAGTGAGGCAGGAATGGAAATAGATTCAGACATGGAAGCATTTTGCTGACTCCACTCAGCTGCACCTGAATCTTGCAAATGTTGCTGAGATATTGCTTGGGATGCCAACTGCTGGGGTTGCAGCTGTTGGGGGGGATGTGGGAAAAGCCGTGCATGAGGATTAGGAAGCTCAGCCTGAAGTCTTTCTATATCGATCTGCTGGTCAGCTGGGACAACCAGAGGCTGGCTAACAAAAGGGTGTTCTCCAGGCAGTTTCATGTAATGACCTGGGATGACCAGTGCAGGCAAAACCTTTCTGTAAACACTATCATTTACTTGGTCAACAGAATTGCAGCAGATTAACTGACCTGGTCGAGGGAAAGATGTAGGTCGTTCAAGGTGATCAACTGAACGAGACATCATACAATCAGTAGGTCTGCAGTCCAGCAGCTCTTTTTCAGGGGCTGAAGGTGTGGGGTATATTTGTTCCTGAATATTGTAATTACTTCCAGTAACAATATGGTTCATAGATACTTGAATTTCTCTCTCCTGCTTTTCAAATAACGGCTGAGACAGCATAGCATTGTAACTTCTCCTATACTCATCTTTGATAGGGGACTCATAGCCTTCAGCTGTTTCTGTAGATTTTCTTGTCTTTAAAGGAAAACTATCTGCCGATTTGTGGTAGTCTTTTCTTAGAGACCCACTGGGAGTCAAATCATCCAAGGAAATTCTGCTCTTGTCTTTCTCCTTGTCAGAGAGCAGTTCCTCTCGGGAGCTAAACTCCTGGGAAGTACTGAAGGAGTGTTTGAGCATAGGTGTATGCATATCTGCTTCTCCACTAGGTGATACCATCTCCATGTGGACAGCACTGATTAATTCCTTTGCCCCTGAGTTTTCAGGATGTCCACTGCTAGCAACAGACAACCCACCAGGAAATTCTGACTCACGACGTGAAAATATTAAATTTATATGGGACATTGAGGTTGCCTGATCTTTCTTAGATGTGTCCAGTGCTGTTGACAGTTGCAGTTTCTTATGATGTTGACGTGGTCTTAAACATTTTCTTCTATAAAAGTCAGTAAAAAAAGAAGTTACACATTTATGACTGTTGTACACAAAATCAAAGTAGCAAGTGTCTTAATGGAAGATTTTTAAGCAGTGATTAGTATTAAGAGAATTGAGTTTTATTACATAACCTAACAATTAAAAGTTTATCTCAGCAGCAAAGATAAAATTAAAGAATAACTAATGTCAGTTGGGAAATATATCAAGTACCAATTACAAATTGGAGAAAATGTCTGGAGAAGGCAAATATAAAAGTCACTCATTAATAGGCACTTGCTAATGAGCTTAACATTCATTTTAATGTAAGGTTAATATAAGGATCATTTGCAAATGCATAACACGTACAGTGATGCATCTTGAACCTATGCCCATGTTTGATAGGAACACAGGTACAGATGTGTGTGATTCATTCGACTAACATCCTACCAAAGGCAGGGATTGTATATGCTGCATGTAACCAGGAACAGAGGAAATTTGATCTCACTGTTTCTATTCCAAGTGTTTGCTTGCACTTTCCCCCCCCTCAAAGTAAAAATATTTCAATGCAAAATTTTTTTTAATTTTGTAAGCAAAAAAAGCTTATATTTCTAACATGGACTAAGTAACCAGGATGGTGAATCTTACCTGCAATAATACAAAAGCAGACACAGCAAGACTAGAAGTATGAGAGCCATCCCTCCTAAAATTGCCAAAAGAAACATTGTGTGATAGCTGGTAATGTCGTGTGTTACAACGGGACCTGGAAGGCCAGAAAAGAGAATTGAGACCTGTAACAACCTGCAAACAGGAAGAGGAACAACACTTAAGCAAGGAGAAGGTCATCTTTCCTTGTTATCAGGGTGCTAAGTAGCACTGCCACTCATAGTGATAGTGCCTATTGAGCAAACCATCTCTGGAGAAGGGAGCAAGTTGTGGAGAAAGCATGTGCCGGTTTTCATGACTGCAACTCCCAACTAGATCATTCTGTGGAAAAGCAGTTAGTTTCAATGGGAACATGCATTAGTGAATGCTGCCTTCCAGGTCCTAATGCTGACACAGTGTGCCAAAGCTCTCACGACTGAAGAAAAGCCATCACAGCATCTTCCAGCACTGCAGTGCATGGAGCAGCACCGTGGGCAACAGCTTCTCTTTACCATCTGTGGTGCTTCACACTAAACAGTGCCTACAATGCAGTACGGGATTCGTTGGAAGGTGTGTTGGTGCCCTGAAGTCTACGGCAAGCCAAACCAAGCAGATCTTCAGTAGCTTTAAAAAACAGGCCACTAGTGAAACAGAGTTGTAATTCCAGGTTTAAGTAATACTTAGTAAATGTTCTAACATACAAAGGAATGCACACATGTGGACAACATCTGTTCACAATTATGCATATATTACCCTGTTGGTTTGTAAAATTCTTATCATGACTTTGAAATAAAGACCCAAATTTTCATCTGCAGGCAAGCAGGTATGGCACCAGCGGGAAGACTAACATGCATGTACTGTGAAGGACAGCAAAGGTTCTAGGTCATGAGGCTTGCAAAACCTCATCTGTGGATTGTGGGTGGTCTGTAGAGCCACTGCCAGAAATACAAAGCTCATTTTTGTCCATTTTTTGAGATAAGAAATCAAATAGATTCAATTAGTAGATAAAATATGCAAAAATACATCAACTCATTAAAAGTAACATAAATTATATTGCATCTGGGAAATTTAAGTATTTATACACTGCCTCTCAACTACCTTTACATAATTGATTGTTACTGTTGCTTTAGGACATGAAGCAACAAAGAAGTTGAATAAAATCACTTGAATTTTTCATGAAAATGTTGTTCCCACTGGAACACAGTTTCCGGAACCCAGATGTAGCCCTCAGAAAGAAGGAAAAGTAAAATACAATCAGAAATTCTGCCATGCAAGCTGAACTGCAAGGACAAATAAACCTTCTCCTTTCAGGGTTACAAGCCTTGTAACCTTAGAATTACAAGCACAATGTCATGAGTAGCGTAACTTTCTTGTAACCTGGGACAGGGCTGTACTGGGAAATGTTTGGCTCACAGCAGTTGCTTTTTCTTCAAGTATGATTATTTTGTAAAATTCCATTAAATTTGATACGATAGCTTATTCAGATCTGCACCTGCCTCTAAACTCTGTTCAGTGATGAATCAGATGAATATTCAAGCAGTTTCATTTGACAGAACCTCAAATAAAAAGCTTGCATATTATGAAAAAACTTCATGGTACATATGTATAGACTTTAAAACTTGTCCTCATGTAACAGTTTGTTTTGTTGGTTAGATAATACTTTATTTAGCTTGCAAAGCCAAGTCAAGAATTTTTTCATTTCTACTGGATTAGGTTTTCAGCCAGAAAACCTAATAAAAGAAATCTGTAAGAGGAGGGGTTTTGTTTTTGTTTTGATTGATTGACTTTTTTATACATACAAGTATCTTAGATTATTGGTGGCTGAAGAATTAATACCAAGACATCTGAAGCAGCCACAGAGAGAAAAAAAGGAAGAACAAGCGGCAACATTAATATCTCCACAGGCACAGAAGTGCATGTTCTTAATGTCTAGTGCAAAGCCATTTTCTACAGACATGCCAAGAGGCTTGCAGATGGCAACCAGTCAGCTCATCTGCTAATGCCACTCTAATACACTTTCTAGAACTTCTAATGCTATGTTATTCACTATGTAAATTAATAAAGCATAAATCAGAGCAAATGGGCATCTTCAGCAGAAAAGGAAAAAAGTGACAATCAATCAATCAATCAGTCAATCAATCCATTAGTAAATGTCTAACACAGGATGATGGTTTTAAGTGAATCCGTATCTCTGTAAGTTTCTGCACAGAAACTTCACCGCACATATTTTTCTACATGCTGCTGTAACACCAATACTTTGATACTGTAACTCCCCTCTTTTTCTAGCAAAGGCTCTACCAGGCAGTGGTGACAAAAATACATCAAAGGAAGAACACTTTAAAAAGTTCCCCGTTGAAATGATTCAGATATTTTGACCACAAGGGTTGACCCCGCAATCCCAAAAGATTTTAGCCCTTTACTTTCAGATTTCTGTTTTCTAATAATCCATTAGTGATCAAGCTGTGGCATCTCAGATGAGGTCATTCTGAAAAATATAAACATTATATATGAATAATTACTCAATGCTGCAAATATCAATTAAATTCAATTCCATCTTACCTGGGATAGTAGGTGACATAGCTGCAACCCAATAGCCCAGCTGAGGTGCAATGTAAGTCCAAGTCAACTGGTTTCCTTCTTGTTGTACAATGCCCAAACTACTTTTCAGCCATGTCCCTGTAAGTGTAAAGGTTGTAGGAAGATGTCACAGATACATTCACACACTCCTCTCTAAACAAGTGGAAAAGCAAGAGGTAACAACACCAATCAGTGGGCTGTAGGGACTGTGTGTGTTGCTGTGATATGCGAGGGAGTGCCTTCTGGTCACTGGCTTCTGAGAGCTCCCACAAGCAAGTAATCCCTGTCGCCTTCTCAGAAACAAACAAAAAAACCCTCAAAAAACAACCCAAACCAAAATTATTTAAGATTAGATAAAACTAATTAATCTTCAAAAACTGTTAAAATATTTATTGGAAGCAGCATTTCCTGAAGCTGATTATATATAGACAACCCACTTAAAAATTGTATTTCAAGACACTGCATCTCTCAGACCACATGTGAGTTCTGCACACCACCCTTCTACCAGCTCTGGATGTCAACTTCTACAGGACTGAAGAAAATATTTCCTCAAAAAGTTAGTTTTCCTGTGCAGAAAACAAGCTTATGAATGTTAATGCCAATGACTGTAGAATTACATTGCACCATCACTTTGATTCAACTTTGTTAGTCATTCAGAACTTATGTAGTATTCCCAGAATTACTGTTTGGTAACAGATGACGAGTTTTTCAAAACATATCTTAAAGGAAAAGAAATAGATCTTTTTGAAATTATCAAAGGATAATTTCAAAATAAATAAGACTAACAATTTTAAAGCAATGTGTTTAAGTTTCTGTAACTCTTAAGTAGTCCTGATTGACAATCAGCACAAGTTGGGAGTTGCTCTACTTCCGTAAGAATAATTTTATTTTAAGAATTGGGCTATGAAAAACCTTTAAAACTGAATCAGCTGAATGGTTTTTTGTAATTCATTAAAATCCCTGATTCTGGGGCTGTAGAATAAAATCACTTTAGTTTCTGATGTATTAAATGTCCAGAATAGATATTGTAGACTGCTCCCATATTCATTCTATCTGAAAGAAACACAGAATTGCTGGCCTGGACACAGAGCAATCACCAAGAAGCCACAACAGAGGGTGCCCTCCTTAAGGAGGTTCTTCACACGCTTTGGTGGTCACTACCAGAACGCCATACCAGCTCTCTATTTCTGTGCAGAGGGAGGGCAGAATGCTGTATTTCCCTTACTCGCTTCAAATGCTCACTTGAAATAGTTTCAGGAAGAATAGAATGGAATTGTCCACAGTTATGCATGAAGTTTTTGAAAAAACTAGGAAAAATAGGTTTCTTTTTCTCCACTTATATGGCCACTAACCCTTCAGATTTCCTATCCATGCACTTTTGAGGAAAATGTCATACTAATAGCCCTGAACCACGAGGTGAAAAATAGTCCTTAGGGTCAAAAATTGCTTGTATCTTCTCTATAAAATGCCATTTGGTAACACTTCTGTAACATTGAACATTGTAATTATATTTTTCTGCAAGATTTGGATGATCAGAATATGCAGCAACTATTCAAATACACAAAAATGTGAAACAAAACTTTAAGAGATATAAGGTGCTGATTAAAAAAAAAAAGAAGGACCTGGGTGATGAATTCATCATGTTTCCCATACTTTTCTTACCATTTCTAAGCTCTTTAAATTCACTCACAAGCAGAATGCAGACGTATGACCCTGAGATTAGCTCAGTTGGTTAAAACTTGGTTGTAATAATGCCAAGGTCATGGGTTCAATCCCCTGTGTGGACCATTGACTTGAGTTGGACTTGATGATCCTTGTGGGTCCCTTCAACAGTCTGTGATTCTGTGATTTAGACAAGTTCATTATTTTTGTTTACCTCCTTGAGCAGAAGCTATTACTGATTCCCTCACTAGGGGGAACTTGTGTCCAGCATGCCTCATCCACATCATACTGCATTCCAAAGAAGGCAGTCCTGATGCTTCCTGTGAAAAGCCTTTTGCTCAGTAATACTCTGCTTGCATAATGCAGTGATCAAGAAGCTGACAGAAGCTGCACTCTTATCGCTTTGAGCAGAGCTCTGCTGCTATCCTGCCAAACAAGCAGCAGCTCAGATTGCTCATACTTCAGCAACAGCAGCAATCCCTGTATTTAAAATGGCAACAAACAATAGAGTCTACTGCACAAGGTCAGTCAGGTTTCATGCTTGTCTTTTGCTCACTTAGGTCACCCGTTTTTGCTCACTATGGAACACACTCGAGGCAATGTATTGGTCTGTATAAACTAGGGAAAAATGTAATTCCCTCTCTCTGTTATGGACTGTTAAGAATTTCAAAAGTGTAACAGATATATCCAATATTGGTCATCTTTAGACAAGAGCAATGAAGCTTTAGTTGACCATAGCCTGCAAATTAGTATATGATGACAGAAAATAACTGCTTTTTAAATGGCACTGTCCCAAGTTCCTTCATCAGGATGACACCAAGTGTGGGTTCCTGGAAACCACAGGTACACACTCTCATCATCTGCCCTTTTTTAATGCTCTCCTAGTCCAACACTTCGGTGTTAAACTCTCCTCTTAAACTTTCACCATTTATGACCAATAGGCCACTAATAAAATAGAGCATCCTCCAAGATTATGGGATGAAGAGAATGAAGAACTCCATCCTTCACAACAGCAGTCGCAGAACAGGTTGGAGTGGAAACAGTTGAAACACAAAGTCCTGTATTGTTTCTTCTGTGATCAAATAGCTGAAAGTCAGCCTAGTATTACTTGAGGGAATGCCTCCAGCATTCTGCAAATCCAGCAAAACATTTCTAGGTCTCTCTCATATTCGATCCTTTAGAGGTTCTAATATCCTGATTGCTTTTCAAGTATCATTAACAAGTAGTGTTCTTCTGGCTCCCTACATGCAATGCCTGGCTGTAAGGAGCTGGACCCTCTAACAAACAAAACCTGATTGCGTGGTACTGACTGACTGATATTTGAATGCTCCCAGCATTTCAAGCTGCCTTAAGTGACCAAGAGTTCACTGCTGTGCAGCCTTGAGAACAGATTCCCTATACTATTCCAGGTTCTTCCTTGAAGTGGGAAACAAGATGTTTTCCTGTTCTAAAAATGAATTAATCCCGTATCCTCACACACTGATGTAAACAAGGGAGGGGCAGTGGATAAATGTCAATTTTTCTGTCCTTTCCTATGCAGTAGCCTGCAAATGTATGAAGAGCAAACAGCATTCGGTTTTTATTGTGTGGGTAGGATTACAACTGCAGAACTAACAAGGGTGATTTAGGGGGGAAGAGAGGTCTTACCCTGCATGGCTGTGTTATAGTAATTTAATTTGTTGTTCTCTCCCCACACAAGTCAGCACAATCAACAAGTTTCACCGCTTATTAAATTTTATACTTGATGTACAATAACTGTTAAGTAACAAGCAATACAGGATTATATAAAAATAAATAGCAAAAATAGCTGGACGTAATGGAACTGACAATTTTTGTTCAAAACTGTGTAGTTTCAAAGAAAACTTGTCAATACATCTTTGGAGCAGAAACAGCAAGCCCAGTACAGTTTGTAAGCACTGCATGATTTGATTTGGGCGAATTTGCCATTAATTCTTTAAGACGGTCTGGTGCTTCATGGAAAACTTCTGTATATAGAGACATTCTTGCTTATAGATCATTTTTACATTTCTCTTCCTCTTTTTCCTCTGTTACTGCTCAGTGGAGCCAACATGCTGATCCAAGATTCAAGTCAGGGGAGCTATCTCCTGGCTCACACCAATGGCAGTGGGAGAATCTAGAAGTTTAACGCTTTCCTCACCAAAATGATATTGCCTGTTTCTGACTTTTTTGAATAAATGGTGTAATTTAACAAATTTATTCTCCACTTCCTCTTAAAGGGCTTATAATACATCTACCTATCACTCCTTTGTATATGGAACTTAAAAGCAAGGTAAGAGAGCACTACAAAGAACATAAAAATCAGAGTACTTTAAAGATACGCAAATCAAAACCCAATCAGATAAAGAAAACTGAGCTCCATCTGGCTGCAAAAAATCAGAGACAAGTTCAAGATTTCAGCAGAGCAGAAGAAATAAATTCTGCTAAAGAGAAGCATCTTAATACTTTGCAGTAACTTTGACTCTGATGAGCATGTTTATTTATCTCAGGCAGTACTTGGGACTTGTCAGTGGGGGCAAGGAGACCTTATTGTGTGTAAATTTAACAGAAAAAGGTCTGTACATGAGATCTCCATTTCAACACACATTCTGCATTAAAAACATCTTTTTGTAATTTAATTTAGTTTACTTCTGAATACAATTGAAACGTGAAACTTTCAGCAAGGAGAATGCCCAGTTGAGCAGCTTTTGCAGAGAAGCCATTACAGAACAGCTATTCTAGACTGTTTTCCTGCACAATCAGGTCACTGCACGTACGGCTGGTCTGCCCAGAAAATAATGTCTTGTTGTCTTCAAAGACACTAACTATTCAATGTGACAGCTTGCTGGAACAAGGCAGCATGAACGAAACTGCTTTTGTACTCTAGATGTGTGATGCCTCTGAGTAAGACATTGCTTCCATATTTTAAAGCTAGACCCTATTACTTTAAATTGATTTGTAGTGAAATCCAGGGAACTGTACACACACAGCTGTGGCTTCCCTGTGTGTGACTGTGCATGCTGACAATCTCACACTGCTCCAGCTCAAGCAAATGGCAAACATCCTACTGGCCCATGTGCAGCAGGACCATGCTTTGTCCAGGGTGGGCTGCCACACCAGGCAATCCACTCTAGAGACAGACACAGACTCTTGTTAAGACTCAAGAAGAATGGAGACAAACTCGCCTCTTGTCTTCTGGTTGCAAGGGGAGTTTGCTCACTGGCACCCCAGCACAGAACATGGCTCTCTGGGAGGATGTATAATGCTGCTTACTTCAGGTTGAACTTCCCAAACTGACCATTCCAGAGCTTCCCAAATCACCACTGCTGCAGGGACTTGTCCAGGCTGTGACTGTGTATTTTTCCTATTGCTGATCAAAACAGTTCTGGTAAATGACTGTCAGAGGAGTGTTGTAGCCAGCAGCTTCCCCTAAGGACAGTCATAAAACCTAAATATTGCTTAAATACATGGTAGCTATGGTAGTTTATTTCCATAAATTACTTTTACATGTGAGCTGTTGGTAGAAAACTCTTCCATCGATCAAATACTGTTTGCTTTTCATGTTGTTTCTTTTAACAGGATCATCCAATCCCACTGAAGCAGGGAACCAAAACTGTGGTATTTACAACATGAATTATTTCTATCCAATAGGTTTAACAAATAAGAGGATTTAATTAGTCAGAGAGCAAATTAAACATAATCCCATTATATTAATTTATTTTTATTCATAAGATTATCTTCCCTGGACAAAAGAGCTTTGTAAAGAAAAGAAAGATACTTTTAACTGTACTATTTAATAGCATAGATGCTTTAAATAAATATTCCTTAATGAGAAGTGCTTTTCTTTCAGCATGGATCTCTTCTGTGATGTTTGCGACGTCCTGTAAGACTGGCCTGCTTAGGCAGAGATTCACAGTTAAACGAAGATGTGTCAAAAAGAATGAGGCAGGTCGTTATCACACAGTGTGGGACAGCAAAGGATATTCAAAACATACTAACAGTGCTTCTAGAAGTAATTGATTTAGACACTTCAAATGGCAGAGTTATTAGGAAGAGTTAATCAAGGGCAAGTTTGTGAAAATAACTTCGTAAAGCATGTTCTGACATACATAAATTGTAGCTTTTCATTCTACCAGTTGAAAGCTGCTTATCAGATTCTCCTTCCAACCAAAAATCACCTCTAATCTGAATCAGCAGGGCAAGTTTTACTACAGAAGGATGAGATTTTGGGGTTTACTTTTGTTCATTTTCTAAAAAGCTAAAAGCCATTGAAATTGAAAACTTCCTTCTTAAGTGTTTGTAGAGCTGACTGTCCTCCTCGCCTTCCCCACAATACACACAGGTTTAGAAATTCAATTACAATTTTTTGGGGGTGGGTTGCTATGCAACATCAAAAAAAAAAGTTCCTGCTCTGAGCCCATGCCTTCCTTATTCTTCTACTCTTACCAAATTTGTTACACAAGCCTTTCAGGGCTAAATACTGCTTCTCTTCTAGCAGCACCACTATTATTTGGTGTACTATAAGGGAAACCCTTTTACCATCATACCTTGAAGATTCTGGCAAGGAAATCTAATGGTTCGATTTACTGCTCATGTCTGACAAGTTCTGTGGGTTTTGCCATCTCTTCTCATTTCCCCCCTTAAATCACCTGTCAGATGTCTAACAAAAGAACATGCCAGTTTTCATTATTCAATAATCTTAATTATGTCTAGGCAGAAGGCAGGGCATGTTGTCCACAGAACTGCTTGCATTGCTTTGGTCCCCTCAGTATTTCCTTCCATAATGCCAGAACAGAAGAGACTTGTTAAAGAAAATTACTGGCATACATAATTACTGGATAACAACTGTATTTCAAAAGGAAAAGCTTATTATGCTTGCTGGACCACCATCCCTCATTACTGGTATATGTGAAAGACATTGCCTTTAAAATTCTCTTTTCCACATTATTAATCACAGTCAGTCAGTTACTGACAAGATTATTGGAATAAGTAATAAATAAAAGCACAAGGCAATTCAAAACACTGCATGCCTTTTCCTTCCTCCTGCCTCACATACCATTCACATTCAGTTTCTATTTTTCAAACTAGAAGTGGAAGCAGACACACACTGGGTTTTGACCATTGCAAGGCTGCAGAGGAAGGTTGTCCCAGGTCCTCATCAGCCCCTTCCAGCCCCACCTAGACACTTCCCACTCCTGCTCTATGCACCCCTGATTGGATTTTCACCTATGTCCAGGTCGTCTTCAACTCATGCAGCTGCACAAGTTCAAAGGCTTTTTCTCCACTTCAGAAGTTTTGTTGTCCACTTCTTCCCACCTGCTGCGTGGCTTCTCTAGGTGGAGCTACAGGGCCATGTACATGACACAACACATACCGCATTATGGAAACCTGCTCCCAGAAGCCATGGGATTTGTTTCCAGTTTCATTTCCTTGACTACATATTAGGAGATTATTTGCACATATCACTAGTCCTTGGCATCAACCTGATTCCTTCAATGCCCTCTTAAGCTCCACCACCACGCCATACCATGTGTCTGGTTTGCCATAAATGCAACTCAGATGGTGTATGAAGTGGGGAGAGGATTAAACAACCCAGTCACAGCACTTTCACATGTGTAAGCCACAACATCCATTTAAAAAAACACACATATTAATAAATAAGCACAACTGTTTCCTATGATCTTCTCCAGAGGAAAACATGACAGTGAGAACATACCTCAGTGAGCTACACTGTGAAGCATTGGAGGAAGAGCTTTTCCTTTCAGTGCTGAGGTCTGTCTAATACTCTGCAATGTTATCTGCTCCTATTATGTAGACATGGTAAAAAGCTGGGTTTGGTAGCTGCCATTTCTATGGCAACACAAAAAATATGAAATTCTTTGAGAGCAGTTAGTTAAAAATTTGTATTCCTTAGTGTATTTAGTCTTACAGAATAATTTAACCTTCACAGCTGAGATAAAAAAGGGAGTCAAAATCAAATTGTCAAGGAATTTGTAAATGACAGAAATAGTGCAATTATGAACTTTTGCAGTTTTCTCCTTGCATTTTGCAAACAAATCTCCATATTACCAGTGAATCTGGTCTAGAACCATGTGTTCTGGATCTGATTATATGAAATTCAAGCTTTTGGGGGCGAGGAATGTAATTTCCTAAGCATGTCCATTTCTCTCATAGAAAACCCTGAAGGGAAGTTATAGCCAGGTGGGGGCTGATCTCTTCTCCCAGGCACTCAGCAATAGGACAAGGGGGCACGGGCTCAAGCTCTGCCAGGGGAAATTTAAGTTTGAGAACAGAAAAATATTCTTTATAGAGAGAGTAATCAGGCATTGGAATGGGCTGCCCAGAGAGGTGGTGGATTCACCATCCCTGTAGATTTTTAAACGCAGATTGGACGTGGCGCTGAGTGCCATGATCTAGTAAATGGACTAGAGTTGGACCAAGGGTTGGACTCAATGATCTTGGAGCTCTTTTCCAACCCAATCGATTCTATGATTCCATGATCCTATTCTATGAAAACCCATGGAGAAATGCATGAAGTCCCAGGCCACGTGTGCAGCTGCAAGCAATCCAAATGCAAGACATCTATCCAAGTTCAGGGGCACGTCCTCACACCAAGTGTCAAACCAAGTGACAGACTGAGAATGTTTCTGTTAAATGATTATTTTCTGTCTCATGTAGTGTATGAATGTGGTGGCAATCAGTAGTTAATCAAATTCACAACAAAAAGAAACACATTTTATTTTTAAACTCTAAGTCAATCATTACTTTGTGTGGATTATCTTTGCTACCATGTGGGAAGCTTAAATCAGAGATTTTACAAATCATCTTATTTGCAAGCAATGTCCAGTGAACTAGACAGGTAGATGTACAGTAATCTGCTTACATTTGCTGCCTGACAGTAGCTGTCGCTTTCTCCCTATAAACACTATGAACAAAAACCAGGCATTATTGCACCTCCATGAAATACAGGAAAACCATAGTGCAGATAAGTTTAAGTAGGCACCAATACTGTTTATACCTAAGTATATTCCTATGACTTTTGAGCACAGAAAACATTATCTTCATTTTGTTGAGAAAGAAATATCAGGAAAATCTGACTCTACAAAAATCAATGGAAATTTTACCACTGAAGGCAGAAAGTCAACTAGAAAAAGCAAGTATCAGACTTTTAAATGTATTTAGAAATCTATTATGGCATTAAATGCAGTCAGAAAGTACTGACCAAGAACAGCAGAGTACATAAAGTACTGTGTTTCATGAAGCTACAGAGTTTCCCAAGATGCTCTTCTCCATATTCTGGCATTGCTTTACTTTAATACACGGTTCAAGTTTCAGGCACTGGGAAAACATCCTCTTCAAGAAGGAGCAAAGAAGCTCGTCATTTAAAGATAACAAGGTCACATCAAAGATGTATACCAAGTGCCTGGGGAGAGGAACAGAGAAACAGTATTCTGAACTTCATTTACATGTCGTGTGCAAGAAATAACTCATTTGAGGAAAGAGAAACAAAAAGGTAGAGGTTTGACCCTTCCAATCCAGAGTCCTTTGGCACACAAAACTGAAAACAGTGTTGAAAATATTTTCCTGTTATTTGGATAAATATAAACAAGCAGATGCATCATATTAATAAATCACATTTCTTCATTATGTGTTTTGCAATATTTGATAATATTTTGAAGTCCTTTATACAGCTCCAGATGTGGATCTAGAGGTCTAGGTGCCTCCATACCACATGGGATGAAACAGAGAACTTAAAATGGAGAACATTGGACTTAAAGAGTTTTGTTCACTGAATTCAATGAAAACCAGAAACCTTAACATAAAAACCCCAAAACATTTAAATGGGGGCTGAGAAGAATACAGCTGAGCAAGTGCTGTATTATTCAGTCCAGCTGTTAGGAGCTGGAGATGACAGAGGAGGTACAAAGTTTCATTTCTACTGGGATCTGTACTATTTATTTCTGACTGAAGAGGACAAGGCTAGAAAGAAGTCTTGAACAGAAATTTGGTGTCCAAGAATAGAGAGATTAATTATATTGCTGTAAATCCTACTGACATCAAGGCAAATATACATGGAAGAAGTCATGATCCCAACCATCTGTTTACAGATAAAGAAGTTTTTCAGCCCCTCTCAGATTTTGAGAAAAACAAGACAGCACTTGGCAGGAGAAAAAAGTCCCAAACACCAGAAAACCCCAGTGAGCAATCGTGACTATAAAAATGAAAAACTATCTCTATGTTCAAACTTTTCAGTGTGTACTATGAAATAAAACCACTCTCTCACAGTAGTTTGAAACTCAAGAGACATGTTACGTCAGCAGCATGGAATGATTAAATTGTATTTTAGCATATATGTCTCTATAACATCAATGCATCTGTGTTTATTATTACCAACACTAAGAAATGCTGCAAGAAACAGTGGTGGACCAACACAAGAACAAGGTTAGATTTAGCCTTAACAAGGTTTGTTTGTCCTTAAAACATCTCCAAGGCATTGATAGCTCATCTTCATTTTACTAACTATTCAAAAAGGTATTACTGCTTTAATTTGCTTGCTGTGCACACAAGGCAGTAAGTTTGTTTCATAATGAAAAATCTCATTTGGAACAGTATAAAATAGATGCAGCAGATTGCCTCAGTGTGAGTAGAGCCACTCTCAGCCTTAAGCAGAATATGCTGCTTCTCCCCATTCTCTCCCAAGGACATAAAATATGGTCATGAAAATACAGATTGTTTATTGTAAACATCCTAAAAATCCACTAGTTATTTTTGGCTGCCATGATATGCCTCATTTTTGTAGAAATTATAAAAATCTCTGCACTTCCAATCAGATGCCTCTGGGTTCATATCAATACATCATGAGCTCAGCAAAACATACGAGATTCTAAGGATTAAAACATATTTGCAGTATTTCTGTCCTTTCTCCATTCTCTCTAAAAGTGAAAAATATTTCTGCTTTTTAGAGCAGAAATTGTACTTCATGCAGCAATGATGACAATCACATGGATTCTAAACAAAAACAATGGGGTGCAAGAACAAGCATCCACTGTACTGCTAATACACAAGAGAGAAGCACCGTGTCACTGCCTGGTAATACAGGCAGGGTTTCCCATCTCTGGCACTTATTAGGTGTTCAGACACAAGTGTGAAAATTTAAGCCACTGAAAATCTATTAAGGCAAGACCTTAGTATAACTAGCACTGAAAAAAAGCAGCCCTGAAATGAAAGACAAAATCAGAATAATAAGGTTAGAGGTCCTATCCTAACAAGGCACAGATCTGGTGATCCAAATGGGTTACAACAACTTACTTGCCAGTTAAGGATTTCTCCAGCATGGAGCTATCCCAGTCATTATCCATCCTCCGCCCTGCACAGTCCAAGCACTATAGGGATGGGGGAATGACAGGACACCTCCATGTTCATGCTACATATGGCTAGTTTGACAGCCCTTAGGGTGCTAATGTAGCCCGTACAAGATAGTGTGGCTGCTCTATGTATTAAATTAGGTTACTCTAATTTAAATTCATTGGGATATGACCAAAATTCTACCAGAACTGGCATGCTGCAGTCAAGGCTTAAAATGCATCTTTGTTCAACAATTTTGGTTGCATGGAAAGATGCTTACTCAGCTGAAGTGTGAGAAGCAGCCTAAAGCATAATGCCTTCAATACCTTCCTCTCCATGGCTTTGTGACGCTAAGTGGACTGACAAAGATGTATTTTGTTTAGTGGTCCTCATGCCTTCTCTTCTCAAAACCACAAATACTCCAGTAGTTTGTCATGAATCAGGCAAGTCTGGACTTGTCTCAAGATTGGGAGCATAAAGCCTGCAACACTAATTAGCGAAGCTGTATTTATCTATACTAATATATACTGCACATAATAGGGTAACTAGCTCTTTATATACAGAAGCAAAAATCATACTCCATACTTAAGAGAGAGCTTTTGTGGCATCCCTGCAGGGGCATGGAAATTTGGCCATAAATAAGAAAGCTCCATAATCAAAATCAGAACCACTTTACTAGCAAGTAACTACAAATAAGGCAGGCAGCAGCTCTAACACAGCTGACAGGAAGGACTGGGGAAGGACTGCTTCTTGTGGGGAAAGTAAACGAGTCAGTCTCCCTTGTCTTTTTTTGAACAAGGGAAAACAAAATGATTTCTAGAATCGAAAATCAAAATCAGTTTCAGGAAGAACACAGTGAAACTTGCTGCCGGGACAGCACAAGAAAAATTACATTTCCACAGTTAAGAAAAACTCCAAATCCATTCATTGCACTCTTTTTCTACTATTCCATTTTATAATAATATTCAAATTTACTCTTCGTTAAACTCTACTGGTTCACTCTCTAATACAACCAACTTCTGATGAAAGATCCATAGGAAAGCTGTTTGAAAATACATCATCTTTCTCAGCAAACAGAGGGAGTGAGGAAGGAAGCAAAACCATTATTTCCCCCTTCACCTCTCTCTTCCTCCCTTCCTCCAACACGCTGATTTCATGCTTGTTGTTCTGTTTCTGGATGTGATCATCAACTGGCTCAAAACACTTGCCTTGCAGCGAAAAAGCCCCACCAACTGTCTGTACAGATCCTGCATTTCTGGGTCCTTTGTCTCTTCCTCACGGCATCTACCTTTCTCACCATCTACTCTTCTTTTTCTGACCAACCCTCTGATACATATTTCAGAAGGCACAGTGCAACAACCGAGGGGGGATCACTAGGACAAGATTTATGCACTCCTTAATCCTTTAAACTTTGAAGTTGTAAAGGCCATTACAGTATACCAGTCAGCAAGAAAATAAATTAAATAAATAAAATAAAGAGAGCCTAAACCATGTATTTCTGTGAAAACACCTATTCACAATGGCAAACATTATCCTGTGATATAAAAAAACGGAGTGCATTTTACAGATTTTACTGATTCATCATTCTGTCCTTTCAAAATATTTCATGAATTTTGCTTTCTGCCTTTTTTTTTTAAATTATTTTGTTTAAACCATTTACATGTGCTTTCCTTGATAGTCAATCTCAAAGTGATTTACAGAAGAAGTCAGTGCTACATTTCCTATCTGACAGGCAGGAAACAGAGCTTGAGACAAGAGAAGGCCCCAAGGTCAGACAGCTGGCTGCTGGCAAAGATAAGGCAAGTTCTCATTTCTCCAGACTTCCAATACAATGCTGCAGTGAATATGTCTCTCTGCTGCTCAGTCTGTAGGTGAAATCCAGTTGTCTCAAGACAGTTTTCAAATAAAGTATTTAATAATTGCAAAATAGTATATTTACAAAAACATTTTGTCTAAAAGCAGCACGCAACGCTAGTTAAGTATATTTGCATAGGTATTACTGGTTCAGTAAAACTCAGTCTTCTTGTAGACAGAAAACAGATTTCTGTACTCCAGTGCAGACCTTACTATATGAACAAAATAAATGCAGGAAGACGCCAGTCTCAGAGAAGTGAAGCCAACTAGGGAACCACAATGAGATGTTACCTACCAAATTTCTGGTCAAACCTCCATGCTGGAACGTGTGCATTGTGTTTCAAGTTGCTGTTTGCTGGCAGAGGTACCGTGACATAGATGGGGCCGTTCACGGGCACGGGGGTCCCATCGCTGCTGAGGAGGTGGACGCTGACGGCAGTGACAGGATTGAGGTCATACCTGGTGCTGTTTCCTACCGAGAGAGCGAATGAACACTGGAACTACAGAACGTACCAAAATTGAACATACACCATGTGGTTCAACACCACAACACCACTTGAACATAATTCTCAAGGGATGGTAGCAGTAATCCTCTCTGCCTTACAAAAAAACACCTGCAACACAACCAACCAACCAACAACCTGTCCCATACAAAGAAATACCCCAAACCACAAAACTCAAGAAAGAGGTGTATGGGTTTATTTTTCACTTAATTTTGGCAAAATCTGAAGACAAGAAAACTACAATGCAAATAATCTCCTGCATATGTTTTCTCATCTTAATTCATCTTAAATAAATCTGTACGAGTATCACAGCCATAATCGTGGCAAAAAAAATTATTTTACGAGTCTTTTATTACAGCCTCACGTGCACATATAATTAACAAACACCCAAATAAACAGTGGCACTGCAAGGATGTTTCAGAATGACAGGTTGCATTTCCTTTGGCCTTTCGCTGCAACGAGCCAAGCTAAACAGATGTGGTAGCTTAGGCCTTAGATGTAGGCCTTGATTTTAGTAGGCCCTAATAGTGGTACATAGATTAGGAGCGACAGGTGTCACCTGACTTAAGCAACCAAAGAAATATTTCATGGCAGATGACGCAAACCGGGACATAAATACAGTGGAGGAGGAGGCTGGCTGTGGTGCAGGTGGATGTGCTCTGTGCTGCTCTTCTGATCAGGCCCAGCACCACCTCACTGCTATGTTATCTACAGGAAAATAAAATGTTTATTCTCAATCTTCTCTCTGCTTGGGTCTGTCCCTCGGGGGATTGAGTCCTCTTAGGTGATTTGTAGCTATAATGGTGAGATTTGTCTTCAATAGAGTGAAAAAATTATTTGTTGCATCTAATTTGTGTAAGTGTGCATTATATTGTAGTCTAGTTTTAATTTTCCCTTTTTGTGTAAATATATAACTAGTTAAGTTCTAGTTTACGTGTCCAGGTATTTTTTCTCCCTTTTTCTCAGCAGGGGGAGAAGAGAACTTTGTCCTTTAGTTTATACTTGGCATTTTGCCAAAGTATTCAAACCAAAACAGTGGATTATTAGGATATACAATGTTATCTTCTATCTAGGTAAGACTATAATTAATTTTCATGTTTAAACTGCATGCCAATGAGTGTTACTTCATGACAACACGATTTAAAAAAGCATTATAACCCTTCAATTGTTTAACCAAATGAATCAATGACCGCGGTAAATACCCCAGATATACCTATGTACTCAGGTGAAAAAACCCCAAAGTTGAGGTTTAAAACCAAGTTAGATCTGAAGCCCAAAGCAACAGTGGGAGTAGTTTAAATTGGAAGAGAAGGAGTTTCCAGTTTTGCAAGGGGCTCGAGTGTCCCAGACCCTCATGGCTGCTGAGAGCACCATCCTCGCTGCCCCCACCGTGTCATTCTGGGCTGCGGCTGCACGTCCTGCCCAGGGGCTGATCCGAGAGAAGGAACAGGGTGCCTGCCTGGCAGAGATGCAACCCTGGTGTCTCATGTGCATGAACTGCCTGTGAGAGCACATTCACACCCAGCAGTTTTGGCACAACAAGGAGTCCTCAGGAACTCGCCGTATCTCTGCAACAGTGTTCATTCATTAGGATAAGGACACTTGAGGGAATGATGGGAAAGCAGGGAGACCTTTATGATTTCTCCTAACAGTGAATAAGTCTCAAGGAATGGCCTTTATTAACTTTGATGTCTCTCAGTAACAGTTCACACCAGAGCTAAGACATCACCAGGAAAGGATGGGGCAGGGAGTGAAAAAGGGAAGGGAAAAGAGATGATAACACTCCTCCGAACTGTAAATTCCTTGGATTTTGCAAGAGGTGCCAAACTAAAGAAATGGAAAACAACCACAAGTAACTTTGCATGTTGCTTATTTACTAAAGCATCTACTCTGACACACTTTCCCCAGATTTCCAGGCGAGTGTCAGTGCTGCACAGCTGACATGTAAGGGACACGGGCACTGCCTTCATCAACTGCAAAAGAAGGGGCAGGTGCTTATCTTAGAGGGACTGAAGCTCTGAGGAAACAGGCTCTGTGAACAGGGCCACATAACAGAGCCACAGAGCTGACAGACTGAAAACAGAAGCATGAGGTTTGAAAATTCAGACAGGGCCTAGGGGAAGGTTGCCAGCCTGCCCATGCATCTGTATGTTACAGGCTCCAATGGTTCACAATATCATCCCCTTAACACTATGAGACAGAGGAAAGAATTGGTGAAGGAAAAGTTGTTTCTTTGTTCCTGATTGTTTGACACACTGTCTCTTCCATGCACCTGTAACTTTTGGCAAATTGATGCTTGTCCCCAGGACTAGGGTCGCTAAGGTTCTCAGGCTGGTATCAGGGAAATAAATTCCTTTCGCTAAGCATTTTAACCTGACCATGTTTTGGCATCTGCAAATTCCAACTGCAAAAAAGGTATGGCTTCAGATTCTAGATTAATATAAAAGATTAAATCATGCTTTATATTTTACATATTTTTAGATATTAAAAGTTTTAAGATTTTCTTTTATTACTGTCTTGATAAAGTGTGTATCTGTAAAAATGACTTTTCAGTCCAGAAAAAGCATTCTGGTGGTGAAACATCACATCTTTTTTACTTAAAAGCGCATGGACACTTCACTCAGAACTGGGCTGAACAAGTTGTATTAGAAGATGAAGAAATATCTGAAATACACTGACCTCTAGCAAGGAGAAATAATTGTTCAGTTTGCTACCTTGTTCAGTATGTTAATGCTTGTTAAAAAGATAAATGTTTCCCTTTTCTGTTGTGAAGGCAAATTAAAATCAATGCTTATGAAACTCTCGCATCCTATAAAAGTGATAAGCATACACACACATTAAATGCGAATGGACTTCAATAAATGTCAGCTTTCATTTGTTTCTTGTAATTTGTGACATCTAGTGACCTGTAAAGAGCTCTAAAATTATCAGAGGAAAATCCACTGCCACTTTAGACATGATTCTTTAGAAAGAAACAAGGGGCCTACAAAAGCAGGAGGAGTAATGGTTATTAGTCAGCTTGGTTCATTGACACAGATGATGGAAAGTTTTGTTTAGTGGGGTTTAAAGGACAAGATTTTTTGAAATCATCCTACTGCTTTCCAACTGGTGATTAATATAAACAACAAGCTAACACTTGGCAGGCTTGTCACTGCTTGGAATGAAATTCTTTGGAGTTTTATGTTTTGAATATGCTGACTCATACAATGAATTTTCACTGCTCCATATTACTAATTCAATACCCAGTTGGGATTTTATTAAAATTGTTGAACTCATAGAGAATGAGCTAAAACTATAAAGTCACTCTGGACAAATACTAGCCAAAGAAGTGATCTGATTGAAAAAAATGGAGGGACCTCTCCAAAACTCTATAGCTATGTAAATTGAAAGGACAGAGGAGTAACTGGAGGGGAAGGAGAGGTAGGAGAGAAAGAAGAGGCAGTGTTCTGCCAAATTCCAAAATTTCTCATTTTAGAATGCTAAAATTTGTACTTTTTTTTTCTCTTGATAACAGAAATATTAAAAAATCATCACCAAGTATTGACCTAAGTTTTTATTCCTTCAAAAGTTTTTCAGGCAAAGTCTTCACCAAGTCACTTGGAGACGCAGAAAATGAAGTCAATGCAACTTTAGGATTTTAAAGTTACATGCTTCCACATAAGGAGAAACTTCCACTAAAGAAAGAGAACATTTAACCTATACTATAATGCATTTAAAATATATTGTATTTGTAGGCTATATTATATTATCCTGAATACTACAGTATTCAGAAAACAAGGCTCTTAGTCTTAAGCCACATTTCTTTGCCAGTCATTTTTGTCTTTTGTGATAAATCTTTACTTGAAGGCTAAAAGTTAAATCCTGGGTCCCCATGCTCAAGTAGAAAACTTTGTCATGCAAGCACACAGAAGACTAAAAAAAACCAAAGGTGCGCTAATATGTTTTATAGAGGGATAAAAGGTAAAAGAGGAGACAGACAATGTCCTGGTTGCGCAGGGATCATCTGAAACCTTGGCAAGACCTGTGCTCACTAAATAAATCCAATAATGGGTTGCAGAGTACTAAGGAAAGATTTGGGAAAGGGGAATCCCATACTCACTGTCATTAGTTTGTTCAACTGGTTTAGAGATAAAAAGAAAGGAAGAAGTAGACAAATGAATGAGATCAAATGCATTCCTTCATTTTAAAAAGATAAAGAGATATTTGATCAAGTCTGAGTATGAAAAGTCAGAGAAAATTGAAGGTTGAAGATCAGAGTAGGAAAATAACAGAGAGATAGAATGAGACAGGATGAGATGCATTCACTGGAGCAGACAGAAGGACTGGGGTAAGGTAGCAGACACATTTACTGTTGTAATAGAAAAGGATATATGCAGGTTTGTACAAAGGGAAGAAGGGAGAAGCTAGCAAGCTACCATTTACACACATGGCCTGGCGTTCAAAGTCACTTAGATCAACACATCACAAGTAAATGCATCCTGAGAAACAGCAGGGAGAGACCTCAAGGGAATATTCTGCCTGCTTCAAAGCAGGCTCAGCTATGCCTATGCCACCCTCACAAGTCACTGTCTAAGTCTGTCCAACATCCTCAAGCAAATGATTCTACAGCTTAAACTATCCTCACCATATTAAGGTTTTTCTAATTACTGGCCTGAATCTCTTCTGCTACACCAGTATCCTTCTAACCCAAAATGGGCACAGTGTAGACATTCTCCTTTTCACACCAGCACTTTAAGAATCTAAGGCTTCTGTGCCTGATTCTGCTTTTTTCTTTTACACACAAAACACAAATTATATCAATTAAGACTGAGTGAAAAGTGGAAGAGGAGTAACAGGCAGCTGCAGTCACAAAAATGTATTACAACTTTGAATTTAACAGTGGTTGTGTTTCTATTATGAATTTTCATTATTTTCCCTTTGGTCCTAGATGAATCTGCATATTTTGGCTGGAAGCTAGATTCAAAAGTAACAGCAAAGCCATTGAAATAAGACAGTATTAAATCCTTGATATATAGGCATTTTATTTATTTTTAGAAAAAAGATCAAAAATAATTCCATGTCATCCACAAGTTAAATTCTCTCTTGTTCCTACACATTAATTTCCAATCTTGTATGTGCATGTGCAACCCACTGGGAGGCTCAGGTATGGACTGTAAGTGTAAGCAACTTTTCTGATCTCCCAAGGCCAGGCAGTTTTGATCCTTGCTATTCTGTGTCCCCATTTATGGGACAGTGGACCCTGCCTTCTTGGTCACTTGCAACAGCATTATGGTAGGACATTTGAAATGATGTTACCCAAATTTGAAAGAATATTTGCTGGAATGGGGAAAGGAAAAAATTGTATGACCAAAAGTCAAGCCCTGGACCAATATGAAATCAGAACAAAATCAAAGTAGTGGGTTACCTGTTCCATTTCCATCTAATCCCTGCAAATAAGGGAAACTGTCCACTTCCCAGGGTGAACTGGCTGCAGTCAGATATGCCGTCAAGTCACTGTAGCTAGTGTTCTCTGGCAATTTCACAGATCTTCTCTGAAAGTGAACTTGTGGCTGAGTCCGTGCACCTGAAAATATTAAAAGTAACTTTATATCCAAGGTGGACAGAATATTTAGGTGTTCTTATTTATGGCAGCCCTTCCACATTTTTTTTCATTATAAATTGCAGTAATTTGAGAAGGACAGAGAGACATTAAAAGAGTATTATGGAAGAGAAGGGAAACCAGTATTTTTACATTTATTTTGAAGTTGCTGTTATTTTTGCACAAGTATTACAGACCCAAGTTGTGGAGGCACCTCATGTCTGAAGCTTTTCTGACTATGTTATTTCCCCAGATCACCTCCAATTTCATGACATACTTCTTTTAACGGTGTAACTGGAACTAAAACTAAGTTTAGGGGTAGGGCATGTGATACTTAGGAGAAGCATCCAGTTCACCATATTTGTTTAAATTTTGTTTGTCCTGAAATAGAAAGATAAAGTTTATACTCTTTAAAATTATTTTCTAAGAGGCAATTCTACCTGCAGTCTCAATTAACTTGTGTAATTTCTGTGTCTAGTTTTCACAAAGCTTTGGCCATGATAACTCTCTTTGGAATTGACACCAGTCACTCTATTTAAATCACTGAATGAAAAGATTCACTTGACAAATCTTGGGTGAAAAGGTTCTCCATATTTTCCCACACAAGGAACACATGTAAACAGAATGAGATTATTTGGCATGTAAGATTTCTCTTCCTCTGTCTTGTACAGTTTTTAGTAATTCTTTAAAGATCACTAGGTGTTAATTGAAGGATCTTTGCTGAAACATAGTTTAAGACTGTTTCATGTATTATGGCATTTCCTGTCTCATTTGAATCCCAGCTTATAAAGTCAATAGCCTTTTTCAAAGGATACTCACCATTAATACTGTTTAGCAACACACAGCAAGACTCCATCTGCAAGTTCGTGTGCACAACATGCAAATTTATTTTTAAATCAAAAGCTATTGTATTCTCCAGAGTTCATTTTGAATACTCACAGAATACTTCCCACACAGCACAAAATCAAGAAGCAAGCAGTTTTTTTCTTAATTCACAGTTGACTATGTGATTCAAAGATGTCAAGTCAATATAATTCTGCATCTTTTCTCCTGTTAGTCTCTGACAGCACTTTTAGGTTACATGTAGCTTCACTGTGAGAAACAATAAAGAGCTTGACTCGCTCCTAAGCTTTGTAACTACCAGTGTCATTAACCTAGAGACTGAAACCTTTTCTTGCATAATTTTCTAGAAGGAACTCGAGATATAAGAAAACATAAAACAACAGAAAAAAACTTGGTATTGGCTAAAAAAAAGTTTTGTGCAGGGGAGTAAGTACTGCTGAAGAGCTGATCATTGTTTAGCTGTCATTTCTTTGATAATTCTGAAAGAAAAAGCTATATAATCACTTTTATTTCCTAACTTCTGAAACATTTACGTGTTTAGAGAAAGCTCTCAAGACTGATAGTATCCTTAAGAGTTTAAGACAGTCATTAAATAACACCCAAGTGACATGGGAAGAACTCTCCCTTATCCAATTTCTAGACTTCAATGGAAAACAATATAAAACATTATATAAATTGGCTGCAATGAACTCAGGGAAGACTCATCTCATGAGTGCTCTGCAATACTGTAGCAGTTTGCTCTACCTCAGGGACAGATCTGCTCTGGTACTTGGGAAACTCTGACTGCACTGCTGTGTGGGCTCCTAAAACCCATGGGGATAAACACTCACAAAACAGGAAAGAAAAAAGTCAACAAAGAAACTGACATTAGGATTATCACTAGCATTTCAACGTAAAAATGTAGGATTTTCTGCTGTCTCTGGTTAAGATGCATTTTTCAAGTCATCAGGAACTGGTATTATATTTCCAAAGACATCAACTAATTAAACATTAAAAAGAATGTAACGGTTGTTGAGTCTGCAATACAGTAGTTTATGGAGTTTCTACTAAAAGAATGGTTAGGTTTTAGCACTGGGAGAGCTGCCATGAGCTGCCGAAGGAGGACTCAGAAAGCCAACCTCAATTCCTTCAATCCTACAGGCAGCAAAAATCATTCTTATGTCTGAGATCCAAACATGGCAGGAAATGTGCACAGCAATCCACTCATATACAAGCATTGTGGGTGAAGAAACAGCTTCCTCTGCAGATAGTGCTTACAAATACAATAAATCAGTGCAAAGCAGTTAATTCACACCCAAGAACAACAAACTGCTTGATATTGATATTCACCCAAAACTTGCCACTCATCCTGACTCTCCCCTCGGCTCCTCAATTGGGTCTCCCCACACCTGGCAAAAGACTTCAAAGGGGCAGAAGACTGGGAGGCACCACCAAAAGGCCTGTGAGGGAAGGAGCTACCGAGGCTTTCACCTTCTCTCACCACTTTGCTACAAGATAAATCAATGTACTCCTTTACCAGAGGTCATAGTGGACTTTGGGGCCTATGTTTGGGGATAGACTTACTGAGGGAATTGGAAGTGGTGAACTGGAGAAACTTCTGCTGACCAGACTCTGATTTTTCAACAAGTCATCACTTATCAATGACAGTGGACTATTAGTATCACTTCTATCTGAAGATACCTAGTTTTTACTTAAAACACTGAAACACATTCAAGTCTAAAAGGGCACGTGAGCTCTTTCCACGTTGTGAGTGCCATGAGGTAAAGGACTGCAGAGCCTTGATCTTATCTTCTTTAAACATCCTTGTGTCAACACATCAGCCATGATTCGAATGCTGTCAGCTCCAGTTTGCCAGGGCACAGTGAAGATGTAACCTCAGAGAGTCCCTGTAAGGCACCTCATGTCATGCTGGATGTCTGACATGTGGCACCACACCAGCATTTGAGCTTTAACCCATGTGAAGTAAAATGTGAAGTCTCACTAATTCATTATGTCTGATGTCTCACAGGTCAGAAGCAAATAGAGGGCCCTCATACAGCTCCCATTCACTGAATGCTGAAGCTCAGCTCATCACTGTCTCAGTATTAAATAACTTAAATGACCCAGTGGCTGGCAAGCTCCATCCCTCACAATTACTGACAGAGCACAGCAGTGGATTGTAATGCCATCATGAAAATGAAGCTGCCTGCATCAATTCAGACAAACTTCTCAATTGCATAATAAGTTGCTTGCTTGATTAATTATTCAAATGCAATTGGTAACTTACTGTACTAAGACAGGCCATTCTTTCCCTTTGACTGGTGCTTCAAACACCAGTGTTCCCAGCCTGTTCCTGGTATAATGAGTTCTGGTTTGCTCTCATTTTTGCATTAAGGTAATTCCTGATCAGCTCTTTTGAAGCAGCACGAGGTTACTGGGAAGTAAATTGGAGAAATAACAGAGAAAAAGTAGGTCACAAGGATTTTGGATTGAGACTAGAGAGGTTCCATTCAAATACTGGAACAATGTCTAGGCTGTCTTTCATTTAGGCTTCATTACAAGAGAATTCTCAAGAAAAGAAATGTGGACTGGACCCATAAAATAGATTTTACTGGGCAAGATGGAGAGTTCAAATAGCAATCCCTTAGGATACTTCAGATACCACTTTCTTCCTCTTCCCAGTAGAACTAGTTGTATTCATCCAATTTAAATATATTGGGAAGACACTGTACCCATTCACTGAAGGGAGCAAGAATATGTGGAAAATATTTATGAGTCTCATTCAGCTGTTACATGTCCCTATAGTCCTTTAACATAGCCTTTTTTTTGAAGAAAACTGCAAACATGAAAATATTGTTCTTTTAGTTAATTGTATAATATTACAGCATTTGCCTAAGAATAAGATATTAATAAATTATGATAGTAGAATACTGTTGGTAAACAATGTTTCATGTTTTGCCTAATGGAATCCCTTATGGTTTAACACAGTCCACCATCCATCTAATTTACCCCATTAGACAATGTCAGCTCTCAAACTGCAGAATACACGTACAGCAGCTATGCTGTTCTCCAGCTCCTTCTGAGCGTTCCATCAGCTACCTAATTTGTTTAATGCTTTTACAGCTCCAGTCGCATCTAGTGTTACCATTAATGAAAAGCCTATTGTGTCTGGACAGTTTCTAACTATAAAAAAATACAGCAGGAAGGCATAATTGTATTATATTCCCGCAGATAAAACAAGGTTATCTTGGAATATTATTGAAGGCAGTATTCCCTTGTTTGTTAACTACCAGTAGAGTTTAAAATGATGGTAAGCATAAGACATGTGAATAAGACATCATTTATGGACAGTAAGAGTGCTCACTGTGTCATCAAGGTATCTTTAAAAGCTTCTGTTCTTTTGTTAACAGACTCACCTCAGCAATCCATCAGTTGGGCTATTTTAGGTTGGAGCCCTAAGTTAGATGAGTATTCTGTTCTTTCCTGTGCAATTCAGAACACTGTTCATCTGTCTGATATTACAGTTGCTCCAACGTCTGTGTTTAGCCTTACAAGAAGGTTATTCAAACTTCATTTTTTGAACACACTGTTTAATCCTGTAGGATGTGGGTTTACAGGCAGTCTGACAAGGGGTCCAAGGGAATATCAGGTATACGACATTGCAGATATGATAAATTTGCAGTTTTTCTGTGCCCCAAATTTCTAAGTCATTCACACTAGGAAGCAAGAAACCAAAGAAATAATAGAACTAGGGAAAATTCTTAGACAGTAATAACACCAGAAAATGTCTACTGCAAGGATGGTTAAATGAGGCTAGATGAAAAAACTGCCAACACAGAGCATAAGAAATTTAATCTCTAGCTCTCAAATAGCACATTAAAGTCCCAACTCCTTTATTACTGTGTAACTTGAATTCCCTAGTAACAGCAGTTAGGGATGAATTCAGCTATTAATTTGGTAGAACCATCCCCCAGAGAAGCATTCCTCAGGGAACTCAGAACTCCCCACAGAATACCAGTCTCACCCACACAACAGAGTTCAGAAAGTATCAGGCTGTCAGGTTTTTTGTTTACTGTCCCTCAAATTTCAATTTCATCTTCCGAAAGTCAGCATACCTTGAAATCCTGAGACTATCTGGACTACATCGTCATAGACCATCAGAGTAGCTGAGCGTTCAGGAAGAAGGCCGAGGCTCAGTGAAGAGAACACTGTGGGAGAGAAGTGGTTTAAGTGGGATATATTTAAATTCTCATAAACATAACCCAGCAACAACAGCACTTACTTTCTTCTTCATTTCTGCAAAAGCAGGCCACACAAACTATTAAAATCATACTGTATACATGACAGAAACCACACGCATTTTCTAAACCAAACAGTTACACTGCCAGAGTAATTATTACTGAACTAAACAACATGTTCTGTGCTTTGCCTCCTGCACATCCTACATAGTAGCTTGAAGCACAGAAGTGTAAAACAGGGTTTCATGAAGCCATTCCCAGCTGCACAGAAGGACATACCATTACGTAAGGAGGAGAGAAACACTCTGGCTGATTTATTTTTCTGTGCAATAGCTATACTTCTTACCTCAGAAAGATTTTAATGAAACCTAACTTTTAAGTACTTTGAGATGCTTACATAAGTCATACAGAAAGGCAAAGTATGATGAGTAAGTCTGAGTAATTTGCTTTAAAATACAGATTGTCCTTACTGAATCACCACCTACACCAGAGAAGTGCCATTTATAGCAGCACTACTGTCATCCTACCAGTGGTGTGAAAGGAGACACATAAACGATATTTTCTGCAAAATGTCTGCCTGCAAGGACCTCCCTTTCCTCTGGGTACTGACAGTCCTTACAGGGGTTGTGGCTTTAAGCACACACACCTTTGCCAGCGAGAACACCTGACTCCCACATCCATGGAAAAAGTATGGAGAATGACTATCTACAGTCCACATGTGGCTGTCAAAGACAGAAGAAGAAGACTCATGCAGACTAATAATTGTGGTAATTGGGCAGCATCCTACATTTGCACCTGGAAAGTATTCACCCCAGTCTGAAGTGACCACAAGCTGAGGAAGACAGTTCCAGAACCAGTTAATAGAAGAACAGTGTAAACTCTTCAGATTTTCTGGAACTTCATAAATTTCCTCTAAATTAATATGCATTATTTAATCCAAGAGCCCATATAGATATTAGGTACCAATAGGGAGACTACTGTTTTTCTGTTTTAAGAAATGCATTCTCTTTTTAAAGATCAGAAATTTTAGTGTTTGGCAGAAGTACAGGAGAAAGGAGAAGAAAGGAGTAGAAACACACTGATAAGAACCACCATCTAAATGATGGTCTTAACAATATAAATGAACATTAAAATAAAATAAATTAAAATATCATCTTATTGCAAATACAGCTGAGAAATTTCTTTCCAACGCCCCACATGTAAACAGATCTACATATCTGGCAACATCAGTATGAAAGCTCATGTAAGTAGCACTACAGCCACACAATCACAAAATTTGTTTGTCTTTGCTCCAGTAACTTAATTTGTATGAAGAAAGCTAACACAATTTAGACACCCTGGGGAGCTCAATACAATAACATGCCAACATCTTCCACATAAGCCAGACTATAATGAATATATAAGTTCTAAACTTCCCTTGGGTTTTTCTGTGCAATCTTTTCTCAGCATGACAAAGACAGAAAGACATAGTTTTTAAGGCCAGATGAGAGTGATGATCTAGACCTACTCCTGTATAACTACAGCCTTCCCTATATTAATTATTGCTTCCAATTCAAGTTTAGGTACAGCTATTGAAAACATGTGGTAGAAAAACTACCCAATTTCTTTTACATGTCTCTAGTGGTGAAGAACACACCACAACATCAACGTTCTAGTAAACAATTATCATGGCAGCTAAATTATGTGCCCCTTTACCCATCAAAATTTACTGAGATTAGATTTCCAGCCATTTGATCTTCCTTTTATACAAGCCCACAAGACAGAAGAATTCTCTTACCAGTTTCCTGTTCTCTATGAGGGTATTGGTGGACTATGATCAAATTACCCCCTGAACTTTCTCTCTAGTGAGCAAAATAAATTAAGTACTTTTAAGTCTCTCCCTGTAAGCAATACTTTCCAATCTTTTAATCATTCCTGATAAAATTGTAGTTTTAAACATTTTTCTTGAAGTGTGGATCCAGAACTGGACACACACTTCCCTGAGTAGCTGCACCAAGGATAAGTCCTGAAATACTATACTCCACCTTCTCAGTTTTTACCTTATTTTACAGCTCTCCTCTCCCAGAGCTACCATGAGCATCATCCTCTGCCACAGTCTGCTTTGACTGGCTTAGTTTCAACTGGGTTAGTTTTTTCTCTGCAGCAGGTAAGGTACAGTGGGATTCAGTACCACAATAAGGCTGATGGCACACTGATGTTTTGGTTGCCGCTGAGTAGTGCTTACTCTAGTCAAGACTTTGCAGTTTTCTGTGTTTTGTCAGTGAGGAGCTGCACAAGAAGCTGGGAAGGTGCACAGCCAGGACAGCTGACCCAAACTGGCCAAAGGGATACTCCACGTCATGCCCGGTATATAAGCTGGGACAACCTGTCTGGGAAAAGTCGACTGCCACTCAGGAATGGGCTGGACAAATGCATTGTGCATTACTTGTTTTACCTGGGGTTTACTCCTCACTCTTTTTTTGTTATGTCTCTTATTATTATCATAATCAAATTTTATTTCATTTGTTTGTTTATTTCAAATGAAATTTTATTTCATTTTATTTCATTTGTTCTTATCTCAACCCACGGTTTTTAACCTTTTATGAATCTACTCCTCACCCCATGGAGGCTGGGGGGGAGTGAGCAGATGCCTGGTACTTAGTTGATGACTGGAGTAAACCATGACACTGACCTTACCAGCCAGTCTGAACTGTGCTGTCTCAGCACCTGCCCTCTCTTCATTGCATACACTACTCCCAAAAGACTGTCCTTTAAAATAAGTATTACCAGTCACAATGTTTTCTTCCAAATTATTTACAAAGAAAAATCTATACATAGTAAAGAGCAGACCAATGAGCCCATCTTCCATCATGAACACTTCAACAACTCAAGTGATGTGAAATTAATGAACTGTTAATAAGTAGAGTCATGGCTCTGCTGATACATAATTTAATGGAAAAAGAGATCTTAATCTTTTCCTCCTACCATTTATCACTATGTAAATAAATAATCCTCCTGCTTAAGTGGTAAAGAGCTAGTAATTATTTTGGTTAATATAAGAAAAGTTCATTTCTGCCAAATTATGAGAACAGAAAACCCTCAATGCTTACTTCTTGAAGCTATTACAATAATGTCCTGAGTTCACTGGCTGCACAGCTTTTCAGCATAAGCTTGTAACTAATGCGTATTGACTGTGATGGGAGAATCCTGATCCTCTGGCAATGTTCTGCTACAGCATTTTATACATGACCATCCTACAGCTTTCAAATCTACTCCCTGCTTTTGGTTATCATTTCCACATTTGAAGTTCATATGCCCATAGTTCATTTACCACAGCACACAGAATGGCACAACAGCTTAAAACACTGCCATGGGCGTAACGCTGCTCAGAGTGGGGGATCTGCTCTGTGGGGGTGACAGCTTCTAGAAACTGTTAAAAGACTTTTTCAGGAAGTGAGGATCCTGCTGTATGGGTGTGCCCAGGCTGCACTCTGCACAATGAAGATTGAGATATGTGGCCTGTTCCCCATCATTCAAACCAGTTTTAAAAATAAAACCACCTGCACATTTTTCAAACCTTCCATAGTGTGCTGGTTACAAGCATGACAGGCCTTTAATTACATGTCATTTAAATACAAACCGTTCCTGGAAAGTTTTTTTAAAGACTACAGGCATCTTAGTCAGTACAAAAAATAACAGCCTAAGGATCTTGGACCTGAACTTGTATGTCATGTCCCTTTTCAGGACATTCTAAGAACAATCCTATTAAATCTACATGGGACGTATCAAGTTGTACCTTGTTGTTTCTTTAATCAAAGAAAGGATTAAGTTTAAGGTACAGAATGCAAAAGAAAGGATTCTGCCTCTAATTAAATCAATGGCAAACTACCTCCCAGTTTCAATGGCAGAGAATCGGAGGTGAAAGGAATCGATTACGTAAGTAAAGCTCACGTTTCAGCCATGGAAAGAAAGATTTTGTGGAACCTATACAATTACTGCTTTTTAAACTTCAATGACTTACTAAATAAAAATGCCCTGTTTCATACCCTACCCTCAAAATCAGTATTTAAGAAAAAGCAACAAGCAAAAACCTCACCAAACAAGCTCCAGGCTATGGAGGAATATATCGCATTCAAAAGATCTGGAGTGTGAGTCAGAAAGATATAAGACACAAGACAAAAAAAGGTTATTGTGTGCTTTACTCATTGAAGATTGTGTCTTAAGGAAACTCGTGAAGTATGTTGAGGAAGCTGCACTTCATCTTATTTAAAAAGAAAAAAACCTAAGGAAATTTCTAAACAGTCACAGAACAATAATGGCTTGAAAGGGATTTCTGGACATCACCTGCGTCCACCAAGCAGAGGGATATCCAGTACAGCTTTGAATGTCTTTCCAGAGGGAGATTTCACAGCTTTTCTGGGCAACGTTTTCCAATCTTTGACCACCGCTGCTGTAAAGAATTGTTGCCTTTTATTTATTAGTAACACTTCTGGCTGTAACTCATTTCGGTTACTTCTTATTCTTTCACCACACCCCAAAGAACCTGGCTTAATCTTTGCTGTAGCTCCATTAAGTAGCTGAAAACATGGCAGAATACAGTACAGAAAATGTGGAAGAAGTCAGTCTTATCTTATCTGAAGCAAGTGAATGCAGATAAGTAAACAGCATGTTGAAATGCCTAAAGCATAATTCTGAGTTTGAAGAGATTCACGTTCCTTTCCCCTTCTGAAAATACATTTGCTGCTTGACCTTGCAGCAAGTCTCGCAGTCCTTCTGGCTATCTTGATATTAATAAATAAAATAGAGCCAAGGCTTGGAATTTAACTGTGCCCTGGGAACACATAATACTATTTAAATATTAGTGCACTTAGAACCTGGCATGGCCTTGGCCCCATCTAATTATCAAATCTGGGGTGATACTTAGTTGTGATTTGGGTATAATAAAGCCTGGGACCGTTCCAAATTTACTTGAACCCTAATTTTGGCTGGGGATTAGAGGAAAGGCAGATGAATCTAGGGATGTGACCTTCATAAATGTTACATCTCAAGGCTTGAAAGCCACCCTCAATCTGCTCTATTTAGTGGTAGAGAAGGAGGCTTCATTACTCAGTTTTCCCTCACGTACAACTAATGTAAAGTCTCCCTCTTCCCATACAATTTTGAGGCATTCTGATAAAAACTAACATGCAAGTATTATTGTTGTACTCGTTTTCCCATGGAAGAGAAAAAACATGCTAATCAAGTTAGTAAAAATCCTTACATCTGGATAACATAACTGCAGATTAAACTGTCCTATGGACATAGCCAAGAACAAAAAGGCCAGGACTATTTTGTACATTACAGCTTATGGTGCAACAGTTGTTGCTGCACCTTGGGAGAGAAACAAAGGAATGCCTCCCAGCTGCTGAAACAAAGCTCTTGGAAACAGAGTTCCCATAAAGAAAAAGAATTGGAATAGATTTCTATTTCCTATGGAGCTGTAAGAGCACCAACAGTTTTTTGAAAATTGATGCAGCACTGTGTCAAGGACAAGCCAGGAGTGTGAATCTCTGCACAGCTCTGATGCTGCAGTTTAACTGAGGAATAAACATTACTATTTTTGAAAGGCACAGATGTTTCTCCTCCCATCCAGGATCTCAAGTATTCAAACACATCATATAAAACTGTGTAACTTCCTTTAGATGCAAAATCTTACCTCAGAACAAAAATAAAGATCTCTTACCAGGCAATCTTACAGGTTTCCATGGTGCAGAATTTGGCACATACGCATGTTTACTAGCAGTCACTATCAGCTGATTGCCCAACTTATACTGAAACTTGAGGAAGGCGGTGCCATCTGCTCCTGAGGTTCCAGATGCAATGGAGATCTGGTTGGTAAAAATCTCAATAAGGGCTTCAGTTACTGGCTGATGTGTGCTGGCATCGCTTACATGGACCTTCAGCGTTACTTCTGCAATGACAAACAACCACAGCGATTATCATCTGAAAAGCTTCTGCAGGAGGCAGCAGTTAGAACAGGCTGGCACAACAATGACTGAAAAGACACTGGGCTCTGACACTTTGGTGCCACATACGATCCCTTGCACTGGCCTGGCAGTTCTCCATTTTGGGCAGTCACTCTTTAGAGACACTGCCTTTTCTGCCACAGGCAAGACCACATCCTGAATTATTGCTCCACTGCTAACTTCAGCTGTGGAGGCGTCTTATTCCACCTATGACCCACCTGTGGCTGGGCAGCACATCACCGGGGCAGCCAGTATCCCCTGTGATGGGCAACATGGCAATCACACAGTACTACTGTAATTCTAAATGTGTGTGCAATCAAATGTCACAGATAGCACGGCATGGTAATTCTCTGTAAGGTCCATGCCTTGCTGTACCTCTGCTCCTGCCAGCATTCTCCAGCACCAGCGGGGAGAGGAAAAGGCTGGAGGTGGGCTGTGCTCCCTCACCTCTTCTCCACAACAATTCTCTCCATGTAGCAAACGAACAGAGGAAACCTGCTGTGACAGAAGCCCAGAAATAAAGTAGGCACCGAAGCAGGCTGTGCTACAGTGGAGATTTTGAACTCCAGTGGGAGAGATGGCCCCAGCAGGCACAGAACTTCCCTGTTAATGTCTAACCAAGGCAGTGAAATCTCACAGGATCAGGTCCATGTCCTCTAAGCACAAGACTACCAGGTGGGATGCAGAGCACTAGCAGTGAGCAAGAGAGGAACACGTCCCCCTCCTTCCTGTTCACCAGCTGTTTTTCTGTGACATTGCTGCCCAAATATCAGAGCCCCTAGAGTGTCAGCTTGTCAACCCTGACACTACTGGATCACCTGTATCATGGTGAACATGAGAAGCAAAGAAGTGATGGTTCAGGCAGTCAAGAGAATCATGCATCTTGCAGATATGCAGTCTGAAACTAACACAATGGACTACATTTTCCTTGAGTAATTTGCCATTTTTTCCAGAAACTAATTTCTAGTTTAAATGTTTCCAGATGTACAATATTTGCCCACTCCGGGCACTCCTATGACAAAACCATGCATTGTGTCACAGGCTTTTGTTACAAAACATGGACTGGCTTGTGCAACACAGTCCCTCTGGAAGGCACTCCTCTATATCTACCATTATTTTCTTGTGCCTGCAATAGATCCTGTGCCTCATGCTCCGAAGTAGCAGCTGTTGCCTTTCTGCAATAACTATGACTTAAATGCAACTCTGTGTGGAAAAGTCTCAGCAATGACCCAATGCCTTCATCAAGACATTCCTTGTTTTTTGGGGTTTTTTCTTTTCATTTCCAGCCACCTTGTTCTCCTAAAATAATACTTCCCTCCCTCTTTTCTCTCCCATTCTCCCTTTTCTCTCATTCCCACCCTAATTTTTGAAAATTCTGTTATTCTTCCATGAAGAACCCTATTTCAGTTTACTCCATTCCCCAAAGTTGTAGAGGGTATTTTGCCAGCTCCCTTTTTGTGTCAGGGGACTTAGGCCCCTCACAAGCAAGATGCTCACACTATGTGCGCAACTCATTTCTGCCTGTGATGCCCAGAAAAGACAGCATGACCCCTTTTTCCTACATATTTAAAACCAATACACTGATTTCTACAGAACAGTATCAGTGGTACAGTTCTTTTCTATGACTACTGTGCCTTACAATGTTAAGAACTTATACTGGTGTAAGCCATAAGCCAGCAAGACATAATGCCAAGAAGAACAACAAAGAATTTAACAAAATCTCTGTTGTAAATTTCAACAGTGAAATGACACAATTGAATATGCTAGGAAACATACTGTAATAACATAAAATTTTAAAAGGATGTCAGAATTTACTACAAAACTATCAGCACTTTTATCCTAAGGGCATTCCAGACAGAATGATACTGGGTCCTTTTATAAGCTGAGATCTTCTGTCTGAATCTTACAGTACTGAAAATACAAACCTTGGGCAGCCCTGAACAAAAACCCTATTAGACAAATTCATCGTCATCACAGCCCTCGCTTTAGAACTTGGCAATGGAGGATGCCAATTTTGATGGGATCAGCATGAAATACATTCTAGCTATTAAAGATTCTGGACTTCTTCCCAGTTTTGCATTTAGTAGTCAAAGAAAACAAGGTATATTGAAAACCAGTGTCCACACACTGTGGTGCACAAATACCGAGTGCCTTCTTAGAAACCTTGCCTTGACCATCAAGCAACTTGTGACATCTTGGGCATTAAAAGGCAGTCACATCAATCAAAGAAGGAATGTATATGTATTTATGTGTGTACAAACTCTACATGTATTTACAAACATGATGGCAAAGGGCAATATAAATTTTAATTTTCAAAATGTGCAGGAACTTATAATAAGCTTAGATCCAAAGCCAGATAGCTGTGCTTTTGCATTTTCCCACTTTGAACTGCCAGCAAAGAATGCTGAGGAAGAGATGTGGTTAAGAATAATGGGTGATGCATTAAAAAAGCAGCAAGGGAACTCGATCATCTGAACTTTGCTGTTAGCAATTTCAGTTACATGTAAGTTTAGCCTTTTCTAAAACAACCACATATAAGAAGCAACCAAGGAGCTCTGGAATATTTAATGTAAATTAAGGAAGAGGGTAAAAAAACAACAGAAGTATCAAATCCATGTAATTCTTTATATCCATTCAAAATTCTAGAATAGAGACTACTACTAAAATTGACGAAGTGACAAAAACTGACAAATTTTCCTGTATACACAAATTCATGTCTCTCCTCCCAAATCAGCGAGCTAGCCATGGGTATCTCCAGAAGGAAATTTCTTTATCCTTCACTTCATAGCTATGTAAAGGCTTCTGTCTGTATCCTTCTCTCTTTCCGATAAGGGTTTCTAAAATCTTCTTTTCAAACAGAAAGAACAAAGGCCATCATCCAAGATGGAAAACTGATGTCCTGTAAGGCAACAGACTGGAACTGCAGTTCCAAACCACAGTCCCTCGATCAGACACTGAGCTTTTTTTAACTCTTCCTTTTTGATATTTAGACTTGCTTTTTTTCCTGAGAAGACAGAGAAAAATCTAGCAGCCTGAACGTGTTATCTTCCCTGACATACATGTGAAATGTATACAACTTGCTTAATTCAGGGCTTTCTCTCACACACCAGCTCCTTTTTTTCCTTCTTACCTAATGCAGCAGCAAAGTCACAAACACTATACCTGCATTATCACCATAATTTTCACAGCAATGGAATGATTAAAAGCTTAAAACTGGAGGGAAATTGTTTAAGAAAATGTCCTCTCAAACACTGATATGATGAGAACAAGCTAGAAAGAGAGACAGTCGTTTTCAGAATAACTGTGAAATATTCAGGCACTTCTTGGAGAGGGACTGAAAAAGGGATATATGAGAGAAGAGTAGGGGCAGCAAGTGACCCAACATTAGTTTGACCTCAAATTAAGAGGGAGGAATTAGACTGGAACATTAGATATAATAAAAGAAGTTATTTAGAAAAAGCTGCTTAGAAGACTCATTATTAGCTAAGGAATAGTGTGTTGAAAATACCTGACAAACTTTTCAGTTGGTCCTCTCAGCAAAACAGTGAGAATAAGGGAGATAACATTATTCTTGAGTTTTACAGCCTACCATGGCAAGGAGGTCAACACAGAATTAAAGACATGGACTATGAGAAGGAAGGAAATCTGCAGTAAGAGGGGAACATGATGGAGGCAGGGAACTGAAAGCACTGCAAGATAAACTTGAAAAACATGAACTGCTGAAGAGAAGCCTCCTTCATTCTCCAACAGATTTGTCATACTGTTGTAGGTTACAGAAGGAATATTTAATTACTAAGTGGTGAAGGAGCTTTGCACTGTGCTACTGGTGAGGTCCTGGAGGGCGGAAGGGGACATAAAAAGTGCTGATGTTTCCTCCTTCAAGAGCAAAACAGAGGTGGGAGACTCAGGGCTGACGATTTCACCCTGGGCAGCTGTGCTCTCCCTCACCTCCCCAGACAAGACAGCCACATTCAGGACAGGCTGTGCCTGAGCCACAGCCCCATCTAATGTGGCTGGCTAGTGACCAGTGTGGTGTGAATATGACTCTGAGACCTTGGCTCTCTGGCATGTGATGCCCCGCTGGCTTGCAGTGCAGCACAGGTGGGCACAGACAAGAGCTCCAGAGTCATTTATTTCTCTGCACCACTTCATGTCCAAATCAAGAGCCACTTATGATAACTGTTCATTTCCAGAAAATAAACCACAGGCAGAGAGATCCCATCTGAATGGGCAAAAAGCCTCTATGTCCCTGTCTAGAAGTGCAGGCAGGAATGGGCCACTCACAGACATTAAACAGTGTAACCCTGCAATTCTGCTTCAAGAATCCCAAAGCAAAGCAGGAAAAGGAGGTTAGTGGGAAAACAGTAAATAAAACCAGCAAATACAGGGATAAATTCCACAAGGAGATGCAGGCTGATATATGTGTATGCTCAACCAAGTAATCCTTTTCTCTTATGGTCATATTCCTTTATCTTCTTTCAAGCAATACTATCTTGTTTTTCAAAAGAGTGCAAACCCAAACTACCGGTTACCATGAAAACAGCTGCTTAAGTGTAACTCCCTCCCAGTTTCATAGTGCTAAATTTATTTTAAGCTATATAAAAAACTCCAGCATCTTCAAGGTTATAATTTGGGAAGTGAAGAAAGACAAAAAAAAACTTAAATGGTAGCATTCCAATTCAGAAACCCATCTGTCTTTTTAATCTGATTTTTGAGATTTTACTAAGTCTAAACTTTCTCTGAGCAATCCTTCCTGTGCCATCTGCTCTATGAACCCCACTGCCTCCCGTGAAATACAATTAACCTTAAGACAACTATTTCTGCAGTTGTAAGCCCTTAGACTCACAACTTCTCTTTGTATTGCTGTGAACCCTCAGTTTGGGAATGGTTTCCTTCAGAATTAGTATCATCAGTGCTGTCTTCTACAACCTAACTCTTGAATAATGAAAAGCACTGGGTTTGGGTGGTTTTGGGTTTTGTTTGTTTGTTTGTGGGATTTTTTAAGTAAGTAATGTAACACAGAAAGAAAAATCCTGAGAGATCAGAGCAAAGGCAAACTGTCAGATCTCAAATACTGGAATAAACAGAGGAAAGTTATGACACAGATTGGAAGTCAAAGATCACAATCCTACTTAGATCCCAATCCTGCAATTTGGTTTCTGTGCACACACCCCTCTGTCAGGCAGACTCCCACTGACGTCTGCTGGGCAGATGATCTCTTTTGGGAACAGGCTGACACAGGCAGCCGTTATCACTTAGCTTTTCCTTTGGGGGTCCCTTATCCATGGACAAGGTCAGGATATTAACAAAGAGATAATTAAATTATCTAGGTTTTGATTAGAAAAAGAAAACTTCCTGCTCATTCAAAAAATGCCATTATGGACTTCATTTAAAATTGTATCCTCCACTCTGACTGAGCTTACTGGCAACACGCCTGGCTTTGACCGCTGTGGTCCAAGGGGATAAGCCTTTCTGCCTCTTAACCTTTCGCCCACGTGTGAGGTCAATCCTCAGCCAAACAATAGGATTTTCGTTTATCTAAAGGGAAACATTTTCCTAGAAAAAGGAGTGTTGCCCATCCCTTAGCCACAGATGCCAACTCAACCATCTACGTATCTCACCATAACTTTCTAATGTGCTGCATTAAGAAGGTTCTACTGACAACCACATTTCAAAATAGCAGCAGAGTAAGTTCATGTGAAGAAAAAGAAGTGTATGTGACATCCCTCCACAGGCACACAAGTACCACATCAAGTGGCAAACTAGGAGTGCTTGCAGAAGATTTACCTCAGACAATGGCATCCTCTGTTCAGAACTGGCTCTTGTCCTCATTACAGGAAATCAGTGGTGCTATCCAACCTTTCCCTCCACCACAGGTGGCTGAGGTTTCAAGTGGGGTCAGTGTCTGCCACCGATTTCCAGAGAACCCTACCGTGCAGAGCACAGGACGCAGGGGGTGTGCTCATTGCCTGTTAAGTGATTCTCCAGATTATACCAAGCCTGCTGCAGTCCCTGGCATCAAGAAGGAAGTTCCTTCCTGCACTGGTCAGATCTCCGGTAAGGACAACAGAACAGGGCTTGGTTCTCAGGTCGAGATTTAGAATGGATTTAGAAAGCAGAGGGGTTCACAGAAGAGCCACAAAAACATGGAGGGGACAGGGAAGCAGCCTTGGGACTGGCCATCCAGAGAACCTGACTTCTTGTTGCAAGGCTGGATCACTGTGCATACCAAGGAAACTGCAAAATAAAAAGTCAGCTGAAAAACATCAGCCTTGCTGACAGAGACAGCCAACAACTGTACACTGTAACTAAGCAAATCCAGGTGTCATTTATAGCAACAAGGGACCAGCTTACTAGATGGTAGATTCACTCGAGCTGTGGGAAGATTTATTTTCCTAATTTTTAAAACAGCATTAATTTTAGTTCTAGATGTTTAATTAAGGCTTACAATTAATGTTAAGAGTTAAGAGAATTAATGCTTGATTCTACAACATTTATGAAGCCAGCCCAAATGGTTGTCTGTAGTACTTCTTTTTAGCACTGCAATCTGAATTTGCCAAACACTTTTGTGCTTTACAGGTCATGGGGAAGTCAACTACCAGTACGGTCCTCTGCACAGGGAGTACTTGCCACTAGTGTGAAGTCTATAATTAACTCTCACACCTCAGAATTCAAGAAGGAACTTTCTTCCCCAAATGCACAATTGACTGATTTCTGAGGTTTTCTTTTATTCCTCCCCCTTGCTCCTCCTCAGAAAGAGCAGAGGTCTGGTGCAATGAGAACTGCACAGTCCCCTCATTTAGCTGACAAGGAGAGGCTGCCCCGAGGCCCGATCAGAGCATCTTGCTCATCTCAGCTCTGTGGACACACAGGATTTGGGGTTGTGAGGAGGCTGCTCACAGGTGGCACTTGATGCTTTTTCACCCTTCTCTGCAGCACAGGTTGATTCATCTGCATTTCTCATCTAATATTCCTTGATGCTGCAAGTGCCTCAGGCACTGTTGGCACTGGTTCCTCTAGTGCACAAGAATTTAATTTCCAGGGGACTGAAATGGTTTATCTTAATTATCCAATAATTAGACTTAATCCTCAATATTCAAATAAAGCAGTGGTCTATGATATGAAGGTCAGACAGGTGTCCTACTTGCCTCTTTGGGTTTAAAATCTATTAAATAAAGCATTTGGAAAGTAAAATGATAAATAATTATTTCATCTTACAATACATTATCTCCTAGGGATAACACACACAAGTTTTATTGAAATGTCACAAAAAGAGCTTTAGCATATGAACTAGAGCAATTTATGCTGCAAACAGTGACAACCAGGCTACTATACAACCACATACTCACAGAGGAGGGAGGGGCAGTTCTAGGATAATAAAGACATTCATCATGCAATTGTCCAACATTTAAAAGAAGATTTGCATATCCTGACCTGCTAGAGCCTAGAGCAATACCACCAAAATTAATTTCTTGGGAGAAAAGGTAGGAATTTGCTTTAATTAAAAAAAGTGGGAGCTATATGCATAATGCCCAGATGAGACTCTGATACCCTATTGTTAAGTGATTAAACAAGCATTTATAATTAATTGGAAACTCACACAGCTATGAAATTCATGAATAGCAATAGTTGCATTAACAGGTCTGCCTTTGATCTCTACAGGAACTGTGCATGAGACAAACTAATTCCATTTCCAAACCTTGTCTCTTAGACATGGAATTAAATAAAATACTGTCATGGAGCGCAGATGGAAGTTGAGTTTCAAAGCTTTAGCTTGCCACATGCATAATGTATTCTTTACAAGTCATGAAAAGTAATCCCTGCTTAAAACCCTCTTTTTCGTAATAGAGTTCTTTGAAACTCTGTTCGGAGATCAATACGGAATGAAAAATTAATGCACTGCTATTTTCCAGTTGCTCAGCATTAGAGTTCTCCACTGACTCAAACAAGACCACAGCTGATTTTGCAACATCAGCTCTGAGGATAACACGAAATCGAGCTCAGCCACTGTGCTGCTCACGGAGATTTTAAGACAGCTTTATACCTACTGCATCATCAGTCTGGTTTCGTAGAAAGAAAGGCAAAAATTGAATTTGCTTAGCCACAAATGGATGTGTTACATTTTTGCAAAACAACTTTATCCTAACTCCATTAATAAAAGTATGCACCTGATGAAAGCAATTTAAACCAGATGTATTCTATGTTTAAGTGATCCAATGTATGTGCAATGGGGCAATGAGGAGACAAGCACTTTTTTTGCTAATTTCCAAGCAGTTTTAATCTTAGATTTAATCTCTACTTACTTCCAAAACCTGTTGTGGAAGCAAACCTAGTTATAACTTTGGAAGAGTGTATTTTCCATCGTGTACTTTTAAACAAACCACCACAACAATTCAAACAAACCCATCTCAAGTGATTCTCTACATTCCCATTGCAGCCTGCAATGCAAACTTCGACTTCCCTCTCAGTACTCCAACAGTACTACCAACATAAACTCATACAGGTACAGAGGAAAACTATTGTGTTAAAATTTTACCTACACACTTGCACGTTCCCTTTTTTCAAATAACTGAATAATAAATTTATAATCACTTGAAGAGGTTATCCCCAGCTGGCAGACAGGAAAGCTAAATCATAGGTGAGGTTACACATGGTAACGACCTCATTCTTCCAGCCCAGCCAGCCTGAGCAGAGCACTGCAGGGTGATGAGGAATGTACACTACTGTTCAGCTACTCCACAGCAAAACCAGGAGCATCTCTTCCTTTCCCACCCCTGTGGCCTGGCCATGGACTCCTGTTCCTTCTCTTGTGCTGTCCCTTGGACCTGTCACTGTGTTGATTCCATCTGCTAATCCAGCACAGCACCAGCCTAATGTATTGAATGGCTCGATGCCAGGTTATCAGGTTGAACTGCTGAAGCAACACAGCCCCAGGTGCCAAGATCAGCAGAACCAGCAGGTGTGGGGGTGGAGAGTGGTGGCCAAGGGCAACACTGGCAAAGGAAAAGATTTGGGACCTTCCCTGCTGCTTGAGGAGCAATGAGGTCAGCTCTGCTGCATTCCTACGGTCACTTTGGAAGGGAAGCCTGTCCATGGCCTGACCTACACAAGCTTAAGGTCAGTATTTGACATGAACAGTTGCAGTAGAGCTTTATTTTGCATTAACCCTAAATCCCAGAATGCTTCCCAAATGTTTCTCAACCTCTATTGCTGCATATTGGCACCACAGCAGTTAAATCTCCTGGCTCGATAAGGACAGGATGCTTGTGACAATGCCAGGAAAGGGTTTGATATGGAGCAGTGAGGACCTGTGCCCAGGCACTACACAGTGTTTATAACTGCACTTGAACACTCAAAACCCTCCACAGTTCTGTTGGTATTTCTGGCTGTGTTACTGTTGTTTCCTCCTGACCATAAAAAAGCTTGTTTTTATTAACATCTCACCACACCACTTGCTGTGACTTCTATTTTCTCCTCACTACAGCACCAGGATTTAATTGCCACCTGACTTGTGTAGATTGAAACTTTCTTATTCTCAAAAAATACAAGTTTTTGAGATTTTTCTCTTCAAAACAGTATTCATTTTTCCTCATTTGGACTAGTTTAAAAATTTAATTAACCTGTGATCTAGGTCTTCTTCTAGATAATGAATAAGAACTGTAAATAAAATAGGACCCACTACAGTTCCCTTCATTCTGACATTGCAAGGCATCTGCAGCTTAACACACAGCCACTTGTTATTGCCCTTTGTTTACTCTTTCATCCAGTCTCAGTCACACAGCAGAAGCCTTCTCATCCAAGTAAATTAATTTTTCAATTAATATTTTTGAACCAGGCTGCTGTACTGCCTATATTTCAGCTATGATGACTACATATATACGCAGAGCATACATAACTGACTCAGCAACCAACACTTGCATCAGTTTAAATTACCGTAACAGCCACAGAGATCTTGATTCTTGGCAGGGGCTTAATTTTAGGGCTGTTAAGATTTCACAAGAAAAAAAATTATAATCTGACTAAAACTGTGAATTACAAAAAACCAATTTCTATTCCACTACACTGGATGTCAATTATGTAAATCAGAAGTTATTGGCTCTTCCTCAAATTCACAATCCTAATGGGAAGGTACAGTTACATTTGCAAAATTCATCTTTCTTACAGACATTATTGTAAATAAAACCCCAAAAGCAACACTTACCAGGAGTTTGATATGCTGCTTATACACCTTATATTGCTCTCCATGATGGGATAAGCACTGGTGCTTATCACAGTCCCATGACTGACCCTGTAGCTAAGGAGCAAAGGTTTGGAGGTCCATGAACCAGGTTTTGGGAATGCATGAAAATAACTTGGAGAAGCACATTCCTTCAGGTAGCATATATAATTTCCTGCCTAAGGGGGGTCTGAAGGGGATGGCACTCTGCTGAAGGACTCTTGGGATTCACAAATCAAAATGTCAAAGACCAACAAAGCAAAGCTGATCAAGCAAATCGGAGAATTATCTATTCCCTTTACAGATCAATCTCAATGAGAAATACTGTGACTGGCCAGTAAATGACAGAAGAAAGCTGAGGAGATGTGCAAGGGCGATGTGCCCTGAAGCTCATCTAATGCAGGGTGTGACTGAGCACAGCTGCTGCAAACAGGGCTGACTGTATCTCAACACAAAGGGGACCTGAGGGTGGCCCTTGTATTAGATGTACAGCAATGGCATTTGAGTGAATCAATTGACTACACCTCAGCTGAGTGGATCAAATCTTTTTTTTCAAGTTCATTAAAAGAGTGAGAATGTCTCCCACACCAGCATGGGAAAGGCCTGTATATGTGGCTAAGACCAGCAGAGAGGATAAAACCTGAACAACTATCAACATAACTAAACAAATCTGAAGGCAGCTATGGGCTGGTTCCAACCCATGTATTCCTTCTCAGCAGCTGGTGATGCCCAGCACTGTGATGGTGAGCATATTACAGAGAACAGCAGCAGGTGCCATATCTGGTATAGTGACTGAACTTGCTGTTACTGTTATTTCCTATTAACAAAGTGCAAATTACATTGGTATCATGACTCCAGTATATTTTATATCATTATGCTAAATAAAAAATCCTACATAATGTTAAATATCTTCAAATAAGTACATTTGATATTACACATTATACCCTCCACACATGGCCCACCTAAGAGTCTGGTCAGAGCACACAGGACTCCGGGAAACGCTCACATTATTTACTAGTTTGCCCATTTGACAACATAGAGGAGTTACTGTTTATACTCTGGCATAAACCCATCTTATGGATTTACAGCTGTAAACAGTGCTCTGCTCAAGCTCTCCCTCAGCACAGGATTCTCCCAGATTCTTTAACTTTACCTCATCTGTTTCTTATGCTCATGCTGCAAAAGACTCATCTGTTTATAGGTAACACTATCACACTGGGCTGCTGTTTGACAAATATTGCCACTTTCCCATTAACAAGCAGACATGTAGAACTGAAAACATTCTAGAGGTGTGCTCTGCTTCCTTGGCACAGGCAGCAACATCAATATTTTGTAGGGCACTTAGCCTATGCATTAAGCAAGCATTTGTATTAAAGTATTACTCTGGTTTAAACAAACAGCTGCATTTTTGGAAAGTGATCAGCTGAGTGCAAGCAACGCTTAAGAGGAAGCAGGAGGAAGGCCTTCCTAAATACCCAAATCATACAGAGGATAAAGGTATAAACAGAAGCTGCATTAACAGGATGTGTTGGGGGAATTTGCTGGGAAGCAAGAGAAAAAATAGATATATGAGACCAATAACCAGCTTCTGAAAGGGCAAAATATGTCCTATGTGCCTAGAATAAATGTAATGTTATTGGCACTTGGTGACATGGGTTAGTGGTGAACATGGCAGTGTTGGGTTAACATTTGACTCGATCAACCTTTTCCAACCTTAAAGATTCTATGATTAGCAGATAAAAGTATGTTATGCATATATATGTATGGCAAGTTAAACTGAAAACACAAGGTACAGCTCATCACTAAAAATGACAGCATTTACTTACAGTTTCCTTGACACTATCAGTCCATACCACTTCCCTGGAATCCATTTCAAAAACAAGTCTACAGATACTTTCTTGAAGTTAAGAAAATACGTATTCCACAAAGGGATATAATCTCTTTGTTTGAAATTAATTCTCTTCTCAGACTTACAAAAGAATTGCTAAGAAAAATAATATTTAACAGTTAACCAAAAATTTAAAGGAATCATCCCAATAAATTTAAAACCCATTTTACCATGTTTAGTCATAAATATAATTCCAGTTGAGTATTACATGAATGTTACAGGTGTACTTATTTAACAATTCATCTAATAGCCCAAGTGGCCAGTTGTTCTCATGAGGCTGCAAAATTACTTCAGGGAAGTGTAAAAGGACAGCAAATTCCCAGGTAGCCTTATGCTTCCATGACAGCACGACTGACACTTCCAGCCATCAGCTGGCCAAGCACAACATACATGGCTTTAAAGATCACAGAAAGCAGAGAGGTTAGGAAATCCAGCAGCTCTCATCCTGTAGGAACCAGAGGTCTACTTCAAGGATGATGACAATCCCTTGAGTTGCCTCAGTTGGATCCACTGTTCTAGTAAAGGATCAGCCAACACACCACAGCGAAACAGTGACAGTTTTGATTCTACACAGTCACAACAGAATTATATAGCACATTAACATTTTCTACCCACAAACAAAATATTCCAATTGCCTTAAAGGGCAATGTAAAACAGTTTATCTGCAGACTCAAGTTTCTCCCAAAAATGACAGTTACACTAATGCCAAGATGTTCAATGTGAGCAAGAAGGATTTTAACCTCAGTTTTGGATCACTCAATCAGATATTCACCTCTGAGTAGTTAAATAAAGGAAAATAGAGGCAAATAAAAATCATTTCTAGCTAATGTGAATGAAACAATATTTGTTAATAATATTTGAACTTTAAGTTCATCTTTCCAGCTATTAAATGACTATTAAAATTAGGCTGAAATTATTTTGTGGTTATATTCTCAAAGAGCCAAAAATATTTGGGGTCACAAACAGCAAGTAACAGCAAGATAATCACTTAGCAAAGTACAGACACACATAGCATATAGATACTCATTTTAAACATGATGATTTTTATGTTATCTGCATACCAAAGCCAAGCAAAATACATTTCATATTCTTTTCAATGGGCATACTTACATATAAAACACTGCTGCCTACTTTGGAGGCTGGTTTTTGAAATTTATTTCTGTTACTGCCATGTTAAAACTGCAGTGAGGTGGGTGGAATTACTTATAATCTCTTTTCAGCTAGGAATCTCAGCCAAAGTGTTTTCAGGAGCACTGCTCCAATTCCCTTAGTAGAAGGGACTTTTAGAAAATGAAATAGGTAACTGTGAAGCATAATGGGTGAGATTTCAAGATCCACTTAGGGATGCAGTGCTAAACTTGCTGTCAGCACAGTGGTAGAAGCAGATGGCTTTGCAGACCATAAGCTACTTTTGCACCATGCCCATCCTTTTCCACAAATTAGAGGGGTTTCCCGCAAAAATGCCCTGGGGACTGCCTGGTACATCAGCTGTAACAAAGCCTGGACTTCAGAGATGTGGCCCTCATATTAATAGTTCTCTTATTTGTGCTGTCCAGGCTACATCACATGCTGAAAGAGTCTGCAAAGAGAGCTGCGTTCCCAGTCAGGAAGCCTCTCTGACAGCCAGAGCCATTGCAGAGTGTCTTCCCAAGCCCAGGTACCTGGAGCAGCACAACAAAGTGCTCAAGACTGACAGTCTGCCCCAGGAATCCTAGCCTGGACTACTCTCCCCTCTTGTGCTGAAGACTCATTTGGCTTAAAACCACCACCTCTTTGGCCTAATGAGCTATCGCTGAAATAGCTTGGATGACGTGTTTAGTGCCCCAGTTATGAATTTTCAGAGTTGTTTGTGAAGCATCTTGCTTCATATTTAGGTATCTTTGCTCTGCTGCTCTTATGCTCCAACACTCCATCACTTACTAATACACATTTATTTTAAAGGAGAAAGTTCTGCTAAATTCAATCCAATGATTAATTTAAATAACACTAGAGCAATATGTCCTGTTTAAACTTCATTTTATTTAAGTAACAGTAATAGCAAATATGTTTAAATAGCAGACCTGCCACAGTTTAAAAAACAAAACAACAAAACATATGTACTTTGGTGCTCTCTGCTAAAGTTTGGGACAAACCATCCCAAGTTTCACATGAGACTATCAACCTGCAGAGAAAAACAGGTTCCAGACGTGCATTCTACAAAATGCACAGAAATTTGAAATTGCTTTTTAAATTAAGATTGTTCATTTTTCAACAGGTTCATTGCAACTCTCAATACTTTGCTCCCAAAAGGAGTCCTCCTGAAATATCTTGTTTAAATCACTTACTGCAGTGACAGCAGGCACACTGATTCCAGCAACTGTAGCAGCTCAGTTGTGAAGGCACCAAACCTTATTCCCAAATCACTTAAATCCAGAGTTAAAAGAAGCCCACTAAATCATGTAGCACAACATGTTGGATATCTGGAGTGTGGTATGATAATGAAATTCAGAACAGCAGGAAGGCCCCTTGGCACACCAGAATTCCAGAGCTCCTGCATCCAGGGTCAGGAAATGCAGGTTCCACCAGACTCACAAAAGCAGCATCTTCCTCTCTTTTTGTGTAGGCAGCCCTAAGTGCTCCTGCCTATCACTCAATTGCAACAATTCACAGACCTTACTTGACTTTCAGAAGAAACCAGTCCCCTGCACGTCTTTCCCCCCCCCCCCAATAATTTTTCTCAGGCTCTGTACAAGACCCTTGAACCTACAAATTACAACAATAGAATCACAAATGACACCTGAAAACAAGCAAGTCCTGAGGTTTACCAGTGTTATACTGCTATTTTTACTGTTACTAGATTTTTAATATATTTTAATAAGATCCATAAAAGCAAAAAGGCTAAAATCTACTGCTGAATGATGAAGGAAGTCTATTAAGTTGGCAGTGGGGTTGCTTCTTGATTTAAGAAATAGTCACAGACTCTACTTAGGAAAAGGAGCTCTGAAGTCGAAGAAAAAAACAGTACAACAGCGGGTGAAAAGACAGGGCAACATCTATCTTTTGCAGGAGTTTAATTAAAACCCACAAATAAATTTATTCTAAGTTTGTTAGCTTGCAGGGGATCCACAAAATGTTTCATGTTCAGCAGGACTTTCACCTCCTGTTCCATAAGAAATGATGAGTGAAAGCATCCTTGTGAAGGAAAGGCCTTTGGGCTGAGCTGGGCTGAGCAGTAACTAGAATCTTCACACCGCAGGCACTCAACTAACACCACTGGGAGCCCACCTGGTCACCTGCAGCGTCTGTCACCTCGGGTAAAATGGGAGGGCACAGGAAAACATTGGAAGACATGGGAAAATCTGGACAATCTCCATTCACTGAAACAGGGAAACAAGAATGAGGAGAGATGTCCACAGATGTTGTTCCTCCATCTTCCTGGAGTTTAAAACCTCCCCACCCCCAGCATAAGGACTCTTCTTCCTTCGTAAGTTTTTATCACATTCCTGTAATTCCCATGAGCTCTAGACTGACTGTTGCAAGTTGCTCTTACTTGGACTGGCTTTAAAAGTGATCCAAAAATATCAAGAAAAGCAAGATGCAGACAAAATTTTTCCTCGGTGCAGTAGTGAAAGAGTAACACCTACATGGTGCCACAGGCCCTGCTTGCTGGGACACCCATCACTCCACTTCCCTTCCCTGCCCAGTTCTTCCGACGGAGGTGTGAGGCAGCAGGAGCAGCACAGGGCTCTGTTCCCCACGGACAGCCAAGGGCAGCTGGGCTCCCTTCACCCTGCTGGGGGAGCTGCCCCATCCCCCACGGCTGGTCCTACACACTTCCATGACATCACCCAGGATTCACTCCTCTTCCAGCACACCCACCCTAGATCCTGCCAACATCTGCTTTGGGACAGAATACCTTGGCCTTTTGACTCCATTTCCCCTTTCTCTTTGGGATCATTTGCTATGTGTTATTTATTACAGCAGCTGGCTGTTCAAGTTTAAGATCCTCCTATGCATGTGGGGTTTGTATATACAAAGTATCGTCTTCCCCTGGATGTGGGAGTGTGTGTGTGTGTGTGTGGGGGGGGGGGGGGGGGGGGGGGGGGGGAGGGTGGTGGTGGTGGAAAAGAGAGAATAAAATGGAGTGGTTTAAGCTGCTCCCTTTCATTTGCAGAGAAGTACATGGCCATTGCATCCCAAGAATGCTTCAGCCCCAGGGCTGTGTGCAGCCGCCAGGGAGTCAGGTCACACAGCAGGGCAGCTCCACAGCCACACACTCTCCCGCCTACTGGGTCACACTGGTTTCATCTTCCTCAAACACCACCCTCACCTCACCAGCCCAGGGCTCAGCGACCTGCTAAGGAACTTAGGTGGGGAGGGGAGACCAAATAATCCCAGGCTCTGCTTTCTCCCACTGCAGCAGTCAGGGCAGGCGCAGAGACAAAAACACTTGTTTATGCACACATTGTGCTCTGATGCTGCTCAGGGACTGCAGGAGTGTTACACCCCTCCCTCCAGTCCCTCAGAGGCAACTCACACCAGCACTGACTTCACATCAAGAAAGCATAAAAGCCAGCAACAGAGTATTTAGTGAGGGGAAGGTATATCAAACAGTGTGCCCTGAAACCCCCCGCGTTGTGCACAAACACCAACTCCAGTATTCTGCTATAGGACCTATGCCTTGGCTCTGAGATCCGTACACATAGACCCCAGACCCGTGCTGAGAGGAAACCTTGGAATATGCCATCCCTCTGACTTCTGCAGCTTGCTTTCCACAAGATGAAATTTTGAAATAGCTGTAACCATCTGGGTCCCACCCCAGCCAGAATTGCAAAGCACATGGTGGACTCCTCTTCCCCTGAAGCTTTGGCATAGCTTGTGTGATAGCACTCAGCATCTGGAACACTTGCTGCTGTTTCCAAGATAAAACCAGAGCAAGCTGCAATGAGAAAGGCATCTAACAGTAACATGGTTCTTGCAAACACTTAAGCAAATCATAGGTTAAGTAGCAAAGCAAGTGCTAGAAGATGATCTGCACATTACACTTCATGGGGGATAAAAAACTTAAGAAAAAAAAAGGAGTCAAATGGAAAAGATCTCTCACTTAGAGAGACTGTGGTGGAGAACATCTCACACATCAGCAATCAGACATGAAGCAACACCTAAAACCAGCCAAAATGAAAACTAGTAAAACAGTATGCTTAAATGCAAAATGTGTGTCATAGCTGCTTTTTATATCCTGCCTTGACTCCAAAAATCTTTACAGGTTCTTTTGAAGTTAAATCACTACAGATTATTTTTATTCTTTTGAAATTGGTTTAATTATGTTCCTCATGAAATATTTGCTAGCCTTTACACAGAAATTATCCAGCAGAGTTTTATCTGACACACTCACTAGTGTTGCAAAGGACATCCACAGGACTTTCACCTGCGTCTTCAGCTACTTTAGAAACCACAAGCTTTAGCAGGTTCAGAAAATGAAGTTTTCTGAGCAGTCTGTACAAATTCACCTCCATGATTTCAAAGGCTGTAGAGATTCATACTCCTGTGACATCAGCATACCTTCAGGAAAGAGTCAAGCAACATTTGAGTGTAAGTTTAGGAACCTTGTATTAGAATTCTCTGCCCTTATACATCTGACAAACCAGTACTAAATTGTTCCTAGGTTAGTAAGGGAAGAAAATAGTTAGTTCTTAACACTAATATAATTTTACTTTGAAGTGCCAGACATTGCATAGAAAATAGTTTACCCGGCAGCTGTTTGGTTCTACACCCTACTCACATCTAGCTGACAGTCCACCAGAAATGAACACCCAGAAAAGTATGTTTTTAAGGTGCAAGCAGATGAACAACTCCAAGGCCAACTGCGCCAGAAGTCAGAGTAGCATTGTCTATCATATCTACCTTCTACAGACTCACGCTTCCTTCGCAATGTTTTGGCTTTTGCTATACTGGAATCACTGAGATTCAGAAGTGCCATTAGCGAGGACAGCTTATCAATAAACAGAGATTAATCCAAGCTTTATACACCAGAGTCTGAAGATTTACTCAACCTGTGATTTTAAATAGAACACACATAATAAACTCATACTAAAGAGCTTCAAAACTCACACTAAACAGTATATTTAAAATTATTCTTCCTTATATCTGGTCTGAAAAATCCTACATTAATTTCTTCACAGGACTTGGTCTTTAAAAAATTATGATAGAAAACCCTAAAATCATCTGATGTGTATGAAAATTAATTCCAAGAATACCACTTTAATAGTAATTTTGAAGTAATAAAACCAGCTGTGAAGTTTATCAAGTGACTAGACCTCTCCAGTCAGAGTCAGGTAGAAAGGTGACTGCATGAAGTTTTACAAGGAAGAAAGGACAACAAACACTCCAGGGGTTTGAGGGAAAGGGCAGATATGGGAGAAGTTTCTTAGTTCTCAACACTCCTTATGCAAAGGAATCTGGCATGTACAGCCAAGGTGCTCTTTCCCCCACTGCTCCTCCGGGCAAGTGTGACAGATGTTACAGTATGACAGGACCAAGACATAACTGCAGGTGAATAGACGTTTCTATTAACTTCTTTTTTTTTACCCCGTAAAGAGATTGATAAGAGCTTGGCATTTTGTGAACTGCGTGGTGACCACATAGAAGTATTTCTTCATTGTGTTGAAGGGAAGACTGACTCCCTGGCAAGTATGTTCACAATGCCTCTTTCATCCAAAGCTAGCTCAAGAGGGCTCACAAAGGGGTGAGTGGGCTGATGATGACAATCTCTTTGCGAGAACAAGCAGGAACTGGTGACGCACTAATCACTGCCTTGATTTTTTACTGCAGAACCCCTTGTGTGCCTGTTTCAGAAGCCAACTCTCACCCTGCTTTGCTGCTACAGCAACACAGAAACCATCATGTGGGAGTGCTGAAAACAGATTTGCTTTTATTACTGAAACCAAGAGACCCAGCAGCAGACAGGGAACCAAGAACCACTCTTCTACCATCTCATGGACTTCCCACAATCAAGTCCCAAAGACAAGACACAATCTGAAGCTATTCTCTTTACTCAGCCTTAAAACAACACATGCACACACATTCTTGACCCTGGAGGTAATACTAGACAAGAAAAATACTCTTGACTTTCCTTCTGCTTTGAGGAAATGACTGGGTTTTCAGCAGGGCCTTAGGCTGACTCAAAGACCTATAAACTTGCACAGCACCTCAGTGAAAAATAAAGCCTTTTACTGGGGTTTGGGCTTGCTGTGCGCAGAGATGCTGCTGCCTCTTTTCATTGTATAGAAAAAGCACAGTAAAGGAGAAAGAAAGGCCGTGCAGATCACTGAGACATCTAATTACACTTTGATTTTTTAACTTGTAATAGATTTGCAGATTTTTGACAAGTCTACAATGATTCAGCTTTTCATTTTGCATTATTAATTTTCACAATCAATACCCTGACAGCTACTGAAACTGGTAATAGGTTGGTGAGATTTTGTAAAGTAGAAAATTCAGTCTGTGGGTGGTGTTTTAAAAGTAGCAGTTTCCCTCCTGTGCTTATAGGGAGGGGAGGGTGACAGCAGAACATGCACTGAAAGCCCACTGCTGCACACCAAGTGCTTTTGTCCTGCTCTGTGCCAGCAGCAGAGTAAAACTTGGCCACCATAGGAATTAAACCTATTTTATTCCTATATGTCCTCATAGAGTTTACGGCTAATAGTGATAATACCACATTGCCAGGAGAAGGAAACAATGGTTAAGATCAGTCATTGATTTAAAAGGAAATAATTAAATGGTAAGTTCTAATTTCTTTCAGCCAAGTTAGAATTGAAACATCTGAAAAGCAGAGTATTACCTTAATTTCACTGTGCAGTGTATTCTCTTAATTAGGAGACTATTTTCCTCCAAAACTTTGGGGGGTTCATGCATTACACTCCTTATGCATTCCCACCTTAATACAAGTACTGGTTCAGAAGCAGAAAGGAAACGGAGGACTAACTTCCTTGCAGTTAAATCAAGAAACTAGTTTCCAGTTCACGTGGGCTTTCTTCAGGGCTAGATTACTCCATCATATGGTATTAATAACAAGCTAAGAAACCCAACCAGAAAGGCCTTAATCACACTACAATTTTAGATAAACTTTAGTTCAGAACCATTCAATTTTGGTGCTTGTTTAACTGTAAGTGACAAGCAAAAACTTATTTTATCTGACATTTTGATGACCAGAAGATTCCAGCTGTAGCTCAAAACCAGGAGTATTTATCTATCACCATATGAACACAATATGTTTAAGAACTGAAATCTGTCACATCTCAGGATGCATCAGCAATGTGGTGTGGCTGCAGGAATCACACCGTCCAAGCAAAGCATGCCCACTAATAAAAAATGAGCTTGATGTAAAATCTTACAACAACAGAGCCAAAAGCAGAATTCTGAAGATCCACCTTTCCCCCTTGCCAAAAAGGCACCACATACTGGGGACAGTCAGACAGTGCTGTGGCAGGAGAGTTGCACCACAGTGGTCTTCAGTGATCCCCCAGGTCTCCTGAGGTCATTCCTGTGACTGCAGCTCCACAGGGGCTTATCACCACAAGAAAGCAACAGGACTGCTCTATGCAGGACTGCTACTCCATGCCATTAGACTTGGTTTTCAGATATTTTATTGTGACTTCTTTTCTTCATGGATCAAAAGTGCTCCAATTATCAGACCAAGGTCCAAGAGCATAGAGACCCTCCACTGGAAACACAGTGAGAGAGAGGGTTTTATATAATCTGTTTTATACTGCCAGAAGCAGTCAAATCCAACATCTTCAGGGAAGTTCAGTATTTCTCCAGTGACAATGCAGAGTGTGCTTATGCTTGTTTTCATATTTCTATTTGCAAGCAAGTTAAATGCCCATTCTCACTTAAAATTGAGATGGAAAAACATTATACATACCTACTTGAAGATATATACAGAAAAATCAAGGCAATTGGAAACAAGGTTTGTAGTCAAACTCTTTCTCCAAGAAATATTTGGTAAGCAAAGGAAAAAAGAGACTGAGCAGCATTCCCTTTAGCTAATTAAGTTCAGCTGTATTAATTTAACAGATGTCAAGGACAGTAGATCATTATTTGTCAGTTTAGAGCAATTTCACAAAGCAATCTTTAACCCTCAGTGGTATTATCTCCTTTTACTTTCTGACCACTACGAAGTTGCTAAAAATGCATTTAATTAGCCAGTTATCAATGCTGATAGCACTGTAAGGGTGAAAACAATGCGTAAAATCCACACAGTTTTCAAGGAAAATTAACCATGGCAATGAAATTAAGCAATGTTGTAGTTTTCAAATGTTTCAATTCCAGCTCTCCTAGAAGCTTCACGAAGCCAATCCACAAACATACTGGTAACAAACAAGTCTGCCTTCAAAATTAGAATTCCTGCATTTGATATGCTTCGCTCTCCTTTTAAGTACACCTGGAAAAGAAAAGGGTTGAGATTTTTCATATTTTGCAACCATGTATTTTTTGCTGCAGTCTACTGTGTTTAAAAGAGAAGCAGAGTGGATGCTGCACAATTTTATAGCAAGAAACACACCTTGTTCAAGTTGTGCTGCAGTAAATTATCTTATTCTAAACCATGGTGAAAGAAAGCTCTTGCTGAAAGATGTCCTTTGAGAGAACATAGTGCAAGAGTAGTATGGAAAAGACAGAACACTAAAGCAGCCTGGAAACCAGTTTAAAAAGCAATCTGTTTTTTCTCCATACTTAGCAGAAAACATTATCTGCATAAGACACTTTTTAAAACCAATTGGACTCCATTTCTCCTTGGAGTGTTTTCATTCCTCCTAATGACTGTGTTTGCACCTCAATTTCCTTGGACGTTTAATTTAACGTGTACATACAATGTTAGTTGAAGGTGAGTGTAGCTTAACACTTACTATATATGAACATAATATATATTTTACAGCCAATCCCCCCTCCCAAACAACAACCGAATGAGCCTGGCCACAAGCGAAAGCCAGAGCTGTAACACTGCATTAGTTTACTACAGCATCATAAACAAAGGATAGTAGTGGGCAAGCTTTCAAAACACAAATTTTTCTGCTGTGAGAGTCCCCCTGTTTTCAGTCCATTACAGTTAAATGTGTGTGCTCATTAAAACCATGCTTTGCACAAAAAGGGCTTAAAGAGCAATGAAATGTTCACTTTCAAGCAAAAATGTGGTTGCTCACAAGTCAACATATTCCAAGCAAGCAAAAAGGCAATGTGATAATGCAAAAGCAGCACCACTCACCCATCAAGAATAATATAAATCAATCCCACATTGCTTCATCCTATTTTTTCCAAATATTACATATAATCTTTCACATGTAGCCAACTTAAATTGGCTTAATAACTACCTTGGGTTTTGTGGCCTTTTAAAAAAGTTTCTTTTTTAAAGCTATTAGTTGATTTAATCATTACAGTAAATGGCCAGAATTTTACTAAATTGCCACATTTTTTGTAAATATTTCAGAAAGTTATTCAATGGATGCCTTCAATTACTTTCATTTTCAATGCACAAAAGGCTCACCAACTTCATCAGCCTGCAATTATGAAGTACACAGTCCACATGACTTCAAACAAACTTACTCAGAAGGGGAAACAAAGTGACACGAGTGAAGATGGAGCAAATTGAAATGCTCAGAATGTCTTCAATTAACTGCATGAACATTTGACTGAAGGGACGTTTTTCCTGGATATACACATACAAGAATACTGCAGTTCTCAACCCCTTAACCCTCATCTGCTTTTGTGCACTGGGATGGAGAAGGGGACAAAAAGAACAAATGTACAGTTTCCTTCTCCTGAGGACAGAAAGTTCCTCTTGGCAGACACCATTGGAAAACAGAATTGATGCAATTATCACATGGAAGCAAAGCATACAGAATTTCAAGGTGTAATTTGATTACTTTCTGAGTTTTTCAAATGGTCACATTTTTTCTCCAAGATACTAAATTCATGTAAGTACCAACAAAATCAGCATTTTAAGCCCCTTAACTTGTAATGGGCAGAACTCCCTATTGGGCTGTGTCAGAACTGTTCTGAACTCCTTCAGCATTAGCACACATCCATTTTAGGGCTCTGGATTAGACTGGTTAGAAGGGTCTGGAGAGTCTGCAGATCTGTTCATTTAGTACCTGTCCTATGCTGTAGCTTTATAAATGCTATCAGAATATGACTATACTGTCTGGATAGGAGGAAAAAAATCCCATTGGGAATGTTAATATTCATGGATACTTTGAATAAGGGTATTTATTCTTTTAGTAGCCTCATGATCATGTATAGTTATTCTTCAACTTTTCAGGAAGAAATGCTACAACAAGGAGAGGTCAACATCTTGGATTCAGGAACATTGGTCATTACTTTTTCTAAGCCCTGGCTTGTTATTAAAAAGTGAGTGTGAGTGCAGTGTGTAGGGAAGGAGGGAAATCTGCTGTAAATACAGATGCATTATGACCTTCATGAGGTCACATGAGGTTCCAACATGGTTTAAAGCTACTTCATTTTTTTCCAGGGAGAAAGATCTATTTCCCCTCTCTTATTATATGCCTAACTATAAGCTTTTTGCCCCACTACTTCTTACCAGTATCATTTACACAAAAAGCAGCAGAATCAAGCTTTTCTTTCGCTTAAATTGCTACTTCTCTGGTGCCAATTCTACAAGACAGCCCAAATTCCATGTACACATTACAAGGAGACAAGATGGGGCTCAGCACTTCTGCAATATCTATGGTATATCAACCAGAGCTACAAAAGAGCCAAACAGTTGCAAGGATGGGCAGATTAAAAATATATCGAGTAGTCCTCACAGGTGTAGTTTTGTAGATTCACATCCCTGTTCTAAGTCATGATAGCTGTTTTAGTGACTTTAACCATCAACTTTTCAATACTCCACACATCCCAGTTATCCTGCCAGTGAATGTATCTGCAGCAAATTAGAAAGAGCACAAAATGAACATATTTGCTGGTGTAAGAAGACAACTCGACATCCCAGTTCCAGTCGCTGAGCCAGAGGAAGGTTGTGGCCTCTTCAGCCATCAGTTTTTTTGAAAAGGGCTTTTTCTGAAGAGAAGAAAACTATCTAGTTAGAAAACTCCTCCCCAGGCAGTTCTGGAAGCATATGAAGGCACGTTCACTGCAAGCCACTGCCAAAGGTGGTAAGTTACATCTACACAGCCACAGCAACATCTAAAACTAAGCATGAATGACCATCAAACTCCTCAATGAACCACTTAAAACCAGATATCCTCTCAACAGGCCAGTCATTTTATGTTTGTCATGGTATTAAAAAAATGATGCAAAATATTAAAAGTGAATCAACTCCACTATTGAATGAACTCTGAAAAACAGGACTCCATTGTTCTCAAAAAAACATTTCCCAGTAATTCCCCTACTACAACGTAGGGTACAGTGTCCTTTAACTGACAACAAGCGAGGCAGAGAACTGACTAACCTATTGATTTCTGTTTGTGTGTTTGAGACGGGTTCTAGCCACACAAATTTAGGGTTATCCAGAGCCAGAGGGTAGGTACACTGTACCTGACAGATCCTCTGTGACAGAACTCAGTCACTGCTTTGACTAAAACCAAGTATTAACACTGGGAAATGAGGCTGAACCACTAAAACGTGCCTTCAGGCAGTTTGAGTGGGTTTTTAATGGCAGCTGTGAATATTACTTTACAGATCGGGGACTCCTGAATGATGGACATGCGCTGAACTCAAACCAGTGATCCTATAAACTGCATTATTTTTCATTGGGTTCTGCTATTTAGTAGTGTGACTACTGAAATAATTAAACCTAATCACCTGATTAAACCATTATACTGACACTTTGAAAGGTCATACACCCCCTTATACTTTCCATCTCAAAATATACAATTACAAAGCAATTAGCAATATTTCACCATGGTTTGGATTTAAGTAAATCAGACTTTAAACAGACATATTTTTAAAAAACTCATTAAAGAATGGAAACAGGATTTGCCACACCAGATCAGGCCACTACCATATCTAAGGTGGTATTTGGGGTGGGCTCAATATTGCAGACTGGCAAGAAAGTAACAAAGTCAGTTTAATTAAAAAAAAAAGTTACATAACATACATATATGAAATTAAAAGAATAAAGGATAAGGCAAACTGTATTGTCTTACATAAAATCATGTAATGAATTGTTGTATCTCTGCAAGCAGTCCAAGGAACTTAAACACAGTGTCACAGTATTCTCACAAGCACTACAAGTAGGAGGAAATTTAGAAATACAACAGATAATGGTATAATGACAGATGGGGCTCCGTCTGTCAAGCACTTATATTTGAGAAAGTCATTTTAAAAGAACTAATAGAGAAAAAAACCTTTCCAGTAGGTCCAAGAAGAGAGATTCTTCAGATATGGTTCCAGAGGGAACTTACCCAGGATACAGTTGCACTTAGTAGGGACAAACCTCCACAGAACTTTGACAGACTCCACTTGTCCATATATATATATATATATATATATATATATATATATATATATATATGAGCTGGTTAACAGGCTCTAGTTAAAAATCTTAATTAAGAAGGGAAGAGTATTTTTTTTAACCCAGATCAAGTCACTGACAGTGTAGTGGGTGATGAAGGTGCTAGTACAGTCAAAAGGTGGTAGAGAAGGCAGATGAGTGGCTGTAGTCAAGAACAGTGGAGTTGTACCTCGATTTTCATGTAAGCAGAAATATCAGCATATTCATTTTTCTTATACAGTTTTGCATTTTGGCAGCTAAGACTAGTTACCCACAATATATGACCTTTAAGAAACTTCCCATGATGGAATTATTTGCGTAACCAGGAAATAATTCCCATATTCATTTTACTGAGGGAGAGGTGAAAAAAATCTTTTCCAGGCAAAGCACTGCTCAGTTCAGACTGATTTAGCTGAAAAATCTGCATTTCCTGTAGATAGACACAGCAACAAGCAAGGCACAAGAGAAGGCCACACAGCAGAAAAATAACTTGTTCTCGGTATCTAATTTTACTGCAATTTCACTTGGGTTTGGTTTCCAACTAACAACCAATATTGTCAAGCCAAATGTAAAAACATTCTTTGGCTAAAAAATTGTTAGAACAGTAAATCCTATTGAAAATAGCTAAATAGACTTAGCTGTGTGTGGGACTTCACCAAGAAGGGTATTCCATAACCCAAAGCATTCTTCTAAAATACCTAAAGTATAATTCCCACTAGGAAGCATGCAGAAAAACTGAGCTAAAATAAAATGTTACATTTTAAATGTGGATGTGAAATATGTGGATCAAATACTGCTGTAACAGCTGCTCACCACAGATGCCCAAGGTGTTTGAAACACTATAATAATAAACATTAATATCACATGAAGGTGCTCATGCCCAGCCTGCCCAGCATCATCCTCCATCTGAATATTATTACTCCATAGCTGAAGGATTACAGAGCATCACTTCAGCATCTCATCTCTATTCGTGGAAAAGCAGCCAGGCAGTGACTCCAGGCAACAATACTGCTGGATAGGGTTTTGGTGAAAACCAACTGAAGTTATCCAAACTGTAGAAGAGCGATCTCACAATAACTGCTGACTCTGCCAGATCTGGCAGAATAACATGATGAGGAAACAGTACAAGGAATATACTATAAAATCTCTTATCAGATAAGACATAGATGCCAACACGTATGGCACTAAAAGCATACAAGCAGGGCACTAGTACAGCTCAGTGTATATTTGTGCTGGTTTAAAGGCAAACCAGCAGGGGAAATGAACTCACCACGAGAGATATTATAAGTCAGACCTAAAATTTAATAATAATATTACAATAAAAACACTGACACAAAAGGGAAATTGCTTTCAACTCACAAAAAAACCCAGCAGTATAACCCAGTGTCCTGGGGCACAAACCCAAAGGGGGTTTGTTTGCCCTTGTGCTGAGACCCCCTGTGGCTCCCCCAAATCCAGAGCAAAAGGAAATTAAAAACCTGTTGGTGCAGGCGAGGGCTGTGGTCTGGGTGAGAGCGGGGATCTCCTCCTGTCGAGGTCCTGCTCCTCCTCTGGATCCGAGAAGTTACCAAAGTCTTCTTACCCACCACTTATGTACCCTCAGGGAGCACCCAGTCCCTCCCCCTGGACGGGGACTCACACAATGGGTGATTAACTCTGGGAGCCAGGGGGTATTGAACTGTTGATGGCCCATTAGCAGCTCTGCCCCCTCAGGCTGAGTGTGAAGGTGATAATGACTCCCTGGGCAGCTGCTGCTAATGGCCCATTGTCCTTGGGGAATGAATAGAGGGGGTAGAATACACAGCTTTGATCACCCCCACACAGTGTCAACTGGGCCCTCCTGCTCAACTAGGACAATATTAAATTCTACATAGCCAGAGCACTGGATAAACAGATGCAGCATGAACACTGCTCTTGAGACCAAAGGCAACTGCTAAACATCCAAAATTTCTGGCAGTCCACTTTGTATCTTTGCTGTTTATGTTATAACAAAAAATGCTATGAAAGCAATACAACTCTACTGAAAATAACCTGGCATGCTGTAAACTTCCTGGCTCTGGCATGGAATTAACAATTTTGAGGAAACACGCAAGGCTTCATTTCCAAGACAGATATCTTCTACTGAATAATTAGTCAAAGTATGATTATTTTTCAAACACTGAAGTCTTTCAGCTCTGGTCTTAACAGCAGCAGCACCTTCTAGCCAAGTTCCATTTGGAAAAAACTAGCTTTGAATGCGGCATAATCATGTTCACAGAATCACAGAACATACTGAGTTAGAAGGGACACACAAGGATCGAGTCCAACTCCTGGCCCTGCACAGGACCATCCCCAAGAGTCACACCATGTGCCTGAGTGTACCATCCAAACGCTTCCTGAAACTCTGTCAGGCTCATGCTGTGACCAGTTCCCTGGTTCAGTGCCCAAACACCCTCGAGGTGAAGAACCTTTTTCTAACATCCAACTTAAACCTTCCCTGACACAACTTCAGGCCATTCCCTCAGGTCCTGTCACTGGTCACCTCAGCGCAGAGATCAGTGCCTGCCCCTCCTCTTCCCCTCACAAGGAAGTTGTAACTGCAGTGAGGTCTCCCCTCAGTCTCCTCTTCTCCAGGCTGAACAGACCAAGTGCCCTCAGCTGCTCCTCATACATCCTCCCCTCAAGGCCCTTCACCATTCCCGCTGCCCTCCTTTGGACACTCTCCAATAACTAAATATTTTTCTTATACTGAGGGGCCCAAACCTCCACACAATATTCAAGGTGAGGCTGCACCAGAGCAGAGCAGAGCAAGGAGAATCCTCTCCCTCATCCTGATCCCCCCCAGGACATGGCTGCCCCTTCTGGCTGCCAGGGCACTGCTGACTCATATTCAATTTGCCATTGACCAGGACCCCCTGGTCCCTTTCCGTGGCACTGTTTCCAGCATCTCATTCCCCAGTCTGTCTGTACATCCAGGATTGCCCCATCCTGGGTGCAGAATCCAGCACTTTCCCTTGTTGAATTTCCTATGGTTGGTGATTGCCCAGCCCTCTAGTTTGTCAAGGTCTCTCTGCAGGGCCTCCCTGCCTCCAAGGGAGTCAACAGCTCTTCCTAGTTTTGTGTTGTCTGCAAACTTGCTTAGTATCTCTTCCAGTCCATATGACAGTTTTTCCTGACTTCCTACTGTATTGGAAAGATGACTGGAGCCAGGGTCTTCTCAGTGGCGCCCAGTGACAAGACTAGAGGCAAGAGGCACAAACTGAAACACAGACATTACCTCAGAACATCAGGAAACGCTTTGTCACTGTGAGGGTGGCTGAGCACTGGCACAGGCTGCCCAGGGAGGTTTTGGAGTCTCATCCACAGAAGCTCAAAAGCTGTCTGGAAGCAGGCCCAGTCTACTGGTTCTAGGTAGTCCTGCCTAAGCAGGGAGACTGGACCAGAGATACCTCCCAACCCAAACCATTCTGTGATTCTGTGATCTCAGCCCTGTGCTGTTTCAATGCCTTCCTTTCCCCAATTTAATGGATTAACCATCTTTCCCTCCTTCACCTTGTCTGGGTATTAACCTAACCAAATTAAAGGAGCAGTTGTACTGAGCTACATACAAGTTGGAAAACCAGCTTTGTCAGAAACATGGACAAAATACTTGTGCCTACAAGTTTCTCTACTGTTTTTCAATTTCACAGGACCATGTGCAAGCTACATTCATTTGATTAATACCATAGAAGGAAAGTGTGAGGGCTTAGCAGGTTCTCCCCCGTTTATCACCAACTGGATAGGAATTAATTGCTTTCTTTTCTGAACACTTGTGGCTCTGTATTGCTAAGGGTTTTCAGTATCTCTGTTGGCAGTGACCCCATGTGCTCAATCTGTAATTTGTGAAAATTTTAACTTTTTTATCTTTTCTTTTTTTTTTTTTACATGAGGGTATTTATACAACTGCCACTTTTGCTGAAGTCAGCCAGATGGATCAAGCTATTGGGTTTACAGCCCCATCTATGCACATCCCTGCATGGCAATAAAGGACAGCAAAATGCCATATTCCACAAACTATGACTTAACTATTTCAGTTACTCTTGCAGATAAAAAGTATTGAAAAATTTTCACCGGGCAGTACAATACTACTAATAATGCTGAAATGCTTGAAACATCCTGTGACTCACAACGGTGACGTGAAGCAAAACTCAGTTTTAAGATGGGGTCAGTCAGATTCAAGAAGTGCTCACGAGGCACTTGCTATAGAGATGAAAATCCAGTCTGTTCCAGTACCACGCTCCCACACTTTCACAGGGCTTGTGATTCATACTCCAAACTGTGTTCCAAGCATATTTAGGTCAAACACAGAAGTTACCATATTGCTGCACTTCATTACCCTTCCCTGTCTACGTGGTCACATCTTGGCACACCACCTGTAATTTCTGCAGTACCATGTTCACAGACCAGATGGCAGAAGGGCCATTGGGCATGAGCCACAATAGAATACTACAAAATTTCCCAGGCAACCCTGCCGACCAAGCTACTCACTCTGAAAACAACATGCACTCATCCTGCACACCAAGAAGAAATGAGACAGCCTCCCTTTAATTCCAGCTACGAAATATTTGCTTTTCATGTTCTGCATTTAACAACCATCCTACTTCAGGCTGAAAGCAAAGAAGTCAAGGTAGACCCGATGAGACCAAAGCAGTGGGGAAAAAAAGATAAAAAATAAAACCCCCAGTAATCCAAAAAATCAAGTACAGGCTACTGCTGATGCCTACAATAGCTTTCAGAAAGTCAAATAAACACAGATTACTAGCAAGGAAATCTGAAGTTTATGTAATACACAAAGTCTTGAGACTATTAGCAAAAGTTATGAAGTGCTCCAAAGTCTGCAAATGGTCCCCAAGAAAATAATTATAAAATAATAATAATAACAATAATAATAAATTAAACAGAACACAAACTGCATTTTTATTCTGGCATAAGTCCTGTATATTTCTTGGAATTAAATACTTGTCTTCCTATTAAAAACATCCATGTCTGTTCATGCTGGTTTTAAAACACGACCAAAAGACATTTGCTAGATTAACACCCTTGCTGTCATGTTTAACTCTTCAAACAATCATACGATAAAAGGTCAGCATCTGATTCTCATCAGTTCACAATGCAGTCCAATTTTTTTTAATAAAAAAAATTAACTTTATTCCTCACTCATAATATAAACCAAGAGAGAAACTAAAGAGTTAAAGCTGTTTGGCAGCTGTAAATTTAAACTCCTTTGGGTTTTACAATTTGCAGAGCATGTCAGTTTCTCCACTCTGAAACTTTTTTAAAAACACCCAAACAGAGGAATGTCACAGCACGATCATCTACCATCAGTACAACAGTCACAGATATGATACAGCAAAGGACCTCCTCCTCCAAATCTGTCATCTGTAATAAATTACGGTGTAGCCAGGAGCTGACTGAGGCAAGACAGACAGAGAAATTAAAATTAAGAGAGTATGTAGAACCAGACATGACCTATATAGAAGTGATGGGTAAGGCTGAAGAGAGCAGTATGATTTCTTTGAGGCAGAAGATATGTGGAGAGGAGGGACAATGACAGAGGCAATGACATTCATCAGTGAAAGGGACAAAGAGCATAAAAACTTGAGCTTTGTTATTAAAAAAGGAACAGTCTGAAGCAGTATTCAATCACACAACACACCAGTTTCATGATAAAGGTTCTTGGAAAGTAAGACCAACACATGGTATTAAAACCCAGCCACAGCAAATTTAGATCAGAGACAAGTTCAGCATTACAAAAACCTGCAGGACAAGCACCACATAATCAGAGACTGTCATTGAACAGAATAACTAGGACAGAAGGTTTTGCATCAGTAAGAAACGTTTATGTTTATAATTCTTCAAAGAAATGCCCTTTTTCCTGTAAGCTCATCTTTTCTGCAACTATGGAGAAAGGCTATTCAATTATACAAACATCGTATCAAGCCTCAGTCTCTGGGCAAAACAGACACCTTCTCAAAGCAGAGGAACCCAGTGTGAATAAAGAGGCCAATATTTCAAGACAGATAAAATGCTACCCCACCATTTCATAATCTTGCACTACATTTACTTCCTCTGTAAATACCCACTTCCACCAACCAAGCTGTCAACAAGAACTAAGGAACAGTAAATATCCTCCGAGCTTGTACTCAGTACTGCAGGATAGTAGCTCTGAACCAGCCCCAAGTACTTCAGCCTTCGGCAAAAGAGGGTGGACACGTTCTTCCCTTACCAGTTTAGAACAAGCAGCCAGTAAGATACAGATAAGTATCTTTCATGTATCCTCTTCTATTTTGTTTACCTCTTTCAACTGCTTGCATTTTCCTATTAACTTTTTTCCCGTTTCTACCTTACTTGCCTTCCCCTGTTGCACAGATTACAGCATTAGAAGTGGCCACAAGGCAGAACTCCTGCTATTTAGCTGCCTTCCATTTAACAATGGAAAACACTAAAAAATGCAAAAATTTGACACATTACAGCCCAGCAGAATCCCGGTCACAAGCTGGGGCCCTCATGCACTGCTGCTGTTTACAGATATCTCACAGCCAAGCAAGAAATTACAGCAGAACAAGCCCAGCATCTGTAAGAACTGAGAGCAAAACAATGAGACATCTGTTACAAGCTCACACAGCAAGGCAAAAACAACTGCACAAGCAGCCACCATTCTTCTGAATGGAAGCCAATAGGACGATTGTTTTTTCACTTCCCCCAATGAGTTCACAAAATGCTCATAAGAATCATCCTTTTATTTTAATTACTGCACAGATCCATGCGATCTGGATGAAATTAAATGCAACGGCAGAGGGTCTGGGAGGAGTGTGAGGAGCGGGAGCGCAGCCTGCGCTCTGCTGTACGTTCTGCCATACCAGCACACCTGAAGAAGTCGCAGTTTAGGATCCTCAGTTGACAGAAAGCCAACATGACAGACTTTCTAAGTCTGGATGCAACAGTCAAGAAGAAAACAAAAGATAGGTTGAAACACTGCCAAGTTGTCAGGGACAACTAACTCCTTTAAGATGTGGCACTTAGGGACATGGCTTAGTGATGGACTTGGCAGTGCTGGGTTAACTGTTGTACTCAAGGATTTTAAAGGTCTTCTCCAACCTAAACGATTCTATGACTCTTTGGGTGAACACCCAGGTAACAATTTCTGCACTGTTGGAAACACAAGTCAGAGGCAAGTTCAAGTGAACCCAACAAAGCATAAAGTATTTGCAGAATCGATACAAGGATGGACAGCCTTCAGAAACAAGAATTGGGAATAACTAAGCAATTCTCAGCAAAACTCCCTGATGAACTATTCATCTCCTTCACCCTTTGACCTGAGCATGCTCCTTGCTCTAAGAGAACCATAGGAGCACACTGAGGAGGACGCATGTTCATCTTCTCTCAAAGTCAAGAAGAAGTTATTGACCACTCTACCAAGGCTATTACCTACACCAAGGCTGCTGGCAACAGAAGTCCTGTTATCAAAAATGACAAGTGTGGCAGAAGACTCAGCTACCACACACATTCTGAAGGGATGGCTTGGAGAGTTTATAAACCATAAAAAAGAACAAAGTACAAGACACATAATTTACACATTTATCTAAACATGCATAATTTTATTTGATACTTTATATTTCTGACACAGAAAAATGACAATATATCAGTTCCAAACAAGTATACAGAGTGTAGAGGAGAAGTTGGAAGTCAAGCACCTACTATCACTACCAAAGGAAGAACCTACCAGCACTGATTTTCAGTAGCTTACAGAATAAGACATTATTCTGTCACTTTTACCTGTATTAAGAATATTCACGGAATTCCAATTCTCTCATTACAAGGTATTGATGTCTTGCCTTACTTCAGGCTAACACTACCATGGAAGTATCATTTTTCTTTTCCTTTGGTCACAAACTGTTACTCCAGAATCACATAGGCTCTGGCACAAAGCACCACTAAGTTGGGAAAAAGAAAAGGAAATACATGGAATTCACCAGTTCTATGTGAACACCATCTGATTCAGCACCTGGTCAATTTTTAGGGTATCTTAACTACCTCTGGAACTCTATTTATCTTAATACAGATAAAAAAGATAAACAGTAGGTCTACATTCTATGTTGATGCTAACTAAGCATATTTGTGTTTCTAGAAAGGATAATTTTCAATAGAATCAAAGGCACTACCACAGCCTAAAGGCTTGAGCTACTAAAACGGGAGGAAAAAATTCTAAATTATATAGTTTTATGTGAAAGATCTAAAAGTCTAATATTAAAATCCACTTTTTTCTGCTACAGTTGGAAATTCATTAGAACTCCTGATAATAGGATGCAAATACTATGAAAACTGAGGAAAAAAAACCAACCAGAAGTCAGTGATGTGTAATTAGAGGTCTCAACAGATTGTTTAAAAATCCTGAACACGGAATTACAACACATACTCACACACTCAATTAGTTCATATGCCTTCTATCTCCTAGCAAGGGTTTATTGCAAATCCATTGCCATGAATAAGAAAGAACAAACACATCTATGTGCATCTGCAAGCCAAAGCTGCTTTGAACAAAGCCAGCAAGCAGAAGAGACGGACACAACTTCTGGTGTTATTGAAATAGCCACAGCAATCCAAGGACAAAATTGAAGCCAAGTATCCTGGAGAACACATTAATTTCACAGAATAATGACCAGTTACAAAGGACAATCACTATAAGTTGTTCAAAGTACAGAATATCATGCCATGAACACATAACGGAGAATGGTGGAAAATGCATTACAGTTTTACTACTGTGAGGTAAGCTCTGATTCGTAACATATGGCCTGCAGGACAAACATGTGTGCACATGTGCATGAAATACTGAAGTCTCCAACCTGCAACTGTAGCCATCCCAGTTTCTTAGCAGAAGTAAGAAGAAGACAAGATGATTCTATCAAACACTAAATTAATAGTTTTTCCAGATTCATTCAGGAAAACTAATCATACCTACTCACTACTTTGTCTCAGAAACCTTGTAATTAACATAAACTGAGACAAACTAAGGTATAAACATAACTGGGTATTATATTGATACCAGGTATGATGTTCATATTTGTTCTTTTTTTTAAAAGTCTTTAAAAATATCTAAAACCTAACAAAACCAATCACATTAGTATGTGAATAATTCATGACAAGGAAAGGGATCAATGGACTAATTATTAAGTTCTTTTCTTTTTCCCTATTCTTTTGAATGTGGTATAAAACATACAATCTTTTTATTTCACACTCAGGCTAAGAATGCAGTGCACAGCTACCTCATAAAAATCAGAGGTCATCAGTCTGGGTTTAAAATCACAAAATAGTTAAATCAAATACTATACTAGAGGCACAGGGAACATAATTTACAAATGCAATTAGTTATCAGCAAAGTTTCTGAAATCAACATTTATCAGCGTTGCCTCACTCTTTGAATTAAAATAATTGCTTCCTATGGTATTTTCTTCTAACTCCAGACAAGTATTGACTTTTAAAAGCACCTTGCATTTGAGGTGGTTTATCCTCCTGCTGCTTCAGAGCATGAAATGAGATTTTGATGTTACCTGCAACAACAGGTTTGCAAGTATGTTTGAAATGCAGATTAGTTTACAAGACTTTGTTTAAAATGTAAGTTGTCTTCTGTCAGACTGAAGCAAAGTTAAAAATTAAGCTCAACACAAGAGAGAAGGGAAGGCGAGGGAAAGAGCAAGGGAAAAGGAAGAAGCATCTTAGTATTTGTAGCTGGAATCCATTCAAACTTCATTTCCTACACATGAACTTTAACATGCCTTCCTATCATCTTTATATTTTTTTTCTTTTTGCTTCCTTTTCTTATCTTCTTACTTTCTTTACATACATATATATATGTTCAGAAACCAAGTTTGCCACTCCTTTTTGGGGGCAAGTGGTTGTGTATATACTTACACAAAAAAAACCCTCAAATTTGACCACCAGTGTAGCAGGTGGGGCCGCCTGCCTTGCCAGGAGGCTGAGAGCAAGCCCAGACAGATGACACCCCTGTGCTCCCTCCCCACTGCCAGGCAGACTGGCTTCACCTTTTACATTCATGCAAGTGTGATGAAGAAAAGCAAAGAACTGCAAGAAGGTGAATAAATCTGAAAAGTATTTCACAAGGGTCCAAGCAGAAACTCCATTACTGAGTATCAATAAATTCAGTAAAAGTTCCCTAATTGTTAAGTAAAAATGGAATGAATTAAGACTCAACTCCTGTGTGAGATTGATTTACTTCCCAGCCCTGACCTAGACAGTGGATCATTGTGGTTACTGCGCTTTCTCCTTACTCCTGACCTTATTTTCTGCACAACAGACATACCTTTCTCATCCTGTGACTAAAGAGCAAGCAACGAGCATTTCTTCTCCAAGGAAGATACACTCTTTTATTAATCCTAAATTTTATTACACACTCAAGAGGATGTAAGAGTAACAAAGATGCAGCTCAGCAAGACCAAGTGCTATTGCTTTTGATAAACATACCCATCTCCTTCAAAGCCTTTGGGCAGTTAAAATGTCTTCAGAATTTTAGAAACATTTGGAGTAATGAAGGCTGCACTTTACTATCTCTGCAAAGACACACCAGAAAGCAAGCAATGATCTTGTCAGATCCCGATACTGTCAGATACCATTTGTTTGTAGCCAGCTCCAAAACCAAATGTGCCAAAGCTCTTTCAGGACAGACTATTTAGAGTATATTCTTAGTATCTGTTAACCTTATAGCAGTAGACGAAACTCCATGAAGTAACAGGGAGGCAGTGAGATCGTCTGCCCCATGTCACCATCATGGTCAGGGAATACTGTTGTGCATTTGCTTTTCCTCCCATTCCACACATTCCTCCTTGGAAATGCCAGCGTATCACCACAGGCACATAGAGTACCTGGACTGAAGAAACTCCTGAGGCAGTCTGACCCTAAGAACTTCAGCTTTAATATCTTCCCCATGTAGTCAGGCCAGGGGTAAGGAAAGACGACACTTAACCATTCTGAGCAGCTAACTTGACTTGATACTTGATGCATTAGATATTAAAATGCATCTTTGTTTATGTGCAATCATCTATAGTAAGCAAAGACTCCCAACTGCTCTGAAGGAACCTACAGGTCTATCACTTATTTATGACTTTGATCTTGAGAGCCTCTATACACTCTTTTTGGATTTTTGTCACCACAAAAGGATTTATGAAAGTACAGCATATTCTTAAAAGCATGCAATAACTTGCACATGGGAATAAGCATTACATTTCTAGGCCATCACCACAAAAACTGCTCTAGTCTGTTACCTAGCCCCTCACTCCTCAAAATCCAAGGATATTTTTCTATGCATAGAAAGTCAGCTTGTGACATGACGCTACTTCAATCCCCTTTCTAATGACAACATCTGCTGAGAGGGCTCACTCAGCTCTTTCAACAGCACTAGTAAACCATGCCTTAAAAAAAAACCAAAACAAACCTAATAAAACAAAACCCTCCTGAAAGATTAATTGCATATTCACAGGTAACACTGCCAATTAAAACACCTCCACCAAGATTCTGAACATAGATAAAGAATGCCAACTAGTTTTTGCTGAGGTAAAGCTCCACAGAGTAGACAGTTATTTGAAGCTGAACTAAAGATGGAAGGCCTTATCAAATATCTGGAAAAATTAATAGTTTTCAACAAGAATTTTAGTACATAAAATTCTTTTCCTTCAACAACTAATTTTTAAAGTACTTGTATTAATTTAGTATTCCAAAGCCTGCTGCAGTTATAACTCAACAGCTTACAGCAATAAGTAAACTTGAAATTCATCCCATTAGAAGTTCTTACTTCTACTGCTTTGGGCTGCTTGAAGCAAATGTATCTTTAATTTTCATGTAACCTGCTACCAATAATACCAACATTGAGAAAGTCTAATGCCATAGTTCCCTCTAAAAAGATTTAACTAGCAGTATACTAAATAATGAAATAACTATAAGAACAAAAGACATCTTAACCTTTGAAGAAAATTAGTGTATTCAAATTAAAGTTTTTACAGTAGGGAAAAAGTAACAGTCACACACAGAACAACAAAAATCAGCTCTCCTTTCAAATATGTGTTCCTGGGTCCTGTAAATCATACATCATGATCCAAGGGACTGGCTCTAACTTATTTGCCAGGACCTCAAATGCAACACCACATGCTGAAATAAGCTGAGCTGTGATTCTGGGTACCAGCAGTAAAGCTAAAAGAGGCAAGTACATTGCAGTGCTTCACTGTGTCTGTCAATGTTATTATTGGGAGTAGCTTTTTTTAACCACTATAATATTTGTCCAGGTCAGCATGCTCCAGAATTTGCCAGGAGCATGACTCAGAGGGCAGTAAAGAAAGCAACTGTTGCTCCCATCTTGAGCTGATGTCTCCCATCCTACAAACACAATGCAGTGCCTGGACAAGTTTATCTCCTCCTGCCCTTGTCCGCCTCAACCCCTGCATACCATCAGTCCTGTCGCCAGAGCTCCTGGATCCATTTATTTCCCTAGCAATGCTTGCCCAACTCAAACGGAAACACGAAAAGCCCAGGAACACTCCATAGCAGTCTATTCAGCAAAAACAGTCCAAGCCTTGCAAGACAGGAGAGGGCAAACACAGGGACAGAAGAAGGAAGGGTAAGATTAGGAATGCACAGTTCTTACCTCTCAGCAGACACTCTAATCTAGGAGACATCAATGTAGAAGTGCAGAGACTAAGGAAAGCAAGGCAATTAGCTGCAGGAAGGTGGGAATCTCTCCAGCTGACAGATCAGAGAGGTGTGACCAGACACTATCAGGCCTCATGTGCTAATTACACCAAATCATACCTTGATGGCTGGCTGGCAAAGGTTACTCTACCAGAAGGCCATGCTAAGTGCCAGTATTGCTCCTCCTCATTTCTTTGGCATTCAAATGGTCCAAAATGTATCATTTCCTCTCAAGACATTTAGAACATCCAGAGAAAAGATGACTCAGGTACTAACCCACCACCCACCTGTTACCCTACAACTGGGAGATACACTCACGAGCACTACATCTCACAGTTCCCTTGAGTTGAAACTGTGGATGAAACTATCTAAACTTCCATGAAGAGTACAAAGGGGAATATCCCAGGCAGAGACAATAGCCCGTTCTGGCGGAGACAGAGAGAGCTGCAGCTGAAAGTGTCTCAAATCATCTGCCAGTACTGAGGTCCAGGTCTGCCAGTATTAACTGCTATAATGTAGGGTTTTTTCTACTGTAAGCAAATTAGTTTTCAAGAAATTCTTTATGCTTTCACTTTGAGCAATGGGGCGGTATCATGTTTTCGACAACAGCCATTTCCTTTAAGCAGTAACTTCTAAAACAGTTAACTTGCTAAATGTTGTGTCTTACATCTTATATTCTAGTCCTACAAAAGAATTTAATCATGCATCAATGAGCACTGTTCCCATGAAGTCCTTGTTTTCCCTTGCCACTTCCTCTCAGCCCTTTCATAGAATCATAGAATGAACTGGGTTGGAAGAGACTTCAGAGATCATCAAGTCCAACCCTTGATCCCATCCCACTGTGATCACCAGATCATGGCACTAAGTACCACATGCAGCTCATCTTACAAACCTCCAGGGATGGAGAATCCACCATCTCTCCGGCCAGGCCTATCCAATGCCTAATTACTCTCTCTGTAAAGAATTTCTTTCTAATATCCAACCTAAACCTCCCCCAGCAGAGCCTAAGTCCGTGCCCTTCTGTTCTACTGCTGGTTGCCTGAGAGAAGAGACCAACCCGCACCTGGCTACAAACCCCTTTCAGGTAGTTGTAGAGAGTGATGAGGTCACCCCTGAGCCTCCTCTTCTCCAGACTAAACCCCAGCTCCTTTGGTCTCTCCTCACAGGAGTTGCGCTCCAGTCCCTTCACCAGTCTTGTTGCTCTTCTCTGGACCTGCTCCAGCCCCTCAATCTCTTTCCTGAACTGAGGGGCCCAGAACTGAACACAACACTCAAGGTGTGGCCTCACCAACGCCGAGTACAGGGGAAGGATCACTTCCCTGGTCCTGCTGGCCACACTATTCTCGATACAGGCCAGGATCCCATTGGCCTTCTTGGCCACCTGGGCACACTGCTGGCTCATGCTGAGCTTCCTGTCAATTAGTACCCCCAGGTCCCCTCCTGCCTGGCTGCTCTCCAGCCACTCTGTCCCCAGCCTGTAGTGCTGCATGGGGTTGTTGTGGCCAAAGTGCAGGACCCGGTACTTGGCCTTGTTAAACCTCATCCCACTGGAATCAGCCCATCTCTCCAGTCTATCCAGGCTTCCTCTGCACCAGCAACAGCATTTGTGTAACTTCTGATTAATCCAATCAGGAAAATGATCCCTGTGAAGACTGAGCTGGTGCATACTGGAGTTTTCAGTTTGATAGCTTCCTGATCTGGTGTACCACATTGCTACACAAATGCCAGTATGAGAAAACAGACAAAGGTGAGAGTAACAATGCAGCATAATCCAAAACAAATCAACCCTTGGGAATAGAAAGCTAATTGAAAGCATGGCAAAAACATGTAGACAAGTCCAAACAACTTTGCAAACCTCCTTACTTGTTTCCAAACCTTTCTTTTTGTTTATTTACTCTTGAGAGTGAAACATACAGGCTTATAAGCATGACGCTACAAAGAGAAATGGTTTAGAAATGTAAATAGACAATAACTCGTTGGAGCCTTGAGAAACAGAAGATAACCCAGCCAGGTAATCCAAGATTGTACTCTTTTACATAGTTTATTACATTGTATATATTCAGTAGCTCAAGGCCAAGCCAGAGGGCAACACTGAGCTCATGAAACTTCAAATTACAATTTGTGAGGGAGGATTCACCTGACTAAAAGGAGGTACAGTGTCATATAGGCTGCCATGCAGTGGAGATTCACACAGCACGATTCATCTGACCAAATGCACTTACTCCAGATGACGGGAATGATACTCTGCTCCATTAGCTGAGAAGATTAGATATTCACGTCTGCAAAAAGACCGTGGGTGGCTCACTAAGATGCAGACACCTGCAGACACCCAAGTCAGATGAGATGCCTCCTACCCTGGACGACAATCGCGTATCCCTCACATGAGGAGTCTTACACCCACATATGAAGTACACACTGGGAGATCAGATGTTTGGATCTTAACCTTTCACTTTGCACAACTGTTTGCAGAATGGTGAAGAAGAAGAGGGCTGGATAAAACTGCTGATATATTACTTTCCTCCCAGCAGCAATACAAATGCAGCATTTGCCTTAATATGGTGCTGTTTCCTTAGCAAGTCCTACAAAATCACTTGAGAAATACTTCTTGCAGTATTAGTATATGCCCTTGCTTATAAAGGATGAAAGACACTGTGTTTTCAATCAAGACAATCACAAAGTGTGAAGAAACAAGAGGGAGCACCCATCACGACTATCACCTCTGCTAATTACTGCAGAAAGAAGAAAGGGCCCTGTTTTCTTTTAACAAAGGAGGAGTAGTTTATGTCTCTACCTCGTGTTTATCTCAGCATTTACTGACTGTCAAGGTAAGCTCCCCCTTACTGTTAAACACTGCTATTGTATTACTTACACCTACCCCATAGTACAGCAGCTCTCAGCACTCCTGCAGCTAGAATTAAACTGGAAACATTTTGCACTTTATTGGATTGAGCTCCTTTGCTGTACCCAAGCCAAAGGATGCTGCTACTTCCTCTCCCTTGGCTTCCCCTCCATGCTCCATTTCCTCCCTGCTGACTGCAGTTGCTGCTGTGTCCCCTCAAAGCCTGGTTCCCATGGGCCAGAGAGGCTGAAGGTGGCCCCTCAAGTCACCCGAGTTCCAGCAAGGTTTTTGTGGTGTCAATTCTACTTTTATGTGCTCTTGCCTTCCCATGTGATGAGCAACCACTACAGCAGAAGATAGAGTTTTCCATGGTGCAGATTCCTGCTCACAGTGACAGGGAGGCTTTACCTCCCAATACATGAGGTGTAAGAATAATCAAAGAAAAAAGGATTTCTCTCTCTAGCGTCCTTCCACAGTATGGCACAGGCAGTGACACCTCACAGAAGTGCAAAAACTAAGAGTAGGAACAACCAAAAGACAGCTTTGGTGTTGGACTTTCAGGGACTTTTGTGCCCTGTCTGCAAAACCCGCTTCTATTCAAAACATACTTTATATATAACAGCAGCTCCATTTAAATACACCCAATCCCCCAGGTAGCAGGGAGCCAAACTTAGGACTATAAAGTACATAAATTAATTTTTCCTTCAGTTCATTTTCAAATCTGTTGCTGTTTAAGCTAGCACAAGTGGCACTGCTATATCTGAATCAGAACATCACCATTTTACATTAAATAAAAACATCACTCTGTGTAGAAATATACTTAAATACTTCTTTCAAGGGCTCAGATTCATCATTAAGTCAACTGTGACTGTCTTACTATTTAAAAGTAAAAGATTCAATGCACTTACTAAAAGCAACAAGAAACTACAGTATGCTCACATTCTTATGGTTCTGTATTAACAAATACATACATACTTTCCAGTTTCTAATAAAACTAAAGACAGTATTTGCAGAAAGCATTTGTATAATGCTTATTACCCATGTACAGCAAGCCAGATATTACATTAACTGAAAGCTTAATGTAAACCAGCTTTCAGGAAAACGTTTCTGGAATTTCTGAAGGAAAAAAAAAACCACTTGGTTCTCTTTGTCATTTCCTAAACCAAAATTTTTTAGCGTACATTGTTAATGTATGTTTTATTTAGTATTATTAAACTGAATTGTTCGAGTAAATACAACCATTTACACAGGATTCTTGCCTCCCTTATTTGTGCTCTCTGAAAGGTAAACAGTAAAACCACTGAGACCGGTGGGAGAAGCAGAATACCAACAGCAACAGTTCTCTCAGAAGTTGCTTTTCTTCACATCTCAAGGCAGAACAGATATATACTGGAGCAAAGGAAAATTAATCTTACAAAAGCACAGCTTGCATAAGGTAATGAGTGTACACGCCAACAGAAATACTGAAAGTACACACTTTGATTTCAAGCTGCAGGTATTTTTGAGAGATTACTTAGTTTGCCTTTGGCTGACTGGAAAAAAACTCTCTCCCTAAATTATATGCTTGAGGTATGAAACAACATATTGATCAAACGGACTAGAGAGATTCAAGACACGGAGGAGAAGCATCATTCCCAGCCACACTGCTTTCAGTAGCCAGACTTCAAGCAGGGTTGTTAAAGAAATGCCAGTAAAGACGAACCACCAAACTGCAGGTACTGCATGAACCTACACTGACACAACCAACACACGGAGTTTCCTTGCCACGCATATTCTGCTTGGTTTTCTTCATGCCACAAGAATGGCTAGTCATTGCTCACATAAGACAAGAGTAAAAACCTACTCTGAAGTTTGTACTAAGAGGGAGCAGGGACATTTCTGTTCCTCCATGAACTAAAACCATTGGAGATTTCTTAAGCTTTCCAACAAATCTAAATGCACAGTCCTTCTTCCTCCCCAGCACACATATACATATAATCAGGCTACTGTTAAACTAAAAATTGCAATTAGCAACAGTAAAATCGCATTTTATTGCTACCAGAAACCTCTCCTGTAGAAACAGCACTGCTATTTGAAACCATTCACTTGGCTAAAAGTTGCCTCAAAATTCCATGAATCAGGTTCTAGTCTCAAGCAGCAAGATGCATCGGTGTGGGGTTTAAAGAAAAAAAAGACAGAAGTGAGGGAGAAGGGATAAGGTTGTTTTAACCTTTGCATTAGGCAACACATGGCAATTTACACCATCTCAAGACACAAGTGGACAAATGATCACAGGGAAAGCCAGCTTGTGAATTTGCCATCACAAGTGCATACAGGCATTACTAAGGGTAAGTTGAATCACTTACTGCAAGGTATTACAAGCAGAAAGTGTGAACACAAATGTTTAGGAGAGAAAGACTGCAGTTTTAAACCCTCAGATCACCCAGGTAACTTGTTCATCTGGCTGAGAAAAATTAGTTACTAGGCATTTTCATGCATTAGGAGTTCAAGGTAACCATGAAAAAAAAAACCAACCAACACAAACCTAGTGCTTACCTGGATCTGATAACTGATAAAACCAACAAATACCTCATTCTCATTAAGATTTTACAATACTATTCTGTACTAAGTAAACAATTTGCTCCTCCACTAAAATAAAGCAGTGTCTTTTGTACTACATTAGAGTAATTTAGCTTCTACTCTGATGAGTCCATTTGTGGTCTCAGTGAAATAAATGTTTGCATTTGAAGGTCCTTAGTAATTTTTAGAGAAAATACAGCAGTGTAAGAGGGAAGAGAGACTTTATTTCTGCATCCTTTAAACTCTTTCATCATGGCTAAAACTGCAAGCTCGGGAGAAATGGCTTTACAAAAAAAAAAAAAAAAGGCAGGAACTTGAGGGTCTCCTCACAGCTGTTACTGTGCTGCCCAGAGAAGAAGCCTTTGCAGAAAGTCCAGCTGAAATGTAATGGCTGCTGGCAGGCAATTCCAAATAGCAGCACTAAGGCATCAACTCTCCTGTCCTCCATGCACCAGAGGGAGGAGATACTGCAAATTCTGACTAAGCAGCAACAGCTGAACTTTTATTCACCATCATACAGGCTAAAAAAGTATTTGTCTGATCTCATTCTGGGACTGTGAACATGGGATATCCTGAGCATATTCATCTATTAGTAGTATTTGAGCTGGGTGCTATTTATTACTCAAATGTTATTTTATTAACTTCTTCATTTTGAACAACTAATAAAATAGGAAGATAAAATTAAGATACAAGTTCAAACCAATACCCACTGCAGCAGACAAAAATAACACCAGATTTCTGCACAATATTCTGGAAGTTCTCTTTTAAAAGCCTCCCTAGCATCTGTGAATGAATGATCCTCATCTTTTACTGGGAAGTAAACTTTGCAGGCAATGAAGAAATTGAATCCCTTCTCAAATTACACTAATTTTGCTTACATTCTCCCTGGTTTAGTGTTACTTCTTCATATAACTCTTAAATTCCTATTTGTCAAAGCTTCCTAAGTTTGAAAGGGAACAGTTCATTGTGAAAAACATGCACTGTGTATTTTGTGTACCCATCAGACAAATCACCAATGCCTACAGGAACACAGCTTAAGGGTTGGTTTGGGGTTTTTTTGTTTGTTTTAATTAAAATTCTACACATTAATTTCAGCATTCAAACGGATTTAATTTCTGGAATACCCGATAAAACAATTAAAAAACAAACAAGCCAAAACCAACCAACCAAACTCTCAAAAACATCATTTATTTCTCATCTGAAACTTGTGAAGTTTTACGTATTTGAGAGAAGTGACAGAGGTACAGACTCACTAATCCCAAAGTGTAATTTCATGGATGTCTGACAGCCTCTGTGTTGGGCCTCTGTGCACCAACACCCACAAAAATGAACTCATCTGTGAGGATTTTACCATATTAAAGGCAAGGTACTGAAACTTCGAGGGTAACTTTGTGACCTTCAGAGGCCAAAACAGATCAGATCAATGAGGTAACATTGTGACAAAGTCCTTCAATTCTCTAAACAGCGTTCTAAGTGTAGAGCTTAATTACCAGGACTTTCCATATTCACAAATTACGTAATCAGTCTGGCTGAAGAGAATTTGAGTCCGGACCGTCTGAACATATGTCTGAGAGCAATGAAGGAGAGAAATGCCTGATGCAAAGCATCCCTCCTCATCCCTTAATCACAAGGCTGACTGCAAATCCCACCTTCAAATAGCTCCAAATCCAAGACCTATTTATTTTGTTTTGTTAACACAGACATCAAACATCTTAACCGTGTCTCATGTAATCTGTCCCACCACGAGGAGGGTTCTCCACCCTAGTCTTATGTAAACTGTCCAACAGTAAATACTGCAGCTGAAGCAATTATTCCCTGATGGCATCCTCTGACTTTCTCACCTCCACTGTTATTCCAATCCCTTGGTTTTTAACTAGTATATTCTGAGCCACAAAGGAAAAGCCTGTCATTTGCAAATATCCCTGAACTTTGCCAATGGCCCTTCACCTGTGCCTACAATCACCATAGTGCTAAAAGGGCAAGCGAGAAAAACAGTTGTTTTAGGTTTTACAGCCATTTAGCACTTCACCTACTGTGCTGTGTGTATACTTGTTGGGAATGTACCTGATACTAAAACTCTCTTCCCCAGAAAATGTTCACACCTGATATTCACAAACTTATTCAAGGCTACAAGCTGGCATCACATAAACTCTTAAAAAAAGATTCACAGTTAAGTAGCTGGTAACTAGAGAGAAGAGACACTTCAATGAGATCATTTCTACATACTCCCTTGTGCCAATGTACAAGTCCAAAGAGTAAAGACTGGGCTTGTAATCAGGCTTTGGAAAATGAAAATATCTACAAAAACTCATATGTTCCTACATGGAAGATAAAATTAGACTATTCAGTTTAGATAAAAATGTTTTCTACTCCCTGACATAGCTGCTATTAAATAACCAGCCATCAGTTTTGATGTGGATGTAGCAGCTATAGAGACAAGTCTTTCCACACCATCTGAATTGAGCTTGACAATGGAAGAAGAGATGAAGAGGGCCATTGAAAGGCACTAATTCTGCCAATACCTTACCACTTTGACTGCATATATGAAGATATCATACAAAAATTACAACAGATTTTGATATTACCTTGGTATCTGAAGAGCTAGCTAATGAAAAAAACACAGTTCTGGTTTTCTGGCATGCTTAACAACCAACTCAGTATATCCTGAGTTTAGTGGCCTTTGAGTTATAGTTCAGTACTTCTTATTCCAGAACTGCTTTGTCCTTAAAAAGAAAGGCAGGATCTGACATTACATTTGATGATAGACTGCCATGGTAGGTTTTTCTACAAGACACCTTTACCTTTTGACTTCCTCCGTATGAGTGCATAGGTCTACCCAGATTTTACTTAGTATACCGTAAATACAACCAAGAAAGAAAGAGTACAAAGGTTACTTTAAACCTTTTCCTTCTTGCAGTAGGCATTGCTTACTGATTCTTACCAACACGCAAGAGGGGCAAGCTTTGAGGAAGCAGGACGTAAGACTACCCTTCCTATGGTGCCCTTCCACCCAGGTGTTGCCTGAAGGCTCAGCCGGCTGTGATCGCTCATCCCAGATGACACAGAAACACTTTGACAACACGTGCCACAAGGCCAACACTGACCAGGGGAGGATGCTCCTCCGCCTAAGCGCATCTCGTACCCTTACATAAACAAGTTTTCTGCTTCCTAGCGTGCCCACGGTCCCGGCAGGCGCGATGCTGCCACAAGATCCCTGTCGGAGCCCGTCGGGAGGAGCCCAGCCCGACGGCGGGGCTGCCGTGCTCGCAGGGCCGGGGGTGAGGGGACAGGGGATGCCTCCCCGCCCCGCCGCGTTTGCTCAGGACCGAGGGCTGCCAGGCAGGTGCACCTCGCCGGCCGGGGGACAGGTGAGGGCCGGGGCAGTGCAGCCCACGGCAGGACACGCAGCCGGGCACAGGAGCACCAGGAGCTGCCCCAGTGCCGGGCAAACCCCCGCGGCCCCTCGGGGGGTCGGGCACCGGCTCGCTGCGGCTGCTGCCGCCCTGGCGGGGGCGGAGGACGACCCTGCCCGGCCGGGGCGCGTCTCTGCCCCGCTGCCCGGGGGTGGCCGTGACAGACCCCGCCCGGCCGGCGGGAGCCACCGCGCCGAACAAAAGGCCCGGCCGAGGCCCGGAAACGTCCCGGGGCTGAGGGCCGAGCTGCGCCGCCAGCGCGGGGGCCGAACCCCGACCCGGCGGCCCCGCACGGCCCGAGCCCGTCGGTGCCCCCCGTCCGCCCCTGACCGCCGCGCCGGGCCCTGCAGAAAGCACGGCGGGGCGGGGGGAAACCAGGCGAGACGGACGCAATGCAACAGCTCCAGCAGCGCCGAGGGACGAAAAGGAGGGAGGGGGCAGCACAATGAGACCAGCGCAGGCTCAGCCCCTGCCGGTAACAAAAGCTCCCCAGCTGCAGGGCTGCCCTCGCCTCCCCGGGCTACTGGTTTGCAGCGGGCGGTGAGAGCCGGCAGAGCTCTCGCAGCGACGCCCCATCCCCCGGCCCGGCCCGGCCCGGTCCCCGCACAATGCAGCCCCCGCACAAAAAGCACCGGTCCCGCGCCCATCCCGCACCGACCTTGTGTCGCCTCGGGCGCCCCTAAGGTTTTGGTCACCGCCTTCCACACGTTGCAGCCCAGCAGGCAGAGGAGAAGCGCCGCCGACCTGCTCATTTCCACTCGCCGCCGCCAGCCGCCGCCAGGGACGGAATCGCCGCCGGAGCCGCTGCCCGGAGGAGGAGGAGAAAGAGCCGCATCAGGGGCTGGCCCGCTCCGCGCCTCCCTCCATGTTGCCGTGCGCTGCCCCTCCTGCTTTCTCCGCCTGCTGCATTGTCGTCCCGCCGCTGCGCCCCGGCTCCGCGTCCCGCGCTGGCCCCGCGGGCGGGCGGGCGACGGGGCGGGGGAAGGAGGGCGAGGCGGGAGCGCTCCGCGGCGCCGCTGCCTGTTCGCACGGGCTTATTCGCAATTCCCCGCCGCGGATGCCCCGCTCCCTCTCCCGGCGCCCCCTGCCGCCCTGCCCCGCCCCACCCCGGGCACCGCGGGCTGCCCCGGCCCCGCCGACCCCGCTGCTGCCCGGGGCAGGCACAGCCCCAACCCCAGCCCCGGCGGGCGGTCCGGCCCCTTCGCCAGGTGCTCGGCGCGTACCTGCCGCGGGGGCCGGTCCTGCCCGACCGCGCCGCCGCCCGCTCTCGGTCCCTGCTCCGCTGCAAAATGGCCTCCCCGGCGATGCCGCCCCGCTCGCCGCAGCAGCGGGAGGGACGAGCGGGAAGGCGGGCGCGGTGCCCCGCGCTCGGCACGGCCCGCACGTGGAGGGTCGCAGGGCCCGCGGCCACGCGTGAGCCCCGGCCGGGCCCCGCCGCCGCCGCTGCGGCGTTTAAAGCGGGTTATAGAAACGCAACAAAACGACCGACCACAAAACAGCAGCAAATGCACCCATCTACTGGTTTTAATGCAAAATTGTTCATAAAATGCTATTGCATGGGAACGGCGACCTGTGGGCTAGAAATGGTGGCACTGAGGCTGCGGTCGGGCACGGCGCTCCCACCCCGCACGGTGCGGGCGTGGTACCCGGGGCAGGACGGGCTCCCTGGGGCTCCCTCCCTGCGGGGCTGCACCTTCCATAGGAGCATCTCTGTGTGCTTTTCTCCAGGCCGGCGAAGGCTGAACACAACGGCACAGCCGTCACTCCTTCCTTCCCGGTCTCTGCTGAGCATTATGCGTCCTAAGGGAGGGAGAACAGGCGCTCCTTATGTTTCCTTCAGCAGAGATTGCTGCTACGGACAGCTATTATGGCAAGTCTTTACACAGCTGTGCAAAGCAAAGCCTCTGCCCCACCGGCTCACGGATTTCCCACGATCTGCTCTGCTCCCAAACATTGCCAATGCTTCAGTTTGCCTGTAAGACTGAAGTTTGTATACCTACAAGTGTAATCTCTCCCTGAGGTGTCTTAAAGCTTCAGTTTTTATTTGTAATATCTATTTTTAAATGAAATTGCCAATAAAAATGCAATGCGTTATACATTGATTTTTTAGAAAGCATTACAGTTGTTTGTTTTGTCACGTCACTATTTGAGCAGAGTAGCTGTACCTCGAGCTACCACAAGGTTGTTCCTTTTATGAATTTTGTGACATTTTAGTGCCCCAGAAGTGTTAAAACTGATTTACCAGATCTTTTTAGAGATGCTACAATTGATTACAATATATCTCACGTTGGTTTTACTGTTTAGTTTTTAATTTTCTGAGAGCTGATAAATACCGTGTAGACACTGTGACTTTATCTTTGTGTCCAAGAATTTGGAAGATTTATATGTAAAGTCCTGTAAGAAAACTAGGTACAAAAATGCTATTCAGTTCATGAGAAGCCAAATGAACAAATACAGATCATGTGATCTTAGTTCTGCTTGCCATAAACAAAGATTTCAATATTGTAAACTCCTGACATGTCTGAACAGTTGTCTTGTACACAGCATGGCCTGAGGACCACAGTGGATTTATATGAAAACTAATCATAGTTTAGGGACTGTTAGTGACTGTGAGGCAGCTCCTTCCTAAAGAAAGAAGGTTGGCCATGTGGCAAATCATCACTTAAAGCATCTTCTTTTTGGGATCCCATTTCCCTTTCTCTGGTTGTGCATGAATTTAAATTAGCCTAAATAGGATGAGTTCAGAGCTAGAAAGAAACATATATAAAACCTATTTCTGTCCATAATGAAAGCTAGAGCAATTTGTTACAGAGAAGAAAATGCATTTTCCTCAATATAGGTGTATAATTTCCACCAAAAAAACCCCTACAAAAACCCAAACAAAAAAAAATCAAACTCAGAAAAACACCTAGCCCACCCCATAAAAGAAATACAAATACAACAGTCCTTGCATCATCAGTGGATAACACAAAGATTGTGCTGGAAAAGAAACAAGATATTGCACAGAGAAATGGCAAAATCATAGAATGGTTTGACTTCAAAGGGACCTTAAAGATCATCTAGTTCCAACTCCCCTGTCATGGGCAGGGACACCTTCACAGGACCAGGTTGCTCAAAGCCCCATCAAACCTGACCTTGAACACTTGAAATGAGGGGGCATCCACAGCTTGTCTGGGCAACACTCACAGTATAGAATTTCATCCCAATATCTCATCCAAACCTGCCCTCTTTCAATTTGAAGCCATTTCCTCTTGTCCTGTCACTACACACTCTTGTAAAAAGTCTCTCTCCAGCTTTCTTATAGGCTCGCTTTAGGTACTGGAAGGTGCTATAAAGTTTCACCAGGGCCTTCTCTTCTCCAGGCTGAACAACCCCCATTCTCTCAGCCCTTCTTCATAGGAGAAATGCTTCAGCTCTCTGATCATCTTCATGGCTTCCTATGGACTCACTCCAACAGGTCCATGTCCTTCTTATTTGGGGGCCCCAGAGCTGTTCACAGTATTCCAGGAAGGGTCTCATCTGAGCAGAGTACAGCGCAGAATTCCCTCATTCACTCAACCTTCTGGTCACACTTCTTGTGATGCAGCCCAAGGTACAGCTGGACCTCTGGGCTGCAGATTTTGAAAACACAAGCTATATATAATACCACACACTCTCTGCATTATCCCTCTGTTTCAGCTCAGATATACTTACAGACTACACTGGCCACACAGGGCTTGTCCCCTTCCTGAATAAACTGACTGGACTTATTCCTACTCCAAGGCGAGAATTTTTCCTTTTTACAGCATTTCCTGTTTGATGCTACACAGTACATTTTTAAACTATACAAACAGTGTATATTTGTACATTTTAAACTGTACAAAGATATTTTCAAATAGTTGACCATTCAATGAATACTAATACACTTACAAAATGACTACCTGTTAATGAGGCTCCTTGTACCAATCATTACTAGACAGACACGTTAATGAGTGCTTTGCAGAGTATATGAATTACTTTGCAGTTAGGCTTATAGGTAAAATTTCCAATTTTTAATTCTGCAATTTCCAGACAGTTTTGAATGATATGTTGAATATGCTAATTAGTTATTTTCTATTCTCTCTCACAACACATTTCTGGTCGTATTATTTCCACATAGACAAATGTAAGTTATGAAAGCAGTGCTTGAACAGCCAATGACAAATCTATAATGGATTAAGGGTTAAATATTTTCTATATTGCAAGTGAATTCATGGAACATGGAGGTGCAAATATTTGTAATAAAGACATATCTCTATCAGGCTGTTATCTTGTCTTTCTGTTTGGTAGCAGCAGTCTGTGCATTTGAGAATCGCTTTGAAGCGCTTTTATCATTTCTAGAAGATTGTTTACCAGTGAAGAAGTTACTTTACATATGGAAGATCACACAAGACTAAATCTAAACCAAAAAAAGAGTGAACATCAGAATACAGAGCCCTGAATATTATCTTGCAATGCTCCTGGTAAGCTGAGCCAGCTACAGATTATGTAATATTACACATTTTACATGAAAATTATAGAAGCTATTTAGTCCTGGATCTTTCAGAGAAAAGCAAAGTTTTCTGGCCAGGATGACAATTATTTAATGTTCTCACCAGAAATCTAGCAGTGATTGGGTATTACAGTTGTTTTAGTTGTAGCCATGCTGAGTGTGGATACCAAAACACAATATTGCCTTTTGTATAAATAGCTTTCACCCTGAAGATCTTACATGCTGTGCTATTAATATGAGAGTCAACTAAAGCCTATACATGCTCACAAGGTAAAGAAATGTTTGCCTAAGCAGGACTTGTTTACACAGGAAAGTCAGTGTGAAACAGTTATGTGTGAAACAGATCCCAATACCTGACTACACATTAAATCCCTTGGTAGGCAACTGGATGTGAAGCAGTTTGATGCTTCAATGATATTGGAGCCAGAAGTAGCTTTTACTGCACTATTTCTATATATTAAAAAAATTGTATTTATCTTGTGGGAGCTGCTAGAATAGGACCAGACTGAGATAAAAAACCCCAAACATCTCTGTAAGCATTGCACAAAGATTGCAGAGGAGAGGCTAGAAGGGAGCCTTGAAGTCAAAATGAGGGGTTTAGAATGCTGGGTTCAGCAGGTGAAGCAGGGATGAAAGGATGACCAAGGAGTCAGTGGATTTTGGTATGGGGAAGGAAGGATGAAGGAATGATTGTGTGGGGTCTGTGGAACTTTCAGGAGATATCAGCACATTTTGTGACTGGCAAGGGGTTTTTTTAACCTCAGAGGTAATTATGTTTTCCAGATTTTCCTGCATTTCTAAAAGCTGAGTTTAAAATAAGAAAAAATATCTGAGGGTCTCAGATAAATCCCTGACTCTGAGAGGTAAGGATTTAGTAAGAACACCAACATAACAAAATTCTGAATAAAAGAAGTAAAGGTGCCAACATTCATACTAAGGATTGTTATAAGGTTAACCCCGACTAAGGTTAACATAGGAAGTTGTTATGCAGTGTAAAAATCCTTCTTTTCCCTTTTTGTTATTTATAGCTCCATTTAGCTGAAAGGATGGCTGTCACTTGGATATGAGCTAGAATTTAAAACTTTTTCTGGAGAAGGCTTGATTTAAACTCTGCTGGACATCACTGGCATGTTTGTCTGAACTGCCACAGAGCACTTATAATACAACAAAAAATACGTCAGATCTAAACAAACCAAACTATCTTTGTGCTACAGCAAAGTACAGCATAAGTATACCAGTAAAAAAGAAGCTTTCTAAAGCCTTACTAAACCTACTGTCTTCCCTAAAGCTCTGAATGACTAAATTTAAGACCCTCCCCTCTCTGTTTAACCATTTTGATGAAATACACTTAAAGCAGGTTAGACCTGAGCTCACCACCACTGAGTGACACCGTTGCTCTCAGTTGTCTCCCACCATGCCATTGCAGCTGGACGGTTCTTCTGGGAGTTGATGGCGATACAAACACTTCTCCAGGCACAGCTCTGTTTGTGGAGTTTGTGAGCGTCTGTGCTTCCTTGTGCCTCCTGATGACAGTTCATTTGAGTCAGCAAAAATAAAACGCAAGAGAGTCTTGCTAAATGGCCTTGAGCTGTCATTTCAAGTTCTGTACAGATTTTAATCTTCAGGGGGGGGAATAGAAACCACTTTACAAATCAATACAAAACTGGCAAACATTGTTCTCAGAAGCCATAATCTTACTAAGATTTTTGAAACAGAATTTCTCTAAGTTCTCAAATTGATTGTGTCTTTCTGTGGCTCCGTGTCCTTACATCTGCCTGTCACCTCTGCTCTCAGACATCCTGTCATGCAGGACAGCTTCACTTATTCTTATGGTTTCAAGTATGCCTACATTTACCAAAACCTCATTTATCTTTCTGCTCCATTTTTTATTTACTTCAAACTTTAGTTTCAAGCACATCAGTTTTACAATTGGAAATTATAGCATTCTACTCAAAAACCTTGTCATTTTCATTACAATTTAAAAGCTGTTTACTGTTCCTTCTCAGCCAGACTTCTGAACAGCATCTTTTTTTTCTTTGTCTTTTTTTCCCATTTGTTGTATCACATATATTGATCCTAGTTTTTATTTCTAAACTTCGCTTTATCCTAATCAGACCTACTGCCACAGTCTTGTTCTAGCAATTTTACCTAATCTCTGCTACTACAGGTCCTTCTCTATCCACTCTCACCTTCCTACTTCAACCTCTTTCCTTCTTTAAGCTGAGGAATGGTTGTTTTTGACTGATCAGAATTCACCCCTTATCTTATTTTAATGTCAATACACCTGTTGACTCAAATAGACAATGCTGCATCAGTTTGAATCATTGTTTCTTCATAAAAGCTGGAGATTTGCCATTTTTAAAGCTCAAGAGTTTTTTTTTCCAAATGCAATTATGCAGCAGCTTAAAAATAGTTTGCAGTTACTGGTAATTTTCAAATACAGAGAATTGTACTGTAATCCTGGAACCTCTGTAAAGCAGAATTTTCCAGGCTCTGTCTAAGCTTGACTTTTAAAATATTTCAGGTATTCATTCCACCATATTGTACCACCAGATTTTACTGGACATTATTTAGTGAATCTTTTAACTACTTGGTTAAAAAAACCCAAAGCATTATGGCAATTATTGATACAATTTTTCTCAAATGACTGAATCTGACAGCCACACACATCCCATCAGGGCTTAGTAATCTCTTAGACAGCCACAGCTGGGCCAGCAAATGCAACTAGTGTTTTAGCTCCCAAGGGCCTGGCTTTGAATTAGCTTGTGCTAAACACTGTCCCTCCCATAAAAATTAACATGATGCACATTGCAACATTTGGGGTTTTGTCCTTCTGTCACTAAACTTAAGGTCATTGCTAATTGCTTCAGGCTCACAGAGTTTGCTACCAAATTGTTTCACCTGACACATAAGAATTAAATTCTGCAATATTAGTATGTGGAAACTGCTTGAGTTTTTCACATGCATTTATGCTTATAAATGGTTCTGATGGTTTATTTGCTATTATTGTGAGTCTTATGCCTCTCAGAGTTCATTGTTCCAGGAAGCATCTTTGTGTACTTCTGCCTTTTCCTTGTCCTGCTGTCTTTCATTATTTTGGAAATAACCAAAAGCCAAACCCAATATCCTTAATATTTTGCCGTTCCCTGCAACCTTTATGTTTGGAAGTAAGATAATCACAGTCCTGTTGTTTTCAGGTTGCCCCTGGAGACCGGGAGTGCACTTGTTCTCTGTGCGTAGCACAGAGGGGTGGGTGAAGCAATGGAAATGAGATTGTACATAAAGCCAAGTGTCAAAGCTCATCTGGTAGGGAGGGAAGGAAAGGAATGCCACAAACCTGTTGGAGGGAGGTGACCAAAGAACTGATGAGCAATAGAGGAGTTTTTGTCAGGAAAGGGAAGAAGAGATGACAATGATCTGTATGCCAGTTTAGGAGAAAATTAAATTAGTCCCTGCCCTAGTGAAAAGGAGATAGCAGCTCTTTCTCTAAGCATTTAAAATACAAATCATAGAATTAAAAATGAAGAGGGTTCTCCTGCAGACTAAATAATTAAAAGGCATTTCATGATTATATTTAAATGCTCTTCCTTTTTTTTTTTTTTTTTTGTGTGTGTGTGTGTGTGTGTGTGTGTGTGGTCCACTGCTTTTCTTTTCTGACTGCACTGAGACTGAGCATTTTTTGTAATATAGACTCAGCCAAGAAGTTAATTACCATACTGGCAAATATTTATACACTTTTACCAGGACTTCTCTAGGCAAGGTTTTGCATTTCCTCCCCTGTATTTCCCTGTATACTTATTGGAAATGCACAGAACTCCGCATTGTTTTCTTTTTGCTTTGTCCCTACATTTGTCCAAAGTGTATAGATATGGGGTAGGCACATGGGGTGAGTTGGTCCTGTGCAGAGCCAAGAGCTGGACTTGGTGATCCTTGTGGCTCTCTTCCAACTCATGGCATTCTATAGCATGACATGGCATGGCTGAGCAGTCATTTGAACTGTGATACTTTTCATGGTAAGTTTGCACTATCCTTGATATACAGTAGATCATATTGACTGAAGCACAAAGACAGAATCCAGTCACTGACTGCTAATTAAACTTGACATCTGTGCAGTTGATTATAAATGTACCAGAATTGAACAGCTGCTGAAAGTTTTATTAAATGACACTAAAAACACGGGAGATCAGTTATTGTCTCTGTTGCTATCTGAGGACCAACTTTTCCCAGTTTTTTGCAGAGCTGTCTGTCTGAATCAGATGGCACCACAGATTTTCAAGGGAGGGGAGCAGGAATGAGAGAAGGAGCATCTGCAGGTGGTTTTGCCTGAAATACTCATCATCTGGAAAAGATAGAACTTAAGTAGCATGCAAGATAAACACAATGAAACATGAAATACTGAAAAATGGGCAGGACTGTATTATTAGTTTCCGGAGTGAATAAGACCAGGCATCATAATTCATCAGGAATAGAACTGGCTGTGAGGGACTTCTCTCATGATTACTTAGGAAAAAACTGAGCTTCCTCTAGGGGCACAAGCCTCAGAAGGTGGGTACTGAAATGTTCTGAAATTACTTTTGTGTCTGGCATTCTGAACCATTTGAACATTCATGTGGACAGGACTGGCTCTGAGAAAGCGAAACTGAGTAATTGTCTATTGGAGCAGAGTCCTACAAGCAGCAAACCACTGCTATTCACTGAAAATGGGATCAGCTGCTCCTAGGAAAGGCAGCAAACTTAGCTTGTTTCACGGGCTCTGCCTGATCTGTTGGCATTTTCCACTGTGCTGACATACCATGCCTGCTCTCATTATGGATTACCCACTTTAATCTTACACCAAACCCTGTGCTGCTTACTAAGGAATATTCAGCCCCTTATGTGCACTCTAACATCCCATGCTGATCCAGAAACAGCCCTCCAACTGAATGTATCTGTCTTGTAAACTACATTAAAAAAGTTCTATTATCAGCTTCTGCATCCAACACAAAGAAAACTAAGGCAAGATAGTTTGTGGCCATATGTTGGGAAAGCAGGGTAGAGACTAATAAGAAATTTAAAAATGTGGTGGTTTTTTTTCACCAGGAGGGAAGAACTTATGGATCTGCTGAGTGTGGGACTGTGGAACAATGTTCATAGATAAAATCCAGGCTATCCCCATAGTGCAAGGCTCAAGGACGTAAGGACTACTCTGTTTCTATTACAACCCTTGTACGCTGCAAAAGAATACGGGAGACAGGAATTGGGAAAACATATTGAGATCATTTATTGACAGGGATGGTATGGCCATCAAACAGTGTGCCACAAAAACCAAGATGCCAGCAGTTTCTGCTTTCAACTAAAGACATTATGCCAAATAAAGGCATTAATGTCAGTGTATTCTCCAGAGCACAATGAATATAGTTTTTCTGGGGAAACCCTGAAGTGGAGAGGTGAACTCATTACTTGTATTTTATAATGCTGTGATTTTATCTAGCTGGAGATAATAAAGATAAAAATGAGTGGGTTTGACCCAAGAAAAGTAGACAAAATCCTGGATCACATACTTGCAGAGAGTGAGAGGTTCTCAGGATGCCCTGCATTTGTTCTGGTGTAGAGATGTTATTTCAGCAGGAGAGTAACTCAGGCTAGTTCCAAAAGTTAAGCTGTTCAAATGTGCCCTGCATTTGTCTGCCTGTGTTTCAGACTGGCTTAGTGCATGCCAGTCTGCTTTTGAGATGTGCTGGCTTGGAGGACTTCAGTATCTCTGACTGTCAGGCACAGTGTTCACAGGAATGTTTAGGTACACAATTCACACTAAAATGAAGGACTCAGGCTGGTTATAGGCTATACAAACACTGCTGAAATGATCACTGTAGGAAACTGAAACTCTTCAAATATTAGGCTTAATCATGTATACATGTACATGCATGTGTATACACGCAAATTGAAAACGGAAATCCAGTAGTGCCAATATGGAAGTTGTAAAATTCAAGCATGTTTTTCTTGTATTTCCTCTCCATGAAAAGCATTTGTTTATATGTTTAAAATGTCACTGTGGAATACTGTCCTTTTTCAATCTTCATATACATATTGTAAAAGAAAACATAGGTATGCATACATATATGTATGCATACAACTATATCTGTGCATGCCACTGGTAGGCATATAGATATGTATTTATATATATACACAAGGAAAGTATTAACTGAGTAAAAGAGTTTGATTCTTTGTTCACTTTAAAGTCTATGGTCTTAGTTTAATTCTTTAAAAATTACTATACCATGTAAAGGCACACATACATTACACATTCAGCAAAAACATCTTGACAAAAAAAAAAAAGGCACATTGGTACACTCTTACAGCTCATGTTCTTCCGTTCCAGTCAGTGCTTCAGAATAGAGTTGTGACATTAGAGGCAAAGCATGGCAGTGACTGTAGTCCTAATACAGCCTAATAACCTGGGCTGGGATAATTAGCATGACCTCCCTGCTATTGCCATTAAGAGATTTTAAAATGAGGGAATACAGAAGGAGGAAACCAGAAGTGGAAAGGACTAGACAGAAGATAAAGTCTAGAGACTGGGAAAGTGGAGAAGGTGGTTGTAGAGCGTTCCAGCTACAATGGGAACAATGGTTTCTTATTCTGTAACACGATCTAGTGGTCCCAGCTGGCCCTAACACTGATGGAAAGGCTTTATTTAAAAACTATAAAAAACATTTTTCATAAACTATGACTGTAATCTGGGAAGAGAGAGAATTTCTCTGATCATGTGGTCTTTGTTCACACTGTATTCCTTACTGAATCTAGGGAACAATATGAGAGCCCTCCTGTGGCCAGCTGAACACCTATAAATTCCCCTGATCGCAGTCAAAGACAAGACAGCCCACTAGGTCATTACCTGGTGTCTGATTTCTTGTTCAGTGGGAGTAAGTTGTTATTATCACACTATTTATTATGTAGAGGTGTGCATGGCACTCTCAACAATAAATCAAAGGTGACTGGCCTCAAATACTGATCATCTGTTAGTGCACAGACACAGCGAAGAGGAACACAGAGATAACACTAGTACAGTACATAGTGACTTATTATCTATTGCTGTAAATTGACACAACTCCGCCAACACAGGCAAAAGAAGAAAAGTGAATTGAAGAGGAAGCCACATGGAATACTTTAACAAAAGACAGTGAACTTGAAGTGCAAAGGATGTCTCTGAGCACCAGTCTGTGTCTTCACACACAATGCACTGACATTTACAGCAAAACAGAATAGATGTGAAATTCTGTGCTCTGACTGGGTATTTTTGATAGATCTCTCTGCAGAGTGTAGATACTGTACAAGCTATGAAGCTGGGTTCTTGTTAAGAGTCTCCCACGTCTATACTGCTTGGACTCTACCAGGCTACTTCTCATTCACATCAACTTGGTTTACAGAAGGATCAGAACAAAAGGAGTCAATAATGTAAGAAAGGCTGAGAGAACATGTTTTCAATGTCCATAACTCTTCCGGTAAAATTTTTCCTTTTGCTACAGAGGCAGAAAAAGATTTTATGTACCCTCTTAAAAAAGTGAATAGCTGGTCTAAGCACATAGATACCTTAAAAGGTTAAAAAAGAACAACTTACATTATAAAGAATATGAACAAAAATGATACTTTTTAAGCTAAGAAATTTGACAACAATTTAGTCCTTTCATAGTTATGAAAATGCCTTGCCATGAAATAATTATTAATTTACATAGTCAAATTTAAGAGGACATACTGAGAAGCAACAGCTTAGCTCTTCTGAACAAATGTGCCCTGAAGAGTTAGCCTGAAGAGCCATGTGTGTGCCCAATGCAATGCAATGCATTACATTACTGAGCTCTTTAAATGGACATAGGAAGCAGACCACCTTGGGAGAGTTGTCAAAAATCATTTACCCAATATTTCTGATTATTTTCATTAGCATGAGTAAAAGTGCAGGAAAAGAAAGCAGCATTTAATCCTTTCAGTACAACATTAATCAATGGTGCCTACCGTACAGTCACCAGTTTTTCATGTTTTGTAAGTCAAAGCAAAATGCTGTTTGAATAACCAGCAGCTCAGCATTACCCAAACCCCTAAATAGTTTCTCCCTGTAATTGCTTAGTTTCATGATTCTTCTAGACTCCTAAATTCTGCTGTCTTTGCTCTCCTTGTCAGGCATATGTAACATGAGACAAACTTTGGTTCCATACATGAATTTCAATGTGTGAATTAAAATCTGCAAATCCAAGTTGGTCCAAGTGAGGGTCTCCCTCTGTTGGTAGTACAGCCAGCTGATCAGTAGATGGTGGTGGTGCACTGTCACCTGATGCTGCTGGGCAAGGAGAGGACCCAGATATTAAACCATTTTTATTATACAGCAGTCCAGTGACAGTCTCGGAGATGACTGAGTTTTAATGTATCAGAACATTAGAACACTAAGAAGTGAGAAAAGCTAAATATCTTCCTTTTAAAAATTATGGAAAAGTTGTATTTTATTTTTTCCCTAGCATTTCAGGAAAATCCTAAACTTTTTTTTCCCACATCCTTTAGCATTTGCTGTTTTCATATACTAATCAAAATGATAGAACAAGGAGAGCTATTATAAAGAATGGAAAGATACCTAATGCAATTGTCAAACTTTAGAAATCTTGCCAACATGGTTATTTGCCACTTTCCCTATCACACTGACTTTGACACAGCAGCATCTATCTGGAGGTGAAGAAGGGAGAAAAGGAGCTGGTGTTATTCTCCTCTTCTGAGGCGGGTGGAATGGAGACTGGGAACATCCTCTGCCTATTCACATATGGGATTCTGGTGTGCCTTTATCTCTGAGGCTTGATCTGGTTTCACTGCTGTAGGTATTTTAGAGTTTATTCCTAGGGATATATAAGGCATTATGCATCTGGAGCCAGTGTGCTTGGCGTGGGGATGGACTATATTGATCTTGGGGCCTCTACTGAGAGAGTAAGAAGTGAGGTCTTGGACCAGGACCACAAATGAGTGAATTAGAGCTGCCTCTCTGAGCAGTGAAGTGCTGCATCTTTATAACAGGACTTCTGATGGGAGTGACAAGATAAAAGCAGAATATGAAATATTGTAGACTAGGGGCCACATAGCAGGAGTGGATCAGATTTCCAGTTTGCCACCCCTTGTCCAGACTGCAGATTTGCCTGTTGCTGCAATGGGAATTGGCAGCTTGTAGATAAAAGTATATGTGTATGATGGGTGATTAGGATGTTGAAAGTGCAGTTTAACAATAGAGTATATTTGAATATTTCTAGGCTTTTGTTTACAATTTTAAGTGTAACCACTCCAGACCTGGGCAGTGATAGGGCCATAAGAACACTTTAATTTGTGGCTCAAATATGCTGTCAGAAGCAATACTTTCTCAGTTCCTAAGTCATCCTTACGGAGAAGGAGAGAGGAAGAGTCTCACTAACTGAGAGATGATGTGGGTGAACAATCAGAGCTAAAAGAGCAATGTCATTTGGGCTGTGCATAAAACCTATTACAGAGGTAAAACCAGATGTTAAGTCAAAGCTGGATTAGAAGTTGAGAAGAGGGTGAGGAAGCCGATTCAAACTGTTCCTTTTCCTCAAGCATGTGGTGTCAGAATTGGAATCTGGTGTCAGAAAAGACTTGGCTGAAAACATCTTCCAACACTATTTGGTTTTGGTTTTGGTCCTCCCTTCACCCAGAAACAGAACTGCATCATGAAGGTGGATGAATCTTTACCTTGTCTCAAAAGCACTAGTATAAAGCAGACAGAGACACAGAAAAATTGTGCCCCAATGTTAGCAGGCCAGGAACAAGAAATGAGCTTTTCAGATTTCTCCAACATGAGTTGGGTTCCTGTTTCTTTCTCCTTTCCTCTGTCCCTATTTCACTGTAATTTTTCTATCACATAGAAAATAAAAGAAATGCGTGTTTAAAGATGTAGTATAGAGTCATTCCCCTGCTGCCCCTTTTGGATTTAAAAGCTGGTAAGAATTTATTGCTCAGTAAGTTAAACCTGATACTATGACATTTCTGAGGTCAATGGTTATGAAAATGCATCCTTATACTGTCTCTGGGGTGTCGCTGCAAACAAAACACAATCCCCACAGGGTAATGATAGCACATTTACGTAACTGAATACAGAAAATGGAAGATCATAAAAATAACCTTTTATGAACAGTTTCTCCTTTATTAGGTCCTGCAAAAATGTGTATTGCTTCAAAAGGAAACAAAGCAGTGAAAGAGTGTGAAATTTAAATATTTTTTCATTGTACCTTCAAATATTAAAATGGGAATAGGATAAAATACAAAGGAATTCAGAAACTCTAATGCCCAGACATAATTAATTTTGCACTATGAAGATGTCAGTGCAGAAACATTATCCATGTCAGAAAAAAATCAAATCTTTGGATTAAATTAATATCTTAGAGAAAAATCATACCACACTTTGTGCTATACGGCTTAGTCATTAGTGAAGCTATTAAATATTGCTGTTTAATCATGCAGTATAACTACAATGATAGGTTAGCCATAGTTATAACAGTTCTGCCTTGATTAGTGTACCTTATTCTTATATTCTGGTGGTTTTCAGTCTTATAGTCATGAGCTCCTTGTAATCTGGGCATAGAACCTCCGTATAGAGTCATAAGATTTTGCATGCAAATGGCATTTCAAACCCTATGAAAACTGAAGAAAATTTATCTGTCTAAATTTACGTATTTCTAGTAACCAGATGTAGGAAATAGTCCTTTAAGTCTACTATGATAGTCATGAATATTGTAGGAGAATAAATTTAGATTTCCTCTGTATATGCATATGTATATATATACACACACATACATTTTATATATATATATTTATATGTGTGTGTGTGTGTGTGTGTGTGTGTGTGTGTAGTGTTAATTGTCACACCTATCCATTTAATGTGAAATTTACTTTTCTTGCATAGATGCATGGCAAAATATTCAGACACAAGGCACTATTTAGAGAAAAATATCATTATCAGCACTGCAATAAAAATATCACGCTCCCTCTGTTCTTTACCATGTTATAGGGCATAGTACTGCACTCCCTGATTCTGTAGGTGATACCCATGTGTAAAGAAAGGCAGACAATAAAAGTCAAAATTTGGTCCTTAACTTTGATTTGAACTTTGTAATTCATTTTGTGTTATTTCCCAACTGAGAATGTTTCAATGAAAGCAACATGGAGTATTAAAGATGAATTTTGTACTTTCCAAGGTGTGCTATGGGAACTTTCCTGTTCCTTGAAGACCTAATGAATTTTTCAAGGCAGTACTTAAAAAAAAATTGCCACTCAGCTGATTACCTCTTTCTGCTGCTGTTGATAGACTTACAAATAGTACTGGAAAGACTTCTGGTACTGAGAAGGACTCTGTGAGGTTGCTATTACCACTTTTCTGCCTTAGGCTATGCTCAATCTCTACAACCCATTCTCAGCTAGCCCGAGTGATCCAGATCTTATGTGCCAATTAATTCCCCAGGGAATATGATTCCTATGCTTCTCTGCTCTGCCTGTTCAGAAACACTTTCTAACATTTAAATCAAATGTCCTTCAGTGACATATAAACCTTTCTTTTTTTTTGTCCTATCCAACATGAACATGGCAAACCAATTACGTCCTTCCTTTTGCAAAAGCAACTTTTTACATGTTGGAAACTTGTGGCTTCCCCAGTCTTCCTTCCTTTTGGCTGTCAGTCTTTCCAGACAGATAATCATTCTTATTGCCCTCTTTTGGACCTCTTCCCAATCATCCACATCTTTTTCAAAATAACTGGAGTTGCCAAACATCCCTTATAATGTGGGATTTCCCATGTTCAGACTCAAATATCACATGCCTTTATTAAAAACATGTGAAATATCGCCTGCTCTTATATTTCATCTTTATTTTAATAGGTAACATGGGTTTTGAGGTTGCAACTTAGAAACCTGCAGCTGCTTTCCTGTCCCATTCTTCAGAGCTGCCTTTGGCAGGGTGGAGTCATGACCTGGAAGTAGCTGTGCTAGAAGTAAAGGCCAGAGCACCCCTAAAGGAGCCAGGGAGGTCTGAAGGACAGTGCACACCCTGAAGCACCAGGAAAACATATCAGTGTTTTAAAATTCAGAACACACCAACTCTAATATGCTGTCCCACATCAGATATAATTCTCCTGGTAAGAGCCCACCAACATAAGAGAGTAAATCCTTCTATGTTTTGTAGGCGATGCTTTTGATTATACAGCTCAGGAGAGGACATTTTAGGTCCATAACTTCTGTTTGGCTTGGGATTCTCCATGCTCCCCAGCCAGTCATGCTTCATCCTGCATTTATTCAGTTGCTTATACCTGATTACCTAAGTACCTTGTCTTTACTACACTTCATCTTTATCTTATCAGAAGACTCTTCTAATTTGCCAAGATAATTCTGAATTTTGTGCCCTGTTTTCCATTATCCTTGTTGTTTCTCCCAGCCTGGGGTCACTTGTGAATTTAATGCCTATTTTCCCTTCAAGTATACAAATTATTAAAAAAAGGCCCTTAAAACTAGAACCAGACGTTGGACAGACCTTTGAACTGTATTTGATGTAACTTTAATTTCAACAGAGGTTCATCTGCTCTGTTATTTGGAGCAAGTCAAGAGCGGAACAGACTCTATTGTTCAGACACCATTTCTGTGGATATGATGCGACACTGAGGTATGAGTTTGTTTCTTCCACTTCCAGATGTATGGAATTACTGTGTTGCTTGGAGAAGCCAGTATCAGCATTTGTGTCTGGAAGGAGAGACTGGAGAGGCAATCTGAGTGTCCTCAGCCTGCCCACTGCAGTAGAAACAGTTTCATAGACATGAGTGCAGCTCTAGTTGGGGCAGACGAGAAGATCAACCCAAAGGAAGAACCGTCTCCTCTCAAAGCTGAGAATACCCCAGCACTGACTGCCCTCTGCAAAGTATTTACTACAACAAATGGGATTTTTTTTTCTTGAGGTCTCCAGGAACCTTGATAATATGAGAGAAATTACAGCCTTTCCCAGCCTCTAACACCTGAGACATTCAACCTCAGCAGTGTCCATCACCTCTGAAAATTTGAACTGTAGTTGAGCCAAATTGCATGAGAAGCATTTCCTCCAACGTTATCAAAAGTCTGGGATCTCTAACTTTATGAAGAGTTTTGGAGGAATCTTTTAATAATTTCTATGAATACGTGTGAAACTTTTCAATCTGGGGCCTATCAGAGGGGTGGGGTGTAGCTTTAGGAAATACTTGAACCAAACTCGCTTGATTTTTTTTTCTCCCGCACTCAGACTGATGACCAACTTCAATGTAAAAGGTGGCTTTACAGCTGACCTTTCTATTCCTGCCAAGGAGGCCCTACAAGCAGTGGCAAATTCTGTCTTTCCACAAGGTGAAAAAGATACTGTTCATCCTTACCCAGTCTGGACATCTTGGCAGAATCAGAAATATTCTTCTAATTAATTCACTTCCAATGCAAAAGCTTCTGATAATGAAAATGGGTGAAAGGGAGTGGAAAAAAGCAACTAAACTAAGTTTTAAAGTTAATTTCACTCACCTATGATATTTCCAACCTAATTTATAACTTTTAAATCAGCACTATTATTTTCCAGATCATTAAAAAAATAAATTCCTGTTTTCCCTTTGAAAATGGAGATGGTGGTTTATGCCATCCACCAGCCAATTATGAGAAAGAGGTGGCTGGAAAGATATGAAATGTGTACCAGTGCTGATAGAAGATGGGCTCACAGGATTTATATGCACTCAGGGACCACTTATGGGACGGTTTTGTGCCTGTGTGGTCAGACATGTGAATGGCATGGGCCAGTTTTTCTTTGCAATGATGCAAGGAGGTAATAATTCCCACATTTTTCTCTCAGTGTCAGAGGGAAGGTAGCTTTAAAAGCAGGAAGGCTGAGGATTGGGACCTCTAGTTTCTCCAAGGTGATATTAAAAGATTCTTTAACTCCAGACACGTTGTAGTACTAAGCTCCTTAAAGATTTATGGCCTTTATGACAATCATTTTCCCCTGTGAAATTTCCTTTTTGCTTAAGTGTTTACAGGAAGAAAAAGTTTTCTTTTTTCCCCCTCAAGTTTCAGGAACAAACTTTTACTCACTTTAGAAGCATTTACTGGCTTTTCTCCCATGCCTCCTGTCCAGCTGGCTGGGCAGCCACTGCCCTGCCTGCCTCTGTGCTTCAGCTTTATTTTGGGGGAAGGAATTGGGGAAAAATATCCACAAACAAGCTTTGAGATGCTTTACATCATAAAATACCACTTGGGAAGAGATTGTTTTTTACTAAAGGAGGGAGCTTCACTTAATGGGATTAAGGAAATTTCCGACTTCTAAGAGCCTCCTTTTCTTTGCTTCTCATTGTCAGGGGGAAAACGTTCAATCATTGTATTTCAGGATAATGCATCCAATGGCTTTTGACTCTGTGCCCACAGCTACCACTGTCTCAGCTGCACAGAAGGGAGTCAGCTGTCCTAGGGGGGGTTTTACCAAGACCTGTTTCTTACCAAGATAGAGAATATTTATTTTGGTACTTAGATGCACCTTGACATTTGCCTCAAATGAATAGCTCCATTTTTATGAAATATTGTTCTGCTGGAGATGTTTTGGGGAAAAATGCAAAGTATTTTCTTTTGTTGCACATTAGCTCTTCACAGAAAATCACTTCAAACTAATTTCCTTTTGTATTTCTTTTGGTTTTGGAGTATGTTTCAGTGTAATAGTGATGAATCTGCACAATGGGATCATACAACTACTTTGTTAGTACATAGTAAGCTGTGGAAAGACAGGCAAATACAGCAATGCAGCTTAAAAGTAATAACCCCACCACCACCACTTCAAAAACTACTTGCATTACATTTTTGAGCCTGTGTTTCAGAGTCAGTCCTCTTTACCCTTTCACACCAGCCTACAAGTTCGTAGCTTTGTTTCCTTGAAATATTTTGAGGTGGCATTAAAAATGGGCTAATAGGGTATTTTGAGACTGAGAACTACATGATCAGGATGCTTTGGGGTTTTTTACAGCATAAGTAATCTGTAGATTTGCCTTTGACATGTATGTTTCATTAGTATAATTGTATCTTGCAGTAAGTTCATAGTTAGAAAAATAGCCTTATCCATAATGGTTCCTAAAATTCAATTTATGAAATTATTAAAGAAATATAGTGGGTTTAATGAGTATGTCAGCTTTTTTCCTTTTTCTTAGGTAGACTGAAGACAACTGGATAAATTGTGCTTTTACTTTAAACATTTTCAATGGAAACTTTTATATTTTCAAAGGAAATATAAAGCTTACAGAAACTTTTGAACAAATTGAGGCATTCTTTTTGAAATAACTTTTCAGTTTTTCCTAAAGAGTCCAATATGTTTGCCTCAGAAAGATCAAGACAGTTGAAATTAATATTCTTTCATTTTGCTGCAAGACTTGCAGGAAGCCTCAGGAATTTTTATGAGGAGCTTTGGTGCCTTAACTGCATAATTTTTTATGTAAATGAAGCTTTTGTTAAATGTTAAGTAAGGTTAAATCATACTCTGCAGAGATTGTTAAGTAGTTTGACTCAGATTTGGGCTTTCTTCTTGATTACCTGATTTTCTCATGAATTCATCATTTCAGTACTTTCCCAGTTGCCGTAGGACTTAAACAACTTATTGAAATGAGACAAATTCCCAAACGAAATGAAAACCAAACCAACCCACAAAAACAAGACCAAAACTGCAGCAAAATAGAACAGTAGCATAAAGAGAAAAGGTTCTGACCAGGTAGGCAGAAACAAAAATTTCAGTGTATTCTTCAGAGTATGTCCCACTTGTACATCATTTTTAAGGTAATCAGTGCCACAGTAATACCAAGAAAAATAGCCAAACTTCATACTTCTTAAAAAATAAGTATATAACATTGTTACTTTTCATTAATTTCATTAATGTGTTACATTTCACTACTGTCTTTTCACTGTTTGGTTCACCATGTTCTCTAACTTTCACCCACCACAAGCCTGCTGGAGGAGCCTCAGGGCTTGAGTGACACATGAATCACTGTTGGACTCTTGGAGAATTCATCTTCATGCTGGCCTGGTTCCTTGGTGCCTACACCATTTAAGCACATTTTCAGTACAAGTATCTCCCAAATGTTACAGTATGAGACTTGGAAAAATCTCGTTTTATGATCTCTCTGCAACCCTCCACAGTTTATATGTTTCCCAAAGGAGGAGCTTTGTTATTTAGCTCTTGCTAATGTCTCTTGGCCAACAGGACAATGTATATCCATATCCAAAATGTTCAGTTCCCACAGTGCAGCAGGCTCATGCCCAGTTTCCCCAAAACACCAGGAGAGAAAAGGTGGAACAGTAGAGTCTTTTATGTAGAAAATACTTGGCAAATATACAAGCCTGCTGAAACATCCCTTGAGAGGCTAAACAAATTTAAACTTGTAATTCTCTTACAGCTCTTTTAAGATGGTATTTTCTCCCCTAAATACCATGTTGAAATTCTACTTTCAGCAAGTTTAAAAAATGTAAATTACATTTTCAAAACTGAAAAGGAAATCTCTTTGAATAAATAAATCTCAAGAAGTATATCTGCGGGTCTACAAACACAGGCATTGCACCACTCCAAAGTTTCAAAAAGTACAGCATTTGAGCTTAATAGACTCAGAATCACCTGCAAGCCAGATTAGTAAAAGGCTATGCTCTGCTCTCCTGCCAAACTTCAGGGAAAGCTCATATTTTCAAGAGTTCATAACTCAGTTTTAAAATGTTAACAACTGTTTTCCAGACTTCTCTTTGGTATACAAGATCCAGCCCAGAAATCCTTCCATTTCATCAAGTATAAGCATTGTGTACTGCATACAGCAACATGTCAGTTGTGAAATTGTCTCCTGTTGCAATTTATGTTCCTTAGCCTATGCAAAAAATTAAAATAATTAAGTTCCTAAAAAATAAATAAAAAGTAGTCATCTGATTCCTTGCTGCAATATAAAGCTGAATCTTCGGTCTTCAGTGACCTCTGTGAATTTATTCATGTCCCAGGCTGTGACAGTAACAAAGGAAAATCTGTCTAAGCAGACCATGCAATTATTACCCATTACAAAGACACCACTGGAACAGAGATATAATTAATTACAGTAAATTTAGCACCATGAATTGAAGGACTTGACTCCCATTAGCAAACAGGGGAGGGAAGCTCAGCAGGCAGATAACATCTTTTATAGACAGGGATTGTATAAACAGCTATTTCACACTTATTAATCTTGCAAAAGGACTATTGGGGATAAAAAAAGTTGTTCCTGAAAACCAGATGAGCTGTTTGAAGGTATATAGACTCCACCAAAGAGAGTGTGTCAGGACATCCCGTGATCCAGGCTGGCAGACCCACTGGGACAGGATGGAGCCCTAAGTGCTGCCATGGACAGATGCACAGCAGTGCTGCCAGGACACTCACCTCTCCCCTTTGGATGTGTGTCAAGGGAAGGATGTGCTGGTCCTTGCTCTGCACTATGACTCACGTGTGGTGTGCACAAGAGGCTCTCTGGGGTGAAGGATGCCAGATGGGGCAAGGAAAAGGGTCCAGGGCCACACAGATGCCCTTCCCAGGGTTTAAAACCTTCAATAAGATTCTCAGTGAAAACCAGCATGGGATATTGCTGTTCTCTGGAGACACCAGCAGCCACCAGAGTGGCTATGTTCTTGTGAAAATTCCTGAAAATGAGACCACCATATTTGGAGCAAAAGCATTATAGCACCTTTCTTTTTATTTCCCAAATATGCAGCAAGACTAAGCAGAAAACAAATAACTGGGAAAACAGAAATGGCTTTGAAATGGAAGTGTAATAAACAAAAATCAGGAAAAAAGCTCACTTTACCATAACTAAAAACAGAATCATTCAAAATTTCATCTGTGAAAATATATAAGAATTGACATATGGACTGACCATCAGCTGCTCCATCATCTAGGCTAGAGGCGTGATGTTGAAGCTTCTACACTGGGAACACAGCTAGAAAATATTACAAATGCAGTCTTTACCCAGGACTCTCTCTGAACCACAGGCTGTATCAGCGAATGCAGAGCAGGAACCACTTCCACAGATGGAAAGGTCTGTTACATTCCTAAAAATATTAGCATCTAGTGCTGGAAGCTTTTTTCTCTAATAAGATACAGGTGACGAGAACAGCACAACCATGAGGAGGGTCCCCTGCTCTCTCTCTGCAACACTGTTTTCAGGGAAGAACTGAGAAATGTGTAACTGCTGAGTGTTTAATCCAAGACTGAGTATTTGGTGCTGAGGATTCTAGTAATGCCTGGAGCAGGCAGCAGTACTCTGTTTTTGTATAGTCACTTATTTCATAGCCTTCAGGTGGGAAAACTTTAGCTTAAATCTTATTGATAACATAAAATAGAAGTAGCTATTGACTTCATCGACATTTTAGCATGCAAGATACTTTAAAACATGATTTTGAACCTCTTCCATATCTTCACAGATAACTATATTTCTATTTTGCTTGTGAAAGAATATAATTCAGGTGCAAAATGTTTCATAATTCCTCTCTACAAAGGAACTACGTAATTTTTCTTACGTAAATATGTAATGTCAGCTGATGATAAGCACCATTAGCTGCAGAATGCTGTAATGTAATCTTTAGTTACTGAAAACACACCAACACTTCTCCAAAATGTTGCAAGTCATGTCAGTGTCCAAGTTAGCTGCTAACCCTGTGTGGAACTGAAACTTTGGCACCAGGCATTTTGTCACAGGGTCTCAGTGTTTGTTAAAAATGACAGAAGGAAACAAGACATGGAAGAAAATATCTAAATTCAGAAAACTAAAATCTAAATCCAACACTTGGTCTTAGTCCCCTGAAACTTGAAACCTATTGTTTCATTTGGTAGTTTTCTCAGGATATCAATTAAAAGTCAGCATAAGTGCACAAAAACAAACCACATATCTTGAAATATTGCTGTGTCAGAGTCTCAGCTTTCACCCCAGGCAGTGCCAGGGTGTGCACAGTAAATTGTTGTGGCTTTACAGATGACACTGCCTTCCTCATCTTTCCACCACGACCCCCTTGAACAACTAGAAGGACCACCAGCAATACCAGTTCCTGGCCTGGCAAGTGCATTGTCCAGACTAAAACATCTTAATAAGTAATGCTAGGGATTAGAGGGGAAACAGCTCTCCCATGGCAGCATCCACAGAACTGGCTTTCATGTTTTTCTGTCATCAAAGGCTTAAACAGTGATCAGTGTCCGACTCCACAACTGTTTTCTTGGACATTTTATAATTCAGGTATCATTCCCCCAAGAACCTGTCATATGGGGGTCATGTAAATGAGAAGATGTATTTAAAAGTCTGTTTCTTTATGAAGCACTTAAATTCATGCCCTCTGTCCTACAGCTGTGTTCAAATACTTCCAAAACAAGTGAAACATATGTAGCAAAATCAGACTGGGTATACACAATCACTTGTAGTTTCTTCAAGTAAGGCCACCTTAGAGAAGCAAGAATAGTTCTCTAGGAAGTGTTGGAGAGACTTTCCAACATGCACAAATCTACAGTTACTTTGTTCCCAGGGGCCAGTTTTGCTGTTCCACATCACAAAAACTTTTGTTTAATTTGGCCTGCATTTTGGCATACAGCTTACACTGCTGTCCTAATATCGCTGTTCATCTGAGACTATTATAAAACATCACTTTTATCTTGTTTCATCCTCTGATTACATTCGTATTTTCTTCATAGCAGTTTCCTACAACAATTCAGGAGCTGCCACTCTGCTAAACCAGAATGACAATTCAGTACAACCCCTCCCAGTCTGAATTTATTTTTGCAGGATTTCACCAGCAACTCTTATCTAACACTGTTGTATCTAGGAATGTTCTAAAGTCAGATTCATGCACATATAATTGATAGTTTTTGCTTGGCATTGCTGCAATTTCTATCCTGTAGCAAAGATAGCATTTGTACTTCTGACAGCTCTCAGAGATCACACCTTATTTGAAAGTCATGTATTTTCAGATGGATAAAAAGAATATCTGTATTTTAATTCTAGCATTTTCAATGTCCCTTGTAGAAATGGCAACAGTCAGTTTCATCTACCCATACTTTCCTATAAAGACATTAAAGTTTCGTATCCATAAACCAACCTCTACTTATTTGAATTAATTTCTGATAGCACCTCTGTCATATGTCCTGGTAATGTCCAGTTTTCACCCTGCTGCTGTAGGAGGTCTGTACTAATGCAGTTTGTTGAAGTCTTGTTTAGGCAATTTGGGTTTGCCCTTACTATTGCTGGTTAACGGGCTCAAGCTCTGCCAGGGGAAATTTAAGTTGGATACCAGAAAAAAATTCTTTACAGAGAGAGTAATCAGGCATTGGAATGGGCTGCCCAGAGAGGGGGTGGATTCACCATCCCTGGAGGTTTTTAAACAGAGATTGGACGTGGCACTGAGTGCCATGATCTGGTAAAAGGACTGGAGTTGGACCAAGGGTTGGACTTGATGATCTCAGAGGTCTTTTCCAACTCAATCGATTCTATGATTCTATGAATCTCAACTGTTTTGTCAAGTACCAGTCCCAGATTTTCTACAGTTACAATTATTTTACCACTTCATATCATCCTTATTGTTTCAAGGGACCCACCTTGAGTTTAAACCTCTAATTCATAGGAAAAGCTCTTCCAGCCTTCAGGAGCTCTGTATTAGGCCCTAAATGATTCAACTAATTAGGCAGTTAACACCAAGCAAGTCTCAAGGTAAGGGTGGATAGATGGGAACCCAGGGGGACAGGAAAGATGCTCTGCAGCTCTCAGAGTCACAGCTTTTCTTGTGTGTTGAAGAATTGCAGCTTCTGATACTGTCAATAGGCTCGAAAAAGGAGCAGCTGCGAGAGAGGATGGAAGGGAGAATGGCTGTGTGGGACCTCCTGACTTGACCCCACACTTCTGGAGTGTAAATTTTTCCTCCCTTTTTCCTGCTATACTTCACCCATAAAAAATTTGATTACTATGATTTCATGCAGGTGAAGTGAATTTCACTTTTAAGGCTTGAAAGTTGTTTCATTTTCAAACCCTAAGGTTTTACAGTGAGAGAGTGGGAATGAGCTCTGAGAGATTATGGGTGTGATTTTACATGTGTGGGGTTTGGGGGCACTCAGGTTCAGGATCTGGCTTTTTAATACTGCTGAAAGAACTCCAGACTGAGGATTGCAAGCTATCAGGTGAAGGCCATAAAATGAAATGCAATCTCTGCAGGGGGTGGTTTGTCTGTGTAAAATTTCACATCTGCCATTTGTAATGGCATCCTTATAAACCTAAAAAATTCAATGCTCATGCTATTTTGTGTTTAAATACAAAACATTAATTAAAACCTATTTTAAAGCCTGTATTTTATTGATTCATGTCTTGCAGAATAAGCTATGAATCCTCAGCATATATAGTGACTATAAAAAAGAAACTGTAATTTCCTATGTAGTTAAATTTTTTCCTGAGTACTTATTGCTTATCTAATATAGGTTGTTCATCTAATTATTACATTTCCAAAAGAATGTATTGTTTCAAAAACTGACCTCTTTATTAGGTATTTCTCTTGCAAAACAATTCAGAACTCTCCATTCTGACTTTTTTCCCTACAACATAAAACTGCATAGATTGTGCATCTAATTGGACATATTGATGCTTTAGCAGATTTCAGTTTTTTCTTCAAAAGTCAATGATCCTTTTCTTTATTTAAAATATGTTAATATTTTATGGACAGCTTTACAGTTGATTTAGATAGGTCTGTAAAAAGAACCATAGTACTTCAAGACAGCATTCTGCTTTGGAGACCCAGCGGGAAGCTGGGGAACAAGACCATGGACTGCTGGGACCACAGGTCTGCTCAGACCCAGTGGGGCAAAGCCCCAGTGGGGCTTTTTGGCTCTTGGACACAGGAAGCCTATGGCAGCATGAGAAGAGTTTGGATTTATTAGCTACAGTATGATCCAAAGATAAACAGGAGAGATGGATGTGTGGTGATTATCGATCCCTGACTGTGGAATTGGCTGGCATTCTTCAACATGGGCTTTAGTTTTCCTTCTTGTAAAAAACACAGTGTGTGGCAAGAAAAAGAGGACTGGTAGGAGATACACCCACAGTTCACACTGGTAAGAGACTTACCAGTCTGCATGCTGGAATCTTTTCCAAGTCTGATTATATAGGTGTTGCCTTAGAACTGTAGAGCCCTGAATTCTTCCAAATTCCTCATTTCAGCCTTTGAAAATACATGCTGGAGTCTTTCACCCCACAGCCTCCTGGCTGCAGCTTCATGACAGTTCTACTTTCTACATCTTAATCCATCTTTCTCTCTTAAGATCATCTATTTGCTCTCTTTACCGCTAAAACAAATATAGTTACCACATTTGAAGTGGTTGAAGTGAAATATCACACAATGTGCCTGGGTTATAGCCATGCATTAATCCTGAGGGAGGGATGGGGGGATACAGCCATGGGGCCATACATGCCAGCTACAGGCCTCCTTCTTCTGTTTCTGGCTCATGCTGTACCAGAAAAAGTACACTTGGTTATGGAGCTCCTGGTTGGGAGAGGTACCCAACTTAGAATTGTTTAATTGTCAATAATGTCTGCTGAAGAACAGCCAGGGAAGATCCAAGAGATTGACCTTTTCATAGTATGGCACAGAGATATCAACTATAGTAGAATCCCTACACACAGAGATGCCAAAATCGTGGGGCCAAATTTGTTCTTAATGTAGTTGTATTGGCACTAATGAAGTTACATCTGGGATGAATTTGGCCCTTAGCCTGTGAAAATGGAAACCGTATGAAAATCTCTTGCTGAGTTAATGACAATGCTGAGCAGTAAGCAATTCCCCACTAGGTTCCAATACACAGTGTATTCCTTCTTTACTGGCAGCCAGCCCTGTTCAATCAGATTGCTAGAAGGTGGGAAGTGTCCAGAAATCCTAGTTGCTCTTTGCTCCTCAACCACAGTATCTTTTAGGACTAAAAAATTTGACTGTATGTGCATCTGTGAAGCACCAGCAGAGTAGCCTCCCCTGGCAGATTTGCTTTGCACAGCAGCATCCAGCCTCAACCTCCACCATTTCCAAAGGGCGAGGGTTGGTGGCGAAAGGAAAACTGATGTCCTGACAGAAGGGTGGAAAGGTACAGCTCTCTACTGCAATATTACTTGAATAAGGGCTGGAGAACAGGTCTCAGGAGAGAAGGGGAAAAGTCTGTAAGAGAGTCCCACTGAAATATCACCTCTGCCTGAGATGGTAAAGCCTGGAAGAAAACCTCACCTCAGCAAGCAGGATAGGTGAAAAAACACCTGTTACCACTGCTGCTTTGTTTTATCCTGCACTCTTGAGAGCAACACCAAGTGCACAACGGGCTTTGCAGAAGGTCTGCATGGGGTGCAGATGTATTTATTTCCCTGCCCCAGGCTCTCAGTTCTGGTTGGAAGGGGATATGTTGCTATCTCAGTGGACTTTGCCACTGAAATCAATTTTGCTCTGACTATAAGATACTAGGATTCTTTGTGTTGCTGTAAAATATACCAAGGGAAGAATAAAATGCTTATTTAAAAATAATTTAATATAATGTTCCAAAATGTTCCTGAAAATGGAATTTTAGAAAAAGGAGAATTTAAAAAATCCATAGAAAAAAGGTATTCTAAGTCTTTGTTTTTTAACCTCTTTCCTACCAGTGAAAACAGTGGCTTCTGTGTAGCATTTAACCTTTCTTGCAGCTCCACAGAAACTTCAGATGGAGCACTGAAAACCTCTAGTATGTGCTGTTGCTTCACACTAACTATACTTACATTATTATGATACAAATGAATGTATCTTTCACAGCAGTCATCATACCAGTGGCAGTAATACCTCTAAAGACCTCAAACAGCATAATGAATTCTAAACCATTCTATTTTTCCTTAAGAGAGTGAACATTTCCAGGTGTTCTTTAGCCAGATTGCTTAAGCTCTGTCCAAGTTTATCTACAAACAATGTTCCATTTGCTAGTTTATAGTTTCCTGTCCTTTGCCCTCTTGATAATGTGAGATTCAAATCTGCTACTTCTTAATCTTCAGGAATCTCTTCCTGACTCTTGTGAACTTCTAGAAAAGGTCAGTGAAAGGATTGCAGATGTGCCTCTCCTACAAACTTACAGATATACATTATCTGGACTTCAGGCTGTTTGTTTTCAATGCATCTAGAGTTTTTATAGTTGATACTGCTATTATCTCTAACACGTGGGCAGACTCTTGCCCTCCCTTTCCTTTCTGCAGACAGCTACAAATGAGCTGCTCAACAAATGTTCTGTTTGCTATCACCCAGTATCTATTCCTCACTATCATTTTTCATTGACCCTACGGTTATCCTTTCTCTGGTCTGTGTATATATATATATATATATATATATATATATATATATATATATATATATTTATCACACTAACCACATATAAATTCCAGAACTGGACAGTTGTAAGACATTATTTTATGTGGAATCAAAGTCACTTGTCTGAATGATTTGCAGATGTGATCTCAGAGCTGCCTCCAAGTGCAGTGGGAGGAATAGTTACTGTGACCAAGAGCCCTCCCCTCCTGCTGGAGAGGAATCACTGTTGGCAGTGTTAGTCAGCCTCAGCCTCAGCTCCTGGGTAGGACGATAATCAAGTAATGCAAAGTAGGCAAAAGAATCTTTTGCTGACATAAATAGGAACACATATTTTCAACTCATTTAGGAAAAAACAAATTAACTAGCAAATGCTTGTGCTTGAATGGCAATATTCAGAAGTATATCGTGAGTTTGAGATGCTTCTATTGATGATGACTCTGTCACTTCACATTGGGGTTCTCCACATGATTTCTGGAGCATGTTGGAAGAGTTGACAGGGCCCTAATTGCTTAATAGAGAACTTCAGTGCTGTCAGTGGCAATGGAATTAATTTTTCTTTGCTTTTGAAAAGGCCTGATATATTTTACTTTCCTCAACAATTTCCTGGAATTCTACAGCCAGCAGTTCTACACAAAATGTAATGCATTTTGTATTTGCTAGCACCTTTTCTTGTTTATTCTCAAAATTTTGCCCATTCCATAACTATAACGACCTACAATGAGAATGGAGAATGCACAAAGTGGTTAGTAAGCCTACTGCAACTTAAGGTATTCCTTACATTGCTCAAAAATCCACTTCCTAAAATTTAGTATACATTATAGAAACTAATTTAAAAATCATGACCCACAAGCAAAACAATTTCTACTCAATGTAACATCCTTCTTTGTCGTAGGCAGCCCCAAAACATCCTTGTAGTAGAACTACAAGTCATTGTTTTCAGGTAGGCACGAGCACCAAAAGCCAACTTCTTTTATTTAAATAGACATAATGAATGTGTATTTATTTCTATACCTTCAGTGATGGTTATTTATTTGTGCAGTAACAAAGTAGTGATTGCCAGTATGAAATGGCCCAATCGATGTAGTTCATGCACAGCTATGCAGCAGACACCAAGTAAATCATGGGGGAAATGTGAGTCTCCTGAAATGACTGACATTTACAAGGAGAATTGAGCCTTTAAATGTTCAGTAGGTGTAAGGTGGGATTCATCACATCTTTTGATTTTCCCTATTTTGTTCTGCATGGGTCTCCTTGGAGTTGCCCTGTACTGGGTTTGGAAAATAATTACAGACTTGTTGCTTTCTGACAAATGACCTCGTTTCAGAGATTAAGGGAAAGTCTATTTAATAGCGATTAAAATGTAGCAAACTCAACAGATTTTAAAAGAAGTTGTCCTGCAGTCTCATTATTTGATTTTTTTTGCAGTTCATAAAATTTCATATTCATGTAGTAAAAGTGGCTTTTTTCATAGTAGAACAGAGATGAAACTGGTCATAGCCTCTCAGATAGACCTATTTTCCACCAGAAACAGTTTGCTTCAACGTGTGTATTTCTCCCTGACAAGATTCACATCAAGTTTTCAGCCTCTCAGAAACCCTGAGTTGATTTATAATAACAAATGCGAACTGTGTTTTACGGCTAATATTTAAGAGAGGCTATTCGGTGTGTATTCGTTCCCGCAGTTGCCCTGCAGGGTCCGCACAGTTACCTGCGCTGTCCAGGTGAGACCGGGGCGGGCACAGCCACGGCCGCCAGGGGGCGCTGTGGCACCACCCCCGGCGCGGCCGCCCCAGAGCTGCGGGCGGGGCATGGGCGGGGCATGGGCGGGAGCGGGTGGGGCCGGGCCGGGCAGGGCACGGGCGAGTGGGGGGACCGGGCTGGAGTGGGCACGAGCTGGGCTGGGCTGGGCTGGGCTGGGCACGAGCGGGAGCGGCACAGGTGGGAACGGCACGGGCGGGAGTGGGTGAGGCTGGGCCGGGCTGGGCACGGGCGCGAGCGCGCATGGGGCGCGAGCGGGAGCGCATGTGGGGCTGGCTGGGCTGGGCTGGGTTCGGCTCGGCTCGGCTCAACTCAACTCGGCTCGGCTCGGCTCGGCTCGGCTCGGCTCGGCTCGGCTCGGCTCGGCTCGGCTCAACTCAACTCGGCTCGGCTCGGCTCAACTCAACTCGGCTCGGCTCAACTCGGCTCGGCTCGGCTGGACTGCGCTGGGCCGGGCTGCGGTCCTGTCCCTCCTCACTCTGCGGACACAGCCGTGCGCCCGCGGGGCTCCCCCGGTGCGGTGCGGGCTGTGCCTCCCCGTGAGGCGACTGTGCCCGGCCTGGGCACAGCCCGAGCCTGGGGGCAGAATGTCGGCAGGGACGGGGCCCTGGAGGGCACCAAGGGCAGTTCTGGGCCCCGTTTGGTTCTGGTTTGAAGATGAAAGTAAACTTTTTGGTCCCACCGAATCCACTTGAAAAATAGTTTTTAACTTATCATAGAATGTTCATAGAATCATAGAATTGTCAAAGTTGGAAGAGACCTTTAACATCACCAAGTCCAACCCACCTACTCAGCCCTGTCACTGTAACCCCTAAACCACTAAACCAGATCACCCAGTGCCAGATCCAGACACCTCTTGAACACTTCAGGGCTGGTGACTCCATCACCTCCCAAAATAGCAGTTGACAATCTTTTCGTCTGTGAGCATAATCACAGAATCACAGGCTATTCTGAATTGGAAGAGACTCACAAGGATCATCGAGTTATTCTCAGAATGGATCATTGAGTTACAATCCCCTGCCACAAGCCGGAACATGTCCCACTAGACCAGGTGCTCGGAGCCCCTCCCAGCCTGGCTTTGGACACAGCCAGAAATGGGGCATCCACAAGCTCCCTGGGCAACCTGTGCCACTGTCTCACCCTCACCGTAAAAATTTCTTCCTAATATCTAACAAAAATCTTCCCTCTCAATTTGTACCCATTACTCCATGCTCTATCCCTACAATTCCTGATGAACAGTCCCCCTTCAGCTTCCCAAGTAGGGCCCCTTCACACATAAGGTTGCTGTGAGGTCTCCACACAACGTTTCCTGCTCCAGGCTGAACAAACCCAACTTTCTCAGCCTGTCTTGGCAGGGAAGGTGCTCCAGTCCTCTTATCAATTTTGTGGCCCTCCTCTGGACTTGCTCCAACAGTTCCATATCCTTCTTATGTTAGGGACAGTTTTGTGGAGTTTTTTTTTTGCATTTTTTTGCATTTTTGCATTTTTGTATCTCGCTCCAACCTTCTTGCATTTTTACTTCTACTCTCAAAGCAAACAGAGATTCTTCTGTTTTGTGTGCACTCTCTAGATATTCTAAATATTTTTGTTTACTTTTTTTGAATTTCACATATTTCATCTGTGTTTTATTCAGACCGAAAACAAATACTTGAATATTATGCCAGTTCCTCTCAACTCTGCTGCTTCACTGTGATTACACAGCACTATCTGAAACATCCTTGAGACAGTAAAGTGGCTCAGAAGTGCTGTTTACAGCCCCTGACAGAGGCCCTGTTCCTCCTCCAGCCCTTTTTCCACAGCTCATTAAAGCAACCACAGTATAAAACAGAGGTTGGGGTCGTTCGTGCTGCCATCCTGGTCAAACTGTATTTGGTCCATAGTTGAAGAATTTTGACTTTCTGGATATTATATTCACCTCTGAGAGTGAGTTTAGAGACCCATCAGTTCTGGCCAGCTGGCTACAGCTGTCAGCCTGATTTGTGGCCAAAGCTGTTGTGTATCTTTCTATTTTAAACGTTACATTTAATACTATACATAAACATTTAATGATTTTAATTTTTTTTTGCCTATGAGACTTCTTGAAATATCATAAGCAGGTAGAAGAGATCATGTGTTGCTTTCTTTTTCTAATCTTTAGGCAAGTCTGCTGAGTTGGAGGAAACACTGACTGGCACATGGTGCCCGAGGCTGTGCCAACCTTAGTGGAAGACAGTGTCACCTAAAGGGGGAGAGCTTCAACCTTTAACTGAGATTACCTTTGTGTGAAATAAAATATTTTTTTTCGTACTATCTACCTGCCATGAATTACACTGCCAGGGGAGGACATATTGAATCAGAGAAAACATTTAGAAATACCAACTTCTGGTGGTTCAATTCTGATTTTTACCTCTCTTTCACAACAGTTATAATAAAGAATCTCGAGAGCTGTCACTTGAAAGAAATCTTAAATTTCCTACAGCCAAGAAAAGTTTTCTTTTCTGCTTACATTGTACATTGGACACCATGTCATATTTGCTCTCTTTTATGGGGAACCTGTACAGGTGACTTGAGAATGAGTAGGACTAAGCCTTGAGAGGCAAGTCGAAAGCAGGTGAGTCAACAAAATAGCATAGATGAGATGAAACTTTATTAAAAATATTAAGACCTTTTTTTCTTTTTCTAACTTAATATTGCCACGTAATTAACTCAGCAATGCATGATGCTCATCCATTTGATGACCTGGCAAAGAAGTTGTGTTGATCTCTTATGTTTCACTGGAGTCATGGGGCCGTATAGTGAACAGTATGGGACTGTAGCACTGACCAGGTACTGGGAGGCGAGTGTGTACATGAGGTGTGTCATGGTGCCACGCTGGTGTGATGGCACAGCTTGCAGACAGGAGCTGGCTCCTCTCCTGCCAGCTCAGAGCGCAGGCAGAATGAACACGTGTCTGCCTGTGCTCCTCTTCACAGTCTCTCCAATTTCCATGAAGGTAAGAAAATGCATTATCACACAGAACATGTGGACTGCCCTATGCATCCTGGTTCACCTTTTTGTGCAAATGGTATGGATTTCCATATAGTCTTGATTCATCTTTAAAACAATTCTTCAGAGTTTACTAGCTAAAGCTCAACTTCTGAAATGGACTGTTTGGCTGTTAATTTGCTAGAGTTCATATGCAGTTTCCTTCTCCTGGGAATCCAGTACTTCCCTTGATTTGAAGAGGCTATTTAGGAACTGAACAACAGTCCTAAGATGATAGGAAGCCACTTTTGTCCTTCATGCTGGGTGCTTGGGCAATGCAACATGTGGGTTATGCCATCTTGTGCAACGCACAACCGCATACTAACATACAGAGAAACAATCTGAAATGGAATTCCAGTTCCCCACACTTCCATCTGAGAAACACAAATGAAGCCCAACACAACACAATTTTGCCCTCCTGGCCATACCAATAACCATCCCACATCCTCTAGAATGTTCTTTCATAGTGCATTTACAGAATGAAGTTTTGCCACTAAAAATTGCCACAGGAACATTCTTATTCACCAAAACAAGAAATCAAGTGGCTGCTGCTTCTTGAAAAACATGAAGGTGTTGTTGTGAACATTGCTGTAGTATTTACAGGGGAAAGGGAAAAATAGCAGCTGTTTAGAGGGGTTTAACTCAAATCTCCATGTGCAGCAGTGTTGCCTCCAGCCTAAAGTCAATGTTGGTTTTGATCCTGAGCCTTGCAATCTGAAGCTGTCCTGTGGTTCTGCAGTTGTGTTTGTTTTGGAAGGTACACAACAAACAACAAGAGGAAGGATATATGAGATAGCACACAGAGCTACAGGGAAAGGGGTTGCGGCTCCAGGGAGGGGGGGAGCTTTGTGCATGTGGCCTCTAAAACCAAAAACACGTCTGTAGAAAATATTTGTTTTTTTCTATACTCCCTTGGGCAAACAAAAATAAAGGGCAGAGGGAAATGATTTTTTTTTAAACTATAGCCCCTGGCTACTAAGGATCAGATACTGTTTTAATCATTTGATCTACTGAGGAGGAGAGCAGAAAGTTTTAGTCTCAAACTCCTAGAGAAGGTTGCAGAGCAGACAGGAAATCCATACCATAAATGGGAATCTGCTGTGAGCTGGTTGAAATGCCCAAGTTCTGGGGTTTTGAGAAAAAATATTAGCCAGATAAATTTACTTCCGTCTTTGTTGGAATGAAAAGTTAGAATTCATACTCCCCCGTATACCAAATATTCCCCAAACCTGAGTTTTGGGAATACTAAAGTGGCCTTGTCAGCACATTTCATTTGAGTGAAGTCACAGCATTTTGTCTTGATAAAGTCAACAGGCTTTGTTTCAGCTTTTGATCTGGAAGTTCTTTGTCACAGAAAATTATGGAAGCTTGTTCTCTGGAGGATGTGTTACTCCCTGAAAAAAAAATCTCATGGATTGTTTTTTCAAGCAAGCTGGGGCAGAAGAAGTTAACTGGAATCTAACTCTGCAGTGATGGCCAGCTTCACAGTAATTCAAATGCCACTAAAGTGTTCTAGTAAGGGGCAGTATTAAGAGTGGCAGCAGCTTGAAAATCCTTAGTGCTGGCAAGGGTATCAGTAATGGCATTATATATACATATATATATATGTGCGTGTGTGTGTGTGTGTGTGTGACTTTTTTGTGCTACAGTATAATGAAATCTATTGAAAACCTGCTATATTTTTCAGTAATATCTTAAATGAGCATAATTAAGCAGACAAGGTCAAAGAAAACAGTTTTTTGTACCTGGGCAGTTAATTATGACTGGTTGCTTGTTTTTAGTTGTAGCTAGCAGTTGTTATCCTGAGGTCAACATCTTTAGGAAATGTCAGAATAGCCTTGTCAAGAAGACAACAACCAGGGCTATGGGGTGAAAATAAGTGTTACAAGAAATAATGATGGAAGTGTTACAAGTGGTTTAAATGTTCATCCGTGGGAACAAGGAAAGGAAGGAAATTATAAACAGGGAAAGATAAGGAACCTGCAAGCAAAGAAGAGCAAGATTATCTTGGCCCAAGAAGTTCATCACTGCTAACTTTCAGGAAAATAAAATCAGATGCAGATCCAAATATTCACTAATTATTAAAGAGATGATTCTAAAAAGATTATGTGACTAAATGCAAGTGAAATTTCATAGGTAAGTGGGTAAGGGAGAGAGGGACTGTTGGTTGCAGCTGATAAAAACAAAGTGCACAGAACAAGCTAAAAAGAAGAGTGAGGACAACAGTAATTAACTGCAATTGAGCTCTTGATGGAAATGGATTAACATTCTACAAGGGAAAGACATGAAATATGTACTCTATTATCTGATCTGATACCAAGGAGGAGGGCAGTTATTTTAAAGAAGATTCATATGGTTGATAGGGAGGAAGGAAATAAGGACATGTTTAAATTAAGACATGGGAAACCAGAGAGGAACAAAACAACACACTGTCAAGGAGATGGACAGGATGACCTTGGAGGTCTTCTCTACTGTGTGCTTCCCAACATACTGACACCCTGGTCCCTTCATGTCAGTATGTTGGGATTTCATATGCTCTTAGATCTAAAGGGTGAGCTGTGTATTGAACTTGCTTCTGTATTTAGCGTGTTGTAGCCTTAAGGACTAATTAATGAGATCAGCGGCTCCTGCCACCTTCTCAACAGATGTGTGTAATCGGCCAATTAGAACAGGCTTTGTAATGCAAACAGCATTGGTAACCAATAATCAGTGCCAATGTGGCACAGCCGCGGAAGAATACAGTTTTAAAGTGTATGAGTTTGTGTGCGTATGAATAAAGTTGCCTGTTGCTGCTAACTGCCGTGGAGTTGTCTCATCAGGTCAAAAACCCGTCTCCCTTGGTTACATCAGTAGAAGACATTTAAGATATCATGTTAATGCTCAACTTTGGCAGACTTCTCTGGCTGCAAAGAGACTGCTTCTCTGCAACCTCTTCGTAATTTTAGAACAATGAAGTTACTAAAATGCAGCTCTGAGTTTCATCAAATCATCTCTTTTAAAATACTGGCAATGAGTAGAGGTGCAAATTTTCTCCTCTTACTGTCTAAGGGTGGTGGTATCTGAGATGTGAATTATTTTGATGTTTTTCCAGCTGCTTTGTACTCTGCTGAAAATAACCAGAATATTCATCTGGGCCAATCTGCAGTCACTTCACACAGAAGCCACCACTGCCCATATACTGGCTTGCATCCAGTTTGTATTTGTGGGTCATGCTCCAGTAGTTTTCTGTAGCCTGGGCCAAATCACTGCACACCATTTTACAGAGTCAGAGAATGGTTTGGATTGGAAAGAACCTTAAAGGCTATCCAGTTCCAACCTCCTGCCGTGGACAACTTCCACTAGATCAGGTTACTCAAAGGCCCATCCCACCTGTCCCTCCCCATCTTTCCTGTAGGCACTCTTTAAGTACTCAAGGCCACTCTAAGGTCTCCCTGGAGCCTTCTATTCTCCAGGCTAAACAACCCCAACTCTCTCAGTCTGTCTTCATAGCAGAGGTGCTCCAGCACCCTGATCATCTTTGTGGGCCTCCTCTGACCTGTTCCAGCAAGTCCATGCCTTTCTTATGCTGGGGGACAGTGCAGAGTAGAGGGGAAGAGTCAGGTCCCACAGCCTGCTAGCCATGCTTCCATTGATGCAGCTCAGGGTGCAACTGGCTTTCTGGGCTGCAAGAATATATACATCACCAGCTCATAATCAGTTTTTCATCCACTAGTACCACTAAGTTCTCTTCTGCAGGGCTACTGTCAATCCAGTCATAACCCAGCCTATATCTGCATGAGATTGCCCTGAACTGACCTTACTGAACTTCATGAGGCTTGCACAGGCTCACCTCTAAAGCCTGTCAGGGTCTCTCTGAATGGCATCCTTTCCATCCAGATTATCAACTGCACCACTCACTTTGGTGTCATCCACAAACTTGCTGAGGGTGCACTCTGTCACTGACCATGTCCCCATCAAAGATGTTAAATAATATTGGTGCCAGTATGGACACCTGAAGGACACCACTCATCACTGGTCTCCATCCAGACATTAAGCAACTATTTGAATGCAACTTTTTGTGTGACCATCCAGCTAATTCCTTATTCACTGAGTGGTCCACCCATCAATTCCATCTCTTCATTTTAGGGACAAGGATGTTGTATGGGACAGTATCTAATGCTTTGCACAAATCCAGGAAGATTGGAATTGGACTGTTCTATATGTCCCAGCTCTGTGGGGAAAAAGAATGATAAAATACCAGTCTCTGCATCCAGACCTGTGGAATTGCTAAGGCAACAGCCAGACAGTCACAGGAATGCCATGCACTATTGAATTAAAGGGTACTAAGATGATAAAACCTTATTTCCAGTGATGCCCCCTCTATTGTCTGCATTTAGATGAGTTGGACAGGATTTTTGCACTGGATCCTAATACCTTGGATTTGATTCTTGTAATAGAAGTAACTGTCTGCTACCATAGAGATGTATGTGGGAATCCAGCTGGGTCTCGCCAACCTCGTCAGGTGCTCCTCATTCCCAGATTTCTGTCTCTGAGAACATGCAAGCTGAAAGAAGCACTGCATTAGAGACAAATCTCTAGTCACCAATCACATAATTACAGGTTATAAGGCATATCTGGTAGTCTTTTAAGTCCTTGGTTTTGGACACATGCAAGGTAGTTACTTTCTGAGCTCTCCTTCCCAGATAAAAAACTGTGAAGATGATGTCAAGGTACTTTTTTAACAGTCTGTCCACCAGTCGCTTCCTTCCTAAGCACTTACTTTTTTCCTGCTTGCTTGTATTGATTTTTTTGATTTGCAGTCTTGCTCTGACTGTTAAAACAGATAAGCAGCTGCAGTGTGGCATAACAGGCATGACTGCTGGAAAACAGAACTGCACTTCACCTTGTATTTTCCTTCTCTGTTGGGCAACCTTCTCACTCATACCTAACCCCCAGAACCAGCACAAGAAGAATTTTAAAATCCCCCATCAGGGAAGGTATACAGTCAGAAGGATACTCAGCCAACTATTTTTGTCTTTCATTTTTGTGCACATGCCAAGGTGTTTCAGTACAGTGGGAAATAGTCTTATTAAAATTCGTGTCCAGCTCTGCACATGTGTGGACTCATCAATAGTAAAGCAAATGCATGTTCTCTCTCATCTACATTAGCACCAGCCAGAGCAACGGTGATTTCATCTCCTGGGATGTGGTCTCCCTCCATTTAGAGGGGAAATCTACTGTTACAAATAGACAGACTGGGTCAGAGACTTTCTATAGCCCCTATGGCCCAAAGGAAGGTGCACCTCCCAGACTGAAATTCACTGAGGTAGAGAAGGATGTAAAGCAAACTGCCCTTCTAGGACTGGGTACTCTGAAAAACATGCTCCTAGTGATGTAAGGTCAGTGCTAGCACCAACATGCCTTGCACAGTGAAAGCATATGTAGGACATCAGTTGACATCAGCACTGTTGTGTGTTATTAATGACAATGGTGCCTGTGGTTACTGACACCATCCTCCACAATTTTCTCTAATTCTACTATCATCATCATCATCATCATCATCATCATCATCATCATCATCATCATCACATAATTAAGTACCAGGCATGTTTTTTTTAATGAAGGAAATTCAGGAAGTGGTTGACCACCGAAGGACAACAGAACTGTAGTGTCATCTTCCTCCAGGAGCCTGTCCCTGTTTTGGTTTAAACAACAGACCCTGATGATCTGGAAGTTATTTTTCCAGAACCTTCTAGAGACAGAGGTTCTGTACTAACAAACCCCAGACAATGACTCCAGGCAATGTTAACTAGACCTGAGAAAACTGAGCCTCCATTAATATTAGTGGCTTCTTTGTGGTGCATTGACTTGCTGGTCAGCGTTTGTAAACTTCTCAGTCAGGTGCTCCTGGGTTTCTGAAAAGCTGCTACATCTCCCCAGTAGTGCAGCATCTCCAATCTGTCCCTTGCTTGGACAAATCCCAGAGCGAATTTGAAACACCAGGATCAACTATCAGAGAATTTGTGAGCAAGGTGGAGCTGCAGGCTAATCAGACTGTCTGGTGCAGATAGTTTGTCCAGCTTTAGCTTTATAGACAGTATGTACTCTGCTTCCTACACTGCATGAGGGTGTGGGAGACAGTGTGTACAAACAAAACTGGAAAAGCCCCTGATATACACTGTCTTGTAATTAAGTATGTCCTAGAGAGAGAAAGAATAAACGTTACCAAACAGTTCTGGCTTTCTCCTAACCTTTGCAATGAAATCATCCTATAATTTATGGTTTGATTTTTTAAATGACGTTTTATTGGATGAATAAGCTCATGTGTGCATAAAAGTTCATCAGTCAAGAACATATATATACATACAACTTTTAAAGACTAGGAGAAAAACAAGCTCCTTTTTTATTATTTTATTTTCCCTGCAAAAAATGGAGAGAGTCATGAAGAATGTCTTGTGTATGAGTTGGAAACCAGACAAAAGAGAAAAAACCTGCCCTTTTTGTGTTTTATGGCACTCTGCTGTCTTTCTAAAGTTATGGGTTTTTGTATCAGCACTCAGCAGATTTTAGGTGAGATAAAGTGTCCATTCTTCTCTTGTTGCCTTCTTTCCACCTTAGCATCTGCGATCTTAAAACTAAAAAAACACCCAAACCCCCCCTTGTGATTTATTAACCCTAATTGTCATGTAGTGGGTTTCAGAGAAGAGATCATTAACACACCCAGACATAAGGCAGATGTTCCAGTGATGACATGTCAGCGAAGGAGTGTGTTTCTCTTTTGCCTCCTCCCTCTTTCTTATTTATCTAATCTCATTCCCCTCAACACATTTGTCATTTATATCAGTGTGATGTGTGCTGATGGAAGTGGAGGGGCAGGGACAGCTCTCACAGCACGAGCATGGTGGAGCCAGGCCGTGTCCTGCGGGGTGTCCTCTGCTGTGCCTGGCCGTGGCACATCAGCACACAGGCTAGTGCGGATCAGGATTTCAGCAAGGATTAGTAAAACTGACGTGGATATTCAGGCAAGTGGTTGTTTTTATGTGTCATTCCTGAGACAACCATCCCACCACAGTTAAACCTCTCACCTGCTGTCCTGGCTTCATGTCCCAGGGCTTTCCCTGAGGCCGTTCATTCACAGCCTGCCTGGGGGAAAAAGGCTCGTAACAAGTCAGCTTCAGCAGCACATCTGTTTAAGCAAAGTATTATTTATGACGATTTTCCTTTAAAAAAATAGATGTCCTCTGGCCTGAGGGAAAGCAATAAAGGCTCTAAATTATATTCACAATCAAGAATTAATCTAAGTGACTGGACAAGGAACTAAAGAAAGGAAGAAACATGAGCTTCAGTCTATAAAGAAGCATTTTTTCCCCGGCTGCCTGGCAGTCTATGTTGAGTAGCACAGAACTTAGTCTATAAAGGTAAAGAATAAAAACAGTTAGTGTATCTATAATTTTAAAATATTTTCTTTAAGAAAAAACTCTAAAAACCAGAAAAAACAAGAAAGATCCCAAATAACTATCTTGATAAGAAGTATTTCCCAAAGACAAACCAATGAAAACCCTTCCAGAGCAGGATCCTAATGCATGGTTATATATATAAAATCCTTCTCCTTTCCCCCTTAAACCTATGCTGCATGGAAGGTTTATTTTATTCTTGTCATGGTAAGTGATTCCATGGCTGCTTTTCATTTTAGGAGTAAAGGCTAAACTTTAATTATGATTGCACCAGTTTTAAGTTTCGGTATATCTGCACACATAACACTTAACACACTTAGAACAGAAACATCATACAGAGGCATCATATCTCCCACTACATTTTGTGTGTTTCTAATATGAGGAAGCCAGAAATGGAGTAAGCTAGCATGCCTATCAACTTCCAGCTCCCAATTTCCCTTTCCTTGTTCATCAAGAAAGCTGTGAAAGGCTTTGAGAAGACTAAAGAGCTCACAGCTGCTGCTTTCCCACACGAGTCAAGATATCCACAAAGACGCAATCACCTTCTTTCTTCCTACCCCCTTCACTCTCTATGTGGAAAAAAAGAAGGGAAGCTTTGATGGCAGCTCTGACTTTGTGATGGCAAAGGGATGCAATTTGATCTTCAGTGCTCTGAGTCTTTTATAGCTGAGTATTACCATTAAAATCAGTGTCTCCAGACAGGATTCTTTTTTTAAATTGACTAACAATTCCAGAATTAACTTTTTGTGGCACAGATCTCTCATGCTTTTCTTGCTCTCTCTGCACACCACACCACCTTCCTGAATTATGTTCCTCAGAACGCACTCAGCACTGGTTTCAGAACAATACGTTTCCCATCTAAATGCATTTTTTTAAAGCAGAAGAGACACCTACTAACTCAGGGCCCAGAGATGACTGATTTGGGCAAGAAAACCAATCTCTCGACAGACAAGGAAATAGGGTTGTCTTTATCTTTGGGACTGACTAAAATTGTCACTGTCAGTGTTACATATTTTCTAAGTGTGGGTAAAATTTAATGATTTGTGCCTTCCTTGCTAGATGTCCCCTCAGCAGGTCAAGAAAAAAAAATCTGCGTTACTCGTTAGCGTTAAGTTAGTCCCTCAAAAGGAGGTTGACATGACAGAGTTCCCTCTGGAATAAGTCCTGTAGCATCCTGACTAACCTTGTGTTCTGTATGCCTGATGGCTCTGGCTTCACATAAGTGTGTTAATAGTGCAGTGGAGGTAACAGATTTTTTTTTTGCCAGTCAAGAAGCATTGATGGGAAATCTGTTCTTGTCTACCTATATATTAAAAATGAGACTATAAATATATTTGATAAAAGCTGCAGAACTGCTGAAAGGCAGACTTCTTTAAAACTATTTGATTTTGTGAGGTTCTTTGACTGCAAAGTAGCTTCAGTCAGAATTAACATGGCTCACACTGAGTGGATTAGCAACTAAATAGACAATACGTGACAAATTACTATGTGGAAGCAGGAGGACATTAGAACTGAAGGATGTCACTGAGCAGGTGTGTTTCTAGAGGTATCCAGTTCTGCTCCCATGTTATTTAAAGTTTATTATCAATAATTCTATAGGAATCACAAGCATTACTGTAATATTAACATACATAAAATATTGATGCAACATTGACAGGAAACTCCCTGTTCAAAGGCAAACTGTAAGAAAATGAAGCAACGGCTGTGTGCTTAAGTTAAACAAATTTGGACTGCAATTGAGACATGAAATTTTCAATAGTGAGGACAGCTAAATAGTTGGCAAATCAGAATATCTCTCAGATGAATTTGACATAGTATGTAATTAATTCCTGAATAATTGGATGCTCAGGAGATGCAAGTAAGCACTCAAGCATGAAGAATGGCAAAATCTGAGGCACAGTATACTCTTTAGATTCATTATGATGGACTGTTAGCCCTGTGCTTTCAATAGAGACCACTGGATTTGTTCCAAGAGTGAGCAAGGAGTTCTCTGTGTTTCTGTCCAGGCTCTTCCACAGTGTTTTTCACCATTTTTCAACATAATTTCTCCTCCACATCCATTCTGGTGACACATATAACTACCAGAAATACTGCTGGAGATGGTGCAGGAACAAGTCAAGCACACATGGAAATGTTTGAAAAGCCAGTTGCTGGATGCACTGCAGATGTTGCTTGTTTGGAACACTGGTTGCTGTTCTGCTCACAAGTATTTCCAAAAATACACTGAACACCAACATGAATTGCAAATCCTTTTTTTAACCAATACTTTCACTTTGGCATAGTTTTGTTCTGTATTAGACATTTTATAAAGGAAAGAAAAAGTGATTGCAAAGAGAAGTTAGAATATCTCAGGCAAAAAAAAAAAAGATTCACAATGGGGAATGATAGTTTTTGTTCTCCATTGAATGGCATTTTTAAAAACAAGTGGAGTTCAATAATTCTCAGGACAGAATCTTGTCCTGAGTCTGACATGCTTGTGGAAAAAGCAAAACAGGAACAGTATGCAGGGTATTGTATATTACAAATACTCTATGCCTTATGAATGGAAAAAAAAATCCATCACTGTAGATGTTACTGCCTCATAGTTTGTTTTTCCTCTTCTCTGACTTTCATTATTCCAAAATTAATTTTTGAAAAAATTTATCAACTGTATGTAAAAAAATTAAGAGATAATAGTTTTAGATATCACATTAATTTAAAATTACTTTGTACCTTTTGCCTAAATAAATATTAATGGTTTCAAACATTGACCTTTCTTTTCAGAAATGGGATTGTTTTTAAGAGGTTAAGTATCTTGGCATGCTTCTTCTTTTTAAAACTTATTTTAAAAATAAAATCAGATGCAGATTAAACTTGAATTTCAGAATCAGAAAGCAAGTTTTTGTTCAAAAAAATTTTAATGATAAACTACATCAGCTGGGGAAGGGAGTGGTTTTGAACTGCCTACCATTGACCTACATGAAATAAAAAAAACCAAACCCCAACTCTTGAGAACTGTAGACAGAAGAAAAACCTAGACATACAAGAGAAGCAGGCTGGATCCTCCGTATGTGTATTTCCCCATCAATAATTTACACCAAAGAAAAGCATTTTCCTTTCCTGTCTGTCCATTCCACATGCCCATCAAAATTCAGACTTGAGCTTGAAAGTGCAAGATGTCACCGTCCAACATAATACCTGTAACAGATGACTGAAGCTGTGATGATGTGGTGCTGCCGATCTCATAGTCACCATCTATGCAAAGGGTTTTTTCCTCTGGCAAAGAGCCCCGATGCCAGCTGACTTCTGTGGGGTCAGCAGAAATGTGTACCAAAAAGCACCAGAACTAGCCAGTTATAAAATTTGCTGCTACTATTATGGCTGTGGCTTCTTGTAGTTAGTTTCAAGACAGGCAGAGTTTCTGATGCTGAGATGGTCCTGATGGTGTGCATGAGGGTGAGTAATGGAAATCCCCACCTGTGCTCTCAGCAGGGATGCTGGTGGTGTCCCTCACTGGAATTTGCACTCGGGCCATGCTCTGTGAAAAGCAGCAGCTTGTATCTGTACTTCCCAAGAAGAGGAAAGAAATGGCTTTGTGGAAGACACTTCCGCATTACAGACATTCCAGTTGTTCCTTTGAGCCACAGCCATAACTCTCTCCAGATGTAACCCTTCACTTCTCCCTCTTTACAAGTTTATTTTCCTTGTAAGGAAGAAAAACATGGAAAAGATTTTTGGTGGCTGTAAACCAAACTGAGAAGTACTGAATGTAAAGAATGAAAAAGGCTTTGTAGAAGATCTGACTACAGCCAGTGAGTTGAGTCACACACAGAAAGCCATGGAAGTGCTTCTGTCTATATGAAATTCATCTTCTTGCCTAACATTGTATGGGAGAGGAGTATGCATGTGCTGGTGCAAACACATGAAGGGAAATCTTTGCCTAAATTTATGACTTGAGCAAGGAACTCCATTGCCTGTGTAGCTCCTGCTGAAAATCTGTGAGAGACTGAAATCTGAAGGCTCTGGACATATCCTGCCTGGAAGGTTTTCATCATCACAGCAAACATGTATGTACAAGGCTATGGCAGCTCCACAGCTCTCACACTTCTCGGTATCTTCTCTCTGAAGCAGGAAGAAGGTACACTGTGAAAGCACTCCATTTTCACACTTCTTAAATAGTAAGCCAATGGGCCTATCATATTTTTAAGTTTAAAACCAAACCCAGTGATTTCTGATGCCAGCAGCCCTGGGCATCTCTTTGATACTGCCAAATGGGGCATCATACCATTAACTTTTTCTTCCCCCAGAAGCCCTCCTGAGTCTGTCAGTTTGCAGAGTGGGCCTGATGCCCAGAGCTGCACAGCTCTGTCAGCTAAGACAATAGCATAAGAACAGAAAACATGAAAACCTTTACTCATCAGTGACACCAAAATTCCTTTTTGAGAAGTTCAAGGAAAATAAGTAAGGACAGGAGGAAGTGAAGACCTTCTGCTGAGGCATGGTGGGCACCTGAATTCCATTGTAAAACATTTCAGTGCAGAGCTTGCTGTTTTGGTATGTGTGAGATACAGTAGTTCTTCCAAGGACACTCTGAACTACTGATTCAATAATTCACATTGGAAAGAAAACTCTGCACATGCAGATGCAGTAGGCAGGGATTATTCCACATTTTATGTCAACACATAGGTATCCTGGAGAGCATTGTGTTTTTTTCCTTCCCCCACTTCTCTGGTTTTTGGTCTGGTTTATGTTTAGATTCTTATTAAAAACATGTGAAAGTATCACAAACATGAATTTGGCTGCCTAAACTTAGGTTCCTAAAGCCATATGTAGCTATCTAGAGTGGCTGATTTTCAGAGATGAGGGTTCAGAGCGTGGCAGAGCAAGCATTGATACATAACAGAGGTGCTTGTTTTGGGTGATCTAGTTTGAAAGTTTTGCCTGGTATATTCATGAAGTTCAACATGAAAATGGTGAATCTCTGGGCATCTGACAAATCAAATGCTTAAATGATTAGCAGAACATAGCAAGGCTGTAAATTTTCTAAGACATTCATTGGGGATCTCAAACAACATATTTGGAATTCCAGGCTTCTTTGTTTATTGACAAGAAACCATATTTAGACTAATTGTTAGCAAACTTAAGGATGATTTAAGAGAAATTTAGGAGCCTTAGTTCAACAAAGTACATAGGACCACATACTAGTTGGGGCAGCCAGCCCTGGAGGTGTCCAGCCTTAATAGCTTCTCCTGCTGCTGTCGGTATGTGCTCGTGCTTTACTGCACATATTTAGAAAAGTATCAGCACAAGCACTTCATTGCCAGAGGTTTTGCAACTAGTGCAGAATAACTTGAAGTCCATGGGAGCCCCCAAACCACTGAGCCTGTTTAGATGATGCCACACACTGACTGGCTCAAGAAAGGATGAGGGAGAAAGGGACACTGTGTAACAGCCTCTTCGCTACTCTATTCAACTGCAAAGCAGAACAAGTGAATGCTAGAATTTATTCAACCTGTCAGGATCTGAACAACCATTTATTTTTTAGAAGAGTGTAACTGTGTGATGGACATGTCTGGAAAAAGACATATGCTTCATCCCTCTCATGGTATTAGTGCCTTTGGTGCAGAAAAGGATGCTGGACACCCAGGAACCACAGGAGAATAAGCACCCTGGTACGCAGGGAGAGGGGACCATCCTGGGGTGCAAGAAAGTCCATGCTTTGGGCCTACTTGTGCATTTTGTAATACAGAAGATGGAAACTGCTTACTAATGTGGGCACAGACCACAACTTTCCAGTTCAGAATATCAATCCATTTGTCTGCCTGCAGCTCTGTAGTCCCACTGCTCCATAGGCTGCTGTGAACAGCAGTACAGCTGAGAGCAGAGCAGGCAACACAGGGCTGAGACGAGTTGGGCACAGCCTGTGCCTGCTTGCCTACCTTACCTTGCACACCAGTGCTCTTCTGAAAGGTGGCCTTGGGACAGCACCCAGTGCCTCAGCCCTCAGCAGGGTAGGGCAAAAAGCCCAAGTTGGTACATGCTGTTTCGTCCTTGGCACTAGACTCAAATGTTGCTGAATGGGCTCAAGGGAGTTGCTGAAGAGTAAACCCACAGCTGTGACTTCCACTGGCTGTATAAGGCATTGGAGTAACTCGGAGAGATGCCCAATTTAGGAATCCAGAATAGGAAGTCTGCTTATGGCCCTGGTATGCTATGACCATTGCTTATTATGCTGTTCATAATCACATCATTGTTTTCGTATGGTTCTGTTTTATTACATCCATCTGCTGCTTCATATTTTATATTTGAAGTGCAGGCTTTCTGTACCACAAATTTGGAGCCAATCCACCATAGTACAAGCATGCCAACACCCCAATCCTGCACTTCTCTCACAGGTCCTGGTGAAAGCACTCAACAGTAGGATGAAACACTTGAGAGAGTAGATTGTGCAGAAAAATGCTTCATTTGTCCTTAGAGAACCAGCATTTCAGGTGTTTGCTGGTGCCTGATACCTAGTGTAGCAAGAATTCAGGACTTGGAGGACAAATTAAGAGGTTGATTCTTCTATCAGTTTTTTAAGCTGTAGACATCACTGGAGTTAGTGGAGAAGTTTTCACTAAAGCTTTACATGTCGTCTTTACATCTGTGACACAAGCCAGGCAAAACAAGGAACTGCATTAACATACAGGCTCCACTGCCACCCTCTTCTACTCATGGTGGTTTCATGGCAGCTTTGGATGCCGGTATGATGTGATCCTGATGGGTTTAAAAAAACACTGTGACTAGGAGAGATTTTCAAGTATTATAGCTTCTGACTGCTCAGCTTCAGGTAGGTCCAATTTTTTGTAAGGCACCTGGGGACTCAATGCACCAGTCACTTCATCTTTAACCCCTCCTTATTTGAGTCAACACACCAGCATGGCTGTTCCTCAGGGACACACATTTTTGTTCCTCCAAAGCCTCTTCAGTGACCTGATTCATGGCTGCTTGTGTGTCTGTATTCCCATTCCATGTTGTCCATTCCCTCAGTTATGGAAACAAAAAAGGCAGTGCAGTAGAGCAAAAGCCAGGCTCTACATTTCTAGTTTGTAGCTGGAAAGCTCCAGAGTAATTTGTGAGAAGTTCTAGATACGACATATAATTCCAAGATAATTCTATGTTCAAGAGAAATGCAAGCTTGATCCTTTTAGTGTTCATGAATCCAAAGTTGAAAAGAAAAGTATTTAATATTAATAGTTCTTCCCACCTGAATTAGTCTACACAGCAGCTTGGAAATCTATTATTTGTATGATATTTTAGTAGCTTTGTATGTATTGAATTAATGATAATGTAAGAAGAACACTTTCTCTGGAGGCCTGAGATGAATAAATAGCTCAAATCACAGTACCCACTACTACTTTCCTCAGCAGTTTGGTTTTACTTTATTTCACCAATTATAACCAGTGCCTCTAACAGAACACGCTCAAGCAGCTGAAAAATAACCCTATATGGTTTCGTGGGTCTGCGCAGAAAGAAAGGGAGCAGTCTCATGCTTCTCCAATACATGCCCTTGAACTTGCAGCTGCTAGTCCATGGATGCTGATGTTACTCAGTACTGATATGGCATTTAAAGTTTGCTTCAGCCTTAAGAGAATTAGGAGATTCCTGGTTTCCACCAAGGAGTTTATTATTTGTAAGGTATATCCAGCACTGTTCTTTGGTGGCATTGATGCAGAGGTGGAAGCAAAGGATGAAGAGTTTTGCCCAGAATTATGTGAAGTTTGTGAACAATCCAACCATCCAAATTCAGCCCAGCACCCAAGGCCATCCCTTCCCTCCCATGTCCTCAGTGTACACTGACAAGAAGCTGAAGCACCTGAGTGGTGATGAGGAGGATGTTATAAAGATCCAAGATACATGTAATAACATGGGCAGCTGGCAGAGGCTGTTTTGAGAGGTGGTCTGCAAGGAATGGCCCAGGACACTGTTCTGGGATAATAAAATCAGCTCAACATGACCTACACAAGATAAGTATATGCCTGACACAACATACCAACTGTAGTGATGACACTGAGGAGTCCACAACATACTAGGTAAGAAGATTTGCTCTTAAAGACCTTGCAGTGAGTCAATGTATTGGATATTGAATGGCTTCACACAGATGTTGTTTGCTTAAAATGGCTGGAGGGTCAATTTCAGGCTTACTTTGTACTACTAAATTACAGAACAAAGACTTGGCTGGTTGCTTAGTGAAATAATCTGTAATAGGTGCCGTAGGACTGACGTTTTGTGTATATACGGGCATTAGAAAAGTGGGGTGGAGACTAAACACCCCTTACCCTCAAAATTAAGTAGAATAGGTTTTTACCAATCATATGAGAATACTGAAAAGTTGCAGACATGCTCATGAGATGGGAGATATCCTCAGCATTTCAAACAAGCAGGTGTATAGGAGATGGCATTGATTCTCTGTGATCCAAACTGAAGCTTTCTACATGCATAAAGAAGCTTGTTAGTGTATGTAGCAACACTTAATAAATAAAAAAATCCCACTTAAATACTACTTTACTCCTCAGGGTAAGCAAGGCAGAGACAGAAAGTTTCCACAAAAGATTTAGTTTTTACTGGTTTGAAAGAAATGTCTATTACCATTGGATAGCACAGTCTGTACTACCACAGTGAAAGATGTCATACAGCCTCAGCAAATACAGAAGTCACTCTGAAACAGCAATGAAGCCAAAAGCTGGAAGAAATTCAAGTGTCATCTGTTTACCACCTCCTTCCTTCTCTCAAAGTCAATAAATACAGCCCTTCATTTAAGAATGAGAGACTCACAGTTAACTCAACAGTCCTGTCACAGCTGCAAGTATTTTTCCCCTTTCATTATCTACTTTCTAGGGAAATGGTCTTCCTCAAACTTTGCATGAGCAATGAATCAGTTGGCCATTGTGAAAAAAAATCACTTTAGTAGATCATTAGTCTCATTATCTTCTTGGGTCAAAATTTCTCATCTCCTGTAGCTGGGCCTTATTTCCAATCCACTCACTTACTAATCAACATTCATGTTGCTCCTGATCTACTCTGTGATAACAGATATATGTTTAAAGGTTTGAGTTCTCCTCTAGAGCCTCCTACTCCTTCTCTATTCTACTTCTCTTCTCTTTTCAAAGTTAATGTAGTATCCTGCAGCCTTTGTAACTGCTTGATATCAAGTGCTCTGTACCCAGACACTTTGCGTTCATGCTTGTAACCATGGTGTTTGAAGGGCAGGGCTTCTGTGGTGTTGTCCTCCTCAAGAAAAACAAATCTTTCCTAATTTTAGGCACTGACAAAATCTAGTCTTTGTCCTTCTCCACAGCAAAGTTTCTTCCTGGTGTACCAGGTCAAACTGTGAATGTTTCATCCTACTCCTGGTTTAAAGGTGCCATTTACCCATGCACTTCCTGTTCTTATACACAGGGATGACAAGACTATTGGATCTTTAAAAATAAAGTCTTCTGGTTTTCATGTTAGTTGGCACAGAATAGTTGTTACAACAAAGCCATAACACTCTTAGAAGTCTCAGCAGACATCTGAGCTATGTCCTGATACCTCTTCTGTGCCTAAAATGGAAAAAGATTAATCCAGATCTAAGCCTGGGTCTCCTGTGAGATTTCACTGTTAGTTTAAATGTATTTTTTTCAGCTCTTACTATGCTGACCTAACTTTTCTCATCTGCTATTAAAATTTTAAAATCCACCATCATCACCAAAATCAGTAAGGCTACTTGAAGAGCCAAGAACTATTGTGTATACTTTAAAATGTGAAATTTCTACAAAGGATATGAAATTCATGGAACCTTTTTGCAACCTCAGAGATTATTTTCTGTTGCTGCTGGTCTAATGTGATAAATGGGCAGATTGCTTTTGCTGTGAAAATGTTAACCCTCATGACCAGGAGAACATCAGAAGAGAGATGTTATTTGTGCTTTTGTCATGCACTTGCCTTGGTTGCTATTTATTTGTCTTGTGCAAGTTTAAAATTTGCCCTCCACTCCACAGCTTTGCTGAGAGAATTGCTTGGTATTTGGCTTGTACAGTGATGATAAATGAGGGCACACCCTGACCCTCCTTGACAGGAGAAATGGAGAACCAAAGATTGATGTTAATATGATTCTGAATATGAATTTGGGTAAACTGATGAAAAGTAAGCTAGTCCCTGCAATGCAATGACCAGCCTGAATTCTGCTCTGCTGCTGTTATCCTGAGATGCTTCTGGAAAAGCAATACTGTCTGATGCAGTCCAGTTGGAAAGAGTTCCTGCAGTCTGCTTTACAAACCCTTACTGAAATAAAGAACAATACACAGCCAAATGAAATGTGAAAACAACTCAAACAATTGAAACACTGAAAATAAATGAAACCATATGAAAAATGAGTTGAACAAGTATTTCCATTCTTCTTTTCTAAAAACCACTGTGTACAGTAGGGTAGTATCTGCCCCTCAAATACACCACACAGGCAAAACAGGAACAGTCCTTCAATATTAAAACCAATTTTGCTGTGTCACATCATGGCGCCTCCACAAGCTGAATTCAAGACTTTTTATTCTTAAGAGGCACTACCATTGCACTACATTTTCATGTGCATCTTTGCCAACAATCATAAATAAAATAATCACTCATAAACAATTCCTAAAGGTGGTGTGTCAGATGGCATTTCATTAAAAAGAACACCTTACTGCAATGTAGTGAAATACCATAGGCCATGGCTGGTTGGGGCTTTCTTTTCCCTGTGTATCTCTAGGTGTTTTGTTGGTTCCCAAAAGGCTTTTTAGTTAATATATGCTGTGCCTACCAGAAGATCCTCCTTGGTAATGGACGAAAAATTCACAGTTAAAAGGTAGAGAGAATCAGTGCCATTTTCAAGAGCTGTCTAATGTGGGAAACCTGTAAAAGCTGTCGGGAGAAGAAAGCAAAAAGTAAATGAGTTACAGAATGGTGACAAGAAAAAATAACCTGTGGTAAAATGAAAATTGTATTTGCTCAATACCTTTTGAGAGTAAACCTGTAAGTGAAAACGTGCTCAAAGGTACTGATCCCTGTAATGTAAAATCTGAAACTTTCATGAAACACAAAACACCACTGGACACTAAAGACAGTCTGCTGCACGGATAAAATAACCCAACACCACTCACACTCAGCAAGAAGCATGAGAAATAAAAGATGAATATCTCTCTGTTTACTAGACTGCTGTGGTTGTCATAGCAATAAGAAGTTTCAAAAGACTTTAATTTTTAAAGTAACCTTTTGCTTTTCCTGCTCTCTGGACTTCTCTGGTGCTCTCAGCAATCAGCAGCTTGTTGCACACATGTGGAATCACAGGCTGAATTACTTGTACAGAAAGTTGCATTTAGTACTCATTACAAGGCTGACGTCACCGAAACAAAAGTTCAGTCATGGAGGGATGTGGCAGAGGTATCATGCAGCACATTACTAATATACTGGGGGGAAAGATTATGTCAACTGCTTGCTAGTATCCACATCCAGGATGCAATCTCCCCAGGGAATAAACACTCTTGGCAAGCAGTGAAATCCAGAAATCTTCACAAAGCTGTTTATAATTTTCAGTCAAAGCTATCCACAAATGCTGGGAATAAAGGCTACAGTACTTGACAGCACACGGTTCCAGACATTTCCATGGGGGAAGTTTAATCTACAAGGATGTAGAAATATAAAACAAAGTATTGCTCAAAGTAACTGTTTGTCAGATCATGTGCCTCTAATTTGGTTTCCAGTGACATTACACAGCTGCAGCCAATGGATTCCAGCCAGGCCCAACAGACACTGAGGTTCTTTATTGTTTAAATTTAGTATCTGAACATGTTTTGCCCATCATTAAAATAGAGAGTAATTGCTCAAAAGTGAACTATAGATGTTACAACTGCAAAGAACTTATTAGGTCACCAATCCCATCCGTGGAGCAATGCAAGATTGAAAACACATTGCAACAAATACTGAACAAAGCTGTATTTGTTTTCATTTTTTCACTATTATTTTTTTTCTTTATTGTAACCATTATCAGTATATTCAAAAGTTTAAAAAACAACCACAAATGCCAGTGTAAACATGCTTCAGGTATATAAGTAATATAAAGTTATTGCACATACAAAAGTCCTATGTTCAATATCTCCTTACGGTACTATTTCATCAGAGTAAGAGTTGTGCAGATGATGTGACCGCATTGAGCTACCTGACCTTATTTCGGAAGCTGCTACACACAATTCAATATTTACAAAAGCCAGAAGCTCACTGTCTTTCATGGAAAGATGATTTTGCCTGGAATGTATAGGATAAAGAAGTGTGCAAATAGGGATAGGCTTGCTTTATGGTGGTATTTATCAGCTGATCTCTCTAATCTAAAGGGTCAGCTGAAACCCATTTGGAGGAAGAAATCTTGTAATGGCTTCTGGGAAACTGAGAAGTTGTCAGGCCTCCCTATCCTTAGGAAATGGAGGTGCTTGCTTGTGTGACACACACAGATGCTGCACCTCCATTTTTGGAGGCACATGTCTTCTCTTCTCGTTAAATCTAAGGGGCGCAGTGCATCTGATAAGCTAAAGACTCCATAAAGATCTTCTTGCAAATTTGGCTTAGATATGAAGAGGTAACACAGCTCCTGCTTGGATTTCACAGGTCAGTCTGTGTGCAAGAAATGGTGAAACTGTAAAATCTTGTGCCAGACTCACAGAAGTGACAATGTTCACGGCTGCTCCTGTCCTGAAGTATTACGAAGCAGAAGGGTAGTTATCTAAAAGGAGCCAACAAGTGGCAGAATGGAGGACGCCATTTGCCAATTGAGAAGCTGAGACAGACTAGAAAGAAGAGAAGCTCAGGAGAAGGCAAGAGTGGTGTATGTTTCAGAAAATGAACAATTCCTCCTGAAGTTTACACAATATAGCTAATTTCACGCTCACAGGCAGCACTGAAAGACTCAAGCTTTCAGGTGCAAATTTGTACAGACCAGAGCTTAGAGTCCCTGTTAAGGAGCATTTGCTGACAGAACAGAAATAATGAAACATTTCTTCTTCAGAATCCTTAACTCAGAAAAATTAATCAATCCTAAGTGTATTTTTTTACTCTTTACCTCAAAATATCTTTTCCTCTTTTTGTTCATGCTCTGCTGGCTGGTATCCTATTTTTCTGCGTGAATACAAATTCTGCCCTCCTTGCCTGCAAGTCTTTGCTTAAAAAATAATTCAGTCCTAAACTTTGCTGAAATCAACACTGGAAAAATGCTGCCATCTTGAAGACTGTAAAATTAAAAAAAGGCAAAGATTTCTTTAGTGTTAAGATCTACTAAAACAGAAGATACAATGGTGAGAAGCCATATTAAGAGACAATTTCAACAAAGTAACAGAGCAATGGAAAAGAAAATCTACTAGCCCCCAAACCCTTAAGACTTCACAATATCATCAGTGTGACTGTGATAATTTAAAACAGTGTTTCAGAAATTATTGTATCCCACATCAACTGTACAGCAAGGCAAGGACAGGGTAACTCATCCCCTGCACTATGCTGTGCATGGATTTAGTTATCTTGGTGGGATACTGCCAGCTCTGGGCTGAAAGAGATACAACATGTACTTGTTTATGACATGTCTCATCTCCTAAAGTGTTGCATAAATCTGCTTTACAAACACCTTGTAGTCAAGAAAGTTGTGCTCTTGTGGATAAAATGAGTTTACTTTTCTATTTACATGCAAATTAAGAACATGATTTCTATTTTTTTTTTACTTTCTTCTCTCAAGATCTATGTTGATTATTATAACAGATACTTATTCCAAAAAGGTGGAAACATAAATAACTGTGCCCCATCTATTACGTTCTTCATAGACTACCTTTGTTATTCAGAAGTACTTCCACAGTACTGATATATTGCTTGTCTCCCTGAGCCATAATTTCATAGAAGTTCTTATTAGGGAGGTTTCAAACGTATTCTGCATGATACAGTAGCATTTAGAAGGTTTGTCCTGGTCCATCTTCTAGACAATACAGCAATGAAGGCATTCTCTCCTTGAGAGGTCTGGACTTGTTCTGGAACCATCTCAGGATACCACACGTGCTCAAAAGAAAGCATCTGCTGAAATGTAGACTGACTGTAATGTGGGATAAACACTCTGTTCAGTGGCGAATATGTAAGGCAGTGATAAAGCGACTTTCTTTGGCATGGATGGCCATCATGTGGCATGTTCTCAGAACACTGCACAGATCAGAGTGTGACACCATGTCACTTGCAGGTATAAAGAAAACTGGTGGAAGGAATCCTTCATTTAATCCTCATTGTGTTTCTAGTCTCAGGCAAGATTCTGACTGGAACCGTCACTCTCTTCCTTTATGCATCAGTAGTCTTGTTATTTGTCAGCTGTTGCCTGTCAGCCATGTCATCTTGAGGAGGTCTAGCTCTGTCAAAGAAGCCACACTGTAGAAAACAATCAACAGAAACAAAGGTGTCATGGTAAAACAACCATAGGAAGACTCAGATGCAGCTTGATTCTTCACTCACCCTGGAAGGTCAGACACAATCTAAGGCAGGCAGATAGACTGTGAATATACTGTATTTCTACACAAGTCATTCTCTATGAAAAATTAGTTTTATGTGAAAAGCACTGAGTTCCCAAGTAAACTTTAAAAATTCCCATTATATGAAAGATGTCTTTGCAGGAGGTGTAAAGTTGGTCTGAATGCTGATATGGATTGATGCTAATGTGAAAACTACTAATTTCAGTTCAGCAAGATGCACATTCAGAAAAGATATTTATACAGACAAACAGTAATAATAATAGAGGTTGAATATGTGTTGGGAAATGTGCACAGGACAGTGTTGTGACCCAGATTAAAGATCATAAAAGATGAGATATGTCTGACCCAACTTTAACTGCCTAGAAGTTACCCTTTTAGTCAAAAGGTTGCACATTCACAAGAGGTCAAAGGAAGGTACCACCAAAAGGTAGTTCGTCTCATCCTTGCATGTTTGAGTCATAGCCTTTTGCTGCTGTTGTTACCTGACTGGGTGAATTTGGGAACTTTGCACAGACTGCACACCTAACCATAACCTTTAGGCTGCTAAAGACAGATGAGCCATATCGTAACTTGAGGAACTATTTATATCTTATTTTTAATGTTAACTTCGAGGATCGTCAAAACTACATTGGTTTCCTGTAATATAGAAGTTTCCAATAACTTGCCTTAAAACTTGGGAAGGTAGTGTAACAACCCAACACAGAAATAGAAAACTTTAAAAACAGAAGATAAGTTATAGTAATTTAAAAGGAAATCTTCTAAAAATTAATTCTCACAGCTGGGAGTGTTGTTCCATGCTGACAAAAACTGGAAATTCCTGAATTATTCAGAGAAAACAAAGTTAGAGTAACTTCTTTTTGAACCTAAACATCCTGAAAAAGAGGTTCATAGGTCTTGAGAAACAGCCAAGCTCTTTATGCCCATTTATAACCAGACTTTAATAATAAAGGAGGATTTTGAAAACAAGTTCCCTGCATAAAGGTCAGTGACACTAGCATGTCAGAAATGCCAAAACAAAAGACGTGTATTGTTGCTTTTGCTCCAAACTGTTAAAGAGCACAAAATTCCAGCCTTTCTTTTTTTTCTATCTTCTAGTATCTTCCAGTATCTTTCAGGGTTTTTTTAAGGCAACAGTAATAATGCAACATACCTTCCACAAAGCTAGGGTCAGCAGAGCTAGTACCAGTAGTCCAAGAAGTATAGCTAGTATTATAACCCATAAAGGGATTTCAAAGGAGACATTTGGGGTGGACCAAATGACAGATGTTCTGATCTGAAATGAAAAGAATACTTTAAATGAACAAAAATGAAGCAAGTAAAGCAAATCTGACAGTAGAATATAGAGGTTAGAAGCATTCACTTCAACAGCGTTCTGCAGGTTAGAAATACACGTTCCCTGAAATTCTCCCATGTTGGCTTCATTTACTCCAAGTTCCTTCGAACTTGCTCAGGACAACTTTTAGAAATAGAATTCATACATACACAAAATTCTTGTCGTATCAGACACACAAACCATTTCCCTTAATACAAAGTAGCAAAAAATACTGTGCAGATGCTTCAAGGATATTCAAGGAGTAAAGTTCTACTCACATGCACACTGGTACAACCTAGGCCTCAATAACTGAATTACACTAAATTGCTCTGAAACAATGGTTGACTTCGGCCCAAACTCTTAATTCAAACCACAGTAGATACCAGCTACATTTTTCTTATTTTAATTTCTGCTGACATACATTTTTTCTGATGATTTGCATTTCAGCTACGCAGTCAAAAAATGAAACTCAAGCAGCATGTATTGTCCTTGTGATAAAGCCCAATGCACAGTATGATAATATGTTCCTTAAAAGAAGCCAAGCATATTACCTAAATGGGAAATAAGCATGACATGCACTCTCTCATCGTATGAGGCTCTGGAAAGCAGCAGGTGTTAACATGAGTTATCAAAGCTTTTAATTGACTTCACGAAATTCTCTCTTTAAACCTTCATGGGGACAAAAGAGTAGTAACAACCCTTCTGTATTTCTCTTCTGGGGCCATCCACACTCTCCTCCTCATTCTCCTTGCCATACCTTTTACCAAATTTAATTCACGCTCTCAGACTCCACTTGGAAGGCCCCTGGTCAATCTCACTGAATATTTGCTCTGTCCCTGCTTCTCCTGAGTGACAGACTACTTACCACAACCACCTTAATAAATATTTGTAACAAGCAACAGCAAAAAACACCAACCCCAGCAGTGCTTTCTGTCCTCTCAAGTTTGACAAAATGACAGACTCCATTTTACAGCAAGATCAAACCTGATGGAAGACCCACTTGCATTCAAAGATTTTATTTCGCCATTTCAGGTACTTGTAACTTCAGCCAAATTCCCAGGTAGCATAATGTAACTGAGGCAAATGCAACAGGAAATGGAGTCAGTATTGCTGCCTTGGCAGGGACTGTAGAACATCAGGAAGCCAGAACAAAAAGACTCAGACAAGCTGCTGGTCAGGTATGGATGGCTTCATAGACATACAGTCTGCTGAAATTGTAATCCTGAATATGGAAATTGTTGGAGTGATCAAATACTTGGGGAAGGATTTTTTGTTTACAGATTTCTTCAGATAGTATTTAACTGAACCACATCTGTCTTCTTGGGCACCAAGTCCACTTTCATCCAGTCTAGGGCAACTACTTATCTCCACAGGTGCTCTCACATGGGATGAACCAAGCTGCTGCCTGGTGTTTGAATATTTCATAGGACTGCCTACTGATAGCTGCACAGGAGCAGAGCAACTAGACTCTTGACTAATGTGCACCAGTTCACTGATCAAAATTAGGTACAGTCAATCTAAACTTCAAAGCCTGGTTGAGATCCTGCTGAAATCAATTTCACTAAGGTTGGTGGATTTTGGATAAAGCTGATATAGAGTGCATGCAGCTGTAAGTACCTGTGTTGCCATTCCATGTCTTCTTTGACGTGCCACTTCCCAGATCTTTACTATATTTGTGTATTGTTTTCTTTCCTCTTAGGCTATGAAAACAATAAGGCAAGCAAGCTCTTTCTGTAATACCTAAAGCACCAATCGGTATGGATCCAGATAAGAACATGTGGATCTTCCTGAGGATGCTAACCAATTAGGAGTGGTGCAGCAGCACTCAGCCTAGCTTGCGCTGCTTGGGTTCTGAACCCTTTCTCCCTTCTCCCTTCTTCCTTGTGTTGTTCTGCCTTCACAGACAGCCTAGAGCAATTTGCAGTGTAGTTTCAGTAGCTCATCTGGAGCCTGACAAATGTTGAAACATAAATAAGAAACTGTAATCTTAAAGAAGTGCAGAGCATCATGTTTATAATCCTTAGATTATCAGCAATGAGCCAAACAGATGGCAGAAATCAGGTCTATCTTGTATCAAGCAGAATGGTGCTGCAAAGCCGCCACATCTCTCTTCTCTTTTAGCCTGAGTGAGGCCAGAGCTAATGAAATATTTGTCTGTTAAAATCTTGAAACCATCCTGTCACACCCATACCCTTTTCCCATGATTCCTTCTTTGTCTGAGGTTTTGAAAGCAAGGGAAGGGTTGTGCTAAGTGCCTGAGATTTATTTCCTGAGCAGGGCGTTATTTGTAGACATCAGTCTCACTCCTGCCTATATACCAGTAGAATATGCAGCCTCTGGGCTGCCCCCTTTATACTCTATACAAAGGCTTGCAAGGCTACTAATGCAATTGCTGATGAACAGTTTGACAGGGCAATTCCTGAACACCCACAGAGTTGTGGCAGAAGCTAGGGGGGAAGAAAATACAAAGCATCCCTTCAGTTTTGCCTGCCTTGTTTCACCATTTCCACAGAAGACTGTCCCTCCTCCACCCCATGCCGTTCCGCAACAGTATTACATATGATTTTGATTAAAGACAAGTTTGCATTATTCAACTTGGATTTCTGTTCTTCTCCATGTGGTAGGTTTAGTACTGCAGGGGTAGAGCCAGTGAATTTTTGGGGGAGAGATTTATCTGTTTTCATCTAAGGTGGCCAATGTGAAGAAGTGGAATTTTTACACAAGTGTTACATGTTGGCACCGTACTTCAGATGCATGTTGGCTTTCCTCTCTGTTCAGGACAAGGCTTTCTTATGCTGAACACTGAAAACAGTGCTTGCCTCTCTGTCAGAGAATGAAAAGCATAGCTCATACACTTGAGAGGAGCCATCTGACTTTAGGCTTTCATACTGCTGAACGTCTCACGCCTGTCTGTATGCAAAGGATGCCAAAGAATGCCATCTGGCTCAGGCACTGAGATGAGGCTGAAGCCAACTCAAGAGTTATGGAAAGAGCCTTTGTTTGCTATCAGAAATAAAATCCATGCTGGTCTTAGCACAGATGCTCTCTGATAGTCTTAACTTCAGAACCCCTGTTGTGGTTTCATGAAAGTCACTTGTTGCTCATGAAAGTGTATCTATAGGGGGCTTTTATTTTCCCTTTTTTTTTTTTTGAATGTGCTACAGTTAAGTAAGTAGATAAAAGAACTATTAATTTTTTTGCCACAGTTTTTTCTACAGTTTGAATTCTGCTCCTAAGTTTGCTGCTACTCAATGCATCCTCAAAATTGTTGCTGATTCCTCTGGAAGGCAGAACTAGGCAGAGAAGAGCTTTCATGAGTGGTAAGCTGCTGGTTCACTGTCAATCCCTTGTGGATAGACAGGAATTAGGTTTCACTGGTGGAAACATCCTGCATCCATAATCAGAATTCAGTGCATGCTAGTGGGATTATCACAAAGCTATTTTTTTCTCTCTGGTTGTTTAAAAGACTCACTTTAAAATCTAAAAAAAACCTCTCCATAGTATATTCTGCTACTTTAAGAGACAGTAGCTAAACTGATTATTATTCTAATGCTACTACTTTTGGTGCCCCCGATGACCTTCCTCTAGTCTTTAGCAATTGTTTTTTACAGAGGCTGAGAAACAGGAATTCTTTTGTACTCCTACTAGTCCCCATCCAATCTTTGCAGCATGATGTTCTTATATGCTCTGAAAAAATTATCCAAGTAGAATGTAAAAGCTCCCTTGAACTTGGAGTCATAGTTAATATTGACATTTATGTTCACACTTTAAAAATTTTTATGTAAATATATTTCATAAGGAATATATGCACATCTAAAATGAAAGTACTATCACCATGTAATAACTAAAAAAAGTTAAGCGCCTTAGTCTGTAACCAGTTTTACTCACTGTAGGATGCTGATCAAACAGTTTAGACTAAAGGCATCCCACCTGAAGGTCCTATCAAACATTTAAGAGAAGCAATTATATTTTATTAAACTCCCAAACTGGCTCAAGAATCATATATTAAAATAGAACAAATTGCTGTTTATTCTAACTCTGTACTTCTTGTAATAAAAAGTACTTTCAAGTTGCACATGAAATTCATCAAGTAAGACAGTATCATTTACCATAATAAAACTTTTAAGAAAAAATGACCATTTTCTCTTGAATGATACAGCCATTAGCAAGGAAATCCAACCAGCTGCAATTCCAAGTATATGAAAATTAAGATAAATACTAATACTGATGTCAGTGGTTGAAGCTCCACTAAATTTCATGCTAATTTTCTGTTTGATGCATTTTCACTCCCATGTTTTACTATACAAGATTAATATCTTCTTACATTTATCTAACCTTTCCCGCACCTTTGTATCATGACCCTACTCTCTCTGTTCAAGACCTACAATTCCATAACGATGCAAATAAAGACCTCAGTGCTGTAAATACGACTACATGACTCTGTAGGTTACTGATGTATATGGGATTATTCATGCCATTAAAACTAAACATAAATATCAACTTGCATAACTGGAACACAGCCCTCTATGAGTTAAATAAGGACATATGATCTGTTCTTTTAACTATAGTATCTTCTCTATAGAAACTTTAAAGTGTTAGCTAATTATTCGACATATACTTTTGACAATTAATTTAAAAATACTAAAATCTTTCTTTCTCTTCCACTCTTTCATCGTTTAAAAGAAAAACACAAACTTACAAACGAATCTTTGGAAACTTTTAAAACATAACTAGTAATCTTTTTCAGAAGGAGCAAAAATACTGAGCTTTGCTCAACTTCAAGCAAATATTTCTTCTTGCAAGTGGAACATCAAAGAACCGGTGCATATAACACATCAAGCTGTAGAGCTGGCAAGCATCCACTGCCATGTCCAGATATGAAACAACATAAAAGTGCTATCATTTTTCAACGTTTTACAGTTGCCATTTCAGGCATTTTGCTGTAAATCATCTGCAGCAAATAACAAGCATTATACTGGCTGGAGTAAGAGAATAAAATGCTTATCTGATCATTTGGTAGATCATCTGACACTTGTTGGGAACAGCAGGCTATCACCTGGGATAAAGTGCTTCAGTCCAGATGAAGGCACCACTACCAACAGAATTCTGCACAACATGTGTTTCTGGTATGGAACACATGCTGCAAGAAAATAAAAAGAGCCTGAGTGTATCTATCAGCTTGGAGCCTTTGAACCTTTCTGGATGAATACTGCATTAAGCACCAAATCTCTCTGTTGAAATCATGGTTCTCCTGATGGTGGAGGTTGGAGTCGCTGTGCATACAGGATCAAGATTTTACCTTGAGTCTTCCCAGAGCAAGTATCAATCAACCATGCAATCTGTGCACGTTCAAAACAGCACTTTATAACTTTTTTCATATAGTAATCCAGGGCCATACAAATTTGGACTGCAAATAAGGCAAGTACTTTAGCATCTATCTATCATGTCTGCATGATGTGCTTGCTGGGCTGTGAAATGGGAACCCTAGAGAGGTATGCAAACCTTTCTGAAAACCAGAGTATCAAAAAAGCTTAATATAGACAAGAGAGAAGTTGCTGTAGAAATCCATATGCTTGTGTGACAGAACTGCTGACTGGGAGAAGAGTGAGATCTCTAAATCTGACAGAAACATGGTTTGGAATTTTGCATAAAAATTTCCTCTAGACTTATTTTACCCCAAACAAAGTAACTAGACACTTGCTTTCACAGTTCTGTTGTTTTCTTCTGGGTGAAAAATCTATCCCTACTGCAATAAAGAAGTCTGCACATTAATGCAGCAAGAGATTATTTAAAAATGTAATCAGTATCATATATCATCACCTTCCACGGGAAGCAATAAAGGTATTTCCTTTAGGGATTATTTCAGGAACTTACGCTAGAAACACAGGAAAGACCAATCTCAATATTTTCATCTATAAAAACTTTTACAGCTGTGATTAGAATGACCAAATACATGTGCTTCACACAAAGGTATCATTTTCAGTTACTTACTGCTATGTGTCCTGTGGGAAGCTTTGCTGGTTGCACTTTATATGGCATGCTCTTAACTTCGAAGGAAACATTGGAAGAAAGACTGTAGAGATCATTCTTTCTCTGCAATTATAGAGAAACAGAAATTATTAAAAACCGTTCTTGTATTTAAAAGCATTATGAAAAAATAAGGAGAGAAGAAATACAGAGTGCTGATTTCCTAAGGCAAAGATTGTTTCTTTTGGTAGAGTGTGCAGGAATACTGGGACCTGTACATGCCCATGAGATAAATACAGCACAAAGCTACAATACAGAGGTCACATTTCAAATGGAGAAGAAGGGTTAGATATGCAGACAGACACATGAAGTTGTTTCTCACATTTCTTTCTGAAAGAGGTGAGTTAAAAGTATCGGCCAAGTTTATGGGATGTCTATGTTTTAAAACCTCAGTTCTGCTCACCAAGCCCAACAACCAGCATGGGTATCTTGAGAAGGTTTCCTGGCCTATGTTGAGACTGGGTTGACAGAGCTTCCTCATAGTATCAACAGAATGGCTATGCCTTCCTATCAAAGAACAACAGGAACAAACATCTTTGCACTTCACTTACACAGAATCACAGAATAGTTAGTGTGGAAGGGACCTTTGGAGATCATTTAGTTCAACCTCCCTGCCAAGGCAGGGTCATCTAGAGCAGGTTACACTTTGAATGTGACTAATTTCCTATTGCAGTTGAACTCAAAAGCCACACTCACCTTTCTTGTTTTCTACTTTGTGTCACTATGAGAGGAATGTATAGCAGCCATTGTTTAACTGACTGCCTAGTAAAACATTTATATACCTGTCATTAAGCACTTCTACAAACCCAAAGAAGTGCAGACAAAAAAAATGCATCTGTCAGTTCTCCATGTTTCATTTATACTTGTTTATATTTATAAAATATTATTAGATTAGATTAGATCAGATCAGATCAGATCGGGCATTACCATACCTAGTTCAGAATGACTATAAACTGATACATCATATAGCTCATGCAGTGACTTTTAATCAGTCCTTTCACCTCATTTGATGCCAGGTAGGGAGTGACACATTACACATGATCATTTGTGAGTCTCATTGTGCTATTCTGACCTTGACAATAATTCCCCTCTCTGTGAAAACTGGCTTAAATGATAGCTAAGTGCTGGAAAAATACCTGCGTGTGTATGTTACAAACTGACTTAAGAGCTGACACAAGCAAAGTGCATGTCCTTTAAAGGAATGGTTACAACATTTACTACCATGGATACAAATATTTTCCACACTCATATTTTGAATTCTGTTGAGCTCTTGGCATCACCAGTATCTAAATGGAGCTAGTTTTGAAGGCTAAGTACACATCAGGTATCAAGCAAATATTTCAGTTCACTTTGAATTTGACGTTTCAATTTTACTGAATGTTATTTTGCTACACAGGATCTTGCATTTGAACATCCTCTTTTTTTTGGTTTTTATTCCAAGGAAGGATGACTGAATGATTAACCATATCCTTCTGGTAGTCAACAGATCTGTTTCTAATTCCATCTCTGCAACTGATTTTTTGGGTGACACTACATGCAACTCATCTTGTATTTCCTTTCCCAGGTAAAGCTGGGGTAGTGATAAGGATCTCCTTTGAAAGTGCTTTGATATTCACTGAAAAGCATTAGACAGATAAGTGCTAATATGGCCAATAGAATCCAGAGGGCTAGGTTTTATGGCTATTATTATGTCAATTTTCTATCTCACTATTGTCATCATATTGCATTTTTGCTACCTGTATCAATCCTTCCTGAAATATGACCAGATTTCAAATACAGTATTTGACTAATGACTTACAGAAAGATACAGCCTTGGTAAATAAAGCAGTCTTTGTCACCAGCTTCTTACAGGCCATCGTATTTGGAACATATGCTGTCACTTTCTAAATGCCCTTCTGCAAAACTTTGTTCTTCCTTTTATTTCCTGCACAGTTAGGAGTTCTGCTCCATTGAGAAGACTTGGTTAATATGACTACCCAACATCTTTTCTTTCCTGGGGTTTTTATCTGGAATTCCCTCTTGGATCGAAGGCATAATCACTCCCTAAGAATTGCTTTTCCCCTTTCAAATGTCTTGTTGAGCAAAAATTTGAGGTAAGAAGATCCCCTGACAATTTGGGCTACTGTTTCTTTCCTTCACTAATGGAGAAAGGTTTGCCATATAGTGAAAATGACTTGAAAGAAGCATAACCTAAACGTGGGAGCCAGCTTGGATGGAGTTGGATTATCACGGACCAACTCAAAGTTTTCACAGAACTGCTGCAGTTGGAGGGCACATCTGGAGACTGTGTACTCCAAGAACAAGCTCAGAGCACAGTCAGATAGAGAAATATACTCCAGACCATGTCCAGCTGTGTTTTGAATATTTCCAAGGGAGACTCCACAAGCTCAAGAAGCAACCTTTCCAGTGTTTTACTACTCTCACAGTAAAAGGTGTTTTCCTTATGTTTAAATGGAATTTTCTGTATTTCAGCTTGTGCTTCTTTCCTGTTACTGGATGTCGCTGGAAGAGTCTGCCTCTACATTCTTTACTCCCTCCTATTAGATATTTATACACACATATGAGATCCCACCTGAGCCTTCTTTTCACCAGACTGAACACTCCCAACTGTCTCAGCCTCTCCTTATATATCAAATGCTCCAAGCCCTTAACCATCACTGTGGCCATTGGCTGGACTTGCTCCAGTATGTCCATGTCTCACTTGTCCCAGAATTGGAGTCCAGATCTGTCTCACCAGTGCTGAGTGGAGAGGAAGAATCACCTCCCTTGACCTGCTGGCAATGCTCTTTCTAATGCAGCCCAACAGGTTGTTGACTTACTTATGCTGCAAGGGCACACACAGTGGGTTCATGCTCACCTTTGTGTCTAGCAGGACTCTGAGATCCCTCACCAGAACACTGCCTTCCAGTAGGTCTGCCCCCAGCCTGCACTGGTGCATAGTGTTAGTCATGTGGTACACAGCACTTTGCATTGCCCTTTGTCTCTCTTCATGACATTCCTGCCAACTCACTTCTCCTGCCTGTCAAGCTTCCTCTGAAGGGCAATACAACCAACTGTTGGATCAAAGACTCTTTCCACTTTCCTATCATCTGTAAACTTGCTGAAAGTGTACTGTGTCCCATTATCCAAGCCATGAATGATGTTAAACAGTATTGGCCCCAGTACTGAGCCCAGGGTATACCATTATTAACAGACTGAGAGCTGTACTTCCTACTGCTGATCACAATGCTTGAAGCCTGGCAGTTCAGTCAGTTTTGAATCCACCTATTTTCACTCATTTTGACAGTGTCAAAAATCTTGCTAAAATCAAGATACAAACCTTGTCCACCAAGATAAACCTAATTTTTCTCATTCCAGAAGGCTATCAGGTTCATCAATCATGATTTCCCTTTTGCAAGTCCACACTGACAACTCCCAATCACCTTCTTGTCCTTCAGATGTTTGCAAATGGCTTCCATCACTTTTTTCCTCCATCACCTTCTCAGGTACTGAAATGAGGCTGACTGGACTATAGTTCTCTGAATCCTCCTTCTTAAAGACAGATGTGATATTTGCTTTCTTCCAGTCCTCAGGAACTTCCCCCAAGAACTGGAATATTTCCAAGATAATTGAGAGACGTCTCACATTGTCATAGTGGTATTCTGTCAGGTCCTCCCTTCAACTTTTTTATGTCCAATTTGTTTAAATGTTCTCCATACCTGATATTCCTTCATTGAAGGTAAATGTTGATGGCTCAGGTTTCCTCTCTGGTTGTAGAGGATTACTGTATGCAGAATTTACCAGTAAAGACCAAAGCAAGGGAGGCATTAATTAACTCAGCCTTCTCCATGACCCATTCAGCAGATGACCCATATTTTCCCTAGTCTTCTTTTGGCTGCTAATATACTTATAGAAGCCTCCTTAATTCCCTTTAAATCCCTCACTAGGCTCAGCTCCTGGTGAGCTTTTACCTTCCTGGCTCTGTCCTTGCATGCTCAGGCACTGTCTCTATATCCCTTATCTGCCCCTGCACTGGGTCAACTGACCCTGCTTACACGTCTTCTATGTTTCACAGAATGATAAAGGTTGGAAAACACGTCTAAAATTGAATCAAACCTTTAGTCAATCACCACCTTTCCATGTTTGACTTTTACCAAGTCAGGATGGACAGTTCATGAGTTAAATGAGGTGATGGGAATCCTGGACGAACACCAGTTTTTCTTGACTCCTTTTTTTCCCAAGATTATCTCCCATGGAGTTCTTCCAAGCAGAACCCTGAAAAGGCTGCAGGCTGCTCTCCTGAGGTCCAGGATCTGGTATTTGCCTTGTCCATTCTGTCTTCTTTTAAAAAAAATACTTTTCTCTGCAAATATGTGAGTTTTTACTGGTGATATAAAGCCAGCACATTTATTGCCTTCTGGAATTCATTTGGCTATGCCGTAATTTCATTCTTTTAAAATATTGAGGCAGCCAAATGGTTATTATCAGAACAGTCAACCTCTCCTTGGGGCTCATACTAGGAAAGAGTAATATGAAAAAACTGTCTCAAATGACTACATAGGGATAGTCAAATCAGCTCCTTAACACAGACAGCATCTAATGAAAGGGAACTACCTGTTCCATCAACAGTGTTTGAAGTGGAAAATTAAACTTTGTAAATAAGTATTTTTATACACTGTCATCTATGAGATGATATCCAGAAAATTTTTCCTTATCACATTAATTATTTTCCATTTTTGGACTCAAGCCAGTCTTCATTTTTTATTCTTCAGCACTAGACCTCTCACACAAAGTTCCAGCTTGTTTCTGTGGTTGTGCAATGATTTGCATTCAGAAAAAAACTTGAAAAAAGCCTTATGTTTTCAATTCTAAGCAATTCATATTAAGCAGGATTCTGTATATGATTTATATGATTTATAAATGTTATCTGCAGTGGAGAGAGCAGGATATGTTATATTATTAAAGAAGGAGACATTAGACATTCAGCCTGATTGGCTAAGGTACAGTGAAGGCATTAACTCTCCTGAAACTTCATATAACGGAAATGCAGCACTCATGGAAAAATAAAGCCTTTCACCTACTATACATGGCTTATTTAACTTTCAGCTTATATCGGCAATAAGAACATCAGAGGAGGGTACTTCCTGTGGATTAATGCTTGGCTGGGGTTAATAAGCTTGGGTTGTGACCACAGCTATCAACTCCCCTCAACCGCTGATGAGGTTCCTGGAAATGCTGGAATACAGGAATGGAGAATATAAAAGACTAGAGAGCATTTTCCTGCATTTACAAACTTAGGCTTTTGGGCGAAGGCCTTTCAAACAATGACTGTGGTCAACATCAGTTGCAAACAGGATTTTTACTTGTGCCAACACCTTGGAGATACAGGCAGCTGTCTCTCCTATAGCCTTGTTTATAATTCTCAAGCCAACTTTAAGAAACAGCATTTTTTTACCATATAACTTTTTAAATAGCATGTATTTAAACACAGTGTTTACTGGAAACAGCAGGACCTGTGGCTTGAAATTCAAGCTGAGGACTTAATTGTGGCTCAGAGAAAGGGAAAGAAGGAATTTGGTTTTTGTGTCTGTGCCTAATGACCAACAGTAGCTCATCCCTAGCTACACTGGCCTTTGAGGTTTCCCTTGTGTTAGAACCAGCAGAGCCTGCTCTTACACGAGTTGCTGAGACAGTAGTTTGCAATATTCTGGGAAGCAGGCAAAGCATGGCCATTCCTGTGTTGCCTCGGTGGTAGGTCCTGCTGATGTATTTATTACGGCTTCTCACTCTCTACATGCTTTTGCTTTACAAATAGTTTTTTGAACTGAAGACTGTTTTCTTAAAAGCTGTGAGACAAAAGAGCAGCCAGAAATGAAGGAAAATGTTCCCAATAAATATTCAGTGCTTCGCTAAGTACAATTGAGACAGAAATAATGTGAGAAGTACCCAAAAATCTTCGACAATTTGAAGGACAGTTTTCCAGACTCCAGTGGAATGCTGGTGCTTTCTGCAGGAAGCTCAAGTACAGAGCAGAAGTCCCTCCAAAGCATCTTTAAGGTATGTGGGCATCTTGCTAAGAGAGCAGACTGAAATGCAGAGACAAATCTGGTTTGCAGGGAGCTGGACTGAGGGCAGAAGGAACAAAACCTTCAGCAGCCTTAAGTCTAACAGATCATTGCTGTTCTGCAGGTTTGAAGAGTTCCGTAGAGAGCCTCTAGAATGACTCTGTTCCATTGCCTCTATGGAGAATTGCTCAACCTCTCAGAAATCTTTTTCTGGTTACACGTAGTTCAGAGAAGTCCCTATAATTGAAGGGCACATCCTTTCTCTATGGCAAGCTGCATGCTGTGGTGGAATGTTCCCTCCAAGAACTTATGTCTGTTGCATATGGAGTTCAGTGCTGTTATAACAATATTGGCCCTGCTTGAATAAAACTTGTTTCCCTTCGTGTCTGCTGGAGTCCGGCACACTTTAAAGACAAGAGGGTAAGCAATACCTCTTAAATATATGCTTTGAGAATTCATTAGCTTGCTTTCTTTAACCAATACCTCCAACAACCTGAACTATTGCCAGAAGAGTAGCTTACATAAATGCTGAGAGTAGAGGTCATAGACTACTTGTTCCTGTATTAATTTGTTTAAAAATGTGTGTTTGATTCTGTACGTGGTCAAAAAGTATTTATGCTACTTGTACAAAGAGGGTATGACCACCCAAATGTATCTGTGACCAAAGACAATAAATCAACACATCCTCCACTTCTTATACTTCACATCTATCTTTTACATTCATTTAAACAGACTATGTTAAATTATAATAGAGGCAGATATTTTGTTGTGATTCTAGAAGATTTCAGTATACAGATTATAATGGTTATTGATTTAAGATGTTTCTTTTTTTGTAAACCTAACATTACCTATACTTTAGCACATCTAGTAAGAGTCTCATGTTCTGCTCTTGTTAACACTGAACATATTTTGAACATCAATGAATGAAAACAAAACTAGTTCACACCCAAAAAACCTTCAATTAGTTAGCCCAGCCCCACGGAAATGTCTCTTTCTAGCCTTCATTATGCATAAACAATCAAATGCAGCATAATACAGTATTTTCGGCCGCACACAGTTTTATTTTTTACTTATTTTGTTATTTCAAATAACAGTTGTTGGATGTAAAGGCAAATTTCATTGACGACTTCCTCCTTTTGTTTTATAATGGCTTGAAGGGCAGTACATAAAATTTTTGGCTTTTAATTCTCAGTCTGAATTAAAATAATCTACTTAAACTTCCATATATGGCTTATATATGGCAATGAATGAGGAAACAAGATATATCTCTCACTAATTTTTCTGCTTCTCCACTTCCGTTCATGGACAGGGAATTTAGGTTGGCTGTAGAAATATTCTTTGAAAACACTAATCAATCTTCCTTTGACTGAGATGTTTTCCACTGGGCACAGAAAGAGGTTCTGTGCTGGGGGATACTGAGGATAGAAATTACTGTTCCTTGGGGTCATACCCCAGTTACAGATGGCATAATTGCTCCCATAGTAAAGATGAGAGGAAGAGAAGTGATTGAATAAAGGATCTTATACAAGAGCTAAATCTCTCGGACCACCTCCATCAGCTCACCTCTGTTTTGAGATCCAAGCCTCTGCCAACATACATGAGCTGCACAGTCTATGTGGCCCCACTGCATGGGCTATGTGCACTCTGCCTCCAGTGGCCTTTGTGCAGCTAAACTGAATCCCTGTCCCACAAGCACTACCTGGCCTAAAGAACCTCCATCACACTGAAGAGTCTCTGAATTCACCTGTAATAAAAGACTGAGATTCTCAACAAGATTTCTCGTCAAGGTTATATAATTAGAGCAAGCAGTCTAACAGTGATGACAGCTCCAGGCCCAAGGCAATGAAAGCAAAGGTGGATGAGAGGACTGGGAGGATCTGTAGCTAGCTGATGGTTCAAAATAACAAGGTATTACATCAGGCTCCTCCTCACTTTCTATACCTTTCCAGACATCTCAATTTTTTTTATGTCCCTGTAGAAGTGCAACTTCAGCAAGAGGGAACAGCATCATTTTATAAAGTATGGATGTAGGGCCTCTCAAGCTGAGGAGGGAATTGAATTTGTGTCTTCAAGTCATGAATTCTCTAATCACTAGACTGCCAGGTCTAACTTCTGGCACTGAATACTGAATAAACAAAGTCCTCTTTAGGTCTTTCAACTAATTCTACAAGTACCTCCTTAGTAAGTTTTGGATTCTCCATTCTGAGAGGGTGGACATATTCCCACCTAATCCTGATTTGGGTGTCCAACCTCCTGATGAGGGATAGCCTTCATGCCCTCCTGATGAGGGGTAGCCCTGATGGTTAGAGCAAGTCAATTTGTTTGAGGTACCACATTTTCTCCATGTACTGAACAGGGAGCCCAGGTATTTAGTTTCAGGTTTTGGATACCAGTCAGGACCAGACACTTAAGATAGGTTTTTGCAGCACACATCACTTTTTTATGTCAAGCATGTATTTACATTTATAGGCACCTAAAAAGAAACAGGACCACTGAACATTCAGAAACACTGAAATAAGGAACTGTTACCAGAGAAGCCCAAAGATGACTTTGGGTACTCTAAGAGAGCACCCGGCTGCAATGTGGCTGCTGTGATTTTCTTCCTTTTCAACTTTTTCTGATTAAAACTAGGTTTTTCTCCCTTCTAGCTATTGAAGTTCATGCAAGCAGGAGTGCCAAATTCACGTATCTGAAACTGTCTAAAAATCAAAAGAGAAACAATACAATTATATTCAATAACATTAAAATAAAAATAACTTCAAACTTCTCAGAAACCTCACACATCCTCTGTGGTTTTTTTTACATTACTGCCTCCCCAAGCTCTCCCAGAAGGAGATTTGTATCATTGTGAGGAATTTTCAGTACAGGCAGAAATAATAGCTAAGAATGATCTGAGATCCACAACCCACAGTATTAGAAGTTCCAAAGAGCTTGGAGCCTGAAGGATGTCAGAAATCACACAGATGGTAGAGATTCATCACTTAGAAATTCATTTTCAAAACAGATGTTTTAGTGGACAACTCCCAAGTCTAACATTAAAAAGTACCCACCAAAGTTCAAAGGCCACTGGGCCAGATCCCCTCAGGTCTCCCTCTGATGACTCAGAAATGTCATGTTTAGACAAATAAGGGAGCCCCATCAGAACAGAGCGTAACATAACCATGTAAGGTTGTTTCTCTTTTGCTCGAATCAGGCTATTATTTGCTTGATCAGCAAGTCTGAATACAAAAGTCAGCTTTACTAGAGGGTTCATATTTACAGCCAGGCTTTGAAGTTAATCCAAAAAAGTCTGTGATTCTTCTTGGCCTTTGCACAATGTCTGTCTCTATCTTTTGCTGGCTGGTTGGGAAATTTGGGCTGCTTTATTTACTCTAACATGTCTAATCATGGCATGTCATTTAACTGTTATTTGTTATGGGAGTTTGGGTTTTAAGGTGACAGATTACAACTGTCAAGAGACAAGGGGTCAGCTGTTGTCAGTTAAACTAAGTCGAAGAGGAAGAAGTCACTCAGTACATGACAGATCTTTTGTGGCAACAAAATATACAGACTGATCCACATAACTTTGATGAAAAACATGAGTTATTTAATCCTAGCATAAATCAATCATTTTCAATGAAATCCTTCTCAGGTTTGCATTAGCATATCTGTAAGAAGAAAATACATCATGACAGTGTGCTCTTGGCTTTAATGAGCACAAATGATTTCTTCTGCAGATCATCATGTCTTCATTTAGATTATAACACAGTGGAGGAATGTTGTATGTCACCATTATCCTGCTTTCTTTGGCTCATGAAAACTTTGTACATTAATTGCATGTGCAAAAGAGGTTGGGATGTTCCTGTAGAGAATTTTCCTCTATGTTTCCTTACAAAACCATGACCGTGGACTTCAGTCTGGCCCTTGAACAGTCCTTCCTGGGTCACAATCACCTCATCCTGCTATTTTGATTGCATTTTAAACCTCAGTTTGAATCTGTAGCTTTCAGCCTAGGTAACAACACTTGTGTTTCAAATATACTTTAGTTTACTTTTGAAACTACAAGTTTGCAGACTTACTAAGAGCAGATTGTGCCCTTTTTAGGAAACTAATTATGCTCTACAGTCTTTTATAGTGATGGATGCCTCTCTAAGTTGCCTGTGAATCAGGGATCATGTTATTCTGGCAGCTACTTAGACATAAATGGGAGGATGCAACAGTTCTCTGGAGACTACCTTTCCCTCCTTGGGAAAAAAATCCTGTTGGTTTCAGTGGAGTTTTCTGAGTCTTCACAAGACCTTCAAGTTACTATTCAAAGGAAACAGAAATATTTACAGGGAAAAGGTAAAATCACAGCCCATAAAAAGCATTGTTTGATAGCAAGGGTATGTACAGTGGGGTAAGCAGAAGATGCTCCTGTAGGAGTGTTTCCCATGAGGTCTCTGCACCCAGGGATTTTACAGGATGGCTTATCCTTGCCCCTGCCCACAGGTTGGTGTAAGCTTCTACTTTTGCCTGGAGCTCGCTGAGTGAAGGGAGGTACAGGCATAGCAATCTGGACTGGTTAAGGAGCAAGAAGGAGCTAAAGGGACTGCAGCACTGGCAGTGCCTGGTGTGCACGCACATGCCCATGTCACAAGGCCCAGCTTTGACCCTTCTGCCCCATATGGATCATAAGGAGAGCAGGGAAGGTGTTTCCAATCAGCTGGATAATGCACTTTCTGTCTTGTAACTGTCCACAGAGTCAAGCAACAAGCTATGGCATCTAACTTTCAGATTACTACAATTATGTAAAGTGAGTCCCACTGTTCCTGCTTTAAACATGCCACTGAATTTCATGCAGCTATCCTTGCTCTGAACCTAAGTCAAGCTAATGAAGGTTACGTCCTAGAAACAGATTCTGTTTTTAGCAAGAGTCACTAAGAAATGGAGATTTCGTGTCTTCTGTAGCTAGTTTGATCCAACTGTTACACATCTTCTGTGACAGCCAAAAACTCAGAGAAACACTCTGTTTCTTATTACAATTGTTTAGCTTTAATCTCTTACAGTTATTTCTTGTTATATACTAAATTGGACTTAGAAGAATCTTTATGAGGTTAATTCCCACTGAAATAGCTGTAAATAGCCTCGAAAATTGACATCTAAGGATCTGTGCACAGAGTTTCATTTATGAGTTTCTTTTTTCACAGACCTTGGTTTTGCCTCTTATGGAGTTAATTAGATTTCACCAGCAGAATGATGAAAAGAAAGACTTGACTGGACCCAGAATATGTCAGGTTCAGTTCCCAGTAAGGTAGCTAGCTAAAGGAGCTAAGCTTTATTTTTTGCTTGGTGAAGAAAATCATGAAGGTTCTCTGTGTTGTTGCTTGCACACTGCAGTGCTCGAAACTGTCACACGTTGTTCCAGTCAAAGATAATATCTCTGCCTCTCTGCCTGTCTCTGTGTTTTAGGAACTAGTGCAGTTAAGTTCTTATCTGAACTTCCCAGTGACTAGTCAGTGTGCAACTGTTAGTTTCTTAATGGAATTAGAAAAAACTGGAATAAAATTCCCCTCCTGTTTTCCAACAGATTTATCTTTCCTATGACTGCAGAGATGCTTACATACTGCCATTTTCTGTGCAAAATTTTCTAAGACCTTTGCAAAATCTTGCACCAGAAGATGTGCATCCCAGTTCCCAGATTTAGAAGAACAGAAAGACATTCAAGCTGTCATGTTTTTGGGCTTACATTTGAACCAGAGCCTGCCCTTTTTCACACTAGCAGATGACTCACTCAGCAAACCTAAATGAAGTACATCCAGTCTAGAGTATCAAACACATTTTCTAAATATGCCTCCTCTTAAAATATTGTTCGAGGGGAACTGGAGAAAGGATATGAAATTTTCTTGGGATTGTTAATGGAAAGAACATGTACTGATGAATCAGGAATTAGTTCACCTAATATCTGAAAGGGTGCCCTTTGTTACTGAGCTAGACAGAAATCTCTTTCTCTTGAGCAAGGTGAGACAGCGGGGGTAGAAGTTAAGCTCTCTTCAGTCATAATGGTGTTAACAGCTTTTGCAGAAGAAACTCAGAATATGACCTGAAGTCCTGACAGATACGGAGAAAAACCTTTCAAGTCATCCTTTCAGTAACACTGCCATCGTCCTGTACACTAAGACAGACCAGTGAGCACTCAAAGTTTGCACCCATTGTGGATTTGCAGCCAAGATGGTTAGCTATTGAGGTGGCATTCAGATTCCTAGAAATACTGTCTTATTGGCTCTCATTTCTCCAGGAAAGCAAGTTAAATGAGGAAGAATTTCTTTTGTCTACTTTCACAATTTAGGGAAGGGAGAAATTGACTTACAAGTGTGAGAATCTTAATATAAAGCTCCTGCTGTAAACTCAAGATCCTCAATTCTGCATGGCTAATGTAAGAGCTGCTGTGGGTATAAAGAATTCTTCTCCCACAGCTCTGAGGAACACAGGAAGGTTCTTGTGTTCCACATAGAAAGACTGGGGAATTCTAAATTCCTTGAAAAAGAAGGTGATAATCAATCAGTTTGATCAAGAAAGGAGCAATAGTTATTTCCTAGTGACAGCAAACTGAATTACGACTTTCTCAATGTACTGCCCAGTGTTAAAGATATGACAACCACATAGTAAATAGACACTTGGCCAGCTGTGAGGTAACAGCTCACAGTGGAATCCCTCTGCCTTACAGAATCATAGAACAGTTTGAGTTGAAAGGGACCTTTAAAGGTCATCTGCCATAAGCCTGGACATCTCAACCAGACCAGGTTGCTCAGAGCCCTGTCCATCTGACCTTGAATGTTTCCAGGGACAGGGCACCCACCACCTCTCTAGGCAACCTGTTCCAGTGTTTCACTATTCTCACTGCAAAAAACTTCTTCCTTACACCTTAGCTAATTAGATCCTCTTTTAGTTTAAAACCATTACCCTTTGCCCTGTCACAACAGGTCCTGATAAAAAGTTTCTTTCCATCTTTCTCATAAGGCCCCCTTTAGGTACTGACAGGTTCAAGCTCTGTCTGTAGCCTTCTCTTCTCCAGGCTGAACAACCCCAACTCTCTCAGCTTTTCCTCATGAGAGAGGGGTTCTACCCCTGCAATCAACTTTGTGGCTCTCCTGTGGGCCCACTCCAATAAGTCCCTTTATGCAGTGTAAATACAATTCTGAGAGCAGAAGAAGTTGGAAATAGAAGAATTTACAATGAGAAGTTGACTTCTTCCATGATCTGCACTGTCCTTTCTCTTTAATAGTAATGCAGAGATTGTCACCATGTTAGTGTTGTATATTGTGTGAGCTTGATACATATGACTGTTCCCTAGATTAACAGAGAATGAATAACAATGCATTTTTAAGCTGGACACAGTGTACATGATATGCTGTTTGGCTCCAAATAAAAACTTCCTTTGGGAAAGATGTTACAAATACAGAGCATATCAGGGACACCTAAGAAACTATTGATTTGGGCCAGTCCAGGAAAGGTGTTTAAAACTAGTCTTGGAATTTGCAGGTAGGATTCAGAACATAAATTTGAGAGGGAATGATAGTGAAAAAAAGAAGAGTAAGCAGCATGCATAGAACCTGGAGAGGAAGCAGTGAGATGTCATCTTCAAACAAAGTAGTTGCAAAAAGCATTTGCATTTGACCCATTTAATGTCATCATTTATGTTTTTAAATACTTAAGTCGAAAAAAAATATATAGGAGTCCTCATGTATAGATTTTTGTGTGCATTACCTTCAGGAATGTTTGAGCCCAGAGCCGGGACCGGATTTTTAGCGCGGCACTCTTCCCTCTTTCCAGTTGTCCCACGGTGCATGAAATTAGGACACACTTCACATTTGTACAGTTCTGGGCACAAAATAAAGGGAAGACATACTCATGCTTTGAAAATGTATAAAATCATAAATAAGCAAAACTAAATCCACTTTCCCTTTAAGAGCTAAATAGTCTGAAATCATTAATTTCATCTAATATACATGAGAAACCCCATGAGTCATTATTAGACCTATAAAACAAGCGGGAGATTCTTTTTGCATCATCAATAAATACAAACACCTACTTGAAGTAATGAAAATAAAAGTAATAACTTTCAACAATATCTGCTCTGAAGAACTTTTAAGATGTCTGGGTGCTTACCAATCCTTTGAATCACGTGCTTTGCCTTCACCTATCAGTCATTTTATGATTTCAACACTTTTTTTTTCTGCTCTATGTATGAAGGAAATGTTTATTTATGTTCCTAAATCTTTCCCCTCTTCTAACTCCCCTGCTTTTCCTACTGATATTTACTTTATAGCAGCCAGAATATTTGCTGCGATTTATTAGTTGCTTTACTTGAAACTTACTGTCCATGAAACATTCCTGATGAGCAGTGATTCTGGCTCGTACACAGGGTTGAAAGCAAAAGCCAAGCAATGCAACTTAAAACTATACACTCTTAAAGTCTGCCAGAAGAATGTCACAAAAGAGGTTAAAAGCTAACTGGAAGCCACTGAAGGGAATGAGCAGAGTTCTATAGGATAACTACAGAAATTATGCAGTTGTTTAGGGCATAGAAAGGGAGAAAGATCTCATAGAAAAATGATTAAATATGTGTGAAAAAAAATTAAAATGTTTTATATATACAAATAGGTTTTATCAGAAAAGTTTTTGTTTAATCCAAGAGAAAGGCTGAGATTTTAATTGATTCTTATTTTTATAACAAAGCAGAGAATGCCTCCCATGACAGAAGGCCCTGTGACCTCAAATGCAAAGCTAAGTTTTCAAAAGTAAGAATATTCCCTAGTGAGAGTGAGAATGCACTACCAAAGCCCATACTTCAGGAAATGAGATGATGATGTATGTAACAAATCTGAAAGCACCCTTAAGGAATCCTCTATCTTTACAGATGGCTTTCCCCACAAATCTCTATCTTATCACTGGATAAGCAGAAGCTGTATGCTTAACCGCTCTTTTCTATATCTGCCTGAAAATGAAACTGTAAACCTTGGAACTTGCAAATACAGACTTTTTTAAAAAAATGAATATTTTAAAGTATCTGTTTATTTGGCCTTATTCTCCAAACAGATTTATTTATTTTGCAGGAAGGAGAAGAGCTGTTTTCATTAATCATAGTGGCCAAAAACACATACTAACAAAATAAATCATTAGCATGCAAAGAGTCTATTTTTGGCTGAAATTTTAGGACCTGAACACATAATTCTGTTTTTCTAAGTAATGCATTTAGCCTGTAGTGATTTTGAGAGCAATGTAACATTAGAGCTAATGGAAGAGAAACCAAATGTTTAAGAAACAGTATAAACAGAATAGGAGGTTCTCAGAACATTTTGTCTCTGTGAAAATGATTTGATGAAAATGAAAAAACCTTAAAATTTCCAAAAAAAATCACAATTTTTAACCAAGAATTATCTTTGGCCAATCAGTCTTTTCCCAGAGCAATATTCATTTTCCGTGTGTCAACTAAAACAAATAATTTTTATGCATCAGTAGCATGTAATGCTGAAGGCACACAGAATTGGGACACCTTCTAACTGAACCAGTGACATTGTTTTTCTATGCTCATCCTCCTATGTATCCAGTGGTAAGCACCTCACCCAATCCTATCCTAATTTGTGCTGATCAAAAGCACATTGTACTAGAAGACTGCTCATTAAAGTGCCAATTTCATATTACTAAGTATTCATCTAAATATACTTGATCTGTCTACATGAAGCAGCTGAATATTCCCTGCTTCATATTTTAAGCTGCAGATACTTAAGAATTTTGTTAACCACTTCCAGTTGCTGCAATAATTTTTATGTTGGCAGCCTCTGAGCCTAATCATTGAGAAAGATAACTGATAATTTACTGAAGAATGTATTAAGTGTTCTGTGATATTGACTGGCATGTCTTCCAAAGCCCAGGCATTTTTCCTTCAGCCCCAGTGGAATCAGATTCTTCCCAGGGTATTGGGTTGATGAAAGAATGACACAATAATCAACACTGATTATTGTTTAAAACTAGTTAATCTGTGATTTTGTTCTTAATAACATTATGGCATTTGTACTTTCAGATACTATCTTCTTCCTGTTACAAAAATTGCCAAATTAACTTTCAGAAGCAGTATAACTATTCTATTACTCCAGAAGACTTTGTGAGGTTCTTTTCTTCCTACCAAATTCTAGAGATCTCAAGAAACTTAAACATGAGCTTGCAGTAAACAGCTTAATAAGAGACTGGACAACATGAAAGAAACTCTGCCAGGAGTTCATAAAAATAGATGGAAAGCACTGATTGTGTGAATCCCTGACTGACCTCAAGGTCACCGAGTTTCAACGGGCAAGGGGAGCTGATACCTACAACGCTGAAATATACTAAGGATGGGACTTTAAATACAGAAATGGAAAAAAGACTTCTGAAAATACAGCCAAGTCTAAATACTCAGGTGCCAGAGAGACTAATCAGAACAATTTTCCTGGGAGAGAGACTATTGCTCTTGCTCCAGCATTGTCTGGATTGTTAAAAATGCAGTGACCTGTCCCCTTTGCCCTGCTTGTGGTACTAAAAAGGGAGAGAGTTTCGCCTTTCCACTTGTATGTAAGTACTTACTGGGAGGAACAAATATGTACTAAACTGTATGTCAGAACTGTTATTTGACATGAAAATGTCAAAATGTCCTAGCCAGAATGCTAGAGTCAAGGTAAGAAGAGACGTACTTTTCAGAAGTCAGAACCTGAAATTTGTTTTGGGATGAGGGGCTTAATCTCTAAATCTGTGTTGAAATTTCCTGTGATAAATGTACCAGTGCAAGACCACAGAGGTTTGTTTGCAAACAGCCTGGAGTAAGACAGCCAGGAATCTCGCATGCATGATTTTTAATGTAAAAATCTGTCAAACAAATTCTCTAACCTGTGGCACAATGATATGTAATAAACAGCATTTTAAACTGAGGGGTTAAAATTGCTTTGAAAAATATTTATAAGTTTGTAAATAAATTGCAGTCAAATTAACAGCCATCTTGATATACTGTAACCACAGTCTTGGTTTATAGGTTTTAGACAGCTCACCAGTATTTTGGCTGAGTTCTTCCTGTGAGGTTCGGCCACTGCGATATCCCTTCTCTTGATGTAATGAGAAATTGTGGAATTATATAAAAAAGCAGCAAGTTCAGGAGTGTCTTGTGGAATAGAAAACTGTAAAGAGAAAAAAATGTGAATGATAATGACATGCTCATAGAATGACTCTCATAGATTTGTTCCCTCTCAGAGGTCCTGAATTTGGGATTAACAATGTTTTTTCAATATAACAGCACAACCATGAGAATAGACTGTCTTCAACTAGGAGCATGCTGAATAACAGCACAGTAAGATATTGCCCAGTTAAAGGAATTACAGTAGATAACAATTCTTTGCACTTTTTACTGGTGTCAATTTCACTGTTTTACTTAATTTTGTTAGACTCTTGGGGCAAGATTCTGATTTATATAACAGGATAAATTCAAAGTTGTCACACAGAAATCTGATCATTAGTTCAGATCAGAATCTGCCTATGGAAATATAATGATTTTACCAGTTTTAGAAAGCAGGGAAAAAAAGGGCAATCTGACTTCAAAGAACACAACTTTTGATCATTATTTGTTACAGATTTCTATTGGTAACAGCTCAACTTTGTATAATGTAATAATGTAATAATGTTCATTTTTAATCTCTTATTAAAATGCCTTCTCTTCAGATTTATATTTACAGATGTTTATCCTCCACTTAAAACTTACTTCTTTTCTTGTTGGCAGTTTGTCTTTAATTTTTACACAGAGCATTTATGGCTTTCATGAAGCCTCAAAGAATTCTTGGGGAATAGAGGGAAAGATAAATTTTAAGTCATGTCAATCCAATCCTGCAAAATCATTATATGATAGATGTGGGAATTTGCAGTAAGATCTCAACAGGAACTCACCTAAACATAGCCAAGACTATTCCTTAAGGATCTCAGATTATAAAGAGTTATGTCAGATTCTTCTTATCAGTTCCTTTAACCTTTGAACACAGAATATCTTAAACAAATTCCTACAGAAAACTTTCATAATTCTAATAAATGTTGTAGCACTAAAGGGAAGAGAGTAGCTGTAAACACCTAAAACCTTTCACACATTAATGCTGTGTAGTACTAGATTTGGAAAATTTGTACCATTCATCTGAAATTATAATGCTAAAAACAAAATTGTTTTGATATTGTCTGAGATCTTCAGTCAAAAGCATCCTACAATGCGAAAGACACTATAATTCATTAACAGATGAAAACCCATTAAGCAAAAGTAAGAATCTGTTGCTTAATGAGGTTAACATCATCTATTTGCAATAAGTGAACACTTAAGTAGCCAGTAAATCTCTCCCTTTCAATGTGGTAACATGTGGGAACTCCACTTCCAGGATTCTTTCACCAGTATATACAGGCTTCTTTAACAATGAAAAATTTAAAAAATGCAATATAATGATATACCTGTGCAGAAGCCCTCAAGCCCAAGTAGTGAACTATTACAGCAAAGGTTTGAAAACAGCTCTCTGTGGTTAAGAGAAAACACGTCTCCTGCAACAATTTAAAAGCAGCATTTCTACAGTGGCCTTAATGTTCAGGTTAAAGATATTATTTTATCCTTCTTGAGTCAGTATTATGGAACTGTAAAACTCTGTAACTATTTTATATGGCACATATTCAGCACACTCTACTTTATCTTAAATGGATTATCACTCTCTCCCTTTAACTACCACAGACTGCCCCAGGTTCCCCATCATGGAATACTGTATCACTTTCTGCTCCCAAGCCTTATGACTTTGAGCAGGTTTCCAGACACCACCAGTTATTCACTTCTCATTTCAAAATCCTGTTTCGCTTTTCTCTTTTTCTAGCCAGGCAATACCCTCCTGCTGCAAAGTGTAACTCCATCAGAAATATTCTGGAATATCTTTCAGCTCCCAAATATTTTCTGTTCAGGGACTTATCTGTATGAAGTTTTTGTTAACTTACTAATCTTCACTGGACTTCTCTTTTGTGAATTTGTTCAGATTCCTCTTAAAATTATGTAAACTTTTAACCCTGACTACTTCCCTTTGTCCATAAGTTCCAGACACTTAAGACTTGTCACCATGAACCATCACTTCCTTTTGCTTGTCTTGAGTCTGGCTCTCCAGGCTTCATTAAATGCTCCAGTTCTTGTGCAGGAATAGAGAGAGAACAGTCAATCCATACCCATGCCCTTCCCACCACTACTCCTTTTGTGGATCATACTTAGCATAGTCACCTCCTTTCTGGTTGAAGCATCCTAATGTACTAAGTTCTTCTGCAATGGAATTCATTACATATCTTTGGTAAGTACGTTTGCTCCTCTTTAAACCTTTTTCAATATTCATAACTTTATTATCCTTTCACATACCTCACTGCTTCAGAGAAAGATAAGCTACAAAAAAGTCCCTAGACAAGAGTCTTCTCATGTGTCCACAGGTTTGATTCATCTTTGTGGACAAAACAACAAAGCACAAAGGAAACCTTTTCATAAGACAAGAAATTCAGCTTGGGGAGGAATATACTGCTTTGACTGAAACTGAATAATCTAGGTGATTTCAAAGGGGAAATGCCCGAGTGCCCTAAGACAGCTAGGCTCAGAAATCCAAGAGAAACCAGGCACATATGTCCTTAGCCTTATTTGAAAATTTGAGCCAAGCATCTTGCTGTTTATACAAGACCTGAAGGAAGCTGCTTCTGCATCCTCTTCTGAAGCAATAGACAAGCATTACATAGTTAAAACCTGATTTGTGCATTTGTGCTATTCAGTGCTTTGAAAATAGAAGTATGGAAAGGATAGTTACATTCTTGCAATAAAGACTTGTGCATGTAAAGCCATATTCTGCTAAAACAGATGGATCATTATTATAGGAAAATTTGTCACAAGCTTCACAAGAATGTAGTCTCATTTATATAACAGATTCAAACAAAAACTAAAAAAAACACAACCAAAACAAAAATATACATTGCCTGAAAATGTCATTAAGAAATGTGGCAGCACTCTACCCAGATTCTTAATTCAAACTTAAACCAGAACATAGTGGCTAAGAAGGGAGGATGTTGAACTTTACTCTTTTTTATGTACTGTACTTGCAACCTGATTTGAGCAGTGAGTTGGAGATGCTAAGCCTGTACATACAAACGCAGCACCTCAGCTTCTTCTTCCTCACCACTTTCAAAAAATGTGTGGAAATAAGGTGGAAAAAATAAATAGAAGAAAATTCTCTGTTTCCAAACTTGTGCTTCGAGTATAAGATGGAAACATTTTCTATCCTCTGTTTCTTATCACTTATTTCCTTTTTCTTCCTCTAGATAAACTAAATAAAACAGTGGAATCCTAATCCCTCCAGTTTCATGGGTGAAACAAAAATCTAGCCATGAAGTATTTGGTATACATCAACTTTTCTTTATTCTTGTATGTATGTATTGTAGTTCTCACTCTTAAGCTAAAGGTTTTACTTGTAGCTCCTGTGGTTATGAACAATCCCCATCACTAGAGACATGTCTCCACTTTCATCCATTATACTGAACTCAAACCCCAACTGGTATGCAAAAGATATAAAGCACCTTCAGTGCTTGGAATGCAGCTCTCCCTGCAAGTTGTTTAACAGGCTACTGTTTCAACTTGAGAAGTGTTGTTTACTCCAGAAATATCTGGAATTAGTTGTGCCTAATAAATTGGATACCTTGTTTTTGATGGGATAATATGTAGATCTGTGTTTTGCTTAATCTTCTGGTTTAGAGCCAAACCAACCCTCTTTTGGGGGGATCGGCCATCACAAACATAGATATCGAAACAGGAAATTGTCCAAGCAGCCAGGGATCAGGTTAGGAAAGCTAAAGCCCTGACAGAATTAAATCTGGCCAGGGACATCAAGGGCAATAAGAAAACCTTCTATGGGTATATCAGTAATCAAAGGAAGATGAGGAAAAATCTAAGTCCTCTTCATAAAGAAGTGGGAGACATGGTTACCCAGGGTGTGGAGGAGGCTTAGGTACTCAATGCGTCTTTAGTCTCAGTTTTCACTGGCAAGTGCTTCAGTCACTGCCCAGGTTGCAGAAGGGAAAGGCAAGGACTGGGAGAATGAAGAACTGCTTGCTGTAGGAGAAGTTCAGGTTCAAGAACATTTAAGGAGCCTGAAAGTGCACAGATCTGTAAGAACTCATAAGATGCACCCACAGATCCTGAGGGAACTGGCAGAGGCACTGGCTAAGCCACTATACACATTTAATAAGTTGTGGCAGTTTGGTGGTTTTCACTGACTGGAAAAGGGGGAACATAACCCTCATTTCTAAACAGGGAAAAAAAGGGGAACTAGAGGCTGGCCAGCCAGTCTCACCTCTGCGCCTTGCAAGATCATGGAGAAGATCCTCCTGGAAACTGTGCTAAGGCACATGGAAAGTAAGGAGGTGACTGGTGACAGCCAACATGGCTTCACTAAAGGCAAATCATTCCTGGCTGATTTGGTGGTCTTCTGTGGTGGGGTTACAGCGTTGGTGGATTAGGGAAAAACAATTGACATCATCTACATGGACCTGTGCAAAGCATTTGACACTCCCAGATGACATCCTTATCTCCACAGTGGAAAGACATGGATCTGATGGATGAAGCACGATAAGGAATGGGCTGTATGGTAGCACTCAAAGAGTGGCAGACAGTGGCCCAAAGAGTTACAAGTGGGGTTCCTCAGGAGTCAGTACTGGGACAGTCGCTGTTTAACATCTCTGTTGGTAGCATGGACAGCAGGATTGAATGCACCCTTCTCACAGGAAGTGCACAAACCCCAAACATATACCATGCAACACAACTCTCACACTAAAAACATTATAGACTTATCTATAGCTTGTTTCTCACCCAGGAAAATGATCTTGGTGTTGCTGCTAAAAATTTCCCCAAAGCTCCATCCCATTGTGAAGTGTAGGCAAAAAAAAAAAATCAAGCCTATTACAGACAGGGATAAAGTACTTACCTTTATTTGCATTGTATTAATAGGAGAGCTTGTTTGACAGTGCAATGGTCCATGTGTCTGAATGTGAAGAATATAAAGAAGAAACTCTTCTTGACTGGACACAGGCCAACCAACATGGAGAACTGTATTATTGATGGCACTTGGTCCTATATTATGCAGCTGTCAAAGACGTATCATTAGTACTCTCCAAGGCAGGAAATAACAGTAAAAAGCACAGCACCAACTACTTAGTTATTTTCAAATTCTTAGTGTCCACAGCCATGAATTATTTTGGGAAGGATGTATAGGTTATAAATAATCACTTTATTGATGGAGAATCTCTGGCAGGTAGTAGCAAATCTGGGAGAACAGCCTTTTCTGTCAGTCTGTATTCAAGAAATCCAACCCCTTCCTCATTTCTTCCGACACATGAAGAGCTGAAATTACCTCAAAAAGTATAAAAAACCCAATCCAAAACACACTAACAAAAAACCATTACAGAAGTATGAAGAATGAACCTTAGCAGATCATACTTGAAAAGAGAAGCCAAAACTTTAGACTATAAAGAATCAAATTTCAGGGCACAGGAATAGAAGGTCTACAAGAACTTTAGCTTCTCTGGTTAAGAACTCTATTTTTAATACTTCTCAATTCAAGTTTCCTCAAAAGAAGTAAAGGAATCTCCTAAGGTAATATCTCAGAATATTTTTTTTCTGGGAAAATGAGCAAAGATAGAAATAATATTAGTTTAAAAGACTGGGCTATTAAAATAGTTTCCTTGTATCAGTTTACGGTTTGAAAATATCTGATGACCACAGGAACTTTGGATATGTATAATCATGGGGCACGAAGAGCTGAAGAAGCTGAACACCATGGAGATTTATGCAAACTTTCTAGAGATGTGAGAACCTCATTTTTTTAAACGTGTGCAATTTTTGTGACTGATGAACTTTATTTAGAACTGAATAAACCCCACTTTCAATCTTACATCTTCTGGGAGGGGGTGTTTGGCTGTTATTATGCTTTGCTGATATAAACCATGAAAGTAGTTTCCATAATAAATGTAACTAATCACTGTAATTATTATAATACATTTGAAGTCACATATATTGTTTCACAAACAACCAAAATTCTTGAGAAGGGAAGATTTGTTAGGGATTTTGCAGTTTAGAGAAAAGTTTTAAGATGAGGAATTCACAAATGATAATTTGTATTTTACAGACTGATTCATTACAGTTTAGTATGTCATGCAAATTGTAATCTACATTGCTGATTAAGCTCTGTTGCTTATATTTTCTTGAGAGCTAGTTAGTGAATTATAACCATATGTGAAGCACTCTGTTTTACCCTCTAGAATAAAGGTCATCCATCCGATTCTAAGGATGGCCTGTATTCCATGTAGTTCACTCAATGCCTTTTTTCTATGATGAATTCTTCTTTTTAAATTAATATAGGAAAATACAAAAAAGAATACAAGGTAGAAACCTGTGTTCTTCAAATATTAAGGGTTATGTTCAACAGAACATTTTCTGAGCAATGAGGTAACAACTTAGATGTTATGTCTACCATTTTTTTCCGTAAGCTAAATGTCAAAGGAAACATTTTTTCCTGTGTACAGCACTCAGAGCTTCTAATGAGAAGGTATTTGACATTGACTGTAATGAAATTTTAAGTACTGTTTTAAATTCTTGTCAAACACCCAAAATGTTTATAAATCCCTTCAGTATCAACGACAGACTCCTAGCATAAACCAATATATCCTCCACTCACATGAGCAGATAATGGGGTTGTGAATTCCCAGATTAAATTTGGGTCATGTGCTAAAGTCAGAATATTTACATTTGTGGCTTTATCTAGCTGCAGATAAAGACATCAACCCAAGTTCATCAGTATTTCAATGGGGGCAGCTTGAGGTCCTGTGGTAACATACATAATTTTTACCTCATAGATGTGTTCTACTAAAGGACCAACTTCTTCTTCTTTCGTAGGTTCATCTGTGGGTTCCCAGTTGTGAAGTGGCAAAATAATCGTTGGGGGGTGAGACACTCTGTAATACACAAAACAGTAAATGTTACCAGTGACTGACTGCACTACTTTCAGAAAAAAATTAAGACCACTATGGAAGACTGAACCCTCAAGGGCTTGTTATTTGGGCACACTAAATAGGTGAGTGAAACATTACATACTACCTAGTCCTTAGAGATGACTGAGGGTGTGCATTTAGTTCATACTTCCTCTGATGGTGGTTCTTTCCTCTGTTTGGAGAGAGGAATCAAGTTGCTGTGGCATTTACATCATTCTCACTGATGAGATATCTGAATATGTTATCCACAAAACTAGAGTAATGACACATAAATATACTTTCTCATTTCCATTTAAAGCCTGTAAGTGTTTAAAGCTATACATCTTTCTTCCCTGTGTAACATTTTTAGATATTTATCTAACTACTCGGACAGTAAGTTTTTATAACCTCTGTTATTATTCCTTTAAACACACTTTGCAGAATAGTCTCTCATTTTACAGGTGGGAACCTGAGATACCTGAGACTTCCATAAAGTCATATTGGAAACTGCTGTGTGGAGAAACTGAACTCAGAACTAGAGCCTGAACTAGTGGTACAGCTGCTTTGCAAACGAAACAACAGCAGCCAAGGCATTCCCTGAAATATTGTTGCAACTTGCAACATGTGAATAAAACATAAGTGAAGAAAACGGTGACCTAAGATTTGATGGATGGATCCCATTCAGATGACAACTTAACCTCACTCAGGTGTTCAGAAGCTGGGAAATCAGATACAAGACTGTCTTTCAGCATGGTAGGTGAGTTCTGGCACAGACATTTGTCATCTGACAGTATAGCAAGTAGATCTTGGTGCTAAAATGGTATTACCCTTTCTTTGCAAGGGTGAACTCTCACTCAGTTTTGCTGGTTTATAGAGTCTTTAGCTTAAAGAAAAGCCATCAAATTTCATTGCTTGTTCTGTCAAAGCTGGAAGTTTGCTGACAGAAAACTGTTAAAGAACAATCACTAATGAATTTTTTGAGAATATAACATTGGAATAAAATGATGGATTTCTAGGCACTGATGTTAATCACTTTGTAGTGGCACTGCTGCAGATTGCCCCTTGAAGAAGAGAATACTGGATGATTTTGTTGCAAATGCTGACAAAATACTTTAGAAAGAAACAAACTGTTCCTGTTTACAGCTCTTATACCACATACAATGAATGAAATGTCTGAAAGAAAATTTTCTAAAGCATACAGCTTCTCAAAGGAGCAAGGAATCCCAGAGAACAACTTAATGCCATCCAGCTGAACTCTGTGAAGTTTAGGGTATCCTAAACACTTCCTCAGACTTCAAAAGGCCAGCAGTTTGTACTAACAAGTACGCCAGAGGGCAAATTTACAAGCTAACACAAATAATAAAGGAAATTAAACTTATTTATTAAAAAAGACATTTCAGATGAGTAACTTAGCCTAACTTACTATATTTCACAAATGGTCTTCTTTCCAATATGAATTCTAATTATTGATCATTGCTGGAGAATAGAAACTTTCCTGTGTTGCTGCAATAGCCAAGACACATAGACCCTAAAGCTACCACAAAAAGTTTCAAATCAGAAACTGTACATAGACAAAAAGAATCAGACATGAGGTTTCAAAAACTACTGTTTTCTACTGCACTCCCTGGGAAGTATTTTTCTTATCCACAAAATTACAAAAGGCAGAGTGTAAATGTACACACTCAATTAAAATTATTCTGAAGTATAAAAGGACATTTATTTTAACAGATTTTAGAGCTATTAACATCAAAGTAGCAGAATCAGGTTAAATGAAAAAGAAATCCTCTCTTTTGACTACTTTATTTTGCATTTCACTGAGAACATTTTTAACATTTGAATGATTTATTAAGTAAGGATTTTTCCTAGACTTTAAGGTGACAATTACCAGTCAAACATGAGCACTGAAAAATAAGATAAACAAAGTATGGTCTACAGAAAAGGCTTATGTGGGATATACAATAAGAATTCTCCCAGCTGCAAATCCTCCCAATCCAAACGACTTCCTTCCTGAATTCCTCATTCCTCTAGTGCTTTTTCAGCAGTGGGAGATAACAATTACAATACTGAGACTCCTACATTTTTAGAGGAAAAAAGGTAAGCAGAATAATCAAATCTCAGTTATCAAAGCAACTACTCATCGAAATACCTAAGGAGTTCTCTTCATTTTCTTTTGAAGAGGATATTGGAGAAGATTTCTCCCTTCTTCATAAAGGAATTATTTGCATGGTTCCACTGTACAAGTATGCACAGTGCCTTGGCACAATTTCATAACTACTTATACTTTTCCTCAGTAAAATGTACCACACATCCAATTCCACTTTGTGCAACTTAGTGCAGAGCAGCAGAGAAACCAATGCAAGATATTTTCCAGTCCAAATGTGGACATAGTCTCTCTTTTATTTTTATCTAGGAAATAGTGAGCAATTCCCTTGGAACTGCATGTTTTAACATTCTGAGTAATTAGCAAAATCTCTCAACAAAGCTCTTGGGAATGTATTCCTTGGTACATGCTGGCTGTAGCTAATAATGAAACTAAAAAGACTTGAGAGGAAAGAAACTGGAAGTCATTCAATTAAGTAATTTCTCTTTATTTAATGACCAGTTTCTCAGCATTGCAGGCAGCAATTCAAGACACTTTTTCTACTTGTTGCCAAGCTCTTAAAAACTGAGGATGTTTTGGTTATTTTTTTGTCTATCTATTTACCTGTTACAGAACTTTTCATTAAAAAGAACACACTATGGCACGGAAGGAACATGATGGAGGCAAAAAGTTTCCAAAAAGTTTGCAAATTAAAAAATATTTGTAAGATTTTTCTCTGAAAGTGAAAAGCAGCCTCATTAAAAAAAACAATCCACAGCAGTGGAAGAAGACCTTACTGAGAAGTTCTGTGCATGTAACCATAACTGTTCCATCGATGCACTGACACTCCAGGCAGCCTCTACCCTGGGTGTTCACCCACAGCAACATCTGACAGCTGCTGGCTCCCAACATTTTCTCACACATCTGTAGCCCATTAAATAACACCTCTAATTCTTATTTCCTCAGCCTCTACTTCCTTCTGTGTTACCTCACCCTCATTTTGTATTTTTTTCACCTCTCTTCCTATCCAGCTCATTTCCCTAGATCACCACAAAAGACAGAAAATTAAATAATATTTTCACTTCTATTCTTATTAAACATGTTGTCTCTCAACTGCTACTTTTCAGAAATACAAGCAATAACATATATCCACATGGTCTTTAAGTGCACTCCTCCTTTTTTCCCCCTAACCCTACTTTTAAGGTCAGTCTTCTTAATGTGGAATACACTTATAAAATACAATCAAAAATAGTTTTAAAATCTCACTGATTGAGATTGAATATTAGAGCAGAAATCATGGTCTCTGTGATCTGGAAAATTTTTTGGCTTATTGCTGGCACTAGGTAGTCATATTGTCTTAGAAGTGATAACAGTAACTATTTTTTATAAACAACCCTCCCCTAAATATATACATTTTTATTTGTTTATATCTAGTGCAGCCCCTTGAGGTGCATCATATGAGAGACATCTAGCCCTTTTGCATCAGTCAAGCCTCACTGCCTGATGCTGAAGTGCAGCTGGGCCATGTAGTTCCCGCTTTCCCTTTGCAGAGCTGATAATACTCAAAGTCTTGAGATGTATTTGGAGGAGACGTAGGATATCTAACATCTCAGACAAAAAGCACTTTGAGCAATTATTTGCTTTAAAAGAGCTTCCTGCCAACTTCCTTCAGGATGCCAGGATAGGAGTCTAGTTTCAAGATTTTACAATGTAGTCTGATATTCTTATAGAATCTTAGAATAATTGAGGTTGGAAAAAAAACTTTAAGATCATCAAGTCTGACCATAAAATTAACACTAAAGCCACCACTTAATCATGTCCCTCAGTGCAACATCTACACAGCTTTTCAATACCTCTAGGGATAGAGATTTCATCACTTCCCTGGGCAGTCTCTTCCAATGCTCAAAAACCCTTTCCTTGAAGAAAATTTTCTTAATATCCAGCCTGAACCACCCTAGTGCCACCTGAGGCCATTTCATCTTGTCTGTTTGTTACCTGGGAGAGGAGCCCAAACCCCACCTGGCTACAACCTCCTTTCAGGCAGAGAGAAGGAAGGTCTCCCTCAATCTCCCTTTCTCCAGGCTAAACACCCCCAGCTCTCTCAGCCACTCCTCAGAAGAATTGTGCTCCAGACCCTTCACCAGCTTTGTTGCCCTTCTCAGGACATGCTCCAGCACTTCAATGTCCTTCTTGTAGTGAGGGAGCCAAAAACGATCCCAGTATTCGAGGTGTGGCCTGACCAGTGCTAAGTACAGGGGGAAAATTATTGCCTTGATCTGCTGGCCATGCTGTGTCTGATACAGGCCAGGACTCCATTGGCCTTCTTGACCACCTGGGCACACTGCTGGCTCATGTTCAGCTGGCAATTATCAACTAAGTGCATTTCATAGTTTCCAAAACCAAGCTGTATGTGAAAATAGAGATAGAAATCATCTTTGATCATATCCCATGCTTGTTTAGTTTTGGTATCCTTTGTCAGTGGACAGGCACTTGCTTCAGGCAGAAATGTAAGAATCATACAGTAGTAGCTGGTTGACTTGTCATAACTTATTCCTTACTCATCTTTTCTCCAAAGGCCTCACTCTGCTTTCTATTAGTGTATGTCCTGCCATACATTTTTCATTTTCATTTTACATGTTTTACATTTCCAGTCCCAAGAGCAGTAGATTCTGCTTTGGTATTCAGCATTAAGTGTCCAAGTGGTTGCACAAGCAGACTGACACATATGAAGAGGCATTTTATACCAGTGATATCCATATACACGATTTGAATGCCCAAATAAAGTAGTTATCTTAACGAGCTGAAGTAGTTGAATACTTACCCTCTGATCTGTACTTGAGCTGCAGCACTGACATTGATATGGAGGTTAACTAAGTTGCTGGTGGGATTTATCTTGTTAGAGCTGGAAAAAGTAAGTACTAGTGTTAACAAAGGTTATTTATCAGAACTTCACGAAGCCGAGCCACACACACACACAGAGTCTTACAGATACAGCACTGAACACCACAAGGCCCTTCAACTAGGATGCAATGCCACTGGACATATTACAACATGTGCTTCCTAATGCCACCCTTCAGTGTTGTAGGACACTGGTATTTAAGTCTGATAATATTGGAGCTCATCACATGCTTAAAAATACAATCAACTCAAGCTTCCTTTAAAGAATCCTATGATGGCTATGATCATACAAATTTATTTGGCTCAGAATATTATGTATATTCCTTTGTTCAGCTTGGTTATCTGTCTGGATAAAAGTATCTTCATAGAATACAAGTTTGTTTCATGTGTTGGAGGGAGGCAGTGTTCATGAACAAGACAGGCTTTTTATAAAAAAATCTGGTTTTATGACTCTCCAAACTTGTGACTTCTGCATGACAGTCTTTAAGGAAAAAGAACCAAGATCAACTGTTTCTTTCCTTTTGTTATTTTCCTCCCTCTCCTATCCAGAAAGTGTTTACACTCCTAATCCCACTTACCAGTGAAAACACATCCCTGTGTTTAAAGTCCAGTGCTCTCACTCGCTTTACTGTCTTCTCTTATTGCAAACCCTTAGTAATAAAGATACTTTCTCTCACCGTAAAAGGCCATTCCTATGACTATAGCCCAGTTATGTAAAGAAAGATTTGCAGGTTTAAATTAATAAAGATAGTGAAAATAAGTAATTATAGACTTAGAATTTATTTAATCATGGGATTAACGATACTAAATGTGGATGTTTTTTTCAAGCAAGTATGGACTTCCTTGCTTCACGAAGACTAAGTTTCTGCTGTTGTCACAGTTTGTTATCACATCTGGGTAGCATCAGTGAAATGGAAACATTCAGAGGAGGCCAGCATTCCCAGTGACTGACTACTGAGAAGCAGAGGGCAATACTGCTTTGATCCAGGCTTTCTGGTTACAGATTGCTAAAATTAAGAGCAGCTCTAATTTGTTTGTAAACTAATGCAGATTGCCTTCAAACATTATTTGAACCCTTAATGTAATCCTCTATAGCCATTGTTTTGAGTACAAAAGTAAAAAAATTGCTTAAAGTATAAAAATTACCAAACCACTACTTTGTTAGAATAAGCTGCTCTCCAATTGGTGTAATGGCCTTGCTTTCCCTAGACCTAAAATACAGATTTTGAGCATATACATCTAGTATTCAAATCTTGTTCACGCTTTCAGGTATTTTTTTAGAGAAGAAAATAGTTTGACAGCTCTCTCTCTAAGGGGTATATAATTGCCTAGCAAAATCCACCACAGAAAAGGAATCAGATTTCAATACACTACTCAGACTCTTGTTTGTTTCCTATAAGTAATGAACTTCAGTCTTGCAAACAAAAATATTTATTTCCACTTGATGTTATGAAATAAATGAAAGGTCTCTCTTTTTAATAAATCAGACTAGGACACAAATTCAGACATGTCCTTCCCTTTCTTTCCATTTAGGTAATTTGTACATTCAGTTCCCTTTCCCTTTCAGGATTGTTTTACCTGTTCACTGAGGACACAGAAATGCACAAACTGTAGTGCTACTTGAGAATGAATGTACAAAGCAGTGAGTTTTAACTGTGGGTTACATTCCCCATGCAAGAAGTTTTACTCTTTCTTTTGTCTTTAAAGTGGTTTCAGCATTATCATACCAGCTTGTGGAAATTGTTGGGTTTGGTAGCCCAACAGATTTCCTCCTTTTTCGTTTTAGTGAGTCATACTCAAAGAGGGAGCATGAGATGTTGTTTTCTCCTGAAGTTCAGGCTTACTCTTAATAAACTCATGTCACTTTTCCTAAAAGAGTGACCTAGCCTCAAGTTTTTATCACCTGGACAGATTTAGCTGTCCAAAAACTCTGAGCCACCCCAATTTCACAGTATGAAAAAGCTAGTGGCATGAGCCTCTGATACCCATCTAAAACTGTATTGCTTCCATGAATGAACAGTGGCACAGACAGGGGACCTAAGAGTTAATTGTTGTACCTCTCTCTGGAGGAGCACATGTCCAGGTTTGCATGATCTCCATCTCACCAGCCAGATCCCTGGGAGAGGGCTGATGCCTGACCAAGCACCTCACTGATTTCTGAGGCATTGCTGTGCCTTTCCTGAGTTCCTGCATGTCCTTTTCCTTCAAGGGTTACACTATGAAAACACGACTCAAACATTTTAAATGTCTCAGTTATTTAGCACAATGACCAAGACCCTCATTAAAGGCCAGACATTAACAATTAAGTCGGGGGGCGGGGGGGAGGGGGGGGGGGGAGGGGGGGGCAGGGAGGCCCCTTCAGGAACTCCAGTGTGTATTTGATGATGACAGATGGAGCAGAAGCCCTGCCACCTACAGAAAAAGTCCCAAGTTTGTTCTTGCTGTTATACTAACTCAGCCTGCCCTGTGCTTTTTTGTCCCTGTGGAAGAAGTACTGCTCAGTATAAACCAGAAGATTCTCCAGCAGTCATATGTGAGGCCCAAAAAACTGGGGGAAAATAATGGGAAAACGACAGTTCACCTGCATTAAACTGAAGCAGTTCTCTCTCTGCATGCCTGTAAATCTGTTGAGCAGATTTTAACTGCTCTTTTATTTTCTAAATTGCTGAGAAAAAGAGTCATGTCTTCCTTTTTAATTTCAGAGCATGACATGTTTGTACACATGCAACTTTGTTACAAGGTGATCACAGTTCATTAATTTGGAAGTGGAAAACAAAGTAAGCATTGCCAAAGCTGTAGATGGTCCTTGGATTACTGACCAAAATCAGTCAACTTGAATTTTAAAGAAATCATTTTGCTAAAGGATAACAAGGATCCAACTTCATAGATCCTCCTGAAATAAGCTACCACAGGAGAACCCATGAAATCATTACTAACACTCAAGAGTTAGAATGACCTTCTTATACATTAAACTTTATATATTGATAGAAATTGATAATTCAAATAAGCATGCTCTTGCTAAAATATCTAACCTCTTTATTTGCAGCTCAAAACTGATGCTGGAATCTGCATCTTCAAAATGTTGAACAGAAAATCGAATGCCTGTGGAGAACTGAGAAAGAAACAACAGCAGGTCACTCAAAATGGCTGATCTCCCAGATCAATAAAGCAGTACTGCTCAACACTGCATTTCACAGAAATACTGGATACTGTTGCTTTTAAAAATTAGTATGAAATAACATCATCTAGTTGTTAAGAAAAAATACTATCCTGCCTGTGAATGTCACCAGATGGAAAACTTGGCTGGACAGAGGAAAGATCAGAGGAATAGAGAAGCACACTCCCAAGAACACAGCAGTGGGTCCTTCTTCATCCAGACAGTCTTTGCTTTACTTTGCTAAGCCAAAAGAAAATAATAGCTGTCTGGCACCTCTCATCCCTGCTTCCATCCACCCACGCCTTTGTCCAGGTCTCCAGGGCTTCCTGCTCCCCACACCGTCTCTGCAACTGTGACCTATGAGATGCATGCCTTAGGTGTGGGGTTGACTGAGCACCTAAGGCTAAATTGGCAGGAGTTTCAATTTAATTTGGATATTTTTTCACTGCAGTTTTGTTAAGAGGAATAGATATTCAGAGTCATATTTTCAGTTCAGTTGCAGTGTGTGACTGGACGAGACGGGGTAAAACACACCGTTCCCAAAATTGCGGGAGGTAAGTGCTTTCACTGGTGCTCCCCTGTGTTTCTGCAGCCCTGGCTTCCTCCCTTCAACAGTTTCCATTTGCTTTGCAAGAAGGGCAGGGAGTAAAGCAAAACAAGTTAATTTAGAAGAGAGAAGGGGCACCTAGAGAAGGAATATACAATAGCATATGGTGGGGTCTCTGTAAGCCTCTTGGACATATTTCCAGCCCCAGGATGTAAGTGGCAGAAAGCTGGAGGAAATGCCATCTTCTCACTCACTGTCTACCTCCCCCATGGCCCGATGGTAGAATTTCATGCCAGATAACATGCACAATGTGCTTTAGTTTTCTTGAAAAGGATGGTTACATATACACATATTGTCCATGTGGAGAAACAATCTTCCTGAGAAAACTATAAAAAGGCATTAGGAAATGAGGGCATCGTTCACTCATTTCTGGCAATATCTGACCAGATTACATGGAGGGGGTAAAAAGGGCAAAAAAGAAAAGTAAAAAAAAGGAAAAGAGAAAAAAAAGAGTTGTCTTCTTGGCATAATTTCGTTAAAATACTTGAAGGAACCTTTCAGTGATGGGAAACAACAGTGTAGGGTTTTATGTTTGGGACTGACATGTAACATCACTGAAAAGGAAGAATTTTCCTCTGTGGATGTTGTTTCATATGTTTAAGCAATTCATTTTTCCTAACAATTTTTTTTTCCTTCAATTCTCCTTTCTTCATTTGCACTGAATCCTAATCTGGTCCCAGAACAAGACTTACCTACCATGTTTCAACTACTCTTTTTCAGTTGGGCTATGCTAAAAGTAATACTGTCATCATAAATGAAATAGTGAGTTTATGTGAGTTATCATTAATAAAATGTTAAGTGTATGTGAGTTTAATGTCACAGTTATAGCTGATCTTTCTTTTTCGAAAGCAAAGTCTGATGAAAAAAAAAAGCTCATTAAATTACTCAGAAGTTGAATAGGTGATGAATAGAGATGTAAGCTCTTTATAAGATCACTTTTTCGAGATGATGTTAACAACTGTATTGAAATTCCATTCATGTTTAAAAATATAATGACTATCTTTTAGACAAAATGACTATCTTTTAGTCTTCTGGACAAAAAATTGCAAATATTCAATTCACCACTTCTCTTACTGTTTTTACTAACCAGTCTAAGGAAATTTGTTTCCACTTACAGAAGAAAAAAGATTTGATGAACCAAAGATAAAATTTTCATCAGACAGAGCAGATGTGAGCTTTAGTTTTGATGATCTATTACACCCCTGAGGCTTAATCCCGTATGTAATGGTGAAACACACTCCTACTGTACAATTCTAATAAGCTGCAGATGTTGTCCCTGTATAGTTGTATGACTTGGTCAATGTCAAGTAACCCTTGACACTGCTACTAATAATAGGGCAAGGACGCTCACTTGCCCTTGCTGAACACCCACTGAAGCCAAAGGAGTTTAATTTGCTTGAACTTGTAACTTAGCAATCACTCAACCTCCTTATTTTACTGGATGTAAAGTTTATCAAATATGTTGAATTTTATTTTAAATTTTCAAAGTGAAGTTAAAATTGTATTAAAATTGCATTTTTTCCCCCATGTTTGTCTCATGCATCTTTGAAACACGTAACATTTCTGCTATTATTGATAAGCTTTAGTCTGTTACTGTGTTTGACGGGATTGAAGAGTATGCTGGGAAACAGAGGGACAGCAGTTTTTGAAGTGTCTTACAGTGCATAGGAAACATAAAACCTCTATGCTCTTGAAGAATCAGTTTGGTGCATACCAAGAAATAGGCAAGATCTTCCATGCCTCCAGTCTTCTAACCTTCTATTAATTTCTATTAAATTGCAAATTTTTCTACCAGAATTTTTAATAAAGCCTGCATTTCACTCACTAACGCCACTGAACAGGCACTAGGAAGCTGGTCAATCTGATCCATTTCAGAGTCATGAATAAGTCCACTGAGCAGTCTTTGCCAGTGAGATTGTTTCAGTAATTTAGTTTGCATTCTGGACCATGTGATATTCTGATTTTCTTTACCATTTTTTTTAATCTTCTTTTTTACCTTTTTGTCTTTTTTTAACCTCAAAGATACTGCTAAAAAGGTTAAGTATTTTTTTGTGGACAGTTTTAAGGACACAAATGACAATAATGCATTTTGAAGATGTGACGTCAGACAACGCTGTAGTCCACTGCAGTACTATCCCATGGGTTGTATCACAAAATTCCAAAATAACCCTCATACTCAGAATCTTAAAGAGTTCAAGAATTCTAGTATTTCAGGGTGCTGAAAAGCCATGACAATTACTCAATAGTTAAGATTTTTAGGAATGTTTGATTTTGACCTAACCCTTCCTTCCCACTCACAACTTCCACAGAATCCTTTTCTGACTGAGTATTTTGAGAATAACTCATCTCCTGCCAGAGCAGAATTGTTTTGCAAAATTGGAAATGGATCAGAGCAACATTCTGTGTTTTATGCAATGTGTACAAAGGGCTGGTATTTTGCTTTTGGAAGTATATTTGCCATCATAAATATGTTTGGACTGAAAAAGCAAAAGTCCTTTCACCTTTACTAAGCATCCATGAGAACTGGTTTCAAAGATGAAGTTAGGATTTAAGATTTCACTTGCTAAAATAAAACAACTTAGCCATCTGGCTTTGTAATGCTGTATCTTCATATGCCTCAATTTTCAAGGGTTGGATTATTTTGTTATAAACCAGAATATCCTTAAATATGTTATGAACTCATGTTTTATTCTGCTACCTCTAAGTCTCTCTTTATAAAGTATTTTGCTTAGGAACATTTGGTAACAGCAAACCATAAATGGCAGCCCTAGAATTGATTCTAAAAAGAAGGATCAGTTACGCTGTGGAAAATCACAAGGAGATAGGTAAGAGTAGTGTTGCTTTAATAGCCACTGAATGGCATTGTTAAAGTCTTCACACTGCTAGCATTTTGGGTCAAGGATGATGCAGCAACAGAGCTTTGGATTCAAAGCAAGAAGTGTGAGGGTCTGTCAGACTTTTCCATTGCTTATGTTTATGACAATATGAAAATCACAAAGATTTGCTCCTAGCATGGCGTACATGTGAACGTCTCTTGTATTCAGTCTTCCTTTTCTCTTCCAAACCATCTCCTGCCCGCCTCCACTGCATCCTGATCATCAAGACTCTTCTATACTTCTGTCTGTATCTTGAGAATTTGCTTCTGCTTAACCAGAAAATGACTAAGAAGGTAACTAAAACTGCTGGTTTCCCGATACTAGAAATTACAGAAACAGAATCACAGAGTTACAGGGACTGCCTGTGACCGTGCAAGCAGATGGCTGTATGAGATACTTGATTGCATTCACTTCCCAAAGGTCTGTGGCTGATCTGAGGCTATCTGTAGGATCCAAACAAACTCATTCTAGTCCAAGTCTCATATAATATGACCCATTTGGTTCTTTTATCAAGGCTCAGACATGAACTGCTTCAAGGTCATAAGAGGCCAGGAAAGACCTCCTCTATAGAGAGTTTGAAGAAAGAAATATTGATCTGCTGTAGGACAAACCTTAACTTTGTAGGGATTTTGAAAATACATAGGAAATTTGCTTTGGTTTCTTTGCAAAGCCACAGGTCCATTATGAAATTAAAACAGTGGAAGTTTTCAATTACAAGTTGTTATTTATTCCTGATATATGTTCATGCTGTTGACCGCTTCATTTTTATTAGGACTAATTTTTATCTAAGTATAAATGTTTGGATTATTTGGTTTTAGTTAAATATTCATAGCATTTATGAATTCATAAGAAACACTAAATTCCTCTGCAAGAGCATCCATGGCTGAACATTCCTGGATTTAATACTTCTGGGATTTCCCAGACCAGTTTGTCATGCAATAGGGACAAGCAATGACAGCTGTGGAATGGGTAGCTCTTTTTTATCTCCAAACTTACTTTTAATCCTTACCTAGTGTCTATCATCAGTCGTTATTCAGTTCTGCTTTTGTCTGAAAACAAGGCTACCACTGTTCCATCCAATGTGTAGTATGATTCATTGGAGGCTGTCTTAGGAAGATCTTTAGATTTATAATAATAACTTGAAGTAAAACTTTATTCCAACAACATTTTCCTAGATATAAACTGTCATACAATCTGACAAGACAACTCAGGCACTCAAGATAAGAATCAGGCTAAAGAAGTTGTCATTTACTATACATATCTTTAGTAAAGGGGATACTAAAAGAGAAAAATAAATAGAGGACATTATGAATAGCAATTCTCTTCTCATTATAATAGAGTAACTTCTTTGACAAACTGAGTCACTCAATTTCTTTACAGTAAGCAAGATAACACACAGGTTCTAACATAATTAATAGTTATTCAAAAGCACAGTTCTGCCTCTTATTACACCAACAAATTCCTGTCCAAGTAAATAATCTGGTCTATGTGCTGCTTATTGGGATGCCTTCTGCTAATTGAATAGATTTCCAGTTGTTCCCCTTTAAAATTCAATTAGATAAAAATCAGTAAATGCATCTGGTTTTGCCTTACATTTGCGCCAGCCACCATGGGGTTCCCAAGATCACAAACCACCATCCTAGTTTCGTTTTCCATCTTGTAATCACAGCTCAACACACGCAGTGCCTGCAACAAAAGGACACCAACATGGAGGTCAGAGATCACAGTGAAATGTATCCAGTTGGGAAAGTGATGCCTTTTTGACTGTGACATTTCTTTTGATTTCGGACACCTGCTCAATGCACTATCAAAACATTTACTTGGTTATTGTCAGACAACAGGGGAAAACTGATGCCAGGGAAAACCAAACAGGATAGTTTCCCAGAACCTTAAGAATCACGATGAGATCACTCTATGTCTAGTTTTAACATACTACTCTGTTGTTGCGAATCATTCCTATAGACATAATGACTCAACACAGAAAAATGAGCAGGCAAAACCGGGTGAGGCGAACAGGTCTCACACGAACTGCAATGCTTGTGTTATCCTTCACCAGAAGTCTCTATAGTGAACTTCTGGCACTGTCAGTGTAGACCTTTATTTTCCAATCTATGGTAAAATACTTAAAACACTAAATTCTGCTGTAAAAACGTAAGCTGTTATTTGCGTTTATAAATTGGCAACAAAGGAGATAGGTTTCCACATTATCAGAAATAAAGGTTTGTGTTGTTTAGAGCAATCTTTATCACTAGTAATGTGATCTGTAAACAAAACAGACTGTACAGAAGGAGGAAAAGCTATAGAATAGTCCAAGTTGGGAGGTGAAAATAAGGACAAAGCAACAAAATGTGGGTGGTTTCTTTTCGTTTTCCTCTCTGACATATTCAGTAAAAGAAGATATTTCCATATATGTGCAGAAGTAAACAAGCTTTGTAAAAGCAGGATGGCTCAAATTGCAATACCTTTGCTCTCATTTGTGTTTCTCACAGATGAAGCAGTTATGTGCAAGTTATATAAAAAGACCTGGGAAATCTCCAGACCAAGGACTACCAACTCATCTTATCTGTAAAAGCCAGCATGTACACTTTGTCCTCATAATTTCCTGAATTTAAAAGAAAAGATAGGGCATGTTCTAAACATGTCCCATAGGAAGCATGCCCTCAGCACACACCTCACTGTACACTGACACTTTTACAGTTTGCTAGGAGGAAACAAAGTTTGTTACACAGCATGTCCAGTGCACTAATAGCCTTCCAACCCTCTCTAGGGTTGTGAGGGAAGATTTTTATACTCTTTCCAGCTGGTTAATTAGAGGTTGAAAGCAACACATGAAGAAGAGAGGATGTTAACACAGTTGAAATCAAACTTGTTTGAACACTGTTCATTTTAGCTTGAGGTGTGGGTTCATAATTTTGCTTTTTTTGAGGGAATGAGTGTTTGAAATTAAGGTTTAAATCTTACAAAATAGATTTTCATCTATATTAGACATTTGGCAGTTTGAAAAAAACCTGCACAGAGTAAATCAGCCCTTATCACACATTTGTCCTTCCAAGGCTTAAAAAATAGAGGAGTTTTGTGAGTAGGTTTTCTGCAGTTTGAAGGATATGCTCTTAGGACAGAAAATTATTAATGATACAGAACTTATACGATCAGCATCACAAAAGGTAATTTGTGCAGCATGAAGATATGACAAAGGGTCAGATGTGGTAGAATTCCTTCAATAATGAGATTTACTGTGTCTGTTTTTGCACTCATCACCTTTTGAGGTGATTAAATACCAAACAAGAAAATTAGAACCAGGCAAGAAGCAAGCAAGAGCAGAGACTTGTATACCTACTATTGTCAGTATCAGTGGGTTCATATGTAACTCAGCCCATTGGGAAATGTTTGCCACAAACCCCTTCCACCTGCCACTGGTACCAATTTATATTTTATAGCAACACATGGTCTTGAGCAGAAGTAAAACCCCAACAATTAACACATGTGCTCTAAGGGTGCATTTTAAGTAGAAAATGATTGGATGCTTTAAGTAATCCACACAGTCTACAAACTTGAAAATTCTTGGTGGTCATAGTGATGAATCACTAATTAATGCCAGAAGAGTTAAGCACAGGCTGAAGAGTCAAACACCTCCTCTCTTTCCTTGATCATCACATTCCAATTATATTTTCTGAGGAGAAGTGGATGGATTAGGTACCAGGTGCCAAAATTTAGTTTCTCATACAGTTGATGTATGAAGAAGTAGTGATTGTCCTCATAAGCTCAAATCACAACTCATCTAACCAGCCATCATGTACCTAGTCTAGGAATTTTCAGATAAGACAAGAAAGTTTCAGATCCTTGACTCAAATTTTAAGATCACAGACATTCACTTTCCTCTCCACTTGCATATAATCACATACATCTCTGCAAAATGCTATTCACTGCGGTTCACTGGCACAGTCTGTGTACAATATTCTACAGAATGAGTCCTGAGATAACAGCACAATGAACTGGGGCAGGTCAAACACTGAATTGCATAAAACTGAAGGCAGGAGGTAGGAGGCAAGGGAATTTTCAATTGAGTTGATGACTTCAACAGCTTCTGAGTATAATTCAAATGATATAGAATAACTAAGTAAGTTGTTAAAATAAAAAAAAAAAACAAACAACAACAATAAAAAACACCAAAAACGAGGTTGGATAGGAAACACTTAAAAGATAAATGTGCTTTCCTATTGGATAAACTTAAAACAGAGTAGCCCCACAATAAAGTAGACAAGTATCCTCTATGAAGATAGTTAGTTTGAAATGATGAGAGCCCAACTGAATTGTTTGATTCTACAGATTTTTAAGTTCCATCAGAAATGTATCAAGTGATTTAGTCAGCTGATTACATTTCATATACTTTTGTCTCAGTCTTCCTGTTTTGCTGGGTGAGGTGAATATTATCTCTGCCTTAATACCAGGAATCTGCAGTTTGGAGGAAAACAGCTACACAGAGGACGGTAAACATAGATACAACCAAGAGTCAATGACATGTTAGAGGTAGAGCTTTAAGAACATGATTGCAGCAGGCTCTACCATAAATCCACCTGTCTGCTGAAATGACTCTGTATTAAATTATTTCAGAAGGAGTCACAGATTGGCAAGGTACAACACAAACACGAAAATAAGACTTGAAATTCTGACTCTACTGCAACTGACATCAAGACTTTAATTTTCATTTATAGTCCACGCCTGTGCCCCTCTCTAATTTATATTCATATATTCTATGACCCCTAAGAATTTGGTCTTCCTGGTAACAGCATTACTTAATTTGCACATTGGAGACAGAATGAATTAAATAAGAAAACAGAACAGGAGGATATAAAAGAATGACTGAGTTTATAAATTTTTTTTCATTCTATTTTTTTTTTTAAATTTCAAAGACTGTATATTCTTCTTTGTCACATTCATACCAGTTTTAGGTGACATATGGCAGTACAGAAAAGCAAGTGAACACATACAAGAGACAACCTCCACCAGTAGTTAAATACCAGAAGATTTTAGATTTGCCTTTTTGAAGAAATGTACAATATCAATTTCTTTTCAAATGCATTTAGAAGTTAATTTTTTAGTTTACTTAATGGAACCATAATATTTTGAAGACTATAGTTTTAAGAAGTGTACATGTACAGTTTAAAAACAACAGAAAGAATAAACTTGCTTTCAGTATTGTTTGTCATCCTTGAGAAAACTGTCTTTGAAAGGCAGAAGGAAAAACACTACGAATGATGTAGATAGTAGGACTAATGTTCTGATCTTTCTCAGAAAGGACATAATGACATCTCTTTGAATGAAATAATTATGAAAAGTAAGAAACTATGAAATTCATTATGTGTTGCAGTGAACTAAGTAAATGCAGGCAAAAGGAAGGCAATTTTTCTATAAATCTTTAAGGTTTCAGAATTGCATTTGTCAAAAAGGTATTTTATCTTCCACAAAGACTTAAGGAAATGAAGAAGTTGCATTAGCACAGAATCACACACAATGACAGAATATACTGAGCTGGAAATGAACCCACAAGGATGCTCAAGTCCAGTTCCTGGCCCTGCACAGGACCATCCCCAAGAGTCACACCAAGTGCCTGAGAGTATCGTCCAAATGCTTCTTGAACTCTGTCAGGGTTGGTGCTGTGATCAGTTCCCTGTAGAGTCTGTTTCAGTGCCCAACCACACTCTGGGAGAAGAACCTTTATCCAATACCCAACCTAAACCTCCCCTAACACAACTTCAGGCCATTCCCTCGGGTCCTGTCACTGGTTACCACAGAGCAGAGATCAGTGCCTGCCCCTCCTCTTCCCCTCACAAGGAAGTTGTAACTGCAGTGACGTCTCCCCTCAGTCTCCTCCAGGCTGAACAGAACAAGTGCCCTCAGCTGCTCTTCATACAGCTTCCCTTCAAGGTGCTTCAGCATCTTCGTTGCCCTCCTTTGGTTACACTCTCTAACAGCTTATTATTTTTCTATATTGAGGTGCCCCGCACTGAACACAATATTCTAGGTGAGGCTGCACCAGTGCAGAGCAGAGAGGGACAATCCCCTCCCTTGACTGGCTGGTGATGCTTTGCCTGATGCCTGGGTTTTAAAAATTTTGTATTCAAAAGAAATAGAACATTAACACTGTTTCCCAATCCATTCTAGCTTCTCTTTAGTCTTCCAAAGCACCAGAATACTTCACGTCTTTTTACCTTTCTTTCTCCATGAGTCTATCCTGCTGGCATTATACAATTCAAATTTTTCCTAAAATAAGAAAAAGCCCTGAATGATTTCTCTGCAGTTCATATCATAGAACTTTTTGGGTTGGAAGGGGCCTTAACGATCACCTAGTTTCAACTCTCCTCCCATGAGTAGGGACACGCTCCACTAGACTTGGTGGCTCCATTCAACCTGGCCTTAAACGCTTCTAGGGATGGGGCATCCATAATTTCTCCAGGCAACCTATTCCAGTGTCTCACCAGCTCACAGTAAAGAATTTTTTCCTAATCCTACTCTCTGTTTAAAACCATACCCCCTTGTCCTGTCACCACATGCTCTTGTAAAAAGTCCCTCTCCATCTTTCTTGTAGACTCCCTTTAGGTACTGGAAGGACACAATTAGGTCATTGCAGAGCCTTTTCTTTTCCAGGCTGAACAATCCCAATTTTCTCAGCTTTCCCTCACAGTAGAGGTGCTCCATTCCTCTAGTTAGCTGGTAGCTCTTCACTGGACTTGCTCCAACAGGTCAAGGTCCTTCCTGTGCTGAGGACCCCAGAGCTGGGTGCAGCACTGCAGGTGGGGTCTCACCAGAGCAGAGAAGAGCAGAGGGGCAGAATCACCTCACTCGCCCTGCTGCCCACACTGCTTTGGATGCAGCCCAGGACATATTGCCAGCTCAGGTCCAGCCTCTCAACCACCACCCCCAAGTCCCTCCAATGGTAGATATGTGCCAATATGTGCTGTGGGTTTTGGATTAAGTGCCTTCCCTGACATCCTTGGTGATGTCCAAAAGATCAGCTAAAGATTTCTAGAGAGCAACAAAGAAAAAAAAGTAACCGTGTGTAGTATATTAAAGAGAACTTTAGTTTTGTAAATCTCAGTCCAAAAAAAGAGACTTTGCTAAGAGAACAGAAGAATAGGCAATAGAGAAAGGTTGGCGTCTTTAAGATATGCTTCTGAGATGGAAGGTTGCAGAGTATTTCCATATTGTCATCTTTGATGACAACATTACTTTTATTTTTTTTCAAACTAGGTTAAAAGCCTAGTCACTGATAGAAGGAGAACAAGGAAATACCTTGTAAGTTACTTTGAACTTCCTTAAAAACATTTGCCTTTAGAAAGGAAATTAACTTGTTTTCTCCCACTCTCACCCTTGAGGCCCTTCTGAACATTCCAGGCACTAAGAGAAAAAAAGCAGGCTCATATTGCAACAGCTTGGGAGATTTATGGGCAGATGAGGTGATTCAGACTTGCTGTCCAACAGAGAATACATGGACACTCTGCTTGTTTGCAGGATAGTGTTTCATCTTTGCTCTTAAAAAACAAACAGACCCAAAAGGGAAACATTGCATGTTCAGTACAGCTCAGCAGGACTTCAGTCAACATTAGTCCTTCTGTGAACACTGGCACATTTTACATTATAACTGTGTTTTTGCCCATTCACAACAAAAATAATCGACGACAAAGGAAAACAACTTTGTCAAGTTTATACTGCACTTAATGTTCAGCTAAATCAGGATATCAGAGTGGGACAACCTTAAAAATGGTAAAACACTGGTGTGCTGGGAGCATGAGAACAGCAAAGTTTCTGCTTTATTATTGCTAACATTTTGATTTTCATTTACCTTGTTGTTACGTTCAACCCCAGTGTAATCTGCCTCAGGGGGAATCTTTATATGTAACTCAGCTTCATAGGCTCCTTCCCCATCATTCCTTAGATTTATTATGAGCATGAGACAGTTTTCTTCTCCAATTATTAGCTGATCTGTATCCCTGTATAGAAAATACTACTTGTCAGGAGTCAAAAAATGCAAAATTAGGATTTACATATGAATAAAGCAGAAGGGCATTTTGCTCTCATAACATTTGTTCTGGAAAATATTCTGTGAACACATAATAAAACATTTTCCAGAAAAAATTACCCATGGAAAAGTATGCCAGCAGCTGGGTAGGAAAGAGATAAAGAGAAAACACCACTGTGGGCAATCAAAGTGGACTACCAGAGAACTTCTAAGTTACTGCTATAAAATTTCAGAGTCTGACTACCAGTAAGAAGTATTTAGTGGAGGAATTACTTGCCATGGGGGTACCACCAGCATTGCTTCTGAGGGGCACAAGACAATAGTTTTCCCCTCATGGCCAATATACAATCAACAGTGACAGAAATACTCCTGAGACCTGCAATGGCACTGTGCCCTTTCACAGCTATGGACTGATTTTGACAGCACAGTCAGATAACTGTCTGAGGTTCCCACTTCTCCTGCCTGGCATATTTCTCCCTCCATAAGAGAAATTGTTGCCATGTTTAGAAATCTTTTTATTCTGAGATTCATTTACTTCACTGTATACTCTACTGTATACTGAGTTCAGGAGAACTGTGCCCCAAGTTCAAAGTCTGCCACACTGAAATAAAAAATTTTGGAACCTTCTATGAACAACAATTTGTGTATCTTTTGTCATTCAGAGAACTAGAACCACTTCTAATAAATACCTGCAAACTGTATTTTCTGTGATAACCATGAAACATCATTAATGTGATTTGCAAGTGTGCATTTCTCCATTTCTTGGTGTATAAATGAAATGGACATGCAAATTAAAATCTGGAAAATTATTAGCTGTAGCAAACAACAGAACTGTGTTCTACATACTTCATTCTGTTACAGCAGTTAGCAGTGTTCAGACTTCCCTATACACAGCATCATTGATTTTATTTAACTTACGGCAGAGCAGAAAGTTGCAAGTCAGGAATGCACAAATTGTCCTCTCCACAGTCAACCAGAATGTAAGCCTGTATTATTGGCAAGTAAAAAAAAAATGGTAATACAGTCAGTACATGCTTCAAAGGTCAAATCACTTCATTAAAAACCACTAACCTAAGTGTCTTAAATATAATTAACATAGCCTTAGTGAGTTAAATCTCTTTCTGTAAATTCCTTTCCACATGGTAGTTGAAGACCAAACTGTCAACTATGTCCTTAGCAGAACAGTAGTATAATCTTTCAGGCCCTTTCCCACAGTAACTTGGCTTACATAGTCTAGAATGCAATCAAAACTAGAAGCAAACAAAATTTTGGAAATACTTTAAAGGGCTGTTGGTTATATATTTATATTCAATTTACATTTTGAATTAGTTAAATCTTTATTGTGCAATTTTTGGACATGATATTCTGTTTAAAGGAAAATGACACATAGTATTTGGAAATGCTTCCATGTTTATATACAGAAAAGTGGCATGCAAAATTCATACCTGCTCTGTTAATGAGCTTTTCTGGTAATAGTTCAGTATTGGCTTCACAGTCAAACTATCTTCAAAACCGGATTCATCCAAACTATAATTGAAGTTTATATTGATGGGAGATAATTTGTCTCTAAATTCTGTTTCATCCTGTGAGTGACAATCACATAATAAAACCCAGTGGTTTAATACAATTATTTCAGATTAGCATGGCTTGTCAACAGATTCAGACTTCAGTCCTTATTGAATGTAAAGACATGGTTCTTTGACAGCTGCTGGCCAAATTCTGGCTGCATGCAGTGTCATTAGAAGAGCAAAGCGACTCTCCAGTAACTGGAATTCCCAGCACACATTGCAACCACATCCCCTTCTGGAAGAAGATGGCTTAGCTCAGTAGACTCAGAAATTTTTCAAAGCATTAGCCTAAAACTGAACTGTTTAAAAGAGACACACAGCACCAACCCCTATCAGTTGCTGCCCACCTTCCTTTTGAAATGGAGGTAGGGCCTGGATGGATTTGTGGAGGTAATAGTGGTGGTTTGTACCACAACAAAAATTTATATAAATTAGCAATGGTAAAATTCCTCTATTGTCTAGGTAGTGCTTGAAACTTCTCTACTGCACCTCCCACTGCATTTCGTGGGCCAGACTTGGAATCTACTTCAATTGCATGACATAAATCCAGCTGCAAGTGAGTAACTATTGACACTTTCTTCTTTACAACTTCAGTTCCACAGTTTTAACTTTTCTAAAAACATATTTAAATACGTTTAAAATATTTTTTTAAATACATGAATTTTAGGCCAACGTTTCTGGTGAGGCTCCTTTAAAATACCTGTTGAAACTGAACTGGCGTGACATTTGATATGACTTGTTGACCAACTCACTGCAAATGCTAAAAAATAAAGGGATACTAAAACGGGAAATAAACCTTGCATTTTTGTATCAGGAGATGCAGTATTTGATCAAAATTTCCAGAAGAGCATGAAATGAATCTATTTTTACAAAGAGAAACTTCACAATCCTCAAAAGAAGTCTTTCCTTTATACTTACATTGACAAAAGATGAGCCAAAGATTTATATGGGGAATTTTTTTCAAGGTAGCAATATGTTCTGGACATACTGGGCACACAGATGGCCTATCTTATCTGACATTCCTGTAATTTTGGAAATTGTCCTTTTTCCAGTGGCTCCTTTTTTACTGTTATCTTTAAATCCTTGGTACTACTTCAATGATGATGACAGTCCAATATATTTTAAACAACTTACTCTGAGATAAACAAGGAAGTCCTGGCAATGGAGCTGTTTCTGTCTTTCTATCACAATGGAGAAGTAATGATGTGACTGATGGTAATCGAAGAAAAGGGTCCTCTTAACAGCTCCTTTCTGTTTCAATGAATCTAATTGCAATTCACCTTTCAGCACTAAAGGATACAAATAAATCAAACATTTATTGATTTAATGTGGAAAGAAAAAATAGCAAACAATTCATTATGTATTATAATTGATTAATCTAATGAAGTCTTCCAAGGAAAACTAATCCATGCTTTAAGTGTCTGTGTTTAGCTGCCCACTAGTTTTTGATGCAAAGTATGGAAGATGTGTAATTTAAGCTTTCTGATTTCACCAGCAGATCATACATGTACAGGACTTATTTCTCTTTAATTTTTTTTCAAACCAGAACATTCTCCAATAAGGTACATTCTTGGTTTTATTTGGAAAATGGCTTAACCTGAATCAAAAATCCTTTAAATGAGAAATAGAAGCTTTTTGTTACACACACACACACACACACACACACACACACACACACACACACACACATATATATATATAAATTCCATTTTTAAATTCCATTTTCTTGCCTTAGGAGGATCTCACTCCTATTATCTTTCAAAGTGTAAGAAAAAATAGAGCCATCCACAGTAAATTACAGGAACAGAAAACATGTCTTACCTATCTCATCTGAAATACTTTGACCTTCAAAGTCTGCGCAGACTCTTACAGTAAAGCTACATATAAAAGAGTAGAAGTAGTTATTAGCAGAAAGAGAACTGACCTGGGAACCAGCAGCTCCCAAGTCATACCTTTTAGTCATACCTTTTACTCTCATTTTCTTAAAAAGATGTTAATTGAGGTCTGTATTTGGCTACCTATTATATTCCCTAATTAAGTTAGCAAGTTTCCTAGGCTTCAGTAATCACAGAAGACAGTCTCTGAATATCTTCCTGGCAAAGGTATGGGGAATAGCCTCTGTTCTCAGTAATTCTTGAGATTCCTACAGAGATTACCCTTCTAATACTATTGCCAAAGTTGGATTTTCTGTGCTGAGCTTCAGCAACCACCTTTGTATGAGCCTGTCTGCAGAAGGCCTTTCTGGTTCATCATGGTCAAAACAGAAAAATCTCTGAGCATGTAGTCAACACTCAAGCTGTTTCCTAGCAAAGCAAAATACATAGAATACCAATGTGTTTCACTGGCATTATAAGATTCTTATTATTTCAAGAAGTTAAATAAAAATATATTTGCATTAGCCATTGCTCTTCATCTCCTGAATACCATTAGGATATATACTAATGTCCACCTGCAGTGGATACGAAACCAGTAACATAACCTTTAAAACAACCTGTAATAACATTCTAATTGCATGTTTGCTTCCTCTGACAGATGGAATGGAACCATGCCACATCTGGGACACACGTTACTCTCATGATGTCAATAGAATCTTCTTACTGTGGGAAATAAAAACTCCCAGTATTCCTTCAGGAAAAAAAAAATGGCACTATGCCATTAAACTTCACTTAACTGTAGCCTTCAAGTGACAATCCAGTTATCCAATTATTTCCTAATACATAAGGACAAAACAACAAAAATGAGGAAAGCTTGTGCAATTTAGACATCAGGCTTCACAGGTCAGTCTCTCATGTCAGAACATACGAATGCATTTCTCAAATGCAAATGTAAGAAGAAACTCAGTGATCTTGCTTTGGAGGAGTCAGATAATTTTTGCACTACCATGTTGTTATGGGTTTAGCCAGGTGGACCTAAATTTAGGTTTTAAAGTTCAGATTAGGCCTGAAATTGTCAGCTGACTTGAGCTGGGCTGAGCTAGCTAACAGCTGACTTCTTCTAGCCAATAATATTGTATTCCATACCATACTACATCATCTCAAAGGGTGTAAAATCCAGTGTGTGGGAGTGGCTTAGTTAGTTCCATCATGGCTGCACTAAGAGGAGGACATCTAGCAGCTCCTCTACTATGCTAAGCCCTGCTCCTGTTGCCTCTGCTTGCATTTTGTTTGCATTCAGGGAAGTAGAGATATTTTGTTGTTATACTTTCTCTTTCTTGCTGAGTGTCTTTTGGAGTGCCTATGAATTTAGAGTAATGGGCTTTGTATTAATTGGGGAGTGGGAAGTTATTCCTTGTTATATATGCATAACTTGTGTAAGTGTGTGTTATATTGTAGTTCTCTCTTAGTTTTCTCTTCTCTGTATAAATACATGTAGTTAGTTTCAGCATAAACCTGGTTTTGGGGTTTTTTTTCCTCTCTCTCTACTTTTTCCCTTGGCTGGTTGGGGGGGGCAGGAACCCTTTTCACCCTGTCCTGGACAGTTGGCACGTTGCCAGCTCAACCCAGGACACATGCTTGAAAAAAGGTTGAGTTACAACATCCAGCTTGGAATGCTTTTCTTGTTAAACAGAACAATTTCAGTGCATATTTTATTTACTGCAATGAACAGAATAATTCATCATTCATATTTGATATTTGAACTCATGTTCTTAAGTATTAGTGTAAGAGTCAAGATTTACTCTTTCCACTACAGGCAGAGCATGCCAAAAGGGAATGGCAGTGCAAATGAGCAGAAATTTGAAGTGAATCTCCCAGATTCTGGCCACACAAGAGGCAGGACTGCAGTTTCTGCAGAATTCTGCCACACATTTGTGATTTTATTGTTTAGTTCAGAAATACTTCTAGAGACATCAAAGATTTTAATCACAAACCCAGACAAATTTAGATACGCTCATCTCTTTGAAAGGAAGATGCTGTGGAGAGCCTGAGGGAGGCTTTAGCTTCAAGAAAAAGAAAAGCAGAGGGAAAGACAGAACACAAAAGAGGACAGGAGTCTAAAGGATTTATGAAGATTCAAGATCTGACTCCTAGACAGTAAGAAATAAAACAGCTGAGCTTTTGAACTCGCTCATAGAAACAATCAACCAAACAATGCAATTAACAATCCAAGGAAGAAAATTTCAACAGATAAGAAATAACTGGGAAATAGTCCATCATCCTAAAGCATATGAACTTTTTATGTCCTATCAATCTTGCCTCTCTGAAGAGATCCCCACATTACATTTATTCTCCGCTGTGTCTGTCATCACCATAAGCTCATGGTTTGATTAGTATTTGACTGTAGTTACAATATAGAGGGAAAACCTTAAAACTGAACACACTAGGTTTTCCTGGCAATCTTGGGACAACAAAGTAGTTTATTTGAAATAATTTTGTGTTCTCCAGGTAGAAAGAAACATTTTTAATATTATTAAAACAAGAAATTTAAAAAATTCATATTTCTTAAAAACTGGTTTAGGCATAGATAGCAGCAGTCTCTTTAGACGTCAAACCTAATAAAATTACCTAATATCAATTAAAATTGTTAATTCTTAGAAAAATCAAAAATCTAGTTACTCCCAAATAATATTTTCCAGACTGCACTTTATACCAGAAAGAATTTAATTTGGTCTGGCTATTCTAGTAGACGAGAAATATAGAAAACTCACTTCAGGAGGTGAAAAGCAAGGAATTACCAGATCCTACCAGATATCATTTGTCATTGTTGAAAATTTCTTTAGCACACAGCTTTGCATATGAGGACAAAGAATAGATAATACTTTAGCAGAAAGGCAGTTTAAAATATAATGTTATGGACTTCCATTCTGTGTAAGGCTGATATCCACCCTACAAGGTCATAAACCTTAACAGAAGATCAGAAGCTGTTATCATCTGCTGACAAATGACGTTTAAACAAACTGTTTCCTCTTTGAAGTATAATATGTAAAAGCAAGTAAATATATTTCTATTACGATGCTCTAACACTTGCCCTGCTTTTAGATTTTGTTATGCCAAAGTCTAAGCCAGTGACCAGCACAAGCTTGAATGCTGAAGGCATTCCACGGCTTAGCTATATCACGTGGCCAGGCTGTGGTAACCCCAGGGCTGCTGGATAACCCAAACGATGGCCTGTTGGGTGTCTCTGGGGCTACTGAACTAATACCTGGCACAGAGGTCTCTCACGCAGCAATCCAGCTGTGTGGTAGCCACTGTCACCACGTGCCTCTTTCCCTCTCATCAGCCCCTGAGGTGTGAGGTATCCACCCCCCTGAGTGCTGGCCACTGGCTTTGCTGTCTGACCCATGGAGTCAGGCTGGCCAAGAATCCATGGAAAATCTCACCCAAATCCATCTCAACAATGGCCCTTAGGTACATATCCATGGGGCACCAATCACATCCTGCTTCAAATTAGGTCAACAGGAAAAGAAAATACTAACAGTAGAAAGGAAAAAAATAAAAAACCAGTCTGATCTATCCAGTTAAGAAAGGCTGAAATGTTATTTTTTTTGATTTTATTGCAGGAATTCTGTATTAAGCTTTTTTTTTTTTTAAGGCATGTGTAGAAATGTCTCATTTACTGAATCTACCTGAATCAAGATAATAAATATTTTATTACTACTTTAATAGGAAAACATTTGGAGATAGAAGAAAGACAATTTTTTTTCAAAGTATTTTTTGATAGTAGGAACTTGAAGATAAGACATTTCAAGCAGTCTGCCTCTGGTTTAGTGAGTTTGCAGAAGGTGGATAGCTCTGTTCCCTAAAGAAGCCTACAAGGCACATCTCAAATCAGACTTCTAAACCCAAAAAGCACTTACAAGTAAAAAACATATTCCACAAATTGAATTTTTATCATGATTGGCCTCTTCTCTCTTACTTTTGGTAAATCAGGTAACTTCTCTGACCTCTTGCTCCTCTACAAATTGGAAGTAAAAATATTTACCTTAAATTAGTGACAGGTGAGTAACCCAGTCTTGGACTTAATGAATCATATGATGTGGAAATAGCTTTTGAAAAATGAAAATGTTTGATTTATTTACCCCTTTTAACAGATACTAACTTGCATCTCTCACATTTACGGAAAAAAAAAGGTTTTTTCCAAGTTGCAGAATTTGATTCATATTGGCTAGTTTTGGGAACTGAGAAATAGCAGAGAATGAATTATATGCTTCTAGAAGTTCAGAACAATTCCTCTAGGGCTGCAAACAAAAATGACTTTTTGTGCATGTTTCCTCTGTGCTTCAGCTTTCCAATCATGGCAAAAATAATATTTTCCTAATACTTGGAAACGTACAATAATTCACATTATTCATGCACACACACTTCCTCAAACTTTTCTGGTAGGAAGTTTTCTTTCGTTCTCAGCTTGCAGTGTCAATCAGTAGACTTTTTATACAAGTTGTGCAGCTGGCTAAGAGATACAGAAATCCACCCCATGGGACTGAGGAATTCTTTGCCTGTTGGAGTTTCCCTACTAATTGTTTTCATATGTACAAGTTTATATCAACTAAGGAGAAAAATTACAGTGAGGAAAATAGCAGCAGCTGCTATTCAGTCATTTTGTAATACCAACTAAGTCTTTAGGGAACAGTATTTTAGAATAAAGCAGACAGAAATTAAATTATGCTCCTATTAAAGCTCTTGTAGATACAAACCAAACATCTTCTGGCTTATGGTAGCAGAGAAATGAAAAATAATGAAAACAAAATATGCTAAAGGAGTATTCAATTTTTACTCCTTTTTAAAAACAATGTCTCAAAGAAGAAGTATTTTTTAAACAGAGATGTTTTTATTTATTTCTCTGGTGCAAAAAACCACCTTTTTTCTTTTAGTACTGTCTTGGTTATTGTTATTGGTTCCAAAGTCTTTTCCATTATGACATTAAGCATTTTATTAAAAGTCTGAAAAGCTGACGTTGGGGAAAAAAATAATTCAGATCAATGAACGTGCTTCAGCCAAGTGTTGGTATTTTAAATTCTGTATTACAACAACTATTAAAACAAAAGGTACTCGAATCAATCAATCAGGGTGGCTCTTGATCTGTCCGATTCCAGATCTTGTCCTTGATCTTGATCCTATTAAAAAAAAGCCAAAGCTTTGTAAACTTCTGGGATTGTGTAGTTCTACCCAGTGCCTTCTACATTGCTCTGTAGATGAGCAGTTTTCTACACTCGATGTAGAAATAAAGAACATTATGACAAATACGTGAAGCCTCCAAAAGTGTAAAAGAAAAAGAGTGAAAAATCTCTTGACAGCCCCACCCCAGAAGCACTGAAAACCCATATATTTAGTGATGCACATATATAAGTGCATCAGAGTTTAATTCCTTTATGGCTCTTAAATGAACTGCTTCTGGTCATGATTATTTTTTATGGTTCATATTTATCAATTTATTCTATGGACTCTTTTGTTGACTCTTACATTTGAGATAATTTTTATAACTTGTGTCCTATAAAGAACATCTCCAGCATGATGAATCCCTCTGACTACCTCTGGTTTAAAAGCAGTGCAGAATTTCTGTAGTCTTGTATCTCCTGGAGTCCTCCTTTACACCTTAATATTATTTTCATCCAGCCTACATCCTGGCCGCCTTTCTGCTTTCAATATTTTTATGTCTGAGAAATCTGTTCCTCACAGTCTCTTTGGCAAGACTTACTAGTACTTTATATTCAATATGCATGTGTTTATGCTCTGTTTTGATTTTATTTCCAGGTTTGTTATGGTTTCCACTTTCAAACAATATCTTATGTATTTGTAATAGTCTCTTTTATCAGCTGTTCTGGGGTCCTTTCGAAGTGACTTTTTTCTAGTGCAGTCAACATGCCTTTATGTGCTATGATGTGATATTAGATAGCCTCCAACTGTCCTGCAAGCATTTTATTTTTGTAACTGATCTTAGATTGGTTTATTTAGCTCTAAGTTTATTTTAATTTTTTTTCAAAGTTAAATGCTACTGAGGTGAAGGGTTTCTCTTTTGAAGATAGATGAAACATTGTCTGGTGTGGTGCACTAAAAAGAGCTTTCCTCTGCCCAAAGACAACCAGAAAAAACATCCCGTGAACCTCCCTCAGGATGGCCAGCCAGGTATCTTCTCTCTTCCACAGAGGACTGAGATCAGTCTTTCTCCAACAGAAAATTGTGGGCCCACCGGCTCTGCATCATTTTCATTGATGCATTTTCTCAACAAAGATATATGTTTCAACAGATTAATGTTTAGGTGTTTTGTCTGTTTTAGCTGTTTAATGTTTCACTCATCCAAATACTGCATATAATTTTGTAGCTTGACCATAGGAGACACTGAGCATCCCCCTAAGCAGGAGACTCAGTGTAGCAAAGGACTCAACTTTTAGCTACCAACCTTTGACAATGTGTGAAGTACCAGAAGATGTAAAAAAGAATTCTGTATAGGTTTTTCATTGTTGTTGTGCTCAGAGCATGTTTGATCATTTTAAACTTTGAACATGTTAAAAAAAAAAAGCTGCAATAAAAGTTAGGAATAGGAAGTTATTTAAGAAAGAGGGTAAGAATGCTTTTTGAGTTAATCATGAACTTACCAGGCCACCAAAAGCTGAGAGTCAGGGAGCTGACAAGTTTTGTTGTCTGGATTCACAATCATGGGGTTCAGAATAAGATGAGCATTCACTGTCACAACAGGTCTGGCTCTGTGGGACAGAAATAAGGTTCACTGCATACAGAAAGAGCACATTAGTACCTAAGTAGAAGCAGAGAAAACACTGAACTGAGATGGCCATAAAGAAGCCATAGAGATGTGGGGTTACATGGGAGAACACATTATAATACTGCTGCTACCTAAAAAAATCACAACACATCACTGAAAGAGTATCTTATAGGTGTGTCCCCATCCCCGACTAAAGCACATCAGACACATTCAGACACCTTTCATCACACTGGGTTTTCACAGATGGGCAGTCTGCCTTTCTGGGATTTAAAGAAGTCCTTTGACCATTTGGCAGATTTGTTTAGTACTGTCTCCATTAACAGTAACATGTTCAGACTTGCTATCTCTGTTTAAGATTCTTAAAAAAATAAACCTACTCTGGTTAAAGTAGAAGTTGATGTAGAATATGAACACTGAAGTAAATTCTATCTGACATTTCTTGAGAAAATCAACTCTGTCAATCAGAAATAATCATCAGTAAATTCTGCTGAGTACATGAACATATAGTTATGGTGATGGGAATCATCCCTCTGAAGCTTATATTAAGAGATAATCTGTAACTGAGAGCAATGTAGAAGACAAGTGAAAATAAGTAAGGGTCTAGATTCTGGATTTTTTTTTTAAGACAGAAATACTATTATACAGTAACTTACACAATTCTGGCTAACCCGGCTTATTACAAAATTACTTTCCTCCTATTTTAATATGCATCTGAGCTTTTCTGATTACTTCTCCATATTACTTCAGCAAGACATTAAAAATAATATTACTCTCTTCACTTTTGTGCTACAGGGAAAATAATTTTTTCTATAAAATTTCAGTTAACAATATTCTATTTCACCAAAGTAACAAGTTGCATATTTGATGCACTAAGGACAAGAAATAGCCTCCAGCTATTCCCTTTCTTAAATTGAATAGAACAGATTTGATTGTTATTGAAAATACACAATGGATTTAATTCTCCAGTGTTTCACATCCTGTGCAGTCATTCTGCAAAGCGGTGCATTATGAAGTATTTGCACGATTCTTTCGCAGGGCAGTAGGAAAATGAGGTCTATTCACTGCACCTACAGTGTTTGCTGAAATGAACTAACATTCCTGTTTTACAAAATTCTTGTGCTTTCACAAACATTCAGTTGAGAAGCAGAACATGTCTTCTATCAATCAGGTGTTGTTGGGAATACAGAATGCAAAAAGAGAGAATCAAGAAGCATGACTACATCGCTGTAGCGATGTATGGCAACTATTTAAATGTGAAGAACTGCCCGCATGACTGGACTAAGAGACCAGGAGCAGATTTTTGTTTATGTACTGAGTAGTTTTAATTCGTAACTCTAATTAAAAAATGCATTTAGTGAAACTCCATAGTCAGCAACAACTTTTTATCTGGTAAAACGGGATCTTGTGCATTTTTTTAAGCTGAGACTAAAAGAATCAATCTTTGTTTTCAATAAATAGTTCATCTTAATATACAAAATTTCTGAAGAATCAGAGTCACTTTAAAATTTTTTACTATTATGATTCGCACAGGAAAGAAATTAATTTTCAATTCTATGCTTTTTAAATTTTTTATTTAAAATTAACTGAAGAGTCAAACATTCCAGAAGCTTCTTGAGCTAAGACTGAGCATGAAAATTTCCATTAAAAATTACAAGTTTTGAGCATGGTGAAAAAGGCATTTGTTTCTCACAAGATGTTTCATTTATCATTTCTAGTGATCATATTTTTCTCATTGCAACAGGGGAATACAGGAATGTGATTTTTTGTTTAATTGCAGATCTCCTATTGTAAGCTGCAAAATATAAAATCCATTTTATTTACCACATACCTGTAAACAACTGCTTTTCCAGCTCCAAACGCACCCACAATTAAATCTAGAAAAAAACCCAAAACTTCAGAAGAACTGCATAGAAATCTCTCACACATTTTTTCCAGTCTAAATTAGATTATTGTCATTAAAAATGCAGTAACATAAAACAAATATGACAATTCCTTTCTAAGCAATTTTTTTCAAAACTGTACCTGAAAGAAAACATTTCACACTGTCAGAAATTGCCTCATAAATTTCTTGATTGTATCCAGTAAGTGCTACTCTATTTTACCCAAGGCCACCAATGACACAGTCTCACTTCTCTCCAACTTGTATCAAAGGGGAAAAGGATGCCATTAAGGTATTTACATTTTATTCCAAATTGTAATTGCTCCAAAAGATGCAAAACAATTTCCTGTCACTTTCATACAAGTCATGTTGAAAATTTATGGTGTTCCTTTCTGACAATCCTTCCTGTCCTGCTTTGTGCTTTATTTGTACATGAATTTAAGTGTTACATCTCTGTACACATAAAGATGATGCAAAGTCAGAGGATGGCTGTTATCAGAGTTTCTGTTGTTTCCAGCATTGCAGCAGCATGTACGAAGGCTTACAACAGTTATCCATCTAAAGTTGTCTTTTTCCCCAAAGGTCACCATGTCAAACAAACGTAGTCAACAACACAGGGGCTACACTGGGTCTCAGGCACTTCTTTGTTAGTGGTCATTGACCTGGGTTTGGGATTCTACAGGACCAAGTATTTCCTCTTTTTGCCTCAAGCTCCCACACAGGGCACCCATCGAGACTGGTTTGCTGGATCCATTCAGGCCTGCTGGAGAAAAATGGGAGCCAAGCAGTGACAAAAAAAGATCAACTTTCCTGCCACCTCTGGCTTTGGAAAGAGCTCTGTTTCATTTTCAAAGCCCCCAGTGTCCCTTTCACCCCCTGTTGTTATTATATGATTTGACTGACACGTGTCCAATTCAGCAGATTGAGCCTTACAACAGACCTTGCAGTGGTACGGACTGCCAACCTAAACTGATTCAAGTAAGTTAATTAAACCAGTACTTAGAGTTGTAAACAAACCCTTACTTGTTGCTTTTATACTTTGAGCACTGGTTTGGTTAAGAAGCCCTGAAGTCATCAAGCATGATGCAAATACAAGGCTTTGATGTTAATCAGCTGGATGGGTTTGATCCAGGATTGGCAGTGTGTTTTCTAGTGCTCTTTTGTCTTCGAGATGTTCAGGATTTCACAAGTTTAAACAAGTACTTCACATGGGCAACAGCCAGTCCTACAGTGAATTCTATTGAAAAACATCCTAACAGGAGAAGGCATGGACAGTTTATGGGTCTGATCCTCTTTTTGTACAACATTTACATTTTTCTAGTTTCATTGGCCTGAGAAGAATATGCTTCAGGGTCAGGAACACTTTAAATAGCAGACGATGAGTGTTGTTTTTATCTCCTTTTTGGGACATTTATGCATCCTTTTCATTAGCAGTTCTTTTAGACAACTTGCACAAAGTACTAAAATCTACAGATATTTAAATAAGCAATTGATACAAACTATGAGACAAAGCCATCATCATAAAGGCTACACCATGCACAAGGCATAACTTTTCCTGGAAGCTCCCTGACAGCAGCACCCCCAGTAACCCCACAAAATAGATTTAATATTTTGTTGCTTTTGTTTGTGTTTGAGGTTTTTTCTGGGTTTTGTGTTAGGCTTTTTTCCTATTTGTTGTTTTTTTAAGGAGAAAGAAACATAATGTTACTAACAGAAAGAGAAGAAGGAAGGGGTTTCTGTTCCATTGTTTCCAGCTGGATACTCTACGAATTCTGCAACAGACTTGACTTACAGTATGTACTGTTTCATACTAGCCTTGATGATTCAAGAGGTTTCAGGGCTTTGTTATGGCAGAGATGAAAAAGGTAGACATCTAAGATTTATGCAGACTCTGGTCTTGGGATGATTTCATAATCTGATCTTTCATTAAAAAATCATAGAGCCCTAGGGTATGCTGTGTTGGAAGGGACTCATCAGAAGATTGAGTCCAATTCTTCGCTCTGCACAGGACACCCCAAGAGTCACACCATGTGCTTAAGATCATTATTCAAACACCCCTTGAACTCAGGCAGCCTTGGTACTGTGACCACTTCCCTGGGGAGCCTATTCCAGTGCTCAACAACTCTCTGGCTGAAAAATCTTTTCCTGAAATCTCACCTAAGCCTCCACTGACTCAGCTTCAGGTCACTTCCTCAAGTCCTGTCACAAGTCACCACAGAGAAGAGATCAGTGCCTGCCCTTCCTCTTCCCCTCACAAGGAAGATGTAACTGCAGTGAGGTCTCCTCTTCTCCAGCTGAACAGACCAAGTGCTCTCATCTGCTCCTCCTACGGCTTCCCCTCAAGGCCCTTCACCATGTTGCCCTTCTTTGGACACTCTCCAACAGCTTAATATCTTTCTTATATTGTAGTGATGAAAACTGCACACAATATTCAAGGTCAGGCCACCTCAGTGCAGAGCAGAGCAGGTCAATCCCCTCATTCAACTGCCTGTTGATGCTGGGCCTGATGCCCCCAGGACACGATGGGCCCTCCTGGCTGCCAGGGCACTGCTGACTTATATTCCACTTGCCATCCACCAGGACCTCCAGATCCCTTTCCACAGCATTGCTCTCCAGGCCCTTGTTCTCCGGTGTACACAGGCAAATAGGGCTGCCCCAACCCAGGTGCAGAATCCACTATTTGCCCTTGATAAACTTCATACAGTTGATGATTGTCCATCTCTCGAATTTGTCAAGGTCTCTCTGCAGGACCTCTCTGCCATTAAGGGAGTCAACAGCTCCTCCCAGTTTCATGTTGTTGGCAAACTTCCTTAGTATTCCCTCGAGTCCTGTATCCAAGTCATTTATGAAGATGTTGAAGAGAATTGGGCCAAGGATGGAGCCCTGTAGAACCCCACTAGTGACAGGTCACCAGCCTGATGCTACCCCTGACCTCTGAGCCCCTTGCTCACCCATTGTGTAAAACAGTTATTCAGCCATATGCTGGACATTTTGTCCAGAAGGATACTGTGTGAGACAGTATCAAAAGCTTTATTGAAATCCAAAAATATTACATCTACTGGCTTTCCTACATCACCAGGTGGGTTACCCTGTCATAGAAGGAAATCAGGTTAGGGTTAGGGTTAGAGTTAGGGTTAGGGTTAGGGTTAGGGTTAGGGCAGGACTTTCCTCTCATGAAGCTGTGCTGGCTAAGATTGATGACTGTGTTATCCCCCAGGTGTTTCTCAATACTTCCCAGAATAATCTTTTCCATGATTCTACCAGGCACATAAGTGAGACTGACAGGTTTGTAGTTTCCAGAGTTCTTCTTCCTCTTCGAGAAAATCAGGACAATGTTCTCAGCTGGGACCTCTCAGGATACTGAAGATGGCTCAAAAATCATCCAAATAGGTTTTGTTATGACATCAGCCATCTCCTTGAGGATTGTGGGATGAATCTTATCAGGCCCCATAGATTTGTAGGGATCCAGCTGGAGCAGCAGATTCTGCACAAGTACAGGGTCAACTGGGAGTTGATAATTCTTGCAGTCATGGTCCTCCAGCTCAGGGTACTGAGACTGCCTTGGTCCATGATCCATGTTCAAGACAGAGGCAAAGAATGCATTAAACATCTTTGCCTTATCTCTGTCCCCATTTGTGATGTGACCATCCTCACACTGCAACAGGAAGAAGTTATTTCTATACTGCCTATTGCCATTAATATATTTGAAAAAATTCTTTTATTGTCCCTCACATTTCTGGCAGTTTCAACTGCAATTGAGCTTTGGCTGCATGAATTTTCTCCCTATAGTGCTCCCCATAGTCCCTATAGTGGTAAGTAGCATCTCTATATTCTTCCCATGTTGCATGACCTTGCTTCCACTCTGCATACACCTTCCTTTTTGTCTTATTTTCACATAATTTCCAAATAGTAATTTCCATATATATTTCCAAATAAAACACTCTAATTCATCATGGGCACAAGGGAAAGCTTGAACACATGGCTTGAGTAACCTTAATAAAAGAAAGCCTGTTAGAATCTGAAGGTGAAAAGAATGAGTCTGTCAGATATAATTAGCCTAACTAGTGCGAATGAACTCAATTTCAGTGTCTACAGTTGTGCAGACTTAGGTCCCCTCTATCTCGTCATCGCTACTTCAGTATTAAAGAGGCTTTCCTACACCTGCTTAATGGTTAAATCGTGGAACAAAACCCAGCTTATTTCAAGACAGAGAGTGATGAGTCTAGAGGAGCAGTGATAGGCCTCACCCATCAAAAGACTGGCTTTCCATGAGCAGTTTTCCTGTATTGCCACCTCAGCTAGGTTTGGAGACACAGCAAAAAAGATGAGAACCTTCAATCATAGCACCACCACAAAGGCCCTATTTGAGCAATCTCTAAAGGCAACCAGGACTGTGCTCATCTTGCTCTCCTTTGGAAGCTCTTAATTTTACCCTTACATATCCTTTATTCTCTGTCCTAACCCACCCTTAATTCTTGATCCAAAGAGCTTGAAAGAATGAAACTACTCAGTAGAGAAAGTGGAATTAAGGATGAATATGCAAACAATAAAACATATTTATGCCCAGTAGGGAAATTTACCAGAAGATTCATTATGGATTTTAATTTGCTTCTACTTGTTCCATTACAGAGCAGCAGTTTTATTCTTCTTGCTTTTGTTGCTTTGTGGGGGGTACAACTCATATACCCATCATTGGGAAAAACCATTTTTGATGCTGATACAAATGCATGAGATTGGAATACACATCCAATCAGAGCACCTGTATAAGCAGAAGTTTCTGATTTGTTGTGTGTTCTGCAGAAGAAATGTTACTATTAATTTCTATGAAAAAAAGCATGAGATGCCTAAATTATCTGGTTTGGCAACTTTCCCCTCCTAAAAATAGAGAGAAGTTGTCTTTGTTAATACTTGTTAATGCTACGCATGCAATGTCACTGATGCAAAGGTCACGTGCTGAAAAATAAGGGTTTAACAAGCAACACATGGCAAAAAAGCCAGTTGAAAAAACCAGCTTAACTCCTTATAACCCTTCCAAACAGAGCCTTAAGAAAAGCATATGAAAACCTTTAGTCCTCTGCATTAGTGAGTTTTTTTCCAAGCTCAGATTAAAATGTGTATACATAAAGAGAGAAACAAAGAAGGCGAGGTATCAGAATCACAAAATCTCCTTTGCTTCATTTTTCTCATATTTCATGTTTTCAGGATAATGAGGGACCTCACTGGTTTAAGTAAATGACCACTTTGCCTATGTTACCTCTGAGAAAATTCTTTATCAGCTTTGCTCCTTCAGAGAAGCCAAGATCTGTAAGGAGGGACTGGTGGCAGCAGCTGTGTGTTTCTGCCTCATTGCTGTGGAGGAATAAATGAGCTGTAGGGTCACAACCACACTGCAAAACCTAAGAAAACGAGCATGGAGTGATTCCACAGGAATTTTTAACTTCCATTTCAACAGAGCTTACAGGTTGCATGCATTAAAGTCCCAGTTGGCGGAGTTCACAGTGCTTAATCCTGAAACAAGTGTCTTTGTTATGGACTTAACTGATGTCAAGGGGCACTGCACAAAGCTAAACAATTCTAATGCTTATTTCAAATCTTACTTTACTCTGAAGAGAAGGGTTGCAAGATGCTGTCTGGTGCATCCATTTGATGAGATAAATTACCACAAAAAGTTAAGGAGATGGCAATGAAAGGCATACCAGAGTTTGTAAGCTGGTCTGTTTACCTGCACCTTCTGCCATGGGGCTGTGCCAGACCTGAAACACCATGTGATAAAGGGCAGAAACTTGCCATGATGCTCACCAAATCTTCAACCAAACAAAGGAAGTAGGAAGATTGACACAATCCTACTTCCAGTCTCAACAAGTATATTTCTTTATTAACTTGAGAAAATTCTTTGATCCCCTGGTATTTTTAAAGGACATCTCCATTCCCTGTGAGAGATGCAGCCCCAGGGAATCTGCGTAGGGAGGAACATGTGTGGTGCTCAGCACCCCAGATTTAGCTGTAGTCTGTCCAGCAATCCTAAGAGAAATTGCCAAGGTGTGGTATCTCATCTCGCTTCATAGGGAACAGTGACCCAGGAAAACAGCTAATGAAGGACGTATAACTGGCACACACCTCATGTGTGAGCAACTCAAAAATGGAACGACAGCTGAGTTGCCTTCCCAGTGCACCTCCATCAGGAAGGGCAGGAAAGCGTCAACTTTGGGGACTCAGAATGATTTGCTGACAGCTTGAAACATAACTTTGTGTAATTTGTCAGTTTACTTCCACTCCGTACAAACGGACTGGAAAACAATTAGAACTCTACCTGAGTACAGGTGCTTATGGAAATTTCATAGAAGTGGGTGAGGAACCTGCCTAGCTGCAAACCCTGTTAAAAAATCTTTGTGAGTATTTTTGCTTTTTATTTTCTGCAGCAGATCAGGCACCAAAAAGGCCCATGATCATATTTCTATTTGTTTTCTAGGATTTCATCATGCATTACAACCCCAAATCTTAGTAGGAAAGATCCAGAATAAAATCTCCTTTAAATGGTCATGACTCCAGGCTTGACATAGGCTGTCCAGTTTAGCCAGCTTTACTTAAGAATTTTAGTTAAGTATTACAAACAGCCATCACCCAAAACAGAGTCACTTTCTTCTAACCCTACCATTCTCAACCGCCTCAATCCTTCTCCATTTTTCAACCATTGCAGGTCTGTTAAGGATAATACCAAAGGATAATTCATATCAATGCTTCCCCCTTTTATCTGAATGAGTCCCTTTCATAATACAAATCTATTACAAACAAATCCCAAAGAGGACAGTTAATGCATTATCACTTCAGTAAAACACTGCTTACTGGGATCAGTGGCTTTACTCTTATATTCTATTTGGCACAATACTGTGATTTCATTAAATTATCTCAAAGAATTTTAGAAAAGCATAGCTATAAATTACACAGATAATAATTTGCCATAAAATGAACATACTCATAGGCAATTCTTGGATTCTCTACATCTTTCATTGATTATTCATGTGAAAACATAATTAACTGGTAGAAGCACTTCAGCTTTTCTGCATTTGTTGGCAGAACCCAAGCTGTTGTCCTGGTTCCCCCACACAACAGTCCTCTCTTGGCAGAGGAGATGAAGCTTCTCACTGATTTAATTTGTTTGCCTTCCACAAATCTCCTGGACTAACTTCATAATTTAAACATGACTAGATCCCGATTTGTGATATTGTTGGCACAATGCCTATTGTTCACAAAAATAATTATAAATCAAAGAACTCCTGTCTGTATGAAAGAAATTTGCAGATTTTCTTTCTGCTGTTTGAGTTAATGTACTCAGCAGATGGAGCTGTTAACTCCTATTTTAACAAGATTAGACTGGTTTACTGAAGGTCTGAGAAAATTTTGTCTGATTATTACACTTCTTAAAATGTTTCTGGAGTAATCTGTTTACATTAGCTACATGATATTTTTAAGCTAATAACTAAGTTCAAAATAACAAGGCATGTAGATGCCTTTATACTTTCCCTGTGCTGACAAAGGTTTGACTAAAAAGAACAACAAAAAGAACTGAACAACAGCTGTGTTTGTACTAAAACAGGATACCTTGAAGATGAAAATTCAGGGGCACTGACTCCAGAATGACTCTCTAAATTAATAAGGAAGACTTTCACAAGCATCTCAACAGGCAGGGAGTAGAAACAATAGTGAACAATTTATTTGAGCAATTAACTAATAAACTAATCAACAGTCTTTGAACAGTGAATTCATCCAGACCACTGTTCTGAATCCACCCACACTATTAAAAGAAACTGGATAAATCATCCTGGTTCACAAACACATTTGAAGAAACCACAGTCTGCGGGAGGATATACCACAAAAAGAAAGTAAGTTTAATGAGTAAGTTTTTCATTATAAGCTATTTGCTCAGCTATGATCAGCCATCAAATGACTAAACATATGCTGAAATGTGAGGGTGGAAAACTTCCAGCCTCCAAATGCCTGAGCCCTGCACAGATAGATGAACCAGCTGGAAGTGCGGCACCAGCACCTCAATAATCACAGACTCCAAGCACTCAGTGGAGACTGGCTTTGAATGGATGCCCAGAAGCCAAAAGAAACAAATTTCTTTCCCATTAAAGAGATTTATGGATTTCTTTTGTTCCTATGAAAACTGAACTATGCTAATAGAAAAAGACAAATAAAATTATAAATAAAATGAACTACAATTAAAAATGCCTGCCTTTGCTTCATTCCCTCCTCCAGGTCTTGATTACACAAATAAAGCTCAGGATGGAGCAAAGGGGTCCTAAAAGCCCCAGATTTACAGGACAGTGGAAGGTGTCTTGAAGATTACCATTATGTGGCTCAAATGTCCCAGTGCAGAAGAGAGCCAGGAACACAGAGGTGAGGTAGGGATTTCAGAATATCTTTATGTAAGCTTTGAAGAGCTGCTGTCACAGAGAATCACATGGTTACATAAAATGTGTTATGGGCCTCACCAGTACGACCTTAGAGACAGTCCAGTGCTGTTTTGCCATATCCTAACCTCAGCACTGAAAACAGCAGCACAGAATCTCACACAGAATTCCAACTACCATTGTGTTTGCACTTAACTGATGGAAAAAGCCCACCTTTCACAATTTTTCGCTCCATTCACCTCCTTTATTTCTTTAATCCCATTTATTTTTTTTACATTGCTGTCAATCCAAAGCAATGGCAGGAAGCTAGTATTTACTATAGAAGCAGTAGTGAGATCAGATGTTCTCCTTTGAACATGACCTTAGAACATGAGCTGTCACAAAAAAGTGAAACGGATCATCTGTTGAAAGATGTTACAATTATGTCAGCATTAGTAAATTGGTGGCAGAGACTGTGCCTATGTGCTGCACCTCTACTGTGTGCAGTGGTGTCGTTAGAATGGCCTAAAAGCAGTTTGCCCATGCCAATTATTAGTCTCCAAAAGTCAGCACATTGCAACCCTGTTTTGGCAAAAAAGTGAGTTTGATAGTATGGACAAAGACTGTTCAGTGACAGTTTGGAACCAACGACAGCGTATTTCATTTTACTCATGTGCATGTAGCTTAAGAGGATTAATTGGTCTTTACTTTGGTAAGTATGGTACTAAGCTTGTCAGGGTCTTGCTTGAAAGACCAGGAAAGCTGTGCATTGTTTGTTCCCCTGAAGAGTCACATCAAAAAACTCAGCTGGCTTGGCACAATCTATATGACTGATAAGCTTAATCTGTTTCCTCTTACTAGTCTTACCCAACTATAAAGTTCAGACATGTTTTGCCTAACTCTTACATCACCACCACCACCAGTGTTTGGCATTGCAATTCTAGTAGGTAAAGAAGAGTACTCTATTTGGGGCTGAAGGTGATGAACACCAGCACAGAGAGGGCAGCTGAATGTCTTTAGAGTGACACAGCTGTCAGGATGATCAGCACAGCCTTCTGCCTCTGCTGCTTCCCAGGGTTGAAAGTTTCCCGCTACCTCCAAGCCTGCAAACCAGAGATCACCCTATTATCACCCCTGTCTGTGTTGATAAAACAACAGTTGTAGGCACATAACATCTGGAGTGTCTGTAAGTATGATACAATTTACAGAATACCTTCACTGGAAAGCTGTGGACATGTAAACCAAAGGTTATGCTTAGTAACAAAAACTCCGTCTTCCCTGTTCAAAGGTTAGAAAAATCTCCATATTTTCACAATGCTGAGCGTAGAGATCTGTTACTTTTACAGTGATAACATCTGTGCCAGGACAGCTGAAGACAGATGGTCATTACATGACAGGATTGCTAATGAGAAGGAAAAGCAGCACTGTCTGCATGCTGACCCTACCAGAGAAACTTCCATTTTTAGGTACGATGTTGAACACGTAGTCATTCAGCTGCATCCTGTGCTTTGTGCAGTGAATGGCTACACACGTGAAACTAAAATAAAGTCAGGGCATGAGCTTGAACACTGTGTTGGTACTGTCCGTATTTTTGTTTTAGCATAGATTCAGCTGTGATTTTAGTGTGCGCAAGATAGTACTCTCCCAGATATTAGCCAGGAAAGGTCTGGGGAATAGTCTGGGCCAAAGACCTTTCCCAAAGTCAGTTTGGGTATGGCACTCCTGTTCCAGTGGACAGGAGGATTTCATCTGATAATAGCGAGCCGTGCTGTGCCATGTAGCCTCAAGGCCAGACCACAGTTCCTGGCTCACTTTATTTTCTTGCACGAACATAATCACTGATACCAAGGAAAAGTATTTGGAACTATTGTTTTGTCAAGTACTAATTCTGATTTTCTTCTCAGTAGGGAGAACACAGCTCTTTTTTTATGTTGGTTAAGTTTGAAACCCAGGTCAATTGTAAAATCTTCATTAGAAGCAATACGTCACTCAGATCTAAGTCACACATTACCAACTGCTCTTTACACATGAAAAAGAGGCAGCAGTAGTGACAAGACTGAACCATCATCTGGTAGAGCAGGTCTGGTGTGCCATTTTCCATTGCACAAGGAACAATTAAATAAATTAAGGTTGCTTTCACAGGTAAAACATATGGCTGAGAGAGGGAATATGGCAGAAGTCTGTAAAATAGCAGTGTACTAAAGAATTGTTCATTGTCTCTTCAGTGTGAGAACTAGCGTACATCTACAGAAACTGTCCAACAGAATGTTCAAGACTGGAATGGGACACAGTGAAAAGAATTATTTATTCACAAAACATTCGGCGAGGTGTGGGGTCCCTTGCTGCATGTTGCATGTGCCAAAAGTTTACATGAGTTGTACATCTGATTGGTCAAATTTATGAAAGAAAAGTCTGTCAAGGGCTACCAAATTTGGAGATGCCACCTTTGACTCAGGGCCACTCTGCTCCTCCAGTTGGTTAATGCTGGCTGAATATGCTGGGAAATATCACAACAACTGTACATTTCCCGGGATAGCTGTTGTTGGCCACTGCTGGAAACACATGACTGTGCTAGATAGATCTTTCATTTGTATCAGCATGGCTGTATTATGTTCTTCCCTGCCTGCTCTGCTACTGTACCGTTAAAACTGTCTGTGATCTCTTTTCTCCTGTATTTATTATACAGCTGGGCTCACGGGGGACAACAGACTCTTCCCCTGCTTTTCCTAAATAGTACCAGAAAGTAGGAGGGGGACTCTCTCCCTTTGCTGGTCAGGAGTGGCAGGAAAAGGAGGAAGGAGAAGCCACTCCACCCACAGGAAAGCTGGGAGATATGAACAGTGCTGTGTACTAGGGAGCCTTCATCTGCTCCCTATTTCCTTCTCTGTTCCTGAGCTTATATTGGCATTTGGATGAAGAGAGAAAGATAACACTTCCTACATCAAATGGCTGCTCTTCTCCAGAAGGCAAATAGATTCAATTCAGCCTGAATTGAACTTCCAAGCCAAGAGGGGCTTTAACCTTTGTCCAACAGGAGAAAAAATTTACTGTGATCTACCTTCACTTTTTAGGAACTATATTCCCCAACCTGTAATTGAAGAGCATTGTTTCCTGTGCTCACTACAGTGATCCCAGGATGAACCTCAGTGGTCTGTGTTAAGAAGCCACACAAAGAGGTGGTATTTTCTGACCTCCAGGTCAGTGACCCAGTCCAAAAATATGAATATATCACCTGATCTAAAGTAGGTCTGAACTTCTAAAGGCTCTGAAAATACTACACAGTTGATTAAAAATGAAATGGAAGAGTATCCCCCATCTCTCATCCTCTCATTTCCTAGCAGGCATATGCCTGACTCACGAACAGCGTTAGGCATAATGGCTTGAGTAAATTATAAAAAGCACAGTTAGAGTTATACAAATCAGTCCTGAACACTTGAACTATAGCCATGGAAGAGCTAATTGCTTGGAGAATCTCATCTTAGACAGTGGCAATACATGCAACCAGACATTACAGCTGGCTCGCATTTCTCAGTCCATGGGATCAGAACTACCAAGAGTGATGTGTCAGCATAATTTGGCTTTACTGCATTTTTCTTTTTATAAAATGGTTGCTCTTAGGATATACACATTAAAAAGCTTTAACTAAATTTTTTGTGATAATTTTTTCCTAAGTGTTCGCAACTCTCTTTAAACCACAGGCGCAAACAGCAGTTTGGGCAGCATGGAATTAGAGGCTAGTTTTCTAGACTTTCTACAAATAGCAAGTCAGTTTCTCTAAAATAAAATTTCCTTCCTATTACTTCCAACTTCAGTACCTCATTTCCTCCTTGTACAAGGGCTGCCCTTCAGCATTTCCATCAGGAGGTGAAGAAGAAAAGCTCTTTGACACAAGAAGGATTACTTCATTGCCTACCATGTTTGTCCTGTGCTTACATTTCCCTGTATTCTCTTCCTTTTTTACCCCCCCTTTTTCCCATAGGAAGGTATTCTATTTTTGTGCTAGTACTGTGCCATGTTTGTGTTACTTTTTTCAGCTGTTTTGGTGCTTCAAGACTTTGGGAATTAAGGAAGAGCTGGTTGACTGATAGTAAGGGCTTTTTTCTTCTCATTTTCTGAAAGATTCTCACCAGTACTCTAGACTGCTCATCCAGATATTCAACAGAGGGATGGAGGGGAAAGCTACTTATAGTAAATGCAGGGTGGTGGTTTTTTTGGTTTCAGTTTTTTTTCTTTCCATTTGTTTTTTGAAAATGCGTAATTCATGTAATAAAACCAAACCCTCTAACACATAGTGATCTGATACCACAATGCGAAATTCTGGAAGTAGGATCCATAGCGGAGCCAACAATGACAGGCAGCATAATTCCAAGAAATCTCATAACTACAGCAATTACTCAGTACACATTTAGAAAGACCCAAACTTTCCACAAGTTAGCTGAAAAGATTCTCTGTATTAAGTGTGCTTATACAGTAGTGAGATTTCTACTATTCTTTCTCCCCTGTGAGTCAAAGAATCTCTCCTTTCCCTCTATCTTTTTAATCTTAGAAATGCCAGGAATGCAATATCCTGTTTTCTTTGGTTTTGCTGGGGGGCCTTGTGGGTGCTTTAGGAGATGTTTAAACGCTGAAACTTTAATAAAGAGCTCTGTTGTCCAAAAGAACCTCATTAGTCATGGACAATAAAAGACTATTAATAGCAACATCAACAATATGCAAAAAAAAAAATCAAAACAGCATTTAAAAGCCCTTTTTTCTCTCAAATGTGAAAGATCCTCTTACTTTAGTCTTGTGATAGCCTCACTTTATTACTCTGTGGTCAGCTTTTCTGTTTGTAAAACTGTGACTTCTAACGTAAACACCCCTTTCCAGAAATTCTATTCCGCTTTTGGAAAGACACCTCTTTCAAGGTTGTTACAATCCATCACAAATTGGTAAAAGAGATACCCATTTTGTCCCTTTGAAAAATCACAATTTGCACTTTTGAAATAATACAGGTTTTAAGAACTCTAACCCAAGGCTAACAAAAGTGATTTCACAGTAACTCAGGGAGGTACAGGCAATTAGCATTTTACTGTGGATGAACATTTCGCAATAAAAAAATACGATATTTTACTGCATATCCTTGCTAAGGCTTCTGAATTGTGTTGAAAAGAAACAGAACAGATTTGCTTCCAGAGGAGAGTAAATACAAGCACACTTAAGAGTCCTTAGGTGCTAGGAATTCTTTTTCAAAAATAAATACTTCCATGTGAAACTTAACTAATGTTACAAACTTGATAAATGTGAATGTATGTCAGGTAAACTAATAAGGAAGAATCAAAGCTAACTTAAAAAAGAAGACACCATATAGCAAAATGAAAACAGAGATGGAAAGGCCCAAATAAAATATTTACCTTTAAGCCATTTGCATTCTCTCTGCTTTATTGTAATGCAACCCAAGCCATTAACTATATATAGCTCAGTGTCTCTTCAGACAGCAAAAAATGACTTAGCAACACAACCAAGTCAATCCGTTCTTTTACAATGCAATATGGTTTTAATTAAGAAAGAATGCCAGTAAGAAGGAGACCTTACAAGTTTAATAAGCTGAGAGCAATTCAGTTTTTGGAAGTGGGGGGGAAAGGGTTAAGCTTTTTATTGTAAACTTCACATGTTTTATGTTAATACAACTATTTAAGGCCTTTCTTGACTTTCTGATCATGTCTTTTGACAGGAAAGGGAGTATTTGTTTGTGTCTGATTTTAACTCTCAGGAAAGTAAACTAGAACTGTCCAAAAATGTCTACCCTTTTTTCTGACCTCTGCCTTCCAAAAGGAGCAGTTTAGGCATGATGCATTTTCCAGAGAATGGAAGTATGAAATTCCTTTTCTAATGGAAAAATCTTACCTGGGTAATCATTCTTGTCTACATCTGAGTCTCCTCTTAGAGTGAAGCCAAATCCCGAAGGCATGGACTGTGAGGCCCAGGCTCCAATGAGAACCTGGGAAGGGTTAGTGTTTAACCCATTACTGTATCCGTTGTAAATGAGCACTTTCCCTCTTCTGTCTTCTCCTGCAAACGGTGCACCAATAGCAATGTCTACAGTGCAAAAAATAGAATAAAAAGAATGGGCACAATTAAAAATTAACTCCCAGCAGGAAAACAGACACAAATGGCTTCTGCTGCAAACATGCAAGATCTTCAAGATTCTCTCCTTCTGTATGGATTCTAGTTTGAAGGCAAATATACAAAAATGTTTGCAGTGACTTTTCTGCGTCAAAATTTCATGACAAAAGCTTATAAAATAATCCTATGAAGATGTTATTGAATTACAGTCCACACTGGATTCCTCTACAAATTTCCAGGGCAGTTAATTAGCTTTAATAAACCAAGATTTAATGAATGCCTGCTTCTACTTTAATATTTTTAAACAGGCACCGATTTTCCTTGATTTCCTCTATCACCTAATTAAACAGGAACAGCTGTTAGATAAAACTAATTTTCTTTTTCCATACAAAATATTCTACATAGACCAAAAGAATTCCATCCCCTCAAACATCCAGTACTTTAGTATGCAAAAGAGAACAATGGAATATCATGTTTGCATCTATACCAAGCCATGATCTTATTGAGAAATAGGAATAGTACCGAGTCAGGAATTTAAAAGGAGGCCTCAGTCACTATGCAATTAAACAATTCTTTAAAATGTGGTGCCATATCAAGAAGCAGAACTCACAGTGTTTTTCTTAGTTCCTATGCAAGGGATGTGGAGACAGTCATGTGTCCAGACTGAGATTCAACAGTTACACTAGCAGAGCTAGCCAATAGGAAACACCAGAAGATACACATCTGCAGCTCTCTTTTTTAGGTTCCCATCTAGGAGTTGATGCTGAACTTCTCTATTAAACTTGAATTGAGCACCTGGAATCTGTACCTTCACTCTAAAGGCAGAAGTGCACAAAAGTTCTATGACTGGTATCTTCAGCTATGAAGCAGAAGACTGGCTCCAGATTCTTGTTAGTCTTCACACAGTAACAGAGGAAGGCAGGAATGTCTCCTGCCTGCCTTATTGAATTCTGGAGAGCAGGGAGACCAGCATTCCCTGCCCAGAGTTGCTGAGGGCATCTGCTATTGCTCACAGGTAGAAAACAGGAAGTCTCCACCATGGGGCTCAGCTCTGCTGAACTCCATGGTGGGATTCCAGGACAGGCCAGTGAGGGTATTCTCAGCAGTCATAATCCAATGGCTTCTACCCACAGAGGGTATTCATATTTTGTACAGTCTGAACCCCAAATAAACTTATGTCTTCCAACATGAGTTCTTCCTTGCACAGCAGCCACACAATGAGGACATTGCCCCAGAAACCAGTGGCTTAGAGCACTGGAGTAAAGTCCATACATTTTTTCTAAGTGGGCCAATTATCTTAAAGGCTACAGTGCACAATAGCTCCTGTAGGAAAAACTTCTTGGTGTTTTAGATGCAGAGATGCCTGTTTTGAAGATCCCTAACATCCTGGAAATAAGAAGTAAGGAAAAGCATGCAGGGAAAACTAAGGAGCTACTGACCATGTCTAGGAGGCCAACTCCAGGTGATGAAGGCATCCCAGCTATCTCAGCTAAGTGAGCGGTTTACTTGCACTATTTTCTTGAATGTAGGCTGCCAGTTAGCTGACATTAATATTTTGGTGTATGTGTGTGCTATTAGCATTCAAAAAAGGACCCATTATGCCAATGTTTCTTTTGGTGCCTAAGTACCAATGGAAGGCCGATTCCAAAATAGTGCTTCTGTACTTGCCCAATTCTTTCCCTGCTGACAAAATGCTCCACGTACTGAGCCTCATTCAATTTTCAAACTCCTCCAATCATTTGAGGAGAGAGGAACCCTGCTTTTACACAAACACAACATCTTAACTGAGTAATTAAATGTAATTACAGTAATAAAACAAAAAATATATTTTTATTCAAATGACCAGACTAATAATTAGTATAAAATAGCCATGTAGTCAATATGACTGCCCTCTTATTGGGAAATTTTTCCTGATTTGGCTCTCAGCTTTATTTGCATTAGTGTAAATTCTCATGATTTTCAAAGGCCATTATATGTTTAAAAGCCTTTTTCAGCCACTGCACAGACACACAATATTCACTGTTAGCCATTTTTAATTTCAATGTTATACAGAGATATAGAACATTACATAAAAATTACCATTATATCCATCTTGATTGAGATCCCCAAGGTGTGTGATTGCACTGCCAAATCTGCCAAACACCTCAGTGCCTGTCAGAATTTGCGCATCTCGGAAGAGGAATGCACTTTCTTGCAGGTAGAGATAAACTTGACCAACTTCTTTAGGCTTGCTCTCAAATTCTCGTTCCATAAAGAGAGGGGCACCAACTAAGATATCATCTAAACTGGAAGAGTCAAACAGAAAACAGTGTCTGGGTATAAAAAAAATAGTATAGGCATTTGCTAACAGGAAGCTGATAATTATCATATGGTCATATTCTAACTGAGGTAAGAAAGTATTTCTGGAGTTCTGGTCTAAAAATGGTAAAAGCATGGTTGCTTAGGGAAGGCTGCCCACAGCTATGCCCACACCAGTTTTGAATGTCTTCATGGATGGAGATCCACAACCTCTCTGGGAAACTGTTTCCAGTGTTTGATCACCATCACAGCAAAAATAGTTCTTTCTAGGCTTAAACTGGATTTCTTGCACTTCACTTTATGCTCACAATCAACATTGAAAACTTACACTTTGCAGTTGATATTTATCACACAGTATCTCATCTAGAAGCCTTTTAATCATGTTGTAGAACACACACATTTTAGAAGTTGTGACAAAGTACTTCTAGAAATGTTATTTTTAAATTAAGTTTTATAGTATGTTTCCATAAAGGAAACTGTATTTCAAAATGTCAGGTCACTTTGGTACAACTGTTCCACTTTATATGTTAGATTTTACCCTATGGCATGAACAACTAAAAAAAAAAGGAAGGAAGCAGATGCTAACTTGACATCTGTGGTGGGAATTTTCCTTTCACATTAAACATCAAAAGTACTCCTCTACTAATGGAAGATGTTTGTGCTTGGGACAGAATATCCACTGAAATGGTTACCATGAAACAATAGCAACAACAAATATTAATCACAGATGCTCTTTTAAAAATAAGTTTTTTTGCATATGCCATAAACTAAAAGCATTACACAGTAGTACTATCAACACTTACTATCTTATTACACTGTAAATTACACAGTAAATTGGGATCCCATGGAGTTAAATGCTGCATATGGTAAAAGACGAGCTTGGCTCCCACCAGTATTCTACAAATGACTGATTGTAAGACTGAGGGAGATTTTTTTAGAGGTGATAAGGAACCAAATCATTGAGTCAGGAAGCTATCAGTACATTGATGTAAAATATACAGATACCCAGACAACTTTATACTCCACAGAGCAATATCCAGAGTGCCTCAAATGGTGAAAAGAGAGGCAGACTATCTATCATGGCCTAGAATTCTCTAAGCAGAAGTCTAACCCAGAACACAAGATTCACCAGCTGAGACAGAAAACAAGGTGACAGGAGCTGGAGCTTGTTGTACAGGAAGCACAGCACCTCAGCTAGAAGTGCACAGTACTGGGTTATTTTTCTAGGAAAATTTCTACTTTGTCAAAATAAATGACAATGACTGTAAAAAATGCATGAATAGTGCAGGGAGCAGGAGCCAGAGGCAACTGAGTAAGATGGCTCATCATCTGATGTACTGAGGGAAAGGTGGAAGGAAGGTAGTCATCTAATACACTGACCTATTTCTAAACTGGTTCTGGGCAGCAGAGTTACAGGGAATACATGCAGCACTTGGTTTGCCTTCCCTCCAGGTCTTCACATTACCACCCCCACCAAGGCCTTCCTTTCCTTATCCTCTTGATTTTTGCCTTCTCTGCCAGAGCTGAGCTCTGTAGGTCAAGGCAAGCCGCTTCAGCAAGTCCTCTGCAATTCTAGGAGTTGGGGTTTAGAGTTTGTTCTTTTTGTGCTGTCACAGAACTGTAGAAAGGAACGATTTGTCAGCTATCCAACTCTCTCTAATCTTCATTTAGTTATTTCTGGTTCTTCTTCAAGTGGATAAAATAAGCAAGCAATTGCTGCTTACCATACTTTATAGTTAGTTTTGCCTCCCAGCTTCTACAGTTTAATTATTTAGATAACAAACAGTAAAAGGGGTGTGGGGAGTGTGTGTACTTGTTGGGTTCTAAGTATTTATGTGATTAGCATTATGCATTTTTATTGGTGAAGGAGGATATTTCAATTGGCCTTTTAAATTTTAGGAGTTCATGTTTAAAAAATTGAGAGTTTTGAGCCAAATTCAGGTTAATGTGATTCCTTTTAAAAAGCATATAAGAGTAAAGTAAAAGCAAAAGTCCCTGCACAACAATATTAAACCATGAAGTGTAGTTCAGTTTGCAGAGGTATTTTGAACTGGTTCCTTAGATTGATTTCATTGCTGCACTAAGATGTTACAGTTAACATAAATTATATGTTAATTTTTTTGTTCCAGCACAGAAAGGTAACCAGCCAGTACAACGTCCCTTCTGATTAAAAAAAAATCTTTAAAAAGCAGAAAGCTGACCAAAGCTGAGACTGTATGCCAATCCTTTGTATCCTGCTGCGTAATAAAAAGCAGGAGTATGGGAAATGCCAAGAGGTCAAAGGATAACTATGGAAAGCTTTGATATATGCCAAATAAAAAACACAGCAAACAGTTTATTTCACTATTTTTATTGGACAATTTCAGCCTAAACTGAAAGTGCTCTCTTTTTCCCTCTTTATTAGGAACAGAGCTCGTAAGTTCATGGCAAAGCTTGATTCTTTAAGTTTCATTGTGGATTTCTCACTATTAGCAGTGGGCAACTAAACAGTAGCTCAACCAGTATCCTTAATTTCCCTGTTCTGCCTGCAATCCTGATGTGGTACAGATAAAACAGCAAGGGTCACCCTGGAATACCTGCAGAACCACTGGAGCAGAAGGTCTGCAGAGCTTTTTTCCCCTAGGATGAGCCTAATCTTTGAGCCACATGTTCACTCTTACTACAGCAAAGCACCATTCTTATTCATCTTTTATTAATCTCTTTAGAAAATAATTAGGTTTCTCATACTGATAAGGCTATCACTATCTCCTGAGGTTTAGCTGCAAAAAGCCTAAGTGATTTTGAAGTGTTAATTTCTCTTTTGCTTTTTTGCCTCTATTTTACTCTTCAGATAAAAGTTTCTATTGACTATATGTGCAAACCAGCAAAGACAGACTACATATCTAATCAGACATGTTTATCAAGTAGAGCTTTTTGTGTTTTGTTTTCAGTGGGATGTTTGGATCTCAGGAAGAGTCATTAGATTTCTTTTAAGATATAGACTGGGAGACCACACAGATCTAAACAGCAGTTTGATTATATTATTGACATAAACTTTGGTTTTAGAGGTACACAGAAAACAGGAGACCTGCCAAGTAACCCCACAGTTAACAGGAAGTAACCTGCACAGGAAAAAGTTTGGTTCAGTGAGAAATTAAATAGCAAGCTCCCTGAAGTCTATTGAGTGCCTATTCCAACTTAATTAATGCTTCTTTACCCTTTCACATTCGTAATACATTAATAGGATTAAAAAAATCCTGACTCCATATACAATCATAAAAATACAAATTTTCAAAAGCTGTGGTACTATGACAAAATCTGATCTTAGAAACTTGGAAAGATATGAGTCCTATGAAGCCACTGTTGAAGCTTCTGGATTTTTGTCGTTCTGTTTTGTAACTGCAGTAACATTTTACCACCTTGTTACTCTTCTCTTTTCTTACACTCCTCACTCTTACAAGGATCACTAGTCACTTATGGGAAGCAGTAATTTAGCCCAGAAAAATGATTTATTGCTCTACATTTGAGCACTTATCAAGAAATGATCACAAGAAAAAAAAATGAAGTAGACACAACTGAGACACTTCACAACTGGCAAGAGTATGCCACATCTTTAAATACAGTCCTGGCTCACCTTTGTGCAGATTCCAAGGCTCTGAGCTTCAGGGATCTTTATCTCCTTGCTAGAAAGCCAGTACCAATTTTACCTTACTAAAGTCTATTCTTGTAAAATATTCAATCCAACTTTACATGAGCTGAAAGTTAGCAAGTGTGTTGTTCAACAGGCCCTGGAATCCCCAGGGTCCCAGGCATGACCCTAGGAGCTGAGCAGTGCTCTCCCTCAGAACAGCTATGGGACATAGACAATTGTTGGTCCTTGGGATGATAAAAATGAATGGCCAACCAGCAGGTGCTGGAATGAGAAGCTGATGATATTGCAAAGCTTTCAAAATTGAGAAGTGAAGCTATGGATGGCTCCCATGTGAGAAGACTTACCTGCTTTTGAGAATGGCAGAATACACTTTTGACTTTCACCTATCTTATCACAGTGGTAGATAGCACTGGATATTCCTTGTTTTTCTACCTGGATCTGTTTCCTAAGACTTTGAACATTCCTGCTCTGACACATGGTTTTGAATAAATATTTCAAGATAAACTCATCCAAACTAGGCCTGCATATACTCGTGCCACTGTGATTACACAAAGATAAGCCTATGTGAACAACTAAAATTAGAAAAGCAGAGAGGTCAAGAAAAGCATTTTAAGGTATGAAGCACCTGAAAACCTAAATTTATTAATAAATATCAGGCATTGCTTCTATGAATGTTCAGTGGAGCTGAATATATTTGGTAACCTACCCATCATTGTTAACATCAGATACTGCAACTGTGTACCCAAAATAAGACGCCATCTGGAAATAAAAAACAACAGATAGGCTTTCATATCAGATATCAATTAAAAATTTTTTTACTGATAATCCTCTTTTTTTCCTTGTCATTAATACCAAAAATAATTTTATATAGTCTTAAAACTATGTTAATGAAACTATATCCCCTAGAGATAAAATATTTCATCAAGTAGTTGCTTGACATTACCTGTTCACCAGTGAAGTTCTGGATAAAGGTCAAGTCTGAAGAATTAATAATTGAGACCTGGTAACAGAAAAATAAGAAAGTTTCAAGCACACCTGGAGATGCTACAGCATGACAACACTGCAAACCACTTTGACACATTGAAGGATGGTCAAAGTGGCCAGGAAGAAACAATTCTTTTCAGTCTCACCACAGCTTCGCCGTATGATCTTGAACAAATCACTAAGATTTATGACACAGGTTCCCCATGAATAAAATAGGTAAAAGACTATTTCCCTTCCCTACTGGACACTTAACAGCAGCTAATCACAGACTATCAGTTAATCAGTGACTAGGCAAGAAAACATGAACTTAAAACATAAAGAAATATATATATATATATATACACACACACACACACACACACACACACACCCCCCTTTCTTCTGAAATATTTTAAGAACAATTCCAGAGATACAAATAATTTTGAGTCCACAAAACTAGAGAATGTGTCTCTGGCTGGGATCTCTTTTCTCAATCAGGTGAGTTGTGAAATTTTTTTTTCCTATGAGGTACAAGCTGTATCCACAAATGTATATTGTTTCCTCCCTTCACTGCTAACTTCCTATCATGATTCTTTGCATCTGGTATTCAGTGTATATACTTACAGCACTGAAAGTAAACACTGGGTATGAATAGTCTGAACTTGGACTCCTTTTCACTGCAGACACAGCATAGCACATGAAATATGCTAACCTATGGGTAAGTTTAGGTCTAGTAACACTTAGAGGGTATAGGGATATGAGTTTTTCTCAGAGCATGCTTGTAATTTCCTACTGAAAACAGACTTTGGAAGGTATTAAGTGCTTACCATTCAATGCCTAAGCCAGTCAGGTATTTCATACCAGCCAAGTAAGCTTGAGGGTGAAAGTCAGTGGCAGTTTTCTCTGATTTTAAAGTTTGATATCAGAGAGACAAAATACAATGTAGCTTTTAACCTTTCTAATAGACTAAGTGCTCTCTTACTATAAAAAGGATAAAATGAGGGTCCAGTACATACATAGCCAAAGTTCTGTGCTCCCCTCGGGACTCCAGCAACCAACTCTGAAAGGATAAATGATCAACAGTGAATTGGTTATGTTATCTGAGTGGTGCATGCAACATTCATCCCATGCCACTTAAACCTTCCTTGAGATATATATATATATATATGTATGTGTGTGTCTCAAACATGGGTTCATTTGTGGAAATGTACTATGTACTACATCTCTTGGCTTTGTGAGTCTGAACCATGTAGCTGTTCAGCTACTCAAGACAGCTACCCCTTAAGGAATACTTTCTGACTGCCAGCATTACACAAGAAACACAGCTCTTCAGGTACGAAACACCAGGGATCACAGGTATTTTCAGCTAACTGTATGTTTTGAAATCCTTTACAATTTCAGAACATCTGAAAATAGCTAAATCAGGAGAAAATTTCTATTTATAAATGATTCTTTTTAACATACTTTACCAAACAGACAGCTGTTACAGGAGCTTTTCTTCTACACTAGATCCAACTTGCAGAGAACAGATACTGTTCATTTCCTAAAACACCTGCAAAACTTACTTTGCAATTTAAAAATTAGACCATGTTCAGCCTGTTGTTAGTTGTCCTACCACAACACTGCTATGAGTTCAGCTTACCAGAGTGGCTGAATTAAGTGAACCTGGATGGCTCCACCTAAAATGTTGTCTGACTTCTAAACAGATCCCTGAGAATGATACCAGAACATCAGATTCAGACTTTTGTGTTACTTACATTCTTTGTTAAGTTGCACTGTCTAAGGAAATATTTGCCTCTGAGAATACTGAGTACAGATAGCTTAAATCTCATCAGTGTTTCAAATGTATAATAATATATAATAATAATAATGTATAATGTATGTTCCCGAGTAGAGACCCAGAATAAGGAATTTAATAGGTGCATGGCTATATGGTTTTCATCCAACTACATAGCATCTTACCTTGCTCAGAATCACCAGTAAATTCCCCAGCAGCCACTGAGTATCCTGTTTAAAGATAAATTACAAGAAAAACCCCACCTTGATAAACAATTTCTTTCAAAATATATGCAAGGCCAATTAGATTTGTCTCTTTGACTGATCATATGAATTCAAATTTTCTATCATTAGTACACTAAAACTGTGTGGAAAAAAGGAAAAATTTTTATCACATTATTATTACTAAATTAATGGTAGGTCTGAATGTATAATACATTGATCCCTCTTTCGAAAAAATGAGCTTCTAAATCATTAATACTTAATAAATTATCTGAATAAAACAGCAGGTACTGTGGTGTTTTGCCCTAAAACCCACCGACACAATTTAGGTCTCCGTTACCGTACCGTAGTATGTGAGAGTCCCAGTTGAGCTTTGTATGGAAGACACATTTCCAAAAGTGCAGTTAAGCACTTCTTGGAGCTTTAGTGAATCTGTGAGATGGTTGCTATTGTCACAGTAAAGACTTTTGGGTTGTATCAGGGAGTGTAATTTCAAGGCTATGTGCAGGAGTGAATGGATGCATCTTTGCCTTCCAATTCTCTTCTAGACTATTCTAGAACTATGTGAAGAAAAACCTGTCTTACACACCAAAAACGTGAATATCATGAAAATTCTTAGAGATCAGTACTAATAAAATGCAGATAAGAAGCCTTTTTTCTACTTATTACATAATATTGCCAAACTGACTTTTGTTATTGCTTACTCCAACTGTATCTTTTAAATATCTGTGAGAATAAATTGAGTATTTGTGTAATACTGTACAAAATACCACAGAACTGAATTTTCATTTATCTACTAAAGAGTGAAATAGTCTCTAGTAACCTTAAGTTCAATTCATCATCTTGGAATGAAAAAAATACATAAATGGGAAAATCTCGTATTTCTGCTTAATTATTTAAGTTAAAATAATAAGAACCCTAATGAGTCATTTAATATTTCAACACTCAAACCCTGTTGCTGTGCATAACTTTAAGAATGTTAATAATCTCACTGAAGTAACCAGCAAACTACTGATTTGCTGCTGTGCTTAAGGCAAAACATTTTCAAATCCTCTCACAATTGAGCTAGTAGTAATTTAGGGCTTTTTCCCATATTTATATGACTTGTGCTTTTAGAACATATTGCTAACTTATCTAGAGCTTAGCTTACCCATGTAATTGTCATCATACGAGGGTGGTGCCACTCCTGTTTGCTTCTCTCGTGCCAGTTTCCTCAGAATATCCTTGAAGGAATAATTTGCAATGATGTCCGCAATACTTGCAGTGATTACCTGACCTGGATTCAAACAGCTTCATAAATGAAAAGGACATAAAAGAGAGCCACATTCTACAGAACATGGCTTGCAGAACATCAGAACACAGCTGAAGGGATAACATAGCATGGAGGCAAAGAGAGATACCTTTTCTCCATCTTCCTCCATTATTACCCTGGTAGTCTCAAGAGTACATGTAAACCAATACAATAAGGCATTGAATCTCTATTGAACCATCACAAAAACATCTCTAGACCCATTTCAATGTACTGATTCAAACTAAAGTCACTGCACTGTACAAATGTCGTAGACCACTGGAAGCCATTTCTCAGTGGAGAATTCAGAGCTATGAATTCCCTACCATCACGATCATCTACATCTTCCTCCTTTAAAGGCATTGCAAAAACACATCAAAGAGGCTGAGAATGGGCAAGTGCGTAGGCAGAGGCTGGGAATCAGCTATATCATACATGTCAAAACAGGTTTAAACAAAAATAACCTTTTAACCCTTTACCAAAACAACATTAGGTTTTATCTACATGAGAAACTACATCTTGGAAGCTACAGTGATACCACAAATTAACTTCTAATATATAGAGGTAAGTATTAAAGGTTGTGTTCAGAAACTAACAGTAACAAAAACTTTAAAAAATACATTTGCTGTACAAGTATTAGCTATTTTTAAACCTGCAGTATTTCTCCAGAAAAATTGAACTTACTAATTAAACAACAAATATGCTAAAATACCAACATAAAAATAGTTATTTGTATTTGTTTCACTTGCCATATAACCTACATCCTGAATTTTCCCTGACTTTTTATGCTCAGTTGCTGTTAAGCAATTGTTCTGATTTACTTTTTTGGAAAATAAGATCAGGGACTGGTTATCCCAAACTGACAAAACAATAGAAATCTAGAATAACAACGCTTTCTGCTTCACTTCTTAGATCAAGTTATGCAGCCAGATGAACATACCTTGCCAATAAAAACTACCGGGCCCTCCTACTATCAGGTCTCCATTCTACAAAAAGCAGAATTGAACAAAATTATACCACAAAAGAATACTGCAAAAATGAGCATGCATGGGAAAAAATTATTTAAATGACCCAATTAATATCAGCATCATGATAAAGGGGAGTAGCTGTGTTCAAGGAAAGAATGCAGGTACATAGATCTACAGAAAAATTCAGTTGAAAAAGAGTTAAGAACACCCTCTGCATCTTCGCTTGAATGAAAGCTGAAATATTTTTACTACTAACATAACATTTTAAAAATTGCTGCTTATTTGTAATAAAGTTAGCATAAAAGAGGGTCTTCACATTCAATAAAATGACAGTAATGTTTTATAGAGAAGTACCCTACACTGAGGTCTTAATCCCTTGGCTATTAGTATAAATAACAACGCAGATACAGAACACTGAACACAATGTCAATGGTCAAAGTTATGTGAGGCCCTGGTGCTCTAATAATGGCACAGATAACAACAACAGTTGCTAAGTTTATCCTCTGTCCCACTATATTGATTCTGGACCCCCCTGGCATTTAAGAACAACTAGTACTTGCCCTTAAGCACTTTCCCCCCCACATGAGAATGGTCTTACTCAATGATTACTGTGCCTCCAAAAGCATCATTAATACAAACTATTTTAATTTCTTAAAACTAGCTGGTGCCTGCCCATTACTTTTCGAAGGTCAAGTCCCTGTGAAGCATTGTAAGTGGGATGGACTGAGATAGAAGCATAAAGAATTGTTTGCCTGATTATCTATTAAAATAGACAGACCAGAGTCAGAGTGGAATGCTACAAAGAGATAAACAGGTGCTGATTATTTTTTTGTTAATGGAAAACGGGAAATTTTGGAGCTTGAAAAGGAGGAAAGACCTTGCAACAACTTCACTAAACATTTCATATGAAACACCATGATAAACACACAACAACTGAGACAGCACTTGAACACTGGGGATACATCACAATTACATTTGGTCAAAATATTCAGGTAGAAACTCACCTTGTAAAAATCTAAGCTGAAACCTGCTTGACAAAACCCTTGTCCTTCAGGATCTGCGTTGCCTGCAATTATGAAGGTAGATTTTACTGATTTCACAGTGCTTATGGAAGATAACATACACACCCCGGGGGCTGCAAGGCTGTAAATCCAAAACTGCCAAAATATGTGAAAAGATATATTCTTTTTCAGAAGAGGCAGAGAAAATCAAGACCTTCTAACTAACCTCACTGAATCTAACCTAACTAAACTTGGTTCTAAATGTAAATGCAGTTTTTCCCTATTCACCAAGAAGATGGCTACTACATCCTCAGAACAACACAGTGTGTAACAGCAGTGCTAATGTACATGTCTTTCTTACATGCTAAAAGTTCTTCACAAATGAGCTACTGAGGATGATATTTGCACAAGTGGTGATACAGGCTTGTGTGTTTCTATGTAGGGTCTGGTGTTCAAATGGTGATCTTGTGATGAGAGATACATACTCAGCATAAGTATGAATAATTGGTTTGAAATGCTGTCTGGTTCTTATCTACATTTGCTGTTTGCTACATTTTAAAGCCATACAAATTGAACCAATTAGAGCTCATCACCATAACTGCACACACTTAATTTACTTAATTTCTCCTCTTTCAATTAATTATACAATAAAGCATCCATTTGCAGGCATATAATTTAATGATGATTTTTCTTTACACCCTCATTTAATGCAGTAACATTACACAGCAACCTTCATTCAACTAAGGCTGTGTGAAGACTGAAACAGTGAAAATATTGAGTGCAATATCAATTCCTTCAACACAGGATTGTTCATATTAATACTTACTGTTGCGACATGGTGAATATTCAGCATATGCACTGAAGTTCTGAATTGCTACATAACAGGTGCCAACAGGGTCCTTCTCAGGGCTATCTTTAAGGGTTCTCCAATGATACAAAGGAGCACAAGCCTGTCAAAACACAAACAGTGTCACACATACTTTTCACATACTCATGCATCTGGCAAATGTAGTTTTTTTAATAAACTGTATACAAAGATTGTCTCTGGTATTGTATCATTCATACAGCAATGATCCCAAGATACTGACGAAGAACATGCAGGACCTGAAATGCACACTGATTTTTCACTTACAGCCCTTGGTAGGCAAAATCTGTCAGGGATTACAAGTCACCTTTAAGCATATGTTACAAATACCCTCTATGCCTGCTTCACAAGTAGTATGTTTGCTCTATTACTGCTCATTGTACAGGACTAAGCCTGTAGTTTAAGATGTGAATCTCACATATGTGGCTTTAGGCAATCCCAGTTCTATCCTGGTATGTTTTAAGACAATAGTTATTGCAGCAGAACTTACTTTACTTCACTTAGCAGAAGGAGATTTTTCAGAGTGTTGTGTCATATTGTCTATCATAATCATCAGATTATTTGCCTGCTTATAAACCCCTGCTTCAAATCTTTGTAGATATGATACAGCTATTCCACCATCTGAGTGTACATTTTTTTCTTAAGTAAGTTTTGGCTAGAGAACAAGTATTTAATCTGCTGTGTTACAGCAGTGGTGTTACAAACATGACAGTGTAAAGATAAAAGATATACAAGTTGTGTAGAGAAAGGCATCTTTTCTGAGGCAATCCCGTTAATTAGAAAAATAAAAATAATAAGCTGTCAGGTCATGCTTCAGGGGTTCCTATGCCCTAAAACTTTTCACTTCCAGGGAGGGTGAAGACACTACCTCTCCCTATAATCTTGCCTCTGCAAGACAAATAAATCCTTCATTCATATCCTACCTTGTCCTACTTATCCAATGAGAAACCTGTCTGCCTCTGGCAAGGTATGGCTATTACTCACATTACTGTATAAGCCTTCGATCTGCAATCAGTTCCAGCCTGATGAATTACTGTGCTACTCAGAGCTTGCCATGTAAGTCAGAGCTTCTGGAGCAATGTTTAAGGCAAATGTGTCTGCCTAGAAAACCTTGCATATTAAAGAGGAGTATGTGTCCTGTGGGGGTGGTTTTAGGTACATTTGACATCAAGTAGAATGGATTGAAAAAAGAATGCAATATAAACACTGATTTGATGCAGTTTACCATCATATTTGTAGCTTAAAAAACAAGTTCCTGATAGTTTGATGACATTTTCTTTTTCTTCCCCTTTCAGCCTACAAAGATTAACAAAGTTTTCCGGATTTGCTCTCCAAATTTTTGCCTGAAAAGAGTCGACTATATCTACATTTCAGTGTGAGAAGAATTACCAGAAGAATTACCAGAGTGTGAGAAGAATTACCATAAAGCTTGGTCAGTTCAGACACAGCACATCAGATGGTGACGAGGTTTTCTGCTCACTTGATTAAGACTTAGCAAATGGTGGTAAAGAAGTACTTTATTTCAATTTGTGAATTCTTGTTTAATAGGGTACATAAAATGAAGTATCTTCAGCTATTTTAAAAATTTTTTAGAATTTTTATGTTTACTTAGCTCTGTAACAGAATAGGGTAATGTGTTATTCATTACCTGTTTCATGTCAAAATCTTTCAGTAGGTTAACCACAAGGCATATAATACAAGGGAAAGCACTTCCTTTTGACATTTCCTCCATTCTGACTATTTTTTAAGTAATAATTGTAAGTTTTAAGCAAATCCCAAAACAAATTATTGTTTTGTAATTGTAAAAGCTAATAAAACTAACGACCAAACTAATTATTCTTATCACCACTACTTCAGTGTCATTTTCAATGTAATCCTGAGTGCATAAATTGGAAATATAAACTATCTGTGTATTAGAAGCATCACCACCCCTCTACTAAGCAATAAAACATACTTGCCCACTGCTGAAGGCCTCTATCAATACAGGGAAAATGTTCAGTGAAACTGGAAAACAGTCATCATGTTTTCACAGTCATCTTGATTTGGAACTTTTTTAAAATTACTTTTTTGCATCTCTTTTACCATGACTGTGACATAGCTGTTCAAAGCAATGTAAATGTGACAAAAGAGGTCAGTGCTTTCTTTCTCCTTCTAACTAAACTTCAATAGATGTTCTTGGCTTTCACTACATTTCAACATATTCCAATACATATAATTTCGTTACATTCTGTATTTAACATTCCAAATGTATCTTCATAATGCAAAACATTTTATAGCATAGAGCTATCAGTTACTCTGTATCTCTAAAACATGTCCATTATCTGTTTTAAACACATCATTCACTTCCATCACAATATGCCATTCTGCTATTTTCACATGGCAGCAGGATCATCTTCACTTGATAAGTTCAACCTGATTCTATAAACTTTCATTTTCAGAATTATATACATCATCTGCTTTATAATTCATGCATAATCACAGTTATTTCCATAATATACACATAGAGAGCTATTAAATATACACATTTGAGGAAAATAAAACATTATATCCAAATGAATACCAAACACATAAGGCTTACCACAACTTTTTCTTTATGAGCTTTGACTGTTGCTCCAAACCACTGATTTGTCTTAAACTCAATAGGTTCCTTGGTGCCATTGACTTTAATTTTCCTGTTGTCTGACAAAGAAAGAAGCAGCATGTTGGCAGCTTATTTTTAAAAAAGTATTACCGTGTCAGTTACAGACACAGATGAAGGGACCAAAGGATATATTACATTGCATCAACTGTCACCATCCAACTTGTTTAACTGAAAATGAACCTTCTAGTATCACTTTAGCTTTTCACTGGTCATTGGAAAACAGCTTAAATTCACATTAAAAAATTCAAAATAATTACACTTAAATTTTAGAAAAACATGCACAGGACTGGAATGAGAAATGCTGTGTTTCTCCTTGCAAAAAACCCTCAAAAACCAAAGAAACCACATCTTCCCAAAAAAAACCCAAACGAACAAATGAAAAAGATTTCACCTGGAATTTATGATGAAGAATGAAAAAGAAATCTACAAACATAGGTGAAAAGCCCTAAAAAGTTTTCTCAGATGTGGTAAAAATTTTCTACGCAAAAAGCATGTTCCATAATTAGTTTTTGTCAAACAAATGACTTTTCTCAGCATGCTTAGTCAAACTCCAACACTACAGATAGCAAGGGACTCAGTTTTTAACAGAATTACATGTGTACACACTGTCACAAGAGACAGCTTCTTAATGTTACTTTATACAGAGTCTTGCAGATGTCAGCATAAGAGAAGCCATCTGGGCAAAGATTCAAGCCAATTATAATGCATTTCAGGTTTTAATAAAAAGCAGACATCCCTTCCTTTCACCCTCAGTTCTCTGAAGTAAACTGATTTCCCATATGTTCATGAGCTATGCTCTTCCCTTACCAGTCAATCCTAATGAACTATTCAGTTTATACATAAGCAGGGCAATACTCCTTCCCCCTTGTATCTGTGTTCCCTTATGTTTGTTCCTGGTTCCTATCAGGAGGGATTTCAGAAGAATCAATCCTTTTTATTCACTCTAAGTGAAAATAAAAGCAAATACTGTCTCCCTTGGAAGGTCAAAAAAATAAAAGTAATATTAAATTATATACTACGGATTTACACACATTTTAAATAACTGAGGAAAAATGCAGCCAACACTTTAAAAAGCCAACACTCCTTGGGATTTTCCAGCAAGAATATAAGAGATACCTGAATGCTTTTCTAGGATGTTACATCGCCTGTTACTTCAGCTCATGATAACCTCATAAATGTAAATATAAACAGAAATAGAATGAAAAAGGCATTGTATTTAGAGAAAAAGGGTACTCTGCCTCTGTGTTTATTTCTAATAAACATGAAGGCAAGTTGAATGAGAATGAATTTTTTAAAGTTTGAAAGTCTCTAAGGAAACATCTGTAGCAATCTTCCTTCATACGAGTATTTGGTTTTGTGCTGCACCAATTACAAGAGCTACTATGGATGTCTATGCTTAGAGAGAAAAGAGAGACAAATTTCAGGAATATTTAGATCTTAAAAATTCAGGAAATAGAACTTAAAATTACTCTAAAAATATTAATTTTACAAAACACATTTTATTGAAGTTAGGCCTAAACTGGTGTGGAGTGTGAGAGACAGTGCATTTGAGACACCACATTGTAAGAGCTGCCAGCCTCTACCCAGTTGTGGCAATACTCCTTTTATTATTTTTTCCAACGAAGTCAGACCCTTTCAAATTTTAAGGGTTTCGTTTTTCTTTTTTTAATGCTCCAGCAGATCTGAACAAGATCAATGTCCACAGATGATATCTTGATAGAAACAAAGGTTCTGAAGCTTGAAAATCAGCCACGGGCAGCTTACAAGCAGCCAATGTTATCCTGGCTCTGAGGAGACTCATAACCAGTATGCTAACTTAAAAGGAGCTTACGTTTTCAATCAAAACAACATACTTTTCTACTGGTAAAGTACACCAACATTTGAAAAGAAGTTAAATTTTAAAACTAGAACAACCGTTTCCAGGACTTACAAAACCACAGCTGAATTTACCAGCAAATCTGCAAGAACTGGACACCCCCCCCCCCCCCCCACCTAGTGGCATATGGTGTAGTAGGAATCCTGTGTCATGTGGCATGGGATCTTCATTACAAAATAATTAGCAAAATATCAAAGACTAAGAAATTAATAAATAGTTTTTCCCCAAGGTAGTATCTTCTGATAGAAATTTTCTAATCACCTTTGTTCAGCATCCTTACTGGAGCTATGGAGTCACACTCCCAGTTTCTGAGGTTGCGTCTTAAAACGCAGTTTAGTCTTTTGTAAGTAAAAACCAATCAGTATTTCAGATTGCTGTAAAACTTCTTTCCCTACAATTTTATCAAAATGAAGCTAAATACACAACTAACCTGTCTGAATACACATGGGCTGTCATTACTGTGCCCTGCTGTAACTGTCCATTTCTGAGCTACTCACTCATTCACATCTGAGGACATAATCTAGGCCAGTTCTCCTCCTAAAGCAAACATCTGAGAAGATCAGAAGAATCATGGCCTAGAAGTACTTCTTTTTTAACCAACTCTAGATAACTGTGGATGATCAGCTTAGACTAGACTCAGATAGAAACTATTCATTTACCCAGGTAAGTCTCACTCCAACTATAAAAAAAAAATCTGTCTTTGGTACTTTCCTCAAAATAGTGTTATCTGGGTGTTTCAGAAAGTAGTTTGTCTGTATCCTGACAACACCTTTACAGGACAGGGAGGCATCTCTCCCTGTGCTGTTTATGGGGATCTGAGGCCCACAGGCTATGTCTATACTGTACCTTACCCACAGGCCAAGCTGTATTTCTGTGAGCAGCAAAACCTTGGCTTGAATTCAGGTTGCATTCAAATGTCATCTTTTCTAGAAGAGAATGCTTGGCCCCTTTTAGGACAGAGTCCAGGCTATCTTGTATCACGATACGTGACACTAGTGCAAGGATAGCTAGAATACAAGGCAGCAGCTGGGCTGGGCACACAACGCCTGAGCCTGTCCACAAAGCAGTCCAGGGAGTGCCTGAGTACCAGCTGGACTGCTTCAGAGCCAACCCAGGATCTGTTCCAGATGGTTAACAGTCTGGATGATTTGCAAATTTGGCTTGAAACGCAGCTCTGGAGTCACTCATAATTGTACTGCCTAGGACTGTATTGCAGACTAAGGCCCAGACAAAGAGGAGTATGCAAAGAGCAGAGACTTATAAACGTAAATTTAGGTGCAAGCACATCCTTGAACTGCATTTCAGCAACACAAAGCACCTTATTTTCTACTGCAAGAGCCATAACTCCTATACATGGTACTTCCCTACAATCCAGCATCAGAAGCAGCTCTGGAGATAGTGAAACATGATTCTTAAAACCAGTGTTCCTTCACCCAGTCTTTTAGTCTTGAGGTACCTAGGGGCTACCAAAGGGAAAAAAAGGCCGCATACACTGCCACAGCAGTAGCTGGACAAGTAGAAAAATTTGACTTCAGACAGTAAAAAGCAAATCCATGTTAAGAACAACAATGCAGAGATTTCATTTGCCGGAATTAAATCCTGAACCTCGAGCAAGTGTAAATGCAAATCCATCATTTGCACACATTAGACTAAGTTTGGTGCTTTCTGTGGGGATTGATCTCCCCTCAGTCACTGAGCAGTACACTATAAACAGTTTAATAGGCAGGAATCAAACATTACTCTTACAAATATTTCTTTTTCCTACTAATCAAGATCTGCATAAGAAACAGATGTATTTGCAAACACTGGTAGTGGCTTATTGTGATTCACTCAGCTCTTGAATACTGTAAGTAAAAAATGCATCATCTTTTATAATTTGAAAATATTCAAATGAATAAAAGCAAATCAAGGTGGTGATCAGTCAAAGGTTGGTCCTGATAATCTTACCGGTCTTTTCCAGCCTAAATGATTCTGTGAAAATATTTTAATCAAACTTAACACAGGAAAACAATGTTTCTAATCAAAGCAACAAATCCATCTATGTAATAAATCTGCAATTCTTCAGTTAAATTTTCACCATTCCGGAACTTTTCCAAGTATTACCTTTACTTGCTCTATGTGTATTTGCCTGCATGTACTGGATAAACCCAGATGACCACTAATCAGGCATTAATCAGATTCAGTTGCTCTTTTCCCTCAAATCTGTACCTACATCCAGGATGGCAAATCCCTTTCAAATACCTGTTTTGATATATGTGTGTACATACCTATGCACATTCATACATATAAAAATATAATTATATATACACAGAGTAGAGGTGAATAATCACCTCAATCTGTCCAAATTTATATAAAATGGAAATACTAAAATATAAAACCTACAAACATTTCTATAAATTTATACAGGTAAGGGAAAGTGAATCTCCTCTTGACATGGAGACAACACCTGGAATGCTATGTACAGTTTTGAGACATCAGTACAAGACTTGGGCATGAGGCTGTGGCATCTCCACTCTTCAGTGGTTTCAGAAGTGGACTATACAAGGCTCTGACCAAGCTCATCTTACTTCGAAATCAGATCTGCACCATCATAAGGCTTCTGGTTTTCAGAAGGCAAGAGGCAGAGGGAAGGCTTTGATCTGGCATACATGCTCCCATACTCTAGAAGTGAGGGAAAAGAGGAAATCTTGACAACCCTCACAACAGTGCTATCTTTTCCATACCACTACAATAGAAAAGTCCAATGATACCACTCATTACAAAGCAAAGGTAACTCAGCAATTTTCACAGGGTCATTGATATTAGACCCTCACCAGAGGGACAGAATTCAAATGCAAAGCTAAACACTATGCATGGTCTAGGGAGCCAAGCCAAGCAATTGCTTTTAATTAATGTTGAAGGGAAAAAAGGACTCCATAGTGTTTAGAGACAGTAAGGATATGCAAAATGCTAGCATGATGACAACAGTTGCTTCTATTTTTAGATTTATCTGGTTCTGCAAACATCTATTTAATTTCTGTTTTTTACTCTAACTTAGCTGCTATTTGTATGAGCTATTTTAATTTGATAGATCATATCTAGAGAGCTATATTTGGACTTTCATTCCATGAACAACAAAAATAAAAAGAACCATCAAACCCAATACGATTTTTTCCCCCTAAGTAAAATCTGATCAAAACCAAATTAGGACCTCAGAGCTTGAACTAACATAGCCAAGGGTATTTTTTGCCCTTCTTTAGATAAGGCTGCAACTTACAAAAGAAAGTCATGAGGGTCCATTATAAATCAGAATGCAGCAAGTGAACCATGAGGCTACAGATAAGGTCTTACTGGCACAGCCGACAGAAAAAATGTCAGTGTTTAAAAGTACAATGAAGTTCTCCCTCAGTAATTTCTCTTGAGATGCAAATTCTTTTTCTATAACAGGATTCTAAGTTTTCCCCTGAATCTTACCATCTCCTCAGCTAATGATTTTTTCATGTAACTAAACCTCTCGAGTCCCACAATACATCTTTTCCTTATACAATACCTGGGTTCTGTTACAATCAGCTCAACTGCTGGCCAGAGTAGCTCATGTTTTTTATCAGCTACACACTTGCCCAGAACTGATTTACAACCCACTCCCCTGCTCCTCTTCAGAGGCTGTTCAGAATTTTTTCCAGCTAGTTTAGAAAAATATAACCTATTCTACTAAAACTAGTAAAGTTGACTGATAGTGAAGACAACATCCCAGTGAGTTCTGGAAACTCAGAGTAACTGGTATCTAAAATTCTGCCTTTGGGAGCTAATTTAAAACATAAGAACTTGATGCACTTCATTAAGTATTACAACTAAAAGTGACTGTTATAATGAGTTTCTGAAATCCGAACTATTCGCTTTTATCAGATTTCAAATGCATTTTAGGCGACATTTAAGTTTCCTCCTGGCTGCAAGAAGCTTTGAATGGTTCGGAAGTTCCCCAGTTAATCAAGTGGGGAGAATGTTTTCTTCATATTGCTCTCCTGCTACCTCTCCTGGTGGCTGAATGAAAGAGCACACAGCTGAAACAAGGTCTTGGTAATTCTACCTCGATGCTAAAGCAGAAAAAGTCATTGTAAACCTCACTTCATACAGGAGAAACTGAAAAGAAGTTAGCTTTGTGTAGGTAAGAGAGGAAAGACAGAGCACAAGCTTTTAATATGATGCCAATGCTTGTTTTCCTGTCCTCTCATTGAGTTTCAAAGAGTATCACAGCTGTACACTGCAATGCAACCAGACAGCTTTACAAAACAGGGAAACAAGAGAGAAGAGTCTTTGCCCTTCAGTCTGTATCTCCTGAAGTAAGTGGATACTAAAAGCCCTTCCATTATATTTTATCTCAGTTCCCTGTTGCAATGGAGCAGGTTAAAGCACCCGTTTGCTCTCAGGGGCAGTGCTTTCAGCTTCCCCCTGGAGTCTTGACCCCAGCACACAGACTTGGGGAGCTTTAAAGAACTGCAAACATGGGACTGCAGAGTCAGTGCTGTATCAACAGCAGGAAACAAAGAGTTCCTGCTAAAGCCTCTTCTTGGCTGGAAGCCATATCACTAGTCAACCCATACGGGAATGTCTTGTTACATGACTTGCTTATGGATAGGTCAGCTCAAGTCCTACAGCATGTCAAAATTTCAACCTCCTTCCCTCCTCTGCCCCTCTGTCATTTGTCAAGAACTGTATTTCATCAATAGGGTTAATTATTGACACAAGTAAATCTTCTCAATCTTTTGGAAATCTCTGAATTAGCTACTATGAGGAAGAGAGATAGGTGACCTGAGAAATTAGTGACAATGTGGGACAACTACCTGTAGAACAATTTCAGTTAGGTGATGTGACTCTTAGGAATGGCTGCAGATACTCCTGCACCTCTATTAACTCCAGTGAAACCATCTTCTCAGCAGAGTAGTTTAGCCCACACACCCCTCCACATTAACACAAGTTACGTAGCTGCCATAGCACTCAGGCTGGCTTGGGCATCCTAAGATATGCAGAGGGCCACAGAGATGATTTCAGAAGTAGCCTTGGGTTTGAAAATCATTGCCAGTATTAAGGAGCCCAGTCTGTGTTTGACAGGTAGAACACAGCACATTTTGTTAAAGCTTTTTTCATATCTTTCACTGGGAATTGAGTGAACTCTGAGTGTTCCTGTCAGGTATGTGTTATTCAATGCAATGTCTATTCCCTCACATGATCTTAGTTTCTGAGGAGAAAAAAAAAAAAGGCAAGAAGCCTTCACAAACCATAAGGATTTTTCTTTAGTCATTTAAAACTTACATGATCAAAAAAAGTTTAGGGCGCAACCCCTGCAGTGTCATATCCCTGATTCACCAGGAGACATTGCAGTTGTCTCACACCAGTGTCAAGATGTCAGGTTCAGTTAGGTTTAGTACTTGTGTTCTGCCTTTAGGACTCCATGGCATACAGGACACAGAAAACTTTCTTTAAACTAACACTTTAGTAGTAGTCATAACAACATAAATAAAACTTCAACAAAACAGCCTTTACAGGACCAAAGACCATCCTATATCAGTGCTTAATATAATAAAATTAACCTAAGCACAACTAAATTTTTTCCCTAAGGTATCTGTCACTTGATTCCTTGATATCACTTCTTGAAAAAATGTCCACTCTGTCTAATGCAATAGGTACTTTAGAAACCCAAGACATCTTTTACTTCTTTCCCTTCCCTGACTCATGACCCTGTTCTTGTTCATCACTGCCTCCTAACAAGCCTTGAATGTTGGTGGAGAAAGATTTTGTTCCTTCTTGATTTATTATACTTTACAGCCCCATAACAAGGCATATCTACTCATTTATTACATAAACATCTCAGTAAAATAGTACAAAGTAACTTCACATCTGTAACACCACGATATTTGAAAACATCCAGATTCTTGACTTAATCCATCAGACATTACTAGTCAGTGTCCTCACTATTTTCATTCAGTAGGACTGAGATATTAACAGTGTTAATACAAATAACATCAAAGCATTTGCAAACATTTCTTGAAATTGGGTCTACTGCTCTCATGGAAACAGTGAAATTACCTCTACAGCTACATGTAAGACTTACCAATTAGGTGCCCACTTACACATTTATTTGTGGCAGTCAAAGTACAAATATCATGCAAGTGTACTCACTGTATGTTCCCTCCTCAGCAGCAGAACATGCCTTGCATTTAAAGCAACATACCTGAGCTTCATTTGTGCATCCAGTCTGCAGAAATGGAATACATGAGCCCTTATGCTCACAAGTAATTTAAGCCAATGGCTTTCAACTTCTTAGATTGAATCTCTTGAGCTTTTATGTTATAGTGGAAATTTCACAGGTTTTGTGACCTGAAGCAATTTCACACATCTGACTTCAGACACAGTATATGTGAATCTGCTTTACTTTCACCAATTCTTTAGAAGTTCTCCATTAGAGTGTGGGCTGAAAAATACTAATTTAACAAATTCTTTTTCTATTTGGTGGTTCACACTGCCTTTTAAGTGTTACATTCTACTCTCTCTTTCTTTCTAGTTTCACTCAATTTTTGTCTGAACTTAGAATGCTTGCAATTATTCAGGAGATTTGTTTCTTTCACTGGGCTTTGTGAATCTAACTGAAAGAGCTGATATTATTTAGGGTCAAGAAAAAATTACTTAAAAATGGAAGATTTGTATAAAAATGCATCAAAGTGAAATCTTCCAGCTCTGAAGCAGCCTCTGTAGTTTTTCTGTTTTGTTTCAGAAAAAAACCCCAAAGCTTTACATGACTTTTAAAGATCTCCTATGAGGCATGAAGCATTAATCTTTAAAGCTACAGCTGAATTTCCAGTCTTCTAACAACTTCTGGGTGTTTCTGTTTTGGAAGAAAGAATGACCTTGTGGCTAAGGAATGGGAGGAAGAAGAAAACAATCTCAAGTCAGTTGCCAGAAGCATCACCAAGTTGCTGTATGATCTATGACAACCCAGACTGACTTTATTCTGTTTATTAGAATAAATACTAAAATGGGAATATAAATACAAAATGGGAATGGCAACGTTTCTGAGTGATGTTGTAGGGAGAAGGCATAGTGAATACAGGATGCCTGTACAACAAAGAGCCATGAACTGAAAACAACCCCCCATACTACTTAGGACTAAGTCCCATTAGGCATACAATGACTAAAGGCTTCAAAAGGAACCATGTGTGACAGACTATTTGAAATAGTTTCATCTAGGATAGAGCTCATGTGGACTACATGTCTGCTTGGGGGAAAAATGAGAAAGAAGGAAAACTTGCTCCTGTAAAAGTGGATTTTGGAGAGAAAAGAATCACAGGAAATATACGTCCATACATCAGCACAAACAGTCATCTAAGGTGAACTGAAGATGGCCTATCTGTTACTGGCAATGAAGATTAGGGGTTGGTACAAGCTATGCAAACCTTCCCCGAGTCCCTGTCTATGAGGGCAGCTGGACACCTTTACTGCCCTTGAAACTGGAATTGGACAGCCAGCACCAACATTGCTAAATCAGCCTATGCTGCTGTTCCTTCTCCAAGGACCATGCATTTCTGTCTACACGATGGTGTTATGGGTTCACCTAGGTGGGCCTAGATTTGGGCTCTGGAGTGTGGACTAGGCCGAAGCTCACTCTGGCTTAACTTCAGCTGTCTACAAGTCAGGATTCTATCTAGACGACACAATCAACCATCTCTGGAAGACTGAATGAACCACACTTTGGAGATTCCAAGCTGAATAGTTGTGTGATACAGTCCACAGCCTTACTGATGCAGTTACTCATCAGTCTATGCCTTTATTCAAGATACAGTATCTGCAAAAGGACATGGAGCTGTCCTGAGTTTCTCACAGGAAAAGTCAGATGCCCTCATAGGTTTCATCAATAGGTTTTCATTAATTTTTCAAAATGCCCATTCAAAAATGCAACAGAGTTTTCATTTGGTCTGTAAGTTTTCTACTCAAACCTGAAATTAATTTGTATAGATAATACATTCCACTTTTGTTACATGAACTATGTAATCATAGATGGAAATACATGAATATTTCCTGGTTTTATTTTAAATATGTACACTCAGGGCATATTACAATAAAAATAATGTGTGCATATTGTCAGTGCACATTCCCATTTATATGTATTACTGTATGCAGTACACAGTTTTATATGCCCAAGTAGCCAAATGCAGCAACTATCACTTACTCTGTTTTGAAGAATTCCCAGTGTGACTGGACAGTCATCCTGATCAGAGCTCCTGGACACTAACACAGTAATAAGATGTGGGTGGCTGGAGCTGGAAGGGGTAAAGAACTGCACTGCTTACTTGCTACATTTAAGTAAGCTCTTCTAATTTAACTTTTGCTCTCAGAAAAAAACCTGAATTGTATTGTGTTTCTATTTCAATAAATCACAAATATTAAGATTAAATACGACCTAAAGAGTACTAACTTTTGCTTAATAATCAAATTGTCAAAGTCTGCCTAAATAAAGGAATTAGTTTTAAAGCCTCTACAGACACTAGGCTTAAATTATTTTCCAGACTTATAAAGAGACAACAGAAAACACAAACAGCCTGAATTGTTTAAAATGTGTGCTCCCTCCAATTAAATAAGAAACATCTGTCTTGGGACTTTGGAAGTGGCTATCATCTATCCACATTGTGCCTAAATGGGTTTGCATCTAGCTTCCAATATTCTGAAATAAAATTCCTGTTTTTTGAAAAGAATTAAGCAAGCATGCCACATGAGGTCCTTCATCCCTCTGAAGAGCTGGAAAACCTCTTGCTGACAATCACAGTAAAGACTAGAAATCCTGTTATTTCAGAGATTCTAGGAAGTGTGAGACATGGGTTTTGGGGCTTTCCCTCTTTGCCTTCCGAACACCAGAAACTATTTCCAAAAGGAGGAATCTGCCACAAATATCTTTCATTAAATTTAAAAGGACAACCCCCCTTTCCCCCCCCGAGCAGTTATTAAGATGAACTACGTGCCGATCCTGGAGGTCATACTCCTGTGATTTCTCTGGGGACCATTAAACTCTTCACCGCAAGCGCACATGCATTCAGACTCCAGGAGCGGGATTTCTCCAGCCAAGTGCAGATATTCGGACCAAAGTGACCCCAAGTGAAGGGATCGCGGCGAAGCCGAGGGATACCCGGGCACGGCATCGCGGCACAGCGAGCGCTGCGCTGGGACCAGCCGCTCAGCTCACTTACTGGTGTTGTCGAAGGGGATCTGCTTGCAGCGGGCAGCGGGCCAGGCGCAGTAATATACCGCTCCTCCTTCCACGATGTCCGGCTGCGTGGTGTTGGCTTTGGGAGCTCCCACCAGGACACTGACCCTGCCAAGCACACCGGGAGGTCACCGGGGCCATGAGGACGAGCGGGCGATGGGCGCTGTCACCCCGCGGCCGGGACGCCGCCGTTTCCCCAGCGCCTTCCCAAAGCGCGCCCCCGACCTCGTGAGCCCCCCGGCCCCAGCCGGGCAGGGCGGCCGGCCCGGACCCCGCCACCCCCGGCGGCGACACTCACGTGCTGGGGTCGGGGATGTAGAAGTCCACCGAGTACCCGAAGTAGCTTCCCGGAGGTCCGCTGTACACCGTCCGCTTCTCCTCGTCCAGGTTGAAGGCCACCAGCGCCGGCACCCAGAGCAGCGCTGACAGGAGGAGCAGCGGGCGCTGCCGGCGGCGCGGCCGCCCGCGGCTGAGGCGCAGCATCCTCGGCGGCTCCCGCTGGCAGAGCGGAGCGGCGCGGGGCAGAGCGGCGCTGGCAGGGGCGGAGCAGGGCAGAGCGGAGTGGAGTGGAGCAGAGCAGAGTGGAGCGGAGCAGAGAAGAGCGGAGTGGAGAACAGCGGGGCAGAGCAGAGCAGAGCGGAGCGGCCGCCGCCGTGCGCGGGCGGGTGCGGCGCGGAAGGCTCGGCCGCTGTAGAGGGCGCCCCCTGGCGGCGCACGGGCCGGGGCGGGGGCCGCTCGGGGCGCGGGGGCTGCCCCGCTGCCCCCAGGGATGTGCCCGGGGAAAGAGACTCGTCTTGCCGGGAAGCTCCGCCGGCGGAGACGAGCGAATCGCCTGCCAAGCAGGACACCCCCCTGAACTCCTCAGTAGATACCGATGCTGCGTTCACGGTGGAAGGTGCCGGAGTGTGGCTGGTGGTTTCGAGTTGAGTTTCTCTCAATTTCCAGCCCTTCCAAGAGTTTAAACTGAAGAGCTCGATACTTGAAAATCCCTTTTAGGAAACTGAAGTGCATTGAAAAAAATGTAGACCTTTATCAGATTGTTACGCCCGGCATGGCTATTATGAAATAAAACCAAACAACCATAGCAAGGAAAAAACCTTTCTCACCACAGCGAAGGTGAAAACAACACAGTTCAGAACTTATTAGAAAACACATTCCTCTGGAGTTTCTCCCGAGAGCCCGCCCGGCTACGCACAGCTTGGATAAGCCGGAGGGGGCACCTCAGCCTGCGGGAAGCCTCGCACAGCACCTGGCACAGCTCCTGCGGAGCAGGTGCCGGACCTCCTTCCCCGTGGAAATAACCAATGCTGCTGCACTGCACGTGGCACATACGTGGAATGGCGCTTTTAGAAAGCTCCTCTAGTAATGTCTTCTTAAAAGCAATTGAAAACGATTTGGCCGTGTAACTCCTGTCTTGAATTGTTCTACCTCTGCAAGCTCCACAATAGTTTTAAGTGGTTTTGTCAAGAATATATATATAAAACCCCCCTGACAGCCTGAAATGCTCCCTTTCCCTACAAAGCTAAATGAGGCATCACAGGCCGTATCTTGACAGCATCATTTGTATTTTTTCTGGCCAACTCAAAGCTAGGAACAAAAGAAGAAACATTTTATTTTCAATGCAATCAACTGTTATAAGAATTGTTTTTCAGAATTTAAAACACAGATGTGTCCAAAACAATAACAGAGAAAGATCAGAAGGATAGGGAACCTATTTATAAACATGTTACCGTAGAGCATACCTATGAAAGCATCTGAGAGTAGTTGTGAGGTTCTGGTCTCCTTACTTTGTGTTTATTTTATTTTAAGTGCTTTATGGCAAGATTATTCAGATAAGGCTGACATTCCTTTTCACAAAAATAGAACTGTGTGTTTATTTCCAGCATTAACTGCGTGACCCTTAGCTGTCCCCACAGGCTTGTAATATTCCTTAATTCTGCTTGCCTTTTATTTATACAAAATTTACTTTTTCCATTAGAGCAAAACATCACCACTGACACTACTTCATTATTTCACATCGAACAAGTATCTCTTAGAGATCTGAACACCAGTAATGAATTCAGAAGTACCTCAGTGACTTGTAGGACTCAAACTTTTGAAAGTCACGCAACCTTAAGGTAATTGAAGAAATTTTGAAATTGTGTTGCCTTATGCTAATAATTATGCCTCATTACTTTTTAGCACAACAACAGTCAGTTCCAGGGCTGAGTGTCACAAGTAAAGTTTCTGCTCAGATTGCACTCCAGACCTGTGGCACTCAGGAGTGAGAAGGCAGCACATTCTGGTGCTGTAGCCATCTTGTACAGATGTATCCAAAACAGTTAAAATTCAGTAATGAGCTAGGTGAGTGTTCTCACAGGTGAAAAGCCAAAGGGGCATAGTTAGAAATACATGCCACCTAACCTGGTTCGCTTGAGCTAAACTTAGAAGAGGAATAAAGTGCTTCAAATCAGTACTAAAATCTGTATGAAGAGAGCAGGGTGGGATGAAAACAAGGAAATCTCTATCAAGATCCTGTTGCCTCCAAAGTTAACATACAGCAGTCCCCTTCCCTTTAACACTTCTTTTCCTTTTTTTTGCCTCTCCCTTCATATAAAGATGTATGAGTGTAGGATATTCCAAATCAATTCAGAAATAAAGAATAGCATTTTTTGTCTTTTACGACATGCAGTGTTTTCCTAAATAACCCAGGCCTATTCCGATCACTGGAAGCTTATTCCCTATCTTGGTTTCCTCAGACTTTAGAATGTTTGGACTGGACACTGATCTGCACTGCTTAGGAGGTAAGCAACTGCCCCAGACATTGGTAGACTGAAGTTTGGACTTGAGCATACCTATGGTCTGACACATTAACTGCTATAAATATTGAACTAAAAAGTCTTAACAGGCTCTAGAACCAGACCTGACACCAGGATGGAATAAAAAAAAGCACAGATGGATCAGAAATTATAGCTGTCTGAAGGATAAAGCCAAGAACTTCAACAAAAGTAACTAAAACCCCAAATGCCCTGCCAGTATTTAAGTGATTCACTGTTTTAAAGGGCTCTATGTGGATTATAACAAGGATATTTGCATTTGGATTTATACTGGCTGCTTACATGGAACAGTTCAGATTTTAACAAAGTAAATATGTATTTGTTAGAATTCAGCTTTCAAATATAACTCACCTGGGCTATTATGAGGCACCGGAAGTAGTCTTTCCGTTATTTATTTAGGTAATTTATTTAGATTATCTTGACTGTGAAGCTCAGTATACATCGAAATGGGAATCATTTTTTTTATCATTTAGCCAGCAGTTGACCCAAGGACCCCTTTTTTCCCCCATCATCTCTTTGTTATGAAAGTCCATTTAGAGCAAAGAGACACCACATATATCTGAACAATTTTCTGTCTCTACAGGACTTGAGACATGAGAGGAAGAATCCAGTTTTCCAGATGGACTGTCCAGTGCCCTGCTAACTGTACCATGTTGCCAGCTGGGGCACTAGTTGCCTCCCAGAAGATACTGACCTTTCCTCTAAAATTGAACCACTGTGCCATACATAAAAAAATCATTCACCTACAGGATTAATCAAAATGTAATTTAACTGCATATTTAGTTCATGTGCTTTCTTACAATTAGCACTATCAATTTGCTCTGGTTAGTTAGAGTATGTATTTAATCCCATAGAATGCTCTGGCTTTATGTATTGACTAAGTTTCAATTGATATATATATATCTATATCTATCTCACATTACCTGGGCTTCTATTTTTTTTCTGAGACAGAACATAAGTCTTAATGGACAGTGGACTAGAAAAAAGGATGTTTACTCCAACATTCAAGCTATGATTCTCTGCAAACTCAGCTGTAAGATACTATTGTACAAGCCAAGACAGACACCAGAATGTAAACGAAAGAGCAAGAAAAGTGAATTTTCACCTTCCAAGACATCAGTGGAAGTCTGTCTAAAGACATTTATCTTAAATGTGCAAAACCAGCTAAAGTAAATGCCTATGAAGCTTGGGTATTTTTTGAAAAGCAAAGTTTCACACTTGTCAAGCAGATTCTCTTATTATCTATACTTTTGAGTAGTACTACCACTGTTGCACAAGTCTTTTCACATCAGGCCCACACTGCAAAACAGAATACTTGTGTTTAAAGTGAGTCCTAAGGTCAATTAAGAAATCTTTTCAAATTATTGTTATCTGCAAAGAAATAATTTTTTTCAGAAAAAGAAATCTGAAAAGAAAGGTAAGATATTCTGCTCTCTGTTTACAATAAGGAATGGTCATGGTAATTTCAGAAATCAGGAAACTACCTTTGGTGTGTTTTTTTCTCCACTGAGATGTGTTCACCTTGAAAGCTGACATTCTAAACCTGTGCTTCCTTTTCATAATCTCAGAGAAACAGCAAACAAGTTCAATTAAACCAAACTAAATAATGTATGATTCAAGGAAAAGATTTTATTTTAGGGCTAAGAAGTTGATAATAAATAAAGGAATATAGTAATGTAATACCAGATGTTCTCATGCACTTAACACATACAGTAACGCTGGCTTACACTGCTGTTTGGACAAATTAAGAGATATTTGGCAATATTATAAGTTTGAATAGTTTAAGATTATAGAACAAGAAATTCTTTCTGCTGTTTTTACATTTCTTTTGTACAAATTCAAATAAATATTAATACATCTATTTTTCCTCAGATTTTCTCTTAACTTTTAACATGCCCAAAAACTAAGCCACAGTAATATACAACTGCCAAGAAAAAGTATTTAAGAATTATACTTATTCCTAAAAATGTATCATATTTATGTCACATTGTGCAAGCTCTTCAGGTAAAATTAGATTTTAGGAAAAACTGAAGAAAATTTGAACTCATTAAAACATATCCAGTGCAAAGGCCAGTCTAGTCCACATATCATGGTACTGTAATGTAAGCTAATATAATTTAAATAATAAAACATGCCTATATGATTCTGAGAAAGCTGAATATGTTTTATGTTTTAAAGATCTGACATCTAATATGCAGATTCTGCAGTATCAGAATTTTTCAAATCTTCATGAGATGGCAAATGGTAAGACTTTATAAGAAGGCTTTCTTTTATTTTAGGATAATTCACATTAACAGTACTACAGTGGCCAAAAAAGACAAGCTATTGTAATAGAAATAAATCTGATTAAAAAATTAAATATTCAATTAACACTGAAAAAGTGTTTGTAATCATTATTTACAATTCATCAATGATACCAGTGTATAACTCCACACAGTCAAAGTATACCACTTCCAAGCAAATACCAATCCTGTATCCCCATTCGAGGATGTGACAGCAGTATGTTGTTTATGGGCAACATATCAGTTTAGAGAAGGAGATCGATCTGTGGTCCAGAGCAGTTCTATATATGGCCATTTGGTTTGCAAGCAGCGTTTCACAGGAGTGTCGTCGGTCTGTAGCATTGGTTCTTCAAACCCCATAACAACTGCTGTGCCTTCTACATACATGACCTGTCAAAATAAAGCCAGTTATGTCAGCCTGGTTAAAAACTCAAAGATAAGGTGATTATTTTCACTGAGTTAGGAGGGCATTTGTTAAGATGTACACTTTTTCTTAGTACAAAAAACAAATCCGTGAAGTTTTATATACTTTTTTTTTTATGAAATGTAAGTACGAAATAAAAAAAACCTAATCTTTTAATACTTCTGCCTACATTTTGGGTATGAAAGTGTAAAAGTTTTCACAAGTGTAATTTTAAGGACTTAACTAAAGGTATTTCAAAGACTGAGTATATGCATTTTCTCAAAGAGTCTTCTTACTTGAGTCATTTGTGTTCCTTATTATGTCTATTAATGCCTTAGAACTTTTTCCCCTAAATTCTGCTTCAGGATCTTAGAAGCAGTTGGTGTGTCATGTATAGCCCTCCTTTCAAGAAAGCTGAAAATGAAGTTGTAATTTTTGTCCCCCCCATTAAGTGGCTCCAAAAATACTGGGTTTTGATACAAGACTGGATTACAAAAATGTTTCACAAAAAAATTACAAACATCTTAATTCAGAGGTAGGATTCCTTATAGAACTTGCACTTTGTGTATCTATCTCCACTGTCCTTTACAGTTCAGATCCCCCTTCTGACAGCGAAGCGTGATAAGTGCTCTTATCAAAATGCAGAGCTTTAAGAGATGTGGTCTGGCCAAGCAATCCAGTATAGTGGCTCAAGCACCATCAGGAGTACAAAATAGTTCCCAACTCCAAATACATAATTTTGAAAGAAAATTAGCAAAATAGCAGCTTTGTAAGACTTTTTTCCAAGTTAAGAGTATTTTGCCTGTAACTATATTCAGTTTTGCATAGTAACTGTATTAGGGCTTAATTGTAAACCTTACCTTCTCGTTATAGTTAGATTGCTTCAGTCCATTGTAATGGTAAACAGTGAATGACTCTGAAACCCTGGAGTCCTAGGAGAAAGAAGTCAGTCAATTTTGTGTGAGATATACAATGTGCCTTGGGTCTTCTCTTTCCAACTAGACAGATGCATTCAAGCAGGAAGACTTAAGGAAAGTGTAAAAAAGTACACTTTCTTTAAGATAACCATCTTGAAAATTTTGTTAGTTTTACCTTTCTCACCAGAAATAAAGAGATGCCAGTAAACTAAAGGGTAATGCCCCCAAGAGTAACTTTGAACTACAACTTCAGTACTGACCAGGTAGAAGCTGTCCTGATTTTAATGTCAGACACCTTGTGCAATAGTCACATTCATGTGTATTTATGACTGCTTGAATGCCAGATGATTTTCACTAAGGACTAGATCCATGAACAAGCCTCCATACACCTGCAAAGAGAGCTCTTATCCAGACCAGCTCCCTGTTCTGATTTACCACATTATCTGTACAAAGAAGCTTCTTGTGGCAGGAGTGAGGCAGTGTAAGGGCAGGAAAATGTGGTCCAGAGCAAAGGAGAAGAGGAATAATACAATCATAGAAGATGCTGAGGGACCCATCAGGATCATTGAGTCCAACTCCTGGCCCTGTGCAGGACACCCCAAGAGTCACACCATGTGCCCGAGAGCATTGTCCAAATGTTTCCTGAACTCAGACAGACTTGGTGTGGTGACCAATTCCCTAGGGAGTCTGCTCCAGTGCTCAGCCACCTGCTGTGACAGCAGTGCTAGATTAACATATGCTTCTCAGTGGTAGTGCTGTCTTAATGAATATATAGAACAGAGTTTGAAAATAATTTTCCATGACCCTGGCAGATACTGACTTCCACATATGCTAAACATAAGTCTATCATGACTTTTTGTTAAACTGTCAAAAACTTTAGAGACATACATAAAAATCATTATGTTTGTAACCTTTTTCCATTTGCTAGCAACATTTGTAATATTGATAATGACAGCTGTAGATATTTATTCTCAGAAAAACCAAACTCGGATGAACTTTCCGAGTAGGAAACCAGTTCAATTCCAAAATTGCAAATGCAAAATAAGTATGTACTTCCTGAAGATAAACTTAGATCTGGTTGCTATAACAGAGTTTACTTCCAGTGTAAAGCTGAAAAAATCACGGCCACGTTATGCTAAACAGAAGTCAACCACTTGTGTAATACAGAAGTTATTTGCTGGTCAGTTGTGTCAAATGAACGGAATACTTACTAAAAATAACTCTTGTAATATTGATTAAAGTGTTTAATGAATGTCAGAGACAATTGGAAGAGGCAATGCTCTTCAGTGATAGAGCTATATTGATTACCTGCTCAGGGAAAAATTCTTGCAGAAAGGGACCCAGTAATATGATGCCCAGTCCTTCTGGGTCTAATTTGGTCTTCATGAGGTTTACACTAAGACAAAAACATTGAATATAAAAGTATGAGTAAGACACTTTTATTCTGCATGACTAAGTTATGCTGTGCTACCACAGTACTGACTGCCAAGTATAGCAATACTATTCTATTTTCAATCGTGACAACTGCACCAGAATGGCACGCAAGTTGCCAAAACATGGTTATTTTTAAATAAAATTAATCTGTTAGTTTAAATTAAATAAGTGATAATTCTGAACAACCACCATATTTGGTAAAATAATTTGAAACCCATATAACCTAAGACCAGGTTTACAGCCCAAAAGGCATTTTGCTGTCTTGTAAGCATTCTTTAAAGATACAAAAACCAGTCATCTTTCAAATACAGCTCTCTAACTGCCAAACAACCTGTTTTTAAACAGAGATTTGAAAAACTTCCAAGATTTTCTAAGTACACTGAAATAAATTCAAATTTAACAGATATATTGCTTATTTACATTGCATACTTGATATCAAAGAAGCCAGAACCAACAAACAAAGGAAACACTAACAATACTAATCTGAAAGCCTCACTGCGTGACTGTGGTATAACTTCAGGTCCCTGTAAATCAATGTCGATTATAACTTTATTTAAGCAATACATTTCTACAGACATGAGATCACATCTGTGTGCATCTACTCGGCCTTTTGCCCAAGTTATACCGTACACAAGAACATCCTCACTGGGTCAAACCAACAGAGTGCTTGACCAGAATCCTGTTTCTGACACTGGTTACTAGTGGATGCTTATGACAGGGTACAACAGGGAAAAGGCACACCCTTAGGTTACCCTCTCCATTTCTATCAGTCTGCTGCTGAAAGACATCTTCAGTGACAGGCAGTATCCAAAACACAAAAGATAGATATGTATTTTTCTTTCCATGCATGTACTTAATTGGCTTTGAACCCATATGTCTCTCTATCACTATCAGTTTAAATCTAAGACCTGTTTCCTGACCAGTAATATCTAGTTCACAAACCAACAAAGTGTATGTGAAATCAGGATTGTTTTATTCTCTGAGCAACCAATCTATGTTTACTGTATTGAGACTTCTCTGTTACTGTATCTTCTAGTAACTTCTACTGCTCTTACATATTTTTTTATTTGTTTTAATATCTTGAATACTTTTGTATCAGCAGCAAACTATCATACAAATCTCTATTGTCATATCCTCACTGGCGCCATAACAAGCTTCACAGACTTAATACAAAATCCAGTCAAATTCCTCCTAATGATCTCCCTCCACTACAAAAAAGTGACATTTTTTTCTTTGATCAATACTTTATTTACAAAAAACCCTTTCTTCCTATTCCACATGTACACATGAAATATTTACATCTGAATTTTCCCCAGACTGGCCTTCAAGTCTTTTTCCAAGCATTACTGTACATTTGACACCTTCTCATTCTGATACTGTTTGGTTACCAGCACGGTTCAGTGGTGTGTAACTTAAAATAGTTCAGCAATTTCATTCTGATGTTTCTTCAGGATTTTTGCTTTTTTACTTATCTTGGCACTTAATTGCTCTGACTATACATAAAAAGGCCAGTGGAAAGCTCTCTGTAATGTTCCCCAGTGAGGATGAGATCAGCTCCCTACCATCTTCCGCAGTGAATACAAAAAACTCACTACACTTGTCTAACTAACTGAATACTTTTAAACATTGGGTATATCTATCAGAAGTACAGACTTCTTGCAAGTCTCCTGGTTCTGATGGGTTCATAAGAATATTATTTGGTTTTGTTTTGTGACTTTACAGATTAGTCTTCAGACGATTTTTAACTATGATTTATTTTGTATTTACATTTAACATATCCAGATTCTTCCCTATTTTTTTCATGTAGGCAGTTCATTTTCCTTTCATAAGACACACTATTAGCTTCTCATAGATTCCTCTTTTACCACCCAGGCCTCTAACCACCCCAGGTGTCTTTTGTTAGGGGCTTCAGGCAGAAGGCACAATTTCTGAGGTTTTTTTGATTATTGCATGAAAGCATTTTATCCTTTAGGCTACCATTTATGTCTCTTCATTTTTAAGTAACTTCTTTTTTTTGGTCCTAGCATAGTACTCATCATAAATGATTTGGCTTCTTCTTGTTTCTCCCTCAATACACACAGAATACATTATGCAAATCTTAAGAGTGTGGCTTTGCTAAGATCCTTGGAAGAGGAATTTTACAATCCATAAAACTGAATGTGATATCCTATAAACTGTGCTAATTTAAAATCTTAAGAAAGTTCATTACTCAAGTGAAACTACAACTGAGTATTTGCAAAATACTGGACTTCAGTCCCTCTATTCCTCATTCTCACTGCTCTCAAAGTACAAAATTTTAGATGTTTCAGCGGCTGTTTGAAACTTGCTCAAATTCTTGAAATGCTGTAACAGAGTTGTAAAAGCATTTGTGTTTGTAAACAGAACCATTACAGATAATTTTGAAAATGCACTTAAAATTATGTATTAAAATGAAAGCAAGTTATATACACACTGATGGAATACAAGAACTGTTCAAAAATACAGCACCATCCTCAGTTTTTAAGTGTGGTCAGTGTACAAAATTCAATCCATTAAGCAGGAGGGAAGATTTAATAAATTTTGATTGTGATATGTGTCAGCTGAGGCTTTTTCATTCATCGAATTGCTGAGGCTGTTCAGTGTTACTGGTATTACAACAGAGCTACTAAACATGTGTGTTCATGCCTCAGTCTCCTCAGCTCAAAGCCTGGCTCCTGAACTGAAGAGGTTACACAATTTGGGGTGATGACACTTATGGTCTTTGTACTCTTATGGCTGAGAAGTGTGTGGGGATAAAAGGTTCCACTACTGGTCAAATAGAGAGACAAGACAAAATGTTTTAAACAAGCTAAACCTAGATTGACAGATGTACTGATATTGGTGCCATAAAGAGCATCAAATGATTTTTAGAAACAAACAGGCAAAATGAGACAGCTCGATTATTTACTAAATGATTAGAAAACTTTACTAAAATCATATGCAATGGCATTCAGTACTTACTAATCCACCTTGCTAATACACATCTGCTCTATAGTTCTACAACTCTAAGCAGGTCTGACCATTACACATCCTGAGATTCTGAGAAACTTAAAGCCTTAAATCAGATTATCAGAAATGTAAACGGTGTACTTAGAGGCAAGGACTTTAATTTTACTTTAAAACAAACAAACAAAAAACAAGTATAAGAGCCTCTATGGAATTTGAAATGTGTTATTTATACTTGTGTTCCACATCAAATGGACAGGATATCTAGGACCAGAACAGAGCAGGTCCTCAAGACAGTAATATCAGGCAATATATTTGAGAAGAGGAGATGAGTCAAGACTGCATATTTCATGGTTTGATCATGGCTTTTCAGTATAGTTATATGCATATCAAGTATCAATATTCTGTCTGGCTCTTCCAACATCAGTTTATATTTGATGTGCTATGCACAATAAAACAAGACACAAATGCTCTGAAAGCCAAACAGAAAAAATGTGGAATGCTAGAAGAGGTTTGTTGAAAATTTATTGAGACAGCTGAACAAAAAGGCCAAAAGAAAGGTTTTCAGACCTATTAGAATATGTTTTTTTATCTTTCCTCCCTTAAAAAAAAAATCTGCAGATTGCACCACTTATAAGACGAACATGAGCCTTTTGTCTTGTACTTTCTTTTGGCTTCGTTTCATGGTATCTCTTTGTTTCAATTCTCTCCTCTGTCCTCCAGAGAACAGCTCAGTAAACTCCATTATATTTTAACACTTGAAAGGACAGAAAATCAATCACATTTCAGATGGCTGTGTTAAGTGAACTTGCAGTCTCCACAGCCATTCTGCAGAACAACGGTTTAGACACAACTAAACTAGACCATAAGGTTTACAAAAGGGCAGAAGCATCTTTAGGAGCAGGAAAAAAAGCTGAAGTACGTAACTCTGCTTTCTGGGTTAAGCATTCAGTGGCAAAATATGGTAAGTTTTGACAACAAAGGTTAACTGTTGTCACTTAATTTTAGTCCTGTCCACATGAGATCTAAAATAAGTTACCTTTTTCATTTTAAAGTTTTAACTCTAATCCTGGGAATCAATGTGGCATTTCTGGAAACACTACAAGGTCCTGAGCGCTGGTAGGAAAAAAGTGTAACTGAAGCAGTTTCAGCTTCAAACTCTGCAACACATCTAGTGGTAATATAATGCAAACTGCCTCTCAGTACCTTGACTGTTTGGCTCTTCTGTCCCACAGTTTCACCCCCATTAACATACAGAAATATATTCATGACTGTCTCCTCAATATATAGTAATGTGGTAGGTCTGAGGGCTTTTTTGGCTTCTAGTTATCACTACCAAAGTTAGAGACATCTTAATTTTAATTCCTTCCACTTTATTTAAAGCTGACTTAAGGATTTCAAAATAACATTCTATGCCCAGAATGCAATCTGGAACAAAATCCAAACTATTTATCATACTTACTATTCAGGATCTGAAACAAGGTCCAGAGCCTTCATTACATCTTCTAGCAGAGTGTCAGGTATAAAACCATTATCTGAAAAAATAGCAAAGCTTGTTGTGAGAAAAAGAAACAAAATGCTTTCCAAGAGTACAAATTTCACTTAAAAATACAAATACTATGTATTACATTTGCATCTGTAGAATTTACAAGCAAACAGTGGGGTTGTAGAAGGAATGCAGTTTTCAAACACTTCTCTCCCACTTTATTTGACCCAGTAGAGTGCAGTACAGAAAGTGTGGGTTTATCATTCATACACTTAGAAGCTTAATGCTTGCTAAGAATTCAATCTTTGTATTAGTAATCTCCACCTCCACTAGGTACGTTGGGATAGTAACTGTAAACTTTTCCCCTTTTGAGTAGTCAAAATAGTATCTGAATGTTATATTCTGTTTTCCAACACATAAGAAAATTCTCTGTGTGTGCCACATGCATTCAAGAACAAAATCTCATGAAGAATGAGTCACATCAGATCAGTTGTTTTATGAAAATATAATAAAGGAGAAATCAAATTATATTTAACTTTATGTTAATTGCAAAGAACATTACAAGGTTAAAAAAGGCATGTTCTAAGAACTCTAATTCCTATTGCACAAATTCCCTTATTCAAAATTCTCAGAGCATTTCTTCCCAGAATCATGGAATGGTTTGGGTTGGAAAGGACCTTAAAATTCACTTAGTTCCAACTCCCTGCCCTGGGCAGGAACACTTTCCACTAGACCAGGATGCTCAGTGTGACTTACAGATTAGCCACTGTTTGGGACATTTCTTAAGTACGAGGAGCTTCATTCCTCTCTTAGTGAGTATGTTGCCATTAAAATCTTATTTCAGAAAGAAGTACAGCCCTTACCCTCAGGGTCATATGTCTGGAACACTCTTCTAGCTTGTTCTGAAGGTGCTTCAGGAGCAACAAGGGCCATATCCTGTGGAACAAGGAGAAGAAAGAAGAAAACGTTCAGAATATTTTAACTTCAGATGTAGATAATTTAGAAGTTTTTTAGCCATACTACACCTGGTTGGAACCTAAATTAATAAAAATTTAAATAAAACAGAAGAAAAGATAATTTGGTAATTTTGCTGATAGTGACATAAAATAATCAAGAAATATGCTAAGGATTATTCTACTAACTTCTAGACAAATTTTATGCAAGTTTCTTCATGCAGATGTGGCACAAAAGCTAACTGGAAACCAGGATTCATCCTATACTTGAGAGCTCCATGTGAGAAAGCATACAGAGGAAACTAATTTGGGAAGAGTTCCTTCATCCTGCTAATCTCTCCTGAAGAGAAAAACTTGAAAATTCCTTGATTTGCATACTGAAATATCAACACTAGATTTTTATATTAATTCAGTACCATAAAAATGTAATTTTAAAGATCCATAAATACGACTTATTTGGAACAAAACCACTATTTAAGGAAAAAATTTTCAGTGATTTTATAAATGAAGGATAACTATAACATTTATTTACAGAAAACTAATATTTTAATGGTGTATCTTCATGTTTACGTATATTCTAAACATCTTTAAAGTACTTTCAGAAAAAAAGACCATAATAGCTCAACACAACTAGTTTCATGATGCCACAAGACGTGTGAAATTGTACAGTTGTTGACCACATACCCTTTCACAATGGGTAACACCTATGGGATTATATAAGGTTTATACATACACTGTAGAATTTCATCATATGTGACCAACTCTTAATTAATCTGGAGTACAGAACATACTAAGCAGGAGTAGATTTCACAATTACAGTGTATGACAGTAAAGTAATGCAAATCATCCTCAGTTTAAAACTGATGCCATACCACATACAGCTTATTAACAACAAAATGATCAATGATTTCAATAGTCAGGATTTAACTCTAAAGAGGGAATATTTTAATGGCAGGTTCTTATTAATGAATCAGCAGCTCACAAAGCCAGTGTAATAAAGGAGAACTCTTCAAATTTCCAACAGCAGGAAGGATATAACCCAAAGCAACTTCCAACTGCACATACGATTTCAAATGTAAACTACGTATTTCCACTTTGATCTACAAGTATGTTCTTTCCATACAATCTTACCATAATCCAAGAATAAAGACTATAATTTGCATTGTCCACCCTTCCTGCAAATTATACAGTTAATGCAGTACTTTCCACAGTTTCATGTGATGCTAAATTGATTTTAAAGTAAATGTCCTGCAACTACCTACCAACATATTTTTCTTTTGATAGTCACATTGCAAATAGAGTACATTTCTGTTGGTATTTTAATTTTCCAAGTCCTAGTTATTTCAGTTCATGTATGTGTAAGCAGGAAGAACTTCAGAGATGAAGTCACTGAATGCATTACTCAATTCTCTGTCTTTCAACTGAACTTTTAAATATGGTAAAGCCTCCAAATTATTATATATTAACACTTTTTATTCATTAAATGTGATTTACTGATGTTCAAAGCAACTAGTTTCAGAAGGAAACTTAGGAAAGTTACTTGCCTTGGAGAGATGACCAAAAAACCCACCTCTCTTATCTGCAAAATAATTCTAACTTTTCACTGAGAGTGTTTTCTTATAAAAAGTTAAAAATACAAGATTTTACTCCTTTATCTACAAATACTATACAACCTCTAACTTAGAATGTCATTCATTTCCACTATCCAGAAACCTTTGAAAGTTCAATTCGTCCATATATATTTGTATCTATGGAGAAAAAAACCCAAAACATGGCTCCTTCATGTAATAAAGCTGAAAATGTGACAAACATCTAACAAAAACATACTTCAGCTGCCCAAGCTGATATTTCACCATATGTGCCAAAATATATTCCCCAGCCCAGCTTTATGAATTGTATTTTGATGTAACCCATGCACCAAAAGTTCCATACAAGGGAATCCCATGAACAGTTAATTACAATAATTATTTCCAATACTAAGTACAACATGTCCCAAAAATCATGTTTCACTCATTGGATCTTGTGATACACATACAAGCAATTTTATATTACTTTGAAAAGTTACTCTCATCAGTAGGACCAGCTATTTTAAGATCCCATGTTTATCCTCAGAGGCAAAAAATATTCTTCATAAGTTTTAATGAAAACATACCAGAAGTTTTCATTCTACAAATCAAAAGCAGAACAAAATGGCTAAGCCACACAGAAATCCTGGCTATGAATTTTCACAAAGATTGTACCCTGAAAGACCTGTTGCTCTGAAAAATAAAATCTTCTCTTACATCCACTGCATTATGGTTAAACACTACCACTGTTTAGTGATACACAGATGAATTACATATTGTAGCACTTTCTTCTTTAAAATTTGTCTAGAGACAAAACAGAAACTCTAATTATTTATCAACTTCTTAACTTGCTATAATTTAATCATATCTGGAGGACCAAAGTTTACTTAATCCAGTCTAACATTAGAGAAGAAAATGTGTAATTTTTCAATGCTATAATCAGTGGCTTTCAAGGCATCAATTTTTCCAAAATAGTTTCCTAAGAAAACAGGATTGATGGGATCTCTGAAACTGAATCCCATCTCTCCAGCTGACTTCTGAATCCACTGCCCAATTTCAGTTTTACAGAGGAAATGGAGTCTCACAAGTGGTTGGTGAAAGTGGATACCAAGCAGGGCATCTTACTGTGGAGCTGGTTCAAAAAAAATTTGATTTTATATGTCAGCAAGATTCCTTTGGAAATCAGCTTTTGAAAGAGGAAAGACACTTCACACAATCCTACTGATGTACTATGCAATTGTATCATTCTAATTTGCAGGCACAGGCCTTTCACACATGACCAGAAGGCATTCCAAACTGGATAATGCTCTGAAATAAGAATCACAGAATCACAGAATTGATCGGTTTGGAAAAGACCTCTGAGATTATCAAGTCCAACCCTTGGTCCAACTCCACTTCATTTACTAGATCATGGCACTCAGTGCCACGTCCAATCTCAGTTTAATGCGAATCTTGAGCCTTTTACTTATTCAGTTACTAACTTGTTTTGCTCATCAATACAAACAAGATCATTGTTTTGGAAGTAAAAATACATTACTGGAATTATAGACCAGAAGTCAGCAAATCTGAGTTTACCAGAGTTTTTATCTAATTACTAAATTACATACTAACCCCCCAGTCACAAATTTAATCCAAAAGGGCAGCTTTTCCAAATAGCTGTTGTCTAAGAAGAATCAAGCTGAAGTGGGAAAATCTCATGTTTTATGACTTCCAAAACCTTTATAATAACGTAATTCATTCAGGATTAACATTAGCTTCTATTACCATGCTACCTTTTTTCTATGTAAAAAAATGAATATCTGTATTACATACTATTTCTATATCTATTATTTTAGCCTATAGACACGAGTTGATTGCTATACAACTTGTGGTGAGCATTAACATACTAGTTCTGTTTGGCAATAAGGATGTGGGAAACAAACGAGTATGTCAGGAATACTTAATAGCAAAGTCTAGAGCCACTTAAGATATACTGCAGAAATTCAAATCTTCCTAAATACAGTTCTCACAGTACTAAAAGCTGCAATTAATGTTGGAAACCAGCTTACAGTGTTCAGTTTCCCACTTAAACCACGTAATTCTCTCTTGGGATGATGAAAACCTTCTGGTTTGCTTTAATGTAGAATGATGAAATGTTTTGGAAAATAGACCAGATTATTTTATAGCTCAAATATGACAAAAGTGTTTTTAAATGACAATTATTAGCCTGGTTAATTATTCTAACAATAATATTTTATGTCTTTACAAGTGAAATGTATGAGCTCTATGAAGCAATGAAGAAAACAATACAATAATAATGCCATGTAATCCACTGCAATCTGGTACTGGTAAACAGTATTTTAGGAAGTCATTGTATGTACATATGTTGATATATACATGGAGAAAAGACTAAAGATTCACAAATGTTACAGTTTCACATTAAAAAAGGTGTTGCCTTTTAGTTTCATATTTGAACATGGTATTTCAGGTAACCAACTCCAACAGTAGCAGAATAGAGTGATTGTCTTCTATGAAAACCACTATCACTCTTAATCAATACAAAAATTGTGGGGATTTGGTTTCTTTAAAGCTGTATTATACAATAAAGCCCATTTCATTTCACACCAATCACAAGCTTTCTTAACTACACATAGGCAGTGACTGAACTTTTTTTCCAAGTACATCTTCACTGTTTGAATATTTCCATACCTAAGTGTCTTTAGCTTCTTTAAGTTTCTGATTGACAACTTTGGCACCGCTCTGTAACACAAAGTAGCTATTTTTAAAGTACATATATAAACGTCTAATCAACAGGTAGACGAAGATGGCATTGAACTCCCTATAATACAAATCACAAAGAGAAAACAGATTTCATACCCTTCTTATGTAAAACAAACCAACACTGGAAAAAATGCACTTAAATATTGAAATGAGGCTACTACAGTTTCAGAAACAAATACATTATCTGAATGTGACTTCTGATGTTATAGAAGTGGAGAAGTAAAGGCAGAGGATTAAGGCAATGTCTTAAATATCACTAAATTTGCTTCATCTTTGCTAGGAAAAGTTCAAAACTTCCTCCACCACAGATAATCCTTCCCCCACCCCACCCGCTTTTTTTTTGTTTGTTTTTTCCTGCATCCATGTTTAGACTTTCAATTCATTCATTCACATATCTTAACCTGAAAGTAGAGCTGCCTTATCAAAACAGGTCAAAGATGTTATTCTGTACACAAAAATGTTGCTATTGGTATGAAAAGAGTCAATAAAGGGATGAAACCCTTATCTTTCAATACTTCTTAAAAAGTGGTTAGAAACTGATTACTAAAGGTGTACTTGTAAAGGAGTAAATCAGATGCTGCACATGGATTCACCCTAATGTTCTCAGGATTCAACAGCTCTCATATGTGTTAAGGTTGTGTGGCTCAAACATCAGCTACAACCCAAACTGATTCAGTGTCTTGCTGTTCATAAATTATCTAAAGTCTCCTGACACAGATTTTCTATACAAGTTCAGTCTGGCAGTTAGTGAGTTTTGCAAAAAGCAGAACTGGCATAGAGTTTCAGAACAGAACTACAACAGTTACTATTTTAAAGTGTATTTTTATTATTGAAGCATACTTTGTTATGTTGGCAGTCTTATTTACTGTTTCTGGTTCCCTGGATCTATCCCAGTAGGGTTTGAGAACATGGGAACAAAGCAGGCTGAACAGAGAATATAAAAATTTGTCAGGCTCTACTTCCAAGAATACATGGTGCCCTGCTTAAAAAGAACATCTGGTTTTCAGACATTTTGGAGAAAAAATTTTCAGAGACAAAATTGTCACAAAATAGTTTCCCTGTTGTTTAGCCCAAGAACACTTCACTTAAAATATCTTTAAGAGGCATTCAATAACTATATTTAAAACTCAATTTCCTAAGTTCTGTAATATATTAATGCTTTTAGGACATCTTTCTTTTTCAGGAAGCAAAATTGTAAGGGGAAGAACAAATCTGAGGAATCAATCTAGAACATGTATTTATAACATGTGTACACAGACAAACAACCACTCACAGAGATTCATTTTCTCAAACAAAAGACATGAGAGGCAGATGATCAGCTCATACGCTGGAACTGCTGTTCAGTCACGTAGTGAATACTAGAGTCCCAATTATAAGTCCTAGTGAAAATGGGTAAGATAGTATTCTTTGTAATAAAAATCTGCAGTTAGTAGGCTGCAATTAAAAGATAAAATAAAAAGGAAGGTGGCTTGCAGAGCAAAGAATGGATGGTGTGAGCCTGGCACTATCAAGGTGTGCTGTATAATATTTTCAGTATAATATATTCAGTAACACAGAAAGGTGTCTGCAAATCAATTACATATAGATTTATCTATAAACAATATCTAATTTCAGAACATTAGCAACAGACTGCAATAGCTACAAATAGAACATGTGCCAAATGCAGTATCCAGTGGTAAATGTTAACGCATTAAGTGAGGTGGGTAAGTTTGGTGGCCAGCAGGAAAAAAAAAGTATCACAATATACAAGAGCACATTTTATTTCAAAGTGTGTTTAAGGAAACTTCATGGAGTTCCCTAGGAATGGTTGTACCCTACTGCCTTGCTATCTGAGCAATAGCACAAACAACACTGTGCTTCTATATAGCTGAAAATAAAATAATTGCAGCAGAATTATGTGGGACTTGTACCTGGAAAGGCTAGGGCACCTGACTAGTGGAAGAAGCAAATGATGGAGGAAAAAGCCATCAGTATTTTGTTTTTCACTTGATTCAGAATTACAAATAACATTTTTAATGCAACATTTCTTTAAATATCAATTTTTTTGATATTTAAATACAATACTATTGAGAACTCTATCAATTTATTAACCATATTTTAAACAATGAGCCAGTATGTCTTTCCTCCAAATTCCAAAACCAGAATATCTACCCATTATGTGATGACTCAGGCCCAATGTCTTCGCTATTGTATCAAATATAGCTGGAACCAACACTGATTTCACACCTAAAAGGGATACAGAATGATACAAGTTCTCAGCCTTTGTTTCTATGCAGTACCTTTACTTTTAGAGGTTACTTCATACAGTGACCTTACACAGTATAAAACTGCACTTAGCAATTCCTTTGATGAATTTACCATTTGCAAGCCACTCTGCATATAATACCAAAAAGAATGAAACAATTAAAATGTGTTTCTTTAAAAATCACTTTCATTTGATAGGGAAACGCATTGTTTATACCCTCCTCCTTTCAGAAATAGGAGGCTGCAGTTCCTTCTACATGTCAATAAATGCTCCTATGGCGTATGATCCAATCTGTTACTATCAAGTTTCCAATTTCAGTTTATATATGAAAGTCATACATTCTAATATGAGGAAAAGGAAAAAATACTCCTCAGGACAGCGCTGGCTATGAACAGACAGTAAATGACCCACCATTTCTATGCTGCTCTGTGTATTTTTCACAACAGGTGTTTTACACATTCACCACTACAACCAATTTCAGCTATTCTGAAAACAGACCAGCTAGTGTTCAGAAATAATGTATCCATCGACTTATGTGTTAAAATATTGCCTCACGGAGATGACTGCACATTAGTCCAAAAAGTGTTCCCACATAATCTTTACAAATCAGACAATATTTTTTTTTTAAGCAACTGAAATGCAAACTTGGTGTTATGGGTTCACCTAGGTAGGCCTAGATTTGGGCTCTGAAGTCTGGACTAGGCCGAAACTGTCGGCTGACTTGAGCTGGGCTGAGCTAACAGCTGACCCCTTCTAGCCAGTAATTTTGTATTCCATATCACATTATGACATCATCTCCAGGGAAGTAGGAACCAGTGTGGGAGTGGTTAAGGCAGTCGCTTACTCAGCCCTCCTCTTGGGAGGACTCACGATGCTGTCCCAGGGGGGATGGAGAGGACCAGGCCCACCACTGGCTCACAGGATACCTCAGGAAAGTAAAATGTGTTGTTCTGGGTCTCTCCTTTCTGCTTGGGTTTGTCTCCCTGGGGAATAAGCTTCTTCTTAAGTAATGTGTAGTTAGGACAGTAGAATTTGTGGGTTCGTTAAGAAGTTGAGGTGGGGAACTTGTTGCTGCAGACTTGTGTGAGTGTATATTTGTACTCTCTTCTAATTGTCTCTTTCTTTCTGTGAAAAGTATATGTAGATTTAGTATAAATGCAGTTTGAAGTGGTTTTTTTTCTTTCCCCTCTCTTTTCCTCCCTTTCCCTGGTGTTAGGAGGGAGGCTTTTCTCTCTGTGCTTGGGGGGGGTTGGCAGTTGCTTATCTCAAACCAAGACAGTTACCATGAGAAAGGTCAACAGAGCACACACTTAGAAGGGAACTAGGAAGTTGCAAAAGCGAATTGATAGATGACCTCTAGAATCACTTTTCATCCTAACCGTATTTAAAACAGGCTTGAAATGATTAAGGAGACATTCTCCTAAAAATGTTTAATGTGATATTCATGGCCATTACTTAAGCATATTTTCTTTGTAAGTTTTCCAATTCAGAAGTGCTCCTACAATGTATTAAACAGAGAGCTTAAAAGTTCACGGGTAATTTCTTAATTTTTCATTTGTGGATCTGGAAACGGTTCTCTTATTGCACTGGCTTTCTATCATTCCTTCTTTCATCTCTCCTTTCTTCCTTCATTTTGAAGGGTGTTTTATTCAACAAGTGGTAGTGTTTTATTTTGAATTTTTATAAACTAAAAATTTGGGTGGATCAGATGTTCCTATTGGAACTGCTACAACTACTCCTCAGACCCCATTTTACAAGTGTTCATTTAGGCTTTGAAACTGTATGCCCTGAGTCAGTACAAAGGTGGTCTCTCATCTACCTCAGCACAGAACAGTATCAAAATGTGTTAACATTTCAGGATGAATTCTTTTCAGTGACACAGAAATTGGAATGACTCAAACAAAACAAACACATGAAAAGCGGTATCCAAACAGCTCTTTACTCTCAGCTACTTCATATATAAAAAAAATGAAACTCCCTCTCTGAAGGAAAACAGATGGATGAGAAGTTTTTTTTTTCCCAAAAGGAAGTAATCTGCTTATTTGCTTAGAGCCATATATAATTACATTTCATGGTCTGTATCAGCCAACCATGAAAAATGCCCTTAAATGATCACTGTGAAAACTGTATATAATGGGATGACTATTACGCATTTTCTAAAACTTCAGAGATCATATAGATATGACTAAATAGCTGAAATTAGTCAGACGGGGTAAATAGGAAAAAAAATTGTTTTAGGATGATAAACCCCAAATAATTAGTTAGATTAACATGCAGAGTCTTGTATCTCTGAGTTTAATGATCTCTATGCTACAATTTCTGGCTGTAAGAACAAATAATGCACATAAGTTACTTTTATTGAGAAGAGAGTTGTTATCACATACCAGTAATAGTTGAATTTTTACATATAACTCTTGTTTTCTTTCATGACCACGCACAATCTCTCTTGGTGTTCTGAGCTTAAATGCTGTACCAAGTAACACTCCCCCTTAGCCCAGTTCTGGTAAATACCCTGACCCAAATTCAGGCTCTCCTATAGCAGTGTGAGCATTTGCTGAGGTGCCCTTCAGTGAACTGTGATTAAAGACTGTTTAGGAGGAGGAGAAGTGAATGTTCTTTCTTCTGAGACACAATACTATCAAGGATGCAGAATAAAGGCCCTGAGAATATGTAGAATAGGCTACAGTGATCAAAGTTAGAAAAATAAAAAAATGCAATTCAAAACCAGTATGCTTCCAACAGACCAGAAGAAGGACCTTTTCTTTGAAAAGCAGTAATTTATAACTTGTTCAGATGTCTCAGCCAGGACTTTCCTCTGCTTATCTAATTCTCTGAATCTAGAAAAGCTACAATCTCATAACTGAAAATGGATGGCAAATTCTGTTGGGGACTGTGTGCTCCAAGATGTAGAAACAAATAAAGGGAATTTTTTTAAAACTTACACAGCTGAAGTGTCCCCATGGACTTTCAATCACTGGAGTTTCATTCCATGCTGTCTTTTCACTTTCAAAGAGTCTGAATTCAAACTTCCAGACCATGTGGATTTGCATATCAGCAGAACAGTATTTAGAGAGCAGATGTTAACCTACTTTTGTTTTTCCTATTGTTTGCACTGGAAGATTTTCTTACTATATTTTGCATGACATTTCAACCTCTTGGTATTCTTCTTTATAGTGTCTGATCACACTTGGACGTTCCTGAAAGTTCTGAATACTCTCAGTTTGACATAGTTTCATACGAGTATCATAAAAATAATCAAGATTTATCCATACAGCATTTCACCCAGAACACCACAACCTTATTTAGAGCTGCCCCACTCCTCATTTCTTTTCCCTACAATAAAACAGATAAAAAATAAAAAAATACTAACATTAAAGCTCATTTTTAGAGGACATTTACAATACCATATATTTGCCTTTGCACCCTCTGCCTCAGCATGTCAGATGAAAGCTTCCTTGTTTGCTTTTGTTGGATTAAGGCCATTTGAAAGTTTTCCTATTCACTGAAGGAAGGGAAGGCAGAGAGAGGCAGAAATGATGGCTGTTTTGATTTAGTTCCCTGTGAAGAATCCACATTCTCTCTTTCTCGGGGAAAATCTATCTTGCTGCAAATGCAGAGTCCATGACCACTAAGAGTAATAGCCATGCTTATTTTTTCAGAAAATGTTAAATTGGATTGCTGAGCATTAAGAAACTTTCTGACCTTATACATAAAGAGCTGTAACTGAAAGAAAGAAAATATGATGGCATTAATTACAGTTCCCTGCTAGGATTTGTCCCCTCTCCCAAGTATTCACACAAGCTTTTCCAGCTCTATTATGACATATATTAGAATTCTGAAGAACTATTTAGGCAATACAGACATTCATGTGTCCTTTCTGACTTCACTACATACCCATCTGCAGAGCAAGCTGTAGTACTTCTGCCTGAGACAGTCTACCTTAGAAATAAATACATGGAAGATATGAGGTTTCATTTCAGATTCTATTTCCTTTACACAAGATCTAACTACAAATAATTATTTGGCTAATGACAGTCAGCAAGTCCCAGGTACCAAAACTACTGATACTCTCTTCAATAAATGTGCTTCAATCAAAATTGCTATTCTAAGGAAAAAATATTTCTTTTTATTTCTCTCTACATCCAATTCTTAGTAGTAAAACTAGGCTAATAACTCCTTGGGTATGTAGAGAAACGCTGTAACAACCAAGATAAGGAGATGAAGACCATGCAGATACAATAAAACTTATTCTTTTAGTAATGGGAGAAACTGCTGACCCCTTGCAGACTTCTATTAAAACTAGGACATGACTCAATTGTCTCCATTTAAGGCTATTTCAGGCAGCAGCAGTTACCACAGAATTTAAGCCAAACTCCATACTTTAGTTAATTTTTTTATTTTCACTTTAAGCTGTAAGTGTGACCTTCAGCCCAAAGATACTGTGCTGCATTTTGCTCAGACATTACAATCCACTGAAAATAGAGAAAGTTTTAGAATGGCAGCTATTTAGAAAGTTTTTTATTTTAGAAAGTATGACTGAAATCCATTTCTCATAGCCACAGCTACAAAATAATAGTCTACATTTAGAGTAGAGCAAACATATTCTGGCAGACAGCAATAGATGTACATCTTACAGTATTTCAAACAAAATGTTCCAAGACAGAAAAGGAAGGTGGTTTATACTTCATTCCACAGACAGGAGAACAACGTTTATAATTCCTCAAATGTAAAAATTCTGAATGAAATATCTGAGTATTAAAGAACAGCATCCAGCTTTCTTTAAGTATGAGAGTATGCAGAATTTCAGTAAAACCTTTGGCTTTTTAAACCTCCATGCTCAAGAAAAGTCCCTGGGATAGCATGAAGATTGTCCTGTTCTCTAATTTTCCCATGCTACTTGTCCAGTGACAGCAGCCTAGGAAGATGGCTATTTCTAGATTTCTAGACCCAATTACTCAGCTAATGACAAAAGTGATTACTATTCTGCTTAATAATTGCTTAACATTCTTCTATTTACACATAAGGGTTTAGGCTCCTGTAAAACATACACAGCTTGAAAGAATTAACACATTTGTATTTTTTTCTGACTTAATCTGTACTGGTTTTGGCTCCACAGTTCATTTTTCTCTTTCCATTCTGAAAATTTCTTTCTCATGTAATCAAACTCACCATCAAACTAGAAGCTACATCCTCAGTATCAAACACCATCTACACAACTACACACGCTACTTTAGCAACTTGCTGACTAATCACTGGCAATGAATTAAAGTTTCTTCCTGTAGTTTTTGGCATGTAGCTTCAATTGATACAATAATGGATTGTCAACATGATTCATATTTCCACTATAGCTGCCATCTCTGCTCCACCTGAAATGCTCAACAACAGCGGTTTTACAAAGGATGGGGTCACACACGCAAATTCAGGGGCTCAAGAGCATTTACACATCCTCAGCTCCTGTGTGGTTTAATAATAACAAAAAAAAATCTAGGAAATTCTTTGCCAAGACCATGCCAATTCCTTATTCTAAGATATTAACCGCAAGCTGAAATTTTCAACAGCCTAAGTGGAGTTCAGTGAAGAAAGGAGAACTAATAAAGAGACACCAGATACTGATACCAAGTTACTATAAAACCCAGCAAACAGCCCTCAACATCCTAAAAGAAAGAGGATTAGAAATGGATTTCTACTTGGAAATGGCCTCTGTAGACACTAAACATTAGATGCAATAACAAGTACACTAGACTTTGAATAACAGTGATTACACCTATTTGTATCAGACTGCTGTCTATACGACAAGGTATTGACTTTGATGGTATAATTCAGAAAAACAGTGGATAAAATTTCAAAATTGAAATAAAAATGCTTTACTAGGAAAGACTGGGGAGAGAGCAAAGCAAAAAAATAATCATTCAAAGGGGAATAAGGATTTTTCTGTTTTTGTGGAGTAGGGAACAAAGTATTTATCAGACACTAGGGATTCAGAATTTGCAAAATATATTCAATGTGCAACACTGGCTAATTAATTTTAAGGATTTTTTTACATTTAAGTTTAAATATAAGGGTTTAATTTAAAGTAAATAAATACTACTACACAGAAGCTCCCACAGTATTGTGGGAGGTTGTGTTTTTTTAATAAGACAAATCTTAGCATTTGTGTTGTCTTTTTAAACTTTAGGCAAAATTTTACTTAAAGAAATTCAACAACTCAAGAATTTACAGCTTTATCTTTGTTCTGTGTTCCAATATCCATTTTCAAGATTTATACCTATAATACTAGTTAATTTCTAAGATATTATGTACAGGGAAGTTAATAAGTACTAATAAATATACTAGTAAGTACCATTCAAAGTTTCAATAAAATTTTTAATCAGAAACAAGTGTTCTATAAATCATCCACTACAGAAACAGAATTTGTCTCCTTGGAAAATCTGGTCTAAGGTTTTAAACAGAGCTCCTCTCAAAAGTATTCCATATGTCTCACAGATTACAGTACACACCTGACAGAGTAAATATAAAGAATTATTGCAACAGTCCTGGTATCTATTTTTAATCTAGAACAACCAACTATTGTTATAGATTAAAAATTGTGACAGTACTGTCAAGAAGATTAAACCCCTAAAGGCACCTACAATAACTACTTCCTTTTTATATTTCACTTGCACTGTAGAGATTTAAGACAGTACTTACCCTAAGCATGGTGTTCTAAAGCATATCCTACCCCCAGCCCAATAAATTAAGCTAAAACTGAAAGACTTCACTGACATTTATGAGGATTGCTAAACTTATGTGAACAACTCTACCTTCAAGGGAAGGCTTAATTAAAAGGTTTGGTGACTGTATATTTTCATTAAAGCCACATAAAACTCACATGGTAGCAAGAGCTGTACTTTGAATTTATGTGGTGTTTATCTGCCTGAAGTTACCAAAAACCACATCTAACATACCTTGGCAAAGAAGACTGTGAGGTGCGTTTCACTGCCAAGTATCCAAATGGGAAATTTTGGAGACTTCAAATAGGAGCCAACCTAAAAAGGTACAACAAAATGAGAAACACAAAGCAAACCTCAAAAAATCACCTACAAGTTAATGATAATTCAGCTAGTGTAGTCAGAACTGCTCTAAAACTAATATAAAATGTTCAATAAAATTACATAACTGTGTACAATACTTAGGTTCTAATTTTAATCACTGATTCCCGTTTGACTTGGAAAATAACATAGTTTAGGATAATAAGACATCACTAAGACTGTGCTGTCAATGATATCTCTCACTTCAACCTTGGGAACATGCTCCAAACACTGCATACAGCTGCTCCTACGCTTAACAATACTATAATCAGATGTTAATAGAGGTAGAAGTCCACTTGACTTATTAGCTGGTTTTGGATGAATCAATTCAAAATTGACATTTATTTAATAAATGGACAGCTAGTTACAGTCAATACACCAAGGTTCTGCCAACTACATTAACCTCTTTAACCCTAAAGGAATTCAATGGAGATTGAAAAGAAACCAAAGAACAACCCAAATGTCTTTTGAAATAGATGAGTATTAATCCTGTTTCAAAAGCAGCCTTTGTAAAACAGCCAGGAGCTGTTACTCCACAGGGGAGCCATGCTGGAGCAGTTCATGATGCACGGCAGCCAGTGGGAAGGATCCACACTGGAGAAGCTCAAGGAGGACTGTCTCCCATGGGTGGGACCCCATGGTGGAGCAGGTAAAGCAAAGATCCCCCTGCAGACCATGATGACACAGGCTGCTCCCTGTAGTCCACAATGGACTATGATGTGGACTTAACTAATGGTAGACTACAGCAGGAGCCCCTTGTTGCAGCCAGTCTGGGGACAAGGGGTGGAGTTCACTGCAATGTTAAACCCCATAACCTGTCCGAAAAGGACCAGAGGCAGAGATTCAAATGGATACACCTTTAAATTGTTCTAAGCCATGATTTGAGTTGTATGTTACAGGGACTACTGTAACAGGAACCACCTGCATCAATGGAGAAGCCTTACAAGCAGTTTCAATGCAGCAATGACCTGACCTGAGCTGGCTTTGGTGCCCATCAACTCCACCCAGCACACCACCTCTCCTGTACTGTGTGGCCACCGAAACAGATGGAGCCCAAAGTTACAGACTAAATGAACTCAAAAGGACATTTTGTGGACATTTAACAGGGGTGGTCCATAGAGTGAGGGAATGACATCTGTATATTATATCAAAGGGTGGGAAGGGGGGTGGTGGTTAACGAGGTTGTATTGAATAGTGTGGGACCTGAACACCATGTAAACGGTGTGGAGCAAGGGGTGGAATGTGTTGGTTTGGAATGGGACAGAGTTAATTTTCTTTACAGTGGTTGGTATGGGGCTGTGTTTTGGATTTGTGCTGAACACAGGGTTGATAATATAGAGATATTCTTGTTATTACTGAGCAGGGATTACACAGAGCCAAGGCCTTTTCTGCTTTTTGTACTGCCATGCTGGCAAGGAAGTTGGGAAAGCACAGGAAGCTGGGAGGAGACATAGCTGGGAAAAGTGACCCAAACACACCAAAGAGATTATTTCACATCATATGACATCATAATCAGTTCATAGAGCGGGAAGGAAGAAGCAGGAAGGGGAGACGTTTGGCATGATGGCATTCATCTGCCTGAGTAACCATTATGTGAGACACAACTCTGCTCTCCTGAGGATGACTGAACACACCTGCCTGCTCATGCGATGCACTAAATAGTTCCTTGGTTTGCTTTGCTTGTGTGCACAGCTTCTGCTTTCTCTATTAAACTGACTTTATCTCAATCCACGAGTTTTCTACCTTTTACCCTTCCAATTTTCTGCCTGATCCCACTGGTGGGGGAGTGAGTGAGTTGGGTGCATGGTGTTTGGCTGCTGGCTTGAGTTAAATTACAGCAGTAAAGCACAAAATTTCTCACACAAGAACCTGAAATCAAGAAATTCTGTGTCACAACAGGAAGAAACCATATGGCCTAGGGTGCCCATCAGTTACTTTCAGATGTTTGGAGATAAATACATTCACAACAGCAAACTGCTTCGGGACTTGACAGCTCTATAACCATCCACACAATTTGCTTTAGAGTTCCTTTAGTGAACCCATAAGCTTCTATCTAGCTGTAAGAAATTAGAGCAATAAAGTTTTAATTTAAATAGCATCAAACAACATCTACTACAAAGATACATTTAACAATTTTATCATAAATCTGTTTTAATATGTTAGTTTTAATTTCAACATAATTTGAAAGTTCTTTAAGATCTCCAATTATAAATATGAAGCTTTCAGTAATACTGTTAAAATATTCCACAACACCTTAATGAAAATTTTTACACTATGTCGAAAACAGCTTACCTTACAATACCTCAGAGATTCCATCAATGTCAAAAAGCCTACTGTTGCCTGTTTGTGTATGCCAAGAAGTTCTATTAAAACAAAACACAACATTTATTGAAGAAAAATCTGCAAATTCTATTTTAACCCTTTTTTCCCCTTACTTTTAAAACTGGTCACGTAATAAGAACTAAGTCATGCAGTTTTAGTCACAATGGCAAATCATTAAGTTATAACCAAAATTACAAAGGTTTAATAATTTCCCTCTATAAAATAACAAATAAGAGCCAAACCCAAGGTTTTAAAAGCTTACTGTTGATAGGCTCTTTTCAAAACTTGCTGGAATTAGTAGGAGATGAAGCATTTGGAACTTACATCACAATTAATTATTCTCAGAAAAATCTAAGAAAAACAGCTATCTTGAAGAAGATAAAAATCCCATATATATGCACATATGTATTTTTCTTCCTCCTTTCCATTTTTTTTCCCAAGAGTTCCTTGGCCATATTTACCTAATCATTTCACATTCTGAATAATGAAACACAATTTTGCAAAATATAGTTTTGTTAGCTGGAAAAGTAATCTGATTTTCTGTACTGACTTCCACTTAATGTATCATAGAGCTCTCAAACACACATAGCTGTCAGGAATAGCTCAAATATTTATGTACTACCGATTCAAAGAGCACTTACAAAGCCTTATTTAATGTTCTCTAATAAAGAATGAGAAAGTACTTCAAAATTCAAGCTTTGAAACTAATTATAAGGATTTGGAAAAAGCTCTCAGCTTACATATACATCATCTGAACAGTTCCAAGTACTGACTGCTTGGAACAGCTCAGCCAGGTCCCCAACATTGCTTAAACAAGGGCAGCACATACCTGGAAACACACATCATGATCAATTTAACGAGATCTGGATTTCATCCTTTTTCCAGTGAACATTGACTTTTGCATTTGAAAGTTCCCTCTAAAACGTTAAGTCTAAACTATATTTTTAACATTGATCATTCACATCCAACAGCATAAAACTATCCATGGGCTAAAGCCTCAGGACCACAGCTAGTGAAAGAAACCATTCTAAATTTAAAAAAAATTCTGGATTTGCAGAATCAACTCTGCATGTCATTGTAACTCACAACACTAGGCATGGTATGCCATGCTCCCTTCACCAACTTCAAGCTTATCAAATTTTACAATAGTGATGAACAGCTATTGTGTTAATGGTTTAACTTTTCCCTCTACTGTTAAGTGAAAAAAAAAATCTATCCAAACTCTAACCCAAAAAACTTACAAACATGAGCTTGTTCACTACCTTTGAGGCCTGGAAGTAAAACCTCTTCCTTAAAATGTCAGCTATACATATAAAAGGCTCTTACAGTGCAAAATTCTTTGATCTGAAACTGTGCTTTGAAGGATTATCTTCAAATTTGCTTGGAATTAAAACATTCAGGGGTGCATATAAAACACATTGCAGAACTCAGTTATAAAACCGACTTAGAGATGTATTGCTATAAATTGCCATACACTGAGGCAATTCAGTCTTTCTTTGAACTGAGGGCAAGAGAGCTATAGCCCAAATTAAAAAAAAAATAGTGAAGAATCCTGCAAACTAGGGAACAGCTATTGTACAGAAATAGTACATTTATATGTGCAATGAAAGGGAAAAGACAGCAAAAGTAAGCAATAGAACATTAAAGAAATAATTTTACACATCTTATGTATTTCTTAAAAACCATTAACAAAAACAAATGTAAAGTTCAGTTTGCTGAAGAAAGACTTCAGATTTAGGAGCCAATGCTTGGAACAGAACAGCAAAGTCACATGTAAATAGTATTTACTCTTCAGAAAATTATTCTAAATAATTTCTATGATTCTATTATCAAATACTTTGTTACCCTGACAGATAACTACATGAGAACTCTGACTGATAATGAGAGAGCTGGGATTCTGGCTACAACAGTGGCCACAGAATGTGAATATCCCAAATAGCAGTCAAGCTCATTCGATTGTCCACCTCAGCTTGTAGTCACTGGTCTACCCACGGCACCTTCAGAATTAACAGAGAAGACAGACACAAAAGCAAAAATGACTTTTTGATGACTTATGAGGAAACAAAGAGAGATCAGCTGCCCTAAATCAAAGCTTGTCCTGTGAATATCCTCACCTCACAAAGAGAAAAGACCCTTGGAAGTGATCTGGTAACATCAAAGATCATCTAAGAAAGCTAATATGTTTGCATCTTGTCAGTAAGTTAGTTTCTCTTTTTTGGAAAAGCAATTTGCAAAGTATTGAACTGTTTAAACAGATGGAAAACTAGAGCCTTTTTTAAAAAAAAAGGTGTGAGGATTCTGGTACGAACCGCACGGGCACATCGCCCCCCAGCGGCCACACCGAGCACCACAAACCCCTGGCACTGCCTGGGAAGAGCGGCTGCAGCATTATCGGTATTCCCAGGGAATTGATACACTTCAAGAAAGAATTACGATCCTGAAAAAAAAGGAGAAAAAAGTCTACTTCGCCATATCCTCCCACTGTGGATAATTGTGGCAAGAGAAGAAACGAGAATAAGAAGAAAGGCTTAAAGGAGAATATGTAGATAGTGAAAGAAGAGGGATCATTTCACTGCTATTTTTACCACTGGTAGCAAAGAACAATTCCAGCTAATAACTCCTACTGTATTTGGAAAATATGCAGTGCTGTAAGAGTCAGAGCTCTGAGTACAATCTGCAAGCTACCTGGTAGTTCCTGAAGTTTGCAATTCAGTTAATTCTTTGTCACTGCTAAAATTACTGACTGTACCTTTAAAATGGTTTATAAGCAATTTTAAGGATTTACTTATTAATTAAAAACTGCTTATCTAAACAGTGGAACAAGAAGTAAAGTGACTTCAGACAACTTCTGGATAAAACAGCCACCAACCATATTCAGTCTGTTATTTTCACACCTGCAATGCCTCCTAGATGAGAAACACACAGCACTGGCCCGAAACAAGATGAAGGCTACAAAGAAAAACAAAATACAAAAGAAATCATGGGAGAAGAAAAGATGACAAAAAGGATTGTAAGATGTATTCAAAATTCAGTCTTGCCTAAGAAATTGTGAACACTACTGGGCAGTTCCTTCTTTATTATAGACTAAACAGGTCACTTTATAACAGATAGGATTATAAACTTAAGAGTGAATAAACTGGGTTTGGTTCTAATTATCCCAAGGGCTTGAAGAAAATGGAGAGCTCTCAGTAGTAAAGTCCAATTACTTGACTGGTCAAAAACTAACAGGACACATAATATCAGATCCTTAAGAGGTATTAAAGACCATTTACTGCTCCTCTGCTACTCCCAAAAAGAGAAAAATATTTCTTTTGGAGTTCTGGTTCTGGAATTTTAGGGCAGAATTGACTGAAAATCTAAACGTGGAATATTACTGTGTGCAAAAGGAGTTCAGCATTCTCAAAAAAGAAAAAAATTCCAACTTGGATAACTAAGGAATAAGGCCTACTGGAAAGCAAATCTGAAAAACAAACAAGAGAATGAATTCACAGATTTCATAAACAATTTAGTGAATTGCAAAAGAGTAAATTATAATAATGTAAAGGAAAGCTGCAAGAACAACTCAGATTGGTTGATCACAATCTAAAAATTCAGACTGATAAATCACAATCTCTCAAAACAGGAAAATTAAAAATACTGAAGAGAACACACTAATAAAACCTGGAAAACTAATGACAACAAAATTCAGATAGAAATAGGGAGCATAAATGACAACAATGCGCAAAATGAATCAGGGTAGAAATTTAGTGAGAAAACACAAAATGAAATGAGACAAAGAAAATGAAAGTATTGAAAGCCATCTTTGTTTTAATTAACAAAAAGGTATATGATGCCATATACTCAAGATAAGTAATGATAACGGTGTCAGCCATAAAAAAAAGAATAAAATTGGCTAAGAACTGCAAATAACATAGGCCTGTTCAAGCTTTCATATCTTAATGAAATTTATTATATAACACTCAAGTAGCCAGATAAAGTAATTCTCTGAAGCACTAATAATTAACTTATGTATCAAAGGTATAGAAGTTGTCAGAATAATAGAAAAGGGAAAACTGGGTCCTTACCCTAGCAAAAAGCTAGAGGAGAAACCCAGGAGAAAGGATGCTTTTAACAGCCAAAGGGATAGTAAACAATTTGCATGGAGTAGGAAGGACAGAAAAAAAACTGGCTCAGTAATACACAATAATCCACTCTGAACACTCTGACAAGTCTACCAAATAGAGTAATGTTAGATACAGTATCCAAATGACATTCTATACATCTGAAAGTACAGGCTGTAGGGAATCAACTCAAGTACAAGTCTAAAATGTCTCAAAGGAGATTACACTACTCATTCATTATCAAACCAGAGCATTTCACTTTAGGTCTTGCACAGATCTGTCTTGAACCTCAGTTCAAGTCAGTATTTTCAGTGATGACTTAGATGATGGAAAATCATTGTAAAAATGTGTTGATGAACCTGAGATGGACCTTATAGCAGTGGGAGAGAAGATGTGAACATTTCCACACTTCCAATTGTTCCTGCTTTCAAATGATCTCTTTGTAAGATGAAATGCAAAAAACCATCTTGGTGAGCCTCCACTGAACTCATTCCACAATGTCCATGTTTTTCCTTTACTGGGGAGCCTAGGACTGGACACATCACTTCAAAGGTTGTCCCACAATTCCTAAACAGAGGGAAAGAACCATCCCTTCCCTTCAATGACTATCTATTCTCCAGCCCACAATGCTGCTGGTTGCCTTTGCCGGAAGGGCAGACTAGTGACTGTGTGTAACTCACTGCCCACAGGGCCCTCAGATCCCCTCCTATAAAGCTGCTTCCCAGCCAGCCAGGGCTGCCCTGTGCTGTTGCATGGGCATATTCCATCCCAGATACAGGACTTGGGTGAACTTCATGAGGTTCCTGTCTGTTCATTTCTCTAGCCTGATGTGGCTGCACTGAGTAGTGGCCCTGTCCCCAGTATACTGGCCAGCCTTCCCAGGTGCACTCCCCTTCATCATCCAGGTCATCAGGTACCTTAAAATTTCAACTTGTAGCTGACAATCCTGCATTCCCTGGTACTAAGATCAGTAATTTTGTGCAAGGATGTTTTATTGCCATCTGAAGTCTGCTTAAATCAAAGGGCAGCAAACAGACTATCAAAATAGAAATGGAGCATATTCTAAACCTGTAGGTCAGCATCTTATGGTATGTAAAAATTATGAACAAGCATAAAACTAGAATCAACTTACTCATTCCTGAACATTCTCTGTCTCCATCCCACACATTAGAAACAGCATGTCCCGTCAACAGGAGATTAATCAAACTTTGGCTAGATAACAGAAAGAAATTATATAAGAAATTAAAAAGGATGTGTATTTTATTTCTGCAAATGTGTTTTATGTCTAGCAAATGAAAAATTATTGCATTACCCAGCTAAGCATTCTGTAACTACTTTCCATGAACTAGCATGTATTTCTAATTTAGCAACAGTAATTGTCACTTGCATGGTTCAACTACAAACTTCCTATAAAAATGTGGCCCTGAATTTGAGAATTATTCCTCTGAAAATTCAGTAATAACAGAAGTGTTTCCTTAAGAATTAATGCACTAAATGGAGCTAGCAGTGAAAAAGGCACATTCTTTTCAGTGTGGCTTTTAGTTAAAGTTATAACTGCATTTCTGTCACTGTGTCAGTGATTTCCTAAAAGAATGATCAGTTACAGAAACATACAAAATTAGCCCACTAAACTGTTCTAAGTGCTAGCAACTATAATTTGCAGCTTACCTTCCATGACCATAAACAGGATCTATCAATGGCTCAGTTGCATCTTCAATTTCATTTTTTATGTTTTCAATACCCTGCAGAAAAATTACAAATATCTTTGCTATCTTAAGAGAAGAATTAAAATATTTATACAACAGAATGCAGTAGTAAAACATTCAGAAGCTCATGTTCTTATAAGAACTGATAACTAAATGGACTGCTTTCTCTTGATATATAAAGGGAAGGATGTTTTCAGAACATGTAATTCTTCCACAACAGAAAATGAAAGGGAAAAAAAAAACAACCAAACCCCAAAAAGTAAAGGTCTGAGCTTTTCAAGTTTTTAGGCTGAGAATGTAGTGCAATGGATGAAGATACCATTCCATACAGTGATCTAGATTTGGCTTAGTTTATCAGTTTATTGTTCACCTTTTACAGAAAAAAGGGTTACAATCATATTTACTCTTAAAGAAATAAAAAACACACACACAAAAAATCAAACAACCCACAAACCTTTGTCAGTATTACAGAATACAGAAAGAGCAATACTCCAAATCTGTTTGTCCATGCTGAATATTGATCCCAAACTGCATCCTTCAGTTCAGGGAAGCTTTTGAATGCTCGTTTGCTAAAGACAAAAAACCCAACAAACAAACAGCAGAAAAGAAGAATATATTTAGATGCAGAATTAGAACAGTATCACAAAGCACAAACCAAAACTACTAATACCTAATATGAAAATGTCCAAGTAAGAGTAGGTCTGGTGTTACATACAGAATGACAGAGCAGCTGTTCTGAAGTTACTATAACTGCCATAAAGTCATCAGTATTTACCCATCAGAAGATGATAAATAGTTCTGGAGCAATATGCAAAAATGAACATAGGTTTTATATGCAAACACTAACCATAAAGATACATTCACTTGTGAAAGAGCTGAGTGGCTTGCACCAGTAATTCTACATAACACTGCTACTGAAATTGCAAATCGACTGTGTCACCAAAATAACATTTGCATTATCTAGTCTGAAAGACATTTAGCCTATAAACAGTGAAGAAAAAAACTCCTCTACTTCACCAGGCAAAATTATCTTCCAGGCTTTTGAAGAAATTATTACATTTCCCATGAGAATTTGACTTTTGTAGACTCTAGCTTTGGAAAAAGCAAAATGTTCACAACCACAAGTGGTACAGTAACATTTAGGACACTGTCTGGTTGCAAAATATAGTGGCTGCCTGGATGACAAGGTAACACCATGGATCGTATGTTTAAAAAGAATAAAAGTAAAATCAAAACAGAGGAAAGAAGAGATCCATCAAGGGATTCCAGTGAAGCAATATACTTTCTATTTCTTGAGATTTTTAGAGAGAGCTAAAGACTTCTTTTGAGAATATAGACATTAGTTTTTATTAATTTGAATTAGATCATACTCTCTGTTTATCTTACACAGTTATATTCTTTTTAATTTCTTACACACTTTTAATAGGTTTTGTTTACAAAAGAAACAAGCATCTACAAAAACATATCCACAGATAGGTTTACTCTGGCCAATACTCAAGATTTTCAAACTACCTTTCTGCACCAGTAGAGTACACATGGCATACAAGGTACACAAGGCAATGACAGTTCTGAAATCCATTGCTCAGCTTGCTCTAAAAGCAAATGCCAGAGCATTCATTTTTCCAGTTAGAAATACAGAAAAATCAAGCAGGTACCACAAGCCCAAAGACTTCGGGAGTGCCCAGGAAATTAGTGTTTTGATAAGGTTACAAAAATTTTATATTCTCCTCTTTGTCTTTTCCTTATGTTACAATGGGTTTAAAAAATAAATTATATTACTCCTGATACCATAACCAGTGGTAATTTCAGTTCTAGTTAGCAACATTTTCCATATCAGGTGTTCTTTGGAAGTCTGGTGCTCTTTATTTACTCTTTGGCATTTACTTGTATACTGTTTACAACTGTCCACTGTGAAAATAAAAGGTTGTTACCTTTGAAGATAAACACACTAGAACTTTGAGCTCTGTATTTACACCCCAAAAAGAAAACAGTGTTTAAAGTATGAAACAAATTTCAGTCATATATATGAAATATTTTTGTAAATGTTTCTTATGATATCTCAAATAAAGAAAAATACTAGATGATTTTTTGAGTAAATATATCACAAATATTTCAGATAGAAACACCTAATACACACAGAGGATTAACATCTTTAACTTAAATCTTGATTAGCTGTGTTCACATACCCAAGCTATCAGACCAATTTTGCAAACTACATTGCTCCAGTTTTATTTTAAAGCCTAATACTTATGGCTCAAAATAATATTCCACTTCAAATGGTGAAATGCAAAGAAAAACCACCAAAACCCCCAAACAAAAATTTGAAATCCAAGTTTAAGCTGATGTTTAATACACAAAGTTCCTCAATATACCCCTTGTAGGCCTGTGAATATCAGTGTAACTTCAAACTGTTGTATTTTAAATGTTACAACATATTACTTACTGAATTAATGCATGAAATCGCTCAAAGCCAAGCTCTTCGACAGCCAAGGCAGCTATACACAAGAGACACTTTTCAGCACTACACATGGCAAAAAAAATGACACAAGATACACACAGCAAGCTAGTATACTTTCAAGCTCTAATTATATATTTAATCCTCCCCTGACATTTAAATTTAATTGATTAGTATAAACTAATTTACTGCAACATTAAGATTCCACCATACAAATTAGCGAGAACATTTCTATTTGGACTAATCAATATTAAAAGCACAAAGCCACTGGAGTGTGTAGCCTTGGAAGTATTTGTCAAATGCTAAGCTGTTGATTTTGTACAAAACATGGCTGTTACCAAGTCACCAAGCTTATGCATACTAAGATATAATTTTTCAGGTCAACAAGAAGTTTCTTCCTAAAAAAGCAGCATGTTTATTTGGATCATTATATCAGTGTAGGTAAGCTGTATTTTTTCTTCAAATACACGTTTCTGTTACTGAAATTTAGTTGCTCTTTTCTGTTTAGTGCTTATTTATTACAAATGAGTAGAATTATTCTATACAGTGTTACATGCATTCTGTTTTTAAATAAATTCTCATTGTTTTCTTTTAATAATAGTCTTTCAAATAGGTGTTGTGTCCAAGACAGAAAAAAATACAGCATTAGTGTCTTCCCAAGTTCAACACCAGCTTTATACCTTTCTTTTACCTTTTCTTTACCTTTCTGCTAGTGGAACAATACACAAGAGAGACAGATCTGCTTTCTTATAGAGCCCAATGCTGAATATTTAAACAATGTCTGATCATCTAGCTACTGAATTTGACTGCACACAATTCAGTTAAGACCTGAAGCCACTAGGCCTAACAGTACTGATCAGTTCTTTCCACAAGAATTCCAGAAAGGGCTTTTAATGCCAATTCCGATCGTATTGAGAGATGCACTTGATTTGCCCATGTGCAAATACAACTGATTCTCCAGGAACAGGATACTTTCATGTTCTACTTCAGAAATATGGCAGCAGCAGTCTTAAGAGTGTCAGTTTCTGTCTGTTGAAAAGCTACAAGGAATTGATAAAATTTGGTTACCAAGAGCAAAATTAGACTTAAAAAATGTATTTTTGAGAAATTTCTTAAAACATATGAAACAATGAATCTGAATTGCATAAAATACTGGAGAAACTAAACCTCCTTCAAGAAGATACATTTTTGTAAACAGAAAGTTAGAGGGACTAAATCATATAAAGCAATCTTTGAACCTGGGAACTTGCACTACTAAAGCCAACATATGGCCAACAAGTCACTGCTATACACCACAAAAGCAGATGAAAAATGCTATTGCATTCAGTAAGTGTGCTCAAATCCGCCCTTTGTTCACATAGGCAGTTACATGATAGGCAGTTCACATGACAGGCAGTTTCATTCTGTTACTAAAGAACAGAGTGAAATGGTAAGAGAATTACTATTGGAAATAAAGGGAAAGAAGCAGAAATTCTAAAGAGAAGTATGGCTATACATAACCCAAACAATGCTAAATAGAGACAGTAGTTAGTGGAAAGAAAAAGAACTAACAGCAAGAGAACATTAGATGTATGAGAAATTCAATTGTATGGACACTCTTTGAAATTATACTCTATCATGCTGGGTCTAACTGTATTTCATGGGTTTATTATATCTCCATATTCACTTCCCAAATAGCAGCAGCCTACCATATGGAACTGTATCTGTAATACTTTCTGCCACCCAAACTCAATTCTTAATTCTACCAACTATGACAATACCAGTTCCTATTTGTATTGAGTACAGTAGCCAGGCAAGAAATAAATGTATTCCTTTGCACTAACAGTTACACAACTCTTCGTTAGTAACAATATCTTCTCCTCCACATCCTCGTCCCACACTAAACCAGGTTAAGAAGCTGGTTTAGTTATAGCAGGACAGAGGAGGAAAAAACAGCCCAAACCTAATAAATGTATCTTAAATCGGGTAGTGTATTGCATTATACGTATAAGACACAGTACTGTCTGAACTGAAGAGTACGTACAAGATGCACATTCAGTGTCTAGCAGGGAATGTAGAATAGGAACAATGAAAGACCCTGTCCATGACACAAGCACACTGCTCATGGTAAGTATATCCTGCTCTTCCTAAGCTCATTCCATATTAAAGAAAAGTCAGGCAGAACTTGAAGACTTGTACAGAAGCATTAAAAAAGTAGTTATGTAATAGAATGGATTAGTTCATAAGAGTCAGTGTTGAGAGTTACTATTAATTGAATGTGTATTTAAAAACCCCCACTTTCTGCTGAACATTTTCTACAGCAAAAATTCTTTTGGAATAAGGCAATACATTAAAAAGCACAAGAGTAAGAACCTCTAGGCAGCTAGAGTCTGCTTCACTTACTCTTCAAAGGAAACTTCATAATATGAGCAAGAGCTTTAGAGACTACTGGAAAATCCACAGAAATTGAGAGTTACAACTGCCTTATCTTGCAAAGGAATATTTTTTACAGAAAAGTTGCAGATACCATTTTCTGTATAATACTTTTTCTTACTTAAAAAGAACTCAACGTTTTTGGAACACTTAAGTGCTGATGCTGGTTTTTTTCAATTAAGTACATTTTTATTCTTATTGTTTGAGCCTTCTAAAGCATATGGAGCATTTGCTAGAAGCAGATGAAGATGACTTGTAACAAAGAGCTCCAGCACTACCAACTGCTATAACTAGCTGTGCACATATAAATCTATTTTGTATGATTCTTACTTTGTAGTTACGCCACAAACTGCTGAATAACATATTCCTTCCATCAAAAGATGGCACCTTTATAGGCATGTTCTCATGTGAAGAGTTTTTCGTACTTCTTAAGGGACACATTGGGAAGAAAAACTAAAAGAAAAAGAAGCTTATCTTGTAACACAGTAGATCTCTCCCAATGAAAGGTTAAGAAATACATGTCTCTCTGATCATATGTACACAGAGGAATTTTCCATAACCATGGCTCTGCAGCAGTTAGATACGACTGGATGGTGTATCTTAGTGCAACAGATGATGTTCGCTGGATCCTTGATGTCAGTAACTAACAAAAGAATTGACATGTTTGCAAAAAGCAGGCAACTGAAAAATTCTAACTTACAAAAAAATTCTGATAATCTACCAGGTGTTTTAAGCTGTTTGGTACTGCATATAACCAAACAAACAGAAAAAGGCTACTTTTCCATAACAGGGGATCCAGAATATTTTAGAACAGATAAAGCATTGCATGATTTCCTGCAAATGTTCCTCTAAAATAAAGCAACAAGTGACAAGTTAAAGTGTTCTTCCTGTTTTAGGAAGCATGTAGATGTTTCAAAATCAAAGATATATCAGGACTCAATAAATTAAAAAATAAAATTGAAAATATTATGGAAACTGCTGAAATTCAAAAGAAACATGTATGTGTGATAGCACATTCCTTTCAACAAAAAAGATCAATGCATCTAATTGAGAGACAAAAATCCGTCTGTTGCTAATAGAATTACAAAGGCAAAAACTACAACTGTGAATTAATAAAAAGCAGCAGCCCCCCAAAAACTACATAACAACTCACTAAGCCACAGATAGTTTAGAAAAGAAATCCGTCTTACAAGGTTGTTCCTCTCGACGACTAGATTCTGCAGGACTTTCAGAAATGCCAGCAGTTTCTTCAGTTGTTTTTCCTCTTATCCATGTTGCCAGACAGTATGACTCAGAATTATCAGAGCAAGCCATTTCCAAAATATCACATAATGTATGGCAGAGAAGGTTCTTCTGCTCCTCTTCTGAAAGATCAGAAACCAGCGTTGAGTTCAATTGCTGATAACAGCACTGCATATAAGCTAATAGTATTTTTATACATTATTGCTATCTAAATAATTAAGTTAAATAATGAGATCAAAATAATAATGTTAATTGCTCTTTGACTATATTGGACCAAAGAATTATAAAGCTGTCTTTAAAAGAATGTGGGTTTATATGATTTCTAATCAATTACATTTTTTAATAATAGATTTCAATTAGATATTCATAAAATGCGTTAAGTATTATGAACAAGCATAGATTACACAAATGGGAATTCTGAAGCATTTACTATACATATAGCATGGGAGCACATAAACAAAAAGGAATATTTTAAATTATTTGTACTAGGACATGCTTTACAAATAAATAAAATGGAAAAATAAAGAGGGGGGGAAAAAAGAGGTCTCAATACCTGGACAGTCTCTCCAAGTAGACTTTTCACTGGTAAAAAGCCTCTTCAAAAGGAATGCCTTTGTTATCAAAGAATAAAATAATATTAAAATGCCAGCCAACAGCAAATTTTACATTACATCACACACTCTGTACCAAAAGATTTTTGCATGTTATTAGAAGGGTTTCAAGCTGCTCATCATTCAGTGAAAAACCATGAGCCTGCACTGTTTCCTGGCCTTTCCCAGCCAAAGTAGCTACAAAGGCAGCCTCGTAACTACTGTCGAGTTTGAGCCTTCAGGGCACCTCAAACGCACAGAGTGCGTATTGACATAAACATCTTCAGACTCAAAGGACAGCAGGAATGGAGGCACAAATATATTTCAATATGACTGACCAGTAGTACAAGCCATCCCTAGTCACTCAGACAAAACTCTTTAGCAGTTAACAAGCCCACCTCTTCTAACCATTGCAAGTCATAACTTGCTGATCAGGTTAAAGAAAAACTATGCATCTCTATATCCCTGCTCTGTTTTCCCATCAATATTAATGCTGCAACTTAAAAAAAAAAGAAAGATATGCTCTAAGTGACAGAGAAGGAAGAATGAAAGAACAAACTTTGGGAAGCACAGTCTTGGTCTTTCTGATTGCTTTATTAGATGCCATTTCAGATATACACAGTACCTCAAAAACAGCTGGTTCAACTTTGACTTCTTTCCTAACACACTCACCCTCACAGATCTTTTGCACACCTTTTTAGTAATTCACAGCAGCACCAGGCACTGCAGGATCTGTTTGATCCTTTCCTCCTTCCCTAGCTGGAACTCAGTTCACTTTTAATCATGCTTTAATCACTTAATTTCAAGGAAGTTGAACTATATTTAAGTCTGAAAAAACACTATCTGTAAGAACATTAGATATGGTAAAGACTTGGCATTGCCTTTAAGGAGCTGACTGGTTCTATTCTTTACGCTCTCCACTCCTCTCATATAAAAGACTTTTAAATCTCACACCAGAGACCAGACACCCAGCACCTGGTTTTACAACAGGACTAGACAGAGCCATACCACAGAGTGTATTTCACAATCAAATATTTTTTTATTGATTGTTTTCAAATTAAACAAGTGGTGCTCCCTCCTGTAGTACAAGTTGTTTGGTGAGACCAGTGTTTAGAGGGTCTTGAAGTAACAGGGGTTTTATGACAATCACATTGTACACACCACAGGTGCAAACAATTCCCCAGTGTCAGTTGTCTGACTCGGACACCTTCCAGTTCATGATCAGATTCCAGATTCACTTTGCTATATAACTTTAGTATGTCCCCTATCAGTGGACAAGGCCTCCAATCACACTGAGACACCTGCAGAATGTCAGTTGTGTTTAAGAGGAGTCAAGAGCACGTTACCAGAAAATCTGGCCCCAGACTCAATACCTGCCTGTCTCTGCAGGGTGTCCCTAAGAGACTGAAGAACAGTTGCAGTTACACAAACTACTGTACAGGTCCTACATCTCTCCAGCAGTCAGAACTGCCCCAGAAACAGCACTGCAAAGAGCACATACACAGCCTACAAGGTACGATGGGAGTATGAAAACTACCACAGCTGGTTGAACGTGTCTGAAGCACAAGTGAAATCCTAAGCGTGTATCCAGAATAAAATGTATTCACCTGACACACTTCAACTATTCTTCTAACTAGAACTTTAAAAGTACAACATTTCCACTTCTATTACATAGCAAACCTTGTTAGCTTTGAAAATCAACTACTTCAAATATTTCTAATACAGTTTTCTAAGGCAGCCACTGGGACACTGATATTACCCTTTACGGCACAGAATTCAAGAGATGAAAAGAATGAGGATTACATTTATATCTGATCTTTTCCTTCTTCCCTTTATTATGCATTCCCCACCTCGAAGTTACTTCTGCATGGATCAACCTGCTGCAATTCCTCAAACAAATGTCCCTCTGCAAAACTATAATTCAAAATCAGCCCATGCCCATCTCTGCCTTTTTACAGAGTTGTCTCCTCCCCACTTTAATTATAAAATCAAAATACAACTAAACTGCATTTTTTCATACTTATTTTCATTTGAAATATACAAAGAACAAATTTTGGGCTAATTTTAAACCATTCCTATAATAAAGGGATCTTACCTGTACAGGTGCTATCACTGCACAAGGGCCACCTTCAAATTGTTCTAACGCAGTTGATTCAGAGTCACTAAAGACAAATCCTGTCAAATGAACACAGATTATATGTAAAGAAATATGTAAATAAGCACATGTTTATGTATATTCCTTCCCAAACAGAAATGACACCTGATCTATCTATCACCTTTAAAGATCAGGTAAATTTTTGTTTCCCTGAAATGCATCAGAATATGGTTAAATTTATCTGAATTAAAAAAAGTCATGAGTACAGATGTAAGGACAGAAATGAATTATTTATCTCAGCAATTAAATCATGGCCATAAAGGGTCAACAGCTAAGGTTTTAAACAAAAGAATTATGATAGTTTGTGGTAATATTTTGTCTCACATGTGTAACAAAAATTCATCTTTGAACCTCCACTGAACATGCATAATACATTTCTATTCCCTATGAAAGTCACGGTACCCCTCCCACTGATCTCATTTTTGGCCTATCAGTGTGTCCTATTAAGACTGAAATACGCTAAGTAACATTAATATTTACTTGTAACCACTGAATCAAAGGTGTTCTTTCACAGAAGATACAGTATATGTATTGAGATAAAACAACCCCTATTTTCCCCCTCCATCTTTAATGTATTTCAGAATTATCTTACAATGACATAATAAAACAAATGCTAGAGCTATTGTTGCAAAATTGTTCCACTACCACCTTGCCCTTAAACTTGTCTCTAAGATATGGATATTCATGCCTTTCATTTCTCATGGGTAACTACCTTGACGAAGCTGACACACGGCAACTTGCAGTGAGTGATATTTTGCATTATTCTTTTAAGTGCTGATTGTGCCGAAGTGACTCCAGTTCAATGTAATATACAAACCATGCAACTGCAGTCAGCAACCAACAAGCAAATGGGGACAGGCAAAAAGGGATATACATGCACATTCTGACAGACACTGTCAGTCTCAGCAGAAAGAATATTCAATGCTTCTGATCCACAATTTCTCCTTTTCCCAATTCTGTATCCCTACATGCTGCCATATGAAAAGCATGGATGTGACTCTGAACTGGGGAAAGGCATCCCCCCCCAATACAGCATGACAGGTACATCATCCCAAGTGGCAAGAGAGAACCACTGCACATTTTTTAGGCCACATTTAATCACAGAAATGGTAGTTCTTCCACAACAACATGACTTTTTTTTGTTATAAAAAGGGTCACTGTAGCCATGGGGTTTTCCCTATATCTGACAGAAGGCTCTCCAGGCTTATCTTTAACTACATGTGCAAATGTGCATTACAAAGATGTATTTTACATCCAATAGGTCAAGCTTGCATACTCAGATCCAGCACCACCTAAGGCAGCAATGAAGCTCCATTAATTCATACTTCAACCAAAGTTTGCAGTAGTGTCATTTCACTTCTGTAAGCACACCCTAGTAAAAAATACCACCAGTCCTTTAAACTTTCTGAATTAGTTTGTGCAGGCTTAGCATACTACAAGGTAAGTTCTCCTCTGCTCTGAAGCATTACTGTGCATGCCATCTAAGCACTCGGCAGCAATAAAGGCTTTTTTAGTTGTATTAATAATTTGGTCACTGCAGACAAACAACATACTTGGATGTGGTACCATTAAACCACACTCTAGAAATCTTGAATTTGCTTCACGTTCTTCAGGCTTCTTACAGAAATCATGAACTGTCTCAGCTTAACCCTGACCTGTTTTTCAAAACTGCTTCCTAAAAATAAAGAACACTGAGCATGACCCACCAGAATGAATACAAGTTTGAGACAAACAAGGCAAAGTTGGTATTACACAGAATGACAGAAAACAACCACAGAAAAAACGCATATATAATACCGGAAGAAACACTTTATTTCTATTTACCTAAATATTGCTTAATGCTTAATAAACATTAAGGTTCTAGAACCTTTAAGCAAAAAAATGGACTTCAGACAGTATGTTCTTGCTCTGTTTTTAAAAAATCCATAAAATGGGAAATCAGCTCAGGTAAAATTTCCGAAACAAGTGGTCTGAAGTCCAGCTGGATTCAGGTCTAGGTCAGCCTCCAATCACACATACTTACCTTTTTAACCCTTCATAATAGTCACATCTTGGGCAGTCTCTGTAAATACTCATCAACTCTACGCTCTGCCTTATGATCAAGATAAAATTTCATGAAGGAAAGAGATGTAATCCAGGCAAAATATTTTCCTTTAATTAATCCATCTGCCTTTTACCCATAATTATCAATAATTTACCTATAAACTACCATTACCATTTACCCTCTGTGTCATTTATAACCTTATTAAATGCTCCACTGACCCGATTTTTTCAGTATCACTACTGCTCTACTGCCTTTGGGGTGGAGCAGGGAGCCAGTAGATCCAGATTCCTCCTAGTAACCATTGTATTGCCCAGTATTTTGAGTTAGGCCATGCCCAAATCTGACTTTGTATCACACAACAGTTTATTCTCCTATTTCCCCAAAATATAGCATTTACCAAGGCCCATGTTTTTTCTCACACCTACTTGTTAGCTAGTCCATGTGCGGTTTGTCAAAATTAACATATGACTTAGTCACCTATTGCCCTTCATGTCACATTCCTCATCACAGTTCAAAGCACTACAACACCCATTCATTCTTGTATTGTGACTACTCCTCTACCTTCCTCCATCTTTTTACTCTTAGCCTATTTCTAAAGAGTACTTTTTCCACACAAGACATCTTAGACATTAATAACACTGTCATTTCACAGAGATTTTCACTCTGTGCAAGAACCAACTCTGAATGAAAGAGACAAGGGAATCAGCAAACAGTGTGCAACACAACCACATTAGAAAAACCCTTACTCTCCCTCTGATCCCATCCAGCTACAAAGATGTGCTGTTATTAATTTTTTAATCCTGTTCTCTGCTAAACCAGCCTCTCACCATGGAACTGTATTTCTTTTTCTCTTTTGGGATACAAGAACTGTCTGACAAAACACTAGAATAAATCATTATTACCCAAGCACAAGGTTTACAACACATCTTGATGTTTCACTCTTTCTTTAGAGCTGGGTGTAGAATGATTGAGACAGTTTGCTTATGGCTTTGGGTTTTCCAAGTGTCTCTTTACAGTAAAATGAAACTTCCCACACACAAAAAGAAAGGAGCACTTACTAGAGCAATACTACAACAAAACACCACTTAATGGGAAGTCCTGCAAGGGTTTGAGGAAAGTATCCAAACTACCTGGTGGGCTACTACTAAACTGTGCAAAAAAGTGCCAGAAAACAAGGTAAGATTCCAATGTGTCTTCCTTTTTTAACACTTTTGAAAAAAATCCAACCACAAAACAAAACACCTACAGAATACTGATATTACAGAATTCAGGTAATTCTGAATTTAGATCAAAACTTCTGAATCTGTACCCTGGTAAGAGCCTTCTATGTGAGTACTCCTCTAGATCTTTCATTTTCTTTAAGCCTGTCAGCCTTATCCAGAGAAAGGAATGGACTTACTGGCACCATATCCTTTCTTAAAGGACAGTATCTTCCAGGTATTCCTTTTTGGGCCTGGGCAGCAGCAGGAGTTTGGGGTTCAGCAGTTATTCAGATAATTGTGTTACAGGGCATTTCGAATTCTTCCTGCTCCATGAATATTCCAACTGTATTAGCCACCATGCCCACTAGCCAGAAAATAAAATTTCTTTGCAACTTAACTTATCCCATCTCATTTTTTCACAGTGAATAGTATTTCCTATGCTTCTATTTAACAGTGCTGAAAGAACTGTTACTTACATATAATGGCACAATCCCTAAAAAAACCTGTATTTCTGCCCTAAAGTCTGACTTTTGACTCAGCAATCTTCACACAATGTTTTGTGTTCAGAATGAATAATGAAGACAACTTTGCATCATGGAAGTATGGAATAAACATTTAAATATTGTATACAACAGAAAGGGATTTGACAATCTGTCTAAAACAGAAACATGTTTGTCTGTAAAGACATCATCATCATCCTAAAAGAAATACATCATTCTAAGAGAGGGAAGAAGAAAAAAAGTCTAGCAGTGTAAAATTGAGAATGAAACCTTTCTGGAGCAGCCTGGCTGTTCGAAGCTTGTCCTGGCTGTTTCTCCAAACACTCCTGTTGTCTCACATTTCCTAACAGTACAGCTTGTGTTGGCATTAGAGTCCCCCTCCTACTGTCAGGGACTGCCGACTTCTCCTTAAAGAGAAGCTCAAAGTCAATGGTCAACAGTATCTCTTTGCTTGAAGACCCCGGTATTTTTTCCAGATTTCGTGCAAATTCCTGGAAGCAGGTTTGGCTTCTAACTTCTTACCTATATTTGACAGATGCCTTAAAAGCAGTTCACAGACTGTGACTTGAAGACCACTGACAAAGGTTTCCTCTGCTAAATGTGACCAGCATGGGTAAAGCACAGGCTTCAAAAGCAGTTTCATCAAGGATCTGAAGAGGCAACACTTACGGCAAACAAGCAGCAACAAGTAGCCAGAGCTCGGCCAATAGGTGTGATCACTTCCTCCTGCTGTTTGCACAATCCACCCTTGTCTATACCCTGACTGTGAGAATGAAATGAAAAATGGTTTTCTTCTTCGTGATAACTGACTGCAATGAGTGATATGGAACTCAAAGAGATGGAAAGTACACAAATATTCTACAAATGACAGTCATCAAAACATTAAAAAAATTACATAGATACCAATGACTATTTCTCTTCTATCAACTAAATGAATTAAACATTATTAAATTTAACTCAGAGAAACACATTTCAAATTGCTACTTCTGCTAAGACTTTGCAGAATAGTAAGTTTGTTCTTTTTGCTCAAAATATATCTGCTTGGCTGGTAAAAATACTGATCCTAATAGTCCTGCAGTGATCACAGTTTAACGGTATTTCTACTCAAATGACTTAAAAACAATACAACAGGATGTAGCTTCTCAACCAACCATGTAATAAGAGCCCATTTGGTGATGTTTCATCAGAAAGAAGAGTTTCAAGCATGTAAAAAAAGGAAACCTGGAAAGAATAGGAGATAAAGAGAGAAGCCTGGAAAGAATAGGAGAGAAAGAAAAACAAAGTTGTCACCCACTCACCCAGTGCTCAACCTGGAAGCTGGAAGAGGATCCAGATAAAAACAAACATTTGTTATCCACATACACACAAACTGCACTATTAGTATCTTTACACTACATTTTTGCAGTTAAGTGGTTGTTTTAAAAAGACTGTCCTGTACCTTTCTTTCCAAAGACCAGTGAGAACGCAGTTCATGAAATTCTGCAAGGATACTGTACTCAAACCTATTTTATGTATGTGATGCCTTGGGGCTCATCTGAAGAGCAGCTTTATGAATAGAATCAATGGAGAATGGATCAATGAATAAAATTACTCCTAACATGGATATCTCTCTTTAGGATTCAATGCTCTTCTTAAGTCATTCCCAAGTCATCATATCTATGACAGGAAACACCCAAGAGCAGACTGAAGCTTTGCGCTACATTCCTGTGTCAACTTTGAAAATTCTGGTAAACAGAATTCACATGGTTCAAACTGCAAATTCTGCTGCAATCAGAAAGAAAAAAAAATAAAGCCCACACTAAAAACCTCATAACTACTGCAACAGCAACTTTGCAGCCATGCCTTTGTGAAGTCAGGAATAAAAACAATATATTTAAAGTTGCCAATGAAGCAAACTGAGGGAATTGCTGTCATTAACTTCCAACGCATATCCACATGAGCTGGGGCAGTTCTGTCAGTTGCCTGCAGACCAACCCCTCCTGAGTACAGACCAGATGAGTATGATTGTCAATGAATTTGGTGCATGACAAGGATCCAGGAATGCTGCTGCTTTTACTGAGAAACGGACTGATTTGAGTCTTAAATTCCTGAACACCCTCCCTACTCTCTACTTTTCTTTCCAAATCAAAATCACAGTTCTCAACTTCCAAAGGGTTTGAGAAAGGATCAGACAATGTTCAGCAAGTCTCTGAAATAAATACCAGTGTTGGCAATCCATTCAAAAAAAACCCCAAAACAAAAACCAAAACCCCCAACACTAAACTAGCTGTTCGATGCTTTCTGCACATATTATGCGAAAGAAGGGTCTATCTTTTAAACTTTGAAATCTTTGGCAATAGTAAAGCTTGATATTTTCGTGATTTTTTTCTTTTAAATCTTGATGAGTCAGTGTTGACACAACTGCTTTGTAGTAATTAAATGCTGCAGAACTTTTTCAACCAAATAGAAACAGAAAGCTGGGTAAAAGTATTACACAGCTATACAAGTGACTGACTGTTTTGATTCTCAGCACAAGACCTCCAAACAACATACTAAACTTAATGTTACTGGGGTTTGGCACACAAAAATAGGTTATACTAAGGAAGATATAGAGAAGTGAACAGATACACTACACTGTATACTCACAGGTCTTTCCCTAAAGACAGACAGGAAATAACAGCTCCTTTGCAGAAGCCACTAAGAACACCAGAGACCTTCTCCAGGAGTCCCTCACTGGATCACAAGTGCAGGGCATTATAACACACCTTTCAGTAAATTTTGAAACTGCTAAAACTTCTCATACAAGTTATCTTTAAAATGTCAATTGGGGCAACCCAACATTACTGGTTAAATAATTAAGCTTTTTAACAACAATTCTTCTTTTCTGACTTTGCACAAACCTGGTACTGAAACAGCAACATTAACAAAACTTAAAAAGAGATATTTCAGAAAGGAATCATATTTCAATAATCAGTTCACTAGGAAAAGTAATGGCTTTACTATGCCTGCCTAAATACTAGATCTTGGAAGGAATTGGGCATTTTTCCCCCAAATGCTTCTCACTGAATTAACACAGATAAATCCAGAGAAAAGCTTATCAGTCTGGTAAGACACTATGTCCTTTAATGGGGAGTAGCTGTGCAGCTCCCAAATGACCACCACACATACATATACTGGAACTACACAATGACAACACTCTTGTTACAAAAAAAAAAGAACAGAAAAAACTAAGAAATTTCTGTTTCAACCAACTTTACCCTGAGACCCAAACAATTTTAATTTTTTTTTAATCTCTAAATTCCATTATCACTTGTGAATATTCTCCAGGAACTAGTGATTTTATCATGAACATCCTAACCATTACTAGAATTTTTCAAAGCCCACAGTAAGTTATAAAGACAGCTATTATTCCCTTCTTTCAGCCAGGACAGGTACACAGACTGATTCCTTGCGTATCATTTTTACAGCCAAGCCTCCAAATTACGCCTTGCAATTGCAGTTTTAAAAGAACACCATAAAGTCTCCATCAAGAAGAAACTGTGTAGAGGCTGCATATTTTAAATATAGAAGAAACACCTTACAAATACACCAGGTTCCATGTTATTGCTGCTTTACCTCTTTCCACATCCTAAAGATAGCATGCACCTGCCTCCATGGCCAAGGAACCAGTTTAAAAGCAAAATCTGTGTGTCTCTGTCCCAAGCCTGACCCCACTTTTGCTAAGTCTATTTGAGACTCCTACACCCCTCGCAAATAAAAACCCCAAAACCAAAGCAGAACTTATATTCCTGTTTCCACAAGATACGTAAAATCACGGCATGAGACGCTGTTGAAGTATTCAAGAAAGGCATTTCCTTTTTTATTCGCTTTTAAGTTCCTTTGGAGCTCTGTGGCTAAAGGCGACCGAGCTGAGAGAAAATAATTATTCTGCAAGTGAAGCTGCCGCATCATTTTCTGGCGTGGGCCACACGGTGCTGCTGCTGCGGCCCCCCGAGCGGGACCCGGGCCCGGCGCCCCGCAGGGGAGGGCAGGGGAGGGCAGGACCCGCGGGGGGGCCCGGCGGGGAGGGGAGGGGAGGGGAGAGGAGGGCCGGGCGGGGCGCGGCGCGGCGCACACAGGTACCTTGCGCCCAGCGGCAGAAGATGGTGTCGGCCAGCCCGCGGGGCCCGGCCTTCTTGCCCCACACGAGGTGGACGAGCTCCTGGCCCGCCTCGGACATGGCGGGGCGGCGGCACCAGGACCAGGGCCGGGGCCGGGCGGGCGCGGCGGCTCCGGCGGCCCCTGCGCAGGGAGGGAGGGCGGGGCTGAAGGAGGGGCGGCTCTTCCGCTTCCCCAGCAGGCCCCGCTGCTTCCGCGGGCCGAGCCGGGTTGGGGGGTGGTTTTCTATCACTCCTGGCAACGCTGGGAAAGCCTTTCGAGGGGAATGTGTCCCAGGGGAAACGACTATGTATCCACAGTTGGAACTCTTCGTGCGGCGTGCAGCCGAAATAGAGCTGCGATGCGGTGCCCACCCGCTTCACAGCATCATTAGGGTCGGAAGAGACCTCTGGAAACAGAATCGTAGAATCATCAAGGTTGGAAGAGATCTTTATTATCGTGAAGTCCAACCATCGGTCCAGCACTACCACTGTAGCCCTTACAGAATCACAGAATATTCTGAATTGGAAGGGACCACAAGGATCATCGAGTCCAACTCTTAAGTCAATGGCCCCTATAGGGGATTGAACCCATGACCTTGGCATTATTACAACCAAGTTTTAACGAACTGAGCTAACACCCTTGAACTGCAAACCAGGTCACCTGGCACCAGATCAGGTGTCTCTTAAGCACTCCCAGGGGTGGTGACTCCACCACCTCCCTCGGCAAACTATTCCAATGCCTGGTCACCCTAATAGTGAAACTTGTTTTTTCCAACAGTAGATCCGAATCTCCCCTGTGATGATGTCTGTATCACCTCATTCGAGGCAGGATCCCCTAGACCAGGTGACACAGGAATGTATCCAGGTGGGTTTTCAGTGTCTCCAGAGAGGGAGACTCCACATCATCCCTGGGCAGCCTGTTCCATACTCTGCCATCCTCAGGACGAGGGAGTTCTCTCTTCCTCATGTTGAGGTAGAACCTCTTGTGTTTCAGTTTACGGCCATTGCTCCTCATCCTATTGCTGGGCACCACTGAAGAGTCTGGCATCATCCTGTTCACACTGCTTTTGAGGTATTTGTAAGCATTAATGAGATTCCCTCTCGGTCTTCCTGTCTCTAGACTGAGCAGGCTCAGCTCCCTTAGTCTTGCCTTATAAGAATTGCTCCAGCCCCTTAGTCATTTTTGTGGCCATCCTCTGGACTCTCTCCAACAGTTCCTCATCTTTCATCATGCAATTAGTGCTTTTATGGAGATTGAGCACATATTGAAGCCGCTACAATTGCAATCATTCTGCATTGAGAACAGCCAATATCAAGGGTGCTTATGAGCCTTCTGACATGTCATACCACAAATTGATCAGAAGATGGGGTGGTTGTACTTCTGATTTTTAAATGTTTTCAAGTATATGCACAATTAAGCATGTGTTGAATAATTATTGACAAGTCATCGATTTCCTTCAATGTTGTCTAGCAGAATGGATTCTGGATTTTCATAAGTAATGCAATAATAATGGACACTAGCAAAACGAACTCCAACAGGAAGGAATTTAATTAGAATTAAAGGCATCATAACAGCAAAATCATGTTCTGTACATACTATTAGAAAAGCCATCATGTTGCTAGTTTTTGTGCATTTTGAATCGATAGTGCAATAAAATGAAAATTTTACTGTAGTACTTTAATACTCCGAATACCACACTTAAAATTGTAAGCATCCCATGAACAAGGGGAAAATAACAAAGTATATTTATTTTAAAGTCTGTTGTTGTATATACATTTGAAATATTTCAGAGAAGTATATATCAAACTGGTGTGATGGTGCAAGTCTAAGTCAGCTAGTCAACAAAGTTCAGACTATCCACATACAACAAGGCTTTATGAGGGGAAGGAGAGAGGTGCAAATTTTAGCCCCTCTTTTCAAGTTCCTGGGCTTGTTCTAAGGAAGCAAATTTACATTGTCATGGAGACCCAGGGTGCAATTTGAAAAACAGTTCAGTAAACAAGTGAAGAATGTAAAATGAGGATGCTGAACCTACAATTGTGTGACAACCACTGCAGCATGGCAGAGGAGTTGTGTGGCACCACCCAGAGATACCAAAAGGCTGGAAAAGCTCCTCCTCCACTTCCATCTCTGGCGTGTTGAATCAAGACTTAAAGAAAATAAGTGTCCAGAGAAGGGTAACAAAGCTGGTGCAGGGTTCAGAGAGTAAATCATATGAAGAATGGCTGAGGGAGCTTGAGTTGTTTAGCTTGGAGAAAAGGAGGCTGAGGGGAGACTTTATTGCTCTCTACAACTACCTGAAAAGGAGTTTGTAGCAAGGTGGGGGTTGGCTTCCTCTCCCAGGCAAGTAGTGACAGAACAAGAGGACATAGTCACAAACTGCACCAGGGGAGGTTCAGGTTGGACATAAAGACAACTTTCTTCACAGAGTGTTGTCAAGCATTGGTATGGATTGCCCAGGGAGGTGGTGGAGTCACCATATCTAGGGGTCTTCGAGAAAAGACTGGATGTGCCACTTAGTACTAACAGTCTAGTTGACAGGATGGTGATCAGTCAAAGATTGAATTTGATGATCTTGGAGGTCTTTTCCAAACTAAATGATTCTATTACTCTATGACGATTGTGGAAAGGAAGTTAATTAGAATGAGAGTGCCCTTTGATTTCATGGTTGCAAACAGGTATTCACAGTGAGACAGATGAAGGAAAAGCTCAGTCACTGGAAAACTGTGAGCCAGAAGATGTCCTGCAGTTGAATGTGCTCTAAATTGAAGTGCAACAGATTTACTTTCTCACCACAGAGTGTGAGAATCTTTACCAGCTGCAAATCTCTGATTACAGACCCACAGGTGAGCTAACAGCTAATACTCCTGTAAAGTCAGAATATAAAATTGGATCTATATTTCTAACCTGAATTACAATGACAAATAGCCACATTTTGGTGCAGTAGCAGTATTTTTGTGTAGCAATGACAGGTTTGAAGATAAATGCTTTCACCAGCAACTGATATGTAGCCCTGATGTTGCTAATTTGCTCCATATAATTTGATACAAGAAAAAAATCTTCAGAGTTGCTCACAATACTGACAAAAGCAAAGACAGGAATGAGAGACACAAGCTGTAGTGATTTGATCCATCTTGATTTGGTTGGCATACAGCACATGATGTTCAATAAGGAAAAATAAAAATTAATGAATCTAGGAACAAGGGAGCAATTTGGGGGATATGTGCCAACTGGAACAATCTGCCGTGTGCTGGTTAAGAAAAGCATTAGGAAATTATTTTGGAAATACCACGAAATACCACTGAAATCATTAGCCTTACTAATACAAATGGGAAAAGGCAAACTGTATAGTCAGCTGTAGCAAAACCCACCAAATCCAAGCAAATGAGGTGGTGGATGACATCAGTTACTATTTTTGATCTCTCACTGACCATGTTTTAAGTGTGGGCATTTGTCAGCTACTGACATGTTGCATATGCATACCAAAGATTTGGACAGAAGATTTGTGTGCAAATTTATGTAGGCCACTGAGTTGCAGTTAGTGAGGAGGAAACTAAAAAGGAGGATTAGGAGAAATTCCAAGCTCACTTGTGTCTAATACCAGGTTTTCATCTATGCTGTATTTCAGAAATAAATGCAAGTGGATTGGAGTCAGAACTCTGAACAAATAGAGTGCATATCTACATACTAATACTTGAAAAGAATATTTGCTAATATGATGAAACTGGTCTTTAAATATTGTATCTGCAGACTCTGGAATGTAGGAACTGTACTATAAAGTCTGGACTTCATGGAAGATAAATAAACATCAGATGTATCTGCATATTGGGTCTTTGATGCCTTAAAATATTTAGAGGTATGCAAATCAAGAGAGATTGAAAATTACTGCCCTACAGCATTGTTTGGCTATATTGTAAGTAGTATGCATTGATTATTAGCTCCTCTTACAAAGAGTTTCTATTAAATGCATTTTTTCCTTTTTTTTTTAATGTTGGACTGCCATCATGTGGCTGGTTTGGTGACTTAATGTGCACTTTTAAAAATATATGAAAGGTGTTCTTTTCTTTCAAACATTGTGCACTATTCACTTCTCTGTGTGTGTGTGTGTGTGTGTGTGTTTTTGTAAAATGCTATTAATTCCCTCTGTAGACTGGTGGGGTGGGGTTGGGGTTTTAGGAAAATGTAGCAGCTACTGCTCTTCCTTCCAATCTCTAATCCAAACTCACTCAGATTAGCTCGATTCTGTTGGTTGCAGTATGTAACATTTTGGAAGAGTTCTGCACTATACAAAAGGAGAAGGTAAAGAACATAAGTATATCCTCTATATGTGTGAAATCCCTTTTGGTTTAATTAATTTATTTTTTAAGGATTAAGTCTCTTCATGAGTAAAGTGTTTGGATTAACTGAGAGTTTATGGGTTTTTTACTGCTACGAACTGTTGACAGACAGCAGGACAAGTTACTGACGTACCTTTTTGCCAGGCAAATGTCAGTAAAATTTGTCTACACTGAAATAGCTTTGCCTTACTTGTCTTTTAAAATACTAGCATGAGTGGTAGGAAAAACATTAATAAATGCAAGGCTACTTAGTCTGAATAGCTTCAAAGGAAATCACAGTAGTGTTGTGTTGCTAAATTGTTCTGAGGAGGTAGAAATAATTCCTAAAATTCAAGTTTTCTACAGTTCTCTTTTCTGTTTGCTCCCATCTCTTAATTACCTCACCCTCTCTCTCTGCCCCCTTACCCCAACAAAACAAAAATCCAACTAACAGGTCTGTATAGAAAAATTGTTATTAAGAAGTTGAAACCTTGTGGTGAACCAAATCATAAAAGTGTTTAGTTGTCTACTTACTTCCAACTGATGTGAATGTATAGGGACTTTGTTTATAAGGAAACTTGAAGTGTTATGTACCTATTTGCTCTCAGGGTCATCTCTGAGAAGAAATTTCAGTATGAAAAGTTATACTCAAAATTGCCTGCAGGTTTGTATCTGGGGAATAATGAATGTCACCAGCTTACAAAATGTTGATTACTCCATCGCTTGCAGCAGAGGTAACTTCTGGACTGGAGTTGACATCAATTCTTCCAACTAGTTCTTGGTTAAGAGGAAAAGCTAATTGTAGTAGCAGTGATGGCAAAGTGGTGTGCTGACCCGTTTTTTGCTGAGGTTAGACAGTGAGGCACTATATGGAAAAGACAAGGACGTGGTGTCATGCTCATCTGTCCAGTGTCCCAGTCCTGAATTGGGATAGCCCTGCAAGGTTTTTTGTCTGGCAGAGGAAAAGACCCTCCGATCCAGAGAATGGGCAGAGTAAGTTTCTTTCTGCCAGCAGGAAGATAGGGAGGGAAACCTGGGAACACAAATTAAACTCTTCAGTTGTCAAAGAATATACAATGGTCCTGACACTTTACCTCTCCTTAGGCCTCCTTATTTTGAGAAGAAAGTAAAACTTATATTTTGACCTGTGTATCAACCCAATTCTCTGAGAAGTTAAGAGTCCAAGTCTAAGAAACAGAAAGCTCTCACATGTCTCATTTTCTCTTTTGAAATGATGAATTACTGCTGGATTTGCAAAAGTTCTTAGGTAACTGACTCCTACTGAAATTATAGAAAAGAGAAAATGTGCAATTTCTTGGTAGATATTTGCCCTCAGAATCTGTCGATGAAACTAAACAAGTGAGTGATTGTCCTGTGCATGTGAATGTTTGGGATTGACATCCTTTTGGAATGGCAAGGAATTTCTAGAGAAGCACAATGCTCGGTGATAGCCCATATAGCAAGGTAAAAAGCAGTTATTTCTCATGTATATAACATAAATATAGTGTCTAAATGGTAAAGACAATAGATTTGTTTTAGGTAAGCTGCTGGAGCAAGAACTCCAGGAACACCATAAGTGAATATCCCTGTGTTCATAGTACTAGCTACATCAGAACGTAACAATTCTACTCACTGTTGTATTCCATTGAAGATTCATAAGTACAGGGGGGAAAAAAAGCATGACAGAAAATGGACTATTTTAGAAACAGTCACTCAACTTTTTGCAAGTTACCATGGCATTTTCACGTTGTTCAAAGACAAGAGTTGTCTTTTCTCTCCCACAGAATACTGAGGTTTTCTATTGTTTTCAAATAAAATGATCTTACTGAAACAGGTAAATTTACACATCTATTATCTGTTATTAAATGGTCACTCAGTGTGTGACTCACAGCAAATGCCTCTGAATTATGGACAGTAATTTTTTCTGGGAGAAAAATGAAAAAAAAGGCATTGTAATTGGAAAGAAAAAGTCTATTAAGAGTATAATTAAATGAAGAATGTCAAATTCTAACACCATGATACTAATACTGTATCTCTGGCATTATTAGTTGGAAGTGGCTCAGACAAGCTCAGTACAACATGAACGGGCTAATAACTTGCTATGCAGTCAATACCCTCTGGTTAATTGCAGATTTACCTAGCAGTGACAATGCACAGAAGAAAAGATAAAAGACATGTAGAGTCTTAAGTTTTAGTTATGTGAACTACATTTCAAACTAAAATGTTATTTGCTGCAAAATACCGAATTGTTTGATTTCAAAAAAGCTGAATTGAAATATATTAATTGCATTGAAATGTTAGAAGAATTAAATATGCATAATTTAGTCAGAATTGAATAGGGAATTTCCAATCTTCTAAAAGGAGTGGCTTACTGCAGAAAGTACCAACTAAGTATTTAGCCTTCTTGTCTTGAAGTGATTGAAAAAAAGTTGGTTTTACTGGGGAAGTTTTGTTGCCAAGCAGGTGACGTGTTGGAAGAATGCAGAATGAAGAGGTGGTTCAGATTGCTGAAAGGAGAACTCAGAAAGTGGTCAGTACTAGAGGGGCAGGAAACTCCTTCTCTAAATGTGACAACCAAAACCATTTAAGTGTCTTGCTCGCTAAATTCTTTTTCTTATTCTTACAGGTTTTCTATTTCAAACTACTCTTTTCTAAAAGCCTGTCAAACTGGTTCTCGTATCCTTTTCATCCATAATACTTATGTTTAATGATACTTGTATTTTTTAAATTATCTGTCTTTAAGCTTTGTTTTGTCTCCTAAGTATTAATCTAAATGTTACTGCTTTTTTATTCTTGCCATGATCTGTTTCTTCCTATATGACATTATGTCCTTCAGATCTGTGATGAAAATTCATTATTTCATCTCTTTTCACGGAGGTAGCTGAAAATCCCATCTACTTATTGATACCCTTTCTGCAAGAGTCTGTGTGCTCCTTAGGCCTATGACACGTCTGTGTCTGCAATGTAATCTGCAAAAGTATCGCATACTTGTGACATTTTACGAATGCGTAAGTAAGAATGCAAGGATCAAATTCAAAGGGAGCAACCATGTTGGAAACAATGATTTGTTCAGAGGAGATGCTGAGCAGTACTGAGAAAAGCACCCACCAAATGAGAAACCTCAGAGAAAGGGAGATATAGAGATGGGTCTTTTTTTTAATCAGAAGATGAATTCCTACTTCCTTTTTATGGAATGTTATCATGACACCAAAATAAATCATAGGATTTTATAAATCATTATACTTATATATAGCTTATTTATATAGGTTGTATATGAGTGCCTCATGCACTCAAGCTTGGCCTTTGGAAGAATCCAACCAGTCACTCGGATCATTGAAATTAACTGGTTTACCATATTTGAATGAAAATTCTTTGCCCAATAGAGGGTGTTGTAGTTCTTAGAATAGCTAGAATACTGCTACTTAGTTTAACTAAATTCAGTGAAAAAAAATCCTTGGCTCATTCCTGTGGTTAAGAAATTAGGGGTCAGGGAGTTTTGCTGATTTATGGCAGCTGAACATCTGCTTTGGAACACGCAAAGTGAAGGATTCAAATTTACAGTTTCCCACAACAACCATGACTTCTCTCTGTTTTACAAACCATTGGCAATTTACTGACAACTTTTATTCTTGAACATATAAACTGTTTTAGAGTTGGGTTTGGATTTTTTTTCCTTTTAAATTTCTCCACAATCAAAATTATGCTGATATTTTTGTTTTCTTTCCATGCACTTACTTTTTTTAAAAAACAGAATAATAAAGACTAGTAAAATATAATAACCTCTTTCCTGTCATTCTAGGTAGCAAGTGATAGACATAAAAGCTTCAAGAGATAATTGTGATCTAGAACTGTCTAGATTAATTAGGAACATATCCTCAATACCACATTACTCTCTCAGTTAAAAACTCTGCAGATGAATAGGAGCATTTCCTCAACACTACATTCCTGTGTTAGTTAAAACCATCTATTCCTGAAATAAAATACTTGGAATGATTCATGGTTTTTATGGATCATAACTGCAAGTATTGGAAAGGGATTTTTTGAAATTTTGCCATTTGATGGAAATAAACAAGTTTTCCTGTTATGTACGAATTCAGTTTTCTTTGGGTTTTGTGAAACTTTCAATTCCAGAAAGGCTTGAGCCTATTAAGAGGAGGGTTTTTTTTCTCTTCTTGTTTCCCTTCTGCTTCTTTGAAATAAACTAGGTAGCTTTATGTATTACATGTTCTTAGAAACAATATATGAACTCCTGAAATTTAAGGCTAAAAAGAAAACTTCTCATTCAGCACAACAGTGGGACTGCTGCTACCACTGCTGTTAAGAAAAAATAATCAGCAGATAAATCTAAAGTATTATGGCAGTTTTCATCCTAAGATGGCTGGCTGTGGAAAACAGAGGAGACAGTCTGATATTCAAACATCCTGTCATTTGAGTCACTAGAAATGGTTGAAGTTTAAATGCTTGTTATTAAATTGTATGGAACTGGTAGTGTCAGACCCTGTTCTGCAATTTGACATATGGTACGTCCTTGTATAGTATTTTACAAAACTTAGCATTGCTTGAAGTGCGTATGGATGAGTTTCAAACTCCATTTGTCTCTCCTATTACCTCACTAATCTTTTTGTTTTAAAAATCTTCATAAGCACTTAGCATTAGTATACTTTCAGCAGTATCACATATGTACAGAGAAGTCCTAGTGCAGCCTTCCTCTCCTCTTTCTGTGATAGCTTCATTCTGGAGCAGTGACAAAACTCGAGCGCATCAGCAGATGTGAATGTAAGTTACTCCTATGATGAACTGCATGACTACAGAGAAACATTTTTGGCTTGGAACCCTTTTTCATATGATATTGAAAAGAAATGCAGCTTAGCATGGTGAAATTTTCAACAAGCTTTATGTATTTTAGTGAAGAAATGCATTCAATTCAGGCAATAAGCGATGAGGATGTATACCCTCAGAATCTTGCAATTCTGAGCTTCTAGTGTTGCATTTGCTTGAGAAGTTGCCATATTGACAGAGCAAATTAAAATCCTGACTCCTTTTTTTTAAATTCAGGAGGCATTGTGTTTGCAATGAGCAGCACCCTTGGGAACAGAGAAGTTTCCTAAGAAAGTTTCAGAAGGAAATGAAAGGCCAACAAGGATCTGGTTATGGCTTCCCAGATTTCTAGATTTTTATTTTCATTTTGCAATTTACACCAGTTCAAAACGTTTACTGAGCAACTGCTTCCTGTGCACTCTGGCTGCTTCTCATGTGTGATAAACTTTCTTTAGGTTACCTGTATATTTTCTGTGCCATGTAGCCTGGGAGGTTCATCTGCTTTCTATTCTGTGATGAGTGGCTAAGCCAATAAGGGTAGAGCAGTGGATGTTGTATACTTTAAATTTAGTACGGCCTTTAACAGAGCACCTAGTGTTTTTACAGCCAAACTGATGCAAAGCTCCCCTGGTAAATGGTTATGAGTGGCTTGACTCAGGGATTGATGCCAATCATGTTTCTTCTCAGTAGCAACTTGGATGACTGGATCAAGTGCATCCGTTGTCAGTCTGGATATAAATGTACTGGGAAGGGTGTTCAGTATACTGAAGTGCAGGGCTGCTGCTTCAGAAACTTTGTCAGGCTCCAGAAATGGGCTGTCAGGAACCGCATGAATATTGCCAAATGCAAATCCAAAGTCCTCCATGAAGCATGGAAAAAGCCCTTGCAACAGGACAGTGCAGCACTGGCTGGCTAGAAAGTAGCTTTGTAGGAAAGGTTTCAAGGCCCTTGTGGGCAGTGAGTTCCACACAGTCACCTGTGTGTCCTTCTGGCAAAGGGCAGCTGCATCATGGGCTGCATTGGGAGGAGTGTAGACAACAGCTGCAGGGAAATGGTGGCTCTTTCCCTTGTCTGGCACTTGTAGGAAAGCCTCTAGAGTGGTGTGTCCAGTTCTGGGCTCCTCAACACAGAAAAGACATTAACATAATGGAGAAAGTGCATTAGAAAGCCATTTTGATGTTTAGAGGTCTGTAGCACGTGATATACAAGGAGAGAATGAGAGATGTGTTCTGTCCTAAAAAGAGAAGGCTAATGCCGTAGTGGAATCTTACTGCTCTGTGTCAGAGCCTCACAGGAGAGTGTTGAGGAGACACAGCTAAACTCTCTACAGAGGAGCACAGTGAAAGGACAAGAGGCTATGACCAGAAGTTAGAATATAGGTAACTTGCCCCAGTGCAAGGGGGAAACCTTTGCCCTGAGAGCATGCTGCAACAGGTTGCCTGTATAGCTGTGGAATCTTCATCCAAGGAGATACTTGACACTTGACCAGCAACTGGCCTCAGTGTATGGATCTAAATGGACCTGCACTGATAGGGCATTGGTGTGTTTTTCAGTTCTTCCTTCCAACTGACCTGATTCTAAAGGATTCATTACATGGTAGTCATTGAATACATGTGGACTGATGCCAGTAAGAGAGATCTGTCTCTCTTTATTCCTATTTTTGAAGTAGAAGGTACAGGTCAATGGAGTTTTGTTTTGCAGAGGACATTATAAAAATGAAACCATTAAAATTGAAGAAGAAGAAATGAATTGTAAATTTTCATCTGTATAGTGTGTTACTTGAGTCTTAGAAGTGCATGAACAGTATTATATGTATTTAATCTTCTCTATCTAATTTTTATTTTTTATTTGATAACTTCTCTCGTAAGAGCTTTCTAGTAATTGCATTCACTTTCGTGTTGTAGATAATCACATCATGTACCTGTTTCACAAAGTGATGGTGATCCACCTGAAACCTAGACTTTTTGCTCCTACCCTTCTGAGTTTTTTCTGTAACTTCTTATTCCCAGGCTAATTGTGACCAGGATGACAATGATGATGATGATGATGATTTACTAGTATTTTTTGAAGTCTCATCTTCAGTGTAGAGGTGAAGTCATTTCACTGAAGCTAAGCTCTCTTCATTCAGCAACTACATCCAGAGATAGGATAAGTTGTATATCGAGTGCTTTGATTAACAGCTTAACAGTTTCCTCCTTGATTTGAAGTCTCTTGGTGCCTTCCCACTCCATTACTAGCTAAAAATTAACAGGCTTTTCCCCACTGGCAGTCCAGTATTTGAAAGCTTAAAACAGAAACGTTTGTATGCGGGTAGTAGTTATGGGATCATCTTTGTTCTCTCAGGCTAGTGCTCCAGAGAGGAAAAGCACCAAGACAAAACCAGTGTGCAATGTATACTCAACTTTAAAGTCTTATTTCAGATAAGACGACTGTTGCACATGGTAATGGATTTGTTTCTATCCTTTCTTGGTTTTCTCTCTTGTAATGGTCTCCCTCTCTGCCAAAGTTATATATTTATTTATGGTATCTAATAATTTTATTCAGAAATAAATGGTAGAGACATTATAGTCTCTGGGATTAAATACACAGACAGTTCTGTGTGAAGTTGTATAATTCATAACAGTAAACTCCATCAACTTCCAGTTTTATACCCATAATATCAGGCGTTAAGAACAGTTTTTACCCTGTAAAATGAAGAAAGGGAAACAATAAGGATTTATTGCACCCCATAAAGAAAAGAAAAGAAATGGAATAGAATTTAAGAAATAATATTGTAACTCAAAACAATCCAGAGATTAATATTAAATACATACAGTTATATCTAAAGTAATTCAGTGTAATAAATAACATGGAAAGAATATTGTAAATCATGGGACCTAGTTTAGTTTCCACATGTTGTTTTATATAAGATCAACCAGGCCTTATGGGAAACCAGAGTGTAATTTTACAGTGCACTCCTTTGAACTGGGTTTGTGCAAGTGAAGGCTTGAAATAATAATGTGTCAAATGTTTCCCATATTACCAAATGTTATAGCAATCTTGCTGTTCGCATATAGATCCTGCTATAGCTGTGTCTGTTGCTGTCTTTGAGCTTCTTAATAGTCACGGTCTGCGGTATTTGATTTCCCTTCTTGACTCTAAGTTTTGATATGTCAAAATTAGTATTTTAGATTATTGAACAGAATCAGGATTCAGTACAAAAATTTGTTATTGTCTGTAAGCATTGTCTCCTGCAATATGTTTTTGGAGTATTTTTAAAGTAAAATTGAAAATACATTTTACAAGTATTTTCAATAAACACCTTACTAATACTTTTACCCATAAGGTTTTAATAAGCATGAAAAATATATTATCATCTTATATATAATGATGCATGGTAAAGAAATAATGTCAACTTATCCAATCAGAACCTTAAGGCTAAAGAGGCTCAAATTTGGATGGATTTTCAGCAAATGGTTATGAAGGGCTGTCATTTTTTTGTAGTTACTTATGACTTGTCAACAAAACTGTATTATAGAGTGAACAAGAACCAAAGCAAAACACTTTTCACAGGGAAAGTTATTTAAAATTATGTATTCACTTTTTGTGACAATCACACAAAATACCAGTAGTAGTTCCCTAGACAGAAGATGGTCTGTGTCCTTTTTCTCAATAAATGATATATAAAAGTCTTTCTTAGGATGGTGTTGGAAATATTTTGATCTTGAATTCCAAGTCCATCATAAAAGTCATGTTCAATACCTGTCCAAATTTCTGTTAGTATGAAATTTGTCACAAATGCTAGTGCCAGACCTTCAGCTTTGTGCCAGCTTAAAAAGTGCATTTTTAATTTAGAAAAATTAGGTCTTTTTTTCCTAATCACTGCAGACAATGAAACTTATTTCAAAGATGAATATAATTCTCTGTTTTGTGGGAAGATTATTTTAACAGAAACTTCATAAATCAGATGTTGGTGCCTAATTTAGTTCTGTCACTCATTTGCAGTACTGTAAATGATGTAATGGTATAGTCTAGACCTTTGGTAGATACACAGTACATATTTTTTGCCAATTTGCTGAATGTAAAGGTCTAGAATAAAGTTAAGATATAGAAAGTTAATGCAATCTGTTTATAAATCTTTTTACTATTAAAAAAGAAAAGAGGAAGAAGAACAAAATCAAGATGCTATGCTATTGCTCTTTGGGTGATTAAGTAGTTTACACTGCAAAGATCCATTTTCAAACTTAAACCCTCAAACAAACGCATTCTTTTGCAGCACTGGGAGAGTATATACAGTTGCTGGCTTTGTTCTATTTTGATGAAATGTGTCATTGATAAAAGAGAGTCCAAGCTTCCCTAAACCAATTAAAATGTTTTTGCCTCAGGTAGTAAATAAAAGCACATGATAGAACTAAAGCAGACTGGGAGAGTGGTAATCAGTACAGTAGTTCAGTATTGAACAATATTGAACACTGTAACAATAACACATAATAAATCATTTTGAAAGGTACATTGGATATATTTTTTCAAGGACAAATAAAGTATACTCACAAGGATCAAAAGGACACCTTTTTATGCTCTGTTTTAGAAATTATTGACAGTTTCTTTTTCAAGTAGCTTTAGGTTGCTTAACTGCAAAATGTTTATGAGGCTACTTTTGAGTATGGGTCAGTGAGATGTAAATATGTTTTATTGAAAGCTTTTTTTCTTGGAAACATCATGCAACTGTGATGTTTCATTTTTAAGAGCACTATCTTGATTTTTATACATTGACTATCTTGATCTTACAAATGTAAAATGTGTTCAACCCCCTTAATCTTATATCATGCAAGCCATTGGTAGAGCTCAGCTTGTGTTGTTGCTGGTGTTGCTTTACATTTATAGAACTGATTCAATAGAAAAAAATCATATTAGGAGAATTTTTTTTCTGTTTGTTCATAAGTATGTCACTGTGGAGCTACAAGCAGTGCAATATACACTGTTTCTATTTAAGAAGAAGCTGTGTGAAAAAAATAGTTCTACATATAGTCCCTCCTGTAACTTGCATATTCCAGCGCAGAAATGGTTAAAAACTGTTAATGTAAACATAGTTAAGTTCTTCTTCCCTTCTTTCCATGACTACCTAGTAACTGTAACCTAGGACACAGAGGACCATGACATAAGCTACCAGAAAAACCCCTAAAACTAGATGTAGTCAAGTGCTTTGTTTAACAATAGAGTTAGGAGCCTCTGAAAGCCTTAAAAAGGCTCAGTTAAGAACTGTGTCTGTGGAGCTCAGGCGTCGTGTCATCTCCTTGCATGTTCTTCACTGCATTGTGTGGTTGTTATGATGCTGACATCTTTGCTCCTCCTTCTGCTCCTCATCTTGCTTTTGCTTTTGGTCTGACCATACCTACTTATCTCCTTCTAGCCAAATGGCTCGCTCACCACGTAAGTGAAGAAGGTGTATGAACAGAACTGGAAAGAATATTCCTGTATCTGTTTTGACTGGAGCAATTGGCCAATGAGATATTTCTTCTAGGAGAAGTTGTTAAGGGAGTCAGATGTCTTGATATCATCCTTTCTTTTCTCAAAGAGGGCTCAAAATGAATGAAATTATAAGCTCCTTTCAGATTGCACTCAGCATAACTCTTGCTGCACTTCTTTAGGGCTATAATCCCAGTGCTGTTCAGTGCATATTGTTGATTTATTGATTCTTTCTCTTTGTGTCTGCGAATTGCACAAAATGGTGTTCTGCAAAAATCCCTCTACCTGCATAATTGATGTGCCTTTGTTTGGCTGTCATACATGCTTGCTCCTAAGTTGATGCAACTATTCCTTCTCATTAAGTTGTTCCGTTAAGGAGTTCAGTGACATCTTACAACTGGCTTTTTCTGCCTACTAAGAATACTCAAGTGACTGAAAAGCAGCCCTTCCTAGAATGGATATCAATCTAAGTACTCAGTGCACAGTAAGGTACATGGTGGTGTGATGTGTTTAAATGCTTTAGAATAACCTAATTTTAACAGAAATATCTGATACAAAATTGATAGACCGCTATAGTGGGTGAAAATGGAAAAAAAAAGGAAAAATTATGTAAAAGATGTAGAATAAGGTAGCTTTTGTTTTTAAGTGGAAGATAAGGAGAATAAACAAATATAGGAGCCCCATGTATTAGGAGATTCTAGTGGATATTAGCGTAGACCTATGGAATGAACGGACCAAGACACTTGGGGTTAGGTGACCTGAAAAAGTCTCACACATTTAAGTGTGTAAGTAGAGTATCATTCTCATTGTAACTTACTCCAATTGAGAGGGGAATAGGTGAAAAATCAAGTTTATACATTCATTAGCTATTAAACTAATTGCTATGTCATGTTGGGTTCTGGCTTTGTAATGCAAACTGTGAGTTCTTTTAAATTTTGAGCATTTTGAAGCCACTTTCCTTTGCCATCACCTCTCATAATTTTGCCATTTCTGTTTAATTATGAATTGTATTTTCCAACAATTCACCACGAAAGTGTCCTTAAATGCCTGAACTTGCTTCATTGCTAAGTGAAAGGGACTGTATCCTTTTAAGCTTTGTTAGTGTCATGCAAAAATAAATATGTCACCTGGGAAAACATAGCTACTCAAGTATTTTGATATGGGGTTCTTCTCCCTCAAGCCACACTCTCTTGAAAGAAATCACCTGAATAGCCTGCTTGGATAGAACAGCCCTTGCATTTATTACAGAGCTTTTATTCTAAGACTTTTCTACCTCACATTTTTTCACAGCTCAGTGTTATTTATCAGGTGGAGGAGAATGAGATGAAAAATATTAAATATTATTAGGATATTTTCTTCATCCACTTTTAATTCCATGTTCCACAAACCCAAGAAACAACAGGAGTGTCTCTCTGGCTTTAACCAATGACTTTGGATCTAAAACCAACAGGCACGGACATAAGCACAACTCTTGTATTCCTATATAGAAAACTATGATAATGAACTTAACACTGGACTCAAGTATCATATACAAACTCAGTTTATTAAAATGTGCAATAGCTTGAACTAAAACAGTAGCAACAAAAAAGAAGAAATGGGAAAAACATGGCTATGTCATACCCCAAAATTAACAGAAATTGTTTTGTTTTTTTCACTATTTACCAAGAATGTCAGGAGTATTAAATATCAAGAGATTTTAAGAACAAAGAAAATTTATGTGATCATTGTGTATGTGTGGTAGCAACAGTAACACAGAACTACACAGTTTTCAATTAACAGTGGAGCAATACTGAAATATATTTCATAAATACACAGGTAAAAGGACTTTACTGCTAATCAGAATGAATTGCTGCATTCAACACAAGCTGCTACAGGTCTTTAAATTGCTTTTGCCTTGCTGCATGGATATAGCTGAACATAGTTTAATACATTTTTTACATGATGTAATTTTGTCTAGCTCATACAATGTCAGGGTAATAATAATGATATTCTAATATTAATGCAAGCACAAGATATACATATTGATGAATAATGGTCATATGTTTTTGGATCTCCTTGCCAAGTCATATTAAAATGACAAATAATTGCCATTGCTTCAGAGAAATGGTACAGGCTCTGTAGTCAAAAAGCACATTAGGGACCCACAGTGTCCATTTGTTATCCTTTGTCAGGAAAACATGGTTCTTTAATGAAAGTGAATGAAAGGACACTGATTGAGGACAGTGACACTAAACCTCTTTCTCAATAGGAGCCATGACATGAGTATTAATAAGGGGATTGAAAGGTTACGACTCAGCTTTGAAACTCTGGAAGCACAGTAGAATCTGAAATAACTCCCCTCTCATAATATGGGGAAAGTCACAGTGTAAAATGCATTGCATAAGCCTTCTGGCCACAGGAGGATAGAGTGGATGGAAATTGGTTCCCAGACAATTCAGGCAAATGCCATTTAAAATCTTAACCCAAATATATTTTTGTTAAAGTCTTGCTTTTAATTCTGTCTTGATAAATGATCCTTTTCCTTTTCATTATCCCCTCCCTCTTTGCTCCCAGTACTATAAAAATGCTAACAAAATCAGCCCAGGCATTTCCTTAGCATTGGTGAGAGCAGCTGAAAAAGCAAGGGCACAGACACAGCCCAAGTTAAGTATAAAACAGTCACCTAGAACAAAGCATTTAGTAAGAATTCAACATGTATGTTACTTGGGAGAATGACGGAATATCCATATAAAAGAGGGGTTTTTATGGATAATGCATTATGACGATCACTTATTAATTACTGAGAACCCAGAGGAGCCAGTCAGGGTCATGGAAGAGTCTGAAACAGGCAGTTCCTGATCCTGCGGAGCTCTGTATGTGTGCAGTCCTGCTGGAGTTGGTGATGTGTGCAAGGAAGCAATGCAGATGTGTGTGTCTCTGTGGGATAATGGCTGGAGCTGCGGTGTTCTTATTGATAAGAATTTTCCTCTGAAAGTCTGCACAAACTCTGTATGATCACAATTTCTGACCACCTTTGCAGGTTTATGTTCTTTTTATAGTTCCACTTTCGTATGCACAGAAAATATCTTCCAGAAATTTGATGGGTTTAGAGTTACAGTAAAAAGCCTCACAATACTAAAATATCAGGTTTTCCATGCCAGTAGCAAAGCTGGGCAAAATGCCAAAAGCTTAGAGGTGTTTGAAGGCAGAGACTGGTTCTGTTCATCACAGAGATAAAGTAAGCTGTGATGTTCACAAGTAGATTTCGGTTTATTCAAACAAGGTTAGAAGACTCTAATTGAAAGTTTTACTTCTGAAAGATCTGACAAAATGGCAAACCATTGCATACATTAAAGAAATGCATTTAAATTCAGATTTAAATGCATTTAAGAGGCTCCAATAATACCAGATTAATATCTTTAGGCAAGATTAATAGTGATGGGGGCCAAGTCTACACCAGAAAATTCAGATGGCCTGGAGTTGTTTCCTGATGAAGAAGACAACAGCATGGCGTGCCCATGTCCATGTTATTAAATGCTTTTATTCTTCAAATAGGTTGCCTCTATGCATGCTGTTGACTGAGACTCTGCCAGCTTTTCCTAAACTATGTTTAGGAGTTGGCTGAGACATGTATTTGAAACAGGGATAAATTATACCATGGAATTTTCTAATAATTGCATGATGGAGGAGTTTCATTGTTCACTGGTGCTGTTTTGTTTAATGCTATATCTGTAAAGAACAGTGTGATTTCTTCAGTAAACAATAATTGAATAAATACAAGTTGATGGTTTATATTCATGTAGAGGAACAGTGGAGATTTTAAGAGTGAAATGGCTACAGAAAACAATCAAAGTGGTGTAATTTATTTTATTAAATATAAAGAAAATGTGAAAGCAATTTCCATCAAGCTGGTCAATGGAGAGCAATAGCAACATTTTCTGTCAAGCAAGGGGTCACCATCTTTTGGAAGTAACAGAGAAAAAGAGAATATATGCATGCACTGGTGACATGATGGAAATTCTCAGCTCATTTCTGGCTCTTCTCCTCATCGTCTGCACTGCATGTATGTTGGATCCTAAAGCTCTGTCTTGGACCCCACCATTAATTCCTTCCCAGGGTAAATCCAAGTGTGTTATTAGTAAGAAGGTGTAGTTCACTCCACAGACTGCTTCTCCTGTACAGCAAGGGAGAGCTCAGACCTATGTGGTTTGGCTGTGTAGCCATCCAAACCCCTTGAAGCAAACCCAGTACCTGTCATATATCACCCATGTCCAAACAGTTTACTCAGTCTTACATTACTCTGGGATAATGTTTCCCTTTTATTTTTGGCACCTTAACTGGAAAGTGACAAGAGAATCATTATTAATTCTTAGGACCACAGAAGTATCATTCAGATACCACAGGGGACTCAGATCAAGTGCAGCACAATCTAGACATGGATGGTGCTTGCTAGAAAAGATTTCATGTCCCAAGCAGTGTGGGCATGAGTCATTTGGCATAATTTGTCACTGTGACCTCTGCTGTAGCCTGTAGAAGGTGCTCTAAGCATTGTAGACACAATCTTAGTCAGTCAAAGTATAACTGAGAGGTTGGATGCAGGACTGTGAGAAGTAAACACTTAGGATATATCAGGTGAAATGTTTTTAAGAGAGAAAGAAATGTGAATGCCTTTTATAAGGCCTTGGTAAGATCTCATCTGCAGTACCGATCAGTTCTGCTCAGTTGGATTCAATAAATTGAGATCAAGTTGAAACAATTGCAAAGAAAAGTTCCCGGATGATCGAGGAGCTGAAGATCACAACTGGGTTTTACTAGTCTTGAAAAAAGTAAGCTGGAAGATCATGTGATTGCTTTGACCACATCAGGGAGGGGACACATGGAATTGAAAATGCTTAAACTCAAGGGTATTGTTGATTCAAATGAGTATAGATGAGTAAACATGAATTAATAAAGTTAGGCTAAATATTGCAACCTCTAAGAGAGAAAGCTTGTGAAAATCCTGCGTGTGGGTGTTGTGGTTTAACCCCAGCCAGCAGCCAAGCCCCACACAGCCACTTGCTCACTCCCCCACCAGCTCAGGGAGAGAATTGGAAGGTAAAACAAAGAAAACTCGTGGGCTGAGATAAGACAGTTTAATAGGGAAAGCAAAAGCTCTGTGCACAAGCAAGACAAACCAAGAAATTAATTCACTGCTTTCCAGGGGCAGGCAAGTGTTCAGCCATTCCCAGGACAGCAGGGCCCCATCATGCATAATGGTTACTTGGGAAGGCAAACATTGTTACTCCAAATGCTCCCCCTCCACGTTTTTACTTCTTCCTCACACTTTATATACTGAGCATGATGTCATAAAGTATGGAATATCCCTTTGGTCCATTTGGGTCACTTGTCCCAGCTCTGTCTCCTCCCAGCCTCCCATGCAACCCCCAACTGCTTCACCAGCATGGCAGTGCAAAAAGCAGAAAAGGCCTTGGCTCTATGTAAGCCCTGCCCAGCAATAACAAAACCAGCTCTTCATTATCAACCCTGTGTTCAGCACAAATCCAAACCACAGCCTCACACCAGCCACTGTGGAGAAAATTAATTCTACCCCAGCCCAAACCAGCACAATGGGTTGTGGAGACAAGACGCTGAGTTTTTCAGATGGATCTTGAGGAATGTAGGGAAGCAATTATATGATTGATGGTCCAGGGATCTTTGCATGACTATTTCATGTATCCCAAATACTGTAGAAATATTGTTCATGTAAAGCATTATAAAGTTATCATTTCTTAGTTTCTCTTTTAAGAATATAAATACTTTTTGTGCATGAAATTTTTTGTGATGTTTACATTGCACAAAGTATCTATGTGAGTTTGATGTGTAGCTGTGTCAATTACAGGATAAAATACAGATACCTGTGCCTTAACTGAGAAATAGGATTTGTACACTCAGAAATGCCCCACTGATCTATGTATGCATTGTGCATTTTCATATAAATATTGTGTCACACATTTTGAACTTTGCAAATTTTGAAAATTTAGCCCTTGATATGTCATTTTTTTTGAATGGAGTATCTGCTACCTAAAGTTTTTTAAGGTTATTCTTTTGTTTTGATTTATTTCTGATCTGTGGTGAGGCTTATTCTGGCAATGACAGGAGGGACAAATTGTTCATAGATCTTGTGTGCCATTCCTGATACAGTACATTTTCACTACTGTAGTTCTCATGTACAGTGTTAGAAGTAGTTGAATGAAGAGACAGAATGCCAATACCTTGGTAAATAATGGACTTATTTTTCTTGCTGATAGTCTGATCTTTCTGGAGCTCCCTTCCAGAGTCTCAGACCCTGATAATACTGGTCTACACAATCCAGTAATGGGTTTGCTTTGCTTTATTCATGGAGAGAATTAGTTTTGAAGGAATTTAAGAAAACAAAGTGGAGGATCTGAGTCTGGTTATATTGCATTGAAATTCTCTGCAAACCACTTTTTACATTTTCTTATGCTGTAATAGTATATACTTCTGTAATTTTCCTTTAAAAAATAAGTTATATTTTAGTATATTCTTTTATGATTTTCCTTTAAAAAACAAGAGTTATCTTTATAGCTGTAAGATAAACTCATTCAATGGTGAATTCAATTCAGTTTCCAAATAGACAATAGCAGACACCACAGATATTTGCAATACTGGTTTCATATCAGTTTTATATGTACAGAAATAATAGATGTGCAAAATGTCTATTTAAATGTGTTTTAAAATTCATTGTTATAGCAAAAGCATCAAAAATTGCTGTCATTGAAAGGAATTAGATAGAAACGTTTCCATGATTGCCTTTTCATACCTGAGGTATAACGAACATTCTTTTTCCTAGTTAGGCAGTCAGTGTTTAACAACACCAAAAGTTCCCGTTTGTCCTTATGGCCCTCCATGTAGTCAGTGCCTGCTATTATATTTATCTGAAATAGCAGCCTCACTTATGATAGTTGTATTCAGCCATTTATTATTCACAGCTTATCAGAGTGGGAGTTAAAGACAGATTGCTGTGGTTTTGCATTCTTCCTGAAGTTTGGGCAAAAATATTTCCTAGCATAACCAACACAGAGTCCCACCAGAGGAGATGCCATCACCTTGTAAACCGTGGGTCCTGCAACCAGACAGCCCTGGCTGCTTCATTGCAGCTTGGAAAATTCTCCATCAGCTGAAGACATAACAGCATATGCATACCTATGCACTGGTTATCCTTTTGGATATCATGTCCTGTGGAGGCTAGAAAATTTTGCCCCAGAAAAGCAGAAATAGAGAAAGCTCTGGGCAGAGGCTGCCCTTAAATAAGACCTGCTGGCTTCCATTGGATTTTGTGGATGGGCAGTGCTTTGACCTTAGGGAACCATCTTTATGCACTTTGTAACAAACAATTAATGTGTGTCTTACGTAGAGCTGTGTTACTTCTGCAATGGAGAGCCAATGAACTTTTCTGTGTGATTAGAGTTGGAAATTTTCAGTTTGAAAATAAGCAAATAATTAATACTTCCAAAACCTATTTGCCCCATTTTTTTTCATGGCTTAATTCTTGCAGTAACTAGACAGTCTGGTTTAAAATTCATATAAAAAATAGTTTTTTTAATGAAAAAAATTCAGAGTCAAAATCAAGACTCAGTACATTTGAATATGGAATGGTAATATTTTTCTAATTAGATTAATCACTCAAATTCATTAAAATATCATTTTGTTACAACTTGTTTACTGGAGAAATATGGCTCAACAGTTCCTAAGTAATGCTCAGCTTCTCAGAGAAGTTAAGGCATACAAATAACTTTGAAATTTTGGGAATATATGCCTTAGTTTAAATGTGGAAAGAGCTAAACAGACAATTTTGACCATGTTTGCCTCCATCTGGTTTAATATTGCTGTGTCTGAAATGAAGCTGCTTACATGCGTAAAGTAAAGCCTGTACCTAGATTATATTCTTTCCTGGATCAGGATCAGAATCTAGAATTTTTATGTGAAGTCAAATTCTTTCAGTGTCCCATCTTGTTCCTAAGATATATTTTTTCTTTTGATTTTAGAAGGAGTAGAATCAAACACAAATGTTCTATACTGCTGTGAAATAATTTTTAAGGCAGTGTAGAAATTAAGAAAGCATAGAAATCTTTTTACATAAAGCATTAATTCAAGTCCATAACTGGGACAAATCCAGTGGGGTTTTGGGCAGATTTTGAGTGGATGGAGAAGTCAACAACTATCTCTACTTGCCAATGTAGAGAATCCCTTGAGCTTGTCTACTCAACCTGTTCCAATACACAGTCTTTGCTCCAAGTTGGAGGATGCTCTGCCTGGGAAGATAATGAAGGTGCCGGCTAGGCTGGATGGAAGTGAATAATTAAAGAAGATTGTAAATTATATTACCATCAAATGCTGGAGGATATGGTCCTGCTGCAAAAGAACTGGCTCTCATGTGTCTGAGGCAATCTTCAGAAGATATTAAGTATGAATATTGGATGCATAATTAGGTTTTCTTGAAGGTATATTAGTACATTAGAGGTAGATTGTGCAATAATTTGTGTTATTCCACATTACCTATACTTTGATAGAGCAGTTGTATCACTGCTTGTATTTCTGCATCTCTAGATGATATTTTTCTAGAATAAATGTATTTTAGAAAATGGAAGATTACAGTAAGTCTTTATGTGTAGCATTCCTTCTTTTTTTTACATCTACATTTTATTCCCTTTCCATATTTTCTTTCCCCTTTAATTTGATGGGAACCATACACAGAAGCCAGGCAGATAAATGTACTGAAACCTTGTTAGCATTTAATCTCTTTTTAGATAAATGCAAATATGTCTGTCAATGATACTGGAACCTTGTCCAGCAGTCATCTGAGGAACTTGCTCATCCATTTTTCACAGTGTGTCCATTATTATCAGTTGCTGAAGATTGTGATCCAGAATATTTGTTCCTGATGAAAACAATAGAATTAAGCCACAGGGCTTCAGAAAATTGCTTTCATATTCAAGCAGTGCTACACATATACAGACACCTTGTTGATGATTTTCCTGCCCTGCAGAAAATGTATTGCTGCTGCCACAAACCTGTCTTTTGGCACTTTGTCACTTACAAGTGATGATAAAATTGCAACAAAGAGACTTCTTTTTAATCTCATAGGTCATCGTTTGTACTCTGGACAGTCCTCCCTTTGTCCTCACTTTTAGTTTAGATAAGGTGGAAAAATACTTTTGGTTGCCTCTCAACTTATCTTAAAAATACAAACCCCGAAAAGTCAACCTCAATGTACTCTAAGATTTTTAACATGGCAACTTTTTTCTTCATGTTTCTCATTTAGATCAAAAGCTCTTTGTGGATTTTAAATGTATATTTCTTAGACAGCTGAATTGCAGGCAGGCTTTTAAGTTATAGATTCACATCAAACTATAAACCTTTAGAGAGTCATTTAATCCCTTTAATTTTGTGAAACCCCCAGAATGATGTGATTATTGTATTACTGAAATTATATTATATCCATTTGTCACTGCTAAACACTTAAACATAATATTTTTAGATTCAGTTGTCTGGTCCAGCAATTCAAAGTTGCAGAAATTTGGTAATGGATGGAAAGACAAAAATTCTGAATAAATCCTTGTATATGTTGAATATTTTGAAGACAGACTTCACACCATTTCTAGAAACAACAATTTATCAGGCTACATTCATTTTTTTCCCTATACTTTCTTTTCTGGGAGATTTTTTCTCATCTTTTTCAGCTGCTTCTTCAGCTTTATACCTCAATGAAACCCCAAACCTCTCTGTGACATAAAAAGTCTACTGCCAAGGGATTTGATGCAGCATATGCAGTATTTTGTCTTCTATCTATTCCGGTCTGAGTCTCTTCCAGTTGGAGATACGGAAAGAGCAAAAAGAAAAAGAGGCTTAAAATCTCCTGAAAAGAGCAGCAGTAGAAGGTACTCTTGCAGTGTGCCAAGCAGAGTCTATGAAAGTATCACATATTCCCTAGGATGAAGGAGTCAGGTCCTGCAATCCCCATTGCACACAATGGTTGAAGAGTGTGTCCAAAGGAAGGGGGAGACAGAAGTACAAAGTTTGCTGATTTGAGTACAACCTCCTGAAGCCTAGGACTTTCACAATTCCTCCTATGAGAAAGCCAAGCATTAAGAAACACAGAAATGGACGCTTAAGTGCCTAAAAAACCTTAAAGGCCAAACTCTCTGTAGGTGTCCAGGGGAAACAAGATTCATCACTCCAGATGAAGGGATTCTTATGTTCAAACCAATTACTGCCAAGGATAACACACAGATTGCTCATTCACACTAATTTGAGCCCTACGAATAAAAGTGTCCTGGGCCACTTGCCTGTGTTGCTTTCCCTCGTCGCCTAAAATCACTGGTGATTCACCAATATAAACTGGCAAAAGCAGAAATAGTCACAATAAACATTTTTCCTTCTCTGTGGAATTAACAATGTCATCTGAACTTGAAGATAATGAACCAACATTGTCTAGTTAAATTATACCCTTGACAACCTGCACAATAAATAAAGATGCAAGTCTAAATAGCTAAGTTGAGGAAATTATTTTTTCACTAGGTAACCTTCCCTTTTAGATTTACTAATTATTTCTTTTCATTCTTATATTTGCCTTCTTAATTTTATTTTCTACTAAGTGCTTATAGATTAAATACATCCAGACCCCCATTCCCTGTTCAGGACTTGCACTGTAGTGGTCTTTCAAACTAGTAACTTCAAAAAGAAATGGTTTAGAATAGAAACATGTATCTATGATATCCTGTCTAATTGCAATGCTTTAGAATACTAATATGAAGTGTCCAACCAAGTTTCACAACCAAAGAAACAGTCTATGGCAAGAAAAAATATTTTGAATGAATTATTAAGCATGAGATGATTGGACTTCATATAAAAAATGCAATTTCTCAAAAAAACCCCTGTAAATATTGTTCAAAGTAATTTCTCAGTATAATATTTTATTGCAAATCATTCTATAAGTGTTGGAACTTTGCTCTTAAGTTTAGTTTCGAAGTCTTTTATTATGTAAATCACCGCTTCCTGACCTTATGCTGATCACATAAGATTTTGCATGGGTATCATGAAAATATATGTACTTCCATGTAAAAAGTAAATAAGGCAAAAGCAAGGCAATTTCCTCAATAACAGGCTATAAAAAAGAAGCAGAAGAATATTGAAAAAAAGCACAAAGCAAAATTATGAAAAGGATGAGCAGTTTTAGGACTTGGATAGAATTTTCTCAAAATTTTAGGAAGATTTTCAAGGGTTAGTGCATTTCATATCATCCAGTGGTAGTTTCTGAACTGATACTTTAAGGCTGTGTTTATACCTGGAGCTCAATTCTGTACTCAGATACGAGCTGAGTAATTTTGCAATAATAAGGCTTTTGTAATAAAATTAGCCACACTCTGACTGTGCTTATTATACAGGGCTGCTCATGTGCCCCTGGCACACTCAGCAGCATCACTCCATGGCTGTGCTCTGGTGTGCGGGTCTGGGGGCCCTGGTACAAGAATTTGCTCTGCCAAAAAAGGACAATGCACAGAAGTTGCCCTGATTCAAACAGTACCTTATACCTGAACATTGAATTAACCTGTAGCTCAGTTAAAAAATTCCTGGATAAGACTCATTATGGCCAAATGCAGGAGGAGCTGTGCTGAACCGGCACAGATGGCTGAAGCTGAGGCTTCATCTTGTCCTGCACAAGGAACAAGACACTTCTGTCTCCTGGTGATATAACTGGGATAAATGTGAGCATACCATGAGAGTGGTAAAGGGTATAACAGAGACAGGAATGTTAATATAATTGTGCAAAAAATCCCCCCTGGGTTTATAAAACATGTTTTAAAATCAATACATAGTTCAAGATTTAGCAATAATTTTGTCTGTATGTAGTTGTTAATGTTTTTATTCAGTTTTATTTATTTCTGCTGCAATCCTCTAGTATTTAATAATCTCTCTCTATTTTGGTTTTTTTTTTTTTGTTTAGTGAAGCAAAGCTTCTCTATTACAATCCTGAATCTCCACACTTGGGATCCCTGTGGTAACCCTGGCAACCTTGTTGGCTGAGCAGAGTCGAGTCCTTTCCCCCAGCCCTGCAAAGTGCTGCTGCCTGAGCTGGAGTGTCACCACTGCTGGCATGTCACCTGCTCTTTTGGTGTGAAGGTAATAAGGTTCTACCACATAGTTTTTCATCAAGACAGGTGGCAGGGCCGAGCTTAAATGTGTTTTGTCACCTTTTGAGATTTTGTCATTGTTACTCATCCTAGAAAATATAAAACAAGCTCTTTTAAATTATTTTTAGTTCTCTAATTGAGTAAACAGTTCTGTGTCTGCTAGAGTTTTTAAAAAAGAAGGAATTTTCTATCCTATTCTGTAGGGTCCTCAAGCCCTCACTCTGTTAGCATAATCCATAAACTATTAACATAATCTATAATACACTCTTCTGTATCATCTATTAAATTATACATCCATAGGACATGTGAAATTAGTATGCACCATACAAAACTTAACTGGGTTTTTTTTAGGTATTTTCCAAGAATCTTTCTTCCCATTTCACATATGTATACTTGAAAAATTTAGAAAGGAAATTTTGGACTGATAGGCATAAAATATGGACTGTCCCTCTCTTGAGAGATGCTGACAGTTGCTGTGGCTTCAAAAAGGAGCACTCTACATGGTTAAAATTTGTTCTAATCGAACAACTGTATATTTTCACCTCATAAATTTGCACTGCAGTCTGTGGCAAGATTCAGGCAATCCTGCTAAGTGTTCCATATCTTCTCTCCCCTCTCTTTCTAGTTTACAGCATGCTTCAGTTTTGTTGGTTTTCAGGGTCCTAACTTTAGTCTGTTCATGATTCTGAGAGCCAGTATAATTGCCTCTTTTATCTATATCCGGTATTTCTCAAAAGAATTCCTTCTAGATGGTTCCAAAACAATAGAGCATTCAGCAGAATAGATGTTGTTTGTAGACTATCTTAAAATTTTGAAACAGATCACTTTATTTTTGTGTATGTTAGTGACTTAGTTTACTCTTCATTAAAATCCCAGGGGATAAAAGTTTGCTTTTAGTTTTAGTCTTCAAAATTCAGCATATGAAATACATTGATTTATTGATATGAGTTTAACCAAGCCAGGTATTGGGGCTTCTGTGACAATTGAATTGATTTATGACAAAGGATTAATCTATAATTTCTTCTTGATCTAGTGTTGTGTATAGGAAAGGCTGAAGTGATAGACTTACTGTTCAAATTTCTGTGTTGCACTTGCCTAGAACAAAACTGGAATGAGCAAAGGGCAAGAAGGGTTAGACTCAAGGTTACGGTTTGAATTAGGGTTGAGAGAGGGACTGAGGCCTGAGCTGATAGTTTTACTCGTCAGCCCTCTGAGACTTGTCCATGTTGGTTTAAGAGCTTTGTGAGTGCTGCTGGTATAGCAGTATCTTCAGGGTAGTGAATAGGGTTATAAGTTTGTTTGATTTGCTTAATGTTTAGATTCTGCTTATCTCCTACAGTGAGGATGAGGGCTAGAATCCAAGGGGTTCTACACTTTATGTTCCTGTTGAGTGTGAGTTTTTGTAGTAATGTTAGGTTTGAATGTAGGGTAGTAATGGAAAGTAGTTGGAACTTCATTAATTTGGCTATGTGGAGTATGCAGATCATAGAATTATTATATAATCATAGAATGGTTTGGGTTGGAAGGGACCTTAAAGATCATCTTGTTCCAACAATCCTGCCTGGGGCAGCGATGCCACCCACTGGATCAGGTTGCCCAGGGCCCCAGCCAACCTGGCCTTGAACACTTGCAGGGATGGGACATTTATAGCTTTTCTGGGCAATGCCTCGCCACCCCGTGAGTAAAGAATGTCTTCCTGTATCTAATCTAAACATAGTTTAAAGCTCTTCCCCTTTGTCCTATCACTGTCTGCCCATGTAAATCTTCATTCCAGTAGATTTGTTTTAAATTTATAATGAATTCATTCCGTGCTATGGGTCAGCAGGCTGCAGTTCAGCCTGCCTGCACTCTAGACCAACTTGGAGACCATGCGCCCAGTGGCTTTGAAGGGGCCCTTCAGGAAGGTCTGCAGAGGAGCTTCAGACATGAATCCCTTCCAAAGTTTATGATTAGACACAATGCTGTAATGACAGTGGATGGATCGTGACCATGGTGGGCCACATGAACTCAGATCTCATTGAGGCAGAGTATGGATTTTATCTTTACGCAAAAGAAGACTTCAGTTTTGTGTGAACTGTAAGATAAGTGGCTTGATATTGGTAATGCGCACAGATTTAGTTGAGGACTGATGAGAAAATTGGGATTTCCATTTCACCCTATTCTGAGATAGATAACAGAGGCTAAGTAGAGTTAGGCAGGCAGAGATCCAGGACATGTTGATTTTATTGTTGAGTACCTGGAGGTCCTCATAATCTATTCTAAATATACTTTTCCAACTATGAAAATGACTGTTGGAAAACTGTAAGCTGGGACAGCTTCACTAGCTGATCCTTGGATTTGGCAAGACAGAGAAATAAACTGAGCACCCCAGGCACTGTTCTCTCTAATACTTTTTGCCAGCCTTTGTCCTAATGTTAACAATAATCCTTAATAGCAGTTTAGACACCTCTCCCCTGGCCAAAATCAAGCATAACTGGTTTTCTATTTAACATCCATTGCCATCACATTTCTTCAGGTGTTAGGTTTCATACAAAAGTAATAAGAAAAAGTCAGTTCCAGGTGTCTATGGCACTAATCAAATTCTACCCTTAGAGCTAATAGCAGCAAAGGATAATAGAAGTACTTGATTTGGCCCAAGTCCTTTTCCTGAGTCCTTGTTCTTCTAAGATCATGTAGTAAAAGTAATAATTTATCATCTATGTTTTGTAAATCTAATCAGAGCCCTTACCAGAGCTAACCATTATTCAGACACAGTTAATGGAAACAGAAATTGTTCCTAAACTGCAATTGATTTAAACAACAAGCTGGATAAATTAGCATGTTTCTGTGACCCTGACCCCAACTCACTCCTAACCCTGAATTTAAAAACAGGCTGGGACACCTCTCATGTAAACTGCTTATTTTCCTCTGACTATCAGCCTTCTTCCTAGTTCTATGGATCTTGAAGGAACACTTCAGTTCCTTCTTTTATAATCGGGTCCCCAACCCCAGGATTAATTGTAGCAATTACACCTTTACTGTTAAAGTAAAATGCAGATCAAAGCAGTCTCTGCAACTTTAATAAACTCTCAGGCACTAACTGTCATGCTTTAGTTGTAGGGAGTTTAAAATGGAGGGGGTTTGTGGGTTTTTTTTCTGTATTTTCTTCACTTCTGGGCCCTACTTCTCAAATATTGTATAATGACAGACTTGAATAAACATTTGCTTCACATTATTAAAGAGCATATGCAGGTGATGGTAGGTGATGGTACATATAGAAGTTCAATTGCTTTCCTAGAGACAACAGTAGGATTACAGATAAACGAAATCAGGGAATGTTTAAACTATAAAATGCCTCACAGTTAGAAACTCCTAGAAACAAAGCACTGCCAGGATGAAGCAAAAATAATACTTACAAATATTATTAGCATTCTAGTATTATCAGTTTCAGAATGGTGACACCCACTAATTGCAGTCTCATGTTTATAATGAGGAGACCTGTCTTTGTGAACTATTGAGCTGACAATTAGTGGATATGTGACTGCAGTGGGATGTGTGTGGCTACAGTCAGCTCTGCACTCATCATCTCCTTAGTGGTTTAACCAAAAAGACACAGAGACCAGGACACAAAATACATCAGAAGCCAGAACAGGCAATCATTTCTTAGATATGTTAATTAAAAAAATCACATTACTGATGGTAATATAGAAGAATTTAGACTGGACTAATTTGATCTTCATTGCTCCAGAGTATTTGATTTCCATGCCAGGCTTTGCAGCATAGGTTTTGTTACAGGGTAAGCAGTTTTAGCCTGACTCAAACATGCAGTTTTCTTACTGTTTCCTGTTGTTTCTTTTCAGGAACCTTCAATTCTCACTATTTCAGTATGAGAACAGGAGAGTTCATCTGACAGTATTACAACTGTATAATTGTAGTGTTACTGATTCCTATAATAGATTCAGTTTTTCTGACAAAGATGGCCGTCATTCCATCTTCAATCATTGGAGTATCAGGACACTTTAGTATTAGGTGAGAAACCCACCTTGGTCGCCTATTTACAAGCAATTTATCTTCTTAATAGTCTCTTGAAAAATTGGTGACAAGATTTGGTAACAGATTGTCATTCGGGGCAAAATGTACCATCTATAGCTTGCCAGTTTCTACAAAAACCAAAGTGGGGAGATCCATTATACTGGTACATCACAAGGTCTTTCAAAACAGCAGTGCAAAGCACACAGTACCAGATACATCCGTTCTCTTGTGATGTAAACCTGCAGCACAACCAGCTATGGGAAAAAAATGGCAGAACTCATAGATCCTGTGCATATCAATGCGTAGGGCGTTCGTCATGAGGTGATACTTTTAGAACAGAAACTGTGATATACAGTCATTGCTTTGAAATGTTAGAGAATAAGTTGGGAGGAAAAATATAAATATCCACTGTCTTGAGGTGCCAGCAGGCATGAAAAATCACCACCCGATAAATCTTGTTGGGTTAAAAATGAGTTCCTGGCACCTCCAGGACTGAATACACAGGATTACCTGATTTATGGGAGTTATGAAGTTACATGGTGCCACTTGAGAAGCCCAAGGCAGGGAGCTGTTCAGGTGGGAGGATAAATAGTGATTATATTTGATTTTCAATACTAAGATAGAAAGGAAGAAAAAGTTCCATCAAGCCTCAATCACTCTTTGAGATCCTGTTCTGGAAATATCTTTCTACCAGATACAATGGCATTAGGGAAGCTTCCAGCACCATATCAGGGTGGTCCTTCACTGAAAAAGAGTAATAGCCAACCCCCAAATCCTTAGTGGAGATGTGGATTTTCAAGCAGGCAAATTAGTGATAGTTTTTTCTTCTACAAGATTTGGATGTTTAGATCCTCATGTAAGAGGAGAAGAGTTCTCCAAACTCACAACTGGGCAGCTGAACAAGAGAAGAATTAATATTTACATTTTGAATGTAACTGTGATGAATAAAGGACTATTTCAGGTTTGGCCAAATACTGCTTGTATTACTTTTGAAAATAGTTCTAGTATATAATTAATGGAGTAGTGTGGAAATGGTTGTCAATGCAAATAACTTGATTATCAAAATGACTGTGCAAGAGTGAGCACTTTTCTCATTTCCTGTTTGTTTTTTGGGACTATTTCCTTGCTTTCTTTAAGACATCATTAGCATGAAGCAGCAATTAGATCAGTCTCTTTTCAAAGCAGACATGCCTGGTGTATCACTAATTGAGAGAAAAACTATGTAAGGATTAAGGCTTTTTCACCAGAAAAAAACATCATAGTGTGTTTGAACTTAGGCACCTAAACAAAAAATCTGGGTTGTAGGAGATTCGGAGATTCTGATAGCTTGAAACTGTCTCTAACTCCAGTGGAAATGCTGGAAATGAACCACTGAGGGAAAACACAATCTGTTCTGCATAGATTCTTAATTTTGGGGGTTTTTCCTAAGATTTGGGTTTTTTTCTTTTTCATTTTTCCCACCTCCCAGACTGAAATAGTTTGAGCCTTTGACTGAAAACATGCATCATTTATGCAAAACTATTGATAATAACTCTACTTCAGGTTCTTTCTCATCAGTATGAACTTAGGGTTTCAATTTCTGTAAAACTCCAGTTCTTGGTCTTTGTCAGACACAAGATGCAGATGCTACAATTTTCCTCAAAACTTTTACTCCTTCCTTCCTTCCTTCCTTCCTTCCTTCCTTCCTTCCTTCCTTCCTTCCTTCCTTCCTTCCTTCCTTCCTTCCTTCCTTCCTTCCTTCCTTCCTTCCTTCCTTCCTTCCTTCCTTCCTTCCTTCCTTCCTTCCTTCCTTCCTTCCTTCCTTCCTTCCTTCCTTCCTTCCTTCCTTCCTTCCTTCCTTCCTTCCTTCCTTCCTTCCTTCCTTCCTTCCTTCCTTCCTTCCTTCCTTCCTTCCTTCCTTCCTTCCTTCCTTCCTTCCTTCCTTCCTTCCTTCCTTCCTTCCTTCCTTCCTTCCTTCCTTCCTTCCTTCCTTCCTTCCTTCCTTCCTTCCTTCCTTCCTTCCTTCCTTCCTTCCTTCCTTCCTTCCTTCCTTCCTTCCTTCCTTCCTTCCTTCCTTCCTTCCTTCCTTCCTTCCTTCCTTCCTTCCTTCCTTCCTTCCTTCCTTCCTTCCTTCCTTCCTTCCTTCCTTCCTTCCTTCCTTCCTTCCTTCCTTCCTTCCTTCCTTCCTTCCTTCCTTCCTTCCTTCCTTCCTTCCTTCCTTCCTTCCTTCCTTCCTTCCTTCCTTCCTTCCTTCCTTCCTTCCTTCCTTCCTTCCTTCCTTCCTTCCTTCCTTCCTTCCTTCCTTCCTTCCTTCCTTCCTTCCTTCCTTCCTTCCTTCCTTCCTTCCTTCCTTCCTTCCTTCCCTCCCTCCCTCCCTCCCTCCCTCCCTCCCTCCCTCCCTCCCTCCCTTCCTCCCTCCCTTCCTCCCTCCTTCCCCCCCTCCCTCCCTTCCTCCCTTCCTTTCCTTCCTCCCTCCCTCCTTTCCTCCTTCCCTCCCTTCCTCCCTCCTTTCCTCCTTCCCTCCCTTCCTCCCTCCCTCCCACCTCCCTTCCCCACCTCCCTTCCCCACCTCCCTTCCCTACCTCCCTTTCTCCTTCCCCTTTCTCCCTCCCCTTTCTCCCTCCCCTTTTCCCTTCCTCCCTTCAGCAGATTTCTGTGATTTCTTTCCTTTCTTTTAAATAAAAATGTTGCAGTTGCTTCTGAGAAAAATGATATGAAGAAATAAATTGTTGCCCCAAATTTAAAAAGCTGTTTATGGTTCTTTTTCACTGAAATCCTTCAGTAAAAACTTTAAATGCAAAGGTGTACCATGTGTCAACATGGGCCGGTTATTTCACTCTGAGGTTCCCAGAGAACAGAAATGTTAATTTTGCAAGATAATTTTTTAGGCCACATACAGCATTTTCTATGAAAATTCTGCCTTGCTGGAATATGCTGAGTGGGCGCACAACTGTGTGCTGGGCCAATGACACACACCCACCCCACCCTTCCTCCTACCAGCTGCATGACTGCTCTTGTACGTTCTGGTGCTCTTGCCACTGAGGACTTCCCTGCAAGAGTCCCCTCCCATGGTGGGACATCAGCCTGCCAGCAAATGTAAGAATAAATAGCTGTTGCAAAATGAGTGCTTCCACTGCTGTTACTTATGCCTAATGTAGATTAATGAAGTGAGCTGTGGTGTGCAAAGAGCTGAACAGGCTGAGACTGATCAGAAGCCATAGGGCAGATGCAGAAATATGTTTTGTCTGACTTTTCTTTCTTAACTCTGAAACTGAGTATGCATTTAGGAGAAAAACTCCTCCTCCTTGGTAAAGAACTATTTGGGGCCACAGGAATTCTCTGGCAGACCTCCCATTCTCCTAGGCTACATTTAAAGAACATGAATATATAGAATTCACAGAAAAAAAGAAAAATAAAATGAATATTGTAGTTGAAAAATGCAAAGCATATTTTTATTATGCATTCTTTCACTGTGTTTTCACATAGAATTCTGTTCTAAAAAAAACTGGCTTATGCTGTCTGTGCTATACACTTAGGTACAGTTATTGGTTAGTTGCTATATCTTTTTTAAACTAAGCTGGAGAATTAAATTTTCCTGCTATGTCAAATTAAATTTTCCTTTCAAAACGAATTAATTTGATTCAGTTCTCAAAAACACATCCCAGAAACCACACCTCAGTCAAAACAGCTCGATGAAAAATGGAAAATCTCTGTTATTTCTGTAATTTTATGATCCAATTTAGTAATAAACTTTATTAAGAAATGTTTTGCTTTTTTAATTTAATGGAGTAACACTTTGGAAGTGTGCTGTTCTTCCAGAAGTGGTTAAGAAATCTACTTCTGCATCTCATAAATAATTCTGGCAGGTAAAAGCCAAAGTGCTGCTCTTTCTATGTGCACCTATGTATAATTGTGTAGTGGACTTTCACAGGAACAACAAAGCATTATTGAAGATTTGTGTGGAAAGATTTATCTTATTCTGTTAAAACAAGTCATTAGATTTATCTCTTTCAGTATCATAGGTCTTCATTGAGTCAAATAAACCATATTTTGTTTACCACCCTGGAAAGATATAAATGCTAAATACTCTTTAACTTTATTTTATGAGAGTGAATATTATATTCCTCTTTCCAGTGACCTTTTATTGCTTTGTGAATAAAAAAATAATTTACCAGACAGAAATAACAGCCAGAGGAAGGTGGGATTTATGATCATGCCAACTCCACTAAAACCAAAGGATAAACATAGTAGTCTCAGAATAAAAATGGTGAATTATCTAGTGCTTGGTCTTGAAACTTTAACTTCTCTCAGAAAATCAGAGCTTTACTCATGTCATCATGGCAGAAGCAAAAGAGTGTGGGTTCTGGTTATTTTTTCATATTTTTTTTCTGTTACTTGTATTAGATATATTCTATCTGTAAGCAATTAGAATATGAGCACGTTTTCCTTCCAGTCTATAATATGTTATTAAATGTAGGAACTGCAGAACATCTCTAAATTCTGAACTCAGCAGATTTTTATATTATCCTATATCTTAATTGTATGAAGTCTAGAACTTTTCAAAATAAGGCAAAAATCAAGTTTCCATGCTGGAATCTGTTTTCTCTACAGGATCTCTGTTTTTGAAACACAGTCTGCTTTAAGAATTAACTGTAAAATGAAAACTTCTTTTTTTCCAAAGATCAGCTCTCAGAACTTTGTTTCACATGACACTGAAAAATTATTGAGGTGGCATCATGCTAAATTCTGTACTGACATTCAGAGAGACTAGTTCTTCTACACTTAAAAAAACAGTTAATCTTCTCAAAATATATGGCTGGTCTAGTTAAATAATCTCACTCTGCATCTTAACCCACTACCCATTTTTTAGTTTAAATCTGATTTTTCTTTAATTTTAAATTCTCACCGAAGTCTTCTACACAGTCAGATCAGACTCAGAGGTATATAGTTGATTTTGTAATTTTAAGCCTTCCCTCTTTTCTTAAATGAAAGAAGATTGAAAATATTAGTTTCATTATTTTTAAAGTCATACAATGCTTCATCTGCACTGACAAACACTTGGCATTAATTTCATGTATGTATTCTTGAGGACTTCTGGGATAGGAAACAGCTTTTGCCAGCTTAGTTACATTTTGCACTTTGTTTCTCTTCCTGTTGGTATTTACTAGTTCCCAATTCTCTGTTCTTTTCAGTCCTTTGGAGAGGAAGAAGACAGGCAAAAGGCAGAAAGGTGGGGGACAGTGAGACAATCCTTTGCAAGGTGCCCCAAACCCCTTGCATCTGGGCTCTTCAGGTTCCAAGTGGGACATGAGGGGAAGGAGCCAAAGGAGGGGAAGAAAGGAACCCATGCAAATTGGAGGAAAAGAAATAGTTTCAAGGAATTCAGAAGAACAAAAGACAGTAAGGTAAGGTCTGACTACACTAGGTCAGGGAAGGAATCAACGGTTAAGCCCTGTGTGAAATGGGGTTCAGGATAAGCTACTGTATAAGGAGCTGCTGCCTCCCAGGGAGTGAATGGTTGAAAGGGAAGCACATAGCAAAGCACTCTTTGCACCTTGCTCATTCGCAGTCAAATATCACTCTCCAGGTTCGCACCTGTCTTCTGTGGAAGTGTTTGGGACAGGATACAGAGATATCCCATGCTATTGTGGTGCTTCAGGTGAGGACTTTTGCCCTTTTCTCCTAAGGTTTTTAGTTTATATTGGTTTTATTCTTACTTAAATTACGCCCCGTATTTCATATGTCAGATAGTTTTTCACGTTACCATCAAAGTAACACTTAATGATGAAAGGTCACAGGTGTATGTAATTCCTAAGCAACACGTTCTCCTGCAAAAAAATTAACTCAGTTACCTCTAGTCTGGAGACAGTGCTCAGCCATAACTGACTGAGGAGATAAGCAAGTAAGGTTGCTGGAGCGGCTGACCTTTGTTCCCTGATACTTTCAAAGGAGCTTGTGGGTATTCCTTTCATTGTCTCCTTGGTGGAAGACAAGTGAAAGAGCAACTTTGCATATTGCCTCTCTCAAAACCAGGCACATGCATCCCTCAGCACTACACAGAATTTGCTAGCTTTTCAGCTGAATAAAATTACAAAGTCAAAACCCGAAGTGAACTGGTCCTTTTGTTCATAAGATGAAATGAGTGTTCTAATGCCCTAAGATCTCACAGATTTTTATGCTAAATTAATAAAAAAAATTGTGAAGAAAATGTCCATTTTGCAACTGTAATAGAATTTTCTTGCATCAGCAGCAGCTGTGTCTGTTCCATGTAGGTGACAGGCTGACAAATGGAAAGATTATTTCTGTTCCTTCTTTCATTTGAGAGTCATAAATCTGAAAAATGTGGAATAGATTTTTTTCATGCATCTTATAAGATTTTATAGGAAGATCCAAGATGGCAGAGAGGGTATAGTTCCAGAATATAAATTAAGGTTTGTACTGGTACCAACAGCAGTCACTCAACATGATTTGACAGTATCTTTGTCAAATCGATATACAATGCTTTGTTGAACTAGTGCAGTAAGTGAATATGTCTGATAAAATAAATGTGTTGTCCATGCCATTGACATGAATGCTTATTTAATAAGATCGTTTTGATTCCAAGTCAGTTTTCATATTTATACTACTGCAAATCCTGAAGAAGCAGTTGTGTCAGTCATCTTTATGACCTCATATTCCATAGAGATGCAGATCTGCTCAGCTTTGTCTTGATGTTTGTGCTATTTTATTGATAGCAAATACGACGATAATTTATATTCACCTTGCATAGGCAGACACAAAGCTTTATCCTTTCTTGGTGGTGGTACAAAGATCAAGCAAAGTGGATGTTGAGTTATTGGTCAGCTCAGGTGCTCTTTGTCATGAGGCATTTCATTCTGTACTGCTGTGGAGCCAGCTGATACTGGGGCAATAACTACACCATAGGCCTTGATAGGTTTTTGATGCTGCAGTTCCAACACCAAATTTTCCTTAGACATAAAGCTACTAAATTTAAGAAAAATACAAATCCTTCAGATCCTATAGATCCACACATCTGTGGCAATTCAAATGCAGTGGATTAAGTTGTATTTGTGTGGGTGAGCAGCTAGAGCCACGGAAAATGTCACTCTGGGCCACACTCATAGAGTCCTCAGGGGACAGTGGTGTCAGTAGAAACATGTCTCTTAGATCTCTGGCACAATTAGATTGCAAAATTCTTACTAAACCTGAAATGATATATCTGTGATTTTATTTAGCTGTTCTGATGACAGCCTAAAGTTTTTTTTTAATGATAAACCTTTTCATTAGTTCTATAATTTTCTTCTTTTTATTCCTATACATATATAAAGCACAGGTACTCTTTTGCAAATTGCAACATTAAGATTATACAGTCAGAGGACAGTTTAATGCCACATTCTAGTGCTCAAAAGGACATATCACAGTATGGATTTATGGTTGTCTGATTACCTGGAGAAAGTCCTCTTGTTGACAGTGTGAAAATGAAAGCCTGGTGGTGAAAGGTTCTGTTCTTTGTGTGTTGACATCTCCATCACTATAAACTCTTCATATTCCTGGGGGCATAAGAGATACTAGTTCCTGCTTGATCACTGATGAGTCAAATAGTAGTTAGTATGGGATTTTTTTAGTGAACAATTTATTTTTTTTAATAGATGTAGCAAGACTGGTATGTCTTTCTTACAGGTACTGCTTCCACAGAGCTAGGCATGCCCCAAATATCCTGAAACCTTTACCTTTCCTTCTTTTCATCTCCACAGACAACAAAAATTGCCCTTAATGAGGGATCTGTATAAAGATTGACCCCTCACATCTGAGGCTTTGAACAGGATCCAAGATTTGCGCTTAAGTTTTGTGCACAGAGTGAGCCACAGTGCATTTGAAAACATCAAACTATAAAATAACTGTTTTAACCTGAATGTGGAGTGTCTGCTTTGGTATAGCTCCCTGGTCTTCTTTAGTATATGAAAGAACTGTCTAAAGCGGAGAGGGCAAGCCTGTGTGAGTGGGATGGTGCCTTCAAATGTGATGAGTGGGAGGTACAAAACTCCCCATGTGCCTCCCCTCTACCTCCTACTCCCTGTGTTGAACATCCATCTCCAGATGGAGTAAAACAGGGAAGAAGCAAAGAGGTCGCTCCATTCCTCCTCCATAGTGTGGCCGCCTTCGTAGGATGATTCAGGAAATTATCCTTTTTCATGCATTCCACCCTCTGGCAAGTGTCTTTCCTACAGAGGATGCCAGGAGCATTTCTACCTCCAGGAGGAAGAAGATAAAATTGTAAATAACATTTAAGAGTTAACTATTTTTGGCTATATTGCATAGGCTGAAAGTCCTATTTTCTCCTTGAGAAATTTGTTTTGTGTGATTTGACTGAATCAAGTCAGGAAAAGAACACAGAAGATATTTCTACAAGTACTACAGACCACCAATCAGTAGCACAAGCAAGATTTAAATGTAGCGAAAAATGGGAAATCAGGAAGGGTGGAATGACTGTCACAGTCACAGTGGCAAGACTGCCACACATGCTGCTGCTTCTGTAACATCGTGCTGCAACTCAGATGTGTCCCACAGTGTGAACACCACCCCTGCACCAGGCCAGCACTATGTCAAACTGAGCAGTGACAACATGCTCTAAGCAAGAGAGCAGGACCATTTCTTACCTGCCGTAGAAGAGAAACATTTTTGTTCTGCTCTGTGGACGAATGCGCTGGGAAAAGACAGCTTTCTGATTCCACACAGTCTACTGCAACCTGGTGTGCCTCTGAAAAGACACTGATGGGTTGTGGATGGGCTCTAGTGCTGGTCCCAAGTCCTTCTCAGATGAAGGATTTGGGGCCATGGATATTTACAGTTCTCATCTTTGCACATTCCCGATTCTGGATACCTCATTGTTTGTTGTTTTTTTTCAGTAAGTGCATCTCTGGTGGCTGGTACCACAGGTTTCAAAGTAAGCTTTCCACTCACAGGCAGCAGCTGCTCCCACATATTCTCTTTTAAGTCTAGCCTGCGAGGTAGCAATTCTGCACTGCTGTCTGGGCTTGTACTGTGCCACCTCCTGTTACTGGTAAAAAAGCTAGGCACACAAACCAGTAAAGACTAGATTTGTTTGAGGCTGATCTAAACTGCAGACTGTACTTAATTTGTAGTCTAATTATAGCCTCAGAATTGCTTCTTGTTCTCCCAGGATCTTACTTGAGAAGGAAGAATATGGCAGACAATAATGGGCAAGAATATCTTAGAAAGCTTTTACTCATTCATAACTCTTTTTAACAAAGCATTTTTCTATACTTCTGTTTGCAAAACTGTAAACAGCACTGAGGAGTTTCCCTCCTCCACCAAGGGGAATGAGAAGAGAACAGCTCTTGCCTCTTGATGCTTTCTCTTGAGACTGCAGGCTTGGTGGGTAATGCTAAACAATTTAGTACAGGCCCAAATGTCAGGGACAAAGACTGCTACATTAAAGAACACACCTCTAGAAGCAGAAATTCTGAAAAACATCTTTGAGTTTTCAGCAGATGATCTGCTGCTCAGTGCTCTGGCAAGAAACCACTAATATAGATAAACAGGATCATCTCAAGTAAGAATGGGAAAACAGGGTCCAATTCAAAACAAGTTTATTTTTTAAAATGCACTATAAGTAAACTGCTAAACTAATTGGCATACAATATTACTTTTTACAAGGGCATGTGGAAGTAGGACAAGGTGGGATGACTTTGAACTGAAAGAGGGTAGGTTTGGGTGAAATATTAGAAAGAAATTCTTTACTGTGAGGATGGTCAGGTACTGAAACAGGTTACCCAGGGAAGCTTTGGAAGCCCCATCCCTGGAAGTGTTCAAGACCAGGTTGGATAGGGCTTTGAGCAATGTGGTTTAGTGGAAAGTGTTCCTGCCTATGGCAGAGGGATTGGAAGTAGGTGATCTTTAAGGTCCCTTCCAGCTCAAACTTTTCTATGACTCTATGATTATGAAGACTAAAATCTTACGCTAGTAAGACAAATTCTTGCTTCCGTGGAGCACTCTTGAGCACAGAGGTGTCTGTATTTGTCATAAAGTGGAGGCTGGTAAAGGACTCCAGAAAATATCACTCACTTTCTTTTTTAAACTTTGCCTGAATCATACACTATGCATCTCTGTCAAATGTGAGGCATTTATCTAGATGGACCTTGGGTCTAACCTAGTATAGGTAGTCATATGTAGTTGTTGCTGCTACTGATATATTTACTGTCCTGATATATGATCAGTTCCCTAGTTCTGATATTCCCAGTCCAAGAGGGAAACTAAAAATTTGAAGACAGCAAGAATATTTTTTAGTACTAGGAAACAAGTCAAAACTAAGGAACCCTGTTATATTTCCCTTAACAAGGGCAGGGCTAAGGGATAGTTTGCTTATAATCCAAAAGTATCTAACTGAGAAAGGCCAAACTCTTCAGCTGAAAGATGTCATGCGTGATGGTAGGATTCATCTGGCTAAATATAGATGTCTGTACCTGAGCTGGTCTGTCTAGAAGCTCTGTGTGTCAATACAGATCTAAGCAATACTCTCAGTGGATTGTAAAGCACAATTCATCTCAGTCTGAAGTAGATGTCTAAAACAGGTTAGATGAATCACTCCCTTAAAGTTTCTATTTGCTCTACAGTCTGTGAAAGGCACCTAGTGTGACTGGCACAGTTGCAGACCACAACTGAAGTTGCCCAAAGTTGTTCAAGTTTTATTCTTAATGTCTATAAACCGATTAGCAGAGATTAATAAGAGTAGTTGGGTACAGTACAGCTGAGGTGATTAGCAATTGGGGCACATTGTTGAAGGACTGAGATGGCTCTTTCAAAGACTTTTTCAAAAAATAGGGTTACACTTTATTTCCTAGAAAATATGCCCTAGAAACATGGCAACTGGCCTTGTGCCAGAGGATTCCCCTGACCCATGTTGTGCAGGAGATCACACTATCAAATCATAATGATTCCTCCCAGTCTTAAAAATCTGTGCCTTCAATCACTGCTAATAAAGAGTGGCATGTTTTCAATGCCTTTCTAAGCGGCTCTTGATCAATACAGATGTGCCATTTACCTGCAGGGTTTTCCCCACAGTTGTTAACTGCTGCTGCTGCTGCTGCTGCTGCTGCTGCTGCTGCTGCTGCTGCTGCTGCTGCTGCTGCTGCTGCTTTTGTGTTCATGTCAAATGATGTAATGTTACAAACCAGCTTATAAGTCTCAGGCATTCTGACATTTTCACATCAGTACCAAAGGGCAGATTTAGCAGTGGCTCAGAGAGTGGTAGACTTCCCCCTAAGCACTCTGTTCCATGCTGTGCAGCCAGAAATGAAGCTGCAGTGTACGGCAGTCTCTTCCATCAATATCATGGCAACATCCAGCCCTGTGTAGCCAAGTTTACTCTTATATCACTTAGTTTGAAGTGAAAATTTCTGAATTTAAAGCTAGGAGTTTAAGGAGGGTCTTTCCCAACTCAGTCTTTCCTGCCGCTGTCAAGTTTATCTGTAATATAGGTTGCCTTTAAATCCATCATTGTCAGACGGAGAAGAAAGATAATGGTTGTGAGCATGGCTATGGCATGAGTGTATTCTGCACTACCCCTGTTTTCACCAAGTATAATGGCAAGAGAACACATTAATTAATCTTAATATTCACAAATACAGCTTTACTTTGTATTACTGCCATTTAGGATGACTAACCAGGACTTGCATGCAGTAGCTGTGTTCTTAGAGTAGCTGGTATGAAATCAAATTATGAGTCAAAATACAACAAAAGCACTTTTGACTGGTCTGAATACTTTATCAACTAAAATATTTTCTACTATTTTTTTTTCAATTCTATGACATGCATAATAATTCTGACACTCTCTCTTCAATATTACTGGTGTTATTAGAAATTTTGCATGTTTAGCTTTTTTTAAAGGGCTGATCAATGATGGCTTGAGGGAAGGGGATGTTGAAGAATATTATAAAACCAGAACAATCTGTTTTTCATGGGCTGAACAGTGATCAGTATCACTAGTAATAATCACTGCTGTCTCATATGATTTCATCTCACAAATGACCAAAGCTGGGAAAGCTATACCTGAAAGGCTTAAATTCCTGGTTACTAAATCTGGATCTTCAGCTGCAGGTGCTCAGACATCTCTAAGGTACTATCAGCAAGCCTGGTCATAAATCACAAAGACTTGTTGTTTACCACTATGACTGATCTCCAAAAACAGGATCAATGCAGCTCATTCCTGAAACCTGAGAAAAGGTATATATAGATACAGATATAGATATATATAAGAGAAAATTGCAAGAATGACAGTATTAAAAAGAAGGTCAAACTTTAAATCACCTTGGTTCCCAGAAACATTCCTTTAAGCCTCCTGATGAGAATAATTTCACAGTCTGTGTGGATTGCATTACGCCTACCCTTAACTGAGTCCTTTAAAGATAGTTACTGACTCATTTTTATTCTAAAAATCTTTACTGTGGTGACATCTCTTCTTGTGCAATAAGGTAAATGCAGATGAATTAAATGTAATGTTCCATGGTATTTTTGCTGCTATGAGGCTCACTCCAGGTTTTGCCCCAGTCTGGAGCAATGGAGGGGCATTTTTTGCACTGTTTCAGGACAGGCTTGGAGAAAAGCAAGCACTTTGAAGCAGTGATGCATGGAACAGTCTAGCACAGGGAACTGCCTTGCTGTGGGGAGAAGGCAGAATCAAAGCTGCTGCCAATATAATTCCTTTCTGCTTGCACAAAGTCAAGTCATTACTCTGGAAAGAAAGATCACTCTCCCTCTCACAATCTGGTCTTTAAATCCAGCATCCAGCACTGAGGCACAGGAGGAATTTTCACAGCCTTTGGCTTTTCTTTGCTGTGTGCCAGCTGAACCACAATTTGTTCCTCCCTGAATACATTCTGCAACTGAAGGAGCAGAAACTGAAGGAGCAGACTGTGCAATCATCATACTCATATAAGGGGAGATCAAAGATCCTTCCAGCCCACTATTCTGTTTCTGAGAGTGGACAGCAGCAGACGTCCTGGGGAAAAAAAAAGAGGGAAAAGGCAACAATGACACTTTCCTGGTGTCTTTGTCTCCATTCTAGGGGTTTATGCTTCCCATGTTTTCTCGGCTAGAGCCAAATTCTGCTCAACATTTTCTTCAGAAAACTTTTGCAACCAATACTGTGTGTTGTTCTTCCTGGAGTTGATCCTCAAGGCAGTGATGCCACCATAAATCCAAAATATCTACTGTTCATCCTGTTGCATTACATTCTTCACCAGGTGCAACAGAATAAAGCTTGCTCCTGGCAGGTTGCCTCTTTTTCTCTGGCACAACTTGAAACAGGAATCGCAAACCATGCTCTGTGACAGGACTCAGTAACAGCATATTTATATAACTTCGCTGACTTCCATGGAGCTGGACTACATTTTCACTGGACTCTGTGTTACATTTAAAAGCTGAGCTAGAACAAAAGTTTTTGCATCTGTAACAGTTTTAGAGTAGCGCTGTGCAGATATGGCTGGGTAGATGGCCAAAGGAAATGTTCACAGCATATTTCGGTGCCAGCTTGAGCATTAATAAGTCTTCTGTAGCCAAGAGAAAGAGAAGGCATGTACTTCAGCTCTACAATTATACCAGAGCAATCAGCAGCCTTTTCTAGTTGCTAAATTTTGAACACATGAACAACCTTCCCATTACTCCAACATTTTCCAGTTACCAATTTTGTTTTAAAAGTAAAATTAAATTACTAGATCTCTGACAATCTGTGGTGGTCCAGCATCTTGCCCTGCAGCAGTTTCAGCTCTGACAACAATAACAGAACTTTTAGGAATAAAAGCTGTGACTGATTTTCTAGTTAATTTATTGTAATTAGCTTTACTTAATTATACATACAGCTGTTCTGCACCTTCAACATAGCTCAGGGGACTTTTTAAAATGCTTAAGTCTAAATGTCATGTTTTAGCACAGTATAGAGCACAGTATTGTTCTTCTCAGGATCTGGTGGGAGAGAAGGGCATCAAGCAGCCCATCTTTCTTTCCTTTCACTTCCTCCATACATTCTCAGAACATCCTCCTCCCTCATTCCTTTATTTTTCTTGGGCAAGAAAGAGAAGCCTCTCTGCTGTACCTGACACTCACTCAGTGCACCAGAGGGCTGTGGAGTTCACCACCTTCCTCCCTTTCCAGAGCACACACTTGCAGTCTCCAGTAAACTTCACCTGGTCTAGGAAGGAGGGTGGAACATGCCTCAAAGTACAGAGGAGGAATACCCTCAAAGGCAATCTTAACCTTGAATTTTCTGCTGCCTTTACAACACTGCAATATTTTTTCCTCCTCACAAATAGATTCTGGAAATATTTATGATATTGAATCCCATTTCACTTATCTTGTGAGGAGACCTTTAAAGGAAAGCTTCATAAGGATTTTTTCCACCCTGATCACAAAGTATTGCTAGGTCCCTAAAAGTGGTTAATAAATTCTTTGTCTAAATCACCTCAGCACAAAAGGCAGCACAATTTCAGCAAATCAAGCACTTACTCACGTAAACAATCAGCTGGATTCTTCCACTAGGTTTGTATTGTTTATTGAAAGTGGTAATGACAATAGTTGAGATAGATAGGAATTTTAATCTGCTTTTCTATCAGATGAGAATATGCAAGGTCACCTTCACTGTGATTCAGATACTCACATGTGCATGTTACCTACACAGATAACTAGTGCTGTCCAAGTTTGTTTGTATTGTCATTCCACTTAAAATAATTTATATTAATTCTTTCCCCCTTATTAATCCTACAGAGTTTTATATCCTTATCTTTACCAGGTCTTTCCTGTTTTGTCAAACTTCTGCAAGCAAGATGTAGAAGGTGCTGGAACATCTTGGGGATAATTACTCTTCAACTAATTTGAAGCAGTAATGATGATATTATAGATTTTTATGGAGCAAATGTTTTATGTTTTATTAATTGCACTTGTTCTTTCCTTTGGTATTTTTCCTTATGTCTAATAGCCTTCCAGGTTTACTGTCTAAACTACTCCTGTCATACATCTTGTACCCCAAAAGATAGGCTTTATGATAGCACTCTAAAGTCCAGATGCTACCCTTCAGAGAAGGAGAGTATTTATGAAGAAAATATCAGTCAGAAGCATGTTGACTTCTTGTGATGGAGAACGTCTGGCAGATTGTGCCCTTTCACAAACTTCACCATATAGATTCTGTTTGTCTAACACAATCATGGCTTGTACAACTGCTCTAGCCAGGTATCTCAGAAAGTCTGACAGGTATAATTAACAAAAATCCCTATACCTTTTCTCCATATCTATCTGCCTTTTCCTTCTCCCTTTCCTTAACTTCCTCCCTCACTGCTAAGAGCATGGTATTTTTGACTGAACAACTGGGTAATGTAGTTTTGTGTTGGAAACATTACATTAAAGGTTTGAGGCAGAGAGGGGGATCTGGTGGTGAGCCAAGTGGTGTCCTGAAGGTTGTCTTGGGGTGGTGTAAGGGTGGGACTGGAGCAGAGCTGGTGTCTTCCTGAGAAGGAAGCTGTTTGTCCCAAACTTCTGCAAATCCTTATAGAATTTTGCAGGTACAGACTGGGCAGTATATAAAGGGGAGACACCTACATTTGGTTATAAAGAGACTTTTGTAAAAATCATCAAACATCTATGTACCACTTAAAGCACCTGAGTCTGCCTTTCCAAGCCTTTAAGCCAATATTCAGAGGGAACTTGTTGCTATATGCTATGTTTTGTATAAATCATCCCTTCTTCTCCACACATTGCAAGGGACAGAATATGTCAGTGGCCTTGGCTTTCACATCACTCCTCTAGCATAGGGAAGCACCATATAAGAGATGGGAAGAAAACTCGGAGCCTGCAGATTCCACTTATTCCTTCAAGATGTTTGTGGCAATGCACAAACTGGGAGCTTGGGGGTTTTTTTTGACTCTTTTGTCTTCTCAGTAGTACTGGTTGGTTAGGTTGGAGACATCAAGCTATAGCTTCTTAGGCAATCTAAGGAATATTTTAAAGTGAAGGTCAAAATACTCTTTCCTAATGAAGTGCTGGTTATTTCTTGTATACCTTGCAGAAAGAAAACATAGCTCTGTACAACAGATGGAGGCCCAGTTGCCCTGCTGTGCCCCCATGAGTCCCTGTTTTGCAAACAAACAAAACACATAGACAGATATATTCCTGACCTCTAATCAAAACACTTTTCTACTATTTAGAGAGGTTAAGAGGATGCAGGTTATACTATTTGCCATGAGTTTGTTTGGTGTTTTATCATAGACAGGAGTCCTGGAGCCAAGTAGGACCAGCCTTGGCTGCCAGAGGATTTCTGGCACAGAAATTGTTGGGACTGTGTAACTGTTGTGGTGGTGCAGGAATATTTATGACCTTCTTACTTTAGGTGCATCTTTGTGCAATTTCTTCCTTAAAGAGCTATTGAAAATTGCTTTTATTTCTCACAATTAAATATGATTTTTTTTCCCTGTCTCGCTTTACTACCCAGAGAAAGACAGAAGTTTGTAAAGCTCAAGGGGTGGCATGTGTCTCCCAGGGCAGGGTTAAATAAGGTGCTACTCTTCCACGGTTCTCCAAGCCACCTGCAAACCCTTTCAGTGTTCTTGTCTTCACTTTCAGCTGGGGCTAAGTGAAGTACAGAGAAATCTTTAATGGCAGGGACTGCCAGGTGATTAACTGGCAATCTGAAAATGGCACCCAGAAAGACCTTGACCATCTTCTGTAAAGGAGGGGCAAATGAAAAATCTGAGAGAAGAACAGTTAACGTTTCATGAAGCCAGAGTCCTCTTCACCCAAGTGCAATGACTCAAATTCTGAGAGACGAGTACTGTCCCTATTGCTTTACTGCAATTTGTCCTGGACCTGCAAATGTACTGTTTCCTTGGCGTCAGCACCAACTCTCAGGGAAAGATTCACTCCTTTCCCATATTCTTTAACATCCAGGTGTCCAGGACTGGGGCAAGAGAAGCCCAGCATCACATAAAAAGACAGAAATAGGAGAGAAAATTGTCACTGAAAGTAAAAGCAGCTCATTAGCGATGTATCGACTCACACTTGTAAATTTACATCTGAAATTTGACTGTCATCTCATTCTCCTGGGCACCATTTTTGTATTTTTTCACCATATTGCATCCTCTGATACTTAAAGAGTAAGGCTGAAATTCACACTGGGGCTGAGGGACAGGTGCTTATGCAAGAGACTGTAGTTATTGCCTAAGATGTCAGGGTCCAGCAATGCAATTCCCAGAGCAAATTGGAGGTTAGAATTAAATTCATGATGCCCAACTCTAGGATAAAATTCATGATGCCCAGAATGTCCAGCTGGTCAGTAGGGAGTAATGCAGAAATGCTGAGAGAACTGCTTTGGGATTTACAGTCCAGGAGCCCTCCCTGTACTTGGGTACACACAACTAAGTTGTCCCTTGGATATATGCAGTTATATCAGTCTTTTCTTGGAAAAGATGATGGTGAGGGAAGGAGAGGTGTGAGAGGTGGCAGACTTATTACCTGTAATGGGTCAGTGAACCAAAGCAGGTTGTTCAAAACTAGAGCTAATTTTGCCAATTTTATGTTATGTTTAGAATCATGTGTTCCATGTCTTTACTGAGGATTCCTCAATGCTTCCAAAATTGAGGGAAAAAACTCCAAACAACACAATCCCAACCCCTCCAAACCCCCAGTCCAAACAGCAAAGTACACAGCAATATTCCTTGGTAGGTTTTCAAATTGACTCTTATTCCAGATAGAAAAGTATTACCCTGGAACTGCAAATCATAGTCATATGATTTTGCTACACTCTTTTGAGCTTAAATGCCTAATCTATGTTGGCTTCCTGTAATACTAAAAAGAACAAAATAAATTTTCAAATCAGAAAGTAGGCAGATATTGGAGGAAAACTCTAAACCCAATGCACAAGTATCTAGCAACTGTTTTCTTTTAGTGGACTTTACAAAACCTATCGGGCAAATGCAATCCTCCCTAAATAATGCTGATTCTACTTCTTCCCAAGAAGAAATAACTGAAAGGAATCAAATGATAAATGAAATGAATGGTGCCCCTTCAAAGCAAATGGTGATAAATAGAATCACCTTGGTGTTGCTAACCCTCACACTAAAGTGAACAGGTCAGTATAATTTGTATATATATATGGGGTTTTTTTTACCTTTTGCAGGCTGGTTCTTTGTGCTGAATCTGATTTTAAATTGATAAATTAGTAAGAGGGAGGTTGTCTAATGAGCAAGTAGGCAGCAATATATAAAACAATCCCAAACAAATCTAGGCTTCTACCAGTCTCTGGGGTTTTTTTGGTGTTCCTTTTAGGAGAGAAAAGCATACTAAATCTGAAGCTGCAGCCCAAAATATATAAATATTTTATGTTATTTTCCATATTGGTGCATGATAGGCACACAAATATGCATATCATCTTTCAATATGTGTAAAAGTCTGCAAGACTGGAAGGACAATCTCTAAACATGATAAGTGGAACAGTTCGCAATTGCTTGCCTATGAGTGTTTAAACATGCAACAATCCATCTGCATTTCTGAAAATGAAGTGCTTCATGTTGTACTAGAAAAATAACCCACTGGAATCAGTGAGAAAATGCTCATTTAATTCCATGAATATTCAATCAAATGCTGAATTTTCTTACTTTTAAGGTTGGATGTAGTTCCTCTAAGGAATATATATAATCACAGGCAAAGCACCTCATTAAGTATCTTCATTATTCCTTTCAAAAAGACTTAATGAACAAAGATGAGAAAATAATTTTTTGTCCTAAAAAGATTAGGAAATGTTGAAAAGTGAAATCATAAAAACAGCAGAAATCAAAATATTGAAAATTTTCATGAAGAAACAACATGGGTGAAATTGTCATTTCTATGATTTCAAATATTTCATTTTGCTTCCAACTTCTGTGTTTTAAATAACTTAAATGTCAGTATAGAAGTAATTTCAAACTGAAAATCCAGCACATTCTTTCCTTAGAATAGTAACATTGAAAGTTTTGTGCTGTTTATGTAAATATTCTTTTCTTTAGTAACCTAAATTATGGACCTTTTCCCATATTTTGATTTAAACATTATTCAGCATGAAAGCTCTTTATCAACTTATTCAGTCATAAATTCTTCAAATTCCCCACAACCAGGAAAGTAGGAGCATTTTTCCTTTTTTCCTCCTATTCATGGATGAATTTCCTTAAACTGTCTCTAATCTTGAATGATGTGTCATACAAATGTGGGCATAATTTTGTTTGCCAGTTGTCTGCTGAAGACAACCTCATGACCCAAATGATTTACCTCACTGCTTTCAGCTCAGTGTTTTGCTTACTATCAAAACAGAAGAAACAGAGGTTTTATATCCAGATTTTTTCCAGTGTCTATGAATATCTAAATGAAAATCATTACAAGCAGAAGAAAAAATATTATTTACTAAACTCTGACTCCCTGTGCTAGTAATGCTGCTCCAAAGTAAAGCCTATTCTTGCTATGATATTTCAGTTTTTTATTTAGTCTTGTTGTTGTTCTGATGCTGGTGGAATTTTCCTGATTTTTTTTTTGCTCTGTTAGGCCATCATGGTAGAACCCAGCTCATTTTTCATTTTCAGTCTCATCCTAGAGGACATGTATGTTAGACAATCTCCCTCAAACTAACTCCAAGGCTTTTCTTTGCCATCCCCTCAGCCTAGTGCAAAGGCACTTGGTAGTGCCAGAGAGCCTCTCTGGCAGATAATATGCAGCAGACAGCTGTGTAGGTAAGCTTATGATGAGAACTTCAGAGAAATTGAAGATAACTTCCTGTGGCTGCATTCTACTGTCTTGAATATCTCACAGACTGAAAATAGCTTTCTGTGTTTATCTACAATTTCTATTTCTGTTTCCTGTGGGTTTCCTATTAATAATGGAAAATAAGATAATTAAAAAAAAAAAACACAACAGAAAAAACGAACCAAAAAGCCTCTCTGTGTGCTTTGGCTCTCCTATAGCTGAGTTAGCAACTCTGGCTGCATGCTGAGATGACTGGTAGAGCTTCAGGCCCTTATTGCCAAGGTCTGCATTATATTTTTCCCTCACCAGCAACAAGCAGCTTTTCCTTTTTTTTAAAGCTTCTAGGTAATAATATTGTTATGCCAAACTTATGAAAAGGGAAAGACATCCAAACAGATACCAGATGATAGCATCAGTAAGTCCTGTATTTAAAAAAAATTATTTTTTTCCTTTTCAATTAAAAAAAAAATCCTTAAAGAATTTCTTTGAAACTCACAGATGCTAAGAGCCTTGCAGTACCCCTGGAAGTTTGAGAAATACTGCCATTTTATCCCCAAAATCCTAAGTCTCATGCATTAAAGGTGCCATACCTGCTTTCAAAGCTGGCTAAAATGCCTCTGATATTATCCATGGTCACACAGGAAATCTTTGGAGAACAAGAGACATAAACCTGGAGCATTTAGTGTAACATGGTCTTGTGAATGGTTGAGTGCAGCTTGTTCTCTGGCTGGATGACATCAGATCTTAAAGATCAGCAACTCTTTTAAGACTTTCTGTGGTTTTAGGAGGAGAGGGACCAAGAATATGAACTTATTTATATCTGAAAGGGGAATATCCTAAACTTTGGATAGCATGAGGAAGCAGCCTACCACAAAGCAAGGACTGGGCAACACCCATTGAGTGCAATCAGTAAGGAAATAATGAGTTTTTTGATTTCCTGGGTATCATAAATTGATTTTACCATTGGGATACTGCAGCATTAGCTACAGTGGGTCTGAAAACTAAGTATTTAATATTTTTCAGTGTCTGAGAGAAATGATGCAACAGGTAAGTCATGCAAGAATATATATTAATCACTCTCCCCTATTTCATTTTCCTCATGCTTGCAGTTTGCCCTATGTAAATCTAGCTTATTCACATAGTTCTCATTAGCATTTCACATCTTCAAGAATCTACACATGAAATTATTTCCTTTTCTCCAGCTGTACCAACACAAAAGTTTGCATTCAATTAATGCTAGAGTGTTTGCAACTTAAAACTAAAGTGCTCTGTTTTGCTGAGTTGAGTCATCACTAAAGGGTATGCAACATCCATCTTGTAACCAACTGTAGTTAGACCCTTTAATTAATGACTTGGGATTCTGCTTTGTCTTTTAAAAGGATAAAATCTAATTGCAGCTCAGATTAGGCTGTCTAATGAACATGACCACTAAGCAATTGATCAAAACTAACAGGGGGAATAGTTATGCCAACGTTAAGTAAATCTCTTGTTTGTTTTGCATAAGTAACCTAAGAAAGCATTACAAACATTATTGATGCATTATTTGCTTCACTGGAATTTTAGTCAAAGACTTTGCTGTGGATCAAAGACACAGACTCTAAGCCCTATTTTTTTAGTAGTAGGAGTATTGCTTTTTTGTCTTCCATTTAGAACAATATCACAAAGATGCTGTTCTGAGAGCCTTTTGACATAGAAAACCCAATTTCAATTTATCACACATCAGGAGAGATGCTGGAGATGAGTAAGGCAGCCCAATCTGCTCTTCACAGAACTACCAGAGCAACTAAGAAAAGGGGAAGGGTGATAGTCAGAGGTGACTCTTCTGAGAGGTATGGAGACACCCACTTGGCAATCTGATGCACACTCTAGAGGGCTGTGCTGCTTACCAGGTGTTTGCATCAGAGATGCCACCATGACACTAACCAAGCCTCTTACAGTCCACTATTTTCTACTGCTGTTGTTTCACATGGGCACCAGTGATACGGACAAGAGCAGTCTGAGGGGTATCAAGGATTACAGAACACTGGAAGGAGTGGTAAGAGACTCCAGAGTGCAGGTAGTTTTTCCATCAATCCTTCTAGTCAAAGGGTAGGGGTTTGAAAGAGCCAGTTGAATCTCAAAAATCAACAGGTGATTACAGGACTGGTGGCACAGCCAGGAGTTCAGCTGCTTTAGACAGTGGGACTGGCATAGAGAAACCTGGTGTCCTGGGGGCTGATGGAGCCTATCTGTCAGAGAAGGGAAAGAGCATCTTTGGCCATAGGCTGGTGAAGGGGTCTTTAATTTAAGTTTCCAGGGGAGGGAAACCTCAATCCATCCCATTCTTACCAATGCCCAGAGCCTGGAGAGGCATCACATGCCAGCAGGAGAGCACCTGAAAAGCAGCACAGTGTGTCCTAGTTAAAGCAGCCAGGATCACTTGTAGTCAATGACTCAATGTCTAGCTGGAAACCAGTGATGTGCCTCAGGGATCAGTATTGGGACTAACACTGTTTAACACCTTTGTCAGTGACATAGACAGTGATATCGAGTTCACCCTCAGTGACTTTGCCAATGATACACCAAGCTACGTGGTGTGGTTGATATGCTGGAGGGAAGGGATGCCATCCAGAGGAACCTTCACAGGCTTGAGAGGTAGGCCTGTGCGAGCCTTGTGAGGTTCTACAAGGCCAAATGCAAGGTCCTGCATGTGAATCATGGCATTCTTAAGCATAAATACAGGCTGGATGGAGAATGGACTGAGAGCAGGCCTGCAGAGAAAGACTTGGGGGTGTTCACTCATGAGAAGTAGCACATGAGCCAGCAATGTGTGTTGGCAGCCCGGAAATCCAATGTATCCTGGGATGCATCAATAGAAGCATGGCCAGCACATCATGGGAGAGGATTCTGCCCTTCTACTCTGCTCTCATGAGAGCCCACCTGGAGCACTGCATCCAGCCCTGGGACCTCAAACATAAGAAGAACATGGACCTGCTGGACTGAGTCCAGAGGAGAGCCACAAACATGATCAGTTTCTCCTCTGAACACAAACCAAGAGAGTTTGGGATGTTCAGGCTGGAGAAGAGAAGGCTCCAGGGACACCTTGGAGCATTTTCCAGTGTCCAAAGTAAGTCTCCAAGAGAGCTGGAGAGGGACTTTTTACAAGGGCTATAGTGACATGACAAGAGCTGAATGGCTTTAAATTGAAAAAGGGTAAGTTTAGATTAGATGTTAGGAAGAAATTCTTTACTGCGAGGGTAGCAAGGCACTGGAACAGGCTGTTCAGAGAACCTGTGGCTGCCCTATTCTTGGAAGTGTTTCAGGCCAGGTTGGATTGGGATTTGAGCAACATTGTCTACTGAGAGGTGTCCCTCCCCACTTCAGTGGGGGTTGCTCCTTCCAACCCCAGACTATTCTATGATTTTAACCTTCTTGCAGGAGTAATCTACATATTTACCTTCACACATAAAAATAAACTCCAATTTTCTCCTATGGAATATTTTGTTTTTATTACTGAAAACAAGTCTTTTGTCCTAATTAGGCAGAGTTGGAGATCAAAAGATAAACTTTCCATTTTTTCATTATGTTCATGGTGTACTTCTAGGCAAGAATTAGGTCAGAGTATGAAATTTATGCTCCAGATACACAGTAAATTTTTAAAATTTACATAATGTAGCAATATGTCTTCAAAATACTTTCCTCTTGATCTTTAGTTAGAGAAAATTTCTATTACCTGAGCAAGGGTTTCAAGATAAAGCCCTGTACAAAGATCATATAAGATTAACTTGTACAGTGCAATTATTCAGATACAAGACCCTCATATTTTAATACATTCAGATTCAAAAATGAAAGTCTAAGCTCCTTTTACATATTTTATTTTCTGACATGAGGCCAATTTCTTAAATATTGGAGAATTTTCTCAGGTTCATTATTTATGAGTATTTTTATGGGAAAGTCAGTTTAAGATAATCATAAAATCTTTAAAATTAGAAAAAATTCTTGAAAGGTTATGCTAGAGATATGACACATTCCTTAAAATTAAGGAAAAAAAAAACTAGAAAAAGAAACAAGATGTAAAAAGTTTAGTAGTCTTAACATAGGTGCTATGAATTGGAATCATTTCCACAGAATCACAGAATTATGGGAAGGCACCTCTGGAAATAGACTAGTCTGACCTCCTGCTCAGCGAGGGGTTAATTACATCAGGTTGCTCAGCCATGTCCAGTCAGATTTTGAATATCTCCAAGGATGAAGATGACATACCTCTCTGAGCACCCTGTGCCAGTGTTTGGCCACATGTAGAATAAAGAAGCTTATTTTCTTATGTTTAAGCAGAATTTCTTGTATTTGTTTGTGCCCATTGCCCATTGTCCTGTCACTGAGTGCTGCTGGGAGGACTGAGGCTCAGTCTTCTTAACTTCTTTACTCCTTCCCTTCAGCTATTTATACCCTTTGATAACATCCCCCCAGACCCTTCTCTTCTCCAGGCTGAATGGCCCCAGCTCTCTCAGCCTCTCCTCGTGTGTCAGGTACTTCAGCCTCTCCAACATTGCTGTGGCTCTTCTCTGGGTTCTCTGTAGTATGTCCATGTCTCTTACACTGGGGAGCCCAGGACTAGACACTGCACTGCAGAGATGTCTCACTAGGGCTGAGGGGAGAGGGAGGAGCATCTTCCTTTACCTGCTTACAATGCTTTTCCTGACACAGCCTGGGACCCTGGGAGCAAATTTTGCCTAACTTTCAATATCTGCAAAGGATCTAACCTAGTAACCCAAAGATGTCTTTGTAATCAATGGAGAGAAATAGGAACATCTATTGGAAGTAGGATGAATTGTATCCTTGAACAGTGTCTTTTTATTTATAGTAGAAGAAATTTAAACGAATCAGATTAGAAGTTTACCACTAAATAAGAGACACTCGACTGCTAAATAACAATTTAGAATTTATGAAGCTAAATCTAAGGAGAAGGTTTGCTCTGCCTAAACACTTGGCACCTATCTCTATCTAGTTGTATTTGGGAGTTAAAATAAATTTCTGAGGTCATAACTTAAAAAAGGATACTTTTGGGGGGGAATATGATCAGTGAAGAAGAAAGTGCTCAGTTTTGCTGGAAGAACCTGTCCACTAGAGCATTTACTCAGATGGTGGAAGAAAGACACAAAAATATTTGAACCATACCATATAAGCTACTACAGCAGAGTATTCTGCAATGTGCTAAAGCCAAATGACTGTACAGAAAAGAGATGAAAAATTCACAAGGTCAGTTACAGATTCTGACTCTTTAGCTTTTGCAGGAAGTTTGTTGGCATATGACAACACCTATGTAGGGAATTAGATCCCTCAAACATGACTGCCAGTTGCTGTCCAGTGGTGACAGAAGTCTCTGTGGCAGGAGTCTTTGGAACAGTGTCTTTGGGTGGGTTGGGATTCCCAGAGCTGGTGCTCTGCTCAGTTCTAGCCTGGTCGGCTCATGGTCCTACATGACCACCTCCAGCACATAATTATCTTAACTACATACAAAACAACTCTTAAATATCCTAACTACGTATTAAAAAATGGGTTATGTGACCATTTCCGTAGCTGCAGGAAAAATTTCTATTTCCAAGTGTCTTATCTATGCACGTGTATCGGCTCTACAGCAGAAACAGCTTGGGCATCTCTAGGACATTCTAGTCAGGATACAAATCAACATATTTGAGCATACAAATTGTTGCCTGGGGAGAATCTCCAGGACTGCAAGAAATTCCTGTCTGGAGAGTTCCTATCACAATCAGTCAAACACTTTGCTGTGGAGAAATGATGCTGTGCACCCATTTCAAACCACTCCTCTGTCCCAAACCAGCCCAGTATCTCACTGAGGAGGTCTAGAATTCTTTTCCCAGGAGTCTGTCATTCCAGTTTATTCCCTGGAGTGTGCATTTCTGGAGCACATGACTCACCCCTGTAGATGCATCTGGGCAGGTCCTATAGTGCCTGCTTCACAACTTGCTTCAGGAAAGTCTTCTATAAAGTAGTATATTTAGATATGAACATTACTGGATACCACAGAATTAAAATGTAAGACAAGTCTATGGGAAATAACCTTCATTAGTCATTTTGCAATTAGAGAAGGTTTTTTTAATTCTACAGAATTTCACAAGCAGCTATCTTAATGTCTCCATCACCCATTTAAACAGAAAGAAATGTGTTGCTCTGAAATGCAGAAATTTCTGCAGGAATGCCAGAAGTAGATACACACCATGGAAACTCCACATAGCTTACATCTATAGTTCCGATGCAGAGAAAAATCAATGTATTTCTCAAAAATATTTCTATGGGGAAAAAAAGGCAGGCTTTCTTGTTTTGTTTACAAATCAATGTAGAAGTACTATTTTTTTAATTATGTAAAAGCTGCAATGCAATTGCAAAGAAAGCCAGCCAACAAATTGTAGAAATCAATGTTTTAGTAATAATTTCAAGGCTTTTCACTTTCATAAATAAGTACATCAAAATATAAATCTCAATTGATTCATTGATGAGAGGGAAAAAATGTCAAAACCATAAGATTCTCTGCTGTAATGAGGAGGCGGTAAGTGCTGATTAGGTGTGATATGGGTTTTTTCATATATATATGAAATACACACTTCATTAAAATCACTGCAGAGAGCCAACCTATGCAAAGGGAGTCAGAAAGTAACATATCTTCCTTTTATGCACAAAAATGCTAGTCTCCAAAATATAGGATCCCAAAATAAAAGCAATGATTCAGCATAATAAGAATAGAATCACAGCATCATTTAGGGTGGAATAGACCTTTAAGATCATCAAGGCCACTTGTTAACTCAGCACTGCCATGCCCACCACTAAACCATGTCCCTCTGTGCCATATCTACACTTTTAAATACCTCCAGAGATAGTTACTCAAATTCTTCCCTGGGCAGCCCATTCCAATGCTTGACAACCTTTTCTGTGAAAACATTTTTCATAGTACCCAATCTGAACCTCCCCTGGTGCAAGTTGAAGCCATTTCCTCTTGTCACTTGTCAGCTGGGAGAAGAGACTATCTCCTGCTCGCTACAATGTCCTTTCAGGTACTTATAGAGAGCAACAAGTTCCCCCCTGAGACTCATTTTGCCCAGACTAAATACTCCCAGCTCCCTCAGTGGCTCCTCGTCAGACTTGTGCTCCAAACCCTTCACCAGCTTTGCTGCCCTTCTCTGGACACGCTCCCGCACTTCTATGTTTTTCTTGTAGTGAGGGGCCCAGAACTGGACACAGGATTTGGGATGTGGCATCACCAGTGCCAAGTACAGGGGGACAATCACTGTCCTGGTCCTGCTGGCCACACTATTCGTGATACAAGCCAGGGTGCCATTGGCCTCCTTGGCCACCTGGGCACATGCTGGCTCATGTTCAGCTGCTGTCAACCAGCACCCCCAGGTCTTTTTCTGCTGGGCAGCTTTCCAGACACTCTTCCCCCCACCTGTAGCACTGCCTGGGGATGTTGTGATCCAAGGGCAAGACCCAGAATTTTGCCTGGTTGAGCCTCATACCACTGGCCTCATCTCAATGGTCCAGCCTTGCCAGGACCCTCTGCAGAGCCTTCCTACCCTCCAGCAGAACAACCCTCCTGCCCAGTCAATTAAATGCAGGGCTTGATTAGGTTGTCTCTCTTTCCACCAGGCACAATATTTTCACACTTTTGTGAATACCTTCAAAAACACCATCTGGGGCCATGCTGGCGCAAATATACTGTGCACTGAGTTCAATTTTTTTTCACTGGAAGAACATGTCTTGGTGATCTCAGATGAGAATCAGGACTGGTACCTTTAAGTACCCACATTTGAAAGTTAACGTGCTTTCAGACTCCTTTGAAGGCATGTGATGTGTTAACATTCACAAATGTCCCAAGAGACAGGTAACATTAAATAAATAATTTTGACCTCACTATGTGGTATACTTTATTTCAAATGTGTTTTAAGCCTAAAATATTAAGCTTCCAAAAATTAAAAAAATATTCACATATTCCAAATGACATTCTAAACTTTACTTTAAGGAAAACTCCAGGTATTTTTCAAGCTTTAATTTATGTTTTAAAACATTCTTGTAAAGTAGTGTGCAGATATGTACAAGGAATTTCCAAGCAATTTCACTCTCTGGTGTAATGCAAGGCATGATAGGATTGCAAGAGTTCTGAGGAGTGGGGTACTGGAGAAGATAAAGTCAAGAAAGAATGCATCATTTACTGACTAGAGTTTCCCAAGTCAGAGGACTGTTCAAGTTGAGGTGGAGTCTGCCTGACAGATAATATATAGTTTTCCCTCCCCAATTCCTAGCATCAAGAGTCATAATAAAAGAACTCTTATAACTTCATAACAGAGATGGGTCTGGCACTCTGTTGGGTAGTGAGATGTCCCCAGGACACTACAAGAACATCAGTCTCTGACTAATAATTTGCTGCTGTGACATCTATGCACCTGGGAATGCTTTGCTAAGTTTCCATAACTGTGAAATACACTCTTGTTTTGTATATGAATCTGTGTGCTCAACATAGCAACAATTCAGACTTTCAGTGTTCCGTGATTCACTATTGCCTGCTATTTATTCCATCCCTATCTCGCACTAATAATTGTTGTAGATATTAAAAAATACATTGTTGTAGCTTTCAGCAAATGATCAGTGTCAAACAAATCATTTTGCTGACAAAAAGTGATATTGCTTATATGAGGCTCTCAGATACTTGAAGGTGGACTAAGAACAATAAGATTAGGATCTAACAGAGATTTGATCTCTGTCATCTCAACAACAGGATGTTGACAGCTAGAATAAATAACTTCTCAGCAGCAACTTGTTAAACTGGGTTAAAAGAGGATCTGTAATGATGTGGCCTGCTTTAATACCTCCTGCCAATCAGATTATATTTTATTACTCGGCTGAACTGTACAGCATGATTCAGTTTGTGTGAAACTAGAGGGGGTCACAAGATACAGACACTCATATTTCCTGAAAGCATTTTGGCAGAAAATGTGGATAAAAACAAGAGCATGCTGACATCAGAAGAAAGGACAGAAGGTTCCATAACAGTTATTCAAGGCTATCAGACGGCTGGCCCAAGGCAAAGTGGCCACACTTTGCCATATAAAAAATGTTCTCTATTCTGCTATGACACACATCAGGAACACCTCTGAAAGTACTATATATAAATCAGCTCATACTACCATTAAATATCCTTGAGAATAAGTTATGAGGCACCATCAGACAATTCAAGCAAGTAAAAGTCTTTCCTGAAACATGAATGAATGGAAAAACTTCAACTACCAACTTCAAACTCACCCAAATGGCCAACAAGAAATGAGTAGTGTTGGTCAGAAAATGCTCATAGAGCCAGAATAGGCATGGAAATTTCAGAGCAACACTAGTGCTAGTGTCCTGAACAAATTACACTGTATCTTGTACTTTAGAACATTACATTTACTTTTATAAACTGACAGAGCATAGAGGTGAAAGGAGATACTAGCTTTCAAACAGGCTTTTGATATGTTGCACCCTCTATTTGCAAGGCTATACATTATAGTCAATGTACCTTAGCCTGTTGGCTGGTAGCTGGATGCAAAGATGTTCTGCAAGTGTTTCCACTAACTTTCCAATTGTTGTATCATTCCTTTATATTCTCTTTCAAACTAGCTAGTGAGTATCTGGCTATCAGAACTAAATGCAGACTTTCGTTGTTATCCTTACTGATATTAGGTTCAAAAGCAAAATCAATAACTTTTTTAGTCAGTGTCACCTCTTTAAGAGGAGATATTTGCACTTTCTGACTCAGCATCTTTCTGTCTTGGGACCCAAAATAAAGGCCCACAGGTTAAATCTGGAGAAGAAGGTACCTGTCTCTTCCAGAACAGATTGGTCCTCATACACTTTCATGGGAAGCAAAAGATTAACCTCTGGCCATTGGGGTAGGTTCAAATCTGATTTTTCATTTTCTTTTGGAAATTGCTCTTCGGACCATAGTCTAATCTGAAATGGTGGTCCTCTGAAACTGCACCTCTGCATTGCAAAAACCAGAGACTGGAAGGTGCAGAAGAGTGCTTGGACAAGACAGCCTGGGGCAGCATGTAAACTTACAGCCTTGCTGGGAAATCTTCCATTCCCATCTCTCCTTCAACATCTGGCTTTGTTTCACACACGTGGCTCTGTGTATTCTTTCAGTAATTTAAATCCCTGTGTTTTCTGTCTCAGTGCTCTTTACAATTCTGCTGGCATTTGTGTCAATTCTGGAATTTTTAGCAATGCTGTTGTGTGTAATCATGGATGAAATCCTGTGAGGAAGTTCTTGTAGAAGCACAACCCAGTCAGCCCTGCTAATAACCCAGGCCCAAGCATTTTAGATCAAATGTTAAAGCTATTTAAAATGTGTTCTACTACTGGAGTGCTAGTTAACCTTTTCCAAATGAACATTTTGGATTTTCCCTGCATTTTTGTCTCTGTAGGCCCATCTGAAATATCTGCCTGCTGAAACAGTACAAGAAAACTTAAAATTTCAAAATAAGTCCATGTAGCTCCATCAGTGTTGTATGGAGCTGGTGGTGACTGAGTTGCTGAGGCAGATTAAAGAACACAGAACTTGACCTGATTTTTGCAATCACCAAAAAGACAAATCTTTACCAAACTTGGTAGTTACTGAGTTACATCCTCTTGTCAGCTACTTCCTTTCAGTTATAATTTATGTCTTTCCTTCATGTTAATCCAGCGTTTTATTTCTTTCTTTCCCTTATCTTAACTTATTCATGTCAGAGGTGATGTCTTGTGCTCTCAGGAAAGTGCATCATGTGTTTGAAGCAAAGTTACAAAATGAATGAAAAATACTTGTACTATCCTTCTTGTTTTGCTATGGATTGAAGAAAAGGGAGGTGAGATGTGATAAAAAGAAAGAACTGCTCTTGTCCCTTCTGTTTCTCTCAGATCACAAAATAAGAAGATGGGTTAGGGAATGGTTGAAGGACTTAAATGTTGAGAGGCAAGTACAGAAAGAATTTTCTCCTATAAACCTGCACGTGATGGCTTTGAAATCTTTTGGTTTGCTTTAGCTTGGGAAAACACCTGATTTGTAGTTAGGCTTATCCCAAACTATCAGGCACACTGGCATCAGCTTGGGGAAGAAAGGCTTGGAACCCTCCTCTATCTCAGACAACATATTAAGATTCCCAGTCAACCTTTGCAGGAAAGGAAAACAACTGTGAACAGCAGAGCTGAGTTTGCTGAAGGATTCTGGACTGTACCAGTGCCCTGGAAGCAGCATGTTTGGGGTGGATGTGCTTCTCTGTCATCAGTGAGCATCCTGAGGGAATCCTGGAGAGCAAATTTAGGACCAGGAGACAGAAAGAAAAAACCTGTTAATTTAGGTAGGCTATGCCAGAGTAAAGCAATCGGCACTCACCCTCCAGGTCCATGATTCTCTACAGAGCTGTCTAAAACTATTTCCAGTGATGCCCCGCAGCTTTCCAATGCTCCCAGTCCACCAGGGCTCAGACTGCAGCAGCTGCTCATAATCATGTGAAAACAACAGGAAAGGACAAGTAACTTCCAAGGACTTAAGGCTGAATTTCTAAAGGTTTGCATCCTGCTTTGATAAGTCTGAGAGATACTCCTTTCCTAAGAACATTTCAGTGAAGTGCTCCCAGCAGAACTGAAAGGTAACTCAGAGTTGTGATCAGCCTAGGAAAAGTCGCAGTAGTTTAAACATTAGCGACTTTGCACAGGTAATCTAGACTTCAATACAGTCTGTTTTTTGTAAAAAGTTTTCTTTTAGAAAATGTAGACATTTAAAGCTAAATTCTTTAATATTTTCATGTAAATAGCCAATCTCCATTTACCTTTTTCTAGACCTAAGATTTTATCCTTCATTTTCATTATATTTCACTAGAGAATCAAATTAATGGGCATGTATTGACAAAGCAAACATTTCTACCTACTACTGAGACACTTGCGTACGTGAAACTTGAATACTTGTCATATTTATCCTCTTGAATTTAAAAATGTCCCTTTCCTATGGTCACAGGTGTGCACTTTCTCACGCCCTTATCCTGGGAGCTGGGGCAATTTTCCTATTCATTGTACAGAGTCACCTGAAGAAACTTGGTCAAAGAGAAGGTATGCAATGTAGGAGATGCATAAAATTTCTCCAGAGCTGGGTGACCACCATTCAAGTGGTCCTTCCTTTCCTTTGTCATATAAATTTAAACTGGAACAAACAGCTGCTCCCTAACCTCTGTATTCACATGCACCCTCTACCCATATCCAGGCAGTACAATTAGTAGGAAACTCATATGATCAGGAAAGGAGGGAATCACACTGAGCTCCAGGAGCCTCTCCCCTCTAGATGCCAAGGGGTTGGATCTGCAGGCCACAAGCTGGAGCACACTCACACAGCTGTGGAGACTTAGCACTGCGTTTTAGAGATGTCAGGCTGTTACTGTTAATTGCTAATTTGCAAATCAGGTATGGGCTGCATTTGAAATATGTATATTAAGTATCAAAAGTGCAAATTTTATGACTATCCAGTAGCCTAAAGGAGGGGAAGGGTGACCAGATTAATTTTTCTTCATAGTTTTCTGTGGAAAAGCCTTGGGCTGTTTATGAGAGTCCTCAGAACTATTTTGTTCTCATCTTGTTTGCTATTAGAAATTACAGTGTTTGATTAATATACAAAGTGAATGTTGATGCACATAGAAACAGGAGAGAAGGGTTGGAATTGTCCTCCTTAATTATAGAGTCCTTCTTGCTGCTGTCTCAGTCAGTCATATCATATAAATATTTTCATAAAATTGTGTCATTTCATCTTAGAATGACTTATGCAATTTTTTTTCTGTTTTTCTGCAGGAAGGCAATTCAGGAACATAATTTTTCTTATGTCAGGGACCCCCACTAGTGTCTAGCCTAAGTTTGTCCTCAGCTCAATATTCTTCATAGATTAATATGTCTGTTAAATTAAACAGCTCTTTTTCCTGATTCTTTCCTTCCATGTTGCATCCACAGAGAGTGATCATGCCAGCCTGCTTTACTTTCTGTCATGACACGTGTTAACACTCTGTAACTAGTGCATTTATCACCAGCAATAGTGAACCTGCTTTCCTGTTCCTTCAATAAACTGTACTATTTGTGAACCCAGATTGTACAAGTCCTTATTGAACACAACCAGACCTTATTGAATTGGTAAATTGCATAATTTGTGAATATGTGCTTATGAAAGTTCTTCTTACTGAACTTGACCAGACTTACTGTGCTGAGTTAGCTACAATCAACAATTAAGCCAAATCACACCCAGCCTCTCTGATCTCTGAGGACCAGTTGCAACGTAAGGTCGTTTATTTTCTGTCAAATTTCTATGCCCTTAATGGAACACACAGTCTCATTTTTTAGAGGGTCTTTTTCTATTTCAATACTTTCCAACACCTTAGTTTCCTGTATTGATCACTTCTTTCTTCCTTTGCTTATAGTCGTCTTTCTTAGCCCTAGTATTTCCCTTCAGGTCTGCAGCTGTTCTTTCTGAGCTTTTTACCTCTAGGCTGGTATACATATTTTGAACATTTCTGCCTCTGAGATGCGGGGAAATCTGACCCCCATCCTGCATGCCAGTTCCGATGCTTTCAGTTATTCTGACATCTTTAGCAAGTTCCCTCAGTTAAAATAATCCCTTTTGAAACTGAGAATCTTAAATGCAGACCTTTTCATTATTTTACTTCTAAACTAGGGTGCTAGACTTGAGATATCCCACTAAATGATGTTTGTTTGGGGGATGATACTAATTGGCTGCAAACCCCATGGAAGAGAGAAAAAATAAAGCTAATTCAGCACCCTGACTCACATCTGTCGCTGTCCACCCCTGAATTCCTCATCTCCATCACACAAGAGGAGGCAGCAAAGTGACAGAGAAACAGACATTCTGCATTTGTTAATGGTTGTATTCTTAGCTGATCATGTAGGAGCAAAGGCAAATAAAGTTACTACATTTTAAGGAAACAAGACATTTAAAGGACAAGCTACTTGCTTCAGGGGAGAAACTCGGTTTACTCTGATGTTGGACATAGCTCAGATCTTTGCAGTTAAAAGCCCTGACTGAACTAGCCTCACCAACATGCCCCCACTACAGATAAATGCATCCATGAGAAGAACAAGTACGAGCTGATGTCAGACATGGACCACAAGCTGAGTGTCAGGGATGACCAAACACTAGAAAAAAGATGTATGAGACAAGAACAAATGAACAAGGATTGTCTAAAGAAGGCAATGAGACAATTAATGATAACAGTCCTCAGCACAACTACAGTGAGGATGGGAGAAATCTATGCAGGAGTAAATAGGAAAAGAAATAATGGAATTGAATTGCTGCATGAAAGTTTTATAACATGCTAAAATATGTACCTCATGTGTGTACTAAAAATGGACAACAATTTATTGGCAAGGAAATCTGCAACAATTCCATTACTGGAGTTCTCCAAGAACAGATTAAACAGATGAAAATAACTTTTTTTTCAGAAGGGTCGTGGTTATCATTGATTTTGCCTTGAGGATGATGAACAGACCATATGAGTACTAGGGAACCTTCCAGACCTATTACTCTGTGGCAAAGACTGGGACGACTAGGAAAGGTCTGGCCTTTTGTGCATTTTCTCATCCATCCTCTCTCTATACACAGATTCTTCACCAAGAAGGTATATATGTGAAATAAATTCAACTTTAGCAAATGTAGAAATTGAGGCTTTAAACTTTTTGTCTCCTGCTTTGATGAGAAAACCCAGTTTGGTTAAGGCCAAAACAAAATGGCAGGAGCAATGCCTTTTTGTACATAATAGCATGAATAGTTCTTTTTCACTATGTGTGGTACCATCTGGAGATCATTTTGTTTCCTAAAAACAATGGGATTTATTATATTTTTCTAGGCAGGTTACCATATTGCTATTTGTTTTCCCTCAGTATTATTCAGATGAAGGACAAGACAATTTTTTTCTGATAAATTCCCCATCAATGCCCCTATTCTTCCCCTGCCAATTAATTTTCTGGGTAATTTTAGCTGACTTTTCTAAAATGGCCTCCGTTGCTATTAATCTAGGTCTCCTACAATATCTAATTACATATGGCTATCATACACATGAGTTTGCGTGAAAGCCTTTTATATTTAAACTCTGTGACCTGACTCTATATTTAGAGCCATCAGATAATTTTTAATCTCTGTCTGCCATGAGTTTTACTATTACCAGTTCTCCAACTTTCAGCAGCTGCCTCTGTGGGCTGCAGGCTCTAGTGGGCCTGTCTGCATCATCCTGCTCATCCCATCCAAAATGGGCAAGGAAATTGCAGATTGACCTCCACACAGGAAAACAAGAGGCAACAAAGGATGGACCAGAACAGACACATTTTCTTCACAGATCTCCCCATGCTGTAGCATATTTGTGCCCTGCTTCCGTTTAGAGCCTTTTCATTGTAATGCTTTATATAAAATATTACCAGTTCTACATTTACACTTAGGGAGTTGATGAGATAGTAGGTTTGAGATAGTAAAATGTTTTAATCTAAGGCCATTTTCTATTAAAAATGTTCATAATTTTCCAATATTTTTTAAAAGAAAAACAGTCTGGCTTACTTTAAATTAGGTTTGCTTTTCTGCTGTGAGCAAGATGAAAAACATCAGTCATGGATACACTGGTAAGCTGGGGAGAGCACAAAATATCACTGAGGACAGACAGAGCAACAAGAATGGAAAGAAACTTAGAAAATTTGATCTTGTTGTAAGTAACACATCCTTTTAATACACAGAAAATGACATTTTAGGTAGGGAAACATTAATAGTCTCACACAAAATGGATGCTACAGGAGTAAGTAATCAATTGTTCAGCATGGGGAAGGATAAGATGACTTTGGCTTAATTTCCAGCAAAGAAGGCTTAGTTTTGACTTTGCTAATTCTAACAATAGAAAAGTACTGTTACAGGCTACTCAGAGAGATGGCAGAATTCCCAATGCAATATTTCAAGAACATATTTCCAGAATGACCTCAGTATGTTTGGATCTGCCTCAGTATGGAAAGATAATCTGGCCCAGCCTTGTATGGTTCCGAACTACCTTCCCTGTACTGTTTCAAGGAGAAAAAAGGAGAACCTGAAATAATCTTTCTCAAATTTTAGTTTCGGGTCAAATTGAAATATCTCTTGTTTTTCCAATTAAAAATAAAAATCTTGGAGAGATTTTATGAAAAACAGATGGGATTTTTTTTTCCCACTAAAGTTTTAGTGGTGATTATCATTCAAAATGTTGAATTGGTTAATATATTTCTAAGAGGAGAAAAAAAAACCCTCTTAAAACTTCAGCACAAGAGTCATTTTACCTGGGCTGTAAATAGAGGTGAACTCTTTCTGGATTTGACTGCCACATGAGCCTGGGAATGAACTACACTTTTTGACTGATCAGTGAGAAAGTGCTTTACTCTTAGTCCTAAGACTTATACTGCAGGAAGAAAGACTCCAGCAAGTTGGATATAGATGGCAACATCTCTTCCAACTTGACATCACCTCACCCAATTCAGAAGAGACCATAGTAAGGAAAAAGGCAATTAGTTGGCTATCTAAAATGAACACAGAGCTATCTCCCTCACAGCTGGAGGCACACTGCGCCACTGTTTTGGAGGTGATGTTGGGTACCATAGAGGGAGAGGTGAGAAAAATAATTCCCAATTAAATCAATCCATTATTTTTCATGCTCTCTGCAGAATAATTCCCAGGAACTGCAAGCAGCTGCCCCAGAGTGCAGGTTTTCAGATGCTATGTGTGCTGCAGCTTGCCACTCGGCAAGTGTGTTCTTCCTCCCGGTGCCTGCTGACAGGTCTGGCCCTGCAACCATCTGGCTTGTGAAGTAATGAGACCAAATGAAATGGATCTTGAGGAATTAACATTCTTTCCTTAATCTATTAATAACTGAAGAGTGTTGATTTTGATGAGAGCTATATCCTTTATTATGAAGCAGATTGGTTAATTAGAAGCATCGTAATTAAGATTATATTGGCTATGTGTATACCTTCTGAAACACACATATTTTTAATAAGGAGAGTTAGGTTTTGCTCACAGACTTAAACAGTCACAGAAAATGCTATGTGTAAAAAATCAACAAAATGAAATAAAGACAATTTTCTCCAGCTCTCTGTTACTGCTTTTTTACTATGCAAAAATCTGTCTATTTTTAATATGGCTGCCACCTAGAAGCTGTCAGTGTATAGAAACATGCAAATCTCTGCAAGACTACCATCCCACCTCATCTTCAGGGTCCTGAGGGCCATCTGCCCAGCCCAAATAAGCACACAGGCAGGCACCTTACTTAATAAGGAAAAATATTCCCATTTACCCAACTTAACTCTGGTCATGAGCACTTCATGGGTTCATTTGTGTGCTCCTTTCCCTGGAAGACACAAGACCCAGCTGATTCACAGGCATTTCTTAACTGTATAGAGGTTTTGCTTGATTTAATTAAATTTACTTTAAGCTGATCTAAAGCCACACTGGTGTAATTTTGAATTTAGCCATCACCTTCAGGTAACTTGCTATTCTAGGAGTAGTTTGTTCACATGTCAAGGCTTTCAGATTGAGGAGCTGGCTGTTAAAAATACCTTCTATTTGTCTGGCACAGTTATTAACTGGTACAATTCAATGTTTGTAAAACTGGTAGTTGTTATTTTAAATATCAGCCTTTAAGTAAATGACTTGTCATTACCACTTTCCAAGCCAGTAAGGTACTGAGAGTGTGGGCACAACTGAGTAGTTCTAGCGTTCCCTGTGGAACCCCAACACTGTCACCTCTGATATTTTCCTGAGCTATCCACCCTCGAAGACTGCACAGCAATGTCAGCTGCCCAGTTCACTTATTAGCAGTGTAAAATGGCAGTTTTTCGTTCTTTATCTTCAAATTCATGCTCCTGTTATAACTCAAATGCGTTATTAAGATTCACTCTTGTTCACCATGAGAGACACACAGGCACTCAGATCACTCCTTTCCTTTACTCCTCTAACTCTCCACTGCATTGCTTCATCCCCTCCAACTCCACCTCTGTACAGGCTTTGCTCTGATTTCTGCTCCCATTGATTCTCTCCATCACCTGCAATCATTGCTTTCTATACACATCTCACTTCTTCCCCTATTCCTCTAACCACTCCTCAGATTTTCACTTCCTCATCCTGTAAGCCTTGCCAAAAATCCAGGGGATGTTTGGGAGGGCTGTAGCAGGCTGCCAAGCCCCTTGGGGCACTAGGCACTGCCTCCCATTGGGTCTGCAGCTGCTGTTCCACTCTCACTATGTTCAGCTCCAGCACCTGGTTTTTCACCTTTCCCCTCTAGCACAGAATGGCTCCAGAGGTACTAATCAGAGGAATATATTTTCACCCTTCCCGTTGCCCACCCAGATGAGGTCCAAGCATCTCTGATGGCTCTGTGCCAGGTGGGTTAGTGGGTCCCAAAGAGGTGTTACGGGCCCAGGTCTGTTGAAGGCTGCTTCTTCCCAGTGGTCCTTTCACCCTTGTAGCAGCATGGGCTGCATCACCCCAGAAGGGTTCAGCTGGCCCCTGGTACCCTGCCACACACTGCCACTGGCACTGGAATGCTGCAATAGTGTCATCCCACTCAGCCAGAGCTGTTCTGGCCCTGTTAAATGGCAGTCTGTATTTAAGTAGAGGGAGTTTAGATTATTAAACTCCATCAAAGAACAACTTCGGGATTTTTGTGACATTTACCACACAATCATCTGTTTCTTTTCCCAAATGGCTGTTTGCATCAATAAGTTCAGGTTTAATAGTCCTAAATACTATTTTGTTTAGAAGGGTAACAAAGCAGTCTTTAGGTTTGCAACTTTGGAACTTCTGACTTGTACAAAATGGCCGTATTTTTCCTTGGGCTCCTTCTTCCCCTCCTACACGGGCCAGTGGCAGCTGAGTTGTATGGCCTCATGGCACCTGGGCTTCCTCCTGATGTTGGGTTTTTTTCCTGGGAACAGACAACAAAGTGCACTCATGAGATATATAGTCATGATACCAATGGATAGGGAAAGGCAATGGTAGCATCACCAGAATGAGAGAAAGATGTGCATTTCTCTTTCCCATCCTCTGACCATCCCCATTTCATCTTCCACATCTCTCCAACTTCAAGAGAAAGATGTGGAGCCAGCACTACCAACTGAATGCATCCAAAGTTAGGATCTTTTTAAAGGCTTTAGATATCAAAATAAAAGTATTGGCCTGATATCCAAGAAGGCTCAAACGCACTTCATTTTACCTCTGCGCACCAGGAAATTATTTCTTTTAGATGTCCAAAAATGCTGTTAGTGGTTTAATTTATGTTTAAATATATTGTCCCAGGAATGTCTCATTTTGATAATAAATATGCTACTATTGCAATGTCTAAATAAGAACAACAGAATGAAAACTCAGAGTATTTTGTTCCAAGTAGAGAAGGTGTTCAAGGATGTAGCAGGGGAGTACACTATCTGGAAGAGAAAAACAGATTTCAAGGGAGCATATGTGAGAGTGGACATCAGAATTGTACGGCAGAACAAAACTGAAGACAAAAGACCTGAAATTTTGTATTTATTTTCTTACTATTCAGGAGACATTACATCTCCGTCAGTGACCTCTGAAGAAGGATACTGTCCATAGGTGTAATTTAACTTCTATATTTGAAGACAACTATTTATTTTTTAACCTAAGGAAATGGAAATGGAAATGGAGAACCTGGCAACTGCTGATGAACAGAAAAGCAGGGAAAAGCAACCAGGTTACAACTCTACTCTGGTTTTCCTTCTGTACTATGGTCTCCAGGAGACATAGTGTTGCCAGAAAAGGTCTGTGGGAGGAATCATCCACTTCTAACTTCTTTTTTTCTTTCTCAGAACTATAATTAAAATACTATAAAACTGTAATTTGTTTTTGAGAGTTTTGCTTGATCCTGTTTCTCGTTGTCTTATAAGCTGTGATTTACACCACTGGTACCTTCGTAGAAGATGTTCCTTGTGATTTAGAGTAGTGTTAAAACTAAGCAAAACCCACTGTAGAATCTCAGAGAGTAGCTCCAGAGCCCTTACTCTCAGATGTGTAGCATCTGTACAATTTGTGTAATTTCATGTATGTAATACCTAATCCTGCAAGTGATACTGACGGGAGTAGTACTGCTGACAACAGACATTTCAGTTTAGACCAGATTTGAAGGCTGGCACACAGTCAATAATACAGTTCAAAACTGCTGCCCGGCACTCCTACAACAACAGCCACAGCTGAAGACCATCGCACACCCACCAGACACTCTACAATAACATGCCTGGGAGGTGTTTCTGCAATAGTCTTGATAGTCAGTGGAAAAGCAGAGAGAAAAAAAACTGCTTCCAGATATAAAATATTTTGAGACTCCATTCAAGCTATTATAGCTGTGCTAAAACTGGCCTTGAAAATTTTAGACATTTTACTTATGGAATGAAAAAACCTTGTGTCACTACTAAATTGATTATTGTTGATCTGTTCACAAATGGCCATGCAAAATTAGATAATTTAATGACAAAAAAAATTTAAAAAAAGTTAGTGAACACTGCTAAAGAATTACATGCAGTACCATCTGTTGGCTTTGTTCTTCTTCCGCGGAATCTTTGCACGTACATTGAAGGTTACTGTTACCATCTGAATTGCATAAACTCAGCATGAGTAAACAGAAATGATTTATTTTGTGAATTTCCAAGTTCAGAACTTGTGAACTGCAGCATTTAGCCTTGCCACTGATTAAGCTGTTTTATAAAGAATTTCATTAATCTTACTTCATTGTATAAGGTATTAATTTTAGAGGATTTGTTGCTATGTGTTTTCATAGTTCAATAAAAAATGATCAAGTTAAAGTGGAAAGGGATATGGAGCAGAAGGCTTGTGCCTTTAGGGACTAACACCAGTTATTAGACACATATCTTAAATAATCTGAAATTTCTCCTGGCAGGTGTATCATAAACAAGGAGCTGTAACTTATGCTCTGATGGTGCTGAGCTACTTGGCCATTATAATTAAACTTACATTAAAAGAACCCTCCTGCTGTTCCCCTCTCCTTCTGGAAAGGCTAGCAGTTTTCTTCAAACAATTATGACAGTATTTCTAACACCTCTGCATTAGTTTTCAGAATATAAAAAGTCACACCCTCCTTTACATGGCCAGACTGCAAATCTAGCAGGGAGGAAAGGAAGCACAGAAAGAGGGAGCAGGGAGCAGCGTTTCCCATCAGAGGAGGGGATTGCTGGAAAGAGAAAGGCAACAGCAAGAGTGATTTCTTCTTCTAATCCTATTTTTAGGGTAATGTGAAATAGCTATACAGGTTTCTAGCTAAAAGGATAAAGAATGTCCAAAAAAGAAAACAATGTCAGTACTACAAGGCCATTGCTTTTCTGGGATGGCCAAAGATCCCTGTGTCATTGCTATGCTGTATATTTAACTCATGATATGGGGGATAGCAGAGGTGAAGATGAAGCGTCTCAGCAAGTGAGACCACTTGGGTCTCTTCCACCAGACAATTCCAATCTTCAGTTTCAGGCTCTCTTCTTTCCCCCCTGGAGTTCAGTCTTCCACATGCCTGCTGACTTCGAATCTTTTCGGGATCTTGTTCATACCTCATCACCAAATTGCAGCCCTTCTCATTTAGTCCCATTTTTGTTCCTTCACCTCTTCCCTTCATCTCAGTTTTCATATACCTGCAGGCTCCTGGTTTACTCATACATACCAAACTCTGCATATTATGAAATTTTCAGGGCATTAAAAACCTGAATTTGAATAAATCTCAACTGATCCTATGCCAAGTGAATTTTCAAATTGCAATTTGGGCAACTGTTTGACACATATAAACAGAGTTTTCTGGCTTCCCTGTGCTCCTGCTTAGGGCACTGGAAGTTGTCAGCCCCTCAAATGCATTAACTTGTGTGAGAGGACCATCTTTTCTGCAAACAGTTTTTGGCTGAGTTCTGCAAAAACAAATTTATTCTCCAAACAGAAATTCATAGACACAGCACATATGAGCACTTACAGCTTTGCAAAGTTATAAGCAACCAAAAGAGAGACTAAAATGGGAATCAGTACCAAATCTTATCTACAGCCAGTGCTGGGATCTCGTTTGCAATATGAACACATGCCTGTATGGTATCTGTATAGCATCCTGTTCTCCTGCTGCTTCAAGAGGTATTCAGGCTATGTCATAAAATGTTAGCAATTCCAATTCTTCTCCAGCCAAGCCTTCCAACTGTAGATTTCCAAAGTGCACAGAAATATTTATAACTAGCATTCATATTGCTAATTGAAATATTAGTAGGAGATACCAGCTGCTTCATGCATCAAAATACTGACATTCATTATTATTGGTTGGCAGAGACTTCAGGGAGTTTTTTTAATTTTTGTATAAATTCAAGTGTTAATGAAAGCATACTAGGGAAGGTGAGAGTGTAAGGAAACAGAGACTTAAAAATGAACTCTAACCCTTTGCTCTAGCCCTGAGTTGGTAAGACCTTTGACTGCAGAGCCAAAGCCTGGGCTTGGTGCTGTGGAAAGCAAAGGACTAACATCACCATTTGACTTTTTCCAATTTCTTTTTCTCAGCTGTACAGGAAGAGCACACCAGATATTTGAAAAGGTTTATGCTACCCGTATGGCTTGGTGTGCAGTTATATTAACAAGAATAATGAGAGAAATGGAAAAAGAAAATCTTGAGCAGCCTTAAAAGATGTTGCTTTAAGGAAGCCTAACTCAGTCCCTTCAGGGCGAAGACATGTTTTATCCTACGCATTGCCAATTTGAAGTTGCATGCCATTTTCTTAATTGCATATTCAAATGATTAAGAAGCACTGCTGCTAGCATTATGATCACAGATGAAATTAATATAGGGTCTCACTGCTTTTGGAATGATCTGGAATATTATTACATATATATTAAATAAGAAAATAATGGCCATTTTAGATATTATAAGCAATACAAGAGAAACAGGTGCAATTTCATTATTCTCTTCATGCAGCTTGATAATCAGTATAATCCTCCTTCTTGGAAAGACTGACTATATAAATGTTATCATTCTTGTAGTAGCAATCTTGCCTAACTAGGAGGACACATTACAGTTTAGATGTCCCTGTCCTAGATATTGTACAAATGGAAGGGAAAGGTAAATCCAAGGCGACTAGAAATTACAACCTTAGTCTAAGACAGAAGGCATCAAGTAGGCATCAAGGTTAAAAAAAATCATTCTTGTTATAGTGTATATTAAAAGCTGAACTTCCTATTGCTTTGGCTTACCATGCTGTGATTTCAGGATTAATCTTACCTGAGCAGTTTGTTAACTTTTCATTTTATCAATCCACATATTTACACCATGTACTTATCATAGTGGTGCCCAAGAGAGTTGCAGGCTCATGACAGCCTTAGTAACCAACATTTGGATATATAAATGGAGGAGCATTCACACAGTGAAAAATCAGAGATTTCACTCTCAAGGTCCTATTAGTGAACTTAAATGGTGATGGACTGTCACTCAAGTGTGACATTAGAGGGAGCGTAAGACACTTGTGGCTCAGCATCCCTTAGAAACAGGTGGAGGATTACTGGTTAATCCTTCTTCACTGGTTACCTAGCAAAAATCCAGCAGATAATGTAAAATAACCTAGGTATTTTGTGTCTTTGATGGAATTCTCTCTTGCTGTATTAGGAAAAGGCACACACTGGACACAGTGTCTCCAATCCTGGGTTTCCTTGTGGTTTGATGTATTAGATCTTTGTGCTTTGTTTTTGGCATTACTTCCCATGAAATAACACAACTGAGAAAGCAAAGGGGTCCCAAAACTCCAGTGACACTGCTGGTGGTGGGACTGCCCTCCTGGGCTCCTCACCAGGGATCTGTGTAGGTGGGCTCTGTTGCACACCAGCTCAGTGCTAGGGCTGACTGTAATGTTTTGGCCACACAATTTTGTTTGAAAATTTGCATTTGTCATAAAAAAGCACTTGGAGGGAAAGCATACAGTTTCTTTGGAAAAGATCTTTCAGGTTTTAGATAGAATTTTTAACTAGAAAGAAAGTTTTTCTCCCCAGAATTTGTCATACAAGGCATAGAAACCATGGTTCCCTTCCCTGCTCTACAGGAAGTACAGTGAGGATTTCCCACTGCCTTGTTTGGCACCCTAAGTGCTAGTAATTGGTTATTGCAGGCTGGGTTAGTTTATTGTTCTTCAGTGTTTGGAGGGTTTCATGTCTCATGCTGCAATGAAAGGGTGTCTTTTTTGCAGCCAGAATATCTGCTGCCAAGACTGAGACTGTCAAAACTCTACCATCAGGTTTTTCCTTCACAGCACATAGGAAGGCCATAGGAAAAAGTACTGTTTTTTTAAAGTGGAGATGGTACACAGCCTTGCTAGTAACATCTGTTCAAACCCACTGAGAAGGTCTGTAACTAAAGTAGTATAACCTATTTTCTCCAGCTATGAGGCCATTGCAAGCCACAAAATTTACATAAAGATGTATAAAGATCTCCGGCAACTCTAGATCCATTGATTTGGAATGAACTAAATAACCTCAGTAGTCCTGGGCCAAGCGCTTGAGCTGGACAACCCATTGCTTAATATAAATGATTTGTATGCATGTGAAATCAAGATCCATACTTTCTCTCTCTGTTTGCAAAGACTTCTGCAAGTAGTCCCTGAAATCATGAGGGCAATATGATTGTTCTTCCTGAGAACACAGCAGCTTTGGTCGTCTTGTTACTTTTTGCCCTCTCATCTTTTCCTGTTGTCCTTAAGTTAAACAAAGTTAATTAAAATTCTGATTTGAAGATCAGAAACAAAATTCAATAATCTTTTAATTAGTGTTGAAACATCTGCATAGGTGTTCCCACTTTCACTTAGGCTGGTTTCATTTCTAATAAGCTCTTGTCTGGAGAGTGAGGTTAGCAGAATCTCTGTTAGCAAAACAGCAGCTTAACAGCTGGGGAAGGAGGATCATCAGCTGCCTGTTGCTATAGTCGGTCTCTGGCAGTTTTGCTGTTCAAGTATCATGCCTTCATATTATGCCTTTTAGGAATATTTCTAAGACAAGCTTGCATCATATTAGATTAAATCAACTCCTGACAGTTTTTCTGACTGTATATAACAGCTTATTATTAATTAACTATAAGGTGTGAGAGCTCTGACAGTTTCTGAAATGAAAGAGAACAAGTTCCTTAGGGCTAGAGGCTAAGAATTTCAATCTGCAAAGAAATTCACGTCAGTGTAGTGCTATGCTTTTGTACTTTTTGTTTCATTTTGCAGCATGAAATGCTGCATACCTATTGTATAATCCAAATCATGTTTCTGGACCAAATAACTAGATAGACATAGGACACTGCTTAAGCTTAAATGCAGCATATAGTTGAGATGAACATACAAAATGGAAACAAAATGTAGGACACAGAACAAGAAAATAACAGTTATAGAAAACTGAAACTAGGAACAGACTTGACATCTGATCTGCTCCCCTTCTTCTCCCCCACTGCAAGATTGGCTCTGCCTTTGCTGTTCGCAGCTGGGCTCAAAGCTCTGCAGCTCAAGAGATGCCCTGGCTGCATCCTCTGCATCCTGCTGCCTTGTTGGGTCATTGCTGTTATAGAATTTAACCTCCTGTCTCACCTGGGATTGTTTTGCCATGAGTTAAACTCATTCCTCTTTGTTTCTTTGGACAATAATCTACTCCTGTATGATACTTCCCTTGCTGCAGGAGGAAACTGTCAGAAATCAAAGACTTTAGTCTTCTAACTTACCAGTCCAGACACACGGAGCTCCTTGTAGCTCTAAACTGATTGCGTATTCTGCCACCTGTTAGCCAGGGATGCTGCTTGTACTAGGTTTGCAATGGCTCCTATAGCAGTGTCAATACTTGGCAGACGGTGGCAGAGCTGTGTTTTGCAATCACTGGTATTTTCAAACACATCACTCCAACAGTGATAGTGCATCACCAGTTAGTCTGAAAGGCAGCTCACATCCCCAGCTGCACCAATACAGTACTGTACCACTGCATGCTTTTAGAGTCATGGTTTTCACTGTTTCCTTTGTTTGTTCTTTTTCATCCAGGCACTCCTCTACAGACCAGCTGACACTGCTGAAACTTTTGCTCAGATTGTGGCAATTCTAACCACTAACAAAAAAATATTTGGAAAAAATCCATAGGGCTTTTATGTCTCGTGGGATAACATGGGTCTTGAAAGACCAAAGGAAATCTTTACCTTAGGAAGACATAAGATTTATTTTAAGAGCACTAACATTAAACATCTTGAACATGTTTTAAAATATCACACTCACTGAACTCTTAATCACATTTGAACATGTAATGATGATGCCAATATTTTGCAAGTTATTATAAAAATAAATTTCTTCAGAGATCTACAAAGTAACCATTGACAACCAAAGTTTCATCTTGTTGAGTTCACTGTATCAGTTTGGAAAGAAAATTTTTTCAGGCAATCATGTCTCAAATGCACTCTCTAATTAATCTATTAATATTAAAGGCAAACAGTTGCCAATCCTGCAGTGCAATTTTACCCCTTGTGCATTCTCTCTATAGCAGATCCATTATTCTGAGGCAATTAAGATCTCGGAATTTTTGCAATGATTTATTAATAGTAATTGGTAATGCAGCAGTTGGTTGGTGCCCCAATGACTATACATATACTGAGGATATTGCTAATTTTCAAAGCTTTTATTGCAAAACTAATGAAAGGAAGAAATTATGGGAGACAGAGCCAGCATACCGTAAACATGTCTTATTAGTTGCACCTTTAAAAATACAGTGTGCTTAAGGGGCAGATGATTTGGGGAAGGAGCAGCATCAAAGTTTATGTATGTGAGACTTCATACACCAGAAAATGGCCAGTAGTCTCTTAAACATGCTTCTGTCAAAGACAGGAAATCCCAGAAGCCCATATTTCACAAAGTTTAAAAGTCAGTTATAAATGTCTAGATAATGTAGAACAGATAAGAAATTCATCAAGTCGTGCTTTAATAGATACACAGAGATAGGAGGTTCCATCTGGTACAGCCTAGTGGTTCCCACTGCAGTGAACTGATAGTGCACATGGCTTCTTTTGGTGAATACTTCACTTTATAGAACTTTTTCTTCCAAGAATGAGGGAAAAAAGATAAAGAAACCAGCACATACTCAAAAAAGGAAGGTCCACCTGCTTCACCTAAGTATTCATTATGCCATTAGATCTATGAGAGTTATGTATATTAACTCCAGAGTAAGAAGCTATTCTTAATGTATCTTTCCTCCTGGTCTTTATTAATTTGAGTGATTGATGCATCTGCCAGAAGTATAATCTTGTAACCAGAATCACAGAATATGCTGAGTTGGAAAAGACCTACAAGAATCATTGAGTCCTACTCCTGGCCCTGCAGAGGACATGTGCACAGGCAAAATTAGAATTATGTATTTTGTAGTTGAATTTGGATGAATCAAATTTCATGTAACTAGCTGAGAGTAATGATAAGAAATTTCTCACTTCCAAACTGATGGTACATGAGACAGCCAACACCTGGTTTTTGTAGCAGTTCCCCTCCCAGAGTATGATGTTCCTTGTTATCCTTACTGGCCTTCTTCGCCATCCCAGCAGACTTCATTTTAAAGACTAAGTTCCACAGTGTCTATCCATGTATCAGTGCTTTTTAAAGTGTCAGAGCTTGAACATGATTTCAAAGAATTTTGTAATCTTTTTAGCAAAAACTAAGTTAAATAATGTTATTTAAAATGTAAAATAACTTAAAAGCCCAGAAATTTATTTAGCTAGAGTTAAAATAAGGGAATAAGAAGCCATATCCAGCAACATAGCTCACAACAATTTCATTATTTTTTACTTCTTTCTTATAAACTTTCCTCCATTGATAGAAGCTATTATTATCTATAAATGTCATTAATTTCATTAATATACCAAAGTACACAAATCTATTTAACATCAACATACACTGATCTTTCTAGATGTTTTAAATTTTGTTTGAAACTTACTTTTTCCTGGTATATCTAAGCAGTTATATGCAATTAAATTAAAGACAAGGTAGATTTTTCTTGTGATTTTATTCTGAACTGAAGCTTTAGAGAACATTATGTGTTACAGGATACATGAAAAAAAAAGTGATACTTGGCAACACTGTTTTTGTTTCATTACCATCACATCCGAATGCAGGGAAGCTGCTCCCAGCACTACTAACATTTACCCCTCTGGAAATCACCCAGACCACCATCCTTCTCCAGCCTGCAAAGAGGGAAGATGGTGTCTGGAAGCAGCGATGAAAGCTGGCTGTTAAAAAGCATGCTCTGAACAGAGATTTGTTTTGAGTCAGGTGGCAAAATATCTGTCTGTGAACGAGACTGGCTTCTGAGGCGTCTGTGGGCAGACCTCACTCAGGTGCTGGCAGGTTGCAGATTCTCCACCAGCTGGTCTGAAGGCTCTCCCGAGTCGGTGGAGCAGACAAGCTCCTCCTCTTCAACCAGCTTTCAGTTTTACAGGGAATGAATAAGAAGTGTGCACCTAGTGCATTTCAGCAGGGAGTAGCAGAAACCTTTCCTGGCTTAGACAGAATAAGTCTCTGCAAGACTCTTGCAGTTCTCCATAGCACGTGGCTAAGATCTTCCCTTTGATCTGTTTTTACCACATTGTGGTGTAATGTCACTGTTGTCTGGCAGTTTGTCTGGCCCTCTAACCACTCAGGACATACACAAGATGCTGTCGTACAACACAAGCATTACACAATTCCACTTCAGACCTGTGGACTGGCTTGAAAATGCAAACACCTTCTTTTCTCCTTTATCACATCCCTTAGTGCAGGATAGGATATACAGCAACAAAGTTCAAGGAAAAATCTTATTTGGAGTTTAGAATAGGAAAATACAGAGAACAAAAGCCGTGCACTATGAGATAAATGTTCATTATAAAATTAAATAAAATTGAACTTTTAAAATTTTTATATGTTTATAGCCATCTCACCAGAGGAGAGGGATTTTGGAGACATAGCTGGAGAGCATACCAGTGGGGGTTTACTCCTGTAGTAGTGATGACTGGACCATGTGTGGGTCTATTTCAAGGACTACACACTGCATTTAGCAGAGTTTTAGATTCCCTAAGGAGCAATCAGTGGTGAGGGTACGTATGAATGTGATTATGGGCACCTCAATATGCTGTATGTTCTACAGGCTCAATATATGGGAAAACTACTTCCTAACTGGTAAAACATAACCAAAACAGCTGCTGTTTTAGAAGAAGCAAATCCATCACCTATGAGTTTCAAGAGGAATCAAATCATCATTTGATACATCAAAATGTTGGATTAACTTTTGCAGTGAATAGTCTACACCTTCAGAATTTGCCCAGACCCTATGAAAACCAGATAAGCAAGTAATGAGAAACCAGTTTTCAGAACACCTTTTTTCCCATTAACTTTCTAGGAAACCTTGGTCTCTTTCCAAGCTGAAGACTAGGCCAAAGTAATTGATACACCTGTATAAGGAATTACAATACCTAAAGTTGAAATTAAGGCCAGCTTCTAACACATCACAACAGCTTTATTTCTCAAGACAGCAATTAATTCAAGATTTCTTTTGCATGTTCAGTCAAGAGGATCTAATTTTGGAGCTGTGGACTCTAATATTCCTGAAAAAGTATTCTCTGTCAAAGAAGAACTTTGCCAGTCAAGTAATCTCATCAATTTCTGTCCCTGCTAAAGAAAAAGAACCTGAAAACCACCCAAACAAACAACATTTATAAAAAAACCCACCCCAAACCCCCACAAATTAAACAAAACCTAGGCAAAATTCCTCATTTTGTTGGAAGCTGCACTATAGGGTAATATGAAAGCTGTTACTATATGATAATGATGGAAAATAATTGTGCTGGTTTAAAGGTAAACCAGCAGGAGAAACAAACCCATCATAAGAGAGATTATAGGTCAGTTACAATTTAATAAAACTATTACAATAAATGCAATAGCAAAAGAGAAAATGGTTTTAACCCACAAAACCCAGAAGTGTACCCCAGCACCCTGGGGCACAAACACAATGAGGTTTGTTAGCCCTGTGCTGAGCCCCATGTGGTTCCCCCAAGTCCAAAGTAAGGGAGGTAAAAAACGTGTTGGTACAGATGACAGTCACAGCCTGGTCTAGAGTGGTGCTCTCTTCTTGCTAAGGTTCTGGTCCTCCTCTGGATCTGATGAGTAGTCTTCAAGTCCCCACACCCCCAAGATAATATCCCCCCAGGTCCAGGTGGGACCACCCAGTACCTCCCTCAGGGTGGGGAATTACACAATAGGTGATCTGACTGTGAGTCAAGGGGTATTTTGGGATCATTGATGGCCCATTAGCAGACATGATGCCTCAGGCTGGGTGTGGAGGTAACGACTCCCTGGAGGGGAGTTATCACAGCTCTTATCTCACAGGTGTCTTTCACACCCAGCTCACACCCTGAGGGGTCAGTGTGCCCTGGGCAGCTGCTGCAAATGGTCCATTGTTAACAATCCTTGGGAATTTGCATAGAGGGTTTAGACCACACACCTTTGGTGATAAACTTGTCCTAGCTTGCTGAACTAGGACAATAATTTAAAACCAATAGAATACAAAGTCAGTTGATAACTTTGAAGAAGGTGGCTCTAGGTATCAAGTGATGAAAAACACTCTTCTCTTAGGACAGTTATCTTGTTTTCTGAGTTTTGGATGGTCAGAAGTCAAGCAAACCTTCAGCTGTCACAAAAATGAAAGAACTAGATAGTAATGGACAACTCTTTCAGCTGCCACCACTCTGGAGTTAAGAACGCTTTGGAGTATCTAAGGTATATCAGACAGACTATAAAGGAGAGGAACTGTAAGAAGGAAGGAAATCAGAGTAGAAGGACTCTCAGACTCACAGTTATAGACACAAATATCTATATGATATACCTATAGATATCAAGAATCAAATGTCATGGGCCAGAATTAATGTGCTGGAGGGAAAAGAAAAGGATTTGAATGTTAACTCTTAGAGTGTCTGAAAGGGAAAGAGGGAACAGGGAGCCCATACAGCCCAGAGTATTGACTGATCAAGTGCTGATCTCAAGGAGATTAATTGGAAGAACAGAAAGCCATAGAGGCAAAATCTTTCTGGAATTAAAGAAGGGAGCTAATTCTTCATCCAGGAACAAGAAAGAGATTCAAGGGGATGCAAATAGCAGCTCTGAGACTGGTTCAAACATAGGTTTCTGGAAGCAAGAGAGGAAAAACCTACGCACGAGAATGAATAGAGCAAAACAGAGACGAAAAGGAGATCTCAGAGCAAATTAAATTTAAGGATTTCAAGCTCAGAGACAAGGGAGATGAAAAGATGGTTGGAAAAACTTGCTTTGTATTATTGGGAGCAGTGTACTAAGGGCTGAATTGACAGGCAGGAGGTGAGGAACTGAACAGAAGGAAATGATTTTATGGCTTCCAGGAACAACTAGCCAGAGGGAATAATAAGTCTTAATTGATGCAAGGTCTTCTAGTTTATTCAGAAAAGAAAAATACAATATTTTTCCTGTTAATTACTTGGGACAATTCTTGAAATGCAACAGCTTGTTTTAAAGAGCATATGGTAGGGGATGCTAGGCAAATGCAGCAGACAATGTGTTACCAAAAGAAGAAGATCTCTTTTACATAAGGAGACATATGTAATCCAAATTTATCCACACAGTATCATCAAAGAGGGTATTTAAAATCATGCCATCTATAATATTAATCCTCAGACTGCAATTAATCAGTAAGGTATGTGCAATCAATATTTTCAGACATTAAGAGGCAGCTTTAATCTCAGATTTATAGAAAAATATAAAGGAAGGTTTGCTAGGAGTTTGCTATGATAAGTGATGTGCTAACCCAGGCTGATCACATGCTGAGGCCAATAAATGGTCTTATCATCTGGAAGCATCTTGAAACTCTGAAAGCACAGGATTTACCTCTTTTACATAAATATAATTTCCCTGTCTTCCTCAAGTGCTCTTTGAATATGTGCTCATAACTTAATTTTTCAGTAATGCTTTCTTTATGGCATTAGCTTTTATATCTCTGCAACATCATGGTTCTCTTACTCTCCCATAGCCACCTTTTGTCAACTGCCTTCCAGTTTTATATTCTCTGGCACAGTGTGAAGAAGTTTCTGATCTACCTTCTCTTATATCTACCCAAGTACTTTGGTAGATGAGCCACAGGGGAGAAAACTGGCAGCACTCTGCACTTCGCTCATAAAATTACCTCTGTTTAAAATAAAATTATGTGTTTCTATAATAAAGTCACAAATGAACCGTGTCACAGAATGGATGAATGGATCTTGTTAAAAACAAAAACTAATTATGATTGCCCATCTTCGCAGCATCTATGAGTAGCAGAGAGAGGCGAAGGAGGATATAGAGTAACAGTGTCTGACAGCGAGAATGGTGTGGGAGGACAGGGTCCCACAGAGGGATATGCTCTTGGAACAGGCATTCAGCCTGCTGGCTGTGTGGATTGAGTAAGTTATGGTATGCACATGAGCCCTGGGTTAGTTGGCATGATTGAGGGGTGCCAGGGTGTCTGAGTGACAGGATGAGTGAGCTGGCACACAGCCTGCAGCTCAAGGGGCTCTGTGCTTGCTGGCAATGGCACCTCTGAGGAGAACGGGCTTCCATGGCAGCCTCTGTGTTCAGGTGACCATCTGGATCCATGCTATGTGTGACCTCAACTCTGAAAATTTCAAAGGTGGAGTTGGGGTGAAGAGCATAGCCCCAGCCTCATGCTTTGGTTTGCTGGGGAGTCAAAAACCCACGAGCAGCGCTGTGCAACCAGCTAGGAAGCCAGCCCACAGATTGCATGGCAAAGACAATGCCATGCCCTTCAACCTGAAGTGGATTTTTTAAAGTATTTTAGGTGCTGTAGAATGAGAATGGATGACTAATATTTCCTGTTTTAAGATAAGATCAAAACAGAAGTAACTTCAAAATAACATTAAATCCTATGTAATCTAAAGAAAATATCCTGCTCCCAGTTTTGAAAGTCTGCTTCAGGAATAGCAGATACTGTAATGTCTCTAATGAGCAAAGAGAGTGAGCATTAATGTTGCCAATTCAGCCCCCATGCCCTCCTGATTGCACTGTTTCTGCCAAAGCAGAGAGCAATACCTACGGCATTTGGGAGAGAACAGATTCAAAAATGCAAAGCTTTCACAAAGGTGAAACACATGTAGCAAGTTAGCGCTTCAATATCTATCCACTCCTTACTCAGCTGGCTGGTTCTAAGAGCCCTTGATTCCATACAAAGGCTAATCTGTATAGTAATATCTACCTAGAGACCATGAGCAATTCTGGAGAGGTCATAACCACAAACAAAACATCGTTCACTTTCTGGCACATCTTCGTTCAGGATCTTGAGGTACAAAATGCTTTTCCTTTGTGAGTGGCAGTTTCCATACCAACCTTGCTCTCTTAAGCACACTTACAGAGAGAGAGGAGATGAAAAGACTGAAGTTGAACCTCACAGCTACTACACCCTGTGCTTACTACAATTGTGGGTTTGTGGCCTCTGCATGTGCAGGTGTTCACCAGGGAGCACTACATCAGGAGCATAGCTCCCCCATTAAAATCCCAGTGACAGGTTAGGTATCTACACTAGGCACAGGGAGAACTAGATATGGAAGAATCATTACTGAATGAGGGGACACCTTATAATAGTCAATAGGAAGTGCTAAAAAGGGAATAGTGTTTCTTCCAGACTTAGACATCTGTTCCTTCTCTGGCCCCAGACTTGAAAAACATATGTGAGATTCACAGACCAACACTGTCACTTAAATCATCCCTTTGGGTACAGACAACCAGCTCCCTTTGTTTCGTTAAAAAATATAGTCAGTAGCAACATAATTTTATCAGCTAGTCTGGTGTTCAGATCTGAGTCCTTTCCAGCATGAGGCAGATCAAGCTCATTTCCCAGCAGACTGATCTGTATGGCACACTGGGATGAGCCTCCTTCCTGGTCTATGTTCCCTACTGTGCAAAAACAGTGGGAAAAATTTTAGGGTCAGAAGGAGAGACAGTAGGAGAAAGCATGATCATGTAGATCTGTAAAGACAGTATTCAGCTCAGACAGAGGGCCTTACTTCAAGTCTTACCCTAACACATGAGTAAAACCTCGCATTAAACAGTATTAAACAGTTTTCATGGAGTCACACTGCTTAAAAAAATTATATGGCGATCAAGAACTAACCTCCAGCAATCCTCAGGAAAAGCAAATGCTATAAATATCTAGCACCTCTATATCCTTATTTCTGAGCAGAAGACCTCTCACTGAAGCCTCTTCTATTCTAGCTTCTATTTCTCTCTCGTGCCTCTGACTATGCCTCACATCAAAGCCACCTTTGCAATTTTCCCTTTGTCAGCCCATTTCTAGCCCCTCTCCAGGTAGAGCTCTGTCTTTCAACCTTATCCTTTGTACATTTGTGGTTGCTTAAACTCCTTTGCCTATCTGCACCATTGCTTCTCCAGTAATAGATACTTTGAATTTTAGCTTTGACGTCATGACTCTGGAAAGGTGTTTTCTCACTGTTTTGCTGCTAATTAAAGCCAGCTCAGTGAGGGCTCTGATCCACGGTGCCAGGTGACTCCCGTCCCTTGCATTCAGAACAGTTATTTTCCAGGTGATTAGTTAGGGTACTTTTAAGTGGTTTTCAAAAGCAATGTTTGCTAGATAAAGTGCATTAAATCCATCCATCAAAGCTATACTCATTATATTTGTAAGAGGAAGTAATTATTAATCATGGTAGTTAAATTATTCATTGTAATTTTGAATTTGTCTGCCACTTTGAAAATAAACAGCTTGTTTTGCCCTTTACATATGTTTTAGAACTGCATTACTTAACACCCAGCTGTAAGCCTGAGTAAAAATGAAAGAAACAGAAATCTGTAGGCAGATGTTACATTCTACATCCATTCTCACCCTCAGCTCTGAAAATCTTGTGTGCAGATTTCATTTTCCTTGAGATGATCCAGTTCATACCCAACAACTTGGCATCAGTAATTATACCACAGCAGCAAGGCAGAGTACATGCATCCTTTGAACTGACTCCATGGATCACTGATCACAAAAGTCATTCACTGAAGGCAACAGCTGATTGGACAGTATTACAAGAATAGGTTTATTGATTCAATTCCTTAAATAAAACATTGTGAAGAAAAGACTATTGCAAAAGATCTGCAGATTATCCAACAGGCTTGTGGCATGCATCTCACTCAATAGGCATGGTACAACTGCCCTGGGAGTCTGGTTCTTGTCACATGACAGCAGCAACCCAAGCAAAGCAAGGGCATGTATGAATGACATGTTTACACAGACAGGTGACTGAGCATTAGTGTTGAGTTCATTCACTTTATGCCTGCTAAAAATCAAATCTTTCATCTGTATTTGACATTTAGTACAGACTGAATCCTTCCATAATATTTATGGAAGGATTTTGTATTTCCAGCCATCCTCTCACTGACTATCCAGGCTCTCCCATGCCATTTCTGGGCACAATTACACAGTTCAGTCATGATTTAAAGCTGGTTTTGCTCTGAAAAGAAAGCTTACACAATCAGGGACAACCACAAAGTGATTTTAGAAACTGTCATCTCCTCTCAGCCAAGCTGGGCTTATGGGCTGTGTGATACTGGAGCCCAGTTGTTTTGCTCAGGAGGGTCTGTAGGCACAAGGGTGACATGGTTACCCATTCAGCTCTTTGGATGCAGCACAGAGGACCTGCTGAGATTGCCTCACATCTGCAACACCAGATTTGTTGTCTCTCTTAGCATTTTGAAGTCCAGGGTAAGCGTTGGGGCTTGGTGCTGGTGTGCTTTCCTCCATGGTCTGCACAGCCCAGACATGAACACAATGTCTCTGCAGCGCTGCACAGCTCAACAAGGAGGCAAGGAACTCCCCACACCATCACTGCAAGTCACACCCCAGTTGTGTCAGGAATGACACGTTGACACAGGTTGTGGAAATGATTCCTTCATCTTGGCGGCCCCACTTGCAAAAATATTTTTGGGAATGGTACTGACTGATAAAAATATGCACTATAGTCCATGCCAAGGCAGTGGTAAATTTGCTATAGCAACATAGTATGTCTGATGGTTATGTTATTCCGAAGCCTCAGCTGTGGGCCAGGACTCCTTCACACCAGATACTGTACAAGCCCAGACTGAAAACTGTCACTGTGAATTTGCTTTTTAAAGTAAATGATTTGATGAATGATGATAGGCTCAGTTGTTAAAAGTACTGGTTTCAGAGTACAAATCCGGCTATTTTTGTCTTCAGTTTTTTGCTAAATAGCCAAGTAAACTTACAAGTTTCAGAGCAACATGCTTTCTCACAAAATATTCTGAGTAATTTCTGACTTTCACTTAAACTCTGCCCTAGAGGTGCCCTAACAAAGTCCTGACAAAGAACTTTTGGAGGATGTGGAAACACTCAGACATTGCACAATATTGATATTTGCAAAAATGTTTCACGATTGAATAAAACACATTCACATTTATAAAGTAGTTGTTATTTCCAACTTCTTCATACATGGCACTGTGCTTTCTCTCCTACAGCCGAAGAGCCAAAATGTAAGTTCAAGTGAGATCATGTAGGCTAAGAATGGCAGAAAGGGTGCAATGAGAAACAAGGAGGTCCAGAGCAATCTCATGGGGACTGCAGCTGCCTCCTGCCATGGCAAAGGGTCTCCAGAGACACCAAAGGAAACTATTTAGTAAATGGGCACTCCTGAAGTATAAAAACCTGGAGGCATCACACTGGCACGAAAAAGCAAGCCATTCCAAAGGAAAGGGTTATTTTCATATGATATGGTTAAATCATGAAAACATGATTTAACAAACTCTGTTTATTAAGGCCTTAAACAATTTTCTTCTTTGGTTTACTTGTTTTAGATTAAATCCTCTTTCCATCTGGCAATATGAGCAAGCAGCTGTAAGCTGAGGTTTACTTCCTGGTGGTGGGAAGTAGGAAGGACTCCAGACTTCGTGTGTGCACTTTCTAGCTAAAGCAGAGTAGATGTAGTTCTATTTTGCATAGTTTTAAAATATCAAATTAATCCTGATTATGTAACTTTAGCTTTTATGCTCACTTAATGAACCTGAACATGGCATGTGCATCTTAGACAGGTATTTACATATGGGCTAAATTTTGTCTTTAAAAGGCTTGGTAATGTGAAAAAGATAGGTACAAATATTTTCATCCAATTTGATAAATATGCCTCTCTGTGTCAATCCTATAATGATTTTAGATAGAAGGCAAATGGTTATACAAATAAATGTGCTCAATTCCAATGGAATTTATTTCATTGCATTCACATGTTTTGTTTAGCATTTTTATGAAACCATATGAAAAATGAATGAATGCTCAAACTAGTTTATATCACTCCTTAGTGATTAATTACAGGATAAACACCATGATTCTTCTATGCTGAAATAGAAAAAAAAATACCTCAGAGACATGTTTAATCATTTGGATCTAATAGTGCTGTGTTTATTCGTTGCTTCTTGGTCCATTAGAGAGTAAATTAGATTTGATTCACTTACTCTGATTGGCTTAATCGTACCAGTTACAGATGAAGTACAAATAAAACTGTAATAAATCCAACAGATGTTTAACCTGCTCAACAAGATCTTTAACAGTCAATTCCAATCACAATTTACATTCAGCCATTTAACCAGACCCTTAGGAGGTTGATCTGATTTTTCTAAAAAATATGCATTTTATTTCTGTGTTGCTGAAACAAGACTGGTGTACCATATTTCCAAGTCCAGATTATTCCACAAATGTTTCTTTTAATCTTGCTTTTATCTGTGCTGGGCATTCCCCACTGTCAAGGTGATTATAGGAGCTGGTGTAAAAGTAAATTATATGGCTTTTGCCCAAGGTAAAAACACTAAAGGTTACTAGTACAGAAAACAACAATTTCAGAATAACATTATAAAATAATGGGGTTTAATGCCTTTGACTTAAAAATCTGAAAATATTTACATCTAATGCATAATGCACTAAACCACAAGGTTCATCAGATCACAATTTAAATTGCTATAACCTTTAAATATACTATTTAATATGTGCATGAGAAATTCTAATACTAAATACCATATCTTAGTCAAATTGATCTTTCACGTGGTATTGAGAAACCATCTATATCTATAGAACTAAAAAGGACACTATGCATTAGCAAACCAGTCCATGCTGGACTGTTATGCCCCACCAAGCCCTACTAAGAAATAAAGTATCTTATTAACATAGAAAAATGTCAGTTATTTTAATTATAACAAGAGGTGAAAGGAATCCTCTCTGAGTGTAAAATTACTGTGAGAAGCCATCCACTGATCCCTCCATTTAATCAGTCTCTTGAAAGCACCCGAAATACTGAAGTACCTGATTAGTGAGGAAGTGTCAGCGTGAGGTTAGCTATTTAGGTACCCAGCTTTCAAGGCACCCTCTCCACTCACAAACCTGCACCAGTGGCTGGTTTCACCACTTGCCCCACTGAAGCAGGTGTCCCTTTACTGTGTCATGCCAATGGAAAAAAAATGGAGGATGCCCCAAGCTTTTAGTTAGGTTCCCTGAACAAAGACTCAGCAAATTAAATGCCAGATCCCAAAAAAGAGAATAAAACCAAAACTCCCAAATCAGCCACTCCAAAGCCATCCAAGGAGGCCAAGCAGACCACTGTCCCTGGGATGGAACCCACAGAGGTGTGCCAGGGAAAGGTCCTTCCCTACTGATTGTGCGCATGGGACTTTAGTTTGTACCATTCTGGGGAAGAACTGTGCAAAACTTATGGGACATTTTAAAGGGATTGAGTGTGAAATGTCCTATGGGACATTTAGGGGAAGGACCAAGGTGGGGAAAGGCATCTAGGTGGCTCAGAGTTCTGGGTGAAGCAGGGAGAATGCCCACCAATACCAGGTGCCTCCCTCAGTTCTCTGCAAGAAAATCACAAGTTGACCCTGAAGGCAGAGCCTATTCTGCTCATGCAGGTTCCCTTTTAATGTAAGGAAGTTAAATCTCTCCTCCCTATTTAGTAAAATCTTTTGCTCCTCCAACCAGCAGCAGAGGATGATGCTCAGCAAACAGTTGAATACACACATCCATACTGAAAACAAATAATTTGCAAGCAAGATATCGCCTGGAATACGTTCCGACAATTTTGAAGATTGAACAAATCTGTCAAAATCAAATTCTGTTCATAGATAATTTGAGAATAGCAGAAAAAGATAAAACAGCAAATAAATGTTTGTTCTGCATCATTTATGCTGTTCTGTCAACATGTGAATTATCAAGCAGAATTCCTACTCAGATTCTTCAATGTCAGATCCAAATTTACTTGCCCCTAAGACAAGTCTGATCTGTTCAGAGGAGGCTAAGATGATCTGATCAGTGCTAGGCATGTATATGCCTTGTATTAGCACTATACTGGGCATCTCAAGGAAAAATCTGACTCCCCTATAAATCATCTTTCTGTTTGAAACCAAATAAAGTCATGCAACATGTCTGATTTATCTTCTTTTTGTGTGTGTATGTGTATGTATTACATTACACTTAATTATTGTGAAGTCAGAATTTTCAAAGCATTTCAATTATTCACCACCCACATTATTTTGTATTTTATTCAGTTTGCCATGAAAATTGCCAGCGGATTGTAACACACTCTCTAATAATGTTCACTTCTTATTGCCTTTTTAAAAGTGTTTGCAAATAAAATCTATAGTTAGAACATAAAACTTCTCAATGCAGCCTCAGATCTGTTAATATTGAACTAGACATCTTACTCTCAAACTTCATCCTTGCTGCAAACCATATCACTTTAACAAGGAGCCCTTTATTAAAACGATACTCTTACACCAGCAGAGCAATATGGGAAGCTGTGATCGGAGCTGACAGTTGGTTTACTCTTATCATTTGATCACAAAATTTCCACACCATCTGTGGGAAGCCACACAGGCAAATGTGTCATCACATCTAATAATGAAAAGAAGAAACAGACAGAATGCGCTGTAAAAACAGATTGCTTTAATTACCCCCCGTACAATGCTTTGCAAATTTTGCAGAGGAAAAGTCTTGTGCGGACAGGTTGCTTATATAAAGGAGAACACCGTGACAACAGCAAAACAGGGTTTGTCCTTGGATAAACATAGATTTATTAAGAAAACCTTTTAAGCAAAGAATTAGAGGGTTGCTTTGCAGACTCTGAATTTAGTGAAGGTAGGCAATGCTGGTAGCAACTCCTGGCTTTGCCCTGCCAGAAGGGCAGTGCCTGGCTGTGCTTGGAGGATGGCTGTCCAGGGCTGCCGAATGCACCTGCCACAAGCAGTAAGAGTGGGAGGAGACTTGAGAATTTTAACAGCTCTACTTAGGAGATAAAAAGGTTGTGTCTGATTTTTACTCCGTATGGGGATTTCCAGTCCAAGGAGATGAATGAAAATAGGTGCACACCAGCATCCCCTGGCACCAGTCTGGGTGAGGTATGGGATGAGGGCAGTATTGTGGGATGAAATCCCAGCATGATTCAAGCACAGAAAGCTGCTCTGAAGGATTGGCCTGTGCTGATGGGTAGAATATAGGTACACTTTAGAGAACAGGTCACTCCTGCACAGGTCATGACACTCCTACGTTGTTTGTGTCTCATCAAAGAGATAGTGCTATGCTGTGTTATCCTGACTGCATGCCCTGCTTCCTGGATATTCTGGGCTGAGCATCAAGATGATGGCTTGCCATTCTTGTTCAAAGAGATGCAAATCTCTTATTTCTGAGGGTGACCTGGGCACCAGGACACAGTTGCAGTGCGAGTTGTGCCAAATGCCAACTGACAACTGGGCAGGAGGGAAATCCTATTGTGGGGTTTGGGCCCAAGCAGGTAGAGTGGGGCCCACTTGGATAGTCTTTGGAGACTATCTGGAGAAAACAAGTCATACCAGATAATTCTCATCTGCAAGCCAACACCCTGTCCCAGCACACACTTGAGGTCCCAGCCCCCCGCCTCAGCCTTCCTAGGTGCTTCCTCATTCACATCTAGTCTCAAGTTCTGCGGCACTAATATTTGCAGGAAAGAATGTGGCAATGCTGCTATTACTTTCTTTATGTTTTTCAACACTTTATTTTCTCTCTACCTTAGGACAGAGGAGATATCCAACAGACCCTCACAGAGATTCCAGGCACTGGGTCATCAGTATTTGGTCTTCTCCAGGAAATTAAGTTGCTTGGGATTTTATTTGCAGTGCAGACCAATCTGCAAGAGCATAGCCAGGGCTGGCTTTGGGCGCTTTGTGGAGCCACCGTATTTCCCCACTGCCAGCTCAGCACAGCAATGCTGATGGCGTCGGGGTGTGGCAGCAGGAGCTCGCAGTCTACTGAGACCTTCCACTCCAAGCAGCAGGCAGAGACTACACTGGCTCTGCTTCCATTGGATCTCACTGCACCCTGACCAGGGACAGGCAGACATGGCTGGAGCTCAGCTCACACCATGGCCCATGGCAAGAGTTACCAGCCCGTTTGCCAATTCAGCACCTAAAATAAAAACAGGGGGTCTGCAGTGCGGCATAGAACTTTGTGGAGAAAGGCAGCTGACAGCTCTCAGGAACCTCAGCTTGTTAGAGCCTGGTGCTTAATAACACCAATGACATTGGTTCGATCCATATACTACTCACCCTGTACAGGTCAGGTCACTCACTTAAGAGTTGGACTCAATGGTCCTTGTGGGTACTTTACAACTCGGAATATTCTGTAATTCTGGGAACCATGACAGAACAAATACGTTTCCTGTTCTGGTCAGCCTGTCCCGCAGAGAATGACACTGTAACACTCACAGCTTATAAAAAATTAGCATATTGGTAACGTTCCTATGAGACCAAGTGTGGCAGCACTACACCTGTGTGTAAAGTTGGAGTAATTGGCTATCCTTGAATGCCACCTATAGGATAATATTTTCTGAAGTCATCCTCATGGAAGACAGAGGTCAAAGTGTAATTTTGGATTAAAGCTTCCAAATTTTTGTGTGCTTACTTTGATTTTTGTAAGGTCACTATTAACCATGTTGTCCTCAGGACAGTTGGACTCATTGGATAGTTCTTCTATCTGCTTTTCCAGATCGTCTCACTCATGATTGTAATGTCTCATGAAATTATCATTCAAAGGCTAGTCTTTTGAAGGAACACGGTCCTGTGGATTTATCCCTTATTGCAAAAAACCTTTTTGTTACTGCACATTACTACCACACAACATCCTTTGGAAGGATGGCACAGGGCACTTTGGAGCAAATGAGTTTCAGATCATTGACAGAGAAATCAGTAATTTACAGCAGCTATGAAAATGGCCCTGCTTTCTGATAAGAGCCTTTTGAGCAGCATGCATTTGACCCTTCACTTTACACTGTGCCCTTACTATTCATTTATATTTTTCCTCATTAGAGCAGAAACTTACCATTTCTTGACTCTATAATAACAGGAGATTCCTTTGGGAACCAGTTTATTTGGAAAGTTTTTTGTAAGATAAATGAAACCATCTAAAGATGGTCACATAATTTCAAAGAGATTCATCCTGCAAGTTGCTGGGCATGACCTGTGCTCATGGTCTTTCCCCCAAGCACTGCCTTTCGAGGAAGCACCCAGCACACTGCAGGACTTCATCACCTTGCCCCTGCTCTGGGTCAGTGATTCAGCTACAATGATTTAAGAACATATTGGTAACATATTTGGACAATGTTGCTGTCTTAGTATTATGGGACAGCCCAATGTAACTTCTATTACAATAATGTCTGTCCCTCAAACGCTTTCGGAAAGACAAACACAGATTTGGTTTTATTTATTTATTTTTTTACTGCTTCTAAAAGTTGTGGATGAACAAGGTATTACTACAAGTACTTTCTGAGCTCTTCACAACTGCATATATAGAGTACATAGGAGTAGCTGTACAATTTCATAAAGATGTTCCTTTTCTCATCTAGGACATCGTCAGGACACATACAGTGAGATCAGTGAGGAAGATGTTTGACTTGAACTTCATATCCACTTAAACCAGCAATGTATTAACAGAAGCATAATGCAGATTAAGAAATTCATCTGATGCAGGAGGTCCTCCAAAAGTTCTAGGGACCTTACATGTCTCCTAAAAGTGTTTCCAGCTGTACATGGTCATTCATGACAACATTAACTTCACTGATATGTGTAACAGCAGTAAAAGCCAGCCTCCTCATACAGACGCCAATCTCTTTTTTGTTTCAAAAATTTAAAGCTCAGTGAATTACTGCAGTCCTTTCTCAAATCCTTAGATGATTTCTTAGGGTACACCTGAAAATGAGTATGCAAACAGCCTGAGATCCCTTTGTTGTACCATCTAATGAACTGATCTAATGAACAATCTAATGCATGAGCAAAGGTGCATAATTCTGTCTCCTGAGCCTTTGTTGCTAAAGTACACACTCAATAGATCATTGCAAACACATTCTTACTTTAATGGCTAATAGGGTCCTAATGGCCCTGTTGTCTCCAAATTTTCCTTAAAAGACTTGAAAAAATGTTTGATATTTACAGGTTTTGGATATAAGTCATATAACACAGTTTTGAATATGTCATGTAATACAGATATAAGTCATGTAATAAAAAGGGAGATGTAACCAGCTGAAACAAGAAGTAGTAAGTTCTCTTGAGATCAACATATCTTGATATTACTTGTGTTATTAATAATGTTTTTATTTCATAATTTAAGCTATTTGCCTATCACTTCCAAATGTCTTTTAGCTGAGGTATTGTATGTAACAAATACCTTTGTTTGAATAGAAGTTTGGGCTATTAAATTGATGCAGTCTTTCATTTTTTATCACATGTGCTAAAGATGCTACACAAGCATCTGTCCACATTAGCAAGCTCAGCCGCTCTCATGGAGTCAGGAGAAGGCAATATTTCCCTGATGAAATACCTAGAGCCATCTAATTGTTTTTCCTCTGTTAAAAGCCTCTCCCAGGAGGTATAAACAACTTGCAGAGGAAAAAAAGGTACTTGAGGCACCTTCCAAGATGATAAAGCACAAAAAGTTAGGAGAGCTATGACTTTTCCTTCTTTTTCTCATTTCAGTATTTGCAGTGTTCCTTAGTGCAGCCTCAAAACCAATGAGTCAGAAAAAAAATATTAAAATAATCTAGAAATTTTCAGAGGAAATTTATGTTTTGCAAAATCACAGACTTTGCTATCTCCAGAAATTTCTCTAATGACTGTTCTTACTGGAAAAGGTAGCAATGCTTTCCATCTGCCTCCTCCCTGAAAATATTGCACTCCAAAGTTCCCATCCTCAGCAACAGAGGATTTGGGCAGCTCTGACTTATCCTGTTCCTGATAGTGCATTTCTCACCTGATGGGCTTTTTGGGGTGGCAAACCCTTTATCCAGGAGAGACTTCACTGAGTAGACCAGTGCAGGGCTAGTGAGCACCCAAGGTACCAGTGGTTTCTGCTGTCTCCAGATAATGTCTCCTTCACAACAAAGCCCTTCCAAAATGGGATGAAGAAGAGAACAAAGTGGTACCATAAAGAGGGTTCCCTGCAAGGGCTTCCTGTTGCATGAGGGAGGGTGGCCACATAACCCATTTTAAAAGACATACATATAAAGAAGCTTCTCTTGAGACAGGAACAAGTTTGGCTTTGTCACCTCTGTGAAATCCTGCATGCAATTAGAACTCTGCAAGTGTGTGACCTGGTAAACAGGATGCTGAGATAAGGTAATATGCTCTCATCCATCTCTGTCAAGGAAGGCAGGTTTTGGCATGGCTAATGACAAAATTTTTTCCTCTGAACAAAACAGTGCATTTTATGATTCTGATGCTGGCTGTGATTCAGCTTTTCTATATGTCAGTTGCCAGCAGCTTCCTCAGATGAATCAGTTTCTGTTCCCTGAACTAAGGCAGACAGATGTTAGCAAAATATCTGTGCAGTACTTAATTCCAAATACTATAAAGAGAACTTTCTTGCTTTTACATTCTGTCAAGAGTACTGGTTGAGGCTGGGCAAAAAAATTGCCTTGGAAATAAAAGGAGCAGAAGGTAACCCTTGTTCCAACTTGGACAGAACTCTTTGGAACACTCACATAAACTGTATTTCACATGTTCTTCAGCATCTGTGGGATTTCAATATTTTTTTTTCTACATGATTCTGAAAACATCAACATTCCAAATGATCTTTGAACAGAAAACCCAAGCATTACCTTTTGGCCAGAAGGTGATCATAGAGCTTTTTGACTCATTTCTAGCACAAATAGTAAACAAAGCTTATTCAGCACTGAGCATCCATCTATCTTGACAGATTTTGCAAGAGTCCCAGTAAGAGTATAATCCTACCCAAATAAGATTGTGTCAAGTTAACAGAGTACCTCACAGAGGCCAGCAGCTGCAAGTCCTCTTTCCATTGCTGTCAGATACAGAAAGCCTTGGTCCTAGATAGTTAGGTATTACATTTGAAAAAGTATCTTGGCTTTTCCACATAAACATACTGCCTGGAATAGATAGTTGACCAAACAAGAAAACACACACTGACATTACTTTGATTAACCTTCCAGGGAATCATTCATGAGAGAACATAAACAATTCTATAGGAGAAACCTGAAGAATTTGACAGTAGTATTAAACTACGCTCTACCTCAATAGTTGCTTTTCCTGATCATTAGCTTGAAATGGAAATATTCTGGGAATAATTACCTGATCACCTGTCATTTTTAATGACTAAGAGAGCTTAGGCCCAAGAAAAGCCATGGCATTTTTAGGGGAAAGAAAAATACATGTAGAAATATTTGCTGTATATCAGACGAATGCCCATTTATAACAATAAGCTACAGTGTATGGGTTCCACTTTATATGCCCTTAAAAACAGTTCAGTGACTAACTTAACTATTATTATTCTTAAAATATCTTAAGGGACCAAAGGGCAAACAGATGGGTGATTCCAAGTAGGGTAGACAAGAAGTTCCTGTGGTACAGCTGGTGTTTGCAGTGCAACCACCTCCGGCTGAACTGCTCACTCCAGCTTCCCCACAGGGTCATTGGCATGAACCCCAAAACATGCTTATGGCGTGACTCACCCACCTGCTTTTACAGTCAAAACTGGAGCATTAAAATTCAAACATTGGAACAGGGTGATCTGGGGAAGTCATTGAGTCACCATCCCTGGAGGTATTTAAAAGATGTGGCACTTAAGGACATGGTTTAGTAGCGGACTTGGCAGTGTAAGGTTTATGGTAGGACTTGATGATCTCAGAAGTCTTTTCCAACCTAAATTATTCTGATTCTAAACTGAATTTCTCTTGCTGCAACATGGGAAGGTATCCTTTCACTGCTCACTTCCATGAGGAGTCTGACTGCCCTCCCTCCAACATCTGTCAGGTACACGAGGACAGCAATCACATTCCACCTCCAAATCTCTCCTCCAGCTGAACAAGCCCATCTCTTTAGGCACCCATGTCAGGCTGGGGGGAAGCTCCCACTGCTCTTCCTAGCCAGCAAGAACCACCTGCATCTCCCTGGAGCAAGGTGAAAAGCTCAGACTCAGGCAGTGATGAGTAGCAGGTTTAACAGTGTCACTTGTCAACTATCCATCTGTAGTTAAAGGTAACATGTGCCTTAGCCTGGCTGATGAGGAGGGCAGCCTGTCCACCCACACACTGCTCTAAGGACACATCAGAGCAGTGAGCGCTGTGCTTAGATATAGTCAATTTAGGATTAGGACTAGGGTTAGGGTTAGGGTTAAGGTTAGGGTACAGTCAATTTAGCACTGTGCTTAGATAATTTCGGACATTAAGGAGGTATTACCTATAGCCTCAAAATTAGCCAGCCACCGAACTGACATTTTGCAAATATGCACAAGTTCATCTGTTGGGAGGAGTTTCAAAGAGAAAAAGGCAAGTGAGGTGTAATGGCAAAACACTGCTTTTAGAGTGACTTGAGTCAAAGCACTGCTGTCATTGCCAGCAGAATGACTACGTTCTTAAGGTAGGTAGTTTCAAAAATAAAATTATTTCACCAGAACAGATAAGTGTTGTTTTAAAAGTGGCAGATACTATTTTAGCATTCATATGAGAAATGTTATAATTAGGTAGAATTGAGTATAAAGCATCCAAGCTACAAGAGAAGACAGACCCTGCTTTATGCTGTTGCTGCCTGGATTATCTGTGCTGCAGCTTTGCTCCAAAAGGAATCAGCCTTACCTAGGTTCTCTGACCTCAAAGAAGGACAATTATGTGGAATAATTTATATGTCTAAGAATTGTCCATGAGACCTGCCCTCTCAGGGTGTCTTTAAAATCATAATGGTTGATTTTCCTTTTTTGTGTGTCTATTACATGGTGTTTTACATGAAAGGCTGTAGGTGGTCATCGGAGAAGACAAGGAGGAGGAGAAACACACAAGCAGGAAAAGACTGGGATGCCATTCACCGCCTGGGCCAGCGTTATTTCCTTGAATGGGATGGAGAGATCCAGGATTTTCTCAGGAACTCAGAAGAGTATAGGTAGAGCTGTTTCTATACCTTTATACTTTCACTCTGCCTAAAAAGTTTTCTGTTTGATGTGTCCCTTTTTTAGCATTGCAGATTCCACCCTTCCCTTTAAGGAATTTAACCGGAAAGCCTTGGTCCATTTGGGGTATGTCACAGGAGTAGTCTGTCCTCATCACACATGCTAAAGAAATTATTGATTGACCTGTACATGAAACTATGGTATATATTTTAGCAAAAATATGTGAAAATTTATACAATATAAAAACAATCTCAGGAAATTTGGCATATGCTGAGCATCTCATGAGGAATTTCATTTTACCAAGAAATTTTAATTTTTTTTTCATTTGCATATTGCAAGAAAGATGAGTGCCAGGGATAAAATTAAATGAAAGAAGGCAGTAACTTAGAACCCTGGGACAAGAAGGACAAGAGGTGTTGCACATGATGAGAGATTCATGGTGTGCTGGAGCTTTGCAAAGCTTTCCTGGCACAGCCAAGAAAATTCAAACGAGATAGAAGGGGCAAAGACAAGTCAGTGGCATGAATCACAAGGGTGTAATGAGAAAAAGGTCAGGAGCCAAGTTCATGTTAACTAGCTGGATAGACTGAATGGGAACAAAGCACATCTCAGGGAGGTCAGATTCAATGACAGCACAATGTGAGTAGATGATTTGTAATTTTAATAATGCAAAATTCAGTAAATAAAATGTTAAAATAAGCAACTTTAATAATTCATTGCAACGTTTACTATTTTAGGACTGTTATTTTATAGCATATTTCATTCAATTGCTCAGTGTCATTGCATGTCCTTTCCTTGTAACCATGTCACAACTTAGACATTACAGTGTTTCATAATGGCCAGCTAATTATAAGGTATTTTGGTGTTTTTCAATAAAGCAGGACCCTGTCTGTCACACTAGAACATCAGGTTTGAACCACACTCTAGCTCAACAAGATTTTATATTGCCTCAGGTGGCCTGTATTTCTAGTGCTTGTACTAAACTAGCAAGTTTATGTAGGTTTGAATACCATTTAGGACTTCAATAGTTTATATCTTTAAAGCACTGTGCAAATATTATGAATGTATACATATTGTAACTCCACCAAACAATGCTTGCGTTAACTGCAAGAGTTAAGAACCAGAGTCTGCATCAAAATTGAGAGGCTATGCTGTGATTATCTTTGCTATCTCTTTAAAAGCACTTGTAGATTCTTTTGCTAAAGCTGAAATTTTTGCATGCAGAATACATATAACCTCCACCAAAATCTATTTTTTTATAATAGTTGTCTGTGTTTGATGCTGCAGAATGACAGATGCAGAAAAGAACAAGTGAAGTGTTACTGGTGGGCAAAGGCTCCAAAGTTTGAAAGGTGAAAAGTGGCTGACTGTAGGCTGGTTAGTTTAGCACACATCCCAAGTAAAATCATGGGGAAGATTGAGCATGACATGTATTTGTGTTAAAGACCGGTTTAAGTACAATGTAAGATACAAATAGTGAACACTGACAACACACTTTAAAGAAAACAATAGCATCCCTGTTAAATATATATTTTCAAATGTTAACATTTAACACTGAAATACTGCTTGTATTTTTGACAAGATTAGTTAATAAAAGGAGACAGCTGACATAATACACGTAGATTTCCAAAGGTTCTTTTACTTGATACAGTATGATGTCCTGATGGAAAACATTTAACTGAACCACTGAAACACAAACTAAACAAGATTTAAAATTTTCTATCAGGTGGATCTTAGAAAGAAATCACTAGTGAGATCTCTTTTGGCTCAAATGTGTTGTCCCTCTACTGAGGAGCAGAAGCCATCAGATTAGACCTACAACCCAGAAAGACCAAAGCTTAAGAGACAACTAGCTAACTCAGTTTCTCACTAGCACAAAAAGGTTCTCATGAAGGCTCTTACATTTGTAGTCACACATTCACATCTGCTCTCTTACTTTTCTTACTCTGGCATTTTTCCCATCTGACCTATTCAGGTTTCACAGTGTTCAGGGTAGAGTCTTCACTCCTGAGTTAGAAGAAAATCTTATTGTAGCCAGTAGCAGGCTTTCTGTTCAGTGGACTTTGGCTACAGTCCTCAGTATGATATTCAAAGAAACAAAATTCCACCAATTCCTGGTACCTAACAGTGGTGAAAGCTGACTCACTGATGCCCCTGAGGACGTCTACAAAGAAAAACACTGGCCACAGAGATCTGGGTGAAAACAAGCTCCCATGCATTATTGGTGCTTGAAGGTAGCTGCCAGCCCATAACAGATAACAGGTAGAACAACAGCAGAACAGGTACATACACCTTGCACTGCACAGCAAAATACTCTGCAAACTATGTGAAAACAGAAAACTTTGGCATTGCTATCTATCTAAAACTGCAGATACAGGCCTTGTGCAAACCTGAGTAACCTGATCTCCCCTGATGATGGGGTTAACAGCCTCACAGTGCACAAACTGAGATAACAGAGGTGATGGACATGAAGAATTAAAACATAATTAACATTACGTACTTAGTATATGATTACATTAGCAGCCTATCTCATTATTGTACTATATAACTTATGAGAAAAATTGAGGGAGCCTGAGCTTAAACAGAGATATTTTTATATGGGCACCAGCAGACATGAAAATTAAATCAGAAAAGCAATGGTGATCACACAATGCTCTCTGAGCCTGTGGCACAGAAGCAAGAGGTTTGCAATTTATCATGCAGTTAAGAAGGCAGCAGGAACCCTACGATTCCTGTTGTGAAACTGCAGAATTGTTCTGTAGTCAGCAATTTAATCTGGACCATTTTATTAAAATACCTTTTTGTGCTTTGCAACATAACTTCTGTTTGAGACAATATGCTTGAATTAAAAGTGGGAAGTCTCCAGGCTGCAGTGGAGAGCTCTGCAAGCTCAAGAGGACAGATTGCTATTAGCACTCCAGCAGCTACTCACTGTGGGCAATCACATTATAATACACTTTCTTCTCCTGTAGAGGCTGATAAATATATGTATATATAACATGTCCAGGATGCATGTTTCTACTGCTTTTAAAGTCTGACTTCTTACTCTGGCAGTAACTTGTTTTCTGCTTAACACAGGCAAGTAAAAAATTGCTAGAACATGGGCATCTTTCCCAGTCTCTTTAAACATGCTGCCTTTATAGGAGGCATAATGCTTTAGATGCTCCCACTACAAACAGCATAAGGAGCTTGCTTTGCCCTTTGTTGTACCAAGCTTGTTAGGGCTTTCATTTGACATGATTGCATATATGCAAAGCTCAGATAATGCAAATTGGTTTAGCTTGACCTGACATTTGTAGCACAACTCTATCTTGATTTGGAGTGCAAGGAAGAAGAATCTTACAAATGGATAGTCCATTTCAAAACTCATGTACTGTGATGTTCCTATTCAACTGTTACCAAGCCTTTGAAAATACCTTAGGATTCCAATGAAGACAATAGAACAAATACATTGTGGTCTAGACTCATAACTTTTTATGGCACAAAATACTGCTCCAGTGAATAACCAAATCAGCAACAGGAGATGGGGCTCAGAAGAGGTCTGTCAGCCCTTTGTTTTCTCAGCTATAATGGGTCTTTACAGTAATTTTGAAATCTAGTCCAATAATGCAGCACAACATAAGAACACAAGACTGGTGTTGCTGAGGCAAATCACAGGTTTGTTGACCACTGCACCCTGTTCCTGACTATGGACAACAACAGAGGAATACTAGAGCAAGGGAAGCAGGCAGTTATGTTACCCCACAGTTCTGTCCCTGACTCCGAAAACATTGTAGCTTAGAGACTTCCTGAACAAGAGCTGTTGTCTTTCCATTTAATGGATGCTCATAGGTTCTTTCCAATGAATTTTAACTTGTTGTGTTTTTAAATCTGAGAAAATCCTCAGTATTCACAGAATCCACATTCAAGGGGTTACAGATTATCTGCAGAGTATGCAAAAATCATCTCCTTTGTTTGTTTCAAACTTTCTACCAGATGAGGAAATTATGTGCCTTTGAGCTTGTAACTGGATGTGTCAGAGTCACCATTTATTTGCCATTAACCCTTTCTGAGCTGCTCCTTATTTTATAGGTCTCAAATGCCCTGAAACTCTCATATTTAAGGCATATAGATCTTCTTTGCCATAAGCTTAGCTTGCACACAGAAAACATTATAAGCTTTAGCTTTCTAACAGGATAGGAAGAAATCATCACTGTCTTCAGATGTCAAAACAAAATGCTCATCGGCCATAAAACATCTAAGCAATCTTTTTGTCTCACTCCAAGACATATCTGGAGTGATGCAACATTGTCCCTCTTCCAAATTGTGTTCTGCAGCCATATGCAAACAAACCAGTCATCAGAGGGCATCGTCCCATATTCAGTGTCCCATACCCTAATTCCGAAGAGTATATGGTCTCCACAGACCATCTGTTTTGTCATAATAAGGAATTGCACAGAGTGATTTTCCCACTGAGGCAATGTTTTAAAGGTTTTCTGAGTCTGTGCTTGCATAAATTAGTTGTGTTTGTTGGGATGGTGGAATAACGACCACATTTCACATAGCAGCAAGTAGTATGGCAATTTCCAATATAATAAAAATCTTGTATCACACAAATCTTCAATTCACACTGACTCAGAATTATCCTCCATGTCCATCATTTACAGGAAATGGACAAATATGAAGTTTTGGAGCATGCTCAGTTATATTGGGCCCATTTCAAGCCTGTCTCCTCTGAGTAACAGAGGGCTGTGATGTACAGCAACCAAGTATACCTTTAGAAAAAATCAGTATGATGAGTGCCATAGCTCAGGAGTTTCTCTCTAAACTGTCTGCAAAGCCTTCAACCACCATTTTTTGCTCCCTTCCTGACCACAGCAACATCAGAGATGGATTTTCTTTTCAGCCCCTGATAGCCTGGAGGTGGAGTGGTGAGGCTTCAGCATGGTCCAGCCTAGCTCTTAGTCCACAACCATCTTCAGATGACCAGTCTATTACAGATCTGTCTTTTGAAAATAAAAAATGTAAAACCATAAAGTTTTTAATGGGTCATAGAAACCATGAAGCCCCTGAGCCAGTCCATGCTTCTGAATTTGCTGCACAGACATATTTTGTGTCATTACGAGAAGCCAGTACTTCTTGAGGGAAAATATTGTTGGAGGCTGCTCAGACATATTTTGTGTCATTACCAGAAGCTAGTACTTCTTGAGGGAAAATATTGTTGGAGGAATTGTTCAGAGAAAGGAAAACACTATGAAATTGTTTGCAGCCAGCCTTGCTCAGACACTATGGATCTGAATTTCAATACCCTGTAAACAAGCAGTCCATCTCCGAGTGTGTCAGCAGTTTTAATGTCATGTCATCCAATCACCACAGGTTGTATTCTGGGAATCAGAAAAAAGCCCACTTCTGCATTCATGGGAGAGAAGATGTTTTGTCTTGTTTTACTAATTCCTTATACTAAATTGTACCTCATTTAGCACCTTGCTGACGGTAAAGATCAGCATTCACTTTCTGGGACTGTGGAATTCCTCTTTCAACACCACAATGAGTTCACACACAGTTCCAGGCTGTTGTACAGAAAGAAGCAGCAAATCACTCTACAGAGAGTGACATTTCTTCTTCTGTGATGCAGTCTGAGCATACCACTGCTGAACACATTTTTTAAGGTGAACTGCCTATTTGAAATCACAATTTGCTTGAAAATACTGAGCTATTTCTTCAGCTGCTGAAGTCTCTCAGAGCTCCATTTAATACAATGGAGACATGCCATATTGAACAAAAGAACTGACCCTCTGTGCCTACTCACACTAAATTATTATTCTATTAGACAGATCACAGATAATTATAATCCTGCATGTTTCAGTTTATTGACACTGTGTCTCTGGGACCACTGTCTTAAAGGAATTTAGCCAGTTATCTACCATTTGCTTCAATTACAGAAACACACACACAGGCTCCCAAACTAAAACTCAAAAAAATCCAACATAGAAACGAAAGACTATAAAACCAGAGAAACTGTCAGAGAAATTATAGGCTGCTCTAATATTTGATTTGCTTTCAACTCATTGTAAAAAACGTTGCCTACCAAGCTGGTGAGACTTGAATGACTCCTTAACAGGCAATGCATAATCTTAGTCATGCAACATCAGTCTACACATATAAGCCCTGTCTCATTTACTTCTGGACCAGGACTGGTCCCAGCGCACTTCAGACCAGAAGGTTTCTTCTTATTTTAATTTCTCAAGAACAGATGTCTCCTGCCTTACAGCATATCACTGCCTTTGAGCACTGGAGAGCCACAGACTTGTCTCCTGCTGCCCACTGACCTTAGTGCCACCAGCAGAGAGCCTTGCCAATGTAGTATGGAGAGCCCAACATGTTACAGAGATGCTGCCCCACTGCTGTGATGGTGATGCTGCCTCATTGATGATTTGTGCCCTGTCCCATTCCATGATGAAGACTAACAGAGGTACAGTTACCTCCTATCTGCATATTCTCCTGAAAATCATAAAGGAAAGGAGCTTTATAGTCTATATAAGCTTCCTTTTGGTCCACTTCCCTCTCCCACTCCCTGCCACTAATGTGTTCATTTCACTGGTAAAAGACTGTGAATCTGGTTTAACAAATAAGCCTAAACCCTCTCCATATTGTACTTGGTTCTTGTCTGTCTTAGTAAAACAGGGTTTCATTTAATCCTAAATCACTAAATAGAAAGGTGTGAAGTACAAAGTACATCTCATCATGTACAGTGGGAGAGGTACTACAACCACCTTGTATGCCATTTACACAAATTTAATCTCACCAACTTTTACTTAAAAGGCAGACCATCCCCTCTCTTGTACCTGAGCTTGCTCACAATTTACTGCATTGCCATACATCTGGGATAAAATAACCCCCTGCAACAGCACAGGCTGGGCCCAGCTGCGGGCACTGGTGAAGGGGCAGCTGAACTTGAATCTGCAATGGGGTCCTGGGGCAGGGAAGGGCAGCCACATGCTGGACTGCCTGTGAAAAGCGCAGCCAGCAGATGGAGGGATGTGTTTATGCCCCTTTTTTCTGGCACTTGTGAGACCACAAGTGTACTACATCTAGATTTGGGTTCTCCAGTACAGTAAAGACATTAACAAATGGGAGATTCCACAGGAGGGATATCAAGAAGACTACAGGGTGGGAACACAAATCAGGAGTATGAATATGTAAAGAGAGGGGAAGAATTGGTGTTGGAGGAGAGGAGTTTAAACAAGTGTTACAACACTCAGAGCCTTTGGATATTGATGTTAAAGAAACAGACTTTTAGAAGTTACTGGAGTTTGTACTGTTATTAATGACAATTGTATGTTGTATTCATAAGTTTTTCCAGAACTTTCCCTCATGCTGCTCTATGCTTTCCCCTCTGTTTCCTGATTGGTTGACATTTGGTGCATTGCACCACTTTTCTGTGTATGGAAGCCCTGTTTTACATGCCCCTCCCATGCTTCTCCCAGGGACCACCCCAAGGTTATAAAAGCAAGCACCTATTTTAATTAAGTGCTCAGTGTTCTCAAACTCTTGACTGGTGTTGTTTTCTTTCTTGCGACCCCTCTGCAAGTTCTTATGGGCTGCAAATTCGATTTGTTCAATTAGAAGATGAGCAGGCTAAGAGAAGATCTTACTGTCTTCTTCAGCCAGCTCATGGGAAGATATAGAGAGCATGGAGCCTGACTCTTTCCAGAGATGAACTGTGAAATTGATGCAACTTGCAGCAAGAGAAATTTGGCAAGACATAAGGAAAAGTATCATAACAGTGAAACTAAACAAATTCTGGAACAAACTACCCAGTAAGTTCCTGTAATTTCCATGCTTGAAGATATCCAAAATGCAATTGGGCAGCCAAGCAACCCGGTCTAGCTTTCAAGTTAGTCCTGCTCTGAGCCAGGCACTGGACCATGTCATGTTCAAGATCCCCTCCAACCTGAATCATTCTGTGTCATCGTATGGCACAGTGGTGAAAATAGATGTTATGTGGGGATGTAAGGTGGTGCAAGTCCTTGGGAGACCAATGGACTCACAGTGTCTAGATGCTGTTGCTGAATGTGCCCCCAACATCCTGTGTGACCAACCAGTCTCAAACAGCTCATTGTGTCTCCTGGTGAACCTGGAGACACCAGGAACTCCTATACTATGTGAGCAATTGCCCGCTGCCAGCAGCAAGGCCTTCAGCCTAGTCTACAATCATGCCATCATTTCTCACAACTGAAAACTGGGGACACATAGTGAGACAGATTAACTGTATTTGAAGGATATAGGGTTCCATAGCCATGGACATCCACTATAGTGGAAATACATCCATTTTATCTGCCAACTTATCTGGAAGGGAAATCAGCTGTAAGGGATTGCAGTTAAGTGCAGAATGTTAAAACATGATTTTAAATGCTTGGTAAGTACTTTTCAAGGCAATATTAACATCAGTAATTCCTGCTGGTATTTGAACCTCTGTTGTCACCCACTCACTTTCACATTACATCATACATTAAAAATTTGCCATTTAAACTAGTTAGTAATGTCCTCCAATATTGCTACTAGCACTTAACTTTGAGTTTGTCGTTATTTAGCATTCCCAAGTCATCTGTTTGTACAATTTTTTGACTTCTTCCACATATTCAGAATCATTTACAGGCTATGGAGGTCCAAATTTTACTAGACCACCCTCTCCATAAATCTGATTCATGAACTGCAGTACCATCTCTGTGCAGGTTAGAATCTAGAAGTTCTTTGTTATTTAAAAGTAGGAACCACCTGCTGCCTTTTGCGTGCATTGAACCTGCTGCTGAAACCAGCCAACCTGTGTGTATAGGAGGGATCGTAAGACTGTATATACTGTGGTCATCCTGTGGTACATAATCAGAGCTTAGTGGATGTATGCCGGTATAGGGCACCACAGCGCCACATAAAGATGCCCAAATCAGCTGAAACACTGACACTTTATTTTGGTGATCTATCCATCAGGGTGATTCATCTGTTTCTCACCTTTAGCAATATGTTATATAGCATCTTCTTGCAATCATGAGAGAGGTACTTCCAGATGCTGATTGCCTTGATCTTGGCAAGAAAAATTGCTGGCAGGCAGTTCAACAAGGTCAGACTGACCTCCAACACTCTTGAGGTGCCTTGGCATGAGAGTAGTCTTTGGAGGATCACTAGCCAATATAAGGAACATGATGAAGCAGCTATATTAAATGTAGACGTAATAATATTCCCACTAAGCACCTAGCATTACATTGCTACAAGATTTTGAATTTATTTTCTTGTAAGGACTCTATTGTAGCTCAAGGTCAGAAGTGACCATCTCTCTACAGAATTAAAATATACACCAGTCAATAGCCATAAGCTTTTTAAAACTTCCAGTTTTCATATTTTGCTGATATTTTGTCATTATCTTTATTACAAGAAAATGACACAAAAACAGAAGTATGGCTAGCCTGTCTTTATTGCATGTTTGATTTTGATACCTGTACAAATGCATTTTAAAGTATAAAGCTGAGCTGAGGACAGCATGCTTCACTGTGGGGCATGTGCCTTTTGCAGTAACTGGGTGTCTTGGTTTGAGATAAGCAACTGCCAACCCCCCCAAGCACAGAGAGAAAAGCCTCCCTCCTAACACCAGGGAAAGGGAGGAAAAGAGAGGGGAAAGGAAAAAAAAAACACTTCAAACTGCATTTATACTAAATCTACATATATTTTCACAGAAAGAAAGAGACAATTAGAAGAGAGTACAAATATACACTCACACAAGTCTACAACAACAAGTTCCCCACCTCAACTTCTTAACGAACACACAAATTCTACTGTCCTAACTACACATTACTTAAGAAGAAGCTCATTCCCCAGGGAGACAAACCCAAGCAGAAAGGAGAGACCCAGAACAACACATTTTACTTTCCTGAGGTACCCTGTGAGCCAGTGGTGGGCCTGGTCCTCTCCATCCCCCCTGGGACAGCATTGTGCGTCCTCCCAAGAGGAGGCTGAGAAGCGACTGACTTAACCACTCCCACACTGGTTCCTCCTTCCCTGGAGATGATGTCATAATGTGGTATGGAATACAAAATTACTGGCTAGAAGAGGTCAGCTGTTGGCTCAGCCCAGCTCAAGTCAGCTGACAGCTTCGGCCTAGTCCACACTTCAGGGCCCAAATCTAGGCCCACCTAGGTGAACCCATAACATTCTCCACCCCTTATTCCATACCACATTATGTCACTCATATCTTGGGTTCTCATGCTTAAACACTTATTTTTTCAGGGCTGATTTCCACCCCTCCATAATGTGGCTAAGAGTCCATTAGGATGGGGTAGATATTTCAGATGGAAACAAAGCAAGTCAACTCAGGTTATCTTATCTGATGGTTCATGTCTTTCAATAGGGTTACCATCCTCTCTTCAGGAGTCTCTAGTTTCCCACTGGGGTTAAAATAGTGTTCACAGTCAGATCCACCCCTTGGCCTCATCCACCTACAGGTGGTCTGAGGCATCATAGGCCCACTGAGCCAGGAACAACCCTCCCCCAGCCAGTCCAGGGTGTGATGTTCTTCATTGGCTCGGCTCTTGGGCACATCAACACTCACACGATGGGTTTTCAAAGATTCAACTCAAACGGCAGTGTCCCACTACACATCAACAGCTTATGCAGGCTTCTCTTCATGTCTTTCTCCTCGGTCACACAGAAGTACTACAGTTCACCATGTGACCCATCCCCCTTAGCAGCAGTCCTAACAGCTTTGGCAGCCTTGGAAGCAGCCCCAACAGCAGCACAAGCAAGCAGCAGAGGCAGAAGCAGCCCCGGCGGCTCGCCAGCCCTGACTCGCTTGCAGCCCTGGCTCAGCTCGCAGCCTCTCACGGCTCGCGGCCTCTCATGGCTCGCAGCCTCTCAGGGCTCACAGCCTCTCACGGCTCGTGGCCTCTCATGGCTCGTGGCCTCTCACAGCTCACAGCCTCTCACGGCTCGTGGCCTCTCACAGCTCACAGCCTCTCACGGCTCGCAGCCTCCCCCGGCTCGCTCGCAGCCCTGGCGGCAGCCCCGCCAGCGACAGCTCTGGCTCCTGCGGGTCGCTCAGCACTGCGGGCGCTGGTTCCGGGCGCCGCATCTGTTGGGTTCTCTGCAGGGGGTTCCGCAGCTCCTCTTTTCCTCGTTCACTGGGGTCTCACAATGGCAAGCACGCTTCACAACTGTGGATAACCTTAAGAATAGTGTTCACGGTTAAATCCACCCCTCGACTTTATCCACCTACAGGTGGCCTGAGGCACGATGGGCCCATCGAGCCAGGAACACCTCCTCCCCATGCCAGTCCAGGTGAGATGCTCCTCATCAGCTCCTGGGCACATCAGCATTCACATGATGAGTCCTCAGGGATTCAACTCAAACAGCCATGTCTTGCCACACACGAACAGCTACATGGGCCCCTCTCTCTTTTCTGCAGTGGCTGCATTCACAGCAGGCACCAGTCGAGCTGTTTGAACTCACAAAGACAGTGAAACAGTGAAAACGAGCATTCAACAGCAAGGGAGAGTTGTTTACATTTTCTGTTCTGGATGTACTTAAACAAGGCACTTATCAATCTATGTTTCTACAACAATCCTCCCGGGAAGCCTGCCAAGATCCTGGGACACCCGCCAAGGTCCTCCGTCGCTCCCGAGTTTCCCGGCCAACGCACCAGTAACTGTCTTGGTTTGAGATAAGCAACTGCCAACCCCCCCAAGCACAGAGAGAAAAGCCTCCCTCCTAACACCAGGGAAAGGGAGGAAAAGAGAGGGGAAAGGAAAAAAAAAACACTTCAAACTGCATTTATACTAAATCTACATATATTTTCACAGAAAGAAAGAGACAATTAGAAGAGAGTACAAATATACACTCACACAAGTCTACAACAACAAGTTCCCCACCTCAACTTCTTAACGAACACACAAATTCTACTGTCCTAACTACACATTACTTAAGAAGAAGCTCATTCCCCAGGGAGACAAACCCAAGCAGAAAGGAGAGACCCAGAACAACACATTTTACTTTCCTGAGGTACCCTGTGAGCCAGTGGTGGGCCTGGTCCTCTCCATCCCCCCTGGGACAGCATTGTGCGTCCTCCCAAGAGGAGGCTGAGAAGCGACTGACTTAACCACTCCCACACTGGTTCCTCCTTCCCTGGAGATGATGTCATAATGTGGTATGGAATACAAAATTACTGGCTAGAAGAGGTCAGCTGTTGGCTCAGCCCAGCTCAAGTCAGCTGACAGCTTCGGCCTAGTCCACACTTCAGGGCCCAAATCTAGGCCCACCTAGGTGAACCCATAACACTGGGGTTTCGGAGATGCTGCCTGGCACTGAGACGTCACCCCAAGCTTGTCTCTCCATGTGGTGTTTTTCCCCATGGCCAGGAAGTGCAGAGGAGCAGACAGCCACCAAGGCCACTTCCTGCCTGTCCTCCTCCAGGGATGTCTCAGCAGCCCCCAGGGCTCAGTGCATCACTCTGAGAGCATCCCCTCAAAGACAGATATCCAGCTATAGAGACTAGGCAACCTCCTGGGCTCTGCACTTTTAACCAGGAGCATGGGGGATCCTGAAACAGAAGAAAGGAAGGGCAGAGAGCTGTAGTAGTCTGATCCTGGGCAGATTTATCTTACAAAGCTTTTTTTTTTCTTGCTGGCTCCATTTTGTATGTAAATGTGTGGAGTTTTTATTGGAGTGAGATTTCATGTGTTGTAATAGATAATTTACAAATTCATGCTGCCTCTCTTAGTTCTTTATGAAAGGCTCAAAAGTATATAAAAGATACAAGTTAATTTTTTTTTTCTTAAAGACATACATTCAGTGAAAAGCTACAATTTAAGGTTTAATACTGAGTGGCAATCAGCACAATCTGAAAAGGTTAAAGGGCTTTATCATCTGTGGGATGTCACAGTCCAAATAGAAGGGCCTGGTCTGACTGTTAGCATCAAGACAGCCATGGGCAGAAAACAGTTACAGAAAATACCAGTTACTTGAACAAAAGAAAATTATCTTTGATCCCACCCCCACAAACACTATATTCAAAGCAAACCAGGAAAATATTTTAAAAAACCCCACCAAACTTATTATTTCAAACAAAATAAGATGCTCAGCTCTAGACCTAAAAAAAGACAGTACTGATGTGGGCATACAGAAGATGCTACTTTTCAGGGAAGCATTTGCCTCGCTAACACCCTGTCTATCTGTGAGACAAAAATTACACAAACATATGAAGATGATAAAATGGGGTTATCCACAGGGGTAAGCAAATTCACAAGAGGGGGAGGCTGAAAGCCTGCGTTTGCCAGTTACCCAGCACACTACTACTTGGTCTTTCCAAACGGACAGTCTCTGCTCCTCCTCTTAAGACCTTGTTGCTGCAGAGCTTCTTCTCTGCCAAGACCCTGCCTGCTTGCATCAAACCCAGGTGTGGATAGGTCTGAGGTGTCTGCTGCTGCTCACAGGCATGCTCTTCCACTTCCTGAGTGGTCTACCTGGGATGCATTGGAACTCCCTCAAACTGTCCTTGAGTTAGTTTGAGGGGAATGCAGGGGTGGTTTCTGTAAGAAGCTGCCAGAAGCTTCCCCCTTATCTGGCAGAGCCAATGTCAGCTGGCTAAAAGACAGACTCACTGCTGGCCAAGGCTGATCTTATCAGTGATGGTCATAGCACCTCTGAGGTAATGCATGTAAAATGGGGAAAATAATCCTGAATGGAATCTGCAGCCTGAGAAAGAAGTGAGAATATGCAAGAAAAGAACTCTGAAGACACCAAGGTCAGTATCAAAGGAGAGGGAGGAGGTGCTCCAGGCACCAGAACGGATATTCTGCTGCAGCCCATGGAGGTCCATGCTGGAGCAGATACTCATCTGTAGCCCATAGAGGACCCCACACCAGAGCAGGTGGATGCCCAAGGTCATCTGTGACCCTATGGAAAGCCTGTGCTGGAGCAGGTTTGTTTGCAGCACTTGTGATCCCATGGGCACCCATGCTGGAGCAGCCTATTCCTGAAGGACCCGTGGAAAGGACTCACATTGGAGAAGTTCATGAAGGATGGTCTCCCATGGAAGGGACCTCACACTGCAGCAGGAGTGTGAGGAATCCTGCGACAGTCAGCCTGCTACCACCATAAAAAGTACACCAAGTTTTCATCTAAATAAGACAGATGTAAAACACCAAGGGAAGTCTCATCCTAGGGTACCAAAATCTTTAGCAGGACACAAAGGAAAAGAAAAATTATTTAATTTTGTTCATGACCAGCAAAGAAATCTAGGGTAATAATCAAAAGCCATCCAATCCTCATGAACCTTCAGCATAGATTGCTCATCTAGTGCAATCCAAGTTAGACCTGACTAGCCCTTCACCCAGCCTCAAAGTGTCTTCCTGGAAAATCCTCATGGTCCTGTCTTTGTGTCAATGCAGGCAGTGGGACAGTAAGTGCCATACCCTGGAAATGGTTGCAGGTTCAGCAGCATCAATCAAGAAAAGTGAAAGGATGCTGCCAAACACTTCACAACCTAGAGGGAAAATAAAACATTTTGTTCCATTCTTAAGAAATTCTCTTATTGGTAATTCCACATAAGGAAGAACTTGAGAAACAGACATCAATTGCTTATCTCCCTCTGGAGCAGGGCTTCCTGGTTTGTTGTTAACCACTTGTGTTCCCTAAAGCTATAGGATGACTTGTTTGTATCTTTACAGAACTCTGTTCAGAACTGCCAAAATTAATTCCTAAGATATATGCTTGGAAAATTTTGTCCCAGTAGGCTGTGTTCTCATATAGTTTTTACTAGATTATTTCAGTCAACTGAACAAAGTTTTCCATCCCTTTCAATTATTCATTTTTTTTCCAGAGATGTTATTTATACAGTAGTGTACACAGTGCTTTGCAGTAAGTAGGTATGTCAGGCAAAGAACAATGTCCTCTTGACAGCCTTTGCAGCACAAAGAAATTAATAAGGTAGAGACCAAAACAGTAAAAGTAAAAAGGCAAGGTGACTGCAGTTCTAATATTTCATTGAACAAAAGCAATGCTAAGAATGTTTGAAAAAGCAAAAATACTTGTCATATTGAGAAGCGTTAATTCACTTATATTCACACATCTATAATGCAAGGATCCGTGTCTGAGCTGGTCACTGAAGGTTCCTTTCTGGTGAGAAACAAGTGTTTTAAGTGCTGAGATTCATCTAATTTGGACACCTTTAGGAAGAAAGGAATCATGCTTTATGCTCTACTTATCATATAAAGCATTTCTTCATTGACTGTAACATAGTCAAGCTGACCAACTCAGATATGGATAGCTATATTTAGCTAGATAATTCCAACCTACTATTCTAGCCACAAAACAATATCTCTTTTAAGTCCTTTGGAAATGAAATTTCTGCTTGACAGAGCTTCAAGCAGTATTCCTCATTCTTTTCCAGTGTGGGAGAGCTTTTTTAAATCCTCTGTTCACAAACACATTTTTTTCCTGGAAGTAATTGTTAGATAATCTTAACTAAATCAGCTGTCTTGTAGGCTGCACTCAAAATCAGATTTGATTATAGAAGCCTGTTTTTTAAAAGCTGTCTGCAGGTATTTTTATTTTTTGTTGTAAATAGATGCTATGTAAGTGTGGTTTACAGCCTGGGAAGCAAAAGGCTGAGTCAGAGCAAACTGGAGTTGACCTAACTTAGACTTTTACTTGACTGGTCACAAGCTGGGACAGGGTATCTAGGCAGAGACAGAAACCTTTTAGCTGTGTCTGTAACCTGTAGATCATTCCATGGTACCATGCCCTAAGGCTCCACTGCTCCCACTCCTGTCTGAAATGGTCACCCACTGGGCAGGAGCAAAGTGGGCAGATGTCCAGTGGGGTTTTGCCTGACACTCTGTGACCACCGGAGCTCCAACTGGAAACTCTCAGTGGAGTGCAGCACAAAGAGCACAACTGCACCCCACACGGAGCACAATCAGGTCCCTGCAACAGCAAGGAAAGCTGAGGCTGCTCAATGCTTGGTCTCACACTTGAGGCTATGAAAGTTTTCACTAGAGAAAATGCCTTTTATTTTCATCTGCAGGTATAGAGTATTAAGCCACTTGTGCTGTGGCACTGAGCAGAGATGAGATTGCAATGATTTGGCAGCAGTGGTTACTGAAGCCCATTGATCTGGAATGGAAAGTCCTGCCTCCTGTGAGCACTGCTAAACCTCAATCAGTTAGTCTTCTATATGAGACATCCTTTGTTTTTCTATTTAATAATTTCAGTAACTCTGCAATATGAAACTGTCTCAATCCAGTTCTTGCGTGTGGGAGGGTGTGAATATTTCCAGCTCATAGCAATGAATGCTTTGGCACAGGCAGTTGCAGCAGGCATAGGCCTGCGAGCACTGCTTTCCAAGCCCAGTCCCAATATGCTTCTCGCTGCACCCCAGTGCTAATGCAATTAGCTTTGCTCTGTGTGTGCACCATGGTGAGATGGCACAGCCAGAGCAACAGAAGAGTAGTCAAAACAATTTGACATTTATCTGTGCTTTTTTACACACTGAAAAGTAAGTTGCGTTTCTTACATTAGACTCTTCAATCTGGAAAAGGTGCCGAAGAATCTGAGACACCCATGAAAACAAAATGTCCCTTTGCAGTGCCTTGGTGGCATAGGAAAATGCATTCAGATCAGCTGAAAACTGGTCCCATCCTGGCAGGACATGGGGCAGAAGGAGGCAGGTATGGATTCTGCCCGCTGTCTTCCCTAGAAAACTAATTCTCTCAGCTGAATTCAGGAGGAGTTTGAATTTTCCATCTCTTTTCAACATGCACATTGCTTTCCTTTTCAGTCCTGAAGCCAGGTTCCAGTGAAGACCTGGAACAGCCACAGACAATATAAAATGCTTATGATTTGCCTTTTCTGTGACTATCCTGTGAATGCCTTCACATTTTAGCATTTTTAATGCATTATGGCAACAATGAAGTGTTGATGCCATTTAAAATTATTCCCAAGTAACTAATGAAGTGATTAGATGCTGCCATGGTATGTAAATTAGATGTGGAGCACAAAACCTCTGTATTGAGCCAGTCATATTTTTTCTTCTAAAATGAAGCCCTACATTTCAAACTTTAAATAAATAGAATGAAAAATACAAGTTAAGGGGAGAAAAAAGTAAAATATCAGCTAAAATGAGCTGATAATAAACTATTGTGCAGTGTTTTAAATAATACAGTGCATACTAAAACTGAATAGATGTAGATGCTAATTGTCTTCTCCATTACAGAGAAAGAGATAATGCCATGGATTTGAGACAAATGGCACTTAACCTCCTGAACCCCAGACGAAGAGGGAGATAGATGTTTACTTTTGATCATTCTGGTCTTTTCATGATCTGAATCAATAAGTACCCCTTATAGCTTTGAGTCATGTTTCTAATTAGTCAGCCTCTTGGGCCTGGTTTACAAAATAAAATATAAATCAACGCACATTTGTAAGTTCCAACAAGAATGCTGAGCCAATGCCATCTCAATAAAATAATTAAAATGCCATCAGCCTGTTAACTTGCTTTCATCTCTGCCAGAATACATATACTGTCAAATGCCAACTCATATTTGGAGTGGTAAGGAGAAAGACATTCTGAAGATAAAATAGATGCAATAAATATATAAAATACATAAGTCTTAATATAACCAATTAAAGCTTTATTTTTCTTTGTTAGTGCAAGGTATTGCAGAAAGAGAACTAACAATGAATATTCTTGACTATGAAGATCACAGAATCATAGAATAGTTGGGGTTGAAAGGGACCTTTAAAGGTCATCAGTTCTTGGAATGAGCAGGGTCATCTTCAACTAGCCCATGTTGCTCAGAAGCCCATGCAGCCTAACCCTGAATGTTTCCAGGGATGAGGTATCCACCATCTCTCTGAAATCTGTTCCAAAGTCCCCCCACCCTCATCATAAAAATTGTCTACCTTAGAGCTACTTTTAGTGTAAAACCATTATCCCATGTCCTATCATAACATGACCTGCTAAAAAGTTTGTCCTCATTTGTCTTATAAACTGTGTTTAGCTACATGGAGACTTCTAGAAGGTTTTCCTGGAGCCTTCTCTCCTGCAGGTTGAACAGCCCCAACTCTCTCAGTCTTTCCTCACAAGAGCTCTGGCTACTTTTGTGGCTGTCTTCTGGGTCTGCTGTAATCTGCCCTTGTCTCTCCTGTGTTGAGGGCCCCAGAGCTGGATGCAGCACTGTAGGTGGGGTCTCATCAGAGCAGAGCAGAGAGGCAGAATCACCTCCCCCGACCTGCTGGCCACAATGCTGGCAATGCAGCCCCAGGGCAGGTTGGCTCTCTCATCTACCAACACCCCCAAGTCCTTCTTGGCAGGGCTGCTCTCAATCCCTTCAGCCCCAGCCTCTATTAGTACCAGGCAGTTGCCCAGGCCCAGGCAAGTCAGCTATGTATATTCCAGAAAATACCTAATGAAGCTCACAGATAGTTTCTGTAAAAGGCAAATGCGGCAGGTAAACTCCACATTACACAGTGATATACGTACAGTGCCACATGAAGCTTGAGCTCTACAGAGACAACACAGCCTGTGAGGGACTCCCCTCATTAGGGTTCATCCAGGAGACAACTTGTCCATTAGCAAGATGATTAATTATCCTTTCTTTTGCTCACTGTTATGCCTCGTGTGTACTAGGACAAATGCGTAAGGACAAATTATCAAAAACAACCTCTGAAAATCCCATCTGCCCCTCTCTTGATTCCCAGCTTTGTGTACACGCTGTCGCTTGCTGCTTCCAGCAAAAGGCCAGATCCAAGTCTCACTGGCACCAGTGAAGGAAGGGGGATAGAAAATAGCACATTTAAAGTGGAAGCAAAATACCTACAGTTCCAAATATGCAAAATAAGGGACTGGAATTTCCCCCTGAAGGGTCTCCAGTGAACTAGTAAAGTGAGTGATATGCCACATGTCAAAGATCAATTAATTGAATATCTATAATTATGAGGCTCATCAACAGTATGCAAGACTTGAGAAAGAATTCTTAAGGAAAGAAAAGTGAAAGATATAGACACATACAGGAAATAAGATAGAGGTTTTTTTTCCAGAATAGATAAAGCCAAACTGTCCTGGTAATTTGGGGGTTTGTATGGTAATTGCTGATGAAATGTCCTAAATTTCATTTACCTAAATTTAAGATAATCCACATATTATGCCATATGGGAAACAGTTTAGGTGGAAGAGATTGGTTAGTGTAAGAATCACAAATCTGCTTAAAAACTGACTGTGATGGCAAAGAGAAAAGAAACAGGAAAGTTACTCGCAGAACTCCCAAACACAAGTCTTAGGATGTTGCATACTTAAATTTTTTACTAATGGCACTGACATAAGTGTAAGGATGCACAAAATTATCTGGGTTCTTCTGACACCCTACTTGGAGTAACAGCATCATGATGGGGATTCAAAACAGCCCAAAGGAAAAAACCCAAACAACTTAGAGACAGGGAGGGGAGGAACAGAATAGTAACACAATTGGCACAAAAGCTTTACAGGGATTTAGTAGGAGGGGACAAAAAATAGTCTTTTTTAGCTACTCCAAGAAAGCAGTCTAAATTCCATATTAAATTTTCAGCAATCATCATCCACAGCCTACCTCAGTGCAATTAATTTTTAAATCAAAGTGATATAAAATGCTCAGCAGAGATGTCTGTTGTTCTGTGCCTGAGTTTCCTCAGGATCAGAAGCTGACCCCCTTTCTGGGATGGGGCCTGTTCTAAGACCAGGCTGAGGAATGCCAGTCAAAACTGGGAGAGGACAGGTGCTTGTGCTCCCATGGCAAGCAGATCTACATAGGTGACTGAGCTGCTGCCAGTGAGAACTGAAGATGATGTTTCTAATACACATCTCAAATGTCTAGAGAGGTCTCTTTTTGGCAGATTTTCCTTTTTCTTTTTGGCAAACCATTCTGCCCTGTGCAGTAATACCTCAGCTTTGATCTGAAAGCCCTTGGGCCCAAGAGCTGTGAGGAAGGATTTGAGCAGCACTAACATCAAAAGCCCCTACCCTCCCAAAGCACCTTCAGTACTCAACCACAGTGGGATTTACTGGGTCAGCTCTCCCACATGCACTGCAGTGGGGAATGAAGGGGAGGAAGAGGGATAAGATCTTGCTGGATGTCATGCTTGCTTTGACAGTGCTCTATGTAATTCTGCATGGGTGTTTTTGGACACAGAAGCTCACTAAGGCTTTCAGTCAGGTGCTGGTTTGCAATCAGCTTGAAAAAATAACTGAAATAATGTCTGCCAAAGAAATAATGCAGCATTACAGAGGAAGTGAAAGACTGGGGAGCTGGGACAGAAGCTCTAATATTGTCCATGCTGCTGGACGAGGAATCAGAGAGTGCATGACTACATTTTTTATCCCAGCATAAAGGCCCACGGGACACAACATGATAGTCACTGTTTGGAAGACAGATAAGGGAGTATGTGCTTGAAAAGTAGCATCCCTTATTAGGACAACCTCAACCTGAGCAACACTCCAAGCTGGAAATCCCTCTGTTAATATGTTATGTATTTCAACTAGTTTACACTCATTCATTACCAGGATATGATTTTAAAGGCTCCTAATTTCATCTATTGCAATTTTCCACAAATAAGAATGATTGTGGGTATTTGCTAGTTACCATTATTTATAACAGTAATTTCAAAGACTAATTACTCTTAATTAAAATCAGTTTCAAAAGATGAAGGTTGCTGGTGTTATGTGAACAGGATAGAAACAAAAGTTAGAAACTACTCAGACTGTTTTTTTTCCAATTCTACTTCTGGGGAATCTCAACCAGCACTCAGTGGACACCCTGCTCATTCCTTGATGATAAGGAGAAGTGTCATCTGAGTTGTCTCTAATTTGTAAGACTAATAGAGTGGTTTAGGTCATCTGTCACAGGGCAGTGATAACAACTAGGCAGAAAACAAACATGGGACCCTGTGAAACTGGCAAGAGAATAGAATCTCTACAGAAGAAGGATGGGCTACAGATTATTCATCAATGTTGAACTAAACATATTCAGCCAGGAGAAATAGGGAAATTAGACAGTGAAGCTAAATTTATATTTATTTTATACTGGTGATAAACACAGATTTAAATAAATACCAAATACCAACAACACCCAAAGCAATGGATTTCTTCTTGAGGAGAGGCTGTGTTCTGGTCTTTTGCCTAATGGATGATGCTAGGCAGAGACTGTAGGCCACTCCTCCATGGTTGAATATCATGAAATACCAAATTTTAAAAATCACAGTCTATCTAACAAGTGCAAAATCTTTATCCCATGGCTGTAGTTGCATATGCAGTTTTCTTTCACTGTAGGCACAAAATCAGCAGTACAGTTGTATGTCTTTTGTATCTTGTTCCTAAAGATAGTTCAGTCTAGCTTGAGGCTAAGATTTTTAAATAGCAAAATCATTGCCCATTAAACAACTGTATTTTTAAGCTGTGATTAAGCTTTATAGCAACAAGCAAACAAGAATCTGATGTAAATAGAAATATACTAAGTGCAAAATATAAATAAAGCACATATATACCTTAGGAACTTATGATTTATTTGTTTGGGGTTTTTTTCTTGTTTCTGAAGTACCTCAGGGGCACAAGTCTGGTCACCACAGGGCCTGTCCTACTACACTTTCCCTTAGTACCAGCTTTGTACATTTTCTGATAAACATTTTTATTCCTAGACGCTAAACTTCCACCATTCCTCTTGAACTGATTAACAAAACTGTATCATACTGTAAGATTTGTGTTTCATTCATTAGCAGATGCTGATAATGGCACAGATTTCTCAGATTAAGCTCGAGAAAATCTTTTATACTTTAAAATAATTAAAATGGTCTGGCATGCAAATGTCAAAATGGAAGAAATTTAGCAGAAAATGGAGGAGAAATGGCCAGATCTTCCTATTATCACTTGCTGTACATCTCACAAGACAGCTGATTCCCGGCTCTGTATGGGTTCCAGCATTCAGTGATTTATTGGGTAATTCAGCATTTGCCAGTATGTCTTGTGCTAATTAAATGCATCGCACTCTATTCAGAAATGTCACAATTGATTTGTCTTCTGCAAGCACTGACTTTATTTCAATCTTCTAAAAAAGATTTTATGAGCCCCAGATAACTTATCCTGGCACATTCATCTCCCAGGGCAGCTTCTGCATCTGAGGGCAGTATGGGAAGAAACCAACAGTGAACATCCAATACAAATGTCTTCTTTGGACAGCTTATTTATATCATATATCCTGTACATCCAGGATTGTGTAGCCTATATGGTGAAATTACAAGCTGCTCCATTAATGTATAAAAACACATAAACATGACAGAAGTTATACACTGTATTGGCAGATTACATTGGCTGATAGACTGGGCCAGAGAGCCATGAGGATTGAGAACGCTGTAATCTGTAACAAGGTGCTTATTTACAAGTGGTTTTCTGACTGAATTTCGCTGTAAACTAAATTGCATCAAGAGGAAGTGAGCATAAAATAGCTTACTCTAAATATAAGATGCCAAAGCATGCTTAGTATAATATTCAGAGTCTAAGGACAATTCTGTCATTTTAATTCAGTACTTTTCCCCACATCCTATGCATAACAGTGCTGGGGGTGAATTGCAGCTTTTGCTACTCAGCCATGGAGAACATAGTTACAGTTTGTTCTGAGAAAGTCCAATTCCTGACACGTAATTGTGCTTGAAGCTTAATCAGAATTGAAAATCTGTGATGCACCTTTTCATGTGACAAAGAAGAAAATAATTACCTGTTTTAAGGCAGGGAATGATTATTCAGACAGCCAGCAGGAGGGTCAATGCAAACATTTTGAGTATTTTACTATAAACCAATAATATTCTGTTACTGTTACTCCTGTCCCTGACCCTTTTCTTCTTAGATTCTTCTGTGACAGAAATTGTTGCAGACAGAAAATTCACTGCCTTGACTAGAACCTTTCCAGAATAGGCTTGAATCAGTTAAACATGGTTTGAATTTGTCATTTTTACATTAGCAACTGAATGTTGCATTTGTAGCAGTTTGGTGTGTATAACAGAGGGAGGACTCTATTTTTTGCTGTGCAGGCTTCTGCTCCTGGGCCCCAACCAAGGATGCCTCCTATAAGTGGCTGTCTGAGATAACTGCAGCAGTGATGACATTTAACTGGAAGACAGTGATTCACACAGTTTACTCCCTGGTGTCAGACAGTGACTCTATATGCTGTCTTAAGAAAAGCCATTACAATGGCCATGAACATAGTTGTTTGGCTATGGCTGTTCATCTTGCCAAAACGTGGATGGGTGTGGAGTAAAACTGGATTGTTGGTTAGAGGTTCCTGTCCATTTGTAAGTCTTTGTCTCCTCTTTGTTGACTTGTCTGTGAAAGTGAGAAAACACGGGTTAAAAACTGGAACAGGAAGGAAAGTTGTGTCCTTTATTCTGTGTAGCCAGTGTTCAGCTAGTGTACTATACACTGCCTCTCATCAACTCATCATGCTCAGATGGCTGAAATTACCTTATGTGAGGCTGTTCCAGAATCACACCAGCAATTGGAAACATTTTTCTTCTAATTTCCATCTTCAAATGTATATTTATTTGTTCTGTGCTTGTATGATTCTTTGGCTTATATAGCTTGCCTTACTCTGACTACATATGTCCTTTATACATTTATAGAGCACAATTATATGCACTCCAGGTTTCCACCCAGCCAGTCTGCTAAGCTGTACCGACCAACTGTTCTCTATTCCTCTGGTCATCCTCAGTCCCTGCACCAATTCTAATTTTAATTCATGTTTCTAGCATACAGACAGCCAGAACTATTTCCAATAATCTATATTGTACAACGAATTTCATACTTTCATCTTTTTTCTTCTGAAAATACTTCGTATGCTAGTATCAAATTCAAGTTTTTCACAATTGCATGATAATTATTGCTTACAGCCATTCTGTCATTGAGTCACGCACTCCATTTTTTTTCTCCTTTTTCATTTCAAACCTATGAATTCCCAGTTTACCTTAAAAGACCACATCACTCTCACTTAAGTGCAATTACATTTTACCAGATTTTTATTACCTAACCTATGGCAGTCCTCTGGTTACCAAGTTCTTCATAAAATTCTGATTTGTGTCTCTGCACTATTTTCTGCTGAAACAATTTCTTTTTCTATATTCAGAATGTATTTCATGTAAAAACACAAATATGGTGTTTACATGAACAAGGGGAAAATTACATATCAGAAGACATCTTTGCTCCAACCTTATTTTACTATTGCTTAATTTTTCCATGTCACTTATAAAGAAGAGTGCCATGCAAGTAGCTATCCCTTTACTACTGAAAGGAGCATCTGCTTCTGTAATAAAGGGTAGACATTTGTCTCCAGGAGTATTTTAGGATATCATTACTGCAGAAGGCTGAGACTACTCACAGAAAAGCAGTATTTTCAAAACGACAGTTTTTCATAAGTGGCTGTTGTAAAGCAGGAATTAGCAGTTCAGCAAAGCTGGTATTTTAGAGAACTGAGATGAAGGAACAAATCTGGTTAATGAAGAGGATCACATCACATATGGAAACTTTGCTGATTAGTAGAGTCAAGGAATATGCCTCCATTTATCAGGAAGATTTTGTGATGATCCAGAAAGCTCAAGTCTAACACAGTGTGACTGATGTTCTGATAAGTTTTGCTTTCAGCTATGATTGCCAAGCTACTCTTTCAAGTGACCAGTTTAAGGTTATGCAGGGAATCAGCATTCTGGGGTATCCTCCAGAGTACTCACTGCTTATTTGCCAACCCAAGAAATCATGAACTATTCCCATTTACAATATTGTATCTTCCCACACAAACTTTTACCACCAGAAGTCATGTTTTCAGAAGGGCCCTCCAAATTTTCAAATTGAATTTAATGTCCTACCCATTGTGTTTGGTAAGTCTTCAAAAAATTTGCACAAACTGGGTAATGACAAAGGTGTGGTTGAGTGAGATGGCTGAGGGTTGGTACCCCTAGCCTGCTGTATACACAGTAGGGAAGTCATGTTTAAATGTGTGTCTAGCTGGAGACGCTGACAACAGTGTCACTTCTTGGTCTGCCCTTGGCACAGGTCAGCACTTGATGGGAAGGGACTGGTGGAGTCTCAGTCAGTCTCTGAAGAAAGAACACACTCATACACTCTACTGTGTAAGACTTCTCTCATTTCTTCTAAACTTAACTTCTGTCTTGAGCCCATTACATTGCATACAGGGAGGAGGGTAAAGGGACTCAGCTCAATTAAATGTTCTAATTGGAAGTTAGAGTAAAAATGCACAGTTAATGCCTGGATGATAGAAGCAATGAATCTTGATTCCCTTGAGCGCCTTCTAATGGGACAGTTGCTAATGTAGCTGCTTTTTCTTCTATATATGCAAAGCTGATGCACTTCTCTACAAATATTTCCCATTCTCTTTCCTGCCAATTCACTCCTATTTGTGTAATTGGCAAAACTCCCATTGATCACACAGGCAGCATGATCAATGCCTTCTGTACCTGGATGTTTGTCTTCCTTTTCAGGAAATATCTGACTGTGTTTCTTCTTACCAGCACACTTGTTCTGGCTACTTGAAGGGTTTTCCTTCATGGCAATGTAAAAAATGAAGATGTTCATTTAACAGAGGTGAGCAAAATCTTACCTCTGAGTCTTTCTAGGTGTAAGACCAGAGACGGAGACAGCTAGACAGGTGATAGTATGCATATCTACTGGTGTTTAGATTAAAAACTATGTAGAAACATCTAGGTAGACAGGAAAGCCTAGCTGCTGATTTGCAGGGTACATAAATCAAACACAAACCTTGTCTTAGACCCCTAGGATGCCCATGCACCACAGACGAAGTCTATGTTAGAGCACTCCAGAGGTCCACAGACACAGCACTGCTAGCTCAAGTCCTGAGAGAAGGCTGTTCTTTCTTCCTGGCTACAGGATTGCTCTTCTCTGCCTTGGAGAGGTCATAGCATGCTATTGTGAGCAGCAGAGACATCAGAGAATCTTCCCTGAGTTGTAAGGGACACACCAGGGTGGCCGAGTCCAGTTCCTGGCCCCACACAGGACAGCCCAAGAATCACACCATGTGCCTGGGAGTATTGTCCAAATGCCGCTTGAATTCTCTTCTCTTTCTTCCCATACTATTTACAGTTCTCAACCAGGAAACTAACTCCCTTTTCTCTATTTCTCATTCTTTTTTTGTATTCCCTCTCTCTTTGTTATGTCCCAGTAGCTCCAGTCCTGAGTATGGTTCCCCAAGGCAGGCACACTTCTTTCCAAGCTTGGGAATTTTCATTGGATTAAGGCAGAGAATGATTCTGTCTAGGACTATGCAGGACTGTTCTGCCCTTATTTTTATGTAGACTTCTGTCAAATATAAGCAAGCATTTGCTGTCTGAGCTGTCCTCTCACTATGGCAACAAACACAGATCTTAGAGAGGGGAAGGGAAAACAAGTTACAGAGAAATCATGTACACAGAATAGTGATGCTGAGCCCACTTTTAATGGTTCCTTGAGACGCCCCAGCTCAGAGGAACTGTTGCAGGATGATCCCGCGCGGCACTCTCACAGCCTCCTCTCCACCACCCACGCAGCCACAGCGTTGGTGCCAGGGACCGTCCCGCGCCTGCTGAGTCACAACACCTGCCACCCACCCAACAGAGGAGCCCGTTTGCCCCAGCATTACTGAGCTCCTTCACACTCGTCTTCTTCCCAAGGATTTCTGAGGGGAAAGCCAAAAGAGCCTTCTTCTCTCAGTCATTCTTGAAAGGCAAGCATTCATCCCACAGAAGCAAGAAGGCTATGTTTCTTTCATTTGCAATTAAAATACAGTTCTTAAGTACCACATTTTAATGTAGAAACAAAATAAACAATAAATCAACAAAGGCATGATTTCCTAGATAAGAGAAAACTGCTAAATTCTGTCTTTTCTGCTTGCTTTCTGGAATGCGATAGTATCCAGCCAGTCCCTGGGTGCCAAGGATTCAAACAAAAACTGTATACATAAAAACAGAGAGTTACTTCTAGCAGAATGTCATGATTCGTGCATGATAGGCTCTAGAATAGATATTACTCACTAGTTGCATCTGCTGAAAGTCTGGATCTTTCCCTGGAATCTGTCATCTTACCTTCAAGCCACAAACTGAACCAGCAGGTTTCTTAGGGGCTGTGGGCTCATATCTGCTGCGAGGGTAAAGGTGGCCACAGGTATTCAGAACAGCTGAGACAGCTGTGTGCAACTCATCCTCTTTCTCTATCTCATGGCTAGGCTTTACGAACAAAGATTTGGGAAGGGCTCTACCCACACTTGCTGCAAATGCATTGATGGCTTAAAGGGCAATGCATGATAGGCAAATCTGGTTGCAAAAGGCACAGAAGAAAGTCTCCTTAGGAGGTATTGGCAAGACACGGTTCTTTCTGTATTGTGTTTTCTCCTCAGGAATAATTCTGCATGCATTCTCAAAGGAAGCAGCAGCGTCATGAATGGTGTGTCTCCATGAATCCCAATTGGAGGCCAGAGTGGACCATTGGTGGCAGTCCATATGGCCAAGGCTGAGGTAATGTTTCAGGGAGTCCTTGTATCTCCTCTTCGGGGCTCCTCTCTTGTAGCAGTCGGTGGTGAGTTCACCACAGAGCACAATCGTCGGAAGGTGGTGATCTTCCATCCTGGAGACATGCCCTGCCCAGCACAGCTGCATTCTCATCAGCATGGCCTCGATACTGGTGACCCCTGCCTGTTCAAGAACAGACACATTAGTCACGTAATCAGTCCAGTGAATGTTTAGGATTGTATGGAGGCAGCACTGATGGAAGCATTTGAAGAGCCACAGGTGGTGGCGGTAGATGACCCATGGCTCAGACCCGTATAAAAGAGTGGACAGTACAGTGGCTCTGTAGACACTGATCTTTGTACTTTCCTTCAGATGTTTATTACACCAGACTCTTTTATGGAGTTTTCCAAAAGCTCTATATGCTTTTGCTAACGTGTTGTCTATCTCTCTATCAATCTTACCATCTGAGGAAATGATACTTCCCAGATAAGGTAGTTAAATGCCATCCTGGTGCCTGATTTCGTCAGATCTCAGAAGCTTGGCAGGGTCAGCCCCGGTTAGTACTTGGATAGGAGACCTCCTGGGAATACCGGGGGCTGTAGGTTCTCGTCCTGAGGACTTCACTGTCACCATCCAAGCTCACTCGGCCATGGCAGATGAACCTCAGGAGTTAAAGGGTGGGGCCAGTTCCACGCACACTCTGCCTTACCTAAAAAATCCACTATGCAGGCTCAAAGGACACACCCACATGGGCAGAGCCCTTTCCCAAATCTTCGTTCGTGAAGCCTGGCCATACATACAATACTTCCCAGATAAACTGCTGGACTGACTTGTGCTCTGATTCACCAATGATATGGGGATGATGGAAGACTTCCTGAGGTGCAGGTTGGTAGAAAATTTCTGTCTTCTTCAAGCTTTCAGTCCTTAAGTCCACACAGTAGGTGAATACTGGCAAGGCAGCTGGGGTTGATGGAATTCCACCTGAAGTTTGGAAGCATGGAGGCCAAGCACTCCATACTAAATTTCATGAGCTTATGGTACATTTTTGGGAACAAGGTGAACTACCATTGGAACTTCGTATGCAACTAGAACATTGAAAAATATTAGTCTTATTGCCAGGAAACTGACAGGAAATAACAATGATTTATGATTCTGGTGTACAGGAAACAACTGAGTTCATTTAAATTAGTTGTACACATTCAAACGAGCTGCACTTGGCCTCATCTGACTTCCTGATCATTTTGCAGCATGAGAAATTACATGCGGAAAACTTGTCCTGGGCAAGGGCCAGGGCTGTTGGAAATTTCCTCAAAAGGCACTGAGTAAACTCACCATTTCCCTGATCCCTGCATGTGTTTCTCCATTCAATTCTTCCTCTGTCTGTCATTCCTTTGGTGGTAGAAATGTTCCATTACCAAATTTCTGCAAGTTTCCTACTCTCCTGAAACACCAGAAATGCCTTCTCTTGGTGTGAGTGTGGCTATTCACAGTGACAGGAGACTGCAGAGTCCCAACTCTGGCTGAGAAGACACCCACTGTAATTGATAGATGAGACTATTACCACTAGAAACACTACCCCATGGAAGGGAAAAAAGCAGCTAAGTGCTGATGAATTCCCGCAGTCAAGTGGCAACTGAGTCACAGAATATCAGTCTTACCTGTTAATTGCTGTGATTTGCTTCTGAGACAGCTGGAGATCAGCAAGAAATAAATTTGTTTTATTTGGTAATACAGAAAAATATTTTGATTCTTCACCTGGGCAAGGTCAGACTTAACCTCATAATTTTATTTCAAAAAGAGTTTTAATGGAGGAAGGACATTTCAGCAAGTGTGAAAAAATCCCTCTTTGGGGTTCCTGTGACTGAAGTTTGAGTGAGAATTAACCCTTGCAGTCTGGACAGCAGGAAGTGAAAAAAATCACTGAGAGGCAAGCCATTTGTTTCTCCCTGACTTATTGTGCTGACTCTGGCAGAGAGTATGGTGACAAGCAGGGAGGACAGAAGAGATGGTCCGATGTTGCCTATGAATTAAAAACAAAAAAAGAGAAATCAGTCAATCAGGGAAATAAGAGGAAGATTCAGAAAACAGATCACAAACAAAAAAACCCAACAAAACAGACAAACAAACAAAACCCCAAACACCATTGATGATTAAGAAGGAAGAGGGGAAATCAATAAGGGGAAAAGTACCTCCAAATTTACTATAATCCAAAAGAAAAAAACCCTGACCTTTTAGTAGAAGCTGATCACTCAAACCATCAATGGGTAAAAGAAGTAGCAAGACAGGTCTTTGTATCTTGCCACATCCTCAGCTGCCTTCAGGAAATCAGTACATGTCAGCTGAAATGACACAAATGGTGTTTCTGGCCCAAAGATTTCAAATGGTTGTGATTAGCTGGCTGTCAATAGCAGGTGTGTAACTGAAGTAAAATCCTTTCTTAAACAAAGCTGCAAGTGTATCATTAAACACAAACCACAATGAAACCCAAAAGGTGGAGGAATCATCCACACTGACTCAGTGATGTTTGAGAGAGTCAACTCAGATGTGCATTCCTGTTTTTCAAATTGGGAAGAAAAATATTTACACTGAGAACCTGGGAAGCCTCATAACTTTAAGTGTAAGCAATATTTACTGGGCCATCTGATCACATCCACTTGAACAGGGATTATGGTGACAAATAGTCACATCAGCAAAGTCCCTTGTTTCTGGTATCACTAAGCAGGCTCAAATGCATCTCGACAATCAAGTTGCAACTTTACATTTTAAATGCCTTATTAGAAAGAAATTAAGATGGTATGTGGGAGGCCAGCTAACATATCCAGCAAAGGAACCCTCCTGCTCTTGTTGTAGGGCAAATGGTGAAATACTACAAAAAGCAAGAAGGTTACAGCAAGCAATGTGAGGATTGATCAAGCATGCTGATTTTGAGGACACTTAGAAACAAATCCAGCCTGATGTCAAGTTCCTGTAAAGACTGTGTCAAAGCGGAGTCATTAAATCTGACATCAATGCCACTTAGTATTGCCCAGTTAGTATTCCTCACAGTGCTAACAATAATTACTTTTCCTCAACACAGAAAATTCTTACAAAATTATCTTGATGATGAGAGAAAACCAATTTCTTCTCTCATTGCTAGTCCACTCCTCTTGGTTAGCAGATGGACCTATGTGTGCATGAGAATACGGGTGGGCAGACAGTCTGCATCACGTTACATGCAACTTCATGGAATCAGCTCTGCAAGGAGGGCTGATCCCTTACAGGACTCTGAAAAAGTCTAACAAAAATTTCACTGAAACTTAGCACCAGGGAAATCTAAAAAAAAAAAAAAAGGAAGCTGGAAAAAATTGTTCCTTTCTAGTTTTACTTTCCGTGTTACGAAGTCCTTCCTTCTCTTTCAAACAGTTGCAACAGTTTCAGACCAGATGGAGTCACTCATTGATAGGTAATACTGTATAAGAAGTGTCCAATAGTTAATAATTACTTGGCATTTCATAATGTGTTATAAAAATCATCATACACTAATTTACTGCAAGTATGAATCCAACAGGCAATTCCAGATGACTGCTATAGCTTGTCATCAGCTCATGTCCTTCATGTATGTATGGTACAGCACTTTCATTTTAAAAAAGAGCTCTAGCTAAACCTTACAGCTAAAATACACAGAAAAAAAATCAGCTCTTCTCCACACTGGGTTTTTCTGTGTCAATAGAGAGTGTAGATCTTCTCTTGTGAAAGGTGATATAAATGTCATACCTTTCTGATGGAAACCTTGTGACCACCTCTGGAGTGACAAAAATTTTCTGTCCAACAGCAGTAGGCTCAAGTTTTACTGTCTTTAAAGTAAATTAGGATTTCTGGTCCATGGCCTAGTAAGAAAAGCCTACTAAGGAATATTACAACTCAAGTACAAAGCTTTTGAGCTATGTTGCACAGAATGTACAAGTATAGCCTTACTTTCAACATATTGGTGAGACTTTGGTATCACAGCAGAAAGTCTTGAAAGGAGCAATAAGAAATCTGTTCACCTAACTACAATATGACTCTCACATGATTTTCACATGATACAGCTTCATAGGCTATTTTGTAATTAACACATGAACCAATGTGTGCACCAGGTTAGTGATATCTCTTGAGCCTACAAGTAGGAGCAGAGCATAATTACAAAGGTAATCAGCACATTTCTGCAAATAAAGAGGTCAGGGCCTCCTTCCTTTAGCTCCAGCTTATCACAGAAGCGTAACTAAGAGAGTTTCTGAGACATGGGGGAGTTTCAAATGCTTCTGACCACAGTTCCCACATTACAGTACAATGCAGCAGTACTGGGTTTAATCCTAGGTGTGATCTTTACAAAAAGATTTTGCATCAGAGCTCAGGATAAGTACTCAGAGAAACAAACTTCTTATTCACCTGTTGATGCAAACAATTTTCACTAAGCTAGAGTAACTTCATTTTGCCTTATGATCTAACAGGATCTTTCAGTGCAGAAAAGTATCTGAGAATTCTTCAGAAATGAAGAAAAGCGATATCTAAAACTATGCTTGCAATTTTCCATGGCAGATTTTTCCACGTTGCAGTTACGTCTGTGTACACTAATAGGTTATAATTAACTACACAGTTAATGAAGAAAATGCATATGTGGGCATGCAGGTGCATGGTCTAAATGCATAAATCTGCAGAAGAGCTCTGACAGCACATGGCAGGTTTGGTTTAAGGCATAAAGGAAATGGGCTTTCCCCTTTCTAGAGAGATTCTGCACAAGTGTTCCTGCTGTACCACCACTCTAGTGCCCCCCCCAACAGAAGCAGTGAAGAATGTGTCCAGGCCGCATCTAACACACAGTTTTGCTGTTGAAATATCATTAAGCCCTTTGCAATATTTAATGGTGCTTCTTAAAACTTCATCTCCTCAAGTTAAATAGTTTCATTGCAAAATGTATGAGGTTGGCTCAAAAAACTAAAACAAACCAACACCTCTCTCCCTCCCCAAAATCTCTAGCCCTAAGGGAAGCTGCTGAGAAAACCCTATGAATATAACCCAAGTGCTCTAAAAGACCAAGAAGTTAAATTGGAGCTCAAGCTGCATGACTTCTCTCAAAAGCACCCCTTCCCCACACTACTGGAGAAACCCTCCCCATGACAGTGGGGAGTGGGCAGCCCTCGGGCTGTGCAGCCAAGCTCCTGCTGCAGAGCAAATCTTTTGCTTACTCAATAACTCTGTGAGCAGGAGCACTCATCTCAGCAGCTCCCTGGCTGCTCCCACCCCAGCTCCCTGAAACTCAAATCTCTCAAATTTTTTTTCATGTCTTGTTCGTACCCCTGGAAGAGCCTTTTTGAATAATCCTAGTTTCAGTGTATTCTGCCAGTTCAGACAAGCTTTGCAGATTTTGGGTTCCAGCTTTTTCTTAGATACAGGCAAATTAGAAATACAAGCACATTTTAGGAGACTAGAAATCTCAGAGACATTTAAAGGGAGCTGGAACACTTTCATTGTTAAGTCACACCAAGGGATGTTACCTTTATTCAAATAACCTTTACATAAATGATCATTTGTACTGCCTGTGAGATGTCAAAGCAGTTGAGACAATCAGCAAAATGTCAATTCTCCTGCTTTCAACAGACTATGCTACAGACCCCAGCAGAATCCTTTAGCCCTCTGGGAGCAGAGTTGTCATGCTGCAGGAGTCAGAAGTGAAGGTGGGGTAGTTAATATCCTCAGCAAGGCACCTACATTGATCTCCAGTCTACTCCTGTTCACATTTCTCTTGGTGGGAGCAGATGCAGAGCAGCCTCCCCAAAGACCACTTAGCAGGCAGTCTGTGATTTGAACCACTTCAGGGCTTCTCGATCGGGCTGTTACCAAACACTAACAACCAGCATTTCTCAAGCTGCTCTGCCCTTTTGCTTAAGGTTGCTTCGTGCCTGCTAACCAAACTGATATCTCAATCATGGCAGATTAATGTCATTTTGCTATACCCTGAGAAAAAGGAGAGGAAAAAAAAAGCATGCTCCTTCCTTCATAAAAGCTGCTACACAAGGAGGGGCCACAATGAAGTTGCTCTATGCATTTGCCCATCTGCTCTGCACCCTCTCGATCAGGTGCTGTGTTTAATTCCTCTTCAGTAAGGCAGACTACCTTGTGTAATAAAAGACTCCTGGTATTACAGTTATAAACACCATCAAGCCTGTAAAAGCATGTCCTGGTTGCAGCCAGAACAGGGTTAATTTTTTGCCATAGCTGGGAAGGGCATGGGTAGGACACTGAGGTTATTCCATAGCACCTCATGGCATTGACAGGGACTGGGGAAAGGGGCTACCTTGCGGGCAGAAAGGGTTCCTTCCAGTGGAGAAAACATGGTGAAGGGAGCCATCCAGTATTGTCTATTATTGGGGTGGTTTCTTTCTGTGTGAATTGTTTTTTCTTATACCCTCTGTCATGGATATTGTTGCTGTTACTGTTCATTTTCTTCTCTCACTGCTGCTTCCAGTAAATTGTTCTTTTCTCAACCTGTCATCTTTGCCTTTCTAACCTCTAATTCTCCTCTCCATCCCACAGCAGCAGGGAGGGGAAAACGGGAGTGAGAGTGGCGTGTTTTGGGAGACTCGGTGGGGACACTGAATTGGGGAGTACCATTCCTAAAACATTACAAAGAGACAGTGAGTGATAAATAATTTCCTTTTATCAGAATTACTGAATCTTAGAAGTTCAGCAATTGCATGTCCTTCTAGTCCACAGTCATGCCAGAAAAGCTGAATAATTTCAATAGTCTTTTGGTTAGATATATTGAACCATTGTACAAGCATTAAACTTACCACTCTTACCTCTTGTCCTTCAAAAGCTGATGAGGCTGTTATTATGGTGGGGCCTGCAAAACGAAAAATGGAAGCCATTTCAATTTGATTTTTGGAGATTTTGTCATAAATCAGTGACAAACTGCCCCTGGAGGATGTTTATATCCTTACCTTCTTTTCAATCCCACTACAAGGCTTACTATATTTTATATGATCAGAAATACATGAAACTGCTCTGATTGTCTCCTGTTTCCCTTCCCACTGTTAGTGTCTGTGTATATAAAAATATGTGTGGTCACAAAAGAAACTGGGCAAGGGGAGGCTAAGAGGCCCTCCCTAAGCCCTGCATTCTGGAAGTGACAGCTAAAACACCCACTGTGACAAGCTAAAACTTTTCTGACACCTCAGGACTGGCAAAAGACCTGGGGAAGTGATTGCACTCAAACTTCCATTCCAGGTTTTCATAACCAAATGGGGCAACAGCAACAAAGCAACTTCTCTCATCTCTTCTTCAAAAAACTAGAAAAGATTTTTTTTAACGTGTTGATTTTCATCTCGATTCCAGGAATGAAACAGCTTGAGAAAGCACATGCCTCCCATGAAAGAACCAAAATTCCAAACCACTTCTCGCTGTCTGTTCTGTTCCTGGCCTTCTGATCTATGCTAATTGCCAAACTTTGAGTATGTACTTGAAATTTTCTGTGGGCAATGTGACTCTCTTCAAATAAAAATAGATGCCAGAATTTTTTTCTAACTGAAATACAGAGAATGACATTTAATGTAAGTGTTTAATCATTATTAATTGCTTTGGTATTCATTGAAATCATGATGGGCTCATTTGAATGTACAGCACCATTTAAGAATAATCTGAACAAGCAAATAGGCCAGATCAGTGTAAAAAAGCACAGTGAAGCTTTCTAGGAATCTTATTTAATCCATAGATGTGTATGCTGGAGATGGTTAGAAATTCCAATTAATTGCATATGTTTAAGAAAAAACCCACCTGTTTTATCAAATAAATAGTTTTGTTGAAACTATGAAGTCAAAAACATTTTCAAATCCAAATCATTAAAATAATTAATTTTAAAATTTGAAATAATTTTTTTCTAACAAGGTTTGTGATAAACATATGTTTTGTATTTTCTTTAAAATGTCAGAAAAAAAAAATGCCCAGCTCTAGCCAAGGTAGGCAGACAAATTTGTCAGCCAGATTACACAAGACCTGTCAGTGATTATGGCATCCCAGAGCCTTGCCAAAAAGGCAAGAGCTCCTTCTTGTGAGTCCAGGAAAAACTGTTAGCAATCCTGCCAGTTTAGGGACACAGAGACTCCAGAGCACACTAAGAGCACAATTTTCTGTTGAGACCCTTTCTGCATTAAAATATCTAACAGCAACAAGTCAGGACTCTCTCTAACCTCTTAGCGCAGAGGTTGGAGTAGATTTATCCATTTTTCTCTTCTCCAAAAAACCCTGTTTAGACTTTCAAGCTCTTTAGAACATCAGAAATAGAGTGACAATAACAGGCAGAGGCAGCAAGGCAAGCAGTAATAGCCACACAGGGCAATGTACAGCTATTTACTCACATGTACATGCGCAAAGATGCCATACAACTGAGTCTCAGAAGAAAACCAGTTTAAAATGTTATTACTTCCTCCTCTTATCTGGCAACTAACTGCTTCTTCCAATTTCCTACTCATTATATATACCATTTTCCATGTTTCAGCCATGTTCAGCCTTAGATGAACGGGGTCAAACCTTTCAATATTAGACAGCAATGTTTGTCATTGAGCCAGTAAATGGCACCGCAATTTTACTCAGTCTTTATTACTGAGAATGGGCACCAAAGAGAAAAGAGAAACAGGGCCTGGATAAAGGGAAGGAAAACATTTTTTCTGCTAGAAAAATCTATCTTGGTCATTGGGAAGAGCAAATGGTCTTCTTTTTAGAGTTATGTTTCTGAGCAGAGCAGAGTTTTATAAACCGTATAACTGTAGCTGCAGGAATTTAGAGCAATGGATGCTAGGAAATCATGAGTTAAAAATAAATTATTCTGAAAGATAATAAATCTATTTGCATGACAATTTCTATTCCCATTTCAGAAGGTGAGTGCACAGCTGAAGACATGCAGTGCTGAACGTTTGGGTATCTATCCCCACACTGCACCAGTGCTACCCATCCTGTCAGCCCTTCCGCACTGCAAATACAAAGCGCAGTAATGCACTTCTCTCTCATAATAATAATTGTATCTTAGCTCTCATGTTCTGTATTTACAGTTGGGAAACCTTAAATGGAAAGAGTCATCTGGCCTTTTATTTGAATGTGATAAAAGGATAATTACGATACTTAATCATATATAAAGACTATTTTGAACCAGGCAGAAAAATTCAAATACCAAAGTTTATATATTCTTTCAGAAAATATGGAGATGTTTCACTCTGCAGGCTTAAAGCAGATGAAGAACAAGCATAGTGACATTTTGAAGTAAGAAGAAATCTGACTTATTTGTAGAAGACAAAAGGCGACAGGAGATGTGAATTTGCTTTCTCAAATTAGAGAAAACATTTGAAAATATATGCCTTAAACTCCCTATTTTTATACTTGTTGATTGAATTTCTGCTAGAATTGGAGTCCTGCTACTACCTTTCAACAGATCAGTATTGGAGTTGGTAGGAATTTTTCTGGTAAAATAGCTTTCTGTCGCAAATATGTCAACTGCTCAAAGCCAAAAGTTTGTGCAAAAAATAGATGCACTTCAATAAAGATGATTTCCCCTATTCTGGTGGGGGAACAAGGAGGAGAGAAAAAATAAAGATATTTGGAGCTAATATTTGCATCTCAACCTTTTTCCCTCTGGTAACTGGCCAAAATACTGTGTTTTCAGTCATTCTAAGATGAGCAAGACCAGAAACAGAATGACAAAGGCAAGATAGGTTGTGCCCCTCATACTTTGTATGGTGTGACTTTCACTTTTAAACCTGAGACAGGGAATAAGCTTCTCCTTCCATGTCTCCATTCACATAATATTTATGTCTGTCCAGAATGTCCAGTCTATCTCATTTTCTCAATTTCTGTTTTTTCCAGTTTGAAAACAGGTGAACACTCTTGGATTAATCCCCATGTGGAACAGGCAATCAAGAAAACTTTTCCAAGGAGGCTGAAAAACATTTCTTATTTGGACTTTATTCATATTACTAGTGGCTGGAGAGCACTTTCAGAGTCCTAAAAAGGTGTTAAAAGAAAATAACCTTTCACAGCTAAGTGAAAAAAAAAAAAACCCCTGACAGCAAGATAGCTATCTTTGTGGTTAAAAACACTGGCAAAACTGTAGCTAAATGTGTTTCAAATTCAGCTTGGTTCTGTCTAGATAATAAGCTGCATAGCAGCTGAAAACCAAGGGAGACAAAGGAAGACATTCTGCTATTGAATCAGCAACCATGGCAAAATCATTCTCCTTGGACTGATGCATGTCCCCATCCCCGGGTTCTCTCAGGTACTGTCCTGAGAAACCTCCCCCACAAGATACAACCACCACTCACTAAGATGTATGATTGAAGTCACTCAAGCGACACCTGACAATAAAGAAATAGTATAAAATAGAGTTAAGAATGTGGAGAAGTTGAGGACGACTCCAGTGTAACATCTGGGATCAATTGACAAGCTTGAACCTGTGTTCTTCTCCCTTTGTGAACGGACAGGATGAGAGGGAATGGTCAAATAATACTTGAGTCAATGTCACTGTAGATTTGAGATAATTCCATCTACTTCTTTTTTTGATATTGGTAGATGTAAGCATGCAGGAATTACATTGCTGTCTTGCATACAGCATCAGATTGGGGTCCTGGCTTCTTTTGATTGTCTGCTGTGATTGTCATTTTCAGAATTACTCAATCACACCTTTGCCTTATCAATACTTTCTTTGAGTCTAGATACAAGTCTTCATATGAAGTCTTCATATGAACTTAAAAATATGTTCTTCAGGTAAGAATAGCATAGCATATATAATTTACTCCACTGTGATTTTTGTATCTATCTGCAAACTTTACCATGATGATTCAAAAATAATTAGCAAGACAATTGAACAGCAACAGTATGAGAACAAGTATCTTCTTCCTGCCAGATAACTATTTTCCCACTCTGTGAGACTTACTAAGCAGCCAAATTCCAGGTAATACAGGTGACATCAGAGTCACCTTCTCTTCCCAGTTTACTTTTCAAATTTAAAATCGAATTTCTAGAAATCATTATGAGAAGTGGTCAATTGCAAATGTTGGAATTTTTATACATGAAAAGGGAAGAACTTTTCATTTAAAAAATCACAATTTTATGAAGAAAAAAACATTACTGTGGAAAATTCATGAACCTCAAAACCCCATCTTCTGTAACATATCTAGAAAATTCAGGGCACTCTTTTTTTCTTTTTTTAAAATGTAGCTATAGAATATTCATCTGGTTTTGGAAATGTTCAGCGTCTGGAAGGACTACAGCTACTGAACAGTATCTCAATACCAGCAAACAAGTATCATTCATAACTTTGACTATAACTTGGTTATGAAGCAATTATAAAGTCCGTGTGTCTAAACAGACTCACATTAATGTATACATAGGAGTATTTCAGCATGCAGTCACCAGTACATGCTGCACTTGAAAGTATGATGACTAAGGCTTGAGAAATTTTAGCTAATTTTGTATAATGCACATTGCATATAAGATTATTTTCTGGAGCTTTCTTGTTTTAAACAAGGTTTTCCTCTCCTCTTTTGTTTTTTTTCTGTTTAAGTGCTTTTAAGAGAACAAATTATGTGAAGAGAAAAAATTATAAATTCATTGAAAAACAAAAGATTTAGAAAAGGAAAATATTGTGTTCAGTCTACTATGAGGGCAGGGACTAAACTATTGGTTTAAGGTACGCAAGAAATCCTCTTTGTCAGCACCCACTGATTCTCGGACACCTGAAATACAGACATTTTGTGCAAAGAAGAAGAAAATGAGAATATTCTGACAGGATGAGGAAACAGCCTTGTCACAAAAAACCACATTAGAATGAGCTGGATCACACCCAAAATACCAATTTGTTTTCAGGAGAGGAAGTTTCTGGAGATATTTCATATTTCAGCTACTATTAGTCAATTGTGTCTACATTTTAAATGAGACCATTTGCTTGTATTTGCTCCCTCAGTAACAGAAAACATCTGTGTTTTATTAGTCTGCCATGGAAAGACACTAGGGGCATAGGTTTATCCTAAATGAAGCACCTTTCCTACAGTGAGATGCCAGATTGATTTACATGCTCTTGCAACACATGGCTCACGGCAAAATACAGACACCTCTAATCTGAAACACAAGAGCTATTTAACAGTGCACATCGATACTAAAGTGTACGCCAAGCCGTGAAGATCAGAACACTTTATCCAAATCCATTACCAGGATTTTTGGACAGCATGAACACATACCTACCACATTTCATAGCACAAACCCCTCAAAACAGTACAACTACCAGCAGCCTAGACCTAAGACCTTGTCCTTCGGTTAGCTACACAACAGCAGGCTCCCCTGAACATACTGAACTGTGGCAATTACTTTTTGCTGCTTTAATGCAGATGTGATATATTCTGCAAATTTGCATCAGTCTGGTTTCCTAGTGAAGGAAGACACATTCCTGGATGCTTAAGTACAAGAAGACTCAATGCTAACAGACTGGTGGCATGAGAAAAATTATGTGCATCCTAGTGCAACAACTTACATACTGAAAGACTAAATAACAGAGTTCTGACCTCTGTTTTGCCTTGAACCCTCCATAGTCTTGGCACATGGTTTTCCTGACTCACAAGTCACAGAATACTCGGAGTTGGAAGGGATCCACAAGGCCCACTGAGTCCAACACTTGGAATGGCCCATACAGGGGACTGAACCCATGACCTTGATGTTATTAGCACCAAGTTTTAGCCAACTGAAGTAAACTCAGGTATTCAGATGGTAGAGTTGTTGCAAGTGCCTTCACTAACACTTCTATGCCAAAAAACTCTGCAGTCCTCATCTGGCTCCCACTGTGTTAACTAAGCATAGGAGGACATTCTGTCACTAGACTGGGGATCTACCTCTCAAATCTTCAGAAAAAAAGCATTGTGAATCTACTGATAATGTTATACAATATCATAATTCCTTCTTGGGTATTTCACCAAAACTAGTTTTGAAAATCTGCTGCTGCCCCTCTTCCAGCCCCTAGGCATATGTAAAAAACCAACCAACCAACCAACCAACCAACCAAACAAACAAACAAAGAAAAAACCAACCAACCAACCAAACAACCAACCAAACAAACAAAAAACCACCCCAAATCCCCACAGTTTTAAATAAGAAACAAAATTCAGATGCTTTTAACTACACTGAAAACCAGTTTTCCTTTTGTACCTGGGAGTATTTGTACTACTGACTGACTGGCATCTTCAAATAAATTGTTCATGGGCCAAGTACTCAGGTGTAAAGTTTACACAACTGAATTCCAAATGGAAGAGGGAAGCAAAGCTTGACACCTGCTATATCATGGTTTCAAAAATACATCTCTTTGAACCTGAAGTCCTGTCTGCACTAGAAACCATATGTTCTTATTAGTCAAGGTGCTAGTTCCTAAGTCACTCAAATACACATTGAAATGTCCTGTACCCTCAGACATCTGCATGATATGATACATAAAACAGAAACTGTGTCCTGGACTTACATGGCTTTATGAAGGGTTACAGGAGGATTTGAGCACCACCCAACTTTATTAAGCAAAAGTCATTATTATCATAGAGCTTTTATTAAAATAGGTATAATGGACAGAGATCAATAGAGTGCTTAACCAAGTGCTTAAATTAAGACAGGTGGCCCGTTCTCTTCTGTAGGACTACGTTTAACTACGTGTAACTCATTCCTACACAGCCATCAGTGCTAAACACTTTCCCAAAGGAAGCAATGGACCTGGCAAATTTGTGTGGGGAAAAGCCATTGACTTGTTATGAAAGAAGACATGGCAGATGGGGGGAGATCTATGATTTCAGCTCTGAATGCCAAAGAGCACTGCAATACTCCTGTTGAAGCAGTGTGAGAAGGACAAGCAAAGACCCAGCCTGCACGAGTCTGAACTACCTTCTCCTTCTGTTAGGTGGTCAACTAAATGTCAAATTACTGAGGCAGCAAACACTGAATTCTCACTGCTGATATTCTGAATTTTCTCTGGAAAAGTAAGTGAAAACTTTCAGGACTGTTAACTTGGCATCTTCCATGAACACTGAATTCACAGCAAAAAATTAAGAAGGGAAAAGTCTCCAGGCCAGTTTTAGAGGAACAACACAAGTTGTACTGAGTTGTGATAAACCACTAAAAGTGTGGAGTGACTCTATTTCCAAAGCAATTGAAAAGGTACTGTTTGAATGCAACACTAAGCACAACTAATTTGTTCTGGTAATGCCTTTAGGCTGTCAAATGCATTTGAAAAAGAACCCCATTTATGATGCAATCTTACAGTAAAACGTACCAGTGCTATCTAACTGGACAGTGAAAGCAGGAGCCTGCTGTCTCTCATTCACGCAGGAGTGGTGCAAGAAAAGAATATTTCTCTTGTACCACAATAACAAAGCTGTAGGTGACAAATGCATTTTCCTATCAGTTTCAGCATTAACAGGTCAGTACATTCACTATCCGGCTAAACTTCAACTTGCACTATCAAAAAAATTAGAACAGACAGGCACCACTTTAAGGCAGTTGGTGCAATTTACCTCGACTTAATAGGGTCTTTCTGTGGGAGGATAGCTAGGGTTATAAGCAGTCCTACAGATATGTTCACACCTTTCTTTGATGCTTTATAATATTGGATGCTTTCATGATACTGGTCACAGAGATATTTATCCTGCTCAGTTGTTTTTTGAATCTACATCTTCATTCTATTAAAAAATAGCAGATTTTTTTTAATGTTCACCAGGTTCAGCTGCAGCAATGATAAAGGGTTGTTTCAGTTTCTTCATGGCTGTTTGCTCTCAACTCTATTTTATGAGCAGCCATACTTTGGAGCTGACCTATCATGTGTTGCTTCTGCTGTGCTTCCAACAGCAAGACCAACAGAGCTCTACTGGGTGTGCTGCAATCTCTGAGTTCCTGTTTTACACAACAGTAGCTATTAGACAAATTTTCATATTTCCCATAATTGAAGGTGTTCTTGTTAAAGGAGGCATCCACTTCTCAGGGACCCTGGGGTAAATGATATCTCTGAAAGGAAGGAATGACCAGGATCCTTGTCATCCAGATAGTTTTGAGGCCCACTGGCTGGAAAATCCCATTGAGTCCATCTGAGTCCAAAACTCAGGCATATAATTGTTTCTTCATTGTAAGTATTTGTCCTGGGTTTAAGTGGGTGTGGAGCCTAAATTTTGGCTTTAGTTTCAGAGTAGACATTAGATTATCAGCTGACTTGAGCTGGGTCAGGCCAGCTGACAGCTGACTCCTACTGGCCAATGGTATCCATACCATATTCTGACATCATCTCAAACAAACACAGTACAGTAGGAGGAGTTCTCTCAGTTCCTCATGGCTGCTCGTCTGGGAAAGACATGTTCTTCTCCCAAACAAGGCCCCACTGCCACTTGCTGCTGTGGTATCTTAGGAGAGGAAAATGTTTGTCCTTAGTTTTCTCCCTGCTTGGGTCTGTCCCTCGGGGGATTGAGTTCTCTTGGGTGATTTGAGGCTAGAATGGTGGGACTTTTGGCTGATGGGGAGTGGGGAGTTATTGTTTGTTATTTCTAACTTGTATAGGTGTATGTTATATTGTAGTCTTCTTTTCATTTTCTCTTTTCTGTATAAACATATAAACCTGTTCGAAGTTTCCAGGTTTTTTCTCCTCCCTTTTCTCAGCAGGGGGGGAGCGGTTGTGACACTCTGTATTGGGCAATTGGCATTTTGCCAGTTCAACCTAAAACAGAGGAATTTAACAGAGGAAGCCACAAATTTTTAGAACATAAGTAGCTGGAACTGGTTCTGCATATTTCTAGCAAAGTGTCTTCCATGTTACAGACAACTATATTAAATATACCAAGTTAACATTTTGGAATTGATAGATTTTCAAACAGGAAATGAAAATATACCCCCAAATTTATAAACTATGCCTTTTATCTCTGATTAGTTTGTCTCATCTGTTTTCCTGAGAAAATTATTTGTCTGTAAACATGGGTTTTCATGTATGGTTGTTGTCACTGGTACAAACAAGAGGAGAAGTTTCACTAAGTACGATTTTCACACTCCTTGGAACAGGAAGATGCCTATAGCATCTGCATGACAATACAGGAACTGAGAGCTTCTGCAAGGCAATTAAACAGGCAGGTACAGGGTCCCAAATGCACACACTCTCTCACACAATTAATGTAGTATTCAGAAACTGTAACTTTGTCTCCTAAAGTGCAAGGTCTTCTGATTTATCTGTCACTGAGAGAAGAGAAAAAAACCACTCATTCATAATAGGAATATTGTGGCATGAGACTTGGTATCTTGTCCAACATAAGCAAAGCAATAAATCAAAGAATACAGCAGCCAAATTTTTAAAGAAAGAATGTTTTCAGCTGAAAGAGAACTGTCCTTGACTTTCTTCATCTGGATGTAAAACTATGATTCAACAGCAAATATGAATAAAAAATTAAAATGTACATATAAAACAACTGTAGCTCTATCCTCAAAAATCAAAACGTGAAAATGAGAAATCTCTTCCTGTGAGATGCTGCAATTGATAATGCTGTTCCAGGATACCAGGGGATACTGTCAGCTTATAATTTAGACAACACAAAAATTAACCAGAATAGCTTCTTTTCATGTCTGGTCTGTATTTGTGCATGTGTACTTTTGTGTGCATGTGGATGCAGATGCATGTGCAGCTTTTTTTTTTTTTTGCCTAGGAGATCAACTCAAACACGGCAAGACTGACTAATGCATCTCATGCTGAAAGTTTCTCTCCAGGGGGAACTGCCTTTGTCCACACAGCACACCATTAAAAACGGTAAGGCTCCACATGGGAGCACAGGCCTTCCCACATGCAGCAGCAAGCAGGATCAGGGGAATTAATGATGCAAAATGTTGTCTAAAGCAGGCATTTCACTAAAGAGCAAGAAACAATACAGGTCTAAAAATTTGAAGCGCTCATTGTAAATGAAAAATAAAAAAAATGGGTTTTATTTTGCCCTGTTCTCCCACAAACATTCAATATGAGAAAATCCCTTTTATTTGTTTGCCTGATCTCCAGTTGGCTATTCCTGAAGAGCTGTCAGTTTTCCCCTTTTCCCATGGCTACATCAATTCTGGCATGGTGTGCACAGAGCAGAAGGGAAACATTTTTACTTTCAGAGCTGGATTCTTGTCCCTGTTAGAAATTTTGCAACTGAGGAATTATGCAGGAAAAAGGTAAATCCGGGTCATCCTCACTCTAGCAATCCCCAGCAGCTGCTATAGACCCTGGAAGTGACAGTAGTCAGCCTTGAAATTTCTACAGCTATGTAATATGGCTGGAAGCAATACCATTGAACATACAGTTGGGATCATACAAATTAATACAGTGCAAATTCTGCTCCTTTGCTGATCACCCCAGTGAGCTCGCTCTTGCCCTTTCAAAGAGTAGCTGTGCTGATCAATAACTGGAAAATCTGTTAGAACCAGAGAAAATTGTTTGTCTTGTGAAAACTGGTTCTCTCCTGTAAACATTTGCCTTTAAATAGCGTGGACTGCAGCTGCATCCTAGATTGAGCAAGCCAGCAGAAATTGCTCACCCTAGTTTGACTTGAAAGGAGCAGTCACTTCTGCTTCTCTCAATCAGCCTTGAACTTGACCCCTCTCCCACCCAACTTAGGGCCAGTGCCAAGGGACTGCAGGATCAGGATCATTAAGCAGTGCTGAATGGACAAGTCCTAAAGTGAAGCAGCGGGACAGTCAATTGTAGCCAGAATGCAGCAGATTTATATCCACTAGGTGAAAGAAAAATGACTCCTAAGTGGGCTGGAGCAGCTGTGAAACTGGTCTGCCATAAGCAAGGATGAAGCATGGGAATCTCAGAGAAGAGACTTTTTGCTTTCCAGCTCTAAAAGCAATTACCATAGATAAGAATAAGTTCCCGGCAGGGCAGGCAAACTGACAGGGCTCAATCCTTAAACAGCAATCTGATCCCAGGGGAGCTTCCAGGTCACTTACAGACCTACCATCGCAGCATCGTTACAGACCGAAAATGTGACAACAGAGTAGGAGTGGAAGAGACCGTCCCTTCAAATAAACTGGTGTTGCCCAGAAAGAAAGGCATTAAAGAGAGGATTCCACATGGAAATTACTGTCCTCGATACACGTGTTAGGGGAAAGCAATATAGTCAGGATTGGTAAGAGTGAGCTGCAGTTCTACAAATCAGAAAGTAAAATTCTAAGGCATTTAAATTTTTAATTGAATCCCCTTTTAGTGTGCTAAATTTGATTGTGATTAGTGTTTTGTAGTTAATTTCATGGATCAGAACAATTGTTCTTTAATCTCCTAAACACAATTCTGTAAGGCCTAAAGCTGTATTATATTTTTGCTGTAAGCACAAACTAATATATTTTTTCTAATGAAAGATGAAATAATAATATGTTACATTGTGTGAGGAGATAACTATTTGGTCTAGTGGTAGACACTGGCTTATTTTAAAAAAATCAGAGAAGAAAAAAACAGAGAAAAGATCAATGTTAAAGTGAGGAGTGACAGGAAGACTGGAGAAAATGCAGTATCTTTCATTTCTCTAAAATAAAGTTTTGAACCCTGTGTCTCATGAGCCATGACAGAGAGCAAAAAGAGAGAAGACAGAGCAGAGCAAGGAGCATGGACATTGAAGCATGGAAAGATGTATGCTTATTATTACTTAGAGAGACAGGTGAAAACAACGGATAAGTGAACAAGTGAGAATAAAAGATCTAGAAGATGAGGTTAAAGCTGAAGTGGTACCAGATGGTCATGCTGCAAGAAGGGAAAATAAAGAAACTTTACTTCTGAAAAAATATATACCAATAATATGTTTACAAAGGAAGCCATCACAAATAAAACTTTTAGTGTGAGGATGGCTGGAGACAGAACTATCAAAGTTTTACTTAACAGGGAAATGGTTAAAGGCACTGTGCGACAACTCTTCTATTGCCTCTGTAGTGCCTTGGATCAGGCTAGCTTAGTGCAATGTGCAGGCAAACTAGGGCATGCATGGGTGCATCGTGATCACTAGGGGTAACCTAGATAGCACTAATAAGTACAAATACTTGAGCTTTCCTTGATCTAGCATTAACCAATTTCAGATCCATCTGTTCCACTTTGGATTGCAGCCTGGATGTTTCATGTTAACTTCATATGCTTCTAAATTGCTTTGAGTTGTGTCTTCTATTAACTAATGTTCATAATTCAATAACCATCTGGACAGAACATGGGCAGTGTTCCCCTCACTAATTTCAAGATTACTTAGAGAAAGTGGCATAGAAAACCTGACTTCATGCCCCTAAATTCACTCCCAGGTTTTAAAGAACACTACTTACAGAATCTTTTCTGTGCCCAAATTAGTAGAGAAACACATTTAAACTAAATAGAAATGTGCTTCAAGCAAACAAAGCAGAGGATAGTAAGCCAAATTTTAATTTTTTTTTAAATATAAGTGATTACATGACCTTCAGAGCCCTTTTTCCTAAGCATAGGAAATTTGAGGCTCTAAAGGAAAAATCTTGTTTGTAATAAAGAAATGGGATGTAATGAACTGATTTAAGGAGACAGGATTTGATCCAGTGAGTTAGTGGGAAAACAAAATAGTCTACCCTCCCTTTGTGGTTTACATTGAGCCTGTAGAGCCATCTCCATTTCAATTTTCCTCATTAAGGAGTTTTCTCATTTCAGTTTCTCTCATTAAAGACATAAAGTTTAAAAGGTGTCAACTAACTGGAAGAAATTGTGTTTGTACAGTGAATTGAAATCTAGCAGCCTCAAGTTTTGCCCTCAATTACATCCACAAGAACATATTCGTAACTTTAGTACTAATTGCAAGTACAGATGGTATCAAAGTCATTTATTTTCAGCACTTGGGATTTATCAAAAGAATGAAGGTAAAGTGGCAGACTGAAGTGACAACTCTTGGTCTACTCATGTGTGTTATCACTGATCACTGGTAGAAATAAGCTTGAATTTTGTCCTGTTGAATGAAGTCATCCTAGCACTGAGTTGGAAATAAAGCAGGAGTTGTTCCTAGATTTCCTCCACATAGTACTATCACAGAGAGTGAAACAGTAACATTCACTCCAATATTGTAAATAAAAAATATTGAAAAAAATATTGAAAAGAGCTAGTAATGTTTATTGTGGAATTTTTACTGTTGACCAGCAGCCCATTAGAAATTACACAAGTTGCCCCGCCATCCCATCTTCCACTCGAGCAGGGAACCATTTCTTTCCTTCTCCATTCCTTCTCATTCCTCTCCTACTGTGTAATCATCAACAGTAAGGCACCTGCAGTTTAAGATTATATGTGACTGTTAAACCCGTCATTTTCTAAAAAAAAAAAAGTCTGCATAGTCACTTGTCATCTAGATTGAGTAGATTTATGAAAATATCTTTGAAAAAATTCCTCCTCACACAGAAAGTGAATATGCACTTTTGGCTGAAAATACCTCAGAAGCTAACAGACTCTCAGGAATACTTGTCTGCATACTCCTCTCTGGGAAAAAATAAAATCTTTTTCAGATCAAACAAAAGCTTGAAAATACTTACCCTCTTAAAATATTAAACAAGAAGATAACAGGAGAGGTACCCTCATATAACCCACTTAGATTTTCTAACCTAGTAGACAAAGAAAAACAGATGAAGGTGCTCAGAAAATTGAATTCAATGGCATTCTGAAATAATATTACAGCTGAATTCTGCAAACTTTCTTAATGATCAGCCTAGTTTGGCTATTTCTAAATACCCTCCACTAACTCAAGTAATAACCAAGAATGTAGGATTAAGTAAGTCGTTAGTCAAAGTCAACATTGTTCTGCCTTTTGCCTCCAGAGACATACTTACTTTTGCTGTTAATGAATAGCTTTGTGTTATTTCCATTTAAATATTATGTGTTGCCTACTTCTTCCAATTTTCATCTGCTTCTTGGAATACCTGCAAATTTAACATTCAGATGTGTACCTACAACTTTAGCACATCAGAATTTTTCAAAAATAGTCACTGTCATTGTTGAATAACACTGCTAATAAAAAACTCCCAAACTTTCCTAAACAAAAAAGACATACCTGAAGCCCCTACCAAACAGTTATAGTTGATTTTGAAACTCTACTTGCCATACAATTATTCTCCTGACTGTTGTTCTGTCATTTAAGAGCAACAGGCATATGCTAGACTGAGTAGCAAATTCTTCTAACACCCTCTGTTCATGGAATCCCTTTGGGAAGAGCAGGGGGGTCTTTCCACCATGATCAGTGAAGGGTTTCCCCAGAGGATTACATTTTTTATATTTTACTCTTGCTGAATGAATTTTCTCTGCAGTGTTTTTTATGTTCTAGGGTTCCTATTTATTCATACTACCAACTTGTAAATTGTGGATTTTATTGTGTATGTGTGCAAATGTTACTCTCACTTCCCATTTCTCAACAGCATGTGCAAATGCTTATGCTTGCAATGGCCCTTGCACAAATACTGCTTAAATTACATTTTGCCTTTTTTTCCTCTCTGTGCTTATTATCTTTCTGAAGAAAGAGTAGTAGTAATCTGTGGCCTTCAGTCACTTATTCTTTTTAAAGCAAACTGGAATTTTCTTGTCTTTGAGTCATACCAGAAGAAAAAATCATATACAGCATGATATCAAAGAAGTGCTTGTTTGTGCCTGGAATTTTGTCTGATTTTCCAGTTACATTAGAATCATAAAATCATAGCACTTTTAGATTGGAAAAGACCAATGACTGAGTCCAGCCATTAACCTAACACTGGCAAGCCCACCATTAAACTATGTCCCTAAGCACTACATCTACACATCTTTTAAATACCTTCGGGGATGGTGACTTCACGACTTCCCTGAGCAGCCCGTTGGGCTTAATGAATGCTATAATGTTTCACTGTTAGGAGAGTCCCCTCAAAGCAGGCTTGTTTCAAAGAAGAAAAATATTGTATTTAAGCTAGTGTAAAAATTATCATTTGCCCTCTGACTAAGCCTAAAACGTGGCATGGTTTTTATATCTTCTGTTGAACCCTGCACAGATGATTTCAGTCTGGAGAAGACCACTCAGGGTCCCGGGGCGGTGGCTCAGCTGTTTCCATGGCTACACAGGTAGCAGTGGCTGTCACAGCCCCTCTGCCCTGGGAAATCCCACTTGTTATTGGGACCTCTGCACCCTTTGGGTATGGCCCCTTGAGAGCACTTTCCCCTAGGTTACCCTGGCCTGGCGTTGTACCTATTGGTCTGCTCTCCCTGAACCTTTGGAAAGAGAAGAAATGCTACTGAAGCTCAAGTAATGCAACTATTTAGTCTTATTTTGTGTCTACTGTTAAGTAGTGGACAGAATTTGCATCAGTGTCCCAAACAGGAAAGGTAACTTTGGCTTCAGTGCCCCTTTTGCTCACTCCATTATTGAGGTGGACAAAAGCAAAGGTGTGACTTAGCCCTGAGCAGACTGTAACTTCTATAAAAGCAACTGACATGAAGTTGACATGACCTGGCAAATCAAAGAACACCTTTTCTTTTATCTTTAATAGTAAACTACTTCTCCTTGTTTCTGAACTATGCAACATGGATATTTTAGCTTGTGATGTTATTGACAGTTGTCGCTCCTATTTGTATAGCTGAGGGGCTTGGGGGGCAATGGTGGGGGGTTGTTTCCCCAAAGTCATAAACCATTTAATATGGTAACTAACTTAATATTTGTAGAAAGCCCACAGCCTGGTTTTCAGACTCAGGAAAGTGAATACAAATGTCAGATACATTATCTAAAGTTTTGTATCACCTAAATTGTGAATACAGTGTCATATATATAGACTCTGCCAGCTGCTGACTTGTTTTCACTGTTCACTTTGCATCTAGTCTGAACAAGACAGTACAAACCTCTGTTTTGTCACAGGTTGAAGTCAAGGATGTAAAAAATAAAAGTATAGTACCTACCTTTGCTTTGGACATAGGGAAGATTGCTTTAAAGAGAAGCTCATTCTGCATGTGTAAAAATGCAGATTGAATGTGGTTTTACTTTGTACCTATCTAAGTTTTAATACTGCTTTTATATTTTAAAACACAAAAGAGATGTAGAAGTGCAGGTCTTATGTAAAATTCATCACAAATCTTCAAAACAGGTTTGATATGGCCAGTGACAAATGATGTCCCATAAAGCATTGCATGACTATTTTTAACATAACTCTCATACATAATTTCTCCTGCATTGATTGCCCAGCAATATGAACATGTTGAAATAGAAGGCATTATAAGCGACAGGCCTATGTATCTCCACTTAATCTTTTCAGAGCCCCTACTCACTTGATTTCATATAAGAAGCAAATAAAAACAAGTGATGCTGACAACTGGAACCATTCCAGCAGCTTAACTCTAGCCATTTATTTGTATTAATCACCGCTGCATACACATGGTGAGTGGCTGCTAATTCAAAAGATCCCAAGCACTTCACTGGCTTCACTGTCTTCATCTTTACTTTCCCTCTACTGGACAGAAATTTCCCTTTCAGCTGAGATCCTAAAGGTCAAGCCCTCCCCACACCAATATCACCAGTCACTGTGGACTCTAACCTTCAGATTTTCTAATATTCTCATAATGCTTTTTTTCTGAAGTGTTTTGATTTTGGGTTGTTTCTTTTGTTGTTGTTGTTTTTGTTGTTGTTTTGGTTTGGGGGTTTTTTGAAGACAAAATTCCATTTCTCTATCACTTTCATAAAAGCACAACTTTCTCTAACCTCCTACCTCTCTAAAGTTGTTTACTTGGGCACCCTCCTCATTTTTCATCCGCTGCCTCCACTTGTGTCCTTCGCTGTAAGACAGATGATAAACGGCCAGAGCATCGACATGCATTGGCTTTCATTCCCAGTTTTGCCCACTCACTTTCTGCATGACAGGATTATCTGGGATCTGAATAAAAGCTAGGATCCATCTCCCCCAGGCAACGAACAGCCATATTAAAGGCAGGCACACCAGAATCCATTTGCAGGCACTGTGCTGCAGCATTGGCCCCAACCTGGTACAAATGGGGACAGGGAAGGAGTCAAAGTAGAACGGAGAGAAGAGCAAGTACTAATCCCAAAAAGCTTGAGGTCCCCTTCCTGACTTCAGGTAACATGTCTGCACGGTGGACAGGGTGGCTTTGCTGCAACTTTGGCTGTGTAAAAAGGCTAGAGAAGTTCACTGTCCTCTATGCCTTTGGTGGTCATGTTGCCAGCATCTGCTTACCCTTCTATAATATGGAATAGTACCACAGAGGATGCTGTGAGCCTTAGGGAAATAAGACACTGAGATCCCAGGTGAAGGATTCTGAAGGTGAATTCTCCATTGGGAAGAATTACTTCACTGAAAGGGTTAAAAAGTATTGGAACTGGCTGTCCAGAGATGTGGTATAGCACTCAGTGCTATGGTTTAGTTGACATGCTGGGTTCAGCCAAAGGCTCGACTCGATGAACTTGGTACTTTTCCAACCTTGATGATTCTAACTTGTGTCACCTCTGTTTTCGTTTCATACTTTGCACCTGCACTTTTTTCCAGAATTACTGTCATTGTCATCCTGTCTGTGGATACTGGGAAGCACCTCTTCAACCTTCACAGTTATTTGCATTTCAAGGGTAAGTTAGAAAATAATTGCCACTTGCAAGCCCAAGCATTCAGCACGAACCCCCAACCCTCCCAGTGACTCAGTGGCTCCCAGCCTCCTTCCTGCTGTGCAAACACGGGGTACGCGCAAGGACGGGCACAGGGTGCTCACAGCCACCGACTCTCATTTGCACCTCGAGGCAAGGCTGGCACAGAGCAAGCACTGCTGCACCTCATTCCACAGGGCACAGGCTCCTGGGGACGGGGCAGGGGCACAAAGCACTGCTGCACCTTATTCCACAGGGCACAGGCTCCTGGGGACGGGGCAGGGGCACAAAGCACTGCTCCACCTCATTCCACGGGGCACAGGCTCCTGGGGACCGGGCAGGGGCCTAGCGCCGGGGCCCGGGTCGGGCGGCTCCCGGCAGGGAGCCAGAAGGGCAGCCCTGCGCTCCCGTCCCGCTCGCCTGTGCTACATCGCGGTGCCCGCAGCCCCGCTGCCCGGTGCCCGCCGCTCCAGCTCCCAGCCCGCTCCACCACTCGCTCCCGGCCCCGGGAAGTCCCGCCCCGCTCGGGGCGGCCGCGGCTCGGGCCAGCCGTGGCGCTGCCGGGCGCGGCGCTGCCGGCGGAGGGTTCTGCCTGCGGTGAGCAGCGGGTGGGCACGGCGGGGTCCGGAGCGCCCCTGCGGAGCCGCCTCGCGACCTCCCGGCGCCCCGAGCCGGGCTCGGCCCTGCGGCCCTTGGTCCCACAGGGGCACCCGGGCCGGGAAACTTCTCCGGAGCTGAGGAGCGAGAGCGGGTTCCGCGCCCTCCGTTGCCGGCCCGGGAGGGCCCGAGGCGGGAGAGCGGGACGGGCGGGCGGTGCGGGGGCGCCGGGGCCGGTCAGGGGGTGGCGGGGCCGGTCAGGAGGTGGCGGGGCCCGTCAGGGGGTGGCGGGGCCCGTCAGGGGGTGGCGGGGCCCGTCAGGGGGTGGCGGGGCCCGTCGGGGTGGCGGGGTCTGACAGGGGGTGGCGGGGCCCGGCCCAGCCCCGGCCCCGGGACGGGGGGCAGAGCGCGGCCGGGACAGCGGAGCCGGGTCAGGCAGCGGCACGTCCGGAGTGCGAGGGGATGAACCTCCTCCTCTCTGTAGCAGCGTTTCACAAGACCAGATGATAGTTGTCAGCAGAGCAACCCCGAGCTCAGGCGGCTTCACTGTGTGAGTGGAGCAACGCTGCTATTTTTAGTGCTGGTATTTAATATTTGTACAGTCATAACAAGTTAAATATTGGAACTACGTCCTCTCTAGTACTTCTCTCCCGACAGTCCCCAAGGGTGTCTCTTAGAAGGAACAAATGCCTGAATCCAAACCTGCCTTCAGCTGACTCTCCATCTGGAAGCACCCATATTCCTCTGCAAGAGGCTTCCAGAGTAACTAAAGCTTAACAAGGCTCAACAGCAAAGCTTCCTCCTTGCCTTTGAGCCTTGTTGGGATTCACACACCATGCATGTAGCCCGTGGCCTGAGGTGCTGCCCTTTACAGCGCACAGCGCTGGCAGACTCTGCTCTCTCCTCCGGCACGGGCCTGGTGAGCGGCGGAGGCAGCGCAGGATCTGAGCTAGGGAGGTTCAGGTCCCCCTGCCAGGTCTGCTTCGGTACTGTAGTCAAGCCACTGCTGGGCAGTCGCCTCTAGTGTCTGGCAACCCCTCTGCATCAGGACTTCTATTGTGATGAGTTTGGTCTCAAGCTGAAGCATTCAAGTCCTGGTGGTGAGGAACTCAGATGAGCCTAGCAAGAACTTAAATGTATATATGATATCTAAGACACTTGTAAGCATGATTCTTTTTCAGGTTTGTCTTTTGTTAAGGGTGGTGTCTTCTGTATGCTAAGGGCTTATGATAGCTGTTGAACAAAACAAATTTTTACCCAGAGGTCACTTGCATTTGGGAAATTTTGTTTTACTTCTCTGGAATTCCCTTCTGCTTTATACTGAGTACATTATTCAACATTCTCTGTTGTAATATGTTCTGTAGTGTTTAAAGGTTGTTGCTTTCTTTCTGCTAGAGGCTGTTTCAGTGATGGGTGAAGTGATGCTTCTAATAGGTAGTTTTGTATCATTTTGTCAGGTACTTTGGGATTGTTTTATGAAAGACTACATAAGTGTCATTTATTATTATGAATGCCTCTCATGGTTTGGAATTTAACAGACATTATATTTGCCATCATGTCACCATCATCACATTCAGTTTTGTAGTTGTAATCAAAGATGGCAACAACGGCATTCAGATGCTTAATTATATTTTATGTAGGTGACCAGTGCTAACTGATTGAATTAATGCATGGTGGAGCAGGAACAAGTGTCACTGCTGCTTCCTTCTGTGGTTAGGGAGCCATCAGCTTGCTTCTCACACATAAAAATCAGTATATAGTGAAGCATATGGCACCAGTGAGTTCTGTGTTTATTAAAGGACTATTTCTCTGAACATTCTGTGAATTTTATTTCTTATTTCACTTGATGTAGATCTAACGTGTTTTCCCCATCTTTCAAAACTTGGAATACTGTAAAAGTTCATTTTTTAGTAAGCTGAAACCAAGACTTCTTAAGGTTCATGAAAACAGTGAGATTTCTGCTTGCATCTGACTGGCCACCTGCCTGCTAGGGGGAGAAGAAGAGATCTATCTGGACTGTGGGAAACCTAAAGTTCAAGTCCCTAGTTTGATTCAGTTTTGCAGTTTTGCAATTTTTTACATTTTCTGTATTTCTGGAGAACTGGATTCCCAGCTGTATTGGAAGGAGAAGGGTTAGGGTTAGGGTTAGGGTTTGGATTAGTTCTAAGAAGAAATATCATCATATCAAAACAGGTAGGGTAGTTTTTCTGCTTTAATATAATATTTTGGTCCCAAATTAAAAAGCTTCCTCAGAATTTTCTAAGCAGTGGCCATGTGTTTGGTCTAATAGTAATATGCATGTGAGTAATAATCCAAGAAAAACATTTTATCATAGTAATAGCTGGGATATGTTTCACAAGTATTTAACTACTTGGATAAGATGAAAGTAAGAAGAAAGGTCCCCACCACCATGTCTTATATGGCAACTTTAAGTAAACCACAATTTTTAACTTGGATCTCAGAAACATGTAGAATCATTCTTCTCAAAGACACACTGAAACCCTAGTTTGGTGGAGCCAAAGCCACAAGGTTTTTCCTGAAGTAATTTCTGTGGAGGAGAGAGGACCAAAAAAGAATGGTATGTTACCTGCTAAACTACTCTTCCTTTTTCTGCTCTTTGGTATCTCACCTCTTACCTCAAAGTGCAAAAGAGAATTGTTTTATCCCACAGGTGTCTTTGCCCTGTCCAGAGTCACTGCAGTGAGGATTAGTCACCCAGTGGAAGGAATTTACCTCTTTTCTTTGCTGTGATTTGTGTACCTTCTGGCAGATGGGTCATTTTCAGATGGGTCTGGAAATGTTCAACTAGTTTTAATGCTTGAACTCTCATGGTTTGTAAGCTTTATTGCAGAACTTTATTCTTTGTTGTCCACTTTAGACTGGGTAACAGGGCTTTTTTGAAAAACATATGATAGTTTCCAGGACAAAAGTACTGACTTGGTATCTTCTTTCAGACGTACTGTGAAATCCCATTCCGTGATACAAAAATGCAGTGACAGGGTTCTGTGTCCAGTTCTTGTTAACACTGAATATTCAGCAATACCTGGAAAGGAAAAAGAGGGATATGCAGGAGATCTGACGATCTTGTCAGCTTGTGTGTGTTGGTTGTTCCTGCTATTCCTATACTGTTGTACCCAGATAGGGATAAGAATTTAAAAACAACAGGAGTGGTACAAGCTAGAGGTTTTTCATCTTGACCACTGACAAAGCATGTAGACTCTCCAAGGGCAGTCTCTAAGTTAAAAGATACTCATTAAGTTATACTCATCAGGTTTAAGCTTCCCCTCGACTCACATTAACTTTTCTTCTGTGGGCTAGTTTCTTGTTAGAACAGATGGGACCTTGAGAAGGGCATGCAACTTCCATTTCCTGACACAACCATAGAGAGGAGTAGTCATAGTAGAAACTCTGAAGGCTTTTCTCAGTTTTTTTTTTACAGTAGATCTTCCTATTAGTTGCAGATTTTGTGATGTAGTTGTTTGCAGTAGTGGGACATTGAATTTAGTTCTGTGCATCTAAGTTCACCACTCACTAGTAAAGGTGGTTTTCTGGAAGTCCTTGTTTTTCTCAGCTGCTGCAGTTTGCGGTGTTGACTGAAGCACTAAACTCAATCCCCGTGCTATTTTCCACCGTGCATGGAATGGCTTCACAGGTCTCAGTGGATCAGTGACTGCTGTGTTCTATGTCACTGTATGTGGCAAGGCTGACCTTGGGGTTCATTCATTTGAATTTTTCTAGCTAGTAATGTCCAGTGTTGATCAGGAGGTAATAATGCACATCAATCATCCACTGCTTAGAGATTTGTGTGGTGAGGAGCATAATACCAATTCTTTGGTGTCTTAGACCTTCATCCTGTTTCTTCTTATTTCTGCATGTAAAGATCACAGAGTGATTTTGTATGGCTCCTGGTGACAGGGCTGTACAGGTGAATGGTAATGCTCCACTCAGCATGCTTACTGAAATGTTTAAGCTCAAGTGAAAATATGTGTATGTGACCTTAAACTGATGAAATTCAATAGAATAACAGCAAGTGTAGAATTAGATGTATGCTTGTTTCAAATTTGAAATTGAGAGGGAATGAAGACTGGATATCCATTCCTGAAAAGCACAGACTTGTTTTCTTGTCTGTTGTTGTCCTAGAAGAAAGGGAATATGTGCTTTTAGCTCAGAACCTATGAGAAGCAAATAGGATTCCATTTAGTCTTAAGAATACAAATGTATGTATCAACATGCAGGACTTACCCCATATTTGCATATAGCATAATGTGACTTCAGTTCTGATTTTTGGCCTAAAAACACTATGTGTGCATGTAAAATATAATTAATGTAATGGTTGACCCTGGAGGAGAATTTTTATCTGACCTTTTATCAGGAGTAATTTTGGAAGCTGCCCAAAATGTAAAATCCCCTGAAGTTCTTCTAAAGGAGATATTAATGAAAAAACACTTATGGGTATGCTGGTGTCTCTGGGGAAGAGAAACTTCAATGTGACTTTGCTCAGAGCAGCCTAGATTTTGAGACTGTTATCTGCACAGAAATGAGGTAAAATGAAACTCTGACTATTCTAGCCACAACAGCTAAACTTTAGCCAAATTGAAGAGAAAGTTGTGCAAAGTACAGAGTGGGTTGGATTCTGCTTCTTGGGGCAGATCACTGTTGGTGTCCATACGGGGTCATTTGCTGACCACACGAGCTTGCTTTGACGCCGAAGGTTTGGCCGTACTGTGAGATCGGTATGAGCGGCTGCTCTTGCTCCAGTGTGGCAGTTCAGCTGTAGGGCAGCAATCTGTGCTGTGTGTGTGACCCTTGGACCATGTGGAGCTGGGAGGGCTGTCTGTCTGCCACGAGCTGAGCCACGAAAGGAATACGCAGGAAGAATTTTCACGTACCTTTCAGGTGAACATTTAAGAGCTTTGCTTTTCACTTACCCAGCTCCTCACCCCAGAATGTCATTTCAGAGGTTCTGAGGGCAGGGAATCAATATACTGGCCTTTACTATATGTGTATTAGTGTTTAAATTTCTCTTAAAATTTAAATGACTTTGCTTTTAGGTTGTAGAACGTGTAATACATTGCATGAGTTACAACTCAAGCAGTGTAACTGCTGTGGTGTGTGTACCTGCATATTTTGCTGGGATGTCTTTTTATCACTGTAGAGTTATATAATGCTTGGCTAAAGCTCTCGTATTTTTTTTCATTGCATATACAGTAACTCTTTATATAATCTTATTTTTAGTTCCATAGCATAGAGATTTTTTGGTTGCTTAAAGCATATGTAGAAAATCTAGTGAAAAACAATATTTAGCATTTCTTTTACCTTGACTTCTTAAGGAAATACATGGTTTTGAGTGGTTTGTGGACCAGAGGTAGGTTGTTGAAGGCCACAGCATTAACCCAGTACTGAGTGTGTTTCACAAAATGATGTGGCAAGGTAGGGATAGATGATGCTTTTAAAATATTCCCACCAAGGGGTCTCTAGGCTTTGAATTTCTACCTAGTTGAGAGATTACACATGTCTGAAACAGTGTGGTTCTTACTTGCTGCATGAAGATACAGCCACCCAAAGGTGGGAAAGTGCAGTGCCCCACTAAGGGAAGAGCTGCAACATATGCTCCTCTGGGATTAGACAGGAGTTTGTGTAGGAGAGAGGCACTGTACGTGTTCCCTTCCTCTCTGATAAGAGCTTTATTCAAGGCATGAAAAATCTGCCAGGTGACATAATTTCTTAGGACATGAAGCTTTGCCTCAGTGTTGATGCTTATGTTAGTACTAGTGTGCCCTTGTCTCCATAGACAAGGGGCTGTGCTATGAAAAGCTGTCACGATACCTTTTTTTTAATTAACAGAATATGAAGGTAGTTTAAAAAAGAACCTCAGTGCTTCTGAATAGGTAAAGTTATTTTCCTTGGCTCATATTCATGAGTTAGTGTGAAATTCAGCAAATCATGATAATCTCATAGCTCCAGTTTTGGAGAGGAAAAAGACCAATGTGACTTCTGACCAGTGGCAATTCTGAAGATGGGGAAAAACACTTGTGACTTTAATGAGAATAATCTATAACCTTCATGGCAGCATGTCTGCCATTTCTGCAGAAGACACAGGAGTTTTCCCAGAAACCTGCGTTTTGTCAGTACTTTCACACCATTTTCAAATTCTGTTTCTTGGGCAAAGTAGCCCAAAAGCAACATAAGATACAGTGTTGTCTCATGTAACACAGAGAAAAATTGGGGTGGTGTGAGAGTGCCTCTGTAAGAGCATCATAGGTTGTTGGACACCTTTGCAGAGACTGACACAGAGGGACTTGCTGGGCTAAAGGACAGGTGAGCCTCTGTCTGTCCTGGAGCGTATGCAAGTTCAGTCCTGCTGCTCTCCCCCATCCAGCTGTGCTGAGCTCTGCTCCACAGCCCCTGTAGCTGCACTTTCTGACACTGCATGAACAAAAAAGCCATGCTTATTGAAACCTCTGTATGAGAGAGCACATTGTATGAGAGTGTTTCAGGCGTGTTTGTCCTGTAATTAGCACTTGTAAATACATTTTTGAAGAAGATAAAGCAGACCCGGCAGCCATCTATTGGAGAAGTTAGAAAGCTTGCTTCTCTGGTGAGGAAGAGGAAGAACCACGCGGGCAGTATTGGTTTCCTTCCACCCTGTAAACCTCTGCAGGGTTGGCAGAAATATGGGAGAAGATAAAAATTATATTTTTAAAATTCTTCCTGACACAGTCTACATGTGTTCTTTTATGCTCTGCCTCTCCTTTGTCTTGCTGACTTTTTCCCTTGTTGTGAAATGTTTACATGTGGGGAATGGTGAGATAACACAGCATAGACTAGCTAATGGTCATTTCCTACAGATGTGTAATATATTTCTAATTTGTGGCTTTTCCATGCTCTGTAGGGGCTGCTCAAAGTAGAGTTGAATGCTCAAGACTTTTCCTCCATCTGTAAATATGTACTGAACCTGCACTATGTCACATTTCCCAAGACTGAATGGTTATAAAGGAAAGACCTGCTTAAAATGCTCTCGATGCAGCCAGGGCAGCCCTTGTTTCTAAATAGCAGCTGTATTTAACTTTTTCTGGATACAGTAAATACCTGTTGAGCCTTTTTTTTTTCTTTTGCTTTTTTTTTGTAAATTTTATGTCACAGGAGTCTGGATTTAGTGTTGCTGTGATCTCACATTGTAATGTAATGGCAGTAAAATGATTCCTGTACTAGTTTACATGGAATCTGTGCTAATGCCATTAAAATGTGCTTACTGAATCAAAACAAATGCGGCATTAGTGTGTGGAAACTGTGTCTGTGCGATTATAGTGCTTCAGCAATATGAGATTACTGTAGGAAGCAACTAATCCAAACCCAAGGAGACTTCCCATTACAAGACCATTAAAATGACACAATGACTGAAGCTCAAGTTTCAGATGGGAAAAGTGGAAACACAAATCTTGCCATCAGTATTCAGGCAAAACATCTATTGAACTCAGTGGAGTTTTTACCAGACTCAGGAATGCAGTACCATGACCTTTTTAGCAGCCAGTCTCTTTTCTCTTAACAATACCTCTAGGAAAAATATTTACTTCACCAGTATTTAATAGTTGACTGATGGGGAGAGTTGCATTTCATGCACCATACAATTGGTGGTTGTAAAGATTTGTCTGGAGTTTATCACAGAAATCTTAAAATACTGTTTCAAGGCCTTGGGAAATGATACAAGTTTTGGTTATATCTTAAAACAATTGTCATTTTATTCTGTCTGAATATGTAATTTTCAGGAAATACTTATTTCTCTCCCTATAGAGCACCTGGAGCAGAGAAGCCTTGGTCTGTCCAGGAGCACCCTGGCAATACGACCATATAAGTTAGTGATTTTCAAACCCAAATAGCTGTTAGTGCCAGATACAAGCCTACCTGTTTGTCTTCTGTCATAGGAATCAGGACCTTTCCTCCTCCCCTCAGAGTGGTTTAAGACTAAGGAAATAAAATTCATATGTCCTGTGTAGGACCATCTAAATTCTACTTACCCAGAATTGTTTCTTGGGTCCCTCCTTAGTCCATGGAAGGAGAATAGTATTACAGAAAGTAGCTTGTCCTATTACAGACATTCATAGTAGTCTGGATGAATTGTCTATGGGTGTGTTTTTCCATCTCCACTATGACAATGGTCTAGACATAAATAATTTTAAATGGCTAATTGAGGTGATATGAATTCAGTCCTTGGTGTATGAAAGAAGAAACTTCTTCAGAAGAAAGTTCCGTGTAAAGCGTGGCATGCAAGTCATTAGTAAAGCACATGAATGTTTATTTCTCTAGTAACATACACAAACTTAGCAGCCATTCTTACTCCATTTAAAAGCTATTTGAACCTAAAATCTGTTTTAAAAACACTTAATTAAATTCTGATTCCACTAAGTGAATCTTATTAGGAATAATGTATCATTATAGCATAATTGAGTTAGGTTGTCCATATAAATGACAGTAGGGAAAATATCAGCACAGTGGTTTTAAAAATTATTCCAGTCACAGGTTGTTGACTGTCTTTATTTTTTACAATTCTTTTATTAAATGTGGTGGGTTTCTAAAACTGTGTTAGTAAGCAGGCACAGGCATTAATATTAATTGTATTTTTCATGCAGATAAAATTAGGCCTACTTTAAATGCTGTTTGTGTCAGTTTCCATTTTTGTGATGCTTCTTATATTTATAAAATCCTTGGCCTCAATCAAAAGATTCAGTAAATTCTGTATGTGAGCTGTAATGTGAAATCTAGAGTGTAAAAATTAACAGGTTGGTGTCTGCTAGAAGAGAAACCTGGCACTGGAACTGGTAATTTTAGATGTTTTCTGCTGTTATAAATCAGAATACAGCAGCCTCAGGCTATAAGAAGGTCTCACATGTACAAACACAGGTCTTCACAATGGGCAGGCCAGATTAATTGAGGGTAGTCTGAATTAACTGTGTCAGAAAGGAATTAGTGGGAACAAATGCTAAAAGTCAACTTTTCATCAGTGGTAATCTGAAAGTGAGCAAAAAGTCAATTAGAGTGGCCTTTTTGAGTAACTGCACTATTAAATAACTAAGGAACTGAAGTGGAAAATTGTTAAGGAAACAGACTGTAATCGATTTGTGCAAGCTATCAAAATAAATAATTGTATATTTAGTTGTATGAAAAATTTGTATATAGGTTTGTTTTGCTAACTGAATAAATGGTTTGGAAAATTCTTAATGAACATGGGGAAAGAAAAGTGTGTCTCCAATGCAGAAAGTTGTTATCACGCTTTATGCTGTCAGGATTTTACTGAATGCCAGAGTGTAGATGTTTAATATTTAAAAAAAGGAGGGGAGTGGGGGGAGTAAAGGTAATGTGCTTAGAATTGTGTCAGTCACTTTGCTGTGCATATAACAATGACTCAGATCATTGAACTTCCTCCAAAATAGTGGGTTGCTCTGTAGAGCACCAACCTTGTTCAAGGATGGAATTAATGACTGGGTTGGACAGCTTAATTGAATTGCAGCAGTCAGCAGTTTCTGACTAAGACAGGTATTTTGCTTTTAATTATTTGCTCAAGAATAATACTTTCTGAAATCATGCAGTTCTTATTTGGCAAAAAAATAAATCATTGTATTAATCAGCCAGCAGTCTGTTCTATGAGAGTAATTATTCTTCTGCTTTCTCAAACAAGTTAACACACTAGTTTAGAAATCAAATACCTAAAAGAACAGTTCTTCCTAAGTCTGCTTTTACACAAGGCAAATAAACATAGTGGATCGTTTCTTATGGATGGCCAAGTTTTCATATTACAATAACTGCCAGCACTGCAGACTTCACTAGGCAGGCAAAAGCTGCCTTTCCCAGGGGCTGGGTCACTTACTTGCCTTGGTACTCTGGCAGTAACTGCTTCTTGTGAGATCAAAGTACCCCCAAAGAGGTCTTGATGTTCCTGTGCCCTTTGATATGTAGAGTTCAGTGCCCTTCAAATTTCAGGTTTTCTGTCATCCTGGTGGATTAATTTTAGCAGTTAAAAGGAAGATGTCCTCTGAGGGCTTTACCAGTAACAAACCCATGTTTATGACATTATTCACTAAAAGGGAGACAGGAATGGGAAAGACCTCTCTCTTTAATCAATAATGCATGCTCTAGTTAGTCCTTTCCTCTGGACATGATTAAACATGTATTTTGTTTCATAACTGATGATTTGGTTGACTAGGGATTTTAACTGTATATCCTCAAGCCTTTGTGACTAGCATCAGGAAGATCTAACATGAACTCCCACTCCCAAAAGGAAAAAAGCAACAAAATCCCAGTGGGGAGAGCTGTGGCTAATTCTAACCTGCAGTCAGGCCAAACTGGTGCAGGGCCTTTGGCATGAACCAGCTGCAGAGGGTAGCCTCAGTGTTTGTCACTGCTCATAGGCAGTTTTGAGACATATTGTTGTTTCATTCATGTTAAAGATGAATAAAGAAGTGTCTGGGATGCTGAGCCATGTAAGTGTCAGATTAAGGGCTGTTCTTAACTGGTAAAATATTTGGCCAGTAAAGCACTTTGGCTTCTCCACTGCTGCTTGGGGGCCATGCTACATCTTTAGCAACTGCTCTCAGCCTTAGAGGAGTTGTCGTGGGCTGTTCCAGACTTCCACAACAGAGCTGGTGGGGGAGCACCTGAGCCCTGCTGAAGCCAAAGCAGCAGATACCACCCCCATCCCTGCATTCCTCATGCAGAGGGGCAGACAAGGTGCCCAAACACAGACAGCTTGCTTGGCATGTGAGCGGGACAAGGAGTCTTGGAGGACAGAGATAAATAAACTGAACATGCCAGTATGGAATATTCAGCCTTGGTGCCAAGTGTGTTCATGTAGTGGCTCAAGCTGACAGAATCTGACAGCTGCTGAGGAGCAAAGAATCCTAAATGAACATACAGTGATTGTTGCTAAATAGGAAACATTTGTCTTAATGTGATAACTGACTGTAGCACAGTAAATGATGATGATTTTCTTGTACTGTAATGTGATGTGTTTATGTTGCTGGACTACCCATACAAGTGCAGTTGGGTGAAATAAATGCCTTGGTTTTCATACTGACCACTCTGCTGCAAAATACTGTTTTTGAAAACATCCCAGCAAACACACACAGTGTGTAGGTACATGTGAGAGAAAGAGTAGGGAATTCAGAAATTGCTTGAGAAAGGTTTTCTCTTTCTAAAATGTTTTTGTTTCCTCTCTTTTTTCCTTCTCAGACTCTGATTTTTTTTTACCTTTTGTTGAAGAAAAATGCCTTCCTTGAAAGGGAAGGTGCAGACTGTGTTGGGCCCCATGGAGCCAGACTGCCTTGGCTACACATTGACTCATGAACACTTGACTATGAACTACAGCAGCTGTTTTTGTCCACCTTCTCCAGGCCAAGAGCCTTTGTCTGATGGGCCCATTGAGATGAAGAACTTGTTTTGGATTAAGCAAAATCCCTACAGCCATAAAGAAAACCTTCTTTTGTATCAGGAAACAGATGCTGTGAGGGAGGAGCTTTTGCATTTTAAAGCAGCAGGTGGTGGGACTATTGTGGAAAACACAACTACGGGAATTGGTCGGAATGTGAATACTTTGAAGAAACTTGCTGAAGAAACTGGAGTTCATATTATTGCTGGTGCTGGGTTTTATGTAGATTCCACTCATTCTTCTCAAACTCGGGCCATGACAGTGGAGCAGGTTAGTCTTAACCATAGCTTTGGTGTCTCTCTTCTGTGAATTAACTCTGGGTAAGCCAAAGCTGGAAAGAAGTTTCAGCAAAATAGATGAAATATAAAGGTTCTCAACATGAAAAACTTGGGAACAGCATTACTGCTTGTGTGTTATCATTGGAAATGATATAACTTTTCTAATTTTTTTAATGGTCCTAATTAACCTTTTACTTAATCACAGGTTCTGTATTAAGCCTTAAATCACTTTTAGCCAGCATATAGCAAAAAAGTTGTCATGAGTAACTTTTGTGAGAACACAGGTTGAGAAAAGTACTGAAACTGTAAGTTTTATTCAAGTTAACCTTGATAATGTTTCAACAAACAAAGCCCACAAGAGGAAGATGTATTGTTGAAGTTGGACATCTGGAAACGAGGACCTTTTGCAGAAACCAGCAGATAACTAAGAAGACAAAGGCTCAGTATTTGTAATGGAAAAAAGTTACCAGAGGAAAAAGATACTAAAAAGAGTAAAACTGTGAACTAACTAGCATAAGGAACAAGAGATTAATAACTAATAATGGATATAATACTAGTTAATGAAAGGGAATTATGTAATTTAGAACCAATAGCCATTAATTTAAAAATGTGTAAATAGGTGAAAAAGTGCTGTATTGGGGTCTGTATGGAGGCAGGATTTTTGTTAGACACATATACACCCAGCACTGCAAATAAAGTCTGCCTTGCTTTCTAACACTAAAAACACAGTGTTAGAGGGTTCTGTTATTCCCTATGATTTTGGAGGTATTTGGCAACAATATAGCTGGAGCAGCACTACTGCATGTGCTGGGATTATCTGTCAGCATTTCCAGTTCTTAAGCTCTTTTTTTCTCTGAGGAATTTGTTATAACACAACAGTAAAGGAAAATAAGGTACTTCATGTGTGGACAGCTGGTACAACACCAATTATCCTGGATTTTGTTACTGTTTTTAAGGAAAGAGTATATCCTTTCTAGCTCTTTTGTCTGTTTTTCTGGCTAATTGCTTCCCAATGAGTTTACCCAGCAATCTTGTAAAAACCATGAATAATTGCAATATATATAAGACAGTTGTAGATCATTGTGTTGCTCAGGCTGTGTGTTGTATTTCCCTATCATTTGTCCAGGCTTTTCAGGGAAATCTACATCAGGTTGTCTGTACGGTGCCCAAGACAATGTGTTAATAATAACAGAGGTCCCCAGATATTCCCATAATAATAAATATTCATTCATCTTTTATTAAGAAAGTGTGATGATGGCTTGAAGAGGGAACGGAACTCTTCAAGGCAGGAAGCTGTGAATGCACAGGAACAGAACTGAGAAAAGTTTTTTAAATCGGTCACAGTTTACAAATTAGTCAAATTCATTTTTAAAATCAATGGTCAAACCTTGGGCTGTGCTGCCAACAAAACTGGACCCTAGCTGGCCCAAGATGTATGCAGCAGTGCTGCTTTTCCTAAATGTTCTTCCATCACCTGAAATTTGATACAAATAGATTTCTCAAGGCAAAGATTTCCCTTCTGTATTTGCTGGATTCATGGAGACCCACACATAACCTGTACTGATCACTTAATCCAGCACTTAATCCAGTCCAGAAGGCCGGTCACCATCAGTGCCATTGTGTGCTCAGCTCTGAAGGTGTGCTTGAGATACATGGCCTACTCCGGAACAGGAAAACTAAAGCCTTTATAACAAACTACTTTTATTAAGAGATTCTGATGTTGGTTTTGCCTTTAAATATTTTAAAAGCAAGTTAATTGACCCTGTAAATTTATCAGATGAACTTTGTTTTTGTGATTTTGAAGTCAGCAGAGCTCCTGTTGTTTTACATCGGCATTCCCATAAACAGGATTTGCCTTAAACTTATCTCTTCAGGATCTTTGCCAGAGTTTCTCCCTTCCCTATCTGACTTACATGGCTTCCTTATTCTCTGATCCCTTGTTTCACAAGAAATTAAATTGTGTCTGGAGCCAATTCAGAAGTGCAAGACACAGGTTTTGGAATAAACTAACTTTTTTTCCCCAAGATTTAATCTCAGCCTAAGTCAGAGTTCAAATTATATGCAGACCAGTCTTCTTGGCAAACCTGGACAAATGTGTGAATGGATACTGTAAAATTGATTTGCTTCTTTCCTTGCTTTGGTCTTAGTGAACGGCTGGCATAACATTAGTTGACAGAAACCAGATTTTAACTGCAGTGTTTTCACACATCCAGCTGTTAATTAAATAAATTCAGAAAGACCTTGGAAGTACAACTAGCACCGTGTCCATAGGCCAAATGTGATGTTATTTAACACAAATAGTATTAGTAACCAAAAATGTAATTTTCCTGTTCTCTAGCTCACAAACATTATCGTTGATGAGATACTCAGAGGAGCGGATGGGACTAACATCAGGTGTGGTGTGGTGGGAGAAATAGGCTGCTCCTGGCCTTTGAGTCAGAGTGAACACCGAGTGCTTCAGGCAACAGCACAAGCTCAGTCACAGCTTGGGTGCCCTGTTATCATCCATCCCGGCAGGAACAGCGACTCACCTTTCCAGATTATGCGCATTCTGCAGGAAGCTGGGGCTGATGCTTCAAAGACAGTCATGTCTCACCTGGACAGGTAAGCAGACTGTCCATCCTGCAGGGTTGCTATGGCTCACTGGACTGAACTACACTGGAAATAGTTGACATAAAGTATTATCTTCAAGTTTACTGACTTAAAAATAAGTGCTTTTATAGAGCTTGATCAGCCTCCAGCAGGGCAGTCAGGATCAGCTTTTAGATTCACAGTGATAAAGAGATTTTGGTATTTTAAATGCTCTCTTTGAAAGCCTGGGAAAGAGATTAGGAATAACTGTAACCACATTTTAAAAATGAGAATTCCATTAATTTGTATCCCTGCACAAATCCCTGTATTTACAAAGTACTGGGCATTTAACAGGTCTCACCAAATTGGGTGGGAAGTTGCTGTGTTTCCAGCGTGTTTGAAAACTGGGTCACTCTTCAGGGCCTTAATAAAATCTCACATAAGCTAAGAGAGAACTCCTTGATTTATCTGGATTCTGGCTCAAAGCAGAAGGCAGATTTTTAGTGTTCTGCTACCTAACAGAAGAAATACTGTTTAAAAAGACAATAGTTGGGTTTTGGATAGTTCATAGCATAGCCCAAATAGCTAAGTTTTAGTTTCCTTAAGAACAAAACCCAAGAGCTTCACATCAGATGTGGAGAGGAACTGGGATGCTTTTCTGTCTCCAGTTTAGAAATGCAGCCTCTATTACCAGATCAGTTTTGTATGACCTTGTGTTGCTCATGGTGAGCTGGACTATGTCCAAGCATCGATTAGTTTGGCCAGTTGCTGAATAATGGAGGCTGTTTGTGGTCAGATGATTCTCAGCAATTGGATTGTTTGCCTTCAGTGTGAGTGTAGAATAGGCAACAGAGCTGTGCTCCAAATTTCTGATGCTTTGGGTTCTAAGAGGTAGCAAATGGAGCTACAGGTGTTTTGTATGCAAAGCTCCTTGTTTTACTTGGGAGTTTTAGGAACATAAAATCCAGTGCCATGAAATCATATTTGATTAATCATAAATAATATGGACTTCCTCTATGTATTTACCTTCATTCCATTGTATCTCTAGCTGTATTTTCTTCCCCTTTTCAAAGGAACACCAATTACTCTAATCTTTTTTATGAAAGGACTGAGGAAGCTGTAGGTATCAGTACTTATATAGCCATTTTGATACAACATAACCATGCAGTTATGGTTTTTTGCCTTTATACTCTTGTTTTGGGTTGAGCTAGCAAAACACCAACTGTCCAGGACAGAGTGAAGAAGGTTCCTCCTCCCCCCCAACCAGCTAAGGGAAAAAGAGGGAGAGGGAAAAAGGAACTCTAAACCAGGTTTATGCTGAAACTAACTATATGTATTTATACAGAAAAGAGAAAATTAAGAGAAAACTACAATATAACACACACTTACACAAATTATATATATATATATATATATATATAAAACAAGGAATAACCTCCCACTCTCCAATTAATACAAAGTGTATTACCCTACATCTATAAGTACTAGTTTTCTATACTCTAAGAGACACCATGCAAGAAAGAGAAGGTATAACAACAAAATATTTCTACTTCCCTGAACTCAAACAAAATGCAAGTAGCGGCAGCAGGAGCAGGGCCTAACAGATGAGAGCAACTGCGGCACGTCTTCTCTGTACTCCAGCCATGGTGGAACTGACCAAGCCACTCCCACACACTGGATTTTACACCCTTGGAGATGATGTAGTATGGTGTGGAATACAATATTACTGGCTAGAAGAAGTCAGCTGTTAGCTAGCTCAGCCCAGCTCAAGTTAGCTGACAATTTCAGGCCTAGTCTGAACTTTAAAACCTAGATTTAGGCCCACCTGGCCAAACCCATAACAACTCTGTTGTAAATTGTTGAATTAAGTATTTTAAGAATTAAGTAATGGTGGAAATTAAGCAATATAAGCAGACAAACAGTCAAGACAGAGATGCAGTTTTACTAACAGCCTCGGATGGCACAGTATGACATTTCCTTATATCTCTTCCTGTCATTACTTTCACACATTCAGATTGGCACTTGCTATAACATAAACTACTGTGAAGTTTGGCTTTGCAATGTGCATTTAACATTTTAAGTCTCTTCCAGTGAGAAAAATCCATGTGGAAGCATCCTAGTCCTTTAAATGTGAGATAAATTTGTACATGTTTTTGTATTTCTATATTTCATGTCTCCATTTGACATAGGCAGAATGATAGTTTTCAAGTGGATTTACAATGAAATAAAACTAAAGTACTGGCTACTGAGTTTTGCAGTGTAGCATTTTAGAACAAAAGGTAGCAAGTGTCCCTAGTGGAACTGCCTCCCCATGAACCAAGCAGGGCTGGATCTAAAATAACCTGTTCTCTTGCTCTGCACTTTAAAAACTCATTTGGTGATAAATGTTCAGTCTGTAAACTGTAACATTTATTTTAAAATAACATTTTTATTAATTACAGTTGGCAAGTCTTAGACTCCTGCTGATGGCAGGCTTGTTTGAACGAGATTTTTCTCTCTTTCAACCCATCTGTTCCTCCTACTTGGTCCTGTTGTTAAGTCATAATATTGAAATTGTGACATCAGTAATTTCCGTAGCAACAGACTGTGATGTAATTCTATAAAGTAAAACTTCTTTGTGACATCAATATCTGCAATAATAAAAAAATTAAACTACTGCCCTTTTGGTTAACTGTGCTGCTCTTGTGGAAACTTGATTTTTTCTTAAATGAAGAGAATTGTGGCTATGAGGATAAAATCGTATCATTTGAGTGCTTTTGTTTTCCTCTGGACAGCTTACACACTTGGTAAAAATGGTTCAAAAACCCCCACAATATTTCAGAGAGCATTTTTTCTGTTGCTGTTCTTTTCCAAATGAGTGAGATGTGTTAGAATCTTTGTTCCTTCACTTTTCAAATCTGCTGCAAAGCCCATGTCCCAGGTACTTACAGTGCCATTATATATTTTGGTGAGAGCATTTCCTTAAGGCGTTCTGTTCAGATCCCAGTGCAAACAATGATATATTGCAGTTCTAATGGCAATCTAGAAACATCACTGTACAGAACAGAAACTAAAGACAAAGTTGTGTATTACCTGTGTGTGATGGATGAAACAAGCCCTGGATGGAGCTGTTTTCTGTAACTCTTTTGGGAAAGTAAATCTGTCTTGTGTAACTAATCCATTCTCTTTTTTTTTTTTAATGTCACTATGAATTAACCTCCTACTTAAATGTCCTTCCTTGTTAGGTTGTCTGTTTGAGAGGGTTAATGGTATCAAAAGTAAGTAACCTCCCTGTTTCCATTTAAAGACTATCATAGATGTTTTCATTATTTCATGGGGAAAGAGTTGGTTTTGTTTTGGAGGTTTTTAATGCATGAAATCCCTTAAGTTGCATGTGTCAAAGAGGAGCCCTGATTTTCAAAAGGATTAATTAAATCTTAGATTATTGTTTCTAACCTTGCAAGAGGGAGTTCACAAAATACCTGTCCTCGTAGCATGAGATGTTTTATTTCTGTACAGTGCTGACTGTGTGTTATGTGTGTTCTGCAGGACCATATTTGATACAAAGAAACTTCTGGAATTTGCTGAACTTGGATGCTATTTAGAGTATGACCTATTTGGTACAGAATTTCTTCATTATCAGTTCCATCCTGATATTGACATGCCAAATGACAACGAAAGAATTGCAAGGTATCTGTTCCCATGCAGTTTAAGCTATAGCATGGCCATTGACAAAAACATATTATTGGTACTTGTTTTAAGACCTTCACAGACTGATTTTGCTTGCTGTTCAAAATTGTCTTCTATCATACTAAAATAATACCATTTTCTCCTGCTGCAGTCACACCTTTAATAGCAGAGTGTATAATTTCCTCTATCTGCAGAGGGAGATGCAGAATCATAGTATTGTGCAGTTACTTGAGAAGAACATCAAGAGCTTTTTTAACTTCATTCTCCATCCTAATTCCATGCTGATCTGGTTGAACTTTATAATTTACTGCATTAATACACTGTAAAAAAAGGAAAGTCTGGAGATACTTGATTTATCTTAGGGTCTGGCTTTTGTTCGAAACAGCATTGGAAATCTAGTGCTGATACTAAGCATCATCTGAACCTGTTACATCCCCTCAGTAGTGTACTAACCCAGCAAAACTCACTGTTTGTTTTGGTGGATTTGATCCTGTGCTTCTGTCCTGAAAAACTGCCTTTTTGTTTCCAAGTACTTTATCACCTTTCCACCCCCTCTCCTTTTGCCCTTTCTCTCTTCTGAAGGATGTGATTCCTGTCTCCTCAGAGCTCCCATGCTCCTCACACTCACTCACAATGAGAAAATATTGGTCCCACTGGCAGGATACCTCTTCCCTGCTTCTCATCAGCACCTGCAGTCTCAGCTCAGCTGCAGAGCAGATCTGTTCTGCTGTGCTAACACAATGTATTGCCAAGGAGATGCGTTCTGTGCAGAAGCTGTCTGAGAGGAGGTAGGATCAGCTGGGAATGGGCACCTCACTCCTTCCACTCCATCTGGAGGTGTGATCCTTCTGTGCTGTTTGTCCACAGCATTTGTGAGCAGTGAAATGGCAGTTTCTGAGGGGTGGGGAGAAATCCTGCCTGTGTCGTTTTACCTTCCAGTCACAAATGGTTCTTACATTCTCCTCGATGGGATAGATTTTATGATCACTGATCACTAATGAAGCAACTTCTATCTTTCATTTACATTTCAGACATAGTTTCCCTCCCCCTCATTGTCAGATTAACCTTGAAACTAATCTCTGTTTTCAAACTGTTACCTCCTAAGAAGGTGTCGTGGTTACTCTTCCACTCACTGCCAAGCGCTTGCTGCTGCTTTTCACACTAGAAATAGTTTCTCTCTCTTAACAGTGCTCTCAGTCTGGCACTCAGTATTTTAAACTGTTGCAATGAATCTGCAGTTTTCACATTTAGAATGGGTAAAGTTGCTCTGTCTCCTGTGCCTTCTGCCCTCTCCTGTGCCACGGAAGGTCAGCATCTGCAGAAGTACTGCAGAATATGTATAGAGGACTGGACTATGCCTTGGTTAACAAGTGCTTGTTCAACCATGGCAGTTTTGTTCCGTCCATGATACTTGCTCAGCCACTGATGTCTTTCCTTAAACTCCCTGGCATTTGAGTATTTCTTGCAGCAGGCTGCTCATAGGAAGAAGTGAGGAAAAATTTGTCTTCTCATTGTACAGTGTGAATATGTGCATTTGAGTTAGAAGTGCCCTTAAATGGATACTGATGCACCCACAGTGGACTTAAGATGGCAGTGGCAATCACTTTAGGGTTTTGTTTTGTGAAACACCACCAGAGAAGAAGAAATCAAATTGACCTCTAAATGAAAATACTAAATGGAAAATATATGTTCAGGTCTTTTCTGTTCAAAACATAAACTTATGTAGTCATAATGTACCTACTCAACATTTTAGCCATCTGTGTTCTTCAGCAGTTTGGCTGCAATCTACTGCTAAGGCAAGTAAAGCACTTGATTTTTGTTCATGGACAGTTTTGTTCTGAGTGAGAAAAAAGTACTAACTGAACTTAAAAGAATAAGCAAATAGAAGCAATGAATAGGAATGGAAAGGATCATATGCCTCCCCAACCCAAACTAGTCCAGATATGAAAATAGAGGTTTCTAAGATGTTTGGTCAGCGAGGAACTTAGTCCCTCCAGTGCCGCTGCTCTTAACTCTTCTCTCATTGAGAACTGGAACAGACTCCCCAGGGCAGTGGTCACAGCACCAAACCTGTCTGAGTTCAAGAAGTTTTTGGACAATGCTCTCAGGCACATGATGTGATTTGTGGGGTGTTCTGTAAAGGGCCAAGAGTTGGACTTGATGATTCTGATGAGCCCCTTCCAACTCAGCATTGTCTTACAACCTCTCTGTATTTCAGGCTGCAGTAGATACTTTTGATGTTCTAATGCTACAGTATACATAGTGTTGTGCACTATATGGTACAGTTATGGTGTTTGAAAAATTTTAGCAAATTCCATCCTAACTTGCCTTCTTTCTGCTGCCCATATTGATTAGATCCTGCTACATGCACCTTCTCATAAGTAACTGAAATAAAAACTGGCAGTAAGGGCTTTCAGATACAGTGTGGTTACTTAGAAAATTCAGTATTTGTTTTCTTGCTGATCAAAGCGCGGTCAGGAAGGTAAGAACTAGAATTGCACAGTTGTAGCAAATGATTGAACTGGACACCTTCATGAGGAACGAGCACTTTCCAGGTCTGGTCTGTCCGTCTCTGCCACTTCAGTTCTGCAATCTACTGCCAAACTAAACTGAAGCTTACTGGGAAGCTTAACAGTCATTCAGAACAGTTTAGAGATTCACCTAATAAATTCTAAAAAATTAGGTGATCAAGGCACTAAGGCTACCCGAGTGAAACATGGAACCAGAAGCAGTTGTAGCAGTCAGGCTGCAAGGGAGTGACCAGAAAGATTACTTCTTTTTCCAGGCTGACTTGTTATTTTGCCAAGCCTGTTTCGCTGGGATGCCATAGTAACTCCTCTTATTTCCTGGCACATGCTAGCACTGTGCCATGCCTGTCTTATTTATCTTGTTCTTTAATGAACATCTTTGAAGTGTGCTTGGATGGTCACTGTCTATATGGAACATGATCCTGGCAACTTCCTAATTTTATTAACCTGGTTTGCTAAATGGGATTTAACTGAATATGTGGAAGTATTTGTGTAATTCTGTCACACACAGACTCTGGTCATTACAAATGTAATGGGATCAGCTTTGTGACAGCAGCAAGAGGTAACCTGCTGAGAAGGAGTTTAGGTAGCAAATTATTACTTACTCATGTATATAAAACCTGTGTCTCATGTATGGTGATGCTGAAGCTCTGGAATTCCTGTGTGAACTTCATGGGACTGGGGATGCAAAGTCATGTGCCATTTTGAGATGTGTGGTTTTCAGAGGTAGTTTATTTTCATGCAATAAAAAATGTGGTTTAATTTCAAGTAAATATAAGAAGTATGTTTTCTGAGCACCTAAAATAAGTATTTTCTGCTATAATACAGTCCATCAGTGCAGTAAGATTAGGAATGTAAATCCTGGTCAGTTCTGTGTTGTTGCAGTGGGAGAACTTTTCACTCACAGGTATGCCTTTAATTTTTCAGGATTCATACACTGATTGATGAAGGCTATGAAGACAGAATTCTGATGGCTCATGATGTACACACCAAGAACAGATTGATGAAATATGGAGGTCATGGATATTCACATATCTTTGAAAATATAGTTCCTAAAATGTTAATTAGAGGCATATCCCAAGATAAAATTGATAAAATACTCGTAGCAAATCCAAAGCGGTGGTTGACTTTTAAGTAGGAATAATGAATAAATATTCCTGTTCTATAGGGAAGCTTGATAAAATTCAGATTTCTTTCAGGAGAGCAGTCATTTTAAAATTTGGTTCTTTCCAGAGAAACTGAAATTTAGTAAGGAGATGCAAACAAACTGATTATAAGTTTTCTTTTTAATTAGAAATAAAAATTGTGTATTGTCTCTGCATTTTATCCCTTCTGTAAGTTTGTTCATGAGTGATTTACTGATGAGCCTACCTACAAAATCTTTTCAATAGAAATTTTAAAATAATTGTTTAAAGAGCATAATCTAATACTATTATTGAATGTTACCCCAAAGTGCTTTTGAAGATACATCACCTGGACTTTGAAAGAAATTATGGTTTTCAGTTACATTTGCTATCTGCAGGGGCTGACTTTAGTCCTTGTAATAGTGACAATCTTCTTATTATCCTTGCATTCTTTAAGTAATACTTGATGAAAGGTCTGGAACTGTTAAATAGCTTCCATAGACAACACAGGGTAAAAGGCATCTTAAATAAATGTAAAATGATAATGTTTCTTTATAGTTTTACAATTTACTTAATTTTAACTGAAAGTGTAAAAAATACATGGAAAAATATATTTTTGAATAAAGGAATTTGATGACCTCTTAAACTATGTGCAGTATTATTACAGATGTCTTTTTTTAATCACATTCATTTTTTATCATGAACTTCTGAAATCTCACAGTGATCATGTAAAACTTGATGCAGACCAGCTTCTTTTTTGTAAAGATGCAACACCAGAAGCCAAAATATATTACATAATACAGTTTTAATGAGTTGCAATAGTTATAACAAAGGTTGTGATATAAGTCTTTACAAATCAGTATATCAAGATATGATGAAAAAGGAAGAAATGTTTGCCTTATATGTGATTTTTACATGAAGTGTGTTCTTTGTTCTTGTCTAATTTTAACCAGGGCAGGTGATCTATCCAAAAAACGGTCTCACCCAGTAGCAGTAGGAGCTTGATTTCAAAAGCTTCTTCAAATTTGACCATACCCGTCTTGTAGTATTGAGCTTTTCCAATAAACACCTTAGTAAATACACATTGCTGGTTGTAAATGATCTCTAGTTTGGTGCATCACTGTGGGACACTGCGTGGAGGCTCTCTAGCTACACTGCTGTGTGAGTGCACTGGCCAGTAAAGCAACAGTGAAACCAGCAAACGAAGTCAGTTATACATCTGTTATTAAATCATTGCCTCATAGAAATAAAAGGAGTAATCACTACAATGTACAGATATAGGCTGGCACTTTGTCATAAAGTAAAAGCTTAACAGTTCTGGTGAGATAATACCCAAGCAGCTGGCAGCACTATGTCCCCTTATAAACCCTGCCTGAGCTTGCCTGGCATCCTCTGTCAGCTGGGACTCATTCGGCATTTGTGTTGACTTGGACGACTCAAAACAGGAACAAAGAGTAACGAGTTCCGTTTAAGAGTAGCTTCACTCAGCCAAATGAGATTTTTAGAGAGATGTGTAAAATCTTTATCAGACTTTTGCTGAGCATCCAGAGAGCTTTCTTGTCACAGTGACAGACACTTCAGACATTTTAGTGCGGTTAATCTTGCAGTTGTACCCTTAGTACATTAGACAAGGCTGCTCCTGGCAAAGTACATGAAATAGCAATGCTAGGAGTAGCCTCTATTACTCTCCACTGATTTATAGAAATGTTACCTTGATTTTGCCAAAATGTTAAATAACAGCCAACCACACTACGGAACTATTTAGTAATCTTGCTAAATGAGGTTTCAAATGAAATCTGCAAGTTTTAACCTGAGAGAAACAGAGAGCTTCTCAAAATCAAAAGAAATAATAAATCCATTTTCTGAATAAAAACATTATGTGGACATTACTGGTATGACTGATTTTAAAGCATTTTATAACTATGTAACTCATAGTATCTATGTTTAGTCTAGTTCTCCAAGCCGTTAATCCTCTATATGGGTTACACTTCTGTGAGAATTTATATATCTATATCTATATATATCTATATGAATGAGAAAAATAAGTTTTAATACACACTTTTCATTTAAATATCTGCTTCTTTCTTTGCATATGTATTATCATTTTTGGTAATATGCTTATCTGTGTCCATCGTATAGGCACACTTTACTACAAACTGGTAACAAACTTCCATGGAAAAGGTCTGTGTGACAGCATTTTCTTGTGTGTCAGATCTCCCACTGCTCCTTTGCAGGAAGAATCCCACTAACTTCAGGGAGGCAGGACACCTAAGACAATTAAGGTTTTGACCCATTATATTCCTATGAAATTCTTGTGGAACATCTGCACTATATTAATCCTTAACTAGTCTATTAAAAATAGTACTCAAGTACAGACTAAGTGCTAAAAGACTAATGAAGACAAATTGCTGCAAAGAAAACACTCTACCTTAGTCTGATGATGTGGATGCCAGGCTTTCTAATTATTTACACAACTAACCATTAAGAATGGGCCTGTAATAATTGTCTAAATATATATTTACACATATACAAATTAAAAGCCAAATCCCTTTTCCACTAATAGCAATGGGAGTTTTGCCATTGGCTTTGGTGGAATCAGGGGGTTGGTCCAATGGAATAGTTTGACAGTTATTATATTTTTCAGGGGAAAATAAAGTGTTTCTTCTGTCCTCCTTTTTCTTTTAGAACACAGCTATGGGAAAGACAAAATTTAAACAACTCCACTGGATTAATTTTAATGTAAAAGTCTAATGTAAACCTGCAAAGCAGGAACACTGAGTTAAGGCTTGAAGATGATTAGTTTCTAGGTTTAAGTGGAAGGGTAAGAAAAGTACAAGGCAAACAATTTCTTTGCAGACAGAAAGTATATTTTGATTACCTCTTCCTTTTATTGTAAAATCATTCCTCACCACACTATGAGTGGACTCCAAGCATCATTGTTAGCAAGTAAGTCACAAGAACCAAAGCTGAAGTATGGATAAAGCAGCAAGATCATAACACATCAAAGTACCATATACACTGAAGAAATAACTCAGCGTCCTTAGGTGGGCTTTTTTTTCCTATAAAAACTTGATCTATGTAGAACTTCATTCACATGGACACGAACAATGAGGAAGTATTTGCTTTGGCGGTAGTGGATCGCACATCTGTTTAACTTGGTTTGTGTTTTTTTAACATAAGGTTTCTCTGTGTTGTACAGATGTGAATCAGGTAGCATTTGACTTCTTTCCCCCGCTGCTGAGGTGTTTGGTGGTCACTCTCTGCTGGGGTGCTCGTTTCATTGACTTTTGCCACGCAAATCCATTGCTTAGAAGAGCAGGCTTCATTTTTGGACTGCTTTGGTGGGTCTTTTTATTCATTATCAGTCAGCATAAATAATAAATCCAGAAAATGTGCTGTATTTGTTGTTGTTCCCTCCATGTGCTTTTCCTCCATCTAATTTAATGTAAACTTCATCTCCTGGCTCCAAATGAAGCACCACACTGTTACTGGCATAGTCATAGTTCTGATCCGCATCCTGGGCAATCGCACTAGCTCGAACCTACATAAAAAATACATAATGAGTAGTTAAGAAAACTCAGGTACTTTTTCCTGCATGGTGAAATTAAAGCATATGCTCAACATTTTATTCAGCATGCATGAGCTGCCACTTTAAACATGTGGCAACCTATACTGTAATTTTTTACTAAGGTTATTGCTTATTTTCTCCTACAATACAACATCTGAAACTAAAGCAATAACATGCTCCTTTCTCAGTCATCTGATGAATGCTTGGTCTCTTGTAAATGCCTTTTTAAATATATCTGCAAGAGTGGAGAACTGGACCTGGTCGTCAGCCAGTTTTACATTGGTGTAACTTTTATTTCAGTGGGACAAGTGATTGACAGTGGTGAGGATCCACAGGTAGCTCCCAAGCTGGACTTTTTCCAGAGGCAGTTTATTGTCGTACCAGAAATACGATCATGCTGCAAAAACAGAATACAAAAAATACACACCCATCCACACACATGCATATGAGCAGGTAAGGATACTAATCTGGGTTTGGGAAAACTGCTATTGCCACATTTCAGTAAGCACACGTTTAATTTCACTGTGTTGTAAGAGATACAAATTTGAAAAATCACAGACAAGTCACTATTTGCTTTAAGAGGTTTTTGGAATTTACAAGTCATTGAGGGCTTTTCATTTGCAGCTTTCCCTTAAACATACTTTTTCCCCATTTCTCCCTTGCTGTTCTGCTACTGATTAAATTTGACATTTCTTGCAAACTGGAAGGAATCTGTAGTTTCAAGATACATGTTGGTTTCCAGCAATGAACAGCCTGTGCCATTGTAAGTCTCCAAATCATTTATATATAATTTGACCCTGTTTGGTAAAATATTTAAACATGGTTGTATGTGATTTATTTCAGTGTAACACGTCATCTGCTTGTTGCTTGTCTTTGTTCTAGTGTAGTTACAGAGCAGTAAATGATTTAGTGGCATTGCAAAGCTGAACTAAGTAATAATGCATGACTTGGCGTACTGTATGTGGGATTTTATCTGTTCTGAATTGAAAAAATAGGCTATAAGTCACAGTTTTTCATGGATTCCTTTCAAAGTTTACATGATAAATTTCCAAATTAAATTTTCATGTGATGTAATTTGACATTAATATTGAAATGTTAAAAAGAGGGGGTTCTTTTACCATGCAGGATCTTATGGCATTATGCAGTTTAAAAATCACAGTAGGTGGAAATTCTTTATGCATCTTGTGAGAAGAATGAGAAAGTCTGCAAAGGCTTGCAGTGCTGTGACAGGCTGCAAATTTAAACTGATAAATGGCATGATGATAAACCCCGACTATTTCAGGGCTCCTTGATCCTGACTTTCCTGGTATTGTTTACAAAGGTGATCTATTTTGCTAGTGTTTAAGCAATAATTATTCTAAGCACCGGATATTTCCTTTGGATTCGTGATTGGCAGGGTGGAGTTGAAGGGTCTGTGGGCTATTAACCCTGGAAATTCCTTCCAGAGAAAGTAAGGGACTGAGATGGTTGCTGGCAGCGTAAATGGAAAGGGCAAGTGGGGAGGAGTGAAAAGACTAGAGATGAGGTAGAAAAACTTCCACAGAGAGCTAGTATCTTGCATACTGGCAAGCAGACGGTTTTAAATTACTTTTCAAATTGCCATTTGCATCCTAAAGAAATGCTACTTTGTGGATTTGTATAAAATACTGTGTTTCTATGGATAGTAAAGGAGAATTCAGTGACTATCCTAATGGAGTCAGCATGTGAACATTGATGACAACACTGGATATTTCATTTTTAAGATTCTACATAGTACATACTCGCTGAAAAAAAAAAAAAAAGATGATTCTGGTATTGAAGGTCTAGAAACCAAAGTGCGGATCTTACTGCCCTGTTTGTAGCAGCAAAGGTCCTGTAAACTCCAGTACACTATTCTCAGTGGTTTTGCTTGGTTAGCCAGCGCAATTTCTTTTTAAAGCCTAGGAGAACAGTCTCAAATGAATTCTCAGTGAGTGTACTGCTGCAAGACAGTAAATGTAACTCAAAATTAAAGCATTAAGGGACAATACATTTCGCAAGTTCCATGCAAGTTCTTTCATGAAGCTATGCTCTCAGACTCCACACACATATCTGCTGAGCTGACTGATCTCAGCACTTCCCTGTTCAAGGTTGATAACCACTACAGTAGTGTTAAGACCTTGAGGTTCCACATATGTATTGCTTAGGAATGATCTTTTTATACTTGACAACCATCTGGCTTTTTTCATTGTTACAGAACACTGGATTAATAATGTTACCTTTATCAGTCCATTTAACAACTTCCAAAATTTCAGAGCTTTTTTACAACTAATACATGAAGTTAACTGCTGTGACATCAACATTTAGTGTTTAAAGTATAAATCATAATCACTGATGAATTAAAAGTGTGAGTCAATTTTAAACAATTTATATGCAGGCATTTACCTAAATACTTATCTCACACAAGTTTATACAAATATATACATAGGCCTTTTTTTCTTCTTTGAATAGAGTTTGTCTGTCTGGTACTGAAAGGAGCTATATTTGGGAACAGTTAGACTTCAGGCTCAATTGAAAATTTATAACTGGGTACTTCTTTAAAAGTACTGCTATGTATTTTCAGGGTTTGTAAAAATAAACACTTTAAAACATTATAAATAGGGGTAAGAAATAGATTTATGCTTTATTGGCAGATAAAATGGTATTGTCGCAGTAGACAATACTGCCTTTGTATGAAGATATCAAAGCGAATTTATACCAATATATTTTGCTTTAGTAGTCCTGATTTATCTGCTGAGACAGTATTTATGGCAGATATTTTCTAAGTTAGTTAATTGCCGCTGGTGTCCTCATTTTTCTGTTTTCACAGGCCTTCTGATGAGCCATAAACAAAAGGTTAAGTGGCGTTATCAGATTAATTTACGGGCGGCCGCCGCTCCCGTGTGCGCTGAGCACAAAGAGCCGTGAGCCGGCGGGACTCGGCGGGGGAGAAACGCCAACGAACGAGCCCCTTCGCGACCCGCCGGCACGGCGGGGACATGGGGGCCGGTGCTCGGTCCTACCGACACCGCGGGGAGCTGATCAGTCCCCCAGCCCACCCCGCCGCGGGGCGCACAGCCCGGGCAGAGCGGCAGCGCTGGCTACGGGCTCTCCAAGCCTGGGAGAGCCGGCACAGAGCCCCGCAGCCCCCGAGTGCCAGAGAGGCGAGGGACCTGTTGAGCGGCCGGTGCTTGGCGGGTCCCTCGCCCTCCCGCCGCACGGGGGGCCCGCGGAGCGGCGGGAGCACCGCGGAGCTCCGAGGACACAGGTACGGCCGGGCACCCAGAGCCGGAGGGATGGCAGTACCGCTAAGCGCCCGTAGGAATTCGAGCCAACCTATCCGTGTCTGTTAACTACGTACGGAAGGGACGCAAAATTGCACAGGATAGGCACAGCCTCTGTGAGCGCGATGGCAACGTTTATCCTAATTTAAAGGGATGACTCCCGTGTCTTTCAGACACAGGTAGCATCGCAAGTCATTTAATTATTTCCGTTGTTTCGATCCTGCCCGGGTGAATGCCGACAGACCCGGACCGTGCCTAGGCTCTCCGGACGCCCGGTGTGTGTGCCCGGCACGGTCCGTCAGCCGGCGCCTCCACCGCCGCTGGCCCGCCAAGGGCCGAGGTCTGCGGCCGCCGAGCTCAGTCTGTTACCGGCTCTTCTGGCAGGGGGAAGCCTCGTTCCCCGTCGGGGGCTGAGCGTGTCAAACCCAGCGCCCCGTGGGAGCCCTGTGCCGTGGCTGCTTTTCTCACACCCACCTCATACTTGCCTCACGCAGCACCCCCCTCTCTTGAGCTCACCCGCCGCCCCCGGCTCCCTTTCCTTCCCGGGGAGTTTCCCATCCTCGGGGGAACGCCGCGCCGCGGACCGGGCTCTGCTCACGCCGCTGGGGCAGCGCTGCCTGCGCGCCCACCGCCCCCTCGCCCCGCCCCGCTCCCGTCCCGGCAGAACTGTGGGCAGCGCTCCCTCGCCTAGGCGGGCTGGGAGCAGCGCCAAGCAGGTGCTGCTGTGCCCGCGGGGCGGCCCTGACAGCGGGTCGGAGTGGCACCGGCGGGGCGGCTCTCGGCTCTGCGCGGAATCCCGGGCCCTCGGTGGTCCCCGGGCACCCTCGGTGGAGCGGGGCGGCGCTGCCTGCAGGGCCGTCCCCAGTTGCGGAGAAGATGGGTGCCTGTCCCCCCACTCATCTCGCCCTGGGCTCGCCCGCTGCGCGTCCCCCGGGCTCGGGCTCTGCTCCCCCGCCCGGCACCCGCGCCCGCGCCGTCTCCGGCTGCCGCTCCCCGCCCAGCTCCCGCTCCCGGCTCGCGCTCCCGGCTCCCGCATTCCGCCCTTCCCGCGCCGCTCCGCCCGCGCCGCGCCCGCTACAGGGGGCGCGGTGCTACCCGGGCACCTGCTGCCCTCGTGTCCGCGGCTGCCGCCGGCGCGGCGCCCACCTGGTTGTTCTTGCAGAGGTCGGCCCACATGCTGGTGCCGTCGCCGCCCCGCATGAGCACATGGTAGGTGAAGAAGTAGATGCCGGGGATGGAGCAAGTGAACTTGCCGGTGGTGGGGTCGTAGTGGTTGCCCAGGTTGGTGACCACGTCGTCGAATTTGAGCACCTCGTAGCCCTCGTGCTGCCGCTTGAGGCCGGCGTAGAAGGCGATCTTGGGGATGGTGCTGTAGGTGGCGGCGCTGATGGCCCCTGCCGCGTTCAGCCCCGGCGCCCCGGGGGGGCCCGGCAGGCCCTGCCGCCCCGGCTCGCCCTTCTCACCCGGCGGCCCAACCGGGCCGGGCGGCCCCGGCTCCCCCGGCGGCCCGCGCGGCCCCGCTTTGCCCGGCCGGCCGGCCTCCCCCTTGGGACCCTGGATGAAGGTGGGCAGGGACTGCATGAGCCCGCGGTCGGGCGTGGCCGCCGTGCTGGGCGCCTTGGTGCCGCCGTAGGGGTCGCAGACCATACGGCAGGTGCCCAGCATCTCGTAGTGCGCCGAGGTGCCGGCCGAGCTGACCAGTACTGGGATGAGGATGACCAGCAGCAGCACCATCACCACCCCCAGCGCGCCGGCCGCGATCAGCCGCCGCCTGCTGCTCACCAGCCGGCTCAGAGCAGGGCGATCCTCTTGTCTGCTTTTGGACAAAATCTTGATGGTTGGCGGGGTTCCTCCTCAGAGCCGAAAAAACGCCGAGCCCGTGCGAGCTCGGCTCCCCTGGGGCTCGGCCGCCCTCCCACGGGCCGCTGGTAGCGCGGGGCTCCCGCGGGTCGCGGCGCTCCGGTGCGGCCGCTGCAGCCGCCGGGCGGGCGAGGGAGAGCAGGGAGAGCTGCCGCCGCGCCCCGGCCGCCCGCACTTTTATGCTCCCGGTGGCGATCGACTTTTTTTTTTTGCAGGCTGTGCCAGTCCGAGTCAACTTTCCCTGGAACTTGCCTTTCCTCTCGCGATCGTCCCGCTCGCCTCTTCGCTCTCTTTTTTTTTTTTTTTTCGCAGAGACGACAGTCCTCAGCGGGGACGTGCCTCCTGGCCGGCCCGCTGCCCGCCGCCCAGTGCCCGCGCTGCCGTGCCGAAGCCGAAGCCGGAGCCGGAGCCGGAGTCGAAGGGAGAGCGGGATCCTGCCCGGGTGCCACCTGCCAGGAGAGGAGGAGGCTGACAAGCGCGCTGGAGCAATTTATAGGCACCCAAAAGCGCAGGGGAAAGGGGAGCTGCTTTGGCATCTCATTCCAGCATCTGCTCTGCTCTTCCCACTCACAGAGAGTTTGGCATTACTCTGGCAGTGTGGGAAATATATATTTTTTTCTTTTCTCCCTCCCCCACCCCTCCCGCAAACGAATGAACAGAGAAATCGTGAGCCTCACTCACTAGCTGCATCTTGCGATGACAGCTCTTTCTGGAGCAGACCAAGAGGAAGAGATGTGCTTAGCAGCCTCCGGGTACCCTTCAGGTCACCGATCGAGAATTGAAAGGTCAATCCACCTCCTGCTTAACGCTTCCTTGAGGCCACTGTACCATGTTGGTGTTTCCTGGGAAATACCGCTTTAAATGTAGAGATGCTTTACCTATTGTTCAAGTAGAAGTAATTTGAAAATATACCACCCACAATAATAGAAATCAACATTTCTGGCACTTTTGGATCTCCCTCTTTCCCTTCACCTTGATTACGACCATAAAGACAGAGAAGGAAATAGTTGTTCCTGTGAAATAAAATTGACATACTGATCACTGGCAGCAGTGTTTCCCGATGTTAAAGAAAGCCTGGTACCACCTGATTGCAAACCGACATCGAGGGAAAGTGTTCCCTTTTGTTTAGAAGCCAAAGGAAAGTGCGGGGCATATGCAAATCAACAGATGCCTGGACCTGAGAAAAAAATCTCTTTGGCTTAACTTGGGGGCAGCAAAGCATTTTGTTAAATTTTTGGGGTTTCTCTTTCTTTTTTCTCCTTTCTTTCTTTCTTTCTTTCTTTCTTTCTTTCTTTCTTTCTTTCTTTCTTTCTTTCTTTCTTTCTTTCTTTCTTTCTTTCTTTCTTTCTTTCTTTCTTTCTTTCTTTCTTTCTTTCTTTCTTTCTTTCTTTCTTTCTTTCTTTCTTTCTTTCTTTCTTTCTTTCTTTCTTTCTTTCTTTCTTTCTTTCTTTCTTTCTTTCTTTCTTTCTTTCTTTCTTTCTTTCTTTCTTTCTTTCTTTCTTTCTTTCTTTCTTTCTTTCTTTCTTTCTTTCTTTCTTTCTTTCTTTCTTTCTTTCTTTCTTTCTTTCTTTCTTTCTTTCTTTCTCTCTCTCTTTCATTCTTCCTTCCTTCCTTTCTTTCTTCCTTCCTTTCTTCCTTTTTTTCTTATTTTTCTTTCGTTGTGTATGTGTGCTCATGAAAGTCTTCTCCCCCAAGGTCTGGTGAGCACCTCTGTGACTGAGTGGGAAGGTGAATGTGCAATATTAGTGGCATTGCTGCCAAGAAAATATTAAGGAACTTGTTCTGCCTACAGATATCCAAGGTACACAAAGAGCTGTTTAAATAAACAAACAGAATTGATTCCTAAATCATACTTCTGTATTCAGGAGCAATGGACGTCAATCAAATGCGGGTGACATTTGCCTGTCAATACAGGGATGATGGCTGGAAAGAGTGTGACTTATTACAGCAAGGCAAGAATCAGAAATGAGCAACAGCAGCAAATAGCACAACAACCAAATAATGGCATCTCCAGCAATGATCAGAGGGCTGTGATCTTGTCTTGGATTTTTTTAGCATGAATCCCCTCTCCCCTCACCCATTCTCTTTTATTTCTTTTCTATTCCACAACACAAGAAGGTCAAACAAGCAGGCAGTGGGAAACAAAGATTCATTGATTCTTCCTTTTAAGCAGAAATGTCAGCAGCTCCTTTTGCTCTTTCCTGAGAGACTCAAAGGCAGAGAGTGTGTCCATGCCATGTGGAGATGGGCCAGTCCAGCTCCTTATCTCCCCAGAAAACTCCTGATAAAAGTTCCATTCATACACTTGTAAATATCCCTCCCTTCTCTTTTTTTAAAAAAATTTCTTTTTTCTTTCCTGTAAGGATCTGTCTTTAAAAAATTCTTTATCTAGCATTGACACAAGCTAGCCAGTTCCTCCAGCTAAGAGCTTCCCCTCAAGACCCAGGAAGGCAATTGAACACATCTACAGGATTATGTTCATAACTCATCACTCTCTTCACCTCATAGGAAAGAGCATTGCTCTTTCTTCTGGGCAAGAGAAAAGTTGGGCCAGGAGTGACTGTACTGTATTATCCTGTAGCTGGGCCCTTGAGGTTTTGTATTTAGACATCCCTAACCCAGCTGGTTTTTGTGACAGGGCCTGTGTGAACCTCCATTGTGGTGGCTGTGTTACACACTGAGCAAAGAGCAGATCTCTTGTCCTCAAACAGACACAAACCTACTGTGATCTGTCAAGCCGTAGTGATGCTGAATGACCTACCTGCAGCAAGCACACCCTCAGTTCATTACACCAGCTATGGTAACCCTGATTTTTGAGGTGAGGTCCTACCATACCAACCATGTTTTCATTTTTATTAGACAGTATTATCCTCTTGTGTATCACCAGGGATGCTCATTCACTCTAAACTGTTGCAGACTTTCTGCCAAAGAAGACAGCCACAAAAATCACAGCCAGAGTAAGCAGAATAGAGAGAACAAAGCAAGCACTGGTGCTAGGTTGTCAGTGGAGCTTGTATGTTAGCTGGGAGCATAACCTAGGACCTTGAATTTATTTACCAGATTATCCTTACTTCCTAAGGAAAAACTATTTTCCAAGAAAACTGAGAATAGGAAACCAAAGGCCTCAGAAGTTATGCTGGAGGTCTGGAGGTCCCAGTATCTGGTGCAAAGTAAAGGGAAATGTAGAAACATATTTTTACTACCTTGTTTCCCTGAAGTGATGTGTCAAAACTTTGATTTGCTGTAATTAAGGCTTGGGCAGCACTTGTGTTACAATCTCTCCATGCTAAAGGCTAACAGTTCAGATTGACAGTCCATTCTTAATACAACCATTATATCTACATGAGCTGCTGCCAGCTTTAACACGTTCAATTTATTTGTATTTTCTAAGTCCTCTTGCAGGCCTGCTCCAGCCTTTCAGAGTGTTTGCTTCCCTTCCTGTTCCTTGGGCCCTTAAGCATTCAGACACGCAGCTGGCGTTTGAGCTGCATCCCCTGCAGCTTCTGCCATTTGAAACAGCCTTCTCACAGCTCTTACTAATTAGGTAATATTCATACAGAGACTTAAAGATGTACAACATAACATGTATGTCCATTTTACATGTGTGCTGTTGTCTCAGCACCAGTCCAGGGGAAAACCGAAGAAAAACATCTAAGAACATGTTCCCACTGGCACACGGGAATGTGTTCTGCAGCCTCCAAGCACAAAATGGCTCCTTGTGCCTGCAGTGCTAAATTCAAAGGGTTAGCCAAGGGAAAAAATATAAGGGAGTGCAGCCATTTACCAACTACAGTAAGCAGGAGTAATGAGGAAAAAGGCGCATGCCTACCAAAGGAATGTTTGAACACTGTGCCAAATTCCATATGGCTTCTGCTCACTCCTATCCACATCAGTTATGCTCTTGCTTATATTTTTACTTCTTATTATTTTAGAGAAGTATTTTGGATTTCAGTCTACTTGAAAATTAAAGCTTTGCTACACTGGACTGTTACAAGCACTGGTTTAATTATGTGTGTAAAGGTTAGCATTTTAACCTGCATGCCAGTGGTATGATCAAAGAAAAACATACCCTCACTCCAACAGGTAAGTGGGTTCAATGCTACAAAATAAATCATAGAGGGGAAAATATTCATATCAGTATAAGTGGCATAAAGTTACTACAGTGATATGGTGGTGATCTGCTGTCCTAAACCATTCTTGGTATCTTATTTCAGTTCTGTTCAGCTGGTTTGGTAAAACTCAGTGGTGGCACATGTGTCACTAGGTCCTGGAAAGGGCCACATCCTGCACCAAGATACTCTGTAATAAAATTAGGATTTTCATGCTCATGGAAGGAAAATTAGCTTTTGTGTGTAAGAGAAAAAAACTGGTTTGCTGATTTTTTTAAGCTCTGGAACATAGGAAGTCCTTCTGCAGGGTATTCTCTGCTACTCAGGGATTTAAGCCATCTTTGTGTATGGGATTGGAAATATTCTAGATTATGTTTTATCAATAAAGTCCATTGAAGATCAGCTTCTGAATGCAAAAGCAAACAGGAAAATGATCCAAAGAAAATGTGTCCAGCCTTAAAATCGTTACATCCACTTTCCAAATCTGAACGAGGGGGAAATTCAGGAAGGGCTGTCACTAAAGTGACAGGGATCAACAAGGAGAATTTGCAAATAATTCGACATATCTCTTCCTTTTTAGTTTTTAATCTGAAAAGATCAATCAATCGTGACTGGTTACTTGGTGAGGGGGACAGAATTAAAATGGGAAGATTGAAACCCAAGTCATGCATATCATGTTTTGACTGGTGAATTACCGCAGATATAAAAATGTAACTGTGTATGTAAAAATAAGTCTTAAACACATAGGGAGCTAAAGATTATACATTCAACTGACAAAATTTAAGAATATAAAATAATCATATATGGCACTTGGTAATTGCCAACATAAATAGCAGTAATTAACCATAAAAGATGCTCATAATTGCAAGTGCCTCTGTTTATTCCAAAGATTAAAACATCAGTTGCAAGCATAAAAGATGGTTCTTTCAGGTTTCTTCTTTCCCATGCACCTGCAAGCCTGCTGCTTTGTCTTCTCTCTATTCCATCCCTCCTGAGCTATGATCAAAGATGGGGAATACAAAGCTGTAGTGCTGCATGGGAAAGTGTACAGAAAACCTTGGTAGTATTTTTGATGATGATGGTAGTACTTCTCCAGCCCCAGTGGTGCCTGACCAATTGATTGCTCTTGCACTGGTGATGGTATGGAACTGCTAGAGCTGTATGTAGTCTCAGCTTCATGGTCTCTGGGTAAAGCTGCACCCACTGAGATCCTTTTTCTGGTCTGTCCTCCCCTCCAAGTGGTAGGTTCATGCTTTCCTTTGCAGGAGGAGCTGAGATTTGGACAGTTTCTGGAGAGGTCTCTAAGATCCATGGTGCTATGGAGGTGTAGTTGGGCAATACTTGCACCAACCAGCAAATTCCTCCTCCGTAAATAGCCTCAATTTGCCAGTAAGTGCACTGCATTGCAGGAACTGCATTTTCAACAATGAGGTTTTTCTACACAACCCACCAGTCTTCTTCACAGGGGCCTGGGCATCCAGTGTCCCCAGAGACCATGATAGTATCTGCTTGCAGCAGGGTCCAGCTCAGAGTCTAGGTCAGCTGTATTTGCAGAAAACACCTTTTTTTTCTCTACACACCCCACCTTTCCCTCCCTGTAGGATGGGCATTTTAACTCATCATCGTGTTTAATGTAGAAGTCTTGGCTTGTGCAGCCACCTACGTAACCACAACAGTGGTGGCAATGATTTCCATGCAGGCTTTCTGCATGATCCCCCACCCCCTTTAACTTCTTTCTGAACAAAATCTATACCAGATAACCTGTCGTAAGAGTGACACAGAAGAACTCACAATGTTCATTAATAAAGTCCAAAATACAGAGATATTCATAAGTGCTATTAAATCAAGGAATATTGCTAACCGTGAAGGCTACAGTGTTGGCATTCTTATGAAGATGTAAATAGTAAATACAAAGGGGTGGAAGATGAATGCCTGTAACATGGGAGTAAGATTAAACAACCACTTTGTGCCTGCCTAAAACTATACCAATAAGCAAAGGCATATATCATGTTGCACTTCTATTAAAAATTATGTCAGTAGTTAGAGTCAATCAGGAGGAGGTTACCAGATGATCTGCCCATGAGAATGATTTTGGTTACCTTTGAAATGGTTATTAGACTGACAATGCTCTTAAAGAGAGATGTTAGGGGCAAAAAGGAAGATCAGAGACAAGCTTTTCTAAACTTTCATCTGCGATTTACCCTTCTTTCCCCAAATCTGAAAGACTCCCTTCCATTGTTCTACCAACCCAGCAATCTTCTGGCATTTCATACTGGAGTCCTTTATATTCATCAGGAGGTTGATGGATGGGCAATAAGAATGGATAGCTGGGAGTGGAAAACTCAAAATTAAAATCCCCAGAGTGGCAAGATGCCCAAGAGATTTATTCTTTCTTCTGTCATCCCCTCAGCTGAATTTCTTTTTGTGCCTGATTATTGATTTCTGGAGTAGTTAATGGTGTAATTTACTTTGCAAGTTGCAATTACCTCTGATCAGTCATTTTTCTTTCTATCTGTTCATTAGTTAAAACAGGAGACCCTTTGATCCCAAACAACCAACCCTACAACAAAATGGTGTACAATGGGCTTTGGTGAGATCCCATAACATGCTGAGTTTTCATTGTTATGGTAGGCTACTGTGCTCAGAATTTTGTGAAAGTTGGCATTGCATTGTTAAAATAGGCACATTGCAATATTATTCTGCAGGGCTGATCCATCACAAACTAGGAATGACTCCTCTGAAGTAAGCTGTAAAATGAGATGATAACGAAGGCATATGAGATTAGAAGTGGGTCTGCTATTGGCATCATATTCTTGGTATCCAATTTCGGTTCTGTTCACCCAGTTTGCTAAGATCAGTGTGCTACGACAGAGTTGCAAATCACAGGGAGATACAATGAGTGCTCTTCTCCCCAAAGGGACTGATTATACCTGCACAAGGAGGAAGGGACCAGACTGTTTACTTGCGGTGTTGTAGAGATACAGTCATGCAGAGGAACCATTGTGTGTGTCCCAGCATAAAGTATTGCCAATGCCATTATTAATAGGCTATCCTGTGCTGGATGTAACTGGGGGTTTGGTATTTGTTATTTTAACTGAGATTTGTGAATTTATCAATAATAACAAGTAAAGGATGTAGATGGTATAGAAAAATTGGAAGTATTTACCACCTCCTGAGAGATGTATGTGCTCTTATGCAATGCATAGATTTTCAGCTAGACTGCTTGTATTCTTTCTGTGGAGCATTAAAACTCTATTATGCATGATTACTGCAAAAATCCAAAATGCATCAAGTGGGAAATGGAACACAACTGTCTAGAGAGTATGTCTACCATCTAGGGACTGAAATTTTCTAATCTCCAGAGAGAGAAAGTCTCAGCTAGAATTTTCCTTTCATGTAGTGAGACATTACACTTATGTTTTCAATAGGGAGAGACACACATATGCCCATACACATGTATGCATATAAATGTAAAACAGAAATAAGTATATTTTTATGAAATCAGAACAGAACACTAAAACCTGTGACTATCATAATTCAGCTATTTTGTGTTTTATTGCTTAAATGTAATCCAGAAGAGCAGGACAATATTCACAATATGCCATGAAAATAGTCTCGATCACTGGCATATGGAGTTACTCTACTGAGTTAATTGATAGAGTGCCAAATGCTGTTTGCACTTAACACATGAGTGACTCCATTGGCCTGGAAGGAGCTCTCACTCCTGTGCTACCACACAGTGAAGCTCACTGAACTTACATTACAGTTTCACTGCTATTGATGAGAATGGAATTTAGCCTGGAATCTTCTGTTTAATTAACTTTAAATCACTAATGTCAGTCTTTAAATATCTGAAAAAGGCAAGAATCTTTTATGGATTTTAATGCCTGAGAGAGACAATGAAATGGGAAGAATTTGCACTGAGTATTCTGATAAATGCCGCTTTTCTCTGCAATGCTGGAAGGAATCAGAAAAGGATATGTGAGGAGAGGGCAGTGCCTCTGAACAGGGTTAGACTGTCTGATGGGAGATTGTTGTGAACTTGGATTACAAAGGGAAGGTAATTTCTGGAAAGCAGCATTTCTAGACATAAAGTTGCAGTGATAGTATGCTGAGAAAAATATATTTAGGTATTAATTTGAGACTTAATTTTGAACCAGGCAAAATGCAGCACGAAGAGTGTGTCTGCAGATGGAATCTTTCTACTTCAGCACAGGGAGCAGCACTGCAGTAAAGGTGAACAACAGTAACTTCAAGGCAGCTTTGAGAAAATTCTTCAGACAACTTGTCTGATAAGTGCTCATCCAACATTTGTCTCCCATCATGTAGGGATATTAATGGCTTTAAAACTAAAACCAAATTTGTGTTGCCAAATTTGTCACTCAGGTTCCTTTATTCATGAAGTATGGCAAGCAGAAAGCAATATGCTGCCAAGCATGGACACTGTGGGATCCAGCCACCAGGAAACCAAGTAGAAAAAGATTTTGAGTCAGAATTTCCTCTTCATATATTAACCATCTCCTTAGGGATTACATCCCAGATTTTTTTTATACTGGGCAGGCATTTATTCAACATTTTACATATATCTTTTATTAGGTTTCCCTCTTAGTTATGCCCTTATCACACTTACTCAATCTATTACAGCTTTCCTCATTTTGAAGTGCTAATAAATAGCTAGTCTGAATCACCAAGTAGATATCTCAGTGACAACATCACATCTGGGCTTCCCTTCCTCTTGCTATAGTCACTGGACAAGTAAAAATGCGGTTGTTGGTTTTTTTGTATTTTCCAATGAAAATAAACTGGCTCACCAACATGACTTCAGCACGTCACATTCATTGCATGACTATTCAGGTTAGAATAGTCTCCTTCATTTACCTGACTTTATCCACGCAACTTCAGATGAGTAGCACAAAGGATAGACTGAGCAGCCCTTGCTGTTTCCTTTACAGGGCTCTCTTTCACTTGTACAAGCACGAGATCTCAGTGCAGAAAATGCTGCTGCCAGAGGACTGCCAGAGGATGGCAAATGCAAAACCATCCCTAGCCCTTCAGTCACTCAGAAGATTTGCTTGCCTTCACTCTGGGTGATCGCATCTGCTGTGTTCCCATTCATACAGGTGTTTGTGCCAGGTTTCCAGAGTCTCCCTGTGAGAGCACTTTGAATATTTGTAGGCCCGTGGACACTGTCTTGGAGTCAGGTTCTTATTCCCAACATATGCATTTCCTGTGTGCTGTTTTGTCTTCAGTTGTATGAAATTGTAAATGAACTAGTTTCTAATTGCTCCAAGTCAGGTAAGTCTATAGAACAGTAAAAAATACAGACAAAAGCTGTTTTTTGACACCCCACAGACAAATCCCCACAGTCATTCCCACTGGACACCTGCTCAGGGCAGAGGGTGCAGTATTTCCTCATCCCCAGTGCCAGCAGAGAGCAACAGGGAAAGAAATGTGTTTGTCATGCTGAGGACAATCACCACCAGGTGATGGCAATTTTCAGGTAAGCCAGACACTGCATGGAGGTGCTTGACTCTGCATAAAAGCATGTGTTTTCCTAGCTCCACATGAGAACTCTGGCAAGTGAAAGAGAGAGCAAAAGTCTGTGGCTGATCTTGCTGAATGGGACAGATGGAAAACATTGCCAAAAATAGCTTCTCTAGAAGTAGAACACATGGTAAATTGCATTAATTTTAATAATTGGTTTTTATGCTTTGATAAAAACTGGCAAAGACCTAAAGGATCCTCTATCCAAGATAATTAGCATAGTTCTCCTTGACTGCTCCCCTTTAAAGAGAATGCTGTTTCAAGGCTCTCATGGCTCACAAAATTAAGAAGGATGAGGCTGCCCACTTGTGCCAGGAAAGCAGAGTGCTCGGCTGTATGCGGGACCCACAGAAAAAACAGTGTAGCTGCCAATACCTCAAGTAGCTTGAGGTCACTACAGCAATGCTGTTGGACCACAAGGGGCATGCTTGTCTGCAGCCTGGAAGCATCCACTCTGTCTGGCCACAGGATCTGCAGAGTCACACTCTGAAGGCAAGCAGATCCACTCTTTAAAAAAATTTCAGCAACAGCCTTTTTCCAAAAGGAAAGGCATATTTGAAATTTGCTTTTTTATTATTTTTTTGTTTGTTTTGGTGTTTTTTGTTTGATTGTTGTTGTTTGGGTTGTATTTTTGTTTCTTTTTTTTTGTTGTTGCTGTTTTGGTTTTTGCTTTTTTGATTTTGATTGATTGATTGCTTGGTTGGGTCTTTAGGAGAGGCACATTTTCATAGCTGCTGTAGGAGAAAGGCAACAGGCAGTTACTTTGCCCACTGCCAAGGGGATTTTTGCCTACCATTGTGCCAGGCAGAAATGTCCCTTTGCCACATGAAAAGAGATAATGGGAAGAGCATGCTCAAGCTGGGCTAAAGGACACCACAGCTGATAAAACATGCAGTGTGTCCACTCCTGCTTCTTACCCCAGTCTTTGGCCAAGATGCTTGATTTGGAAAGAAATCCTCAAATCAAAGCAAGCTCCTCCAGCAGCGGTGCTGGGTGCAGTGTATACAGCACCAGAACCCTGTTTACACCAGCCATCTCACTGCTTACCTAAATTGGCTTAGTCTTCTGCCCAAGTACAGCTAAACCAAAACACAGGAATCTGGCTGCTGGCAGTGTCCAGGCCTGTGACACGAAATTGGTTTCTAATTGATGTAGTTAATTCAGGACATCTGTTGTTCAAACAGCTCCAAAATTTCAGTTGCTGCACATTTTCTATATGAATGAAATGTATTCTCTTTTACAGCTAAAAAGTGTGCCTGTCAGTCCGGATCAGAGTCAGACCATGATACAGTCACAAACCTCTCAGAATGAAGTAGGCAAGAGGACAATGTCTAGGAGTGGTATTTGTTTCTGTTAGATTAAGGAAGCTCACTGAACTGCAGTTTTTTCCCACAAAAAGCACTGTGTGACTGCAACTGAATGGGGTTTTCTTCTTCCTGCCAGGGCTGAGCTCAGGCAAACAGACAGGATTTGTACCACAGAAGAGCAGCCTGGGAAGCTCGGAGTGTGTGATAGAAATGCATAAATATAGAAATACAAATGTATCTGCATGAAACTAATGCAATGGACACCTGAGCTAAACGTTTGTTGGTTTGGGAGCATGATTGGGATACACTATGTACTGATTAGTTGAAAGCCTTTGGGCAGACAGACTGAAAAGAATCCTTCTAATTCAGGTCTTCTCCAGCCACAGGGATCACAGAAGTGAGCAAACTCTTCCCTGTACAAGGGACCTGCTCCCTCAAGTGTGGTATGGCTTGACTTTTTCCTTCCCAAGGCAGAACTGAAGCATGTTGACAGGAGCTAAGCAGGGCCCGAGGGATGCTCTGCTCCTCCAGGGAGGAGGCAGCTGCTGGCTGGCAGGTCTGTGCTGCGGCACTCAGAGTGGGGTTGGCATCAGAAGCAAGAGCCACCACACCCCAAGTGCCTCCCCACCTTCCCGTGCCCTCTGCCATCACCCCAAGGATCTGGTCCTTCAGCACGTGTGTGTGGATAATGCTACTGATGCTATTTGTATCTGGTAATTTTTTAAAGCTCAGTGATTTAGATTGACAAATGTATTCTGATTTCCTAATATGTTTTCTTCACATCTTTGCTGTGTTTTTCCATAAGAATTATTCTGTTCAGCAGCTCGGGAAGAAACAATCAACAGCTAGAAGGCACATTCCACTTCAAAATTTTGCACAGAATTAGAATGCCTCTTCTTTTTTTTTCTCTGAAAAATATATTTGTCTCCGTGTCTCCCCCACTGGCATTATCTTGTAACTCTGTGTTTGACCTGGTATTCCATCACCCCTCCTGTTTTTCTTGATGTGTTTCTGTGAGGTGGTGGTCTGCCACGCTGATGTTACTTTTGCTCCCACTTTTTTTCCTACAGTTGTGCTGTTGTGAGTAGCTCTAAGAGTACCTGCTGCTGTTTGTAATGCTGCAAGTGCTCAGTGAAGCCCTCTTCAAACACAGCCATTAGCTGAGAAACACCGTGAGAAGAGCAAAGAACTGGGGAGAAGTGGACATACTTGAGCAAACACTGCAAAAGGCATGAGATATTCTGGAGCTGCTGGGCTGAAACATTTGACTGCATCACAGGCAGCAGATGAGGACAAATTTTTAACTTTTCTGCAAACCTGTGGGTTTTGACTGTAACTGAAGATGAATGTCTCAGGGTGTCAGGAGATGAGAAATATTAGAAACACCAACAGAATACCAAAAATGCTGCAAGAAAATGAAGCCGATTCAGTTTCTTGTCTTACTTAGTAATCAAAGAAGTTGCTTTTGATAGCTTGCTTCTGAAGAAAAGGCTTTGTCATTTTCTTCCAGAAATTAGCAACTTTATTTAACTGCTGTATTGTTGTCAAAACAATGTAGGGAGTGAGGGAACTGTAAAAACTGTATTTTAGGCCTGATTAGGGCATCCCAAGCCCCCAGCTTTGGCATGGTTTGATCAGAGCCACCAGCCTGTGCTCATAGGTTCTATAAATACAGAATTCCAGCTAGGCACTGATGGAATTTCTGAAAAGTGCCCAAGAAAGTGCTATTACACCCATAGTGGTTGAGTTGAAGAGGTTTGTGGCATGGCAGACAAGTCATCCTGCAGAGGATAATTAAAAGGATTACATACGGGTACAGAAGGACTCTGCATGATGAGTGAGCTTTGCTATCTGGGAGCTATTTCCAGCATGACATATACAAAGTTATTTGAGCATGCTAGACAGAAAATGCCTTTTTTAATCCATCATACGAATAAGCTAGATTGTTTCTAGGGATGGGGCCTAGATTTCTGTATAGAGACAAATGTCTGGACTCTACAGGGGCAGATTTTCCCTATAAGCTCAGGATGGCTGTAGAGTTCCTGTTTAGAAGGAGGAGAGATCCTGAAGCATAGCAGTGCTCCACGCTGAGCCCCACTCAAAGCTTCAGTCATCCAAGTCTTGTGGCCAGCTCCAAAGTGGAAGAGAGGGAAGAAGAAGCACTAAGACCTGCCTGGCAGAAGGGTTTCTGCTCTCTGATATGGCTTGGCTGCAGAAGAAAAACCTCCTCACTACAGGTATAAAAAGGTTATTAGGATTCTTTTCTGGATCTCTGTGTTGAAACTTCAGTGCCCAACAGCCATGAGAGAATAAAGATTCTCCATATGCTGTAAACCATAATCATAATGTGTTTGTCCATTTTCCCCAAAAATTCTTTAGAAAGGCCAAGCTGCAGAGAATTAAACAAACTTGGATCCAAACCTTCCTTGTCTCAAATGTTCTAATTGTGCTGCTCTGTCCTCTGTTCCTTGGTTTATATGCTAATCTCTGCTCTGCAGAATTACTCACATTCTGAGCTGCACCCACCCACCACAGCCCACTTCATTTACTGTGTGCACCCCAATGATAACACCAGAAATGCAGTGGCAGGTCACATTCAAGTTTGCTTACAACTTGTTGAATATTTTATAGCCTACCTGCATGCTCCAAAGGGGAAGTCACTTTGCAGGCTGCCTGAAAGGGGAATTGTGACTGATTGAAAGAATACAGGACACGTACCAAATTTCAGATGAAAACATTTTATACTACTCAGAAGCAGATTAGTATACTTTGTCCAAGAGGAAAGATCACAAGAAGTCCCTGAGGTTTTTGAATCATGAAGGATATGCTCTGTGAAATAAAGGCAAAGGATTCCAATTTTTGTGCCATTAGCCCTTTCCAGATGCCCATGGCAGGTGTCTGGCTTTCAGAAATGTGGAAATACTTCTTTTTGCCACAGCCCCTGTGTACAGAGGAGTTTCATTTTGAGGAGTCTCCAGCCCTTGCAGAAGCATCACACTCCCTGTCCTGGCCCTGAAACTTTATTTCTCTTCATAAGACCTTGTAATTTCCATTGGGTGCATCTGCCTTCACTCCCCTGAGAGGTTTGAGCCCTTGCCTTGGGTTTAAAATACCCCATCTTTTTGAGGTGGTAGCACCTGACTTCCAAGCCAGGATGAATACCAGCTACTGCTTCAGGTCTCTCAGCAATGTCGTAAGTCCAGCCTTGATGGTAGCTGAGCCTCCTCTGGTGGCTGCCTATGCTGAAATGAAAAATAGTGACTGCACAAGGCTTATTCAGAACACAATATGAGTATTTCCTCTGCAATCACACTAGAATTTTTTGCTCATTGGTGCTACAGGTTACAAACATACCTTCCATTCTCCTGGAACAGCCACCAGACAACTTTTAAGGTGAGGAGGAAGGTAGGAAGCCCTGTCAGATAAAAAAAACTAAGGCATGAGGCAGAGCAAACGTGTTTTAGGCTTCATCAGCACTTTTGTACCCAAAATAGGCCTGAAGGCTCATATCTGGACAATGGTCTTGCATGGTGCCATCAGCCACTCTTCAAAGTAAATTCTGGGTAACCCTTATCAGCAGAGCGAGCTCCTGCACCAGCTGCTGACATCTGCCTTTGTCTTGTAGTCACATCATACTCCAGCAAACAGGCGCTGCAAGACTTTGGAGACAGGAGCTGTGATCTCTGTCAAAGTGTTTCAGAATTTGGGCCAAATTTTATTTTCCTTTCTGGTAGGAAATGTCTGCCATGACATCTGTAACCAGGAGAGCAGGTCTGAGTGACAAAGGACATTAATTTTCTTCTTTATAGGGTGACTAAAAGGAAAGCAACATTAAGTAAAGACAAGGTAGGAAAATGGCTGTTTTGAGATGCGTAATAGATGTGCTATCTCTTTAATAATCCCACAGGAACTGATTATCTCAGTTTACAACCAGTTTAAGGCAAAGTGCAAAAACAAAAAAAAAAGGACAAGACTGCAGTCATAGCCATCACTTTAGAGGGAGATTATTCATATTGTATTATAGGAAGCGATGAATTACTAAAAAGCCATCTCCATGTCAGTGTTGCTGCAATTACTCCCAATTACTGTCACTCACTCCTGTAAGGGATTTCTCGCCACTGTGTTTGCAGGGACAGCCTCCTTCTGCAGTTACACACCACAGCCTGGCTGGCCATACCAGCAGGCAGCACTTCCCCTGGGCCACCATCCCCCAGCTCTCTGCTGCTGTCTTGAGGATGCTGTTTTTTGGAGCATGGCTTAGCTGAGCCACTGGACAGGCTTTGCACAGGTGGGGATGTGTGAAGAGGGGTCGAGCCCCAGGAGAGCAGTATGTGGCATCGAAAACTCCATTATGCTGCTTGCACTTTTCCCTGGCAGGGGTGAATCCTCCATCCCAGGAAAGCCTCCACATTTGTGAGGGAACTGGCTCTGTAGCAGTTGCCCTGCCTTGGGCTGAGCTCCTCCAGTTTCATCTGCTGATCAGTACCGCTTATCATGGCTTTTTCCTCCCCTGTCCTGTTGTTGGTTTGAGGAACTCCCATTAACCTGGCTGATTTCATGACTGTCAAAAAATTGGCTTGAGATTCATCCAATTGCTCATCCTGTTATATCTCTTCATGTACAAAACCCATGGGAAGGGGGAAAGGAGCAGTTTGTCTAAGACCAGCTTTCCTCTGTGATTGTTACAACTTGCCTCCCTGAAGACTTGTACAGGGGTGTGAAGACTTTTATACCTTGCAATACACCACAAGTCCTCCTGCCCATTGAACCAAGGCCAGGAAACTGGAGATGGCAGCAGCCCTGGATGGTGACCAGCCTTTGCAGCTCTCTCACCATGGCAGAGGCTTGTTCACTTGCAGACATGGCCCTGTGTTTGGTGCCACAGCACCTCCATCCCCTCCTTGTCTGCTGGTGATAGGCAGCAACTCCCAGCATGTGCCAGTGACATTCCAGTGCTTGCATTACCTTGGCTAGGCAAGACATCTCAGGAAGGAGGAGTAGTGCACTATGGAGCTGCAAATAACTAATTTGAAAATGCAACTTTATTTTCTGTTTTCATTCGTGTCTGATGCATCATGACTGAAAACTAGTCATGCTTTGGAAAGGAAACAAAACTCACTCTTTTCATCTTTTCATTGAAATCCCAGATCCTCATTCCCTGGACACTCTTCTTTAGTTTTGGGAAGATCTGGGCATTGATGGGACAGAAGCAGCATGGCTCATCCTTCCTCACAAACTTTTATCAAGAGCCTCTTATTAATGACAATAAAAGATAAAAATCCAAGTGTTTGCCATTATTGGAGGTTTTTTTGCACTTACAAATGTTGCTGCCCTGGTCAGGACTGTTCCTAAGAGACACAGCAGCTTGACTCATGGGAGAGACCCACTTGCCAGTCCTGATGACTGAGGAGCAGCACCTTCCTGCTGGTTATATTGATTTCTTTCATGCATTTATGGAAGGTAGGAGCTACTGTCCCCTGCCAGCAAAACTACTGTTTGCTGTTCAGACCAGGTGACCTCAAATTAACCTCATGAACATCAGCTCAAAAGATATGAAATCCCATTACACCCAGGCATCATTGCTTCTTGGTGCCTGGCTGCTTCTGGGGACTGAACTCAAAGCTCCTGTAAACCCTGGTATGGAGCTGAGCCCAACCATTCCCCTGGGCCTGTGTGCAGGATGTACAACCCCTCTGCCCTCAGGACTGAGCACCAGTTCTCATTGATGCCATTTATGGAGGCACTTTACCTGTGACTTGTGGTTTTAGCTCCGATTTGCACTGTTGAAGTCCTGGATGGAGCACCCCTCTCAAATGCACATGTACATAGTGCCAACCATCAGTGTATAGCAGAGCAGAATTCTTGCCCTCACCTGCACTCTTTGGAGAGGAGCTGGGTTCAATGCTTCTCACTACCTGGTGTACGTTTTGCACTATTTGTCTCTTACCTTTAATTTTCCAGAGGGTTTGTGAGTTTCATGAGCACCCCATGAATCCTGGGGTCCTTCTTCTCCCTCCAACCACTACCCCAAATCAAACCTTCCTCCCTCTACTTGTCACCCTGAAAAGTCCTTACCACCCACTAAGCTTTTATCTTCCTCCAACCCCCTAAACCTGCAATATCTAACACTTTACACTTCCACTCTTGTTTTCCTCAGGGTCTCTGGGTCTCATTTCTGCCTTATAAGCTCCTGGGCTGTTGTGTAAAAAGATGGTAGAGCCAGGCTGGGATGTCCAGAAGTGCTCAGTTTACAGCAACACATCACATACATTCAGGCTTCCCTCCTCCTTGATGATGAGCCTGATCTACAGAGTTTTCCTGCATAAAAAAACTGCATGTCAGAGGGGAAAGACAAATAACGACAGCAATAATGTGGAAGAACATCCTCTGAACATCTGAGAGGGCTGAATCATGAACCACTTTTATCAAGACATACAAGAGGCACTTAAATATTAGCTGCTGCTTATAAATAGTATTGGTATGTTAAATACACACATTTTCACAGTTTTATAAAAAGAGTGATCTCTGTTTGCTTTCAACTGGAAATCATAAAGTAAAAATCAATGGGTTTATATCAAGCTTGTATTATAGTCCTTGAAGAGTCAACTGACTCTATAAAAATGACTGTTTTCTAACGAAGTTATAATTAATTGGATTGAGTTGGCAAAGTTTAAGTGCCTTGTCATATTTTGATTGCTATGCAGTGCTAGAACTTATTGATTTTATAGAACACCCTGTAGATAAATGCAATGATTTATTTCATTTAGTTTACAAGAACACAAAGCTTCTATGTAGAACTGAATGCACTATTTTATTTTTTCATTACTGCCTGTACCTGGCAGGAGCATGTATCTAGCTGTGGAGCTATGTCAGGTGGCCTGACCTTCCCTGGTCTCTTATTTACTCCAAAAAATTCCATTTTTCTCCCAAACCCATGAGGTTTTTAGGAGAGATTATTTTTCAATATTTATTTCTTGGCCATTTCTGTTTTCTTTCTGAAAAAAGGAATGGTTTTTATTTCATGGTTCCCTGTTTGTGAAGTCATCAACCACAGGTCTGAAATCCAGGCCCAGCTCATAGCCCTGTGCACCTCCCCGCTCTGCCTGGGCATTCCTGGTCCCACAGCATCTGCGGGGCTCTTCTAGGGAGAGGCGCAGAGGAGCAGCACTGTCAGGGCCTGCCCTTGCGGGCTTTCTTGTGCCCTCAAATCTAACCCCAGGGGCACAGCCAGGCCAGCTGCTGGGGGTCTGGCTGCCCCCCAAATGGGGCGAGCCAGGGCTGTGACCCTTTTCGCACACACCACAATGGGGCTTGACTTGGTGTGCAGCCCTTGGAGCAATTTTTCCTGCGGCTTTGGGGTTATTTTTGGCCCTTGCTACAGCACTTCATGCCACATGGCTGCCTCTGAATTATTTGGTTTTTTAATTGGCGGAGTTGATGTAAAAGCAAAGTGAGGGGAAAGGAAATACCAGCAACCTCCCTGGGGACACCCTGCCAAGCCTGGGGGTGACAGTTGTGCTTACTGTGAACTGTCTCAGCATGTTTTTCTACCAGCAACACAGGGAATGAAAAGGATTTCAAGCCTTAATTTTGGATCCATTCTGGTGTTCCCTCCCTCACCTCTCCGGCTGTATTCTTGCCCCCACTGCTGGCACAGGTGAAAAGTGCATCCCCAGGTGCTGCTGGGCATCTTCCCTGGCTCCACGGGCAGCTCAGAGAGCTGCTGACAGCTGGGCTCCAAGCCCACACAGGATCTGCAAGGCACCGGCATTGAAGTCAGAGTTTTGATTTTTATGTTTGCCCTCAGAATGGATTAGTATTGAATTCCTGATCTACAAGGTGTTTAATGTGTCTCTGGGTATCACCTGGAAGAGCAGAAATCTTTTACGTAGCTTAAGCTGACCAGAAATGAAGACAGGAAAGTCACTTTGTGCACTCTGGATGGTAACTGCTAGAATCATATCCCAGTAAGTACCCATGCACGGCGTTCCTCTGAATCAGTGCTCTCTTCTGCTCCAAACACAGATGCTCATTTCTGTGTGATGTTGAGAAATAACATATACCAGGTGTGTTTGAGTAGCTCCCTAAAATACCTGGATTGATGTGAGAGCAAATAAGAAGTCACTGTGGATGTTCAACCCAGGCTACCAACAGAATGGTTTCTAAACTCCATCCCTCTGAGAGGACAGTGGACAAGATCACCTGTTCTCCATGTCACTGATGTGATGTTGCACCATAAACCACACAGCTGGAGGGAAAACTGTCCAGTATTAAGCTAAAATCTGTCTCAGTGAGAACTTGAGCCACCAACATCCCAGCACAAACCACAGCCTTTGCAGCATTGCCCTTTCTCCAGTGGTGTTCTGGGTTGCAGGGTCAAGTCTCAGGCCAGCTCCTTGGCTCTGCTGCCCTCTGGTTCCTCCATGCCCAAGGCACTGCCATGCTGAGCCCCACGCATGGTTCTTAGGATTGACTTTTTCCGTGGCACTTTGGTCCCGGGAAGCATTGCTGACCAAGCTCAGTGTGGCTCCAGTGGGTGCAGAATTTCAGGTGAGGGTGGCAGGGGCAATCACCAGGGCAGGAGGTGTCCTGTTCCTCAGGCTCTGCCTGGCAATAGCTCCCCATTGCTGGGAAATCCACTATCACCAGTCTGGAATTTCCACACTAGCAAAGCAAAGGTTATCAAAACCACGAGGAGCACAGCATTATCCAGGCTTGGGCAGAGGGCATGACCTTCCCTGAGGGGTCTGCAGGACGCCCACCCTGGTGGAAGGCACCCCATTTGAACGATTACTGAAACAGTGCGGGTATTCAGTCCAGTGGCGCCATCCACAGGCACTAATCCCTCCAGGCTGGAGGGTGCGGCTTGTCCCACTGTTAGCACCCAGTCGGCCACAGCCATGGTCCCCACTCCTCCTCACGCTGGTGGCTGCCCTGGCACCAGCCATTTGAGACATTATTCTGGATAACCGGGATGTCAGGAAAATTGTGAAGCTACACTCAGCCTGGGGTTCACCCCTGCTTGGCTGAGCACTGGCTGTATGTTCAGGGCTGCAGGCGGCACAGAGCAGGACAGAGCAGGCAGAGGCCCCTGCCAGCAGCAAGGGAGCCGAGGTCAGGAGTGAGGGCCCTGGCAAAGCTACCTGCCCCAGTGCTTTGCCCCTGGCCACACACTCTCACGAAAGCTGCCTCCAAACATGTCCATCAAGCTGCAGGAGTGACTCCTGTGACTGACACTCATGCAATTACTGTGCTTCTTGATCTAAAAATAGTTAAAATTTTGCTCTTGAGATATATTGTAAAAATGTCATTTTAAGGGCTTTCTCACAATAGGGATACAGTTCCTGTTGAGCTGTAACTCAGCCACTGCTCCAGGAGGGACTGGAGTGGTGGTGTCTGCCTGAGGCACTCAGGTGAACTGGAAGGGGAAGCAGGAACTCAGCTGTGCCAATGACAGTGGCTTTGGCAGCAGTGCTGGATGGAAACCAAACACAGAGATTTATAAATCACTGCTTTTTTACAGGCAAATTACTTCTCCTTTGATCAGGGGAAACAAAGTACTCAGGAGGGGAAGAAAATCTAGCTTTTGGGAGGTTATTATGGTTTCATCCCAGAACATCTGCCAGCCCTGGTGTCAGTGCGAAGTAACAAATACATGGCACGAATCTGGGAGTATAAAAGATGTGTCATTACAAGAAGGAGTAGGAGGAAAATAAAGCAAGTTGACAGCTCACATCCTGTGCCATAATCCTAGAAATTGTTAATATTTACAAAATTAACAACTAATATAACGGATGACAATCTCACTCCTCCTGGTTGTCATGAGGATATTAACAGTTACCACCCGCTCCAAAATGGAAATATTACCCGTCTCTGGAGCTCCTGCTGCTGTGGGGACGGCACAGACTCGCCTGCCCAGCTTTCATACCAGCACCAAGCCACGAGCCAGTGTGGAACATCCAAGCACTGCCAGGTCTGGAAATGCCTCCTGACCTCACTCAACTCCCTGGGAGCAGAGGGTCTGGCAGAGCAGGAGCGTTTCTCTCTCTTCTCAGATCCTCCAGGAGACCAGGATCTGGTCCCATGCACGGCAGCATGGTGGGGAGAACCTGGAACATGAGGACAGAGAATATAGGCAGAGCTGGAGGGAGGAGAGGCGAGGGCCATGCTGGCTTGGATTGTACCTTCAAACAAGCTGCTGTTCCAGGAGAAATGCCCATGCTGTTGGTGTGATTTGCCAGCTGAACAGATGCTAGCTACAGTGTCATTTCCTTCATGGGAAATACCTGACTAAAAGCAAAATAACGATGCTTGAATACCAGTGACTCCATGGGAAACATATTCCCAGACTAACTGAAACTTTAGAACAATAGTGCTGTTCCCTATATAATTTTTAAATAAGAAAGAGAATAACAGCAGTGCCCAGGTTCTCAGAGCTTTTTTTTTTAACTGTTACCTGTTCATCAGGAGGACTCCAGGAGGCAATAAAGGGTTAATAGACACTGTAACAATTGTGGATGGTGCCTGCACATTCAGGTTTTCTGGCGTCATTTTGCCCTATCCTTAGCAAGGAGCTTTAGTTCACCAGGCCACTCTTTGTACAGGCACATCCTATCAGGCGGTAATTTAATGGTAATTTAAAAAAGTTTTGTTTGCCCTAAGAGGCAACCTGAATGAGTGACCATGAAAGAATGGATGGCAAAAACATTCTTGTCAAGGCACCCTGAGATTGGGGAACTCATTGTCAACCAGGCCAGTGACACAATACTGACCAGCACAGCAAAGAGATGGCCTTTCCAGAGGTTGGTGCTTCTGCTGGCACAACACAAATGCTCATCTAGGGGTAGCACAAAAGGGCTCACTGGAAGAGGCTTCATCTCAAAACAGATCCTCTGGAGAACTGACTTATGGGGACCATCAGAGGGACCATCACAAGCTGCAGTGCTCATTAACTTGTTCATCAAGGTAGAAAACAGCAGCTCCTTTCCTTCAAATTCAGTGGGGAAATAAATGTGACCCAGTAAAATAAAACATGGTTTTTAAATATTAAAAAAGCAATGACTTTAGAAAACAGATACAAAAAATCATCACACTCACATTAAAACTGTTGTGAAGTTTGCTCTGAGAAGCTGGTACCTTTTAAAAACTCTAAAACCCTAGCATGTTACATCCCAGAAAGTTTGCTTTTCTTCCCCTTGTCTTTTATTTTGTCCTGAGCCTCTGAAGAGTACTCCTTTACCCCCAATTTTGTTTTCTGTTTGTAAAGCTCTATGCATTTCAGTTTTATATCATCTTCTCAGATCATTATCTTATTTTTTCATCCTTCTTTTCAAGAAACTTCTTTTTTTCCCTCATCTGCCACTATCTTCAGTATAATACTTCTCCCCTTAGGATTTCTTTTATCCTTCTCATCTTTATGCCTTTCACTTTCTCTTCCCCAGACTCTTCGTTCCTGCTTTTGCTTGTCAAAACCATGTTTCTTCCTCCTTCATGAGGGAAGAAGTGGGAAGGTTGGGTGGATTTTTTTGCTATTAACACCCAGGAATGCTCCAATCAATACTTCGAAACCCTGCAGAGGAGAGCTTGCATGAGTCTTTCAACACTTTCAAAATTTGCAACTGCAGTTAATGGAAGTCTGACTAATGCTTGAAAATCATATGCTTATTTTAAAGCAGTGCTGAAGCTTCCCACCAAAAACATCATCAGGCTTTCCCCTACAAGCTTTTAATTTTACATTAGAAACTACTCCATGCTTTGAAACCCTTATAGCCCCATAGCAACTTCTTTTTTTCTAAACCTGAGGACACAGCAGGTGGCAGACACAGTCTCAGATACCACCTGAGCCTTTAGCTCTGACTGGATTTCTGTTCAAATCAAAGGAAAGCCATAACGCTCCTCTGCTCACAGAAAACCATGTCCAGCCCACGGAGATTTCGGAAGAGCAACAAATCCAGTTCAGCTGGAAGTGAGTGCATATAAAATGACTTCAAGCCTCAAAAGCAGGGGTCTAGCCATGGCTGCAGGATCTGTCAGGAGAGCAGTGGCTCAGCCCTGAGGACAGTGCCACCCTTGAAGGCTGCAGTGTTTGGTGCCAGGGAAGGGTCTAAGAGCCTCTTCATCCCTTCCCAACAGATGAGCCCTTGTTATTTGTTTCAAAAAGATTTGCAACAGTAGTTTGAGGATCTTCCAACGCTTCACTGACATTTCTTCAGGACTTTTTGTAGCATGATTATTATTGTCATTAGGTCCCCTCACATGTTAATGCCTTCACCACGTTTAACTGTGTGCATTCTGGATGGGGGCCATTTTTTACATTGAATTCTTAACATGCATCCAATCTCACAACTTCATGGGCCTGTTTCAGTTGGACCTGTTCCCATGACAGATCACTTAAGTCTACCAATTTTACTGCTCTCCATCTGCCTACCAAGACTACCTCATTCTTCTGAAGTACTGAAGACCACTTAAAATAAGTCTAAAGCTTGATGCCACTGCCTAGCCCTGCTTGCCAATTCAAAAAAATCTGTTGCAAAATAGATGTCAATACATTTATTCCCAGACTAAGGCAATCACGTTACTTAAATGCGCTTGAGAGGCTGGTGCTGGTAACAGAATCTTCAGATACAAACCGGCTTTTGCAGGTTTCCCTTCAGGCATGAGATATTTAAACCCTTTTCTTCTCTCAGTGAACAGCACGGGCCTGTCCCGGCAGTGTGGGCGCGTGCCCAGTCTGCTGTCCGGAGAGCAGCGACACTCAGCAATGGCTTGTTCAGGAAAGAAACTGGAAATCAAGGGCAGGAAGGACCCCACATGAGCGATCTCGGTATGAATATCTGTTCTTGCCCCTTGAGTTCTCTTGTTAGCTTTTGTTCTTCCAAGACTAAAATTTTTTGGAAATCACTGTCTGCAGATTTTAGCTTTTCCTTCCCCACTGATAAGAGCTGAAGCTATTTGAGCTGTTAAACAATTTGTGGCTTCTGAGCTTGGTTGTGGTGCCAGCTTTGTGAAGATAAATATAGAACCTGTGGCATTTTCAAAAGCCATTTGGAATAGCTCTTCAATACAAGCACTTTCAGCAGAGATTAAAACACATTATTTGGGTTTTCTGCCTAAAGAAAAGAATCACTTAAAAAATTGGCAGAAATACCAGTTTCTTCAAGTGACAAAGTTCTCTTCCCCAAACTGGGGC